>NC_091617.1:108831337-118831337 GCF_027580195.1 Bos mutus
GCTTTTATAATAGAAGAGGAAACATTAAATAATTATCCACCTTCCAGACGTCAAATATTTGAAATAAGTCACTGTAATAGATTATAAAGTAGGTTTTTTTTTTAAATTGTAATTGACATAGATGGTGATCCTTCTTCCTCTTTGAACATGGCTTTCCTATAATTAAGATAGAAATTCATTTAGAAGAACTATAGAACCTTCTAGGCCCAAGATGGAGCCACTCCTGCTGGGGGTGCCAAATTAGCAAGTTGAAACTTAGTGTTCCCATAAATGCTCTATTTGACCAGGAACCCAATACATCCAGTCAGCCATTCCCCAAACACCAACCCAGCCCTGGGCTCTTTTGTTCATTTCTTCCTCCTTCATACCCCAAACAAAGGTGACTTTGTGATGCCAGCCAATCAGATATTTCCTACTTTTCTCTTCCTTGTTCTTTTTTTTTCCCCCTTTAAGTATAGTTGACCTACAACATTATGTGAATTCCAGGTACACAGCACAGTGATTCAATATTTCTATACATGACAAAATGATCTCCACTCTTCCTTATTTTTCATTCTTTATCCTATAAGTTTCCCTTCTTCTGTTCCATTTTTCAGTTCTTGGAATGGAGCTTCTCTGCTTCATAAAGGGTTAAAGTTTGTATCACCTAAATTGTCTTCTTTAATCATTTTTTAACAGTATATAACAGACAAAGAGCTGGCATCTTACAAACAGTATTTAGTAGTCTCAACAGTACAATGAGATGGGCACGATTCTCCTGACAGTTCCAGGTCACCCAGCTGGTGAGTGACAGAGCTGGAGCTGACACTGGATTCCCTGGTTCGAAAGCTTGGTCTCTTAACCATGGTGCCATCCAGAGGGGATTCTGATGCTGACATTTCAGTTTCTCACTAGATTACAGGAAAGGCCTAAGGCCAGTGAAATTCTGGACTTGCTTGTCTAAACAGCCAGGCAATTAGATAAGACACTGATGCTCACAAATCAAATCAGTCTCAGAGTTAAAATGCAGCAGAGAGATTGTGGAGAACTTCATTCACAAGGAATGAGGTCCTGAGGAATGATTGGACCAACAATCACAGAGCTACTGCTGGCTTAAGAAACTGGATCTCTATCTCCTTGCATCATGCTATCTCCAGGTCTAAATTATACACAATGAGCTTTTCCCTTTCCAATTCTTCCATTCTCTTATTTCCATTCATTTTGGCTTGGGAAGGGGAGATTCTGGTCAGATGAAGCTTTAGTCTGACAATGTCACCGATAGAAAAGAGAACTGTGGAGTGGAGTTAGTGCAGATACCCTGGCTGGGATGATTTTGGAAATCTACTATCCTCCATGGGCCACAGTACTCAACGTCCCAGAAGCAGCTTCATATTGACCTTGACAACCTGCTTACACCTGGATAAAGCCTCATCTTTTAATGTCCCCTGAGAGGGGCTTACATAGAACAATGCTTTCTTCCCTTCTTGAGTTGTTCTGTCATAAAAGATTTTATAAGTTTTCTATAACTCAGTTCATTTGCATTATTTGCCCACAAGTCTGCTTTCCCTTTAGAATATGTGAGCCTTTGGCTTAATCATTCTAAAATTGTAATTCATATGACTATTGCTAAATTCAAGATTCTGGGTTTCACCCCAGATGTTCTGAATCAATAGGTCTGGGTGCCTTGGATCTGCATTTTGAATGAAGGTTTGTTGCAAATGGTCTGTTGACCCCACTTTGAGATGCTCAGAAACAGTATTCTCAATGACATATGCTCTTCAAGTCTTCCTGTTCCTTGTGAGTGTCAAGCCCTTGGTAAATGTCTGCTGAGAAAATTAAGGCCATTTCTATCCTTCTACTGCAAATATAGACTATTTGGAAAATTTTGTACCTACTTTGGACTAAGCTTATTTTAATGATCACTGGTATTGATTTTCAATGCCATCTTTCTCAGACATTGTTCATAGTTCTGTTTGTTTGTTGTTGTTTTTAGGATCCAGAAGTTATGTGTTCATGAAGTTACTTGAGCAGCAATTTATTTTTAAAAAGCATTAGCAAATTTCACAAACATTTTACATTAACTATTAGGAGATAGATGGAAAGGTAGACGAAGAAATAGTAATCAATTTGCACGTGCTTATAACAAGAAAAAAAGAGACAGTTTAAAAGAAACATTGGATTTCCCTTTCCTGGTAATACAGAGGAATTTTTACTATTTGCAATGTCAAATAAGATTTGATTAGAAAGATTCACAGAACCCAAATTCACAGGAAACCCAACAGTCATTTTTGCAATAATGAGACCTCCCAAGCATAATATAGATGCATAAATTGGAATTTGATAGAGTCAGAAAATCTAGGATCTCCTCTTAAATTATAAAATAAAATCTTAGAGTTCTCCTGCCAGTTTTTGTGACAGTCATTACTTTTATATTTGCACCAAAAATTCTAAAAGATGAAGAAAACAATAAGAAGTATATGTTTGCCTAACATCTGTTGACAGTTTGTGAGACTAAAAAAAAATTAACAAAGGATTTAGTGATTTGCTATAAAAATCATTACAGGGCATCACCAATTATTATAGCATCTCCTGGCATTAGTGAACTGCTGGAGGTTTTTATCCATTATTTTCAAGAAATTTCTCCTGGAAATCCATTTGTCATAGTGACTTCATAATCATATTATTGAATGGCACAAAACTGAACCACTTGGAACTTTGGTGAACAAAAGCGAATTTATTTCCCTTTTTACAAAAATTTCATCTAACAGTCAAGGCAAATTATTCTAAACCAACCACCTGTGTGGTTCTCATTTCAAAATAAGAATAAAAATTCAAAAAACTCAAGAGCCTGCCTCACTGTGATCTTCCAGCCATGCCCTGTCTAAAGTTCTCTGAACTTGGCATCTGCTCTTTGGAGGTTCTGCTGTTCCCTGAAATGTTAGAGACAAGTCCATCTGCTAGCTTTGTCCCCAGGAGGAATCAAGTTAGGAGTAGTCATGTATCTTGAAAAGAAAAACTCTAAATCAAACTCTGAATCCCAAGGTAAAAGACCAAAGATAATATAACATTTTAATTTCCCTTGATGTCAAAGAATATTCTGAAAAGACACTGGTTTAAAAATAGAATTTGACTAGTGTGCTTCCCTGGTTGCTCAGTGGTAAAGAATCTGCCTGCAGTGCAGGAGACCCAGGTTTGATCCCTGGGCTGGAAAGATTCCCTGGAGAAGGAAATGGCAACCCACTCCAGTATTCTTGCCTGGAGAATCCCATGGACAGAGGAGTTTGGTGGGCTACAGTCCATGGGGTCACAAAAGAGTCAGCCATGACTCAGTGACTAACAGATCACTTAGAGAGTATGCTTCCCTGGTAGTTCAGTTGGTAAAGAATCCACCTACAATGCAGAAGACCCAGGTTTGATCCCTGGGTGGGGAAGATCCCAGGAGAAGGAAATGGCAACCTACTCCAGTATCCTTGTCTAGAAAATTCCATGGACAGAAAAGCCTGGCAGGCTTGGCCATGGGGTCGCCAAGAGTTGGACACGACTTAGCGACTAAACAACTACCAGTGAGTATCCACAACTTAAACAGAATCACATTTTCAGAGTGAAACCATGGTGGAAGCAGTGGAAGAAAAATCAACTTCAAGACACACTCTCCGTGGCCTTCAATTTCTCTGGATCAGGTCTACAGAGGTGGGAGGAAATAGCTTTCTTTGTAAGAAGTGCTGGCTAGCTTAAGTTTCCCCCAGAAGTAATGCTGGATGTGAAGAAAATACCCATGTTTTCAGGAAAAAAAAGAAATGGAACAGGGGAACTTTATCTTGTGCTTCATTGCATGATGACTTGTTATTCAGTTTACTTGAATTTAGAGAAAAAACAGACCTTAGGAGATTCATTCATCTAAATCAATGAACTGTTCCTCTCCTGAGTGTGTGCTCAGTTGCTTCTGTCCAACTCTTTGAGACCCTGTAGACTGTAGCCCACCAGGCTCCTCTGTCCATGGGATTCTCCAGGCAAGAATACTGGGAGTGCATGGAGTGGCCATGTCCTCCTCCAGGGGATCTTCCCAACCCAGGGATTGAACCCGTGTCGCCTATATCTTCTGCATTGCAGGAGGATTCTTTACACTGCAAGGCACCTGGGAAGCCCTGTTCCTATCTTATGTGACCAAAATTAAGTGATTCCTAAAGATTATACTTTTATTCAGTCTTTAAAATATAACACCAAGCAGATATGGAAAGGTTTGGAGAGGTTTTCCCTGCATCTCATGGACATTATTCTCTTCCTTTAAGATATTTAACCCACAATTGCTCTTCTCTGGGGTCTGCAGACTATAAGAGCAGTGCCAGAGTGTTTGCTTAGAAACACCGTAGGCTCTATTTGTCTGGAAATTTCTGGAGCTGGGCTGGTGGAAATCACAGTAGGCTTAGGGTCAGGGGCTCAGACCTTGTGGTTTACTTGTATAATATGGTCTAAGACATTTAACTTCCTGGGGCCCCAGCGTCCTCATCCGAAGCTCTAGCTTTCTATGTTGGGTGACATATCACTTGCAAACGTCCACTAGTCAAGAGAAAGAGATAAATTTCCAAGTAACAGGAGCCTCCATGGTTTTGATAACATAGTGTTGATAACAACTAACTTTCATTGAGGACTTACAATGTGCCAAGCAAAAGTCCTTCACATTGACCACAAAATTGGGAAATAGGGAGTTTTTTTTTTGGTTTGCTTATTTTATTTTTATGAAACTCTGCACATTTTAGCATCGAATACCCTAGAAACTGTAACTGCTTCGTATATACTGCTGGACTCCTTGCAGTTACAGTACAAGAGGAGTGAAAGTGAATAGGGTTTTTTTTTTTTTCTTCTTCTTTCCTCCAGACTCACACCTATGTAACTCATTGATCATCCATCCACACAACAAAACTACATCAACTACTCATAGGAAAATACCCACTCACAAATATTCAAATATACCAAGCAGAGAGAAGGAGCCCACCTAATCAAAAATGGGCACAGAGCAAGTTTTCCATAGTATTCTTGTATCACGTCAGTAAGGTGTGTTAGCCGGGGCATCTAAGGAAGGGCTCTTGCCCTAAGAGCAGCCATGGCTAATGAACTCTCTAACACTTATGTACTCAAACTTGACATTTTTCTGACAGTACTTTCAAAAATATAGGGTGAAAGTCTATCCAGAACTGTGGGAGAATCCATGCATTCATTTTTTAAAAAAAAAAATTTCAACAAATATTTATTGACTTCCTAGTAGGATGTCCTGGGATACAACAAATAGGGAAAGTCTCCCCCATAATGAAAGACAAATGGGGAGACAAAGGAAGTATACATAACCAATACATTCATGTGAGTGAATTGTACCAACTTAATCTCTTCAACAGTAGTAGCACATTGGGTACCAAGATGGACTGGGCATTTGACTGGGAAACTGAAGATATCTCTCTCTTAATTTCTTGACTTTTCTCTGACCTATGTACCCTTGGATGATGTCACTCTGAGGTTGTGTATTTGCCACTAAGACATATTAGAAAGACGTTTAAACTTCTGTGGCAGAATAATAGTGTTAAGCATTTATCAGTAGGTTTTTCCTTGGTATTTCCTTTTTTCACCAGTGGAGAAAAATTCATATGGCTCTTTAAAACTAATTCTGTTAGGGCCTTGGGGTTCTTCAGACACATTATAGGAAGAAAGCTAAGTAAAGGGCTTGATGCTTTTTAACTAAATGAAGTCAAGTCCCTTGTATAAGAATAAAGTAACAGAATGAAGTTAGAGAGGCTGCAGAGCTGCTGTGTAGGTTGCAACTTCAGGTGAGTGAACTTGATTTCTAGCAATAAACACTCTATCAAATTTAATTTCCTTTCACAAACTTAGGGTGAGTAAATGCAATTTCCCATTTCAAGCAAACATGTCTCTGAGATTAAGGAAGTATGTCGTGTGTAGTCCATAGAATATAACAATAAGGTTTAGAGTCAGTATTTCTCCAAGGAAATTCTTGCAAAAAAGTCAGAGAATGATTTAATGATAACAAGACAGAATAAATATAAACATGGGGGAAAAAGACCTTCACCCCAAACTTGCCATTTATATTCTTAGTCTGCTTAAAGTAAAAATCGTCCACTTTCCAGCTATTATATATTAAGATGTTCTGGCTAACTTAGTGCTTTGTATTCACTAAGTCATATGCCAACATTCTTAAAAGTTCTTTGTTAAACTCATTACTGAAGCTTATGATCCTCCAGCTTTGGTCATAATTTAGCCAATGCCGAATCAATTGAATTTCAGAGAAAGGCTAACTTTCTATTTTGGTTACTCCCTAGCATCACCCTGGTACTTACGGCTGGGTGCTTAATGCCTTGGGTAAAAGTGATGGTGTCTAAAGAGGAAAATAAGTCATTTTCTCTGATTTGTTCAAAAGTGCAACCCTCAAAGAAAAATTAAAAGATGCTAGTGCAGAAACAGTGCAACAGGTTCCTGGGAATGCTTGACTATGTAAATGAAACACTGCTGCCCCAGGGATTAGAATAGATCCCCAGAGAAGAGAGAGGGGCAATGAGGAGTAGATGGGCGGGGAGACTTGAGGAAGGAGGGCCTGTGAATGAAAACACAGTGGAATAGAAGAAAACCAACCCTCTTTCCTGGGAAGAGTGTCTGGAGAGACAAGATCCCAGGGTAGAAATGGCTACCTCTTGTATCAACATAAATTTGCCAGAGGCAAACACGTAGTTTACCCTGCCCATGGTGGGGTGGAAGCAGCATACTCATCTTGTGCCCAGATATATGAAAACTAGTAGGTTCCTAACACCTTGCAGAGGGTATGAGGGTGATAAAGCAGCAAGGACCAAACAGGGCATTTCTGTGTTCCTGTGATGCCAGCAGGAACAGATGATGACTCAGGCTGGATAGACGACCTTCCTGCTGACCATCCACCCCTGTGCCCTGCCTTGTTGTTGCTCAGTAGCTCAGTCGTGTCCAACTCTTTGCGACCCCATAGACTGCAACACACCAGGCTTCCCTGTCCTTCACCATCTCCCAGAGTTTGCTCCAACTCATGTCAGAGATGCCATCCGACCATCTCATCTTCTGTCATCCCCTTTTCCTCCTGCCCTCAGTCTTTCCCAGCATCAGGATCTTTTCCAATGAATTGGCTCTTCGCATCAGGTGGCCAAAGTATTGTAGCTTCAGCTTCAGCATTAGTCCTTCCGATGAATATTTAGGGTTAATTTCCTTTAGGATTGACTAGTTTGATCTTCTTGCTGTCCAAGGGGACTCTCAAGAGTCTTCTCTAGCACCACGGTTCAAAGCATCAATTCTTAAGAGCTCAGCCTTCTTTATGGGCCTACTCTCACATCTGTACATGACTACTGGAAAAACCATAGCTTTGACTATATGGACCTTTGTTGGCAAAGTGATGTCTCTGCTTTTTACCATTTAAATTTCTAGGAACTTAGTGTAGTCCCTAGAAAGGAGATGAAAATACTTTTATTGATTTTAAAAAAAGATTTGCCTTTTATGAAATGAGAACTTGAAATAGAAACTAAGTTGAGTTAAAGAAAAAGTTCCACTTTAGTTTATGAACAATGTTCCTGCTATGTTTTTATAGAGTTTGGTATTTCAGCTTAACTGAAGTTAGTTGGGAGTGGTTCTTGTCAGAGACTTGTTTACATAAATAGAGTTTCTGTCTTTTGTTCAGGTGGTTTGATTTTGTTTGTTTGGTTTGAGGGAGTCCAGAGGAAGAAAGGGGGAATCTCTTTAGAGTGGAAAGCAGAAGTGGTTGTTTTGAAGTCCCTAGTTTGGATCCTGGATTTGCAAAGACTTTTTCTAGATAAGCTAATAAGGTTTGATAAAATTACAGTTCAGTTCAATCACTCAGTTGTGTCCACCTCTTTGTGACCCCATGGACTGCAATATACCAGGCTTCCCTGTCCATTACCAACTCCTGGAGCTTGTCCATAGAGTCAGTGATGCCATACAACAATCTCATCCTCTGTCATCCCCTTCTCCTCCTGCCTTCAATCTTTCCCAGCATCAGGATCTTTTCCAATGAGTCAGTTCTTCACATCAGGTAGCCAAAGTCCTGGAGTTTCAGCTTCAGCATCAGTCCTTCTAATGAATATTCAAGACTGATTTACCTTAAGATTGACTGGCTTGATCTCCTTGCAGTCCAAGGGACTCTCAAGAGTCTTCTCCAACACCACAGTTCAAAAGCATCAATTCTTTGGTGTTCAGATTTCTTTATTGGAGAAGGAAATGGCAACCCACTCCAGTATTCTTTCCTGGAGAACCCCGTGGATGGAGGAGCCTGGATGGGCTGCTGTCCATGGGGTCACACAGAGTCGGACACAATTGAAATGACTTAGCATGCATGTATGCATTGGAGGAGGAAATAGCAACCCACCCCAGTATTCTTGCCTGGAGAATCCCAGGGACAGAGGAGCCTGGTGGGCTGCCATCTATGGGGTCGCACAGAGTTGGACACGACTGAAGCGACTTAGCAGCAGCAGCAGCAGCAGGTTTCTTTATAGTCCAACTCTCACATCCATACATGACTACTAGAAAAACCATAGCTTTGACTAGATGGACTTTTGTTGGTAAAGTAATGTCTGTACTTTTTAATATGCTGCCTAGGTTGGTCATAGTTTTTCTTCCAAGGAGCAAGCATCTTTTAATTTCATGGCTGCAGTCACTGTCTGCAGTGATTTTGGAGCCCAAGAAAATAAAGTCTGTCACTGTTTCCATTGTTTCCCCATCTACTTGCCATGACGTGATGGGACCAGATGCCATGATCTTAGTTTTCTGAATGTTGAGTTTTAAGCCAATTTTTTCACTCTCTTCTTTCATTATCATCAAGAGTCTCTTTAGTTCTTCTTCGCTTTCTGCCATAAGGGTGGTGTCATCTGCGTATCTGAGGTTATTGATATTTCTCCCAACAATTTTGATTCTAGCTTGTGCTTCATCCAGCCCACAAGCATAAGGATTAAAATTCTTTGGTATCAAGTTTAACCTTGCTCTTAAAGCTGTTATAAAGTTTGAAAAGTTGAATGTAATCAGTGATTTTTCAACCCTAGCTCTATGTCACAATCATCTTCAGACCTTTTTATAAATAGCCACACCCCAGACTTATCCCAGACCTACAGAATCAGAACCATTCCTGCTGGGGTCTGGTACTTAACAGCCTTTCTGGGTAATCACTTATTAAATAGTCACAAGGCCCTCGAATGGCTAATGTGGATGGAAACCTGAGAAACCTGTTTTACTGCAGCAGACTACAAGTACTTTCAAAAGTCATGGGCATGGTAATTACTGCATTTATTCACAAACAGTAACCACCAATGGTTTGCTAGGCTCTCCAGGGGTTACTATATACAGGTAAATAGGCTTTTAAGACTCATAAACAATATAAAATGCTGTTTCAGCTTCAACACTTTAATGTGAGAAGCATCACATAAACCCAAAGATGAACTAAAGTCTACGCGTTTGGCAGTATGTGAGCGGTATTGCCAGCCATGCCTAGGAGCTGGTCATGCTCACACAGCTGACAGTCAGGGGGCTTCAGCGGGTACCAAGCAGCCTGCTCTGACAATTCCATATTAGATAATGTCTCCAAGATGCTATTGGATCATGGCATTGCTCCAAAGCCTTCAGAGGTCCCTACTGCCCACGGATGACCCTAAAGACCCTGAAGCTCTGACCCACCTTTCCTAGCCTATTCTACTATTGCCCTACAGTAACCCTCCTCCAGTCAAACTGTTTTCTAACTAAATCTAAAATACTTAGCCACCTCTAAGCCTTGCTTTCCCATTTGCCTGGAAGTTCCTTCCTCTAAACTTGATGTACTGCCAACTTACTCACTCTTTCAAGTCCACATCATTTATTCCCTTCTCAATAGACCTTTCTGTATTCCTTTGCTAGGGCTACCATACAAAGTTCCACAGACTGGGCAGCTTAAATAATGGATATTTATTTTCTCACAGCTCTGGAGTTTAGAAATCTGAGAACAAGGTGTCAACAGAGTTGGCTCCTTTTGGAGGCTGTGAGGGAAGCATCCACACCAGGCTTTGCTCCTTGGCTTGTAGATGCCCTTTTCTCCCCATCTTCACATTGTCCTCTCTCTGTCCATGTCTGTGTCCAAATTTCCTCTTCTTAAAAAGAGGCCAGTCATACTGGATTAGAGCCCACTCATTTTAATTTAATTACCTATCTCCAAATACAGTTGCACTCTGAGGCACTAGAGGTTAGGACTTCAATATATGAACTTTGGAGGGACACAATTCATCCCATAACAACTGCTTCTGGTTGCTCATTTCAGCCAGAAGTGATCTTTCTTCCTCTGCTGACTGTCTCCACTGCACGTAACGCTTAGAAACAACAGGACTTCTATCTTCTTTTCCCAACTGGGGGCTGTCACTCTGCACGGTAAAGATGTATTACAGTAGAGGCTGCTTAACGACCCCGCCTGCAAATTCTGCAGATGAGCGGTCGCTCTCGTCCTCCGCAAGTCTCTCTGCTCCCTGCCACCAGCACCAAGGGCCAACAGGGAGCAGGCCTCCTTCTGTTCTGACTGGCTGAGTTTTAAGTTCCCCAAGAATCAGTTTTTTTTTTTTTTTTTTTTATTGTGGTGTAGCTGATTTACAATATTGTGTTAGTTTCATGTATACAGCATAGTGATTCAGAATTTTTGCCAATTGTATTCCATTATAGATTATTACAAGATAATGAGTATAATTCCCTGTATATCTCTTGGCTTATCTATTTTATTGTATCTCTTAATCCCATAATCCTGATTTATCCCTCCCCTCTTACCTCTCCCATTTGAATACCTGTAAGTTTGTCTTCTATGTCTTTATTTCTTGCATACACATTCATCTGTATTATTTTTTAGATTCCACATATAAGTGATATCTCACAGTATTTGTCTTTCCCTGTCTGACTTATTTCATGAGGTGTAATACTCTCTAGGTCCACTCACGCTGCTGCAAATGGTGTTATTTCATCATCTTTTATGGCTGAGTAGTATTCCATCGTGTATCTATATCCGTATGTCTTTCTCTATATATATAGATATATATACCACATCTTTTTAATCCAATCATCTATTAATGGGCAATTGTGTTCCTTCTGTTAGGTAGCTAGAATAGGGAAAAGGAGTCCAGAATGGCGGTGGCTAAAAGATAAGGAAGGGAAAAGCCCGTGAAGGTAGAACAAAGGAAGGTCCGAGGACCAGAGTGAGGACCTCAGGTAGAACAAACAACACTCCTGGGTAGCCCAATTTACATAGGGCAGGCCCAGGGGAAGAAAAAAAGAAAAAAAAAAAAAAACATATAAAAAGAGGACCCAAAGGGCCGGGGCCCTCTCTCTCTCCAACCCCCCGCCCTTCCCCCTCCCTGCACTGGGCCTCGAGGATGGATTTTCCTGCTATTTTCTAAATAAAATAGAACTGTCACATGGAGCTGTAACACTGATTTGTCTAAGAGCTATAACACAGTCTGTTCGAGACCTGAGAGCTATAACACGGTCTGTCCAAGACCCGAGAGCTGTGACATGCGGAGGGCTTTAATGGCCATCACTCCAAATCTTTGTTGTGATGAGACAGAACCGAGGAGTATACACTCGCCTGACATTTCCATATCTAGTCTATTATAAATAGTGCTGCTATGAATATTGGAGTGCATGGGTCTTTTAAGAATCAGTTGGTTTTGATTCAACACCTGTGTATGCATTGTTGGACTTAATGTATTAACACAGTTTAGCTACCTATTGTGAATCCATGAAAGGTGAGGGCAAAAGGAAGGAATGTTTTTACGATAAAAAAGATGACTGCTTTGGAAAAGCTTATCGAAAGGGAGCTTCTAAAATATTGTTATATTGGGACTTCCCTGGTGGCACAGTGGATAAGACTCCACCTGCCAATGCAGGGGACATGGGTTCGGTCCCTGGTCTGGGAAGATTCCATGTGCTGTGGAGCAACTAAGCCCATGCACCATTGCTAAGGAGCCTGTGATCGAGAGCATGTGAGCCACAACTCCTGAGCCTGTGTGCTGCAGCTACTGAAGCCCAAGAGCCTAGATTCCATGCTCCAAAAGAGAAGCCACTGCAGTGAGAAGCCCTGCATACCACAGCTAAGAGTAGCCCCTGCTCACTGCAACTAGAGAAATCCCACACACAAAAAAGGAAAAAAAGAAGACCCAGTACAGCCAAAAAAATTTTTTTAATTGTTATATTATGCATTAGTGAGACAATTATAAGACTTAAAGGAAAAAATGACAGTTACAGCCTGGAGGCCTCTGCTCTCAGAATATTCTACGAGCATCTTTAACTTCTTACACTAATGTAGCTGTAAGTTTCAAGGAACCCCAACCTGGGAATTGTATAAATATGGTTTCTGAAAGACAACTCCAATCTCAAACCCAGATTTTAAGAAGACTTTTCTTCTCCTGCATCAAATGCTTCCTGAATGAATACACAGCTTTAATTTCAAAGAAAATGTTTATAGTATGTATATATGTATTATTTTTTAATGACTTCATTTTTTTTAAATGACTGTTCATTTTCTTTACCATTTCCAGTCAATGATCCAGTCCCCCAATCCTCTTGCAGAAACTAAGAGGGACCTCCCTGAATGAGCTCCCATTCAGTACAGTGAAGGATTGTACTGAGATGTGTTTTTCATAAACAAAGAAGGTACCAGAGCTGCCTGCAGGATTTGCTAAGCTCTGAGCAGCAGCTGACAGACCTAAGGTTTGAGGAATAATAAAGTTTCTTTCCAAACAAAGAACTCCAGGCAATTGCTGCTGCCAGTATTTCTGAGCAGAGACACACTGGAGAGTGGCTGCCTTTGTTATCACAACCTATCACCTCTCTGGCCAGAAGAGAAAGGCCTCTACTGGGGTCCCTCCCAAGCATACCCACACCCACAAGTCAGTCCACTTCTCAATGTTTGAGCCAGTATTTATGGAATGCCTGCTCATACCAGCCAATTCTACCCTGAGAACCATTGGAATCTTTTCCAGAACCAGTTCCCTCTACAGCTGTATCAATATGTTACCACAGCCCCTTCTCTCAGGAAACAAAACATTTTACAGTTACCTACAACAGAAAGGATGCCTAATCTTCATTTAACTCCTGTCTGCTTTAAGAGAACAAGGAGCACACAGAACCCATCAGTATTTTTTGTTATTCTGAACATTAGAAAATAAGAATTACTGCAGACCACTGAAAAAAATTAAAACTAGAGACAGTAATTCCTGCAGATTTTTAGATCAACCAAAATGTAGCCAGCTGCAGAAGACCTTGATGGGAAACCCACTCTTTATTTTGTGATTTATGGACCTCATTGGGGCAGAAGGTTCTAGAATGAACACACAACAGGGAGGAAGAGGCATGGAAGCATCCCAGCACCCAAAGATCATCAACAAAATTAAGTTCCTCAACTCACCATGGAGGAGGCTGCAGTTTGCACTTGGGGATTCCTCATTAAACAGTAAGGGCTCTGCTTCAGCACCACTCAGCTGGGCCACTTTCATCTGTGCCTGCAGTACAGAATGAACTGCACTGTCACCTGGTATGTTTTTCTTAAGGAAAAAGTTAAACAGATTATTAACTCTGTCACTACATACAGAATTACACTGCAAATCACCAGCTATTTCCCCCTCATATTAAATCTGAGATACAGGAAATTAATCTGCCTCCCACAGTTCTCTCACTCCATTATTTATCTATCAGCCCATTTCCTTTCATTCTCTCCAAGTTCATTCTCACTCTCCTTTCCCTTCCCTGATCTTTACCTTCCTTGTCCCCTCCCCAGCTTTATTGCTAGCCTTTATGTCCTATACCCAAATGAATGAAAACAAACAAATAAAATTCTGGGGTTGAACATAGAGAATAGCCCAAGAATCCCAAAGCTGGAAAGACTGTTAAATATGTAATTCAGTTCCATCCACTATTGACACGCAAATTAAAGTGCTAGGAGGTAGAAGTTTGTTATGACAGAATTTTTTGGCTCTAGGAGGTACTGTTTGCAGCTGTCCAGTTGGTACAACTACAGAGACTGACGAAAACAAAGACCAAGTTGCACTCTTTTGATTCACTGAGGACCTTTCCTCTGAGAAGAGCAAATCTGAGATGGCTCTGTCACCTGTAAAATGTTTTAAAACTATCAGTTGACTGCAATGACATTCGTGTCTCCTCAATTCTGTAATCACATGTAGGCATAGTGAGAATTTACGTGAAAGCTACATCTAATAAGATGTCTGTTGTATATCCATGTTAAGAGTTAAATAAACACCTTCATGGGATGCACACTTTTTACATTCTCACATTTAAAACAGCCCCAGGACTCTCAGTTCAGTTCAGTTCAGTCGCTCAGTTGTGTCCGACTCTTTGTGACCCCATGAATTGCAGCACTCCAGGCCTCCCTGTCCATCACCAACTCCCAGAGTTCACTCAGACTCACGTCCGTCGAGTCAGTGATGCCATCCAGCCATCTCATCCTCTGTCTTCCCCTTCTGCTCCTGCCCCCAATCCCTCCCAGCATCAGAGTCTTTTCCAATGAGTCAACTCTTCACATGAGGTGGCCAAAGTACTGGAGTTTCAGCTTTAGCATCATTCCTTCCAAAGAAATCCCAGGGCTGATCTCCTTCAGAATGGACTGGTTGGATCTCCTTGCAGTCCAAAGGACTCTCAAGAGTCTTCTCTAACACCACAGTTCAAAAGCATCAATTCTTGGGCACTCAGCTTTCTTCACAGTCCAACTCTCACATCCATACATGACCACTGGAAAAACCATAGCCTTGAGTAGATGGACCTTTGGTGGCAAAGTAATGTCTCTGCTTTTGAATATGCTATCTAGGCTGGTCACAACTTTCCTTCCAAGGAGTAAGCATCTTCTAATTTCATGGCTACAGTCACCATCTGCAGTGATTTTGGAGCCCAAAAAAATAAAGCCTGACACTGTTTCCCCATCTATTTCCCATTAAGTGATAGGACCAGATGCCATGATCTTCATTTTCTGAATGTTGAGCTTTAAGCCAACTTTTTCACTCTCAGGAGAGTACTAAATAAAGATTAAGAGTACCACACGCTAGGACTATGTGTTATTCTTGTCAGCACACTGAATCATGAGCAAATGCATTCTCTTTGGGGAATGGACATTTTTCTCAGTTTAAACAAGAATAAAATTCATTTTTTGAATACTCTGGTATTCCCATCTCTTTCAGAATTTTCCACAGTTTATTGTGATCCACACAGTCAAAGGCTTTGGCATAGTCAATAAAGCAGAAATAGATGTTTTTCTGGAACTCTCTTGCTTTTTCCATGATCCAGCAGATGTTGGCAATTTGATCTCTGGTTCCTCTGCCTTTTCTAAAACCAGCTTGAACATCTGGAAGTTCATGGTTCACATATTGCTGAAGCCTGGCTTGGAGAATTTTGAGCATTACTTTACTAGCGTGTGAGATGAGTGCAATTGTGCAGTAGTTTGAGCATTCTTTGGCATTGCCTTTCTTTGGGATTGGAATGAAAACTGACCTTTTTCCAGTCCTGTGGCCACTGCTGAGTTTTCCAAATGTGCTGGCATATTGAGTGCAGCACTTTCACAGCATCATCTTTCAGGATTTGGAATAGCTCAACTGGAATTCCATCACCTCCACTAGCTTTGTTTGTAGTGATGCTTTCTGAGCATCACTTTCTATTTTTCACAGTAAACTGTGGAAAATTCTGAAAGAGATGGGAATACCAGACCACCTGATCTGCCTCTTGAGAAATTTGTATGCAGGTCAGGAAGCAACAGTTAGAACTGGACATGAAACAACAGACTGGTTCCAAATAGGAAAAGGAGTATGTCAAGGCTGTATATTGTCACCCTGTTTATTTAACTTATATGCAGAGTACATCATGAGAAACGCTGGACTGGAGGAAGGACAAGCTGGAATCAAGATTGCTGGGAGAAATATCAATAACCTCAGATATGCAGATGACACCACCTTTATGGTAGAAAGTGAAGAGGAACTCAAAAGCCTCTTGATGAAAGTGAAAGAGGAGAGTGAAAAAGTTGGCTTAAAGCTCAGAAAACGAAGATCATGGCATCTGTCCCAACACTTCATGGGAAATAGATGGGGGAACAGTGGAAACAGTGTCAGACTTTATTTTTCTGGGCTCCAAAATCACTGCAGATGGTGACTGCAGCCATGAAATTAAAAGACGCTTACTCCTTGGAAGGAAAGTTATGACCAACCTAGATATCATATTGAAAAGCAGAGCCATTACTTTGCCAACAAAGGTCAGTCTAGCCAAGGCTATGGTTTCTCCTGTGGTCATGTATGGATGTGAGAGTTGGACTGTGAAGAAGGCTGAGCGCCAAAGAATTGATGCTTTTGAACTGTGGTGTTGGAGAAGACTCTTGAGAGTCCCTTGGACTGCAAGGAGATCCAACTAGTCCATTCTGAAGGAGATCAGCCCTGGGATTTCTTTGGAAGGAATGATGCTAAAGCTGAAACTCCAGTATTTTGGCCACCTCATGTGAAGAGTTGACTCATTGGAAAAGACTCTGATGCTGGGAGGGATTGGGGGCAAGAGGAGAAGGGGAAGACAGAGGATGAGATGGCTGGACGGCATCACTGACTCGATGGATGTGAGTCTGAGTGAACTCCGGGAGTTGATGATGGACAGGGAGGCCTGGCGTGCTGGGATTCATGGGGTCGCAAAGAGTTGGACACGACTGAGTGACTGATGTGATCTGATGTTTGAATACTTTGAAAATTCCCCCTCCTCTATGTATCTTATTTATTTGTTCATTTGTTTGTTTGTTTTTGCCACATATTTAGAAGTAGCACTTCTTACCTTTGTCCTTGAATTCCTTATCTATGAGATACTCTACCTTTGGCCCAGGAATTTTTAGAATTAAGTCATGGAGAGAAGTTTTTTCCAAATACAAATTTCTATATTATGGTACAAGTAATGAAAATTACTAAAGAGAGCTCCTCATTCTTTTTCATCTGGTAGTCATCCCCAGGAGATAACATATTCATTGCTTTTATTTCTTTTGAAAAAGGGGTAAGTTTTTCAATTAAGAAGTGAAATGAGATTGTACTAACCTCTCTCTCTCTCATCTAGGGTCAAATAGACATGGAGGTGTTCTGCCACTGGCATCCAACGTTATTCAGGTCAAGATGACTCATCAAAAGGAAGAAGTGAGAGGAGAGACAAGGCCAGTCACTGTTTCAAGCCAGCTGAGCTCAACTTGGCACCTCCAGGGCCTGAACTCACCCTGCCAGTCCTTAACCGGGGGACAACATCCAGGTATGACATGGATGTAACATGGGCTGAGATTCCATCCAACACTAGGGTTTGCTGCCAACAGAAGGCTAGGGAGGCACTAAATGCAGAGAGATGACCTAAGATGAGGGAGGAATAGAGCAAACACCCTTAATCTCAGTCACAGAATCAGAAATCAAAGCAGAAAGCTGGGGGGTGAGGGGGGAGATGAATCCAGATCTCATTCCCTCTCGATGTAAAAGAATTTTAAAAGAGTTTTCTAAGAGCAGAAACTGCCACCAAGGGTGTAGGAGTCAGGCTAACTATGGTCTGTGACTGGTCTGACAAAGGCTAACTCTTACCCAGATGTCCAATAAAAACACTTAGCAAGTATCATTTCCATAAGGCTTTGTCTACTCGAAACACAAGCCAATTGTTTGGGTCCAATTTATGAAGCAAGGTCTTACGAAGGTTATGGGGTGAGGAGGCCTGATGACAACTAAATTGCCTTAAATGGAGCTCAAAATACCACCTTAAACATTCTCCTCTCCCAAGAACGCTTAATCATAAATCAAGTGACTCAAAATGTATTAAAAATGACAAATAGAGCAAGCACTTACATCTCATTTTTTTCTTTTAATTCACCAATGCATCAAAGATTTTTGAAGGATATTATTCCGCACACAAAAAGATGAAGTGTACCAGGAATGCAAGATTCCAGGGATAAAAGAAGAGATTAAAAATCAAATGGTGGACCAGGCTTCATGCTGAAAATTATTCTGAAAATAGACATACTCATTTTAAGACAAGGAGATGAGGATTGTCTGCTCTGAACTTGTAAGGAGTGGTGAATCTCACAGTAATTGGACACATGTTTTTCATCTTAGAAGAACTTATGAATCCATTTTAATGCATTAAAGTTCATGGGTACTATTTGTCCACAAGTAAGCTTTCTCCCCTTTTCCCCACTATGCATACTTTAATGGGGTTTTGATTCACCGGGGGAAAAAAACCTTCCAAAACTCACTAATGTTTCCTGAATTGCCATTAGGCTAGCTTTAGAAGGAATTTTAAAGTATGTGCTAAATGAAACTTTCTGTCTAAGAATCTTTAATATTCTAGTACTTTTGAGTAACAAGTTATTTTTATGTGTCCCTACTTTTATTGGTAGAAATTCATTCTCAGCAATAAGAATTATGAAGTGTCTAACTCACAATGCAAATTTTTCTTGACCTGGAATAGATTAGAAAGTGGATCAGGCAGGAAAGCTCAGCCTGGCAAATCATAACACACCTCTTCAAAAGGTACTGATGCCGAGCCTTTGGAGGGCTCATTGTGGAAGGAAAGGAGAGTGAACTCTGTGGAAGCAACTCATTTCTCCGCCCTTCATATTGATTACAAATACCTAGAATAGTCAACTGATTCTAAAGGCAGTGAACCTGATTTTTTTTTTTTCACAGCCTTTTTCAGTCTGCTTGGAAACATCTGTTTTTAATTGCATTTGGATTTGAAAACTAATTTCGGGTGAGATTGGGTTCAGGCTCCAATCAAGTTGGAACTGAGAGATTATTGCTTATCCACGCATCCTGAAACTCACGCAGGGTTGAGGCCAAGGATACCACACTTTCTGAATGTGTGCACGAGGCACATGCATTTAGAAATGAAAAAGGAATGGCCTAATTCTCTCAGGGAAACTTCTTTAAGGCCAATGATTTTGGGTTTTAGGTTACAGCTTTTAGACTCGGGATTCGATTTTGGAAAAGGTCAGCTGGAGGACAACACCCTCCCATGCATTCCAATACATGGAGCAGGAGATGAAGCAGTCATATGACCAAATCAAAATAAAAATAGTATTTTGGGTCGTTCGTTGACAATATCATAAATCCAGCCCATGCTCCAAATTTGAAAGAAATGGAAACAAATACGTTGTCTCCTAACACAATGGCATGGAGTTCTCTGTCCTTCATCTTACTAGAAGGTGAAGAAAGGAGAATGACTCAAGAATTCCCCTTTGTGCAGGTTCCGAGATTGTCTTTCTCACTCCAGGACCTGCTGAGGACACAGGTTCTGGAGTTAGTCCCAAGCTTGTTGCTCACTCACAATATATTTCTAGTATCCACTCTCTGCCTCAAGGCATCCAATTTTAAATGAGGCTTTTATTTTTCTGCTTCACAAGAAATATTTTGGGAGTATTTGTTCGTGATCTATAGCAAAGTACTAAAAATCATAAAGGGTGGCTAAAGTGCAAAGAGCTGTTTTGATTTTCTTTAATGGCCAAGTCCAAAAAATAACTGTAAAACTCATGCCAAGAATTCTTAAGTGATTATTTGATATTTTGACAACCCAGAATATGAGCTCTAGGTCTTTAACTTTGCAATTCTGAGCTACAACCAGTGCCAATTTTATCAGACTGATCAACTTCCCTGGTGGCTCAGTAGGTAAATAATCCACCTGCAATGCAGGAGACCTGGGTTTGATCCCTGGGTTGGGAAGATCCCCTGGAGGAGTGCATGACAACCCACTTCAGCATTCTTGTCTGGAGAATCCCATGGACAGAGGAGCCTGGTGGGCTACAGTCCATGGGGTAGCAAAGAGTCAGACATGACTGAGTACCTAAGTATGCACATGCATGTTTTCTGAAACCCAAACAACAATGAGTAAAAGAACATAAATATGATATTCCAGTTTGATTACATAGCTATTATACATTTTAATAAACTAAGATATTGAAAATGAAGAGTACCCTCATATTTGTTCCCTACCTTCAAAGGATGTAGGTTTAAACACTATGGTTAATTTTAATTAAATTCATTACCCAATTAATCCAAAAGTTTTACTACCATAAACTATTCATTCCTAAAAATCACTTTCATTGACACAAGGAAGAGCACTGGTTACCACTTACGAATTCTAAATGTTCTCTGGAGGGGTTTTCAGAGCTGAAAAGACTCTTTTTCTTGATACCTGCCATTAAATTCTAACAAAAAATTTGTATCTAAAATATATCACTTTCAATGCTTAATCATGGCTCAACTTCTTTATCTGATGAACTGAAGAAAACCAAGGAACTTGCATTTGAATTTGATCCCCTACTAAAATGCTAATAACCTAGAACATGTTGGGGGAAAAGGGAGTTGTCTTTATAAATGAATATCCCAAATATAATAACGAAATGCCTATGCCATTAGCTATTTACATTTCTTAAAAGAGACCATATAAAGTACATGTTTATGCCCAAATGGCACTCTGATGGCAAAGGGTCCAAGAGAGGCAGGAAATGAGACTCTGAATCTCCCAAAAAGCCAAGGACACTGATGCACAATGCAGACGCTCCTGTGCCCCTGGGCAGTGGGTGCCTTTCAACCCACATTAAGTCCCTATTAAGTCCCTCTGTGCAGTTCCCAATCACAGCCCATGCAAACAGCAAAATGAGTCCCTTCAACAGACCTTCTTTGGGATTAATAGGAGTGAGGATGTTATTGGTTGTTTTTTCTTTTCACTTCACAATCCATCATGTAACAAAAGTTTTAAATTGTATTTCTTTAGAATTTATGGCATCGTTAAAAACTTAGTTTTATTTATTTATTATTGAAGCATAGTTGATTTACAATGTTGTGTTAATTCTGGTATACAGCAAAGTGATCCAGTTATACACACAATACACACATATATATGTATATGGGTATTCTTTTCCATTATGGTTTATTACCGGATATCGAATATAGTTTCCTGTGCTATACTGTAGGTCCTTGTTGTTTACTTACTTCATGTATAATAGTTTGTACCTGCTAGTCCCAAACTCCTAATTGATCTCTCTCCTCCCTTTTCCCTTTGGTAACCATAAGTTTGTCTTCTACATCTGTGATTCTGTTTCTGGTTTGTAAAGTTAATTTGGATCATATTTTAGATTCCACATATAAGTGATATCATATGGTATTTGTCTTTTTCTGATTTACTTCACTTAGTATGATAATCTCTAGGCCCATCCATGTTGCTGCAGACGGTATTATTTCATTCTTTTTTATGGCTGTGTACTATTTCATTATGTATACATAGGTATACACAGTGGAACACACACACACACGTACACACACTCACATATACCACGTCTTCTTTATCCATTCATCTGTCAGTGGACATTTAGATTGCTTCCAAGTCTTGGCTATTGTAAATAGTGCTGCTATGAACACTGAGATACGTGCACCTTTTCAACTTAGAGTTTTTATCTTTTCTGGATATTTGCCTAGAAGTGGGATTGCTGGATCATATGTAATCCTATTTTTACTTTTTAAAGAAATCTCCATACAAACTGCTCTTGATATAAATTGCTAAAATGTCTTCCAGAAAGGCTATAACAATTTATAAATTTACTCAGCAGAGTATGAGTGTGCCAACAAGTCCTGCCCTTATCAACTTTGATCCCTAAAGCTTCTTCATATTTGCTAATTTGATAGATTAAAAAGGTGTATTACTTTGACATTTTGCATGTATTCAATTCCTAGAGAGATTAAAGTGTTTTTCACGCATGTTCTAATTATTTCTACTTCTTCTTATTTAATTATATCTGTTTTAAAATCCTTTGTAAATTTTATTTGACTTTTTTTCTTCTCAACTATGGAAATTCTTATTAACATTATGTTATTCATCATGTGTATTTCCTAATGTGTCCTTTATGTTTTGGTTTTATATCTATATTTGATGTTCAGACATGTCAAATATTTATAGTGAACTCTATAAATCTTTTCTTTTCTCATCCATTTCCTTCAAGATTAGAAAGTACTAAGTTTTAATATTTAAAATGTCTTCTATGTGTGATATCGGTGTCAGTTAATGCCCTTTTAAGTGTCGTTTAGCACCTGTCTCATTGCTCCAATACTGGATCAGGAGTTAGCAAATGCTTACCTACTGTGAAACTGCCTCTTGGGCTCCTTTTCAAGACAGTTTTGAGGTAGAGACTATAGTAATCTCTTCTTTTTTTAATTTTATTTTTTAACTTTACAATATTGTATTGGTTTTGCCATATATCAACATGAATCCGCCACAGGTATACACATGTTCCCCATCCTGAACCCTCCTCCCTTCTCCCTCCCTGTACCATCCCTCTGGGTCATCCCAGTGCACCGGCCCCAAGCATCCAGTATCGTGCATCGAACCTGGACTGGCGACTCATTTCATATATGATATTATACATGTTTCAATGCCATTCTCCCAAATCATCCCGCCCTCTCCCTCTCCCACAGAGTCCAAAAGACTATTCTATACATTGGAGAGGCTATAGTAATCTCTTCTGAAGAAAGTGTTGTTTCACAAAGCTTCTTCATTCAGAGTCTGCAATGTGCTTCCCTGTTGCTAATTATTGGGTTATTTATTCCTCTTGATAGATAGATATCATATATATTGCCTTTGCAATACTTCATTTCAAAATATTGACAAATATATAGGAATACTTGGACTGTGTGGAAATTCAAATATATTACTTAGAGGAAAAATATTTTATTTCCACTAAGCATTCAAAAATTTAAAGTGCTCAATTTCTAGGACCTGACCGAATGAGAGAATATATTTAAATGGAAATTCAAATAATCCTTGAATGGCTAAAAAAATCAGGAAGATAAAGTGTGTATCCCCAAATTGAGTCCTTTCTAGGTTGCCACAATGAAGTATATTAGCTGCAAAACCAGAGAAGGCAATGGCAACCCATTCCAGGACTCTTGCCTGGAAAATCCCATGGGTGGAGGAGCCTGGTAGGCTGCAGTCCATGAGATCGCTAAGAGTCGGACACGACTGAGCGACTTCACTTTCACTTTTCACTTTCATGCATTGGAGAAGGAAATGGCAACCCACTCCAGTGTTCTTGCCTGGAGAATCCCAGTGACGGGGTAGCTTGATGGGCTGCCATCTATGGGGTCGCACAGAGTCGGACATGACTGAAGCGACTTAGCAGCAGCAGCAGCTGCAAAACACAAGGGAATAGTGAGTTTTTCACAAGTTGAAACAACCACCATATCCATTCCAAATGCTTTGTATAATTTATTGTGACTTCATTATATTGGTGTTAATATGCAAGCCTAGCAAAACAGATTTAGACTAAAATTCTGGCTGATCTCTGTTCTTTGCTGCCCAAGCCAGAAGGAACTTAACAAGCAAAACAATCTGAGCAGAATCAATTCAACACTGTGACTTCCATGTTGCTGGTCGCAAATGCACTCCTCAGAATTCCAAGTCATCTTCCAAATGTAGAGACAGAGATAAGAAGCACTTTTGATTGAGCAAATAATGTACTTACTTTTCTATACAGTTAGGAAAATTGAGATCCTAAGTAGAAAGTATAAGATATATAGCCACAAATAAAGCCTGCCGTTTCAATTATGCCAAGTGTATCCTAATGCACAAAGAATGATAACATTAAGGGGCAGTCAAAACATACATTAGGATTTATGTATTTTAAAGGAAATTGGTAGCCATGAAACCGAACTGGTATGAATTTTTTTTTCTGTGTCTTTGTTATTTTGGAGACCAATAAATATTAAATATGTTTTTCTAGAGTAGGTAGTATTCCATAAACAGGTAGCAAAATCACTTACCTATCCACTTGGATATACTGACTGGTTTTGAATAATGGCAACTAAATTTTTTTTCTTAAATAACTTCAATATAGGTTTATTTACCTGGTTTCCATGTGAATTTCTGGGTCAGCCCCATGGAACCTCTTCTTTGACCACTATAAAATCATCTGCCTGGAAGAGGGTCTATGTGGGCAGGTTTACAGGCAGGATGCATGGGTCTTCTCACTTCGGGTCAGGCCTTTTTGCCCACCAGGCTATGTTCCATGAAGAGAGAAGGGGCCCTCTGTGTTTTCCTTTATTGAGATTTCACCAAGCCCTGATCAATTCTGGCATACCAAAGTTCAGTAGTTGTGAAATCCCGAAGGCCTGAAGTTTCTTAGCTGTAATCCAAAAAGTTGATAAAAATTCTTTCATGAAATTTTATTGGGAGAACATGGAGGGGATGGGTATTGAGTCCCAGCACACTCTCATTTCTTCTTTGAAATAAAATATTTCTGAGACTAACTTTAGCACATCCACAATATCTTTGCAGAAGTTATAAGATTAACAAGGAAAAATCTTCAGGGACCTTCCCTGGTGGTCCAGGGGTTAATACTCTGCACTCCCAATGCACAGGGCCCACGTTTGTTCCCTGGTCAGGGAATTGTATTTCACCTGCCACAACTAAGAGTTCGCATGGCACAACTAAAGATCTGGCATGCCGCAACTAAGACCCATCGCAGACAAATAAATAAATAATTTTTTTTAATAAAAAGAAAAACTCAGAGCTTCCCTATTGGCTCAGTGATAAAGAATCCATCTGCCAATGCAGAAGACATGGGCTCCATCCCTGGTCTGAGAAGATCCCACATGCCACAGAGCAACTAAACCAGTGAGCCACAGCTACTGAGTCCATGCTCTACAGCTCAGGAACTGGAACTATTGAGCCAACATGCCTAGAGCCCATACTCAGCAATGAGAGAAGCCTCCACAATGAGAAGCCTGAACAACCACAAGTAGAGAGTAGCCCCCTCTTACCGCAACTAGAGAAAAGCCCACGCAGCGACAAAGACTCAGAGCAACCAAAAAATAAATAAATAAAATTAATTTTTAAAAATGAAAACCTCTGCAGAAATATTTCCAAAGTGACTCAAAAACTGGGTCTAAAAGAAAGAGCTTATGGCTCTCAGATGAAGATTCCCTTTTTCACTCCTATTGAAGTCCCATGTCGATTCTTCATCAATAACACCGAGTATTGCCACTGACAGCACAATGAGCGCCAGCGCCCTGATCACACTTAATTCTGTGGGCATCTACTCCCTAGTGCTTAGAAACAAATAAACAAGTCAATGGTGAACAAACACCACAAGCTGATATGCAGCAGCACACAAAAGGAATTACTGCTCCTGAATAGCACTTATTCGGTATTTAATCTCCCGAATACTTTCATTTTTGGAATGGCTCCACAATAAAGGGTATCCAGGGGAAAAAAGAAAAGTATGTCCTTTTCTTAGAACTCAGTGTCACCAAGTACATCTGAGACGACAGAAGCCACAGGTAGCACCTGACGAACTGTGGTAATTGGCTGGATCAATTATAGGAAAGGAAAGTGCTGTTTAATTGCCCAGCTGCACATTTAGAAGTTCAGTGCCTCCATACTCGCGCTGACAGAGCTTGTAAGGGGACAGCAGACAGGAAGGAGAATGCTGCAGAGACGGAGTGGGAAGACTGCAGGATAGGAGAGAGGAGATGAAAGTGGTGTGAGTGGCAGCAACAGTCAATGGAAACTACAAGCAGTAACAGAGAGTGTGATCCAGGCCTCTGAGAGAAAGAGAGAGGTAGCCAAAAGTCTTGCCCTTGAGATGGAGAAAAAGCAGCGACCAAGAGAGACCCAGGCACCACTGGAACATGCCAAGCAAGGGTCCTGTGACGGAGAAAGAGGAGTCATTTAATCCATGAATTCTTAATAAAGACCTACATTTCTAGGAACTTGGAATACAAAATGATTCATGCTGGTGCTCCAAAATGCTATAAACCAAGCCACTGCCTCCTGAAGACCACATCTCTTATGTGTGTATGCGTGCTAAGTCACTTCGGTCATGTCTGACTCACTATGACCCTATGGACTCTAACCTGTCAGGCTCCTCTGTCCAAGGGATTTTCCAGGTAAGAATTCTAGAGTGAGTTGCCATTGCCTCTTCCAGAGGATCTTCCTGACCCAGGGATCAAACCCACTTCTTTCATGTCTCCTGTCTTGGCAGGCAGGTTCTTTACCACTAGCTCCACCTGGGAAGCCCAGCCACCTATATATCTGCATCTAGATCATTCAATTTTGCTGACAAAGGTCCGTCTAGTCAAAGCTATGGTTTTTCCAGTAGTCATGAATGGATGTGAGAGTTGGACCATAAAGAAAGGTGAGCGCTGAAGAATTGATGCTTTTGAACTGTGGTGTCGGAGAAGACTCTTGAGTGTCCCTTGGACTACAAGGAGATCAAACCATTTAATCCTAAAGGAAATCAATCCTGAATATTCATTGGAAAGACTGATGCTGAAGCTCCAATACTTTGGCCACCTGACGCAAAGAGCTGACTCATTTGAAAAGACCCTGATGCTGGGAAAGATTGGAGGCAGGAGGAGAAGGGGACGACAGAGGATGAGATGGCTGGATAGCATCACCGACTCGATGAACATGAGTTTGAGCAAGCTCCAGGAGCTGGTGAAGAACAGGGAAGCCTGGCATGCTGCAGTCCAAGGGGTCGCAAAGAGTTGGACACAACTGAGCAACAGAACTGAACTGAGATCATTCAACATCCAAACAGCAGTGCCAGCCAAGGTATGGTTTGGGAATCTCTCCAAGAAAAAACAAAAAGTCCATAAACCATATGGAACAGAACAGCTCCTTCTCTTTTGGTGCTGGCTGGCTCTGGTCTTTCTCCACCAGGTAATAATAAAAGCATGATAATTTCCAGGAACGAGAATCAAATGGGATATTATTATTTAGGAAACTAGGAAATACTGTAATGTAGAGCCTTAGTGAATGTGAAAGGCAAAACCAAAAATAAAAACAAGCATACAAAAATCTTTGTTGAAGTAGAAAAGCCTGGTGCCTTACAAATAAGACTGTCCACCAGGGTTAGGGGCAGAGTTAAGTCCATACGGTATTACCTTTTGGATGTGATTTTTAATTTTGTAGTTATGTTACATCTGTATTAGGGTTGTTAGTGTCATGAGACACCAGATACACAGATGTCTGATTGCCAGATTCTGTGTAAACCATTCCCAATTTTACATCAAACTGATGAAGCATTTATTTAAAAACATTTGTGGAGCTATAACTGCAAAGGTAGAACTCACAGCTTTTTTTTTTTTTTTTTTTACATATTACAACCACATGTTAAGACAAGAGACTTCAATAAAAAATTACCTTCAAACACATTTTGTATTGGGGGGATTTGCTTTATCCCTTAACACTCCAGGTTAGAGGAGCAATCGAGCCCATGTTCCTTTGCAAAACTTCATTTTGTTTTGAACCCTGCATTGACCCTAAGTTAACATCATTCCAAATTCAGTCTATTTTGCTCACACAAGATATTGCAGCCAAGCAAAACTCTGTCCTGGAAACCTCATAAATTGTATGAGCTGCTCAATTTAGGCCTGAGGGAGTAAATTGAAGAGAGCTTAGTCTGTCATACTGTTTTAGAATGTTTGCCACAGAAATTCAGGATTAGTTCTAGATTGATTGAACTAGTTATGGTTCACCAAACTAGTTATGGTGGTGACTATGTGTGTGTGTATGTCCATATATATGGGCATACACACACACACACACACACACACACACACACACATTTATATATAATTGTTGTTGTTTAGTCCCTAAGTAGCATCCAACTCTTGGGATCCCATGGACTGTAGCCCATCGGGCTCCTTTGTCCGTGGGACTTCCCATACAAGACTGCTGGAGTGGGTTGACTTTCCTTATCCAGGGATCTTACTAACCCAGGGATCAAACCTGAGTGTCCTGCATTGGCAGGTGGATTCTTTACCACTGAGCCATCAGGGAATGTATATGTATGTGTGCATGCATGCTAAGTCGCTTCAGTTGTGTCTGTCTCTTAGTGACCCTTTGGACCGTAGGTAACCTGCCAGGCTCCTCTGTCCATGGGATTCTCCAGGCAAGAATACTGGAGTGAGTTCCCATGCCCTCCTCCAGGGGATCTTCCCAACCCAGGAATGGAACCCATGTCTCTTAGGTCTCTTGCCTTGGCAGGCAGGTTCCTTACCACTAGCACCACCTATACACACACCTATATCCCATTATTTTAGTTTGTTTTTTTTTTTTAACCAAGAAGTCCTTTATTTTAGTTATTGATGTCCTGCTTATTTAATATACTTAAAGTGGGATTGGTATTGGGGGAAGGGGGGCCAGTGAGGAACCTGAGTGAGCACCCTCTGAATACTGACTTTACTGGAAACATCCATGTATTTTATAATTCATTTCATTCCACCACTATTCACCAAATGCCTGCTATATACTATGTCCCAGGAACTCAATACTGAACAGAGGCAGACCTTCTTCTTATGAAGGTATGATTCATGTAACACCATTTAAACTGTGAATCAGTCAGATAAATTCCTGATGTCACTTTATTTTGAAATCCAACGCCTCTACTCACCAGCTGTGTGACCTTCATCCAGTTTACTCATGCCTCAGTTTCCTCATGTCTATAACAGAGGTTGCTGTGAAGAGTAAGTGAGAGCAGAGAGTAGAGCCTGGTTAACCACTGGATGACGTCCTTTGCCTTTCTCACTATATTACCCAGTGGACTTTGAAACTGATTTTGTAGGTATCAGTTATGAGTAACTGCTCATAGATAGTTATGGGTAACTGCTCCTGCCTTGTAATAGTTACAGTCACCAGGGGGCAGTAGAAGATGGGTCCCCAACCACTAAGGAGAGAATAGTGCTATTTTCATTGATAGCTAAAAAGTAATTTCATGTTTGTGCTGGCTCATAAATGAACAAATGAAAAAAGAAATACATTAAACAGTCATTAAAAGAAACAGTGATCAAAGCAAAAGTAAATGATGATACTCAGTTGTTTGAGGGTCTATTCTGTGCCAGTCTCTGAAGATAAAAATGGCACCTGTTCTACCAAGCGGTGGGAAGGTTACCTGAATTACAGCAGTACTGACAAGCAGTAAACACTTAGGAGACTTTTGCAGTTATGATTTTGGGGAGGATATGTTTTCAGAGTAGTCAAGAGAGAAAATGTGGTACTGTTTACCACCTACAGAAATCTTTCTAACAGTGTTTGACTTTTCCTACCAATCTCTCTCTTACCTAGAGGAACCAAAATTTTTCTGATTTATCATTTCTGTTCATTTTTCAATCATACCAACCAATTGAAATAAAAGAGAAAATAGCATGGAATCTAAATGTGTCATATCCCCAAATTCTCAAAGAGAATTATCACTGGGATAATTAAGAGAAATGTTCAGTTCAGTTCAGTTCAGTCGCTCAGTCATGTCCGACTCTTTGTGACTCCATGAATCGCAGCACGCCAGGCCTCCCTGTCCATCACCAACTCCCTGAGTTCACTCAGACTCACGTCCATCGAGTCAGTGATGCCATCCAGCCATCTCATCCTCTGTCGTCCCTTTTCCTCCTGCCCCCAATCCCTCCCAGCATTAGAGTCTTAGGTCATATCAAATTCTGCCTCATCGCATTGAAAATAACTCTAAAATGTTCTATTGATTTTTAAATGAGAAAAATGTCAATTACAAATAGAAATATTAGAATGAATTGTTACTGATCTTATATTTTTCCTTCTTATTCTTTACATATGCAATTTGTGTAAATTTATATATGAAAATTTTGCTTGCTGCTGCTGCTGCTAAGTCACTTCAGTCTTGTCCGACTCTGTGCGACCCCATAGACGGCAACCCACCAGGCTCCCCTGTCCCTGGGATTCTCCAGGCAAGAACACTGAAGTGGGTTGCCATTTCCTTCTCCAATGCATGAAAGTAAAAAGTGAAAGTGAAGTTGCTCAGTCGTGTCCGACTCTTAGTGACCCCATGGACTGCAGCCTACCAGGCTCCTCCATCCATGGGATTTTCCAGGCAAGAGTACTGGAGTGGGTTGTCATTGCCTTCTCTGGCAAATTGTGCTTATAATATGCAAATTGTGAAGGCATGATTATATCCATGTTCATGTAGTAGAGAGCTATAAAAATCTAGAGCGGTAAATAAGGGGGGAAAAGAAAGAAGAAAGTATTAGTTGTTCATTCATGTCTGACTCAGTGATTCCATAGACTATAAGCCACCAGGCTCCTCTGTCCATGGAATTCTCCAGGTAAGAATACTGGGATTGGTAGTCATTCTCTTCTCCAGGGGATCTTCCTGACCCAGGGATTGAACCCAGGTCTCCTGCATTGCAGACAGAATGTCAAATCCAAAGCCATCATTGTCCAACATTTATAATATGATCTATGAAGGTGACAAAGTTACTTACATGATTAAATACATTGACAAGATATTTTAAAAACTCACAAATCTTTCCCTTTATTTTTTTATGTTTGAATACTACCACAGTGGGGTTCCCAGGTGGCTCAGTGGTAAAGAATCCACCTGCTAATGCAGGAGACGATGCAGGCGACATGGATTTGATCCTTGGGTTGGGAAGATCCCCTGGAGGAGGGACTGGCAACCCACTCCAGTGTTCTTGCTGGGAAAATCCCATGGACAGAGGAGCCTGGAGGGCTACAGTCCATGAGGTTGCAAAGAGTCAGATATGACTGAGAACTGTCACAGAGATGTTTGTCTGTAGTCTTGAACTGTTTTTAATGATTACTCTTATTGTGGACCATCTCTCAGCATCTGTGGATCATTCTTCAGACTTCGTATAGAAAAGAATAAGATATCCCTTAATGGCGGCATATCACATTCAGCTACTTTGAGGCAAGAAAATATTAAAACTGGATGAAGACAAGAAATTAAAACTGTATATAGATTTTAGAAAAAAGAACGTCTGAAAACAGACTGGCCTCTATTTTAGCCTAAACAAGTTGCAACATTAGGAATATTGTCAGGTAAAATACAGGATTTTTATATAATATTTAAGGCATGCTTGAAAGAAGGTTAATCACTGTTTTTCTGAGAGTCACATTTAACTGTATCCTGTATTTTTATTTGCTAAAGCTGGTAAGCCTACTTATGAAGACGTCTTTGCATATATAACACAAAACTTTCACTCTCTGAAGGTTAACCCTGAGAAAGGTTTACCTGAACAGGCTGGTGGTTAGTCAGGTAGCAGCCTATGAAAATTTGTCAGGTCACCACATTTTCAGCATAGCAGAAGACTCAGAGGGCTTCACCCACTTTTCCATTTCTGTAGACTACGCAGAGCTGGCTGCAAGGTAATAATTGACAAAGAAATACTCATACTCAGAGCATAGAGCTTAATGAGACAACTCAGTATCAAGTGCAAACAAAACTGATGTACAGCATAAAACACCCTATTCACTCCCAGTCAAGGTACCCTTATCAAGAAATCAATTGGCTGTAAATGTATGGCTTTGCTTATGGATTTTCAGTCCTATTTCATTAGTCTATATATCTATCCTTATGCCAGTACCAAACTGTTTCAATTACTGTAGCTTTGTCATAAGTTTTAAAATCAGAAAGTGAATCCTTCAGCTTTGTTCTTCTTTTTTTGACATTGTCTTGGTTATCCAGAGTCTCTTGCAAGTCCGTATGAATTTGAGGATCCTCTTTTCCACTTATGAAAAAAGGCTGTTGGAATTTTGATAGAGACTCCATCCACTCTGTAGAGCACTTTGGGTCATATTATCATCTTAACACTATTAGGTCTTCCAATCCATGAACAGCTATGTATTATCATTTATTTAAGTCTAATTTCTCTTACAATTATTTTATAATGTTTAGTGTACAAGTCTTTTATCTCCTTGGTTAAATTTACTAACTAGGTATATTATTCTTTGGATGTTGTTGTAATTATTTTTAAAATTTTCTTTTTGATAGGACAGTGCTAGAGACGAGAAACACTATATTGATTTTTGTTCCTCTTGTACCATTCAACTTTGATGAATTCATTTATTAGCTCAAGTACTTTGTGTTATGTGTGTATGCGTATTTTTTGGAATTTTCTACATATAGGACCATATAACTTATAAATAGAGATAGTTTTTCTTCTTCCTTTCCATTTGGATGTCTTCTATTTCTTTTTCTTGCCTAACTGAGCTGGCTACAGCTTCCAGCACAATGTTGAACTGCACTGCTGGAAGTAGGCACCATTACATTGTTCCTCATTTTGGGGAGAGTGCTTAGTCTTTCAACATTGAGTACAATGTTAGCTATGAGTTTTTCATGAATGCCCTTTACCACGCTGAGGAAGTTTCCTTCAGTTTATAGTTTGCTATGTTTTTTTAATCAGGCAAGGGTGCTGGATTTTATCAAACATGTTTTCTGTGTCAGTAGAGAGGATATTGTGGTTTTTTCTTCTCTTCACTCAATTAATGTGGTGCATTACAATGATTGTTTTACATTTTTAGTTTAAATCCCACTTTGCTGTGTATAATCCTTTTGAATCTGCTATTAGATTCAGTTTGCTAATTTCGTTGGTGGTTTTTGCATCTATATCTATAGATGCTATAGATACAGCATCTATTGCAGCTATTATCTATAAATTTTTTTCCTTGTAAAATGTCTATCTGACCTTGATTTTAAAGTGACATTGGCCTCATAGAATGAATTTGGAAGTGTTCTGTCCTATTCAATTCTTTGGAAGAGTTTAAGTAGGATTGATATTAATTCTTTTTAAAATATTTGAAAGAATTTACCAGTGAAGCTGTTGTCCTTAGACTTTTCTTTGTTGGAAGCTTTGATTACTGGTTCAATCTCTTATTCTCGATCTATTCAAATTTTTATTTCTTCTGCATCAGTTTTGGTTATTTGTGTCTTTCTAGGAACTTATCTATTTCATCTGGATGATTTAATTTATTGGCCTACAATTAATTGTTCATGGTGTTCTTTTAATCCACTTTGTTTTCTGAAAGGTGGGTAGTAACGACCTACTTTCATTTTTTATTTTAGTTGTGTCTTCTCTTTTTTCTTGGTTAGTCTAACTAAAGTCTTGTCAGTCTCATTGATCTTTTTAAGGACATAACTTTTGGTTTATTAAATCCCTCTTTTTTTCCTATCCTCTAAAAGATTTTTTAATAGCATGAAGGACACAGAGAACAGAGAAATCAATTCTAATTAAGGACTCTTGGGAGTGTTTCTTTGAAGGATTAGAATATAACCTAATTTAGGGTCATTAAATTCCTAAAAAGCAAAGTTTTATTTCACAACTCCTTCCCAAATTAAGAAAAACGTCTACAACAACTTGCCACTTTTGAAGAACTGCTGGTTTAGGAAAATTAATGCATTTTTAGCATCCTGGGTATTTGTTTTACTTCTTAGTGGGTTTTTGACAGTAGTAAACTTCTAAAATGCAATACTGGAAAAAAAAGTCGTACAAGTAAATCAGCTTACTTTTCTTTTCACTGCTTTCAACTTCCTGATTTTTGACAACATGGAGCATAATTATTGGTTTGGAATCTGAAATGATACAATAGCCTATCAGGTCCTAAAGAATGTGTTTTGAGAATGTTCGATCAAAAGTGTGTGCTTGCTGTCTATTCAGTCACGTCTGACTCTTTGCAACCCTATGGACTGTAGCCCACTAGGCTCCTCTATCCATGTGGTCCTCTAGGCAAGAATACTGGAGAGGGTTGCCATTTCCTCCTCCAGAGGATCTTCCCAGGGATTGAACCCCGTCTGTTATGTCTCCTGCATTGGCAGGTGAGTTCTTTACCACTAGCACCACCTGGGATGGCCAAAGAAATGTATTCAAAACAGAGCTTACTCATAGAGCCTCCCCACATTTGAGACTAAGGGAGGAAAAACAATTCATTCAAAAGAGTCTTAGAAGTTTGTCTTAGAATTTCAATATTGAAACTTCTTCTTTTTGACCATTACTTTAACTTATTTTAACACGTATGTTAAAGAATAGAGTAGAACAAGGAGGAAAAAAGTTTTAGGTCACATTTCATCATTGTATTTTTCACAAAATTCACTCTCACACACACAAAGTGCAGCAGTAAGTTATTAATCACACTAAAAGATGGTATCAATTTTATTAGTAAGAAAATTCTGATCCTATCCATAAAACCACATAGGATTTTGTTTAAAACTAATAAACAAAATTTATCCTTTTCTTTTTGAAATCGCATTTAGCTTTGAAATACATACAAATGCATACACGTAGCACACATATGTCACTCTCAATTTTCAAATTCTCAGTAATCTTTTATTGCAAAACCAAAGCTATTTGAAAATGGAGTCATCACGGATCTCTTGTAAACTCTTATGATTGTTCTCTAAATAGCATAAAATGAGAAAGCTCACACATATCACACAACCCGCAATCAACGTCCGTCCATCACAGCCAGTGAATGCCAGTCAAGTAGGACAAATAGCATCCAGTATGTCATTAGTAAAACATTAGAAGTAAATGTTTACTTCTAAAAAATAAGATGTAAAAAAAAATACTCTTACAAATATTTCAAATGTGTGGACCTAACACCAGTCTGTTGTGCTTAGAAATAAATCCAAGATATAAAATATGCATCAAACATTATACTTGTCTTTGACTCAGTTCAGCTCTCTGGCTAACCAGCACCCACCTACAAACTACACAGCTGCCAGGTGAGGTGGCTGAACAGGTCTTTACTGTTGTTGATACTTCACATAATCTTCAAGAAAATGGCTGGCAGTTAAAGAATAAACATATTTCTGTAGAGATCCCCACAGCACTTCTTCCACAGTAATGTGAAGCCATGACAGCAGGATTTTTCCAGAGATTCTAAGCACAACTTATTCTCAACAGATTACAATCATACACAAGATCAAACTATTTTGTTGTTCAGTCATTATGTCCAACTCTTTGTGACCCTGTGGACTGAAGCACGCCAGGCTCCTCTCTCTTCCACTACCTCCAAGAGTTTGCTCAATTTCATATCTGTTGAGTCCATTGGCCATCCAGCCATGTCCTCTGTCATCCCCTTCTCCTGCCCTCAATCTTTCCCAGCATCAGGATCTTTTCCAGTGAGTCAGCTCTTCGCATTATGTGGCCAAGTATTGGAGCTTCAATTTCAGCAACAGTCCTTCCAATGAATATTCAGGGTTGATTTCCCTTCGGATTGACTGGTTTGATCTTGCAGTCCAAGGGACTTTCAAGAGTCTTCTCCAGTACCACAATTCTAAAGCATCAATTCTTTGGCACTCAGCCTTATTTATGGTCCAACTCTCACATCCATACACGACTACTGGAAAAATCATAGCTTTGACTATACAGACCTTTGTTGGCAAAGTGATGTCTCTGCTTTTTAACATGCTGCCTAGGTTTGTCATAGCTTTCCTTCCAAGGAGTAAGCATCTTTTAATTTTGTGGCTGCAGTCACATCAAAAAGGGACATATTACTCACTGGAAATCCTGTACTGATCTCAGCTTTTGCAGCTTCCTCAGACCATATACAAAGAGTGAACTACAGTCGACTGAATGCAAGACATCAATTAAGACAAACTTAGAAGTACCTATCAGGAAAAAAATTTCCATAGCAAAAAATATTTCATACCTTGTTCTTCATCTGAGCTGTGCTGGTCAAATACTCTGTAGCCCACTATGTCCCCTTTTCTCTCAGAGAGCCTGAAATTCATAATAGGGTACAAGTCTGAGACCTGGTGTCTCAAGTGTCTGGTCACCACATACAAATTGCCAAATGCAGTTCTCAATACCAAACAATGCAGGACAGGCATAGTGAACATTTCCACCTCAGCAGTCAGTGATGCCAGGTCTCGGGTCACAGTCTAGTATAAGGGACTCATCCAGGCAGATTTCTGCTTTTCCTTATTTCAAGGCACTGCTTTCTCAGACTCATCACCACCACACAAGGTTCTGGGCTAAAGATTCTGATTCTTAAAAGAGATGTAAAAATACAACATGTGCCTGGGAGGGTTGTCAGCTAGCTTTATCTACAGGGCTTTATCTAAAGTCATACAAGTGGGTTGGCTTCCCCAGGACTCATCGTGGGGATAAGAGGTGCTCAGGGACCAGGATCTGGGGCAGAATGCCCTTGGCATCCCAGAAATAGGCACTGATGGGACCAGGAATCCCAGGCCACATCACCAAGCCAGGACTTCAGCTCATACCATCTTCCTTGAACCTCTGCTGCTCCCAACTTCAGTGTTTTATCCTGCTCTCCTAAGGTCTGTTTTGAAGGCATAGTACCAGAGTGCTGTGGTCAAATGTAGCCTGTAGCTGGATGATGCTGTGATCTCTAGTTGTAAAAATCTTGAATTTGTTGCCAACATTTAAAACCAAAAATATTTCATATAAAAGTAGAGAATTTGAGCTTCTCTTGGAAATGGTAAAATCTGGCATCTGGAGCAGCTTTTTGCTTGACAGCAGGCTGGAACTGAGGAACGGCTTCACCTTCCAAGACAGGACAAGCACCCTCTGGACCTGTTGGCATTATTGAGCTGGCTCAGTAGTTAACCACAGCTTTTAAAACACAACCACAGATTCTAGACTGTGAATAAGATTAGATGTTAAAAATGTATTACTTTCTGAATAGGAGGCATGGTTTTGTATGAGTCTTGGTAGAACTGGTCCATTATGAATCTCTGGTCTCCTGTTCATCTTGTTTGCTCACTTAAAAAAAAAAAATAAAGAAGCAAAACTTTGCTACTTTTGGAGAAGCCTTAAAAAAAACAAAACATACATGTATACCTGTGGTGGACTCATTTTGATATTTGGCAAAACTAATACAATTATGTAAAGTTTAAAAATAAAATAAAAATAAAAGCAAAACAAAACAAAACAAAAAAAACCTTTTTGCTCCTCAGTTCATTAAAGTCATTTGTTAAAAGGCTGAAGACACCTTTCTTGCACTGCTAATTTCTCTCTTCCCTAGAAGCTTTAGAAATCTCACTTTCCTCATCCTGAAAACCTGAACACTAATCCCCACCAATGGGCAGGTTGTCCTGAGGACTCATACAAGCATTCATGCTTTCAATCCCGATTAGTGTACCTCCTGCCTTGTTCCAGGCACCGTGCCAGGGGCTGGGTTAAATGAGACACCTGTATGCAGGCACAAAGCATAAGAAAAACTTTTAGAACCAGGCTGCAATCATCACTGGAGTCTAGACACTGAACTTCACTTTAGCAGGAATTCACACCAGCACTTTATGGAAAGAGAATCTAAGAGGAACAGTAAAGGAAAAAGTTGAAAGGGGCTTCTTTCCCCCTTCCTGGAAAACAGCAATGTTTGATGTGTGTAGTTTTCTGTTAATGTAGTTTGGAAACAGGTGCTCCTTCTGCACTTTTTTCCTCATTTGCCAGCTAGATGTCAGTGTCCAGAACATCCTAGGAAGTCATACACTGGAAATGACAGAGCAACAATGTGGAAAGAGCCTGGAATCTCTGGATCTCCATTTGAAGAACTGCCTGCCAATCAGGCAGTTGTCCAGGAATATTAATCCTGGACTTGGATGAATAAGGAAGCTTCTATGGTGTTTAAGCCACTATACATTTTGGAGTTTCTTAGAGCAGGTAGCATTGCTTTAACTAACACAGATACTTCCTTCTCGTGATAGATTAAATAATGTAGAGTGCTAAGGAAAGCCTCTGGTATGTAGTAAACATTCAATAAATGCTAGAAATAGTTATCATAATAATTGTTATCATCTCTCTATATTATTTAGTGGGGCCAAAGGCACTAAAGTCTTTTGTTTGGGGGAAATTAGGTGTGTAGGATGCTTTTAGGTGCAACAGATAAATCAATCCAAGAATGGCTTAAATGATAACAGTCACAATATCTCACTTGGTAAGTTCAGGGCCAGTGTTTTCAGGATTGGCTGGACCTTGCTGTCACAGACCCTAAGGCTATCCATCTTTTTTGCCCCATTATTCTGGTGTGTGATGATGTCTCTCCTCATGGGTGTATGACGGCTGCCATAGCTTCAGAGACCACTTGCAAACAGGACAGTGCCCAGTGATGGGCTTTCTCTTTAATAGGTGAAGAGCCCTCTTTTTCCAGAAGACCCCGAACTCCTTCTGCAGGACTGGTTTACATGCCCAGGACAAAACTCGTCAGTCATTGGTAAGGAGAATGAAGCTATCATTGTTGGCCGCCTTTCCTGAGTACAGGGGAGGGTGAGCAACAAGACAGATAGATGCTCTGTTACAGGTACTGTGGATGCCGTTATTTCCCTGAAGGAATGCTTTATACTTCCGATGCAAGGCTGTTCTACTAATCTTGCAAGCATCCTTTATTCACATCTGCCTCTGTATTTTTTACTTTATTCGTGTCCCCTGGAATGCCATCTGTTCTTCTTCTGCAACCAGTATTCAAATGGCTTCTCAAGTTCTATATTTTCTATGAAGGATTCTCCGTGTGTCCTGTGTCCTTCTTCTTCTTGGCTTTTATTATCAGTATTATATTTTGGTAGATATTATAACATTATTTTATGTATTGTTAGTTTATGGTATATTACTCATTGCTTATTTGTTTGATGTATATAGATTTATTCTTCAAAAATTGTTTTGGAGCAACCACTGTATTCCGGCATTGGGGGAACAAAAGATAAGTAAGGCATGGCCCTTGTCCTCAAGTTCTTTATAGCAGAAGAAAACGTCATACCTAAAATGCCCCGTTTTCCATGTTGACCAACCCAGAGCCAAGCATAAGGTTAACACTTCTTTACCTACAATAATATACTCAGGAAGAGCTATATTTGGAAAACAAAGGGTCATCACCATACAAACCCAATTTGTAAAGTGATCACCCATAATTGTACCTCAATCCTCACTTTTAATCGCCAGAACCACCCAGGTGGAAACCTCATCACCACAGTTAAACCATGAACTTAAAAGCGGGAGCTTCCCAACAGGTCCAGAACTCCCAGACATTGTGGATATCATGTGTAATTAATTATGTTTCCTTCCCCAGAAGACCGTGTCCCCATTTGTCTCTTCTCTGCAAAGAGATTCAGGGCAGTAAATCACAAGGAGAGAAAAGACAGGAAGAAGAGTGAATTTAGGAAATCATTTACTAGTTGCCTTAGGACTGGCGCATAGAATATACAAGATGAAAGAAAGTGAAGACACAATCACTTTTAATAGTTCTTTGGAAAACCTCCATCCCCAAATGTCCTTCATTCTTGTTGCTATTTGTTGAAGGTTTGCAAAGCTGACTAAGAGTGTTTTATGCTAATTGGCTTTATCTGACATCCCTTTATCATTTGAAATTAATAGACAGCCTCGTAGATACAAGGTTAATGGAATATCTTCTCCTCCTCAGATTTGCAACTTGGCGTTTTCCCCAAAACACCACTTTCATCTTTATATAAGTGATCGTGTCTATAAAGTCTTCTAAAAAAGGCATGCTGTCTAATCCCATCAACCCATTTGTGAAACGTTCCAGAGGGAAATTGTTACACTGTCATTGTAGAAGCTGTTCTGCTCTTGGCATGCTCCTAAATGCCCTGCAGATTTGACATCCTCTTAGCATGGTAGGGAGTTAGCAGCCTGATTTGCCAAGCACTAAGCTACAGCTGGCCCCATAGCAAAGCCCCTTCTTTGGCTCTTTGGGATGATGCCATGCGAGAAAAGGAACACTTAATGTGCAATAGGACCAAACTCCATCCCAAAGTTCAGAGATAATAGAGGCCCTCCCTTTCTTCCTGCTTCTCCCTTTCTAGGAATGCAGGCTAAGGTGCCACTTGGAAAGAAAGTATGAAAATGTTTCAATATTGGAAAGACTTGGCTGAGGGAAGGTTTCTCTGTGTATCTGTGAGGGACAGTGGAGAGGGGAGGAGAGGAAGTAGAGAGGGTAACTCTGTGGGGCTCTAGGGGGAAAAGTTAAGGGAATCAGCAAGTTTATTTCTATCTGTCCAACTCAGGTCACTAAAGGGAAAGGAGAATTGAGGGAGGCAGACTGCATGCAGAGCCCATAAGGATATTCATATGCTTTATACTCCCAGAACTCCAAGGGTTCCAGAGTCTTAAATAGCATTATGCCAGCATTTAAGACATGCAGAAAGGTATAAAGAATAAAATGAAAACCAGTATGTATTGTGTATACATGTCCCATCTCCTCCCCCTGCATCTTACCCCAAAAGTAATCACTATCCTAAATTTATTGTTTACCATTGCATGCTTTCCAGGGTTTTACTGCATACTAATCACTTTGCATCTTCTGAAACCTTATTTACATCTGTAGAAATAAACAGAAGTAACAGAAAAACAAAATGAAAGCAGCTTAAACAGGATACATATTTATTCTTCTATCACATACAAGAAAGTTGGAAGTAAGCCAGCACCATTGATATATTAGTACCTAGGAATCTGTTTCCGGAGAAGGAAATAGCAACCCACTGCAGTATTCTTGCCTAGAGAATCCCCTGGACAGAGGATCTTGGTGGGCTGCTGTCCATGTAGTCAAGCGACTTAGCGTGCATGCATGCATTGGAGAAGGAAATGGCAACCGACTCCAGTATTCTTGCCTGGAGAATCCCAGGGACAAAGGAGCCTGGTAGGCTGCCCTCTAGGGGGTCACACAGAGTCGGACATGATTGAAGCTACTTTACAGCAGTAGCAACAGCAGCAGGAATCCATTTCATCTAGCTCATGGCTTCCATTTTCTGCATCATCTTATAGTCTAAAGTTAGCTGCTAGAGTGTTTCAGCCATTATGGTCACCTTGCTGGCTAGGAGAAGGGGAAAAGGAAGAAGGACCAAAAAAAAAAAAAAAAGAGAGTGGGTGATTAGCAGCTGAGCATAACTCCTTTAAGAGGTCCTGGAAATTCTAGTCATCATTTACACTTACAGCTCCTTGGTCAGAACTAAATCACATGACCTTATCAAGTTGCAAGGTCCCCTTTATTCTGGAAAGCAGTTTGCCAAGTAATGTTGGTGTTCTATTACTAAGAGGGAAGCAAGAGTGGCTTAAGCAATTGTATTCTCTGCAAAGATTCAAATCTATGCTAGTTTTCATTTAATTGCATTTGTGAGATTCATCTTGTTATAGCTCCAGTTCATTAATTTTCACTGTAATATACTATGTCATTTGTGAATGTTCTCCAACTTATTTACCCAGTCTCCTGTTTATGTTTTTTTTTTTTTTTAATTCCCTTTTGAGATTATTGAAAACAAAGGTTTACAGAAATGAAGCTATGAGCATCCTCATATGTCTTCTGGTTCATACACATGAGTGTTTCTTTAGGGCTCCTAATGGGGAGTGGAATTGCAAGGTCATAGGTGTGTACTTCTCCAACTTTCCAAGATATTACTAATTTTCTCAAAGGTGATAGCACCATTTTATTGACCCCAGTCAACAGTGTCCCTCAAACTCTACTTTCTCAACAACTCTTGGTATTCTGAGACCTTTTAGGTCTTTGCCTTTGATGTATGTAAAATAGCTTCCCACTGTGGCTCCTTTTTGCATTTCCTTGGATATTAATGTAAATGAATATCATTCATGGGTTTTTTTTTTTTTTGACAACCCACGTTTCATCTTTTGTAAACTGTCCATCTTTTTTGTTAATTTTTCAGACATCAGGTTGTTTGCTTTCTTCTTTTTGGATCTTTATGTCTCCTGGTTACTAATCCTTTGCCAGTTATGTGTGTTGAAGATATTTTTCTCCCAGCTGGGATTTGCCCTCTCACTTAATCTATAGTAACTTTTGATTAATAGAAGTTTTAAATGGTAGTGTAGATGAATTCACCCTATTTATAGTTTTTATCTTAAATATTTTCTACCCCAAATTCAAAATGTTTCTCTTTCACATTTTAATCTTCAGTTTGCTTATACATAAAATTTATTTTCTGAGATAAAGCTCCAATTTCCCTTTTTACCATTTAACTAATTAATTATTAATCCTAATACCACGTATTAAGTTGTCCTTATTTTCCTCATATAGTCTGCAATGCCAGGAATGAAATATATTCTTTCCAGATATTGATAGACGGACTTATTTTTGGTTCTTTCATATTTTTCAGTAGTTCACTTGCCCATCATTCTGTCAATAAGGCACTGTCCTGAAGCTAGTGTGCGATTAATAGCGTGAAGGACAAGTAGACTCATGAAACAAGGAAAGAGCCAGTGTTTTCTTGTGTTCTGTGTCCTTTTATGTGACGGTCAGTCAGGTGCAGTCACAAAGGAGACACAGAAAACCCAGGAACACAAAGTCTATTATGCTCACAGGTTCTACAGAGGAGGTTACAACAGCTCTCTCCTCTCTGGTATTTAAGCTGCACAGTCTAGCAATTTTGGTCCCTCTGGACTATAACTCTGTCTTCTGAAGTCAGAGAGTCTACCTAACTCTCCCTGGGTGTGCATCGCTGTAACCTGGCATGGTAACTCTCTCAAGGAATAGTCTGGGGCAAACACAGGGCTCATCTCACTTGTTTCTCATAATTCAGGAATCACTGTCCTTCATTGCCTGATGTCCAATGTCACACACAAAAAAATTTTTTTTCATATATATTGTCCTTTTTCTTTGTTTTTTCAGGCATAGGATAAATCTGGTCCTTGTTACTCCAAACTGACTGAAAAAAATAATCTAATCAATTCCCATTTTTTTTCAATATCCATACAAACTCCAGTAAAGACAATGATTGAAATAACAATGAATTCATACAAATGGGAATATTATGATATCAGGTCTTCCTATTAGTGATATGCATGTGTGGTGTGCATGTGTGTGTGTTCAGTCTTATCTGACTCTTTGTGATGCCGTGGACTCTAGCCTGCCAGACTCCTCTGTCTATAGGATTTTCCTTGCAAAAATACTGGAGTGGGTTAACATTTTCTTCTCACAGGGATCTACCTGACTTAGGGATTGAACCTCTATCTCCTGTGGCTGCTGCATTGACAGGTGGATTCTTTACCACTGAGCCACCAACGAATCCCATTAGTGATATGAAACACATGTAAATAACTTCAATACAAACATGGTATATCTCTCAATTTTTAAAGATTTATAAACAAAGTTTTATAATTTTATCCATTAAAAGTGAAGTTGCTCAGTCATGTCCAACTCTTAGCAACCCCATGGGCTGTAGCCTACCAGGCTCCTCCATCCATGGGATATTCCAGGCAAGAATACTGGAGTAGTTTGCCATTTCCATCTCCAGGAGATCTTCCCAACCCATGGGATTGAACCCAGGTCTCCCGCATCGTAGGCAGATGCTTTACCGTCTGAGCCACAAGGGAAGATCTAGAGGGAAGATCTAAAGGGAAGATACTTTATCCATTAAAGTATTGTATATTTTTGTTAGATTTATTCTTAATACTGTTATCTATCCCTACAGTTATAAAAGCTAGCTTTCAAAAATTAATTTAAAAAATATATTTCTATATTTTTTAGTTAGTGTTTTGGAATGTAGTTGACATATATGTTGATTTTAAATCTAGGAACCTTCCTAAACTCTCTTATGAATTAGAATATCTTAATTCTTTTGGATTTTGTATGTAGACAATTGTAAGATCTGTGTACAATTATACTTTTTTCCTTCTTTCTAATATTCATACTTTTTCTTTCCTTTTCTCTTCTCTCTTCTTTCCTTTCTTCTTTCTTTCTTTGTTTCTCCCTCTCTTTCTTTCCATATCATTGCACCAACCTGAATCTCCAGCTCAGTGATCAATACTGAATACAAGTGGTGGTAACAGGACTTCCTGTCTCATTCCTAGTTTCAAAGAGAATTTTCTAACATTTTGAGGTTTGCTATAGGTTTTCATAAGGTCCTATGTTGGTCCTTATTCCCCTCTCAGCTTAAATAGTCATTGAACATTTGCAACATGAAAGGAACTGTGCTAGGTCAATGAAGTAGACAAGGATACACAAGACATGATTCCTACCTCAAGAAACTGATGGGATCATTAGTGATATAAAATATATACAAATGTAACTTTAATACAGAGCAGACTGGAAAGTGACAAGTGAAAGATACAAACCAAGAGTTTAGATATTTCATCAATTCCTTGCAAGATTCAACTGAATAAATAAATTTTGAATATCTACTCTGTGCAAGGATTAAGGAAGGCTCTGTAAAGAGGCTACTTAAATCTTAAATATTTCTAAAAATTAAATGACTCAACTCTTAGGTTAGTAGTAAGGTTAAGTTTATGTTCAGTGTTTTGATTATTTAAATATTTAGACCTCAAAACCCCAAGATTTTAAGAAAAGGAAAAGGCCAACTTTATCAGCAGGATAGTGTTAAAGTCTGAAGTGTACTGTAACCAAAAAAGGGATATATTTTATGTCATTGTTACGGGAAGTATTTTTTTAGGAATGAAAGATCAGCTAAAAAGATACATTTTAGACATAAATTTTTAAAATAGAGATGTGAAAGTGCAAAGCTATCTTCAGAGAAATAAGGACAAAAATTACTGCCCATGGATAATTGCTTTTAGTGCCTTTAGAATTTGAGTCTTTGTAATTTTGTACTTAAATTCAATCCAGTAATTTGCAAGGGGAAAAAAGTCATCTTCAAGGGCTTTGGATAAAGCCACTTGGTATGTTATTCTCATTGTTATGAAATTAGATGTAAAACATGATTGTACCCACTTCTCACTATTATAAAAAGAAGTGAATATTCATATTCCTAAATCATTTGTCCTTGGTAATATTACATATGGAGAAGGAAATGGCAACTCACTCCAGTACTCTTGCCTGGAAAATTCCATGGATGGAGGACCCTGGTGGGCTATAGTCTATGGGGCTGCAAAGAGTCGGACACGAGTGTGGGACTTCACTTTCTTTCTTTCTTTCCTTCAATGTTACATATATCCTACGACTAAATAAATAAATAAATAAAAGACTTCTTCCAACATTTTCCTGTGTAAAACATGCATTTACCTTATTATTGTTAGTATTTTATAGCAAAAATCTTGCCTGGCTTAGTTACATGAAAAGTCAGAAAAAGTGGAACCTAAATCTCTGGGGTTAAAGTGTAATAACGCTAGAGAAAAAATAAAAGAAAGATGAAAATGATCAAGAATTTTCCATACCAGTGAGACCAAGAATTATGCCTGAGAAGTACCAATTCAATTGAATCAGTAGGAAGTCACTGGTGACCTTATGGAGACCATTTCTGATGAAATGACAGGAAAGCCCTTAGGTGTGAAAGATGAAGAGAAAGTGAGGGAGAGGAGACAGGAATATAGACAATTCTTCCCAGACATGAGTCAACTGCTGTGCCTCAAATTCCCTCGGGAGAGTTGACCCCATAGAGATGCATAACAGAACTTTCACTGGTCCAAATCAAAGATTTGGTACAGATTATGTAGGAAGTTGTTTATAAAACTACATTAATTCATACATGACTATTAAAAAGCAGAGATGTCTAGTCAAAGCTATCATTTTTCCAGTAGTCATGTATGGATGTGAGAGTTTGACTATTAAGAAAGCCGAGCACAGAAGAATTGATGCTTTAGAACTGTGGTGTTGGAGAAGACTTTTGAGAGTCCCTTGGACTGCAAGGATACCAGTCAATTCTAAAGGAAATCAGTCCTGAATATTCATTGGAAGGACTGATGCTGAACTGAAGTTCCAGTACTTTGGCCAACTGATGTGAAGAACTGACTCATTGGAAAAGACCCTGATGCTGGGGAAGATTGAAGGCAGGAGGAGAAGGGGACAATAGAGGACCAGATGGTTTGATGGCATCACCAACTGGATGGACATGAGTCTGAACAAGCTCCAGGAGTTGGTGATGTAGAGGGAAGCCTGGTGTGCTACAGTCCATGGGGTCACAAAGAGTTGTACACAACTGAGTGACTGAACTCAACTGAATTGAATATTCATTTAGTTTAAAAAGTCACCTCTTGCTCTGAGATATTGACCTTCCAAAGTATCTGTCTTCTGTTGGTGGAGGTGGGGAGAATGAGGAAAAACATTCTTTCTGCTCAGAAATCAGTTCAGTTCAGTCGCTGTCGTGTCCAACTCTTTGTGACCCCATGAATCACAGCACACCAGGCCTCCCTGTCCATCACCAACTCCCAGAGTTTACCCAAACTCATGTCCATCGAATCAGTGATGCCATCCAACCATCTCATCCTCTGTCATCCCCTTCTCCTCCTGCCCCCAATCCCTCCCAGCATCAGGGTCTTTTCCATTGAGTCAACTCTTTGCATGAGGTGGCCAAGTACTGGCATTTCAGCCTTAGCATCAGTCCTTCCAATGAACACCCAGGACTGATCTTTAGGATGGACTGGTTGGATCTCCTTGCAGTCCAAGGGACTCTCAAGAGTCTTCTCCAACACCACAGTTCAAAAGCATCAATTCTTCGTTGCTCAGCCTTCTTCACAGTCCAACTCTCACATCCATACATGACCACTGGAAAAACCATAGCCTTGACTAGACGGACCTTTGTTGGCAAAGTAATGTCTCTGCTTTTGAACATGCTGTCTAGGTTGTCATAACTTTCCTTCCAAGGAGTAAATATCTTTTAATTTCATGGCTACAGTCCCCATCTGCAGTGATTTTGGAGTCCAAAAAAATGAAGTCTGACACTGTTTCCACTGTTTCCCATCTATTTCCCATGAAGTGATGGGACCAGATGCCATGATCTTCGTTTTCTGAATGTTGAGCTTTAAGCCAACTTTTTCAGTCTCCTCTTTCACTTTCATCAAGAGGCTTTTGAGTTCCTCTTCACTTTCTACCATAAAGGTGGTGTCATCTGCATATCTGAGGTTATTGATATTTCTCCCGGAAATCTTGATTCCAGCTTGTGCTTCTTCCAGCCCAGTGTTTCTTATGATGTACTCTGCATAGAATTTAAATAAGCAGTGTGACAATATACAGCCTTGATATACTTCTTTTCCTCTTTGGAACCACTCTGTTGTTCCATGTCGAGTTCTAACTGTTGCTTCCTGACCTGCATACAGGTTTCTCAAGAGGCAGGTCAGGTGGTCTGGTATTCCCATCTCTTTCAGAATTTTCCACAGTTTATTGTGATCCACACAGTCAAAGGTTTTGGCATAGTCAATAAAGCAGAAATAGATGTTTTTCTGGAACTCTCTTGCTTTTTTCCATGATCCAGCGGATATTGGCAATTGATCTCTGGTTCCTCTGCCTTTTCTAAAACCAGTTTGAACATCCGGAAGTTCACAGCTCAAGTATTGCTGAAGCCTGGCTTGGAGAATTTTGAGCATTACTTTACTAGTGTGTGAGATGAGTGCAATTGTGCGGTAGTTTGAGCATTCTTTGGCATTGCCTTTCTTTGGAATTGGAATGAAAACGGACCTTTTCCAGTCCTGTGACCACTGCTGAGTTTTCCAAATTTGCTGGCATATTGAGGGCAGCATTTTCACAGCATCATCTTTTAGGATTTGAAATAGCTCCACTGGAATTCCATCACCTCCACTAGTTTTGTTTGTAGTGATGCTTTCTAAGGCCCACTTGACTTCACATTCCAGGATGTCTGGCTCTAGGTGAGTGATCACACCATTGTGATTATCTGGGTTGTGAAGAGCTTTTTTGTACAGTTAGTAGTTATAAATATTTTATTTATGACTTTAAAAAAAACGGACTTAATACAATTTTTTAAGTTGATAGCTGTACATTTTTCTTTCATTTTTGTTTTTGCTTTGTTTGGAGGTGGGGCAAAGGGGAGGCACCCAGGATTCCAAGTCTTGGAATCAGGTTTCTTTATGTGGAAGAAAAACTCCCCTAGATAGATAATCTATTCCCAGAGCCAATCTACGTTGGATACTCAGGCTTCCTCTCAGGTGCCTGTCTTCTTTCTCCTGGAATATGATTCCTCAGCTGCCCTGCCCTATGGAACATACAGAGTCCCACATGGAGGCCCACTTCATTTTCTTCTCAGCCCAACAGCAAGCAGCAATGAGACAGAAGAGAGCAGAAATGAACCTCTTTAGTTGTAGGATAGCTGACCATCAGCTTTGGACAGCTCAGAGCCCTGCACACTCTTGATTAGAGCATCTGTCCATTTGGCTATGCCAGGTGTGGTAGTTCTCTTACAGTTCTGTGTTATGGCAGTGAGATCATATAGAGTTCATGCTACCATCAGTTTGCAAGAGCCTGTAGATTCTTTTACTCCTGCTCTCCTGACATAAAAAGATGATGATATGGTTGGAGTTTCATTGACAGAAAGTCCTTTTAACCCTATAAATCAGCCCTATTAAATTACTCCTCATTTACCAAAACATGATTTGTTCACAAATGACAGATAGCAAGAATAATGTGAACGTGTCCCAGGATATGTCTGTTTGGAAGTTGTGACAGAATGTATTTTCCAAGAGGGCCACACAAGATCTACTTTTTTATGTGATTTTCTTATGATGTGATGTTGATACTTTTCCAATTAAGAGGGCATGTCTATGTTATTATCCCTTGAATCTTGGTGTCCTGGGACTGTGGCTGAATGATATTATGTGACTTCCAAGGCTAGATCATAAAAGATACAACTTCCATTTGCTTCTCTTGAGATGCTTTCTCCTAGAATCCAGCCACTGTACCATGAGGAAGTGAAGGGGCCGCATGTGGGAGATCCGGCCCATAGCTTCAGCTGAGACCCCAGCAGACTACCAGTTTTGACTGCCTGACATTTGGGTGAACAAGCATTCAGATAATTATAGCCCCCATCTGTTATCACAGTCTTCCCAGGTGAAGCTTCAGGCATTATGGGGCAGAAACAAGCTGTGACCAGTGTGCCTTGTCTGTGTTCCTGACCCACGAAATCTCTGAGCATAGTATAACTTTTTTTGTTTTAAGCCACTAAGATCATATGGCTTCTTATGCAGTGATAGATAAATGACAAAGATGCTTGTTTCTTGGTTATGAGATAATAATAAACCTAATGTTTATTGGTTCCGGCAACAGATGAGAAACTTACAGTACTTTCTCATTTAACCCTTAAAATGAGCCCTTGAAGTAGGTATTACCTATGAATCCCATTTTGTTGATGAACAAACCAATGAATAAAGGCATGGGGACAACTTCATGGAACACAGATATGTTTTATATTTTCATAATTAGTGCCATGTTATCTCTCTTAAATATTTCTCTCCTCTTTTTTTCTATACACCAATGATATTGGATCATTCAATGCAGAATAACTTTGTTTAGTTTGAACTACTTTTGGAAAAATCCAAATTCAGAGTAAATAAACTAAACCTATGAATGCAAACTCATAGTTTGCATTTCTTATTAGAGACATTACAAAACAAGTTAATGGGAAAATCCTGGCAAATACTTGGCTCATGGAGAAGAGTATAATAAAACGATTTCTATAAAGAATATAAACCACAACATTCTGTTCTAAATGATATATAGCTGACCTTCAACATTGTATTAGTATCAGGTTCCTAGTACAGTAATTCAGTGTTTCTATATATTAGAAAATGATCACCACAAGTCTAGTTACCATGTTTCACCACACAAAGATTTGCCAATATTATAAACTACATCCCTGTGCTGGACATTTCATTCCTGTGACTCACTTATTCTGTAACTGGAGGTTTCTATCTCTTAATCTCCTTCACTTATTCTCTTATCTCCCCACCTCCTCTCCTCTGGCAACATTTGTTTTCTGTAACTCTGAGTCTATTTCTGTTTTGTTTGTTCATTTTTTCTTTTTCAGACTTCACATATGCGTGAAATCATATGGTGTCTGTCTTTCTCTATCTGACTTATTTTACTTAGTGTAACACTCTCTGAATCTATCCGTGTTGTTGTAAATGGCAAAATTTCATTCTTTTTTATGCCTGAGTAATATCTCACAGTCTAAATACGTCATATCTTCTTTATCCATTCCTCTACTGATACACATTTGAGTTTCTTATAACTTAACTATAGTAAATAATGTTGCAATGAATATCAGTTCAGTTCAGTTCCATTCAGTCGCTCAGTCATGTCCTAATTTTTGCGACCCCATGGATGCAGCATGCCCAGCCTCCCTGTCCATCACCAACTCCTGCAGTTACTCAAACTCATGTCCATTGAGTCGGTGATGCCATACAACCATCTCAGCCTCTGTCATCCCCTTCTCCTCCCGCCTTCAATCTTTCCCAATATCAGGGTCTTTTCCGTGAATATAGGGGTGCATATATCTTTTCAATTTAGTATTTTTGTATTTTTTGGAAAAATACCCAGAAGCAGAATTGATATATCATGGTAGTTCTATTTGTAATTTATTCAGAAACCTCCATGGTGCCTTCTGTAATGGGCATACCCAAAAAAGATATCCTTTTCATCATAGGGGACTAGAATGCAAAAATAGGAGTCAAGAGATACCTGGAGTAACAGGCAAATTTGGCCTTGGAGTACAAAATGAAGCAGGGCAAAGGCTAACAGAGTTTTCCTGAGACAATGCACTGGTCATAGGAAACATCCTCTTCCAACACAGAAGAGAAGACTCTACACATGGACATCACCAGATGGTCAACACCGAAATCAGATTGATTATATTCTATGCAACCAAAGATGGAGAAGCTCTACACAATCAGCAAAAACAAGACTGGGAGCTGACTGTGGCTCAGATCATGAACTCTTTATTGCAAAATTCAAACTTAAATTGAATAAAGTAGGGAAAATCATCAGACCATTCAGGTATGACATAAATCAAATCCCTTATGATTCTACCGTGGAAATGACAAATAGATTCAAAGGATTAGATCGGATAGACAGAGTGTCTGAAAAACTATGAATGGAGGTTCATGACATTGTACAGGAGGCAGGGATTAAGACCATCCCTAAGAAAAAGGCAAAATGGTTGTCTGAGGAGGCCTTACAAACAGCTGAGAAAAGAAGAGAAGCTAAAGGCAATGGGGAAAAGGAAAGATATACCCCTTTGAATGCAAAGTTCCAAAGATTAGCAAGGAGAGATAAGAAAGCCTTCCTCAGTGATCAGTGCAAAGAAATAGAGGAAAACAATAGAATGGGAAAGACTAGAGATCTCCTCAAGAAAATTAGAGATACCAAGGGAACATTTCATGCAAAGATGGGCACAATAAAGGACAGAAATGGTATAGACCTAACAGAAGCAGAAGATATTAAGAAGAGGTGGCAAGAATACACAGAGGAACTATACAAAAAAGACCTTCATGACCCAGATAATCACAATGGTGTGATCATTCACCTAGAGCCAGACATCCTGGAATGTGAAGTCAAATGGGCCTTAGAAAGCATCACTACGAACAAAGCTAGTAGAGGTGATGGAATTCCAGGTGAGCTATTTCAAATCCTAAAAGATGATGCTGTGAAAGTGCTGCACTCAATATGCCAGCAAATTTGGAAAACTCAGCAGTGGTCACAGGACTGGAAAAGGTCAGTTTTCATTCCAATCCCAAAGAAAGGCAATGCCAAAGAATGCTCAAACTACCGCACAATTGCACTCATCTCACACGCTAGTAAGGTAATGCTCAAAATTCTCCAAGCCAGGCTTCAACAGTACATGAACTGTGAACTTCCAGATGTTCAAGCTGGATTTAGAAAGGCGGAGGAACCAGAGACCAAAAGGCAGAGGAACCAGCCAACATCTGCTGGATCACTGAAAAAGCAAGAGAGTTCCAGAAAAACATCTATTTCTGCTTTATTGACTATGCCAAAGCTTTGACTGTGTGGATCACGAAAAACTGTGGAAAATTCTGCAAGAGATGGGAATACCAGACCATCTGACTTGCTTCCTGATAAATCTGTATGCAGGTCAAGAAGCAATAGTTAGAACTGGACATGGAACAACAGACTGGTTCCAAATTGGGAAAGGAGTATGTCAAGGCTGTATATTGTTGCCCTGCTTATTTAACTTGTATGCAGAGTACATCATGTGGAATGCTGGGCTGGATGAATCACAAGCTGGAGTTAAGATTGCCAAGAGAAATATTAGTAACCATCAATAATCATCAGATATGCAGATGATACCGCATACCACTCTATGATAGAAAGTCAAGAAGAGCTAAAGAACCTCTTGATGAAAGTGAAAGAAGAGAGTGTAAAAGTTGGCTTAAAACTCAGCATTCAGAAAACTAAGATCATGGCATCTGGTCCCATCACTTCATAGCAAATAGATGGGGAAACAGTGGAAACAGTGACTGACTTTATTTTTTGAGGTTCCAAAATCACTGCAGATGGTGACTGTAGCCATAAAATTAAAAGATGCTTGCTCCTTGGAAGAAAAGCTATGACCAACATAGATAGCATATTAAAAAGCAGAGACATTACTGTGCCAACAAAGGTCCATCTAGTCAAAGCTATAGTTTTTCCAGTAGTCGTGTATGGATGTGAGAGCTGAACTACAAAGAAAGCTAAACACTGAAGAATTGATGCTTTTGAAATGTGGTGTTGGAGCAGACTCTTGAGAGTCCTTTGTACTGCAAGGAGATCAAATTAATCAATCCTGAAGGAAATCAGTCCTGAATATTCATTAGAAGGACTGATGCTGAAGCTGAAACTCTAGTACTTTGACCACTTGATATGAGGAATTTACTTATTGGAAGAAACCCTGATGCTGGGAAAGATTGAAGGCAGGAGGAGAAGGGGACGACAGAGGATGAAATGGTTGGATGGCATCACCCACTGGATGGACATGAGTCTGAGCAAGCTCTGGGAGTTGGTGATGGACAGAGAAGCCTGGCATGCTGCAGTCCATGGGGTCACAAATAGCTGGACGTGACTGAACAACTGAACTGATACCAATTTACATTCCTATCAACTGTGTAGGAGGGTTCCCTTTTCTTTACATCCTCACCAACACTTCTTATCTGTTGTCTTTTTATAATAGGCATTTTGACAGGGACGGAGGTGATATTTCATTGTGATTTAGATTTACCTTTCTTTGACAATGAGTGATATTTGGCCTCTTTCCATATGTCTATTGGCCATATGCATGACTTGATTTTGAAAAAATGACATCTATTCAGGTCCTCTGCCCACATTTAATCAGATTGTTGTTAAGTTCTTTGTATAGTTTGGATGTTAATCTCTTATCAGGTATATCATTTTCAAATATCTTCTCCCATTCAGTAAGCTTCCTGTTGGTTTTGTTGATAGTTTTCTTAGCTGTGCAAAAGTTATTTTGGTTTAATGTAGTCCTATTTTGTTGCTTACTTTTTTGTCTAAGATGACATATACAAAAAAAATATTGCTAAGACATGTCAAAGTGCGTACCCCTTGTGTTTCTTACAAGGAGTGTTATGGTCAGGCCTTACATTTGTCTTTTATTCACTTTGAGTCTATTTTTGTGTATGGTGTGAGAAAGTACTCCAATCCGATTCTTGTGCATGTAGCTGCTCAGTTTTTCCAACACTGTCTATTGATGAAGCTGTCTTTTCCACATTGTATATTCTTGCCTCCTTTGCCGTAGATGAATTAACTATATAAGTATGCATTTACTGGGCTCTTTTCTCTGCCCCATTCATCTATGTGTCTGTTTTTGTGCCAGTACCATGTTGTTTTGATTACTGTAGCTTTGTAGTATGGTTTGAAATCAGGCAGCATGATCCTCCAGGCTTGTCCTACTTTTTTCACAATTGTTTTCTTTGTTTAGGGTCTTTTGTGTTTCCATACAAATTTTAAAATTATTTGTTCTAGTTCTATAAAAAAGTGTCACTGGCATTTTGATAGGGATTGAGTTGAATCTGTAAATTGCCTCAAGTAGTATGGACATCTTAACAATATTAATTCTTCTAATCCATGAGCATTGGTGTATCTCTCCATTTGTTTGCATTGTCTTCACTTTCTTTCATATTCAGTGTCTTATAGTTTTCCCAGTACAAGTCTTTTACCTCCTTGGTTAGATTTATTCTTAGGTATTTTATTCTATATTATGCAGTTATAAATGGGATTTTTTTCTAAATTTTCTCTTTCTGTTAGTTATTGTTACTGTATAGAAACAACAGATTTCTGTATATTAATTCTGTATTCTTCAAATTTACTGTATTCATTTATTAATTCTAATAGTTTTTTGGTGACATCTTTCAGATTTTCTACATATAATATCATGTCATCTGCAAAAAGTGACAATTTTACTTCTTCCTTTCCAATTTGGGTTCCTTTTTTTTTTTTTCCTTATACATTTGCTGTGGCTAGGACTTCCCCATACTATGTTGCATAGAAGTAGTGAGAGTAGGCATCCTTGTCTTGCTCCTGATCATAGAGGAAGTGCTTTCAGCTTTTTACCGTTGAGTGTGATGTTAGGTGTGGGCTTATTATATATGGACTTTATTATGTTGAGATATATTCCCTTTATACCCACTTCGTTGAGTTTTTATCATGGATATTGAATTCCTCTGTATCAACTACTCTTGATCCCTTATAGTGTATTCTTCATTTCAGTTATTGCATTATTAAGCTTTGCTTTTCTTTGTATTTTCTAACTTTTGTTAACCTTCTCACTGCATTCATCCATTCTTTTCCCAGGTTCATTATTTTTTAATCATTACTTTTATCTCTTTTTTGGGTAGATCACTTATCTCCACTTTAATTCCTCTTCTGAAGTTTTAGCTTGTTCCTTCTTTCAGAATTTATTCCTTTGTTGCCTCATTTTGCCTAGTTCTCTCTGTTTTTATTTCTATGTATTAGATAGATTAGTTACATTTCCCAAACTTGGAGAAGAGGTCTTATATAGGTCCAGTGTGGCCCAGCAACACACTCTCTTCCGGGCCCCAAACCTATATGCTCTAGGGGACCCCCTATTGGCCCTTCTGTTGTAGCAAAGCCAGCTCTTGTGGGCATGCTGGTAGTCAAAGCTGGCCCCTCGCCTGGTTGGATGGCAGGCACTTCCTCCTGGGGTGGGGAGTACTAGTCCACTGGTGGGCAGGGCTGTGTCTCAGTGCTGCTGGCTGCAGTGCCTGGCATCACACTCTTATGTTTTGTTATAAGGAGCTCACAGAGCTCTTCTAAGTAACTATCATCACTTGTTAACCATAATTCTGTCTATTTTGAAGGTTTAGAGTGGTGTAATTGAGTTGTACAGAATCAGACACTCAACAGGAGGGTAAGGAATAGTACTACTTGTACTTCCTAGTCCATGTTCTGGCCTCTCTATTTATCTAACTGCAGTTACTTAACTCATTTATTATTAATTTTCTAAGCTACAAATACCTATTATACACCAACACTGTGTCAGGCACAAATCCCAAAGTGATGAAGAAGTATTTTTGAATCATTAGTTTATTTATTTTTAAATTTTGCTGTCTCTTTTTTTTTAGCTCTTTCCCTCAGTTAAGGTAGTTAAGTTTTTCTAGATTCATAGATTAATGGAAATTGTATGAAACACAAAACAAAGAAAATAGTGTCCCTTTGCTTTTGAGTTTCAGAAGATTAGGCCCTCAGGGGAAGAGAGAGAGAAACTCAAAAATAAGAGTGAGGCTTCTATTTATCCCTTCTCCTGCTCCTTCTAGGAAAAGGTTCTCTGAATTGAGAGAAGAGTTGGAGGAAGGTAATAGGAGTGCAGACACCTGTGGGTCCTGCCTGGAACAGGGCCCAGTGCCTGTCCCCAGGGACACCCATGTAGTAGCCCTACAACTTGGGTGCAACCCCAGGGAAGTGCATCAGGGACCGCCTTGAATTAGATTCTGTTTGCCTGCCTTGGGAGAGTGGGAATTTGTGAACAAAAATGAATTTTTAAAATAGCCATACTTTTGCACACTAGTGTTAAGGACAGTAATTTTTCTTAACCAAACTAGGTTTGGAGATTACATCTTTGGAGAGAAACACAATAAATAAGCAAGCAAGTAAATAAATAAAATAACTATAGGCTGTGAAAAGCATTAGGAAGGAAGTGAATAGGATGATACAGAATAATTAGGAGCTCTACCTATCTAGGATGATCAGGAAAAGCCCGAAAGAACAGCCAGCACAAGGCCCTGAGACGTAAAAAAAGTTTGGCTTGTTCTGTACTCCAAAGAAGTCCAGCTGTGTGGAGTGAGGATTGGGATAAAATTGGACAGGTGGGCAAGGATCAGAATAGAGGGCCTTGTGGGCCATGATATGGAGTTGGGGTTCAATTTTATGTGCAATAAGATGCCGTTGAAGGGTTTTAAGCAGGAAAAATCAGAGTCAAATCTATAATTGAGCTTTAAGAATATGAATCAGGCTGTTGTGTGGGGACTGGACTGTTGGGGAGAGGGACAAGAATGGGAGTGTGGCACCAATGAGAGGCTCCTACAGTGGTCCAGCTCAGAGATGATGAAATCTTGAACCAAAGGGGAACATGAAATGGAAAGAAAACAGTAAGAAAAATATAATATACATTTTAGATATGGGATCAGGAGATCTGGCTGGGACATCTGACTTTGGGAAGAAGCATGAGTGGGTATCAGGATGACTTCTAGGTATCTGGCTTTAATAACCAGGGAGATGTTAGGGGCATTTCCTAAAATGGGGAGTAGGTGATGCTGGAGGATGGGAATACCTTTTCTGGGTTATGGTGCAAAATCCGTTGTTCCATTTAGATTTGTTCACTTAATAGAACAGGAAATCACCCACATGGAGTTGTCAGGAAGGTATTTAGGTATGGGGTTCAGAGGAGAGGTCTGAGGAGATGAAATTTTGAGAATCATCACTGTATAGAAAGTGAAAGTGTTAGTCACTCAGTCCTGTCTGACTCTCTGCGATCCCATAGACTGTAGCCCACCAGCCTCCATCCATGGAATTCTCCAGGCAAGAATACTGAAATAGTAGCTGTTTCCTTCTCCAGGGGTCTTCCTGACCCAGGCATCAAACACAGGTATTCTGCATTTCGGGCAGATCCTTTACTGTTTGAGCCACCAGGGAAGCCCTTATCAACTCTGTAAATGCTCTTCAAAATCATTGACATGTAGAGATTGATTAGGGATTGAGTGAGATAGAGAAGAAAAGAGGGCATAGAACTGAGCTGGATTCCCACATTTGGAGGTCTGGCAGGTAAGGAGGACGAAGTAAGCTGGCCTTTAAACTAAAACATGTATTCATAGTTCTTTACTCTTCATGATAGCTCTGCTTGATGAATAGTGCAGCTGACAGGGAACCAACGCAAAGCAGCCTATTCCTCACATATGACTCCCTCCTCCTAAGGCTCTGACAAGTCTCCTCCACTATTAGTTTCCTCAGCTGCACAAAAAGGCCCCTGTGGTAGCAGCCACCACCTTCCTTACAAGGTTTGGCGAGAAGTGTCAAGATGGAATTAAGCTCAGGCACAAAGATTTACATCCAAATGCCAGCCATTTTCTCAGCCCTTATGAATAGCCCAGACTTTGTATTTTAGGCCTCTAGAAATACTAATAATGCACACGAAATCAAAATCATCATTCATATTATTAACAAGCATTTTTGAGTAATGTTTTGAGTAAGTGCCTAATAAAGTTTAAGAAATAAAAGTAACTCATGTTTATTAAAGAGGAATTACTAGGTCTCCATTCATAAGCTTCAATATCCTGCTTAATGGATTCCATACAACATAACATAGAAACTCAGTGAATGAATTATGGAGAAACAGTCCACAAAAATTATACGGTTTCCTTTTTTTTTTTTTTTTTTTTACTGTTGTCCCCCCTCCATGAAATAACAATGAGGAGTGTAGCTTGAATAAAGCCATTTCTTACAACAGAATGAAAGCATTAAGGTGACATTGGTTGTATTTTATAGCTGCTTGGCAAAAACTTCAAAAGCTTTATGGTCAGAATGCGCCCCCTAGTGGAAGATGTAAGTAATAAAAAACGGAGAGGAAACAGAACTACACTCAAGATCTTGTGAGACTTGAGGGTAAGGAGAGGCCTGAGGACCCAGTAAATAAAATGCTTGTTGACCACCGCTGGTAAAGAGTTGTGTAAGGAAGAAGGCACTTCATCAAATATGGAAATGAATGTAGCCGAGTGGAAAGGAGAGCCTGGGGCAATTAAGCCTGCAGCCTTATGTTCTAGAATATTTGAATCATTTATGATGAATTATAAATGAAGAAGCCACTGAATGAGGCCTTGAAAAGTGGTGGAGAAGTGTGTTGTCCCAGAGCTCAGCCTGCCCCAGTGCAGATCTTGGCTCTGTGCATAGCCTTGTGGCTGTAGGGAGTCACTTGCTGTCCTCTAAGCTTCAATCAGCACATCTTTAAAGCAGAGTAATCACTGTGCCATTGTAGGTGATGGCTGTTGTGTAGGTGAGGGTTGCTTTAAGGGGCAAATGAGACAATGTTTAGAAAGTGCTTTAGTGTAGGGACTGCTGAACTGCAATAGCTGTGGCTGTTACCTACCAGGGGTGCATTTAAAATCAGGGACAGACATTTACATTTCTATTTTTAAAAATGCCTTCCAGATACAGACATTCATCAACTACAGAGGGAAGCTCTGGGGTTCTGTGAAAGCTGTCAGACCTGAGACCTTTGAATCATTCTGTAAGATACCTGGATTCAGTAAACCAGGTTGTACTTGCTCCTCTGCCATGTGTCTCAGAACATTATCCAGACACATATGGATTTGTATGAGCAATTTGATTTTACAGTTTTACAGTTGAGGTGAAGTCAGTCAGGGCTGGATAGCTGATTGAGCAGGGCTGGTGGGATGGGTGAGGTGGGACAGAGGTCGGCTTGCAGTGAGTGACAGCTGAAGGGGGAAATGGAACACCAGCCAGGGCCATGGGAAGGGCACAGGTTTACCCGAACCCTGCTGTATTCCAGGGGAACACACAAGAACATTCTCAGGGCAGTAACCATTTCCACTCAAGTGGTGACATGGTGCCAGTGGGCAAATAAAAGAATAGCAGGTTATTACAGGAAGTTTTCTGGGTTTTTGGAAACTTGCTTTAAACAAACATAAAAAGTGTTTGTTTTTTAATTCCCTCAAATGTGCTGCCAAAAATCCAGGTATTTGAAAAGGTCAAGAAGCACTGGTGCAACTAAGATTCCCTCCCTTCTAAGCAGGCTTCAAGGAGCCATGCTCATGGACGGATATGCCCACCTTGCTCATCCGGCTAAGGGGTCCACAGGCTGGGTTTTAAATACAAATTGGTGCAGTAGTCATCAGATGGGAAAGTCCATTTGAATTAACTAACATTCGGAAATTACCAGCCCTTTTCCTCACTTTAAATCAGTATAAAGGGTAAGTTTCTCTTGTTTTCTCAAATTACAAAATGACAACTCAATAAGCTTTGGAAATTAATTCACTCTAGTGAATGTTATGAAATGAAACAAAACCATCTTAATGATTCTAATCATTGGTATTGGACTTCTGAGACTTCCCCTGCATCTGTGCCATCCTCTGACTTCACTTGGCTGGCCCTCTTCTTGGCTGGCTTCACTCACAGGCCTCTCTGTTGCACCTATAATCCCTGTCCTCATTGGCTATCTTCAGTGCCCACCTAACCAATTCATTCCTCTGGGTTGCTCACACTTTTTATCCTGTCTTTTTTTTTTTCTTTTTTTTAAAAAATTGAAGTATAGTTGATTTACAATACTTCAGGTGTACAGCAAAGTGATTTGGTTATATGTATTATATACATATATTCTTTTTCAGATTCTTTTCCATTATAGGTTATGACAAGATATTGACAGTCCTGGAGAAGGAAATGGCAGCCCACTCCAGTATCTGGCCTGGAGAATTCCATGGACAGAGGAGCCTGGTGGGCTACAGTCCATGGGGTCGCAAAGAGTCAGACACGACTGAACAACTAACACACACACACACACGATATTGACTATAGTTCCCTGTCCTGTATAGTAGGTCCTTGTTTTTTATCTACTTTATATATAGTAGTGTATATATGTTAACCCCCAATCCCTAATTTATCCCTCCCCCTTTCCCCTTTGATAACCATAAATTTGTTCTCTATGCCTGTGAGTCTATTTCTGTTTTATAAATGAGTTCTTTTGTATTTTTTTCAGATTCTGCATATAAATGATATCATATGATATTTGTCTCTATCTTACATCACTTAGTACAATAATCTCCAGGTCCATCCATGTTGCTGCAAATAGCATTATTTCATTTTTTATGGCTCATATCCCATTGTATACAGGCACCACATCTTCTTTATCCATTCTTCTGTTGATGGATATTTAGTTTGCTTTGGTGTCTTGGCTATTGTAAATACTGCTCCTATGAACATTGGGAGCATGTATCTTTTTGAATTAGAGTTTTCATCTTTTCCAGATATATTCCAAAGAGTAGGGTTGCTGGATCATATGGGAACTGCTTGTTTTTAAAGGAACCTCTATGTGTGTGTTAGTCACTTAGTCATGTCCGACTCTTTGTGACTCCATGCAGTGTAGCCCGCCAGGCCTCTCTGTCCATGGGATTCTCCAAGCAGGAATACTGGAGTGGATTGCCATTTCCTTATCCAGGGGCTCTTCCTGACTCAGAGATCGAACCCGGATCTCTCCTGCATTGCAGGCAGATTCTTTACCATCTGAGCTACGGGGCAGTCCACAAAGGAACCTCCATGCTCTTGCCTATTCTTGATCTGGGCTGACAAGCATTATTGGGAGGGCTGGAGGGAACTCACCAACTGTACTATTTGAGTCCATCATGTATTTATGCTCTCAGAATCTGATCTGGGACCTCAAGGCTTCTTTCAAGTATTTCATTAATCTCTCATTGTTTCCTCACGTTCCCCGTGATGTCTGAGTCAGACCTGTTCCTCAGCCCTCGGATCCCCAGCCCCAGTACCCCTGCCTCTCACTTGTAGTAAATCATATTCCATCTTTCACTTTTGAAGAAGATCTAGGGTAACTTTTCTTGGTTCATCTTTGACTAAAACTAATTTTTACTGTCATGGTAGACATTTTCTGTGTGTCTCAGTGGGGTGTGGCCCTACCCTTCTGCCAAGGCTGATCTTGAGCTTGGCTCCCAGTCCTGCCCCCAGAGACATCTATGGTGCTCTGTTTCATCAATTCCCCCCTTTTCTGTTCCTTTGTCAACTGCTTCGTTTATGCTCTTTCCTCCTCTATTTCCAACTATACTTCCCCACCACTCACTTTCTACTCTCTTTCAAACTTCTTGAAATAGGTCTCTATGCCATTCCTGGTGACTGTGGTCCTTACTATCCAGGCTAACCCTTATCACTATCACGGTGCTCTCTCTCGAGGGCCATTGATGATCTATTTTCAGAACTTGTCTTTCTTAACCTCTCTAGAAATTACCAAATGGCTGACCATCCTCTTTTTTGTTACTCTCTCCTACCTCTGTTCACATGATTCTGCCTTCTCTGAGTGTTTTCTTTCAGTATTTATCAGTGCTAATTTTACATCTCCAATCCATTTTCTATAAGCTGCCTGAGTACTCTATCTCAAGTACAGATTTGATCATGTCATCCTTCTGTTTAAACCATTCAAGCCTCCAGTTTTAGGATCAACTCCAAATCTTAAACTGGCTCCTGGGGCTCTGTGCACCTCTTTGGCCTCACTCCTCACCACTTCCCACCCAGTCCCTATTCCACTTGTCCAAAACTCAGGCTGCTGCTCATGATGGAACACTCAAACTCTGCCTTTCCCACTTTGCCTGCCCACATCTCGTATTACCCTCTTTGACTGTCTTTGCTGGTTTTTCATATTTAAGTTTACTGTTACTTCCTCCTAGAAGGCTTGTCTGATGTCCCATGTCTTGGTTGGCTTTCTCTATTATGTGCTCCTAAGCTTGCCTTTCTATAAAGTTATCATGATGCACAAGCATCTCTGACCCCTATTATCTGGGAGCTCCATAACAAAAAGCCCTGGTGGTTAGGTCACTAATGAATTTCCAGACCTAGCACAGGAAGTGACAAATACTAGAGGCTTAATAAATATTAATTGAATGATCAAGATAATGAATTAAATGAGTTATACAATCCAAATAATAACTAATAGTAACAAAAGTAGCTAACATTTTCATAGTGCTTACTATGTGTGAGCCATAGTTCCAAGTATTTGAGTACCAAGTACTATATCAGTCACTTAATTGTTCTAACATTTTCATAATTAGGTAATAACATGTTTTGTTTTCATTTTACAAAAGAATAAACCAAAAGATGACGAAATAGTGATTTAAACCAGTGGTTAGCAATCTACTACCTTTGAGCCAAATCTGGCCAACTGCCTGGTTTTGTAAATAAAGTTTTATTGGTACACAGCCATGCCTATTTGTTTATGCATCTTCTATGGCTGCTTTTCCTCTGTGATCAAAGAGTTATGTAATTATGACCAAAACTTAGAGACTACATGGCCTGAAAAGATAAAACTACTTACTATCTGGTCTTGCATGGGTTCATATAAACCATCTACCCATCTATGTCATGTGAGGTATGCTGAAAATTATGTTTATTTATGGTATCTTATTGTTTATGTACTGAGAACACAACCTCACCATTCCCAAACATCATTTTAATTTTTTATTATAGTTATATTTTGGAAGTATTTTACAGCAAAATCTGTCATTAACATAAAATACTTTCCCTTGGTGCAGATGCTTTTCAAAACCTGTAACCTGTCTCTTTCTACTTCATAGAATTTAGAAGTTAAAGGTGCCCATGGCTTCTCTCATCTCTAAAAAATGGATTGACAAATGATGTCTAGAGACCCTGATTTGTTTCTGAAGTCAGCTGAGCATTCAAGTATACCGTCTGGGCTAAAACTCAGATCCCCGACCTCTGACAAATGCCCTAGTGGTCCTATCTCAGCCTCCCCATTGGCAGGGCACCTTGAGCAACTACTCTGCCTGAAGGAATCGTTTGGAGTCAGTGATGTAGAGTCAGAGATAGCAAGGTCGCATTGCTTATTTTCCAAATGTATAGAGCCAATTCTAAGCCTTCAACATCAATAGGATCCAGAGAGGGTCGCTAGGACTGCTGCTGTCTTTCTGCCTGAGCTTGTCTAGAATAACTCCCTGATTTCTGACTTTATCTCATTTATGCGTATGTGTATGTGTGTAGTCCCCAGTTTTCATGACCAAACCTTAAGCAAACGAGAAAAGTACCTTAAGGTCTTAACTAGGACAAATGATACTGTAGTAAATGTTGGTTTTGATAATATCTGTGCCCTGGGGTCTGTAATATGAAAATTCCAAGTGGTTATTACTCACATCAATCAGTAGAGAGCACACCAGTGCCTCAGTGGAGCTGCACAGTTCAATTAGCACACAGGGCATCTACTCCATGCAGCTCCCATCACCCAGAACCCTGTGCAGGCAGCACTGTGGGTAAGAATATGTCACAGCAAATCAACAAAATATGCAGTTTGATCAGCACATTCTGAGACATCATTAAAATATGCAACCAGATCCCCCAAGTGCATGAAAAATTAACTACAAGTTTTGTATCTTGATCAGTGTAATGAGTGAGAAGTCACTGAACAAGACTGTCAAATTGTACAGTCTGGCAAGGGGGCAGATGATTGTCTGAGAGGACCTGGGAGGGCCAGAGCCAATACTGTTGGTTTTCAAAATACCAATCCTTAGAATTCAATGTCAGAGAGAGTTGATTAGTAGGAAAATGTTATCTACCTTGTGTCCAGCAGGATGTGATGACAGTGAGAGGCTTCTGATGTAAATGAAGCATTGATTCTCCCTTTCAGGCTTCACTAAGTTTTAATGGACTCAACCATATGCCCGGAAGATCCTGCCCATGACATCATATACATATGTGTACAGCTAACAGGCAACCCCAGCCTCTTGAAATATATAAACTACTTGACCTTGAAGAGCAACTAAATAGAAGGTAATAAAAAAAACTCTGTAATCAAACTGTATCAGAGATACCCTATGCCATCGAGAAAGAAGCAGGGCTTAATAAACTAGGAATGCCCTGGCTAGAAAGTTAGTGGAGAATCTGAGTAAACTAACCCAAGTGGTTGATGATCACCAAGGAGACATGTGAATTGGATTGTCACTGAAGACTATAAGGTCAGCTGTCACGCTGATATTGGTAGGATGCTAATGAGGAGGTTCACAATCCATTTTCAACACAGCCACACATGCCTCCAGTGACTTGGCCCATGTATAAACAGGGACTTGGGCACCAGTCTATTAATTCTGCTCTGCTACTTTATCTCGGCTAACCAGCTGGCAATGCAGCTGCAAGAGTGTTGGTTTCCCAGGACATGAATTTACCTTCTTCTAAAGAGATGGGAATACCAGACCACCTGATCTGCTTCTGAGAATCCTATATGCAGGTCAGGAAGAAACATTTAGAACTGGACATGGAACAATAGACTGGTTCCAAATAGGAAAAGGAGTATGTTAAAGCTGTATATTGTCACCCTGCTTATCTAACTTATATGCAGAGTACATTATGAGAAACGCTGGGCTGGAAGAAACACAAGCTGGAATCAACGAGATGCCAGTCCAGGTTCAATGCACGATACTGGATGCTTGGGGCTGGTGCACTGGGACGACCCAGAGGGATGGTATGGGGAGGGAGGAGGGAGGAGGGTTCAGGATGGGGAACACATGTATACCTGTGGTGGATTCATTTTGATATTTGGCAAAACTAATACAATTATGTAAAGTTTAAAAATAAAATAAAATTAATTAAAAAAAAAAAAAAGATTGCCGGGAGAAATATCAATAACCTCAGATATGCAGATGACACCACCTTTATGGCAGAAAGTGAAGAAGAACTAAAAAGCCTCTTGATGAAAATGAAAGTGGAGAGTGAAAAAGTTGGCTTAAAGCTCAACATTCAGAAAATGAAGATCATGGCATCCGGTCCCATCACTTCATGGGAAATAGATGGGGAAACAGTGGAAACAGTGTCAGATTTTATTTTTGGGGGGCTCCAAAATCACTGCAGATGGTGACTGCAGCCATGAAATTAAAAGACACTTACTCCTTGAAAGAAAAGTTATGACCAACCTAGATAGCATATGGAAAAGCAGAGACATTTCTTTGCCAACAAAGGTCCGTCTAGTCAAGGCTATGGTTTTTCCAGTGGTCATGTATGGATGCGAGTTGGACTGTGAAGAAAGTTGAGCACCAAAGAATTGATGCTTTTGAACTGTGGTGTTGGAGAAGACTCTTGAGAGTCCCTGGGACTGCAAGGAGATCCAACCAGTCCATTCTGAAGGAGATCAGTCCTGGGTGTTCTTTGGAAGGAATGATGCTAAAGCTGAAACTCCAGTACTTTGGCCACCTCATGCGAAGAGCTCACTCATTGGAAAAGACTCTGATGCTGGGAGGGATGGGGGCAGGAAGAAAAGGGGACGACAGAGGATGAGATGGCTGGATGGCATCACAAACTCGATGGACGTGAGTTTGAGTGAACTCCGAGAGATGGTGATGGACAGGGAGGCCTGGCGTGCTGCGATTCATGGGGTCGCAAAGAGTCGGACACAACTGAGCGACTGAACTGTACTGAACTAAACGGATAATGAGTTGGGCAACAGAGAGATGGCAATCCCAAATAAAAGACATAAAGCAAACCCAAATGGGGAACATTCTGCAGACAAAGGAGAAAATTGGCAGTTTGGCAAATGCTGACTTTAGGGCTGACTGCTGGTTGGGACAGAGGAGGTAGGAGAGAGACATTTTTTTTTTGTCTTCCTAAATTTGATTAGATTTTCCCAAAGAATAGCATGTGGACATACCCAGAACGATTTGGGGTCAAATGTAGTATATGGACAAACATTTTAAAATGGTAATAGTTATGATTTTATCTTCATGAATATTAGATAAAATAGATATAGCATATCAAATTCATGATTTGCCTAGCATTATTTCTTAGAGTGAGGTAAAGATACCAAAAGTGAGCCAAATTAAAGCAAATTTTAAGTATACTACGTATACAACAAGACGTGAAAATACCACGTATACAATGAGACATGATAAATGGATATGTCAAAAATCATAAAGGGCTTTTCAGATGGTTGAAGTTTAGGAAAATTGGGGCTAGAATTTTTTTTTTTTTTGGTAAGACAGTTTCATGTAATTCAGCTTAAAAAACAGTTCTGTGTATTTTTTGAAAAGATGTATATTTCTGTTTAAAATGGTTTTAAGTAGAAAAAGACGACCAGAGGGCAGGAATAAACAAATCACAGAAATTAAAGAAGGATTTCAAAATGTGTCACATCCCATTTTCATTTTTTCATTCGTTAAATGGGCCAATGGATGTTCTCCAGCCATAAGCCAGGAAAAGAAAAAGATTAAGGGTTAACAGGTATTTTTTCTACAATGTGTTTCAATGGCGCACAGTATACATGGCTCAGTTCTGTCATAGAAGCCAGACCTAGGTCTGCACAAGGGCCCTGGGAACCTCTATGAATCTCTCTTAGATCAATCAGAAAATGTAACTTTAAAAATTTATAATACACAGATGAAAGTGAAGTCGCTCAGTCGTGTCTGATTCTTTGCGACCCCATGGACTGTAGCCTACCAGGCTCCTCTGTCTGTGGGATTTTCCAGGCAAGAATACTGGAGTGGGTTGCCATTTCCTTCTCCAGGAGATCTTCCTGACACAGGGATTAAACCTGGGCCTCCCGCATTGTAGGCAGACGCTTTACTATCTGAGGCACCAGGGAAGTTCAATACACAGATGAAGCGATCTGAAAACATATCATGGGTTTGCTTATTACCTCACTGTATAGAAACATTTTTCCTGTCATTTTGCCAGAAGAAATAGCAACAACCTCAGATACATAGAGATATCATTCTAAAGACAGAACATAGGGAGGCACTAAAGAGCCTCTTGATAGGGGTGAAAGAGGAAAATGAAAAAGCTGGCTTGAAGTTCAACAATCAAAAACTAAGATAGTGGCATCCAGTCCCATGACTTCATGGCAAATAGAAGGGGAAAACGTGGAAGCAGTGACAGATTTTATTTTCTTGGGCTCCAAATCAGTGCAGACAGTGACTGCAGCCATGAAATTAAAGGATGCTTGCCTCTTGGAAGAAAAGCTATGGCAAACCTAGACAGCATATTAAAAATCAGGGACATTACTTTGCCAACAAAGGTCCATATAGTCAAAACTATGGTTTTACCAGTAGTCATGTATGGATGTGAGAGTTGGACCATAAAGAAGATTGAGTGCCAAAGAATTGATGCTTTTGAATTGTGGTGTTGGAATAGACTCTTGAGAGTCCCTTGGACTGCAGGGGGATCAAACCAGTCAACCCTAAAGGAAGTCAACCCTGAGTATTCCTTGGAAGAACCGTTGCTAAAGATGAAACTCCACTACTTTGGCTCTCTGATGACAAAGAGCTGACTTATTGTTAAGGACCCTGATGCTGGAAAAGACTGAAGGCAAAATGAGAAGGGAGTGGCAGAGGATGCAATGGTTAGATAGCATTACTAACTCAATGGATATGAATTTGAGCAAACTCCGGGAGATGATGGAAGACAGAGGAGCCTGGCATGCTATAGTCCATGGGGTTATAGAGTTGGAAATGATTTAGCTACTGAACAACAGGGACAAAGTAAGAAACTCAGATCAAGAACACACCCGTGAGGCACTAACACATTAATGAACTATCATAAAACCGTTAAAGTACTCTTGGATTACCGAAAAATAACTCTCAATTATTAAAAAATTTTAGTAAAGATTTAATTATAAATTATAGAATGTATACAAAGTATGTATGCTATGTACACACAGTGGCTCAGATGGTAAAGAGTCTTGCCTGCAATGCAAGAGACCCAGATTCGAACCCTGGGTCAGGAAGATCCCCTGGAGAAGGAAATGGCTACTCCAGTATTTTTGCCTGGAGAAGCCCATGAACAGAGGAGCCTGGGGGGCTACAATCCATGGAGTCACAAAGAGTCAGACATGACTAAGCAGCTGACATTTCACTTTCATAGCATGTATCAAAATTATGTTTGTTATGTATACATGTATGACAAGGACACACATACAAACATATGTATATTTTTAAAATAATGGTACACCTGTACCCTCCAGCCAAATTCAGTTCAGTTCAGTTCAGTTGCTCAGTCGTGTCCAACTCTGTGACCCCATGAACTGCAGCACTCCAGGCCTCCCTGTCCATCACCAACTCCTGGAGTTTACCCAAACTCACGTCCATCGAGTCAGTGATGCCATCCAACCATCTAATCCTCTATTGTCCCCTTCTCCTCCTGCCCTCAATCCCTCCCAGCATCAGTCTTTTCCAATGAGTCAGTTCTTCTCATCAGGTGGCCAAAATATTGGAGTTTCAGCTTCAACATCAGTCCTTCCAACGAACACCCAGGACTGATCTCGTTTAGGATGGACTGGTTGGATCTCCTTGCAGTCCAAAGGACTCTCAAGAATTTTCTCCAACACCACAGTTCAAAAGCATCAATTCTTCAGTGCTTGGCTCTCTTTATAGTCCAACTTTCACATCCATATATGACTACTGGAAAAACCATAACCTTGACTAGACGGACCTTTGTTGACAAAGTAAAGTCTCTGCTTTTGAATATGCTGTCTAGGTTGGTCCTAACTTTCCTTCCAAGGAGTAAGCATCTTTTAATTTCATGGCTGCAAACCCCATCTGCAGTGATTTTGGAGCCCCCCAAAATAAAGTCAGCCACTGTTTCCACTGTTTTCCCATCTATTTGCCATGAAGTGACAGGACCAGATGCCGTGATCTTAGTTTTCTGAATGTTGAGCTTTAAGCCAACTTTTCACTCTCCACTTTCACTTTCATCAAGAGGCTCTTTAGTTCTTCTTCACTTTCTGCCATAAGGATGGTGTCATCTGCATATCTGAGGTTATTGATATTTCTCCCGGCAATCTTGATTCCAGCTTGTGTTTCTTCCAGCCCACCGTTTCTCATGATGTACTCTGCATATAAGTTAAATAAGCAGGGTGACAATATACAACCAGTTTAAGAAGTGGAAAATGACTAGTATTTCAGAGTTTCCAGTGTCCCCTGCCAACAGCAACCCCTTCCCCTCCTATCCCCAGGTACCAACTTGACTGTTTCACATTGATCATTCCCTTGCCTTTCTTTATAATCTTACTATGTGTGCATGTATCCCAAGCCATATTTTATCTAACATTTCCTGTCCTTAATTTTATGTTAAAGAAATCACACTGTATGGATTTCTCACAACTTGCTTTTCTTATTCAATATTGTGATTCTAATATTGACACGTGTTAATACGCCTTCAATTCAGTTCAGTCCTCAGTCGTGTCCGACTCTTGCAACCCCATGGACTGCAGCACACCAGGCTTTCCTATCCATCACCAGCTCCTGGAGCTTTCTCAGACTCATGTCCATAGATTTGGTTTATTCACTTTCACTTCTGTGTACTTTTCCAGTGAATATACCACAATAATCTATTTATAATACTGTACATGGATATTTAAATTGATTTCGTTTTTTTGTTATTATGAACAATGCAGTTTTTACAGGTCCCCTGGTATTCATGGTCAAGAACTTCCCTTGGATGTACCTTTAGGACTGGAATTGCTAGATCCTGAGTATATGTTTTCTTACTTCATAAGACAGTGTCACATTGGTTTTCCAAAAATAGTTTTGATCCTTGTTGGTTGCACCAATTGCAAAGATTTTCTCCCATTCTATGGGTTGTCTTTTCATTTTGTTTATGGTTTCTTTTGCTCTGAAAAAGCTTTTGAGTTTAATTAGGCTCCATTTGTTTTTATTTTCACTATTCTAGAAGACATTGAAAAAGATAGTGCTGCGATTTATGTTAAAGAGTGTTCTGCCTATGTTATCCTCTAAGAGTTTTATAGTATCCAGTCTTATATTTAGGTCTTTAATCCACTTTGAGTTCATTTTTGTGTATGGTGTTAAGGTGTCTTCTAATTTCACTATTTTACATGTGGCTGTCCAGTTTTCTTAGGACCATTTATTGAGAAAATGTCTTTTCTCCATTGTATAGTCTTTCCTCCTTTGTTGTAGATTAATTGACCATAGGTGCAAGGGTTTATTTCTGGGCTTTCTATACTGTCCCATTGATCTATATCTCTGTTTTTGTATAAATACAATACTATTTTGATGACTATTTCTTTATAGTATAGCCTGAGGTCAGGGAGCCTGATTCCTCCAGTGTCTATTTTTCTTTCTCAGGATTGCTTTGGCTATTCAGGGTCTTTTGTGTCTCTAAACAAGATTTTTTTTTTGTCCTAGTTCTGTGAAAAATGTAATTTGAAAGGGATTGCAGCATATCTGTACCATCTTGGGTAGTAGAATAGTCATTTTGACATTATTGATTCTTCCAATCCAAGAACATAGTATATCTTTCCATCTGTTTGTGTCATCTTTGGTTTCTCTCATCAATTTTACAATTTTGGAGTACAGGTGTTTTGTAGGCTGCAGTCCATGGGGTCGCTAAGAGTTGGACACGACTGAGTGACTTCACTTTCACTTTTCATTTTCATGCATTGGAGAAGGCAATGGCAACCCACTCCAGTGTTCTTGCCTGGAGAATCCTAGGGATGGGGCAGCCTGGTGGGCTGCCGTCTTTGGGGTCGCACAGAGTCGGACATGACTGAAGTGACTTAGCAGCAGCAGCAGCATACGTTTATTCCTAGAAATTTTTTTTCTTTTTGATGTGATGAATTTTAAAAAAACAGTTTTATCCACTTAAACTTCCACTAAATTTACAGTAGCAACAAAAATAAAGTGACTAGATCTTTATATTATACTATATACAAAAATCAACTCAAAATAGATTAAAGAATGAAATGTAAGACCTGAAACTATAAAACTTCTAGAAGAAAACACAGGGGAGACTCTTCTTGACATTTGTCTCAGCAATGACTTCTTGGGTATAATACCAAAAGCACAGGCAATAAAAGCAAAAATTAATAAATGAGACTACATCAAACTAAAACATTTTGCACAGCAAAGGAAACAATCAGTGGAAATAAGAGGCAACATATTAAATGAAAGAAATATTTGCAAACCATATATCTGATAAGGAGTTAGTATCCAAAATACACAACTAATTCCAACTCGGTAGCAAACCCCACCCCCAAAGGAAAAAGCAGGGGACTTGAATAGACGTGTCTTCAAAAAAGAAATACAAAGGGCCACCAGGAATATGTAAAGATGCTCAGCATCACTAACCGTCAGGAAAATGCAAATTAAAACTACCATGCAAATTTTCACTACCTGTAAGGATTGCTACTTCATTACCTGTGGGGATCTAAATTGGTGCAGCCACTATGGAAAACAACATGGAGTTTCCTCCAGAAATTAAAAATAGAACATATGACCCAACAATTCCATTGAAATCAGAATCACAAAGAGATATCTGCACTTCCATTCTCACTGCAGCATTATTCACAATAGCCAAGATATGGAAACAATATAAATGTCACTGAAAAATAAAGAAAATTCAGTGTATACATACAATAAAATAACATTTAGCCTTAAAAAGATAAGAAAATTCTGCCATACATGACACCATAAATGACCTGAAGGACACTATACTAAATGAAATAAGCCAGTCACAGAAAGACCAATATTGCATGATTCCTTTTTTGTGCTGCATCTATAATAGTCAAAGTCATAGAAGAAGAGAATAGAATGGTGATTACCAGGGCCAGGGGCAGGGGGAGTGGGGTTGTTGTTCAATGGATGGAAATTATTTTATACAAGATAAACAAGTTCGAGAGATGTGCTGTACAACACAGTTCCTATAGTTAACAATACTGTGTTGTGCACTTAAAATGTTTTCTTAAGAGAAGAGATCTCATGTTAAGTATTCTTATCAAAAACAGCAAAACCAAAAACAAAGTGAAACAAGGAACCTTTGGGGGGTGATGGATGTGTCCATTACCTTGACCTTGACTATGTTGATAGTTTCAAAACTTAGATGGAATTTTACATGGAAGTTACCATCTAATTCTGAAGTTTACATGGAAATTCAAAGGGCTGAGAATAGCTAGAATAATTTTGCAAAAGAAGAAGATGGGGCAACTTACTCTACCAAATGTGGTAATTAAGACAATGTGTTATTAGTGCAAACATAGGCTATATATTAAAAGAAGAAAACACAGAATTCAGAAACAGAGCATTCCCTAGAACGATGTGGTACAGGTGGAGATGGTAGTGCTGGTCACTGAAGAGGGGATAAACCCCTAAGTAAATGGCACCAGATTATTGGTTGACTATATGAGGAAAAATAAAACAGATCCCTACATACCACCATACACAACTATCAATTCCTTGTGGATTAAAAATGTAAATGTGAAATTGAAATTTTCAAACCTTTCAGGAAACAGTAAAAGCAAATGTATTTATGATCTCAGTGTACAAAAGAATTTCTTTAATAAGATACAAAAAGCATAATGCATAAAGAAAAAGATTTGTGACTTTTTCTTTAATTTATTTTGGCTGCACTGGATCTTCTCTGCTTCCTGAGAGCTTTCTCTAGTTGTGGTGAGTGGGAATTACTCTCTGTTGTGGTGCGTGGGCTTCTCGATACCGTGACTTCTCCTGTTGTGGAGCGTGGGCTCTAGGCACGTGGGCTTTAGTAGTTGTGGCTCACGAGCTTAGTTGCTCCATAGCATATGGTATCTTCCCTGACCAGGAATCAAACCCATGTCCCCTGTGTTGGCAGGTAGATTCTTAATCACTGCACTGCCACGGAAGTCCAAGATTTATAATTTTGACCACATGAAAATCAAGATATCAAAAGCCATTTTAAAATGCCATGAAAGAGTGATTCAAACCACCAACTGGGAGGACATATTTGTACTACATATATCAGGAAAAGAACTCATCAATAAAGCATAAAAAAAGTTCCTATGAATCATTAAGAGAAAGAGAATCAAACAGAAAAAAGACATGAACAGCATTTCACAAAAGAAAACTATAAATGGCAGATAAATATTAAGAGATGCCCAAACTCGTTGGTGACCAAGGAATTGTAATTTCAAGCTTGAGTGAGGCATAATTTCACACTCACCTGATTGGCAACAATTAAAAAGTCAGGCAATATTATCTGTTGGTGATGATGTGGTGCTAAGAACTTTCATCCACTGCAGATGAGAATGTAAATCAAGACAACTATTTGTAAAAATAAGTAAGCATTTTTCTCAACAGGCAGGTCAGGTGGTCTGGTATTCTCATCTCTTTCAAAATTTTCCACAGTTTATTGTGATCCACACAGTCAAAGGCTTTGGCATAGTCAATAAAGCAGAAATAGATGTTTTTCTGGAACTTTCTTGCTTTTTCGATGATCCAGCAGATGTTGGCAACTTGATCTCTGGTTCCTCTGCCTTTTCTAAAACCAGCTTGAACATCTGGAAGTTCACGGTTCACATATTACTGAAGCCTGGCTTGGAGAATTTTGAGCATTACTTTACTAGCGTGTGAGATGAGTGCAATTGTGCAGTAGTTTGAGCATTCTTTGACATTGCCTTTTTGGGGGGCTGGAATGAAAACTGACCTTTTCCAGTCCTGTGGCCACTGCTGAGTTTTCCACATTTGCTGGCATATTGAGTGCAGCACTTTCACAGCATCATCTTTCAGGATTTGAAATAGCTCAACTGGAATTCCATCACCTCGACTAGCTTTGTTCATAATGATGCTTTCTAAGGCCCACTTGACTTCACATTCCAGGATGTCTGGCTCTAGGTCAGTGATCACACCATCGTGATTATCTGGGTCATGAAGATCTTTTTTGTACAGTTCTTCTGTGTATTCCTGCCACCTGTTCTTAATATCTTCTGCTTCTGTTAGGTCCATACAATTTCTGACCTTTATCGAGCCCATCTTTGCATGAAATGTTCCCTTGGTATCTCTAATTTTCTTGAAGAGATCTCTAGTCTTTCCCATTCTGTTGTTTTCTTCTATTTCTTTGCACTGATTGTTGAAGAAGGCTTTCTTATCTCTTCTTGCTATTCTTTGGAACTCTGCATTCAGATGCTCTTGAGAAACGTATATGCAGATCAGGAAGAAACAGTTAGAACTGGAAATAGAACAACAGACTGGTTCCAAATAGAAAAAGGAGTTCATCAAGGCTGTATATTGTCACCTTGCTTATTTAACTTACATGCAGAGTACATCATGAGAAATGCTGGGCTGGAAGAAACACAAGCTGGAATCAAGATTGCTGGGAGAAATATCAATAACCTCAGATATGCAGATGACACCACCTTTATGGAAGAAAGTGAAGAGGAACTAAAAAGCCTCTTGATGAAAGTGAAAGAGGAGAGTGAAAAAGTTGGCTTAAAGCTCAATATTCAGAAAACAAAGATCATGGCATCTGGTCCCATCACTTTATGGCAAATAGATGGGGAAACAGTGGAAATAGTGTCAGACTTTATTTTTTTAGGCTCCCAAATCATTGCAGATGGTGATTACAGCCATGAAATTAAAAGATGCTTACTCCTTGGAAGGAAAGTCATGACCAACCTAGACAGCATATTGAAAAGCAGAGACATTACTTTGCCAACAAAGGCTCGTCTAGTCAAGGCTATGGTTTTTCCAGTGGTCATGTATGGATGTGAGAGTTGGTCTGTGAAGAAAGCTGAGTGCCGAAGAATTGATGCTTTTGAAGTGTGGTGTTGGAGAAGACTCTTGAGAGTCCCTTGGACTTCAAGGAGATCCAACCAATCCATTCTGAAGGAGATCAGCCCTGGGATTTCTTTGGAAGGACCGATGCTAAAGCTGAAACTCAGTACTTTGGCCACCTCACGCGAAGAGTTGACTCATTGGAAAAGACTCTGATGCTGGGAGGGATTGGGGGCAGGAGGAGAAGGGGACGACAGAGGATGAGATTGCTGAATGGCATCACCGACTCAATGGACATGAGTTTGAGTGAGCTCCGGGAGTTGGTGATGGACAGGGAGGCCTGGCGTGCTGCGATTCATGGGGTCGCAAAGAGTCAGACACAACTGAGCGACTGAACGGAACTGAAGCATTTTTCAGTACAGTGGGAAGTTCTCATGGTCCTACGACCTAAAAATTCCAAGCTAAGTGTACACCCAAGAGAAATTCTTGCACTTTTGTACCAAGAGACATCTATAAGAATGTCCAGAGCAGACTCTCCATAACAGCAAAAATGAAACATGCCAGAAGCCCATGGGAAAATTAAAAATAAAGTGAGACAAAGGCATAGAGTTTTGGAATAACATGCAACTGTTAATAGTAAATCAGCCATGTTTCCATGAAAGAATCACAAGAACGGAATGTTAAGTGAAAAACATTGTCGTACAAAAATATAAACTTCATTATGCAATTATTATTTCAAAAATGTGAAATATTTAGATAAAACATGAGTTTTAAAACTATTTCTAAAAAGCAGGAGGATGATGATATTCAATTCAAATAGTGCATTATTTCTGGATGGAGAAAAGGAGGGAAAATTGAGGAGGGGGCACTCATTTTAATTGCAGTTGATTTTTTAAACTGGGTGGTGAGTACATGAATGTTAAGTTTATTATCTATCATTCCTTACATTGTATATATAAACATAATGCATTTATTTGTATATATTATGGAGTTTATAAAACGAATTACATAGCATAACAAAAGACAAAAGGAATTACATAACTAACAAATATGGCAAAAATTGTGAAAGTATCACTGGATTATCAAAGTAGGTGTCAGTCTGTGCCAGAGAGAAAAAGCAAGTGTGACTGCAGTATGTGCACTGCCAAAGGTCCTGTTAATTCCTTGGGGACACCAGTGTATACATGAATGTTTGGCACCTTGCACATGATACTTTATACAGTTGGTGAAAGAAAGGAAAGAAAGGAAGGAAGAAAAGGAGGGAAAAAAGTTAAGAAAGGAGTGGGAAAGGAAGGAGGCGGGCTGGTCTGGGCTTGTGAATAATTGATTCTACATAATAAAGAGATTCCCTGTTGTCTGGAAAGAATTCACTCTTGTCTTGGTGAGGGAAAACTCTGTTCTCTAGCAGAATTTAGCCCATTGTGTCTTCCTGTTACTAATGGCTATACTGACAGCTATAGTACACCACAGAGACTTGCTTGTCAAATGTTAACTGTTACGCTATGTTATTATAGATTTTTTTTTCTGGTAGAGTAATCATTACTACTTATGCAGAATGACAGAAGCTGCCTGATAGTATTTAATCTAATCATAAAATATAAGAAATAACCCAGCTATGTAAGACTTAGAATGAACCCAAAGGGATTTTTCTTGAAAAGTTAGGACAGGAAGGGAAGCATTAAGCACATAACTAAACTCTGACAGACCGTACCTTTTGCTTTAGTTTCGTGAGAACTGGAGTAGTAGGCAAATAACCCAGTAGGTTAATTGCATGCTTAAATCTTTATTTTTAAAATTAATTTTTAAAAGTTGAATACATACAAAATAATATTCACAAGATATTTGAAGTATAAAATAATGATAAAAACTTGTATACACACACCATGCAGCTTTAAAAAACACTAAAAAAAAATACTTAGAAGCTTTTCCTGTATCTAATCCCCTCAACTTTCCATCACCCCATGCTTAATAATGATTATCCTGGATTTTTATACCATTCCATGATTTTTGTTTACAGTCTTACATATTTGCATATATTCCTAAACACTAAATTCTTTGTTTGTGCACATTCAAACTTTATATAAATACAATACCACTCCATTTTTTCTGTCTTTTTTCCCATTCAACACCCTGCTTTTGAGATTCACACATGTTAACAATATATGTGCCTAGAATTCATTCATTTTCCATTGCTCATTGTATGAAAAGCACAACTGAACATATCCATTTTGTCTACTGATCAATACTTTAGCTGTTTCCAGTTTTTTGTTATTATGACACTGTGATCTTTCTTGTTCACATCTCCTGGTTCACATGTGCAAGTTTCTCTGAGACTATACACAGGAGTGGAATTGTTGGGTTAAGGACATGAACATGCAACTTTGCTAGAGAACAATTGTTTTCTACAGCAGTTTACAAGCTTGCACACTCACCAGCATTGACTGAAAGTTCCCATTGCCTCATATCTTCACCAGTCATTTTTGCCACTCTTCAGAGTTAGTATTCATCAAGTTCTCTGATGTGCCCACTTATATCATACTATTAAGTAACCACAGATGTGATTCAGTCAGTATACTAACCATACACTTAGATCTGTGCCCACAATTTGAAGTTAGTGCCCCATGTTGAAATGAGACACAGCCTCATTTAGGCATTTATCAAAAAATCAGGGCTTAAAATGGAGAATAACTCTGTTGTTTTCTCAATAAAGCGCCGATTAACAAATACGAGGAAAAAATCATGATGCTAGCAGTAGAAATGAAATATTATATTTGGCACTGTTAGGAAATCACCCAAGTTTTGTGGGTTCCTGACTCCACACTACAAGATATTTGGATCAAAGTATACTTACTTTAGGTGACATATGAATTCATAATCCAAGGGAAAGGCCTCATAAAAATAACTTAACATTAAATATATCTTGCAAAAGAACCATTTAGCTTGGCAAAATATTAATGAAATAAAACACATGGGTTAGATTTCCCTTATAATACACATAGGAATAAAATGTGCTCAACAAAATATGCTTTGGCTTTTTCCAAACTAGAAACATCTGAAAATAACCTAAGAGATTTCCCTAAACCATAGCATGATTCTGGCTTCATCCACCACTTAATTAAGTGTTGTTTTAATGAAGCACATTACAATGGGGGTTGTATCCAGCCTACAAACCATTCTTTATGAGGTAGTAAAGATAAAGACAGTGGTACCAACATAAGAAATACTTAATTTCATGGTCTTACCTTCTTAGCATATGTTTCATATCAGCTGTACTAGTTCTTTTCTGAAATCCCCTTTAGTTAAGAAAGTTAACCATTGTTTTGTCCTTGGAAATTTGGGTAGATATCTATTATGAAGGTTGGTTTCCCTGGTGGCTCAGATGGTAAAAAATCTGTATGCAATGCAGGAGACCTGAGTTTGATCCCTGGGTTGGGAAGATCTCCAGGTGGAGGACATCGCTACCCACTCCAGTATTCTTGCCTGGAGAATCACCATGGACAGAGGACCCTAGCAGGCTACTGTCCATGGGGTTGCAAAGAGTTGGACATGATTAAGCAACTAAGCACACAAAGAACAGATAAAGGAGCTAGGTAATATGTTTCCCTTGCAATTGTAATTCCATTGTTTATAAAGAACCAAGTTATCTATGTTGATAAAGCACAACTGGAGTTCAGACATTTTTCAAAGCAAGTTACTGCTTTATTCAGCATCCACACAATGTAATTTCTAAAACCATTAAAACTAAGGTTGTGGAAATAATAAAAGTATCCATAAATGCAATTTTAGTATAATCTCAGTGAATGTGCAGGATATGTGAAAATATAACACATTTTAGTGATAAAAACTTAACTATTTTAGACTTCTGTTTTCAATACAGACTAGACAAATTTGACCAATTCATCTGATGAGAACAATAAAATCTGGGCAGAATAATTTTTTTAGGTTTTTGGAAAAAAATATGTTTCAAGGCACTGAAAAGACAAAAAAATAATGAAGCATCAATGAGTCAAAATGTGGAGGAGGATTGATGATCAGGGAAGTGAGCCTGGCTTTGGGGGCCACTTTTCCCTGGAGGGCTTTGCTGACTCACAAAAGGAACCTGGAAGTCTAAGAGGCAGAGAATCTGAGCATTATTTTTCACAGTTTTGGAGAAAAGGAAGAATAAACATTAAAGTCTAGGATCTAACAATAAGGGAAGAAGATTTGTAGAAACTTCTGTAGAAATTCCAAAGGGCTGGACCTTGGGGCCAAGGTAAACCAGAAATAGATGAAATAAAATGTCTACTTATCTCAATATGTGAAATTGAATTGAGGTAATATCAGTGCTAATTCATGAGCAAATGTGAATCCTCTTCTCATGCAACAGACATCTTTAGTTTTAAATTATCTTTTCAATCAATTTTGCAAATACAGGTCCATTCATTCACACACACACACACACATACACGTAAATATTGAAGCATACAGTGAGACTGCATATATGAATAAAAAACAAGAGGGAAAAAAGCGGCAGCAGAAATGAATGCACTGGGTCTCTAGATATTGGATTTATTAGGCACAGATTTTCAGATAATTTTGCTTACTATATTCAAGGAGGCAAAAACAGCATAACTAAAAAATCATCAGGGAATTAGAATCTATGTGTGAAAACAGGCAAATGAAAATGCTAGAAACAAAAAAAATGATTAAAATGAAAAATTTAGTAGATGGGATAGTATATTAGATACTGCTGGAGAGAGAATTAATAAGCTGAAAGATCAGAAGAAAATATCCAGAATGAAGAGCAGCAAATCAAAAGATGGAAACAAGTGAAATTAAGGAAAAAAAGTACTATGAAGACTCTATCATATATGTAATCAAAGATCCAGAAGAAAAAGGAGAAAAAAATGAGGCAGAGACAATGGCTGAAAAATTCCAAAATGATCTCTAACTACAAATTCAAGAAACCCTATGAATCCCAAATGCAGGATAAATTTAAAGAAATCCACACCTAAGCACATTATAATGTCATTACTAAAATTATAAAGTCATGTGGAGATACATACATTATATAGACACAGATTACATACTGTACACCTGTACATATCATATTTTCTAAAAAAGTACTAAAAATAGTAAATGAGTATGTAATTTCAAAGCTTATTGAGAAGTAAAAAGGAATAAAAAATGCTCAATCAAAACAAAAGTAAGAAAGAAGAGAAAAAGAATCACTAAAAAAATAGATCAAATAGAAAACAAATACTACAATGATAAACTTAAACCCAAATATATAAGTAATTAGGTTACATGAAAATAATTTAAATATTCTAATTAAAACATAAAAGTAATGAGATTGAGGGGGTAGCATATGATGTAAAAAATATATATCTAAAACATAAGAGGTTTAAATTAGAATCTAGAGCATGCAAATATTAACCAAAAGATATACTGCATAGCTATATTATTGTCAAACAAAGCTGACTGTAGAATAAAAATCATCATTTGTAAGGAATACTGCATAATAATAGTAGTTTTCATTCACCAGAAATGATAATAATTCTAATTTTCTGTCCTAAGTATAAAAGAGTCTCATGCATGTGTGCCAAGTCCTTTCAGTCTTGTCTGACTCTTTGTGACCCTATTGACTGCAGCACATCAGGCTCCTCTGTCCATGGGATTTTCCAGGCAAAAATACTGGAGTGGCTTGCCATGCCCTCCTCCAGGGAATCTTCCCAAACCAGGGATCAAACTCCTGTCTCTTGCATCTCCCTGCATTGACAGGCAGATTCTTTACTACAAGCACCACTTGGGAAGCCTAATGGAGCCTCACAATAGTATAATTACAAAATAGAACTTCAAAAGAGGCAAAATGAGAAATGGAAAATTCCAAAATATACCAGAAAGCTGTAGCACATCTTGAAATATCTAATTTAAAAAACCATATACAAAGTAAGATTATAACATTTGGAAAACTAATTTGTAAATTTGATCTAATATACATAAATAGAAAACTGAATTGAACATGCAGGCATTTTTTTAAAGGACTATATGCTTAGACATAAAGCAAGATTTAAAACATTTTAAAGGGTTGAATAAAGTGGATTATCTGTCTAAATTGAGGAAGTAAAAAGGCACCTATGAAGAATCAGAAAGAGAAATTCCCATTCACCATTGCAACAAAAAAAATTAAATATCTAGGAATAAGCTTACCTAAGGAGACAAAAGAACTGTACACAGAAAATTATAAGACACTAATGAAAGAAATCAAAGACAACATAAACAGATGGAGAGATATTCCATGTTCCTGGGTAGTAAGAATCAATCTTGTGAAAATGACTACTACCAAATGCAATCTGCAGATTCAATGTGATCCCTATCAAATTACTAATGGCATTTTTCACAGAACTAGAACAAAAAAATTCACAATTCATATGGAAACACAAAAGACCCTGAATAGCCAAAGCAGTCTTGAGAAAGAATAGAGGTGGAGGATTCAAGCTTCCTGACTTTAGATTACGCTACAAAGCTACAGTCATCAAGACAGTATGGTACTGGCACAAAAACAGAAATATAGACCAATAGAACAAGATAGAAAACCCAGAAATAAACCCATGCACATATGGGTACCTTATTTTTGACAAAGGAGGCAAAAATATACAATGGGGCAAAGACAGCCTCTTCAATTAATGGTGCTGGGAAAACTGGACAGCTACATGTAAAAGAATGAAATTAGAACACTTCCTAACACCATACACAAAGATAAACTCAAAATTGATTAAAGACCTAAATGTAAGACCAGAAATTATAAAACTCTTAGAGGAAAACATAGGCAGAATACTTGATGACATAAATCAAAGCAAGATCCTCTATGACCCACCTCCTAGAGTAACAGAAATAAGTGGAAATAATAAAAGTAAACAAGTGGGACCTGATTAAACTTAAAAGTTTTTGCACAGCAAAGGAAACTACAAGCAAGGTGAAAAGACAACCCTCTAATGGTAGAAAATAATAGCAAATGAAACAGTTGACAAAGGATTAATTTCCAAAATATACAAGCAGCTCATACAACTCAATACCAGAAAAACAAACAACCCAATCAAAAAGTGGGAAAAAGACCTAAACAGACCTTTCTCCAAAGACATACAGATGGCTAACAAACACATGAAAAGATGCTCAACATTGCTCATTATTAGAGAAATGCAAATCAAAACTACAGTGAGATATCACCTCACACCATCAGAATGGTCATCATCAAAAAGTCTACAAACAACAAATGCTGGAGAGAGGGTGGGGAAAAGGGAACACTCTTGCACTTTTGTTGGGAATGTAAATTGAAACAGCCACTATAGAAGACAGTGTGGAGATTCCTTAAAAAACTAGGAATAAAACCATATGAACCAGCAATCCCACTCCTAGGCATATACCCTGAGGAAACCAAAATTGAAAGAGACACATGTATCCCATTGTTCTTTGCAGCATTATTTACAATAGCTAGACATGGAAGCAACCTAGATGTCCGCTGACAGATGAATGGATAAAGAAGTTGTAGTACATATACATAGTAAAGGAATATTACTCAGCCCTACAATGGCACACATTTGAGTCAGTTCTAATGAGGTAGATGAACATAGAACCTATTATACAGACTGAAGTACGGCAGAAAGAAAGAGAAAGGTAAATATCATATTCTAACACATTAATACAGAATCTAGAAAAATGGTACTGAAGAATTCATTTACAGGGCAACAGTGGAGAAACAGACATAGAGAATAGACTTATGGACATGGGGAGAAGGGAGGAGAGGGTGAGATGTATGGAAAGGGTAACATGTAAACTTACATTACCATATGTAAAATAGACAACCAATGGGAATTTGCTGTATGGCCCAGGAAACTCAAACAGGGGCTCTGTATCAACTTAGAGGGCTCTTTTTCCTATTTGGAACCAGCCTGTTGTTCCATGTCCAGTTCTAACTGTTGCTTACTGACCTGCATACAGGTTTCTCAAGAGGCAGGTCAGGTGGTCTGGTATTCCCATCTCTTTCAGAATTTTCCACAGTTTATAGTGACCCACACAGTCAAAGGCTTTGGCATGAAAAAATATTAACTGAGTCTAAAATTTATGTGGTCAAAGAATTGTAAAGGTCAAAAAATTGCTAAGACAATTTCAAAAAAAGAACAAAGAAGGGGTATTCTTTCTGTACAATATTAAAGACATATGCAAGACATATTAAAGGCATATGGAAGACATACTGAAAAGCTAAGATCATCAAAACTGTGTAGTATTGGTACAGAGGAAAACAAATAGGCCAATGGAACATAATAGGTACTCCTGAAATAGACCCAAACATATACGTAAATATGGACTATAACAGAGCTGGTATCATGAATCAACGGGTAAAAAGCAGACTATTTACAAAAATGCATGCTAGAAGATTATATATGTGTGTGTGTGTGTGTATACATATACATACTAACAAAACCAGGTTCCTACCTCACATAAACAAAAAATTTTGCACTAGATCCTATATATAGATAATCTCTACATATTTTAGAAAAGATATATAGAAAAACTATATTTCTTTATGAACTCAGGTAGGGGAGGATTCCTTAAATAAGACATAGAAAGTATGAACCATAAAAGGAAAGATGAATTTTTAAAAAGCTAAATACTTCTATTCTAATTTACTACCTTATTTTTAGAAATAAAGATTGAAATCACCTACATTCCTATTTTAAATAAATTATGGCATATCCATACAGTAGAATGCAGCTTTGAAAAGAATGAATAAGTTCTCTACATGCTGCTATGAAAATAGCACCAAGATTTATCCTGTTAAGTGATTGAAGTAATAGCAGAATTAAGTATATATAGCAAACCACTATTTATGTAAAATTGGGGAAATAAAATATAAATTTATATTTATATTTGAATTAAATTTTGGAAGGATGTATGTTTCTTGTAGCAGAAAGTTGAGCAAGAACTAAAAAGGTGGAGGACAGGAGTGTGAAGCTATCTCTTCAATAGGTACCTTTTAATACATATTTAAATTTTTTGAACTATGAGAATATATTGCATTTTTGAATTTTAAAATAAAACAAAAATTTTTTGTAGCAGACTTCCCCCTCAGAACAAAGGTAAATCAAAAAATTAAATATAATTGCAACATATATAGCAAAGCCTTAGTATCTACAAAATGTAAAATATTTATCCAAGTCAATAAGGAAAAGACACTCCATACAAATCCGTGAAAAAAATACATACCTGAACAAGCATTTAAGGAAGAGGAATTATAAATACATTCAGAATTTAAAGTTTGTTTAGTATTACTGATCAAGAGAAAGCAGATTAATACCAAAAAAAATACCATTTTCATCCAACACATTAAATTGAAAAGTCTTTGTGGAGAATGTGATAAAAACTATATAACAAAGAGCCTCCATGTTTGTGGAAGTATCAGTTGGTACCTGCCATTTCAGAAGTGTAATTTGGAAATATTTAGTAAAGTTAAAAATATGCATTCCCAACAACCCAGAAATTTCACTCGTGTGTGTAGACTAGTCAAATTTCTGTGCCAGGACACACTTACAAGGATATTTCTTTCAAACACCTGTGCATGTGTGCTAAGTCACTTTTGTCAGGTTTGACTCTTTGCCACCCTATGGACCATAGCCCGCCAGGCTCCTCTGTCCAGGCAAGAATAGTGGAGTGAGTTGCCATGCCCTTCTCCAGGGGAATCTTCCTGACCCAGGGATTGCACCCTTGTCTCTTGCGTCTACTTTCATTGGCAGGTGGGTTCTTTACCACCAGCACCCGGGAAACACTTTAAGTAGTCATGTAGCACTTACTACATTCCATACATGGTTCAAAGAACTTTAACCTCAGGTAGTCCACATAACAACTCTAGCAGATAGGTACATTAATACCCTTGCCTCCTGTGCTGTGCTGTGCTATGTCGCTTCAGTCATGTTTGACTCTGTGCAACCCTATGGACTGTAGCCTGCCAAGCTCCTTTGTCCATGGAATTCTCCAGGCAAGAGTACTGTGGTGGGATGCCATCCCCTCCTCCAGGAGATCTTCCTAATCCGGGGATTTAACCCATGTCTCCTAAGTCTCCAGCATTGGCAGATGGATTCTTTACCATTAGCGCCACCTGGGAAGCCCTCCTTGCCTCAAATGAGTTCAGTTCGGTTCAGTCGCTCAGTCGTGTCCCACTTTTTGCGACCCCATGAATTGCAGCACGCCAGGCCTCCCTGTCCATCACCAACTCCCAGAATTCAATGAGGCCTGACACTCAAAAAAAAAAAAAAAAAAAAAAGGTTAAGATTGTTGTCCAGAGTAGTGAGGCTAGTAAGTGAGACCTCTGGCAGCCTGGCCCAACTTTATTCTTTCAATCCCAACTCCACATTGTCTTTCAGAAAAGTCCTGCCCACCACTTACAACCTCACCAATAGAGGAATGGGTAAATAGAATGTGTTATGTTTGTAGAATGGGATAGTATCAGCCACTAAAAAGTATAGTTATATATTTACATATTTATGAAAGTGAAACTGTTAGTTTCCTAGTTGTGTCGGACTCTGTAACCCCATGGACTGTAGCCCGCCAGGCTCCTCTGTCCATGGAATTCTCCAGGCAAGAATACTGGAGAGCGTAGCCATTCCCTTTTCCAGGGGAGCTTCCTGACCCCTCTTTAGCACTGCAGACAGATTCTTTACCCTCTGAGCCACCATTTATAGTTTATACATGAATAACTCTCAAGGCATCTTATTGTGAAAGAATTTGTATATAGTTGATATTATTTATTTCTTAAGTTGTATTGTAGAATGTACCGAGGATATTATCACTGTCTCAAGTTTTCCTCACATAAATGCTTTTAACTATAACTCCAGTTTTTAAACAAATAAATATAGGGCTTTATGGTTATCGTTATCTATTTTTTTTTGAATGAGCTTTGACAGTTTTGTTCTTCAAGGCATTTGTTCTTTTCATCTAAGTTGGCAAATTTGTTGACATAAAACTTCCCTATATCCTTATTTCCCTTTTAATAGGATTTGTAGTGATGTCAACTCTTTTATTCCTGATACTGGTAAATTTGTATCTTCTGTCTGTTTTTCCAATAGGCCTGGTCAGAATTTTTTCAGTAAAAGTATGTGCCTCTTTACCAGTACTAGGAAAATTAAAACAATTTTTTTCAACCATTTTAACAAGAAAGTTATATCTTAGCCAAATGGATATCGTGGACTTCCCTAGTAACTCAGTTGGTAAAGAATCTGCCTGCAGTGCAGAAGACCCCAGTTCAATTCCTGGATCAGGAAGACGCACTGGAGAAGGGATAGGCTACCCACTCCACTATTCTTAGGCCTCTCTTGTGGCTTAGCTGGTAAAGAATCTGCCTACAGTGTGGGAGGCCTGGGTTCGATCCCTGGGTTGGAAAGATCCCCTGGAGAAGGTAAAGGTTACCCACTCCAGTATTTTGTCCAGGAGAATTCCATGGACTATGGGGTCGCAAAGAGCTGGACACGACTGAGCAACTTTAAGAAGAAATGGATATATTTGCTATCTACCTTTTTGTTTCTGCATCAGAATTCTTTTCAGTTATAGAATTGTTGTTTTATTGATGCTTTCTATAAAGGAAGAAATTATTCATGAAATTTTTATTGAATTCCTCCTCTGTGCTAGATACTAGGCTAGAGCTAGAGTTCCTCAGATGAATTAAAACATGGTGAGGGTTTGTTGGCTAGTGGGAGATAATAAGAATAATATCTTATTCTTTTGTTTCCACAGGGCACTGTATAAGTGTCCTGTGGAAACAAAAGAAGATGAGGTCAGCTCTACTTGGCACGGGTGTCTTTACAGAGAGGAAGAGGTAAGAATCGTGCTGAAAGGATGAGCTTTATAAGAAGACCAGGCGTTCCAGGTAGAGGGGCTGCCAGGTGCAAGGCACAGAAGCAAAAGGAAGAATGATGGCTGTATCATGGTTCATTTTTTCAGCTGCAAGCAACAGAAGCAGTAGTGGGTTGATTAAATAGAAATGAATTTTTTATTAAAAAATCCATTTTAGGAGTTCCCAGAATGCTGGGAGGAGTAAAGGGTCAAAACTACATTGGAGAACAGGTGAAGAAGTCCCTGGAGTCCCGTACTGGGAGCTGTGGGAACCACCACCATCCTGGCCCCACAGGTGCCTGTGTTGAGCGAGGACCATGACCTTACCACTACTCCTGCCCCTGAAGATGGATGTTTCTGCTACCAAACTCAGTGACAGAGTAAGTTCTATACAATTATCCTTCATCAGGTTATTCACTTCTAAATTACCATTTTGCATGGAGAATCTGATTGAGTTTAAATTGCCTTCCTTTATTTATTCAATGTTTATTCAACAACTCAAGCCCATACTATATGCCAGATACCATGCTGAACTCTAGGGAATCAACTGAACAAACCAATTCCTACCTTCTTGAGGTTTATAGTTTGGGAGGTGTAGTGAGGAAGATGGTTAATTTTTTTAAAGTATATGTTGGTATATTTCTCCATCTATTAGTGTCCTCTTTGATTTCTTTCACCAGTGTTTTATAGTTTTCTATATATAGGTCTTTAGTTTCTTTAGGTAGATATATTCCTAAGTATTTTATTCTCTTCGTTGCAATGGTGAATGGAATTGTTTCTTAATTTCTCTTTCTGTTTTCTCATTATTAGTGTATAGGAATGCAAAGGATTTCTGTGTGTTGATTTTATATCCTGCAACTTTACTATAATCATTGATTAGTTCTAGTAATTTTCTGGTGGAGTCTTTAGGGTTTTCTATGGCATGTCATCTGCAAACAGTGAGAGTTTTACTTCTTCTTTTCCAATTTGATTCCTTTTATTTCTTTTTCTGCTCTGATTGCTGTGGCCAAAACTTCCAAAACTATGTTGAATAGTAATGGTGAAAATTGTCTTGTTTCTGACTTTAGAGGAAATGCTTTCAATTTTCACCATTGAGGATAATGTTTGCTGTGGGTTTGTCATATATAGCTTTTATTATGTTGAGGTATGTTCCTTCTATTCCTGCTTTCTGGAGAGTTTTTATCATAAATGGGTGTTGAATTTTGTCAAAGGCTTTCTCTGCATCTATTGAGATAATCATATGGTTTTGTTTTTCAATTTGTTAATGTGGTGTATTACATTGATTGATTTATGGATATTGAAGAATCCTTGCATCCCTGGGATAAAGCCCACTTGGTCATGGTGTATGATCTTTTAATGTGCTGTTGGATTCTGATTGCTAGAATTTTGTTTAGGATTTTTGCATCTATGTTCATCAGTGATATTGGCCTATAGTTTTCTTTTTTGTGGCATCTTTGTCAGGTTTTGGTATTAGGGTGATGGTGGCCTCATAGAATGAGTTTGGAAGTTTACCTTCCTCTGCAATTTTCTGGAAGAGTTTGAGCAGGATAGGTGTTAGCTCTTCTCTAAATTTTTGGTAGAATTCAGCTGTGAAGCCGTCTGGACCTGGGCTTTTGTTTGCTGGAAGATTTTTGATTACAGTTTCAATTTCCATGCTTGTGATGGGTCTGTTAAGGTTTTCTATTTCTTCCTGGTCGAAGTTTTGGAAAGTTGTACTTTTCTAAGAATTTGTCCATTTCTTCCTCGTTGTCCATTTTATTGGCATATAATTGGATAATAGTCTCTTGTGATCCTTTTATTTCTATATTGTCTGTTGTGATCTCTCCACTGTCATTTCTAATTTTATTGATTTGATTTTTCTCCTTTGTTTCTTGATGAGTCTGGCTAATGGTTTGTCAATCATGGATTGGAAGAATCAATATAGTGAAAATGAGTATACTACCCAAAGCAATTTATAGATTCAAAATCCCTATCAAGCTACCAACAGTATTCTTCACAGAGCTAGAACAAATAATTTCACAATTTGTATGGAAATACAAAAAACCTCGAATAGCCAAAGTGATCTTGAGAAAGAAAAATGGAACTGGAGGAATCAACCTACCTGACTTCAGGCTCTACTACAAAGCCACAGTTATCAAGACAGTATGGTACTGGCACAAAGACAGAAATATAGATCAATGGAACAAAATAGAAAGCCCAGAGATAAATCCACGCACATATGGACACCTTATCTTTGACAAAGGAGGCAAGAATATACAGTGGATTAAAGACAATCTCTTTAACAAGTGGTGCTGGGAAATCTGGTCAACCACTTGTAAAGAATGAAACTAGAACACTTTCTAACACCATATACAAAAATAAACTCAAAATGGATTAAAGATCTCAACATAAGACCAGAAACTATAAAACTCCTAGAGGAGAACATAGGCAAAACACTCTCTGACATACATCACAGCAGGATCCTCTATGACCCACCTCCCAGAATATTGGAAATAAAAGCAAAAATAAACAAATGGGACCTAATTAAACTTAAAAGCTTCTGCACATCAAAGGAAACTATTAGCAAGGTGAAAAGACAGCCTTCAGAATGGGAGAAAATAATAGCAAATGAAGCAACCGACAAACAACTAATCTCAAAAATATACAAGCAACTCCTACAGCTCAACTCCAGAAAAATAAATGACCCAATCAAAAAATGGGCCAAAGATCTAAACAGACATTTCTCCAAAGAAGACATACAGATGGCTAACAAACACTTGAAAAGATGTTCAACATCACTCTTTATCAGAGAAATGCAAATAAAAACCACTATGAGGTACCATTTCACACCAGTCAGAATGGCTGCGATCCAAAAGTCTACAAATAATAAATGCTGGAGAGGGTGTGGAGAAAAGGAACCCTCTTACACTGTTGGTGGAATGCAAATTAGTACAGCCACTATGGAGAACAGTGTGAGATTCCTTAAAAACTGGAAATAGAACTGCCTTATGATCCAGCAATCCCACTGCTGGGCATACACACTGAGGAAACCAGAAGGGAAAGAGACACGTGTACCCCAATGTTCATCGCAGCACTGTTTATAATAGCCAGGACATGGAAGCAACCTAGATGTCCATCAGCAGATGAATGGATAGAAAGCTGTGGTACATATACACAATGGAGTATTACTCAGCCATTAAAAAGAATACATTTGAATCAGTTCTAATGAGGTGGATGAAACTGGAGACTATTATACAGAGTGAAGTAAGCAGAAGGAAAAACATAAATACAGTATACTAACGCATGTATATGGAATTTAGAAAGATGGTAACGATAACCCTGTGTACGAGACAGCAAAAGAGACACTGATGTATAGAACAGTCTTATGGACTCTGTGGGAGAGGGTGGGAAGATTTGGGAGAATGTCATTGAAACATGTGAAATGTCATGATGCCAGTCCAGGTTCAGTGCACGATGCTGGATGCTTGGGGCTGGTGCGCTGGGAAGGCCCAGGGGATGGTATGGGGAGGTTGGGAGGAGGAGGGTTCAGGATGGGGAGCATGTGATTTTTTTAAAAATTTAAAAAAAAATATAAAAAAAAAATTTTTAAAGTATATGTTGGAAACAAACATGTATAACATGTTGGGTGACAGTAAGTGCTATGGAAAAAATTTTAAAATGAAGCAGGGACTGAGACATGCAGGGGAGGCTGGGAGTGTTACTGTTTTATAGAAGGTGGTCAGGGAAAGCATGCTAAGGTGAGGTGTGGGTAGACATGAAGGAAGTGAGGAGCCAGCCATATAGACCTCTGGAATAGGACCTTCCAGGCAGAGAAAACACAAATCCACATGCCCTCTGGTGGAAATACATTTACTGTGTCTAAGGGACAGCAAGAAATTTGTGTGTAGCTCCAGTGTAGCTGGAGTGATTGGAGATGAAGTTGACGACAAGAAGGAAGAAGGGGGAAGCTATTTCATATGAGGCTTTGCTGATCATTGGAAAGACTTTGGTTCTAATCCAGGGTTAGACGGAGAGCTATTCCATTTCAGAGTATTAAACAGAAGGGAGACAGTGTTGATTTGCATTTTCATAGTATTATCTAGGTGTTCTGTTATGACTATATTTTAACAAGGCAAGAACAGAAGCCCAGGAGCTGTTGCAATAATCCAAGTGAGAAACAGGATAATGGTGTTTTAATCAGAGTAGCAGTGGTAGTAAAGATAGTGAAAGGCGATAGGCATCTGGATATATTCTGAAGGTACTGACCTCACTACACAGGCTTGTATGTGCATGATTGGTAGTAACAAGCCTGAGAGGTGGTGGGGCCAGATTACAAAGTCCTTTTTATGCCAAGTAAAGGAGTTTGAATTTCATCCTCAGGCTATGAGTTGTCACTTATTCAGCTTAACTAGAAGAGTCACATATCACATTTTATTTGAGAAAGCTGATCTGGTGGCAGGGTTGAGAATGGAATTGAAGGGGCCGTGTTGGAGGCAGTGAAATCTAGTAGGAGACTCCTATCACCATCCAGATAAGAGAGGATGAAGAATTTAGCAGAAACAAAGTTATCTAGCTATCTCAGTGGAGAGTGGGGAATAGTCATATAATAGTTTCTACCTCTGTATAACAAATTATCATGAACCTAATTGTTTAAAATTATACACGTCTGTTGTTTCACATTTTCTATGGGTGAAGAATCCAAGCATGGTTTAGGTACGTTCTCTGCTCAGGGCTTCAGAAGGCTGCAATCCAGGTGATTACTGGGCTGTGTTCTATGGAAATTTGACTGGCAAAGTCTTCCTCCAAGTCCACTCAGGTTGTTGGAAGGATTCATTTCTTTGTGTCTGTAGGATTGAAGGCCCTGGCTTCTTGTTGGCCCTTGGCTGGAGATTTCTCTCAGCCCCTAGAGGCCTCCCACAGTTCGTCATCATGGAAGACTGATTACTTCTTCAAGCCAGCATGGAGAATCTGAGTGTGAGTCTGTCTGCAAGATGGAGTCCTATATGACATCAGGTAATCGTGGGAGTAACATTCCACCATCTTTGCCATATTCTATCTCTTAGAAGCAAGTCACAATTTCCACCCACACTCAAGGAGAAAAAATTACACAGGGCATGAACATCAGAAAATGGATCATTGAAGGTCACGTTTTGATCTATCTTTCCACCATATATTACAAAGAATGTTAAGAACACAGAATGGATAGGACCTAAGATGTGGCAGCGTCATTGTATGTGAGCTGGAAAAGGACAGATAGAAATATAGAATATGTGATTTGTGGGTAATGAGGGTCCTTCATTAAGATAAGAAGCAGAGGAAGAGCAGCTAGTTTGGGAGCATACTGAGTCTTAATTAATTTGGAAGTAAGAATATTACAAAAGTATTATATTTACAAAATTACAAAAATATTACTACCATATTTTACAAATAACAGTATTTTTTATAATGAAACAGACAATAGTTCTTCGGAACAACCTAGTTCTTATTTCTATAAGAAACCCAAGTTCTTATTCTCCTATTCCTAAAACAAGCAAACAAAACCCAACTCTTGCAGTTCAAGCCATGTGTTATTTTGCTGAACTAAAAGGAAGTTTCCAGATCTATGTGAATTTCTGTGTCTCTAATGGACTCTTGCAGGCAGGGAGGCTGAACACAGAAATGGTCTACCTAAAGCAGTGTCAGTGGTTTCAGGTAAGAAAAATTATTTCTAGAAAGTTAAGCATCCAGGAATTCTCAGTGTTTATATGTAACTTACACATTTAAAGTTATTTTTGAAATTACCTATCATCTATAAAGGAAGCATCTTAGTTTGACTTTGTGGTTAGAGAGAATATTCTTTATTTCAAGTTTGCTAAGGGGCAACAGTGGAAACAGTGTCAGACTTTATTTTTTTGGGCTCCAAGATCACGGCAAATGGTGATTGCAGCCATGAAATTAAAAGATGCTTACTCCTTGGAAGAAAAGTTATGACCAACCTAGACAGCATATTCAAAAGCAAAGACATTACATTGCCAACAAAGGTCTGTCTAGTCAAGGCTATGGTTTTTCCAGTAGTCGTGTATGGATGTGAGAGTTGGACGGTGAAGAAAGCTGAGTGCCGAAGAATTGATGCTTTTGAACTGTGGTGTTGGAGAAGACTCTTGAGAGTCCCTTGGACTGCAAAGAGATCCAACCAGTCCATCCTAAAGGAGATCAGTCTTGGGTGTTCATTGGAAGGACTGATGCTGAAGCTGAAACTCCAATGCTTTGGCCACCTCATGGGAAGAGCTGACTCATTGGAAAAGACCCTGATGCTGGGAGGGATTGGGGGCAGGAGGAGAAGGGGACGACAGAGGATGAGATGGCTGGATGCATCACCGACTCAATGGACATGAGTTTGAGTAAACTCCAGGAGTTAGTGATGGACAGAGAGGCCTGGTGTGCTGTGATTCATGGGGTTGCAAAGAGTCAGACATGACTGAGCGACTGAACTGAATTGAACTGAAGGAGGGAGGGATGGAAGTTGGGCAAGAATAGAGAGAGGAGCGAAATACAGAGCAATACTCTGTGAAACTAATTATCCAAAGGAATTTATGAAAACTGCATGGATGGATGGATTCCATGATTAGGTTTATTGAGGTCAAACAGTACATGACTAGGAACCACCAAACAAGCCTAGGTGGTTAAAGTGGAAATATTTAAGGGAGTGAACATATAACTGCTTTAAAAGAATTAATGTGGAATGTCACAGTTTCAAGTACACTGAATGACTACATTCCTTGTAGGCCTTTCCCGTCTCTGCCTGTTGTCCTGTGGTTGTCATTAAAGGGGTTGTTTGTTAGAGGTGGTTCCTGATGGGTCTCCTAGACCACTTCCTTTGCAAGGAGCTGCCCTGTGAGAGGGCTTCCTAGGAGGTACTAGTGTTGAAGAATCTGCCTGCCAGTGAAGGAGACATAAGAGATACAGGTTTGATCCCTGTGTCTGGAAGATCCTCTGGAGGAGGACAGGGCAACCCCCTCCAGTATTCTTGCCTGGAGAATCCCACGGACAGAGCAGCCTGGCGGGCTACAGTCCATGGGGTCTCAAAGAGTCGGACACGACTGAAGCGGCTTCACACACACGCCCTGTGAGAGCCCAGAAGAGTCATCCACAAATCTGGTTTCAGGTGATTCTGTCCGGTAAAACTTTTTCAGAGGCAAATGGCAGAAAACCCAACCTAAAATCACTTGCACTGTAAAGGAATTGGCTTACAGTAAAGGATGGATCTTGCCAATATCAGAAGCAGCTGGTTTAAGTGGCTTGAACAAAGTCACTAAGATTCAGTTTCCCAGTGACAAGATGGCAGGACCAACCAGACCTTGTATCTCATCATCAAGTACAGCAGTAAAGACTCTGTCCCCCAGAGCCAAACATTCATCCTTATCCTGACTCTCACTGGGCTGGAAGGGATCCATACCTCCGCTAAATTAATCACTATGGTCAGGGGAATGCAATTTTTCTGATTGGCTAAGATACAACCTATTTATGTAAGCCAACTCTATCCAAAGGACATCATTTCCAGGGGAAATATGCATACAATTTTTTACCAGAAGTAGGATAAGTGGATGTTGGGCAATCAACACAAGAGAAAGTCCTCTTCACCCTATGAGAATGACTTTTAACTGAGCTGGCAATTTATTTACATGATACTGTGATTGCCAGTGACATGAAAATATTGATATTTCCAATTGTACACCTTACATCTCATTCTTCCCACCGCACTACTCCACCACACTCACATACTTCATTTAATTGAAAGCTCTAGTTAGAAGACACTCAGAAATATTCTATTGCTTTGTGTGTAGGCAAAACCTCAGATCAATAAAGGTGGAAAGCCCATGTTATGCACACAAGGGGAGAGAAGTGCCTCTAGATATGACAATCCACTGGGTACCATCAATTAATTTCTGCAGTGCTGGCTTGGAAAAACCCCTAGTGCTGCTGGATCCTTCATTCAGTTGTTCAGGATTTCACTAGCAATATTAATAGCACAGCCAGATTGTGTGTTCACTCAGGCTAGTTATTTTCCTTCTCTTATGGTATTCACTCAGGCTAGTTATTTTCCTTCTCTTATGGTATTTTTCTTTTATCATATTTGGCTTAAATACTATCTTATTTTGCTACATTCCTTCCTCCATCCCTCCCCAAACCTTTTCACTGATGCCTGCCTGATAAAAGGCCCCACATCTGATATTGACCTAAAACTTCCTTGATTCCTTAAAGTGAGTTATTCATTAACTGAACCTAAATTACTGGTTGTTGGGCAAATCTTCTAGTTCTTTCAAACTACGAATCTGCTCAGAGAGGCTTCTGTAAATCTACTGTAGAAATAAGTGAAACTTTGTGCCAGTTGTTAGCAGTAAGCAGAAGTCTGAGAGAGGGAGGAGAAGTTACTCATTTGCTCAATTCAGCATGGTGAGTCCAGGGGAGGGAATCAAGTGTACCTTGGGCTTGACAAGCAGAGCAGGCAAGCGCCGCTGCTACCGACATACAGAGCCGGGCAGGGGCGACTGGCTGCTTCTGAGCATGGCTGTGGGTTCCCCGAGAATTGCTCTTGGGATCAAGCATTTTGCCCTCTATTTCCTATGATGGCCAGAATTTCCTGTGCTAAGAGGTATGGCTGTCTTTTTTCCTGTCCTTTTGTTCAGCAAAAACAAAAGCTAATTAAAGTAAATGTCAGAAGCTGCAGTGAGGCAAAGGGTGGGCTGCGGGATTAGGGCAGAGAAACTTTCAGGGGCTGGCTGATTATGCAGATAAAGCGCATTTGGGAGTTGTGTGTCTAGCCATGTATGCATACTTTTTAGTTATTATGGGGAAAAAAAAGCCACCTCTCTGTGGATTATTAAAACGTGTCTCTAGGCCTCTAGAGCAGAAAACTGTGCTTCTAGACTCACAGAAGGTGCATTTTGTTTTACTCCATCAGAGTTTGGGCTTATTTCTATTTCATATTTTTATTTACCTCAAGAAACATTTTGCAACCAGCAAAGAAACTGATCCTGCCTATGCTTTGCAAAGAAAAGTCGGTAGTATCATTACAGTCACTAGTTTGGACACTCACCATTATTGTTTGCTGTTGCTGTAATTTTTTTCCCTTGATAATTCAGGCACCTTACAAATCATAACTAAATCTGGCCACTTTTTTCTTTTTCAAATACATACTTAAATTGCTGTAGTACTCAACAGCTGAATTCCATGATATTTATGTATGTTTTCAATTTAAAAACTAGAAAAAAACATACTTAGGGCATTATTTGAATTGGTCATGCAGTTGTTTAATGTATGACATTTAAATGTAAATAGAGATACATTTAACATTGAATTTTCCTTGTAATTTGCAACTCTGGGTATGTTTTCTTGTAAAACAAACCCAGAAAATTGGAATTAAAATTTTTCGGTGAGATTTGTATCAATTCCAGAGCACATATGTCTTACGAAGTCAGAATTTATAAATGAAAATTGATACCCCATGAAACCATTATGACAGATTACAAATTCTTGGTCTAGAAAGTTCATTAGATCTTTCCCTCACTCCTGATGAAGAGAAATCTTTCCTATCTATTAATATGTGTGTTCTCATAAGTTGCAATACATGTTCAAAATTAAGTAAATTTTTTTGAGCTCTTGCCTAAACAGGGCATCATACCTATTTTTTGTATATGCGTATGATAACAAGCCTGCTACACACTTAGACTGTATGAGTTCTAGCAAAAACACCAAGGGCTGAGTCCTTTAGCATCATGTAGAATAACCCAGCCGCAGAGGCTTTCAGTAGGAGTGAAGTATAGCAACATGTCGCAGCATTGGGAGCCCAGAGAAGTCCAGGGAACAATAGACATCTTGTGGGAAGGGCTGAAATGTATGCGGCCCATTCCCATGGGAACGCCTGTAACGCTTTCACACTGTGTGAAAAAGATGCTCCTTGAAAAGAATCTTTAATCCTTTCTTTCAAGGGCAAATCTGAGAACTTTATTGAAAGTTTCTAGAACCCAAATGGGTCTAAGTTAGTCAGTGGGCATTTTAAACACAAGTAAATAAAATGATAATTTTTTGATCCCCGAAGCATAATGTAAATAAATATTGCTATTATAGAATTTTCTGAGGTGACAAAACCGGAGAACATCCTAACCTGGAGTTGGAAGCTAGAAGCTAATTTCTTCAGAATAAACTGGCTTCCTGAGATAGTTATGTTTATTGAAATCCTCCCAAAGTGGCATTCCAATAGTCAGGCCATTGTCTTCTGGTTCGGGTGTGTCATTAGTAGATTCTGCTAAATGAAATCACACTTGAACCAGAACACTTAATAGCCCAACTCTTGGGATACCACTCCATGGACTCAGAAAGAGTGTCCACAACTGAGCAACTGAGTGTGCCTGCATGCACACGTGTGCATGCACACACACACACACATGCATAATAGAGTAAACCAGCAACGTCTTATTAGTGCCCATTCGGTGTAGGTCACCTTGAAAAGTCATAAAGAACTTTTCCCTATAGTGCCCTGGAGGGAATAATACACTCCCTCCTCCCTAATAAACATGGGAGTGAGCACTGTGCTTACGTAGAAAGTGCAGGTATTTGGATTACCTGGCCAAAAAAATGTCTGAGATACATTGTATTTCAGTCCCTTTACACCCTGTGAAAAAATTCACTCTCACTGTTTGGCCGTGGTGGGGGTAGGGTCACAGTAAGGCTGTTTCTCCAGAGAGAAATTGTTTCTGAAGAAATCAGCAAGGACATTTGTAAGACAGTGCATGAACTACCCCGATTTAAGACTATGAGAGACTATAACTAGGATATAAATAAAACACAAATGGAAAAGACCTAGGCATCTCTAATGCTGTGAATTTAGTCTTAGGTAGCAGCAGAGCCATTGTTAGTATTCAAAAGGTATGACGTGGGGATGCATTAACAGGAGAATGACCTACAAGAATTATTATATTATTAAAGATATGATTGCTGTCACTATTTGTATGGTTGCTATATGCCAGGTCTGTGTTAAATGCTTTATATAATCTCTTTAAACTCTCAACAACCCACATCACCATCCTCAGGTGTAAATAAGGAACCTGAGGCTCAGGGAGGTTGAGTAGTGTGACCAGGTTTATACTGCAGGTAATGGCATGGCTGAACCCAGGTGTGTCCAGGTTCCCCCGACACTCCTCTCTGCTCTTCTTACTGCATTCTCACACTGTGTCCAACTCTGTACCCTAAGCTCATTTAAAACTAAAAGAAAATTGAATAAAAACTAGTGATAAGTACCATGAATAATGAATAGAGGATAAAGAAGAGGGAAGATTAAAGAAATATAATCTATTCCATTAAAAGAGAATAGAATAGAGATACTTCATCAGTATCTATAAGCCAGAAAGCCATCAATGAGAAAATACATCTATTCATGGATGTTTGGGTTCTCTATTTTTATAAACTCTTCAAGGGGACAGTCCTCCAGGTATGGATGGTATAAAAATATGATTGATCACCAAGTGTTTAGGAAGATTTTTGAGGCCATCCTCCTGAAGCATAGGCTCTGGTTCGGTGGCAGGTGTGTGGCCACCCTGAGTGCACACCTTTGTGGGTAGTTCTCCTGGGGAGACACCCACAGTGTCCACATCTTGGTGGTCATGCAGGTCACAACTTTTTGTGTACTTTGCCAACAGATAGATGACTTGATGGGATGAACAGACCTACTATAGGAAGCTAGGGGGAGAGAATAATATAGCTTGAAACATATGTTTTTTAAATGAATCATTAAGTTTTGAAACAGTAGGAAAGGGTTTCAGTACCTTTTTCTCTTCTGGAGTATCAATAGATGAAACAGGATAAGCATGTTCTGAGAGTTGGACTATAAATAAAGCACCAAAGAATTGGTGCTTTTGAATTGTATTGTTGGAGAAGACTCTTGAGAGTCCCTTGGACTGCAAGATCAAACCAGTCAATCCTAAAGGAAATCAATCCTGAATATTTGTTGGAAGGACTGATGCTGAAGCTGAAGCTCCAATAATTTGGCCACCTGATTGGAAGAACTGACTCATTGGAAAAGACCCGGATGCTGGGAAAGATAGAAAGCAGGAGAAGGGAACGACAGAGGATGAGATGTTTGGATGGGATCAATGACTGGATGGACATGAGTTTCAGCAAGCTGCAGGAGTCGGTAATGGACAGGGAAGCCTGGTGTGCTGCAGTCCATGGGGTCGCAGAGTCTGACACTACTGAGTGACTGAACTGAACTGAACTGGAGTATTGCCGTAGTGTTTAAAGTATTAATACCAGTCTTATATGTCTGGTCCAAGAACCTTCCAGCAAATAAAATGGGAGAAAAGGGAGTGAGGGTATAGTATACATCTTTGTTGAGTAAGTCTGTTCTGTTTATTAGCAACTTCCTGCATTCTGAAAGTTTCAACAAAGTTAATCTAGAGCCAGAACAAGAGATGACTTCTTTAAGAGCTGTGGCTCATCCTGGACAAACACTCAGCTTTTCAAACTCTGTGTGGGACATCTCAAGGGGCAGGGAAGTGTTAATTAAACTGCCAATTCTACCCACTTCCGGAGGTTGAGAAAGGGCCCCCAGTGGGCACACCATTCACCTGTTTGAGTTCTTACTGAAGCCATGTTCTCTGCATAGCTTTTCTTTCCCTCCATTCTTCTCAGGCAAAGTATAGATTTCCATGAACAGAGGCAGTTTTGTTTTCGCTGTTAAAAACAACTCGGCTTTACCGGAGCGGGCTGTTTCACCCCAGGAAACAGAGCCTTTGACTCAGAGGTAACTCTCCACTGGGTGAGGCGCAGCCTGTCACCTGACCACTCCGGAGCTGCCGGTGGCATATCGGGCTGCATTCCTAGAATTCTTCCGCCCGGCGCCACAATGAACAACTTCAGGTTCACTGAGCTGAGTGGATTCCACTTGCGGTGCCCTCGGACTCTGATGCCCACCCAGCCTCAAAATAGATCGCTGAGTACCCGCAAGGGCCCCTTTGAGGAGTAGCACGCAGGTAAAGCGCGTTGCGGGGGACAGCTGGGATCCCCGGAAATGTGTCCCCCATGGTGCAGAAACATTTCTCTTTGCGGGGTTCTATTTCTCCATACAGAAACCCCATTTGTCAGCCAACACCCGCTTAAGAAATGTAGACCGAATAATGAGAACTCGGGTTTCAGATTAGGGTCTCTTATTAAAGATTAGGGAAAGAATTTAGGAGAGCCAAAGCCGGGGATAAAAAGGAATTTTGTAAGCCAGTTTTTGTAATACAGAAAGTACCAGATTTGGAGCCTGACCTACTTGGATGTGAATCTTGGCTCTGTCACCTGGGGCATGATATTTAACCTCACCAGTCCTGTTTCCTCTTTGGTAATAGTATCTACCTGCAAGGTTGATGGGAGATCTGAGAAGAAAGTGTCCAGCAAAGAACTTGGTACAGAGGAAGTGTCCTAGTGTGTGTATATACAGATGCTTCTGTGTGTGTATGGCAGGTGCATACATCCACATACAGAGAGGTCACAGGACTATGACATTCATAAGAGTAGGAAGTTTCCCAGAAGATGAGGTAAATTTTGATTTGGCTCTAACCCTCTGGAGTGTTGCAAAGAGAGCAGTTAGAAAAGCTACACACCTGAACAAAACATTGACCAGAGCTGCTGAAAGATAAATAACATGCCTTGTTGATTCTTGTCCAGAAAAGGGCAGACTGGATGCAGGCCACTCTTTAGATGAGGATGGATGGGAAGGGAGGCAGCTCAGTAATTATCATATACAGTCATGTATGCACCTGTACTCAGTCCTGAGAGGGCTTTGTCCTGGGAGATCAACTGCTTTCAATCCTGGCTCTGCAACTTACTCAGCAGATCCCCCTGGACTGCTTGTTTTCATCTCTTAACATCAGTTTCTCGTCACATGAAATTGTCCTGAGAATTCAGTGACTCATTTTTTGGGAAGCTCTTAGAGTAGTGCCTGACTCATGGTAAACACCCGCTGAACACCAGCTGGTGGTGTCATTCTTTTACAAAGTGCTTTTTTGTGTGTTGTCTGTTTTGATCTTAAAAAAGATAAGATAGATTCCGTGTGCCTTGGACCCATTTTGCAGATGAGAAAACTGAGGCCTGGGAAAGGTAGAGCATGAAGCAAAGGCCCAACAACTACTGAGTAGCTGAGCTAGAACTTCAGTCTGGGTCCCACACAAGTAGGTGACCCAGTATGCACTGGGCACACATGCATTGAAGGAAACCTCTCCTAAAAGTTTTGGCTAAACACCATTTCCTGCACATAGCCATTTCCTTATTATTTTCCCCTAGGAGATATCGCTCTCCCTCATACTTCCCCAAACTTCCTTTGTAGTCTTAGGGGACTTTTTTCTCGGTCATCCTTATAATGTAGAATGTTTGGTACAAGTCTCCTCTCTCACTCCCTCACCCCTGGATGTGTGAATGTCTTCATGTACAGCTGTGTGTTGAACAATGATGTTGGACATGGCAGACACACAATTGGAAGCATGAGTGTGGGGCTCCACACCAGGTGTCACTGCAGGTGTGAAAAAAAAAGAAGGAACCCAGATGAACCCTGTGGTTCTCCAGCATGTATTTCTGCTTCTTCTCAGAGCTTCAGCTCTGCTATGTCTGGGGCAGCTGAATCTGCTGCTGGAAGTGCCTGATATTGACCAACGAGCTGACTGGTCAAGATGAAGTAATTTCCATCCAGTGTCTTACTTTCCTGAATATTATTTCATGGAGACACTGTCATTGCACATGTCTGAGGCTGGGGGATAGGGAGAGCAGGGGCAAATCCAGGAAAACATCACCTTAATTTTTCTTGTAGCTACTGCAATTCACCCTTTCACATTTACCAGGGTGCAAAGGACTTTGTGGGCTTCCCAGGTGGTGTTAGAGGTAAAGAACCCACCCACCAACGTAGGTGATGTGAGAGACACTGGTTTGATCCCTGGGTCAGGAAGAACCCCTGGAGGAGAGCATCGCAACCCGCTCCAGTACCCTTGCCTGGAGAATCCTGTGAACAGAAGAGCGTGGTGGGCTACGGTCCATACAGTCGCAAAGAATGAGACATGACCAAAGCGACTTAGCACAGCCCAGCACAAAATACTTTGTAGGAGCCTCATTCTCTGCTCACCCCAGCCCCTGAAATCTTCCCACTGCTCTTGTTCTTTTCTCATCCTCGAAGCCCCTCTTCCTTGTTACATTTCTGCTCTTTGATTGCCCTAAATCCCAGGGTATATATGGACAAGGATGCAGGGTCAGTGTAGGAGGGAAGAGGAATTCATTTTCTTGCTTTATGACTCTACCCATATCTTTATCCTTAAATGTTAACAATGCTCTCTATTCCTAAGAGTTGCCTCACATGGAGCCTTACGTGTCATCATCAGTCCAGGGTGGTTATAAACTGGAAGCCTAGCTCTGGAGTCTGGGTCCAAATCCCAACTCTCCAGTCTCCTAGCTCTGTATCTTGGACAAGTTATTTAATGCCTTGAGTTCCTCATCTATGGGCTTCCCTTGTGGCTCAGCTGGTAAAGAATCTGCCTACAATGCTGGAGACCTGGGTTTGATCCCTGGGTTGGGAAGATTCCTTAGAGAAGGGAAAGGCTACCCACTCCAGTATTCTGGTCTGGAGAATTCCATGGACTGTATAGTCCATGGGGTCACAAAGAGTCAGACACGACTGAGCGACTTTTATATACATGCATACATACCTCATCTATAAAATAGGAATGACATATCCTCATAGCATTGTTATGAGGATTAAATGAATTAGTGTTTACAAAGTATCGAGGGCCTGGCATATAGACAAATATATCTAAATATTGGGCCTCATTTTAGAAAAGTGACACTCTATACTTTCTATGGAGAAGGGAAGAGCAACCCATTCCAGTATTCTTGCCTGGGAAATCCCTTGGACAGCGAAGCCTGGTGGGTTACAGTCCATGGGGTTGCAAAAGAGTCAGACACAACTTAGCAGCTAAACAACAACAATACTTCCTAAATTTTTCTGAAGCTGGTAGATAGTGCAAAATTTGCATGTACACAATACTATCCTTGAAATCTCTTCAGTGGCCTATGAGTTGCACCATTTGGAATACTGCTGATAGTTTCTTTGTTAAGTGCCCGATGAAGGATTTGGCTTGCATTTAGAGATATGGAAGGTATGTATCTTTAAACTTGAAAACTGCATTCAGCACCAAGAAATGCTGTCTCAGTGATAGCTCAGGGGAAGGTCTGAGACACCCAAGGGAGCAGCAGACACTCCTTTTCACGCTTGTTCTGGGGACCACATTCAGCCTGAAATGCTGGGCAGAACTGCCTGCTGCTTATGTTACATAAATCACTCTCAGCTCTCACTCTCTGAACACGTGGTGGCATTTTTAAGTTACCTGTATGTATGAGGTGGCTCCATTCTCATGTAAAGTGCAGGAGAGCCCACTGACCTGAGATCAGAACAGTACTGCCACAGCTACCAGGGGTCTTGAAGAAGTCTTAAACTTCCCTGGCTCTGAAATGATTGCTCAGGTCTCCGCTAGTGCAAATGATCTGTGGTTTTATGAAGCCCAGAAGGAAGCTGATGAGAATAATCAGTTATTTATTTGGTACCATTACCTTAATCTCTGTGGGCTGTTAACTGAGTAGAGACTACAGTGGGACTTTATTATTTCAACTGTGGGGACAGAGGGAGGGTTGCCAGATCCCCAGACCCTTCCTTTTCAGCCTTCATTGCAATATTCTCACCTTCAAGCTCTGTGTTCAAGTTCATGCTCATGTTCTGTAGAGATTTATCTCGTGTCACACTCCCAGGCAGAATTCTTTATTTCACTGCCATTCGTTTAGAGAGTACATAAGAACTGAGGATTGAGATCACCTTCTGGGTTGAGGTTCAGGAAGTTTCTGTTATCAATATAGCACTGAAGCCCAGCCAATAAAGTTAAGTTAGGCATCAGTTTCCACATCCAGGAAACAGGTATTGGGTCTAAAAGGTGTTTCCTGTGTTCTCTTTTCCTTTCATTGCCCTTTTCTGTTTGGTTTCCATCAGAATCTATTTGAGGAAATCTGGCAAGTATTGGGCATATTTGTTGCTGGTCCACTTGTTTCCTTGTGGCAGGAAGAGAAGGAAAAGGATATAGAAAGGAGAAAAGTAGGTTCTTAAAAAGCTGCTCTTAAAGGATCAAATTAAATTCTGGAAAAATAGAATCATCTTTGACATGGCTTTTTGAGACAAAATAAGAAAAGAGTTCTTTTGAAGGTCATCAAGCCAAAATCTGTTGTTCCATGCACATTTCCAAATGTTTTTTTCTTTTCCTCTCTCTCTTCTGGGCACCAAGTTCACATTCTGAGCTCATGACATTCAGCTAATGGCTGTTTTGTGTCATTTGTTTCTCTTGCAGAGAGTGTCAAAAAAACCCCCTCAAAGTCTGGAGAAGAATGACCTTTCAAGGTATATGAAATCTATGGCCTGCCACATGTTTTGGTCTCACTAACCTCTGCTGACTGAGATGCATGGCCCTGGGCCTGCAGGCAGTCCACTGATCATCAAACCTCTCAGCATGCATCAACTCTTCAGACTGGTCTTGGGACAAAAAGACCTTTCGCGAGCCGGAGACCTCTTCTCCTTAGAGGACTCTGAGATTGAAGACAGCCTGACAGAAGCTTTGGAGCAAATCAAAATCATTAGCTCATCTTCAGTAAGTCAACTAGCTTATAGACTAGATCCCTGAAACAATCTATTCTGGAGCTAAATGATTGTATATATTCTGGGGGAAAAGATCTTTGCAGAGGAAAGAGGAAGGACCACTCAGGTTGGTCTCTCTTAACTCTGCCCTGTGGTTTAGTTGGCATCTAAGAAATAACACCAGGGAAGTCTTTGACTTGAGGGGGAGGGGGCAGTCAGACTACCTTTTGTCCATCCATGGAGACCAGAACTCTGGAAATTGCAGGCCAGAGTGGAATTTTCAAAGGAAGAAAAAAAAGGATTGTCTAAAGGTTGTTTCTGTATCCTTGAGATGACCCAGAGATGAGAGGGAGCAAATCTGAGGAAAAGCAGACCCACAAAGCTGCACAAGAGCATCAGTAAACAATGCAGGGTGTTGGGTGGGAGCTGAATAATGAAAGAAGGCAAGATGACACCTCCTGCCATGTAGGCAACAGGAGACAAGGATAACCATCACTCTACTGCCAGAAGTGACAGTTGCCCAGGGCTTAATAATGCTGATTCTGTTTACTTTCATATAACCTCCATTTTTTTAAACCTTCTCCTTGCTCTTTTTTCTATACTCCCCCCATTTAATTCAACTCACCCATTATTAGACCCCAGTTGTGATCAGACAAATTTAAAATCTCCATCAACCCGCCCATTCTTTCACTTCTCCTCAATGTCAGGATTATGTATCTTGAAAGCATGTTTCAAAGAGACTGGACGCAGAATGCCCAAGGTGGCTTGATGTTGACCTTCTTGGTTGTGTTTAGAGATTGGTCCCATTTCAAAGGCCAAGACCACCTAGTGTCCCCTCCCATCCTCTCAGCTTAACAGCTTTTCCCAACACTTGGCACAAACATGTGCCAGGCAAAGGAAAGAGACTGGACTTGAGCCATAAAATACTGAATAGCAAATATGTACATATTTCAGAGATAACAGCTTTCTTCCATGTCATAATGAAAAGATGTTTAAAAAGGCATAACAGCAACCAGTGCAGCTTCCTCCTCAAATCTGTCAGCGTGTTCTCTTTTTGGCTGCCATTAACATGCCAAGTCCCCCCAGGGACCAGTGAAGTCATTGCCTAAACAGTCTTCTTTTCTCAGGTAACATCTTTGACAGCAATTTTGTGTCCAGAAAATTAATCAACTTAGTCTGACTCAAAAAAAATAACAAAGCATTTCTCTGGTACATTTCCACTTTCTGAGTAGGATGTGCATGCTATTTTCAGCAACCCCTTCCGTCACATTCCTCTGGAAATAAATTGGCTGAATATACTACTGATTTCATCTAATAGAAAATATGTATATGCATGTGTATACACATACCTATCTGTATCTGTATTTCCCTGAAGCCTATTTCCACTAGAGGTCACTAGTGTCAGCGATTTCTTTTGTTTCTTCATGAGTTGCTTTGTCTCACAGATGACAAATTCAGAATTTTAGGACTGGTGAGTTCTATTATGTGCCCCCATTTTTAACCATTAAGGCTGGTACCTCCTTTGTCTTCAAGAGCATTGTTCATCCTTTAAGCCCTCCACTCAGCATCCCAACCAGACTAGTAGGTCTGGAGAGCTAGCAGTTCTCCTGCGATCCTCATTTACTAACTTCTGTCACATCCTGTTTCTTCCATTCTCTGTCTGTACCAGGTGGCACTGTTGGTAAAGAATCCACCTGCCAATGCAGAAGACACAGGTTTGATCCTGAATTGGATCTCCTAGAGTAGGAAATGGCAACCCAGTCCAGTATTATTGCCTGAAAAATCCCATGGACATGTAGTTGCAGAGTCAGACACAAACTGAGCACACACAGACACACACACAATTGTGGCAAAGAGTAGATAAGTGGCAGGAAGAAAAGAATCAATTTTTTAAAGAGAGTTTTGATCATGCAGATCAATCCAGTTTTTAAATGCAGGGATCATGTTGATCAATCCAGTTTTTAAGTTGCTCATCGATTCTACTTATAAATATGTCACTGTTAGCATTCCTTCCCTCCTCCCTTCCTTTAAAAGCCAGTTCAAGTTCCATTGTTCCTGAAACAATTTCTAGTGTGTCTAGTTCTTAGTGATTGCTTCTTTCCAAAAAGACTTAATTACGCTTTTGCGTTATAGTCCGTTCTTATAGAAAGTCATCTATTCATACATCCTCAAGTGCGATCTCTATATGGGGGAATCCCAGATCTATGTTTCAGCCTTCAGATCTCTTGCTAAACTTCAAGCTCATACTAATTGATATCCATCACATCAAATTCAATATATCTACATTAGAAGTTATCACCTTTCTTCCATTTATACTACCTTTTTACTAGATCTCCAGGTTTGAAACATGGAGTCATTCTTAACTTCTTTCTCTCACTCTCTCCTTTCCCTGCCTTTGGCCTTGCCTTTCTCTAGTTCAATCTACTAACAATTACCAGCTTAAATTTCCCAAGCCAGATTTTGTTACATGTCTTTCCATTGTTCATGCCCTTTCCATGATGTCTCAGTGACTGTGATATTCAGTGACTAATACCAGCAATTAGAGCCTTGAACCACAGTACCTACTCTGTGGTTTCTTCTTGTAGCTGCATCCCATCCTTCCCTTATAACCAAGACCCACTAAATATTCCTTCTTAGACCTTTACTAATGACCTTGCATCTCAGTAATCAGTTCCACCTCTCAGTTCAGTTCAGTCGCTCAGTTGTGTCCAACTCTTTGGTGACTGCATGGACTGCAGCACGCCAGGCCTCTCTGTCCATCATCAACTCCCAGAGTTTGCTCAAACTCATGTCCATTGAATCAGTGATGCCATCCAACCATCTCATCCTCTGTTGTCCCCTTCTTCTCCCACCTTCATTCTTTCCCAGCAATAGGGTCTTTTCAAATGAATCAGTTCTTCGCATCAGTTCCTCTTTATAAACATAAAACTGAAAGGGACCTTCTAAACTGTCTTTTCCAACTTCCTTCCAGCACAGAAATCCCTTCTTTAGGATTCTTGACAACCAGGTGGCCTCTCCTTCTATGCAATGATGAGAACATGCTATGTTTCTGACTTTTTTTTCCTGCTCCTCCATTTTCCTTCAGTAAATTGTCCCTTTCCATTGCATGAACCCTTCCTTGATGGGGTCTTGAATCAAGGTTCTCTACCTTGCCCTTTGCCAGGGAATGGGGAAAGCAGGAGTGAGGAACACCTGACCCAAGATATGCCAATCAGATTTTCTTTCCCAGTGATTCTAGGAAAGAAATTAGCAAAGGGTGAGTTATTATGATGATGGTATTCCAAAGAGACAGTCCTCACTTTCTACCCTTCTGTGACTATAGCTGCCTCAGTCATTGCCTTTCTAAGGCTAAGTACTACAAATTCCCCTTGAGATCTGTCAGCCACCTCTTATATTTTAACTATTTTATTTATTTTGCTTCAGTTATCCAGATTTTTTCTGCTGTTTATCATCAAAGAATCCTAACAACGATATAGCTTGTTCTACTGTTGGAAGGTGAAATTGTTAGTGTGTTCTTCCTTTTAGTCTAATAAAATCTCTCTCTTTATAAATATTTTCTGTCCATTATCCTTTAGTCTGGTGTCTGCCCTTAACAATCAAGAGAATTAAACTTCTGTTGCTACAAGAAGAACTTTAAACATATGCAGGTAGGTATCAAGTCTCACCTCTGGCTTCTATCTTCCCAGTTGACTATCCTTACTGTCCTTATATTTTCCCCTGACAAAGGAAGGCTCTGTAGCAGAGAAAAGTTACACCAGTCTCTGGTCTGAAAACACAATTTTGTCAGTACATGAGAAATGCTATTTAAATCATGCTGTCAGAAATATAAAATAGAATGCTGACATAGTGATTTATAATGAAAAGTATAACTCACGTCCATCAGAATTCTTGTGTGTTCCATGCTGTTCTCGCTAAGTCTGTTTACTCAGTCTGTCTCTGTTACTGACTAGGCTTTTTCCTCCTGTATTTTAACCCATATTTTAGCCCTACCTCCCTGAGATTGTATGTAACTCAACTGTAAAGTCACCCATGTACAGGTTGTGCCTTGGGTTAGCCTTCAGGGTTGTTTGTCTAATCCTCACAGGGCAACCTCTTCCAGATTCTTGGAGACTGCCTCATTGTAGCTCCCAAAGATTGTCCACATTCTCAGCGTTCTGAGTACCCTCTCCTGGAATCTTTTATATTTATTATTGTAATTTATCATTGCCTACTACTTGAACCAATTGTTTGAAATAGTTGCTCATACTAGTCAGATATTTTGTTTCTAAAGCTTCTTTTCAATAGTAACATGGTGCAGTTGGCCACATTTATCCTGTGATATGCCAAGAACCTCAGGTTGAATCAAGACTTGAAATTAGATAACTTGAAAAAATGTTAAGTATATTATGTCACATTTTAAACCATTGAAATAATATTCTTATCTCATTTTAGAATAGCTATACCTTTGAAAAAACTATGATTCTGGGAATTTCCTGGTTGTCCAGTGGTTAGGACTCTACTTTCACTGTCAAGGGTCCAGGTTTGATCCCTACTCAGGGAACTAGGATCCAACATGGTGAGTAATGTGGCCAAATTAAAGAAAAAAAACAAACAAACATGATTCTGTCCAGTACATTAGTTACCATCCCCAGCTTTGTATAATCTAGACATTTAGCAAGCAAGCCTTTAGTCCTTCCCCCAAAGTCACTCACAAAAGAATCAAAATCACTAGATTCTGATCTGCAGTCCATGCATCAGTTACTCCAAAACAGAGCTGGAAAATATTTTATCTTTAGGCTTGCTTTGAGAAAATGACTTATTCAGAATTCTAAGTTCCCAAATATGCCTTTAAGTTTTATCTTTTCATTTCAAGTCCTTTCTGGAATCAGTTCAGTTCAGTTGCTCAGTCGTGTCCGACTCTTTGCGACCCCATGAATTGCAGCATGAGAGGCCTCCCTGGCCATCACCAACTCCCGGAGTTCACCCAAACTGATGTGCATCGAACGGTGATGCCATCCAGCCATCTCATCCTCTGTCGTCCCCTTCTCCTCCTGCCCCCAATCCCTCCCAGCATCATAGTCTTTTCCAGTCAGTCAACTCTTCGCATGAGGTGGCCAAAGTATTGGAGTTTCAGCTTTAGCATCAGTCCTTCCAATGAACACCCAGGACTGGTATCCTTTAGAATGGACTGGTTGGATCTCCTTGCAGTCCAAGGGACTCTCAAGAGTCTTCTCCAACACCACAGTTCAAAAGCATCAATTCTTCGGTGCTCAGCTTTCTTCACAGTCCAACTCTCACATCCATACATGACCACTGGAAAAACCATAGCCTTGACTAGGCAGACCTTTGTTGGCAAAGTAATGTCTCTGCTTTTCAATATGCTGTCTAGGTTGGTCATAACTTTCCTTCCAAGGAGTAAGCGTCTTTTAATTTCATGGCTGCAGTCACCATCTGCAGTGATTTTGGAGCCCCCAAAAATAAAGTCTGACACTGTTTCCACTGATTCCCCATCTATTTCCCATGAAGTGATGGGACCAGATGCCATGATCTTAGTTTTCTGAATGTTGAGCTTTAAGCCAATTTTTTCACTCTCCTCTTTCACTTTCATCAAGAGGCTTTTTAGTTCCTCATCACTTTCTGCCATAGGGGTGGTGTCATCTGCATATCTGAGGTTATTGACATTTCTCGCGGCAATCTTGATTCCAGCTTGTGCTTCTTCCAGTCCAGTGTTTCTCATGATGTACTCTGCATAGAAGTTAAATAAGCAGGGTGACAATATACAGCCTTGACGTACTCCTTTTCCTATTTGGAACCAGTCTGTTGTTCCAGGTCCAGTTCTAACTGTTTCTTCCTGACCTGCATATAGGTTTCTCAAAAGCAGGTCAGGTGGTCTGGTATTCCCATCTCTTTCATAATTTTCCACAGTTTATTGTGATCCACACAGCCAAAGGCTTTGGCATAGTCAACAAAGCAGAAATAGATGTTTTTCTGGAACTCTCTTGCTTTTTCCATGATCCAGTGGATGTTGGCAATTTGATCTCCGGTTCCTCTGCATTTCCTAAAACAAGCTTGAACATCTGGAAGTTCACGGTTCACATATTGCTGAAGCCTGGCTTGGAGAATTTTGAGCATTACTTTACTAGCGTGTGAGATGAGTGCAATTGTGCAGTAGTTTGAGCATTCTTTGGCATTGCCTTCTTTGAGATTGGGATGAAAACTGACTTTTTCCAGTCCTGTGGCCACTGCTGAGCTTTCCAAATGTGCTGGCATATTGAGTGCAGCAGTTTCACAGCATCATCTTTCAGGATTTGAAATAGCTCAACTGGAATTCCATCACCTCCTCTAGCTTTGTTTGTAGTGATGCTTTCTAAGGCCCACTTGACTTCACATTCCAAGATGTCTGGCTCTAGGTCAGTAATCACACCATCATGATTATCTGGGTCATGAAGATCTTTTTTGTACAGTTCTTCTGTGTATTCTTGCCACCTCTTCTTAATATCTTCTGCTTCTGTTAGATCCACACGATTTCTGTCCCTTATCGAGCCCATCTTTGCATGAAATGTTCCCTTGGTATCTCTAATTTTCTTGAAGAGATCTCTAGTCTTTCCCATTCTGTTGTTTTCCTCTATTTCTTTGCATTGATCGCTGAGGAAGGCTTTCTTATGTCTCCTTGCTATTCTTTGGAACTCTGCATTCAAATGGGAATATATTTCCTTTTCTCCTTTGCTTTTCACTTCTCTTCTTTTCACAGCTATTTGTAAGGCCTCCCCAGACAGCCATTTTGCTTTTTTGCATTTCTTTTCCATGGGGATGGTCTTGATCCCTGTATCCTGTACAATGTCATGAACCTCCGTCCATAGTTCATCAGCAACTCTGTCTATCAGATCTAGTCCCTTAAATCTATTTCTCACTTCCACTGTATAATCATAAGGGATTTGATTTAGATCATACCTGAATGGTCTAGTGGTTTTCCCTACTTTTTTCAATTTAAGTCTGAATTTGGCAATAAGGAGTGCATGATCTGAGCCACAGTCAGCTCCCGGTCTTGTTTTTGCTGACTGTATAGAGCTTCTCCATCTTTGGCTGCAAAGAATATAATCAATCTGATTTCGGTGTTGACCATCTGGTGATGTCCATGTGTAGAGTCTTGTCTCGTGTTGTTGGAAGAGGGTGTTTGCTATGACCAGTGTGTTCTCTTGGCAAAACTGTATTAGCCTTTGCCCTGCTTCATTCTGTATTCCAAGGCCAAATTTGCCTGTTACTCCAGGTGTTTCTTGACTTCCTACCTTTGCATTCCAGTCCCCTATTATGAAAAGGACATCTTTTTTGGGTATTAGTTCTAAAAGGTCTTGTAGGTCTTCATAGAACCATTCAACATTGGCTTCTTCAGTGTTACTGGTTGGGGCATAAGCTTGGATCACGGTGATATTGAATGGTTTGCCTTGGAAACAGAGATCATTCTGTCATTTTTGACATTGCATCCAAGTACAGCATTTCAGACTCTTTTGTTGACCATGATGGCTACTCCATTTCTTCTAAGGGATTCCTGCCCACAGTAGTAGATATAATGGTCATCTGAGTTAAATTCACCCATTCCAGTCCATTTTAGTTCACTGATTCCTAGAATGTTGATGTTCACTCTTGCCGTCTCCTGTTTGACCACTTCCAATTTGCCTTGATTCATGGACCTGACATTCCAGGTTCCTCAGCAATATTTCTCTTTACAGCATCAGACCTTGCTTCTATCACCAGTCACATCCACAGCTGGGTATTGTTTTTGCTTTGGTTCCATCCCTTCATTCTTTCTGGAGTTATTTTCTCCACTGATCTCCTGTAGCATATTGGGTACCTACCGACCTGGGGAGTTCCTCTTTCAGTATCCTATCATTTTCCCTTTTCATACTGTTCATAGGGTTCTCAAGGCAAGAATACTGAAGTGGTTTGCCATTCCCTTCTCCAGTGGACCATATTTTGTCAGACCTCTCCACCATGACCCGCCTGTCTTGGGTGGCCCCACACAGCATGGCTTAGTTTCACTGAGTTAGACAAGGCTGTGGTCCATGTGATCAGAGTGGCTAGTTTCCTGTGATTATAGTTTCAGTGTGTCTGCCCTCCGATGCCCTCTCGCAACACCTACCATCTTACTTGGGTTTCTCTTACCTTTGACGTGGGGTATCTCTTTATGGCTGCTACAGCAAAGTGCAGCCGCTGCTCCTTACCTTGGATGAGGTCGCTCCACCTGACCTTGAATGTGGAGTAGCTCCTTTCGGCCCTCCTGCACCTGCACAGCTGCCGCTTCTGAAATACCCTTATCTAATAATTCATTTCTTCTACTACTAGGCTCTCCTTCCAGATTCCTCAGGTCAGACTGTCTCCCTGTCCACTTAGCCTCTTCTCACACTCTCAACACCACCTTTCCTTTGATGCTTAGTCATACCTAGTCGATCTACCCACCTTCCAGTTCGCTTCCATTTTTTTTAACAATAAAAAATGTTAAGTACACAAAAATCACCCAGTTTAAGAAATTAAACAAAAGTGTTGTCACCTGCATGTTTCTCTCTTCCCCTTCAATACTCCTCCCTTTCCTCTCTTAAGGTAACAAATATCCTGTTGTGGTATTTATCCATATGTGTTTTTATTTCTTTGCTACATATGCATGGATCAAAAATGACTTATAGGATTGTAGTTCATGGTTTTAAACTTTATATAAATGATGTAATAAGGCTCAATATTATGTCCTTGGGGTTTATCTATGTCAGTATGTATAGTCCCAATTCATTTGTTTTCAGTGCAATAGAGTGTTCCATCACATGACCATGCCACAGTTTACTTACCCAGGCTTCTTTTGATGGATATTCACTATTCTAACAGTGTCACAGTGAACATTCTTATAATTAACAATTTTGGCAGCTGTGCTTAATAACTATTGTACACAATCAGTAGTGAAACAACTAAATTTAGGGTTTCATATACTTTCAATTTTCTGATAAACCACCAAATTGCTCTCCAATATGGTTTCACCAATTTACACTCTGACCAGTCAGTTAAGAGTCTCAGTGGCTTTATTTCCTGGTCAATACTTGCTTTTACCAGATTTAAAAAATTTCTGTCCGTTTAAGTGAAGCAGGGTCTGATTGATATTTAAACCTGCAGTACTTTCATTATTGATGAGTCTGACCACTTTTTCATATATTTATTTGTTATTTGCATTTAAATTTCCTTTTCAGTAAAGTACTTCCTTAAGGTTTGGGCTTTTTTTTTCCTTTCATTTTTCTCTTGAGGTTTAAGAAGAATCTGTTCTTATTAATTTAAAGGGGGGTTTTCTGTATATCTTTCTATTAATCTTTGTCACTTTGTGCATGTCGCACACCTCTTACTCAAGTATAGCTTGCCTTTTACTGTAACCTCTTGATATCCAATAGGACAAGTACCCTCAAACTCTTTCTCTAAAACTTCTTTGATTCATTTCTGTTCTTTAATAATTTTGCATAAGCTTCTCAAGTTTCGTGAATAATTCTATCAGTATCTTGATTGGAATTTTATTATATCTATAGGTTAATTTGAAGTAAATTAACAACTTTATGGTACTATCTTTTTTATCTGTAGATATTCTGTATCTGTCCATTTATTTAGATCTTCTACAATATCTTTTAATAACGTTTTATGATTTTTTACTCAAGGATCTTGAGTCTTATATATCTTTTTAAAAATTTATAAACATTTTATATTTTTAGCTGAAGTTATAAATGGTACCCTTTTAATAATTATATTTTCCAACTATTTTTGAGAAGACTATAGCATAAATGACACTGTATAGTAATATTATGTCCAATAAACTCCCTCAACTCTCTTTTTTTTTTTTTTTGCTCATATTTTCTAAAATAATTTTGAGTAACTATTTACACTGTTGCATATTTTTAATTGAAATTAGAATGTTTTCATCACAAGTTTAATGACTGACTTCTGAATGTTGTAATTCCCAGCATACTGTGAGTACAGATGTTTTAAAATAAATTGTTTCATCCATCTTTTAAATGTATTAAGTTGCATTTAACTGCTATAGAAAGTTGATGCCCATCATATATTCATTATTTTTCTTTTTTTAAATTTTTTAAAATGTATTTTATTTTATTTTTTAACTTTACAATATTGTATTGGTTTTGCCATATATCAACATGAATCCACCACAGTATACACGTGTTCCCCATCTAGAACCCTCCTCCCTCCTCCCTCCCCATACCATCCCTCTGGGTCGTCCCAGTGCACCAGCCCCAGGCATCCAGTATAGTGCATCAAACCTGGACTGGCGACTCGTTTCATATATGATATTATACATGTTTCAATGCCATTCTCCCAAATCATCCCACCCTCTCCCTCTCCCACAGAGTCCAAAAGACTGTTCTATACATCAGTGTCTCTTTTGCTGTCTCGTATACAGGGTTATTGTTACCATCTTTCTAAATTCCATATATATGCGTTAGTATACTGTATTGGTGTTTTTCTTTCTGGCTTACTTCACTCTGTATAATAGGCTCCAGTTTCATCCACCTCATTAGAACTGATTCAAATGTATTCTTTTTAATGGCTAAGTAATACTCCATTGTGTATATGTACCACTGCTTTCTTATCCATTCATCTGCTGATGGACATCTAGGTTACTTCCATGTCCTGGCTATTATAAACAGTGCTGCAATGAACATTGGGGTACATGTGTCTCTTTCCCTTCTGGTTTCCTCAGTGTGTATGCCCAGCAGAGGGATTGCTGGATCATAAGGCAGTTCTATTTCCAGTTTTTTAAGGAATCTCCACACTGTTCTCCATAGTGGCTGTACTAGTTTGCATTCCCACCAACAGTGTAAGAGGGTTCCTTTTTCTCCACACCCTCTCTAGCATTTATTGCTTGTAGACTTTGGGATTGCAGCCACTCTGACTGGCGTGAAGTGGTACCTCATAGTGGTTTTGATTTGCATTTCTCTGATAATGAGTGATGTTGAGCATCTTTTTATGTGTTTGTTAGCCATCTGTATGTCTTCTTTGGAGAAATGTCTATTTAGTTCTTTGGCCCATTTTTTGATTGGGTCATTTATTTTTCTGGAATTGAGCTGTAGGTGTTGCTTGTATAATTTTGAGATTAGTTGTTTGTCAGTTGCTTCATTTGCTATTATTTTCTCCCATTCTGAAGGCTGTCTTTTCACCTTGCTTATAGTTTCCTTTGTTGTGCAGAAGCTTTTAAGTTTAATTAGGTCCCATTTGTTTATTTTTGCTTTTATTTCCAATATTCTGGGAGGTGGATCATAGAGGATCCTGCTGTGATGTATGTCGGAGAGTGTTTTGCCTATGTTCTTCTCTAGGAGTTTTATAGTTTCTGGTCTTATGTTGAGATCTTTAATCCATTTTGAGTTTATTTTTGTGTATGGTGTTAGAAAGTGTTCTAGTTTCATTCTTTTACAAGTGGTTGACCAGTTTTCCCAGCACCACTTGTTAAAGAGATTGTCTTTAATCCATTGTATATTCTTACCTCCTTTGTCAAAGATAAGGTGTCCATATGTGCATGGATTTATCTCTGGGCTTTCTATTTTGTTCCGTTGATCTGTATTTCTGTCTTTGTGCCCATACCATACTGTCTTGATGACTGTGGCTTTGTAGTAGAGCCTGAAGCCAGACAGGTTGATTCCTCCACTTCCATTTTTCTTTCTCAAGATTGCTTTGGCTGTTCAAGGTTTTTTTGTACTTCCATACAAATTGTGAAATTATTTGTTCTAGCTCTGTGAAGAATACTGTTGGTAGCTTGATAGGGATTGCATTGAATCTATAGATTGCTTTGGGTAGCATACTCATTTTCACTATATTGATTCTTCTAATCCATGAACATGGTATATTTCTCCATCTATTAGTGTCCTCTTTGATTTCTTTCATCAGTGTTTTATAGTTTTCTATATATAGGTCATTAGTTTCTCTAGGTAGATATATTCCTAAGTATTTTATTCTTTTCATTTCAATGGTGAATGGAATTGTTTCCTTAATTTCTCTTTCTGTTTTCTCATTATTAGTGTATAGGAATGCAAGGGATTTCTGTGTGTTGATTTTATATCCTGCAACTTTACTATAGTCATTGATTACTTCTAGTAATTTTCTGGTGGAGTCTTTAGGGTTTTCTATGTAGAGGATCATGTCATCTGCAAACAGTGAGAGTTTTACTTCTTCTTTTCCAATTTGGATTCCTTTTATTTCTTTTTCTGCTCTGATTGCTGTGGCCAAAACTTCCAAAACTATGTTGAATAGTAATGGTGAAAGTGGGCACCCTTGTCTTGTTTCTGACTTTAGAGGAAATGCTTTCAATTTTTCACCATTGAGGATAATGTTTGCTGTGGGTTTGTCATATATAGCTTTTATTATGTTGAGGTATGTTCCTTCTATTCCTGCTTTCTGGAGAGTTTTTATCGTAAATGGATGTTGAATTTTGTCAAAGGCTTTCTCTGCATCTATTGAGATAATCATATGGTTTTTATTTTTCAATTTGTTAATGTGGTATATTACATTGATTGATTTGTGGATATTGAAGAATCCTTGCATCCCTGGGATAAAGCCCACTTGGTCATGGTGTATGATCTTTTTAATGTGCTGTTGGATTCTGATTGCTAGAATTTTGTTAAGGATTTTTGCATCTATGTTCATCAGTGATATTGGCCTGTATTTTTCTTTTTTTGTGGCATCTTTGTCAGGTTTTGGTATTAGGGTGATGGTGGCCTCATAGAATGAGTTTGGAAGTTTACCTTCCTCTGCAATTTTCTGGAAGAGTTTGAGTAGGATAGGTGTTAGCTCTTCTCTAAATTTTTGGTATAATTCATCTGTGAAGCCGTCTGGACCTGGGCTTTTGTTTGCTGGAAGATTTCTGATTATAGTTTCAATTTCCGTGCTTGTGATGGGTCTGTTAAGATTTTCTATTTCTTCCTGGTCCAGTTTTGGAAAGTTGTACTTTTCTAAGAATTTGTCCATTTCTTCCACGTTGTCCAATTTATTGGCATATAACTGCTGATAGTAGTCTCATGATCCTTTGTATTTCTGTGTTGTCTGTTGTGATCTCTCCATTTTCATTTCTAATTTTATTGATTTGATTTTTCTCCCTTTGTTTCTTGATGAGTCTGGCTAATGGTTTGTCAATTTTGTTTATCCTTTCAAAGAACCAGCTTTGGCTTTGTTGATTTTTGCTATGGTCTCTTTTGTTTCTTTTGCATTTATTTCTGCCCTGATTTTTAAGATTTCTTTCCTTCTACTAATCCTGGGGTTCTTCATTTTTCCCTTTTCTATTTGCTTTAGCTGTAGAGTTAGGTTATTTATTTGACTTTTTTCTTGTTTCTTGAGGTATGCCTGTATTGCTATGAACTTTCCCCTTAGGACTGCTTTTACAGTGTCCCACAGGTTTTGGGTTGTTGTGTTTTCATTTTCATTCATTTCTATGCATATTTTGATTTCTTTTTTGATTTCTTCTGTGATTTGTTGGTTATTCAGCAGCGTGTTGTTCAGCCTCCATATGTTGGAATTTTTAATAGTTTTTCTCTTGTAATTGAGATCTAATCTTACTGCATTGTGGTCAGAAAAGATGCTTGGAATGATTTCAATTTTTTTGAATTTACCAAGACTAGATTTATGGCCCAGGATGTGATCTATCCTGGAGAAGGTTCCGTGTGTGCTTGAGAAAAAGGTGAAATTCATTGTTTTGGGATGAAATGTCCTATAGATACCAATTAGTTCTAACTGGTCTATTGCATCGTTTAAAGTTTGTGTTTCCTTGTTAATTTTCTGTTTAGTTGACCTATCCATAGGTGTGAGTGGGGTATTAAAGTCTCCCACTATTATTGTGTTATTGTTAATTTCTCCTTTCATACTTGTTAGCATTTGTCTTACATATTGTGGTGTTCCTATGTTGGGTGCATATATATTTATAATTGTTATATCTTCTTCTTGGATTGATCCTTTGATCGTTATGTAGTGACCTTCTTTGTCTCTTTTCACAGCCTTTGTTTTAAAGTCTATTTTATCTGCTATGAGTATTGCTACTCCTGCTTTCTTTTGGTCTCTATTTGCATGGAAAATCTTTTTCCAGCCCTTCACTTTCAGTCTGTATGTGTCCTCTGTTTTGAGGTGGGTCTCTTGTAGACAACATATGTAGGGGTCTTGTTTTTGTATCCATTCAGCCAGTCTTTGTCTTTTGGTTGGGGCATTCAACCCATTTACGTTTAAGGTAATTATTGATAACTATGATCCCATTGCCATTTACTTTATTGTTTTGGGTTTGAATTTATACACCCTTTCTGTGTTTTCTGTCTAGAGAATATCCTTTAGTATTTGTTGGAGAGCTGGTTTGGTGGTGCTGAATTCTCTCAGCTTTTGCTTGTCTGAGAAGCTTTTGATTTCTCCTTCATATTTGAATGAGATCCTTGCTGGGTACAATAATCTGGCCTGTAGGTTATTTTCTTTCATCACTTTAAGTATGTCTTGCCATTCCCTCCTGGCTTGAAGTGTTTCTATTGAAAGATCAGCTGTTATCCTTATGGGAATTCCCTTGTGTGATATTTGTTGTTTTTCCCTTGCTGCTTTTAATATTTGTTCTTTGTGTTTGATCTTTGTTGATTTGAATAATATGTGTCTTGCGGTGTTTCACCTTGGGTTTATCCTGTTTGGGACTCTCTGGGTTTCTTGGACTTGGGTGATTATTTCCTTCCCCATTTTAGGGAAGTTTTCAACTATTATCTCCTCAAGTATTTTCTCATGGTCTTTCTTTTTGTCTTCTTCTTCTGGGACTCCTATGATTCGAATGTTTAGTGTTTAATGTTGTCCTGGAGGTCTCTGAGATTGTCCTTATTTCTTTTAATTCATTTTTCTTTTTTCCTCTCTGATTCATTTATTTCTACCATTCTATCTTCTAATTCACTAATCCTATCTTCTGCCTCTGTTATTCTACTATTTGTTGCCTCCAGAGTGTTTTTGATCTCATTTATTGCATTATTCATTATATATTGACTCTTTTTTATTTCTTCTAGGTCCTTGTTAAACCTTTCTTGCATCTTCTCAATCCTTGTCTCCAGGCTATTTATCTGTGATTCCATTTTGATTTCAAGATTTTGGATCATTTTCACTATCATTATTCGGAATTCTTTATCAGGTAGATTCCCTATCTCTTCCTCTTTTGTTTGGTTTGGTGGGCATTTATCCTGTTCCTTTACCTGCTGGGAATTCCTCTGTCTCTTCATCTTGTTTAAATTGCTGAGTTTGGGGTGTCCTTTCTGTATTCTGGCAGTTTGTGGAGTTCTCTTTATTGTGGAGTTTCCTCACTCTGTGTGGGTTTGCACAGGTGGCTTGTCAAGGTTTCTTGGTTAGGGAAGCTTGTGTCGGTGTTCCAGTGAGTGGAGCTGGATTTCTTCTCTCTGGAGTGCAATGAAGTGTCCAGTAATAAGTTATGAGATGTCTATGGTTTTGTAGTAACTTTGGGCAGCCTGTATATTGGAGCTCAGGGCTGTGTTCCTGTGTTACTAGAGAATTTGCTTGGTATGCCTTGCCCTGGAACTTGTTGGCCCTTGTGTGGTGCTTGGTTTCAGTGTAAGTATGGAGGCGTTTGATGAGCTTCTGTCAATTAATGTTCCCTGGAGTCAGGAGTTCCCTGGAGTCAGGGTTTGGACTTAAGCCTTCTGCTTCCAGTTTTCAGTCTTATTTTTACAGTAGTCTCAAAACTTCTCCTTCTATACAGTACCATTGATAAAACATCTAGGTTAAAGATGAAAAGTTTCTCCACCGTGAGGGACACCCAGAGAGGTTCACAGAGTTACATGGAGAAGAGAAGAGGGAGGAGGGAGTTAGAGGTGACCTGAATGAGATAAGGTGGAATCAATAGAGGAGAGAGCGGGCTAGCCAGTAATCACTTCCTTATGTGCACTCCACAACTGGACAGCTCAGAGATGTTCATGGAGTTATACAGAGAAGAGAAGAGGGAGGAAGTAGACAGAGGTGGCCAGGAGGATAAAAGGGGGGAATGAAAAGGAGAGAGACAGATCCAGCCAGTAATCAGTTCCCTAAGTGTTCTCCACTGTCTGGAACATACAGAAATTTACAGAGTTGGGTAGAGTAGAGAGGGGTTAGGGAGGAGACACAGGCGACCTGGTGGAGAAAAAGGAGAGTCCAAAGGGGGAGAGAGCAGTCAAGCCAGTAATCTCGCTTCCAAGTAAAAAATAGGTACTGAAGATTGGGTTCTTAAAGGTACAAAATTGATACCAAATACCAAAAAGCAAAAATTAAAAATCTAGAGTTTGGAATTTCAAAAATACAATGCTAACCTGTGGCAGATTCATTTTGATATATGACAAAAACAATACAATATTGTAAAGTTAAATAAAATAAAATTTTAAAAAAAAAAAAAAATACAATGTTAAAGAAAAGAAGAAGAAAAAGAAAGAGAAAAAACAAAGTCATAAAATTATTTAAAAAATATAAATACAAAATTGATAACAAATACCAAAAAGCATAAATTAAAAATCTAGAGTAGAGTTTGGAATTTCAGAAATAAATGTCAAAGAAAAGAAGAGAAAGAAAGAGAGGGGGAAAAAAATCACAAAATTATAAAAAAAATTGGTACAAAATTGATAACAAACACCAAAAAGCTAAAATTAAAAATCTAGAGTAGAGTTTGGAATTTCAAAAATACAATGTTAAAGAAAAGAAGAGAAAAAGAAAGAAAGAAAAAAAAAACAAGGTCACAAAAATTATAAAATATATATGAAGTTTACTTTAATAAAAAAATAGGGTCTTTTTTTTTGCGAAGTAATAGTAGGTTATAAAAGTGAAAATTAAAGGAGTAATAGAGGACTTAAAATTTTTTTTTAATTAAAAAAAGGAAAGAATGATCATAAAAATAGTAAAAATATATCTAGGACTTTCTCTGGTGTTGTTGTGGATATTGTGGGGTCAGTTCATTTTCGGCTAGTTCCTTGGTCCGACTTATATTTCTCAAGATCTATAGACCCCTTCCTATGTAGTCGGTACTAACGACAGGGTTTTAATCTATTGCCTGTCGCTTCCAAGGTGGTTCCCTCTGTTATAGCTTCTTCTGTTTGCTGGTCTCTTCAGTGTCTGATTTCCGCCCTGACACAAAGGGGGCGGTGGTGGACACTTCTTTCTTTTTTAAGCTCACTTGTTCAGTCACGCTGTGGGGAAGGAGGGACGCTGCAGATAACACTGGCGTGTGCTCGCAGTGCCTCAGCCACACTGGGCCTGCCCCCACTCACGGTGCGTGTACCCTCCCTGCCCACACTTCTCAGGCTCTAAGTTGCTCCGCCAGAAAGCATCTGAGGCCGGCCCTGGGCTGCATGCACCTCCCAGGTCTAAGCCACTCAGATTCAGGCACTCGGGTAGTCCTCAGAGGCGCAGTTTTGTGCCTTGCGTTTTGTGCCCTTCCCAGGTCCGAGCAGCTCAGGTGATGAGGTGTTTGGCGAGTGTAGTTGCTGCGACTTATCGCCTCCCCGCCACTTGGTTTTCTGGGTGTACAACCGGCGCACCTTCTCAGACGGATGTTGACTGTCCAGAACCCCAAGAAGTCTTAGCAAAGAAGCCTGCTTACAGTTTTGTAGATAATGTCTCTGGGGGTGCGATTGCCCCCTTTTGGCTCTGGCTGCCTGTCACCGGAGGGGGATGGTCTGCAGCCGGTTATCTCTGTTCAGTCCTTTGTTCCGTGCACGGGCCTGGAGGTGTCTTAAGTTAGGGCTGGCTTTTCGCGAGGTAGTTATCCCACAGTCTGGTTTGCTAGCCCAAATTAGTTCGCTTAGATAGCGTTCAGGGCATTCAGGCCAGATCCTTACTCTAAGTGATGCAGCCTGCGGCTCCCTGCCCAGCCCCCGCTTGCTAGTGGCGGGTGCAGGCGTCTGCGCTGCTTCTCCACTGGGGGAGTTACCATTGGGCTCGTAATCTGTGGGTTTTAATTGTTTATTTATTTTTCTTCCCTGTTATGTTGCCCTCTGTGCTTCCAAGGCTCGGCACAGACTCGACAGTGAGAGTGTTTCCTGGTGTTTGGAAACTTCTCTCTTTTAAAGACTCCCTTCCCAGGACGGAGCTCCGTCCCTCCCTTTTTTGTCTCTTTTTTTGTCTTTTATATTTTTTCCTACCTCCTTTTGAAGACAATGGGCTGCTTTTCTGGGTGCCTTATGTCCTCTGCTGGCATTCAGAAGTTGTTTTGTGGAATTTACTCCGCGTTTAAATGTTCTTTTGATGAATTTGTGGGGGAGAAAGTGCTCTCCCTGTCCTATTCCTCCGCCATCTTAACTCCTCCCTCCCTCAACTCTCATTGCCTGTAATTTTTTCCATTTATTCAACAAGTATTTATTAGGCACCTACTATGTACTAGAGACTTCTATGCTGGGGACATAGGAGTAAACAAAACAGACAAAAATAAACCTGCCATCATAATATGTTTAATTGGGTGAGACAGAAATTAAATAAATAAGGAAAATATATGGTATATAAGAAGAGGATAAGAAAATTATGCAGAAAAATAAAACAAAGAATGGGAACATAAGATTAGAGTTTTGAAAATTATTAAGTTCAGCAGACAAGACAGGCCATATTAAGAAGCTAACATTTAGGCAAAATTTGAAGGAGATGAAGGAGCATTACCTGTGGATACCTTCAGGAAATCATTTTGGGTAAAGGAACCATAAAGTCAAAGGTCTTTAAGTTGAGGGCAGCCTAGAGTTTTTGAGGAACAGAAAAGAGGTCAGTGTGCTATTAGCAGAGGGAGCAAAGTGGGAAAATCATAGATGAGGTCAGAAGGGAAAGGCAGCTGATCATTTAGAAACTTGGGTGGAGAGCTGGAGAATTCTGACACCAGAGAAGTAATACAACCTACCTTCACTTTTCCTGTTTTGAGAAGAGTCTGTAAAACAGGCAAAAGTGGATCAGGGAGGCCAATTAACATGCTTCACAATAATCTGGATGTAAGAAACAACAGAGACTCTTGGAATAATAGAGGTAATAAGAAGTGTTCTCATTTTGGATATGTTTTGAAAGTGGAGCAAACAAGATTCACTGATATGGGTATGACATGTAAAAAGAGAGAGAAAGAGACAGGTGGGGAGGGTTCCAAGATTTGGGGCCTGAAAAACTACAATGACACAATTGTTGTTAAGCAAAATAGAGAGGACTGGGAAGAGCAGATTTGGGGGAGGGGTAGAAAGTATCAAGGGTTCTTCAGACACATAAAGTCTGAGCTGTCACACATCCAAGTGGTAGTAAAGTGTAGACAGTTGGATGTATGCATCTGGAGCTGAGGAGAGAAGTCTGGGCTGGACATTTTAATTTTGGAATTCATCAGCCTTGAGACTAGATAGGATCACCAAGGGAGTCAGTGTAAACAGAAAAGAAGCAAGTCCAAAGACTTGAAAAGAAGTCCTGGTGCTCAAACATCAAGAAGATGATGAAGCAGGACAAATAAAGTTGACTGGGAGAAAGGCTCAGAGAAGGAAGAAGAAAGTCAGGAGAGCTTGATGTCCTGAGAGCCAAGTGGAGACACTATCAAGGACAGAGTGATGCCAAACCCTGCCGATAGGTCTCATGAGGTGGGGACTGAAAACTGACCATTAATGCAGCACATGAAGGTCACTGCGACTTGATAAATGCATTATCATTGGATAGAGAGGAGTGAAAGCTGGGTTGGAGTTAAAGACAGAATGGGAGGGGATTTGAAGAAAACGAACTGTGGACACTGCATCTTCCTCCTGAAAGGAGTAGGGAAATGGAGTGGTAATTAAAAAGAATAGGGAGTACAATAAAGGATTTTTTAAAGAAGAGAGAAACACATTCTTTGGAACTTTTTATATATACAATCATTATCTTAAAATGATGACGGCTTTATTTCTTCCTTTTCAATTCTTATGTCTTTTATTTGACTTCTCTGTCTCATCCTGACTAGCTCTCGAGAACAATGCTGAATAGAATGAGGATAGTGGATATGCTTTTTTCCTTCTTTAAAAAGAGCTTTCTAAATTTTCAGTGTAAGTATAATGTTTGCTCCAGGCTTTTGGCTAATGCCTTTTGTCAGATTAAAAAGGTTTCCTACCCGGTGTACGAGACAGCAAAAGAGACACTGATGTATAGAACAGTCTTATGGACTCTGTGGGGGAGGGAGAGGGTGGGAAGATTTGGGAGAATGGCAATGAAACATGTAAAATATCATGTAGGAAACGAGTTGCCAGTCCAGGTTCGATGCATGATGCTGGATGCTTGGGGCTGGTGCACTGGGACGGCCCAGAGGGATGGTATGGGGAGGGAGGAGGGAGGAGGGTTCGGGATGGGGAACACATGTATACCTGTGGCGGATTCATTTTGATATTTGGCAAAACTAATACAATTATGTAAAGTTTAAAAATAAAATAAAATTGGAAGAATAAAAAAAAATAAAAAGGTTTCCTTTTATTCCTATTTTTCTAAGAATTCTTAAAGTTTATCTTCTGCTCTTTTAAGATAATCCTATTTTCCCTTTTAATTTCTTAATGTGGTGAACTGCAGTAATAGATTTTTAAATATAAAACCATTGTTGCACTCCTAGGATAAACTCCTAGGAGTTTTGTCCCGGGTGGCTCAGATGGTAAAGAATCTGCCTGCATTGCAGGAGACCTGGGTTCGATTCCTAGGTTGGGAAGATTCCCTGGAGAAGAGAATGGCAACTCACTCCAGTATTCTTGCCTGGGAAATCCCATGGACAGAGGAGTCTGCAGATTCCTACAGTCCATGGGTTCACAAAGTTAGACATGACTGAGGGACTAAAACTTTTTTGGAACGGTAAGGTTGGCCTATATTACCCTCTCTTCTACTAATTTTACTGGGCTTTGATATCAAGGTATAAATACTAGTCTCATCAAATGAGTTGGGAAATGTCTCACATTTCTATGATTTACAACAATTTTATTAGATGGTAACGATCTATTTCTTGATCCCATCAGTTCAGTTCAATCACTCAGTCGTGTCCAACACTTTCCAGCCCCATGGACTGCAGCATGCCAGGCTTCCCTGTCCATCACCAACTCCTGGAGCTTGCTCAAACTCATGTCCATCAAGTTGGTGATGCCATTCAACCATCTCATCCTCTGTCATTCCCTTCTCCTCCTGCCTTCAATCTTTTCCAGGATCAGGGTCTTTTCCAATGAGTCAGTTCTTCGGATCAGGTGGCCAAAGTATTGGAGTTTCAGCTTCAGTATCAGTCCTTCCAATGAGTATTCAGGACTGATTTCCTTTAGAAAGCAATAAAAATCCTCTGGGCACCATGAAGCTTTTTGTTTGTTTGGTTGGTTTTTATTTTTTTGGTAGATTTTTAAGGTACTTATTCAATTTCTTTGAAGAAAATGAAAGAATTTGTGCTTCAGTCACTTTTGGTAAAATATAATTTCTAGAAAATAGTACATCTTCTCTGAGTTTTCAAATTTATTGGCATAAAAATTTTTGTGTTATTCTTATTTTTTGTATTTGCATCTGTATTTGCTCTTTTTCATTATTGTCTTTCATCAAAATTTTCGGAGTTTTTTTTAATAGATTTTAGTTTATTAATCATCTATAGGATCTTTTTTCTGACTAAATTCTTTTTTAGTGCTTATGATTTTCCTTTTTGTTCTTTCTCGGATAGTATTCTGCTTTTTTCTCCCAACCCCTTCAGGATTTTTTTTTTTTTTTACTGTCTTATTTTTTTTAATATAAGCATTTAAGACCACAGATTTCTTGTTAAGTACTACTTAGCTTCATCCTACAAGTTTTTGAGACATAATATTTTCATTATGAATTCTAAGTTTTTATTTTGATTGTAATTTCTTCTTTGTCACATAAATTAGAAGTTTGTGCTTTAATTCCTCAGAGAATATTTGTAATCTTCTGTTGTTGAGTTAAAATTTAACCGCACTGTAGTCAAAGAATGTGAACCGCATGATACCAATTGTTTGGAAATGGTTGACTTGCTTTGTAGCATGGTTTATGGCTTATTTGTGTACATAATAATAGCTAATGCTTAAGTAGCACTTGCTTTGTTCCAGGAACTCTTCTAATAGCTTGTTTTGTTTTAGTTGCTGCTCAGTCGTGTCTGACTCTGTAGACTACCAGGCTCCTCTGTCCATGGGATTTCCCAGGCAAGAATACTGCAATGGGTTGTCATTTCCTCCTCAAGGGCATCTTCCTGAGCCAGAGTCTCCTGTGTCTCCTGCTTCGCAGGCGGATTCTTTACCCACTGAGCCATGGAGGAAGCCCAAAAGTATGAAAGTGCTAGTCTGAAAGAAATTGCAAAGAAATGAATTCATGTCATGCTAAGATTTTCTTTAAGGCATGATATAATTCAAAACTAAATGGCAAATTTTTCTCTTTCTTCATAATGGTAGGTCTTATAATTGACACTTTTTTTACATTTGATAAATTACAATGAATTTCTCTAAAGTTATGCAATAGCTCTATTTTCCTATTATCACAAGGAACTTGGAACACTTTCATGTCCATCTTAGATATTCTTAAGCAGCACTTTTATGCTACCTTGTTTAATGCCCTCAAAACTATTCTTTAAATTACTGATTTTTTTTTTTTTTTAATTCAGCCAAAGCTTATTTTGAGTACCTAATGTTCTTTGGAAGGAATGATGCTAAAGCTGAAACTCCAGTACTTTGGCCACCTCATGCAATGAGTTGACTCACTGGAAAAGACTGATACTGGGAGGGATTGGGGGCAGGAGAAGAAGGGGATGACAGAGGATGAGATGGCTGGATGGCATCACCGACTCGATGGATGTGAGTTTGAGTGAACTCCGGGAGTTGGTGATGGACAGGGAGGCCTGGAGTACTGCAGTTCAGGGGGTCGTAAAGAGTCAGACACGACTGAGCGACTGAACTGAACTGAACTGAATGTTTCCTTGTTTCTTTTCTCACCATTCCTTTTAAAAAAATTATTTTCTTCTTTTTGACTCTGAATCCAAATTCCTACTTTCTGAAGTATACATTTTGAAGTCCCCTCAGTGAAGGTCTGTTAGTAACAAATTTTCTCAATGTTTTTCTGTTTTCTAGACTTTTTGTCTTCATTTTGCCTTTAATTTTGAATAATTTTCTGGATATACATTTCTAGATGGGCAGCTTTTTATTCCTTGGTAATCTCTACTACTGCTCTTGGGAAATCTGCTTTCAATTTAATTGTCATTCCTTTATGCATAGTCTACTTTTTTCTATTTTAATATTTTCCTTGTGTCTTTGATGTTATAGGTTTTTACTATTATGAGTCTAAATGTGGTTTTATTTGTATATTTCTACTTAATCATTTTGTGACTTTGAGTTTTATGCCTTTTATCAAATTTTGAAAGTTTTTAAATATTATATCAAATATTACCTTTTCCATTTAATCTCTCCTTCTGGAAATCTCATTTAATTACCTATTTATGCATCCCACAAATATATTTTGAGTACTTATTATCTTCCAGCAATATTTAGATGTTGGGAATATAATGGCAAATAAAGCAGACAACAAATATTGCCCTCATATCCTTTATACACTGCCGGGGTCCAGCCCCGGCTGATCCAGGGTATTCGAAGGAGAGACGGCGTAGGCGAAGATCAGGAAACAATTGCTTAATTAAATGTTAATTAAGGATATAAAGAGTAATAGAATGAGGATAGCTCAGTAGGAGAATTCAGTGGAGAAATGAGGCTGAGTAGCTTGGTTTACTCGGGAGACCAATAAAACTTCAAGACAAGAAGTTTGCACCACTTACGTAGGCCGCAGGCATCCTTCCATTCTCCCGAAGGAGAGGAGACACTGAGGCCTCCCCGGTCAGATCTTAGAAGCCCAGGCATAATTAGTAAGCATGGCGGGTTCCGCGCTCCAAATGGAGACTCAACCAGAGTGAGAGAGAGAGCGACATGGGGAGACCAGTATTTCGAGAAACTGATCCCAATTCTTTATTTTCCATGGTCTACTTTTATACACTGAGATGTTATGCAAAAGTCACGCGGGGTCAGCAGTCCTGACTTTTATCAAAGTCAGGTGCTTCATACAAATGTATACAGAGGTCTTAGGGGTGTTACATCATCTTCTGGCCAGGGGGGCCTGCTGACAATTTACGACCCTCTCCTTGTGACAGCAGTCAGTCAACCAGGACACTTATTTCTCCAGGGCTGATTATTCTCAAAACAGACACCACCCAAATAAAGTTACGTTCCTATAGGGTGAGGGTGTAGTGGGTTTTAGTTAAGGAAAGAATTTACTTAGCCTAAGGTCTAACGTGATTAATATCAAAGGTTAATACTTATTTCTTCTATATATTCATTAATGTGTGTAAGGGCAGGGGATGTGGAGACTTAGCAACAAACATTGGCTCAACAAATGAAAAACCCTTTGCCAATACAATTTCTAATCAGCCCATTATACTTATACTAATAGTTTTCTAACTTTTCTAAGGAACCTGTTTTTAAAAGGTTTAAAGCATCTCGTGCCTCTCACGGTTGGGAGGCTGTGAACAATCACATGTGGCCGGACGAGCCTGTCAGGCAGGCTAGAGAACCTTCAGAGGAGTTTGTAGGTTAAAACACTCTTGTCACGCCCAGGAGTTTTTATTGACTGGAGCTCTAGGTTAACTCCTTCTCTGAAAGAGGTGGTGGGGGACAGCCCCCCGTAAAGTCAGAGATGTAGGTGAGAGCACAAAGTAGTAAAGTAGGCAGGCTCTGGTTATGGGGGTAGATGCTCGAGGAGTTCCAGGGGGACTCCTGAGGCTCGATCCCGCCTTTGCGTATGTCGAGCCTCCTTCCTCATGACCTTTGTCACGGGCGGAGTACCTCACTCTGGCCCCCAACAATACACTATTCTATCCTACATCTCTCTCTTTCTTTTTAATTGTGATATAGCTGACATGTGGTGGTGGTAGCTGTTTAGTCACTAAGTTGTGTCCGACTCTTGTGATCCCATGGACTGTAGTCCGCCAGACTCCTCTGTCCATGGGATTCTCCAGGCAAGAATCCTGGAGTGGGTTGCCATTAACATTATGTTATTTTCAGGTGTAGAACATGATGATTTGATATTTGTATATATTTCAAAATGGTCACCACAATAGGTCACCATCCATCACCATCAAAGTTACAAATTTTTTCCCTTATGATGATAGTTAATAGTACTATATTGCATATTTGAAAATTGCTAAGAGAGTGGATCTTAAAGGTTCTCATCACAGGAAAAAAAAAAAAGTTTTGTAATTCTATGTCTCTCGATCTTTTGTATTTTCCATTTCTACAGAATATACATTGTTTGTTTGTTTGGTTTGTTTTCTTGGTTCTAAATTCCAATCCATTCAGTCTTTTTGAGTTGGAATTTAGCTTACATCCAAATTTCATTTGGTTTCCATTCTAAGTTTTGTTTGGTTCTTTTTTGGCATCTTTCAGGTCCTTTTTAAAGTGACTTTGTCTTCTCCCATAAAAATAATTTTTCTTTATACATTGAATCATTCTGAACATATAATTGCATAACTTGAGATTAATAATTTTATTACCTGAAATTTTTGAATTTTTGCTCTAAATTTCATCTGTTGATATGCTTATAATGGCTTATTTCTTTGAGTGTTTTATTATTTTTGGTTTTTCACTTGCATTTAAATAAAGATTTTACTTGTGTGAATACTCAGTGGCTTGAGGGTTGAGTGTTTCATCCCTCAAAGTAATTTTATGGTTGATTCTGCTGGGAGCCCCAGTGGTATTATCATATCTGGGAAAGCATTTGGTTTTGTTGTTGTTATTGTTAGTGTATTGACTTTGGAGATTCTTGGAATGATAAAACAAATAAGGTTGTGTATAGGTGTGGTTTTTTAAAAGTGGAAAGAGTGATGCAAATATAAAGGATTATTAGTATGATGCCGATGTAGAATGTGACTATGAGAGGGGAGTAACTATGTGGTCTTTTTTTGTGCTATTATTTAGTGGTTGTAGAAAAATGTATAAATAGTGTAACCATAGAAGGAAACATTTATAACTCTCTGCAAGTTATAAACCCAAGACTGTTATATATATAAATTCAAGGTTCTGGTATCCTTAAGAGAAGTAATAAAAATAGTAATAGCTAACCGTTATCTACTCTTAGTATGTGTCAGGTATTATTGTAAATCCTTTTCTTGTATGTTAGCTCATTTAATCCCCACAACAGTCATAGGAGATAAATATTAATAATATTCCAATTTTAAGGATTAGGCAACTGAGTTACACAGAGATAAGTGATTGCCCAAGACTTAGCATGCACACATGCAGAGCTGATAAAAGCAGAACATAGCTTTGAACTGGGCAGTCACCCAAGAGCTCATGCTCTTAACCACTATTTATACTTCTCTAAAGGAGGGCCCATGTTCTGCCATAAGATGCCTTCCTTCTTCTCACTCAAACCTCTACTTCCACGCCAAATCCACTCTTCCCATCACTGACCATTTTATTTCCAATGTTCCACCTTCCCTTTTGCCAGTGGGCCATTCCTTGAAGACTGCTTACAGCACAGAGAAGGGTGACTAGAAGGTTAATGGATGCTGATGTGGGGGTGTGGTGTCTGTGCCGAATGGGAGTGATCCATTCTGATAAGCAGACCTGGAGCAGCGCACTGCGTGGCTTTTTCATTGTCTTTTCCTCCATTTGACATACCTACCACTTTAGGATAAATTACTTTAAAATTGACAATGACCAGGTCACTGGGAGAATGAATCTCTAAACTCAGCTTGATGAGTTTGTTATTAAATAGTTATGGTTCTTGAAAGATATTCATTTTAATATGCATGGGTACTCACTGAATGTTGAACTCAAACATAAACACATACATATGTACACACATATATTTCATAGGAAAACTGTGTTTCCTGGAATGTGAATCAGGAAAACCTAATTTCAAAGCCAATTCATCACCAAAAAATTTAAACTATTCAATTACATCATTGAAAGAATTAAAAAGGGTTTTTCTTAAAAAAATTTTTTTTGTCTTTTTTAGTATCTGCTAAAGGAAGCAGTTGACCACTAATTCAGGTTTTCCCTTTTATTGGAGGAAATTTCCTTTTTAGGGAATAAATTTTTCTTATATTAACATATCAGCTGAATTTACAACCACTGTGAAGCAATTTATCCTTATAATGGCTGTTTAACTTTGCTTGTTAGAAATGTTAGAATATATGCCTTCAGCTCAACAATCTCCTGACACTATTCTGCACATCCCAGCCTCATTCCAAGGCACCTTTTTCAGAATTCCTTAATACTCCAGCACTCTTTTAGCATAGAAATGATTAGATCTTTGTGTTCATGAACCCAGACACATACATATGCCATATACTTTCAGTAAATTGCACCTTTAACTTTTACTGAGGCTTGTTTCATCCACGTGAAATTCTCTTTGCTATTTATTGTTAAATGATTGTTTAGGCATGGTTTGCTGTGTTTCTCAATGTCATCTATATAAATTCTGTTGTAACTGAGTCCCAGGGACCTGATTTAAAATGACTGTTCCAAGGGAAAAACAAAATCTTGGCTGAGCCCATTTCCTTTGTCCAAGGACAGTTTTGGCAGACAGACCTGGCTATGAGCCAGCAGCTGGGAAAATGAATGTCTTTGTCCTAGCAGGAGATTTGGACAATGTAGCATAATCTTCAATACAGTCTACCCTGGCACCATTTGAATTCATTTGCTTTATGTAATAGTTTCATCCCATGTGGATATTGCTTTTCGGAGATGCTGACTGATCGCTACCACTCCAGTGTGTATCAAGGCTGCAGTTGGTACTCATCATCTCAGCACTGGCTGAATAATGGTTTTTCTGGGCTTTCCAGATGGTGCCCATGGTAAAGAATCCACCTGCCAATGCAGAAGACTCGGATTCGATCCCTGAGGCAGGAAGATCTCCTGGAGGAGGAAATGGCAACCCACTCCAGTATTCTTGCCTGGAGAATTTCACTGGACAGAGGAGCCTGGCAGGCTACAGTCCAAGGGGCCACAAAGAGTCAGACATGACTGAGCACAGCAGAGCACAAAGATGTCCACATTCTAAACCCCAGAACCTGTGAATTTTATCTTATATGGCAAAAGAGATTTTTCAGATGTAATACATTTTAGGGAAGATACATTCTAGGATGTAATACATATAGGGAAGCAAGAAAGAGACAGAAGAAGGAGATAGAATCATGCAAGCAGAGTTTGGAGTGATGTACTTTGAAGACAGAGGCTCATGAAGGCCATGAGTCAAGGAATTCAGATAACCTGTAGAAGAAAGAAAAGGGGATTTTCTCCTTAGAGCCTCCAAGGGAACTATCACTGCTTTAGCCCAGTGAGACACATTTGCAACTTTTTTACCTCCAGAACTGTAAGAAAATTAGTCAACACAAATTCTTGAGCTTCTAAGTATGTGATAATTTATTACAGCAGCAACGGGAAAATTAATATGGTCTTCCTCCTCTATCACCTATTCTAGATTTTCCTCACCTTCAGCTAGCACCTCTGCTGATTTAAGCTGCTTCTTAGTTGGGTGGCTCAGATGCTTCTTCCTGAGGGATCTGAGACCCTGGTGTCCATGCCCTTCTCAGGTTGTGACTTCTCCATTGTCCATTTACATGAAAATTGGTCAAGGCAGTGCCTAAAGATGCCCCCATCGTGTAGCAGCCACCCAACTTCCTCCTAATGCAGTAGTCAATTACCTTTGCCAGGATGGTGACTCCTTTTGCTTTCTGCTGGTCTCTTGTCATGGAAGCCTGGAGTGACTGAGTTCCCAGGCTTGTGTATTCTGCATGTGTGTATTCATGCTATGTCACTCCAGCCGTGTCCGACTCTGTGCAACCCCAGGGGCTGGGGCTGGTGAGGCGCCTCTGTCCATGGAATTCTCCAGCCAAGAATACTTGAGTGTGTTGCCATCTTCTCCTCCAGGGGATCTTCTCAACCCAGGGATTGAATCCACACCTCTTATGTATCCTACATTGGCAGATGGGTTCTTTACCACTAGTGCCACCTGGGAAGCCCTGTGTCTTCTGCCTATAGTGAATTCATCACCATGCCACAGTCATCATTTGAGTATGTGTATATATATATATATATATATATATATATATATATATATATATATATAACTTGTTGGGAATTGTGCCCCATCCTTATAGAGTATTTGGCTGAATTGCTCCTTCAAAAGCTTGTTCTATAGATCTATCAATCCAGCAGTTTCAGAGTAGAGGAGGAGAGGTTATGATATGCAAAAGAACAAGTGAATTTCATGATCATGTGCCTACTGCTGGAGCTCCTTGCTGTAAAGTGGTTCTTTGGTCAGACATAATGTTCATGGGCTCCTGTGTCAGCAGATCACATACTCTGTGATCCCCTAAACAGTGATTGAGGCTTAAGATCTGTGGGCAGGAAAGACAAACTCAAACCCTGATTACATGTAAATTCTACATGATACAAATTGACATCTTTTAAAATTTATTTTTAGTTGGAGGATAATTGCTTTATTGTGTTGGCTTCTACCATATATCAACATGAATCAGTCATAGGTATATGTATGTCTGATCCCCCTTGAACCTCCCTCTTCCCTCCCACCATATCCTACCCCAAATTGATGTCTTTTTCAGAGTGGAAAGATCTGAGGTTAAAAAAAAAAATTGCCACCAAATCACTGATTGGCTTCCTCGAGGGATAGTGCCATTTTGGGCACTAAGCATTGACCTATGTTGCTAGCAGATTGCACACTTAGGCAATGACAATAATAACAAGACCAACCTTGGGGAAGACCAACCTTGGGGAATAGGATCTTATGCTTTTGGGTGGTGGTAGCTTATATCCCTCACAGCAAAGCTACTCCATTCATGCAGCCATTGGAGCACACTGTGCTGCTGCTAAGTCTCTTCAGTCTTGTCCGACTCTGTGAGACCCCAGAGACAGCAGCCCACCAGGCTCCCCCGTCCCTGGGATTCTCCAGGCAAGAACACTGGAGTGGGTTGCCATTTCCTTCTCCAATGCATTAAAGTGAAGTAGCTCAGTCATGTCCGACTCCTAGCGACCCCATGGACTGCAGCCTACCAAGCTCCTCCGTCCATGGGATTTGCCAGGCAAGAGTACTAGAGTGGGTTGCCATTGCCTTCTCTGGGAGCACACTGTAGTGGCTATGATAAAACTGATGTCATCTGGTTAAGCCATTCTATATGCTTGTTTTTAGTGCCTCTTTGGTGGTTAATGCTCTCATGGGCATTAACATGGGATAAAAAATATATCTATACTTTGTGCCAAATCCTATGTATCAAACTACATGTTTCTAACTCAGTGTTCCTTATCTCTGATCTCCCAATCTTCCTTCTTCCAGGTCCTTGGCCATTCAGCCAAGACATCTCCCACCACTTATGATTCTTAGCTCTTACCTATACATTCCTTTTCCCATATAAAGTTAATGACCAAGTACACAGCCTGAAACTGTGTCCATTGGGAGAATTTTCTCTTACTGTTTTCTTTCAAGGGCCACGTCTAAGTAGGTCTATACTCTTAACAGCAGTCAAATTTTGACTTGTATCCACATACTGAGCCAATCCATCAGTAATCCAAGTTCAGATATTTTCCTACTCTTCTGGCAGATCATAAGGGAACCTCCCATAGGACTGTTGGTGTGTCCTGGTGGTAAGGTCATTTCTATAGTAGTAGATGACATAGGAGTCTGGGCCACCTGTTCACACAGCTTATTTGTGCCTTCTGGCCTTGTTTGTAGCTAATCCAAGATGTGCCACTTTCTGGCAAAATAACTGAACTCCAAAAGTTAAGAAAAAACAAAATCATACTATAAAATAATATATGACATATTCAAACCAAATATATCTATCCTACCATTTCATCTAAATGGTCAAACTTAACTGTTATAAGAAAAAGATTTTTAGATGGGATCACATGGCAAAATCTAGTAAATGAGAAACATATATGTAATAAAATGATTTAGAAAATATGAAACTAAAAAGTTGATAGACAATAATTTACTTGGTTAAGTAAAATATATGTTAGTAATTCAAATTAAAGCAAATCCTTTTGATGTTTACAGCAAAACCATACCACATATTCAAATCTAATGTGAGGTTATCTTTTTGTACCATGACAAATTACCAAATAAAGCACATGAAATGACACTTTCAGATAGAAAATCAACACCTAGTCAAAATTAATCCTCTTTGCTGAAAATTCTGAGAAGCAGTTTGTCCACATATTTGCTAAAGCAAGGCCCTCTCTTCTCAAATGAGTATATCTGAACTCTACATGTATCCCCCCCCATGTTTAAATGGTTGTTTATGATAGAATGATTTGGAATCATATGATGATCAAGTACTACCTTCTTATTTTTGTATAACCTATATGCCAGGCATATATTCAGCTATTAAGAAGCACTGAATAATGACTACTAAATTGTTTTACCAAAGTTAACAGCTGTTCAGTTGATATAAATCAATGTGAAAGTCTGTAAAAAATTTTTTTAAATAAAAATAAAATAAGCAAATGATGCTAAGCAAATACAAATCAAAAGAAACAGAAAGCATGATATTTATATCAGCCAACTGCAGATGGTGACTGCAGCCATGAAATTAAGAGGCTTGCTACTTGGAAGAAAAGCTAGGACTAACCTAGACAGCATATTCAAAAGCAGAGACATTACTTTGCCAACAGAGGTCCGTCTAGTCAAGGCTATGGTTTTTCCTGTGGTCATGTATAGATGTGAGAGTTGGACTGTGAAGAAGGCTGAGCACTGAAGAATTGATGCTTTTGAACTGTGGTGTTGGAGAAGACTCTTGAGAGTCCTTTGGACTGCAAGGAGACCCAACCAGTCCATTCTGAAGGAGATCAGCCCTGGGATTTCTTTGGAAGGAATGATGCTAAAGCTGAAACTCCAATACTTTGGCCACCTCATGCAAAGAGTTGACTCATTGGAAAAGACCCTGATGCTGGGAGGGATTGGGGGCAGGAGGAGAAGGGGACGACAGAGGATGAGATGGCTGGATGGCATCACTGACTCGATGGACGTGAGTCTGAGTGAAATCTGGGAGTTGGTGATGAACAGGGAGGCCTGGTGTGCTGCAATTCATGGAGTCGCAAAGAGTTGGACACGACTGAGCGACTGAACTGAACTGAAGGAAACATGTATTCCAAAAACATTAAATGAGATAAGAAAGCCAATTTTACTACAAAGGATTTGATTCACAAGTTATAAAGATTAAGAATATCTACATATCTAATTTTGTAGCAACAATATTCATAAAACAAAAGTTTTAGGAGACACCAGCAAAAAAAACAGATAAGATACATTAGTTGTAGGAAATTTTAATTCATTTCTCTTGGGCCATAATACATAAAAGTAAAAACAAATTAAGTAAGGTTATAAATAAGCAAAATCTTTTTACAAAATTGTCATAAAGTTGTTATGAAACTTCACAAAGATAAAGACCAATCGTTCAAATATTGATGTGAAATTTTTAATAAAATATTAATAAATCAAACCCAGTAGCACATTAAAAAATTAATTTCCCAGAATCCAATGGGATATGTTCCAGGAATGCGAAGATAACTGACATTAAGATATTTGTTTCTATAATCTGTCATATTAACAGATCTAAGGGCAAAAATAATTTGATATATCTATAAATTCTAAAAAGGTACTTAATGATATTCACTATCCATTCTGATTAAAATATAAATTCAATACAATAGGAATAGATTGATAATTTCTTAACATTATAAAATATACCCCCCCAAAAAAAATATCCAGTAAAATGCTTACTAGAGAAATTCTAGGAGCATTTTCATTAAAGTCAGGAATTATACAAGACATTCTACTGTAATGCAATTATTTTAAATTTTTATAGAGATTATAGACAAAGCAATTAATAAAAAGGTAAAATTAGCAACAGAGTTTAAAAAGGAGGAAATAAGATTACCCTATTGTGCAAATAACACAATAACATACCTGGAAATCCAACAGGTATTTGGATTTTATCTTAACAATTAAAATAATTCAGTGTATTGGTAGGGTATCAAATTTGTGTTCACAAATTGGTAGATTTTATATAATAATAATCAGTGGAAATACTGGTCAAGAGGAACCAATTTAGAGTGCCAACAAATACATAAAGTATCTACATGTATAAACAATCTGCATTAAGAAATGTGCATGCCCTTGATTAAAAAATCTTTAAAATCTTATGGAGGAACACAAAAATGGACCTGAAAAGTAAAGAGGCATGCTTTGTTCTTTTTTCAACTTTTTATTTTGTATTGGGATATAGTCAATTACCAATGTTGTGATAGTTTCAGGTGAGAGGCATGCTATGTTGTTACATAGGAAACTCAGTATCATAAATATGTGTTATCCCTTAGTCAAAATATTTTAATAAAAACACCATCAGAAATTTTCTTTCAGAATGATACAAACTGATTATATATCTCCTGTGTAGTAGTAGTAGCAGCAGCAACAGCAGCAGAAGTAATAGTAATGGTAATGATATAGCAACCAGGGAAAAAAATAAAACAGAAGTGTAATGAAAAGACACATATCTACATCCACTTATAGGGATTTGTCCTATACAATTAATTGCTCCTGTAAGTGGGAAGTAACTTGCATATGAGGTTAGTCAATGCAACATTTTTCGTAATTCCAAAGACTGGAAACTGCCTAAATGGTCATCAATAGGAGACAAATTAAATACACTATGGTACAACCTTGGGCTTCCCTGATGTCTCAATAATAAAGAATCTGGCTGCCAATGCAGGAGACACAGATGTGGGTTCGATCCCTGGGACAGGAAGATCCCTTAGAGAAAGAAATGGCAACCTACTCCAGTATTCTTGCCTGGGAAGTTCCATGGACAGAAGAGCCTGGCAGGCTACAGTCCATGGGGTCACAAAGAGTCGGACACGACTTAGCAACTGAATAATAAAAACAAATGGCACAACCTTACATTGGAATACTGTCCTACCATAAAACTGAATGGGGAAACTCTTTATATGTCAGTTTGAAAAGATTTCCAAGATTCAGTGTGAGGTGAAAGAGCAAGAGGCAGATGTGTATGTCCATTATGCTGCCATTTGTCTATAAAATAAGGAGTGGGGGAGTGTATATGTGTATGAATATATGTGTATCATATATTTCTACACATACATACCTACATTTACTCAAATATATGTATATAAAATCTTTGGAAGGATATACAAGAAAGTAATAACTCAGCACTTTGTTGAATAATGAGCAGGGGAAATGGGAGACTTTTTTCTTATTTCCTATTTTTTTAAATTAAATTTTAAATTAAGATCCATAAATTTTTTCAAACAATTAAATTTTGAAAATTAGTGCCAACAAAATCTTCTTTCCTATTCAATTAAAACCAATGAGAATATTATGCTTAGTGAAACAAGTCACACAGAGAAATACAAATAACATGTGTGCTTAGTTGCCCAGTCATGTCCAACTCTTTTGTGACCCCAGAAGCACGCCAGGCTTCTCTGTCCATGGGGATTCTCCAGGCAAGAATACTGGAGTGGGTTGCCATGCCCTCCTCCAGGGGATCTTAGGGACTGAACCCGTGTCTCTTATATATCCTGCAGACGGATTCTTTACCCAGGTCTCCCACATTTCAGGCAGATTCTTTACCATTTTAGCCACCAGGGAAGCCCTACAAATACTATATAATATCACTTATATGTGGAATATAAAAAAATAATACAAATGAACATATATATAAGATAGAGGGCTTCCGTGATAGCAATAAAGAATTCACCTGCAATGAAGGAGACGCAGGAAACATGTTTGATCCCTAGGTTGAGAAGATCCCCTGGAGGGGGAAATGGGAACCCATTTCCAGTACTCTTACCTGAAAAATCCCATGGACAGAGGAGCCTGGAGGGTACAGTCCAAAGGATTGCTAAGAGTTGGACATAACTGAGAGTCTGAACACACACACAAGACAGAAACAAACTCACAGACATTGAAAATAAACTTGTGGTTACCAAAGTGGAGAGGGAAGAGGGGAGGAACAAATCAAGGGTATGGGATTAATAGATATAAATTACTATATATAAAATAGATAAGCAACAAGAATTTAGAATATAGCATTATATTATATGCTACTATAATATATTATATTATACCTACTATCTTATAATAACCTATAATGGAATGTAATCTGCAAAAATACTGGACCACTATACTGTACACCTGAAACTAACACAATAATAGATCAACTAAACTTCAATTTTTTAGGAATTAGATAAATAGATTAGTGAACCTTTCAGTTCAGTTCAGTTCAGTCACTCAGTCGTGTCCGACTCTTTGCGACCCCATGAATCGCAGGATGCCAGACTTCCCTGTCCATCACCAACTCCCAGAGTTTACCCAAACTAATGTCCATCGAGTCGGGGATGCCATCCAGCCATCTCATCCTCTGTCGTCCCCTTCTCCTCCTGCCCCCAATCCCTCCCAGCATCAGAGTCTTTTCCAGTGAGTCAACTCTTTGCATGAGGTGGCCAAAGTACTGGAGTTTCAGCTTCAGCATCAGTCCTTCCAAAGAACACCCATGGCTGATCTCCTCTAGAATGGACTGGTTGGATCTCCTTGCAGTCCGAGGGACTCTAAAGAGTCTTCTCCAACACCACAATTCAAAAGCATCAATTCTTCGGTGCTCAGCTTTCTTCACAGTCCAACTCTCACATCCATACATGACCACTGGAAAAACCATAGCCTTGACTAGACAGACCTTTACTGAGCATCAACTATGTACCAGATACTATTATATGTTCTGAAAGCAACATGGTATACCATTTCCTCCTCTTCTTGGAGTTAGAGAAAATGTTACAATTAATCACATTAACCATCTTAGCATTTACAGTTGGAATACAGGCTTCCTTCTGTCTATGGTATTCATTCTGTTTCATCTAATTTTATGTATATATTACCTTTATTATATAAAATAGCCAATATGATGTTGCTTCATGTTTCAAGATGATGCCATTAAAATAACTGCTTTTTACAAGAATAGTTATGGCCAAAGACAGTGATTTTAGCCCAAAGGCATTCTCTGTTATTTTTCACCCCTAAGGATGGTTTTGGTTTTTCTGTTGTGATAGAGGTTTTTTGAAAAGTCAGCATCATTAATTTGCTCTCAAATATTCCACTTTTTCCTATGATTTGACTGTAAGTACCTATTTGCTGTATAGGTTCTGGCACAAGTAATACTAATAATTTTGCTGTATTAAAATAAAAGAACACACTTACCAACAAAGGAGAAAGGTAAAAGAAAATATAGTAAACAGTCCACCAAACCAAGTGGTGTTCATTCTAGGAATGTGGTGATGGATGAACATCTGGAAATTTCATTCTATATGATAACATAAAACTTCACATCCATTAGCCAGCTAAGGAAAAAAATGCTTAGTTACCTCTTTAGATGCTGAGAGGACATGTTAAAAAATTAAGACAAATATTTAAACTTTCAAAGAAAAAGAAAGTGGTGCATCCTATATGATTTAAAACATTTACAGTATTATCTTGCTTTTGGCCATAAACTTTATATTAAAAATCAGGAACTAAAACCAGAAACTAACCAGAAATCTTGCTTTTGTTGTTTCTATGTGTAATAGCTTAGGAAATTCTGACACAGTAAGTCATGAGCTATATAAAAGGTACAGATACAATACAGAAATCTTTTTAGAAAACACAAAAGAATGATCTGAAAAAATATTATAATTAAGATGAGCTGAACGGCTAACTCCCTACAAAATAAATATAGGACACACCCCCGTGACACTTCCCGGGAGCTACGGTGAAGCCACGCCCCATCACTGCTCCACTCAGGCTACACGTGGGACACACACCAGACGCACAGCCACCACTTCTTCTTCCACAGGTTTGCCCAGAAGGACAACCCAAGGTAAGGCTTGCAGCTGGCGAACTCCCAGCGGCTGGACTCCAGGGTCCAGCACCTGTGGGACCCCGAATCCGAGTACATCAACTTCTGCTCTGATCACTTTGAGGAGAACTGCTTGCACTGATGGGAATCCTGACGGAGGGAATTCCTGCAGTATTTTTCTTTCTCTAGGTTGTGCCAAACAAGCAGGACCAAGGGGCTCAGTTACCCACCTGGCCCTGCGGGACTCAGCTGGCTCCGGTGAGGCAGGAAGTGCTGCTCTGAGGGCCCTTAAGGGCCCACAGCTCCATCTTCCCCACCTCTATCTCCTAGCGTTACCTGCCTACCTGTGCAAGAGGCCCCAGCACCTCCGCCTTGCCTGTCCCCCACCCCGGGTAGCCAGGAGCCTGGCCTCAGCAGTGCCTTCTCAGACCTCCTGGAGCCCCCTGGGTGCCAGGAAGATGAAGCGGGCTGCAGCCGAGCAGGGGCCACACCGGCAGCCATTCCCTCTGGAACTCACCCTCTTGGCCTATACGCCACCATCTGCCAGAGCCTACATCCAGTACAAGCTGCCAGCTGCGCAGCGCCCTGCTCTGGAAGCAGCGAGCTGAGGCCGCACTTGACCTCCGGGACGAGGCCCAGCACCAGCTGCAGGCCTGCGAGCAGCGGGAGCCCCAGACCGAGCTGCAGCAGGAGCAGCGGTGGAGAAACGGACACAGGCAGACGCCTGCTGGACTCTGAAGGAGAATGTGCAAGACTTCGCTGTGCACTGAGCAGTAGCATGGCCTGAGTGAGGGGCCACCCGTCAGGGATCCAGCCTCTTCCAACCTCAGAATCTACCTGGCGAGGACTTGACGTGAGCTGTGTCCGTCAGACCTTCCAGATGCCATAAGGAAGTGGATTCTGGAAGGAAACCCTGCTCTCTGGCTCAGCCCCACACCAGGCCTGTCACTTCTGAGAAACAGACAAAAATGATGGTTACTGATCTGAAGCCAGATGCTTGGCAGGCAGGTAGTGAGGGTTCCACAGTGACCTTTCTGGGTCCTGGTGGTCTTGGATGAGGTGGTGGGGAGCAGAGGGGCAGGCAGTGGACAGCAGTGCTGGCCTGAACCTGTGTACCCATTTTCCTTCAATTCAACTGGAGTGTGGAAGGCCTCCCAGCATCTGTGGTCTTCAGGTAAGTGTGCAAGACAACTTACTGCTCACGGGACTTCCCCTTGCCTGGACTCAGCCACCGTGGCCCCAAGATCAGAGCCTCATTCTTTCTAGTCTGGAAATAGCCACGCGGTGTTGTAATATTTGCTTTTGAGGACCCTTGGAGTGTAACTTCATTTATTCAAATTATGCCTGAGAGAGCGGATATTCATTACAGGAGGTGAACGCAGAGCAGTGTCTTCAGGTGGTTCTGGAGCCCGCAGGCCAAGGCGCATCTTGCACGGTTTCCTAGCTTGCTGGTGGCTACACGTGAACTCACTCTCCTCAGGGTGTCCACCTGTACGTGGCACCTGGGCTCTTCAGCAAGACCTGAGGTGTGGCAGGTGCTACATTTACATGGGCCACTGCCAGAGGCAGGAAATGAGCTCTAAGGCCCAGAAGAGAGACCATTTTCCCCCAAAATGGCTTCCTGGCAGCTGGAGCAGGACTCTTATTCCAAGAAGGGAGGCAGAATGGTGCCTTCTGCATTGGGGTGGACTCACAGCGCCTTCTGTCGGGACAGAGGAGGACTTGGTGGCCTGCCTCAGTTTCCCAGCTCAGGCAGGAGCCTACAGTGTAGCCCAGCAGCAGGGCAGCCACAGAAGAGCCAGGACAGCGAGGAGAGAGGCCAGAGCCTGACGGGCTTTCCTCCCACCAGTCCTTCCCCTTCCCTTCCCCACTGGCACAATCCAAGTAGGGTGGGGAGCTGCTGGCAGGACTAGAGAACCAAGCCAGCCTGACGGATCCTGAGCCATCCAGCAGCATGGCCAGGCCTCAGCTCCCCAAGGACCCAGGGCTGGAGCCCCTCAGTGGGGGCTCTACAGCAAGGTTTGTGTGTAGGTAACACTGCTGTGGCTTTAATGGAGGCAAGCCTATGAACAATAAGTACTTAGTGAGGGGCAAAAGCAACAAAAAATAAATACAAACATGATGTAGGTTGACATATGAGCAATAACTCATTAAAAGTTCTAATGAGGAAAACACAAAGATTTTGTTTACAGAAACAATAGAGACATAAAATACACTAGGAAGCACCTTTTAAAAATGTGTGGAACTTATATGAAGAAAATAACAAAATTAGTATTGTAGAATTGAAAAATTGAACAAACAAACAGAAAAGACAGCCCTGAAATAGAACCTGATATGTACATAAGACAGTTACTAGGAAATGAATTATTCAGTAAATAATGATGGAAAAATTAGATTAGCTACTTTGTAGAAAATGTACATCTTACTTCCATCAATGCCAGATAGACTCAAGAGCTAAGTGAATGGTTAAAAGATTAATTTCTGAAATACTAAACAGTAAGGGTTTTGTTAAGTTTTCTTTTAGTGTAGAAAAAATACAGGTAAATTTTTATTAAATCTATGAATAAAGAAAATGTGAAATTTAAAAAGCTATTAAAGGAATCACAAAGAAAGAAAGGAGTGAGTATAGATGGATATTTATATCAACTTGGACTTTTCTTGTCAAATATGAGAAATTGGTGAGCATGGTTTCCCCAGGAAAGGGAACTGAGATGGAGACAGTTTTCACTGAAAATCTTTTCTTTGTATCACTTTTATTTTTGTATCATGTTCATGTATTATCTTTTAAAAACATAATTTAACCAACTTAAATTTCCAGTTAAAAAAGAAAAAAAAAAAGTCCCAAAGATTGACAGATTTGGCTATCTAAAACCTTAGCATGTCAGTAAATAGCAGCAAAAAAAGCCTAAAAATAATGTAACATGGAAACATATTCACAACCAGTATGTCAAAAGCTGACTTAATATCCTTGATAGAAAAAAATATTATTTCACCAAAGAAAAGCCAAAAAAAAAAAATGAAGTCATCTAAGGAAAAATAGACATGGGGTACAGTGGGCATGGGAGGAAATACATGGGAGGAAATACAAATGACAAATAAAGATGTTGAAAATATTCAACCTTACTTCTGATCAAGAAATTCCAAGGAAAATAGCAATGAGATACTGTTTTTCAGGTATAAAATTACCAAAAATTAAAAATACTCTGTTCTTGCAAAGGTACAACGGACAAAGCTTGCTTTCACCCAGCTGATGGAAGTATAAATTAGTAAGACCTTTCTGGAAAATAGTTTGGCAGTGTGTATCACAAGCCTTAAAATGTTCCTGAGTTTTGTCTCGGAAATTTCCACTTCTGAAGAATCTAGGCTATACATAATCTACATCATGGAGACGGTTTCGTGCCTAAGATGTTTACTGCAACATTAGTTGTAATAGAAAAAAGATCAAGCTTGAACTTGCAGTTGGACAGAAGAGCCCCATCAGTGTCTGGCTCTAATGGTACATGACAGTGTAAGAGTTAATCCACCACACAGAGTTCACAGTCGGGCCAATTTTCCAAATTAAAGTGATGGGCCTAGTTTTCACATTTAGGTGTTTTATAAGATCATATTTTTGCTCAATAAAGAGGATTAGGTATTTGAGGAAGAATTAAAACAGGGGAACAGAGGGAAATTCGGTTGGGGAATACTTTAAAGGATTTGGTGGTTATTTTAATAGAAAAGGGAGAGCTGAAAAGATTTCTGTTGTGTACAGAAAGAGAAAACTTGTGAGGAGAAATTGTAGGGTAATTGAAACATTTCACAAAAGTTGTTGAAATATCAGAGCCAAAAGTAAACCCTCACCTCTAATGAACTTTAAAATAGCATGAAATTTGAGCCTGCTTGCAAGTGAATAATTAAGCTCCCTGTCTGTGTATCTGTGATAGTACAAACCTGCTCCATTTTAGCATGTTTGCAAATCTACCTCATCCACAAGGTTCTCATCTCCAAGGAAGAAGATCTTTTATTGGGTTTTACAACCTTATGCCTTAGCCACAATGTGGCAAACCCATTTGCTATATGATTGAACTCATATTCTGTAGGTTCTTTGTAATTTTCCAGAGTAGTATTTAACATGAAGCTGTTCTTTCAAACAGGATTACCAAACCAATAACAATGACCAAGCAGTGGTTGAAATCTGTATCACACGAATTACAACAGCCATCAGAGAGACAGAGTCGATTGAAAAGCACGCAAAGGCCCTTGTGGGGCTCTGGGACTCCTGCTTGGAACACAACCTGAGGCCCTCTGGGAAAGATGAAGACACTCCCCATGCAAAAATCGCATCTGATATCATGAGTTGCATTTTACAGGTATGTCTGTGTTCAGCATCATGCTATTTGATACTGGCTTGGCAGCTTAGTTGAACACCTGGTGTCTCTGAACCAAGAGCCAGTGTTTCTGTAGTGTTCAGATACTGTAAAAAGACACCACAAACCATCAATAGCTAAGCCGAGCAGACTGGTAATTAATAATCTAAGAAGGTTCTACTGAGCCCCCACTCAGCAAGACATGCTGTGGGGAATTCGAAGTAAGCAAGCTCTAGTCTATTTGGAGAGACAAGACATGTACATATAAAAAGCTAACAATAAAGCACTGTGTGTCCAGATCTGAATGAGAAATATTGGAAAATTAAGAAAAGGAGAGCTCTTTTTCATCCAAGGAGACCCAAAGAGGGGGTAACCTCTGAATTGAGGGATAATGAGCTTGAAATATGTGGAGGGAAGTGGCTAAGTCATTGGAAAGTGCATTTCTGTATATACTGTGAATTTTCCATGATGACATCTGCCTCTTCCAACTGTATTCAAATTCTTCCTGCTGGCATAAACATGACTTTGGAATTTTGGCTCAATCACAAACTAATTATGTAAAATTGAAATGTTGGCCAAGTTACATAATTTCTAAGCCACAGTTTCCTCCTTATAAAATGCAGATAACAAATTTTACCAACCAGTAATATTGATAGGCATTTCTTTTTTTCTTCTGGCCACATTTCAGTTTACTTTCCATGATTAATGTTTTAAAGTGAGCTTCTCTGATAGCTCAGCTGGTAAAGAATCCACCTGCAATGCAGAAGACCCTGGTTCAATTCCTGGGTCGGGAAGATCCTCTGGAGAAGGTATAGGCTACCCATTCCAGTATTCTTGTGCTTCCCTGGTGGCTCAGATGGTAAAGAATCTGCCTGCAATGCTGGAGACCTGGGTTTGACCCCTGGGTTGGGAAGATTCCTGGAGGAGGACTTGGCAACCACTCCAGTATTCTTGCCTGGAGAATCTTCATGGACAGAGGAGCCTGGAGAGCTACAGTCCATGAGATTGCAAAGAGTTGGACACAACTGAGTGACTGAACACAATGTTTTAAAGTAGAGATTAACCCTTCTTTTTATGCAGAATTAATTAGCATGCTGGAGTAGTGGTTCCACTGATTCTCTTTTACTGAAAGGCTATATTAATAATAAACAATTAATTAGCACTGTCTACTAGGTTCAACAAAGACATGGTCTTGGCATGTAATGGTTTATTTAAAATTTGTTTATTTTTGGTTGAAGGATAATTGCTTTACACTGTTGGTTTCATTTCTGCCATACATCAACATGAATCAGATATACATATGTCCCCTCCATCTTGAACCTCCCTCCCACTTCCCACCCTTCCCCACCCTTCTAGGTTATTACAGAGCCCTGGTTTGAGTTCCCTGAGTCATATAGCAAATTTGGGTATCTATTTTACATATGGTAGTATTTATGCTTCAGTGCTACTCTCTCCATTCATCTCACCCTCTCCTTCCTCCCAGCAATCCCGCCTGGGTTCATAAGTCTGTTCTTTATGTCTGCATCTCCATTGCTGCCTTGCAAATAGGTTCATCAGCACCATCTTTCTAGATTCCATGTATGTGTGTTAATGTATATTTGTTTTTCTCTTTCTGACTTACTTCACTCTGTATAATAGTCTCTAGGTTCATCGACCTCATTAGAACTAACTCAGATGCGTTCCTTTTTACGGCTGAGTAGTATTCCATAGTATATATGTACCACAGCTTGTTTACCCATTTGTCTGTGGATGGACCTCTAGTTTGCCTCCATGTCCTTGCTACTGTAAATAGTTCTGCAGTGAACGCTGGGGTGCATGTGTCTTTTTCAGTTTTGGTTTCCTCAGGGTATATGCCTAGAAGTGGAATTGCTGGGTCATATGGTAGTTTTGAGCTTCGCTGGTGGCTCAGATGGTAGAGAATCTGCCTGCAATGCAGAAGATCTGGGTTTGATCCCTGGGTCAAGAAGATTCCCTAAAAAAAGAGAATGGCTTCCCACTCCAATATTCTTGCCTGGAGACTTCCATGGGCAGAGGAGCCTGGTGAGCTACAGTCCAAAGGGTTACAAAGAGTCGGACATGACTGAGTGATTAACACACACATGGTAGTTTTATTCCTAGTTTTTTAAGGAATCTCCATACTGTCTTCATAGTGGCTCTATCAATTTCTGTTCCCACCTGCTGTGCAAGAGGGTTCCCTTTTCTCCACACCTTTTCCAGCCTTATGGTTTGTGGTTTTTTGATGATGGCCATTCTGACCAGTGTGAGGTGATACCCCTTTTAGTTTTGATTTGCATTTCTCTAATAATAAACAATGTTGAACATCTTTTCATGTGTTTATTAAGTATATGTATGTATTCTTTGGAGAAATGTCTGTTTATGTCTTTTGCCTGCTTTTTGATTAGGTTGTTTGTTTTTCTGATATTGAGTTGTATAAGCTACTTATATATTTTGGAAATTAATCCTTTGTCAATTGTTTCATTTGCTATTATTTTCTCTCATTCTGAGGGCTTTCTTTTCACTTTATAGTTTCCTTTGCTGTGAAAAAGCTTTTAAATTTAATTAGATCCCACTTGTTTATTTTTGTTTTTATTTTGATTATTCTAGGAGGTGGGTCTAGAGGAGCTTGCTATGATTTATGTCATAGAGGGTTCTCTCTATATTTTCTTCTAAGAGTTTTTATAGTTTCTGGTCTTATATTTAGGTCTTTAATCTGTTTTGAGTTTATCTTTGTGTATGGTGTTAGGAAGTGTTCTAATTTCATTCTTTTACGTGTAGTTGGATACGTGTAAAGGTTCACGTATCCAGTTCTCCAACACCACTTTTTGAAGAGACTATCATTGCCCTACTGTATATTCTTGTCTCCTTTGTCAAAGATAAGGTGTCCATAGGTGCATGGCTTACCTCTGGGCTTTCTATCTTGTTCCATTGATCTATGTTTCTGTTTTTATTGGCAGGTAATGGTTTTAAAACCCAAATAGTCTTCTCTGATTTGGTGTGGCATTGTGGATTGCAAAGAGACTTTCACCTTCCACTTTCACTGAGGCTTATGTTGCTGAGGAGTCAGGCTAGCAGCCTAACAACCATCTCAGTGCACTTTCCCAGTACATCTTGGTATACTATTATCTACGGTCCTCCTGGCCACAGAGAGAAGCTTGTTTCATATAGGAACATTACTTTTATTTATTTATTATTGGGATATAGTTGCTTTACAATGCTGTGTCAGTTTTGGTTGTACAGCAAAGTGAATCAGCCATATATTCCCTCTTTTTTGGATTTCTTTCCCATTTAGGTCACCATAGAGCACTGAGTTCCCTGAGCTATGTAGTAGGTTCTCATTCATTGCTTGTTTTATACATAGTAATATATATATATATATGTTAATCACAGTCTCCAAATTCATCCCATTCACCATTTCCCCCACTTGGTGTCCATACATTTGTTCTCTACGTCTGTGTCTCTATTTCTCTTTTGCAAATAAGATCGTTTATACCATTTTCCAGATTTCACATACATGCATTAATATACAATATGTGTTTTTCTGACTTCACTCTGTATGACAGTCTCTTGGTCCAGCCACATCTTCAAATTATATAATTTTGTTCGTTTTTATGGCTGAGTAATAGTCCATTGTGTATATGTACCACATCTTCTTTATCCATTCTCTAGTAATGGGCATTTAGGTTGATTCTATGTCCTGGCTATTATATATAGTGCTGCAATGAACACTGAGGTGCATATATCCTTTTGAATCATGATTTTCTTTGCTCAGTGGTGGGATTGCTGGGTCATATGGAAGTTCTATTTTTAGTTTCTTAAGGTACCTCCATACTGTTTCCATAGTGACTGTAGCAGTTTACATTCCCACCATCAGTGCAAGAGGGTTCCTTTTTCTCCACACCCTCTCCAGCATTTATTGTTTATAGATTCTTTGATAAAAGCCATTCTGACTTGTGTGAGGTGATACTTCATTGTAGTTTTTATTTGCATTTCTCTAATAAATAGTGATGTTGAACATCTTTTCATGTGTTTGTTGGCCATCTATATGTTTTCTTTGGAGAAAATTGGGATTTTTTTTTTTTTTTGAGCTAAATGAGCTGTTCATATATTTTGGAGCTTAATTCCTTGTCAGTTGCTTCATTTGCGAACATTTCTTCCCATTCTGAGAGTTGTTTTTTGGCCTTGTTCCTGGTTTCTTTTGCTATGCAAAAGCTTTTAAGTTTAATTAGGTGCCATTTATTTACTTTCGTTTTTATTTTCATTACTGTAGGAGGTAGGTCAAAAGAGATCTTCCTGTGATGTATGTTAAAGAATGTTCTGCCTATGTTTTCATTCTAAGAGTTTTATAGTGTCTGGCCTTACATTTAGGTCTTTAATCCATTTTGAGTTTATTTTTGTGTATTGTATTATATAGTATTCTAATTTCATTCTTTTACATATAGCTGAACAATTTTCCCAGCACCACTTATTGAAAAGACTGGTTTTTTTCCATTGTATATTCCAGCCTCCTTTGTCGTAGATTAGATGACCTTAGGAGTATGTTTTTTTTCCTCTGGACTTTCTATCCTATTCCATTGATCTATATTTCTGTTTTTGTGCCAACATCATACTGTCTTAATCAATGTAGCTTTGTAGTACTGTCTGAAGTAAAGAGCCTTATTCCTCTAGCTCCATTTTTCTTTCTCAGGATTGCTTTGGCTATTCATGGTCTTCTGTGTTTCCATACAAATTGTAAAATTTTTTGTTTTAATTCTGTGAAAAATGCCATTGGAAATTTGATAGGGATTACATTGAACCTATAGATTGCTTTGGGTAGTACAGACACTTTCACAATATTGATTGTTTCAGTCCAAGAACATGGTTTCTCTCTCGATCTGTTTGTGTTGTCTTTGATTTCTTTTATCAGTATCTTACAGATTTCTGAGTACAGGTCTTTTGCCTCCTTAGGTAAATTTATTCCTAGGTATTTTATTCTTTTTGTTGTAATGATAAAAGAGGTTGTTTACTTAATTTCTCTTTCTTATCTTTCATTGAAGTATATAGGAATGCAAGAGATTTCTGTGCATTAATTTTGTATCCTACAATTTTACTAAATTCATTGATTAAATCTTGTAGTTTTCTAATGGTGTCTTTAGGGTTTTTCTATGCATAATATCATGTAATCTGCAAACAGTGACAGTTCTACTTCTTCTTTTCCAATTTGGATTCGTTTATTTCTTTATTTCTCTGATTGCCCTAGCTAGGACTTTCAAAACTGTGTTGAAGAATAGTGGCAGGAGTGGACAGCCTTGAAGTGTTCCTGATCTTAAAGGAAATGCTTTCAGTTTTTCACCATTGAGAATGTTAGCTGTGCGTTTGTCATATAAGGCCTTTATTATGTTAGTTTTTTTTTTTTTAATCACAATGGTTGTTGAATTTTGTCAAAAGCTTTTTATGCATCTATTGAGATGATCAAATGGTTTTTATTCTTCAGTTTATTAGTGTGTTCTAGCCTATTGATTGATTCACATATATTAAAGAATTCATACATGCCTGGGATAAATTCCACTTGATCATAGTGTATGATTCTTTTAGTATGTTGTTGGATTTGGATTCCTAGTATTTTGTTGAGGATTTTTACATCTATGGTCATCATATATATTGGCCTGTTATTTTCTTTTCTTTGTGAAATCTCTTGTCAAAGAGACAAAGACATCAGGGTGATGGTGACCTCATAGAATGTGCTTGGAAGTATTCCTCCCTTTGCAGTTTTTAAAAAGAGTTTGAGAAGGATAGGTGTCAGCTCTTCTCTAAATGTTTGCTAGAATTTGCCTGTGAAACCACCTGGTCCTGGACTTTTATTTGTTGGAAGATTTTGAATCACAGTTTCAATTTCATTACTTGTAAACAGTCTTTTCATATTTTCTGTTTCTTCCTGGTTCAGTCCTCAAAGGCTGTGTTTTTCTAAGAATTTGTCCATTTCTTCCAGGTTGTCCGTTTTGTTGGCATATAGTTGCTTGTAGTAGTCCCTTATGATCCTTTGTATTTCTGCAGTGTCAGTTGTGACTTCTTTTTCATTTCTAATTTTGACTTGAGTCCTCTCCTTACTTTTTGATGAGTCTGGCCAAAGGTTTATTGATTTTGTTTATCTTCTCAAAGAACCAGCATTTAGTTTCATTGATTTTTGCTCTTGTTTTCTTCATTTTTATTTCATTTATTTCTGCTCTGATCTTTATGATTTCTTTCCTTCTACTAACTTTGGGTTTTGTATGTTCTTTTTCTAGTTGATTTAGGTGTAAGGTTAGTTTATGTGAGATTTTCTTTGTTTCTTGAAGTAGGGTTGTATTGCTATAAACATCCCTCTTAGAACTTCTTTTGCTACATCCCATAGTTGTGGGGTCATCATACGTTCATTGTCTTTTGTTTCTAGGAATTTTTTTATTTCCTCTTTGATTTCTTCAGTGATCTCTTGGTTGTTTAGTAACATATCATTTAGCCTACATGTGTTTGTGTTTTTTACAGTTTTTTTCACTGCAATTGATTTCTGATCTCAGAGCAGTCAGAAAAGATGCTTGACATGATTTCAGTTTTCTTAAACTTACCAAGGCTGATTTGTGACCCAAGGTATGATCTATCCTGGAGAGTGTTCTGTGTGCACTTGAGAGGAAAGTGTATTTTGCTGCTTTCGTATGGAATGTCCTATAAATACCAACTATCTCTATCTGGTCTAATGTGTCATTTAAGGCTTGTGTTTCCTCATTAATTTTTGGTTTGAATGATCTATCCATTGGTGTAAGTGGATTGTTAAAATCCCTTACTATTATTTTATTGCTGTCAATGTCCACTTTTATGGCTGTCAGCATTTGCCTTGTATTAAGATGCTCCTTTGTTGAGTGCATAAATATATACATTTGTTATGTCTTCTTAGATTGATCCCTTGATCATTATGTAGTGTCCTTTCATATCTCATGTAATAGTCTTTATTTTAAAGTCTATTTTGTCTGATGTGAGTATTACTTCTACAGCTTTCTTTTGATTTTCATTTGCGTGGAATATCTTATTCTACCCACCTCACTTTGAGTCTGCATATGTCTCTGGATCTGAAGTGGGTCTTTTGTAGATAGTGTATGTGCTGTGCTGTGCTTAGTTGCTCATGCATGAAGTCGCTCAGTCATGTCCAACTCTTTGCAACCCCATGGCTCCTCCATCCATGGAATTTTCCAGGCAAGAGAATTGGAATGGGTTGCTATTTCCTTCTCCAGGGGATCTTCCCGACCCAGGGATCAAACTCAAGTCTCCCATATTGCAGGCAGATGCTTTACCATCTGAGCCACCAAGGAAGCTTAGTTGCTCAGTCCTGTCCAAATCTTTGTGACCCCATGGACTGTACCCACCAGGCTCTGCTGTCCATGCAATTCTCCAGGCAAGGATACTGGAGTGGTTGCCATGCCCTCTTCCAGGGTATCTTCCCAACCCAGGGATTGAACCCAGGTCTCCTGCATTGCAAGCAGATTCTTTACATTGCCACCAGGGAAGCCCAAGAATACTGGAGTGGGTAGCCTATCCCTTCTCTAGGGTATCTTCCCAACTCAAGAATTGAACTACAGACTTCGGCATTGCAGGCAGATTCTTTACCAGCTGAGCTACCAGGGAAGCCCCAAACAGCATATATACAGGTCTTATTTTTGTGTCTATTCAGTCTGGGTCTTTTGGCTAGAGCATTTAGTCCATTTACATTAATTATCTATATGTCTGTTCCTATTACCATTTTCTTAACTGTTTTGGGTTTTTCTTGTAGGTCTTTTTCTTCTGTTTTGTTTCCTGCCTAGAGAAGTTTCTTTTGCATTTGTTGTAAAGCTGGTTTGGTGATGCTGAATTCTCTTAGCTTGCTTGTCTGTAAAGCTTTCGATTTCTGTATTCAACCTGAATGAGACCTTTGCTGGGTAGACCTTTGTTAGGTTTTTCCCTTCCATTGGCCTGCAAAAATCTGAAGAAAAATCAGCTGATAACCTTACGGGGATTCCCTTGTGTGTTATTTGTTGCTTTTCCCTTGATGATTTTTAATATTTTTCTTTGTATTTAATTTTTGTTAGTTTAATTAATACATGTTTTCATGTGTTGGGTTTATCATGTGTGGGACTCTGTGCTTCCTGGATGTGGGTAGCTCTTTCCTTTCCCATGGTAGGGAAGTTTTCAACTATAATCCTTCAAATATCTTCCTAGACTCTTTCTCTTCTTTTTCTGGGCCCCTATAATTCAAATATTGTCCCAGAGGTCTCAGAGACTGTCCTCATTTCTTTTCATTGTTTTTTTTTTTATTCTGCTCTGAACGTATTACATTTTGTTTGCTCAGTCCAGGGGCTAGTCAACTGAAAAAATAAGACTCTACACATACTGTCCTCAGGAGACATATGTGGGTTCAGTTGCTGGGTTGGGAAGATCCCCTGGAGAAGGGCCTGGCAACCCACTCCAGTATTCTTGCCTGGAGAATCCCAGGGACAGAAGAGCCTGGGGGGCTGCAGTCCATAGGGTCACACAGAGTCAGACACGACTGAGGTGACTTAGCACACGTGCATACACACTGTCACACTGTTTTCCTTTGTCCCCAGGGTTAGAGACGGAAAGGGAAGAAATGGGTATTTCAGCAAAATTAATGGAAGATTAATGCTGTTGTGTGTAACAACAAAGACCTAATTCTTCATTGATTATTCTTTTATTTTTATCTTGCTTATTTATTACTTTTTTATTTTATTTTTCATACAGTTTTAAAGGTTGCACTCAATTTATATTACTACAAAATATTGGCTATATTCCGCATGTTGTACAGTACATCATTGAGCCTGTCTTACACCTGACAGTTTTTACATCCCACTCCCCTATATTGCCCCTCCACCCCTCTCCTGGTGACTGCTAGTAACCCCTTGTTTGTTGATTATTCTTGACTATGTTATTGACACATCAGAAACCTAAATTACTTCACTCCAAATTACCATTCACAAATTTTCAGACAGAAACTCACAGATCAGCGGCATTCTCCAGCTCCCCCTGTGATTTCAAAACTAATGGTCTAGACTCTGGCAGCCCTATCCAATAGAAATAAAATGTAAGCTGCAAACATGAGCCATATGTGGGACTTAAAATTTTTTAATAGCCACATCAAAAAGAAGTGAAAAGAAACAAATGAAATGAATTCAATACTATGTTTTCCTTCATCCAGTATATCCAAAATGTAAACATGTAATTGGTGTGAAAATCAATGAACCATTTTACTTGTTTTTTGTATACCAAGTCACATAAATCTACTGTGTGCATTAGCACAGATTACCTTGCACTAGTCTCTTTCCAGAGGCTCAGGGTCTTCACATGACTGTGTGTTAACACAGTTCTAGAGAGTCTGGAAGCCTTTCTGGATGGAGATCAAATTTGAAAGAGTTATGAGCAACTACTGGTAGTTTTGCCAAGTAGGAAAAGTTCAGTGAGAAAGCATTCCAGGCAGAAAAAACAGATTGTCTCGTAGTCCAGATTTGTGAAATGAGACTGAGATCAGAGAACTGAGCAGCCTGTCATTCCAGAATACCCCACATTCTAACATAAAGAGATGTTTCATTCTGGAAGTCATTATGTCTCCTACTTAAAAAGAAGGTGGTGGGGATCAGATAAAAACATGAAACTCTTCAGAGCTGTCATTTCATTTAGTTTATGTTTTCCAATTTCTCCATCTTCTCTAGCAAGCCTTTATCAAATATAGTAGAAAAGCTCTTGTATACATAATATAAATAATATGTATAATATATATATTTTAGAAACCTTACAAATTTTTGCCTAACTAAAAAAATTACATTTTGATTCTACTTGTTTGACTTAGTATGAACAGAATGCTAGATTTCTAACTTTAAAAAATACATATGCAGCAAGCAACAAAGGTTTACTGTATAGCACAGGGCTTACTGTATAGTACTGTAGTCAATATCTTGTAATAACCTATAATAGAAAATAATTTCAAAAATAGTGTATGTATAACTAATCACAAAGAATTCTACTTTTTGAAATTAAAAAAAAAGTCACAACAAAACAAATTAATAATTAGATTTAATTTACTTGCTGCCTTTACAAGAACAATGTATGGGAATCATCAGTTAATTCAGTAGAGGCTCCAGAATGGGCTAAGAACTATAAAAAGAAAAAAACCCAAACATGAAACTCACTGCTGATCAATGATTCAGTGTCAGAGAGTTTGTAAGATTGTTGAGAGCAGGCCCCTGAGGACAAGCACTGGTGTTTTGGAAAGGGACAGAGAACAGGGCTAAAAGTTAGCTATATTGGTTCAGAGAGACCAGTGAGTCCCAGAGTGGATGATTCCAGCCTGTAGGGCCGGTGTGGGCACAGGGTGTCCATTGTGCACGCTCTGAGCAGCAGAAGGTATAATAATGCAAGGCGGAAAGCCCTGAGGCAAACTTGCTTTTTTCAGAGCATAGTGCAACAAGTTGTCGAGGCTACCCCTGGGGATGTGATCCCAGAAAGTCAGCTACCCCCCACCCCCCGCCATGAACCAAAGGCAAGGCTGTGGTCTTAGCCTTGGCATTTGGCTTTCATCAGACTTCAAGGGGAACTTTTTGTTGTGCAATAAACATTGAAAAGAAGATTTTGTCCTACTTGTAAAATAGGTTCTTGTGGGAAACATGGGCAAATCCAGATGACTCATTCTCGTGTGTGTGTGTGTATGTGAGTGTATGTGTGTGTGTGTTAGTAAAATAAAACAGTAGATCAACTTTAAAGTCAACCACTTAGCATTTTTAGCTATACAAGCACAGATTCCCTCCACCCAACTTACCTCCCAAGATAAGCAATCCCAATATCATGCTATCTAAATCAAGCAAGTGTCCACCAGTTCCTCTCCCTATGTCCTTTGCCATTTTTTCCCCGGGCATTTCACTGTCATTTCAAGCTAAATATGTTCCCTCACACACACAATCTTTCTGCCTTTTTTTCCCCCTAAATAATCTTTTTCAACCTAGGTTCAAACCTACATCAAGTGTCCATTCCTATTCTACTTTTAGTAGAAGTATTTTAAATTGTTTCTTTTCTTGGTCCCTAACTGTATGAACTTACCTCGTTTCAGTTCAGTTCAATCACGCAGTCATGTCCGACTCTTTGTAACCCCATGAATCGCGGCACGCCAGGCCTCCCTGTCCATCACCAACTCCTGGAGTTCACTCAAACTCATGTCCATCGAGTCAGTGATGCCATCCAGCCATCTCATCCTCTGTCATCCCCTTCTCCTCCTGCCCCCAATCCCTCCCAGCATCAGAGTCTTTTCCATTGAGTCAACTCATCGCATGAGGTGGCCAAAGTACTGGAGTTTCAGCTTCAGCATCAGTCCTTCCAAAGAACCCCCCCAGCTGATCTCTAGAATAGACTGGTTGGATCTCCTTGCAGTCCAAGGGACTCTCAAGAGTCTTTTCCAACACCACAGTTCAAAAGCATCAATTCTTCGGCGCTCAGCCTTCTTCACAGTCCAACTCTCATTTATCTTAAAATAATTTTTAAAATTCTAGAATTCAACTTCTATACCTTCCTTAATACAGAATCCATACATGTGTGAAGCATGTTTTCTGAGTTCTGGTTTCTTTTGCCTTGGGTGATACTCTCTTGGCAATCCACTCCATGCGTTTAGACATCTGTAAGGTGATCTCTCAGATCATCTCCTAGTGTAAAATTCTGACTTCCTTAGGAGATGCCGAGAGCTAGAAGAACAAAGAGTTTTGAACTTGAAGGCCTTAGGGTCAGGTGTTCTTTATGTCATATCAGTGAGTGATTGACAAGCTATTTTATCTCTCTAAGCCTCTGTTTCGCCATCTATAAAATGGGCTTAACAATACAAGCAACCTCCATTTGTAGTCCTGCCTCTATTGGGAAGTACCTATTTCAAACCACAGCTTCCTCTGACCAGAGTTCTATATGGAGTTGGCCAATGCTTATTTCTTTGTCTCCGGAAAAATCATGAAAGAGAATATACTCCCCACACACACCCAACAAAGGACATTATATTCTAGGATAAATGCACATCTGAAGATGATTGAAGAAAATAAAAATTGACCTAGTTCAGTTCAGCCGCTCAGTCGTGTCCAACTCTTTGTGACCCGATGAATCACAGCATGCCAGGCCTCCCTGTCCATCACCAACTCCTGGAGTTTACCCAAACTCATGTCCATCACAGTGATGACATCCAGCCATCTCATGCTCTGTCATCCCCTTCTCCTCCTGCCCCCAATCCCTCGCAGCATCAGAGTCTTTTCCAATGAGTCAACTCTTCACATGAGGTGGCCAAAGTATTGAAGTTTCAGCCTCAGCATCAGTCCTTCCAATGAACACCCAGGACTGATGTCCTTTAGAATGGACTGGTTGGATCTCCTTGCAGTCCAAGGGACTCTCAAGAGTCTTCTCCAACATCACAGTTCAAAAGCATCAATTCTTCAACTCTCAGCTTTCTTCACAGGCTAACTCTCACATCCATACATGACCACTGGAAAAACTGTAGCCTTGTCTAGGCAGACCTTTGTTGGCAAAGCAATGTCTCTGCTTTTCAATATGCTATTTAGGTTGGTCATAACTTTTCTTCCAAGGAGTAAGCGTCTTTTAATTTCATGGCTGCAATCACCATCTGCAGTGATTTTGGAGCCCCCCAAAAATAAAATCTGACACTGTTTCCACTGTTTCCCCATCTATTTCCCATGAAGTGATGGGACCAGATGTCATGATCTTCGTTTTCTGAATGTTGAGCTTTAAGCCAACTTTTTCACTCTCCTCTTTCACTTTCATCAAGAGGCTTTTTAGTTCCTCTTCACTTTCTGCCATAAGGGTGGTGTCATCTGCATATCTGAGGTTATTGATATTTCTCCCGGCAATCTTGATTCCAGGTTGTGCTTCTTCCAGCCCAGCATTTCTCATGGTGTACTCTGCATAGAAGTTAAATAAGCAGGCTGACAATATACAGCCTTGACGAACTCCTTTTCCTATTTGGAACCAGTCTGTTGTTCCATGCCCAGTTCTAACTGTTGCTTCCTGACCTGCATGTAGGTTTCCCAAGAGGCAGGTCAGGTGGTCTGGTATTCCTATTTCTTTTGGAATTTTCTACAGTTTATTGTGATCCACACAGTCAAAGGCTTTGGCATAGTCAATAAAGCAGAAATAAATGTTTTTCTGGAACTCTCTTGCTTTTTCCATGATCCAGCGGATGTTGGCAATTTGATCTCTGGTTCCTCTGCCTTTTCTAAAACCAGCTTGAACATCTGGAAGTTCACGGTTCACGTATTGCTGAAGCCTGGCTTGGAGAATTTTGAGCTTTACTTTACTAGTGTGTGAGATGAGTGCAGTTGTGTGGTAGTTTGAGCGTTCTTTGGCATTGCCTTTCTTTGGGATTGGAATGAAAACTGACCTTTTCCAGTCCTGTGGCCACTGCTGAGTTTTCTAAATTTTCTGGCATATTAAGTGCAGTATTTTCACAGCATCATCTTTCAGGATTTGAAATAGCTCAACTGGAATTCCATCACCTCCACTAGCTTTGTTCGTAGTGATGCTTTCTAATGCCCACTTGACTTCACATTTCAGGAGGTTGTAACTACTGACTTAGCTGATGGATTAGAATGAAATTCTAGAGAACTGAAAACTGATCTTTTCCAGTCCTGTGGCTTCTGCTGAGTTTTTTAAATTTGCTGGCATATTGAGTGTGGCACTTTCATAGCATCATCTTTTAGGATTTGAAATAGCTCAACTGGAATTCTAACACCTCCATGAGTATTGTTTGTAGTGATGTTTCCTAAGATCCACTTGGCTTCACATTCCAGGATGTCTGGCTCTATGTGAGTGATCACACCATCATGGTTATCTGGGTCATAAAGATCTTTTTTGTATAGTTCTTCATTGTATTATTGCCACCTCTTTTTAATATCTTCTGCTTCTATTAGGTCCATACCGTTTCTCTCCTTTTCTGTGCCCATCTTTGTATGAAATATCCCCTTGGTATTTTAATTTTCTTGAAGAGATCTCTAGTCTTTCCCATTCTATTCTTTTCCTCTATTTCTTTCCATTGATCACTGAGGAAGGCTTTCTTATCTCTCCTTGCTATTCTTTGGAACTCTGCATTCGGATGGGTATTTCTCCTTTGCCTTTACATTCTCTTCTTTTCTCTTGTAAGAAATATTGTATTTCTTACAAATATTGGAAAGGCCTCCTCAGACAGCCATTTTGCCTTTTTACATTTCTTTTTCTTGGGAATAGTCTGGATCACTGCCTCCTGTACAGTGTCACAAACCTCCATCCATAGTTCTTCAGGCACTCTATCAAATCTAATCCCTTGAATCTATTTGTCACTTCCACTGTATAATTGTAAGGGAATTGATTTAGGTCATACCTGAATGGTCTAGTAGTTTCCCCTACTTTCTTCAATTTAAGTCTGAATTTGGCAATAAGGAGTTCATGATCTGAGCCACAGTCAGCTCCCGGTATTGTTTTTGCTGCCTGTATAGTGCTTCTCCATCTTTGGCTGCAAAGAATATAATCACTCTGATTTTAGTATTAACCATCTAGTGATGTCCATGTGTAGTTATCTCTTGTGTTGTTGGAAGAGGCTGTTTGCTATGACCCGTGAGTTCTCTTGGCAAAACTCTGTTAGCCTTTGCCCTGCTTCATTTTGTACTCCAAAGCCAAATTTGCCTGTAACTCCAGGTAGCTCTTAACGTCCTACTTTTGTATTCTAGTCCCCTGTGATGAAAAGGACATCTGTTTTGGGTGTTAGTACTAGAAGGTCTTGTAGGTCTTCATAGAACTGGAAAAAGTCAGTTTTCATTCCAATACCAAAAAAGGGTAATGCCAAAGAAGGTTCAAACTACTGCACAATTGTACTCATCTCACACACTAGCAAAGAAATGCTCAAAATTCTCCAAGCCAGGCTTCAACAGTATGTGAACCATGAAATTCCAGATGTTCAAGCTGCATTTTAAAAAGGCAGAGGAACCAGAGATCAAATTGCCAATATCTGCTGGATCATGGAAAAAGCAAGAGAGTTCCAGAAAAACATCTACTTCTGTTTTATTGATTACACCAAAGCCTTTGACTGTGTAGATAACAACAAACTGTGGAAAATTCTTCAAGAGATGGGAATACCAAACCACCTTACCTGCCTCCTGAGAAATCTGTATGCAGGTCAAGAAGCAACAGTTAGAACTGGACATGGAAAAACAGACTGGTTCCAAATCAGGAAAGGAGTACATCAAGGCTGTATATTATCATCCTGCTTATTTAACTTATATGAAGAGTACATCATGCGAAATGCCAGGCTGGATGAAGCGAAAGCTGCAATCAAGATTGCCGGGAGAAATATCAATAACTTGAGATACGTGGATGACACCACCTTTATGGCAGAAAGTGAAGAGGAATAGAGAGTCTCTTGATGAAAGTGAAAGAAGAGAGTGAAAAAGCTGGCTTAAAAGCTCAACATTAAAAAAACTTAAGATCATGGCATCTAGTCCCATCACTCCATGGCAAATAGATAGGGAAACAATGGAAACAAAGACTTTATTTTCTTGGGCTCCAAAATCACTGCAGATGGTAACTGCAGCCATGAAATTAAAAGACTCTTGCTCCTTGAAAGAAAAACTATGACCAATCTAGATAGCATATTAAAACACAGAAACATTACTTTGCCAACAAAGGTCCGTCTTGTCAAAGCTATGGTTTTTCCAGTAGTCATGTATGGATGTGAGAGTTGGACTATAAAGAAAGCTGAACACCAAACAATTGCTGCTTTTGAACTGTGGTGTTGGAGAAGACTCTTGAGAGTCCCTTGGACTGCAAGGAGATCCAACCTGTCAATCCTAAAAGTAATCAGTCCTGAATAATTAATTATTGGAAGGACTGATGCTGAAGCTGAAATCCAATTCTTTAGCCACCTGGTGCAAAGAACTAACTCACTGGACAAGAAACTGTTGCTGGAAAAGATTGAAGGCAGGAGGAGAAGGGAACAACAGAGGACGAGATAGTTGGATGGCATCACCGACTCAATGGACATGAGTTTGAGCAAGCTCTGGGAGTTGGTGATGGACAGGGAAGCCTGGTGTGCTGCAGTCCATGGGGTCGCAAAGAGTTGGACACGACTGAGCAACTGAACTGAACTGAACTAGAGAACTGACAGGCCAACAATCATAATATTGATAGCCAATGCCTAGTTTTATTTTCACTACTAGTTACAGTAGTTACAGCCTCTTCACCAACCAACCAAAGTGCTTAGCAGAACTGATTCCAAATAAGCTCTGCCTTTTAACTCTTCCTTCACCTCTGCTCATACTGCTGATGGTCATTTGATGAGGGAGGGAGCCAAAGTGTGAGGAGGGAGGAAATAGTCACCAAATTCACTGTGAGAAAATTAGTTCAGTTCAGTTCAGTTCAGTTCAGTCACTCAGTCATGTCCAACTCTTTGCGACCCCATGAATTGCAGCACGCCAGGCCTCCCTGTCCATCACCAACTCCCAGAGTTCACCCAAACTCATGTCCATCGAGTTGGTGATGCCATCCAGCCATCTCATCCTCTGTCATCCCCTTCTCGAACTGCCCCCAATCCCTGCCAGCATCAGAGTCTTTTCCAATGAGTCAACTCTTCGCATGAGGTGGCCAAAGTACTGGAGTTTCAGCTTTAGCATCAGTCCTTCCAGTGAACACCCAGGTCTGGTCTCCTTTAGAATAGACTAGTTGGATCTCCTTGCAGTCCAAGGGACTCTCAAGAGTCTTCTCCAACACCACACTTCAAAAGCATCAATTCTTCAGCTCTCAGCTTTCTTCACAGGCCAACTCTCACATCCATACATGACCACTGGAAAAACCATAGCCTTGACTAGACGGACCTTTGTTGGCAAAGTAATGTCTCTGCTTTTCAATATGCTATCTAGGTTGGTCATAACTTTTCTTCCAAGGAGTAAGCGTCTTTTAATTTCATGGCTGCAATCACCATCTGCAGTGATTTTGGAGCCCCCCAAAAATAAAATCTGACACTGTTTCCACTGTTTCCATCTATTTCCCATGAAGTGATGGGACCAGATGCCATGATCTTCGTTTTCTGAATGTTGAGCTTTAAGCCAACTTTTTCACTCTCCTCTTTCACTTTCATCAAGAGGCTTTTTAGTTCCTCTTCACTTACTGCCATAAGGGTCATGTCATCTGCATATCTGAGGTTATTGATATTTCTCCCGGCAATCTTGATTCCAGCTTGTGCTTCTACCAGCCCAGCGTTTCTCACGGTGTACTCTGCATAGAAGTTAAATAAGCAGGGTGACAATATACAGCCTTAACATACTCCTTTTCCTATTTGGAACCAGTCTGTTGTTCCATGTCCAGTTCTAACTGTTGCTTCCCGACCTGCATATAGGTTTCTCAAGAGGCAGGTCAGGTGGTCTGGTATTCCCATTTCTTTCAGAATTTTCCACAGTTTCTTGCGATCCACACAGTCAAAGGCTTTGGCATAGTCAATAAAGCAGAAATAGATGTTTTTCTGGAACTCTCTTGCTTTTTTGATGATCCAGCAGATGTTGGCAATTTGATCTCTGGTTCCTCTGCCTTTTCTAAAACAAGCTTGAACATCTGGAACTTCACGGTTCACATATTGCTGAAGCCTGGCTTGGAGAATTTTGAGCTTTACTTTACTAATGTGTGAGATGAGTGCAATTGTGCAGTAGTTTGAGCGTTCTTTGGTATTGCCTTTCTTTGGGATTGGAATGAAAACTGACTTTTTCCAGTCCTGTGGCCACTGCTGAGTTTTCCAAATTTGCTGGCATATTGAGTGCATCACTTTTACAGCGTCATCTTTCAGGATTTGAAGTAGCTCAACTGAAATTCCATCACCTCCTCTAGCTTTGTTCGTAGTGATGCTTTCTAAGGCCCACTTGACTTCACATTCCAGGATGTCTGGCTCTAGGTGAGTGATCACTCCATCGTGATTATCTGGGTCATGAAGATCTTTTTTGTACAGTTCTGTGTATTCTTGCCACCTCTTCTTAATATCTTCTGCTTCTGTTAGGTCCATACCATTTCTGTCCTTTATCAAGCCCATCTTTGCATGAAATGTTCCCTTGGTATCCCTAATTTTATTGAAGAGATCTCTAGTCTTTCCCATTCTGTTGTTTTCCTCTATTTTTTTGCATCGATCACTGAGGAAGGCTCTCTTATCTCTTCTTGCTATTCTTTGGAACTCTGCATTCAGATGCTTATATCTTTCCTTTTCTCCTTTGTTTTTCACTTTTCTTCTTTTCCCAGCTATTTGTAAGCCCTCCCCAGACAGCCCTTTTTCTTTTTTGCATTTCTTTTCCATGGGGATGGTCTTGATCCCTGTCTCCTGTACAATGTCACAAACCTCTGTCCATTGTTCATCAGGCACTCTATCTATCAGATCTAGGCCCTTAAATCTATTTCTCACTTCCACTGTATAATCATAAGGGATTTGATTTAGGTCATACCTGAATGGTCTAGTGGTTTTCCCTACTTTTTTCAATTTAAGTCTGAATTTGGCAATAAGGAGTGCATGATCTGAGCCACAGTCAGCTCCCGGTCTTGTTTTTGCTGACTGTATAGAGCTTCTCCATCTTTGGCTGCAAAGAATATAATAAATCTGATTTCGGTGTTGACCATCTGGTGATGTCCATGTGTAGAGTCTTCTCTTGTGTTGTTGGAAGAGGATGTTTGCTATGACCAGTGCGTTCTCTTGGCAAAACTCTATTGGTCTTTGCCTTGCTTCATTCTGTATTCCAAGGCCAAATTTGCCTGTTACTCCAGGTGTTTCTTGACTTCCTACTTTTTCATTCCAGTCCCCTATAATGAAAAGGACATCTTTTGGGGGTGTTAGTTCCAAAAGGTCTTGTAGGTCTTCATAGAACCATTCAACTTCAGCTTCTTCAGTGTTACTGGTTGGGGCATAGACTTGAATTACTGGTGATATTGAATGGTTTGCCTTGGAAACGAACAGAGACCATCCTGTCGTTTTTGAGATTGCATCCAAGTACAGCATTTCAGACTCTTTTGTTGACCATGATGGCTACTCCATTTCTTCTAAGGGATTCCTGCCCACAGTAGTAGATATAATGGTCATCTGAGTTAAATTCACCCATTCCAGTCCATTTTAGTTCACTGATTCCTAGAATGTCAACGTTCACTCTTGCCATCTCCTGTTTGACCACTTCCAATTTCCCTTGATTCATGGACCTAACATCCCAGGTTCCTATGCAATATTTCTCTTTACAGCATCGGACCTTGCTTCTATCACCAGTCACATCCACAGCTAGGTATTGTTTTTGCTTTGGCTCCATCCCTTCATTCTTTATGGAGTTATTTCTCCACTGATCTCCTGTAGCATATTGGGCACCTACCGGCCTGGGGAGTTCCTCTTTCAGTATCCTATCATTTTGCCTTTCCATACTGTTCATGGGGTTCTCAAGGCAAGAATACTGAAGTGGTTTGCCATTCCCTTCTCCAGTGGACCACATTCTGTCAGACCTCTCCACCATGACCCATCCATCTTGGGTGGCCCCACAGGGCATGGGTTAGGTTCATTGAGTTAGACAAGGCTGTGGTCCATGTGATTAGATTGACTAGTTTTCTGTGATTATGGTTTCAGTGTGTCTGCCCTCTGATGCCCTCTCACAACGCCTACCGTCTTACTTGGGTTTCTCTTACCTTGGATATGAGGTATCTCTTCCTGTGTTACTTGGGTTTCTCTTACCTTGGACATGGGATATCTCTTTACAGCTGCTCCAGCAAAGCACAAGCACTGCTCCTTACCTTGGACGAGGGATATCTCCTCACCACCAGCCCTCCTGACCTTGAATGTGGAGTAGCTCCTCTCAGCCCTCCTCAGCCCTCTCAGCCCTCCCACGCAGCCACCACTCACTGGACATGGGGTTGCTCCTCTCGGTGGCTGCCCCTGACGTGTGGTAGCCCCTCTCGGCGGCCGCCCCTGACGTGGGGTAGCTCCTCTCAGCCTATTTTTCCTTCTTTATAGAAGGACCTCCACTGTCCATTCACTTTGATTCCATACTTCAATTTTCGTATTTCCTCCTGTTCAGTTAAAGCTGCATGAATATTCAAAATCTATCCCTGGCTGACATTCCATGCAAAATGCCTTGGGTAGTTTTGAGAGCATTTCATTTTCAGCTCTTAGAAAAGGCAGGACTGCTCATGTTCGTCTAGGAATATATTCAATAGGCAATCCCAGCTCTACCATTTACTGGCAGTTTGATCTTGGGCATTTCATCTTTTGGGGCCCTAATTTCCTCAGGTATAAAATACAGATGATATGAGTAGCTGCCTCGTGAGTTTGTTGTGAGGATTAGATGGATATACATAAAAAATTTAAGACACAGGAAGTGCTCCATGAGTATTAGCTTTGGCTGGTATTGTCATCATTATCATTAGCTGCATGCTAATGTTGATGCTAAAACAGCATTGACTCTGTCATTTAATTATTTCTTTTAGCCATTGTTTATTGCCTGTCTCCCCCTGCCCAAAATAGAAACTTAGTTGTATTCACTGATGTGGGCCCAGCACCTGGAACTTGGAATGGCACATAGTAGGTGCTCAAAATACTTACTGAATGAATGAATAGACAGATGAACACATAAGTAGCTCAGGAGACTTGACTGCCCTCTTGCTTTTGCACCAGCTGTGCTTCTCCCCGGAGTGGGCCCCAGTACCAGTTCATCATTTAATGCCACACACGACAGCATGAAATGAGAGGAGACTGGGACCCCTGGCCTCAGGTTCCTGAGACCCACTTCCTTATTGCTTGTCAGAAAATACACTAGGAAAACTTAGATGGATGCAATTTAGATTTTATATATAGCCATACTGCTCAGAACCAAGCATATTATATGTAAATCCAAATTTTGATTATCTAATCCACAATGGGGGATGAAAAACCATAAAATAGCCATTTTAACATATGGTATATAATATTTCTTGAGATTAATATTTTATGGTTCTTAGTTGAATTCAAAGCCTAAGAGCCAAAGAGACTTTTAGTGGCTATCACCTCAGATAGATATATATATATATATATCTTTTACTTAGCTTTATTCTTTTCAATTTTAAAACACTGGGAAACCTTCCCAAAGTGCATTTTCCAAAGGAAAATCTCCACCAAGAGCTCAAATTGGTGCTAATCTAGTTAAGAAATACAACTCTTGGCAATCGTAGAATGAAGTCCTCTTGTTTAGCTTCTATTGCTGGATATAACTGTTCCCATGAGTAAGTCTTTATTTCAGCCCTGTACTTCACTGAATTGTTCCCTGAGTACTGAGTACTGAACTGTCTGTAAGAAGATACAGATGCCATTTGTGCTCACATCTGCATGGAAGGGCAAGATCTAGCATAAGCTCTGGCATTAACAGTTGGTGTTAAAGTAGTTTGATTGTATGAGCAATCATGGGGGCTTTCTTTGAATGTATACCATTAGCATTCCTGGAATCCAGATAATCCTGGAGATAAAGTTATTTCAGGGACCTGAGATCTACTGCATTAGCAAATCCTTTTGCTTAACTTGAGAGCAAAGCTCAAGCATTGGAAGGAGGGTGTGTGTACTTGCCCAGCCTCATCTTGGCCTCCTAGCCCTTTACTCGTATCCTGTTGCTGTCAGTAGTACCCATAACTCTTGAAACACTAGGAACTATCTAGATGCTGTTTAGAGATTGAGAGCCATTGGTGGCAATTCTTTGGTGTATATATGAACTACTTGCTCTTTGCTTAATGTTTCACTTCTCTTGTCATTTGAGAGATTTCCACATGACATATGGGGGAGGAAAACAGAAAAATTGAGTATGTTAGAGTTTTATTTTTTTAATAATGACATTATACATTTTAAAATTTTTAACAATTTTCACTTGGAACCACACTTCAAAGACTTTAATAGCTACCCACTATTTTTCTCTAGGACATCTAGAATTGTTGTAAAAAAAAAATATGATCAAAATGGTTAAGACAGACTTTTCTTTCATTGTTGCTGGAAAGTGTTAGCTCATTCCCAAGGTTTAAAAGCATTAGTTATTAGTTATGAATATAATTTTACAATGATCTTTTAGTATGCTTATCTCTGTTCACAATTAGTAGGAAACACTTGAGTTCTACTTCCAATACCTCCATCCTGGATTCTCAGAAAGCTACAGGTAAATATGCTTGGAGATATTTTCCTCTCATGGAAGGCATATACTTCTCTAGCTGCAAGTTGTTCTTGGCTAAAGACTCAGAGAAGATAAAATAACCTTGAGCAAGATATTCTTTGTTGGAAAACTTTGCGAATTGTGTGATTGTGTTCCACTCTCAAAACTGGGGCTTTGGTAGCCTTGACAGGGACAAAGATACGTCAGAGGTCAATTTGCAAAAACCTACGCACCATGGAGAGATTGGGGCAACCCAAGAAATTGATAGGTGAAACAGAGAGATTTGGGACATACTCAGGGTTCCAACTTATTGAATAAATGTAACCTCTGGGGAGCAGGTCAGTGGTAAAGAATCCACCGCCAATGCAGGAGACGCAGGTTTGATCCTTGGGTTGGGAAGGTCCCCTGGAGGAGAAAATAGCAACCCACTCCACTATTCTTGCTTGGAGAATTCTGTGGGCAAAGGAGCCGGAGCCTGGCAGGTGACAGTCCTTAGGGCTGCAAAGAGTCAAACATGACTGAGCATACATGCACACAAGGGAGCAGGCATAGAATATGATTATAATGGAGGAAATGGACAAATTAATTGACTCTCCTAACACCACATGTCTGAAGAGTGTGTCAACAAAAAGAGGATGCTCAGTATAGGGTTGTTATTTTGGCACATTTACCTAGTACTGTCAAAGGGGTGGCGCTAGTAGAAACTGAATCTGATAGACAAGAAAGTTCCAGTCACCAGAGATGGGGATTTGGCTATAGAGCAGGACCTGGCCTAGATGAAATGGCCCATAAGGTATTCCTTTGTTCTGATCAGCTCTTCTGCCCATGAGTGAACATTCTGGTTAGTAATCTGGCTCCTGATGTCTTGGTAATGTGAAAGGGCCTGACCTGGAAAGATTCACTGTGAGAGAGTAAACTGGCATACCTGATCATGCACCAGCCTTTTGGAAATCCCTCAGTGTGAGTTTCCCTCAGTGGATGCAAACAGTTCTGTAAGACCTACCCAAGCACACATGCAGACTTGTAATGCTGAAGGTCATGGAGCAGCCAGCCTCTCAGGGATCCCTCACAGCTCGTCACACCAGGAATGGCCCAGTCTAATCAGGCCTAATCAAATTACCAGGAGGGGAGACACTCTTGATAAAGCCTGGTCCGAGAGAAGTCTGACTGCAGTCCCTGGTTCTGATAGTTAGATGATGTTAGGAACCCTCGGAAGAATAGGACAGAGACCTACTGAGTGGATCTGCTATATAAACACGTGATTTGTCACCAAGGAATTGGGTCAGAGATTCCATCATGACTCACTTCATGGTGGGACATCAGCTTAGGTTGTTAAATGCCTGTTTTTTTCTGCTCAAGAGTCAGACTGATTCTTGAATCTAAAAAATGGGTAGAACTACAAGAATGGATTAAGGATTTATCAAGTCTATTATATTTTTGTTTCTAGGAACTGGGAAGGGAAAAAAACTTATGCACAAGAGGCTTATTAGCTCATTTAGAAACATTTAGGGATAGAACTGGCCTCAGGCACAGACTGACACTTGGGCTCAAATGATGTCACCAGATTTCTCTTGTCTCAGATCCATGTTGCCTCATATCTCATACAGATTCTCTGCTACTGAGGTCACAAAATGATAGCTACTCTTGATCCATTCCCAGCACTTCGAATACATCAGAAGAGAGAAAGAATCTCTTTCACAGGGCCCTTGAATAGCTCCTCCATTATAGTTGGGTAACTTGTCCATCCCTGAACTTACCACTTGGAAATATGATTCTCTGGTTGGTCAGTGCCTGAGTCATTTGACCACCCGTGAAACTAAGGGTATAATTGCCTTCATTAGAGAAGTACCTGGGAGGTGTCTGAGGAAGTCCTGTCTGCTAAGGAGTATGTAACAGCTCACCTGCCCAATCAGCTAGCCCTGAAGATGGACGTCACTGGGAGGCCATTGCTGGCCTTGGTGACCCAAGCGAGAGGATGGGGGCCAGCAGGCCCTTTCCACCCCTTCACCTTCCTTCCTCCCACCACATTGCGTTCCCCATCACAACGATCACTATAGTTTTGCATTTTCTTCATTAGTTATTCAACTTCACAAATGTTGATTGAACACCTATCACAAACCTAGAATTGTACGAGGTATTAGAAGGGGATAATCGATGGGTAGAAAGAAGCACTTTCCACATGAACAGTTAGAGAAAAACTACTTTTTTATTTCTAATATAATAATGTAAAGTCGAACACATTGTGCACTTATGCAACTTTTGCTTTAGACTTAGCCTAAGGAGTGGGGTTGATTGTCAGAATAATTAATGGTAAGGAAGGCACACTATTCATTTGCAAGAAAACAATTTGTATTTTCCAAATATTATTCCCTGATTAGGTAATTGAGTGCTGATAGCACTATTTTATATGTAAGGACATCAATATTCTATTACAAAGTACATAAAAAAGAGAATTATTTCAGGATCCAGAATACCTTTAGTTTTTAGCCTTACATTCAGTTTAGTCTTATGTTCATTCATCTTTTTTCTTTTTAATTTCATTAGCTGAAACTTTAGATTTTAAGATGCAGTCAGGTAGCAACTTATTCAACATTCCTTGGATTTTTCTCAAGTATAAATCTGAGTTATTCCTCTCATCATTGATTTCTGATTATCCTAAGGATCAATTCCAAACTCCTTAGCATGGTGCCAGACCTTTCATAATCATACCCCTGTTTACCTTTCCAGTCCCCTCTTTCATCTTCTATCCCAGTTTTCCCAGCTGTACCCCATATCATCCATTCTGAACTATTTACAGTTCCCCAGATGCACAGGAGAAGGCAATGGCACCCCACTCCAGTACTCTTGCCTGGCAAACTTCCATGGAGCTTGGAAGGCTGCAGTCCATGGGGTCGCTGAGGGTCGGACACGACTGAACGACTTTACTTTCACTTTTCATTTTCATGCATTGGAGAAGGAAATGGCAACCCACTCCAGTGTTCTTGCCTGGAGAATCCCAGGGACGCGGGAGCCTGGTGGGCTGCCGTCTATGGGGTCGCACAGAGTCGGACACGACTGAAGCGACTTAGCAGCAGCAGCAGATGCACAAGTTCTCCCATCTCTCTGCCTTCTCACATGCTTTTCCTTTGGTCTACTCTTTTCTTTTTTCTACTTTTTTCTACTCTTTTGTCTTGCTATTCCCCAGGCATCTGTTACTCATCCAGCAGGTCTCAGTGAAGATATCACCTTCTCCAGGAAGTCTTCCTTGACAATCTCTTGAGACTGGGCTAAGCTCCTTTTTTGCTTCCTTATCTCCCTCCACTTTCCTTACCATGACCTTCATTAGCCTAAGCTATTAAGTGCCTATTTGCCTCTAAGTCTCTCTAACTAGAACAAGAGTTGCATGAATTCCCAAATACAAGGAAGATAAAGTGGGCCCTGTATTTTCACAGCTGTTCTCTGGGAGCTTAGTTCAATAAATATTTTTTGAATGAATGAATAAATGAATGAAGAACAAGCCACTTATTATTTGTTGATTTCTTGTATTTCCTCAGAATTACAACCGCCCCCCTGTGATGGCATTAGCCATCCCCATTGCAGTGAAATTCCTCCACAGAGGCAACAAGGAACTGTGCAGGAATATGTCCAACTACCTGTCCCTGGCTGCAATTACCAAGGCGGACCTCCTGGCTGATCACACCGAGGTTATAGTAAAGAGCATACTCCAAGGTATGGTGTAAAGGCTGAGCCTGGGGGTGTGTTTTAGGAGTCGTTTTAAAGTATTTTCATAAAACAGCTATGGTTTGTGGAAAGTGAGACTTAAGTATTGAGAGGTACATTGCATTCTCTGCTTTGCTGCTAGGTGTCTGGAGGTAAGGTTACTTGAATTGGGTGAGTCTGGGTCTCTTCACCAGGCAGGTGAATTCTTTAAACTCCTTAGATGAGTTGTATGCCATTCCATTCTCCAGGGGATCTTCCTGACCCAGGGATTGAACCTGGGTCTCCTGCGTTGCAGGCAGATTCTTTACCAGCTGAGCCACCAGGGAGGCCCTTCTTTGTGCTTCTTTCCAACTCTATGGGTGTCATTTGGAGATGGTGTTTTCTGTGCCTCTGGTCATCTTGTCCGACTACCAACTGTGCAGAACCTGTCTGTACTGAGTGGACTGTGTTCCACTGCTCTCAGTGGCAGATGGAAAAGCTCATCATCTGAAGTTTTCCAAAAGTATGAAATGCCAAATGAAATACACCAGAGAATGTGTAAAGACTTCTTAAATGTGAACATGATTTGGAACTGATTTGTAATTGTATTAAATACTATCATGGAGCATCAGATCAGGACATCTCGTTAATGCTTTCATATTTGAATGAAAGAGATCAAGCTAGTCCAGTCAGAATATTCTCTTCTCTTGTGGTTTTTCCTTTGGTTTTAGATCTCTCAGAAACTTCTTTCTTTTGTGTGGTTTGGGATCAAAGAACAATATTTGGTATTATTTGATATGGACTCAAATATCCCCAGCCTCAAATGTCTGAAGTCCTTGCGTATCTTGGCCCAGCTTTGATTGCCACATGCCCCACATGCTCAAGTGGAGCATCAACTTTTTGGAAAGTGCTCTCACAGCAAGTATTTCTGAAAGTCCCCAGTAGTCTCTTCTTGGTACAGCAGAGTGTGGTGATGTCCATGTGTACCACCCTGAGCCCACCAAACTCTGTGGCTATTACCATGAAGATCCCAGGAATGGACATGACCCCATTCTTCACTGCCTGGGATGGAAACCTCTGTCTCTTTGTGCTGCTACTACCCCTGAAATTTCAGAAGCCACTAGTCCTCAGTCCACTGTGGTAGCATGGGCCAGGATGCAGGATGGGAAGAACACCTGTCTTTCTCCTTGGTGTTACGTTTTGGTGGAGAGCCAGAGAAAGGTTGCTTGGCTCCCAGCGTCAAAGTATGACACTGAGTTTTCAGTAAAATATGTTGTTCCATTTTATCTAAAATTCTTTCTCTCTCCCCTAGGCTCAACTATTCGCCCAAGAGTCAGGCTCAGTTCAGTTCAGTCGCTCAGTCGTGTCCGACTCTTTGCGACCCCATGAATCGCAGCACACCAGGCCTCTCTGTCCATCACCAACTCCTGGAGTTTACCCAACTCATGTCCATCGAGTTGGTGATGCCATCCAGCCATCATATCCTCTCTCATCCCCTTCTCCTCCTGCCCCCAATGCCTCCAGGTATCAGAGTCTTTTTCAATGAGTCAACTCTTCACATGAGGTGGCCAAAGTATTGAAGTTTCAGCCTCAGCATCAGTCCTTCCAATGAACACCCAGGACTGGTCTCCTTTAGAATGGACTGGTTGGATTCTCCTTGAGAATCCAAGGGATTCTCAAGAGTCTTCTCTAAAACCACAGTTCAAAAGCATCAATTCTTCGGCGCTCAGCTTTCTTCACAGTCCAACTCTCACATCCATACATGACCACTGGAAAAACCATAGCCTTGACTAGACGGACCTTTGTTGGCAAAGTAATGTCTCTGCTTTTCAATAGGCTATCTAGGTTGGTCATGACTTTCCTTCCAAGGAGTAAGCGTCTTTTAATTTCATGGCTGCAGTCACCATCTGCAGTGATTTTGGAGCCCCCAAAAATAAAGTCTGATACTGTTTCCACTGTTTCCCCATCTATTTCCCATGAAGTGATGGGACCAGATGCCATGATCTTCGTTTTCTGAATGTTGAGCTTTAAGCCAACTTTTTCACTCTCCTCTTTCACTTTCATCAAAAAGCTTTTTAGTTCCTCTTCACTTTCTGCCATAAGGGTGGTGTCATCTGCATATCTGAGACTATTGAGCTATCTCCTGGCATTCTTAATTCCAGCTTGTGCTTCTTCCAGCCCAGCGTTTCTCATGATGTACTCTGCATAGAAGTTAAATAAGCAGGCTGACAATATACAGCCTTGATGAACTCCTTTTCCTATTTGGAACCAGTCTGTTGTTCCATGTCCAGTTCTAACTGTTGCTTCCTGACCTGCATATAGGTTTCTCAAGAGGCAGGTCAGGTGGTCTGGTATTCCCATCTCTTTCAGAATTTTCCACAGTTTATTGTGATCCACACAGTCAAAGGCTTTGGCATAGTCAGTAAAGCAGAAATAGATGTTTTTCTGGAACTCTCTTGCTTTTTCCATGATCCAGCAGATGTTAGCAATTTGATCTCTGGTTCCTCTACCTTTTCTAAAACCAGCTTGAACATCGGGAAGTTCATGGTTCATGTATTGCTGAAGCCTGGCTTGGAGAATTTTGATCATTACTTTACTAGCATGTGAGATGAGTGCAATTGTGTGGTGGTTTGAGCATTCTCTGGCATTGCCTTTCTTTGGGATTGGAATAACTGACCTTTTCCAGTCCTGTGGCCACTGCTGAGTTTTCCAAATTTGCTGGCATGTTGAGTGCAGCACTTTCACAGCATCTTTCAGGATTTGAAATAGCTCAACTGGAATTCCATCACCTCCACTAGCTTTGTTCGTAGTGATGCTTTCTAAGGCCCACTTGACTTCACATTCCAGGATGTCTGGCTCTAGGTGAGTGATCACAGCATTGTGCTTATCTGGGTCACGAAGATCTTTTTTGTACAGTCAGGGTAGTAACACATTAATCCTCCAGTTCTCAAAATACCTATGGCCTACCATGGACTAATGTACCAGACATTCCCAAGAAGAATTCTTAGTATCCACCCCTAGCCCCAGACATCTGACCAGCCAGCCTAGTGGTCTGCCAGATGCGTCTGCCTAAACCCCAGCCGTGACAGTGGAAATTTATCACTCTACCTGTACTCCCTTCTGAAGACTTATTGATATCACTAGTACATATTATTCACTTCTCATTTTCTTCAGCTACAAGAATGAATTGCTAATTTCTCTTTATATATGATCTTAAATTTGCTAGAAGTCCAGGAAGGCAATTATGCTTTTTTTATCACCTTGGCTACATATTTGGTACAGATTTTATAGGAATTACAAACACTTATACATGCCACACATTTTAAAATCATGGTAGTTAGACTTGCAAGTAACTGATTTATGATGGAAAAACATTAAATTGTCTCTCTGTAGCAGCCAAGAACTTAGCTCATGTATTTGTTTTTTTAATTTTTTTGAAATGCACTTTCAATGACAAAGAAATCTTTTGAAACACAAAATACACTTTCTGAGTTCACTGCAAGTATTTGAAATAAACAAATGATTTAGTTGATTTGATCCGGCACTATGCAAACCATCATAAAATAAATGATAATTTAACCTATGAAAGGTTGGAACTGAATATTTCAGGGTTAGTTTTTTAGGACTGATGTGTCTGTAAGATACTGCAGTCACTCACACAAACCTATCAGACTTTGAGTTGCGAAACAGAAGGGATCTTGGTGTCTTTGAATAGTAAGTTTCCTGCTTTGCAAATCTGTGTATGTATACCCTGCTAAACATTGACATTTCTTAGTTTTCTCCCCTTTAGATCTTCCTCCTTGATTTATATTATCCTAATCCTTATTCTCCCATTTTTATACTTATGCAGAAAATGCTAAAGTGTTAGTTGTTTGATTTGATCTGAGTTTTTATAAGACTGGAATTATAAAATTCAGTTACCCGGGAAGTGCCTGAATTCCTACCAATTGTCATCCATTCAGTGATAACAATAATAATTGTAATAGCAGTAATAACTACAGTGGCTAGAATTTATTTCATGCTCCCTTTATGCCAAATGCTGAACTAAGCATTTTATACCAATTAAGTCATTTAATTCCCACAAGAATTCTTTAACCAAAGTCCTATTATTATCCCACTTACCAATTAGTTATATTTTAAGTAACAGAAGCCCAAGTATAAATAGTTTGATGATGAAAAAGAGGAAGAGAAGGAGGAGGAGGAGTCCCTTATTGGCACGCATGACTAAAAAAAATGCATTAGTATATCAGACTTCCCATATGGCTTGATTCAGGACTCAAATGTGATCCCCAAAGTCATTACTCAGTTCTGCTTCCTGTGGATTGCTTTCACTTTCATGTTTCATGTAATGGACCTCTCTGTCTTCCACTCACATTATCATGAATACCAGTTAAGAAAAAAATTCCATATCTCTGTTTGACCTGACATGGGCCACATGCCCATTTCTGAACCAATCCATCTTTGTTGCAGGGGCATATCATACTTCAACTGGCTGGACTTGGGTCGTGAGCCACCCTCAGAGCAGGAGTTCATAATAAACTGCAGCAGAACCACATGGATGGGGAGTAGATAACCCCCAAGTCCACTGTTGCTAACAGTGTTGTAAATTAATGCTGGGCAAGCGACTGAACTAAACTGAACTGAAGCCTTATATTCCTGGATTGGGAAGATCCCTGGAGAAGGGCATGGCAACCCATTCCAATATTCTTGCCTAGAGAATCCCATGACAGAGGAGCCTGGTGGGCTACAGTGCATAGTATCACAAAGCATCAGACACAACTGAAGTGACTTAGCAGCAGCAAGCCTTATATAAATGTTTATTTTTATTCCTTTATACATCTTAAGAGATTCAGTTCATTGCTTTGGCATGCCAAGATCTAACTGATAATGATCCTTTCATTTCAATATATCTGCAATTCTTCCAAAGTTCTTGCTGTCTGTAAATTTTATGAACAGAACCGTTCTACCTTCTTTTTAAAAAACACTATTGAAAAGGTACATCCAATGCAGCTAGTATTCTTGCCTGGAGAATTCCGTGGACAGAAGAGCCTGGAGGTCCATGAGGTCTCAAAGAGTTGGACATGACTGTTAGTTGCCTAGTTGTGTCGAACTCTTTGTGACCCCATGGACGGTAGCCCACCAGGCTCCTCTGTCCATGGAATTCTCCAGGCAAGAATACTGGAGTGGGTAGGCGTTCCCTTCTCAAGGGCATCTTTCCAACCCAGGGATCGAACCAGGGTCTCCTGCTTTGCAGGCGATTCTTTACCATCTGAGCCACAAGGGAAGCCCAAATCAATCATAAGAGACTGTCAGATGGGCTTAAATATTTATCCCTGAAGGCTAGTTCCAAGCCAGTTTTTTGCTATTTCCCATTATTAATGATTGTATATAAGTTATACTGTTTACTTTTACATTAAATATAACTACGAATTCCTTTATTTAAATTCCTTAGATCTGTTTGTCTGTTTTGTGTTCTTTGAATTCTCCCAGTGAAAAAGAAATTGTAAAAGTCCTTCTTGGAGAGAGGATTAAAAGCATGACCAGAATGTTTTCTTTATTTGTGCTTGAGAGCTAAGGAGATAGAAAACCTGAATGTCCCTGTATCAAATAATTCTGTCAGCGTTTTTAAGTCAGCCCACCAAAAAAAAAAAAGAAGAAGGCTACTACATTTAGTACTATATGCAAATTAGAACAAATTTGAAATAAGTGATTACAGTCTTATCTAAACTTTTTCATATAATTGAAAAAGAAGTACATTCTCCAACTAATTTTATAAGGCAGGCATGAAAGTGAAAGTCGCTCAGTCAGGTCCGACTTTTTTCGACCCCATGGACTGTACAGTCTGTGGAATTCTCCAGGCCAGGATACTGGAGTGGGGAGCCTTTCCCTTCTCCAGGGGATTTTCCCAACCCAGAGATCATACCCAGGTCTCTCGTATTGCAAGTAGATTATTTACCAGCCAAGCCACAAGGAAATAAGGCAGATTTAGCAGTGATATAAATACCAAAAGACAATATAGGAAAGAAAAATATAGACTCATCTTAGTTATGAACATAGATGCACATATCATAAATAAAAATTTTAGGAAAACAGTTCTAGCAATGCATAAAGAATTCTTAACATTCGTTTGAGTTCTTGCTCTGTACCCAGTTTGGTTCAGTTCCGTCACTCAGTCATGTCCGACTCTGCAACCCCGTGGACTGCAGCACATGAGGCCTCCCTGTCCATCACCAACTCCCGGAGTTTACTCAAACTCGTGTCCATTGAGTCGGTGATGCCATCCAACTGTCTCATCTTCTGTCACCCCCTTCTCCTCCTGCCTTCAATCTTTCCCAACATCAGGGTCTTTCAAATGAGTCAGTTCTTTGCATCAGGTAGCCAAAGAATTGGAGCTTCAGCTTCAGCATCAGTCCTTCCAATGAATATTCAGGACTTATTTCCTTATTTCCTCTCACATCCATACATGACTACTGGAAAAACCATAGCCTTGACTAGATGGACCTTTGTTGGCAAAGTAATGTCTCTGGTTTTTAATATGCTGTCTAGATTGGTCATAGCATTACTTCCAAGGAGTAAGCATCTTTTAATTTCATGGCTGCAGTCACCATCTGCAGTGATTTTGAAATTAAAAAAAAAAATAAAGTCTGTCATTGTTTCCACTGTTTCCCTACTTATTTGCCATGGAGTGATAGGACCGGATGCCGTGATCTTAGTTCTCTCAATGTTGAGTTTTAAGCCATCTTTTTCACTCTCCTCTTTTGCTTTCATCAAGAGGCTCTTCAGTTCTTCTTTGCTTTCTGCCATAAGAGTGATGTCATCTGCATATCTGAGGTTATTGATATTTTTCCCAGCAATGTTGATTGCAGCTTGTGCTTCATCTAGTCCAGCATTTCTCATGATGTACTCTGCATATAAGTTAAATAAGCAGGGTGACAATATACAGCCTTGATGTACTCCTTTCCCAATTTGAAACCAGTCTGTTGTCCATTGTTCCATGTCCAGTTCTAACTGTTGCTTCTTGACCTGCATACAGGAGGCAGATCAGGTGGTCTGGTATTCCCATCTCTTGAATTTTCCAAAGTTTGTTGTGATCCATACAGTCAAAGGATGTAGAATAGTCAATAAAGCAGAAGTAGATGTTTTTCTGGAACTCTCTTGCTTTTTCATGATCCAACGGATGTTGGCAATTTGGTCTCTGGTTTCTCTGCCTTTTCTAAATCCAGCTTGAACATCTGGAATTTCATGATTTACATATTGTTGAAGCCTGGCTTGGAGAATTTTGAACATTACTAGTGTGTGAGATGAGTGCAATTGTGCGGTAATTTGAGCGTTCTTTGGTATTGCCTTTCTTTGGGATTGGAATGAAAACTGACCTTCTCCAGTCCTGTGGCCACTGCTGAGTTTTCCAAATTTGCTGGCATGTTGAGTGCAGCACTTTCACAGCATCATCTTTTAGAATTTGAAATAGCTCAACTGGAATTCCATCACCTCCACTAGCTTTGTTTGTAGTTATGCTTTCTAAGACCCACTTGACTTCACATTCCAAGATGTCTGGCTCTAGGTGAGTGATCACACCATCGTGATTATCTGGGTCATGAAGATCTTTTTTTGTACAGTTCTTCTGTGTATTCTTGCCACCTCTTCTTAATATCTTCTACTTCTGTTAGGTCCATACCATTTCTCTCCTTTATTGTGCCCATCTTTGCATGAAGTGTTCCCTTGGTATCTCTGATTTTCTTGAAGAGGTCTCTAGTCTTTCTCATTCAATTGTTTTCCTCTATTTCTTTGCATTGATCACTGAGGAAGGCTTTCTTATCTCTCCTTGCTATTCTTTGGAACTTTGCATTCAAATGGGTATATCTTTCCTTTTCTCCTTTGCTTTTTGCTTCTCTTCTTTTCACAGCTATTTGTAAGCCCTCCTCAGACAACTGTTTTGCCTTTTTGCACTTCTTTTTCTTGGGAATGGTCTTGATCCCTGCCTCCTGTACAATGTCATGAACTTCCATCCATAGTTCTGTACATGGTACTAGTCTTTTAACATAATTCTCCTAACAGCTTATGAGGGAGGAACTATTGTGATCTTCACTTTATAAAAGTTAAATTATCCCAGGAAGAATGCAACCTAAGCATTTTGGAGAGCTTTCTGACACTGATGAAGAGGATATAATATGGATATAATTATTATTATATATAATTAAGGTTATAGTTAAGAAATATATATATATAGGCTTCCCAGGTGGTGCTAAGGTGAAGAACCCACCTGCCAATGCAGGAGACATAAGGGACTCGGGTTCCATTCCTAGATTGGAAAGATCCCCTGGAGGAGGGCATGACAACCCACTCCAGTATTCTTGGCTGGAGAATCCCATGGTCAGAGGAACCTGATGGGCTACAGTCTATAGGGTTGCAAAGAGTCAGACATGACTGAAGTGACTTAACACACACACATATACACACACTCTCCTTTTGTAAAATTCCAAGTCTGTTTATGATAAAAAAAAAAAAATACCTCTCAGCAAACTAGCAATAGAAGGAAATATCCTTAATCTAATAAAGGATATCTACAAAAACCTACAACTGAAATCATACTTAATGGGGAAATGTTGAATGCTTCCCCCACTGAATTAATAATAAGAAAAGGATATCCCTTGGGTGATTATTAAAAACATGTTTTCTGCTTAAATCATATAAGGTAATTTAATATTTTATAATATCAGAACCTTTTCAGAGTGGAAGATTTGTTTTTCAAAAGTCATGAATAATTCTTAAAACTTGTTCTTTGCCATGTGAAGATGCTTTGTTAAACCTGTCCAGTGTTGGAATATGAAAGCACAATAAATGCTTAGTGCAGCATGAATTAGCATATCTTTCACCTAGGAAGCAGACAATATAATTGGTGACCCCTGAAATAAGGGTATCTCAACTGTAACAGATTATTTGAGAGCCTAGAGGGAAACCCTTCCCAAATTTTGATTTGGAAGTCTGTAAGGAAATGCATACCACTACTATCAAAACTAAAGGTGGGCAGTGGCGTCCTTGCCTCTGCATTTCTGAATCAGAGGTCGGAATAAGGAATTTTGGCTCTCTGTCCATATGTGTTTCACATAGTCCTCTGGCACTAATCAGAGATGACCTCAAACGATTTGAAACTTAAGTCGAAAGTCTTTGGAAAGAAATATACTCTTGTCTCAGCAAGAGTCCAAATTCCTTTCCGACTTCTTGGCAATAGCTTGGAAAAGACTGTCCAGTTAATTATGATAAATTCACCTTATTTCTTTCTCAATGTGAGACCAGATTCAAACCACTGATTGGTAAGCTGTCTCAGAAAAATGGAGATAGAAAATTGACCTCCCATTTACTGTAGCAGTAATAATATGTACCATATAGGGTGGGTGTAAGCCTTACATAGATAGAGCCATTATGCTTTGCCCAGTGCCTGGCACGCAGTTCATCAGTGGCTACCAAGATTCTTCTTTTTATTCCCATCACCATAATCATTATCATTGTTATTGTCATCACTGTCTGTCATATACCAGGCCCATATTAAAAAATTAAAGGCAAATTCATAATCATTTGTGGAGTTCTGTAATCTCTGGGGAGATGCTGAGCCATTAAAAATTCATGATGCAGTTATTTTTCAAGGAAAAGGTTTTAAGTTCACTGCATTACAGCTTGTTGAGGAAAAAACTGTATTAATCAAATATTGTAGAAAACAGGCTACTAAAGTAATTCTCATTAAGAATATTCAACCTGAACATTAATACATATAAGGAAATATTAAATTTTATGCTATAAAAATCAGTACAAATGTAGATCAAGAAATAGAGAAACATCTTGAATCAGAAAAGAATGTTTTCTGAATTGTTAACCAGGTCTTAGACCTGATGCATGTCAGAGTTTGCACCTTCCTGACTTCACCAGCAGATGTTGCTGTAAAGTAGAATAAAGCCTACACAGTTATGAACATCCATGGGCCAAGCTCTGAGAGTAACTTACCCACAATGGAAAGGAATCTTTGTATTTGTTTGTTTGTATTTTTGTTCACTTATTTTCTGTTAAATCCACTGGGAACAACTTGGAAAAACATTTTTATGGTAACTATTTCATTTCAAAAATTATTTCAGGGTTTATAAAACATTTTTAGATACATTATCTCTCGTTATTTTATTTTTATTATACCCCTTCAGCAAGTTAGGCAAGTGCTGTTATCCCCAATTTCTTGGCTGACTTGAGACTCATAAAGATCAATTGGCAGGCCTACATCATCTAGTTAGTGAATGATAATGCTAGGATCTGAATGCTGTGTTCTTGACCCCAAGCCCAGGAAGCTTTCTTCTATACTCTGGATTTATAAAACAGAATACAAGGATCATCAATCTGAGTTTTCAAGTTCACTGAATCAAGGAATATATAAGTGAACACACACAATTACTTTGACCAAGATTTTTAACTTTTTGAGTGCTATTTCTTAGTGGCTACAATACAGCTCTAGAAACATTTGGCCTTAGTTAGCTTCTCAAAGAGCTTTCTAATATAAAATTTAACAAGAGATGAAATAAAAATCAATGATAATTTCTTCTTTGTTTGATAATCTGTTTATTTAGGTGAAGTTAATTGAGTATAATAAATACCTAGCTCTAAGATTCTGTAATGTATACTTAATAGTCAACTGTTCTGGATATATTTTAAGGAATTAATACTTGATTAAAAGCCAACTCATGCATATCAAAGGAAACTGTAAACAAGGTAAAAAGACAACCCTCAGAATGGAAGAAAATAATTTCAAATGAAGCAACTGACAAAGGAGTAATCTCCAAAACATACAAGCAGCTCATGCAACTTGATATCAGAAAACAAGCCAGTCAAAAAATGTGCAGAGGACCTGAACAGACATTGCTTCAGAGAAGATACACAGATGGCCAACAAACACATGAAGAGATGCTCAACATCACTACTTATTAGAGAAATGCAAATGGAAACCACAATGAGGTATCACCACACACCGGTCAGAATGGCCAGCATCAAAAAATCTACAAACAGTAAATGCTAAAGAGGATATGGAGAAAAGGGAACCCTCTTGTACTGTTGGTGGGAATATAAACTGATACAGTCACTATGGAGAACGGTATGAAGATTCCTTTAAAAACTAGGAATAAAACTATCATATGATCTGGCAATTCCACTACTGGGCATATACCTGAGAAAACCATAATTCAAAAAGACACGTGTACCCTAATGCTCATTGCAGCACTATTTACAATAACCAGGACCTGGAAGCAACCTAGATGTCCACTGAGAGATGAATGGATAAAGAAGTTGTGGTACAAATTGTCCACAATATACAATATATGAAATATATGTTGTATAAAATGTTACCAAGCCATAAAAAGGAATGAATTTGAGTCAGTTCAAATGAGGTGGATGAACCTAGAGCATGTTATACAGAGTGAAGTAAGTCAGAGAAAAACAAAAATAGTATATTAATGCATATACTACTACTACTAAGTCACTTAAGTCGTGTCCGACTCTGTGTGACCCCATAGACGGCAGCCCACCAGGCTCCCCCGTCCCTGGGATTCTCCAGGCAAGAACACTGGAGTGGGTTGCCATTTCCTTCTCCAATGCATGAAAGTGAAGAGTGAAAGTGAAGTCGCTCAGTCGTGTCCGACTCTTAGCGACCCCGTGGACTGCAGCCCACCAGGCTCCTCCATCCATGGGATTTTCCAGGCAAGAGTACTGGAGTGGGGTGCCATTGCCTTCTCCGCAAAGATTCCTAGATTTATAGAATTTCACTGCTAAAAGATACTACATGTTCAACCCCCTCCTTTTACTGAGAAATTCCAGAGTTAAGTAGCCTAAGGTCTAGGCTGTTTTAGTTTCTAAGTCATGTCCAACTCTTTTGCAACCCCATAGACGATATAGCCCACCACACTGCTCTGTCCACGGGATTTCCCAGGCATGAATACTGGAGTGGGTTGCCATTCTGCAGGGGATCGTCTTCTGCATTGGCAGGCAGATTCCTTACCACTGAGCCCCCAGAGAAGCCCAAGGACCAGGCTAGTTCATTACAAAATGTGGTTTGCTAATTACTATTGGTTCTCTTCTCCAAACCTCATGAACAGGAGATGACTTGTGGCTGTTCAGGCCCTATCTTTAGGCAGACACATCATCACCATGGTTCTACTACATTTCCTACTGATGTTCAGAAATGGCTTTGAGATGTTGCACTATCAGCCCTTGCATGGCCTCCACAGGAGGAGAACATTAGTGTGGTAGGGAGTTACATCCCCATCTACAGGATGACGGGCCTTGACTGTCCTCTCCTTTATGCATAAGTAAGAGAATGGGATATGTGTTAAGGGCAGAAGTCATTGTTTCTTTTCCACATTTTTAGATCTCCCTTATAATAGTCCTGTGCATCCCAGGTGGCTCAGTGGTAAAGAATCCACCTGCCAATGCAGGAAACTCGGGTTCAGTCCCTGAGTGGGGAAGATCCCTTGGAGAAGGAAGTAGCAGTCTATTCCAGTATTCTTGCCTGGGAAATCTCATGGACAGAGAAGCCTGGTGGGCTACAGTCACTGGGGTCACCAAAGAGTCAGCCAAGCTTAGTGACTAAATAACAACCCCAATAAGAATCCTCAGTCATCTCTTGCAGGCATCATGTGAATCTGAGAATTTTGATAATTCATACTTTCTTTCCATGTATACATGGGACAGAAAGTTGTGTATGTTCACAGCATTATCAAGTTGGAAGGGATCATTTCTTCAATTCCTTGATTTCTCAGCTGAGAAAACTAAAACCCAGAGAGATGAATTGACTTAGCTATGATCATCTTTCTTATGACTTATAGAAAGCCAATGCTTAAAACAATTCTATAGTTTGTTTCTAACAATATTGTTGTTGTTTAGTCACTAAGTTGTGTCCAACTCTTTTGTGACCCCCATGAACTGTAGCCCACCAGGCTCCTCAGTCCATGGGATTTCCCAGGCAAGAGTATTGGAGTGGGTTGCCATTTCCTTCCCCAGGGGATCTTCCAACCCAAGAATCAAACCCAAGTCTCCTGCACTGCAGGCATATTCTTTACCACTGAGCCACCGGGGAAGCACCTCTAACAATACTAACCATTACTATTCACATAGTAGGTTAGCATCTGAAAACTAGTGTTTGCTTTAGATAAAAAAATGAGAAGTGTGGATTTGCTTCCAGACATTTTAAATATATACTTAGATGACATGGACTAGTTTTATAAAATATTTTATTTACAGTAAAGCTTTACAAAAATAGTCTTAATAAAATTAATACAAAACCATTTTACAATATAACTTATATAACTATCTCCTCAAAAAAATGACATTTGATTATAACACATAAACTACATTTGTATTTGTTAAGTCACATTGTAGTATAAATATGTTTTATCATCATTTTTTCATAATAAGGCCTATACCAATGAACAATGGACAACAAATTTTATTATTCTTCCAATGTAAAATTCATCTCTGGCCAAAATGAAATTAACCAAAGAAAAGTAAAACAATTGTCCTTCTGTTCATTCATACAGTCCTTTTTAATTATTGGAGAGTTTATCTGACAAAGACATAGCATTAATCTGAAAGCACCATGGCATAAAATCTAGTAACAATATCCCCAAAAGCCTTCTCCAGTCTCCCTTTCAACTGTTTACTCAGTATTTTGCCAAGATAAATAAAGATTGATCTCAACTCTCTCCTTCATTAATCTCAAGTGTTCTTAATATGCATTCAGGTTTTTAGACCTTCCCAACTGGCATATGTTTAAGATGCGAGTTTATTTCTTTGGCTTCAAGTAGAGTTTCACAGCCCTTAATAAACATACTGTGCTCCTCCGTGGGGCTGAATCTCTGTGACTCCCCACCCAACCACATTGCCCCGGATGTGACAGGACTCTGCTCCTCCGGCCTCTCTTATCTCTTCGTTACTGAGAACACCATCCCAGATATTGAAGCCTGTGAGTCTGCCAGAGAAGGCTAATGTTTCATCAAAGCCACCACCCACGCAGCAGCCGTTCTTTTCTTGCCCAATCTGCAGGATTCCCCCCTCAGGAACAACATGACCTGTGGCCATATCAACAGCAGTGGCCACCGAGTCACCATTTACCCACAAGGCCATGTGCCCTTTCTTTGAATCCCAGGTGCTGCACAGATGGGTCCACGTTCCTAGGGAAATCACAGCATCAGCGACCAGTCTGTTTTCCTCTCCACCCACCACAAGCATTATGGACCGATAGCTGAGGTACAGCTGGATCTCATATGGATTCCTCTTTGTGCCATAAGAAAACAGGACTGTTTTGTTTAATACTTCTGTGGCTTTGACCCAAATGCAGGCACTGAAAGTCTCGAGTTTCATTGGTGTCACCGGATGCACGCTTGCAAAAATCTTCTTGGAACGCATGGGGAATAAAATGGCTGTTTCACAACCTAGAGTGGCAAGAAAGTAAGAATATGAGAGAAAATACAAATTCATTTTGAAATGATTCTGGCAGTTAGGTATTTTAGGATGGGCCTTTTAATGACTACAACTGAAAACTACATGCAGCAATATGTTATGACTTGAGGGGCCCAAGTGTAATCTCTATAGTACAAAGAAAACAGGAATAAGGAAATCCAACTGTCTCATTAAGGGAAGCATTTAAATGGAAAAGAAGGCACACAGAGAAATAGTGAAACTGGGTTTGAACTTGGGTACTTGGCCACCTGATGCTAAGCCCTGACTCACTGGAAAAGACCCTGATGCTGGGAAAGGTTGAGGACAGAGGGTGAAGGGAGTGACAGTGGATGAGATGGTTGGATGGCATCATTGACTCAATGGACATGAGTTTGAGCAAACTCTGGGAGACAATGAAGGACAGGGAAGTCCAGTGTGCTGCAATCCATGGGGTCGCAAAGAGATGGACATGACTTAGCAGCTGAACAACAACAACAATTCTGGCTGCAGGAGCCATAACCCTAACCAGCACACTGCACTGCCTCTTAGTGGTAGAAGAACCTCTGGATTTGGCTAAAAGAACTGGAATTCAGTTTGTTTTACTACTAGCAAGCTGTATAGCTTTTGATGAGCCCTACAGTCTCTCCAGGCTTAACAGTTATCTGTCAAAGGCTCTTCCCTTCTCCTTCTAAATTCTGCAAGTCTGTAAGCAACAAGTATGTAACATTTGAGAAGAACTTTGTAGACCAAGAGTGAGAAAAGTTGGTCAGTCATGTCCACTCTTTGTGATCCCATGGACTGTAGCCTACCAGGCTCCTCCGTCCACGGAATTTTCCAGGCAAGAGTAGTGGAGTGGGTTGTCATTTCCTTCTCCAGGAGATCTTCCCGACCCAGGGATCGAACCCAGGTCTCCCACATTGCAAGCAAACACTTTACCCTCTGAGCCACCAGGGAATACTTTGTAGACCAAAGATATGCTTACAAATTCTTTGTCCCAATGCTTACAAGTACTATGTAAGCCCTAACAGAAAATCTTTAAGGAAGAGTGAATTCTTCCAAGGGGCCGGATGGAGGACATATTTCCACTAATACACACTTAGAAGGAGACTTTCAAACTTGAGGGGTGGGAGCTCCCACCTCTGTCCATCTCCAGGTCACATGGCCTGTAAGGGAGCTAAAGATGCTGAAGTGAAGACCTTTCAAGTGTCTCTGGGAAATAATATGCTAAAAGCTTTAATAAGTGAGCTCTGCCTTGTGCTGAACTCAAATATATACATATAAAAGACCAATGAAAGAATTTTTTAAAAATCTAAGTTAGGGCTTGGAAAAGGAAATGGCAACCCAGTCCAGTATATTCTTGCCCGGAAAATTTCATGGACAGAGAAGCCTGGTGGTCTACAGTCCATGGGGTCACAAAAGAGTTGGACATGACTTAGCGACTAAACAACAACAAAAATTAGAGCTAAGTATTCACTTTATAACAACCTTTTAAGGAAGATTTACCATAAGATAGCTTTAAAAAGCAAATTCCCAGAGCATTTGAAGACTAAGGGGTAAATAAGACTTGCAGGAACCAAATGTCCATTTGAAGTGTGGTAAACTAAGTTAACAGTCTACAAGTGGCTGAAAGGTGGGCTCCAACCCAGAAAAATTAAGCAGATGGACCTTATCCTTTTGAAATAGTCAAAGAAGATATTGAGGTTCAGAAAATCCTATAAAAGTAACCATCACACTAAAGCACAAAATTGGTCCTGCCATACTTTGGTATGAACTTTTTCCCTGAATAATTTGAATTTCTAAAGATTTTTTAAAATCAATTTTTAATGAGGCTTGATTCTTTTTGAAAATGAGATTGGTAGATGCATACTTTTCTAGCTGTTATTTAAATCCAACAAAGATCATGGAACAAAAGATCACCATATGCTTGGGCATTTTAGATATTGTCTAATGTTTCAGTAAAACAGTGTTCAGAGAGAGCGCCTACTGCAATCTAATTAACTGATTTCCTGTTTAAATCAGCCCCGTCAGTCAGGATTGCATTCCAAAGCCTTCCTTGATTGCCTCTCAGAGACCCAGCTTCCCCTCTAGGCTGCACTGGTTATGTAAGTTCAATGAGTAGAACTGCATGTTGGCAAGTTTTTTCTGTGGCTTCTTTTGGGGGTCGGTGATTGAGACCCTTGATATGTCTTTAAAATGTCAGAAACTCTCGCATGAAATGGCTTTTAACTAATAGGTTTTTTCTGATTATATTATCAAAGACCAAACAAAATTAAAACCAGGTTCTTAAGAGGCTGACAACTGAATGATTAGGAATCCCTTAGGAGCCAAGCTGGCAGGAAACCAAGAGAGGAAAAATCAAAGCATGTGGGTAAATATATGAATGGATGTAATAAGAATTAACACTTTTGAATTCAGAAATGCATCCTTCTTCTGCTCTAACTGGTATGCAGAGGTGGAGGTGAAAGTTAGCATAACTCTTCAGTTTTCCCAGTACATGATATGTGCAGTGATTTTACATGGTTTGCAAAAGACAAGAAATTTAATCCATTAAAACTGCCAGAGAATTATAGTTTGTCCTGTCACTTATACTAAGGATCTATTGTACGTTTATTTTATGATTTCCCCCCCTCTAAAGCCCTACTTTAAAAAACATGCTCTGTACTGATAAACAGTCCTCAATTATTTAGGAAAGACTGGTATTTTGGTATCATATCTGCAATTTTAAATGAAAAATGCTCTCACATATGCTTGATTCTACCTCCTACCCCATATAGTAAGAGTTGCTTTATTGGACATAAAAGGTGTAATTGTTTTCTGTTCATAAGTTGCTTATGAACAGGGAAAAGTGTATGTTATATTTTCTTACCTAGAACATGGGTTTTCTAATATAACCCACAAATGATTGTTATAGCACCATTTCTTAGAAATTCTGACTTTTTATAAAGGAGTGTTATTTGCTCCAAATCTTCTCTATATTTCCTTAAGGCATCTTTAAAACGTATTATTTCGGGCCCACATATGTTTGGAAGTTCACTAGTATCACATGGGACTTTGACAGGTTGCATCTGGTTTGAACTGCCTCTCTTCTGTTTCACCCTGATCCTCCACATCCCTGGAGGTACTGCCTGGATGCCAACTAGCTCCTACATCTGACTGTTCCACTGTGGATCCCTCAGCTGCTGGTTTATTCCAAACTTCACGCCCTTGGAGCTCACTCTGGAGCTCATTTCACAGACCCTGGGGGCTCAGGGCAGGGGGCCTTGGGAGATCAGATTCAACCTCGAGTCTCTTGTTTGGAACTGGTAGGGAGAAGGGGCCAGCCCAGGGACTGGAAAACGTTCCTTAAAATTAGGCTGGGTCCTGAAATAGCGCGGGGAACCAGAGCTCCCTTAAAGACAGAGGCAGGCTAAAATTAGAAGAAGTGGAAATCCCTAACGGAGGGAAGCTGGACATTGAGAGCAGTCACTCTTATAACTGGCCAATAGAGTTTCTCTAACGCCTGGTCCGATCAAATGTCAGTCTGGAGGCCCTTGAGGTCTATTTCAAGACTGTGATGGTTACCTACACAGCTATCTTCTGGGTTCCTCACAACTGAAGACTGACTACTTTTGAAAGCAGTTTTCCCGCCTTTTATGATGTATCTGAGCTCTGTGACCCGCGCATGCTGAAACAGAAGGGTGTGAGCCAGTGTGTTTCCTCACACTAAAGCCTCCCCTTAGAGGCTTGGTTGGCTTACTCGGTTTCCCGCAACTCGCGCTTTGAAAACGAAGCCGCGCACGGATCCCCACCAGTCCCCGCGTCCTTACCTGCCGGCAGCCAGCGGCTGGCTGCCCAGCCCTGCACAGCTCGGAGATCGGCCCGCGTCCGCCGCAGCTCCTCCAGCACCGCGCCCAGGGCCCGCCCCGCCTCCTCCTGCGGTCGCAGCGCCCCAGCATCTTCCAGGCGCGCCAGCCGGCGGCCAGCATCGCGGCTCGCCTGCAGCAGGTCGTCCAGCGCCCGGGCCAGCCTGGTCTCGGAGGGGGCCTCCGGCCCGCACAGCTTCTGCAGGCTTCCCTCCAGCCGGCCCAGCTCGGCCTGCAGCTTCTGCAGCTCGCCCCGGAGCATGACGTCGGTGGCCTGCAGCAGCATGCCCTCCCGCATCTGCGAGTTCTCCAGCATGGTGAAGAGCTTGTCCCACTCGGAGTTCTCACGACTGCAGTCGCACGGCGTGGCTAGAGCGGGGAACATACACGCATTACAGACCTGAACCTCCCTCGGGTGTTCTTTGTGAAATGCCGACCTCCCTCGAGGTCGCCAAGTGACAGCCCGTCCCCAGTACCCCCTTCCCTTTAAGGAAACCTGCAAAAACCTTGCAAGTTTATAAGTTGAACTCGATGAAATTGCCGTTCATGGAGCTCAAAACAGGCGAATACCGGCGATTTCATACAATCCGACCCATTACGTATCTGAGAGAAGTAACTTTATGAAACCTCCTTTCCTGACATGCTTTTCTCTTTCGCAAAACTCTTTTTTCGTTGTTGTTGTTTATTGCATTGGCAACAAAATATATGTATAGTACTTAGACCTAAGGAGGTAGATATGTAGTTAAGGGTTAGCAGAGAAACAGTAAAAATGAACTTACGGTCCTCAGTGGGATGGAGTCCATTGTCTATTTCGTTGTCCAAATTCACATACATGAGCTCATAATCATCTGAGTTCTCCGCCGACACTGCAGACCAGAGCGCACAAAACAGAATCACAGAGATATGCATTGCTGGAGAGACGACGTTCTTCCCACCGCTGTCGGGAGGGGACGAGGCAAGAGGCTCTCAAAGTGCAGAAGGAGCGGAGGAGAGTGCGAGTGAGAGGCAGGAGCTGAGAGCCCTTAATAAATGCTGGGGAAAGTCTGAATGGGGATGAATGAGTAATGCCAGTGGCACTGCCTTAACGGGAGTTCCCCAGATTTGGGGGGGAGGGCTGGGGGAAAGGAGGGTGAAGGAGATGTGGGGGACGTTGCACAATAGTAAACCACAAAGGTTTACAGTACAGTCAGATTAACCGGAGGAGGGTTAGCGGGGAAGGAAGGGGGAAGACAGGGCTAGGACTGTCTCCCCCTGGGGATTAGTTGTTGTAACTTGAATTGGTAGTACTGAAGGATGACAGGGAGAGGAGAGGGATTAGGGAATAGAGATTTAGGGAATAGATTCAGCAGACGTAGAGGTGTGAAAGCAAGAGCATCATCCCAGCATTTTGTGTGTGCTCTCATTATTTCACAACCCTTTACGCATAGAAAACATTTTTTCACTTTTTCTTTGTGCAGTTTTACAGGTCTAAGATGTGAAAGTTACTTTCTGATTTCAAGATAAACCAACACAGTAAGAATTTGTATGCTTCTAGAAGCCAAATCCATTCCAAGGAATTCCATCTTTAATCCTTCTGGAGTTACAACTATACTTTTATAAACATACTTTTTAATGAGAAGCACAGCAAAACTAATAAACCGAAAATAAGGAGGAGTTGGGGGAAAGGAACAAACTGATTTTTAGGGTGTTTCTTTTCATAATCTATTGTGTGGGTATCTTATTTCACTAGCCTCAGAGTCAAAGATTATGTTTTTAAAGTAAATTTAGGGATTCCTGCTTCTGCCAGTATATGGAGATCTATATAAGTTGAAAATTCTGCTGAAAAAAAAAAACCCTAGAAATGTGTTTACATTTGAATAATAATTAAAAACTTTAAATGTACAAATAAGTTCCCCATAAAGTAAGGACAATATCCAGAGGCCAAGTGTGCTAAGTCGCTTCGGTCATGTCCAACTCTTTGTGACCTTATAGACTGCAGCCCCGCTAGTCTCCTCTGTCCATGGAATTTCCCAGGCAAGAATACTGGAGTGAGTTGCCATGCCTTTCTCCAGGAGATCTTCCTGACCCAGGGATTGAACCCACATTTCTTATGTCTCTTTCATTGGCAGGCTGGTTCTTTACCACCAATGCCACCTACCCAAAGAGAGGGAACCAAAAACTGGTCAGTGAGCCCATGAGCTGAATCTAGAGCCCCCCTACACACACACACACACACACACACACACACACATCAGGGGAGGTGAAGGGGGAAGAGATGTTTCAGTTCTGTGTTAACCAAGTGTTAAGGGCCACAAGGCTTAGGTTAGGGTGAGGAGTTAACTGACTAGATTTCAATAGATATAGCCCCAGTCCTTACCCTAGCACAGAAATGAGAAGTAAGCCTGTCTCTCTTTGACTGAACTCTATAAGGTCCCTAAGAGTTTGTGACTTTGGTCCTGCCCTTATACATGTTCGAGACACAAATGTGTACTATCTGCCACAGTAAAAATAAATTCATAATAAAAAATATTTAAATGTAGGAGGAAACAATCTACCATAAATGAGAACCAGCAGAAACCAAAAGGCATTGGACACCCCTCCCTCAAGAATTTCATTTATTTAAAATATCAGCTAGAAACTGGAAAATAAGTGTGTTTAAAATGATTTAAGATCTGCAAGAAAGAATTGGAAACCTGAAAAAAGAAAAAGACAGTGTCAAAAGAAGAAGAATAGGCCTATTACTTAAAGAATCAAATATAACCTTGAGTTAAAAAATTAATTGAAAGTTTTAAGAAATTAAAGGAATGGCAAAGCTGAAGAGAGTATTAAGGAACTGGAAGAAAGATCTAAGAAAATAAATCTAAAGTCCTTTCATTGTTCAGGGTAGCAAAATTAATTTTTCTTTGTTCAAGTATGTTTATCTTTCAAAGGACAGCCACCAAAACCAAGAGGAAATAAAATGACCAAATAGAAGGAATAGAGTGAATTAAAAAAATTTTTTTGAGTTGTTCAATAGGAAGTAGTAAAGAAGGGAAGAAAAGCATAGACAAAGCAAGATAAATAAAAAGCACACGTGGCAGTGGTTTAGTTGCTAAGTCACGTTAGGCTTTTGCAACCCCACGGACTGTAGTGCACCAGGTTTCTCTGCCCATGGGATTCTCCAGGCAGGAATACTGATTGCCCTTTCTTTCTCCAAAAAGCACCTGTAATGTAAAAATAAATCCAAATATACCTAATACTATAAATACTAATCACTAAATATTAATGAAACAAACATTCCAGTTAAGAGACAAAAGTTGTCAGGAATATTTTTAAAGTCCAGTTCTACGTCACTTATAAGATCACACATAAAACACAAGAATCTAGAAACCTTGAAAGCAAAATATTTAAAGGTGGTGAGAGAATAGACCAAACAAGGGCTATTCAGAAAAGCTAGCATAGCTGTATTAATATTAGTCAAAAATAGACTTTAAGGCAAAGAGAGTAATGAAATTATGATGAAATAAATAATTTGCCAGGAAGATACCTCAGAACTATCTAGTAACATCGTTTCAAAAAAATACGCCAATATTGACAGACTTATAAGGAAAAATTGGTAAACCCACAGTCATAAAGGCAGATTTTCACATACTTCTTGCAATTGATAAATCCATTTCTGTCACAACTGATGATTAAAATGCTAAAAACTTCAAAAGGATATAGAAATGTGTATAATTTAAAATTTGATATAATGAAATGTATAGGACATTGCTCAGAAAGTTTGATAAGCAAGTTCTACCGTGCAAGAAACACATAATTCCCATTTTATATTAACTGCCTCTGAGAATGGAGTGTGCAGGAGTGCACTAAATTCTTTTTATATGTCTAGTAAGGATGATACTAAAAAAAAGACAAGGTCCATACAAGAAGGGAAAACTGCAAGTCAGTCTCATTTAAGAATATAGATGCAGAAGCTCTAAATGAAGTATTAGCCAAAGAAATCCAGAAATACATGCTTTCAGTACATCATACCAAGTTGAGTGTATTCCAAGAGTGCAAGATTGATTAAACATTAGCATACTCATTCATTTACGACAGTAACAATTTAAAAGAGAAATCATATGGTCATATGGACAGATGCAGAAAAGTCAATTAATAAAATTTAACATTCATTCATGTTCAAACTAGGAAAAAGACAGGAACTTAAACTGATAAAATATAAATACCAAGAATATGTAGAAACATATACATACATTATGATGAATCCTTAGAAGCATACTCTTTAAAAACAGGAATTAGAAAATGATATCAGGACCTGGTTCTACTCATCAAAGTGTTGGAGGTCCCAGCTGGTAAAGTAGGACAATAAAAGAAACTTAAGGAATATTACAAAGTTGTTACTTATTATCATTTGATTATTTTTCTACAGAAAATCTTGAGACTCCATTAATAAAAAAAAAAGAACTAAACAAGTTTTGCTGGATGAAAGATCAGTGTACAAAAATTTATTGATTTCTTAATATAGCAGATAAATAGAAAACATCTTTAAAAAACCAAAAACTTCCATTTCAATAGCAACAACAACTATGGAATACCTAGGAATCAATTTAATAAAAGATAGACAAGACACAGCTAATATCACAAAACTTTAGAGATATCAAAAAAGTTACATAGAAGAATATATCATGTTCTTGTTTCACAGAGATGTCAGTTATCCCAAATTAGTCTATATATTCAATGTGAAAAATAATCCTAACCTAGCTTTACAAGGAAGTTGACAAAGTAATGGTAAAATGTATATAAAGTAGCCAAGAGGAATTTGAAGCAGAAAATGAAGAAATAAGAGGAATCGGAAGCAGAAGATGAAGAAACTTGTCTTGTGAGGTAAAATGACTTATTATAAATTGCAATTAAGAAAATGTATAAAGGGCTTCCTAGGTGACTCTAGTGGTAAAGAATCTACCTGCCAATGCAGGAGACATAAGAGACGTGGGTTTGATCCCTGGGTCAGGAAGATTCCCTAGAGGAGGAAATGGCAATCCATTCTGGTATTCTTGCCTGGAGAATCCCATGGACCAGAGGAGCCTGGTGGGCTGCAGTCTATACGGTCATAATGAGTCAGACACGACTGAAGTGACTTAGCAGACATAATTGGTGAAGGTATGATAAATAACCAGACCCATATACATGGGAAACTTTATATATGAAAGAAGTATCACAAATCAGAAGGGAAACAGTTGGTCACTGAATAATTTGATCTGAGACAATTGTTTATATACACACACACATATATAAATTTATAATTAGATCCCTTCCTTATATACACAAAAATAAAATCCAGATGATTAAGGCATAAAACAAAATCATAATACTTTTAGGAGAAAATATAGTAGAATATTTTTACGAACATGGATAGGGAAAGAATTCTCAATTAAAAAATTTATAAACCATAAAATAAATTTAAAAACCAACTCCATTAGGATTACAACTTTGAAACTGACAGACCAAAAATTAGTGTCCAGAATAAATAAGGAACTTCTACAAATCAGTGCTTCCCTGATAGCTCAGTTGGTAAAGAATCCACCTGCAGTGCGGGAGACCCCAGTTCAATTCCTGGGCTGGGAAGATCCTCTGGAGAAGGGATAGGCTACTCACGCCAGTATTCTTGCATGGAGAGTTCCATGGACTGTATAGCCCATGGGTTACAAAGAGTCGGACACAACTGAGTGACTTTCACAAATCAGTGAGAAAACACAGACATCTTGATTGAAAACAGGCAAAGGATATGAAAGGCTAAATCATGGAAGAGCAACATAAAAAGTTTGCTCAGCCTCAGAAGTAAAGACATGAAAATTAGAACAAAAAATAAGGTAACATTTTTATACCCCGTCAGACTGGCGAAAACTGGTGTCTGCCAAGACTAAATGTTGGCAACAGAAATATTCATGCTTCTGTTGATAGGTATGTAAGTTGTTATAATCATGGTGGTAGGCAGAATAATGACCTCCCCCCCAAAGTTGTTCACATCTTAATTCCCACAACATGTGAACACAATGTGTTTCATTGCACTGAAGATAAAATTAGGTTACCATATAAGGAGAAAATCCTAGATTATCCAAATGGACCTAATGTTATCACAAGGGTGCTTAAGTCAAAGAAAGGCAGAAGAGATAATCAGAGGAAGAGGTGTAGTGATGGAAGCAAGGTCAGAGAATGCTGTGTAGCTAACTTTGAAGATGAAGGAAGGAGACCCCGAAGCAAAGAATGCTGGTGGTCTCTAGAAGCCAGAAAAGCCAAGAAACAGATTCCTTCCTACAACCTCCAAGAAGGAACCCAGCCTTTCCAAGACCTGGATTTTTGCCCAGTGAGACTCATGCTATACTTCTGAATTACAGAAATATAAGATAATAAATTTCTATTATATGGGGCCACATGTTTATGTCAGTTTCTTATGGCAGCTATAGAAAACTACTACAACCATTTTGAGAAGAAATTTTGAAACATCTAGAAACTTATCTCCCAGGGACAAACCCACTGCTTTACTACTTAATTATGTGGTCCAGTGACCATCAACATCACCTGAGAACTTGTTAGAAATTCAAATTCTCAAACTCTACTGTGGTATTGGAGAAGACTCTTGAGAGTCCCTTGGACTGCAAGGAGATCCAACCAGTCCATCCTAAAGGAGACCAGTCCTGGGTGTTCATTGAAAGGTCTGATGCTGAGGCTGAAACTCCAATACTTTGAGCACCTCATGTGAAGAGTTGACTCATTGGAAAAGACCCTGATGCTGGGAGGGATTAGGGGCAGGAGGAGAAGGGGACGACAGAGGATGAGATGGCTGGATGGCATCACCGACTCAATGGACATGAGTTTGGGTGAACTCCGGGAGTTGGTGATGGACAGGGAGGCCTGGCGTGCTGTGATTCATGGGGTTGCAAAAAGTCGGACATGACTGAGCAACTGAACTGAACTGAACTGAGTTTTGATAAAGTTAGTTGGTAGGCACACCAGTGGTCCTTGTATTTTTGCCTATGTTTGTCTAATGACTTGAAATATTTCATAATGAAGAAGAATATAGTAATTTATGAATGAAATTAATAAGATTTCTATACCAAAGTGTTTTCATCAGTTTAAAAAAAACACCCTTATTTAATTTTGTATTATTTGAACAAATTCAAGTCCACTAAAAATGACTAATCTAGGTTTTCCCCTCCAGAAGTCTGAGGACCTTTAATGAATATTGTATTGTGTCTTCAATTCCAGTGACAGTCCCATTTACTGTAACTTTTTCCAGCAGTTAATCAGTATGTCTACATAGCTAAGTTCTATGAGTAATGTGCCTTGTATAGATTGGACATGACATTGGCAATTCCTGATATCTTAAGAAAAAGTTCTTAGGAAAATAAACAGAAAACAAAATAAAACAATGTTTTTCACATTTTAAAAAATCTGAATATTTCCAATATTTTGGGCTCTGTGGTTATATGATTGAAATCTGTTTGAAACCATTCTATGAGCCATATGTGGAAAAAGCAATTCTCATTATTTACCATCACCCTGATACATTCACTTTGATCCAGAATCACCCTTTCATTAAATTTTGCCATAGATATTCAGAAAATTCTGTCCTTCTTTTCTTAATCCTCATATCCAAATGTCCCCACCATTTAATAAGGGTTTACAAATGTGTAATCACCGCTTACTTGATTCTTTCTGTGTATAACTTCTATATAGAGAGCCACATTTAAAATAAATAGAGGCAAGAAAATTCTTGTTCAAGAAATCCCTAGAAATAAATTCTGAGACATTTAAGTACTTGAGGGGATTTTTCGAAAAACTCCATACCATAAGCGATAGGCAGATGTTTCCCATATGTTGTTTGCAAACGAGTCCCAAAAGCTTAAGTCATTTTCTTCTTCTTTAGGTTCTGCCATTTTAAACCCAGTTGTCTATACAAGTCTTTGAGGCAAATCACGTGACAAACAAGCTCTGTCTAAACTTCCCTTGATATAGTGCAGAAATTGAGGATCTAAATTTGCATTGCTACTTTCCTAACTATTTATAAAAATAAGGCATAGCTTCCATATGTCAGTTGTCTAAATCAGGACTCCATATCTCTCAGGAACATGAATACATTCCTCTGCACTATTTTTATTTTTATTTTTTTGGTTCAGTTTCATTTAGATCCATGCTTACAGCACTGCTTAGTTTTTATTTAAACAGCATCCAAATGCTGTTTCTCAACAGGAATTCTTTATCGGAACTGTTTCTTCCACAAGGGTGCGGTCTGGTTACTGTCAAATTCTCTTTTCCCCAGGGCGCATTACTCAGGAAAAATTTTCATTAGATAATAATGCTGATCATATCATAAAATATTCCTTTTTACAGAAACTGTTTAATGCTTTAGTGATTTTTCAGAATAAAAATAAATACCATGTTATTTTAAGCAAAGGATTTGGTCATCAGCCTGTGCTGTTTAATATGTGAGGAAGTGCAAAATTTATTACGTTAATAATATTATTTCTATGGCTCATGGACTGATAAAGTCATCATTCTCGTTATTGTTCCTTCAACAGGTAATGCCATGTTGTTGAGGGTTTTACCTGCTGTGTATGAAAAGCAGCCTCAACCAATTAACAGACACCTCACAGAACTCCTAGGCTTGATGTCTCAACTGGAACAACCAGAACAGTACCATCTTCTACGGCTTTTGCATGTAGCTGCAAAGAGGAAGCAACTGGAGGTAAAAATTATATTATATACAACATGATCCACACAGAAAGGTTACTGTTGCAAGCCATGTGTTATACCAGGATTCATGACCTCCAGAGGAGGGGATTTTGATCTGGGGTCAGAGATGAGACTTGACTACTTGGAGCTTTTTCTGCAGCAAAGTTTTATTAAAGTGTAACAGAGATAGGGAAAGCTTCTGACACAGACATCAGAAGGGGACAGAAAGAATGACCCCTTGCTAGTTTTTAGCAAGGTGTTTTATGTCTGTTAGAAAGCTATTAATCAGATAAGAGAGACACCTCAAGGCTGAGAGAGTTTCACCAGGCCCCTCTCCCACAGTATGCATTTTTGAGATAGGATGGCAGGAGGTGCATCATAAAACAATTGACATGAATACTGGTTTGTTGAGCCCGTTCTCAGCCCAAGGTTTGAGAAAAGAAAAAAAGTTAGTCTTGGGAACCTTTTTAAAGAAAGGCAGATTCCAAAGCAAATACATAGTTTCATTAACATAGCTTAAGAAAAACATTTCTATAAGAGAAATGTATTGGTTAGCTCAAGGCAGAACCAGGTGTCCTCAACACAGAATTAAAAGAAGCCTCTTTTAATTTTGTGTAGAGAAGGAAAAAAACGTCTGCCACTTGCAGTTTATTTCCTCCTGCCTGTTACCCTCTCATCACAGCTGGGCCTGTTTAGATGTCAGTGTCATCTGGAAACACCCTCACAGACACACTGAGAATAATGTTTAATCAAATATCTGGGTACCCTCTGACCCAGTGAAGCTGACACACAAAATTAACCACCACAGGTACAGTAATACAAACACATCAAGTGTGCAAATCTGTAGTCACTGCAGAACATCTTTCATGAAAGTTCAGTGTGGTTGTGCAGTCCTTGGGATCTACAGTTTCTCAGATGGGGCCCTGAGGAAGACCTGCACATGTCTTCACTTATGGGGAAATCAGCCTGTAATGAGAGCGAAGGCTCACCTTCTAGATGGCAAATTAGTTATTCTTTGAGTGTGTGCCAAGCTTCTTCTGACTCTTTGTGACCCTATGGACTGCAGCCTGCCAGGCTCCTCTGTCCATGGGATTCTCCAGGCAAGAATACTTGGGTTGCCATTGGGAAGGTAGTGGGTTGCTGTTCCCTTCTTCAGGAGATCTTCCTGTCCCAGGGATCAAACCCAGATCTTCTGCACTGCAGGCAAATTCTTTACCATCTGAGCCACCTGGGAAGCCCACTAGCACCATAATAATTAGGTTGCATGTGACTATCAGCAACCAAAGACCCAACCCGTACTGGTTTAAACAATAAAAGGAATGCATTAGTGCATAGAATGGGGAAAAACCTTCAGGTAAGACTTGATTAGGGGCTCAAGTATGTGAGCAGAACAGCTTCTCCATCTCCATTTCTCAGATTTTTGATTTCTCAATGTTGGCTTCCATTTTCTGTAGGCTTTCTCCTTGTGGGATCTGGATGGGAATCGGGGTTCTCTGAGCAGTATGCTTCTCCCCCATGACTCCTGAAACATCCAAATCAAAGTCCTGAGAGTCTTTGTTTCAGACCCTTGCTCTATCCCTGGAGCTTCTCCTGAACTCTGAAGACACTCAGAAACAAGAGGCTGCTAGGAAGAGGGGCGGAGAAGGCAATGGCAACCCACTCCAGTACTCTTGCCTAGAAAATCCCATGGACGGAGGAGCCTGGTAGGCTGCAGTCCATGGGGTCCCTAGGAGTTGGACCCGACTGAGTGACTTCACTTTCACTTTTCACTTTCATACATTGGAGAAGGAAATGGCAACCCACTCCAGTGTTCTTGCCTGGAGAATCCCAGGGATGTGAGAGCCTGGTGGGCTGCTCTCTCTGGGGCCACACAGAGTCAGACACGACTGACATGACTTAGTAGCGTCAGCAGCAGCAGGAAGGGTAAAGTAGAAGTGGATTCTAGAGGGCACGAGCACATGTGCATATACAGATTAATGCTAAGACCAAGGTTATATCAGTTATGGCTGCATCTTTGCTCCATTTTCATGTTAATATCAATATCCACCACTTGAAAAACAACACCAAGGTGAAAACTGGAACATTTGAATTCAATGTCAAAATTCAAAGAAAGGCAGACAAAGTTGATTATATGTATAATTAACCACAAAAGACTGTAAGCTCCTCGTGGCAAGGCATGATTTCTTCTTTTCCTCTGTATCCCACATCTTGTTACCGTATCTGATAGTACTCAATAAATATTCATAAAACTAAGCTTAATTAAAGAGGCTGATAAGTGCTCTACAAAAGATAGAAACAGATTTTTAAGAAAAGGAGGGTGGGAGAAAAAAAAAAGGGGGGTTGGGAGGACTTCCCTAGCAGTCCAGTGGTTAAGACTTGGCACTCCTAATAAGGTGGCATGAGTTTGATCCCTAGTCTAGGAACTAAGATTCCACATGCCTCAGGCCCAGCCTCTCAAAGAAAGGTATAAACAGAGATGGGATGGCAGTGAGTTCTGCCTTAGGGGGAAACAGGTGCCATGAAGATGCACAGAGGGAGTGGCATCAGGCCAGACCTTGAGGTTTTGTGTCAGGTTGAGAAGAGAGGCAGATGGCCTTTAAGAAGTGGGGACCAGGCTGGGAGACCTGGACATGAGAGAGCAAGCTTGAGCCCCATCCCCAGGGGTTTCAGTTCAGTAGTTCTAGGATGGGGTCCCCAATTCTACTCTTTTTCAAGTTCCCTGGCGTTGCTGTCCCTGCTGCTTCAGTGACCACACTTAGAGCAGCAAGGCTAGGGGTCAGACAGAGGACTGGGGGCCTCTCTGTTACCTGGTATACAGTTTTGCTTTTGCCCTTAGAACAATATATTGCAGTTATTTTTTCCATGTCTTTCTCTCCCAGTGCGCCTTAAACTCCTTGAGGAGCACAGCATCTGTGTCTGCATATTTGTATGAATGCCCTACCACAGTGCTGGGCACATAGTAGGGCTTCAATAAAGTGTTGTTGAATTTGGAAATGAAAAAATGAACAAAAGAGATCAAAGAAAGTAAAGACCATGAAAATAAGTAAAACAATGTGTGTGGTCTTCAAAGAGGGAAAGTGACTCAACAGGGTCAAGATCTAGGGACTTAAAGGAGATTGGAGATAGGAATTGACCTTGGCTTTGGTAGCTGGAGACCCACTAGTGACTCATGAGAGGCAGTGGTCTGTAGGGGTGAAGTGGGGAGTGGAAGACATCTATTATGGATTGTGTGTGGAAGGGAAGTGTAGGAAATGCCTGCATGGGTGTTGGAGTTTAGAGGAAATAAGGAGGATTAAAAAATATCCAGTAAGAATAAAGTGATTGAAGATGTGGCAGAAAATATTAGATAGAACAAGCTAGAGGTAGTCTGGGAGTGAATTCCAAGCACAGATTGAGAAATGAATTTCAGAAAAGATTAAGGACATAAAGGATGGGCACAGCTACAGCAGAGTTTGGGCAGGGAGTGGAGTTAAGGGATCACTAGACCAGGTAAAAGAAAGCTCAGAGTGAGGGGGACACAGACAGGGTGGTGTATTCTTTTCCTGTGCTGCTGTAACATCACCACAAGTGTAGTGATTTAAAACAACACAAATTTATTACCTTACAGTTCTGGAAGTCAGAAGTCTAAAATGTGTCAACAGGCTTGCATTCCTTCCGGAGAATCTAGAGAAGAATGTTCCTTGCCCTTTCCAGCTGCAATAGCCTGGCTCACAGCCTGCATCACTCTCACCTCTGCTTTTCCATCATGTTTTCCCTGACTCCGACTCTTCTTCCCATTGCCAAGGCCCTGTGATTACATTGGGACCACCCAGATGATCCAAGAGTATCTTGCCATCGCAAGACCCTTAACTTAATCACATTTACAAAGTCCCTTTTTCACAGGTTCCGGGGATTCGAATGTGGACATCTTGGGGAAGTTGTTATTCTGCCTACCACAGATAGAGACTGGGGACCAGGTGATGTGGGGAATAGAGAGAGGTGACTAATAGGCAGGACCTGGTTTCAGAGAAGAGACAGCTGGGCATGCCATTTTATCTGCAGCCTGAGAACAAAAGCTAAACACAATGTTTGGAAGGGCAGGTTCAATACAAGTTCAAGGAGGATCTGGAGAGAATAAGCAAATTCAACTTATTTCCCATGGAATAAAGGCAGTAAATGAAACCAGGAGGAGGCTCACTTATAGGAAGGGGCTTGGAGTGACCTGACCCAAAAAGGTAAGGTGCAAGAGTAGTAGTGGCACCTTGTGTGGCGTTCAGAGAGGTCCCAGCAGACCGCTGGTTACAGGCTTTCTGTGGCCGTCCAGAGACTTGGGAAAGGGCTTATGAAGCTGTTTACAACCAGGCCCCGGTCTGTTGCTTGGCCTCCTTTGTTGCTGTTGTTCAGTCACTCTTGTGTTGTTGTTGTTCAGTCACTCTTGTTGTTGTTGTGTCTGACTCTTTGCTACCTCACAGACTGCAGTACGCCAGGCTTCCCTGTCCTTCACCATCTCCCTGAGTTTGCTCAGACTCATGTCTGTTGAGTCAGTGATGCCATCCAACCATCTCATCCTCTGTCACCCCCTTCTCCTCTTGCCTTCAATCTTTGCCAGCATCAGGGTCTCTTTAACCCTTAGACCTCGAACAAGTATCTGGTCTCAGGGATCACAGGCAGGCATTCTCTATCAGGCACTGAGTTTTTATGTACATATGATGTTCTCCACATAGAATGATCTTCCCTCACCAGCACCACACTTTGTGAGCTGACAATTGCTTAGATGTGGCTTTCTTGCCTGCAAAACTCTCTGATTCTTTTCTTACCCCTAATCCCTGACACAGCACATTTCACGCTGCCATGAATTTGTCTCTGCTGTTCTCTTTCCCTCCGGACCACCTTGAAAGTGAAAGTGAAAGTCGCTCATTTGTGTCCAACTCTTTGCCATGGAATTCTCCAGGCCAGAATACTAGAATACTGGAGCAGGTAGCCATTCCCTTCTCCAGGGTATCTTCCCAACCCAGGGATCTAACCCAGGTCTCCTGCATTGCAGGTGGATTCTTTACCAGATGAGCCACCAGGGAAGCCCAAGAATACTGGAGTGGGTCGCCTATCACTTCTCCAGCAGGTCTTCCTAACCCAGGAATTGAACCAGGGTCTCCTGCATTGCAGGTAGATTCTTTACCAGCTGAACTACCAGGGGACCACCTTGGCTGTGATACAAATGCTTGAGACACGGGGACTACCTTGTCCATTACTGTGTCCCCAGTGCCTGGCATAGTATCTGGCACAGAGAAGTCACTCTGTGAATATTTCTTAACACAAATGAGATAGTATTAGTGCCTAAATTTGCAGAGGATTTATCATTCACAAAGGATTTTTGTTTTAACATCTAATATCTAACTTAATGCTACCAATAACTCTATAATGTGTTATTTTTTTCCATTTTACACTAGTCAGAATGGATGCTTTGTTGTAAACGGAGTGTACGCTTTAAAATTATATAAACATTAAAATGAATTAATCAGTTAAAGGTAGGGGAAAAACTGGATGCTTTGAGAGGCTATCCTGCCCCCATCATACCAGTAGTAAGCAGTAAGTGACTGTCCAGTAAAGTCAGTCTGTCCAGTAAAGTCAGTCCAGCACTCTGACTCCCAGCCCCCTCCTCTCTTATTCTGGGGGAGTCACTGAGCAGCCTCCACTTCAGAAGGCCACAGGCGAGTGTTCCCAGGTTACAGGAGGCAGGGGAGGGTGGACAGGGGACACCAGTAGTGGTCAAGCTCATGTTGAGTACCAGGCACTTATATAGGTGTTTTACAGGAATCATCTCACTTGTTCCCCTCAACAGCCTTTTCATTTTGTAAACAGAGAAGTTGAAGTTTGGAGAGGTTAAGAACAGGGTGGGTACCAGGGAGTGGCTTGGTGAGGTGGCTTGTCATGTGCCTCCCTCATCTTATCTGGCCCCCCATCTTCATACAGTCAATGTCCGTGTCTTCCACAGGCCATTACAGTCACACTGCCCTGCCCCTAAGGCTGCCATTTACAGAATATCTGGGGCTGACACTGGTTAGGGAGCTTTCACAAAGGCATACAGGTCAGGATGAACTACATCATCAACCCAGTCTAATTCCACCCAATGAGATCTATCATGGGTGCTGAGTGTGGACCCTGGAATGAAGAAGCAAAGGGTTAGGAAGTACTCATAGTGAAGTGAAGGGACAACACCAGGACCAGGATCCTAACTGGTGGGAGGGAGTGGTTGACCGGGCACTGACCAACCCTTTGTTTTCCATCAGCACTTCTCTTCATGTTAAAGTGGTCCTGCCCCTCCCCATCCCACTCCTTTGCCTCCTTCAGCTCTTTGTCAGCTAGCACTTGATTACTGAGATACACGGGTAGTGAGCTAGAGAAATCCCAGGTAAACCCTCCTCTCTCTCATGTTCATTAATTAGACAGCAGGCAAAGGGAACAGGAGGGATACAGAAAAAGGTCGACTGAGAGGAAAACAAAATCAGGGCAACAGTCACATCTACAGCCTGAGGCTTTCTGTGTACATCTAGTTCATCCAATCTCAAATGAAATGAGAGGCTAAACGAGGAGAATTTTCACCTTGTGAAATGAGGATTAAAAGGGGGCTTTTCTCTCTGCATGACAGCTGTGCCAGCGTTCTGTAACTTGGAGATCCCTGAGCAGGTTTTCCAATGAAGGCAGTGTGCAGGAATGTTTCGTGTTTTCTCGAACGCACTCCTCACTACCCACCTTCTGTGACTAGTGATAACTTGGTTTTTCAGGACTGGAGGGTCAACAGTTGGCCCTTAAAACAAAAAATCTCTTTGTGTAGCTGAGATTGTCTGTGACTTTCTGATGTTGCTTCCCAAGCAGGTGGGGTCCCTTCCTCCATCACTGTCTATTGAATATCCCTGTCTTAGGAAACTGTCCTTCCTAGGTGGAGGGAGGCAGTTCCTGGCTAGTGACTCATGGCTAGAAGCTCCAGAGAATTCTCCGAGTCCATTTATAGGAAAAGGCTGGGTGGTCAATTTTCCAAGTGGCCTTCTGGGCCTAAGTCAGTATTCTTGGCTGCCAAAAACCATGCTGTAGTCTAGCCAACAAAAGGAACAGAATTTAGTAACACACATGAGCATATCTGTAATTATCCTTAGGACATAGACTTCTAACCCTAACCATACGGAGATAAGTGGCAGGAAGTGGCAAGTTCAGCCCTCTATTGATTAATGTCCAGACCCAGAGGAACTGCTTTTGTGGTCTGGTCCCTAGAAAAGAGTCATTTTCTAGGATTTTCTCTCAGCAGTGTAGAACATTCTTGTTCACATACCTAATCCTCCACACCTAACACAGCATCTTCTGGCTGACAAGACTCAAAAGTCACTTAGTATTTGTTTAAAATGAGAATAGTTGCAAAACATTAAGAAGATGGAGTGATGGACTGTATTCAGTTCAGTTCAGTCGCTCAGTCATGTCTGACTCTTTGCAACCCCATGAATCGCAGCATGCCAGGCTTCCCTGTCCATCACCAACTCCCGGAGTTCACCCAGACTCACGTCCATCGAGTCAGTGATGCCATCCAGCCATCTCATCCTCTGTCGTCCCCTTCTCCTCCTGCCCCCAATCCCTCCCAGCATCAGAGTCTTTTCCAATGAGTCAACTCTTCGCATAAGGTGGCCAAAGTACTGGAGCTTCAGCTTTAGCATCATTCCTTCCAAAGAACACCCAGGGCTGATCTCCTTCAGAATGGACTGGTGGGATCTCCTTGCAGTCCAAGGGACTCTCAAGAGTCTTCTCCAATACCACAGTTCAAAAGTATCAATTTTTCGGGGCACTCAGCCTTCTTCACAGTCCAACTCTCACATCCATACATGACCACAGGAAAAACCATAGCCTTTACTAGAAGGACCTTTGTTGACAAAGTAATGTCTCTGCTTTTGAATATGCTCTCTAGGTTGGTCATAACTTTCCTTCCAAGGAGTAAGCGTCTTTTAATTTCATGACTGCAGTCACCACCTGCAGTGATTTTGGAGCCCAGAAAAATAAAGTCTGACACTGTTTCCACTGTTTCCCCATCTATTTCCCATGAAGTGATGGGACCAGATGCCATGATCTTTGTTTTCTGAATGTTGAGCTTTATGCCAACTTTTTCACTCTCCACTTTCACTTTCATCAAGAGGCTTTTGAGTTCCTCTTCACTTTCTGCCATAAGGGTGGTGTCATCTGCATATCTGAGGTTATTGATATTTCTCCCGGCAATCTTGATTCCAGCTTGTGCTTCTTCCAGACCAGCATTTCTCATGATGTACTCTGCATATAAGTTAAATAAGCAGGGTGACAATATACAGCCTTGACGTACTCCTTTTCCTATTTGGAACCAGTCTGTTGTTCCATGTCCAGTTCTAACTGTTGCTTCCTGACCTGCATACAAATTTCTCAAGAGGCAGGTCAGGTGGTCTGGTATTCCCATCTCTGTCAGAATTTTCCACAGTTTATTGTGATCCACACAGTCAAAGGCTTTGGCATAGTCAATAAAGCAGACATAGATGCTTTTCTGGAACTCTCTTGCTTTTTCCATGATCCAGCGGATGTTGGCAATTTGATCTCTGGTTCCTCTGCCTTTTCTAAAACCAGCTTGAACATCAGGAAGTTCATGGACTGTATAGTAAGTCCTAAAACAGTCTTTGGAACAGAACCATGGTTTTCAGAATATATATTTTGTTAGTATGGTAGCTGTAAGTATTAAATGAAAAGAGTGGCAGTTATTTTTAGAGATTTCTGGAGATTAATAGACATTGTTGCTGCTGCTGCTGCTGCTAAGTCGCTTCAGTCGTATAGATGGCAGCCCACCAGGCTTCCCCGTCTGGGATTCTCCAGGCAAGAACACTGGAGTGGGTTGCCATTTCCTTCTCCAATGCATGAAAGTGAAAAGTGAAAGTGAAGTCGCTCAGTCGTGTCCAACTCTAGCGACCCCATGGACTGCAGCCTACCAGGCTCCTCAGACCATGGGACTTTCTAGGCAAAATTACTGGAGTGGGGTGCCATTGCCTTCTCTGAATAGACATTGTTAGTGCTAATCAAATTAACTGAAAGAGAACATTGAATCTAAGTGTAATTTCAGGGGGAGTGTGGGAACATACATGTATACACACACAGTAGCTCGACTTTTCATTCTTTAACAAGAATTTACATGTCCTTGCTGCCAGTTAAGTTATTTTTGATGGCCCTCTGTTCAAGGTGCCCACAGCCTGGAGTAATGAGATGTATCCACAGAATTTCAGTTCAATGGCAAGATGCTAAATTCGTCAGCAGACTTGCCTGGGAGACAGTAAAGGCAGTGATCGATTCTGCTCAAGAAGGAACAGAAACGCCAGGGACGGGCCCTCACCTGGGCTACTGGATTTGTACAGTTCTGGTTGGCGCTCCTCTGCCTGTGCCCCCCAGCTCCCGTCCACCACCCTGCCTACTAAACACAGTCCAGATAACCGAGACCTTGGAATCCCTTTCCAGTAAACCTCCATCCTGCTTCCAGGGCTGTGGAAGTCCTGGTCTCTGGGTCTGTTTCCCCGAGGACAGGCCATGCCAACAGTGTCACCCTCATAGGTCTGAGGGGCAGCCTATATGAGCTTGCATATGTGGGGCTAGAGTATCCACAAATATGCATAGGAAACTCCTTGAGGGCAAAGGGAGGGGTAGGAAGAGAAGGGAGGGGCAAGGGATGGAGGCTAGGGGTCATTTCTTCCTGTTTCCTTGACAGGGACCAAAAATTCTAAATTCAAAGCAAGCCTCCCAGATTGTTATAACGGTGTATGTGTCGGGTCAGAAGACAGAACGCTGTATAAGGCTGCAGAATATTTCCATGTGTGGCTCAGTGGCCTCCCTGTGCTCTGGCTCCAGGTTGTGTGTATGTGAGCGTGGGCTGGGGGGAAGGCTTCCCAGAAGTAGAACTATTTGAGATCAGCTTTGAAAGTATGAGTTTTCTCATACTTTTATGTGTGTTCAAGCCACTGTGGGTGGTCAGTGGCATGTTGCTGGGTCGGGAGGTTCGTGGAGGAAGAGGCAGCAGATAAACCCATCAGTGAATGCCAGTGAATGACCCTGGAATGCCATGGCACTGGGATTCTGACCACGCATTGTGGGAAATCTTTGGCATGAGCAGATGGGGTTTTAGGCAGTGAGGAGGCTGAAGAGAGGGCAAAAGTCTTGAGACGAGGAGGCCAGTTTGGAAGCTCTTTCAGAGTCCATGGTGTGGGACTTATGGCCTGAACAAAGGCCATGTCAGCTTCCTCTCTGCAAGCTATCTATGTTATCTTAGGGGCTTCTCTGCTCTCAGCAAAAGAAGGCTTTCTCCGAGATGTGAAACAGCTCCAATGAGGCAGCATAAAGAGACCAACCTAAGGAAATACTGACTGTCAGGAAAATATAATTTCTCCTTATCCAAAAATATCTGAAGGCCAAAGCACCACTTCCCTTAAATGTGAGTGATAAGCTTCAAGAATGGAGAAGGCAATGGCACCCCACTCCAGTACTCTTGCCTGGAAAATCCCATGGATGGAGGAGCCAGTAGGCTGCAGTCCATGGGGTCGCTAAGAGTTGGACACGACTGAGCGACTTCACTTTCACTTTTCACTTTCATGCATTGGAGAAGGAAATGGCAACCCACTCCAGTGTTCTTGCTTGGAGAATCCCAGGGACGGGGGAGCCTGGTGGGCTGCTGTCTATGGGGTCGAACAGAGTCGGACACGACTGAAACAACTTAGCAGCAGTAGCAGCAACCTTCAAGAAATATCTGTCCTTATTCATTCACATTATTCACATTTTACTGCTAGTCACATTATTTAGTACTTCTTCTCGTTTCGCTCCTTCTATGGATTCAGCTTTGCCTAGTACTCTGTATTTGCCTGAGCCTGCCTGCCTGTCTTTCTTGTTTTTCCTTTATTCCTTTATCCTTTTCTCTCTTCTCCATTTAAAATTTTCTTTATAGTCTTGGGATGTATGACTGGAGTTTAAATAAAATTGTCACTAGAAACACGCATCATAGAGACCCTGGTGTTCCAGGAATAGGACATAAAGAATAAGGACTGGGAAATGGAATTTTGTAGAATGGGGCAGGAAATGTGTAAGCATTTTCCATTTCTAAAAGCCTCAGGTTAAGGGCGCTGTCCTCCAGTTCCATTCTTCTTTCTCAAGATAGCTTTGGCTATTCGAGGTTTTTTGTATTTCCATACAAATTGTGAAATTATTTGTTCTAGCTCTGTGAAGAATACCGTTGGTAGCTTGATAGGGATTGCATTGAATCTATAAATTGCTTTGGGTAGTATACTCATTTTCACTATATTGATTCTTCCAGTCCATGAACATGGTATATTTCTCCATCTATTAGTGTCCTCTTTGGTTTCTTTCACCAGTGTTTTATAGTTTTCTATATATAGGTCTTTAGTTTCTTTAGGTAGATATATTCCTAAGTATTTTATTCTTTTCATTGCAGTGGTGAATGGAATTGTTTCCTTAATTTCTCTTTCTGTTTTCTCATTATTAGTGTATAGGAATGCAAGGGATTTCTGTGTGTTGATTTTATATCCTGCAACTTTACTATAATCATTGATTAGTTCTAGTAATTTTCTGGTGGAGTCTTTAGGGTTTTCTATGTAGAGGATCATGTCATCTGCAAATAGTGAGAGTTTTATTCTTCTTTTCCAATCTGGATTCCTTTTATTTCTTTTTCTGCTCTGATTGCTGTGGCCAAAACTTCCAAAACTATGTTGAATAGTAATGGTGAAAGTGGGCACCCTTGTCTTGTTCCTGACTTTAGAGGAAATGCTTTCAATTTTTCACCATTGAGGATAATGTTTGCTGTGGGTTTGTCATATATAGCTTTTATTATGTTGAGGTATGTTCCTTCTATTCCTGCTTTCTGGAGAGATTTTATCATAAATGGATGTTGAATTTTGTCAAAGGCTTTCTCTGCATCTATTGAGATAATCATATGGTTTTTATTTTTCAATTTGTTAATGTTAATTCAGGCTCTACTACAAAGCCACAGTTATCAAGACAGTATGGTACTGGCACAAAGACAGAAATATAGATCAATGGAACAAAATAGAAAGCCCAGAGATAAATCCACACACATATGGACACCTTATCTTTGACAAAGGAGGCAAGAATATACAATGGATTAAAGACAATCTCTTTAACAAGTGGTGCTGGGAAAACTGGTCAACCACTTGTAAAAGAATGAAACTAGACCACTTTCTAACACCATACACAAAAATAAACTCAAAATGGATTAAAGATCTCAACGTAAGACCAGAAACTATAAAACTCCTAGAGGAGAACATAGGCAAAACACTCTCTGACATACATCACAGCAGGATCCTCTATGACCCACTTCCCAGAATATTGGAAATAAAAGCAAAAATAAACAAATGGGACCTAATTAAACTTAAAAGCTTCTGCACATCAAAGGAAACTATTAGCAAGGTGAAAAGACAGCCTTCAGAATGGGAGAGAATAATAGCAAATGAAGCAACTGACAAACAACTAATCTCAGAAATATACAAGCAACTCCTACAGCTCAACTCCAGAAAAATAAATGACCCAATCAAAAAATGGGCCAAAGAACTAAATAGACATTTCTCCAAAGAAGACATACAGATGGCTAACAAACACATGAAAAGATGCTCAACATCACTCATTATCAGAGAAATGCAAATCAAAACCACTATGAGGTACCATTTCACGCCAGTCAGAATGGCTGTGATCCAAAAGTCTACAAATAATAAATGCTGGAGAGGGTGTGGAGAAAAGGGAACCCTCTTACACTGTTGGTGGGAATGCAAACTAGTACAGCCACTATGGAGAACAGTGTGGAGATTCCTTAAAAAACTGGAAATAGAACTGCCTTATGATCCAGCAATCCCACTGCTGGGCATACACACTGAGAAAACCAGAAGGGAAAGAGACACGTGTACCCCAATGTTCATTGCAGCACTGTTTATAATAGCCAGGACATGGAAGCAACCTAGATGTCCATCAGCAGATGAATGGATAAGAAAGCAGTGGTACATATACACAATGGAGTATTACTCAGCCATTAAAAAGAAAACATTTGAATCAGTTCTAATGAGGTGGATGAAACTGGAGCCTATTATACAGAGTGAAGTAAGCCAGAAAGAAAAACACCAATACAGTATACTAACGCATATATATGGAATTTAGAAAGATGGTAACAATAACCCTGTGTACGAGACAGCAAAAGAGACACTGATGTATAGAACAGTCTTATGGACTCTGTGGGAGAGGGAGAGGGTGGGAAGATTTGGGAGAATGGCATTGAAACATGTATAATATCATGTATGAAACGAGTTGCCAGTCCAGGTTCGTTGCACGATACTGGATGCTTGGGGCTAGTGCACTGGGATGACCCAGAGGGATGGTATGGGGAGGGGAGGAGGAGGAGGTTCAGGATGGGGAACACATGTATACCTGTGGCGGATTCATTTTGATATTTGGCAAAACTAATACAATTTTGTAAAGTTTAAAAATAAAATAAAATTAAAAAAAAAAAAAGGGCGCTGTCCTGACCCGGAGCAGCTGGCTGACACTTCTGCCATAGGTGCCAGGGACCTCACATAGTTTCTCCTGAAGGACATACAATCACCCCCAATGCACTGGCAGCCTTTACTGAACTGTTCATTCATATGTGCCATTTATCAGAGAGTAGCTCTAACCTTTCTTCCATGATTACTGGATATGAATATCAAGTTTAAATTTACATATAGGGTAATTTATATTTATAAATTTATGTATATATTTATATATAAGATAATATATATGGGCTTCCCAGGTGGCTCAGTGGTAAAGAATCTGCCTGCCAATGCAGGAGCCACAGGAGACAAGTGTTCAATCCATGGGTTGGGAAGATCCCCTGGAGGAGGAAATGACAACCTGTTAGACTTGTTAACAACATTAACTGTAGCACCTAGAATAGCACCTTGCAAATGGAAAGGACTCCATAAATAATTTGTGAATGAGTGAATGGATGGATGAATGGACATGAAGAGAAGTGGACTCATATGTGGGATACTTGAGGGGTGGGAATCAATAGGACTTGGTGACTGCTCAGATAAAGCTGCTGAAAAGGGGAAAATAGTAGTCAAGAATGATTCCTCCCTCCCCAACACCCCCTCACCCCCAAGCCCCCCCACCCTCACCTTGTAAAAAAAGAATGATTCTCAGACTTCTGGCTTGAGCAGGTAGAATGGCAGTGTCATTTATACGAAGGGAGACACCTGGGGCTAGAGAGGTGGGAAAAGCAGGTTTTTGGCAGGGGGTCAGTTTATGAGTTCAGCAGGTTGAGCTGTGCATCAGATTTTTTAATCCTAATACCGGAAGTCACATTTCAAGTCTGCCTTACCAAAACAGCAAACCAACAACAAACAAAAGAAATAACCATGGGAGAAGTATGAATGGACTAATAGTTTGTACTTTTATTGCTCAGTTTTCCCCAGGTTGTTCTTTTTGTAATCCTTTTATTTTAGCAGACAAACAATTCATTAAATTGTCAGTATGCAATGTGTCTCTGTGTTAACATAGAGACACCATTCCACAAAAAAGTCACATTCTCCTTAATGCAAATTATTGCATCCTTATATTGTTAAAGACTTTAAAAACTAAGAAAGGTTAGGATATTGAGAATATGGTAGATATTATTTTACTTTAGTAGTTTTTTATCTTGTAACGTTTTTGTGGTCCAAATGGAAAACTGAGAAAAAGGAAGAGCTCTTTCCTGCTTTATTTTTATTTTAAATATTTCCACACCATATTTCTCTAATTTGAAGGCTCTAATCAAAGTCATTGTCAAGGATCTCTTACATACTTATATTCTCTTTTAAATTGAAACCCTCTGATATTCTATGGATAACTAGGAATTAACTGGTGAAATGAGGTAGTAGAAAAGACCTTATTACAGAGAAGGAATGATATGTGCAAAGGTCTTATGGTGAGAGGAATATGAGAGAGAGACAAATGACATTGTTACTAAAGTTGAGAGAACAAGGTGGGCATGTCTAAGATGATGTCTAAGGAGTAGGCAAGCAGGGACTGAGCATGTTTTAGACCATGTTTTAAAATTCTGGCCTTTATCCTACCTTCTAGGAATCTCTAGACATTCTGGGTACATAGTAAATATTCAATAAATAGTTGCCCTACTCTTTTTTTTAATGCCATCTATGCTTTTCAATTCAATGTAATTACTGATCAAACTCATTCTTCTGAATATTTGCAGCACAGTTGATAATGGACAGCACAACCAGTTTCTGAGAATGCTACTTGATAATGTTCTCCTTGAGTCTTTCAGTTCAGTTCAGTTCAGTCACTCAGTCGTGTCTGACTCTTTTCGACCCCATGAACCACAGGACGCCAGGCCTCCCTGTCCATCACCAACTCCCGGAGTTCACTCAGACTCACGTCCATCAAGTCAGTGATGCCGTCCAGCCATCTCATCCTCTGTCGTTCCATTCTCGTCCTGCCCACAATCCCTCCCAGTATCAGAATCTTTTCCAATGAGTCAACTCTTCCCATGAGGTGGCCAAAGTACTGGAGTTTCAGCTTTAGCATCATTCCTTCCAAAGAACACCCAGGGATGATCTCTTTCAGAATGGACTGGTTGGATCTCCTTGCAATCCAAGGGACTCTCAAGAGTCTTCTCCAACACCACAGTTCAAAAGCATCAATTCTTTGGCGCTCAGCCTTCTTCACAATCCAACTCTCACATCCATACATGACCACAGGAAAAACCATAGCCTTGACTAGACAGACCTTTGTTGGCAAAGTAATGTCTCTGCTTTTGAATATGCTATCTAGGTTGGTCATAACTTTCCTTCCAAGGAGTAAGCATCTTTTAATTTCATGACTGCAGTCACCATCTGCAGTGATTTTGGAGGAGAATGCTATCATATAAGGGCACCCCCTCCAAAAAAAAGCTGAAGCTCTCAGGGTGGTTTGGAGGAAATGTAACGCTACTGATAAGGACATAACACAGGAGACCTTGACTTATGAGTGAGTAGCAGCGTTTAAGCATTTTGTAGCCTTAACTCTTCAATTGCAGAGCACAGATTTAAAGAAAAAGCAAAGGAAACTGAAGGCTCTGAAATTTTACTGTAAATTTTAAATTTCAGACTTGGGAGATTTGCTTGCGTTCCAACAAGAGTAATAATCTCAGAATGTGTTGAGTTCAGATTGAATACAAAAAAGTATTAGATTGATTCTGACTTAATTAACTTTCCTCTGTTTCTTTTTCTCCCTTCTTCTTCTCTTTTCTTCCTGTAGGTGGTTCAGAAGTGTATTCCTTTCCTAATTGGGCAATTGAAGGATTCGACCCATAACGACATCATCCTAAGCATCCTCATAGAGATTGCAGGCTACAAGCCAATGGCTTTGAACAGTTTTCTTCCAATGCTGAAAGAGATTGCTGAGAGATCCCCCTACCTCATTGGACAAATGGCGAGAATCTACGGGGCTGTCGGACATGTGGATGAAGTAAGTATGGCTTTTTTCTCTTCATTTCCCTAATTTCCATTGGCACTTAATCCATTGGAGCTCTATGATATTCAGATATGTCCTGAGACTTCTGAAAGTTCCCCTTTCTCTCTCTCTCTCTTTTTTTTTTTTTTTTGGCATGGACAGTGGCCTCTGGATCAAGGGCATGTTGTAGCAGGGTTATATGGATTGCTCAGGAAGTGAGGATTTTATTGCTGACATGTCACCGAGGAAGGGGAAGGGTTACAATGGAGAAAGCCCAATGATAGATGGAGACCACTTCGTAATAACAATAACCAGCAAGATTTTCATCTCATTTCTGGTTGCCATTCTGCTTAACCCAAGAATGTCAGTAAACATGGAGTTAGATCTCAGAGACTGCCTATTAATGAGGACCCATAGCTATCCTGTCAATAAGTGCCTGGATTCAGTACGTTTTGAACCCTCTCCACGATGTTCCTTTGGAGAGTGCAATAAACGTTCAAGGGTGTTTGAAAGTCCTAGTCTAAATATTTGCATAATAAAATCTTTCAGCAGCAGCAACAGGATGCCATCAGAGCTTGTAGGGATTAGGCAACTAAGAAAGAATTTCCAGAAATTAAAGTTCTGAAGGGTGTGTGCATGCATGTGTATACACATATGCATGTCTGTCTGATGATTTTATGTTGAAATTGAGGATTTTTATCTTTTAAAAATAGAAGCAAATGTGTAATTGATAGAGGAAGGCTTTTACTTCATGCACTTACCTATACTATATATTTCCTATTAGATAAATATAAAATTGTTTAGCTCTTAAAAAGGATTTCATAGTTCACCAAGTTTAACCTCTTGAGTCCACAGAGAAGAAAGTTAAAAACTGGAAAGGTTAAGTGACTCATTGAGACTCAGCTTGGGTTAGTTGGTGACCCAGTTGGAATTAGATCTTTGGTATCATTAGCACTGTTTTCAAATTTTGTCTTAAAATGGTTCTTTGGTTCTGTTTTGTTTGATTTCTGCTGAGATTTGTGGAGAGCTGGTGAATGCCAGGCTTCTTCCTGATGGAGAGTCTTTTTCCTTTAATTTCCCAGAAGAAGGTGGGAAAACTGGGCCCCAAGCAGCCTGTGCTTATGAGTGTGACAGTGGCTCTTGTAAAAGGATTACTCAGTACTGACATGCTGCTTAGCATAATCCCTTTCTGTTCACTGCTGTTTGGAATGTCTCATGCTTGCCACGATCTGCCTTCTGGTAACACGTTCTGTGCCCCGTCACCTTTGCTGCCAGGAGAACCTGTGGTATGCCCGAGTGCTTTTAGGCCAACTGTGACCGACAGCTGTTTGACTGGGTCTGCTGACCTTGCAGGTTTTTGCATGGACCAAAAAATTCAACTTCTGATGGGCAAGGCCTTGGAATCTTTAAGTTATCATTCTTTTTGTCACAAATACATTTATGAATCATTAATGTGTAGTAAGAGCTTCCCTGGTGGCTCAGTGGTAAAGAATCTACCTGCCAACGTGGGAGATGAGGGTTCGGTCCTTAGATGGGGAAGACATCCTGGAGTAGGAAATGGCAACCCACTCCAGTATTCTAGCCTGGGAAATCTCATGGACAGAGGAGCTTAGTGGGCTACAGTCCATAGGGTCACAAACGAGTCGGACCCAACTTAGGGACTAAACAACAATATGTAATAATGCACATTGGAGGTGACTACACCTCTCCAGAAAATGTAATCTGTAAGTGAAGCAAAACAAACAAAAAACAATTCTAGCCACTGTCAGTTTATCTAAACTAAGGCTAATCTGAGAGGGAATAGAATATTAGGTGATATTTGTGTGGCTCCAGGTGAGTATAGAGAGAAAAGGGGGGCCAAAGAGCCTGAGGAATCACCGATTTCAAAATTAAGACTACCAGAATATTTTCTCTTCTCTGTCTCTCTCTGTCTCTTTTTCTTTCTCTCTCTTGCTCTTGCTCTATCTCTATATCTCATTCTCACATACCCATGCAGGCATCTGTGTTTGAGAGAGAAAAAAATTTTTTTCTGATGCTTCTGATTCAGTTCGTCAGCAGAGAACAATTCTAGATCAAACACTGTCCAAACGTATTGGGATATTATTATATATCTGATATATAGATATCAGAATTATTTTAGGAGCTCTTTCCACAATATAAGTTCTTGGACCCTAGAGAATACTTATTGAATCAAAGTTTCCAGGAAAGGGGCCTCCCCAGCCTCTACCAGTGTAATTCTTGTTTTGGTTGTGCAGCACGTGGGATCTTAGTTCCAATCCTATATACCTGTATCTATATATCTATATTTTTGGCCTGCCAGGGTAATTCTGATACACCTTTTCTTGGATCAGTATTTGAGATCCCTTGGCATAATATATTTAAAGCAAGAGTCAATCAGGCTTTGTCCATCACCCATCCTGCCTTCCTCCATAAAGTCATGATAATTAATTAAAACTTTTCCAGACTATTGACACAGCAGTTTAGATTGGATATGGTCAAGGGTAACACAAAAATTCAAAACAAACATTGTTGAAACAAAGATACACATCTATTTCTCTTGCACATAAAGAAGTCTAGAAGGCAGTCAGTATAGAACCCCATGTTTCAGAAACTTAGGCCCCCCTTCTCCTTTGTTGCTCTCCCATCCTGGAGCATACCAAAGAGCACAGGGCTTCCATCTCCTGGTCCAAGATGGTTATTCATCTCCACCCATCAAGTGAGCATTTCAGCCAATAGAGGAGAGGGGAGAAGGACTCTTCCAGACAAATACAGCCTACTGTTTATATCCCATTGGCTAAATGAAACAAAGCTGCAGATGACCATAGCTGCAAGGGAGGCTGGAATGTGTAGTCTGGATTTAGGTGGCCACATGCCCAGTTAATCAAAAGAGAAGGACATAAAGAATGCCTGAGGACAAGGAATGTCTTTTTGCAACTCATCAAGTGATTCTTTTCTTTGGGTCTCTTTTCTCTCCTCCAAAACAAATAATATCCGTATGCTAAGGAAACAATGTTCAAGAAAATCCCACAGATTTAGGCATAAATACATTCACTGCCAACAGCAAGAAGTTAGAAACTTATTGTTAAACTATTATGCAGACATGAAACATGTTTATGAAGCCTCATTAAGGACTGATACAAGGAGACTTTGTTGCTGTTTGTTGTTTAGTTGCTCAGACATGTCCAACTCTTTGCAACCATGGACTGTAGGCTCACCAGGCTCCTTTGTCCATGGGATTTCCCAGGCAGGAATACTGGAGTGGGTTGCCATTTCCTTTTCCAACAAGGAGTCTTAAATAACTATTAAATTCACACACACACACACACGTATATAAAATATATATAATATCTTTGTATTGGATTATCTCCCTTCCGGCACTGATATTCTTGAATTCCATTATTCCATTTCATTCAAGATCAGCGTGACAAAACTACCTTAAATGTTAGTCAGAATCCTTTATTCAGAAATAATGCCTAAAATATCACCCTTTAGTTTTAAAGAATGATAAAACTCAGTTGTCCCAAGAATTAACAACCTAAGTGGCTATTAACTGCTTAATTGGAGTAAACCTGTTCAATATTCTAAAACTTTTGTGGCGCCATATTCCTAAAGACCAAAACCAATAGGCAAGATATATGTGTATGGTTATTTCTACCCAGCCTCTTTTTAGAAGGAAACCGGAAGCTACTGAAGTGCATTGCCAGGTGGGTTTGAGGACAGAAGTCAAGTACAGGCTCCTGATGACCCATGGAGGAGGAAATTGCAATTAAAAGAGAACAGCAGGAACTTTGCCCTGAAAAGATCCCACTGTTTTCAGCATGGAGAGCTTGGTATACGTGAGGTAAAGGGACACGGGGATATATGAGACGTGGAGATGTTTAGGTGTTCATGATGGAATAGCTGCAATAACCTAGTGACCTCAGGCCCTAGGATCCTCTCTCTCAATCGTACTCTGGTCTTATCTAAAAATTGACTCAGTTAAATTTTTTTTCTCTTTGACACCATGTAAAATTTTCAGATGTACTCAGGGGTGCCAAGTATTAGATGATATTTGTTGCTAGGATTTAAAAGATTTTAGAAATGCAGAAAAGCCAATGCAACTTGGAATATCTTGCTATGACTTTTGAGATGCACAGTTGGTGATTGATTGGAGCCTACTGTTGATCCCTTTCTTATTGCCTGCCTTCCACCAAACTACAGTGTTTGAGCCTTAAGGGGAACCGGGGTGTGCCGCTCTCCAGGGATTTGTGACCCTCAGGCCTGGCATAACCTCAAGAGTGGAGTCGGCCTGGAATCAGTCTCACACATTATTAATTGACTTCTGCCTTATGTTCTGTGCCTGCATGAAGACAGGTGTAGGAACTGCAGGGCTGGCTACAGGGAAGCATACCAGATGCACCTGTCTTTCATATCAGGACCCATCTGGGTAGGCAAACTGTTTACAACAGCTGATAGCAGTCACAATCTTCCCATCTGCTGGTGTAGCAGAGGGAAGCTGTTCTATAAAACAAAAATTAACATCCTATAGTTTCTTATTTTTTTCTCTCTTCCAAATTACCTCAGGGATATTTTTGCCCAAATTTAAAATGAAACCATGCTTAATAGCTATATAGTGTTTGTGTCCCTATAGGAAGCTGTATAGTGACTCACAGGCAATTTTCAGGTGTGTTCTGGCACCTAACGTGCATCTGTTGGATGGAGGGTAACACTAGGAGGACCAAAGGGCAGAGAAATCCATCCTCTTCTGGGATAATTGATGAGTGGTTGCCTCTGAGGTGCACCTTCCTTGGCCTGTCCAGTAAAGGACACAGCTGGCTCCTCATCATGCCAGGATTCACCCCACTTTTGTGGTATGCTCAGATGAAGCAGATGCATAAATAAGAAATACTATTTTATTAATATCAGATGCATCCTCAGCATGGCAAAAACACACAGGTCCTTCTGTCTTTCTCAAATGAGGAAACTGTAGTGGAGAGTGCCAGACAATAGAAGGATAACATAGTAGCTTCTGAGGGTCCATCCCCAGACTTATATCCAGAGAATTCATACAAAACCCTTAGCACAGTGCCTGGCATACAGCAAGTGCTTGATACGGTTCATCTAACAGCAGTAATAATAACAACAACAGCAACAGAAATATAATAAAATTCTACCCAGCTGGAGAGGGTTAATGAGACAGATGTCTTCTTCCCACTCCAATGTATCTTTTGTTAAATTACCAGTTTTCTTCCTAAAAGTGCAAGTGTGGTCTTTCTCCCTTCCACAAAGTCTTCCGTTGGCTCCTTCACTGCCTATCGGATGCCGTCATCTTGGCTTGGCCCTACCCTCCTTCTAGTTTTAGCTCTTACCTGTCCAGGCTATTCCATGCCCTCTGTGTTCTATTACCATTTTACATCCTTCCCTGAGCATACCTTGCACTGACATATGTCATCATCTTCACAGCCTATTCTTCTGGCTGGATAGTTTCCATCCCCTGCTCTTGCTTATCTTTCCTGACCCACATCAAATGTCACCTCCCCCTGTGTAAGCTCTTCTCGGTTCTCTTAGGCAGTTACCCCTTCTACATTCCCATGGCACTTTGGCTGTATCTCAAAGGTCATACAGAGAAGGCAATGGCAACCCACTCCAGTACTTGTGCCTGGAAAATCCCATGGACAGAGGAGCCTGGTAGACTGCAGTCCATGGGGTCGCTAAGAGTCAGGCATGACTGAGCGACTTCACTTTCACTTTTCACTTTCATGCATTGGAGAAGGAAATGGCAACCCACTCCAGTATTCTTGCCTGGAGAATCCCAGGGACAGAGGAGCCTAGTGGGCTGCCATCTATGGGGTCGCACAGAGTTGGACACGACTGAAGTGACTTAGCAGCAGCAGCAAAGGTCATACTGACTGTGTCAAGTCATAATTTGCCTGTCCATGTCTGTTTATTCTCCATGAGCCTCTGAGCTCTCATAGGAAGGAATCTTACCTTATCCATCTGAATTCACTTGTGGCCAAAAGAATTCGTGAGTATTTGGGAGCACTCTTATTAATCATTAAGAATTTGAAGGTTGAATTCTCACTAGCCACTTTCATTCAATCAAGCATCTAGTTCTTCTAGGTGACATAACTATAACTTAAGAGGAAGGCGAGGAAAATATTAAGATGGAAAATGTTGATACTTCAGAGCCTGTACAATTTATCTAGTAGGTGAAAGATGAAAATGAGTTTGACAGGGGACCTGGTGTTATTAATTAGAAAGCATATGATGAGGCATGTCTGTCTATGATTCCAAAAGATCCTGGCTCCTTGGTAGGTGACATCAGAGAAAAATGATGTTGAATGGATCATGAAAAGAGGTTTTCATATGCGAGGACTTCACAGGCAGCAAGCTGGTTGAAGCGTAGTACCCAGGAGGAACATTCACCACTGTAGACTAAGCAGTGTTCACCACCTGGGATCTGTCTATGTAAGAATCCATTGCCCGAATGTGGGGACATCCATACGCTGTAATATGGTGGCTAAGAGGGTGTCTCAAGAGTCAGACTGCCTTTGTTTGAATCCTGACTCAGCCGTGTGGCCTTTAGCAAGTTACATCACCTCTCTTGATTCATTTTTCTCATCTGTTAAATAGGAATAGCAATATTATTTACCTCCTAATTTTGTTGTGAGAATTAATCAGCTGAAGCATGGAGAACAGTGTCTGGCAATTGCTAAACATTCAATAAATATCAGCAATGTATTACCTCCTGAGTGGTGCCCAGGGCTTTCTCATTGCATTTATTTGGATACAGACTGGAACTTAAGTCCAACAGACTGAAATCAGGGAAGACAGCAACAAGTAAATGATGCGCCTCTTCCCTGCTCCTCAGGGAAAGAGGCTGAATGGATGGGTATGTGGGGTCAAAATAAGGACAGAAATAAAAGGAATGGGTACTATATGTTCCATTAAAGATATAAAGTAGGACTGGCTGTATCTTCTTTCTTTGTTAACAAGTAACTAGTATATATAATTTTTTTCTCAGTGTGGAATATATATCTGCTTTAAATTTATATTACAGACCACCATTCCTGAGGGGAATAAAAATAACAAAAACAATAATAAAGCCACATTTTATAAAAATTTTTATAATTTAAAATAGGCCTTGTTTTCCTGGGGGCACTGGAAGTGCATTGCTTTCCATAAAGGGCAGGTGGTCCCCAGCTCCTCACCTATAAAAACAACTCAAATAAGTTTGCATCAATTTTTTTTAAAAAACCTGTCATTAACTAAATCTGAAGTGGTCTAAATTAAATCCAGACTAGGTTGACTTTTCTTGCCCAGGAAGAACTGAAGTAGAATGCTTCAGTTCCAGAGGCTTTATTCTTTTTCATTGTTTTCTTTACCCATTAGACTCTCTGAGCCATACAAGTGGTCCCAGCCCCTTGGTTAGATATTGCAGTTATTACAACCCTCTCTTCTAATGTGGGTCCACGTGAAAAAGAGAGCCCTTTAGGAATGGCTTTCATTTCTGGAGAGGACAAATTGAATTCATGTGTTCTGTCCATCTACGTAAGTCTCAGATAAATGAACTGAAGCAATTTTAGTTTAATAGCCCCATCCTCACCAGGACTTCATCTCATTAGAAGACACACACTGGTACCCTCCATAGCTGTGTTTTGCCCATCCCATGCCAGACCCACAAGGCAACCAACCCATATGGTGGAAACAGAGATGCCCTAAGCTGCTTTTTACACATGATCTCATAGCACGTGGAAGGATGCTACAGCCAGTTGTTTTCCTTAGCTGGAAACCAGCAGTCTGCACCTGTGAAGAATCAGATGGCTTGCCCTCCCAGCCTGGCCTCTGCCAGGGTGGGCGTGAAATCCTGTGCCCTCTGCCTTGTTTTCCTAACTGGCTGGAATATGCTGGCCAAGCACCAGAGCGTGTTTATTACATCCTCTCTGGGCTCAGAGTCATGGACACTTTTCAAGTAGAGAAGTGACACATCTTGCCCAGGTCGGGTTTCTGTGACATCCGGCAGGCCTTCCACAAAAACACTTTCAGGAGGAAAAGGAAAAGAATGACAAAGGCAACAAGAACCACATTACTGTCCTCATCCTGGCTGTGGAAAAACATCCTGCGATACAGGACCTGGATGGATGCTGTGCACCTTTAGCTTGCAGGTCAAGACTAAAGACTCTGGGCGCCATTCCACAAAAGGAAGGACCTGTGACTTAAACACCCCAGTTTCCCCTAGGGTGGGGAATCTAGATAAAACTTGGTCTGCTCAGAGTCTTTGGGAAGCCTTGGTCAGCGCCAGCTGGTAGCTATTTACTACTACAGAATTGTCATCGATTGGGGAAGTTTCTTTTTTTTTCCAAAATGCAAATAGCTTTATTGTGTTTTATATTGTAAAAAGGTTACATGCTAATTGTAAATGATATTAATAATCTCTTACAAAGTGTAAAGAAAAAAAAACTTCAAGTATGTACAGAATATTCTTTCACATAATAGAACTGATTTTCCTTAACCTGTGTCTGTGATGCAAGGATGAGTCGATGATTCTTTCTAGATGCAAGCCTGAGTACTGGTAGTGATGAAGACACAGAGAGGAGAAAGACATGGTCTCTGCCCTAGGGAGGCTCACAGTGAATACGGGCTGGTGGGGGACAGAGATATACAAATAGATTATTAAAGTTTATTTTGGTGCCCGTTACTACCGGTTTCTGATCTGTATCAAGAAGGAAACAAGTCACCCTGGGTGGCGGAGTTTGGAAGCATGTTCTAAGTGAGGCCTGTTGGATGATAGCATGATGTCAGGGGAGGAGGAGGAGAGTATCCATGGAGGACACAGCAGCTACAATGGCCTGCTGTAGCGGGGGGAAGGCCGTCAGCCTTCTGGAAACCGTGCCTGGGGCGTGGAATGGATAATGGAAGAGGGGAGAGGGCTGAAGCTGGTGCAGACTCATTCCAGACGGCGACATTCCTCATCCATCCGCAGACAGGTCCTGTTTTCTACCCTCTCTCTCTATACTTATTTATCACTGGTGTCCAGGTCACCAGTGTTTTGTTTCCCTTTATTGTGTGGACAAGCAAATGAATACTGTGTACCTCAGCATCTCCAAGAAACTAAAGAGCCTGGTAAAAGGACAAACAGTCCCCACAAATAGTTACAAATGTAGGATAGTAAATAATGGTTACAAAAGTTACATGTTGCAGCAATTTTCAACAATGTCTTGTAATTATCAACTGTAATTTAGGCCAACTGACCAAACCACTGAGAGCTCTCAGTGCCTCTTTGAGGGGAGAGCTTGGCAAGTCCTTGAAGGGGCCTCTGCCTGACCAGTCTCTCCTCAGGATTGAGCCCCAAGGACTGTCAGCCTGATCCCCACAGATCTCATCTCCTCTTTTCAGAGGGGACTTCTGACTTTCTTATGCCAATATCTGTGAGGAAGTAGGCCTGTGGTTGCTGCAGCAAAAGCAGAAATTTTCTACTTAGTGATTTACCCTTCTAGGCTTGAACTTAAGATGTAAATGAATATTGGATTCATCAAACAACAGCTGGGCATTGACAGCAGGTGAGTTGAGAGGATAAAGTAGTTCCTAATTCCAGCTCAAATCCTGCTGCTCTTCAAAGGCTATAGCACAGACCTGGCTCTGCCCATAGCCCTCAGACAAATCTCTTCAGCATAAGCCAGCCCCTTTAACTGCCAGCACCTGCATTTCTGAGCCTGTGGGTTTCCTCAGCTTCACAAAGCCACCCTGCTAACATGCATGGCAGGATAGATATATGAGGAATATCCCCCCAGCCTCCTCAGCAGCCTTCAACCAACGATGGGGGTATTTACACCTCAACTCTGTCAACCCTCTAATGAGATAACCCTTTCCCAGAATTCCCAGGCACCCTTTCCCAGCTATTTCCCTTCTCTGTCTCATTCTTCAACTCCCATCCTCATCTCCTGAACTTCCAAATAGATGCTTTGCACATAAATCATCCCAGGGTCTGTTTCTGGGGAGCCCGATCCCAGAAAAGTTCATTTCCATACCTTCCCCGGCCATCATCATCTCCCCTTCTCTAAGCATGGGAGAGTGCACATCTGCAACGTCGAGTCTGCACCTGACTTCTGGTTGCATTTGCCTTCCGTTCACTTGGTATATGAATCCACGCACCAATCCTAACCTGCTTTAAGCACTGCAAAAGAGGGCGCTGTACCTTATACTTCTCTGTCCCCCTGCACTGCCCACCCCTGCAATGGGTTCCTAGCATATGAACCACAAATATTTGCTGACCAGCTGTTAGATCGAGATTGGAACTTAACACTAGTATAGGTCTTATGCTAGTAGACAGCTGCTGATGACATGGCAGGTCATAAGGAAGACCAGGAACACTACAGACATAGGGTTCCAGTCATGGGTTGTAGCTATTGGTTTTCAGGTTCTATTGGTCTTCTTTCTGTGTGGTGGCCAAAGTGTAGTCTCTGGCACTGGGCATCACTGGGAACTACATTCAGAACCTACAAGGTAACAAGATCCCCAGGTGATCTGTGTGCACATGAAAGTGTAAGATGCACTGGTCTCAAGGATCCAGCTCCCATAGGGTTTATCTACTCAAGGATTCCCCCGAGGTCTGGACATACCCACATGTGTACTTGCATGCATGATTCATGTATGGTTTATAAACACACACAGCCATACCCCCAGAGTTTCTTTGTAAGACTCATTTTGTTACGAAGTAATAAGTCAATAACCTTTAAAAATGACCATCTTTGGCAATGTTAGAGTAAACAGAAACCCAGGGAACATCAAGCAGTATTTGTTACACAGTTTCTGAGCATTTGTCACACATCTGATGAGGGCAAGGCACTGGAGAGAGAGCAGAGTTAAATATTTAATAAAAATCAACCCTTCTGTTGTTGGAAGGGGCTCTGGTTTTTCTTCTCTTAGAAAGGATCCTGCACTGGGCTTTGATACTTCCTATGTAACATTCCTAGAATTCCTCACCCCATCTCCACTCCTGTGGAAAAGGGGGTGGTGATGGGGGAAGGATGAGGAGAGTGTTCCTAATTAGCACTTTTATACATAATAACTTAGGGAGTGTATATACAAGATTTTCCTTTGCTTAAATTTCCAATTTTTTTTCTTGTTTTTTCTTTTTACTTGACTCATCATATTTTAACCAGGATCTAGAAGCATCCCCAAAACTCCCAGCACGATTTGACACAGAGATAGTGTCATCATGATGTTAAGGGTTTTTGTGGTTTTTTAAAAATAATTTTACTCTCAAAAATTATGACAAGAACACTTGAAAGTTGATGAGTTTTATTGCATACCCATAACTGTACTATTTGAGCTGATATTTACATTTCAGCTCTCTTTCTTATTTATCAAAAACAGTAAGCCTGGTTTTATTTAGTAGTGAATAGGAGTGGGGAGCTTAGTGCTAGTTCACAGCCTCTAAAAGATGTATCTGACAGTCAGCAGATCAGCAATGGACTGTCACACTGAAATGTTCATGCTAGAGTTCTTAGCATTAACCAGAATGAGTCTTGTTATTTACATGTAGATAACAGAAAAGAAATTACATTGAGAAGGGTATCTTGGCATCAGTTTATTCCTTGTTAAGTAATAAATACATCTAGAGTAGGTAAATAAATAGTTGCTATTTACGATTAATAAATTTGAGATGCCTGGAAAGTGAATGTTTTCAGAACTGTAGATTTCCCAACTTCAGTGCTGTGTCAGTTCCATAGAGTTTCAAATATCTGGCAATTCACCCAGAAAAGTGGAAAACAAACACTTTCCTATCTCCTGTTACTGAAGTCTTTATTTTCTTGGTTGATTTTAGAGATCCCTGGATTATACTAAACTCCTATTGCTGTCTATGTTTTCTCTGGCTCTTCCTTCTACTATGTTCTTCTTAAGAGACAATCTTTCTTCAGCTGTGACAATGGCCCCTGCCTCAGTCAAATATTTCTTCCTCCTTCGAAACACTTCCCAGAGCCCACCTTCTCTGTGATAGCTCTGCATTCCCAAAACATGATTTAGTGATCAACTCTTTCTCTTCAAGACTGGTAGGTACAGATTAAATTGGCAGAGAAAGTGGGCAATGGGAAGAAATGGGAAGTTAAAGAGATTTCCTGAAGGAAATATTCTACCATCTTCCACTTTAGAAAGTGAGAATTACTTTGAAGGCTAAATGCATGGGTTTTAGTATCCCACAAAGTAGATAAAATGAAAACAATGAATACAATGAGGTGACGCTTCTATTATTCTGCTGAGAAATGGCAAAATTACATCATGCTCTAGTCTAAATGTGCACAGCCATCTCCACAATTCCTGTGTTGAAGACTCATCCTAAAGTGATGGTATTAAAAGGTGGAGTTTTGGGGAGGTGATTAGGTCTTGAGGGTGGAGCCCTCATGTATGGGATTAGTGCCCTTATTAAAGAGTTTTCAGGGAGCTCTGTTGTCCCCTTCCTCTATGGAACCAAAAACCAAATCTACCAACACTATGATCTTGAACTTAGTAGTCTTCAAAACTGTGAGAAGCCCAAAAAGACTAAGATAAAAATGGACTATGAGTCCGTTCAAGATCTCAACACAGCCTTATCTAAAAATCCTAAACAGGCTGTTCTGCTTTATTTCCACTGTTTACATAAAGGTGAGCTCACAAGTGAGTAGAAAGCACTTTGGAAGTAATTTTTTCCTCCAAGCTAGTACATTTCAGACCTTCGCTTTCAAGCACACCCTGGCCAGCCTTACCTTCAAACCCCATCCTATTAGCTGCAATTTGTTTGCATATTTTGATTTATTTATTTATTTATGCCCTGCTTACCTCCAGCAAGCAGTTCAAGAGGTTCACAATGAAAACGTTGCTATGAGAAAACATTGCTATGAGAAAACATTGCTATGAGACCAGAAATAATTAACCCAAGGCAAAATGCAGCAACAGAAAAGGGGAGCATTGGCGGGATAGGGGGCACACATGTAGCAGAAAAACTTAATCTATCCTAGCTAAGGAAATTGCCAATCTTAGGCAAGGTCACATTTGCAAACTGCATTTTTCCACTTCATTCTCCTCTGTACATAATGAGGTAATACTTATCCAAGTACTTCTGTCTAACTTGTATTTTGGGAGTTATATGTCAGCTACCATGAATAAAACATCCTGGCTTTTTTTTTTTTTTAATAAGTAGGTGCAAAGAAAGATAGGCATCTTGTTTTTAATTGTATAATGAGTAAATTATGTAATGTAATGAGTAAAGTATGGAAAGTTCAATTGTAGCTGATGTATAGTTCGATTGAGTTAAATCATACCATATTGTGTTCCTTTTCTAATAACCACAAAGCACTTTTTCTTTTTTTCCTGGCAAAAAGTTCAAACACAATTTCTTTTTCTTTCTCCCTATTTCTTTCCTTTCTTTTTGGGCCCATAATAAGCAACTTTCTTCAAAATGGTTTCCATGATTAGGCCAGAAGATCTGTGGTTACTTTTTCTATCATTCTGTGATTATGCCACATTTGCTAAATAGATATTGTGTAGTTAAAGATGGGCTGCTGCTTTGAGTTTTGCAAAAATGTTTCAATGCTAAAATCCTCAATGCTCTTTCAAAAAGTTTGCTTAATTGAAGCAAAAGAAATAGTGGAACCATTGTTGGGGATAATCAATGAGAGGTAATTTACATGAAGGGACCATGGTGTGGTGGGAGAAGAAATTCTGGCTCTGTATAATTCATTCTGAGTCGCTTGAGCCCACACAAAAGATTTACCTTTAAAAGGCTAAGTTCCCAAGCCCCCAGTTTTTAACGAGTAAATCCGACCTCTAAATCCTTTATCAACCCACAAAACAACATTATGCTTGAAGCTCAAATTAGATAGATTTCTACAAGCTTTAAAATCTATAAGTATTTGGGGGTCAATGCAAAGAAAAGATGCTGAAAGATTAACTCTCAGTACAAACGAAGAGAGATTTGTGTTTTCAGACATAAATATGGCCACACCAAATGCTATTTAGGGGAAAATACTCTTAAATTAGAAACACTTACTGACAGGAGACCATGTTCAGTTTTCTGCCCTTTTAAAAAAGCAATCATATTAAAAACAGAATTTATTTGGTTACATTATTGTCTCAAATAGCAAGGCATAAAAATAAGCTACATTTAAATTCTATGATTTCTACTTTAAATCCTAAGTCAACTTCATTAAAACACCTCTTTGAGGAAGACATAGTAAGTTCCACATTTAAATATTAAATAAAAGCCATAATTGCAAAAATTATACTTTGTGTTTTCTGTTTGTATTTTTCTTTTAACAAGGGCATGGTTTACTTTAGCGTTCTGTGCCAAGTGCATGGAATTGAACTGAGTCCAGCTGATCTCTAATTTTTGCCATGTTAGAAAATTTGAGGTTCATTCAAAACAAAGGATACATCTGTTTTCATCAGCTGTTTCTTGAAATTTATTACTGGGACTTATTTTTTTAAATTGTTTTGCCTAGACAGTATTGTTTTACTAGGCATGATTTATTACTCTACGTGTGCCCATGGAAACTGTGTTCCTAAAATCATAGAAACTGAATCAAAAATAATAAGGAAAGGATAGGAACTCATTCCCTTTACATTGGATTAAATGATTATTTAGAATATATAAATCTGTTTAAATTATAATAGAGCTGTGTTTATCAATGGGAAGAAAAATATGTTCAATTAACTCCAAGTTTATATACAGAAACTTGAGGCATGACCAGAGGATAAAAGAAAGAATTGAGGAATGTGACGTTTCGGAATGCTATTTTAAAAATCAGCTCAAAATTGGAGGATTATCTGCCTAAGAGAGACATCAACAATGTTTTTATTTATTCTCTACTTTGTTCCACAAAAAAGGATTTCACGCAGCTTGCTCTCTTAATGTTTGATATTTAAAATGGTTGAATCTTAGCTTTTGAATATGATAAACTGACAGCACTTGATGCCTACTTACTTTGCAAGCATTTTACATTTATTTTTGTGTTAGTATTTTCAGGCTAGAAGAGTGTATCCTTGTCTGGGCACCATTTTAAAAAATAATCTTATTTATTTATTTATTGACTGTGCTGGGTCTTCATAGCTGTACAGGCTTTCCTCCAGTTGCTACGAGTTGGGGCTCCTATATAGTTGGGGTGCTTGGGCTTCTTGTTGCGGTAGCTTCTCTTGTTGCAGAAAACAGGCTCTAGGGTGCCTGAGCTTAATAGGCTGTGCCTCCCGGAGCTCTAGAGTGCAGGCTCAATAGTTGTGGTACAGGGGCTCAGTGGCCCTGAGTATGTGGGATCTTCCTAGATCTGGGATGGAATCCATGTCTCCTGAATTGCCAGGTGGATTCTTTACCATTGAGCCACCAGGAAAGCCCTCATGTAACATTTTAAAAAAGAGAAATAGGCTATCTTGGTAAAATGTTGAACAAATTTCACCTCTAGGTAAATTTTTCACAGGTTACCAAAACAGTGGCCTATATTTGCTTACTGAGCTGGTATTGAGGTTTTGGACATTTTTAGAACTTCCAAACCTTTATTAAATCACAAAATAAGTTATCTGGAAAAATTAAGGGGATATATGGCTTTTGAGACAGATTGTTTTAGTTTTGGTGATAATTTAGATACATCTGCATTTACATTTAAGATTTTCAACACTGAAACAATAATCGCTAACATTTATTTAGCACTTTTCAGTGCCAAGCATTGTTGTGAATGCTTTGTTTTTAACTCACTGAATCCTCACAACCTCTCTATGAGGTGGGTACATTAATCTGTTTCATAAACTGAGCCATGCAGAGTTAAGTGACTTGCTCAAGTCATGACTGGCTGGTGGTAGTGCCAGGATTCGAACACAGGAAAGAGCTTCTGATCCCCTCTGTGACCACCACACCACTCCTGTGCCTGCTCTGTCGGGAGGGCTTTCCATGGACTGCCACCTTTCCTGTTCTCCCAGGGTGGGACTTCCTCTGGAAATACGTATCCCAAGAAATCTCTCGTGTGTATCGACAGTTAGAACAGCCTGGGCTCTTTGTTTGTCTGACTAGTGTCTAACCAGTTCTACTTTCCATGCAGTAAAGGAAGCTTCTAGAAAGCCAAACACTTAACTGCTCCTTGTTTCAAGGGGAAATTTTGAGGCAGTGGAACAGTTTGGGCTGCTGCTAGAAAGTGTCTCAGAAAGAGCTATAAATCTTCAGGTGGGTGTGATTCAGGGAGGCCCTGAGCAGGGGCTGGCGTGGAGAAGCTTCGCACATCACACAGACAGACCAGCTGACTCCAGCAGAAACAGGTCTGTAATGACCTGGACTCAGTCATCTGGAATTTCTAAAAAGAGGGACTATAAACTCATCTGTCAATAGGATCTTTAAAATTTTATTTTAAAGGTTAGTATCCCAAACTTTGAACAGACCACAGAGTAGGAGAGCCTAAAAGCCTTCCAGTAAAATAGGACCAGGATTCATGCACCACCAGTAAGTAGAATTTTTATGTTCCAAGGTGGACTCCCACTAATTAAAAATGACTTTTAAAACCTGATATTGGTTTCTCTGCAAAGGAGTATTCAGAGAGAGGAAGAAGGAAGCACAAGGGAGGGGCACATTGGTGCCTTCAATGGTATTGCCAATGTTCTGTTTCATTACTTAAATATGTTTATATCTATTCTTTCATATACAGCATGTATCCCATAATGTCAAAAAGCTATTAATATTAAACATTTACTGTGTGCTAGTAGTATGCCTGGCATTGACAACAATAATATTTATAATAAAACACTAGGCCTCTACTGAATGGCTTATTTTTAAATTCATTGATATTTCCAGTGTTATCACATTAAAATTTAAAAGTTTACTTAAAATTTTTACTTACATTTACTTACTAAAAATTTTACTTACACACATTAAAAATACTACTTATAATAATGATTGATTGCTGCCATTAAAAAAAATCATTTGCTCTATGCCAGGTCCTTCTTAGGTATTATTTCATTATTCCTCCTACCAAAGTCTTGAAGAGTTTGTGTCAGCTAAGATGAGTTTGGTAATAGCATATCAAACTAAAGCCAGTTTCAATAATAAGAATATTTATTATCTCATTTAAGAAGTCTGCAAGACTTGATGGGTCCAGGATCCCTCCAAAAGTTCCACAAGGTCATCAGGAACCCTTGATGATAAGGCTCTTCCTCTCCACCTCCTTGGGATATTAACATGACCCTGTAATCATGTCCCCTTTTGCTTGCCAAATGGCTGCCACAGATCTGGGCAGCATATGTTGTAGACTCAGCAACATCTGATTAAAGAAAAGGCATGTGTCCCTCCATGTGTCTATTCTTATTTGGGAAGAAAACCTTTTCCGTCAATCTCCCATCCCAGAAAATTTCACCTCAAGTCCAAATGCCCAGGATAAAGTCATATACCCGCCCCCTAGTTACAAAAAAGGATGATGTATTTAGTGCCACGTTTTTCTCATCTTTGTTCTCTTTGTTGGTGATTTCATGTCTAAAATGTCCCAAGTTTGGTGCTGAAGTGCTCTCTGGTTTTCCCAAGTATGAGATGGCTGTGAGGCACCTCATGGATAAAATTACGTAGGTTGCATTTGTCCATGAATTACAGCACTCTTGGCTGGGCTCAATTTTAATGAATTAATGATCTGTATCACTTAAGACATCTTTAAATAGAAACACACATAAAACAAGGTTATGTTTTGATCAGTTGATGAAAATACGTGGGTGTAGGCTTTTGGGAACCTACTCCTGTATTTCCTTTAGAAACAGTGCTTCCATGTTTCCTAATCCAGTGTCTGACGTGACTTTGTAGAACACAGCTACTATGAATAGTAATAGTTAACTCTGTGTGCACAAACACACACATTCACACAATACACACACACACACATATATACACACACCCAGACAGATATAGCATCACATTCACCAGCAGCATTAGGCTGTCTAGCAGAGTTCTCCAAACTGAAATAATTTCACACCTTCTCACTCCAGAGTGGGGTGCCCAAATGTCCCAACTTGCCCTTGATTGAGGGTTTCCCAGGATGAGGGACCTTCAGCGTTGAAACAAGGAAAATCCCAGGACGAATCAGAAAGAGTTGACTCCCCTGCTCCAGAGTTTCTTGAAGCCAGGGAATTGAGGTGAAGGGGGAGTGTCCATCCTAACCCTTCAACTCTTGCTCTGAAGCTAGTAGCTGCACCATCTTTAGGAAGGAGACTCATGAAATGAATGTAAATGCAAGCAGTTAAACACTGCTGTCCCCACTCAGGCTTCTGAGGGTTCCTAAGCAAAAGCTGGATTTTCCCTAGGAAAGCTTCACTGAGAAAGCCTTAACAGTAAGCTCATTTGATTTACATTCCTAATGCACCTTGCAAGTGTCTCTTTGGTGTGTGGAAACATCTAAGAGATGAATTATGAAGAAATACAATATATGGCACAATTAAAAAAAAGTGATAACAGATGCCCAGGAATTAAAATATTTTCATTCAGGCTGCAAAATATATTATTTTCTTTAATTCGCTTGTAAATTGATAAAGGATAGAGAGAAAAATGTAGATTTCAGGACCAAATCCATATTTCCTATATCAGCAAATTCTCAAATTTTCACAGATTTGGAACTATGTTGACTAGTGATTCTCAACCCTGGTATTATATTAGAATTATCTGGGAGGTTTTAAAAATTCCTATGCCTGGACGCCACCCATTACAATGAAATTAAATAGAAACAGAGTGCAGGAGAGGAATTATTGGGCACTTAAATTGTTCTAACAGCTTCCCAGGTGATTCTAATAACATACAGCCAGGGTTGAGGCCCTCTCACAGGGAGGGTGATGTTGAGAAAGGGTCTTGGAAAGTTTCGGCAGAGAATGCTATAATCAGCTGGTGATGCCTGCTGTGGGTGGGAGAGGGAGAAAGGTGGTAGCTCACAAGGCTGCACTAAGCCATCTTTTTCAGCCTAGCTAAAGCGGCAATATTCAAGCTCTGAAGTCAGGCAGATCTTGTGTAATCTTGATCAAATGATTAGCACTCTTACCAGTATCTTCATCCTGTTACCATTTTTGCAATGTTGTCATGAGGGTTAGGTGAGGAAGCAGATGCCAAGTACCTGGCACATAGTGGATGCTTAATAGAGCGGAGCTATCATCAACATAACCAGGCTCCCATGTTTTCATTTTTGGCCACATTCTGATTTACATTCTATTATCCTAACAAAAGGGCTTCCCAGGTGGCTCAGTGTAAAGAATCTGCCAGCCAATCCAGGAGATGCAGGAGATGCAAGTTCGAACCCTGGGTCCAGAAGATCCCCTGGAGGAGGAAATGGCAACCCACTCCAGTATTCTTGCCTTGAGAATCTCATGGACAGAGGAGCCTGACGGGCTACAGTCCATAGGGTTGTTAAGAGTCAGACATGACTGTGACTGAGCACATATGCATGCAGCCTAACAAAGAGTAACAGAAGAGTTTTTATGAGATAGCAGTAACAGTATTTTACAAACAAAATGAATAATACAAAAAATGAATGGTATGGCCAAGGCAATTTTGCAAGCATATAACCTAGTTCAGGGGTCAGCAAATCACTGCCTGTGAGCCAGATCCAGCCACACCTATTCATTTACTTATTGTCTGTAGCTGTTTTCCCATAACGGATACCACATGGCCCATAAAGCCAAAAATATTTGCTGTCTGGTTCTTTACAGAAAGTTTGCTGACCCTTGATTCTAGTTCATCAATTCTCAGTCCAGTCCCTGGACCTCTGAAACCCCTTCAGGGGATCTTAGAGGTCAAAGCTATTTTCACACTAATACACATCATTGACCTTTTCACAGGGTTGACATTTGTACTGAAAGGACAGAAGCAACATTGGGTAAAGCTGCCAGTGCCTTAGCACAAATCAAGACAGTGGGACCAAGTGTACTCTTCATTGTTTTCTTTACCACTACATGTTGTAGGGAAGAAACCAAACAAACAAAAAGCCAGTTTCACTTAGCTCAGGTTGGCACTATTGGTATTTTGAGCCAGGTAACTGTTGGTTTCGAGGGGGCTGTGGGTTGTTTAGCAGCATCTCCAGCCTTTGCCCAGTAGACACTACCAACTCATCCCCTCCCATCCCCTATTGTAACAGTCAAAAACCTCTCCAGACATTTTTTGAAATTTCTTTTATTTAACTAAATGATGGTAAATGTCAATAGATACAGCTCAGATAAACAAAAAATCTTTGGTATCTTCTGTAATTTTTAAAACAGTAAAAAGTTCCCAAGACCAAAAAGTTTAAGACTTGCTCTTCCATTCTGTATTTATAAGGTATTTATGATATTTATACTGCTAAATCAATATAAAGTGAAAAGGATCACATGTATAAAATATAGGCAAAAGAAGCAGGGAGTCTGGGGTTTGGGATGGGAGGGGTGGAGGCATAGCCAGTGAAGACACGGACGTAGAGACCCGGGCAGCAGCGTAACCTGGACTGATTAGTCCTCCATCTGTGCCTCAGTTTCCCTCTTATAAAATGGAAGCGATGGCAGTACTTACCTCACAGTGTTGTTGGGAGGATTACATGAATAAATACCTAAAAAGCATATAGAATAGGTTTGGTGCTTAAATTAAGTGCTCTCTGTGGGTCAGCTATTATTGTTTTAATATTAAATGATCAGTTTATGTCAGAAGGGATGAGGTCAGCCCTGCCATTAAAGCACACAGGTGCTGTTGACCCTGTCCCTATGGCAGGATGACTGAAAGCAGAAAAAATGCAGTCACTGGCCCCCAGAGATGAAATATCGTGGTGCCAAGAAAGAAATCAGAATCCCCTAAACCCGCTTCTTACCCTAACCTCACACTTTCTAATCCAAAGTCACATCTGTTACCCCTGTGAGGTACGTGGACATACTCCAAGGTTTTAGAACAAACGACGTGAGGTTGGCTTGGTTTCATGTGTGAGTTCCAGAGCAGTTATAGCTTTTCTTGTTCCCGCGCTGTGATTAATTTTCCCTTCAGCTCAGTTTGGCGGCCAGAAAGTCATCCAGAATTGTGTTGATTCCGGCCATCCTCACCTTGAGGAAGACATGTGCTTTCAAAAAAGGTCTCTTAATGAAACCGTAAGGACACCTCTTAGATAAGCAAGCGAAATGTTTGTAGACTGACTTTTAAAAAGTTGCTGAAGAAGAATCTGAAGCTGAAGCAGAGGACGTTACCTGAAATTTGAAATTGCACTCTCTGTTGTAAAGCATCACATCTCCTATGTCCCAGTTCTTATCTCTCCTGACCTCCCTGGGTCAATCAAGATATGTTTTACTGTAATTGTTTTCTGTGGCTATTGAGAATGTTGCATTTAGATCCTAAAACCTGTTGAATTCACACGTCATATTCTCTGTGAGATCTGACCTGACTCTACTGTTAGACATTAACTCCCCTCCGTGGGTCTCCCCATTCTGTTCTTTTTTCCTTTGAGGCACATTTCTGCATCCAACACACACTGTATTTTACACATGTATTTTGTTTATTATCTGCCTCATTACTGTGGCAAAGTTTTTACTGTTTTTTCTTCAGTGCCGTATTCCTAGTTTCTAAAACAGTGTCTGGTACATGGTATGGACCCTGACATCCAGCTTTTGCCTTTAAATGAGGAAGGGAAAACATCCCTGTGATGAATCACACACCATGAATTCACATATAGAACCCTTGCATGAATGAAAGCATCTATATTGAAAAAATATTTCATGCTTTCATTGAAAAAAATATTAGACTCAAAAAGAGTACTTAAGTTTCCCTTCTGTTACCTAGCAATTTCATGAGCCAACGTATAAAATAGGCTATCAGGAACTTGTCCCAGTGGTATTTATTTTTCATTCATCTAATATTGTTATCCTTCAGTGAATAAATTTCTCTTCAGTTAGCTATCCAGCTCACAGAAGTGTGTCTCAGTCCCACAGAGCACTGTGCCCTAGGGCTCCCTGGTGGCTCAAGCACTAAAGAATCTGCCTGCAGGACTTCCTGGTGGTCCAGTGAATAAGGCTGTGCACTCCCAATGCAGGGTTTGATCCCTGGTCAGGGAATTAGATCACACATGCCGCAACTAAGACCCAGAGCAGCAAAATAAATAAATATTAAAAAAAAAAAAAAAATTCTGCCTTCAGTGCAGGAGAACTGGGTTCAGTCTCTGGGTTGGGAAGATCCCCTGGAGAAGGGAATGGCAACCCACTCCAGTATTCTTGCCTGTGAAATCCATAGACAGAGCAGCCTGGTGAGCCACAGTCTGTGGGGTTACAGAGTCAGACATGACTGATCGACTAACAGAGGTTCTTAACAAATAGTTATTAAGGAGTTGATTGGCAAGTACCTCTACCCCAAGAGATGTGTTCCAATGCAATTATACATGGAATCTTTGAAAACCAAGTTAAGTACTAAAAATTAGGGATATTCACTACTGAAATCTGTTCTGTACTAAGTATTTCTTGTAAAGCACAGAATGCCTTTGCAAATACATACTTTATTTGTAAAGTCATATCTTGGCATTTAGAGCTTCCCTGGTGGCCCAGACAGTAGAGAATCTGCCTGCAATGCAGGAGACCTGGGTTCAATCCCTGGATCAGGAAGATCCCCTGGAGAAGGGAATGTCTATCCACTCCAGTATTCTTGACTGGAGAATTCCACGGACAGAGGAGCCTGGTTGGCTACAGTCCATGGGGTCGCAAAGAGTCAAACACGACTGAGTGACTAACACACACACACATACATGTCTTGGAATACAAGGTTTACTTAAATCAGTGAATTGAGACATACACAGAGTATAGATGCTACAGGCTCAGTTCTGTGCCAGGTTGATTGATGTATGAGAAGTAGCACCTTTAGGAGACTTGAGTGGTACATTTAAACATTAGGAAATTATACACGGAAGAGGGGATTGCGGGTCTCCTTAAAGGCAGAGACTGCTTCTCATTCACCTTTGCCACCTAGTGTCTGCATGCGTGCTCAGTTGCTTCAGTCATGTCCAGCTCTTTGCGACCACAGGGACTGTAGCCGGCTAGGCTCCTCTGTCCATGGAATTCTCCAGGCAAGAATACTGGAGTGGGTTGTTGCCATGCCTTCCTCCAGGCAATCTTCCTGACCCAGGAATTGAACCTGCATCTCTTAGATCTCGTGCATTGGCAGGCAAGTTCTTTGCCACTCGCGTGACCTAGGGTAATGCTGCTGCTGCTGCTGCTGCTAAGTCGCTTCAGTCGTGTCTGACTCTGTGTGACCCCTTAGACGGCAGCCCACCAGGCTCCCCTGTCCCTGGGATTCTCCAGGCAAGAGCACTGGAGTGGGCTGCCATTTCCTTCTCCAATGCATGCATGCATGCAAAGTCGCTTCGGTCATGTCCTAGGGTAATGGTAAGAATTAAATCTGTGCGTGTTAACAGAGCACAAGGCGTGGACAGACTCAAGTCTAGCACAGGCATATTATAGACTTGCAGTACTGATCTGGTGATGGAAAAAAAGTCATGAGTAAACAAAAATATCAAATGAAACCAAGTATTAAAGTGAAAGTGAAAGTCGCTCAGTCATGTCCAACTCTTTTCGACCTCATGTACTATACAGCCCATGGCATTCTCTAGGCCAGAATACTGAAGTGGGTAGCCTTTCCCTTCTCCAGGGGGGTCTCCCCAACCCAGGGATTGAACCCAGGTCTCCCGCATTGCAGACGGATTCTTTACCAACTGAGCTATCAGGGAAGCCCATCAAGATTTTTAAAAAAGAATTTGTAATACAACGAAAATTCACACAGAAGAGGTCACTAGGGATGGCTTCCTGAAGGAGACAGGAGTTACATCTTGAAAGAAATGAAGGCTCAAAATGCTGTAACAAAGGAAACAGGGAAATTCCTAGCTGGAAGAGTTAATTTAGACCTGTACACCTATCACTTAAAAGGATTTTGAGCATCAATCTCTGACATATATTTGTTTATAATTATACATATATTCTATTATACTACCATTATAAAAAATTTTAAATACATAAGAGATGGGATGGGGAGAGAGATGGGAGGGAGGTTCAAGAGGGAGGGGACATATGTATACCTATGGCTGATTCATGTTGCTGTTTGACAGAAAACAGCAAAATTCTATAAAGCAATTATTCTTTAATTAAAAATAAATTAATTTTTTAAAAAGTAAAAAATATTTTAAAAGAGCAGTTAAAGATGAAATAAGCATATTTTACATTATTAATGGTATATCATTATTTATGTTGGCCACAAATCTACATTTCAAATAACCTTCTAGATAATTTTGAATTTTTATGGCTCTCTTCCAGTCATGTTGGATTAAAACTTGTCAGCCCATAATATGCCTGATGAGTTCTCCTAGGTATAGGAGACCTGTCCGCTAAGCCATTTTCTTATTCATTCATACCTAAGTTATTCATATTGTCTTTCATCATCAGTTTCTTTGAAGGAATCTGTTTAAGTCAATTGTGAGAGTTAACTTGATTAAAGCTAACTAATAGAATCTACTCGTTCAACCAGGCACATAAATCTGTAACATGCTGCCAGATGCTTAAAGTGAATAGATGAGTGAAGATACCCTGTGGAGAAGAGGTAGTATGGTGCCTGCCATCATCCGACAGGTGGATGGCTGGAGGGTGCCACTGATCAGGCCTCCCGTGTCCGTGTGGAGTTAGTGAGTCACTGGCATGGAACCTTGGCCCCCAGGAAGAACTATAGTCCGGAAGGGTGGATGTGTGAGGTCAGATCATTAGCGGTGGTTGAGAGCTTTGGACATGGCAAGATAGGCTCATGAAACTACATATTCTTAAGAAGGGAGTAACAGGAAAATTTTTAAAAATTGTCCTGGCAGTCAGGAAAGAAATTAAAACCTCAAAGAAGCCAATTCAGAGGCATCATGAATGAAACATTGTTAGCTTCAGCTAGCTCTGTAAGTATACTCCCCATAGAGCTGTCATCTGCAGGTCATGGGACTCTGACTTTCTTTTGAAATACAGGCCTTAGTTCTTCATTATTCTCCACTCCCTCCTACCCCCTGCCAGCTTTATTAAGGTATGATTAACAAGTAAAGTTATAAGATATTTAAGGTGTACACCATGATGATTTGATATACATATATGTATATCAAAGGATTCCTCTCATCAATTTAACTAACCCATCCATTATCCCGTATATTTTAGCAAATTTCAGTTCCATGATACTGTGTTAGCGACTGTGGTCACCATGTTATACATTAGCCTCTCAAACCCCTATTCATCTTATAACTGAAAGTTTGTACCCCTTACTAACTTTTACTTATTTCCCCCACCATCTAGCCATTGGTAACCACTTTTCTGGTCTCTGTTTCTATGAGTTTGACTTTTTTTTTTAAGATTCTATATATAAGAGATACCAGAAAAATAAATGACCCAATCAAAAAATGGGCCAAAGACCTAAACAGACATTTCTCCAAAGAAGACATACAGATGGCTAACAAACACATGAAAAGATGCTCAACATCACTCATTATCAGAGAAATGCAAATCAAAACCACTATGAGGTACCATTTCACACCAGTCAGAATGGCTGCGATCCAAAAGTCTACAAATAATAAATGCTGGAGAGGGTGTGGAGAAAGGGGAACCCTCTTGCACTGTTGGTGGGAATGCCAGCTGGTACAGCCACTATGGAGAACAGTGTGGAGATTCCTTAAAAAACTGGAAATAGAACTGCCTTATGATCCAGCAATCCCACTGCTGGGCATACACACTGAGGAAACCAGAAGGGAAAGAGACACGTGTACCCCAGTGTTCATCGCAGCACTGTTTATAATAGCCAGGACATGGAAGCAGCCTAGATGTCCATCGGCAGATGAATGGATAAGAAAGCTATGGTACATATACACAATGGAGTATCACTCAGCCATTAAAAAGAATACATTTGAGTCAATTCTAATGAGGTGGATGAAACTGGAGCCTATTATACAGACTGAAGTAAGCCAGAAGGAAAAACATCAATACGGTATACTAACGCATATATATGGAATTTAGAAAGATGGTAACAATAACCCAGTGTATGAGACAGCAAAAGAGACACTGATGTATAGAACAGTCTTATGAACTCTGTGGGAGAGGGAGAGGATGGGAAGATTTGGGAGAATGGCATTGAAACATGTAAAATACCGTGTATGAAACGAGTCGCCAGTCCAGGTTCGATGCACGATATTGGATGCTTGGGACTGGTGCACTGGGACGACCCAGAGGGAGGGTACGGGGAAGGAGGAGGGAGGAGGGTTTAGGATGGGGAACACATGTATACCTGTGGTGGATTCATTTTGATATTTGGCAAAACTAATACAATTATGTAAAGTTTTAAAAATAAAATAAAATTATAAAAAAAAAGAGAGATATCAGTAAGTAATTGTGTTTTCTCTGACTTGTTTCACTTGGCATAATGCCTTCCAGACTTATCTATGTTGTCACAGATGGTGGGATTTCCTTCTTTTTTGTGGCTGAATAACTTTTCATTGCATGCATGTGTGCCATATTGTCTTTACCCATTAATCTGTCAGTGGACACTTAGGTTGCTTCTATGTCTTGGCTGTTGCAAGTGATGCTTCTGCAAACATGGCTGTGCAGGTATCTCTTTGAGATAATGATTTTGTTTCCTTTGAATAGATTCCCAGAAATGGGATTAATGGATCATAGGGTAGTTCTGTTTTTGGAGGAACAGCCATATTGTTTTCCTTAGTGGCCGCACCCGTTTTCATCCCTACCAGCAATTGTATGTGTTCTCCATTGTTCTTGCAGGAGAGAGCCAGGAGCTGCCTGCCATTCCTGGTGAGTCAGCTGGCCAGCATGGAGCACTCATTTCATCATATTCTCCTGCTGGAGATCAAGAGCATCACGGACACATTCTCCTCCATCCTGGGCCCACAGAGCAGAGACATCTTCTGCATGAGCAACAGCTTCACTGCCATTTCCAAGCTCCTTACCCGACAACTGGAAACCACCAAGGCCAGAAATGACAGGTGAGCAGGAATTTCTCGGGACCTCAGGATCTGCTGCAAACCCATGAAGGCATAGCACCAAAGGCTATGCTTTCTTTTGTAGGCATCAAAGTTTCCAAAGAAAGCCAAACTCACTATCTCAACATAGAGTAACTTCTGAATAAATTATGACATTTGCCAGAATTTTTCTAAATCTGTAAAAACCAGAATGTAACCAAAACAATTTTCTGAGTGCAGAAAATACAGTAAAGAAATAAGAATGTAGTACAAATAATAATGTTTATAGAATTTGTTTATTTATTCAACAAACATTTAAATCATTACTTACTCTATGCCAGGAATCCTGCCAACGGCTAGACATATAGAGAGATAAAACATATTCCTTTAAGCAAAGAGCTCATTGTCCAGAGAGTAGGTAAAAAATAAGTGGATAATTATAGAATAGTGGGAAGATTATGCCAATTATGATTGTGTCAGGGAGTTTGGGGAACACAGATTGGGGTACCTACTTCTGCATGGAATGGAGAGGAATGGGAAGCTGAAATCAGGAAATGCTTCCCAGAAGAGGTGACATTTGGAACCAAGTCTTGAAAGATTACCAGATTATACCAGGCTGGCTTTGGGGCAGTATGTGGAAGAGCACAGCACTTTCTGGAAACAGAAGTCATTCTGTCTGGCTAGCATCAATATTAGGTAATAGGGATGAAATAAGAGGCAAGGACCAGATGGTGCAGGATATGACAGACCTTCTTCAGTTCAGTTCAGTTCAGTCGCTCAGTCATGTCCTACTCTTTGTGACCCCATGAATCGCAGCACGCCAGGCCTCCCTGTCCATCACCAACTCCCGGAGTTCACTCAGACTCACGTCCATTGAGTCAGTGATGCCATCCAGCCATCTCATCCTCTGTCGTCCCCTTCTCCTCTTGCCCCCAGTCCCTCCCAGCATCAGAGTCTTTTCCAATGAGTCAACTCTTCGCATGAGGTGGCCAAAGTACTGGAGTTTCAGCTTTAGCATATCATTCTTTCCAAAGAAATCCCAGGGCTGATCTCCTTCAGAATGGACTGGTTGGATCTCCTTGCAGTCCAAGGGACTCTCAAGAGTCTTCTCCAACACCACAGTTCAAAAGCATCAATTCTTCGGTGCTCAGCTTTCTTCACAGGCCAACTCTCACATCCATACATGACCACTGGAAAAACCATAGCCTTGACTAGACAGACCTTTGTTGGCAAAGGAATGTCTCTGCTTTTCAATAAGCTATCTAGGTTGGTCATAACTTTCCTTCCAAGGAGTAAGCGTCTTTTAATTTCATGGCTGCAGTCACCATCTGCAGTGATTTTGGAGCCCAAAAAATAAAGTCTGACACTGTTTCCACTGTGTCCCCATCTATTTCCCATGAAGTGATGGGACTGGATGCCATGATCTTCGTTTTCTGAATGTTGAGCTTTAAGCCAACTTTTTCACTATCCACTTTCACTTTCATCAAGACCTTCTTAAGGAGTTTAAATTTTATCCTGGAGGCTGTGAGGAGCCATGGTAGGATTTTTATGTATTAGGATATGATCAGAATCCATGTTTCAGGAGGCTTACTCTGGCTCCAATGCAGAGAACATCTCAGGCAGAGGCAGCCTGGAGTCAGGTCAAATGAAGGAAGAATAGATAAATGTCCACAGGTATTGGCAATTTAAAAATTACTGATGATTGTAGTGAGTGATCTGCCAGTGGTATGGATGGGCATAAAATAGGATGCCTGGGGTTGGAGGGAGAGAGTGGATATGATAAATCTGGTCCTTTCAAGAAGTCTAGACCATACAAGATTGAGGGAGGTGTTTTATTGTATTTGTCACATTTTGAATAGAGAGACACTTGGAAAGTTTTATGACCATAGAAGTTACAAAATACTTTCGAATTCATCACCTCATTTGATCCTCATGATCACTCTACAAGTTGAGAAGGGCAATTATCATTATTCCTATTTTATAGAGGAAGAAACAAAGGCTCAGAGACTGGTTAACTCTCTTCCCAAAGTTACACAGTAACTAAATGATAAAAGATGGACTAAAATTTCAGAAGGGGCAGGACACATTTAAGACTAGCATCAGATTTTGTGAGTTGGGGGGTTAACAAATGATGCATATCATTTTCAGTCTGAAATAGCATTCCAGAAACACAGAAGCCAACCTCACAAAATAGCGAAGATTTAGTCACAAGGATCCACTTTATGTCTAGCATGGCACAGAGCCTGAAGGTCCCAAGAGATACAGAACAAGACATAGACATGAAACACCATTCCTCAAAGGGTTCACAGTCCGTGCATGTGAGGCGTTAGTGGAAGTGGGTATAGCAGGCTGTGGCTCAAGAGAGACATACAGCCAGGGAAATGAAGAATGTTTCACAAAGAAGATGAAATTTAAATTCATTCCATATTTGTTGAGTGGCTTCCATGAGCTAGGCATCTGCATAGGTACCAGATCATGTTGCACAGGATGAATGAAAGTTCCCAAATAAGGGTTTAAAGGGCACTCCAAATACAAAGGACACTCCTCACGTGCAAAGATAAAAGAGCTTAAGAATGTGTGACCCAGACTGAGGAAAAGCAATTGGTTCAATGTGACTGGAGTGAATACATCAGTGGAGTGCAGGAGAGTAAACTGAAAAGTTATGTCAGAGGCACATTCACAGAGAAGCAAGGAGTTTGTTCTGTAAGCAACCTGGTGACTTGCAAAGATTTTACCCAGAGAATGAACACTGCTTCTAACACAGTAATTAGCAGATAGTGGGCATTCAATATTTCTTCACTAAAGGACTAGATAGGTGAGGAAGTGGCTGACATGGTGGAGCCCTGAATGGATTTAGCTGGCAAGAGAGAGGGTGACCAGGATGCTATTGTTGGAGCCTTAGCAGTCGGCTCCCTCCATGGTGAGACAGCTTGGAATTAGAAAGAATCAGTTATTGGTGAGAGGTGGGCTGAGGAGAAAGGGAGAAGAGTGAATGAAAATCCAGAGGTGTCTAGCTCGAGTGACCACAAGCACATGGAAAAGCATGCTGATAACCAAGAAAAGATGGAGCAGGAGGGGAGCCCATATAAAGCACCTCTTGGCTCATTCCACACAGAGAATGTTTTCTGGCCAAGATGGTCATCTCAACAATAGCTGTTCATTCAAGGAAGACAGGTAGCAAGTGCCCTTTTCTCTCAACACCATACTTTTGATTTAGCATATTACAATCTATTGTTCCCTGGTTCAACATCTAGTACAGATTCCTACAATACCAGGATTTCTAATTTTGGTGTTGTTGACATTTGGTTAAGTCTTGGTTGTGGAGCTATCCCGTGCACTCTAGAAATACTTACCATTTCCCCGGCCTGTATGCACCAGGCGCTAGGGGCAACGCTCCCCCTCAGCTGTACTAAGAATGTCTCCAGACATTGCTAAACGTCCCCTTAGAGACAGAAATATCCCCCAATTGAAAACCACTGCTATCTACATATTCCACTTTAAAAACAGCATTTACACCTAGCAACAGCCTACACATGGCAACATCCAAGAAACCCAAAGCCAGCATCGTGAAGGGATGATTTGTCATCTGTGTGCAAGCAGAGTCACTGCTAGCTAATTTTCATGGTGTGGTTTCAGAATTCAGTTTAGAGCTTCTACAGCTGGGGTTTGGGGGAGCCACTTTATATTCTCTGCACAGCTAGCCTGCTCGTTTCTTCCAATGGTGACTGGCGTGTGCATCAGATGTAAAAGCTCAGACATGTATTCTGGCCAACAGTCTGTCCATTCTTTCTTGCCTCTACACATGCAAAGTTACAAGAGGCCAATTGACTCTCTGTGAGATTATATGTGTGAAAAGGGTTTGTATAAAGGAAAAACTTGTTATACAGGGTGTTACATTAAGGCATTCCAACAGGAAAAATGGTTCTTAATAAAGTAGGCCCAATCCAATTAGCAATAGACAACTTCCTCATGAAAAGAAGAATTTAAGAGATATGTAGATAGGAGGAAAAAAAGGGGGTCTCACTATCCAAATATGGGTCTGCATTAGAAAAATTCATTTCTCCTCCCTTTATTATTTTTCTAGGGACAAAAAGAGAAAAAAATGTTAAAAGATAAAAGGTCACCATGCTCTTCAAATACTGCCACCACCATCACCACCTCAGCCTCTCCCTCAATTCAGAATACTTCACCATTTCAACCCTCTCCATCAGTCTCCTTCTAATCGATTATAAGTATTCAGTGGGAACCTCAAAAAGACTGGTGTGGACTGCCCCCTTTTTGTATTAGCTGCTCATCCTCTCTGGGATGGTTGCTAAGGCTTCTCTCCCAACATCTCTTCTCTGAATAGCCTTCATTGTGACCATTTAGCTTCAGTAATTTTAATCTGTGCCCCACAAAGCAGAGAGATCCACACTTTTGTCTAAAGCATCTGGCAAAGTCTGACCCTTACAACTGAAGGGGAAATGAATAAGGGAAGAGACAGCTTGAAAGAAAATTAAAGATGGTTAAAATTCAAAACAGATGTCATCTAATTTACAAATCTGACACATAGCCCAGCAGGCCAGATTTTAGACTTCAGGCCAAGATTATAAGACTATCAAAAGAAAAACAATTAGCATCCTAGAGAGACTAAAAAACTGGAGGAGACAGGAGCCTCCTTTGTGCCAAGTGACTGAATTAATTGGGTGAGTTTTATTTGATACACCAGGTAAGCACACTTGCGCTTTTCTTATTCCTGTATTTCAGGATGAATGTTTTTATCTAAATAATAAACCAACAGGGCTAAATAACAGGATAGCCAAGCAAAACATTTAGATTTTGAAGTTAATTCTGGAGAAGTAAAAGAAAGATAACAGCAATTTTGGATTAAAAAAGACAGGGTGGTGCTCGCTTCAGCAGCACATATACTAAAATTGGAACCATACAGAGAAGATTAGTATGGCCCCTGCTCAAGGATGGTATGCAAATTTGTGAAGCGCTCCATATTTTTCTCATGGTTACTAAAGGGGAAGCGGGGAGGGATAAATTGGGAGTTTGAGATTTACATATGCATACTACTACATATAAAAATAGGGCTTCCCAGGTGGCACTAGTGGGAAAGTACTTGCCTGCCAATCCAGGAGACATAAGAGACATGGGTTTGATCTCTTGGCTGGAAAGATACCCTGGAAACAGGCATGGCAACCCACTCTAGTGTTCTTGCCTGGAGAATCCCATGGACAGAGGAGCCTGGCAGGCTACAGTCCATGGGGTTGCAGAGTCAGACATAAATGAAGTGACTGAGCACATATGCATATATAAAAATAAATAACTAGTAAGAACCTGCTGTGTAGCACAGAGAACTCTACTCAGTACTCTATATTGACCTATATGGGAAAAGAAACTATAAAAAAGTGGAGATATATATATATAACTGATTCAATTTACTGTATACCTGAAACTAACACAACATTGTAAATCAACCGTACTCCAAGAAGAATTAATTTTAAGGATTTTAAAAAATAAAAAAGAGAGGGCGTCAAGATAGGAAAAAAAGGTCTGTACCTTTCAAAACTGTACGAGCCCTAAGTAGCCTACTGGGTGGCCACTAACCATTGAACTGTTTGCTTGCCAAGACCCAGGAGAAGCTGGAGAAGGAGAGGGCGGCTCCTGGCAACTGTGTGCTGGCTGAGCAGTCAGCGATCCTTGGACTAGAAGATGCCTTTGCTAAGTGCATGTGGTGCCAGGGAGGCTGCTCTGATCAGACACCATCAGAACCAGGGACAGTTCATCACAGGTGGTCTTAGTAGGAGGTCAGACTCAGGCCCCAACCAGGGATAGAAGCTTTGAGGGCTAGAAATTGTGTGGGGAGGTAAATAGGAGAAATGAGAAAAGGTAGGGAAAAGGGAGGGTCAGGAAGAAGGCACAAGGGGGAAGCAGAGGGAAAGGACAAAGGACATCTGACTCAGCCCTAAGCCCCAGGCATGGGGTCACCATTCCCTCACACCCACCTTTCCAACTAGCCAAAGACATGGGGGAGAAAGTTACATTTAAGAAGTTTTTACTCAGAGCGTTAACCTCTGGCTTGGTTGAGTGGGTGGTATGTTCTTTGGTTGTTTTGATGGTGATGGTGAGAGTAGTGGTGAAACTGTGTTTATTCTTTGTTTTTAAGAATCAGGTGCCAGGTGAAGTGAAAGGCAAAGTATAGCAAAGGTGCCTGCCAGGCTCTTCTGTCCATGGACTTCTCCAGGTAAGAATACTAGAGTGGATACCCATTTCCTTCTCCAGGGGATCTTCCCAACCCAGAGATTGAACCCAGGTGTCCTAAATTGTAGGCAGATTGCTTACCCTCTGAGCCACTGCAGAAGCCCAAAGGTAAAATTAGGTAGGTGTAAAAACGTGGTCCAATGGAGAAAGGAATGGCAAACCACTTCAGTATTCTTGCCTTGAGAACCCCATGAACAGTATGAAAAGGCAAAAGATAGGAAACTGAAAGATGAACTCCCCAGGTCAATAGGTGCTCAATATTCTACTGGAGAAGAGTGGAGAATAGCTTCAGAAAGAATGAAGAGGCTGAGCCAAAGCAAAAACAATGCCCATTTGTGGATGTGACTATGATGGAAATAAAGTCCGATCCTATAAAGAACAGTATTGCATAAGAACCTGGAATGTTAGGTCCATGAATCAAGGTAAATTGAAAGTGTCAAACAGGAGATGGCAAGAGTGAACATTGACATTTTAGTAATCAGTGAACTAAAATGGATCTGAATGGGCAGATTTAATTCAGATGACCACTATATCTACAACTGTGGGCAAGAATCCCTTAGAAGAAATGGAATAGGCCTCATAGTCAATAAGAGTCCAAAATGCAGTATTTGGGTGCAGTCTAAAAAAACAACAGAATGACCTCTGTTCATTTCCAAGGCAAACCATTCAATATCACAGTAACACAAGTCTATGCCCCAACCACCTATGCCAAAGAAGCTGAGGTGGAATGGTTCTATGAAGAACTACAAGACCTTCTAGAACTAGCACCACACAAAGATGTCCTTTCCATCACAGGGGACTGGAATGCAAAAGTAGGAAGTCAAGAGATACCTGGAGTAACAGGCAAGTTTGGCCTTGCGGTACAAAATTAAGCAAGTCAAAGGCTAACAGAATTTTGCCAAGAGAAGACACTGGTCATAGCAAACACCTTCTTCCAATAACACAAGAGATGACTCTACACATGGAAATCACCAGATGGTCAATACGAAAATCAGGTTGATTATATTATTTACAGCTGAAGATGGAGATGCTCTACACGGTCAGCAAAATCAGGACCGGGAGTTGACTGTGGCTCAGATCGTGAACTTCTTATTGTAAAATTCAGACATAAATTGAAGAAAGTAGGGAAAGCAACCAGACCATTCAGGTATGACCTAAATCAAATCCCTTGTGATTATACAGTGAATGTGATAAATAGATTCAAGGGATTAGACCTGATAGACAACCAATACAGTATACTAACACATATATATGGAATTTAGAAAGATGGTAATGATAACCCTGTATGCGAGACAGCAAAAGAGACACAGATGTATAGAACAGTCTTATGGACTCTGTGGGAGAGGGCGAGGGTGGGGTGATTTGGGAGAATGGCATTGAAACATGTAAATTATCATATGTGAAACGAATCACCAGTCCAGGTTCAATACATGATACAGGGTGCTCGGGGCTGGTGCACTGGGATGACCCAGTGGGATGGGATAGGGAGAGAGGTGGGAGGGGGGTTCAGGATGGGGAACACAGGTACACCCATGGCAGATTTATGTCAATGCATGGAAAAGCCAATACAATATTGTAAAGTGAAAAATAAACAAATAAAATAATAATAATAATAAAAGACCTGATAGAGTGCCTGAAGAACTATGGACAGAGGTTCGTAACATTGTACAGGAGGCGGTGATCAAAACTATCCCCAAGAAGAAGAAATGCAAAAAAGGCAAAATGGTTGTCTGAGGAGGCCTTACAAATAGCTGAGAAAAGAAGAGAAGTGAAAGGTAAAAGAGAAAATAAAAGATATACCCATCTGAATGCAGAGTTCTAAAGAACAGCAAGAAGAGATAAGAAAGCCTTCCTCAGCGACCAATGCAAAGAAATAGAGGAAAACAACAGAATGGGAAAAACTAGAGATCTCTTCACAGAGAAGGCAATTGGCACCCCACTCCAGTACTCTTGCCTGGAAAATCCCATGGACGGAGGAGCCTGGTAGGCTGCAGTCCATGGGATCGCTAAGAGTCGGACACGACTGAGCGACTTCACTTTCACTTTTCACTTTCATGCATTGGAGAAGGAAATGGCAACCCACTCCAGTGTTCTTGCCTGGAGAATCCCAGGGATGGGGGACCCTGGTGGGCTGCCGTCTACAGGATCACACAGAGTTGGACACGACTGAAGTGACTTAGCAGCAGTAGCAGCAGAGATGTCTTCAAGAAAATTAGAGATACCAAGGGAGTGTTTTATGCAAAGATGGGCACAATAAAGGACAGAAATGGTATGGACCTAACAGAAGCAGAAAGTATTAAAAAGAGGTGGCAAGAATACACAGAAGAACTATCCAAAAAACATATTAATGACCCAGACAACCACAACAGTGTGATCACTCACCTAGAGCCAGACATCCTGGAGTCCAAAGTCAAGTGGGCCTTAGGAAGCATCACTACGAACAAAGCTAGTAGATGTGATGGAATTCCAGCTGAGCTATTTCAAATCCTGAAAGATGATGCTGTGAAAGTGTTGCACTCAATATGCCAGCAAATTTGGAAAACTCAGCAGTGGCCACAGGACTGGAAAAGGTCAGTTTTCATTCCAATTCCAAAGAAAGGCAATGCCAAAGAATGTTCAAACTACCACACAATTGTACTCATCTCACACGCTAGCAGAGTGATGCTCAAAATTCTCCAAGCCAGGCTTCAGCAATACATGAACTGAGAACTTCCAGATGCTCAAGCTGGATTTTGTAAAGGCAGAGGAACCAGAGATTAAGTTAACAACATCTGTTGGATCATAGAAAAAGAAAGAGAATTCCAGAAAAACATCTACTTCTGTTTCATTGACTACACTAAAGCCTTTGACCATGTACTGCTACTGCTAAGTCACTTCAGTCGTGTCCGACTCTGTGCAACCCCATAGACGGCAGCCCACCAGGCTTCCCCGTCCCTGGGATTCTCCAGGCAATAACACTGGAGAGGGTTGCCATTTCCTTCTCCAACGCATGAAAGTGAAAAGTGAAAGTGAAGTCGCTCAGTCGTGTCCGACTCCTAGTGACTCCATGGACTGCAGCCTACCAGGCTCCTCCATCCATGGGATTTTCCAGGCAAGAGTACTGGAGTGGGGTGCCAATGTGGATCACAACAAACTGTGGAAAATTCTTCAAGAGATGGGAATACCAGACCACCTGACCTGCCTCCTGAGAAATCTATGTGCAGTTCAAGAAGCAACATTTAGAACCGGACATACAACAATGGACTGGTTCCAGATTGGGAAAGGAGTACATTAAGGCTGTATATCATCACCCTGCTTATTTAACTTACATGCAGAGTACATCATGCGAAATGCAGGGCTGGATGAAGCACAAGCTGGAATCAAGATTTCCAGGAGAATTATCAATAACCTCAGATATGCAGATGACACCACCCTTATGGCAGAAAGCAAAGAACTAAAGAACCTCTTGATGAAAGTGAAAAAGGAGAGTGACAAAGTTGGCTTAAAATTCAACATTCAAAAAACGAAGATCATTGCATCCGGTCCCATCACTTCATAGCAAATAGGTGAGAAAACAATGGAAACAGTGACAGACTTTATATTCTTGGGCTCCAAAATCACTGCAGATGGTGACTGCAGCCATGAAATTAAACAACACTTACTCCTTGGAAGAAAAACTATGACAAACCTCAGTTCAGTTCAGTTCAGTCGCTCAGTCATGTCCGACTCTTTGCAACCCCATGAATCGCAGCATGCCAGGCCTCCCTGTCCATCACCATCTCCTGGAGTTCACCCAAACCCACGACAAACCTAGACAGCATATTAAAAAGTAGAGACATAACCTTGCTGACAAAGATCTATATAGTCAAAGCTATGGTTTTTCCAATTGTCATTTTTGGATGTGAGAGTTGGACCATAAAGAAAGTTAAGTGCTGAAGAATTGATGCTTTTGAACTGTGGTATTGGAGAAGACTGTTGAGAATCCCTTGGACAGCAAGGAAATCAAACCAGTCGATCCTAAAGGAAATCAATCCTGAGTATTCTTTGGAAGGACAACCTAGACAGCATATTAAAAAGCAGAGACATTACTTTGCCAACAAAGTCAAGGCTATGGTTTTTCCAATGGTCATGTATGGATGTGAGAGTTGGACTATAAAGAAAGCTGAGTGACAAACAATTGATGCTTTTGAACTGTGGTGTTGGAGAAGGCTCTTGAGAGTCCTTGGACTGAAAGGAGATCCAACCAGTCCATCCTAAAGGAGATCAGTCCTGGGTGTTCATTGGAAGGACTGATGTTGAAGCTGAAACTCCAATACTTTGGCCACCTGATGCAAAGTGCTGACTCATTTGAAAAGACCCTGATGCTGGGAAAGATTGAGGGCAGGAGGAGAAGGGGACAACCGAGGATGAGATGGTTGGATGGCATCACCGACTTAATGGACATGGGTTTGGGTGGACTCCAGGAGTTGGTGATGGACAGGGAGGCCTGGTGTGCTGTGGTTCATGGGGTCACAAAGAGTTGGACACAACTGAGCGACTGAACTGAACTGAACTGAACTGATGCTGAAGCTCCAATATTTTGGCTGCCTGATTCGAAGAGCTAACTCATTAGAAAAGACCCTGATGCTGGGAAAGATTTCAAGCAGAAGGAGAAAGGGTGGAAGAGGATGAGACGATTAGATGGCGTCACTGATTCAATGGACATGAGTGTGAGCAAAGTCCAGGAGTTGGTGATAAACGGGAAAGCCTGGCGTGCTTCAGTCCATGGGGTCACAAAGAATCAGACATGACTGAGCATCTGAACTGAACTGAAATTTGATTTCAGGATAGAGGTATCCCTCACTTTTCAAACGTTGACTTTACACTTCTTTACTTTGAGGAAAGATCTACGTTATCACAGTCATCTTGATTCTAGGATCCAGGACACCAAAAGCCCTCAAGTCCCTCTTATAAAATGGGGTAGTTCTATTGGCCCTTTATAGACTAGTTTCATATTGTTAATTTCAATTAATTGCAGATGGAAATTCAAACTTCATTCTATATTGGTTGAACCTGAAAATGTGGAAAGGGGGTTATGGAGCTCCAATTTGACTTGTTTTCACTAACAAAAAAAAACCTGAAGAGAATTTTTGCTTTTATTTTAAAAAAGTAATTGCTTCTTTGCCCTATACCCATTTCAATTTAGACAAGTTTTCATAAGAACACTCTTCTTTCAAGTAGCAGGGGAAACCTGAAAATGGAAAGCAGTGACACAGTGCGGGGAAGGACATGAAGCAGCAGTATGTGGGGGAGGATGGAGGGAAGAGAGAATTAAGGAGATTATGTTCACAAGAGAATGACTCCAGGATATCTGCCCTCCTTGGAGTCACCCCAGAGTTTTGGTTTATCCTAAATCTCATGCACGGAACATCAAAGAAATGGATGACAGAGGAGAACAGGGAATTTGAGTCAATGTATGTCTGGAATGTATAGCAAAGCAATATGGCCTGCAGAGACACTTTTCCAACTGTGAGACCCTTTGCAACCTGTTATTCCAGAGTTTCCATCTTGACATCTGTGAGTCTCATCAGAACACAACTCTAGTGTGATCCACTATCCCTGAAAGCCCAGCTCAGGGATAGTTCAGGAGCGGTGGCTCTTTACCAAGTCCACAGCCAAAACTGCAGAGAGCAGGATGCTAGGTTCTTCTCTCCAAGTTTGCAGAGAAGCCTGTATTTCCAAGTCTGATCAAGCTTTTACCAGCTCCTCCCATGTGATAGGTTCAGTGCTGGGAGCTTTCACTGTTATATTGTTATATCCTCACAACAACAAAGTTTTTAAATATGTATTAGGGTTACAAAGGCTTCATACTAAAGGGTATTGGAGGAAACCTTGTGGATGGGCAACAAAGAAAAATTCTCTACCCAATCCCTACTCATCTCTAGGTTCGTGGTAGTTCTTGGAGGGGCAGTTGTGTAAATGCCCAGCCATTATCTCATAGAGTTTTCTTTCATTTCTTCCTTTGTCTAACTCACTGTATGTCAAATTTTAGTGTGGACAAGGTTTACAGTGTTCACAGTACTTCATTAATAAAGGAATTGTAAAGGAATATCAACGGTGACTTGCCTGCTGCTACTGCTGCTGCTAAGTCGCTTCAGTTGTGTCCAACTCTGTGTGACCCCATAGACAGCAGCCCACCAGGCTCCCCTGTCCCTGGAATTCTCCAGGCAAGAACACTGGAGTGGGTTGCCATTTCCTTCTCCAATGCATGGAAGTGGAAAGTGAAAGGGAAGTTGCTCAGTCATGTCTGACTCTTAGTGACCCCATGGACTGCAGCCCACCAGGCTCCTCCATCCATGGGATTTTCTAGGCAAGAGTACTGGAGTGGGGTGCCATTGCCTTCTCTGGGTGACCTGCCTGTTCCTCTCCAAAATGATACCCTACTAACCATCTAGAATGCCTTCTTTGTGCCTCTCTTCCACCGAAGGCTGCTTTTCTCCAGGACTCCAGTTTAACACCCATTACCCAGAAAGTCTTCCCTGCCTACCCACGCCCATAGTTACCTTCTCTCTTTTGACTTCCGACAACTCGCGTTGCCTCTGAATTCCTTCACACATGTAGTCCTGCCCTGAAGTGCTTGGTGTCTTTCTGTGTGCACCTCCAGTCTCCCTCAACCTTAAGGAAGCTAATAATCAGAGCCTATGCCCTATGTAAGGAGAACAGAGTCTTTTTTAAAAAAAAATTATTCTTCACAAGCATTAGTTTAATGATTTCATAGTGTCCCATTGTATAAATGTATAGTAGTTTACAGAACTAGTCACATTTTGTTGTAAATTTAACCAATGTCCTTTTTTTTTCTTTTTTAACTTATCAAAGTAGGATGGCAAATTTACAGTAGACTTGGAAAATATAGAACAAAGTTACATATAGTTCCTCTATATATTACAATTATGTTTTCAAGTAGATAAATTAAGATTTTTGGAAAATAGAGTCTTAAAAGTGCCTATAAAAACTCCCACTTTTTTAGGCAAGCCATGTTTATACAAAGAGAAATTGATTTTTTCAGAGTGACTGTTGGCTTGAAAAATGTACATAAGGAGGTTCAGGACCATAATTAAAAACATGTGATGTTCTGGTCAGTGTTGCCCCCTGCTTAGGAAAAGCTGAATGCAATTTCACCCCACCAAGGGGACTAGAGTTTTCATAAAAAACATGTAGATGTTTCAGTCTCAGGAGGTCTATGGTGGTCACTTGTATAAAAAGAAAATTGTAACAACCATTTGTGGCAGTAGCTGTGGTTCTTGTTATTCCTCCATGCATAGGGAAGGAAGGACCTTGGTTTTTTGCCTCTCTTCTTACTGAAGAAGTTAAATTTGACATGTGGGACCATTTATGTTCCATCTGCTGTTCATTTACTTCCACCATTTGTCCTTCCTTAAAGCAGCATTTATGATGATGTGAAGGTCTGTAAAGGTATTTCAGGAATTTGTTTATCAGCAAGAGAGGTAGGTGGGAGACAGCATTATCAGTTCTGGAGCCAGTGAAGCAGGCCCAGGGAGCGTGAGGCCCCAGGGGGGCCGGCTCTGCCGGTATGGACAAAGATGGAGATGGGGGTGGGGTGGGGAGAGGGGAGAGACCCAGGTGGAGACACTGCCAGGAGTGTGAGCAATGCAATTACACTTTCACCAGGGGGGCCAGGCCCCTTTCCTGTAACACAGAAGTGTTCAAAACACAAGACACACAAAAGAGAAGATTGCTTTTCATCAAGCTCCTTCGGCTTGGCTTCCTCTTTCAAACAAGACGGGGAATAGTAAAGATTTAGCCTATATTGTGGAAGGAGCGGTACGAGGAGCTATACCCTGCACAGCTCTCGTGGGGAGGGTGACAGCTGAGGGTAAAAGTTCTACTTGACCCTGATGACCCAACTATTTGCTATTTTTGTTCCCCCCAAACTCCCCATTCCTTTGTTCCTTTTTTTTTTTAATTTTATTTTATTTTTAAACTTTACAATATTGTATTAGTTTTGCCAAATATCAAAATGAATCCGCCACAGGTATACATGTGTTCCCCATCCTGAACCCTCCTCCCTCCTCCCTCCCCATACCCTCCCTCTGGGTCGTCCCAGTGCACCAGTCCCAAGCATCCAGTATCGTGTGGAATTTAGAAAGATAGTAACAATAACCTTTGTTCCTTTTTGTTATCTATCATGATTGAACTCTGCAGTCACTACCATGCATGTTTGTGTCCAACTCTTTGTGACCCTATGGACAACAGCCCATCAGGCTCCTCTGTGTATATGATTCTCCAGGCAGGAACTCTGGAGTGGGTAGACAGCGAATATATCCATTTCTTCTTAAAGTTGCTCAGTCATGTCCAACTCTTTGCAACCCCATGGACTATACAGTCCATGGAATTCTCCTGGCCAGAATACTGGAGTGGGTAGCCTTTGTCTTCTCCAGGGGATCTTCCCAACCCAGGGATCAAACCCAGGTCTCCCGCATTGCAGGCAGATTCTTTACCAGCTGAGCCACAAGGGAAGCCCAAGAATACTGGAGTGGGTAGCCTATCCCTTCTCCAGCGAATCTTCCCAACCCAGGAATCGAACCAGGGTCTCCTACACTGCAAGCGGATTCTTTGGCAACCCACTCCAGTATTCTTGCCTGGAGAATCCCATGGACAGAGGAGCCTGGTAGGCTACAGTACTTGGAGTCGAGTTAGACATGACTGAGCGACTAACAGTCTTTACCAACTGAACCATCAGGGAAGCCCATTTTGTTAAAGGGAACACCAACATTTACTTTTCAGTTACCTGTAACGGGTTGCTCAGCAATTATATGTCAGCTCTGTCTGGTGTGTTCCCACAGGATGTGACTCAGAGATATTAGCATACAATAATTCTTATTGATTACGATGTTATCACCAATCCCCAAACGTGTTAACTTCTTCCTAGGGCAGAGTCAGAGGCAACCTATAGGAAACTCCTACTGAGAGGCAATGGGAGAGGGTGTGAAGTGGGTGAGCTCTGGAGGTAGATACTTGTGTTTAATGCTGGGCTTACTAGTTGTTCAGTAAACTACTTGACGTCTCTGTTCCTTAGCTCCTCCATCTGTGAAATGGAGATGGCAGAGGGTCTGCTTAATAGTAAAATGGGCAGACAGGATAAGGGGATGTACCAAAAGGATAATTAACCATGGCCCTGCTCTTCCAGTATCAAATGATGGTGAATGACAATGTCTTACCTTTTCCCTTTGCAGGCCCAGTGCTTGCAGACATCCTCTCTTTAATCCTCACCACCAGCCCCCATTACCTGCTCAAGTTCCCAGAAAATCAAGTTGGCCCAGAAAAGGAGGAGCATGTGTCTCTCCAGTTCTCACACTTGATTCAGAGTGTTCTAATGACATTACTATTTTACATTTTTGGACTCTTTTGTAATTTACCGAGTGCTTTTATAACTTGTGCCACATTCAGCTGACAATTTGGTAGGATCTGGTAGCCTTCTACTAAGGCTGCTGCTTACCTGGTCTGCCCATTCTAGGCTTGGGAGTCTTGACTACAAATCTGGGATCCATCTGAAGCAGTATCTATCAGGGGCAAAAAGTGAAAAGGTACATTTACCTGGGAATCGATAAAGACCCTGGAAAGCTTGAGGAGAATAAAGCTATGGAATGCGAGGGAGCTGCATACAGCTTACCACACTCCAACTCCAAATAATACACAGCTTATTGTTTTAAGTTTCATGTCACTGCAGACCTGGCGAAACCCTCGGCAGCTTTGCTTAAGAGAAAATGCCTCTGCCCTGGTCTAATTCCAATTCTGTTCTTTCAGTGCCTGGGCCAGTGCTTCTCAACCTTGAATGTGTACTGAAACACCTGGGGATTGGGTTAAGGGCACTCTGATTCAGCAGGTCTGGGATGGAGCCTGAGATACTGCCTCTCCAGCAACCTCTAAGGAGATGCTTATTCTGCTGGTCCAGCAACATTGCTCTGAGCAGCAAAGGCAAGGGTCTGCCCTGTTTGCTGATCTTTTTCTGTGTCCCATTCCTTCTCGTGTTGGTTACATGAAAAGTGAACAAATGACCGAGCATCTGTATGAGTGGTCACTTCCTCATATCAGGACTTTTAAACTTTTGTTCTGTTAGCAGAATATTCTTTCTCTCTGTCTGCAATTGCTCAGAATTCATACTTGAAGATCAGGGAATTTTTAAAATCAGCCATTTCGATATTCCAGCACTTGTATGCTCACACAGTAGGGAGCATTGCTGTCCTGTAGTCCACAGCCTTTAGGATGCTGCAGGGGTAGTCCTTCCGGGCCTAGAAAAGGAGAAGCTCATCTTCCAGGCTTGGCATTACCTGTACAAGCTGCCTTCTTGTGGTATCAAAGGTCTGCGTTGGGCAATAGCCACCTAGGGTTTTACTGCTTTACACGTTCATGCCCATTCTATGTGGGTACACTGTCAAACTCATCTCCTATAATGCTTTCAGCAATCTAGTGATGCAGTAACATTGATCCCATTTTTAGATGACAGAAAAGACACAAAGAGATTTGCCTGTCACTTATAAAGAGGAGATTGGAGTCATAAACCTCGGTCTTTTTCCTGAAAGGCCATATTCAGTCTATTTCCCCACCATCCCTTCTGTGAAGCCCCTAAAGAAGCTTGTTGTGAATGAAATAAACCACGGAGTCACTTTGTTTCAGCAAAGTTCTTCATTCTGGTTCCCATATAACTGGGCACCTTCTAATCTCTGCTCTTGCCCACCAAGGTAGTCTGAGGCAGAAGAGAGTACCAAGAATTTAGATTCAACATTGTCCTTTCCCTTAGTATTCAAGTAGAGCTTTTCCAGAGGCTTTGCTCATTTCAGTCCCCAAACATATGACAGTGCTGTGGAGCTGAGAGATCATCTCTGTCATTCTTATGATGATTGATGACCCAAGAAATTGCTGAAGAGTAGGGAACATAACATCCTAAGAATTTAGGACTCCTATGTGGATTTGATCCATTATGTTCTCCCACTTCTCTAACAAGCTCAATTCTGCAAAATACATATCCTGGATATGGAATCATAAGCCAAGCTCATCAAACATTAACTAATATATTTTTCTTTGATTTAAGACACCAGGAAAAGAGGCTGCCAATTTCTCCATCACTGCCAGCTTTACAGTCTCATCTCCTAGCTTAGTGAGAGCAGTGAGCTGCCCATGGACCAATTCATTCCTAAGGGGGGAGTCTTGTTCACATAAGAGGGAGATAATTAGGCTTTCCCTGCCCCTCCTGGGTATCCCTAGAGCTGCTTTTAAAAACTTTAACTTGGCAACAGACACCAAAAACTGCTCAGACTGGAAATCATCTGAGCCTCTTGTAATGTGGTGTGTTGAGTTAAAGCCAAGTTAATATTTAGGGGATTATAGAACTCTGACAAAGATTTCTGTAAAATTACCTCTGGAGTTAAAAGTGACAAATGGAAAAGAAATAACAATCCCCCTGCATGAGCCCAACTCCCTGCCCCCACCTCCAGTCCCCACAAATAAATGCACACAGAACCAGTGGCTCTGTTCTCCACCTATTCTCTCACATTCGTAATGCGTTTCTTTGCTCTAAGAGGAATGCAGAGTTTCTGTCTCTAAAAGATCTCTGTTTTTGAACAATTCTCTCCTATCTATTTATAATAAATATAAAAACCAAGAGGGGAAGTAAAGGACAGTGAATGTTTACTATAAACTCAAACTTCTATCTACCATTTTCCAACCTTTCAAACTGTTGGAACCAAATCTTGTCCTAATTCCCTGCTGGCAAAACTCTGTGACAAACCGAGGTGGATTGATGGCTAGAAATGGAACATCCTCTCTGGTCCATCTTGTGGCTTTGGCTACCTTGGAGACTCTTCATCACCACCCCATCTCATGACTCCTGTGTTATGTTGTTGTTCTTCAGTCGCTAAGTCATGTGGACCCTTTGTGACCCCATGGACTGCAGCATGCCAGGCTTCCCTGTCCTTCACCATCTCCCGGAGCTTGCTCAAACTCATGTCCATTGAGTCAGTGGTGCCATCCAACCGCCTCATCCTCTGTCGCCCCCTTTTCCTCCTGCCTTCAATCTTTCCTACCATCAGGGTCTTTTCTAATGAGTCAACTCTTTGTATCAGGTGACCCAAGTATTGGAGCTTCAGCTTTAGCATCAGTTCTTCTAATGAATATTCAGGGTTGATTTCCTTTAAGATTGCCTGGTTTGATCTCCTTGCTGGCCAAGGAATTCTCAAGAGTCTTCTCCAATACCACAGTTTGAAAGTGTCAATTCTTCAGCACTCAGCTTTCTTTATGGTCCAACTCGCACATCCATACATGACTACTGGAAAAACCATAGCTTTGACTAGGTGAACCTTTGTCAGCAAAGTAATGTCTTTGCTTTTTAATATGCTGTCTAATTTTGTCATAGTTTTGCTTCCAAGGAGCAAGCATCTTTTAATTTCATGGCTGCAGTCGCCATCTGCAGTGATTTTGGAGCCCAAGAAAATAAAATCTGCCACTGTTCCCATGTTTCCCCCATCTATTTGCCTTGAAGTGATGGGACAGAATGCCATGATCTTAGTTTTTTTAATGTTGAATTTTAGGCCAGTTTTTCCACTCTACTCTTTTACTTTCATCAAGAGGCTCCTTAGTTCCTCTTCGCTCTCTGCCATAAGGGTGGTATCATCTGCCCATCTGAGGTTATTGATATTTCTCCCAGAAATCATGATTCCAGCTTGTGATTCATCCAGCCCAGCATTTCTCATGATGTACTCTGCATAGAAGTTAAATAATCAGGGTGACAATATACAGCCTTGACGTACTCCTTTCCCAATTTTGAACCAGTCCATTGTTCCATGTCTGGTTCTAACTGTTGCTTCTTGACCTGCATATAGGTTTCTCAGGAGGCAGATAAGGTAGTCTGGTATTCACATCTCTTTAATCTCCAAATCTTAAAAACAAGGAAGATTGTGTATAAGAGAGAGTCCTTGTGGTAAGAAGCCTACTCATCAGCAACATTCATCAGCCTCATATCTAGGGAACACTTTTCTGGCCCAAATATTTTATTGTTGCTTCTTTACTTCTTTGGCCCTTTGCAAATCCCTTTTTTTCACTCCTACTCTTGCTCCTGGCTTCTCTCCATATCTGATATTTACCAAATGACATTGCCCCGTCCCCTACTCTTCATGGACCAGAGTCATGAGGAGAAGCAGCCAGGACTTCATAGACATCTGGTAGACCTCCAGAGGGTTTTTTGTGGCTGCAAGGAGCAGGCTGGCTGCAAAGATGTAGGTGGTTTCAGTTCATCTATTCTGCAAATACTTTAGGTACCTGTGAGTGAGTGTTAAGCACTGTCCCAGCCATAGGGGAACAAGGATGAGCATTATAGTTCCCAGCCCACAGGGCAGTAGAGATTTACCCAGGAATGGGGACACCAGATGAAACAAATAGAAATACAGGATATCCAGTTAAATTTCAGGTAAAGTACAAATGATTTTTTAGTGTAAGTATAATCATTTTAATATAGGACAATACATTTTTTACTATGTCCCATTAGAGACATAACTCTACTAAGGAAAATTGTTGTTTATCTGAAATTCAAGTTCGGCTGAATGCTCTATATTTTACCTGGCAACCCTGCAACCAGAGGCACTTGACCTAACCTTGGGTCAGTGGATGTCTGAGGATAGCCCATAACTTCTTTCATGTCTGGAGGCCCCTCAGAGAGATGCTGTAAGGCAGCCTGAAGGTGCAAGAAGACATGCTGTCAGGTACAAGAGCTCTGACTCACACAATTCATGGTGCTTTACAGCCAACACGTGGTGATTGGAGACAGGGGCTAGGAAGGGGGCTGAGTGACTGTCCTTCTAAAATCTGATGCCATAGCATTCTCCAGGGGACATCAATGCCTCCCATGATGTGGGATATTGATCTATCTGTGTCTAGGTCACTGGTATTTTCTTACTACATTAACACAATGCTTAGACAAGGAAAGATAAAACCATAATAATAATAACAGCAATTGATGGTAATAATAAAATTTAACATCTCCTGACTTCCTCATTTGTGCTAGGAGCAGTGCTTCATACTGATTCCATCATTTCAGCTTCCCAACAATCCTATGAGTTAAGTATAGTTATTATCTCCATTTTATAGATGAGGAACTTGATATGAAGAGGACAAGAAATAAAAGATCTCCATAAGTAAGAAAATTTTATTTTAAAAAAATCAGAAACTGATCCAATAAATTATTGAGGGAGATTTACTATAATCATGAAATTTGAAAAAATTTTGGATGAAAATGCTAGTAACTACTGTTATAACCCAGAGCTTTATGTAGAAAGAAAAAACTAGTAAATCCCTGAGAAACTATACCTCTAAAAACTTATATGTTTCAAGATTTAAAAACTTGTTTAATGCTCAATATCTGATGTTTGTATATTGGGGTATACTTTGTGCCTTAAAATGTTTTAAGTTTTAATAATCCCAGCTATATAAATTTCTAAAAGAAAGTATAAAAGTGAAAGTGTCTTTCACTTTTTAACTGTGATTATGAACCAAGAACCAGAGAAATACTTTAGTTTGATGACTGTACAGGGACTAACTAACACAGAAAATAAATACTGCCCCCAAATTTCTCATCTTGAGAAGGTTCATTGGATCTGTTAAAATTAACCTTCATAGTCATCACAGTTTTAAAAATACCATCCAATAATAGCACCTTCTTGGTTTTATTTGTAATAGGAGTAAAAATTCAGTTTTTAGAACTTTCTGGCTGGAAGAGGTCAGTTCCTCCCATCTACTTGTAGGCAGGCAGTATCTTGTATATGTCAGAAAGAGAAACATGGTCAAGGTGAGCATTTATTCCCATGAACTGGTTCTTAAAATCAACTAATGTATATTTCAGTCAAGCATGGGATTGAAAGTAAGTTTTTTATTATATATGCAAAACCATAGGAACCCTATAAAAGTTATATTAAAAATGATTTAATTTTCTGAGCAGTAGCTTACTACACAATAAGTGAAGTGAAGTGAAAGTTGCTCAGTCGTGTTGACTCTTTGTGACCCTGGCTAGAATACTGGAGTTGGTAGCCTTTCCCTTCTCCAGGGTATCTTCCCAACCCAGGGATCTAACCCAGCCCTCCCATATTGCGGGAGGATTCTTTACCAGCTGAGCCACAGGGAAACCCAAGAATACTGGAATGGGTAGCCAATCCCTTCTCCAGCAGATCTTCCCAACCTAGGAATCAAACCAGGCTCTCCTGCGTTGCAGGAGGATTCTTTACCAACTGGCTATCAGGGAAGCACTATTACACAATAAACAGTGTCTTGTTAATGGATGATCTACTCCCCTTCCCAGTTTTCACCATCAGCATCTCTCACTAGGCTGAACTAACAGGGGGATTCCAACCTCTGAGGACCCAAAACTATGAACCCTTCCTCGAGGCCAAGCCCCTTCTCTGGGCCAAAAAGAAAAGTTGCTGGATCAAACCCTTTGCCCACTGCAGACATGGTTCTAGAATGAGTGGAATGTAACTGGAAAAAAAAAAAAAAAAAAAAACACCAGCCCCTCTGTGTTGGTTTTCCCTAGAAAAGCAGTGCCTTAAGAAAACCAAACCTGTATTTTCTCACCCTAACTTAAGAAATAATGCCAGGTTTACTTTGGAAAAATAGCCATACGTTTGAAAAACATCAGGATTTTTCTGTAAATTTGAGGCCCCTTTCTTCAACCTCTAGAAAAAATACTTATGAAAACCAAGTAAATACACACAGATACCAACAGAATTATTAAGCCGTCTTGGCGAATGGATTTCTAGAGTTTATTAACCCTTGTGTTTATAAGGAAAGAATTAATCCTAACCCCATATTGTATGGTTGATAGTGCTTGTTAAATTGAAATTAAATTAGCTCTAGACTGGCTCAATATTATAAAGCAAGTAAGGGAAGATAGGGTTTCCCTGGGAGCTCAGTAAGTAAAGAGTCTGCTGCAGTGCAGGAGACCTGAGCTCAATCCCTGGGTTGGGAAGATCCCCTGGAGAAGGGAATGGAGACCCATTCAAGTATTCTTGCCTGAAAAATCCCATGGACAGAGTAGCCTGGCAGGCTACAGTCCATGGGGTCGCAAGAGTTGGAGAACACTCGGTGGCTAAACCTAGCTACCTAAGGGGAGAAATGCATACTACTTTAATCATTCAGCATCTCATTGAGCATCAGTGAGCTATTTCTGCAGCTTGTTTGTGGGGCCTTACTCTATCTGAGGCACTGTGTTAACCCTTAGAGGGATAACAAAGATAGCCTATTCCTTAAAGGAGGTAATTTTAATGACCTACAGAGTGTTTTATAAATTCTACTGAAAAAGATATTTGGCACTGTTAATGTCATTTGTAGAAAAACCTCTTTCCTCCAACATAATAAAATCCAGATAGATTTTTCTTGCTTCATAGAATGGAAGAGTCCCATCGATTTACATAAAATTAACAAAACCATGAGTGTATACAGTCCACATGAAATATTCTTATTCTAATAATTTTGATACAAACAGACCAGCATATATAAGTTTTCTAGAAAATTCCTGGCATGAATTTCATACGAAAGGCATGCTTTGGAGAGCTAGATAAGAATATGGTAGATGACCATAAAAGCTGCTTTTGGGGACTTCCTTGGCGGTTCAGTGGTTAAGATTCCCTGCTTCCACAGCAGGCGGCATGGGTTTGATCCCTGGTGGAGGAACTCAGATCCCACATGCTGCATGGTGCAACCAAAAATGCTTTTTAAAAACCCTGCTTCTCATCCTCTGAATCCTTCAAAAACTATTTCTAACATAAAGTTGCCAGAAACACCAGTGTTTCTAAACTTATGGTAGAATATGCTGTGGAAGCAATTTCAAAGACCTATGTCCATAGTAGTTACTCAATTCATATCTATTAAGTGATAAATTAAAAAATGGATCAGATAGAGTTTTCAATTTTGAGCAGTTAAATAGAGAGAAGCACTGTTCCAAAGTATATGTGACAAGCATCTAATGCAATGGTTTTCATTCTTTTAGGAGAAAACCCAGCACTGAAATTGAATTTCTTGAGAAGCTGGAAGAAACAAAGCTCACTGTAGATGAAAATGAAGACCATGAAGAGCTCCAAGTTAAAATACAAGCTTTTGAAGACAAAATAAATGCTGAGGACAACACCCCTGGCTCTCTCAGAAGATATAGTTTGGATCAAGTTTCTAAGGAAGAAAGAAAAGGCATTAGATTTAATAGGTATAAATTTTCTTGGCTGATTTTTAGGATATGTACTTCATGTTTGCTATTAGTTTTACTGTCACACTTTTATGAAGTAGTTTTTAAATATCTTTTACCTACAGCAAAATTCATCCACAGTGCTTTCATTATCCAAAGTAGTTTGCTATATTAAAAGGAGAGTGCAAATAAAAATCACAAGTTGTGTGGCTTATTTTTTTTAAAAAAAACTCTTCTTAAATATAAATATGCTAACATCAAGAATGACTGGCAAAAGCTTTCCTTGATTTCTGCTGAAAAAGCATTAGCAAAAGTAGAAAAAAAAAAAGAATATAAATATATAACTCCACCATTTCCCAGCCAGTTTGCTGTGAAACTGATTTTTACATCTTTGTTTTGGGAAGTAGCCTAGATCTACAAAGATTTGGCTTATTTTACAATGTGTATGTTTTATCAAATCTATTAATAGCACCAATTTTCAGTTTCACACTCTAGAGGAACTTTCGCCTCAGTGTTATTATTCTTTCTTTTCCTTGTCAGTGAACAGTAGCTCAGCTTCTTTACCTGCCTCAACCTTCCCTTTGTTTGTATTGCAGGTCAAAGAGTTTGGCTTTGCACACTGTGCTAACAAACTCCTTGAGTGCAGAGGATGGGGAAGCTATAGAGAGCAAAGATACGCCAGCCAGCATCTCTCTTTCAGAAATAGAGCCACTTGGCCAAGGACATGAGATGTCACCCTTTAAGGTAGACACTGATGGATCACAGCTAGGAAATTCTTCAGTTTCACACCAAAGTATTATACATGTAGCATCTGAGAATTTGCCAGAAGCCGTTAAAAAGAACTATCAGGAAGAAACTCCAGAGACAACCACAAGTCCTGTAGAATACCATGATAAACTCTACTTGCACTTAAAGGAGAACTTCAGTAAAGTGAAAGCATATGCTGTAGAAATGGTAAAGAAGATTCCAGTCCCTGACCAGTGTACCATTGAAGGTAAGTGACCTGAACTCCCCAAACTTAAGAAATTTCAGGCATCACTATAAAAAAAAACAAATAAAACTCCAGTAGAATAAATTGCTGAATCTTTTGTAAAATAGATAATTTGAAAACACTCGTAATATTTTGATTGCTCTTTTCTCCCAATAAATTCAGTCATCTTTTTTTATTCCATTTCAATCTACCTAAGTCCACCAACTCTGATTTTTTCAAACCTCAGAATAAATTGTTTCTGGTTTCCCATTACTAGTGTTTAAGAAAATTCTGGAAAGGGATCCATGGCCCCAAAACAGGCTCTGGGATAGGCATCCAACCAAAGGCATTTTCCATCCTCGTGCAAGAAATCTATGGGGCTCCAGGAGATTCTTCTTCTGTTTATTCAACAAGCACTTATAAAGCAGCTACTGTATGCCAGGTACTGTGCTAAAGGTTCAGTTATGAGTTAAACAAATGTACTCCGTCACCTCTTGGAGGTTAAACTGTAGACAGAAAAGATGGAAACCATGGTCAGGAGGTGATATAGGTCAGGAGCCAGTAAGAGTGTGAACTAGTCAGAAAAAATCAAAGTAAGAAAAGAACATCAGGGCCAGAACTTCCCTGAGGTGCACAATTTAAGGAGACACTAAAAAAGCTCAGTAAAATTTTAAGTGAAGTCAGAATTAGTAACTATGTCTTGCCAAGCCATATTGGAGCTGAAACAAAAGGAGTTTAGTAGTATTGATCATGTCTTTATTTGCACTTTTGATATTATTTATTCTTTTTGTGGGGCTTCCCCAGTAGCTCAGCTGGTAAAGAATCCTCCTGCAATGCAGGAGACCTGGGTTTGATCCCTGGATTGGGAAGATCCCCTAGGGGAAGGCATGGCAAGCCACTCCAGTATTCTTGCCTGGAGAATCTCCATGGACAAAGGTGTCTGGTGGGCTGCAGTCCATGGGGTCACAAAGAGTTGGACATGACCAAGCACAGCACAACATCCTTTTTGTATTTATTTTGATTTTTAAAAATATTATTTACCTTGACTGCTAAATTTTCTGATGCTCTGCTAAGTTCTGTGCCCTAGTCCTGGCCCCAGGAAAGAGGACAGGTTGGAAACACAAGAACTAAAATGGCAGCATGCCCAAGGCAGGCTTACCCTTCTGGTAGTGGGTTGAGCAGGTGTGGGTGGCTGAAGGCACTTGGCAGCCAATTAGATCTTTCCTACAATCACTCTTATGCAGCATCCATGTTCTTCCCTTAAGATTTAGATGACAGTCCTTGCCCACCTGTAGGTCATGACATCTTTTCACAGGTTACAGCTCTCGTAGAAAAAAGCCAGGCAGCACCTCATCTAGAAAGTAGCACAGCTGTGGGATAGTGAATTTAACTCATATTTACCCACCTACTGACTATCATCCCCTTTCATGTTTAGGGACTAGGAGGGTTTTTCAATTCTCTACTTCCTACTCCCATCTCCCACTCCAGATCAGATCAAAGAGTAGATTCTCATGCTAACAAAAGAAAAGGGGGATTCAAGCATTTGATAATGACAATTATTACTATTTAGCACATTTGTATAGAATCTTGACATTTTCTTTTTTTAATTGAAGTATAGTAGATTTACAGTGTTGTATTAGTTTCAGATGTACAGCAAACCGATTCAGTTATATATACATATGTATATTCTTTTTCAGATTCTTCTCCCTTATCAATTATTACAAAATACTGAGTTTATCTCCCTTTGCTGTATAGTAGGTCCTGTTGGTTATCTATTTTATATATAGTAGTGTACATATGTTAACCCCAAACTCCTAATTTATCCCTTCCCACCTTTCCCGTTGGGTAACCATAAGTTTGTTATCTATTGTTTGTGGATCTACTTTTGTCTTGTATATAAGTTCATTTTGTATCATTTTTTCCTAGATTTCACATATAAGCAATATCATATGATATTTGTCTTTCTCTGTCCAGCTTACTTCACTTAGTGTGGTGATCTCTAGGGAATCTGACATAGTCAAAAGCGTTTACATTAATTTATTGATTAGCTTTCTTAAACTTCTTTTATAAAATGGTAACAATAAAAGTGACATTGCTCATATTCAATGTAAGTTTCGGATAATTAAGTATACCAGGACTTGAAAGTAGCTGAAATCAGTAAGATTGAATTAACACAAACTCTTTAAATGGCATGTTTGGCTAATAAGTTAACACAAATGTTGGAGAATTTAATATAAGAAAGGTTAAGTGAATTTTCCAGTTTGACAGAGGATGTCAGTAGCAAAAATATTAGATACATTTTCATCTACTAGAATAGTTGGGGTTTTTTTTTTAAGTTTAATTTAAATCATCTAAGATGTGCTATACAATGAGGTTTAATCTTGTGAAAATGTGAAAGAAAACTGGCAGAGTTACTTTAAGTATCTAGTTGTCAAAAATGTATTTCTCATGGCCTTGAATTATTTTGGGAGTTTTAGAGTTAACAAGGTGACTTTGGGTTTTCTCCTAAAATATTGAAAGAATCCATCATTTTATTAAAATTTTTTTTCTTTTCATATTTTCTACCAGAAATGACCAGGAACTGAGAATGTACTTTTTAAGTTGGCATTTTGGATTCATTCATGCTTTTGTAATTTCCTAGAAGTTGTTGATAAATTCTCTGCACTGGGAAGTGTGTGAGGGATTGAAGATTTATATGACTCACCGTAAACACATCCACCAAGAAAGGACTCGTGCTAACTGCAGGGGACACACTGTTATTATTTCAGAGATTGTGTAAACCACTCAGCAAAACGCCAGCAGTCATCTGGCCAACACAGTTTTGCTTATGTCATGCGATTGCTCAGCTCAACAATACTGTGTTTCTTTTCTTAAAAATTTACTGAAGAAAGATTTAGGCTTAGAATCTGTGTTCTGTTTTATGTGTCATCGGTATAGAAGAGGCATATTTGGTCTTTCTTTATAAATTATGCAAAGTAATCAAGAAACAAAGAGGAAAACCATAAACACCACTTTCACAACATTAAAAGTTAAAAAGACAAATAAGCCAGCAGGAAATAAGAACAAGAACAACAACAAAGTATCAGGATTAATTTTAGACTGATTTTACAAAGTCCATGCTAAAAGGACATGACAAAACAATCTCTTAAAAAAGTTCTTTTGGTATTGGTTTGACTCATATGAAAGCAAAAAACAAGAAACTGTTCAGCTTCCTTATTTTGACCAACAAAAACATCACTTTCATATGGTTCAGCCTAATACTTCAGTAATAAAACATACTGAAAGAATAGGAGCCTCACTAGTCGCTGTACAGCAGAATTCAATATGTGGTGAATCAAGTCACAAATAGAATTTTTATCCTCAGTCAGCCATCTTATTACTGCATGATATTGATCACAGTGGGGACAGGCAATTGTGCAAATAGGTCAGCACGAATCTATCATCGTGTCTAGAAACCCCTAGGTCTTATTTAAGAATTTGGGTCAGCAGTTCATTTTGAGTATGTAAGAGCCTGTTATTCCTAAGTCAGTTATTCTCTCCTGGGCACCATTGGCCTCTGGCATAGGGGCAGATTTGCCAACCACTGAAAGTGGTGTATTCATATGAGAGTGCTAGTCTAATATCTGCCCAATTTACAAGGAATTTAGTTCAAGGATGTATTTTAAAGATCTGAATCACTGGTATTCATTTACGTGAACAAAAATGATTTAGAGTTTAAAACAAAGCACATGATATGGAAATAAATCCTTGAAAGTCTGGCCCATCACTGGAGTTCTATAAAGGAAGATATAAAATCTTACAAGAACCCATCAATGCTGCTTTGGTTCACTTTGAAGTATTTCCTGATTGAGTGAAAATACATCCCATCTGTAGAGCACGTCAGCACAGCTGACTTGCAGAAAGCTAATTTTAAAGCTGGTAATGTAGTCCTTTCTTGAAAGACCCACATGAGTTGATTTTTCCTGATGAACAGATATGAGACTATACAAAAATTTTTAAAAAGTTCATTGTAAATATCAAGAAGCAGGTGCTATTTTCATAATTAATTACAAGTAAGACTTCCTTACTGAAATTTTGTATGCAGTCAAGTTCAACCTCATATTGGGATGACTGAGGAGGCAAAGCCCACACCAGTCCTTACCTCTTTCTCCTCAGTTGGTCCAATAAGGAGGATAATGGTAACACTGATCCACTTCATAGTTCTGGAGATGCCTTTCTTTTTTAGAGCAAATTGGTTTAATTCTAGGATTAGAATCATTTACCCACGGACAAAGTTGTAATATTTGTAGGAAGAGAAAAATCCTAAAGTTTTTCCATACAGTTTAAGAGGGAAAAACAACAAATAGGAAGATGTTACAAATTCCCTGGAGCCTCATTTCATTAAAGTGGTCCACTGAACCCTTGTTTGGAGGGCACATGTTAGGGGAAAAAAAATTTCTAGAGAATTTTTCTTGGTACTTCAGAATTTATCTTGGATTAACCTGCTCACCAGTTGCCATTTCTCCGGAGTGAGTTTTCATCAAAAGAAGACAGGTAGGGACCTCCCTGGTGATCCAGTGGCTAAGACTCCACACTCCCAATGCAGGGAGCCCGGGTTCAATCCCTGGTCAGGGAACTAGCTCCCACATGCTGCAACTAAGAGCTTGCATGCCATAACCAAAGAGCCTGCAAACTGTACGAAAACCTGGTGCAGCCAAATAAAAAAACAAAAAGAGAAGACAGGTAAAATGGTGGCTGAGTTCTCCCTTTCAGTTTCTCCTGCCACACATATCTTGGTTTCTGTCATCTACACTGGCTCATGAGAAACATCCAGATAATACGGCTAAAGGAAGATCTACAAGTCCTTTTGAAAAGATCCCTTCTGAACCTCTCCTTTGAGTTAATATCAAATCACTGCCCTTGTTCGTCCCAAGCCAAGAACAGCTGCAAGACTTAGACAATTACAATGTCACTGGTAAGGATATTCCACGCTTAAATCTACAACATAACTTGTCCTAGAGTTCCACTAGAGGACATCAGATAACTTTCTTATTATTTATATTTTCAAAAGCTCCTTCTTAGTACAAAAAATAAGAAGTTTGATTTTCTTTACACATTCAAATAAATGACTAAATAAAATTCCCTAACTGTGCTGTTGGACAAAGAGGTGTGCTGCTTAATTGCACCTTATTTTACCTGCTATTATCTGTGGATGAAGAGGTTTATTCATCCAACTAGAAAACGGTGCAAAGTGAAATTGGTATGCACATTGGATAAATTATCTGCCTGTAAATTAAATGAGTCAAAACTAAACCCTTGAAATTGTCAGTTCCTCTAATATAGTGTCTACCTTGTGTATGTGTCTAGCAGATTTAAAGGGATCTCGCTAATAAATAAACAGAAGCAAAAGTAAATATGTAAATTGAGCAAAAAATGCATAGGGAAGTATCTTTCAGTATATCTTGTCCTTAAAGTAGCCATGTTAAAAGAAGAAAGAGAGGGAAAAAAAAGGAGGAGATAGCTAGGAGCAGAAGTAGTCTGCTGTGAAATATTTCGTATTCCTAAATATATTCTTCTAAATGTGTTATTTATAAAATAGAAGGCTATGTGGCATTATACCTTTATCTCTGTAATGGGGATTTTAATCTTTTTTAAGGGAAGTTCATACTCAGGGGTTACTATCAGCCTTTTATTATTGCTGTCTGGGGACGGTCCCTATTCCCAAGCACACAGTGGTGGACGAGACGGTCCTGAGCCACCGACGGTCCCCAGCAGAAAAGTACATTTCGATCCAATTTGCCACAAACCAAATTTCAGAAAAGTGAATGTTATTTTTTTTATTTACTTTCATTATTAAACTGGCAGTATATGCCCTGTAGGGAAACAAAATGGTCCCTTGATATCATCAAATCTCATTTAAAAACTGAGCAAATCTATATTTCTAAGCTCTGCTGGTGATGAAGAGCTGGTAGCCAGGAAACTGGAAAGAGATTATAGGGCTGAGTAAAGGGTTCTGATCTGACAGAGGAAAGGGGAGGGGCCAAGGAGAGGGTTTCCTCTTGTTTGCTCCGCATGAACTGCCAAACTTCAGATAATGGAGGATTTTTAAATGTTTTTTCAAAAACATAGGCAATCACACAGTTGGCAGTCAGGAGTTCAGGTGTTTGACAATTTGGCAGCCATTTATTTCTATTATAGTCCATTTCCATAGAGGTGCACGTTTACAAGGAGCAGATGAGTCTGTCTAAAGCAGACAGAGCTTCATGTCATGGATTAGCAGGCCCACTCAGGGTCAGGCAAAAAGAGCTAATTAAAGGACACCAAGTCCCTGGGTTTCCTCTGTCAACATGTATGCCCTGTCCATATTAGAGACCAGAAAGAAATTATAAAAGGCTAATTTTTTCTTTTCATAATAAAATATTCAGTGGACTTTTAAAAAATAAATTATTTTATGGAAAACAATCATTTTTCAGATGAAATATGCACACCAATTATCCAACAATCATTAAAATATTATTCCATCATTAAAATAGGCCACAAATTCAGATGTCATTACAGGAGCTCTGATTCTGCTTCTCATATCAAACCCCCTAATTTCCAAGTAGCCTTTTCAGACTGGTTTTTTTCACTTAGGTATATGAATTTAAGCTTCCTTATGCCTTTTAAAAAAATTAATAAATTCATGGCTGCTCTGAGCCTTCACTGCTGGGCAGGGGAGTTTTCTAACTGTGGCAAGCAGGGGCTACGTTCTGGTTGCGGTACATGGGCTTCTCATTGTGGTGACTTCTCTTGTTGCAGTGCAGGCTTCCGGAGTTGTGGTGCACAGGCTGTTGCCCTGAAGCATGTTGAATATTCCTAGACTAGGGATCAAGCCCATGTGCCCTGTGTTGGCAGGCAGATTCTCAACCACTGGACCACCAGGAAAGTTCCCTTTATGCCTTTTTGTGGCTTGATAGCTCGTTTCTTTTTAGCAGTAAATAATATTCCATTGTCTGGAAGTATCTACCTTTGCAGTATCATGCAGAATTGTTGTACTGCCCTAAAAATCTTCTATGCTCTGCACATTAATCCTGACTATTCTTTCTTCATTCATTCATTAATTCTACAAATATTTCTGGGTGCCTACCACAAGCCAGCATCATTCTAAGAACTGGGAACACATCAGTGAACTAAACAGGCAAATACCCTTGCCTTCACAGAGACTGTCCTAGTGGGAAAAGACATACAATAAATAATAGAAATGATAAATAAATGAAGGATGTAGAGTGTTGAGAAGTGTTAAGTGCTGTGGTAAAAGTAGAAACAGAGCTTGCAAAGCACAGGACAAAGAAAAGGATTTGCATTATATGTATATTATATATACATACAAAGTGGGCTAGTTCTAGAAAGATACCCATCATCTCTCACCACTGTTTTCTCTGAAGAACCAGATTGGCTATGGGAGTGTAGGAAAATAGGAGAAAGTGGGAGGAACTTGCACATTTTAAAGTATAATTTCTGCAAGGTTTAAACTTTTTTAACAGTTTTAGAAGAACTATTTTGTAACTCCTTTCAGTAACAGAGAGGCTGAGAACTTGGCCCCAGGTGAGAAGTCCAGACTCCTCAGAATCCTGTCTAACCAGAGTCTGTGGAATTGAACTGAGGTCCCAGCTCTGACATTGGGCAGCTCCAATTCCTGCAACAGATTGCTTGATCTCCTGTGACACCAGTTCCTCACACATAAGCCAAGAGTATATCACAAGGTCATGAGTTTTCAGCCTGTGCTCCCAAAAGACCATCAGGGGCCCCTTCAGAGGGCCCCAGACACTCCATCCTTCTTTATTTTCCTGCTGTACGAACCGAGCAGCTCTCAGGTAGCTGGTGTTACATATTGGTCTTCCTGAGATGTGTTTAAACCAAGAATTCCACAACCTAAAGAAATTTGAAAAGCACTCAGCTTCATCATTTTTAAGATCTTGTTACAAGATGCCTTATTCTCTAAATTAATTCTAAATGTCTTATGTCAGAGCTGGAAAATGTAAAATGCTCATTATTTGGCAACTTCTTTTCATTGATATATAGTTTATTGACAGTGTTGTGTTAGTTTCAGGTATACAGCAAAGTGATTCTGTTATATAGTTCTGAAAAGGATATATTATTTTCCATATAGGTTATTCTTTTCCATATAGCTCCTAGTGCTATACAGTCAGATAAGATCAGATCAGTCGCTCAGTCGTGTCCGACTCTTCGCCACCCCATGAATCGCAGCACGCCAGGCCTCCTGGTCCATCACCAACTCCCGGAGTTCACTCAGACTCACGTCCATTGAGTCAGTGATGCCATCCAGCCATCTCATCCTCTAGGTCCTTGTTATTTATCTATTTTATATCCAGTAGTATATATCTGTTAATCTAAAACTCCTAATTTATCCTTCTCCCCCACTTTCCCCTTGGTAACCATAAGTTTGTTTTCTGTCTCTATTTCTGTTTTGTAAATAAGTCATTTGCATAATTTTTTAGAGTCTACATGTAAGTGATATCATATGATATTTGTATTTTGGCCACATTTTTAATCAGCCTCAACTTTATTGATGATTTTATATTTCTAAAGTAAGGTTTAAAATGTTAATTTTCTGCACTTGTCCAAGATAACTTTATCCATCAATTTATAATAGTTTATTGGGAGAAAATAGGCCAGATTGTTCAATAATTTTTTTACCTTTTTAAAAATTGAAGTATAGTTGATTGTTCAATACTTTTGACAATTGCCTCACTATCTGCTGAGATTTATCAATATCTATCAAATAGTAAATGACCAATCATGATCAATAAATTAATGTACTATATTTGTCCTAGCTGATCTATTTCTATTTAAATTGTTTGGCTTACCTTACTTAAAGGAAACTCATCTCATTTCAAATTATTGTTATAAAGGAGCCTACAAAAATATATAATAAAAAAGACATACTTTGCTTGATATGAGGAGAACAAAACAAACATATAAAAATAAAATAAATCTGGTAGTTGAGTTATTTTCCAGAATTGTATCCCTGGAAATTTTCAGTTTTTAAATGTTGTTTGCAAATTTAATTTTGAGCATTCTAGTGATCATAGTAAGGAGGAAAATAAGATTAGTTTAAGAAAACCTAGAGTGTCCATAAATAAATATGATAATTGCTTGGGGGCAGGGGAGAAGACAACTGTTTATTTGGTTGATAAGGCTGTATTCAGTGAATCTAGTTCATCAAAAATGTATTTACATTATGCAGCAAGCATATAACCCCTAAACATAACAACAGAGTAGTGGGTCTCCACTGGAGAGGCAATCTTATGGCCAAACTTGGGACTCTTAGTAATGTCTGGGGACGTTTTCGGTTGTCTGAGGGAGAGGCAGGTGCTACTGTCATCTGGTGGGTAGAGGCCAGGGATGCTGCTAAACATCTTAGAGTGAATGGACTGTGCCCTCACCCGACCCCCTTCTACTAAAACAAAGAATTATCCAACCCAAAATATCAGGAGTGACTCAGAAACGGCAACAGAGCTTTGCTTCTCAAAGTGTAGTCCATGGACCAGCAACATTGACCTCACCTGGGGACTTGTTATATACTCAGATTCTCAGGCCTCTCTTAGACCTACTGTATCAAGCATCTACAATTTAACAAGATCCCCCATGTGATTCATATGCACCTACTACTGCAACAATGAGAAATTCCAATGTGTCCTATTAGTAGAGAAAATAATTTTCTTCCTTACAGTGATTCACTGACTCTTCATTTAATTGTTGTTGTTGTTGTTGTTGTTGTTTAGTTGGTAAGTCATGTCTGACTTTTTGCAACCCCATGGACTATAGCCTGCCAGGCTCCTCTGTCTGTGGGGTTTCCCAGGCAAGGCTACTGGAGTGGGTTACCATTTCTTTCTCCAGGGGATCTTCCTATCCCAGAGATCAAACCCAAGTGCTCTGGTTGGCAGGCAGATTCTTTACCACTGAGCCACCTGGGAAGCCCCTTTCATTTAATGTTTACCTCTAAATTGAGAAGATTAGTTTTCTTCTCAAGGACATGGGGCTCAGTTATTTGGACTGTTCGTGGCACTGAATTTGTGGTTGCAGTTGTTCCTTAATTCTTCTCACAGGATATGAGTTTTCAAGAGGAAGGATTGGCTTGGAAGCCAGAAAGTTCTACTTCTTGGTATATGTGAATTTGCACTTGACCTTCTGACTGTTTAGGAACATGGCATGTAGTTCCTCATGGAGGGTAGTTTCAATAACCTCAGAATACCTTGGATATCAAATATATCTTCAGTGATGCTTAGTCAAGTTGTGAAAATGAGTTAGAAACATTTGGATTACATTTCCTTTAAAATATGCATAGAGTTAAAATTAAGCAAAAATATGCTGGAGGCAATGCATGTTTTCCTAATACCAACACCTTGAAAAATGGGTTGAGACAAGTATTTATATGTGAATACACATATCATTGGTATTTACAGGTTAATCCGATTGTACTTCGTTTTACTAAGAACTGATGTCATTGTACTTTGGACCATCTTTTCTCTACTAAATGTACATCAGATTTTCTAGGTTCTTCTAAAAATAACCTTGAAAATATTTAAATAAAAGTTATCTTTTCCAGTAAATGTAGACAGTTACGACTATTCCTATATCCCCTATCATATCCTTCTACTGAATTTTTATTTTATAGTCTTACTAGTTCATAAATACAATTATAACCTGGGGTTTTATGTTTGTTTGATTTTTTAACAAAACCTTTGAATTCTTAAAAATAATGTAATCTATATTAAGAGAATCAAGACAAGTATAGACATTTATTCTTATACAGCACTAACATTGTACAGCTTCTCCATAATTCCAATATCAAATGTACACTGAACACTTGAGATGTTTTTTAATGTTTCCAGCAATTTTGTCATGGTTAGCTTTGAATTCTCTGGACTATTGTGGATTTTTAATTTATGTGTGATAGCAAAAAGAATTACTCTGTCTTCCTGAAGTAATTCATTAGGTATATAAATTAAAGGATTTATTTGAGAATCCAAAGCACTAAAACAAGAAGCAGTTTCCAAAGCAAAGAATAAAGTATAGCACATTGCCATCCTTGGTATGTTCAAGCATTACCTGTGAATACCTTTCTCATAAATTATAGCCCCCTAGTGGATAAGGGTACCTATTTAAGTTCAGCTTAGAAACTAGTTTTTTAAACTCTTTGGGCTTAAGAAATTCCCAAATGTTTTTTAGTCAAGCATTATTATTGTTATTAATAACTTTTAAGCTCATGCACATTTTAAGGAAATGTAATCCACGTGTTTCAAATTCATCCTCACTTTATCCATCAAGATATAGTTTGGTAAACTGGCAAACTCTTCTGATACATATGAAATATTTTACTGATAATAGAAATCTTATCAAGTAATGATTTTTGCTGATAGTAAGAGATGTGCCCAGATTGCTGAAATTTTAACCCTATTGACTTTTGAAGACAAAAGTCTTTTTCTGGTTTTGGTCATACTCCGTTTCTTCCATCTCAGTTACCGTTAAAAAACAACGCCAACAACAAAAAGAACAAAACATAATGCATAACGTGACATGGAATCATAGAATCAGACAGGGAGACATGGATTGGTTATTCTACTCAAGATAAGCTTGGAACCACCCCTATGATAAAGTAATGATTAGGTACTATAAATCAGTTAAAGAATCTAAGAAAAATTCCCCTTATTTTTTCTGTTCCAAAGCCTATACCCGCTTCAACACCACCTTTTGGGGAGGAGCCTCAAATAATTTCTATTAGCAAGTCATTCATTTGTGTTCTCATTGTTTGTCCCTTTCCACCGGAACCGAAGGGTCTAGCATTGTCCAGACAGATGAGGATCTGGAATGCGGGGGTGGAGTGTCCCCAGTGAACATCCCCAGTGTCCCCAGAGCAAGTGAAGCCCTCTTTGCCTTTATTCCTGCTCAGCCAGTGCAGGGCCCTGTGTGACAGCACCAGCCCAGAGGACAGGTAAGGTTGACATCTCTTGTGGGCAGCTGACCAGGGAAAGAAATCCATTGCAGCAGGGAGTCCAGCTGGAGTCAGCCAGCTTAGGCCTTCTCAGGTCACTGCCTTCGTCAGATGAATGACCTTCCAAAAAATACTTCTTTGGGCCCCAAAAAGGGGATTCCTGGAGCCGTTCCCTATCTTTGCATGAAGTTCCCACATGGGTAAGCAGCTATGGTCTTTTCAGCATGGGGAGCTTCAACCCAGTCCAGGGAGAGACAGAGTAGCACTTGGAGCCTGAAGAGATTTCCTTGGACCCTAGAGCAGGATTCAGGGTGCCTTTCTTTACATTTCCAATACCTTGGCTTTTAGGGCTCTAGCTTCAATAACTCTTATCTAACATCCCCCACTCGCACACACTTTGTGAGATATGTACTGAGAGTATCGCAGTTTGGAGTCCCAGACACAAAGCTGGAGCGGGGCGTCCGTCACTCCAGCCCCTGCAACTGAGATGAGAAGCAGGCCACACGAGGCTCTGAATCAGTATTGGTTACATCCCAGCAATGCCCTCTCTATAGAGAGCAATTGCTCTCTATTCCCAATGCCCAACACAGTGCCAGACACAGAGCAGGTGCTCAACGCACACAGCTGAATGAATGAACGAATGAACAGGCAAATGAACCAACAAAGAGCAGGAGCAGGCCTGCCCAGAACCTGACCTTCAATGTGCGACTGAATTTCACCTTTTTGTCAAGTGGGCTTTCACATTGCATGTAACATTTCACTTACAGTTAGGTTGGTGGCCTTTATTTCAATAGGAAAAGAAAAGTTTAGGATGTTATTATGCAATATAAAAGATTAAGAATACACAGAGATGGCCACAAAGAAAGAAATTAGATCTCAAACTCAGCATTAAAAGAGGCAAAATGGTTAATCATTTGCTTGCAATACGTGCATGCTATTTTTCAAAACATTTGCTAGATTGAAGGAAATACTGAATCAGTGAAAACTGATCATTGTTAGTTCTATTTAGATAAACGAGCTTCTTTATAGTTATTCATACAATTAGAGGAGAAAGTGCAGGAGTGAGGCTGTGGGATACAGTGGTTAGACGCATGGGTTCAGGCAGCCAGAGTCAGGGCCAAGAGTCACTATTCTGTAGTAATGGCCACTGTGTATTGAGAATTAAGTGAGCTATGTACCAAAAAAAAAAAATTATTCCTGAAAGTTTTGGTATTCTAAACTCAAAATTCAATCAATATTCATGTTGTAGGCTCCAGCTATCGTTGACATTAATTACATGTGGATTTTCATCTGTAGGAAAAAATGGGGTGGGGAAGGCAAGGGACAGTGTAACTCCCCACAGTCTCCACTGCCTCTGCTTGTATATAGGAAAGGCGTGAGCTGAGCAATGGATGGATAGCTCTGTCTCCTGTGGGGAGAATGATCTTATTCTTCAAACTAAAAATGGCACATGTGAGCTGGAAGAAACTGTCAAATTATTTATATCCAGTGGATGTTTTCCAGACACAGTTCTTAGTTGCTGAGTATTTTGCATCTCTGAGACTGTGATTGCCTGAAATTTTTTGTGTACACAACAAAAAACTCATCACTTATCCTTCAGAAGGCTAGTCCACTGTGATAATTTTGTGACAGCTGATTAATTGAATTTATCAACCAATAGCACAACCCAATTCTAATCCATTTACTAGTGGAAAAAACTCCAACTGAAGTTAATTTTTTATCATTATCAAAGTATAATGTTTACTGTAAAAATTTGGAAAATAGAGAAAGGATTAAAGAAAATTATCCTTAATCTTACCAGTTTACCACTGTTAGAGGTTTTATGTATTTCCTTCCAAGACTGCATTGGAAAGCATTTTGACCTTTTCAGGAAGGGCTATTTTTCAAAGATAATGAAAAATACTTTTTAATCAGATGGTGAAAATGTGGATTTCAAAAACATAGACTAATTTAAAAGTTCAATTGAAAAATCTAAGCCAGTAATGTATAATTATAACTACCTTTTGCTACAAAAATTAAGCAGGATAATCTTTTAAATGAAATACTTTTGTTAAAGCACCAGAGACAACATACCTGCTAGTAAGTTAGCGTTAATTAGTATGTGAAGAATTCTCAGGTTTCAGATAAAAATTATCAGATTTTTTATGAATAACATCTCACAGCTATATTGAATCTAAATCAGTATCTTTCTTTCAAAGGATATTCTTTTGCCGTACCTTAGTAAAATATGTTTCTTTCCTAGCTGTGACATCCTCTTTGATACTAAGATTAAATGTAATAATTCAAAAATTTTTAACATCTTTCAAACGTTTGAAACATAGAGAAATATTTACATCAAGCCTTGCAATATTAATCATTGTTACCAGCTTGCATTCTAGACTGGAGATTGGCAAATTTTTTCTGTAAAAGATCAAGTAGTAAATATTTTGGGCAGAGACAATCCAGAGGTTTCTGTTGCAACTACCCAACTCTGTCACTGTAGTGTAAATGCATGGGTGGGCATGACTGAGTTCCAATAAAACTTTATTTATACAAATAAGCAGTGAATCAGACTTGACCAACAGCTGTAGCTTATCAAACCTTATTCTAGACAGTCAGTTTTTACTGGGTGTCACATTCATCTAGTACACACAAGACTTGCAGTAAACATGGCTGGTTGAACCCATGTTTATCTCCACTACCACTAAAATGCCACATAAATAATAATGAGGAATTAAAAAGTATAAACTTAGGAGAATAGAGAAAACAGCAGACGAAGGATGTCAACAGAATGTTCGGCAGAGTAAAGGAGATGCAACCTTGGCAGTAAACAGTGCCTAGGTAATATGGTTTGTGGTCCATGGGAGGTGCACACGAGAGGGCTTTTGTAAGTTCTGCTGAGCTCTAGTGATCTAGTTAGGGTTGGTGGCAGCAAACTGCTTCTCAGGAAAATTGGGCCTAACCTGATGCAGTCACTGCCGGAGCTGCCATGCTTAGCTTATTTGCAAAACTCAAAGTCACTGAATGAGGGTAGGGGTGGTCTTGACTCCAGCTGTAAATGTTTTAATATTCAGTGGGCTTTTTAAATAAGAATAGTGCCAACAAGAACGAGCAGTTTAACTGTTAGTGCTTTTTTTAGAGCTATTAAGCTATTTTGAAACTCCCTCCAACCTTCTTTCTGAGACCCAAGGTAATAATTTGCTCCTGTTTGTACAGTCACTTCTAGTCCTCAGTGATGAATTTCCTCACCTGAGGATGGAAGGGGCAGGAAGTTGGAAGACAAGGAATGGCAGAAAGCAGGTTTCTGGGTACTGATTTGCATGTCTGGGTCTCTGTCCACAGAAGAAAGCTCAGACCAAGGAAGGCTGGTAGCTATGGTGCCAGATGGGCTATTCGGGTGTCTAACTTCACAGCCCTCCGTTGGCCAAGCAAACAAAGCCATGTGCTCTGTGGTAACCGATACAAACTTCAAGGGTCACTGGGGTCATATATAACAAGCTTCCCTAACTCTGAGCCAGTAACTCCCATCTCCTTTTCCCAGCAGAATGTTTAGAGAATTGAAGAGAAAAAAAAGATATGCAAACTTGATTTAGTTTAGTTTTTTTTTTTGAGATAGACTCTTTTTGTGCTCCTTTCTCCCTTTTGTCTCAAAACAGACACTAGTTATATTCAGGTCCTGCTTGCTCTATTCAGAGGGAAAAACATTGGACTTCTTGAGTTATTGCAAACACTATCCCATTATTGTGTTTCCTTTGATTTGACTTGAATGAATCTTATCTTCTCCCTCTCTGTGATGTTCTCATCTCCTGTCTCAGTTCATTGTATTTGCATTTCTTTCTCCCACGCACATTCCTTTCATTCTTTAGTATCTGTCTACTTTGTTTGAGAATGTCAAAGTAAAAACACCCCCAAGACCCCATACACACAAACTTTGGACTTTTCCTGAGCAGCTTCTCAGAGAGCATTTCACTGAGTCTAAGGCATCCTAATATTGATGGAGGTGATTAGGTGAAGGGGCTGTTCACTGATCTTCCATTTTGGCAAAAAGTAAAATTAAAATCAAATTCAGCAGTCTTTTCTTCCCTCTGGGTATAGGAAAGGCGTGGAATACAAGGAACCGTGAACGCTTCCTGGTGGTAGAGCTTTAGCTCTGCCTACTCTGCCCATCTGATGCCGCCTGCTCCTGGTGCCTCTGGTTCTCCACCTACTGGACTTTACATTAATGTGGATACTGAAGGCACCCCCTGTAAGCACATGTGCAGACAGCCTGCAGGTTTTACCCTTGGATTTAAGCGATAATTAATTGTACTGGGGGAAAGCTTGACCCAGTAAGATGAGAGAGCTGTAAGAGTGGGCATTTGCCACATTGGACCTGCAGGAAGAACTTTGGCCATCTCACTCAGAGCCAAGTGCAAGTGATTCAAACAGAGAGGAGTTATAAACTTAATAAGGAAATAAATTAACTCTACTACCTTTTATTTTGCTCTTTATTACCATTTTATTCTTGGAGCACAGTATAGTCAACATGGTTTCCTATAAATTCACTGGGTCTGATTTGAGTTGCTTTTTGTGAATGTGGTCTTTCTTTGTATATAACTTTATTTATGTATTTATTTTTGGCTGTGCTGGGTCTTCGCTGCTGCTCGGGGTTTTCTCTAGTTGCGGTTCTTGGCCTTCTCACCGCGTTGGCTTCTTTGTGGTAGAGCACAGACTCTAGGGCTCGGCCTTCAGTAGTTCAAGCACGTGAGCTCAGCAGTTGTGGCTCCCGGGCTCTAGACCACAGGCTCAACAGATGTGGCGCACGGGCTTAGCTGCTCTGCGGCAGCATGTGGAATTTTCCCGAATCAGGGGTCTAACCCCTGTATTCTCTGCCAATGAATCCCCACCAGGGATTCAAGCCTGAATGTGGTCTCTTGAAGCTGGAAGGTCTTTTGTAAGCCATCCTTCTATATAGGCTTAGGAATTAGACTCCTCTTGGCAGCCAAAAATATGGAATTTTCAAAGTTGTATTCCAAGAGTTCCCAGAGGATCTTAGATGTAATCCAGGCCAAGTTAGCTTTGAAGTCACCTATCGTGGGTGAGATTTATACACATTTAAAAAGAACAAAACTAGGCTACCAGATCTACCACAGCCTTTGATGGCAGTGTACATCAGCCCCACAGCCCAGGTTCTTTCCCATCATGGAGCCCAAAGCTGGGCCTGTCTGCCTTCATCCTTCACTTTGCTCACTCTTGCCAGTCCTAGAAGTCTTGACACAAATGTTGCTTCCTCAGAGCAGACCTCTCTGACCATCACCCCAGTGTAAATTAGCTGTTCTCATACCATTCTTTGGGAGTTTTTTTCCTTCTTCTTTTTCCTTCGTAGTACTTATCACAGTTGTATTTTTGTGCATTATTCTTTTTGCTTGCATCCTACTAGATAAAATGAGCAACGCATCTTTTATTTACTGTATATTCTATGTCTGTACTGTAGGATCTCAGTAAACACATGTTGAATGAATGACCTTTTAAAAATTCCTATGAGTCTATTTCTATACTGTATTAAATTCCTTTTGATATGTTTTTTTACTGCTTAGGAAAACCAAAATTCAAGGTACTTTTTTAAAAAAAAATTACTTATTTACTTGGCTGCATTGAGTTTTAGTTGTGGCATGCGGGATCTTTTATTTTTTAAGTTGCCTATGCCAAAGCCTTTGACTGTGTGGATCACAATAAACTGTGGAAAATTCTGAAAGAGATGGGAATACCAGACCACCTGACCTGCCTCTTGAGAAACCTGTATGCAGGTCAGGAAGCAACAGTTAGAACTGGACATGGAACAACAAACTAGTTCCAAATAGGAAAAGGAGTACGTCAAGGCTGTATATTGTCACCCTGCTTATTTAACTTCTATGCAGAGTACATCATGAGAAACACTGGGCTGGATGAAGCACAAGCTGGAATCAAGATTGCTGGGAGAAATCTCAATAACCTCAGATATGCAGATGACACCACCCTTATGGCAGAAAGTGAAGACGAACTAAAGAGCCTCTTGATTAGAGTGTGAAACAGGAGAGCAAAAAAGTTGGCTTAAAACTCAACATTCAGAAAACTAAGATCATGGCATCCGGTCCCATCACTTCATGGCAGATAGCTGAGGAAACAGTGGAAACAGTGTCAGACTTTATTTTTCTGGGCTCCAAAATCACTGCAGATGGCAATTTCAGCAATGAAATTAAAAGATGCTTACTCCTTGGAAGGAAAGTTATTACTAACCTAGACAGCATATTCAAAAGCAGAGACATTACTTTCCCAACAAAGGTCTTTCTAGTCAAGGCTATGGTTTTTCCATTGGTCATGTATGGATGTGAGAGTTGGACTATAAAGAAAGCTGAGCACTGAAGAATTGATGATTTTGAACTGTGGTATTGGAGAAGACTCTTGAGAGTTCCTTGGACTGCGAGGAAATCCAACCAGTCCATCCTAAAGGAGATCAGTCCTGGGTGTTCATTGGAAGGACTGATGTTGAGGCTGAAACTCCAATACTTTGACCACCTGATGCAAAGAGCTGACTCATTGGAAAAGACCCTGATGCTGGGAAAGATTGAGGAGACAACAGAGGATGAGATGGTTGGATGGCATCACTGACTCAATGGACATGGGTTTGGGTGGACTCTGGGAGTTGGTGATGGACAGGGAGGCCTGGCGTGCTGCAGTTCATGGGGTCACAAAGAGTTGGACACAACTGAGTGACTGAACTGAACTGAACTGATGTGGGATCTTTAGTTACAGCATACAAACTCTTAGTTGTAGCATGCAAGATCTAGATCTAGTTCCCTGACCAGGGATCACACCTGGGCTCCAAGCATTGGGAGCATGGAGTCTTGGCCACCAGACCACCAGGAAAGTCCCCCAAAACCAATCTTTTAGAAGGAGCTCTATTAGTGCAATCTAATCTTTGTATGTCTGGATATTTTAGATTCTATTTTTTACAACTTCTATTTTGACTACCTTCTTTCTAGCTAGCTATTCCCTCTCCCCCTTAAACAAGAAAAGAGAGAATTACTACAAAATATTGAACAAAGAAATATATGTATATCATAAATATTAGAAATAGACCACCATTTGTTTTCTGTAATTGTTTGTCTTTGTATCCGTGTTAGTATCAAGGGGCTATATATTCATCACCACGAATTTCAGTTTCAGTTTTAGTTTAGTCTCTCAGTCATGTCCAACTCTTTGAGACCCCATGGATTGTAACATGCCAGGCTTTCCTGTCCATAGTCAACTCCCGGAGCTTGCTCAGACTCATGTCCATAGAGTCGGTGCTGCCATCCAACCATCTTGTCCTCTGATGTCTCCTTCTCCTCCCACCTTCAATCTTTCCCAGCATCAGGGTCTTTTCTAATGAGTCAGTTCTTCACATCAGGTGGCCAAAGTATTGGAGCTTCAGCCTCAGTCCTTCCGATGAATATTCGGAAATGATTTCCTTTGGGATTGACTGACTGGTCTGATCTCCTTGCTGTCCAAGGGACTCTCAAGAGTCTTCTCCAACACCACAGTTCAAGAGCATCAGTTCTTCGGCTCTCAGTTTTCTTTATGGGATTATTCCTCTAGTTTCTAGCTCCAGTACTTTCCCACATGGACTTGCTCTTTCCAAATGGGTTGTCTCATCATGAGTAAGAATAGCTAACTTTACTGAGCATCTTTCTCAGTAAATGAATATTTATTGAATAAAAGGATAACTGAATAATTGTTTTTCATTAATCTTGATGAAAAGCATGTACCATCTAGTGATCATTATCCTCATTTTATAGATGAAAAAAGAGAAAGTCAAATAGCCAAAGTAATATGGCCAGTAGATGGCAAAATCAGGACTCAACCCTAAATATATGACCTTGTTGCTGTCTGTCCATCCCACGCTGCCTTTTTGGAAGTTCTGTTTTCATCCACATCCATACATTTGCCCACATCATTGCTCCTCTGGGTTCCCTCTATTCCACTTCTCTAGGCCCACCAATTCATCACCTCTAGATCAGTCTTACAATCTCTGTCCTCAGTGATGGCAGGTACTGTTCATCTTGTACTTTGCCTTGGATTGCTTTTTAAAATATGTATGTATATGTATTCATATACTACTAACAGCTCTTAAATTGTGAGACTCTTCAATGAGTCTTTTTCTAGTTTCAATATCCAGCCCAATGCACCACACTTGATAAATCTCCAAAGTAGTTGATAATGATGATGTTAGATATTTCCCTGGTGCCAGATGTCAAATGAAATCAACCTTCTTCAAGCTTACTAGCTGTTCATATTGTTATGGCAACTGCATCAATGGCAGGTTATCTCTAACATCTTTCAGAATTTATGCTCTAAGATTACAGCTCATATACATTCCTCAGAAGCTTTCAGTTATACTGTGGCCTGCAGTATTGAGTTTCCCTTAAGTCTAGAATTATGTTCTAAAATTAGCTCCCATATTCATAGTGTAACTCAGAACTGGCTACACAAAATTAGTTGCTTTCTATTCAGTGAAACTTCTTTGAGCAGTAGCAAATGAAACAAGATGCTCCCTAGTTTTCCCATGTCAGACACATGATTGCGAAATCAACTTCCTAGTGGACATCTTAGGAAAGCCAGGCTCAATTAGGAATTGCTAAAAGCCACTTCAAAGAACTTGAGACAATAGACATGTATGTTTGGAGTGCAACTTGCAACAACCTATCTGACATCATCCAACCTCTTGGTCAATACATATCACTGTCTTAGGAGTGTTTTGTTGAGGTTGTCAAGGGGCGGTGAGGCCAGAATTACTTAGTTCAGAACCACCAACCAGAGAGAAGAATGACGTGGATGACTCACATGTAGACAATCTTAGGATCATCTTCTTTTCCTCCGGGGGGAGAAATGTAAACAGACCCATTTTACTAGAGTTTAATACTAAAATTTCCTGTGCCCTAAATCTGGTGTCTGTTACACATTTTGCAGAATCATGAAGTAATTGGTAGCATGTGGCGTGGTACCTGCAGGGGATCAGGGTTTGCCTGACTAACCTCCATACAACTATTTATATATCTCTGCTTGGTGGAGCCAAATGTTTATTTATAACACATGGGCTTCCACTGACTCCATGTGACCACAGAGTGACTCTGTATCATTGCCAGAAATCAACCATATTTGCATCATGCAAAAAATACAGATATAAACTTATTTATATATAGACACATCCATATATGTGTGTATTTAATTTAAAACTCGTATAAGTTCCAAAATTACTTTCACGTCTGCAAATTGTGCTAGCTTCAATGAAAATATCCCAGATTTGTTTCTGATCATATCACTGTTGACTACTTTGTATCCTTACTATTTGGACATCTAACTTGTATTTGCTGACCATCAAGAATACATGGTAGTTTTGATTTGTGTGTCTCTTATAATGAGTAGTGTTGAGCATCTTTTCATGTGTTTGTTGGCCATATGTATATCTTCTTTGGAGAAATGTCTGTTTAGGTCTTCTGCTCATTTTTTGATTGAACTGTTTATTTGACTGATATTGAGCAGTATGAGCTGCTTATGTATTCTGGAGATTAATCCTTTTTCAGTTGTTTCGTTTGCAATTATTTTCTGTCATTCTGAGGGCTGTCTTTTAATCTAATTTATTGTTTCATTTGCTGTGCAAAAGCTGTTAAGTTTAATTAGGTTACATTTATTACCACCTCACATCAGTTATAATGGCTATCATCAAAAAATGTACAAATAATAAATGCTGGAGAGGATATGGAGAAAAGGGAACTCTCCTACATTGTTGGTGGGAATGTAAACTGATGCAGCCACTATGGAGAACAGCATGGAGATTCCTTAAAAATCTAGGAATACATCTACTATATGACCCAGCAAGCCCACTACCAGGCATATACTCTGAGAAAACCATAATTCTAAAAAACACATGTATCCCAGTGTTCATTGCAGCACTATTTACATAGCCAGGTTGCAACATGGAAGCAACCTAGATGTTCATCAACAGAAGAATGGATACAGAAGATGTACATGTATGCAATGAAATATTACTCAGCCATTTTTTTAAAAAAGCAAATTTGAGTCAGTTCTAGTGAGGTGGATGAACCTCGAGCCTGTTATACAGTGTGAAGTAAGTCAGAAAGAGAAAAACAAGTATAGTATATCAACACATATATATGAAATCTAGAAAAATAGTATTGACAAATCTATTTGCAGGGAAAGAATGGAGATGCAGATGCAGAGAATGGACTTGTGGACACAGTGAGGGAGGGAGAGAGTGGGACAATGGAGAGAGTAGCATCAACATATATATGCTATCGTGTGTAAGGTGGATAGCTGGTGAGGAGTTTCTGTACAGCACAGGGAGCCCAGTCTGGCACTCTGTGATGACTTGGAGGGATGGAATGAGGGAAGGGAGGGAGGCTCTGGAGGGAGGGGATATATGTATAATTATGGCTATTTCTGCTTTATTGACTATGCCAAAGCCTTTGACTGTGTGGATCACAACAAACTGTGGAAAATCCTGAAAGAGATGGGAATAACAGACCAACTGACCTGCCTCTTGAGAAACCTATATGCAGGTCAGGAAGAAACAGTTAGAACTGGACATGGAACAACAAACTAGTTCCAAATAGGAAAAGGAGTACGTCAAGTCTGTATATTGTCACCCTGCTTATTTAACTTCTATGCAGAGTACATCATGAGAAACACTGGGCTGGAAGAAGCACAAGCTGAAATCAAGATTGCTGGGAGAAATCTCAACAACCTCAGATATGCAGATGACACCACCCTTATGGCAGAAAGTGAAGAGGAACTAAAAAGCCTCTTGATGAAAGTGAAAGAGGAGAGTGAAAAAGTTGGCTTAAAACTCAACAATCAGAAAACTAAGATCATGGCATCTGGTCCCATCATTTCATGGGAAATAAATGGGGAAACAGTGGAAACAGTGTCAGACTTCATTTTTTGGGGCTCCAAAATCACTGCAGATGGCAATTTCAGCAATGAAATTAAAAGATGCTTACTCCTTGGAAGGAAAGTTATGACCAACCTAGGTAGTATATACAAAAGCAGAGACATTACTTTGCCAACAAAGGTCAGTCTAGTCAAGGCTATGGTTTTTCCAGTGGTCATGTATGGATGTGAGAGTTGGCCTGTGAAGAAAGCTGAGCCCCGAAGAATTGATGCTTTTGAACTGTGATATTGGAGAAGACTCTTGAGAGTCCCTTGGACTGCAAAGAAATCCAATCAGTCCATTCTAAAGGAGATCAGCCCTGGGATTTCTTTGGAAGGACTGATGCTAAAGCTGAAACTCCAGTACTTTGGCCACCTCATGCGAAGAGCTGACTCATGGAAAAGACTCTGATGCTGGGAGGGATTGGGGGCAGTTCGAGAAGGGGACGACAGAGGATGAGATGGCTGGATGGCATCACTGACTCGATGGACGTGAGTCTGAGTGAATTCCGGGAGTTTGTGATGGACAGGGAAGCCTGGCATGCTGCGATTCATGGGATCGCAGAGTCAGACATGATTAAGTGACTGAACGGAACTGAATTGAACTGAACTGAACTGAATGGCTATTACATGCCATATGAAGCCAACACAGAAGCCAACACAACACAGTAAAAATTAAAAAATTAAAAATAATGACAATTTGAAAAAATTTTTAAAGTACATGGTAGCAGAACTTGCCTGGTGGCTCAGAGGTTAAGCCTTCACCTTTCCACTTCAGGAGGCATAGGTTTGATCCCTGGCCCAGGAACTAAGATCCCTCATGCCACAGAGTGTGGCCATAAATAAACAAACAGGTTTATATTTCATGTATTAAAAAAAATCAAGAGTACATGGTAGGAAACAGTTGAGTTCTTCCAAATGAACTTCCACCGGAGATTTTATAATTGGGTAAGTGCTGAAGTTCCTCTTCCTAGAGCTGAGTCAGACTCATCACTGTGGTTGGAAGGTGCACTCTTTCTAATGGTTACCAGAAATTGACTGAAGTAATAATCAGTGCAGTCACTTAAAGATAAGTTCAATTTTTAGTTTTGTTTCATAAGTTATATTTCATTATTCTTACCTTGGGAGAAGTATTGTCTAGAAATATTAGAAACGATATTAAAACTAAGCCACAAATGTGAATGATGTTGCCACAATAACCTTTTTCTATAATTATGAGAAGTCAGTCCTTCAATCAGAAATGACTCCTATTTGATTACAGTTTCTAAGGGCAGGTATTCATCTGTCTGCACAATTAGGGAATAAGGAAAGTGATTGCAGAAGTCACTGTTTAGGTACATCTCTTTCACAGTTAATATGACAGTTTGTTTTTATATTTGGACATTATAAAAACAAAAAAATAATTGTTTAAAAATATATGACCATTCCTCAAGAAATTACATGTAGAATTACCTTATGATTCAGCAGTTCCATTCCGAGGTATATACCCAAAAGAATTGAAAACTGGTATTCAAACATATACATCCACTGCATAAATGTTCATTGCAGTTCTAGTCACAGAAACCAAAAGCTCGAAACAACCAGAGTGTCCATCAATGATTGACATTGAATAGGTATCAAAGTGTAGCATATCCAGCAGAGGGTAGGTAGCCATTAAAAGAATGAATTCTGGTACATGTTATCTCTTGGATTAACATGCTAAATGAAAGAAGTCAGACACAAAAGGCCGCATATATATGACTCCATTTATATGAAATATCCAGAATAAGCAAATCCATAGGAACAAAATGTAGATTTGTTGTTGCCAAGGGCTAAGGGGATGGGAAATGACTGCTTAATGGGTACAGGGTTTCCATTTGGAGTAATGAAAAGAGCTAGAACTAGATAGAGGTGATGAGCCTACTCTTTGATAAAGACCCTGATGCTGGGAAAGATTGAAGGCAGGAGGAAAAGTGGGCATCAGAGGATGAGATGGTTGAATGGCATCATCACCTCAGTGGACATGAGTTTGAGCAAACTCTGGGAGATGGTGAAGGACAGGGAAGCCTGGTGTGCTGCAGTCCATGGGGTGACAGCTGGACATGACTGAGTGACTGAACAACACCAACTGATAGAGGAAATGTTTTCACATGATAAATGTACTTAATGCTGCTGAATTATATACTTTAAAATGGCAAATTTTACATTGTGTGTTTTATAGTTAAAAGTTTAAATATATATATATATGATTGCGCATTCTGTGATAAACTCCATACTTAATAAGCAGCAGGTATGCCCTAATTAAAGCATGCTGCTGCTGCTGCTAAGTCACTTCAGTCGTGTCTGACTCTGTGTGACCCCATAGACGGCAGCCCACCAGGCTCCTCTGTCCCTGGGATAGTTCTGAGTTAATCTCTCTGTGCTACCAGTAGCAGCAAGCACGATGTGCTAGCACCATTTTAAATGCTTTACCCCAAGCAAGTATTATTCCTAAATTACAAAGGCAGAAGCTAAAATATGGAAGTGAAAACACAAATTGCCCCAAACCACATAACTTGCAGGTGATAGACCTGAGCTTTGATCCCAGCTTGTCTAGCCTGTGCCATTAGCTGCTGTGCTGTAGGGTGCGCTCCTTTATGTCCACATAAAGATGTGCTTAAGGCAGCATATTCTCAGACTCCCAGATGAATGTTAAAGAATGATAAAGTTTCAGTTTTTTAAGAACAGACTATTTTTACTCAAATCTGCAAAGTACAGGCATATTTCTATTGCCCTTGTTATTTATTCGATTACCATATAATCAATTAAATCAGTGGTTTAATTACCACTGAACATATGCATACCATGAAACAACTACAAGAAGTACAGTTCTCTTTTGGTGCAAATTCACTGTGCTATGCAAGGCTGTTGTCTGTGGTCAGAGGAATCCTGTGGCCCTTTGCAGTCTTCTGTTGCAACAAGAGTTACATGCAGTTTCTCAAATAGCTCTCTCTCTCCCCATCTTTCATTCCAGGGGCTGGACTTAGTAAGCTAAATCAGGTTTTGTTGAGTCACAAATCAGGAACTTGGCCATGAGGCATGCAGCAGGCTGAGAGAAGTAAAGAAATATTATAAGCACAGAGAAGGGGGTAAGAAGTGATGGGTGAGAAGAAACTGATTTAGAATAAAATGTCAGCCTCTGCCAGGGATCTCCATACAATCCCAGATCACACTGAGGAGTACAGCTTCTTTGTGTTGCACTGCAGGGCCTCTGGAACGGCACCGTTCACACTGTGGCCTTTGGGAATGACACCCTCTGGACTAGTGCAGAGGAGAACTTGTGTGGCTATAAGCAGGGGCCCTGCATTTGAGGCCTGAAGTCATTTCTAAAAGGGCAAAATCTGCACAGCAACCAGAGTTCTTGGACAGATGCAGTGGTTAGATGCATGCCAAGGGCATGTTTCCAGCTTGGTCCATCCAAGTGGACACAGGGAAATCCACAACTTGGGCTCATCTCCAGATGGGAGGGTGTTGACAGCAGTTAGGTAGGATTCAGAAGCAGCTCCCGTTCCAATAAAGAGACAGGGTGGGTCCCATCAGTGGGGAGGAAATAAGGACGCATGGCTTACTGTTCACCTATCTCCACCTCTGTTCTTTCCAACCCAGACTGCATCTAGCCCAGTAATGCTAGCATTGACAGAACCCCAGTTAACCACAAGATTTGCCTCCCTCGGTTCTGTAAGTGGCTCAGGTAGAGCCCACCATGGGAAATAGTTGCTCTTGATAGGCAGCTAAGGCGGAGGCGTACTCCATGATATTCATACCTAGAGCACTACGTGGTCATTTTGGGATCCTCATCAGTCAGTGCTTGTGGAAATGTGGCTCTATACCTACTTCATGCCTTTTTGCCAACCAAATCCTAGAAATTTATCCCTTGTCATTTATCCACTCTCTCCTTTTCCTGACACTTCTCTCGATTCAGGAGTCCAGCCCAGGACTCAGTGATAGTCAACTATTTCCTTACAGAGTTTTTTCATACAGAATATTACCAGATGCTGTGTGTTTGCTCAATGATTTGGTATGCATGAGTGTAGAAAGTCCTCTCCTGGGGGCACCAGCCCATTGGTTTTCTGTTAAGAGATTTCCTTTCAACAAGACACTATCACACAATATCAGTTTGGTTCAGTCGCTCAGTCATGTCCAACTCTTTGCGACCCCATGGACCACAGCACGCCAGACCTCCCTGTCCATCACCAACTCCCAGAGTTTACTCAAACTCATGTCTACTGAGTCGGTGATGCCATCCAACCATCTCATCCTCTGTCATCCCCTTCTCCTCCTGCCTTCAATCTTTCCCAGCATCAGGGTCTTTTCAAATGAGTCAGTTCTTCCCATCAGGTGGCCAAAGTATTGGAATTTCAGCTTCAACATCAGTCCTTTCAATGAACACTCAGAACTGATCTCCTTTAGGATGGACTGGTTGGATCTCCTTGCAGTCCAAGGGACTCTCAACAGTCTTCTCCAATACCACACTTCAAAAGCATCAATTCTTGGGCACAGAATAGATGGGTTTTAAATATCTCAGCCATTTTCAAGCTGACTTTGGGTCATGAATACCTCCCATCTTGACTTTCTGATTCTCAGATTCCCCTTCAGAAGAGGGGGCCCTCAGTGAAATAGAAAAATTGACGGTAAGGCCTTACCAGTGTAGAAACGCTTCATTTAATTTCAAAAGGAAGCCTCCATAATCTAGATACAGGGGAGAAAATTGAACTGTGTACTTTGCCATGCTGCTAAGTGTTTTGAATCTCAAGATATTAAGGAAAACAATAGTTTTCTGAGCTAGTTCCATTGCAGTTCTGTCTTATAAGAAACAAATTACAATTCAAAGATCCTTCTAGCTCTGGGACTTCAGGATTTTTTAACTGGCACCTAGCATCAGCTTTCCCACATAAGGCAAATTTTTGAGATGACTGAGTTTTGGGGGCAGGCCAAGAGGCCAACTCCTGTAGCCTTTGTTGAATGAATGTTGACTATCTTCTCATGTCAAAGTTTATGCTACCTTCTGTACCATTAGGAAATAACCAAATTGAGGCAGGAAAAATTCAACTATTAACCCTCACTTTGGTTCTACAATAGATCTTTCTGTCTTCCTCTATAGGACAAAATATATCACCAGCTGTTTCAAATTTAAAACTAGAAAGTTGAGTTTCTGGAAGCTAAATGACATTGCTACTCTTTTTTATGATATAGCTTCTTTGGGCAGCAATAAGAAAAAGAAAGAATTAACCAGAAACAATAAAAATGTTGACTCTATTTAATGTTAACTATGTTGACTATGATGATTAATGTCATCATCATGCATTTTAGATCACATAAAAATGAAACAAATTATACTTAAATACAACTTAAAAGAAGCAATGGATGAAACTAAGGCTTTCAAAGATATAGTGAACTTGTTATATGTAACATTGATTTATAGAAAATAATTTTATGATTATGACATTTGCTTCTATTATAGACTTTCTGGTTTCCAAGGCTAATTTGACAGAGACAATTTATTTCCTTGACTTATTTCCTTGACTGTTGTGCTTTCAGTTCGGGTGGTTCCCATTGGGGAAAACCAGTAGTACCCTGAGCTGGGATTTGATGGGTCAATCACATGGACTTCCCCCAAGAGAGGTTTGGGCAGGAATAAGAATGTACTACATAACTCATCTAATTATACTATATAGATAAAAACTGCAGTCAAAGCAAACAAACAAACAAAAACAAAACTACAAGTATAAATACTGTGTAAATGAAAGTGATAACACAATTTATAATAGGATTTATGTAACTTAAAATACCTAAGCATAAATTAAATCCTCTTTGACTTCAGCTATTATTAATTGCTGCTTAAATCAAATGTAGTAAATCATTAAACATCTTCAAGACTCAGGTTCTTCTTCTAAACTGGAAGAATCTACATCAAAATATTGTTGTGATCATAAAGGAGCAATACACACATAAGGTTCTTAAAACAGTACCCAATGTGTAATAACCAATCAATCAATGTTACCTATTTTTTTCCTTTTTTTGCTGCAAGAATGTTGTCTTCTTAGGATGCCTTAAATGCAGCAAAGTCAGACTTTTCCATAGAGGTTCCTGGTGCTGTTTTTGCTAAATGTTTGTGCTTCTGAGCCTCAGAATAGTGTCAACTTCAAAAGGACTTCAGAGAAACCAAGGGGATGGCTCCAAGCACTGTTATGGGATCTTCTTTCTTGCTAGATCTTCTTTTGTCATGTCCTCAGAGAAATTTATTTCAGCTGTCTAGAATTTTAGTTCAGCCTGCAAGTCAGAATTTGCTCTGTATTAAGTTCTTCTTAAAATAAGCAATTAGGTGAAAAGTTCAGGACACGAAGAGATCCACAGATTCTAAGGGTCATTAAGATCCCCTTTTTTCTAATCAAGACAGCATTACAGCAGCCCACCTGACTGAGGACCAGAGTTCTTTCTCCATATGCAATAGTCATGGTTGCAATAGCTATTGAAATACCATTGCAATAGTTATTACAATACCGTTGCAATAGCTATTGCAATATCGTTGCAATAACTATTGCAATACCGTTGCAATAGCATGGTAATGATAAGAAACATCACTAAGCACTTTCTCTGTGCTGAGAGCACCCTTCTGTCTAAAACCTTATGTGAATCAATCCATTTTATGCTCACATTAACCAGAGTGACCAACTCCTTTTGGTTTGTCCAGGTCTTTCCCAGTTTTAGCACCCAAAATTTTAAGTCTCAGGAGCCATTTCAGTTCTAGACATTTAGAGATGGTTGATCACCCTAAACATCTCTTAAAACAGGTGCTTTTATTATTGTTTCCAATTAAGTCACAGAGGGACTTCCCAGATGGCACAGTGGTAAAGAATCTGCCTACCAATGCAGGAGACACAAGAGACGCAGGTTCAATCCTTGGGTTGGGAAAATTCCCTGGAGTAGGAAATAACAATCCATTCCAGTATTCTTGCCTGGGAAATTCCGTGGACAGAGAAGCCTGGCGGGCTACAGTCCATGGGGTTGCAAAGAGTCGAACATGATTGAGCACGCATGCTAGATAGCTACTAGATAGAAGTCACAGAGAGGTTATGTAATGTGCTCAAGGACATAAAGCGAGTAAGGAGAAGAGACTGGTTCCAGCGTTGGGACTCTTCATAACCACCATGGAGCAGAATGAGACTTCTGTTGAGGAGTTGGAGCAACTGGGCCCTAGAAGTGACTCCTGAGGGGACAGGCTGTTCAGTCCTTGTCTCAGGGCAGAGACACTGGTTGTGAGAGTATTGCAGAGTCTCCATCCCCTGAAGGTTAGTGGATATGTCTCACTATTCTCTAATGGCAACACAAAACAGCAAGCTGGGACAATATCTGAACAGTTTTCAGATAAGAACTTTACAAGCACGTATACACCAAGAGACACTGCAGTCAACTGAGTGTGATTAAATTTCAGCCTCCATGTACAAAATGTCCAGATACCGTTCCTCAGTCAGCTCCCCACCCTCTACCCTTTGCTATGTGAATCTTAATAAAATTCTCTTTTTATTAGGACAAGACTTCTTTCTCTACCCAGGTCTTCTTGTTCAGGATAGCTTTATTCTCTATCATTATTTTTCACTTATTGTAAGATTACAAAATTTCACAGCTCAGCTTTGCAGAAAAAAATGCACCATCATTTTGTCAGGAATTCCTCAAGAACAACTAACCACTGGTTAGTAAGGGGGAAATTAACTGAGTCCTTATTTAAATTTGGTTCCATTTGATCACTTTGAGTAGTGTATTTAGGAAACAAGCTCTTATGTGGATAAAAATGTTCTTTTTCCTACCCCCTGCCACACTTCTCTCTTTAAGGTGGCATCTGGGGGCATGAGGAAGTGGGTCCTGTTTCCTTGTGGTGGTGGAGAAGAATTGTGCCTGGTGGGTAGCGGGCAGAGACAAAGTGTCCTCTTGCCTAATGTCCTTTGCTTTGATCATCCTCTCTGCAAAAGTCTAACGTCATGTTGCTTATTTTCCAGGCACTGTGTGCATAGCTTTTCCTGGCAATGTGACACCAGCTCAGCACCCACTGGTGCTGTGACCCCTCTGAGGGCTGCCTGAGACAGTTTTCTCTGCCCTATACTGGACAGAGCTCCTCCCCACTACAGTAATTTCTCAGAAAAGCTATCCAGAAAGAACCTCAGCTTCTACTTCCTCTTATCCACTCAGTTACAGAGGCAAGTGTGGCCCAAGAGAGCTGAACTTTGTACCTCCTCTGCTTGCCTCCGAGCTGTGCACTTAACTAAATTGGCTGCCCCATACTGGTTCAGAGAGTCGTCTAGGAGTGGATCTCTTTCCTAACTGTCACCATTGCCCTCCATGTTACCATACTTAATCTAATATACTGCCCCTTCCCCAAGCTGAAGTCTAAATATAGGGAAATCAGGACCCACTTCTGATGACTTCACACTATCTCTCTCCTCTCCACAATCACCCCTGCCAGAACTGAAAAGTCTCTCTTTGACTTTGTCTGTGTTATGTTCTCCCTACCATCCACAGAGCTGACCTAGCTGCCCTGACCCCACACACAGGTCTCTAATGGGAGTTCTCCATGTTCGGGGGCTGATAGACTAAAGGGAGATAAAGAAATTTAGAAAATCCCTCCTCAAGACAAAAGCTTTGCTTGCAAGGCTATCGTTGTGCTGTATAATACAATTTTGGCAGTTAAAAAAGATGAATTCTTTCTTAGTCTTTCTCTTTGTATTCTTATAACTATCTAATGTCTACCCCACTACCATTCCATGCCCACCCTGCCAGGTAGGTGGAGGCTCAAGTGCATTACAGTGAAGTTTATGAACTCAGGAAGGCAAAAGAGAAAAGTGTGTTAAAAACTATAAAATATTAGCCTCATTACATGGTAATTTTGTGAGACATCATTTAAATTACCTCCTTTAACTAATACCAACCTCTTAATTGTGTATGATTTTTTTTTCTTTTTAAACTATTAATACATGAATATAAACCCAAAGGATGGGAATTCCCTGGCAGTACAGTGGTTGGGACTTGGTGCTTTGACTGTCAGGGGATCTGGTTCAATACGTGGTGGGGGAACTAAGATCCCACAAGCTGCCCAGTGCAGCCAAAAAAAATAAAAGTAAAGCAATAGTATTCTTTAAAAATACATAAACAAACCCAAAATAAAAGAATTAAAATAATAGAGAATTTGTTGTTGTTGTTCAGTTGCTCAGTCATGTCTGACTCTTTGCGACCCCACGGAATGCAGCATGCCAGGCTTCCCTGTCCTTCACCATCTCCTGGAACTTGCTCAAACTCATGTCCATTGAGTCAGTGATGCCATCCAACTATCTCATCCTCTCTCACTCCCTTCTTCTCCTGCCTTCAATTCTTTCCAGCATCAGGGTCTTTGCCAGTGAGTCAGTTCTTCGCATCAGGTGGCCAAAGTATTAGAGCTTCAGCTTCAGCATCAGTCCTTCCAATGAATATTCAGGGTTGATTTCATTTAGGATTGACTGGTTTGATCTTGCAGTCCAAGAGACTCTTCAAGCGTCTTCTCCAATACCACAGCTCAAAAGCATCAGTTCTTCAGCGTTCAACCTTCTTTATGGTCCATCTCTCACATCCATACATGGCTACTGGAAAAACCATAGCTTTGACTATACGGATCTTTGTCGGCAAAGTAATGTCTCTGCTTTTTAATATGCTGTCTAGATTGGTCATAGCTTTTCTTCCAAGGAACATCTTTTAATTTCATGGTTGCAGTCACCATCTGCAGTGATTTTGGAGCCCCCCAAAATAAAGTCTCTCACTGTTTCCACTGTTTCCCCATCTATTTGCCATGAAGTGATGGGACCGGATGCCATGATCTTAGTTTTTTGAATGTTGAGTTTTAGGCCAGCTTTTTCTCTCTCCTCTTTCACCTTCATCAAGAGGCTCTTTAGTTTCTCTTCACTTTCTGCCATAAGGTGGTGGCATCTGCAAATCTGAGGTTATTGATATTTCTCCTGGAAATCTTGATTGCAGCTTGTGCTTCATCTAGCCCAGCATTTTGCATGATGTTTTCTGTGTATAAGTTAACTAAGCAGGGTTACAATATATGGGGTAAAAAGTATATGCTCCCACCCTAACCCCAATTCTCAACCCAGAAATAATCAGTGTCAATGGTTGATGTATAGTTTTGCAGAGCTTTCTCCCATACATTTATATAAATATTTGGGTTTATATACTAGTACATAATTTTGACTCTTTTTTTTCCAAAATATAACTTTGTACATCTATGTTTTATGTATTTCTGAATATAAAATTACCAAATTTCCCTTGTGTCTCTGAATTTAAAATGCATTATTAAGGCAATCACTTGCAAAAGAATTTTATTCCATTCTGATGATTCAGAACAAAAGTATGTGTCATGCTTGTTTGACCACTGGCTGGAATTTTTGCCATGAGTGGGAAAACATGGGTGGGGATGTTGCACACACATGCATGTGATATGGCCAGTGGCCAAGCACCTTCTGAGAAGGGATCATATATTTCTCGGTCAATAATGTCATAAATAGAACTTAGTAAAAATGAGACAGTCCTCTTTCCTGTCACCTTCCTGCCCTAGATTCTTATCAAATGAGAAATTGGGTAGTCTTTCCTTAGCACACATTAGTGTGCTAACAAATCACATTTCTATACCTATAGAACCCAGCCCTGGAAATACCAAGATGATTAAACCAGTGTCTTTTGACATTGAGGAATTACTCATTATTTCAAACTCATTTCAGAAATTCATCGTCACTTTTGAGAATCTATTTTTTTTTTTACCTTGGAACATTTTTCTTCATTTCCTGCATCAAAATTGTGAAATAACTATTATTCTGTTCAAAACAGCTAAACTTGAATAGGGTAGTGGCAGGAAAGTGTAATTTCAGCCTAAGATAAAAATTAACTTTGCAAATCATATGGGATTAAAGTTTGATAAGTGGTCCACACTGGCTCGTGATGTCTTGTTCCATTTTTTTATTTCCAGGCAAAAGCAAGAGTATTTTTAAGTGATGAGTTTGTTCTGCCTTTTCCCCCCAAAATTATAATTTATGTTTGACTTCAAAAACATGATTTTTAAAATACTTTGAAAATGTTCTCATCAGACAAATTACCAGTTTCATTTCCTCCCATTTTTTTTTCTGTCCAGTTTAGAATATTTATATAGTTAAATGACAGTATTATTCATTCATTCAGCATCAGTATTTTGAATTCCATGTATTTGAAATGTATCATAGGAGAATTAAATGGAGACTGGAAGAAATAGTTTCAGTGGGTCCTCTCTGGGTAGTGTCAAACAGAAGAGGGAAATCTACTCCAGCAGACCCTGTTGCTGTCTGTCCTGCACTGAGCACTTGATAGTAAGTTCTGGCAGCCTTGGCAGATGTGCAGCCCTGCTTTGCGCAATCATCAAAAACACATTTCTTCATGGGCCTCTATAGGCCCTCATTGAATCATAGAATTTCTAGGCTAAAAAGTACATCCTAGCATTGCAGTTTCTAAAAAATTAAACATAGATTCACCATGTGACCTGACAATCTTACTTCCAGGTATATATCCAAAAGAATTGAGATCAGGACCTAAAAGAGATATTTGTACACCCATGTTTAGCTGAAAGGTGGAAAGGTCCATTGACAGGTGAATGATGGATAGATAAACAAAATGTGCTCTATGCCTACAATGGAAAATTACTCAGCCTTAAAGAGGAATAAAATTCTGATACATTCTACAACATATGTGAAACATGAAGACATTATACTGAGTGAAATAAGCTAGACACAAGAAGATAAATATGATCCTTTATATATGATCCCACTTATATGAAGCACTTAGAATAGTCAAATTCATAAGTGCAGAAAACAGGATAGTGGTTCCCAGGGTTTGGGGAGAGAGGGAAATGGAGAGTTAGAGTTTCACAGATTTTCAGTTGGGGCAGATGAAATGTTCTGCAGATGGATGGCAGTGGTGATTGCACAGCAGTGTAAATGTACTTAAATTCCACTAAACTGATGTTGAAAAATGGTTAAAATGGGAAGTTTGTGTTATATTTATTTTACCATAATAAAATATCCCTACCCTCATGGAGCTTACAATATATGAGAAAAAGAAAGATAATAAGCAATTAGAAACATAAAATTTTCAAAAGTCCACTTTAGATCAGCTTTGGCCTGCCATCATTTTTACAGATAAGTCAGAAGATAGAAAAGATAACATGAGTCTACCCACTAAGATTCTGGTTGTCTGACTCCTGGGCCAGTGATTTTTTCCATTGAACAATATTTCCTTTTTTAGATACCTCTATTACCTCTATTTCATCTGAGCTCTTCAATAATATACTGGAAAGAGCACAGACTTTCAAATTCAGCTCAACTGCTTCCTAGAAGTTTGATGTTGAGATTTCCTTCTCTATAAAGTGAGGATAGGGCTTCCCTGGTGGCTCAGCAGAAAATAATCCATCTGCTAGTATAGAGATGTGGATTTGATCCCTGGGTCAGGAAGATCCCCTAGAGAAGGAAATGGCAACCCACTCCAGTATTCTTGCCTGGGACATTCCAGGGACAGAGGAGCATGGTGGGCTACAGTCCATGGGGTTGCAAAAGAGTCAGACATGACTTAGTGACCAAACAACAGCAAAAGTGGAGATAACTAAACCTACTTTACAAGGATTTGTTGTAATCTGTTACACTTATCAGAGAAGGCAATGGCACCCCACTCCAGTACTCTTGCCTGGAAAATCCCATGGACGGAGGAGCCTGGTAGGCTGCAGTCCACGGGGTCGCGAAGAGTCAGACACGAATGAGCGACTTCATGCATTGGAGAAGGAAATGGCAACCCACTCCAGTGTTTTTGTCTGGAGAATCCCAGGGACGGCGGAGGCTGGTGGGCTGCAGACTGTGGGGTCGCACAGAGTCGGACACGACTGAAGCGACTTAGCAGCAGCAGCAGCAGTTATACTTATACCTAGGTATGAAGCAAGTCAAAGTGTTAGTCATTCAGTCGTGTCTAACTCTTTGCGACCCAATGGACTATAGCCTGCCAGGCTCCTCTGTCCTTAGGGATTCACCAAGGAAGAATACTGGAATGGGTTGCCATGCCCTCCTCCAAGTGATCTTCCTAACCCAGGGATCAAACCCAGGTCTCTCACATTGCAGGTGAATTCTTTACCATCTGAGCCACCAGGGAAGCCCTCAGAGCAAGTTGTAAATGAAAATTAGCTAGCAAGCTCTTCAAATGCCTTCTCTGAATTTGTTGCTTATCTATGATATGTTCAATGTGTGAAATCTTTCAATCCAGCAATTTCTTCAGAGATATTCCTGTGTTTGAGTTTTTATAAATCATTCTAGAAATATAGTTTAGATATGGAGAAGAATATTTCAGTTTAAAATCTGGGAAATAAGCCAAACACATTCATTTGGCCCTTATTTAGCTGGGAAAGAGCTTTCAAATTATAAGTTTGGTAAAGAATTCAAAAGAGTTAAGATTTCTTTTTCCAAGAAATAAAGCCAACTCTTTCATATTTCTACTTACTATAAAAAAATCGAAGTCATACTCTATTTTTATTCATAAAAGGCACTTATTGCTAAATAAAAAGTATATAATGGCATGGATTAGATATAAGGACCACCCTGGGAGATGCATTATTAAGTGTCTCATCTCCCAAGAAGAATGGTGTGTTTCTCAGATCCAGTATGTTTAGAAAAATAGTCAAAGTTATCAACTGTTCACAGAGAATCTCAGGGCATCACAGTTACCACCACAGCACTCCTTCACTTTTTTCTACAGCTTTCTCTACCTCCAAGAGCTCTAAGCCCAGTTATCTTGTTTACTCCCTCTGAGTTTAGAATCCTCTTTACTTCCTCCTACCACATTTGAGGATAAAAGAGCCCGGTTATTCCCAATTCACACAGACCTATAAAGAGCTTCTCTTTATTGATTTTCCACAGCTTTTTAGGTTTATGAAAAGGTTTGTCTTACCCTCACGTTAGAGAATTATATTGACTATATAATAATTGCATAGAAATTAATACCTTAGGTTATATTTCTAAGCCAGAACAACTTACGTTGTCTTGTTAAAGGTACTGGCAGTTTATTTTGGATTCTCCATCCTCTCCCTGCAGAAGCTACAGATAGCTCAACCAGGGATGCTCAAGACCATTAAACAATATGACTTTGCAGGAGGTCATATCACTTTGTGAACTTAACATTTTAAGTTCACATGGGACTTACATTTTAAGGAACTTGGGTCTAAAACCTGGCTCTGTCTCACTTGATTAAGTCATTTAACTCTGACTCTTTAACCCTTTAAGTGAAAAGAGATACTAATAGATAATTATGAGGATTAAGTGATAATTATATAAAACATTTAATGGAATGATTGATACAAAAGTGAATACTGATATTTGTTATTACACACATCAACTTACTCTAATATTTTAAGTAGTACACACACACACACAATAAAATCTTATTTTTATTTTTGATTATGATTTTCTTGATTTCAAATTTCCACTAGACTTTTAAAATATTGTCATAAATTATAACTCCTTTTTGACAAGATTAGGTGCATTCAGAGGTGGTATGGTGGTAGACTATAATTCTTTTCCAAAATGTTATGATATCATTTAGGACTATTTCTAATTTCTAATATTTCTAATTCTAATAAATGCTTTCTAAAATGTTAATTGGTAGATTTATAGTTCTAGTTTTTCTTACATTAATGTTTTACAACCATAAAATGAATAAAGAATTATTTCTTTACTGGGATAATAACAAGATTATTATAGCATTTGATATTATAGCATATTTAATATTTATATTTAATATTATAGCATATAATAACAATATTATAGCATTTAGAATATAGCTAAAATACAAATGGCTAAACTAAGGACATTGTACAGGAGGCAGTGATCAGGACCATTCCCAGGAAAAAGAAACACAAAAAGGCAAAATGGTTGTCTGACAAGGCCTTACAAATAGTTGAGAAAAGAAGAGAAGCGAAAAGCAAAGGAGAAAAGGAAAGATACACCCATCTGAATGCAGAGTTCCAAAGAATAGCAAGGAGAGATAAGAAAGCCTTCCTCAGTGATCAATGCAAAGAAATAGAGGAAAACAATAGCTTGGGAAAGACTAGAGATCTCTTCAAGAAAATTAGAGATACCAAGGGAACATTTCATGCAAAGATAAGGACAATAAAGGACAGAAATGATATGGACCTAACAGAAGTAGAAGATATTAGAAAGAGGTGGCAAGAATACACAGAACTGTACAAAAAAGATGTTCATGACCCAGATAACCATGATGGTGTGATCACTCACCTAGAGCCAGACATCCTGGAATGCACAGTCAAATGGGCCTTAGGAAGCATCACTATGAGCAAAGCTAGCAGAGGTGATGGAATTCCAGTTGAGCTATTTCAAATCCTAAAAGACGATGCTGTGAAAGTGCTGCACTCAATATGCCAGCAAATGTGAAAAACTCAGCAGTGGCCACAGGACTGGAAAAGGTCAGTTTTCATTCCAGACCCCGCAAAAGGCAATGCCAAAGAATGCTCAAACTACCGTACAACTGCACTCATCTCACACGCAAGCAAAGTAATCCTCAAAATTCTCCAAGCCAGGCTTTAACAGTACATGAACTGCGAACTTCCAGATGTTCAAGCTGGATTTAGAAAAGGCAGAGGAACCAGAGATCAAATGCCACCATCCATTGGATCATCGAAAAAGCAAGAGAGTTCCAGAAAAATATCTACTTTTGCTTTATTGACTATGTCAAAACCTTTGACTGTGTGGATCACAACAAACTGGAAAATTCTGAAAGAGATGGGACTACCAGACCACTTTACCTGCTTCCTGAGAAATCTGTATGCAGGTCAGGAAGCAGCAGTTAGAACTGGTCATGGAACAACAGACTGGTTCCAAATTGGAAAAGGAGTACATCAGGGCTGTATGTTGTCACCTTGCTTATTTAACTTCTATGCAGAGTACATCATACAAAATGCAGTGTTGGATGAAGCACAAGGTGCAATCAAGATTGCCTGGATAAATATCAATAACCTCAGATATGCAGATGACACCACCCTTATGGCAGAAAGGGAAGAGGAACTAAAAAGCCTCTTGATGAAAGTGAAAGAGGAACATGAAAAAAACGAAGATCATGGCATCTGGTCCCATCACTTCATGGCAAATAGATGGGGAAACAATGGAAACAGTGACAGACTTTATTTTTTTGGGCTCCCAAATCCTGCACATGGTGACTGCAGCCATGAAATTAAAAGATGCTTTCTCCTTGGAAGAAAAGCTATGACCAGCCTAGATAGCATATTAAAAAGCAGAGACATTACTTTGTCAGCAAAGGTCTATCTAGTCAAAGCTATGGAGAAGGCAATGGCACCCCACTCCAGTACTCTTGCTTGGAAAATCCCATGGATGGAGGAGCCTGGAGGGCTGCAGTCCATGGGGTCGCTAAGAGTCGGACACGACTGAGCGACTTCACAGTCACTTTTCACTTTCATGCATTGGAGAAGGCAATGGCACCCCATTCCAGTACTCTTGCCTGGAAAATCCCATGGACAGGGGAGCCTGGTGGGCTGCCGTCTATGGGGTCACACAGAGTCGGAAACGACTGAAGTGACTTAGCAGCAGTAACAGCAGCAGCAATCAAAGCTATAGTTTTTCCAGTAGTCATGTATGGATGTGAGAGCTGGACTATAAAGAAAGCTGAGTGCTGAAGAATTGATGCTTTTGAACTGTGGTGTTGGAAAGGACTCTTGAGAGTCCCTTGGACTGCTAGGAGATCCAACCAGTCAATCCTAATGGAAGTCAGTCCTGAATGTTCACTGGAAGGACTGATGTTGAAGCTGAAACTCCAATACTTTGGCCACCTGATGTGAAGAATCAACTCATTGGAAAAGACCCTAATTCTGGGAAAGATTTAAGGTGGGAGTAGATCTCAACAGAGGATGAGATCATGGGTGGCATCACTGACGCTATGGACATGAGTTTGAGTAGGGTCCAGGAGTTGGTAATGGACAGGGAAGCCTGGTGTACTGCAGTCCGTGGGGTTGTAAAGAGTTGGACACAACTGAGCGACTGAACTGAAACTAATGAAGAATGTTCAGATTAACAAATAGCTACATCTTTCATGCCAGATATGATGATGTGGAATGCTTAGTTAAAATTAAGATAAAATTTTAACATGAAAATTACTATTGTATTATTACTATTTTTATTTCTTATTATTTTCATGGGAATATTGCTCCAGAAAGAAGCAGAAAGAATATAATAAAATATCATTATTATGTTTTGAGGTAGGCTTATCAATGCCAGATACTTTCAGTTCAGTTCAGTTCAGTCGCTCAGTCATGTCCGACTCTTTGCGACCCCATGAATCGCAGCATGCCAGGCCTCCCTGTCCATCACCAACTCCCGGAGTTCACTCAGACTCACGTCCATCGAGTCAGTGATGCCATCCAGCCATCTCATCCTCTGTCATCCCCTTCTCCTCTTGCCCCCAGTCCCTCCCAGCATCAGGGAGTCATGCCAATGAGTCAACTCTTCACATGAGGTGGCCAAAGTATTGGCGTTTCAGCTTCAACATCAGTACTTCCAGTGAACACCCAGCACTGGACTGGTTGGATCTCCTTGCAGTCCAAGGGACTCTCAAGAGTCTTCTCCAACACCACAGTTCAAAAGCATCAATTCTTCAGCACTCAGCCTTCTTCACAGTCCAAATCTTACATCCATACATGACCACAGGAAAAACCATAGCCTTGACTAGACGGACCTTTGTTGGCAAAGTAATGTCTCTGTTTTTGAATACGCTATCTAGGTTGGTCATAACTTTCTTTCCAAGGAGTAAGCGTCTTTTAATTTCATGGCTACAGTCACCATCTGCAGTGATTTTGGAGCCCAGAAAAATAAAGTCTGACACTGTTTCCACTGTTTCCCCATCTATTTCCCATGAAGTGATGGAACCGGATGCCATGATCTTTGTTTTCTGAATGTTGAGCTTTAAGCCAACTTTTTCACTCTCCACTTTCACTTTCATCAAGAGGCTTTTGAGTTCCTCTTCACTTTCTGCCATAAGGGTGGTGTCATCTGCATATCTGAGGTTATTGATATTTCTCCCAGCAATCTTGATTCCAGCTTGTGCTTCTTCCAGACCAGCGTTTCTCATGATGTACGCTGCATATAAGTTAAATAAGCAGGGTGACAATATACAGCCTTGAGGTACTCCTTTTCCTATTTGGAACCAGTCTGTTGTTCCATGTCCAGTTCTAACTGTTGCTTTCTGACCTGCATACAGATTTCTCAAGAGGCAGGTCAGGTGGTCTGGTATTCCTATCTCTTTCAGAATTTTCTACAGTTTATTGTGATCCACATAGTCAAAGGCTTTGGCATAGTCAATAAAGCAGAAATAGATGTTTTTCTGGAACTCTCTTGCTTTTTCCATGACCCAGTGGATGTTGGCAATTTGATCTCCGGTTTCTCTGCCTTTTCTAAAACCAGCTTGAACATCAGGAAGTTCACAGTTCACGTAATGCTGAAGCCTGGCTTGGAGAATTTTGACAGATACTTTGGTGGATACTTAATACACAACTATTTGTAAGAGAGAAAGGAGGGAGAAAGGAAAGAAGGGAGGGAAAGATAGGGAAAGGGAGAGGAAAAGAACTGTGCTTCCTACAATTGACAGAGATAAAAATACTAACAGTGGGACTCAGGCTTCTTGCTGTTGAAGCAAGAGTTAACAGGTAAGCAAGGCATGGAGTCTAAAATGATACATGTGGTAATGAATTATAACTGAAACCACAATATGAACTCATATTTTCATGCACGCATGCTAAGTCACTTCAGTCATGTCTGACTCTTTGTGACCCTATGAACTGTAGCCCTCCAGGCTCCTCAGTCTATGGGATTCTCCAGGCAAGAATACTCGAGTGGGTTGCCACGCCCTCCTCCAGTGGATTGTCCCAACCCAGGGATCGAACCTGCATCTCTTATGTCTCCTGCAGGTGGACAGGTGGGTTCTTTACAACTAGTGCTAGCTGAGAAGCCCAAACTCATGTCTACCTTAATATAAATACAGATGGTTGCATATAGAAATACTTATAAATAGATATATGCCTATATACACACATAATTTCCCTGCTCTATCACCTGAAGGGACTAAAGAACAATGATACCCCAGTAGCAACAAACATACCCAATACCTAGATCTTAGTTTCTAACACAATTCTTCAGTGAAAGAAACCAAAACTCCTTAGAGAAACAGCTAATTCTAAGACACGGAAGAAAACATGCAAAATGAGCCTGGAACATCTTGTATGTAAGATGTAAGTAAGGAAGTGATTTTAAAAAACAAACAAAAATCTACACACATAATGATGGCAGTGTATCCAATGGACACAGGGCTTCCCAGGTGGCACTAGTAATAAAGAACCTGCTTGCCTATGCAGGCAATGTAAGAGACACGGGTTCAATTCCTGGATCAGGAAGGTCCCCTGGAGGAGGAAATGGCAACTCATTCCAGTATTCTTGCCTGGGAAATTCCATGGACAGAGGAGACTAGTGGGCTACAGTTCATTGGGTTGCAAGAGTCAGACATGACTGAAGTGAGTTAGCACGCAGTGGACAGAGGAGCCAACTGAAAGAGCTCGCTGTGGCCAAATCTGGAACAATCAGAGCAACGGACTAAGTAAAATAATGTTGAATTATAAAATAAATATCCATGAGTACATACTGATAGAAAAAATGACTAAATAATTTGAATGTAATAACTAGAAGAGGAAGAGACAAATTTGTGCAGAATTCCACATGATTTATGTAGCTATTCTGCCCTCAGGAGGTGAAGCTACCCCCAACTCTTTAAGTATGGGTTACACACTGTGACTTCTTTTCAGAGAGGGCAATGTGGAAAGTGGGGGTGGGGGGAAGAGAACTTCATAGTGGAGAAACCTGGTAAACACTACCTCAACCAGATGTTCAAGGTCAACGTCACTAGTCATCAGTCATGTAGATAAATGTACTCTCCATCTGATACGAGCAAAATGGCACTTTACCTCTCTGGTTTCCTTCCCCTAAATTGGAAATCTCAGTCTACTCATGAGAAAAACAGACAAATCCCAGCTAAGAAACATTTTAAGAAATATCTAGCAAAAGTACTCTGCAAAACTCTCAAGGTCAAAAAAATTCTCAAGATCATCAAACACATGGAAAGTCTGAGAAATTGTCGCAGCCCAGAGGAGCCAAAGGAGACATAATGAATAATGTTGTGAGGGATCCTGGAATAGAAAAAAAGACACTAAGTATAAACTAAGGAAATCTGAATAAAAATAATTTGTCAATATTGGTTTATTAGGGCTTCCCTGGTAGCTCAGCGGTAAAGAATCCCCTGCAATGCAGAAGATGCAGGAGATATGGGTTTGACCCCTGGGTTGGGAAGATCCCCTGGAGCCGGGCATGGCAACCCACTCCAGTATTCTTGCCTGGGAAATTCCATGGACAAAGGAGACTGGTAGGCTACAGTCCATAGGGTCACAAAGAGGGACACGACAGAAGTGACTGAGCATGCATGCACTCATGCACATTGGTTTATTAATTATAACAAACAATATCATACCAACTTAAGATATTAATAACAGGATAAATCAAGTATAAAGTATATAGAGAACTCTATATATTGTAATTCAATATGTAAATATATAATAATCACATATTCATATACTGTAAATAATGGCTTCCCTGGTGGCTCAGACAGTAAAGAATCTGCCTGCAGTGCAGGAGATACAGGTTTGATCCCTGGATCAGCAAGATCCCCTGGAGAAGGGAAAGGCTACCTACTCCATTATTCTTGCCTGGAGAATTTCATGGACAGAGGAGCCTTGTGGGCTGCAGTCCATGAGGTTGCAAAGAATCAGAAACTACTGAGCAACTTTCATTTCATTATAATTGTAATTATATACAATATGTATAATAATTATACATGTAATTTTTCTATAAATCTAAAAGTATTGTAAAATGAAAGCTAATTTTAAAATATCGTTAATAAAAATTTAACACAGTACAGTGAATGCAGTGCAAGAATAAAAGCATATGAACTGTAGGAGAAAAGTGGGGGAAAAAAGAAAAAAAAAGTCCTTTTTTGTTGTTATTCCTTTACTTTTGGTAGACTATAGCTTATTTTTGTAAAAAAAAAAAAAATCAAAGGATTTGGTTTGGTCCTTAAAAATACTGACGTTAACCTTTTGCAAGATCATCTCAAAATGATCATTTTGATCATTTCCTCCTCCATGAAGCTTCCCCTGGCTCCCCAAAATAACAGCTGCTCATTGCTCTGAGTGGCTGGCATCAATGAACTTAATTTACAATCATTGTTATAGGTGTTTCTCCCATTTGGCTGTAAACTTCTTAAGAGTAATGTCAACATCATGCCTTCTCTTGGTCTCTACACAGTGTCTGATACCCGTTCATTATCCAACACCATTTATTTCATGTCCACTGTTTAGTACCATGGATTGAACAGGAGGGAGAAAATTACAGAGAGAAATTAGCAACTGAATGTTATTGTTGAGAGAACTTTTTACTTCAGCAAAGCTCGGAAAAAAAGAATTCCAAAATGATTCTTAAAATACTTTGACTCAAAAAGAAGAATAAATGCTCTTATATTTTCATTCATGTCTTTAAAGCTATCCATGTGTAATGTGTATATATTTTGGGTATTTCAGCTTACAACACATTATATTATAATTATTGCTGCTCATGTTAACTTCAATATTTTTAAAGACCAAACCAAATCCTTTGATTTTTTTTAATAAAAATAAGCCACAGTATACCAAAAGTAAAGAAATAACAATCAGATCTGGTGTGTGTTTATCAAAGCATGACCCCCTCTCTCTTCAACATTTCTAGAAAAATAAATAACAGTTTGAGCATCAGTTGCATAAGTAAAAAATACCATAATAACCCAGATACACTAACCTTACTACCTGGAATTACTTTGAACATTCATGCTTTATGTGATTTTTTTTTTTAGGGTGTTTCCTACACTTAAAATGCTTGTCTCTCTCATACTTTTTCTAAGTTCAAACTCTTGGTTAGCTTTCAAGGTCAGCTCAAATATTCCCTCCTCCATGAAGCCTCCCCTGGCTCCCCAAGGATAATAGCTGCTTCCTTTGAGGGGTCTGCACTGCTTGTCCCTCCATGGACGTAATTTACAACCATCATTTATAGGTGTTTCTCCCATTTTACTGTAAACTTCTTAAGGGCAACGTCAACATCATGGCTTCTCTTGGTCTGTGCACAGTGTCTGACATCCATTCATTCATCCAACACCATTTATTGCATGTTCAGCATTCAATACCATGGAATGAACAGGATGGAGAAAATTACAGAGAAAAATTAGCAACTAAGTGTTAGTATTGAGAAAACTTTCTAATCCAGCAAAGTTCAGGGAAAACAAAAAAAGAGGAAAATATTGAAACAGATCCAGTTTACTAAAAGTATTAACAAACCCTTACATCACAGATGGAGAAGGAAATGGCAACCCACTGCAGTATTCTTGCCTGGAGAATCCCATGGACAGAGGAGCCGGGTGGGCTACAGTCCACGGGGTTGCAAAGAGTCAAACACAACTGAGCAACTAATGCTTACATCACAGCACCAATGTATTTTTATAGTCAGTGTATATACTTCTAGGTGAAGGTCTCTCTCTTCTACCACGTTGTCCATTTTCTGTGATCTGGGACCCCTGCCATTGGGGTATAGAAAGCTGATAGGTCAAGACAAGTAAAATTGTTCAATAACAATGTTCATTTTCAAAAGAAAACATGAATGAGGAGTAATTTAGGAGAAGGAAAAAAATAAAAACATTTTTTTTCATGGCACAGGCCTGAAGTCCAGCTTACACTGTCAAGCTACTGCACAGGTTCATACAAATGAACTTGCCCTTTTGAATCTTTCGATTAAAGCAGGTGTTTTTTTTTCCTCCCTTGCAACTTACTTGGAGACTTCTCATGCATTGTTAATCAAAAGAGAAAGAGGGATTTAATACACTTGCTTAAAGCAACTTTATTTTAATCTACATTCCATAAGATGGATCTGCTCCCAAATCGACAGTTGTTGAAGTTATTAACAGAGTGCTGTCTCAATGTATCCATTATGGCTAGATTGACTTCTAGTAGAACCATTTGTGTGTGTGTGCTCTTATGGAATACTTGATTTCTGCCTTCTCTAGTATTGATTAATTTAAATTCAATTTTGGCATCAGTGCCAAAAAAGGTATTTTTAATTGCCATTGTCAAACAATTTCCAATAGGGCAAATAATAAGTGTATATTGTGCTCTATTCTGTTCTAACAAGTCTTTTATTGTCAGTGACAGGCCTCCTGGTCTTTTCTACTGAATTTGTAAGCCATTCATCCAGAGAATGCAGAAATGATTTCTGATTTCATACAAGGATTTTGAATGATCAAATTCCCCCAAACAATAAACTTCATGAAAGCTAGTCCTCTTTCATACCAATGGTCAGAATCACACACAAAGCTGTTACTTACTAAGATTTCTAAATATATTTCTAAATTGCCCTGTGGCTTTATTGTTCGGTTTCCAGTGTCGTCTTCTTTGATCTGTCATTGGCCACCCTCTAAATCTTCCAAACTCTTCCCCAAAATCCTGTTATTCCTTCAGGCCTGAGCCCTGATTGTGCATAGTTAAGCTGCCCACCTCCCCACAATTCTCTAGGGAACCCCATATACTGTCATGGATGGGACTGACTCTACCTTCTAATTAGGGTTCCCATCAACTTTTAATAAACTCTAGTCCATTTCTGTTTTTGCTAGTAGGGCATGATGAATCTATTTTCAAAATATCTCTTTAAAATGTCAGATTAATTCTGAAACAATAACTACCCCATGAGCTATCAATATTACTCTTCAGATTTTAAAATTCCTAGTATGATAGGGCCTAAAGCATCTCAATGTGGCAAAAGTTTGGCTGAGTTCAAATCCTGGTTCTGCCACAGACTGGGCAGAATTGAGTGACTTTTTCTGGATCCTTGAGCCTCATTCATCTCTGCAGATACTCTCTTTAGAGCACTTATTGTACGCCACGTGCTAGAGCTAGAGGGCTGAACAAGGCAGTCACGATGGCTCAATAAGCTGACCCTTTAATGGGCTGCTGCTGCTAAGTCACTTCAGTCGTGTCCGACTCTGTGTGACCCCATGGACGACAGCCCACCAGGCTCCCCCGTCCCTGGGATTCTCCAGGCAAGAACACTGGAGTGGGTTGCCATTTCCTTCTCCAATGCATGAAAGTGAAAAGTGAAAGTGAAGTCACTCAGCCATGTCCGACTCCCAGCGACCCCATGGACTGCAGCCCACCAGGCTCCTCCGTCCATGGGGTTTTCCAGATAAGAGTACTGGAGTGGGGTGCCATTGCCTTCTCCGTTTAATGGGCTAGGTTTCCTCATATTTACAACAGAAAGAGTTAACACCTGGGGAGTTCTCTGGTGGTCCAGTGGCCAAACTTCTGTGCTCCCAAATCCCTGGGTTTGATCCCTGGTCAGGGAACTAGATCCCATGTGTGGCAACTGAAAAAAAAAAAAAAATTAACACCTATCTTGTAGGGTTGTAAATATCAAATGATTCCTCAACACAGTTCTTCACCACCTCTGCTCTATGCTACCACCACCATATTCCCCCACTTTCTTGCCCCTAAAGGATGATTGCTTTAAGTTTTCCTGCTGAAACTCTTCAAGATGAAATGACCTTGTCAAACCAGACCCGTTCACAGGAAGCCACACTCCTGGCTAGAGTTATTCTGGAGGTTGTCTCTGTGTAACCAAGATAACAGTGCTCTGGCCATGGCACACCGTCTCTGCCCAGACAAATGCCTGGATTTCCTTCATTCATTTGCTTATACTTCCCAGGTTATCATTTCAAAGTGCCCACTTAGATGGAAATGACACCTGTCTCCCTTTTCATTGGTAAGAGTTTTTTTTCCTCCATTGTGACTTGCTTTGAGACTTTTCATGCATTGTTAATAAAAGAGAAAGAGGGATTGAATACACTTGCTTGAAGCAACTTCATATTAATCTACATTCCATAAGATGGATCTACTCCCAAATCGACAGTTGTTGAAACTATTAACTCACAGACTGAAAACTAAAGAATGCATTTCTAAAGGTGTTTGTATGTTGCAGTATGAGGTGTAACTCTGGGAAGAATCTAATGTTTAATGCTATGTTTATTTGTTTCCAGATTCTGTTAGAAGTTGTGTAGCAAAGCTGTTCTTCACTTGTTCCCTGAAGGGTCATTACTGCCTCTACAGTAAATCCAGTTTTATTCTCATCAGTCAAGAACCTCAGCCATGGATCCAAATCATGTTCCTGTTTCAGCAGGTATGTATAATTCAAGTTCAACATGGCTCCTTAATGAGCCAGGTATGAGTTTATAATCATTTTTACTGAATTACTCTTTGACCAGAGTAATATGCAAATAATAACAATGCATACACATTTAATTAGTAATTTTTAACATGGATTTTTTTCTATATTTTAGGATAGTTTCCTTATAAAAGGCCCTAGATTAGTAATCAGGAAGACAAGCCTATTATTATCTTGAATATCTTTTCACTCTAAAATACAAATATTTTTTGTTCAATGATAACAACAAAAAATCACTTACTGGGGGTGGACAGCTTTCCTTATGGAGAGCTAGCCATTATTTCCCAATCTCCAAATAACTTTGGAGTCAGCATATCTTTTTTGACATTGTTAAAACACTGGAATGCCACTTTTCTATATAGAATTTACATATAGAGGTAAAGTTACATAAAGAGGAGTTTAAACAACAAAGAATTTGATGCAAAGATTTTTATCACCAAAAAAAAGATTCTTGTTTGGAAATGCTTATCTTGAATGCATTAAACTTTCAATAAAATTTGAATATAGATTACAAAATGTTAGTAATAGGAGGAATCTTAGACATAATTTTTCCAAATAAGCAAATTGAAGGACAGAACTCAGACTGCCTGACTCCTGACCCAGTGGTCTTCACTTGTGTTTAAAACGAAATGGGGATTGCTGGCAGGAACAGAGAGGGTAGAGGCAGAAAAAGGAGAATGCAAATGTTACAAAATGGTTAAAAATTAGGCCAGGTAATAATAAGTTTCTTTACTTCTATTAATAAAATATTTCTGTAATAGTCTCAGTGAAAGTCACTAATCAGATAGTCATATTTCTTTATAAAATGGGGCAGGTTTATTAAGAAAAAAATGAATTTTAATGCTGAATGTATCATAGTTGTAAAGTGGAACTATAACAATTAAGAAAGAAAAGAGACAAGTTAGACATGGCTCAGGGATACCATCTTTTTCTATATGAAGTCTCAAGAACACGTAATCATATCTTGTAGAGAACAACTCATATTTTGACGTGAATCAAATTGTATATGAATATAGGGACTTCCCTGGTGGTACAATGGATAAGAATCCACCTGCCAATGCAGGGGACACAGGTTTGACCCCTGGTCTGACAAGATTCCACATGCCTCAGAGCAACTAAGCCCGTGGCCACAACTACTGAGCCCACCTGCAGCAAGTACGAAAGCCCACACACCCTAGAGCCTGTGCTCCGCACCGAGAGATGAGAAACCGCAGGACAAGAAGCCTGTGCGCTGCGGCAAAGGCAGCCCCAGCTCCCGCAACTAGAGAAAGCCTGAGCGCCGCAACCAAGACCCAGCACAAGAGAAAGTGTACATGAATATAAAAAACAGCATTGATTTTCTTCCTTTTCTTGAAATAAAAACCTTCTTCTCCTACTCTACTAATGTTTTTCAAGTAGTTTTCATCAGTGATTTTGTACTTGGTTTCATCTTTGGCTTTATTCTTCACAGTTGTCAGTTTTCTGAAAACAGACCAAGAAAGCTTGATTTTATCTTTGCCCTTTCTGTCTTATTTTATTGACTCAGTCTGATTCTTTGTTTTTTCTCTTTGAGCAAAATCACCAAAAAACATCTAGTTTTTTTTTTTTTCTTTGTTCTTTTTACCATAATGTTTCCTTTCTTTTTCTACACCTTTGATACTGTGTGATCTGGATGAAACCTGACTTTGGGATAACTAAAAAAATCATATCTTTGACTTGATAGTTACAAACCCATATGAGCCTAGTATGCTGGGCTAGACTCTTTCCTTTCTCTGTCAATTTACAGACTCATGATGGAGTTCTCAAATTAAGAGATTCCAGTCTAAATGGACCTCTTTGGAATGATGATTAATTAAATCAGGTCCTGCTCTTTTTAAGTGAATGGTCATATGCTGTATACATTTCTGATAATAATCAAGGAATTCCCAGATGTATATACATTTTGGGTTTCACATTAATCTGTTACTGGCTGTTAACCTTTTTAAACCTGTCAGCAACTTACTCAGAGTATGAGATCCTCCACCTTTTCCCACTAAGTACCAAAAATAGTTCATGTTGAGGAGGATAATAATGAAATTTTTCTGGAAAAGAATTGTTATTCACTTACTAAATAGAAACCATGTACACAGAGACTATTTAGAGAGTCTCGTAAGTCAATATTTGGACACTCATTGACATTGAAAATGGGATTTTATAAGCCAATATCATTATTATTACACCTCCCACATGAAGGATAATATATATTATATATATTATATTTTGTGTGTGTGCATGTGTGTGTGTAATTGTGTGCCTTTATGTTCTGTATGTTTTTATAAAATTATTTCCTTGAATTGAGACACCTCTCACATTCTTAGGTATAACATCACATGTAAATGACTGTTAAACACATAATTGATTAAACATACAATCTAAATTTTCCTTTGAAATTTTTATTTTCATTAACTTGAATGAAATATATGTAAATGTAATTTTTTCTTATGTTAACAATCTTATTGTCCAAAACTTAAAATATCTTAAAGCTCTAAGAATATTCAGCCATTATACACTTTAGGACTGAAAATGTTTTTATTTTCCCAACCCTCCTTTACACTGTTCATATCTGAGGAATTGAATAATGGACTGTTGGTTATTTAATGTCTATTATTCATTATTTACCCTGTATAAATAAACTTGATGTATGCATGCTGCATGCTAAGTTGTGTCCAACTCTGCGACTCTGTGGACTGTAGCCCCCAGGCTTCTCTGTCCATGGGGATTCTCCAGGCAAGAATACTGGAGTGGGTTGCCATGCCCTCCGCCAAGGGATCTTCCTGACCCAGGGATCAAACCCACGTCTCTTACGTCTCCTGCATTGGCTAGTGAGTTCTTTACCACTAGCACCACCTGAGAAGCCCTAGAAAAACTTGATATTTGTACTCTAATTTTATACCTTAATTCTCAGATCTTTGAAAAATAAATATGAATATTTATATTGGCCATTTTCCAATTAAGTAACATGCTTGAGAAGTGATTGATATAAACACTACTTTACAAAGGTTGCTGCTGCTGCTAAGTCACTTCAGTCATGTCCAACTCTGTGCGACCCCATAGACTCCCCCGTCCCTGGGATTCTCCAGGCAAGAACACTGGAGTGGGTTGCCATTTCCTTCTCCAATGCATGAAAGTGAAAAGTGAAAGTGAAGTTGCTCAGTCGTGTCCGACTCTTAGCGACCCCATGGACTGCAGCCTACCAGGCTCCTCCATCCATGGGATTTTCCAGGCAAGAGTACTGGAGTGGGGTGCCATTGCCTTCTCCTTACAAAGGTTAGGCATATTTATAGAAATCAATATCAACTGTCTTGAAAACGCTATTTAATAAGTTAAATTTTCTATTAAAAAAATAGAAAGCATGAAATGTACTGTACATTTGATCTTCAAAATAGATTTCTCTGTAGCTTTATTTAAACCATTTTTAAGTTCAGACCAAGACTAAAATAGTGCTTTGCAGCCATCACGCAATATTGTTGGGACACGAGATAACATGTCATGCTTCTCTCATGAATGCCCTTTCAGAGCCTGTTTCCTGAGCCGCTGTCCATTCAGAGTCATTCTGTACAATTCCTCAGAGCTCTATGGGAGAAGACCCAGAAAGGGGGTGCTCACAGCTTTGAAACAGCCATGATAGAGTCCACATTCCCACAGCAAAAGGTAAATGCTTCTTTCTTTGCACATGTTATTTTTAGCCAAGATTCAAGATGAAAGAGTTTGCTTTTTCTTAATGGTTCAATTTTTCCTCTTCTTTCCTTTCCTTTCTTTTATTATTATCAGAAGACACTAAGTAATGATTTACATGTCATGCTATAGTGGATTCAGGACCTAGTGATATCAGTAGACAGAGTCACTGCCTTTTGAGGCTCCCAGACTGACATAATGCAGACCACTGAGAACCACACAGAAACGGAAAACATTTTACAGATAGACAACTCTAGGATTGAAGAGGAAAGAGCAATTGGACTTTAGGTTCTTTGGGGCTTTTCATTTCTTCCCTGCATACTTCCTCTCATCACCTGACCCTTTGCTGTCACCACAAAGTTAGAAAAGGAAGACAAGATGAACAGGAAGGAATAGAGCATGGTCAGGGTGAGAAAGAGCTCTGTTGAGACAGGCATGGATGATGTGAGTTAGAGCCTTTTAGGAGTGTGGAATAGGGACATCTCTCTCAGGAAACAGTTGACCGAGACCTCCTGAACAGGCCATCAAACTGGGAAAGACCAGAAAGTGGAACCATGCCCACCCAGTCAATAGAGTGATACTGGAAGTGGATGCTCACTGCTGTGATCACATTGAAAAGGGTCACAGGCCTGGGTATGGAGAATAATTGGAGGAAGCCTGACTGGAGACAGGAAGACTATGAAGGAAGTGATCACTGTAGTCAGGTAGGAAATGAAAGCCTGAACCGAAGTTGGAAGTTATAGGAAGAGGATGGATTCAAGAGGCAGTAAAGAAGCAGAATCAACAGGACTTGGTCCCTGCTAAGGAAGATGGAAGAACCAAAAATGACTCCAGGTGTATCTATGGCCAATGGATAATGGCATCATCTTAAAAAAGTTGACCACAAAGGAAGCTGATGTGGAGGAAGAAGATAAATCATTCTGGTTTACACATTTTGAGTACGAGTTGTTTGTGTAGATAACCAGGTGGTGATGGTCTTTGAATTACCAGTGTGGAACTTAGGAAGAAAGCCAGAACTGGAGATATTGGACTCGGGTGTCAAAGATACCACTTGATGTCATGACAGTAAGTTGGATCACTCAGGGAGAACATGGCTAATGAGAATAGAAAATGGTTATTGATCTCTCCCTTCTCATATTCAGAGAACCTAATTATCCTTATTTTGCTTTCAAGAAAGCCCGGTAATAAGCACTGGATGCTTACTGATGAAACCAGAGATTCTAGGAGTGTATGCTCTTGGTCTTTGTCCTTGTTTTACTATTAATAAGGGGAGCAAACATACTAATATTAAATAAATTCAAAGTATAAACAACTAGCAAATTAATAAAAAACTGTTATATTGTGAAACAAACTCAATACCTCTTAAGTGCTAAAGGGTTGTGAAAAAATGAGAAATGGTAGTAATTCATCAAAAGCTTAGTTAGTATGATATGTAAGACACTGAAACTACATTCTATTATTGCATCACTGTTTTTGACTTTGGTTTAAGAATTAGATATGTAGTATGAAAAATAAAGGAAATCCCATAATTGCATCAATGCAAAGTAGAATGGAATTCTCTCCTTATTTCATGAAAATTTTAAACTATTGTATCATGTTTAAAGACAATGCCTCAAATTCTTAGCAATGTTTGTCTGTGAGCTGTATTTTAACTAGAGGGAACTAGTAAATTAAAACTTGGCAGGCAGCATCAAGTCCTAAGAGACTGGGGAAAAAAACTTGGCAAACAAGTTTTGTGCATGCTCACAAGTATCCTTATTCATATTTCTCCTAGTTCATACCAGTAAATATTCCTCTAGGGAAGAATTAATTGTAGAACAAAATGTTTTAGAAATTTCAGAAGTTTTATAATTTGGTTTACTCATAAGTATTAGAAAAAGCTTTGATATCTGGAATGTAAATTATGTGGCAAGGTTATCAGCCCAGGTATTTCCCAATCAAATTGATTAGGAAATGGCAACCCACTCCAGTGTTCTTGCCTGGAGAATCCCTGGGATGGAGGAGCCTGGTGGGCTGCCGTCTATGGGGTCGCACAGAGTCGAACACGACTGAAGCGACTTAGCAGCAGTTATCTTTATTTTATGAAGTAGTCTTCTCATTAAATTCAAAACAGCTGTGAGAATGGTCCAACGTCTGCTTTCTTGGCACCACCTGTGCCAGTCTGTACTCATGCTAGTGATTTGAAAATTATGGGCAGGTGTGTATCTGTTGCTGTGATAGAATTACATTGCAGCTAACTAAATTCAGGTATACAAAGAAGGAAGAAACTTCTGAGAAAATACCTAAGTCTCTGGAATATAATTCTCTGGAGAGTTTGTTATTGAGAATTTTTAAAATAAAATCTTGGAATTTTAGAACTGAAAATCAGCAGTAAGATATCTATTAAACTGCAAACTTCTTGAAGGCAAGGATTGCACTGTTTTTACCATTATATTTCCAGAGTCACACAGTGCCTGACACACGGTTGCTGCTGCAGCTGCTAAGTCAGGCTCCCAATAAATAATAAGGACCAATTGAATAAGGCTTCCCAGGTGGTGCTAGCAGTAAAGAACCCACGTGCCAAGGCAGGAGATGCAGGAGACTGGCGAGTTACAGTCAATAGGATCACAAAGAACCAGACATGACTGAAGTGACTTAGCACACATGCATGCACCAGTTGGATAAATAAATAAATCCTATCACTTTCCAGATGTTGCAATTGGAAGCATAGGGACTTGTTAGAGATCACACACCTCGTCAGTGGCAGAGCAGGAGCATGAGCGTACACCATGGTGGCATGAGGGCCAACACCAATACTCTGGGTTTTCTCTACTCTGTGCTTGTAAGATTACAATTCCCTGCCTCTTGCAATAAGCCTTGGACATGTGACTTGCTTCAGCAAATGATATATAAAAAGGGATATGTATCACTCCAGGCTCCTCCATCCATGGAATTTTCCAGGCAAGAGTACTGGAGTGGGTTGCCATTTCCTTCTCCAGGGAATCTTCCCAACCCAGGGATCGAACCCAGGTCCCCTGCATTGCAGGCAAACACTTTACCATCTGGGCCACCAGGGAAGCCCTGTATCATTCCAGTCAGAAGCTTTTAAGAACCACTTTGAAGAACCAGTGCTTCTCTCTTCATCTTGCCTCTCTTCCCCTACCATGGAGATTGCAGAAGCAAATGTTGATATTAACTGGTCAGAACGATGGCCACAGCCTGCAACTCCAAACTCCCACACAGAAGATGGCTTCTCTGGAGAGTTAACCAGACCCCCCCCCCAACACACGCACGCACACACGCACGCACACATACACACACACACACTTTACATGAGCAAGGAACAACCTTCTGTTCTGTTAAAAACTATAGATTTTGTGTTTGTTATGGGTGTATAACGTACCTATCTTTACTAGTTATCTTGATTTTAAATAGTAATAAAAACATTTTTTTTAAACCTGGATTAATGGAAAGATATGCTGTTCCCCTGGCTAGGAACACTGATTATGCAAATGGAAATTACTCTCAGATTATAAATATAATTTATTTCCAACCATAATAGCAACAGAATTTCTTCATGGAGTTAGACAAACTGATACTAAATTTGAGAATAAACAAAACAGTTCTGAAAAAGAACAGAGAGGAGAAATTTTTTTCTACTAGGAAATGAAAACTTATTGTAAAAGCACCATAAGATGAGGGGATGATTATTGCTACAGGGATAAATTAATAGTAAGGAATATAGGGTCCAGAGCTAGTTCCAAGAACATATGCACACTTGATAGATGATAGAAGGGAGATTTCCAATCAGTGAGGAGAAAATAAAGTATTTAAAAAGCAGTATAGGGATATGTCGGAGAAGGCAATGGCACCCCACTCCAGTACTCTTGCCTGGAAAATCCCATGGATGGAGGAGCCTAGTAGGCTGCAGTCCATGGGGTCGCTAAGAGTTGGACACGACTGATCGACTTCACTTTCACTTTTCACTTTCCTGCATTGGAGAAGGAAATGGCAACCCACTCCAGTGTTCTTGCCTGGAGAATCCCAGGGACGGGGGAGCCTGATGGGCTGCCTTCTATGGGGTCGCACAGAGTCGGACACAATCAAAGTGACTTAGCAGCATAGGGATATGTGATTTTTCCAGATTGAAAAGATAAAATTCAATGCTGTCTCGACACTATCATGAATAAATTAACTCCAAATAAAGCTCTAAATGGAATCAGTGAAACTTTACAACAATTAGACAAAAATAACAATGGTTGTCTTTATGACCTCAGGATAAAAATTTAAGACCTAAGTAAACAGAGATCATAAAGGAAAAATGAATAGATTTGACTACATAAAAAGTTTAAATTTCTGTATGACAAATTATACCGTAACAAAGTTAAAAGGCAAGCATAACAGCATAACCTGGGTGGGAGGAGTTATTTAAAATATGTTTAACTGACACAAGCTCTTCTACACATCAACAAGGAAGAGACAACCAACCCAAGAGAAAACTGGGCAAGATACATGAACAGAAAATTCACTGAACAAAAACTCAAGTGGCCAAAACACCTAAGAAAAGATGTTTAGACTCACTAAAAGTCATTGAAATAATTGATTTAAAATATTAAAAATGAAGTACCATTTTACAATGATCAGACTGTCAAGAATAAAAAATTGTGGCAATAAGGTTTTGGCAAAGATATAAAAAGATAAGAATGTTCATACATGACATATGAGATTATGTACTTAAGTAAATATCAGGTAGATCTACTTAAAAAAGAAAAAGTAATTAAAAATACATAGCAATAATTAGATTCATAAATGACAGCTAGCTAACAAGGGGGATGAGTAACAAGGGGCGGTGTACACTTTTCAGAAGTGTTCATTGCATTTATAACTTATCAGAAAAAATACTATAGGCATTTCCCACAAAGGATTCCCCTTATCTAGTTAATTGACAAATCTGTTTCCTCACATATTTTTATTTCTTCTTTCTTCCCTTCTTTCTTCTTCCTTCCCTCCCACCAGCCCTCCCTCCCTCCTTCTCTCTTTCTCCCTCTCCTTCCTTCCTTTCTCTCTTTTTTTTTTCTTTCAGTGAGAGCATTTAAGTAAGAAATGCTCATTTCTTTCAACCAAACATGTAAAAATGTTATGTCCTAAGAGGGCTTAAGACAAATTTACATTTACAATGTTTTTTAAAGGACAATCTGGGAGTAGCTGGTTATATTTTAAATTCATGTACCCTATTATCTTGAAATTCCATTTCTAGGTGCAACTCACATATTTGCACCAAGAGAACATGTCAATTAACAGAAGTAAACTGAACATTGTATCAAAAAATCAGGAACAATGCAAATGTTATCATTAGAAAGATGGAGAAAAATGTCATAGTATAGTCATGCTATACAGGAAGTGAAAGTGAATTCGATAAACATGAGCAGTAAAATGGAATAAATATTAAAAACATAATATTGATGTTTAATAAACAAGTTGCAAAAGTATGACATGAATAGTATAATAGCTTGTGTAAATTTTTAAAACACATTAAGCAGTATTAGGCATTATTTATGGGTGCATATACTTGTGATAAAACTATAACAGCATATTTATAATCTCACAAAATTTGTGCTGGTGTTGCCTCTGGATAATGAGGAAGGGATGGGAAGGAGGGAAATGTTACTGGGAAGGAAATTAAGATCTCATGTAATTTTGTTTTTAAAAACTCAAAAGCAAAATATTAGCATTTGTTAAATTTGGCCTACAAGGTCATGGGTATTTGTTACATTATTCTTTGTACATGCCTTTCTTTCTTTCTTTCTTTCTCTCTTCCTTTGGATTAAACCTGTAAATAATGTCTAACAGTAGAGGATTGACAGATTTGACTGTAAAAATATGAGGTTTGTTAAAAAAATCTGTCTATATAGTAACTTGAAAATATGTGTAATAAATATGAAAGACAAGTTTAATATCCTTAAGATGCTATGAATTCATGCAAATCAATAATCACTGAACCTAAGACATGAGCAAATAATTCAAAGGAGACTTTGAGTGCAGAAAAAGTATTCAGCCTCATTAGTAGTCAGGATTTAAAAATTGAAGTTAAGATAACAGTACTCTTTTTAATCCATTTTTTAAAAGACAGTAATCAGTGCTGGTTAGAGTTAAGGGAGTTTAGATACTTTCACACATTTCTAGTCAGTGTATAAATTATTTCAACATTTCTAAATAGGCAATTTAGCAATGCAGGTCAAGAGTCTTAAAAATATTCATATCCTTTAACACAGTGATTCTACTTCTAGGAATCTGTTCTAAAAAATAATCTGAAATGTGTACAGAACTTAAGATACGCACATCAAAAAAGTACTAGGGACTAATCTGTAGTAGCCTAAATGTCTACAAGTGTGCAAATGAAAGTGTTATATATGTATGCTATTAATATGTTTAATAGTACAATAAAGTATATTTTCTAATGTATAGCTTATATGATTAATATATAATTTACAATGTGTGATATAATAATATGTATGTCTAAATATGGGACAAAGTAACATATAGACATCAATCTATATGGAAGAATATTAAGAAACCATGAAAAATCATGTTTACAAGAAACATTTAATGACATGAAACAATACTTATGTCGGATACCACATTGCAGGGTATAAAACTGTTTATATGAAGAAGATTATTTGGAGATTTACCTGTTAAGACAGCCAAAAGAAAACACCAGGCTCCTCTGTCCATGGGATTTTCCAGGCAAAAGTACTGGAATGGGTTGGCATTTCCTTCTCCAAAAGAAAACATACCAAGATGTATTAGAAGTGGTTATCTCTGGTGAATAGAATTAGCTATCTTCTATATTTTCTCTAACTGTCTATTTCTTTTACCAGCAAGGAAAAAATATTATTACAGAAGTATCCCCTTTTACTTATATTGCTTTATGTAAGGAAATGTAAATGAACAGTTTATTTAAGAAATAAAGAAAATTCTATTTCACTAGGCAGGAACCAGCGATGCAGCATCATTGTATAGGCTGTGTCAAAGGTATTGGTCCTTAACTTTATAAGAAAGGAGGAAACGTTCATTTATGTTTTCAGTAAATAATTAGAGTGCTTACAATTGCCACGTAGACTTCTAGGTGCTGAAGAAAGAGCAATGAATTTAAAAATACATAATCAAAGACAAGAAAATTCCATTTTAAGATAACCAACTCTCATTGTAAAATAAAGATTTTAGGGAAAGGGCAGAATTTATTTAAGAAATGAAGAGAATGGTCTCTGTGGAGGAACTAGAGATTCTATTAATAATTTCATTCCAGGGCACGTTTGCCTGGCTCTTCAGAGGGAGCGTTGCTCTGATTATCAGAGGGCCAGACAGTTGACAAAGCTGATGGGGGGATTGCTGAAGGGCTGGAGTGTGAGAGAGGTGTCACTTTTATTGACGCTCATGTTCGAGTTCCCAAAGTATGGAGAAACTCCATATGCCATAACAATGAGGTCTCAAAACTATGCCCATTAAGGAAACAAAATAAAAAAATAAATAAAAAATTAAATTCACTGCTGAAACAAAATGTGCCCCATGTGGCTAACATTTGGAGATGTGTTTTCAGTCCACATTGCCACAAACACACTTGACAGTTCCCAGGGTGTCAAAGTATAAAGAAAACCAAAGCTTCAATTCTGAGTGGCACAAAGAGAGACCTTCTGAAGCTCCCAAAAGCTTAGAGTTAGTGTTTTGAGTTACTGTGTTAACATAGTGCTTGAATAAATAAATACATAAGTAAGTAAATAAATAAGGAATGGACTTATTATATATAGACTGTAACTTCAAAATCTTACCAGAAATTCAAGTCTACATGGGTGTTATAAGTGACATGTTCTCAAAGGAGAACAGTGTGAACCCAGATGTCTGAGAGAGGTTAGCTGTGTTGAACCTCCCTTTGGGAGAAAGCTAGATAATAATAGGGTAGATGGGAATTAGGTTTGAGATTTCAGAAGTCCAGATGGGGTTGGGGCCTCTTGGGCTTTTAGGCTATGAAAAACTTAAGCAGTATCTAAGAAGCAAAGGAGCTTTATTTTGGAGGCGGGGGGGCGGGGTCGCTCCAAAATCACTGCAGATGGTGATTGCAGCCATGAAATTAAAAGATGCTTACTCCTTGGAAGGAAAGTTATGACCAACCTAGATAGCATATTCAAAAGCAGAGACATTACTTTGCCAACAAAGGTTCGTCTAGTCAAGGCTATGGTTTTTCCAGTGGTCATGTATGGATGTGAGAGTTGGACTGTGAAGACAGCTGAGCGCCGAAGAATTGATGCTTTTGAACTGTGGTGTTGTAGAGGACTCTTGAGAGTCCCTTGGACTGCAAGGAGATCCAACCAGTCCATTCTAAAGGAGATCAGCCCTGGGATTTCTTTGGAAAGAATGATGCTAAAGCTGAAACTCCAGTACTTTGGCCACCTCATGCGAAGAGTTGACTCATTGGAAAAGACTCTGATGCTGGGAGGGATTGGGGGCAGGAGGAGAAGAGGATGACAGAGGATGAGATGGCTGGATGGCATCACTGACTCGATGGACATGAGTTTGAGTAAACTTTGGGAGTTGAGTAAACTTGGTGATGGACAGGGAAGCCTGGCATGCTGCAATTCATGGGGTGGCAAAGAGTCAGACATGACTGAGTGACTGAACTGAAGAAGCAAAGGGGAGGTAAAAAGATATAAAGAAGATATGAATAGGCATCTATACAAAGAAGCCAGTGCATGCTCAGTCACTCAGTCTTATCCAACTCTTTGTAACCCTGTGGACTGCAGCCCACCAGGCTCCCCTGTCCATGGTATTCTCCAGGCAAGAACACTGGAGTGAGTTGCCATGCACTCCTCCAGGGGAACTTCCTGACCCAGGTATTGAACCAGTGTCTCCTGCCTTGGCAGGTGGGTTCTTTATCACTGTGCCGCCTGCGAAGCCAGAGCAAGTGGTAAATCCAGTGATTATCAAGTAAACTCCATGCGAATGCAAGTCCTGATAGGAAACCGCAGGCCAGGGGATCAGGAAGGCAGATTGAGGGTGGAATGTGGATGCAGATGCAAAGTTGGGGAGATGGTGGGCTTTAAAACACAAGGTCTGGGCTTTAAAAGAAAGGGGAAAGTGGTTCCATGTAGGAAATGACATTAGCAATAACATGGGAGAGACGAAAGATCACAGTCATATCATGGTAAATATGTCTCGGGTTCATCCATTTAGTTAAAAATATTTTTTTGCAAATGCCTATTCTATGCCAAGCACTGTACAGAGACTGAGCCTAAACAACCATGCACTGCCACGTGGAGACAGGCAAAGCACAAGTAAACAAACACACAATTTCCACACTGGTAGGTACTACACAAACATAAATGCCTGAAGGAAGACATGAAGGACAAGGGCATTGGATGGATGATCGGGGAAGTCTTCTCTGCGCTGGTGACAGAGATGTCCTTGTAAAGAGAGCCTATTTGCACAAAGACTTTAAGATTCAAAAAAAAAAAGAAAAAGAAAAAAATCACAAACCAACACACACAAAAAAGAGGAAGAATTTAAAAAGAAAGCCAAAACCTTGGCTTATTAGAGCATTCTCCTCCAAGTTTAAATCACATTCCATCAGAAAAATATATTTGAGAGACTTCCCTCATGGTCCAGTGGTTAAGAATCTACCTTGCAATGTAGATGCAGGTTCAATCCATCTCTGGTCAGGGAACTAAGATCCCACATGCCTTAGAGTGACTAAGCCCACTCACTGCAAACAAGAGAGTCTGTGCTACCACAACGAAAGACCCCACATAACATAATGAAGATCCCATATGCCACAACTGAGACCCGACACAGCTAAAGAAAGAAAGAAAAAATTTTTGAGCAAGCACCCTCCGTGCTTATTTTTATTTACTTATAAATTATTCATTGGGCTTCTCAGGTGGCTCAGTGGTAAAGAATTGGCCTGCCAAGGGGAGACGGGTGTCATCCCTGGGTCAGAAAGATCCCCTGGAGAGAAGGAAATGGCAACCCACCCCTGTATTCTTGCCTGGGAAATCCCATGGACAGAGGAGCCTGGTGGGCTACAGCTCATGGGGTCACAAAAGAGGCACGACTTAGCAACTAAACAACAATAACAACAAATTACACTCATTATTTCCATTAGAAAGTATACTCAAAAGTAGAAATTGTAAAGGAAGAAATGAAAAAGAAAATGGAAATTCTGTTTTCTCCTTCCTATATAACAGGAAAGGTCGTGCATGTGTGGGAGTCAATTTCCTCCCATTCCACAGCGTTGGAAGAAGTGTAAGGGTTGGGGGGAGCTGAGTAAATAAAAAGAGAGTGAAGATTAATGGGTTGAGAGTTGGTCTGGGGGCTTTACCACTGGCCTTCTAAGCTATGGCAAGGAGTTTAGATTTTATTGCAGTCTGTGGGAAGTCACCCAAGAACTTTGAGCAGCAGATATTACCCAGCTTTTCTTCGAAAGATCATTCAGTGTGCTGTGTGGAGACTAGATCAGATCAGAAAAGGGCAAAAGTAAAATCATGGCGATGACAAGGGAAACTATTGCTAATCCAGATGAGAGAAAAAGAGTAGTTAAAACTGAGATGATCTTGGGAGGGATAGAAATAAATGACACATTTAATATAAATGTTGAAGGTAAATGAGTCAGGTGTAAAGAGGTTGGGGAGACTTTCGAACACCTTACATTTAAAATGCCTGTGAGATGTTCCAGTGGAATTGTTTAGTGGGCAAATGGGGAAGTGGTTTAGGCCAGAAATATAAATGAAGGCATCATTGGCACAGAGATGATGAAAGCCATGGGAAGAGTAAAACCATCTGGAATGAGAACACGGAGAGGAAAAGGATCCTATTCAGGACGAAGTCCAGAGAACAGCCAAGAAACAAAAGAAACACAGAAAACTTAGAGGTCACTGATCTCAAGAGAGAGTCCAAGAAAGAGAGAAAAGGGAATTGGGTGGAATTTGGCAACCGGATCAAGGAAGGTAAGTACAGATAAGCATCCATCCAAATTGGCAACTTAGTGCAGTTTTAATGGAGTTTTAAGAACAGGGTTCAAACAGGAGTTGGTTGAAAATTGAGAAGTGAAGAATGAGGAAGGGGGCATATTAATAGAACATGTAGGGAGCTGTTTTAAAAGTAAGGTGCTGCATGAGTTGGTGATGGAGCAAGTCTGGAAATGGAATGGAAGATTCAAATGGAAACTTCCAGAGCACACTTGTAAGTTGTTGGGATGAAGCAACAGAGAGGGTGAGAAAGATGAGTAGGAGAGAGAAAGGAGCTGCACACAGACCCAGGCCCGTCAGTGGATTTGGTGCCAGGATGATGAGTGAGTTCTTTCTTATAGCCTTTCATCTTTTTCAAGGAAATAAGTGGTGAGGCTATCAACTGAGAGTGGAGTTGGGGAAGAAGGAATGGAATGTAGGAGATGTGGGGAAAGAGAAAATCTCAAATGAAATTCTCACAGAAACGAGCCATGATCTTAACTAGAAAAAATGGCAGGACCGTCTGGCAACAAAGAAAATCCATTTGGCTTCAGAGATGATAGATTCAAGTTAAAACAGACAGATGATTTCCCCAGCAGTGATCAGCTGTTCAGTGGCTAAATTCATCCACCCTTGGACGTTTGTCTTTTGGTTGAGTGTTAATGAGATGGTGAAAAGTTTCAAGGTAGGGTGGATCTGTATTTGAGAAGACAGACGGTAAACATGCAGACCCAAAGAAAAGATTTAAAATGCTAAGAGGAAGAGTCTACACCTAGGAGACTCCATTTGAGAGAGAGAAAGATAGTCTTTTAGAGCCCAGAAAAAAGCAGTTCTTTTTTTCATGCATGCATGCTTGCTAAGTCACTTTAGTTGTGTCTCTCTGCAACTCTTGGACTGCAGCCCGCCAGGCTCCTCTGTCCATGGGATTTTCCATGCAAGAATACTGGAGTGGGTTGCCATACCCTCCTCCAGGGGATCTTCCTGACCCAGGGATCAAACGCCTATCTCTTATGTCTTCTGCCTTGTCAGGTGTGTTCTTTACTGCTGGCACCATCTGGGAAGCCCAGTGTTCTGTTCTTCCTCTTGGAAACAAGGGCATAAGTTCATCCATGAGCTCCTTGCCAAGGTGAAGGCCGGCAAACAGTGGCTGAGAGGCCAGATGAGGCTGATAGTGACCCTGTCCGTGTTTACACCATGCTCTGTGCATAAGGCTTGTGACACTAGGAAGCACTGGGAGAGTATTAGCTTAAACATGAGATAAATTTTTATTGCAGTTTATCTAGTATCAGTGGACTCACATTCTTCCACTATAGCCACGTAATAGTTCACGTGGGACTAACTCGATGAATTATAAGAGGAGAGGCTTGAAGGCAAACAGACTCCTTAAGCACTGACACGTCCTCTCGAACTTTTACAAGTAGGACTTTTATTGATGCCTTAGGACCACTGAGTTTGGAAATCCAGCCAAATTCTAAACTTTGCCCCCTTAAATACTGTCTCTACCTTCATTTGGATTCATTTTTTCCCCTTAACAGCTGTACGTTGTAACAGTCCAGTTGAGCCCCTTATATAAACAATTCCATACATACCAACTCATTATATTAAGCACTTGTACCATTTTGCAAACACATTAAACCTAAGTGACAGTTCCATTCACTATTTAAAAACTAGAAAATCATGACCCATACACTTGGCTAATTAATACACATTATCACTATCTCCCTAACCACCATCCACATATACTGTGCTTATGTCGTACATAAGCTTTTTTTAAAGAAACTAAAATCAGCCTAAATATTTCCTGGGTTTAGTTTGAATCATGGCTGATCACATGTATTGTGTTTCCTTCGTGTTTCACAAGCCAGACTATCCTGTAATGAAGCATGTCAACTTTACTACTGTAGTGAGCATTCCTTCACAGCCAGCCAGATGTTCTGCATCAGTCAAGGAAATTAAAAAAATAAAAGAAACCTTCAGAAAATAGTTAACGAAATAACTCTATTCCTAGGGGGACAGAGGTATGCAGTCCCTCCAAAGTGTCTGTTCTAATGCAATAGTGGTTTAGGTTCTTTTCTTAAATAATCAGTGCACGTGTACAGTCTTTGTCTTGTCTGCTTGATGCTGTCATGGATATTGTGCCTACAGACACTGGGTGCTGAGCTAGCAGGAAAAACAGCACCAAGCAAAGTGGAAGCATGGTCATTTGAAGCTCAGGATCTGGGTTTGAATCCTGGCTCCAGCACTTGCCAGTTATTTTATCTAAGTCCTCTCTGCCTTATCTTCTTTACCTGCAAAGTGCAGGAAACACCAGTACTCAGTTCACTGGGGTTTTGTAAGTTTTGGGAGACATAATACATGTAAAATCCTTGAACAGTGATTGAGACATAGTGAGAGGTCAATAAACGGAAACTAGTATTATCTTACTGTACTTCCTCTGCAAGACCTCTCTCATCAAAATGAATAACAAAGCTTTCATCTTTTGAAAATGAGCTTTATTTTTGCAAAAGTCAAAAATGTATACAGGCCTCAGTCTGTTAAAAAAGGAGACTTGTTTTTGTTCAGTCACTAAGTCGTGTCTGATGACACCGTGGACTGCAGCACGCTAGGCTTCTCTGTCTTTCACTATCTCCTGGAGTCAAACTTATATCCATTGAGTTGGTGATGCCATCCAACCATCTCCTCCTGTATCGCCCTCTCCTCCTGGCCTCAATCTTTCCCAGCATCAGGGTCTTTTCCAATGAGTCAGCTCTTTGCATCAGGTGGCCAAAGTATTGGAGCTTCAGCTTCATCAGTCCTTCCAATGAATATTCAGGGTTGATTTCCTTTAAGATTGACTGGTTTCATCTCCTTGAAGTCTGAGGGACTTTCAAGAGTCTTCTGTAGCATCACAGTTCGAAAGCATCAATTGTTTGGCCCTCCGCCTTTTTTATAGTCCAGCTCTCACATCCATAGATTTGGGGCTTCTCCAGTGGCTCAGTGGTAAAGAATCTGCCTACAATGCAGGAGTCGCAGGAGATGCAAGCGGACCAGCTTTCTTTATGGTCTAGCTCTCATATCCGTACATGACTACTGGAAAAACCATGGCTTTCACTATACGAAACTTTGTCAGCAAAGTGATGTCTCTGTTTTATAATATGCTATCTAGGTTGGTCATAGCTTTTCTTCCAAGGAGCAAGTGTCTTTTAATTTCATGGCTACAGGCACCATCTGCAGTGATTTTGGAGCCCCCAAAAATAAAATCTGCCATTTTTTCCACTCTTTCCCCATCTATTTGCCATGAAGTGATGGGACCAGATGCCATGATCTTAGTTTTTCAAATGTTGAGTTTTTAGCCAATTTAAAAAGGAGACTACTCAAACTTAATAATAGTTTCCAGGTTAAAAGCTGGGAAACTACTAAAGTAATGAAACTTTTTCTTGTGCAGTTCATGAATACACTCTAAAAACAGTTCCAAAACATACTTCTAAAAATGTTTAGAGCAGTGGCTGTGTCACTAAGATGTGAGTTGTCATCCAAGTTTGAGATTCATTTCTAGATTAAATTCTGGGACTTTTTAATGTAAAAAAAATCATAGCAATTTAGACACCTTAACACTAGATACATCAAGAAAGAAGAATCAGTGGCCCTATTGGCTTTGTTTTTTAAGTAAAGTTGCATGCAGATTGGCAAACTTTTAAGTTTAACACATTACTCTCTTCTCCTTAGAGATCACAGACTGGAGTAATCTTCATATTTATGATTTCAGTAAACAAATATTTCCTAGCATCTAATTATTTTCAGTACATCTTTGCATTTTTATACTATTTTCAATATAATTTTGTGTTCTTAATGGATACCAGTCTGAGGGAAAGGAGCCTTTTTTTAAGTCCTCTGCTAAATACAGTCCAAAGTATCATTTGATGCTTCATTCCAGGATCTGATAAAAATCCTTGCACAAGATAAATCCTTGGTAAATACCCCTTGTAGCCAACTCAGCTGCTCACACTTCCCATGAGCCCCTTGCTTCGTGGTTTTTCCCCAGAGCTAAACACCCTGATTCCAAGGCTGGTTTCACTAATTCTCAGACCTCAGTGCCTCAGACTTGGGAGCTTGGGAGCTTGCAGGTTCCTGGGGCCTCCACAGGTCTTTCAAGGGGTACTTGCTGGGTGGGCCTGGGACTCTGCATTTTAAACACATGATCCAGGAGATTCGGAGGCAGGACGCCCCACCATGTACTCTTACAGCAACACCAGAAAAGAGGCAAAGGCAACTGGAATCCAGTTGCCTTGGCTTGAATCACATCTCTACCACCAACATGCTCTGGGAATCTGTGCAAATTGGTTAACCGCCCTAAAATTCACTCGCCTCATAGGATAGCTGCTGCTGCTGCTGCTGCTAAGTCGCTTCAGTCGTGTCTGACTCTGTGCAACCCATAGACAGCAGCTAGGAAGGGAAAATGAGATGATGCATTTAGTTAGTTAAGCACCCAGCAGAGCAGTGGCACAGAGTAAGTGCTCCATAAACAGCGCCTATGAAACCATGACTTCATTCACTTCCAGACGGTGGTTAAATCACCTGTTTAGTTTTCTCTTTTTGGATTTGTAACAATTTAGATATATTTATGGCTCCGCTTTACATTTTTTCCATTTTCACCCCTTTCATAAGAACTGAGTGCTACGGTCTATGTCTGAGCAGGGCTCGGATACCTCATTATAAACCTGTGTGTGTGTCTAATTACTCCCTAAATGGGCACACCTCACTGCACCCTTTAATCTCAGCGTCTCATTAGAGTGCTCCATTTGCCATCTTGTTATTTCAAATCTCTTCACCCAGGTCCTTTTTTTTTTTTTTTCTGTTTCTCCTTTCAGTCCTCACGTCTTCTTACACCCATTTCTTTATTCATAGTATTAAATCCTTCCTTTTATGCTTGTCATTATTACCTCCTTTCTGCACAGCTTATTACATCCCTCCATCTGTGAACCTCATTATGCCATTTCATTTTTATCTCATTACTCCCTCATCATGCACATACTATTAGTTCCTCCATTCATGCATGGCACTGCATTCTTTCTCTCTGCTTCTTATCACAACCTGCCCTTTCTACCCTCCCCCATTTAATGCTTCCATTTATAAAACACATTACATCCCCCCAAATGCCTTTATCTTTACACCCAATCATTTATGCATCTCATTACACTACTGCCCAGGCACATTTCTATGTGCATTTCTATTTGTACATCTCATTATGGCTCCATCAGACACGCACATGTCATTACCTGCCTCCCCTTTCAGATGTTCACATTGCATTGCATCTTTTTATGTTTGCATCTCATTACACCCTATACTCCTAGGTTTGACAACAAGCTAACAAAAACAGACAGATAAATATGTTACTTGCTTTTAGAAAATGAAATATGTTTTTCAGGCACCTAACATCAATGTTTCTTTTAAAAGCCATTCATTTCAAAAAGATTTACATATATTTATCTAGCTAAGAGGCAAAAAACACTGTTTTATATGCATAAAAAGGAGCTTATCTTACTTTGTTCATATCATCATCATTATCACTACTTTGTATTATTTCTCTACAGTTTACAAAGTAGCGGAATTACCCTGAATTGATTTGTGGCAACAGCTTGCTGAAGGAAGCAGCTTAAGGATCACAGTCATTGTACAGACTGAGAAGTACATTGAAAGAGCCTAGAAATTAAGATATTTCCCAAGAATTGCCAGTGAATGACAGTAGTAGGGCTCAAACTCAGATCTTCTGGCTCCAAAACCTGCATTCTTTATACCATCCCACTGTGCAGAAAAGAAACCTTATTTCTAAGTTTCACTTCTGTCATTTAAGCCATTCAGTGATTTAGATTGGTTTGTTTTCTAAAACAAAAGAGTAGAACCTGTTTCAAGCACTTTGCATTTCGTGTCTTTGTCTCTTGAGTTTGAAGAGCTAGATTAAAAGAAGCTTTCATGTGGAGCCCCCCACAACAAGAATGGATGCAAAAAATCAGGAGAAATAGATGGTCCTTTAACAACCTTCACCACCAAGGCCAGCCTCACACATGCTAGATGAGGAGATCCCTCTATGAGGAATTTGAGGGGCACCAAGGAATCTCCCCAACACATGCAGAACCTTTCTTCCTCACAGATTCTAATCCCTGCCAGTCTCTTTGATTCACTGAACTGTGTTCTCTGCCTCACTTTTATTTTTTATTAAGTTATGAAATAACTGACATTCAGGGAAGCACAGAAAGATGATATCCATTCCTACCACAAGATAGAAGAGATGTTTGCATTTCCTTCCATATTTACTTCAAATATTTTCCTTTATGAAAAGGAAATACTGCAAATACTCTCCTGAGGTTGGTGCGTATTATTTCCATGGTGCCTCAGATGGTAAAGAAGACACCTGCAGTGCAGGAGACCAGGGTTCGATCCATGGGTTAGGAAGATCCTCTGGAGAAGGGAATGGAAATCCGCTCCAGTATTCTTGCTGGAAGAATCCCACGGACAGAGGAGCCTGGAGGGCTACAGTCCATAGAGTTGCAAAGAGTCGGACACGACTAAGCACATTGTTTTTGAATTTTACCATATGCATTTATCTTTTGCAATATGTTATTTATGTCTTGAAAATATATCTGTTCATACATGTAGATCTAGCTCATTCCTTTTAATATCTGTGGAATTTTTCATTGTGTAAAGAAATCAGAGTTTGCTTTATCCCTTTCTCTACTGAGGGATAATTCAACTGGGTAGTTCAACTTACCACGGCTGCCTTGATCTCTACTACTTCACCAGTGCTTAGCATTGTGCTGTATCTGTTGAAAGGCAAATGGAGACATCTAAAGTTTCCATATCAGGGGAAGCAATGCCTTCTCATTAAGTCCAGGATAGAGTCAGTTTTATCTCTTTCGTCACTGCTCCAAGTAGTAAAGTGAAAGTAAAAGTGAAAGTCACTCAATCGTGTCCAACTCTTTGCGACTCCATGGACTGTCCGTGGAATTCTCTAGGCCAGAATACTGGAGTGGGTAGCCTTTCCCTTCTCCAAGGGATCTTCCCAACCCAGGGATTGAACCCAGGTCTCTTGCATTGCAGGCAGATTCTTTACCAGCTGAGCCACAAGGGAAGCCCCCAAGTAGTAAACATGTCAACAAAATGATCATTTTTAAAGTAAAACTAGACCCTGGTCAAATGTCGATATGCATTGTTGTTGTTCCGTTGCTAAGTCGTGTCCGACTCTGCGACTCCATGGACTACAGCACACCAGGCTTCCCTGTCCTTCACCATCTCCCAGAGCTTGGTCAGACTCATGTCCGCTGAGTCAGTGATGCCATCCAACCATCTCATTCTCTGATATGCATTTAGCCTATTAAAATAATTGTACCTAGAAAGAGTGATCTGATTCCCAGAAACTCGAATGCCTCCGATGACAGCAGCATGTAAAAATGGAGAAAAATACAGTGTTTTCTGCAGAAGTGTGGTTGATTTTCCCTACAGTTTAAGAAGCAGTGGTTTAAGAAGTTACTGGAGACTGTTGCCAGCCCCTTTTGCAATCAAGCCATGATAATTGCGGTCACCACAAGCATGGCCTATTTCATGCATGAGAAAGGACTGTTGGATGGTAATTCCTCGAAAAACTTCAGAGTGTAGAAAGACCTTCCATTGTGATGTGGAAAAGGAATTCTTCATACTGTGCTGGTGGGAATGTAAACTGGACAGCCAACCTGAAGAGCAGTTTATCAGAACCCAGTGAAATTAAAGATATGTATAACGTTAACTTTTTAATATCTCGTGAAAACAAGGTTTGTGGAGCAGAGATTATTATTTATAGCAAATAACCTCACGGGTTCTCCTTTGCCTCAGTTTTTTACCCTCATGCAACATGATGAAAACCAAAAGTCATCCTACACATAGCAGGGTCTGCATTATAGGTAAAAGGAAAGGAAAATGTTAGTCGCTAAGTCATGTCCAACTCTTTGCAACTCCATGGACTGTAGCTCACCAGGCTCCTCTGTCCATGGGATTCTCCAGGCAAGAATACTGCAGTGGGTTGCCATTTCCTTCTCCAGGGGATCTTCCCAAACCAGGGATCAAACTCAGGCCTCCTGCATTGCAGGCAGATTCTTTACTGTCTGAGCCAGCAGGGTATTATAGATAAGGAACCCTGAAAATATGAATCTGGATACTTATATAGGAGAGGAACAGCACCTCCACTCTTCTGAAAGAAAGAGAGAAAAATCTTTGCTCCTTGGAAAGGATTCTGGGTTCTTACTCTTACCTTTTGGGATGCAGATAAGTCGTTCCAGTGGAGAGTGAGACTTGTGTCTCCAGCTTGATAAACCAAGAATGTCTCCAAATCCTGGGTCTTATCCCCACCTTGAAATGTGAACATACACATACATCTGGGAAGATAAGTCTCTCTGGATAGTCTTTCATTTTCTGATTAGTTATGAATTAACTTCTGAAGCTTGTCCTTTTAGCCCAGGTCCTAAGTTTCAGTAAAAATTTTCTCAGAAAGCCCAAGCTGTGCAGAACCATAAAAACGTTTTCTTTGTATTCTTACATATGCCCTGTAATCCAGCAATTTCACTCCTAAATGATTATCTCATAAAAATTCTTGCTCATGTCCACAAGGAGACAGGTATGATGAGAATATTCATTACTGCATGGTCTGTCTAGGTGCAGAGGTAGAGACTCCCTTGATGCCCATTCCTAGGAGAATGGTGAGATAAAATGTGGTGGATGGTGAAGAGGTACTAGGAAATCACATTGCAGCAGTAGAGGCAACAAACTAAATACACATACAAACCATGTAGAGATCTTGAGTGAAGCAAGTGAAAAATAGAATGTAGTCTACAGCATAATGTGTTTGTGAAAATGTCAAATACCTTAAACATTGCTACCTATTTTTCAGGAATACATATCTATTCAAAGACATATATCAAACTCCCAAGACGGAGAACTTACATAAAGTGGAGGAGGGAGTGGCGGTCTAAGAATGAGAGAGTATCAGGGATAAAGGAGGAAATTTTTTTTTAATGTATTTTTTTATTTGATTGCACTGGGTCTTAGCTGCGGCATGTGGAATCTAGTTTCCTGACCAGGGATCAAACTCAGGTCCCTTGCATTGGAAACACAGTCTTAGCCACTGGACCACCAAGGAAGTCCTTGAAGGAGGAAGATTAAGATAAGAGAAGGACCTCGTGCCCCAACAAAATAACATACAGAGCTGAGGAGTATGGTTATCTCACTGCTGCTGCTAAGTCACTTCAGTTGTGTCCGACTCTGTGCGACCCCACAGACAGCAGCCCACCAGGCTCCCCCATCCCTAGGATTCTCCAGGCAAGAACACTGGAGTGGGTTGCCATTTCCTTCTCCAATGCATGAAAGTGAAAAGTGAAAGTGAAGTCAGTTGTGTCCGACCCTTAGCAACCCCATGGACTGCAGCCTACCAGGCTCCTGCACCCATTTGATTTTCCAGGCAAGAGTACTGGAGTGGGTTGCCATTGCCTTCTCCGGTTATCTCACTAATGGATTCCAAATGAGGAAAAAGAAAGCCTGCCCAATGAGTTTTTCCACATCAGCACCCTCTGTGGTCTGGTACCACATAGTAATACATAATAGTCCCAGATGCTCAGTACATAGTTGTTAAATACAGGTGGCAACCACTGATTAGGAAAAAAAAGTAAATAACTGTAATTTTTTGCTTTCCAGTATGAAAGGAGATTCCGTGGGAAGGTGGGCTTTTGTTGATAATAGTTCTAGTGATTACGTTCGCTCTGACACTCTAGATGTGCCAACGTTTTCTTGACACTTGAACAGTCGTAGTCTTTTGCACTTGCTTTCACTCTGGTAACAGATACTTTGCCTTTAACGGACTAAAGTTTAAAAGAAATTGGATCCTTAAATAAATTAATTATGGGTTTATCAAACATTTACAAAGCCTCTTCACCCAGTGTGCCACCTTTATTTTGACTCAGTCCATATGCTTATATTTACTTTTCCATACAAGTTTACTTTATTTAAACTCCTGTCATGTTTACTGCCACCTTTCTGTAGTTTAAAAAAAAAATCACTTTTACTGTCCTTAGATGAGTGTGAAAATTTGACTTTTTGAATCAAAACAAATATCCTATCATATTTATTGGTTCTTGAATGAAAGAATTCTTTTAAAAAAAAACTCTCTTAAATAAATCAAACATGAATGCTTTCTTCCAGCCACTTTAAGCCAGAACCATAGAACTGTCACTACTTGCTAGGAAACAGTTCAGTTCTTCCCAACACTCTGGGATTCAAAAAATAAGAAGTCAAGTCTGTTTCATGATCTATAGTAATAGGAAAAAGCTTGCCACTTTGACCTCAAATACTCATGTGTACTTAGAATTCTTTTCCTAATCAGGGATGGAAAAAGGAGAGACGATGGGACATAGCACATATGGGACATCCGTGTTGAATACTGGAACACGCTGTGAGCTCCTCAAGGTCAGCACCCTTGCTGCATCTGCTCAGTCTGTCTTCCAGACATTGCACACCTCCCTCCCCACACATTCAACCTCCTGCCAAGTCTCAAATGGGTCCCAACAAGTTCAGTATTCATGCCTCAACTCTTCCTTCCATATTGCAAAATTTGGAATAAAAAAGTCTCTGATTATCAGGAATGAAATTTTTACTCTTGCAACCAGATTGTGTATTTTGTCATATGAAACCAAAGTATTGTGGAAAAGTATGAACATATGCACATGAAGATGGACAAATTCCTCAAATATCAATTAATGGAGATGAATCAGCCATCCTTGCCTCTATTCCCAGGGGTGTAGGATTAATTTCCCAGTCAGTGCATGTCAGAATAACTTGCAGAGCTTGTTTAGAAATGCACGTTACCAGGCCCAAACTCAGACTTATAAGGTTAAGTTTCAGAGGCAGACCTGTATCTGATGTTTGTAACAGTTTTCCCAGGGACTCCTGATGCCAATACCTCCTGAGAACTGGAGATCCAGAAAAGCTGAAGGTCTTGAAAACAAGCAGTCAACATGCTATATTGATGGATTCAGGCATTCTCCTTCAGTTACTACATTTTATTCTAAAAGCTTGTTTTATAGTATTAGATAAAATGAATTCCTATAATATGCATAGTTGTTGTTCAGTCACTCAGTCATCTCCCACTCTTTGAGACCCATTGTACTACATGCCATGCTTCCTTGTCCTTCACTATCTCCCAGAGTTTGCTCAAACTCATGTCCATTGAGTTGGTGATGCCATCCAACCATCTCCTCCTGTCACTCCCTTCTCCTCCTGCCCTCAATCTTTCCCAGCAAGAGAGTCTTCCAATGAGTTGGCTCTTTGCATCAGCTGGCCAAAGTATTGGAGCTTCAGCTTCAGCATCAGTCCTTCCAATCAATACTCAAGTTTGATTTCATTTAGGATTGACTGGTTTGATCTCCTTGCTGTCCAGGTGATTCTCAAGAGTCTTCTCCAACACCACAGTTTGAAAGCATCAGTTCTTCCACACTCAGCCTTGTTTATGATCCAACTCTCATCCATACATGACTGGAAAAACCACATTTTTGACTAGACAGACCTTTGTTGGCAAATTGATGTCTCTTTTTATAAATACACAGTCTAGGTTTGTCATAGCTTTTCTTCAAGGACCAAGTGTCTTTTAATATGCATAGAGATAATAAAAATAATACTTATTTTTAAAATAAGTATTTCTAAAAGGGCTTAGTGGTCATGCTGAATAGACATGAAAATTGAAAATCTAAATGCTACTGTTGATATGTGTCTTAACTAACAAAAATTTAGAAAAATTTATTGAATAGCTCCTATAGGCAAAGTGCTATACTAATTAATTTCAGAAACTACAAAACCATGTAGAAATCAGTCTTCTTGTGAAGGTGCTTTAATCCAGTTGAGAGCCAAAAAAGTCACATCAGAAGATTAATAATAACCTCATCCAAACACGAATAAAGGTGCATTCCAGTTTCCCTCTGTGAGAAGTGCTGTGAACCCAGTGGATTACCCTATGTCTTTGGCATACAGGGCTGTGTCTCTTACATCTATATATCCTTGGTTCCTGACAACAGGTGCTGTTAATACTAAGGGATTTGACTTGAATTCAACAGAGATGTTTCTCAGAAATTGAAATAAATTTTTAAAATTAGAGCATAAATATTCTTTAGTGTCTCTTTTGCTAGTTTGTTCATTCAACATACGGTGTTTCTTACAAGACAGTTTGCCTACAGAATGTAGGACAACATAAGTAATAAGATGAACAATATAGAGGTGAATCATTAATTTTCTTCCCTCAATAAGTTTATTTCACACCCCAAACTCCATATAGTTAGAACATGTACAATAGAAATAACCATAAAGACAAAAAGCATTACTATTGTGTGAAAATATTGAAGATTGTTTTAAAAATAACTCTTTACATTTCTTAAAACATGCTTAAAGTATGTGCCAAGAGTTGATCCTATTAACCATAAGTGCACGGAGCACATGAGGCAATCCTATGTTTTGTATCTGTGCAAAAATACTGTTAGAACAGAATTTAAATGTGCCAGAAGCCAAAGTTCTTCCAGATGTATGCTTTCACTGATTTCTGGAAAATTGTTTCCCAATCCCCTCTCCCAGTACATAGACCACATTCTAAGATGGAGAGGCCACTTTGCACTTTTACAGAATCCATGGCATTAACTCATGCTGTCACTGTCATCAAAACGATGTTGTAAATATCCACTCATCTTTTCAAACTGGCTGATGTAGTTTTCCTCTAGGGAGCTTCACAAAAGACTTTTTATATAGTTTTCCAAATTCCTACTCCCGTTAAGTTTTTCTTTCCCTAAACCTGGAGAAATATTTGCTTAATCAGCTGTTCAGAAACATCATTTTTCCCTTCATAGGCTTTTATCCCTCTTGAATTAGACAATGATTATCAAGAAAATCCTTCTTAGTGCATGTTTACTATGATTATGTATCTTTTTATTTAAGTCAACAGAAATAATACAGACTTCAATATCCTTTGAGTTTTATTGAGGCCTGATCTGGGGTGTACTTGAAAGAATGTGACCCCTCTAAGTAGAAGCATCATTTTCATTGAATATTGGCCAAGAGTGTCACCTTCTCCTCTTCTTCACAATGTAGTCTAGGTATTGATGCCCAAAACTGCATAACAAATTACTACAAACCTAGCAGCTTAAAACAACATCAGGAGTCTGCTTGTGGTGTTGCTGGGTCCTCCACTCATGGTCTCACAAGGCTGCAATCAAGGTATTGACCAGGCTGTGTTCTCACTCAGGGAGCTGTGTTTCTCATCGAATGGAAAGGGTCAGCTTTCCATTTCCAGGCTTGCTCAGGGTGCTGGGAGAAATTTGGTGGAGGGTCATAGGACTAAAGGACTGGCTCTGTTACTGGCTGTTGTCTGAAGGCTGCCACTAGGTCCTAGCAGCCACCCACAATTGCCAGCCACATGGCCCTCTCCATAGGCAGTTCACAACATGACAGCTTTCTTCTTCAAGGCCAGCAGGGGAGTTTCTCTATGCATTTGCTGGCAAGATTGGTTTTGTGTGTGTGTGTGTGTTGGGGGAGAGGGTGAGCAGGGATACATAATAATATAATCATGAGATTAATATCCTATCACCATTGCCATATTCTTGGTTAAAAACAAGTTACAGGTCTTTCCCACACTTAAGAGAAATGGGTTATACAAAGAGATGAACACCAGGAGATGGGAATTATTGAAAGGTCACCCTAGGGTGTGTCCAATGCCATTGAATGGAAATATTCAAGGAATGACCCTATCTTGATATAAAATTACTCTTCTAGAGGCTAGTTGCTTAAATGAAGGTTGCAATTCTTTAAACAAATCAATTTTGGTTCTCTTGTCTTTAAAAAAAAAAAAAGAAGAAGCCATATAGCAAATCCTGGGCTTCCCAGGTGGCGCCAGCGGTAAAGAACTCACCTACCAATGCAGGAGACATAAGAGATGCGGGTTCAATCCCTTGGTTGGGAAGATCCCCTGGAGAAGGAAATGGCAACCCACTCCTGTATTGCCTGGAAAATCCCATGGACAGAGCAGCTTGGCAGGCTATAGTCCACAGGATCTCAAAGAGTTGGTCGGACACAACTGAAGCACCTTGCTGTGCTGTGCTTAGCCACTCAGTCGTGTCCGATTCTTTGCGACCCCATGGACTGTAGCCCACCAGGCTCCTCTGTCCATGAGATTCTCCCGGCAAAAGTACTGGAATGGGTTGCCATGCCCTCCTCCAGGGGAATCTTCCAAACCCAGGGATTGAACCTAGGTCTTCCACATTGCAGGTGGATTCTTTAGGGTCTTAACTACCAGAGAAGCCCACTTAGCACATCACAAATCCTAGGCAAGGCCTGGGGAAGCTATAGGACACAGGAGGGTAAAGAAAATAAGTAGGAGAGAGAAATAATGACCTCGATCACACTTAAGAAATCAAAATTCCAAAAATTTAGGTATCTCTAGTTGAATGGCTTGTGTTTGTTTGTTTTGTGATTTATTTTGCTTTGATTTTCCACCAATATTTGGAATTACCTGTGTTTCGTTTGTCTGTCTATTCAAAGTTGACTGTTACTACCAACTTCAGCAGTTCATAGAATTACCATCTACCTTCTTCACTCAGTCTCCTTTGCACAACACTTAAATCCTCTGAAAAAATTTGCTTTTGACTTGAGAACTTGAAGACTGGGATGTTACTTGCCATCTGTCTTAAACTTTGAAAGTAACTTTTTGCCAAGACAAATGTGAATTATGAGCAACAACCTGGGATATTTCTGGTCTCACAACAGGACAAATAAAGGAACCCTGAAGTATTATTTTAAGTACTTTGTTTGCTAGCAGTGCTTGTGGTGAATGAAAAATTGATCCTTAATTGTGTGGGAAAGAGAGAAACGATATGCATACCAATGGCCAAGTATAGACTTCAGAGACTTAGCAGTTTTGAAACTGATATTTATGAACATCTGCTTTTTCCCCATAAATTTTAATATGGATTTCATCCTTTGAAACCTGTAAGATTCCCAGGTGCTTCTTCAGTCTTTATCTTGGAAATACGCTTTTTAATAAAACCGCCTTCTTTTCTATTGAACACATTCAAAATCATTCTTTAAAAACATTTCTTTATAAACAGTGCCTGTTGGAATACCTAAAATATGATATTAAAGGTTAACAACTCAAAAAGCTGTATTCAGCATTGTGAGCCGCCAACATGTCCAGTTCCAGAGCACAAACCATAGCAGTCTTAATAAAGGGTGCTGAGAGGTACTCATTTCTAGTCCCAGTTTATGCTTTTCATTATCCCACAAATATTTATTTAATGCTTGCATGTCTTTAGTGCTAACATTATAGCAGCCAATAAAACAAAGTCCCTGCCTTCATTGGGTTTTTGTCCCAGTGAAGGTAAATGTTCTACAGAATGAATCCCCTTTAAATTTTCATAATACTGTTCATATAGCTCATTGAGAAACTTTGCACAGGGCCTGCAAACCAGTGATGTTCACCCATTCCTGATGTTGGACTAGATGCTGGGAATGCAACTTGTGAACACAGTAGATGTGTTTCTGCTCTCAAGGAGCTGAGTTCAGCATACCTGTCTCCTGTGTCAAGAAAAGCAGACCTGAGAGCTTCAGGGTCTTCCCTATTTTAGATCCACCATAAGCAGTGCTACCAGTGCCTCCATCCCCTAGCTCTTGGGCATGCTGAGAGCTGTTACTATGGGTACAAGATGAGAGTGTGGACCAGAGGAAAGGAAATACAATCACAGCTCAATAGAAGACAAACAGATAAGTCAACTGGGCATGTGCGAGGCCAGCAAAGACAATAAACCCCACTTAGGAAAGCAACTTTGTAAGAGTGCAGTTCTGGCCACCCTATAGCAGAGGCTACAAGTCATTTACATAATAGGAGAGCCTCAGGAGGACAGTAGAGCTATTTAATTTGGTTAGGCTAATAGTTTTCCATCCATTTACAGTGTAATGGAACCTCTCTCCTGTGCCTCTTAAATAGGAACACTTTGGCAGGATGCCATAGGGCACATAAAACAGGGTGGTCTTCTCAGTGTGTCAGTTCTACTCAACCATTTAGAGGGGAAAAGTTAATTAATTTACAGATTATGGCATTATTTTCCATTAAAACCAATGCAGCCATATTATGGACTAGAAAATGCAAAGTTTACATCCAATTTTAAGATAAAGTATGAAACTAAAACAGAACTGGAGCCAAGGGCTAAGGGATTAAACACCCCTACACATTTCCATCAGCCCCCTGTGAAGCCAACCTAATAAAAATAATTTTTTGATATGGATAATTGATTCTCAATTCCATGTGAAGTGTAAATAAAAGACAAATCCCCAGAAGCATTCGTTTCGACAGCATTGCCACTCGAATATCCCAGCTTTTTAGAAATTCTTGAGCTGTGGTTAGATGCATGAAAATTCTGGGCCACTTCAGGCTCTGACTTGGCACTCCCTCAAAGAGCAGCCCTGGGGCCTATGCTGGCCACCCTCTGTGTTTAAGAGTAAGAACTCTCTTAGAAGAGTTTGAACTAGCTGCTCTTTTCTAAGATGGGCCATGAGAGGTTTTCTCCATGCTCCCTTCTTGTCATAAGCACTGAATCCGAGCCCTGGCTGTCCTGCGTCCACATCCCATTTGCCCAGTCTCAGAGTGCTGCGTGGCAGGCAGACACACTTATGTTCTTTGTGCTTTGTGTTCCCAAAACAGGATCTGGACCAGGTTCAGCTCCATCTAGAAGAAGTGAGGTTCTTCGACGTGTTTGGCTTCAGTGAAGCAGCAGGAGCGTGGCAGTGCTTCATGTGCAACAACCCTGAGAGAGCAACCGGTGAGAGACCCCACCCTCCCCTGGCTGCTAAGAACCACGTGTGCCCCTGGGGTTGCCAGGGTTGCAGGAACCCCACCCTGGTTGGCTTTCTTCTTGCATAAACATCCTAAGTTGGAATAATGCATAGAGGTGTGCCTGACTGCCTCTGCTTTGTGCTGACAAAGGTATCTCACGAAAGTGGGAGTGAGGAAAAGGGAAGATGTTGGAACAGAGAGAAACATAAACCAGAAATGAACAAGAAAACAATGCCCACATCTATATGGCTATCAAGAAAGTGATACTGGCCATCTTACCCCAATAACATTCTTCATTTCAACCCCAGTGACCCTGAGGGTTAGAGAAAAACAAACATCCTCTCAAGAACCCCAAAGAAATGAGACCACACTTAAATGAGTGAGTGGTTTCACAGACCTCCTCATCTCCCTTAATATTTTTGCTTGATGATTGAGCTGGGTGAAAAATGAGACACTTAAAGAGTAAGGAGTTATTTGAGAAATAATTTCATATCTGGTTATTTACCCTTTGCCTTCCTTTATGCTGCACAAGGAACTTGGTCTACTGACTTGCCTAAAAATAATCATTGTTAGTCAATATGTGCCAAGCCCTACACTAAACGTGTCAAGTATCTCATTTAACCTTCACAATAATCTCATAAGGCTAGTACTAATATTATCTCCAGTTTACTGATGGCACCCCACTCCAGTACTCTCGCCTGGAAAATCCCATGGACGGAGGAGCCTGGTAGGCTACAGTCCATGGGGTTGCTAAGAGTCAGACACGACTGAGCGACTTCACTTTCACTTTTCACTTTCATGCATTGGAGAAGGAAATGGCAACCCACTCCAGTGTTCATGCCTGGAGAATCCCAGGGACGGGGGAGCCTCATGGGCTGCCATCTATGGGGTCGCACAGAGTCGGACACGACTGAAGCACGTATCTATCTTACTGATGGGGCAACTGAGGCACAGAGGGATTTGGGAACTGCCTGAGGTCACACAGGTAATGAGTTATCAGTGGATGGATTGAACCCAGTCTGACCCCAGAGCCCATGCACTTAACCATGTCTCCATGCTATCTCCTGGTTACACTTGCCCCAGTTTAACCAGTGGACATAGGTTGATAAAAAGTCTAATCTTCACAGAGTTAGGTAGGCTGCCTTTGGGAATGGAATATTTTACCATCAATGTGATAGAGTTCTCAACATTGACATGGCTCAGGAACTGAAGTGTAGACCAAGAGAATGGTGTTGAAACACTGCTGGACACAAACCACTTTGTAGATGAGCCATCCTCTAGAGAGCTGTTGGTCATACCATCTGTACCCATTCCTTGAACTGGGATTTTGGGCATCTTAAAGATCATGCATTGTGGCAAGTCTGTCCTGTTGCTCAGCCAAGAAGTTGAGACTGAACTGAAAAAAAAGTGTTTATTTTGGCCAGATGGAAATTTGAGGACCTCACGCAGAGGCACCAAATAGAATGTATTACCCCCACAGAGACAGTTTGGGTGGAAGAAACTGGCAGTTAAGATGGCAGCCTTCATGAGGCACAGATTGTTGGCTGATTACAGACTGAGATTGAGTTGATGCCAGAGTGAACACACTGATTTTTAAAAACTTAATTTGAGCAAAGAAAGAATTGATGAATTGAATGTCCCCATTATGAAACTTTCTAATTAGACCTTATTTCACCTGTGAAAAAGAGGGCATAAAAGAAACCTTATTTGAGATCATGGTGAAGTAAGGGACTTATCTGAGGTGGTTCTGAGGGGCCCTTAAGGATTTCATTCCAAGTAAGCTGAGTCCTTAGTTCAATAAACATTAAATCATATCTGACCAAGGGAGGCTCAGGAAAGGGGCTGCAAGTTAAAACCACAAAGTGTTCCTTTAATATATGTTTTCTCAAATTCACTGCCATGACTTAAAAAGAACATTTTTCACATTCACTCGTTCGTATTTGTGTTTCTCACAGTTAAATATAGACTGAGAACATATAGCAATAAAAATTCAAACAAGGCCAAATATTTTATAGCAGAACATATTGAATCAAAATGTTCGGCGCCTAAAACTTTTAGATTTCTTTGCTTATTTCCTTTTGCTTTATGAAAAGGGATTTTGGTCTGAGAGAAATCCTATTTTAAGTTACTATTTTCACCAAAAACTCCCTGAAAAGTTTTTATAAGTTGATCTAGTTTTCTTATTTTTATATAGCATATAAATTATATGTTTAATCCAAGTGAAAGGTCTGACATAATACTGCTGACATATATTAATCATAGGAAGTATATTTGCATTTGTATTCTGCTTAAATTATAAGTTTAAAGATGATCAAGACATAGGAATAAATATTTTGTTATTTGTTTATGCACAGGCAGCATAGAACTTGCATCCCATTTTTCATTTATGAAGTGCATGTTTGCTGTGTTGGTTGAATGTCTTCAACAGGCTAAACCTTGAGATAAAACAGGAAAAAGGTACAATGTCTCTGCTCTAAAAGGGTTCATAATCCATTTAGGGCCAGACATATATAGAAAAATCTAGCATACTTCCTTGTTTTTAGCATGCAATAAATACCTGTTGAGTGAGTCAATGGATGAATAATATTTAGAAATAGAAAAGTCAAATACAACTTGAATATTAAATGTTCCAGGTCTATTGTGATTATGTGTTAATAATATCAAATATATCACTATATCATACCCAGTGCATTTTGAGTCTGGTAAATGGAGATTGGTGCTTTTTTGCTCATTGAGAGAAGTCATTGTGTGCACATCAGAGTCTACTTCCCTGACTGTCTGAGCTCCTAAGTACTATTCCTGTTCTGGTTTGATTAGCACTCCTGCAGAGCCCAGGTGCCCTGTCAGGCTCAAGGAGGAAGAGGTCTAAAGAGAGAGAATTGGAGTCTAAGACAAAAGGCTGAAAAAATTGCATTTGGGTTTTTTTTTAAGGTATTGGCAAAAGGTACCTTGTTCTCAAATATTCATTGTTCCCGTATTTTTTTTAATGTGTCTCCATAAATGGGGAACAAAACATGAGACAACTAGAAAATTTCAGTTAGACTTCTAGGAAGGACATCCTGAAATATAAATCCTTCTTAATAATGTATAGACTAAACTATGGGACTTCAGAAACTGAAAACAAATCAGCTGGCTTCCATGGTCACTTTAAGGACATTCCCCTCCTTGAGTAGAGGTCACATCACCCCATCAACTCCTAATCATCTTCCCATCAGCTCCACCATCAGCACACAGAAATTCACACAAGTTTACTGTTTTGGTATTCAACAAAATATATATTTTATCCAGTTGGGTGTGAAGTCAGAGGAAACTAAATGCTAGAAAAGTATAAAGGTCCTGAAATTATAATTGCTAGCATTTATCATGCTAATTATGTGCTCTGTCTTACATGCATTTTTTTCACCATTATTGAGTCCATTTTTCAGATTAAGACACTGAAACAGAGAGAGGTCAAGTACTTTAGCATTTTAATCCAGGTCAATTCTTGAGCCTGAAATTTCAATCTCTAGGGCAAATCCAAGTTAAAGGCATGGAATGTTGAAAATTGCAAGAACAATTATTTCATAATATTATAATATATTGGAAAGATCAAGGAGTGAGCCACCTCTCTGATGACTTGATCCTCTCAAACACAAGCAGGGGTTTTGGGATGGGAATGTGCTGGAATCATGTCCTGATTACACGTAGGACATGATTACATAGAAGCTATTTCCAATTCCTCCAATTGCTGATTCAGTTTCTGATCATCGTTTTATAAAAGCACAGAGTAGAAGGTTAGAAAGTTCCTGAAATAACTCAAAAATCCTCAGAGATTTGCCTGCCAGTGTGTATTGTCAATCCCATCAAGCCCACATGAATGAGAGAATAGAGATTGAGCAAACAGATCGAACAGAACAGGATCTATTTCTGGAAAACCAAACAAATCCCTCTATCAGTAGTCCTTGTGTCCTGGAACTGCTCGTGCCTGTTAACAGTAAGAGTTAGTCAGCTGGACTGTCCTAGAACACATAGTCAGCTGGACTGTCCTAGAACACATCTGGCTGCCTATTCAGTCACATTCTTTTAAAGGAAGAGGAGGAACTAAATCATCACTTCCACTCTTGTTTCTTGAGACACACGGGATGCCTTTGTTCTTACACCCTACAGAAAGCAACTCAGGGACGTCCTGGTCTTGGCACTTGCATCTTTGGCACTTGTAGATCTGAGCGCTTGCCTGGGTCTTAGTCACTGGATATTGAGACACTGAATGTGATTGTCCGTAGGAGGTCTCCTTAGGCTATAAAAGAGAATGAAAGAATTTTTTTCAGATAGACCTCAACCATCCATCATGATTCCTCTTTAGAACTTGATTTCAAATGTTTGTGTTACAAGAACATCCTGTCCATTATATCGCATGGGGGCAAATAGAGATGATTTCAAAATGCTATTAGGGTGAGAAGGGCCTCTGTCAAAAGATTTTCTCCAAACACTATCAGCTGGTACCAGCAAGGTGGCTCTCCTTTGCCGAACACCTTCAGCCTAGGCTAGATGGCTTTCCACTCCAGACGCCAACATAAAAATGGGCTAAATGAGATCATCTCTGAGGCCTCAGCTAGTAGGACGTAAATAGACTTGTGGGCCCATTAACATGAAAGTTTTCCATTTAATTTTAGTGCCAACTTTCACAGAACTTTATGGGTGACATAAGAAAACCCACTTTGGATTTATACAGTGGCTGGGTTTGTCTTATGATGCCTTCCCTCCTACAATATGTGGGCATGTTGTCTTCCATGCTAAACATAGTTGGAGAGCCAAAACCAGTGCAGTGTTGGGCAGGATAACTTCACATCTTCACACATATATATTGTTAATGACCCAGCAGGTAAAATTAAACCCCAGCCTATTTTTCAAAGATACTTTGAATTACATAATGACAAAACAAATACCTGCTCAGCACCTCAAATAAGTTACTATCCTTATCCTGAAATCTTTTCCCTTTCCACTCTTCCCATTGCCTGTTCTATGACTCTCTGTTAAGCTTTTCCCACACTCACATTCTCCCTCTCTTTCACACATAGACACACACACGCACATATGTGTATATACATTGGCAAACATGGACAAATCACCCCAACAGAATAAATTCCCTCCTCTCTGTCCTTTTGTTCTCTACACCATCTATAGTATACACAGTGTGTTGTCATCAATCTCCTCCACTAGACAATAAACTAGAGGAGGAAGAACCATACATTACTATTCTTTGTACGCCCTACCCAGTATCTGGCACACGGTAGTGTTCAACAAGTACTTGGCATATAAATGGATGATGGAATAATTCATGGATCGTGTAATGAATGCCAATAGGAGAAATAAGATTTGTTTTGAAACATAACTTTAAAATCTAATTCTTTCTCAAAAATAAAAAAAATAAAACAGCTTACTAAACTGAAACCTTGAAATAGCAACTTTTGCAAAGTAAATGTTTATGAGAAGAAATGTTGCTGTGTACAAAACTTCAACACCATGTGGATACCCAATTTTGATATTTGACCAAAAGGTTTCAATACACACGTATACACAGACTTCATAGTAAACTTGCTAATAACCTGTGAGCCTCTATGGGACATAAGCTAAGTAGCCTAATACCCTTCAGGGGTTAATTTCTATTTTTCAACCAGCATCACTATCAATCCTTCTGCCTTTCCAAATTGGGTCAACAACAATCTTATCTTGAGAGAGTGAAAGTATACTTGCAGCAAAGCATGAGTCACCCTGTGGTTTTCCAGAAACAAATCATCAGGCATTGAAATGTGTCTTTTTACACCAAGAGACTAAGCTGAGTCAGGCCAAAATACCAAGGAGAAGAAGCATGCTTTAGAAAGGCAGACCAGAGTGAATATATCAGTCCCTATCACTGTACAGATTTACAGTGACATTGATTTAAAGAATTTTTACATAGTTTTTTTAAATTAAAGCACTTAAGATCTCTTCAAAGAGCTCTTCTTCCTCCAACTTAAACTCCCATGGGCTCTTAAACACCTTCAACTGGCTTAACATTTCCTTTCTCTTCACCTGTTGCCTCTCTCTCGCCTCCTCTTTAAAGCCAGAAGAGTCGTCACTGTTCACCCTGTGTTTCCTTGCCTCCTGCTCCTCTTGACTCGACCCTTTCTAATCTGGCCTCTCAGCCCATTATCTCTATGGTCATTCAAGTCATGCAGGTTCCAGGACTGGATATGTTTCAGTCCTTGTGTCACTCACCTTTAGCAGTGTTCAATTCCGTTGGCCAGTTCCTCCTTCCTCAAGCATTTCTCCCTATACCTTCTGTGACACAGCATCCTTCAGTGACCCTCCTACTCTAGACACTCCTTCTCAACCTTCTTTCTGGGCCCACCTTCCTCTATCCAGCTATTCATTATCAGTGCGCATTTTTTCCCATCACCATAACTCTCTCCCTAGTCAGTCTCCACGGGTCTGTGGCTTTAGTAACTGCTTCTGTGACAAAACTCTCAAACGGGTATCTGCCCTTCTCTGCTTGACTCTTCCTGCTTGATAATTCAAAGACACCTCAAACTCAGTTCATTTAAATTAAAACTCATAAATGTCCCACCCTTCCCCCTAAAACAAACAAACAAACAAACCCACCTGACTTTCTTTCAGCATTCCCCACTTGAGTAATTATAATATCACTCGTTCTGAGGCATCAGCCAAACACCCAATTGCCTCTCCCCACCCGTATCCAGCCTGTCACCCAGTATTTGGATTTCCCTTCTCAGGTGCTTTTAACTCTGTCCACCTCTCTTCATTGCACTACCATCACCTCTTGCCTAAAATAATGGCAGTAGCCTCCTGACTGAACTACTTGGACCTTCCAACCCCCTTCCCACACTATGGCCAGAATGACCTCTTCAAAGCCCAAATCCTGGCACAATTCTCTGTATAAAACCTTACAATGGCTTCCCACAGCTCTTAAAAACCAAACTCCACATCCAGCGCCCGACAGCCTCACATGCAATGCCCTCTCCTAGCCTCTCCAGCCTCATTTTGTCCCCATTGCCTCGCCATTCTGGCCAGAAAGACCTCCTTTCAGTTTCCTATACTTACCACACTTCCTCCTGCCCTGGGCTTTTGGATCTCTTGTTCTCCTGCTAGAATCACCCTTTCTCCCCTCATCACCTAGTTAATGTAGATATTAACTTTCCCATTACAACTCAGATTCACTGCCTTAGGGAAGCTTTCTGTAACCTCCTGACTAATGCTAAGGTCCTCAAAGTATTTCAGACCTCTCCTTAAAATACTTGTTATACCTGTCATCTTGTTTTTTGTCGTTGTTAGTTTGTTTGGTTGATGTTTGCCTTGATTGTCTGACTAGTGTCTGTTTCCTCTAATAAACAAGTTCTATGGAGGGAGCCCCCCTCCTCAGCCCCTCGCACACAATAGTGAAAGTGAAAGTCACTCAGTCATATCCAACTCTCTGTGACCCCATGGGCTATCCATGGAATTCTCTAGGCCACAATACTGGAGTGGGTAGCCTTTCCTTTCTCCAGGGGATCTTCCCAACCCGGGAATCCAACCCAGGTCTCCCGCATTGCAGGCAGATTCTTTACCATATGAGCCCCAAGGGAAGCCCAAAAATACTGGAGTGGGTAGCCTATGCTATAGATAGTCAATAAATATTTGCCAAATAAGCAAATGACCAATTTTGTATCTTCATAGAAAATTTTTAGTAAAATTTTTCTTAGGCAAGTGGTGACAAAAGCCAAATTAATGAATTCACAATAATTCATTTTAAGAGAAAAAAGGGATTCATATAATGGCATTTTCAGTGTATCTTTGTGCCAAGTATATTCTTTGTTTAAGCAGTATTTTCTTAAATAAGTTCTTCCCAAAAGTACTATGAGAGATCATTTTATTTAACAGAGAGTGAGATATTCTGTGTGTATGTATATATATATCAGATACAGTGTTATAGTGGATATGTTACAGGTAAAACTTCCAATGCAGACACTGTAAAACTATTTATTGCCAAAAGGTTTGAGGCCAAGTGTTCAACCGCAACAGATGGAGTTTTTATTAAATAATTCTACAAAAACAGTATAGACACTCCTTAGAATGCTCTTAAACAACCAAGAATGTACATGCATACAGGTGGGACAATGGCTAACACATATGCAACTTATGGCAGGCTTCCCTGGTGGCTCAGCAGTAAAGAATCTGCCTGCAGTGCAAGAGACACAGGAGACACGGGTTTGACCCCTGAGTTGGGAAGATTCCCTGGAGAAAGGAATGGCAACCCACTCCAGTATTCTTGCCTAGAGAACCCCATGGACAGAGGAACCTGGTGGGGCTACAGTCCATGGGGTCGCAGAATTAGATACAACTGAAGCAACTGAGCATGTATGCATGCAACTTGTACAGCTCAAACAAGATGACTCTTCTTATCACAGAGCTGATACAGGTGTGAAAGTGTTAGTCACTCAATCATATCCAACTGAGCGACCCTATAGACTGTAGCCTGCCAGGCTGCTCTATCCATGGGGTTCTCCGGGCAAGAAAACTGGAGTGGGTAGCCATCCCCTTCTCCAGGGGATCTTCCTGACCCAGAGATCAAACCCAGGTCTCCTGGATTGCAGGCAAATTCTTTACTGCCTGAGCCACCAGGGAAGCCCCAAAACAAGTATGTCACATCTATTTTCCCCCAGCTTTCCTCACAGCTCTACAAAGTCCAGGCAGTGCAGAAAAGCACTCAACCTTTAAAACCATCTAACATCCTACAGTCAGATATCAGTAACACGCATCCATGACATCATAGAAATGAGTTGACAGCATGGGACCAGCATGGGAAGAGTGTATGGAACCCTTTTTTATTCAATGTTCAAGAATAAGATTGAGCAGTTCTCTCCATTCATTCCTACCACACCTGATCTTTTCCCATTGGTCCCTATCAGTCATTACTGGGCAAGTGTGGGCCAGTATTATTTGGTAGGTTCCCATAAGGGACCCAAAGGTGACCATACTTAACTTCTCAGAACTATTGAACAGGTTACCCTCTTGGCAGGTGGCCTTAGAATTTTTGTTTCACTGATGAACAATAAATAAGCCAAATTCCACAAACATTGATTCTGAGCATTTTTTTTCCCTGTAACTCTATTAACCTAAATCAAGGACATCCATATGATCTTTTTTTTAACTTAAAAAAAAGTTTATTATTTTTAATTGAAGGAAAATTGTTTTACAGTATTGTGTTGGTTTCTAGCAAACATCAACATGAATCAGCCATAGGTTTATCCATGTCCCCTCCCACTTGAACATTCCTCCCCCCTCCCTTCCCATCCTACCCCTCTAGGTTGTTACAGAGCCCCAGTTTGAGTTCCCCGAGTCATATAGCAAATTCCCATTGGCTACCTATTTTGCATATGGGAATGTATGTTTCCACGTTGCTCTCTCCATAGGTCCCACCTTCTCCTTGCCCCTCCTCCCTAGCCACGTCCATACGTCTATTATTCTCTGTGTCTCCATTGCTGCCCTGCAAGTAGGTTCATCAGCGCCATATTGCTAGATTCCATATACATGTGTTAGTATACGATATTTGTTTTTCTCTTTCTGACTTACTTCACCATATGATCTTATACTGCCATCCTATTCTTTAATTTTATGGAAAGTTCATAACAATTTTTTTCCCACTATTGGTTTTGCCATTTTACTATTTTGGATATTGTGTGGCCTATTCCTGTCATCTACCAGGAAGCTACTATCATTTCTTAGAAGTTCTTGAGCCATATTAGAATCAGCTGGGGATGCTGTTAAAATGCAGGGTCCCTCACCCTACCCTAAGATTATGTAAACAATAGGTTCAGGGTGGTGCCTTGGAATTTGCATTTTAATAAGCCAGCACGTAATTCTGATATAGGTGCTCCTCAGAACACAGGTTGGGAAACACTGCTCTACGAGTTTATAAAATAGTAGTTCTAAAAGCCTTTTTTTTAAGAACAATATTTCAGCAGTTAATAGAGAGGCCTAGAAAGCAAGCTACATTTTGATGGGTATGAGATTACTGAGAAAGGAAGTCATTTGGCACATGTGAAAGTGCTCTCAAAGGGCTGCTGTCAAATTGAGTTTGCCTATCTTTTTTTGGACCCCACACATCTTGTAGGATGTTACAAAATCAATGCTGGATTATGCCTCCTTGTTTATTCACTACTGGTAAGGAAATATGGGCCTCTAAACACTGCCTGGGTAGTCATATGAAATATGCCATTTGTTAACGATCCTTAGTGATTTCAGAAACCACAGACACTCAGTCTACTGAATGTGGCTCCTAGAGCCTCCTCACTCAGTGCTTCTACCCCTTTTTAAGTGTACCCTCTATAATCAGAGTTGGGTTTATTAGACCTGGCACACACACAAGAAAATCAGTAAAACCATAAAAGGGAATTGGAGTAAACTTGAGACTCTCAATACATGGAAAGAAATTCCCCACAGACTGTATAGGAGTTGTAATTCTCAGAAGCAGTCATTTCAAGGGAAATTTTTTTTTAAAAAGACATACTTTTTCTCAGTTCTTATTTTAAAACTAAATATTTGAGATTTACATATTTCTTCAAGATTATGCCTTCTTTTGAAGGTATTTGTCTTTAATAATCAGGAAAAATATCTAAGAATTCGAATATCACAAATTAAATTTATGACAATCTTAATTATTTGTGCATAATGCAATACTTTTAAGACAAAAGTTGCATGAGCCAGAAGCACACAGTATAAGGAACTTCTGGGTGTGGATAGTAGTCAGTACAATGTGAATAATAGTTAATGGCGGTGAGGGTGTCAGCATCTACTGCCATAAGAATAAGCAGGAAGCCTGGGACAAAAGGGAGCAGCCACTAATGATGTGGAAAAGATTCCCAGTGCAGCCCAATCCATTATCGGATTAGCTTGAAAATGGCCGTTGTGATGAACAAATGGATCTGTTACTCAAAATCAGAAGAGTTCACCTCTTTTCGGGACTTTTTGAATTGCTTGTCACACCTCAAGTTCAAAGCCTGCAGTCCTTGACCTTTAAAAGGGTTTATTGTCTTACTCTGAATTCTCTCACCATTCCTAATGCTTTAATATAGTATAAGTTCATTACATCCTTAATTGGAGGGAAGGAGATAGGTTTTATCCTCAGGCCATTAGGATATGGTATTTATAAAAACCAACTGTTCATCATTACAGTCAGAGAAGATGACCATGATCATGATGATAATAACTACTATTTGTTGACATCTTATTAGATAGCAGGACTTAGTTAAGCAAGGCTACTGTTAACTTTTACAGCATTTTGTGTGCCTTTATTTATGGTGGTTGATGTCCACTTTGGGGGGGTGTATGACTTAAATAGCAAAATTCTGGCTGACTTTCAACCCCTACACCCCCCTTAGCTGAGTGCTCTTAGGCAGTGAACAACCTGCTCGGTGGCCCTGTTGTTAAGCATGACGTCTCCAGAGAAGAGGAAACTGAAGCTCAGTGAGGCTAAATAACTTGCACAAGACCAGTCAGCCATTAAGTTTCAATTTCTGGACTTCAGCTAAGATCTGATTCCAAAGTCATTGCCCTTACCCCATCAACTCTCAGCCTAGACCAAAGAAAATCTTTGGTACAGCCCTATATGATTTATTATAGTAAGGAGAAAACATGGCATCCAATACACTATGTTTAACTAAATTATAATTGGCTAAGGTCTGTACCAGGTGAAGCAGTTGGTAAAGAATGTGCCTGCCAGTGCAGCAGACACAAGAGACATGGTTCAATCTCTGAGTTGGGAAGATCCCCTGGAGTAGGAAATAGCAACCCACTCCAGTATTCTTGGCTGAAAAATCCCATGGACAGAGGAGCTTGGCAGGCTACAGTCCATGGAGTTGCAAAGAGTCACACACAACTGAGCATACACACACACACACACACACAAGGATATAGTCACAATTGCAATAAACCTTAATGCAAGGTGGAGACCTTAAATTACTAAACTCTTGTGCTCTTGAGTTGTATGACTACAGAAATTCTTATTTTTCATCATGTTCATTACAAAGCATTAGCTTTCACTTTGCATGATGTCCAGGGATTTTTAGGATTGGTCTCTCCTTGAATCTCACACCTCATCTCTTGCTTGCCGATCCTACCAGATTCCCATCACTAAGAATAAGTGATAGTTTCTAGAATGCATTGCATGCCCACTCTGTCAGCCTCAGCCCTTTGCAGGTTATTTTCCTTCTTCTTTTTTCAGAATATCCCTCTTCACTTCACCTTCATCACTGCCATTTGTCCTTCAGAATTCAGCTCAGACACATATACTCCAGGCAGCTTTCCTGCTTCCTACCCCCAGTGTAGAATAGGTGCCTCTCCAGAGGTTCCAGTCTCCTTACCTCTGGCTTTCAGTTACATTCTGGCAGGAGATCAGAGGGAGGGAGCAGAGTGAGGTCTGCTTATTTATTCCCGACTCCCTCCCTGCTTGGTCCCTGCAGGTTGACCGTGTCCTCCATCCACAGCCACAGTCAGGCAGTGCTTTGCATACAGCCCCTAACTGTTCTCTTCAACTTCCTCTTCAGCCAGAGGGGTGTTGAGCCTCCTCCTGGCTCCTGGCCCCAGAGCATTACAGTGCCTTTCCTACACCGTGCCCACATCTGTGTAAATAGTCCCTTTATTAAGTCCCTTCAGTCACAACAGCTTGAGGTGCCCCTGTTTCCTGCTGTGACCATGCCTGATCCACAGCTGATCCCATCTGGTGACCAGGAGGCTTCATGCCTGTGCCGGCTGGACCTTCACAGGCTCTAGGCCCCTGATTAGTCCTTAAGAAGAGCAAGATCTTTTCTAATGGGGATTCAGAAGAGCTTTCAAATAAAGTCCAATATGACCTCCCCTATGATTATCTGATACCCAATCTCTTTCCTGGATCTTACACCAAAAAAATCTTCAATTGCCTACAGGCACCGCCCCCCCACCCCCCGCCCCCACCTTCAGCTCATGACTTTGACCAAAGTGATTGCTTTACAAACTTGCTTTTGAGTTCATTGATTCTTCCAGCTTCTTTAGGTTCTTTACTTTCATACATTTCCCCTGACATGTCATTCCTGTTACCCCAGTCCTTCTCTGCACTCCTCCCACAAGCTCCTCTCTCCCTTCTTCAGCAGGGACCCAGCCCTCATGTCACTCTCTCCCAGCTAGAAGTAGAATTTTCTTTCTTTGAGTTCTGTAATGCTTGGCTTCTATATCCCAAACTCTACACTGAGTTGTCAAATTTGTAAAATGCTTTATCTCACCACAAGATGATAAACTCAAGCTCTCTCTGAGCTGGGCTTCATGACCCCCTCAGATCCAAACGCAGTGCTTTACAGCTTCCATGTGCTCAAAATTATGTGTGAGATGACTGGATATGGCTGATAGATCAATAGAGGAATATTCTTTATTGCTCTAAGGTATCTGTGCCTGATATGATTCACCAACTTCTCATTGAGTAAGACTAACATTTTCAAATTTCATCTTTTATCAACATAAATGTTGTCAAGTCTTGGTCCACAAAAGGAATACAATGAATATATAACCATTTGTATTAGCATTCTCAGATTTTTAAGTTGATAAACATGGAATGGGTTCCAATTACACTAGAGAATTCAGTTTAATATTTCATAAACTGAATTATTTTCAGTTTATTTCATAAATAAATATTCCATAAACTGAATTATTTTTAACCAACTGATAATTTTAAAAAGGAACAGTTGCTGGTTGGTAGAGAATGTCTTAGCCAAACTGATGCTTTGAATGAAATAATGTGTTAATTGGCACGTGAGAAAATATTTCAATATCCTATATGCACTACATGCAAGCAAGATAGTTTTAGGCACATGATCATTTCCTCATAGTCTCATTTGACATGTTATTTTTCAAGTGGAATATGATCATCCTTAGAAAGAATTAGTTCCTCATTTTGACCATGAAGAGACAGCAATATCATGTGAGAATTATTGCTCACCAGGACGTGTAATGGGCAATAGACCTATTAAAAGAACGCATGGCCAGTAATACACTTATGCCAGACATAATTGTTTTAAAAAACTTTTTTTTAGAACCTAGGATAGCCACTGGGGGGGCGGGGCAGAAATAGTTTTTCTCTTTTTTTGCCTTTTGAAACTGTTTTGAAATTAATCCTATAGGTACAAATAGCCTGACTTTTAAGAATTACCTGAAGTTGACTCTGATTCCTAAATTAAGGTCCTAACATGCAGCTAGTTTAAAATGCTGCTGAAATTTCCTTCCTAAAATCTTTTCCATGGACTTTTCCCTGGGATCCACTTTCACTGGAAGTGAGAATCTACAATGAAGTCCTCTTTGCTCAGCAGCATTTCTCTATCAGTCTTCATCCTTTCATTTTCCAGTAAACCTTTCATTTCCTCTGGAGTCTCTCACAATCATTGTGGGCATGTGGGTCTGTGGGTATGTTATCCCAGCCACTTCATGTCTCAAACAGTTCCTTCGACTATTTTGGTCACATACACTTCAAGTGAAGCATTTGCATCTGCCTTGAGATTTTGATCTACATTGAGAAGTTCTTGTAGCTAATTCCCAGTGTCAGATTCAGAAGGAGCCATGTGCTTAAATATTACCTAAATCCCAGCCCTCTAGGACCTCTAGACCTTCCCCAAGACCTCTAGCACTTGGGGAAGATGCGGTGTCCCAAGTGCTTTACCTGCTGCATAAAGGAAGCAAGGACTGTGTTTATGGAAAATTTAAATTTGCGAAGAGCATACTCCCTTTAAGAAAGCTCTTAATAGATTATTGCTAGCAGAACACAGATCACTTTGTTAACATTGATTGTCGATGATTCTTGAGCAAGTGCTTTGCATACTCTCCTCTATGCCCAGTCTAGCCACCATGGGGCACGCTAGAAAATGGGAGGTATTTCTCATCATTGAAACCTCAGATCAAATGCCACCTCGAATGTGCAAGCTCTTTCCTGACCACTTACATGCATCTGCACCAACCCCAAGTCACTCACTCTCTTCATTATAAACTACCACTATCTAACAATATATTTCAGATATTGTTTCTGTTGCTGCTGCTGCTGCTAAGTCGCTTCAGTCGTGTCCAACTCTGTGCGACCCCATAGACGGCAGCCCACGAGGCTCCCCCAACCCTGGGATTCTCCAGGCAAGAACACTGGAGTGGGTTGCCATTTCCTTCTCCAATGCATGAAAGTGAAAGTGAAGTCGCTGAGTCTTGTCTGACTCTTAGCGACCCCATGGACTGCAGTCTACCAGGCTCCTCTGTCCACGGGATTTTCCAGGCAAGAGTGCTAGAGTGGGGTGCCATTGCCTTCTCTGATTGTTTCTGTTACTAGCCTTAATTTGGGATTGAAAATGGAAGATCCAATTGACTAGTCATCAGACAAGAAGGGAAAAAAGCCAGGTTAATAGAATTTGTTTATAAAAACTATATATTTTATTATTTCTTACCCTGACAGTGCTGTCATGATGGACAAATACCCCATCTGAGCTAGTTATTTAACCTACATTAGAAAAGAGAAATGATGGATGGGAAGGACAGGTTGTGTTCATAAGTTCAAAGAGCTACTGTCCAAATTTAACAGTGATTAACAAATTTCATTACTTTCAAGGTGCTATGAATATCAAACATTAATGTAAATAAATAAATATTGTCATACACCTCAGAAATCAGATTCTTTTACATGAATTGGAAGAGTGAATCTTACATAGTTTGTAAAACAAATGAAATTATTCAGTTTAACATATAAACTTCTGACATCATAATCGATCTTCTAACTCTATGGTTCTGTGTTATCATACGTACTCTACTTCAGTGTGAAATGAATCCATTAATTCAACAAAAATTTACACACTTCATACTAGATATGCCTGATGTAACAATAGTGAACAAAGCAAAGACCCTGACCTCACTGAGCTTTCAGCTGAATGGTAAAGAAAGACATTAATCAGGTAAATGCCAATAATCATCTTTGAATGATGATATCTGAGAAAAGAAACATGCCAGATGCTCTGAGAATATATGGCAGACAAAGTCAGTTGGGTCTGGGTTTGGGAGAAGTCTCCCAGAGGAAGCAATGTTTTGAGTTGAAATATGAAATAATTAGTTTTTAACTAGGTGAAGATTTAACTGTGAAGAGTGGAGGTAGAGTGTGTGTTCCAGAGAGTGGAAAAATCATGTTCAAAAGAGTGGGGTAAGTTTGTTTTTGCAGCTGTTAAGGATTCATGAAAACACATATTTGCACTACATTGACTTTTGCTGGCAAATAGCTAAATATACTTGGTTTGTGATTGTTTATAAAACTATATTTCTAAAAGTTTGTGTGAACAAAATACCATGAAACAAAGGAGTTAGGAAGAACAATGCTGAGTATCTGGATGAACCTTAAAAAACTGCTAACCAAATGCTCTTTTCGTGAACTATATTCCTTTTGCAAATCTCAATGAGGGCTTTCAACATTTACCATTATCATATCTAAACTGTGCGTTCTTTTACGGACAAAGGGGGAAAGCTTAACCAAATTCATAATTTTTTAGCCACTTTCCAAGTATACTTTTATACTTGGTTCACTGTACAATTCTGACTTTTGATCACTTGCCAAATGAATAATGAAAAATAAATGGCTTGATTGTTCTATTACCTTTAACAGTTATAAATCAAGATGGCCAGCCCCTCATAGAAGGAAAACTTAAAGAGAAACAAGTCAGATGGAAGTTCATCAAAAGGTGGAAAACCCGTTATTTTACACTGGCTGGAAATCAACTTCTGTTTCAAAAAGGAAAATCTGTAAGTCCCTCTGCCATCTTTTACACTTGTGTTTTTAAAGCCTTGATCTTTGCCAACCTGATAGGCATTTTGTCTGGAGTAAAATGGCCAATAATTTTTCCTTCTCCATTTTACAGTTTTACGGTGTCTTTTTATTATACATGCCTTTTTGACTGTTCTGTTCATTCCTACATAAGTTGGTTCACTGTCCTTCTCAGTTTATTATGGAAGGGTTTTTTTGTTAACCTAAGTTTTAGAAGATGAACCACAGAAGGCCTACCCAGGAATCTTGACTTGAACATCGTGCATTCTGTTTCTTTGTGGATCACCTACATAAATATGTGGCTTTGACTCTGACTTCTTTTATGATTGAAGGCTATATTTGGACGTGGGGACCTGAGGAAGGGGAATAGTAGGCAGGGAAGAAGGAGAAAAGGTTGATTTATTTTAAGTACTTTTTATGTAGTCAACCAAACTCAGTTTTTTGGGGGGAAAATATTACTATCTTTCATTTAATATTCAGTTAATGGATAGAACAGAACTCTGAAAGAATTCATAAATATTCATTTAATATAATTTTCAATCTGAAGTAGGATGCTCAGTAAATATCTGTATTCTGAATTTTCAGTGAGAAACTTGTGAAATGATATTATATTGCAATCAATAATGCAAAGTTATCCCTTTCTTTCCAAATCACATTTATCATTAAACTCTTCTCACTCATGATCAGGGAGCATGAAATCTTGATGTATTTCTTGGCTATTTTAAGATATAATAATAATAATTTCTCAGTGCTTATCATGTGCCACAGTGGATTACCTCTCACAATCTTCAGAACAATTCTTTGAGATCAGCACCATTGTTATTGCCATTTTATAGATGGACAAACTGAGGCACAAAGAGACTGATGGGCTTGTCTGAGGATAGAGCCCGTAAGGTGAGAAAAGGTAAAACTGGAGTTAGACTCAGGCAATGTGACACCAAAGCATGTTCTTAAATGAGAACACAATCAAGCTTCACATGTACATCTAAAATACAGGGTCAAAAGAAATAAATAAATAAAATACAGGGTCAGTAGCAAATCAAAGTGTGTCTGGATTAATTGATGAGAGTGTTAAATTACTAAAAAATTACATTTCACTAAGAGCACATGCACTGCATCTTTAGGATGCTCATTACCAAATTTGTTTGAACTTCTCAGCAGAAATCAAATATGGTGTATCTGTATTATGATGAATTCTGATTAGTGTTCTTTTAGTTAATAAAGCTTCACATTAACTTTTTAAGTGAAAAAGAACATTTTGATGGCACCTGTTTTGAACTCATGTTACTTTCTTCATCTGTGTGTTTTATAAAATATAAAGATGGATTTTCCTGTGGCTAAAGATCTTTTTGAATGAGAAATGTAATGGTGTGTTCAATTTGGAAAGTTATTGGAGGTGTAAGGAAACTTTTATTTTTAGCATAGGTTCACATTAAAGCATTTTTAAAGTGTTTAAAATGACCATTTGAACTTCCTATCTTTGTTAAAGAAATCAGAATAGAAGTTAAGATGTAGTGATTTTTCCGATCCCTTGGGACAGAGTAGAGTTAGTTCATAAGAGTGTTTTTCCTGAACTCAAATACTGACCTTTATACTTCTTGATTCAGAGCTCTTTAATAAAATTTAGAGAATAAGCTATTTTACGATTGGCTAACTTATTTGACATCTTTATCAGGAGATAATGATTTGACATTCCAGAAGTCTGACAGACCATTTGGCTCAAATATTAGGAAATACTATAATATAGCATAGAGACCACACCAAAACCCCTCTCATCCTTAGGGACACTGTAACCTTGCCGTGGTCAGCAATCCAGCTGCAGCTTCAACCGCATCATAGAGGGCCTTTTTTGTAAATGAGGAAAATGTGCATTTTAACGTAAGAACTAAAAGCTTATAGTGTTATTTTTTCACTTTTGCCTTCTAAGATCTTCATCTCCACCAAACAGCTAGGTAATGGTTTCCTTTGATTTCTTATCTGTTTCTATCTTAGTTGATTTACTGTCCACTGGTAACCCTTTTTTTTTTTTTTTTTGTTCACTTCCTACACGTATCAATTTTCTACTATAATCTAATTTAAAATACATAATTTTATTGCTGTCAGATACTTACTATAAACCAAATTAAACTAATAAAGTATTGCTATTGTCTTATAGAGATATCTTCACTTTTTATTCTGTATATCCCCTAAAAAAATTCTGAAAATCTGCCTAACACCTTGTAGCATTTTAATTTATGTAAATACTTTTATCATAAGTTTAAACAGTTGCACAAACCATACTTTCTATTGAATTGTAAATATTGTCACTTTAAAATTTAAAAATCACATCTCTCCTTTAAATATAACCAATAGAATAAAAAATACCATTGCAATTTGACACCTAACACCATCTATTTAAAAAATATGCAAATTAGCTCTTCTTTAATTGATGTGTTCAGGTTGTTTCTTTGAAATAATATTTTTGTTCTACCATTCCTATAACTTTTTATCCTGATCACCTTCATTTTCGACTGCAGTAAAACTATGTATATATATTTAAATTTAGTGATTTTAATTTCTTGTGACCATCAGTCTCAAAGTGTTAAGATCTTTTATTAACTTTCAAAAATATGTTACTTATGAAAAGCTATAAGTATAATATTAAATGTAATAAATAGTTATTAAACATTAAAAGTTAAATGCTTTTTAATGCTTGGTTGAAGGACACTTCCCTTACATCAGTGTTTTTTTTAATTGAAGTATAGTTGATATACAATGTTGTGTTAATTTCAAAGTGATTCAGTTACACATTTATTTATTATATACATATATATATATACACCTTCTTTTTAAATATTCTTTTTCTACAATGTTTTATCATAGGATATCAAAGATAGTCCTCTGTGCTATACAGTAGGACCTTGTTATTTATCTGTTCTACATATAATAGCTTACATCTGTTAATCCCAACCTCCCACTCCATCCCTCCTCTAACCCCTCCCCTTTAGCAACCATAGGTCTGTTCTCTATAAGTCTGCTTCTGTTTTGTAGATATTAGATTACACATATAAGTGGTATCATATGGTATATATCTTTCTATTTCAGACTTACTTCACTTAGTATGATAATCTCTAGTTACATCCATGTTGCAGCAAATGGCATTATTTTGTTCTTTTTTATGGCTGAGTAGTATTCCATTCTGGAGAAGGCAATGGCAACCCACTCCAGTACTCTTGCCTGGAAAATCCCATGGACAGAGGAGCCTGGTAGGCTGCAGTCCATGGGGTCGCTAAAAGTCGGACATGACTGAGTGCCTTCACTTTCACTTGTCACTTTCATGCATTGGAGAAGGAAATGGCAACCCACTCCAGTGTTCTTGCCTGGAGAATCCCAGGGACGGGAGAGCCTGGTGGGCTGCCATCTATGGTGTCGCACAAGGTCAGACACAACTGAAGCAACTTAGTAGTAGAAGTAGTAGTAGTATTCCATTGTACATATATAACATATCTTCTTTACCCATTCATCTGTTGATGGGCATTTTCATTGTTTCCTTGGCTATCTTGGCTACTGTGAATAGTGCTGCTATGAACAAAGGAGTGCATGTATGTTTTTGTGTTATAGTTTCTGCCCCCAAGAGTGAGATTGCTGAGTCATATGATAATTCTGTTTTTTGTTTTCTGAGGCGCATCCATACTGTTTTCCACAGTGGCTGCACCAAATTACATTCCCACCTACAGGGCAGGAGGTCTCCCTTTACTCCACACCCTCTCCAGCTTTTCTTATTTGTAGACTTTTTAAGGATGGCCATTCTAACTGGTGTGAGATGGTACCTTATTGTAGCTTTGATTTGCTGTTTTTTAATAATTAGCAATGTCAAGCAACTTTTCATGTGCCTAGTGGCCATCTGTATGTCTTCTTTGGAGAAATGTCTATTTAGGTTTTTTGTCCGTTTTTCACTTGGATTGTTTGTTTTGTTGTTGTTGACTTGTATGAGCTATTTTGGAAATTAAGCCCTTGTCAGTTGCATCATTTGCAAATATTTTCTCCCATCCTGTAACTTGTCTTCTCATTTTGTTTATGATTTGCTTTGCAAAAGCTTGTAAGTTTAATTAGGTCATATTTGTTTATTTTTGTTTTAATTTCTATTGCCTTGGGAGATTGACCTAAGAAAATATTGGTACAACTTATGTCAAAGAATGCTTTGCCTATGATCTCTTGTAGAAGTTTTGTGGTGTCATGTCTTATGTTCAAGTCTTTAATCCATTTTATTTTTATGCATAGTGAGAGGGTGTGTTCTAACTTCATTGATTTACATGCAGCTGTTCAACTTTCCTAGCACCACTTGCTGAAGAGACTATCTGTTTCCCATTGTATATTCTTGCCTCCTTTGTTGAAGATTAATTGACGGAGGTGTGTGGGTTTATTTCTGGGCTCTGTTCTTCTGACATCAATATTTTGAATTGCTCTTTTTGTTTGATGCTCCTGAGATTTTTCCAAGGTGGACAATACACCATAGAAAGTTTGGGATGAGTGAAAAAGATGTTTTTCCATTGCAAAGTGAAAAAAGGGTGATTATGAATGGGCAGGTAGGGAAAGGAGGGTTGGCAAGATTCTCAACCACAGCTACATTCTCCAGTAGACAAAATGGACTCAGGGATGTTAAAGATTTGAAATTGCTTTTAAAAAGTATCTGATTTAAAAAAAAAAAATTCATGCTAGCCCAGCCTGACAACTCTGGTGTTAGATTCTTAAGTACCTGCTTTAATGCAAAGAAAACGTAACATCATTAAATATTCCTTCCCTTAATGTTTGTGGACAAATAATGCTTTCAAAGATTGAGAAAGTTTCAAAAACAGTTTAATCTACTTAATCATTGGAGCCCTGTTTATTCGATTAACACCTCTTTCTCAGAGGTAACACAAAGAAAAATTCAATTTCAGGCCTCTAAAATTATCTCAAATTCTTAGTTAATAGTACCCCAAATTGTACAGCTTCATTTTTCTCTATTAATACAGTGTTAATATCAATAGAAAATGGCATTACATCAAAGAAATATGAATCAAACATTTTCCCCAGTCCCACATATAATACTTTTCTATAAATTGGCTATTTTGTTCTAGCTTAAGATACTACAACAAAAAACCAGCTGCTCACTTCTTCAGTTGTTTTCATGACTATTCAAGGCCTTAGCACCCAAAATAACAAAGGTCTCAAGTCACATGAAGTGAACAGATTCTGATCCTCTTGGAAAATTCTCCAGGAGCCAGAGATCTTTCTATACTCTGGAAGCCAGCTCATGTTCTTTCCTTCCCATGCATTTCAGAAAGATGATCCTGATGACTCCCCGATAGAACTCAGCAAAGTACAGAGTGTGAAAGTTGTGGCCAAGAAACGCAGGGATCGTTCTCTCCCCCGGGCTTTCGAAATTTTCACAGACAATAAAACCTATGTTTTCAAGGCCAAGAATGAGAAGAATGCAGAAGAGTGGCTCCAGTGCATCAATGTGGCAGTTGCCCAAGCAAAAGAGAGGGAAAGTAGAGAAGTAACCACGTATCTCTAGGGATTTGCAAGCCAATCTCATACCAGTTGTATACAATGGGCATGGCATTATCATTGCCAATGTCAAGAAAAAGAAATAAATTCACCAAGTCATGCTGTCTTTTACTAAACACCAATGGAAAAGTTTTCTCCAGGAAGCAAGACTAAAAGTGGCAGGATCCTGGTACATTTCAGATCCATATGGCATTGGCATTAACTCCAGAACAGCTTTGTGAGGCATATAAGAAAAGGAGTTATGGATGATATGGAGCCAGAAAGGGGAGAGAAGGGATCTAGAAACTTCTGTACCTATGGCATTGTACATTATAAGAAAACAACTTTAAAAGATACCTGAACTGCCTGTCCTAAGGAAATATTACGCAATTCTGCTGAAAAGTAGTCAATAGTATTAAAAGGAAAAAACCTACAAGGAAAAGTCAAATTGAAGAACACTGAAGAAACCATACAACTTACTTACAGACATATAATTACATTTATCCTGTCCTAATGCAAAGGAGGCTAACACTTGGTAAAATGGTTCTCAAATTAAGCGAATTATATAATTAAATATCTGTCCTTCATAACTCCTTATCTGATTATTCCTTTTAGGTTTATATAATATGATCTAAAGTTTAGTTACTTGGCTATATCTCCTGCCAAGGCAGTAAGTGTAAGCTAGGATTAAACACAGAAGACCATTTTCCCCATCTTCAAAATATATGCCATTTCTATTAAAATTTGAGATTTTAAATTTCTATACTTTCTTTCTTTTCATTCAATATTTTAATACCTCAAAATTATAAACATGTATTTGTTTTTGCCATTACCCATAATTTAAAAAATTAAATCATGGTAGGCAGAATTCTAGAATGGCTTTCATGACCCAAACCCTGGTAAAATCTCTTCCCCTGAGTGTGGTGGGACCTACAGCTTCTAACTAATAGAATATGGCAATCAGGACAGGATAGTCTCTCCCATGATTATGTTGCATTACATGGCAAAGGAAGGAAATGTTTCAGATGTAATGAAGGTCCTTAATCAGCTGACCAAGTTAACTGAGAGTGTATGGTCTTGGGTAGGCCTGGCCTAATCAGATGAGCCCTTTGATATGGTGAACAAGTCAGAGACTCTCTCTCTCCCACTGACCTTGAATAAGCTGCCATGAGTTCTACAGCTTCATGGAAATGAATTTTGCCACAAGCAGTGTAAGCAGCTTGGAAAAGGATCCTGAGCCTCTGATAAGAGCCCATTCTCCACCAACACCTTGATTGCAAATATGCGAAACCTTAAGCAGAGAACCCAGCTATACCATGCTTGGACTCCTGATCCATGGAAGCTTTTTGATAATAAATATGTGTTGTTTTAAACTATTAAGTATGTGCGGTAATTTGTCATATAGCAATAGATAACTAATACAAAAGCTAATTTGTAATACACATACAGATTTTTTCCTTGAAATTTATTAAACACAGCCTAATATAGAAACATGGAGAAAAGATGTTAAGTACTTAATGCTCTGAATTCTACCCTGACTCTATTGCTAACTCACTAGGATAGGAAATACAAAGGGGCCAAGTTTAAGGAAGGGAACCACTCAAATTTAAGTTTAAAAATGTAAAATTTGAGACTATTGTGAGTCATGGAAGTTCTTACAAGTTGGAAATAAGAGTTTGGGAGGTCAAAATTTGGGCTCATCATGTATATAGATGGTCACTGAAGATGTGGAATTAAATGAAATTACTCAGGGAGAGTTAGACAACAGAATTAATAAGAGCTTCCTTGGGACACCCACCATTTAAGCAAAGGAAGAGGGAACATGGTTTATTTATAAAACAGCAAGTTCTCAGCTGGGATTGGAACATAAGGGACCTATTGGGAGCAGTACAGAATACTCCTGTAGGCCTGCAGGGTCGTAGCATGTAGGGCTTGGGTCCATGCTAGGTATTTTGAACTTTTTCCTTAAGATGGTGAAACGTATTGAAAGGTTTTAAGAAGATTTGTATTTAGAGAAAAAATCTTGATCATGGTGTAGAGAATGGATTGTAGCAGGGAAATGATTTGGGAGGTTCTTGGAAGGTGGTGGGGCTTCCCTGATTGCTCAATTGGTAAAGAATCTGCATGCAATGCAGGAGACCCTGGTTTGATTCCTGGGTTGGAAAGATCCCCTGGATAATGGAACAACCACCCACTCCAGTATTCTGGCCTGGAGAATTCCATGGACTGTATAGCCCATGGGGTCTCAAAGAGTTGGACACAACTAAGCGACTTTCACTTCACTAGAAGGTGGTGAGGACTTAAACTGATACAGTAGCAGAGGGGTTGGAGGGGGATGAAAATGCAGGAAGAATATTGAGTTTGTAAACTGGACAGGACACTAGTGGGTTGGATGGAGCTGGAGTATAGAAATGGGAAGGGAAGGGTCTCTGATGACTCCAAGGTGCTTTGGAGAAGCCTGATGCTTGATGACAGCATTCATTGAGAGAAAATTCCAAAGCAACAGTTTAAGAGGTGGGGCAGGTGGTAATTAATTTTAATGTATACATTCAGATGGTAAATTTAATTTTAACATTCTCCCGTGGCACTAGTGGTAAAGAACACACCTACCAATGCAGGAGACGTGGGTTTGATTCCTGGGCCAGGAAGACCCACTGGAGGAGGGCATGGCAACCCACTGCAGTATTCTTGCCTGGAGAATCCCATGGACAGAGGAGCCTGGCAGGCTACAGTCCATAGGGTCGCAAAGAGTCAGACACTACTGAAGTGACTTCATGCATATATTCAGAGTCTAGCCAAGTGATTCACCTTGGACTAGAGGGACATCTCCTTCTATGAAGTTGTGCAGGAAAAGGGTGAGAAAAAGCATAATTGTAAATAATTTTCGAAATAGTATTTTAAAATCTACTAGCTCGTTTATATGAGTCACCTTCATAACCTACCTGGTGAGTAACCCTACCTAGTTTAATCAATTAAGAAAAATTGAAATAGACAAGTAGAAATAGAGTAGAATTATTTGTGAGACTTAATTAACTAGCAGGGTCTAGTTTGGAGCACAACTCTCAGAGCCTTTGAGCCAGTTCAATCAGAGACCAGAGTTCGATCCCTGAGTCAGGAAGATCCCTGGAGGAGGGCATAGCAACCCACTCCAGTGTCCTTACCTGGAGAATTCCATGGACAGAGGAGCCTGGCGGGCTACAGGCCATTGGGTCACAAAGAGTAGGACACAATTGAAGCAACTGAGCACACACACGCAAAGATATTTCTGGTTTCAATCCATGATGCAATAATTTCAAATGCAGGCAAATTTTCCTGGGTTCAGAATCACACTGGGCATTCTAGAATTGTTGTCTTCTCACTGATGTTTGTGGCATACCCATCCCTGTTGCCAGCTGGCTTACCACAGACTGGCCTTTCCCAAGAAGGCTGCTGTTCCTAATCCCAGTCTATGAAGACACCACTTTCTAAACATGTTTAAACCTTTATATATGTTGGTATGAATACAATTATAATCATAGTCAGAAATTCAAGTGGTTTTCATTTTTACTTCATTTTGACTTTTTTCATCCCAGATAGCTGTGGAAACATAAATGTTTATGTGTGAGGCTCTCATCTTGTTATTTCTTAAGAACTTGGAGTTTGGTAAAAATAAAGGTTCAATATTTTTCTAACACTAGGTTTTCTAGAAAATCCTTGGCTGGTGATGTTGAGGGACATTTCTGGGTCATCTTCCATTTGCTTACTTTGGGGCTTATTTATTATGATTATGCTCAAACATAAATATAGATTACTTAGTTGAAGAAACATTCCCTACTTTAGGAAACTGTTCTGAGATGAGGTAAGAGAATATGTGAGATGAATTCAAGGTGTGTTACAAAGAAGTAAAAATCACAAATGCCCTACTCAGAATTTCTAGCTCCCCAAAGCTAAGTTTTTAGATGAAAAACCCCAGATGTTGTCTTGTTCCAGAATGGTGCCAGGGTGTAGACCTCTTGGGGCCTTTCCTCCCCAGCGATGCTTCTGAAAGAAAAATGGGTTGGAAAATCAGGGAGATTCCTCCCAAGGCAACAGAGTCTGGAGAAAGTAGCACAAGATCTGCGCACGGACACATGAGGATTCAAGTCCTAGTTCTTGCCCAGACTAAACTACCAACCTGAGAAAAATCACTCCTCTCTCATTTCTGGGTTGGGGATAATTTATCTACAGACTACAATTGCCATAAGGCTTAAATGTCATGTAAAAGCCTCCAGCAGAGAACCTTTGGGGCTTCCCAGTCGCTCAGTGGTAAAGAATCTGCCTGCCAGTGCAGGAGACTTTGCTTTGATCCCTGGGTTGGGAAGATCCCCTGGAGAAGAAAATGGCAACCCACTCCAGTATTCTTGCCTGGAGAACCCCATGGACAGAAGAGCCTGGTGGGCTATAGACCATGAGGTCACAAAGTGTTGGACACGACTTAGTGACTAAACAAGAACAGAGAACCTTTATCTTAATAGGTGTTTGACAGTGCTCAGCTGGTAAAGAATCCAGCTGCAATGCAGGAAACCCCAGTTTGATTCCTGGGTCAGGAAGATCCACTGGAGAAGGGATAGGCTACCCACTCCAGTATTTTGGGGCTTCCCTGGTGACTCAGCTGGTAAAGAATCCACCTGCAATGCAGGAGACCTGGGTTCAATACCTGGGTGGGAAGATTCCCTGGAGAAGGGAACAGCTACCCATTCCAGCATTCTAGCCAGGAGAATTCCATGGACTGTGTAGTCCAAGAGGTTGCAAAGATTCGGACACGACTGAGTGACTTTCATTTTCATTTCACAAGGAAAAAAGAAAACCTACCAATGAAATTATAATGCAGTGCCTTAATAATAATCTAATGAGTAGTGTTTTACTTCAAAAAGTCTTTTATTGATTCTGAGGGATTTAGCAATTTTTTTCTGACTTTAGGTACTTTGCATGGTGTGTGATATGTAATCCTATAGATTGGTATCTATTTCAGTAACAGAGTGAAACATGGCTTTATGACATATTGATATCTTCCTTTCTTAGATAAAACATTTGTTGGTTGCTCTGCTAGTGACCAAGTACAAGGCTATAGGGCCTTGTGTAACCTGGTAATGGAAGGATGCACAGGAGAAGGTGGAAACCTGTCTCATATGGAACTGTGGTCATTCCTCCACTGATGGCTCTTTGGCTAAGTAATGTCATGATTCGTTTCAGTCCCTTTCTGTGTTTTTCTGTGTATCCAATAAATTTTTGTTTCAAAGTTTTAGATCGTGGTATGATTTGTTAAGACATACTAACCAGCAGTTTATACACTAAACATGTAGTGTTGACCATGTACATAATTCAATTGAGGTTACAACACAAAGAGCTGGGGTCAAGTTCAAGTGACACCTGATCAGAGTCATTCCCGATATATGATGATCGCAAATCACCACTGACTGTAAGACACATCCCAATTTCAGAACTGAGTAAAAATGGGAGGAAAAAACAATGAATAAATGATCAAAAGTAAGTGTTAATTTAAAGGCTCAACAGTATTCAAAACTGTATGTAAAAGTTTATGAACAATACATCATATAGCAAATGCAAGAATTTTAAAAATCTTGTAACATGCTTTAAAAGGCCCCACACCAATACAGTATACTAACGCATATATATGGAATTTAGAAAGATGGTAACAATAACCCTGTATACAAGACAGCAAAAGAGACACTGATGTATAGAACAGTCTTTTGGACTCTGTGGGAGAGGGAGAGGGTGGGATGATTTGGGAGAATGGCATTGAAATATGTATAATATCATATATGAAATGAGTCGCCAGTCCAGGTTTGATGCACAATACTGGATGCTTGGGGCTGGTGCACTGGGACGACCCAGAGGAATGGTATGGGGAGGGAGGAGGGAGGAGGGTTCAGGATGGGGAACACATGTATACCTGTGGCAGATTCATTTTGATATATGGCAAAACCAATACAACATTGTAAAGTTAAAAAATAAAATTAAAAAATTTTTTAAAAAGGCCCCAATAAATTAATTCTCAAAGGTATGAGATCAGCCACTCTTGTGCATGCTTACCCTCTCTATTAGTCATGGTTCTCCTTGTTCTATTCAGGTCCCCAAGGGATTGGGTTGGTTAGAGTGAATCTCTATTCAGTCTGCTGACTCAAAGTGCTAATCTCTTCCAGGTACACCTTCACAGACACACCCAGAAAACATTTTACCAGCTATCTGGCCATCTCTTACGCCAGTCAGGTTGACATATAAAATTAATCATTTGATGGAAATAAAGATCACTAATGTCCACACACAAGCCGTGTTTTGGTGCCCTGGTGTCCCCTCCCTGTATGCTCCTTTATCCAAGTCCCCTTCCCTGGCAGGGATGCTACATAGGGTATGGACCAAGATGCCAGGAGTGAGCGTAGGGGTACATGGTGTCTTTTACCCACTGTCACAGATTGGGAGCATGGGGGTAAACTTGGGATGATGTCTGAAGAGGAATTCAGACCAGGAAGGAGGCACATATCCAGAAGCGCCCTAGCCATCAGTCATGCCAGAGACAAGAGTAGGGAGGCAAGGCCTGGAGCTGAGTTGGAAGCTGCGGACCCAGGGAGAAGCAGAGGGAGGCATAGAGCAGAGTGGGGAGAATGGATGGTGGGCTGTGTGAACAGCAGAGCATCAGGACGAGCCCCAGGGCTGGGCTTTTCCAGGCACCTGTCTGGGTGAGGAGGGCTCTGTGCAGTGTGCTTTGATAAGAGAGGTTTCCACCTGCTCCTGTCCATCCTCCTTTCACCAGGTTACACCAGGCCCTACAGCCTGGTACCTGGTGGAACAGGCCACCAGATCTGGCAGAGGCTTCAGCTCCTGGGCACTGCCATGAGAACCCCGGCCTCACCAAGCAGTTTCCATATTGACATTCCTCTCATTCTATATCCTCAGCCTAGCACATATTGAACTTGTCTACTTCAAAGGAAAAATTTTCTGGGTGTATAGGGGAGGGGAGCCAGAAATCCTAGAACTTTCTTGTGCGTTATTCTGTAAGATGATAATCAGACACATTGTGATTACATAATTCTTGGTGCCTTTTTCAACCTTTTTAAAGCTTTAGTCCAATAGAAGGAAGATACGTATCCTTTGTCTTTCGATCAATAAAAATGATTAAAATTCACTTTAGTACTGAGAAGGAAAGGGCAACCCACTTCAGTGTTCTTGCCTGGAGAATTCTATGGACAGGGGAGTCTGCTGGGCTACAGTTCATGGGATCACAAAGAGTCAGACACAACTAAGCAACTGAGAACGTAAAAGAGTTATAAAATATGCAAATAACATAAAAATGGAAAATACTCAAACAAATGACAAACGTATTTGTTAATAGGAATTACAGAATCCCAAAAGACCTCACCAGAAACTTGGGAGGGGGCAGATAATAATAATAATTCTAATTTTTACTTTCAGAATATTTTTAGAATCTGTCTTTGCCTTGTTTTGTTTTTTAACCACCAGTCCACTTACATCAGGATAATACACATTTGTCAGTATAGTATACATTTATACACATATACTTCCACATATTCTTTTACACAGGAGTTGTGACAGCAAAACAATTCTCACATGTAGCTTGTAGAAATCAGTCTTGTTATGTCATTGTCCCTATTGCTCTAACTATCTAATTAGGCTGGGACTTCATGTAATCAGAAGAATTTAGTGTGTCTTGCACTGTTCTTAATGGAAATTCACTCATACACACTTGATAACCTCTGGGAATATTCTGTTCCTCCTTATTCAAAGCTATTGTAATATGGAGAAAATGTTCTAAATGTCTTTTCTGTTAAGAGAGAAAAGCAATGTCTGAGTAAGTCAATCTTTTTTTTTTTAATTTAACCAAAAGCACAGTCTGGAAACATCTATCTTAAAAGGTTAACCATGAAATATAATACTTAGGGTATGTGTGTACTTAAGTGCTATTTTGAAACCGTTTTAATCAGGACTCACTAAAACATTTCACAGAGGGATAACTTAAGCTTTTCCATGCAAACATCCCTTACCTATGTATTCATGTTCTTGACACCACTACACTATCCAGAAATCCTCCTTTTATATCAGCCTCAGGTGAATATAAATCAAATTCCACTGCAGTGGATACTGTCATTGTGAGCTTCCTTGTAAGGAAGTCATTCACTGACAGAGTGTAAGACAGGTAAACTAGGCTGCTGCTGCTGCTAAGTCGCTTCAGTCGTGTCTGACTCTGTGTGACCCCATAGACGGCAGCCACCAGGCTCCCCCGTCCCTGGGATTCTCCAGGCAAGAACACTGGAGTGGGTTGCCATTTCCTTCTCCAATGCATGAAAGTGAAAAGTGAAAGTGAAGTTGCTCAGTCGTGTCCGACTCTTAGCAACCCCATGGACTGCAGCCCACAAGGCTCCTCCATCCATGGGATTCTCCAGGCAAGAGTACTGGAGTGGGGTGCCATTGCCTTCTCCGAAACTAGGCTAAGTTCTTCCAAGAGAGGGGGTTTGGCACTTATCATTCAGTTAACAGTATAATGGGGTGTTGGAGTTAAAAGAACCTTAGAGTACATGGGGTCCAAGCTTGTCATCATTGGCAGGTGTCTTTCCAGCTGCTCAAGCACTCCTAGGGACAGAGAATGCATTACTTTACCACTAGTCCACGTGCTTTTTAAATAGATATTTTCTGATCATGAAAATAATATTTATTGTAGAAAATTCAGAAAATACAGAAAAAGACTATTAAAATACAACAAAAATTACCCATCATCCCCAAACCCAAAAACATCCAATAGAAATGTTTGGATGTGATTCCTGTTAAGTTACTCATCCTTTGTATTGTTTTGTTTTGGGGTTTTTTTGGAAAATTCTACCTTTTGGTAATTTCTAACTTTTGGTCTTAATCTCTCACACTCAGCCACACAAAATTTCTACTCCCTCTTCCCCAAGACAACCAAATAGTTGATTCAAAGTATCCATCCAAAACCATGTATTGCTCATCCAATATATGCCAGATACTATGCCAAGGCATCGACTGATAAATTGTCGATGCTTTTAAAAGACTCAGTAAATAAGTACCTATTTATCTGTTAAGTAAAGCAAAGCAGAAAGCCCCTCTTTTTTAAAAAAAATTTTATTGGCATATAGTTGCTTTACAATGTTGTGTTAGTTTCTGCTATATAGAAAAGTGAATCGGTTATATACATACATACATATATACATGTGTGTGTGTGAAGTCGCTCAGTCGTGTCCAATTCTTTGCGACCCCGTGGACTGTAGCCCACCAGGCTCCTCTGTGCATGGGATTCTCTAGGCAAGAATACTGGAGTGGGTTGCCATTTCCTTCTCCAGGGGATCTTCCCAACCCAGGGATCGAACCTGGGTTTCCTGCATTGTAGGCAGACGCTTTATCCTCTGAGCCACCAGGGAAGCTACATATATACATATATATATGCTTTTTTAGACTTCCTTCCCATTTTGGTCACCACCAGAGCATCCTCCCACCACTGAGTAGTTCCCTGAGAGAACTCTGAATATTCATTGGAAGGACTGATGCTGAAACTAAAGCTACAATACTTTGGGCACCTGATGTGAACAGCCAACTCATTGGAAAAGATCCTGATGCTGGAAACTATTGAAGGCAAAAGAAGAAGGGGTGGCAGAGGATGAGGTGGTTGGATCGCATCACTGACTCAATGGACTTGAATTTGAGCACACTCCAGGTGATTATGAAGGACAGAGAAGCCTGATGTGCTTCAGTTCATGGGGTCACAAAGAGTCGGACATGACCTAGCCGCTGAACAACAGCAAAAATGTTCAGATCCTGTGCTAGGCATTGGGAATGCTGTGGTCATCAAGATATCCCAACCTTTGTGGAATTTATATTCTAGTAGAAGAGAAAGATGGTAAATCTTTCCTTAATTAATTATGAAATTGTTATATGACCAGTACTTCAAGGAAGCACAATGGATGGAGATCATGAAATGAAAGGACTGACCTCATCTGGAAGGTAAGGACAGCTTATCTTCTTTATCTGACCTGAGATCTGAAGGACCAACAGGAGTTATTAGTCTGCAGGAAAGGTGAAGGAAAAGCAGAAGAGAAGAGAGATCACAATCAGAGAAGATCACAATCAGAGAAGATCACAGGGAGGAGAAAGTCACAGTCCATTGGCGTATCAAAGCAGGCCAGCGTGTCCAGAAAACAGCAGAGAGGAGAGGAACACTGATAAGGATGGTGAGATGGGGAGATGGGCAAGTCATGCAGCCCAGAGGGAGAGCTATTGGCAGGCTTAAACTAGGGTGACATGATTAGAGCAGCAGTTTTATAAGTCCCCCAGCTGCTGTGTGGAGAATGGGTTGTTGGGAAAGCAAGAATAGAGACTGGGAGAAAGATAGGAGGCTACTAATATAGTACAGGCAAGAGACTGTAAGGAGTGGGTGGCACTGGAAATAGAAATGGAGGGTTGGTGAGGTATTTTTGAAATAAAAATTATAGGACTTGGAGATGAATAGGAATCCACTCTCTGGATTCTGACACCACTCGATTAGGTGGTAGCACAGTTCTGTAAAGAGAACACTCAGAGGAGGTCAGTTTGAAGGTGGTCTTGTCTGCAGAGGAGGGATAATGACAGTGTGATGTCACAGGCTTGGCAGAGACAGAGAAGGAGGCAGCAGACAATGTGGCGGGGTCGCAAACCCTCTTCCAGAGAAGAGATGATAATATCCTGGGCCTTGAAGAAGGAATCCAGTTTTCTTCTCCAGTAGACCTGTCTTTTCACACTCTCCAGTCAAAGAGGAGAGAGCGCATTTTAGTTTTAGGGAACCAAGTTGCAAAGGCTCAGGATCAAAGATAAAGTAAGAGACAACATAAGTAAGCAAGAATGAGGACAGGATCACTTATTTTTAATGACTTATTTGTGCCCTTGTTCCAAAAGTTATTTATGACTTTTTTTAACAACAACAAAAAAAATGTGTTGTAGATTTTAAAAATAACTGTGGTGGACACTGACTGTGCTAGTCCATTCAGACTGCTCTCACAAATCACCCTGGACTGGGTGACATATAATGACAGCCATTTGTTTCTCAGTTCTGGAGGCTGAAATACCAAGCAAGAACAAGGGGCCAGAAGATTCAGTGTCTGGTGAGGTCCTGCTTCTGGTTCACATATGGCCATCTTCTTGTTGTATCCTCATGTGGCGGATGAGTGAGGGAGCTCTCTGGGTTTCTTTTATGAGGGCACTCATTCCATTCATGAGGGCTGTGCTCTCATCTCCTGATTCCTTCCCAAAGGTACCACCTCCAAACACCATCACATCAGAGACTAGATTTCAACACATGAATTTCAGGGGACACAAACATTCAGTCTATAGCACTAATGCATTACCAAGACCCTTCTCCAGTGAAGAACTTGGTGCTGCAGCACAAATTTGAACTAAGGGTCAGACACGACAACAAAAGAAGGGTCATTCTACCTCCAGAGCCCTCCCTGGGGTCAGCTGAGGCTATCACTGGGGCTACATCAAAGCTAAACTTTTCCCCCTCCCCAATCTTGATTTTTCTCCACTTCCTCCCATAAATGTTGATTCCAAGGGTACACCTTAATAAATATTTTGAACCTTAAATTCTGTCTCAGGGTCCGCTACCCAGAAAGTCCAGCCAGACTGAGAGTAAATAAAGGCATAGCGCAGAAGGAAACAGGCAGGAGAAACAGTCACCAGGCTGACAGTAGCAGATGAAATGGGTGCTGTGAGGCACTCCCCACTGCAAAAGGCAGATGGGGCTCAGAGCTGACTCCCTGCTTCCATGCAGCCAGAATTAGGAGAGGCATTCACTCAGATCCATGAGTCAGTTTCCCAGACTAAAAATAAGCCGGTTGCCCAGAGGAAGAAAATACTCCCAATATTGAGACCCAAGAATTTTTTCCTGTGGGGCCTCCCCAAGAGAACTCTGATATAGCAACAACCTTCCATATCTCCCGCTCAGGGCAAGAGTATGTTTCACAAAGATGTGTAAGGGTACAAACACCCTCATGACTTCAAATAGGCAAAGAATGTGATTTTCTTTATTACTTTGTGCATGCTAAATTGCTTCAGTTGTGTCCGACTCTGAGACCATATGGACTGTAGCCCACCAGGCTCCTCTGTCCATGAGATTCTCCAAGGCAAAAATACTGTAGTAGGTTGCTATGCCCTCCTCCAAGGAATCTTCCCGACCCAGGGATTGAACCCATCTCTTATGTTTTCTGCATTGGCAAGTGTGTTCTTTACCACTAGTGCCACCTGGGAAGCCTGGTTTTAGTACTTTGTATTTTACTTAATTTATGCCTTGAACCCTGGGTCCCAAATCACCTGATGAAAAAAATGTCATCTTAGTCTAGTTGGGGGAAATTCAGTCAACTAGGAGTAGTCTCACCCACTCCAGTGTTCTTGCCTGGAGAATCCCAGGGACGGGGGAGCCTGGTGGGCAGCCATCTCTGGGGTCGCACAGAGTCGGACACGACTGAAGCAACTTAGCAGCAGCAGCAGGAGTAGTCTCCATCCATTCAGGTTTTTCCTAGCCCCCTTCCCCACAACATCCCCAAATGTGTTATTTATGCAACAAGGTTCATATCCTAGTTCCTCACGGTCATGAGGTTTTTAACCTCAAAATTGCTACTTGAGAGGCTTAAAATCCTATTTTCTGAAAGTATTATCTCTGCTATGAGGCTAGCAAGTTCATTCTGAAATTCAGAGGCTGACAATTCACTGTTATTTCTCTCTAACTTCTTTTCGAATCCCTTTTCTAAGGCAGTGAATGTTTCCTGAAGCCTGAATGAGGAGGTAGGGGTGGCGGGGGAGGGCAAAAACCAGTTTCAAGGATTTTTAAAAAGCCTATCGGTTAATAGATTGATTGTTATTGATTTTCAAAAATAACGTTCTGCACTGAAAACCAATAGTGCAACACTGGTATACCAAACAAGTAAAAGTAATTCGGGTGAGGGGCTCAAACTATGAGTGTCAAACAGTATCAGGCTGTGGTAAGATGTAATTAAGTCAAAGATGCATTGATTGACGTGTAGTTGATTTACAATGTTGTGTTAATTTCTGCTGGACTGCAAAGTGATTCTTTATACATACATATACATTCTTTTTTCTATTTTTTCCATTTTTCCATTATGGTTTATCACAGGATATTGAATCTAGTTTCCTGTGCTATATGGTAGGATCTTATTGTTTATCCATTCTACTAATATATGTAATAGCTTGCATCGGCCAACCCCAAACTACCAATTTGTCCTTCTGCTACCCTCCTTCCCCCTTGGCAACCACAAATCTGCTCTCTATGTTTGAGTCTGTTTCAGTTTCACAGATAGGTTTATTTGTGTCATATTTTAGATTCCACATACAAGTGACATACAATATTTGCCTCTCTCTGTCTGACTTATTTCACTTAGCGTAATACCCTCCAAGTCCATCTGTGTTTCTGCAAATGGCATTATTTTGTTCTTTTTTCTAGTTGAATACTATTCCATTATATACAGGTACCTTCTTTAAGGGGTGTACTTTAGAGTGGAGGAATAGATAGACTGTACAACTTTCAAGCAACTTTTCACAAGCATCCTCCAATGGGAATTAGGATTCTCTAAGATTTATTTATATAACATTATATTAGGGAGGGGAGAAAGTAATGGCACCCCATTCCAGTACTTTTGCCTGGAAAATCCCATGGATGGAGGAGCCTGGTAGGCTGCAGTCCACGGGGTCGCTAAGAGTCGGACACGACTGAGCGACTTCGCTTTCACTTTTCACTTTCATGCATTGGAGAAGGAAATGGCAACCCACTCCAGCATTCTTGCCTGGAGAATCCCAGGGACTGGGGAGCCTGGTGGCTGCCGTCTATGGGGTCACACAGAGTCGGACACGACTGAAGTGACTTGGCATAGCATAGCATTTTAGGGAAGAACTTTTTATATTCTTTTACAAATTAATCACTAAAGGGATGTTGCCAACAAGCTTAATACATAATGACCTATTTCTAGGAACCCTGCCTTCCAGGTAATGAGTATTATGCTAAAAGAATTTTGTTCAGCTCACAGAAAGCATCCTGACGAGGCCCACCGGTGAACAACTGCAGAGAAGAAGAAATTAACACACCCCTCCTCCAGGGGCTGACGGGAACCAGCAAGTGTTTGACTCTACTCCCTCCCTTCTAGAGAACCCTGAATTCTAACTCAGGCAAAATCGTTCTTTGAGGGCACAAGTCCAGTATCTTCTCAGTTTGCTAACTTTCTGAATAAAGTGTTAGTCCTTGCTTGCTAGACCTTGCCGCAGCAACTTATCTCTCGATTTACTGGCCTGCTGTGTGGCAAGCAGTAAGAGCTTGGATTTGGTAACAAGTTTTGGTGAGCCGTCCAGGGACCTTTCTGCTCGTGGCCAACTGACCTCAGTTGGAGAATTCTGGGGTAAGTTCCTAGCAGTTTCAAGGACCACTTGTCTTGAGGATCTTCCCTTCAGAGTTTACCAAAGTGACACTGGCTGCCCCAGCACTTCGCGGTTGGAGCAAAGAATCCTTTGGACTCCGACAGGTTCCATCCAGTAGGGTAAGTCACTCTGGTGCACACAGCTAGAAACTATTTTCCCTCTGTTTGGGGCTTTTTCTCCAGAACAAACCTATTTGTTTTGTATTTAAGTTGGGTACCCTGCTGAAGAGAAGAAAGAGTTGCTGGACTTTCACCTGACTGGTGAACCAGTTCATTTCTTTGGATGTTAGTATTTCTGTGTGCCGTTTGTGTTTTGTCTTGAATTTCGATCTTTAAAAATGGGAATGTTTAAACCATCCTTAAAGAAAGCCGTCTAAATCACGTTTTAAGGGGTCTGAGGACAGCTATGAACCCAGGGCTGAGAGGAAGATGATATTTATTGTAACAATGTGTGGCCACAACACCTATTAGGATCTCCACAGAGGGGCTGGGCAGGTTGTCTCGGGACCCTGTGCACCAGGTGCTGCTGCCCTTGCTGTGTTAATTATGTCATTGATGGTCTCCTGTGTCATGGGTACATGCAAAACTCCAAGACCAAGCTTGAGGGTTTATTTAGGATTTTCTATTTAGGTTTAGGTTTTTAAAGTCCATTAGGTTTTTAAGTTTTTAAGTTTCATTTTGTTTGGTACTATTTCTTCATTGATAGCCAAATCAGTTTTGTGATACTTAAAACTTTTACTGATGTCAAATGGAGGAAAGGAACAAGGAAAAAACCTGTCTGTTCTTGTCCAAGAGTGGGACATTCAAGGAAGAAGAGAAAGTTTCCATTTGGCTCTTAAAATCACCAAAAGCTATAAATAGAAATATAATTGTCTTTTCCATAAATATATGAAAGGCTCTAGCCATCTAAACAGATGACTTACTTGCCAGAAACCCAATTTTAATCCAGTCTCTTTTGTAACTGGTGGGTTTTACATTGTTGTACCCAGTTCATGGCTAAAATTTTGGAATGGGAACTATGAGGTCCCTGTGTCTGTACATGTGTTATGGTTGCATTCCCAACAATAATTTGTCAACTCTATTTAATTAGCTTAAAGAAAATTAAGTGCTTATATAAATACTCAAGCTAAAAGAAACTGGCCACAATAAGTTTGAGGTTCATGTGATCTAGGAAATATTCAGTATTAATATCTAGTGTTAGCATAGGCTTGTTGGTTTGATACGGATGTGCATTTAGTCATCAACATTAAGTAAAATACTTTTAATGTACCTAGGCTTATTAGAAATCAAACACAACCTTATTATTCCTGTTACAAAAGCTTTTAATTAAAATAGAGGTAAATGAAGAGTTTTGGATAAACTCCGTGGGAATAATGGTTTGGGAATATCTATCAAAAAGAGTCTCTCCAGATTTTCATAACTTGAAACTAAACTAAGTTCTAAAATAAGATTAAACATAATTGAAAAAATAAATCTTAAAAGTGGCACAAAACCTGAATTTGTTCTCTTAAGAGGACAGAGGTTTCTTAAAATATTGAACTGCTTTTGTATATGTGCTGCCGAAGCGAGCACATTGAACTGCTTTTGGTAATAGATTGTGAGTTTCTTTAAATGATCTGTATTTGCCGTTGAGATCTTTTATCACTGGTTAAAACTTTTTAATATTTTTGACAAGCTTCCCAAAGATCAAGTTCTAAGTGGAGTTCATTTGACCTCTGGCTAACTTTGGGAGTTCCTGGAGGGTCCCTGGAACATCTCAAATTGCTTTCTCTCTCAGAGAAGAATATTAAACTAAGTGAGCTTATTTGGTTGAGTTGTTTAATTGCATAGGAGGCATTGTCAAATGAGTGGTGATAAAACTTCTCAGATTGTATTACATGGATAATTTTTTTTTTCTCTTTGGCTGTGCTGGGTCTTCATTGCTGTGCACGGGCTTTCTCTAGTTGCATCAAGTGGGGGCTGTTCTTTGTGGTGCATGGGCTTCTCATTGTGGTGGCTGGTCTTATTGCAGGCTCTAGACCATGCAGGTTCTGTTGTTGTGACTCACACTCAGTACTTGCAGCTCGAAGTTGTGGCACACAGGTTTAGTTGCCCCCCTGGCATGTGAAATCTTCCCGAAAGGGATCCAGCCCACATCCCCTGCATTGGCAGGCAGATTCTTAACCACTGAACCACCAGGGGAGTCTGGGTAAATGTTATTAATACACACATTCTAGAAATTTATATGGAACTTCTAAAATTCTGGTATATCCTGGAAATGGTATAAGTCATTAATTATCTTAAATTGTTTGTCATGGCAGTAATCCAGTTTCTGTCCAATTACATTGTAATCTCCATTGGTTGGTGCCAAAGCAAAAAGGGCATCCTTTTAATAGATCAATTGCTAGCTTTGGTTTTACAGTAGCTTTCAAATGACTATAGCTATTTTGTGAAGAAACAGGGAAGAATGGTGAAATCCTTTATGTGCAAGCATTTATACAATTATCAGAGAAAAGAAGGGAATGAAAATGATGATCTGTTGCTTCAGACCTTAACTTCTCTGGCCGTTAAGCCAATATATCCACCCCTTCTCTCAGTTCTGCTCCTATCCAGTTCCAGTTCCTGACACAGAGGAGTAGGACTTCCCCTCCTTATAGAGGTCAATTAGAAAATTCTGTGTTAGTTTCTGAGTCACTGGGACTTGGTCTGATATCGCCATCTAAGACCCGACAGGGCACCCAATTTGGGCCAAGAGCCACTTTCCAGACCTGGCAATTTCCCTTGCACCAATATCTCTTATGGGGCCTAAAAGCAAACAACTAGCCAGCTGGGTTTATCTTTAGTTGGAAATACTGCAACCCTCCTTATACGTATCTTCTACACCTGAAGCCCACTTGGCAGAACCCACAGCTGACCCAAATTAGAACCCCAGTGAGGGAAGAATGCCCTTATTCAAGCATTACTTATTAGTGCATCTTGGCAGGGCTCTGAAAACGAAAACCAGAGCAAGAGTTTGAACAAAATTCAAGAAATTCTGCAAAACAAATGAAGACCTTTCTGAATTTTTGGAAGGAACTTATCAGGGCTACAGATGTCATACTGACGCAGGTCCCAAGGCCCCTGAAAATGTTAGAGTGGGAAATTTGACCTTTTTGGGCAAAATGCCTCAGGTATCAAGAACAAGTTGCAGAAATTAGATGGTACCTTTAGAATGAACCCTTCTCAATTGGTAGATGTTGCTTTTAAAAGTATTCAACAGAAAACAATAGAAGAAAGAAGAAGCAAGATGAAATGCCAAGTTTTTGGCAGCGGCACTGGATTCCCAGAGGCAAGGAACTGAAGAGGTAAGTGTTGAGGAAGGAACAATGTCTTACTGTAAGGAGGAGGAACAGAGGAAAACAGATTGCCCTCAGCTAAAGCAGAAGGCAACAATAAAAGACTTGAGCATCTTATGCAGGAGAAAGTGAGGAACCCTCTGAATGAAGAGGCCCAGGGCCTCCTTTGGGCTTGAGGTGCCTAATTCCCCACAGGAGCCCAGGGTAAATTGGACAGTGGGGAACAAGCTGATTAATGGATAGACCTCACCCTGAAGTTTTTCACTGGAATATCTTGACATCAGAGTTCCACCAGAACGCGTTAAGCCTATAGCTGGAGCTCATGAAAATCCCCAAAAAGGAGACAAGAGCCCTCTTCCCCCAGGGTCTTAAAAATAACCTAAAGACTGCTGTCAGACCTCCCCAGACACAACACAGAGGAACCTGTCCCGCCAAGGACTGAAAACTAGACTTTACTAAGATGCCTTGGATCGCAAGAAACTTCAGACAACCCGTTAGTGTTTGTGTGGGCACATTTTTAGAATGAGTGAAAGCATACCCCCCCGGACAAAAAAATCTCTGAGGTGGTTAAAGCCCTCTTAGGGAAACTATCCACTGATTTAGATTAAGGCGTTAAAGCTACATTCAACCTGAAAAGCACAATCAACAGAAAAAGAAACTAAGGAAATGAGCCATACATTAAAAAGAGATGTCTCTAAATATATCAAGAGACTGATTTAACTTGGGATAAGGCCTTGCCAGTTGCTCTGCTATGAATCAATGGCTACCAGAAGCAGGCTTAAATTAAGGCCTATTAAAATATTGTATGGTAGGAAATTCCCTGGTGGTCCAGTGGTTAGGACTCTGTGTTTCTACTACAGCGGGGCCTAGGCTCTATTCCTGTGTTGGGGAACTAAGACCCTGCAAGCCACATGGCATGGCTAAAATAAGATAAATAATAGAATAATTAATAAAGTAATAAAGTAAAATAAAATAATAAAATAAAATATTGTATGGTAAGCCATTCAAGGTGTCTGCCCAGGCAGGAGAATCTATAAATGCTAAAAAACCTAGCAGTTGCCAGTTAAAAGTTTGAACACTACACTCAGCTCTGTTCATGGGTAAGCTAAAATAACTTTGTTTAGTTCACAGGTGCCGAAGCCCACCTGAGAATGACTGCAAGGAGGAAGAAATTAGCACATCCCTTCAGAGGCTAATGGGAAACAGGAAGTGTTTGACTTTACTCTCTCCCCTTTTAGTGTAAAAGAAGCATGAATTCCAACTTGGGCAAGATTATTCTCTAGGGGCATGAGTCCACCATCTCCTTGGTTTGCTGACTTTTCTAATGAGTCACTGTTTCTTCCCCCACAGCTTTCCTCTAATTTATTAGCCTGTAGTGCAGAGAGCAGTAAAAGCTTGGGCTCATTAACAGTACTTCCATATTTCAGATATCTGCTTCCAAAAAGCATAGAAGTTCTGAAGGTTTTGTCTTTAAGTGGAAGCCCTTTGAGAAACATGAGGTGGTCTGCCAAAATGAAAAAGCCATTATGGAAGTTATGATCATTTTGGTGTCTGTCACCACTAACTAGGGCTTCCCAGGTGGCTCAGTGGTAAAGAATCTGCCTGCCGATGCAGGAGATGCATGAGACATGGGTTCTATCCCTGGGTCAGAAAGATCCCCTGGAGAAGGAAATGGCAACTCATCCAGTATTCTTCCCTCGGAAATTCCATGGACTAAGGAGCCTGTGGGCTACAGTCCAGGTGGTCTCAGTCAGGCATGGCTGAGTGACTGACCCTGCACGCACACCACTAAGCCCAGGCGTTTGTTTTACATTTCAGATCCCTGGAAAGGACAGGCTTGAAGTGGTGGTGAGGGTGTAGGTTGAAAGTTCAAAGGCTACTGAGGTTACAGTGAGTAGCAAAGCAGAGTACCTCCACTTCAATTACAAAGTTCAAGAAGGCAAGAAGCCCCCTGAAGATGGAATTGAAACAGCAGATGCCTCAGAGCTCTGACTGCTGACATGCTGAAAACATGAAGAGACTCCGTTTTCTGTCTGGATTGCTGTGGAGCAGACACTCTCGGTTTATACCCTCCAGGGGAGATGGAGAGATGCTTTCTGTAAATAAGAATGAGTGACTTGAAGGTGATCTATTTAAATAGTCAGCTTGGGTTGTCCTTACCTCTAAGGAAAACAAGCAGCCCCATACAGCTGAGTGTCTTTTGGTGTTATTAAGGAGAATGACACCAGGGCTGTGAAGTTAGTCACTGACTTTACATCTATATGTACCTGTTTTATCTTGTTTTGCAAATACTGTTTGGCTTTTTGTTTGTTTGTTTTTTAATAAATCAAAGATCTGTGGCAACCCTGCATCAAGCCAGTAATTTTTCTAGCAGCATTTGCTTCCTTCCTGACTTTGTCACATTTTGGTAATTCTTGCAGTATTTCAAACCTTTTCATTATTTGTTATGGTGATCTGCGATGTTACTATTGTAACACCTATCCACTGATGTTACTAATGTAATTGTTTGGGGGCACCACAAACTGTACCCATGTCAGATGACAAACTTAATCAATAAATATTTGTGTTCTGACTGCTCCACCAACAAGCCTTTCTCCATCTCTCTCCCTCTACTAGGGCCTTCCTATTCCCTGAGGCACAATAATACTGAGATCAGGCCAATTGGAACCCTTTAATGGCATCCAGGTGTTCAAGTGAAAGTCATACATCTCTCACTTTAAGTCAAAAACTAAAAATGATTAAGTTTAATGATTAAGCTTATTGAGGAAGGCATGTCAAATGCTGAGACAGGTCAAAAGCTGGGCCTCTTGCACCAGTTAACCAAATTGTAAATGCAAAGGAAAAGTTCTTGAAGGGAATTAAAAGTGCTACTCCAGTGAACACATGAATGATTAGAAAGCAAAATAGCCTTATTGCTTAGATGGAGAAAGTAATAGTGGTTTGGACAGAAGATCAAGCCAGCCACAAAATTGCCTTAAACCAAAGCCTAATCCAGAGCAAAGCTGTGCTGCTGCTGCTAAGTTGCTTCAGTCGTGTGCGACTCTGTGCGACCCCACAGACTGCAGCCCACCAGGCTCCGCCGTCCCTGGGATTCTCCAGGCAAGAACACTGGAGTGGGTTGCCATTTCCTTCTCCAATGCATGAAAGTGAAAAGTGAAAGTGAAGTTGCTGAGTAAGTGTCCGACTCTTCGTGACCCCATGAACTGCAGCCTACCAGGCTCCTCCGTCCACGGGATTTTCCAGTCAAGAGTACTGGAATGGGTTGCCATTGCCTTCTCTGAGAGCAAGGCTGTAGTTCTCTTCAATTCTTTGAAGGCTGAGCGATCAGGAAGCTGTAGAAGAAAATCTAACAGAGGTTGGTTAATTAGCTTTAAGGAAAGAAGCCATTTCCACATCATGAAAGTTCAGGATGAAGCAACAGGTGCTGAATGGAGGAGGCTACACTACACAACAGCCTTGTATACAAAAGCGATGCCATCTAAGACTTTCATAGCTTGAGAGGAGAAGTCAATGCCTGGCTTCAAAGCTTCAAAGGACAGGCTGATTCTTCTTGTTAGGGGCTTATGCAGCTGGTGATTTTAAATTGAATCCAGCACTCCTTACCATTCTGAAAATCCTAGGCCCTTAAGAATTGTGCTAAATTTACTCTGATTCTGCCTCTGCCCATAAATGGAACAGTAAAGCCTAGATGACAGCACATTTGTTAACATGATTTACTGAATATTTTAAGCCTGCTGTTGAGACTTACTGCTCAGGAAAAAAGAAAAAAAAGACCCCTTTCAAAATATTACTGCTCACTGACACTACACCTGGTCACCCATGAGCTCTGGTGGAGAGGTTGTTGCTTAGTTGGTAAGTCATGTCTCTTTGCAACCCCATGGACAATAGCACGCCAGGCTCCTCTGTCCTCCACTGTCTCCCAGAGTTTGGTCAAATTCATGTCTATTGAGTCAGTGATGCTATCTGACCATCTCATCCTCTTCTGTCCCCTATTGAGACTAATTGATGCCTGCAAACAGAACATCCATTCTGCAGCCCATGAATCAAGGAGTAATTTTGACTTATTATTAATAGTTAATAATACATTTTATAATGCTATAGCTGTCATAGGTAGTGATTGCTCTGATGGATCTGAGGAAAGCTAATTGAAAACATTCTAGAAAGGAATCATCATTTTAAATGCCATTAAGAACTATTCATGATTCATGGGAAGAGGTCAAAATATCAACATCAGCAGGAGTTTGGAAAAAGTTTATTCCAACCCTCATGGATGACTTTGATGGGTTCAAGACTACAGGGGAGGAAGTAATGCAGATGTGGAAATAGCAAGAGAACTAAAATTGGAAGTGGAGCATGAAGATGTGACCGAATTGCTGCAAGCTCATGATAAAACTATTTGTTTTGTATTTTGGCTGCACTAGGTCTTTGTGCTTGAGGACATCTCTAGTTGAGGTGCACAGGCTTAGTTGCCCCATGGTATGTGGAATCTCTTAGTTCCCCGACTAGGAATGGAACCCACAACCCCTGCATTGGAAGGTGGATTCTTAACCACTGGAGCCCCAGGGAAGTCCCTGACAAAATTTTAATAGATGAGGAGTTGCTTTTTAGGGATGAGCAAAGAAAGTGATTTCTTGATATGGAATATACTCCTGGTGAGCATACTATGAAGATTATAGAAATGACAACAAAGGTTTTAGAATATTACATAAACTAAGTTAATAAAGAGGCAGCAGGGTGTGAGAGGATTGACTAATTTTGAAAGAAGGTCTACTGTGGGTAAAGGTTACTGAACAGCATTGCATGTAACAGAGAAATGGTTCATGACAGGAAGAGTCAATTAATGCATCAAACTTCATTGTCTCTTATTTTAAGAAATTGCCAGACACCACCCCAGCCTTCCCTGGTGGCTCAGGCAGTAAAGAATCTGCCTGTAATGTGGGAGGCCTGGGTTAAATCCCTGGGTCGGGAAGATCCCCTGGAGGAGGAAATGGCAACCCACTCCAGTATTCTTGCCTGGAGAATCCCATGGACAGAAGAGCCTGGTGGGCTACAGTCCATGGAATCACAAAGAGTCAAATACAACTGAGTGACTAACACATAGCTGTGCCTTTAGCAACCACCACCCAGATCAGTCAACAGCCGTCAACATCAAGGCAAGACGCTTCACCAGCAAAAAGATTAAAACTTGCAGAAGGCTCAATGAAGGTTAGCACTTTTTTAGCAATAAAGTATTTTTTAATGAATTGTTTGTACATTGACTTTTTTAGACATAATGCTACTGCACACTCAATATACTGCAGTATAGTGTAAACATAGCTGTTTATATGTATTGGGAAACCAAAAATTCTTGAGACTCACATTATTGCAATATTTTGTTTTGGTGCGGTGGTCTGGAATCAAACATGCAATATCTCTGAGCTATGCCTGTATATCTGCATGCCAAAGTTTCAATATTAATATTTCACCTATACAACTCCTTAACTCCACAAGTACTAATATTTGAAAGGATTTGTGAGTAGGTAGGCTAGGTGGAGGTAATGAAGATAATGGCAACGTCCTTCAAAAAGTCCTTGACACAACATACCCTGGACCCTGCAGCAGGCCACCGCCAACCCACGTCTCCACCGGAGACTCCTACACGCTCACAGTTGGTGGGTCATCTGCTTGGCAGCTTATGCCATACCCAGGATTGCAGCACCCAGAGCCCCTGCCCCTGCGGGTCATAGTGGAGAGTTCTGACAAAACACAGTCCTCTAGAGAAGGCAATGGCAAACTACTTCAGTATTCTTACCTTGAGAACCCCATGAACAGTATGAAAAGGGGAAAAGATAGAACACTGAAAGATGAACTCCCCAGGTCAGTAGGTGCCCAATATGCTACTGGAGAAGGATGGAGAAATAACACCAGAAAGAATGAAGAGACGGAGCCAAAGCCAAAACAACGCCCAGCTGTGGATGTGACTGGTGATGGAAGTAAAGTCTGATGCTGTAAAGAACAATATTGCATAGAAACCTGGAATGTTAGATCCAGGAATCAAGGTAGATTGGAGGTGGTCAAACATGAGACAGCAGGTGTGAACATCGTCCTTTTAGGAATCAGTGAACTAATATGGACTGGAATGGGTGAATTTAACACAGATGACCATTATATCTACTACTGTGGGCAAGAATCCCTTAGAAGAAATGGAGTAGCCCTTGTAGTCAACAAAAGAGTACAAAATGCAGTACTTGGATGCAATCTCAAAAATGACAGAATGATCTCTGTTTGTTTCCAAGGCAAACCATTCAATATCACAGTATTTCAAGTCTATGCCCCAACCACTAATGCTGAAAAGCTAAAGTTGAATGCTTCTGTGAAGACCTACAAGACTTTCTAGAAGTAACACCCAAAAAAGATGTCCTTTTCATTATAGGGGACTAGAATGCAAAAGTAGGAAGTCAAGAGATATCTGGAGTAACAGGTAAATTTGGTCTTAGTGTACAAAATGAAGCAGGGCAAAAGCTAACAGAGTTTTGCCAAGAGAACGCACTGGTCATAGCAAACACCCTCTTCCAACAACACAAGAGAAGACTCTACACATAGACATCACCAGATGGTCAATACCGAAATCACGTTGATTATATTCTTTGCAGCCAAATATAGAGAAGCTCTATACAGTCAGCAAAAACAAGACTGGGAGCTGACTGTGGCTCAGATCATGAACTCCTTATTGCCAAATTCACACTGAAATTGAAGAAAGTAGGGAAAACCACTAGACCATTTAGGTATGACCTAAACCAAGTCCCTTATGATTATACAGTGGAAGTAACAAATAGATTCAAGGGATTATATCTAATAAACAGAGTGCCTGAAAAACTATGGACAGAGGTTCATGACATTGTACAGGAGGCAGTGATCAAGACAATCCCAAGAAAAGAAATGCAAAAAGGCAAAATGATTGTCTGAGGAGGGCTTACAAATAGCTGAGAAAAGAAGAGAAGTGAAAGGCAAAGGAGAAAAGGAAAGATACATCCATTTGAATACAGAGTTCCAAAGAATAGCAAGGAGAGATAAGAAAGCCTTCCTCAGTGATCAATGCAAAGAAATAGAGGAAAACGATATAATGGGAAAAACTGGAGATCTCAAGAAAATTAAAGATACCAAGGGAATATTTCATGCAAAGGTGGGCACAATAAAGGACAGAAATGGTATGGACCTAACAGAAGCAGAAGATATTAAGAAGAGGTGGCAAGAATACACAGAAGAGCTATACGAAAAAAATCTCCATGACCCAGATAACCACAATGGTGTGATCACTCACCTAGAGCCAGACATCCTGGAATGTGAAGTCAAACGGACCTTAGGAAGCATCACTACAAGCAAAGCTAGTGGAGGTGATAGAATTCCAGTTGAGCTATTTCAAATCCTAAAAGATAATGCTGTAAAAGTGCTGCACTCAATATGCCAGCAAATTTGGAAAACTCAGCAGTGGCCACAGGGCTGGAAAAGGTCAGTTTCATTCCAATGCCAAAGAAATGCAATGCCAAAGAATGTTCAAACTAACGCACAGTTGCACTCATCTCACACACTAGCAAAGTAATTCTCAAGAGTCTCCAAGCCAGGGTTCAACAGTATATGAACCGTGAACTTCCAGATATTCAAGCTGGATTTAGAAAAGGCAGAGAAATCAGAGATCAAATTGCCAACATCCATCGGATCATCAAAAAAGCAAGAGAGTTCCAGAAAACATCTACTTCTTTTTTATTGATTATGCCAAAGCCTTTGACTGTGTAGATCACAACAAATTATGGATAATTCTTAAAGAGATGGGAATATCAGACCACCTTACCTGCCTCCTGAGGAATCTGTATGCAGGTCAAGAAGCAGCAGTTAAAACTGGGCATGGAACAACAGACTGGTTCCAAATAGGAAAAGGAGTATGTCAAGGCTATATATTGTCACCTTGCTTAATGAGTATATTATGCAAAATGCTGGGCTGGATGAAGAACAAACTGGATCAAGATTGCCAGAAGAAATATCAATAACCTCAGATATGCAAATGACACCACCCTTATGGCAGAAAGTGAAGACGAACTAAAGAGCCTCTTGATTAAAGGAAAAGAGAGTGAAAAAGTTGGCTTAAAACTCAACATTCAGAAAACTAAGATCATGGCATCTGGTCTCATCACTTCATGGGAAATAGATGGGGAAACAGTGGAAACCGTGTCAGACTTTATATTTTGGGGCTCCAAAATCACTGCAGATGGTGACTGCAGCCATGAAATTAAAAGACGCTTGCTCCTTGGAAGAAAAGCTGTGACCAACCTAGACAGCATATTAAAAAACAGAGACATTACTTTGCCAACAAAAGTTCATCTAGTCAAAGCTATGGTTTTTCCAGTGGTCATGTATAGATGTGAGAGCTGAACTATAAAGAAAGCTGAGTGCTGAAGAATTGATGCTTTTGAACTGTGGTGTTGGAGAAGACTCTTGAGAGTCCCTTGGACTGCAAGGAGATCCAACCAGTCCATCCTAAAGGAGATCAGTCCTGAATATTCATTGGAAGGACTGATGCTGAAACTGAAGCTCCAGTACTTTGGCCACATGATGCAAAGAACTGACTCATTAGAAAAAAATCTTGATGCTGGGAAGGATTGAAGGCAGAAGGAGAAGGGGACGACAAAGGATGAGATGGTTGGATGGCATCACTGACTCAATGAACATGAGTTTGAGCAAGCTCTGGGAGGACAGGGAAGCCTGGCGTGCTACAGTTCATGGGGTTGCAAAGAGTCGGACACGACTAAGCAACTGAACTGAGGCTATTATTTATTATGAAATTATTCAGAATAGAAAGACCTGTAAACAATAATGAAATGAACCTCCTGTAACTACTTCTCTTAAGAAAAAAGCATTGCAAATGGATTTGAAGCTTTCTGTGTATCTCCTCTCCAAATGTAATTCATTCTCTACTTTACACAAGTAGCTATCCTGAATTTGGTAATTATGATTCAAATGCATTTCTACACATTTACTACATATATATAAAACCATACTATTGTTTTGTACTGTATATATTTAAACTTTACATAATAATATTGTAATGAATGCTGTAATATTGCATGAATATTCATGCTGTGATATTGCATGAATATTTTAGGTGTTATGTGTGAGACATCTATCTTGATGTATTTATCGCTAGTCAATTTTCAGTGCTGTATATTACTCCCTTGCATATCATTTCAATTTTTTACCTTTCTTCTGGATGATGGTTGTTTCTTGTCTTTGTGGTGACAAAAAATATGAAAATATTGAGTTTTTGTGTACAAAATTTTTGGCTGATGATTCTCAAAGTATGGTCAAACAGACCCCTCATGGGCCCAAGACTCTGTCAGGCAATCCATGAGGTCAAAACCATTTTCATAATAATACAGAGACATGCTTACTTTTTCCATTGTGTTGAGATTTGCACAACTGGTATAAAAGCAAGGCAGGCAAAACAACCGGTGTCTTACACAAACCAAGGTGGCACCACCAGTGGTCATTATATTCTTTACTACTTCACTAGGGGTTTAAAAACATTACTTAAGAATATTACTTTCTTAAATGTCAACTCGATAAAGGACAGAAATGGTATGGACCTAACAGAAGCAGAAGATATTAAGAAGAGATGGCAAGAATACACAGAAGAACTGTACAAAAAAGATCTTCACGACCCAGATAATCATGATGGTGTGATCACTGACCTAGATCCAGACGTCTTGGAATGTGAAGTCAAGTGGGCCTTAGAAAGCATCACTACAAACAAAGCTAGTGGAGGTGATGGAATTCCAGTTGAGCTATTCCAAATCCTGAAAGATGATGCCGTGAAAGTGCTGCACTCAATATGCCAGCAAATTTGGAAAACTCAGTAGTGGCCACAGGACTGGAAAAGGTCAGTTTTCATTCCAATCCCATAGAAAGGCAATGCCAAAGAATGCTCAAACTACTGCACAATCGCACTCATCTCACACGCTAGTAAAGTAAAGCTCAAAATTCTCCAAGCCAGGCTTCAGCAATATGTGAACCATGAACTTCCTGATGTTCAAGCTGGTTTTAGAAAAGGCAGAGGAACCAGAGATCAAATTGCCAACATCTGCTGGATCATAGAAAAAGCAAGAGAATTCCAGAAAAACATCTATTTCTGCTTTATTGACTATGCCAAAGCCTTTGACTGTGTGGATCGCAATAAACTGTGGAAAATTCTGACAGAGATGGGAATACCAGACCACCTGATCTGCCTCTTGAGAAATTTGTATGCAGGTCAGGAAGCAACAGTTAGAACTGGACATGGAACAACAGACTGGTTCCAAATAGGAAAAGGAGTACGTCAAGGCTGTATATTGTCACCCTGTTTATTTAACTTATATGCAGAGTACATCATGAGAAAGGCTGGACTGGGAGAAACACAAGCTGGAATTAAGATTGCCAGGAGAAATATCAATAACCTCAGATATGCAGATGACACGACCCTTATGGCAGAAAGTGAAGAGGAACTCAAAAGCCTCTTGATGAAAGTGAAAGTGGAGAGTGAAAAAGTTGGCATAAAGCTCAACATTCAGAAAACGAAGATCATGGCATCCGGTCCCATCACTTCTTGGGAAATAGATGGGGAAACAGTGGAAACAGTGTCAGACTTCATTTTTCTGGGCTCCAAAATCACTGCAGATGGTGACTGCAGCCGTGAAATTTAAAAACGCTTACTCCTTGGAAGGAAAGTTATGACCAACCTAGATAGCATATTCAAAAGCAGAGACATTACTTTGCCAACAAAAGTTCATCTAGTCAAGGCTGTGGTTTTTCCTGTGGTCATGTATGGATGTGAGAGTTGGACTGTGAAGAAGGCTGAGCGCCGAAGAATTGATGCTTTTGAACTGTGGTGTTGGAGAAGACTTGAGAGTCCCTTGGACTGCAAGGAGATCCAACCAGTCCATTCTGAAGGAGATCCGCCCTGGGATTTCTTTGGAAGGAATGATGCTAAAGCTGAAACTCCAGTACTTTGGCCACCTCACGCGAAGAGTTGACTCATTGGAAAAGATTCTGATGCTGGGAGGGATTGGGGCAGGAGGAGAAGGGGGACGACAGAGGATGAGATGGCTGGATGGCATCACTGACTCAATGGACGTGAGTCTGAGTGAACTCCGGGAGTTGGTGATGGACAGGGAGGCCTGGCGTGCTGCGATTCATGGGGTCGCAAAGAGTCGGACACGACTGAGCGACTGATCTGATCTGATCTGAAACGTCAACTGTTTCATCCTCATCTATTTAATGTTCTGTGTGTCACAATGGAAAGTAAGCACAAAGTACTGTGTTGTGTGCCCGAGTGCAGTAGTGTCTCAAGGAAAAGCGCTTGTGCAATTGTTCGAGTTGCAAGCTGAACAAGAATTTTTCTTCATGGAATATTTTTATTTGAAAGAATAACTGGCAGACAAACCATGATTATTTCAGTCTTGGGTGTTTGACAGACATTTTATCAAAAATTGATGATGTGAGTTTTGAATCAAATATTCAGATTCTTGAAAACTTGAATCCAGTTATAACCTTAGCAACTTCTCAGTATTTCAAGATTTCTCTGAAGAAATGGGTGGTGATTTTTTTATACTGTATAATGTAATTAAATATATCAACACTTGAAAAATCTGTGTAACTTGGTAATCCAATATTTTCTAAATGACCAATACGAAATGTTCCAAAATGACCCATGGGTTTAAAAAAAAAAAAAAGTCCCTTCAAAGCACAAGATAGACCATAAGATTTTTTTAATTACTTATTGATTTATTTTTGGCTGCACTGGTTCTTGCTTCGTGTGGGCTTTCTCTAGTTGCAACGAGGAGGGGCCACTCTCTAGCTGTAATGTGCCGACTTCTCACTGCAGTGCTTCTCTTGTATTGGGCTGTGGGCTCAGCAGTTGTGGCACATGGGCTTAGTTGCCCCGAAGACTGTGGCATCTTTCCAGACCAGGGATCAAGCTCATGTCCCCTGCATTGGCAGGCAGATTGTTAACCACTGGACCACCAGGGAAGTCCTAGGCCATAGATTTTTTAATGGAGTACAAGTTTGTTGACAAAGTTTCAAATTCCTAATTTCAACTGACCTATAAAATACTACCATTTGTTTAGTTTGGAGTATAGTATCAAAGAAGGAAAGCCACAGTTATCTGAAAATACTCCTCCCTTTTCTGATTCCATCTCTGTGTGTCTATTTTCTTCATATACTTCAATGAAAACAATATACCACTATAGACTGAATACAGAAACAAACACCAGCTGTCTTCTATTAACTCGACCTAGAGATATTTCCAGAAATATAAAACAATGCCATCTTATCACTAAAATTTTTGGAAAATATAATCATTTTGTAAAAATATGTTATTTATGTTAATGTAAAAGGCTTATTACTGCTTTTTAAATAACTTAATGTATTTTTTTAATTCCTCATCTTTATTTTCTAATACAGTAAATACTAATAGGCAATATTCACATAAACAAATGGTCTTTGGTATCCTTGATGATTTTTCAAGATTTTAAAAGGTCCTGGGGCCAACCGCTATCCTGGGTCAAGGATATAAACAAGAGTAGAATTGCTAGATAGTGTTTTATCTTTGCTAAATAGATATTTCCAAATTATTCTCTGAAATCATTGCATCAATTTAAACTCTTACTTGCAGCATTTCAGATTGTCCATTGCTCGCATCCTTCTCAGCATTTTGGAATTATTTCAAACTTAAATATTTACTATTTCTAATAGAAGGAAATGGCAACCCACTCCAGTATTCTTATCTGAAAAATTCCATGGACAGAGGACCCTGGTGGGTTACTGTCCATGGGGTCACAAAAGAGTCAGAAGTGACTCAGCGATTAAAAAACAACAACAACAATAAGTGCTAAAGTAGTGATGGGGAGTTAATGCACTTTCCATGTATTTATTGGCTCTACGGGCTTTCTCTTCTTTGAAATTTCTGGTTACACTATTTGCCCATTCCTCTACTAAGTTGTCTTTTCACAAGAAATTTTAGGGGCTCTTTACATTTTCCAGGCATGTATCCTAGTTGGTTTCTTTTTTTGCTTTTCAATATTTCTCATTTTATATAATGGATTAAAATCCATTTGTTAAAGATTATATAAAATGCATAATAGTTATGGGTAACATTGATGCAAAAACTCCTTCTATAATTAATTTCCCAGAGTACCAGTTGACTTATTACAAAAAAATCTTTTCATGAACTTCCCTGTTTTAAAACCTTTTACTGATTTTCATTGTATGACATCTAGGCCACCCACTGTTGGATACCACTTATCTTTTCAGACTCATTTCCTAGAATGCTCTTTCAGAAAGCATGTGATTTAGTCCAGAATTTTCCAAACATTTTTGGTCACATGACACTTTGTTTTTAACTATTATATTGACAAAACACTAGTACAGGCACAGAATAAAAGGCTGTTTTTAATTAAGGAGAGAAATATAACTGATTTAATTATATTAAAAATATATTTGAAATTTGATGTATGATTTTTTTTAACTTTTATATTGGAGTATAGTAATGTACAATGTTGCATTAATTTCAAGTATACAGCTAAATAATTCAGTTACTCATATACATATGAAAGTGAAAGAGTTAATTGCTCAGTCGTGTCCAGCTCTTCATGACCCCATGAACTGTAGCTCACCAAGCTCCTCTATCCACGGAATTCTCCAGGCAAGAATACTGGAGTGGGTTGCCATTCCCTTCTCTAGAGAATCTTCCCAACCCAGGGATCCAACCTGGGTCTCCTGTATTGCAGGCAGATTCTTCACCACCTGAGCTACCTGGGAAGCTCATATACATATATCCATTCTTTTTCAGATTCTTTTCCCATATAGGTTATTACAAAATATTGAATAGGGTTCCCTGTTCTACATAGTAGGTCATTATTATCTATTTCATATATAGTAATGTATAAATTATGTTACTTATATGTTAATATAATGTTATATGTTAATCCTAAACTAATTTATCTCTCCCTCCCACCAACATTTCCCCTTTGGTAATCATAAGTTTGTTTTTGAGTCTATGAGTCATTTCTGTTTTGTTAAAAAGTTTGTATAAATTTTTTTCAGATTCCACTTACAAGTGATGTCATAGGATATTTGTCTGTGTGTAATTTACTTAGTATAATAGTCTCCAGGTCCATCCATGTTGTTGTAGATGGCAATATTTCATTCTTTTTATGGCTGAGTAATATTCATTTTAATATATGTTTCACATCTTCTTTGTCCACTCCTCTGTCAATGGACATTGAAGTTGCGTCCATGTCTTGGCTATCATAAATAGTGCTGCAATGAACATTGGGGTACATGTATCTTTTCAAGTTATGGTCTTCTCTGGATGTATGCTCAGGAGTGGGATTGCTGGATCATATGCTTGTTCTACTTTTAGTTTTTTAAGGAACCTCCATACTGTTATCCACAGTGATTGTGCAAATTTGCATTCCCACCAACAGTGTAGAAGGTTTTCCTTTTCTCCACACGCTCCCCAGCATTTATTGTTTGTAGACTTTTTGATGATGGCCATTCTGACCAGTGTGAGGTGATACCTCTTTGTGGTTGCTTTGGTTTTTTTGTTGCTGTTTTTTGTTCTGTTTTGTTTTTTGCCATGCAACTTATGGGATCTTCCCTGGTGGCTCAGAGGTTAAAGCGTCTGCCTTCAATGCAGGAGACCTGGGTTCGATCCCTGGGTCAGGAAGATCTCCTGGAAAAGGAAATGGCAACCCACTCCAGTATTCTTGCCTGGAGAATCCCATGGACAGAGGAGCCTGGTGGGCTACAGTCCACGGGGTCGCAAAGAGTCAGACACGACTGAGCAACTTCACTTCACTTATGGGATCTTAGTTCCCTTATCAGGGATTGAACCCAGGCCACAGCAGTGAAAGCATTGAGTCCCAACCACTGGACCACCAGGGAATCCCAACCTCATAGTAATTTTGATTTGTCTTTCTCTGATAATCAGTAATGTTGAATATCACTGCATGTGCTTTTTGGTCATCTGTATTTCTTCTTTGAAGGAATGTCTATTTAGATCTTCTGCCTATTTTTTTATTTGGTTTTTTGCTTTTGTGATATAGAGATACATAAGCTGTTTGTGTGTTTTGGAGATTAATCCCTGTTGGTTGCTTTGTTTACAAATATTTTGTCTCATTCTGTGGATTTTCTTTTCATTTTGTTTATGGTTTCCTTCACTATGCAAAATCTTTTAAGTTTTATTAGGTCCCATTTGTTTATTTTCATTTTTATTTTCATTGCTCTAGGAGACAGATCAAAAAAGATACTGTTGCTACATATGTTTGATATGCTGTTACATATCAAAAAAGTTATGTCAAAGAGTGTTCTGCCTATGTTTTCCTCTAAGAGTTTTATAGTATCCACTCTTACATTTATGTCTTTAACCCATTTTGAATTTATTTTTGTGTATGGTGTTAGTGTTGTTTTTTAAATTTATTTATTTTTTAGTTGGAGGGGAATTGCTTTACAATGTCGTGTTGATTTCTGCTAAGCAATGTTCTAATTTCATTCTTTTACAGGTAGCTGTCTAGTTTTCCTAGCACTACTTATTGAAGAGACTGTCTTTTCTCCATTGTATATTCTTGCCTCCTATTTTGTAAATTAACTGACTATAGATATACAGGTTTATTTCTGTTCCATTGATCTATATTTCTGTTTTTGAGCCAGTACCATACTATTTTGATGACTGTAATTTTGTAGTATAACATGAAGTCAGGGAATCTGATTCCTCTAGTTCCATTTTTCTTTCTTAGGATTGCTTTGGCTATTCTGATTCTTTTATACAAATTTTTAAACTTTTTGTTCTAGTTCTGTGAAAATGCCATTCATAATTTGATAGGTATTGCACTGAATCTGTAAATTGCCATGGATAGAAATAGTCACTTTGGCAATATTTATTCTTCAATCCAAGTTCACGATATATCTTTCCATCTGATTGTGTCATCTTCAGTTTCTTTCATTAACATCTTAGTTTTCAGAGTACAGGTCTTTTGCCTCCTTAGGTAGGATTATTCCTAGGTATTTTATTCTTCTTGATGAGATAGTAAATGGGATTTTTCCTTAATTTCTCTCATCTTTCATTGTTAAAGGAATGCAAGAGATGTCTCTATTAATTTTGTGTTCTGAAACTTTACCAAATCCATTGAGCTCTAATAGTTTCCTGTTAGCATTTTATCTATAGTTATCATGTCATCTGCAAAACAGTGAGTTTCTCTTCTTCTTTTCCAACTTGGATTCATGTTATTTCTTTTCTCCTCTGATTTCCATGGCTAGGACTTCCAAAACTATGTTGAATAAAAGTAGTAAGAGTAGGCATCCCTGTCTCATTTCTGATCTTAGAGGAAAATGCTGTCAGCTTTTCACCATTGAGAATGAGTTTGCTGTGGATTTGTCATATATGGCCTTTATTATGTTGAGGTAAGTTCCTCTATGCCCACATTCTGCAGGGATTTTATCATAAATGAGTGTTGAATTTTGTCAAACGCTTTTTCTGCATCTATTGAGATGATCATATGATTTTTACTCAATTTGTTAATGTGGTGTATCACACTGATTGATTTGTGAATATTGAAGAATGCTTGCATCCCTGGGATAAATCCTACTTGATCATAGTATATGATCCTTTTCGTGTATTGTTAGTTTCCTTTTGTTAGTATTTTATTGAGTATTTTTGCATCTATGTTCATCAGTGATATTGGCCTGTAATTTTCTTTTTTTGTTGTTTCTTTGTTTGGTTTTGGTGTCAGAGTGATGGTGTAGAATGAGTTCGGGAGTGTTCCTTCCTCTGCAGTTTTTTGGAAGAGTTTAAGGATAAGTATTAACTGTTCTCTAAATGTTTGATAGAATTCACCTATTAAGGACTTTTGTTTGTTGGGAGTAGTTTTAATCATAGTTTCAATTTTGGTATTTTTGATTGGTCTGTTCATATGTTCTATTTCTTCCTAGTTCAGTGTTGGAAGTTTGTACCTTGCTAAGAATTTGTCCATTTCTTCTAGGTTGTCCATTTATTGGTATATAGTTGTTTTTACTATGATCCTCTCTATTTCTGTGGTGTTAGTTGTAGCTTCTCTTTCATTTCTAATTTTATTGATTTGAGCTCTCTCCCTTTTTTTCTTGATGAATCTGGCTAAGGGTTTATCAGTTTTGTTTTATCTTTGCAAAGAACCAGCTTTTAGTTTCACTGATCTTTTCTATTGTTTTCTTTATCTTTAAATTTTTAATTTTTTATTGAAATACAATTTACATACAATAAAACTTACATATCATAAGTCTCATTTATGAGTTTTGACAATTGTGTAAGCCCATTTTATCAATACCCAAAACAAGCTGTAAAATACTACTGCCATCCCAGAAAGTTCCTCGTGCTCCTCCATAGCAGCAACCTCCATATATTAAATTACTCTATTCAATAACTGTATGAATGAGATCATACAGTCTGTATTCCTTTGTGTCTAGCTTCTTCTCCCAAGATATTTTTTAAGATACATTCATGTGATTATGCAGAGAAGGCAATGGCACCCCACTCCAGTACTCTTGCCTGGAAAATCCCATGGGTGGAGGAGCCTGGAAGGCTGAAGTCCATGGGGTCGCTGAGGGTCGGACATGACTGAGCAACTTCACTTTCACTTTTCATTTTCATGCATTGGAGAAGGAAATGGCAACCCACTCCACTGTTCTTGCCAGGAGGATCCCAGGGACAGGGGAGCCTGGTGGGCTGCCATCTATGGGGTCGCACAGAGTCAGACACGACTGAAGCGACTTAGCAGCAGCAGCAGCAGCAGCATGTGATTATGTGTATCATCAGTAAGTAGTCCATTCCTTTTTATTGCTGAGTATAATTTCACTATATAAATATGTCAACATTTGTCTATCTATTCTCCAGCAGGTGGACATTGGAGTTGTTTCCAGTTTTGTGCTCTTGCAAGTGAGGATGCTATGAACATTCTCATATTTGTGTGTGTGACATATGTTTTCCTGTGCTTTGGGTAAAACATCTAGGAAAAGAATGAAACACCTTCTAAATGTATATTTGATCTACACATTTTATCTTCCACATGTTTTATCTCTCACATTTTTTGTCTCTTTGCACTATGGAAGTGAAGTGAAAGTATTAGTTGCTCAGTCATGTCCAACTCTTTGTGACCCCATGGACTGTAGCCTACCAGGCTCCTCTGTCCATTGGATTATCCAGGCAAGGAAACTGGAGTGGTTGCCGTGCTCTCCTCCAGGGGATCTTCCCAACCCAGGGATTGAACCTGGGTCTCCTGCATTGCAGGCAAATTCTTTACTCTCTGAGCCATTATACATCATCTCTTTAGATTTACCTCCTGGTTCACTCATTCTCTGACTGTATCTACCCAGCTGCTTATCCTGTACACTGGATTTTCATTTCAATCATTTTATTTTCATCTCTAGGATTTTTATTTTATTCATTTTTTAATCTTCTGAGTATTTGTAAGTAGTATCTTATTCCTTTTCTTTATTGTTTAGTCCATATTTTACTGCCTTAATTATTTTAAATAAAATATCTTGTATGTGACATTTTTATTATCTTTTGGGAGATTCTAATCACATTGCTTCTTGGTTTTTTAGCTCTCACCTTCAGTAACATATTTCTTCATGTGTTTATAATTTTGGTTCGAATTCATGTTGGTGAGGTTTATCTGTGGGATTTATGCTGTGGGAGTTATTTTGGTCATATGTACATACATATATATGTATGTTTGTATGCATATATATATATATGATATATAATATAGACAGATCTGAATTATTTTTTCTTTTTTTAAAAGATTTATTTATTTTAATTGGAGGCTAATTACTTTACAATATTGTATTGGTTTTACCATACATCAACATGAATCCACCACAGGTATACACGTGTTCCCCATCCTGAACCCCCCTCCCACTTTCCTCCCTGTACCATCTCTCTGGGTCATCCCAATGCACCAGCCCCAAGCATCCTGTATCACTCATCGAACCTGGACTGGTTATTCACTTCATATATGATATTATACATGTTTCAATGCCATTCTCCCAAATCATCCCACCCTCTCCCTCTCCCACAGAGTCCAAAAGACTGTTCTATACATCTGTGTCTCTTGCTGTCTCACATACAGGGTTATCATTACCATCTTTCTAAATTCCATATATGTGCATTAGTATACTGTATTGGTGTTTTTCTTTCTGGCTTACTTCACTCTGTATAATAGGCTCCAGTTTCATCCACCTCATTAGAACTGAGTAATGGCTGAGTAATACTCCGTTGTGTATATATACCACAACTTTCTTATCCATTCCTCTGCTGATGGACATCTAGGTTGCTCCCATGTCCTGGCTATTATAAACAGTGCTGGGATGAACAATGGGGTACATGCGTCTCTTTCAATTCTGATTTCCTCAGTGTGTATGCCCAGTAGTGGGATTGCTGGATCATAAGGCAGTTCTATTTCCGGTTTTTTAAGGAATCTCCACACTGTTCTCCATAGTGGCTGTACTAGTTTGCATTCCCACCAACAGTGTAAGAGGGTTCCCTTTTCTCCACACCCTCTCTAGCATTTATTGCTTGTAGACTTTTGGATTGCAGCCATTCTGACTGGGGTGAAATGTTACCTCATTGTGGTTTTGATTTGCATTTCTCTGATAATGAGTGATGTTGAGCATCTTTTCATGTGTTTGTTAGCCATCTGTATGTCTTCTTTGGATAAATGTCTATTTAGTTCTTTGGCCCATTTTTTGATTGGGTAGTTTATTTTTCTGGAATTGAGCTGCAGGAGTTGCTTGTATATTTTTGAGATTAGTTGTTTGTCTGTTGCTTCATTTGCTATTATTTTCTCCCATCCTGAAGGCTGTCTTTTCACCTTGCTTATAGTTTCCTTTGTTGTGCAGAAACTTTTAATTTTAATTAATTCCCATTTGCTTATTTTTGCCTTTATTTCCAATATTCTGGGAGGTGGGTCATAGAGGCTCCTGCTGTGATTTATGTCGGAGAGTGTTTTGCCTATGTTCTCCTCTAGGAGTTTTATAGTTTCTGGTCTTACATTTAGATCTTTAATCCATTTTGAGTTTATCTTTGTGTATGGTGTTAGAAAGTGTTCTAGTTTCGCTCTTTTACAAGTAGTTGACCAGTTTTCCCAGGACCACTTGTTAAAGAGATTGTCTTTTCTCCATTGTATATTCTTGCCTCCTTTGTCAAAGATAAGGTGTCCATAGGTGCGTGGATTTATCTCTGGGCTTTCTATTTTGTTCCATTGATCTATGTTTCTGTCTTTGTGCCAGTACCATACTGTCTTGATGACTCTGGCTTTGTAGTAGAGTCTGAAGTCAGGCAGGTTGATTCCTCTGGTTCCATTCTTCTTTCTCAAGATTGCTTTGGCTATTCGAGGTTTTTTGTATTTCCATACAAATTATGAAATTATTTGTTCTAGCTCTGTGAAAAATACCATTGGTAGCTTGATAGGGATTGCATTGAATCTATAGATTGCTTTGGGTAGTATACTCATTTTCACCATATTGATTCTTCTGATCCATGAACATGGTATTTTTCTCCATCTATTAGTGTCCTCTTTGATTTCTTTCACCCGTGTTTTATAGTTTTCTATATATGCTATGCTAAGTCACTTCAGTCGTGTCCGACTCTGTGCAACCCCATAGACGGCAGCCCACCAGGCTCCCCCGTCCCTGGGATTCTCCAGGGAAGAACACTGGAGTGGGTTGCCATTTCCTTCTGCATTCTATATATAGGTCTTTAGTTTCTTTAGGTAGATATATTCCTAAGTATTTTATTCTTTTTGTTGCAATGGTGAATGCAATTGTTTCCTTAATTTCTCTTTCTATTTTCTCATTATTAGTGTATAGGAATGCAAGGGATTATTGTGTGTTGATTTTATATCCTTCAACTTTACTATGTTCATTGATTAGTCTAGTAATTTTCTGGTGGAGTCTTTAGGGTTTTCTATGTAGAGGATCATGTCATCTGCAAACAGTAAGAGTTTCACTTCTTCTTTTCCAATTTGGATTCCTTTTATTTCTTTTTCTGATCTGATTGCTGTGGCCAAAACTTCCAAAACTATGTTGAATAGTAATAGTGAAAGTGGGCACCCTTGTCTTGTTCCTGACTTTAGGGGAAATGCTTTCAATTTTTCACCATTGAGGATAATGTTTGCTGTGGGTTTGTCATATATAGCTTTTATTATGTTGAGGTATGTTCCTTTTATTCCTGCTTTCTGGAGAGTTTTTATCATAAATGGGTGTTGAATTTTGTCAAAGGCTTTCTTTGCATCTATTGAAATAATCATATGGATTTTATTTTTCAATTTGTTAATGTGGTGTATTACATTGATTGATTTGTGGATATTGAAGAATCCTTGCATCCCTGGGATAAAGCCCACTTGGTCATGGTGTATGATCTTTTTAATGTGTTGTTGGATTCTGATTGCTAGAATTTTTTTAAGGATTTTTGCATATACATTCATCAGTGATATTGGCCTGTAGTTTTCTTTTTTTGTGGCATCTTTGTCAGGTTTTGGTATTAGGGTGATGGTAGCCTCATAGAATGAGTTTGGAAGTTTACCTTCCTCTGCAATTTTCTGGAAGAGTTTGAGTAGGATAGGTGTTAGCTCTTCTCTAAATTTTTGGTAGAATTCAGCTGTGAAGCCATCTGGACCTGGGCTTTTGTTTGCTGGAAGATTTCTGATTACAGTTTCAATTTCTGTGCTTATGATGGGTCTGTTAAGATTTTCTATTTCTTCCTGGTTCAGTTTTGAAAAGTTGTACTTTTCTAAGAATTTGTCCATTTCTTCCAAGTTGTCCATTTCATTGGCATATAATTGCTGATGGTAATCTCATGATCCTTTGTATTTCTGTGTTGTCTGTTGTGATCTCTCCATTTTCATTTCTAATTTTATTGATTTGATTTTTCTCCCTTTGTTTCTTGATGAGTCTGGCTAATGGTTTGTCAATTTTATTTATCCTTTCAAAGAACCAGCTTTTGGCTTTCTTAATTTTTGCTATGGTCTCTTTTGTTTCTTTTGCATTTATTTCTGCCATAATTTTAAGATTTCTTTCCTTCTACTAACCCTGGGGTTCTTCATTTCTTCCTTTTTTAGTTGCTTTAGGTGTATAGTTAGGTTATTTATTTGACTTTTTTCTTGTTTCTTGAGGTATGCCTGTATTGCTATGAATCTTCCCCTTAGCACTGCTTTTACAGTATCCCACAGGTTTTGGGTTGTTGTGTTTTCATTTTCATTCATTTCTACACATATTTTGATTTCTTTTTTGATTTCTTCTGTGATTTGTTGGTTATTCAGCAGCATGTTGTTCAGCCTCCATATGTTGGAATTTTTAATAGTTTTTCTCCTGTAATTGAGATCTAATCTTACTGCATTGTGGTCAGAAAAGATGCTTGGAATGATTTCAATTTTTTTGAATTTACCAAGGCTAGATTTATGGCCTAGGATGTGATCTATCCTGGAGAAGGTTCCATGTGCACTTGAGAAAAAGTTGAAATTCATTGTTTTGGGGTGAAATGTCCTATAGATATCAATTAGGTCTAACTGGTCTATTGTATCATTTAAAGTTTGTGTTTCCTTGTTAATTTTCTGTTTAGTTGATCTATCCATAGGTGAGTGGGGTATTAAAGTCTCCCACTATTATGGTGTTATCGTTAATTTCCCTTTTCATACTTGTTAGCATTTGTCTTACATATTGTGGTGTTCCTATGTTGGGTGCATATATATTTATAATTGTTATATCTTCTTGGATTGATCCTTTGATCATTATGTAGTGTCCTTCTTTGTCTCTTTTCACAGCCTTTGTTTTAAAGTCTATTTTATCTGCTATGAGTATTGCTACTCCTGCTTTCTTTTGGTCTCTATTTGCATGAAATGTTTTTTTCCAGCCCTTCACTTTCAGTCTGTATGTGTCCCTTGTTTTGAGGTGGGTCTCTTGTAGACAACATATATAGGGCTCTTGTTTTTGTATCCATTAAGCCAGTCTTTGTCTTTTGGTTGGGGCATTCCACCTATTTACGTTTAAGGTAATTATTGATAAGTATGATCCCATTGCCATTTACTTTATTGTTTTGGGTTCGAGTTTACACCCTTTTTGTGTTTCTTGTCTAGAGAAGATCCTTTAGCATTTGTTGGAGAGCTGGTTTGGTGGTGCTGAATTCTCTCAGCTTTGGCTTGTCTGTAAAGCTTTTGATTTCTCCTTCATATTTGAATGAGATCCTTGCTCGGTACAATAATCTGGGCTGTAGGTTATTTTCTTTCATCACTTTAAGTATGTCCTGCCATTCCCTCCTGGCCTGAAAAGTTTCTATTGAAAGATCAGCTGTTATCCTTATGGGAATCCCCTTGTGTGTTATGTGTTGTTTTTCCCTTGCTGCTTTTAATATTTGTTCTTTGTGTTTGATCTTTGTTAATTTGATTAATATGTGTCTTGCAGTGTTTTGCCTTGGGTTTATTCTGTTTGGGACTCTCTGGGTTTCTTGGACTTGGGTGATTATTTCCTTCCCCATTTTAGGGAAGTTTTCAACTATTATCTCCTCAAGTATTTTCTCATGGTCTTTCTTTTTGTCTTCTTCTTCTGGGACTTCTATGATTTGAATGTTGGGGTATTTAACATTGTCCTGGAGGTCTCTGAGATTGTCCTCATTTCTTTTAATTCATTTTTCTTTTTTCCTCTCTGATTCATTTATTTCTACCATTCTATCTTCTACTTCACTAATCCTATCTTCTGCCTCCATTATTCTACTATTTGTTGCCTCCAGAGTGTTTTTGATCTCATTTATTGCATTATTCATTATATATTGACTCTTTTTATTTCTTCTAGGTCCTTGTTAAACCTTTCTTGCATCTTCTCAATCCTTGTCTCCAGGCTATTTATCTGTGATTCCATTTTGATTTCAAGATTTTGGATCATTTTCACTATCATTATTTGGAATTCTTTATCAGGTAAATTCCTTATCTCTTCCTCTTTTGTTTGGTTTGGTGGGCATTTATCCTGTTCCTTTACCTTCTGGGTATGACTCTGTCTCTTCATCCTGTTTATATTGCTGTGTTTGGGGTGGCCTTTCTGTATTCTGGCAGTTTGTGGAGTTCTCTTTATTGTGGAGCTTCCTCGCTGTGGGTGGGGTTATACAGGTGGCTTGTCAAGGTTTCCTGGTTAGGGAAGCTTGTGTCGGTTTTCTGGTGGGTGGAGCTGGATTTCTTCTCTCTGGAGTGCAATGAAGTGTCCAGTAATAAGTTATGAGATGTCAGTGGGTTTGGAGTGACTTTGGGGAGCCTGTATATTGAAGCTCAGGGCTGTGTTTCTGTGTTGCTGGAGAATTTGTGTGGTATGTCTTGCTCTGGAACTTGTTGGCCCTTGGGTGGTGCTTGGTTTCAGTGTAGGTATGGAGGTGTTTGATGAGCTCCTGTCAATTAATGTTCCCTGGAGTCAGGAGTTCTCTGGTGTTCTCAGGATTTGGACTTAAGCCTCCTGCTTCTGGTTTTCAGTCTTATTTTTACAGTAGCCTCAAGACTTCTCCATCTATACAGCACCATTGATAAAACATCTAGGTTAAATATAAAAGTTTCTCCACAGTGAGGGACAGCCAGAGAGGTTCACAAAGTTGCATGGAGAAGAGAAGAGGGAGGAGGGAGTTAGAGGTGACCCGAATGAGATGAGGTGGAATCAAAAGAGGAGACAGCAAGCTAGCCAGTAATCACACTTCCTTATGTGCACTCCACAGTCTGGACCACTCAGAGATGTTCACGGAGTTATACAGAGAAGAGAAGAGGGAGGAAGGAGACAGAGGTGGCCAGGAGGATAAAGGGGGGAATCAAAAGGAGAGAGACAGATCCAGCCAGTAATCAGTTCCCTAAGTGTTCTCCACCGTCTGGAACACTCAAAGAGATTCACAGAGTTGGGTAGAGAAGAGAAGGGGGAGGGAGGAGATAGAGGAGACCTGGTGGAGAAAAAGGAGAGTCCAAAGGGGGAGAGAGCAGTCAAGCCAATAATCTTGCTCCCAAGTAAAAATGGGTACTGAAGATTGGGTACAAAATTGATAACAAATACCAAAAAGCAAAGATTAAAAATCTAGAGTAGAGGTTGGATTTTCAAAAATACAATATTAAAGAAAAGAAAAAAGTCACAGAAATTATAAAATATATAAATTATATATGAAGTTTGCTTTAAAAAATAGAGTGTCTTTTTTTTTTTTTTTACAAAATAATAGTAGGTTATAAAAATGAAAATTAAAGGAGTAATAGAAGACTTAAAATGGAGAAGGCAATGGCAACCCACTCCAGCGTTCTTGCCTGGAGAATCCCACGGGTGGGGGAGCCTGGTGGGCTGCTGTCTATGGAGTTACACAGAGTCAGATATGACTGAAGTGACTTAGCAGCAGCAGAGGACTTAAAAAAATTTTTTTTAATTTTTTTAATGATAGTAAAAATATATCTAGGACTTTCTCTGGTGTTGTTGTGGGCACTGTGGGGTCAGTTCATTTTCGGATAGTTCCTTGGTCCAGCTTATATTTCTCAAGATCTATAGGCCCTTTCCTATGTAGTCAGTACTAACTACAGGGTTTTAATCTATTGCATCTGTCACTTCCAAGGCAGTTCCCTCTGTTTTAGCTTCTTCTGTTTGCTGGTCTCTTCAGTGTCTAATTTCCACCCTGACACAAGGGGGCGGTAGTGGACACTTTTTTTAGGTTCACTTGTTCAGTCGCACTGTGGGGAGGGAGGGACACTGCAAACACCGAACATTGGCGTGTGCTCAGTGTCTCAGCCACACTGGGCCTGCCCCTGCTCATGGTGCATGTGCCCTCCCTGCCCACACTGCTCAGGCTCTAGGTTGCTCCACCGGGAACTGTCCGAGGCCGGCCCTGGGCTGCATGCACCTCCCAGTACTAAGCCGCTCAGGTTCAGGCACTCAGGAAGTCGTCAGAGGCACAGATTCGGTTCGGCCTGTGTTTTGTGCCCTTCCCAAGTCTGAGCAGCTCAGGTGATGAGGTGTTTAGCGAGCGCAGTGGCTGCGACTTATCACCTCCCCTGTCCCTACCGCTCCATTTTGTGGGTGTACAACTGGCATACCTTCTCAGGCAGATGTTGACTGTCCAGAACCCCAAGAAGTTTTAGTTAGCAAAGAAGCCTGCTTGCAGTTTGGTAGATAATGCCTCTCTGGGGCTGCAATTGCCCTCTTCCAGCTCTGGCTGCCTGTCACCAGAGGGGGATGGTCTGCAGCCAGCTAGCTCTGCTCAGTCGTTTGTTCTGTGAGCAGGCCTGACTGTGTCTTAGGTTAGGGCTTTTCGCGTGGTAGCTATCCCACAGTCTGGTTTGCTAGCCCAAGTTAGTTCTCTCAGATTGCCCTAGGGGCATTCAGGCCTGGTCCTTACTCTAAGCAATGCAGCCTGCCCCTCTCTGCCCAACCCCGGCTTGCTAGTGGTGGGTGCAGGCGTCTGCGCTGCTTCTCCGCTGGGGGAGTTACCGTTGGGCACGTAATCTGTGGGTTTTCATTATTTATTTATTTTTCCTCCCAGTTATGTTACCCTCTGTTGTTCCAAGGCTCAACACAGACTCGGCAGTAAGAGTGTTTCCTGGTGTTTGGAAACTTCTCTCTTTTTAAGACTCCCTTCCTGGGACAGAGCTCCATCCCTACTTCTTTTGTCTCTCTTTTTGTCTTTTATATTTTTTCCTCCCTCCTTTTGAAGACAATGGGTTGCTTTTCTGGGTGCCTGATGTCCTCTGCCAGCATTCAGAGGTTGTTTTGTGGAATTTACTCAGCGTTTAAATGTTCTTTTGATAAATTTGTGGGGGAGAAAGTGGTCTCCCCATCCTATTCCTCCACCATCTTAGGACTGCCCTGAATTCTTTTTTTCTACTCAGAGTCCAGAAGCAGACACTATCTCTTGTCATTTCTCTTTGCCTGAACATCTTTTTTCTAGTGGCTAGCCTTTTGAAAGTCCTAGCAGTTATGCAGAGTCTCAGTTCTGTGTCCCCACCATGCATAGTTCAAGGACTTACCTCTGTCTCCATGTGTCAGAAACCCAAACCTCCTGACTACCAAGCTCACCAAATGTTCCAGAGCAGGGTTGGGCCTGGTAACAGCACTACCTCCCCACTGTTGGTGTCTGGAAGTTTCTCCTGTGTTCTCAAGATTTCAAATATCCTAAAGACTATCTGTTATATTCAATCCCTCATTTCTAGGTGTTTTGTACTGAGACTTTCAGGGGGTCTAATCTCTTAAGATGACAGAAACAGAAGTCCACAGGCTGTTGTTTTCCTCCCACCAAAGTCATCAGTGAGTAACAGCCACTATTCTGTTTTTCTCCAAGTCAGAGGTCAACTGCTTAATGCTTAGAAAAGGGATATTATCCAGTTAACAGGCAGGCCGAAACATCTTCCTTCCGTCTAAAGTTTCTATCTAATACCTTTTTCAGGCTCTAAGAGTTCCTGGATTACTCAAAAAGTTGATGAATATGAAGAGCTTCCTGTAGAAACATTCCAGGAAATTTAATTGGGAACAGGAAATATGAAGTGATCCAGGGCTCTCAAGCAAGCTCCATGTCCTTACATTGTAAGAACACACTCACCTAAAGACTCTACTCCGTGTTTGTTTTCTTTTGCTTTGTTTTCAATCAAAGAAGCAGCTGAGCCAAAAACAATTAAAACCTAAACTTATCAAAAAAGACAAAATTTTCCCAGTGAATCTCATGAGGCTGGATTTGGGAAAGAGTATTACTAATTTAGAGGAATTGCAGCTTGTTGACCTTTCTTGTTTAGTAACTACACTTTAGGTCTGAGGAAGACTGCCATTTCCCTGTAATCTCCAGGCCCCACATGGAGTGTTTTCTTTCCTAATTACTGTTTCAAAATCAGAACTTCTGTGTTAAAGGCCTTTTGCAGAAAGGCAAATAAGAGAATAACATAAGTCAGTGGTCATAGAGGAATGATAAGTTGTGATTTACAATATTAGTTTTAGGTATACAACATAGTGATTCCAAATTATTTTAGATAATACTCCACTTAAAGTTATTGTAAGATATTGGCATATTCCCTGTGATGTACAATATATCCTTATAGCTTATTTCTTTTATATATAGTAGTCTGTACCTCTCAATCTCCTGCCCCTATCTTTCCCCTCCTTCCTTTCCTCTCCCTGCTTGTTGTCACAAGTTTGTTCTCTATGAGACTATTTCTATTTTCTTTTTAAATATTTGTTCACTTATTTTTTATATTTCACATTTAAGTGATAACATACACTTTCTCTGACTCCTTTTACTAAGCATAATTCCCTCTAGGTCCCTCCAAGTTGCTGCAAATAGCAAAATTTTCATTCTTTTCACGGCTGAGTATTATTCCCTTGTATACATGTACATCTTCTTTATACATTCACCTGTTGATGGACACTTCAGTTGCTTTCATATATTGACTATTGTAAATAATGCTGCTATGAACATTGTGGTGCAAGTCTTTTTGAGTTAATGTTTCCTTCTAACATATACCCAGGAGTGGAATTTCTGGATCATACGGCAGTTCCATTTTTAGTTTTCTGAGGCAACTCCATACTGTTTTCCATAGCAGCTGCACCAATTTACATTCCACCAATGGTGTGCCAGGGTTCCCTTTAGAGAAGAATGATTTTTTAAAACCCCAGTCATTTAGAGTCCCAAAGAATAAGATCAAGCTACTAATGGCACAAAACAAACAAAAAACCTGTGACAGTGGCTACCTCCTGATATGAAGGAAGTAAAATCCCTGTGATGACTAACTATTTAGAGTTAGACCTGAAAAATATTCAGGGATAGGAGATTAAATGGGAGGGAAGAGGGTCATGGCATGAAAGAAAGTCATTAACTACAGAAATATACCAAAGCACTAGTCCGTGAGGACTCACACACCAGACCTTATAAGTAACATTATGATGCTTTGTTCTTGACAATCCACCTTCTGTCCATGCAACCTTTTTGCAGTAATTCTCCTTGGTGCTCTCCTCACACACTGCCTCCTGAGCCCATCTCACACCCCCCACCCCTGACTCCCACATTAGATGCTCTACCACCATCCTGTCAAGCTGAGGGTCTGGGTGATGCAAGGAGGTGATCTGGGAAGATCCAGCAGTTGCAACAGGAGGCAGATGGAAAATTACATCAGGAGGTTCCTGAGCACAGAGTAGGTGAAAATCTGGAAGGTAGACAGCTCTATAATCAAAATAATGGCCCAGTCAAAGAAGGTAGATTCTGAGTCTCTAGTCCCTGGGAGGACTGGCAGTGAGGGAAGCAAGGCAAAACTCTAGTTCAAAAGGCAATGAGGTCTAAGAAAGAGCAGAGGAAAGGAACTGGGAGGACCATGGAGCTGTTAGTTGAAATAGATCTGATAACCAAAGGAGTGATCACAGGGATGGAGACAGGAGTCCACAGACCAGATCAAGGACTGGGTGTTGCAGATAATTTTCTGAGATATTAACAAAGACTCTTCCCGTGCATCCTTCCCCCAGGCTTTGTGCCCAGTAATCTTCCCAATTCAGCAAGAACAAAGAATCATATTCTTAGCCACTAGCTCCAAAACAGGCTCTTAAAATTCATAACAGAAGTGAGCTTATTAAAAGCCAAAGTATTTTGATTTGTATGAATTGGGCTTTTGAGAGACAAAACATTGTTTTGGTTCCAAAAGTTTGGCTTTGAGTATCAGAATCCAATGAACTGAACAAAAAGTTTATAGTATAGTCAAAGTTTGTATTATAAACAAGGGCGTTGGAAAAGTGCAGGGTGATGATTAAGCTGTTTTTTCCCTCCTACCACCCCCACAGAGCCACTGCCCCTCCCCTAAAACCACAGGAAAATCTCAGAGATTGAAGGAAAGAAGATAGTTAGGAAAGGAGAGTAGGACAGTGAGTAACTGATATGAATACCTGAGAAAGGCACCTCTATATACTGCATGTCCCAGCTTCACACCTATGGTGCTAGAGTGAGAACCTCTAAGAAAAATCCCATATGGGTTTTTAGAGGGACCTGAGAGCACAAGCTACTTCTACCTCTCATCTCAGGGTACAACCCAGAGACACTGAAAGCCCCTTGGAGAAGCCCATGTCCAACAGGAGGCTAGAAATGCAATGTGGCAAAGGCTAAGAGATGCCCATATGGATGGGCATGAGCACAGTTTCATAGAGACTCAGCACCTGGAGGTGACGTAGGAAAAGCATTCGGGGTTCCCAGACCTCCAGTCCTGAAAAGGGCTCAGATGAGCTAAGAGAGGTCCCAGAATGGGGAAGGAGGACACAGAGCTCTGGAACTAGCAAATTGAGGCCCATGGCTGGGACATGAGCAGATGCCAGTGCACAGTAATGTGAACCAGGCAGGTTCTTATTACATCTTAGAGATGCCAGAAAAAGATAAGAGGGTGACTATTAAATATTCATCCCCTTCACAAAAGCCTGGATAACAGTGAAGCTGTCATCATCCCCAATCCCCAGAGCTTAGGTCATCTGTGAAAGACAGATACCTTGTATTGGCTGAATTAAGTGTTCTGCCACAGAACGGACATGGGGGCTCAAGGGCTCAATTAGGTTCAGTCATAGAGAAATAAAGATACATCTTTGACGTGTGTGAGTTTTGCAATGGTGAAATTTATACCCATTAGCAGATCTAGATCCAGAATAACACTGGTTTAATACTGGAGCCCCTAAACTAGTGGTTTAGGGCACCATAAATTTTCTCTAATTAAATTTTATGGAGTTGAGTTATACCCTAACTCTATGCCAGAACTTAGTATAAAAGCTACATTTCAGACCAGTGAGGAAAAGTTTATTCAATAAGTGAAATTGGCATAACTAGGAACCACTTGGGAAAATTAAGACAAATCCTTATCCTACCTCTTATATGAAAGTAAATTTCATATAGATCAAATATTTAAACTCTAAAAAAGAAGCCATAATAACACTTGAAGAAGACTGCTTTTATTTACAATCTTAGAATGGAGAAGACTTTCCTAAGAATAATACAAAACTGAAGAATAAAGCAGATTGCTAAATTTGACTAAAAAAATTTTAACTTATGTATAATTTAAAAATAATAATGAAAAAAAATTTTTAATGGTTAATTTGGAATACTATTTATAATCCATAGTGTAAACAGATTTACAAGGAGAAAGTATAATCAATAAAGAAAAAGATGACCAACCAACTAGAATATTGAACAAAAGAGAAAAACAGGGAAAGCAAGAAAGGAGATACAAATGACCAATACATGTATGAAAAGATGTTAAACCTTGTTAATTAAGGGAAGCATAAACAAAAATAACATTTTTAATATTTAAACCTGGCAAAAATCTAAGTTTTATAATACTGCTGATGAGGACACAGAAACTAGGCATCTTCATACACCTTTGTATAAAGGTAGTTACTGCACTATGGCAACACATATCAAGTGTTTTATATCATGCTCCTTGTATTCAGCAATTTCATTCTAAGTTCTTACAGATGCCCTTGAAAAAGTAGTCCATGAAATATGTTCATTGCAATGTTTTTAATAATAAAATATGGAAATTCTCTTTAAGTAGGAATATAAGGAAAGATCGTTCAAGGCAAGTCACACCAATGACAGGAGTCTCGGAGGAACAGAGGATTCACAGACAATATGTTCGACTCACATTGAAGTTCCATTATATTTCTCAGCTAATGAAATAAAGCCTCATCTTGTGTTCATACTGTGACATTTTGATATCTTCTTTTTCACTGAATTCAACCCCTTGGGGCTGAATATCAAATATTTTGCTATTTGATCCTACTGTGTTGTGAACATATTCTATTGTCTTTCTAATGGAGCTGGACCTTGAGAGACCAGTATAATTTGACCAGGTGGAAAAGTCAGGCAGGACATTACAGGAGGACAAACAGACATGGGACTGTGGAAGTTTATGGTGGCTTGATAAGCAGAAAACAGCACACGTGAATTACAGTATGTAGATGGGAGAAGTAGTGAAGCCAGAAAATGAAGCTAAAGCCAGACTATGATGCAGCAGCCAATGCTTTTTCACAGAGGATCATTATTATTAGGTTTGTGTTTTAGGAAACAACTCTGGCAGCCATGTGAAGGATGGAATGAAGAACGAAGGAGGCAGGGAGGCCCGTTAGTTGGTTGATGCACTAGGTGATGAGGTCAAAATAAGGGCAATGGAAGCTAGGCTGGAGAAGGGAGATAGGAATTAGCAACATTGTAGGTAGTATAGATGGAATATGGCTACTTATCAGAAATGAAGGAGAAGAAGTCATCTGAGATAGCCTTAACAGAAGCAGGGTATTGATTGGAAGTGGGAGTCAAAGGATGTGAAAACATTTCCAGTTTCATAGACTATGAAAAGATGACCCCTTATCAACAGGAGTTTGGGAAGGAAGACACTTTAATGGAAGGCTGGAAGATCTGCTAAATTTGGGAGGTGTTGTATGTGAGATACCTAGGGGGTGCCCAGACACAGATTCCTGATCGATATTTGGAAATATGATTGGAACCTCTAGAGTGATAAAGACTGCTCCAGCACAGAGGGAATGCAAGATGAGAAAAGGATGGAGGTAGAACTTTGGAGAATCCCTGCATTTCATAGCTGGGTCAGAGAAGGGGAGTCAGCAAAGGAACTGGAGGAAGAACAGTGAGAGAGGATGGAGAAAAAGTCATGCTCTGAAAGCCACACGTGGGGCCAGCCCTGAATTCAGCCCTGCAAGGCAAGCCCTACAGAGCCCATAGTCAGCACAGCAATCTGCCCCCTCAGCCCCATTCTGATTTTCTCCAGCTGCTATATAGAGTTCAATGTATTGTTCAACTTTTCATATAAAAACTCTCAAACACTTTCTAAAAAGTAAGTAGTATAATCCCCTTTGTCCCAGGATTCATAAATATGAAAAGACGCAATATCCCTATGCCATTTGGCAAGTCAAGGGCACTGGAGCTCAGAGTTCTTCAAGCCTTAGTCCAAGAATCCAACAGCCAAAACCTTCCAAACAAACAAACAAAAGCAACAGAATAAACCAGAGTTGGCAAAAGTTCATGCAGATCATATTACATTTCTTTTTCCATTTTTATGAGGAAACCTGGTACTCACAAAATATTGAGTTCCTTTCCTACATTTTACAGCATGGTGTTCTTATTTCTTTTAAAATCTTATAAGAATTTCCCAACAATCTTCATGTTCCTTAAATCCTGACAATGCCAAGACATTTCTCCAGGCTGGCTTTAGTTAGGATACTAAAGAGATTTCCGGACATTTTACTTCACTGACTATTTTTAGTCAGTGCTTAAACTTAAATGTTTAAGTATGTAATTAATCCTAAAGCCCTTGTGATTATCTATTTGCTCAGAAAAATATTGATATGGATTGCAGTGACAGACTCTGAGACATGCCTTGGAATCTACATAAGAAACCAATGAGTTATTTAGAAAAAATAATTCAGATCTGGATATTGTGATTTAAAACTGCCAAAACAAATAAACTTCAGATGCAAAGATGTTTTTAATCAAGAATGTTTAAGAAAAAAAACTACATAAGATATATCCAAAATGAGAGTGTTTTATTAAGTAGTATTTTTTTAGAGTCAGAATACAAACAAGACACTGGAAGTATTCCTAAAATAGAGTACTAAAGACTCAGGAGCGTAACTTGGAATTTTGTTTTATAAATCCAATTTTATACATTTAAAGAACTGTTCTTGCATTTCTTCAGACTGTCAGATATTTTAATAACTGGATATTTTAATTCTGAATCTAAATGAAAATTTGCTTTATTTGGTATCAGTGTAGTAAAACTGTTGGTGCCAAGGCAGCTGTATCTGCCCTGTAGTGGAGGGATGACTTTTTCTACTTTGCCCAAAAAATTAGACTTTTTTTCATGTAGGCTTTCAGCAGTTCTACTTGCTGTTTACTTCTCTTACAAATGCAAACTATACATTCATGTACAAAGCAGAAAACCAAATCCTATCGTCCACTTCCCAGGAAGTAGCCACTATTAATTTGATGTATATATGTATATGCATCCAGTTTCTTTTTAGTACTCAATCCAAAGAGGTAGATTTTTTTAATAGGAATATGCCAAAATATTCTTCTTTAATTCATGCTTTTTTTTGTTAAGAATATGTCAGGAGCATATTATCTTTGTTATGTGTTAGTTGCTCAGTCATGTCCAATGCTTTGTGCCCCCATGGACTGGGGCTCACCAGGCTCTTCTGTTCATGGGATTCTCCAGGGAAGAATACTGGACTGGGTTGCCATTTCCTTCTCCAGGAGATCTTCCCAACCTAGGGATCGAACCCAGGTCTCCAGCATTGCAGGCTGACTCTTTACTGTCTGAGCCACCAGGGAAGCTCTTATCTTTACTAGCAACATATTTACATGAAACTCTATACCAGGCATTCTTCTAGAAGCTAGGGATACAAAAGTTAAAGTAAAAAGAAAATTTGCTTTTTAGAAAAGGGAGGAGGGGGCAGAAGATAATAAATGTCAGTGAATAATATGTATTTGGGAAAAAAAGTTGAAGTTAAAAAGCAGAGATAAATTATCTTTTACATAGGGTAGTGTGTTGATCAGTGTGCCAGCTGGCAAAGAACTTCACTCTCAAATGGCTCAAATGAAGAGATTGATGAAGGAGCTATTTGCAGAAGTATGGAGAGGGATGCAAGGCAAAAGAGGCAAGGAGATAGTATCCCAAGGGCTGAAGTGGCAAAGAAAGGAATGAACAGGGTCAAAGGAGAGCCCAGAAGCCATTGGGCCATAGAGGAGGTGCCTCTGGAATGTGGGGATAGAACTATTGCTAGAGATGCAAGCCTGAAGCAAAGAGAGAGTGGGGAAGAAATACCCTGGCCTTTCTCTGGTCCCTTTCTCTGCTGTCCTGCTGATCTACTCACTGGCAGAAGCCAGAAGGAAGACAAGGGCATGGAAAGTGGTGAGAAGTATTCCAATTTCAGATAATGTGAAGGTAGAGCCAGTCGGCTTTGCTGATTGGTTTGGGGAGTGAAGGAAAGCAAAGTACCAGGGATGACAGCTATGTTTTTAGCCTGGACTACAGATTGACAGAGGATAAGATGGTCAGATAGCATCTGACTCAATGGACATGAACTTGAGCAAACTCTGGGAGATAGCAAAGGACAGGGAAGCATGGCATGCTATAGTCTACGGGGTCGCAAAGAGCCGCATGTGACTCAGGGACTCAATAACAACAATGACTGATTAATTTGAGTTACCATTATTGAAACAGAGATGGCTGGGGAAGAAACAGTTTATGGGAGTTAAGGGTTTGGGTTTTTGTATATGTCTGGTTTGCAATGCTTATTAAAGATACAAGTGGAATGACTAGTAGTCAGGTGTATGAGTTTGGAGTTAGAGGAGATATAAATTTGGGATTAATCCACAATTAAATGGCCAATGGAGCTGATTAAGAGAACCTCTAAATGGTAAGCAAAGCAAACCAAGGACACTGCCAATAGGGTCCTCCAACACTTAGAGGTCCTTAGGATCAGATGAAGCCAGCAGAGATGGGGAAGCTTCCAGCAAAGTAGGAAGAAACTGGGAAAGGCTGGTGAACTTAGAACACAAGTGAAGAGAGTATTTCACAGAAAAAGGAGTAATCAGCAGAATTAGATGCTATCGACCAGGGGATCTGGCAGCACAGAAGACTCCAACAACCCTAGTGAAAATAGTTGTGTTGAAGCAGAGAAGATGAAAGCCTGATTGCAGTGAGTTATAGAGAGAATGAGGAAGTGAAGACAACAAATCCAAACAACAGTTTTAGAAATTTGGCAATGAAGAGCAGCTATAATGGAGGAGAATTTGGATGAATAGAGGGTGGTTTCATATGAGATACATCTCACATTTGTATGCCGATGCGAATGATTTCTGAAGGAAGTGGAAAGTGACAATTGCAGGAAGGACAGGGCATGATTGCAAAAGCAAAATTCTTGAGGAGGCAAGACAATATGAGTTTCTGTGATGCCGTGCACAGTGGAGAAGTTGTCCCATATGGGCACAGAGACTGTTGGAATGATGTAACCAGTGGGAAGATAGAGCCAGATAGAACTAGACGTAGGAAGATAAGGCAGACCTCTGCTAATTGCTTCTATATTCTCAGTGAATTTATTAACAGAACCGAAGTCATCAGCTGAGAGTGAAGCTAGGGAAGATGCTGGAGGGCTGAGAAGAGACTCTGAAATGATGCCTCTGGTGGAGAGAGGAAGCTTACCACAGAAGTATGGTGTGACTGTGTGACAGCGGAAACAATAAATTTCAATAAGCCTAGCCAGCAGAGCAGAATTCCTCCACCTGCTTCCTTTCTCCACAGTCAGCAGCTCAGGTGCAGATATGGTGCAGGTAGAGAATTGAGTTGTTCCAGGGTTTTGGGTTTCCCTTTATAATGGCTATGTGCATGCATGCTAAGTCACTTCAGTTGTGTCCAGTTCTTTGCAACCTTATGGACTGTAGCCCACCAGGCTCCTCTGTCCATGAGATGCTCCAGGCAAGAATACTGGAGTGGATTGCCATGCCATGCCATCGAAACTGAGTTTCTTGATGTCTCCTACATTGGCAGGCAGATTCTTTACCACTGCACCACCTATAATGGCTGCAAGGTAGTTTACTTTTTGTGACTAAAACAAGTTTGTTTGAAATTCAAGAGTCCAGCTATGGTTTATTTATCCAGTAAATGAAACAAGATGTTTAAGCAATACTACACATAATTTAATCTAGGATTTAATTATATTTTTGTATTTGGAGAATTTGAAGCAATTTATTTTGAAAGAACCTTAGAAATACGTAGGGATGATGAGGCTCCTTGTAATGTCATTTGATCTTTAGGATTTATACTAAGAAGTAGAGTTTGAAAGCCAGCTTGTGAAGGAATTTGTTAGTCAGTGGCTTACTGGCACACCTGTATATATGCCCACATGGGTGTGGAGTCAAGGAGGCCAGGTTGAATTTAAGGCTCTCAGCTGGGCTCAGGTCTGCTCCTCAGGGCTTCCTTCAAAGGCCCAGGCTGAAATGACTGTGTGTTTCCTCATGGTGGTAGCAGACTACAAGAGCTGGGTGCAGAAACACGCACCGGCCCTTAAGATCCTGGCTAAGAACTGGTGCTGTCGCCTGTGCCCACAGTCCGTTGGCCAAAGCAGTTACACAGCCAGACCCAACGTCAATGGGGTATGAAAATATGATCTGCTTATTGTGGGAAGCACTTTAAATTTCCACAGCAAAGAACGTAGATGTGTCATTTTATTATTGGAGAGAACTGGGAACCATAATCCTGATCGCTGGTAGGATAAGACTTCTTAACATCATTGAGAACTTCAAAGACAGATGACTGAGGTTTCATATACACAAGTATTTGATATTATACATGATACAATCTGAAATGTCAGAAGCTCTCTGGACTTCTGGCTTCAGTGGTCTGAATCCCCATCTATCCCTTTCCTAATCTCCTAAACTGGTATTGTCGTCACATGGGTCCCAGTGATCTTATATTTATGAACTGAACACAAGTTCACCCTCAGAAAAACAGCCCTTCCTTCCCTCCTAATCTGGTTTGTGCTTGGAAAAGTTCCCACTTTAAGAACCTTAAGCTCTATAAATTTAAAAGAACTGTTTCCTCAGGCAAGCATTTTTTTAATTCAGATAAAGTTTCAGAATGGCGTCTGTCTGAAAATGATGGGGGAAGGGAGACTTATAAGGGCTATTGCAAATAACTGACTTGAAATGCTGGGCATGAAACAGTAGTTACCAAAGCCATTATCAGATACAGTTTTATCACTGGGTTCTTAAAGATTTAAATAAAAAGAAAATTTTAAAAGGGCAGGAAAAAAGTTTTCTTTGAAGTCTCAGAGTTGTTTGCCTTTGCAAGCAGAAGCAATGTTCTTGCCTCTTAGCAAAGTACTTTTCCTATTGATTCAACACTTCATTGCTTTTCTGTCTTCTTAGGACTTGCATGGGGGTCTCTTTCAGTACTCAGGAGTCTTTTTTACTAGATGATTTCCAGATTCTTAGATCCTTTCATCTTTGTCCACAGTTTCCTTCAGTTTGTTTCTTTTGATTCTGTTATGTGATGCTCTTCAGGGATTGTTGAATCCTTGAAGCTGTATTCCAACTCTGTTTAATGTTTTTAAACACACACACACATTCTTTTAAAGAAAAGTGAATGTAGTTTGAAAATCATGATGAATCACTAAACATATTGTTGGGTATTTTGGTCATCTTTCTTCTTCAGTGAGAAATTTTAGCTTCCTAGAATTCTGTGTATTCTGCAGAGGCACTTAACTTACTTGCAATAAGCCCTTGAAACCCCTCAGTGCATTATCAAGTGCAAAACATCACACTTATTTTTTGGTCTGAATTTATGAGACAACAGTTCCAGAATCATGGCTTGCATTAAGGCCCTGAAATTCTTCCATGTTATAGTTAGTACAAATCCTGAGCCAGAATCATGGAACAATGCAAGGTAAAGCTATTCAGGGACAGAAAACCTGTATTTTATGCTCCATTTTTATTTAAGAAAGTTGTTTGGCTTCTTGAATATTTATGGCCATGATTAGGTCTTTTACCTTTAGGTTATTTACCTTAATTTGACCTTGTTACTACTTTTTATGTAAGAAAATAATCAACTGACTATATTGACATTTTTAAATCCAGCTTATTAACTAGATATTAAAATTCTCAGACAAAGCACTGAATTGTCCAACTTTGTTGATTAATTTGAGATGTTTGCCATATTAATAATTTGATAAATAAAAATTGTTTTTTGCTACCCTAAGCCACCCCAGCCCCCAAATATTAGGAAAATATTTCATTTAATGAGCATTTATTAAGTGTCTTTAAGTGAAAAGGATTGTTCCTTCTCTATAATCTCCCTCAGGAAATAGTTTCATGAAGGTAGATAGATGCATTATATTCAATTAATTTCCAATATAATATCCTAAGAGTTTTATTAACTCAGTGGTTATCCAATTAATAATAATTAAATCATTTTTTTTCAGACTAAATCACTGATCTCTTGGTAGTAATTGCCTCAATAGAACAGCAAAATGGAGTCAGAAATAAGTATTTGATTCCATCTGGATTAAATTAATAGTGTTTACAATGCCTTTCAACGGACAAAGACAAGAATAAATGCCTTTAGGGTGAAATTGCATGAAGTGATTTAAGGGAGCAGTGCTCACCCTTATTTTAAACTATAATAGCTTTACAATCTAGTCTCTTCACCAATAATTGTTAATTCTCACCATTTTCCAATCCTTATGGGCATGTTTCAAAAAAGGAAAGATTGTGTATTAAAAGAGACTTCCCTTCTAGCCTCAAACAAGAATATAAATAAGGAATCTGAGTCTAATTATCCAGCAGTATGTTAGTCCCCATTGGAGAAGGAAATGGCAAGCCACTCCAGTGTTCTTGCCTTGAGAATCTCAGGGATGGGGGAGCCTAGTGAGCTGCCGTCTATGGGGTCGCACAGAGTCGGACACGACTGAAGCAACTTAGCAGCAGCAGCAGCAGCATGTTAGTCCCCAGAAGAAAAAACATGTTTAATCTTTTCAACTTTTTAGAAGACTTTAGAGAAAGCCTCACTTCTCATCCTTGGAGAAACAAATATATAGTTTACATTGTTTCTTTTCTTTTAAATTTTAGAATTTCAAATAGAAATTACTTACTTACTCTTCTTTCCCATTTCCTTCCTCTCCTTTTCCCTCCCCCAGAACACAGTCCCAAAACATGCAGTTCGGCAGATTAAGGCAGGCATCTGCCCTTGAAGGAGAGGACCACAGTGGCCCAGAGCAAGGTGTCAGAGCTCAAATCCAGCAAGAGAGTGGCCACCCAGGATGGCTGCCCCATGTAGGGGTCAGAGTCAGAGCTGGGTAAAGAGGGTGTCCACAAAGGGCAACCTGGTGTAGGCTGTCAGAGCCCAGAAAGAGTGAGGAAAGCATCCAGGCATGAGGCTACCCAGCACAGAATGCTGAAGCCCAAATAGGGTAAGCAGGTGTCCACAAGGTGAGGACAGGGCATCTCAACCCGAGTGAGATGAGTGTCCATGTGGGTAAAAGGGTGGCAGCAGAGATGGGTCACATACTAGGAGATTGATGAAATAAGGAAATAAATTAAGGATGTTAAGAGTAAGGTTCCTAATGGTCAGAGTAGGAAGATACAGACATGAGAAGGAAGAAAACTGAAATGAACCCCATGGTATTGGATCGAAATTGGAGGTATCAGTATAAACTCATGATTTTCAATATAAATGAGTATAAAGACATAGAATAGCTAATATGTAAGTAAATAAAACTATTGTTTTAAAGATATTTGCATCTATGTTTTAGATATAGATATACATAGCTAGCTGTGTCCACTGAGAGGGCTTGGGAATAGCCAAACTCTTAAGAGTAATGAACACACCCAACACCCAGAGCTTGGGTGTTGGGTGTGTTAAAAAATAAATATGATTTATGTTAAAAAATAAATATGATTTATGTTAAAAAATAAATATGATTTTCCATTAACAGCAGCCTAGATTTCTTGGGGAATTATCCTAGACCTGGGTCAGGGAGAGTATAAGACGAGCATGTAACATCTTCTTATATCAAAAAGCAAGGAAGTGCTCCAAGAATGATGAAAGTGATATGTGAAAGTGTTAGTCACTCAGTCATGTCTGACTCTTTGTGACCCCATGGACTGTAGCCCACCAGGCTCCTCTGTCTATGGGATTCTCCAGGCAAGAATACTGGAATGGGTTGCCATTCCCTTCTCCAGGGGATCTTCCTGACCCAGGGATCAAACCCAGGTCTCCTGCATTGCAGCCAGATTCTTTACCATCTGAGCCACCAGAGAAGCCCCCAAGAATGGGGAAATCTCAAAAGTATAGAGAAGCCAGCTTGAGGGGGCTGCCCTTGACCAAATCAGGGATAGTTTGAGAATTAAAATAATCTATTGAATAAAACAGGAATGAATCTAAATCCAAACAAATTTAAATCATAAATGAATTGAAAATTTAGTGAGAAACAAAGTACTAAAGAAAGTAAGAGTAACTTTCAATGGAAAAGCATATGCCATGTTAACTAGTTGATCAAAGTGAATGTCAACAGCAATGGGTCAAATCTAAATTGTACATCACTTGAGTTGTGGCAAAGAGAACATTGTGGTAGTCCTACCAAAGATAAATGACCTGAATATAATCAAAGAAAGGTCAAATGAGCCCAAATTAAGTGTTATTGTACATAACAACTACCATGTGATCCTTAAAATTGTCAAGGTTGTAAAAGCCAAAGGAAGACCAACTTCTTCAAGACTAAAGAAAACTAATGTGACCACTAAGTACCCTGTGTGGTTTTGAACCAGATCCTTTTGCTAAAGTATGTCATTAGGATGATTGGCAAAGCTTAAACGGGGGCTGAGGATTAGAAGTTAGCCATGGTTCAGTGTTAATCTCCTGATTTTGATGGCTATTCTGTGGTCATGTAGGAGAATGTAATTGTTGGAAAATGAAGAGTGAAGTAGTCAGGGATGACGACACATCAGCTTAGCAGCCTGCTCTCCAGTTGTTCAGGAAAACAAGTTTCTGTCCTGTACTGTGCTTGCAACTTTTAAAAACCTTTACTGCTTAAAATCCCAAAACTGTTCCAAGTTTTAAAATAAAATACATTTATAAAATATAATAAAATTTTTTGTGAATAATGAAATAAATCTCATTATTTAATTTTGATTGTTTCCACTTTTTACTTGTGTACTCTCAGTATTACACAGATTATATCTGGAGCTCAAGGGTAAAGACTGCATCTCACTCATTTTTGTACCCCACAAAGTACCCAGAACATGATAGTCACTTCCCTTATTTATAGTCCCAGTTTTTACTTTTTGCTGTCAACTTTAATAATGCTTCAAGAAAAACATATTAAAATGACAATGTCTCTGAGAAATATTTCTCACTTTTCTCTAAATGCCTCAACACACATCTCGTTAAACCCCATCCCATCCCCCAAATAAAAAAAAAAGTTAAATAATAGAAATGCATATCTTAAACAATCAAAGTCTTTATTATGCTTACTACTTAGTCATTTCATTGTTGTAATGATGATGCCGCTGTTGTTCTTTAGATTTTACCATTAGGCTACTTTTTTTCCTACCTTATCCGCCTTTTAATATACAGCTCCCATATTTCCTTTAGTAGAAATGCCACATGACCCACTTTTTTTTTTTTAACACACAGCATGCATTAGAGACCTTGTTGGCCACATTCTGATTTTTTCTTGGCTAGACAATTTGAGCCATGATATGGGGAACTGCCTAAGGCCAGTCAGCCACTCACTTTGTCCAGCACAGCCATCTTTACCAGAGGGCGGTGCTGTGGAAAGAATTTGACTGTTTTACTATATTTTGTCATTAGCATTTTATAAAATGTAGTGTGTGCTAAGTAGCTTCAATCATGTCCAACTCTATGCAACCCTATGGATCATAGCCCACCAGGTTCCTCTGTCCAAGGGATTCTCCAAGCAAAAATACTGGAGTGGGTTGCCATTTCCCCCTCCAGGGGATCCTCCCAGTCTAGGGATAGAACCCGCATCTCTTATGTCTCCTGCACTAGCAAGCGAATTCTTTACCACTAGCGCTACCTGGGAAGCCCTTATAAAATGTAGACGAAGTAGGAAAATGGAATAGTTGATATTAGTGAAAAATACGGATTTCATAGAAGTAATACTATTGAGATAAAGATAGAAATCAGTGGACAGGCCAAATTCTGTAGATTGCATTCCTACTCAGATGTTCATTGAACCTTAAGTTCATTCAACATTAAGCCAGGTGACAGTGTTTTATTATGGGGGGGGCGGGGAATCCAAGTTTACAGCATGTATATTATATATTAGAAATAGATATTTGAAGACTGTGTTTAAGTTGGTATAGTTAGACTTACCTTTTAATATATGTTTGATAGTCTGTTTTCATTTATGCTTTCAGAAAGGCTTTATGTATGAAAGTAGCAGACTGCCTATAGAGTTCATGAGAGAAAAAGTCTGCTTCTCTCCTAAAATTCAGATAACTTTTCCAGAGTTGTAATTTCTAGCAGCTGTGACCTGGGGATGGAGGGATGGTTGAGAGCAATCACATAGGTGGCCAAGATGATCACCTCCGCCCTTAGCAGTACCACTGGAATTATAGATCTCCCACCCACCCATAAATCTCATATATGAGTATCCAGGAGAAATGATCATCTTTTCTCTGTTTTAGCTGTAGTCTTGGTTAAAGCCAAGATTGTCGTAGATTTTATATAAGGTTTTCACTGAGATTCAAAATTCAAATTCAATTCTAAGGGCTGTGTCCTACCATTCTTTTCCTGTTTTAACATAAAATTTCTGGAATGCAGGTCAATTAAAGATAGAGAAGGGAGAGAATAAAAGTAGAAAGAGATGAGGAAGAGAAAGAAGAGACAGAAAGACAACAGGAAAATAGAAATAAAGCTAGGAAGAGGGAAATGCTGATAAAAAAGACAATGAAGAAAACTAATTCAGAGGGATTCAAATTTGACTTCATGACTCTAGATCTGGACACCAGATCCAGAGTGTCCCTTCTAACTTCTCCTCTTTTCCCTCAATATTAAAGGGTCAAGAGCACCCTATTATGGCCCCCGTCATGGGGTCCAACTTCCAAGTCACCATGTTACTTAGTAAGGACAATAACATTTGCATTTGCACAGTGCTCTGTATTTTTTATTGAAGTATAGTTAATTTACAGTGTTGTGTTAATGCGGCTGTACAGCGAAGTGAACTCAGTTATATCTATATATAGATATATCATTTTTTATATTCTCTTCCGTTACGGTTTGTCCTAAGAGATTAGATATAGCTCCCTGTGTTATACAGTAGGACCCTGTTGTTTATCCGTTCTAAATGTAATAGTTTGCATCTACTCCCAGTCCATCCCTCCTCCTTCCCCCACTGCCCTGGCAACCACAAATCTGTTCTCTATGTCTGTGAGCCTGTTTCTGTTTTGTAGATAGGTTCGTTTGTGCCATATTTGAGATTCTACATGTGTGATATCATATGGTATCTGTCTCTTTCTGACTTATTCCACTTAGTATGATAATCTCTAGTTGCATCCATACTACTGTAAATGACATTGTTTCCTTCTTTCTTATGGTTGAGTAGTATTCCACTGTATATATATACTATATCTTCTTTATCCATTCATCTGTTGTTTGACATTTAGGTTGTTTCCATGTCTTGGCTATTGTGAATGCTGCTGTTATGAACATAGGGGTGCATGTACGTTTTTGAATTATGGTTTTGTCCAGCTATATGCTGAATCATATGGTAATTCTAGTTTTAGTTTTCTGAGGAGTCTCCTACTGTTTTCCATAGTGGCTGCACCAACTTACATTCCCACCAACATTGTAGGAGGGTTCCCTTTTCTCCAAACCATTTCCAGCATTTGTTATTTGTAGAATTTTTCATCATGGCCATTCTAACTGGTGTGAGATGACATCTCATTGTAGTTTTGATTTGCATTTGGCTTCCCTAGTGGCTCAGCAGTAAAAAAAATCCTCCTGTAGTGCAAGAGCCTCAGGAGACGTGGGTTCAATCCCGGGGTCAGAAAGATCCTCTGGAGAAGTCAATGGCAACCCATACCAGTATTCTTGCCTAGAGAATCTCATGGACAGAGGAACCTGGTGGGCTACAGTCCATAGGGTCACAAAGAGTTGGACACAACTGAAGCAACTTACCAATAATTAGTGATGTTGAGAATCCTTTCATGTACTTATTGACCATCTGTATGCCTTCTTTGAAGAAATATCTATTTAGATCTTCCCACTTTTTGATTGGGTTTTTTGTTTTCTTTGTTGTTGAATTATAAGAGCTGTTTGTATATTTTGGAGATTAAGCCCTTATGGGTCACATCATTTGCAAATATTTTCTCTAATACCATAGGTTATCTTTTTGTTTGTGCTTTTCTTTGCTATGCAAAAGCTTTGATTAGGTGCCATTTGCTCTTTTTTTTTTTTTTTGGTATTGCCTTGGGAGATTGGTATGACTTGGGAAATACTGGTACAATTTATGTCAGATAATATTTTCCAGTGCCCTCTTCTGGGAGTTTTATGGTGTTGTATCTTATGTTTAAGTCTTTAAGCCATTTTGAGTTTATTTTTGTGCATGGTGTGAGGATGTGTTCTAACTTCATTGATTTATGTGCGGAGAGTTGGTGATGGACAGGGAAGCCTGATGTGCTGCAGTCCATGGGGTCGCAAAAAGTCCAACACGACTGAGCAACTGAACTGAACTGTCCAACTTTCCCAATACCACTTGCTGAAGAAACTATCTTTTTCCCATTGAATATTTGTGCTTCCTTTGCCAAAGCTTAATTGACCATAGCTGTGTGGGTTTATTTCTCTACTCTATTCTGTTCCGTTAACCCATATGTCTGTTTTTGCACCAATACCACACTGTTTTGATAAGTATAGCTTTGTAATATTGCTTGAAGTCTGGGAGTGTTATGCCTCCTACTTTGTTGTTGTTTTTTTTTTCCCCCATGATATTGCTTTGGAAATTCTGGGTCTTTTAATGGTTCCATATAAATTTTTGTATTATTTGTCCTAGTTCTGTGAAAAATATCATGGGTAGTTTGATAGGGATCACATTAAATCTGTAGATTGCTTTGGGTAGTATTGCCATTTTAGCAATGTTAATTCTTCCAGTTCCAGAGCATGGGATAGCTTTCCATTTCTTTGAATACTCTTTAATTTCCTTTATTAATATTTCTAGTTCTCAGTATATGTCTTTCATCTCGTTCAGTTTTATTACCAGGTATCTCTCTCTTTTTTTTTTTGGTATTTTTTTTAAAGGTATTTTTTTACATTCCCTTTTTGGTATTTCATTGTCAGTGTAAAGAAATGCAACTGAAAAAAAAAAAAAAGAAATGCAACTGGTTTCTGAATGTTAATCTTGTATCCTGCTACTTTGTTGAATTCATTTATCAATTCTAGGAGTTTTTGTGTGGAGTCCTTAGGATTTATATATATAGTATCATGTTATATGCATATAGTGACAATTTTATCTAGTCCCTTCCAATTTGGATACTTTTGTTTCATTTTCTTATCTGATTGCTGTGACCAGGACTTCTAATACTGTGTTGATTAGAAGTAGCAAGAGTGTGCATCCCACTTTCTGAAGAACTTTGGTGACATTTTTACTATGTAGAAACTGAGACCTAAAAGGATTTAATTTTTTTTAAAAATGGGGTAGCTGTTGTTTGTGAATGTCAGACTTTATCTCAAATTTTGACCTGATACTCAAAGCTCTGTTTTTGTGCTTTTCTTCCAATTCCACATTACTTATGTGTTCAAAGTAAACAGGAAATGAATAGTTATACTCAACTGTAAGTAGAGAAAGTATGGTGTTAGTGTTTAGGGCGGTAATTAGGTAACCCTTATAAAATTAGAAAACTAAGCCAATGCATGTACTGCTTACTGGGTTGGCCAAAAAGTTCATTCAGATTTTTCCATAAGATATTACAGAAAAACCCAAATTAAGTTTTTGGCCAACCCAATACATAAACACATACTATATAACATCTCAAAGTGATTTTTAGATGGTAAGATTTTAAACCACTTGTCTGTTTTGTGTTTTCTAAATCTTCTACAATGAACATATATCACTTTCATAAAAAAAATATAAGAATCTAAGGCAAATAGAGAAAATATATAAGAAATTTTATTTAAATATTTTAACCTCTGCCCTCTTTCCTCTATACAGATGCTAAAAGGTACAGGAGGGATATTCAAATAAATAGCATTGAATGACAGTAAGCAATAATAATAACTACTTAGTGAAATTAAGAAAAATTGTATTTACTTCTGGGATTAAAAATATATATACAATTTTTTGATTCTACATTGGCTATATATTATCTGCCAAAGTATTGTTGCCTATTTTAATCTAGAAAAACAATAGCATTTTGCCATTCTCTCTCCCTCAAAGATTTCTAAGCCATAATAAATTATAGGCAACTCGCAAATGAAGAACAGCTATTTCTGGAGGAGTGAATATCTGCCAGCCACAAGGCACTCTGGATCATGGAGCAACCAAATATAACTCATCACTATACTTACTTGAAGAATAATGCTGAGGACTTCATTATTTTACTATATGCCCTATGAGAAGCTCCTCCTGTTATTTTTAGTATCAGAAGTGGGTTTACTCCTGCTAAGTCAGATTTGGGCCTATGTCTTTTATATTAGTGGCTGAGCAAATATAGCCCAACACATAGCAGAGACATGTAACAAAGAGCCCATGTAGCCCAACGCAAGCAGAGACTCATCCTTACAGCACACACTGCAGGTACGAAGATTACTTCCAGATTCATCTGCATCCTTCCTACCCTCTCGGGGCCTGGTGCCCTCATCCACTTGTTTTATATTTTATTTCTCTCTTTATATCATGTGTATTTTGGTAAATAATATTAAATCCTTTGGGATATTAAAAAAAAGCCATAAATAAGTATGTGTATTCATTTACATATACATATATACATACACATTCTAATTGTGAATATGTGAAACCTTGATCTTTGGCTATGTCAGTTATGTTTTTCACACTCTGTCTACCACAAGTAATACTCAACAAGTAACTTAAAACATACTACCCTAAATCCTTGTTATTTACAATCTTTGTAACCCATAGCCCTTAATATGCCATGAACAATTAGTGGCAAAGCCATTTCTATCCAAAGAAACTGGTTCCAGGTCTGAATTCAACCATATGATCCCTTTGGCCTTGCTCTACTGAGTCACACCTCTTCGGGTGGTAGCAGAATTTGCTAGATTGCCCTCAAGAGGAAATAGAACTATTTCCTCCCTCAAGGTACTCTGACTGTAAAAACATCCATGATTTGTTTCTAAAGTCAGAGATGGGAGAAGAGTGGCAAGAGTAGGAGGGAAACAGGGAGAGAGAATAGTTTTTGACATAATTCACTACCTGATCATAGAAAGACATGCATAACTATTTCCAGTTTTGGGAAAAGAAAATCAGATGCACGTTAGATAATGGTAAAGTTATATAGCGATTTACCATAGTAGTGGATGTTGACATGGGGGATTATGGTAGGGAGACCACTTTTTCACATAATATTCCAAATAGGAACGAACAAAAAAAGTGTGTGTGGGGGGTGGGGGGGCGCGCGTGCACGCAAGAGAGAGAGATGAGATGGGGCCAACCAGGGAAAACCAGAACTACAAAGAGAAAGCGTGCTGCAGTGCAAGACCCTCCTTTTATTGTAAACAAAGCAAGGAAGATCCCCAGCTTGACCCTTACGAAAAACATATTTTCTATGTTTTGCTTTCTTAAGCTCTGATAATTACTTCTCTGTGGAACTAATACTCAGTGAATTTATTTCTAACCAGTCATCACTTGCAACAAGTATGTTTTCCAAATGCTTCTCAGGAAATATAAAATTGTGATCCCAAAACACCTTCTTGAGATGTGGCTTAGGAAAGATTTCAAAGGGAAACTGCAAGCTGTGGCATTTGCTTCCCCTTCCATATCCTTTAAAGCTGTCAGGTTTTTTGTTGCTGTTTTTTTTTTTTTTTTTTTTGGTGGAGTTTGCCCTTAACTGACATGAGGGCTCTGGGGCAGGTGAAATGCAGATTGAAATCTCAAAGCATGGCATGCAGATTCCTGAACTCCCACAGACCTTGAACAGACACAACCAAGCCAAACTTCCTAGAATCATAAACAACAGGGTGCAGAGGGAAACTGCAATTATACAATTCCCAGTCATTCAAAGAAATTGTTAAAATATTCTAGAAAAATGTCAAAGTTATTTTACACAAAAATTTCACAACTTGTTCCACTAAGAACAGGATGAGTTTAAAATTCCTCTGGCAATTAGAGGCCATGGGCTATTTATTTAGAGAAGGTGACGGGGTGATTAAGTGGGTAAAACTTGCCCCAGGCACACAGTCCTACCAACCTCCATCATCTCTGAAAGAGGGTTAGCCAACATTTGCTGCACTGTTATTGTGTGCCTGGCCCCATTCTAGCCTAGAGGGACACAGAGATCAATAAAACTCTGTCCTCAAGGCTCTTATAGTCTAGAGAAGAATAGAAGTTACCCATCAACTCATGCAACAGGCAGTAAACACAAGAACTTAGATATCTGAATTCAAATTCTGGCTCTGTCTTACAGCCTATAGTGTGTGACTGTGTGACTTTGGGAAAGTTATTTGACTTTTGTGCCTCAGTGTTTCATACATGCACGCATGCGTGCACACACACACACACACACACACACATCTACTGAAGACCCTTGAACAACACAGGTTGTAACAGTAAGTTCCGCTTAAACAGGGATTTTTTTTCACTAGTAAATATTACACTAGTACACAATCTGTGATTGACTAATGTCCTCAGATACGGATAAACTGGGGATATGGATGGCAGAGTATAAATCACAAGTGGATTTTTAACTATGTGAAAGGTCAGTGCACCTGTGTTGTTCAAGGGTCAACTGTGCATTCACCTACACACACACACACACACACACACACACAAGATCCTCTCTTATGTGGTGGCTGTGAGAATTAACATATATTCATCACTTAGAAGACTGCCTTGCCCTTAGTAAGTACTGTGTATGTGTGCTCAATCACTTCAGTTTTGTCCGACTCTTTGCAACCCTATGAACTGTAGCTGGCCAGGCTTCACTGTCCATGGGGATTCTGCAGGCAAGAATACTGGACTGGGTTGCCATGCCCTCCTCCACGGGATCTTCTCCACCCAGGCAGGGATCAAACCCACATCTCCTGCATTGCAGGTGGATTCTTTACCCACTGAGGCAGCCCACAGTAAGTGCTATATGTGGGAAGCCCATAGTAAGTGCTATATGTGTTTATTAAATAACTAAATATTTAGGTTGGTGCAAAAATTGCATTGTTGAACTTTGTTTTATATTGGAATACATTCCTAAATGTGATTATATGTACATCATCTTAATATGCATTTCTTGCTTTATGTTTTTTGCTAATGACTTATTACTTGCTGTTTATATTTATTTTAGACCAGGGAAATGATGTTAGACAAAAAAAAAAATTCAAGCGATTTTCTTATCCAAGTTCAAAATGGGTCGTAAAGCAGTGGAGACCACTTGCAACGTCAGCAATGCATTTGGCCCAGGAACTGCTAATGAATGTATAGTACAGTGGTGGTTCAAGAAGTTTTGCAAAGGAGATGAGAGCCTTGAAGATGAGCACAATGGCTGACCATCGGAAGTGACGACAAACAACTGAAAGGATCATCGAAGCTGATCCTCTTACAGCTACATTTAGAAGTTGTCAAGAACTCAGAGTGTCAATCATTCTTCAGTCGTTTGGCATTTGAAGCAAATTGGAAAGGTGAAAAAGCTCAATAAGTGGGTGCTTCATGAGCTGACTGCAAATCAAAAAAATCATCATTTTGAAGTGTCGTCTTCTCTTACTCTATGCAGTAACAACGAACCTTTTCCCAATTGGATTGTGACGTGTGACAAAAAGTGGATTTTATACAACAACCAGCAATGATCAGCTCAGTAGTTGGACCAAGAAGAAGCTTCAAAGCATTTCCCAAAGCTAAACCTGCACCAAAAGAAGATCATAGTCAGTGTTTGGTGGTCTGTCATCTGATGCACAAGTTTTGTGAATCTAGGCAAAACCATTACATCTGAGAAGTATGCTCATCAAATCAATGAAATGCACTGAAAACTCCAGTGCCTGCAGCTGACATTGGTCAACAGAAAGGGCCCAATTCTTCTCTGCAACAATGCCCAACCATGTGTCACACAACCAACACTTCGAAAGTTGAACAAATTGGACTACGAAGTTTTGCCTCACCCACCAAATTCACCTGACCTCTCGCTAACTGACTACCACTTCTTCAGGCATTTGAAAAACTTTTTGCAGGGACAATTCTTCCACAACCAGCAGGAGGCAGAAAATACTTTCCAAGGATTTGTTGAATCCTGAAGCACAGATTTTTATGCTACAGGAATAAAGAAACTTATTTCTTATTGGCAAAACTATGTTGATCGTAAATGGTTCCTGTTTTAATTAATAAAGATGTGTTTGAGCCTAGTTATAATGATTTAAATTTCATGATCCAAAACCACAATTACTTCTTTTTTTTCCCACAATTACTTTTTTGCCAACCTAATAATAACATAAACAAGGTCCTTAAGAGAATCTTGCACAACTCTGAGATGAAAAACAGGTATCTCTACAAGCCAGAGAACATCAAGAATGACCTCTCAGAGATACCATGCTGGAACAGTGTCCATGGGAGACTCAGCTAGAACAAGTCCAAGTTCACCAGGTGGGCAGTTGAGAGAATCTGTGCTCCTTACCTCCTCCCCCAATGTATCCACACAGCAAAGGGAATCAAACTAGAAGTAGAGCCAGAGTTCTGCCCCATTTATAGGGAAATTTTCTTGAGTTCTAGATTCAAAATTCAGGAGAATTTACATTCTATTCCCTAATATATTTATGTTTATTCCAAAATAAGAAAAATAGTTTTTATTTCTCACCATTGAATAAAATTGATATTGGGGCAGATGATCCATGCCTACCCTTGGGGTAGATGTGACCTCATCTGGGCAGCAGGTGGCAGAAGCATTAGAGGATATAAAGGTAATGAATTACTAGGATGGCATATGAGGGGTCAGGACTAGAGGGTAAGTCAGCCAGGGTACTGGTGGTTATGGAGTGAGTGACAAGACCTCCAGGCAAACCCCACACCAGGCAATGCCAGGATACTCCATAGCAGACATCCTACAAAACCCTCAGGAGCTGCTGTGAGGAATAGGACAAGGTAGCCTGCTAGTGATAACTAAGGGCAGACGCTAAAATTCAGATAGATAGATACATATATACTCTGTCCTGTGGCTCTTAATATTGAAAGCCCAGCTAAGATCAGAAGGAAATATGTGCCTGAGCAATCTGACCTCAGAGCTGACTGCCCCCAAGATGTGACTTCACATGATGGTGTTTCTAGGTGGTTTCTAGGTAGTCTTTGTATTTGCAGACCCAGAAATGTGGTTTTATCAACACTCTGGGTATGAAGCAACCTCTCTGACTTTGGCTTGCATTAACCAAACTCACAGAAATATATAAATATAGAGTGGAATACTAATTCATTCACTTACAATGAGAAAAACAACTTTCATCAAACTGAAAAATACCAGATAGCTATTGAGAAAACTATCTACCAAACACTGAGGAAATACTTTACAAATGTTATTGTGTGTAATTCTCAAAACAATCTTACAAGGTGGATGTCAGAGAAACTATTACTGCTTGTGGATATCTCTGTGTACATCTACATTTCCCTGCTTCCTTGCAACTCTACTGGACAATAGAATGAGAGAAGAAGCAATCAGTGTGGTCACTTCTGAGCAGAAGTGGCTACATGTATGATGTGCCTTCCCCACGCTCTTTCTCAGACATACAGCTGGGAACAAAGGGTACAGTGGGTCTACAGACTAGAAGGAGGAGGGAAGTGTTAAGAGGAAGGCCGTCACTATGAAACCAAGGCTGTTCTCTTTCCTAAATATACATTCTCAGGAACCATGTCTGGTCCAGATGAGATTCTAGGACCAAGAGAAAAGAGGTTAGAATGGACCTGTCACAGGCTACATGGGGGAGTGCCAGGGCTGGGATAGAGAGAAGAACCATTGCAGAGGGATCAAGAAATGGGCAAGTTGAAGGTCGTGGCCAAAGGGGAAAAAATTCAGAAGTAAGTACTTCCAGGTGATGACAAGGTCTAGGCTGTGAATGTTCCAAGGGTTGGCAGAGGTAGAGAAGTAGAGGCTTAGGGGTAGTCAAAGAATGATGGTGAAAGGGTCCAGATGAGTCATCAAAATATCAAAATCTTAAAACTAAGTCAAGGCCTTAGATTTATGAGATCACAAATCCATTATTTAATATATAATGTACACAAACATAGACATCTGATACCCTTGGAATCCTGCCTTATTTTCATTAGTGATTTTCTGCATCATACCCATGTGTCATCCAGACAGGATTACTTCAAGTCCTCTAAGACAGAAGTTTGATAGAAAACTTTAATTCAGTGTATGTGCCCTTGTTAACAAGAATAAATCATATGAAAACTGACAGATCCTTGGAATGAGCTTAATGAATTTATATTTTGATTTTGAGACATGGGAACATGAAGACATGAACTCTGCTATTGTCTTCAATCCAATATTTTCTTTTTTATTTTTCTAAACAGAATATGGGTGATGCTTTACAGATATAATGGAGTCATTCTTTTAAAACAATGAGCTTAAAGAGTCCACATCTTTAGTATATTCTATTTTGTTGTTGTTGTTCAGTCGTTCAGTCATGTCCAATTCTGTGACCCCATGGACTGCAGGGCTCCAGGCTTCCCTGTCCTTCATTATATCCTGGAGCTTGCTCAAACTCACATCTGTTGAGTTGATGATGCCATCCAACCATCTCATTCTCTGTCACCCCCTTCTCTTCCTGCCCTCAATCTTTCCCAGCATCAGGGTCTTTGCCAATAAGTCAGTTCTTTTCATCAGGTTGCCAAAGTATTGGAGTTTCAGCTCCTTCCAATGAATATTCACGATTGATTTCCTTTAGGATTGCTGTCTAAGGAACTCTCAAGAGTCTTCTCCAACACCAGTTTGAAAGCATCAATTCTTCAGTACTCAGCCTACTTTATGGTCCAACTCTCACATCTGTACATGACTACTGGACCAATTTGCTATTTTTTCTTTAATTAAGAGTCTCAAAAAAAAAAAAAAAAAAAAACACCTCTCCCTATACTCTTGGGGCAGATATATTGGAGAATAAATGTTACTAACTTGGTGACATGTGCTATTGCAATATTACCAGAAAACAAACCAGTGAAGCCTTCTTGGCTTATGTCAGGGAATGGCCAGAAAATTCTATCAGTAGTATCACTATCTTAAAGTTAATTGATAAGTTTCCACTTGATCAAATGGAACTCTGATTTTTGTACATTAATTATAAGAAGAAATATTTACAAAAGCCATTAGTACTCATAGGTGAGGCAAGCAGAGCTGTATTAGAAAGGACTCTCTACTTCCAAAAGAACTTTTTTTGCCACTTTCTGTTGATTTTGAAATTCCTTTTACTGAGGACAAAACTCATCTTTCAGAAAGAAAAAAAAGACTTAAAATATAAATATATAATGTATCTCTAAAAGAGGTAATATACTGGCTGAAATTCACAAACTGGATTCTAGTACTTTCTTAAGAGCAGGTTTAATTAAATATCAGAATTTTGAGCTATTGGAAAGGAAGGAGACAAAAAATGAATTAAGGTAAAGACTTGTTGGAATTACATTTCCAGACTTTTTGGCTAATATAGGTATATACATTTCTCCTTTATTTTTACACTTCTTACCCACTCCTGTCAGAGAAGGCAATGGCACCCCACTCCAATACCCTTGCCTGGAAAATCCCATGGACAGAGGAGCCTGGTAGGCTGCAGTCCATGGGGTCGCTAAGGGTCGGACACGACTGAGCGACTTCACTTTCACTTTTCACTTTCATGCATTGGAGAAGGAAATGGCAACCCACTCCAGTGTTCTTGCCTGGAGAATCCCAGGGACGGGGGAGCCTGGTGGGCTGCCATCTATGGGGTCGCACAGGGTCGGACACGACTGAAGTGACTTAGCAGCACCCACTCCTGTACTCACCTCGTACTAAACAATACCTTTAAAAGTTACTTTAATTCCCACAATCCACTATTCCCACTTGCATAAAAACAGAACTGTGTTAGCACTGTTTTCTTTTTAAAATTTTTTATGTATTACTTGTTTATTTTTGCCTGTGCTGAGTCTTCATTGCTGTGTGGGCTTTTCTCTAACTGCAGCAAGCAAGAGCTACTCTCTAGTTACTGTGCACCAGCTTCTCATTGTGGTGGCTTCTCTTGTTGCAGATCACGTGCTTTAGGGCACAAGAGCTTCAGTAGCTGTGGCATATGGGTTCAATAGTTGTGGCTCCCGGGCTCTAGAGCACAGACTCAAAAGTTGTGGTGCATGAGCTTAGCTGCTTTGTGGCATGTGGAATCATCCTGGATCAGGAATCGAACCTGTGTCTCCTGCATTGGTAGGCAGATTCTTTAACACTGAGCAACCAGGGAAGCCTGATAGCAATGCTTTCTTGAAAAATCTCCAAGATATTTAGACCAAAATTGTTATACGAATGTAAAATATTATAGTGGTGGGTGTGCTATGATGTGATTTATTAGAAAATCAAGGTCCTGAAAATATGTGCACTGTTTAATAGTCCTTTCTTCTGAGCTTACAAGACCGACCTCCCCTGACTTCAGGTCCAACTCTCCAGAACTGTGTCCTGCTTTGTTGATAAACAATCACGTTGCTTATACCTCAAATGTGATGTCACCTCTGATCTGCTACAGTGATAGAAAACACACAGAGACAGGAGGACTCAGGGTAGGTGAACTGCGCCTGTGTCACACTTTTCTTTTTAAACAAAATTACTTATTTGTGTTTATTTGTTTGGCTGCAGTGGGTCTTAGTTGTAGCATACGGAATCTTTAGTTGCGGCATGTAACATCTAGTTCCCTGACTAGGGATCAAACCTGGGCTCCCTGCACTGAAAACTCATAGTCTTGGCCACTGGAACAAAAGAGAATTCCCTGTGTCACACTTTTGAAGACATAATGCATCCTTCATGTGATTTAGTGATTTTTGTGGGGTTGGGGGTTGGTAAGTGGATGCCACTAGCAGTGTGTGATCAGGACGCAGACCCGGTAATTTTACTTTCTGAGTCTAGCATAACCACAGGACACTGGAAACTGAGCCTGCCCTATCTTCCCTCTGTGCCCTCACCTTTTCATTTTCTTTCACAATGCATCTCTGGTCCTCTCTCACCAAGGATTGCATTATGATTAATGAGTTCACTGACACCAAGAAAATAAATACATCAGCGTCTCTTTTGCTGTCTCGTACACCTGGTTATTGTTACCATCTTTCTAAATTCCATATATATGCGTTAGTATACTGTATTGGTGTTTTTCCTTCTGGCTTACTAGAACAGTCTTATGGACTCTGTGGGAGAGGGAGAGGGTGGGAAGATTTGGGAGAATGGCATTGAAACATGTAAAATATCATGTAAGAAACGAGTTGCCAGTCCAGGTTCGATGCACGATACTGGATGCTTGGGGCTAGTGCACTGGGACGACCCAGAGGGATGGTATGGGGAGGGAGGATGGAGGAGAGTTCAGGATGGGGAACACATGTATACCTGTGGCGGATTCATTTTGATATTTGGCAAAACTAATACAATTATGTAAAGTTTAAAAATAAAATAAAATTTAAAAAAATAAATAAATAGGCAGACTTGAGAACTAAAGCACATCCCTGACCATTCTCTTTCCATTTTGAACAAAAGAATTAATGGAAATAAATAAAGGAAGAGTCAAAGAAATTAAAATAATCAAAATGGGTACTTGGAGAAAATATGCCCTCATGGCTGGGTACCCTTCAACTAAGACTCAAATAATCTACCTCCAAAATGATGCAAAAAAAAAAAACAAACAAAAACCTGTCTAATCTTATCTCTTCCTAGTTTTGATGCTGATTTTCCATTTCCAGAAAAATATCCATTTCTGCTTTATTTATGTCAAAGCCTTTGACTGTGTGGATCACAATAAATTGTGGAAAATTCTGAAAGAGATGGGAATACCAGACCACCTGACCTGCCTCTTGAGAAACCTGTATGCAGGTCAGGAAGCAAGAGTTAGAACTGGACATGGAACAACAGACTGGTTCCAAATAGGAAAAGGAGTATGTCAAGGCTGTATATTGTTACCCTGCTTATTTAACTTATATGCAGAGTACATCATGAGAAACGCTGGGCTGGATGAAGCACAAGTTGGAATAAAGATTGTCAGGAGAAATATCAATAACCTCAGATATGCAGATGACACCACCCTTATGGCAAAAAGTGAAGAACTAAAGAGCCTCTTGATGAAAGTGAAAGAGGAGAGTGAAAAGTTGGCTTAAAGCTCAACATTCAGAAAACGAAGATCATGGCATCCAGTCCCATCACTTCATGGCAGGTAGATGGGGAAACAGTGGAAACAGTGGCTGACTTTCCTTTTCCGGGCTCCAAAATCACTGCAGATGGCGATTGCAGCAATGAAATTAAAAGACGCTTACTCCTTGGAAGGAAAGTTATGACCAACCTAGATAGCATATTCAAAAGCAGAGACATTACTTTGTCAACAAAGGTCCGTCTAGTCAAGGCTATGGTATGGATGTGAGAGTTGGACTATAAAGAAAGCTGAGCACAGAATAATTGATGCTTTTGAACTGTGGTGTTGGAGAAGACTCTTGAGAGTCCCTTGGACTGCAAGGAGATCCAACCAGTCCATTCTAAACGAGATCAGTCCTGGGTGTTCATTGGAAGGACTGATGTTGAAGCTGAAACTGCAATACTTTGGCCACCTGATGCGAAGAGATGACTCATTTGAAAAGACCCTGATGTTGGGAAAGATTGAGGGCAGGAGGAGAAGGGGACAACAGAGGATGAGATGGTTGGATGGCATCACCAACTCAATGGACATGAGTTTGGGTAAACTCCAGGAGTTGGTGATGGACAGGGAGGCCTGGCGTGCTGCGATTCATGGGGTTGCCAAGAGTCAGACACGACTGAGCGACTGAACTGAACTCCATAAAGAGAAAGTTAATTCAATAAAGGATCCAATTTGAACACATTTTTGCCTTTAAATGAATATTTCAGACTTTCTTATTTGAATTACCTAGAAAGTAAACTCAAATTTTCACTTTGTACATATAACACTTTCTTAAGCATGGCTGTATTTTTCTATCCTTTTGGTCAAAAACAAAACAAAGTACTTGATATTTCAAAATACCTTGACCTTATCCAAAAAATGTCAACATAGCCTTTAAAACCACATACGTTACTTCATGCCTGGGATCATGTGTACTGAAGTATTTGATAATATTCTTGAACATCACAGGACTTATCTCCAGATAGTCTTTGACTGTGAAAGATGCTCTTATTGTAACTAATCCAGTCAGCTATTATAAACACTATTTTCAAGCCTCAAAGTGAACCACAAAATCTACTTTAAGACATAAAGGCAGTAAAATCCTACAACCCTTTCCCCTACTTTTCTGCACAGAAAAAAATTATTTAATTTGTTTCCCAGAAAATTATAATCTTACCATTTCCTTCCTGTCTCCTCTTAATTGTATGGAATTTTCCCATTTTCTGGGGCTGAAATTTAATCCTGGAGAATTCCCTGTTTGTCCCACATGGCTGAATGGAATGTTCAGCATTTTTTAAGTACTGTGCCTCATTAGACAAGTAATCAACCAAAACAGACATTTATTATAGACTTAAAATTATCTCATTTTAGGTAAACATGTTCTCTAAATGCTTTAATAAATCATTCTTCTAAATATCCACTGAGTTTTCCATTGAAAATAGTCTACCGGGGGGGAAAATCATATAACACCAGTGTCCTCCAGCAAGTGCTATTGCAAAAGGCAGTGAGATCTAAGTCTGAAAGAGAGAGAATAACTCAGCTGGTTGTTGGAATCACTGGGACCACTATAACTAAAATTTGACCTTTTATTTAATTAGGCAAATAATCTGAAAAAATAATTATGAAGTCATTGAAAGAGACAGAGCAAGGCTCAGAAAATACACAAGCCAAGCATTGTTTGTGATGTTTGCTAATCCTGCTCCAGGCTAATTCGGTGAAGAAGCCCACAACAAATCCAGAGAAGGCTAAAGATGATTAAAGGACTTAGAAGGAAAGCCTACAGCAGCCTCGGAGGAAAGAATAAAGAAATAGAGGTTATTCCAGTGAGGAAAGGAAAGCTGGGAGGCTGATTTCTGATCAGACTAGTTTTAAATGGCTGTTAAGTCAGGGGCAGACTGTCCTCCAATAGGACGAAACAGGAAGGGATGTCATGAGTGTCAACACAAGGAAGTGGACACAAGACAGACTTCACCAGAAGGGGGCCTATTAAGCTTTAGCCCAGGTCACCACTGTGTGAGAAGTGTATGACGCTGAGTCCTCCAACATACTGAAGTGTCAGAAGGAAACAGGAAAGCAACTGGAAAAGAGGGGAAGGGGAACGTGTTTCCTGACAGAAGGTCTTGCAGCGATCAGGAGGGTGTCACACCGCACATTACAGAGCAGAACTGCCTGAGGATCGTCTTTTCCCCCAGATCCCAGTCCTTCTGGTGAACTCCACTACCCCATCATCCCTGAGTCCCTATCCACCTCTTTCTTTCCTTCCTCCTTCCCACTCCCTCTGCCCCACTTCCTCAGGTCACTCTTGGTCTCTTTCTAAGTTTCTCTTTTTCTCCTTCCCAGCCTCTCTGTACTTCCTCTCCCCACTTCTCTCCATCCCTCTGTCTCTTTCTCTGCCCACAGTGGGGAGGTGAGGGGCTGAAAGTACTCGTGGTATAATTTTTCTTTTTTTTCAGTTTTAATCAGAAATCTCTAGCTTTATTGAATTTCTTCAATAGTTAAATGCAAAGAAAACTGTTATTTATTTGTTTCTTTAATGAATAGTTATTCATTCATAGTTATTCAACTATTTATTCAATAGTTATTCAAGCTCTAGGAATACAGCAGTGAGCTAAATCACGTCTCTGCCCTCATGAGGCTTACAAAGAACTCGTTTTTTAGTGACATACTATAATTTAGGTACAACAAAAGATGATGGTGTCATGCTTTTTCTATAAATGATATAAACTTCCTCACAAGCCCGCTGTTATGGACTGAATTGTGTCTCTCCCCCCACAATCAGATGTTGAACCCTAATTCCCAGTGGGATGGTGTCTGGAGATGCAGCCTTTGGGAAATGGGTGAGTTTAGTTGAGGTTGTGAGAGTGGGGCTCCCATGATGGGATTCGTGCCCTTGTAAGAAAAGGGAAAGACACGAGAGCCTGCTTTCTCTGCCATGTGAGAACAGTGAGAAGGTGGCCATCTGAAAGCCAGGAAGAGGATTCTCACCAGGAACCAGATCTTCTAGCACCCTAATCTTGGATTTCCAGCCTCCAAACTTGTGTTGTTTAAGCTTCTCAATCTGTAGTGTTTTGTTATGGCAGACCCAAAATTCCCACTTTTTGAGGTGATGGGATGGGATAGCGGGAGATGCAAACTTACCAGTTAAGAATGAATCAGGTACTTTGGGGACTTCCCTGGTGATTCAGTGGTTAAGACTCCACAGTTGCATTGTAGGGGGCATGGGTTCAATCCCTGGTCAGGGATCTAAGATCCCACGTGCTGCTTGATGCAGCCAAAAAAATAAAGGAAGAAAGAGAGAAAGAAGGAATCAGTTGCTTTGGCTTAAAGAGTCACAGATAAATATGTAGTCAGTTGAAGTTCAAACTCCCTCTAAGACTTTTCTCTCCTCTTTTGTTCTTCCCTCCTCCAAAGATGGGGACTTACAGATAGGGCAGGAATTGCATATCCTTGGGAGCAGCTGAAGGGGGGGTTGACCCCAGAACTGACCTCCTCAGATATGTCCCCTGCACCACCTGATCACATCCTGATGGAGACATTTGTGGTCAGTTCTTCTGGCAAAGGTGGAGGTCTCGTGGACTTTTTCCTCTGTTACCTGGCTCCATCTTAGCCCAGGCTAGCCCTGTAAATCCTGAGTCTATCTCCACTTTATCTTCCAGCAGTGCCTGAGAGAAGCCTGCACTGGGTTCCCTCCCATTGCTACCACAGCACAGCAGCAGGCTTCTGGTTTCAATCCTTTCATCAAGACAAGTAAGAAGCTCTGGATCATTCCACATCACACAGAAGCCAAGGGATTCTTGGAACTCTGTATTTGACCCTGTCTGTGCTTAAATGCCAGAGAAGGCAATGGCACCCCACTCCAGTACTCTTGCCTGGAAAATCCCATGGATGGAGGAGCCTAGAAGGTTGCAGTCCATGGGGTCGCTAAGAGTTGGACACAACTGAGCGACTTCACTTTCACTTTTCACTTTCATGAATTGGAGAAGGAAATGGCAACCCACCCCAGTGTTCTTGCCTGGAGAATCCCAGGGACAGGGGAGCCTGGTGGGCTGCCGTCTATGGGATCACACAGAGTCAGACACAACTGAAGCGACTTAGCAGCAGCAGCAGCAGTGCTTAAATGGTGGCTTCCCTGGTGGCTCAGTGGTTGAGTCTACCTTGCAGATTCTCCTCTGGCGAAGTAAATGGCAACGCACTCCAGTATTCTTGCCTGGAAAATCCCATGGACAGAGGAGCCTGGTGGGCTACAGTCTATGGTGTTGCAAAGAGTCGGATACAGCTGAGTGACTAAACGATAACCATGCTTAAATACTGCCTTCAGACATTTCTACTTTGCTGCTTTGGTGGCTCCATATTATTGCAGTTCTCTTAGACGTCTTGAAGTTTTCCCTGTCTGTTTCTAGGGAAACTAGACCCACAGAAATTGCTGATGAGAATTGTACCTGCCTTTAGCTATACTCCACATTTCCTTTTCATATCATTCCGTGACATCCTGGACAGATTGCATCATTTCTATCAATTTTGGTTATCCAAAAAATGTATAAAACTTTAATTTCAAACTCTTTGTAAATTCCACCTCCTTTCTGTCTCCTCCAGAGAAGGCTTGAGTTGGAATCTTGGCTGTTTGAAGTGACCTGGGGTTGGAGGGAGTCCTGGCTGTGAAACAGCCTCCCTCCCTCTCCCAGACATGGCTCTTTCTCTCAAGTGTTGGAATCAGGAAGAAGGGAAAGAAAGGGGCACTGGTGTCCTCTCTCTATTGGCTGCTCTGCATCTCCAGTGAGCCCTGAGTGTGCGGCCAGCACTTCAAGCCCACCTCCCCTCAACTTTCTCAGTAATAGAACCCAGGCCACGGTGCCTAGTCCTGGGGTGCACAGCTTGTACATGAAGCAGCTGAAGAATATATGTCTTCTTATGTTCCTTGTTCAGGGAATTTCTCACACCCTGGCCATGCCACGTAAGGGTGGGCAAGATCACGGTTCCACTGCCATTCCTCTTCCACGTGACCAGTCAGCCCTCCCTGGCTTCCATCTTCTCTAGTAGAAATGGGTAGCTCTTTTAGGAATGGGTAGCCCAGCAACTCTGCTATCCAATCAGAGGTCACCAGCAGTAGATCCTAAAAGCCATTGTCTTGGAAACTTTCTTCACTTGGCAATGGGAGTCAGGAGAAATCCCTCCCCAAAAGGAAGGGAAGAATCCCCATGTCCCCAGGCTCTTTTATAAACCGCGGACTCCATATTAGGGGAGGGGGGTGTAGGTGGGGACTGATGCTCAGTTGTTCAGCCACTTAGTAAGACTTTGGAAGAAGTGGTAGATCCCAGTTACTGTTTTTAGCTCTGGATCCTTTTTGTCAACACAGGACAATAGGAAAAGTCCCCCTTGATGTCCCGTCATTCTTATATCTGAGCTTCCCCTATCATGTTGGAATTGCTTTCTTCCTAATTTTCTGAAAATAGACTCATTTCCGCAGATGGATGAAATGAGTTCTCACCAGCAAACAATGAAATGTGTCATGTGAAATTTCAAGGTCCCTTCTAAAGATCCTGTGATTCCATGAAAACAAAGTGGGGAAAGAAAGCAAGTTGCATGTATGAAATTAGGTAGATGGTTAAAACTAATTCATTACCCTTATTATTTCTGAATGAACTGAAGGGGTTTTTTCCTCTAAAGTTTGTCTCATTGATCAAATACATATTTGCTGCAAGTTTCTACAATAATCAAATCATTCATTTTTCCCATTCTTCTACTCTATTTTCTGTTCAATTCTATATTTTGATTGGTATCTTTACTGAAAAACAGTTCCTACAAATACATTTGCTGTTTGTAATTTTAGTTGTGTTTAATCTGAGCAGGATTTGGATGTTTCAACAGTTCAATATGCAAAACTCTGGTGATATCCAAGAATCTTTGCCCTGAAAAATTTTTGGATCTGTGTGATTAGGTAGTTTACAACTTTAAAGAAAAAAAAAAAAAACACTCATTAGACTCATTGCAGAAGCATCAATTTAATAGTAAAATGCTGCCTCCTTCTGGATAAATTGTTTTAGGCATGATAAGCTTGTAAAACTGCTATAGAGGTATGTTATTTTATGAGTAAAACATTTTTATAATCCTACTTTTTTCATTAAAAAAAATTAGAGGACTAGAGCAAGCTTTGAAAGATTATCTAGATTCTGCCTTTGAGCATGTAAAGAATCTTAAATTATCTAACCTATGGCACTGATTTGATTGTCTTTCTTTCAAAGGTCTTTAACTGAAAATATCAGATAAAATTGAAATTAGCATGGTTTCACTTTCATGTGAGGCTACCTTACTTAACATTCAGTTAGTATTATCATGTATGCATGCACACAGATTCATCTGCATGCCTAGAAAAGTGTGTGTGTGTGTGTTTAAAAAATGCAGTGAAATGCCTAGGTGTTCTAGTCTTAATTCTGTGCCAGCAGTCATGTGTATTTTGGCAAACCACTTAATCTCCCTGGGTCCCAGTTTCCTTATCTGTACACTGAGGATAATAAAACCATTGTTATTGATCTCAAAAAATACTTTGTGAGGCTCACTGAAATCAAGAAGGCACTGTGTGAGGTATTATTTATTATCTTTAAGGTCTTAACTGGTCACAGTCCTGAAGTGAAAGAACAGAATCAGATCTGTGACCAACAAGAAGAAAAATGCTTAATGATGCTTCACTGCATAAATGCTTAAAAATGCTTTATTGCATAACCACAGACAACTAGTTTGGTTATACTCAAATAAATCAAGTCTCTACTATCTGAAGTAAAAAGCTGGAGAAGAGGTTATAAATAACCTCAGACCACAATTATACAAAAGTCAAATCTACTCTCGGTTCTCCTGGGGGCAGTTTATCCCAACAGAACCAAAAGAGTAGGAGGTCTAACCAAGGTAGGTCAGGGACCCAGAGCAAAGCTTGTTTGCTCTACCTCATCCCCAAGCGAACATCTCCAACCCTTCGTGGAGCCCAGCCAGGATGCTCAAGGCTGACTGTGCCCTGGTTCTGTTGAAGGGATTTTTATGATTCTCCAAAAACCCTTCAGCAAAAGTAGTACTAACCAAAATCCAACCAGCTAAGAGGCCAAAGGACACTCCAAATTTTCTGGTCCCTACTCAGCCTTGACTAGTGGCTATTTTGTTTATATTTTGTCATTTTGTCTATAAAATGGGTGTAGCAAAAAAAAAATGGGTGTAATAGTACCTACTTAATTAGATTGTTGTGCATTAATACAAGCAGAGCATTCAGAATAGCATCTGGCATTCAAGCATTCAGTATATGTTAGCTGCTACTGCTACCACCATTATTTTATCACACTACTCTGCTCGCCCATGGCATTCATTTATGGACAAATGAAACTGTCTCTCTCACAGCTCTTCAGTTTTCTGAGACTGAAGATTGTTGCTCCTTTAAACCCTCTGGCCATCAATATTTTGAATTTTGTTCCTGGTGATGGACAGGGAGGCCTGGCACGCTGTGATCCATGGGGTCGCAAAGAGTCAGACACAATTGAGCGACTGAACGGAATGGAACTAGTGAGTCGGACACAACTGAGCAATTGAACTGAACTAGTTATCTCATATTACATATAATACTTCTTTTTACTTTTCAGTTACAAAGTAGTAAATTATAACTACTGGTGCTGTTTATGTGACCTAGTAGGCAAACCAAACAGCAACTCTTTATTTTGTAGCCATAAGAGCAGATGCACCTGGAATAAGAGCTAAGGTTTAGGCACATTTCAAGCTGTCAAACATTTTTTATGATCAGGAAATATTCCAGTTCTGTTTCACTCCAAGAGCAGAAGCAGCTAATAATAACCCTAATTCAAAACTATCTGGTAAATCACTCTATGAAAGATATTTGTTGCTGTTTTTGTTGTTTAGTCACTAAGTCGCGTCCGACTCTCTTGCGACCCCATGGATCCTAGACCAGCAGGCTTTTCTGTCCTTGGGAGTCTCCAGTCAAGAATACTGAAGTAGGTTGCCATTTCCTTTTCCAAGGGGTCTTTTTGACCCAGGGAATCACCCTGCATCTCCTGCATTGGCAGGCGGATTCTTTACTACTGAGCAAAGGAAGCCTGGACGGCACTGAAACTGTTTTGAGAACTAAAAATGACACATGGCCACTAGAGGGCATTTAAATGATGTAGTAGGCTTCAGCTCCACACTTGATCTGTTTAAAATCCCAGCTGGTTTGCACTTGGCTCAAGCACTGTGATTCACATATTTTGACCCTGTGGGAACTCTTGAGGGAACTCTCATGATTTGGCTGAATGGACGCTTAAGAATATCTACAATAGATCCTATAGCTATGGGTGTAAAACAATAAAATCCTTTCGGAGTTATGAAAAGAGAGAGGTAATTTTAAATTTCAGCCTGAAATCTCCAGAACAATTTTTTTTAAGTAAATTATTGAGGGCAAGATTGAGAGACTGGATAACTTAGTTCTTTTCAATTCACGTGTAACGTGAAGTCTTAATAACCACAGAGCAGTATAATTCACTGACAGCTTGTCCCAGCTGACCACAGGTACTGCCAAGCCTGGCCTCTACCCGGGTCCAACAGCCTAATCCTATCTGCCATTTCCTCCTCAATTAATTCCTAGGAAAGGCTAGCTGTAGACTAGTGAAATACCCCAGAGGAGAGAGAAACAGAAGCGAATCCTCATGGAATAAAAAGGCTGTTATAAAGAAAGAAGAATAGTCAGTTATTTTTTCACCTTCCACAAGAATATTAGTAGAGAAACATTTTAAATTTCAGCAACCAAGACTTTAAAATAGCCATAAAGATGAAATTAAATAAGTACTAAAATAACCTATGAAATAAATGGAGAGGAAACCGTTCTATTTTGGGAAATTTTGCACAGCGACACTGAGATGAGTAGTGAAGCTTTCTAGCTATTTTCCTAGTTTTAAGAAGGTGCTCTTTAAAGCCCATAGTGCTTAATTCAAACTGTCCACTAAATGGCCCTAATACATCTGAGTTCCTTTAACTGGTGGAGCATTAAATCCCCTGTTAAAGTAAAGTACTGGCATATTTAATTATATTTGTGATTGAAGAAGTTGTCTTCTAAGGGGAAATCATGCAGTGATCATCTACAAGGTTTAATAATGAATTATTAATTACCTGAAAAGATAGAGAATTGAACATATGCTTTTTATTTCCTCTCTCAATGCCCTCCCCACCAAAAGACAGGAAGGGAAAGTAAAAGTTACAAATCCACAAGAAAATAAAGAATAAGAGAGATCAAAATGAGAGGGACTAACCTAAGAAAAAGCTGAAAACAAGCACCTACAGAGAGGGGAACAGTGATTAGCAAGCTCATCCCATCCCAGGACTTTGGGGACTCAGAGATCAAAAGCACTCCTACCCTTTCCCAGAGGAAAGGCAGGGGCTACAAATGAACTGAAAGTAGAATCACTTTAAGGGAAGTCTACATTCTAGTCTGCAAGACCTTCCAACCCATTTGCCCACTCATTTCCCAGAAAGCTGGAAGACCAGCCCGATGGGCCCCCTCCAACACTAGAGAGAGAGTAGATCCTTCTGTGCTCTAACATTGGGCAAGCCCTCTAGAGCTCGGCTCACTCCACCTTGTTAGTCCTCCACACATCAGGCTCCCACCTTTGCACGAAAATCAGCCTTCTCCATCCTCACTCTTACGACAGATAGCCAAGGCTCACCGAACAATCTAGGAAAATACCCAACATAAGAGACACAGAACAAGACAAAAAGGAAAAACAAATAACAAAATTAAAGAAATAAAGACAATGCAGACAACAGAAGAAAATTTCAAAAAAATGAACCAGTATCCTCTGAAAAAGAAAGATACCTGTTGGACCCGTGACACAGGAATAAGGTGCTTTTTAAAAGGTTTTTCAAAAAGAAAGAAGTAATCAGAGAAAAAGGAAGTGCTTTTGAAAACTAACAGTATAAAAACCAGAATGAAAACTATTTCAAAAGAATCATCAGAAGAGAATTTTGAGGCAACGTCCCATAAAATAAAAGGGAAAAAGGCAAAAATGATAGTAACATTAGCAGGCAAATACAGGCTCCCCATTGTTAGACTAACAGAAGTTCTACAAAGAAATGAGAATGAAGCAAAAGGAGACAATTATTGAATAAATAATAAAAGAATAGTCCCTCAAACTTAAAGAAATGAGTTTCCAAATTGAAAGCATCTACTTAATACCTGGGGCTTCCCTAGTGGCTCAGACAGTAAAGCCTCTGCCTGCAATACTGGAGACTGGGGTTCCATCCCGGGGTCGGGAAGATCCCCTGGAGAAGGAAACAGCAACCCACTCCGATACCCTTGCCTGGAAAATCCCATGGATGGAGCTACAGTCCATGGGGTCGCAAAGAGTTAGACACGACTGCGTGACTTCACTTTCTTTCTTTATTACTTAATACCCAGCTTATTGAATAAAAAAAAAAAAACTAAATTACCTCACTGTACAATTTCAGAACATTTGGAATGAAGAAATGATTCAAAACGCATGGGGCGGGGATGAGGGGGAGCCAGTATAGTTATATGCATAGGCCAGGCTAAGTCACTTCAGTCTTGTCCGACCTTGTGCGATCCCATAGACGGCAGCCCACCAGGCTCCCCCGTCCCTGGGATTCTCCAGGCAAGAACACTGGAGTGGGTTGCCATTTCCTTCTCCAATGCATGAAAGTAAAAAGTGAAAGTGAAGTCGCTCAATCGTGGCCGACTCTTATCGACCCCACGGACTGCAGCCCACCAGGCTCCTCTGTCCATGGATTTTCCAGGCAAGAGTACTGGAGTGGGGTGCCATTGCCTTCTCCGAGTTATATGCATAGAACAGGTAATCAGAACTTATTGGAAATCAGACATCTGGAGAGTAGTAAGGCTGGAGAGATAGATTTCAGAGTCATCACACGGGAATGTAGAAGCTGAGGCAGGTCAGTAGGTGAAAGTTCCCAGGAGGAACGTGCACAGTGGCCTCCTAAGTCTTCCGTCTCAAAGCTGACGTAATAGGCAGGCATCGGCCAGCCTACTCTCACTACTAAAATAGGGGAGGCCACACCAAGCCATCGGAGAAGGCAATGGCACCCCACTCGAGTACTCTTGCCTGGAAAATCCCATGGATGGAGGAGCCTGGTAGGCTGTAGTCCATGGGGTCTCTAAGAGCCGGACACGACTGAGCAACTTCACTTTCACTTTTCACTTTCATGCATTGGAGAAGGAAATGGCAACCCACTCCAGTGTTCTTGCCTGGAGAATCCCAGGGACGGGAGAGCCTGGGGGCCTGCCGTCTGTGGGGTCACACAGAGTCGGACACGACTGAAGTGACTTAGCATAGCTTAGCATAGCATAGCATACACCAAGCCATGTTGAATCCTAAGGCAAAAGGGAAAATCAATTATATTAATCCTGTCTACAGTGTTGAATAACGTTTGCCAAAAATATACATCCACTAGAGCCACAGAACATGACCTTATTTGGAAATAGGGTCTTTGTAAATATAATCTGATTAGATGAGATCATACTGGATTAGAGTGGGCCCTAAATCCAGTGGCTGGTGTCCTTATGAGAAGAGGAAAGACACAGAGACACACCTGGAAGAAGGTCATGGGAGATGGAGGCACAGTTTGGAGTGGTGCAGCTACAAACCAAGGAGTAAGATTTCGGCAACCACCAGAAGCTAGGGGAGAGGCATGAGGTTTCTCCTGATGTGTCTAACCGCCAGAACTGGGAGACAATACAGTTCTGTTAAGCCATCCAGTTTATGGTCTATGGTTACAGCAGCCCTAGGAAACTGATCTGGCTTTATTTAAAATTTTGACGTTTTGTTTTGGATTGCTTGGCATAAATTTTGATTTTTAAAAATACTACATTAGAATATCTTGACTAAAAAGTTTTTGGCATCTCCTTAAATTTTGCCCCAAAAGCAATTAATCCAAGCCCTAGGGCATGTTTTAAATACTTTTACTGAATTACTAACAACCAATCTTCTCAGTCCATCTTTTTGCAGAGACATATTCTATATATCCAAAGAACAAAGAGTAAAAGCAAGCAAGCATGATTTCTAAATAAAATAGTTGATTTCTTCAACAAAGACAATTACATTTTCTCCCCCTCATTGTAGAAATGCAGCCCATCTCTTGGGAGGGACATACAGACATTGGCAGCCTTGTTTAAAAGCAGTAGGCACCGTCTGATCATTCCATCTGCTTCCCCTGGGAAAGAAAAATCATTACATGGCAATTTCAGTGGCCTTGAATCCCACGTAGTGAATTTTATTAACACGTTGTATTCACTCTGAAAAAATATTTAAGCTGAATGTGAGTATGAGAGAGTTGGGTATAGAGTAAGTGGCAGTCTTAGAACAGGGCCCCAAGTCTTTTGACACTCCTTTCATGGAGCAGTGGTGGTGTGCAGGTTTCCTATGGGCCCACTTTCTCTTCCCTTTTTTTTTTTTTTTTTTCTTTTAATTGACGTATAGTTGATTTATGGGCTTCCCTGATAGCTCAGTTGGTAAAGAATCCACTTGCAATGCAGGAGACCCCATTTCAATTTTCTGGGTCAGGGAGATCCACTGGAGAAGAGATAGGCTACCCACTCCAGTATTCTTGGGCTTCCCTTGTGTCTCAGCTGGCAAAGAATCCACCTGCAGTGCGGGAAACCTGGGTTCAAACCCTGGATTGGGAAGATCTCCTGGAAAAGGGAACAGCTACCCACACCAGTATTCTGGCCTGGAGAATTCCATGGACTGTATGGCCCATGAGATCCCAAAGAGTGGGACATGAACTGAGCGACTTTCATTTTCAGTTTTATAGTTGATTTACAATGTTGTATTATTTCTGCTGCATAGCAAAATGACTCAGTTATACATATATATGCATTTGTTTTTATGTTCTTTTCCATTACGGTTTATCCTAGGAGATTAAATATATTAATAGTTCCCTGTCCTATACAGTATTGTCTATCCATTCTAATAGATTGCATAATAAACCATTGTAATAGTTTGAATCTACTAGCTCCAGTCAGTTATCATTCCAATCCCAAAGAAAGGCAATGCCAAAGAATGCTCAAACTACTGCACAATTGCACTCATCTCACACGCTAGTAAAGTAATGCTCAAAATTCTCCAAGCCAGGCTTCAGCAATACATGAACTGTGAACTTCCAGGTGTTCAAGCTGGTTTTAGAAAAGGCAGAGGAACCAGAGATCAAATTGCCAACATCTGCTGGATCATTGAAAAACCAAGAGAGTTCCAGAAAAACATCTATTTCTGCTTTATTGACTATGCCAAAGCCTTTGACTGTGTGGATCACAATATTAACTGTGGAAAATTCTGAAGGGATGGGAATACCAGACCACCTGACTTGCATCTTGGGAAACCTGAATGCAGGTCAGGAAGCAACTTAGAACTGGACATGGAACAACAGACTGGTTCCAAATAGGAAAAGGAGTACATCAAGGCTGTATATTGTCACCCTGCTTATTTAACTTATATGCAGAGTACATCATGAGAAACGCTGGGCTGGAAGAAGCACAAGCTGGAATCAAGATTGCCAGGAGAAATTTCAATAACCTCAGATATGCAGATGACACCACCCTTATGGCAGAAAGGGAAGAGGAACTCAAGAGCCTCTTGATGAAAGTGAAAGAAGAGAGTGAAAAAGTTGACTTAAAGCTCAACATTCAGAAAACGAAAATCATGGCATCCAGTCCCATCACTTCATGGCAAATAGATGGGGAAACAGTGGAAACAGTGTCAGACTTTATTTTTCTGGGCTCCAAAATCACTGCAGATGGTGATTGCAGCCATGGAATTAAAAGACGCTTACTCCTTGGAAGGAAAGTTATGACCAACCTAGATAGCATATTCAAAAGCAGAGACATTACTTTGCCAACAAAGGTCCATCTAGTCAAAGCTATGGTTTTTCCAGTAGCCATGTATGGATGTGACAGTTGGACTATAAGGAAAGCTTAGTGCTGAAGAATTGATGCTTTTGAACTGTGGTGTTGGAGAAGACTCTTGAGATTCCCTTGGACTGCAAGGAGATCCAACCAGTCCATTCTCAAGGAGATCAGTCCTGGATGTTCATTGGTAGGACCGATGTTGAAGCTGAAACTACAATACTTTGGCCACCTGATGCGAAGAGCTGACTCATTTGAAAAGACCCTGATGCTGGAAAAGATTGAGGGCAGGAGGAGAAGGGGACGACAGAGGATGAGATGGTTGGATGGCATCACCGACTCAATGGACATGGGTTTGGGTGGACTCCAGGAGTTGGTGATGGACAGGGAGGCCTGGTGTGCTTCGGTTCATGGGGTCACAAACAGTCAGACACAACTGAGCGACTGAACTGAATTAACTCCAGACTCCGAGTCCATCCCTTCATCTCCCCACCCCCCTTGGCAATCACAAGCCTGTTTTTTATATCTATAATTCTGTTTCTCTTTCATGTTGTTGTTTAGTTGCCAAGTCATGTCAGACTCTTTCGTGACCCCATGGACTATATAGCCCACCAGCCTCCTCTGTCCATGAGATCTCCCAGACAAGACTATTGGAGTGGGTTGCCATTTCCTTCTCCAGGGGCTCTTCCCGACCCAGGGATTGAACCCATATCTCCGGCATTGCAGGTGGATTCTTTACCGTCAGAGCCACCAGGGAAGCCCCATAGATAGGTCCATTCATGTCATATTTTAGATTCCACATATTTATGATATCGTATGATATTTGTCTTTCTCTTTCTGACTTATTTCACTTAGTATGATAATCTCTAGTTGCAAAAAAATATAGAATACTTGAAAATTTGCATGTCTTCCTTGTGTGGGGGCCATGTTAATCTTCTCTGAATCATTCTGATTTTAGTGTGTGTGCTGCCAAAGAAAGCACTGGGCACACTTCTTGAATCTGGGCAGGCTTATGACTCCTTCAACCAAGAGACTACTGTGGGCTCAGTCTGGAGGCTGGGTCATAAAAGGCATCACAGCACAGGCATTAAACACTAGAACACTTGGTCTTGAAGTCCTGAGCTGCCATGTACAAGTCTAACTACCCTGAGAGAACAGTAGCTGTAAGGAAGCCAAGCTGCAGAAAGAAGACAAATGTAGTTACTCCAGCTGACAGCCCCAGGCCCTGAGGCAGCCCAGCCCAAAGGATGAGACCTGAAATCTCAAGGAGAGGTCCACCACCCCTGCAGAGCCCAGTCTGACTCCTGACCCACAAAACCTGTGACCCTAGTCAAGTGGTTATTTCAAGATGCTAAAATTGGGTCAGTTTTCTATGCAGCAAAAGTAACTGCAACAGAGTATGAGGGTCAAAGACATATCAATACGAATGGATAGATTTATTATCCAAAAATATCCCAATCATCAGCAGAGTGGAAGTTTACAATACTTTGGAGTAAAAGTTTTCCCAGAATCATCTGGAATGATCTTTGAACTTGTTTTCTGCTCTAGCTTCAGAGCAATGAAACATGTAAAGCCCATCCCTTGCTCATGCTTTTCTGTTCAAATTCCCTGTTAACTGTGAAAGCCTCTATCTTAGAGGTGCTTCCTAAGGTCGCTCAGATGGTAAAGCATCTGCCTGCAATGCAGGAGATCCAGGTTCGATCCCCGGGTTGCGAAGATCCCCTGGAGAAGAGAATGGCAACCCACTCCAATATTCTTGCCTGGAGAATCCCATGGACAGAGAAGCCTGGCAGGCTACAGTCTATGAGGTCTTAAAAGAGTCAGACACAACTGAGCATGCACACACCTACACCACCCACGGGGAAAAAAAAAAAAGACATGCCAAACTTCTCAGCTCAGGCAAGTGCAGCAAAAACCTACCATGCAGTCAGTCCCCAATCTTAGAAGACAGAAGGATTAAAGTTAGTAAACCTTGCTGTTTGAGCCTCCATCTCAAATTCCAACCCATGAATGCAAATATGAATACACTGCATCCTCAGCCTTCCCAATTAGACAGGCAATTAGCGTAATTTCTCAGGTGAGGATGTTATCTCCTGTCTATATGTTTCACAGTTCTAACAGTAAAAATGTCAATACCATTGCTGACATTTTAAAAACTAATATGGTAGTTACTTTTGTTTGTATTTTATTTATAACAAATGTTTTATACTTATCTATTTATTTAGCTGCTCTGTGTCTGAGGTTTGGCAGGATCTTGGATCTTCATTGCTTCATGAGGCAGCTTTAGTTGTGGCATGAGGGAGGTTTTTTATTTTTTAGTTGTACCATGTGGGATGTAGTCCCCTGACCAAGGATGGAGGCCAGGCCCCCTGCATTGGGTGCCTGGGATCTTAGCCACTGGACCACCAGGGAAGTCCCTTGTTTATATTTTAAAGTCACACACACACACACACACACACACACACACAATATTAACTGCCAACAATGCTCCTGCTTTTTTATTTCATCCTTAAAACACAATATATGGTAAGGATAATAATAAAGTTCTATAAATATATAACATGCTAGTTAGAATAAGCAAGCTTTGTGTTGCTATCATCCTGGGATCCAGTTCTACTTTACGATAAGATATACAAGTTAATCACCCCCTTGGAATGTAGAATTTGGGTGGGGGATGGGGAGGGGGAATGTAGAACTGTGTTTCTGTAAAGTGCAGACTTCACAGTAGACATATAGTATTACACAGATATGAGAATAATAGAATTTATCATTTTTTCTGTTTTCACTATGCAGTTACCAAATGTCACTAAAATGAACAATTATTTATATTTTTTCTCTAGTTTTATTGAGATGTAATTGGCATATAATATTATGTAAGTTTAAGGTGCACACTGTGATAATCTGATACATGGCTATATGGCTAAATGTTTACCATAAGAAGAGCCGTTAACACATCCTTCACCTCACATAGTTAGCATTTGTTGTTATGCTGAGAACATTTAAGATCCATTCTCTTACTGAGAAAACTGGATAAGTACATGCAGGAAAATGCAATTTTACCCTTCTCTTCAGTCAATTCAGTTCAGTCGCTCAGTCGTGTCCAACTCTTTGCAACCCCATGAATCGCAGCATGCCAGGCCTCCCTGTCCATCACCAACTCCTGGAGTCCACCCAAACCCATGTCCATTGAGTCGGTGATGCCATCCGGCCATCTCATCCTTTGTCGTCCCCTTCTCCCCCTGCCCCCAATCCCTCCCAGCATCAGAGTCTTTTCCAATGAGTCAACTCTTCGCATGAGGTGGCCAAAGTACTGGAGTTTCAGCTTTAGCATCATTCCTTCCAAAGAAATCCCAGGGCTGATCTCTTTCAGAATGGACTGGTTGGATCTCCTTGCAGTCCAAGGGACTCTCAAGAGTCTTCTCCAACACCACAGTTCAAAAGCATCAATTCTTCGGCGCTCAGCCTTCTTCACAGTCCAACTCTCACATCCATACATGACCACAGGAAAAACCATAGCCTTGACTAGATGGACCTTTGTTGGCAAAGTAATGTCTCTGCTTTTGAATATGCTATCTAGGTTGGTCATAACTTTCCTTCCAACGAGTAAGCGTCTTTTAATTTCATGGCTGCAGTCAGCATCTGCAGTGATTTTGGAGCCCAGAAAAATAAAGTCTGACACTGTTTCCACTGTTTCCCCATCTATTTGCCATGAAGTGATGGGACTGGATGCCATGATCTTCATTTTCTGAATGTTGAATTTAAGCCAACTTTTTCACTCTCCACTTTCACTTTCATCAAGAGGTTTTTGAGTTCCTCTTCACTTTCTGCCATAAGGGTGGTGTCATCTGCATATCTGAGGTTATTGATATTTCTCCCGGCAATCTTGATTCCAGCTTGTGCTTCTTCCAGTCTAGCATTTCTCATGATGTACTCTGCATATAAGTTAAATAAACAGGGTGACAATATACAGCCTTGACGTACTCCTTTTCCTATTTGGAACCAGTCTGTTGTTCCATGTCCAGTTCTAACTGTTGCTTCCTGACCTGCATACAGATTTCTCAAGATGCAGGTCAAGTGGTCTGTTATTTCCATCTCTTCAGAATTTTCCACAGTTTATTGTGATCCACACAGTCAAAGGCTTTGGCATAGTCAATAAAGCAGAAATAGATGTTTTTCTGGAACTCTCTTGCTCTTTCCATGATCCGGCAGATGTTGGCAATTTGATCTCTGGTTCCTATGCCTTTTCTAAAACCAGCTTGAACATCTGGAAGTTCACAGTTCACGTATTGCTGAAGCCTGGCTTGGAGAATTTTGAGCATTACTTTACTAGCATGTGAGATGAGTGCAGTTGTGCGGTAGTTTGAGCATTCTTTGGCATTGCCTTTCTTTGAGATTGGAATGAAAACTGACCTTTTCCAGTCCTGTGGCCACTGCTGAGTTTTCCAAATTTGCTGGCATATTGAGTGCAGCACTTTCACAGCATCATCTTCCAGGATTTGAAACTCTCTCTTACACCACTTAAAAAAATGAACTCAACATGGATTAAAGACATAAACATAAGACCTGAAACCATAAAACTCCTAGAAGAAAACACAGCTGAAAAGCTCCTTGACACTGGTCTTGGCAGCAGTTTCCCAGACCTAACACCAAAGACACAAGCAAGAAAAACAAAAACCAACTGGTGGGGCTACATCAGATTAAAAAGCTTTCACAGCAAAGAAGCAACCAACACAATGAGAAAGCAGCCTACAGGATGGAAGAAAATATTTGCAAATCATATATCTGATAAGGGGTTTATTTCCAAAATATAGAAAGAACTCATAAACTTAGCAAAAACAACAAAAAAACCCTTCTAAAAAGTACGCAGTAGAATTGAATAGTTTTCCAAAGACAACACATAAAAAAAGGCACATAAAAAACATGCTCCACACCACTAATCATCAGGGAAATGCAAATCAAAACCACAAGATATTACCTCATTCCTATTTAAATGGTGGTGGTTTAGGTGATTTAGTCACTAAGTTGTGTCTGACTCTCATGACCCCACCGACTGTAGCCCACTAGGCTCCTCTGTCCATGGGATTCTCCAGGCAATAATACTGGAGTTGGTGGCCATTTCCTTCTCCAGGGAATCTTCCCGACCTGGAGCTCAAACTCAGGATCTCCTGCATTGCAAGCAGATTCTTTACCCACTGAGCTACGAGAGAAGCCTTTCAAAAAGATAAGAGACAAGAAGTGTTATAAAAGGGTGTGAAGGAAAGGGAATCCTTTTGCACTGTTGGGAATGCAAACTGGTGCAGCCACTATGGAAAACACTATGGAGGTTCCTCAAAAACTTAAAACTAGCACTACCCATGATCTAACAACCCCGCTACTGAATCTATATCCAAAGGAACTGAAATCAGGATCGCATGAAGATATCCACACTCCCTTGTTCAGTGCTGCAGTATTCACAATAGCCAACCTAAGATCCATGAATTGATGAATGGATAAAGAAAATGTGGTGTATATATAATGGATACTATTCATACATGAGAAAAAGAAGGAAATTCTGCTGTTTGAGACAACTTAGATGAAACTTGAGGGCATTGTGCTAAGTGAAATAAGTCAGACAGGGAAAAACAAATATTGTATTATCACTCATATGTGGAACATAAAAACCCAAAGTCATACAGTGGAGTCACCAGGATCTAGGGAATGGGGGAGATGAGACAGTATTGGTCAAAGAATTGGACAAACTTCCAGTTATAAGATTAATAAGTTCTGAGGATCGAATATACAGCATGGTGATTAAAACTAATAATACTGTATTATATGTGCTTATTTAGGGCTGTGCTGGGTCTTCGTTGCTGCACCGAGTTTCTCAAGTTGCAGTGACCTGGGGGTATACTTCATTGCAGTGCACCGGCTTCTCATTGTGTTGGCTTCTCTTGTTGCGAAGCACATGTTCCAGTTGCATGGGCTTCAGTGGTTGCAGCATGTGAGCTTGGTGTTTATGGCTCTTGGGCTCTAGAGTGTGGGCTCGGTAGTTGCAGCTCACAGGCTTAGTTGCTGTGCAGTATGTGGAGTCTTCCTGGACAGGGGGTCAAACTGGTGTCCCCTGCGTTGGCAGGCGGATTCTCAACCATTGCACCACCAGGGAAGTCCCAGTACTGTATTATATTTGAATGTTGCTAAGAGAGTAGATCTTTAATATTCTCACCACAAAAGAGAAACGGTAATTATGTAACAGGATGGAGGTGTTAGCTAACTATGGTGGTAATAATTTTGAAATAAATGAATGTATCAAATTAGCACATTGTATACGGATGAGATGGCTGGATCGCATCACTGACTCAATGGATGTGAGTCTGAGTGAACTCCAGGAGTTGGTGATGGACAGGGAGGCCTGGCGTGCTGCGATTCATGGGGTCGCAAAGAGTCGGACACGACTGAGCAACTGATCTGATCTGATACCTTAAACTTCTACAGTGTTGTCAATTATATCTCAGTAAAGCCAGAGGAATAAAAAGATTACTCTCTAAGCAACTTCCAAGTATATAATACAGTATTGTCAACTGTAGTCACGATTCTGTACATTACATTCCCAGAATTTATTCCTCACATCACTGTAGTTTGGACCCCATGGCTAACATCTCATTTCCTCTACCCCTCAACCCCTGGTTCCCACCATTCTACTGTCTGTTTCTGAATCTTTCTTAACATTCCACATGTAAGTGAGATCATACTATATTTGTCTCTATTTCACTTAGCATAATGTCCTCAAGATTCCAGTTATTTTTAAATCATGGAATACAGAGGTGTGCATTTTCTTTCATATAGGGAACTAAAACATAAACCAAACTTCAGGAGTAACCTCGATTGTTTTAGCAAAATGCAAAATATGTTTCCCACCAATTTCTGCAAGTTATTGTTAACCAAGCAGAATAAGACAGATAACAGAGAAATCTGTAATGAGAGCATGATTCAGTCAATTGGCAACATTATATCCTAATGAATTCTATCAATCATCTTCAATTAGATATTAATTCCTTAGTACTAGACATGCTCACTCAGAGACTATGGAATTGGAAACAGCAGAGGCTCTGCCTTCTGTAACATTAGGCGAGGGATTCTCTGGGCTTTAGGTTCCCCAAGTGTAGAACAAGGATAACAAACAACCCTGCAGAACTGGGCACAGGGGCCAACATGTTGAGAAGCCTACAGGGGGACATGTAGTCTGGAATCGCTGTATATTATTATTTCATAGGCAGAAGCCCTGTGATTGTTTCTCAAGAGGCAGCTAAAGCTACAGGTTTATTCTGGCAAAGACACAACTCGTCTGAGGAAATATATCTCTGAGGCATAGGCATGGATGAATTGAAACTGATGTGTTTCTTCAGTTGTATAGAATTTACAGCTATGTTGTTATCTGAGGTTGAGTTTTATATCATTTACTGCATGATTATTTTTTCGTTTCTGACTCTAAACAGCTCACCACACACTCCCTCCACTCTCCTATCTCTCGCTTTCTTTCCTTAATTATTCTCTTTCTCATACACACACCTACTTTCACTGGACATCTATGGGAAGAAGTAGGAGGCAGCTTTTAGAAGAGGAGATTTTACATCTAACTATATACATACTACATATCTAACCATCCCCCCCAAAAAAAAAAAAAAACCCTTAAGAAAAATTCTTCTATTTCCTTTTTTGGTCATTTAAGGTAGAAGCATTTAAAGGAGGAAGGAAAGGCTGGCTTAACAATCAAAAAATAAAGGAAGTTAAAGAAATCGTGAAAGCAAAAGGGGAGTGGGAGGGAGACAAGAGAACTCAGGGAAAAAAACAAAATCACGGAAAGTGGAAAAAGACAAGTGAAGCAGGAAGACAAGAAAAAAGGCTATAATAGCTCAGGCTCAGAGGGTTCCAAAGGCAGCCTTAGTCACGCTGGCCAGAGTACTGGCATGGTGAAAGCAGTGGCCTAAATTTCAGGCAAACCATAGAAATTACAGAATCTCGGGCAAAGGATATAAATCTGAGTCTTTTTCACTGCCTGTAAAAGGAAGATGAAATCTTTGCCCCTTATACGTTTAAATTCTCATTTTATTTCTGTACCCCTCGCGTTGGCTCAAGTTGCTTACAAAACGATTAACCACGGCGTTAAGTTCTTCAACAGCTTTTTATACCCATCCTTTCAAGATGCCACCTGGATAATTCAAATGGAAAATAAAATCACATTAATCCGATCAAGCCAACTAGGTACCGCTTATCCCAGCTTCCATATGCTAAGTTGTCATTTTATGAATGTCACTCTCCCACTTTACACACTAAGGGAACACATTAAAACGACAAGCAAGTCTTCAAATAAACCTAAATTACAACACATTTTGCAGTTTCCTTTTAATAGAACTTCTAGCTTGGAAGATCAACTAGGGTGTGGGGCCGTTTTCACCCTTATTAGGAAACGAACACAGTTTACAGGCTTAATTCGAAGTTTTAGGAAATTACAAAAGACGTTTCCTTTCCAAGAGAGGGTCACGCCACAGGAGAAGCCAGCGACCTCCATACCCGGCACGCCCTTCACTTGGCATCAGATTAGGACTAAGAAGGCAGGGTCTGCCGCTGCCGTCACAAGAGGCCGGCGCTGCGGAGGGAGGGGCGAAGGGAGTGGCGGGCGACGACGCGACTGCGCAGGGACGGAAAGCGGGCAGGCGGAAAAGACCGGCGAGCTAGATCCGGCAGCCGGCGGAGGAAGCCGCTCGACCACAGCCACGCAAGGGAAGAGTGTGCCGCGCGTGCGCGGGGCGTGGCCGAAGCCTTCCGTCTTTCCGGCTTCTAGGCGTCTCTTCCCGCTTCCCCTCGCGACCCTGGCTGGCTTGGGCCTTCTTAGAAGTGACGAGGTTGGGGCGCTCCTCCCTCTCCACCGTTATGAAATCTTTCTGCCCCCGGAGTCCGAGGCAGCCCAACCAGGTCTTGCATGTGTTCATTGACCCCAGGCCGAGCGCGATCAGGCTTCGCGGGCACTGCGGGACCTGGGGGCGGGGTTGGGGGAGTAAACTCCCAGCACTTGTCTCACAGACTGTGGGCACGAGACTGACCCCTGGTTGGTTGAAGATCTTTCCAACTGACCACCCCCTTCGTTCAGTTCCGCCACGGAAGAGCCCTCGGAGAAACCCGGCTCTAGATCGGAAATGGCCCTTTAGCTGCTGGAGGAGGGAGTTACCGCCAGAGTCCTGTAAAAATTGTACATGCTGTAATGATTGTCTAAATTCACTTCCCCGAAGCAGGCAGAACGTTATGAGGTTCCTTATTGAGAAGGACAAGCAGAGTGAAGTGATTCTTGGCCTTCACTTTTTAAAATAGTTCCTGTAACTATGAGGGGATACAATGGAGCTTTTCCTGCTTGTGTCTTCCCTGCTGCCACCTGTTTCTCCCAGGGAAGAGAGACCGGGTTGGGATTTCCGAGTCTACAGATCCAAAGCAGCCTCAAAGGAATCACATCAGAACAACACCTAAACAGCCCACCTCGATCCTTTTTTAAGTTGGCATTGAATGAATAAATACAAACTAGTGGTTAAATGTATGAAGGGCAGGGAAGTCTGGCGTGCTGCAGTCTATGGGACTGCAAAGAGTCCAACAGGAACACGACTGAGCAACTGAACAAGTCTATTCTCTTATTTTTCTATTCTGAAAATTAGGTATACACTAGATATTGTTAAACCTACAGGCAAAACAGTTGATAACTCAGCAGCCATCTCCCACTGATTCATACTTCCCACCTTAAGCACTACCTGGATTGCTATTGAGATACTGGTGATTTGTATGAAAACAATACACTATAAAGCAATTGAGTCAACTGTAAGTAGTTGCTTTCAAGATGTAGGGATGCTTTTAGATAACCTCTAAATTGTTTCCTGATTTGTGAATAGAAAAATCTGTGGTAGTTTCAAGGTGTGGCAGATGAGCAATATCCGGTTCTGTGTGTGTGTGTCACTGTTATACTACAAGGAAACATTTTCCTAAAACAAAACTAGACTAGGTCTCCAGTTTAATGTCACAATGTAAGTATTAAATCAATCCAAATAATAGTTTCTCTAAAGCATCCTATGGTGGGCCTGGAGAAAGCTTGTTTTCAGTTCAATTCAGTTCAGTCCAGTTGCTCAGTCCTGTCTGACTCTTTGGGACCCCATGAACTGCAGCGGCCAGTTTTAGTTTCATAGTCAAGTGATTTATTTTCATTGTAACAACCAGTGTTACACTGAACCAGGGAAAAGCAGTATTATGATAAAGCCTTTGAATGTTGTCTCCAAAAGAACACTGGATTGGTCATCATAAGAGCCAGAATTCTAACATAACCCTGCCACTCAATATAAATTCTTCACCTAAAATCTTTCGCTTCTTTGGATTCCCGTTTGCTCATGTTTAGTGTGGTCCTTGTCACTCTTGAATTGTCCTGTTGGCTGGTCTGTCTTCCACTCTTTGGTCTGAGCACTTAGCATAACATAGTTCAGTGGGTACTCACTAGAGATTTGTTGAAATAACTGCTTCCAAATCTACAAAGTTTGATATCGAGGCATTTTTCTTTCTTGAAAAAATATATGTAAGATCTGTTATTAAACTGGGTATGTTATTTACTGTCAAAGAATCATCCCATAGATGACCTATTACAGAGGTGTAGGGGTACCTTTACAGAGGATATATCTTGTGGACAGCACCTTAACTAAATCAAAATTAACCAAGATTTGGACATCACGTGCCCTTTGCTATGAAGCTTAAAGAAAGATTCAACAACATCTATGGATTATTCCTAGGAAAATATGAATCTAATAATAAATCACCACTCCAAATTAAGGAACATGCTGTGAAAGTTGACCTGGAGTCATGAAAAATACCATAAAAGACAAAAATTATAGGGAATTTTTCTAAAAGAGTTGTGACAAGGAAGGGAACAATATGAGGCTCGCTTATTTTTATTTTACAGTGTTCTAAAATGTCTAATGTGGTCCTCAGATTCCCAGAAGTTACCTCCTATTCCCACTAAGAAGACAAATACCTAGGGTGCTTCAGAAAAGCTGATTTCCTATTATTCCTAAAAGTTTCTTAGTGAAAGACTGGTATTTCACTGAAAGAAAGCATACTGAATGCTTATTGGAAATACAAAGCACTACTAAATGAAGTCAGCTACTAAATTGTTCAAAATTGTAGCTGTCAACCTTAAGAGGAAAATGGAATTTTTTAAATGTCATTTTTAGGGATTTGCTGGGCCCTTTCTATCGGAGAAGGCAATGGCACCCCACTCCAGTACTCTTGCCTGGAAAATCCCATGGACGGACAGAGGAGCCTGGTGGGCTGCAGTCCATGGGGTCGCTAAGAGTCGGACACAACTGAGCGACTTCACTTTCGCTTTTTACTTTCATGCATTGGAGAAGGAAATGGCAACCCACTCCAGTGTTCTTGCCTGCAGAATCCCAGGGACGGGGGAGCCTGGTGGGCTACCGTCTATGGGGTCGCACAGAGTTGGACACGACTGAAGCGACTTAGCAGCAGCAGCAGCAGTAGCAGCAGCAGGCCCAGATAGAGGGAAACAGTAACAACAAAACTACTGGAAAGGTTTGAGGAAATCAATGTTCTTAATATTATTCTGATTTATAGCTCTTGATTTTTTTGAGGCAGTCCAATCACTGGTTCTCTTCTGTAGTGCCAGGCTTACATCCTCCTCTCAGCAATCTTAGCAGGAACAAGCACCTTTCTCTCTTCCCCTGGCCAGGATTACAGAGTCCTGGACTGGCTTTTGTCCTGAACCAATCACCAGGAGGAAGTGTAGGGGTTGGGGTGGGAGGTGCTGGGGAAGAGGTCAGACCCACCCTAACCACCTGCATTGAGAATGGAGAAGCTGTGGGTTCCTGCTGCTGCTGCTGCTAAGTAGCTTTAGTCGTGTCCAACTCTGTGTGACCCCATAGACGGCAGCCCACCAAGGCTCCCCCGTCCCTGGGATTCTCCAGGCAAGAACACGAGTGGGTTGCCATTTTCTTCTCCAATGCATGAAAGTGAAGTCGCTCAGTCGTGTCCGACTCTCAGCGACCCCATGGACTGCAGCCTACCAGGCTCCTCCGTCCATGGGATTTTCCAAGCAAGAGTACTGGAGTGGGTTGCCATTGCCTTCTCCAAGTGGGTCCCTAGGGAAAAGGAAAGAAGGGAGACAATGCCAGGCAGGCTAAAACACAGATGTCCACTGTTCTTCGCTCTCAGTCTCGTATGTCTCTGTCCTGGACCTGTCTCCCTCTGCCTAAAATGCTCTTCCACACTCACCCTTCAGACAAATACCTATCTAACTTTTAAAACCTAGATCTCACATCACCTTCTTGTTACCATCTTCTTTGTCCATAAGATTACTCTTCTCTCAGAACCATTTCTGTCCTTTGTCCCTATTTCTATTATTAGACTGAATTAGATTTGTTTTCAAAACAATTAACTGCAATTATATAAGTAATATCTATTCACTATCAAAAAATTTAATATCACTCAAAGAGTGGCCCATGGGCAGGCACCAATCTGAACTGTTACAGTCATCAATCAGTACAGAAATTGAGAGCAAGTGTCTAAAACTTGTTACGGCAATTTGACAGAACTGTGTCTGTTGCGTTTTAATTTCATTTTACTGGTAATTCATTTATATGTGGTTAATGTGCATGTCGGAGAAGGCAATGGCACCCCACTCCAGTACTCTTGCCTGGAGTAGCCTGGTAGGCTGCAGTCCATGGGGTCACAAAGAGTCGGACAGGACTAAGCGACTTCACTTTCACTTTTCACTTTCATGCTTTGGAGAAGGAAATGTCAACCCACTCCAGTGTTCTTGCCTGGAGAACCCCAGGGACAGGAGAGCCTGGTGGGCTGCCGTCTATGGGGTCGCACAGGGTCGGACACAACTGAAGTGACTTAGCAGCAGCAATGAGCATGTGCTAAGTTGCTTCAGTCCTGTCTCACTCTGTGCGACCCCATGGACAGTAGCCCACCAGGCTCCTCTGTTCATGGGATTTTCTGGGCAAGAATACTGGAGTGGGTTGCCATTTCCTTCTCCAGGGGATCTTCCAACCCAGGGATTGAACTCGTGTTTCTCTCAGCTCCTGCATTGGCAGGAAGATTCTTTATCACTTGAGCTACCTGGGAAGCCATTAGTGGTGAGAAAACAGCTTAAATTATTGTTTAACTAATTTAAGCAAAGTCAGTAGTTTGCCTCAAGTTGCATGGCTACTGAGTGACAGTAATTTCTTTTTCCCTAGTAAGTTAACTCCAGAACCTCCAGTACTTTCTGCTGTTGGGTTCCACTTCCTCCATACTGAGATTAGCAAAAGATGTAAAATCACCCAATGTGCTCTAAAGCCTTACTGCTCAGAATAGCTCTTAGACTGGCAGTATCAGCATCACTTGGGAGGATTTTTTAAGAAATGGGGCTTTCAGGCTCCACCCAGGTAATCTGTATACATCTTAAAGTTTGAGAAGCATTTCTTAAAGAATACCAGGAAATGGCAGATCTCATTGCATTAGCTTTCTATAACTGCTATTTAAAATTACAACAGATTTAGCGGCTTAAAGCAACAAAAATTTATACTATTTTACAGTTTTTCAAGTTAGAAGTCCTAAATCAGTTTCAGTGGGTCAAAATCCAGGGGTTGATGGGGTCACACTTCCTTGATGTGGTCTGTTTGGAAATCATGCCAATAAGCTCTTTAAGACTGGCTGACCAGTTTCTGACATTAAATATTATGAATAAATCCATCCAAAGACTGGCTTGATTGGATTATTTGCAATCATTAGATATTTACTGAGTAGCTATTTGCAGCCTCATCTTTGGACCTTAGTTTCCTTTTCTGAATAAAAGAGATGAGACTAGATACTAACTTCAAAAGCAAACCTGTGGTTTCGTTAGCTTTACAGTTTATCAAATTGGCACTGGCCTTTTAACTCTCAATCACACATGCCGTTTCTGGACACACCTCCAAATACTGTCTCAGAGCCTCTGTCCACACTCAGTCACCAAACGACATCACTGTACAGTTTCTTTGAGTTCCTGTCCCCTTACTGCTACTCTCTGGGTGTAGCAGTTCCAACAGGCCTCCTGGTCCCCAGCCCGGGCCTATGTAGAACAGAGGTTGTGGGCTATTAAGTGCCCTGTGAGGACATAGAATAGAGCAGAAGTGGAAACGTGACTGATCTAACAAGTGTTGCAAAAATAACAAGATAAATTGGGACCTGTAGCTTCTATTAGGGAGAGGGCTGTGGTGGTAGAACAGACACTCAAGGATAGACTGACCTCTAGATGGAAAGAAGGCAGGACCAGGCAGCCTATGGAAGGCCCTGGGAGAAAAGCACGCAGGTCAGCCTGCAAGCTCTGATAAGTATCTGCCATATACACAGTGTCTTATAGGTTTCTGTGGAGAATGTCAATAAATGCAAAAATGGTCCTGTTTTTAAGGAGTCAATAAACTCACCCATGAAGTACTCAGGTAACTGCATGATAGTATGGAATCATGTGCCAGAATGTATACTAGGAGGGAGTCCAAAGAAGGAGAAAATTAATAAAAGGTAGATGAGGTGGAGGAGGCTCCTGGCAAAAGGTAGGGAATTTCATCAGTATCTCAAAAAAAAAAAAAAAATCATTTAACATAAAGGAGGAGTTAGAATATTGTAGACATGAGAATGGAAGCAGGGTTAAATGCAAAATCAGGAAGGTAAACAACATATTGGTGAGGAGACAGGTCCAGCTGATCTTGGTTCAGGTTGAGACGGGAATAAGGGGAGGTGGCAATGCGATGAGGAAATGAGTGACAGGGCAAGTTCAGATTGTGGAAAGCCTCAATTGCCAAAAAGTATTGATTTCTATTATCTCCAGCTTTTTTTTTTTTTTTTTTTTTGAGGAAGTGGAAAAATAAGCTGGTATTTCAAGAGCAATTTAGAGATGTCCCAGGATGAATTAAGGATGGGAGAGACTGGAGGCAAGAAGACCATTTAGAAAGCTACCGTGGTGGTCCAGGCATGAGAGAACAGTAGACACAGTAGAACAGACAGGCAGATTCAAGGAAGGAACAAGACTCAGTGACTAAAATACAATAAAGAAGAAATAACCAGAGAATAGTCTGCGGTTCAAGATGTCTGAATAACCAGAGTCAAAGAATTTTAGACCTTGCAAGGGCTCCAGTTGGATCACTTTATGAGAAAATGGGTGGTTGTTTAAGTGTCAGAACTAGTTCTCCACAGAGCCAGCAGTGGGATGATCAGGCCAGTGTTACAAGATTTACCAAGCAGTACATGCCTAAGTGTTAATTACATATAAATCATTTTCAGTCCCAATCACTGGACCGCCAGGGAATTCCCCAGAATGACTCTTTCTAATGTTGAAAAAATGTGATCAGAATGTGTTATATGACAACCTGATCAGAATGTGTTGTCATATAACTGCCACAGGACTAAATGAAAAATAGAATGTATACTAGGAGGGAGTCCAAAGAAGGAGAAAATTAATAAAAGGTAGATCAGGTGGAGAAGGCAATGGCACCCCACTCGAGTACTCTTGCCTGGAAAATCCCATGGATGGAGGAGCCTGGTAGGCTGCAGTCCATGGAGTCGCTGAGAGTCAGACACAACTGAGCAACTTCACTTTCACTTTTCACTTCCATGCACTGGAGAAGGAAATGGCAACCCACTCCAGTGTTCTTGCCTAGAGAACCCCAGGGACGGGGGAGCCTGGTGGGCTGCCGTCTGTGGGGTCGCACAGAGTCGGACACGACTGAAGCAACTTAGCAGCAGCAGCAGCAGCAGCAAACTCAGGGTCAACTAGGAGGGCTGCTGTTAAGAAAGAATGTACAAAATATTTGGAGAAGGGAATGGCAATCCACTCCAGTATTCTTGCCTGGAGAATCCCATGGACAGAGGAGCCCTGGCAGGCTGTAATCCCTAGGATCACAGAGTCTGACATGGCTGAGCATCTAGCACTTCAAACTTCAACTGGATGCAATTTGAAGTATAGTCAGAAAAGAGTGGGAAGTGGACACAAAGTAGTAGAATAGTTTGAGTGGTTATGCACTTCTGGAAGTTACTGCCAGACACAGGAGGAGGTCAACAGAGAAGTCCACTGGGAAAAGATATCAGGAGTAGAGTAAGCCACCCCTCCTTCTCCCAGAACTCCTCACTCCTATGCTTGTGAACTTTTTTAGATTAATTATGGACCTAGAGGTTAAAAATGTATTATAAAATAATGGGTTGGCCAAAAAGTTCGTTTGGGTTTTTCCTTACAAACTTTTTGGCCAACCCAATACATCAAGACATCACCAAGTCAGCTTACTTGAGAAGCATGGTGGGAGATTCTCTAAATATTAGAAAAATGTTACATTAAGAAATAGTTTTACATTACTCTCATTACAAATACAGGTGATGATTTCACTGAAGCTTAGTGTTTTGATGAAGCATATTACCAATTAGGTTTTTTATTTTTTTCCGTTTTTACTTTGAAATAATTGAAGCATTCCCCACTTGATACTATCTGACACAACTGCATACTAGATGATCAGAACCAGGAAAATTGCATACCATCAATTAATTTTTAAAGATTTCAAAGTTGGTTACAGCATTTTAGATCCCTGCTGAATATTGAAGAGGACGTTTCCCTGGAAGCAGCCTAGTCACAAAGGTGAAGGTGAGGAGCAGAGAGGTCAGGTATCTCGATTTGAGCAATGTTTCTCAATCCTGGTGAACATTTCAGTCACCTTCACTATGGGCAAAATTCAACCACTGGCTGGGGCTACTGCAAATCAATAAGACTACAAGTAAGACTCAGGCATCAGTATGTTTCCTCTGGGTAATTCTCTAGTGGTTCAGTGTTAGGACTCAGTTTTTTCCACTGCTAAGGGTCTAGATTCAATCACTGGTCAGGGAACTAAGATCCCCACACACTGCTGTGATGTGGCCAAAAATGAATAAAAGCGCTTCTGAAGATCCTTAAGTGCAGCCAGAGTTCAGAAATACTGGTGTAAGGTTGATTTAATGCTTTTTCTAAAATGAGGATTTTGAATATGTTTTGCTTTTGCGATGTCACTGACAAATATTTCAATGTATTCAAACTCTCTTTGCTCTATTTACATAAGTTTCAATTCGCTTTCTATAATTAATCCAAGTAGGCCTTAAAACTGAGCTGTATAATAGGCGATGGGGCGTCTCATCTCCAGACCATGTCTCCTAGAGTCAGGCGTGGGATAAAAAATGGAGTAAACCCGGACATAGTCCTTTTCCTCCAGCTCTAGCTTCTAGTAGTTTGGATCAGTATCACTGTTTTTATTTCAAACTTCAGGAAATTTGGAGAACTACGAATATCACAGAGAGAATATATCTATCTATATATAGATAGATAGATAGATATCTGTGATATTAGAATATATATATCTCCTTTACGGAGAAGGCAATGGCACCCCACTCCAGTACTCCTGCCTGGAAAATCCCATGGATGGAGGAGCCTGGAAGGCTGCAGTCCATGAGGTCGCTGAGGGTCGGACACGACTGAGCGACTTCACTTTCACTTTCCACTTTCATGAATTGGAGAAGGAAATGGCAACCCACTCCAGTGTTCTTGCCTGGAGAATCCCAGGGACGGGGGAGCCTGGTGGGCTGCCGTCTATGGGGTCACACAGAGTCGGACACGACTGAAGCAACTTAGCAATAGCAATAGCAATATCTCCTTAAGGAGATCGATTTCTCCCATATTACTAATTGCAATAACCACGCAGGAATACAGACTCCCTTCTGGGCATAATCAAATTACCTCTGTAAGGGTTCGCCCTATAACTATTTTTGGAAACTAGGGATTTTCCAGATTATCGAAAGCTGTGGCGCTGTCACTGGCTCAGGCCTGTGTTTCATAATCTAAGCCGCTAAAGCAGCCGCCCTCGCAGTCAATACGAAGCCTTCGCCCTACTTCGATACCTCTGGGAATCAAGGGCTCATCGGGGAGCTTTTTTTTCTCCCTTGGAACCGAAGTAGTTCACATTCTTGTTTACTAAAAATACCGTAAAGCAACCGTCTCCAGATTCCTCGCGGGTCACTTTAAATTACAAGTTCGTCCGTACACGACACTGGAGAAACCACTTACACCCACCAATGCGGGCGAAGGTCGATCCGACGCCTCCCTTTGTACTCGCTGAACCTGCGCCACCCAAATGCGGAAAGTTAGGAGAGGAAGAGAGACGGGAGCACACAGACGCACGTTCTAGAGAAATTATCAAAGCTGTGCTGGAGTTACAGTAAATTTGCGGATTCGAAGTTGGACATAAGGTATCTCGTAAAGCTCCCTTATTACTCTTTTGATTAAAAATATTACGTACGAGGCGAGGCGGTTTGAGGTTGTGTTAGTAAGTAGACCACGTCCCCAGCCACTCTAGGGAACCAACGGGGAGGTCACCCAGGTCACCGACGGTCCCACCCAGAGGACTCCGCTCACCGGCCGGCGCGGGCGTAGGCTCCGCGGGCGGAGACAACGCCTGAAGGGACTAGTTGGCACGCCGGCCGGGCGTGGTGACGTCAGGGCGGAAGCGCACGCTGCGTGAAGCGGCCAGAACCCGGCGGTCACGGGAATATCCGTCGCGCCGAGAACGCTGGTTAGTCTCACTCCGGGTTCCGGCTGCGTTGGGCGTGCGTGCAGCTCGCTGAGACTATGGCGTCCGGGCCTCACCCGACTGCGACCGCTGCCACCGCCGTCTCATCTGCTGCCCCTAGCGCGGGCGGCTCAAGCTCCGGCACGACGACCACGACGACGACCACGACGGGAGGGATCCTGATCGGCGACCGTCTCTACTCGGAAGTTTCGCTCACCATCGATCACTCGCTGATTCCGGAGGAGCGGCTCTCGCCCACCCCTTCCATGCAGGACGGGCTCGACCTGCCCAGCGAGACGGACTTGCGCATCCTGGGCTGCGAGCTCATCCAGGCCGCCGGCATTCTCCTCCGGCTTCCGCAGGTCAGTGCTCCGGCCCCGGGCCGACAGGCGCGCCTCCCCTCCCCACCTTCCCCTTCGCTGCCTCCCAGTACTACCAGGGCCCGGCCGCGTGGGAGGTCACCCCCTGGGCCTCTCCAGCCGCGGGTCGCAGCCAGAGCGCGGGAGGGCGCGTGCGACGGGAGGATGGCCCAGGAGCTGTTCGCGGTGGGGAGGGGGAGGGGAGTGAGCGGAGGCACAAAATGGCGGCGGCGCCTGGTGCGGGCCCGCCTGACCCCTGCGCTTCCGTTCTCTTCTCTTGTCTGCAGGTGGCGATGGCAACGGGTCAGGTGTTGTTTCATCGTTTTTTCTACTCCAAGTCTTTCGTCAAACACAGTTTCGAGGTAAGCAGGGCGGGGGCGGGTGACGGGGGATTTCTCCATCCGGAAATGGGAAGGAAGGAGTGGGTAGTGTCAGCGGCCAGCTTTGCAGAAAGGGAGTGGTTAGTTGTAGGCCTTTGTACCTAGCTCTCACCCATAGGGGAGTAGGGACTTTTGGAGAGGGTTTGAGAACCAGAAGATGGAGCCTGAGCCCAGGTGCCTTATTATCAAGAATTTGCATTTTCAATCAAATGGAGAGTTCCTGTGAGATTGAGATTGGCTCCGGTTTTAAAATTAAGGGGAATAAGGACTTCCCTGGTGGCTCAGACGGTAAAGCCTACAATGTGGTAGGCCCGGGTTACATCCCTGGGTCGGGAAGATCCTTTGGAGAAGGAAATGGCAACCTCCACTCCGTACTCTTGCCTGGAAGATCCCATGGAGAGAGGAGCCAGGTAGGCTACAGTCCATGGGGTCGCAGAGTCAAACACGACTGAGCGGCTAAAGTTTGTTTCAGGCAATAAATAAAAAGAAACGTCACACTAGCCTAAATCTATGTCCTAGAAGTGTCAACTGCAATTTCATTTCACCAAATGTCCCAGTTTTTTTCATTAGAATAAGTTCTATAGACTTTGAGAGGGGCACTTCTTTCTAACTTTACACCTGCAGTGCCATAATCTAACAGCTTTTTATTGGCTCTTTTTTTTTCCAGATTGTTGCCATGGCATGTATTAATCTTGCATCAAAAATCGAAGAAGCACCTAGAAGAATAAGAGATGTGATTAATGTATTTCACCACCTCCGCCAGTTAAGAGGAAAAAGGTAAGATTGGCATTATTGAATGCAGCATCTCTTGCTACTACTGAACTGTGCACCAATCATATCAAAACATTCTTTCCTCTCAAAACCGATGTAAGGGAAAACTGACTTTAATTTAGGTGTTAAAATTCACATAGGAACACACTGATACTTCATAATTTGAAAAACCACAGTTAACCAGTTATCTGAAGTTTGTAGAGGCAGTTGCGTTTATGGACAATCCTAACAGTGCTGTGAAGCCAGTCCTGTGGTTTTAAGATTAAACAAGAAAGGGAATATGTTTGTCTCAAGTGTGAGTGTGTTCTGTAAGTTATTTTTCCCCTCCCTTCTCTGTAAGACTGAAGGCTGGAAGTTTAAACACTGCAGTTGAAGTTAATATTGTGGTGAAGTTTTATGTAGATTGTCTTACCACTGGAAGTTCCAGTTAATTCTTTACCAATTGAGGTTGGCTTTTGTTAGAATACTTCTCAACATTGAACTACGATATCCCCCATAATACCGGATCTGAAAGGACTGCAGGATGATAAAGTTTGGAGTCAAAGGGATTAAACAGGTATTTTGTTTTGGTCAGGTAACAGTCTCAGTGAGTGGGCTGCATTTAGATAGGGCATTTATCTGATCTAGTAAGAAAATAGAAACCGAAATAGTGTTGTTTTATAGGTGGACACCTGCTGACATTTTATGTGTTCCTGTGAGGCAGTACCAAAAAGCTTTAGTTGCAGTGCTGCTTGTGTCTACAGATGGCTTCTCATACTAGATGCTTCTAGTACATACAGTGCAGATTAGTTCTTCTGTTCGCTTTTTGAGGAAGTTGTTGTGATATTAGATAAACTTGTACTGAGTATGAAAGGAAGTCAGTTATAAAAAGATTTTAAGTCATTTTGGGGTTGGGCATTGGTTAGTACCAAATTAATAGCTTCCGTGAGTGGTCCTTGTTAGTTGAATCTGTAAATTGTTGGTAATGGAACTATTGAGAGACAAGTGAGTAGTAGCCTTGAAATGATTAGTCCATCCACTTAGATTGAAATGTTGTTACCCAGATAGTTTTCACAGTGGTTTTCAGTTTTCTTACATTCTATATTCTGTTCTTTTCTCATTCACCTTATTTCCAGGGATAGACTTAACTTTTTAATTGCATTTAAAAATGTCTTCTAGCTTCTTAGTGAGGAATCCCTGAAACTTGGGAAGTTTTCAAATTGATAATTTAGTATGGTCTGAGCTAAAATGTATATTTAGATCTAGTTGATTGTTAAGGGTGTTTAAACAATGACACTAATAAAAAGGTTCTTTAGTCAAAGGATTGTTTGCTTAAAGGAAATAGTTTTCTGTTAGTATTCTTTGAACCATTTTGCTATTATCATTTATTATCTACTTTGAAATTTTTCTTTGAGATGGAATATTCTTCCTTGATGTTAGAGTAGGTTCTCTTAACTGTGAAAACCTTGGAATTTAAAACATCTCACCTGATTTGACTGTTGTGTCGGGTTTTTTTTTCCCCCCTTTTGATCATTATCAGAGAAATCGATTGTGTCTCAATCTTAGAAGTCTGATTACAGCATGAAATTTAAAGGGAGTTGTTAATTGCATGGAAGCCTTTTTTAGAAAGCAGGATATAAAAGTGTTTCTATGCATATTACAAGTTTACTCAGACAGGTAGTTTGTATATGTTATTAACTTCAACTCTTTTTTCCCTTGCAACCGACTATACAGCGACCAGCTACATTTACCAAAGCCTGGGTGATGTGGAGTGGTACATAGCGATGAAGCTGTCGTCATGGCAACAGTGAGTGAAGTATCGAAAATCCCCAAGGAGAAGCCAGTGCTCTGAGAATAGGTCACTGGAATCGGGGACTAACAGGTTGGCCACTGGTGAACCATTTAGAAAAACTCCTGTTTCTTGTTATAAGCGTTTGTCTTTGCTGTCCAAGTTATTAGAACGATAGTTTAGTAATTTTTTAGATTAATGTCATTAGAAGAGTACCATTAATATCACTTTAGCTAGGTAAAGTGTTTCAGTTTGTTTTAATGGTATTATTTAATTTAGTTCATGCATAGCTTTAATTTGTAGTATGACCTTGCTAATAACAAGCATCAGTTTTGTAGCCTTTAAAAGAAGTTGCTGTATTTCAGTGCTGACTATATATTAGAATTACTGGAGGAGCTTTTAGGAAAAACTGATGCCCAAGCCCCATTCTGAATTATGTGATTTTTTTTTTTTTCTCCATTTTTTTTGTAGTTTGAGAATGTTTTTTTAACCTCAGATTTTTTTTTTCATTTCAGCAGTTCCCAATTATAGTTTGCTTTTGAGATGCAGCATATTCCCAGCAAATTAAGGGTTTTCTGTAGTTTTAAGGCACCTAGCTAGCTTCATACTGTAAGGCTTGTCTAAAAGAAGACAAATACTCAAAGACTGCAGCAACCCACTTATTGGTGAATGTGGTGTGGTATTTTCAACATGCATATACATCATAGATTAGAGTTAGAACGGTCTTAAGTGATTTGTCATTTAGTCCATTCTTCATCCAGTTTATTTTGGTGGCTCTAAAAGATGGCTTTCAGTTTGTTTAAACACTGCCAAAGAAAGAAAGATTCTTTGAAGTAGGAATTACAAATTTCTGTATGTTGAACAGTCTGCCTTTTTGTACTAGTGATCTCCTTTAAGTACAGTCTCAAAGAATTTGTTCCACATTTTCTTGGTCCTTTGTACCCTATGAGTAAGAGAAACCATGTTTGAATCTCCTCCTAAATTTGTTATTGTGGTTGTATTTTTGAGATCATGCTAAAGGAAATATAGCTAATCTTAGACCCCATAATAAAATTCAAATGATCAAAACCCAAAATTTTGTACTAAGATTAAACTTGGAGAATTGTTCTTCTCATATAAATTAATCTGAAAAAGTCTGTCAAAAGCAGAGGAGTAGGAGTTAGGTTTAGGTGGTTTTTTATCATGAGAATTACTTTTTTCTGAACAGATGAAAGTTTCTTTTAAGCAGGTTTTTTTTTAAGATTTTAAAATGTTAACCTCTTCAAACTTTTATTGGAAAGAAAGTTTACCTAATTGATGAAGAAATTCTAGCAAACCTTAATTAAATTTGATGTGCTTGTTGCCAGGTAAAGTATGAATAGATACTTTGTTAATACAAAGAAACAATTTGCTTAGGCAGTTTGAACCTTTTCTTACTGCTCCTATTTGGGGATACAATTGTGATACAAAGTAATCTTTGTAAGTAGTATAAGTTACATGTTCATTGAGCCTCCTTTCATTGTGAGGTAAAACCACTTCTCAACAGTGAAGGTATCAGATTATGTACATCTACAAAATTGACTTTGAAGATTGCAAGCAGTTACTGTTGCCTAAGCAAGAAGTTGAGTAGGTAGTTGAATTGAGTAGGTAGCGGGTTTGGTTTCCCTGATTAGTTTAATATTGGGATTTTGACACCAAAAAATGTGAAAGTAAAGATTATACTGAATAGATAGAAAATAACTAATCTACTTAAGTAGAATTAGTAATTAAACCTGATTAAGGACCAGATAATAGCCATAATACAAATGTTGAGTTGGTTGATTGTAAGAAAATGAATTTCTAACAGAATTTGAAATAAACCCTTAAAGCAAGTTTGATAAGAGATATAATAAATTTGTTCAACAGAATTTGAAATAAACCCTTAAAGCAAGTTTGATAAGAGATACAATAAATTTGTTCAACATAAATAGGAAAAAATGAAACAAAATTTTTCATAATAATTTTATAAGGATTCTAATGGTACAGTGTACTGTTTGAGTTGCACCTTAAGTGTTAAGGTGGTGTGTAACTATACCACCAGAGGTATTCTGTCTCCTAATGAATATCTGATGAAAGGGTCATCAGATAACTGGTCCATTGGTTAAAGAGTTGGTTAAGTAGATTTCACTTTTCCCCAGATTTCCTGTTATAACATTTGAAAAATCATAAACCTTAAGATCTTGGAACACATTTTTGTGTACACATTTGTTTCTTAGTCACTAAGTCGTGTCCAACTCTCTGCGACTCCATGAACTGCAGCACAACAGGCTTCCCTGTGCTCATTTGAATTAAATTTGATTTTTTCCAAAGAACAGTGAACTTGTAGCCTGTTTGTCCTGATAAAATAGGTTCATTATTTATATTTTTATGTTAGAAATCAGTCCCCTTCCCAACTGAAAGGTGTGGCTTCATTTCTCACCTTTCAAAGCTGTAAGAACTGAATTGAGTGAAGGCCGCTTTCAGCATTAACAGGCTGTTTTCCATCTTGTCAGCTTTGCCAACTTTTGTCTTATATCCAACTTGATAGTATAGCAAAGCTAGAAATAGTTTAGTTAAGCGTTCCGGTTTTATAGTTTGAAACAGGAGAAAGGAAAATAAATATGACTGCTGATTTTTTTACTCTGGTAACATACATTACAGGGTAATATAGCTGATTTCAATTTCTTTTTTGATTTTCAAGTGGATCTGTAGTGTAAAATTATGAGATTAAATTTTTTTGTATTTGGTGTCCATAGTAAAAGGAGAAGGGGGGACAGTGTTCAGAAGGACTATCTTTAAAATGTTGTGTTCTGCCTAGAGCAAAATCTCTTGAATTTTTTAGCTGAAAATTAAGTATGGGGGAAAATATTTACATATTCTACCCATGTTAAAATCAGCTTCTAAATAAAAATGTGTTTTTTTGTTGGTTGGATCTAAGAATGTAACAAATGAAGGACATTGGTACATTTCATACACTTTAAGAAGAGAAATTCTAAGTCCTGACTGACTTCTCATTAAGAAACTAGTTTTCAATTTTAAGACTTAAATTTAAGACAGTTTTTTAATTGAAAGAATTTTTCCCCCAAGCACTGAACCATAGATAAATCGCCTCTCATAACTTTTAAGCTGTCAAAATTTTGGTCTGGCACAGAGACCTTATGTGCTGTTTTAGTTTCTTCATTATGGTTGGCCCTCCCTTCTCTTTTGCATTGTTTACTAAAGATGCTGCCTGATAACTCTGAACAAATTTAGGCCTGGTTTTATTGATCACTTTGAGTGTTAAATTGGATTCTTAAAAACATTTCTTTGGTAATTGAGCTGAATCTTTCGTTTCCAGATTATTAACAGAGACTCTTAGATCAGTTTATTTAAATGAACTGCCCATTTAGGGGAATCTGAATTAGCTACCCACCCTATTTTCCCCTAATTTTAGTTTTGGTCTTAAACTAATCATGAGTTGATATTCTGTAAAATCACTCTAATCTTATGAAGTCTTTGTAATACACATCTTCAAGAGCTATGAAGTCTTTGTAATACATATGTTCAAGAGTGCATTAATTTTGTTTCTAGTCTATGTAGACTAATGAGATTATGAAAATAAATCAGGCTATCTGTTATGTAATATAATACATCTGGATGAAAAAAATCAAGGATACAAGTAAGAGCATTAGACTGAAATTTTTTTCATTTCAGCGTTTTGTTAGTAAACTAGGAAGTGAGTCTAGAAAGTATATATTTAATTAGCATAACTTGGACAGCACAAGATCAATGCTTTTAACTTGTTTGCAGGAGTTTAAAAAGCTGGTTTCTGTTGCCAATAGTTGGTTGGAAGGGAAAATGGAGATACCACAAATAAAATTTTTGGGATGTGCAAAACAGTTTTGATTTTATTTCTTACAAACTATAGGACTCCAAGCCCCCTGATCCTTGATCAGAACTACATTAACACCAAAAATCAAGTTATCAAGGCAGAGAGGAGGGTGCTAAAGGAATTGGGATTTTGTGTTCATGTCAAGCATCCCCATAAGGTGAGTTGTAGAATACAGAAATTACATTCGTAAGTATTAGGGTTTTGTTATTTTTAAAATATTATTTCCTGCAAATTTATCTTTGAGCACTAACCATTGGTTTTAAAAAGCAACTTTTTGGACATTGAAATGATCAGTAAAATGAGAATCAAAGTCCTGGGTTCAAGTCTTAACTTTTTATTGTGTGGGTGTAGATAAGTTCTTTTTGCTTCTGAGGTAACCCAATGTTCATACTAGAGAATGGAGATTTTTACATATTAGCCATGGAATGAATAAACACATGTCTGCAGAAGTACCTGGTGGTGTGTTACCCTGTTGCATAGTGAAATGGCTTAGAGTGTGTGGCTGCTCACTTTCAGCATCATTGAGTGTTTTTAGGTTTCTCCAGTGTCTCTTGGCTTCCATAAGCTCAACATAAGCCATAGCACAATGATATGAGAGCTCTGGGGGCAGGACCATCTGCACATAGAAATGTGTTTCTGCCATGAGCTGTGTGACCTTGGCAGAAAACTCCGTGCCTCAGATTCCACATCTCTAAAATTGTGAAATGAGAATGATGATGATAATGGTCCAGAAAGATCTGAGCTCAGGTAAACTAAATTGAGTTTTTAAAATTTATCACACTTTAGTATGGTAAGCTTCACTGTAGAGAGGTTTGGTTACTTACTATAATACCCACTCTGAGTTGTGCATAGTATGCACCATACACATTGTGTAACTTTAAAACCGTCTCTAGGGCGTTTGTACCTTTGGAAATTAAGTGAAATAATCAGTTCCTGTCACATGAAAAATTAGATACTGTTCTTAGATGATTTAACTTCTTTTTTCCTGTACAATTTTGGAACATTTCATGTCCATGTGAACTTTAGTAACATAAAAATCTACATTGACTATCAGGTACATTTTAGGTTGGTCTGTATTATTCATGCAGTTTTTATGAATTAAAACTTGCTCCTAACATTTTCAGTTACTTACGTTCATTGAACTCTGTACTTTGAAAGAACTTCCAATATGCTAAACTAAGTTTTTTTCCCTTGTTCTTCAGATCATTGTTATGTATTTACAAGTCTTAGAATGTGAACGTAATCAAACCCTGGTTCAAACTGCCTGGTAAGTTGCTTTTTTACATTTCTTTCCTAGCCAGGAAAACAGAAGCAGAAATAAAGTAAGTTTCATTTTCCCTTTCCAAAATAATGAGATAAGTTTGTTTTGGTGCTTTTTGTTTTTTTGTTTTTTAATCAAAAGGTAAATAATGCTTATTTCTGCTTCCTGTTTTCTTGGCTTGACTAATTACTTTTAATGGAGAACTCAATTTAACTTTGTTCTTTTTTCTACTCTTTAATTAAAGGGTAGTCCATGATGGTAAGTCATAGAACTCTGCCCTCTGCACTTCAGCCCATGACCTCAGGATGGCCTGATTGGCTGCCCTGCTCTCCAGCCAATCCAGTGCAAGCTCTCATCCGAGATTCACTGAAGTGGTCCATATCCATCTGGCAGCATCTTCTAGTTCTGTCGGGTTGTCAAAAAGGATTTGTATATTTGTTTCTAGAAGTAACTATTCACATGCCTATGTATTTAATGTATACCTGTAACTATCAAAATGAATAGTTCATTTTTGATAGATTTGTTGTCCAGCCATTATGACTTTTGTTAGGAGTTTGACTAGATTTCTATTTTTAGTATGTATAGCATGAATTCTACCATTGGAAAGAGCAGCTTAAAATGGGCACCATCCCCATTCTTGATGAATGTATAGCTGCTGGGCTATTGGAGGCAATGGTATTAGAAGTAAGAAGTACTGCATTTTAAAGAGCTGTTAATTTTAACATAGAACTCTAAAACTTAGATTTTAGAGATATAGATGTGTGATTTGTAGTGCTGACTTATTTAAAGTTAAAACAAGGAGTTTGTGGTTCAGCCACAACTACTGTCTTAAGACTGTTGATGTGCAGTACTTAAGTGATGTAATTCTTATGTTCTGGACTTAACGACTGCCATGCTTCTTTATTAGTAATACTAGAAAAGTCTCATTGCTTTTATAAAATGCATGACTTTAATATATGTTCTATAGATTTTTAGCAGTTTTCATGGGTTACGGACTTTTAAGAAAACAGTCTTTTAGTTTAACCTTTTGAACAATTTGTAAAATTTATTTAATACTTCAGGAATATTGTGGGGAGGGTTCACTATTAAAAAAGTCCAGTGATTTATTAACTGAAGTAGTTACTGCTTTTATTTATATTTAGTCATACTTGTATATAAACAAGGCTGTTATATATATTATTTGCTCTTCACTTCCCAACCTAGGTTTTCTGAACTAGCTTAGTTTTCTTAATTTGGTGCGTGCTTACTGAAAATGCCTTTTTATCCCTATCACAGTATTGAATTTTTGAAAGAACTTGATTGACACTGCTTTTCATTGTGGATAAAGGAGAGAGATGGTCAATAATTAATGGCTTGAAGTATTGTTGGAGTGGTTTATCATTTCTGAAACTAATCATGTCAGAACTTTCAAAGCATTGCTTTTCATAGAAATATGTTTTTTTAAAAAACTGTTCTATGTGGAGTAATAGTATGGAATTATTTTAAAGGACTTCGGTCCTATTTAGGAGACATGAAGAATGATTCTAGTGTTAAATTCTTATCTCTTACTGCTTTTGAGTTAAGAATTGTTATATGCTAGAATACTGAAAATACAAACATGAGAAGAAAAAAGAATAAAGTAGATTGAGTCTCCAATTTTATGTAAGGTTCAGAGGAACTGATTTGTTTACATACAAAGCTTACGGTTGAAATATTTTTCAGGAATTATATGAATGACAGTCTTCGAACCAATGTATTTGTTCGATTTCAACCAGAGACTATTGCATGTGCTTGCATCTACCTTGCAGCTAGAGCTCTTCAGGTAGGTGCATATATAGAGAGACGTAAATCTTGTATAGTCCAATAGGATAAATCACAGGAATTAGCAGTTCTAATAAAAACAGTGAAAATTTCATCTAATCTGTTTTTATGGTTTAGATTCCATTGCCAACTCGTCCCCATTGGTTTCTTCTTTTTGGTACTACGGAAGAGGAGATCCAAGAAATCTGCATAGAAACACTTAGGCTTTATACCAGAAAAAAGGTAATTCTGTTTACCAGCACTTGTGTTAATATTTTGTCAGTGCTAAGAGTGTAAACTTACGTAAAAGAGAAATACTAATTTCATTTTCTTCCAACAGCCAAACTATGAATTGCTGGAAAAAGAAGTAGAGAAAAGAAAAGTTGCCTTACAAGAAGCCAAATTAAAAGCAAAGGGATTGAATCCTGATGGAACTCCAGCCCTTTCAACTCTTGGTGGATTTTCTCCAGCCTCTAAACCATGTAAGGTTAATAACTTAAGCACTGAATGTGTGGTTATTAGAAAGTTTTAACATTTCACAGTTGCATAGAAACAGTGATGTTAAGCTATTCATATTTTCTCTCTTGACAGACAACTAAGGACTGATAATTGAATGGTACTTGGTTACATTTAGAAACTTATTTGGCCTTCTGTATAATCTAATAGTTAACATGCCTTAATATTCTTTTAAAAGCATCACCAAGAGAAGTAAAAACTGAAGAGAAGTCACCTATTTCTGTTAATGTGAAGACAATAAAAAAAGAACCCGAGGATAGACAACAGGCTTCTAAAAGCCCTTACAATGGGTGAGTATACTTGAGTTAGAAAAATGGCCTGAGGAATCTTTTTATGTATGTAATTTCTAACACTATGTACATAACTAAAAAATTGTGTTTTTTTAAGTGTAAGAAAAGACAGCAAGAGAAGTAGAAATAGCAGAAGTGCAAGTCGATCAAGGTCAAGAACACGATCACGTTCTAGATCACATACTCCAAGAAGACAGTAAGTAAACACTTTGTTGGGGAAAGCAGTCTTATTTGGAGTCTTAAAAGGTTATGGCTTAAAAAAAAATTGCACGTGGACTGTTTTCAAAGTTAGGCTAGATTTAATTCAGGGTAAATTGTCAGAAATGAGTTTGGAGATATGCTCTGTAGGCATGTGGCTTTTTTGTTTCGTGGTAGTATATGGCATTCTATTGTAGTTTTGCTTTTGTTTTTCTGGAGAGGTGTACGGCCTGGCCAACCACTTACTACTAATGAAGAATCAGGTTAACTATAGCTAAAGAATTTTCCCTAGTTAACTTTATAATTAGATGGCCAGCTACTTGTGGCTCTTCAGTGGCTCTTTTGAGTATATGGGAGATAATTCAATAAATAGCTAGGACACTGTAAAAACGAATTACTCCCTTCCTTAGAATATAGACGTAATATATTAAGGTTTGTTTAATATGTTAACAGGCTGAAGGAGAGGTAGTGAGGGGTGGGGAAGTTTATTAAACATCTTAAGTCTGGTCTGTCACTGATACAGTGGTTTTGTTTTGAACCTGCTATGAGCACCACCAAAAATATTTGCTCCCAGTAGAAACTGACTCTCAACCTCAAATTTTTATTATCTAAGTTATAATAATAGGCGGAGTCGATCTGGAACATACAGCTCGAGATCAAGAAGCAGGTCCCGCAGTCACAGTGAAAGCCCAAGAAGACATCATAATCATGGCTCTCCTCACCTTAAAGCCAAGCATACCAGAGATGATTTAAAAAGTTCAAATAGACATGGTCATAAAAGGAAAAAGTCTCGTTCTCGATCTCAGAGCAAGTCTCGGGATCACTCAGATGCTGTCAAGAAACACAGGCATGAAAGGGGACATCATAGGGACAGGCGTGAAAGATCTCGCTCCTTTGAGAGGTCCCACAAAGGCAAGCACCATGGTGGCAGTCGCTCAGGACATGGCAGGCACAGACGCTGACTTTCTTCCTTTGAGCCTGCATCAACTCCTGATTTTGCCCATCTACAGTGTGATGTATGGACTCGTAATCAAAATATTAAAAGCAAACTGATTAGGATTTGATTTCTTAAACCCTCTAGGTCTCTAGAAACACTGAGGACATTTTCTTTTGAAAAGAACTATGTTTTTTGGGTTTTTTTTTTTTTGCACATAAAATGCCCTAGCAGTATCTAATTGAAAACCATGGTCAGGTTCAATTGTAATTATTATAGTTGTGTATTGTTTATTGCTATAAGAACTGGAGCGTGAATTCTGTAAAAATGTATCTTATTTTTATACAGATAAAATTGCAGACACTGTTCTATTTAAGTGGTTATTTGTTTAAATGATGGTGAATACTTTCTTAACACTGGTTTGTCTGCATGTGTAAAGATTTTTACAAGAAAATAAAATACAAATCTTGTTTTTCTAAATTGCTTCAATCTTATTTAAATAAATTATTAAAAAGAAAAGTTTTTGATAGTAAAATGCCTGTACTGATTTTCTGACAGACCTGTTTCTTTCCTTGTTATATAAAGTTTGAGATTAAAATGTAATTCTTACCTGCACTGGGAGCTTTCGTAGAAATCTTCCTTAGATAGGTGGAAAAAGCAAATGGGTTTGGTCCAACAGTGTAATGTTACATGTTTTTTACATGTTTTATTGTAGCATGAAACTTAAGTCAAAATTTGATTTGCACATAAATGGGTACCATAAGGTTATTTAAGTCAGGTTTAAGTACTGTTTTGAAGGTGAGCAAATCAGAATTTTCAACAGAATGGCAAATTAAGACCAGTTATTCTTTAGGTATTTAGGCTAGGAACTGAGCCCATCCCCCAATTCCTCCCCCTGGGGCCCCCATCCTGCCTGGCTGTTCAAAGGAATATGTGATCACAAAAAAATCCAGAAGTCGTATAGCCAAGGGTATTTTTAAAATTATTTACTTGAGAGTTCCCTAATATTTTGGAAGTCAATTTAGAGACCTTAAAAAAGCCATAATAAAATATTGCTTTATAGTTAAGTTTTCCATTAAAATTTTCACCCATCTTGATTACTTACCTTGTCCACTAGACTTGGCTCCAAATGATTTGTTGCTGTTTCAAAAAATCAAACACACCCACAAAGAGATGAAGATTTACTGCCATAAGGATGTTTAAAGTAGTTACAACTTCTGAAGAGGACTCCAAAGAAGATTTCCAAATACATTCTGCTATGGTGGGCAGTGGGGCTGGAAAAAGTAGAAAGCCTCACAGGGAGACGAGATTTACTTGGAAATAAAAATGTCGGTATGGTGCTTAAGTCATTTACATTCCTAACTAAAAACTAACATGGCCTAGCATGATCTCAGAGAAGTCAATCGCAACCCACTCCAGTGTTCTTGGCTGGGGGATACCAGGGACAGGGGAGCCTGGTGGGCTGCTGTCTATGGGGTCGCACAAAATGGGACACTACTGAAGCGACTTAGCAGCAGCATGACCTAGTGTAAATGAGCAACTTCTGGAAAGGTAATAGTTCATTGTTGTTTCTACATGTGCTTTTATGACACATATTGCTGATCTGTAACAGTATTTCTAAAGAGCTTAAACTGCCTCTAAATAGTGACATTTCTTTCCAAGGCCAACATTGAAGAAAGGCAAATGACCTGTTGAACAAAGACCCTGTTGAAAAATCCTGAGTTCTTAATAGTGTAGCAACTCTTACTGTATCCTTGTTTGTAAATAGCATGTGGGTGAAGGGCATTTGTGAAGATGGAAGATGCAGAAGATAGACCTGCATGTGAGGTAAGAGCTGTATGTTACAGGTTGCTCTGGAATGATTACTTTTTTCCTTCTGCCCTAATTTTTGTGCTATTCTTTTCTGGGAGTGAATGAATTTTTTTTAACTTTGTATGTTAGAGTATAGCAGATTAACAGTATTGTGATAGTATCAGTGTCTTGTGCTGTTAATGAATCAGTTTTCTAGGTTCTTGTCAAGAGTTTAGGCTCTTACCAGGAGTTTAATAATCTTATGCTGCTGAACCCACATTTAAAAACTTAAAATTATGGGGAAGGTCAAGTGAGTACCCATCTCTCAGCTCCAAAAACAATAATCAATTCTAGGTCAGGCAACCTTTTTACTCTAACATCTAACTTAGTATCCAGGTTTCCTGTTTGTTTATAATTGGTTTGTTCAAACAAGGTCTGTATTTGGTTTTAATCACAAGTTGTCCATCTTTTTTCCCCCTGAAAAATTGGGTCCTTTGTCTTGTAATTTTCATATTCTGGGTTGGCTCACTGTAACCCTGTGGTGTCTCTAAACACTTTTGTTCTTCAGATCCCAAGGTTGGTTATTTTGAAACACAATTGCTGCCTCGTTCACCAGGTATCTCACCTAAGTTCCTGATCGTAAAACGTTACTGCTTGTATGTACATCAGCAATCTCATATGTATGTGCCCCATTTGTATCTGTTCTCTTAACCTTTGTTTCCCACTACAGCTGTACTTCTGCAAATAAGATGTTATTTGTCTTAATAATTCTTAATACAAGTCCTATTATGTTATAGAATATTACATTTGTCATTTACAATTGGCATCTTAACCCTAAAGACAGACCAGTGGAATTCTTAATCTCCTTTCCATTTTAAAATAATAAAAGTAATGACCTCTTTCCTGAATTTAAGTTGCAGCCACCTCAGGCGAAGAGTTGACTCACTGGAAAAGATGCTGACGCTGGGAGGGGTTGGGGGCAGAAGGAGAAGGGGACAACAGAAGATGAGATGGCTGGATGGCATCACCGACTCCGTGGACATGAGTTTGGGTGAACTCTGGGAGTTGGTGATGGACAGGGAGGCCTGGCGTGCTGCGGTTCATGGGGCCACAAAGAGTTGCACACAACTGAGCGACTAAACTGAACTGACGGCTTTAAATATTGTCACTGTTAACATCAGTTGTTAAACCCATATTTATGCCTGCTATCTGCATCAAAAGCCTCCTTTAAAATTTTGAAGTTTTTTTTTTTTTTCATGAAAATATCCAAAAACAAGATAATTTCATAGTAACAAATAATACTTGTTTGTCCCAAGAGCCAACTCCTAGCTCACCATGTGGAAGTGTTCAACCTTTTGAGACACCATGGACTGTAAGGGTCCGCCAGGCTCCTCTGTCCATGGAATTCTCCAGGTGAGAATACTGGAGTCGGTTGCCATGTCCTCCAGGGGATCTTCCCAACTCAGGGATTGAACCTGGGTCTCGTGCATTGCAGGCAGATTCTTTACCCTCTGAGCCACCAGGGGAAGTAAAGATTAAATTTTTAAAAAATCATGTTAAAAGAAGGCACACATTGGGAGCTCTGGTTAGTGCTGAGATAGAGAGTGTCAGGCAGATTGATAAGGAAAATCATCTTCTCCCCTACTGGGAACACTGGAAGGGGAGCAGCTTTCACCATAGGCCTCGATTCCCTGTATCCCCTAGAATTAGTCACTCCTGTAGCTGGAAGTCACAGCTCACTGTCTGTAGCCATGGGAACTTGGCCCATTTCTGGGCTTTCATGTCATTTCTGCATTCAAGTCATTCCTCTACTAAGGTGACCCGGCAAGTCATTTAAACTCTTGTCTGCAAACCGGCCCTCGTAGCATTGTGCATAGTATATGTGTTAGACATAATGGGGTTCTAGTTTTTACCTTTGCAGTCCAAACAATTCATGTTAGAAAGCACCCAACTACTTAGAAAAGTTTGAAGTCTATGTTTGCTGTGAACACAATTCAAAAAACATAGCTGTTTCAGAATACTACCTCACTGAGATTAACAGTAGAAGCTTTTCATAATTAAAGCATGAAGTCAGCGGCTGTCCTCTTGACCCTTCTGCTTTTTGCCACCTCTGCTCAGAATAATTCCAACCCAGTTCTAAGAACAGAGGAAGTTCCTCCCCTGCCTTCTTATGTCATCAAATTCCTTTCCCCTGTATCAACTGTCATCTCTGTAGTATCTGTAGGTCTTTGCCACAGCCCTTCAAACTGTAGCTTAATGATCTATTTAAAACGTTAATCATATGTTGCTCTAATACATAGTTTCCAAGCGTTTCTCATTTCACTCTACAAACCCTTGACTTGGGCTGTATAAGGTCTGACCTTTGCCAGCTTCCTCCATCCATCAACAGTGTTTCCTCTTCCTCAGGTGTGCCCCTCTATTCCAAAGTCTTCCCATTTCCTGTCCTCCCTGCCTGGGATGCCTTTCCTCCAGATCATCGTTCAGGTCCCCTCTCCAGAATCCTCTCTCCAGAAGGGCCTTCTTTCACACCCTATCTAAAAACAAGCCCCTCTGACAGCCCCCCTTCATGTTCTGTTCCTTAGCTAGCCCTAACTTTTTCATAATGCCTGCCACTACCTGGACTTCCCTTATTTTGTCACTGACTCTCATTATTATTAATAGAGTATAAACTTTGAGAGAGCGGCAGAACTGTGGTTCGTTCATTATTGTAATGCCCCTTATCTAATCCTACAGCAATGCCTGACTTGTATTAGGATATGCAATAAAAATAATGAGGAATGAATTTTACAAACACTAATTCACTGAGTGGCACTTTTCAGCCCTCATCTTTCAAGTTTGAGCATGTGTTCTTTTTCCAACTGCCCTTCTATGAACATGTCTATTCCTTTTACGAGGTTCTAGTGCTCTGGAGCTCACAGACTAAAGCAGACAGATAAACAACAGCCCAGGGGTAGCAAACTGGTGGGCACTGGGCCACATCTTAGCTCACACACCAGTATTTGGTTTGAACAATGTTTGTTTTAGGTGAACTATTTGCTAACATTTTTAAATTTGGAAATACATAAAAACCTAGGCCTCCAACTTTTCTAAAAATTAGAATACATGAAATCTACAATCCCTCAGGGCAACAAATGACCCCACCCCAGCAGCCTTCTGGTTGGGGTGTGCACACCAGTGTGGTATATTTCTGCCAACTCCCTCTTAATTGCAACAGCAAAGCAGGTGTCAACTGACATTCATCACTGTTGATGGGGGTGTCTTTCTGGGATCCTGCTCCTTTTACTCACAGATGTTACCTGCCTGAACCTGACATCTCAAAGATAATCCAAGACCTATATGAACCCCCACATCTGTGAACATGGCACTATGTACCTAGGCTCCTGGGTCAGTTGAAAATCAGATTACTTATTGTGTCCAACATCTCTGCTAGTTAACTGCAGTGCAATGTGTTTACCTTTGCAAACTGGAATTCCTCACTCAAGCAGTTCTTGCGTTGCTGCAGCACTTGCAGAAAAATTCCATAAATGGATTCTTCTGTTTTTACACAGAACGTGTGATACATCAGGTCTTTGTACAGAGCACAAGGCATGTCATAAATCTAAGCCACCGTGAGGTAAAATAATCCACCCTTAATTAGGAAACTAATTTTCTACTCAAAATATATTCTTTCTAGGGCTTTTTCAAACAGACCAAGTTTCGTTCATTTGACAAATACTGCAACCTAGACTAGTGTTGACATTGTTTAGTCATGCTCACAGCCATTAGCAGACTATGTGTTTTTTGAGCTGTGTTGCCAATATCTTAAAAATATACACACACATTCGGGGGTGTGGTATAGTTGATTTACAATATTAGTTTCAGGTATACAAGAGTAATCCACCATTTTTAAAGGTTATGCTCCCATTTATAATTGTTATAAAATAATTGGCTATATTCCTCATGCTGTACAATAGCTTATTTATTTTATACATAATAGTTTGTACTTCTTAATCCCCTGCCCCTGTCTTGCCATTGCCCCCTTCCCTCTTCCCGTTGGTAACCACTAGCTTGTTCTCCACTGTCTGTGAGTCTTTTTTGTTAAACTTATTAGTTTTATTTTTTATATTCCACATATAAATGATACACAGTATCTGTTTTTCTCTGACTTATTTCACTAAACATAATGCCTTCCAGGTTTACCCATGTTGTTGAAAATGGCAAGATTTCAGTCTTTTTATGGTTAAGTAGTATTCTATTATGTATATATATGCCACATCTTTATCCAGTCAGGTGTTGATGAACATGTAGGTTGCATCCATGTTTTGGATATTGTAAATAACGCTGCTGTGAACATTGGGGTACATGTATCTTTTTAAATTAGTGTCTTCATTTATTTCAGATCATGTCATAGTTCTATTTTCAGGTTTTGAGGAACTTCTATAATGTTTTCTACAGTGGCTGTACCAATTTATATTCCTGCCAATAGTGTACAAGGGTTCCCTTTTCTCGCCATCCTCTTCAACATTGGTTGGTTGTGGTCTTTTTGATGTAGCAGACTATATCTTATACACAACTGAAATTGAGTCAACAAGCTTCAAAACAGTCAAATTGCAAATGTCAAGTTTCTACTGTGATTACATATATGCCTGATGAAAGCTTTTCTGAGAGGTTCCTAACTACAGAAAGAAGGGCAAGGAGAGAGGGGCTTCCCTGGTAGCTCAGTGGTAAGGAACCCGCCTGCCAATACAGGAGATGCAGGTTTGATCCCTGGTCCAAGAAGATTCCACCTGCTGTGGGGCAGCTGGGCTCATGCACCACAACTACTGAGCCTGTGCTCTAGAGCTGGGGAATCACAACTACTGAAGCCTGAGCTCCCTAAAGCCCACGCTCCACAATAAGAAAAGCCACCGCAATGAGAAGCCTGTGCAGTCCAACCGGAGAGCAGCCCCCGCTCGCCGCAACTAGAGAAAAGTCCCTGCAGCAAGAAGATCAACACAAACCAAAATAAATAAAAAAGTAAAGAAGGGCAAGGAAAGTTGATGTCTAGAGATATGGCAGATACCTACATACAATTACCACCTACTTGCAGGGTACTTGCTATCCAAGTGGAGACAATTTTTTTTTTTTAAGGTAAATAACGTCCAAAATAATCCTGAGTATATTTGGGGACCAAGCAAGCAGTACACAGAGCTGAGCTAAAGAAGGAGGGACTGCTGTGGCCTCGTGGCTTGGAAATTTCAGAGGACAGGGAGTGCGGCTGGGCCTGGGATGGACAGGATTTAAAAGGATAAGGAGGAAGATGTGGTGTAATCTCAAGGCAAGGCTCGATGTCTGGACTTGGATAGCTGGGCGTGCACCCCAGGACAGACATGAGGCTTGTTTGCTCTGACAGGAAGGGCTTGTGCAGGAAAGAGTGCACAATGTTGGAGCAGAAATGGTGAGGCTTATGGATTCAGATTGCCTGGGGTCAAGGCTCAGCCTCTCTACTCACTAGCTGTCTACGTTTGCACACTACTTAACCACTCTAAGCAGTCACTTCCCAGCCATAGAATTAGTCATGAACCTGCTCTATTCAGGTGTTAGGAGGATTAAAGGAAATAATGCATATAATCTTGTTGTAAATGTTAAATAAATGATCATATTATCATTATTAATATCATCAGAGGCTTGTGGATGACAGACTGAGATAGACTAGAGAGCCATTTTAAGCATGTGGGTGACTATTATTTTTCTAAGGTAGACTAACAAATTACCACAAACTTGATGACTTAAATGTCTTCCCTCACAGTTCTGGGGGTTAGAAGTCTGGAATCAAGGTGTCGGCAGGACAATGTTCCCTCTGAAGGTTCTAAGGAAGCATCCTTTCTCGATTATTTGTAGCTTCTCCCAGCAGTCCTTGGCATTCTAATCCTACCTGCATTCTCCGCCTCCGTCTTCATGGGGCCTTTTTCTCTGTACGTGTCCCCTCTTCCTCCTCTTCTTTTGTTAATTTAGCTGTTTTATTTTTAATTAACTTTTTTTGTTTTTTGGCCATGACACAAGGCATGCAGGGTCTTAGTTCCCTAATGAGGGATTGAAGCTGTGCCCGCTGCAGTGGAAGTGCAGAGTTTTAACCACTGGACTGCCAGGGAAGTCCCCCTTTTCTCTTATAAGGACACGAGTCATTGGATTTAGGGCCCAGTCTAATCCAGCATGACCTCATTGTAACTAATTACATCCACAGAGACTATGTCCAAATAAGATCACATTCTAAGGGTCTATGTGGATATGAATTGGGGGGGGGACATTATTCAACTCACTATGGGGACATAAAAATAACATTGAAATTGAAAACATTTTAAAAAACATTTTGAAATTAGATATAAAAGAGTAGGCAAAAATACGACAAAGAATTCCTGTATATCCTTCACCCAGTGTTTCCAAATAGTAACATTTTACCATGCTTGTTCTATCACTCTGTCCCTCTACGTGTGTATGTAATGGATTCTCTCATGTGTCTGAGGTGAAGTTGTTGCAGTACCATGTCCTTTTACCTATCAGTATTTCACTGTGTGTATATATATATATATATATATATATATGTATATGTATATAATAATACAGCATTAAAGAAGGTGGAGTAGAAAGATGTGCCCTAGTCTTCTGAGAAATTGCAACTCATTGCTGAACAACCATTGACAGGAGAAGGTTGGAATCCATCAAAAAAGATACCCCATATCCAAGGGCAAAGGAGAAGCTGCAGCAAGACAGCAGGAGGGGTGCAGTCACGTTTAAAATCAAACCCATGCCCACCAGAGATGCTTGGAGGGTACAAACACAACGTTGTGTGCACCAGGACCCAGAGGAAGGAGCAGTGACCCCACAAGAGACTGAGCCAGACCTGCCTGTGAGTGTTTGAGTGTCTCCAAGGAGGCACAGGGCAGCAGCAGGTGGAGGTGGGGTGGGCGGCATAAGTCCCCTTGGAGGAGGTCACCATTAGCACTACCACAGAGCTGCCAGGTGCGGGATACACAGACTGGAGAACAATTACACCAAAGAAATTCTAGCACTGTTGCAAAAATTCTAGGGCCCACAACAGACTTCCCAACCTGGGAATCCAGCAAAGGGACTGAAAATCCCCAGGGAATCTGACTTTGCAGTTCAGCGGGATTTGATTACAGAACTTCCACAGGACTGGGGAAACAGAGACTCTTGGAGGGCACAAACAAAACCTTGTGCACACCAGGACCCAGGAGAGGGGAGCAGTGACCCCACAAGAGACCCAGCCAAACTGCCTCTGAGTATTTGGGAGTCTCTGATGGAGGTGTGGGTCGACAGTGGCCTGCTGCGGGGGCAGGGACACTGACAGAAGCAGTCCTGGGAGGTATGGCATGCTCACATAAATCCTTTGGAAGGAGGTCTCCGTTACCCCTACCGTAGTTTGGCCAAACTACAGGGAGGGAACACAGCCACTCATCAGAAAATGAAAGATTTATTGAGCATGGCCTTGCCCGTCAGAGAGACATAGTTTTCCCCACAGCCAGTCCCTCCCATCAGGAAGCTTGCACAAGTCTCTTATCCTCACCTACCAGAGGGCAGACAGAATGAAAACTAGTCACAGAAAACTAACCAAAATGATCACATGGATCACAGTTTTGTGTAACAAACTATGAGCCATGCCGTGTAGGGCCACCCAGACAGATGGGTCATGATGGAAAGTTCTGACAAAATGTGGTCCACTGGAGAAGGGAATGGTAAACCACTTCAGTATTCTTGGCTTTGAGAATCCCAGAAACAGTATGAAAAGGCAAAAGATATGACACTGAAAATGAAACCCCCCAGGTCGGTAGCTGTCCATTATTCTACTGGAGAAGAGCAGAGAAATAGCTCCAGAAGGAACGAAAGGGCTGAGCCAAAGCTGAAATGATGCCTACCTGTGGATGTGTCTGGTGGTGAAAGTAAAGTCCGATGCTGTACAGAACAATATTGCATAGGAACCTGGAACATTAGGTCCATGAATCAAGGTAAATTGGAAGTGATCAAACAGGAGATGGCAAGAGTGAACACTGACATTTTAAGAATCAGTGAAATAAAATGGACAAGAAGGGTGAATTTAACTCAGATGATCATTGTATCTAATACTGTGGCAAGAATCCCTTAGAAGAAATGGAGTAGCTGTCATAGTCAACAAGAGAGTCTGAAATGCAGTACTTGGGTGGAATCTCAAAAATGACAGAATGATCTTTATTCATTTCCAAGGCAAACCGTTCAACATCACAGTAATCCAAGTCTATGTCCCAACCAGTAATGCTGAAGATGATGAAGCTGAATGGTTCTATTAAGACCTATAACACCTTCTAGAACTAACACCAAAACAAGATGTCCTTTCCATCATAGGGGACTGGAATGCAAAAGTAGTAAGTCAAGAGATATTTGGAGTAACAGGCAAATTTGGCCTTGGATTGCAAAATGAAGCAGGGCAAAGGCTAACAGAGTTTTGCCAAGAGAACGCACTGGTCATAGCAAACACCCTCTTCCAACAACACAAGAGATGACTCTACATATGGACATCACCAAATAGTCAATACCAAAATCAGACTGATTATAATCTTGCAGCCAAAATGGAGGATTTTTATACAGTCAACAAAAACAAGACCAGGACCTTACTGTGGCTCAGATCATGAACTCTTAATTGCAAAAATCAGACTAAAATTGAAGAAAGGGAAAACCACTAGGGAAAATCACTAGGCCATTCAATTCAGTTCAGTTCAGTCGCTCAGTCGTGTCCGACTCTTTGCGACCCCATGAATTGCAGCACGCCAGGCCTCCCTGTCCATCACCAACTCCCAGAGTTCACTCAGACTCATGTCCATCGAGTCAGTGATGCCATCCAGCCATCTCATTCTCTGTCGTCCCCTTCTCCTCCTGCCCCCAGTCCCTCCCAGCACCAGAGTCTTTTCCAATGAGTCAACTCTTTGCGTGAGGTGGCCAAAGTACTGGAGTTTCAGCTTTAGCATCATTCTTTCCAAAGAAATCCTAGGGCTGATCTCCTTCAGAATGGACTGGTTGGATCTCCTTGCAGTCCAAGGGACTCTCAAGAGTCTTCTCCAACACCACAGTTCAAAAGCATCAATTCTTCAGCGCTCAGCCTTCTTTACAGTCCAACTCTCACATCCATACATGACCACAGGAAAAACCATAGCCTTGACTAGATGAACCTTTGTTCGCAAAGTAATGTCTCTGCTTTTGAATATGCTATCTAGGTTGGTCATAACTTTCCTTCCAAGGAGTAAGCATCTTTTAATTTCATGGCTGCAGTCACCATCTGCAGTGATTTTGGAGCCCAAAAAAATAAAGTCTGACACTGTTCCCACTGTTTCCCCATCTATTACTAGGCCATTCAGGTATGACCTAAATCAAATCCTTATGCTTAGACAGTGGAAGTGACAAATAGATTCAAAGGATTAGATCTGATAGAGTGCTTGAAGAACTATCGACAGAGGTCTGTAACACTGTATAGGAGCCAGTGACCAAAACCATCCCCAAGAAAAAGAAATACAAAAAGGCAAAATGGTTGTCTGAGAAGGCTTTACAAATGGCCAAGAAAAGAGAAGTGAGAGGCAAAGGAGAAAAAGAAAGATACATCCATCTGAATGCAGACTTCCAAAGAATAGCAAAGAGAGATTAAAAAAAAAAAAAGTCTTCCTAAGTGAACAATGCAAAGAAATAGAGGAAAACAATAGAATGGGAAAGACTAGATCTCTTCAAGAAAATTTAGAGATACCAAAGTAACAGTACATGCAAAGATGTATACAATAAAGGACAGAAATGGTATGGACCTAATAGAAGCAGAAGATATTAAGAAGAGGTGGCAAGAATACACAGAGCTGTACAAAAAAGGTTTTAATGACCTGGATAACCATGATGGTATGATCACTCATCTAGAGCCAGAGTGTGAAGCCAAATCGACCTTAGGAAGCATCACTATGAACAAACAGTGGAGGTGATGGAATTCCAGCTGAGCTATTTCAAATCCTAAAAGATGATGCTTGAAAATGCTGCACTCAATATGCCAGCAAATATGGAAAAGTCAGCAGTGGCCACAGGACTGGAAAATGTCAGTTATCACTCCAATCCCAAAGAAAGGCAATGCCAAAGAATGTTCACATAGTTACACTCATTTCACCTGCTAGCAAGGTAATGCTCAAAATCCTTCAAACCAGGCTTCAGTAGTACACGAGCTGAGAGCTTCAGATGCTTAAGCTGGATTTAGAAAAGGCAGATGATCCAGAGATCAAATTGCCAACATCCACTGGATCTTAGAATAAGCAAGGGAATTCCACTAAAACGTCTACTTCTGCTTCACTGACTGTGGTAAATCCTTTGTGTGGATCACAACAAACTGTGGAAATTTCTTACAGATGGGAATACCAGACCACCTTACTTGTCTTCTGAGAAACCTGAATGCAGGTCAAGAAGCAACAGTTAGAACCGGACATGGAACAACGGACTGGTTCCAAATTGGGAAAGGAGTATGTCAAAGCTGTATATTGTCATTCTGCTTATTCAACTTATATGCAGAGTACATCATGTGAAATGCTAGGCTGGATGAAGCACAAGCTGGAATCAAGACTGCCAGGAGAAATATCAATAACCTCAGATATGCAGATGATACCACCCTAATGGCAGAAAGTGAGGAGGAACTAAAGAGCCACTTCATGAAGGTGAGAGAGTGAAAAAGCTGGCTTAATTTTTGACATTCAAAAAAACTAAGCTCATAGCATACAGTCCCATCACTTCATGGCAAATAGATGGGGAAACAATGGAAACAGTGAGATACTTTATTTTCTTGGGCTCCAAAGTCATTGCAGACAGTCATGAAATTAAAAGATGCCTGTTCCTTGGAAGAAAAGCTATGAAAAACCTAGACAGCATCTTAAAAAGCAAAGACATCACTTGGCTGACAAAGGTCTGTCTGGTCAAAGCTATGGTTTTTCTAGTAGACATGTATGGATGTGAGAGTTAGACCATAAAGAAAGCTGAACTCTGAAGAATTGATGCTTTTGAACTGTGGTGTTGGACAAGTCTCTTGAGAGTCCCTTGGACAGCAAGGAGGTCAAACCAGTCAATCCTAAAGAAAACCAACCCTGAATATTCATTGGAAGGACTGATGCTGAAGCTGAAGCTCCAATACTTGGGACACCGATGTGAAAAGCTGACTCACTGGAAAAAATTCTGATGCTGGGAAAGATTGAGGGCAGGAGGAAAAGGGAAAATGAGATGATTGGAGCGCATCACCGATTCAATGGACCCGAGTTTGAACAAACTTCAGGAGCCAGTGAAAGAGGAGTCTGTTGTGCTGTAGTCCGTGGGGTCTCAGAGTCACAGGCCTGAGTGACTGAACACCAACAAAGTGACTTTTTAAGGTCCAAATAACGACACTGCCAGTTCTCAGGGCTCTTCATGGCTGTAATTTCCAGAACAACTGTCCGGGCCACGACAACCTTTCTTCCTCGTGATTCCCATCCTCTGACAAGCTATTCTTTCCTGACAGGAGCCCTTTAGTTTGCAGTACGAGGTAGTAACAACTACGGCTGCCACTAGAAGTCACTGTTTGGCTGGACACGATAGAAGATCTCACTCTGCTCAGCTGACTCGCAAGCCTTCTTGTGAACACAATAAGGACATCTGTTTTCCCAAGCAGCAGCGACAGTATCTTTAGACGGGTCCACTTAAGCCTCCTCTGGGTCCTTCATCAGACTTGAAGCCTTGACAACAACTCTCAGACCATATATGCCTTTGCTAAATTCTGCCCGCAGAAGAATAAAGACAGTAATCCCAATTTACATAAGCACTGCGCTCCAGGTGCTGCTCTGTTTCACATATATTAATTCATTTAAAACTTTAAAAAGCCCTATGGTGGTGGTGGGTGGGAACCACCCATGCGGAGGTGGTTTCACCCAGCTAGTAAGTGGTTGGGCCAGGCTTCAAATCCAAACAGTTTGTCCATACACTTAACCAGCATCCCCCTGCACAGCTTTGCTTGAGTCCCATTTTAATCATACTTTCCCACACCAAGCCTGGAATCGCTGGCCTCTTTATAAGTACTCACACAGTGAAGTTTGAAACTGTCCAGTCTCTCAGCAGTGGACACAGCTCACCCGCTGTGCCCTGGGAATGCATCCAACAGCCGCGCTGACGCCCACACCTCAGCTCCGCCTGCCCTGGTGGCTGCAAGCTGGCCAGTCCTGGAATGGTGGCTCCCAGCGACACTATGGCCCCACTACCACCCTGGCAGTGTCATGCCCAGAGAACCTGAGGTTGCCAGATTCCTCCCTCTTGGCCCTTGCTTCCCAGAAGCAGTAGCTGCTTGCTTTGGAAGCTGCTTCAGATTAAGCCCCCCAAAAAGGTACCTGAAAAGGTCTGCGATCCACTTTTCCTTTTTTGTAGTGCATGGTGGGAAGGGTATGGGTTCTCCATTTGAAGCCTGTTGGTCTTGCTCTGGGCTGAGTGGCCTTGGATAGCATTGCTTAACTCTTCTGAGCTGTGAGTTCCCTCATCTGTGGGTAGACAGAACATTTCCTTGGATGTTGTAAGCGTTAATGATATACATAAAAGGCACTGGTAGGGGCTAGGAGGTGCCTGACAGATCTGGCTACTATCATTTCCTTAAACGCACAGCCCACCTCCCATGCATCAGAAAAGCTGACCCTGATATCATGGCCTCGGTCGAGTTCTCCTTTATCCCCAAACACTGGCGCCTCTTATTCCCTGTGTTATTTGTTGAGCAGTGAAAACACTGGCAAGTGTCATTTCTTGTGCCTGGCCTAGTTCTCCAACTTGACTCCAATCAGAGTGGGGGCTGTCCTTTGTATACGCTGTAGATGCCTTGTCTTAACCAGGGACCCAAAACAGTGTCAGCACATGACTGTTGATGACAGAAACTACCTGAAGTCAGTTCATAAGTATTTATGGACTGTTTACCAAGTGTCAAGCAATGTTCCAGACTCTGGGAACAGAAAGTGAAAGTCACTCATTTGTGTCTGACTCTGCGACCCCATGGACTGCAGCCTGCCAGGCTCCTCTGTCCATGGAAATCTCCAGGGTAGAATATTGGAGTGGGTAGCCATTCCCTTCTCCAGGGGATCTTTCCAACCCAGGGATTGAATCCAGGTCTCCCACATTGCAGGTGGATTCTTTACCAGCTGAACCACCAGGGAAGCTCCAGAGAGGGGATTAAAACCCAACCCTTCAACTGTAAATTGATACAGCCACTATGAAAGATAGTATGGAGATTCCTTAAAAAACTAGGAATAACAGTACCATATCACCCAACAATCCCTCTACTGGACATACATCCTGAGAAAACCATAATTGAAAAATACACATGTACTCCAATGTTCATTGCAGCACTATTTACAATAGCTAGGACATGGAAGCAACCTAGATGTCCATTGACAGATGAATATGGTACATATATACAATGGAATATTACTCAGCCATAAAAAGGAACACATTTGAGTCAGTGCTAATGAGGTGGATGAACCTAGAGCCTATTATTCAGTGTGAAGTAAGTCAGAAAAACAAATATCATATATTAACATATATACATGGAATCTAGAAAGATGGTGCTGATGAACCTATTTGCAGGGCAGCCATGGAGATGCAGACATAGAGAACAGACTTATGGACATTGGGGCAGGGGAGAAAGAGTGAGGTGAATTGAGAGTAGCATGGAAACATATACATTACCATATGGGATAACCAAGGGGAATTTGCTGCATAACTCAGGGAACTCAAACCAGGGTTCTGTAACAACCTGGAGGGGTGGGATGGGAAGGGAGGTGGGGGAGAGGTCCAAGAGGAAGGGGACACATGTATACCTATGGCTGATCCATGCTGATGTATGGCAGAAACTGACACAATATTGTAAAGCAATTATCCTTCAATTAAAAATAAAAGAGAATATCCCCTCCAAAGTAAACAATAAAAAAAGAAATTAAAAAACCCAGCCCATGCACTAAAGGAGCTCCTGCTATGGCTAAACTTCTGCAAAGGCCTGGAGCATCTTATATACGTTTCCAAGCATCCAGCTCCCAGGGAAGGACTTTCTTGGTCAAGGCAGTCTGGTTCACTGCATCTCAAACAGAGGTAAAAGTCCCACCTACAGCCCAGAGCCCTTCACCCTGGAGAACACACAACAAGGCCTTTTGTGCCCCAGGACCTTGGGGCCACTCTGGGCCTCACAAGAGTTTCCTTAAAATCAGCCAGCAGCCCCTGGTCTCACCGGGGGACGCGGGCGGGGGGGAAGAGATGGTAAAATTAAGAGCGTCGTGCTCTCCTTACCACGAGGGGGCAGTGTTGGACCGTGGACAGCAAAGAACTCAGTCAGAGATGGGTTCCCTGGTGATTCACTCCAGCAATGCATGATTTGTTCTTGGGTGGAGTGGAAAAAAAGGGAGAGAATGGATTGGAAAAAATGAAACCATCTGTTGAATGCGCAAGTTGCCACAGTCATGAGTTCAACCAATGTTCAACTGACCAAGTATTTTTAGTGCAAAGAAATAAGGTAATTTGAGGGTTTCAGAAAACAAGCACTGTCCAGGAACCAAAATGATAACTGAAGAAATACTATGTATTAGCAAATGCTTTACTCTTTCCTTTGCAAAATGACAATTTTTTTTTTTCCAGGAAAAGGAAGGCTTTCAGAAGTTAAACAGTTAACCAAATAACACTCCCCTCCCCCACAATTGAATAAAAGAACTTCCCTCTTATCTGGGTTCAGAACTGGCAAGCAACCTCATTGTGGGCACTTCATAAATATTCATCAACGATGAAAATGTCGTCGAGAGAGTGCAAAGGAACCGTTTTGTCATTTCGAGAACCCTTCTGAAATGCCAGCAATTGAAGCAAGACCTCCACTATCCTTGGCAAACCTTGAACAAGAAGAGCCCAGTTCAGCTGGTCACATGGGAAGGAACCAAATAAGGACAGTGGATGAATCTCCCTCCTGAAGTCTGGGGCTGCGACTGTCCTTAGAAACAGCAGAGCAAACTGAAGTACTGGGTGGGATTTTTTAAACAACCACTCCCAAAACATCCAAGTCACTAGGATTCAGTGAACCCACTTTGTGGGGAAAAAAACCACCCGGCGTCCCCCTTCCCAGAACACGCAGGCAGTGCCTGTGAGCACACAGCTAAGGTCAGCGCAGGTCGTGATGGCGTGTCTATCACTTTACACTGTCCTGATCACGCTGTATCAACTGAGCCGAGGGACACGCAGAAAGAACAGGGTGAAACCAACACATCGGTATGCCGTCCAGTCAAGGTCTGTTTGTTTTGGCCCGGGGAACACCTGTCCTTGGCCTGTGTGATCTCGATAAACAGAGAGGAATACACCTCAGTAACCATCGCCTGGACTGCCTGGGCTGGAGAAGCTGGGCTCTGGCGGAACTGTGGCAGTCGGGCTTGGAAACCTTCCATCAGAAAGCGGCCCCTACACAGACCTCTTTCTGGTTCTGAGGAACACTCTCCATCTGCCGGCGGCTGACTCAGGCCAGAGTCAGGGTGGGGCAGCCGCAGCTTGGGTGTGGGCCTGGGCTATCTTAGGCCTGCAACAGTGAGCAGCCCTATTTCCTCACACCAGCCCTAGAGGGGGTCGAGGTGGCCGGGAGCTCCCTCCTCCCTGTCCCCCGAGGCTTTCCAGTTGTTCCAGGCTCCTCGGCACTGGGTGGAACGGAGTGGTTGTTGTTGTTCAGTGGCTCAGTCGGGTCCAACTCTTTGTGACCCCATGGACTGCAACACACCAGGCTTCCCTGTCCTCCACTATCTCCTGGAGTATACTCAAACTCATGTCCATTGAGGCATCCAACCATCTCATCCTCTGTCTTCCCCTTCTCCTGCCTTCAATCTTTCCCAGCATCAGGGTCTTTTCTAATGGGGGTTGGGGTGGGGTCTGAGGCTAAAGCCATGATGTGAGGGGCAGCAGGAGTCGAAGCCTCTCTCTTGGACTCAAACCTGCAGCCAATATAGTGGCGTCCTGGTGTGCAGGCTGGGCCCCAGAGAACCAAGGCAGCAGCCACGCTTGCAGCCCTCTGACTCCTGCCTTGCAGACACAGCTCTATCTCTAGCACTCCTCTCCCCTCCCTACTGCCACCCACCTTGTCAAAACCCTCCCTTTTATTCATCCCTGTAGACACTGTGCAAAGCAGACCTTGGCTGAGAGAGGTGGGCTGTGGCCCCCTCCTCACAAACACGGAAGGCCAGGAAGGAAAAGAGCATTAACCAAGTTCGTGCTTTATTCCAGAAGCTTAAGACACAGGATCTCTCTCAGTCCTGGCCTCTCACCTCAGCGGAAGCCCGCATCATTCCCATAAGAACCAGCTGAGAGCACGGCGGCCCCTACCTGTGCTCAAAGTCCAGCTCTGTTGTGACCCGGGCGGTGATGTAACCTCTGGGCTGCCTCACTGGGAAGCGTGAATTGGGCCACTGTGAGAAGGGGAGGAGTGAACTTATGTGAAAAGCGCTGAGAGCATTAGCATGACGTATTATCAGCTGTACGTGTTAAAGATGAGGAAACAGAGGCCAGGGAGCAGGTGTCAAGTGCAGATTTGGTGGACTCCACGCAAATGCTCCCCCTAATTTCATGCGGTTTCTCTTAAACACTGTGAATTGTGGTCCCCTCCCAGAGATGGTTACACTGAGCCTGACCAGCGTGTGTGGAGAACAGGGATAGCCAGGGCGCATCCCCTGCTTGGGGCATGAAGGCCTTGCCTGCTGTCGAGGGGCTGGCCCCGGATGCTCCTTTTCCTCTTCTTGGACAGAATTATGACTCTAACCACCTCACCGCCATCGCTACCCTAAAATCTGAGTCGTTTTCCCTGAAAATATGGCAGAGGTGGAATTTAAACCCAAGCCTGCCCAGTCTCTCCATTCTTATCTTGGTCAGCTGCCCGCTGCGGCCCGGACGTCTGTGGCAGACAAACGAGGCCACAGGGTTTGACACAAGGGCGATGCGGCCTCCACATGCGCCGTGGAGGAAGGGAACAGGAAACCGGGATGAAGGCCAAGGCTGGGGGGTGGGGGCGCATGGATGCACAGCTAAGTCATCTAATTGCTCAGTTTATAGATCCAGTCAACCGGGAGATGGTCCGCACTCACCTAACATGCTACAGGGGGCTCCCTTCAGCCCCAAAGCAGAAAGGCATCCAGAGGTGTCTTGGGTCCCGCACACTGTGGTCTCAAGGGTAGGCAGCATTTTTCGGGAGCTTATCTCATGCTCTGAGTCGATAGTCTCCCAATTAGTTTTGTGATTCTTGCCAAATCTCTCAGCCTTTCTGAACCTCAGTTTATTAATGCATAAAGCCTGCCATATAATCCCTATCTCACACGGATTTCCGATGGTTATGTAATTTGACATATGCAAAAATGGCTAGGAGCTGGCATGCAAAAGATAGTTTATGAAATGTGTTTTCCTAGCCTGTATGAGAACCCACATACAATCTGAGTTTCACCCCAGAGATGAAAGACCTGGAAGAAGGCTTCCTGCACACCTGCTGGAATGTTCATGCCTCATATGGGTAAGAAAGCAAGTCTTTGTGTCACTCCACTTGCCATACCACTTCGGGTATCGCAAGCCCTTCTCAGCAAACCAGGCACCTATGATGGGATGTACACTGCCCTCCTGGGTCCCCAAGGCCTCTGTGACGAAGCTGCCCACCTGCCCCTCCACGCTTTTCAGCGTTGTGCTCACTGTACTGACAACATTCATCTCAGTTCTGCCCATCATCCTGCCTGTTTAGGACAGGGGAGAGAACATGGGGCCAGAGGGGACCGTGGAGGGAAGCCTCCAGAAGGCCCATGGCCTTTCATTCCTGTCCCAAGGCTGGGAGGCCAAGTGTAAAGAGAAGCTCCTCAGAGAGGCCTGGGAAGGGGCCAGGGAGGGGCGTGCAGAGCTCTCTGGAATGTCCAAGGCTCTCAAGAAATCTGTCAGATGAGAAGGGAAACGGAAAGTGGTAACCAGGTCAAAGGACATGAGTTTTCAGATCATTATTCATCACAACCAGAGGATGACCAACCGTTGACTGGATTACTAATCCACAGGTGTGGAGGGAAAAGGCTTGTTGGGTTTTTTGCAGTGTTTCCCTCCCCACCATGCAAGGGTGGGCGCCAGCACTCAAAGGTGGGGGGTGTCAGGGGGTGGGGGAGTTGGGGGGATTGAAGCCAGAATCTTCCAGCTCAAGCTATGGTTCCCCTCTCACCAGCATGTGACCCTTTAGGCCCCAACTTCCTCATCTGAAAATAGGGGCAGTTGCCACCTGGGGCTGCACTGCACACTCTGTGAGAACACTTCTCATAAAGAGGGAATGCAGCCGTTATTGTTAATATGCAGGAGCCCTAATTTCTCTCTAAGCCAACTAGTGCTGTCTCAATATCAACAAAGAGAAAGGTAGCTATTTATCAAGGCATTTTGTAATCTTTGGGGATTTTAAAAGGCTTTTTAAAGGCTGAAGAAAAGCACCAAATTGCTTCAGTTTCTCCATCTGTTCCTGCATGTTATCTCCATCATCTTGGGGGAAAACATGGGCCCTTTGGGGTAAGGCCTTGGCAGGTGGCCACCATCACGCTCCCAGGCAGGCCTCCCCACCAGCTTGGAGGGGTAGCCAGCTAGCAGGTAGCCGTCCAAGGAAGAGTGAGCTCAAACAGGCCACCTGAGACCTTGGGTCCAGGGCTGCCTTGTACTCTTTTGCCCTCATGGGCCACTGTCTCCATTAAAACAATATTTTAAAATACATTTTATGACTGCACTGGTATAAAAGTAGTTCAGATCCACCGCTGGGTTATTACATATTCATACTTAATTTCTCTGATGGTTTTGAGAAAATCAAAATATAATTGGAAATAGGTGAATTACGAGGAGCGGTTTGGCCTCTAGGGGGCAGCACGAGCTCACCAGATGCTTACGTGACCCGGGGTGGCGGGTAAACCGTGGGTGAGCACCCAGCAGCGACTCCCACCGCTGACTCACAAAGGCCTTTTGCTTCTCCCAGCGCCTCCTCGGAGAGGGCTGTGTTAGCGCCTCTCACCCTCAGCCCAGGAAGCTGACGGGCGGAGCGGGAGTTACTGCCCCACTCAGGGCAGAGAGGCTCACCCTGGGAGGCGCAGGGCCGCGCGGGGTCACACGGTGGCAGAGGCGGGGTCCGACCAGAATTTCCTGGCTCCTCCTGCCGGAGTCTCCCTCGGAGCCTCAGCAGGCAGGATGCTCCGAAGCCCGAGAAGTTGGTGATGTCGGCTCAGCCCTGCCGCGTCCCCCATCCCAACACTGGCAGGCAGGGAGCAGCCCCCGTCCCTTCTCGGCACCCCTCCCCCCACATGCCTTTGTTCACTCTGCCTACCCACCCCACCCCCAACACCCCACTGCCCCGAGTCTGGCAGGTGGGAGAAGTTCCCTCTGCTCCCCGAGAACTGAGCCGGACATCAAAGGCGCGCAAAGGGGACAGGACGAACCCGGTGCGGCACAGGGGTGGGGGGTGGCTGGGGGGTCTGGGCCAGGAGGCGCAGCAAAAAAGACCAGAAACAAAACCAACAGAACACCAGGCGGGAGATGATCCGATCTTCAAGCAGGCTTTTCTACCTCCCAGGGGGAACACCGGACACATGGCTGGTGGGAACAATAGGCCTTCCTTTCTTCCTTCTCCAGCTGAGCATGCAAGCTCTGGGGAAGAGGAGAGGGGGGAGAGGGAGATCTCTCTCCCTGAGGGTCCCCCTGCGTAGGGCCTGGACCCCTGGGGAAGCTAGTTTACAACACACAAAATTGATGTTCTTTCCTTCTGTAGAGGTGAGGGGGGTGCCTAAACCCATGACAGAAATAAACTGCTCTGCCTTGCTGGATGAGCAAAAAAAGTTGCTCATTTTTTAAAGGGGAAACGAGATGCCAGTTGACTGAAATGGATATGGCAAAAGGGCAACCCTGTTCTCTTTCAGAGAGCACCTGTTTGGTTCAAAGGGGCCAAGAAGATTCTGGAACCTTGGCAAAGTGTGGCCGGGCTTGAGGCAGGGGGACAAGGCATTCCGCAGAGACCCTGGGGGGTGTACGGGGGGTGGGTGGGGGTAGGGGCCCTGGATGTCCCTCTGCAGGTCAGAGGTGACATCTGCCACAGAACAGCCCGCCCTTAGCATCACCTCACAGGCAGGAGTCTGTCTCATTTCTCACACACAGTGACCCCAGCGCCTGTCTGGTTAGGCAGGTCCAGCTAGAAAGCAGGAATGACAGCCTTGTCATGTGGATGGAGAATAAGCCACAGCTCAGTTTCTGGTCTCCAGTGTCGCCCCTCTGACCCCCCAGGAGATTGGCACGACGAGGGTACAGTCTAGTCAAGGTTGGGAGAGCAGGACTGAGGACAGAAAAGGAACAGGACCCTCGGCAGAATGCCTGGTTGTGGAGGCTGTGGCTAGGGGGACAGACAGGAGGTCAAGAGCCACAGGGAGAACTCATCTAAGGAAGGTCTGCACTTGAGGGTAGCCGTGGCTTTGCCCAGGCCAAGCCGGACTCACCATATTCAGGAATTCTGTGACACAGGATGACTGACTTCCACAACCAATGGGGACTTTCAGGAGATCTATTCTTTTTTTTTTTTTTTTAAAGCTTTTTATTTTGTATTAGGGTATAACCGATAAACAATGCTGTGACAGTTTCAGGTGAACAGCGAAGGGACTCAGACATAGATATACATGTTATCCATTCTTCCCCTCGCACCCAGGCTGCCACGTAACGTTAACAGAGTTCCCTGTGCTATACAGTAGGTCCTTGTTGGTCTGAATGCTCTAGTTTGATCCCCGCGAATTGCTGCTGAAAGGGGCTTTGGAGGAAATATCCTTAAACCCCTGTGTGGCCCAAAGGGACAGTGTGACTTGCTGAATGCCCCACAGCTGCTCAGAGGACAGGAACGGGAAGCCCTGGTTCCCTGATCCATGGTCTAGAGCTCCTGCTGGTAGATGACCTTGACAATGGAAAACGTAGGTGGTCTCGAGGAGTCCTGAGGACCTGGGGTGACTGAAGCCCAGGGCTGAGGATGCAAAGTGGACTTTGATTTTAAGGTCAGACCAGAAAGGGAGGTAAGCCACCAAAATGGGGTGATTTATCAGAGTAGCTAGAAAGCCAAAACATGGCCAGCTGGAGGTCACCTGACAGGGAAGGACATCTGTGAAATGGTGTCTAAGGTCCCATCCATCTCCGGTGTTTGGAGACCTGCTGTTCTAGGAGCCTGAGGCTCCAGGGAGATCAGAGGTAGTCAGTGTGCAAGGAGCAGGCTGGGGAGGGCCGTGACTCATCCCTCAGTCATCCCTGGACCCCTGGGGCAGCCCTGAGTCAGCAGCCATTTCTGAGATGGTCACCATCTCCGGAGGCCTTTGATGGTGACTCAGCAGAAAGGGACAGGCTGAGGCACCACCTTCCCCTGGGGTGGCCTGTCAGCTGGAACCTCCCATCTGGGCCTGCTGGGTCCCTCCTCTGTCTCTGGGAGAGCAGAGTGCTGGCTTCCTCCCAGGATCCCACCCCACGGCCTCTGAGAGTCTCCGGGGCCCCAGGCAGGGGTGCAGTACCACGGGACCCCCCCCTCCGCCGCCTCCGTGCACTAGGACCACATCATTTTGGCTTCTCTGAGTTAAGCAGCCAGATTTCTTCAAAAGCTTATTTTGCCAAAGAAAAGAGGAGCATAGGGTTTAGATTTGGAAGACGCTTTAGAGAACAGTCACCTCTGTAATCTCACAGATAAAGAAACTGAAGTGTGGATTGATGGTGTGATTTTTCCCGAGAATACCCAGAGCTTATTTCCTCGAGGCCATCATTTTGCCTAGTTAACCAGTAGGGCAGGCTGAGAGGTCTTCTGAGAGAGGAACACAGCGCCAGCTCACGTGCCTGGGCTTGTCCTGTGGACAGCAGAATCACACCCCTGCCCCTGTTCCCCAGATGTCCAGCCTTCAGTCCCTGGAACCTGTTAATAGATCACCTTATACAGCAAATGGGACTTTGCAGACATGATAACATTCAGGGTCTTGAGGTGAAGGCACATTCTGGATTATCTGGGTTGGTAAACCTATCGACACAGGAATCCTTGTAAGTGAAAGAGGGAGGAAGGAGAGGCAGAGAGTCAGGGGGAAAGGGTTGAGGTCCAAGGAGCTCAGGTTCTAGGAGCTGGGAAAGGAAGGAAACAGATTCCTCCCTGGAGCACCCGGAAGGAATCAGTCTGCCTGCTCCTTGATTTTAGCCCAGTGAAACCCATTTCAGACTTCTGACCTCCAGAACGCCAATAAACCTGTGCTGCTATAACAAGTTTGCAGTAATTCGTTACAGCAGCAGTGGGTAACTGACACATATCTCCTTCCTGCTCCATCCCACTGCAATTCAGTTGGTGGTTTTAAAGAATATGTTTGAAAACTAATTTGCCACCCCTTGATTTCCACTTAATGAGATATAAACATAAGCTACTTAGGAAGATGATGGTAAAAATACCAAGGTATTTTTAGGTAAAAAATACCTTTACCTCGGTAAAGGTAAAAAATACCTTTCTTCAATAATGAGAGTTGTACATACTTGAACAAGTTGGACTCAGTTGGATATAAAAAATAATAAAAGGTAATAGTAGCTGCTGCTATGGACAGGTGTGCTGTGCTTAGTTGCTCAGTAGTGTCCTACTCTTTGCAGCCCCATGGACTGTAGCCCGCCAGGCTCTTCTGTCCATGGGGATTCTCCAGGCAAGAATACTGCAGTGGGTAGCCATTTCCTTCTCCAGAGGATCTTCCCAACTCAGGAATCGAACCCCGGTCTCCCACATTGCAGGCAGATTCTTTACTGTCTGAGCCACCAGGGAAGCCCAGGTGATATGTACAGGTAGGTGAGAGCTGATTATTCCTTCACAATATGCTATTAGGTTATCATGAAATCTCTATCTCTGCACAAAAGACTAACTTAAGGGAAACATCATGGTGTTGCAGAGGTAAGATTCAAATAAACTATAGGTTTGGCCATCAGACAACCAGATTGCTCTGAGCCAACTGCTAGCCACAGGACCATGTAGGGATCAAGCCTCAGGTGTGAGACTTCCCCGGTGGTCCAGTGGTTAAGAATCCGCCTGCCAATACAGGGGACGTGAGGTCAATTCCTGGTCTGGGACAATGCCACATGCCTCAGAGCAACTAAGCCCACACGCCACAAATAGAGAAGCCTACGTACCACAACTACTGAAGTCTGCACATCACAAAGCCTGCATGCCGCAACTACGGAGCCCACGAGCCTAGAGCCTGTGCTCCACGACAAAAGAAGCCAGTGCGAGGAGAAGCCCATACCCCTGAAGGAAGAGTAGCCCCTGCTCCCCTCGATTAGAGAAAGCCTGAGTGCAGCAATGAAGACCCAGCGCAGCCTAAAATTAACAAAGGATTTAAAAAAAAAAATCTCTGGTGCATATTAGGCTAGAAACTGTAAGCCCCTAGCTCTACACTAAGTTCACGCTAGTGTGAGGAGAGTTGCAAATATTTGGCCAACCCACGTAACTTGAATCCTATTAACTTCACAAAATTAAATCCATTTTACATACTTCTTATGTGACCGACTCATTAGAAAAGACCCTGATGCTGGGAAAGACTGAAGGCAGGAAGGGAAGGGGATGACAGAGGATGAGATGGTTGGATAGCATCACGGACTCGATGGACATGAGTGAGCAAACTCTGGGAGATGGTGAAGGACAAGGAAGCCTGGCGTGCTGTAGTTTGTGGTGTCGCAGAGTTGGACATTACTTAGCGACCAAACAACAACAATGCTAATGAGCAGAGCCTCTGATACTGTTCAAAGATAGGGATAACTGTATATCCTGTGGTAGCTGCCTCTGGAATGTGGGCAAAGGTACATCTTCACACACACAGTGTCACCCCATCTGGGCTGAAGCATTTCAGTGTATATCACAGACACTGTGACAGGCTCCGGCCCTCAACACCTGGGGACACAGGTCAGGCTCCGCTGAGAAGCCTCTCCCCCACTCTGTCCCAGTCCCGTCATGGTGCTGGGCCGAACAGCTTCCACCGCTCTGCTTGGATCAGCCAGGAGACAGGATGTCCGTCTCCCCTCCTGGGAGGTGCCCCAGCTTGTCCCAGTGGTTCTCTGGCAACTCTCTCCACTTGGTTTGAGGTTGACAGTCACATCCTCAGCATACTAACAACCCACCTCTCCTCCCCACACCCCGAGGTGATGGGCTCAGGGTCACTGGGCTCCCTTTTCTGGGTCGCTGCATAGCATGTTCTGTGTGGATGGTCTCCTGCCCTCCATAGCCTGTGGAGTGGCTGATAGTACCCCATGTCCTTAGCTTTAAGGAATCAGCTGAGATTCTGCAGCAAGAAGAAAAGCCCCCCTTAACATCCTGCTACACAGCGACAGAAGTCGTCACATTTTCCTTTTCACTTCGATTGCCAAGGCTGTGTTTCATACCTGCCTGTTCTAACTTCTCCTGGATCTAGATCTCAGAAACCCCTGGACCCATCTATCCCCCTGTCTTCTTCCCCCTCCCTCCCTGCTAACTCATTCACCCCTTCTCTCTTCTACTCCCCTGCCTTGTTCTTTTGCCCTTCCTTTAATGATTCTGTTGCTCATTCACCTGTGAAACTGAGGCAGCGTTATCTAGAATGAGTTGTTTAAAAAAAGTATAAAGTTTTACTACAACTTTCCCAGTGGATGGCTCCATGAAGCACGAGGAAACATGAGTGTTATCCCCATGAGAAATTACACCAAAGACGCACAGATGTGCGTCTAGAAGTAACAATGGCCTTTCTCTTACAATCAGATGATGAAAGATATGTTTGTGTGACATTAGAGAGACATCTTCTGATCACAAGTTCCACAGAATCTGGATAAACGCTGAAGGCAAATATTTAATGCAAACATTTCTCATTTTCAAAAGAGACTAATGATGACTGAAGGAGCAGGAAAAAGACATGGGTGCCAAGGGAAGAGTGCTCTGGGAGTTGCTCTATAAGGAAAAGAGGGAAATAGACATCCATGCCTCTGAGAGTGTCAGAGCAACATGTCAGGCATCAGAACAGAGTCATAGTAACTGGAAGGGACAGAGTAGCTCTATCCTGCAATATCCACCTAAAACCTTTGGAAGTGTGTTAATACCAGACTGCACTGATTATGGGAGAGGGAGCAGGAGGATGGGAGCATGCCTCAGTGCCCAGGAGAGGGGAGGCAGTCTTAGTGTCTGCAGGCTTAGGGCAGGGCTACTCTGATAGGAGGCGAGGGGCTATATCCAAAGGACTCTGGGTTATGTGGGTTTAGAGGAATTTAGTATTTTTGGTTCATGGTTTCATGACCCACATCATGAAATGTACAAATGGGGCTATTTTAGCTTGATGTCCTTTGACATTTAACCAGACTTCTGGTGGGGGACTGGCTTTCCCTGGGGCTGGGAGAGGATGGGCCAATGGAGTCACAGCTTAGGAATCCTTAGTACATAAGGATTCTCATGTACTACGGGTTCGTTCAGTGTAAACAAGCATATGGATCCTCTAGGTCAGCCTACGTCTCCGGGCCTTGTACTTAGGACAGTGAGGTGGTCTCAAGCACTGCCTTCCCTTGGAGCAATGGCTCTCAGACCTTCATGGATGTCAGATCACCTGGAGGACCTGTTTTGCTGCACTCTAGTCTCTAAGAATCTGGTTCAGTAGGTCTGGGGTGGGGGCCTGGGAATCTGTGTTTTCAACAAGCAAGCTCCAAGGTTATACTGAGCTGTGGGTCCAGGAACCATACTTTGAGAACCACTAAGAATCTTCTTCCCCCTACTCAGGTTATTCCCTAGATCAACTGAATCAGAATTTCTAGGGGTGGGAGACAGGCATCAATACTTTAAAACCTCCCTGGGTTGTTCCAAAGGTGACCCCGCTATCAAGAGCTACCATTCCAAGTGAATGATTTCGTAATAGAGACAGACAGAAAAACACCATCATGACCTTCTCTAGTGGCACAGTTGGATAGGAATCCGCCTGCCAATGCAGGGGACACAGGTTTGATCCCTGGTTGGGGAAGATCCCACTTGTTTCAGAGCAACTGAGTCCATGTGCCACAACTATTAAGCCAGTGCTATAGAGCACACGAGCCACAACTACTGAAACCCACGTGCCTGTGACCCGCACGAAGAGAGAGAAGCCAGCGCAATGAGAAGCCTGTGCATCACAACGAAGAGCAGCCCCTGCTCACCACAACTAGAGAAAGATCACTAAAAGCAAAACAGACCCAGTGTAGCCAAAAACAAACAAACAAAAAAAAACCACCACCATCATTTGGGCAAAAAAGCAGCAATAAAACAACACTGGGGTATATATAACTGGAGAGTGATAATTAACACCTGTGGAAGACTGACTGTGCCAGGGTTAATGTGCTTCTCAAAACAACTCTCCCCATTTTGTAGATGTATGAAACAGGCGGGGGTGAGGTTAAGTCATCTGCCCAGGGTCATGCCCCTGGTGACACTCCTGGGTTTTGAACCCAGCCACCCTGGTCTCAAAGTCCCTGCCTGAGGCCTGTGTCCTCAGTCCATGATGGTTTATTCACAGCCTTGTTTTCTGTGAGCAGAATTTACAGTGAATGTGGAATGAGCCCCAGCATCTATCAAACTGGGTTGGACTCCACAACTCAGCCCTTAATAGCAATGTAACTTGAGGAAGTCCTTTAGCCCCTCTGAGTCTGCTTTCTCATCTGGAAGATGGGTATAAACGTGCCTCCCTCAGAGGCCTGCTGCTGCTAAGTTGCTTCAGTCCGACTCTGTGCGACCCTATAGACGGCAGCCCACCAGGCTCCGCTGTCCCTGGGATTCTCAAGGCAAGAACACTGGGGTGGGTTGCCATTTCCTTCTCCAGTGCATGAAAGTGAAAAGTGAAAGTGAAGTCGCTCAGTCGTGTCCGACTCTTCGAGACCCCATGGACTGCAGCTTACCAGGCTCCTGCATCCATGGGATTTTCCAGGCAAGAGTACTGGAGTGGGGTGCCATCGCCTTCTCTGCAGAGGCCTGCAGGGAAGGTTAAAAAAAAACCCAAACTGCTCAGTACTCAGCATACACTGCACCTGGCACACAGCTGAGCTTCAAGAGACATTACTCTCTTCCCCTTCTCCAGCAGCCCTTCCTCTAAGGGTCCTCAGAACCCTGAACAAGTTTTTCCCTGTGGCTTCCTGAGTGCCTTTGCTAATACTCCTCTCCTCACAACTGGCAGATACCTCTGGACTGAACAAATACATTCTAGGGAAATGAGAAAGTTTTCCTGTGGTATGGAAGGAAGCACAGATGTCAGGCTTTCTTGAACAATGAGTTGAGCACTCGAGACCCTTGAATGAAGGAAATCTGTGCTAACACTTGAGGGGAAATAAGAAATGACTCATGAGCTGTGGTGTCCCAGCACAGCCCAGACAGCTGCATGCACCCAGGGTCCCAGTGTCGGGTGGGGCCCCCACAGCTGCAAGGTGTGCTGCGTGTCAGTCGTTACTAATAAAAAAATAGGGAAGCTTGTGAGTGACTCACTCGAAACAATAATTCAGCAGAGAATGACGCTCTGAGATTCCTGGCAGTGAAGGCAAAAAGAACTGTAGGTTGCATTCTGTGGCTTTCGTTAATTGATAAAAGAAAGCACAACCAAACTTTCTTTAGGACTAAAGTTCAGGTGGAAATTATTTACAAGGGTTTTATATATTAAGCAACATAACGAATGTCTATGGCAGTCTATGGGGTCACAGAGTTGAACACAGCAGTGACTGAACAACAATGGCAGATTCACAGAGAATTTTAAGTTGTTCTTCACCCGACCATTTCTTAAAATGGCACTGGATAAAATCTTAGGGGTCTGATATTAAACAAGCTGAGAATATCTCTGTTGAGGAATAGAGGCAATCTAATCCAGGAAGAGAACTTTTTGATTCCAGAGAAAGAAACATTTAGAGAATTGCCAAGCATCTTACATATTACTGTTACTGACTGTCTTGGCAACATCTAGCTCCCTTTTTAAATGCAAAGATAAACATTATTTGAGAGCAGCATTACAATAGCTCTTTAATAAGAGTATGTTTAATATGTTTAATGATGAACAATCTGACATGTTTGCAAGATATCCAAAATGCAGTGTGTGGAAGGAAAGAGAAGTACAGATTCATGCTTCTACCTGGACAAGAGGCATTGAGTTGAAAGGCATTTGCGTAAATTCCAAATAGATTTTCAAATCTAGAAAATCAAAACCTGTAAGTGTGGAGTAAGTCCTATTTTGAACAAAAGCAGCAGAAAGGGGACCTGTTTTGGATTCAAAAGAATAGGAAGAAACAGAAAAACAAGAATCACCATAGTCTTCCTAAAAGTATTCAGTCAGTGAGTCAGTTCAGTCACTCAGTTGTGTCCGACTCTTTGCGACCCCATGAATCGCCAGGCCTCCCTGTCTATCACCAACTCCTGGAATTCACTCAGACTCATGTCCATTGAGTCAGTGATGTCATCCAGCCATCTCATCCTCTGTCATCCCCTTCTCCTCCTGCCCCTAATCCCTCCCAGCATCAGAGTCTTTTCCAATGAGTCAACTCTTTGCATGAGGTGGCCAAAGTACTGGAGTTTCAGCTTTAGCATCAGTCCTTCCAAAGAAATCCCAGGGCTGATCTCCTTCAGATGGACTGGTTGGATCTCCTTGCAATCCAAGGGACTCTCAAGAGTCTTCTCCAAGACCACAGTTCAAAAGCATCAATTCTTTGGTGCTCAGCTTTCTTTACAGTCCAACTCTCACATCCATACATGACCACTGGAAAAACCATAGCCTTGAGTAGACGGACCTTTGTTGGCAAAGTAATGTCTCTGGTTTTCAATATGCTATCTAGGTTGGTCATAACTTTTCTTCCCTAAAAGTATTACTACTATCATTAATACATCATAGCATTAAATGTATTATTAGCTTCTTAAACGTAAAGAGGGCTTTCCTCTTGTTAAAATACACTAGATGGTGGCTGAATTGTGGCCCAGGACATCGTTCATCTTACAAAACTTAGCCTAAGGGAGCTGTAGGAACCTTCAGAGTCTAGGGCAAGATCCTGGGGCTCAGCCCAAGTCACAGCATCCGCGGACTCCCCACCCCACCCCCCACCCACCCCCACGCAAGGGACCCCTTGGAACTTGGACTGACTGGTGGCACGCTCGGCTACCACCTGCAGTCTTGCAGCTGCTGGTCGATTGCTGAGCAAACACGGGCGATTTGCCAAAAAGTACAAGGTTCAGTTTGTCAGAGAGGGAAAACCAGACACCTAAACATAGAAGCACAGGCACGAGGGGCCCACGACGAGTTAACCAAGGTCAAGGCCCCCCGGGGCCGTGGGGGCAGGCATGAACGCACCCCGCGGTGAGTGACCCTCGGGCCCCAGCTCGCCACCCACAGGCCCCAGCCTGTGGCCGGCTCCTGCCCTCGGGGCCTACCTTGCTGCTGTCGAGCTGATAAAGTCGAAAGTCCCAGCCGGCAGGGAGATACCAGGCCGGCTGGAAGGTGTTGGTGGCGGCGGAGGACCGGGCTTGGGGCTTCGGCCTCGCCCTCCTGCTGCCGCGGAGACACCCAGAGAGTCCCCTCCTCTGTGAAATGGGGCCAAGCTCAGCACTACGCGTCCTACCCGCGTCAGGGGCTATGAGAATACTTAAAAAATGGCGCCTTGATTGTTCTAAATTAACTCACCTGTGAATCCCACGTCCTTCTTGACAGCCTTCCTGGATTAGAGCTGATTTTGGCGAATGGGTTTTCTGTTTTCTCTTCCTTCATATTGACTCAAATTTTAAATGTATCTTTTCTTCCTACACCTAAAGAATTATCTGACCTGTGATTTCCTGTTTCTACCCTGCTGTTTATAAATCTTATGTCTACACCAGCCTACGGGCCAAGGGCCAAGTATAACACTTTTTGCTGCTTCAGAACCACTATTTTATTCTTTTCTCCAAACATTTAGAATTGGGTTGAATGGTGAAAACAATTTCAGGTACTTCAATCTTTGCCTGAGGAGCTGTTGTTTAGTCACTAAGCCGAGTCGGACTCTTTTGCGACCCAAGGACTGTAGCCCACCAGGCTCCATTCTCCATGGAATTTCCCAGGCAAGAATACTGGAGTGGGTTGCCATTTCCTTCTCCAGGGGATCTTCCCGACCCAGGGATTGAACCCGCATCTCCTGCATTGCAGGCAGATTCTTTATCATCTGAGCCACAAGGGCTTCCCTTTGTCTGAGTATTTTCCTTTTTCCTATGTATAATAATAAGTATATGGAAGTGAGCAGGACCCTATGGGGCCTTTTCAGGACAGACCCCCACCCCTCCATACCCTCTGCTGTATCTCCTCTCTGAAGTACGTAGGTAATCGTATCTGGTTGACCTTTCCTACCTTGTTTCACAGATACTAAAACCACCATTAAATGGAAGAAATTATCTACCTGATGACCATGAGCATGTGGCCCCCAGACCTACTGGCACCTAAGGACTGATAATATTAACTCCTGTGACTCTGCCCTTTTACTTCCCCGTCAGCCGATTAGAGAACTGTGCACAACCTGATCCTACCCTGGGCTGCCCCTCCCTCACTTTGTCTTTAAAAATGCTTCTCTGAAGCCCATCTAGGAATTTGGGCTTTTTGAGCACTTGCTGTCCTGAACACCTTGCTTGGCACCCTGCAGTAAGCGCTGCACTGTCCTTCACCGCAATCTGGTGTCAGTACATTGGCTTTACCTCTCAAGGGCAAGCAGACCCAAGTTAGGTTCCCTAACATGTATAGTTAAAATTACTCAACTCCATGTCGTTTAACTCACAGACCCACGCTATAGAATTTGGTATACCCTACATTTAAAAAATTTTATTTAATTGGAGGATAACTACTTTACAATATTGAGGTAGTTTTTGCCATACGCCAACATGAATCAGCCGCGGGTTCACGTGTGTCCCCCATCCTGAACTCCGCTCCCACCTCCCTCCCCACCCTACCCCACCCGTTTGGGTTGTCCCAGAGCAGAGCACCGGCTTTGAGTGCCCCGCTTCATGCATTGAACTTACACTGGTCATCTGTTTTACATGTGGTAAGGTACATGTTTCAATGCTATTCTCTCGAATCATCCCACCCTTGGCTTCTACCACATAGTCCAAAAGTCTGTTCTTTTACATTTGTGTGTCTTTTGTTGCCTTGCATATAGGATCGTCATTACTGTCTGTCTAAACTCCATATATATGCATTAATATCCTACATTTTTTATTCAGCATCGTGTTAGTATTTCCCACATCATTTAAAAGTCTCTGTATGTGAAGTTCACCTATGACCACCGTTTCACCATTTAGTAAGCCATACTATATTTTACTCATTTCCCTACTATTGGACATATAAGTGGTTTCCAATTTTCTGCTATAATAAATAATAGTGAAATGAACATCTTCATAAAGCTATTTCTGCTTATCTCCTTAGAATAGATTTCCACAAGAGGAATTCTGGATCAAAATGTATGAACATTTTCAAAAGACTTTTGGATGTAATGATGTACAGAAGTAACACTGAAATAGTTTGGAGCGATATGGATCTCATTGAAGAACTATGATTGATACCTCAAAAGAAGACATAAAGGGAAAGGTGGCATGGGGAATCTTTTTAGAGCTTTAGGCCCTTGTTCTGAATAATATAAATAATTAAACAGATAAAACTTCAAAATACATGAAATAATTATATGCTTTAATGTCTTTTCCCTGGATGTTTATCCAGCTTTGCTCATAGCCTACACTGAAGTAGAAAGTTGGAAGAGTGTTTGGCAGGGTGGGTGCTGCTGCTGCTAAGTCGCTTCAGTCGTGTCCGACTCCGTGTGACCCCATAGACGGCAGCCCACCAGACTCCCCCGTCCCTGGGATTCTCCAGGCAAGAACACTGGAGCGGATTGCCATTTCCTCTTCCAATGCATGAAAGTGAAAAGTGAAAGTGAAGTCGCTCAGTCGTGTCCGACCCTTAGCATGGACTGCAGCCTACCAGGCTCCTCCGTCCATGGGATTTTCCAGGCAAGAGTCCTGGAGTGGGGTGCCATAATAACTGCTTATTCCCAGTTCCTTTGGCTTCTCAAGGAGCAGTGGGCCCCACACAACTCTCACCACAGTTCTGGTGACTGCAGAAGTAGACATGATCTAAGAGCTGTCCATCTAAACTCCTTCTTTTATAGTTGAAGAATCTGAAGCACAGTGTACCTTGCACAATGGTTCTTAACCCTAGTTTCGTATTAATATCACCTGGCGATTTTTAGAAATCCAGATTCTACCCCACATACTCTCATGCCATTGGTCTGTGGTGGGACCCAGGCATCCATATTATTGAAGAATTCCTTAGGTGATACTGTTAATAATAAGCCCTAAGATTGAGACAGGCTTTCCTGGTAGCTTTGTGAGTAAAGAATCCGAGCGGTGCAGGAGACCTGGGTTAGGTCCCTGGGTCTTCAGGAAGATCCTCTGAAGAAGGAAATAGCAACACACTGCGGCATCCTTGCCTGGAAAATCCAGAGGAGCCTGGTAGAATACGGTCCACGGGGTCGCAAGAGTCGGCTATGACTTAGTGACTAAACCACAACCACCACCACAAGTTTGAGAAGCTCTGGTATAGCAGGGACAGTGTGAGTTTTCAGTTCAGTTGCTCAGTCATGTCCGACTCTTGGCGACCCCATGGACTGCAGCACATCAGGCCTCCCTGTCCATCACCAACTCTTGGAGCTAGCTCAAACTCATGTCCATCAAGTCTGTGATGCCATCCAACATATCATCCTCTGTTGTCCCCTTCTCCTCCTGCCTTCAGTCTTTCCCAGCATCAGGGTCTTTTCCAATGAGTCAGTTCTTTGCATGAGGGGGCCAAAGTATTGGGGTTTCAGCTTCAGCATCAGTCCTTCCAATGAATATTCAGGACTGATTTCCTTTAGGACGGACTGGTTGGATCTCCTTGTGGTCCAAGGGACTCTCAAGAGTCTTCTCCAATGCCACAGTTCAAAAGAATCAATTCTTTGGTGCATGGCTTTCATTATAGTCCAAGTCTCATACCCATACATGACTACTAGAAAAACCACAGCTTTGACTAGACAGACCTTGGTTAGCAAAGGAATGTCTCTGCTTTTTAATATGCTGTCTAGGTTGGTCACAGCTTTTCTTCCAAGGAGAAAGCATCTTTTAATTTCATGGCTGCATTCACCATCTGCAGTGATTTGGGAGCCCAAAAAATAAAATTTCTCACTCTTTTTATGGTTCACTATCTATTATTTACCATGAAGTGATGGGACCAGATGCCATGAACTTTGTTTTCTGAATGTTGAGTTTTAAGCCAACTTTTTAACTCTCCTCTTTCATTTTCATCAAGAGGCTCTTTAGTTCTTCACTGTCTGCCATAAGGGTGGTGTCATCTGCATATCTGAAGTTATTGATATTTCTCCCGGCAACCTTGATTCTAGCTTGTGCTTCATCCAGCCCAGCATTTCGCATGATATACTCTGCATGTAAGTTAAATAAGCAGGGTGACAATATATAGCCTTGACGTACTCCTTTCCCTTTTTGGAACCAGTCTGTTGTTCCATGTCCAGTTCTAACTGTTGCTTCTTGACCTGCATACAGATTTCTTAGGAGGCAGGTCAGGTGGCCTGGTATTCCCATCTGCTTAAGAATTTTCCAGTTTGTTGTGACCCACACAGTCAAAGGCTTTGACATAGTCAATAATGCAGAAGTAGGTGTTTTAGAGTCAATGTTCATGAGTAGATGTTTTAGATGTTCATGGGTAAATATTTTAGATGTTTTAAAGTACGAATTTTAGAGTCACTCAAATCTGGGACAGATCTCAGCTTTGTCATTTATAAGCTGTGTGATTCTGAGTATGTTAATGACCTTTCTCCTCCTTGGAATCCTCATTTGTAAATCATAAGACTATCATGAAGATTTAATGAAATAACATGTGTAAATTGTATTTCAAGGTTCCTGGCCCATGGTTGGCATTTAAAAGTGGTGGGTCCTTTAGTATGTACCTAAGTTCTCAAAGTCAGTTATTTAATGGCCAACCAGAACCATGCAGTGCAACCAGTAAGCACCCACTGATACTTGTTGATGCTCGTTTGATAGGATAATCTTTGAACATGAATATGCATGATACTGAGAAGTTCAAAATCCATGTTGGGTTGATATTAGAACAGTAAGGCCTTACCTCATTTAGTGAGATTAATCTCACTTACAGGCATTAATTTGCATCCAAGTTTTAGATCTTCAGCTAAAAAGGAAACATTTTTATTTTGATAATGCAATTGATTATGATTGAACTGATAGAAAAAAATACTTTTATAATTACATGATTGTATGAGAATGTTTATGTAACTCGTATAATAAGCTAGGGATCTATTAATTAAAATGTCCTTTTAAAAAATGTTGACATGAAAAGTGTAAGACCCCTCAAGCAATAAGCTAATACTATTCCACTTTTCACTAACTTTAGCCTAAAGGTCTTAAGCATAATATTTTCTGTCTCCATCCTATGATAAATGATAGACGGAAAGGGCTGGATTTTGTTTCAAAGGACCTAAGGCTTAAAACCTGGATCTGCCATTCACTGTGTGTAAACCTTGGACGATTGCTTTTCTATGCCCTTTGCCTTCTCATGAGTAAAATGCAGGCCTTCACGGTGTGATCTGGCTTTGGCACAGAGTGAGTCTAGAACTGGGATGCTGACCCAGTAGGATATAGTTATTAAGTACTTATTAAGCACCTGCGTGTGCTCAACAGGGCTTCCCTGATGCCTCAGGTGTAAAAACTCCACCTGTTAAAGCAGGAGACATGGGTTTGATCCCTGATCTGAGAAGATTCCCTGAAATAGGGAGTGGCAACCCACTCCAGTATTCTTGTCTGGGAAATCCCATGAACAGAGGAGCCTGGTGGGCTACAGTCCAACAAGCTGCAAAGAGTCAAATATAACTTAGTGACTGAACAACAACAAATGTGCCCAGCACTATAGTGAGTGGGAAACCGTAAAGGAATTACAAAGCCTTGGACCTTATGGGGAGTAGAAGAGTTGGAGTCTAGGTAGAAGAAAAATATCCCACATATGAGGAACAGCTAGGAACCAATTTCCACCTCAGAACTGTGATAAGTCCAGCCAAGTGACTCATGCAAGAAATAATTAGGAACATTTAAGAGATGATGATCATGGAGAAATGGAAGGGAGCTGCAATTCAATTTCTCTTTAGTCTCCAACACAAAATCCTGGATGGTAATAACCTGTAACAAAACTGCATAAAGCTAGATGGAGCGGAGCATCTCCTAACCACACACTCCAGCCCTTTGTCCACATTCTGCATCCCATTACTTTGTCCAGTTTCCAGCAGCCTTTGCAAGCCCCAGGCTTGGCCCCATTCCTGTTTAGAACTTGTGTGCCTCCTACAGCACTCGACAGAGCCCAGAGTGTGTAGAAGATACACAAAGGGATGCACTATGCAAGTAGGAAGCCGGGCAGCAGGAATGTCTGAGCTGTGCCATCTCACAGATGCCCCCTGGGAGAGCAGGTCCCAAGCTGTGAGTCATAACCCTTGGCAGGCGTGAGCCGTTGATGAGACTGGGGGGAATCTTTGTCTGACCCCATTCTAAGCAATTCCCTGAGGGCTTCAATTACCCATTTGTAACTTTCTCTTCCAGCAGCCGGGTACGGGGAGTGGCGGGGGGGTGGTGGGGGGCCAACTGTGGCAGCCCATATATAGAACCTCAAAAGTAACGCTGTCTGGATTATGAAGACAGAAGAGGAAGTTTGAGAGACTCACAATGGAAGAGTTTAACAAGAGCTGCCTGTGAGAGTGTTGATTTGGAAGCTCTCGGAGCATTGAAAATGATTTCCTTAACAACGGAAGGAAAATTGACCAGGGGCATGAGTGTTTCATTCATTTCTCAGATGAGCACAGCAGCATTGCCAAGAGAAAAAGAATGTCTGCTCTAGTTCCGGGTTTTCGCCTTCAGTCCAGTCACGGACTCCCTGTGTTTCCTCCTCGTGCGAACCATTTCATTTTCCTGGGTCTCAGTTTATCCATCTGTAAAATGACCAGTTGATCCAGATAAATTGTAAGGTCCTTCCAGACAGGAACATCCTGATTTTTTAGGCAAGCCATTTTGAAGGCTGCTAAATTATGCATTGCTTCACCCAGAGAGCTCTAACTTGTGTAAGAGATGAATCAAGCGCACTCATTGACTTTCTGACTAAGTGGGCTGGGACACCTCCACGCTGCCGTGCAGTGCAGTGCAGAGATGACGGGTCTCTGCCCCAGGGAAGAGAGAGCTATTTTGAGGCAGGGCTGATTAGAGATAAGGTGTCTCCTTTCTTCATCTGTCTCTGGCCCTGACTCACCCAAAGTTCTTGAAGGGCTTGGAGCTTAACCCTTAATGGAGGATGTAAGCTGACCCCTCAGCTTGCCTAGGACACTGGCGCCCAGTACTAGCAAGCCCCCACTTATCAGTGTCCTTTAAAACATTCTTTGACTTCTCCTTGCTTAGAGAGCTTCTTTGAAGAATCACCCTTGCTTGTAACCTTTCTCCTTGACATCTCTTGTTTGCTCTTTCCTATTATTCCTAGAGTCTTCTGGGTTCTATAAAGAAGAACGTCTCAGCAATCCTCTTAACAGCAAAGAAATCTGGCCACCCCTGTTAGGCTGGGGCATGGAAGTGTCACAAGATTCTTGAAAGAGGCACTGGGCAAAGCTGCAAAATACTTTGGCACTTCTGCATGGAAAAGCCCAGAACATGAATGACACAAGAGACCACTAGAGTTATGGGGCTTTTTTTTTTTTTTAATGCTGCTTTTAGTGCCAACAAAATTAAGCTATAAGCAAAATTATCCTAATATTTTAATTTAAAGAGTTTTTTAAATCAATATATGTTATGAACATATGTTATGAAGAGATTTTTCCTTGTGTGTCTTTTTTTTTTTCATTTATTTCTTCTCTCGGTGTGTTATCTCTGATTGATTTGTTTATTTTTTGACTTGGGAATGTTGAAAGCGCCCTCGTGACACTTGACATGACAGGACTGTGGGGCTGTGGCTTGGGCTGTGCCTGATTTTATTCAGTTGCTTCATTCCTAACAAGCTGGATACAGATGGAATTGTTAAAAACTGACTCATATTTCAAAGACACTTGAGAGAGTTCACCTCTTTAAAAGGAAATGTGCACCAAAATCCTTTCGAATGGGAATAATCACCCTTCTGTTTGTTTTGAAAATTAAGGTTTTTGAATTTAATGTTTTCTTGAAGGAAGAGAGAAAATCCTATGTGGAGAACACTGTTCTGGAAAATGTTATAGAGTCACAATGACCCAAGACTATGAGAAAAAGATACTCATTTCCTTTACGATCTTGGTCTTCTTCACCTGTGAAAATAGAATTGTGGGTATGCGTCGAATTCACAGCGGTGAAACTGGATGATAGAACAGAAAGAGGCCAGTCTCCGATTCAGGCTCTGTCCCTACCAGCTGTGTGAACTTGAAAAGATCACTTTATTCTTTGCACTTTTGTTTACTCATCTATCACGTGAAAAGTTGGTACAAAGTGGTCTCTTAAGTCCCTCTCAATTCTGTAATGTTAGGGTTTGAACAATTTGCTGTTTGGCTGTTTAGTCACTAAGTAGTGTCTGACTCTGTGACCCCATGGACTGTAGCCCACCAGGCTCCTCTGTCCATGGAATTTCCCAGGTAAGAATACTGGAGTGGGTTACCATTTCTTTCTGCAGGGGGTTTTCCTAACCTAGGGATCGAACCTGCATCTGCCTTGAACCTGCATCTACTCCATTGGCAGGCAGATTCTTTACCATTGAGCCACCTGAAGCATCTATGAAAAAAAAAAGATCCCCTGGTAGCAATGGTTCAAGTTATGAAGCAGTTTGTGCACCTGTGCCATCCTATGACCATGCTAGGCTTGTGGAGGATATGAATTCAAGCTTTCACTTGCTACAAACACTTATGAGCACCTGTTGTATGCAAGGCACTGTGCTGAGGATCAGGGATACAGACATGAATAAAACCCAGCATGGGTAAGGGGCTCTCGGTTACATAGAGGAGATAGGCACATGGAACTCATTTAAGAAATAATAATTTACTTATTAAATCCATTGTGTGTATGTGTGAAAAAGTCGCTCAGTAGTGTCCAACTCTGCAACCCCATTGACTGTACAGTCCATGGAATTCTCCATGCCAGAATACTAGAGTGGGTAGCTATTCCTTTCTCCATGGGATCATTAAATCCATTAGACTCTCAGATTCTTGATTACCAAGTAATATACCAAAGAGATATTTTCCACCCCACCTGCTCAGCTTTTTTGTCATGATTCAGAGTCACTGGATAGAGATGAAGCCAGGGCTCCCCAGTGATTGTTTTTAAAATTCAATCATGGAAATTTTAAGTGTGTATGTGTGTGTGTATGAGAAATAGAAAGAACTCTTATGTAACTATTGGTTGGTGATGGTTTAGTCGTTAAACCATGTCTGACTCTTACAATCCCATGGACTGTAGCCTACCAGGCTCCTGTGTCCATGGGATTTCCCAAATAAGAATATTGGAGTGTGTTGCCATTTCCTTCTTCAGGGGATCTATCTGACCCGGGGATCCAACTTGGGTCTCCTGCATTGCAGACTGTCTTCTGAACTGCAGGCAGATTCTTTACTGACTGAGCCACCAGGGAAGCCCATGTAAACATTACCCAGCTTCAATAATTATAAACCTTGTTTAATATGTACCTTTGCTCAAATCCACTACCGCACAATTGCACTCATCTCACACGCTAGTAAAGTAATGCTCAAAATTCTCCAAGCCAGGCTTCAGCAATACACGAACCATGAACTTCCAGATGTTCAAGCTGGTTTTAGAAAAGGCAGAGGAACCAGAGATCAAATTGCCAACATCCGCTGGATCATCAAAAAAGCAAGAGAGTTCCAGAAAAACTTCTATTTCTGCTTTATTGACAATGCCAAAGCCTTTGACTGTGTGGATCCCAATAAACTGTGGAAAATTCTGAAAGAGATGGGAATACCAGACCACCTGACCTGCCTCTTGAGAAACCTATATGCAGGTCAGGAAGCAACAGTTAGAACTGGACATGGAACAACAGACTGGTTCCAAATAGGAAAAGGAGTACATCAAGGCTGTATATTGTCACCCTGCTTATTTAACTTATATGCAGAGTACATCATGAGAAACACTGGGCTGGAAGAAGCACAAGCTGGAATCAAGATTGCCAGGAGAAATATCAATAACCTCAGATATGCAGATGACACCACCCTTATGGCAGAAAGTGAAGAGGAACTCAAAAGCCTCTTGATGAAAGTGAAAGAGGAGAGTGAAAAAGTTGGCTTAAAGCTCAACATTCAGAAAACGAAGATCATGGCATCTGGTCCCATCACTTCATGGGAAATAGATAGGGAAACAGTGGAAACAGTGTTAGACTTTATTTTTCTGGGCTCCCAAATTACTGCAGATGGTGACTGCAGCCATGAAATTAAGACGCTTACTCCTTGGAAGGAAAGTTATGAACAACCTAGATAGCATATTGAAAATCAGAGACATTACTTTGCCAACAAAGGTACATCTAGTCAAGGCTATGGTTTTTTCCTGTGGTCATGTATGGATGTGAGAGTTGGACTGTGAAGAAAGCTGAGTGCCAAAGAATTGATGCTTTTGAACTGTGGTGTTGGAGAAGACTCTTGAGAGTCCCTTGGACTGCAAGGAGATCCAACCAGTCCATCCTAAAGGACATCAGTCCTGGGTGTCCGTTGGAAGGCCTGATGCTGAAGCTGAAACTCCAGTACTTTGGCCACCTCATGTGAAGAGTTGACTCATTGGAAAAGACTCTGATGCTGGGAGGGATTGGGGGCAGGAGGAGAAGGGGATGAAGAGGATGAGATGGCTGGATGGCATCACCAACTTGATGGACATGAGTTTGAGTGAACTCCAGGAGTTGGTGAGACAGGGAGGCCTGGCATGCTGTGATTCATGGGGTCGCAAAGAGTCAGACACGACTGAGAGACTGAACTGAACTTGCTCAAATCCAGATTATTTTGAAGCAATCCAAATGTATCATTTCATCTGTAGATGTTTAAGAATATTTATTAAAAACAGTGTTTCTCCTTTGAAGAACATCCTCTAATGCTTGTCGTGGTCTGGCTCTTGATCTGCAGACTGGTGATATGAGCTGTTGCTTAGTCATGTCCAGCTCTTTGCGACCCTATGGACTCCAGCTCCACTGTCCATGAAATTCTCCAGGCAAGAACACTGGAGTGGGTTGCCATTCCCTTCTCCAGGAGTGATATGTATGTTTTCCCTTAAAAATAATTATACACATACATTTTCTTTCAGTGTGTACATTATACTTCAATAAAAGGTAAAACAAAACATAATCACAACACCATTACCATACCTCAGAATGTAACGGTAATTCTGTAATACTGAGTTTCTAACTAGTGAGGAACAAGTTAAGCAAGGTGGGAGCTGAGCAGTAAAGGCAGGTGTAGGGCATGATGACTGGAGGGTCACCTCACTTGGCCTGGGGCACAGTTGGATGGTAGAAAGTGTCATGGTCACTTCCCTCACCTCCCTGTCCTGTCGTGGCCACAGGAGGTGCACATGCAGGCATTCACAGGCACCCACATGAAAGGAAGCAAGCACGCTTCTGGGAACTTCCTCTTAGTAGACACTTGGAACAGGGGAGAAAGTTTTCAGGGCTAGCTAGACGTCCCACAGGACTAGGTAGAGATCGTGAAAGATTTCCTTAGCCCAAATGGCCAACAGGCACATGAAAAGATGTTCAACATTACTAGTTACTGAATGCAAATCAAAGTGACTTGAGCGACTTTGGCTGAGTGACTAAACAACAATAAGGTATCACTTCACACGGGTCAGAATGGCCATCATCAAAAATTCCACAAACAACAAATGCTGGAGAGGATGTGGAGAGAAGGGAACCCTCCTGCACTGTTGGTGGGAATGTAAATTGGTACAGCCACTATGGAGAACAGTATGGAGGTTCTTTAAAAAACTAGAGATAGAGCTACCATATGACCCTGCAATCCCACTCCCAGGCATATACCCAGAGAAAAATATGATCCAAAAGGATACATGCATCCCAGTGTTCATTGCAGCACTGTTTACAATAGCCAAGACATGGAAGCAACCTAGATATCCAAAAACAGAAGACTGAAACTGAATAAAGAATATGTGCACTCTCTCTCTCTTTATATATATATATAATGGAATATTACTTATCCATTAAAAGAATGGAATAATGGGAATAATGCCATTTGCAGCAACATGGATGGATCCAGAGACTGTCCAGAGACTTACTTAGTGAAGTAAGTCAGACAGAGAAGGAGAAATATTGTATGATATCCCTTTATATGTGGAATCTTAAACGAAATGATACAAATGAACTTAACTTACAAAACAGACTCACAGAACTTAAAACATGAACTTATGGCTGCTGGGGGAAAGAGATAGGGAGTTTGGGAAGGTCATGTACACACTGCTATATTCAAAATGATACCTAACAAGGACCTATTGTATAGCACATGGAATTCTACTCAGTTATGTGGCAGCCTGGGTGGAAGGGGAGTTTGGGGGAGAATGGATACATGCACATGTATGGCTGAGTCCCTTAAAGCTCCACCTGAAAGTGTCACAACATTGTTAATCACCTATACCTCGATACAAAATAAAGTTTAAAGTCTGAAAAAAAAAAAAGATTTCCTTGTCTGCCCACAGAAGAGAAGCCTGCAGTGCTCAGCATTCTCAGAGATGTTCTAAACTTGGGGCCCCTCGAAGCCAGACTCAGGTCACGTGGGTGGCTTGGGGCTCATCCTGGGCACGCCGCCAGCGCCCACAATGGTCTGGCTGGCTATCCTGAGTGATGAAGAAGAGGCAAGAAAACGTATCTTTATTTCTCACTGAGCTACTTTTCTTCAGATGTGCTCATACACTCTATACTTTTTGTCTGGAATCCTTGGAAAGGTTCCCTTCTTGTCCCCCACCCTCAGAAGCTCTCTATGTGGTTCTGAAACAGTTAAGTATTTTTCACCTCCTCTGTCACCACCAATACCACCCCAGTCCCTTGGATTTTTCAGCCTCTAGTCCTGCCCATGCTGTGGAGGCAGCTCCCTGAAGGCTCCTTTCTTCCCTGTTCTCCAACAATTCCTCAAGGCCCAGCGTCTCCGCTGGGGGCTGCCCTGGGGGCCACTCTGCAGGTGACCTCTGCAGTCATCACCCTCTAGAAGGCTGGGTCAGGGCCCAAATAGCCCCAGCCCCCAGAGTGGCTGGGAAGGCAGGAGAGGGCAATGTAGCCCACGCTCTCACCATGGAAGTAAACGTCAATAAGCTTGAGGTTTTGGTGTCAGTCCTTTTTAAATTTCTATTTAAAAACTTTATGTTGCAGGAAATTTTCACATTCACAAAGTATAAGAGCACTGTGAGTCTCATGCATTCATTCCCTGGCTTCAGTTGTTCTCAACTCACCACCCATCTGGTTTCACTTGTATCTCCACATTGTCTCTCCTTCCCACGTGTCCTTCAACAACTGGATTCTTTCAAAGCTAATCTCAGGGAATCTATTTAAATTTTCAGTTTTTTTGAGTAGGGTGTATTGACATGACTCAAATTCATAAAGCACGAAAGGCTACAAAGAGTTGCTCCTGCCTCCTACCTGCCTCGCCTCGTGGTGGATTCTGCTGTTTTTTTATAGCTCCTCTCATTAACATGCAGGGTCAGGAATTCCCTGGTGGACCAGTGATTAGAACTCTATGCTTTCATTGCTGAGGCCCTGGGTTCAATCCCTGGTCAGGGAACTAAAATCCTGCAAGACACAGTATGGCCAAAAAAAAAAAAAAAAGCCCAAAACTACAGCAACAAAAACCAAGGCAAAAACAAAACATGGAATCTATTTTTCTACCTTTCATTTGGGCTTAGTTGTGTGAATTGCTTTGGCCAAAGAGAATTTAGCAAACATCATGCAGATAAAGGCTTCAAAGTGTTTGTGCGCTGGCTAGCTCTCTTGCTTCTAGGCGCTCTCTTGTCACGTGCAGAAGCTCCAGCCAACTTATAAAAATGTGAGCTGGTAAAATAGTGGTGGTTTTCAGCTACTAAGTTCGGGCTGGGCTGGTGTACAGCACAAGTCAACGGCTGCCTTCCCCACTCCCACACCCACCAGGCACATTCCTTCCCGGGGGATACAATATTAGCAGCTCCTGCAGTCTTCCAAGACAGACTGTGCATAAACAAGCGTATAAACACATAGTCTCCCTTCCCACTCCCCTCTTTTTTTTTAAACAAACAATAATGTACAGTTCTTAACCTAGTTGTATTTGCTGGACATACCAGTGTATTTTGGAGCTCATCCCCTACCGGTGAATGAGGGGCTTCGTCTACAATGGACCATTGTACACACACACCGTGCATTTCTCAGTAAGGCCTTTGCTGATGGCATTTAGATTGTCTCCGGTCCTCTATTATGAACTCCATCGTCTGCACACACATGGGTATTCCTGCAGGACAAACTCCTGGCTATGGCTCGCAGGGTACAAGTGGCTGCTCACCCCCTCTGTGTCCCTACCTGTCTCTTCTGCTGAGAAGAGTGGAGCGGCCAGGAACGAGCCCTCTTGAGTTTGCCCAGCTCACCCAGCCTCCTCCCACCCAGGACACCATCGTGAGGGGTGGTCTGCCCCCTGCCCCCTCCCTTCTGAGCTCTAGAATGTGAAAACACTGACGTGAGAAACTCCTGAGGAGTGCACGACTGTGATTCTGGGCACAGTTCAAGTAAGTCATCGTGTACTGATAGACATGGTCAGTAAGGCCAATAAAGAGTTGGGTACAGACAAACAAGGGTCTGGAGCTGAGGACAAAGGGGCCTGTGTGGAGCGAATTCTAATTAAACACCCGCCCCTACCTCACATCCAGGCCATGAACCCCAAGGAGTGCTCCAGCCACAAGCCTAAACAAACCAGAGTGGCTTGGATAGGAAGTATCCTTGCCACATTTCGTAGGGATCAACATGGAGCCGAGGCACTGGTGCAGGGACCCAGGAGCACAGGCTCCCCCCACCCCCACCTGCCTGGGTCCCAGAGGGGTCCTCATTTCCTGTTTCAGTCCCCAAGACCCACTTCTCAAGACATGGAGCTTGGCTGCATCTCCTGGCTGCCTGGGAGGAAATGAGTTCCCAGAGACTAAATCCCCACCCTGACCCACTGCTGTCTGCCTCGGCCCGAGGGGAGCCGGTGGGAGTTGCTGGCTTTCTCTGCCACCCTTGCCCCCTCCCTCTCTCCTGCTTGGTTGAACTCAGCATCTGCTCTGTTCCTTGTCAACACTTCCATAAAGCTCCCCCTGCCTCCCCAACTCTGGCCTCATGGCTTTGCTCGAAGACCCCTGGGGTTGCTCCTGATTTGGCAGGTGGCAGCAGCGTTCAGCCCCAGAGGTGGCTGGCCCTCCTCCGCCTGGGTGTGTGGAGAATCCTGGGCTCGGAGCTCCCGGAGGAGCGGGGAGACGATTCCATCCACACCTGATAAGACTGACGCCGAGATGAGGTCAGAGCCAGGCAAGGAGCCGGCGGGCCGGGGCGATAACCTGAGGATGCTCTGGGCCCTCGGTAGGGGTGGGGGGTGCGGTTGGTCTCGGTCTCGGAAGGAAAATACCTGCATGAGCTGAACAGCAAACTCCAGGGAGCAGGGAGAAGGGAACAGGGAGTGAAGAGGAAACCTGTGAGGGGTACCTGTGACGTGGCCTTGGGGGTCCTGGGGGCCTCCGTCTGCCCACACTCTGGTCTTTATCTGCTAAGCTGCAGACACTCCGGAGAATTTTCTCTCACTTCCTGTATCTCAGATGCTGGAGTCAGATGCACATTGCTACGGGTTTTATTTACTTCCTGCCCAGGTCCCTCGCTCCTGGAGAGGCTGAGCAAGAGTTCTCTCCATCTTCCTGCTTTAAAAAATAGATCTTTAATAAATACTTGATGGTTCATGGCTTAAAAAATCACGACTCTGCTTCTTAGGTGGAATTTAGTTTGGATAATACTAAGTGGCTACTATTGACTGAGCAACAGCGGGCAGACGTAACCCCATTGAACCTCTCAGCAGGGTCGGCACTGCCCCCATTTAGCAGGAGAGGATGAAACTGCAGAGAGGCTGAGAGACTGGCCCAAGCTCACAGGCTTGCAAGAGGTTGGGCTGGGGTTTGAACCCCAGAATCCAGGCTCCTTTCCCTCAGCACCCAATGCTGCTGAGGTTGAGGGGTAAAGACGCAAGTTGGGAACAGGACTTCCTCTTCTCTTGCTCTTTGCTGCTGATTTTGGACCTGAGAGCGTCCCCTGCAACCCAAGAGCGTCCCCTGAACTGGGGCCATCTCCGGGCACCAGGTGGAGAGCAGGCATGAGCAGATCGCTGTGAATGAGCACAGAGCAGGGCCAGTTGACATCTGCACACACCAGTAGGAGAGCGGATGAGGACGGACCTCCTTCCCACTCCCCTGGCACAAACTGTGGCTTGTTCTGGGCCCGTGAGAGGGAGGCGCACACAAATGTTGGCTGAGCATTTCTAAGGCTACTTAAATGGCATGAAAATGATACTAAAAATAACAAACTGTTGGATTCTTTCCTTTTATTCTAACCCCAAGTCTCTTGCAAACTGGGACTGCGGAAAGTTTGCGGAAGTTGTATAACCTCCCCAAGGCTCACCTCTCCACTTTTATTTATTTATTTTTTTAGTCAGAATAATTTTTATAAAATAGGAATTATGAAAGAAATCAGGACCTATACCGTATATATATATTATAAGGCTGTAAGGATTCAATGAGTTAATTAATATCAAAATCTCAACACAGTTCTTAAACATTATCTCTTAGCACCAATTATCTTCTTCTTGAGTTCTCAGTTTTGAACTTTCCATTTGTACTTTCCAAATGGCACTAGTGATAAAGAACCCACCTGCCAATACAGAAGAGACATAAGAGATTATGGTTCGATCCCTGGGTTGGGAAGATTTCCTGGAGGAGGGCATGGAAACCCACTCCAGCAGTCTTGCTCGGAGAATTCCCATGGACAGAGGAGCCTGGAGGGCTACAGTCCATGGGATCTCAAAGAGTCAGACCTCTCCACTTTTAAATCCGGATCGTCACTGTATGTGCTATAAGACCCACGCCGTGCTCAGCGTTTGGCCCACAGAAGGAGTGTGCCGAGTAAATGCTTGATGTTCATGGGGCTGAAATATAGGGACTGTCCGACTTGTTTTGCTTCTCCTGTAGCACCTAGTGTGCTCCGGACTCGTGCGTGATTAATGGATATTTGTGACTTTGAAGTTGTCTTTATAGTTAAGAATGAGGACAAGCCCCATTTAGGAAAAAACAAAACAAAACATTAGCTCCACTTAAACACAGAGAAACTTCTGTTAAGAGAGCCTGTGATTTGCTGCAGAACCCATGGGGAGTTGTGGTATTGGAATTAATAATAAAGGTCTGTTAATTCTCTGTCTTTGCCCCGGCCGCCTTCCAAGATGTAATGTGGAATCCTGCTGTTTCTGCTCCAGATAAATCAATGATAATCTCCAGCCCAGTGAGGGGCAATTCATGGGGACATACGCTCCTGTCCATGGCGCTGCTGAAATCAGATTTCTTGGAACCCATTTACGAGTGGCTTTGAATTTGCCAGACTGCTTGCTGAGCCTAAAATACTGCACACATGTGGCAACCTTGACTTGGCTGTTTCCATGAATCCTCTTTTCCCTCAAGCAGTGGCTGACGTTTCCAAGCCACAAGGCAGGGACCGGGCTTCATCTTTATCTTTCCACTAATAATTATTGTCTGGATCTGGCCCATTCTCTGTGCATGTAAACTTCCTGGCCTTGACTCTGCTCTGATGGGAGCAGAGGGGCTGGGGAGGCGGTCAGGGGCATGAGGCTCAGGTGTCTTCTAGGGGCTGATACCCTCTCTTCCCTTCTTGGTTCCTTCACTGGGGCTACTTCTGGGTAAGAGAACTTTTTCTTCCACCTTCTGTCCACTTATCCATCTATCTGTTACTTGTTTATTCATCCATTCATTTAAAATGCACAAACCAGTCTCTGCGGAAGGGAGGCTCTGTGGTAGCTGTGAGGGAACACAGAGGGGAGGGGAGGTTTGGACTTGGTCGCTGAAGAGCTGAATGTTGGCAGAGAAGAGAGACCTGACCTAAATTAGGCTACACCCCCAAAAGCTGACAGTGATCACCTCCACAGGGTACTTATGAGTGGTTTTTAGTCTCTTCTTTGTGGGTGTCTGTGTTTCCTTCAATGAGCATATATTAGTATTTGTGTAACCTGGCGTGCTACGATTCATGGGGTCTCAAAGAGTCAGACACGACTGAGCTACTGAACTGAACTGAACTGAACAAAAGTTATTCAAAAGGCGAATATAAGGTAAACAGGTTATAGGTGCACAGGGAGGTGCAGATGAAAACACTGGTGAGTAGAAAGGAGGAAAATGGTATTTCCAGCCCAAGTGGATTTGAAAAGGCGTTTGGAGAAGGTCACCACTGAGTTGGGCCTTGGAGCTGGAGGGAGACCTTGCAGTGGTCGTCCATGTGGTCAGCCTAGCACCTCCCCTCCCCTCCCCTCTCCTCTCCTCACCTCCCTTCTCCCCTCCCCTCTCCTCTCTCCTGAGCAGCTCCCCACTTCTGTGGTCTACAAGTAGCTCCCTCTTTCCTAGCCGACCTTGCCCTCCTCCCCATGGTACCATGTTGATCCTTAAGAAGGGCTCTCATCTGAAAGCTTGGGGTAGGGGGTTCATCTTGGGGGCAAATGGGAAAGCTAGAGACACAGATTCCAGAGGTGAGGGTTAGAGGCTGTGCCCTCTGCCCTCTTGGTCTATAGATTCCCTGAGTAAACCAAGGATAGGCAGCTGGTAGCCAGGCCTTGGACAATTCCAACCATATCACATATTGACAACCACACACTAGAAACATTTCGATCCCTCACCTCTATCCCTCACCCCACCACAGCTGCAACACCTTGTCTGCCCAGGAAGAGTATTCAGAGAGTATAGGCTGCCACCCAGCTCAGGCGTTTCTCCTTGGGGGGGTGGTCCGTGACCCCAAAACACATGCTCAGCCATTGGCCTGACTGTGAATCTCTGGCTGAAATGGGGGCTGTTTGGACACGTGGGTGGAGGCAGCAAGATCACGGGCTTGTTTCTGTTTCATCTCACTTGGTTACCTTAGCAACAGGAGACAGAGGAGGCAAAGCACCACCTACCGTGGCCTCATCCATTGATCCCTCGAGAGGCGCGTAGGGAGTAGAGTAAGCACTTGGAAGACAGGAGGTGGGGGTCCTGCCCAGTCTCTCCTGGCCCCTGGCTGGCTGTTCCTGATGAACTGTCTCCTCCCTGTGCTGCTCTGTCTAGAGCAGGTCCAGGGGTCTCTGGACAGCTCAAGGATGCCATAGAGAAGCATGGCCCTCGGGGGAGAAGGCTGTACTGTTTCTGTTCTTGATGGCTTTGGCAACTATTTGTCAACCAGTCTTCTGTGACTTAACTTATCCCTCGCCACATCTGACCAAACAGATGACTGAGCTCCAAGGAGGCCAGCATTTGACGGTGCCTGGATTAAAAGGATGGATATTTCTTTAGCTGGGGAAGGAGGTAAACCTGGTTTTGGTCCCCAAGTGTGAACTTGTAAAAGAAAAGAGATAAAGGTCAAAAATAATTATGAGGGACTTCCCTGGTGGTCCAGTGGTTAAGAATCCACCCACCAATGCAGGGGACATGGGTTTGATCCCTGGTCCGGGAAGATCACAAATGCCATGGAGCAACTAAGCCCATGCACCACAGTTACTAAGCCTGCACACCTGGAGTCCATGCACTGCAACGAAGACTAGCCCCGACTCGCTGCAACTAGAGAAAGCCTGTGCACAGCAGTGATGACCCACCGCCACCAAAATAATAAGTAAATAAGTAAAATTCTAAAAAATAATTATGAGTAGCTCAACTCTACAATATCTGTGACAACAAAAACAATAAAAATAATACCTCTGGCATGGTCTTTGAAGTTTTCAGAGAATTGTCCCATCCGTTCTTGTGTCATGTTCTCATAACCCTGGGGAGGCAGGCAGAGAAGACAGGGTAACTTCCATGCTGTAGTGGAGGACCCTGAGGCCCAGGGAGGCTGAAGACCCCAGGGTTTCTTGGATAATGGCTGAGCCAGACCGGGACCTCTGCCTCCTGGCCACAGGACCTCTTCCTTGGACACGATCCACGAGAGCTACTACACAGCAGAGGCATCCTACAACCCTGTCTGCTGTCATGATTCTAGATTTAACACATGTCAGACACTTTTCTGAAGAAGAAAGAAAACAAAGGTGCAGTCATCCAACAGACGACTTTATTGAGCATCTACTATGTGCCAAGCTCTGGGCTTGAACAAGATGTGGTTTGTACTCCCAAGCTGCTCCATCTATTAGACACTTGCTCTTGCTTAATTAAACCTCCCATGTTGGGACGAGATGGAATCACCCACCATGAGAGCCTCAAAGTAAAACCTGTCACTCTGCAACCATTTTGAATTCCAGCAGGCTTCAGCTGTAATAAGAAAAAGACATGTGTGTGCGCATGCTCAGTCACTTAGTTGTGCCCAATTCTTTGAGATCCTATGGACTGTAGCCCACCAGCTTCCTCTGTGCTTGGGATTCTCAGGCAAGAATACTGGAGTGGGTTTCCATTTCCTCCTCCAGGAGATCTTCCCAACACAGGGATGGAACTTGTGTCTCCTGAAATGGCACGCAGATTCTTTACCAGCCACCTGGGAAGCCCAAGAAAAGGTACACTTTCCCTAAAATTCCTGAGAGGAAAACCAGAAACAGGGAGAAAAAGAAAAGTCTTAAGCAGAGGTTTTAGCAGAGGATAGGGCCTGGGTTTCAGGGAGGTGAGAGAGGCCCTCTGGCTTGGGGAGGAAGCTCTTTCAGGAAACCAGTGGAGAGCAGCCCACTGGACCAAGTCTGAGGAGTTGACAGGACATCAGAGAAGCAGCCTTGAGAACAGGTGCAAAGGAATGTTGAAGGAACCTGAAGTCCTTTCTCTGAACACACACAGCCATTAAAGTCCTGTTGCCACAGATGGGGAGCTGGGGGCCACACCCCACCTATAGGAAAGCACCTTCTGACTTGATGTGTAGAATCTAAAAGGCAGAGGCCAAACGAGTTGACTCGGCTTGGCAATGGGAGACCCATCTCTGCAGCCTGAGGAAAACTGTTGAGCATTTTACCTGTTTCCCTACACTGGGGCCACCGGGCCTCATCCTGAGAACAGGAAAAGTGTTCAACAGCCCTTCAGACTCTCTGAAAGCAGCTCTTATTGCTGAGTGACATGGCAGTGCAGGGACATGTTTCCAAATGAAGAACCCACCACTCCAGGTCTAAACAGGGTTCCAATGATACACTCTTAGCCCACAGGAAACAACCTCTCACTGAGATTTCTGCTTTCCCCTGCAGAATTGGCAGCCCAACAATCATGTGGGTTAACCTCAGCAGACCTGAAGACACAAGGGAAAGGGGTTCAGAAAACCCCACGGCTGATGGAGCTGCTGATACAAGCAGGAACATCAGAGGGCAAAGCAGGGCCCACGTGGTGTTGGTTTTAATGTACAGTGATGTAACCCAGAAAACAGGGAAAGAAATGTCTTGCTTTGCTTTGTTTTGTTTTGATTATTAGGACCACCTCTCCATTAGCCCATTTTCAAAACAGCTAAGGAAATTTTCAAAACAGCTGTAGGAGCTGGACCACTGGTGCAAGTGACAAGTGGAGCTGAATTATCCTCATGTTACAATCATGGAAAATTAAACATGGAAAGTGGAAGAGGCCTCAGAGATCACTTAATTGACGGATGATTTTTCCACGAAGAATCTGAAGCTTTTTCCACGTCATCATAAAGATGATAAATGAGATTACCTGGCATCTATTGGTCTCTCACTCAGAACTTGACTTACAGCGCTTGTGTAAAAAGTTTGCACTAGTTTACTAGGGTGGCTGTAACAAGGCACCACCAACTGGGGCCTTGAACAACAGCAATTTGTCTCACAGTCCTGGGGGCTATGAGTTCGAGATGAAGGTGTTGGCAGAGTTGGTTCCTTCAGAGGGCCAGTGAGAGAAGCCAATCCATGCCCCTCTCCCCTAGCTTCCAGTGCTTTGCTGGCAATCTTGGGCTCTCCTTGGCTTGCAGAAGCTTCGCCCTGATCTCTGCCTTCATAGTCATGTGCATTCTCCCTGAGAACATGTCTGTCTCTGTCCAAACTGCTTTGCTTATTTTTTATTTTTATTATTATTATTTTTTAGCCATGCTGTGTGGCATTGTGGGATCTTAATTCCCCGACCAGGGATTGAACCCATGCCCCTTGCATTGAAGGTGAAGTCAACTACTGGATTGCCAGGGAAATCCCAAATAGCTTTTCTTTAAATAAAGACACCAGTCAGATTGGATTAGGGATCCACCTTAAATGACCTTCATTTAGCTAATTGTTATCTGCAATGACCCTATTTCCATATAAGATTATATTCAGAGGTATTGGAGTTAAAGTTTCAACATATGAATCTGGTGGGGGACATAATTCAGCCCACAGCACGACTCTACCTACATTGCAGCTGGTCTTCAGAGCAAGGCTGCGAGCTGGACATGATCTGTATTCTTCAGATGGGTCGGACCCTGAGAAGTAGGCAGCTCCGAGGGCACAGCCAGGTAGTCGGGAAGAGCATGGACTCTGGAGCCAGCCTGCCCCATTGGTAGACCAGTCGCACCTCCCACGAGGTAATGAACGTGGACATTATTTCACCAACCTGTGCCTCAGTGTCTTCATCTGAAGAAACAGGGAGAACATAACTTCAAAACCTTAAAAGCTCTAAAGACCAAAAATTATATTTATAACTCACTTGGCAGCAAAACCTGATCTGGAATAAACTCATCTGATAGAAAACCCTGTCTTGAGTTGACACAAGCTACTTTATTTACACACCATATACATCTCACTATAGATACTGGTGGCTCAGTCGGTAAAGAATCCGCCTACAATGCAGGAGACTGCCTGCAATCCAGGAGACACAGCCTCCATCACTGGGTCGGGAAGATCCCATTGAGAAGGAAATGGTAATCCATTCCAGTATTCTTGCCTGGAAAATCCCGTGGACAAAGGAGCCTGGTCTATGGGGGCTCCAGTCTAGAGGCCTACAGTCTATGGGGTCACAAAAGAGTAAGACACAGCTTAGCGACTAAACAGCAATAAGCATTAAGTACATATATTCTTTTTTTTAAAAAATAATGACTGTCTTTTTTAAATCACTCAGATGGTAACCAGAAGAGAAGCATTTGGCCTTTGAGTGCTGGCACGTCTGACATCGGAAAGCTGTGTGCGTAGCCTGAGTTACCGCTGATGCACCAGGGCTGGGACTCATGTCCTTAGGTCCTTAAGCTAGCTTTGTTCATACAGTAAGTTGAAGCACTGTCTACCTTCTGCGAGGATTATTCAGTGAAACCAGGTCTCCTGTTTGTACTGGTTTGGTGGGGTTGCCATAATAAAGTACCACAGACTGAGTAGCTTAAACAACAGAGATCTATTTTCCCACCATTCTGGAGGCCGGAAGTCTGAGATCAAGGTGTCTGCAGATTTTTTTCAGAGGCCCATCTCTGGCTTGCGGATGGCTGACAGCCTCCCCTGTCCTCACATGGTCTTACCTCTGTGCGTGCCTGGGTCTTAATCTCCTTTTCTTACCAGTCACATTGGATTAGGGCTCATTTAAAGACCTTATCTTCACTTAATTACCTCTTTTAAGTCTCTATCTCCAAATACATTCACATTTGAAGTGAGGTCTGGGGGGTTAGGACTTAAATACATGAATTTGGAGGGTGGATCACAATCCAGCCCTGCCACTGTTTTAAGACACTGGATGAATTACCTCTCACACTAGCTGTAACCCATCCACTTGCTGGCTCATTTCTGTCCTCAGTGTTTCTCCAAATGTGATCCAGGATCACCTGCAGCCCAATCACCTGGGTGCTTAATCAAAGTAAGGCTGCTCCCCAGACTGACTGAGAGTCTGGGGGAGGAGATTGCAGAGCACAGGTATGGTGCTTGCTTGTTTATTGCATTTATATAAAGGCTTAGATTAATTAAAGTGATTCAGGAAAATCCAAGTAGCCTGGTGGCTCCTGCCCCATCCCCACCCCCACCCCACTACAGTGTCCTTCTCCACCTCTGGCCCCTCCCCCTAAAAGAATGGGTGAAAGAGGAGGCCGAGAGAGAGGGGCCGCCCTGTGGGACATTGGAAGGGGGAGCACAGTGCAGGGCACTCTACTTTCCTGCTCAGAGCCTCCGGGCCCCCTTCAGTGCAGCCAGGCAAAGCTTTGCAAGGTAGGTGCCAGGAAGGCAGGCTGTACCCCCAGGCAGTGCCTAGGTGAGCCTGACCACGGGCTCCAGTCATTTCCCATGGGCAGCACCTCTGCCCCTCTCCCCAGCTCCCGGAGACCTTGACGCTCTCCTTTGCCCTCGGATTAACAGGACACCTGAGCCTTGAGTCATATTTAAGAGACAGCGATGGGGTATTTTCCAGAGCCACACGTTGAACCAAGGAGCAGCAGGTGAGGTGGTTCCTGCAGCTGCTGACTCTGTTCCAAAACATCCAGTGATGTCTCAGGGGTTAGGGGTGGGGTAACAGGGGGAGTCATGCTGGCTCCCTGCGAGCTGATGTCAGGGAGTGGGTTTACCATCCACACGAGCACAGCCCACGAACCACGGACCAACTGACATGAGCCTCTAGAGTGGGTGTCTGATGCAGGTGTGGGCATGCATGCACCCTGTCCCACGCTGGTGTCGGGGTGGCCACCAGAAAAACAACAGTGAGCCAGACTCCAGCTGGAAATGGTTTTTCCAGCACCACGAAAACCATCCAAGTGAATGGCGATAATCCATTCCTCACCTTTCTTTGCCAGTTCTGGCTTAGATTCCTCGTGTCTTAAAATACTTGCCTGACTGAAAATGAGGTGACTCACCTGGACTCAGATTGAACCGAACAGGCAGAAGGCACTTTCTTCTGAAGAACTGTCAGAAACCCGTTCAGCGTCGGAGATCTTTCCCATCTCATGTTGTTCCTGTCAAGCAGAAACGAGTTTCCTACTCTCTTCCTCAGGGTTGGAGTCGGTGTTGGAGTCGCCAAAGAAGGTAAAGTGGTTAGAATGTGTCAAACTTTGACACTTGTATTCAACAGAGTTTGAAGGAATCAGGCAGGTTCATCTGAGAATCTCTACCACTTCCTCTGCTCAGTGCAAGAGGGGCCCCATTTTCAAAAAGGCACTCTCACAAATGAAAGTTCATAGGTGGAAGCCATCACCTCCTTTTAGGGTCCTCTGGTAGCACCTCAGTCGCGTCAAGTTCTAACTGTTGGGACTCCATGAATCCCGCACGATTCACTATTTAAAAACTCTCTCCAAGCTGGTAATTTTGAAACGGCGATGTTTATACACTGAATTAATAAAAAGCAGGGTCAAGAGTTTTATTGTCCATTAAACTGCGTTTATTGGTCCTGTTAATTCCACCTGAATTCCACAGGCTGTAAAGTGTGGTTTATTGGAAGTCAGACCTGGATTCAAACAATAGGTTCGCCACTTGTTAGCTGTGCGACTTTGGCCGAGTTACTTTACTTCTCTCAACGATTATTTCCTCAGCTGCCAAGGTGGAACTGATACGATAGTCCACCTAACACGGTAGGGTACGTGAACAGAGATCACAAATGTGAAAGTTGCCAGCACAAAGTCTGACCCATAGGGATGTGTTTCTTTCTGTGACGCTTCCTTTTCCTCCTGCAATTTGAAATGAGCATCATCCCTGGCTTGCTGCTGCTGCTGCTGCTAAGTCGCTTCAGTGTCCAACTCTGTGTGACCCCACAGATGGCAGCCCACCAGGGTCCCCCGTCCCTGGGATTCTCCAGGCAAGAACACTGGAGTGGGTTGCCATTTCCTTCTCCAATGCATGAATGTGAAAAGTGAAAGGGAAGTCGCTCAGTCGTGTCCGACTCTTCGCGACCCCATGGACTGCATGCAGCCTACCAGGCTCCTCCGTCCATGGCTTACTAATGTCCTAATATTGACACATTTCAGTATGTGGCTTTCCTTTTGGAATATCATAGATAATCGTCCAGCAGGATTAAGAAATGAGCAGGATACAGAGCCTGAGACCAGCAGCCGCTGAAATAAGGAGAGGTGGTTTAGATGCTCAGACAGAACATTTGCTCATTTCATCAGGAGCAAAGTGCCCATGGTCACTTGCAGAGAGGCAGGAGTGAGTTGCAGTTTCCTCTCAGAAAGTCTGTAAAAATTCTCTGTGAAGTGTGACAAACCAGAGGGCAGCTCCAGGCAATGCCCCCGGAGCCCAGCCCTCCCCACACGTGGCCTCCATCCTACACCCACCCGCTACCGTCCACCCCGGTCTAGCCCAGCTCCAGTTTCCACTGATTTCTCTAGCTCTTCCTGTCAGAACCTCAGGTTTTAGCATTTGCTTGGTTTTCCCCTCCTTATTTCATCACTTTGATCTCAGCTTCACACCAAAGAAAAGATGAGTTTGATCCCCACTGCACCCTGTATTAATTGGGTCATTATAGATAAATTACTTAGCCTCTTTGAAACTCAGTCTTCTCACCTGTAAATGGGGATCCTATATTGTTAGGTTGTTGTAAAGACTATGAATAAATGCATATCAAAGTATTTTGTAAAGTGCTGAAAAAAAAAAAAGAATTCAAATCCCTCTTAGCATAAATACCTCCCCGGCACATAGTAGGTGCTCAAAGATGCACGTTAGGTTACTTTGTGATTGCAAATCTTTGCCCTGGGAATGCCGTGCAACTCTCGACACACCAGGGGTCCTGAACAGTCTTCCAAAGGGCCCATAGGCACCCAGGCGGTTTCTGGGGTGAATCTGACATTTGCTGTGCTTTAGCCATGTCCAGGCTCTGGCCTGTGGATGATTCAAGGGATCCCCAAGAGGTAGGTTTTACCCAAGATGCCCTCACCATGTAGGGCAAATGAAGTCACATTAAAACTAATAATCTAGATATTAGTTGGTTATCACCAACTCTTACATAGAACTTACTCCCAGCAAAGCACCCTGCACTCTATACTTTGGGGGAGACCCTGAGGTGAGATGTCCTACCCTTTCTCACCAACAGGTCGGTGGCTGGGAGCCAGGCCCACCCCTTTCCCTGCTCTGCCTTTTTGCTCTGGCAAGCCTGTACTGTGGAGAAGATGACTTTCTCCCCATTATGCTCCTTTCCAGGGTTCCTATGACCATGGGCCTGTATTACTACCTCTGTAGGCAATCTATTTGCTTTTAGAGATGGCTTTGCCTAGGAATCAGACTTGGCTCCAACAGGGGATAGGGCCCAGAATAGATCAGCCACTGTGAGCACAACGTACTGAAATCTACTCCATTCTTGGACCTGGATGCTCTGCCCTTTTGGTGAGCTCACCACACTGGGCTCCTGGCAGCTCCCTACAAACCCCAGGGTTTCCCCACTAACTGGGCAGACAGGGCCGAGTCCTGGTGGTGCAGGCTCCAACACGCAGGCTCCTGCTACATCAGTGAAGAAAGAAAGGCTTGGAGGGGAAAGGAACTCACCCGAGGTCACGCAGCCAGCATGGGCGGGCAGCCAAACCCAGAGCATAAGTCCAAATCCCATGTTCTCTCTGATCCAGATCCCACGATTAAAGTGGCAACCTGACACGCTGTTCCGACCCTGGCGTCCGCACAGCGGGGCACGATGTGCCGGTCACTCTTTACTGTACGTACTTTTCTCCTCCCCAGAGGCTCCAGTCTCCTTCTGCTTGGTTTCTGTTAGGATTTATGCTTTCGGCATACAAAACTGGGGATTCCTTGCCATTTCACCCTCCTTAGTTCCCTCCCATTAGATTTGAGATTTATTTCCGTATTATTTGGCTCATGGTTAAAAGCACCGCAGTACTTGACAGATGAGAGAACAAGCAGGTCTTGGCTACAGCAAAGAGACACCTTAGCCAGGGTTAGTAGATCTGAGAGAAGCACAAATCCCTTGGTTCCCGCAGCCCCCACAACGTGGCCACTCTACCCCAACCCTCTTCGTGCCATGTGTGCTAAGTCGCTTCAATCGTGTCTGATTCTTTGTGACCCCACGCACTGTAGCCTGCCTAGCTCCTCTGTCCATGGGAGTCTCCAGGCAAGAATACTGGTGTCGGCTGCATTTCCTCCTCCAGGGGATCTTTCCTACCCAGGGGTCCAACCTGTGTCTCTTATGTCTCCTGCATTGGCAGGCAGATTCTTTACCACTAGTGCCACTCGGGAAGGCCATGCCAACCCCCTGCTCCAGCCTATTTGACCCTGAGTTCTTCTCATTCTGCCCCCCAGAGTAGCCAGGCTCTGAGAAGGCCGGGGCCTGTGACCCCCGTGTTGCCCCAATGCAGCTGTGCCTCCCAGCCTATTCCAGTGACCTGGCCTTGTGACCCTTCCTCACTGACACTCCAGTTCCCAGGAGGGACCCACACCCAGTCCTGGCCCCGGCCTCCTGTCCAGGACCTTGTCTTTCTATCTCAGCCTTTGCCAAAGCTTTTCTTGGGAGCTGGATGCCCTTTACCCCAAGATGCTGCCAGGAGGCCTGCCTCCATCTTAACAAACCTTCTCCTGACCCCAGAAAAGATGACCCTATTTCCTCCCCAGGCATGAGCTCTCTTGACTGTCCCCAAATTGGGCTGTATCAGTTTCACTGATCAGATCTTTGGGGAGGGAGGGCATGCACAGCCTGTCTTCCTGAGCTGGCCACTTCCTGGGGTCATGTGACTTGTCACTTTCCTTGGCGGGCTCCTATTTACCAGCAGCTATTGTTCTTGGGTGCTCAGGTAACACAGGGACAGGATGAGGGGAGGGGACTGAGTCTTCTGTTGTACTTCTTGGAGACCCTATTCTATACTACACAGCCCCTTCCCCATATTCCCTGTCCTCCACTCTTTCTTGTTCTCCATGGCCTTATCACCAGTTTGATGTCCCCTGCTCTCCCGGAGAAGTGAGCTCCCTCAGCTCTGAGTCTGCTTTGCTTGAATGCCTGACCCACGGTGGGTGCCCCATAACTCTGTCGGGTGGATGACTGGAATGCTCAAGGCCTTGGCAGGCAGCACCAGAGCGCACACCCCGAGGTGTTGGGAAGACCAGGAGCTCTCGTTTCTCAGCTGTCACAGAGCCCAGCTGCTTCAGGGCTGCCAAAGAGAACTTCCACACCATCTCCATCTTAGTCGGGGCAATAAACCATCTTACAAGGGCTTCCCAGCACTGCACTGGGCGCTGTGGGAAATGCAATGCCTTCAAGCAGCTTCTTATCCTGACAAGCCTCTGAGCCGTCCGCCTGGCTGAAAAAGGAGTGTTCCCTTCTGCAAGCCCTCAGCTGTCACACCCCCTCCCCCACCATCTCTCTCCTTCCCAGACATGAGCCTACCTTGCTCATCTTCACAGCCCAGTGCTCTGCACGGTGCATAGAAGTGACGAAGGGTAAGATAAATATTTGATGAATAAATGAATACCTGCGTTTCACTTGAGAAAGGCAGCCCCTTCTGAATTAATTATGTGACTCAAATGCCAAGGCATGATGAGTTTATTTTTCCTTATTGTGATTAATGATTTTTTTCCTGAAGAGTTTTTCAATTCTGAGATTTAAGTTTTATATGTAATAAATTTTTAGATATCCTTTATGGACTAATACTCCTTCCAAAAAAGACACAGCATAAATTTTAGAGTAAAATTGATGACTATGTTTTCTCTCCCTAGACCTTAAATATCTCCTTTTACCGAGGGCTGATTTTTTTTTAAAATAATGTGGAGTGTTCTATGATATTGAAAATAAAAGTCTGTGAAGAAAAGCTGACACTGTCTTTACTATCTTTCTTGGGATAATTAAACGTTGTATTTATTACAAAAAGCCTTTTTCTGTTTTTTTAAAATAAATACATGACAACTAATTATCTAGTTTCCTTGGATTTAGGAGATGGGTAATTTACTTTTAAAAGAGGAAATAATACACAGAGAAAAAGTAAGACAGTTGTCACATTCAAAAGAGGAGAGACCAAACAATTTCTAAATAGAACTATTTATGGATTGTATTGGAGAAGGAAATGGCAACCCACTCCAGTTCTTGCCTGAGAAATCCCATGGACACAGGAGCCTGGCAGGCTACAGTCTAAGGGGTCACAGAGTTGGACACGACTTAGCGACTGAACAATAACAACAATGGATTGTATAAGCTTTAAACCATACTAGACATTCTGTTGATTCAGTTCAGTTCAGTTCAGTCGCTCAGTTGTGTCCAACTCTTTGCGACCCCATGAACCGTAGCACGCCAGGCCTCCCTGTCCATCACCAACTCCTGGAGTCCACCCAAACCAATGTCCATTGAGTCAGTGATGCCATCCAGCCATCTCATCCTCTGTCATCCCCTTCTCCTTCTGCCCTCAATCTTTCCCAGCATCAGGGTCTTTTCAAATGAGTCAGCTCTTCACATCAGCTGGCCGAAGTATTGGAGTTTCAGCTTCAGCATCAGTCCTTCCAATGAACGCCCAGGACTAATCTCCTTTAGGACGGACTGGTTGGATCTCCTTGCAGTCTAAGGGACTCTCAAGAGTCTTTTCCAACACCACAGTTCAAAAGCATCAATTCTTCAGAGCTCAGCTTTCTTCACAGTCCAACTCTCACATCTATACATGACCACAGGAAAAACCATACCTTGACTAGACGGACCTTTGTTGACAAAGTAATGTCTCTGCTTTTTAATATGCTATCTAGGTTGGTCATAACTTTCCTTCCATGGAGTAAGCATCTTTTAATTTCATGGCTGCAATCACCATCTGCAGTGATTTTAGAGCGTATAAGCTTTAAACCATACTAGACATTCTGTTGATTATGTTCCTCAAACTCAATGATCAGAAATTAGTTATTATGATAAGAAAATTTAAGAAGAGAAAAATTCTGCCTTGGTTTATGATTTTATTTTCCCTTTTAATGTTTCTATTTATTGATTTGGCTGCACTGAGTCTTACCCAGGGCACTCGAGATTTTTGGTCTTTGTTGCAGCATGTGGGATCTAGTTCCCTGGCGAGGGATCAAATCTGTCCCCCTGGGGTCTTAACCACTGGACCACCAGGGAAGTCCCTAGTTGGTGATTTTTTTCAACATTAGCGATCTACACTGATAACAATTTATGGATAAGTGCATAGTGCCAGTTCACTTCATGCTGTGGAAACACTCCACTCAAAGCTGAGAGTTTTAGAAAGTTAACCTCCCAAAATGTGACGTGGTGTGCCTCTGTTGCGCCTGCCTCCATAACAACCAGTACAGCATTTCTGCTAATGGTATCCAGATTGTATTTGAGAAAAGCCATGTCTCTCCTCATTCTCAGTTCCTGAGGTTAGGAACAGTCATGTGATCTGGGCTTAACCAATCAGGAACTAATTCAGAGACGGGGACATGAGTAAAGGCGGGCCAGTGGGAGCCTGGTTTGGGATTGTTGCTGGCGCTGTTGAGAAAGACGTGTTTTAGCTTTTGGAATTGCTAGTGGGAGCTTCTGCCTGAGAGTGAAAGGAAAGCAGACAAAAGGTAAATTCAGCTCACACTGCAACTTGGATGTATTAACATTGTAATTTCTCTAGTTTACTCATAATCAATCTTGCCTTCCACAGGTTAGTAAGGATTAAAAAGAGTTTAAATCTTGGTACAATCCAATAATTTCAATATCCCCTTTGAGAACATGCTCAGTTTATCAGATGGTCTTTCCCATCTCCTTCTCCACCAATAAAGATGATGGTGTCTGGCCAATATTCACCTGTACATTGTCACTGAACTTTTTAATAAAAATACTGAAATATACCTGGAGTAGTTGGTTAGCAAGTGCTACCTTGAGTTCCCTAAGCACCTCCCTTTCCCCCCCTCCCTGGGACTTCTCCCTGAGCTTCCCACAATCCATCAATGAAGACATTAATCTTGGACACAGCAGGGCACTCCATTAAGATTGGTCAGGGCCTGAGCCTGATTTTTAAATGCTTTGGTCGTCATCCCTGCAGGGTGTATATGGTAGCGGTAGAAGTGGGGATTGTGCTTCTGTTTCTCTCCTCAGTGTGGAGAGAAAAGGAACCCGTGGCTTTGCACCCACTGTTGGGCATAGAGGCACCATGTCTGGCTGTCAGGACAAGGTCCACGTTTTGCCTGGACTGGACGTGCTGCCAGCCTCTGATGTGAAGTCTATGGACGGCGAGTTTGTGGTCCACCCTCAGCTTCCCCGATGGCTCAGTGGGTAAAGAATCAGCCTGCAGTGCAGGAGACACAGAAGACATGGGTTCGATCCCTTAGTCAGGAAGATTCCCTGGAGTAGGAAATGGCAACCCACTCCAGTATTCTTGCCTGGGAAATCCCATGGACAGAGGAGCCTGGTGGGCTATGGTCCAAGGGGTTGCAAAGAGTCCGACAAGATTGATTGATAAGCACAGACTCAAGTCTGAGGAAGTGCTCCCCGGCTAACGTGGTCTCTTCTCTGCTCTTCCAGGTGCTTCTGACTCCCTATCAGTCCTAGTCCCAGGGGTCCACCTGCAGCCAGGACTGCTGAGTCACCCTACCACAGTGATCGTCCTGGCAAGCTGGACACAGGTTTGCTGCTACATCCAGGTAGGTTCAAAGCTACGTGGGGACCTAGCATAGCTTAAAAAGTCCTTTGTGGGCCTCCCTTTATCTGACCAACACCAGACTACCCAGGCTGTCCCTCTCATAATTCTGCAAATGGCAGGGGATAAGGTCCTCCCATGTTTGCAGGGCTAGTTGATACTTTCCTAAACCCGTTGCTCCTTCCTCACCTCTGGTCTTGTTCTGCTGCTTCTGTCCTTCCACAGTCCCCCTTTCTCCTTCTGTCTGGACCTCCCATACATAAAACCCAAAGTTTAGTCTACCAAATCCAGTCCTTCATCTGCTAAAGAGGAAGGTTATAGGATGTAGAGGTTATTTTTCTAAGGTAAGAGCTTGAATTACATGGCTATAGTCTTATTACAAACTCTGTTTTTGAATGTCAGAAGCTGAGTGTTTTCTTTTTGTTTGCATACCTCCTGGTAAGACTCTCCATCCCCTCCCCCACCAGCAGATAAAGCCTTGAGTAGACTAAATTCATATGCTCTGAAAGGCAAAAGAGAAAATCACACTGATAACTTTAAAATAATCCCTATTCCTTCTGACATCTTTCAAGCCCCCAAACCTAACCATGCCTAAAGCCAGTAGATGCAGTTTAGCAAACCAATAGGCTCCATTTTAGGTTTAGCTGGTTCGAGCTGGGTTTTAATCACCTGCTACCTGGAGACCTGACTGACATGGGAATAACAGCATCTAACTTACAGGATTTGTGTGGTATTTGGCACAGCTCCACGAGCATTTGATGGTCAGATGGCTGCCATGGCTAGATCCTGACACAGACGAATCTTGCTTTGCAGAACTCCTGAGTCTGTTTCTAAACCTTCCCAATGCATTGCTTTCTCTCACGTGGTAGAAAGAAAAGAACCACGGGAGAGGAATCCTTCCTTTGGTTTATCTGGGATCAGAATCCCCTCTCCTCTCATTCACCCCTGTGGAGGCTCTACTGAGATCCCATCCTTGTCCTGCCTGTTAACCCTTCCTGCTTCTCCTTACCCTTTAAGCACGTCTCAGCTTCCCACAATAGAAAGGCAATGACAAAAACTCACGCGCAGCTGTAACTTCCCCTTCCCTGCCAGCTCTCCTGCAGCAGTGGGCTGTACCCACTCCCCCTGATGCTTCTCTGGCCTGCCTCCATCGACTTCTAAGCCCCTGGGACTCGGTTTCTGCTCTCACGTTCCCACTGAAACTGGAGTCACACGAGTCAGTAATAACTTGCTCATTGTTGAGCTCAGCAGGCACATTCCAGGGCGGGTGCACTGGGCCTCTCTGTGTCATTTCCCGCTCCCTACTACCTCCTCACCCTGAACAGTCTCATTTGCACTGTTTGATGCTGCTTTTTGTTTCTTCTAGTTTTCTTCCACTTCTCTGCTGCCTCTTCAAGATCCCTATTCAGTCTTTGGAAGCTGGTGTGTGTCAGGGTCTCATCCCCCCGTGATCTTCTCAGCCTGCCTGCTCTGAGTCATCTCAGCCCCACCGCAGCTTCAGAGACCACCTCTATGTCGACCCTTCCCCAGTGGGCATCTTCGAGCTTCTCTCCCATGCTTGGCACCCATATTTCTAACTGCCTCCTGGAAGTCTTCCATGGAAGTTCCCCAGGCACATATTCAAAACACACCATCTTTCTTAAATAGTATCACCATCCATGAAGCTGCACAAAGAATCTGGAAGTCTTGAATTCCCATTTTCCTTTCCCCTTTCCCTGCTTACTGAGGCAGACCCCTGTACCTGGCAGTATATAACAGGTCCTCAAAGCAGCGTGTAAATGGATGAATGAACTCTGGGGACACAGAAAACCAGGGCTCTAACCTGAATCTAAAATTTGATGCTGTGTTACCTTTCACAGTTTTTCACTGCTTCTTCCTTAATAGGAGGGACCATCATTGTATCAGATGGTCTTCAACTCTGGTCATCTGTGACTCCAGTTGACTTGGGTCTAATACCTTAGATGCTTAACTACTATTCCTTCTTATCCACTTAACTCCATTGCTGCTTCTTGTGCCCTGTCCACCTAAGAAAAACATAAACTGCACCACCTCACAGAACATATTTCACCCTGATAAGAGGTCCCAATGTATCTCTGCAGCCACCATGAGTCACAGTGAGAGTTGGGCGGGGAGGAAGGGAAGAGGGAGGGGGTTGGACAGGGCAGCAGGAGGAAAGATAACCAGAGGCCATTTCCTCCTTTCCCTGTCTTGCCAGGTCACGTAACCCTGTGCGAGTCTCCCCAAGTGCTGTGCTTGGGAAAGTACCTTCCCTCTGGTGCCTACTTCTGTCTGGAAATGAGAACTGTGATTGTCTCAGGAACGCCTGTGAGCCTAGCACTTTTGACTTCTCAAAACATTGCGTGAATATTTGTTTGAGTGACTTACAAGTGCGGGCTACACACTAAGCAATGTGCACCTTATCTCATTTAAGCCCTGTGTGTGACCTTAGTATGTAGGTCCTTTTTTTTTTTTTAATCTCTGTTTTGCAGACGAGAAAACTAGGGTTTAGAGAGGTTAACTGCTTCACCAGGCCATCCAGCCAGCAAAGCAGCAAATCAAACCCAGGACTGTGTCACTCTATGCCCAAGTCTCCCATGGCCACGGTTTCGCTGCTTCTGATGTATTTGTGGTTATCTTTCATACCATACACACATTTAGGACATGGTAAGTCCAGGCGCTAGATAAATGCTCAGTGAACAAGTGCCTAAACCATGACAAATAAGAGTTGGATCTGGTCCCAGATTGCAGAATTCACAAGTGCAGCGTCAGGCGGTTTCCAACACTTCCCTGGACCTCAGTTTTCTTATCTGTAAAATGGAGGCACGAACTAAACGCCCTTCAAAGAACCTTTAGCCTTCTGTGACTTTTCCAACAGTGCCGTGTCCCCAACGCGTTTCCGGGAATCTGGACCAACAGGGCCTGGGTTCTCTGAAGGGGCCCCTCCGCCCCACCGCTGACGCATGCGCCCTGGCGCCGAGCCCGCGATCGCCCCGGGCCCTCTCCGCGCATGCGCTAGCCTTGGTGGCCGGACCTCAGGCACCCGGGGCCAGGTGACTCCCTTCCCCGGCTCGGGGGAATCAGTGCCCCAGGCAGGGATGGAGTGATCCTGCCAGGAATGAGCCGGGGCCACCAGGGAGGCGCCTGCCCTGGTTAGGAAAGGCCTTAGCCTCCCCAAGACCCCTGGAAAGCTGTTCCCCTGCGGGAGAGCGTGTTCCCGCCTCCGCGCCCGCGCCCTGAACGTGCCAGGCAGCACAGAGAGGCCGTTCTTTCCCAGCACAGATGGAAACGCTCCCTGGCACTGCGGTCCGGGCGTGGAGGAGGGGAGGGCCCCGCCGACTCGGAAAGCCGGGGAGGATTTTCCTCTCAAAAAACCATACTGCTGATTAAAATAAAACCGTCTGAGGTCACCGAGGACATTTATCCAACTAGGCGTGGGGAATGGGAGGCGTGAGGCATCACCTGATAGTCTAAGCTCCTAAAGGGCAGCAGGCACCGCAGGGAGGCCCACTCTTCACTGCCGCTTGGGGATGAATAACAGACCCTGGACAGCTATTTTTATACTGGATGAAACACGGAGAGGGAGAGGGTGTGTGTGTGTGTGTGTGTGTGTGTGTGTGTTTTGGAGAGGTGGGAGCCATAGGGGAGAGGACTTAGGGAGAGAACAGGGAGCAGCCTCTTCCCTACTCACCCTATGGTCTTACTCCTCTTCCCACTGCAGATTCTAATTCCCCAGAATTAACTTCCCAAGAGGTTAAGCATTATTTATTACTTTGAAATCAGAAAAGGAAAAAGGATGCTAATCAAAAAATGGTAAAAATAAATGAGAATCTCAGTGTTCTGAATTTGCCCCTGTTGGCCCCCTCAGCCCTCTCTCTCTCCTCGTTGGCCATCTTTTGAATGTCTAAGTGCAGGGTTATGGATCTGAGTTCCCCTTTCCCCACTCAGGGATCATGGGGTGGCTTCTAGGAGGTTGGGGTCAGTGGTCTGGAGGAGACAAGAGCAGCCCTTCTACCAGGAGTCCATTCAGGTTGTCACTGCCTGGTATATGACTCTGTCCTGAAAGCCCTGCTTCTTCAGAAAGGGATTTTTTTAAGCCGGGGTAAGTTCTGGGAAGGCAGAAAGATGTCCACAAAGGGTGGTTGCTTTGAATGTTGGGCTGACCTGAGGCAGGCAGAGACTGTGTCTGTGCTTCTTCTGTCAGGATAAATACTGTGGTGAACTCCCCACTCCCAGGAAACATGCTGTGGGAGACGGCCACAAGCTGAGTGGGGAGCCACTGCTGACACCAGTTCATGTCAGACCACTGTTTACTTTGATTCCACTGAGCTTCATTTTCTCCCAAGCCCTAAGAAATCTGGAAAAAGAGACATTGAATATAATGTCAAAATTTAAACAAGGCATGAAATAATCCCTAACATTAAAATGAGATTGTGAAGGGTCACCATCTTATGGGTTTGCTTAGTGGATCTTTCAGAAGTTTTTGTTTGAGAACTATGGAGACAAAAAACACCTTCCCCGAGGAGGAAAGTTCATCTGGAGCTCTTTATTTCATTGGTCACTTCTAAGATTCACCAGATCACGATAAGGATAAAGGGTGGAGACATGTGGGGTGCATGGGGGGAGACTGATTGTGCTTCAGCTGTGACTAATGTCTGCAACAATGAGAAGAAAGTAATCTTTGCCTTCTGCAAAGGGAAGTTGGGAGTCAGACTTGTGGGGAAGCATCTAACCCTGCAGGACAACAGCCTCCTCGGTTCCAGGATGGCTGGGCTGTTAGACATTCATCCACTTCTTCCAAGGGACGCTCAGAAGATGGTGTTTTAGCCCTGGTGGTCCAGTGGTTAAGACTTCACCTTCCAATGCAGGGGGTATAGGTTCAATTCCTGGTCAGGGACCTAAGATCCCACATGCCTTGTGGCCATAAAACAGAAGTAGTATTGTAACAAACTCAATAAAGACTTTAAAAATGGTCCACATAAAAAATTCTTTGAAAAAGAAAGTGGTGTTTTATTAAGGAGATAATACAGTTCGGGAGCTCTTCCATGGCAGAAACCCCCCCAAATACCCACAATATCTGTATGCCAGGTCCTTTTTAGGCAAGGTTAACAGGAGCTCCCCCAAATGATCATTATTATTATTTGTTTGCATGTGTGTTTATTCTGATTTGCTTTTAAAAACATGGTAGATTTTCTATATCCAAATGGATGAAGATTCTGAGAGCTTTCAGATCACCAAAAAAAGAGTGGGAGCAGAACCATCCATATCCATTCCAGCAGACAGTACACTAGTCCTCTCTCTTCTGTCCCTGATAGATTTAGTGATGGTGCCACACAGTTTATTCAAGTGTGATCCTCCCCTTCTGTCATCTTTACGGGACTGTCACTATGTGTCCATAGCAGCTTAACCTAGGTCTGAAAAATCAGAAAATCAGGCTCCTGAAGAGATTAGGTTTCACAGGAGATTAGTATCAATAATATGCCTTTGTGGGTATCCTATCAGCTATTACATTTATTTTTAAGAAATCCAAAATATCTGAGTTCGAAATTTAGTGTTCTTTTCCCGTGATATAGTACAGGAGAAAGGGTTCCGGAAGTGGCAACTTAATTTGTATCTAATTTCGGCAAAATAATTGCAGACTGCTTCCAACTTGAATGAGCAGTGAGGTATAGCTCCCAGTAGTTACTTATTTTAGAAGCACTCCCTCAGGATGAATGCTAGCTATTTTCAGTTGCGTGTGGGAAAACCAAGGGCACTGCCAAGCTGTGGCAAGTTGGCATCGCGCATATGAGCTGTCAACCTCAATGCTTAGTTCCACTCAGATTCATTTCTAATTTCCAGTTGGCGTGTAACCTTTTTCTTTATTCAATTTGGGGTCCTGATCACTTCCTGTCTCTGCCTCCCTACCTTCCCACCTATCTGTACCCACACAGGCAGCTTTTGGCTGAATCCATCTAATAATAACAGTGTGAGTGCCAAGTGGGTTGTATAAAATCCTTAGGGAGAGACGTGAAATGAAGCACATTGTTCTTCAGGGCTCCTGAGGACCAGAGTGTACCCATCGACAAAAACAAACTAATACGCAGTGAAATTATATGCCTTTCTCTATAATTTATGCAGAATGAGATAATGCTGTGATCGTGCCTGAAACAGCTATGGTGTGTGTCGTGGGCAGCCTCTAAAACAGCCCAGTGATCACCACCTACGAGTATTCACTCCCTGTGTGAACTGCCGTCTCGTGTGGGCTGGACCTAGTGACCCTCTAAACAAACAGAAGATGACAAAAGTGATGAGATGCCAGTTTTTGAGATTAAATTACAAAGGATGTCTTTCCCCTCCTCTCTTTCTCCTCCCTACCGGCCCCCTCCCTCTCTTCTTCTCTCTCTGTCTCTCCTTCTATCTTTTTGCCAACTGCCCATATTGGGAGCTTCCCTGTGGAGAGGCCCATGTGTTAAGGAACTGATGTCTCCAGCCAGGAGACAGTGAGGACCTGAGGCTGACCAACAGCTATGTGAGTGAGCCTGGAGGATCAGCCTCCTTTGTGGAACTTTGAGATGACCACAGCCTGTGAGCCCCTGAGCGAGAGGATCACTAAGCTATGCCCAGATTCCTGGCCCGCAGAAACCGTTAGATAATATATGTTTGTTGTTTTATGCACCTAAGTTTTGGAGTAATTTGTTATAAAATAGAAACACTAGTATTAATACTAATATTCCCTTCAGCAGGTAGTTAGGAGCTTCCAGTGACCCCACCAGAGGTCTGTCTCCAATCTCACCTCCAGCTACAGCCCTTACCATCATCTCTGGGCCTGTTTTTTGGCCACATCTTACTCTTAGGTATTTTTGTGTCTTTATATGAATTGTTTCTTCTGCCTGAAATAACCTGTCTTCTGTTCTCCATCTAAATTCCTGCTCATCCCTTGACATTTGGCTCAGATAGGTCTTCTGGAAAGCCTTCCTAACCCCTCCAGGCAGAGCGCCTGTCCCCGTCCTCCACCTGTGCTGTGGCACCCACACGGTGTGGTCCTGATTGGCAGACCTGCTAGGCAACAGCTCCTGGAGGGCAGGAGGCGTTTATTCATCTTCCAGTTCCTGGTACCTAGCACAGCGTAGTGATAAAGCACCATTCCTGGAACAGATCAATGGCTGTTTTGCAGAAGCAAGGGTCTTAGGTAGAGGAGGACACGTGGTAGCTAGTTCCACACCCCCAGCTAATGCAGAAATCCCACATAGCATTCTCTAAGCATGTGGTAGAAGAATACTTTAATTGGACAGTACATGAATGTTAAGTACTCAATCAGCAGATCCAATGCTGTAGCAGCATGCAGTGTTGTAAAGCTCTCTTGGTCTGCTATCAACCCCTCAGCCCTTCAGTTAAGGTCATGGGAGTTGACAGTCCTGTAATCTGAGTTGTTGTCATTTCAACCCATGACCTTTGATATGTTCCAGGCATCACAGACCTTCCTTCCCTTCATTTTTAAAGGAGGCCAGAAAGAAACCATGAAGGCATCTTTAGAGACAAATCTGGAAGAAGGGCAAGTTGCATTTTTATCTCAGATGGCAATCTAGCCCATGAAGAGGGCTTATTGCAGGGGAGGTTGTTGGGAGATGGTATAGGTGTGGAATACATTGTAGGCCTATCTACTTCATCACCACATCCTGATAGTTGTGCTTCCTACTTAGGATCTTCCCCCTTTCTCTCCTCCGCAGTTCTTCTCCTAGTTTTGAATTTACCTGTAACAGCTTCTTCACTGGTCTCATGACATCCACTTGTGACCCTTTCCGAAATGCTCTTCTTTCCAAGCTCTTGTATCCAGAGCAATCTTTCTAAAATGCACATTTGACCCCATTGCCTGTCCACTTAAACACTTCGGTGACTCCCTGTGCATGGCCTGGCTCGAGTCCAGCCTTGTCCTACATCCTGTACCCATCCCTCTCTGTGCTCTGTTCACACTCATGTCTTTCACGACCTTGAAGGCACAAGTACCATCCCACCACAGAGGGGCACGGACCCTCTTGCCCTAGTTAATCCTATTCCTTCAGATTTCATGTCACTCACCAATTCCTCAGAGATTTCCCTGACGTCCCTTATTAAATCAAACCCCTTATTACTTACACAATAGAAAAGGAGATGACCTTGATCAAATAACCACACATTGCAATGTTGTGTTAATTTGTGTGATTATTTCATCAGGGTCATCTCCTTTTCTATCCCTAAGTTCCATGAAGGCAGGGACTGTGTCTATGTTTGCTGACATCGTGTTCATGGTATCCAGTATGACCCGGCAAAGAGTGGAGTGGGCATTCAGTCAGTATTTGTTGACCTGAAATGAATGAATTTTGGGTGCTATTAAGGGTACATGGAAGAAAAACAGAAATGCAGGAAGTATGAGGATTTAATGGAAGCCAAAGCTAGGGCATAGCAGGATAATTTAGATGTACCAGTTTCTTTAGACTAATACAAAAGGTGCAGAAGTGCACAATGTTTATAGCTATGTGTAACTTCCCTTAGCCCAGGCCACAACCGCCTCAGGGAAAAGGAAGGATTTGGGGTCAGATCCCGGAGGTCTTCCGGCTTCTTAACCTCTTCTACTCATGCAGCCACACCAGCTCCGCCTCCCTGGGGACTCGTGCCAGCGCTCCTTTGTAGGGAGGTGGGGAGGGCTGTGCTGGGGCCAGAATTATCACGGGGGCCCTTTCTCAGGAGCTCCACGTGTTTGTGTCACTGCAACCCCGGCGCAGATCTGGCAGAGGTCTGCGGCCGACATGCACCTCCGCCCTTCTCCGCTGGGGGCGCAATGGCGCCTCCCTTTGCACCTGCAGGCGCTTCTGAGCCCTCCTCCCCTCCCCCCGCGGGGGGGCGGGGGATTGGTCCCGCTACCCACTCCTCTCCTGTAGTTGATTCCTATCCTTCCTCGATTGTCCTCTCTCTCAGCAGTTTTGTAGCAGGGAAATCATTTCCTCTTATTTGTTAATGAATCTTAAATGGAGGGGTCTAGGGCCTGCCGGTTTCATTTCTCAGTCTGTGTTTCTTCCAGGGCCTGACGGACTGGAATGTTTCAGTAAATGTTTCATCCCACAAACATTTAGTTCATCAGAGAGAGAGAAAGAGAGAGAGATGAGCACATGGGACCCTTGTCCCAGGAACGTGTCTTCTCCCAGAGTTCTTTACAGGTACCATCACCTCTGGATGAGGTATTCAGCTGTCAGGCCCTGGCTGAGAATCCATCCTAGCTATACTAGTTTTTGCCAGGAGCCAGGAATTCAGAAGAATGTTAATCTGTTTTTCTTCCAGCTTTTCTTACACAGATGACAATATTATTATCCTCAGCTTTTACAGTGCAAGTCTGTACACAGATCACAGGGTCCAAGAGGGCTCCTGAGTCATTTGAGATAATTACCTTTTTTTTCTTTCTTTCTAGGTCTTCCATTTCTGTGAATCAGCGATGTGGAAAACCCAGGCCTCAGAAAAATTAAGGGAGGCTTGAAGTGAGCAAAGCAGAGCAGAGTGTTGGCAGGAGCTGAGGGCTGCCACAGCGGGAAAATCAAGCAATGCGTCATCTAGGAGAACTCGTGGTGCTGTCTGCCTCCTCTCAGCTGCATCCACACCGGCTGGGACAGTCAGATCACTGTGACTTGGGCAGAGATGAAAACATGCAGCATAGCCAGGGTATTATAGAGGTGTGTGGTGTCAGGACGGCCTGTGCCAGCCTCATTTACTTTTCTGAGTCATTTGAACAAAGCAGTTGTTGGGCTAACCTTGCTGTGACGAGAATCCACAACAAATCCAAAAGCCTCTGCCCCCACCGCCTTGGCCCCGCAGCACAGCGCGGTCGTCTTTTCAGTGGCGTGAGCCTCATTACATGGCGATTGTTGGATGAACCGTCCCTTCTCTCGCCCAGAGCTCCTCCAGGCAGGAATCTTGGCCCAGTTTCTTCTATGTCTCAGAGGCCTGGCACTGGGCTCGGCATTTAGTAGGTATCTGACGAATAAATGAATGGGTATCGGAACATATGGGAGTCATAAGGGGCTCCTACAGTGGGAATGAGTTCAGTAGCGCCATTCTGTGTTAGTTGTCTGCGGTTTGCAGGACCCAAAGGAGGAGTAATTTGTCCTCTGTATAAAAAACATGTCTCATGTGGGGATTGCACAAGGGAAGGTGCTGGCCAGCTGGGTATCAAGGTGGGCAGAGGTAGAGGAAAATGGGGGAAATGACACAGGAAATGATGGTGTTCGTCCTAGGGACACTTCATAGCATCCCACGCAGAGCCCCGATTCTCCAGGAAATTGACGGAGTGCCTGGCGGAGGCCAGAGCACGGCTGGGGGAGGCCAGCTCTCAGGGAGCCGTTCCTCAGCCCCCACAAAGACCCTCAGGCGGACTCCCACGCTTTCCCACAATCGTCCACTAGGGGGCAGGCGGAGGCAGGAGAAAAGGTGAGACGGCAGTCTGTAGGCTCGGGTTGGGCGGGTTGGGCTCATCAGGCAGCGGTGCACCCAGGCTCACATCCAACAACACCCTGGGCTGTGTGTATTACTCAGACAACACGGCCCGGCCTCTCTTCCTGCCTGTCGTTGTCTCTGTGATTTTATATGGTATGACCTGTGACATGAGTTACCACGAGACCATGGTAACCAAAGTACACAGCTCGGTGTAAAGGTAGATAAACAGGAAAAAAACGAATCCCTAGTTTTCCAACTTTACTTACCATTTGTGGTTTTTCTATCCCTGCCTCACCTATTATTTATTATCCTGAACAATCAAGATGTACCTGAATTCCAGGACTTTTAAAAATGAAAAGATAAATGAGGAAAATATGCCCTGGTCTCCTATCATCTAACCTTGAAGAGAGCGACTCATTTCCTCATGTGCAAGTTATCACTTCCTCTGGATATCCTGTCCAACACTCCTCTTGTGTACCAACATACCATCTCAAGGGAAAATTATGTTCATGATAATTCCCACATGCCATGAAAAGTAATTTCCTGCTAAGAAACTGCTGGTGATGGGAGTTCTTAATTGGTTTAAAATTTTCCTAATCCTTGAAGATTGAATATAAAAAATACAACTGCTCTCTTGTACAAATAATCCTTCTATACATATTATTCGGCCCATAGACCTGTGACTCAAATAAACTAGATTGAGCATAAAGGAACAAACATTTTACCAGGCCAGCTCACAGAAATGAAAGTCCTTGTGTAGAAACGAGCATTGCTTCATACAAAATCGAACGTTTGAAAGCTGTTTTCCTGCCTGCTGAGAAAGTCCGATTAGAACCCCATCAATGCTTGATAACATTAACAGAAAACTTTGCTTTAATGAAGTTAAAGACTCTTTAATGAATTGCGTCTTTAATTGGAATGGAAATAAACCAACCATATTACATGAGCCATTGGAAAATGGTAGTCATCCTAAAAGAAACCGTTTTCTAGTGGAATCAGAATTCTTATGCAAACCTTTTCAGGCTGCAGACGTCTTTGAATGCTACCCTTGATTTCATTCCAACAGCAATCACAGCTGAGAAATATAAAGTATGATGTCAAGTTACTTTAATGGTTTGCAAAATTCTCAAGAATTTTCTAAAAATATGCATTTTCAATGATACCATAGAGTAGTTGGTCTAAAATTGACTTTCAATTAAAAGCATAAACAAACAGGCCTGGATATATTTGGACACAGATGTTGCTGGAGGTTCCAGATTCCATTGTTTAAAGGTATTCCATAAATATGACAAAAATTGTGGAGAAGACATCCATCTGATTGGGTATTCAGGTTTACAAAGGGAAGTAATTACAGAGCCAGAGACTGGGTGTCAGACCTCATTCATCTAAATTCTCTTTCTCACATCAACCTAGCTTGACCTTGATTTTTTTTAGATGCAAGTAAAGGACATCAGTGTAATTTGAATAAACCAGTGTTTTAAATTCCCTGAGGAGTCTGGAATCAGAAATGACAGACTCGATGGACATAAGCTTGAAGGAGTAACCAACTCTTAAGTAATTATGGTGGTTTTGAAAACAGTATCTTCCTTTCTTACAGAGTTAAATTCTCATTTTTCTCTCAAGGGAACATTTATTTGTCTGATTCTTTGGAAAATATCCAAATGCTGGTTTCCACCCCTCCCCTCTCCTCCCTGACATGCCCACCAGGCCCTCACTGCCTCTGCGGTGGCCTCTGTGGTCCGTGGCCATCTCTGCTGCTAAGTGACCTCCAACCTTCCTCGCCTTTCTCTGAGGGCAGGGGGCCTCTCTTCTCTTCCTGACAAAGCACTTTCAGTCAACTCTTGGATTTCTTCATGGTTGATTAAACTGTCTGTGTTTATTCAGGACCCTTCTCCTCTTTCTGTGTCCGGCTGCTGACCTTTCTGTGGGTTCACTGTAGAGGAGAAAGCTCCCAGGGCAGTCCATCTGCCTGCTTGTTTGCAGCTCTGGTAAAGATTTGGTCCTGGAAAATGTTTAGGCCATTGAAATATCAGTACATCTTCAAAACATGTGACTTTCGCCTGGGCAGTTTTCTGAGTTGCTGTTACTGAATGAAATTGGAGGCACATAAACAAACACGAGATGCCCTGTGAGTCAGAGCTACTAACATCTCCCTTGAACCTCACTGATGTTGATGGTTCTTGCCACTAGGCTCCACAGGATGTCACAGAGTTGTGTTTCCTAATAAGAGCAGTTGTGGCCTTAACTGAGGCTTCCCAGCTGGCTCAGGGGTAAAAGAATCCATCTGTCAATGCAGGAGACACAGGAGACCCAGGTTCGGTCCTGGGGTTGGGAAGATACCTTGGAGAAAGGAATGGCTACCCACCCCAGTATTCTTGTCTGGAAAATTCCATGGACAGAGGAGCCTGGCAGGCTGCAGTCCAGGGGGTAGCAAAGAGTCAGACATGACTGAGACTGAGCACAAGAAAACATGATGGTCTTAATTGCTTAGAAATGGGAAGGAGAGAGAAACTGAAGCACAGAGTCTTGTTGAGTGACCAAAAGACAAGCCAGAACAAATACCTTAAGTCAGAAATTCTTTACAGAAATTCTTGTCAGCCTGATAACTAATCCTCAGCCTGTGTCCCTGGTCTGGGGCTCACAGACAAGTTCAGCTTCCCCCCAGAGGCACCCGGGCTCTGGGCCCAGGCCAAATGCAAGTTCTACCACATGAAGGCATGGCCCCCTTCTCCAAACACTATACTATCTGGGGCTGTACCTCTCAAAATGACATTTTAAAATTTTGCGTATTTGTGTATGAATCTTAGGGGCACGGGGGCCGTGCCTTCTGCATCTCTGCCTGTCTGGAAGCATGCAGTGCATGCTTTTGTGAAAGTGTAGATAAATGGAGGTGCTGATGGACGCTCCCCAAAGGCCTTCTCTTTCATTCCTTCAGTGCCCCCTTGCTCACTCAACTAGCTCTACCCTCCCTCACCATTCTTAGAATATACTCAGCTTCTAGCCTGCACAGTTGGCATGACCCAATTTTTCTCTTTCTTTATTTGTTCATCTCACCTTTTTATGTCTAGTCTTTACTCTCCAGCTCATTCTGTAAACTCTTGGAGGCCAGAGGTTTCCTGGGACTCTTTTCACCAATCACTTGACTGTAACACAGTGAGAGGCTGTCTGCTTAATGGAGTTCAGAAGATGATGCTTATGATGAGAGCAGTGGCTCACTAGGGCTGACTGCTGGTCCTGTTCAAAGCGTTTGATGGCCCAGGATTTGCTGTGTACTCTCGGTCACCATCAAGCTCTCTCTCATTATGAATCCCTCGTGTACACTGTTGGGTTTACTGGCATGTGAGTTGGTGAGAGACCAGGAGCATCAGCTTCTGAAGGCAGGGTTTCTCAGCAGCGGCTCTTCGACATTATGGGATAATTCTTTGTTGGAGGTGGGGGTGCTGTGGTGTGTGTTATAGGAATTTTGACAACATTCCTCATCTCTCCTTCACTTGGTGCTGGTAGCATTCCCCGGATGCGGCAATTAAAACTGTCTCCAGACACTGTCATATGTCCCTCTTAGTGGGGGAGGGGGTTGGTGGCAAGCCTGCTGCTTAGGGGCTACTGCTTAAGGGATAAAGCTGAAAGAAAGAACAGTCGTAACCAGAGTTGCTTCCTTTCTCTAGGGAATTTTTTTTGGCTTTTAAGAAAAAATGTAACCAGCGTGGTGTCTTGGCCTAGTCAGTTTTGGGGAGCGTCTCCCAAAATGAATTTAAATTATACAGTTCTTTGCCCCCTTTTCCCCCTTAGAGGCCATTTTTCTCCCCATCATTATCGCTGGGCTGGGCTCTGCTTTCTGTGGCTTGATCCCATCTTGTTTTAGGAATCTCACTGGCTTTCAGCAAACTCTGAGAGGCACGTGATGAACCACTCAAGGAGGCGGCTGGCTGGAGGTGCTGGGCAGGGCTGCCTGCCGTCCTCAGCCTGGACATGGCCCTTGTGAGGACATTGTGCTTGGGGATCTGCTCCTCCCCTTTGGGCAAAAACCAGATTTTTATCTCTTCCCTGGGAGTGAACAGGCCATTGGAGCAATAATTCATACAAAACAAACACACCAGAAACTAGGCTATAAACCAGACTGCAACCATATTGCTCTAAAACGCTTATCTCCTCAGAGCTCAGGCTTTGAGCTCTGAATGTGGGCAGCATGAATGTGGTGGACCATCCAGAGTGCATGCAGGGCCCCAGGCCCTGGCCCGGTGCCTGGCCCCTTCTTCTGTCTGTCTGTCTCAGCTGCCAAGGGATGACCCTTGTGGGCTGGTGGGAGAGTGGGGGAAGGAGGGAAGGAGGAGGCTGGTGTCTGGGAGGACAGTGGGAGCAGAAAGTTGTTCACAGCCTTTAGACATCATTTACAATTTCTACTTCACTTACAGGTCAGGTCCTGAGGCTGAGTGCCAGTTACCCATTCCGAGCAGACACCTTTCCAGTAGACGCCCATTATCAGGATGCCTAGGAAACTGCAATAGCTGAGATGGACGTGGAATCAGAACAGAGGGATTCGGAAGATCTCATGAAGTGTTCTCTCTGGGCTGTGGGAAAGCCCGATAAAATAGCCCTGCTTCTGGGGAAAGCTCATCTCCCTAGAGATGGGAACAGTCCCCACTGCCCTGGGGGAGCCAACTGCTCACTGAAGGGGCTGATGACCCCTACAGGCCCTGGTTCTTCTCATCCCCATCACTCTTCTTCCCTTGAGGACCACCCTCCTCTGTCATCATGTGCTTTACACAAGGGTCTGACTGCTGTGTTTGCTAACGCCAAGTCTCTCAGGAGTGACCTTTGACATCCTGTGCACAGGTTCTGGAACCCAGGCGTCAGTGGGGGGTTCTCCTGAATGGAGCTGCAGTCCTGAGCAGTAACCCTGGGGCAGGTGTGTTCTCCAGGCTTGTCGCTTGGCCATAGCCTGTAGGATGTCTTCTCCTTGACTGTGGTCTAATTTTGATAGACATTTCTGCAAAGTGGACAGGGAATGCCTTTGTGAAGTTCGTATTTCTCCTAATAGAGGGGCAGCAAAAAAGAAACAAACACTGGGGTTCCCATGTCTTTAACCAAGGAAAGCAGAAAGTTTCTTGTTTTTCTGTGCCATCAAGGTGTCTGGTGCTGTCTTTGGAGCCCTGTCCATCAGAGGCTCTCTCCAGCTTGAGCCCTGGCAGGGGTGCAGCCCCATGCGGCTGGCAGAGGCCTCAGGGTGTGGAAATGCATCAGCTCAACCCACTTTTCTGCCACAAACCAAGTGAGGCAGTACGTGAACCATGCCGAGAGCCCTTTTAGCCACTTGAGTCATTCTCACCCCCATGGCTGGGCCTTTGTCAGCATCCTTTGTCACTTTTGAAAAGGTTATTTCTTAGGAAATAAAAGAACAGTGTGGCCATGGTTGGTGTTGCTGATAAGTTCCATTACTTGAAGCATTATTACTGCCATAGAAAAATATGAATCTGATCAGTGTGTCACAAAGCCTGGTACTGCCTCCACAATCATGTTTGTCCCCATGGCGCTTTGCACCTCAAATGCATGTTCTTCAGAAACCCTTGTGCTGGGGAAACGGATGAACAGCGCTGTGTGACACTGATTTCCGTTCAAAAGGAAAGAGAGGAGAATGGAAAAAAGCTGGGTGGTTGCAGCAAGGCTCTCTATAACTGCTGCTTCCACTCTGGTCTGGCTCGTTGGTCAGGTATCTTGAAAATACAGGGATATTCTGTATTTTCTCAGTGTATCTAGTTCGCATGGCTTCTTGTTCAGCCCTAAGTCAATATTCTTCATGCTCGTTTAGGTTAAATGTGCCCTTTCCTCCTTACAGGTGTCTCTGCTTCTCAGGGGCTTTCTCACTTGCTGTGAGCATCCTCTGTGGACACGAAAAGATGTGGGCTTCCTAGGATCAACGTGGAGCAGCTTTCTGGATGGCTGATTTTACTCCCTTCTGGCGTTCCTCTCCCTAGATGTCATTTTGTCAGAGACAGGAGCTCAGGAGCCCTTGAGAGGTAATATGTTGTCCCTAGTTACACGATGAGCTGGTGCGAGGCTGGTATCAGACCAGGCCTCCTGACTCCAAACTTTTGCCATGGTTCCCTTTGATGTTGTTTCTGGGGGGCTCCTCAGCCCTTGTTACAAAAATTCTCTGCATGTTGTCTCCCACAGACAGTTGCAAAGGCGATGAATTAGGTGAGACTCTAGGCCCTGGATGCTCTGCACCATCTAGTAAGAAGTTCCTGCAGTGGGTTCTTGCACCATCCAGAAAGCCTTTCTAATAGAAGAAATACCTGCTACTTTGTTGTTTACTTTGTTCTTCTTTTTACATATTCCTTAAGAAATTTTCTTAAGTGTAGTTGAAAATATAAGTTACAGATGTACAGTATAGTGATTCACAATTTTTAGAGGTTATACTCCATTTGTAGTTATTATATTTCCAATATTCCCCATGTTGTACAATATATCCCTTTGGCTTACTTTATACCCAATAGTTTGTACCTCTTAATCCTCTACCCCTATATTGCCCCTTCCTCCTTCCCTCTCCCCACTGACTCGTTCTATCTGTGAGTCTGTTTCCTTTTTGTTATATTCACCAGCTTGTTGTACCTTATTGATTTCACATGTAAGTGAGTCATACAGTATTTGTCTTTTTCTGTCTGACTTATTCCACTTAGCGTAATGCCCTCCGAGTCTATCCATGTTGCTACAAATGGCAACATTTTATTCTTTTTTATGGCTGAGTAGTATTCCATTGGGCTTGCCCAGTAGACCTGGGTTTGATCCCTGGATTGGGAAAATCCCCTGGAAGAGGGCATGGCAACCCATTCCATTATTCTTGCCTGGAGAATCCCCATGGACAGAGGAGCCTTGCAGGCTACAGTCCATGGGGTCTCACAGTGACTAAGCATAGCATAATACAGTACTCCATTGTATATATGTATACCACATTTTCTTTATCCATTTATCTGTTGATGAACATTTAGATTGCTTCCATATCTTGGCAATTATAAATAATGCTGCTATGAGCATTGGGGTGCATGTATCTTTTCAAATTAGCATTTTGCTTTTTTTCGGATATATATCCAGGAGTGGAATTACTGGGTCACCTGGCAGTTTTATTTTTAGTTTTAAAGAAGCCTCCAGAGTATTTTCCACAGTAGGTGCGCTAATTTGCGTTCCCATCAACAGTGTAGGAGAGTTCTTAACATGTAATTGTTAGCACAAAGTAATTATTGCCTTATAAAAAGATTATATTTTGTTCAAAAGTGTTTTGCAATGTTCTTGACAGGGAAAGGGGGCTCAGTTATAAAGCCTGAGGTCTGCTGAAGGTAACATCTATGGAGACCTGTCCTACAGGAACATAGCTGGGTCCATGTTAATAAGCCATTAATAAGCGAGGGATTAAATTAGTTGGTGGTGACTAATTCCAGATGCAAAGTGACCTGAGTTACATCTTCCTGATGGAGGAAGGTATTGGGGAGAAATTAGTTTGCAGATTTAGGCAGGTTGCCTAATTTGTGATTCAGTATTTACACAGATCAGGGTTTGAAGTCAGACTTGCACAGCTCGTGCCCTCTCCAGGAAAGCTGGACCCCCCTCTCCGGAGAAAGCTCCAGTCTCCTTCCACAAAGCAGCCCAGCGCAGGGCTCCACGCAGTGCTGCAGATAATTGCAGAGGGTTCAGGCTTCCCGGTTTCACTCACTCAGCACACCCAACCTCTGGTTAAGAGCTAGCACCTTCTCCCTTGTTGGCCTCTTAAACAAAACAGCTAAGTGCTAGGTTACAGGGGTGTTTATTAATTCTTTTCTATTTAATGCTGGAGCTGACTTGGGAAAAAAATTATGTGGCTTGGAATGAATAATACTTATTGTATAGTAGTGCTGGTGGCAGAAACTGAAAATCAAGATTTACTGAATGAAAAGACCAGTAGAGTTGGGAAGCCGGGGCTGGGCTTCAGGCTGTCGGTATGTGTGGTCCTGCGGCTTCGGGTCAGTGGCTGAGACTCAGCTTCGGTTGCCCTGTCTGCACCCATGCAGGTAACAGTGCCTACTTCAAAGCTGCCTTGTGAGCAGTTAATGGGAAGATAGCCTCAATCTTAATGCACCATGTAATATGGAAAATAAAGTTAGTGACAAAAATACCTAAGCATTTGTATTTTTTAGAACTTTGTATTTTTAGAATTTTAAGGACTTTTTACACTCTAATAAAAAGTTTATTTTGTGAAAAAAAATAATGAGTCCTGTTCTAGCCTATGGTGGCTCAGACAGTAAAGCGTCTGTCTACAACATGGGAGACCCGGGTTTGATCCCTGGGTTGGGAAGATCCCCTGGAGAAGGAAATGGCAATTCACTCCAGTACTATTGCCTAGAAAATCCCATGTACGGAGGAGCCTGCTAGGCTACAGTCCATGGGGTCACGAAGAGTCGGACAGGACTGAGCTATTTCACTTTCACTTTCTAACCTATATTTTTCAACAACCTCAGATATGCAGATGATACCACTTTGAATGCAAAAAGTGAAGAGGAACTAAAGAGCCTCTTGATGAGGGTGAAAGAGGAAAGTGAAAAAGCTGGCTTAAAATTCAGCATTCAAAAAACTAAGAGCATGGCATCTGGTTCCATCACTTTATGGCAAATAGAAGGGGGAAAAAGTAGAAGCAGTGACAGTTTATTTTCTTGGGTTCCAAAATCACTGCTGGCAGAGATTATAGCCATGAAATTAAGAGACGCTTGCTCCTTGGAAGAAAAGCTATGACAAACCTAGACAGCATATTAAAAAGCAGAGACATCACTTTGCCGACACAGGTCCACATAGTCAAAGCTATGGTTTTTTCCAGCAGTCATGTACAGGTGTGAGAGTGGGACCATAAAGAAGGCAGAGTGCCAAAGAATCGATGCTTTCGAATTGTGTTGCTGGAGAAGACTCTTGAGAGTCCCTTGGACAGCAAGGAGATCAAACTAGTCAATCCTAAAAGAAATCAGTCCTGAATATTAATTGGAAGGACTGATGCTGAAGCTGAAACTCCAATACTTTGGCCACCTGATGTGAAGAGTGACTCATTGGAAAAGACCCTGATGCTGGGAAGGATTGAGAGTAGGAGAAGAAGGGGGCAACAGAGGATGAGATGGTTGGATAGCATCATCGACTCAATGGGCATGAGTTTGAGCAAACTCCAGGAGATAGTGAAGGATAGGGAAGCCTGGTGTGCTGTAGTCCATGGGGTCACAAAGAACTGGACATGACTTAGCAACTGAACAACAACAGAGCTCTTGGAAAACCTAACCTAGAAGTTGCAAAGCAGCTCCCAAATGTGTTACTTCACTTGTAGGGGGTTAAACAAGTTTTGTTTGGTTTGTTTTTTAATCAATTGCCAACATTTAAGACTAAAAGTTTCCTGTATAAGACAGAAACCAGAACCTAGATTTCAGCTTCTCTTGGGAAACAGACACTGAATGGCCAGTATGGCTATCTGGGATTCCCCATGACCTACTGCTCCTGCCATGAGTCGTTCACTATTTCAGGGCAGCCACACCCAACGCACCCCCATCTTCCTGGTATCACTTTCCCAGTAGGAGGCCTAGACTTTTGGATAGCAACTTGATTTGAAAAATCAGACCTGTAAAGAGATACCAAGTTCTATAAGGATGCTCAAACAGGGGCTGTCTGGTCTCCTGTCTTTAGCTGGGTCTCCTCAGACCAGGTGTGTGTGGATGTGGCCGGCGCGGACAGAGTTCCTTTCTTATAAACTGAGCACAGGATTCTTGTGAGGATTAAGTTAGATGACGTATGGAAACACTTGGCAAGAATCCACGCTTGGTAAATGGTAGCTCTGAGCAGGGCATCGGGGCATTGGAAAGATTCCAATGAATAATCTGCAGGTCAGACTCCAGAAGTGATGGCCATAGTCAGGCAGCCGCTAAGCACCTAAGAGGATCAGGCTGAGGAATAAGGTGCCCTCTGACTCCACAGTTTCTGCGAACAAGGATGCAGGCCCCCGGAGTTGCACAAGAAGACCTGGAACCCAAGGTGGAAAAAGACCCTTGGTGTAACACAAGTGCCCTTTGCCTTTGGCGAATCACTCCTGTGTCACCAGGAGTGTTAGAAAGCTCAGGAGACATGAAGGGCCACACCCAGCAGTTGTGCTGTGTACCTGCTTCTACTCCAAAGAAACCTTAACCACTGACAGCTCAGTGCCTTTGTCCCAAGCACTCACTTCTCCTGCAAATACACAAGTGACTTCCTGCAGACAGCCAGTGGCCAGGAGCCTGAACATCCATAGGGCAGCCTGGGCTTCTCCCACATGGGATGGAAGCAGTTCCTATGACCTTGATTCCAAGACTTAGTTATCTTGGAAGTTACCACCAATCTCTAGAAGCCATGCCCAGGAATGATCTCACCACTTTCCCCTCCCTGTCATGGATACCACCAAAGCCTGTTTTATAGGGAGTTGCCTTTCTTCTTTTTTTTCTGAGCTGAAGGGGACCATCCCTGGGTTGAGCAAAAGATGAATAAGTGATTAGTGGCTGTCATAAAAAGATCTCATAAAGCATTTGTATTGTCCCACAAAAAGGATCTGATTTTTACACGTCTGTCTTTTTAGTTCTTTTTTGACAGGTAGAAGGCTGCCAACGTCATTGAATGACCGGGGTAAGGCTTGCTTTAGGAAATGGGTAGCCAAGGATCTGGTGCTTCCCCACACCATTTCCTTCTCCATCGCATGACCTGACAAAAAAGCAACTCTCTGAGTCACACACTGAGTGACCCAGTATTGAGGAAATAATCCATTTGCTATGATAAACTAGGGAGGTCCCTTAGAAAGCAAATCGGGGCTTCTCCCTGGGTGGGTCCTGCCTGGAGTGAGACAATGATGTGGTAATGATCCCCACACTGGGGATGTTGACGTGAAAAGGGGTGCATTTTTGATGGGAAAATACAAGGTCATCTCAGTTGAAGCTGTAATCAAGTCAGAGCTTCTGAACCAGGGAGGGTCCCCAGGGAGCCTGGATTCAGGGAATCTGGGCTGGAGCAAGCTTCTCGGTAGCCACAGGCACTCAAGATCCCTGAGGAGACCCATCCCCTTCCCCTACCAAGGAAGGCTGTCTGCTCTGCCAAAAGTCTGCATTTCCTAAAATGGCTCCAGTGTGCAAGGAATCCCTGGACATATACTGTCTGCAGATGGGCTTTGACTGCTGGCTGTTAATAGTCTCAACTCTTCCCACATCTGCTTCCAAGAGATTGCATTGGCTCTGCTCCCTTGGCCAGTAGAGATGAGGACACCTCATCCCTATAAATCTCGAGCGTGGTGGCTTCTTATTGCCCTTTAGGCCTGCATTCACACACATACACACACATGCAAAGATTATCTCCTTGATCTCTGGGTCATCAACTCTGGGCAGAACCACTTGGACAATGGTTTCTTCTGCAAAACTGAAGAACTATACCCCTTCGCCCATGTTTCCAAGAGAAATATCCTGCCATTTGGTGTAGACTGATTCTCTGTCTGAAATGTACAGAAATGTTAGGGTCTCACGTGTGCAGTGGGGATGACCAGAGCCTGTCTGCTGGTCTGGACAAAACCAAAACTGAATGCTTCTTGAGGTTTCTTTCCTTCCTAGAACATCATGATTCTGAGATCCTTCTGCATATACACACTCAAAGCGAGTTTTTCTAAAAACAAATTGGATCTCACAGAAAATTAGTAGCGACTGAACCAAGTACAGAATCTTATTTAGTTCTGGCTCCAGGAGGAACTTGATAATTTACGTTTTAGGCTAAAACCCTTTCCCCCCTTTAAATACTGCATGAAATGGCAAGATTCTCAACTGAATAGTAATGTTACCATAGCAAACAAAGGGAAAGCTATGAAAATCTGAAACAGAAACATGTGGCCTGTTATTCCAAAAAAAGTAAATGCAACAAAAAGAAGGTTGGCCTCATTCTCTGTCCCGAAGCTCCACACAGCCCATGCCAGAGCCCCCAGCCTGACTTCAGGTCTTCTCCCACCAGGCAGGCCTCTGTCTTTGCTCAGTTCTTCCCAAGGCTTTGGCGCTTTCTCCTCCCACTTTGAGGGCAGAGGTTTCCTTGTCCATATTTACAGTATGAATTCTCCTTTCAGAGGACCTCCAGGTCACAGGGAGTTCGTCTCCCCCTCTCAGTTTCCCAGCCCTTCATGTGAGGGGCTCTCGCCACCACTGGCAGCTTCACTGCTGGCATCTCTGGAGGGCAGAGCTGCAACCCTGTCTGCAGGTCCTTACACAGGTAGACATGTTTGATACATTTTAATGATGTTTAAGTGAATTGAAGAAGGGTGACCTTTCCTCCACCCTAAGTTTGTCTGTATATGCCACAGATTACTTGGAATGTCATATAAAAGTGGGGGTGACTTCAGTTTAGTTCAGTTGCTCAGTCATGTCCAACTTTTGCGACTGCATGGACTGCAGCACATCAGGCTTCCCTGTCCATCACCAACTCTTAGCAGATACCATCATGATTTCTCAGTCTTGGCACAAGGATCATTTTTTGATGGCGGCGGGGGGAGCTGTCCTGTGCATTGTAGGATATTTAGGAGCCTCCCTGGCCTCTACCCCCTTAGATTCCAGTAGCACTCTCCCACCTCCCCAATTGTGACAACCAAAAATATCTGCAGACACTGTCAGTGTTTCTTGGGGGCAGAAATGGCCCCAATTTAGAACCACTGATGTGGGAGATTCCTGAAGGAGGCTGAGAGGAAGTATCAGACACCTTGCCCAGTGACGATCTTACCCAGACCCGCTCCCCACTGCTATAACCATCACTGTTATAATACATCAGCAGAAGGTAGCTATTTATAGCTTCTGGCCAAATATTTTTTTCTCTGACAGGCTGTCACAGTGCTAGCCAAACTCTGGAATTTTCTTAAATGGGGTGGAGAGAGAACAGGGTAAGGCCCATCCTCTGTGAAATACGGGTATCATTTTTGCGGAGGTTGTCGTCTTGGAGACAACACAACAGCTATCAAGAGGTACCTGGGTTCATGCCAAGAAGACTAAAAAGGCAAAAAATAACAACAATAAAAGCTGAAGTGAAAGACTTTTTTTTTTTTAATCTTACCAGGTTGTGAGGAACCCTCGCTGCTTAATAAATCAACACATACAAACTCAGGGAAGGTGTGCACCTACTTTGGCACGAACTGCAGAGTGTAGAAATGGTTGGGATATTTTTGGTGCACAGGGAGGTAACCCCCACAGGTCATCGCCAGGCCTCCGGGGGCAGGGGCTGTCCATCTGCCAGGAGGCAGCCCACAGGCCAGCGGAGCTTTGATGAAGTGCATCTGCTCAAGCATGGCAAACGGTGTTGAAACAAACCACCACCCTGGCTTTTTTTTGAAACTACGACCCTCTGTCGTGTTGAGGAGCTGAGTCTGAGTGAGGCCCCAGTGGCCACGAAGGAGCTGTGGGATTGCTTTTCCCTCGCTGAGGCACGGAAGGCTATGAGGCTGTGACTGAGGCATTACGCATTCATGACTGTACAGGGACTTTCATTCCACATATCTCGAGATGACAGTGGAAACTGGAGCTGTTGTACAAAGTGTTGGCTCTCTGCCCTTCCCTCCTCATCACATTATCTACCTGCTGGGGCCAGAGAGGGAGGGGATGGAGTGGGTGGGGGTCTGTGGAGTTGTAGGGGCTCCAGGACAGGCCTGGCTGCTGTGATGCTGGTGACCACACGACCGTTCTGATTTCTGTCGGCTACTTTCAGACTTGGGAAGCCAGCTGGGGCCCTCTGATGAGAAAAATCAAAGATTCACAGCATCAAACATGTTGTGATACCATGTGCTCCCCTCTGACACCATGAGAGAAACCCTGATATCCTGGCAAGAGATGCAGTTGGACTTAGCAAGGCCCCGTTGCATCAGCAGCAACGTTGGAACAAGGGCAAGAATGACACAGGCTACAGCTTCTGCTTTGATACACAGGTGCTGACAGACAGTTTCCAAGGACAGATCTGCAAAACAGGTATCGAAGTGAACATGGGATTTGAGTGAGGTTGCGGTGGCCACACCCTGGATGTGAGGACCCTCTGACCAGGACCGAAGGGGCCCAGAGGAAAAGGAGGCTGCAGGCACAAGTCAGTTCTGGGGTGACAGGCTGCCCTGGATGGCCCTGTAGACACCTGGCCCACTCTCAGTCCCCCAGCCTTGCCCTCTAAAAGGGGTTGAGGGGCTCCCCGGGAGCAGCCCGGGGGAGGGCAGAGCCGGCCAGGACATCACTCTCTTTCTTGGGAATGGTGACTCATATGTTCCAGGCAGCGAGCGCTGCACGTCTAGACTTAATTCTTGCTGTGATGCATCCAGGCTGCCTCCGCACAGTTAGCAAAGTCCCTCTGGTTGGGCCTCGTGGGACCACACCCAGAACAGTTACCCCAAAGCACACTGAGCAGACAAAGCACTGAAAAATGGGAGGGGGAAAAAATGGATATAATTTCACGTTTCAGAAAAAAAGATTGAAGCGTTCATCACGGGAAAAATCAGAATGTTGTTAATGTTCTTAGACAGTTTCTAAGTTCTGTGTGTGCCAGGACCACTGTAACCCCTGCGGACCGCTCATCCTGCTCTGACCCTGGTCCCTGATGGAAAGCCCACCCATCCCAGCTCAGCAGGGGGACTGGAACAAGCAGCTGTCTCCCCACCCTCGGAGGTGCTGGAAGGGCTCACCAGGAAGGTGTTGGGATTGTGCTGCAGCCTTGCTGATGTGAAGATCCTGTAGTTTTTTTCTAGAATGTGCTCTTGAAGGCAGAAGTTGACCCTGGCAAAAAATGCAGGGCTCTTCTCCCCTCCTTGTGCCCCAACACCCACTTCCCAAGGGAGCAGTTACAGCCCTACTCACCAGAGGGAATGTCTTCCTCAGCAGCACAGATTCTCCTGATGAGAACAGCAACAGGGCTCTGAGACCAGGGCTGCTGCCCTTGGTCCAGAAAGAGTGGAGCTGCTGTTTGCTGCCCACCCTCCTGTCCCAGTGGGCACCCTTTATGACACTGTCCCATCCTAGGAACACCTCCCTGACCCCGTGACTTTTCATGTCCCCACCCAAGTACAATGAATCTTTGTCACCTTGCTTCTGTCCCTGAGACTTACCTGCCCTCTTTTCGTCCTGTCACTGCCTGGCTGAATGATGACGTATCTGAGCAGGGAGGGAGCTGGTCTTTTCTTTGTGTTGATGACCTTGTTCATCCCTGGGATGAGGAGTAACTCTCATCAGCTGGCAGGGACAGGCAAGGCTGGGAGATCTTGTCCTTGTGGGAGAGCTCTTGGGGAGAGCCAGCCTCCTAAAGTTACTCCATGTCCTGATCCATGTTCACTATCCCCCCAACAAAGCCAGGCCACGATATCTTTTGGCTCCTCTCTTCTACATTGGCTCATCAGACGGAGGAGGGGACTTCAGCCAAGCAGAAGGTGGCATATGGGGCTGGCCTTGGCCCTCTGTCAAGACTCCTTCCAGTCCAGTTGCTCCCTGGTTGCTTTTTTTTTTTTTAATTGAAGGATAATCACAGTATCATGTTAGTTTCCAGCCATACATCAACATGAATCAGCCATAGGTATACATCTGTCCCCTCCCTCTTGAGCCTCCCTCCCACCTCTCACCCCTCCCTGTTGCTCTTAATTAAAGCCCAGTGTTTCAGATGAAGAAGAGGTGGGGAGGTGAAGAGGTTAAAACACAGTTCAAGTTGAATCAGGAATTATGTTAATTGGTTGTTTGCACTGACTTCCAGCACAGTGCCTCATACGTTGTGGCTCATATTTAGCATTTCTCACTCATCTCTCATCAAAGCCTGATGGTCCCTGGGCCTCTTTTCATTTCCACAGACTCCTGCTTTGGTGGGGCGTGGCAGGATGGGGAGGCTGGGCTCAGAGATTCATGCTGGTAAAGCATTAGTGTACTTCCCCTGCCGGGTAACATGGTATGGTGGATAGTGTTTGGTTTGGGCTGGCTGTGCCCTGATTCACCGGTGGGAATCACTTCTCCCATCTACAGGAAGCTGTTAGTCGAGGTGCCTGCCTGTTCTCAGCCCAAGTTCAGATATTCAGATCTTTTGAGGTCGGTCAGATCTGCCTTCCCTGGAACCCAAAATTGGAGCAAAGTCGTTAAAAGAATCCAATTCGAGCTCATTCCTTATCCACAGCAGTGGACCCAGGAGACACTGGTGAGGGGATCCTAGATCTTAGACCCTTGACTCTGTGCTGCTTCCTGCCCACGAAGCGCCTCAGTTCCTGTCCATTTTGTCCTGGTTTCCTTGCCATTCAGAAATTAGCTGTTTTTTCTTTCCAGTAAATTCCCTTTGGGCATAGATGAGCTAGGGTTAGTTTCTGTTGCTTACCACCCAAGGAGCCCTAATTCACACCCCAGTAAACCTGGGTTTCTGAGCACCCCTTAGGTAACACTTGGTTTCAGAATGTTGCCCCAAAGCCAAAGTCAGGGAAGTGTTTATTTACCTTGACTCTGCAGTAGTCATCTCCCAGTGTCCATCTCTTTAGCTGCCAAGCCCATGCTGGTTATTAGTTGACTACGTTTCTGACTCCCCATTGGTTTCTTTCAGTATTCTGCTTGATTCAGACTGGACCGGATCTCTCCTCCCTGTACCTGGGGACAGACCTGCTTCCCATGTGTTCTGTTGCTTAATGCTCCTCAAACACCCGCTGGGGAAATGCAAAATTGTCCAGTATTTTTGTAAAGCAAATTGCACAACCATAAGCAAGGCTTTTAAAACATTGTTTCTTTCTGAACCAGTAAGTCAACTAATTGAGGCCTTTATCCTAAGAAAATTGTCAGAGAAGCAGAAAGATGAGTAATAATATTTATTATGTTATTATTTTGTAGTAGCTAAAACTCGAAGATAACTTCAATGTTTAGCAGCAGGGAAATAAAAAACGGTCTGTTCGTGTGATGATATGTGGCACACCCATTCAAAACCACAGTTTTGTGCAATATTTAATATTATGAGGAAAATTCTCACACTATCTTGTGTACCGGATGTAAAAAAAAAAAAAAACAGGACACAAAACTGCATGTACAGCATAATCTCAATTTGTTTTATTCAAATTGGGAAGGATTACACCAACATATTAGCAGTGGTTATCCCTTTGTGGTTTAGTAGGAAACCCTCTGAGGTGAGAACTATGTTTTATTTAAAGTTATAGCTCTAATTCCCAGCTCAGGTCCAGTCATATAACTTGCCTAGAGAAGTAATGAGGAAGTTTCTTTCTATTTTTCTATGATTTTTATTTCTTGTAAATAATGAATGTGCATTTCATGTAAAATCAGAAAAAAAATTTTGTAGGCAGTAGAGCATCAGTGCATCAAGTTTGAAAGTGAAAGTGTTAGTCACTTAGTCATGTCAGACTCTTTGCGACCCCATGGACTGTAGCCCACCAGGCCCCTCTGTTCATGAGATTATCCAGGCAAGAATACTGGAGTGGGTTGTCATTTCCTTCTCCAGGGGATCTTCCTGACCCAGGGATGGAACCCAGGTCTTCCGCAGTGCAGGCAAATTCTTTACCTTGAGCCACCAGAGAAGCCCTGAAATCCTATTTATGCTTCAGGGTCCATGTGGCTGTTTTGAAACATGGTGACAAATATTTGATCGCTCCTTCTTTAGAGAGGTGGGGGTCTGTGTTCCTTCCCTTTAAATAGGACTGCTTCAACCAATGCTGTAGTGGCAATGATGCTCTGAAACTTCTGAGGCTAGGCCATAAAAAGCCATCCAGTTTCTGCCTCATTCGCTAAGGGTACTTGATTTATTGACACCCTGAAAGCACAGTGTAAGGGCTCAACTACCCTGAGGCTGCTATGTTGGAGAGGACATCTAAGGGCACTCTGGCCAGCATTCCAGCTAAGTCTGTCCTTCATCCCAGGTGCCAGGCACGTGAGTGAAGAGCCACCTTGGAAGTGAATGCTTCCGGCCCACCCCCTGTCACCTGAGCCACTCTGAGCCAACAGGGTCCAAATACTATGGAGCAGAGACAGGCTGTCCACACTGTGTCTCATCCAAACTCCTGACCCACGGACTCCTTGAGCATGAGGAGATGGCAAGTATCTTATGCCACTAGGTTAAGTGGTTAGAACGCAGTAGATACCAAAACAGTTCTCCTCAGACTCCATCTTTGTGAAGCCTTTATGATCCTTTCTGTCCTTTGCATAATCCCAAGTCCTCCCAAAGGCCTTCTCTATACCTGTGTCAGAGGACTGACTCATCTTGCCTTTCTCCAGATGATGACTTCCTTAGGGGAAGCAACTCTGTGAGTCACTTTTGCATCCTCAGAGCACAGTGTCCAGCACATGGGATCTAGTTGATGGTCCTTCCAGTCCTTCTTCTATTAGTATAATGCACAAGGGAGATGGGAGTTCACAGAGAAGCCAGATTTGGCGCGTGTGTCAGGCTCTCATGGAGTTCAGGTTGTCTCCATGCTTCTTGGCTGCAACCTAGCATGGCAATGGGATGGCATCACACCTGTACACCCTCTCAAATCTTAGTCTGCTCAGGCTGCCATAACAAATGGGTGGCTTCAACCAGAGAAACTTATCTTCTCACAGTTCTGGAGGTTGAGATCCAAGGGCAAGGTGTTGACAGGTTTGGCCTCTCCTGAGGCCTCCCTCGTTGGCTTACAGATGGCAAGTCTTCTCCTTGGGTCCTTGAGTGGTCTTTCCCCTGTGCATGCACATTCCTGTGTCTCTGCCTTTTTTTTTTTTTAATATTGTAGTTATGTATTTTGGCTATGTCGAGTCTTAGTTTTGGCAGGCAGCCTCTTCGTTGCAGTGCTTGGTCTTCCCTCTAGTTGCAGCACATGGACTTAGTTGGCCCACTGCATGTGGGCTCTTACTTTCCCACACAGGTTTGAACCTGTGTGCCCTGCATTGGAAAGTGGATTCTTAGCCACTGGACCATCAGGGAAGTCCCCATCTTTTCTTTTCTTTTTTTTTAAATTATTTAATTGGAGGATAATCACTTCCTTGCCTTTTCTTATAAGAATACAGTCTTATTGAATTAGGGTCCCACCCTAATGACCCCACTTATCTTTACCTCTTTAGAGACCCTATCTCCAAATCCTGTCATAATAGAAATTGGAGCTTCTACATAGGAATTTAGGGGTTTGGGGAACACAGTTCGGTCCATAACATAGTAAGTTATTGTTTATACTCCCTGTAGTTGTAGGTGTCAATGAAAAGAAGGAATGAACTCACTGATCCACATTCTACCCACAGACACTTTTCTGGCTGTTAGTTCAGGCTTATGCTGTTCTTGCTCCCCTATCCCTTTAAATGATAGCCTGCTTAGGTGATACACATCTGTGATAACATGCCTTTCTCCACAACCAATGGAAAGATCTAATTTCATGTAGCTTTTGTTTGTTTGCTTGTTTTCCATTTGGTGCCCAAGGAAACCTCAAAACAAATCTTCAGTACCAGACCCAAGACAGGGCTGACTGCAAAGCTGTACAACATGTCACTGTGTACAAGCAGGCACTCTGCTCTTGCAACCTCGTCAGTTTACGGCAGCCAGATAAAGAGCATTCAGAATGGGGCTTTGGTGGAAAGCTGAGGATGATTGAAGGACATGAAGGAATGCCAGGAGCTAGGGTGACTAGCAGGTAGTCTTCAGAACTTTTCTTTGCAAAGTAATTCCTATTAGTGTCCTTTTTCATCAATCTGTTTTTATTGTTTTATATCATATTCCAAAAATGAGAGAGAGAGAGAACACAATCTTCTACTGAAATGAATTGGACTTGGGACTATTTATGCCCGTATCTGTGAGCTACAGGTGCTGAATAAGGCATGGAGCAAATATTCAAGGTCAGACACTTGCCCTTTGGAATTCAAATTAAAGTGTACATACCTTGCATTTTTCGCCCCTTGTTTTCAGCTGGTCTGTCATACTACCTCTGTCAGCCAGCCAGTACTGCTGTCAGCCGAGCCTCTCCGCACCCCTCCTCCCACCTTACTTTCACCACTTAAGAAATGAGAAAACATTTCTCATTCTGATTCATTCTATCGCTAACGCATGCACCACAAGAATCAATCAGCTTTCATTTTCACATAATGTAGCCTGTGTACACAATTACCAACTATCCTGACTACATGCTGCTGCAATATTACAACACTCTTTATGTGAAAATCAGTTCTGAAATTCATTTTTATCTGCCAGTTGACACTGGTAAGAATTTTGTTCCAATCTGTAAGAAGGCTTTATCCCTGCTCAACACTATAAAGCCCTCAAGATTTTATCTTTTTTGAATTATCTAAAGGTAGGAAGAGATTCAATTTGCTAAGAGTCCTTGTTTTTGACACAAAGACAAATATCTGCTCCTGAGCTGTACTTCACAAAGCAATGATTCATTTTAAAAACCTCTCAGGATCATGAATTCTCCAGATAGAGAAAATGAACCCAAGTCTTGCTCTCTTCATTAATTTTAGTATGTTCTCTCTCTGCTGCTTCACTTTAGAAAGGAGGTATAATTACTATCTTTATGAGTCAGACTCATAGCCCAGCACCTGTTAGAAAATTAAAAAATATTTTCCCCACATTACATTACAAAGTGAAGCCATTGTTTTCATGCAGTTGCTGGTGTTCACTCATTTGCCAAAATGACTGTATTGAAGGCTTTAAAAGCCACAGTGATAATGAAAAACAATGACTGGAGACTTTCCCAAATGCCAATACATAAAGATAGTAACATGAACTTGATAAACTCTGATTTTAATTCTCTTAAAACTGTTTGTAGATTAATAAAGGTGAGTCAGTTTCTCCCAGGCATGACGAAGCAGCAGATTCAGACAGTTGAGTTGCCTTCTTAAACTATACCCCAGGTAGTTACTTAGGTATGAGGTATGGAGCCCAGTCAATGCCAGTTACAGAAGGAGATTCAATATGTGTGAATACGTTATTGAGATAAGAGATTAAGGGATAATTCTAAGTAAGAAAAACTGATATCACGACATAAAAACGATCCAGCTCAGGAAAGAGCAGAGTATAATTTAAAAAAATCTTTATACAGTCCGTTTCTTGCCTAACTGCCATATAAAGAGAGAAAGGTCAAAGTATTCCTTATTCTTCTGATAACAAATGTCGTGTTTGATCTCAATGCCTAACGAGACCAATTAGATGCCGCCTCTTTCAACTCTTTAACTTTTTCATGACTTCAAAGGGTGTTTGTGTACAAGACTAACTTGAAATTTACTTTGAATGAGAAATACATGTGACACAGTCACAGATTGTTTGGGGGCATGCAGGAGAGCTCTGCTAACACTTGCAACCAGCCCAAAACACACACAGCATTTGCAGGCCTTCTCCACGTGTGCCACGGGGCAAAAGGAAGAGAGATGGCGCTTGCCCATGGCCAATGGTAATAGAAAGTGAAACAGAGTTTGGAAATGCCTAAAAAGTGAGGGATGCTGAATCAAGTTTTCATCATTTTAATCTAGGCTTTTTTGATTAAAAGTATTTTTTATATTCTTCTTTTCCTGAAGCCATGAATCTATACTGAATGAATTAGTGGGCAACTGATTCAACAGGCAATATGTAACTTACGTTCTTCATCTCTTAAATTTCTTTGATCCATTTCTTTGTAAATAATTATGAGCTAAACAGTTTATTAATGACATAGTCATTGGAGCTCCTGGGGTTCATTCAAAATGTGTTGGAGAATTGTTTAGAAGTGATTTGAAACCAGGTAACCAATGCTTTAGGGTCAAACACTGAGCTGTTATCTCCAGAAAAGCAGGGTTTTCATCTTCTCTAAAAGTTTTTATAGTACTTAATGCAAGAAATTAATAATCTGGTACAGATGTTTTTAATTTCCCACCTCAACATAATGATTGGCACAAAAAAATTTAATGTATGTCAAATGAAGAAATGAATGAAGAGAAAATAATATAAAGTTTAAGAATATGGATAATTTTCCTTAAAAATCAGCATTTCTTTCCAGAATAATTTTAAAGAGCAATGTTTGTTCTAATATCCTACAGACTGAAAATAACCAAAAAATCAAAATAAATATATACTGGGGTTTTTCCATACAGAAAGATATATTCTACATCATTAAGCACTGTATGGATTTGCTTTTCCCAGAAGCAGGTGACTAGAGGAAATTTCTAGCTTTGAATTCTTATATTACAAAAAAAGAGAATGGTGGTCACTGGAATAGTGTAAGTAAGGCCACTTCTGTTTCCGTCCTTTGGTCCCAGACCTCTGTACTCTTCTGACACGGTGCTTTATAGAAGCCTTCAGTTCAGCACATACGCTGCATCATGGATGATGTCTCCCCATCTCCACAGAGTATCTATTGCCTTTAGTTTGCTAAACTAGATATGCTAAAAGATTTACCCAATGAAAACAACCAGAATGCTAGACAAAATAACAAAGGAAGTACTTTTTAAAGGCATCAACAAGATGGCACAGAAGTAAGGAATCTGAAGAAATAAAAAAGCAAGACAGAAGTAGTGACTTTGGGAGAAGAGAACCAAAGTGAGTTCTTTCAGTGCTTCTGCCAAAACCTGGAAGGAAACCATGAACATTTTGGAAAATGTTTGATAGGAGACGTCGGGAGTTAAAGCCTCAGGCCCACAGAAAATTGGAAGTCTTATAGGAGATAAAGCTGGAATCTCAAAGGGTTTTACCTTCAATTTGAAGGGTGTGGGAAAAAAAAGGGGGGGGGGGCTATGCAGGAGACAGTCACACATCTGATTTGATCTTTATGCTGGAGGAAAGTAGGAGGAAGTCTCACTTGAGAATCTATACCTGCAACCTGGCCCTCGTGTGATTTCTTGTTTGATTTTATATCACCTGTAATTGAAAAATTGAAAGAAGAGAATTTTAACGAAAGTGCTCCAAGAATGTTTGTGTAATCAACTGGGAAGAGCAAAGCAAATCTTTTATGAAAGAACACAGTTTCAACCCAGGTCTCAAAGAAGCCTAGAGATAAAGTTCCAAGGAACTTAAGCACATAAAAACATACTTAGGCATGTTCTGCCCTTCCCTCCACCACACATGCACCCAAAAATAAAGCACCGTGAGTGAGAATCAGCAGAAACAACAGACTGAAAAATCAGATCTATAAAGATGATCAGATACAATATAAAATAATCATGTTTGGTCAGTCAGTCAGTTCAGTCACTCAATCGTGTCCGCAGCACTCCAGGCCTCCCTGTCCATCACCAACTCCCGGACTTCACTCAAACTCACGTCCATTGAGTCGGTGATGCCATCCAGCCATCTCATCCTCTGTTGTCCCCTTTTCCTCCTGTCCCCAATCCCTCCCAGGATCAGAGTCATGTTTGGTATGTTTAAGGAAACGAAAAGTTTGTGAAAAAGGAATAAGAGAATTTTTAAGACAAAGCTAGCAGATTGAAAAAAAACTGAATGAAACTTTCAGAAATGAAAAAGTGCTTTATGCAAAAGATATGAGGATAAATGGAGGAAGGTCTGAGATGCAAGGAGAAATGGTGAGCAAAGAAATTGACAAACATTGATCACATATAACAATAATAGTAATATCTAATTTTTGAGGTTAAACAAACAAGATGGAATTCAAGTTCAAAATATAATTTAAATTGGAATGGGGTGAAAATTGTAGTTATAATATTCTAAGGTACTTGTATTGTTTGGGTGAAGCATCAAGAGACTGTGTAAGCATGTTAACGTGTGGGTGTGTTAGTTGCTCAGTTGTGTCTGACTCTTTGGGACCAGGGGGACTGTTGCCCACCAGGCTCTTCTGTCCATGGTATTCTCTAGGCAAGAATACTGAAGTGGGCTGCCATTCCCTTCTCCAGGGGATCTTCGCAACCCAGGGATCAAACTTGGATCTCCTGCATTGCAGGTGGGTTCTTTGGGTAATTCCTAAAAATAGTTGCAGAGGGAATTATTTCCAAATGATCAGTAGGAAGTGGCAGTGGGAATAAGAAAAAGAAGAGAAGAAAAAAGAAATTCTATTCAGAAGATAAGAAAAAAAGAGAGAGAGAGAATGGAAAGCACATAACGAGTCAGTAGAAATACATCAAAGGAAGAAGAGCAAAGACAAAGCCTGAAGATCCTTCGCCCCAAAACAAAACAATGGGAGATCATACACCTCTAAAGTGTTCATACTCTCTGTGATTTAATACTGTTAACAATGAAAAAAGAGCATAAATGACTTTTGAGAACAAAGACTTTATTTCAAGTACATAGTGGTTCAGCTTATCAGAGACCATTCAACTTATGGCCAGTGTTTTCCATCTCAGGGCTTTTAATGGGGTACTGGAAGGGGCCGAGAGGGTTTCCCTAATAGTTCAGTTGGTAAAGAATCCACCTGCAATGCCGGAGACATGGGTTTGATCCCTGGGTTAGGAAGATCCCCTGGAGTAGGGAAAGGCTACCCACTCCAGTACTCTGGCCTGGAGAATTCCATGGACTATACAGTCCACGGAGTCACAAAGAGTCGGACATGACTGAGCGACTTTCACTTGGAAGGGGCTGCACCAAGGCCTCCTGTTTTATGTTAACATTATTTACAGTTAAAAGAAACTTTAACTTTGAAGATCTCTCTCTCAAAAATGGACTTCTGTAGACAATTTTTAGGAGCACTTTTATGATTACTAAATTTAGAATGTGTTTTTACCCTTATAAATTTTGGCCTTTGACTTTATCTGGAGAGCTTTATCTTATGAACAGCTGTATCATTTGTTATTTCCCTCTCCTTTTGTACCAGTCTTAATATACTTTTTCTATTTTGTCTGTATTTAAGAAGAAACTGCTTTTTTAAGGCTACAGCTAGGGCTCCATATTCTGGAAATAAATCAAAAAGCACAGGACCTAAAGACTTAATATAGAAAATGACACAGTTTTAAAAAAAGAGTGTGAGGCCTATAATATTCTGCTTCTGTAGGATGCAAGATCATTTCCTAGAGAGGCTTCACTGGATTGTGTAGTAGATCTTTTCTGTAGGTCTGTTTGGTTATTTCCTGTATGCTACTTTCTTTCCATTGTTCTGTAATGCTTTTTTTCATAGCTTCTCAACTGTTTCTTTCTGCCATAAGGGTGGTGTCATCTGCATATCTGAGGTTATTGATATTTCTCCCAGCAATCTTGATTCCAGCTTGTGCTTCTTCGAGCCCAGCGTTTCTCATGATGTACTCTGCATATAAGTTAAATAAACAGGGTGACAATATACAGCCTTGACGTACTCCTTTTCCTATTTGGAACCAGTCTGTTGTTCCATGTCCAGTTCTAACTGTTGCTTCCCGACCTGCATATAGGTTTCTCAAGAGGCAGGTCAGGTGGTCTGGTATTCCCATCTCTTTCAGAATTTTCCACAGTTTATTGTGATCCACACAGTCAAAGGCTTTGGCATAGTCAATAAAGCAGAAATAGATGTTTTCCTGGAACTCTCTTGCTCTTTCCATGATCCAACGGATGTTGGCAATTTGATCTCTGGTTCCTCTGCCTTTTCTAAAACCAGCTTGAACATCTGGAAGTTCACGGTTCACGTATTGCTGAAGCCTGGCTTGGAGAATTTTGAGCATTACTTTACTAGCGTGCGAGACGAGTGCAATTGTGCAGTAGTTTGAGCATTCTTTGGCATTGCCTTTCTTTGGGATTGGAATGAAAACTGACCTTTTCCAGTCCTGTGGCCACTGCTGAGTTTTCCAAATTTGCTGGCATATTGAGTGTAGCACTTTGACAGCATCATCTTTTAGGATTTGAAATAGCTCAACTGGAATTCCGTCACCTCCATTAGCTTTGTTCTTAGTGATGCTTCCTAACCCTTACGGCAGAAAGTGAAGAGGAAGTAAAAAGCCTCTTGATGAAAGTGAAAGAGGAGAGTGAAAAAGTTGGCTTAAAGCTCAATATTCAGAAAACTAAGATCATGGCATCTGGTCCCATCACTTCATGGGAAATAGATGGGAAACAGTGGAAACAGTGTCAGACTTTATTTTTTTGGGCTCCAAAATCACTGCAGATGGTGACTGCACCCATGAAAGTAAAAGATGCTTACTCTTGGAAGAAAAGTTATGACCAACCTAGGTAGCATATTGAAAAGCAGAGACATTACTTTGCCAACAAAGGTTCGTCTAGTCAAGGCTATGGTTTTTCCAGTGGTCATGTATGGATGTGAGAGTTGGACTGTGAAGAAAGCTGAGTGCCAAAGAGTTGATGCTTTTGAACTGTGGTGTTGGAGAAGACTCCTGAGAGTCCCCTGGACTGCAAGGAGATCCAACCAGTCCACTCTAAAGGAGATCAGCCCTGGGTGTTCTTTGGAAGGAATGATGCTAAAGCTGAAACTCCAGTACTTTGGCCACCTCATGAGAAGAGTTGACTCATTGGAAAAGTCTCTGATGCTGGGAGGGATTGGGGGCAGGAGGAGAAGGGGACTACAGAGGATGAGATGGCTGGATGGTATCATCAACTCGATGGATGTTAGTCTGAGTGAACTCCGGGAGTTGGTGATGGACAGGGAGGCCTGGCGTGCTGCAATTCATGGGGTCGCAAAGAGTCGGACACAACTGAGTGACGGAACTGAACTGAACTGAAACTGTTTCTTCCTTCCTTCTTTCCTCCCTTCTTGATTTCTCATTCTCAGATGAAGCTAGATCTTTATTTCAATGAACAGGGTACAGGGCTATCTCTCAAATTTTCCCTGGAGTGAGGGTCATATCCCTTATTAGAGACACAAATGGGAAGAGGGGTGAGGTGATACTCCTGGTACTTGGTCCAGCATTCAGGTTACAGGGCCTATTCACCAGTCCAGGCTTTGCCACTTCCTAGCTGTGTGACTTTGGGTGAGTTGCTTAACCTCTCTATGCCTCAGTTTTATCATCTGTAAGAGGAAGCTAGTAAATATGTCAACCTCACTGGGCTCCTGGGAGGATTAAATGAAATACTTTTAAAGCTCTTAATACTATCCATTGCTCCTCATAAACAACAAATATCAGCCATTACCATTTTCTTTATTGTTGCTGCTGCTACTACTGCTTCTACTGATTTGTTGCTGTTACTGCTGCTACTACTACTCCTTCAAGTACCACTGGGTACATTTCACTACCCAGCTGCTCAGTCTGTTATGCTGACCCACTGCTATTTGAGAGAATCCCACTTTCCAGGCTACAGTGCATCTCTACCCATCTCTCCCTCCTTACTGCCACTCACACAAGAGTCCTTTTTTAGGAATGACCATCTCAGAGTGTTCCCAGCAAGGTGGCTCAGGGACCTTGAGCAGTGGCACCCATGTGGCACAGCAGTGGGGGGCCAGGCTGACTGTGTGCTGTGCGTATGTGACTTTCCTTTTCCATCACAGGGTTTTTAATGGGCTATTGGAAGGGGCTACACCATGGCCTGTTAGTCAGATGCCATGCCATTTTACACTGGAAGTCGGCTTTCTGCTTTTAAACCAGGGACACAAAGAGAGGGCATAGGCCTGATGCCAGTGGAGACCTGGAGGACTCCATGCCTTTCAAAATCACACTCTTTTGGTAATGAACAAAAACCCAGTCAAACCTGAGTTGACTAAAGGAGTATAATAATAGTCTCATTTTTACACACATTTCAGTAAGTTAGAAGATCTGAGGTAAATTATCCCCTCTGGAGTACTAGTCCAAAGGCACTCAACCAAGGGAAACTGCTGAGACAATATTCTTGTCATATTTCCAGAAAAGCTCAGAACCTTTATGAGAAGAGCTATATTGAAACTCATGGTAATACATTTAGACTAAGGTTTGCATTAAACTTCTAATGACTGAATTTTAGTCCGACTCTTTGTGACCCCACAGACTATAGCCCACCAGGGTCCTCTGTCCATGTGATTCTCCAGGCAAATACTAGAGTGGGTTGCCATTTCCTTCTCCAGGGACTCTTCCCAACCCATGGATTGAACCTGCATCTCATGCATTGGCAGGCAGATTCTTTACCCACTGAGCCACCTGGGAAGCTTTCTATGAATACACAATTTGAATACAAAATTGAATATAAAAATGTATATTCAATATTGTATGAATATACAATTTCTTCACTAAAAGTTCAGCTGCTTTTACACTAAGACGATCAGAAGAGGCACAAACAACAAAAATAAATTGACAGTTCATAAAGATGTTATAGGTTGAAATACAGTCAGGATCATACAGTCAGATCACACCCTCAGACCCAGCAAGATGCTCACCCTTCCTGGAATCCTTCCAACAGATGTCCTGATCCTGGAGGGGTGGGGATGGTTGCAGAAACTCTGGGGATCTGGGGGCCACTGATAATTAAAGAGTGCACCTATGAAGTTAGTATTAGAAACATTTGGGATATCAGTAACTAAAGTAGAAACAGCAATATAGATTCTATCTACATATGCTGCTGAAATGCATCATTACCAACTTAAAGCATCAAATTACAGATGGTTTGACAAACATTTGCAAGAGCCCTTAGTACATAAACAAAACGAACTCTCATATTGGTTGTATGATTAAATTTGAGTCATAAATACTTAAATCACAACATGGAAAAATATCTCTTTCCATCTTTCTCTACCAACATACTATGCCTAGGGCACAAATGGTAAAAAAAACAAGTATAATCTCTTTCCCCCAAGTTATTACAATGTAGATATCAAGAATTTGGTGACAGTAATATGTACTGGCTCAGCGTTCCACCCGTGTAGTTACAAAGAATTTAAGCCCTCCCTGACCCCGAACTAGGTCTTTGTGGCTCACATTTCTCTTCACTGCTTCTCCTCCTGCTGCCAGCTGGATTTTGAGGAACTTTCTTCTTGGTGTTTGCAGGTCTGCCTTATACTGGTTGGTTCTGGGGTCTCTCTGGTTAAGAGTATATTAAGAAAAAGAAATAAGAAAAAAAGAGTATATTAAGAGTCCACAGGGACATGGTCACAGAGAACCATCAGGCCCCGGTGATGCTGCACTCAGAAATTTCCTCTTCTGTGATCTCGGCTCACGACCAGAAGAGGCAGGAGGTGGCTGTCAGGTCCTCTTCTTGACATTCTGCACTCATGGCGGGAGGGGAACACAGATTCTTGTCTTGTATCTGAGGTCTGAGAGTCCAACCTTCTGACCAGAGGTACTCTACTCAGTTCTGCCCAGAAGTTCTAATGCTTCGATGCAAACAAGATTCTGGTTGACTTGACTTGCTAAGTTAGAAGAGTGGCCTGTAACATGAGGCATGTGTACCCCAGGGATACTTGAAGGAATTGATGATCTTAAGTTCATAGACATTCCTATGTTTCCCTGACTCCCTTTGAAATAATGTGTCATGTTAGGAACAATATTTTAGTCCATGCTGGGGTTTTTTGAGTTCACATACAAGGTAGACTGCAGCAATGGGAGTCAGACAATTTTAGACTAATGAGTCTCTTTTTTTATGACTTGGTTTCATCAAAGTATGCCCTTGGAGGATAGTTCCAGGAAAGTCAGGCAAAATTAACATTAGTAAGAAAAGCTGAGTGTTAAAAATGCCCCTTCCTGCAATGCATTTAAATGTAAGTAGCCTTTTCAGGTCTTCTGGATATTTGTTTCCAGGATACATCCTTAGATGGAAAGAAAAGAGATTTTAAATAGCAATGCAGTATAGGTTAGCATAGCATTACTAATTATTTTAAATGTCCTTAGAATGTTTTCTTAGACTATGGAAGTTTTTGAGATATGCTAGATAAAATTTCTATGAAATCTTTCAAGTTGGCCATTATTATTTAATGAAGTAGTTAAAACAATTTTTTACTAATACTGTTTGAAATGTTTATTATAATACAGTAAAATTCTCATCTTATTTCACCATAAAATGTTTAATATTTTCTTCCTCCTACTAATAAAAAGTTGGCTTAAAGCTCAACCTTCAGAAAACTAAGATCATGGCATCTGGTCCCATCACTTCATGGCAAATAGATGGCGAAACAGTGGCAGACTTTATTTTTTGGGGCTCCAAGATCACTGCAGATGGTGACCGCAGTCATGAAATTAAAAGATGCTTACTCCTAGGAAGGAAAGTTATGACCAACCTAGACAACATTTTAAAAAGCAGAGACATTACTTTGCCAACAAAGGTCTGTCTAGTCAAGGCTATAGTTTTTCCAGTAGTCATGTATGGATGTGCGAGTTGGACTATAAAGAAAGTTGAGTGCCAAAGAATTGATTTTGAATTGTGGTGTTGGAGAAAACTCTTTGAGAGTCCCTTGGACTGCAAGGAGATCCAACCAGTCAGTCCTAAAGGAAATCAGTCCTGAATATTCATTGGAAGGACTGATGTTGAAGCTGAAACTCCAATACTTTGGCCACTTGATGTGAAGAGCTGACTCATTTGAAAAGACCCTGATGCTGGGAAAGATTGAAGGTGGGAGGAGAAGGGGACTACAGAGGATAAGATGGTTGGATGGCATCACCGACTCTATGGACATGAGCTTGAGCAAGCTCTGGGAGTTGGTGACGGGCAGGGAGGCCTGGCGTGCTGCAGTCCATGGGGTTGCCAAGAGTCGGATGATATTCTAATATTAATTAATATTCACTTTCACCTTTCACTTTATGCATTGGAGAAGGAAATGGCAACCCACTCCAGTGTTCTTGCCTGGCAACTGAGTGAACTGAACTGAACTAATATAAAGTAAATAAGATCCTGTGTGTGTGTGTGTGTGTGTGTGTGCTTGGTCACTTTAGTTGTGTCTAACTCTTTGTGACACTATGGACTATAGCCCACCAGACCCTTCTGTCTCTGTCCATGGGATTTTTCAGGCAAGAATACTGGAGTGGGTTGCCATTCCCTTCTCTCCAAGGGATCTTCCTGACCCAGGGATTGAACCTGCATCTCCTGTGTCTCCTGCACCGCACATGGATTCTTTACTGCTGAGCCACTGGGGAAGGCCCAAGTAAGATCCTATGTATAGACTAATTATGTTTGACTGCATCTACCTGCTTTTTCATTACATGTAAAGGGAAACATTAGGTATTGATTCTTCTTATCAAGAAATGCATTGTCAACAAAACCTAACTTTGATGCTTAACAATTATTTATAAAAATTTAGTATTTATTTATGTTTTGTAACAGTAGCATATTAATAATAACTGTAGGAACGCCCTGGTGGTCTAGTAGGTAAGAGTTCACCTTTCAGGGCATGAGGTGCATGGGGTCCCTGGTTGGGGAGCTAAGATCCCACATACTGTGAGGCCAAAAAACCAAAACATAAAGCAGAAAAAATACTGTAACGAATTCAATAAAGGATTTAAAAATCTTCCACATTAAAAAATATAACTGTAGTAACAACTCAATCCAGAAGAACTTTGGAAAGTTACGTATGTGTTTTTGTAGTAATTTAATAGGACAGGACTCGGTGACTGAACAAAAACAACAATAGGATAGGAGAGCAATAAAAGGTTTACAATTATAAAAATAAAGTAACAGTTTTATTTTTAAATGTCCATATTTATAATTTACTGGTTATCATTACAATGTCCTTTGCAACTATTTAAATTTATAATGAATTGTTTTAGATGTCAACCTAAAACAGTTAAAAACATTCTTTTTCAGGGTACACTGGCAAAAATATTGACTAACAATTCTGGAAAGAATGTGTAATAAGTCCTTACCTAATCACTTCTATTAAATAAGGTAGTGGATTCTTTCCCCCTAACTTCATCTCCTCTCACTAACCTCAATTCTATACTGAGTACCATGCGCCCCTTGGAAGAACAAAAGCATTCTAATTTCGAGATCCCATGAGATCCCAGCTTAAACTTCAACCATTCGAAAGCCTAGTAATAGAGAATGCAGTCCATGGGGTCGAAAAGAATCAGACACAACTGAGTGACTAAGCAACAAAAGAGAATGGAAAGCTGGCTGCCCTGGGTTTTAGAAATTCCATTTTAAATAAAAGAAGTAGGGCTTCCTAGTGGTCTGGTGGTTAAGAATCTGCCTGCCAATCCAAGGAATATGGGTTCACTCCCTTGTCTGGAAAGATCCCACTGCCACGAGGCAACTAAGCCTGAGAGCCACACTGCTAAGTTCACGTGCTGCAACCACTGAAGCCCAAGCGCCTAGAGCTCATCCTCTGCAACGAGAAGCTTGCACACCACAGCTGGAGTAGCCCTCATTTGCCATCAGTTAGAAAGCCCCAGTGGAGCAACAAAGACCCAATGCAGACAAAAACAGATAAATAAATTATAATTAAATCTTGGCAGTAAACTTTACTCCCTAGAAATTTAAGGTTTCAGATAGAAAATTGCAACTGTAGAATTTATTTACTTTAAGAAGGCAGAGGTATCCCTTTAATGTGTTAGACCACATCAAGCTCACTTGGGGGAGAAAGGTAGATTTTTTTTTTTCCATGATGCAGTTCATATTTTTTCAGAAAACAAAAATATTTCCAGTGTTAAGTCATATGAAAACCTCTCCTTAAAAATGCTTCAATGTTCTAAATTATATATATCTAATTCTTGGATTTGAACTATTATTATAGATTAATATTAATAACAAATAACCAAACAAGTTAAATATCGGCAATAAGTATGTTAATAAAAAGTATTCAAAACTTTTTACTGGCAAATGAAGTCAATTCCTTTCATTATTTTCTGAATTCAAAAAGGTTAAAGAAGGCGGCCACCCTGCTGTATAATGAGTTGACAACACTCACAAGCAAGTGAACATAGGGCCTTATTGTATTAAATACAGATTTATACCTTGAGAATCTGAATCAAATTCTCATTCAGTTGCTATTAGTTCTACCTTTAAAATAAATGGATCTAGATGTAATACTGCAAATTACTGTTTTATATTTAAGTGATTGGAACTACTTTGGGGGGAATAATGATATTCTAATATTAATTAATATTCACTTTCACCTTTCACTTTCATGCATTGGAGAAGGAAATGGCAACCCACTCCAGTGTTCTTGCCTGGAGAATCCCATGGACGGGGGAGCCTGGTGGGCTGCCGTCTATGGGGTCGCACAGAGTCGGACAAGACTGAAGTGACTTAGCGGTAGCAGCAATATTAATTAATTAACATTAAGTTCCTTCATAATTCTAAGAAGTTATCTAAATATTCTATGTTTCAGAAGCCTCAAAAGACAAACAGCATTGTCAAATTTTCTTTTGGTAATCATATATCTAAATATATATTATTATGAGATTAAAATGTAAGGTTACTCAATGACTTGCCAATGATCAAAATATTTCTATTGGAGTTTTAAAAATAACAAATTTTTAGTTCTTTGCAGGCTCAGAAATTTGGGTGATGACATAAGATATTTATGAACATTGGCTGAGTACTGATTTCCTTTAATTCACTAGTTTTCCTGGACAGTTACAGATTCATAGTCAAGAGGCAAAGAAGTAGAATTTGAGTGCATTGGAAGCTGAGGTGCTGAATGGGATCACATGGTGTGGGGGGTGGTGGTCTTAGATTAGGTCTAAGGGAGCTGCATATGATGAGGCAATTTCTGTCCAACACTAACACGTAGCTTGCAGAGGTGAAATATGCCAGGGTAATGGCACCACTGTGAGCAGTGATTCTCATGCTTTAACATGTATATGAATCACCTGAAAGTGTTAGCTGCTCAGTTGTATCCAATTCTTTGCAACCTCATGGACTGTAGCCCGCCAGGCTCCTGTGTCCATGGGATTATCCAGGCAAGAATACTGGAGTGGGTTGCCATTTTCTTCTCCAGGGGATCTTCCTGGCTCAGGGATCAAACCCAGTTCTCCTGCAGGTAGATTCTTTACTGTTTGAGCCATCGGATCTCATTAAAATCAGATTTCTTTCAGCAAATTTGAGTGTGAGGCCTGATATTCTGCATTTCTAATAAGCTCCCAGGAGACACTGATCCTGCTGGAATACTGTAGGTAGCAAAACTTTAGAGCACTGATACTGTTCTTTCATTCTAGAGGTGGCCAAGAGTTGGAGGCCCAGGCTGTCTCATCAAGCTGGCTGTCAAGCAGCTAAAATAATGGAAAATTATTCAACCTCTAAGGGACCTATTATCTCCTGTAAAATTACAGATCTGGTCAGGTCCCTTCAGAACTATAAAACTTAAGGATTTAAGATAATTCTTATTTTTATTTTGGCTGCTATTTTCTGTATTTCCCCTCATAAATGGTTAGCAAAAATTGGAAAAACGTTTTACTGCATTGTATCACTCCCAAAGGTCATCACTGAGTGTGCTGTGCATTCTTTGAGCCAAGATGATACCTATTTTTCATGTCACTTTCCACATTCCTCTCTCATAATTCTCTAGAACACTAATAAGATTTCTATTTTGCTTTAAGAATTCTTATGACTACTGAATCTGTCTGTGGGTTAGTTTTCTGTTGCCCAAATAAAAATGTAGTTCCTATTATTTCACATTTTTCAGAGAAGCTGTAATGTTTGTAAATAAAGGGTGTTCCTTTAATTAGAACCAATTTCAGACACTGCACCACTGCTAAGTAGCAATGGCTGATATGATTTCAAAGTGCATTTAACAGTGAACAAATTCTTTCCCTTTCTGAATAGAATTTGAGTCAGCTGCTTCCTGTTTATTCCTACTATCAACATCTTTATTCAGAATTTAACATTAACTCTTGTCCAGGCTACTTTACTAATCTACCAACTGGTGTTCCACTTCCAGCCTTTTCACTCTATAATTATTGCAATTCAGCCCTGCCAGAGCAATGTTCCCAAATTTCAACAAAGTGCATGCCACTTCCAGTCAAAATTCTGTGATGAGTTCTTATTCAACACCTCCATGCTTTGGAGTCAATCTACCTTTTCCAGTTTCCCATTTCTTCCCTTAACCAAGTATTTTCTACATATCCACAGCTCTGTTTACATATCTCCTCTACCTGGTATACTTTCTTTTATAAAACCCTACTCCATTCTTTAAGACCTATTGTAAATTCCAATTCTTGCCTAAAGTGTTCCCTGATTCTTCCACCAAGAAGTTGAACTCATATAGCACATTCTTCCTTACACCTGCCTCCTTATATTATAACCTCTACATACGGCTCCTCACTGCCCTCCATTATACAATTCTTGGGCTTCTGTAGTACATCTTAATTATCTTTGTAACTTTCATAATGCTTTTTAAATTCTCCATATCTGTTGAAGAAAAGAGTGAATATATAATATGGCCTAAGTATTCATCTATGGGTCAAGATACTCAGAAACTGCAGCATTAGTCTTATGTAGTGTTTATTTTGGACAAATCACATAATCTCTGTGATCTAGTATTCATATACATATATATGAAGGTAAAGGATTTTTAGTACATTTTTTGCTCACTTGATGGATATAAAGCACTATACTATATGCTAGAGAAGAAAGAGAACTTTCAACTTTCTGGATCATGAAATATTGTCATAGGATTAGTGTGTTTCAGACTGAACTAACGTTCAAAAATTTGCTAAAAATTTCTGTCTGTTAATTCAGAATATATAAAAGTGAATAATTTTTATTTCATATTCTACAGATGTAACACAATTATACTGGCTTCACAGTTTATTATTAAACTCAACAGTGGCCACAGGACTGGAAAAGGTCAGTTCTCATTCCAATCCCAAAGAAGGACAATGCCAAAGAATGTTCAAACTACTGCACAATTGCACTCATTTCACATGCTAGCGAGGTAATGCTCAAAATCCTCCAAGCTAGGCTTCAACAGTATGTGAACTGAGAACTTCCAGATGTACAAGCTGGATTTAGAAAAGGCAGAGGAACCAGAAATCAAAGGGTTAATATTTTCTAAAGAATAAGCAGAATTTCTTCCTTAAGGTACCACAAGCACTGCCTTAGGAATGCTCCCATTATTGTCTATCATGGTTTGAGATCATTAAAACTGTTATTTTCTTGAAACATGAAAGAAAAAAATCCATAATTATTATAGGATTTGTGAACTTTGGGCACATACCAAATTGATTTTCTGTGCTCAATAAAAGTCAACATGATGTTTAGGAATTTTCAGCTTCAGAAAATTAACCCTTTTAGGATACTAGTTTGGTCTACTAGTACAATATTATAATAATTGTAATAACTTTAAAAAATAAAACTTGAGAAAATTTGTTGCTTAATCAAAAGCAATGAGCTATAACTAATATATAATACTATAAAACTTTAGATTAATAGAAAATTAAAAGATCTTAGTATAACATAATTTTCAATATTAATATCTCCTCCAGTCAACCAGAACATATAACTTTTAAGTAGTTCTAACTATAAATATAGTCATTTAAATCAATAAACTTTAAAAAAATTGCTTGAGAAATCTGTTAACTATAGAAGAATTCTCCCATCGTTGTCTACAATCCTAGTTTAAGAAAAAAAAAAAAACTATTATAATTTTCTAAGGAATATTTTCTATGATATTCTTTTCTCTAGATACCTATAAATTCTTCCATTGAGGTTATGGAAAATAAATGTTTATAGGGAAATTAAAACTGTTAGACTTAATATCCATTATATGCATTTGAGACCCCTATTTTATCAAAATATTCACTACTTTCTTGATATTCCTGATATTTTTTTCATGCCAGGAGTTAATCAGCGTGAAAATCAAGGAAGATTTGAATGTGTGCTTAAGCCTTAGGTTACATACTCTAATGCTATTCTCCTCTCTAAGTGTCTTTTTCAAAAGATATAAGCACACAACTTGGACTGCTTTAAATGGTCTAGGTCGAAATGAATGTAAATATTGTCTCTATTTATGCATGGAATCACCTCTCTGACACACTTGTGGAATATAATGCAGCCTGACTGCAAGATCATGAGTCTGTTCTCAGAGTGATATTTACCCAGTTACTCACTGGAAAACAACAGTGTTAACAACAAACCAAGAAACCAGGTTTTCATGCATGGTCTTTATATCACTTTAGAAAAGCTTATGGGAGGACTTCCCTAGTGGTCCAGTGGTCAAAAATCTACCCTGCAATGCAGGGGGTGCAGGTTTGATCCCTGTTTGGGGAACTAAGATCCCACAATCTGCGGAGCAACCAAGCCCAAGTGCTCCAGAGCCTGCACTCAAAGATCTCCCCCTGCTGCAACTAAGACCCAAGCCCCCCTCCCCAAATGTATCTCCATGGGCTTTCTAGTGGCATTAGTGATAAAGAACCCACCTGGCAATGCAGGAGACATAAGAGACTTGGGTTTGAACCCTGGGAAGATTCCCTGAAGGAGGGCATGGCAACCCACTCCACTATTCTCGCCTGGAGAATCCAATGGACAGAGGAGCCTGGCAGGCTGCAGTTCATGGGGTCACAAAGAGCTGAACATGACTGAAGTGACTTAGCATGCATGCACACACACATGGTTCCTGAAGAGAGAGCTGAAGTTGCAAGACTGTGGAAAAGCATGTAAAATATAACAAAGACTGATGTCCAAATATTCTCTTGTGCTTTTTTTTTCTTTCTTTTTTTAAAATTTACTTTACAATATTGTCTTGGTTTTGCCATACATCAACATGAATTCGCCATGGGTATACACGTGTTCCCCATCCTGAACCCCCTTCCCTCTCTTGTGCTTTTACCAAAAGTTCCACCAGCTTTTGCCATCCACTTTATGTCATAAGTATTTGTAATCTGAACATGCAAACACCAGATCAGAAACACTGAGGTCTGGTGGAGTGCTCTCCAGAGTGTGGCATGAGTACTGCTGGCATCATACAAGAAAATATTCAGATCAGTGGCTCAGTTGTGTCTGACTCTTTGCGACCCCATGAATTGCAGCACGCCAGGCCTCCCTGTCTATCACCAACTCCCAGAGTTCACTCAGACTCACGTCCATCAAGTTGGTGATGCCATCCAGCCATCTCATCCTCTGTCGTCCCCTTATCCTCTTGCCCAATCCCTCCCAGCATCAGAGTCTTTTCCAATGAGTCAACTCTTCGCATGAGGTGGCCAAAGTACTGTAGTTTCAGCTTCAGCATCATTCCTTCCAAAGAAATCCCAGGGTTGATCTCCTTCAGAATGGACTGGTTGGATCTCCTTGCAGTCCAAGGGACTCTCAAGAGTCTTCTCCAACACCACAGTTCAAAAGCATCAATTCTTCGGCTCTCAGATTTCTTCACAGTCCAATTCTCACATCCATACATGACCACAGGGAAAAACAACATTTTGTATTTTACTAGATATACACTTATCTTAAAGTGTATTCCGCTTATTACTTTATAATTATTCGTCCTTGGGTCAAGCTTCCTTTTCATACAAATTTAAGCTTAAAAATTGAGTTCATTAGCTTCTGACAAAAGTCAGATGGAGATTTGGGATTCTCTGGTAAGTGGAAAAATGAGGTGGGAAGCTCAGTCACTAACTAGCTGAATCACCATACCCAAGTCAGACTTTTTTGCGCATCTATTTCTTATTTGTAAAGAGACTGTTGCTCTTTCCCTGCAAGAAGTCATCTGCGGCCCCCTGTACAACCGTGGCTAAGATTAAAGTCCTGAGACCTTGGCAGCAAGGAGAAACTGCTGAAACAACGGAGGACCTCAAGGCGGCACTGTATCAGCTGCGCGTCGCTAAAGCGATAGGTGGTGAGGCTTCCAAACTCTCCAAGACCTGAGTGAGTGAGTGAGTGAGTGAGTGAGTGAAGTCGCTCAGTCGTGTCCGACTCTTTGCGACCCCATGGACTGTAGCCTGCCAGGCTCCTCTGTCCATGGGATTCTCCAGGCAAGAATACTGGAGTGGGTTGCCATTTCCTTCTCCAGGGGATCTTCCCAACCCAGGATTGAACCCAGGTCTCCTAGCAAATCCATCGCCCATGTTCTCACTGTTATTAACTAGACTCAGAAAGAGAACCTCAGGAAATTCTCTAAGGGCAAGAAGTATAAATCCCTGGATCTGTGCCATGCACCACCGCTTCAACAAGCAGGAAGAGAATCTGAAGACCCAGAAGCAGCACTGGAAGGAGCAGCCGTACCCACCACAGAAGTACACAGTCAAGGCCTGAGCACACAATCATCAACAAAACATGAATAAACTGGCAAAAATAAAGATTGTTGGGGTGACCTCTAAGATCCTTTCTGGCACACCACCATTAGATGATATGTTCTCTAAGTCACTTCAGTCGTGTCTGACTCTGTGAGACCCCATAGACGGCAGCCTACCAGGCTCTTCTGTCCCTGGGATTCTCCAGGCAAGACCACTGGAGTGGTTGCCATTTCCTTCTCCAATGCATGAGAGTGAAAACTGAAAGTGAAGTCGCTCAGTCGCGTCCGACTCTTCGAGATCCCATGGACTGCAGCCCACCAGGCTCCTCCATCCATGGGATTTTCCAAGCACGAGTACTGGAGTGGGGTGCCATTGCCTTCTCTGGAAACAGCCTAGATTAGATCAATCCTTTGAAAGGATTGATTAGAACAATCCTTTGAAAAACTGGAGATAGACTTGATTTGGCTTAGTAACATTTTTTTTTTTTTGCACATGGGAGGGATTCCAGGTATCTTTAGATTCTCTCATCTACATGGTGGCCAAACCGCAGAGAGTTTTATGTGCCATATTTCACATGTTAGTATCATCCTAATCTGAGAGTAAGAAGCTTGGGAATCCATGATGCAGTCAGATGAAAGATTTGAATAAAATCAGTTATAGAAGAAAAACACATGTTTATTACATGGAGAAAAGGATAGACAAACACTAGCATAAGGTAAAGAGTTGCCTTTTACAAACAGGAGGAGTCTAAAGCTTTATGATTATGTAAAATAGTTGGTCTGGTTTCTGGTTTTAATTTTTCACTCTGAAAATAGAAAACATGCTAACAAGATGACCATTTCCAGGGGTAATAAAATTTGAATCACAAATTAGCACTATGTGCCTCTACTAAACTGTCTTGAATTAGTTCTCTACAATAGCTACAGAATGCCAGTTAAACCCAAAACTTGACCTGGAGAACCAGAGAGCATTTAATGGAGAAAATCTCTACCAAGTAAGACTTTCATGGCTAGGCTCCTTGTTATTTAAAATCATCTCCATAGTTTTAGAAATAACCCATCTTTTTCTTGAACAGGAGTTGCTGTCCCTTTGTCTTCCTGAAGATTACCTATCATTACAACTGACCTTGCTTAAAAAGAAATTAGATTAACCAATTAGATTGTGAGGTGAAATGGAGAAAATTTGGTGATGATGAAGTTTGTGAATATTTGAACTAATAAGCAGTTTGAAAATGATCAAATTAAGGACTAAAGTCCTTTCATTTGCTATTTGGAATGCTAATTTCATCTATTTAACCTATTCAACAAACAAATGAACAACCACCAACAAAACCAATATAATCTTTTTTTTTTTGGTGTAGAAATAGATCTGCTTATAATAGTGCAAAAAAGTAGAAAAGATGCTATGGGTGAAAAATTTTACCTATGATCTCTAAAAGGGCATATTCATAGAGCACATCGAAACACACAATACATAAATACAGAGATTGGGTGTCTGGAATACCAACAACTTCATTATCTGTTGCAGTTTCAAGGGCCTCTTAGAAAATGTGGCTTCACAATTCGTTAGCTTGTCCAATTGTTAAAAATATCTTAAGTATGCATTCTCAATCTGCAGAAATAATTTGAAGTTTGTCATTCTTAATTACAGTGGGGGCTGTGAACTCCGGCAAAGACAGAGACTCTGTGTGGAGCTGCTCCAGACTTCGGCTCCATCACTGCTGACTCAGTCTCCTCCTCAGAATAGCAGCCAGTCTCTGCCTGGTCTCACTGACTGAAGATGATCGACCCCGGGGAGGATGTGGCTGGGGGACTGTGGGCAAACCTGAGCTGCTGACCCTGTTGGGCTGAGAAAAGGCTGGAGAAGTGGTGGGCTTCGACACTCCAGGCAGGCCAGGGATTTTGATTACTTTCTCAGAGTGCAGTCTTGCAAGCCTTCTCTCTCCCTGACCACTCCCAGCTGCAGCAGAGGAGGTTAGGCTGCCCTGGCTGAGGGAGCACGGTGACAGCGGCAACTGTCCGTTCAGCTTCCTGAGCTCCAGGAGTTGTTCTCTGGCTTGACTCAAAGCCTCCGTCAGTTCAAAGCGTTCTTCACACTCTCTACGAACTGTTTCCTGAAGAAAAGTGTTCTGAAATGATAAAAAGGAAAGAAAAATCAGCCATAGCTTTTAATAGTGTACATATGGACAGTTACTGGCAATATAAATTGATAACTGAACTGGAAATCAGAGGTCTGTGTTCTCTGACAGGGACAAATGAGTCAAAAATGCAAATGGTTTGTGAAGATGGAAAGAACTTTAAGAGAATATTTGGTTCAACCCTTGCAGTTTGCAGAAGAGGAATCAAGAGTCAGGGTCACTCAGATGTTAGTGGTGCTGGAATCCAGAATGCCTACTTCAGTAGGGTTTCAACTCCTTTGTGCCTGAGACAGTCTGTCCTGCACATGTGATGTCTAATAAATATCTGTAGTGTCATTATGTTATTTTATAATGAAGGGAAACTGCAGTACATAAGACAGATAAAAATTGCTTGAATTAGAAAATTGAGAGAATAAAATATATCAGCTGTAGCATTTAGATAATAAAATCAGTGATTTTATGTGATGCTTTCTCAGAACTTAAATATACTTATGATTTGCTCTTTTGTGAGATATATATCAAAATGAAGAACAAAATCTGCTTTGAACTTCATTCAGCAATCACATATCAAGTTACTAGAAGCTATAGTGGATGTAGTTCCTGCTCTCAAGAAGTTTGCACCATTGTAAGTTTGAGTAGAGCTGCTTCTTACATCCCCAACAGAGGTTGGAGCCAAGGGTAGAAGCAATGGGGGTTAAAGAGACAGAAGAATTTTTTCGTAGCCAGAGCTGTCTAAGGATACTCTGAAGGGTTGAATCTCACTTGACTGGGAAGTACTGGAGCAAATTTAAGCTTCAAATATGTGACTAGACTAGAGATCATTACAACTTCTTCAAACAGTGAGACTCTGCATTTCTAGTTGAAGAATGATAGCCATCTTTCATCTATGGAATTCATCAAAATTACTTCAAGCTCCGTGGTAAAAATTGGGTCTTGGATCTCCCTAATGTCTTGACATTCATGTCTGCAGGATGTCAGAAAAGAGATTGAAAAGTAAATAACTAAAAATGGTATGCAGGAACTTCTCTGCTGGTCCAGTGGTTAAGAATCTGCCTTGCAATGTAGGGGATGCAGGTTCCATCCCCGGTCAGGGAATGAAGATCGCACATGCTGTAAAGCAACTGAGCCTACAGGCAGCAACTACCGCGCCTGCACACTCTGGTGCCCAGAGGCCAAAACTAGAGTCAGTGTGCCATAAGAAACAAATAAATATTTTTAAAAAAGAAAGAAAATGATATCCAAATAAGTAACTACAGTTAAAGTGATCATGCTACAGGATTCTTCAGCTGAAAATGACTTTCTACCTGGTTAGCTTGTTTGTAAAAAACAGCCAAGGCATTCCCAAGGCTGATGCTCGGTGGAAAGCGTCCTCCTAAGTGCTTACTGACTAATCTGCTGTCAGTAGAACTAAAAACAAAGCATCAGGGAAAGTAGCATCTTCCTGTATTTGAGCTCCTTGTGATTACAGTCAGAACTCCATTTGATTCCAAATTTGGTAATCAAAACTGAGGAATATGGAGCAATTCCAGATTAACAGTTGCACACTAATATTCTATCAAATCAGTGGCATGTCTGGGTCAAACAAACTCTCATCATTTACATATATTAGCAGTAGACATACATGATCCACATATTCACATATTTTTTTTTAAATAATAGGGGTTAATTACTCAATTCCAGTTAATTTTTTTTTTTTTTTTTTTTTTAGGGACAGGAGACCAAGGATGGTGTTTGTGGCTTTATCATCTAGTTCTCATTAACTCTTCCTGAAATACTTGTTGAAAAGGCAGGAGAAGGAGGGCTAGACAAGAGGTTAATAAAGTGCCTTGTTAGGTGTCTTCTCATTTCCTGCTCCCAACAATTATATTTGACCAAGAAAGACACTGAAGCCCATACTTGCTTTGTAATTTGCTGAGAGTAACCAGCTTGGAAATGGTGGGGCCCCTGTTTGCCGCTAGAGCCAGCTCCAAGCTGCTTATGCCTAAATTAAGTGTCTAATTAATTATATCAAGCAGGCAGGGGCCATTTTGTTCCAGAACAATGAAGCAATAAAAAACAGTAAGACATCGCATCTGGTTTTGTCCAACTTTTCTAAATTTGAACTTTCTTTTAAAAGGAAAAAGCATCTATGCATTTTGTTCTTTGTCTACTAGTAGTGTAAGCAGGCAAAATGTATTGAAGTGGTTAGATTTATGAGGCCTTAAATAAATTAGCATAGAAATTTCCTCAAATAAGAAAGCTATGGGAAAGAGTTAATTTTATTTAAATATATATAAAAGAAATTATAGAAGTTAACAATGTGGTCAATAAATGGGTGACGTGAATAAAAGGTGCACAAATATGGACGGATAAAGTGATGGACGATATGACAACAAGGGCTCTCATTAAAAGGAAAAGAAAACTCAATCCATTTACAAAATTAAATTCAAGTCTCAAAGGAAAGGAGTAGTACTGTGGAAAACATCTTAAAAGGAAGTTACTCAAAAGCCATTTCAAGCAAGTGACACTCCACTGAAGGAGAAAACGAAAAGGTGGAGTGAACCCAAAGATGTCCTGGTAACAAGTACAGTGGGAGAAAAGTACCTGCCAACTCCAGACTGAATTTTGGAAGTGCTGGGCCCACTGCTCTGGAACTCATCCTTCTTCAAGGCTATTTGCTTCCAGAACAAAGGACAAATTCTCTTCATTATTCCCCAAATTGGGAGAACCTCTAAACTGAGACTAGGATCCAAAGATAGGTCTTCTATTTTGTCTTTGTTGTAAACACTAAGAAATCTCAGATGAATCTCACATACCTGTATCTCCTCTGGCACTTAATATTACCACCTTCTTTAACATTTGGATTATAACTCAATTTTGTAGTTCAGGTGTTAGAATTTATTCAATTGTGAAATAAATAAATGAAATAGAACACATCGAGTTTTGGGGATTGCTGTTTCAGAGTTGGAGTGTATGTGACAGGGCATGACAGGAGCACACGTGGATGTGGCCAGAGTCAGTGAGACACTTTAGTGGAAAGTTCCATATGTGAAAAAGAATCATTACTTGTGGGTAGATGGGATTGCTGATGTTTTTGTCAGGTTAGGTTGTTTTAGAATTTTAATATGTATTTTCATTGAACAACATGGGAAAATATCTAAGATGGAACATGTTCAGTAAGACTGAAAGTCATGGGCAAATACGAGAATAATCAGTGAAGCTACAGCATTCTAAAAGTTTTAGGTAAAAGCATCTTTGGCCATATTTTAATATGGCAAAATAGTGTTATCACTGGATTGCAACTAAACTGTAAGTCAAAATGGAAAAGAAGGCATGAGTCAGATGAAGAGAGGCAGTGGGTTTTCCAGGCAGAGTGGGCAGTGATGCAAATGCCCGGCAGTGAGAGAGGGAGAGTCACATCTTGGAAGATACATGGCTTAGTATGACCCCAGGTCAGAGTGCAGAGAACTGGAGAGACCAGGGCTGAGGCAGGGAGAGCAAGCAGGATCAGATCAAGGATGACTTTGACACCCTGCTAATAGTGGAGTTTTAACTCAATTCTGAGGGCCATATGCAGTCCTGAAAGATTTATTTAAGCAGGGGCTGGCATGGTCAAATTCACAATAAAGGAAGACCCCTTTGCCAGTTCTGTAGAAAGTAGCCCTGAGTGGGGAGGGATGGGAAGAAGGAAGGATAGGAGGTCAATTTTCATGCAGCAGGTTCATATCCCAAGTGCCCCTTGGTTGGGGTGGTCTAGGAGAAGGGGAGCTAGCATTCCTGAGTCCTTAACCCATGCCAATTGGGTGAGAACATTATCTATAGATATGCCTACAACATTTTCAGATGATGGCCACTTTGAACAGACTTAAAATATGGCACTCCTACTGGGAAAATAAATGTCAAAATGAAAATATAAATTAGCTCACCATCTGTATGAAATTTCTAGTATTAAAAAAAATGGTCAATTTCCCCCACTCTTTGTAATATAAGAATGGTTTATTTTTATGTTTGTTTTCTTTTTTATCCTTAGAGACAGCTGGATTGCTTTCAATTCCAAACACAGTGGAAGAAGCAAGACAAGGCTTTGCTGGATTACTTGATCATTCTGAAGGTGAGAATTCCATTTGTGATGGCAATCCGCTGTATTTGGCATAATTTTGGGGGAACATGCCAGGAAAGCAAGTTCTCAGTGAAGAAGCAGCACAGATGGGTATCTTTGTCCATGCTTTATACCCAGTGAGGTCTGAACCAGTCATGCAGTGATCAGATTACAATTTCCGCCAACCCAAACTAGATGTCTCCCAGGGTGAGTAGGTGGCTGGCCAACTGGGTGGGGAGCTGAGGTGAAAGGAGACTCTGTGGAAAAGGTGTGGAAACCAGAAAGATGAGTGGGTGTTAGCAAAGGATGTGCCCAACCTTCCATTTAAGACTTCTGTTCAGCTAATCTGATCAGCCAAAACACTGCAGGAAAACAGTGGAAATGGCCTTTTGGTAAGGCAGGGAGGAGAATCTGAATAAATTCCCAGGAAAGAAGCAAAATGGATGTTAGGCGGGTTGTTCTTAAAATTGTTTTCTATGCTTGCAAACATAATGGACACTGTGAAATAACCATGGCAGACATACTAAAACAGAAGAAGAGATGGAGGGCAATAGTCCCTTGAACTGATAGCCTTCAAGAGCAGATTTTAGAATGGAGAGGAAGAGGCCATGAAGACATAGTGTTCAGGATTTACTTTCTAAGTCAGTAAGCTAATTTTAGTTGAGACTTAATTAACATTAATTAGATACAACAAAAACAGTTTCTCCATATTTTTCTCATTCTGTCAAATTTTTGGCATCCATACTCCATACCAGGGCTGACTCTCCAACACGTGAAAGACAGTTTTGCCTGGATCTCCCTCTCCATGACTGGAGACCCTTGGTCTGAGCCCCCTACCCCTCAGAATAGCCCCTCTCCACCCACCACCCCATCTGCCCCTGTTCCCTGTGAAGCTGGAAGGCAGAGAGCCTCCATTTACTAACCCTTTACTCTTTGGAAGACACTCCAGCGTTCTCTTTATTAGGTTCAAATTGAGTAGTTCTCAAAAATGAGAACTACTCACTTTTTAATTGACTCTCTTTGGTTTCTCATAAATGGAGTTACCAGAGAAATGTGTGCCATTTTTCTCTACATCAAATAAATATACAAACAAATGCATATCCTAAAACTAGGCATATTCTTCTTGCAGAAAAGCTATTTATGTTTTCAAATGTATGTATTCCTAAAATTTAATCTTAGAGTTTACATAAATCCATCCTTACCAGATGTGTTAGTAACATTTCCTAAATAAATAGGCCTTCTTTTTTAAAAAATAGGCTTCACATTTGGAGCATCCCTGGTGGCTCAGATGGTAAAGAATCTGCCTGCAATGCAGGAGACTTAGGTTTGATCCCTGGGTTGGGAAGATCCCCTGGAGGAGGGCATGGTAACCCATACCAGTATTCTTGCCTGGAGAATTTCATGGACAGAGGAGCCTGGCAGGCTACAGTCCATGGGATCTCAAAAGAGTAGGACATGACTGAGCGACTTTCACTCTCACTTTCACTTTACATTTGGAAAATATTGATAACACCAAAAATTTTAAAACTCATCCAGGGGCTTCCCTAGTGGCTCTGTGGTAAAAAAAAAAAAACCCACCTGCCAATGCAGGAGACCTGGGTTCGATCCCTGGGTTAGGAAGATTTCCCTGGAGAAGGAAATGGCAACCTAGTCCAGTATTCTTGTCTGGGAAATCCCATGGACAGAGGATCCCGGTGGGCTACAGTCCATGGGGTCTCAAAAGAGTCAGACATGACTTAGCAACTAAACAACAGCAACAACAAATGGAAGAGGCTACCCTAGATCTCCAGGAGCATATGCATTTTATTAACTTTCAACAATTCAAAACTGAATTTCAAAACCTATCTGAAATCAAAATTCCTGTACAGGAGATTGTGAGTCTAAGTTGCAGGCTCCCTTCTTTAACTTCCATTCCTTAGAGTCCTTGCCAGACTCTTCCTGTTTCCCTCCCACCTCACTAGATGTTCCCTCTCCATCACCTTTGCCCTAGTCTCCTCCTCCTCCCAGCCTCTCAGAGTTGGCACATTCTCAACCTTCCTCTATTGCCCCATGCCCTGGGTGACCTCGTTTAGTTCCAAGGCTTAGGATGTGTGGATGTCTTTGAAATCAGTATCTCTCCTCAGTGTTCCCTGAACATATTGTCCATTCAACACCTCCATTTGGATATCTAACAGAAATGTTAAGGTTCAGTTCAGTTCAGTTCAGTCGCTCAGTCGTGTCCAACTCTTTGTGTCCCAGCATCAGAGTCTTCCAATGAGCCAACTCTTCACGTGAGGTGGCCAAAGTACTGGAGTTTCAGCTTCAGCATCAGTCCAAAGAAATCCCAGAGCTGATCTCCTTCAGAATGGACTGGTTGAATCTCCTTGCAGTCTAAGGGACTCTCAAGAGTCTTCTTCAACACCACATTTCAAAAGCATCAATTCTTCCGAGCTCAGCTTTCTTCACAGTCCAATTCTCACATGACCACTGGAAAAACCATAGCCTTGACTAGATGGACCTTTGTTGGCAAAGTAATGTCTCTGCTTTTCAATAGGCTATCTAGGTTGGTCATAACTTTTCTTCCAGGGAGTAAGCGTCTTTTAATTTCATGGCTGCAATCACCATCTGCAGTGATTTTGGAGCCCCAAAAAATAAAGTCTGACACTATTTCCGAGAGGAGCTACCCCACGTCCGAGGCCAGGGGCCGTGGCCTGGAGGAGCAACCCCACCTCCAAGGAGCAGTGAGGGCGCAGGAGGGCCTAGAGGAGCCATTCCACATTCAAAGTCAGAAGGGGCTGTGGTGAGGAGATACCCCTCATCCAAGGTAAGGAGCAGGGGCTGCACTTTGCTGGAGCAGCCATAAAGACATATCCCATGTCCAAGATAAGAGAAACCCAAGTAAGACGGTAGGTGTTGCAAGACGGCATTAGAGGGCAGACACACTGAAACCATACTCACAGAAAACTAGTCAATCTAATCACACTAGGACTACAGCCTTGTCTAACTCAATGAAACTAAGCCATGCCCGTGGGGCTACCGAAGATGGGCGGGTCATGGTGGAGAGGTCTGACAGAATGTGGTCCACTGGAGAAGGGAACGGCAAACCACTTCAGTATTCTTGCCTTGAGAACCCCATGAACAGTATGAACAGTATGGTAAGATTCAGTTCAGTTCAGTTCAGTTCAGTCGCTCAGTTGTGTCTGACTCTTTGCGACCCCATGAATTGCAGCACACCAGGCCTCCCTGTCCATCATCATCTCCCGGAGTTGACTCAAACTCAAGTCCATCGAGTTGGTGATGCCAACCAGCCATCTTATCTTCTGTCGTCCCCTTCTCTTTCTGCCCCCAATCCCTCCTAGCATCAGAGTCTTTTCCAATGAGTCAACTCTTTGCATCAGGTGGCCAAAGTACTGGAGTTTCAGCTTTAGCATCATTCCTTCCAGAGAACACCCAGGACCAATCTCCTTTAGAATGGACTGGTTGGATCTCCTTGCAGTCCAAGGGACTCTCAAGAGTCTTCTCCAACACCACAGTTCAAAAGCATCAATTCTTCGATGCTCAGCCTTCTTTATAGTCCAACTCTCACATCCATACATGACCACTGAAAAAACCGTAGCCTTGACTAGATGGACCTTTGTTGGCAGAGTAATGTCTCTGCTTTTGAATATGCTGTCTAGGTTGGTCACAGCTTTCCTTCCAAGGAGCAAGCGTCTTTTAATTTCATGGCTGCAAGCACCATCTGCAGCGACTTTGGAGCCCAGAAAAATAATGTCAGCCACTGTTCCCACTGTTTCCCCATCTATTTGCCATGAAGTGATGTGACCAGATGCCATGATCTTAGTGTTCTGAATGTTGAGCTTTAAGCCAACTTTTTCACTCTCCTCTTTCACTTTCATCAAGAGGCTTTAGTTCTTCTTCACTTTCTGCCATAAGGGTGGTGTCATCTGCATATCTGAGGTTATTGATATTTCTCCCCAAATTCTTGATATTCCTCCCAATTGTATTCCTTAACTAGTGTTTTCCATCTTAGTAATGGCACTTTCATTCACTCAGTTGTTGAGACACCAAACTTTGGCGTTATCTTTGACCCCTCTTACCATTCTTCATCATCCCACCCATCAGCAACTTCTGTTACCTCCACCGAGGAAATTTATACCAAATATATTCCAAATCTGGCCAATTGTCACCTCCTTTATGATGATGACCAAGAATGCTTTTCTAGACCTTTTCAAGGACCTTGCAATAGGTCTTTCTGCTTTCATTTTGCCCTGCCCCCTTCAACCTATTTTCCACACAGTAGTCAGAGTGATTCTCTAAAAATAAGTCATATCATGTCACTCCCTTGTTCAACATTGCCAGGTAGCTTTTCACCACACTTAGAAAACAATCCAAAGTCTTTTAAAATAATTATTTATTTTTGGTTGTACTGGTTCTTCACTGATGTGCATGGGCTCTCTCTAGTTGTAGTGAGCAAGGGCTACTCTCTAGTTGTGGAGCGAGGGCCTCTCATTGTGGTGGCTCCTCTTGTTGTGGAGCACAGGCTCTAGGGTGCCTGGGTTTTAGTAGCTGTGCACACAGACTCAGTAGTTGTGGCTCCTGGGCTTAGTTGCTCCATAGTATGTGGAATCTTACTGGATCATGGATTGAACCTGTGTCCTCTGCAATGGCAGGTGGGTTCTTATCCACTTTGCCACCAGGGAAGTCCAACAATCCAATGTCTTCGTTGTTTTTCAATTGCTAAATCTTGTCCGACTCTTTTCAACTCCGTGGACTGCAGCACATCAGGCTCCTCTGTCTTCCACTGTCTCCTGGAGTTTGCTCAAATTCATGTCCATTGAGTTGGTGATGCTATCTAACCATCTCATCCTCTGTCACCCCCTTCTCCTTTTGCCTTCAGTCTTTCCCAGTGTCTTTTCCAGTGAGTCGGCTCTTCGCATCGGGTGGCCAAAGTATTGGAGCTTTGGTTTCAACATCAGTCTCTCCAGTGAATATTCAGAGTTGATTTCCTTTAGGATTTACCGGTTTGATCTCCTTGCAGTCCAAGGGACTCTCAGAAGAGAAGCCAAAGTTGGAAGGTGTGCAAAGTCTTTAATGCCTTCAAAGACTCCACATGAATTGGCCCCTCCAACTTTGCTCCCTACCATGCCCTCCTTGCTCACTATGCTCCAGCAATGCTTGCTGACTTCCTTGTGGTTTCTCAAAGGTTCCCAGGGTGCTTCTTACCACAGGGCCTTTGCACTTCCTATTCACTCTATCTGGAATGCTCTTTTTCTTACTTCAGGTCTGCTTGAATATTATCTTCTCAGAGAGACCTCTGACCATCCCTTCGAATATAACACCTCATATATATGTATGTGTGTGTGTATATATATATTCTGCTGCTGCTGCTGCTAAGTCGCTTCAGTCGTGTCCGACTCTGTGCGACCCCATAGACGGCAGCCCACTAGGCTCCTCTGTCTGTCCCTGGAATTCGCCAGGCAAGAACACTGGAGTGGGTTGCCATTTCCTTCTCCAATGCATGAAAGTCAACAGTGAAAGTGAAGTCGCTCAGTCGTGCCCGACTCTTAGGGACCCCATGGACTGCAGCCTACCAGGCTCCTCTGTCCATGGGATTTTCCAGGCAAGAGTACTGGAGTGGGGTGCCATTGCCTTCTCCGATATATATATTCTACTTCAGTAGAAAAAGATTAAAAAACAAAAACAACCAGCTGTATTAGGCTGGATGTAGATTCTGTGGGTTCACTGAAGAGTATTCCTTTTGTTTGGACTTGAAGAATAAACAGAAATGTTTCAGGTACCTGTTACTAAAATTTAAGCTAGAATCTGCTTTGTTTTTTTTTTTAAATTTCTCTAATCTTAAAAAATATCTCATTAAGGTTCATATTCTGTTGTTTATTTGCTGTACTTACAACTTTCCTGTTTCTTCTTCTATAACTTTGTCCTTTATCCTTTCCTCTGCTTCCCTCTCTGTCAGGTCCTCTATATCATTTACTCTTATCCATTATTTTAAATTATTTTTAAAAATTAGTTTATTACACATAGTTAAAGACTAAAATAATACTATAACTTTATAATGAAATAAAGCACTTCTTCACACTTTCAGGTTCTGCCTCCCAGGAACAATCATTTTTCAGGTTTTTAAGCTGTTTCTAATGATATTTATATCCATAGTCCTAAATAATGTTATTATACAGCTACCTCATGGTTTTCAATTTTGAAGTCATTATCTACTGATTTCATAGAATCAAAGATGAGGATTTAGCTTCCTTACAGTTGTTTCACCTTCCATTAGAAGATGTTTCTGCTCACCTAGGAGAGGCTCCTATCACAATTTTATTGAAAAACCTTCCCAATTTCTACCACAATTTTTAGTCAAATCTATATTCCGCCTTATATGATTATAGTGTATAAGTATATGTACACCTCAGCCATGCAGTGTACTATGATTACACTTCCTTTCTTTCACAGTTCCCTTCTGGAGTTTATTATTATCCCATTATTTATCTGCTTAGTTTTCTAGGTGTTGATAACCAATTTTTCACCAAACCTACTTACAGAAGTGTAAATATCCTCTCAACACATTTAAGCACTCCATGTAATCTATCCATTCTTTTTTTTCCTCAGAGACATACTTCTAAAAATCTGCCATTCTTTTATTGAACTCAGTCTGGTTTTCTCCAAGTCTGTTACACTGCTGTCATCCTTGGATTTTTTCCCACCATCGTCCTGGACCTGGGGATTCCCCCTACCTCTCTCCTGTGTGGAAATGCTCATTTCCTGATTCGTGTGTCTTCTCCTTTCTTAGTTTACTCCCTCATTGTGGAGCTTCCTGAGAAAGGCTGCAAGGGAAGTACCAGGAGGGGCGACCTCGTCCAAGGTAAGGAGCAGCAGCTGCGCTTTGCTGGAGCAGCCATGAAGAGACACGCCAGGTCCAAGGTAAAGAGAAACCCAAGTAAGATGGTAGGTGTTGCGGGAGGGCATCAGAGGGCAGACACACTGAAACCATAATCACAGAAAACTAGCCAATCTGATCACACAGACCACGGCCTTGTCTAACTCAATGAAACTAAGCCATGCCATGTGGGGCCACCCAAGACAGATGGGTCATGGCGGAGAGGTCTGACAGAATGTGGTCCACTGGAGAAGGGAATGGCAAACCACTTCAGTATTCTTGCCTTGAGAACACCATGAACAGTATGAAAAGGCAAAATGATAGGATACTGAAAGAGGAACTCCCCAGGTCAGTAGGTGCCCAATATGCTACTGGAGATCAGTGGAGAAGTAACTCTAGAAAGAATGAAGGGATGGAGCCAAAGAAAAAAACAATACCCAGTTGTGGATGTGACTGGTGATAGAAGCAAGGTCCGATGCTGTAAAGAGCAATATTGCAGAGGAACCTGGAATGTTAGGTCCATGAATCAAGGCAAATTGGAAGTGGTCAAACAGGAGATGGCAAGAGTGAATGTTGACATTCTAGGAATCAGCGAACTAAAATGGACTGGAATGGGTGAATTTAACTCAGATGACCATTATATCTACTACTGTGGGCAGGAATCCCTTAGAAGAAATGGAGTAGCCATCATGGTCAACAGAAGATCTTGTTCGTTTCCAAGGCAAACCATTCAATATCATGGTGATTCGAGCCTATGACCCAACCAGTAATGCTGAAGAAGCTGAAGTTGAACGGTTCTATGAAGACCTACAAGACCTTTTAGAACTAATACCCAAAAAGATGTCCTTTTCATTATAGGGGACTGGAATGCAAAAGTAGGAAGTCAAGAAACACCTGGAGTAACAGGCAAATTTGACCTTGGAATATGGAATGAAGCAGGGCAAAGACTAATAGAGTTTCACCAAGAGAATGCACTGGTCATAGCAAACACCCTCTTCCAACAACACAAGAGAAGACTCTACACATGGACATCACCAGATGGTCAACACCGAAATCAGATTGATTATATTCTTTGCAGCCAAAGATGGAGAAGCTCTATATAGTCAGCAAAAACAAGACCGGGAGCTGACTGTGGTTCAGATTATGAACTCCTTATTGCCAAATTCAGACTTAAATTGAAGAAAGTAGGGAACACTACTAGACCATTCAGGTATGACCTAAATGAAATCCCTTATGATTTATACAGTGGAAGTGAGAAATAGATTTAAGGGACTAGATCTGATAGAGTGCCTGATGAACTATGGATGGAGGTTTGTGACATTGTATAGGAGACAGGGATCAAGACCATCCCCATGGAAAAGAAATGCAAAAAAGCAAAATGGCTGTCTGAGGAGGCCTTACAAATAGCTGTGAAAAGAAGAAAAGTGAAAAGCAAAGGAGAAAAGGAAAGATAAGCATCAGAATGCAGAGTTTCAAAGAATAGCAAGGAGAGATAAGAAAGCCTCCCTCACATTTCATGGATATATCTTCTCTTTTGTCTCTAAGGATATGAATTATGCTCTTTTTTGACACTTTTTCTTCCCACATTGTTCTTTTTTTGCTTATTTGTTTGATCCTGATTCTGTCTTTCATATTAGAAGTATTCCTCAAATGCTTGGTTATTCTTGGTTTTTGTGTTTAAAAATGAGTCTTCAAAATGTTACTGGAAACTCTGTGTGCCTACTAGGTAAGGGCTTGTTTACTGGTATATGTTTCATTGGACATGCATATAACTTTTAATTAAAAGTTATTTAGTGCCCAGAGGTACTAATAGTTGTTGGTACCCAGAGGTATTTTCTTTTTTTAAACTTTCTTTAATCAATTAATCAGTGTCTTATAGTTTTTAGTGTATAAGTCTTTCAATTCATTGGTTAAGTTTATTCCCAAGCCAGAGGTATCTTCTTTTGAGCTAGCTCATTTTACCACAGAGGGCTCCTCCAATTTCCTGGGTATTGATATATAAGCTTGGTTGTCTGTGTTCTGGGAAGTGAGTGGGTGACAGGGACTGGGAGGTCTCACCCTGAAATATACAGACCTTCACTCTAGCTCTTGCCTTATATTCTGCTTTTGTGTATCCTCAGGTCCAAAGACTCTTGCATTCAGGTTTTCTAGAGTGTAAACCTTTAGGATCCTGCCAGGACGGTAGGTGGAGGCTGCCTGGGGTTGCAGAGGGCATCTAAGCATCTGTTTGCACCTTTAAAAACCATTCAAACAGCCCTGTTTTCAGATCTACACTTCTCTCCCACTTTGAGAGATTATCTGTTGAGCCTTTCTAATGTGATTGGGTTTGCTCCTTTTTAGGATTCCATGCACTCCCACACTCTCCACAAGCATTAGGTTTCAATATCCATAACCTGCTGATTACCTCTCATCCATACCTTACTTTCCGTTTTCCAAATTTTGGTCAACATTTTTTTCATCAAATGTCATCTCCTTTCCTGTTCTTTTTTCCTTATGTATTTATTCAATTTTAATTAATTTACTGTCATTTTAGGGTATTTAGGGATGGATGCAGAGATAAACATATGCAATTAATCATTCATGTTTAACCAAGAGCATTACCTTCTATTTTTGAATATCTTTCATCTTCATTAGATAGCTATAGGAAGTGGGAGAATTTAAAACTTCTGCTCCTTATGTTTTCCTTATCTATAGTTTTAAGTCAACAAAAATATTGAACTCTCTGTACTGGCTTTACTTTGATCTGTTTTTCACATTCTCCTTTTGGATCCAAGGCCCCAAACAGTGGAGCCACACTGTCTTGGTAGTGCTCAAGAGCTAGTGGAGCTCTTACTAGCTTATGGAGCTAGTAAGGAAGGAAAACTGGCAGCAAAAAGCATGGGATCTATTTTAAGCTGGTTTTAAATGATACTGTCCTGTTCTCTAACATATTATGTTTCTTTCCTGGCTTCTTATTTGTTTAAACTGTTCCAATTTTTGATGTCTGTGTCTTTTCCCTGTAAAGAATTTCAGGAGCCCCTTTTTTACATTTACATTTCCCATTTAGTTTTACTTCCTATTTTTTCTCTTCTTATTGACCTGAACCTTTTGTTGCTTCACCTTCTTGACCCTCGTTTCTGTGGCAGCACTCCACTAATCCCTGCTCCATGGAGGAATATCCATTTTGCCCTTTTGAGGCTATGGCTTTCCTCCTATCCTTGAGAACTTTCTTTACACAATTAAAAACAAAGTTCTACCTATTTTCTGGCTTCCTGAATGAGAGTGGGGTTTTCCTCTCCTTAATTAGCTTTCTTATCAGACCATTAATTTATCTTCTTTCAAATGGGAATTTGTTCTCCACTTAAATGAGGCTGTTTTCCTCCAGAATCTGAGAAATTTCAAGTGTATGGAATGCATGGTCACAAAAAGTAGTACTTTTTACTTTACATGCTAACAACCTCAGTTCTCTCTGGCTCATAATTCCTATCACTTGTATTAATTCATTTCCAATTTAATAAGAATGTTCTGGACTTTAGCATTCTTAAACAGAGAAGCAGTCTTAATTATTTACTCTTACAGTTCAGTTGTAATTGTCTAACTTCTAGTGGGAAGTCTGCCCTCAGCCATGTCCCAAGATAACTTTACTTTTGCTACAATCCCTTTCTATTTCCCAGTAATGATCTACAATCATTTATATACCAACTCAGTATCGTATCTTTCCAAAATCTGCATGTAAAAAAATTTCATCTCTGAGTGGTTTCCTGTTACAACCAACAGGCAGGAAGAATTCCAAATGTAGCTGCTTTTGTGTGAAAAAGATATTCGTTCTTCACTTTTAGTCTAGCTTCTCTTGCCAAAGTTACCTTCAGAGGCCCTGAGTTGGCAAACTATAAAATGGCCCCCGGTTATCCCTGCCCTCTTGCTATTCACAGCCTTCTGCAACCCCTTTGAGTTGAGTGTGGCCTGGAGTTGTTGTTCCATCTCTAATGAATAGAATGCAGCAAAAGCAGCGGGATACCACTTCTGAGATTAAGTTAGAGAGACTGCAGCTTCTATCTTGGGCACCCTCTCTTGCACTCTCTCTTTCTTACTCGCTTGTTTTGCAAGAGACTAGCTGCCATGTTGCCAGGCTCTTCTATGGAAAAGTTCATGTTGGAAGGAAGTGAGGGGTTCTTCTCTTCCCCTTCTTCAGCCAACATTGAACTGAGGCTCTCAGCCCAACAACCATGAGGAAGTAAATCCTGTTGACAACTACAAAAGTGAGCTTGGAAGTCAACCTGCCCCCAGTTGAGCCTTTTTAATGAGACTGCAGCAGCTGACACCCTAACACCAACCTCATGAGAGGTACTGAGCAAGAGGCATCCAGCTAAGCCGTACATTCAGATCTCTGATACTCAGAAATAAATGTTCGCTGTTTAAAGCCACTGATTTTGATGACAATTTGTTACATAACGATACATAACTAATACAAGTCCTATGGCCAGATTGTTAACTTTTAGTCTGTGTTTTTTACATGGGAAGTTTCTTTTAGGTCATTCTTGCCTCTGGATGTCACTTTAACTGCTCAACATAATATGTTCTCTAAATTCCTCTTTGAAAGCATGGGATGGCAGTTGTCAGTCATGTTCATAATTGCATATTGATGACTAGCACAGTGCCTGGCACTTGAATATAGGCACGGGCCTATTATATATTTCCTGGATTTGACCCTTTATAGTCTTGTTCTAGTTTATAAATTCCTAGAATAAAAAAATGTCCTATGGCAACCCACTCCAGTGTTCTTGCCTGGAGAACCCCAGGGACGGGGGAGCCTGGTGGGCTGCCGTCTATGGGGTCGCACAGAGTTGGACACAACTGAAGTGACTTAGCAGCAGCTTAGCAGCAGTTTATAAATAACTCATCACTTTCCATATTGCCATTTCTTTGGGAGATTTAAGAGTTAGAAAACCTGCTGGTCTAGTTAATTTGGCCTTTCTCTCCTTTAACCTGCTGTCCCACCTCTAGAACTTCAACACTGCTGTCTTAGTTGAAGCATCACCTCTCTCCTTCTCCAGCAGAGCTGAGTCCATGTGTATGCTGGCTCTTCCCACTCCTGCCTGGACTGGAGGAGCAGCCCCCTTTTCCAAGGGAGGTTGTGGTGCTGTGTTCCAACAGGAGACATTCAATCACACAACACCCTAACCATCTGGTAGAGTAAGCATTAGTGTGTTTATTATTATTCTAAAAGTAACAGAGAGAGAGGGTGTGTGTGTGTGTGTGTGTGTATCCTGGAGATTTGAGTGCCAAGCCTTAGGTCACTTTGAAATTTAGAAGCAGAATCACTAAAATTCAAGTATCCTAAAAGAGGAAATATAGAAATTCATGGAGATGAAATTTAGAGATCCAAATCTAAGAAATTCAAATTTGAATCTTGGCTCCACCATGCTGGGTCATCTTAGAAATTATTCAAACATCTTGAGTCAGTTTCTCATCTGTAACATGGAGGTAATTCCTACTTTAATAGGGTTTTTAGGTATTATTTTTGATCCAATATTTTGTTCATTCCACATTTTAACTTAAAATTTCTTTGGAATAGGTTCACTATGTCATAATTATAATGATGGTATAAACTTTGAATTTTGGTTGACAATTTACAAATAGCAAGAAAACATGGTATATTTATTAATAATCAATATTACTACTAGCACTTTCCTTTTATTCATCTTTAAGACACCAATGAAACCAATAAATATTATTTATCACTAACATTCAGAATCTTCCTCCATTTGCCTTTATTTGTTATACTGTTATAAATAGGATCAAATATTCTAATATGACAATATTCTAATTCTTGGCTATTGGAAAATTGCCCCACTGTTTTAATAAGTTTGGGTTACTACAACAAAATACCAGAGGCTGCATAGTTCAAACAACAAATATTATTTCTCAAAGTTTTGGAGACTGCGAAGTTCAAGATCAAAGTGCCGACAGATTTGGTGTCTGGTAAGGACCCTGATTCAAAATGGCCATCCTCTTACTGTGTCCTCACATGGTGAAAGGGAAGAGGGAGCTTTCTCTCATAAGAGCACTAATTCCATTCAGGAGATTAGCTCATCTCTCAAGACACAATCACCTCTCAAGACACAATCACCTCTGACAGACCCATCTCCACACATCATACTAGTGATTATATTTAACATATGAATTTGGGAAGACATTTAGTCAGTAGCATCCACCATTTCTAAAATGGTCAGCAGTTCAGAAATAAGATTTTGTTAGGAAAACAAAATTAAAATCAAAATAAGTCTGTTGTTGTTGTGTTGTGTCCAACTCTTTGCAACCCCATGGACTGTGTCCTGCCAGGCTCCTCTGCCCTGCCAGGCTCCTCTGCCCATGAGATTTCCTAGGCAAGAACTGAAGTGGGTTGCCATTTCCTTCTCCAGGGGATCTTCCTGACCTAGGGATTAGACCTGGGTCTCCTGCATTGCAGGTGGATTCTTTACCACTAAGCCACCAAGGAAGCCCCAAATTATGTTGTTGTTCTGTCGCCTAGTCGTGTGTCTGACTCTTTGCAACTCCATGGACTGCAGCATGCCAGGCCTCCCTGTCCCTCACCATCTCCCAAAGTTTGCTGATGCCATGGACATGAATTTGTCTACTCCAGTTTAAATAAAACACTGCTGAAATAATTGTGCATACACAGGAAAGAAGACCAATACATGTAGATTATCTTACAACTTTAGAATGACAGAAAAATAAAACCCTAAAGAATAACTGTATTTAAAATATACTGTCTAAAATATTAAACAGCAAGTACTCTAAAAGTTTCTTTGGCAAAAATGTAATGTTTCAACAAATAAGACATAAATATATAAAGATTTCTAATCTTAGAGGTTTTAAATGGTCATTTGCAACACAGTAGAACTTGCCAAGGAAACCTTAGAGATTACATAGATAAATGTATTATTTATTTTACAGAAAAGGAAGCCAGGTCCAGAGAGGTTAAATGCCTGCCTAAGCTGAAACTCCAATATTTTGGCCACCTGATGTGAAGAGCTGACTCATTTGAAAAGACCCTGATGCTGGGAAAGATTGAGGGCAGGAGGAGAAGGGGACAACAGAGGATGAGATGGTTGGATGGCATCATCAATGCAATGCACATGGGTTTGGGTGAACTCTGGGAGTTGGTGATGGACAGGGAGGCCTGGCGTGCTGCAGTTCATGGGGTCACAAAGAGTCGGACACGACTGAGCGACTGAACTGAACTGAACTGAACTGAAGTTAAGGACAGAGCCAGGATATGACCCCAGGTCTCTGCCTAATAAACAGTCCAGAACTTTCTGCATGACACCAAGCTACATTTCATGTCTTTGTTTGTTTATTTGTTGAAAGACCAGCACTCTCTCACTAACTGCACTGGCGCCATCACCCGTTTCCTACCTCCTCCTGGGACTGGTTGAATCGCTCTATCAGTTGTGCTTGTGCCAGCATTACTCTTTCCAGTTCATCCGACTTCTTTTTCATTTCCTTCCTCAGGTCCTCTGAGACGGAACCATTACTGTCAATTTCCTTCTTCAGACGTGATTCAAATTCTACAACCAAATTTTTAAGGTTTTCAATTTCTTTCTCCTTTAACGCAGATTCCTCAGTATATTGAACATGGGATTCACGGAGTTTTTCTTCAAGAGCAGCGAGTTTTAGTCTTAGATCTTTAGTAGCACCTTCGATTAAGTTGGATATCTGTAAGATAAGTCTTGCATTAGTTTATAGGTAATAGTCTCTAGGTATCCACAGAATTCTCTTGGTTTTAAGAGGTTTATTCTAAATAATTGGTGTTCTCTTCTGATCTGATTGAAACAAATCTTATGACACATATAGGCCTTCACAATTTTAAAAGTTAAGACTAAGATTTTATTTTTATCACCGAAAATGGAATTGCATTAATCACTTGAACATACTTTGAAATACCTAAATCTTTGTAACTGAACTGAACTACCAAGGACAACTCAAGTCTTGATCAAGTGCCTGTCTGGACTCATTTTAGGGTGACTTTGGGACCTGATGTTTGGGGATGCATGTAGGAGAGCATCATAGCTACAGTCAGTCAGTCAGTTCAGTCACTCAGTCCTGTCTGACTCTTTGTGACCCCATGGACTGTGGCATGCTGGGCCTCCCTGTCCATCACCAACTCCCGGAGTTTACTCAAACTCATGTCCATTGAGTTGGTGATGCCATCCAACCATCTCATCCTCTGTCATCCCCTTCTTCTCCTGCCTTCAATCTTTCCCAGCATCAGGGTTTTTTCAAATGAGTTAGTTCTTCACATCAGGTGGCCAAAGTATTGGAGTTTCAGCTTCAGAATCAGTCCTTCCGATGAATATTCAGGACTGATTTCCTTTAGGATGGACTGATTGGATCTTCTTGCAGTCCAAGGGACTCTCAAGAGGTTTCTCCAACATCACAGTTCAAAAGCATCAATTCTTCAGTGCTACAGTCTACTCAAATCATACTAGTAAGGTTTCCTTTGATGTATTTTTTTTTTCATCCTTGTATATGATGATTGAAGGTACTCTAGATACCATACCTTCTATAGTAGCCTTGCCCAATAGAACTTTCTTCAGTGACAGAATACATGAGCAAATTGGGAAAAGTCACCAGTGGCCATAGGACTGGAAAATGTCAGTTTTCATTCCAGTCTCAAAGAAGGGCAATGCCAAAGAATGTTCAAACTACCATACAGTATGTGAACTGAGAACTTCCAGATGTACAAGCTGATTTAGAAAAGGCAGAGGAAGTAGAGATCAAATTGCCAATATTTGTTGGATTATAGAGAAAGAAAAGAAACCCCAGAAAAGTATCTACTTCTGCTTCATTGACTATGTTAAAGCCTTTGACTATGTGGATCACAACAAACTGGAAAATTCTTAAAAAAGATAGGAATACAAGACCACTTTACCTGCCTCCTGAGAAACCTGTATGTGGGTCAATAAACAACATATAGGACCAGATATGGAACAATGGACTGTTTCAAAATAGGGAAAGGAGTACCTCAAGGCTCTACATTGTCACCCTGCTTATTTAACTTATATACAGAGTATATCATGTGAAAGGTGGCCTGGATGAAGCACAAGCTGGAATCAAGACTGCTGGAGAAATATCAACAACCCCAGATATGCAGATGATACCGCTCCAGTGGCAGAAAGTGAAGAGAAACTGAAGTGTTTCTTGATGAAGGTGAAAGAGGAGAGGGAAAAGCTGGCTTGAAACTCAATATTAAAAAAACTAAGATCATGGCTGGTCCCATCACTTCACAGTACATAGCTGGGGGAAAAATGGAAACAGTGACAGACTTTATTTTCTTGGGCTCCGAAAATCACTGCAGATGGTGACTGCAGCCATGAAATTACAAGATGCTTGCTCCTTGGAAGAAAAGCTATGACAAACCTGGACAGCATATTTAAAAGCAGAGGCATCACTTTGCTGACAAAGGTCCATATAATCAAAGCTATGGTTTTTCCAGGAATCATGTAGAGATGTGAGAGCTGTACCATAAAGAAGGCTGAGCCCTGAAGAACCTATGCTTTCGAACTGTGGTGCTAGAGAAGACTCTTGAGAGTCTCTTGGACAGCAAGGAGATGAAGCCAGTCAATCCTAAAGGAAATCAACCCTGAATATTCACTGGTGGGACTGATGTTGAAGCTGAAGCTCCAATACTTTAGCTACTTGATGAGAAAAGCTGACTCATTGGAAAAGACCCTGATGCTGGTAAAGACTGAAGCCGAAAGGAGAAGGGGGCGGCAGAGAATGAGATGATTAGATAGAGTCACCGACTCAATGGACATGAATTTGAATAGACTCCACGAAACAGTGAAGGACTGGGGAGCCTGGTGTGTTGCAGTCCATGGGGTTGCAAAGAGTCAGACACAACTTAGTGACTGAACAACAAGAAGAAATATTCTGCACTGTCTTATGTGGTAGCCACTACCCACATGTGACTATTGATAGTGGTGTACTGGTAAATACTTCCCTGATAGCTCAACTGGTAAAGAATCAGCCTGCAATGCAGGAGACCCTGGTTTGATTTCTGGGTCAGGAAGATCTGCTGGAGAAGGGATAGGCTACCTATTGTGGTACTCTTGGGCTTTCCTTGTGGCTCAGCTGGTAAAGAATCCACCCGCAATGTGGGAGACCTGGGTTTGATCCCTGCCCTGGAGAATTCCATGGACTATAAAGTCCATGGGGGTCGCAAAGAGTCAGACACGACTGCATTGGTAAATATTTAACAATGGACTCTCACACACACACACAGAAGTCAGATTTGTATTCAATTTCCATGATGTAAACACTCTCACCATGACCAATTCAAAGCTATGAAGGTGAAATCACTGATCATTAAACCGAGAAGAAATGTTAACAGTAGGCTCTCACTTGCTAGTATGGGCTATTACACCCTTAAAATGTGGCAAACATGAGTGAGGAACTCAATTTTCAATTTTATTTAATTTTAATTAATTGAAACTTAAGTAGGCACATAAGTTACTATATTAAACAATGCAGTTCTAGAGGATACCAGAATACTTTGAAAATATACTGCTTCTGAAGGTGGTACCTCCAGACAAAGAGAGGAAAGAACAACTTGAGAAACTTCTCAGTGTCACAGCATCTTTAGAAGGGAAAAGATTGCTTATTTTTCTCCTTAAAAAAGCAAAACAAATAACACAAAACATACCAAGAAGAGCAAAGCTGCTTCTGACAAAACATATCATTTTTTATGCTACGGATATTGTCATATTATAAATATTAGTACAGCAAGAAATCAGCCCATGAAGAATCTGGAAAGCATTTACAGACTAAAGTTCCAAGGATTTTGTGAACCATTACTTAAGAGTTATGTACCCCAAATTTGTTTCAAATGTTAAATTTACATTAACAATAACTTTTACAAGAAATCTATTCGCCACAGTTTTTATAAATTAATATTCCATTTTCTTCAATTAACCCAGGGAGGGAGAGGGTCACTTCTGGGTCTGAGCAGTAGTTTCCTTCATCCAGAGGAGAGCTGCCACTAAAACAGAGAAGGTTATCTTGGGAAGAGGAGGCTCACATGCTTTGATTTTTTAATAAGGGAGTCAACAGTAAAAAAAAAAAATCAAGAGAATTCACTCACAAAATCTGGACTTAGGATTGCTCTTGAAAGACTGTAGCCCCAGCAAGTTGGGGCCTGCCTTTCAGCATTCCCCTGCTGATGGTCCTGGGCCACATGGGAGAGTAACTAACAGCAGTCACAGGGTGAGGGGAAAAGGGGAGTGGGAGGGGCAGGAGCCGGGAAGTAAGGGCATGTCTAGGACAGGACTGTCCAGAAGAGGAGGAGAGGGCTTAGGTGAGCCGAGGCTACAACTCCCAGCGCATGCTCCATTGTCCCATTGTCCCAAATAGGACTGCACTTATAAAACACAAATTCAGAGATTAAATTATTATTAAGAATTTCAAGACAGCATTTGCAGAGCATTAAACCTGCAAGGTTTGTATGGGGACCTGTGATACCACATTCATGTGGCTGGCCCTGTCTATTCACAGTGAGCTACTGAAAAAACTACCATATCCCCTGTACAACAAAGTGGAGGCCGTAAATCTCATTTAATGCTAATTTACATAAACTCTTAATGAGTTTATTCAAAATATAACTTTACCAGTAGGCCTTGGTTAATATACGCACACAAAAGATACACACACACACACACTCTACTTTCAAGTCTTATGAAAACAAGGGAACCTTGTCAAAACCTTATATTTTGTTTAGTATACATTGTTAAAGAAATTATGGAAGTCTGATATTTAAAAAATATTTCCCCTTCATTCAAAACTAAAATTGAAAATATTTGAAACTAAAGGGGATAGACTTTAGTTGTTGGTAAAATTTAGTTATGTAAAATACATCATTATCTTTTGTTGGACATTTGAGGTATTAGAATATCTAACCATGTTAATTATTAGTTACGTAATTTATGCTGTTTTAAAAATATGTTTATAAATAAATGTTTATTTAGTAGGAAAAATTCCATACATAGCTGGATTATATTCTTATGTAATTTATCTCAGTCATTCATTATGGAGAATAGCCAAATCATTCTATCTAAAAATAAGCTGTGATGACCATGAGGAAATCTATAGGAGTTAGAAATATAGTGTTGTCCTTAGGAGGAAATAACTAACATCTACAGTTTCAAATCCATTAAATAATGATGAGTACCATAATGACAGACCTTCATTTGTAGTTCTTCTTGTTCTTTCTTATACTTTTGGATTATTTCTTGGTGTTTTTCCTTTTCAATATCAAGTTCCAGTTTAGCTTCTTCCTTAAAGAGAAGAGCTTGCTCCTGAAATTCAACCAAATGTTGGGCTCTTTCCTTGGCAAATTCAGCTTCAATCTAGAAAATAGCATTTAACACACATACTATCATAAGTAAATTTAACACCATATAAGTAAATTAAGCCTGTTTTCAGACTCATTTTTTTCTCCCAGGTTTGTTGATATAATTGACATATAGTACCATATAAGTTTAAGGTGTACACTATAAAGATTTCACTTACATATATCCTGAAGTTATTATCACAAAAGTTTACAGAACATCCATCATCTCATATAGATAACAAAATTAAAGAAATAGAACTTTTCCTTGTGATGAGAACTCTTAGGGTCTAATCATTTAAAAATTCTAATTCTAACATGAATTTTTAAATTCTAATGTTAAAAAAAATCTGATTCAGAACTTGGACCAGAGAAGTTGACCTTGGGTCAAATATCTTCAGATCTTCTAAGACTTTTAAGACCTGTAAAATGAGTAGAGAAGTTAAGACAATATAAGTTTTCAGAAATACTAAAAGCTTAGTCTTCTGTACATTTATAATGTAAACTCTGTCCTTTGCCAAGGAAAAAAAAAGAAAAAAAGATTTTGAGGCTCTCACACTAAGTTCTGTTGAAAACTCAAGAGTGGAAACAACATATAAATGCTGATTTTTTTTAAATGGGCCTTTCTTGATGGAGACCACAGACAGTTTTGGAGTCATAGATTATCATTTTAATGAGATTGAGGCCAGAAGGGTGATTGAAGGAAAACATAGTCAGTGATGCTTGAATCCATATTTCTACTCAGAACCACAATGCTGGAAGGGACCTTAAAAATCCCCTAGTTCATTTTCTCAAGCTTCCATGAATTGTGGAAGGATAAACAAAGGCTTTGGACTCAGAGTTTAAATCCTGGCTCTGAATCCTGGCTCTGCCACTCTAGCTGTGTGATCTTAAATTGTGACTGTAACCTCTCCCGGTGGGGTTATAACTGATTCCCTTGGGGGTTGTTATGAGGATTAAATGAGACGAAACATCTGTGTAAAGCTCTTGCAGGAGCAGGAATTCAATAGTCAGTGGAGATTACTTCTATACCCTGACTTCAATCTCTACCATGGAATCTGCACCAAATGATTATCTGCTCTATGCCTTGACACCACCAGAAACCATAACTCACTCCTTCCCCAGCAGGCACTTCCATTTTCAGACAGCGCTAAACATTAGGAAGCTTTTCCTTTAGTTGAGCCAACATCTCTCTCCCTGTGGTTTTTAGTCATTGGTTTTGGCTCTGCCTACTTGAGCAAGAGAGAACAAATCCATGAGTACTGGAGTCATTCACGCCTGGGAGTTTATCTAGTGGATTAGAGAAGGGATCCCAGTGACAGGTTGGCTCTAGATTTACATTGTGCCATTATAAATTATTTAGATTATAAATTCTAAGACCAAGTAAATGCAGATAACTTGGGAGAAAAACTGTCAAACCTGACTTACTGTGACTGTGATTCTCAAGCCAGTAAGAGAAGGAGAGAGGTCAACTTGAATTTCTCATGGGAAAACTAAAACTGGGAAACAGAAAGTTTGCTAAGGAACTTTGCAGGAAGCTCTTTAAATTACATAAAATGCAGACAGAAGACCAGCCTCAGTATGGGGTCAGTGGGGCTTATTGCACTGGTCATTTGCCTCAAGGCAAAGCATTTACGCTTATACTTACTGCACCGGAGTTGTTTTGGCTCTTTCAAAATAAATTTCTAGATTGTCTGGAGGAAAGAATACCGATAATCATTTAGGCACAGGACAGAATTGTTCAGATAGGTTGCTATCAGATTGTGAAAAGCAAGGAAAGCCTCAGGGCACTCAGAGAAAAAAGCAGATGTTCTTCAGAATTTCAGCTACTTTTGTTCTTGCCTTCTGGTAGCCATATAGATACATCATAGGTGTCTCAAACTGTCTGTACCATAGATCTTGACACAATCCCCCCACCTGTTCCTTCCTCAGTGCTCCCTATCTCAGGATGTGCACCACCGCCCATGGAGTTATTCAAATCAGTAACTGGAGCAATTGCCTTTCACACTTCTCTCTCCTTTACCTTCCACACCTAATCCACCATCAAGCCCTGCTCATTTTGCCTCCAAAAGATACAATGAATCTATTGATTTCTCTGCACCAGGATCACCACCATACTTGTGGTCACCACCACCTCCTGACTGGCCTCCTTACTTCTACTCCTGCCTCTCTCCAACCCCTGATACACAGCAGAGTGTTCTTCACAAACTATACATTGAATTCTTTTATTCCCTCTTGCTGGCTTTTCACTGCATTATAAAATCCAAACTCCCATACATTATCTTCTACTAGAACACCACCAGCCCCTATGACACCTTTACAAGAATCAACAAAGCCCACCTTCCTTAGATAAACACAGCCTTGGGCAGGGCATGGTGAGCAGAGCCCAGGCCTGGTTTCAGCTCCCTTCTCTCCCCTGGCCTGTGTATTATTCATGGCACAAGCAGGATACCATGTATGGCAGCCCTTGACTTCTCCAACCTGACTTTCAATCTGTATTTCCCATTTGACTACTGTGTTCTAGCCATGCTGGAATAGATATGTTAAGAACACATGAAAGGAGGAAATCAAATACAAAACATTCAGAAAACTTTGAGTTAATAGTCCACAAGATACGTTGACACTATTTTAAAAAAGAGAGTAAATAAACATTTTTTGAGAAGCTAAAGAAAAATTTGTGCTGAGGTACTAAAATGTCAAGTGTTCAAAAAATTTTGCTTGTGCAGTTAATTCATAGAGCCAAATAGCTATTTTAGGATAGAAAGACATCTTTCAAAATATGGACTCAAATTAAGAGAAGAAGAACGTGCACAAACAAGGTGGGACAGGACAAATTGTAAATTAGGTGACAGAAGGACTTGAGAAGAACTTTTAAAAACAGAAGTTATTTAAATTATGAGGAAAAGGTCATTTAGCAAATCAGCAGAGTCCCTTGAAGATGAAACAAAGGATGCATTCAGGGAAGGAAAGGGGGTGGCTGACTGGTTGAGTGAGTAGAATGTTCTGTTCTACCTGATCCAGGAAGAAAGGGCTCTTTGCCCCTGAACTATTCCTTGGAATAAACAGGTATAGGTAAGGAGAGAGGAAAAAAGGAAGGAACTGACAGAGGGTGGGAAAGAAAAAGCACTACAGATAGAAAGGAGAAGAGTGATATACTGATTTCATTTTTAATTTGTACAACCTGAGAAAGAGAAGCAAAGGGATGAACTTCAGGTGGAACTTCTAAATATTTAAGGACGCTGCAATGGCAAATCAAAAGCCATCTGAATGTGTTGACTGTAGCACAGAGAGATGACACTACCGGTTCCTTCAAGAACTGAAGAGTCTGAACAAAACGATGAGCCCACCAACAATGACTTGCTTAAGCTGGTATATTGTTATTGAGAAGATGAATTCATGCGAAATTGTCATGTTTATGTTTTCTACATGTTGATAACAGCTGTTTGTTTACAAAATCTTAGATGGCAGGACTCATGTTTATGAAAATTAAATAAATTAGGTGATGGTGCATACATAAAATATGAACTGCTTTCAGTTCAGTTCAGTTCAGTTCAGTCTCTCAGTCGTGTCCGACTCTTTGCAACCCCATGAATTGCAGCACGCCAGGCCTCCCTGTCCATCACCAACTCCCGGAGTTCACTCAAACTCATGTCCATTGAGTAGGTGATGCCATCCAGCCCTGGATGGGGGGATGACATCCTCTGTCGTCCCCTTCTCCTCCTGTCCCCAATCCCTCCCAGCATCAGGGTCTTTTCCAGTGAGTCAACTCTTCGCATGAGGTGGCCAAAGTATTGGAGTTTCAGCTTTAGCATCAGTCCTTCCAATGAACACCCAGGACTGATCTCCTTATATAATAGTAATTCTGATAATCTGAGGAAATTTTAATTAAAAAAAAAAGCATGAATAAAAATATGAGCTCAGGAGTTAGAGAAAGTAAAATCAATTGTTGTCTGTGTACACATTCCAGATTTTAGTTCATCCATATCTTCCTCTAGCTCAACTGTCTCATTTCTGAAGGCCTTCTGAAGACTTCAAAGCATTCTTAGTGTATTGTTTTTTTAAATCCTTTTTGTTTGTGTTGAAATGCATAATTAGTGTTTTATAATATTTGTTTCTAATGCTAATGTGCAAAATGCTATCTTTTCACTGTTTCCCAAGTGAGATCTTTCTGGTTGATTCTGATATCATTTTCTGTTTGTAGGGAAAGAGCAAATTAGCCAAGATGGTGGTGGTCAGACTCTCTCACCATGTCCTTTCACTCTTGCCCCATGTTTTGTAAATAATGATTATATAACAGTTGAGCTCACTTATAGCACCACACATGCACATCACAAGGTACTCACTTGGCCACTGGCTACCTTTGTTCTGTAAGCATATATAAGCTCCACCTGAAAAAGCCCTTGCAGTTACGTTTTGGCTGCGTTATGGCGGTGAGGCTGTGTTATGGCTGTGACAGCTGGGTCAACCACAAGAGGAGAGAATACAGCGTATCTGCTGCTAGTGCTGCTGTGCCAGTCAGGGGAAAATAAATGTGTTTGCAATTCCTACGACTCCTTGTGTTTTCTTCCAGCTTCCCTGCTTGTGCCTTGCCTAGCATGGGTTCAATGAACATTGTGCACAGTAAGATACAGTGAGACACTGTTCATGGAGGCAGACACCATGTTACAACATAATCACTTATTACTTGATGATCCCTTTAAAACCAAGGAAATTTCAGATGTCATTTAGAAATCAGACCACATGTTTATATTTGATGTACATTTATCATTAAACAAAATATTAATATACATCCTGAAAATGATTATGAATGAGTAAAAATTGCTCAGTCATGTTGGACTCTTTGCAACCTCATGGACTGTAGCCCGCCAGGCTCCTCCATCCATGGAATTTTCCAGGCAAGAATACTGGAGTGCATTGCCATTCCCTTCTCCAGGGCGTCTTCCTGACGCAGGGATTGAACCCAGGTTTCTGGCATTGCAGACAGATTCTTTACTATCTGAGCCACCAGGGAAGCCCAAAAATGATTATACTATTTTCTAAAAGTTAGAAACAAATTGTAATTGAAAACTAGTATTTCAGATTATTTCTAAATTAACCACTGAATAACTATGTTATAAAAGTAGATGATTATTCAAACACTAGACTTTGTAATTAAAAATGCAAATGCTAAGGAATCAGACTAAGTATTGAAGTCCTGCCAAGAACCGAGGAAAACTGAGGACAGAGGAGAGAATGTTCACTGAGTACCTCATACAAGCTAGGTTGTATGGTATAGGGCTCTTTTCCTCTACTAACTCATTTAATTCTTACAATTCTGAAAGAATGTATAGTAATTATTGTTCCCACAGTATAGAGTAAGAAATAGGCTCAGAGAAATTTAGTATCTTCACCAAGATCTTAGAGCTGCCACGAGGTGGGGCAGGCTGTGCACTCAGATGTCTCTGGTGGACTCCGTAGCTCAGTGTGGTGAGTTTTCCCAGGCACCTTTTTTCCCCACACATTTACATGGCACAGTGGTTAAGGGAATGGAGTTGGTATTTATTTAGTTCAAAATATTGGGGTATTTTTTCCCAGATAACTTTCTGTTAATGAATTCTAATTTAATTCCATTGTGGTTAGAGAAAATACTTCATATGGCTTGAATTCTTTGTTGTTGTTGTTGTTCAGTTGTTCAGTTATGTCTGGACTGTAGCATGCCAGGCTTCCCTGTCCTTCATTGTCTCTTGGAGTTTATTCAAAGTCATGTCCAGTGAATTCTTTTACATTTGTTAAGACATTTATTCCCAGTATATGATCTACTTTAATAAATGTCCCATGCACACATGAGGAGAATGAATATTCTGCTGTTAAATGAAGAATTCTATATGTATCAAGTCATATTTGTTAATATTTCTTAAGAATAAACTATTTTACTATTTTCCATAGTATATATCCTTAATGGTTTTTCTGGGTATTGAGAGAGAGCTATTGACATCTCTGACTCTAAAGATTTGTCTATTTCTGCTTGCAGTTCTATCACTTTTTGCTTAATTTTTAAAGTTCTGTTTCTAGGTGAAAAAATGTTTAGGGTTAAATGTCCTCTTGGTGAACCAACCCCTTTATCATTATGAAATGACTTTCTTTATCTTTGGTAATATTCTAAATACTCTGGTTTCTTTCTCTGAACTCTATTTTGATTATAATGTAGCAACTCTAGCTTCTTTTTCAATCCATTACTTTTAGCCTTTTTGTTAAAATATTTCTTTATATAAAAATACATTTCTTATAGGCAACATATAGTAGAATCTTGCATTTTTATCCAACATGACAATCTGTCTTTTAATGGGGATATTTAGATGAGGGCTTGGCAAACTATGGCCCAAGACTAAACTTCAGCCATGCCCATTCATTTGCATATCATCTCTGGCTGCTTTTAAGCTACAGGGGCAGAGTGGAGTGGTTGCAACAGAGACTGTACGGTCCAGAAACCAAAAATATTTACTAATTGGACCTTTAATAGAAAAAGTTTGCTGATCTCTGGTTTAGAGCATTTATATTTAATTTGATTATTGATGTGACTAGCTTTAAATCTGTCTTGCTATGTGCTTTCTATTTGACCCATCTCATTGTTTTCCCCTCTTTTTCTGTCTTCTTTTGCATTATTTTAAAATTCAATTTCCAATCCTTTGCTAGTTTATTAGCTATAACTCTTTGTTCTTCTATTTTTGTAATTGGTTTAGAGTTTACAGAATATATTTTTAACTTTATGCAGTCTATCTTCTAGTGATATATCACTTTATATATTGTATAAGAATCTAAATATTCTCGCTACCAAAGCAACAAAGATAATTGTATGAAGAATGTGTTAACTAATCTTATTGTGGTAATTATTTTGCTATATATATATATGTATGTATGTGTGTGTGTGAGAGAGATCATCATGTTGTACATCATGAACTTACACAGTGTCACACGTCAGTTATATCTCTATAAAGCTGGGGGAAAGGGGGAGCTGTGGTGGTTTGGTTAGCGGATATAACTAGAATGAAAGGATCCCTTCCTCCTTTCCTTAGATCTTCTGCCATTGTTCCCTACTCACCAATCCCAATCAAGAGTTAGAGGGTCCAGGAACTACTACTCTCATCCATTCAATTCAGGCTTTGGGGATAGAAAGCAGGGTTTCAAGGGTGCAGAGTGGGCCTAGGGGGGCAAAATGAAAGGAATCTGATTCAACCCATGCAGCACGTGGAGAAATTCTCAAAGAGAAGGGTAATCTGCCAGGAAGATACCCCAGAAGGATCCACTGTACTTCCCAGCTCATTGTCAGTTTGCTCACCTGTTGCCCTATCTCTTGGCCCATCTCTTACCTGAGAACTTCAGGGGATATTTGTTTATATTTTCCTTTTTTGTAGTGATTCATTCTTCTCCTACTATCAGTCAATATGACTGAGTGGGATTCTGTCTTGCCAAGGATGAGCACGTGACCCAGGCCTGAGTGAACCAATATACCCAGTCTTGCCAGCTGTCATGGTTGGTCCAAGACTGAGCGCATGGTTCAGTTAGAATCTGACAGCCACAGTCAGTCTCTTGCTAAGAATGTAGAAAAGTGATGGGAAACATTGCTGCTCCCTTTTTGCCATCAGGAGGGACAACCCTGAGTCTGAAAAAGAAGCCAATCTGGCAGAAAACCAGCTTGAGAGCCCTGAATCCAGCTGTGCCTAAAGGTAGCTCACCACTGAACAGTTAAGACAGCCAATAAATTATATTCTCACTTAAAGAATCTTACAACAGCATACTTCATCTCTCCCTTCCAAGCTATTGTGGTATTGTCATATATTTTGCTTCTACATGCTATAGATGTCATAATAGATTATTAGTTTTAAAAAACAGTCAATTACAAAGAAATTTAAATGATAAAAATATCATACTTATTCACATTGCTACCATTTCTGGTGTTCTGCATTCTTTTGTATAGATCCCTATTTCCATCTGGTATAATTTTCCTTCTGAATAAAGGACTTTTAACATTTCTTATAGTGTGGGTGTACTGGTGATACATTTTTTTCAGCTTTTTCATTCTGAAAGACCTTTCTTTTACCCTCATGTTTTGAAAAATGTTTTCACTTTGTATAGAATTTCTAAGTTAGCAGCTCCCACTGCCACCCCCTCACCCCTGCCCAACCCTTCTTTCAGTACTTTCAGCCCCACTATCTTCTTGCTTACATTGTTTATGATTTTTAGAAAATCTGCTCTCATCCTTATCTTTGTTCCTCTATATATGTCTTTTATTTTCTAGTTGCTTTTAAGATTTTTTAATTGACATTTTTGAGCAACTGGATTATAATGTCTCTTGGTGTGCTTGAGCTTTATTGAGCTCCTTGAATCTGTGGGTTTATAGTTCTCATTAAACTTTAAGTTTTTAGCCACTATTGCTTCAAATATTTCTTCTGTCCTCTCTTTCCTGTCCTATGGGGAGTCCAATTATACATATATTAGGCCACTTGAATTTGTTTCACAGCTCACTGGTGCTCTTTGTTTGTTTGTTCTGAGTCTCTTTTATCTCATTGTATAGCTTCTATTGCTGTGTCTTCAGGTTCATTAAACTTTTCTTCTGGAATGTTTAATTTTCCATTAATCCCATCCAGTGTATTTTTCATTTCAGATATTGTAATTTTCATCTCTATAAATTCAGTTTAGATCTTTTTTATATCTTCTACACCTCTTTTTAGCATGGTCAATTTTTCCTCTAGTTTTTGGACATAAAGAATACAGTTGTTATACCTGTTTTAATGTCCTTGTCTGATAATTTTAACATCTGTGTCTTTCTGAGTCAATTTTTATTTGTTGATTTTTCTTTTCACTATGAGTTCTATTTTCCTATTCCCATGCATGGAAATTTTTTCATTGGCTGCATTGTGAATTTTGCTGGATATTTTTGTATTCTTATAAATAATCTTGAATTCTTTTCTGGGAGCAGTTAAGTTTCTTGGAATCAGCCTGATATTTTTTAAGGTCTTCCTTTTAAAATTTGTTAGGCAGGACCAGCTCAGCATTTAGTCCAGGGCTAATTATTCCCTACAATTCATGCAAGACCCTTCTGAGAACTTTACCCAGTCCCCTGTGAATTGTTGCCTTTCCAGTCTGGCTGGTGAGAACAGACATTATTATTGACCTCATGTAAGTATTTGGTACTCTTATCTCTAATCCTTTCAGATCCATCTCCCTGGCTCTAGGTAGTTTCCCCATATATATGCACGGGTCACATATACTTAATGGGGATTCTTTGCAGATATCCAACATTCTTTCTCTGGGCAGCTCTCTTCTGAGAATACTCAACTGTGAATTCTAGCCACACAGATCTCCCTGGACTCTTAGCAAAGTCTCCTCAACTCAGAATCTGCCAAACTCTACCTGGATTCCCACTCCCTTTACCATAGCCTTAAATCTATTTCAAGGTACTAAGTCAGAGTAGTGATAAGGGTTACCTTGTCTGTCTCTTATCTCTAGGAATCACTGTCCTTCACTGCCTAATGTCCAGAGTCTTGAAACCATTGTTTTCTATCTTTTCTCCAGTGTTTTAGTTGTTTCAGAAAGGAGGGTAAATCTGGTTCCTATTAGTCCACCTAAGTCAAATACAGACATGTTGGACTTTGTGTTTAGCTCTCAGTTTTTGAAGGTGGAGGGGTTGTATCACTTCTCAATTCCTGGCTATATAAACTTGGCAAATTATCTAACTTCTCCGAGTCTTATTTTTTTCTATGTGCAAATGGGAATAATAATGTTAGAGTGATTAAGATTACATTGATGAAAAGCATTCAGCACAAGGCTTGACATATAGTAAACATGTTAATAATGGAGACTATATTTATTATCTAGATTAAGGGTTTAAATCAGATGATCTTTGCAGGCTATTCTGATCTAAAATCTTATGATTTTATTAATTCAATTTTGGAAATTATTAATACGTCGCACAATTTAAAAAATTAAAGCGTACCCTCAATATTCATTTTAGCCATACATTTATTATACATAAAGGAAAATTGATATTTTAAAAAGGACAACTTTATTCCTATAAAATTTTATTTTATAACTTGTTTCTTATAAATTTGATTAACAGTACACTGAAATACATTAGGAATTACTAGGTCATTTGTCTCTTCTATTTTAAAGAAGAATTTGAGATTTTCTTTGCCTCCCCCTTTAAAGTTGGAATTGATTATTTCTGGAAGTAAACTTGTTCTCCCATTCATTTAGTGAGGAAGTAAGGTTTTCTTTGTTTTAATTATTGGTTTCTACAAGCTGTATGTACTGTTTAAAATGAGATGATTAGTATAATTTAAAATGCCCCATAATGTGATGTTTTAGTAATAATTCAAAAAAATATTTGATTGGAATTTGTTTAGGGCACTACAAAGTGATAGGCAGTAAATGACCATCACTTATTGTAAGCAGTCTGGTTGTAGGACATTTTTTAATTACAACATTTTAACTGAAAAGTACCAACACTGCATTTGGAGCCAATTTAAAATGTTCAGCCTGCACATTAATTTGCTTTCTTCACATCAAAGCAATACTTGAAATAAACAAAAATCCATGACAATTAGTAAATACTCAGTTATTTTAAAATGTGCCATCCTTGTTGCATAGCAACTATTGATTCTATTATGTGCTTTTTACATACTCTAAAATAATTAAGCACAGACATAAATTGCTATCTACTTGTTTTTGAATGTTAAAAGCATTTAAGTTATGAAGTTTATTCTAATATGTGTATTATATATTTGTAAAGGGAACATTTCATTCCTACGCAAAGGCACAGTGACCCAAGAAAGAGATGACAATGTCATATTAGTGATTCTTCTTTCTCATGAGAGGACTTTCAGGGAACTTTTTATTCATAGTCTCGATAACTAACTCAGCCAAGGATAATTATCATTCATTGGCTTTACTGGTCTGGATCTTGATTTACTGCTAAACTAAATGATAAAATTTATTAACAAAAAGTCATGTCCTCTCAAAAAATGAAATATCCATTTATATTATAGAAAATTATATGAGCCAAATATATCTATGATGTAATTAATTTATTAGAAAGATATCCATGATCTTAATAAGAACTTAGAGAATCTTATATAGATTTATTTTCATCAACAAATTAACTTAGCATAAAGCAAGAGCATACACTTAGATCAGATCAGATCAGTCGCTCAGTCGTGTTCGACTCTTTGCGACCCCATGAATCACAGCACGCCAGGCCTCCCTGTACACTTATATGGTCAGATGCTAACACTAAGTTGGTCTACGTGCTGTGTTAGCACTTTAGGCACAGGGCACACTGAGCAACAGTACTAGACTGGATGATAAGTGTTGAGACTTCTCCAATGGATTAATATCTGAAGGATGTTGGTGATGTGTGATAATGGAGACGAGGAACTTATACATAAGCAAAGGCAGGAAAGTTCACTCTCTCAGTCAAAGAGGAACTAAGGAGTTTGAGGGAAAGATCTGTGAATCTCTACAGACATTACTTCCATCAGTGAAATTTCTTTCTTTTTTAATGTCTATTTATTTACTTAGCTGTGTGGAGTGTTACTTGTGGCATGAGGGATCTTTTAGTTGTGGCATGCAAACTCTTAGTTGTAGCATGTGGGATCTAGTTCCCTAACCAGGGATCAAACCTGGGCCCCTGAATTGGGAGTGTGAAATCTTAGTCATTGGACTACCGGGGAAGTCTCTATCAGTGAAATTTCTGACTCACAAGATGAGACCAAAAAGAAAAGGATGAAATGTTTATAATATCTTTTTATACATATAGCCAGGGCTTTCCAGGCAGCTCAAAGGTAAAGTCACCGAGGAGAAGAATCTAATGATAACCAAACAGTCTGTCAGGACTTCAGTCAAGTTATCTGAATTTCAGTAGCCAGCTCTAGTTCTGATGCACATGTGAGACATAATCAGAAAAACGAGACAGAAGGCTAGAGCTAGGATTAGGTACTGGTAGGGGAAGAGACACAGCTGGTTGCAAAGGTTTCAGCACAGTATGCATGATAAAGCTGAGGGATCAGTCAAAAAATATCTGTAGTTTATAACAGGGAGATGATGTCTAGCCTTAATGACTAGAGCTGTGCAAGGCCTGAGAAAGCAGAGGCTAAGAATTTTAAAAGTATAATTTGTATTCTTTAAAGTTATGAAAGAAATATATATTCACTGCTGAAAATTTGAAAATATAGAAAACTCTGAAGACAAAAATCAATGAAAAAGTTTTTCATACTATAAAAGCAAACATTTTCTCTGTAAATAGTGAGCTAAATACTTACTTCACTGCCAAAAGTTCATAACTGAATATTTTTAAGTCATTTTTCATTCTCTTTTATTATCTTCTTAAAGGCAGGAACTGTAAGAATGAATTAATGTTCCCCTGTTTTTAAGGATATGGTCAAATGCAGATTCTGTCATTTTATGGGGAAAAACAGTAAATATTCAAAAGTAAAAATTATGCTTTTACATGAGAATGAAAAGCTATCTTAAACTATTAAGGTTTCAAATTCTATTTTTACCTTTTAATTTCCTATTTGTCTAATATTTTGAAAAAAACATATGTCATAAGCATGTTTGATCTAGGAAGCTCCAGAAGGAACCAAAGGTGTGCATAGAAACAAAGAAACCTATTTGAAGTAGTCTGGCAAACGGACAGAATTTTTAAAAAGCAAATAAGACACATACTGCTGAAAGTCACATTTTCGTTACCTTCTCCCTCCAGTTATCATCGTTCAGCAGCTTCTGTCTAAGGGTTTCTTGCAGCTGCTCGATGCTTTTCTGATGTGAAATCAGCATCAACTCCCTGAAAACCGTAAACACGACAAATGAGTCAAGACACACCCATAACACTCTTCCTAAATTACAATTCCTGGCTCTAGAAATTATTTCACAACTCAATCTGTATATTCTTCCCCTTAGAAAAAAACATATGATATTTCATACCATTTTAACTGTTAATAGCAATTTTAAAACACTGGCAACAAGGTCAGGCTTAATTTTTGCTTAATAAGTATTATTATTATTTTTATATGAAACAGTAACAACATATGTAGAGTCACAAATATAATAAAATACTATACATTGTGGTTCCAAAGTTTCTGATTAAATTCTGACACTAGACAATAGATAATATTTTGTTTCTTTAAAAAAGGAAAATATGCTGGGCTGTGCCACAAAATCAGCACATTTGTGGTTTCTGCTAGATTTATTTTCCTTTCATTTATCTCAAATGCTAATAGGAACAAACCAAATTAAGTAAAGGGTAATGTCTGAGATGTAGCATAATACAAAACATAATAGAAAACAGGAGAGAAAACACAAAGAACATTTTAATCTTTTAATCCAGGTAATTGGCTCTTAAAGCTAAGTTTGTGACCCTCTGAGTGGAAGCAAGTGCGAGAGATTTATGAGAACAGTCACAGAGGTACTGAAATTAAGCCTTTAAATACTATACTTCAGTTCAGTCGCTCAGTCGTGTCCGACTCTTTGTGACTCCATGGACGGCAGCACACCAGGCTTCCCTGTCCATCACCAGCTCCTGGAGCTTGCCCAAACTCATGTCCATTGTGTTGGTGATGCCATCTAACCATCTCATCCTCTGTCGTCCCCTTCTCCTCCTGTCTTCAATCTTTCCCAGAATCAGGGTCCTTTCTAATGACTCAGTTCTTCACATCAGGTGGCTGAAGTATTGGAGTTTCAGCTTCAGCATCAGTCCTTCCAATGAATATTCAGGACTGATTTCCTTTAGGATGGACTGGTTGGATCTCCTTGCAGTCCAAGGGACTCTCAAGAGTCTTCTCAAAACCTGTGGTGGATTCATTTTGATATTTGGCAAAAGTAATACAATTATGTAAAGTTTAAAAATAAAATAAAATTTAAAAAAAAGCATCAATTCTTTGGCACTCAGCTTTCTTTATAGTCCAACTCTCACATCCATACATGACTACTGGGTAAACCATAGCTTTGACTAGATGGACCTTTGTTGGCAAAGTAATGTCTCAGCTTTTTAATATGCTGTCTAGGTAGGTCATAGCTTTGCTTCCAAGAAGAAAATGTGCTTTTAATTTCATGGCTGCAGTCACCATCTGCAGTGATTTTGGAGCCCCAAAGAATAAAATCTCTCACTGTTTCCATTGTTTCCACACCTATTTGCCATGAAGTAATGGGGAAACAGTGGAAACAGTGTCAGGCTTTATTTTTTTGGGCTCCAAGATTACTGCAGATGGTGACTGCACCCATGATTTTAAAAGACACTTACTCCTTGGAAGGAAAGCTATGACCAACCTAGATAGCATATTCAAAAGCAGAGACATTACTTTGCCAACAAAGGTCCGTCTAGTCAAGGCTATGGTTTTTCCAGTGGTCATGTATGGATGTGAGAGTTGGACTATAAAGAAAGCTGAGCACCAAAGAATTGATGCTTTTAAACTGAGGTGTTGGAGAAGACTCTTGAGAGTCCCTTGGACTGCAAGGAGATCCAATCAGTCCATCCTAAAGGAGATCAGTCCTGGGTGTTCATTGGAAGGACTGATGCTAAAGCTGAAACTCCAATACTTTGGTCACCTCATGCGAAGAGTTGACTCATCTGAAAAGACCCTGATGCTGGGAGGGACTGGGGGCAGGAGGAGAAGGGGACAACAGAGGATGAGATGGCTGGATGGCATCACCAACTCGATGGACATGAGTTTGGGTAAACTCCGGAAGTTGGTGATGGACAGGGAGGCCTGGCATGCTGCGATTCATGGGGTCGCAGAGTCGGACACAACTGAGCAACTGAACTGAACTGCTGGGACCAGATGCCATGATCTTAGTTTTTTGAACATTGAGTTTTAAGCCAGTTTTTTCACTCTCCTCTTTCGCTTTCATCAAGAGGCTCTTTTGTTCTTCTTTGGTTTCTGCCATAAGGGTGGTGTTATCTGCATATCTGAGGTTATTGATATTTCTCCTGGCAATTTTGATTCTAGCTTGTGCTTCATGCAGTCCAGCATTTCACATGATGTACTCTGCATATAAGTTAAATACGCAGGGTCACAATATACAACCTTGACATACTCCTTTCCCGATCTGGAACCAGTCTGTTGTTCCATGTCCAGTTCTAACTGTTGCTTCTTGACCTGCATACAGATTTCTCAGGGGGCAGGTCAGGTGGTCTGGTATTCCCATCTCTTTAAGAATTTTCCACAGTTTGTTGTGATTCACGCAGTCTTTGGCATAGTCAATAAAGCAAAGTAGATGTTTTTGTGGAACTCTCTTGTTTTTTTGATGATCCAGCCCCACTGTGGCTCAGCTGGTAAAGAATCTACCCACAGTGCAGGAGACCTGGCTTCAATTCCTGGGTTGGGAAGATCCCCCGGAGAAAGGAAAGGCTACTCACTCCCAGTATTTAATACTACACCACAAGTTGTGGCAAAAGCATGCCTTTCAGTCAGGGAGTCCCACACCCCCTTCTATAATCACCATAACCTTTCTTATTTTCTGTGTAAGTGATTCTTCTCCATTGCTTATTCCTCTTTCTAATCCCTTTGCTTTTCATCATCATCCTCTTTCTCAGATTTGTGACTTTCATTTATAACTTCCTGTTAAACATCTCCACTCTGATGAGCCATTAACACTAAAGAGTCCACATGTCAAAAAAGAAATTCAACTTCATCTTCCACAATGTTGCCTTTCTTTTGGACTCTGAAAGCTTCAACAATCAAAATCTTTAGCAAGAAATCCCTGAGTCATCGCTGACTCTTCCTTCTTCTTGTTTTACCGCATCCATTCAGTGTGTATGTGTGTGTGTGTTAGCTGCTCAGTCACATCTGACTCTTTGCAACGCCATGGACTATAACCCACCAGGCTACCCTGCCCATGGGATTCTCCAGGCAAGAATACTGGAGTGGGTAGCCATTCCCTTCTCCAGGGATCTTCCTGACCCAGGGATTGAATCCCAGTCTCCTGCACTGCAGGCAGACTCTTTACCATCTGAGCCACCAGGGAAGCCCTTCCATTCAGTAACAAGTTCTATGTATTCTGCTCCTTGGTGTACCTCAAACTATTTCCTCCCTTCCTTTATGACTACCAACAGTTAAGGTTATTGACTTCATTTCCCACCTAGAGTATTGTGATAGATTGTCAATCTATTGCTTGATCTCTATTCTTGCCTCACTCTTAGAATATTGTTAAACATTTTTTAATAAAAATAGTGCCTACATTTCTGGGCTAGAAAATTTTGAGGTCACAAAGGCAGCTGGACTTGGTAACCAGGATTACAAATATTATTCAAGTGATGATGATTGAAAAGGATAAAACTCCTTAGACTTCTTTTTAGAAATGTGTCAGACTAGGTACCTTGACAACTTTTCTACTGAAAATAAGTAAATGTTTTTTCACTTATTAAAAAAAAAGTCTTAAAATTCATTAGTGACCTGGACAAAAAGTTAGGAAGATGAAGGACACACAAATCAAGAAAAGAACAGGAAAAGGTTATCAGTGGAAAACTAGTGAAATTTGAATAAAGTCTGTAGGTTAGTTAATTGTATTATACCCATATTAATTTCTTAGTTTTTACAGATGTGCCATGGTTATAAAAAATGGGACCAGGAAAGAAATCCTTTTACTGTCTTTGTTAACTTTTCTGTAAATACAAAATTACTCCTAATTTCATTAAAAAAAAATGAAGTGAAAGGAATAACTCCAACAATAAGTTGAGAATTAAAGCCAACTCTCACTTTGAAAGTACTTTCCAAATATGATGTACTTGAGCCTTAAATTTCATAGCCATGAAGGGCACTGGAGTCAGGAGAGAAAGGAAGAGCTTGAGAGGAAACTTATCTGCATAAAATTGTATCTCAAAGAGCAACATATGCAGTATGTCATTTCTGTCATACTGTATGTCAGAATATGAAATTCACACCCAGTATGTACAAAATACAAATAACATCTCCTGTCAAGGAACAAAACCCAAATTTCTAGCTTGAATTTTGGTGCTAGATGGAGGGGAAAATACAAATCTCTCACAAGAATTTGTAAATGCAAGCCAATACCAATGCAGGTTTTTATCCTGAACTCACACTACCTGAGTGTCCCAAAAAGCTTCAAATTGAGGAGATATCATAAAATGATGCTAGGATAACCTTGCTTCCAGATGCCTGGTAGGAAAAACACCAACATTTTGGGGAGAAACCAACTTAAATCTGAAACTCAAAGAATTCTTACAGACTAAAATTCAAGACCCATGAGATCATAATTTTAAAACTCACAAATTTATTTGTTAAAAAGCCAGTAAAAGGAGATCAGCCCTGGGTGTTCTTTAGAAGGAATGATGCTAAAGCTGAAACTCCAGTACTTTGGCCACCTCATGCGAAGAGTTGACTCATTGGAAAAGACTCTGATGCTGGGAGGGACTGGGGGTAGAAGGAGAAGGGGACGACAGAGGATGAGATGGCTGGATGGCATCACTGACTCGATGGACGTGAGTCTGAGTGAACTCCGGGAGTTGGTGATGGACAGGGAGCCCTGGTGTGCTGCAATTCATGGGGTCACAAAGAGTCAGACACGACTGAGCGACTGAACTGAACTGAAGAGGAAGGATGAGCAGACACAAATGATAGCGTAATCAAAGTCACAAATTCTAAAGTATTTTCAGGTATAGAATATAAAATAAGGATATTCAGTATGTTAGAAGAAATGAAAGATTAACTTAAATGACTAATGAAATCTGAAAAGAACCAATTGAATTTGTAGAAATAAAACATAATAATTGAGATGAAAAACACAGTAGATAATCCTATAACAGATTACTCACAGTTAATAAATGAAGTAATAAGCTGAAAAAGAGATTCAAAAAATTATACATGGTGCAGTACAGGAAGTACATCATGTGAAATGCCGGGCTAGATGAAGCACAAGCTGGAATCAAGATTGCTGGGAGAAATATCAATAACCTCAGATATGCAGATGACACCACCCTTGTGGCAGAAAGCAAAGAGGAACTGGGGAATGTCTTGATGAAAGTGAAAAGAGGAGAGTGAAAAAGCTGACTTAAAACTCAACATTCAGAAAACTAAGATTATGGCATCTGGTCCCATCACTTCATGGCAAATAGATGTGGCAACAATGGAAACAGTGAGAGACTTTATTTTTCTGGGCTCCAAAATCACTGCAGATGGTGACTGCAGCCATGAAATTAAAAGTACACTTTCTCCTTGGAAGAAAAGCTATGACCAACCTAGACAGCATATTAAAAAGCAGAGACATTACTTTGCCAACAAAGGTCTGTCTAGTCAAAGCTATGGTTTATCCAGTAGTCATGTATGGATGTGAGAGTTGGACTATAAAAAAAGCTGAGCATTGAAGAATTGATGCTTTTGAACTGTGGTGTTTGAGAAGACTCTTGAGAGTCCCTTGGACTCCAAGAAGATCCAACCAGTCCATCAGGAAATCAGTCCTGAATATTCATTGGAAGGACTGATGCTGAAGCTGAAACTCCAATACTTTGGCCACCTGATGTAAGAACTGACTCATTGGAAAAGACCCTGATGCTGGGAAAGATTGAAGGCAGGAGGAGAAGGGGCTGACAGAGGATGAGATGGTTGGATGACATCACCGACTCAATGGACATAAGTTTGAGCAAGGTCCACGAGCTGGTGATGGACAGGGAAGCCTGGCATGCTGCAATTCATGGGGTCGCAAAGAGTCAGACACGACTGAGTGATTGAACTGAACTGAGTACAGGAAGTAAAAAATATGTAAAATAAAAAAGAGCTTGATATGTGGAGGACAGAGTGAAAAGATCTAATATTTATCTATTTTTAATTTCAGAAGCAAAAGAAAGAGAAAGGGAGAGGAAGGACATTACAACAAACTAGGGAGCCCAAAGGATTCCAAGCAAGATAAATAAAAATAAATCTCATACATGGGACCTGGTAGTGAAAATGAAGAATACTGAAGTTAAAGAGACATTAAAAGAAGATGGAGAGGAAACAAAACATTATCTTCAAAGGAACTCAAACATATTGAAAGCTTACTCTCCAGTAAAAATAAGGAAGGACAAAGACAACAACATTAAAAATCCCATGAGAAAATAACCATCAACCTGAAGTTGGGTACCCAGTAAAACTATCTTTCAGAAAGAGGCTGAAATAAAATATGCTCAGAAAAATAAAATCTTGTGTTTACTGATGGTTAAAGGACTGCTAAAAAATATGCTTTGCAGGAAGGAATATGATTTCAGAAGGAAAGGCAGATGATCAAGAAAAAATGGTGAGCAAAGGAACTGGCAAACATACAGGCAGGGAGGGCTTCTTGTGTGTGTGATCAGGATAGTTGTATAGGGCCTATACTCTGAAGGAGACTGCACTTCAGGTTTAATGCTCTGTGGTCACCATTGAGAAGTTAACTTTATCTTTGAATCTGTGCTTTGTAAGTGAGGTCTGATAGGACAGTCAGGCATGTACTAGGGGCTTGGAATCTTGGCTCACACATAGTCCCACCTCCTGCCATCCTCTGCTTCTAGTGAGAATGCAGGCCTGGGCACAGGCAGGGGAGGGTTGGGTCTGCTAACTGTGTCCCGTTTGCTGAGTCTGGGGCAGGTCCCTGGTGCCTGTGAGAGCCTGCATCCATGCTGGGATTTCTCTGTGCCCAAGGGAGCATGAGATTCAATAACAAATAAACAAAAAAAGACCATGACCAGTTGAGAGAGAGATGGTGAAGGAAAGGAAAAGTTTCTTTGTCTTTTTTTGAAGAGGCTCCACATTTTCATATTGTGCTGGACCTTGAAAATTATGTAGAGACTCTGTATGTAGGTCCTTCTAAATAAATATCACCTGTATAAAAAATTGGTTTTGACTGCATATAATTAGTGGGGCTATCAAAAGATCAGAAGTAGAACACTAAACAAAAATGTAGAATGTATGTCAGGATGGCAACTATCAGAGCTCAAGTGTTATTCAAGAGAAGTTTGAGATATTCAAGAGAAGTTTGCATTATTCAGGATACATTAATTTTGTACTTCATTAAGTATGCATGGTAAAAATCTCAAAAATAACCACTAAAAGAATAGAATATGCCACTAGAAGAAGATGCACTAAGAACATAAAAGAAACTCTAACAATACTGCCCCTGTCCAAGGCCCAAAAGGAGAAAAGAGTGCAGAAAAAGAGGGAGAAATAGAAAGCTTAGAGTAACAATCATAATAATGGCAAATAAACTAAACTCATGAGTTAAAAGACAGAAACAGGCTTGATAAATACAAACTCTAGCAATAGACTCTTTGTAAAAGACATTCCTAAAACATAAGGACATGAAAAGATTTCTAACAGGGAAATATTAAAGAAAAAGAAGTATGCAACTATATTAATATCAGACAAAATAGACTTTAAGACAAAAGTTCATTACTCTGGGCTGATAATACTAACAGGATAATTCACTATGAATATTCTAAACTTATAGCACCTACTAAAATACCCTCAAAATATATAAAGCAAAACTTTTTGGAACTTAAAGGAAACACTGTCAAACCCACACCATAGCTGCAGAATTAAACATAGCTTCCTTAGTTATAGTAAGTCAATCTGGGACCAATGTATAAGGCATGGAAGTGTACACTGCACAACTCTAGGCTGTTATGTGAATGGTCCTCCTGTAATATCTATTGTAGCAACCTATGGTCAACCAGACAAATAATTCAGTAAAAATTATAGAGGACTTAATGCAAATATTGAATGGTTTGCCTTGGAAACGAATAGAGATCATTCTGTTATTTTTTAGATTGCATCCAAGTACTGCATTTCGGACTCTTGTTGACCACGATGGCTACTTCATTTCTTCTAAGGCATTCCTGCCCGCAGTAGTAGATATAATGGTCATCTGACTTAAATTCACCCATTCCAGTCCATTTTAGTTCGCTGATACCTAGAATGTCGACGTTCACTCTTGTCATCTCGTTTGACCACTTCCAATTTGCCTTGATTCATGGACCTGACACTCCAGGCTCCTATGCAATATTGCTCTTTACAGCATCAGACCTTGCTTCTATCACCAGTCACATCCACAACTGGGTACTGTTTTTGCTTTGGCTCCATCCCTTCTTTCTGGAGTTATTTCTCCACTGATCTCCAGTAGCATATTGGGCACCTACTGACCTGGGGAGTTCCTCTTTCAGTATCCTATCATTTTGCCTTTTCATACTGTTCATGGGATTCTCACGGCAAGAATACTGAAGTGGTTCGCCATTCCCTTCTCCAGTGGACCACATTCTGTCAGACCTCTCTACCATGGCCTGCCCGTCTTGGGTGGCCCCACGGGCATGGCTTAGTTTCATTGAGTTAGACAAGGCTGTGGTCCTAGTGTGATTAGATTGACTAGTTTTCTGTGATTATGGTGTGATCACTCACCTAGAGCCAGACATCTTGGAACATGAAGTCAAGTGGGCCTTAGAAAGCATCACTATGAACAAAGCTAGTGGAAGTGATGGAATTCCAGTTGAGCTATTTCAGATCCTGAAAGATGATGCTGTGAAAGTGTTGCACTCAATATGACAGCAAATTTGGAAAACTCAGCAGTGGCCACAGGACTGGAAAAGGTCAGTTTTCATTCCAATCCCAAAGAAAGGCAATGCCAAAGAATGCTCAAACTACCACACAATTTCATTCATCTCACACGCTAGTAAAGTAATGCTCAAAATTCTCCAAGCCAAGCTTCAGCAATACGTGAACCATGAACTTCCAGATGTTCATGCTGGTTTTACAAAAGGCAAAGGAACCAGAGATCAAATAGCCAACATCAGCTGGATCATGGAAAAAGCAAGAGAGTTCCAGAAAAACATATATTTCTGCTTTATTGACTATGCCAAAGCCTTTGACTGTGTGGATCACAATAAACTGTGAAAAATTCTTCAAGAGATGGGAATACCAGACCACCTGACCTGCCTCTTGAGAAATCTGTATGCAGGTCACGAAGCAACAGTTAGAACTGGACATGGAACAACAGACTGGTTCCAAATAGGAAAAGGAGTACGTCAAGGCTGTATATTGTCACCCTGCTTATTTAACTTCTATGCAGAGTACATCATGAGAAATGCTGGACTGGAAGACACACAAGCTGGAATCAAGATTGCTAGGAGAAATATCAATAACCTCAAATATGCAGATGACACCATCCTTATGGCACAAAGTGAAGAGGAACTAAAAAGCCTTCTGATGAAAGTGAAAGAGGAGAGTGAAAAAGTTGGCTTAAAGCTCAACATTCAGAAAACGAAGATCATGGCATCTGGTCCCATCACTTCATGGGAAATACATGGGGAAACAGTGGAAATGGTGTCAGACTTTATTTTGGGGGGCTCCAAAATCACTGCAGATGGTGAGTGCAGCCATGAAATTAAAAGACGCTTACTCCTTGGAAGGAAAGTTATGACCAACCTAGATAGCATATTGAAAAGAAGAGACATTACCTTGCCAACAAAGGTCCATCTAGTCAAGGCTCTGGTTTTTCTAGTGATCATGTATGGATGTGGGAGCTGGACTGTGAAGAAGACTGAGCGCCGAAGAGTTGATGCTTTTGAACTGTGGTGTTGGAGAAGACTCCTGAGAGTCCCCTGGACTGCAAGGAGATTCAACCAGTCCATTCTAAAGGAGATCAGCCCTGAATGTTCTTTGGAAGGACTGATGCTGAAGCTGAAACTCCAGTACCTTGGCCACCTCACGAGAAGAGTTGACTCATTGGAAAAGACTCTGATGCTGGGAGGGATTGGGGGCAGGAGGAGAAGGGAACAACAGAGGATGAGATGGCTGGATGGCATCACCAACTCGATGGACGTGAGTTTGAGTGAACTCCGGGAGTTGGTGATGGACAGGGAGGCCTGGCATGCTGCGATTCAGGGGGTCACAAAGAGTCGGACACAACTGAGCAACTGAACTGAACTGAACTAATGCAAATAAGATAATTTCAGGGATATTGATTTAATATTCCCAATTAGTGGGAAAATATATAAATATTTTTCAGTTTACATGGAATTGACCACACACTAGGCCAGAACATAAATTGCAACAAATTTTAAATAACTGTTAAATACTATAAACCTGTATAGTCCAAAATGGTAGCCACTAGTCATATGTAGCTTCCAGGCAATTAAAGTAATACTTGTCCAAATTAGAATGTGCTATAAATGTGAAATACACAGCAGATTTGAAAACTCAAAAAAATCTGAAATGTCTGATCATTTTAATAAATGATTAGATATTTAAATAATAGTTTGGATATACTGGGTTAACTAAAATATATTAAGATAAATTTTACCTGTTTATTTTTACTCTTTTAATGTGGCAATTAAATTTGTAAAAATTACATATATGGCTCACATTATACCTCTACTGAACAGCACTGTGATAATCTATATTCTCTGAATACAAGAAATATCAGTAAGAGAAGATAAATATCTCCATGTATTTGGAAATTAAAAAAAAAATGTGTTTCTGATTAACTCTTGGATCAAATGAAAAATCATAATTTACATTTAAAATACTTAGAATTGAATAATAGTGAAATTTCTACACATCAAAAGTTATGAAATATAGCTAAAGCAAAAAAGATAAGTAAATTGTGGTATACTTTAGAACATAATGCAGATGAAGAAATGAAGATTTTCAGCTACATGTAACATCATGGACAAAAATCCCAGGGACATAATCTTGAGCACAAAGAGTAAATCACTGAGTAATGCATATAGTATAATTTTATTTCCATGAAGACAAAATATATGCAAAATCTTTTTCTTTGGAATACAGACATACTCAGTTAAATTACATGCATGCATGCTCAGTTGTGTCCGACTTTGCAACTCCATGGATTATAGCACACCAGGGCTCTTGTTCATGGAGTTTTCTAGGCAAGAATACTGGAGTGGGTTGCCATTTTGTTCTCCAGGGGATCTTCCAAGACCCAGGGATTGAACCCATGTCTCCTGCATCCCCAAACTCGCAGGCTGATTCTTTATCACTACTGCTACCTGGGGAAGCTTCAGTAAAATTATAGAGTGAAGCAAAGGAACAACAGGTGTTTTCTGTAGTATTTTGTGGATGCCTTTAATCAGTGTGAGGAATTACCCTTCTCTTCAAGGATGCCATGTGGTGGAATTAGGGTGAAGCACCAAGGGACTTCAATGCTAATGGTAAGCTTCTTTTTCCTAAACTGAGTGGTCATTGTATTGTAGTTCTTCACACTTTCAGTTCAGTTTAGTTTAGTCGCTCAGTCGTGTCTGGCTCTTTGCGACCCCATGAATCGCAGCACGCCAGGCCTTCCTGTCCATCACCAACTCCTGGAGTTCACCCAAACTAATGTGCATCGAGTCGGTGATGCCATCCAGCCATCTCATCCTCTGTTGTCCCCTTCTCCTCCTGCCCCCAATCCCTCCCAGCATCAGGGTCTTTCCCAATGAGTCAACTCTTCACATGAGGTGGCCAAAGTACTGGTGTTTCAGCTTTAGCATCAGTCCTTCCAATGAACACCCAGGACTGATCTCCTTTAGGATGGACTGACTGGATCTCCTTGCAGTCCAAGGGACTCTCAAGAGTCTTCTCCAACACCTCAGTTTAAAAGCATCAATTCTTTGGCGCTCAGCCTTCTTCACAGTCCAATTCTCACATCCATACATGACCACTGGAAAAACCATAGCCTTGACTAGATGGACCTTTGTTCACAAAGTAATATCTCTACTTTTGAATATTCTACCTAGGTTGTTCATAACTTTCCTTCCAAGGAGTAAGAGTCTTTTAATTTCATGGCTGCAGTCACCATCTGCAGTGATTTTGGAGCCCCCCCCAAAATAAAGTCTGACACTGTTTCCCCATGTATTTCCCATGAAGTGATGGGACCAGATGCCATGATCTTCGTTTTCTGAATGTTGAGCTTTAAGCCAACTTTTTCACTCTCCTCTTTCACTTTCATCAAGAGGCTTTTTAGTTCCTCTTCACTTTCTGCCATAAGGGTGGTGTCATCTGCATATCTGAGGTTATTGATATTTCTCCCGGCAATCTTGATTCCAGCTTGTGCGTCTTCCAGTCCAGCGTTTCTCATGATGTACTCTGCATAGAAGTTAAATAAGCAGGGTGACAACATACAGCCTTGACGTACTCCTTTTCCTATTTGGAACCAGTCTGTAGTTTCATGTCCAGTTCTAACTGTTGCTTCCCGACCTGCATACAGGTTTCTCAAGAGGCAGGTCAGGTGGTCTGGTATTCCCATCTCTTGAAGAATTTTCCACAGTTTATTGTGATCCACACAGTCAAAGGCTTTGGCATAGTCAATAAAGCAGAAATAGATGATTTTCTGGAACTTCTTGCTTTTTCAATGATCCAGCATCACACTTTAAACCCATCTAAATCTTTTACGTATCTACTCAATATTTATACAAATAGTGACAAAGCCTGAGCAAGAATAGTATGGGTATTTGGAGAAAAGAATATTAAAGTGAAAGACCAAGGAGAAGAAATTGGCAAGCAGCAGGGTGGACTTTCCTGCCCACTAGGCACACTATGGACAGGACAGTGTCATCAAGCCCTGGAGAGAAAGAGGTGCATGAGGACAGGGTCCCTGTCCAGATGGGGCTCAAAATCCAGCAATATAAAAGGAAGATTTATCTTTTAAAATGTGAGGCAGATCTAGCAGGTTCTGATGCTTGCTCAGCAGTCTCCAGGCTAGAGAAGAGGAAGTGAAGCAGAAGGAACAAAAGAATGAGGACAGCAAAAGTAGGATTACACTAAAACCTCGTTTGTGGCTTTCTTCCAAATATTTGGCCATTCCTGTCTCCTTTGCAGACTCATCTTTATCTGCCTGTCAATTACATGTTCATGTTCCTCAGCACTTCATTCTGCGGCCTCTTTTTCTCTCTCTCTCCCCTTTCTCTAACTGATCTTATCCACGCCTATGGTTAAAATGCAATATAGTTGCTGACAACTCCCAGATTTTATCTCCACTGCACATCTGTTCTGTTAGTATCTGACTCATGTTTCCAACTCTCCACCTGATTGCTCTTTTAATTTCAGAGAATCACCCAAAACTCAACATGTCTGTAATCTCAGAGGCTTACAATGTCAAAGTTTATTTTTTTGCTTATATGTCATCTGCTGCTCTACTCCTCATGTTTTGTTCTGGGATGTAGCCCAAGGAGCAACTCCTACCTGGGAATGCTGTTTTTGTGGCAGACAGAAAAGAAAAATTGCCCAAACATAGGATCTGTTAAAGCTTCTGCTCAGAAATCAGTGCATGTCACTTCTCTCACATTTCCATGGCAAGAACAAATCAAATGGACATGTTTGATGTGAATCAGGTGTGGACAGTAGTCCTCTCATTAGGAGGTGCACAGTAAACCAACTGGCACCCTGTGGAGTCCATCACAACTCTGAAATCCTATTGGAAGCAACCTGAGGATTTCTACCCTGAAGGTGAAGAAAAATACTTGCTTAGACTGTGGTTCTTTCACTTGGGAGTAATTTCTCAGTCCATTTTTCACCACAGCTCCTGGCTTTCCTATCTGAGATGTACTTTTTTTTTTTTTCATTATACAGTCTTACCACATCAGAAGGGGGCATTAGAGATTTTGCCCCATTGAGAGAGAGCTTTTTTCCCACTTATTTCCTACCCATAGATTTGGAGGAGAAATGGTTTTGAGAGAATTAAAAAAAAAACAGATTTTTTTCGATATAGTTGAAAACAATAAAATACATTTTAAAAGCATATACTAGAGAGATGAGTTTTAAAGGTATATATAAACATATGTGTGCAAAACCAAAATAATGTGTGTAAAATCAAAATAATGACATTTCTATTATCCCCCAAAGTTTCACCATGCCCTTTTAAAATCCTTCACTCCTGCCTTCTTGCCCTCAGAAATCAAGAGCTGGCTTTCTGTCTATACATAGGTTTGTATTTTCAGAATTTTATAAAAATTCTCCATATATCATACAGTATATTCTTTTTTGTTTGGTAGCTTTTACTTGGCATAATTCCTTTTCAATCTGTCCATGTTGTACCATGAAGTAATAGTTCATTATCTTTTTTTGCTGAGTAATGTTTCATCAAATGGATATACCACAATTTGTTTATCCATTCATCTGTTGATGGACATTTAGGTTGTTTCGCTCTTAGAAACATAGCTATTAATATCTGTGTACAAGTATTTGTATGGATATTTCCCTTTATTTCTCTTGGGTAAATACCTAGGTGTGAAATGGCTAAGTAGCAAGGTAAGTAAGTGTATATTAAACTTTTTAAGAAACTTTCATACTGTTTTCCAAAGCGTTGTACTGTTTTACATTCCAGCCAGCAGAATATGAGAGGTATAGTCTTTCCACATTTTACCAACAACTGATAATGTTCAGGCTTTTTAATTTTAGCTGTTCTAAAAGTGTGTGGTCATGGGACTTCCCTATAGGTCCAGGGTTAAGCCACCATGTTTCCACAGCAGGAGGCATGGGTTCAACCCCTGGTCTGGGAGCTAAGATCCCACATGTCAAGAGGTGTGGGCAAAAAAGAAAAATAAAAAATATTTAAAAACAGAAGTGTGTGGTTGTATCTCATTATTGTTTTATTCTGCATTTCCCTAATGCCTAATGATGTAGAGTATCTTTTTTTATGTGTTTATGGGCCATCTGTATATTTTGGTGAAGTATCTGGTCAAATCTTCTGCTCTTTTTTATTGGTTGTTTATGGTCACCTGAGTTTCTAAAGTTCATACATATTCTGAAAATAAGTCTACATATTCTGAAAACAAGTCCTTTATGACATATATCAATGTATTGTACAAATCTATGATGATGGCTTGTCTACATTTTCTAAACAATGCCTTTTAAAGAACAGAAGTTTTACCTTTGATGAAGTCTAACTTATCAAGTTTTTTTTCTTTATGGATTGTGCTTTTGGTTTGTTTGTTTGTTTGCTTTTGGGTTTGAATATTAAGAAATCTTTGCTTAATTTAAGGTCACAAAGACATGTCTCCTGTTTTCTCCTAGAAGTTTTTTAATTTTATGTTCTGTATTTAGATCTATGATCTATTTTGAATTAATCTCTCTCTATATATTTCACACTATGAATCAAAGTTTTGTTTTGTTTTGTTTTGTTTTTTTGCATATGGATATACATTTGTTCCACCAATGGTCACAAAAACTGTATGTTCTATAATGGCCTGCTTTGGCACTCCTGTAGAAAATCAGTTAGGCACATGTGTGCCTATTTCTGTATTCTTAATTCTGCTCCATTGACCTATTAATATTTGTCTATCTTGAGACTAATTCCACATTGCCTTGATTATTTATAGCTTTATAATAAATCTTGAAGTCAGGTAGTGACTTTAATCTTTCGGCTCAAAGTTTTTTCAGTGTTATTTTTGTTTTTCTAGGTCCTTTGCATTTCTATATGAATTTCAGAATTAGCTTGTTAATTTCTACATGAAGTTTGCTGTAAGTTTGATTGTGATTGCACTGAGTTATAAATCCATAAATGTGAACAACACTGAGACTTCTGTTCTCTGCATTTATTTAGATCCTCTTAATTTATCTCATCAATGTTTTGTAGTTTTTAATATATAGGTCTGGCACATTATTTGTCAGATTCATCACTATTTCATGTGTTTTGAAATATTTTTTATACATACAGCTTTTTAATTTCAATTGTTCTGTGAAAATATATAGGAATTAATTTGGGTTTTGGATGTTGACTTTTTTCCTTGTAACTTTTTGTCAGACTCATCTATTAGTTCTTCTATATATAGAACTATAGATAATAGTTCATCTATTAGTAACTTTTTTTGTAGATTCTATAGTTTTCATGTTAGTGGGCATATCATCTGTGAATACAAAATTTTATTTCTTCCTTTCCAGTCTGATATTACTTTTTCTTGCCTGACTGTACTGACTAGAACTTTCAGCACAATGAACAGAACTGATGACAGTGGATGTTTTTTTCTTGATCTTAATCTTAGGAGGAGAGTATACAGTCTATCATTATTAAGTATGATGTTATCTGTAGGTTTTTGTAGATGCCTTGTATCAATCTGAAGAAGTTCTCCTCTATTCCTACTTTTCTGAGGTTTTTTAAAAAATTTAGGGACAAACATTGCATTTTGCCAACTTGTTTTGTTTCTACTGACATAATCATAGTTTTTCTTTTTAAATTTTTGAATAACAATAATTGATTTTTGAATGTTAAACCGATCTTGCATCCTTGAGATAAACCCCACACATTCATGATTTCTTTCACTTTTCATGTTGCTAGATTCAATTTGCCAAATTTTTCTTTAGAATTTTTGCATCTATGCTCATGGCAGATGTTGGTCTGTTAATTTGCTTATAATGTTTTTGTCATATTTTGGTATCAAGGTAATAGTGGCCTCATAAAATAAGTTAACTATTCCTTCTTCTTTAATTTTGTGGAAGAGTTTAAGTAGAATTAGTACTGTTTCTTCTTTAAATGCTTGAAAAAACTTCTGGGCCTAAAGTTTGTTTTGTGGAAAAAATTTAAACTCTAAATTCAGGTTATCTATTTCATTTTAGTGAGTTTTGGAAGTTTGTATTTCAAAAAACTGTGTCCATTTTTTCAGAGCAGTCAAAGTTAATGGCATAGTCAAGCAAATGGCTTTGTGGTGCCATTTTTCCAACAGCATTTGCTCACTTTGTGTCACATTTTGGTAATTCTTGCCAATATTTCAAATTTTTCATGTTTATTATATTTATGATGATCCATGATCAGTGATTTTTGATGCTATTACCAAGACACACTGAAGGCTCAGGTGATGGGTAGAATTTTTTAGCAATATTTTTGAATGAAAAAAATAATGGCATAAGGTTGTTTAAAATATATTCCTCTATTAATGTATTCAGATCTGAAGAACATAATGTCACTGCTCTCATTTCTGATATTGGTAAATTTTTGTCTTCTCTCTTTTGTCCTGGTGAATCTGACATGAGGTTTATTAATGTTATTGACCTCCTTAAAGAAACTGATTTTTAAATCGATATCCTGTATTGTTTTTGTTTCCTATGTCACTGACTTCTGCTCTGATCTTTATCATTTACTTTCTTATGTTTATCTTGGGTTCTTTTTTTTTTAATTTTATTTTATTTTTAAACTTTACATAATTGTATTAGTTTTGCCAAATATCAAAATGAATCCACCACAGGTATACCTGTGTTCCCCATCCTGAACCCCCTCCCTCCTCCCTCCCCATACCATCCCTCTGGGTTGTCCCAGTGCACTAGCCCCAAGCATCCAGTATCGTGCATCGAACCTGGACTGGCATCTCGTTTCATACATGATATTTTACATGTTTCAATGCCATTCTCCCAAATCTTCCCACCCTCTCCCTCTCCCACAGAGTCCATAAGACTGTTCTATACATCAGTGTCTCTTTTGCTGTCTCGTACACAGGGTTATTGTTACCCTCTTTCTAAATTCCATATATATGCGTTAGTATACTGTATTGGTGTTTTTCCTTCTGGCTTACTTCACTCTGTATAATAGGCTCCAGTTTCATCCACCTCATTAGAACTGATTCAAATGTATTCTTCTTAATGGCTGAGTAATACTCCATTGTGTATATGTACCACAGCTTTCTTATCCATTCATCTGCTGATGGACATCTAGGTTGCTTCCATGTCCTGGCTATTATAAACAGTGCTGCGATGAACATTGGGGTACACGTGTCTCTTTCCATTCTGGTTTACTCAGTGTGTATGCCCAGCAGTGGGATTGCTGGATCATAAGGCAGTTCTATTTCCAGTTTTTTAAGGAATCTCCACACTGTTCTCCATAGTGGCTGTACTAGTTTGCATTCCCACCAACAGTGTAAGAGGGTTCCCTTTTCCACACACCTCTCCAGCATTTATTGCTTGTAGACTTTTGGATTGCAGCCATTCTGACTGGTGTGAAATGGTACCTCATAGTGGTTTTGATTTGCATTTCTCTGATAATGAGTGATGTTGAGCATCTTTTCATGTGTTTGTTAGCCATCTGTATGTCTTCTTTGGAGAAATGTCTGTTTAGGTCTTTGGCCCATTTTTTGATTGGGTCATTTATTTTTCTGGAATTGAGCTGTAGGTATTGCTTGTATATTTTTGAGATTAGTTGTTTGTCTGTTGCTTCATTTGCTATTATTTTCTCCCATTCTGAAGGCTGTCTTTTCTCCTTGCTTATAGTTTCCTTTGTTGTGCAGAAGCTTTTAAGTTTAATTAGGTCCCATTTGTTTATTTTTGTTTTTATTTCCTATATTCTGGGAGGCGGGTCATAGAGGATCCTGCTGTGATGTGTGTCGGAGAGTGTTTTGCCTATGTTCTCCTCTAGGAGTTTTATAGTTTCTGGTCTTACGTTGAGATCTTTAATCCATTTTGAGTTTATTTTTGTGTATGGTGTTAGAAAGTGTTCTAGTTTCATTCTTTTACAAGTGGTTGACCAGTTTTCCCAGCACCACTTGTTAAAGAGATTGTTTTTTCTCCACTGTATATTCTTGCCTCCTTTGTCAAAGATAAGGTGTCCATATGTGCGTGGATTAATCTCTGGGCTTTCTATTTTGTTCCATTGATCTATATTTCTGTCTTTGTGCCAGTACCATACTGTCTTGATGACTGTGGCTTTGTAGTAGAGCCTGAAGTCAGGCAGGTTGATTCCTCCAGTTCCATTCTTCTTTCTCAAGATAGCTTTGGCTATTAGAGGTTTTTTGTATTTCCATACAAATTGTGAAATTATTTGTTCTAGTTCTGTGAAGAATACCATTGGTAGCTTGATAGGGGTTGCATTGAATCTATAAATTGCTTTGGGTAGTATACTCATTTTCAATTTGAAAATCTCTGTCTTTTAAAGCTTAGACAATTTACATTTAATTGAATTGTGACAGAGTAGACTTAAATCCATTATCTTGCCTATTTGTCCCATCTGTTGTTTGCTTTGCCTTCTTTGCCTTCTTTGGATAGCATCACTGACTCAATGGACATGAATCTGAGCAAACTCTGGGAGACAGTGAAAGACAAGGAAGCCTGGTGTACTGCAGTCCATGAGTTGCAAAGAGTTTTAGAGACTCAACAACAACAACAACATATGGCTTATGATTCACTTGCATCTGCTTTGTTGCCATATTAGTTATAACTCTCTGTTTAGCTTTATTTCATGGTTGCTCTAGGGTTGATAATAGCTATCTTTAACTTGTCACAGTTGTGGTGGGCTAAATAATTGCCTTCAAAGATATTCATATTCTAATCCACAGAGTGTGTAAATATGGCATAAGGTACTTTGCAGATGTGATTATATTAAGGATCTTCAGATGAGGAAATTATCCTAGTTTATTTGGGTGTACCCTAAGTATAATTATAAAGGTCTTTATGAGAAAGAGGCAAGAAGGTTAATGTGGAGGGTAAGGGAAGGTGGTGATATGACACTGGAAACACAGATTAGATTCATGAGACCAGGATCCAAGGAATGCCAGCAGCTTCTAAAAGCTGGAAGAAAAAAGAAATGGGTTCTCCCCTTGAGCCTCCAGAAAGAGCCAGCCCTGCTGACATCTTGATTTTAGCCCCTTAACATTCATTTGGACTTCTGACCCCCAGAACTGTATACATTTGTGTTGTTTGAAGTTTGTGGTAATTGCTACAGTAGCAATAGAAAACTATGCTGGTTTATTTTCAAGTGTTATTATACAACTTTCAGGTATATGATTAGAATCTTATAATAGTAAACTTGACAAAATAAGGAGCAGCAGTCAATGGAAATAAAGTAATACTTTACTTGGCTTTCAAAATACCAGTACTATAGGATGGATATGACTGGCTATGTGCTTGTTAGAAGTGGAGAGGCAACAGAATCCTGGCAATTTGATTCATTTTATTTCTTTTTTTTCTAATTCAGATTCTTTATTAAATATTAAAAGATAAATGTTAAAATGTAAATTATACTGAAGCTCTGTTCTGAAGATTAATATTGAGCAAAACAATTTTTCACTTAAGCCAGGTTTCCTATTGGAAAAGAGGTTTTATTGATTAGAAAATTCCAGTGAACATTTTCAGATGGGTGCCTAAGAGTACATTAGAAGTTACCTTTACTATTAAATGGATGGTATTGAATATTTGAGGTGCTTGAATTTTAGTCTCTTGGAGACAGTTATAATTTTGATATCAACAAAAGTAGAATCCATTTCACATACATTCCTCCAATGGACCCAGTACAATGGGTTATATGTGTATCTATCTGTTTAGAATAAAAACTGAAAGGCTAGTAGATTATAGAAGTTAAAATATGGTAAGCCAAGGTTCAAACAATGTTAATGAAGTGATAGTCATTCATGAAATTGACAGAGTTGTGATTTTTTTATGACATTTCCACAAAATATAAGATGTTTTGAGAACTGTTAGAAAATTTATGAACTTGTGTGGGATGATAATTTTGCTTGATATTATAGCTACAGAAATTAGGACTTTCATATCTCTTTGATTCCTGCTGAGTCTCTGTTCTTGACTCTTCAGTGCAATTCTCTAATGAGACAAGACAGAAAGAATGATTACACATGATGTTGCAAACATGCTGTCCTTGATTACCATGGGCTGGGCACTGAGTAATGTATACAGAGATGATTATATGTATGAAAAAGATAATCTTGATACTAAAAATAAAAACACACTTATATAGTACACTCAAGAAAGAGCTTGCACATTATTCAGGAATATAAAACCATCTTAAGACACTGAAAAAGAAAAACCACTCTTGTCTTGAAAGAAACTATGAAGTTTTGACTTTTACTCTAGTGAGACTTTCTGGGAGAAACCTAGAGGATTTCAAGAAATAAAATATTGTTAGAGGTATATTCATATATTAAAAAGCTGAAAATGTGTAACTATTTTTGAATATCATACACATATCCAATTTCCTCTGTAGAACCAGTTCTAGAGATGTTGATGCTTTAGAATAATAAGAAACAACACAGATTCAGGTCCTATATTTGGATTTTACTAAGAATCTAATAAAGAAGGTCATCTCTAGAATCCAGGAGTCTGAATTGATACTTGGCAAGTCAGAAGCTGACTTGCTAGCAGACAATGAGAGCTTCCAAGTTTTAAATTCTGTGATCAGTGGTTTGTCTGGGATTAAATTCACTCCCATTCATCCATACATCCAACCAGCAAATATTTATTGAGTACCCACTATGTATCAGGCACTGTTTCAGGCTCTAGGGATATAGTCATTCTTTCTTGCCATTTGCTGATACATTAATGCAATTCCCTAATTTTTAGAAGATCCTGAGTAGTAAATGACTATCTAAAGTGACATGATTCACAAGAGGCAGAGCTGGTTCAAGCTTATACCAGCTTAGGGCTCTCTTCCCTGTATTATCAATACATTTCAAAAACAACATTTGGGGTTCGCCTAATAGGAAAATTTGGATCTACTCACAATTGAGTATTTATTTAAAAAAACTTTTAACTTTTAAATTCTTAGAGTAAAAAGAAAATGTGAATCTAATTTCATACATATATGCAAAAAGCTAGATTCCCTTAATTGTAGTTAAAAACATAACTGCAAACAAATGTCAAACCATAATGCCAAATGACAGCTTTAAATTCTGTTTCACAAGTTGTTCTTTTAGCGATGTCTTCACATTGTCAATCAAAGAGATAATTTTGATTTTGCACAAACCCTGCCTCTGTTAAAAGTAGTGTCTGTGATATCATAAGAAGTTTGGCAAGTCTCTTGTTCTGAAAGCTATTGATAGACAGGAAATCAGAGAAAGAGGTAAGTCTGGGGGAAAATATCAGGTGAGATTTGTTATTTTAGAATGATATTACTAGAACACTTCATTTCTTAATGCTTTAAACTAACAGAAGTGCATCCAAAATAAACCACTCCATGGACTAATCTTTACAACTTTAAAAGTAAAGCAGATAATACTGAACTCAACAGATATTCACTGAATATCTAAATCACCAGTGCAGGGTATAAAAATTAATAAAATATGATGCTTTAAGAGGTTAACAACCTAAGGGAAGATGAACGAGAAGGAACCTACTAGGCATGATACTAGATGTTTTAATTTTTACAAGCAGGTAGCTGTTATTAATATGCCCATTTTACAGAAAATGACAATGACCCTTAAAATGGTTAAGCTAGTTGTCCAAACTTGACACTGGTCAAGTTGGGATTTAAATTTATGTTTGCTTAACTTAAAAGTCCATTCTTTCAATATTCAATTTAGCAAAGGCAGAGGAAACAGAGATCAAATTGCCAACATCCGCTGGACTGTGGAAAAAGCAAGAGAGTTCCAGAAAAACATCTATTTCTGCTTTATTGACTATGCCAAAGCCTTTGACTGTGTGGATCACAATAAACTATGGAAAATTCTGAAAGAGATGGGAATACCAGACCACCTGACCTGCCTCTTGAGAAATCTGTATGCAGGTCACGAAGCAACAGTTAAAACTGGACATGGAACAACAGATTGGTTCCAAATAGGAAAAGGAGTACATCAAGGCTGTATGTTGTCACCCTGCTTATTTAACTTATATGCAGAGTACATCATGAGAAACGCTGGACTGGAAGAAGCACAAGCTGGAATCAAGATTGCCAGGAGAAATCTCAATAACCTCAGATATGCAGATGACACCACCCTTATGGCAGAAAGTGAAGAGGAACTCAAAAGCCTCTTGATGAAAGTGAAAGTGGAGAGTGAAAAACTTGGCTTAAAGCTCAACATTCAGAAAACGAAGATCATGGCATCTGGTCCCATCACTTCATGGGAAATAGATGGGGAAACAGTGGAAACAGTGTCAGACTTTATTTTTTTGGGCTCCAAAATCACTGCAGATGGTGATTGCAGCCATGAAATTAAAAGACGCTTACTCCTTGGAAGGAAAGTTATGACCAACCTAGAAAGCATATTCAAAAGCAGAGACATTACTTTGTGAACAAAGGTCCGTCTAGTCAAGGCTATGGTTTTTCCAGTGGTCATGTATGGATGTGAGAGTTGGACTGTGAAGAAGGCTGAGCGCCAAAGAATTGATGCTTTTGAACTGTGGTGTTGGAGAAGACTCCTGAGAGTCCCTTGGACTGCAAGGAGATCCAACCAGTCCATTCTGAAGGAGATCAGCCCTGGGATTTCTTTGGAAGGAATGATGCTGAAGCTGAAACTCCAGTACTTTGGCTACCTCATGCGATGAGTTGACTCATTGGAAAAGACTCTGATGCTGGGAGGGATTGGGGGCAGGAGGAGAAGGGGACGACAGAGGATGAGATGGCTGGATGGCATCACTGACTCGATGGATGTGAGTCTGAGTGAACTCTGGGAGTTGGTGATGGACAGGGAGGCCTGGCGTGCTGCGATTCATGGGGTCGCAAAGAGTCAGACACAACTGAGCGATTGAACTGAACTGAACTGAAGTCACACTACTACGAGGTAACAGAACCCTTGAAACCTTGCTTCCTCATCCTTTTTTATATTGTTATTGCTTCTAGCCTTCATGAAAGTATGATAAACCTCAAAAAAGTAACTAAACACCAAGTTTATCTTCTTATAGAATGTGTTGTGAAATGTTTTTATTCTACTTCTGTTTTGAAGATATAGTTCTACTTCTGATTTTGCCAAGGCACTACAGAAAGGAAGACAAAAGTCACGACCACATTATATTTATTAAATGAATGAAAGAATCCTGGAAGAGTGGAGAGGTGGGGTAAGAAAGCAAGGGGAAGGGGAGAGGGGGTACTCTGGGATTTTCTGCTTTCTGCAGGGCTGGAATTTCCCTGAAGATTCAGTGTTACAACATGATTGAGAAAGAGAAGCTGACAGAATGGATCCCTTCAGGACAAACGCTAAGAGAACTGTATAAACTGTAGTGGGGGGAGCATGGGTTAAAAGCTAGATACAACAGATTTTGAATTCTGTCTTTGCTAACTATGTTAACCTGAGCGAGACACTTAGCCTTGCTTAGCCTCAGTTTCCTCAAGAGAAAAATGTGGAAAATAATACCTGCTTCTAAAGAGAGGGCCACAACTCTGCTGGCCATAGTCTTTGTGCAAATTTGAAAATGGCTTTCCCTCTGGGTTGGTGAATTAGAAGAAAAGCTCCTTCTGAGTTAGACCAGACATAGGGACACAGGGCTTGGTGAAGAGGGAATGGCACAATTACACAGGAAAAATAAGCTCTTTCCTCTGTGGCAAGTGGTAAGGAGAGCAGAGTTCAGGCTGGTTTTCAGATTCCTGATTCCTTCTAATGAGTACCACACAATGATGCATTTGCTTGGGGCTGTGTGAAAACAAAATCATGTCCACAGAAGTATTCAGAGGGCTCCCCACGACTGTGAAACCTGGGGCTGGTGAGAGAGCTTGAGAGGGAGAAACAGGGGAGGCGAGAACAAAGAAAAGAAGGAATGGGGAAGAGAGAGCCTGGAGAAGCAGATATGTTTCCAAGGGGTCATGTCATATACAGGAGAACAGGAAACTCCATGAATCTCCTGAAATAATTTGCCAGGCTTTATGTCTATTTTTCTGAGGTGAGGGTCTATAGCTCTCAATTATAAAAGAGAAAGAGAAGAGGATGAATAAATTGCGAAAGAAGTTAATGTGTGTGTGAGAAGGGGAATAAAATCCTTCCCTACAGCCTCAAACATATGCTTTGGGGGGACAGGGAGCAATTAGGTAAATTTCAGTTAAGGTAGGTAAAGAGCTAGATAGCTTGAGATACAGATAGATATTATTTATTTCACAAAATTGCACCTAACTTTGGTCACAATGAAGCTTTTCCTCCAACAACATTCTTCACTAATCCTGTCATGTTATTGGCAAATAAATCACAATAATTCTATATTTTTTTCTTGGAATTTACCAAGATAGGGCCTGCACAGCTCCTGGGGATGAAGGTATATGGCGTGAGCTGTTACAAACAGCTGCGTGTCTCAGTGGTACCACTGTAGGTCACACATTACTCGTAAATGAATTTCTCAGTGTTATACATGGGCAGCCTTCAAGTTTAAACACATATGTTCTTCTAAAATGTATTTGTAAGTTGGTTACAGGAAATTCCCAACACATTTTACTATAGCAGTAATTTTCCAAAAAGGAATTAGGTTTGCAGGCCAGCCCATAAAACCCTATTTAATCTGTAATACTTTTGAAGTGGTGTCACAAATTCATGTTTCCAGGTCGAGTTCTGGCCTTGGCCTAAGAGACCTTATAGCCTGGAAGCAGGACAGTTGAGGCCTCTCTTTACACAGAATTTTAAAAACAGCCACACTTTTCTCTGACACTGTTCCTGTGCCATGCCCCGAGGAGACCCCTCTCTCTAGCCCCAGTGTGCCTGTGACCAAGCTGGCCAGACCTTCTCTACCCCGAGCATCTAGGATCTTGAGGACCTACTTCTCTTCCTTCCAGTGGAGCCTCTTCTCCTAAGGGAGCCTCCTCAGCTGAGTGTGGAGGACAAAGCAATACATAATTAATTAGATTTGTATTAAGGATGAATTATTTCCTAGTCACTAACTCCTTTCCTGCTCCAAATTCAGAAATTCTGCCAATTTTTTTCTAGAGCCAGTTCTGGCTTTTCATATCTTTTTTCCTCCTCTTCTAAAGCTACATAGCTTATAAGTCTCACACTTTCCATAATGGTCCCAGTGCAACCATGGCAAACAGCTCTGCTGTGGGGAGGGGAGAAGAAGGAGGGGCAGTGTGGGAAGAGTGCCTGAATTTGCAAAGCCCACCCTGGTACCCTGAGCGAGCTGGGCTCTGGCCTCTGGAGAGCACATCTTGTAGCCTGTTGGTTGCTGTCTTTCCAAGGCAGAGTTTTGGGACCTTGCTGTGTGGCAGATTCCCAGGCACCGCCTAGTCCTACTCAAGTAGAATCTCTATGGGTCTCATCAAATATCCCTATTTTAAGTTTTTTTTTTTTTTTCCTGAGCCCAGCTTCTTTTTCTGGAAGGACTTTCACATCTCCAATTGCTTAAGGATACCTCTATTTAGAAATTCCACTGGTACTTCAAACCAGAGCTCCAAGAGCAAATTTGCTCAGTTGAGAGACAGTTAACCGGGGAAAGAAAGTGGAGAGAGGAAAGCCAAGTTCATCTATAAACTTTAAGGAATATCTGCTGTCACATGATCATAGGAGGGGAAGACAAAGAACCAAAACAGAGACAGGAAAGGGGCAGGATAACAGCTTGCCTATGAAGTCAAAATTTTGAGGCAGGTTTAGACAGTAATGTCAAAGCCTCTGAAAGGTCACTTGTTCTTAAGGATGTCTTTTTACCCTGGCTCTCCCATCTTCCTCTGGCTCAACATGGAGTAAGCCCCTGGCTATTTGCTCTCATCTGCTTGGTACAAAACCCTTTGATTAGTATCAAAACAGTAAATGACCTGACTTGCTCCTACTGCCTATTGCCAATCCCTTCTCCACTCAGCAGTCAGAGTGATCCTTCCACAGTGTTATTCCTCTGCTTAAATCCCTCCAGTCGTTTCTTTTCATCGCACTGGAACTAATACCTGTACTACAACAGGCTTGTGAGGCCCTGCACGACCTGGCCCTCCCCCGTGTCCCTCATATCTGCTAGGCTTCAAGTCACACTGCCACTTCTGAGAACTCACCAAGCTCATTTATCACTTGTAAAACTTTTCCCTGGCCCTTGGCATGGGAACCTCTACTTGTCTTCCTTTATGCATCATTTTGGAAGTTACTTTTACAATCACCCTTTCCAAAGCAGATATCCCTTCTTGCTGTCTCTACTACAACACCCCTTTACTTTATATCTGTTATCACAATGTATAATTATTCTGGTTAGTTCTCTACTTTATTTATTTGTTACTGTTTGTCTCTCTCATTAGAATGTAAGCTTTAGAGGAAAGGAATGTTTCAGATTCACCACTGTATCCCCAGGGTACAGAGTACCTGGCATATAGTAAATGCTCAACAAATAATTGTTAGTTAACTGAATTACCCAAAGCAAGTTATTCATCCACCCCACAGATACTTACTGAGTGGATACATGTACCAGATTCTGAGGATATAATAAAAGACAAGGCAGACAAAATGTGAAGGAAACCCTGGACAAGGAAAAAAAAGACAGTGCTTCTATCTAGGAGTAATCCTATGATAATACAATAACTTACTGGGCTACAAGCACATATTAATTTTTATTATGTGACAGACATTATGTCAGTACATTTGGTGCCACTAAACAACTAAGGAATATCTTGCCTGCTTTTTAATAGACTAAAGTATAGAGAATAAAGAAAGAAAAACAGTAAGAGGGAAAAAAGAGGGGCGGGGAAGAGAGGAAAAGAAGAGGAGAAAATAGTCCAGTGATGTCTCTATTCTCAGAAAACTTAAATTATCTTTAACATTTATAATAGAAGATAAGGTTAGAGTCATACTAAATTTAAAAAAAAGAAAGAAAACAGCAAATTTGGTATGCTATTTCAAAGCAAACAGTCCCCTAAGAAAGCTCTATATTTATTCTAATAATGTTGTTAATCCTGAAAACATTCATGAAACAGCCATCTTCAAATTGCTGCCAGAGATAGTTTGTTAAGCATACAAAAAAAGAGAAAACATTTTACTTTATTTGTAATCCCCAATGATATTTACCAGATTGATTTCCCATCATTCTCCTTGAACTTGCTTTCGCTGGAACTATTGAGATTGTTTTAAAAATCAAATTCACTCCTAAAGGTCAAAGATTCATCATACTGAGGATATTCTAAAACATGCACACTTAAGCCAATCCTCAGAAAAGAGTTCCAGAAATGTTTGAACAAAGACAGAATCTTCTCAATGACCACTATGAAGGAGACAGAATTCATCTGGATAAACAGCTAGATCTAATTAATCTGACATCACTGGAAGTGGGGTATTCTGTACCTTTCATATACATAGAGTATATAGCTGATTTTAATCTTTCTGATGCAGTCATCATTATGGCCATTAATTATTAACCCATACTATAAACACGGGCTTCCGCAGTGGCTCAGCAGAAAAGAATCCGCCTGCAATGGAGGAGACATGTGTTCAGTCCCTGGGGTGGGAAAATCCCCCAGAGGAGGGCCTGGCAACCAACTCCAGTATTCTTGCCTGGAGAATCCCATGGACAGAGGAGACTGGTGGGCCACAGTCTATAGGGTCGCAAAGAGTTGGACATGACTGAAGTGACTGGGCACGCACAGCACACACGATCTATAAACAAAGGGGCACTCAAGATTACTGGTATGTGTAGGGGTGCTTGTCTCTGTTGCATATTAGGCCTAACTGCAATGCTTTTAAAGATATTTGTTTGCACTTAGTTTTTCTTTCTTCTTATGCATGGTCGGTCTTTCAGCTGCCATCACTTCTTGTTACTATTAGTAAATCTGGCTCTTGCAAATTTTCTGCTTATAAAATTGCTGCTTCTAATATGTACTGGGATTAACAATGACAAAATTGTGAAATGGCAGAAGTTGGGGTGGGATGAAGACTCACAGAACTACAAGATGCAACACCTTAGCAAGAGGCATGTTACTGGTGTAGCAGGGTGGAGGAATAAGTGGTGGGTGGCAATAAGCTCTGCAATTGTTCATCTAACTCAACCAAAGAGAAGTAAATTAATATTATCTCAGGGGAGACAAGAGATAAACCTTGTTCCTCTGTGAACTAGACAGACCTCTGACTAGCTTGGAGTAGACACAGATACAATCCAGGGCATAGTGTTGGTGAGAAAGTTCGGAGACAACCTAATTCTAAGGTGCCTGCTATCCACTTCCAAGGCCTCACTCCCAAACTCCACCTCTGGGAGCAAAAAGCTGCCTTCAGAAAGAACAAAAACAAGATTATAAATCTTCTAAATAGAAAGCAATCAAATACTCATAAAATAAAATGAATAAAATGAAAAATGACAGAAAAAATGAAAAACAAATATCTAATTATGCCTTCTATACACAGAGAATAATACAAGACAAAAATTCTTATCCTCATGAAACTTGTATTCTTATGGAATATGTAATTGGCATAATACCTCCCATTAAAGACTCCTAGATTTAATAAAAGCCAACAAAACCCCTAGCATTATGCTATATACCAATATGAATTCAAAACAAAAGGAAAACCCCTAACATTATGCTATATACCAATATGGATTTAAAACAAAAGGATTCAAATAATAAAAGATATTATCAGGCAAATGAAAACTGAAAGAAAGCACGGTTGAGATATTAAGTACAGATAAGTAAAGACAAAGTAACTGAGCAAAAATATCTAGGATGGTTGGAGGAATATGCTTCTTAGTATCTTTGATATTAACTCAATACCAGAAGTATCTGTGCTTTTGGGGAGTCTTCAATATGAGGTGTTGACAAATAACAAAGAAAGAAGAAAAGTAGGAGCTTACAAAGGAAAAAGTGATAAAGAGATGTTTTTCTGTTGGAAGATGATAGAATTCAAAAATTACTGGCATAAGTGAAATTTAGTAGTGTAAGTACCACACATGATCTTTTCAATTCAACAAAAAATCTAACACCAAATGCCATGTGGGTTCCATCCTACTTGTACTAACTCAGTGAAGTTAAGCAAGTCCTTTAACCAGTTTGGGGTTCAGTTTAATCACCTGTAAAATGGGGTGGTAGGATAGGATGACCTTTCACGTGAAATGTATCTTTAATCTTAGATTTTACTGTTATCAAAATATATAGGACCCTGATGTTTTAAATATATATGGATTACTGACTTAAACATAAAATATATTTGGAAGAAATTATTCTTGACTGTACCTTTCACTTTTCAGTGTTACAACTTCTTCCTTTGTCTGATTCAGAAGAGTTTTGGTTATTTCCAGTTCATTTTCTGCAAGATTAATTCTTCTTTTTAAGTCATCTTCTTGCCTTTCTTTTGCAGTCAGTTCTTCCTGTAAAGTTTTATATATTTGTTGACAAGTCATTAAAGAGTCTTCTTTTTCTTTAAGCAATCTGGTGTGCCTAAAATGGAATAAGGAAAAAAACCTCAACCAATATGCATTTGATACTATATTTTTATGTTTATCAAAAATATATAAACATCTCATTTAAAAATAAGAGTATAACTTTAATTTTTAAAATAAGAATGCTACATAAATAGATAGTTCTGTGATTTAAAAATTTTCCTATCTAGGCAGAGGCAAAAATCATTGAACAGCTTCAATACATTATAAATTAGGGTTAGGTATTATTTACACAAGCAATACTATAAAAAAAAGTTAAGTACATTTTAAATATTATCTAAAATATGGTTTCAAATTCAATTATTAAAAATATTAAATAAAAAATTTTCAATGTGTACCGTGAGTCAGAAATAATGGATTCAAACTTCAGTTTTCTAAGTTCTCTTTGACACTCATCAGCTTCATTAGATTTATTCCTAAAATAATACAAAATAGGTTCAAATATTTTATTTCAAAATAAAGTGAAAATGTTTTCCCTTTTGTTAAGATATACTTTTCCTTTATTACTTTTCTTATCTTTATATTCTACTTGTTGTTACATACACAGATTTCCTTAAAATTAGAATACATACTCAAAAGGTTTCTGTTTGCCAAAAATACCTTAATCTATTAGTCCAACTATATGTGTTTTTCTATATCATTATTTTATTTATCCATTAAAAATTTCTTAGCATCTTTATATTACCATTTCTTTAAAGAAATAAATATTCAGTCCATTTCTGTACTGGCCAAGTAATCTCCTATCAGGCAGATCTGCATTTAAATAAAATGTCTAAAATTTAGACAACATTAAAAGAGGAAAGAAAAGAAACCCCTATGTGCAAGTGACCAAAAGCAGGACGATTCTGGAGGAAAGCTGATACTTCCAATGAGGTGACAGCCATGGGGTCAGGTTTTTGTTTTTTGTTTTTAAATGATGTTAAGCCTGAGTAAGGCCCCAGACTGCACCATACAGGAGAACCAAAATTCTAATAGAAAACTCACAGTCATTCTGGCTTGAAGAACTACAGGACAGTGTTTGAGGACAACCACAGCTGCTGGGAGGTAAAGAGTGAACCCTTAATGGGAGTGACCCAGAGAGAGGGAATCCCAAATACTGCTTATAAACTCTGTCTATATGTCTGGTTGAGCCCTAAACTACAGGTGACCTGGGGAAGATTCCAAGCAGCCTAATTAAAGATGAAAGAACTGAACTGAGAGTTTAGCTGTTGCCATAGAAACAGAGTTGTAGTTTTAGGCCAACCAAATTAATTGCCTATATAAAGCCACACAATCTCTTCCCCACCACCACATCAATAGTATTTGCAGAAATATAACAGAATCTAAAATTTCTGTAACATAACATTCACGGAGTTTACAATATATTTTTAAAAATTACTCAACATAGGAAGAAACAGAAAAGCAGGACCTATTCTAAAGAGAAAAGACTGTTAAAAGGGACTGACTCTGAGATGACCCAGATATTGAAATTAGCACTGTTATAATTCTGCTTGAAGACATAAAGGAAAATCTACTCTAGTTCTTGAAAAGATAAAAAAATCTCAGCAGAGAAATAAAAACCATTAAAAACAACAAAATGAGTTAGGGAGTCTGAGATGGACATGTACACACTGCTATATATAAATGGATAACCAACAAGAGCCTACTGAATAGCACAGGGAACTCTGTTCAATATTATATGGCAGCCTGGATGAGAGGGGAAAATAGATACATGTATATGTTTGGCTGAGTTGCTCTGTTGTGGACTTTAAACTATCATAACAATAAAAAGTTAAATGAAAAAAAATTAAAAATAAAAAGAATGAAATGGAAATTCTAAAACAAAATAAATATTTATCTTGATCTTATATGATTGGGTTTGTAACAATATTCAAAAGTTAATATATTAAGAAAGATTAATATTCTAGTTTGTATAGGTTTCTCATTAATAATTTATTATATGAATATACTTTAAAATAGCTTTATAAGTTATTTTAATAAGTTTATGAATGTACAAAGAAATATGTTAGATTATTGATGGGTTTGCCCTACTTGCAGAGTAACTTTAATTCCTAATATACAATGAACATGAACAGCATTCATTTATTTTTATTCATTTTCTTTTCTACTGTAAAATATGATAAAATTGTAAGCTGCAGAAAATTATGCAAACAATTTATATAATGAATTATTTTGAGGAAACTCTAATTACTACCATCCAGATAAAAAAATAAAACCTCATCAGCTAGTCTAGAAGCTTCATACCCTCGACTCGATCATAGTCAACTCCCTCTCCCCTAAACTAATCATTCTCATGAATTTTATGGTAATCACTTTGATTTTCTTTGGAGTTGTATTGCCCAAGTTTTATCCCTAAACACTATACTTTAATTTTTTTTCTTTTTATAAAAAATTTTTAGAACACGTTTCTTTTATTATCTACTTTTTTTTAACTATTTCAACTTCAAACATTTATTTGAATAACTTCATACTATTTCTTAAAGTTTAAATTATCACTTAGTTCTAGGATAGCATCAGGAAAATAAAGAAACATTAAAAATTACAAGTTCATAAAACTTAACTTTGCTACTAAGTACACATTATTATTTTGAGTTAATATTTGTGAGAACTGATTTATTGATGTTTTAAAATTTCAATAAATGAAATTTAGGAATATGAAGGCCAAAGATCGAAAAAGGTTGTATATGTATAAATATACATGTCTAGGTATATAATTTTCTCCACAACTTCACTAGCACTACAATATAAAAATAATAAACAAGCCATAAATTCAGGTCAGTGAAATAGGTTCATTATGAAAAAACACTGGAAGTTATTATTCAAGACTATGATAACTAAAATTTTTAATGCTATTTTTCAGAAAAGACCACTATATCATTGAATTAATCTTTCTCTCTCAGATAAATTAAACATCTGGTAACCAGGTTCCTTTTTGTACTTGTCAGAGGCCTTGAAAATTTCAGAATGATGGACATCTGCTCCCAAATCAAATATGTGCCTTAAAAATAATAGTAAACTCTTCAAGAATTCCATGCAGATTGATGACTCATTTATAGGCATGATGACATCCTATTGTTAAGAACAGCCTCAGTGTGTGCTTCAATAATAAATATTCTCTAGATGCCATTGAGAGAAAAGAATACACATTCGTTTTAAAATGGTAGACATAAAAAAGTATACAAAATTGCCCTGTCAAAGTCATTATTCTCCACTGATTGTTGTTATTCAGTCATTAGGTTGTGTCCGACTCTTTGAGATGCCATGGATTGCAGCAGAGCCTTCTGCAGGCTCTTCTGTCCTCTGCTGTCTCCCAGAGTTTGCTCAAATTCATATCCATTGAGTGGGTGATGCTATCTAACCATCTCATCCTCTGCCACCCCTTTCTCCTTTTGCCTTCAATCTTTGCCAGTATCAGGGTCTTTTTCCAAAGAGTCAGCTCTTCACATCAGGTGGCCAAAGTATTGGAGCTTCATCTTTAGCAACAGTCCTTTCAGTGAAAATTCAGGGCTGAGTCACCACTAACATTCTCCACTAATACTTGTAAAATAGCTTATTTAAGTATTATGCTGCTGCTGCTGCTAAGTTGCTTCAGTCGTGTCCAACTCTGTGCGACCCCATAGACGGCAGCCCACCAGGCTCCTCCGTCCCTGGGATTCTCCAGGCAAGAACACTGGAGTGGGTTGCCATTTCCTTCTCCAATGCATGAAAGTGAAAAGTCAAAGTGAAGTTGCTCAGTCACGTCCGACTCTTCGCAACCCCATGGACTGCAGCCTACCAGGCTCCTCTGTCCATGGGATTTTCCAGGCAAGAGTACTCGAGTGGGGTGCCATTGCCTTCTCCATTTAAGTATTATACTAACATACAATTGTTGTAATTGTTGTTCAGGCACTCAGCCATGTTGGACTCATTTTGACCCCATGAACTACAGCACGCCAAGTCTTTCCTGTCCTTCACCATCTCCCAGAGCTTGCTCAAACTCACGTCCGTTGAGTTGGTGATGCCATCTATTCATCTCATCCTCTGTCATCCTCTTCTCCTCCTGCCTTCAGTCTTTCCCAGAATCAGGGTCTCTTCCAATGAGTTGGCTCTTAGGATCATGCGGTCAAAGTATTGGAGCTTCAGCATCAGATTCAGTCCTTCCAATGAATATTCAGGATTGATTTCCTTTAGAATTGACTGGTTTGATCTCCTTGCAATCCAAGGGACTCTCAAGAGTCTTCTCAAACACCACAGTTCAAAAGCATCAATTCTTTGGCACTCAGCCTTCTTTATGACCCAACTCTCACATCCATACATGACTACTGTAGAAATTATAGCTTTGACTAGACAGACTTCTGTTGGCAAAGTAATGTCTCTGCTTTTTAATACACTGTCTAGGTTTGTCATAGCTTTTCTTCCAAGGAGCAAACGTCTTTTGATTTCATGGCTCCAGTCACCATCTGCAGTGATTTTGGAGCCCCTAAATATAGTCTCTCACTGTTTCCATTGTTTCCCCATCTATTTGTCATGGAGTGATGGGACCAGATGTCATGATCTTAGTTTTTTGAATGTTGAGTTTTAAGCCAGCTTTTTCACTCTCCTCTTTCACTTTCATCAAAAGGTTCTTAATACAGCCTTGATGTACTCCTTTCGTAATTTGGAACCAGTCCATTGTTCCATGTCCAGTTCTAACTGTTGCTTCCTTACCTGCATACATATTTCTCAGGAGACAGGTCAGGTGGTCTGATATTCCTATCTCTTTAAGAATTTTCCCCAGTTTGTTGTGATCCACACAGCCAAAGGCTTTAGTGTAGTCCATGAAGCAGATGTTTTCCTGGAATTCTCTTGCCTTTTCTATGATCCAACAGATGTTGGCAATTTGATTCCTGGTTCCTCTGCCTTTTCTAAATCCCACTTGATCATCTGGAAGCTCTTGGTTCACATACTGTTGAAGCCTAGCTTAGAGAATTTTGAGCATTACTTTGCTAGCATGTGAAATAAGCACAATTGTGCAGTAGTTTGAACATTCTTTGGCACTGCCCTTCTTTGGGATTGGAATGAAAACTGACTTTTTCCTGTCCTGTGGCCACTGCTGAGTTTTCCAAATTTGCTGGCATATTAAGTGCAGCACTTTCACAGCATCATCTTTTAGGATTTGAAATAGCTCAGCTAGAATTCCATCACCTCCACTAGCTTTGTTCATAGTGATGCTTCCTAAGGTCAGCTTGACTTTGCACTCCAAGATGTCTGACTGTAGTTGAGTGATCACAGAACACTCAATAACATAACATATGATGCTGTGCTGTGCTGTGCTTAGTTGCTCAATCATGTCCAACTCTTTATGACCCCATGGACTGTAGCCTGCCAGGCTCCTCTGTCCATGGGATTCTTCAGGCAAAAATACCGGAGCTGGTTGCCATGCCCTCCTCCAGGGAATCTTCCCAACCCAAGGATCAAACTCAAGTCAACTGCATTGCGGGTGGATTCTTTACCAGCTGAACCACCAGGGAAGCCCAAGAATACTGGAGTGGGTAGCCTATCCCTTCTCCAGGGTATCTTCCTGACCCAGGGCTGAGCTACCAGGGAAGCCCCTAACATACAATAAACTCACACAATTTGAAAGATTTGACATATGTATAAAAACTATCTCTAAAATCAAGTAGTACTTGAGCATACTTAGAGCCTAGATACTGGTTTCTAATACCATTCCCACTCAAAGGAACCAGGACTGCTCAGAGAAACAGCTGATTCCAAGGCTGGGGCACAGTAGGTATTCCTGAAACAGTTTGTTATAATGAAAGTAAAGAAGTACTTATAAAAGATGATGGGATTGTGTTCCAGCATTGTAAGAATCAGCTTGAAGGGGCCTCCACTAGCTAACTTGTGTGCCAAAGTAATTAAGTACAGTAATGATTGGTGAACCATTGAGCAAAATAAAGTTCAGGAATCCATACCAATAAGTGATAAATTATGGGAAGAAGGGAGGCTCTTATTTAAAGTAGAATGCAGAGGGCTCATTAATAAATGAGGAGGGAGATCTGAAGTTGGAAAAATCATCTAACAACAACTGGATAAGGACTGGATGAGGCAAAAATCATCAATGGATGCTGTATTTATGGATAAATGTTGATGAAAATCAGAGCATGTGTATGTATTTAAAGCGTCTCTTATAGACTGTTTACTGGTTGAAACAGAACAAAAACCCTCAGCAATAACCCTCAGTGAAAGAACTAAGCTCTACTTTGACCAGGTGATCAAAATTAACATCACCAGTGAGAAGCAGATGCTCATGTGCCTTCAGCTGTGATGCTCTGAGAAGTGCTTGTGCTCGCTCACCTATGTGGTTTGCTGGCTGAGAGTACATATCCTTAATCCAATCAAGAGAAAAATACAAAATGGAAAATTTTTTATTTAAAAAAAGTATGAAGGATTCTGCATTCTTCAAAAATGTCCATGTCATAAAAAGATATAGCCATTTGAAAACTAAGTGTATTATGCAATGACATGGGAAAATATCCAGGATATATTACTAAGTGAAAATATGTTTAAAATATGCATTACTTTGAAAAATGGACTACAAGAATATATCAAAATATAAAGACGATGGTTTTTTTTGTGAGTATTTCTGTATTTCCAAAGTTTTATGCATTTACTTTGAAATCAAATAAAAATGTTCCTTTTAGAAATGCTTTGAGACTCAGCAGCCCTAACCACAACTTTCATCCTACGTTCAGACTCATACATTTTTCTGAAACTAGAGGCAGGGACAGCAGAACTATTTTAAGTGTTTATGTTACTATGTGGACAATTAATTTTGGCTGCAATTTGGAAAAAAGCTCCCTGGGGAGTCTACCATCCCAAGAACTCTCTTCATGTTCATCTCCCACCCCCATACCATTCTTTTAATGGTCAGCCCTTCACTGCCCAATTGTTATCTTCACCTTCATTAGAAGAGGAGGAATTGGAAGGAATAGAAAGAATGCCTACATCTCTTTTAACACACATTCCTTCTTTTACTCTCAACAGTGTTAATCCTTTCTCTTCAACTACTTTGAATAAACCTAAGGAAAGGCCCCTGCTGCTCCTGCCAATCAAAGCAAGGGAAATAAGATAGAATAATTGGATATTTTCCTCTAATTTGAAAGGCAAGGGTCTTACGTTCCACTCGCTTATGTGAAACAGCTATTCTTAAACTGCTTTCTTGGTATTTCCACTTTGCTGTCCAAAAGGCATCTCAAATCTAACAGATCAAAAGCAGTGTTTTCTAATTCCCTCACTGCCATATCTATTTCTTCTACAGATTCCCCCACTTCAATAAATGGCACCAACACATAATGATACTACTGGTAACACCTTACATATCTCACACTACCTTCAAACCAGCCCTTATTCAGCCCTTGTTACAGTAGAGGAAACTGAGAACAGAGGTGAGTAATATGCCCAAGGTGACATAACCACTAAGTAGTACTGCTAGGATTTGAACCCCAGCAGTTTCCATCTGGCTTCTAGGCTGTTAGTCACTCTACTCTATTGCCTCTAAACTGTCTACTCAGATGCTGAAAAGCCCCAAACCTCATTCTTTATTATTTCCTTTCTTTTCCAGTCCTCTTGCTCCCCAACCATATTCACTGCATCAGTAAATCCTGTTAGATTGATCCCTGGCCTCTATTTCTTTCCAACTCCATGTTAGGCCAACACTAACCCAGCCACTGCTTACTTGCATGAATCCACAGCCTCCCACCTCATCTCCCTGATCATTCTTGCATATCCATGTCAGTCCATTTTCTATGTAATAGCCATGCCAACCTTTTAAAACAAATCAGATCAATTCACTCTCTTGCCAACCCTCCCCCTCAATAGTTTCCCTCTGCAAAAATCCAAAATCCTCACTAGACTTTGGACACACTGGTATATTCATTTCTTATTGCTGCTGTAACAAATTACCATAAATGTACGGGTTTCAGTTCCATTCAGTCACTCAGTCGTGTCTGACTCTTTGCGACTCCATGAATTGCAGCACACCAGGCCTCCCTGTCCATCACCAACTCCCGGAGTTCACCCAAACCCATGTCCATTGCATTGATGATGCCATTCAACCATCTCATCCTCTGTCGTCCCCTTCTCCTCCTGCTCTCAATCTTTCCCAGCATCAAGGTCTTTTCAAATGAGTCAGCTCTTCACATCAGGGGGCCAAAGTATTGGAGTTTCAGCCTCAGCATCAGTCCTTCCAAAGAAATCCCAGGACTGGTCTCCTTTAGGATGGACTGGTTGGATCTCCTTGCAGTCCAAGGGACTCTCAAGAGTCTTCTCCAACACCACAGTTCAAAAGCATCAATTCTTTGATGCTCAGCTTTCTTCACAGTCCAACTCTCACATCCATACATGACCACTGGAAAAATCATAGCCTTGACTAGACTTTGTTGGCAAAGTAATGTCTCTGCTTTTGAATATGCTATCTACGTTGGACATAACTTTCCTTCCAAGGAGTAAGCGTCTTTTAATTTCATGGCTGCAATCACCATCTGCAGTGATTTTGGAGCCCAGAAGAATAAAGTCTGACACTGTTTCCACTGTTTCCCCATCTATTTCCCATGAAGTGATGGGACCGGGTGCCATGATCTTCGTTTTCTGAATGTTGAGCTTTAAGCCAACTTTTTCATTCTCCTCTTTCACTTTCATCAAGAGGCTTTAGTTCTTCTTCACTTTCTGCCATAAGGGTGGTGTCATCTGCATATCTGAAGTTATTGATATTTCTCCCGGTAATCTTGATTCCAGCTTGTGCTTCCTCCAGCCCAGCATTTCTCATGATGTACTCTGCATAGAAGTTAAATAAGCAAGGTGACAATATACAGCCTTGACATATTCCTTTTCCTATTTGGAACCAGTCTGTTGTTCCATGTCCAGTCCTAACCGTTGCTTCTTGACCTGCATACAGATTTCTCAAGAGGCAGGTCAGGTGGTCTGGTATTCCCATCTCTTGAAGAACTTCTCACAGTTTATTGTGATCCACACAGTCAAAGGCTTTGGCATAGTCAATAAAGCAGAAATAGATGTTTTTCTAGAACTCTCTTGCTTTTTTGATGATTCAGCTGATGTTGGCAATTTGATCTCTGGTTCCTCTGCCTTTACTAAAACCAGCTTGAACATCTGGAAGTTCACAGTTCATGTATTGCTAAAGATTGGCTTGGAGAATTTTGAGTATTACTTTACTAGCGTGTGAAATGAGTGCAATTGTGTGGTAGTTTGAGCATTCTTTGGCATTGCCTTTCTTTGAGACTGGAATGAAAACTGACCTTTTCCAGTCCTGTGGCCACTGCTGAGTTTTCCAAGTTTGTTGGTATATTGAGTGCAGCACTTTCACAGCATCATCTTTTAGGATTTGAAATAGCTCAACTGGAATTCCATCACCTCCACTAGTTTTGTTTGTAGTGATGCTTTCTAAGGCCCACTTGACTTCACATTCCAGGATGTCTGGCTCTAGGTCAGTGATCACACCATCGTGATTATCTTGGTCGTGAAGCTCTTGTTTGTACAGTTCTTCTGTGTATTCTTGCCACCTCTTCTTAATATCTTCTGCTTCTTTAGGTCCATACCATTTCTGTCCTTTATTGAGCCCATCTTTGCATGAAATGTTCCCTTGGTATCTCTAATTTTATGAAGAGATCTCTAGTTTTTCCCATTCTATTGTTTTCCTCTATTTCTTTGCACTGATTACTGAGGAAGGCTTTCTTCTCTCTCCTTGCTATTCTTTGGAACTCTGCATTCAAATGCGTATATCTTTCCTTTTCTCCTTTGCTTTTCACTTCTCTTCTTTTCACAGCTATTTATAAGGCCTCCTCAGACAGCCATTTTGTTTTTTTGCATTTCTTTTTCTTGGGGATGGTCTTGATCCCTGTCTCCTGTACAATGTCACGAACCTTCGTCCATAGTTCATCAGGCACTCTGTCTATCAGATCTAGGCCCTTAAATCTATCTCTCACTCCCACCGTATAATCATTAAGGATTTGATTTAGGTCATACCTGAATGGTCTAGTGGTTTTCCCTAACTTTATTCAATTTAAGGCTGAATTTGGCAATAAGGAGTTCATGATTGAGCCATATCAGCTCCCTGTCTCTTTTTTGCTGACTGTATAGAGCTTCTCCATCTTTGGCTGCAAAGAATATAATGAATCTGATTTTGGTGTTGGCCATCTGCTGATGTCCATGTGTAGAGTATTCTCTTGTGTTTTTGGAAGAGGGTGTCTGCTATGACCAGTGCGTTCTCTTGGCAAAACTCTATTAGCCTTTGCCCTGCTTCATTCTGTACTCCAAGGCCAAATTTGCCTGTTACTCCAGATGTTTCCTGACTTCCTACTTTTGCATTCCAGTCCCCAATAGTGAAAAGGACATCTTTTGGGCGTGTTAGTTCTAAAAGGTCTTGTAGGTCTTCATAGAACCATTCAACTTCAACTTCTTGGTATTACTACTGGTTGGGGCATAGACTTGGATTACTGTTTTATTGAACGTTTGCCTTGGAAATGAACAGAGATCATTCTGTCGTTTTTGAGGTTGTATCCAAGTACTGCATTTCGGACCCTTTTGTTGCCTATGATGGCTTCTCCATTTTTTCTAAGGGATTCTTGCCCACAGTAGTAGATATAATGGTCATCTGAGTTAAATTCACCCATTCCAGTCCATTTTAGTTCCATTTAGGAAAATCAGGAGAACATTATATCTCAGAAGGCAATGATAATGTTCCTAGTTAACCTCAACTCTGTGAAATGTTACTCTTATTTGGTCAAGTAAGAGCTTTATAAATTAGAAATTCATGCTGGTCATGGCTGATCATTGCTTACAATCATTAGTTAAATGAGGAGGAGGTGGCTGCTAATAAAATTAAAGTATAAGTAGGTTACAAAGGTCCTCAAATTAGAAAGCATATTTTATATAACCGTTTTGACATATTCACCAGTAACTGATAAAATCATTTTAAGTGAATTTTGTTCTTTTCATTACATATGTAAAAATGAATACATTCACACTAAGCTATTTAAGCAATATATAAGTACATAGAGTAAAACATATATAGAGAGTAAAATAAGAGTCTCTGCCTACCCCTGAGTCTCACTTCCAGAAGAAACTATTGCAATTCTACCAATCATTTATTCAACGAATTTGAATCCATATATATTTTTATGTACCTTCATATACATTTTTTAACAGGAGCATAATCATTTTTCTAATCATATTTTTGATTTCTAAAATTCCTAATAGCTTTTTTTGTAACAGGCTGTTATTCTTTCATGGTTACAATCCTGGATGTACTTTGAAGGATATACTAACTTTAAACACTTGTCTTAATGTCTTCCGTTTGCTATTTAACAATTTCTGTTTGTGTTAAAATTTTCTTGTGTGAGTTCAGAGCCATCTGGAACAAGGCTAGGGAGGTTTTTCTCACATACCCGTAATCTTTGGTTGGGTGTTTACCTAAGCCTAAGTTTCTCTGTTTTCTCATCTGCTTTGCTGTTTACTGTTGCCTAGACTGTTTTTCGAAGAAGGCAATGGCAACCCACTCCAGTACTCTTGCCTGGAAAATCCCACGGGTGGAGGAACCTGGTAGGCTGCAGTCCATGGGGTCGCTAAGAGTTGGACACGACTGAGCGGCTTCACTTTCACTTTTCACTTTCATGTATTGGAGAAGGAAATGGCAACCCACTCCAGTGTTCTTGCCTGGAAAATCCCAGGGATGGGGAAGCCTGGTGGGCTACCATCTACGGGGTTGCACAGAGTCGGACACGACTGAAGCGACTTAGCAGCAGCAGCAGCAGCAGCAGCAGACTGTTTTTAAAGGTTGGTGATGAAGGCGCAGAGTATGCTGGGGGTACTGGAGGTTTGTCGTAGGATGTGGGAAACCTGGGCCCTTCTGGGATTTAGTAGCTGCCAGGGTCCCCAGCTCCAGTCCTCACACTCATTGCTTTATTCTGGGTGCAGATGCCTTGCTAAAGCTGCTTCACACAGGAACTGTTGATTGGGGGAAAGGTGTCTCCCTGAGTGGCCAATGGCTTAAATGTTCCAAATATGATTCCTCAGAGTAGGTTTCACTGGATCACCTGAATCAGAATCGTGTGTGTGGGGTCGGGGGGGGTGGGGTGGGGAGGGGTGCTTTAAATGCAGATTGCTCAGAGACACCCCAAACCCCAAAGTAAAACCAGAATATCTGTGGGAATGGAGCCCAGACACTGATCCTCGGTTGGGTCTGTGGGGAGGTCATACTGTAACACACAGTTTCAATAAACTGCCAGGATTCTTTTGTAGACTGGGTTGGAGAACCACTCTTAAGATGATTTGCGAGATCCCACTCTCTTCTGTTTGTGTTAACTGATTCCAAGTGAGTCCTGCCTGTCACATGCCCACCACACAACTGCTTTTCCTCTAGTTTATTCCTCTGTAGAGTTGACCCTTTTTATTGTCCTTCCTATGTCTTTCCTTTTAGAAATTTCTAAAAATTTCTCACCTTTTATAGCAGTCTTTCTTGTTAGTCTTATTTACCTTTCTTATCCTATATGCTGCTGCTGCTGCTGCTAAGTCGCCTCAGTCGTGTCTGACTCTGTGCGACCCCATAGATGGCAGCTCACCAGGCTCCCCTGTCTCTGGGATTCTCCAGGCAAGAACACTGGAGTGGGTTGCCATTTCCTTCTCCAATGCATGAAAGTGAAAGTGAAGCCACTCAGTCGTGTCCGACTCTAAGTGACCCCATGGACTGCAGCATACCAGGCTCCTCCCATGGGATTTACCAGGCAAAAGTATTGGAGTGGGTTGCCACTGCCTTCTCCATCTTATCCTATATCAGTTCAGTTCAGTTGCTCAGTTGTGTCTGACTCTTGCAACCCCATTAATCACAGCAGTGTCATCTTCATATCTGAGGTTATTGATATTTCTCCCAGCAATCTTGATTCCAGCTTGTGCTTCCTCTAGCCCAGCATTTCTCATGATGTACTCTGCATAGACGTTAAATGAGCAGGGTGACAATATACAGCCTTGATGTACTCTTTTCCTATTTGGAACCAGTCGTTTTTCCATGTCCAGTTCTAACTGTTGCTTCCTGATCTAAAGGTTTCTCAAGAGGCAGGTCAAGTGATCTGGTATACCCATATCTTTCAGAATTTCTCACAGTTTATTGTGATCCACACAGTCAAAGGCTTTGGCATAGTCAATAAAGCAGAAATAGATGTTTTCCGGAACTTTCTTTCTTTTTTGATGATCCAGCAGATGTTGGCAATTTGATCTCTGGTTCCTCTGCCTTTTCTAAATCCAGCTTGAACAGCTGAAAGTTCATGGTTCAAGTATTGTTGAAGCCTGGCTTGGAGAATTTTGAGCATTACTTTACTAGTGTGTGAGATGAGTGCAATTGTGTGGTAGTTTAAGCATTCTTTGACATTTCTTTTCTTTGGGATTGAAATGAAAACTGACCTTTTCCAGTCCCGTGGCCACTGCTGAGTTTTCCAAATTTGCTGACATATTGAATGCAGCACTTTCACAGCATCATCTTTTAGGATTTGAAATAGCTCAACTGGAATTCCATAACCTCCACTAGCTTTGTTCATAGTGATGCTTCCTAAGGCCCACTTGACTTCACATTCCAGGTGTCTGGCTCTAGGTGAGTGATCACACCATCATGATTATCTGGGTCATGAAGATGTTTTTTGTACAGTTCTTCTGTGTATTCTTGCTGCCTCTTCTTAATATCTTCTGCTTCTGTTAGGTCCATACCTTTTCTGTCCTTTATCGAGCCCATTTTTGCATGAAATGTTCCCCTGGTATCTCTAATTGTTTTTTGAAGAGATCTCTAGTCTTTCCCATTCTGTTGTTTTCCTCTATTTCTTTGCATTGATTGCTGAGAAAGGGCTTCTTATCTCTCCTTTCTATTCTTTGCAGCTCTGCATTCAAATGGGTGTATCTTTCCTTTTCTCCTTTGCTTCTCGCTTTTCTTCCTCTCACAGCTAATTGTAGGGCCTCCTCAGACAGCCATTTTGTTTGACTGTATAGAGCTTCTCCATCTTTGGCTGCAAAGAATATAATGAATCTGATTTTGGTGTTGGCCATCTGCTGATGTCCATGTGTAGAGTATTCTCTTGTGTTTTTGGAAGAGGGTGTCTGCTATGACCAGTGCGTTCTCTTGGCAAAACTCTATTAGCCTTTGCCCTGCTTCATTCTGTACTCCAAGGCCAAATTTGCCTGTTACTCCAGATGTTTCCTGACTTCCTACTTTTGCATTCCAGTCCCCAATAGTGAAAAGGACATCTTTTGGGCGTGTTAGTTCTAAAAGGTCTTGTAGGTCTTCATAGAACCATTCAACTTCAACTTCTTCGGTATTACTGGTTGGGGCATAGACTTGGATTACTGTTTTATTGAACGGTTTGCCTTGGAAATGAACAGAGATCATTCTGTCGTTTTTGAGGTTGTATCCAAGTACTGCATTTCGGACCCTTTTGTTGCCTATGATGGCTTCTCCATTTTTTCTAAGGGATTCTTGCCCACAGTAGTAGATATAATGGTCATCTGAGTTAAATTCACCCATTCCAGTCCATTTTAGTTCCATTTAGGAAAATCAGGAGAACATTATATCTCAGAAGGCAATGATAATGTTCCTAGTTAACCTCAACTCTGTGAAATGTTACTCTTATTTGGTCAAGTAAGAGCTTTATAAATTAGAAATTCATGCTGGTCATGGCTGATCATTGCTTACAATCATTAGTTAAATGAGGAGGAGGTGGCTGCTAATAAAATTAAAGTATAAGTAGGTTACAAAGGTCCTCAAATTAGCATATTTTATATAACCGTTTTTGACATATTCACCAGTAACTGATAAAATCATTTTAAGTGAATTTTGTTCTTTTCATTACATATGTAAAAATGAATACATTCACACTAAGCTATTTAAGCAATATATAAGTACATAGAGTAAAACATATATAGAGAGTAAAATAAGAGTCTCTGCCTACCCCTGAGTCTCACTTCCAGAAGAAACTATTGCAATTCTACCAATCATTTATTCAACGAATTTGAATCCATATATATTTTTATGTACCTTCATATACATTTTTTAACAGGAGCATAATCATTTTTCTAATCATATTTTTGATTTCTAAAATTCCTAATAGCTTTTTTTGTAACAGGCTGTTATTCTTTCATGGTTACAATCCTGGATGTACTTTGAAGGATATACTAACTTTAAACACTTGTCTTAATGTCTTCCGTTTGCTATTTAACAATTTCTGTTTGTGTTAAAATTTTCTTGTGTGAGTTCAGAGCCATCTGGAACAAGGCTAGGGGGAGGTTTTTCTCACATACCCGGTAATCTTTGGTTGGGTGTTTACCCTAAGCCTAAGTTTCTCTGTTTTCTCATCTGCTTTGCTGTTTACTGTTGCCTAGACTGTTTTTCGAAGAAGGCAATGGCAACCCACTCCAGTACTCTTGCCTGGAAAATCCCACGGGTGGAGGAACCTGGTAGGCTGCAGTCCATGGGGTCGCTAAGAGTTGGACACGACTGAGCGGCTTCACTTTCACTTTTCACTTTCATGTATTGGAGAAGGAAATGGCAACCCACTCCAGTGTTCTTGCCTGGAAAATCCCAGGGATGGGGAAGCCTGGTGGGCTACCATCTACGGGGTTGCACAGAGTCGGACACGACTGAAGCGACTTAGCAGCAGCAGCAGCAGCAGCAGCAGCAGCAGCAGACTGTTTTTAAAGGTTGGTGATGAAGGCGCAGAGTATGCTGGGGGTACTGGAGGTTTGTCGTAGGATGTGGGAAACCTGGGCCCTTCTGGGATTTAGTAGCTGCCAGGGTCCCCAGCTCCAGTCCTCACACTCATTGCTTTATTCTGGGTGCAGATGCCTTGCTAAAGCTGCTTCACACAGGAACTGTTGATTGGGGGAAAGGTGTCTCCCTGAGTGGCCAATGGCTTAAATGTTCCAAATATGATTCCTCAGAGTAGGTTTCACTGGATCACCTGAATCAGAATCGTGTGTGTGGGGGCGGGGGGGGTGGGGTGGGGAGGGGTGCTTTAAATGCAGATTGCTCAGAGACACCCCAAACCCCAAAGTAAAACCAGAATATCTGTGGGAATGGAGCCCAGACACTGATCCTCGGATTGGGTCTGTGGGGGAGGTCATACTGTAACACACAGTTTCAATAAACTCGCCAGGATTCTTCTGTAGACTGGAGTTGGAGAACCACTCTTATGATGATTTGCGAGATCCCACTCTCTTCTGTTTGTGTTAACTGATTCCAAGTGAGTCCTGCCTGTCACATGCCCACCACACAACTGCTTTTCCTCTAGTTTATTCCTCTGTAGAGTTGACCCTTTTTATTGTCCTTCCTATGTCTTTCCTTTTAGAAATTTCTAAAAATTTCTCACCTTTTATAGCAGTCTTTCTTGTTAGTCTTATTTACCTTTCTTATCCTATATGCTGCTGCTGCTGCTGCTAAGTCGCCTCAGTCGTGTCTGACTCTGTGCGACCCCATAGATGGCAGCTCACCAGGCTCCCCTGTCTCTGGGATTCTCCAGGCAAGAACACTGGAGTGGGTTGCCATTTCCTTCTCCAATGCATGAAAGTGAAAGTGAAGCCACTCAGTCGTGTCCGACTCTAAGTGACCCCATGGACTGCAGCATACCAGGCTCCTCCCATGGGATTTACCAGGCAAAAGTATTGGAGTGGGTTGCCACTGCCTTCTCCATCTTATCCTATATCAGTTCAGTTCAGTTGCTCAGTTGTGTCTGACTCTTTGCAACCCCATTAATCACAGCATGCCAGGCCTTCCTGTCCATCACCAACTCCCGGAGTTCACTCAAACTCACGTCCATCGAGTTGGTGATGCCATCCAGCCATCTCATCCTCTGTCATCCCCTTCTCCTCCTGCCCCCAAATCCCTCCCAGCAAGAGTCTTTTCCAATGAGTCAACTCTTCACATAAGGTGGCCAAAGTATTGGAGTTTTAGCTTTAGCAACATTCCTTCCAATGAACACCCAGGACTGATCTCCTTTAGAATGGACTGGTTGGATCTCCTTGCAGTCCAAGGGACTCTCAAGACTCTTCTCCAACACCACAGTTCAAAAGCATCAATTCTTTGGCGCTCAGCTTTCTTCACAGTCCAACTCTCACATCCATACATGACCACTGGAAAAACCAGAGCCTTGACTAGACAGACCTTTGTTGGCAAAGCAATGGCTCTGGTTTTTAATATGCTGTCTAGGTTGGTCATAACTTTCCTTCCAAGGAGTAAGCATCTTTTAATTTCACGGCTGAAATCACCATCTGCAGTGATTTTGGAGTCCCCAAAAATAAAGTCTGACACTGTTTCCACTGTTTCCCCATCTATTTCCCATGAAGTGATGAGACCAGATGCCATGATCTTAGTTTTCTGAATGTTGAGCCTTAAGTCAACTTTTTAACTCTCCTCTTTATATATATAAAACAAAACTGTATTTCCTAGTTCTCTATATATACACATATAGTTAAAACTAATACAGTTGCATTTGACAGCATCTTTACTTTTTATTACTTTAGGGAGGTCTTCCCTAAATTAATCTAGATGTGACACGAAATTTGTAGAAAATGTCATTACTTTTCAGAGCATCACTAACACTCTACTTCTTCAGCAAACATTACTGGTTACCTTCTGGACATGTACTGTAGCTTTCTTCATGGCCATCAGAGCCCCATTATCATCTGTTCTCAGGACAAATTCTGCTTGACCTAACTCTGGTAGTCCTGTTGTCCTTGCCAGTGATTCATTTAGGGGAGGGTTGTAAAGAGTTCTAGCCAAGAGATGTAATGAGAGGGCTATTTGGTGGCTTCTGGAAAATTTTTATCTCACTTCTAAGAAGACTCCAGAAAAACAGGCCCTTCCGGCCCCTGGGGTGGTTATATTTGGATGTGATACCTGGGCCTGCAGCCATTTCATGATGTTAGGAGACTTAGCCTTGGGGTGAAGGCAGTGCTGAGGGCAGCAGAATGGAGACAGAAAGAACATCAAGATCCTTAGTGATGTTGTTGAGTGGGTGGATTGACTAAACTTGAAACCCCTCTCTCTATTACTTATAGCTCAAAGCATCCTAAGTGATAAAATCTCTATTTTCAAATATTTAACAAGTTCTTCTAAACCTTGGAAAATATTTCCTTATACATCTTAGAAAAAAAAAAAAAAACCTCAACTCATCCATTTAAAAACTGCCTTTTCCCATAAATAAAAATCCACAAAATTTATATCCAAACATTTAAAAATCTTTAAACAAAACAATTATATTAAGTTGGATAGGTGAAACTCATTCCTGCACCCACCCACCCCACCACTCATACACACACATAAAGAGTAGGAATTTAATTTTTTTAAAAATCAAATTTCATAGCACCTTCCAATTTCTGGAAGTTCAAACAGGTTTGAGAATGTAGAGAAAACCTCAAATTTATTAAGAAATCGTATGTCTGGATTTTTGAGTGGATTATTTTGACTTTAAACTGAATTTATCATGAAACAATGGCCAAGTTGCAAATTTGGTTTTAACCTATTAATAAAATAGTATTTAAATACTACTGGAGACTTACTGAGCTCTGAGTACCTTAAGCTGTCTTGGACTCTGATCCCAAACACCCAACCTACTCAACTTCATCCTAGTAATGAAGGAGCATAGACGGAGTAGAGACGGAAGAGGTAGTTATGGGCAGCACAGAGAAAGGTCTCTAGCAAGTTGGGACCATTTAAGTGGCTCTATCTTTTGTAACTCAGGTTTTCTAAAAGTGGTTACTTTGCTCATTTTCTAGTTTTAAGAAGTTCTTGTTGCAGGATATAAAATCAACACACAGAAATCCCTTGCATTTCTATACACTAATAATGAGAAAATAGAAAGAGAAATTAAGGAAACAATTCCATTCACCACTGCAATGAAAAGAATAAAATATTTAGGAATATATCTACCTAAAGAAACAAAAGACCTATATATAGAAAACTATAAAACACTGGTGAAAGAAATCAAAGAGGACACTAATAGATGGAGAAACATACCGTGTTCATGGGTTGGAAGAATCAATATAGTGAAAATGAGTATACTACCCAAAGCAATTTATAGATTCAATGCAATCCCTATCAAGCTACCAATGGTATTTTTCACAGAGCTAGAACAAATAATTTCACAATTTGTATGGAAATACAAAAAACTCAAATAGCCAAAGCAATCTTGAGAAAGAATGGAACTGGAGGAATCAACCTGCCTGACTTCAGGCTCTACTACAAAGCCACAGTCATCAAGACAGTATGGTACTTGCACAAAGACAGAAATATAGATCAATGGAACAAAATAGAAAGCCCAGAGATAAATCCACACACCAATGGACACCTTATCTTTGACAAAGGAGGCAAGAATATACAATGGAGAAAAAACAATCTCTTTAACAAGTGGTGCTAGGAAAACTGGTCAACCACTTGTAAAAGAATGAAACTAGAACACTTTCTAACACCATACACAAAAATAAACTCAAAATGGATTAAAGATCTCAATGTAAGACCAGAAACTATAAAACTCCTAGAGGAGAACATAGGCAAAACACTCTCCGACATAAATCACAGCGGGATCCTCTATGATCCGCCTCCCAGAATATTGGAAATAAAAGCAAAAATAAACAAATGGGATCTAATTAAAATTAAAAGTTTCTGCACAACAAAGGAAACTATAAGAAAGGTGAAAAGACAGCCATCAGAATAGGAGAAAATAATAGCAAATGAAACAACTGACAAAGAATTAATCTCAAAAAAATACAAGCAACTCCTGCAGCTCAATTCCAGAAAAATAAATGACCCAATCAAAAAATGGGCCAAAGACCTAAACAGACATTTCTCCAAAGAAGACATACAGATGGCTAACAAATACATGAAAAGATGCTCAACATCACTCATTATCAAAGAAACGCAAATCAAGACTACAATGAGGTACCATTTCACACCAGTCAGAATGGCTGCTATCCAAAAGTCTACAAGCAATAAATGCTGGAGAGGGTGTGGAGAAAATGGAACCCTCTTACACTGTTGGTGGGAATGCAAACTAGTACAGCCACTATGGAGAACAGTGTGGAGATTCCTTAAAAAACTGGAAATAGAACTGCCTTATGATCCAGCAATCCCACTGCTGGGCATACACACTGAGGAAACCAGAATTGAAAGAGACACATGTACACCAATGTTCATCGCAGCACTGTTTATAATAGCCAGGACATGGAAGCAACCTAGATGTCCATCAGCAGACGAATGGATAAGAAAGCTGTGGTACATATACACAATGGAGTATTACTCAGCCATTAAGAAGAATACATTTGAATCAGTTCTAATGAGGTGGATGAAACTGGAGCCTATTATACAGAGTGAAGTAAGCCAGAAAGAAAAACACCAATACAGTATCAGTTCAGTTCAGTTCAGTCATTCAGTTGTGTCCGACTCTTTGCGACCCCATGAATCACAGCATGCCAGGCCTCCCTGTCCATCACAAACTCCCGGAGTTCACCCAGACTCACATCAATCGAGTCGGTGATGCCATCCAGCCATCTCATCCTCTGTCGTCCCCTTCTCCTCCTGCCCCCAATCCCTCCCAGCATCAGAGTCTTTTCCAATGAGTCAACTCTTCACATGAGGTGGCCAAAGGACTGGAGTTTCAGCTTTAGCATCATTCCTTCCAAGGAAATCCCAGGGCTGATCTCCTTTAGAATGGACTGGTTGGATCTCCTTGCAGTCCAAGGGACTCTCAAGAGTCTTCTCCAACACCACAGTTCAAAAGCATCAATTCTTCAGCACTCAGCCTTCTTCACAGTCCAACTCTCACATCCATACATGACCACTGGAAAAACCATAGCCTTGACTAGACGGACCTTTCTTGGCAAAGTAATGGCTCTGCTTTTGAATATGCTATCTAGGTTGGTCATAACTTTCCTTCCAAGGAGTAAGTGTCTTTTAATTTCATGGCTGCAATCACCATCTGCAGTGATTTTGGAGCCCAGAAAAATAAAGTCTGACACTGTTTCCACTGTTTCCCCATCTATTTCCCATGAAGTGATGGGACCGGATGCCATGATCTTCGTTTTCTGAATGTTGAGCTTTAAGCCAACTTTTTCACTCTCCACTTTCACTTTCATGAAGAGGCTTTTGAGTTCCTCTTCACTTTCTGCCATAAGGGTGGTGTCATCTGCATATCTGAGGTTATTGAGATTTCTCCTGGCAATCTTGATTCCAGCTTGTGTTTCTTCCAGTCCAGCGTTTCTCATGATGTACTCTGCATATAAGTTAAATAAGCAGGGTGACAATATACAGCCTTGATGTACTAATTTTACTAACGCATATATATGGAATTTAGAAAGATGGTAATGATAACCCTGATTGAGAGATAGCAAAAGAGACACAGATGTATAGAACGGTCTTTCGGACTCTGTGGGAGAGGGTGAGGGTGGGATAATTTGGGAGAATGGCATTGAAACATGTATAATATCATATGTGAAACAAATCGCCAGTCCAGGCTCAATGCATGATACAGGATGCTTGGGGCTGGTGCGCTGGGATGACCCAGAGGGATGGTATGGGGAGTGGGTAGGAGGGGAGTTCAGGATGGGGAACACGTGTACACCCGTGGCAGATTCATGTTGATGTATGGCAAAACCAATACAATACTGTAAAGTAATTAGCCTCCAATTAAAATAAATACATTTATATTAAAAAAATAAAATAAAAATAAATAACAGTAGAGGAAAAAAAAAGAAGTTCTCATATAGGAAGAACCAGGTTTATTATAAACTGAAACAACAGCATCATCATTTTTGCAATTGTATAGTGACTTCCTTCAGGTAATTCATTTGATGGACTTTAGTGACGTAGTATTCTTTCCCACCAACTTCAGTCTCCTTTGACTCTTATCATTTCTCAGCACTCATATTATAAATTATATTAAAAATTAACTAACAAAAAATATCACAAGGCATGTATTAATATTAAATGGGTTGTGGCCAGACTTGGCAGCCCTCCAGATCAGACATTCATGTGGTCAGAACCCTCTTCCCTGATGTTACTAGAGGGTAGAAACTAATGATTCTTTACTGGCAATTCCCATCTTGCTTCTCTTTTTCGTGTTTCTTCTCATCAGAAAGCTCCTCGCTGGGCCCAGTGAGTCATGCTAGTACCACTTGTCCTCTCATTCCTTCAAACCCAGCCATCGTACACAGAGAACTGAACTATTGTTTACTGCAGTATTGACCACAGTGTTGTCAATCATGAATATTTGGTTTTGACTTTTGAAAATAAATTATTTTGTGGCAAATAATCAAAGTATACATTAATTTGATAGAGTATTTTTTAAATTTGCTCTTCCTTGTTAAGAATTTTGTTGAACACATTTTTCTTAGGAGTAGTTCAAGGTCAATACAATATTCAGTTGCTAAGCATTCTAAATATTTATATTTCTTATGAGGCTCATCCTTCTAAAATATAGGAACTGAAAACCAAAGCTACCAGATCATATACCACAAAGTAAAAAATTTACTTACGTTTCAAAGATTATATAAATTCTTTTTATAATTATAGATGTACTATATTTATACTATGGGCTTCCCTGATGGCTCAGCTGTAAAGAATCTGCCTGCAATGCAGGAGAAGTAGGAGATGTGGGTTCAATCCCTAGGTTGGGAAGATTCCCTGGAGGAGGAAATTGCAACTCACTCCAGTTTTGCCTGAAAATCCCATGGACAAAGGAGCCTGGCAGGCTACAGTCCAAAGTGTCGGAAAGAGTTGGACATGACTGAGCAATCAAGCACAAATATTTACACTATAATATTTGAAATTTCTGAAATAAAACCATTTTAAAAAGAAATATTGTTCTGGATATTTTACAAAGGCATTGTCTTATCATTTGTTTTCCAATATTTTCTTTCTCACTTATGTAATGCACGAGCACTCCAGAATTTCAAAGATACTCAATGGCACCCCACTCCAGTACTCTTGCCTAGAAAATCCCATGGACAGAGGAGCCTAGTAGGCTTCAGTTCATGGGGTTGCTAAGAGTTGGACACGACTGAGCGACTTCACCTTCACTTTTCACTTTCATGCACTGGAGAAGGAAATGGCAACCCACTCCAGTGGTCTTGCCTGGAGAATCCCAGGGACAGGGGAGCCTGGTGGACTGCCATCTATGGAGTTGCACAGAGTCGGACACAACTGAAGAGACTTAGCAGCAGCACCAACTGTCTTTTTGAATCTAAAATTGATAGTTTTAAGAAACAACTTCAATATTGTTTCTTCTGGACAGATAATAAATAGATGAAAAGAGAAAAATTCAGAGAATATTAAGTTGCTACATTTGAATAAACAGGGAAACCTTTAATACTTTTCCTTGGATATGTAAAGAAATATTTCATGTATTTAAAAATATGTATAGGGCCTTCAAGATAAGCCAGAAAAGTGAGAAAAATAGCAGTAGACCATACCCACACAACCAAATTACTGTCCTGGGTCACAGTGAATACATGAGGGTCTTTCTAAATTCTTGTAGGTTGTTCAATATTCACCATCTTACATGAGCTTTTCTTTGTAGTTGTCCATCTCAGTCACTGCCTTCTGAAGTTTTAGCCCAAGTGCTTCTACTTGACACTGTAAATCTGGAATGACATATGTATTCTTCTGATTAGTATATTTTAAATGTCCAGATATTTTTATAGAAAAAAAAAAACACATTCTTCTAGAGTTGCCACTCAGCTCCTGAAGAATAATGCAGTTGTTTATTCTATTTTCACTTGGATTACCATACTCATCTGTACTCTGAAACCCAACAGAATTATTGGGTTTTGATAGACTCCATTTATTAGCCTCTTTCTGCCCCTAACATCATGCTAATTTTCTAACAGCTAATTGGCTAAATTTTACTAATGTTTTCAAAGGCAATTTATGTTGCAGCACACATATGAATTTTTGATCATGTGACTCACTTCTGAAACACTTGACTGCCTGAGCTCACTCTTGCGATCTGAAACTGAGAAGTATTGCTGAGGACTCTCAGTAAGAACCAAAATAGATAAACCATGTGCAAGGCTTCTGGTAAAGAATCTTTTAACTCTGGGTAGCATCTAATAGGCATTTTAATGACTTTCAAAGCCAAGAAAATACAAGCAGGAAATTGGCTTCCATAGAGTCTTGAATTGGGGAATTCAAGTAATGTTTGAGGAAGATTATTCAGGTAGCCACATCTTACATGTGTGGATACAGAACTGAAACTAGAGCAGAAAGAACATAGGGCTTGAATGATCTGAGTCCCACCAATAGCCTGTGTGTGTGGACTAAGGCCTGAACCCTACACTCAATAACAGCTCTTGGTATTCTTTTTGGATATGAGGTGGAAAACAATTTACATGGGTGGACTAAATGATTTCTATGAAGAAAATAATTTAAAACACTGGAATTTATAAAATTTCTGTTACACCTATTCAGGTGTTTTAATCACGTATTTTAATAGTAAACTTTAAAATCTTTATACACCCATGTTGTTGTTCAGTCACCCCGTCACGTCCAACTCTTTGAGACCCCATGAACTGCAGCACACCAGACCTCCCTGTCCTTCACCATCTTCCGAAGTTTACCCAAGTTCATGTCCATTGCATCGGTGATGCCATCCAGCCATCTTATCTTCTGACACCCTCTTTTCCTTCTGCTTTCAGTCTTTCCCAGCATCAGGGACTTTTCCAGTGAATCAGCTGTTCGTATCAGGTGACCAAAATACTGGAGCTTCAGCTTCAGCATTAATCCATGAGTATTCAGGGTTTTTTTTCCCTTCAGATTGACTGGTTTGACCTCCTTGCTGTCCAAGGGACTCTCAGGAGTCTTCTCCAGTTCAAAGGCATCAATTCTTTGGCACTCTGCCTTTTTTACAGTTCAGCTCTCACATCCATATGTGACCACTGGGAAGACTATAACCTTGACTATACAGACCTTTGTCAGCAGGGTAATGTCTCTGCTTTTCAGCACACTGTCTAGGTTTGTCATTGCTTTCCTGCCTGATTTTATGGCTGCAGTCACTATCCGCACTGATTTTAGAGCCCAAGAAGAAATTTGTAACTACTTCCTCTCTTTCCCTTATCCTTGCCGTGAAGTAATGGGACCAGATACCACGATCTTAGTTGCTTTAATATTTAGTTTTAAGCTGGCTCTTTCACTCTCCTCCTTCACCCTCATCAAAAGGCTCTTTAGTTCCTCTTCGGTTTCCCATTAGAGTGGTATCATTCACATATCTGAGGTTGTTGATGTTGAGGTTGTTGATGTTTCTCCTGCCTATCTTGAATCTAGCTTATGCATCTATACAAATATATAACATTTCTATATGTATCTTTAATCTGCCTTCTTAACTTTGTTTTATGAAGATAAGCCAGTTCCTTAAATCAGAAAATAAATTCACTCTAAACAAATGTTTTAATTAGAATTCACTACGTATTGGTATAAATTTTTATGTTTGTCCAGCATGTTCACATATATTAATATTATCCCTCAAACTGCCACATAAATGCAAATAGCCCCATTTTTCAGATAATGAAAAATGAGATCTCTGATTATCTTGCTTAGTATCTTACAGTGAGTAAATGTTTTAGCCAGCAGTCAAACTGACAGGATTTTAAACTTGGGTAAGGGGATCTATTTGAGTACAGCTCCTTGTTTAAATAAATAATTCAACATGGAATTGATAGATAGTATTTGTGTGGTATATCTTTTCCACTTACCAAGTGATATCATTATATGAGAGAAAAGATAACATACACATAGTTTAGTTTTGAGTATAATCTTTTGAAACAAGGCAATCTCTAAAGAATATGCATAATGTGTTACTTTATTATTAAAAACATGTGGGCTTACAGAGGGTTCTAGTCACACAGGCACAGCTAAAACATTTCTGCCCATCCTCTGAAGAATAGGGAGGGAAGCTGACATTTGTTGACGATATACTGTTCCAGGTGCTGTGCAGGATGCTCTCTCCTACATCATTTAATTCATAGTCACGAATATCATGAAAAACAGATATACATTTTATTTTTACCAGAAAGTTCTAAGAATCAGAGTAATTAACTAACTTATAAAAAGTCACAGAGCTATTTAGAAGTGATCCTGTGATTCAACTGAGGTTGGCTTCATCCCAAAGTCTTGATCTTTCTCTCCTACATGGACCGTCAAAAATATAAGCTTCAAGGTGATATGACATTTGTCCATGAAAATGTGGTCAGTATGGCCATATATTTGTTTAGCATATCCTAGAATCTTTAAGGTAAATGAAAAATATTATTTATTAATACATAAAATAGGTACTAAATTAGTGTAATGTCCAATTCCAAGAGGTGATATGGATTTTAATTTTTGAAAGTTTAAAAGTTAATATAATTGATGAAAGTCATTAAGACAAATACAGTATCATTGTGACTGCCTACAGTACTGATGTGTCTAACTCTTCGTGACCCCATGGACTATAGCTTGCCAGGCTCCTCTGTCCATGGAATTCTCCAGGCAAGAATACTGTAGTGGGTTGCCATTCCCTTCTCCAGGAGATCTTCCTGACCCAAGGACCAAACGTAGGTCTCCTGCATTGCAGGCAAATTCTTTACCATCTGAGACACCAGGGAAGTCCATTAAACGTCCCTTGATGCTTTTGTCAGGATATAATCCTAAATGAGATGAAGCATGGATCTGAGCCCACATAATAAATTCTATATTATTGCTTCTAAATGCAGCTATTGTTAAGAGGAAGAACTTATCTTAAAAATAAATCCAAAGAATTGGTACCTGATATATGAATTTTATGCAGTTAATTTTCAATTACTTGATAATTGGTAGATAATTTAGCAGACAGTAAAAATGATAGCTAATTCAAAACCCATTTTTATAGCATTTAAGATTCTTCTTAGGATCACATTTAGATATACTTCTGCATCAAAGTTCTAGAACTTAATAGATTTAAAGGAAAATAAGTGACACAATCATGACTCAAATCAAGAAAGGAAAAGCTATTATGCTTTCCAATAGTCTTTTCTCTACATACCCACCTAAATCTCCCTTTCTCCCTGTTTCAAGATAAACATTGATTATCTCAGTCTTTAAATCACAGTACCCAATGAGCAGGGAAGCCAGTTCCTTCAGATTATTCACTAGGTATTTACAGCACCTCTGAGTAAAAAACAGAGAAAGTAAATAAATGTTTTATTACTTTAAAACACAGAAACCACTAGAGGCTGTCAGGTAGAAATATAAGTAATGTCAATTAATAAATCATTTTACTTAAGGAGAGAAGATACCACATAGAATCAAGAAAAAAAGATTCGTTATGAATAATCTATAATGTAAGCAGCCCACCAGTATATACTTAGGAGTTGGCTAATATATTTTCATAGCTTTTTAAAGAACTTGGTTAAATTTTCTATAATAAACAAATAATAAGAATTATTTTAAAAATATAAAGAACATATCTTTACTGTTCTGAATGAGGTGTATGCATCCAACTGGTTTATTGTTGGTTTTGATAGATCAGTGGGGTCTTTTTGTTTCTGGAAGCAGAGTGCCCAGTTCCTGTCCTTAATAAATAAAGGCACACAGTTAGTCTTAGCAGCAGAGAGCCACCTGCATAAGACAGCTCCTTCAGTCCTTGAGATAAGAAGTTCTTAAATAGGCGTATTGTTCTGTGTAGTCCTTCTCTATAGTCAAATAAACTCAACTTCAATTTTCGGTCATTCAGCATGTCGTTGGATTATGAGGCAAAAGGCCCTGAATGCCTACAAAAAGAAAGGAAGCATTGGCTTTAAACACCATGCAGATGTAAGGCAGAACCCATGGAAACAATCCAAAATTTACAACAGCAAATTCTACTATAAGGTAACTGCATTCTTTGCAAATATTAAATAAAAACCAAATGATTTCAAATGAACAAGACAAAAAGGAGCTCTTAGCCTCTCTTCATACGAAGACAGCTGCTTGCTAGATAGCATTACACAGGCATCAGACCTCGGGTAATTATTCATTTAAGAGAATCCTATTATTCCAAAAGGTTTCTAGAATCTACAGATATAAAACGTATCCACAGTTAGCTATTTTATAGCAGGATATAAAACTTTATAGTCATTTGGAGAGTATATTAAGTAAGCATAATGTTTGAGAAAACAATAAACAAAACCTTTATAATAGAGAGATATTTCAAGCTTAAAACTTTCTGGATAAAGAGAATGCACACCAAAGGAATTTAAAATCTGATTGAAAGTACAATATGAAGGAAAATGATTCCAGGTTCAAGCAACAGAACAGAAGAACAAACAGCCAGGAGAGCTGGCACCCAGAGATCCAGATCTAGGAGAATTTTTTTTAAATGAAAATGTGAAAGCTATATATATATATGTATATAGTTTGTTTGTTTAAATGGTAGAGACAATTGAAGAAAAGGAAATACAAAAACTCACCACTCTTTGAACACATTCCTAAGACAGGATAACAGAGAGGTGGAGTGCATGAATGCTAAAGCCACCTGCCTAACTTCAAATCCTGGCTCTGCTCCTTGTAAACTAAGCGACTTCGGGTATTTTAGTTTCCTGATCTATAAAATGGTTATTACAGCATATGATTGTTCTGGGAATTACGACACTTCATATAGGTAAAGAGGAGATGAGTGCCAGACACATAGTGGGCACTACATAACTACTGGTTATCATCATGGGGAGTGGTAGTAAGGCCACCCCTTGCCCGCTACTTCTGCTCTGAATCTCATCACTTCTTAACCTGTGAACCTTGTTCCTACAGTTGGACCTGGTGTCATCAGCGGTTATCTTTGTACAGGGAAGGGTAAATATGAAGGTTTTAACTATATACTTAAAAAATAATCTACAGAGTTAACTATGACAAAGTGTTAAAACTTGTAAAATACAGGTGATGAATTCACCTGTATTCACATTTGTTGTATTATTCACTGTATTTTTTGGTGTTTGACATATTCTATAGATTTATTGTTTAGGGAGGGGTCTTGCTTGTACAGGTCAAGGATAGCATGTTCTGTACTAAGAAGTCTAATCAACTCAGTTCTGTGTGTCCAAGGTACAAAAGAATACAAGATGGCCAGAACTTGGTGGGGGTGTAGGATGAGGTTGAAACCAAAAGCAACCGGTTTTGTGAATAGCAAGGTTTGGTTCACTGGTTTGGTGAATAGGGAGGAGAGAAATTGAATTGCAGTTGAAGGGGATATGGTAACAAGAAAAGATTTTCTTATTTTGCTTTTGTTTTAAGATATTGGGACATTTATTTGCATTTAATTAGAGGGTACCCACACTTACGAATTTAATGTTTGCCTTCTAATCTGTACTTAACATGTGAAAATAGTACTTTTTGCAGGTGTTTTAAAAAACTATACTAATGATGTAAGGCTATAAATTTCATCTTAATTCTTATTGGTTTTGTTATGTTTTGAGACCTATCCAGGTAGCTATACACAGATAAAATTTATTTTCCTTTTTGACTGATATATAATATTTAATTGTGTGCATGTACCAAATTTTACTGATCTAGTCCAATAGTGATGAAATCTAAGTTGCTCGCCCAGTAGTGAAAGTTGCGCAGTCATGTCTGACTCTCTGCGACCCCATGGACTGTGGAATTCTCTGGGCCAGAATCCTGGAGTGGGTAGCCTTTCCCTTCCCCAAGGGATCTTCCCAACCCAGGGATCGAACCCAGGTCTCCCACAGTGCAGGCGGACTCTTTACCAGCTGAGCCACAAGGGAAGCCCAGTATGTCACAACAAATAATCCTGCAACAAAAGCTTCTTACTGGAGGTGGGAACAAGATGGCAGAGCACAAGGACCCTGACACTCAAGCAGGAGCAGAACCAGTTGCACAATGGCAACTACAATCACAGCATGCCCTTGAGAACACACACTTGGGAAGGAGTAGGACTAGTTCAGTAGTGTGACTTGACCCTGCTATGCCCAACCAAGCCTCTAACCAAGGTGTGCATACTAGGGGAAAGGTTGAACCAGCTCAGAAGTGCAGCTGAATCCCTCAGCCATGCCCCCAACTAAATTGGAGACTGCCATCCCAGGAGGGAGAAGCTGAATACCCTTGGGGCTTGTGCTCTAGTCCATTAGGCCCTGGCCCTGCCCCCATAGGATGCTGACTTCCATGGGGCCTAGGAAGAGCCCTGGCTCACACCTGGTTCCAGTCCTATCCCCTCCAAATCCAGCATGACCTTCCACCATGGTGGAAGCTGCCAATACACCTTGGGGCAAGATCTGGCCTGTGCTCATTTCAGACCTGGCCCTCCTAGCAAAGCCACTGGGCACATGCAAACTGCATAGGGACACTTGCACATGACAATATGCTTTCAAGATCAGGATAGGTAAGTGGTTCACCTAATTTCATAAAGGAAAACAGAGAAATTTAAACAGAACGAGAAGAGAGAGGAATATCCTTCAAATGAAAGAACAAGATAAAGACCCCTCAAAAACCGTAATAAAACAGAACCTGATAAAGGTTCAAAGCAATAGTAATAAGAATGCTAACTGAACTTCAGAAAAAAATAGACAAACATGGTGAGAACTTCAACAAAGAACTAGAAAACTGACAACCTGTCAGAGCTGAAGAATATAATAACTAAAATGAAAAATATACTAGAAGGAAATAACAGCAAAATTATGGGATATAGACTGCATAAGCAGTCTGAAAGATAGAACAGTGGAAATCACCCATTCAGAACAGCAGAAAGAAAAACACATTTTAAAAAATGAGAATAGTTTAAGAGACCTTGGACAATATCAAGTGTACTAACATTTGCATTATAGGGGGTCACAGAAGGAGAAGAGAGAGAGAAAGGGGGACAATGTATTTAACAAAATTACAGTTGAAAACTTCTCTAACCTGAAGAAGGAAATAGATATCCAAGCACAAAGAGCACAGAGAACCCAAACAAGATGAATCCATGTGCCAGACACTACATTCTAAGTGTATTGCTACTAAGTTGCTTCAGTCGTCTCCGACTGTGCGACCCCATAGACGGCAGCCCACCAGGTTCCTCTGTCCCTGGGATTCTCCAGGCAAGAACACTGGAGTGGGTTGCCATTTCCTTCTCCAATGCATGAAAGTGAAAAGTGAAAGTGAAGCTGCTCAGTCGTGTCCGACTCTTAGCGACCCCATGGACTGCAGCTTACCAGGCTCCTCTGTCCATGGGATTTTCCAAGCAAGAGTACATTCTAAGTGCGTTGCTGCTGCTAAGTCACTTCAGTTGTGTCCAACTCTGTGCGACCCCATAGATGGCAGCCCACCAGGCTCCCCTGTCCCTGGGATTCTCCAGGCAAGAACCTCATTTAATCTTCCCAATGTAAACTAACTAGAATGTAAGTTCCATGAGCGCAGGAACCTTATCTTTTATACTCATAGTGTCTGAAACAAAGGAGGTGCTCAAAAAATTACTGTTGAAAGAATGCAATTTTGGAGATACTAGAAATAAGAATTCCAGCAAATAAGCCTTTAAAATTATGTATCAAAGATTAAAGTGGATGGAACTGAAAGAGTTGTGCAGTTTTAATTGGTAATACCTATATATATCTTGGCATTAAAGTGTAACTTTCTTATAAATATGTTATTTTATTTCAATAGACTCTTATTGACTACCTATCAATAAGATATATTTCCTTGTCCTTAGAGAAATCATAATCAAATACCTCATTTTCCTTCATGAATGATAAATTATGTTTTAAATGACAAATCAGTAACTCCTTTAAACTTCAACCTGTTTTATTTTCCTACCATTTTAAATGACTTTATTGAGTTATATTTTCTGTTAATTATGTGGCTGAAATTGTGGGATTTCTGATCAGATGTAACATGTGAATGAATACAATCAGTATGCTGCATTTAGATGTCATATATATATATTATTGTACCACAATTTGAGCACAGAGCTTCACAAAAGTAGTATTTCACTTAATTTTTTTAATGAGCATTAACAGAGAAAACCTTTACAGATGTAAGAATGTATACCAATAATAAAAGAAAGTTCTTTAATGAGTATTCAACTATATCAATTGCACATTAACATCTTTTAATTTAAGCAAATATTTTATAAAGCTCAGATGGTGAATACAGCCACTTGGAAAGTTCATTTTAGAGGCTGTATTTCAGAGGTTTGATTCACATCTATTTTGAAACAGTATACTTGAAGTACATTAACATTTTCTGCATAATACCAGAAGGGACTGAAATAACATTTGGAGATTTTTATAAATCAGATGATAGAACAGGTGTGGCTTTTCAGCTAAAAAGTTATAATTTGGTCCAGAAGTAGTTATATTAAAATCAGAAAACTATTTATCTGGGTGTGTGTGGGGAAGAGAGAGTAGATGAAATCAAGCTTGGGAGATAATCAAATATTTAAAATTTGGAAATAATTTTAGTCTAATACTAAGAATCAAGAATTTGCTTCAGAATGCAAAAAAGTGCTTATAAACCTCCACTGTATTTTTATTCTGAAGACTAGTCAAATATAAAGATAACTGTCATTGGTAGGGGCTTATAAAATATAACAAATCATGGAAGGAGCCTTAAATTCTATTTTTTACCCTGGTTAAATCATTTAACCACTCTTTATCAACTGGCAATCCTCATGATTTAGGAACTTCTGAATACAACAGAACACTATTATGTTTTCTGATAAATTTGTATAAATAAATTCACAAAATTATATCTCATTATTTTATGTATTATACATTTTATATATGTATTTATATATTATTTTGTATATGAAATAATGAGATTTTTCAAGACAAATATATTAGTAATAGATATGGATAGACTAGTGTGAAGCAAGCAGAAGGATAGGGACCTATATTGAACAGAATATTAGCTGAAAACATTTACAGGATAAAAAAGAAGAAGACAGGATTATTAATAAAGTAAATGGAATCTAGAGAAGTTTAAATCTAAAAATATTTAAGAAATTTTCAAATAAAGTCACATAATTATATAAACATCAACTTTCTTTCATCAACTGGTGTGTTTTCTAGTCAGAATGCTTGGAGAGATTCCTGTGTGCAGCAGATTCTATGCAAACTGGGAAGGAGATGGAACACATCTTCAGGCTCACAGGGTACTGATTCTCTTTGCTGCGCCATTTTTTCTTGTGCTGGGATGGCAGTAAAATAGGCACAGGGCAAGAATTTCTTCAAAAGAGTCTTTCGTGCTACAAAACTAATCGGTACTAATTGCATTTAAAAATTCTATCCCACAATTATGGAACTTAAAGGTAAAAAGCACAAAGCCAAAACATTTTATAATTTTAAGAATGAAGCAAGGGAAGGCAACACTAACGTACATGTGAAAAGACTTAGGTATGGTGTTATTTATCACAATATCATTTTAACAGAAAAAAGTGAAACAACTGTACAAAAACAAGATATGACTAAAAATTATGATTCATCCCATATCAGGATATTTTTGACATGGAAAGATTTCATAATAGAAGAAATTGAGAGCAATTGAAGATTATAAATCTCTATTATTCCACTCATAAAAACTTATACATTTAAAACATAAAATCTAGGAGGACATATATTGGAATGCTTATGATACTATGCAAATATTGGAGTTTCCTGATCAATAGTAAATATGGATTATTTTGGTAAAAGAGAATAAAAGAATCGTATTAAAGTAGCATAGCACTGAATCATATAATAATACCTATACCCATCGTATAGCCTATTTCATAACCTACTGATCATTTGTGTACTCCACCACCAGGTGTCTACTATTCTTGGAACCTCTTCTGCCTTCCCCTTACAGAAACTTGTTTTTACTAAGAGTACTGGAAGTAGCCTGATAAAGTAGCTTTCTCTGAAGTATAAATTAATGATAACAATGTGTGGTGGAATTCAAAGGTTGCTGCTGCTGCTGCTGCTGCTGCTAAGTTGCTTCAGTCGTGTCCGACTCTGTGCGACCCCAGAGACGGCAGCCCACCAGGCTCCCCCATCCCTGGGATTCTCCAGGCAAGAACACTGGAGTGGGTTGCCATTTCCTTCTCCAATGCATGAAAGTGAAAAGTCAAAGTGAAGTCGCTCAGTCATGTCCGACTCTTAGCGACCCCATGGACTGCAGCCTACCAGGCTCCCCCATCCCTGGGACTCTCCAGGCAAGAGTACTGGAGTGGGGTGCCATTGCCTTCTCCGATTCAAAGGTTAAGAGCCCAAATTTTGGCAGCATAGTTCTGGACTTGGGTTCCAATTCTGCTGATTAGTGGCTGTGTTGCCTTGGGTGAATGACTTAGCTCCTTTACACCCTAGTAATCTCATTTGTACACTGGAGATAATGAAAAACTGCTTAACCCAGGAGAATGATAATAAGAGGGTACACAGTGGCTTCACTGTGTTTGACATGTAGTTAATGCTTAGTTAGTAGGAAAGAGATGCTCATAAGACATGAGACATTGAATATCGGTTGGGGAAGGGGGGTGGATCATTTATTTTTCACTCAGATAGTGTCAGTAATACTCATGCTACTGGCCCATAATGTGGATGATTTGTAAATGTCTATGAGCAGCAGGTATGCTGTGTACCTGGGTAAAAGAGTACTATGTGTGAAAGAGTGACTGCTGTAAGTGTTGTCATGAGTATGTCCATGTGGGTATTAGGGACAGGGCGGAGGCTAGTTCCCTCCTCTCACTGCTCAGATGGAGCTTCCTTGAAAATGCATCATGCTTAGCATAGAAGCCATGTATAACACAGAAGATCTGTTCCTAATCAAGCCTAGACTTAATGACACAGGTGCTATTTAATAATGCTGAATGACCAAATTAATAGATGATTGGTGACTGGATGGGCAGAAGATTACTTAGGTTAGGGGGGAGAGGAAAGAGGATTGCATCACCTTATGTCACAAGTAAGAAGAAAGAATAACGGGGGTAAGGAGTGGCTAAGATAGTAAAGTTGGACCCTGAGCTCACCTCCTATCCATGGGCACATCAAGATTACCACTGTTTGCAGAGAAACTATCTATAAAAATGACCTGAAGACTAACACAAGATTTTCCACAACTAAAGACATAAGGGAACTATTATAATATAAATAGGAGGGGCAGAGACACAAAACAGTCAAGACCCACACCTTCAGGTAGGTGATCCATAAATGAGGGGATAAAAACAATTGCAGAATTTTCCCCCAAGGAACAAGAGGTCTAAGACCCAAATCAGGCTCCCCAGCCTGGGAGTGCTACACCAGGAAGACGAGTCCCCAGAACATCTGACAATGGAGGCTGGTGGGGCTTGCATATGAAAATGCTGGATGGCTGTAGGAAACTGAGACTCCTTTCTTAAATGGGGCATACAAAATCATACATGCCATAAGTCCCAGTATAGAGCCAGGAGTTTGAAAGGAGCCTGTGTCAGACCTATTTGCTTATCTTAAAGAGCCTCCTAGAGATACAGGAGGCAAATGGGGCTTCCCATGGAGAGAGAGACATCAGAAGCAGTCATTTTGGGGAGTTTATTCTACCAGAAGGACACTGGCAAGTACCATTTTGGAGTCCTCCCTCTAGACTGTTACTTCTGGGGGCTAAACTACATATCAGCAAACTGACACCAGCCCTGGTGTCATGGGCTCCTCATGCCTGACAGTCAGCTGCCCTGGGACCCAGTCCTGTCTACCACAGTGCCAGTTGCCAGCCCCAACTACCAGTACACCCACAGTAGTCAGCACTGCCACAACAGAAGGCCCACACAGTCTACATAAGAATATCCATACAGAGTATAGCTTTCATGATCAGAGGAGAGTGTGCTTGTTGGGCCCCACAGGACATCTTCTACATAAGGCCACTTCTCCTAGATCAGAAGATATAATCAGCCTACCTAATACATAAAAAAAACATAGAGAATTAAGTCAAATTAGGAGACAGGGGAATATTCTCCAAACAGAGGAACAAGAAAAAAACTGAGGAAAAAGAACTAAACAAAATGGAGATAAGAAATCTACCCACTAACAGTTCAAGGAAACAATTACAGATGCTTAAGGAACTTGGGAGAAGGATGGATGAACATGAGACAAGTTTACCAAAGAGTTAGAAAATATAAAAGAAGACCCAAACAGAGCCAAAGAATAATATAACTGACAAAAATATATTAGATGTAAGCAACAACATATTAGATGATACAGAGGAACAGGTTATTAATCTGAAAGTCAAAGAAATAGATATCATCCAAGCTAAACAGAAACCAAAACAAAAATCCATCTGTTTTAATGAGGGTAGTTTAAGAGACCTCTGTGACAATAGCAAGTATATGAATGTTTGCATTATAGGGATCCCAAAAGGAGAAGAGAGAGAGAAAAGGGGGCAGAAAATTATTTGAAGAAATAATAGCTAGAATTTTTCATAACCTGGGAAATGAAAAAGACATCTAGATCCAGGAAGTAAAGAGAAGGCCAAATAAGATCAACCCAAAGAAGTCCATACCAAAGCACATTATAATTAAGATGGCAAAAATTAAAGATAAAGAAAGACATTAAAAGCAGCAGGAGAAAAACTACTAGTTACATACAAGGGAATGCCCCCGTAAGACCATCAGCTAACTTTTTAGCATAAAGTAGGCCAGAAAGGAGTGGTATAATATATTCAAATTGCTGAAAGAAAAAAAAAACTCAGAAATAATACTTTACCCAACAAGGGTATAATTCTGATTTAAAGGTGATATAATTTTACAGATAAGCAAAAGCTGAATGGGCTCAGCAGAACTAAACCAGCTCTTCAAGAAATAGTAAAGGGACTTTTCTGATGGAAAATAAAAGACTGCAACTAGAAATAATAAAATTGTAAAAGAAAATTTAAAATCTCATTGGTAAAGGCAAGCATATAATAAAGGCAATAGGTCCAACATTTATAAAACTAACAGATTAAAAGAAAAAAGTAGCAAAATCATCTATATCCACAATAAAAATAATTAAGGATACACATATCCAAAAGATGTAAAAATTCAACATCAGAAGCATTAAACATGGTAGGGGGGTGAAAATGTACACTTATTAGAATGCATCTGAACTTAAGAGATGAGTGCAATTGTGCAGTAGTTTGAGCATTCTTTGGCATTGCCTTTCTTTGGGATTAGAATGAAAACTGACCTTGTCCAGGCCTGTGGCCACTGCTGAGTTTTCAAATTTGCTGGCATATTGAGTGCAACACTTTGACAGCATCATCTTTTACGACTTGAAATAGCTCAACTGGAAATCCATCACCTCCACTAGTTTTGTTCATAGTAATGCTTCCTAAGGCCCACTTGACTTTGCATTCCAGGATGTCTGGCTGTAGGTGAGTGATCACACCATTGTGATTATCTGGGTCATGAAGATCTTTTTTGTACAGTTCTTCTGTGTATTCTTGCCACCTCTTCTTTATATCTTCTGCTTCTGTTAGGTCCATACCATTTCTGTCCTTTATCGAGCCCGTCTTTGCATGAAATTTTCCCTTGGTATCTCTTATTTTCTTGAAGAGATCTCTAGTCTTTCCCATTCTGTTGTTTTCCTCTATTTCTTTGCACTGATCACTGAGGAAGGCTTTCTTATCTCTTCTTGCTATCCTTTGGAATTCTGCATTCAAATGAGTGTATCTTTCCTTTTCTCCTTTGCCTTTCATTTCTGTTCTTTTCACAGCTATTTGTAAGGCCTCCTCAGACAACCATTTAGCCTTTTTGCATTTCCTTTTCTTGGGGATGGTCTTGATCACTGTCTCCTGTATGATGTCATGAACCTCTGCCCATAGTTCTTCAGGCACTCTGTCTATCAGATCTAATCCCTTGTATCTATTAGTCACTTCCACTGTATAATCATAAGGGATTTGATTCAAGTCATACCTGAATGGTCTAGTGGTTTTCCCTACTTTCTTCAATTTAAGTCTGAATTTGGCAATAAGGAGTTCATGATCTGAACCACAGTCAGCTCCCGGTCTTGTTTTTGCTGACTGTATAGAATTTCTCCATTTTTGGCTGCAAAGAATATAATCAATCTGATTTTGGTATTGCCCCTCTGTTGATGTCCAAGTGTAGAGTTTTCTCTTGTGTTGTTGGAAGAGGGTGTTTGCTATGACCAATGCATTCTCTTGGCAGAACTCTATTAGCCTTCACCCTACTTCATTCTGTACACCAAGGCCAAAATTGCCTTGGCAAAACCCGGAGTAACAAGTATTTCTTGAATTTCTACTTTTGCATTCCAGTCCCCTATAATGAACAGGACATCTTTTTTGGGTGTTAGTTCTAGAAGGTCTTGTAGGTCTTCATAGAACCATTCAACTTCACCTTCTTCAGCATTACTGGTCAGGGCATAAACTTGGATTACTGTGATAACGAATGGCTTGCCTTGGAAAAGAACAGAGATCATTCTGTCGCCACACGCTGGCAAAGCAATGCTCCAAATTCTCCAAGCCAGGCTTCAACAGTGCATGAACAATGAACTTCCAGATGTTCAAGATGGATTTAGAAAAGGCAGAGGAACAAGAGATCAAATTGCCAACATCTGTGGATCATCAAAAAAGAGAGTTACAGAAAAACATCTATTTCTGCTTTATTGACTATGCCAAAGCCTTTGACTGGGTGGATCACAACAAACTGTGGACAGTTCTTAAAGAGATGGGAATACCAAACCACCTGACTTGCCTCCTGAGAAATCTGTATGTAGGCCAAGAAGCAATAGAACTGGACATGGAACAACAGACTGGTTCCAAATAGGGAAAGGAGTACATCAAGGCTGTATATTGTCACCCTGTTTATGCAGAGTACATCATGCAAAATGCTGGGCTGGATGAAGCATAAGCTGGAATCAAGATTGCTGGGAGAAATATCAATAACCTCAGACATGCAGATGACACCATACTTATGGCAGAAAACAAAGAAGAACTAGAGAGCCTCTTGATAAGAGTGAAACAGGAGAGTGAAAAAGCTGGCTTAAAACTCGACATTCAGAAAACTAAGATCATGGTATATGGCCCCATCACTACATGGCAAATAGATAGGGAAACAGTGGAAACAATGAGAGACTTTATTTTTAGGGGCTCCAAAATCACTGCATATGGTGACTGCAGCCATGAAATTAAAAGATGCTTACTCCTTGGAAGAAAAGTTATGACCAATCTAGACAGCATATTAAAAAGCAGGGACATTACTTAGTCAACAAAGGTCCATCTAGTCAAAGCTATGGTTTTTCCAGTAGTCATGTAAGGATGTGAGTGTTGGACTATAAAGAAAGCTGAGTGCCAAAGAATTGATGCTTTTGAACTATGATGTTGGAGAAGACTTTGAGAGTCCCTTGGACAGCTAGGAGATCCAACCAGTCCATCATAAAGGAAATCAGTCCTGAGTATTCATTGGAAGGACTGATGCTGAAGGTAAAACTTCAATACTTTGGCCACCTGATGTGAAGAGCTGACTCATCTGAAAAGACCCTGATGCTGGGAAAGATTGAAGTCAGTAGAAAAAGGGGATGACAGAGGATGAGATGGTTGGATGGCATCACCAACTCAATGGACATGAGTTTGAGTAAGCTCTGGGAATTGGTGATGGACAGGGAAGCCTGGCGTGCTGCACTCCATGGGGTCACAAAGAGTCAGACATGACTGAGCGACTGAATGAACTGAACTGAACTTAAGAGATAATTAACTTGAAATACTCATTAAAATATACATATATATGTTTATATATGTATGTGTATATGTTTGTGCACATACAGTACAGGAGCACCTAAATATATAAAGCCAATATTAGTAGACATAAAAGGAGAAACAGACAGTAGTACAATGATAGTAAGTAACTTAAAACCCCCACTTACACAATGGATAGATCATCCACACAGAAAAATAAATAAGAAAACGCTGGCTTTAACAGCATATTAAACTAAATGAATTGATGGATATAGAGATATTTCATTTGAAATCAACAGAATACAAATTTAATTGTAATGAAATGTTCTCCAGATCAGATCACACGCTTGGCCACAGAATATAAATTCAAGTGGACATGAAATGTTCTCCACATCAGATCATATGCTAGGCCACACAAAAAGTCTCAACACATTTAACAAAATTGAAATCACATCAAGCATCTTTTTTTGACCACAACATCATGAGACTAGAAATCAAATATAAGGAAAAAAAACCCTGCAAAAACACAGAACATGTGGAAGCTAAACAATATGGTACTAAACAATCAATGGATTACCAAAGAAATCAGACAAAAAATACCTGGGAACAAGTAAAAATAGAAATGTCTATAGGATGCAGCAAAGCAATTCTAAGAAGGAAGTTCATAGTAGCACAAGCCTACCTCAGGAAACAAAAAAAAATCTTAAATGAATAAACTAACCTTACACCTAAAAGAACTAGAAAAAGAAGAAAATACAAAAACCAAAGTTACCAGAAGGAAAAAAATAATAACAATCAGAGAGATATAGGAGAAATATAAATCAGAAAACAAAAAGATCAATGAAACAGAAAGCTGGTTCTTTGAAAAGATAAACAAAATTGATAAGCCAGATTCATTAGAGAAAAGAGAGAGGGCCCAAAAAAGTGAAATCAGAAATGAAAGTTACAACTGACACCACAAAAATATACAAAGTATCATAAGGGATTACTACAAACAACTACATACCAATAAAATGGACAATGGAGAAGAAATAAGTAAGTTCCTAGAAACATACAATGTCCCAAGACTGAATCAGGAAGAAACAGAAAATATGAACAGACTGATTACCAGTAATCAAACTGAATGAGTGATTAAAAATACTGCCAGTAAACAAAATTCCAGGACTTGATGACTTCACAGGCAAATTGTACACACCATTAGAAAAAAAAAAAGATAACACCTATCCTTCTCAAATGATGCCAAAAATTACAGAAGAAGAAATGCTTCAAAACTCTTTCTAGGAGCTCAGCATCACCCTGATACCAAAACCAGAGAAAGACACCATCAATACAATAAAATAAAAATAAAAAAGATGAAAATTAAGGCCAATATTACAGATAAACATAGAAAAAAATCCTCAACAAATATAGCAAACCAAATTCAACAATATATTAAGAGGATAATACATTATAATCAATTCAGATTTATTCCAGAGGTACAAGGATGGTTCAATATCTGCAAATCAATCAATATTCTACACCACATTAAATCAACAGATAAATGGATAAAAAAGGTATGTTATATAAATATACATACACACACATATATACATTCCTCAGTCATAAAAATATGAAATTTTGCCATCTGCAACAACAAAGATGGTTTTAGGGGGGCTTCCCTGGTGGCTCAGATGGTAAAGAATCTGCCTGCAATGCAGGAGACCCCAGTTCAATCCCTGGGTCAGGAAGATCCCCTGGAGAAGGGAATGGCAACCCACTCCAGGATTCTTGCATGGAGAATTCCATGGACAGAGGATCCTGGCAGGCTACAGTCCATGGGATCGCAAAGAGTCAGACACAACTGAACCAAACATGCTAAGTAAAATAAATGAGACAAAGACAAATACACATGATTTCACAGACATGCAGAATGTTAAAAATAAAATGAAAATAGATTCATAGACAATAAATGGGTGGTTGCCAGAGGAAAATAGGTGAAGTGGATTAAGAGGTACAGATCTCCAGCTATATAATAAATAAGTCATGGGCTATAATATACATCATAAGGAAGATGGTACAAAATATTGTATTAACTTTACATGGGGACAGATGGTTCCTAGACAGTGTGGTGATCATTTCATAATGTATGCAATTGTCAAGTCATTATTTCATACACCTGAAACTAACACAATGTTATATACATCAATTATATTTCAATAATGAAAAAAGAATGAATGGTGCTAATCATTCCGAGAGAGGCAGACTTAGGAATTAAAGCAAAGTGCAGAGTCCACAGGATTTAAAAAAAAAAAAAAAAGATGTCTAAATTTAACCCAAGGACCTGAGGGCGATAGTGCAGTCAAAGAAAAGTCAGAGAAAGTGGCAAGGCTAAGATCTAGCCTTAAAAGAGAAAAATCACACTGGAGGGGAAGGAGGGAGAGGAAGAAGGTTGCCTTGGCACAGGTGAAACATGACTAGAGAGTGAACCAGAATAACAGCTATCCCAAAGGTGAGAAAGGAATCTCAGAGAAGAGATAACCATCCTAAGGAGTGGATGCCTAAGAGAAGTGAAGAAAATTCTAAGATTTGAACATTTGTAAAATGAAGAAAATATGTAAAATAGAAATAATATTTATAGGAAAGCTCAAAGTCAGGAGCAGACGACAAAGGAAACAAAGACTTCTTCTAAGACTCCAGTGATCAAAGATGAAGTGGCTTCTACAATAGGCCCTTTTATTAGTCTCCATATTCCAATTGTGATCTGTTTTTATGTAAGAACTCTCTGGGTTCTAGCTGATATCATCTGGTTTGCAACTTGTCTAGAGTCTGTAGGTTATCCATGTATTTTTTTGTGGGGGTGGGGGTGTGGGTGTGTGCAATCCCTGCTTTTGGGTATAGAAGCATCCCAAACAGTATCCCAATGTCAAGTTAGCCTCTTTTAAGATCTGTTGGAATATCCTATGATAAGCCAAAATGGAAAAGAATTAAAAAAAAAAAAAGAATTTAAAGTGTTACCTCCTTCCCTACCTCTACTCCTACTTCCATCTTTTTGAGAAAATCTGTTTTGAAACAAAAAAATTTTTTTTCCATTAAAGAAAAAACAGCTGTTGGATTTAGCAAAACTAAGGATTACTTTAAACCTCCATTACTTTAAACCTCCCTAGTTTTCTGTTTGTAAAATCAGCACTTCTCCTGTTTTGGAAGACAAGGTTATGTTATTCCTTCTGGAGTTCAAGGCTTCAAAAGCAATCATAGGGCTGGTCAATTCACTACAGTGGACTCCCTTTGAAAATCATGCCTTGCAGGTAAGGTCACAGTGGAACTCTGTTCAGAGAGTCTTCCATCTGCCATGCATGAGATGACTCCTGAATTAATCACAGACACTCCCTTCTTCAGCAATGTGTTCTAAGAGCAGACAAACTGCTGTTACAACTAGCCATTGTTAACTGAAAATAAATTAGTGGAGGCAGATTTTTGAGTAAATTAAAATTCATAGTTTTCATTGGTTATTAAAGGAGTATTTAAGGAAATTCTAATACTTTTATCCTAAATATAACCATTTGGTTTGCTCTCACAGCAGGAAAAACCACTTTAAATGGTGGTTTAATATTCTCTGTTTGTGCAGTTCTTTTGTGTTCCTACATTTTTTCTTGTTGACTCTGAACACTACACGGTAGTTAAGGAAAGCTACAAGCTGTAATCAAGATTACCGGGAGACGTATCAATAACCTCAAACATGCAGATGACACCCCCACCATGGCAGGAAAGTGAAGAGGAACTAAAGAGCCTCTGATGAAAGTGAAAGAGGAGAGTGAAAAAGCTGGTTTAAAACGCAACATTCAAAAAACTAAGATCATGGCATCCAGTTCCATCTCTTCATGGCAAATAGATAAGGAAACAATGGAAACAGTGAGAGACTTTATTTTCTGGGCTCCAAAATCACTGCAGATGGTGACTGAAGCCATGAAATTAAAAGACGCTTGCTCCTTGGAAGAAAAGCTATGACAAACCTAGTGAAAGAGAAACTGAAGTCTCTCAGTTGTGTCCGACTCTTTGCGATCCCATGGACTACACAGTCCATGTAATTCTTCAGTCCAGAATACTGGAGTGGGTAGCCCTTCCCTTTTCCAGGGAATTTTCCCAACCCAGGGATTGAACCCAGGTCACCCGCATTTCAGGTGGACTCTTTACCAGCTGAGCCAAACCCAGACACTATATTAAAAAGCAGAGACACTACTTTGCTGACAAAGGTCCATACAGTCAAAGCTATGCTTTATCCAGTAGTCATGTATGGATGTGAGAGTTGGACCATAAAGAAAGCTGAGTGCCAAAGAATTGATGCTTTTGGACTGTGGTGTTGGAGAAGACTCTTGAGAGTCCCTTGGACTGCAAGGAGATCCAACCAGTCCATCCTAAAGGGAATCAATCCTGAATAGTCAGTGGAAGGACTGATGCTGAAGCTGAAGCTCCAATACTTTGGCCACCTGTTGCAAAGAGCCAACTCATTAGAAAAGACCACTGATGCTGGGAAAGATTGAAGGCAGGAGGAAAAGGGGATGACAGAGGACAAGATGGTTGGATGGCATCACAGACTTGATGAACATGAGTTTGGGCAAGCTCCAGGAGTTGGTGATGGACAGAGAAGCCTGGTGTGCTGCAAAGAGTTGGACACGACTGAGCGACTGAACTGAATTGATCATATTCCCATTTTATAGATGAAGTAACTGAGTCAAATAAATTGATAACTTATTCAGAAGTCCTGTAAAAGGCATAAACTTGCCAGAAAGCAGAAGTGTTTGACTCCTGAATCAGTACTTTTTTAAAACTGAACCACGTCACTCTTTTTTTTTTTTTTCCAATTTAACACAGGAGCTACTAATTAAGGAATGTAGTACTTATACAGTACACAACATGCATGAAACTCAAAAACATTATGCTAAGTCAAATAAGCCAGACAACAAAGATCACGTTAAATGATCATGTTATATGATTCTATTTATATGAAATGTCTAGAATAGGGAAATCTATACAGAAAGAAAGCAAATGAATGACTTGTGGGGGAGGGGCAGGAGGGCAAGGGAAATAAATGACCAGGAGGTTTCTTTTGGTTATAGAAATGTTTTAAAATTAGATCATGGTGATGGTCATAAATTCTGTAAATATCCTAAAAACCACTGAATTTGTACACTTAAAATGCATAAATTTTATTATATTTAAGGTATTTCTCAATAAGGCTATTCTTTAAAAGTTCAACTAGGATGTTAAAACATATGTGCAAAACAATTTAAGTAAAATATTTATGTATTATTTATTACATCAAAAAGTTTCCTGAGAGAATACCCAAAAGTGTTTTCACTAGGAATAAATTTTAAAGTTGGTCAAATAAATTTTAGGAAGAACATTAATGCTAAAGTGATTTATCTTAATTCTGTCTTCTAATATTTGTGACTGCTGACAAAAGTAAAGGACACTATTCTACTAGGTGGAAGGAAAATCATTTAAATGGATGGGTTTGTGGGTCACAATGACCTCTAACAGGAGTATTATCAATTGAGATAAATTATGCATTTGGAAGCTATATTAGTGTGAGCTAAACATAAAATTACAAAAGTATGTAAATAAATCTTTAAAAGGGAACTGAGAATTTAGCTTCTAAAATTTCATATTATAAGCTTTCCTATGAAAAAGATGAAAGTTTGGCATTAAGATTAAGCTGCTAATTAGTGCCTATGATTTACTCTTACACCACTATCAAATATATGGACTAGAATTATCGTATGAACTTACATTTTCAAGCATTTATGTTTCAAAAGACAAAGGGAAAATGTGGGCCAAACAAAGAAAAATTTTTATGTAGAAAAGTAAAGATCATAAAGACTATATACTTGAATTAAAGTTGAAATTGTTCAATGGTGATTTAAAAGAAAAAGTATCAGTGTAAAAATAAAAATATTTATATGAAACATCAGAACTTTTAAATTCTATTTATAAGTACACAGAGTAATGACACAGTATACAGCACAGGTTTTAAAAATTCAGAATATAAAAAATTCATGCTAGTTAAAAGTATAACATGCTAATTCACTTATTAAGAGAGAGAAGCTAAGAGAGATTTAGGAACAACTAAAAGCATAAATAAGAAGCCACAGTATAAAAGTGCAAGTGATACGAAATTAGAGATTGCAAGATACAGGGGAAATTAATAGTAAAACCTTTGAATGCTCTGATGGAAAAAATGGGGGACAGAAGGTAGGGCAGATAAATTAGGCTAGAAAACAGAAGGGGAGAAGTTTAACTAGTACTAGAAAGGAAGCCTTACTGTGATGCTTATCACTCACTTAAAAGCTGGTTCTGCAACTGTGGAGAAGCCAGGAAAAGGACTTGTAAGAAGGAATATAAACAATGCAAATACTTAAAAACTGGATTTAAGATTACTAATTATAAAAAGTCATTTACAAAGCTCATACCAAAAAAATGTATTTAAATACTTCTTATTGTATTCTTTGAGCAAATAATTATGCTTCTTTAAAACAAGACGCAGGGAGAGTCAAGAGATGCACAGTATCAGTCTGCCCTTATTTTCATCTGCCCAAACAAACTGTAAAATGCCATGTTCATTATGCTAATCCAGTGATTCGTCCGGGGAGAAGATATTGACTATGATGCATGGTTTTTCCTCTTCTCAAATAATCGACATGATTTCTGAAAAGATATTAATAAGCTGGAAAAGCTATCAATGATGAGTATTGAGATATTGGAAAATCTTAAGCACATTAATTCATTAGTAATTGAAAAATTAGGCATGTATTTAAAAGAAAGCAGACTAAGAAGTAAGATTGTTGAAGTTTATGAAAATTATGAAAGTAAATGTAAAATAGTAGAGAAAGTAAAAGTAATTTGGCTACAAAATTGGAGCTAGAGAAATTTATAGCATGTTCTTAATATAAAGACAAAAAAAGGCTGTTAAGAATGGCTAAAATTAAGAGTGCTGGCACATATAACCAGTGTGGGGCTAGGAATCAGACATCCCATGAAGACCTGTAAAGAGGTGGAGAGCATCTGCACACCAGAAGTCAAAGTGAAGATGAGGCCAGTTGGCTGGTATGTGGTTAATGCCAAATAAATAGTTACTGAAAAAATGAAGTTATTCCCAGGATATGGTCAGCCCAGCACCAATTGATGGAAAAAGATGAGTTGCGGTAAGAGCCTGGCATATAGGTCAATGGATAGTGAGCACAGACAAAAGCAGATTATAGCAAATAGAAAACAGGTACTGAGAAGAGGGTAGCAGAGGGGCTGTCTTGGACCACTGGAAATGGGAACACCTGTAAAATTCCCCCATGGACCCTAGATGGAAGAAAAAAAGTGTACCAAGTATGGGAATACAATACTGCCAAGACCTGAGATGGAAATTTTGCTGTCTTTCCTGCACTTGTAGTTCTATAGCTTTCCTAACCTAGACAGCATATTGAAAAGCAGAGACATTACTTTGCCAACAAAGGTCCCCCAAGGGTACTTGCGGATAAAGTAAGAGGGACATTAAAAAACATTCCAAATGTTCTAACAATTTCAATGGAGAACTTGATATGGAAATAAGATTGTTGTGGGGTTAAAAAAAAAATCCAAAAGCAAAACAACAACAACAAACCTAATTCCCTTCATGGGTAGGTTCATAGGAAGCGGTACTTGTCATCTTGAGTTAAGAAAAGCATTAGTGCACTGGGACGACCCAGAGGGATGGTATGGGGAGGGAGGAGGGAGGAGGGTTCAGGATGGGGAACACATGTATACCTGTGGCGGATTCATTTTGATATTTGGCAAAACTAATACAATTACGTAAAGTTTAAAAATAAAATAAAATTAAAAAAAAAAGAAAAGCATTAATGATCCTGTCCACTATGACCTATTGATTTCCAATGGTTTCAACCAAGAGAGTGGTAACAGATAGCCTTTTAAGACGGTTTCTTTCTTTCTTAACACAGTCTGAATGCTGTTACCCATGGAGTGAATCTATTCTATATGAGCAGCAGAAACCTAATTTAGTCTTGAAATTTTGTGCTATTTTGCTCTGCAATTACACTGTCCTTCAGACGAACCTGTATTACATCTATAACTACACAACTTCTACATGAAGAACTGAACAGATTAGCTGCACCTTTGATTTGTATATGGACTTCATTTAATGAAAGTGAGGAGTTAATGAATATAACAACTATGTCTAACCAGCACTGAATTATTTTGGTGAGTTTGTTTTGTTTTTTTTAAATTGTAGGAGGTGGAATGTGAGCTGAGTCTTAAAATATTTGTAGACTTTTCTTCTTTTTGTTAAGAAAGTTTATTCTTTATAATCAGAAAAAATTAAATAAGGGAAAAATCACCCATATTTCCATCACATTAAAATTTATTCTCATCTTTATTGTTCTCTTCTAGTTTCTATTCATAAACATACCTATTTTGACATAATTCTAAGGTATACACAATTTTTTTATTTTTTTTTAGTATGTAATGTTATAATTACAGCATTTCTCATGCTGATGCCCAGTGTTCATATTGTTGTTTTAAAAGTCTAAATAATGTTCCAAGTAATGGCATATGATAATTTATTACCCATTTCATTAGAGTTAGGGATAAATTATTCCTAGCCACTCACCATTAAAAATATGATCTTTGCAAGTAAATAAACTTCTGCAGTTTCCTAGACATAAATTCAAAGAAGGAGATTATTTGATCACAAACATCTTTATGGGTTTGTTGATCAGTCACTGAGTCATATCCAACTCTTTGCGACTCCATGGACTGCAGCATGAGAAGCTTTCCTTTTCTTCACTATCTCCTGAAGTTTGCTCAAATTCATGTCTATTGAGTTAGTGATGCTATCTAACCATCTCATCCTCTGCCACCCTCTTCTCCTTTTGTCTTCATTCTTTCCCAGCATCAGGGTCTTTTCCAACGAGTCAGCTCTTCGCATCACGTGGCCAAAATATTGAAGCTTCAGCTTCAGCAGCAGACCTTCCACTGAATATTCAGAGTTTATTTCCTTCAGGATTGACTGCTTTGATCTCCTTGCAGTCCAAAGGACTCTCAAGAGTCTTCTCCAGCAACACAATTCAAAAGCATTGATTCTTTAGCACTCAGGCTTTTTTATTGTCCAGCTCTCACATCCATACATGACTACTGGAAAAACCATAGCTTTGACTATAAGGACCTTTGTCGGCAAAGTGATGTCTTTGCTTTTTAATACACTGGCTAGGTTTGTCATAGCTTTCCTTTCAAAGAGCAAGTGTTTTTTAATTTCACGGCTGCAGTCACCATGCACAGTGATTTTGGAGCCCAAGAAAATATAATCTGTTACTGCTTCCACTTTTTCCCTATTTGCCATGAAGTGATGGGACCAGATGCCATGATCTTAGTTTTCTAAATGTTGAGTTTTAAGCCCGCTTTCACCGTCATCAAGAGGCTCTTTAGTTCCATCTGACTTTCTGCTATTAGAGTGGTATTATCTGCATATCTGAGGTTATTGCTTTTTTCCATGAAATCTTGATTCCAGCTTGTGATTTATCCAGCCTGTCATTTTGTACAATGTTTTCTGGGTTATAAAAATATAATATTTTTCTATCACCAAAGAAAAGGAGAAGCTTTACCACTAAAGTCTTTGTATTAATATAAAAGGAAGTGGTGAATGTTTTTAATTTTGTTATTAGTAATTAAATGGAGAAGGCAATGGCACCCCACTCCAGTACTCTTGCCTGGAAAATCCCATGGATGGAGGAGCCTAGTAGGCTGCAGTCCATGGGGTCGCTAAGAGTCAGACACGACTGAGCAACTTCACTTTCACTTTTCACTTTCATGCATTGGAGAAGGAAATGGCAACCCACTCCAGTGTTCTTGCCTGGAGAATCCCAGGGACGGGGGAGTCTGGTGGGCTGCCGTCTATGGGGTCGCACAGAGTCGGACACGACTGAAGTGACTTAGCAGTAGCAGTAGTAATTAAATATTTCTTGCTTGTTTACCATATTTCTGGTGTTAATTTTGTTTCTGTTTTTTAGCAGTTGCCTGCTTGGAGTCTTCTCACATACTTGAATAAATTATTTATATTGATTGGATAGTAACCCTTTGCATATCATATATGATATAAATTTTTTTCCATCTATTTTTATGTTGTTTGGCAGGTTTTTTAATTCAGATATTCTACATTTTTATAGGCAAAACCTATCAATTTTACTCTTTGTAATTTCTAAAGTGCTGCTTTATCCTCTATAATTAGGGTAAGTTCTATATCTTTTTTTGGTGCTAGTTTTTCCTGTTATTTTTTTCCTATTTAATTTGAGGTTTATTTTGGTGTCTTTGGGTTATTTTGCTTCAGTTATCCCTATCCCACTTATTACATAATTTTGTTTTTCCCATTTGCTAATAACACTTATATTAAAATTGATTCTACTTCTGGATTTTCTATTCTGTTCTAAAAATACACATGGTTATTTTTACAGCTGCTAAACACTCCTATAACAACCTATTCCAAATATGCTAGACCTAGGGAGCTAAACACCGTCCTTGCTTTCCAGACTATTTAAAAATATATTTTCCCAAGATCTGAAATGAGAGCAACCAACACAAAGTAGCAGAAGCAGTAGAGAATTTATTCCAAGATCAACCAGTATTCAGGACCAGAGGAGGTAGGGGATCATGTTGGGTGTCCAGTGTTTCGAGGACATAGCAGCTGCACCCTCTCCAGATGGTTTTGGCGGGGCATGATTAAGGCTGTGTTTCTGGCAGTTCTAGCTTCACAGTTTTCGAACCATCTTCTAACCACGTTCTCAAAGATTCTGAATATCTACATAATATCTTTTCAATAAAATCCTTTGATAATTAATTTCTAGTACTTGCAACTAAGAAATCTCACTAATGCTTATTTTAATCTATTCTGTTTATTTTATATATATGTTTTTTACAAACAAAAAAACATTTTATTAACATTGTTATGGCAATGCCTCCCATGAACTGATGGATCCTCAACAAGTGATGAATCAGAGTGAAACGATTATTGTAAACAGTGCAGACAAAGAATAACCCTAAACCTCAAAAGAAGATGGAAAATCACTTACAAAAAAAGTAAATAAAAATAATATACATTTTTCTGTTTTAAAAAGTACAAATTCTCAAATGGCAGAGGGTGGAAAGCCCCAGGACCTGGCACCCCAGTATCCTTGATGGTTGAGGGGACGGGCCTACTCTGGCTCCTGAAGTTAAATTTAAGCATCCTGGTTCTGCATCTTTTTTACTACTGCTATACAATTTTCATTCCTAATAATTTCTTCAGCACATCAGCTTCACAGTTAACCAGCCTTCATCAAAGTGTTAAGAGCAGAGACTCTCCCATTGTAAGGCTAAAATCTGAGTAAAGAGTGAAGAGACCAGACATGAGAATTTTAAAAAGCCAAATGATGGTGGAACCAGTGACAAACACTCCTTTTAAAATAAGCCTTTCTATTTTTTTTACTACGCTGAAATGTGAACATGCTTTTTCCTATTTTCCTTATTTTCAAACTAGTACAAAATTTGCCTCATCACAGAAATCACCTTGAGCATTTATTAAGAGTACAGCATCTTAGAATCTTGGAGATACTTAATGTGTTTGAACTGATGTGCAAGAATATACACTTTCAATAGGTCCCTTTATTATCTTGCCACACAAATTTCCACAGTTCTGGATATTCTTATGGTCAGGCAATTTTGGAAATTTTTAGCTTCCTTAGCTTTAATTCTGAGAAAACTTGTTAAGCTAATGGTCCATTTTTGTAAGAGGAAAGTGGAGGGTGGAAATTCATCCTCCCCCCCCCTTTTTTTTTTAACACAGAAAAGGAGTTCAGTGTTTTCATATGCCTTTTTGGAACTGAGTGAAATGATTAAAGAGCTAACAAGCTTTGGCCCAACAGAGACCTGAGTTTGAATCTTAGCAGTGTGACCATGGCCTACTTCTCTATGTCTGATAAGAATAATAAAAGCTTACACATTAGAATGGGGCTTCCCAGGTGGCAATAATGGTAAAGATCTGCCTGCCAATGCAGGAGACATAAGATACCTGGGTTCGATCCCTGGGACAGAAAGATCCCCTGGAGAAGGAAATGGCAACCCACTCCAGTATTTTTGCCTGGAGAATCCCACGGACAAGAGGAGCCTGGAGGGCTACAGTCCATAGGGTCACAAAGAATTGGATAGGACTGCGTGTACACATTAGAATACTATGAGGATTAGATGAAAGATGCTTGCTGCTGCTGCTGCTGCTGCTGCTAAGTCGCTTCAGTCGTGCTAGTCAAATGACTGGCAGAGAGGGTTCCTAGTTAGTGAAAATGTTCTCCTTTTCTTCTCTTGTCTTATGTCAGTAAATTACTTCTTTTCTTCAAATATAGAAAGGTAGTTACTTGACTTAACCCTTAACTGCCTGTTACATGCAATATAAGACACATTCTCTAATGTTTTACTGTTCTTTCAAGAAATAAAAACATTTAAGGAAATGGCTTATCTTAGAAATCAGATTTGGAGAAGGCAATGGCACCCTACTCCAGTACTCTTGCCTGGAAAATCCCACGGACGGAGGAGCCTGGTAGGCTGCAGTCCATGGGGTCGCTAAGAGTCGGACACGACTGAGCGACTTCACTTTCACTTTTCACTTTCATGCATTGGAGAAGGAAATGGCAACCCACTCCAGAGTTCTTGCCTGGAGAATCCCAGGGACGGGGCAGCCTGGTGGGCTGCCATCTATGGGGTCGCACAGAGTCGGACACGACTGAAGCGACTTAGCAGCAGCAGAAATCAGATTAAATGATGAAATAAAAGAGAGATAAGAATAATAACCTTTAATTTGGGGGGGACTGCATTTTTTAAGAGTTATTTATAACTATGAAATGTATGTTTTAGCAAATCCATCCTAAATTTGTCCTCCTCTATGAAGTCTGAAATAACAGAATGGCATATTAAGAGTTTTATTTTACATAATTTTATTTAATTTTATCAATGAGGAATATATTCAAGTGGTTCAAAATATTTTGAAAGTATCAAATATACAGTTGAAATTGTTACACTGATGTTTATAACATAAATGTATCTATAATATTACTTTAATATTTTTGTCTTGATTTTGGTAACAGGTTTACCCTGGCTTTATAGGATGAGTTGGGAAATATTTCCAATTTTTCAGTTTTTTAGAAAATATTGTATAAAATTAGGATCCTCCCTTCCTTCAAAGTTGGCAGAAATTGCTTGTAAAATATAATCTAGCTTTTTTCTGATGAGAAAATATTGCTTTGATTTCTTTAATAGTTATAGGAACATTTAATCTTTTTGAGTAAGTTATGGTAAGATATATTTTTCTAATAATATGTCCATCTCATGTAAGATTTCAAAGTTGTTGGCAGCATTCACTTTTCTTTTTACTGCAGTGGACAGAGGAGCCTGGCAGGCTACAGTCCATGGGGTCGCAAAAGAGTCGGACGGGACTTAGTGACTAAACAAAAACAACAACATAGAGCCTGCCAGGCTCCTCTGTCTATGGGATTTCCCAGGCAAGAATACTAGCAGGTAGCCTATCCCTTCCCCAGGAGATCTTCCCAACCCAGGGATCAAACTGGCATCACCTGCATTGCAGGTGGATTCTTTACCACTGAGCCACCTGGAAAGCCCCTAGTACATGCTACCACCTAAAAAAATGTTAGTGTTCTATGTTCTACCCTATTTCAGTGTCTTATGGTTGGTCTAGGGACTAGGTTACCAGCAAACATGTTTTCTAAATGGCTATCTGACTCCAATTCTTTGATGTTCGGAACACCTCCATACAGTGCTAACGGTTTAATTTTGCTAAAACACTTCTTGTGTTGTATCATTCTCCTGATAACCAGTTGTCAATGATTTCTTACTGCCTTCAGGAAAAAGTACAAATCCCCATAGCCTTACTGCTGATATACTCAATGTTCTAAGGTAAACACTTTAAAACCTTGTCCAAGGCTCTCAAAACATAATTTTTTATCTTTTCATTTGGAAAAATGAAGGAACATCTAAAAATTTGGACTTACCTTATATAACAGCATATACTGTATAGTCTTTCAGTATTCTAAACCACCACCCACTGGGGATGATATACAAAAGCAACTCCTACTTTGTTTTCCTGAAATCTCACTGTAATTGAAAAGTCTTTATTGTATTCACTAATACTTGCCACTCTAAATGGCAGATTAGGAATGGGTGATAGCAAACATTTATAACAGAATCAGTTATTGGCATAGTAATAATTAGGTATATTTATAACACAAACTTGGAGAAGGCAATGGCAACCCACTCCAGTACTCTTGCCTGGAAAATCCCATGGACAGAGGAGCCTGGTAGGCTGCAGGCCATGGGGTCGCTGGGAGTCGGACACGACTGAGCCTGTTTCACTTTTCACTTTCATGCATTGGAGAAGGAAATGGCAACCCACTCCAGTGTTCTTGCCTGGAGAATCCCAGGGACGGGGCAGCCTGGTGGGCGGCCGTCTATGGGGTCGCACAGAGTTGGACACGACTGAAGCGACTTAGCAGCAGCAGCATAACACAAACTAGTTAAAACAAGATTTTTGTTGTGATTATAAGAGAAATAAAAATTTATACATTTCCTTATTACAGCTAGTTGCTAACGACAGCAAAACATAATTCTCTTTTACCTAGTACTTCCTTTTGCAAGTCATGGCATCTGGTTTGCAAGTTTACTTCCTGTTGTTTGGATGTCTGAATCTGCTGAGATCTCAATATGGCTGCATCTGACAACAACTTCAGATTTTTCATTTCCTCTTCAAGGCATACATTGTTTCTCTGGGACACTGTCAAACTTTTATTTAGCATCTTTATCTCTGTAAAGAAAATTCAAAGTTTACAAATAGACAACACTGGATCATAAAACATTTTTTTAAAAAAATGATTATTTTATTTTAGAAAATTGATAGTTGAAAGCCAAGATGACTTCTCTGAGAGTATAGAGAGTATAACCAAAAAGTTGAGTTTTAATTTAGTAGTCATTCTGAAAAAGAAAGGAGAAAAAAGACTGTATTGCAAAATGATACAGGAAACCTTTTAGTAGTTTTTTTAAAGCCTTTAAATTGTGTTAAATGACAATCCTGCCTGCTTTTTAAATACTCATATGAATAAATAGCATAATATCTCTGTAATGTTCTAGGTTTTATTGAAATTAAATTGTTTTCTTGGCAACATGATTCAGAAAAGTAAATTTAAATGTGCTAGCATGAGCTGGTTGTGAGGAATTTCTGGGAGATAACTAGGCTATATTCTACACAAATTATGAAGAAAGGTGGTGGGTTGGAGAGAAATAAAAAGAACCAGTGTTTAAAACTAATAAATTTATGGGCAGAAAGTATTAGTTAGTATATCTTAATGATTCTAATAACACTCTCCACTCAAAATGAGACTAGAATTTCATCATAGCAATCACTTCTTATTACTCTATCTACTTAGATTAAGTTTAATAAAAATATGCCTTCACAGCATTATGTAGATTTTAATGTGCTAATTTTATATAATTTTGTGAGAAATTCATAGAACATTTTATCTGTCAGAATGATAATTATCAAGCTCTCCATCAGTCTTTTCAGCACTGCTGCCTTAAATCACCATTAAAACATATAAACACACATGCAATAATAATAAAAAATACTATAAAATTTGTACAACCACAATTAACTGAATTGAAGAAGATGTGATCTACATAAAAATCTGGACAGTCTGCTTTTCTAGAGAGTTCACGTGGCATTCTCTTCCTTGTTTAGCTCATCCTGGACTGTGTGATTGGTTTAGGGTGTGATAGGGTGTCAAAGAAAGGCGGCTTGGTTTACTGGTCTTGGAGCAGAAATAGTAGCCACATGGGCCAGTGAAGACGAGAAGTAGACTTCTATGGGATACACATGGCTGCAGAGGCAACATGGCCAGTAAAAGGTTACAAGAGAAATAAAGCAGTATGCTGAATGGAGCAGAGAGAAGAGAGCATGCCCCAAGGGATGGGGATGAGTAGGATCAGGAATGGTCTAAGGAGAGAAAAGCAAAATGTTTTTCTGTGGGAAGATAGTACATCTGGAAGAAAAAGTGGCACTTAAGGTAGACCAAGGGCATGAACACAAGGGGTCTGGCACCTTCTTCACTTTTGTTCCTAGTCAAAATGGAAAACCTAGATAAAGAATTTGGCAGAGACCAAATAAGTGGGGGTCTATTATATTCCAGGGGGTTCCTTTACATGGGAATTTTTTCCCCTAAGACTAGCTCTATGCTTCTGAAATTTTATGGGTATGTTGCCATTTGTGTGAGGAAAACTACTAACAGTACATAGAGTCTTTAAAAGAATACAGTTGAAGAAAACAAGGAGGTTGCAATTTTTCTTCAGGCCTAAAAAAAATCTTCCTGGGTATTTTTGTAGCCATAAAGGTGGCTTCTTATGGCTGAATAAATTGTACCGTACCCTAAGCATATCTATCTAAGATGAAGTCAGAATGACACTGCAGAGGAGCACACACATGCTGTGACCTATTTATCGTCTGCCAGAATGATACTGGTTAGGTTTGCAGCTGACTCTCTCAGTGTACACTACTATCTGTCTCTAAAATAACTACTCGTGTCAATGTGACTTTCTATTTGATATTAAAAGAATAAGAATCTGCAATAAAATTCATTTGTGAAATATATTTTGACACATGGAAAAGTACAGCAAGATTTAAAAACTAATAGGAGGCACAATGTTTCTAACATGGAATTAGAAGAGTAAACACAATGGGGTCAATTAACTCACCCTTGGCAAACTATACATTCCCTATACCTATGGCAATCCTGGTGTCAAATACTCAATCCTACCTTTGTCATTAATACAACTTCATAATTGTCAGTTATGTGTCCCAATTTGGGATTCAGAAATTATGATTTACTTATTCTGGTCATTGTACCCACTTTATGCTTTCCCTATCTTTTCACTATCCCATGTGCTACCTCTGCCTTGAAATGTTTCCTGACCAGATATGTTACACCAATTACACCATTTCTATGGCATTGATCATATGTAAACATGTGGCCTCCTATTAGACTGCAAGTTATTTTAGGCCAGGGGTAATAGACTCAATGGACATGAATCTGAGCAAACTCCCAGAGTTAGTGGAGGACAGAGGAGCCTGGTGTGTTACAATCCATGAGGTCACAAAGAGTCGGACACGTCTTGGCAACTGAACAACAGTATCTTACTCATTTTTTATTCCTCCTATAATTTCTACTACAATATCGTAGAATTAACAGAAGCTCAATAAATATCTACTAAATGAGTAAAGGCATTATTGAGCAAAGCTTCTAATAGTTTCTAATATACCACATATGTATTTTACCTCTCCCTTCACTTCAGAGGCAAGCATTTTGAGCCCTAAATTATTTAATGTCAGACTTGGTAAGGCAGTAAATACACACATCTAAAAGAAGGAAACATTTTAAATAGGATAAGCACATTAGGCCTATTCTATCTCTAATTTCATCAATCTTACGAAAAGTGTGGATCACAAAAGTTACTATTGAAAAAAGAAGTATATTATTTAAAATGTTTGTGGGGCTTCCCTCATGGCTCAGTTGTAAAGAATCCGCCTGCCAATAGAGGGGACATGAGTTTGATCCCTGGTCCAGGAAGATTCCACACACCGTGGGACAATTAGGCCCATGCACCACAACTACTCAGCCAGCAGTCTAGAGCCTGTGAGCATCGACAACTGAAGCCCATGCACCTAGAGCTTGTGCTATGCAGCAAGAAAAGCCACTGCAATTAGAAGCTCAAGCACCCAGCTCACCAACAACTGGAGAAAGCCCGTGTGTAGCAACCCAGCACAGCCAAAAATAAATAATTAAAAAATAAAATAAAATAAAATGTAATATTGTCCAAGTTTATAGCCAATGGATGTTTTTAGTTTTAAAGTTACTTTAAAGCTTTAAAGTAGGTGTGATATAATTTGCTACCTGATGCAAGTATAATTATTAGTATCAAAATTAATCTCATACAATTTATTTGCCTTGATAAGACTTTTTTGTTGTTCTTAGTCCTGTTAGCTTAGTCAAAGTATCATAAAAATATGTTAAGTAAATAAGCTTTTAGGAAACCTCTATATATAACCTTATCACCAAGGCATACTGATATTAAATAATATTTAAAAACTCTGAAATGCTAGATTTACTATTTAATGTGACATGAAATAGTGAATTAAAATAGTGACTATTTATTTAATGAAGGGATCATAAAACACTATATAGACTAAAAAAAAAAACACCTCTATTTTAATGTGACATGGAATAGTGAATTAAAATAGTGACTATTTAACGAAGGGATCATAAAACACTATATAGATTAAAAAAAAAAAACACCTCTATTTTGAAATAGAGATTTACAGGAAGTTATAAAGAACTGTATGGGAAGGTCCTGTGCTGCTTTTATTCCTCCTCTTCCCATACTCACATTGTGTATAACTACAGTACTCTATCAAAACTAAGAAACTGATCCTGGTAAAATCCACAGAATTAATTCAGATTTGACCATCTATACACACCTTTATTTGTGTGTGTGTGCGCACACACATGCACATATGCGTAGCTCTCTGCAATTTTATCACATATGTAGGTTTATATAATTATTCATACCAATACGATCAAAATACAGGATTATTCTATCACCATAAAGTTACCCTGCTATCCCTTTATAGCCACACCTACTCCTATCCCCACCAGCTGTAATCGCTGGCAACAACTAGTTTGTTCTCCTTCTCTAGAATTTTATTTCAAGAATGCTATATAAATAGACTTATAATATGTAACCTTTTTGAGGCTAGATTTTTTTTCACTCAGCCTAGTCCCTTGAGCATGTATTAATAATCTATTTATTTTTTATTATTGAGTAGTATTCCATGTTATGGACAAAGGACAGTTTGTTCATTCATTGAAGGACATTTGGGTTATTTCCAGTTTGAGCTATTATGAATAAAACTGCTATGAAAACGCATGTACAGGTATTTTCATGAACTTAGATTTTTATTTCTTTTGGATAAATGCTTAAAAGCGCAACTGCTGGGTCATGTGTTAAGTGCATTATTAGCTTTAGAGGAAACTGTAAAGTTATTTTCTAGAATGGCTATTCCATGTCACATTCTCACCAGCAATATTGAGTGATTTGGTTTCTTTTCTCCTTGCCAACACTTCTATACTCAATTAAAATTTTAGACATTGTAAGAGATATTTCATAGTATCTCATCATGGTTTTAATTTGCATTTCCCTCAGCCTTCTTCACAGTCCAACTCTCACATCCATACATGACCACTGGAAAAACCAGAGCCTTGACTAGACGGACCTTTGTTGGCAAAGTAATGGCTCTGCTTTTCAATATGCTATCTAGGTTGGTCATAACTTTCCTTCCAAGGAGTAAGCGTCTTTTAATTTCATGGCTGCAATCACCATCTGCAATGATTTTGGAGCCCAAAAAAATAAAGTCTGACACTGTTTCCACTGTTTCCCCATCTATTTCCCATGAAGTGATGGGACCAGATGCCATGATCTTCGTTTTCTGAATGTTGAGCTTTAAACCAACTTTTTCACTCTCCTCTTTCAGTTTCATCAAGAGGCTTTTTAGTTCCTCTTCACTTTCTGCCATAAGGGTGACGTCATCTGCATATATGAGGTTATTGAGGGTCGCAAAGAGTTGGACACGACTGAGCGACTGAACTGAACTGAATGACTAATGATGCTAAACATTTTTTCTGTGCTTATTTGCCACCTGCATATCTTCTTCAATGAAATTTCTGCTCATGTATTTTGCCCATTTTCTAACTGAACTATTTTTCTGATGTAGAGCTTTGAAAGTTTTAAAAAAAAATAAATTCTAGATAAAAGCCCTTTGCCAGATATGTATTTTCTCCAGTCTGTAACTTGCCTTTCCATCCTTTTAACAGGGTCTTTCACAGAGGAAAAGTTCTTAATTTTGCTGGGGTCCACTCTATCAGTTTTTCCTTTTATGTATATGCTTTTCAGTCTAAGAATGCGAGGTTACAAAGATTCTCCTTTTTCCCTAAAAGTTTAATAACTTTATCTTTTACAGTTAAAATTATGTTTCATTTTGAGTTAATTTTTATATAAGGTATGAGGTTCAGATCAAAGTCTTTGATACCCAGAACCATCCAGCCTTTGTTGAAAAGGCTAGACTATCTTTCCTCTGCTGTGCATCCTTGTCAAAAACCTTATCACTCTTATCAAGAACCACTTGGGCTGTACAAAACAAATAAATTACAGGGATATGCTGCAAAACACAGGGAATATAGTGAACTTTTTATAATAACTGTAAATGGAATATAAACTTTAAATATTGTGAATCACTATGTTATATACCTGAAACTATATATAATATTGTACATCAACTATATCTCAAAAAAAATACCTTGTTAAACATATTTGTATGGATCTAAATAAATACATACACATATATATTTAGTTTCAAATTTTAATTATGAAATAACTGACATACATCACTGTATAAGTCTCAGGTATACACTATGATGGTCTAATCTATACTTATTGTGAAATGATTACAATAGGTTTAATAATATCCATAGTTTCATATAGATACAATAAAAAGAATAACAATTTTCTCCTTGTGATAAGAACTCTCAAGATTTACTCTCTTAACAAATTTCCTACATATCATAGAGCAGTGTTAAACTTTAACAGTCTTACTTCAACTCCCCTTCTCCCTCCCCTCGATCCCACATCTGATAACCACAAATCTAATCTCTTTCCTATGCATCTGGTTAGTAGCTTTTCTTGTTTATTTTTTGTTTTTTTAGGTTCTACATATAAGAAGATCATACAGTTTTTATCTTTCTCTGGCTTATTTCACTTATCATAACCTCTTTAAGGTCAATTCATGTTGTTCCAAATGGCAGGATTTCAGTTTTTATGGCTGAATAATATCCAATTATATAAATATATATGGGCTTCCCTGGTGGCTCAGAGGTTAAAGCGTCTGCCTCCAATGCAGGAGACCCGGGTTCGATCCCTGAGTCAGGAAGATCCCCTGGAGAAGGAAATGGTAACCCACTCCAGTATTCTTGCCTGGAGAATTCCATGGACAGGGGAGCCTGGCGGGCTACAGTCCATGGGGTCTCAAAGAGTCGGACACGACTGAGCGACTTCACTTCTTCTTCATATGTATATATATAATTTATAATATATAATATTATATGATATATAATATTGTGTTATATATATCTCACAATTTCTTTATCCATTCACCTATTAACAGAAACGTAGGTTATTTCCATGTCTTGGACATGTTTGCATGTATTGTAAATAATGCCACTATGAACAAGGGAGTACAGATATATTTCGGAGTTAGTGTTTTCATTTTCTTTGGAGATATATATATATATATATACACACAGAGAGAGAGAGAGAGAGAAAGGCTTCCCTGGTGGCTCAGATGGTAAAGCATCCACTTGCAATGCGGGAGACCTGGGTTGGGAAGATCCCCTAGACGAGGGCATGGCAACCCATTCCAGTATTCTTGCCTGGAGAATCTCCATAGACAGAGGAGCCTGGTGGGCTACAGCCCATGAGGTCACAAAGAATTGGACATGACTGCACGACTAAACCAGTACACCACATATATATACATATATTTAAACTATAGGTGAAGAGCATTAATTTTGTTCCATTATTTAGGAGAAAATCTACAAGACAACCAAATGAACATTTCTGTAGGATAAGTGAAAATCTAATACAACAGAAGGAACATAGACTTTAGAATAAAAAGAATAAAATAATAGAAGCTGACATATCTTGATTTTTACTGTCATAGGCATATTGTGGTGTGTGTGTGCATGTGCATTTTACAGATGATGACAATGAGGTCCAGAGATTTTGTAAGTGGTAGAGTCAGTATGTGAACTTTGGCTCTCTGACTCAAGAGCCCTGCCAGTAGGATTTCTGCGTGCGTGCTAAGTTGCTTCAGTTATGTCTGACTCTTTGCAACCCCATGGACTGTAGCCCAGTAGGCTTCTCTGTCCGTGGGATTCTCCATTTACCTTTAAATATTTGGGATTCCCTGATAGTTCAGTTGGTAAAGAATCTGCCTACATTGCAGGAGACCCCAGTTTGATTCTTGGGTCGGGAAGATCTCCTGGAGAAGGGATAGGCTACCCACTCCAGTATTCTTGGGCTTCCCTTGTGGCTCAGCTGGTAAACAATACACCTGCAATGCAGGATCCCTGGGTTGGGAAGATCCCCTGGAGAAGGGAAAGACTACTCACTCCAGTATTCTGGCCTGGAGAATCCATGGACTGTATATTCCATGGTGCCGCAAAGAGTCGGACACAACTGAGTGACTTTCACTTTTCTTTTTTCATACATATTAAAGTATAAACAATTATATATTTTTTAAAGTAAAATGTTAAAAATTGTTAGTTTTGCAGCTGAAAACATGGTTGTTATAATAGTTATCTGTATTTGTCTAAATTTAATCCTCAAAATTAAGTAAAAAATTTAGGAGTACTTTATTATCATACACAATTCACCTCTAAAGGCACACATCATATAATAAAATTAGCTGAAGTTGTTATACAGTTAGGATGCTTTCTTTTCTCTAACATTTAATGAAAAAAAAATTAAAATACACAGAAAAGTTGGAAGTATTGAACCAAATATACACAACACCTAGATTCTTCAATTAACATTTTACTATATTTGCTTTATCACATAGCTACTCATCTATTCAACTTACATTTTTATGCATTTCAAGATAAGTCAATATATTTGATTCCCTAAACACATTATTAACTAGCATTAAATATAGATTTCTAATTTTTTAATGGAATTTTACCTATAAAGAAATGCACAAACCTCAAATGTATCATTAGATTAGTTTTGAAGAATGCATCCATCGTGTAACCCAAACCTCTGTCAAAATAGAAAGCATTACTGTCACCACAAAAAGTGCCTTCATGTCCCTTTGAGTCAATCTTCCCCTCTGAGATAACTAGTGTTGCTTCTGTCTTTTTTCCCAACTGTAGATCAGTTTTGCCTATTCTAGAACATTATATAAATGGAATCTTACAATATGCAATTATTTGTATAAGGTTACTTTCAGGCAGCATAATATTTCTGATGCTTATCCAGGTTACTGCATTACTATAGTCCATTTTATATTCCACTGTTTGTTCAGTTGTTGTTTATTTTTACATAATCCATTCTAGTGATGTACTTCTAGGCTTTTACCATAAGGCTATTTTGAATAAAGCTTGAATAAAGTTACTGAATATTTTTATGAACATATGCTTTCATTTGCGGGACATGATAAATTCCAAAGAGAAGAATTTCAGTGTTATCAGACAGACGTATCTTTAGTTTTATTAAAAAATTATCAGATCTTTTTTCAAAGTGACTATAGCATTTTATACTTTGATCAATTTGTATGAAAGTTTTTTTTTTGTTGTATGAAAGTTTCCGTTGCCCTGTTCACCAAAATTTGCTGCTGTCAAGTCTTTTTCACTTTAACCTAGTGGGTATGTACAGGTATCTCACTGGTTTCAATTTGCATTTCCCTAATGACTCACAATGCTAAGTACCATTTCACGTCCTTATTGGTCATTGGTATATCTTTTCTTGTAAAGTGTTCTACTCAAATCTTTTAGGCATTTTTGATTGGATTGTTTGTCCTTTTACTATTGACTTGTAGGTGTTCTTTATGTAATCTGGACAGCAGTCCTTTGTCACAGATTTTTTGAATATTTTCTATCTGAGATTTACCTATTCATTTTCCTAATGTATCTATTGATGAGTGGAAGTTTTTAATTTTGATGAAGTCTAATTAATCAATTTTTTTGGTAGTTCTTACTTCTGTCCTCTGAGACAACTTTATTTACTATCAATTCATGAAGATATTTTGGTGTTCCTTGTTTTAGCTTTTATATTTAACTCTGATATATCCTGAATTAATTTTTATGTACAATGTGATGTAGGAGTCAAAGTATATTTTCCCACATCAGTATTTAGTTGTTCCAGCACAATTTGTTGAAAGACTTTCTTTTCCCATTGAATTGTTTTGGTGCCTTGTCAAAAGTGAAATGGTCATATCAACAGGTGTCATTTACAAGGCTATTTTGTTTCACTGATCTATTGTTGATTCATATGCCAGTATTACAGTGACTTGTTTACTGTGATTTTATAATAAATCTTAAGTTGGGTGATGTTAATTATCCATTATTATTAGCTTTTTAATAGCTTTTGGTGTTTTAGTGGTTGATATAGAGATTATACATCCTTAACTTCTTAGTCTACATATATTGAATACTGCACCATGTCACATAAAATACAAAAGCGTGCAACTATATGGATCTATTACCCCATCCTTCTGTTCTTTATGCTCCAGTTGTCATGTTAAAACTTAAATGAAAATAATTTATGAGCCCCAGAGTATAGTGTTATAATTCTTACTTTAAATGAGCGTAGACATTTTTCAATTTAAAGGAAAAAGGAATTTCATATTTACTGATATTTATTACTTATAGTATATTTTAATCCTTTCCTGTTCATTTTTTTCAATGTATATCTCTCTTCTTCAAATTGAATAATTTCAATTGATCTATCTTAAAATTCACTGATTCTTTCTTTGGTAATCACAATATGATATAAAAGTCTATCCAGTAGATTTTTTTAAAATTTTATTTTATTTTTAAACTTTACATAATTGTATTAGTCTTGCCAAATATCAAAATGAATCCGCCACAGGTATACATGTGTTCCCCATCCTGAACCCTCCTCCCTCCTCCCTCCCCATACCATCCCTCTGGGGTAAACTTCCCAGACTTCTGGGTCGTCCCAGTGCACTAGCCCCAAGCATCCAGTATCGTGCATCGAACCTGGACAGGCCTCTCGTTTCATGCATGATATTTTACATGTTTCAATGCCATTCTCCCATTTAGATATTATATTTTTAAATTCTTGACTTTCCAATGTTTAGTAGTTTTTTGCTGAGATTTTCTATCTTTTCATTCATTATTAGCTTATTTTCCTCTATGTCACTGAATATAGTTAATGGCTGATTTGAAATCCTAGTCAGTTAATTATGTCATCTAGTCCAGTTCAAGGCTGGTCTGTATTGACTGTCTACTCTTGAGTATAAGGCATCTTCTCATTTCTTATCCTAAATGCTATGGATGTTATGTTATGGAGATGCTGGATTCTATTATGCTCCTCTAGAGTATTGATTTTTTTTTTTTTTTTTTTTGTTTTTTGTTTTAGTGGGCTTCCCCAATGGCTCAGTAGGTAAAGAATCTGCCTGCAATGCAAGAGACATGGTTTCTATCCCTGGGTCAGGAAGATCCCCTGGAGGAAAGCATGACAACCCACTCTAGTAGTCTTGCCTTAACAAGTAGTTAACTTGGCTGAACTCAAATACTTAAGACTGTTTCTCCTTAGGGTAAGTAGCAGTAATGTCAGTTTAACCTTAGATGAGCTGTTTAAAGTCTATTTCAGGGATAAGCCAGAGATCTGGGAAGAATTTATAAGCGAAAGTTGAGCTCTCTTTCTATCTCTTTTTGAGGGTATCCTCGCACTTCTCAAAGCTAGGGCTGCCTTGATAGCTATCCACAAGTTTTCAAACCAAAAAGACAACAGATTTTATCAAAGTTTTAGCTTCCCTGCATGGATTAGATTGTACACTGCCCTCAATCTAACAGTCATTTAATAAACACCAAAACAAACAACAACAACAAACAGGGAATTCAACCAGTGCTATTCTCTTCTTTTAATTAAAAAAATAATATATTTTTTTAGATCAGTTTTAAATTGATAGCAAAATTAAGCAGAAAGTACAGAGAATTCCCATGTACTCTCTGCCCCCGACATATGCATGGCTTCTCCACCATCAACATCCTGCCCCAGAGTGGTACATTTTTTTACAATTAATGAACCTGCACTGGCACATCATTATCATAAATCTATAATTTACATTAAGGGTACACTCTCAGTGATGTAGTTCTATGGGTTTTGACAAAATGTATAAAGACACATATTCACCATTATAGTAGCACACAAAATAGTTTCACTGCTCTAAAACCCTCATGCTCTACCTATTATCCTTCCCTCTTATCCTGGCAACCACTGATTTCTTTACTATCTCCACAGTCTTACCTTTTCCAGAACATCATATAGTTGGAATCATCCAGTGTATGGCCTTTTTAGATTGGCTTTTTTCAAACAGTAATTAGCTGCTACTGCTGCTGCTGCTGCTGCTGCTGCTGCTAAATCACTTCAGTCATGTCCGACTCTGTGCGACTCCACAGACGGAAGCCCACCAGGCTCCCCCATCCCTGGGATTCTGGCAAGAACACTGGAGTGGGTTGCCATTTCCTTCTCCACAGTAACAGACCTTCTTTCAATTTTTCTTCTTTCAATTTCAATTGAAAGTGAAAAGTGAAAGTGAAGTCGCTCAGTCGTGTCGGACTCCTAGCCACCCCGTGGACTGCAGCCCACCAGGCTCCTCCCTCCATGGGATTTTCCAGGCAAGAGAACTGGAGTAGGGTGCCATTGCCTTCTCCACAGTAACAGACCTTCTTTCAATTTTTTTTAATGTTTCTTCCATGTGTTTAGACTTGGTCACTCTCCAGTGTTCTCAAGTAGCAATTTTGTCCAGAATTTATAGTTGTTATCTGTGGGAAATCTGATCTAATTAGATCTAATCTGATCAGTCATTAACAGAAGAAAAAGTTTTAAAATACAAATTTGTACACTTAACAGGGATAACCAGACTTCTAGTCACTGTTCAAGACTGACATATCAGAGCTTATCTTAGATCAGGCCTATAATTATTGAATTTTGGGACTGGAATAGATTTTAATGGTCATCTAAAGAAATAATAGGTTTAAAATTAATCATAATTCCCATCACATAAAATGAAATATCATTATTCCATTACTTATGATCTGCAATTTACAAAAGAAGGATGGTTATATTTTAAATATATTTAACAAACCTGTCAAGGCTGTTTCACTTATTGATTTAATTTGTAGAAAAACCTCTCTCTTCAGTGAAGTCCAGTTTTTAAAATGATCATATATTTCATTTTTAATGCTGTTTAGCTCCCTTTTAGTAAAAGCAAGTAATGCAAGAGTCTTAGTCCAGAAATATTTGTATTCCATCAATCTCTGACTGTAAAGTAGTAAAGAAAAAATTAGGATTTAAAAAAATAGCAGGCATAATAACAAATATTTTTTTAAAAAATTTCTTTGAAAAATGGTTTTACAGTAACTATATAATCTACAGTTCAAATGGAGACAATTTTGAAAGTGAAAGGAGGTGCTATCTACATTATGCTGAGATAACATATAAATGGGATATTCCAGAAAGACTGAGGTAATATGATCATCCCAGTTCATTTCCACTGTGTTATTATTTTCAACTATAAATTAAAGATAGCTAACTATCCTCTTATAATTAACAGCAAACATTTGAAGAAAATTAAGTCAAAAGTGACTCAGTCACTGAGCCTAAAAGAGAATCTCAAATTTGTAGACAACATTCTCCTGTGCTATGGCCTTATAGGCAGTGTAAAACATGGGGTAATAATAAGTGAAACCTTTTAAGTGACTGATCCAGTGCTTCTGCTTCATCAAATGCCACAACTCAAAGTAACCACATGTGTTTTGCCATCCCAATGATTTTTATTACTTCAGATGTCCTGGCTAACGTTTACCTAACAAATCAAGCAAGATGCAGACAGATCTGAGTGTTATCAGAAAAAGAAGAGGACTGAAGCCATGGCAGTTAATTATTTTGTTAATATTTATCTAAGTAGACTAAGACCTATTACACAGAGAGTGTATCTGTCTTGTTCATCACAGTCTCCCTAGCACTTAGCACAGTACCTACCACATAGTATATACTCAACACATACTGATGAATGAATGAATGATTGAAAAAAAATCACTCAGTTGAGGGATAAAGAAGTAAGAAGTAAAGAAGTACTGAGGACAAAATACTGGGCAACACCAGTATTTATGGGAATAAAACAGAGTACAATCTCTCAAAGGAGATGAGATAGGAGCAATCAGTGTGTCAAAAAACAAAAACAAAAACAAACCAAAAGGATAATGTCTGAAAGGCCAGGGGTAAGAGAATTTAAAGAAAGAGTAGTGGTCAGTATTTAAGTCCTCAGATAAAGGCTAAAAAGTCCATTATGTCTGGTATTGAGGAGGCCTTTGGTGATTTCAGCGATATCAGGTAGGAAAAGACTGAGCAGTAAAGCAGAAATGAGGAAATAGTTATGTGGTACCAGCAATCAAGAACCTTGACTGAGGCAACAGGAGAGAAAGAAGAAAATCCACAGTAGAATAGTTTGTTAGGATGGGAGACATCGGAGTGTGTACATAGCTGAGTAGGAGTGCAGTCACAGAGACTAAAACACATGCAAGAGATGTGATCACCTCTTGTGCAAAGAGCTAGAAAGGACAGATGTAAAACAAAGGCTGAAAGATTAGCCTTTGTTAGGAAGAAGGGTGGTGTCATTTTGTGTGGTCAATTACTAAGGTCCATGTGAGTGACCAAAAGCCACAGGGGATCCTCAATCAGCATGCAGACCTCAGAGCTAAGAGAGACGTTGATTTCAAAAAAAAAGAAATCAAAGGAAAGGGTGGGGTGAGGGAGGGATGGATTGGGAGGTTGGGTTAGCAGATGCAAGCTATTGCTCTAGAACAGATAAAAATAGCACAGGGAACTATATTCAATATCCTGAGATAAACCATAATGGAAAAGAATACAAAAAAAGAATGTATACATATATATATAGGTAATTGAGTCACTTTCCTTTATAACAGAAATTAACACAACACTGTAAATCACTCAAACCTCATTTAAAAAACAAAAAATCAAAGAAAGAGTCCATATAGATCACTAAATCAAGGGGCCCAATAGTGAGAATGGGGTTTTGAACATAAAGCCAGTAAGTGGTAAGAAAAAGAGACAAGAACTATGAACTAAGTAAAGATTAAGGGACTAATGGGCCCAATGTAAGGTGCTGGGAGCAAGCAATGTACCTGGGGGTCAAGGCCTAGAGAGATATTTAATAGAAGAAAGACTGGATGTGGATGCATGTGCTTCTGCAGGGTAAAGGGCAGGAAACAGAAAATTCAACCTTCTTAAATAAGAGCATTTCCATCACATTTTGTAGAGCCTAGATCTTACATGATCAGTGTGGATAGAAGGATGGCTTTGGTCTAAAAGATGACTACAAAAATTAGGTTTAAAAGTGTGTACTTATTTGTAGATTGAGAAAAATCATTATAAAAACAATTGTAAAAGTTAATAAATCCCATCAATATCACAAAATACTGAAACAGGATATAACTTTTAAGTAACAGCTCTATAATACTTATCGCCTACAATTTTTGGCTACATGCTTTACAAGCACCTTTTCATATGAGAACCACTGTATAATAATACTTTATGCAGAGAGAATATAAAAATTATACAGCTTTTCATCTAGCATGGCCATTAGTTTTATTTTCAGTGGTAATTTAGAAAGATTCTTTTAGCTTTATAGTCCATTATTGGAAATACCATTTAAATATTAAGCATTGTCAAATTTGGAAAAATCCTTACGAAAACCTTTCATATATGATAAATTTTTGGAATTTCAAGTTTTATCAGAAAATGACATCTTAAATTATATTTGAAATGATGAAACTCATAAACCAGTTTATCTCAGATGTCCTGAAATAGCATACCATGATTCTATGCTATATTCAGCAATGTTAGCAGCTTTTGTCAAATCAGCAAGAAACTTAAATCTTTCTCCCCAATGTATTCAAATTTTGAACGCCTCTTCATTGAATGGATTACAAAATAATCCAAGAAATTTTACTGAAAATGTATCTCTTATGACATAATCTAAAAAGAAGTTAAAATTTGTTTCTTCATGACAGAATAATTTCTATTGTTTAAATTGTTCATCTTCATTGCTTTTATTTCATTAATTTAAAAAATTTCATATACACCCTGATTTTTAATCTTCAATGTCTTACTTGTGTAATTAAAGCAGTCTAAAATGTCTTTCTAAATGGCAGTTACAATGTATATTCCCAATTTGACTTTCCCTTTCAGATCCTCCAAATGCCAGTGACTATCCCAAAGTAAGATAAGGGAAATCATAACGCAGAGACAGAGTTTTTATAATTTAAATTTATCCTACAATTTAAAACCAACCTACTTTTGCCAGGGGCACTACCAGAAACTTGGTGGCGGGGGGGCTTTGAAACGTAAGTATCATTTGAGTCACAGGAAATATGCCTGTATTGATAACTTTCAATTCTCTTCATGAAATATATAAGGCAAGACACATAGCTGCTGAGAGATAAGTAGCACAAAGAATTTTAAGCAGAATATTGAAGATTTAGAATAGTATGGGGGAAATTGAGGACCTGGTGTTTAACAACCTATATGTAGGTATAAAGATGAGGATTTTAAGGGTAAATAAGCAGCGGTAAAAGTAGCTGGAGTATTGGTAAAGTCCTTTATAAAGAACAATTGAACATGAAAACAAGATGAATTTAGATCCTTACTTTACATCATTCACAAAAGTTAAAATGGATCACTGACTTAAATTTAAGACCTAAAACTCTAAAACCTTTAGAACAAACTCCTGGAAAAAATCTTGTGACCTTTGGTTAAGCAGAGTTCTTAGATACATTACCAAAAGCACAATCCATAAAAGAGAACATTGATTAAATTGTATTCCACTGAAAATAACAACTTTCGTTCTTCAAAAACACACAATTATGAAAATGAAAAGATATGCCACAGTCTGGGAGAAAAATTTGCAAATCATATTTCAAATAACAGACTTGTACCCAGAACATACAAAGAACTCTTACAATCTGATAACAATAAAACCAACCAGTGAAAAAATAGACAAAATATTTTAATATATTTCAGCAAATAACCATACAAATGGTTAATAAACACATGAAAAGATGCCCAACACCATCAGTCATTTTGGAAACACGTATCAAAACACAATGAAGTACCATTTCACAGCTTCTAGAATGGCTATTTCTTTGGAAGGAATGATGCTGAAGCTGAAACTCCAGTACTTTGGCCACCTCATGTGAAGAGTTGATTCATTGGAAAAGACTCTGATGCTGGGAGGGATTGGGGGGCAGGAGGAGAAGGGAACGACAGAGGATGAGATGGCTGGATGGCATCACTGACTCGATGGACGTGAGTCTGGGTGAACTCCGGGAGTTGGTGATGGACAGGGAGGCCTGGTGTGCTGTGATTTATGGGGTCACAAGGAGTCGGACATGACTGAGCAACTGAACTGAACTGAGAATGACTATTGGCAAGAACAAAGAAAAAGTAGAATCTTCATTTCTGGTAGGAATATAGGTACAGCCACTTTGCAAAATAGTTTGGAGGATTCTTAAAAGTTAAATATCAATTTACTATCAGTTCAGTTCAGTTCAGTAGCTCAGTCATGTCTGACTCTTTGCGACCCCATGAACCGAAGCACGCCGGCCTCCCTGTCCATCACCAACTCCCAGTGTTTACCCAAACTCCTGTCCATTGAGTCGGTGATGCCATCTAACCATCTCATCCGCTGTCCTCCCCTTCTCCGCCTGCCTTCAATCTTTCCCAACATCAGGGTCTTTTCAAATGAGTCAGCTCTTCGCATCAGGTGGCCAAAATATCAGAGTTTCAGCTTCAAAATCAGTGTGTCTAGTGAACACCCAGGACTGGGCTCCTTTAGGATGGACTGGTTGGATCTCCTTGCAGTTCAAGGGAGCTCTCAAGAGTCTTCTCCAAAACCACAGTCCAAAAGCATCAATTCTTTGGCGCTCAGCTTTCTTTATACTCCAACTCTCACATCCATACATGACTACTGGAAAAACCATAGCCTTGACTAGACGAACCTTTGTTGACAAACTAATGTCTCTGCTTTTTAATATGCTGTCTAGGTTGGTCATAACTTTCCTTCCAAGGAGTAAGCGTCTCTTAATTTCATGGCTGCAGTCACCATCTGCAGTGATTTTGGAGCCCAAGAAAATAAAGTCTGACACTGTTTCCATTGTTTCCCCATCTCTTTCCCATGAAGTGATGGGACTGGATGCCATGATCTTAGTTTTCTGAATGTTGAGCTTCAAGCCAACTTTTTCACTTTCTTCTTTCATTTTCATCAAGAGGCTCTTCAGTTCTTCTTCACTTTCTGCCATAAGGGTGGTGTCATCTGCATATCTGAGGTTATTGAGATTTCTCCCGGCAATCTTGATGCCAGCTTGTGTTTCTTCCAGTCCAGCGTTTCTCATGATGTACTCTGCATATAAGTTAAATAAGCAGGGTGACAATATACAGCCTTGACGTACTCCTTTTCCTATTTGGAACCAGTCTGCTGTTCCATGTCCAATTCTAACTGTTGCTTCCTGACCTGCATACAGATTTCTCAAGAGGCAGGTCAGGTGGTCTGGTATTCCCATCTCTTGAAGAATTTTCCACAGTTTATTGTGATCTATACAGTCAAAGGCTTTGGCATAGTCAATAAAGCAGAAATAGATGTTTTTCTGGAACTCTCTTGCTTTTTCAATGATCCAGTGGATGTTGGCAATTTGATCTCTGGTTCCTCTGCCTTTACTAAAACCAGCTTGAACATCTGGAAGTTCACGGTTCATGTATTGCTGAAGCCTGGCCTGGAGAATTTTGAGCATTACTTCACTAGTGTGTGAGATGAGTGCAATTGTGCAGTAGTTTGAGCATTCTTTGGCATTGCCTTTCTTTGGGATTGGAATGAAAACTGACCTTTTCCAGTCCTGTGGCCACTGCTGAGTTTTCCAAATTTGCTGGCATATTGAGGGCAGCACTTTCACAGCTTCATCTTTCAGGATTTGAAATAGCTCAACCGGAATTCATCACCTCCACTAGCTTTGTTCGTAGTAATACTTCCTAAGGCCCACTTGACTTCACATTCCAGGACGTCTGGCTGTAGGTGAGTGATCACACCATTATGATTATCTGGCTCATGAAGATCTTTTTTGTATAGTTCTTCTGTGTATTCTTGCCACCTTTTCTTAATATCTTCTGCTTCTGTTAGGTCCATACCATTTCTGTCCTTTATTGAGCCCATCTTTGCATGAAATGTTCCCTTGGTAGCTCTAATTTTCTTGAAGACATCTCTAGTCTTTCCTATTCTATTGTTTTCCTCTATTTCTTTGCATTGATCGCAGAGGAAGGCTTTCTTATCTCTCCTTGCTATTCTTTGGAACTCTGCATTCAAATGCATATATCTTTCCTTTTCTCCTTTGCTTTTCACTTCTTTTCATAGCTATTTGTCAGGTCTCTTCAGACAGCCATTTTGCTTTTTTGCATTTCTTTTTCTTGGGGATGGTCTTGATCCCTGTCTCCTGTACCATGTCACGAACCTCTGTCCATAGTTCATCAGGGAATCTGTCTATCAGATCTAGGCCCTTAAATCTATTTCTTACTTCCACTGTGTAATGATTAGGGATTTGATTTAGGTCATACCTGAATGGTCTAGTGGTTTTCCCTACTTTCTTCAATTTAAGTTTGAATCTGGCAATAATGAGTTCATGATCTGAGCCACAGTCAGCTCCCGGTCTTGTTTTTGCTGACTGTATAGAGTTTCTTCATCTTTGGCTGCAAAGAATATAATCAATCTGATTTCAGTGTTGACCATCTGGTGATGTCTATGTTTAGAGTCTTCTCATGTTGTTGGAAGAGGGTGTTTGCTATGACCAGTGTGTTCTCTACAACTCAGTAGTTCCGAATTATTGATACTTAGGTATTTACTCAAAAGAAATGAAACATACATCCACACAAAGTATGTGAATGTTTATAGTAACAGTATTCTACCAACAAGCAGAAAGAATCCAAATGTCTCTCAACTAATAAATGCTAACAAATGTCTCTCAACTAATAAAAATAAAATGGGGTAAATTCATACAATGGAATACCATTTAGCAATGAAAAGGAAAAAAATACAGCATAGATGAACACCAAAAATATCAGTGAAAGATATCAGATATAAAAGAACACATATTATAGGATTCCATGTAACTGAATTGTTCAGAAAAATACAAATCTATAAAAACAGGAAGAAGATAAGTAATTGCCTAGGATTGGTGGTAAAAATAGAGACTGACTGCAAATGGCATGAGGGTCTCCTCGGGATACTCAAATATTCTAATACTGGAAGTGGTAATGGTTGCACAACTCAGTAGGTTTACTAAAAATCATTACATTATCCACGTAAAAGGTTGTGGATTTTGTAGTTTGTAATTTATATCTCAAAAGCTATTTAAATATATAAGGTTATTAACTACAGTATCAAGGGTATAAAACAAAGCAAAGTCAGTAATGGTTGGGAGAATCACAAAAAAAAGTAAATACTAGAAGTTTTAATGTGGCTGAGGAGTTGTGAAAGTGAGAGATTTGGGGAGTTGGCTTGAAAATTTCAGAAATGACAGACTCTGGATTTATTTACAAAGAAGAAAAATTAAAGGATAAGTGTATTTCAAACAATTTACAGAAGATTCACAATAGGAATCCTTTGAAAGTAAGCATTAGTCTAAAATATTTCAAATATAGATTGATTTGGAATATTGGAGTTATACACATGCATGCATGCTGAGTTGCTTCAGTCATATCCAACTCTTTGCAACCCTATGGACCTCAGCCTGCTAGGCTCCTCTATCCATGGGGTTCTCCAAGCAAGAATACTGGAGTGGGCTGCCATTCCCTCTTTACATAAAGTGAAGTATACCTATATTTCACACTGTTTTTTAATATCTATTTTACAGATTTTCAAAAGTTAATTTCCATTCTCAAAAGATACTTTACTCTGAATAGCAGATGTGCTGAGCTAACTGAGGCAAACCACAGCTACTCCTCATCACCCCTTTGCAAGAGACAGGTTGGAAATGATGTCAGGGAAAATACAAAGCATGAAGAACACTTTGTTGCAGGCTAGGTGATTAAACCTGATCGCAATTAACCAAATGAGAGGATAATTTAAGATGAGCAAAGTGACTCAAAGACATAGTTCACTAATCTCTTGAAAGTTCTTTTTGGGCTCCATAGGTAAAGACGATTACATCTGAGTAGCTAAAGCTCAAGCTTCTTTTCCTTACCACCTTAGAGATTATAAGCTCCTTTTCTTTATCCACAGCAAACTCAAAGTTTTATGTTCTAGTAGATACTTTTTAAATAATCAGAAAACTAGTTTAAAATGAGCCTTTAGTAAGGCAACAAAATCACTGAACTCTACAACTTTGGGTTTGATTTTATTTCCACCTGACTGCTTTTTCCCATGCAATGTACCTACTACTAAGAGCATTAATAAAACCAGTAATTACATTTATTCATCAGTCACAAACTTTTATTTACATCGTGTCTAGTTATATGGTTACTTTCAAAATTTCTAGTGTGCTACTTTTTAAAATAAATCAGATCCAATACTCCCAATTTGTGATCTTTTAGCTTTCATAAGGAAATGGCAACCCACTCCAGTATTCTTGCCTGGAGAATTCCGTGGATGAGCCTGATGGGCTACAGTCCATGGGGTTACAAAAAATCGGACACAACTAAGTGACTTTCACTTTCATATAAAAATCATAGATATTTTGAAAACATTTGAAAAAATAAGCAGTAAAATGATGACAAAATTAGAACACAATAAAAATAGCATTTAAAGATGTATAAGTTTTTTCAAGAATTTAAAATACTACAAATTACATGTAAAATGTAAATAATAAAGACTAGCTGTATCAGTCCATAATGTCCATAGTATTCTGAAGCAGCATTAATTATCTAATTTAGTCCTAGTCTAACCTCTGAAATGTAGTCAATCCTGCCATCCATAATGGCATTTGTGCATTAAAAAAATGGATTTCCCTAGCAGACTTGGGCCAAAGCTATTGTTGGAGCCAAGATTGATTACTGATGGTGCTGACTATAATGGAGAGTTGAGGTCACCTGGGTGGTATCCTGCTGGTTCAATATAGATTTCTAGGAAAAGGCAGAGATTTCTGATGACAAAAGTTGCCATCTGTTTTGTGAGTAGACTCATTCATTCATTCAAGCATCAGTTTTGTGTAAGGATTTAATGAAACATAGATGGTTAACAGGTTTTCACCAGACACTCCATATAAATTATTAGTCAGATCATTATTTTAACAGAAAAACATTCTTAATAATAACTAGTAGTTTGGAAAAAATAAGAACATTAAAAATGTTCACCTAGCATATTATTTTAGTCAACCTGAACCTGTGTCTTTTTGTAATATTCATTTAACTTATTCCACTTTTCTAAGAGCTAAAAGTTACTCAATTTGAAAATTAATCATTCTTTCTGATATGTGCAATATACTTAATTTTTAAAAATACTTTCCATTTTCTTTAGAATGTTGGGTTTTACCTTTAGTTATTGTAAACCCTCCGAAGATTATATAAAAACAGATTTAACACCTTTTATGTTGGAAACTTTGAAATTTAGAAGTCTGTTACTATCCAGTTAGAAAATTTCTCCATTCTATTCTTTTCATGTCACTGAACTATCAGGAGATCACGTACACCAAGAAATACTGGTCAAGAGGAGAATGAATTCATCACTGTGCTTTCATTCTAAATGTCCCTGCAAAATAAGAACAAGGTGTTTGCCTGATTTAAATGTTACTGGCAGGATTTCCCTGGTGGTCCAGTGGTTAAGAATCCACCTACCAATGCAGAGGGCATGGGTTCTTCAATTTCTGATCTGAGAAGATCCCACGTTCTTCTGAGAAATTAAGCCTATGCGCCACACACTACTGAGCTCACAACCCACAGCTACTGAAGCCCACACATGCTCTAGAGCCCTTGCTCCACAAAGAGAGAAGCCACTACAATGAGAATCACCCACGCTGCAACAAGGACTCAGCACGTGCCCCTCAGTTCAGTGCAGTTCAGTTTAGTCGCTCACTTGTGTCCAACTCTTTGCGACCCCATGAATTGCAGCACGCCAGGCCTCCCTGTCCATCACCAACTCCCGGAGTTCACTCAAACTCACGTCCACTGACTCACTCGAGTTGGTGATGCCATCCAGCCATCTCATCCTCTGTCGTCCCCTTCTCCTCCTGCCCCCAATCCCTCCCAGCATCAGAGTCTTTTCCAATGAGTCAACTCTTCACATGAGGTGGCCAAAGGACTGGAGTTTCAGCTTTAGCATCATTCCTTCCAAAGAAATCCCAGAGCTGATTTTCAGAATGGACTGGTTGGATCTCCTTGCAGTCCAAGGGCCTCTTAAGAGTCTTCTCCAACACCACAGTTCAAAAGCATCAACTCTTTGGCACTCAGCTTTCTTCACAGTCCAACTCTCACATCCATACATGACCACTGGAAAGACCATAGCCTTGACTAGACGAACCTTTGTTGGCAAAGTAATGGCTCTGCTTTTCAATACCCTATCTAGGTTGGTCATAACTTTGCTTCCAAGGAGTAAGCGTCTTTTAATTTCATGGCTGCAATAACCATCTGCAGTGATTTTGGAGCCCCCAAAAATAGAGTCTGACACAGTTTCCACTGTTTCCCCATCTATTTCCCATGAAGTGATGGGACCAGATGCCATGATCTTAGTTTTCTGAATGTTGAGCTTTAAGCCAACTTTTTCACTCTCCTCTTTCACTTTCATCAAGAGGCTTTTTAGTTCAGCCCCCCAAAAAATACTACTGGTGAAAATATTCAGTTGACATAATAGCTTAAAAAAAAGTGTTTACATGTTTTAACAACACTGTAATATTAAGCTATATAAAAACAAACTATATTATTAAAATGTGTTTGAATGTTTCTAAACTTAGTATTAAATGAGTGTACCTTTTCAATACTATAACTTTCCATTTTTTAAGGTAATCTTACCTGAAGATTTGTGATTGTTTTTGTTTAATTTTTAACTCATGTTGCAACTGACTCAATTCTTTCTGTACCCTCTGAAATTCATCTTGGTAACTTTTTAACTTCATGCTTGCATCTTGAATCCTAAAAATATAAATAAATAACAACTATTATAAATCTAAATATGTCCTCATCAGTACTTTATAAAACTTTAGAACCTTTTTTTTCATTGCAGCACTACTTAAAATAGCCAGGACATGGAATATTACTCAGTCATAAAAAAGAACAAAATAATGCCATTTGCATCAACATGGATGGACCTAGAAATTTCCATACTGAGTGAAGTCAGACACAGAAAGACAAATATCATATGATATCACTTATATGTGGAATGTAAAAAAAGGGTATAAATGAACTTAGTTACAGAACAGAAGCAGAGTCATAGATATAGAAGATAAACAGTTACCAGGGAATGAGGAGGGGGAGAAATAAATTGGGAGATTGGGATTGACATATACACAGTACTATATAAAGAATATTGGGTTGGCCAAAACATTCATTTAGGTTTTTCCGTATCATCTTAAGGAAAAACCTGAATGAACTTTTTGGCCATCTCAGTAAATAACTAATAAGAACCTAATAAGAATCTGTGTATAGCACAGGGACTTCTACTCAATACTCTTAATGTTTATACTGGAAAATAATATTTAAAAATGAGTTCAGTTCAGTTTAGTTGCGCAGTCGTGTCCAACTCTTTGCGACCCCATGAATCACAGCACACCAGGCCTCCCTGTCCATCACCAACTCCAGGAGTTCACTCAAACTCATGTCCATCGAGTCGGTGATGCCATCCAGCCATCTCACCCTCTGTTGTCCCCTTCTCCTCCTGCCCCCAATCCCTCCCAGCATCAGGGTCTTTTCCAATGAGTCCACTCTTCACATGAGGTGGCCAAAGTACTAGAGTTTCAGCTTTAGCATCATTCCTTCCAAAGAAATCCCAGGGCTGATCTCCTTCAGAATGGACTGGTTGGATCTCCCTGCAGTCCAAGGGACTCTCAAGAGTCTTCTCCAACACCACATTTCAAAAGCATCAATTCTTCGGTGCTCAGCTTTCTTCACAGTCCAACTCTCAAATCCATACATGACCACTGGAAAAACCACAGCCTTGACCAGATGGACCTTTGTGGATTTATGTATATGTACAACTGATTCATTTTGCTGTACACATGAAACTAACACAAGATCATAAATCAACTATACTCCAATAAAAATTTTTAAAAATTAAATCCACTTTTAATAAAAATAAAAGGAGAAAACTATGCCTCTTTTATAGGCAAAGTGAATATATAGATAAAGTATACAGAGAAACATGCTGCTGCTGCTGCTGCTAAGTTGCTTCAGTCGTGTCTGACTCTGTGCGACCCCAGAGACAGCAGCCCACCACGCTCTGCCATCCCTGGGATTCTCCAGGCAAGAACACTGGAGCGGGTTGCCATTTCCTTCTTCAATGCATGAAAGTGAAAAGTGAAAGTGAAGTCGCTCAGTCGTGTCCAACTCTTCGCAACCCCATGGATTTCACCCTCCCAGGCTCCTCTGTCCATGGGATTTTCCAGGCAAGCGTACTGGAGTGGGTTGCCATTGCTTTCTCCAGAGATACATGCCAAATAGCCATTATCCCTGGGGACAGAGTAGAACTGACAGGCAGGAGAAATGCAACAAATATTGAAGGGAAGCATAACTTGTACTCTTTATCTTTTGTATTGTTTGAATTTTTGCAATGAAGATGTATTTTTACTTGAAATACTAATTAAAATGTACCTAAACAGTTTAACTTTTATCAAAGTAATATATGTTAAATGTCAAATATTACTGAGTTAGAAAAAATATTAATCATTTGCTTTTACCCCAATTTTTACTGCCAAAAATAATTACTTTCAACTTTTTTCTTCTTGTATTTACCTCTACATTATTAAATAACATACTTACACTGTTATTTCTTAAATTTCATTTTAGATATTACCTAGTGAATTACAAATCAGTTAAGCTCTGGTTCTGCTACTTAACTGAGACCTGAATATGATGACTTAAATATACAGAAGTATATTATCTTACATAAGATGAACGTATTGGTAGCCAGTCCAATGCTGATATATGATAGCTTGAATGTATCATCACAGCCCCAGGATCCTTTCAACTCTCTTGTCTACTATGATTGGTGTGTGTTCATTATTCTCATAGTCTATGATAATGGCAAAAACACTGACCATTACTTTCCTATTCCAGACCACCAAGCAGCAGAAGGCTCCTCAGTCCCTTTCAAGGAGATTTCCTGGAAGTACCTCTGTATACCTCTCCTGAACCTAAATATCTGACTGTACCTAGCTGAAAGTGAATCTGAAAAATGTAATGTTTTAACTGGAAAGATTAACCATCAGATATATCCATAATTCTATTACAAAGGAAGGAAGGAGAATGTATGTTGGGATGGGTAGCTTGCAGTCTCTAACACAATCCTAAAAAGAATTAACTCTCCTGTACATACCTACACGCCTACAGAGATATATACATATGCACACACACCACACGCACACACATACACCACATGCACACAGACAGAGCCTTCTTCCCCTCATCCTCCCAATACAGTTAAAATAATCTTTCTATCTAGTGTTGATGTTATTCTTCACTAGTGCGTTACATGTTATGCCATGATCACATTTTTTTCTTTACCATATGTTTATTTTTATATAATCCAGTATTTTTTAACTTTTTTTAAATTATGAAAGTATGACAACACATTTACAGGAGACTTGGAAAATACAGGACAAGGTTATATATAACCAATGTCCCTTACATCTCCTGCATTGGCAGGGGTGGAGCAGGAAAAATTTAAGATGAGTCTAGTACATTTTATGATGCCTGAAAGTAAGGAAGAGTTCAAGGGAAGACAGAGGCATTTTGAAAGGGCACAGGTGCCATGTGAAAGAGCTCCTAATGGCTGAACTGGAACGACTGAGCAACAAAATATATAACTGTAATGTTGCATTATAACCCACAAAATAAAAGTAAATGAATCCATATTGACATTTTTTTTTTAGGTTGTGATTTTATTTTATTTTTAAACTTTACATAATTGTATTAGTTTTGCCAAATATCAGAATGAATCCACCACAGGTATACATGTGTTCCCCATCCTGAACCCTCCTCCTCCTCCCTCCCCATACCCGTCCCTCTGGGTCGTCCCAGTGCACTAGCCCCAAGCATCCAGTATCGTGCATCGAACCTGGACTGGCATCTCGTTTCATACATGATATTTTACATGTTTCAATGCCATTCTCCCAAATCTTCCCACCCTCTCCCTCTCCCATATGGAATTTAGAAAGATGGTAACATATTGACATTAACAAATAATTTAATAGTTAAATAGGAGAGAAGAAACAGTTGTTCCTTACAGAAAAACTCCAATTAAAAAATATAGAAGGAATGAGAAAAAGAAAAAGCATTAGACAAGAACAATAATAACTGCTGTAAGCAAAATCTATGGTAAAAAGTAGGTGAAAGTTTAAGGAGAAATAGAACATTTGAATATTCTCAAAAATAACTTTGAGAATATTATTAATTATAATTAACTAACATTTATTAATTATAAAGGGAAAAATGAAAATTTTTCAATGGAGGAAGCTGGAAACACCACCTCAGCCAAGTGATCAAGGTTTAACAACATCTGCAAAAAAACATATTGAGGTTATTACACTTTGACTTGATACACTGGAAAGGGCACATCATTTCTGTAGTATTCTTGCTAAAAAATTAATACTGTCTATAAAACTATGGGTAAACATCAGACAAACCCAAATTGAGGGGATTCTACAAAACAGTTGACCAGTTCTCTTCAAAAACCTCCAGTCACAAAAGACAAAGAAAGACTGAGGAACTGTCACAGATCAAAGAAGATTAAAAGATACGAGGTCTAAATGCAATCAGTCTAAATTCAATTTGACCCCAAATTGAATTGTGACTGGAAAAAAGATGTCAGTGGAAAAATTGATAAAATCAAATAAAATCTGTAGGTTAGTTAATAGTATTATACCAACGCTAATTTCTTAATTTTTATAATTGTACCACATTGACGGAACATGTTAACATTGGAGGGGCTTGGTATAGTGCTGTACTATTTTTGCAACTTTCTACAAGTCTAAAATTATTTCAAAATAAAAAGTTATAAAATCACTTGTATATATGTAATGAATAATTTGTACATGTGAATGTATCTGTGTTACAAACTATGTTGTAAAAAGGTATAACAAAAATGAAACACCTTCATGGTCAATATTAGAGAAACATTAAGTAACCTATGTTCCTATGGAATACTATATTTTAAAAAAAGAATGAAGTAGATCTTTATGTCCTGACATGGAAAGAATGCCAAGACTTAACAAGAAAAAAAACAAAAAGCAAGTTGTAATTTACAGGTCAACAAGAGTTTCCAAACACTCCTTGTGTGAATGTAAATTGCACAACTACTTTGACTAAATAGTAGGACCTATAAAACCTGGCCATATGCATAATGCCATGACCCAGAATTTCCACACCTGGTACATATCCAATAGAAAAATGTGCTTAAATGTTTACCAAAGACATGCATACAAATGTTCATGGCAGCACTGATTTTAACAGCCCCAAAGTGTGAACAGCCAAATGCTTATTCATAGCAGAATAGATAAATCCATCATGGTATATTCATACCATGGAAAACTGAATAGCAATAAGAATGAACGAACAGCAGTTACCCATAACAAGATGGGATGCATCTCGCAAACATAATGCTAAGTAAAGAAAATTGGGCAAAAGAATACACACCCTATTATTCCATTTACATAAAGTTCAAAAATAGGCAAAATTAATCCGTGGTGTTATAAGTCAAGGCTAGTTTCCTTTAAGTAGATGACTGAGATAAGTACAAGAGGGCTTCTAGGGGGATGTCAATGTTCAGTTTCATGATCTGGGTGCTGATTACATGAGAAATTCACTTTGTGAAATTTAGTTTTAGCTGTACATGTATTATTTGTGCATTTTTCTCTTATATATGTTATACTTCCATAAATTTTTATAAAAATAAAATAGAATTAAAAAAGCACCTAATCTCATTATATGTGTTTATCTAAGGTTGATAATAGGTTAAAAAGTCCAGAAATATTTGAAGAAAATTTAATCTCATTAGTATATTTTGGGGTTAAATGAAATTTGTATAAACATTCCTTAATAAAACATGTGGAATATAGCCAATATTTTATAATAACTGTAAATGGAGTATAACCTTTAAAATTATATAAAAATTTAAATTCTTTTAAGAAGCCCATTGCAGCTATTAAGATTTACCCAGAAAATAATTCTAGGACTTCCCTGGTGGTTCAGTGGATGGGAGTCCACCTGCCAATGCAGGAGACACAGGTTGGATCACTGGTCCAGGAAGATTCCACATGCCACAGAGCAACTCAGCCTGTGAACCACAACTACTGAGCCTGAGGTGTAGAGCCCACGAGCCACAACTACTGAGCCTGTGTCCTGCAACTACCGAAGACTGTGTGCCTAGAGACTGTACTCCACAACAAGAGAAGCCACCATAACGAGAAGCACGCACACCACAGTGAAGAGTAGCCCCCACCCCACTCACCGCAACTAGAGAAAGCCGACACACACAAAAAGGACAGCAACAAACACCCAGCACAGCCAAAAACAATACATATTTTTTTAAAGAACTTGAAGATTTTACAAACATTTTCCTATTTGTAATTAGGAAAAAAAATACACATTAAAACTTTATAACATCATATTCCCCAAATGAATATTACTTGTAAATCACATCTCAAGCCCTCTGACAACACTCCCTGATAAGTTAGGTCACATTAGTTCACTCTGTTTTGTCTTTGCTAACGCTACTTTACTTCTTTCAATCAAACTGATGTGGCTAAAAATGACATTCATGAAAGGTATTAATGTTCACTTTTATTGTATATATTGTTTATGAAATAAATAATTCATAAAATATTGTAATCCAATATGTACTATGCAAGCACATGGTTTTCTCTAAGAGTCATAATGCTGCATGGAATTTGAACACTATGTTGACTGATGTGAGGACATGCTTTGTCTAGTCAGAGGGTGTTCCTGAAAACAGTTAAGACCAACAGCATGTTGTAGTGGACAGAGTCCTGTACTGGGAGTTAAATGACTTGTATTATAACCCTCTTGCCAACGCAACCATGAGAACAACACAGTCATTACCCTTATCTATTTTCCAGTTTTTCCCTTAGCCAACTTGATTAAAATGGATTGTGGTAAGAATCCCAGAGTTCTAAAACAAATTTGGGAAAGGTATTATTGTCTCTTCTTACATACTTTCATTTGGATCATTATCGGCATTATTCATAATGAGAATATTCTAAAGGAAAATACTTTTAAATGTCCTTTTAACTTCCCTCCATTCTGTAGTCAAATGCTTTAGAAAAGACAACAAGAAAGCCAATCACATCATCAGGTATTTTACCACTTGAAGCCTAAATTTCTTTTTGTCAAGCTCTTGGCTTGAAGAATTCACTTATTTTTAGTCTTTCCATCAAACTGGTTTTGCAGCAATTTGAGATGACAGATGGAAGTTCAAGGTATGAAAAAATTAGAGTGGAGGATTTTCAGGATTGTGTCCTACCAAGACCTGACAGACAAAGGCATCTAACTATCAAGGGGAAAATTAGAATTGCAACAGAGAAATCAATCAAAACAAGATAGTACTTCAAGAGTTCTTGGGAAATGGATTTTAGACATTGACATATGACTACCAGAAGTGGCTGCTGTAACCACTCTATTGGAATCAATCACTATCTAAATGCATCCAGAAAATTACATTACCTTTCCAGAAAACAGACAATGAGAGTGGGAAGCCCACGTATGTAGGTAGGTAAATCACGTAGGATTCAATTAAACTAGAAAGAATTCTTATTTTGCAGAGAAAAGTCATAAGCACTCTGTAAAACCCCAGAGGCAGAACCCAAGCTCCTTTACCTATTATTAGGACCTTTGGCAACTTTAACAATGTCAACAAGAGATTACACAGGATTGGAAATGTCACTAACATATAAGTTCTACTGTATAGAAGAGTAGCAATATTTAAGACAAAATTATTTGTGAACACAATTTCCTCTTGCGTGGCATTCTATTCCTTTTATTTTAAAAAATTAGTGTGATATTTATATCTTACTGCTAAAGTTCTAACTTGGTTATCAAAATATATTCTTCTGCCAAAGCAGTTTTACTTTTATCCTGAAGAATCATTACCCTGGTTCAATTCAGTCACTCAGTCGTGTCCGACTCTTTGCAAGCCCATGGACTGCAGCACAGCAGGCTTCCTTGTCCATCACCAACTCCTGGAGCCTACTCAAACTCATGTCCATCAGCTGGTGATGCCATCCAACCATCTCAAGCTCTGTCGTCCCCTTCTCCTCCTGCCTTCGATCTTTCCCAGCATCAAGGAGTTTTCCAATGAGTCAGTTCTTCTAATCAGGTGGCCAAAGTATTGGAGTTGCAGCTTCAGCATCAGTCCTTCCAATGAATATTCAGGACTGATTTCCTTTAGGACAGACTGGTTAGATCTCCTTGCTGTCCAAGGGATTCTCAAGAGTCTTCTCTGACATCACATTTCAAAGCAAAAATTCTTCGGCACTCAGCTTTCTTTATAGTCCAAGTCTCACATCCATACATGACTGCTGGAAAAACCAGAGCTTTGACTACATGGACCTTTGTTGGCAAAGTAACGTCTCTGCTTTTTAATATGCTGTCTAGGTTGGTCACAGCTTTTCTTCCAAGGAGCAAGTGTCTTTTAATTACACAGCTGGAGTCACCATCTGCAGTGATTTTGTAGCCCAAGAAAATGAATTCTGTCACTGTTTCCCCATCTATTTGTCATGAAGTGATGGGACCAGATGCCATGATCTTAGTTTTTTGAACACTGAGTTTTAAGCCAGTTTTTTTCACTCTCCTCTTTCACTTTCATTGAGAGGCTCTGTAGTTCTTCTTCGCTTTCTGCCATAAGGGTGGTGTCATCTGCATATCTGAGATTATTGATATTTCTCCCAGCAATCTTGATTCCAGCTTGTGCTTTATCCAGCCCAGCATTTTGCATGATGTAGTCTGCATATAAGTTAAATAAGCAAGGTGACAATATACAGCCTTGACATACTCCTTTCCTAATGTGGAACCAGTCTATTGTTCCATGCCCAGTCCTAACTATTGCTTCTTGACCTGCATACAGATTTCTCAGGAGGCAGGTCAGGTGGTATGGCACTCTCATTTCTTTAAGAACTGTCCACAGTTTGTTGTGATCCACACAGTCAAAGGCTTTGGCATAGTCAATAAAGCAAAAGTAGATGTTTTTTTGGAACTCTCTTGCTTTTTCGATGATCTAGCAAATGTTGGCAATTTGATCTCTGGTTCCTCTGCCTTTTCTAAACCCATCTTGAACATCTGGAGGTTCTCAGTTCACGTACTGTTGAAGCCTAGCTTGGAGAATTTTGAGCATTACTTTGCTAGCATGTGAGATGAGTGCAATTATGTAGTAGTTTGAATATTCTTTGGCATTGCCTTTGTTTGGGATTGAATGAAAACTGACCTTTTCCAGGCCTGTGGCCACTGCTGAGTTTTCCACATTTGCTGGCATATTGAATGCAGGACTTTTACAGCATCATCTTTAGGATTTTTAACAGCTCAACTGGAATTCCATTCCTCCACTAGCTTTGTTTGCAGTGATGCTTTCTAAAGCCCACTTGACTTCGCATTCCAGGATGTCTGGCTCTAGGTGAGTGATGACACCATCGTGGTTATCTGGGTCAAGAAGATCTTTTTTGTATAGTTCTTCAGTGTATTCTTGCCACCTCTTCTTAATATCGTCTGCTTCTGTTAGGTCCATACCATTTCTGTCCTTTACCGTGCTCATCTTTGCATGAAATGTTCCCTTGATATCTCTAATTTTCTTGAAGAGATCTCTAGTTTTTCCCTTTCTATTGTTTTCCTCTATTTCTTTGCATTGATGGCTGAGGAAGGCTTTCTTATCTTTCCTTGCTATTCTTTGGAACTCTGCGTTCAGGTGGATATATCTTTCCTTTTCTCCTTTGCCTTTAGCTTCTCTCTTCTTTCTCAGCTATTTGTAATGTCTTGTCAGACAACCATTTTGCCTTTTTGCGTTTGTTTTTCTTGGGGATGGTCTTGATCACTGCGTCCTGTACGTCACGAACCTCTGTCCATAGTCTTCAGGCACTCTGTCTTTCAGCTCTAATCCCTTGAATCTATTTGTCACTTCTACTGTATAATCATAAGGAATTTGATTTAGGTAACACTTGAAAGGTCTAGTGGTTTTCCCTACTTTCTTCAATTTAAGTCTAAATTTGGCAATAAGGAGTTCATGATCTGAGCCATAGTCAGCTTCCGGTGTTGTTTTTGCTGACTGTATAGTACTTCTCCATCTTTGATTGCAAATAATATAATCAATGTGATTTAGGTATTGACCATCTGGTGATGTCCATGTGTAGAGTCTTCTCTTGTGTTGTTGGAAGAGGGTGTTTGCTATGACCAGTGCATTCTCTTGGCAAAACTGTTAGCCTTTGGCCTGCTTCATTATGAACAATCTTATGTTTGCCTAATTTAGAAGCTGCAAATCAGTTCCTGAATATGTTTTATTTGACTTGCAGAGTATTTGTTTTTTTTAATGAGAACTACTTTAAAATTTGAGGGATTTTACATAAAGATGCATATTCTCTGCTTTTCTGTAAAAATCAAGCAATTCAGAAACAACAGCCCACAATTCTGTCTCCTGGAGCAGCTGCCTCATGCAATGAACATGTGCTTTTCTGAGCACTGTAGTTCCCACCCAGCCTGTTTAATTCACTTATTCTGGATACCTGTTTTACTCCACAGGAATTTGATTTGCCTTTCTGCCTACTTCTAAAATGAGGCCAGCTGAATGAGCCTTTGGCTACTTCAAATATTTTCTTCTTTCAAAATTACAAAAGATGGTTGTCTGTCACTCACTTGAGGAATCCTGTAGAATAAATTAATTCTATTTTTACTTTGAAAAATAAAAATGTATATACCTATCTCTATCTATATATCTATCTATCTGTCTATCTAACTAGAAAGAACATTAACAACCATAGAGGAAAAACCTAAATTTATACTGACAGTTACCAAGATATTAAAACTTGAAGGCAAGGAGAAACCATGACTGCTTCAAAATTGCAGTGGTTCCTTAATTGAAAGATTAGTTGATATCTACCCTGCTGACAGCAATTTGGCTGTCATATAGCTGGCAAGAATAGGCATTTTCATCTCCTTTCCCATGAAACAACAAACACAGTAAAACTGCAGAAAGAAATGACCAAGCACCAACTATGCAAATGGCCCAATGCAACATGCTTTACAGATGTTCTAATTTAAGCTTTTACGGTTTAGCTCCAGCTTCTCAATCTCCTTTTAGTACCAATCAAGGGATTTTTGCCTGATATTTAGCAGTTTCCTCACCATACCAAATGTTTCATTAACCCTTATTTTAGTGTTATCAAGGTGTGTTCTACAGTACGCCTCCACCACAATTAATGGTTTCATAGGAAACTATGATTGCAAAAAACAGATTTCTTTATCATAAGACTTCTCACAGCTTTTAGTATGCTAATATGTAAAAAAAAATCACCAAAAGAAGACAGATGTAGAGTATGTTTCAAACTTAAAATCTGACCACAGAATACTTCTTTAGTAATATTTCTCAGGAATCCCTTTGAACATACTTTGAGGGTGTTCTATTTTCAGTATTAATAACCATTCTATGTGATAACTTTTTATTTAAAGTAATGTTCATTTCAATAGAGTGTCAGAACATATCCACGAAAGGCAGAAAGTCGACCAGATCAGCGGGTACTCCCAACAAGAACAGAGATTCTTCTTTCCTTACTGAGCCCTGAAAAGGACTCACATCTGGCCACATAAGCTGTCCCCTTCAGAGGGACTCCTGCCCAGGAGGTATTCTGCTCCATTAAAGACTTGCTTCTCCTACACAATATTTCAGGGATTGTCTCAGGCTCGGCTCTACAAGCTTTCTTGATAACAAAGTGGTTTCCAACTCCAGACCCTTTTTTTCATCTCTAAGTTCACCCTTGATCCACTGCTTTCAACTTAGACTCCTTGGGCAGGCCAATGAGCCCAATCCTGTTCCTAACCTGCAGGACACAACTGGGGCACATTCACTACCCCAAAACCAATTTTCTACCCCAAACCTAGACAATTTATTTGATTTTGAAAGAAGAGTGATAGTACTGCACTTAAGGATGCTGTTCCTATAATCTTGGTGAAGTTGAATGTTAATATTTTGATTATTAATGATCAGTAAGGCCAATCCACTGTTTACCCATCTATTTCCCATGAAGTGATGGGACCGGATGCCATGATCTTTGTTTTCTGAATGTTGAGCTTTAAGCCAACTTTTTCACTCTCCACTTTCACCTTCATCAAGAGGCTTTTGAGTTCCTCTTCACTTTCTGCCATAAGGGTGGTGTCATCTGCATATCTGAGGTTATTGATATTTCTCCCAGCAATCTTGATTCCAGCTTGTGCTTCTTCCAGTCCAGCGTTTCTCATGATGTACTCTGCATATAAGTTAAATAAGCAGGGTGATAATATACAGCCTTGACGTGCTGCGATTCATGGGGTCGCGAAGAGTTGGACACGACTGAGCAACTGAACTGAACTGAAGGCCAATCCAAAAGACACGTGAAGGGACCTAGTGAACAGTATATTCTGATACCCACAAGTTATCCCATAGTTAAATTCACAAAGTCTGATCTATCTGATTTTCAGATTATTTCCCAAGAGGCCCATGCCATGAACTTCAAGATTTATGAATAAAAATTAAGAGCCAAAGAAGGTTTGTCCAATGCTAGTTCTTCACCATGATCTTGAAGACAAAACTACAAAACTACATTATTTTAGACTTCTCTACTCTCCAAAATTTAGAACCTGAAACCTCCCCTGACAGCAAAGGCATAGTTAGAATTCCAGAGCCCCTCAGTAACGGAGATTCTCCTATATATCTTGACCTTACAAGGCTCCAGTATCCCACAAAGGCTCTACTGAAAAACAGAAGCCGACTAAGGAAGACCTCTTGAAAGTTTGTGAATAGCTACTTTACTGCAAACAGGAAGCTATCATTAGCGGACCTGAGGCACTTCAAACAACCTGACCATCAAACCAGGCTAAATATTAGCAATAATTCTCTCCACTCAGTCTCATCTATTCATTTATTCATTTCTCAAAAAACTTCAGTTAATTCAGAAGACTTGCTGGTTGGTTAACTGGCACTAAAGGTTAAGTACTATAACAGCAGGCATGCATAGAATTTTATGTAAGCACAGAGAAGAATTCAGTCAAGGAAGTTATATTGGTAAAAGATGAATTAGGGTTAGTGTAGGGCAGAGGAGGGCCTAACAAGCGAGGAATTGCAGAAGGGTATTAGCCAAACCAGAGAAGCTTGAGAGAAGAGCATATTCTGGTTAATTCTTGGTGGTTCCTGTGGAGTGAAAACAATTAAGAGCAAACTGAAGATCATGTGAGCCATGTTATGGAATGTACACTTTTCCCTCAGTGCTAGAGGGCACTGGAGGATTTGAGGCAGGAATCAGATTTGCCTTTTAGAAAGACTGCTCTGTCAGAAGTCACTAAGAAACTTGCACAGAGACTGAAATTCAGGAACATGTGAGGAGAACCCTCTCCTCCTATCAGTCCTCTCCTTTAGAATCTTGTTTCGCCTATACAGTTCAACTTATAGATGTTTTCACTGATTGAGAGCATCAGTCAGTGCTTACTCTACTTCACAACTATTGCCATGTGATTCCCCCACTTAGAGACTCGACTCCTGCCCTCAAGCCTTTCTCCTGCCTCCTCTCTCTCCTGCTTGTTTCCTAACACCGATTCTGACTCCAGGCCTGAGTTCAATAGAATTAAAGATTTGAATGTAAAATGTGAAAACATAAAACTCCTAGAAGAAAACATAGTGGTAACCTCATTGCTTTAGTCTTAGCCATGTTTTTGTGCACCTGTCTCCAAAAGCAAGGGAAACAAAAACAAACATAAACCAATGGGGACTATGTTAAACTAAAAAGCTTCTGCACAGTGAAGGAAACTATCATCAAATTGAAAAAAAAAAAAAAAAAACCTATGGATGAAGAGAAAAATACTTGCACATCATATATCCAATAAGGGGTTAATTTCCAAACTATATAAGAAATCCATACAACTCAATCTCAAAAAACAAATAACCTGATTTATAAATGGACAAGAGACTTGAACAGACACTTTTCCAAAGAAGACATACAAATAAGTCAATAGGTATATGAAAAGGTGCTCAGTATCACTAATCATCGGGGAAATGCAAATCAAAACTACAATAAGATATCACCTCTGTTGACTGAAAAAAAATGCACAACATGAGAGTTGTGAGTTAAGTTTTATTTGAGGACTATAGCCCAGGAGACAGCATTTCAGCTTTGAGAAACGGCTCCAAAGAGGTAGCGGGGAAGGGTCAGTATATACGTGATTTTGGTACATGCAATCATCCTCATATTATTTTGCAGAAGATTTCTGCTAGTCTTGTGAATATTACGAGGAGCAGATGTCACCATGAAGGATTTGACTGCTTTTCTAGATATTTGGAGATGCAAGAATTGGGTTCATAAAATTGTCTCCTGAAAGTATCTATCTCCTGTTTCACCAGTTTTTCTCAGAGCACAGAGTGCGTCATTCCTGATCTCCATACTGAACTCCTTTCGGGGGTATTGAAGGTCAACAGCTGCAGTGGCTCATAATCTGATTCTTGTTGAGGTAGATGGCAAGCACCAATTTGTAGGTGACTCTTTATACCTGTTAGAATGGCTATTATCAAAAAGACAAGGAATAACAAATATTGGAGAGGATGTGGAGAAAGGGGAACTTTCATATTCTTTTGGTGGGACTATAAGCTGGTGCAGCCACTATGGAAAACAGAAAGGAGATTCCTCAAAAAATTAAGAATACAACTACCACATGACCCAGCTATTCCACTTCTGGGTATTTATCCAAAGAACACAAAAACACTAATTCAAAAAGATAAATGCAGCCCTGTGTTTACTACAGTATTATTTACAATAACCAAGATACAGAAACCACCTAAGTGTCCACTGAAGGATAAACAGATAAAGAAGCTGTGGTATGTACACTAAATGGACTACTACTCAACAACTAAAAGGATGAAATCCTACCATTTTGTGACAACATGGATGGACCTTGAGGGCATTATGCCAAGTGAAATAAAAGTGGAAGTAGGTCAGTCGTGTCCGACTCTTCGCGACCCCATTGACTATACAGTCCATGGAACTTTCCAGGCCAGAATACTGAAGTGGGTAGCCTTTCCCTTCTCCAGGGGATCTTTCCAACCCAGGGATCGAACTCAGGTCTCCCATATTGCAAGCAGATTCTTTACCAGCTGAGCCACAAGGGAAGCCCTAAGTGAAATGCTTATGATTATGATTTCACTCATATGTGGAATATAAAACAAACAAACAAAACAAAAACTCATAGATACAGTGAACAGATTAGTGGTTATCAGAGGGGAAAGATGTTGAGGGGTGAGCAAAACAAGTAAAGGGGGTCAACTGTATGGTGATGGATGGTTACTAGATTTGTAGTGATGATCACTTTGTAGTGTATAGACATGTCAAATCATAATTCTGTTTACCTGAAACTTATATAACTTAAAAAAGGTTCTTCTGGAGTGTCACAGTATAAACAAATATAAAGATGCCTATCTAGTTTCCCATAAATACTTCACTGTGCTTTGGTAAAATAGAAACATGCTTTTAGAAAATAAATGCCCATATTCAAGGTTGCTGCCTTTTTTCTTACATACCTTCTGTCAAAGAAATGCTCTTTGATATCAGGGGTGAACTGATAATGCTGATCTCAATTAACAGCATAGAGACACCTCAGAGTTGCCTGATAAATATAATGTAATATTACAACTTAACTGACTCCAAATATACTAACGAGGAATTTCTGACAGTTGGAACAAAAGAATGCACTTTAGTTTATCTGCATTATTTATGATGGAAATATTAATAATGACTTACAACTTCAGAATAAGTACGAACTATTTACATTTAGAAATAAGTAAAAAGTATAACATTAGGTTTGTGCTGTGTGTGTGTGCTCAGTCATGTCTGACTCTTTGTGACCCCATGGACTTCTCTGTACATGGAATTTTCCAGGCAAGAATACTAGAGTGGGTTTCCATTTCCTATTCCAGGGGATCTTCCTGACCCAGGGATAGAACCCACGTCTCTTGTGTCTCCTGAACTAGCAGGTTGATTCTTTACCACTGCTCTACCTAGAAAACCCAACATTAGGTTGCTGCTGCTGCTGCTCCTGCTAAGTTGCTTCAGTCGTGTCCGACTCTGTGCAACCCCATAGATGGCAGTCCACCAGGCTCCCCCTTAACATTAGGTTAAGGGTTAACCTAATAACCCTTAAGGGTTAATTAAATAACCCTTAACATTAGGTTAAGGGTTATTAAATCGAAGTGGTGAAGTATTAAAGCACATAATGCTTTGTCATCCTGGTTTATTATTTATATATGCTCAATGAATTAAAACTGAATATGTATTAAAATTAGATTGCTTTTGGCAAATAATGCTGAATTTTGAGGTCAATTACAAATGGTGAGATTTCACTTCTCTTAATTTTGGCATTTAAATAAATGAGTTAGTTCAGTATGCTACTTTATATTGCTTTATATACAATATACAATTTATACACTATATATACAACTTATATACAATACAGTTGCCCTTGTATTGATATTAAAATGTTTATTTTTCAAAATCATCTTTTCCTACAGTTCAGAAAACTTTTATAACAATGACAACGATAACAACAAAAGTAATAAGGAACTCCACTGAGCATTTACCAAGTGCCAGACACTGTGCTTAAATATTTACATGAAACATCACAATACTCCTATGAGGTTAATTCATTACCAGCCCCATTTGACAGATAAGGGAATGAAGAGGCAGAGAGGTAAGCAAGCTGAATTAGGCCATACAACCAGCAAAGATCAAGCCAGGATTTGAACCTATCCTGCTACTGACATGGAGTTGACCATACTTTACTCTGATTTTGTGCGTGTGATTATTTATTTGCATATCACTTTGGAAGATGGATTTTTATTTGCATATTGTACTTTGACTTCTGTCTTGATTAAATTGATACTTACTGGAGATTGACAGGAATTGAGGAGTGGGAAATGGCCTTATCAAGAAAGGGAAGTGAGCTGCAGCTAAAAATGTTATGCACATGAAGGAAAGTTAAGCAGAAGATTAACTTTACACATATTCCCAAACATACTTTTTTTTTTTTTTAATCCCCTCACAAAACCCAGGACTTCACAGAGGGAAAGAGTTCAGTGGTAATTCTCAAGAAACTTTATTTTCATGGGCATAAAATGTTTGCACAATCAACCCCAGTTAGTCTCTGTCTTTCAGCACCGTAAGAATTTGGCATACTGCTCCGCTCCTTTCCTCCTGAGAGAAAATACAAATGCTTGCCAAAGCACTTAATATTCTAGCTTCCACAGCAAATCTCTTTCATCTCCTTCTAACTCCTTCCAAACTGGCTTCAGATTTGGGCAAAAGAAAGGTACTGGAGGAAAGAAGCACAGGGGGTTATTGGTGTTTCTCTCTTTTTCTACTGTGACAAACAAAACATGCTCATAATTATATGAAACATATTTTTCTTTAGTATAATTCTTGCTATCAACGCTAGAAAGCTCTCGAGCTGAGCTATGACTTCCCTCTCACAACACTGTAAAACCGTAGGCTAATATTATAGTATAAATGAGGTACTAAATGGTTGGCTTCTAACTTGTTGACAATTTTAAGTTTTACTTCCATAGCTAACTTTTTTCCTCTAAAAGTGATAGGAAACAGAGAAAATTATAACCTATTTGTCTAGATGTAAACATATGAGTGAATAAAATATCTAGCCAAAGAAAACAATATTAATAAAGAAATCTAGGATTTAACATTTACAAGAAAATAAACTTTCTATTTCAGAAAATAAGAGTTCTAAAACAGGTTACAATAATGTTTCTTTTTACAGAGGCATGAACATAATATGTTTTTCAGCTCATATTCTAGTTTTTCATGAAGTTAAAAAAAGAAAAAGAGACAGGCTTGTGTTTGGAATATGACACTGGTAAGAAAGACCTGAAAACACTGGATAAAGTCTGACACAGAAGAACAATAATGATAAATATTCCAAGAAAAGTCTGCCTTTAACAGACACAGCTTAAGAGAAAAAAATGACAGGTTAAAAGCAAAAGATTAGAGAAAGAGAGAAAACAAATAAATCTAAGCAAAAGGAAAGGAGCAAAGAACACAGCACGTTGAGCTAGTTATCTTTCCTCAGATTAGCAGCCCCCAAGATGGCTGGATATTCTATCAATAAATAGGTATTTTTAATCATTTTATTTTTGCTACTCTCTCTGTGCCTCTCCAAAATCTTTGACTTACTATCAAAAGAAAGCCATTAATTTCATTTCACAAATTTACTTATTTTACAAAACCAAGGTTATTAACAAAAGGATAAACAAAACATAAATCACAGATCTATACATGGCTTAGTGAAAGTGTTGTGAATTTGGCACTAGTTTTCCTGAGCCATGTTGTATTTTCAGTCTCAGCCTAAGTCTGGGATATATTCTGCTGTTAAGATTGGTCTTGCCTCCTAATGGTACACTTGCTTTTTAACTAAGTGTTGACCAACTCTTTTGTCCCTTCTCTCCTACTCCAAACTCTCCTACCTCCTTTGACCATCTCTAAATCAATAGGATTCAGTTGGATAGTTGCATTAGATGGAGAGAAAAGCTACATAAATTTAGATCGCATATTAGACAGAATCAGTTCAGTTCAGTTCAGTTCAGTTACTTGGTCGTGTCTGACTCTTTGCAACCCCATGGACAGCAGCACACCAGGCTTCCCTGTCCATCACCAACTCCGGAGCTTATTCAAACTCATGTCCATTGAGTTGGTGATGCCATCCAACCATCTCATTCTCATCATCCAGAATGTTACTAGATATAATAACATACTGAAAATGAAGACATTCTTTCCATTCCCTCCTTGTATCATTATGTTCACTGTTATCACAACTCTTATTTGCCTGTTAATGACAGAACATGGACTGAACAACTCTTAAGTTTGTCAAAATAATTACAGAATGATACAAAATAAATACAAATGAATATTCAAATACTTTTCTTAAGATATACCACTAGGAAAAAATTAGAAAGTGATGAGTCATTCATGAATAAATGAGTGAATGAGTTAACCTAAATCTTTATCTATAGATTTTTATTCAAATGGCAGGGGGAGAGGCAGAAGGATTACCCTGATCCCAGCACCTTACCACAATAATTATATTCCATTTAAACTTTTTTAAAATTTTCTAGTAGAGAAAAATGATTCCAAATTAGACCAACATTAGGATTAAAGTACATATAATTATATGAGTTGTTATTTGAGTAATCTCCCCTGAGTAATAACCAGGGTATTTCTGTTAATATACCAATAAAGCAGAATATATAATCATTCAGGTTTCTCCTTTTTTTCAAGTAGTTTTCAATAGAGAATTCAGAATTCATAGGTACGATTCTGATGACCACACAAAACATCTAAAAAATAATGTATAATATTTATGAATACTGATTTTAAATATGAAGTCTTGCTCCCTGAAAAGAAAACCAATCTACTATTTTACTAATAGATAATTTGAAAAAGAATGTTTTCCATGAAAATAAATGTGATTTTCTTTTACCTTTATCTCACATACAATATGAGTCTAAACACAAAGGATCCTGAAGAAAAAAAAAAGCTTTAAAAAGATGTATGTTAAGTTCTTCTGCATAACTGATACATTAAAAATGTATAATTACAAAGTAAAATTTCTTCTTGTTCTCTTTAGCTTTAATAAATTAAAAGCTAATACCACATTTAAATATGCATTTTCCTTCTTCCCAGGCTCCTTGCCATACTCCATCTGGAATTTGGGCAAGGAAAATATCATAAATCATTTTCCATTTTTCCTCTCTCTGTTTCTCTGCTCCCTACTCTGAACTCAAGCACAGGTATTCCACAAGGCGCCAGCTGGCAGAAGGTAAAATACATTTCTCCCTTCTGAGAGCAGAGAATGAAAAAACCCAGGAGTAATCATATACAGGTGACAAAACTCAATATAAAAACTCATGTCCATTAACAGAAAAATGGAATATAAATTCTAGGAAATTGTTATGATTCAATATTTTAAATTATGTTTGAATGATGTGCTTTCCAATGTGTCATTGACATTCATCTGAAACATGTAGAAGCAAAGTGAGAGTATCTTTCACAGCAATCTAAGCATTTATCTGGGTACAAATATTAAAGCATTCAGCATGAGTGAGGTTGCCTGCTGAGACAGAAACTGAAATGCCAGGAGGCATATTAAGAGCCATTGTAAATGATGCAATTCGTGGCAGACAGCCATTTAGAAGCCTACATGCATTTACTGTTAACAGAAAACAGAAGTGGCAGCAAGAGATATACTGTTCCATTTCTCCATTCTTGACATGAATATCATTTATAATACAGAACATCACATATGCCTGAGTACCTTCCAGAAAACACTTCTATGTTATGTACAGTGGTAAAATAAAAATGAAATACATTACAAAAACCATGGCTTCATGATTAATATCATACATCTCAATCACTCAGCAAATTAGCAAATACCTCCCATACACTCAGGTGGCACAGTGGTAAAGAATCCACCTGCCAATGCAGGAGACACGAGATGTGGGTTCAATCCCTGGGTCGAAAAGATACCCTGGGGTAGAAAATGGCAACCCATCCAGTATTCTTGCATGAACAATCCCATGGACTGCAGCCTGTCAGGCTCCTCTGTCACAGTCAGACATGAGTGACTAAGCACGCAGGCCCATGTATCCACCACTAGGTACTAGGTCCTATGGGTTATTCAGAGGGAGATAAAGACAGTTACTGCCCTCAAGGATTTTGACATATTAAAAGGCAAGACTTAAGGACAACCATCAACAAAAACATAAAATAAGACAGTACCTACTCTACTGTTAAATGATTTGTTTGAAAATATAAGTACTATATTATAGACTTCTGCACAACAAAGGAAACCATAAATAAGACAAATGACAATCTTCAGAATAAGAGAAAATATTTGCAAATGAAGTAACAGACAAAGGATTAATCTCCAAAATATATAAACAGCACATGGGCTCAATATCAAAAAAACAACCCGATCAAAAAAATGGGCAGAAGAGTTAAATAGACATCTCTCCAAAGAAGACATACAGATGGCCAAGAGGCACATGAAAAGATGCTCATCATCACTCATTATTAGAGAAATGTAAATCAATACTACAATGAAGTATCTTCTTATACCAGTCAGGAAGGCCATCATCAAAAAGTCTACAAACAATAAATGCTGGAGAGGGTGTGGAGAAAAGGGAACCCTCCTACACTGTTGGTGGGAATGTAAATTGATACAGCCATTGTATAGAACAGTATGGAGATTCCTTAAAAAACTAAACAAAGAACTACCATATGACCCAGCAATTCCACTACTGGGCATGTGAAAGTATTAGCCACTTAGTCGTGTCTGACTTTGCAACCCCATGGATTATAATCCACTAAGCTCCTCTGTCCATGGAATTCTCCACGCAAGAATACTGGAGAGGATTGACATTTCCTTCTCCTGAGGATCTTCCCGACCCACGGATTGAACCTGGATCTCATACACAGTAGGCAGACTTTAGCATCTGAGCCACCAGGGAAGCCCTACTGCTGAGCATATATCCTGAGAAAACATTAACTCAAAGAGATACATGTACCCCAATGGTCATCACAGCACTATTTATACAAGTCAGGTCATGGAAGCAACCCAGATGTCCATCAGCAGATGAATGAATAAAGATGTGGTACATATATGCAATAGAATATTACTTAGCCATAAAAAGGAATGAAATTGAGTCCGTTGTGATGTGGATAAATTAGAGCCTTGTCATAAAGAGTGAAGTTAAGTCAGAAAGAGAAAAACCAATATCACTAATGCACATATATGGAATCTAGAAAAATGGTAGTGATGAACCTATTTTCAGGGCAAGAACAGAGATGCAGATGAAGAGAATGGACTTATGAACAAAGCAGGGGAAGAAGAGGAGGGGCAAACTGAGTGAGTAGCATTTACATATGACATATATACACTACCATGTGTAAAATAGATGGCTAATGGGAAGCTGCTGTATAACACAGGGAGCTCAGCCTGGGGCTCTGTGACAACCTAGAGGGATGAGGGTGGGGTGAGAGGGAGGCTCAAGAGGGAGGGGATATATGTATACTTATGGCTGATTCACATTGTTGTATGGTAGAAACCAACACAACATTGTAAAACAATTATCCTCCAATTAAAAATAAGTAAAAAAAAAAAAACAAGTAGATGGGAATGTGATGATATCTATGGTGGCGAGGAGCAGGATGAATGACTGTACACTATTAACCTTGGTTAACAAACACAGAAAGGGAAAAAAAGGTGAGAGAAGTGAAACAGAACCGAATTGCTGCCAGGCACAGAGTAATGTGTGTATCATGCCTGTGAAGTAGCTATTTCTCTGACTATTTTATAATTGAAGAATCAAAAGCACAAAAAGAGGGAATCCTCTGGCACTCCAGTGATTAGGACTTGGCACTTTTACTTCTGAGAGCCCAGGTTCAACACCTAGCTGGCGAACAAAGATCCCACAAGCCACACAGTGTGGCCAAAAAAAAGCTATATGCTAAAAGTACAAAAAGATTATGAGGCAGGCAAGGCCGGGGGTTAAACGATAGCTGAGCCTCTACTTTCTGTACAATATCATACACTGCTTCCCTTCCTTTATTCTTGTCCCACTAGGATTTAGTCCAATAAAAACTGTATTTTGTATTATAACGATAACTAATTTTAAGTAAGGGAAATTAAAGGGGAAAAGATAAATAGAAGGGATACTGAATGTCTGGGACAGAAACTCTACAGAGTAAATTAAAAGCTTGAGGGGAAAAAAGCTCTCCTTTAAAAACACAAAGCAGGAAGAAGTGTACCTTATTTTGGTAACCATGTTGCTATAGTAACAACATGATGATACACAGAAGAGCTTTCAAAGTTACACTGGTAATAAAAGATATACATGAATACAAAGGTCTATTAATGTTGTTGAATAAATATCAGTCTCTATAACCTTGCCAGATCTGGTAATGAGAAACCCATGTAAACATTATTTATACCAATAGTAAAAAAGAGCTGTCAAATTCTAGTATTTACTATGTGTATGTGTCCACAGAGAAAAAAGAAGAATGGAAAAGAGTATTCTCCATGCCTAAGTACTTTAGTCTGGAACACAATCTAGTGCTGGTAGAGGAGAAAAATGGAAATATAATGAAAAGATTACCTGGTCTTAGGACTACATGGTATAAATAAAAATTGTTCAGGTTTCTCAATGTTTAAGAAATCCATAATATAAATATCAGTATAATAAATTCATATCTATACATCTAGACTAAGAGAAACATGAAATAGATGTCCAGGTTTAAATTACTTGCTAATAACACTCTGTGTCTATTGGAGTCAATTTTCAGTGGCCTGAAAAGAACCAATGCTCTTCCAAATGGTACTCAACCTTTTCTTTCCAGTGCTCCCCATGCTCACATTCCCAAATACAGTCTCATCAGTAACAGCTTGTTTCACTGCAGAGATTCCCACTTGGCCCCAAAAGGTAAATAAGAATCCTAGGAGAGAAATGAATGTTTGAGAAGGCCCCTAGGTATTTGAAATAATTGTCTACGTGCTGTGATTAGTCGCTCAGTCATGTCCAACTCTTTGTCTAAGAAGTATGCACAAACAATGAGAGCTATAGTTTTCCATCAGTTCTTTGTTCTATAAAATCTTGATTACCCAAATCCATTGTCCCAAACATTTTTAACATGTATGCCTCTTATATTGTTTCCATAAACAACAGAGAATACGGTACAAGTAGAAAAAGCTGAGCCTAGATATCTTAAAGACCTTAAAAAAAACAAAAAATGGAGCTCTGGATAAGTTTCTTGAGACACTAATTTTTTCCTTCTTCGGGAATTAAAGCAAGCATGAATATGTGATTTTCTGGAGGGAAATGTAATGCACAGAGAGGGAGGCCCTGCTAGTGTCTTCTTTCTTACAACTTCCACGGCTGTTCAGTCACTAAGTCGTGGCCGACTCTGCGAACCCGTGGACTGTAGACCACCAGACTCTCTCTGTCCATGGGATTTCCCAGGCAAGAGTACTAGAGTAGGTTGCCATGTCCTTCTCCAGGGGATCTTTCTGACCCAGGGATCAAACCTGGGTCTCCTGCGTCTCCTGCTTGGCAGGTGGATTCTTTACCACTGAGCCACCTGGGAAGCCCCTTCCTTACAACAGAACCTATTATTTCAGAAAGCAACAAGCCAACTCCCTGAAGTAAGTTCCCCAAACTACCCGGCAGTTGTGGGAAAGCTTCTGACCTCCTATCACAGGCACTTCCCCTGACAGCTTCTCTCTTCATATTTCTGCCTAGAAGTATACATTTGGCAGTGCAAAAGCCATCTTGAGATCATGAAGGGATCAGTATGAGACTGAAGGCCTACTCAGTGAGAAAGATGTAATGAGCGATGGAAACGGCTAGATCCCTGGTGACATTCTGAGTTGCCTACACCCCTTCTTAACTCAAGAAACAAACAAATCCTTGTTCATGTAAGCCATTTGCTGCAGAAAGTGTTACTATCTGACATAACTGGTCTATGAGGGAGGCAGTTTTGGCAGAGGAAGATGATGACTCACAAAATCTGCCACGTTTACCCTATTATCCTCTACTCCAGCCAGGTAAATCTATTCCTCCAACTGTCTTCATTTATAAACTCAGTGTCTCTACACTCTATTAATTTGGTTCCAAACTGTGGGCTCTGAACCCTTGGTACCTACCTATGCCCTTTCCTTGAGCTGACTAGTCTAGACTTGACTTCTACAGCTTACCTGATTTGTGTGAATGGCCAACTATCAACAGAACTCCTAAGTCTAATTCCTTATAGACAGGCCTATCCTTTTTTTGCTCAAATTTCCATGGATCATCTCAATTTGGTATAAGCAAGAGAAATTGAAAAGGAATTATTTAGCAGGCATGTAGTGATGCATATATCTAACTACTGACTTTTGTGAGCTAGCTATTAACATTGTTAAATTTTAAGTCATTACTTAAAAAAAAAATGTTCTTACTCAGAGCAATATTTAATTTTACTAAAAAATCAACCCAAGGTCACAACCAAGATGGAGTAGCTCTTCGACTCCCAAGTCCATCTCTTAACTAAACAACCCTGATATCATATAACACAAGCACAGCAAAACCATGAAAGGCAAAAAGAAGATGGCAGGTGGCCTACTGACTTCAAGATTTGAGAAACACCAAAGCAATGAGATTCCTGAGTTTTATTATTATCTCCCATATATCCCAGATGAGTGTTATAGAAAGTTCCAACCCAGAAACACCAACAGCCAGAGACCAAAAAAAAAAAAAGCTTCAAAAAAGTCTGATCAACTTAGCTGATCAGGTAAAGTGTGACTAAATAATTGAAAACAATCTTGGTAATATTCACCTTCTCAAGCCAAATATCAACTGTAAACTGTACCTCCCCAGCTCATAGTTTCAAGACAGACACAACTGAGCAGAGTTGATATTCCATACCACCACAGCCCTGCCCTATTGATGCAGGTGGTGCACTCCAAGTCTCCTGGCTGGTGTAGTATCCATGGGGTAAGCTAGGAGCTGATCTTTCATTCCCCTCTGTAGAAGCAAGACATGCTCCAACACCCCCCACCAGGGTAGTGTCAGTGGGGTCAATGGGGAGCTGAGCCTCCACCCCCACACTGCACCAATGAATCCGAACAAAGTGGTACAAGTTGTTAGTAGTAAATAGTCCATTTTGAGCTTCCCAGGTAGCGCAGTGATAAAGAATATGCCTGCCAACGTAAGAGATGCAGGAGATGCGGGTTTAACCCCGGGTCAGGAATATCCCCTGGAGTAGGCAATGGCAACCCGCTCCAGTATTCTTGCCTGGAAAATTCCATGGACAGAGGAGCCTGGCGGGCTACAGTTTATGGGGTCATACAGAGTTGACATGATTGAGTGACTGAGCACACAGTCCACTTTTCTTATATTCTTGGTGTCAGTGAGGCCCAGTGGGGAATCAAACCCAATTGGCAGCAAAGAGACCAAAGGAAGCAGTGAAAAACAAGACTAGTGGCACTCTTATTCTGACTCCCTACACATATCCTGTCAGAGGGTTTCGGTTAGAAGCCTCTAACCCCACCCAGCATCAGTGAGATAGAAGAAGGTGGTGTGAGACAAGAGTAGTCAGTTTGCTTCCCATCCTCTGGTGCCAGTGGGATGTGGAGGGAGCTGAGCCTTTACTCCCAGATGGCATCAGTAAGGCAGAATCAGAGCCGACTGGCACCTAACTTCTCCCATCCTTTGGTATCAATGGGACACAGAAAGAAGTCAAACTTCTGCCCCTACCCTGCTACAAAAAAGTGTAAGACAGCTCTTTGGTTCTCCCCTTCTGGTGTCAGTGAGTTCAGTGGGGAACTGATCTTATATTCCCATGCAGAGACACAAGAACCTGCAAGTCAGTGACTCATTTTTGCCAGAAAGGTGTGAGTGGGGCTAAGGGTGATAGGTTAACTTCAACTTCACCAGTCTGATACAAGGCAGGGGGAACCTTACTTTTGTTTTTGTTTTTTTTAGCACCCCCCACCCCTACACCCGGAACCTTACTTTTGAAAAGTAGTATCTGTGGACACAGCAGGAAGCTGAACAAACACACCCATTTGGCTTTCATGCTTTACCACAACAAGGGGAGTGTGTGTTTTAAATATATATATATATATAGAGAGAGAGAGAGAGAGAGAGAGAGAGAGAATAGGATCCAGTCTCATAGTGTAACTTCCAAAACAATTAGGACTCAATAGAAAATCACTCAACATGCCAGAACCAAGAAAATCATAACATTAATTAGTAAAGATAATCAACAAATCCAGCATTGAGATGAATCAGATGTTGGAATTATTTGATAAGGATTATAAAGCAGCCATCATAAAAATTCTTTTAAAAGCAATTAAAAATTCTCTAGAAACCAAAGAAAAAAATAGAAAATCTCAGCAAAGAAATATAAGTTAAAAAAACTAAGTAGAAATGATAGAACTGAAAGATAAAATAAGCAAAAGAAAAAAAGAAACAAACCTCATAGGACAGGCTCAACAGCAGAGTATAATGACAGAAAACAAAATCAGAGAATGTTAGGACAAATCAACAGAACTCACCCAATGTGGACAAGAATGAAAATAGAATAAATAATTAACAGAGTCTTAGGGACCTGTGTGACAAAACAACAACAAAAAGCTAAAATTCATAAGATTTAAGTCAAAGAAAGAGAGAAGAAAGAGGAAGTATGATTAAATAATATTCAATAATGGCTGAAAACTTCTAATGGCAAAAGATACAAACCTACAGATGCAACAAGCTGTAGGAAAGATTCTTTTCTATACAAATAGAATAAACCCAAAGAAATCCATGTTAAGACCATCATAATTAAACCACAGACTATGATCAATTATGTATATATACTGCAATAACTAGAGTAACCTCTAAGAAACCTATACAAAGCAATATATTTAAAACACTATAAGTCAAGATATAATCCTAAAAAATGTTCAGCAAACCAATCTGAAAGTAAAAAGAGAAACAGAAGTAAGAGAACCAGAGGAAATAAACTGGACACAAATAAAATGGCATACATAAACCCTAACATATAAAGAATTACCTAAATATAAATGTAAATCTAAATACACCAATTAAAAGAGATAGGCAGAGTGGAGTAAAAAAGAAATATTCTTCAAAAATATGTTGTCTATAAGACTGACTTCAAATTCAATGACATAAGTAGGTTGAGAGTAAAATAATGGAAAAAGTATACCATGTAATAAACAGTTTTTAAAAGCAGTAGTTGCCATATTAATATCAGATAAAGTAGACTTCAGAGCAAAGAAAATTACTAGAGACAAAGAATACTACATAATGATACAACAATCAATCCAGGAAAACAAAAATTTTAGATATGTTCATACCAAACAAAAGAGCTACAAAATACATGAAGCAAAAATTATAAAACTCAAAGAGAAACAGACAAATCCACAATCAGATTTGGGAATTTCCAATATTCCATTCTTAGCAACTGATAGACTCATTAGACAGAAAATCAGCAAGGAAATGAAAGAACTCAAAAACATCAATCACCAGGTTTTAATTGCCACTTTTAGAAAACTCCACCCAACAATAGCATTATACACATTTTTCCCCAAGTACCCATGGAACAGTCATCAAGGCAGATGCATATCTTTGGCAATAAAACAACTTTAACAAAATTTTAAAAGTTGAAATCATACAGAGTATGTTCTCTGACCATAGTGGAATCAAACTAGAAAACATTAATAGAAATCTGACAGGAAAGTCTATAAACTCTTGGAAACTAAATAGCATACTTCTAAATAATCCATATGTCAAAGAAAAACTCTCAAAGGATAATTAAAGAATTATACAAAAACACACAGAACTGAATGAAAATGAAAATACAACATATCAGAGTGTGTGCAGCACAACTGAAGCAGTGAAGAGAGTAAATCTGTAAGTGACACTTCCTAACATTTAAAGAAAAACCTGATTGAGCTCCTGTCAGAGGGAGGGGAATAGCAAATATTTTAAATATGCCAGAGCTTTCTATTATGTTCAACACGGCCTTCCCTCAGGAGAAACTATTTTAGCAGACCTTAACCTACTGGGATAATATCTGAGCCTAACTGACCTGACAAAGGGAAAAACCCAGCTCTAGCTCATTCTAGAAATACTGTGTCACCTAAGGGCAGGGTGGGGGGATGCAAGATCTGGCAACAGAGAAATATCTGTAAAGTTCACAGTCCACAGGCAAAGGCTCACTACAAGACTGAGACATAAACACAGGACTGCAGAATACTTCTCCTCCCTTGACATTACCACCACATTACTAAAGGTATATATTGCAATTCCTTTTACACCTTTATGTCTTGTCCACCTATCAACAAAAACTTATAGTGTATACTAAAAAGCAAAAAAGGAGTCTGAAGAGACTGAACAAGCACCAAAACTAGAGTGAGATATAGCAGGAGTGTTAGAATGATCAGATCAGAAATTTTTTTAAATTATGATTAATGTGAAAGGGGATGTAATACAAAAAGGAGACAACATATAAAGAACAGATGGATAATATAAGCAGAGACATTGAACTTTGAAGAAAGAATCAAAAAGAAATTAGAGATTAAAAAAAAATACTGTTTAACAGAAATGAAGAATGCCTTTAACTGGCTCATTAGAATAGACATTACTGAGGAAAGAATCTCTGTGCCTGAGGATATGACAATAGAATTAAAAAGCTTCTAAAACTGAAAAGCAAAGAAAAAATTAAAAACATAATAGAATATCCAAGAACTCTGGGACAACTATAAAAGACATAACATTTGCCTAATAGGAATACCAGAAGTAGAAGATGTAGAGAAAGGAAAAGAAGAAATATTTGAAATAATGATTGATAATTTCCTCTAAATTATAATAATGTCAGACACCAACCACAGATCCAGGAACTTCAGAGAATACCAAGTAGGATAAATGCCAACTAAGGCTTAGCATGGGCTTTCCTGGTGCCTCAGTGGTAAAGAATCCACCTGCAATGCAAGGAATCACAGAAGACGCAGGCTCGAGTCCTGGGTCAGGAAGGTTCCCTGGAGGAGGGCATGGCAACCCAGTCCAGTATTCTTGCCTGGAGAATCCCATGGACAGAGGAGCATGGCAGGATATAGTCCATAGGGTCGCAAGGGGTTGGACATGACTGGAGTGACTGAGCACACATGCACATATATATTTATACATATATACATATTTATGTATGCTTATTTATAAGTAAAATAAACTGCAGCAATGATACAAGGGATGGGAGGGGGAAATTAGGAATATTTAGCTATTATAAGGCACTTGCACTACCGATAAAGCAGTGAAGTGTTACTTAAAAGTTGACTTGGCTTAGTTATAAAAATATATCACAAACTCTGTGTGTTAGTTACTAGTTGTGTCTGACTCTTTGGGACCCCATGGACTGCAGCCTGCCAGGCTCCTCCATTCATGAAATTTTCTAGTCAAGAATACTAGACTGGGTTGCCATTTCCTTCTCCAGGGGATCTTCCTGACCCAGGGATTGAATCTGGGTCTCCCTCATTGCAGGCAGACTCTTCACCATCTGAGCCACCAGAGGAGCCTCTAAAGCAACACCTTAAAAAGTGAGCAAAAGAAATAGAACTGATATTCTGAAAAAGATAAAATGGAACTATATTAAATGCTTGACTAAATCCACAAAAGACAGAAAAAGTGTGGAAGACAAAAATAACAACAAACAAAAAGGGCAGCAAATAGAAAACAATAACCAAAAAATGATAGGTATTAATCCAACTATATCAGTCATTACTTTGATTATCAATGATTTAAATACACCGATTTAAAGACAGACTGTCAGAGTAGGTCAACTATCACATTGTCTTCAAGAAACACATTTTAAATATAAAGACACACACAGACTAAAAATAAAGGGGTGTAAAAAGATACATCATGCTAACACTAAACAAAAGAAATTTCAGACAGAGATTTCAAAACAAGGAACATTATCAGAAATAAAGAGGGGTATTATATAATGATAAAGGGGTCAGTGTTCTAAGAAGATAACAATCCTTAACAAGAGAGCTTAACAACAGAGCGTGAAAATATAGGGTTGACACAAAAAGTTCCTTCAGATTTTTCCATAAGATGTTATGGAGAAACCCAAACAAACTTTTTGGCCAACCCAATATGTAAGGCAAAAGCTACAGAGCTACAAGGAAGAACAGATTAATTACTATTACAGTTGGAGACTTTAACACCTTTTTACCAAAAATGGACAGATCCAGGAGGCAGAAAATCTGTAAGTTGAACTCAATAGTATCATCGCTCAACTGATATAAACTGACATGCATGGATGACTTCACCCAAAAACAGCAGTACAATGCATTCTTTTCAAGCTCACATGAAGCATTCTCCCAGATAGACACATTCTGGACCATAAAACACATCTTAACAAATTTAAAGGAATGAAAAATCATACAATGTCTGCACTCAAACATCTAACAATGAGATGAAGTTAGAAATTAAACTGAAAGAGCTAGGAAATCCCAAAATACTTAGAGATTAACCAACACCCTTCTGATTAACAGATATATCAAAGAAGAAATCACAATGAAATTTAAAAATACTTTGAATTAAATGAAAGTGAAAATACAGCTTACTGAAATTTGTGGGATGTAGCAAAAGCAATGGTTACAGGGAAATTTATGGCACTGAAAACATTTATTTGAAAAGAAAGATCTAAAATCAGCAATTTAAACTTCCACTTTAGGAAACTAGAAAAGGAAGAGCAAATTAAATCCAAAGTAAGCAGAAGAAAAGAAATAATAATAATTTATATAACTACAATAAAAATTTCACCAGAAGTCAATAAAATTGAAGTAGGAAATCAACAGAGAAAAAAATCAATAAAACCAAACGCTCAGTAACATTTATAATCTTCAGATAAGGTGAACAAAGGAAAAGGGAGAAGATTACAAATTGCTGATATCAGAAGTTAAAGAGAAATCATCAATAGAGATCCCTCAAAAAACTAAAAATACATGATCCAGCAATTCCACTCCTGGGTATAGAACCAAAGGAAACAAAATCATTAATTCAAAAAGATACATACACTCCAGGATTCAAAGCAGCATTATTTACAATAGACAAAATATGAAACCTACCTAAGTGTCCATCAAGAGATGTATGAATAAAGAAGAGGTGTTATAGTTATACAATAGAATACTACTCAGCCATAAAAAAAATGAAAATTTTCCATTTGTAACAATATGGATAGACTTGGAGGGCATTATGCTAAATGAAATAAGTCAGACAGAGAAAATACGAATAACATATCACTTATGTGTGGAAACTAAAACCCAAAAAACTAATGAATATAACAAAATGAAAACAGAATCACAGAGAACAAACTAGTGGTTACCAGCAGGGAGAGAAAAGGAGACAATACAAAGGTGGGGGATACAGAGATATAAACTAATATGTATAAAATAAACTAAAAGGATATACTGTACGACATGGAATACAGCCAATATTTTATAATAACTATAAGTGGAGTTGTAACCTCTAAAAAGTATAAATCACTATGCTATACAACTGTAACATATAATATTATACATCAACTATACCTCAACAGAAAAGGAAAAAAGTACAAAAAATTTTACAAAGAAATACCATGAATAACTCTATGCCCACAAATTTGATCACCAAGATAAAATAAATCAATTCCTTGAAGAAATGCTAAAACTCACACAAGAACAGACAATCTAAACATAGCTTAACCATAAAAAAAATTTCAAAAAAGTTTCATCAATAATTAATAAACTTCCAAAACAGCACTAGGCCCAGATGGAGTCACTGGTAAATTCTACCAAATATTTAAGGAAAAAATTATGTCCATTCTCTCTTCCAAAAGATTGAGAATATTTCCCAACTCATTTAATGAGGCCAGCATTACCCTAATACTAAACCATACAAAGGAATTACAAGAAAACTACAGATCAATATCTCTCATGAACATGGAAGTAAAGTCCTCAATAAAATATTAAAATATGTAAAAATCAATTATATACCACAACCAAATGGGATTTATTCTAGGTATCAAAGCTGGTTCAACAGTCAAAAACCAATTAGTCTATCACATTAACAGGCTAAAGAAAAATCACACAAGCATTTCAACAGGTACAGAAAAAACATTTGACAAAATCCAACATCCATTCAAGATAAAACTCTCAGCAAACTAGGATAAAGAAAAAATTCCTCACTTTTATAAAAAAAAAAATTTAGGGAATTCCCTGAAGTTTCAGTGGTTAGGACTCTGTGCTTCCACTGTTGGGGGCACAGGGTTGATCCCTCGTGAGGGAACTAAGATCCCAAATGCTGCGCAGCACAGACAAAAAAAAATTACAAAAAATCTACAGTTCATGTCATATTTAATACCGGAAAACTTGAAGGCTTCCTGCTGAGAGCAAGAACAAGATGTCTGCTCTAACTACTGCTATTTAACATTGTATAAGAAGTCCCAACTTGTTCAGGAAGACAAGAAAATATAGGTATACAGATTAGGAAAGAAGAAATTAAACTTTGTTCACAGACGACATGATCACCTATACAAACAAACTGAAAAAATCAACAAACTCCTGGAACTAACAAGTACTTTTAGAAAGGCTCCAAGATAGAAAGTTAATTACACAAAAGTCAGTAACTTTCTTACATACCATGAACACATGAAGTTTAAAATCATTACCATTTACATTAGTGCCTTCCAAAAATGTAGGTATGAGGTGCAAACTGATGAAATATATATAAGAACTATATGAGGAAAACTATAAAACTCCTATGAACAAAAACAAAGAAGAACTAAATAAAAGACATATTTAATGTCTGTGGATTATTAAGATTCAACATTGTCAGGACATCAATTCTTCTCAACTTGATCTACAGATTTAATTCAATTCCAAGCAAAATCCCAAATAAGTTATTTTGTGGATATGGACAAATTCTGAAATTTACATAGAGAGGAAAAAGATCCCGAATAGACAACTCAATATTGAAGGAAAAGAGCAAAGTTGAAAGACTGACAAAATCTGCCTTTAAGACTTAGTATAAAGCTACACAATATTAAAGATAGTGTTGTTTTGGTGGAAGAATAGACAAATAGATTAACGGAACAGGACAGAATCCATAAATGGAACCAAATAAATATATGGTCAACTGATCTTTGACAAAGGAGCAACAGCAATGTAATGGAGCAAGGATGGTCTTTTTAAACTGGAAACAACTAGACAACATCCTCATGCCCCCTCCTCCATCCTCAAAAAAAGGATTCTAGACACAGGTCATACACACTTCACAAGTATCAACTCAAATATATGTATATTTCAGTTGATATAATATAACATACAAACTGCAAAACTCCTATAAGGTAACATAGAAGAAAACCTAGATGACCTTGAGTACAGCAGTGACTTTTTAAATATAACACCAAAGGCAAGATTCATGAAATAAACAAGAAGCAGGACTTCATTAAATTTTAAAACTTCTGGTCTACAAAAGAGAATATCAACAGAAGTGGAAGATGAGCCACATACTGGGAGAAAATATTTGCAAAAGACACCTGATAAAAACCTATTGTCTAAAATATACAAAGAACTATTAACACTCAACAATAAGAAAACAAGCAATATGATTTAAAATAGGCAAAAGACCTGAACGAACACCTCAGAAAAGGAGACATACAGATAGCAGACATAATAAAATATATTCAACCTCATATGTCTTCAAGGAAATGTAAATTAAAACACAAGATACTATCACATACCTATTAGAATGGTGAAAATCCAAAACCCCAACGACACCAAAGGTTGGTGAGAATCTGGTAACAGGAACTCTCATTCATTGCTGCTGGGAATGCAGAATGAGAGAGCCACTCTGGAAGACAATTTGGTAGCTCCTCACAAAATTATACATACTTCTACTATATGATTTAGTAATCATACTCTTTGGTATTTACCCAAATGAGCTAAAAATACATGTCCACACAAAAACCTACACATAGATATTTCCAGCATCTTTATTCATAACTGCCAAAATTTGGAAGCAACCTAGGTGTCCTTCAGTTTGGTGAATGGATAAACTGTGGTTCATCCAGAGAATGGAATATTATTCAGTCCTAAAAAAAAGAAACAAGCTATAAAGCCATGAAAAGACATGGAGTAAATTTAAATGTATATTACTAACTGAAAGATGCCAATTTTTAGAAAGTTACACAGTATAGTACTCTAACCATATGACATTCTCTTTCTTCTTCAGTCATGTCTGACTCTTTGCAACCCCATGAGATTCTCCAGGCAACACTGCTGGAGTGGGCTGCCATGCTCTCCTCCAGAGGATCTTTCCAACCCAGGGATCAAACTTGTATCTCCTGCATTGGCAGGTGGGTTCTTTACCACTAGTGTCACCTGGGAAGCCCATTTTGTTTTGGGGTACAGCCAATTAACAATGTAATAGTTTCAGGTGAACAGCAAAGGGACTCAGCCGCACATATACATGTATCCATTCTCCCTCAAACACCCCTCCCATACAGGCTGCCACATAACATTAAGCAGAGTTTCATATGCTATATAGTAGGTATTTTTTGGTTATCCATTTTAAAAGTAGCAGTGTGTCCATGTCAATCATCCCAAACTTCCTAACTATTCCTTCCCCACCTCCTTCCACCAGCAAAAAGTTCATTCTCTGTGAGTCTGTTTCTATTTTGTAAGTAAATTCATTGGCATCATTTCTTTTTAGATTCCATATAAGAGACGTCATGTAGTATTTCTCCTTCTTTGACTTATTTCACTCAGTATTACACTTTCCAGGTCCATCCATGTTGTTGTAAATGGCATTATCTCATTCTTTTTAAAGGTTGAGTAATATTCTATTGCATGCGTGTACCATATCTTCTTTATGCATTCTTCTGTCAATGGACATTTTCAACAATATGACATATTGAAAAAGGCAAAACTATGGAGACAACAATGGAACAGTGATTGCCCATCCTTAGAGGGGAGGGAGGGACAAACAGGCAGAACACAGGATCTCTAGGGCAGCATTATCTATTCTGTATGATACTACAATGGTAGATATATGGTATTTAATATTTGTCAAAACCCATGGAATTTACAACATCAAAGGGGCTCTGTGACAATCTAGAAGGGTGGGATGGGGAGGGAGATGGGAGGGAAGTCCAGAAGGGAAGGGACATGGGTGTACCTATGACTGATTCTTGTTGATGTATGACAGAAAACCACAAAATTCTGTAAAGCAATTATCCTCCAATTAAAAAAATGAATAAAGTGGCAAAAAAAAAAAAAGCTAACCTTAATGTAAAACCATGTATTTACGGTGATAATGATGTACCAAAACAAGCTCATTAACTATAACAAATATTTCTCTGTGATATGGGGTGTATATAATGAGAGAAGTTATAGATGTGTTGTTGTTTAGTTGCTAAGTCATTTCCAACTCTTTTGTGACCCTATGGACTGTAGTCCACCAGGTTCCTCTGTCCATGGAATTCTCCATGGAAGAATACTGGAGTGCGTAGCCATTTCCTTTTCTAGGAGACCTTTCCAACCCAGGGATTAAACCTGCATCTCCTGCATTACAGGCGGATCCTTTACTGCTGAGCCACCAGGGAAGCCCTTATAGGTGTATAGGAACAAAAAATAAATAAATATTTATAAAAGAACAATAAAAAACATGAAATCATAAATCCAACTAATAAACAGATTAAAAGACTTACCAAAACAATACCATAAAAGTTTTAAATATATGTTATTTTTCAACTTGCTTGAATCTAGGTTAGCAAAAGCCAGAACAAATTTCTGTTGTTTGCAACCAAAAGGACTTGACACAGAACCCTTTCCAGAATTCGGCATATTTTTTTTTAATTTATACCAAAAAACATACAATAAACAATAAGATAAACCATGAGAAAATATTAGCAATGTGTAAATAAAGTATAAGTCCATATTATATTAAAAACTCCTTAACATAAACAAAAACATAGAAATAGCACCATAGAAATTTGGACAATATATATGAACAAGTAATTCATAAAAGAAGAAATATACATATCTAATAAACATATGAAAAAAAATTCAACCTCACTAGCAATAAAGAACCCCACTCCAGTACTCTTGCCTGGAAAATCCCATGGATGGAGGAGCCTGGTAGGCTGCGGTCCATGGGGTCGCTAAGAGTCGGATACGACTGAGCAACTTCACTTCCACTTTTCACTTTCATGCACTGGAGAAGGAAATGGCAACCCACTCCAGTGTTCTTGCCTGGAGAATCCCAGGGACGGGGGAGCCTGGTGAGCTGCCGTCTATGGGGTCACACAGAGTCAGACACAACTGAAGTGACATAGCAGCAGCAGCAGCAATAAAGAAACACTAAATAATCATGAAGTAACTTTTTTTTTTACCAAGAAAAAAAGTGAAAATTTGAGAAAAGAAAACTCCAATACTAACAAGATCTAAGAAAATGGCCACTTTATAAACTATTGGCCAAATATAAATTAACCCTGTCTTCTCAAAGGACAATTTGGAATAATGTCCATCAAAGTCTTAAATTGGCATTTACTTTCTTTTCAGCAAATTCACTTCCAGGAATTTATCCTATAGAAAAACATATGTACACAAGAATATAAATATATATACTATGTGTAGTCATAAATACTGGAAATAATCTAAATGTTGAAAAGAGAAATGGTTCAGTAAATTATGGCATATTCTTAGTAAGGAAGACATTGTAGCAGTTAAGAATAAGATAGATCTATATGTATAACATGGAACAATTTCCAGAATATAAAATTAAGTGGTAAAAATCACACATACTTTTAATATATTACTTATATTAAAAACTAGTCTATTGAAAAATAGTTTTAAAACTACATAGCTTAAATATAATATATTACAAATATTTTTAAAATATATCTTTAATAAAGCTTAAAGAACAATGAAGGATCTAGAAACATACACCAAACCATTAAAAGTATTACTTTTTATTTCCAGTGAAAGTAATCAGAAGAATAAAAAGGACTTTCTTGAATTTTCTTCTATATATTTCTTTTATTTTGTATGTTTACATAGTATTCATATAATTACTAAAGAAAGTAAACTATAACACTAAACAAAAGAATCTGACAAGCAAAAACCCTCCGTATTTAAAATTTTAAACTAAATACTTTAATTTTTTTATTTCTTCACTCAAATATGATTAAATACTTTTTCAGACCTGAAATTCAAGAAAACAAAACTTTCCTAGCCAAAGACTAAGAACTGATATTTAATATAATTATTTAAATTTGTAATAAAATTTAAGACAAGTACTTAATCCTAAGAGATTTAAGAAAACTTCTACAAGGATACAATGTTCAATATATTCATTAGTTCATTGTTTATTACATCAACTGTCAATATTTTAAAGTGGAAAAATATTCATTCAAAGGAAAAGTCATGAAATAACAGCAAAAATCCTTTGTATTATATAACCTCCATGAGGTGTCTTTAGGCAGAATAAATTGCTGATTGGACCTGACCAGCATTAGGAACTCAATCTCTGATTTTACTCTGATTTTACCATTTAGATTTATAAATAAGGTTTCCATGTTATGCAAAGGTTGCCAAAACATTAAAACTGGCACATGATTCTAAATCAATAAAGTTGATTTTATTCCAGCTTTATTGATTTAGAATCATGTGCCAGTTTTAATGTTTTAACAACCTTTGCATAACATGAAAACTTTATTCTATAAATCTAAATGGTCAAGGACATCTAAAAAAATATTAGATATAAAAATTATCAAAATTCACCTGATTTTTTATAGACAAAACTTTCTAATGATAAAATTAAGATATAAATCTGGAGAAAAGTAAAAGTCAACCCATCTCAACCTATAGTTACTGAATTAATTGGTTTCTAGTTATTCAGATGGATAGAGGAGGCTGGCAGGCTACAGTCCATGGGTCACAAGAGTTAGTTATGACTTAGCGACTAAACCACCACCACCAATGATTCAGATAGAAACACAGCCTCAAAGGAATATTCAGATTATGTCTAGGAATTATACTTAGTAATCAGTAATAATTAATGAACAAATTCAAATGTACCAAGGTATAAATTATACTTGATATAGAGAAATTCTAGAAAAACAAAAGTCAAATCTATTTTCTGTACTTTTCTTCCAAACTAAATAAATGATAGAAAAGAATAACATACTCTAACCTTTCTGTTTGGGATTCATTGTCAATTTTGTACTGTTCAAAATCTTGGCTAAGAGACTGTAGTTTTTCTTGAAGTCTCTTTTCACGTTCTATACTTCCTTGATAAAATTTCATCTCTTTTTCCATTGCTTTTACTTTTTCTTCCATAGCCTTAAACTCATGTAGAATTAGATAGCTGACTCCACAGTACTTACAAACTTTTTCTTCAGGAGACATCTATAAAATAGAACATACATTTACTGAAATGATATTTTTTTATTTCTAAAAACTAAAGTTCAACCATCTTGGCCAAATAAAATAAATGTATATTGTGCTCTGCCATGGAGCAATAATTACAACACTTCATAAAATTTAAAAAAATGGCATGATATTGACTCTAACAAAATCTTGAAATTAGAATAGGGTCTTTCAGAGTAATAATTTCTCCACAGTATCTCTAAGAACGATTTACCCTTGAAATATCTGCCATAAGATAAAACTTTTTGATGAAAATATCTTTACAATTCTTGTTTTAAGATGAATTTTCCCTGATATGTGAAGAAATCATTGGCCTTTCACTGCCAACTGCACTGTGATCCTGGAGATGGCTCTTAGCTTATTCAGACTTCATTTTCCTCATTTATACAATTATGGCATTGGGCCAAATGAGTTCTCAGTTCCTGTTCAGTTTTAACATTTTATGATTTGCACAGAATTTAACATTCTGTCATAAAACCACAAATAGAAGAAACACTTTGAACTTAATCTCTTCTCCCTAATCAGTTCTTTTCCCCCTCAGGTAGGTATAGTTATACCTATTTTACAGATAAGAACATAGGGACTACTGAAGTTAAATAACCAGCTGATAAGTAGAGAAGCTGACATTAAACCCAAGTCTATTTTAAAACCAGCACTTATGCCTGTAATCATTTGTATCATATTTATCTACCATGTGAATGTCTGCTAAATTCTCTTACTTCCTTCAGATAAAATGCTTATATATCTTTGGCCAGATACAGGGAGTGAAAAATAGAATTTTAGTGAAGTCAAGAGAGACGTAATTCTTTTTTCTGTATCAAGTATACACATATTCCTCAAGCAGCCTCTACCTGTCTTGCTTTTCATAAAGATAAGACAGATTCATTAAACATTTGCATCAGGGCACTAAAACTAAAGCAACTCTTGGACTATACAAAGAATGCCTACTCTTAATGCAACTTTGTTAAGACTATAGAAACTGCTCCTATAACTAAGAGCGATGCCACCATATATGCCTATCAATGTCATCTACCATATGTGCCTATCCATGCCATTATAAAAGAGTTACTTGATACAAACTAATAATAACTTTTATAGTTATTTTCATTTAAACTTAATAAAAATTTCAAATTAAAAACTATGATATAATACTACAAGATACAGATGAATGAGTACATCAGTCATCTAACTGCGACTGACACCAAATTTATAGATTTATGAAACAAGTTTGAAAGAAATCATAAAGATAACCTGGCTCAAGCGTGGATCTGTTCATTGAGACTATTCCAACCTAGATAAGTTGTTATCCAGAGTCTATCTCAGCACTCAAATATGATGGGAAACTACTTTGTAAAACAGCCTGTTTCATCTTCTGATGGTTTTGTCTATGAGGGAATTCTTTCTCATGCTGGTCCCAAATCTGCTTCCTGGAGCATCCACCAGTCCTAGACCACCTAGTAACCATAAGGAATAACCAGATCTTTCTCTAATATTTAAAGACGGCTATTAGGAACACTACATATCTTTTAATTCTTTAGGTCAACACTTCCAATTCCTTCAGCTATTTCACATAATGACGGTTTTGAATTTCTTTCTCAGTCTAGATAATTTTATCTAAACATGTTCCAGTGTTCTATATCTATTTCAAAGTACGGAGTCCAGAATTGAATACTACTGTTGGTCTCATTAAAGCAGAATAAGAGTGGACCCGTATTTCCCTCATTATAAGATCTCAATAATACCATTAGTAACACAATTTAATGCAATCAGATCACAATGGTCTTCTGTATTTTTATCAATTATATGTTGCTATTATATACTAAAGCTGGCTTTTATGTTAAATAAAACCCCTACCCAAAAACACATTGCAGTGTAAAACCATGTCCCATTATACTGAATATACCAAGTCATTCCTTCCCACTATGTCCCCTTTTGTAGAGAATCCACCTTCCATAGTCCTGGCTACTCTGGTAATATGACTAAAACCCCCTCCAACAATCCACCCTAGCATGGCTGAGTGATGAATGAAGGTTGGACATTTAACCTAGAAAAACCAAGTCCTGAGCTGGGATGAGCCAGCTGAGACTATAAGTGTTGAAGACCAGGCAATTAGGACATCTTTAGCACAGCCAGAATATATAAGGATCACATGCAAGGTACAGAGTAAGCCACATTACTGGGATGAGAGAGAATCAGCAAACACACAGAGAGAAGATGAGAAAAAGACATTGCAGATCCAGTGTAAGAGAGAAAGAAATTGGAACCAGATACTGTCTCACACCCAATGACCTTCCACTTCCTTACTCCAGTCCCTGCTAAGACCTAATTGCCCTACTTGCCTTTTGGAATCCATACCCCATGTTCTCCCACTATTCTCACTTTTCCCCCTAGAGCTACCTATTCCTTACAACCAATAACCCTCATTCTCCTATGTGAGTATTTAGCTTTTCAGATACAAGTGCAGAAAAACAAATATAATTGTAAATATAAATAAATAAATAAAATTTAATGTATATACATACACATATGTATGTATGTTTTAGACTCAAACTTTAGTTAAGTGACTTTGTATCCAGAAAATTCTAAGCTTTGTATATTCTGCAAACTGATTCTGGCAAGTTGTTTTATCCATCTAATTATTGATAAAGAATGTTGAACATGAGTTCTACCCTCAGTATAAGGTTGAGGGTAGAACTCTATAGCTTGTCATATCTGCTTGGTTTGGTCTGGGGGTGGTTTAGTTGCTAAGTCATGTCTGACTCTTGTAACACCATGGACTGTAGCCCACCAGGCTTCTCTGTCCATAAGATTCTCCAGGCAAGAATACTGGAATGGGTTGCCATTTCCTTCTCATATCTGCTTGCTGCTACTGCTAAGTCGCTTCAGTCGTGTCCGACTCTGTGCGACCCCATAGACGGCAGCCCACTAGGCTCCTCTGTCCCTGGGATTCTCCAGGCAAGAATACTGGAGTGGGTTGCCATTTCCTTCTCCAATGCATAGAAGTGAAAAGTGAAAGTGAAGTTGCTGAGTCGTGCCCGACTCTTAGCAACCCCAGGGGCTGGAGCCTACCAGGCTCCTCCGTCCATGGGATTTTCCAGGCAAGAGTACTGGAGTGGGGTGCCATTGCCTTCTCCATATCTGCTTGGTTAATACTAAATCCATTACTCAGCACATTACAGATACAGTGTTTCAACTGATTGCTAAACAACCCAATGACTTGTGTAACCTGTCTATATTTATTCATATGGCCTTTAGGAATATTAAGACAAACTTTGTCAAATGCCTTCATAAATTACATATATTCTATGTCAACTACAGTCCCTAAATCTAGTGACTCTGCACAAAATGGAATGGCAAAGCCTACATGCTAGTTCTGTTCAAGAACATAAAACTGGCTCAAGGGTTATTGTCTTTTCTAACACATGCTCACAAATTGCCCTTTAATACAGTCTAGAATCTTGTCTGGGAGTTCACTGGTAGTAATTTATGGTCATTCTATACATGGAATGGTATTTGTATGTTATCCTCTTACTCTCTACATGTTTTCAAAGATCATCAAGAGTGGCTCGGCAATCCTATTGAAATATACTATCAGTCCCCAGGAATATAAATCATTCAGGTCAAGAGACCTGAACTAATGCAGAACATACGCATATTTTCTTACAGTCCCTTTGCCCATCATGAGTTTTGGTTCCTTCTCATCAATTTAAAAATTCTTACTCTAAAGAACTTTCATCCTTAGCCTATTAATCACAGTTCTTTCCCTGCTCCTGGGAAAATGTCATGTCCTTATTTTAAAGAAAACTCTTGCTGGATAGAGCTTATCTGTAGCCTGACGTACAAAACACAAATTGTATAAACTCCAAAATTTTGAAAATTATTAGAATGTTATTCCACCATAGCAAGCGTGGTGGGAAAAGCTGAAATAAGTGAAATATACATGCTATAAAACAGGCTTCTAGATGTTCAGCATAGGAAGCCAAAATATGATATTTACTATAATCTAGGAAACAAAACAATTACAAAATAAATAATAAATCCATAAGAGTAGTCTCTAGGTTTCATTTAGTACAACCTAAGTCACTGATGATCTACATGAAACAAGTATACTGAACAAAGGTTTCAGTGCTATTAAACTGTAAATAGTTTTCAGTAAGTAAAACTGCAACAGTAAAATATAATAACACTTTCAAACTCTTTGTATCTGTATAGGCTAATTACTTAGGACATTTCTGTGAAACTTGAGAAGATATGAAATACTATAATTATGTTCCCAAATGAAGTAAGTAAACCTTAGCTGTTTCTTGTGAAATATAATTTGCGCTTCATTCTTATAACTTGGTGTTGTATCATGTAGTTTTGTAAGTAAAATAATGACATGTTGTCATTCCTGAGAAAAGAGCTATCATTAGCAGGATGTTTTTGCTTTTTACAAGATGCACTTTGGAGAAGGCATCAACAAATGCAGTATATTAAACAAATGCGGAGCCATTTAAAAATAAATTGTAAACTATACTTTTCAAATGCAATATTTGTACTTTTCAAATTATAGTTATTTAATATAAAAATGATGCAAATTTTTTAAAAGGTTAAATTAGGCTTCAGATCCTTTTCAAAGCTCCTAACTATGCTTCAAGTGGAAAAAACACTCAGTAACCTCCTAGTGCCCAAGTGAAGCATTCTCTGCTCAAAAAATTGTTCTCCCTTCCTTTCCCCACCCATTCCATGCTTTCTATGCTTGCATAAGGAGGAAAGAAATAGGAAAAATTTCACCGCTGAAAAAATGACAGCACATACAAAATGTTAACCTTTCTAATAAGTTTTACATTAAAAAAGATACCTTTACTCAAAGGTAGTGAATTTAGTCTAGCTAGTGAATTTCATTCAGATTGGGAGAAACATTTTCAGATAGAACAGAAGACTTTTTGAGTCATTAGTAACACAGACCGCCTGACCAGTTCATAAGGCCATCAAAACCCTTCCTTTCAGTAAGTCAACTGGCAGTACTACCAACTTAAAAACCACTTTGGTAAAGACCATCTACCCAAAACCCCTATTTCCAGCAATATGTGCTTTTCTAATATATAAACAGTACTGTTCTCAAATTTATACGAAAAGGCAAAGGAACTAGAAAAGCTAAAAGAGTACTGAAAAACAAGAATAAAGTGGGAAAAGTATTTTACCTGATTTCAAGGTAAATCTGTATTGCTACAGATTAATACAGGGTAAATACTGTATTGCTACAGTAATCAATACAACATGGTATTGGTGAAAGGATAGAAGCAAAGATCAAATGGAATAGAATAGAAAACCCAGAAATAGATGAAAATAAATATGCCAAACTGATTTTTGGCAGAGGTACCAAAAGCAATTCAGTAAAGGAAAAACCACCTTTTCAGCAAATGGTCTTGGAACGATTGGATACCCATAGATTAAAAATAATAATAAAAATAAAAAATAAAAGGATTTCAAACTAAACCTCACACTCCATTAACTTAATTAACTTACAGTGGGTCATGGACTAAACTGAACAACATAAAAATATGATTTTAGAAGGAAAAAGCCTAGGAAGAAATCCTCAGGATCTAAACTAGGCACAGTTTTTACACTTGATACCAAAAGCATGATCTATAGAAGGAAAAACTGATAATCTGAATTGCAAAATTTAAAACTTCTGCTCTGTAAAACACTCTGTAAAGAGGATGAAATGACAAGCTACAGACTTGGAAAAAAAGATATGCAACCACATATTTGACAATGGACAAGTACCTAGGTCATATAAAGAACGCTCAAAACTCAACAGTTAAAAAAAAATCAAATTAGAAAATGGTTAAGAGATAGATCACCTAAAAGGACACATGGATGCCAAATAAGCACATGAAAAAATAGTCAGTATCATTAGTCATTAAGAAAATGCAAATTAAGACAACAATAAGCTATCACTGCACACCTATAAGAAAGATTATAATAAAAATTAACGACAGTGGCACAATATATTTAAAGTGATAAAAGGGAAAAAACTGCAACCAAGAATACTCTATCCAGGGAGGCTTTCATTCAGATTTGATGGAGAGATCAAACGTTTTATAGATAAGCAAAAGCTAAAAGACCTTAAAACACCACCAAGCCAACTTTACAAGAAATGTTAATGTGATTTCTATAAGTAAAAAAGAAAAAAAGGCCACAACTAGAAATATGAATATTACAAAGAGAAAAAGCCCATTGGTACAGGCAAATATATAGTAAAGAAAGGAAATGAACCAGAAATAAAGTTTGTAGAAAAGTTAAAAAACAAAAGTAAGAAAATCATCTATACCCAAAATAGGCAGTTAAGAGATACACAAAACAATCAGATGTGAAATATTGTGTTAAAGAGAGTAATAATGAGGGGAGGAGAGTACAAATGCAAGGGTGTTAAAATACATTTGAAATTAAAAGGTCTACAATTTAAGACCATATCAGTTCAGTTTAGTTGCTCAGTCGTGTCCAACTCTTTGCAACCCCATGAACCACAGCACGCCAGGCCTCCCTGCCCATCACCAATTCCCGGAGTCCACCCAAACCCATGTCCATTGAGTCGGTGATGCCATCCAACCATCTCATCCTCTGTCGTTCCCTTCTTCCCCTGCCCTCAATCTTTCCCAGCATCAAGGTCTTTTCAAATGGGTCAGCTCTTCACATCAGGTTGCCAAAGTATTGGAGTTTCAGCTTCAACATCAGTCCTTCCACTGAAAACCTAGGACTGATCTCCTTTAGGACAGATTGGTTGTATCTCCTTGCAGTCCAAGGGACTCTCAAGACTCTTCTCCAACACCACAGTTCAAAAGCATCAATTCTTCGGTGTTCAGCTTTCTTCACAGTCCAACTCTCACATCCATACATGACCACTGGAAAAACCATAGCCTTGACGAGATGGACCTTTGTTGGCAAAGTAATGTCTCTGGTTTTTAATATGCTGTCTAGGTTGGTCATAACTTTCCTTCCAAGGAGTAAGCATCTTTTAATTTCATGCCTGTAATCACCATCTGCAGTGATTTTGGAGCCCAGGAACATAGTCAGCCACTATATATATGTATGTGTGTGTATATATATTTATCTGCTGCTGCTGCTAAGTCGCTTCAGTTGTGTCCAACTGTGTGCAACTCCATAGATGGCAGCCCACCAGGCTCCTCCATTCCTGGGATTCTCCAGGCCAGAACACTGGATTGGGTTGCCATTTCCTTTTCCAACGCATGCATGCATGCTAAGTCACTTCAGTCGTGTCTGACTCCGTGCAACCCTATGGACAGCAGTCCACCAGGCTCCTCTGTCTAAGGGATTCTCTAGGCAAGAATACTGGAATGGGTTGCCATTTCCATATATATATACATATATATATATATATATATATATATAGCTATATATAAGCCTCATGGTAAACCACAAAAAAAAAACTGATAATAGATACAAACATACACACACAAAAAGGAATCCAAACACAGCACTAAAGATAGTCATCAAACCACAAGAGAAAAGAACAAAAAAAGAAGAAAGGAACAACAAAGATCTGAAAAAATTAACAAAATGCCAATAAGAACATAGATATCAGTAATTACTTTAAATATAACTGGATTAAATGCTCCAATCAAAACACCTTGAGTGGCTCAATGGAAACAAAAACCAGATCAGTATATATGCTGCCTACAACAGTCTCATTTCAGACTTAAAGACACAAACAGATTGAAAATGAAGGGATAGAAAAAGGTATTCATTGCAAATGGAAATCAAAGGAAAGCCGGGTTGGCAATACCTACATAAGATAAAATCGGCTTTAAAATAAAGAATGTTACAAGAGACAAAGACATTAAATGATCAAGTGCTAAATCCAAGAACATATAATAATCACAAATATATATAAGCCCTAATAAAGCAGCATCTAAATACATAAAGCAAATACTAACAAATATAAAGGAAGGAATTGACAGTAATACAATAATAGTAGGGGATTTAACATCACACTTACATCAATGGAGAGATCATCCAAGTAGAAAATTAATCAGGAAACACTGGCCTTAAATTACAAACTAAACCAGATGAACTTAATAGATATACATAGAACATACACCATTACAAAGCAGAAGAATATGCTTCTTTTCAAGTGCCTGGAAACATTCTCCAGGACAGTTCACATACTAGGCCACAAAACAAAACTTGGAAAATTTAAGAAAACTGAAATCATATCAAGTATCTTTTCCAACCACAATACTATGAGACTACAAATCAATTACAATGGAAAAAAACTTAAAAAAAAAAAAAAACATGTGGAGGCTAAACAATATACTACTAAACAACCAATGGTTCACTGGAGAAATAAAAAAGAAATTAAAAATTACTTGGAAAAAAAAATTTAAAATTTCTTTTAATTTAAAAAAAAAGAAATTTAAAATTACTTTGTAATTAAAAATTACAAAAATTAAATGAAAATGAAAACAAAACAAAAGGACACAGAAAAAGAGGACAGTTTGTAGCAATAAAAGTTTAACTCAGGAAACAAGAAATATCTCAAATAAACAACCTAACCTTACACCTAAAGGAACTAGAAAAAGAAAACCAAACAAAACCCAAAGTTAGTGGAATGAAAAACCATAAAGATGAGAGAAGAAACAAGTTAAATGGAGACTCTAAAAATTATAGAAAAGATCAGTACAACTAAGTGCTGGTTCTTTGAAAAGGTAAACAAAATTGATAAACCTTTAGCCAGACTCACCAAGAAAAAAGAGAAAAGACAAAAATTAATAAAATCAGAAATGAAAAATAAGTTACAACCAACATCATAAAAATACAAAAGATTGTAAGTGACTACTAAGAACAAATATATGCCAATAAAATGGATGACCTAGAAGAAATGGACAAATTCCCAGAAATTTACAATTTCTAGGAAACAGGACTCCCATGGCTGAAACAGGAAGAAATAGAAACTATAACAGACAAACTACTGGTAATGAAATTGAATCAATTATTTTAAAACTCAGGGAAAAAAAAAAGTCCAAGAGCAGACAGCTTCACAAGTGAATTTTACCAAACATTTAGAGAAGAGTTAACACCTATCTTCCTCAAACTATTCCAAAAAACTGCAGAGGAAGGAATGCTTCCACACACTCTATGAGGCCAGCATCACCCTTATACTAAACCCAGACAAAAGAAACTACAGGCCAATATCACTGAGGAACACAGATGCAAAAATCCTCAACAAAATATTATTAAATTGAATCTAACAATACATTACAAGGATCATAAACCATGCTCAAGTGGGATTTATCCCAGGGTTGCAAAGGTTTTTCAATATCTGTATATCAATATAATACACCACATTAATAAATTGAAGAATAAGGACCATATGATCACCTTCAGTTCACTTCAGTCGCTCAGTCGTGTCCTACTCTTTGCAACCCCATGAACTGCAGCACACCAGGCCTTCCTGTCCATCACCAACTCCCGGAGTCCACCCAAACCCATGTCCATTGAGTTGGTGATGCCATCCAACCATCTCATCCTCTGTCGTCCCCTTCTCCTCCTGCCCTCAATCTTTCCCAGCATCAAGATCTTTTCAAATGAGTCAGCTCTTCGCATCAGGTGGCCAAAGTACTGGAGTTTCAGCTTTAACATCAGTCCTTCCAATGAACACCCAGGACTGATATCCTTTAGGATGGACTGGTTGGATATCCTTGCAGCCCAAGGGACTCTCAAGAGTCTTCTCCAACACCACAGTTCAAAAGCATCAATTCTTCAGCACTCAGCTTTCTTTATAGTCCAACTCTCACATCCATACATGACCACTGGAAAAACCATAGCCTTGACTAGATGGACCTTTGTTGGCAAAGTAATGTCTCTGCTTTTTAATATGCCATCTAGGTTGGTCATAACTTTCCTTCCAAGGAGTAAGCATCTTTTAATTTCATGGCTGCACTCACCATCTGCAGTGATTTTGGAGCCCAGAAAAATCTTGACAAAATTCAACACCCATTTATGATAAAAACTCTCACAAAGTGAGTATAGATATAACATACCTCAACATAATAAAGGCCATGTATGACAAGCCCAAAGCTAACATCATACTCAATAATGAAAGTATTTCCTCTGATATTAGGAATAAGACAATGCCCATTCTTGCCACTTTTATTCAACATAGTATTGGAAGTCTTAGCCATGGCAATTAGGTAAGAAAAATAAATAAAAGAATTCTAATTGCAAAGGAAGAAGTAAAACTGTCATAGTTTGCAAATGACACAATATTGTCCATAGAAAATCCTAAGGATACCACCAAAAAACTACTAGAGCTCATCAATGAATTCAGTAAAGTTGCAGGATAGAAAATGAATGTACAGAAATCTGTTGCATTTCTATATACTAACAATAAACTATCAGAAAGAGAGATTAGTCTTTTGGACTCTGTGGGAGAGGGTGAGGGTGGGATGATTTGGGAGAACGGCACTGAAACATGTATAATATCATATGTGAAAAGAATTACCAGTCCAGGTTCGATGCATGATACAGGATGCTCGGGGCTGGTGCACTGGGATGACCCAGAGGGATGGTATGGGGAGGGAGGTGGGAGGGGGTTCAAGATGGGGAACACGTGTACACCTGTGGCAGATTCATGTTGATGTATGTAAAAACCAATACAATATTGTAATTAGCCTCCAATTATAATAAATAGATTTATACTAAAAATAAATAAATAATTTTTTTAAAAGACAGAAAGAGAAATTAAAGAAACAGTCATATCAAAAAGAATAAAATTAACCCAGGAATAAACCTACCTGAGGAGGTAGGGAAAACTATGAGACACAGATGAAAGAAACTGATGATGAAACAAACAGATGAAAAGATATATACCATGTTTATGAACTGTAAGAATACTGTTTAAATGACCATACTACTAAAGGCAATCTTCACATTCAATGCAATTCCTATCAAAATATCAACAGCATTTTTCATATAACTACAACAAACAGTTTTATAAATTGCATAGGAATACATTTATGTATTTCTAAATGTGATACACTGGAGAAGGGAATGGCAAACCACTTCAGTATTCTTGCCTTGAGAACCCCATGAACACTATGGAAAGGAAAAGTGATAGGATACTGAAAGAGGAACTCCCCAGGTCAGTAGGTGCCCAGTATGCTACTGGAGATCAGTGGAGAAATAACTCCAGAAAGAATGAAGGGATGAAGCCAAAGCAAAAACAATACCCAGCTGTGGATGTGGCTGGTGACAGAAGCAAGGTCCGATACTGTAAAGAGCAATATTACATAGTAACCTGGAATGTCAGGTCCATGAATCAAGGCAAACTGGAAGTGGTCAAACGAGATGGCAAGAGTGAACATCGACATTCTAGGAATCAGCGAACTAAAATGGACTGGAATGGGTGAATTTAACTCAGATGACCATTATATCTACTAGTGCGGGCAGGATTCCCTCAGAAGAAATGGAGTAGCCATCATGGTCAACAAAAGAGTCCGAAATGAAGTACTTGGATGCAATCTCAAAAACGACAGAATGATCTCTGTTCGTTTCCAAGGCAAACCATTCAATATCACAGTAATCCAAGTCTATGCCCCAACCAGTAACTCTGAAGAAGCTGAGGTTGAAGGGTTCTATGAAGACCTACAAGACCTTTTAGAACTAACACCCAAAAAAGATGTCCTTTTCATTATAGGGGACTGGAATGCAAAAGTAGGAAGTCAAGAAACACCTGGAGTAACAGGCAAATTTGGCCTTGGAATACAGAATGAAGCAGGGCAAAGACTAATAGGGTTTTGCCAAGAAAATGCACTGGTCATAGCAAACACCCTCTTCCAACACCACAAGAGAAACTCTACACATGGACATCACCAGATGGTCAACACTGAAATCAGATTGATTATATTCTTTGCAGCCAAAGATGGAGAAGCTCTATACAGTCAACAAAAACAAGACTGGGAGCTGACTGTGGCTCAGATCATGAACTCCTTATTACCAAATTCAGACTTAAATTGAAGAAAGTAGGGAAAACCACTAGACCATTCAGGTATGATATAAATCAAATCCCTTATACAGTGGAAGTGAGACATAGATTTAAGGGACTAGATCTGATAGAGTGCCTGATGAACTATGGAATGAGGTTCGTGACATTGTACAGGAGACAGGGATCAAGACCATCCCCATGGAAAAGAAATGCAAAAAAGCAAAATAGCTGTCTAGGGAGACCTTACAAATAGCTGTGAAAAGAAGAGAAGCAAAAAACAAAGGAGAAAAGGAAAGATATAAACATCTGAATGCAGAGTTCTAAAGAATAACTAGAAGAGATAAGAAAGCCTTCCTCAGCGATCAGTTCAAAGAAATAGAGGAAAACAACAGAATGGGAAAGACTAGAGATCTCTTCAAGAAAATTAGAGATACCAAGGGAACACTTCATGCAAAGATGGGCTCAATAAAGGACAGAAATGGTATGGACCTAACAGAAGCAGAAGATATTAAGAAGAGATGGCAAGAATACACAGGAGAACTGTACAAAAAAGATCTTCACGATCCAGATAATCACGATGGTGTGATCACTGACCTAGAGCCAGACATCCTGGAATGTGAAGTCAAGTGGGCCTTAGAAAGCATCACTACAAACAAAGCTAGTGGAGGTCCTGGAATTCCAGTGGAGCTCTTTCAAATCCTGAAAGATGATGCTGTAAAAGTGTTACACTCAATATGCCAGCAAATTTGGAAAACTCAGCAGTGGCCACAGGACTGGAAAAGGTCAGTTTTCATTCCAATCCCAAAGAAAGGCAATGCCAAAGAATGCTCAAACTACCACACAATTGCACTCATCTCACATGCTAGTAAAATAATGCTCAAAATTCTCCAAGCCAGGCTTCAGCAGTACGTGAACCGTGAACTTCCTGATGTCCAAGCTGGTTTTAGAAAAGGCAGAGGAACCAGAGATCAAATTGCCAACATCCGCTGGATCATGGAAAAAGCAAGAGAGTTCCAGAAAAACATCTATTTCTGCTTTATTGACTATGCCAAAGCCTTTGACTGTGTGAATCACAATAAACTGTGGAAAATTCTGAAAGAGATGGGAATACCAGACCACCTGACCTGCCTCTTAAGAAACCTATATGCAGGTCAGGAAGCAACAGTTAGAACTGGACATGGAACAACAGACTGGTTCCAAATAGGAAAAGGAGTACGTCAAGGCTGTATATTGTCACCCTGCTTATTTAACTTATATGTAGAGTACATCATGAGAAATGCTGGACTGGAAGAAACACAAGCTGGAATCAAGATTGCTGGGAGAAATATCAATAACCTCACATATGCAGATGACACCATCCTTATGGCACAAAGTGAAGAGGAACTAAAAAGCCTTCTGATGAAAGTGAAAGTGGAGAGTGAAAAAGTTAGCTTAAAGCTCAACATTCAGAAAACGAAGATCATGGCATCCGGTCCCACCACTTCATGGGAAATAGATGGGGAAACAGTGGAAACAGTGTCAGACTTTATTTTCTTGGGCTCCAAAATCACTGCAGATGGTGACTGCAGCCATGAAATTAAAAGACGCTTACTCCTTGGAAGGAAAGTTATGACCAACCTAGATAGCATATTCAAAAGCAGAGACATTACTTTGCCAACAAAGGTCCGTCTAGTCAAGGCTATGGTTTTTCCTGTGGTCATGTATGGATGTGAGAGTTGGACTGTGAAGAGTTGGACTGTGGAGTGCTGAAGAATTGATGCTTTTGAACTGTGGTGTTGGAGAAGACTCTTGAGAGTCCCTTGGACTGCAAGGAGATCCAACCAGTCCATTCTGAAGGAGATCAGCCCTGGGATTTCTTTGGAAGGAATGATGCTAAAGCTGAAACTCCAGTACTTTGGCCACCTGATGCGAAGAGTTGACTCACTGGAAAAGACTCTGATGCTGGGAGGGATTGGGGGCAGGAGGAGAAGGGGACGACAGAGGATGAGATGGTTGGATGGCATCACTGACTCGATGGACGTAAGTCTGAGTGAACTCCAGGCGTTGGTGATAACAGGGAGGCCTGGCATGCTGCAATTCATGGGGTCGCAAAGAGTCGGAGATGACTGAGCAACTGAACTTAACTGAACTGATAGAAATACAAAAGACCCTCAATAGCTAGAATAATATTGAGAAAGAACAGAACTAGAGGTATCATGTTCCCTGACTTGAAACTATAATGCAAAGCTACAGCAATAGAACAGTATAGTTCTGGTATAAAAACAGTAAACAGACACATGGATCACTGCAGCAGAAGAGAGAGTCCTGAAACAAACTAACACACTTATGGTCAATTAATCTACTACAAAGGCAACAAGAATATATAGTAGAAAATTGGATAAAAGGCAGTCTTCATTAAGTGCTGTTGGGAAAACAGGACAGTTATATGTAAAAAAAATGAAACTTGAACATTTTCTAACACCATATACAAGAATAAACTCAAACTGGATTAAAGACCTACAGGTAAGACCAGAAATCATTAAACTCCTAGAAGAAAACAGACAAAAACTCTCTTTGACATAAATCATAACAGTATTGTTTGATCTTTCTTCTAAAGCAAAGGAAACAAAAGCAAACATAAGCAAATGAGATCTAATCAAGCTGAAAAGCTTTTGCATACCAAAGGAAACCTTCAACAACAACAAAAAGACAACCTATGGAATGGGAAAAAAATTTGCAAATGATATGACTGATAAGGGATTAATAATCAAAATACAAACAGCTCATAGAACTTGATATAAAAAGAAAACCCAATTTAAAAATAGAAAACCTGAATAAATCTTTTTCCATAGAATACATACAGATGGCAAATAGGCACTTGAAAAGATGCTCAACATTGTTAATCATCAGAGAAATGAAAATTAAAAATCACAAAGATATCATCTCACACCTATTAAGAATGGCCAACATAAAAAAAAAATTAACAAAAGTGGGCGAAGATGCAAGGAAGAACAAATCCTCAGACACTGTTTGTGGGAATGTAAATTGATGCAACCACTTTTGCAAACAGAATAGAGGTTTCTCAAAAAAAAAAAAAAAACCCTAAAGTAGAACTATCATATAATACAGCAATTCCAGTCCTGGGTGTATATCCAGAAAAAAATGAAAATACTAATTCAAAAAGATACATGCACCACAATGTTCACAGCAGCATTATTTACAATGCCCAAGATATGGAAACAACTTAAGTGTCCATCAACAGATGAACAGATAAAGAAGATGTGAATGGAATATTACTCAGCCATTAAAAGAATGAAATTTTGCCATCTGCAACAACAAGCATGGACTTGAAGGGTACTATGCTGAGTGGAATAAGTCAGACAAAGATAAATATTATATGATATCACATATATGTAGAATCTAAAAAATACAACTACTGAATATGCCAAAAAGGAAACAGAATCACAGATAAAGAGAACATGCTAGTGGTTACCAGTGGGGAGGGGGAAAGGAAAAGGGGCAAGTTAGGGATGGGGGATTAAGAGGTATAAACTATTATATATAAAATAAATAAGCCACAAGGATATATTATAGATCATAGGGAATATAGCCAATATTTTATAATAACTATCAATGGAATATAACCTTTAAAATTGTGAATTACTATGCTGTACACCTGAAACATATAATTTTGTACATTAACTATATCCCAATAAAACTTTTTTCAACCAATGACATCAAATACTAAACATGCAGAGAAACTGGATCACTCATACACTGCTGGTGAGGATGTAAAATGTTACAGCCCTCTGGCAGTGTTTAGAAAACTAAACATGCAACTACCAAACAATCTAGCAATTGTACTTGAGCATTTGTCCTATGAAAATAAAAACACAAGTTCACATAAAAACCTGTACACTAATATTTACTGCAGCTTTATACATAATAGCCCCAAACAGGAAAAACTCAGATGTTCTTCAACAGGTTAAATAAATTGCAGTACATTTATATCATGGAATGCTACTCAGCAACACAAAGGAATTAACTACAAATATAAGCAACAATATGTGTAAAACTCCAGATAATTACACTGATTCAAAAAAAAACAAACTAATCCCAAAGACTACATATTGCATAATCCCATTTTTATAACATTCTTGAGGTGACAAAATTATTGGGAGACCAGATCACTGGTTGCTAGAGGTCATGAATTGGGGGTAGGATAGTGGAGGCACGTGAAAGCAGAGGTTGAGGTGAATGTAGCTATAAAAGGGCAACATGAGGAATCTTTGTTGTCACAGAATCCTTAACTGTGTCAGTGTCAATGTCTGGTTGTGATATCTAGTGGAGTTTTGCCAGATGTTACCATTGGAGCAAGTTGGGGGAAGGGTACATGAGATGTCTTGGTATTTCTCACAACTGCTTGTGAGTTTACAATGATCTTGAAATAAAAGGTTTGGTTTCAAAATAATAAAATATAAATAAAGCTGGTAATAAAATGCTAGAGATTAATCCACAGAGAAATTTCAATAAGCAATTTTAAGAAGTGTTGTCTTCATATACAAATTATACATGACATGACTATGTTTAGATTTAAATATACCTCCAAAGTATATTTACCCTAACACCTATTTTTCTAGAAAACTTCACCTTAGTAAATTCTGGGACTCTCTATGGCCAGGCAGCAAAAGTATTTTGGACTGCTGCTGCTGCTGCTGCTGCTAAGTCGCTTCAGTCGTGTCCGACTCCGTGTGACCCCATAGATGGCAGCCCACCAGGCTCCCCCGTCCCTTGGATTCTCCAGGCAAGAACACTGGAGTGGGTTGCCATTTCCTTCTCCAATGCATGAAAGTGAAAAGTGAAAGATAAGTTGCTCAGTCATGTCCAACTCCTAGCGACCCCATGGACTGCAGCCCACCAGGCTCCTCCATCCATGGGATTTTCCAGGCAAGAGTACTGGAGTGGGGTGCCATTGCCTTCTCCGGTATTTTGGACTACAAATTAACAAATACAGACTTTTCAATATTCATAGTTATTTTTTTTTTTTAAGTTTTCCCTAATGAACTCTCTTGGGTCACAATATTAAGTGAACAGTCTCTTCAAAAATTATATAGCTTCTTATGTTTTTTGTAAGTTTCAAAACTACAATTGCTTAAAAAGACACATATACCCCTACACATATAGACATATCACTACTTTTCCAGGATAATAGCGCTAATGTTTCAATGATATTCTCTCCTTTTCCTCTACTTTAATTCAACACAAAATCTGATCCTAGCCACAGTGGCCCAAAATGACCTAGAAAATTAAGTTTATTTTCTCTGGCAATGACAACCTGTGCTTGGAAATATAAAACTGTTATTCTGAATAAATTTCAAAGTTCCAAAGTACTAAAATTACTGAAACAGGACAAAATGAGCTGTTGCTGGTAGGGAAAGGGATTGTTATCCCAGAAAGAACAGTGTGCTCTCCAGCCCTTGCACTGCCACTTCTGTATTATAAAATAAACAACTCTGGTCTCTTTATTTTACTTTGTGTCCTGTGATAATAAATATCTCCTGAGGCTAAAATCCCATTAAAAGTGCTCATTCTGTCACCATTAAAAAATAACAAGAGATCAGTCCTACTTTTGCAAAATAACTGAGTTTTCCACTGATTTGTTGAGGTTGTTCTGACTTCTGTGTATATCTTCTAGCAAAAACAGCAAAAAGGAATATTACTCATTGTTCTTCTTTCTAAAAAGACTCCATATGTTTCTGAAATAGGTGCACATTCAGGAAGGGAAGAAATATATAATTATTATTTTGCTAATCTATAAGTGTTTTAATTTTAATTGTGGCAATAAAATACTAAACACAAAGTGTACTATCATTACAAGTGCATTCTGCTTTCAGTCTGCTAGATGAAAATTCCAGCAAAGCTGCTACTTATTGGAAGTCAGAAACAGGCAGGAGTCAACTTTGTCTAGAGAGTATATTTAGAGATATAGTCTAAGTACATAAAGAAGTAAGCTGTAGAGTCCAGCAGCAGACAAAGGGGATGAGTATGGTCTTGCCTTCCAGCCCATTAGTCTGTTTGACATCTTCTGCTACTTGTGGAGATGGGAATCTGAAATGTGTTTATGCTCGGTCAGAAATTGTGATAAAAAAACAAAAAGATCTGGGAGTGGTTGTCAAAAGATTATCTTTTTCTTTCTTCCTTAAGATTTCCTAAGAAGATAAGACTAGTGGCAAGAGGATTTAACAATCTTCTCTTTCTAATAAGGTAATGGACTAACTAGAGCTTAGTATTATCGGTATTCTCCATACTTTTCCTTTGTTGGCCATCTCCCCCACCACATTTATATTCTCTTGCAACTCTTATCTACTGCTACCTATTTTACTAGTGTGTGTACAGTGTAGTACAGTCATTTCCATTTCCTTTATCATATATCTTTCGAGTAATTGATCAACCATCCTATTTCCATATTATACAGCAAAAGTACAGAAAGAAAAATACTTCCCTCACTTCTCTTTCCTGATTTCTACCTAACCTTTCTTGCCTACACACAGCAAAAAAAAAGGAAATACAGCAGGGGCTTCTCTAGAAAGAAGCCATTAGTATTAGTCACTCAGTCCTGTCTGACTTTTCGCAACCCCATGGACTGTAGCCTGCCAGGCTTCTCTGTCTATGGGATTTTCCAGGCAAGAATACTGGAGTGGGTTGCCATTTCCTTTTCCAGGGGATCTTCCTGACCCAGGGATCGAACCCAGATGTCCCGCATTGCAGGAAGATTCTTTACCATCTGAGTCACCAGGGAATCCCCTAGAAAGAAGAGCCAGCATAAAAACTAACGTAAAAAGTTAACAAAAGAACAAGAAAAAAAGCCTCTAAAAGTCTTCTGTGTCACTGTACACTGATCCACCCATCCTCATTCTTATCCCATAAAGAAATATAGCACAATTTCCAAGTCATTATGAAAGCCTAAGATTTGTTTTATCTTAATAATGAAATCCCTGGTGGCTCAGATGCTAAAGCATCTGCCTACAATGTGGGAGACCTGGATTCTAGCCCTGTGTCAGGAAGATCCCCTGGAGATGGAAATGGCAACCCACTCCAGTACTCTTGCCTGGAAAATCCCATGGACAAAAGAGCCTAATAAGCTACAGTCCACGGGGTTGCAAAGAATCAGACATGACTGAGCAACTAAACTTTAATAATGAAATGGTTCTGATCTGAAGTACTCTTATTACTATTATAAGCTTATATATCTGTTTAATGTGCTTGCATATAGAATGATGTATGCAAGCTGACTAAATAAATATGCTTTAACCAGTTACATTATGGACAATCTAGAGGAATCAAATATTAGGTAAGAAAACGAGTAACTGACATTCCCAAAACAACCTCTAACAGGCTGTGGGATGCATGTGCATACTTTTGGTTGCTTTATAATCAAGTACCCAAAACAGTGTCTGGCACACTACAGGCACTTGATAAATACTTGTCGTACAAGTGTATCTAACTTCAGTCTGAAAAAGTGCAAAGATGCACTTTACAGGCTAAGCATTCAGCAGACCAAGGGCTACAATCAACTCACTTGTCCAGGGCCTTAGGCAGCTAAGCTACTCCTGGCCTCCCCACCTCTCTGCATTAAACAGACAGCTCCCTGTCATTTAAGATTTGAGAATATATGTGTATTTAAAAATGATTGGTTTTAGCATTAAAAAAAAATTTACTTATATAAGTACCTTAAACAAGAAAAAAACCACATTCTTCAACTTATTAAAAACTCTGTTAAAGACATACTCTTTCATGCATTTAAAACACTGAAGTTGTTAAACATTCTCTACCCTGGCCAGTATTTTTTCTTACCAGTGAGCTTTTGTTCACTTAGCCCAGAATAACCTTTTCCCTGTCTGTCTCTAGGAGTACTTCGCTTTCAAGGGCCAATTCCAGTTCTATTTCCTGCATAAAGATCCTCCCTTGACCATCATGATACTCAAGGATTCCTCTTCCCACTTTCTCTATTTTCAGAAAAGATAGTATCTTACATGACATTTAAATCAAACATTGTCTTTAGGGTCTTTTTTTTTTTTCATGTCATTATATATCTGCTTCCTAATAGATGACTGGTATCTGAGTATGGGTATTATTTCTTGCAGATTGTTTTGTTTCTTTTTATGTCTACCACACCAGCTAGTAGTACATGGAAAGAAATCATCTGAGAGAGTGTGAGGACACTCCATGTATTCAAACACATCTAGGTACCATTTCTCAAGTAAGCATAGCATAGCTGAGCTCTCTGAACTTTCTCTTACATCTAACTTTAAAGGTGAAGTGAATTAAATGCAATGGTATAAAAGGTTTTTTATGGTAACTGGACTTCCCTTCTAGGACCTGCTAGACTGCAGTTTATATAAATCTAAAGGACATGCAGTAGAAGTAACCATCAAGTTAAATCAATGGCATAATTAATGCTAACAGGCATTACACGCATAAAAGATAAAAATATACCTGAGAGCTGACTGCAGTTTTTAATTAAAAACTAATGGACTGTGATTAATCTTAAACTGACTATAGATTTACCTTAAAAACTGAATGATAAATGAAAGTTAAGGTTTGAGGTTTTAATTCATAATTTGTTAATCAATTTCAAAGAGATATTTTTAATTATGCTGTTAGCAATGTATGTATTGCCACAGTAAATATGGGAGAAATGATTTTGTCTGAGGACAGATATAAATTAACAGGTAGGAAAATAGCATAGCAATGGTGAAAAGAATTGATTGTTAACCAGATTAAATGAGTTGATATCTATAAAAGGCCTTAAAACATGGTAAAAGATAAGAATTAAGGTGAAACTGAAATAGACCCTTTTAGAGAGATACTCTTAAAATTTCTGCATCATAAAAAGTTACAAACTAGGACTTCCAGCTGCCACAATGGATAAGAATCCACCTGCCAATGCAGAGGACATGGGTCTTCCTGATCCAGGAAGATTCCACATGTTGCGGAGCAACTAAGCCCGTGTGCCACAACTACTGAAATCTGTGTGCTCTAGGGCCTGCAACAAAGAGCAGCCCCCACTCCCTGCAACTAGAGAAAGCCCTTGAACACCAATGAAGACGCAGCACAGACATGAATAAATAAAAATTATTTTTTAAAAAGTTACAAACTAAAATTTTTTGTCCTTGGAAGAAAAGTTATGACCAATCTAGACAGCATATTAAAAAGCAGAGACATTACTTTGTCAACAAAGGTCTGTCTAGTCAAAGCTTTGGTTTTTCCAGTAGTCATGTATGGATGCGAGAGTTGGACTATAAAGAAAGCTGAGTGCTGAAGAATTGATGCTTTTGAACTGTGGTGTTGGACAAGACTCTTGAGAGTCCCTTGGACTGAAAGGAGATCCAACCAGTCCATCCTAAAGGAGATCAGTCCTGAATATTCATTGGAAGGACTGATGTTGAAGCTGAAGTTCCAATACTTTGGCCACCTGATGTGAAGAACTAACTCATTTGAAAAGACCCTGATGCTGGGAAAGATTGAAGGAGGGAGGAGAAGGGGATGACAGAGTATGAGATGGTTGGATGGTATCACCGACTCAATGGACAGGAGTGTGAGTAAGTTCCAGGAGTTGGCGATAGACAGGGAGGCCTGGCGTGCTGCAGTCCATGGGGTCACAAAGAGTCCGACGTGACTGAGCAACTGAACTGAACTGAAAATTTCTGTAGTGGTTTACTATTAATTATTTGTTTTGCAAATACATAATACGGATTACTTAACATTTGAAACGGACCCATTTATGTCTTTTATTTTCTGAAAAGCTGCTAGATAAATATCTAAGTATAGTATTTGGCCATTGTTGAAGCCCTTACAAGGGCTCCAAAAACACCTGGTCAAATACCATGCCAGAATTATATATCCAGCTTCTTTCACAGGCTGAACATTTTTGGCACTGAAGTGAATTCTACAGTTTTGACTATTATAATTATTCCCTTCCCCACTCCACCAATTCACTGCAGATCCCCTGACTAAAACAAATATAAAACCTCTGAATGCATTCTCCCATGTTTTAGAATTAATTGTTAAAATTCTAATGTTGTGCTATAATAACATAGTAACATACCTTTTGGATTTCTTCAGGTAATGCATGCATGGGAACATGACGATCCATAATTTCCCAAAATATACTGAAGGAGCTTTGAAGTAAAATAATCTAAAAACATTGATGGTGATAATTAGAATTAAAACAATATGAAGAAAATTTTAAAAAGATCAGTTCCTACAAGTATTTGGGAATCAATGGGTATAACTATTTTCACAGATGTTTGTTTCATCAACTCAATGTTAAAAGGTACAAATGAGGTTTTCTCATGTGGTTATTAGGCCAACAGAACAGGAAGGACCTAGAGAGACTACTGAATTAAAAATAACATTTTCTTTCTTTGGAACTTTATAATTGCAACTTCTGTAGTGGCTTACAACTAGTTATTTGTTTTGCAAATACAGATTAAGGATCACAAAATTTTAAACAGATCCATTTATTTCATTTAAAAGAAAAGTTTTTCCCCTGAAAAGCTGCTGGAAAAAATATCTATAGAATAGTTTAGCAGATAAAAGAAAGCAAGTGACATTAATGCTGGTTTAAATGAAGTACAGGAAAAAATATTTAGAGTTATCAAGTTAAATATGATAGGCAAGCACTGAACAGAAAAGTCACTAAAGCATAAGAAGCCAAGTGCCAATTTTACCAAAAGTGGACATTTATATAATTTTTATGCAGATGTTTTATTTTTAATAATTTTCATTTTATAATAAAACAATTCAATATAAAACTCTATCACTACTTTCATAAAACCACACAAGATTAATGAAGGTGCACTTTGAGTTCTTTTTTTTAATGTTTCCCAAATAAGGAGAAAGAATAAACTGTCCAGTTTCAGGAGTGAGAGATGTTCATTCATATGTATGGGTAAATACAGATACATATATATATACACACATATAAATGGGAAGTGAAGGGGGACAGCAGAGTAAGATAATATAGGCACAATTCCACAGCAGGAAAGACGTGAGGGTCAGGAGCTGTAGACAAGGAACAATCTAGACGTTCCAGGAAAAAAATGTCTTATCTTCCTCATGGGAATGGGGAATTAGCAAAGGCTTCCTGAGGAGGTGAGTGAGGAGGTTTACATTTGATCTGGACAAGATTTTGACAAACAGAGACTAAACAGGCATAGTACTCTATCAGAAAAAGTAACCCCAGCCACACAGCAAGATGTCAAGAAAACTGTAATTGACAAAAGTTCCTGTTTTTTTTAATTGTGTAAGTATTGGTGGAAGGATGGATTTCCAATCCCCCTTGTTAGCAAAGTTCCATGTTTAATGAGCTGCTGTTTAAAATAAATAACTAATGGGCTGTCTTCCAACCTAAAGATAAAGGTAATACAATGTGTATGGACAGAGAGAGTAAAGTTAACTGATGTAGTGAACATTGGCCCACATGGCCAAGTACATAATAATCTGATGTTTGGCAGACTGTCACAGTGATGTGGCAAGAGCTCATTATTCACAGAAAGCTCATTATTCTCATTCCTGTCATTTTACAGTGAGCTCACCATCAGTAAAATAATATGGCTTCATCTTAATGAAACTCTATTGTGAGCAGAATTTTTCCTAAAATTACCAACTAAATTTCCTTTTTAAAATTTCACACCTAAATGTATTTGAGAGCATGAATCTAGTGGCACAGTATTGTTACTGTAAATCTATTCCAATTTTGTGGCCTTACTATACTGAGTGGGAAAAATTGGTAGGTCTGATTACGGAGAAAAAAATTTTAAATCCTGCCATCCAGAAAATTTCCCCACGATGCAGAAAGCAGTTTTATTATCACATAAGCATTTAACTAAACTGTGAGGTACAGCTAATCTAATAAGATTACAAACACAGAAAGAAATCCCACTTTTTAATATAGCCAAGCAGATACACTCCATTACATACATGTTAAGATAAAAGATAAAAAAAAAAAAAAAGATAAAAGATAATTTGTCCTCAAGAGAGCTTGCTATACTCTATTTCATAGTTTGTTTTAAATTCACCTGGTAATTGAAGTGCTAGCTAACAGCGTTTGTTCAAATGAATACATATCTCTAGACAAAGCACTTGGTTACTAGAAGCACTAAACTCCCAAAGTAATATGGAGATATGGGCCCTGTTTCCCTTGATGTTTACATTTTAAAGAAATGGCTCCCAGGTCCTCCAGAAAAATATTCTGGGTCTTCAAAAGATTTGCATACATACATGTTGAAGGAACAGAGGAAGCACACAGCCATAAGAGGTTTCCCAAGAAAGGGATGGGAGAGGTCTCTTTCCCTTTAACAAAAGGGGAAAAAAAGGGTTTTTTTTTAACTTTTAATTTACTTTCATTATTTTGCTTTTTTCTTTTTAAATCAAAGAGGCCCTTTTATTCTCTCACATTACACACTTTCTCGACTCTTCTTCGACATGAGGTGCGGTGATAACCAGCGGTAGCCGCGTAGGTATTTGTGAACCTGCTCTGACAGGATTACAAGGAAGATGTCAAAAATACAGACCCGTCCCTAGTCGTTCACTTCCGATTCCCTGCATGACACCAGTGTCACGCTGGGCCATTAACTCACGTTCAGCTTTCAGGCCCTTCCCTAAAGAACTATTTCTTTAGTGTGAATCACCACAGATGAGGTCAAGGTCAGGTGAAGAGGGAGTTCACGTCTTGAGACATTCTGAAGGGGCAGGATTTTCCAAATAGAAACTAACTGCAAGTACAGCCAAAATCGGCTTGCAAGGGTTTTGAAATCTGTCCCTTTATAACCCCGTTCCCTCGGGACCCGCGGAGGCGGGAAGAAGAAAAGGTGCGGGAATGAGGCCTATCCTAGCCACGCTCTCAGAGAAGAGGGCGCCCAGACGGACGGGCTCGCGAAGACTCGACAGAGGCAGCAGCCGGGGTCAGGGGCAAGGCGCGGGGCCCATTCTCCGGGCGCGGCACCACGGCTCGGCTTTCCGGCTCTGCCCCCGGGGTGCCAGCACGCCTCTTCTTCGGAAGTGCGCGCCGGGACCAGGTCATTCCGGGGCTCAAGAAAGCCTTTCCTTGTCTCTCTCACCTATACTTCGATTCCGCCGGGGGCAAAAGCCTTTCCTGGTCTCCCAGGAGACCGCGCTGCACGTCAGCCTGACGTCAAGGCGCGGTGACGTCACGACACACGCCGCTCGCCAACGCGGAAACAGGACACCCCTGCGCCGCCCCGGGCCAAGTCCTGGGCGGAAGCTTGAAGTCTCCTGGCTGGGGTCAAAGAACGGGCTTAGCATTACGCTGGGTACTGTGAGTGGGAGGCAAGGGATGCTAAGGGCGAGGCAGAGGAGGGCGGGCTGGAGTCGTGGGGGCGGCTGCAGGGATGGAGGGAGACATTTCTAGCCCAGAGGCGGGTTGGAATGACGGTGGCAGAGGTGGAAGACAAAGTCGGTCTACCTCTCACCCCTCAGTGGGGTCGCAAAGAGTCGGACATGACTGAACGGCTGAACTGACTGTGACCCTTTATTGACCCCTGAGATAGAGAAGAAAAAACAAATTCTTACTAGTTTTTGGAGTCTATATAAAGTGATAACCTAGGGCTTTCCACGTGGTTCACACAACTTTGTGTTGTCATGTTAACATTTCAGTTCAGTCGCTAACTCGTGTCCAACTCTATTGGACTGCAGCACGCCAGGCCTCCCTGTCCATCACCAACTCCCAGAGTTTACTCAAGGTCATGTCGATTGAGTTGGTGATGCCATCCAACTGTGCTGCGGTTCATGGGGTGGCAAAGAGTCGGACATGACTGAGCGACTGAAGTGAACTAGGAGTTCAAATGTTTTGTCATCTGTTCAGCAATAAATTGTATACTAAATTCTTTTTAGCCATGAGAATATGATTGAACAAAATTTCCAATGAGACAAGTTAGGCCTTGAAGAAATAAACATCTACTTTCAAATATTCAAAGTCAAGCTCTACAATGAACCCTTTGATGATTGTAAACGTGTACTCTTGTGGCCTGTTCATTACTGATAAGAGCTTCACCCAAAAATGTACTGTGTGCCAACTATGTTAATATTTATCATATGAATATATTGATTTTTAATTGAGATATAACTGAAATACATTAGTTCCAGGTATCCAACAAAATGATTCAATATTTGTTTATATTGTAAAATAAAGGCAATAAGTCTAGTTAACATCCATCACCACACATAAATACATTTTTTTTTTCTTATGATGAGTGCTTTTAAGATATGCTCTCTTAGTTTCTTTCAAAATAAACAGTACAGTATTATTCACTATAGTCACAGTGCTGAAACACTACATCCACAGGACTTATTTTCATGAATATATTTTAAAACACAAAAAGAATAAAGCTTTAACAGTACTCATTTAATACTTTTAATGAATTTGATGCTCAAAATTATTGTACTGACAGTTCTTTAACCTTAGCCTATAAAAATATCAATGAAATCAGACTGAAAATTGATAATTGCCTTATACACTTTAAAAACTTTTTAAAGAACTTGTTTTAATGAAATTATTACTTATTTCTGAGATTTCCATAGATTCTAATGAAGCGTCTAACATTTGTTTTGATAAGTGATTGGCAGCAGTGATTTCATTCTATCTTTATAGAGATGAAGTTCATGTTTCTGTACCTATAATTTTAGGTAACTATGGAATTTATAAGACTCAAGTTAGAGTAATTTTCCTGTCATTTTTTTTTTTTTACATCTCTAGTAATAGGATATTTTAATGCCATTAAATAAGGAGTTGTGGATCATCTGAAAAGTATTTTCCTATGAACTACTGATAAAAAAAATCAAACATTACTATCAAACAGGTGAAAAAGATGAATCATAGTAGCCCTGGTTTGCAAGGGTATACAGAAACTAGCACTCTTTTTTAATTTGTATTTTTGGCTGTGTTGTCTTCGTTGTAGCATGCAGGCTTTCTCTAGTTACAGAATGCACTCTACAAATAACCAAGCATGTGTGATCTTAGTTCCCCAACCAGGGGTTAAACCCACACCTCCTGCATTGGAAGGCAGATTCTTAACCACTGGACCATCAGGGAAGTCCCACAATTAGCACTCTTAAACACTGCTTTAAGATTGAAAAATTAATACATTATGTTTTAAACACCTTGAAATGTTCAAAACTATTATAGTGGGCACCTGATTCTCCCTTCTTCCTTTTGTTCAGGAATCCAGACTTCATCATCCTCCCCTCTGCACCCTCTACCCATAGGCACACATGAATCAGCCCAACTTCAGGAATGATTAGGTCAATTCTGCTGACCACTTTCCCTTTACCAGTGATTTAAATTAGGAATGGGCCTATGACCCACTTCTGACCAGACTCCAAGGGAAGTCGGCTATAAGCTTCTGAAAAATTCTTCCTTACTAGCACAAATACTTAAGGTTCATCACAGTCTTGCTTCTAATGTTTAAAAATCTGAAGTATCAAAATAAAATAAATTATTTATCAAAGAAGAAGATTGTGTGGCTGTTAAAATGATGATGTAGTTTATTGGTGGTGAATGTCCCAATGGATTCTATTCCTTTTTTTATGAAAAAAGGCAAGTTACAAATAGTATTATAAATTTTTAAAATGTATTCCAAATAGCATTCTAAGTGTGTGTTGTGTGTGTGTGAGTGTGTGTGTGTGTATATATACCTTATTACTATCAATGTATATTCTATTAGGATATATATATATATACACCTTATTACTATCAATGTATATTCTATTAGGATATTAAAGGTACCTCACAGAATCAGCAGAAGAGCTAAATAACCAAGCTTCAAGAAAACAGGAAACAGGACTGCTTTGAGAACTTTAGGAACTCTAAAAAGCCATAGAAAGTCTCAACCCTTTGAATCTACCACTTAACTCAAAGTTGGTTCCTTTCTCTTTTACAGTCTCTGTCGGTGGCAGGGCAGTGGTGGCTGATAACCATTTTGAAACCAAGAGGAAATGAGACTTTTATTCCCAACCTCCAGTTAGAAAAATTCCAGGAAATGACTGTTTAGCACACCTTGAGTTATACCCCAATCCCTTGATCAAATCACTGAAACCAGGAGGAGTCAGGTACCAGTCTCCTAACCAATTGTGGTTCCCAAGGAGGCCAGGCTATACAGGATGGTACCTCCCTTTCTAATTACACGTCTAGAAGAGAAGAATCTGAGAAGGGGCAGTTCTGTCCTAGAAGAAAGGAGGAGTGCTAGGAGTGCAAGGCAAATCAAATAAATGTTCTTACCTACAGAAGGGAGAATCTGAGTTAACTGGGAGAATATTTTAAAATGAAAGTGAATCTTGCTATCTTTCCACATGTAGTAAGTTGAAAGGTGAACATATGTATTCTGAAAGAGCCTTCTGGGAGTTTATGTAGGTACCCTAACCCCGGAGAAGCCCCTCTTACATGAGGGTGTGCTACTTGTGTAACGAAAGCGAGTATGAAACTAGGCACCACTGGCCCAAAGGTAATAATAGGGAAATAAACAAAAGTGTAGATCCACCAAATGAAATTTTAAACAAATAAGCTAATATGTAATTTTTTCAGCCGACCCAAGTGGTTTTATGTGTTCAGCTATCTTGGTGTCAATATTTTTGACAAACATTTGAATTATATAAACATATCTGAATGAAAAAAAAATTCCCCCCACATGGTCTTTAGAAGGAAGTTGAATTATGGTGTCCTGTAAAGTCAGTTGTTTTTTTTTTCTTTTTCAAATATCCTTGGACTCTTGAGTCACCATGCAAGAGGTCTCTCCCGTTTGTACGCCATTAAAACCAGGCATCTCTCTCTTCTGGCAAAATAAAGCATTGGCAAGAACGCTTCTAGGAGGAATGATAGTTGCCCAGCATCACGACTCTGTTATTAATCTTTGTGCAGAGTGCACAAAACTTGCGTCCCAAAGCCGCCGTCCTCGCTCTGGTTCCTTCCTGTATAAGCATGTCACACGAACGCACCTGTGTGCCGAGCCTCAAAATGTAAAGCTTTCCTTGGAAAGCTTCCCCAGAACGACTGCTTATTGATAGAGCAGCTCTGGTTCCCAGTTCGTTTAATACATCCTGTCTGAGCGGGTTTTATTACTGAATGTTACCCAGGTTCCGATAACAAGGAGACGCCGTGTCCTCCCGGGTGAACTCACTCCCTGTCCCAGAAATATAGCGTGACTCTCCTCCCCGCTGCGGTTGTAAAAGTGGAAACCCGGCACCGCCCTCCTGCACCTGCGCTCCCGCCCCGCGGCAGCGGCGACGAGCCTGGCTGGGAGGGCTGCCCGGGGCACGAAGTGCGTGCGGCCGCCGGGCGGCGGGTCACGCAACCCCGCGGCCCCGCCCCCGCTGCCTGCGCTCGCCGCTTCCGCGCTAACCCGGGCTTCCTGGCGGGCCCTGCGTCCGCCTCGCGTGCCGGCCCGGCCGCCTAATCCCGTGAGGAATCCCTGATTCCGCCCGGCCCCCGCCGCCAACTTGACCCCGAGCGGCTAATGCCCTCATTTTAACGCCGAAAAGTACTCAGCTCCGCTGCTGTAAGGCAAAGAGCTCGGGCGGCGGGACGAGGGCGAAGGGGAACGCGGTCAAGGAGTCACGAGTCGGCTCCGCGGACCGTTCTCGGCTTCCTGAGCGGCCCCGACGCTTGCTCGCCGCCTGCCTTGCAACCACAGCAGCCTGGCGGCCTTGCACCCTCCCGGTGTTGTGCCCCGGGAAGAGGGTCCCGCGCCCTCCACCCCTAGTACCCCACCGCAGCCCTTTCTGCCGGGAACTCAGGGCGCACGGGAGTCAAGTGGCGCTGCCAGGCGACTGACCCGGTTGACCGGCGCCTTCCCCACACTAAGGGGGTTGGCAGCTGTGTGTTAGGGGGTGGTGAGGGAAGGGCCCTCCGAGGCTGAAAAGAGCGAAGGCTACCGCCTGGGAGGTCAAGTTATTTGTTGACGTCCGGGGGCCGTCTTCCTGCAGCCGGAGAACGCCGGCGGCGTGGTGACGGGCAGGCTGGGCCTCCGAGCGGCGGTGGGGCGCGTCCGCACGCAGGCTCCGGGGTGGGCGCAGCCCCGGCGCCTCTCACGCTACGCCGCGTGCAGGCGAAGCAGCGCGTGTCGTGACGAGCGGCGATGAGCTCAGGCAGTTACCACAGCGTCGGGCTGGGAAGTGCAGCCTGTCACGCAGCCCGGCCTCGGCTGCGCGCCCGCCCTGCCTCGGCGGCCTGGCCGCACCGCCCCTCACGCCAGCTCCGGCAGAGGGAGCTGAGGGTGAAGCAGCCCCTTCTAGGGGACGGGGAGCCAGAGAACATCGTGGAGAATGCAGCTTGCACACTTAGGGGGCTGGATTCCTCGATCAAACCGGTTTGCGAGGCACACACTGATAATGACCTCTGTGAATCACTTGTTCTATACTTTGCCCAGTAGGTAACTGTCTAAAAACCACTGTAACACGGGAACTCAAAGGTCAGTAAAATGTGCCTTTAAGTTGCTTACATTACTTTGTTCAACAGGCAGTGCACACGGCTTGCATATGCATGCATTGGAATACACATTTAATTTATACAGTCAAGTCTGGAGGCATGGTCTGGCAAGAGCGATAATTGTGGATTCAGTACGAGAGTCAGAGTACAAACAGTATGATTACCTAAAAGGACAAATGAACTGAAAAAAAATTGCGACCATGACACGAGGAAGCCATTACATTCATCATTTCATGGTTTTGAACATCTTGTACCAACTCAGCTACAACACACAGCGGAAACTTATAATTAGACACAGAAATCGCCAAGTATTTAGTTGCACCAGGCAAACATTAAAAAAAAAAAAAACAAAAAAAGGCCTTATGTTATAGACACATGATTAACATCCATACTTAAGAGAGAAGTGATCTTTAAATTTTTTTGTATTTCGGTCATTTCCTCAGTATACATGTGACTCGCTGGTAAGTATGTCTCTATGAAACAATTAGGATTAATCACCATGTGCAGAAAAATTTTAAATGTTTGTCATGACAATTTTTTTTTAACATATTGTAATGTTCATATGCTGCAAGTTCAGTGAGGAAGTAGGGACTCGAGCCTAAGTGCTTCCCAAAGGGCATCAAGTGAATGTTTTGAATGAAGAAAGGAATGAGTGAATGAATGAATGTGTACTCAATCCTCTGAGGGTTAGAGCCCTAAACTAAAGTATCTTGAGTGAGTAATACAGCCCTGCCATTGACTCATGTGTGATCCTGGTTTGATGAAAATAATGCTTATAGCATACCTGTTTCACCAGATGTGTGGGGAGGACTATACCTTACTCACCAAAGGTGCTTTGAAATCTTTGGTGGAAGGTGATACATTCAATTATAAATAATACACTGTGATTATGCAACCCCATATATAAAATTACAAAGTAAAAAGTAATGTTTATAAGCATCTTTGCCACCAACTTTTTGTTTGTACTTAGTCTGTCAAGCGGGCTTCCCTGTTCTGACAGTCAAGAAGAATCTGCTTGCATTGCTGGAGAACTGGGTTCTATCGCGGGGTCCAGAAGATCCCCTGGAGAAGGGAATGGCAACCCACTCCAGTATTCTTGCCAGGAGAATTCCATGAACAGAGGAACCTGGTGGGCTTCAGTCCATGGATTCACAAAGAGTCAGACATGACTGGGCGACTAACACTTTCACACTTTCCACAGTCTTATCAAGCACTGAACTATAGGCTGCATCCTTATATACAATGTTTGGCTTGTAGACATTTTATTGTTGGTGATGTTCAAGAGATGTTTTAAATAATTGGTATTTGAGTAGTATTTGTGGTGATGTTATTTTATAAGAGAGTTGAGACTTCTGGCCTATGACGTGCCTAAGAGAAAACTAATTTTGATGACTTTCTAATTTGATCTGTGGAATCTTGAAAGCAAGATAACTCTTGCTTCCTAATGCTCAGTGACTGAATGTCTAGGATTTGAGATATATTTAATCAACATATTAAGGGACCTACTGTGTTTCAGGTATGGCTCTAGGTGTTGGGGACAGAGCAGTAACCAATTTTTAAATGTTTTTGCCTCTGTTTAAATGCAGACCACCTTAGGAATAGGAATATAATATGTACATCTTTGTGTACATATAAAACCTGCTCCTCATCTCAACTTTTAGAAGAAATCTCCTGAGAGGAAAGGAGTCACCATAAAATGGTAAATAGTTTTAAGTTGAATCAGAAGGCAGATACCATACTTAAACAACCTCTCCTATTTAGAGATTCATAAGACAGAACCACCCAGGACTGCCTGTTTTCCATTATTCTTCATATCAAATTTGACTTCATCTTTCTCAGTGCTCTCATCTATGATTGGAAGGCTCTGATACCCTTTCTGCCAGGCCACCATATACATGTGCAGTTTGTTGACTGCATAATGGTGCCTGGCAGAGGAGGTGGGTAGGCTTTGAACTCCATCCTCTAACTTTACCTGCTAAGATACATGTCACCCACCTCAGGAAGTAGTGTTTTTTTTTAAAAAATTTGAACAAAGTACCATAAGGCTCAGGGGCTCTCTGTTATTCCGAGTTCTTAGGCACCTAGCTCTCATCTGCCCTTCGACATGTATTTTCTTACTATATTTAATAGCACTACTCTGTTATGAGTCTCCAGACAGGGAGCACTGGGGGATGGGAAGAAGCCACGGCTGAAGGAGAAATGAACCAACTCCTGTCAGCTTCCGTGCGTGCTGCATGCTAGCTCGCTTCAATCGTGACCGATTCTTTGCAACCTATGGACTGGAGCCCACCAGGCTCCCCTGTCCATAGGATTCTCCAGGAAAAAATACTGTAGTGGGTTGCCATGCCCTCCTCCAGGGAATCCTCTCAATCCAGGGATTGAACCCCTGTCTCCCGCATTGGCAGGCAGATTCTCTACCACTAGAGCCACCTAGGAAGCCCTGTCTGCTTCCAAGATGACCAATTAATATCTGGATCAATGACGATTAGCTGAGGCATGAACGCTGTAGGAAATGTTTTGCAGCAAAACAGAAACAGTGCTGGAGAAACAACCTGACTTTTCCATTTTAGCAAACTGAAAGAACAGTCAACGTGCAACAGTTTGCTTAGTACTGCATTGCAACCCAAGGGCACAATGCCATCAGGCAACATGGCTCAACCTTTTGGCTGAGCTCATTTGTTGGATTTGATATCAGATGATTTGACATAGGCCATATGTCCTGCTGAACCCTGGGCACAGCCTTGCTATTAGCCTTTTCATTATCCGTTGCTAACTTCCCTGTGGTCTGTTGACAGTAGTTCACTGTTGCAAACAATGAATGGTAGAGACCACAGTCAAGATGTAGTGACCTGATTAGTCCAGACTCCTGCAGGGGAAGACGTGCAAATAGATAAGCCCCAACAGGACCTGAAGAACCTTGTGGTTTTGAAATCTTGGGTGGATGGGTCCCGCCCTGTATACGCCTTAAATCTTCTGGTACTTTGAAGGTATAATTATTGCTCAGCAACTCCTGGGATGAGTTAATTAGATCTTTGTATGGTTTGATTATAAAAAACTTACTAAAATGTGCAAATGTGTGCACAATGTAGATATATTTTTAAAACATGGAATTTTATGTTTTTAAAACACGTAAGAGCATAAAAATAATCCAACTGCATTAAAATCTTTTAAAATATAGTCTTTTTCTAATAATAGTTAAGCAGATAGTTTTGTATTAATAGTTTTAACATATAGAAATGTTAAAGCAAATGCAACATATTAAGGAATGTGATTACTCAGAGGAATACAATTTATCATTTCACATATCAAGTAAAAATTCCTAGGATATTTCTTAAATTATTTAACAATTATTTACAAAACCCTTTAGAGAGTATTGCTTTCAGTTTGAAACTATATAAGTTTCAAAGTGGGCAAACAGATAAAAGATTCTATAAACCTTATTCCTACTGAAGATAAGAATAAAAGCAATTGTAGAACTTTACAGACAGAAGACACCTAGTAAATACAGTTTATTATTTTAAACTGATTAATATAATTCCTTACTTGAGACAATAAATGTAGCATGTAATATTGTTTCCTGTTTCAGGACAGAGACTGCTTCTTGTTGATATTTGCATCACTAGTATCACCCAATAAATGGTGATGATTGAATGAATCAATTAATGAATGAGTATGAGAGAAAACTCCTAAGAACCAACTTCAAGCACTTCAATCTAATCCCTAGGCCCTCCCAGTTTCTCTCTTGCTGAGTGTCTTCCCAGATTATTGATGCTTTACGTGAGCAATCAGGAAAGAGGAAGCAATCCAGATGGAAGGCTAGCTGTGGTCAGATGCCTCTGAAATGAACAAAGTATTTGCAGATGTTTCAACAAGTGAAGGGGTTGGGCTGAGTCTAGGCCACAGGAAACAACTTCCACACCTTGGGGCTACTACAATAAAGGTATCATCGCTCACTGACACAGGATTTTGTTGGAAACTTGAAAAGGCACTGGGGTTGGAATGCTGCATGAATCCAGACTTGCCTCAGGAATGCCACAAGTGATCAGAATTAAGTATAGAAATTAATGTGATTTGTAAAAATAGCAGTAAGTTTCATGGCTATCTGGAAATCAAATCCTTTAATCACTTTAGACAAAACTAATGAAACTAGAAGAAACCATCATTGATTTTGAGAGTCTCCTTCTAAATTAGTTGGCCTTTGGCTTTTGGAGAGCAAAGTTCAAATTCCAGTTCCTGTCTGACAGGAAAATAAGTCAGACACAAAGTAGATAGATAGTCTTTTAGACTCCAAACTGAAACAGCAGGGCAGAAAGGAGATCTGAGTCTTGAAGAAACTTTGTTTTTGAAGTTGCAGAATTCAGTCACCTTCTGTGATATTTTTCACTGCCTTTTGAGGCAGTTCACTTTATTTTTAATTAAAAAAAAATTTTTTAGTGCCATCATTTTATTTTGTATCAGGGTATAGCCAATTAACAATGTGATTATTTCAGGTTTAAGGCTGTTCACTTTAGATTTATGATATTTGTCCTTGTTGGCAAATCTATTCAGATGTAAATATGGAACTTTGTATTTTCTAATGGAAAAATTCTAAATTCTACTATGTTCAGTGCGTGTTCTCTTCCAGACCATGTTAAATTTCTAGCGGTGTAGTGGACAGTGGGGCACATGATTATAAGTACCAATTGCTTGATAAGATATTAATAAGATACAAAGCCACCTTAAAAAGCTCAGAACTAGATTCAGCCACTTACTGACTTTGTGCCCTGGTCACATTACTAGGGCTTCCCTGGTGGCTCAGAAGGTCAAGATTACTACCTGAGCCTATTTTCTCATCTCTCACATGATAACGATTGAGGAGGATGGTTTTGTTTTTGGCTTGGTGAGCAAGGAAGAGATTATTTTCTAAAACAATTATCTGAATGCTTGGCAACATTGGATTTGTCCCATAAAATCCTAAACTTTTAAAGTGAGAAGATTTTATAGTAGCATAGCTGTGGACATTTACTGATAGGGTTAAGATTTTTAGTACCCCAAATGAAAGTTTTTTGAAAAATTATAAAGAATAAAAGAAAATACTTGCACTATTACTAAAATTGGGATATTTGGAGGGTAGAGTAAAATTAATTAACCCCAACATTATTAAAGAATTGTACATATATTGCTATTCTAATTGAATTTGCTCTTTTAAAATATTGGGATTCAATATACACAGACTAGATGCTGGCAGCAAATCCTTTTATATATTTTTTTAAAACAAAATAGGTGTATTAGACTTGCTGCAACTCCCTCTTATAGAATTAGAGCAAAGAAGAAACTTAAGTATCATCAAGACATCAAATTCCTCATTTTATGGATGAGGAAATAAATTCCAAGAGGATAATTTATTTTTTTAATTATTGTTATTATTATTACAGGTGCTGTACAAGGCACCAATCTTGGTTTGGGGCATTCAACAGTGAACCAGACAGATGTGGCTTCTTGCCTTAAAACACACAGTTAATGGAGGAGCTAGAATCAGAAATAAGTCTGTGTATTTCTAATTAACACAACTTGCATTGGTCAAGTACTAGCTCTGGACCAGGCCCTAAGTATTTCACCTACATTAAGTCTTGAAATCTTCCCTAACTTTAGTAAGGAGGAACATGTCTTTCCACTCCTGATGTCTCCTTCTGTGTGGTGGGAGCTCAATAAATGAAATAATCCTGGCTCCTCTCTCGACATCTGAGTCAGGAAAGAGTAACAGCTCATGAGTAGCCCAGCACCTCCCCTTCTTTAGGACTGAGCGGTCCTGAAGGGAATGTTCTTTGCTCCTTTGGGCCCAAAGACGAATAGGGCAGAAGGAGGCCTTTTTCGGTCTTGTGAGCAGGAAGAGAAGTCTCATACCAGGGTTTTAAATGAGGTAGCTCTCTGTCAGATATCAGCCTTCTCATCAGTAAAATCTGTCAGTATGTACTCAAGAGAGAAGCATTTCATAAAAATGAGTAAGTAAGCAAGTGCATACTCTCATATTTATACCATCTCAAACCAACCAGGTTCTCTCCAGCATGCATATCTATGCCTTGTGCTCTGATCTCATCTGCCACAGCATCCAGGAAATAGTACCTTAAAATATTATCCATATAACCTTCCAGGATCATTTGGCCCAAACAGCAGAACACCTTGCACAGCAGCCTGGACCTGTTACAGACGGTACATTAACCATCATATCTTCTAAACAGATTTGGTCCAATTTCCTCAGTTTCTAAATTGTGAGGGTTTGTGGTTGGACTTTTTGGGAGACAGAACGGTAAGATGATAGAAACATGGGATTTATAGAATTAGAAGACTAAGATTTGACTCTCACCTGGGTAACTCTAACTTTGAATCTCTGTTTTTCCTCTAGATAACAACACAGATTGTCTTACTGAGCTCACCTGATTGTTTGAAGCCCTAAGAGGAAAAGGAATGTGTAAGTGCTTTATAAACTGTAAAGAACTCTAAAAACGTTAGTTGTTTTATAGGCTTAAAGGGCAATCTTTTAAATCATAGTTCTTATTTTTCCTATGGATTTTAAGCTTTACTTTATACAAAGGTGGTTGTAAGGTTTGGTGATTCATAGTGCACTAGATGGTTATTATTCAAAGGCTGAAAACCATGCTACTAAGCTCTCCCATCTTCCAACCAAGATTATTCACTTAATTAATGTAATCAACAAATAAAAACCTCTCTTGCATTGCTGTCTACATTTTAAACCATTAGTCTTCTGTATTACATAATGCTTCTCTCAGTGACTTCCTTTGAATTTTGAGCAGATTTGTAAAATCCTTGCACAGTAGGAAGGAGCAGTGGTACACATAAGAACTGGAGTGGAGTTGGGGAAGGATAAAAGAAAGGCTGCAAGGAGGTGAAAGACAGAGAAGGGTCTGGGCTGTACATTTCAACTAAAAGTACTGATAAGGAAACAGGAGGGGGCAGAAAGTCACCAGGAACAAGGGAACATGGGTTCCAAGTAGCACCTTTAACACAAATTGTTTAAAGGTTTGCTCCTTCTGATCAGTCCACCAAATCTCAACCTGAAAGTCAGAAGAAATGGATTCCAGTCCTGCCTCTCAGACCATCTGTGTGACATTGGGTATGTAATTTTGCCTCCTGGGATCTCATTTTTCATAATCTACAAAATGAAAGTTTTAGACAAATATTCTCTAAAACCATTTCCACAACAAATATTCTGTAATTTTAGCAGAGAGCCCATGAATTCCCTCCTCTTTCAACATTTAAGTCTTATCTTACTCAGGGGAAAAATTATCTTAGAAATGTGGTAAGTAGTTGGGATATATGTGTGTGTGTGTACAGGCTAATGGTAAAGTTACATCACAACATCATAAACCAGAGAGAAGCATTTCATAAAAAATGAAAACAAAGAGTAATTAAGCAACTGTACACTATCATATTTGAACCATTTCTTGTATAAGCAAAGGAACTTCCCAAGAAGTTGTTCCAGTTATAATTATATTCTGATATGTTCGCAGTCCATTTTAAAAACTGTTGAGCATTACAAACACTACTTGCAATATTAATGAGTACACACCAGCCTAAAAGCATAGTCTTCTTGACATTGCTTTAAGTCACTAAGAGAACAAATAAAATATGTACAATAGTTGTTAAATCCTCAAAACAATGCATTTTCTTCTTAACTGTGGAGGACAGACTCTCCATGTTTTTCTGTGTGGTGATAATTCTGTTCACTGCGTAAGTGGTAGTGGTGGTGTTTTAAGTGCTAAGTCGTATCTGACTCATTGTGACCCTATGGACTGTAGCCCGTCAAACTCCTTTGTCCATAAGATTTCCCAGGCAGGAATATTGGAGTGGGTTGCAATTTCCCTCTCCAGGGAATCTTCCTGACCCAGGGATCAAACCTGTGTTTCCTGCTTGACAAGCGGATTCTTTACCACTGAGCCACCTGGGAAACCCTCACTGCAAAAGCAGGTTTAAGCAAAAGGAATAGTATAAAAAGTCCAGCTATATGACCTCAGGCATTAAAAACAAAATGGTTTGGGGAGGGGATTCACTGAATCAGTATTAATCTTTATGAAAATCTGGTGGAATCAAAGGTATTCCTGTGTCTTTCATATATTTCAATAAACAGTTAATGTCTTTGACATTATATTTGTCTATTATAAAATGCCAGGGCTTCCCCAGTAGCTTAATGGTAAAAGAATTTGCCTACAATGCAGGAGACATGGGTTCAATCCCTGGGTTGGGAAGCTCCCCTAGAGAAGGAAATGGCAACCCACACCAGTATTCTTGCCGGGGAAATCCCATGGATAGAGGAGCCTGGCAGTCTACAGTCTATGGGGTCGCAAAGAATTGGACACAACTTAGCATGCACATACATACACACACACAGTGAATAACATCTACCTATATCACTTTGCTGGAGAAGGCAATGCCACCCCACGCCAGTACTCTTGCCTGGAAAATCCCATGGACGGAGAAGCCTGGAAGGCTGCAGTCCATGGGGTCGCTGAGGGTTGGACACGACTGAGCGACTTCACTTTCACTTTTCACTTTCATGCATTGGAGAAGGAAATGGCAACCCACTCCAGTGTTCTTGCATGGAGAATCCCAGGGATGGGGGAGCCTGGTGGGCTGCCATCTATGGGGTCGCACAGAGTCGAACACGACTGAAGTGACTTAGCAGCAGCAGCATATCACTTTGCAAATGTGCAAGGATATCCGATAAATTTCTAGACTTACTTGAAATTACTCGGTCAAGGATATACATTTGTGATTTTAGCAGATATTGCTGGAGACTTTTACATTGCCACTTCCCTGCTCCACTCCCTAAGAAGTTGAAAATTGTTGCAGTGTAATGACAGATGTTACTTACTGACAATGGCAATGCTTGTTCTCCATGTTAACGGTATAGAGGCAGAAAAAATAGAAGCATCACACCCCCTCAGCTTCTTTTGGTCAGTATTTCTGATTTATGAAGGAGAGAATCCATTTGACCAGGCTTATCATGTCCAGCCAAGCCTCAAGGTCTCCCAGAGTCACTAGCCTAGGGTTGTTTACCAGCCTTGGGTCACATGCTCAACTAGAATTCAGTCTTGTGGCTTAGGGTCAGCCTGATGAGCCTGGGGCTGCCTCTCCAGCAGGGGTTGTGGACAGAACAGGCTCTCTTCAGAAGGAACCTCAGCAGGCAGATACTGGAATTAGGACATCTACAGGGTGACTGTAATTCCAGTTTTCCCATGAGGGTCCCAAGTTAGGTCTATGGTTTGGCATCATTACCAACAGTTTTCTCTTCCATGGTTAAAAATGCCCCAGTTTGTACTATAACTTACTAATATTGAATAAAGTTGGGCAGTGCTGTTCATATTATGTTGAAAGGAGCCTGGGGTTTGTAAAGGTGCCTGGGGAGAGAGTGTAAGAGGGAAAGGGAGATACCAAGCAGATGGGACTAGGGCCCCATTGCCACTGTTTAATGTGACTGGGAATTTAAACTTGTAATAAATAAGCATATTTTTATCTAATAGGAGTTAGACGGTTCTCAAAACTTAAATCACTTGTCCTGTCTCTCCTGACACATGTGTGCCACTGGGCATTTTCTCCACCAGAATAGACCCTTGAAAACCTGTCAAGGCAGTAATCCCTTGACCTCTGCAGATATAATATCTGCACTTACCTAGTGATTTGACAGTGCAGATGGGGCCCGGCCTTAAACTAATGGGCCACTCGTGGCTTTTAACAGGAGCTTCCTTAGCAGTACTTTAACCCCACGCGGAGTCAGAACACGGAGTCTGGTCTAGGTGAGAGAACGGGCGCAAGTGACACTCTGAGTTCAGTTCAAAGATGCTACACTTTGATTTACTTCCAAAGCAGCATGTAAGCAGTGCAAAGGATAGACATGAGGTAAGGCAGATGCAGCTGTCCAGTGCCTCCTTTGTTTTTCACAGAGTCATCACAAATTTGTTCGTCTTGGCAGCCTGAAGAGACTGAGATGTCTGGGAGGTCAGGGGAGCCCAGAAGTGTGGGCTCAATATCTTTCATACCTCCAGACACGTTAGCAACCAGAAATAATTTATGCTACCATATAAGGCAAAAATGTAGTTACTCAGTAAGCCATTTCATGCAGGCTAATGTCCAGATTCCAGACCTTGAAATGCTTGCTGTGCCCAGCCTGGGGCAGTTGCTCCTTATCTACACCTGGGCGGCAGGGTGTAGGAGTTTTCCACTTATTTTGTAGGCAGGCCCGGCCTTGGTCTACCACAAACATATTTAGCCTTTAAGTTCTCAAACAAACTCTTGGCCTTCTCCTGAATTAACACAGGCTAAAGGACATCTGTGTTGATTCTGATCATCTATCTCTGTGGGCAAGGCTTTCCATTTTGTTAATCACCGTGCCTCATCTCTTGCTGATTACCCTTGATTGCAAAAGCCCAGTTCTTCAATTGCTGCCTGATTCTCTTTGTCCTTCAGAACTATTCCTTCTGGGAAACAACTCATCCCTTACACACATGCAACTCTCATCATTTTCTCCTCATTTAAAATGTTTATTCTCTCTACTTTGGTTTCCATCACAGCCATATGCATCTTCTTACCAGCTATTCCAACAGTCCCATGGTCTTTGTACTCTCTGGACAAAACAGAGTCAAGAGGTTTCATAAAGTACCCCCACATCTGTGCACAATCACAGCAAACATGGCAGTGACTAAAAAATGGCCACTGAAAACTGATAATATCATTAGTCTGTACCATGCTGGACAGATGAAATTTTGCTATGGAGCATAGTTTTGTTTAAATCTATGAAAGTACATTGGTTTAAGCTTCTTAAATAAAGTAGTTTCCTTTCCTCTTTCTCCTTGTTTCACTTCTTTCTTCCTTTTCTCAACCTCTCAACCAAAGATAGCTTACGATCTTTTGTGGAGTCCAAAGAAGCTGATTATGGCTTGAAGGATGGAAAGAAAATGAGTAAAATGGCCAGTGAAAACAGGGAGGCTGCAAAAATAAAAAGGGAAGAAGGGTGGAGTAGATCACTGCTAACTTGGATCTCCTACATGTCCATAAAGTTAGAATTTAATTTGTATCAGTTTGCAAAAACAAACACAGGTCCAGCTCCACCCTGCCAGCCCCTCCCAACAGGGAAAGATTATATTATAGAAGGAATTATACTAAGAGAAGATTATATTTTCCACACACCAGTATTAGGCTTGGCTTTCTGACTTGCTTTGACTAAGGAAATATGAGTAGAAGGGACACGTGACTTTTAAAAGAGATTGCATAGTTCTGCCATTGCTTTCGGAGAAGGCAGTGGCAACCCACTCCAGTACTCTTGCCTGGAAAATCCCATGGGCAGAGGAGCCTAGTATGCTACAGTCCATGGGGTCGCTAAGAGTCGGACACGACTAAGTGACTTCACTTTCATTTTTCACTTTCATGCATTGGAGAAGGCAATGGCAACCCACTCCAGTGTTCTTGCCTGGAGAATCCCAGGGATGGGGGAGCCTGGTGGGCTGCCATCTATGGGGGTCACACAGAGTTGGACACGACTGAAGCGACTTAGCAGCAGCAGCCATTGCTTTTTTCTCTGCTCTAAAATGACCAGTGTGTCACAGGTAGTGATTACTCCTTCAGTCCAAGTCCCAAAATAAAAGTGACATGGAATAGAACATGAATGAGAAATTAAATCAAAAAACAACTTTTGTTGTTGTAAACCACTAGACTATCGGGATTTCATGTTATTACAGCATAATACCTTGACCTAATTGAAGAGACATTCATTCCAGAAGGCAGAGAGAACAGAAGTCGGGATGTGTGGGAGGGGTAATATAAGTCAAGGAGATTGTGGCACAACGAGACAGGAGATTAAGGTGCCAGTCAGACTCCAATGAGAACAATATAGGCTCTGACAGGAAGATCCAGGATCAGTTCAGTTCAGTTCAGTCGCTCAGTTGTGTCCAACTCTTTGTTACCCCATGGACCGCAGCATGCCAAGCTTCCCTGTCCACCACCAACTCCCAGAGTTTACTCAAACTCATGTCCATTGAGTTGGTGATACCATCCAGCCATCTCATCCTCTGTCATCCCCTTCTCCTCCTACCTTCAATCTTTCCCAGCATTAGGGTCTTTTCAAATGAGTCAGTTCTTCACATCAGGTGGCCAAAGTATTGGGGTTTCAGCTTCAGCATCAGTCCTTCCAGTGAATATTCAGGACTGATTTCCTTTAGGATGGACTGGTTGGATCTCCTTGCAGTCCAAGGGACTCTCAAGAGTCTTCTCCAACACCACAGTTCAAACGCATCAATTCTTCGGCGCTCAGCTGTGTAGTCCAAATCTCACATCCATACATGATTACTGGAAAAACCATAGCCTTGACTAGATGGATCTTCGTTGGCAAAGTAATGTCTCTGCTTTTTAATATGTTGTCTAGGTTGGTCATAACTTTTCTTCCAAGGAGTAAGTGATCAATCCAGAATCAGAGGAACCAAATGGAGCAAACCTGTACAATGACTTTCCTTCAGGAGATAGGAGGAGAGAAAAAGGACATAAAATTTAGAATATACTGAATAACAAAAATAACGTATGCTTACTTGTCTACAGGGTAGAAATGAAATAGATTTGAGGGATAGGACTAAGTGAAACTCCAAGCCTTTTCTTTCCTCTGGGCCAAGTTTGACTGCCTGTGGTATGATTGAAAGCCCCAGATGAAATTCTTAATGTATCCCACAAAAATCTCTATGAAGAAGGGCCATTTCAGAGAGAAAATGGGAGCTGCAGTAGGTCAGGTTCAGCCTACTGCCTGGGCCCAGTTCCTGTGGTTAGATACAAACTATGGAGGTTGCAGGTCCCAGGCCCTGGATTGGTGTACAGCTCATGGGGAGGTGCATTTTAGGGCAGTTTTTTACTTTCCTATATTCTTCATTTCATATGGGTTTCAGATCCAATTGATCTTGAAAGCCAGGATTCTAATTTCTCTCAGGAGCTGAGAGAAGTTGTATTTAGAGATAGGTTTTTCCCACACATTGAGGATTATTGTATGCAATCATCATTGTGTTGCAGGAAAGAGCCAATTCTAACTCCATGATGGATGGTTTCTTTGACTTTAACCTTTGTTTTTCATTGCTTTTGTTATTGTAATCATACATAATGACCTGCCTCATGGAATCATGCCCCACTTCCTGCAGAGATTAACACATCCCCTCTCTGAAGTTGGCCATTCCAGGAAACATTTGCAAGATAACAGTCTTTAAACTCTGCCCCTTCTCTGTCCTATAAAAGAACCTGGCATCTAGATCTCACAAGATGGTTATTTTGAGACATTAATCTGCCATCTTCTTGGTCAGCCACCTCTCCAAATAAAATTGTATTCCTTGGTTCAACACTTCAGTCAGTTCAGTCACTCAGTCATGTCCAGCTCTTTGAGACCCCATGGACCACAGCACGCCAAGCTTCCCTGTCCATCACTAACTCCCAGAGCTTGCTCAGACTCTTGTTCATTGAGTCAGTGAGACCATCCAACCATCTCATCCTGTCATCCCCTTCTCCTCCTGCCTTCAGTCTTTCCCAGCATCAGGGTCTTTTCAAATGAGTTAGTTCTTCACATCAGGTGGCCAAAGTATTGGAGCTTCTGCTTCATAATCAGTCCTTCCAATGAATATTCAGGACTGATTTCCTTTAGTATGGACTGGTTGGATCTCCTTGCAGTTGAAGGAACTCTCAGAGTCTTCTCCAACACCACAGTTCAAAAGCATCAATTCTTCAGTGCTCAGCTTTCTTTATAATCCAACTTTCACATCTGTACATGACTACTGGAAAAACCATAGCTTTGACTAGATGAACCTTTGTTGGCAAAAGAATGTCTCTGCTTTTTAATATGTTGTCTAGGTTTGTCATAGTTTTTCTTCCAAGGACTAAGAGTCTTTTAATTTCATGGCTGCAGTCACCATCTGTAGTGATTTTGGAGCCCCAAAAAATAAAATCTGTCACTGTTTCCATTGTTTCCCCATCTATTTGCCATAAAGTGATGGGACCAGATGCCATGCTCTTAGTGTTTTGAATGTTGAGTTTTAACCCAGCTCTTTCACTCTTCTCTTTCACTTTCATCAAGAGGCTCTTTAGTTCCTCTTTGCTTTCTGACATAAGGGTGGTGTCATGTGCCTATCTGAAGTTTTGATATTTCTCCTCATAATCTTGATTCCAGCTTGTGCTTCCTCCAGCCCAGCATTTCTCATGATATACTCTGCTTAAATAAGCAAGGTGACAATATGCAGTCTTGACATACTCCTTTACCAATTTGGAACCAGTCCATTGTTCCATGTCCAATTCTAACTGTTGCTTCTTGACCTGCATACAGATTTCTCAGGAGGTAGGTAAGGTGGTCTGGTATTCTCATCTCTTGAAAATTTTTCCACAGTTTGTTGTGATCCACACAGTCAAAGGCTTTAGCATAGTCAATGAAGCAGAAGTAGATATCTTTCTGGAATTCTCTTGCTTTTTCTATGATCCAACAAATGTTGGCAGTTTGATCTCTGGTTCCTCTGCCTTTTCTAAATCCAGCTTGAACATCTGGAAGTTCTCAGTTCACGTACTATTGAAACCTAACTTGGAGAATTTTGAACATTACTTTGCTAGCATGTGAGATGAGTGCAATTGTACGGTAGTTTGGACATTCTTTGACATTGCCTTTCTTTGGGATTGGAATGAAAACTGACCTTTTCCAGTCCCGTGGCCACTGCTGAGTTTTCCAAATTTGCTAGCATATTGAGTGCAGCACTTTTATAGCATCATCTTTTAGGATGCCTCAACGCCTAGCCCTTAGGTTAATTGGTCTGTCTTGCAGCAACCAGACCAAACTTGGAATCAATAACAATTGTTTTATGAGTGTTGTCAACATTGTTGCTGAGATAGATAACTCCTGCCTGTACCATGTACAGAGTATGCGGTCACAGTCATACATACAGCCTAGCTCTCTGGGATGCAGGAGGGCAGTATGGTTCTCAGAGCATCAGCATCCCCTGGAAACTTGTTGAAATGCTAATTCTTGGGCCTCATCCAACAGCTACTGAATTTAAGATTCTGGAAGTGGGGCTCAGTGATCTGTACTTTAATAAGCCCTCCAGGGATTTGATGCACACTTAAATTTGAGAGGAGAAGGCAATGGCACCCCACTCCAGCACTCTTGCCTGGAAAATCCCATGGACAGAGGAGCCTGGTGGGCTGCAGTCCATGGGGTCGCTAAGAGTCGGACAAGACTCAGCGACTTCACTTTCACTTTTCACTTTCATGCATTGGAGAGGGAAATGGCAACTCACTCCAGTGTTCTTGCCTGGAGAATCTCAGGGACGGGGGAGCCTCGTGGGCTGCCGTCTATGGGGTCACACTGAGTCGGACATGACTGAAGCGACTTAGCAGTAGCAGTAGCAGTAAATTTGAGAACCACTGCCTTAGTGGAATCAGTCTGAATAACAAGCATGTAGTCTTTTTCTCAAGGCACATCTTAATAGTCCCAGGCTAACACTCGGATCAATGCCACACCCTCCTCTGATTTTATTAAATGATCATCCATTCCAGGTTGCCAGCAGGCCTCACTATCTTCATGCATCTCAAAGTGGAGGAGGTGATGGGTAGGGCTCAGGCCTTCTTATAGTGTTGTACTGAGCACCTTAGCTAGCATCTCTTGGGCCTGTCCAGCTTGGATCTAGGTCGGCTTTGGGAGACATAGACAAATATAACTTTCATTGATTTCTTGTCTCCTTTTGCATAATGTCCACATTAGACTAAAGAGGCCACTGATGAAATCTACACTCTGAGGTCAATATTATCTCCATTTCCACACAAGAAAACAGGTCTGTGGAAACTTTAATAACTTGCCACAACCATAAGGTTAGTAAATGATGGAGTTGGGTTTTAAATCTAGTCAAACATCAGAATCCACTGGTAAATTGTTTGGAACATTCCCAGGTGCATACTTTAAGAATCCTGCTCTGAAAAATACTATGTACACTGATTTAACAGCAAATGTCAAAAGTGCCCTACTCTTGCATTAACCTGTTGTCACCAGTCATTTGCTTTCCAAAATAAGGCAATTGACTCAAACATTAATAAATGAAGATATATTGATAATTCTAACTTCAGTATAGATGTATTGTTATTTCTCTTAAACTATTTGCTCGGTAAAATTTCTGCCAAACTTAAGGGCAAGAGATGTTGACTTCTACTGAACTTCAAGCTTTACACAGCTCCCCTGGGATATCTAATAGGCCACTCACACTGAACATGTACAAACAGAACTCTTCATTCCTCTTCCACAAATACTTCCTTCCCTGATCCTTCCTATCTCAGTAAATACACCATAGTAGTGGTCATTTTTCATTCCACTCAAGCTCAAGTGTCATTTTTCATTCCACCCTTTCCCATATATGTCTACCTCATCAGCATGTTCTGGGAAGTTCTACTTCAAAATGTATTCTAAATCTATATACTTTTCCGTTGCTACTGCTACCATCTTGTCCAAGCCATCACCATCTCTTGCCTGGATTACTGCATTCACCTCCCAGACAGACTTCCTGTTTTCACCATCCTACCTCCTAAAATCTGCTTTCCACACATATTCTGTGTAAGCTTTAAGTACACTGGCTTTTGTCACTCTCAAGTGTAAATCTTCCAGAGGTCCCCCATGGCATTCAAAATGGAATCCAAATTCCTTCCCATGGCTCTGAAAGGCCTCACAGGATCCAGCCCCTGATGATTCCCTGACCTCATCTCCTCCATGCTCACCCTTGCTCACCTTCCTCTGCCCCTCTGGCTACCTTTCTGTTCTTTAGCAGGGCTGTCTCTGTGGCTCATTGCTGCCACAGGGCAGTGATGCTGTTCCCTCTATCTGCAAACTTCTTTCTTGGGATCTTCACTTGACTATCCAAGATACCAGCTTTCAATTCTCAGAGCAAATGTCAATTCCTAAGAAAAACCTTCTGTAACCACCCTATCTGAAGCAATGCATCTCTACCCCATCACAGTACCCAGTTATTGCCTTCACAGAGATTCAGAACATGCACCTCCAAACACACTGCTTTGGCGTATTTATTATTTTGAGCTGAAGACAATTGAGAAACAGCAGAGGCAGCAAGGGTTCTCTGCTCTTCACCCTTTCTACCTAAAAGCATGGCATAAATTTCCAGTGAAAAAGATCTCACCCTGGTATCAAGAAAAATAAAACATTCTTATCTGGAGATGAATTGATACCAAGATGAATCTGCACAAATAAATCTTATTATAATAACCTTTCCCTTCCATTAGGTCCTCTCATATTTTTCCTAGTCACATTTTCACAATTTACTACCTCTAGAAACCTAAACCCTTTCCTTTTCTAGTTACTTTTCCACAATTTATCACTCTTTGTTAAAATGGTGTATAAGCCCCCATGTCTCACCGCTTCTTTACGGTTTTACCTCTTTCCTCTTTAAAGCCCCCATACCATATAAAAATATGAACATCAGATAAAATGTGTATGCTTTTCTGCTTAATCTGTCATTTGTCAGACAGGTCCAAGCTACAGATCGTAAGACAGTAGAGGAAGAGTTTTTCCTCCTCTATGATTGCAGTTACCTACCAAAATCTATATTGTTTATCCTGGAGTTGGTGATGGACAGGGAGGCCTGGGCGTGCTGCAGTCTATGGGGTTGCAAAGAGTCGGATACCACTGAGCGATTGAACTGAACTGAGCTGATGTTTTGTTCAATGTCATCCCCACTAAAATGAAAGCTCAGTGAAGGTAGGAAATTGTTTGTTCTGTTTACTATCATATCTATAGGCTTAGCACATAGTCATGCCCCATAAATGAATCTCTACAGAGGGGATATAGTTTAAGTCCCAAGGAGAGTGAGATATTTGAGAGAGAATATTGAAGGGAAAGTCCCACTAACTGGCCACCACTGATAGAACTGTTTGTTTCTGGTCCTGAGCACAAGCTACTACCCTAATAGAGCATTTACTAAATGCTCAGGCAACAGATCTAGTTTAAAGAGAGAAGAAGACAACTATGAAGATTTGAAGGAGGACAAAGTAAATGGCCAGGAAAGAGCATTGTAAGGCACACAGTAAGAAGTCTAAAAGTAGAAAAAATACCAAAGAACAAAAGCTTAATTTTAAAAAGCAGTTTTAGCAAAGAATCCTAGGGAGAGAAAAGGGATGGAGCAGCAGGGGGATACCATCAGGGAGAGAAAGCAGGAAAAAAGAGAAAGACAAACACAGAGAGGGGATGGAGAGAAATTAGATAGTAAGCCATATTCTGTTCAACAGTGAATTCAGACTAACTCAAGTTTGAAGCAGGGACATTTGCTGGGTTGACAGTGATAACAACCCTCCACCAATAATAGTGGGTTTGCCCAGGTTTATCACAGTTTCTGATGGCCCATGATGGCCTTTTCAGGTTTCATGTGCCTGCTGACCCTTCCCATGAAGAGCCTGCTGTGGTTGATCTGAGGTGCCGCTACTAGAATGGCAAATTAATAGAAATTTATGTAGTGTGTGCTACTACAGTGATGCATCTTCTCTGGCAATTGCTAGTTTATTAGCCATGAAGTACCTATAAAATGTTTGTGTAGGGAAGTATCAAAGCAGAAAACAAAGTGATTAAAAAAAAATTTTTTTTTTAAATTTATTTGGCTGTACCAGTCTTAGTTACAGCACACAGGGTCTTCAGTCTTCATTGCAGCATCTTTTTTTTTTAGTTGCAGGATGCAGAATTTAGCATGTGGGATCTAGTTCCCTAGGCAGGGATTCCAGGGATTGAACTCAGGCCACCTGCATTGGAACCTCAGAATCTTAGCCACTGGGCCACCAGGGAAGTCTGAAATGATTTTTTAAAACATGAACTTTTGTTCACGTTTGAAAATGTATAAGGTGATACAGACATAGACACACACACACATATATGGAGAGAGCTTCATAAACTGACATAGAGACTGTTCTAAATAATCATTTCTGCTTTAAGCTAATATTATAGGAAATTTTTGTGTTTCTTTTTAAAAATTGGTTTTTAGAAAAGGAATGTCACAAAGGAAATTATAAATAGAAAATTGTGCAAAAATAAATTTGATGATAAGTTCTCCCCTTGTCAAAATAGGCCTGGGATAAAAGGAAATGAATTTGAAGAGATTTTAAATTGCATCATCTCTTTCTCTCTAATCCATTTTCATATCATTTGATGTCACTAATGTCACTATATTATTAGTGTAGTGGAATTAGTATCAAACAGCCCTATATTTGCATTCCAACTCTAGTAGACCCTTGCTGGGTGAGTCACATAATCTCTCTGAGCCAAGTTTTTTCCATCTATAAAATGGTGACCATAGGATTGGTAAGGATGATGTAAGATAATATGTATAAAACATCTGGCACAAAGTAGTGTGCTATGCACAGCCCTAGTGATTATTACTAATTACATTCATATGACAAATGTTTATCATGTGCCTTTGGTAAGGTAGGCATTGTTCTAGGTGCTAGGGATAGATATCAGGGCTACCTGTGGGATTTTACACAGATAATATACAAAGCAAATCCAAAGACCATCATTCAAAAGAATACTGTACCTGTGAGCTAGGAGCATACAATCTTGGGAGCCATACTTTGTTATTCTAACAGTGGAAAATGGGTAAATCTTACACTCTCATGAAAGGAATAATGTTTATTATTATGGCTTTACATTTTATAAAATCCCTCTCATTCGTTCACCCTAAGAGTAGCTATTTAGTAAACCAATAAGTGCTGTTTCAGTTCAGTTCAGTTCAGTCACTTAGTCGTGTCTGACTCTTTGCAACCCCATGAATCGCAGCACGCCAGGCCTCCCTGTCCATCACCAACTCCTGGAGTTCACCCAGACTCACGTCCATCGAGTTGGTGATGCCATCCAGCCATCTCATCCTCTGTCGTCCCCTTCTCCTCTTGCCCCCAATCCCTCCCAGCATCAGAGTCTTTTCCAATGAGTCAACTCTTCGCATGAGGTGGCCAAAGTACTGGAGTTTCAGCCTCAGCATCATTCTTTCCAAAGAACACCCAAGGCTGATCTCCTTCAGAATGGACTGGTTGGATCTCCTTGCAGTCCAAGGGACTCTCAAGAGTCTTCTCCAACACCACAGTTCAAAAGCATCAATTCTCTGGAGCTCAGCTTTCTTCACAGTCCAACTCTCACATCCATACATGACCACAGGAAAACCATAGCCTTCACTAGCCAACCTTTGTTGGCAAAGTAATGTCTCTGCTTCTGAATATGCTATCTAGGTTGGTCATAACTTTCCTTCCAAAGAGTAAGCGTCTTTTAATTTCATGGCTGCAGTCACCATCTGCAGTGATTTTGGAGCCCAAAAAAATAAAATCTGACACTGTTTTCACTGGTTCCCCATCATTTCCCATGAAGTGATGGGATCAGATGCCATGATATTTGTTTTCTGAATGTTGAGCTTTAAGCCAACTTTTTCACTCTCCACTTTCACTTTCATCAAGAGGCTTTTTAGTTACTCTTCACTTTTTGCCATGAGGGTGGTGTCATCTGCATATCTGAGGTTATTGATATTTCTCCCAGAAATCTTGATTCCAGCTTGTGCTTCTTTCAGCCCAGCGTTTCTCATGATGTACTCTGCATAGAAGTTAAATAAGCAGGGTGACAATATACAGCCTTGATGTACTCCTTTTCCTATTTGGAACCAGTCTGTTGTTCCATGTCCAGTTCTAACTGTTGCTTCCTGACCTGCATACAGGTTTCTCAAGAGGCAGGTCAGGTGGTCTGGTATTCCCATGTCTTTCAGAATTTTCCACAATTTCTTGTGATCCACACAGTCAAAGGCTTTGGCATAGTCAATAAAGCAGAAATAGATGTTTTTCTGGAACTCTCTTGCTTTTTCCATGATCCAGCAGATGTTGGCAATTTGATCTCTGGTTCCTCTGCCTTTGCTAAAACCAGCTTGAACATCAGGAAGTTCATGGTTCACATATTGCTGAAGCCTGGCTTGGAGAATTTTGAGCATTACTTTACTAGTGCGAATTGAGATGAGTGCAATTGTGCGGTAGTTTGAGCACTCTTTGGCATTGCCTTTCTTTGGGATTGGAATGAGAACTGACCTTTTCCAGTCCTGTTGCCACTGCTGAGTTTTCCAAATTTGCTGGCATATTGAGTACAGCACTTTCACAGCATCATCTTTCAGGATTGGGAATAGCTCAACTGGAATTCCATCACCTCCACTAGCTTTGTTCATAGAGGTGTTTTCTAAGGCCCACTTGACTTCACATTCCAGGACGTCTGGCTCTAGGTGAGTGATCACACCATCGTAATTATCTGGATCGTGAAGATCTTTTTTTGTACAGTTCTTCTGTGTATTCTTGCCATCTCTTCTTAATATCTTCTGCTTCTGTTAGGTCCATACCATTTCTGTCCTTTATTGAGCCCATCTTTGCATGAAATGTCCCCTTGGTATCTCTAATTTTCTTGAAGAGATCTCTAGTCTTTCCCATTCTGTTGTTTTCCTCTATTTCTTTTGAACTGATCGCTGAGGAAGGCTTTCTTATCTCTTCTTGCTATTCTTTGGAACTCTGCATTCAGATGTTTGTATCTTTCCTTTTCTCCTTTGCTTTTCGCTTCTCTTCTTTTCACAGCTATTTGTAACGCCTCCCCAGACAGCCATTTTGTTTTTTTGCATTTCTTTTCCATGGGGATGGTCTTGATCCCTGTCTCCTGTACAATGTCACGAACCTCATTCCATAGTTCATCAGGCACTCTATCAGATCTAGGCCCTAAATCTATTTCTCACTTCCACTGTATAATCATAAGGGATTTAATTTAGGTCATACCTGAATGGTCTAGTGGTTTTCCTACTTTCTTCAATTTAAGTCTGAATTTGGCAATAAGGAGTTCATGATCTGAGTCACAATCAGCTCCCAGTCTTGTTTTTGCTGACTGTATAGAGCTTCTCCATCTTTGGCTGCAAAAATATAATCAGTCTGATTTCGGTGTTGACCATCTGGTGATTTCCACGTATAGAGTCTTCTCTTGTGTTGTTGAAAGAGGGTGTTTGTTATGACCAGCGCATTTTCTTGGCAAAACTCTATTAGTCTTTGCCCTGCTTCATTCTGTATACCAAGGCCAAATTTGCCTGTTACTCCAGGTGTTTCTTGACTTCCTACTTTTGCATTCCAGTCCCCTATAATGAAAAGGACATCTTTTTTGGGTGTTAGTTCTAAAAGGTCTTGTAGGTCTTCATAGAACCATTCAACTTCAGCTTCTTCAGCATTACTGGTTGTGGCATAGACTTGGGCATAAACATAGTGCTGTTTCAGCAGTTACCAAATATTCAGTGCTATGCTAGGTGGAATAGGCAATGTAGGAGTAAGAGGGCTTGCCTTATATCTGAAATTGCTGCTGCTGCTAAGTCGCTTCAGTCGTGTCCGACTCTGTGCGACCCCGTAGATGGTAGCCCACCAGGCTCCCCCGTCCCTGGGATTCTCCAGGCAAGAACACTGGAGTGAGTTGCCATTTCCTTCTCCAATGCATGAAAGTGAAAAGTGAAAGTGAAGTTGCTCAGTCGTGTCCAACTCTCAGCGACCCCATGGACTGCAGCCTACCTGGCTCCTCCGTCCATGGGATTTTCCAGGGAAGAGTACTGGAGTGGGGTGCCATTGCCTTCTCCATATCTGAAATTAAGCAGTTTCAAATTCATTTGAGAAGTCGAGATACAAAAAATGGGGACAGATTATATTTAAGTACTAATTTGCACAGGATAATTAAGTACAGACAGATCTCACCTTGCTTCGAGTGTAGAACGTAAAAATGACTATGCAAGCTGAAGCCGTGCCAAGTGATCTTCTTAATCAATGGGAAATATTATGATTATTCCAAGACATTTAAAATTTTCTCTGAAAACATTAAAAATCCTCAAGTCTCCTCTTAAATGTATAGGAAAAAGAAAAAAGTAGTAAATACAGTCTGTAAACTATAAAGCATTAGAAATATTGAGGATTAAAGTATTTTATTTCTTTGTGAAAGCCACATCAAGAGTAGTTTCAACTGTACTTATAGTCTTATCATATAACTTGCTATAAATCTTTTCCATGCATTGGCAAAATTATCATTTCTGTATAAGTTTGGATGAGCTTCAACATTTTATCCCTTGCATGTTCACTGTTGTGAAATGTATCCAAGAGCTTTTTAATATGACGCGTCTTTTCCTGGATTCACTTCCTCTGGGACTTCACACCCACCCTTTTCATCACAACCACTTTCCTCTTTAATGTCATTAGTTTGTTCACTAGGTGCCTCTGGCTGCACATGGAGAAGGGCTCACACTGCAGCAATGCCAACATCACCACAGTCTGTTATTTCTTCTATAATTCCATTCACACTGGATTCAGATTTTACTTCCAGCATTATCTCTTTCTGTACTTGGCTGCACTTTCCTCATTGTTGATCAATTCCCTCTTTTGATTAACCATTTCTGTAAAATGTCACAGAGGTTTATCTCTCGGAGACAAGGAAGCAGGGCAACTGCACACTTTACTATCTCTGTGATAAGAAAAAAATCTGGGTGAACTGAATAACAGATGCAAGGTGACCATACAGGCTTTGGAGGAAGTGATGTGATTAGTCATGGATCATGATGTACATCTGTTATTTACATAGTGATTGGTGCACTGAAGTGTTAGGAACAAAGTTTGTACTTTATGCACTTACAGTTAATATACCATAGAGCATGCCGAGTAAGATTTGAACTGTGTTATTGAGGGCCTAGTATTATTAATTAATGTGTAATAGCTGAAATCCACACATATCGAAACCATGTAGAAGACCTTCTATTCTACGTATCTTTGTTAGATTTCAGAGTATATCAGTAGAAAAATATGTTCTCATGATAGAAAGCTATCTCATATGTTACAACCAAATTGGATTAAACACGAAACGTTAAGGGTAATACATGAAAGTGTTAAACGTGTACCTTTAACGTAAGTAAAGCTAATAAATCTCTACTAAGTCACAGATTAGTACACCTAGTATAGAGTGCCATGGCACCAGAGGCCAGAGTTCAGTGGTTGGTGGTGTTTTCTCACACTTTATTCCACCTTTTTTTCTCTTCTACTTTTACCTTTTTGTTTTCCTTTTCTCCCAGTTGAAATTCAGATACAATTAAATGTAATATATTTTATTGAAAATAGCAACACAGAACCTAATTTATATAAAAGTGTTATAGCTCTCTATCTCCCTCCTCCTTTTTACCCTTCTAATTGATCTTTCTATCTGCACCCAGATAATGTTTTTCTACTCATAATCATGATGAAGTCATTATGAAGTAGTGGAAAGTGGAATGATTTTTTTCGTGTTCATATTTGTACTATGTTCAGTGTTTGAATTCTTCATGACAAGCATTGATGAACATGTTAATGGCTACAAAAGCAGTAGCGATTTTCCTCAAAATCAAAACAATGAAATTTGAATGCATTGTTAAAAATAATTGAAGGAAATCTTCTAGAATTTTCCTCACTGGCCAAGCAAAATTTATGAGAATTTTTCTGAGGCAGGCATAATTTGGCATTTTAATGGGAAAATAGGTACTTGATCTTTTCCTCTGTACTCATATTATGAACTTGATTCTTCTTAAAGGAACTGACAATAGCCATGGTTCTTCCTAGAAAACAATCAACTGCTTATTCTTTTAACTCTCTGCTGCTCTGCAAAAGTTATTCCTCTAACTGTAAAGATCTTACCAAACTTCTTTGTTGTTGATAAAATTGTAAACTCCATGAGAACAGGGACCATATCTTCTTCATTCTTGTACATAGGTACTGATAAATATTTGTGGGTATAAATGTTTTAAAATTTTTTTCTTAAAATATAGAATCAGTGCTTTGCTATATTAAGAGTAAAGAGCTGGTTTAAAAGTCTGCCTAAAATTTTGTTTTGTTTTGTTTTCAAACTCAGAGCTTTCCAGTTCAGGACTATCAACCTTCCCAGACTGTATAGAGAGGCTGAAGATTCTAGGAAAACTCTCAGGTTTACATTCAAATATTAAGAAATCATCAATGTGGTGGTGATTTAGTCGCTAAGTTGTGTCCAACTCTTGCAACCCCATGGACTGTAGCCTGACATGCTCCTCTGTCCATGGAATTCTCCAGGCAAGAATACTGGAGTGGGTTGCCATTTCCTTCTCCAGGGGATCTTCCTGACTTAGGACTTTAACCCAGGTTTCCTGTATTGCCGGCAGATTATTTACCGACTGAGCTATGAGGGAAGCCCAATCATCAATAGTAAGTGAAAATGAGAGAGAAGCCATATGAGTCTGTTTTACATTCCTTTAAATTTTGCTCCAAATAACACTTTTTTATAGTAAAACATATTAGTGTTTATTATTAATACATTGATTAGAATAGCTACGTGTTTCTAGCACACTATTTTTTCCCCATACCCTGGTTGACAGATGGGCTTTGTGCTTTTGTCCTTGGTTGAGCAGATCAATTAAAAAAGAAGAACAAACACCTAGTTACACTGTATTCTCAACCTTACTATGGATAAAATCAGGATTGAGGTTTTTTAAATCTGTTTCTCTTCTTTATACTACCTCCTGGGAGTTCTGCTTGTCTATTAGCCTCAATTTCTATTGAGACAAAGAGTAGTTCCAAACCTCTCTCCTGCCCTGCTCTGTCACCTCCAAAGCCTCTTTCATTTTATATTTTTTGTTGTTTATAATAGATGTCTCATGATCCCCTAAGAGTTAGTATCTTGATAGAATTCTCTCCCTTCTTAATCACCAAGGCCACTTCAACTCTGACACTTGAGAGTCCCTCACAACAGTTTTTCTCATCTGGTTGTTCTGATTTGTCTCAATTTGTTCTGTTTAGAGTTCGTGATAACTGCTTCCTCCCCTTCATTTCCACCACTCCTGAATGAATCCTAATCCTCCTTATGCCTGGATTGTCCAACAGTCTCTACCCAGAGCCCCTGACCCCAACCCAGTCTGCAGTCAGGAGGCAGAACAGACTCTTCAGCTACCATTTTCATCCTTGTTCTGCCCACTGGAATCTTCAGCAATTCCCTAAAATTAACTGCATTTTATCAGCTTCCATTTAAGAGTTCCATTATCTACCTCCTTTTCTTATCAAATTATGCTACTTTCTTGTTGAAAATTGAGCATTTATAATCAAATTATGCTGCTTCTCTATGGGAAACCTCATTTCACTCCAGACTGCTTACCAAGGCCTAATAAAGTGTCTGCCTATCTTTCTGACCTTGTTTCCTACTGTGCTTGCCACAGGTCGCTTGTTTCTTTCTGTTCCTTCTTGCCCAAAGCGCTTTACACTAGCTTTTCCCTCTGATGTGAAAGTTCTCAGATCACTGTATGACTGGCTTTTTCTCATCATTTGGGACTCAGTCAGCAACTGCTGATTCCTCGGAGAAGTCTTCCCTGATCATCCCATCGAATGTGCATTCTCTGCTGCTACTGTCACCTTGTTTAGTTTTATTTTATTCATAGTACTTTATATCATTTTTCACTTGTTTATCACCTGTCTGTGCCATTGGAAAAACCAGTCCACAAAAACCAGGACCTTGGCTCTCTTGTTTACTGCAGGGCTTAGAACAGTGCCTAGCACACAGTTGCAGCTCAGGAAATATTTCTTGAGTGAATGATAGTGACATGATTTTTACCCCCTAATTAAATCAAGCCATTCTCTGTGCTGTCTTGCCTGTCCATTTACAAATTCATAATCAAGAATTTTCTTTATTATGTTCCCTTCTACTGAATTCCCTATTGTTCCTTCTTATGAATTTGTATTAATCACTTCCTTCAAAATCTAGTGGGCTTCCCTGGTGGCTCAGAGGTTAAAGCATCTGCCTCAATGTGGGAGACCCGGTTTGATCCCTGGGTCGGGAAGATCCCTGGAGAAGGAAACGGTAACCCACTCTCTAGTATTCTTGCCTTGAGAATCCCATGGACGGAGAATCTAAACGGAGAAGCCTGGTAGGCTACAGTCCATGGGGTCACAAAAAGAGTTGGACACGACTGAGCAATTTAACTTTTCAATTTTCATTAACTTTCAAGATCTAGCACAAGTGCCGCCGCTTGCAAAAACCCTTCTTAAATTCTTCCTAATGTGAGCATTCTATTGCTTCTCTCCCATAAATTCACCCCATGGTTTTCGTATCATCTTGTGCTTTAAAAAAATAGATCAATGTGTTGCTTTGTAACTGCAATTTGTGTGTGTGTGTGTGTGTGTGCTTTTTGAAGTCATCTAAAATTGTTTTCCTGTTGAAAGAAGGTGTAGTTAAGTGATGGAAGCTTTAGACTGGAAGTCCTAGAGAACAATTTCAGGCCACTTTGAACAGGCTACTTCCCACATCTATAAAATGGAACAGTTAGTCTAGAACAGAAGTGTTAGTCTAGTCTAGAACAAAATGGCAGCCTACAGGTTGAATGAGACACACACATGTGTTTCATCTGAACTTTCTTCCAAGGAGTAAGAGTCTTTAATTTCATGGCTGCAGTCACCATCTGTAGTGATTTTGGAGCCCCAAAAAATAAAATCTGACACTGTTTCCATTGTTTCCATCTATTTGCCATGAAGTGATGGGACCAGATGCCATGATCTTAGTTTTTTGAATGTTGAGCTTTAACACTCCAACTTTTTCACTGCTTTCCACTTTCACTTCTCATCAAGAGGCTTTAGTTCCTCATTTTCACTTACTCTGCCATAAGGGTGGTCTTGACATCTGCATAATCTGAGGTTATTGATATTTCTCCTGCAAAGATCTTGATTCCAGCTTGTGGTTTCTTCCAGTCCAGCATTTCATGATGTACAAATAATTCTTCTGCAGCCTTTTCTATGATCCAACAAATGCTGGCAGTTTGATCTCTGGTTCCTCTGCCTTTTCTAAATCCAGCTTGAACATCTGGAAGTTCTCAGTTCACGCATTGGTTGAAACCTAACTTGGAGAATTTTGAACATTACTTGTGATAGCATGTGAGATGAGTGCAATTGTACGGTAGTTTGGACATTCTTTGACATTGCCTTTCTTTGGGATTGAATGAAAACTGACCTTTTCCAGTCCCGTGGTTACTGCTGAGTTTTCCAAATTTGCTAGCATATTGAGTGCAGCACTTTATAGCATCATCTTTAGGATGCCTCAACGCCTAGCTCCTTAGGTTAATTGGTCTGTCTTGCAGCAACCAGACCAAACTTGGAATCAATAACAATTGTTTTATGAGTGTTGTCAACATTGTTGCTGAGATAGATAACTCCTGCCTGTACCATGTACAGAGTATGCGGTCACAGTCATACATACAGCCTAGCTCTGGGATGCAGGAGGGCAGTATGGTTCTCAGAGCATCAGCATCCCCTGGAAACTTGTTGAAATGCTACACCTGGGCCTCATCCAACAGCTACTGAATTTAAGATTCTGGAAGTGGGGCTCAGTGATCTGTACTTTAATAAGCCCTCCAGGGATTTGATGCACACTTAAATTTGAGAGGAGAAGGCAATGGCACCCCACTCCAGCACTTTGCTGGAAAATCCCATGGACAGAGGAGCCTGGTGGGCTGCAGTCCATGGGGTCGCTAAGAGTCGGACAAGACTCAGCGACTTCACTTTCACTTTTCACTTTCATGCATTGGAGAGGGAAATGGCAACTCACTCCAGTGTTCTTGCCTGGAGAATCTCAGGGACGGGGGAGCCTCGTGGGCTGCCGTCTATGGGGTCACACTGAGTCGGACATGACTGAAGCGACTTAGCAGTAGCAGTAGCAGTAAATTTGAGAACCACTGCCTTAGTGGAATCAGTCTGAATAACAAGCATGTAGTCTTTTTCTCAAGGCACATCTTAATAGTCCCAGGCTAACACTCGGATCAATGCCACACCCTCCTCTGATTTTATTAAATGATCATCCATTCCAGGTTGCCAGCAGGCCTCACTATCTTCATGCATCTCAAAGTGGAGGAGGTGATGGGTAGGGCTCAGGCCTTCTTATAGTGTTGTACTGAGCACCTTAGCTAGCATCTCTTGGGCCTGTCCAGCTTGGATCTAGGTCGGCTTTGGGAGACATAGACAAATATAACTTTCATTGATTTCTTGTCTCCTTTGCATAATGTCCACATTAGACTAAAGAGGCCACTGATGAAATCTACACTTGGAGGTCAATATTATCTCCATTTCCACACAAGAAAACAGGTCTGTGGAAACTTTAATAACTTGCCACAACCATAAGGTTAGTAAATGATGGAGTTGGGTTTTAAATCTAGTCAAACATCAGAATCCACTGGTAAATTGTTTGGAACATTCCCAGGTGCATACTTTAAGAATCCTGCTCTGAAAAATACTATGTACACTGATTTAACAGCAAATGTCAAAAGTGCCCTACTCTTGCATTAACCTGTTGTCACCAGTCATTTGCTTTCCAAAATAAGGCAATTGACTCAAACATTAATAAATGAAGATATATTGATAATTCTAACTTCAGTATAGATGTATTGTTATTTCTCTTAAACTATTTGCTCGGTAAAATTTCTGCCAAACTTAAGGGCAAGAGATGTTGACTTCTACTGAACTTCAAGCTTTACACAGCTCCCCTGGGATATCTAATAGGCCACTCACACTGAACATGTACAAACAGAACTCTTCATTCCTCTTCCACAAATACTTCCTTCCCTGATCCTTCCTATCTCAGTAAATACACCATAGTAGTGGTCATTTTTCATTCCACTCAAGCTCAAGTGTCATTTTTCATTCCACCCTTTCCCATATATGTCTACCTCATCAGCATGTTCTGGGAAGTTCTACTTCAAAATGTATTCTAAATCTATATACTTTTCCGTTGCTACTGCTACCATCTTGTCCAAGCCATCACCATCTCTTGCCTGGATTACTGCATTCACCTCCCAGACAGACTTCCTGTTTTCACCATCCTACCTCCTAAAATCTGCTTTCCACACATATTCTGTGTAGCTTTAAGTACACTGGCTTTTGTCACTCTCAAGTGTAAATCTTCCAGAGGTCCCCATGGCATTCAAAATGGAATCCAAATTCCTTCCCATGGCTCTGAAAGGCCTCACAGGATCCAGCCCCTGATGATTCCCTGACCTCATCTCCTCCATGCTCACCCTTGCTCACCTTCCTCTGCCCCTCTGGCTACCTTTCTGTTCTTTAGCAGGGCTGTCTCTGTGGCTCATTGCTGCCACAGGGCAGTGATGCTGTTCCCTCTATCTGCAAACTTCTTTCTTGGGATCTTCACTTGACTATCCAAGATACCAGCTTTCAATTCTCAGAGCAAATGTCAATTCCTAAGAAAAACCTTCTGTAACCACCCTATCTCTGAAGCAATGCATCTCTACCCCATCACAGTACCCAGTTATTGCCTTCACAGAGATTCAGAACATGCACCTCCAAACACACTGCTTTTATGTTTATTTATTATTTTGAGCTGAAGACAATTGAGAAACAGCAGAGGCAGCAAGGGTTCTCTGCTCTTCACCCTTTCTACCTAAAAGCATGGCATAAATTTCCAGTGAAAAAGATCTCACCCTGGTATCAAGAAAAATAAAACATTCTTATCTGGAGATGAATTGATACCAAGATGAATCTGCACAAATAAATCTTATTATAATAACCTTTCCCTTCCATTAGGTCCTCTCATATTTTTCCTAGTCACATTTTCACAATTTACTACCTCTAGAAACCTAAACCCTTTCCTTTTCTAGTTACTTTTCCACAATTTATCACTCTTTGTTAAAATGGTGTATAAGCCCCCATGTCTCACCGCTTCTTTACGGTTTTACCTCTTTCCTCTTTAAAGCCCCCATACCATATAAAAATATGAACATCAGATAAAATGTGTATGCTTTTCTGCGCTTAATCTGTCATTTGTCAGACAGGTCCAAGCTACAGATCGTAAGACAGTAGAGGAAGAGTTTTTCCTCCTCTATGATTGCAGTTACCTACCAAAATCTATATTGTTTATCCTGGAGTTGGTGATGGACAGGGAGGCCTGGGCGTGCTGCAGTCTATGGGGTTGCAAAGAGTCGGATACCACTGAGCGATTGAACTGAACTGAGCTGATGTTTTGTTCAATGTCATCCCCACTAAAATGAAAGCTCAGTGAAGGTAGGAAATTGTTTGTTCTGTTTACTATCATATCTATAGGCTTAGCACATAGTCATGCCCCATAAATGAATCTCTACAGAGGGGATATAGTTTAAGTCCCAAGGAGAGTGAGATATTTGAGAGAGAATATTGAAGGGAAAGTCCCACTAACTGGCCACCACTGATAGAACTGTTTGTTTCTGGTCCTGAGCACAAGCTACTACCCTAATAGAGCATTTACTAAATGCTCAGGCAACAGATCTAGTTTAAAGAGAGAAGAAGACAACTATGAAGATTTGAAGGAGGACAAAGTAAATGGCCAGGAAAGAGCATTGTAAGGCACACAGTAAGAAGTCTAAAAGTAGAAAAAATACCAAAGAACAAAAGCTTAATTTTAAAAAGCAGTTTTAGCAAAGAATCTTAGGAGAGAAAAGGGATGGAGCAGCAGGGGATACCATCAGGAGAGAAAGCAGGAAAAAGAGAAAAGACAAACACAGAGAGGGGATGGAGAGAAATTAGATAGTAAGCCATATTCTGTTCAACAGTGAATTCAGACTAACTCAAGTTTGAAGCAGGGACATTTGCTGGGTTGACAGTGATAAATAACCTCCACCAATAATAGTGGGTTTGCCCAGGTTTATCACAGTTTCTGATGGCCCATGATGGCCTTTTCAGGTTTCATGTGCCTGCTGACCCTTCCCATGAAGAGCCTGCTGTGGTTGATCTGAGGTGCCGCTACTAGAATGGCAAATTAATAGAAATTTATGTAGTGTGTGCTACTACAGTGATGCATCTTCTCTGGCAATTGCTAGTTTATTAGCCATGAAGTACCTATAAAATGTTTGTGTAGGGAAGTATCAAAGCAGAAAACAAAGTGATTAAAAAAAAATTTTTTTTTTAAATTTATTTGGCTGTACCAGTCTTAGTTACAGCACACAGGGTCTTCAGTCTTCATTGCAGCATCTTTTTTTTTTAGTTGCAGGATGCAGAATTTAGCATGTGGGATCTAGTTCCCTAGGCAGGGATTCCAGGGATTGAACTCAGGCCACCTGCATTGGAACCTCAGAATCTTAGCCACTGGGCCACCAGGGAAGTCTGAAATGATTTTTTAAAACATGAACTTTTGTTCACGTTTGAAAATGTATAAGGTGATACAGACATAGACACACACACACATATATGGAGAGAGCTTCATAAACTGACATAGAGACTGTTCTAAATAATCATTTCTGCTTTAAGCTAATATTATAGGAAATTTTTGTGTTTCTTTTTAAAAATTGGTTTTTAGAAAAGGAATGTCACAAAGGAAATTATAAATAGAAAATTGTGCAAAAATAAATTTGATGATAAGTTCTCCCCTTGTCAAAATAGGCCTGGGATAAAAGGAAATGAATTTGAAGAGATTTTAAATTGCATCATCTCTTTCTCTCTAATCCATTTTCATATCATTTGATGTCACTAATGTCACTATATTATTAGTGTAGTGGAATTAGTATCAAACAGCCCTATATTTGCATTCCAACTCTAGTAGACCCTTGCTGGGTGAGTCACATAATCTCTCTGAGCCAAGTTTTTTTCCATCTATAAAATGGTGACCATAGGATTGGTAAGGATGATGTAAGATAATATGTATAAAACATCTGGCACAAAGTAGTGTATGCACAGCCCTAGTGATTATTACTAATTACATTCATATGACAAATGTTTATCATGTGCCTTTGGTAAGGTAGGCATTGTTCTAGGTGCTAGGGATAGATATCAGGGCTACCTGTGGATTTTACACAGATAATATACAAAGCAAATCCAAAGACCATCATTCAAAAGAATACTGTACCTGTGAGCTAGGAGCATACAATCTTGGGAGCCATACTTTGTTATTCTAACAGTGGAAAATGGGTAAATCTTACACTCTCATGAAAGGAATAATGTTTATTATTATGGCTTTACATTTTATAAAATCCTCTCATTCGTTCACCCTAAGAGTAGCTATTTAGTAAACCAATAAGTGCTGTTTCAGTTCAGTTCAGTTCAGTCACTTAGTCGTGTCTGACTCTTTGCAACCCCATGAATCGCAGCACGCCAGGCCTCCCTGTCCATCACCAACTCCTGGAGTTCACCCAGACTCACGTCCATCGAGTTGGTGATGCCATCCAGCCATCTCATCCTCTGTCGTCCCCTTCTCCTCTTGCCCCCAATCCCTCCCAGCATCAGAGTCTTTTCCAATGAGTCAACTCTTCGCATGAGGTGGCCAAAGTACTGGAGTTTCAGCCTCAGCATCATTCTTTCCAAAGAACACCCAAGGCTGATCTCCTTCAGAATGGACTGGTTGGATCTCCTTGCAGTCCAAGGGACTCTCAAGAGTCTTCTCCAACACCACAGTTCAAAAGCATCAATTCTCTGGAGCTCAGCTTTCTTCACAGTCCAACTCTCACATCCATACATGACCACAGGAAAAACCATAGCCTTCACTAGCCGAACCTTTGTTGGCAAAGTAATGTCTCTGCTTCTGAATATGCTATCTAGGTTGGTCATAACTTTCCTTCCAAAGAGTAAGCGTCTTTTAATTTCATGGCTGCAGTCACCATCTGCAGTGATTTTGGAGCCCAAAAAAATAAAATCTGACACTGTTTTCACTGGTTCCCCATCATTTCCCATGAAGTGATGGGATCAGATGCCATGATATTTGTTTTCTGAATGTTGAGCTTTAAGCCAACTTTTTCACTCTCCACTTTCACTTTCATCAAGAGGCTTTTTAGTTACTCTTCACTTTTTGCCATGAGGGTGGTGTCATCTGCATATCTGAGGTTATTGATATTTCTCCCAGAAATCTTGATTCCAGCTTGTGCTTCTTTCAGCCCAGCGTTTCTCATGATGTACTCTGCATAGAAGTTAAATAAGCAGGGTGACAATATACAGCCTTGATGTACTCCTTTTCCTATTTGGAACCAGTCTGTTGTTCCATGTCCAGTTCTAACTGTTGCTTCCTGACCTGCATACAGGTTTCTCAAGAGGCAGGTCAGGTGGTCTGGTATTCCCATGTCTTTCAGAATTTTCCACAATTTCTTGTGATCCACACAGTCAAAGGCTTTGGCATAGTCAATAAAGCAGAAATAGATGTTTTTCTGGAACTCTCTTGCTTTTTCCATGATCCAGCAGATGTTGGCAATTTGATCTCTGGTTCCTCTGCCTTTGCTAAAAACCAGCTTGAACATCAGGAAGTTCATGGTTCACATATTGCTGAAGCCTGGCTTGGAGAATTTTGAGCATTACTTTACTAGTGCGAATTGAGATGAGTGCAATTGTCGGTAGTTTGAGCACTCTTTGGCATTGCCTTTCTTTGGGATTGGAATGAGAACTGACCTTTTTCCAGTCCTGTTGCCACTGCTGAGTTTTCCAAATTTGCTGGCATATTGAGTACAGCACTTTCACAGCATCATCTTTCAGGATTGGGAATAGCTCAACTGGAATTCCATCACCTCCACTAGCTTTGTTCATAGAGGTGTTTTCTAAGGCCCACTTGACTTCACATTCCAGGACGTCTGGCTCTAGGTGAGTGATCACACCATCGTAATTATCTGGATCGTGAAGATCTTTTTTTGTACAGTTCTTCTGTGTATTCTTGCCATCTCTTCTTAATATCTTCTGCTTCTGTTAGGTCCATACCATTTCTGTCCTTTATTGAGCCCATCTTTGCATGAAATGTCCCCTTGGTATCTCTAATTTTCTTGAAGAGATCTCTAGTCTTTCCCATTCTGTTGTTTTCCTCTATTTCTTTGAACTGATCGCTGAGGAAGGCTTTCTTATCTCTTCTTGCTATTCTTTGGAACTCTGCATTCAGATGTTTGTATCTTTCCTTTTCTCCTTTGCTTTTCGCTTCTCTTCTTTTCACAGCTATTTGTAACGCCTCCCCAGACAGCCATTTTGTTTTTTTGCATTTCTTTTCCATGGGGATGGTCTTGATCCCTGTCTCCTGTACAATGTCACGAACCTCATTCCATAGTTCATCAGGCACTCTATCAGATCTAGGCCCTTAAATCTATTTCTCACTTCCACTGTATAATCATAAGGGATTTAATTTAGGTCATACCTGAATGGTCTAGTGGTTTTCCCTACTTTCTTCAATTTAAGTCTGAATTTGGCAATAAGGAGTTCATGATCTGAGTCACAATCAGCTCCCAGTCTTGTTTTTGCTGACTGTATAGAGCTTCTCCATCTTTGGCTGCAAAAATATAATCAGTCTGATTTCGGTGTTGACCATCTGGTGATTTCCACGTATAGAGTCTTCTCTTGTGTTGTTGAAAGAGGGTGTTTGTTATGACCAGCGCATTTTCTTGGCAAAACTCTATTAGTCTTTGCCCTGCTTCATTCTGTATACCAAGGCCAAATTTGCCTGTTACTCCAGGTGTTTCTTGACTTCCTACTTTTGCATTCCAGTCCCCTATAATGAAAAGGACATCTTTTTTGGGTGTTAGTTCTAAAAGGTCTTGTAGGTCTTCATAGAACCATTCAACTTCAGCTTCTTCAGCATTACTGGTTGTGGCATAGACTTGGGCATAAACATAGTGCTGTTTCAGCAGTTACCAAATATTCAGTGCTATGCTAGGTGGAATAGGCAATGTAGGAGTAAGAGGGCTTGCCTTATATCTGAAATTGCTGCTGCTGCTAAGTCGCTTCAGTCGTGTCCGACTCTGTGCGACCCCGTAGATGGTAGCCCACCAGGCTCCCCCGTCCCTGGGATTCTCCAGGCAAGAACACTGGAGTGAGTTGCCATTTCCTTCTCAATGCATGAAAGTGAAAAGTGAAAGTGAAGTTGCTCAGTCGTGTCCAACTCTCAGCGACCCCATGGACTGCAGCCTACCTGGCTCCTCCGTCCATGGGATTTTCCAGGGAAGAGTACTGGAGTGGGGTGCCATTGCCTTCTCCATATCTGAAATTAAGCAGTTTCAAATTAATTTGAGAAGTCGAGATACAAAAATGGGGACAGATTATATTTAAGTACTAATTTGCACAGGATAATTAAGTACAGACAGATCTCACCTTGCTTCGAGTGTAGAACGTAAAAATGACTATGCAAGCTGAAGCCGTGCCAAGTGATCTTCTTAATCAATGGGAAATATTATGATTATTCCAAGACATTTAAAATTTTCTCTGAAAACATTAAAAATCCTCAAGTCTCCTCTTAAATGTATAGGAAAAAGAAAAAAGTAGTAAATACAGTCTGTAAACTATAAAGCATTAGAAATATTGAGGATTAAAGTATTTTATTTCTTTGTGAAAGCCACATCAAGAGTAGTTTCAACTGTACTTATAGTCTTATCATATAACTTGCTATAAATCTTTTCCATGCATTGGCAAAATTATCATTTCTGTATAAGTTTGGATGAGCTTCCAACATTTTATCCCTTGCATGTTCACTGTTGTGAAATGTATCCAAGAGCTTTTTTAATATGACGTCTTTTCCTGGATTCACTTCCTCTGGGACTTCGTCACCCTTTTCATCACAACCACTTTCCTCTTTAATGTCATTAGTTTGTTCACTAGGTGCCTCTGGCTGCACATGGAGAAGGGCTCACACTGCAGCAATGCCAACATCACCACAGTCTGTTATTTCTTCTATAATTCCATTCACACTGGATTCAGATTTTACTTCCAGCATTATCTCTTTCTGTACTTGGCTGCACTTTCCTCATTGTTGATCAATTCCCTCTTTTGATTAACCATTTCTGTAAAATGTCACAGAGGTTTATCTCTCGGAGACAAGGAAGCAGGGCAACTGCACACTTTACTATCTCTGTGATAAGAAAAAAATCTGGGTGAACTGAATAACAGATGCAAGGTGACCATACAGGCTTTGGAGGAAGTGATGTGATTAGTCATGGATCATGATGTACATCTGTTATTTACATAGTGATTGGTGCACTGAAGTGTTAGGAACAAAGTTTGTACTTTATGCACTTACAGTTAATATACCATAGAGCATGCCGAGTAAGATTTGAACTGTGTTATTGAGGGCCTAGTATTATTAATTAATGTGTAATAGCTGAAATCCACACATATCGAAACCATGTAGAAGACCTTCTATTCTACGTATCTTTGTTAGATTTCAGAGTATATCAGTAGAAAAATATGTTCTCATGATAGAAAGCTATCTCATATGTTACAACCAAATTGGATTAAACACGAAACGTTAAGGGTAATACATGAAAGTGTTAAACGTGTACCTTAACGTAAGTAAAGCTAATAAATCTCTACTAAGTCACAGATTAGTACACCTAGTATAGAGTGCCATGGCACCAGAGGCCAGAGTTCAGTGGTTGGTGGTGTTTTCTCACACTTTATTCCACCTTTTTTTCTCTTCTACTTTTACCTTTTTGTTTTCCTTTTCTCCCAGTTGAAATTCAGATACAATTAAATGTAATATATTTTATTGAAAATAGCAACACAGAACCTAATTTATATAAAAGTGTTATAGCTCTCTATCTCCCTCCTCCTTTTTACCCTTCTAATTGATCTTTCTATCTGCACCCAGATAATGTTTTTCTACTCATAATCATGATGAAGTCATTATGAAGTAGTGGAAAGTGGAATGATTTTTTTCGTGTTCATATTTGTACTATGTTCAGTGTTTGAATTCTTCATGACAAGCATTGATGAACATGTTAATGGCTACAAAAGCAGTAGCGATTTTCCTCAAAATCAAAACAATGAAATTTGAATGCATTGTTAAAAATAATTGAAGGAAATCTTCTAGAATTTTCCTCACTGGCCAAGCAAAATTTATGAGAATTTTTCTGAGGCAGGCATAATTTGGCATTTTTAATGGGAAAATAGGTACTTGATCTTTTCCTCTGTACTCATATTATGAACTTGATTCTTCTTAAAGGGAACTGACAATAGCCATGGTTCTTCCTAGAAAACAATCAACTGCTTATTCTTTTAACTCTCTCTGCTCTGCTAAAAGTTATTCCTCTAACTGTAAAGATCTTACCAAACTTCTTTGTTGTTGATAAAATTGTAAACTCCATGAGAACAGGGACCATATCTTCTTCATTCTTGTACATAGGTACTGATAAATATTTGTGGGTATAAATGTTTTAAAATTTTTTTCTTAAAATATAGAATCAGTGCTTTGCTATATTAAGAGTAAAGAGCTGGTTTAAAAGTCTGCCTAAAATTTTGTTTTGTTTTGTTTTCAAACTCAGAGCTTTCCAGTTCAGGACTATCAACCTTCCCAGACTGTATAGAGAGGCTGAAGATTCTAGGAAAACTCTCAGGTTTACATTCAAATATTAAGAAATCATCAATGTGGTGGTGATTTAGTCGCTAAGTTGTGTCCAACTCTTGCAACCCCATGGACTGTAGCCTGACATGCTCCTCTGTCCATGGAATTCTCCAGGCAAGAATACTGGAGTGGGTTGCCATTTCCTTCTCAAGGGGATCTTCCTGACTTAGGACTTTAACCCAGGTTTCCTGTATTGCCGGCAGATTATTTACCGACTGAGCTATGAGGGAAGCCCAATCATCAATAGTAAGTGAAAATGAGAGAGAAGCCATATGAGTCTGTTTTACATTCCTTTAAATTTTGCTCCAAATAACACTTTTTTATAGTAAAACATATTAGTGTTTATTATTAATACATTGATTAGAATAGCTACGTGTTTCTAGCACACTATTTTTTCCCCATACCCTGGTTGACAGATGGGCTTTGTGCTTTTGTCCTTGGTTGAGCAGATCAATTAAAAAAGAAGAACAAACACCTAGTTACACTGTATTCTCAACCTTACTATGGATAAAATCAGGATTGAGGTTTTTTAAATCTGTTTCTCTTCTTTATACTACCTCCTGGGAGTTCTGCTTGTCTATTAGCCTCAATTTCTATTGAGACAAAGAGTAGTTCCAAACCTCTCTCCTGCCCTGCTCTGTCACCTCCAAAGCCTCTTTCATTTTATATTTTTTGTTGTTTATAATAGATGTCTCATGATCCCCTAAGAGTTAGTATCTTGATAGAATTCTCTCCCTTCTTAATCACCAAGGCCACTTCAACTCTGACACTTGAGAGTCCCTCACAACAGTTTTTCTCATCTGGTTGTTCTGATTTGTCTCAATTTGTTCTGTTTAGAGTTCGTGATAACTGCTTCCTCCCCTTCATTTCCACCACTCCTGAATGAATCCTAATCCTCCTTATGCCTGGATTGTCCAACAGTCTCTACCCAGAGCCCCTGACCCCAACCCAGTCTGCAGTCAGGAGGCAGAACAGACTCTTCAGCTACCATTTTCATCCTTGTTCTGCCCACTGGAATCTTCAGCAATTCCCTAAAATTAACTGCATTTTATCAGCTTCCATTTAAGAGTTCCATTATCTACCTCCTTTTCTTATCAAATTATGCTACTTTCTTGTTGAAAATTGAGCATTTATAATCAAATTATGCTGCTTCTCTATGGGAAACCTCATTTCACTCCAGACTGCTTACCAAGGCCTAATAAAGTGTCTGCCTATCTTTCTGACCTTGTTTCCTACTGTGCTTGCCACAGGTCGCTTGTTTCTTTCTGTTCCTTCTTGCCCAAAGCGCTTTACACTAGCTTTTCCCTCTGATGTGAAAGTTCTCAGATCACTGTATGACTGGCTTTTTCTCATCATTTGGGACTCAGTCAGCAACTGCTGATTCCTCGGAGAAGTCTTCCCTGATCATCCCATCGAATGTGCATTCTCTGCTGCTACTGTCACCTTGTTTAGTTTTATTTTATTCATAGTACTTTATATCATTTTTCACTTGTTTATCACCTGTCTGTGCCATTGGAAAAACCAGTCCACAAAAAACCAGGACCTTGGCTCTCTTGTTTACTGCAGGGCTTAGAACAGTGCCTAGCACACAGTTGCAGCTCAGGAAATATTTCTTGAGTGAATGATAGTGACATGATTTTTACCCCCTAATTAAATCAAGCCATTCTCTGTGCTGTCTTGCCTGTCCATTTACAAATTCATAATCAAGAATTTTCTTTATTATGTTCCCTTCTACTGAATTCCCCTATTGTTCCTTCTTATGAATTTGTATTAATCACTTCCTTCAAAATCTAGTGGGCTTCCCTGGTGGCTCAGAGGTTAAAGCATCTGCCTCCAATGTGGGAGACCCGGGTTTGATCCCTGGGTCGGGAAGATCCCCTGGAGAAGGAAACGGTAACCCACTCTCTAGTATTCTTGCCTTGAGAATCCCATGGACGGAGAATCTCGTAAACGGAGAAGCCTGGTAGGCTACAGTCCATGGGGTCACAAAGAGTTGGACACGACTGAGCAATTTAACTTTTCAATTTTCATTAACTTTCAAGATCTAGCACAAGTGCCGCCGCTTGCAAAAACCCTTCTTAAATTCTTCCTAATGTGAGCATTCTATTGCTTCTCTCCCATAAATTCACCCCATGGTTTTCGTATCATCTTGTGCTTTAAAAAAATAGATCAATGTGTTGCTTTGTAACTGCAATTTGTGTGTGTGTGTGTGTGTGTGCTTTTTGAAGTCATCTAAAATTGTTTTCCTGTTGAAAGAAGGTGTAGTTAAGTGATGGAAGCTTTAGACTGGAAGTCCTAGAGAACAATTTCAGGCCACTTTGAACAGGCTACTTCCCACATCTATAAAATGGAACAGTTAGTCTAGAACAGAAGTGTTAGTCTAGTCTAGAACAAAATGGCAGCCTACAGGTTGAATGAGACACACACATGTGTTTCATCTGGCCTGAGGAAAATTCAAATTAGTTGGCAATGTTAAAAAACTGGGAAATTTTTGCAGAACTTGGAATTCTACCCTCTCTGGACAAAAAAGAAGAAAAAGAAATCAACAGATGGGGCAATAAGAAGCCTACATTTCTACATGGGAACAAATCCACTGAGAAGGAAAAGTGACTGTCCCTTAACACAGGGTAGGAACTCTCTGATGTGACATGGTGCCCTAGTTGCCTGGTACTTCACTTCATTTGTTTATGCTAACTCTCTGTTAAGAGTTTGAATATATAACCCCAAGATTGTATCAACTCTGAGGTCCCTTCTAACTCTATATATCTATCAGTTCAGTTTAGTTCAGTCGATCAGTCGTGTCTGACTCTTTACGACCCCATGAACTGCAGCACGCCAGGTCTCCCTGTCCATCACCAACTCCTGGAGTTCACTCAAACTCATGTCCATTGAGTTGGTGATGCCATCCAGCCATCTCATCCTCTGTCATCCCCTTCTCCTCCTGCCCCCAATCCCTCCCAGCATCAGGGTCTTTTCCAATGAGTCAGCTCTTCACATGAGGTGGCCAAAGTATTGGAGTTTCAGCTTTAGCATCATTCCTTCCAAAGAAATCCCAGGGCTGATCTCCTTTAGGATGGACTGGTTGGATCTCCTTGCAGTCCAAGGGACTCTCAAGAGTCTTCTCCAACACCACAGTTCAAAAGCATCAATTCTTCGGTGCTCAGCCTTCTTCACAGTTCAACTCTCACATCCATACATGACCACTGGAAAATCCACAGCCTTGACTAGACAGACCTTTGTTGGCAAAGTAATGTCTCTGCTTTTGAATATGCTATCTAGGTTGGTCATAACTTTCCTTCCAAGGAGTAAGCGTCTTTTAATTTCATGGCTGCAGTCACCATCTGTAGTGATTTTGGAGCCCAAAATAATAAAGTCTGACACTGTTTTCACTGTTTCCCCATCTATTTCCCATGAAGTGATGGGACCAGATGCCATGATCTTCGTTTTCTGAATGTTGAGCTTTAAGCCAACCTTTTCACTCTCCTCTTTCACTTTCATCAAGAGGCTTTTGAGTTACTCTTCACTTTCTGCCATAAGGGTGGTGTCATCTACATATCTGAGGTTATTGATATTTCTCCCAGAAATCTTGATTCCATCTTGTACTTCTTCCAGCCCAGCGTTTTCATGATGTACTCTGCATAGAAGTTAAATAAGCAGGGTGACAATATACAGCCTTGATGTACTCCTTTTCCTATTTGGAACCAGTCTGTTGTTCCATGTCCAGTTCTAACTGTTGCTTCCTGACCTGCATACAGGTTTCTCAAGAGGCAGGTCAGGTGGTCTGGTATTCCCATGTCTTTCAGAATTTTCCACAGTTTATTGTGATCCACACAGTCAAAGGCTTTGGCATAGTCAATAAAGCAGAAATAGATGTTTTTCTGGAATGCTCTTGCCTTTTCAATGATCCAGCTGCTGCTGCTGCTGCTAAGTCACTTTAGTTGTGTCCAACTCTGTGTGACTGTTGGCAATTTGATCTCTGGTTCCTCTGCCTTTTCTAAAACCAGCTTGAACATCTGGAAGTTCATCGTTCATGTATTGCTGAAGCCTGGCTTGGAGAATTTTGAGCATTACTTTACTAGCATGTGAGGATTCTAGATAAATGTATCTTATCTCTCTACCAAGACTTGAAGTTATAGTGCCTTGAAGGATAGTGCCTGGTTCTTTTTCTTTGCTTATGCAGATTATAGTGCTCAGATAAAGCAGATGCTTAAAAGTTGTTTGTTGAATGTTAAATTTAGTTATATATACAAATATGCAGTAAAAACCAAATACTACCTAATAAAAACTTTATTACAAATGTTTGTTTGGCTTTTACAAAGAAAGACATCATATCAAATGTAATTAAAATACTAACACAGAGTTTATATGATATGGAAAATTTAACTCTGGACAGATATCAACCAGATGAAGTTTCACATAGGCAGGAGGAAAGAAATGTCTCTCAGTCTTCTTTGTCTGTATGTAGCTCCCACTAACAGTTCATTGTAGTTCTGCGGGTGTATCAAGAGCAGATTGTACTCAAGAGGTGAAAAAATATTGCTATTTGCCCTCCCAAGTAACGGTCATGTGTTCAACAGCTGGGACTTGCTGAGACCCTCATTTGTTGTAATACCAATTATTACCTTTGCTGTATTCCCACAAAACCACAAAATATTTGGCATAGTTCAAGACCACCATATTTAATAAATCCCTTTATTCTTTCTGCAACAATCCATTAACTTTTAAGGGGAAGACATCACACTAAAATATTTTCCATGGATTAACAGCAATAGATATTAGAGTCCACACCCAGATTGGGCCATATATGGTACACTGAAGTAAATAGAAGTGTTGACTCTATTACTGAGGGCAGATTTGTTGCCAGGGTTGTCAAAGACTATATTCTGAACACTTTCTTAATTTTTTCCATTTCCTACTATTAATATAAAGAGTACTCATAAATGACATAAATATTTCATTTGAGAAAAGACTGCATTACTCAAAATGTCTACAGTAACAAAAGACATAGTTGATACTGTGCCATTCATATTAATACCAGAATAAGTCTTTTTTATGAAGTTTGAATAATTGTAATATTTGAAAAATATTTTAGAAATTTACATTTATTTGGAACATTATATTCTAAAGAATTAAAAGACAAAAAAGTTAAGCTAATTGAAAATATCAGCAGTTAATTTGGACCATTTTAACCTCTATCATGTGTACAGGGACTGAGTTGGTGTGTACTTTTATACTATCTATGAAAACATGGCTTAATAAGTAAATGAATAATATAAATAATATTTGAAAGGAAGCATTTACTTACCAAAGAAAGTAATTTGTCTTCCAGCACTTGAGATTTCTTTTATTTATAAAGCATTCTATTCAAAGTATAGGCAAGACCAGACCTTCTTGGATATGCTAATTATTTTTATCTATTTACTAAATCTAGGTCTTAACTGCCAGTACTTGTTAGTCATTTTTCTGGTTACTGTATGTACTTGAAAGTAATAAAGCTACATTTCCTTCAAAATGGCCTAGTTGGTCCAAATTAGTGAGTTTTTCTGTATGTATTTGTATTTGGGTTTGGATAATTTTCATCTTTCACTGATGTCTAAACCATTGCAAATCACACAGTTTACATATTAAAGAAATCTAGTTGCACCCAACAGTGAAAAGTAGAGTAGAAGAAATCTTTTGCAATCTGTGTGATTTTAACCTTGCTGAGTCTTGTTTATAAAATGGGGGTGATAGTATCTATTTCCTAGGGATGTTTCGAGATAAAGATAGTAGAGATAAAGCAAGCGTTCTCTTAGTAAATAAGGTCCCTGTTATCACGATCATTCCTAATATGTGTTGAAGATCCTATGTAATAAATTATGCATTTTCTAATTTATCCTGCATTATTCCCATTTTGGGCTTCCCAGGTGGTGCTAGTGGTAAAGAACTCTCCTGCCAATGCAGGAGACACAGGAGATGCATATTCGATCCCTGAGTCAGGAAGATTCCCTGGAGGAGGAACACTCAAGTATTCTTGCCTGGAGAACCCCATGGACAGAGGAGCCTGGAGGGCTACAGTCCCTAAGGTCTCAAAGAATCGAACATGACTGAAGAGACTTAGCACACATGCATGCATTCCCATTTTGCAGGTAAAGCCACTAAGGCTCAGAGAATTAAGAAACAGATCATACGTGTTGAAGAGCTTCTTCCTTTTGGCTTCTGCTTGTAAACTAGGTTAGCAAGGCACTATTTTGCTACAAAAACAAACTTAGAAATTAACCAGCACAGCATCAATGGTCACTGGTGAGTAGTGACTGCAGTTCTGAGACTGGTTTTCATAAACCCTTTGTAGAAGCAGCCTCAGTATTTTGAGGCTGTACCCATTGCAGGGAATATGCATCATCCCCTATCCATCCCCTCCTCCACCCCTGGACACTCTCCATTATGAATTGAGTCCTGAGAACTTCCTGTCTCTTTACTCCCCCAGGGTTTTCAGCCACAGTCATCTCTGACATGTATTTCTACCCTCCTAGTTATTTGCTTTCTTAGACTCTTCTATTACTCTAGTCAATGTCTACTTCAGCACATATCTTTCCGTTGTTATAGAGGAAGAAGTTGGTGTTTGGATTGGTTTAGAAATGTTGTTCTTTCCAATTCATACCACTCCCTGACCCAGTAACTTGAGGGAGCACATGGCCCTGAGTACAGAGGTGACTCCCCATGAAGCATTCTTTCCCTAGGCTCTTTTACCCCAATCACTTGAAGCAGGTTAGTGGAAGGAGAGGTATGGTGGTGGTGGTGGTAACTGTAGTGGTGGTGCTGGTGGTAGTGATGGTATTGGTGACAAGTGGTGACAAGTGGTGGTGGAAAGAGTTTGTTCAACTACATCTGCATTTCACCCAGCAAATATTTGTATGGACATGGGATTTCATTCCATTCTGATAAGTTGAACTTACCAATGTTTCATAGTTTATCAGGAGCATATGATATTAAAATTGAAAGTTCCCAAGCAAACAGTATCTCTATTCCTCAAGTGGCACATGTCTTCATATGTTTGTTTGTATTTTTTTCCTTTAAAATTTAAAAGATCTTCCACCACTTGCGTGAAACAAATGCTTTTAACAGAAGGCCAGGGAGGGAATTCCCTGGTGGTCCAGTATTGGTGCTTTCACTGTCATAGGCCCAGGTTTGATCTTGGTTGGGGAACTAAAATCCTACCAGCCCAGCTGTCAAAAATCCCCAAAACAAACAAAACGCCACAAAAAACCATAACACCAGGGATAACATGGATTCAGGTAATGTCTCAGTTCTTGGGAATTCTAGGTATGGTACCTATGCTAACAAGACTGTAAGCTCCTAAATGGATTCTATGTATTTTATGGAAAAAGACAATATTATGCTTGTCATGTTGAGTAACTAAACAATTTAGAAGAAGAAATGTAGCTCTAAAAGATACTTTATATCAACAAAGAATTTCTGGATGTGTTTAGAGATCACAAGCTGCCCACCTAGGAGCAAAAGGTATTTCAATGAGCTCAATCTCAGCCTTAGGAGAGGCAGATAGAAGAGTAGACTAAGACCACACCCTGTGGAAAAGCCTTAGGACAACCTCAAAACAGCGCATAAAAGAACACGAATGAAGCTTGGGTAGGGTGCAGAACAAAATTTCCTGGGCTCTTTTATGGCTCTGTCTGTTCTTGCAGTCTGTGACCTCAGGGCTCCGCAGCCTCCTCCCTGGGTCTGTCAAATGGAGGAATGCTCCTCCTGGTTAGTGGACACAACCTAAGCTCTGTACTGTGAAACTCACAGACCCTTTGCTCTAGGTGTGGTCAAAAGAACAAAATTATTATTATAATTACTAGGCATAACTTGAGTCACTCTGCATCACATCTTCCCTAAATGTGTACCCTGGATCTACATGTTGTTACCAAGAAAAAAGGTGACTGCTGGACTAGGAAAAGACTTCTGTTGAAATGATGGATTTTGCACTGTTTTGTTTTCTAGAACCTGTCTTAGTAATCACCTGCAAAGCTACAATTTTGGCAACATGAGCTGGCAACCTAACATAACGTTGCTGTATCTTGGATTATGGAAGTGTCTTTCCACATGTCCAAACCTGCCACATTCTCTTCCTACCTTCCTCCGTGCTTCATCAACAATGCCTGCTTCTTTCAACTACCTGGATCTTCATGTGCACCACTTAAATACAGCAGCCAGGAGCCAGTGTGGCCACTGAGCATGAAAAATGAAGCCAGTCTGAAGTAAGTGTACACACTGGCTCTCCAAGACTTAGTATGAAAAAAAGGAAAATATCTTATTAATAATTTTTCACATTGCTTTCAGGTTGAAATAAAAGTAATTTGGATGTATTGACTTAAAGCATGATTAAAATTAACTTTACCTTTTTCTTTTTTTTTTTTTAATATTTTTGACTGTGGCTAAGAAAGTTAAAAATCACAAATGTGGCTTGCCTTTTTGGCTCAGATTGTATTTCTATTCTAGAGTGGTCTAAATAGTTTCCAGTCCTTTGCATTAGCCAGGTCTATTTAAGAAAAAACATCTCCTTAGACAATAGCTTCTAAAAATGTTTAATCTCTTTATAGAAATATCAAATAGTTTCAAATGGATTATCAACTAAATTTAGGTATCCAAACAGCCAGTAGTACTGGAAATTCAAATCTGTTAAACTGTAGATCAAATAATTGGTCAAGCAGTGGTACTAATGCTTTTTTGTGTCATGTACCCATATTGTTCATTGAACAAATATTTAAATTACGTGTGTACTGTATTCCAGACTATGACAGGCTCTGAAAATACAGCTGATAAATCTGAGGAAAGTTTTAGATGCTTTCCGCAGAGGAAAAAAATGTATATATATTTATTTATAAATTTAATTTTAGATTCTTGTGAATCTTCTGGAGCCCATCCATGAATCCTAAATTAATAATTTCTAAATTTGAGAATAGAGTATGGGCTTCTGGGCTTGACTACTGACTCCACTCAGGAGACCCTTGGCTATACTTTATTTTCTGTAAGTGCTAGTTTCCTCATGTCTAAGATGTGGAGATGTGAACAAACAGTAGGAAATAAGAAAAGTTAACACTGAGATATATAAAGGCATTCCTCTCATAGTCTTCCTAAGCACCCAACTATGTAGATGCTAAATAGATCATAACTATTATTTCTCACCTTGCCTTGTGTGAGAAAATGAGTCAAAAGGATAAGTTAGAAGATGGATTCTTCATGTCTGAATCTTCCTTTCTATGTCAAGTTCTTAAATTATGTAGCAGCCCTAGAGGTTAGTTGTTTAAACAAAAATAAGACTTTTACAACCAAGCCATGACCTTTTAAATAAGTTGTTCAGAAATGGTGTGTAAGCGGTCTGGGGTAATTTGTCACTACAGAACTGAGAACACATCTGCCCACACCTTGAGAGATACTATGTGGTATGTGCATATGTTTTTCTGTGGTTTGAAAACAGATTCGTGTCTGCAGACCTTACAGATGGGTTCCTGTTTGGGACAGGTTATTTTGTTTGTTTTTTAGAAAACTGTCATGATATATATATATATGTATATATATATATATATATATATATATAAATTTTTTTTTTTTTTATAGGCAGTCTGAAGGCAACCTCCAGCAGGAACAAGCAGATGCAAATTTCAGAATGTTAAGTGGCCCTGAATGAATAAGAACTTGGGCTAAGAAGCCAAAGCTATTCCTATACTTGCCACACTCTGGAATGATCCATCTTTCAAATTATTAAGTAAAAGGTAGAGTGACTCACCAGCTACCAGGCAGTGAGGGTAAATCAGCCTTGTCATAATTTTACAGACTTCTCCTTCCACTCATGAAAACAAGTTATGTATGGTATTTACGTACATCTGTGTTGCTGGGCGTTTTCCAAATGCCTCTTGGAGAACATTAAACAGGAAATTGATGCCACAGGGCAAATATTCATTCTTCCCATCCTCTCTCACAAAAACAAGTACAGATTTGCTGTGGCTAGACTGACTTCCCACAGTGTGCTGTTGCTTATTCAGTTTTACACTAGAAGGAAAAAAAAATTCTCTGTTTCAATTTTAAGAATGTTGGAAATGGCTAAAATGCATAAACAAAAAAGCTTCTCTCATGAGAGCACTGAAGTATAGAATTCAGTGCTTTATAAAAATCACAAAATTCAAAGGTTAATGATTGTTCTTCATGCCTACTGATGAAAGTCAATTTGTATCACATTAGACACATCAAATTTGGTTTAAACAGCATGTGTTCTAATTTTCAAATGGAAAAGCTTTAAGCATCTGGCCACTGCAGCTTTTCACATAGGGACGGTATCTCTTTCCAACCTGTTACAGTGGTCTTTGGTTAGTGTCCTCCTCAGGTCCATTTCTCCCTATTTACTTCCTTAGCAGCCCAGAAAATATCTGGAGATTCATTAGGCTCTGGAAAAACTTAATCTTCCAGTCCCAGGAATAGAGAATGTGAGTCAGGTTAAACTATTCAATGCATTCCCTCCCCCAGCCACAGAGATTTATTCAAAGAGGGCATGTGATCTAAGCTCATCCAATCAAAGTGAATCTTGAGGCATTTTCTGGGGAAAAAAGTCATTCTGTTTTTCCTGGTAGACAAGAACACTGAAGTAATTGGCAGTCATATTAGGGTCATAACGGGGATCAGCCTTGAAATAAAGCAAATACTGTGGAGGGCAGAATAGAGAAACTGAATTAAACTAGGCCCCAGATGTCACCATTTTACTGCTGGATCAAGCTTGGCTTAAAGTTCTGTCTCTACACCATTTAACAATATAAACCATTAACCTCCCATGTTGTTTGTATTAGCTTGATTCAAGTTTTCTGTGATTGTTTCATAAGTCCCATACCTATCTGTTAGAAAACATTTATAAAACAAAGGGAAGAGGATAAAGAGAAAATCTAATGGGTTACTTTGGAGGTTCATTTTATAACTAAATATAAAAGGCCAAGGTGAGTAAGGAAAAGAAGAGTGATTGCTATTGAGAACAGGATGAGGCAAAAACATGTTTCACAGTGATGAGTAACCACCATAGTAATGTGGGTGGGAGACAAGTCAATCTATGTATCTTCCTGGGCCCAGGCAGGGGTGGGGTTTAGTAGCAGGAAGGATCTACCCTGAGGGTAAGACCCTCCCCATCAGCCCTTGGATTGAACTACTTAGCAACATACGGCTGTTTACAATTTCAAAGTCATTTGACCTCCATCCTCTTAGTTGCTCCTGACCACCTCTATCTGAAGAATTATAGATTTTTGGTATGTCCCATTTTATGGATTGGGAAACTGAGGTCCAGAGACTCTAAGCTATATGTATACTAAGCAAGCAGTAGAGAATGGGCATAGAGCTCAGATCTTCTTAAGCATATATCAACCTTGAAGGCTGTCCTTTTTGCATTATATTTAGTATTTTGGGTCCTCTAGAGTGAGGCTTGGAGGTATTGACAACTGGCTTCATTCCTGCTGTTTCCTCCACTTTTCCCTTTACCAACATTAGCCAGAGTTTATTTTGTCTGGTATAATTTCCTTCAGTAGTGTATCATGCTCTGAAAGTGTCCCCTCTCTACCCCCCATGACCTGACACCATCAGAACTCCAATTTCTTCAGCCCCTTAAGAGAATAAACTGCAAGGAATGGGCTTGCTGAATGAATGCTCACTGAGATGTGAAAGGCTGGTAATAACTTTAACTGTTAATCCTATCTCTGAACTTTATAAAGTACTTTATAAGTAGGTTTTTGGAGAGATTTTGACTTCCATCAGAAGGGGTTAATCTCTCAGTGTGAAATTTCAGGCAGTGTGGCAAATTGGAGGCAGACTATTTGGGGTAGGGGCGCTTCCTGGCAATCTTGCTACATAAACCAGTCTTCCTTCATCTACTCACAAGGCTCCACTCTGGTCCAGCCCACGACTTATCAGATAACTTTGAACACACCTTGATCCTTATACAGAACTATTCTTTCACCAGCTAACTTGGACTTGATCACTCCCAAACTAGTTCCATACATCTCAAAGCTTGACTCAGCAGACTCTCTGGAGAACTGCCTGCGTGATGGCACAAAGCAGCCTGCAGGCCCTCCAAGAGCCTGGGACGTGGATTTGACAAAGATACTGTGATATTTAGGTTTTTTCAAGTGACAAGATGCAGAGGCCTATTTGGGATACTTCAGGAGATGGAAATTACTAGAACAATAGATGGGGCACTATAGAGCTATAAAAAAGCAACTTTTAGCTGGCCAGGTCTCACAGAGAATCAGAATGTAGTACAGTGCACAGCAAGAGCTTCTGACACCCTCATGATACAAGAACTCTGGTCATCTGATCATTGCCTCAGGCTTATTTATCCTTGCTCTAGTGAGTCCACTATTGTGACTCAGCTACTGTCTATCTTCATTTATTTCTCTTTCTTTCTGACTCAGTTTTCCCCACTTCATGGTTTCTACTACCTCAACGCTTGTTTTGAGACTTTGAATCACATCCCTCTGGATCTCTGTTGTTCTCTCCTGCCCGTAACCTACTTTTTGTCTCCATTCAAAGACTCCAAGAGAGGATATGTTTGGGTCCATTGGTTATTGTCTAGTTCTGAGCATCTGCTTCCCAGCATCTACTGGGCTCCCTCATGAGTTCCCTGTGGACCAGGCAACAACCCCTGGTTTAACTAGTCTTGTGCTCCTGAGCACCCTGGCAACCCTTGGCAGGTCCCTGGCATGCTAAAGACTCCACCTGGGAGATTTCCTTCTCATCTCCTTTTAGCAACAATTCTTTCCCAACCAAAACAAAAACAAAGACCAGACTAGGCACAACAGAAGGACAGGTCACTGTATACATGGTTGACTTCCCTGGTGGCTCAGACAGTAAAGCGTCTATCTACAATGCGGGAGATCTGGGTTCGATCCCTGGGTTGGGAAGATCCGCTGGAGAAGGAAATGGCAATCCACTCCAGTACTATTGCCTGGAAAATCCCATGGACAGAGGAGCCTGGTAGGCTATAGTCCATGGGGTCGCAAAGAGTCGGACATGACTGAGCGACTTCACTTAAGTGTAAGGTGCTAAGCGACATGTGAAAAATAAAAGGCTACTAAAAAACATGATCTCATTTAGTTAAGACCTAAAGAGAGTGTTATATATTCCAAATGCACCTTAAGAACAGGATAGTTGGGAATCACAACGGTAGTTCAAAGGAACACAAAGTATAAGAGCTAGAAAGTACATGGCAGACCGCTTTTCCAGCCCTCTCTTCATAGTTGGAAGAAGCCCATAGAAGTTAACTGACCACTTCATTAATTCACACAATTGATGGTGGAGCCCTGACACCTGGCCAGTAAACCACCAGTCCATATTTCTGAACTAGTAATGGATTTTCCTTTCTTAATAATGGAATGGATCACATTTAATGCTCAAAGAACTGTACCGATTGTACCAGTGAATGTGGACAAGGGCTAATAGCAAAGTTGGAACATAGTGGTTTGAAGTATTTATACAAAATAACGTCTGTGTTTTCTACAGGGTATAGGATATAGTGAGATATAACAGAAAAAGGCCAAAAAGTAAGAGTTTAGAATCTCAGATTCAAGTCTTATTTTCCTGCCACCAACCAGCTGTGTACACTTGGACTACTGTCAACTTTCCAGGCCTCAGATTCTTCATCTAGGGAAAAATTAGGCCAGACAACCATTCAGACCCCATGTACCCATGACTCCTCCAGCTCTGCCCATTCTGGCAATGACAATTCACACTTTTTGGCATTAAGTACAGTGGGCCAAGAGTACCCAACCAGATGATTGCCAGTTGACTAAACTAAGAATTTAATAAGATGTTATCAGAAGTATCTAAAGGCAAATGGACTATGAAATGGATTTGGCCTTTCAAGAAATCTTGGCTTAGATTTGTTACTATTTCCAAAATTACCAGGAAAGGCATTTAAAATCCTAACATTTCATAGAGAAAAAAAAGAAAAGGGTTTCTATAGTGTACCATATATGGAGACACTTAAGCATGTCTTTATTTCTGGTAAGTTGAAAATGGAAGAGACATGACAATTATCCAGTACACAGAGTGGCATTTTAATATACTGTATCAGTAATAAATTTTGATGAATGTAAAACTAAAACTGGATTATGTAGAGAGAAGGGTCTCCTGCTTGAAAGTTATACTCTGAGATTGCCAATAAGTCTTTAGACCACTGGCAGTTCCACCATGGATGGTTGTACCTTGAACAGCTCTAAGGGGTGCCACTCACATAGAACCTATGTGGGTAGTGCCCTCTGGAGCTGTACATTGCACAAGTCACAGTGTACTCCGTAGTGACCCTGACCATAGAAACAATAGTGATTTCTTTCAGAATGCCATTGTGGTCAATGAAACTTAAGCAGTCTGCCTGTCTTACTAGCTCTTCTTGAATTCAGAACAAGCAGATATTCAACACAAAATTATTTCAGCTGGACAAAGAAAACATATTTTTATTTACTTAACCAGCTCTCAATCACTATTACATTAAGTTGTAGTAAATACACAGTGCCAAGAATAGCCTGGATTTTAATCCCAGCTTTTGCATTTCCTACTAGTTTTGTGAGCCTTGGGAATGCTGCGTAACCTTTCTATATCAGTTTCCACATATAATATAAGGATGTTAATAGTGCCTGATTGTAGAGTTTTTATAAGAATTGAATTAAACATGTACATATTTCAAAATCCTTAAAACAGTGCCAGGCACATACTAAGCTTTATGTATGGATTTGTTAAATAAGTAAAAATTACAAGTACCTGTTTGTTATCATTTACTGACTATTCCAGCATAGTCTATTAAACAAAATACTATATTAGTCATAGTACACTTCCAGTTATACATCTGACTCAAATTTTACTGAGACAATAATTAAAGCTGAGAGAAAAATAATATATTGAGAGTTGTTTAAAACCTCTCCTTCTCTAAAATAGACTAGACATGAAAAATATGAGTTACATTCTTAGCAATAAGGTACTATTTAAGATTTTGAAACAAATATTAGGTTCAGTATTTTGGACATAAATTGGATTGTCAGTAAAGCTGAACACCTTCTTACAGGTTTCACTTCTTCTTCCAAAGTCATAAATATAAATTGTTTTCCTAAGTTGACTATTATCCATTTCATTATGAGAATATGTAAATTCAGAGAAGTTAATTTGCTCTACTAATTTGAATTTATTACCCAAATAGCATAACAACAATATTAGAAGGAAGGAAATACCATTAACACTTATTCCCTAACACAACAGTTGTGTTTATTTTGCTTTGTTTCTTTCTATACCAAGTGGTTGGGGAAAAAAACTAAGATGCTTAATAAGCCTCAGTCACCTGTCCTTTTTCCTTATCCGCTAGAAGTTTTTATCCATCCAGTAAATATTTGTTGAACATTTCATGGTTATGAACAAGACAGCCTAATGCCCCAGTCCTCAAAGAACTTAATTCTAGTTGGGAATAAATAAGTAAATCAATAAATAAACAAAATAATCCCAGACCTTTTGGGTTCAGGGAAGTCCCCTCTGAGGACATTTGAACTGGTAGAAGAATGTTAAAGGAGGTACTAATATAAGCCATCCAAACAAGCTGAAGGCATAGGGAGGAACACATGCAAAAGCCCTAGCATGGGAGCCAGCTTAACATATTCAAGGAAGCAAAAGGTGGCCAACGGGAATGGGATTTGTCAGCAGAGGCCCAGGAGATAGGCAGGAGTCAGCTTAGTAGGGCCTGTAGGCCATGGTGAGGAGCTTAAGATTTTATTCTAAGTGCAACAAGAAGCTTTTGGAAGATTTTAACCAGAGGTAGTACATATCCTGTCGTTACTCTTAGGCTACTCTGGTTTTTTAGTGGAGAGTGAACTATGGTGAGGCAAGAGCACGAGATAGACCCATTAGTAGTCTATCCAATCACAGTAGTCAAACCAAGAGAGGACGGTGACTTAGACTCAAGTGATGGCAGTGGAAATGGACTAGAGTAGATGGATTCAAGGTGTATTTTAGAAGTAGCACCTACAAACTTCCCAATGGATTAGATGCAGAGAATGAGGGAAAGGGAGAATCTAGAATGATTGAGATCTCAGTTTTTTGGGTTAAGTAATTGGGTATATGATGGGAGTATATACTTAGACTGAGAAGGAAACATATTTAGTTTGTAAGGCCTATTTGGAATTCAACTGGAAATGTCGGCAGTTGGATACACAAGTCTGAAGCTTAGGTCAATTACATAGCTGGGAGACATCAACAGATAGTAACATTTAAAGCCATGGAACCAGAAGAAAATGAAGAAGAAATAATTGAAAATTAGACCCTGCAACAGTCCAACTTTCAGATTTCAGGCAGAGGAGAAAGAGCCAGCTATAAAAACTGAGACTAGTTCAATGGTTTAGGAAGAAAACCAGGACAATGTGATGTTTCTGAAGTCCAGAACACAAATTGAGTCAAAAAGGAGACAGTTCTTATGAATGCAGTTAATAGGTCACATAAAGTGAGAGTGAAGACAAATCCATTTGATTTGGCAATGTGGAGACTTCTGGAGATTTTGACAAGATCAATTTTACTGGAGTCCTAGAGATTAAAGCTAGAATGGAGTGGTAGCGATTGAATAAATGTAATGCAATTGCAGTGAAAATCTAAATAGAATATTTCTTAAAAATTGACAAATTGATTCTAAAATGTACATAGAATAGAAAAGGGCCAAGAATAGCCAAATTACTCTTAAAGATCAGTGGGGGATTTTTTCATATAAGATACCAAGACTTGTTAAAAATCTAAAATAGTTATGGAACATTGATATACGGACATGCGTGGCATTGCATAGTTTCCCTGGTGGCTCAAACAGTATAAAGAATCTACCTGCAATGCAGGAGACCTGGGTTCAGTTCCTAGGTTGGGAAGATCCCCTGGAGAAGGGAATTGCTACCCACTCCAGTATTCCTGCCTGGAGTATTCCATGGACAGAGGAGCCTGGTGGTCTATAGTCCATAGGGTTGCAAAGAGTCAGATATTACTGGGTGACTAACACTTTCACTTTCATCAAGACTTGTTAAAAATCTAAAATAGTTATGGAACATTCATATATGGACATGCATGGTCAATTTTCATCCCAGTCCCAAAGAAAGGCAATGCCAAAGAATGTCCAAACTACCAAACAATTGCACTCATCTCACACTCTAGCCAAGTAATGCTCAAAATTCTCCAAGCCAGGCTTCAATAGTATGTGAACTGTGAACTTCCAGATGTTCAAGCTGGATTTAGAAAAGGCAGAGGAACCACAGATCAAATTGCCAACATCCGTTGCATCATCGAAAAAGCAAGAGAGTTGTAGAAAAACATCTACTTCTGTTTTATTGACTATGCCAAAGCCTTTAATTGTGTGTATCACAACAAACTGTGGAAAATTCTGAAAGAGATGGGAATACCAGACCACCTGATCTGCCTCTTGAGAAATCTGTATGCAGGTCAGGAAGCAACAGTTAGAACTGGACATGGAACAACAGACTGGTTCCAAATAGGGAAAGGAGTACGTCAAGGCTGTATATTGTCACCCTGCTTATTTAACTTACATGCAGAGTACATCATGAGAAACTCGGCTGGATGAAGCACAAGCTGGAATCAAGATTGCCAGGTGAAATATCAATAACCTCAGATATGCAGATGACACCACCCTTATGGCAGAAAGCAAGAAAGAACTAAAGAGTCTCTTGATGAAAGTGAAAGAGGAGAGTGAAAAAGTTGGCTTAAAACTGAACAATAACCCTGTATATGAGACAGCAAAAGAGACACTGATGTATAGAACAGTCTTTTGGACTCTGTGGGAGAGGGAGAGGGTGGGATGATTTGGGAGAATGGCTTTAAAATATGTATAATATCATATATGAAACGAGTCGCCAGTCCAGGTTCGATGCACGATACTGGATGCTTGGGGCTAGTGCACTGGGACAACCCAGAGGGATGGTATGGGGAGGGAGGAGGGTTCAGGATGGGAAACACATGTATACCTGTGGCAGATTCATTTTGATATATGGCAAAACCAATACAATATTGTAAAGTTAAATAAAATAAAAAATTAAAAAAACTGAACATTCAGAAAACTAAGATCATGGCATCTGGTTCCATCACTTCATGGCAAACAGATGGGGAGACAGTGGAAACGGTGGCTGACTTTATTTTTCTGGGCTCCAAAATCACTGCAGATGGTGATTGCAGCCATGAAATTAAAAGACGCTTGCTCCTTGGAAGAAAAGCTGTGACCAATCTAGACAGCATATTTAAAAGCAGAGACATTATTTTGCCAACAAAGGTCCATCTAGTCAAAGCTATGATTTTTCTAGTAGTCATGTATGGATGTGAGAGTTGGACTATACAGAAAGCTGAGCACCAAAAATGACGCTTTTGAACTGTGGTATTGGAGAAGACTCTTGAGAGTCCCTTGGACTGCAAGGAGATCCAACCAGTCCATCCTAAAGGAAATCAGTCCTGAATATTCATTGGAAGAACTGATGCTGAAGCTGAAACTCCAATATTTTGGCCACCTGATGTGAAGAACTGACTCATTTGAAAAGACCCTGATGCTGGGAATGATTGAAGGTGGGAGCAGAAGGGGACGACAGAGGATGAGATGGTTGGATGGCATCACTGATTCGATGGACATGAGTTTGAGTAAGCTCTGGGAGTTGGTGATGGACAGGGAGGCCTGGCATGCTGTAGCCCATGGCGTCGCAGAGTCAGACACTACTGAGCGACTGAACTGAACTGATGCATGGCATTGCATGACAGATTATTTGGTCAATGGAATGACTGGTTATCTATATGGAAAGAGTAAAATTGAATCCCTACCTCACATCATTTGGTGTATCAGTTACAGGTGGATCAGGGATGTAAAGTGAAAGCCAACATTATTTTGTCCTTTAGGAGAAAATTTTTTGAAATTTTATAACCTCATGGTAGAGAAGAATTTCTTAAGATAAAGTTCTAACCATTAAAGTAATGAATCATAAATTTGCATTAAAATTAAGAACAATTTGTTTCTCAAAAGAGACCATTTAGAAAGTGAAAACTCAAATCACAAAGTAGAATAGGGAATGTTTGCAACAACTACAACCACAATGGATTAGAATCCAGTATATCTCAAGATCTCCTACCAATCAATATCACGGGACAAGTGACTTGGCAGAAAAAGCAAAGAACATATAAAAAAAATTTCATAGTAGAGAAATCCTTAATGACAAATTGACATATGGAAAGACAAGTTTAAGTCCGTCAGATGTGTCCAACTCTTTGCCACCCTATGGACTGTAGCCCACCAGGTTCCTCTGCCCATGGAATTCTCCAGGCAGAAATACTGAAGTGGGTTGCCATTCCCTTCTCCCGGGGATATTCCCGACCCAGGGATCGAACCCAGGTCTCCTGTATTTTAGACAGGAAAGATGTCCAGCCTTTTTAATAAATTTAAAAATGTACATTAAGATGATAATGAGATAATACTTTACATCTGCTGAATTGACAAAATTAGGAAGTCAAGCAATACCAGGTATTGAAAAGGATGCAGTAACCAGAAACTCTTAAAAATTTTCTGAGATTTCAAATTGGTAAAACCAACTTGAAAAACTGTTAACTTTATTTTATAAAATAGAATAATCACATAGCCGAACAATTCCATCCCTGATAATATCCTAATGAAATTAATGGCTTGTTCATTGCCTCACTCTTCATAACAGTACAAATGAGAAACAACACAAACATCTACTGATCAGAAAATGGATTAATATATTATAGAACATTCTCATAATGCATTATGTTTAAGTGTAAATGTTTTACAATTAGAATGAACTGCAGCTTCATCAAACAATATGGAAGAATCAAGGTCCATACATAGAGAATGATACTATTTTTTATAACACTCAAAACCAAAAATAATAATAATGCATCATATTTTTTGGTGATTTGTTCTTGTTGTTCAGCCACTAAGACATCTGACTCTCTGCAACCCCACGGGCTGTAGCATGCCAGGCTCCTCCATCCTCCACTATCTCCCAGAGTTTGCTCAAATTCATGTCCTTTGAGTCAGTGTTTGGTGATAACAGTATCCAAAACCCAACTTAAGTTATCATTGCAGACCCATGTCAACACAGGGCTTCTCTGAGGAGCCGACAGTTTGAATAGGTGCAACTGAAGAACTGAGGAATAAACTTTTTGTTCTGTGATTTGTCACAGAAGGTCTTCAAGAAGTTCACACATATACACATGGCCTGCCCTGCCCTGCCCAGGACTGACCCAGAGGTGAGAGGCAAGGAAGGAACACAGAACACTGGAATCTGAATCTGAATTTGTGGGTGGTTCCTCCCTCAGCTGCAGAAGACTTTTTCGTCCTGTGGAATAGGAACTTGCTTTATATCCTATCCAATGTATTCCTGCTCTATGGTTTCTTAGAATAAACTATGGTTTATTGGCTCTTCATAGCCTTTTGTGTGCTTCCCCAGTGGCTCAAATGGTAAAGAATTTGCCTGCAATGCAGAAGACCTGGGTTCAATCTCTGGGTCAGGAGGATCCCTTGGAGAAGAAAATGGCAACCTACTTCAGCATACTTGCCTGGAGAATTCTGCCGACAGAGGAGCCTGGTGGGCTACAGTCCATGGAGTCACAAAGTGTTGATATTTTCTGTTTCAAAAAGCCAAATTTTTGCAAATCAAAAGATCTCACCCTCGGGCTATTTTATCTCCCTCAGTTAGTCAGTCAGTTCAGTCACTCAGTCATGTCCAACTCTTTGCAACCCCATGGACTACAGCACATCAGGCTTCCCTGTCCATCACCAACTCCCGGAGCTTGCTCAAACTCATGTCCATTGAATCAGTGATGCCATCCAACCATCTCATTTTCTGTCATCCCCTTCTCCCCCTGCCTTCAATCTAGCCCAGCATCACAGTCTTCCAATGAGTCAGTTCTTCACGTCAGGTGGCCAAAATATTGGAATTTCAGCTTCAGCATCAGTCCTTCCAATGAATATTCAGGACTTAACTTCCTTTAGGATTGGTTTCATCTCCTTGTAATCCAAGGGACTCTCAAGAATCTTCTCCAACACCAATTCAAAAGCATCAGTTCTGCACTCAGCTTTCTTTATGGTCCAACTTTCACATCTGTACATTACTACTGGAAAAACCACAACTTTGACTAGACGGACCTTTGTCTCCCTAGGTAATTAAAAAACTATTTTGAAATTCAGAAATCTAGGCAGTGACCTCTTTGTTCTCTGCTGTATCAAATACTCCTCCTTTCCTAGGACAATAAGCCTTAGATTCAAGGTATACTTTTAATGGCAATGAGGGTGAAAAAAACATAAACTACTGAAAAATTCAAGAGATATTAAAAATAATATTTTCCTTTGCTTCTTAGCATAGGATTCCCTGCCCTTCAGAACAAGATCCCTTTCTATCATTCCAGTTGCTCTGCCTGATACTTTATCAATGCATTTTGCACTCAAGCTACAACTGATTTCATACTTGTAATTCCCAAGAGCACAGAGCACTTTGATGGCATCATGCCTTTGCACATGTGGTTTCCTTTTGCCTGAAATACCTTCCTTTTAAGCCTGCCTCCTCATTTTATAAGATACACTCCTAAACTGGAGATTAAGCTATTTTCTGTCAGTGCCAAACCCACCTTTCTCAGGTTGGAGCTGTGCAAACCAGCTTCCTTTTTAGCCATCAGAATTCCTGTTGGTTTCTGTCAATAGGGGGCACTAAAGGAAGACCGGGAGATGGGAAGGCATGAGGAAGTTGAAGGGACTAGTTCCTTCCTATTTGCTTGCTGTTTCTGTAAAGTCACCCAGCAGTGACCCTTATTTTGACAATAGCAGTTGTTTCCATCCCTAGAAGAACCAGCTTCATCCTACCTTCCTCAGAAACACCAGCACCAGCCAGCCATATCTCCTCCTCCAAGGTCTGGGTCCTACCTGTGCATAGTGTTTCATTCAGCTTCTAAATTCTAATATCTCTGATCTCTTCCCTTGGTTTGCTTAGACCTAGGAGGTGGTGGTTGCTTCCTGAAGTTGTTGTCTCTATGAAACCTCAGTGTTCCCTTTTTGCATTTTCAGTTCTCCAAGACCTGACTAATTTCTAATATTAAATTTTCTCTGTTGGAATTCTTAATGTGCTTTTGTTTCCCTGACTGATACTTGTTCTCTGTTAAGTGAAAGGTAGCAGAATATGCCACCTCAAAATATGCCGTTTTGACATAAGTATTATTTAGAGCCGAAGGAAACTGAGAAGAAATAAATACAAGAAAAGCCCTATGCCCTCTCCCTATTTGCCTAAAATACATAAATTTGTAAAGGTGTTCCCCACTCCCTTCTCTACCAGGAAGAAGTTAATTACCCCAGAGATATCTACTTCACAGACCTTACTGACTAGCCCTTATGTTCCATTAATTCCTCCATACATTTACCTTCTGCAATTTACTGCCCTAGAAACTCAAAGTCTTTTCCCTTTGTTTAGTCATTTTTCTAAAAAAAATCTATTATTCTTTTGGCAAGATGCTATGAAGCACAAGTTCTAACCACTCCTTTGAGTTATTCATCACTGACTGCTCCCATGTATGTATGCAATGCATGCACTGATAGATTTTTGCTTGTTTTTCTCTTGTGAATCTGTTCTTTTGTCAGTCTAGTTTGCAGAGTCTCAGCCAATAAATCTTGGATGGGTAGAAGGAAAAGATTTTCCTTCCCTACATAGGACTACCTGGACCATTCATGCACTCCCTCCTCATCAAAGTGTTTGTTTCTGTGCTTCCCCACTACCTTTCATATGACTCCTTTGAAGTGCTTATCACAATATGTTATAATGACTTTCTTATATGAGTGTCCCATTCCTGGGTTAGACTGTCAGAAGTAGAGATTTTTGTCTTATTCATCTTTATGGTACCTGAGCCTGTCACAGTAAATATGCACTCAATAACTGGTCCCTGAATTAACAAATGAACAATCAAATGATTGCATGAATACTATAATAGTCATGTATTTTATCCTGCTAAAACTACAATGACATCTCTTCATCTATACAATAAATCCCAAAGCATCCCTCAATCTGGCGCTTTCCTCTTCAGTTTTATCTCCCTCCCACCCCTTTTATTTCAGCCACATTGTATGGCTCTCAGCTCTCAGAACACCCCTCCAGGCCTCCGTCCTCACTGTCCTTTTGTTGTCGGAAAAATGGGGTGTGAGAGGATAGTCATGTTCCAGGTCTCCAGTGAATCCCTATCACTGGCCGCCAAGTGAGGATCCTTGGCTTTGCACAGGAAAGAATTCAAAAGCAAGCCATAGTAAAGTGAAAGCTGGTTTATTTAGAGAGAGACACACTCTAGGAACAGAATGTGGCCCATCTCAGGAGATGAGAGTGGCCCTGGAGGTACATATTCCATAGACAGATTGCAGCCCATCTCAAAAGATGAGAGGACCCTGAGGTGAGGGGTTGGTTAGTTTTTACAGACTGGATAACTTCATAGGATAAAGTAAAGAGTGGGAGGAGTATTCTAACTACTTTGGAGAAGGGGTGGGGATTCCCAGGGTTGGGGCACCACCCCCTTTTTGGCCTTTCAAGGTCAACCTTGGAACTGTCATGGCATCTGTGGGCATGACATTTAACATATGCTAATGTATTACAGTGAGTGTATAATGAGGCTCAAGGTCTGCTGGGAGGTGAACCTTTCACCATCCTGGGCCTTGTATGTTCTAACTGGTTTTTATTGTATCCTGTTCTTCTTAACGGTTGTGTCATTCTTTTAATGGTCGTGCCCTGCTCCCTTCCTTTCTGTCTCACTTTCTTCCTAAAATCCTTTGTTTATGTCTGACTTCCTTACTACCCTGCAAGCTATTTGTGGTGTTTCTTTATTTCCACTGTCTAGGAGAGTCCTGGGATACAGTAGCCACTCAATGTATAATTATTAAATAAGCATTTCCATACTACTGTAGTTTCCATTATAATTTTTGGTCTTTGCACAATACTTTATGTAGGTTATATGCCACAATTTACTTAGTCACTGCCTTATTGGATATGAAGATTTCTCCCAGTTCACTATTATAATCAATGCAGTAGAGTATTTTTTGTGCAAAAAGGTTGTTTTCTCATAAACAGAGTTATTGTTTTTTTTCTTTTTCTTACAAGAAGGGTAGAATATGAGTTAGTGGGGAAAAAAGAGGAGTTTCATTTTTCCCAGTTGGTGTCAATGATGGTAGGCCATTGATGGTAGTTTAGAGGATGATTGGGCTTCCCTGGTGGCTCATACGGTAAAGAATCTGCCTGCAATGCAGGAGACCTAGTTTGTTCCCTGGGTCAGGAAGATCCCTGGGAGAAGGGAATGGTTACCTACTCTAGTATTCTTGCCTGGAGAATTCCATGGACAGAGGAGCCTGGTGGGCTAGAGTCCATGGGGTTGCAAAGAATCAAACACAACTGAGCAACTAACGCACTTAGAGGATGTTTGAGAGGGGTCCTCATGTGTTTAGAAGGCCAATGAAATAATTTGATTCACAAGTTAAAGTAGTTTCCTAATAACTTCCAAATCAAGATACTCACGTCCAAGTATTCTAGACCAAGTATATCTACATGCCTGAATCCTCATTGTCTCCAGCTTCTCTTTGAGCACACAGAAGCGGAAAGAAATTAGGTGGCATTTAACCTTAGAAATGGGGTGGTTGGAGTTTGAGGAACAGGATAATATATAATTAGTTAGTCAATAGAAATGAAAATCATCTGAAACCACCCTCTTTGAATCATACCAAAGTTTGATTTCACTCTATTTGGAAACCTCCAAAATATAAAGGAATCTTAATATATAAAACAGAAACACTCATGAAAATTTGTCTAAATAGGAGTTCCCTCTGTTGAACTCTCTTTTCCTAAATAGTTTTCATTTTGTAATTGGAGATGTGTTTCCAACATGACATGAAGTCTAGCCCGCATTCTTTCCTAAGCTGTTTTCTGACCACTATAGTTTCAAACAGGCTTAGAATTGCCAAGTTAAAGAAGAGAGAGATAGACAGAGAAAAGTGATGCAAGCCTAAAACTGACTTGACTTCTAGCTTTGGGACAGAAAGCTTCATGGACCTGTGGCCTCATCCATAAATTGAGTAGAAGGTCCCCAAAGATCTTTCTAACTCTGGCTTTCCAAGACCTGAGATGTTTTAGTCCTGATATGTGCAGAGACCTCAGAGAAGCTCAAATTAGCTTTTGTCTTCCCTGAGTTTCAAGAACAAAGAGCGCAACCCAATTCCCTTGCAGGTATAAGGCATCTTGCATCCCCCTGTCCAGATTAAAAAAAAACAAACAAGCAAGCAAAAAAAGCCCAAAGAATTAACTGTTGTGACACCTCAGGAAATGTGTGTCTACTTTATTCATTATGATTTGTATGTTCTCCTTCCTCCAGATCTTTATGGAATCTGACTTGAACTCATTTTGCATTCTTTGTTGACAGAGAGTCCTGAAATAAATCTCTTACAATCTGCAAAAGACATTGTTGCCCAATTTAGCTGAACCTAATCCGGAGAAATCTAATGGAATTGAATGGCTTTTCCTTGCAATTTATCAAGACTGTTTTTAATTTTATATTGCTATTGTTGTTGTTTTTAGCCCAGAGTTAAAGTATTCACTTTGATTTGGAGAAATCACCCTGGGCCGTACCACATGCCCTGGGCTGTACCACATGCCCTGGGCTTAGTTTGCAGATAATGAAAGGACTGCTGTCTTCTCTGCCCCTTCAGGTTTACCCACAATTTGTCAGAAGAAAAGGCATTCATAGAGCTCCATGTTTCATTTTTTTTTTTTCAGTTCCTCCAATTTCCTCTCCAAAAGCACATGCAGCTGTTTATAAAATGCCTCTATTTAGAAGTCCTCTTTAGGAGGCAAAAGGAAATCTTAGGCTTCTTTCAGATAATGTTTTGTGAATGAGGCTGAGAATAAATAATATATTACTGTTTTTTTAGGAGAAAATTCATTGCTGCCACCCCTACCAAGAGGGATCAGTATCCTCACCATGGATCTCTGCTTAGGCAAGGTGGCATTCAAAGGCAACCAGACATCTCTACTGCCAGCTCATCAGGTTGGGGCCAGGACTGCCATGCTCCAGTTTAACTAGCTGGGAGGGACTGTTTTCAAGGGGAATGGAGGTCATTAAACAGGGCAGCCCTTATTTGGCTATCTCAGCATTCTGAAGTGATGCTAGACATGGAAAGTGATGAAAATCAAACAGGAATGTTCAATAAGGGCAACTGGTCACTGTTAGGAAAGCAGATTTCCCCTGTACTATTCCTCTTTGTTTGAATTCAAGCAGTGAACATTGCAAAGTCCAACTAATATGATAAATGATCCAGTAAGTCATGACACAGTGCAATATATATTTTAAATACAAGCCAGAATTTGTCATTTAGTTTGAATGTTGCTTAAAATTAGAACTGTTCTTTTACCACAATTATAGCCTCAGTTTAGTAAAAGGCAGTATTTCAGTTCTTTGTCTTCATAAGCAAGCAATAAAATTGCATATTTAGCAGTCAACAAACTCTCATTGAACACCTACTGTGTGCTAGTCTGATTCTGATTCAGAACCTTGATTCTTGTCCCATTCACATTATTTTTAATGCAAAAATTAAAACTAATATGTTATACTTTAAGCTCTTTTCCTATTTTTCTGTAGGCTGGCAGAGAGAAAATTGCCCAGGGAACGTCTTCTACTACTGAGATCTGGAAATACAGTCCTAAAAAGAAAAAAAGTTCCCTCCCCATGTGGAGGTATCTTTCTTTCTCCAGAGAGAAGCAGATGGGTAAGTAAATAATTGAAAAATAATTATAAATAATTGTAAATTTTCGGTAATTAAAAAAAAAACTAAAAACAGGAGCTTTTGATAGAGTCTGGCAAAGTAAGGGATAACTCCTCTAGAGTGATTGTGGAAGACTCATTCAGGAGGTCTCGTATGATCTTGGGCTTCCATGGTGGCTCAGTGGTAAAAGAATCTGCTTACAGTGCAGGGGATGTGTGCAGGAGATGCAGGTTCAATCCCTGGGTCAGGAAGATCCCCTGGAGAAGGAAATGGCAACCCACTCCAGTATTCTTGCCTGGGAAGTCCCATGGACAGAGGAACCTGGCAGGCTACGGTCCATGGGGTCACAAAAGAGTCAGACACAACTTAGCAACTAAACAGCAACAACATGTGATCTTAGACCTGAATTATGAGGAAGGCCCCAGCCATGGAAAATTTGAAGGAAGAACCTGGGGAGCATTCAGGGAAATCCCCAAGGGGGTAACCTTGGTGTAGTCAAGGAATAAGAAGGACAAGTTGCCTGCAGAGCTATGAGTTAAAAGAGATCTACGAGGTGAGGTCATACAGGTGGGAAGGGGCTGGATAGACTATAGTAAAGTACAACTGGATAACATTGAAAGACTGCGGGGTATCAATATTATTTGTGCTTTAGATTTATCATTCTGGCCAATTTATGGAAAACAGGTGGAAGCAAGAAGGCTAGCTTAAAGTAATTGTGATAAGCGATTATATTGGCAGGGACAGGAAGTAGAGTGGATGGATTTGAGATGTTTTAGAAGCAGAACCTCTAAACTTGCTGAATAATTAGATATGGAGGTGAGGGAAAGGTAGGAAACCAGGAAAAATGTTAAGGTTTGAACAACAGAGAATGACAGTGTCATAAGATGGAGAAGTGAATTCACAGAGGAAAAGATTTGATGTGAAGGTAGGAATGGAGAATTCTTTGCAGCTTGTTACATGGGAGTTTTCTTTTCTTTTGGACATCTGACTGGAGATATGAAGACTGGAGAAATAAAGTAGGTACAATTGGTTTGTAAAAGATGATGTAAAACTATGGGAGGAGAGAAAAGTAGGAAGCCCAGGACTGGGCCATGAGGCAGTCCAACATTAGAAGTTCAGGACAGAGTGACAAGGAAATAAGCGTAGTACTTAATATACTATAAATGGAGGCCAAATGCTGGATATAAAATGCATTAGAGGAAGAATCAAAGGTGTCATAAACATGCTGAAAACTGCAGCACTTGGGCATGTTAACTTCCTGCTGTGGTGAAAATAAAGATGAAATTCATTTCATCTGAGTTAGCAAATATCATGGAAAAATACATGATCTTTATTCCATGAGGGTATTTATAACACGTGACTGTCTCTGCATCACTGCCACCCTTGTAAACAGTTCTTCAGGTGCCGTGATTTGTCTCAGATAGGGCTGCTCTGTGTCCTGGGATGAGTTTGGGGAAAACTATAGCACACCTGTGTTTATTCATGATTTGGAGAGTCCTGTTTGGTAATACTGAGTCATTTCCCCAATGCTTTGAGAAATTAGATAGGGTGGGAATTGTACTTATGTGTGTAAAATCTCTGGATTAGTTCTACAGGAGTGATGGTCCAGTCAGTTCTTAGAAACCAAACCCTTCAAGTCTTCTACAGGGACAGGTCTCATGTTAATATGAAACGTGAGGCATGCCAACACTAATCAACACAGAGTCCAGTGGCCCAGGCAGTGACCAGGGGCTTTGGAACCAGGCCATCTGTCTTCAAATCCCAGCTCTGCCATTTTCTGGCTATGTGTCCTAAGACAAGTTACCCAAGTTCTCCAAGTCTCAGTTTCCTCCTCTATTAATGATGACGATACTTCACAAGCTTGCTGTGAGCTTTAATGAGATACCATGTGCTGAGTGACTAACCCCGTGCCTCGATGAGTTGCTAGGAGATCCTCAAAAAATCTTGGTCTCATCTCTCTTCATTCCAGTAACAGACTCTAACCCACTAAAACCCCAGGTAATTCTGGTTCTGGCCCCATTCACTACATTACTTTTTGAATGTTAAAATTAAAATGTTATACTCATAGGTCACTTCCTGAATCAGTGATCCTTTTTGTGAGCTGGCAGAGAGAAAATTGTCTAGGCAACTTCTGCTGTTACAGTATGAGAAAAATTCTCACTCAGGGAGCAGCACTGTTTCTCAGCCTGGTTAATTTCCTCAGCACTGGGACAGTGCTGAAACTTCCTATTTAAATTATAGAATTTGAATTTAGTATCTGAACCCAGTAATAACAGAAAAACTTCCGAGCAACTGATTGCCAAATTTCTCTATAGTACACGGTTCAATAAATCTGCCACAGAACCATTGCCTTTTTTTCTCATTTGTTAATTCAACTAGTATATACAAAGGCCCAACTAGGTGCCCAACACAAGGTAGACATGGGAGTGACCATGATGAGTAAGGTGGACACAGTCCCTGCACTCACTCTTGCACAGGCCAAGGTTAAACAGCCCGTTCCACTGTGATGTCCCTCCCCTGCTCCATTCACAAGAGGTCATTCACTTACTTGCAAAGGCAACTTGTTTAAGATTCCTGGAATTGTTTGGAAATAGGAACTAAAGGTTATTGCCATCTTTTCCCAGAGAACTTTCTCTTTCATCGAGGAATAGGATCTACTTCTTTGTGTGTATATTTTTAATTACAAAAATAACACATGGCTTGCTTTAAAATGTGTTAATTTCCCCTAAAGTGGAAAGCTTCTTCTCCTTGCCAGAAGAGAAGCAATTAGAATTTGGTATCTACACTTCTCAGTCTTTTTTCTAAGAAGAAACAAATGCATATCTGTTCATACCCACTCCCGTGTCCCATAGATACCCAGTGTTTTGTCTGCTTTGTTTTTTTAACAAATATCATACTGTTCTGTAACTGGACTTTTTTTACTTAGCAGTATGTCATGGACATATTTCAGCATATTAATCTAACTGCATTTTTAGTGTGCTACACAATAGTTATAGAATTAATCGTACTTGTTTTTTAACCTTCTTCTATCACTAGAACTTGTATTGATATTACAGACAATTACTTAGTAAATGTTCTTGTACATATATATTTTCTCATTTGTATGGCTTATCTGGACTAGAATCCTTTAAGTGAAATTGCTAGGTCAAAGGAGTTGTGCCTTTTAAACTTTGAAAATGTAAAATTGCCTTCAAGAAAGATGACACCCAATTTAGTTTCCTGTCAACACCATATGAAAATACTCACTTCCTCCCTCTCTGAATATTATCATTCTGAAGTTTGCCAGTCTGATGGGCAAAATGGAATTTCATTCTAGTTTGCAAACTTCTGGTTTCTACTCTGACATGTAAAAAGCTTGGAAAACACCATTTTCTTACAAGGAAAATCTGGACAAGCTGAAAATCAATGACTTTTCATCACAGAATTTAAGTTTCAAGGTAAACCACACCCTTGAAATCTGGAGAGACAGGTGCATCCAGAGAGAGACAGCAGAAGTCAGTGGACCAATAAGGGTGTGACCACTTAATTTAACTAGTAATTGTGACGAATTGCTGGAGGCAGAGTATGGACTAGTGTGACTGAGAAACACCTGGGGCCCCAATGGTCAGAGGGCCCCCCAGTTTTGAAGTGTTTCTTCCTCCAGGAACCCCACCACATTCTTACGGTGAGGATCTGAGAAAAACCTCCTCCTCCCCCATGGGATAGGGAGGCAGAGGGAGGAGATGGGAAGAATAGCAAAGATATAGCCCTCCTGGATCCTTCTCCATAGTAAAGTCTCACTCTCCAGGGACAATACTGAAACTGTATCCCACTTGGAGGCGGGCATTTCCACCATAGCCAGCCCCTAGCCTTCCTGTCTCAACTAAAACAACCTCCCAAAATATAGTTAATAGGACACTGGGAATGGAGTATGGGAGAAAGTCCTATACTTAGTGAAGAGGGAGAGAAACACTTTTAAGACACAGGCCCACCAAAGATGAACTTAATCAGTTTATAAAAACTTCCCTTCCCCTATACCTTACTGCCATTCCAATAAGCCTACAATGGATTACAGCTGAAAGATCTGCAAAGCCCCATGGCTTTCTGAGTGGGAGTAGGGAAGCCTGAAGCCAAGAGAGCATAGAAAAATAAGAGCACCAGAGGAATTTGAAGCCTGTGGAACTTTTACTACAAACATGAAACATAGTCCAGCTGCAAGCCAGACTAACATAAATCCTTACTCTAAAGGCCTAATTACCTCACTACCTACTACAACATATCAGGTTTTCAACCAAAAAAATTACAAGGCATACTAAAAGACAAGAAAAAAAGTCTGAGGACACAAAGAAAGCCCCAGAACCAGATTCAGATATAATACAGATGTTGGAATTATCAGACAAGGAATTAAAATAACTATGATTAATATGTTAAAAACACTAATAAAACAAAATATAAAGCCAATTCAGTAACATCAGCAGAAAGATGGAAACTGTAAGAATCAGAAGGAAGTACTAGAAATTAAAAACTGTAATGGAAATGAAGACTTTCTTCAGTAAGCTCATCTGCTGGATGCAGTGAGGAAAAAGAGTGAATTTGAAGTAGCCCAATAGAAACTTCAAAAATAGAAACTCAAAGAGAAAAAAGAATTTAAAAAAATAATAACATTCAAAAATACAGAGTGAAGTAAGTCAGAAAGAGAAAGACAGATGTTGTATATTAATGCATGCGTATGGAATCTAGAAAGATGGTACTGATAAAACTATTTGCAGGGTAGCAATGAGCTTCCTTCATAGCTCAGTTGGTAAAGAATCCATCTGCAATGCAGGAGACCCTAGTTCAATTCCTGGGTCGAGAAGATCCACTGGAGAAGGGATAAGCTACCCACTCCAGTATTCTCGGGCTTCCTTTGTAACTCAGCTGGTAAAGAATCCACCTGCAATGCAGGAGATCTGGGTTCTATCCCTGGGTTGGGAAGATTCCCCTGGAGAAGGGAAAGGCTACCCACTCCAGTATTCTGGCCTGGAGAATTCCAGGGTCACAAAGAGTTGGCCACGACTGAGCAACTTTCACTTTCACTTGAGACTCAGATGTAGAGAACAGATTTGTGGACACTAGGGGAAGAAGGTGGGACAAATTGAGAGAATAGCACGGAAACATATACATTCAGTCAGTTCAGTCGCTCAGTTGTGTCCGACTCTTTGCAACCCCATGGACTGCAGCATGCCAGGCCTCCCTGTCCATCACCAATTCCAAGAGCTTACTCAAACTCATGCCCATTGAGTCAGTGATGCCATCCAACCATCTCATCCTCTGCTGTTGCCTTCTCCTCCTGCCTTCAATCTTTCCCAGCATCAGGGTCTTTTCCAGTGAGTCAGTTCTTCACATCAGGTGGCCAAAGTATTGGAGTTTCAGCTTTAGCATCAGTCCTTCCAATGAACATTCAGGACTGATTTCCTTTAGGATGGACTGGTTGGATCTCCTTGCAGTCCAAGGGACTATCAAGAGCCTTCTCCAACACCACAGTTCAGAAGCATCAATTCTTTGGCACTCAGCTTTCTTTATAGTCCAACTCTCACATCCATACATGACTACATATACATTACCATATGTAAAATAGATGGCATGTGGGAATTTGTTGTGTAACATGGGCTTCCCAGGTGGTGCTAGTGGTAAAGAACCCCACCTGCCAGAGCAGGAGACAAGAAATGTGGGTTTGATTCCTGGGTCAGGAAGTTCCCCTAGAGGAGGGCATGGTAACTGATTCCAGTATTCTTGCCTAGGGAATCCCATGGACAGAGGAACCTGGTGGGCTACAGTCATGGAGTTGCAAAGAGTTGGACATGATTGAAGTGACTTACACACACAGACACACACACACAGGGGACTCAAACCAGTGCTCTGTGACAACCTAGAGGGGTGGGATGGGGTGGGAGATGGAAGCGGGAGGGAGGGGATATATGTGTAACTGTGGTTCATTCATGTTGATACATGGCAGAGGCGAACACAATATTGTAAAGCAATTATCCCCCAATGAAAAAAGAAAGAAAAAAAATGGTGGGACAATATCAAAAGGGCCAACATGTGTGTTATTGGAATACTGGAAGGAGAAGGGAACAGAGCATAAAACAGATTTGAGATAATAATGTCTGAGAATTTTCCAAAATCAGTTACAGACAGCAACCCTCCACAGATACCAAACAAGATAAAAGAAAAATTCAAAACCTAGGCATTTTGTTTCCCATCTCTTTTATTACAAGTGAAGCTTGGAATCCTGACAACTTGTCTTTTTTCTGTTAATTAACTGCTCATATTGTTTGACTATTATAGATTTACAGGAATATTTTATATATTATGTGTAGTAATCCTTTGTTATGTACATGGCAGGTATTTCTCCCATAACTTTGTCTGTGAAGTCTTTAACCATACTCTAGTATTGAAAATGTTTGATCAATTTTGTCAACCTTTTTTTCTTAATTTCTAGTTTTTATATGCTTAGAGATGCTCTTTAACATCCCCAAATTATAAAAAAACACTTCTTTTTTCTTTGAATACTTTTTTATATTTAGTGCATAGCTCTCTAATGTATATGGAATTCATTATTGTGTATGTTATGAGGTAAAGATATACTTTACTATTTTCTAATTGAATAGCAATTTTCTAATATCAATTACCAAATAGTCTATTTTTCCCTCCATTAAAATGCCACCTTTATTATTAAAAGATATATATTGAAAGTTCTATCCTTCATCTACCTATTTATGACAAACTATTTGGACCTTCAATTCCATTTTAGTGAACTACTGATTTATTTCATGCTAAAAATCACTTTTTATAATTACTATACCTTTATAATGTACTTAAATGCTGTAGTTGGTTGAGGCATGTCAGTTATTTTTCCTTGTTCTGCTTTTTCAGCTCTCTTTGCTATTTTTACCCATTTGCCATTTAGAATGAGCATGTCATTTAATTTTTTTTAAATAAAAAAGTTATTTATTTGGCTGTGTTGGGTCTTAGTTGCAGCACGTGAGATCTTCAGTCTTTGTTGGGGCAGGCAGGATCTTTAGTTGTGGCATATGAACTCTTAGTTGCAGCATGTGAGACCTAGTTCTTTGACTAGGAATCAAGTCAAGGAGTCCCTGCATTCAGAGCATAGAGTCTTAGCCACCGGACCATCAGGGAAGCTCCATTTCATTTTAAATAATGCTAGTGGAATTTTGATTGGAGTTGATTAAATTTAGATATTAATTTAGGAAAAAATCAATAGCTTTATAATCTTGAGTCTCTCCATCCAATAACATGGGCATTTCTGCCATTATTCAGCTCTTCCTTTATATACTCTTGGGTTAAGTTTTATAGTTTTCTTTGTATGGGTCTTGTATACTTCTTGTACTGTTTTGTTGCTGTTGTAATTGGAATTCTTCTAATTATAGTAAAGCTTTTTGTTTTTTGTATATTAATGTAATATCTGGTCACATTAGTAAATTTTAACTCTTGTTAGTTCTAATTTTTTTCCAATTAATTATCTTGGATTTCCTAAGTAGCTTTTTATAATAACTACAAATGACAACTTTTCTTTTTATTTCTACCACTTCTATTAATAATATCTTTTTTCTTTAGTTCATTTCAGTTCAGTCACTCAGTCGTGTCCGACTCTTTGCAACCCCATGAATCGCAGCACGCCAGGCCTCCCTGTCCATCACCAACTCCCAAAGTTCACTCAAACTCATGTCCATCAAGTCAGTGATGCCATCCAGCCATCTCATCCTCTGTCGTCCCCTTCTCCTCCTGCCCCCAATCCCTCTCATTACCTTATTACAATTACCCAACACATTATTAACTAGTAATAATTATACACACCCTTTCAAAAAATTAATGGGATTGCTTCTAATATTTCACTATTATGGATAATATTTATTGTTTCTGATATCAAATAAAAAGTTTTCCTTCTAGTTTTGTCTTGCTAATAATTTTCAAAAGGTACATTCATTTTTGATATATGTTGAAGCATCTATTAAGATGATTATGTGGATTTTTTCTTTTAACCTATATATGTAATGGGTTACTTTAACAGATTTCCTAACATTTATTAAATTTATTTTTGCATTCTTATGTTAACACTAGTTGGTTACAGTATTTTATTTCTGCAATGCATTTTGATTTGCTATTAAGATGTTTTATATTTGATACATGAGTTGTATTGATGTAGTCATTTCTTTTTCTTCTTTCTTTAATTATTTTTTTAAATTGAAGTGTAGTTGACTTATAATGTTGTGTTAGTTTCAAGTGTACAGCAAAGTGATTCAGTTACATATATATATATTCCCTATATATTATATATTCTATATATTTAATATATTCTATTTCAGATTCTTTTCTCTTATAGGTTATTACAAAATATTGAGTATAGTTCTCTGTGCTATACAGTAGGTCTTCACTGGTTATCTATTTTATATTATAGTAGTGAGTTTACATTAATCCCAAATTCCTAATTTATCCCTCCTCCACCTTCTTTAGTAATCATAAATCTGTTTTCTATGTCTGTGGATCTATTTCTGTTTCATATATAAGTTCATATGTATAATTTTTTTTTAGATTCCACATATAAGCAATATTGTGATATTTATCTTTGTCTGGCTTACTTCACTTAGTATAATCTAGGTCCATCTATGTTGCTGAAAATGACATTATTTCATTCTTTTTTTCCTATTTCATTCTTTCATTATTATGGGAATAATATTCCTTTGTATATATTACCACGTCTTCTTTGTCTATTCCTCTGTCAATGTACATTTGGCTATTTACAATAACTTGCATGTCTTGGCTATTGTAAATAGTGCTACAGTGAATATTGGGGTGCGTGTATGTTTTTTGAATTATGGTTTTCTCCGGATAAGTGCCTAGTAGTGAAATTGTAGGATCATACTTTGAGTTTTACTTGTAGGTCTACTTTTAGCTTTTTAAGGAACTGCCATACTGTTCTGCATAGTGACTGTGCCAATTTACAGTCCCACCAAGAGTTCAGGAGGGCTCCTTTTTCTCCACACCCTCTTCAGCATTTGTTATTTGTAGACTTTTTGATGATTGGAATTCTGGCTGATGTGAGGTGATACCTCATTGTATCTTTTTTTTTTTTTTTTAACTGGTATGTGTTTTGTGCTAAGCTTAAATATCAGCATTGCTGCTGCTGCTGCTAAGGCACTTCAGTCGTGTCCGACCTTGTGCGACCCCATAGACGGCAGCCCACCAGGCTCCCCCGTCCCTGGGATTCTCCAGGCAAGAACACTGGAGTGGGTTGCCATTTCCTTCTCCAATGCATGAAAGTGAAAAGTGAAAGTGAAATCACTCAGTCGTGTCCGACTCTTCACAACCCCAAGGACTGCAGCCTTCCAGGCTCCTCTGTCTGTGGGATTTTCCAGGCAAGAGTACTGGACTAGGGTGTCACTGCCTTTTCCGAAATATCAATATCGTTATGTTGTCCTTATTCATTAGATGGGATGTTTTCTTCCTTTGTCTTTGCTCTATAACAATTCAAATAACTAAGGAATTGTCTATTCCTTGAGGAAATAGACTCTGGGAAACTGGTATACTTATATATATACTTATACCAATTTTATCTTGTATAATTTTCAAGACTTTCTCACTGTTCTCCCTGTTCTGAGTCTGCTAATGGTACCCTTTCTGGTTTCTTAGTTCTGCTGTTGGTTATTCTGACTTTTCATATTTCTTGTGTCATTTCAATGAGATTTTAGGTAGGGTATTTAGTCAAATGTCTTGAAAGACTTTCCATCTTTTTGCATACTCTCAAATAGATCAAATAGTATAGAAATTACCATATCCTGAAGGCTTTCTAGAACTTGCCAGTGAACCACCTAAACCTGGGCCACCTCTTCATCTACGATATATTTCAGTGTACTTCTTCCAGAACTCATAAAAGTCAGTCTGACTGCAGGACTTGCAATTCACCTTTGGACATTGTCATTCAGGAGGACCCACTGGGTCTCACATATTCTACCCTTGGGGAAGAGTTTTGTTTTGTTCCCATTACAGCAAACCCAGCCATAGCTTCTTATGTATCTAGAATGGCAAAATCAGTCAGCTATTTTTCTATCTTAAGTGTTCCCTCTTGGTTCCACACGGCATTTTTAACCAATATAAACAAAATACGAAGTGAGTGTAATTTTTAAAAATATATCAAATATTTGAAATGAGTATTGTCCTGATAAGTTAGATTACCAGACGTACAAGCTGCACATTTAGTCACTGGTAGCTCTTGAAAGGAGGTTGGTGAGTCCATCTGTAAATTTGATGTGTCCTCATCACATGTGTTTGAATATCTGACCATTAAGTCTCACATTCCCTTGGAAGGAACAACCTGGAAGATTTTCTGCAGTGAAAGAGTTAATGGATTATTTCAACTCAAAGATGAGTAATCTGTTAAGCGCATGAGGGGTTGAGAGTAAGACATCCAAAAATCAGCAATAATATAAGAAGAAAACCACCTCCAGAAATCAGGCATACAGTACAAATTTTTTTTACTATAAGACTTATTTTATGCTGCAAATTCCTACATGTCCTCATTAAATGGATATATGTTTGTCACAGGGAAAACAATATGACTTTAGAGAGAATGATGAAAGCTTAGTCTTGAGAAGAATGAGTCATGAAAAAAAAAATGATTTAAAAAGCATCCAGAAGGGTTTCATTCACCAAGAACTGAATCTTTCACAAGATTTAACTTTCACACTTGAGCAATTTGTATAATTGCTACAATTGCCACCAGGTCCTCATGCAAATCTTCTGATTTTCCTAAATGAGAATTGCTAGCAGTTGCTTGTCAGTCATGTGCTGCTGCATGACTTACCCAGTCTCAGCCCCATACTCAAAAAGGACCATAAGCCTGTTAGCATTTTTCCCCAGGTTCAGAGAGTTTCAGGAATCTTTGAAGTTGATGGTGCAATGGAGCAAAGCTTTCTGTTCAAAGGGCAGCATCTTCCAAAGCAAGCTGATTAAGCCTCATACCAAGCACACACTTTCCTTGTTGCTGAATTGAGCTCCATTCCTTCTCCCCACCATATTTGGGGAGATTCCATTTGGGGAGTGGGGGGAATCTTCCCAAATAACTCCCCACAGAGTTCCATCTCCTATAGCAATTTTAATGACTGAGCATTAAGAGCCAAAGTCTAAACTGTGCCCAGGAGTTCATGAAAGCTGCTGAATGTGCCTGCTTAGGGAACACGGCAGGGGATTTTCTGTCTTAAGTAGCCAGGCACGCCATGCAGCTGGAATCAGAAGCAGGCCCTGAAATGTTCACAGCGTGTTGCAACTGAATGTTTTCTCTCTTCTTCAGAAGATAAACTCTCTCCCTCAGAAATTTTGATTTGTTTTCTCTGAATTTCAAAAAACTATACAAGGAGGAGAGACAAGCAAGCAATTCCATAATGTTTCTTATACAGGATCCACTTTCTAACAGTCTGTTGTGTTTGCAAAGCTTTACTCTGCTGTATCACAAGGCATGGAGATGAGTCTGTGAAAATCTCTGAGGTGGAGTGATAGGGATGGGACAGAGAGGAAATAATCTTATATCAAATCTTAGGCCCAGAAACTGTGCCTGCACCAGTCCAGAACAACAGAGAATACCATCTTTTTTTATTTTAATCTTTAAATTTCTGTTCCTTTTTCTTTTTAACCAAACCATAAAGAACCACAACCTTTCCCAAATGAATCACAGAAAATCCACAGTTCTCAGCATTTATTTTTAAATAACACATGTAATCATATTATGGAGTCATAAATAGCTTATATAAATCTAAAAATTGAGGTATTAAAAAATGTGTAGCCATCTATCCTTAATTCCCAGGAAATGTTAAGAGCTATTTATTTTTGGAGATCAGCAGTAGTTTGGTGGCAACCTTTGAGGGTTTTCCTTTACTGGTGAAAGACAGTGATTCATCTTGCTCTCACTAAGGCAAACCCAAGACAAGCTTGCTGATTCTTTAAGAGGTAGAGACAGGGCCACTTGTTAGCAAACACTTTTCCTTGTCAGAGGCTAATTATTTTTTATGTGTGGGTTTTATCAAATACCTTCCAAAGAAACTGAAATGTCTTTCCTGACTTTTTTTCTTTGCAAGAGTCTCTTTCTAAGAGCACATCCAGTCCTAGGTAATTGTTTCTCATTTGTGTAAGAGTCGCTGTCTTTTTGTATTTGCTTGTCTGTTGATTTCCATAGAAATTACGCTTGCCCTTCTGTGAGGAGTACAGGAGTCAAGGCTCTGATGTGACCTCTGGTCGGGAGAGCAGGTCCGCACAGATGTGGTGCAGAGTTTCCCAGCTCTGAAACATGTGTGAGCACACAGAACTCTCTTTACTTTTCAGTCTCAGAATCAGTGGGTTTATTGGGCTGGTGCTGACATAAAAAATGAAATGAAACATCTGAGTGTAACAGCTGCACAAAATTTGGAGTCATGTAAACTGGTCTGACATCACACATTCTGCATGTGAGTTCTATGAGTATTCTCCATATGGTGCTAATACAATAATATGCCTACAAAGTCCCTGTGGTTTATGGCATGACGAGTTCCAGAGCTGAGGAAATAAAGCCAGGAAGCCCACACCATTTGCTGAATGGAGCTGGTGTTGGGTAATGTCTCAGACTCACTGAACCACTCAGGGTCACTAGGAACAAGAAGCCATGTTGGACACCGTACCAGCAGCAAGTTTTATGTTGGCGACTCTAGTTCCCTCTCCTCGGAAGGAGTAGGAGAGAAGTCTCACAATGCTTTTTGCCTTACTCCATAGGAAAATAGATGTGGGAGTGTAAAGGAATTGCCAAAGACAGCCTACTTCTTCCTGGAAGTCAGGAAAAGGCAGGTAGAAAGAGAGAAAGAGAACATATTAATAACAGCTCAAGAGAAGTCTTGGCAAGATGCAGCAATCCTTTGCTGAAAGGCTGGAGTCCTGCCCAGGGCACACAGTGGCATTGATCAGATCAGTGACACCCCACACTGACCCACAGCTATAAACAAAAGCTGCACGTGTTCCCTTTATTCTGCTCAAGGTGGGTGGGGTAGGAGTAGGGGAGTACAGGCATTTGCCTAGTTCATGTTCCTCTGACAGGCTATACATGTGGCCTAGAAAAAAATCTGTTCTTATTTAATTTTTAAAAATGACTCAAAGACACTTGTTTATCTGTTGGCTAATTAACCTGACAGAGGATGACTTACAGAAAATATTTAGTGGCAGCTTGGCTTTCCCTGTTCACTCAGCATAATGCTGGATTGCTTCCCTCACCATCAGTTTCCAGGCTCAGAAAATCCACACTGCAAGTGCAGCATTATAAACAGATTTCTCTGATAGACTTTCAAGGTCAGTGAACTTATTGAATGCAGCACCTATTTGCATGGGAGAATTCATAAGTGAATATATCAGGTCGGGGTCCGTCATATTTTAGGGCAGCACCTATTAGCTGTATGTGACAGTGCATTCTAGCTCTGTTGGACACTAAATACACAGAGGCAGAAAGAGATCTCCCAGACTTGATTTCAAGAGTTGCAAGTGTGGAGACAGAGAATCTTTGAACCCAAGTGAGGATTTTCATGGTCTGAGAAATGAAAAGGGAAAAATAAAAGGTGTTTAAGTAGGAGATTTTAAATAGGAGAATAATTTTTCCTTTAAATAGGAGAAATCTCAGATCAGGAGAGTAATGAACATTCTCAGAATGTTATAAAGCATTTCAAAATACATAAAATCAACACTACCTAGCAAATTTTTTTCCTCCAGTGAAACATATCTTTAGTCTTCTTAAATCATTAGCAGAACAGAATTACATTAATAGAAAATCACTTCATAGACAATTTTACTAAAATTTATTCACTCCTGTAAAATTGGAAGCACCTGTGACTTTGACACAAAATGTAAGATAAAGTTCAGTTCAGTAAGAACTGTAAGATAAAAGGTGAGCGTAATACCAGAATCCAGAGAAGGCAATGGCACCCCACTCCAGTACTCTTGCCTGGAAAATCCCACGGACAGAGGAGCCTGATAGGCTGCAGGCCATGGGGTCACTAAAAGTCGGACATGACTGAGTGATTTCACTTTCACTTTTCACTTTCATGCATTGGAGAAGGAAATGGCAACCCACTCCAGTGTTCTTGCCTGGAGAATCCCAGGGACGGGGGAGCCTGGTGGGCTGCCATCTATGGGGTTGCACAGAGTTGGACACGACTGAAGTGACTTAGCAGAGGGCTCAAGGTTGTGGCTTAGAATCACTGTAACTGAGATCAGAGAGTCTATTTGGGGGTTCTATCCAAGTTCTAGACCCTTCTCTAGTTGCCCCAACTGAAATCAAACAAATTATACAGTGCTAATGAACTGTGTGGTCGTACCTGCCTCTGCCAGGCATACTATGGTCCTGATACATACTGTATGATCACCACACATTAATTATCTTTCAGGTTTTCTGCACATTCTTTTCCAAGCAAGGCAGCCCTAACAACTTGTCAACAGGGTGTTATTCTCTTAAAATGAAGTTATTTTCTTTTTGCCTGAGAATGACTTTCTCAGAGATCTGGAAACAGAAGCAAGACTGTACCTTTCACGGCCCCTTTAATTTAAAGGAGAAAAAAAATCTCTGTAAGCTAATATGTAGCTTCATTGGTGATTATAGTATTGCAAATTTCTCTGATTTAAACCAGAAAACAGGAAATGTCACCCTACTCAGCTGGTAGAGAAGAAAAAAAACATGCAGGTGGATGGTGTGAAATTTAAGCAGACTTGGGAAAGAACTAATCCATGTTTGGAATTCTCCACTGGAGATGTGTTTTGACAGTTTTCTGGTAGTTTCCTGTTTTGGTTTGCCTACTTCATGTTAATGCATGAGGCAGCATGATATAGCTGAAAAATCGTGGGTTTTGAGGACAAGTGTCCCAGTCCTGTCATTTTCAGCTAGCTAGCCACCTGTTTCTCTGAGCTCCAGGTTATAAATCTGATAATTGGGGTAATGACACTTAATGAGTTGCTGTGAGAAGTAAAACAATAATGAATATAGAAGTACTTTATATTGCTGCCTCCTACTTGCTAGCTGTGTGACTTTGTGCAAATTACTTAAATCTCTATGCCTAGGTTTCTTCATTTGTAAAATGAGGTTAGTGGTACTACCCTTGCTTGAGTTGTGGTGAGAATTGCATAAGTTAATACATGTAAAGTGCTCAGAATAGTGCCTAACATACAGTATGCTACTGCCTACTTAACTCTAAATGTTTTCTGTTATTTCTGTACATAGGTTATTTATTTTTTCAGGTGTACTTCACTTTATAATTTAAATACAGCAGAATTTACATTTATACTTCAACTATTTCTGAGTATTTTGTTCAAAACACTAAGATAAGTGCTGTTGGTATTGTTTAGTTGCTAAGTTGTGTCTGACTCTTTGGCGACCCCGTGGGCTGTATGTAGCCTGCTAGGCTCCTTTGCCCGTGGGATTTCCCAGGCAAGAATACTGGAATGGTTTGCCATCTCCTTCTCCAGAGAATCTTCCCAGCCCAGAGATCAAACCCACGTCTCCTGCATTGACAGGTGGGTTATTTACCACTGAGCCACCTGGGAAGCCCCAAGTACTGTATACAAGTATAAATTAGGGGATAGTTATCTACATTGCAAAAGGAAGCTATATTGCAAAAGGAAGTAACAAGGCAGTGCTTCAATTTAAGAATTCACTTTGACAGTACCCACTATTGTTTTCAACACAGCTTGAAGTACAAAAGACATGTAATACATCCTTCAAGGAGTATTTTAAATATATTTTTATAATTCTAATATTCACGCATGGTCATTGCAGAAAATTTTAGAAAACACTGATAAGCAATGATAATTATTATAACTATATATATATATCTGTGTAATAAAAACACACATCATGTGTTTTTTAATTATAATAATAGAATATAATTGAAACCACCTACATTGTCACCACCAAGAGACAGCTATGTCTCACACTTCAGTTTAAATTATTTTGGTCTTTGTGTGTGTGGTGTATGTGTGTATATGCTGCTGCTGCTGCTAAGTCACTCTGTGTCCAACTCTGTGCGACCCCATAGACGGCAGCCCACCAGGCTCCGCCATCCCTGGGATTGTCCAGGCAAGAACACTGGAGTGGGTTGCCATTTCCTTCTCCAATGCATGAAAGTGAAAAGTGAAAGTCAAGTCGCTCAGTAAGTGTCCGACTACATGACCCCATGGACTGCAGCCCACCAGGCTCCTCCATCCATGGGATTTTCCAGGCAAGAGTACTGGAGTGGGGTGCCATGGCCTTCTCCATGTGTGTAATATACGTGTATGCAAAATTAGAATCATACTGCCTTTAAAAACTTAAAACATCATAAACTTCTTTCTATGTTACTAAATATTCTTCTCTCTTTGTTATTATTAAATTTTTGAGAAATTTCAAAATAGTTTTGGACTTAAAGAAGAATGGTAAAAATCATGTAGAGCTACTTGAAGACTATGCAAATATCCTGTTTCTACTTAAATAATTACCCACTCCTTTTATCATACTTTGGTGGATATTGCCTGCAGCAATGATTATTGTGGTATTTTAATGGTGATTTTCTATTTCCTTCATGTACCCTTCTGTATTTATTTATTGGTATTATTCTCTGAGGAAGAGCTGTTCCTTCTCTCCCATGTATTTATTTAATTTATATCCCTGTGGACTCATGAACATTTATTTTGTTCTTTTTGTTATAATCTAATATTGTACTATTGTTTTTAATTTTGTTGTTTAAATTGTTTCAGCTTTATTATTGGGAGCTCTTTCATATTGGCCCCTGTGCATTTTTGTGCCACTTACTTTGAAACATGGCAGGTGTTCCAGGATCATCAACAACTCCAGTCCCTGGAATCAAAAGAGATCCCTGATCTCTTATATTGGAGGGTGATATTTAGAAACCAGCACCACCAAAACCAGCACCACCAGGAGCTAGGTGTTTGCCTTGCTCCCGAGGTGTCACTGTTTCTAACCCGTCAGGAGACAGAACCAGGAATACGTCTGTGTGTTTAAGTACACACTAACGCATGCATAAGCACATATCTATATTTTGGTACCAATTTATAATATATATTTATACTTTCTCAAATTTAAAACATGACTGCATATTGATACCTTTAAATCCAGTTGAGCATCACAGGAGTCACTATAGCCTTCCCTGTTTTCTTATATGTTAACTTCCTTCTTTCTCCAATAGTGAAAAAACTGACTCTGATTATCTACAATATATTTAGTTGTTTGTTTAATACAACTATCCTAAATAAGTAGTGTCAGAATTCTTAGTCCATCCCCCTGTGAGAAACAATTGAAGCACAGTGTTTGTGTACATTCAGATCAGATCAGATCAGATCAGTCGCTCAGTCATGTCCAACTCTTTGTGACCCCATGAATCGCAGCATGCCAGGCCTCCCTGTCCATCACCAACTCCCGGAGTTCACTCAGACTCACGTCCATCAAGTCAGTGATGCCATCCAGCCATCTCATCCTCTGTTGTCCCCTTCTCCTCCTGCCCCCAATCCCTCCCAGCATCAGAGTCTTTTCCAATGAGGCAACTCTTCGCATGACGTGGCCAAAGTACTGGAGTTTCAGCTTTAACATCATTCCTTCCAAAGAAATCCCAGGGCTGATCTCCTTCAGAATGGACTGGTTGGATCTCCTTGCAGTCCAAGGGACTCCCAAGAGTCTTCTCCAACACCACAGTTCAAAAGCATCAATTCTTCAGCGCTCAGCCTTCTTCACAGTCCAACTCTCACATCCATACATGACCACAGGAAAAACCATAGCCTTGACTAGACGAACCTTTGTTGGCAAAGTAATGTCTCTGCTTTTGAATATGCTATCTAGGTTGGTCATAACTTTCCTTCCAAGGAGTAAGCGTCTTTTAATTTCATGGCTGCAGTTACCATCTGTAGTGATTTTGGAGCCCAGAAAAATAAAGTCTGACACTGTTTCCACTGTTTCCCCATCTATTTCCCATGAAGTGATGGGACCAGATGTCATGATCTTCGTTTTCTGAATGTTGAGCTTTAAGCCAACTTTTTCACTCTCTACTTTCACCTTCATCAAGAGGTTTTTGAGTTCCTCTTCACTTTCTGCCATGAGGGTGGTGTCATCTGCATATCTGAGGTTATGGATATTTCTCCTGGAAATCTTGATTCCAGCTTGTGTTTCTTCCAGTCCAGCATTTCTCATGATGTACTCTTCATAGAGGTTAAATAAACAGGGTGACAATATACAGCCTTGACGAACTCCTTTTCCTATTTGGAACCAGTCTTGTTCCATGTCCAGTTCTAACTGTTGCTTCCTGACCTGCATACAAATTTCTCAAGAGGCAGATCAAGTGTTCTGGTATTCCCATCTCTTTCAGAATTTTCCACAGTTTCTTGTGATCCACACAGTCAAAGGCTTTGGCATAGTCAATAAAACAGAAGTAGATGTTTTTCTGGAACTCTCTTGCTTTTTCCATGGTCCAGCGGATGTTGGCAATTTGATCTCTGGTTCCTCTGCCTTTTCTAAAACCAGCTTGAAAATCAGGAAGTTCACGGTTCAGGTATTGCTGAAGCCTGGCTTGGAGAATTTTGAGCATTACTTTACTAGCATGTGAGATGAGTGCAATTGTGCAGTAGTTTGAGCATTCTTTGGCATTGCCTTTCTTTGGGATTGGAATGAAAACTGACCTTTTCCAGTCCTGTGGCCACTGCTGAGTTTTCCAAATTTGCTGGCATATTGAGTGCAGCACTTTCACAGCATCATCTTTCAGGATTTGGAATAGCTCAACTGGAATTCCATCACCTCCACTAGCTTTGTTCGTAGTGATGCTTTCTAAGGCCCACTTGACTTCACATTCCAGGATGTCTGGCTCTAGGTCAATGATCACACCATCGTGATTATCTGGGTTGTGAAGATCTTTTTTGTACAGTTCTTCTGTGTATTCTTGCCATCTCTTCTTAATAGCCTTACATAAAATCAAAACAGTTTATCTAAAGTTACTTAGGTTGACTCCTTCAGTGTGCTTGTATGATTCATTTATAATAAGTTAAATGCGTTTGTCACAATCTGTACCCTATTTTGCCTCCCACATTCTGATAGGTTTTTGTTATTTTTTTTTAATATAGGCTTCCTTGGTGGCTCAGCTGGTAAAGAAGCCTGCAATGTGGGAGACCTGGGTTCAATCCCTGGGTTGACAAGATCCCCTGGAGAAGGGAAAGGCTACCTACTTCAGTATTCTGGCCTGGAGAATTCCATGGACTATTCCCTTCAATGTGCTTGTGTGATTCATTTATAATAAGTTAAATGCATTTTTCACAATCTGTATCCTATCTTGTCTCCCCCATCCTGATAGGTTTTTAAAAAAATATATTTATGTAATAAAATTCACTTTTGTGGTGTACAGTTCCATCAGTTTGGGCAAATGCACAGAGTAGTATTATGAACCATCATTTTATACACAATTCCATCATCCAAAAGTTTCTCCTGCTATTCCTGTAGAGAGAACCTTCCCCCAACCCATGATCCATCAATTACTCATTGGTTTTCCTCCTTATGATTTTGCCCTTTCCAGAGTACTGTGTGAATAGAATCAAACAACTCTGGGTCTGGCTTCTTTCACTTTGTAAAATGCAGCTAAGATTCATACATGCTATTTTATAAATCCGTAGTCTGTTCTATTTTATTGCTGAAAGAATTCTATTATATGGATGTATTATATTTTATGGAACATCAAGGTTGTTTCCAGTTTTAAAGCAGCTATGAATATTTACTTACAGGTTTTTGTACGAATGTATTTTCTTTACTTTTGGATGTACACCTCAGAGTGGGATTGCTGGGTCACATGGTAGGTATATGTTTATCTTTTTAAGAAATAGCTGAACTGTTTCTCAAGTGGATGTACCATTTTGCATTTTCATCATTTTTCATCCTTATCAGCACTTGATATTGCCAGGTTTTTTACATTTAAAATATTCAAATAGATATATTGTAGTATCTTATTGTGGCTTTAATTTATATTTCCATAATGATTAATGATATTGATCATTTGTCTTATGCTCATTTTTCATCTGAATATGTTCATTGGTAAAGTATATGTTCAGATCTTTCTTTCATCTGTTTAAAAAAAATGGGTTGTTTTCTGATTTCACAATTTATGAATTCTTTATATATTCTAGACATAAGTCCTTTGTTAGATGTGCTGTTAAAATATTTCCTCCCAGTTTGTGACTTACCTTTTCATTGTCTTAATGAAAAAGCAAAAGTTTTTCTAGATACATTTTTTTTTATTTTAATACAGTGCAGTTTATTAATTTTTTTCTTTCCTAGATCATGACTTTGTTACTATATCTAAAAACTCTTTGCCTAACTCAGGTTTGCTCGGTGGTGGCACTATTAACATTTTAGACTGGATAATTCTTTGTTGTGGTGGGCTGTCCTGTGCATTGTAGAATGTTTAACAGTACCCCTGGCATATATCCATTAGATACCTATAGAACCCCCCTCTCTCACCCCTGCCACCTACTCATGATGATCATAAATGTTTTAGACATTGCAAACTGTCCCCTGGGTATAAAGATGACTTTGTTCAGAATCATTGGCCTAATCCAAGGCCGTGTACCTCATGTGTTTTTTTCTTCTGTGTTTTCTTTGAGAAGACTTTTGGTTTTGTGTTTTATATTTTAGGTCTATGATCCATTTTAAGTTAATTTTTTGTGAGGTATGAGATACAGGCTGAGGGTTTTTTTCTCTTTTCATATGGGGACATTTAGTTGTTCTAGTACCATATGAAGAGACCACCTTCTCTAATGAATTGTAGTTGCATCACTCTCAAAACATAGTTGACTATATTTATGTGATTTTTATTTCTGGTCTCTCTCTTCTGTCCCATTGATTTATATATCTGTTCTTTCTCCATTACCACACCGTGTTGATTACTGTAGCATCACAGTAACACTAAATTACATAGTGTGAAACCACCAACTTTGTTGGCAATTCTAGTTCCTTTGCCTTTCCATATAAACTTTAAAACCACCATGTTAATACCTATATACAAGCCTGCTGGATTTTTTATTGGAATTACATTGAATCTATATGAGGAATTTGGGAGATTTAACATCTTAATAATACCAAATCTTCTAGTCCAAGAACATGATCTATTTCTCCATTTGTTTGGATCTTCTTATATACTTTTCTCAAGTGTTTTGTTCTTTGCATCATACAGATCCCACATAATTTTTTTGTTTTTTTATATTTTACCTAAGTTGGAGCTTCTTGGTGCAATTGTAAATGATATTTTTATTTTAATTTTGAATTTCAATCATTTAGTGCTAGTATATAGAAATACCATGGTTTTGTGTGCACTGACTTTGTATCATGAGACTGTATGCTATGCTTAGTCACTTAGTCATGTCTGACTCTGCGATCCCATGGACTGTAGCCCCTAGACTCCTCTGTCCATGGGGATTCTCCAGACAAGAACATTGGTGTGGGTTGCAATGCCCTTCTCCAGGGGATTGTCCCAATCCATGGATCAAACCCAGGTCTCTCACATTGCAGGCAGATTCTTTACTGTCTGAGCCACCAGGGAACTCATTTATTCTAATCGCCTTTGTGTAGATTCTTTAGAAATTTCTACATGGATATTTTGAATTGGATAATTCTTTGTTGTGGGAGGCTATGAAAAGAGATGATATGCCTTTTAATTCCATGTCTTGTCTTATTGTAATGGCTAGGATTTCCAGTATGATGTTCAATAGATGTAGTGAAAGTGGGTATCTTTGCCTTTTTCTCTATCTTAGAGGTAAAATATTGAGTCTTATACCATTTAGTATGATGTTAGCAAAAGGCTTTTTGTAGATGTCTTTTATTAGGTTTTAGAAGTTCTCTTACTAGTTTGCTGAGAGCTTTAATCATGAATGGAGGTAGAATTTTGTCAAATGCTGTTTTTGCATCTATTTTCTTCTTTAGTCTGTTAATACAGTGCCTTACATTGATTTTCAAATGTTAAGCCAGTTTACATTCTTGTGAGCAATGTTATCTGGTCATGATGTTTTATCTTTTTTATATTCTCTGCATTAAATTTGCTAACATTTTGGTAAGAATTTTTTTCCATCCATGTTCATGAGGGATATCATTCTGTAGTTTTCTTCTTTTGTGATGTTTTTGTTTGTCTTGATATTAGGGCAATGCTGGTGTCATTTCTATTTTCTGAAAAAGGTCTTGTTGAATTTATATTATTTCTTTCTTAAATGTTTGGTAGAATTCAACAATGAAACCATTTGGGCCTGGAGATTTCTTTTTTAAAGGTTTTTAAAGTACAAATTAATTTTTTAATAGATCTAGGACTGCTGGTTTATCTAGTTTCTTCTTGAGTGAGCTTTAGTAACTTGTGTCTTTCCTGGATTCCATTTCATTTAAGTTGTCAAATTTCTGGGCATAGAGTTGTTCATAATATACCCTTATAATCTTGTTAATGTTTGTAGGGTCTGTAATGATATCCCTTATTTTGTACCTGATATTGGTAATTTATATATTTTTCTCTTTTTTCTTGGTCAGTCTGGCCAGAGGTTTATCAGAAGAATCGGCTTTGGGGTTCGTCAATATTTCTTTATTGTTTTCTGTTTTTAACTTCATTGATTTGTTTTAATTTTTATTATTTTCTTTCCCTAGTTTATGTGTAACTTAAGTGTATTTTGCTCTTGTTTTTCTAGGTTATAAAGGCAGGAGCTTAGATTGTTGATGTGAGACCCTTTTTCTCTTCTAAAAGCACTTAATGCCTAAATTTCTAACACTACTTCAGCTGCATTGCACATATTTTGATATGTTGTATTTTTATTTTCTTTCAGTCAAAATTTTTTTTAACTTCTCTTGAGGTTTTCTCTTTCTTCCATAGATTATTAGAAGAGGACTGAGTTCCAGTATTTGAGTACTTTATGATATTGATTTGTAGTTTAATTCCATTATAGTCTGAGAACATACTTTGAATGGTGTCTATATTTTAAAGGTTGTTTTATTTCACAGAATATGGTACATATTGGTGTTCCATGTGTAGTTGAAAAGAAAGTATATTCTGCTGTTGTTGGGCAGAGTGTTCTATACATGCCAATTTGGTCTGGTTGTTTATAGTCTTCTTTGTGGCTTCTATTTCCATGTTAAGTAACTATTTGCCTCTACTGATTGTGCTGTGCTGTGCTAAGTTGCTTGAGTCGTATTCGACTCTTTGTGATTGTATGGACTGTAGCCTACAAGGCTTCTCCGTCCGTGGGATTTTCCAGACAAGAATACTGGAGTGGGTTGCCATTTCCAGGGGATCTTCCTGAACCCAGGGATCGAACTTGTGTCTCTTATGTCTCCTGCATTGGCAGGTCAATTCCTTACCAGTAGCACAACCTGGGAAGCAGCCTAGCAATCTTCTATTGATTGAGAGCATCCCTGGTAGCTCAGCTGGTAAAGAATCCACCAGCAATGCAGGAGACCCCAGTTCGAGCCAAGTAATATTCTATTGATTACTAAGAGGTAATTGTACATTTCTCCTTTCAGGTCCATCTCTTTTTGCTTCATGTCTACTGAAATTGTGCTATTAGGTACACTCACAAGTTGATTGGTTACATTTTCTTGGAAAACTAAATCTTTTATCATTATGTAGTATATACCTCTTTTTCCCTGATAATATCTTGTTTTGGTTTTCTTTGATAACAGCTGCTCCAGCTTTTTTTTTTTTTTTGAATTTGTGCTTGCATGACATATTTTCCTTCATTTAACCTTTTACTTTTAACCAATCTTTCTTTAAATTTAATGTGAGTTCACTTGTTCCCTCTGTACTTTTTTCTTTTCCTGCTTTCTCTTGTGTTAATTGAGAATGTTTAATTATTCTGTTTCATCTCCCCTGTTTATTACTCTTTCTTCTTTAAAAAAATTGTTTTCAGTGGTCTCTCAAGTGGTTTCACTATACATCTTTAATTAATCTGGTCTGCCTCCAAATATTATACTCTTTTATGGACCTAGCAGCAATACAGTCTCAATTCCTCCCTTCTATCCTTTGTGTTATTGTCTTCATACCTTTCACTTTTACATGCACTGTGAACACAGAACACATTGCTACTATCATTGCTTCCAACACTGAATAGTTATCTTTTAGAGCAATCAAAGATAAGAAAAGAAATAAATTTTATTTTACTTTATTTATTTATCCCATTTCCACGATTCTTCATTTCTCTGTGTGGATCCAAGCTTCAGTCTAATACTCTTTTTGCATGAAAAGCTTCCTTTAATATTTCTTATAAAATGAGTTTCCTAGTAATAAATTTCTTCAGTTTTGTAAGCCAGAAAAAGTATTTTTCTTTTTTAAAGGTATTTTTGCTGGATAGAGGATTCTGGGTTGACAGGGTTTTTTTTTTTTCTTTTTTTTTTTTCTTTTAGTACTTTAAAGATGTCACTTCACTGTCTTCTGGCTTGCATTATTTCTGAGAAGAATACTATTGCAACTCTTCTTTGTTCCTCTGTATGTTTCTTTTTCTGTGGCTTCCTTTAATGTTTTTTTCTTTGTCAATGATTTTCAGCAGTTTGACTCTTATGATATACCTAGGTATGTATGTGCATTGTATCATCCTACTTTTATGCCCTCTGAGCTTCTTAGATCTGTGGTTTAGTGTTTAACATTAAATTTAAATAAATCTTGGTCATTATTTCTTCAAATGTATCTTGTGTCCCCCTCTCTTCTATTCCTAGGATTCTAATTATGCTTATATTAGAATATTTAATATTGTCCTGTAACTCTTGGGTATTATGCTTATCTTTCATCCCACTCTTTTTTCTATTTGTGTTTCATTCTTGGTAATTTATATTGACCTATCTTCAAGTTTACTGATTCATGCCCCATCTGTCTGTGTCTATTAGTGAAACTGTCTAAGGCATTCTTTATCTCTATTATTGTGTTTTTCATTTCCAGCATTTTGATGTAATTTGATTCTTTCTCATACTTTCTTTCTCACTGCTCATATTAACCATCTGATCTTGCATGTTGTCCACCTTTTTCATTAGGGCCTTTAACATATTTAAAATTCCCTGTCAGATAGTTCTAACATCTGTGTCATAACTGTATCTTGTTCCAGTGCTTGCTTTATTTCTTTGGAGTCTATTTTTTCTTGCTTTTTCATGTGCCTTTTAATTTTCTGTTGCAGCTGATCATCTTGTATAGCTTAGTAGAGACTGGAAAAAGTAGTTTATAAGCCTTAATATGAAAGTGCCTTTCCTTCTGTTAGACCTTTGATGTGGTGACTTGGAGCATTCTAGGTTTGGATTGCTGTGCTTTTCTTCAGTGTATCACAGCCTTCAAATTTTTCATAGACCTACCTTGTGCTTAGGTTGGAAGTGAATTTACCAGAACAATGTCTATTTAATTCTAAATTTTAGCTGTTCTCTTTGCATTGTTTCTCAGCAAGAGTTTCTTGGTCTACTTTTATTTTTCTTCCATTTCTCTCTCAGTAGTATTCTACTGTTGTTATTCAAGTAACTTGTTGCTAGCTTGTGGTGGGGGAGGTATGGTGCAGGAATCTATCCTCTGTGTCCTAAATAAGCCTCAGTCTTAGGCATGCATCATATGAGATATGACATTTCATTTCTCTTACCCTATCCTGGCTGTGTTTGTAGGCTCCATGTGTAATCCTGTATTGTGCTGTGCTTCGTCACTCAGTCATGTCCAACTCTTTGAAACCCCATGGACTGTAGTCCACCAGGCTCCTCTATCCATGGGATCCTCCAAACAAGAATACTGGAGTGGGTTGCCATGCCCATCCTCCAGGGGATCTTCCTAACCTAGGGATCAAATCCAGGCTTCCTGCATTGCAGGCAGATTCTTTACTGTCTGAGCCACCAGGGAAGCCCAATACTGGAGTTGGTAGCCTATCCCTTCTCCAAGGGTATCTTCCCGACCCAGGAATCAAACTGGTGTCTCCTGCATTGCATGCAGATTCTTTACCAGTTCAGCTACCAGGGAAGCTCTATTACGTGTGTTAGTCACTCAGTCATTTCCAACTCTTTGCAACCCCATGGACTGTAGCCCGCCAGGCTCCTCTGTCCATGAAATTCTCCAGGCAAGAATACTGGAATGGGTTGCCATGCCCTCCTCCAGGGGATCTTCCAACCCAGAGATTGAACCTTGGTCTCCCACATTGCAGGCAGATTCTTTATCGTCTGAGCCATCAGATCAGATCAGATCAGTTGCTCAGTCGTGTCTGACTCTTTGTGACACCATGAATCACAGCACGCCAGGCCTCCCTGTCCATCACCAACTCCCGGAGTTCACCCAGACTCACGTCCATCGAGTCAGTGATGCCATCCAGCCATCTCATCCTCTGTCCCCTTCTCCTCCTGCCCCAATCCCTCCCAGCATCAGAGTCTTTTAAAGGAGTCAACTCTTAGCATGAGGTGGCCAAAGTACTGGAGTTTCAGCTTTAACATCATTCCTTCCAAAGAAATCCCAGGGCTGATCTCCTTCAGAATGGACTGGTTGGATCTCCTTGCAGTCCAAGGGACTCTCAAGAGTCTTCTCCAACGCCACAGTTCAAAAGCATCAATTCTTCGGTGCTCAGCCTTCTTCACAGTCCAACTCTCGCATCCATACATGACCACTGGAAAAACCATAGCCTTGACTAGACGAACCTTTGTTGGCAAAGTAATGTCTCTGCTTTTGAATATGCTATCTAGGTTGGTCATAACTTTCCTTCCAAGGAGTAAGCGTCTTTTAATTTCATGGCTGCAGTCACCATCTGCAGTGATTTTGGAGCCCAAGAAAATAAAGTCTGACACTGTTTCCACTGTTTCCCCATCTATTTCCCATGAAGTGATGGAACCAGATGCTATGATCTTCATTTTCTGAATGTTGAGCTTTAAGCCAACTTTTTCACTCTCTACTTTCACTTTCATCAAGAGGCTTTTGAGTTCCTCTTCACTTTCTGCCATAAGGGTGGTGTCATCTGCATATCTGAGGTTATTGATATTTCTCCCGGCAATCTTGATTCCAGCTTGTGTTTCTTCCAGTCCAGCGTTTCTCATGATGTACTCTGCATAGAAGTTAAATAAGCAGGGTGACAATATACAGCCTTGATGTACTCTTTTTTCTATTTGGAACCAGTCTGTTGTTCCATGTCCAGTTCTAACTGTTGCTTCCTGACCTGCATACAAATTTCTCAAGAGGCAGATCAGGTGGTCTGGTATTCCCATCTCTTTCAGAATTTTCCACAGTTTATTGTGATCCACACAGTCAAAGGCCTTGGCATAGTCAATAAAACAGAAATAGATGTTTTTCTGGAACTCTCTTGCTTTTTCCATGATCCAGCGGATGTTGGCAATTTGATCTCTGGTTCCTCTGCCTCTGCCTTTTCTAAAACCAGCTTGAACATCAGGAAGTTCACATTCACATATTGCTGAAGCCTGGCTTGGAGAATTTTGAGCATTACTTTACTAGCGTATGAGATGAGTGCAATTGTGCGGTAGTCTGAGCATTCTTTGGCATTGCCTTTCTTTTCCCTCCCTTATTTTTTGCTTCTGCTCCTTTCACCCATTTGCAGTGAGTTTTCCAATGCCTTAAGGGTTGCAGTGCTTGATGCACTTTCCTTCTAAAGATTAAGGTTGTTTTTTTTTTTTTCCCTATAGGAGGTAAGAGAGATATATCCAACCAGTATTTCTTGCCCCTCCCACAAAATGACTCTACCACTCTCCTAGCTCTACAACATGATAGACCCAACTTAGGGCTCTTTCCAGTCTTTTCTGTGAGCAATTGTAGGGGTTGTAGAGAAAAAGCCTGAAGGAAGTTTAGAATTCCCCAAATTCTGTGGCCCTCGGGTTTCACACTTGCCTGTCAGCCTGCCAACAAAGGTCCATCTAGTCAAGGCTATGGTTTTTCCAATTGTCATGTATGGATGTGAGTTGGACTATAAAGAAAGCTGAGCACAGAAGTATTGATGCTTTTGAACTATGGTGTTGGAGAAGACTCTTGAGAGTCCCTTGGACTGCAAGGAGATCCAACCAGTCCATCCTAAAGGATATCAGTCCTGGGTGTTCATTGGAAGGACTGATGTTGAAGCTGAAACTCCAATACTTTGGCCACCTGATGCGAAGAGCTGACTCATTTGAAAAGACCCTGATGCTGGGAAAGATTGAAGGCAGGAGGAGAAGGGGACAAGAGAGGATGAGATGGTTGGATGGCATCACCGACTCAATGACAAGGTTTTGGGTAGACTCCGGGAGTTGGTGATGGACAGGGAGGCCTGGCGTGCTGCAGTTCATGGAGTCACAAAGAGTCAGACACGACTGAGCAACTGAACTGAACTGAACTGTCAGCCTGTATTCTGTCTTCACCCAACTTATCAGCTATTTCATTTAAACTCATTTATTGGTATGGAGGGCTTCCCAGATAGCTTAGTTGGGAAAGAATCCACCTGCATTGCGGGAGACCTGGGTTTGATCCCTCGGTTGGGAAGATCCCCTGGAGGATGGGCATGGCAACACATAGAGTTGGACATGAATGAGTGGCTTTCACTTTCACTGGTATCTGAGTGAGTCACTAGGAAAGCCCTAGTGATAGGGAGACCCTGCTCTTCTTACTGTATATGGTGACTGACTCACAATGATAGGCTCTAAGAAGAGTTGAGTTCTGCAGATAGCCTCGTGTTTGCAGAATTCTTTAGGAATTTCAAGTGCTGTCACCAAGTTGGTTTTAAATTACACCTTGTAATCATGCATTTCAGTCATAAATTTATTGAGAAATACTCATCAATGACTTCCCTTGTGGTACAGATGGTAAAGAATCTATCTGCGACGCAGGAGGCCCACGTTCGATCTCTGGATCAGGAAGATCCCCTGGAGAAGGGAATGGCAACCCACTCCAGTATTCTTGCCTGGAGAATTCCATGGACAGAGGAGCCTGCCAGGTTACAGTCCATGGGATCGCAGAGAGTCAGACATGTCTGAGTGACTTAACACATACATTGGTATCTGATGACATCTACCCCAAGTGAATACTTTGTATTCCCTTTCTCTCTGCAGACCTTGTCCCTTCCTTAGGTTTTAGACCCATTGATTGCTTTGCAACTTCAACTCTTTTATAAGTTAAGGTAGAAAAGTTATGATTTTTGAAGTTAATACTTTCATTTTAAGAGTGGTGCTCCTTTTAGCTCTTTTCATTCTTTCCTTCCATTTTAATAGCCAAACTATATTCCATTAAATGAATATATAATCCACTTTTTAAAACCAATCCCAGTCCTTTATATTGTACTTTTAGGAATTTTCCATTTTTTTGCTATTATAAATAAGGTTGTGTCACCCTTGTAGATAAATCTATCTTTGATTATTTACTTTCTATTCATTTACAACCTAAAGAGAGAACAAGCAGGCATATCAGGAACAATTAAGTAATGATGTAAGGTACCATAAAATGAATGTCCAAAATAGCATTCTAGAATTCAATAATAATAAGGAGTCATAGTGAAATGATAATGGTGCCTCACATCTGTGAAGAACTTAATATCCTTCACACTTATTAACCATTTGATCTTAACAATAATGCCCCATTTTCCTTATTAGGAAAATAAGGCTGTTAAGTAATGGAGCTGGGACTTGACTCAGTATCTCAGGGAATATCTTCATAAAAGAGGAGATGGGCCTGAGCTGAATCTTGAAAGATAGGTAGCTTAACAATAGGCAAAGACAGGAGAAGACGTATCCTGATGACAAGGCAATGATGATGTGGAGACACAACTATGTATAACTTATACACATCTGTACAATCTACAGAAGCACAGATTGAGACTGAAGAAGGCTTGGGCTATTGAATTCTGTCATTGATGTGTTTCTTGTTCTCATTTTAGAATAAATGATACCCATATCAGATTATCTAGGTGGTTAGTACAAGGGGCTTGACCTGAGAGTAGGAAGCCTCCAGCTCAGCTGTTCTCTGCGTTTGACTGATTTAATCCATGTGTTCCACCCAACCTAGGAAGAGAGCCAGCCTCTCCTTCACCCAACCAAGTAGGGTTCAGTGTCTGGGTGGAAAGGAAGATGCATTCCAGCTGTCCCCAAAATGAAGAAAAGCAGAAGATGGTTTCCGCCCCCCCTTCTTCAGTGAAATAAACCTGACCTTCTGATAGGAGAGTCTGTCTTGAATCAGAAATGGTTTAACTAAATCACAACAGGAAGCAGCTCCAGTTACAGCCCAACTTGCTCTAGGTCCTGATGGATGAAGATAGCATGCCACTTGACTTCATGAAACTCTGGGTGTAGCAGGTAGTTGCCCTAAGGGGCCTATACAAAGACTTTGCCTCTGGAATTTCTGCTGTCAGAACTGCCCAAAGGAGGAATATTTGCCAAAGGAAGAAGCAATAACCCAATAGTTGAGAACCCTGTCTCTAAATGTAGTTAATTTCTATTTAATTACCCAGTAACTACATTTAAAATAAACAACAGTTGGGAATCAAAACCAGGAGGATACAGGATGAGCAGTTGTGTGACAGGATAGAATTACTAGGCCAAAACAAAGTTGGAAGAAAGTGAGAGACATGCCGTTTCAGAGAAAACAAGGTTGGGAGAGGAGGGATTGTCAAAAAGCAGCCGTGGGCCTCATAAAGACTTATATCAGCTTTTCCTTGTGTTTGTTAGCCATCAGTAAAACTGATTTTAATCACCAAGTGGTCTTTAATTATAAAGCATCTGTTCCTTTATTAAATAAAAATTAAAAGCACATGTAAAGGACAAGTTAAAAAACTGTCAAATGGGATGAGAGTTTGGCACATCCTGGTACATCCTTGGTGACAGAGGTACAGCTTGGGACTGGTTTCCAGGAAACCCCTCATCTCCCAGGGCTCTTGCTGACGCCCTGGCTGCTGGGGGTATGGGTTTGTAGGCAAAGGGGCTGCTCCCTTTGGGGAAGATATGTGGAGTTCCCCAGAGCTGGGGCGAGGTCCCTCTCTCTACCAATTCATCCCCTGCATTTGTAATCCCTGCCTTTTCTGTACCACTGAAGATGTCCTCGTGTGTCTTATGAAGACATCCTTTCCTCCATGCCATTCTTTACTGGGTGAGAGAGAATGAAGAAGGGATGGGGAAGGGACGGGGAGAAGAGATGAGAGCAGCTCTGGGACCCCAGAGTGTGAGCAAGTTTCAGTTGAGCAGTTCTTTTAGGCAAACATTTTCTAATTAAACTTTAAACCCAAACCCTTGTTCCACCTCTCTCAAAAATGCAGGATGTGTCTCCCTTCTGGTTAGCATGAAATGATTTCTTCTCTTTCCTTCATTAGAAACTGGAATTGATCTTCTTTAAAGATAAAAATTACATTTCTGCTTAATTCCTGTTTGATTCATTTGGAACCAGTGCATTTTCATCAGAGCAACTAAAAAGCCCTGTGAGAATCAGCTCAGAAGAAGGAATGTACAGAGGGTCACGATAAGTAGCACTTCTCATCAGACCTGATGCCCGGGGATGTTAAAGTGCTTTTTAAAATGAGGACTAATAAGGCTACTCAGCTTTTACTGTTTTCTAAGAGCCTCAACTAAATTAATCATGGCACAGAATAACCCTTCCTGTAAGGTAAAATAATGATTCCCGGTATTTTGAAAGCAATCGCTGATCCACAAAGAGGGAGGTAACGTCTCCCTGAACCAAGATTAAAACTCCACTCCCTTCCTGTCATCAAAGGCCAGCTTGTTTGTATCCGAGCGGGGCCTTGGGAGAGCCAGGCGCTGGGTCGGAGCAGCCAGCAGCCGTAGCCGCAGGAATGGGAGGCCAAGCAAGACTGAGGCTGTGGAAATGCAGGCTCGGGGTGGGGGCTGTTGAGGCTTTGTTTACTAATTACATATTCTCCCTGAAAGTGGTCAGGCATCAGCGGGGCTTCCAGCTCAGGGACTCAACCCAGCCCAATCCTATCTAGGAGGGGCTGGCTGCGCCCGCTGGCCCGGGCCACCCACACACTGGCACTCCGTGCACATGGAGTCCAGTTCCCTTCCCGCATTAGCTACAGCGTGGATTCCTGGTCACATCTGCACAGCCAGAGTGAAAGCCTGTAATTTCCATAGAATCCAGTTCTTTTGAGTCAGAGCTGCAGATGAATGTTTGTTTTATTTTTCTTTTCAAGGTGATTACACATCCTTTGGTTGTGGGGAAGCCTGGGCTATCACAGAGAGAAGAAGCTGAGTGAATTATTTAAAAAGTATGCAGCAAAGGCCTGTGAATCGCCGGGGAGGTGGGATGGCGTCTCTCCCTCATTCGGGGGCCTCTCCGAGGAAAAGCAGAAGGGACCCCAGAAGGCTTGTTGGACACCAGTTTAATTCGGAAAATAGAGCAGCACTTCACCTCGCGTGTGCTGGGTGGGGAATTGTAAAAGAGGACACAGTCAAAATAGTCATTAAGGCCAAACCAGAGTCAGCCCAAAGCCAGGCCTGCATTCCCAGGAACCTGCTGGGCCGTGGTATTTGCATACATCAGTCTCCAGCCTCCATTGTCTCCCACAGGAAGAACTTGTTCCATTCCATTAAGAACGCCTGAATATTTTATTGGCTAAAAACTAGGGGCCTAGGCTGGATGGTAAACAAGTTTGGAGTGCTGTTTTTGAGTTGTGTTTATGTTTTATACATGGAACAGTTATAAGTATTTTTTTGTTAAATTCAAAACACTCCAGAAATTCTGCAACTTAAGGCGACAACCACTGCAAAAGTTCCAGGGCAACATTTGGACACTTTCAAGATTACTTCAGGGACTTGAATGCTGAGAAACAAGAAGGGACAACTTTTATTAAGAAAAACATTTTAGTAGCTGAATACAGAAATCAAAACCAAGAGTAGGCGTTCCAAATTCATATTGTGAAGCGCCTACAAAAAGATTCTTCTGTCAGCTTTCACAGTGTGGAGAGTTCATCTTTTCATCTCATCAAGTGAAAATATGCCCCAATTCCCGAGTAGGTATTCAGTTCATACAAGGGAACAGGGGAGGTGTTCTCATTCGGCAAACACTCTGCGGACTCCAAAGATCCCTGTGGTCTAGGCTAGTGAGAGAAAGGGGTGCCCTCTGCCTGGCTGTGGCTACGCAGGGATCAGCTTTCACAGATGCAGGCAGGAGAACAAAGAGCAGGCTTCATCTGCCCGTACCCCACAGGCCCATGTGCAGGGGGAGCACCATTCCAATGCCCATCACATGGCCTCTGTGGCATAAAAGCCTTTTAATAATTCTGATTTTGAATATCAAATTGAAATGAAAAGTGCATTTAGGAAGGATGGGCTGTAACCACACTGAAATGCATGTTCTATGCAAACAGGTTGAGCAGGCACTGTGTGCTGAGCTGTGGTTCTCAATTTGGCTGCACATTGCCTCACCTGCTCTAAAATGTACTGATGCTGCCTCCCTATCACCGTCCTACCCCCTCCCCAAAAGTATGATTTATTGTAACTGACCTCAAATGTGGCCAGGGGCGTCATGATTTTTTAAAGCTCTCCAAGTGACTCTAGGAAGCAAACTTGAGAATAGCTATAGAGTGATTTAAGACAGCATTTAAGGTCGCTCCATCATCTAGCCCCAGCCAAGCTTTTTGACCTTATCTTTCTCCACCCCCATCTCAGCCTGTACATGAGACACAAAGATCTTATCACTATGCCTGAATGTACTTTGTTCATTCATATTTTCATGCTTTTATGCATCCACATTGTCTCACTCTGGTCATCAAAGAAAGACCAGTTAAAAGTCCTTCTCTGTGCAGCCTTCCCTACCTGTCACCTCATCTTCACCAGTGAGTCACTTCTTGCCCCTCAATCACAGTTCATAGCTTTTCTCACATTGTATTAACAACATCTGCTTATCGATCTGCCTGTTTTCTCTCCCCAGCCGGAATGTGGACTCTGCTTTCAGCAATGAGCATCAGACATGACAAGGTAGAGGTTTCTATGAATGTTTATTGAATGAATGAATGAGTGAATGAATGCCAATCTTGATATTGTTGATGTTCCATCACTTTGATCCCAATTCTCTGACCATGGTCACTTGGGAGACCAAGTTAGTAATTTGGAGGTGGCAGCCTATATCTTTGGTAATCAAAGTAGGGTTCATACACTAGAGCTTGGCTATATTATCTGAGCACTTGTTATAAATGTAAAATTTGCATTTTAATGAGATCTCAGGGTAATTCATATGTACAGCACAGTTTGAGCTATATTTTTTAACAAGTTCCCAGGTGGCTTCTATGTAGCCAGTCTGCCAACCAGTACTGGGACCCACCATCTTAGAATTTTATTTACTGGATGTAGTGAACCCTGTGTAATTGCCTACTGCTGTTGTTGTTGTTTAGTCGCTAAGTCATGTCTGACTCTTTCTTGAGCCCATGATCTATAGCCTGCCAGGCTCCTCTGTGCATGGGATTTCCCAGGTAAGAATACTGGAGTGGGTTGCCATTTCCTTCTCCAGGGAATCTTCCTGACCCAACAATTCAACCCTGTCCCTTCTGCACTGGCAGGTGGATTCTTTAACCCTGAGTCACCTGGGAAGCCCTGATTGCCTACTAGTTGTGTCTGTTCTCCCTTTCCCTTCCTTGCAAAGCCCTGATTTTGTTCAGTTATCAGCCCTTCACCTGTCAAGCCAGTGCCTCAGGAAGCTTGATCCCACCTCCAGCCCAGTAAGTGGATCTGATTGGTCAAAGGCATGGCCTATCCATCTGGCCAGGGATCGGTTCAGGAATAGACTTGAGACCAGATTCAGGAATGAATATGAGGGTGAGTAAGCTAAGGGCAATACAGAAAGTTTTCTCTTTCTTAAGAGAAAGGCACATATGGGGGGAAAAAATCTCTCTTCTTTAGGACATTCTTCTTCTTCCTGCATGTGATCCCTTGAACTGCTGCTACCACCTTGCCACCTGCCTAAGGAGGAAGGTCAATGCTGAGGAATCGGAGCAAAGAGATAGGAAGAACATGAGTCTATGGCATTGTTGTGCTTTGCTGTCTCTGGACTTCTTTTACGGAAGGTAAATTTTTTTGTCGGTGTTTTTTGTTTGTTTGCTTGTATTTTTAACCATTTAAACCATTTCTGATCCTTGCAACCCAAAGCAGTCATTGATATACTGAATATCTTACTAAATTCATTCAATCAATAAATATTTGATTTATTGTGAAGCATTATGTTAAGTACCTTATAAGTGTTATCCCCAACCCTCAAGCAATCTGTAAGTTGGGTATTATTACTCCCATCTTATAGATGAGGAAACTGAAACTTAAAGCAGTAAAATGATTCATTAGATCAAATAGCTATCAAATGGTAAAGACAGAATCTGAACCCAGGTCTGTCTAAGTCCAGAGCACATGTTTTGTCCACTCTCCTATGCTTCCTAGTTTGAGTAGCTTTATTGCATGAGGTTTCAGAAGATAAATCGTTCTCAAGACCCTTTTACGTTCTTAAAAATGATTGAGAATCATGAAGATTTTTCACTTATTTAGTTTTTAACTACTGATACTTAACACACTGAAAATTAAAATGGAAAATTTTAAGGTATTTATTTAATTCATTCAAGAATAGTATTGATTAACTCATCCAATACTCACTTCAGTAATACATTTTTCTTGGAAAATAATATATTTTCCAAAACAAAATCAAGTAGTGAGAAGAGTGACATTGTTTTACACTTTTGCAAATCTCTTTAAACCTGGCTTAAGAGCAGACAGCTGGATTCTATCTACTTCCACATTTAGTCTGTATTGTTTTAGTTAAAGTACAGAGAAAATCTGACTTTGCACAGATATGTCATTGGAAAAGAGAGGAGTATTTTATGAGCTCTTTCAGACAATTGTATACTCTTTGATACTACACCAGAACTGTACAAGTGGTAGTTTCTTAAAGGTTAGTTGCAACATGGAACTTAAAAGCGAAAGAGTGATTTTTCCATCTCCGTTGCATTAAAATCCAGTGATCCACTTTGTAGTTTGTAGTGATCTTTTACCCATGCCTAATTTTGTAACACCAGGCATTGGTCACTTGGAAAATGTGTATTCACTGAGTTATGCAGATCTTCAAAATGTAAGATATTCACTGGCTGATACAGGTTTTCAAAAATTCTAATTTTTTTTTTGAAGGCTCAGTTTTAGCACTGGCAACAAAATACTGTCAGTTATTTTCTTGAAAGTGACAGGCTTACTTGTTTATTTTTGAAAAAAAATATGCTAAATGCCCAAATTTGAATAACTGTAATTTGTTTCTGTTTTTCAAGTAAAATTAATGATTCTTGACAAAGGCAGCTAGTTTAGCTTGTAACTCAATTACACAAGTGCTTTTCCTTGAGACAAACATTGTACTTCAGTTTGTAGCAGATGTTCTTTATGCTTATTTTCCATTTCTTCACATAAAATATTTAAAAATATATACCTAAAGGTCTAGATTTAATACAACAAATAATGTTAATGGCTTTGTCAAAGACATTCTTTTTTTAAATTTTATTTATTTATTCTGTTTTTGTCTGTGCTGGGTCTTCATTGCTATGCATGAGCTTTCTCTTGTTATGTTGAGTGGGGCCTCCTCTCTAGTTCAGTGCTCAGGCTTCTCTCTGCAGTGGCTTCTTTTGTGGAGCACAGGCTCTACAGCGTGTGGGCTCAGTAGTTGCAGCACGCAGGCTTAGTTGCTCTGTGGCATTTGGAACTTCCTGGACCAAAGGTCAAAAAACCATGTCCCTGGCATTGGCAGGTGGATTCTTAACCACTGGACGACTCAGGAAGTCCTGTCAAAGACATTCTTCAATGAAAGAGATGGAGCTTTTTTGGTACTTTGAGTGTGTGACAGTGAATGCAATAACTAATAGTATTATTTGGTACCATTGCCTGGACTTGAGCTAAGGCACTAGAGGTTTTCTCCACCTTGACTTGTGTATCATTCATGCAAATGTCAACACAGTGAAAAAGGTAAATGGCATCTTAGTATTATCCTGAAACTAGTTTTGACCTCATGGGCCACGTGAGATGGTTTTGGACTCCCCAAGTGGCCACAGACCACACTTGGAGAACACCTGCTGCTGCTGCTGCTAAGTCACTTCAGTCGTGTCTGCCTCTATGTGACCCCATAGACTGCAGCCTACCAGGCTCCTCCGTCCATGGGATTTTCCAGGCGAGAGTACTGGAGTGGGTTGCCATTGCCTTCTCCAGGAGAACACCTACAGTGGGTAATAATTTCGTGAGCAAAAACTCTTAGGAAAATTTCTGGATACAAAGTGATTACTGCAAGGGTCTAGAAGAGACTGAGTTCTATGTCACATCACAGTCTGGCCCTGCATCTGGGTCAACTTCACTATTGACCCAGTAGCTTCCATCACACAGGGTCATTAACAGAGGAGTCTTAGGAGTGTCCAGGTGGTGAGGTGTTTGTGCCAGAGGGCACATGAAATTGGCTTACCCAGTCCCTGTGCTGCTAGTTACAGATACACTCACAACACTGCAAATCCACAACTAACTTCTTTGTGTCCCCATTCAGCCCGTAAGGCAATTTAACTTGTATTATGCTTAGACACGAACTATTTAACTTGATCTGATTTCTGTTTATAATTCTTAAAATACTCCTATTTGTCAGATTGTCTAAGCCTTCCTTACTCTTGGGATAAAATTTCTTTTGTACTGAATAACTATTAAATAATGGAGGTTTTGTGTCATTCTGAGGGGCATCAAGACTCTCTCTCTCAAACAGCCTCTTTCCCCTGTAGCTTGCCAGAAGCAGGCATCTTGGCAACACAAAACATCAAGTCTGAGGGCATCTCACTGAGCCAGACCCTATTTCCAGGAAAGAAAACCCATGTTATTGAGCCAGAACTAATTCTCTAATGGCTGGGATTTTCCTTTCTCTTGCTAGAGAGGGAAGAATGACAATGGTTTACTTGAATCCCTACAGTGGGAAAAGCCACCCAGAAATTCCAGCCTGCCAGACATTTCCACACCAGGGATACTGTCCCTTGACTTGTGAATACACTGAGGAATTTGCCCTGGCACCATCTGAAGGGTTAAAGAAAGATCCTATTCCTTACAAGCAGCTATGCCTAGGGCTGACGCAAACTGGGGAAAAGGCCAGTCATGCTACTGGCCTGCTATATTTACTGAACAGATTTCTTAAAGTGTAGCAACAAGACAGACAACCAAAAAAATTGACCTGAATTTGTTCGGCAGAATGATAGTTTCTGCCTTGCTGTTGCACTGCTGTAAAAGAATAATAATAATAATAATAATAAATGTGATCTGAATATGGCAGGGAAGGAAGCTTAGAGGAATGGCTCTGAAATTTAGCAAGCTTTTTTAAAAAATATTTGAGCTAAAATATTCTTTCCTTCAGGGTCACCTGGCCTTTTGTTCCCCTTGGAAAAGACAGCTGCATTATATGTTCCTACTGTCACTTCTGTGCTGGAAACGCAAGAGCTGTAGTGATTTCCTGGACTCTATATCTCTAAATCTTCCCAGGGAATCCACCTAACCTCCATGCATCAGGTCCAACCATACCTTGGAAGGGAGGGAGGAGAAAGCAGGAGTTATAAAACGTACTTGGGACAATAATTTCCCAGATCTGGATCAAGTTAGTTTTATCTGTATGACATGCCTGGCCTCTGAATGCTTTTGAGTTTGAGAACAAACATTATTCTGGGAGATCTGCCTTTTACCTCTTTATACCCTACTGCCCTTTTCACAGTGAGCTTTTTAAAAAAATATATCTATTTATTTTTCTTCTTTCTTTAAAAGTTGAAGTGTAGTGGTATACAATGTTGTATTAGTTTCAGGTATACAGCAAAGTGATTCAGTTTAGTATATATTCTTTTTCAGATTCTTTTCCCTTACAGGTTATTACAAGGTACTGAATGGTTCCCTGTGTGAAACAGTAGGCCCTTGATGGTTCCTGTCTACTTTATCTATTTTATGTTTCAGTTCAGTTCAGTCACTCAGTCATGTATGACTCTTTGCAACCCCATGGACTGCAGCATGCCAGGCTTCCCTGTCTATCACCAACTCCTGGAGCTTGCTCAAACTCATGTCCATTGAGTCAGTGATGCCATCCAACCATCTCATCCTCTGCTGTCCCCTTCTCCTCCCGCCTTCAATCTTTCCCAGCATCTGGGTCTTTTCAAATGAGTCAGTTCTTCACATCAGGTGGCCAGAGTATTGGAGTTTCAGCTTCAGCATCAGTCCTTCCAATGAATATTCAGGACTGATTTTCTTTAGGATGGACTGGTTGGATCTCCTTTCAGTCGAAGGTACTCTCAAGAGTCTTCTCCAACACCACAGTTCAAAAGCATCAGTTCTTCAGTACTCAGCTTTCTTTAAAAGCATGAACATTTTATGTTTAGGGGCTTTTTAGGTGGCTCAATGGTAAAGAATCTGCCTGCCAATACAGGAGATGTGGGTTCAATCCCTGGGTTGGAAGACCCCCTGGAGAAGGAAATGACAACCCACTCCAGTATTGTTGCCTAGGAAATCCCAGGTACAGAGAAGCCTGGCAGACTACAGTCCTTGGGGTCACAAGGAGTCAGACATGACTTAGCGAGAGAATGCATTTTATATTTAGTGTGTATACAGCGAGCTTTTGCTTAGTATTTTAACTCATTATTTTGTTGGCAGTTCTTCCTTTCCTCACGCCCAACCCTCCAAGCACAGTCTTGATATATCATTTCTGTGTTGTACTAAAAAGGACAAATGAAACAATAAGCTGGGGCACTCTGTATTCTAGTTCTGTCCTAAATGATCATAGATTTTGCAAAACTCACATCCCTGTCTTGGGCATCATCTATAAACTGGGGATTTGGAGAAGACAGAATTTCTAGTGGTTCGTAAATCTGGGGACCAGAAACACATTTTTTTGCAAAGCCTCCTTTTCCAGCACCTCGTTCTATTGGTCATTTTGTTAGGGGAAGCACACTGATTGAAACGACCCACCCTAGCCAGGCACCATAGTAACCATTTGCATGAGTTGTTTTATGACAGGAGATCCTGATAAGGAATACAGAACTAATAAGCCACCACCAACCGGAAGAGTTTGGGAAAGGTCTAAAGGAGACACCGCGTGTCCGTTCACTTCCCAGAATCCCTCTTGCTAGTATCTATCTTGGCTGAGCAATGCATGCACCAACAGGAAAGACTCTGAATTAGAATGATTGGCCAAAGACCACCCGGAAACTAATCCCATCACCATAAAACCCAAGACTGCGAGCCACGCGGCAGAGCAGTTCTCCTGGGTTCCCTTACCTACTGCTCTCCACCCCGGTGCCCTTTCCCAATAAAATCTCTTGCTTTGTCAGCACATGTGTCTCCTCGGATAATTCATTTCCGAGTGTTAGACAAGAGCCCAGTTTCGGGTCCTGGAAGGGGTCCCCCTTCCTACAACAATTTTAAGACAGCAGAATCTCCCCTGTGCTAAGACAAGCTTTGGGGACCACTGGACTTGATGGGCTCTAGATTCTTTTCAACCCTAACATTTTTTTTTCTGTCTCTTTCCAAGTGCTGAATATTCCCCCTCACCCTGCACTAACTTGTGCTTAAATTGCCAAAGTGCCTTTGCCTTCCAAGTGGTCCATATGGCTTCATGTGCTTGTGCTCAGTTGCCCCAGACTCTTTGCGACCCTATGGACTGTAGCCTGCCAGGTTCCCCTGTCTGTGGGGTTTTCCAGGAAGAATATTGGAGTGGGCTGCCATTCCTCCTCCAGGGGATCTTCCCTACCCAGGAATCGAACCTGCATCTCCTGTGTCTTCTGCATTCCAAGCAGATTCTTTACCACTGAGCCATCAGGGAAGCCCTCCCATCGTTTTAGTTCCCTATTTCTCCAGGCTGTAGTCTTGATCTTCCATAGCCTAAATTAAGAGATGAGCAATTTGGTGATTTTTGTAGTATCTTTTTAATTTAAAAGAGTGAAAGGGAGACTCCTGGAAGTCAAGATTGGGTCAAAGCATATTCCCAGGTTGGGTCAAAGGACAGTAACTAGGCAAATAAGTGAGGCAAAACCCCACATTCCACAGATCCCAGGACCTAGCAGCCACACAAAAAGGTTTCTGGAAAGAAAAGATTCCTACCGGTTTCCAGGGGAGCAGACAGCCTAGGAGAGCTGCCTGGAGCTGCTTACCCAGCTCTACCCCCTCCCCCCATCCCCTGCAAAGCACCTAGGACTTAGCTTCCCACTGCTGTGACCTAGAATGACCAGCTCGCACCCACATTGTGGCCTGAATATCTGAGAACCTGGGGTGCACAAACACTTAATCCCTGGAGGTGTTGTATTGGTGCCTGTGTGGCCAGGGTCAAAATGCAGTCTCCTAAATCCCCTGATCCTGTTATAGGGCACACACTACAGATTAAAGAAAAGAAGTAAAATAAATAAATAAACAAAAACAAACAAGAAGGGAGAGAGAAAGGGAGAAAGCCAGTTGGCTATGCATCTGTAGAAAAAGAGGGAAAATCTGGGTGGCTTTAGGGGAAACAAAGACAACCAAACAGGAAAAGAACGCAGGCATACAGAGATGCACTGTTAATGATACACATGAAAAAAACAACATAAAAGATGATCTATTCATATAGAAGGTAAGCATTGAGAAGGGGAGTAACTTGACATGATTCTTCCCTTTCATGTTTACTCCAGGAGACTAGTAAGGCCTCTCATTTAAAACAGAAGCACTGGAAGTATGATTTGCCAGCAAGATCAATGCTAAAACAATATATTAAAAATTGGAACAAAAATCTGACCATATTTACTTACACATTTCCTTAGGCAGTTATAAAAAAACAATCAGGACACTTTCAGTTAATATACTTATCAATCTGAACCTACTACAAGAGAATGTAAAATAAATTGATAACATTGGTCAAGGTGCTGCAGGAAGGGGGACCCCTTCCAGGGCCTGAAATTGGGCTCTTGTCTAACACTTGGAAATGAATTATCCGAGGAGACACATGTGCTGACAAAGCAAGAGATTTTACTGGGAAAGGGCGCCCAGGCAGAGAGCAGGAGGGTAAGGGAACCCAGGAGAATGGCTCTGCCACGTAGCTCGCAGTCTCGGGTTTTACGGTGATGGGATTAGTTTCCCCGTTGTCCTTAGCTAATCATTTTGACTCAGAGTCCTTCCTGGTGGTGCATGCCTTGTTCAGCCAAGATGGATACCAGAGAGAAGGATTCTGGGAGGTGGTCGAACAGGTGGTGTCTCCTTTTGACCTTTTCTGAACTCTTCTGGTTGGTGGAGGCTTATTAGTTCCCTGTTCCTTACCAGGACCTCAAGTCATAAAACAACTCATGCAAATGGTTACTATGGTGCCTGGCCAGGGTGGGCGGTTTCAATCAGTGTGCTTCCCCTAACAAAGGGCTTGATATTAAGAACTAAAAGAAAATATCTTGGCCAGTCAGAAAGTCAACAGTGGCATAACTGCTTAAATATTTGGGACTGCATAATTATTTAAAATCTTAGGTCAGTCAATAGTTATATAACCTTAGAGAAATTTTCCTAAATTTCCTTGCCTCGGTACTCTCAAAAATAAAATAAAATAATACTATGTTGTCTCTGTTGTGAGAAAATGAATGATGTAAAATGCCACCATAATTCTAATGAAAATGTAACCTTGTGCAGTGAGTTAAACACTCTCATCTTTTAAGAACCAATGGAATATTGTTTTTAGAAATAAAGTCTTCCGAAAGTTAGCCAAACCACAAAGAAAAAAGATTTGAAAGAGAAAAAAATGGCTGACCCAGCTTTCGGCTGTATATCCTCTTTTTAATAAAGAGACAAGCAATCATGCTTTATATCTTTTACTGAGAATTCATTTGGAATGACTTCCCTATATATTCTAATTAAGTTTCAGAACCCAGTGAGTTTAAAGAAACTACATTTCCTTTACAGGGTATGTTGCTTATAGAAACCATTCCTATTACCTGTCACAGGAATATTTGGCCTATTTAAATGCCGCAGGTGTGTGAGAACAGATGGTATTGGGAACTGGGACATATTCAGGCAGAGAAAAGACTGCCAAAATCCGGCTGGAGAGGAATGCTTTAAGAGCAATGGTGTTTTTTCCTTTCTTTTACACAAGTGTGCATGGGGAGCAGGTACTCTGTTGGAGCCAAGTCCTGGAGACTTAATTTGATTTCCCTTTCTTCCTTTTCTGTTCCCGAGTGTGAGAAGAGCCAGATACTTAGAAATAGGCTAGTTTAGAAAACCACCTTGAAATCTATGAAGCAAACCTCCCCAAGAATGGTGGATGAGTTGTCCCTTTATGCACAGAATGGAGTGAGTTGTCCCTTTATGCACAGAAAGAAAAGCAGAGGCGGGTTTCCTCCTGGATAGGGTGGGGACAGGATTCATGTGTTTGGGACATGACAGTGGTTTGGTCAAGGGGAGGCAGGTTGATGCTGGCGCCCATCCTGAGCCATCATTCCCAGCGTCCTGACCTTCAGGTGTCTGTGTACATGAGCTCAATGTGCACGTCACTGAGAATGTCCATAGCTGGTAGTCTGCCTGATAAGAAGTTCGAGAAGCCCTGCCACAGACCAAGTGATGCTAGAGCCATGTTCACCCCAAGAAGTCCTGTAAACTGACCAGCTCCATCTTGCCCAGACTCCAACTCTGCCCCCAGACCTCTCCTTTAGGGTTTGCTTAGCCAGGGAGATCAGCAGCCACTAGTTTCCGGGTCACCCTGTGCCCTGCAAATGGCACATTGATCCCAAAGGTTTCTCTTACCTAGGCTAGAACTTCTCTCACTATACACATGTGAGTCAGTAGAGACTAGCAAAGAGCTTAACCTTCTGACCTTGGCCAGTGCAATGAGAGTCCTTCTGCCTGGCCTTGCAGGCGGCAGGGCAGCCTCTGCCCACCATGAGGACACCAGGACAGCTAGTTGCTGCCTGGTGCTGGGGTCTCTGTCCACCTTCTGAATGTCCAGACCAGCCTCTGTCTGGAACCCTTCTGCCAGCAGCTCACCTGAGACCGTCCAGCAACTCACCAAGATCCATACACATCCACACTTTCTGCTCAAGACCACCTAAACCAAACCAAATCAGGAATGGGGAGGGCCAGGTAAGGGTGTTCCTGTTGCTCCGGAACTGGCATTTGGAGTGCCAGCTGAGAAAAGAGGTGCTAAATGCCTCACATTCAAAAGGGAATTAGTAGAAACCAGAAGCCATACTCTCCCCACCCCCACCCCACCAACCCCTACCCCTTACCTCCCTAGGCTTTCTAAGGGGCAACAGATTAGGCTTTCATAATCAACTAATCAACACCCATCAGATCACCTTCCTGCTTCTTTTACATGGTAAAGAGTGGTGGGGGGCGGGGTGTGGCAGGGGTGAGAGGAGGAGGGTTGGGGGTTGGAGGTGAGTTCAAAGTAGGAAGTGATTCCCTTCTGTGCTCCACTGTCCACCCCTGCTTAGGCAAGAGAAATGAGGAGGGGGTATGCTGAAAGAAGGGAGAAAGCATCTCCTTTCCCAGGTGGACATCTGCTTGGGCTATAGATCTCTCCCTTTGCCTGCCTGAACTGGAGATGGTGGCAGGGAGTCTGTACCCAGAGAAATCACTGGTCTCAAGCTGCCTTACCAGGATCCACTCCAGAGGGCTGCCCTCTAGTAAAGGAACCCAGCAGCACACAACCCAGTTGTGTGGTCAGCCACCAGGCAGAGCTGAGAGGTGGCAGAGGCAGCCTCACCGAGCTGGATCTCTCAGATCAGGGAACCGTGTGGTCCCTTCTTCCCTACCCCTTCTCGTCCCAACAGGCTGGAGGACCTTAAAACTAACAGAAGTTCAGTTCAGTTCAGTCACTCTGTCGCTTCTGACTCTTTGCGACCCCATGGATTACAGCATGCCAGGCTTCCCTGTCCATCACCAACTCCTGCTGCTGCTGCTGCTGCTGCTAAATCACTTCAGTCATGTCCGACTCTGTGCGACCCCATAGACGGCAGCCCACCGGGCTCCCCCGTCTCTGGGATTCTCTAGGCAAGAATACTGGAGTGGGTTGTCATTTCCTTCTCCAATGCATGAAAGTGAAAAGTCAAAGTGAAGTCGCTCAGTCGTGTCTGACTCTTAGCGAGCCCTGGTAGGACTGCAGCCCACCAGGTTCCTCCATCCATGGGATTTTCCAGTCAAGAGTACTGGAGTGGGGTGCCATTGCCTCCTCCCACCAACTCCTGGAGCTTGCTCAAACTCATGTCCATTGCGTTGGTGATGCCATCCAACCATCTCATCCTCTGTTGTCCGCTTCTCCTCCAGCAGTAGGCTGGCATAGAACTAGATTATGAGAAGGTGGTTGTCTTTGTCTTTTAATGGACTGAAAGTGACCAGAGAGTAATGGAATCTACCCAAGATGTGCTAAGGGAAAAGCTTTTTGTTTTTTATTTGTAAGTTTGTTTTGTTTGTTTCAGAGTAAATCAAATTTAGAGGTAGTGATTGGAAACATTAAAACCACTTCATGTTTAGACCCCACTGGGTTGGGACTGCTCAGGGAGTGATTATGCCGTCATAAGCACTGAGGGGCCCATGAAAGTGTGGCCTAGATAAACTTCTAGATGCGTTCCCACTCTGAGATGCCAAAAGTAGGTATCCATTTGAAAGTGGGCCACACCCATCATTGGGATTCAGTTGTGTGGGGGCACATCTGGAGGACAGTGGGATTAGTCAGTCTTGGGCTCCTGTTGAGTCCTGAGGGGAAGGTGGGAGGAAATTCTGAAAGTAAAACTCAAAGGAATGACTTCCATTAAAATTGGGATGACACTGGTTTTAAAACATTTCCCTAAAGTCATATTGATCTTAGTGCAAACTTTCTGCTCAAGATGAAAAGTGTTTTGATTGACAACCACTGCATCTAAAGCTGCACTGTCTAATACAGAAGCCACTCATCATATAATGTTTAAATATAATTTAACATTAGATTTAGCTAGTATAACTCATCAGACTGTTTAAATATAATTAAAAATTCTACTCATATCACACTAGTCATATTTCAAGTGATCAGTGATCTCGTGTGCCCAGTGTATTCTGTATTGGATGGTGAAGATATAGAACATTTTTATCTTGACAAAAAAATTCTACTAGGCTGCTCTGCTTTAAATAAAGTTATTTATTCAATGATGGAAGAGAAAATGGCCAAGCCAGACCTCTGAGATATCATATGATATATACAAAATTACACATTCCAAACTTCATGGACAAGTCAAAGGTTAAAGTGACACAGAGAGAGGACAAGAAGTAGCCTGATTATTGCAAGGGACATGGTGAGCCCTGAGCTCACACAAGTCCAGGAGGCCTAAGTTCTCCTGTGGAAACTCAAGGGTTACCATGGATGAGGCCTCAGGGCCAATCACTAAAGAGGCGCTGACACCTGGGGAGGTGATGCCCAGCAGAGGTGGTACTTGAGGAAGGAGAGGACACATGGTGGGAGAGACTCCACTATGATAATCATTTCCCTTCTGGCAACTCTCAGAAACTAAGTGAGACTTTGAGGGATAAGAGCCTGGGACACCTGCCTTAAAGTATCCTGTTTTTCTCATCAGGGCAGGACATGAGAAGTAGAAGATGAGATCTGATAGTTGCCTAATGCTGTGTTACTCCACATTACTCTAAAATTTAGCAACTACACACAACAATAATTATTTCTTGTCTCTCGCAGTTTCCCACAGTGGATCAGGAATTTGGGATCAAGCTGGTAGGGTAGTTCTAGCTCAGGATCCCTTACAAGATTGCAATCAAGATGTCAGCTGGGCTGGGGTTATCTGAAGGCTTAAGTGGGGCTGGAAAGTCCACTTCCAAGGTGGCACATGCACATGTCTGGCTAATTGGTGCCAGTTCTTTGCAGGACGAATGAGTGCTCTTCATGTGGACCTCTTCACATGAGCTTTCTGAGTGGTCCCCCAATACTGTGACTGGCTTCCCCCAGAATGAGAGCCTCAAATAGCCAAGGCAGGAGCTGCAAGGCAGTTTTTGGACCTAGGCTTGAAAATCATGCACCATTGCTTCTGCTGCTTTCTCTAGTCACACAGACCAGCCCTAATTCAGTGTAGGGACAGACTACACAGGATATGATTTTTAGGAAATAAAGTTCACTGAGGGTCATCTTGGAGGCTGGCTACCATGAGGTCATACAGAACCAAGAACTGCACATTATCAGGATGTATAATCAAAAATCCCTCAGTTGCAAGTGACAAAAATCTAACTCAAATTGTTCCAAGGAGGGGAAAAAATGCTAAGAGAGAATGTGTCTACTAGCACACGTAACTGTAAAGTCTTGCTATGGCTGGATAAAGGTACTAAAATGATGTCTACAAGTTCTGTCTCATTCTCAGATCAGCTTTCCTCTTGTGGTAGTAAGATGACCACCTTGCTCCAGGCTTCCATCTCCAGTTTAAAAGAGAGAAACTTCCTCTTTTCTGTTAGCACCAACAAAAATCCTAGCAGGCCTTCTGTTGGCTAAAATATTTATCTTGGAACCAATCACGGCATCGCTTTCAGATATGGTGCTCTGGTTGGCCAGACCCAAGTTACATACCCATCCCTGGCCTGGAGTGCTGTTATTAAAGGAAAGTTATGGTGCTGAGCTGGCAAAATCCATCACAGTTCACTACATCTGTATGTGTCTGGCTTTATAACAGATGATTACATCACATTACACTCATCCCCTTATGATGAAGACTGGCAATGCCAAGCTGCCAACGCAGAAACACATCATTGTTTTTCATTACCCCCTCTTATAGAGCCAGAGGTAGACATTCTTCTGTGAGATTTGTTTTGCACAGTCAAGGGTAGAGACTTCTCCTGGGTTAACAAGCATTAGTCAGTCAATCAGTCAGGTCAGTTGCTCAGTCATGTCCGACTCTTTGTAACCCTGTGGACTGCAGCACCCTAGGCTTCCCTGTCCATCACCAACTCCTGGAGCTTGCTCAAACCCATGTCCATCGAGTCGGTGATGCTATCCAACAATCTCATCCTCTGTAGTCCCCTTCTTCTCCTGCCTTCAATCTTGCCCAGCATCAGGGTCTTTTCCAATGAGTCAGTTCTTCATATCAGGTGGCCAAAGTACTAGAGTTTCAGCTTCAGCATCAGTCTTTCCAATTAATGTTCAGGACTGATTTTCTTAAGGATTGATTCATTTGATCTCCTTGCAAGAGTCCAAGGGACTCTCAAGAGTCTTCTCCAACACTATAGTTCAAAAGCATCAATTCTTCAGTGCTCAGCTGTTTTTATAGTCCAACTCTCACATCCATACATGACTACTGGAAAAACCATAGCTTTGACTATATCTCTAAATCTAGGTAGTCCTTGGATGAGCCATGGCTTTGGTTTCTGTTGATCACAATACATCACTTTTGTGTGCTCTGGTGTGTCTCTTTGCTAGGAGATGGAAAGAGAGAAACTTCCCAGAAAGACCTTAAAAATGTATGATTAAGACTACTTTATTCAAAAGAAATATATGCTTGTATATGTAGGGAGTAATAAATACAGGAACAGCTCATTCATCTAGACCCTGGAGAACTGATTTATAATATTTTCAACCCTTCAAATCACAGACTATATTCCTGTGTGGAATAAAGCTTTTATAGACCATATAAAGCACTCACACAACTGTACATTTAACCACTCATTTGGATATTTATTGACTCTAATTGAGCATGTAAACATATAATTCTGGACATGCTTGATTTTTCTAGTTTTGCAGCCCACAACACTTAACAGGTGTGACAGAGTGCTGTAGAACATCTCAGTGTGACAGTCCAGGAGATATCTGTTTGTGGTTGCTAGGACTGTGGTGGTATCCTCATTCTTGCTGCTATTTATTTAACACTGGCAATGAGTAAGGTGCTGTACAAGGCACTTTTATAGCTCATGTCTCATTCAGTCATGACAATATCCCTGTTAAGTCAGGGCTATTGTTTTCTCCACTTTATAGGTGGGAAAATTGAAGTTTAAGGGTGATGTCAAGTTATTATGAAAGGGTAGAAGATTCACTTACAAGATCTATGGTATTTTCTGACCAGGCTTGATAAAATGACCTTGGGATGCCCTCTGAGTCTGAGAATCTCTCTTCTTGGAATGTGGGCTTCTAAGTTCATAGAACTTTACAAGTGGGTCTGAGGAGGTTGTTTAATGGAATTGCCAGTGTCCCTACTGGATGCCTTTAAGTCCCTCATCCGGGCCCCTGAGGGGAAGCTGGGACAGTGGTTGACCATGCAGTCTCTCCTCAGAGAGATTATTTGAAATGGACCCATATCTCTGTGGTTTGTCTGATTCCTACGGGTACATTTTTCTAGTCAACCCGGCATCCTGGCTGGATGAACACTGCTACTTTGGCTGTGTGTAGCTTCAGCCACCTGCATCCCCCATGTCTCAAGATAACATGGACACATTCAAAGAATTCTTTCTTTAAAGAAGGTCATCTTTGGAGTTGAGGTTGGATGCAGGATGAGGCTCCCACTCTCATTTGCTCGCCTGCCCTTGGTTCAGCTTGTTGAGCAAAGAAGCCATCAGCTTGAATGTTTTCTTAGCCTTGGCCAGTAAGCACATGGGGGGAAATCCAATGTTGGTTTTCTTCTCTCACAGTAGCAAATTATGAGGCCCTCTGGATCCCTCACAGTGGGGATGGATGTGGTAGTGGGAGGGAGAAATGTTTGTCAAGACTGTCAGGAGTCACTGAGATGATGTGGTTTTCATAGATAGAGTATGTGGATATGTGTGTGTATGTGTGTATCTGTGTGTGTGTCTTCACAACCCAGTGCCATCCCCTGAGACCTGAAATGAAGCTGGAATCATCCATGCCTCTGAATACCAGTATCTCCAAAGAGCTCAGGAATGTCATGGTTTCCTGCTACTCAGACTTGTGAAGTGAAATGCTTCAGCTTCTGACCCTTGGCAGTTCTAATGCACCCATTGTTCTTTTTGGCCCGGAACTGACCCTTACATGCATTCAGCAAACACTCGTTGCGCTGGGCAGGGAAGAGGCATCAAGGAAGAAAATCCAGATATCAAAGTTTGGCCTTTAAAAAATAGAATTAATTACTGGATTCAAATTCTCCACAAAAACTGAGGGCACAATGTTCCCTTTCAAAGATGGTTCTTTTATTTTTAGACTTTACAATGTATAAAGATCAAATATACACCCATAAGGGTGTGGTGCTGACTGCTGCTTAGGGGAAAACACAAAGGAGAGGACACGGGATTTCCCCATTTTCCTTTTTTGTAACCTTTTATCACCTCTTAGTGACTCCCCTCCCCAGATGTCCCTGCTTTTAGGACATTCTCTCCCAATGCGGGAAAAAAATGAAGCTGCATAATAAATTAACTCAAAGGGAAACAAATTAGGAATGTGTTATAACGTTTTATGGCACCCAAAAGCAATACATCTTTAAAAGACAACCTCTAAAGAGGAGATAGGGCTTCCCAGGTGGCTCAGTGGTAAAGAATCTGCCTGCAAAGCAGGAGACCTGGGTTCGGTCCTTGGGTCAGAAAGATCTCCTGGAGAAGGGAATGGCAACCCACTCCAGTATTCTTGCCTGGAGAATTCCACGAACAGAGGAGCCTGGCAGGCTACAGTCCATGAGGTCGCAAGAGTCAGACACAACTTAGAGACTAAACAACAGCAACAGCGAAGAGGAGATACTTTGGAGAAACAAGTTTCACATTTTTATGTCTGTTTTGTTTTTGGCAAGGGGGAGTCCAAGAGCCTCAAATCAAGGAGAATGGGAGAATTTCCTAAATTCTCCTTCCAGGAGAATCACTTCATTGACTACGTTAAAGCCTTCAACTGGGTGAATCACAACAAGCTGTGGAAAATTCTTAAAGAGATGGGAATACCAGACTATATTACCTGCCTTCTGAGAAAACTGTATGCAGGTCAAAGAGCAACAGTTAGAACTGAACATGGAACAACGACCTGATTCAAAATTGGGAAGGGAGAAGTCAAGGCTGTTTATTATCACTCTGCTTATTTAACTTACATGCAAAGTACATCATGTGAAATGCCAGCCTGGATGAGTTACAAGCTGGAATCAAGGTTGCTGGGAGAAATATCAACAGCCTCAGATATGCAGATGATACCACTTGAATGGCAGAAAGTGAAAAGGAACTAAAGAGCCTCTCCAAAAGGGTAAAAGAGGAGAGTGAAAAAGCTGGCTTAAAATTCAGCATTCAAAAAACTAAGGTCATGGCATTTAGTCACATCACTTCATGGCAAATAGATGGGGAAAAAATGGAAGCAGTGACAGATTTAATTTTCTTGGGCTCCCAAATCACTGCAGATGGTGACCGCGTCCATGGAAGTAAAACATGCTTGTTCCTTGGAAGAAAAGCTGTGACAAATCGAGACAGCATATTAAAAAGCAGAGACATCACTTTGCCGGCAAAAGTCCATCTAGTCAAAGCTATGGTTTTCCCAGTAGTCATGTCCCAATGGGAGAGTTGAACCATAAAGAAGGCTGAATGCCGAAGAATTGATGCTTTCAAATTGTGGTGCTGGAGAAGACTCTTGAGGGTCCCTTGGACTGCAAGGAGATCAAACTAGTAAATCCTAAAGGAAATCAGTCCTGAATATTCATTGGAAGGACTGATGCTGAAACTCTACTACTGTGGCCACCTGATATGAAGAACTGACTCATTGGAAAAGACTCTGATCCTGGGAAAGATTGAAGGCAGGAGGAGAAGGGGACGACAGAGGACAAGATGTTTGGATGGCATCACTGACTCGATGGACATGAGTCTGAGCAAGCTCCAAGAGGAGATAGTGAAGGACAGGGAAGCTTGGCATGCTTCAGTCCATGGGGTCACAAAGAGTTGGACATGATTTAGTGACTGAACAGCAATTAGGAGAATTGCCTGAGGCTGTATATTGTCACCCTGTTTATTTAATTTATATGCAGAGTACATCATGAGAAATGCTGGGCTGGAAGAAGCACAAGCTGGAATCAAGATTGCCAGGAGAAATGTCAACAACCTCAAATATGCAGATGACACCACCCTTATGGCAGAAAGCGAAGAGGAACTCAAAAGCCTCTTGATGAAAGTGAAAGAGGAGAGTGAAAAAGTTGGCTTAAAACTCAACATTCAGAAAACAAAGATCATGGCGTGTAGTCCCATCACTTTATGGGAAATAGATGGGGAAACAGTGGCAACAGTGTCAGACTTTATTTTTTGGGCTCCAAAATCACTGCAGATGGTGACTGCAGCCATGAAATTAAAAGACGCTTACTCCTTGGAAGAAAAGTTATGACCAACCTAGATAGCATATTCAAAAGCAGAGACATTACTTTGCCAACAAAGGTCTGTCTAGTCAAGGCTATGGTTTTTCCTGTGGTCATGTATGGATGTGAGAGTTGGACTGTGAAGAAAGCTGAGCGCTGAAGAATTGACGTTTTTGAACTGTGGTGTTGGAGAAGACTCTTGAGAGTCCCTTGGACTGCAAGGAGATCCAACCAGTCCATTCTGAAGGAGATCAGCCCTGGAATTTCTTTGGAAGGAATGATGCTAAAGCTGAAACTCCAGTACTTTGGCCACCTCATGTGAAGAGTTAACTCATTGGAAAAGACTCTGATGCTGGGAGGGATTGGAGGCAGGAGGAGAAGGGGATGCCAGAGGATGAGATGGCTGGATGGCATCACTGACTCAATGGACGTGAGTCTGAGTGAACTCCTGGAGTTGGTGATGGACAGGGAGGCTTGGCGTGCTGCGATTCATGGGGTTGCAAAGAATCAGACCTGACTGAGTGACGGAACTGAACTGAAACCTACATAGCTTCCCCTGCATTACTCCTGACCGTGGGAATCACCAGTGTAGGGAATCATGCCCTCTGCACCCAGACAAAGCTGAAGGTGTGTGGAGTTGTGGAAAATTCTGCTTCTTTAGGAAAGATAGGTCTGTGTTTCATTGTTGACTCTGTTACTTGACAAGTGACTTGAGGTAATCATTTAGCCTCTGTGAGTCTCACCTATAAATTGGATTAGTTATCCTGTTTTTTCAAGGTTGTTGTGAGGCTTGGAAATCACATATGCAAAGCCTTGGCACATAGAAGATCCTTAGATCCAAGGCTGAGTGTTCGTTAATGACCATGCTTAACAGTTCTTTAATAAGATTTTGTACGTCAGTGTCTTTGTTATCATTTCAAATGGGTGTTCAGAGTCTATTTAAAAAATTTATTTAACTTCTTTCAAACACGTGTAAAAGGATAGAAAATAGTATAATAACTCTCCCTGTGAGTATTACCTGGCTTCTATAAGGATCAACATATTGCCTTGTCTTTCTGTAATTCTGTTCCGTTTTTTCAATGATAAGAACTTTTACACTTCCTGTGGTAACCTATGCTTGGTATTTTTAAAACATTCTGACAGCTGATGCTACCTTCTAGGGAAGACAAAAAAAGCAACATAGAAAAACCTAGTGTTAAGTCAGCCCCCTAATGACAGATAAGCACAGTGACTCTCTTTTTGACTCTATAGAATTCATCATCTCAACTGCCCCAAGTCTACGAGATATGTCCACAGACGAGCTGACTGCCTACACCATAGTCCACACCGTCGGTAGCGTTAGCTCCACTGAGACAGATGTGTTTCCAAAACGCACAGAGGGATTTGCTGGCCTGAGCATAGCAAGAGTGTGATAACTGAAAAAAAAAAAAAAAAAAGTGGGATCATGCCCACCCATCCCTCCGGTTAGACTGCGTGTTTTGTGCAGAAAACTATGTCTGGGTAGCTCCTCCTCGGGGTAAAGAAAGAAAGAGCTATGCGCCTGAAGAAACCCCGGACCTGGTATGCTGGGAGGAAGGTCTGCTCTTCCAGGGTGAAGCCATTCATGACAGACCCAGGGATGTGCGTGCTTTGTTTAGCAAGGTGCTCAAGGTTTGGCACCTGTCAGTAGTTTCTATGGCTCAGCATTCTTGAATCGACAGTCTGATGTACTAATTCCAGCCCATGAGAACTCATAGCTCCTAATGTTTATTTATTCAAAAGTTAACCATTGAATGGAAAACAGACCAGCCTATAAAGACTCTACCCCAAACAAACAAAATACAAATAGAAAAACAAACAGCGCTGTTCAGAGCTCAGCTCTGTTGACTGTTCAGTGTAGAAATCAGAATTAGGCATCATCCAGTTCTTTCAGTAAGTCCAGGGCAGAAGACAACTCCGGGGGTGTCAGCCGTGGTCTGAAGTCACCAGAATCTGGAACTCATGAAGAAAGGGTGCAAAGATTCAAGGTAAAGGCAGCCGTGCGTTTGGTTTGGTTGTTTTGTTCTGGCCCTGCTCACCTCAGGAACACGTGGGGTCAGACACCTGGCCCTAAGAAGGCTGCAAAGCATCTGATCCTACTGCACGTCCGCCTGGTCTTCTAGAAGGAAGGGCTTTCCCATGGCGGAAGCTGGCTTGCTGTGAAGCTTACCAGAGCTCACGTTCCCGAGGGGTCACTAGCCTGCCTGCCGACTCCCTCCCATAAACAATGCCCTTTGACTACAAAGTGGTGAGACTTATCTCAGGAGCCAGACTTGGAAGTATATCTCGTTACTGTTTGGTTGCACTGGGTAGGAGACCCACTTGGAACACCTCAGAGGGCAGAGAGGTCAAAAGGTGTCACTTTTTACCTAAAGCACTAAAACCTGTTAATCATGGTTAAGAACAAAGAGGGGAAAGAAGGGAGGACAGGAAGGAGAGGAGGAGGGAGGACAGGAAGTTCCTTTTAAATTGTGGGAGAGTCCTGGGGAGATGGTCCCTTAGTGATGCCACATCTTGCTCTGACAATCTTCAAGCTCGTTATGTCCTTTTTTTTTTTAATTGAGATATAGTTAGTGTATAATATTATATGTTACAGGTGTATAACATATCGATTCACAATTTTTAAAGGGTATACTTCATTTATTGTTATAAAGTATTGGCTATATTTCCTGTGCTGTAGAATAAATCCTTGTAATTTATTTTTTTATGCTGCTTCAAATTATGTTTTATTCAGTTAGGACACCAGTTCAAAACAATGCAGAAATAAAATGGACCATTTTCTTTTTTTGAGAGGGGATAATATTTTATAGTTATAAAATATTGACTGTATTCCCTGTGTTGTAATATATCCCCATAGCTTATTTATTTTATACACAATAGTTTGTATATGTTAATCCCCTATCCCTATCTTGTCCCTCCCCTCTTCCTTCTCCCCAAACTGATAACTACCAGTTTGTTCTCTATATCTGAGTCTGTTTCTTTTTTGTTATATTCACTAGTTTTTTATTTTTATGTTCCACATATAAGTTAATTTCATACAGTATTTGTCCTTCTCTAACTGATTTCACTTAGTATAATATCCTCCAAGTCCATCCATGTTGTTTTAAGTGGCAAATTTTCATTCTTTTTATGGTTGAATAGTATTCTGTTGTATATGTAGGTCACATCTTTATCCATTTACCTGTTGATAGACACTTAGGTTGCTCCCATATCTTGGCAGATGTAAGTAATGCTGCTATGAACATTGAGGTTCATGTATCTTTTCAAATTGGTGTTTTTGTTTGGATACATACCCATGAGTAGAATACTTGGGTCATATGGTAGTTCTGTTTTTAGCTTTTTTTTTTTTTTTGAGAAACCTCTATACTCTTTCCCAAAGTGACTGTACCAGTCTACTTTCCCATCAGTAGTGTACAAGGGTTCCCTTTTCTCTGCATCCTCACCAACATTTGTTATTTGTGTTCTTTTGTTGATGGCCATTCTAATAGGAGTAAGGTGATAGCACATTGTGGTTTTTATGTCTTAATTTCACGTGAAGTTTACCTTTGCATTTTTCATTACTATTACAGCAACGTGGCTTTCTCTCACACTGTTTTAAAGTTGCCTTATTCATCTTATCACAATATTTGTTATTTCCCCAAGTGAAGAAAAACATTGGACAAAGTGGGAGATAGCAATTTAACCATTAATGGCCACCCATCCCCCATCTCCGTCAGCAATCACAGGCCAAACACAATGTGTCTCCCACGCCCCACTTAACATAGCAGACATCATCAGACATCACCATATCACAGAATTTGTTGGGGGTAATTCAGGTAATTGCAACTTCCACCTGAAGTATCTGGACAAATGCCCATAGCCAGTGGCTACTCATGGCTTCTTGGAAAATAAATGCCTGCCAGGGGTAACATTTTGTTTTTCCTGTGTGTAAGAAACTCAGCAGTTCTGGGAACTATTTGTCCACATTTAGTAGGTCATTCCTCCCTTGAAGGGATTTGAATAAGGAGCCAGGGGAAAGGGCTCTTTCTTTCACAAAGCCCGCCCGAATGTCTCTCTCCTGGGCCACCTGGCCCTCCTCAGCCCTGTGCTTTTGTTCATCTGGTGTTGACATAGGTTAATTACACGGTCCTGTGTTTACACGTGAATCTTCTAAAAGGCAGGCAGCAAGTGAGCTGCATGAAGGCAAGTTGTAAATCTCATTTACTTGTCCTTCCATCTTTCCAGTCTCCGACTGGTGGGAAAATTCACACACATCCCTAGGATGCAGGTAAACAGCATCATCCCCTCTGTGTCAGTGAAGAAATGGGGACATGGTGGAACTTTCTGATTCAGGGTCCTTGTATGGTCAGGACGTTCAAGATGGCTATCCTCTTGTCCTCTGTATCCCCAGCTCGACCAGGTCCTGCTTCTCTCACATGACTACCCAGTTCTCTTAATTAGAGGGCATAAGTAGTTCCTGGTAACTGAGCCCTCCTGATATTAATTCCCCCAGAAGGTCTCGCCAGAGTAATGACGATGGCAGCCACATCCTGCCCACTGTCGTCTGCCACACTAGGCGGGGTGCCTCTCTGGGACTCTGAGTAAGGCTCCCGCTGTCTGATAAGCCACTGGCATCTCTGTCTCTGTTCTGGGCTCGTTCTTCAGTCTCTGGGCTGGATGACTACAAGGCTTGCAGCCGTGCAGTGTGCAGCCCAACAGCTGCACAGCAAGCACTGTCAGCCACAGACCGAGCAGCACTCATGGGGTGAGGCTCCTGGGCCTCTGCTCCCACCTTGGGCAGCTCCACCTCTGAACAGCATGTACTCCCAGGGTGGCTCAAAATGTGACAAAGGGAAGAAACATGAGGCAATGCACATTTTAAAAATGCAGCACTGATTGAGTGCTCAGAACCTCAGCTTGTCAAAGCCTCCAGCTCTGTGTTGGAATTATTGAGGGCCAGGCTTTTGGTGGAATATATAAACTGGAAGCTTTACAAAGGCAGGGAATGTTGATGTTTTCTTGGCTGTTGTATGGCCAGTGCCTAGACCTGCTCCTGACTCATGGTAGGGGCTCAGTAAATATTAGATGAAGGATGAGGAATCTGGGCTGTGTTCTGTTAGCCTCAATGCTGACAGTTGGGCCTTGGCTGGCTTGTGCCTTTATGAGTCCTGTACCTCCTAGAGTGGTGGTATTAGGAGTATGGCCTTTCGGGTGGGGCCCTCATGTTTTTGTTTCTTTCTTCTATTTCTGGCACAGTAAGAACATGACCATTCACAAATCAGGAAGAGTCTTCACCAGAGTCAGGCCAAACTGGCACTCTGATCTTGACTTCCAGCCCCCAGAACGGTGAGAAAATAAGTTTGTTTTTTAAGTCAGGGATCCCCAACCTCCAAAATCTAATGCCTGATGATCTGAGGTAGAGCTGGTGTAATAATTATAGAAACAAAGTGCACAATGAATGTAATACTCTTGAATCATCCCCCATCGCCAGTCCACAGAAAAATTGTCTTCTGTGAAACAGGTCCCTGGTGCCCAAAATGTGGCAGACCATTGGTTTAGGCCACTGAGTATCCTGTATTGGTGACCCCAGCTGACCAAGGTAATAAACCCATATGGGCTTTTCTCATACAAACTTGATGCAGGGTTAGACTATAGTCATAGCTGCCCTGGAAACCCATCCACAGGTCCTTGACAGAACAGTTCTGTAGAGGATTTAAAACTACAGAGAAAGCCTCATCCTTAATCTTGTGCCGTCACCTCTGCACAGCTGAGTGGAGACACCGGTTCTTATTTGGTATTCATTCAAAGGGGAGGACCTAGGCTGGGCTTGGCGAGATGAGCCTTTCTAAAGGGGCAGCTTTCTTAATTAGAGGGCATTTGGTTTCAGAAAGATTCAGTGGATCATATGAGTGGGAATCATAACCTCACTCCTCATTCCACATGCCAGGAAGTATGTCTCTCTCTCCACCTTTTCCCCTTAGGCAATTTAAGTCACTTGTGGGAAAATTCTTACTTCCTGGACAGAAAATCTAAGGCAGGCAGACAGATGTTTGACAACCGGTATGGAAATATATTGGAGAATCTTAACTGGGACAGGATTTTAGCGTTACCTTTTTCCAAAAGCATGTATATTTCTTACATAAATATACCCTTCATTTTTCTTTGAAGGGTATTTTACAAAAGGTCTGAAAAATATATGGAACTGAGTTATCTAGAATCCTTCAGATCAACTTCGGTCCCTACATCTTTTTAAAAAATTTAATTTTGACTTTTGGGTCTCTGTTGGCTTTCTCTAGTTGCAGTGGGCAGGGGCTACCCTTAGTTGCGGTGCACAGGCGGCTTCTCTTATTGCAGAGCACGGGCTCTAGAGCGTGCGGAATTTAATAGTTGTGGTGCAGGGGCTTAGTTGCTCCACGGCATGTAGGATCTTTGCAGATCTGGGATTAAACCCATGTCCCCCGCATTGGCCGGTGAATTCTTTACCACTGAGTCACCAGGGAAACCCCTGTGAAAGGCTGCCAGGAATGAATTCCCTGGAGGTGGTATGTCTGGTGGGGAGGAAGTAGAGAGCTGACAACTGAGGCTGTATTTGGACAGATGGCCCTGTAATGGCTGCTTTCTCCAGGGTCTTCAGATATGGAGAACTAGGCCTGGGGGGTGACTTCAGGACTACTCTTTGGAGGTGCATGGGGGACTTGCAGCTGGAGGTGGGGGTCAGCTGGGAGACTTATTCTAGAAGCTGTGCTTTCGTAACACTTTAAGCTTGAGAAAACACACTGTCTGTTTAAAGAACTGGCAAAGGTGACTAATGAGGATTAAAGGGTCTAAACCCCAGAAGCCTCCCCCTTGACTTGGCACTGGCTCCTGAAAGCCTACATGCAATTGCTATATAAGGAACTGAGTTAGCAGGCTTCTCTAAGAATTCTGAAAAATGTACTTTCTTTAGCAATGAAGATGAACCTACTTCCTGCATTAAGACTGAGAAATCTTTTCCAATGGGAAAATTCACATGGCATTGCCCTGTATATCCCAGAATATATAACGTCCAGAAAGCTCAAATGACATTTTCATGCGTTCCTGGTGCCAAGCCAGTTAATGGGCGGCAAGAAATGTTCATACCAACAGTCATTACTAAAGTTTCCCACACGGCTGAGTCTAATTAATTAGGCCTAGCTGAGGCTGCCAGCCACACCCGGGACCCAGCACATAACCCTTAGAGGATTTAGAAACACCCCTTCGACAAACACTCATTTATTACCACCTGTATTCAGTGAATCACCTGCACAACAGATACCGCCAGACAGAACTTCCTCAAAACAGGGTACTTTATGAACTGAAAGTCCAAAACTGCTGCTTTATTTTTCATGAAGAAGATCTCTCTAGGCTCTTAATAGAGCAATGGTGCTTGATGTTCTTCAATCCACTTTACAAATGTTTGAAAAGTGATTGACACTTTGACACATAGTTTGCTTAAAATGAAGGATAATGCGATTTATTTTTGTTCAATTTCAAATTTTATTTTTGCTCAAATTTTAATTTGTTCCAAATCAAAGAATTGGATGGTCTCTACCAGCCCAATTTGTTTTCCTCAAAATTGTAGGGGCTTTGTTTTCTCTCTGAGGCCTGTAAAATATTCTCAAAATGGGTTAAAAACTCCTCTAAGCAGCACCAACCACCCCTCTCTTGTTTGAGAGCTCTGGAAAGTTATCCCAGCGCATATGTGCATCCTTTGTACCAGAGGTATCTTTGAAGCCAGGGCTTCATTCAACACATGCACACTGAGTGCCAGTTTTATGCCAGAGTCTGTTCAAAGTACTGGGTCATTGTGCTTCCTACCCTCCCAAGGCTTACCTTCTAGTAGACGGTGGCAGGGTAGAGGGAGATAAAAAAGAAGCAAGGTAATTCTCTGATAGTTACAAATGATGGTGATACACAAAGGATAATGCAGGGATTCCCAGCCTCGGGGATCAAATGCCTGATGATCTGAGGTGGAGCTGATACAACAATAGTAGAAATAAAAGTGCACAGTAAATGAAATGCACTTGAATCATCCTGAAACTATTCCCCCCAACCCCGGTCTTTGGAAAAATTATCTTCCATGAAACCAGTCCCTGGTGTCAAAAAGGTTGGGGACCAAGGGAATGGGCTAGAGTGTGCCTGAGGATGTGTGTGTTGGGCGGTCAGGGAAGTTTTGGAGGAAATAACATTTGAGTGAAGACGTGAATGACAATATTATGTCAGTTGTATCGTGTTCTGATATTCTCTGTATTTAAAGCAATTCCACAAATACAAACTCAAATAGAGCAGAGATTAGGAAAGCATTGCTCTTTCATACTTTTTTCTTTTTTGAGTTGAGGGAGGTAGGCAAGGAATACTGGTAAATTGGTTCAGTCTCTAAGGTCAAAATTGCAATATCTACTAAAATTAAAAATGCATTATTAGAAATTCCCTGATGGCCCAGTGGTTAGTACTTGGCACTTTCACTGCCAGGGCCTGGGTTCAATCCCTTCAGGGGGAGCTAAGATCCTGCAAGCTGTAATATGAGGCTTAAAAAAAAAAAAAAGAATTATCCTTTAGACCCAACAACCCTACTTGTAGAAATTTATTCTGTAGAAACAGTGGCATATATGCAGGAAGGTGCGTGTGTGTGTGTGTATACATATGGATGTTTATCACAGTATAGTTTGTAATAGCAAAAGACTGTGAACAGCCCGAAAGTTCATCACTAGGGGATTGGCTAAATAAATTATGAAACATTCATATGAGAGAACACTTTGTTGTCATTAAGAATAAGGTTGAGCTTCAAGATAAATTTAAGGCAGGGAAAAACATTCAAGAATTATGTTTACTATGCTATAATCTTTAAAAAAAATAGAGACATTATATTTGGAAGGGTATATAAGAAACTCATAAAATTTTGCCTCAGCAGGGGTTAGGGGAGAATTAGAGAAATACTATATATTCTTTTGTAACTTCAGCATTTTTCACCTTGTGTATGTCTTAGCTATTTGATAAATGTGTTGAAAATAGAGCATTGCAGTATAATTATATATAATCTTCACACAAAGATCTTTTCATGTGTACTCACACATCACAGTTCTGGCTGGAAAGAATTTTAAATGTTGAAAGTGGAAAAGCTCTTAACATCAGTGTGTAATCGTCTCCTTGGCTAGCTCGATGTGTGGGCATTTCTCAATCAGGCTTGGACATGGCTTCAGTGAGAGTGAGTTTAGGACATGTAGGAAAGGCATTTTCTCTTAGAATGGGCCTCCTTTTTTGGAAGACAGTGCACTCATTTCTAATCCATTTGAAGATTTGAACAACTGAGCTGACCAGTGTTCAGAAGAAGAACTGGAAAAGATTTTTCTTGAAAAATACCTTCTAATGCATATACAATACTATAATCTTCTAAGTTATAAGAGGCCTGGCTTTCTAAGAATGAACTTGTTCCAGCAGGAATATTTTTCTGAGCTCTCACAGCTATTTCATGTTCTGGTCCATTTATAATTATGGCCTGATAAGAGTCTTAAGCTACTAGAAAATTTTTAAGAAATATGATGGAAATCAAATGTCTTCAGATGCTGTGTTCAGAACATAGTCTGTATGGTTTCCTACATCACTGTGCCAGGGAGGACAGCAAATAATACTTATAACCTCTATTCTTCATGGTAATAAAATCTGCCCCATGTTAAATAAATAATATATGCATATAAAAGTTTTATTGAAAAAATTTGCCATCGATAATCTGCAATAGCCATGGAAATGACATTCAGTATCTATTTTAAAAATGCATTAAATATGTATCTAGTAGAAGCATGAGGAATTAATTTGCTTGTAGGTGGAATTTCCATCAGCTGCAAGGTGGCTGTGAGAAGCCAAGCCAAGGCAGAGCCTGGGGAATTAGCAGAATGGCCTGAGGTTTGAGTCCCAGTGGGGCTGCAGAAAGGAGAAATGGCTCATTAGGGAAAAAAATAAAAACTATGGTAACACTCCAGGGAACAGCTGCATGTGAAGCTGAGTCAGAGCACAGCCTGACCAAGGAGGGGCACAAGGGACAGAAAGGGTTCACCTTCAACACGTGGCAGCAGCTTTGAATGCTCCATTCAAGAAGAGAATGCCGTCCATTCTTGACAGAGGTTCCCCGCTCCTGGAAGCTAGCACAGCACTGATGAAAGGTGTGTTGGAACCTTGGGCTCCCAGGCTTGCACTGCCGCCTGAGCCCCAGAGGAGGAGGCCAGAGTAAATATCCCTGAAGGCCTTTCCAGGTGGCAGTCTGTTATCTATTAAAAAGTGGGTCACTGGCGAGGACTGGGCCCACTCCAGATCAGGGTACCCTGTCCTCATGATCAGGTTTCAGGGCAGGCTTTAGTGGCCCTTGCAAACACACATTTTCTTGTATTCTTGGAGGAGGAAAGGAAAGAGTTATGGTGCGGGCACTGGCTAGTGGATGTGGAGAGAGAGAAACCTAAGAAAGAGAATAATTCAGACAAAACTCTAGAAATCAAGACTAAGATTGGTTGACCCCAAGAAGGGCTGCTCATACAGGCAGTAAATGTTTGCAAGTCCTGTGGAGATCAGGGAGAGTGAATAATCTGGGTTTCGACTTGTATTTTCCACCTTCTATTTTTGAGATTCCTCTTTAGATTCACAACCCTGAGTCACATGACTTCATGAAGCATATTATGTCACTAAGGTCAAGGTCTTCAGTATTAATGACAGACTTATGTCTTCATTTGTCTTAGAATCATAGAAGGTTGAGTAGAGACCTGACTCAGTCATCTGATAGGTAAGGAAACCAAAGACTATAATGGCTGGGTAACTTGGATGAAGCTATCAGAAAAGCTGGGACTAGAGTTTAGCTTTTCTCCTCCAAGCTGAATGCTTTGCTACTTGTAAAGTAACATTAATTTCCTACTTTCACATTCTACCCACACTTCTGTTCACTCCATTTCAAACTGGTCCATTTCCCTATCCCAAAGAGAATGAATATGTTGATTCAGCAGGAGTTTTTAGAGAGCTGAGCTGAGAGAGCACACAAACCTATAGATAAGGCTCACTAAGATTAGCATGACTGGAAGAGTCTTAATGGACAAATAATGTCCAGGCTTAACAACGCTTGAGATATATAAAATGACACCAGCTCAAACACATGAAATACAGAAGACAGCATTAGCCTTTATTTTCAGGGGAAGCCACACCTTGGTTGAGGACCACACGTCATCAGCTGGCTGGCGTTTTGACACGGTCTGGGACTCTGCCCTTAATCATTGTAGGTAATATTCACATGGTGCCAAGTGAAAAGGGATTTGGCATTTTCCAGTTCAGTAAATCTAAACAAACCACATAATTTGGCATGAAGTAGGTTGTGTTTTACCAGAATTTTCCAGTTCTGCAATCCGTGTTGATCAAATCAACTAAATCATTGCCACTTTAACTATCTGTGAAAAAACCTGGCTTACGCTTACCTTGCATCTCCTCTTGTAGCACATCTCCTGATGATGGTGAAATATCCCTTTCTCCTGAGTCACTGTGATTTCTTCCCTCCCTCCCTCAGTGAAGTGGTGCTGAGATGCACAGGGACACTTTGGAGACATAAACTGCCTTATATTTTTATGTGTCTTATTTTGAAAAGGAAAGTGTTAGTCGCTCAGTTGTGTTCAACTCTTTGTGACCCGACGGACTATAGCCCGCCAGGCTCCTCTGTTCGTGGAATTCTCCAGGCAAGAATACTGGAGTGGGTAGCTATTTCCTTCTCCAAGGGATCTTCCCAACCCGGGGATCAAACCCAGGTCTCCTACATTGGCAGGCGGGTTCTTTATCATCTGAACCACCAGAGAAGTCTTGTTGTAGCTAATCTTACATTAACCTTATTCCCTAAGAAAGAGTTGCAAATTTTGTGGCTCTTCTTCTGTTACCTCTGTATTCACTCACTCAACAAATATTATTTATTGACGGTTCATGACACTTGGTTTCTTAAAAAAAAAAAACAGTTACTGAAGACACAAAGATACCATCCCGGAGCTCCCAGTCTAGTGGTAGAGACATACCTTTAATTAAATCACAACAAGAGAGTCTGGATAGTGATGAGAAAGTCTGTCCAAAGCTCAGGCCCTATTTTGCTGCTTCTTCCACTGGTTCATCTGTGGTCCTCGACCTTCGTCCTTGAAGGGAGCCACTACATTGCTTCCCCCGTGCCACCCCCCATCTGAAAGATGGCCGGTGTTAGAGGCAGTAAACACCCGCTCCTTCACTTCACCTCCCCTTTTATTTCAGTGACCTGCTTTCACAGGCAGATGTGCTATAGTTCTGAATGAAGATCTCAAAAGTGGGGTGTAAAAAATGATCAATAGAGATGAAAGACAAAAATTTGGAACATCTATTTACATTCATTTTAAGCTAAACCTGTTTAAGAAAAATCTTGTTTCCCCAGCCTTGAATTTTGACATAGGCTAATGGACAGGGAGGCCTGGCGTGCTGTGGTTCATGGGGTTGCGAAGAGTCGGACACGACTGAGCGACTGAACTGAACCCAGGCCTGTCTGTTGGATGGGCACACATCATGTACTGTAGGCGTGGTACCCTCAGGAAAAAGTGAGAGGTTCCCAGAGCAGATGGAGACGCTAGCACTCTTTTCCCTATTGGAGTAACATATGGCAGGTTATCTGTGCTTGGTTGAGTGGATTTAAGGATTACATCACCCTAAGTCTTGTGTTGGCAAACTATAGCCACAACCAAATCCCAGCTGACACCTGTTTTTGTAAAGTTTTATTTCCACAGCCATGCTCCTTGGTTTACTATCATCTTCTTAGTATTATCAACAGCTGAACTAAGTAGTTGCAAGAGACTATATGATCTGGAAAACCTAATATATTTGCTACCAAAGCTCTTATAGAAAACATTTGCCAAACCCTGTCTAAATAATTTTATTTTTGTAAAATTTTACAAGTTGGGTGTGGAGGATTGTGACCATGAAAATCTTAGTCTCATATGTAGGTTCACTGGTTATCTTCTGACAAAAATGCTTAAAAGAACGGTAGCATTAAAAATGAGTTATACATTTTTATTTTATGAAAACACTAATGTTTCAAAGTTGCTGACTTTTCTTCGGATGACAAATAGCTGACACTAGTGACCTAAAAGATATTTTTGAAAAAACACAAAGCAAGAAATTTTGTCTTTTCAAGTGAAATTGTCTTTTCACTTTTAAACATTGCACAAAAATACTTATATATTTCACAAAACATCTACTTTGGAGAGAACATTTTGAAAAAGAATATTTTGATGTGTTTCCATTTCATGTAATTCTGTTTCTAAAAAAAAAAGTATATCACATAAAAATGTCCTCATGTACATTCTTAGAAACATTTTAAAGTGAAGATTTCCGTTTAAAAGTCATCTAAATGAAGAGTTTTGATGGAATTTAAAGCTATACACTAAAAATATAAAATACAACACCTTTTTATTAGTTTGCAAGAATGACTGACATCTAGAAGTATGAATATTTATTAGCTGAATTTCAACAGAAAATTTTGTCTAAGGAGTTTAAAAATGAAAAAAATAGGTATTAAGATTTAGTACCCTGCATCCGACGTCAGGGGCGGCTGCCGGGAGGACCAACCCCGCGTCCTAGGACCGTGGCTGCGCGGGCGCAGGAGGGCCTAGAGGAGCTATCCCACGTTGAAGGTCAGGAAGGGAGGCGGTGAGGAGATACCCCTCATCCAAGGTAAGGAGCAGTGGCTGCGCTTTGCTGGAGTAGCCGTGAAGAGATACTCAACACCCAAGGTGAGAGAAACCCAAGTAAGATGGTAGGTGTTGCAAGAGGGCATCAGAGGGCAGACACACTGAAACCATACTCAGAGAAAACTAGTCAGTCTAATCACACTGGACCACAGCCTTGTCTAACTCAATGAAACTAAGCCATGCCTGTGGGGCAACCCAAGATGGGCGAGTCACGGTGGAGAGATCTGACAGAATGTGGTCTACTGGAGAAGGGAATGGCAAACCACTTCAGTATTCTTGCCTTGAGAACACCATGAACAGTATGAAAAGGAAAAATGATAGGATACTGAAAGAGGAACTCCCCAGGTCAGTAGGTGCCCAATATGCTACTGGAGATCAGTGGAGAAATAACTCCAGAAAGAATGAAGGGATGGAGTCAAAGCAAAAACAATACCCAGCTGTGGATGTGACTGGTGACAGAAGCAAGGTCTGATTCTGTAAAGAGCAATATTGCATAGGAACCTGGAATGTCAGGTCCATGAATCAAGGCAAATTGGAAGTGGTCAAACAAGAGATGGCAAGAGTGAATGTCGACATTCTAGGAATCAGCGAACTCAAATGGACTGCAATGGGTGAATTTAACTCAGATGACTATTATATCTACTACTGTGGGCAGGAATCCCTCAGAAGAAATGGAGTAGCCATCATGGTCAACAAAAGAGTCTAAAATGCAGTACTTGGATGCAATCTCAAAAACGACAGAATGATCTCTGTTCGTTTCCAAGGCAAACCATTCAATATCACAGTAATCCAAGTCTATGCCCCAACCAGTAACTCTGAAGAAGCTGAAGTTGAAGGGTACTATGAAGACCTACAAGACCTTCTACAACTAACACCCCAAAAAAGATGTCCTTTTCATTATAGGGGACTGGAATGCAAAAGTAGGAAGTCAAGAAACTCCTGGAGTAGCAGACAAATTTGGCCTTGGAATACAGAACGAAGCAGGGCAAAGACTAGAGTTTTGCCAAGAAAATGCACTGATCATAGAAAACACCCTCTTCCAACAACACAAGAGAAGACTCTACACATGGACATCACCAGATGGTCAACACCAAAATCAGATTGATTATATTCTTTGCAGCCAAAGATGGAGAAGCTCTATACAGTCAGCAAAAACAAGACCAGGAGCTGACTGTGGCTCAGATCATGAACTCCTTATTACCAAATTCAGACTTAAACTGAAGAAAGTAGAGAAAACCACTAGACCATTCAGGTATGACCTAAATCAAATCCCTTATGATTATACAGTAGAAGTGAGAAATAGATTTAAGGGCCTAGATCTGATAGATAGAGTGCCTGATGAACTATGGAATGAGGTTTGTGACATTGTACAGGAGACAGGGATCAAGACCATCCCCATGGAAAAGAAATGCAAAAGAGCAAAATGGCTGTCTGGGGAGGCCTTACAAATAGCTGTGAAAAGAAGAGAAGTGAAAAACAAAGGAGCAAAGGAAAGATATAAGCATCTGAATGCAGAGTTCCAAAGAATAGCAAGAAGAGATAAAGCCTTCTTCAGTGATCAATGCAAAGAAATAGAGGAAAACAACAGAATGGGAAAGACTAGAGATCTCTTCAAGAAAATTAGAGATACCAAGGAAACATTTCGTGCAAAGATGGGCTCGATAAAGGACAGAAATGGTATGGACCTAACAGAAGCAGAAGATATTAAGAAGAGATGGCAAGAATACACAGAAGAACTGTACAAAAAAAGATCTTCACGACCCAGATAATCACGATGGTGTGATCACTGACCTAGAGCCAGACATCCTGGAATGTGAAGTCAAGTGGGCCTTAGAAAGCATCACTCCAAACAAAGCTAATGGAGGTGATGGAATTCCAGTTGAGCTCTTTCAAATCCTGAAAGATGATGCTGTGAAAGTGCTGCACTCAATGTGCCAGCAAATTTGGAAAACTCAGCATTGGCCACAGGACTGGAAAAGGTCAGTTTTCATTCCAATCCCAAAGAAAAGCAATGCCAAAGAAAGCTCAAACTACCACACAATTGCACTCATCTCACACGCTAGTAAAGTAATGCTCAAAATTCTCCAAGCCAGGCTTCAGCAATATGTGAACCATAAACTTCCTGATGTTCAAGCTGGTTTTAGAAAAGGCAGAGGAACCAGAGATCAAATTGCCAACATCTGCTGGATCATCGAAAAAGCAAGAGAGTTCCAGAAAAACATGTATTTCTGCTTTATTGACTATGCTAAAGCCTTTGACTGTGTGGATCACAAGAAACTGTGGAAAATTCTGAAAGAGATGGGAATACCAGAACACCTGATCTGCCTCTTGAGAAATCTGTATGCAGGTCAGGAAGCAACAGTTAGAACTGGACATGGAAAAACAGACTGGTTCCAAATGGGAAAAGGAGTACGTCAAGGCTGTATATTGTCACCCTGCTTATTTAACTTCTATGCAGAGTACATCATGAGAAACGCTGGGCTGGAAGATGCACAAGCTGGAATCAAGATTGCCAGGAGAAATCTCAAAAACCTCAGATATGCAGATGACACCACCCTTATGACAGAAAGTGAAGAGGAACTCAAAAGCCTCTTGATGAAAGTGAAAGTGGAGAGTGAAAAAGTTGGCTTAAAGCTCAACATTCAGAAAACGAAGATCATGGCATCTGGTCCCATCACTTCATGGGAAATAGATGGGGAACATTCTTTGGCATTACCTTTCTTTGGGACTGGAATGAAAACTGACCCTCTCCAGTCCTGTGACCCCTGCTGAGTTTTCCAAATCTGCTAGCATATTGAGTTCAGCACTTTAACAGCATCATCTTTTAGGATTTGAAATAGCTCAGAGGAAATTCCCCTGCCTCCCCCAGCTTTGTTTGTAGTGATGCTTCCTAAGGCCCGCTTGACTTCACACTCCAGGATGTCTGGCTCTAGGTGAGTGACCACACCATCATAGTTATCTGGGTCATTAAGGCCTTTTGTATACAGTTCTTCTGTGTATTCTTGCCATCTCTTCTTAATCTCTTCTGCTTCTGTTAGGTTCTTGCCGTTTCTATCCTTTATTGTGCCCATCCTTGTATGAAATGTTCCCTTGACATCTCCAATTTTTTAGTCTTTCCCATTTTATCATTTTCCTATATTTCTTCACATTGTTCACTTAAAAAGGCTTATCTCTCCTTTCTATTCTCTGGAACTCTGCATTCAGTTGGGTATATCTTTCCCTTTCTCTTTTGCTTTTCACTTGTCTTCTTTTCACAGCTATTTGTAAGTCTTCCTCAGACAACCGTTTTGCCTTCTTGAATTTTTTTCTTTTGGTTTTGGTCATCGCTTCCTGTACAGTGTTATGAACCTCTGTCCATAGTTCTTCAGCACTCTACCAGATCTAATCCCTTGAATCTATTTGTCACCTCCACTGTATAATAATAAGGGATTTGTTTTAGGTCATACTTGAATGGTCTAGTGGTTTTCCCTACTTTCTTCAATTTAAGACTGAATTTTGCAATAAGGAGTTCATGATCTGAGCCACAGTCAGCTCCAGGTCCTGTTTTGGCTGACTGTATAGAACTTCTCCATCTTTGACTGCAAGGAATATAATCAATCTGATTCAGTATTGACTATCTGGTGATGTCCAACAACTCTACAGTTGTCTCTTGTATTGTTGGAAGAGCATGTTTGCTATGACCAGTGCATTCTCTTGGCAAAACTCTGTTAGCCTTTGCCCTGCTTCATTTTGTACTCCAAGGCCAAACTTGCCTGTTATTCCGGGTATCTCTTGACTTCCTACTTTTGCATTCCAATCCCCTATGATGAAAAGGACATCTTTTCTGGTGTAGTTCTAGAAGGTTTCATAGGTCTTCATAGAACTGTTCAACTTCATCTTCTTCAGCATTGGTGATTGGGGCGTAGACTTGAATTACTATGATATTGAATGCTTTGCCTTGGAAATAAACCAAGATCATTCTTTCATTTTTGAGATTGCACCCAAGTACTGCATTTCAGACTCTTGTTGACTATGAGGACTATTCCATTTCTTCTAAGGGATTCTTACCCACAGTAGTAGATATAATGGTCGTCTGAATTAAATTTACCCATTCCCATCCGTTTTAGTTCACTGATTCCTAAAAGGTTGATGTCCACTCTTGCCATCTCCTGCTTGACTACGTCCAATTTACCCAGGTGGCACTAGTGGTAAAGAACCCTCCTCTCAATGCAGGAGATGTAAGAGATGCAGCTTTGACCCCTGGGTTTGGAAGATACCCTGGAGAAGTGCATGGCAACCCACTCCAGTATTCTTGCCTGGAGAATCTCAAGGACATAGGAGACTGGGAGGCTACAGTCCATGGTGCCGCAAAGAGTCAGACACAAATGAAGCGACTTAGCACACATAATGGACCTAACATTCAAGGTTCCTATGCAATATTGTTCTTTACAGCATCAGATTTTACTTTTACCACCAGACACATTCACAACTGGGTATCATTTCCACTTTGGCCCAGCCTCTATATTCTTTCTGGAGCTATTTCTCTGACACCTACTGAACTGACAGGCTCATCGTCCGTGTTGTATCTTTTTGCATTTTCATACTGTTTATGCGGTTCTCAAGGCAAGACTACTGGAGTCATTGCCTTCTCCGGTGGACCACGTTTTGTCAGAACTCTTCACCATGACCTGTCCATCTCAGGTGGCCCCACACGTATGTCTCCCAGCATCACCGAGTTACACAAGGCTGTGATCCATGTGGTCATTTTGGTTAGCTTTCTGTGATTGTAGTGTTCATTCTGGAGGCTGTGGGAATGCAGTTCTTGCTTCTTCTGTCTCCCCTCTGATGAATGGGGATAGAAGCTTGTGCAAACTGGATCATATGGTAGGTCTATTTATTTACTTTTTTTTTTTTTTTAAGAAATCTCCATATTCTTCATAATGGTTGTGCCAACTTACATTCCCACCAACAGTGTAAGAAGGTTCCCTTTTCTCCACACCCTCTCTAGCATTTATTATTAATACATTTTTTGATGATGGCCATTCTGACTGGTGTGAGGTGGTATCTCATTGTAGTTTTGAATTGTGTTCCACAATTGCACTCATCTCACATGCTAGTAAAGTAATGCTCAAAATTCTCCAAGCCAGGCTTCAGCAATACATGAACCATGAACTTCCAGTTGTTCAAGCTGGTTTTAGAAAAGGCAGAGGAACCAGAGATCAAATTGCCAACATCCGCTGGATCATTGAAAAAGCAAGAGAGTTCCAGAAAAACATCTATTTCTGCTTTATTGACTATGACAAAGCCTTTGTGTGGATCACAATCAACTGTGGAAAATTCTGAAAGAGATGGGAATACCAGACCACCTGATCTGCCTCTTGAGAAATCTGTATGCAGGTCAGGAAGCAACAGTTAGAACTGGACATGGAACAACAGACTGGTTCCAAATAGGAAAAGGAGTACGTCAAGGCTGTATATTGTCACCCTGCTTATTTGACTTCTATGCAGAGTACCTCATGAGAAACGCTGGGCTGGAGAAAGCACAAGCTGGAATCAAGTTTGCCGGGAGAAATATCAATAACCTCAGATATGCATATGACACCACCCTTATGGCAGAAAGTGAAGAGGAACTAAAAAGCCTCTTTTTTTTTTTTTTTTAAAAAGCCTCTTGATGAAGGTGAAAGAGGAGAGTGAAAAAGTTGGCTTAAAGCTCAACATTCAGAAAACAAAGATCATGGCATCTGGTCCCATCACTTCATGGGAAATAGATGGGGAAACAGCGGAAACAGTGTCAGACTTTATTTTTCTGGGCTCCAAAATCACTGCAGGTGGTGACTGCAGCCATGAAATTAAAAGACGCTTACTTCTTGGAAGAAAAGTTATGACCAACCTAGATAGCATATTCAAAAGCAGAGACATTACTTTGTCAACAAAGGTCCATCTAGTCAAGGCTCTGGTTTTTCCTGTGGTCATGTACAGATGCGAGAGTTGGACTGTGAAGAAAGCTGAGCACCAGAGAATTGATGCTTTTGAACTGTGGTGTTGGAGAAGACTCTTGAGAGTCCCTTGGACTGCAAGGAGATCCAACCAGTCCATTCTGAAGGAGATCAGCCCTGGGATTTCTTTGGAAGGAATGATGCTAAAGCTGAAACTCCAGTACTTTGGCCACCTCATGGGAGGAGTTGACTCATTGGAAAAGACTCTGATGCTGGGAGGGATCCGGGGCAAGAGGAGAAGGGGAGGACAGAGGATGAGATGGCTGGATGGCATCACTGACTCGATGGATGGGAGTCTGAGTGAACTCCAGGAGTTGGTGATGGACAGGGAGGCCTGGCGTGCTGCGATTCATGGGGTCTCAAAGAGTCGGACACAACTGAGCGACTGAACTGAACTGAACTGAATAATGAGTAACTTTTCATGTATTTTTTGACTATATGTCTTCTTTAAAGAAATATCTATATAGATCTGCCCATTATTTGATTGGGTTGTTTGGTTTTTTTATCTTGAGCTTCATGAGCTGTTTATATATTTTGGAGATTAATCCCTTGTTGGTCACTTCGTTTGCAAATATTTTATCCCTTTTTGTGGGTTGCCTTTTTGCTTATGGTTTACTTTGCTGTACAAGAGCTGTAAAGTTAATTAGATCTGCCTTGTTTTTTTAAATTTTCATTACTCTAGGAGGTGGCTCATTACTCTAGGCTCACAAAAGATTTTGCTGCAATTTATATCAAAGAATGTTCTACATATGTGTTCCTCTAAGAATTTTATAGTATCCAGCCTTACATTCAGGTCTTTAATCCATTTTGCATTTATTTTTCTGTATGGTGTTAGAGAATGTTCTAGTTTCATTCTTTTACATGTAGCTGTCCAGTTTTCCCATTACCACTTATTGAAGGGACTCTTTTCACCACTATATATTCTTGTCTTCTTTGTTGCAGATTCATTGACCATCAGATCAGATCAGATCAGTCGCTCAGTCGTGTCCGACTCTTTGGGACCCCATGAATCACAGCACGCCAGGCCTCCCTGTCCATCAACAACTCCCGGAGTTCACCCAGACTCACGTCCATCGAGTCAGTGATGCCATCCAGCCATCTCATCCTCTGGCGTCCCCTTCTTCTCTTGCCCCCAATCCCTCCCAGCATCAGAGTCTTTTCCAATGAGTCAACTCTTCGCATGAGGTGGCCAAAGTACTGGAGTTTCAGCTTTAGCATCATTCTCTCCAAAGAAATCCCAGGGCTGATCTCCTTCAGAATGGACTGGTTGGATCTCCTTGCAGTCCAAGGGACTCTCAAGAGTCTTCTCCAACACCACAGTTCAAAAGCATCAATTCTTCGGTGCTCAGCCTTCTTCACAGTCCAACTCTCACATCCATACATGACCACAGGAAAAACCATAGCCTTGACTAGACGGACCTTTGTTGACAAAGTAATGTCTCTGCTTTTGAATATGCTATCTAGGTTGGTCATAACTTCTTCCAAGGAGTTAGCGTCTTTTAATTTCATGGCTGCAGTCACCATCTGTAGTGATTTTGGAACCCAGAAAAATAAAGTCTGACACTGTTTCCACTGTTTCCCCATCCTTTTCCCATGAAGTGATGGGACCAGATGCCATGATCTTCCTTTTCTGAATGTTGAGCTTTAAGCCAACTTTTTCACTGTCCACTTTCACCTTCATCAAGAGGCTTTTTAGTTCCTCTTCACTTTCTGTCATAAGGGTGGTGTCATCTGCATATCTGAGGTTATGGATATTTCTCCTGGCAATCTTGATTCCTGCTTGTGCTTCTTCCAGTCCAGCGTTTCTCATGATGTACTCTGAATAGAAGTTAAATAAACAGGGTGACATTATACAGCCTTGATGTACTCCTTTTCCTATTTGGAACCAGTCTGTTGTTCCATGTCCAGTTCTAATTTTTGCTTCCTGACCTGCATACAAATTTCTCAAGAGGCAGATCAGGTGTTCTGGTATTCCCATCTCTTTCAGAATTTTCCACAGTTTATTGTGATCCACACAGTCAAGGGCTTTGGCATAGTCAATAAAACAGAAATAGATGTTTTTCTGGAACTCTCTTGCTTTTTCCATGATCCAGCAGATGTTGGCAATTTGATCTCTGGTTCCTCTGCATTTTCTAAAACCAGCTTGAACATCAGGAAATTCATGGTTCACATATTGCTGAAGCCTGGCTTGGAGAATTTTGAGCATTACTTTACTAGCATGTGAGCCTGGTAGGCTGCAGTCAATGGGGTGGCTAAGAGTCGGACACGACTGAGCGACTTCACTTTCCCTTTTCACTTTCATGCATTGGAGGAGGAAATGGCAATCCATTCCAGTGTTCTTGCCTGGAGTATCCCAGGGATGGCGGGGCCTGGTGGGCTGCCATCTATGGGGTCGCACAGAGTCGGACACGACTGAAGCCACTTAGCAGCAGCAGCAGCAGCAGCGTGTGAGATGAGTGCAATTGTGCAGTAGTTTGAGCATTCTTTGGCATTGCCTTTCTTTGGGATTGGAATGAAGACTGACCTTTTCCAGTCCTGTGGCCACTGCTGAGTTTTCCAAATTTGCTGGCATATTGAATGCAGCACTTTCACAGCATCATCTTTCAGGATTTGGAATAGCTCAGCTGGAATTCTGTCACCTCCACTAGCTTTTCTGGGCTTTCTGTCCTGTTCCATTGATCTCTATTTCTGTTTTTTGTACCAGTACCAAATTGTTTTGATTGCTGTGACTTTGTAATATAGTCTTAAGCTAGGGCACCAGATTCCTCCAGCTTTGTTTTTCTTTCTCAGGATTACTTTTGTGTTTCCATACAAAATTTCTTTTAATTTAAATTTATTTTTAATTGGAGGATAATAGCTTTACAATGTTGTGTTGGTTTCTACTCTATAGCAACATGCATAAGCTATAAGTATACATATATCCCTTCCCTCATGAGCCTCCCTGCCTCACCCCCATATTCCACCCCTTTACGTCCTCACAGAGCACCGAGTGGGCTCCCTGAATTATGCAGCAGCTTTTCATTAGCTATCTGTTTTACTCGTGGTAATGTATATATGTCAGTGCTACTCTCTCAAGTCGTCCCACTTTCTCTTTCCCCTGCTGTGTCCACAAGTCTGTTCCCCATGTCAGCTTCTCCACTGCTGCCCTGCAAATATGTTCATCAGTAGCATTTTTTTCGGAGAAGGCAATGGCAACCCACTCCAGTACTCTTGCCTGGAACATCCCATGGATGGAGAAGCCTGGTAGGCTGCAGTCCATGGGGTCGCTAAGAGTTGGGCGCAACTGAGCAACTTCACTTTCACTTTTCACTTTCATGCATTGGAGAAGGAAATGGCAACCCGCTCCAGTATTCTTGCCTGGAGAATCCCAGGGACGGAGGAGCCTGGTAGGCTGCCGTCTATGGGGTTGTACAGAGTCGGACACGACTGAAGCAACTTAGCAACAGCAGCATTTTTCTAGATTCCACAGATATGTGTTAGTATGTGATATTTGTTTTTCTCTTGCCAACTTATGGCACTCTGTGTAACAGGCTCTAGGATCATCTACCTCACCACAGCTGACTCAAATTCATTCCTTTTAATGGCTGAGTAATATTCCATTGTACATATATACCACATCTTCTTTATCCGTTCATCTGTCAGTGGACATCTTGGTCGACTCCATGTCCTGATGATTGTTAATAGTGCTGCAATGAACACTGGGGTGAAAAAATGAACACTGGGGTACATGTGTCATTTTGAACTATGGTTTTCTCAGGGTATATGCCCAGTACTGGGATTGCTGGGTCATATGGTAATTTTGTTCCTAGTTTTTTAGGGAATCTCTCTACTGTCTTCCATAGTGGCTGTGTCAACTTACATTCCCACCAACAGTGCAAGAGGGTTCCTTTTTCTCCACATTCTCTCCAGCATTTATCATTTGTAGATTTTTTTATGACGACCATTCTGACCAGTGTGAGGTGATATCTCATTGTAGTTTTGATTTGCATTTCTCTAATACTGAGTGATATTGAGTATCTTTTCATGTGCTTTTTGGCCATCTGTATGTCTTCTGTGGAGCAATGTCTATTTAGGTCTTCTACCAATTTTTTTGATTGGGTTGTTTTTCTGATATTGAGCTGCATGAGCTGCTTATATATTTTGGAGATTAATCCTTTGTCAGCTGCTTCATTTGCAAATATTTTCTCCCATTCTGGGGACTGTCTTTTTGTTTTGTTTATGGTTTCCAAGGCTGTGTAAAATCTTTTAAGTTAATTAAGTCCCATTTGTTTATTTTTTAGTTTTCATTAGTCTAGGAGGTGGATCAAAAAAATATCGCTGCAATTTATAGAGTGTTCTTCCTGTTTTCCTCTAAGACCTTTATAGTATCCAGCCTTACATTTAAGACGTTAATCCATTTTGAGTTTATTTTTGTGTATGTTAGATGTTGGGTGTGTGCTAGGTCGCTTCAGTCACGGACTGTTTTCAATGCCGTGGACTGTAGCCCACCAGGCTCCTCTGTCTGTGGAATTCTCCAGACAAGAATACTGGAGTGGATTGCCATTTCCTCCTCCAGGAATCTTCTCAATCCAGGGATTGAACCTGCGTCTCTTTTGTCTCCTGCATTGGCAGGCGGGTTCTTTCCACTAGCACCACCTGAGAAGCTAGAGAATGTTCTAATTTCATTACTTTACATGTAGCTGTTCAGTTTTCCAGCATACTTATTGAAGAGACTGTCTTTTCTCCAATTGTATATTCTTGCCTCCTTTGTCATAGATTAATTGACCATAGGTGCATGCATTTATTTCGAGACTTTCTATTCTGTTCCATTGATCTATGTTTCCGTTTTTGTACCAGTACCAAACTGCTTTGATTACTGTGGCTTTGTAGGATAGTCTGAAGCCAGGGAACCAGATTCCTCCAGCTCTATTTTTTCCTTTCTTAGGATTGCTTTGGCTCTTTGGGATCTTTTATGTTTCCATGCAAATTAAAAAAAAAAAATTTTTTTTCTAGTTCTGTGAAAAATGCTGTTGGTAATTTGATAGGAATTGCATTGAATCAGTAGATTGTCTTGGGTAGTATAGTTGTTTTCACAATATTGATTCTTCCAATCTAAGAACATGGTGTATCCATCGTTTGTGTTATCTTCTATTTCTTTCATCAACATCTTATTTTCAGGGTATAGGTCTTTTTCTTCCATAGGTAGATTTATTCCTAGATATTTTATTGTTTTTGATGCAGCGGCAAATGGGATTATTTCCTTAATTTCTCTTTCTGATCTTTCATTGATAGTGTATAGAAATGCAAAAGATTTCTGTGTATTAATGTTGTATCCTGCAAGGATTTTCTATGTATAGTATCATGGTTATCAGCAAACAGTTACAGTTTTACTTCTTCTTTTCCAATTTGGATTCCTTTTATATCTTTTTCTTTGATGATTACTGTGGATAGTAAACATTCCAAAACTATGGTTAAGAATGAAAAAATTACTATAATGATTTAGTAAGCTTTGTCAGTGATGGGAATATTCCATTTAGATACAGTCATGATATACTTTTACCAGCTATTAATACTATTATTTTTTAGCAAGAGCAACAATATGTATGTACATTTAATAAATATAAAAACACTACATTTCTTGTTTTTAAAACATAAAAATTATTTGCTTCATCTTTCTCTATTTTCATATTTATTTTATAATGCATATAATTTATTAGTGGAGAAGAAGGTATACACATATATGTATATAGTTTATGAATAAATAAATATACATAGATTATAGTGCATGCCCTGAAGTTTTTAATTATGGGAATGTATCATCACAATAATTGGAGACCAATGATTTTCGAGTATGAGTTTGGAATTTAGCAGACAGGTTTAAATAGGGCTCTGCCACTCACTGGCTGCATTCCCTTGATCTAAATAATCTATTATAGGTCTTATTTTCTCACTGTAAATTGGGATAAGGCCCACAAAGCATTTAATAGAGTGTACCATGTAGTAAATGTTCAATAAATATCATGAATGTTCAGTAAAAATCAGTAGACATTATCATTGTGCCTAAGTATTTCCAAGTTCTCCAGTCTTCCAGGATCACCCTTTTGTTTAATATCACGATAAATAACTCAGTTCCTCCCACCTTATTTATGAGAAGGCCAGCATATGCCCCTGAATTTCGGTAGGAGGTGCTTAAATTCTTTTGGTGGTTACACTTCTCCTGTGGCTGCCTGATGTCTTTATCCTGGGTCAGTTGTCCACCACCCGTAGTCTTTCATCCTATTCCTTCTCTACATGACTTTCAAGAGTGGGCATAATCTCCTTTCCAGCGTTCCTTGAGACTCAAAGCTATTGTAAGATTTTCCTTAAGATTTGTGGATAACAAAAGGTAAATACAGTTTGCTATTGTTGTTGTTCAGTTGCTGAGTTGTGTCTGACTCTTTGTGACTCCATGGACTGCAGCACGCCAGGCTTCCCTGTCCATCACTATCTCCAAGTTTGCTCAGACTCATTGTCCATTGATTCAGGGATGCTATCTAACTGTCTCATCCTCTGCCACCCTCTTCTCTATTTGCCTTCAATTCTTCCCAGCATCAGAGTCTTTTTCAATGAGTTGGCTCTTCGCATCAGGTTGCGAAAGTATTGGAGCTTCAGGTTCAGCATCCATCCTTCTAATAAATATTCAGGGTTGATTTCCTTTAGGATTGACTGGTTGGATCTCCTTGCAGTCCAAAGTTCTTTCAAGAATCTTGTCCAGCACCGCAATTCAAAAAAATACAGTTTACCCTGTATTTACCTTGTGTTAATAAGGGAATCAACTTAAAATTTCGATATCACACAATGTCCTTCTGAAGTTCATGGACTGCTGTCCACTGTTGGGAATCTCTTATTGATTCTGTGTGGCTTTGGGCCTGGTCTGTCTCCCTGTTGTTAGCACTAAGAACTTTTGAGAACTTTCTGCCTTCTTAGCTCTTCCTTGAATCTCTGCCCCGGTTTCTCAGACTACTACAGGCTACTGTGTCATGCCAGTGCCTTAAGCATAGCTGCACTCTGAGCTTTAAACTCCTCCAGGGTGCTATTCACACAGATGTGTGAGTAACACTTTCTGGAGTTACACAGTAAGGCAGCCCCGACCCTTTTCATCATGAGTGGAGGTGGTGAAAAAGCTTCACTTTCAAAATCAAGACTCTTTTAACATATCTTCCTAAAATTAAAAAAATAAATAAAAATTACCATAGGTCTCTCTTTTTTACTAACCAATTAAAACCAGTGTTTGAACCTACTGTTTTTCTTTTCTGACTTCAAAGTTATCAGGTTGAATTCTGAGGCAGGGCTCAAGGTCAGAATTTTTTGTACTTTCCTTGTGAGTCTTTATAATGGAGCTGGACACTATATAATTTATTACCCCTACTTTCTTTCTAAATCAAGTACTAGATGTCTATTTTTCCCCCCTCTTTCAACCACCACCACTACAAACAGCAACAGAACTATCATCACCATCACGACCTACATGACCACCTTGGCCACGAGCATCACTCTTTCCACTACCACCATCACTGTCACTTTCTCCATCACCAACATGGTCAGCATCAACATGAAGGACTGCCATCATCTCCCCAGTGATCATCGTCACTAGCACCATAGCCATCACTACCACCTTGACTTTTCTGAGACCTGTGGCAATTCTATGAAAAGCCATCAAAGGTGTCTAGAGGTCTTTATTTTATCTATAGGTATGTCTGTGAGTTTCCAGCATTTATTTTGTTTGTTTGTTTCTTTTTTGCTCATCAGATACCCTTTTCTTCCATCGCTGGAGAGAAGACCAGAATAAAACTGATGTCCCAGTCCTGATGTCTTATAGATCAGACATTGAGGCCTCTTCAGACTTGGGGCTGATCCTGAGCCTTATCAAACATATGGTCATAGTTCTATAATATAGTTTCTACCCTTTCCATCTTGTTGTCTCCCATTGTCTCCAGAGGACTTCCCTGGGCTATTTCTTGGCTCCAGGGAACCCCACCACCATCCAGACAACTCTAATTTTTTGAAAAAGGGGGATGAGTTATTATAAGTGACCAATTGCCTTTAGGGACTTCTTTATGTGCTTGGCCATCCTATGACCAAAAATCCCAAGTCAGAAAAGTTTTCCATCCACTTGGTACCATAGTAAGGGACTGACCACTTGCCATTAGTGGATCTAGTTAGTTTCTCATCTATTCATGGTCTAATGGGAGGTTTCTCATAGAACATCAACAACTGGATTTCCTTTCAACTGGGGTGTCTGTCAGTGCAACGATGGACACCTTCCAGTAGTGCCCTCATGATCCGCTGCCTCCAAAGTGGAAAACGGGCCTTTGTAAGTAATGTTGGCCACGAGAACATAGCCTTCTTAAAGGTTTTCAGTCTTCTTTTTGAGTTGAACATGGTCTAATATAGGATAGAGAGGGGAAAAAATATTAATAAGTAATAATAATGCATTCCCTGTAATTAGGAGCACAGCTACAGTAGGAGTTAGAAACAAAAATTTGATACAGCACCTGGACATCTCAAGTAAGAAATAAAATAAACTAACTTTGGTTCAATTACACTGAATGAAAAGTGCTAAAAAAAAAAAAAAAAAAAAAAGTGCTATGCAGCATAGGTGACCTGAGGCTAGGATAAGGTTTTATTGGATCATAGCTATTCTCATTCACTTACACATCATCTGTGCTGTTTTTGTGCTACAATGGCAGGGTTCAATAGCTGTGGGATGGGTGAATGTGTGATCCACCAAGTCTAAAATATTTATTATCAGGCTCTTTATACAAAAAAGTTTGGCAACCCTTGCTCTAAATAATGAATATTTTTTCTTCTTAGAAATGGTTTTTCTTTGTGTCGTAGAAGTGAAGGCTTAACTTTACTTAAGGCATTAGATGTAGAGAGTAGTTGAAGCAGGGCTTCTATATATCCTGCTAGATCCAGGGTGTTTGGTCCTAAAGCGATGGCACCCCACTCCAGTACTCTTTCCTGGAAAACCCCATGGATGGAGGAGTCTGGTGGGCTGCAGTCCATGGGGTCACTAAGAGTCGGACACGACTGAGCAACTTCACTTTCACTTTTCAGTTTCATGCATTGGAGAAGGAAATGGCAACCCACTCCAGTGTTCTTGCCTAGAGAATCCCAGGGATGGCGGAGCCTGGTGGGTTGCCATCTATGGGGTCGCACAGAGTCGGACACGACTGAAGCGAATTAGCAGTAGCAGCATTGATAGACACAGTAGCCTTCTGCCTTTCAACCTTTCGTCCAGTTTACTGTATTGGAGATTAAAGTCAAGACCTTGGCTGATAATAATCTCTTTGCTTTGCTTCCTTTGGGCAAATACCTTCTCAGAGACCTTGTAGGAAGGTGAAGTGGTAGATCCAAAGCAGAACAGGTCACACTCATGATGGGGTATTCCTGAGTTTCTCAGTCAGATGCTACCTGTTAGTACCTTAACTGGGTTGGGAAGATCCCCTGGAGGAGGGTATGGCAACCTAGTCCAGTATTCTTGCCTGGAGAATCCTATGGACAGAAGAATCTGGCAGGCTAAAGTCCACACAGGGTCACAAAGAGTTGGACATGACTGAAATGACTTAGCATACATACATGATATGTTTGTGTGCATGAATGGAGAAAGCTAACTGAGTTAGCTGGTAATAAGACAATTTAAGTTTGTCATCTCCAAGTAGTTTTATCTCACTGCCACAAATTCAAGGCCTATGGTGTCTTAGCACATCCTGAGGTTCAGTTCAGTTCAGTCGCTCAGTTGTGTCCAACTCTTTGCAACCCCATGGACTGCAGCATGCCATGCTTCCCTGTCCATCACCAGCTCCCAGAGCTTACTCAAACTCATGTCCATCGAGTCAGTGATGCCATCCAACCATCTCATCCTCTCTTGTCCCCTTCTACTCCCACCTTCAATCTTTCCCAGCATCAGCGTCTTTTCAAATGAGTCAGTTCTTCGCATCAGGTGGCCAAAGTATTAGAGTTTCGGCTTTAACATCAGTCCTTTCAATGAATATTCAGGACTGATTTCCTTTAGGATGGACTGGTTGGATCTCCCTGCAATCCAGGGGACTCTCGAGTCTTCTCCAATACCACAGTTCAAAAGCATCAATTCTTTGGTGCTCAGCTTTCCTTATACTCCAACTCTCATATCCATACATGACTACTAGAAAAAAACATAGCTTTGACTAGACAGACCTTTGTCAATCAAGGAATGTCTCTGCTTTTAAATACGCTATCTAGGTTTGTCATAGCTTTTCTTCCAAGGAGCAAGTGTCTTTTAATTTGATGGCTGCAGTCACCATCTGCAGTGATTTTGGAGCCCCCAAAAATAGTCTGTCACTGTTTCCATTTTTTCCCCATCTATTTTCCATGAAGTGATGGGACTGGCTGCCATAATCTTAGTGTTTTGCATGTTGAGTTTTAAGCCAACTTTTTCACTCTCCTCTTTCACTTTCACCAGGAGCTCTTTAGTTCTTTGCTTTCTGCCATAAGGGTGGTGTCATTGGCATATCTGAGGTTATTGATATTTCTCCTGGCAATCTTGACTTCAGCTTGTGTTTCATCCAGCCCAGCATTTCGCATGATGTACTCTGCCTATAAGTTAAATAAACAGGGTGACAATATACAGCCTTGATGTACTCCTTTCCTGGTTTGGAACCAGTCTGTTGTTCCATGTTCAGTTCTAACTGTTGCTTCTTGACCTACATACAGATTTCTCAGAAGGCAGGTCAGGTGGTCTGGTATTCCCATCTCTAAGAATTTCCCACAGTTTATTGTGACCCACACAGTCAAAGGCTTTGGTATAGTCAATAAAGCAGAAGTAGATGTTTTTCTGGAACTCTTGCTTTTTTGATGATCCAATAGATGTTGGCAATTTGATCTCTGGTTCCTCTGCCTTTTCTAAATCCAGCTTGAACATTTGGAATTTCAGGGTTCATGTATTGTTGAAGCTTGGTTTGGAGAGTTTTGAGCATTACTTTGCTAGCGTGTGAGATGAGTGCAATTGTGTGGTAGTTTTAGCATTCTTTGGCATTGCCTTTCTTTGGGATTTCCAGTCCTGTGGCCACTGCTGAGTTTTCCAGATTTGCTGGCATATTGAGTGCAGCACTTTCACAGCATCATTTTTTAGGGTTTGAAATAGCTCAACTGGAATTCCATCACATCCACTAGCTTTGTTTGTAGTAATGTTTCCTAAGGCCCACTTGACTTCACATTCTAGGATGTCTGGCTCTAGGTGAGTGATCACACCATTGTGATTATCTGGGTCGTGAAGCTCTTTTTTGTACAGTTCTTCTGTGTATTCTTGCCACCTCTTCTTAATATCTTCTGCTTCTGTTAGGTCCATACCATTTCTGTCCTTTATTGAGCCCATCTTTGCATGAAATGTTCCTTGGTATCTCTGATTTTCTTGAAGAGATCTCTAGTCTTTCTTATCTCTCCTTGCTATTCTTTGGAACTCTGCATTCAAATAGGTATATTTTCCTATTCTCCTTTGCCTTTTGCTTCTCTTCTTTTCTCAGCTATTTGTAAAGCTTCCTCAGACAATTATTTTGCCTTTTCGCATTTCTTTTTCTTGGGGATGGTTTTGCTCACCACCTCCTACACAATGTTGCAAACCTCCATCCCTAGTTCTTCAGGCACTCTATCAGATCTAATCCCTTGAATCTATTTGTCACTTCCATTGTATAATTATAAAGGATTTGATTTAGGTCATACCTGAATGGTCTAGTGGTTTTCTCTTCTTTCTTCAATTTAAGTCTGAATTTTTCAATAAGGAGTTCACAATCTGAACCACAGTCGGCTCCAGTTCTTGTTTAGGGTGACTGTATAGAACTTCTTCATCTTTGGCTGTGAAGGATATAGTCAATGTGATTTCAGTATTGACCATCTGGTGATGTCCATGTGTAGAGTCTTCTCTTGTGTTGTTGGAAGAGGGTGTTTGCCATGACCAGTGCACTCTTTTGGCAAAACTCTGTTAGCCTTTGCCCTGCTTCATTTTGTACTCCAAGGCCAAACTTGCCTGTTACTCCAGGTATCTCTTGACTTCCTACTTTTGCATTCCAATCCCCTATGGTGAAAAGGACATCTTTTTCTGGTGCTAGTTCTAGAAGGTCTTGTAGGTCTTCATAGAACCATTCAGCTTCTTCAGCATTAGTGGTTGGGGCATAAACTTGGTTTACTATGATATTGAATGGTTTGCCTTGGAAATGAACTGAGATCATTCTATCATTTTTAAGATTGCATCCAAGTACTGCATTTCAGACTCTTTTGTTGACTATGAGGGCTATTCCATTTCTTCTAAGGGATTCTTGCCCGCAGTAGATAGTAGTAGATACAACAGTCATCTGATTTAAATTTACCCATTCTCATCCATTTTAGGTCACTGATTCTTAAAATGTCGATGTTCACTCTTGCCATCTCCTGTTTGACCACTTCCAATTTACCTTGGTTCATGGACCTAACATTCCAGGTTCCTATGCAGTATTGTTGTTTACAGCATTGGAGTTTACTTTCATCACCAGACACATCCACAACTGGGCATCATTTCTTTTGTACTCAGCCTCTTCATTCCTTCTGGAGCTATTTCTCTGTGCTTCTCCAGTAGCGTATTGGACACCTACTGACCTGGGGTGTTCACCTTTCAGTGGACCACTAGCCACTGGACCTCCAGGGAAGTCCCCTGCCTCACTCTTGGAAGAACCCTTGATTACACTGGGCTTCTAGAGTAATCCAGAATCATCTCCCCATCCCAAGGCCTTAAATCATGTCTGCAACGCCTTGTTTGCCATATACCATATGAACAGGTTCCTGGAATTAGGACTTGTGTGTTTTGGGGGCCATTATCCAGCGTACCATAATACTACTTCTGTTTTACTCCCACTAGCTAAAATGTGATCGTATACCGTGAGCCAGGTACTGTGCTGCTTCACATTCTGTATCTCAGTCCACAAGCGAACACTAAGATTGTGTAACTTTCTTAGACAGGCTTGTGACTAAGCCACTGCTCTCTGTGACAGTAATTCATTGCAAAATTGAGTAACAATGATTCACAAAATCTGCATTCCCACTCCTATCTAGCACTGACTTATATATGCCTACAAGTTAATTATAAATGAGACTACAAACTTTTTTTTTTTTTTAGAAAATGTATTCATATGGGTAGAAATTTACATTTAGAAGAAATTCAGCTGCATTTATGAGTGGTTGGAACTAAAGCTGTAGTTACTGTGTTCAGTTGGCTTAGATCACTGAGAGTAATTCTCATTCGATTTATGGTTGCTACTCTGAAGTAGCATAGTTTATTTCACTCAGCTTAGAAATTATGATTTAAACCCATAACCAAGATACTTTGAAATGCAAACCTTCAAGTAGGACCTTTGTCAGAAAAGTGTGGGTTAATGCCCCAAATCCATCACTGCTGCTCAAAAAAAAATTTATAAACTGGTGGCTGCAAAAGGAATTCGTATTAGCTTGGAAGAGTCCCACAGTCTCATATAGTTGGATAGCATCTCTTTAGTGTACTCTTGCCGGAGAAGGAAATGGCACCCCACTCTAGTACTCTTGCCTGGAAAGTCCCATGGATGGAGGAGCCTGGAAGGCTGCAGTCCATGGGGTTGCTGAGGGTCGGAGATGACTGAGTGACTTCACTTTTTTTCACTTTCATGCATTGGAGAAGGAAATGGCAACCCACTCCAGTGTTTTTGCCTGGAGAATCCCAGGGACGGGGGAGCCTGGTGGGCCGCCGTCTATGGGGTCGCACAGAGTCGGACATGACTGAAGTGACTTGGCAGCAGCAGCAGCAGTATACTCTTGCCACTCAGACCTGTTAAATACTGTACTTAATGTGCTGTGAAACACCGAAGTGCAGCTGATGTATGTAGACAGAAGGCCCGACCAATGACAATTTGGCACCTAAAACTTATTTTATAAGAGAGGCTTCTGAACACTGTGTTGAGCCTCTGAGCTGATTTGATTAAGGCTAAATTTTAGGGTTGGATATAATTAAGGAGATAAATAGTTATAAAACTTGAATTTAGAAATAGTCCAGCCCAGTTGTTTCCAGCCTATTAGCTGTAAACTTTAGCAGCATGTAGGAATTATTGTAAGGAGTCCATTAATACACGTGAGCCCTAAATGTTGTTGAGAAACTAAGTATATCCTACACATAAAATGTAGATATGGTTGTCATGTTAATATGAATTTGCTTTAAAAGATCACTGAATTCATAGGAGCTTTTGGTCATTTTCATCTTATTATTTAGGTGAAGTGAAGTCGCATCGCTCAGTCATGTCTAACTCTTTGCGACCCCATGGACTGTAGTCTACCAGGCTCCTCCGTCCCTGGGATTCTCCAGGCAGGAATACTGGAGTGGGTTGCCATTTCCTTCTCCAGGAGATCTTCCCAACCCAGGGATCGAACCATCTGAGCCACCAGGGAAGTCCATTAATTAGGTACTTCAGCACAATTAGGACTTCCCTAGTGGCTCAGACAGTAAAGCATCTGCCTACAATACCTGGGTTGGGAAGATCTCCTGGAGAAAGAAATGGCGCCCCACTCCAGTACTCTTGCTTGGAAAATCCCATGGATGGAGGAACCTGGTAGGCTACAATCCATGGGGTCGCAAAGAGTTGGACACAACTGAGCGACTTCACTTTAAGTACAATTAAGCCCTTAAAATTCTATCATCAAAGTGGGTGGCTATCTGCTCTGGTTTGGAAGAATTTAGCAGTATTCTAACATACAAATCTTCCATATTTATGTAAGATTAAAGCCTTAAAAGAGCTGCCATCTGAGAGTTCTAGTCAGGCATTAGTCACCCAAAAAATATGCTAAAGAGTGAGTAAAGCAATAAAAGAAGACCAGCTAATAATGGTGATGAAACTCTTCAATAGCATCTTCTTTCTGCCTAGGATGATAATAGCTTGTAAGGTAAGCAAGCTAAGGAAAAGTAGTCCTATTTATTTTGCCTGCAATCAGAGTACCTAAGTCAATAAACTAAATGAGTCTGTTTTTAAAACCTGACACTATCATTGCTAAGGAAAATGCTTCTGGCTTTTTCAATACTGAAGTATAGTTGATTTACAATGTTGTGTTTTCTGCTGTACAGTGAAGTGACTTATACACATTTATACATTCTTTTTAAAATATTCTTTTCCATTATGGTTTATCCCAGGAGATTGGAGTTTCCTGTACCACACAGTAGGACCTTGTTGGTATATATACATCCTATATATACTAGTTTGCATCTACTAACCCCAAACTCTCAGTCCATCCCTCTTCCTTCTCCCCTCCTCCTTGGCAACCACGTATCTATTTTCTGTCTGTGAGTCATATGGCACCAGTGAGTTTTCATTTGTACCATATTTTAGATTCCACATTAAATGATATCATATGGTATTTTTCTTTTGACTGACTTAATATGATAAATGCTGGTGCACCGATGTTGCTGCAAATGGGTGTTTCATTCTCTTTTATGGCTGAGTAGTATTCCATTGTGTTGTGTATACACACACCCCACATCACCTTTATCCATTCATCTGTCGGTGGACATTTAGGTTGCTTCCATGTCTTGGCTATTGTGAATACTGCTGCTATGAACATAGGGGTGCCATGTTTCTTTGAATTGGTTTTGTCTGGATATGTGCCCAGGAGTGGGATTGCTGGATCATATGCTAATTCTATTTTTAGTTTTCTGAGGAACCTCCGTACTGCTTCTGGCTTTTAATTTGTATATAAATATTATTGGTTTGTATAGCATTTTATAAAAACTGGATTGTAAAGTCTCAAAGAACATTCTTATCATTTGTAGTCAGGAAAAAAACCTACAAAGATGAGAAAACTGACTACACAAAACCACTTACCTTCCTTAATTAACGGAAACCCCTCTGATTTAAAACGACCATACGGGACTGTTTGGCATCATTTTTAAAAGTCATTTTCAGACCTAGTATCATAAAAATTTTTCCTCAAAGATCAATATTTCAGGCCCTAATGATTATTTTTGTATCTAAACCATTTACTGAAGGAGGTTTATAGCAAAAAGGTGGATTGGGCTTTAGAATTTATAAATACAAAGGGCCCAGTAATTATTAACCTTGCACATGTAAACTTTCTCATCCACAGAATTGTATGATACTGGAATATCTTGGTTTGCAGACTCCCCTTAAAAATCTTAACCACAGTTCCAGCTTTCTAAAATGGTATAAATTACAGTGGTGCCAGGAAGGAGACAAATTTGCTGAATCCCTGTTTTAAATCCATGGAACCATTATAAAATTTGGTCTGACTCCACAGGTCTTTGCTTAGTTAAAATATACAATACTATACATGAACAAAGCTAGTGGAGGTGATGGAATTCCAGTTGAGCTATTTCAAATCCTGAAAGATGATGCTGTGAAAGTGCTGCACTCAATATGCCAGCAAATTTGGAAAACTCAGCAGTGGCCACAGGACTGGAAAAGGTCAGTTTTCTTTCCAATTCCAAAGAAAGGCAATGCCAAAGAATGCTCAAACTACTGCACAATTGCACTCATCTCACACGCTAGTAAAGTAATGCTCAAAATTCTCCAAGCCAGCCTTCAGCAATATGTGAACTGTGAACTTCCTGATGTTCAAGCTGGTTTTAGAAAGGGCAGAGGAACCAGAGATCAAATTGCCAACATCTGCTGGATCATGGAAAAAGCAAGACAGTTCCAGAAAAACATCTATTTCTGCTTTATTGACTATGCCAAAGCCTTTGACTGTATGGATCACAATAAACTGTGGAAAATTCTGAAAGAGATGGGAATAACAGACCACCTGACCTGCCTCTTGAGAAATCTGTATGCAGGTCAGGCAGCAACAGTTAGAACTGGACATGGAACAACAGACTGGTTCCAAATAGGAAAAGGAGTTCAAGGCTGTATATTGTCACCCTGTTTATTTAACTTATATGTAGAGTACATCATGAGAAACGCTGGACTGGAAGAAACACAAGCTGAAATCAAGATTGCCGGAAGAAATATCAATAACCTCAGATATGCAGATGACACCACCCTTATGACAGAAAGTGAAGAGGAACTCAAAAGCCTCTTGATGAAAGTGAAAGTGGAGAGTGAAAAAGTTGGCTTAAAGCTCAACATTCAGAAAACGAAGATCATGGCAACCGGTCCCATCACTTCATGACAAATAGATGGGGAAACAGTGGAAACAGTGTCAGACTTTATTTTTCTGGGCTTCAAAATCACTACAGATAGTGACTGCAGCCATGAAATTAAAAGACGCTTACTCCTTGTAAGAAAAGTTATGACCAACCTAGATAGCATATTCAAAAGCAGAGACATTACTTTGCCAACAAAGGTCCGTCTAGTCAAGGCTATGGTTTTTCCTATGGTCATGTATGGATGTGAGAGTTGGACTGTGAAGAAGGCTGAGCGCCGAAGAATTGATGCTTTTGAACTGTGGTGTTGGAGAAGACTCTTGAGAGTCCCTTGGACTGCAGGGAGATCCAACCAGTCCATTCTGAAGGAGATCAGCCCTGGGATTTCTTTGGAAGGAATGATGCTAAAGCTGAAACTCCAGTACTTTGGCCACCTCATGCGAAGAGTTGACTCATTGGAAAAGACTGATGCTGGGAGGGATTGGGGGCAGGAGGAGAAGGGGACGCCAGAGGATGAGATGGCTGGATGGCATCACTGACTCGATGGATATGAGTCTGAGTGAACTCCAGGAGTTGGTGATGGACAGGGAGGCCTGGCATGCTGCGATTCATGGGGTCGCAAAGAGTCGGACACGACTGAGCGACTGACCTGATCTGATCTGATCTGATACATGAATTTAAAAATCACACTGGAGAGAAAGTACATTGAAGAAGCTTCTTTACCAGTCAGGTCACTTTAGGTTAGCTGAAAGCAGCTAAGGCACTTGAGGGGCTTCCCTGGTGGCTCAGTGGTAAAGACTCCGCCTGCCAATGCAGGAGACCCACTCAGGTGTTTGATTCTTGAGTACGGAAGATTCCCCTGGAGAAGAAAATGGCAACCTGCTCCAGTATTCTTGTCTGGAGAATTCTATGGACAGAGGAACCAGGTGGGCTACAGTTAATGAGGTTGCAAAAGAGTGGGACACAACTGAGTGGCCAAACAGCAGCAGCAAGGTGCTTGAGAGCGGATGAAATTTTTACACTTCCTTTTTATATTTCCTTCAACACCTTCTGAAGGGGACAATCTGGTAATATATATATATATATTTTTTTTTTTTTTCCTATTGCTGTTTGCTAATATAAAACTTATCCCTTTCCCTCAAGCGCTTACCTGCAAAATATTTACTATTCTCTTGTGATTTAAGTCAATTGCCAGATAATGCACTTTTTGCTGATTTCTCAGAGCACAAGTGTTTAGGCAGCAGTTTCTGGTTAGGTCTGTTCACTCAATCATTCAATCACACATTCATTCACGCAATTGACCAGCATTTACAGATCATAATGCAGCTGTCTTAAAGAGAACCAAAACAACAAAGTTTTTAAAGAATTACCAGAACTTTTATTTTTGCTTTAGTTTTATTAAAAAAATAAATATGTCATAAAGCTTTTTTTTTCCTTTAGGGAGAAAAAAAGGAACAAGTTTCATAAAACCAAATAAGCAACAGTAAGATGTCTTAACTTGAAAAAGATTGGGAATTACTGGTTTACAAGTTACAACTGAATGAAAGGACAACTAACCCAGCCTCAGCTGGCTATTTCATGCCAATGGCAGCAAACAAAAAGATCAACAAGGGCAAAATAAATAACTGTGTGGAAGCCCTGGTAAGTGCTTAAACAGGCCAAGTCACTGAGACATCAGGATAGATCTTGCTTTGAACAACACAGAAGTTCCTGAAGAGTTGTGTATAAATGAAATAACTGCAAACATACTAGGAGAGCTTGGAATCTGAAAGAGTTCCATAGTGAATTCTTTTGTGAACAACCACTTCCACTTTTGTAAATCCAGGTCTGTTTGCTTTGCTTAAGGCAAAGTACACGGAGCAGTTACCTCTCAGCTCAGGCAGGGGCCCGGTCTCCTAACACTGCTCCTGCTGGGCCAGTGGCACAATTTCCAAGTCTGTGTTTCTGTGAAGTAGTGTAAGATACAGAGTTGACCAGGGAACCCAGCTACACCTGGCAAAGCAGGCAGAGGGGTGGGGGTCCACCTTTAACAATATTGCCATGTCAACAAATACTTTTTTGAGATCTACTTTGTGCAAAGTATACTAATAAACTCTAACCAATTCAGTTACAGATGTATTATTTCTTTCTCTAAAACCTTCAGTCAGGGCCTATGTCTGGAACCCTAAAAGTAATACTTTTAATTCTTAAGACTGGCTTTAAGCAAATCAGGTGCCCAACTCCTTCAAACTGGGGTGGACGATAGATAATGAGAGACTGAGTTTTCTAAGGCTGAAGTTTAACAGAAGAACCACATTTTATATAACTAGTTAATGAAAAATTTTGCTGGTGACAAATTTTTCAAATGGTTCTTTTTTTCTCTTACTTTCTCTAAACAGAACTGAGTTCTCAGGCAAACTCTGCAGAACAGTTAAAGTCACTGATTTAACTCTGTGGTAGGGTGACATATTTCAGTCCTACTGATAGAAACAGAAATTTCTTTCCACCCACTAGAATGCCATAAACTCATCCTACACCACAGCAGCAGTGCTTTGGACAGAGTAAATATGGTAGTACTAGTTCCAGTCAGTTTTAATCTTTGTAAATAAACTGGATCCTCACATTTGCTCACAGCCTCCATTTGGCCAAACTTCTACCAGGCTTAAGTCACATTTAGTTAGGCTGTTCCGTTTCTTTATTAAAAATGCTTCTAATAACATTGCTGCCTATAATGTACAGGTGTGAATGAAAAGAGTATGCAATCGTAGTCTTTTCCACACTGAGTACAGTAACAACAATTAGTAAATAATTAAAGAATAAGTGGTCATTTTAAAACTTGTGTTTTTCTTAAAAAAATTTTTTTTTTACTTTCTAGCACTTAAAAAAATGGTCTTAAAACTGCCCTATTTCCAGTGCTGTTCCCTACTCTGCCCACCCATCCAAAACCTGCTACAAATGCTGGATTGAGTTTATACAAATAATTTAGCAGTACCAAGATTTTTCAAATGGAAACAGTGTTACTGACTTCTTCATATTGGATAACAAAATAAGGGTAACTCTGGTCATCATTAAAAATGACAAAAATCTGAGGCTCAAAGAAATTATCAACACAAGAGTCATACAGGTCACTGGTGACGCTGCCAGGGTTGACGGGAGGGGGCCTTCTCATGCCGTGACTGCCCATTGTGTATCTGCCAGTTAGCACTTTAGCCAGAAACATGAAATGGACTCCTTTGGAGGACTTCTTAGAAAAGTTGTGAGAGTAGCTTGCCTTCTTTGCAAAGTAACTGCCCTGTCCAAACATTGTAGCATGCTTTCCACAGACTCGCGGATCAAAGTTGTGCTTGCAGATCCCATCTACCACATCCTGGGATGTTCCATGAAATAAATGTCTCTCATTTATTATTCTGTCACGGCCAAACATTTTCCGGTTCATATATTCCTTTTTCCTAATGCAAAAAGTGGACAGGAAATTCAGAAGAAGGAAGGTATAATCAGTTTAATAGGCATGATATTCTCTTTATGGTTTCAATGGGGAGGAAATGTTAACATAGCCTTCAAGGGCAAAAATATCATCAAAGATCATACTGCAAGTTTAAACCCCTCTTTTGCACAGCAGACAAAAGCACTTTCCCTCTTTGCTCCACCAACCATTTGTTCACTTGCTCTTTCATTTCAAATCTAGCTCTCACAGCTTACCTTCTCAGGGTGACTTCCTTACCTAATTCCACCAACCTGAAAGTCTCTCAATTCTGAGGTTCCTCAAATCTACATGCAAGCTCCCCTCTACAGAATTACATTAATTTGTGGCTGACTTGAAATACAGCACCATAAAATGATCAATAACAAGGCCTCTGGTGCTAGCCTGCCTGGGTTCAAATTCCAGCACCATATCTTATTAGCTGTATGACCTGTGGCAAGTTATCTAACTTTTCTGTGACTCAGTTTTCTTTCTGTCAAATGCAGACTGTAATAATCCTACTTGGAAGGTCTGTTATGAGAATTATGAGTTAATGTAAGAAAAAATATGACATTAAGTTCTATGCAAGACCTTCCTATTATGTTCTGCATTTATCATTAACTACATCAAGAAAACCTCTTTTGAACTTTTAATACTGCTGACTCACCTTTTATATTTCTCCCAAAGAAACTGATTTTGGACTCTCAATATTTGCAAAATTCTATATTTAAACTCAGGCACAGTCTTATGAAAAAGATTATAGATGATTCGGTAACTTTTGTCCTCTGCAGAAACAGGCACTTGGATGAAGTCCTGAGAAGGATGCATATAAACCCAAGTTTCAGGGTAAAAGTTTGCTGAGGTGACCCCATCTGGACAGATGATCTGCGATGAGGAGGTTGCTTCAAGAGGTGGAGGAGCCTGTGTGGGAACACCACCAAGTGTCCTGGAAGGGAGAGGGAGGAAAACCTCAGCGTAAGTCCAACTCACATTACAGTGCTCTAACATTACCATTTGAATAGCTAAAATGCATATTTAAAAAACTGGCTGATACTCCAATATAAAATAGTTTAAAAAATTATAGAAAATGCTATCAATTAAAGGAAAGAAAAAAACCTTAGAGTGAACACTGTACAGATAACCTATTATTAGCTCCCCCCGGCTTCCTTATGGAGAAAACTCTGGAATGTACTCCTGCAAGGCAAGTAAGCAAGTGCCAATTTATAAATATCTTTCCTGAGTCCTGGATTCCTCTTTTGCCTATATAGTTACACTCCATTTCAAGGTAACAACAATTTGTATGTGTTCCTCAAACTTTGTTGTACTAAGCAGAAAACGTATCACTACTAAAGGCTACTTAGATGGGGAAGCATAGTGAATGGAGACAGTGAGGCAGGTGGGTAAGAGGGAGCTTACAGGGAGACGACAGAAAATATTAAAAAAAAAAAAAGCTTATACTTTTAGTTTTTGTATAAAAACAAATAGATCATGGAGTAGGCATCAAAAGAAAGCTAACATTTGGCATTTGCTTCAGTTTTAAATATCACATATAACAAAAAACCATCAATACAATTCAAATGTTATAGCTTTAGATGTGCTTAAGATAGAGCTAATTATCTTAAGCCCTAGACACTAGACTATCCTTGAACCTTAAATTCAGGTCTATTACTCTAAAGGATGAGTTTAGATAAGCACTTACTTATTCCTACCTGATTAAATGATTTAAATCCTATTTCTGGGCCATTTTCAAAATACAGCAAAAGGAAACAAGCAGAGATAAAGGGAATCCTAACCCTGATGGTCAGATTCAGGGCAAAGAAGGCCTGCCAGTTCTCTTCTGGAGCATTTTCACAAAGACCTGACAGATTCCTCCAGAGCCTTTCCTGTCTGGTACATTTTTCTAAAGAGAGGCCCCACTGCTTTAATCAAATTCTGACAGGTACATAACTCTTTAAAAAGCCGTCACTATTCTAGAGGAATGGCAGGAAACACAGACTGTAATCTCCTTATTTTTAGCTGTTCCCTCTATTCCTGCTCTGTGAAGAGTCTAAATCCTAACCCACCAGGTTTCCCAGTATTGTTAGGGGTTGATGTTACCAACAGAGGTTTCTGGGTTGAAGGAGGAAGGTAAGCTTCTCCCAACCACTCTGCCCAAAATAGGTTATAGGCGGTCACAGCTGTACTGAAAACCTGGCACTGACACCAGGAGAGATGGCTCCTCTTTCTTCTGCCATTCCTGCCTGGAAATCAGTTCACCAAACGGAAGCTTCACATTCAGCTCATAGGTATTCCAGTGACACACTGCAAGCTTCCCACATACCTAGCCTTCTCTAGAGAGCCAGAGTCAGTCAAAGGCTATGGAGCATGTACTCAAGGACCTCTGAAGAATGAATTCTCCTAATCTAAGGTCACCGTTTATCACTCTCCTTCCCTCCCCTGGCCATTCTGAATGACATTTCCTAACTTCAGTGATGAAGTAAAAATTAATTTTATCCTTTTGGGGAGTGGTCCCCAACCTCCCGGAGCTAATGCCTGATGATCTGAGGTGGAGCTGCTATAATAATCATAAAAATAAGATGCACAATAAATGTAACATGCTTGAATCACCCAGAAACCTCCCTCTGACCCCTGCTGCTGCTGCTGCTAAGTCACTTCAGTCGTGTCCGACTCTGTGCGACCCCATAGACGGCAGCCCACCAGGCTCCCCCGTCCCTGGGATTCTCCAGGCAAGAACACTGGAGTGGGTTGCCATTTCCTTCTCCAGTGCATGAAAGTGAAAAGTGAAAGTGAAGTTGCTCGGTTGTATCCCACTCTTAGTGACCCCATGGACTGCAGCCTACCAGGCTCCTCCGTCCATGGGATTTTCCAGGCAAGAGTACTGGAGTGGGGTGCCATTGCCTTCTCCTCCTCTGACCCCTCTAGTCTGTGGAAAAACTGTCTTCCATGGAACCCGTCGCTGGTGCCAGAAAGGCTGAGGATCACTGCTTTCTGGGTCTCAGGCCTTATTCAAGACCATGAGATGACTGCACAGGACAGATGTCCTGTCAATTGAAATGGACTTCCAAACTTCGAAAGCTGGTATTTGTGTGTTTAGCTCAAGCATTCTAAGAATATTCAAGAATAAGATTTTTACTCAGTTCAGTCTCTCAGTCATGTCCAACTCTTTGCGACCCCATGAATTGCAGCACGCCAGGCCTCCCTGTCCATCACCAACTCCCGGAGTTCACTCAAACTCATGTCCATGGAGTTGGTGATGCCATCCAACCATCTCATCCTGTCGTCCCCTTCTCCTCCTGCCCCCAATCCCTCCCAGCATCAGGGTCTTTTCCAATGAGTCAACTCTTCACATGAGGTGGCCAAAGTATTGGAGTTTCAGCTTCAGCATTAGTCCTTCCAATGAACACCAAGGACTGATCTCCTTCAGAATGGACTGGTTGGATCTCCTTGCAGTCCAAGGGACTCTCAAGAGTCCTCTCCAACACCACAATTCAAAAGCATCAATTCTTCGGTGCTCAGCTTTCTTCATAGTCCAATTCTCACATACATACATGACCACTGGAAAAACCATAGCCTTGACTAGACGGACCTTTGTTGGCAAAGTAATATTTCTGTTTTTACTAGCCCTATTAAAAACCAGCAAGCACATGGAAAAAAAATTAACTATGAGAAACACTAGCTAAACTTGATTGTGGTAATAATTCTATAATATATATAAAGTCATTATGCTGTGCACTTTCAACTTATACAGTGTTTTATGTCAATTATGTTAATAAAACTGGACGTGGGGAAAAAGCAGGGAAACCCTTTAAAAAGAGTCAACTTTGCAGGAAACTCATGAGTTAAGCTTGCACCACCACCCCCACCTCCCTACTCTAGCATTTCCAATTCTTAGGTATCTCTGATCCCCTGATAGTTAAAGCCTTTTTGACACCTATGATTTTCTTGGACTCTTTGCACTTACTAAGACTTCAAAACAAAACTTTCTTCCTGACTAAGATCATGGTCTCTCTAGAAATCCATTTCTGAAATCTGTTTTTGGAATTGGTCCTTGTCCTCTTTCTCCCCTCTAGGCCAGCCCTGGACTCTAGGGCAGACAGGAACGCAATGGCTGCATGTACCATCACACCCTGGTGAACTTGCTGCTGCTCTACTCTTTTTGCACTGAAATGTCTGCATAATCTCTTTGATTTGCTAAGCTCTTACTTTTTACCTGATGATTACTGGTCCAGATAAGAAGACTAAAATAGGAAATTTTGAAAAGGAAAAGAGTGACTTTCTTTGTTCTCTTGTAAGCCAACGTTATAAATAGGAAGGCCATATTTGTGGCATTAACTCTATTACTGCTCATACTATTTTTACAGTTCATACTTCTACAAAACAAGCCTAAGAGTAAAAAAAGGTGAAGGGAAGGGTATTCCGTAATTGCCAGTCTTAGGATCAAAACAAATCAATTTTCACTCTTCCGTAAAACTCTCCCAACAATGCAGCATTGAACGAGCGTTCTTCCTCTCACTCAGAAGCTGCATCATGCCTGATTGGCCCAGCATGCCAAGCTGCGGGTCTCACTGATGAGCTCTACTGTCTCACTAGGAGGACAGCATGTTCCTAGCTACTGGACGCTGACACTGTCTCCAGCTGTGCTAGTGTAATTACAGAACGGCATTTTTATTAGTTTCTAATTAAAAAAAAACACAGGGTAAAATTTTCACACCTAAACTAAGAAGAAAGCACATATTTACCTCAAGTTTAGAAACATATATTTCTAAAATCTGCCTTACTGACAAACTGCTTTTAGGTACTGAGCATTTCAAGGATTTTTGTTTATATTTTGTTTTTAATGTTCCTTTTGCAATCTCAGAATTAGGATCATTAAGACTACCATAATGATATGCAAAAAACACACTTTGGACTTGAAATAAACTACTAATAAGAATATAAGATGCCAACCACTATTACCCTAGATCTCCCCAGTTCATAAAGCCAAGTAAACCAAGTTGTATTTTAAAAATCAAGCTTTAAATATGATCTACCTGACTAGAGTAGATAATGATTTCCCTAGAGACACTACCTTTCAGATGGCCTTGCTAATGGCAATGTGCCCCAGCTTTTGCCAAATATGGAGATATGCCAGTAGGCTCTCTAAAGAAAAGAAAAATGGCACTGGGGAAACTGGAAGGAGAGCTCACCTTTAATTCAGAAGGATGACTTCAGTCTCAAACCCAGAAGTATGACAGGTACTTTCAGAGTGTTACAGGAAAATGGGCCTTACTGAGCAAATGAGAATGCAAATTGCTTGAAAAGGTGAATTCTCTCCACGGCTCCATGCAAATTCACTGAAGGGAGCCGAATGGAGAACCCTACCTTGAGGGACAATCTCTACTTGCCAAGGCCATTTACCTGGCCTAGAAAACAGTTCCATAACATGGAAGGGTGTCTTAATCTTCCATGAAAGAGGCAAATGCAAACTCTGACTTAATCTAGACAGAACTACTTTTAGTTGTGGAAAAATGTTTGCTTTCTAGTCCAAAAAAATGCAAGAGGATGCTCACTCTTTTAGTGCTGGGTTAATTATAGCTCATCTGAACTCTATTTTTGGAAGAATTAAACCTAAAGAATAACTCAATTTTACATTTTAGAGATAATAATCTTTTAAAGTCGTTTTGGCATTAAAAGTTGTACATTTACATAAAATGGAGGGTGAGAATTTCTGCTGGACACTTACTGTAAATATGGAAGCAGTATAAAACAGGAACGGAAAAGGGGTCTCCTTTTTATTTCTCTTCTGAAGAATGAGTTGTGGAGAATGTAGTGGTTGTTCCACATCATAAATCGGACTTCTTTCAAACCTCGAGAGTTGGCTTCTTCAATCAATCGAATAACAGACTATGGAGGAGAAAACAGAAGGTAAAGAAAAAACACAGCAAGTTAAGCAATAAACAGTCACTATAAGACAGGAAAAATGTTAATGTAACAAAAGGTAAAAAGTTAACTTTGCTGTTAACATCAGAAGAGTGCCAAAAAGTACAGTGAATCAAATTACTTCCTGTTATATGCAGGAATTTTATTTTTTTCTAAGATGCAGAACAGAAAGATGCTTTCATGGTTTTCCCACCTTATGAAACATGTGAAGGGTTAAGTCTATCCTAATTAAAGGCCTTACAAATTTCCTGGAGATTTTATTGTTTCTATTCCTTAAGAGGGTTTCAGAAGAAGATTAAAGATGGTAGTATATACTGCTTACATAAATCAATTAAGTTCCAAACCCAAGAAACCTCTCAAGAGTAAAAACACAAAGACACTCCAACTACACTGGACTATCCAAATATACTTTAAACAGCCTCTATTCTCTTCAGAAGATACTAGATACTAGTGACGACTTAAGAAGAAATTTTAACTCAATATTGTGTTTTACACTAATTAACATACTAGGTTGTTTTCTTTTGCTGTTTCCTTAAAAGAAAATCTAAGGTAGGTAAGTCAGTTCTCCCTTTTTGTAATGCTGGAAATGAATTTAACCAATTAAAGAAGTCAGATCTTTGAAATGTGAAATTAATCTTTAAATCCATTTCAGGGCAATTAATTGTGACTCAGAATTCTCATTCAGAGGCAAAGTAAACTACCATCATTTTAAAACCTCACTGTGTAATGGATGGACTATTCTTACCATCTCAAACTAAGAATACGTGTGCACTTGTGACAGAATTTTAAATGACTGATTTGCTTGACCACATGGTTCAATAAACATTTTCAAGTACTTCTTCCAGGGGCTTAAGGGCAATTGATTTCCCCAGTCTTCTAAAATGCTAATAGTGTAACACATGATCCAATCACCAGGAGCCAGATATAGCCAAAAGTTACACTAGTGTTCATCTCATTAAAATTACTCCAAAGTTGGCACTGAGTCTGAGTACTTATCACAGTAAATACTTGGTCCCTATTGTAATAAGATACTGGGAAAAGCATTTTCTCTCTGATAACAATGGTATTCCATTTATGGGCTCCAAGAAATTAACGGGAAAAAAATACATTTCCAGAAAAATCAAGAGAGAAAAGTATTACTCACTGTCAACAAGATTCAATTTTATATCCATAAGCTCTCTGGTTTGTGGTTCTGTCTAGTCATCGTCATAAAGGAACAGTGAAAGACAAAAAAATTTAAATGTACTTTTTGGAAAAAGATTCTGTAAATACCTCAGGATACTCCCTCCATCCAAAGTGGTCCCTACAGAAGAATTTCCAGACTGTGTGGTAAATAGAGTTGACATTGCTAGAGGGTGGTGTGGACAGCCTTCGTAGTTGGTCAAATTCAGCTGTTTCATACACATTCATGGCATTCAAATCTGCCCAAAATTCTTGTCCTCTAAAAAGACCCAAGAAAAAATGAACTGTTAATAGCAGTACATTTGCAAAACAGAAATACCTAAACATCTCATATGACATTACAAATACCTAGTATAGTATATTGTAGAATTTTCAAAGCTTGTTTTGTTTGGAGTAAAAAGATATCATTGTAAGTGGTTTCCCCGTTTCCTTTATGTCTTTTCTTAACAAGACCAAAATGTCCAAGCCATGGAGCAGGGACTGAGTCTATCCTACAGTATCACTGGCCTGAACCAATCAACACAGTCCTGCTCTTCCCACCACAGTAGGATGAGCCAAACCTGGTCTCAACCAATCAGGGAGTCAGCTCTGGATGAAGCTGACATGGAAAGCAGAGAGAGACACAAAAGAAACTTCTCTTGAAGCCTGTCTTTTTTTTCAGAGGCATCAGTTCACCTAAGCCAACATAGGAATACACAATACTGCCTGATGAAAGATAGGAAAAATAAAATGACCTCAGATAAGGCAAGTACTGCTAATCTACCTAACATCATTTTTTATCCTGTGGGTGGGGAAAAAAAAAGGTTGACAAAATATGATGCGAAAAAATAGTCTGGATTATCATAACGTTCAGCTATGAGAATAGTTTTGTCATTTTGTTATATGGTCCGCTGCTGCTGCATCCATACTTTATTGGGGAGGGGGAGGTCCCACTATATAAATCAGAATCACTTAAATTTATAAAGCGTGGTACAAAAAATTTTTGTTTCTTTTTTAATGGGACTTCATCTAGTGTTTGACTCATCTGAACCATTAATGGCAAAATGTTCATTTTTCTTGTGTATATTTCAAGAAAACATAACATCACAGCTATAAACAGAGTGACTAAGTTTTTAAATGCATTGTTTCATTCTTTCTACCACAGATTTCTAAATGAATGTCTTTAACACACATCCAGATACTCCAGATCCAGTGGCACTCGAAACTGGCTCATATGAAATCGAGGTGTTTGGACAGATATTCCCAATAACTGACATGTTTTCTTGTCATAAATTAGGATTTTGAAAAGGGTATGAATTTTGACCTATGGGTTTTGTTGGTTACTGTGAAACTCCAGACTGTGCCCTTGGAATACTTGTTCCAAGGACTGTTAAATAGGTACTACGCACAAAAAAACATTCTGTGGTCAAGTCTGAAAAAGTTGTCTACACAGAGTTAAACAATTTACTTATTGCATCTACTCCTCTGTCCCGTAAATATGTGAAGGTAGATACTGAAGTATCAATACCATGATGAGGGCTAGAAAGTACTCTTCCAAACCTATGACAATACTCTCCCTTTTACTATGAATACCTATTAACATCTCTCACTAAACACTCCTGGCAAATGTGAGGGAAAGAAAATATTTCCTACCCTCCACCCCAATGTTCATAATTTGTGAATTAGCTTCTCTTTGGGAAAAAAACAAAAACCAAAAAACTAAAAGTCATATACGAACTGATGCGGCCATGGAGCACATAACTTGTAAAAAGCAGTTATGTTCCTTTAAAAAGTCCTAAAGAACTTCCCCAAACCCTAATTTCTTACTTAATTCCAAGTGAGGATTAGAATGCCTAATTTCATCCTAACTAGCAGGATGTAGTCTTAAAAAGAACATATAATTTAAAGTGTGAAATAGGAAGACAATAAAATGCAGTTTATATCACATTTGAACACTACTTTGTTTAAAATTATTTATGGTAAATAGGAATACATAATCCAGAATTTAAAAAAAAACGTTTCTGGGAAATTCTACAAAAAAGAAAAATATTGAAACCTGGAACTCCTATACTGAAACTTCACATCAAGTTGCTTTAAACAATTTTCCCTTAATTTTAGGAGAATCTTATGTTATCGAGTGGAGAGATATTAACCTCTTTCTTCATCTTAAGTTCACTTCCAGTTTCTAAACAGATTTTCCTGCTTTAAGTTTACTTCCCAGTAAATGTTCCCAATTATGAGTCAACAAATCCTCAGTATTTTCTTTATGGAGTTCTTAGTAGTGCAGTTAATACGTTAACATACATTATACTATAAACAGCCAATGCTTTTTGCTGTTAAAGTATCAGATTTTATTCTAGACATCTCTCTAGCAATTTCTGTTTACGCCTATGTTATTAAGACTTCATAGATAATGATTTGCATGAGAAAGGCATCTAAAACTGCAGCCTTTGCTACATTCTCTGAGCACTTCAGTCTTTTGGGCATTATGAAATTTCTATGACAAATCCTAATTTACTACAATCAACTGTTCTGTGGATTGATGTATCAAAGTACTGTTTTAGCTCTATTTGATTTTCAATATGATTTTCTAGACTTGACAGAGACAAAATAACAAATTTGAAAAACATTAAATTATCTTTTTATAAGATTAATTTTACCACCTGCTCTCCCTTAAACAGAGAATGCTTAAAAAATCCAAAGCCAAGAGTTTTTATTCTCTTCAATCTGCATCAGTATAAAATTCATCCAACATGAAAGCCAAATGTTCAACATTCACCACTCTTATCAAACCATTGTTTTGTATTATCAGAAACCAGTTATGAGTCGTGTGTATGGAAATGGCGAGGGTGGGCTGTTTTAGGCAATACACAAAGAATCAAACAGATGTAGTCCCTGGCTTCAAGAGAGAAAAAACTAACAAAATCTAAAACCAAAGAAGCAGTACATCTGCCTATCTAACACAAGTACATTCTGGGAATGAGAGGACAAAGAAAATGCGTGCAGCATTATGGGAGCGGAGGTGGCTACTGCTCCAGGAATACATAAAGGTAATCAATCCAAGATAGCTTTCTGTAAGAGAAAGCTAAATTTCTGTAAGGGAAAGAATTTTAGGAACAGTTTAATAGGAAATAGGGATTTCTCGGTAGTTCAGACAGTAAAGAATCTGCCTACAATGCAGGAAACCTGGGTTCGATCCCTGAGTTGGGAAGATCCCCTGGAGACAGGAATGGCAATCCACTCCAGTATTCCTGCCTGAAGAATCCCAAGGACAGAGGAGCCCGGTGGGCTACAGTCCACAGGATCACAGTCAGACATGACTAAGTAACCTAACACTTCACTTCAACAGGATGGAGGTAAAAGGTCAAAGTGGTCAATACAGGATGTGTATTAACTGAGCAGCAGAGACAGTGCCAGAGACCGGGTTGGAGAGAGGAGACAGGGCTTCCTAAAAGCAGGGTGCAGTCATCCTGGCAGATGGGAACCCTGTCTGACTTACAGACAGCCTGACTGAGGGATGGCCAGAGAAGAGCAAGAATGGGAGACAGCCACTGCGCAGTATGCTTTAGATTTAGTTAAATATATCATGTGGCTGAATCAATCCATCTGGACTCACTCAAAATAAAACTTTATCACAATAAATTAGAAAAAAGAATTGTGAACCAATGGGTGATTTTCGCTTTAATGGGAAGGAGACTGGACTGCAGAAATATTAACAATTCTGTGTCAACATGCTTCACCAAACACACCAGCACACATACCAATGTAAGAATTAATTTTGCAAAATTAATTAAAAATTCTGAAGAGAACACCCATTCTCATAATTTAGATGCTTACGAACAATGACTCTCTTCCCACTCAACAAATATCTTGACATACCAACATTTCCAACATACAGTATCAACACACAGTGTACCAACACCTACACCATCATATGTTCTCGAATGTGTATGTCAGATCCTAAAAAGTAAAAAGGGCCTGCCATATAAATGACAGAATGGAATGGAATGGAAACCAAAACTATTAAAGAAACAGTTGCTGAATAAACCAGAAATTAGGACAGAATCCCTTCGCTGGATAAATAGTTCTTGGGATTATGTGTTTGGGAGCTCAGGAGAATGTAACCATTTTAGACAAGTTCTCTATTTACAAATTGTTCAAAACCAAGAAAGAAATGTGACAACAAACAAAAGTAATCATAAGTAGACACAATGATTAAGTGCTGGGCTATGGCCAGGATAAGATGAAAAAGGTAAAATGCCCAAAAGTCAGTGGGGAAAAAGACAAGCAAACTCTGTGGCACAGTGTAAAGTGTGGCACAAAGGTGGTCTGGGAACAATCCAGAGGCAGAAGGCCTAATTGCTGGGAACAGGGTCACGGAAGGTGGTCAAGGGAGGTGTCCCAGAGTAGGTGAAATGAGAGCCAGGTCTGGCCAGCCGCGAGGCAGACCCCGAGAGGCAGGACACCACATGCAGAGTGACTGACATGTGCAGAAGCCAACCAAGCGCGGCTCAAGCAATCCAGAGCAAGCAGCACATGCAGTTCATGTGGGAGGTCAGGGTGTCTGTGTGTGTGAGCGGGATGATAACAGATAAGCCTGAACTGAACAGGTTGGCTGGGGCCAGATAATGAAGAGCTTTGTGTGCTGGGTTAAGAGGTTAGGACTTGATTCTGTGGGCTACAGGAATCACCGGTGGATTTCAACAAGGGTCAGATTTGCCTTTTATAAAGGTCACTCCAACAGCAGTGGTAGGGAGGGCTGATTTGCTTATTTTGGTAGAGGGAGGTGGGGGAAGGGTGGAGATAGGCACTTATTTGCTAAATATTTATTAGCATGTTTATTATAAATATTTATCATTCTATGCTTAGCCATCTATAGCTACTAAAACTGCAAATGAGACAAATTATGGCAAAGAACTGAAGAGGCAACAATGGGGATGATGTGAGAGTATTTAAGAGTTAGACTAACTGCATGGAGGGGCTGAATGGAGCAGAAGGAGTCCAGGATGTGTCCCACGTTTATATTCTGGTGACTGGATTAATGGTGCCATTACATGAGACTAGAATCACAGAAGATGGAACACATTTAAGTGGGAAGATGATGCAAATAAGATACAGAACTCAGACTTTAGCAAACGTCAGTTAAGTTGAGTTTTCTGGACCTTACTCTGTACAGTTTTAACTAGATGAGTTAGACTTCGGAACCCTGGCTTCCTGCCTATAAAAGTTAACTGGTTTCTGTAAGGATAAACCTGTGACCTCAAACTAATCAACACCCACCCTAATCAGCTGGATTAATCAGACACAATTATTTATTACTACGATATAAAGGGAAAATGTCACCCCTAGCTGAAGGTCACGATGAGAGAAGGATAAAGATCAAATGCAGTATCGAGAGTTATTTAGGCTCTTCTGCTACAGACTTGAGACAGGCATGACAGATGGGGTATGTTTGCTGCTGCTAAAGAAATTCCACAGGCGCACAAAATATAGCTGGCTTTTGATACCTAGCTTTGATGTTTCCAGGAACTCATTTAGCAGTGCTGGAATATCTGGAAGCTTATAGATTCCTTCAAATATGTTACAAGGTGATGAGAATCAAAGCCATGGCATATATAATACCAAAATACACTGTGAAAGCAGTGTAGTTATTAAACTTCAGAGGACTATGTACTCTTTCTGCTTTAGAAGCATAATAACTGTCATTTATTCTGTCACTAATTAAGATTTTTGCTAACACTGACTTGAATACATAGCAGGAAGTTATTTGGGGAGGCAATAAAAATTATCTATCTTTGTATGTTGCCTACATACAAAGCAACACCTTTCACTGTTTTCCAGAGGTTAAATTTCTCTACTTAACTTCTACAGTATGACTTTGGGTCCTGGTAACAACTGGGTTTTCCCACTTGGTATCCAGAAGTAGTTGTAAATACAGACATACCTACAAATCAGAACTCAAAGAGTTTTGTTTTGTTTTTATTTTAACGTTACTTTGCGTATGACCCTCAGTAGTTATAAGCAAGCTAAGAATCAAATGTTGACTCGCAATTAAATCTGCCCACCTCTAAGGAGACCCTGACTTATTCAAAGCAGGATTGCTTAGACTTAGAGCACTGTGTAAAACAATTAACATTAAACCTGGATGATATATTTACCGCAAAAGATTTGGGGGGTAGGTAAAAATATTTCCCACTTTAAGATTCAATGGGGCTTCGAGTGTCCGGGGATCAGCTGTCTTAGAGCAAACTTCTAGCTGTGTGTGCTGCTCTCTTGGTCCCTCCTAGGACATCTTGGAAACAGGCGAATGAGAAGGCAGTAAGTTAATGAGTGGATTTATCCACACAGTGGATAATCTGTGTGCTAAACCGCATGCTTGATTTACAAACTGTCAGACATCTAATCTGTGGTGTTAAAGTGATTCTAGAAGTGAACACAGTGAAATAAAAATGAGAGGATAAGAAATAGGAGAAAAAAGGCAGGCAGGTAGGCTGTCTATATGAAAGGATACCTTGTTTTTTTAAGTTTTTATAATTCTATATTATCCAAAAGCATGTGGGGAACTAAACAGACACGTAACAGTTTATTCTCAAAGAACTCTGTACTAGGACATGGCCCAGATCTGAGTACACCTAAGTGTTTCCTAAACCCCTAACAAATCATAAGCCCTCTCTACCTCAGGCAACCCCTGAAAGCAAATTACAATAGCTACCTGAGGAAGAGAACCTACTAAAACACTGTTATATTGGGCTTTTCCTTAAATTACAAAACTATCAGTTCAAAGCAAGTAATGCAAGAGAACTTTTTAATAATATGTGGATAAGCCTAAAATCTTTCATAAATAAAAATTATATTCTGAGATCAGAAGATCTCGCAGCTATCTATTTATGGAGGCAGGGGCCTAAATTTCACACCCTGAAGACATCAAAAATGTCATATAGCCTTAACTTTTATCCCTGTTCAGTCACATGTCCTGAGACTCTCAGAAGGCAACTTAAGTGAGACATCTCAATCATGGCCTGAAGAGGAAGTGAAACAATTTCTATAAGAACAGCTGGGATAAGAAACATATAGCAGATTAAAAAGAAATGTATCATGTCTTATACTACCTTAAATTAGTAGTTATCACTTTTTATGAAGATTAATAAATATCCCCTTGTCAAGTGAAGTATTTTTAAAACGAGAGGTTTCTAATCTCAAAGTAGAAAATAAAAAATGTCTGCCATGTACTCAACTGATTAAGTTCTGTGGATATGAAATCTGACAATACTTAAAGTAGGCTGAATTTTATTTACTTATAAAACTTTTCTACATAATTATAAAATCAACTATGCAAACTGCTTAAAAATAATTTTCAAATAATATCAATTTAGAATTTGTTTACTCATAAATGAAATACTAATTATAAATAATTACAAAATTTATCTCCTAGTAGCCCCTAGACTAGGTACAATCTGTTAATTTCTGAATTGACTTTTATAAATAACTCCTTTAAAGAAAGGTTATTTAAAATTTTGCATGTAGCTGATACACTTTGTTGTGTAGCAGAAATTAACACAATACTGTAGAACATTTAAACTCCAATAAAAAAAAATAAAATTTTGCCTTTTTCCTCAGTACAGACAAACTAACTGATAAATGACCAAATTAAAAATTATTTTTTAGTAACAAATTAATTGTGGAACACTTTACATAAGTGGCATTAATTACTGATGAGTGGCAGCATTTGGACGATCCTAACATCAGAAAGCAAAGTTCCTTCTGTTTTACATTCTCTGCCCTCCATTCAAAGATGTCTTTCTTATATTACCTTGGAAGGCAAACCTAGTATTTCTCCTGTGCTTATTTTTATTCTTGCAATGCCTGGAAATGAAAGAGCAAAGCCAGGTGACAGTCAGAAACCAAAGACCAACCGCAGCAGGAAATTATTTAGAGTAGTTTGTGCCATTTGCCCTCCCTAGGCCCAGATCAGCTGCAGAACTGTGAAGATCACAGGGTGCAGGCAAGATTCTGAAAGTTCACTGCAAGCAAAGTTCACTCTTGGACCTACCCCTGCCATTCTTCACTGACTATTCAGTGCTGGTAAAAACTTAGAGCAAAGAAAATCACACAAACTTTATGGCTATACGTCAAATGAGAAGGTAACAGTTTAAAAGCTCTTAATCCAAAAAGAGGAAAAAATTAATGAAGAGAAATTCCTGTAAATGTGGCCTAAACTATTTTCCAATCATTATGAGAAGTGCTAGGTTTCAACATAAGACTATTGACAAATCCTTCCTTATGCTCAGAGGCAACAGCACCAAAACAAATGATATCTATTTGCATACAGAATACAAATTTCCCAAACTCTTTCTCAGACAACTTAGTCATGAGGGATTTTAATGCACTCCTTACACATTTTGTGGTACACACATTCACAAATCACTGGTTTCTGTAGAACATGAAACAGAACAGTTGCTCTAGCATTCTCACTCTCATAACATGCTTATCCTTTCATTGTGATGACCATGTAAAGGTTCTTTACTGGTCAAGTGGGTGTTACCAGTAAGTAAACAGCACCAAGCAGAGAAAGATAGAGGAGACAGACATATTTTCTTGTGTGGTCACAGCAAACAGAAGTGCTTAGTTAACTCCCTTCTATGCTTGTCTTAGCAACAGCAATAGGCTAGGTCAGCAAGGAAACCTGGAATTTTCATAATCAGAAGTTTATTAATATAATCAACTTTCTAAAATGAGCTCCTCACAGAATTACTCATATTTATTTAGCACAACACTACTACAATACTATTTTTTGCACAAATCAAATATAAATCAAAATACCAAGCTCAGTAAGTGGAATTTATTTTTATATAAAATCCTTCATTTTTGAAGATCTCAAAATGTATCTCAGAAACTATCCCTTATAATTTCAAATCCTCCTATTAACTAGGAATTAATCTACATTAGAAATTTGAGGCTTTCAGCTAATGTGTTGGGGATTGGACTGGATTATGTTTAACACTTACAGGGATTTTAAAGAGAGGCGAGTCTGTGCAGTATGATCCCTGGTCCCTAGAAAGCACTGCCATAAATAATCTATAAATATAAAAATAACATTTTGTTTTGCTACGGGAGTCCCTTCATATCTAAAAACATAACTTGTTTGCTCCTAGAAATGGTGAACTTTAATTATAAATATTTTATTCTTCTGTACAGTTTCTGCTGATGGTGTTGCAAAGTGCAGTTCACCTCAAGATCTTAAGCTGTTACCTACAGATTTCAAGCCCAGAGTGAAACACAAAATGTCTCAACCCTCAGCACTCTGCTATCTTCCAAAGGTACAAACATCATTCATATTCACTTCCTTTTAGCTTAATATTCTCAGATTTATTTAAAAGAGAAACTCTACTGCTTTTACAAAGAGAGTTTCTTGTAAAACTTACCATGTCCGATCTGAACCAGCCTTACAAAAAAATTTTTTAGAATAACCAAGAATCATCTTGTAACTCAAAAATAAGCTTTCCTTTCACAAGAAGCCAACTGCAACTAACAGGATACTGGTAAGTATCAAAGGGTACTGACCTAGGTTAAGAGGATCTCAGGTCCTAATTTTAAATGTGAAAAAAATTATTTTTTGACAAAGGATGCAGAATCTGGTGGCCTCATATCAGGGGATAAGATACAAGAGGCTACAGGCAGTCACAGTCTTAAATGGCTGCATTTTATTCAAATTCCCTAAGTAGGCAAGGTTTGTAAGGGTTACCTACTGCTTCACACCCTTTAGAAATAGTCCCCAAACCCAATATGAAACTAAGAATCACTAAGATCAAAGATGCACCCAGAAGAAATTTATGAATTTACCTTTGCTTTATGGTAGAATGCAAAGTTATAATCTAGAAATTCTAGTCTAACACTAGGGAGTAGTTTTACAGGAACAGAGTAATCACTCAAAAGTTGCATTTTCTGCACGTTCATATATGCAGAATGAAGTTTTAAATGTTGAATTATTATTTTTTCTATTTATAATAAAAAGTAAAAGCTTTAGAGTCAACTCAACAAGAAAATGTATAATGTATCATGCAATTATTTTTAGGAACTATCAGATAACCTTGTAAGTTATTTCCTCCAACTGTCTGATTTAAAAGTTATACATCTTTGCTCTCTACAAGATTCATTTTCATGACCATGAATATATCAGGAACAGACTGACCCCAACCTGAAGCCAGGTGACAGCTGCTTCAAAAAGTCTAATCTGCTTACTGACAAAACCAGAAAGGGAATAAATGAATGATTGCTATTGATTCCCATGAAGGCGCTACACAGACCCAGTAACTTCCCTGGATTAGTATAGACAGAAGCCAATTAGCTTTATTTCATATGTAAATAACATCATAAAGAGGTACAGAAAATAATTCACTGGATTGCTTTCTCCTGAAGCACAAGGCACACATTTTGAAAGTCACTTCAAACACAGTTCTTGCTTATGGAGCTCTCTTTCTCTTCGGCAGGAATTTTTTAAATAAATTCAAACTCATCCAGCTGTGTATATTCAAGAAATACCAAAAAGTCACAAGGCATAGTAAGTTTCAGCTGTTCTCCTCTCTCTGTGTTATCAATAACACATAATGAGTTAGTTCATACATCATCACAGCTGTGCAGGCCAGCGCTAACTTGGCTAATTTAACTATTCCAGCAGAGTTCAGTCAGGAGCTTGGTCTACTTTAGATAATCCACTCTGCAAGTCATATAGAAAAGAACAGCAAGTGCTCTTCATTATCACTAATAAGCAATTCTTCTTTCACACAGTTCCTGTGAAGTCTTCTAATGGTACTGTCCCTTGGACAGTTTTTTAAAAAACAGAAACAAACTTCTAAGAGCAATGAGCAATCAAAATCACTCAAAACTAATGAACTACAGCTATGACAACATTCTAGGCTTAAGCCCCAAACTTCTTTTATCAATGTTTTAATTCTAAAGAGGAGAAAACACTATCTTCTGACAAAAATTAACCATGGACTCAGTGTTCGCAACTTTCTTCTTCATCCTTCCCTTTTCCAGGAAATTCAGAATTAGAAATAATCACTGGTCATATTTTTCAACTATAGGTTACCTCCAAAATAAGGTCAGCACAGTGCCTCTTCCTTATGGGTGATAATAACTAGGAGACTATTCTGGCACACTTTAAAATGAATGTAATGTGAAAACTAATGGCGATCTCAGTTGCTAAAGGGAGATTTGCACATCCTCCACAACAGTATTCTGCACAGTTAGTGAGACCCTTTTAAAACCGCTTAGTCCTGCCATTTAGTTACCATTTTCTACTAAGGATGAGTGCCTAAACTGTCAGAGACTATGTTTTCTTAATGGAAAACACAACATTCAATGTTGTTTTCTTAACTGTGTATTTGGATTTGGAAATTCTCCAAAGCTCATCCTGTGTGCAAAAGAAGCCTCAGCAACTAAATATGGGGAGTTCATACATACAACTAGTTTTCAGTTGATGTTACAAAAGCAGTACGAAAGCAAAGTGGAATAATACAATTTGGAGTGAAGGCAAAATTGGAAAAGAATAGTTAAAATAATTTCATTATAATGAACCATATAAACACTTTTATTATTGAAATCCCGTTTTCGTAAGTGTTTTTAGTAGCTAAGCATCCTGACTAATAGTTGGAAGGTACCTGTGAACTTACCTAGCTCAACTTTCCTTCCATTCACTCTTAAGAATAAAATGAACACTGCACATCTCATTTGAGTTAAATCAGATGTTAAATCCATTTGCAAAAACCAAAGAATTTCATCTACACAGTTTGAAACTATGAACTCTTATCTTTGCTAGAGACGCAGAACTGTGAACTTTCCCCAAGTTCCACACAATGAACTACTATGGGTATAGTATATAATAATGATTTACCAAGTCATATAAACTGCTGAAAACAACTGGGATAAACAACTGCCATTCATTATTCCTGAATCCAGAGACTGCCAGGTTCGACCTGGGCATATACACAGCTGAACACACACTTCCTGGTTATGTGCAATCTGCACAGACAGACCAGCTTTACAGGCCTGACCACAGAGATTAATAGCTTTAGCCAAATAATGTGGTAACCATGTGAACCTGGGCTGCTCCAGCTTGTTTGTGAATCTCTCAGCAAGGCTCAACATGCCGTTATCTGCATCTTGTTGCCAGGAAACACAACATCGCTTTGGAATACAAGGAAAACCAGGTTGCAGTGACCACAGGTCAACTTCCCAAAAACCCATTTTTGACACTTAGCTATCTACAATCTTACAACATTTCTTACTGTAGTCCACGGAGAACTTCACTTTACTAGTAATTAACAATACTTTTGGCTATTTTTATCAGGGCAGGACCACTTACCACCAGTAACAATACAGTGCCAGCAATAGTAACTATAATGACAATTCTCTCAAACTTTTCCTCTGAAGTGTCAAATAAATATTTACTTCCTTTAAACTGGGTTGGAAATCAAGCACTCACTGTAATCACTTTATAACTGATCCAACAATGAATGCATATGGGCTTTCCTCTACGTCTATTTTTCAGTAAAGAAAGTTTACCAAAGGATAAAATACTCAATACGCTGCTGTCCTAAGAGTTCCTGGATTTTCTGGGATCAAAATACCTGTCTTGTCTTGCTCATGGTAAGATAACATAATGTGTTGGACAATAATTCTGCTAGTTTCTTCCCAAGCAATTCAAACAGACAAACTTAATGTACCAAGATGCTCAAGTACTCAGCAGACTGGAAATCTGCTTCATAAGAGTGAAGTGGGAGGCCACTGTTATGCACAGTTTTGCCATCTGCAGATGGAAGGATTAGAGTGGCTTTGAGAGTATATAAAATTAATTACCCTTGACATACCAATTAGAATTGCTAGCTCATAGGCAACAGAGATTTTGGACAATACATTAAAAATATTTTTAAGACAAAATGGAAAACATTTTTCTGTCTTTCAATGCTGGCTTAAAAAAATAAGTCAAAAGTAGTTAGCTTTATTACAGGATCTAAGAATTCTGCTACCCAAGCAGGACGGGATCTTGAGTGCATTATATTATCAAGAGAATACATTTATGATCAGGAAAACTGTATTCTGGACATAAACTTTACTTTTATCCCAAGGTCTGCTACATAATAATGCCTCTAAACTTGGGCTTTATATTGCTTCACATCTTGCTCCACAGGTAGCTTTTGAAACACAAGATAAAAAATTCCAGTCTGATGATAATTAAACTGCTAAAAAGACAGATGGGTCTGTGTACTGAAATATTCAAAGAAAACCACTTACCTAAGACTAAATGGGAGCAAGAGACGTTAAACAAAGGCCAGGTTACTGTGATGCCAACAATGCTCTGGCACTGTTAGAACACGGAAGGTTAACATCAAAACTAATAGCACTGGACAACATGGAAATGGTTCACTACCACCATTTGCCTTCAGACTCTCCAGACACTTGGGTCGTATAACTTAGCAGTGAACAAAACTGACTCTCCACAAAGTTCTTCTGAACTTTTGAGTTAGGCTAGTCCGCCTGTTGTAAGTCCCTTTATACTACAGGAGAAACAAAAGATCAGTGCTTATTATACAACCATTTTTGCACTAGCAACATTATATGTAGCAACTATTATTTCTCTATTTCCAAGTTCATTAAAGAACGTAGATGTGGAAATTTCAGTTCCCCTATCAGTGAATAATGCTTGGATATCCGTACTAAAAGAACCAATGTACTTATTGAGTTGGCCAGAAAGGTCATTTGGGTTTTTCTATACAATCTTTTTTCCAAATGAACTTCCTGGTCAACCCAATATAGGTCTTGCCTACAAAAACATGAGGATAACTGCTTTTATGTAAATGACAAATAAATATGTCCATTAGCATAGATTTTCCCTTCACTCACTGTTAAAAGACTCTTTCAGGTTTAAAAAAATACTGGGTTGTGGAACAATTTATCTGTGAGATAAATAGAATAATAAAATTAATGATAAAAAGCTTTAAGGAAACTAAAAAAGAAACTTAACATGTTTGGGCATAATTCAGAAGTTTGGGAAGGTCTCAGAGTCATGCACAGAAAAATTTTCTGAACTATTCAAAATGAAAAGAGGGTCATGAAAATCTCCAACTACCACTACGTTCTTTTAAAAATATAGCAACTTCTCAGTATGCAAAACTTTAAAATTAGATAAATTAAGCATTCATAATTTATAAGATTCACCATAGATTTTCTTTCAAAAGCAAGCTCTCCTGTGTGATTAAAACAGTATTTGATTCACAATATTCAATGTATATGCAACTTCTCAGTCACACACATATTGCGCAGAGTGACATCTGAACTGTTCAAATCATAAAACCTTCATTGTCTGGTTAGATAAATAGCCTGCATTCAACTGCCATGAAAAATCAGGATAGCACACAGCCAAAAGAACAAAAGTAGAAAGAGGATAAAACCTGTTAGGTTACTACTGAAAGAAACCACCCTACTAAGCCTTTAGCCTTTTTACCTTCTCTCTAGGATTTAACAATAGCTTTAGAGTAGTTATGAATACATACCCATACTTCATTCTCATTCTATCATTTTCTGGGTTACAGTAAAATCTTTCCAAGTGCTCCTGGGAGTCATTGGATACACTCTGCCACTTTTGCGTAGTTGTCCTCTTGATCTGCCAGTGATATGGCAAGATCGTGTGGTGCTTCAAACAATCCCTGCCATAAATACAAGTGCCTTGCAAAAAGTCCATGCAAATTTCAATTCCGTTCTCTTGGTGAGTGTGGTATTGTAGCTGGTTCACTAGCTCAAACACAAGGTCAAGGGAGGCCTCCTCACTTTTATCCTGAAAGAGCTCGGTACTCAACTTGTCACTGGTGTCCAAAATGTACTGGATTGTAAAACTGTTATCTTGGAAAACCCCTGGAACATAATCCATGACTTTGTCTATGCAGTCAGGACTAGCAGGAACATCACTTGAAACTGGGTGCAAAAGGTCAGTCTGGAAGTGCCCTGCTGTAGAATCTGCCACTGTCCCACTGATGGTTTCTGGTGGAAAGCTATGATCCTGGATTGGAACCACCTGCTCCGGAGCATCAGTGGGAGGATGGGCTTCTGGCATCTGGGCCCCAACATTTGTCCCACTGGGAATCAGGACAGGCATACTGTTTTCAGTAGGTGGACACGATGTATTGATTTCCAAGGGTTTCTTCACCATAGGTTCATGTAAGCTGCTCTCTTCTGCACTCTGGTTTCTAGATCTAAAAACCCCATCAAGTGAGCCAGATTCTAACAAAGTGTTTAATATTGGCCTCAAAGACCTCAAGGTTCCGGTTCCCAACCTCTTCTGATCTTTTTTCTTAAAACAAGTCTTCAATGGAGTGATATTCTCAGAGAGTCTCACTGGGCATGAAAATTCATCAGGAGAAGGAGGCTGCACTACACAGTCTGGCTCAGGTTCGGTGGTTTCCACTTCCATGATGTAGATTAGCTCCAATTGCTCCTCAGTCTAAAAATCCTACCAGGAAAGGAAAGAAGATCAATTACCAGCTGACAACAACAGAATCCTTTTCATTCATCAATACATTTTGTTTTATTCTCTAAGTTCCTGAAATGCTTCCTCCTATACTATATTTCATCTTTACAGGTCACTTTTTAATTTTGTTGAGAATCAAGGCTCCAAAGGAGCCAAGGTTATTCAAAAGCCCACAGACAGGTAAAGATGAAAGAGAGAGAGCATCTTCTACGAGGCTCCTGACATTTATTTGTGGACTTAATATATAATGATTTGTAATTCTGCTGGGATATGAATTTTTACAGTTTAAGTCTAGGATGGAGTGGAGAGAGGGGTAGAAATATGTGCATCTATGACAGTGAGGAAACCACATCTCTATTGCTTTGTGGTTCTCTTCACAGCTGTTTATGTATCTCCTGTTTCATGAGGTGACAAAAACTGTAAAAAAAAAAAAAAAAAAATTTGTCAAATGCAGGAAAAACCGCAAATTAACTGTGAGTGAATTTGCAGTATGAGGCTATATGCAGGAAGCAGGCTCTCAACCGAAATATTATATGGGAGAAAACCAGGAACCTGTTGAAGCACGTCTAGATGCAGAAAGTTCCAATACATTCCCCAAGGATGTTAAGGGTTTACTTTTGCAATCCCCAAAACATTACCACTACTAGCGGAAGAATACCAGGGTTGATTTAGCAACAGAAGCTATATCAGCAACAACCACTGCACACTTTTAGAAACCAAAAACAACTTCCTAATACAGAAAGGGGCCTCCCTGTCTTTGGAAAAGCTACATATGTGAATTAAAAAAAAAGAAGGCACAGAAAAATAACACAAGAAAACAAAACACACCAAATTTCAGATTCCGAATGAACTACTCAGGGACTTAAATAGTGCTTTCTTTGAAGAATCAGACCCATTGAAAAAAACTAGAACTTAAAAAGCAAAGAAAACTTTGTAAAATGATGAATGGTGTCTCCTCCACAATCTAGCATTCATTAACTAATTCTGAAAATATTTACTGAGCATTATGCCAGGTGGAAAAGGGGTGGTGATGAGCAATTAATCCTCTTCTCCCTTATCCAATAGACTGAAAGAAATCTTTGACGCAAGGGCTCATGACTTCACCAAGTAGGCATCCAGGGTACAGTGCCTAGCACATGCACACAGTGGGTGCTCCATAATATTTTCTAGCTGAATTATTGAAGAAAAAGCACCAATTAAATGGCAAGTTCCGTGAGCCTTTATGAGTCAAGAAAAGCAACAAAATGAAAAAAATTGAGTCCCCAGAAAAAAGAATAAAAGATCTAACTGGAGGGATTTATAAGTCTACATGTGTAAAAAGTGCATAATAAATCAAACTCAGAAAAATTAAAAACAGTATATAACAAGGCGTTAATGTACAGGGCAAGTACAAAAGAAAAGGTAGAAAAAGGAGAGTTCAGTGTGAGCTGGCATTGTTAGGGAAAGCTTCACGAAGAAGGAGGGACTTGACATAAGACATAAATCAACTGGAAAGCAGCCAAGCCAGGCGTTATTATTCATCATTTGGTGCTCTTGCCTTAAGGCACAATTGGCACAGATTGTGGTATTCCCTCTCCACACCAAACTGGCCTGTGCCTTCCCCCCACGCACGCACACACACACACACACACACACACACACAATAACCACTCCTATCACACCCAGTCAAGGCAAAACAGACACGAAACCCAGTTTATTTATACGAGGGCACACACACGCCACAACTTTTCCTATTTTTGCCCTCTGTCAAACTCAGAAATAAAACCGAGAAAGAGGCAGAGAACTGGAGGAGTGGCTGGAGTGAGGAAGTCACTAGAACCTAGTTCCTCAATTAGTTTGCATAACAGAAAAAAAAAAAAAAAAAGATTGGAAGGACACTTCCTCCAGTCCCTCTGCCAGCGACCTATAGCTTCACCATTCACCTCACGATACCCCCGGGTGATGGCCCAGTTCTCAGGCACTCTGCACCCCACCACCGTCGGGGAAACCGCCCCGCTCCCGACTCATGACTCCGTCTGGGCTCGGATCTCGGCCGGGGGTCCGAGGGACGCCTCCTGCCGGCCGCGGCGGTTTGCGCAGCTCGGCGCCCGGGACCGCACGAACTGTGCCCGGCGACGCCTATTCGCGGCCAGATCTCTGGTGTTCCCGAGGATCCCACCCCCTCCTGCTCCTATACCCCCGGGCCAGCCTCCTCCCACCCCCCAGCGACCCCCCGCCCCGGCTGCCCTCCCCTTTCCAGAAGCCACTCGCGGCGCCTCAATTTCTTTCTTTCCTTGACCGACCTTCCCGAGAAGATTGTCCTGCGAGGCTCGGAGGACCGACCTGAGCAGAGCGGAGGAAACGCAAAGGGCGTTTCTCGGGCTGGCGGGGAGGAAAGCGAGGACTTTAAAGTTAATCTGAAAACAGCTTGCAAACTTCTGGGCTGCAGCCGTAACGCGGGTCTGCCGGAAGGCTCCCCTCAGCAGCCGTGCTCTCCCCCGCGATGTGCGCCTCAGAACGCCAGGGGTCTGCCCGGCAGGAACGACCGCATAGACGCGCCCCCGAGCCTCCCTTACACAGTGGGAAATGGGGAGCCGCCGGCGCCCTCGACTAAACCCAGTGTCTTACTCCAATTTATACACCTGCTAGAGACCCGAAGTGACTAAAAGTGTAAATCAATGCCATCCTGATATTGACTGGATCCAAGTGAATTCGGTACAAAAAGGTAGTCTAAACACCAATCACCCCAGATCTGTGAAAGCAGGCAGCAAGGCCGGCACCCCCTTCCGTGACCACCATCCCAGCGAGGGTCCCTCATCGGCCCCTCAGAACCGAGTCCTTTACCTGAAACGGGTTGTCTGAGAGAACTGACCACAGGAGCTGAGCCGGGCGACGCCGGTTCGCAGGCAGGGTCCGCGCCAGGGGGTGGGCGCGGAGGGTGGGCTCCGGCGTCTAGGGGTCATAGGCTGGAGAAGCGGCGAGCGGCACTCGGGCCATTCTGCCGCGGGGAGCGCAGAAAGCCGCGACTGCACTCCCGAAGCAGCTCGCTCGCCTGTCACCTCGAGCTCTGCTTTAAAGTGGCTTCCGGTCGCCTCCTCTCAGCAGCCCCGGCGCGGAGGCGGAGCCTGAGCAGCTGGAGGGTGGGGTGGGGTGAGGGGACTGGGAGCTCAGTGGGTGCCGGGAAGGCGGCCCGCCCCACGTGCGCGTGCGCGCTCACTCGCGAGGAGGCGCGCGAGAGGTGTGCGTGCGGGGCCGCGTGCTCCCTGGAGGAGGCGTGTCCTTTCGCCGCCTGCTCTGTCCTGGAGGGTCCGCATCTACACGCGTCTAGGGTCGAGCAGCTGTGAGGAGGGGAGGTGCGCGCCGCGTGGGTGGGGCGAGCTCCACCTGCCTGCGGACAGATGGAGGGTCACTTTGTTCGGAGGAAACCCGAGGGAGGATGTGAAACAGAACAACCCGTTTTTGTGCGGTTGGCTTTGTTTATTTGCCTCCTCACCAGAGGCCTCCTGCCGCTGAAGCCGCCGACCCCGAGAGGAGGTGATCGGCTGCTATGGCTGCTGCGGCCAGACGGGGTCGCCCGCCCCGTTCCGGACGGGCGGGCCCGCACCGCACCGGGGCCAGCGCTTGCCCTACCTGGTTGCAGGCATTCCTGTTTCACGGGAAACATTCGCAGCATTGCAGAAGGGAAACTTACTTTTGGGGTGTTGAGGTGTGTGTTTTAAAGGATACAAACACCATGATGACTTGTCTTTTCATTCAACAAATATTTTTTCGAGTGCGGATTGCATGCTGAGGGCGAAGTGGAGGTTTAGACTACTGTCCTGATCAGCCCAGACACCTTCTCTGTCCTCATGGAGCTTTCGTAGTACCATGTGCTCGCCTCTCAAATATTTGCCATATATCCCGAATTTGCCATATTTTCTGGATTGTAAAACATCCTGGGTGGTGAATCAACCTATTGAATATTTCTTTAGCGGTGGAGGAAGAAGCACTATTTATATAATCACTATATATGGAAAAAGTTGGGCTTCCCTTGTGGCTCAGCTGGTAAAGAATCCGCCTACAATGCGGGAGACCTGGGTTCGATCCCTGGGTTGGGAAGATCCCCTGGAGAAGGGAAAGGCTACCCACTCCAGTATTCTGGCCTGGAGAATTCCATGGACTATATAGTCCATGGGGTCGCAAAGAGTTGGACACGACTGAGCGACTTTTCACTTCACTATGGAGAAAGTAGGCCCTGGTCAAAATCAAGGGAAATTAATCATGACTGTATCCCCATCAGGTGGTAGAAAAAGAACACAGTTCCCAAAGAGTTGCTCTCCTGTGACCTGAAATCTAAAGTGACTTAATTCCATAGCTTGGAGCCATTATGGGCTGAAAAAGTCAGTATTAATATAACCTTATCAAGTTTGTTAAAAAATAAGAAGGGATAATAATAAATACTACAATTCCAAGCCTTACTTAAATTGTTATAAACCAAACTGAGTGACACACCAGCAAAGAAGAGATTAAGGGTAGTATCTCCCCTAGCACCCTGGGTTTACTAGGTGGCTCAGTGGCAAAGAATCTGCCTGCCAATATAGGAGACACGAGTTCAATCCCTGGGTAAGGAAGATCTCCTGGAGAAGGCAATGGCAACCCACTCCAGTATTCTTGCCTGGGAAGTCCCATGGACAGAGGAGCCTGGCAGGCTATAGTCCATGGGGTCATAAAGAGTCAGACACGACACAGTGACAACAATATGCTCCCCCAGGGTCTTTAAGGTGAGAATGTTATGGACAGAATTCAGAAACTGCTAAGTAAAAGACAAGAATTTCCAAGCTTTAAAGATTGTACTGAAGGACTTCCCAGTTAGTCCAGGGGTTTAAAATCTGCCTGCCAATGCAGGGGACAGAGAAGGAAATGGCAACCCATTCCAGTATTCTTGCCTGGAGAATCCCAGGGACAGAGGAGCCTGGTGGACTGCCATCTATGGGGTCGCACAGAGTTGGGCACGACTGAAGCGACTTAGCAGCAGCAGCGATACAGGGGACATAGATTAGATCCCTGGTGTGGAAAGATCCCACATGCAAGGGGGCAACTAAGCCTGTGTGCCACATCTACTGAACCTGGGCTCTCGAGCCCCTGAGCTGCAACTAGGAGACTGCAAGCCACAGATACTGAAGCCTGAACAGCTAGAGCTCCTGTGCTCCACAAGAAATGTCACCGCAGTGAGAAGCCTGCACACCACAATGAAGAGTAGCCCCGTTTCATTGCAACTCAACAAAGCCTGTGTGCAGCAACAAAGATTCAGTGCAGCCAAAAATGAATAAAACTTTTTTAATTGTATTGAGACAAATCTTGATCTGTGCCTACTCATATGTGGAGTTTCCTAGAATCAAGTATCTGAGTTTAAATCTGCCAGTTTACTGTTTGCTTTCTGTTTGTCTCATCTGTTCTGTGTTTTTTCCTTTCATGCCTTTTAAAGTATTTTAAATTCTATTCTCTCTCAACAATTAGGTTACTTGTTATACATACTTTATTCTTTTAGTAGTGTTTCAGTTATTTATTGCTGTGAACAAATGACCCCAAAACTTATGACTTAAAACAACAACTCTTATTTACTTATGATTCTGGAGTCTCTGGCTAAAGAATTCATTCAGGGCATAGTGCAGATGGCTCATCTCTGCTCCGCCATATCTGGAGTCTCAGTTAGGGTGGCTCAGATGGCTGGGGCCTGGTTCAGGGAGGGTCATGTGTATGTTCTGGCTCTTGGCTGACTTCCCTGTTTTTTTTCCTACAAGAATTCTTCATGTGACTAACTTGGGCTTCCCCACAACATGGAAACTTCTCGGGTTTCCAAGAGGGAACATTTCAAGGGGACAAGTCTCAATGCACAAGCCTTTGGTTGAATCATGCTTAGTAATGTACTATCAGCCAAAGCAAATCACACAGCCAAGCTCAGAGTCTACATGGGAGGGGACAGCTGGAGGCTGGGAATATTGGGAGATACTTAGAATAAAAGCTACGTCACTTCAGTCGTGTCCAACTCTGTGTGACCCCATAGACGGCAGCCCACCAGGCTCCCCCACCCCTGGGATTCTCCAGGCAAGAACACTGGAGTGGGTTGCCATTTCCTTCTCCAATGCATGAAAGTGAAGAGTGAAAGGGAAGTCGCTCAGTCGTGTCCGACTCTTTTCGACCCCATGGACTGCAGCCCACCAGGCTCCTCCATCCAAGGGACTTTCCAGGCAAGAGTACTGGAGTGGGGTGCCATCGCCTTCTCCGTAGAATAAAAGCAGATCACCTTAATCCAATCAAGGATTAATAATCAAAAGTTATTCCCAGGGTGTAGCCCTTTGGAATTCCAGCTTGTTTTTTACCCACCACTCCCCACTTACTCCCCTTGAGGCAACAGAGAACTCTAACTAGTTCTCACCCTCTCCACTACTGTTTTCAGTGTCAGTTGGCTCAAAGGGAAAAATTGCACCAAAATCTGGACTCACCACTCTTGGATCTAGGCTTCTTGTACTGCTAAAATTTTACTGCTCCGAAAATGTATCTCCTCCACAATGTCTGCCTCAGATGTGATCCCTGGAATATAATGCAGTAATAAGATCTTCCTGAAGAACAGAACCAGGAGCTGACAGATTAACTAACTGGCATGGATTCTTTGCTCTAGCCAGCAGGATTTGAGATGCTCTATGGGCGACTTCCCTTTCATTTTTCACTTTCCTGCATTGGAGAAGGAAATGGCAACCCACTCCAGTGTTCTTGCCTGGAGAATCCCAGGGACGGTGGAGCCTGGTGGGCTGCCGTCTATGGGGTCGCACAGAGTCGGACACGACTGAAGCGACTTAGCAGCAGCAGCAGCAGCATGGACCAGTGACCGCTGTGTTTCTGTCTTCCCTTTTCTGAATAGGCGTTTTAACAACAACATGTTCCTTATCAGTTCAGTTCAGTCGCTCAGTTGTGTCCGACTCTTTGTGACCCCATGAACTGCAGCACACCAGGCCTCTCTGTCCATCACCAACTCCTGGGGTTTACCCAAACTCACGTCCATTGAGTCGGTGATGCCATCTAACCATCTCATCCTCTGTCATCCCCTTTTCTTCCTGCCTTCAATCTTTCCCAGCATCAGGGTCTTTTCAAATGAGTCAGCTCTTTGTAACAGGTGGCCAAACTACTGGAGTTTCAGCTTCAACATCAGTCCTTTCAATGAACACCCAGGACTGATTTCCTTTAGGATGGACTGGTTGGATCTCCTTGCAATCCAAGGGACTCTCAAGAGTCTTCTCTAACACCACAGTTCAAAAGCATCAATTCTTCGGTGCTCAGCTTTCTTTATAGTCCAACTCTCACATCCATACATGACCACTGGAAAAACCACAGCCTTGACTAGACAGACCTTTGTTGACAAAGTAATGTCTCTGCTTTTTAATATGCTGTCTAGGTTGGTCATAACTTTGCTTCCAAGCAGTAAGCGTCTTTTAATTTCATGGCTGCAGTCACCATCTGCAGTGATTTTGGAGCCCCCAAAATAAAGTAAGCCACTGTTTTCACTGTTTCCCCATCTATTTGCCATAAAGTGATGGGACCAGATGCCATGATCTTAGTTTTCTGAATGTTGAGCTTTAAGCAAATTTTTCCACTCTCACCATTACTTAATTACTTTATCATTACATTGCAGATAACTTTTTAAAAAAACTGATGCTGGTACGTGAAGATACACATTGCTACTGCAGAGTATCCCACATCGTTGGGATTTCTGAATCTTGGACTCTAAGCTCATTGCAGAAACCTTGGGATTTCTTTTTTCTCTTAGGGAGGGGTTGAGTATTCCTTATATGAGAAGAAAGGAATGACATTGCTTGTTACCCCTTTTTTAATAGAAAGATTCTGATACTTTTTTTTTTAGAAGGGCTAGCAATATGCCTAGCCTCAAAATGCATTTCCCTACATCCTGTACACGTGTAGGTGGCCATGAGATATGGTTCTAGACGTAGAGTGATGATTTCTAAAAGAAAGATTTTTTTTTTCCTAAATAAAGATACCCCAATTCTTTACTTCCTTTTTTTTTCTTCCTGATAGAATACTAACATGAAGATAGAACTGGAACCTCATGACAAAAATGAAGGCAAACATGATGTGGAAAATAAGAAGATGGTATCTACAAGCTAAGGACCCTGGAGCAGAATTATATGAGGAGCTGGGTCATTCATGGCCTCTTAAAGCTGCTACAGTAGTCCTAGAATGGCTACCACTGGACTCATTGTTATATCTGAAAAATAAACCCCCAATTTGGCTAAACTGTTTTCTGTTACATGTAGCTAAACATATTCTTGGCTAAAGCAGAAACTGCCACAAGTTATCTTCTAACTAAGTCTTCCTGCTTGCAGGCTCTACCAATTAGACAGCAGCATGACCTAGAATGTCAGAAACATAAGAACTGTCACAAAGCAATATTTCTACTCCTATAGCATTTCCTGCCAATTCCAGATATGCCAAATTATACACATGTTATATAGTACATATATTATATAACATTTTATGATACATGTTTATTAAAGAAAAAGATAGAAAGCAGAGAGGAGACATAAGACTACCCATAGGTGAAACTTCCCAAGTCCCATTTTAACACTTTGCTATAGCTGTTGTTGTTTGGTCATTAAATCATATCTGACTCTTTGCAACACCATGAAGTGCAGCCCGCCAGGCTCCTCTGTCCATGGGATTTCCCAGGCAAGAGTATTGGAACTGGTTGCCATTTCCTTCTCCAGGGGATAGTCCCAACTCAGGGATCAAACCCTCATCTCCTGCATTGGCAGGCGAATACTTTACTACTGAGCTACCAGGGAAGCCCTGGTATAGCCCTGCTATAGTTATTCTGTCTTATTTTATTCAAAGGTTTTTTATTATAATGTTACAGTATATTCGTATTTTACCTAACATTATATTATAAGCAGTTTTCCATGTGGAAACAAATAGCTGTTTAACATTCTGAGTAACTAAGTTTTACTTAACTGGTTTCTTGTCACTCAACTTAAAAAACTTTTTAACTTTTCACTTAAAAAAAAAATCATTTATTCACTGAGTACTACATTCAAGTCACTAGATTAACTGTGTACATGAAGAAGTGCCTATTTGAATGCTCTTCAAAACTACAAGACACAAACATACATGCAACATATATGGCAGATGCACGTGCATACTTTCTATATGTGGCCCTAAGTCATTTGTTTTTAAATATGCTTATAGGATTGAAATATTCCAATTTCTTTTCAATGTACTCCTTTTTCCCTGGAGGAGGAAATGGCAACCCATTCTAGTATTCTTCCCTGGAGAATTCCATGAACAGAGGAGCCTGGCAGGCTACAGCCTGTGGGGTCACAAAGAGTCAGACACGACTAAGCAAGCACACACGTACTCCTTTTATTGCTAATTCCCATGATTCTTTTCTGCTGGATTTACTTTAGCATGACTGATCAGTTCAGTATAGTACTTCCGATGAACAATTTATTCATGTAAAAGCTGAGATTACTCGAAACTTCAAGTGACTGAAGATCTCCTGTTTTCATTTTTATTAACAGAATGCGTGCTGTAAAGTATTAATATCTCTTTCTTGCTTTCTGTTTTCACAATTATTAGTAATAGTTAATTCCCCAACAACCTTCTGGTGGAAAGACAATCATTTCTGGTTACCAGTCCAAGAAGGAAACAGTGACTAGCATGACTCAGAAAGCACAATGAAGACCTGAGATTTGAAAACGGAGGGCTGGGCTCTCAGCGACTTTGTTCTGAGAACAGCCAATTTGCATAAATGGCAGGTTGACAATTCCTTATCTTTGAGTGCTAAGTCCAAGCTGTAATTTTTTCTGGCTGTGTATATAAGGACAGCTTATTGTCTAACTCAAAGTGCATGTATGTGATATATTCAAAGTGAAAGAAAAGTCATACTATTTTTATGCAACTGAATTACTGATGTTTTAAAACATGAAACCTATTGGTGAAAACCCTATCTTGATGTTGTTACTAATGGGCCACTCTTGGAATTTATCTGAAGGAAGATTTCCTATTTTCCTGAGAGGCACTTCTCTACTCTTGGATCCTAGAGTAAGAAAAGATTCTGGCTGAAATTTATTTACCTCAAGTGGATCTTAAATATAGTGTTGGTGGGAGAAGATTGGAAAATGCTACTAGACAATATGTCACAGCAACTAAAAGTAGAGAATTTCATCAGCAGGAATGAAGGGTGAATAAAGCTTAGAGGTAGGATGGCTTACAGCTTGACATGAACATGTTTTGATAAATGTAAATTTAAGATTCGTATTTTCAAAAAGTGATAGAATGTTCACTTTGCAGACCATTTCCAAGTTTTAAAAATATTTCTCATTTATAATCTCCTTTCTTGAAACTCACATCTTTTCTCCACCTCTGATGAGGCAACAAGATACTTCTGTCTGGGAAAAGTGAAGGCTTACTGGAAAATGATACAGAGAAAATAGAATGAATTCTAAAATGCTTATGCCAGATCACAATCTATTGTGTTTATCCAAATTTTATTTGTAAAGTGCCTAATAATCTATTGGCTTGTTCTTTTTTTAAAAAATAATTTTATTTATTTATGACTATGCTGGGTCTTTGTTGCTGCTCTCAGGCTTTTCTCTAGTTGTGGCAAGCAGGGGCTACTCCATTTGAGATGTGTGGGCTTCTCATTGCAGTGACTTCTCCTGTTGCAGAGCACAGGCTCTGGGGCACGCAGGCTTCAGCAGTTGCAGCACGTGGGCTCAGTAGTTGTGATTCCCAGGCTCTAGAGCACAGGTTCAATGGTTGTGGTGCACAGGCTTAGTTGCTTATTGGACTGTTCTTATCTTCACAGAATCCATGACAGCCAGGTGTAATCTTTAATCCCCTTCATTTTAGACCTGTTGGTTAATTCATACAGCACACAATCAAAGTGCTGTCTGATCTAACTGGTTTTCATCTGTATTAAATGATTCCTTCAGAGAAGTCCCACGTTTTTACCAGGCCATTCATTCAGTTTATTCAATTCACTTCTATTGGGTGTGTACATACCAAGTACTAGTTATGCAATGATGACTAAGATAAGTCCTACTTTCTGTTGGTTGGTTGTGAACTGACCACCCAGATCACCTGGAAAAGTCAGCTACAGATTGCCCAGCCCCACCCTAGACCTCTTGAAATCGAAATGTCAGAAGGCAGAGGATTCTGCACTTTCAAGATGTTCCAGACACTGCGGCTTTAAGAGTTCAGAGTTTAAAACACTCTGGGGTTGGAGGAAGGGGTGGAGGGGGGTGGATTTGGGGAGGTACATATGCTAGGAGGGAAGAGAGACTTGGCGGGTATGACCAAAAAGGAAAACAAATATATACATTATAGTGTGGTGGGTGCTTTAATAGAGTTATACATGCAAAGTGCTAAGAATATATAGTGAGGAAGAATTGAGCTGAATCACATATTGTCAGAGAATTACTAAGATTTCTAGAATTATTGTATCTAGTATTATTGATATTATTTCTTAGCATGTTAAGCAACTCAGTTGTTTATACTTGAAGTACACCTAAATTTAATAGGGAAAAGGTTTATATTTTTTAAAAAGTGAATTCCCAAGTAATTAAAGATTCCCAAGTAATCTTGAAAATTGTATACAGGTATCATCTGACTTAAAAGCATTTCTCCAGCAGCAGCAGCATCATCTGAATTAAAAGCATTTCTCTGTGTGAATTTATCCTAGTGATATAATTAGGGTGTATGCACAGGTTTGATAACAAAGTTATTGCCTGTAGTGAATAAATTGTGACCAAGTGTCCATTTTCACCAAGTTTCAGAATTAGTTCTCCATGGACAACCTCCCTGTTCCCACTTATATATTGTTATAAGGCATTCTGGACTATAAATAGTTTCCATTTCTTTTCAGGCCCTGCAAAGCCCGTACTCTGTCTATATTAAACGTTTTCCAGTGACAAAAACAGAATTTAGGAATTTAATTCATCATTAGCCCTGGCCACACTGGGCAGGATCATGTACAGAGCATAAATTTTCATGCTACTGTCCAAGTTCAGTGTGTTGATTTTGATAGACTGGATATGCTAGCTATTCACTGAAAAGAGATGGCTCTAAAGTCCACCTGCCTTTCATCTCTGACTCCTCTAGGCATGTAACACCTAGACCATAGGTTTTCAACTTGGCCTGAGAATCACTTCAGCTACTTATTATATATATGTGTGTGTGTACACATATACCTATGTATATACATATCTGTTTATATATATAAAGAATATATATATATATATTCTTTACATAAGACCAGTCAAACCAGAATCTTTCAGCTGGGACTTGTGCATTGAACATAGACCGTCTTAGCTTTTCCTCTCTAATTCACAGGAGAGCATTTAACATTCAGTTCAGTCCAATCGCTCAGTTGTGTCCGACTCTTTGAGACCCTATGGACTGTAGCACTCCAGGCTTCCCTGTCCATCACCAACTCCCAGAGCTTGCTCAAACTCATGTCCATCGAGTCGGTGATACCATCCAACCATCTCATCCTCGGTCATTCCCTTCTCTTTCTGCCTTCAGTCTTTCCCAGCATCAGGGTCTTTTCAAATGAGTCAGTTCTTCACATCAGGTGGCCAAAGTATTGGGGTTTCAGCTTCAGCATCAGTCCTTCCAACGAATATTCAGGATTGATTTTCTGTAAGATTGACTGGTTTGATCTCCTTGCAGTCCAAGGGACTCTCAAGAATCTTCTCCAACACCACAGTTCAAAAGGGTCAATTCTTCAGTACTCAGCTTTTTTTATAATCCAACTCTCACATCCATACATGACTAATGAAAAAGCCATAGCTTTGACTAGGTGAACCTTTGTTAGTTAAGTAATGTCTCTGCTTTTTAACATGCTGTCTAGGTTGGTCATGACTTTTCTTCCAAGGAGCAAGTGTCTTTTAATTTCATGGCTGCAGTCACCATCTACAGTGATTTTGGAGCCAAAAAAGATAAAGTCTCTCACTATTTTCCACTGTTTCCCCATCTATTTGCCATGAAGTAATGGGACCAGATGTCATGATCTTAGTTTTTTGAATGTTGAGTTTTAAGCAAACTTTTTCACTTTCTTCTTTCAGTTTCATCAAGAGGCTTTCTTGTTCTTTGTTCTTATGGCTTTCTGCCATAAGGGTGGTGTCATCTCCATATCTGAGGTTACTGATGTTTCTCCTGACAAACTTGATTTCAGGTTGTGCTTCATCCAGCCTGGCATTTCACATGATGTACTCTGAATATAAGTTAAATAAGCAGGGTGACAATATATAGCCTTGTCATACTCCTTTCCCAATTTGGAACCAGTCTATTGTTCCATGTCTGGTTCCAACTGTTACTTCTTGACCTCCATACAGATTTCTCATGAGGCAGATAAGGTGATCTGGTATTCCCATCTCTAAGAATTTTCCACAATTTGTTGTGATCTACACAGTCAAAGGCTTTGGCATAGCCAGTAAAGCAGATGTTTTTCTGGAACTCTCTTGCTTTTTCTATGATCCAACGGATTCAACATTTAACATTAGCACGTACTCAATGACCTATTCCCTCATTCATTCAACACATTTACTGAATATTTGTGCTCTAAGCATTTCTAAGTGCTAGGGATACTAGAGAATAGAAAAAATGCTCAATTCCTATCAATATTCTAATAGGAGGAGACAGACAGATGGTATCAGGTAGTGATGAGTGCTATAAAAATAAGACATGGTAACAGTTTGGAAGCTCCCCTGGAAAAGGGAATGGCTACCCACTTCCAGTGTTATTGCCTGGAGAATTCCACGGATAGAGGAACCTGGGGGGCTATAGTTAGTTCACGGGGCCAAAAAGAGTCAGACGTGACTAGTGACTAACACTTTCACGTTTTTTTTTCAAGGGTAGACAAGCCACATAATGCATCAAACAAGGACACATTGAGAGTAATTATTTATAATTATGTTAAGAGAATGCAAATGAAACCAGGACTGTCCTGGATAAAGATATATAGTCACTCTGGGCAAGATGTTAAAAAACATAGTTTGAATAAATAATGAGGGCCTTTTAAAAAATGATGTGCCATTCAGAAAGGCAGTTCCTTCAAGAGAAACATCTAAGCAGAAGCCTGAGGAAGATACAGTCACTAGCCATGAGGATATTAGGGGAAGAGCATTTCAGGTAGGTGGCATAGCATCTGAGATAGAGGCAAGCTTGACATGTTAGGGAAAAAAACATCTATAAATCTAAGCTAATTTACAGTTCTTATTATCTGACTTTGTTAATGAAGACCCCATTTGGGGAAGCTAAGAAATTAATTTGAGTCTAAAGAAACAACTGACATTTGTATGGGTTCTATGGGTTTAGAGGAAGAAAAATAGCCAAGTCAAGTCAAGCATATTACAATATGAAAAACAAACAAATTTATTTTAAAAAAAATTGAGGGACTTCCCTAGTGGTCCAGTGGCTAAGACTCCACATTCCCAATGCAGGGGTCCTGGGGTTTGATTCCTGGTCAGGGAACTAGATACCACATGCCACAACTAAGGGTTCAAATGCCACCACTAAAGATCCTGTATGCCGCAACTAAGACTCAGTGCAGCAGCCAAATAAATAAATATTAAAAAAAAAAAAAAATTGGCACAGGTGCGTACAAGTTTCTAGCAATGTAAGCCAAAGTCTGGTTTTAAAACAAAAACCTATAGTATCAATTAGCGTTCCCATTATTTATTGACTTCTTGCCTACAAACTTTTAAAAAGCAGCTGTCTTTTATTTTCAAATACAAAGCAGATGGAAATTTACCAGGAAATCTATATTAAACAAAAGAAAATATTTGCAACATTATTAACTGAATTCTTTTGACTCTATCACCTACCTGACACTCTGACTTTTATTTTTCACTTTCTGAAGACTTCACTTAATTGGAAATCAAGGCTCTGAACTGGTTATTTCTCCATCAGTGTGTTTACATTGAAACGAAGGAAACCTCTTGGTTTCAGAGTTATGTAAAGTCATCAAAAAACATCAAAATGTTTCTTTGGTTAAAAAGGATCTTCTACAGACGTGAAATCAATGTGACCGTAAGAGAAAAGGAAACCGAAACTGTTTATCAGGCTTCAAAGTTAAAAGCCAGGAAACTGTAACAGCATCAACAAAATCCTGTATGTGGACCCACTGGTAAAAAAAATAAGTGGGCTAATTGCATATGTAAGTGACCTAGAAAAGGAGTGTTGATTGACAATTAATTTTATTCATTCTTCTATTTTGTTGAATGCCTGCCACAAATAGTTGCTGGGTGTGTAATGGTGAGCAAAACAGACATGATTCCTGCCTTCATATAGGATATGGAAGATGACAGACATTACTTGAATAATCACTCAAATCAATCTAAAATTACAAACTTTACTAAATGCTTTGAAGAACAGCAGGGTGTCATCACTGAGACCTACCTAGGCTGGGGGAGCCAGGGAAGGCTTCATTGATGAAGAAACATTTGACTGAGCTCTGAAGATTGAGGAAGCATTAACTAGCTCAGAGCGAGTTGAGTGGGAGAAATGAACAGAGGTCAGGAGATAGGAACTGCCAAGTGCAAAGCCAAAATTGTGAAGGTGTGGCATGCAAAGACAGAAAGTATGTCTAGAAAGTAGAAAGTGAGGAGAGTAGCTAGAGATGTTGTGGGGATATAGACCTTCAGGCTTGATTAAGAATTCGGCAGAAAAATAGGCAGTCACTTCAGTGTTTAAATTATAAAAATGATGTGACCATAGTTTATTTTTAAAAGTCAGCTCTGGGGTCAGGAGAACTTCCACTTCCAGTAATAGATTAGGTAATTCAGGTTAGCCCTCTTACCCAGACAACCCACAAAGTTGGGAAAAAAATTTTGTTTTAATTATTCCAAGAGCTAACATAAAGAATTATGGTAATTAGACCTGAGAGAAGAAGACTCAGAGGTGAGCAGAACATTTCAAGCCACTTTTCCCAAAGAGGTGGTTGAGAAGCTGAAGAGAACTTTTGACAGCCTAGCAGGGATCGAGGTATAAAAACTGAAGTTCAGGGAAGGTCAAGAGGAAAGACGCCAGGTTTGGGGTTGGGACCCAAAGGACTACATGGGGAGTGAGGGTAAACCAGACATAGACCAGCCCTCCTAGCTTCAAATCCTCTCAGGTTCTGCAGTTGGATTAAAATGATCTAGGATTGCTAGTGGCCTTAACCTCTTGCCAGAAGCAAACATAAATCCTCCTTGGAGAAAGATAATATTATTGTAGGCCTCAAACTATTTTTACAATTATCTAAATGCAATATCTGGCACTCAATTAAAAGCAACCAGATAAGCATTCCAAACTAATGGGATATGTCAAAGGACACAGAAGCCAGATTTAAAGGTTCTCCTACTGGCCAAAACAGGGCAATTTGAATTCTAAAAATAATGACGGCAATTCATTATAATATATTGAATGAAAAAGAATCCATGAGTCAATCAAAACACTCAAAAAAAGAAAAAAAAGGCAGGGAGTGAAGGCAGGGCACAGAGGAGGAGGGAAAGAAAGCTCTTCTTTACAGAAGGGTTCCAGGTAATAAATGTAGATGGATTGACAGGATTAGAAAATCATCATTTCATAACAACTAATATAATAATTGACAAGGAAAGATCATCAATGGATGTTAACACTACTGGGTGAAAGGTTGGAAGATAAAACATTCACATAGTCTCAAGTATCTCCTTATACATTGATAGAAAGAAAAAGTCAAAGTGTTAGTCGCTCAGCTGTGTCCAACTCTTTTTGACTACATGGACTGTAGCCCACTAGGCTCCTCTGTCCGTGGAATTCTCCAGACAGGAATACTGGAGTGGATTGCCATTCCCTTCTCTAGGGGACCTTCCTGACCTAGGGATCAAACTTCGGTCTGCTGCATTGCAGGCAGATTCTTTACTGTCTGAGCCACCAGGGAAGCCCAAACATTACTCATTAATAACTAAAGGAAAGATGGGATTTCCCTGATGGTCCTGTGGTTAAGAATCTGCCTTGAAGTGCAGAAGACTTGGGTTCTAAACTTGGGTTCCCTTGTTGGGGATCTAAGACTCCTCATGCTTCGGAGCAGCACATTCCACAACTATAGAGTCCACACAAGGCAACAAAAGATCCCAGATGACATAACTAAGACCTGATGCAGCCAAATAAATATTTTTTAAAAATAAGTAAAGAAGTAATCTGACCATTAAAGAAATCACACACCAGCTTAACCCAATGGTCAAACTTAAATGACTGCTAACAGACATTATAAACCTTCTGATATGAGGAACAAAAGAAGACAAACCATCGTCTATGTAGTATTCTTGTCAAATATATTGAACTTTGATTACTGTGTAAGGCATGTGTTTGGAGCTTTAGATGAATGAGACCTTAAGATAAAACTTTGTCTTCTCTGAATTCAAGTTTATAAATAGTTCATGAGATAAGCCATCCATGAAAATTATAAGAATTACTTTCTTTACCAAGGGTAAAACAGCAATATCACAAAGATCCTCTGCAAATGCCCAGCTAATCATCCAAGACTCTAGCTCTCTCCTATATAAACTTACCAATAGAAAGTGTTAACACTCTGAAAGCAGTGCTTTAATGAAGACAGAGTTTCATATGGAAATCTCTAGTTCACCTACTGAGCTATATGGCAATTTAACTGAACAAAAAATTAGAGATTCTATTATGCCTTGGCAACTGGCTGGGCGCTGAACATATTTCTCAAAAGGCAAACTCTCCTCTGGGAGATGTGTCTTTTTTAAACTGCTGGTAGTCATTTCAAGTTTAGTGAAAGACTTTTCAGTCTTTTCTGGAGAGTGCATTTTGATGGAATGTGCAGGCATTTGAGCACTCAAGGAGTTAAAAGAGGAACTGCCCTAGAAACAATAGAATGAAGGAAGTGCATGATGGAATTTCAGTCCTTCTTAAGAATGTGTGGGAGGGTTGAGGGAGCTAGTTGTAGAATAGTTTGGTTTTGTTTTTTAGAGAGAAGAGGATTGGTTAGTTACTTGGTTAAGGAGAAAGAAAGGAATATAAAGAAGAGAAGGTCATTACAGAAATGTCAGCATACCTTCCCACAGCTACCAGGGGCCTGGATGGGAAGTGGGAGTAGGGCAGGTGGAGGAAACAATTTCTAGAACATAAATGTCTTAATCTAAGCATGAGAGAATAATCACACAAATAGTGAGACACTCTGCAGAACTCATTAAAGAATAGCAGTGTTATGAGAGGAAAAGAAAACAAAAACAGCAGAACTATTCTAGGTTAAAGGAAACTAAAGGCCATGTCTGAGCTTTATATAGACATTGGATATTAAAAAATGCTGCAAAGAATATTATTCAGACAGTTGAATACATAATGAATATTAGATATGTTATTAATCAAACTTCTTGAGAGTGGTAAGAGAGGTATTGTGATTATGTAGAAGAATGTCCTTGTTCTTAAGAGACAGAAATACATGTTGAAATATTTACGGGATGAAGCATCACGACATCAAATGGCTCAGGCAAAAAAAAAAAATGTATACATATATGCAGTCCTCATTTTGCCTGGTAGTGTAAAACTCAAAAATGACCACGTTAAAAAAAAAAGACTGGTGGCATAGTGGATAAAAATCCACCGGCCAATGCAAGGGGACATGGGTGTGATCCCTGGTCCAGGATTATTCCACATGCCATAGAGCAACTAAGCCCATGTGCCGTGACTACTGAAGGCCACATACCCTAGAACCTGTGCTCTGCCACAAAAGAAGCCACTGCAATGAGAAGTCCTCACACTGCAGTGAAGAGTAGCCCTTGCTCACTGCAACTAGAGAAAGCCTACACAGTGCAACCAAAAATAAAAACAATAAAAAAGTAAGTGACTGTGTAAAGTGAAACTGTGCACAATTATTTTTAATGATCAGTGGGGGAAATTACCACTGTTCTATGACTTTTAAACAGTTATATCAAAACACTATAAACTCTTATGTTCAGTTATAAATGTAGGAAAAGGAAAAATTAGTAAAACTAATTTTTGTTTTGGAGAAGGAAATGGCAACCCACTCCAGTAGTCTTGCCTGGAAAATCCCATGGACAAAGGAGCCTGGTATGCTACAGTCCATGGGGTCACAAAGAGTCGACATGACTGAGCGACTTCACTTTCACTTTCAATTTTTGTTTAGTATGATATCATTCAGTTGCTAAGTCGTGTCTAACTCTGCAACCCCATGAACTGCAGCACACCAGGCTCCGCTGTCCACTACTATCTCCTGGAGTTTTCTCAAATTCATATCCACTGAGCTGGTGATAATATCTAACCATCTTATCCTCTGCTGCCCCCTTCTCCTTTCGCCTTCAATCTTTTCCAGCATCAGGGTCTTTTCCAATAAGATGGCTCTTTGCATCAGGTGGCCAAAGTTATTGGAGCTTCAGTTTCAGCATCAGTCCTTCCAATTAATATTTAGGGTTGATTTCCTTTAGGATTGACTGTTTGATCTCCTTGCAGTTCAAGAGATTCTCAAGAGTCTTCTCCAACACCACAGTTCAAAAGCATCAATTCTTTGGCACTTAGTCTTCTTTACGGACCAACTCTATTATCCATACATGACTACTGGAAAAACCATAGCTTTGACTGTACAGACCTTTGTTGGCAAAGTGATGTCTCTACTTTTTAATATGCCGTCTATGTTTGTCACAGCTTTCCTTTCAAGGGGCAAGTATCTCTTAATTTCATGGCTGCAGTCACCATCCACAGTGATTCGAGAGCCCAAGAAAATAAAATCTGTCACTGCTTCCACTTTTTCCCCTTCTATCTGCCATGAAGTGGTACTGTAATTTAAAACACTAGAAATATCGAGGATTAAAGTATTTTATTTCTTCATAAAAAACTGAAGAGTACTTTGAACTGTTCTTCTGATCATGTAACTATATGGAATCTTCTCTGTGCCTTTCAAGTTGTCATACTCCTAAGTTTGAGTCAGTTTGCCGCCCTTCATCCCTTTCACTTACAATGTTGTGAAATATCTTCAAACGCTCCTATAATGTGAAGTTTTTGATAATGTCACTTCCCTGGAACATCTTAATCCTTTTTATCACAACCACTTTCCTCATTAATCTTGATAGATTTGCCTCCACTAAGTTCCTCTGGCTGCATTTCCAGAGCATATCTAATGGTAGCAGTGTCAATATTCCCAGTTAAGTCTTGCATAACTCCATATATGTTTGATTTGAATTTCACTTTCATCATTATTACTTTTAATTTCTTTCCTGCATTTTCATCTTTTTTGGTCAATATCCTTTTTATAAAATGTCATGTGAATTTATCACTGAGAGGCAAGGAGGCAATACAATTGTATGCTGTGCTATCTCTGCATGAACTGAGTAACAGATGTGTAGTGACCATTCTAACAGATTTGAAAGAGTGTCATGATTGGTCACTGTCACTGGTCATTACAAGCATCTGTTAATTATGTAGCTATTTGAAGACTGAAGCTCTGGCAGTGAAGTTTGTACTTTACACAATTATAGTTAGTATACATGGTGGAGGAGCCTGGTAGGCTGTAGTTCATGGGGTCGCTAAGAGTCGGACACGACTGAGCGACTTCCCTTTCACTTTTCACTTTCATGCATTGGAGAAGGAAATGGCAACCCACTCCAGTGTTCTTGCCTGGAGAATCCCAAGGACAGGGGAGCCTGGTGGGCTTCCATCTATGAGGTCGCACAGAATCGGACACGACTGAAGCGATTTAGCAGCAGCAGCATACCATGTTAATTGAAATTTGAATCATGTCATTGTGTAACTGCCTCTCTCTGTGTGTGTACACCTATTTATGTGTGTGAGTCTCAATAAAAGATATATAGATACCCATTGCACTATTCTGGCAGCTTTCTGTAATTTCGAATTTGTCATAATAAAAATTGGAGCAAGACAGGGGGAAAGAAGCAGGTCGTGGAGGAAACAACGAAATAAAAAAATGTAGAGAAATAATAGGCAACAAAAACAGACCAACAGGGAATCCAGAGAATAGAAAAGGCTGTGGAATTAGACTGCTTCAGTTTGAATTCCACTTTACCCATCAGCTGTATGATCTGGGACAGGTTATGTATTCTTTGAATTGATTTCCTCTTAAAAAAATGGAGTTAAAAATGCTACCTACTTCACTTGGTAATATGATGACTAAATAAGTTGTATATGGACTTCCCAGTTGGTCCAGTGGTTAAGAATCTGCCTGCCAATGCAGGGGACACAGGTTTGACCCATGGTCTGGGAAGAATCCACATGCCTTGGATCAACTGAGCCTGTGTACCACAACTACTGCACCTGCGCACCCTAGAGCATTGGCATGGCAACAGGAGATGCCACCACATTCAGAAGCCAGCACACAGCAAGTAGAGAAAGCCCAAAGTGAAGTGAAAGTGAAGCCGCTCAGTCGTGTCCAACTCTTTGTGACTCCATGGACTGTAGCCTACCGGTTCCTCTGTCCATGGAATTTTCCAGGCAAGAGTACTGGAGTGGGGTGCCATTTTCAGAGAAAGCCCAAGCATAGTCATAAAGACCAGTGCAGCCAAAAATAAAGAAATACATAAATTTTTAAAAATAAATAAATAGGTTACATATATAAAGTACTTAGCACAATAGTGATACACAGTAATTACTTTATAAGTATAAGCTATTGCAGGTTTGTTCATCTAGGGGAGACTTTAATATATCCAGATACCATAGGAATCCAGATTGAAGAAGGGATAATGGATATGATTCCTAAGAAGGTGAGAGGGAATGAGATCTGAAGAAGAAACAGAGGCATTGGTCTTGGGCCAAAGTATGAATACCTCTATTTTAACAGGAGGGACAGAGAATACCAAGGGTGCCCATGTAAGTTGGGTGGTAAATATGCCAGGGAGAAGGTGTTACAGTATAATGACTTTCGTTTTCTCTAAGAAATAAAAGATATTTTCTGAGAGTGAGCAGCAAGGTAGGAGTTTAGAGATTGAAGAGAGTGGAGAAGATCTGAAATGGCCCTTGCAGAGAATAAGAGAGCCAATTGGCCAAAGAAATATAACAGTGTTGTTAGCAGTGAGGGCCCAGAGCTCAGTTCAGTTCAGTTGCTCAGTCGTGTCCGACTTTTCGCAACCCCATGGACCACAACACACCAGGTCTCCCTGTCCATACCAACTCCCAGAGTTAAGGAGACAAGGGAATTTCAGGTATTGGCAAGAGGATTACTGAAAGTACAAACCATGAAATCTAACCTGGGATGGAGGGAGGCAGGACAAGTCCTGTGGTGAAAGTAAAGGGAACCATAGATCAAGGAAAGGTCCCCTTAAGATCAAGGAATGGGCCCAGTGAAAATTGTTTAACAAACAAACTAGCCATTTCCTAAATTAGGGAGCAGTGCTGTATGTAAACAGGATGTTCAGTAGGGGCTCTTCCTGTTTTCCTTTTGGCTGAAGCCCTAAAGATCAAGAAGAAAACAATAGGTGCTATAATGAGGGGCTGTATCACCAATGCAGGACTTGTAAAGGGGGTCAAACTGGTCTTGTGACCTTAAATCCACTCAACTGGAGGATGTACAAGCACAGGGGTTGAAAAATTGGGAGACATTTTCTTTTAAGAATTGGAATACCTTGGCTCTTTCTTCTCCCCTCTCCTAGGCGAAGGGAATGGTTCTCCTCTCTTCTCAAACCAAGTAAGAGAGATAATTTAAGAAAGCACCTAAAGAGCTTACAACATGCCTCCTTCAGTTTGAAGAGTGTAAGGACTGGTAAGAGAAGCTCTGGCCAAATGGGAGGTGGTGGGGGCCGTTGGGCTGTACTGGGAGCCCATCTCCCAGCAGTGGGCCAGAGGTGGGGGAGTATTGCTCCTGGACCAGACGTGGGCCTGTGGGAAGACGCAGTCTGGAGCTATCTCAGATTTCAAGATGGGCTAGAGGGAGTGGCCACCAGATGGCCTGGGGTTGAGGAGGGAATTGTAGGAAGCCAGTAGGAGGCAAGAGACATTGCTTTCACACTTTAGTGTGATAGTGCTGAGGAGGTCCACAGTGTGCCTGTGGGAGGGGCTGGCTTGAAAGGCCTGGACTAGAAGGTCACTGAGGGTGAAAAGGTTAAGACAGGAAAGGTCTGGTGTTAGCTAAGTCTTCTTTGTGGACAATGACGCATCCACAATGTTGGCAAAGATTGGGGTAGAAAGACTGCAAGCCATATATGCCCAAGGCCAGAGGTTCTCAGACTTGAGGGCACCATTTAGAAGATACAGAGGTGGGCTTATTGAAGTAAGATAGAGACTGGATATCTGTTTATTTTTACCAAGTTCCCAGGTGATCTGAAATATCCAGCAGAGTCTGACAACCACTGCCCAAAATTTAGTGCAAAGAACAGAAGATTGTTCAGTACATAACAGTTTCTACCAGAAGAAAGGAAGAGAAGGCAATTTACCCAAATAACAGAGGCCCTTAGAAGCAATTTTTTGTTAAAAAAGGGTAGGAAAGTAGTGGTCTACTTCCACTTCCACTTCCAACATTAGCCTTCCAATGCATTACCCATAACTATCACTTTTCTTTCCTCCTCCCTTCCCTCTCCCTGCCTTCCTTCCTGTGAATATGAGCATTTTGGGATGATTTATGTCTCCTCAAAAAAAAAAAAAAAAACAAAAAGATGGGTTGAAGTCTTTATCCCTAGTAAGTTAGGCTGTGAACTTAATTGGAAATAGGGCCACAAAAATTTGAAAATAGATATAATTCATTAAGATGAGATCATACTGGAGAAGGGTGGGCCCTAATTCAATATAATAGTGTCCTTGAAAGACACAGCCACAGGCAAACCCAGAACGCACTTAGTGATGAAAGCAGAGACTAGTTACGCAGCTATAATCCAATAAATGCCAAAGGTCACTAGCCAACCACTGAAAGCTAGAAAGAAGCAAAGAAGACTTCCTCTGCAGGTTTCAGAAGAGAGCAGGGTCCTGCTGACATCTTGATTTGGGGCTCCTAGCCTTCAAAACTGGGAGACAATACATCTCTGTTGTTCTAAGCCACCCATTTGTGGTACTTTGTTATGATTGCCCTAGGACACTACTACAATAATGAATACAATGAGACAGTCCTGTCTTGATGCACCATAAATCATCTATCTCTATTACATTCTGCCCATTTTGCGTCCCTGTCTCCTTTTCATTGAACTTCCCTTGTAGCTCTGTGAGTAAAGAATCTGCCTGTGATTCAAGAAACCCAGGTTCAATTCCTGTGTTGGGAGATCCCCTGGAGAAGGAAATGGCAACCCACTTCAGTATTCTTGCCTGGGAAAACCCATAGATAGAGGAGCCTGACTGGCTATAGTCCACTGTATTGCAAGAGCAGACATGACTGAGTGACACCACCACCACCACCACAGTCTCTCTCAGGACACTGAGAACTCATGTGTAAGTCAAAGGATGTCCTAAGAACAAGAAAAAGTTCACTACTTGACACGCTTAAGCTGAAATACAATACCCTTTGTGTTCTTGATGAAACAGTCAGCCTCCACACTGGCTTCTGCACTTAGTATTGACAAATGAGTCATTTCATGTAAGACGGGTAGCTTATGTGAGTAGGTGGGTGTTAAAGTTATTTTGGAAAAAGGAAAAGAAGCCTGTAAAATATACCTGCATGCAATTCTCACAAGAAAGAGTTCCCATGAGGAATCTTAAAACATAGTCTAAACCAAAGCGTTGAGAAAAGTTCTCAGCAATCATACATAATGGGCTCCACTTCCAAATATCCTCCCACTTTCTCTAATTTTCATAGCTATTCTCTCCTTCGCAACACTGAAAGAAAGTCTTGGGCCACTGACTGGCTCGAGAGGCCACACTTACTGACTAAAAAAAGAGGAACAGCATGATTTATTTAGCAAAGACTACAGAAACTAAGCAGAAGTAAGGGTACCACTGAGAGCAGGAACAGAGAGAGACAGCTAATCTCATTCAGCTATCTCCAACCTCCCACGATCATGCCTCTGACATGTCAGATCAATATGTATCTTGTGGCCCAGAAATGCTACTTCTAGAAATTTCACTTACAGGAAAAAAAAAAAAAAATGAAGGGTCACAGAAAGGACTAGGGTGGCATATGGAGAGAGGAAGGAGCCAGTGGTTATTAGCTGAGTTCAGCGGTAGTCTCCCAAGACTTATGTCTAGAAGAGAAATAAGATGCTAAGTCTCCCATATAACATCAGAACCTTGAACATGGACTGTATAAGGGGACAGTTCAGTTCAGTCATTCAGTCGTGTCCAACTCTTTGCGACCCCATGAATCACAGCACGCCAGGCCTCCCTGTCCATCACCAACTCCCGGAGTTCACTCAGACTCACGTCCATCGAGTCAGTGATGCCATCCAGCCATCTCATCCTCTGGCATCCCCTTCTCCTCCTGCCCCCAATCCCTCCCAGCATCAGAGTCTTTTCCAATGAGTCAACTCTTCACATGAGGTGGCCAAAATACTGGAGTTTCAGCTTCAGCATCATTCCCTCCAAAGAAATCCCAGGGCTGATCTCCTTCAGAATGGACTGGTTGGATCTCCTTGCAGTCCAAGGGACTCTCAAGAGTCTTCTCCAACACCACAGTTCAAAAGCATCAATTCTTCAGCGCTCAGCCTTCTTCACAGTCCAACTCTCACATCCATACATGACCACAGGAAAAACCATAGCCTTGACTAGATGAACCTTTGTTGGCAAAGTAATGTCTCTGCTTTTGAATATGCTGTCTAGGTTGGTCATAACTTTCCTTCCAAGGAGTAAGCGTCTTTTAATTTCATGGCTGCAGTCACTATCTGTAGTGATTTTGGAGCCCAGAAAAATAAAGTCTGACTCTGTTTCCACTGTTTCCCCATCTATTTCCCATGAAGTGATGGGACTGGATGCCATGATCTTCGTTTTCTGAATGTTGAGCTTTAAGCCAACTTTTTCACTCTCCACTTTCACTTTCATCAAGAGGCTTTTGAGTTCCTCTTCACTTTCTGCCATAAGGGTGGTGTCATCTGCATATCTGAGGTTATTGATATTTCTCCCGGCAATCTTGATTCCAGCTTGTGTTTCTTCCAGTCCAGCGTTTCTCATGATGTACTCTGCATAGAAGTTAAATAAGCAGAGTGACAATATACAGCCTTGACGTACTCCTTTTCCTATTTGGAACCAGTCTGTTGTTCCATGTCCAGTTCTAACTGTTGCTGCCTGACCTGCATACAGATTTCTCAAGAGGCAGGTCAGGTGGTCTGGTATTCCCATCTCTTTCAGAATTTTCCGTAGTTTATTGTGAACCACACAGTCAAAGGCTTGTATAAGGGGACAGGGTATGTTAAAAGGGCATCTGGGCCAGAGATGCCTGCTCCCCCACTTTGGCTGCACGTACATGGTTCCAAAGTTCCCTCTCAAGTCATAATTTAGCCTTATGTATGATATTTTCGGAGAAGGCAATGGCAACCCACTCCAGTGCTCTTGCCTGGAAAATCCCATGGATGGAGGAGCCTGGTAGGCTGCAGTCCATGGGGTCACTAAGAGTCGGACACGACTGAGTGACTTCACTCTCACTTTTCACTTTCCTGCATTGGAGAAGGAAATGGCAACCTACTCCAGTGTTCTTGCCTGGAGAATCCCAGGGATGGGGGAGCCTCGTGGGCTGCTGTCTATGGGGTCACACAGAGTCAGACACGACTGAAGTGACTTAGCAGCAGCAGCATGATATTTTCACTTAGATGTTCCACAGTTATCCGAAGCTCTCCACACCTAAAAACTTAGTTCATCTCCATCCCATATCCCTTCCCCAAATCAATCTCTTCCTCTTGAATTTCCTTTTTATGTGCTCTCTGAATCTCCCCCAAGAGTTATCTGCTTGTACTGTCTCAAATTGCTCAGCTCTGTCATGCTCTCCAAATGACCTAGTTAAGGCCTCCAGTACCTTGATGTTGGCCAATCTAATAGTCACTTTATTCTCCTTACACTTCTCAGTGGCTTTTGAGCTGCGCACTTCTCAGCTGACCATTTTCTTCTCTTGACCTCTGGTACATTGTACCTCCTGGTTTCCTTTCTGTTTCCTTTCTCCATTCCTTCTCTATCTTCTTAACCTCTCCTCTTCAATCTCTAAAATACAGAGTCCCACTAACATATCATTAAATACTGTTAATATACACTGATCAACCATATATCCAGTAGGCTGTAGATGGTACAAATAATTACTTACTTGCCATTTCTCTCTCAATCTCTCTCAGGCATCTCAAACACAACATCAGTTCAGTTCAGTTGCTCAGTCGTGTCCAACTCTTTGCGACCCCATGAACCGCAGCACGCCAGGCCTCCCTGTCCATCACCAATTTCCAGAGTTTACCCAAACTCATGTCCATGGAGTCGGTGATGCCATCCAACCATCTCATCTTCTGTCGTCCCCTTCTCCTCTCCCCTTCAATCTTTCCCAGAGTCAGGGTTTTTTCAAGTGAGTCAGCTCTTTGCATCAGGTGGCCAAAGTATTGGAGTTTCAGCTTCAACATCAGTCCTTCCAATGAACACCCAGGACCGATCTCCTTTAGGATGGACTGGTTGGATCTCCTTACCCAACATAGCCCCAGTCAAACTCCTGATTCTCTTTCAATATCTCCCAGTTCAACCTGTCCTCCTCCAGTCTTCCCAACTCAGTCAATGGTATATTCAATTTCATGTAATTGTGGCAGCCAGAAGCCTCTCCCTTTCCCTTGTCCCCTACATCTAATCCATGGTTTCTAAGCTCTATGGTTTCTACCTTCACAAAAAATCTTAAATGAATTTCTCTATATTCCTCTTCTACCACTTTGGTCTAAGCTAACACCTAGCCTCGAGACTGACTTCTCTGACACATCTCTTACCACCTTCACCCCAACCTGCATCTCTTCACCCAGTTAGAAAGTGAAATTTTAAGAACTTCTTACTACAACCTACAAGGCCATGGATGATGTGGCTTCCGCTAGCCTCTCCAGGCTCATCTTATTCCGTTCTCTCCTTCGCCCACAGAGCTTAAACTTCTTGTCCTTTCAGTTCCTGGAACCAGCCCAGCTCTTTCCCGCCTCAGGGCTTTTGCATAAACTGTTCCCTTTTCCTTGAACACTTTCAGCCTACTCCTTTTATGTGTATTACCTTTGCCTAATTACACTTGACATTAGGTAAAAATAATTGACACATATTAATAGTAGACTTTTAGTAAGTATTTCCTGATTGAGGACAACAAATAGATCTGACTAGAAAAGTCTACCAACAATCCATTGGCCAGTAAGTAGGATAAGGGGAAGGCACTTACTCTATGCCATAAAATATCTGTTAGGAAAATAGAATGAAGTTCATAAGGATATCGAAGACTGGTGCTTCTTTTCCTTAAGGATTCTAAAATCTCACTGGACACATAAAGAAGTAATCAAAGTATTGAAAGACTAATGTTTAGCTAGCATGAGACACTTTAAATTCTTTCAGAAAAAGGTAGGGTGTAAATCACAAATAAATAATACTAAAGCAGCAGCAGTGTAGAAAGATAACTAATTGCCAAATGATTAGCATAGATTTGTGGTTCCCAACATTTTCATCACCACATTTGTGCTTCATTATGATTTTCCTTTGTTATTTAAAAAAGAAAAGTGTCTAATAAGCACATTACACTTACATATGCAATAATATGCTTTTCCACTTTCACTCACTGAATTCCTTAGTTAGACATATGGAATCCCTAAATGGAAAATCCCATAGACAGAGGAGCCTGGTAGGCTACAGTCCACGGGGTCTCAAAGAGTCAGACAAGACTGAGCGACTTCACTCACTTAATCCCTAAATGGGGCTTCCCAGGTGGTGATAGTGGTAAAGAACCCACTGGCCAATGCAGGAGACATAAGAAATGCAGGTTCGATCCCTGAGTTGGGAAGATCCCCTAGAGGAGGGCATGGCAACCCATTCCAGCATTCTTGCTTGGAGAATCCCATAGACAGAGGAGCCTGGCAGCCTATGGTCCATAGGGTCACAAAGAGTCGGACATGACTAAAGCGACTTGGCACACACACAATCCCTAATTAGAGCACTTAATCAGCAAGCTATAAAAAATGCAAGCCAAAAATAGAGCCAGGTAGCTTTTATTACTGAATAAATTTTCACTAAACTTTTTGAAATATTTAAAATAGCTTGCAAAACTCCTTTTAGGTATTCCATTCAAAACTTTAGCCTATGTATTTTGTTAAGAAAATAATACACATTGGATTGAAAAGTTGTGGTATATATACACAATGGAATATTACTAAGCCATAAAAAGGAACATATCTGACTCAGTACTAATGAGGTGGATGAACCTGGAGTTTATATAGAGAGTGAAGTAAGTCAGAAAGAGACAAATACTGTATATTAATGCATATATATGGAATCTAGATATATGGTATACAGAGAGCCTATGTGCAGGACAGCAAAAGAGACACAGACATAAAGAACAGACTTTTGGACTCAGTGGGAGAAGGTGAGGGTGGAATGATTTGAGAGAATAGTATTGAAATATGTACATTACCATATGTGAAATAGATAACCAGTGTGAGTTTGATGTATGGCCATGCAGGACACCCAAAGCCAGTGCTCTGTGACAACCTGGAGGGATAGAGTGGGGAGGGATGGCGAATCAGGATGGAGGGGACACATGTACACCCATGGCCAATTCATATTAATATATGGTTTTTGCCATTAATATATGGCAAAACCCGCCACAATATTTATATAGTTAAAATAAATTAAAAAAAAAAAGAAAATAATACACTATACCTAGTGTTTTTCTCATAAAAGTTTCCCTGTGCTCTTTGCTGATTAGTAACTGTAAAGTGAATCAGATTCTTTGAGGGAGAGAAACTTATCATTGTGGTATTTTGATAATAAGGTAATCAAGGTTTAGATAGCCTCATATCAGATCAGATCAGTCACTCAGTCATGTCCAATTCTTTGCGACCCCATGAATCGCAGCACACCAGGCCTCCCTGTCCATCACCAACTCCCAGAGTTCACTCAGACTCACGTCCATTGAGTCAGTGATGCCATCCAGCCATCTCATCCTCTGTCGTCCCCTTCTCCTCCTGCCCCCAATCCCTCCCAGCATCAGAGTCTTTTCCAATGAGTCAACTCCTCGCATGACGTGGCCAAATTACTGGAGTTTCAGCTTCAGCATCATTCCCTCCAAAGAAATCCCAGGGCTGATCTCCTTCAGAATGGACTGGTTGGATCTCCTTGCAGTCCAAGGGACCCTCAAGAGTCTTGTCCAACACCACAGTTCAAAAGCATCAATTCTTCGGCACTCAGCCTTCTTCACAGTCCAACTCTCACATCCATACATGACCACGGGAAAAACCATAGCCTTGACTAGACAAACCTTTGTTGGCAAAGTAATATCTCTGCTTTTGAATATGCTGTCTAGGTTGGTCATAACTTTCCTTCCAAGGAGTAAGCGTCTTTTAATTTCATGGCTGCAGTCACCATCTGCAGTGATTTGGGAGCCCAGAAAAATAAAGTCTGACTCTGTTTCCACTGTTTCCCCATCTATTTCCCATGAAGTGATGGGACCGGATGCCATGATCTTCGTTTTCTGAATGTTGAGCTTTAAGCCAACTTTTTCACTCTCCACTTTCACTTTCATCAAGAGGCTTTTGAGTTCCTCTTCACTTTCTGCCATAAGGGTGGTGTCATCTGCATATCTGAGGTTATTGATATTTCTCCCGGCAATCTTGATTCCAGCTTGTGTTTCTTCCAGTCCAGCATTTCTCATGATGTACTCTGCATAGAAGTTAAATAAACAGGGTGACAATATACAGCCTTGACGTACTCCTTTTCCTATTTGGAACCAGTCTTGTTCCATGTCCAGTTCTAACTGTTGCTTCCTGACCTGCATACAAATTTCTCAAGAGGCAGATCAGGTGGTCTGGTATTCCCATCTCTTTCAGAATTTTCCACAGTTTATTGTGATCCACACAGTCAAAGGCTTTGGCATAGTCAATAAAGCAGAAATAGATGTTTTTCTGGAACTCTTTTGCTTTTTCCATGATCCAGCGGATGTTGGCAATTTGATCTCTGGTTCCTCTGCCTTTTCTAAAACCAGCTTGAACATCAGGAAGTTTACAGTTCACGTATTGCTGAAGCCTGGCTTGGATAATTTTGAGTATTACTTTACTAGCGTGTGAGATGAGTACAATTGTGCGGTAGTTTGAGCATTCTTTGGCATTGCCTTTCTTTGGGATTGGAATGAAAACTGACCTTTTCCAGTCCTGTGGCCACTGCTGAGTTTTCCAAATTTGCTGGCATATTCAGCCCCCAAATACAGCAGACAGCAGAGCATTGCTCTACATCATGGCAGACACCACCACAAAATTGAATACGCCTCCTCTTTTCTTCACTCTTTGCCATGAAACAGTAGAGAGTGGAATGAAGAAAAAATAAATGAATCAGACTTTCCTTTTTAATGGAATTATTGGGTATCTTTTAATTTTGTCTTTAGGCTAGGAAGTAATGCTATATGCTAGTTGAAACTAATTTGACCATTAAAACTGTTTTTCTTCTGTATTTGTAATTTTTATTATTTTAGACACCAGGATATGACTTCTTCAGTAATTTCCATCAAGATGAGGAAGAACATGTAAGTATCCATAAAGTAAACATTTCTCCATCCATGTGCTTTAGAAGTGTCTAAATAAACTAAATGATATTTTCAAGCTGTCATTTTGACATTTCCTAAAAACTGACCACTTCAACAAAATCAGTGTTTCTATAGAGGTGTTCAAGGTATGCAAGCAAATCATGTTGCAAAAGTTCTAAAGACGAAGAATGCTAATCATAAATCATTGAACAACTTAACACCAGAACTCAAGATATTTCAACCCATAATTTTGCTAACAGGTTTTTGCTGATTCTTTTATATTTTTATAGCTTTTGTGTGCCAAGCAAGCTGTAGTTTAGTTGGTGGAAATTTTATGTTACTAGACAAATGCTTGATAGATCAAGATTTTTGGTTCTTAATGTACCCTGTGATGGACCCAATCTCCACCTCTTTTTCTTCAAAATGTTCACAAACATCCCCATCTTCAGACCTTAAAGGCCTTTACAATAAACATTTTCCTCCACATTTTAACCACAGACGAACAGCTGTAGTGACTCTTCTGAGGTTATTTGTAGCCTTTGCAAAGCTAAAATCCAAAGCTGTGGGGTTTTTTTCACTAGGTATTTAAGAGTTCTTCTTTTATTTTGGTAAGGTCCATAACAAAACATGCCATTTTAACTATGAAATTCAGAGGCACATTAACTACACTCACAATATTGTACAACCACCACCAGTATTTATTTCCAAAACTTTTTCATTACTCTAAATAGAAGTTCTGTAGCACTAGGTATAGTTTATGTAATATGTTGTTTAAGTGCTTATTCACTAAATAAATAATTCACCCACAAAGAAACATTTATTAAGTACCCACTATGCTTATCATCCCATGGTTGATACTGGAGATGAATAAGGAGCAATGGAATAAAAATGAAAAACCAACAGAGTGAGTAAAAGTACTTCATTTTTGAAATATTTGTGCCTTTCTATGGATAGTCATGTGACCAAGAAAGCAATATTAATACTTGCTGTCTGATTTAAGCACATTCTGTATATTCATTCATTTAATTCCTATAACAATCCTGTGAGGTAGGTACTATTAATATCATCTTGATGCTACAGATGATGACATGGAGGCTATGCTATGCTAAGTCACTTCAGTCGTGTCCGACTCTGTGTTACCCCATAGACGGCAGCCCACCAGGCTCCCCCGTCCCTGGGATTCTCCAGGCAAGAACACTGGAGTGGGTTGCCATTTCCTTCTCCAATGCACGAAAGTGAGAAGTAAAAGTGAAGTCACTCAGTCGTGTACGACTCTCAGCGACCCCATGGACTGCAGCCTACCAGGCTCCTCCATCCATGGGATTTTCCAGGCAAGATTACTGGAGTGGGGTGCCATTGCCTTCTCCAACATGGAGGCTAAGGGAGATTAAATAACTTAACCAAGTTTACATCACTAATAAAGAGTTGGAACTAGGTTTCCAGCTTAGGCTGACAAGTTCACCGTGTGTGCCCTTAGAGAAAAGTTAGATAGTTACAACTTTTTGAAAACTAAGTATTGAGATATAATTTCCTTAAAATAAAACACCCCTAATTTAAGTTATAGTTTAATAAGTTTAAACAAGTGTGTGCAATCATGCCACAATCATAGTCAAGAAACAGCACATTTTCATCACCCTAAAATGTTCCCTTGTAATCTTTTGCAGTCCATTTTTCCTAGATCCACAACCCCTAGTTTTAGGCAGCTACTAGTGTGCTTTCTGTAACTAGATTAGATTTCTCCTTTCTCTACTTTCATATAAATAGGATCATACAGCTTGTACTTACTCTTTTATGTCATTTCTTTTGCTCAGCATACTATTTGAGATCACTGATACTGTTGCATGCATTACTAATTCCTTTCAATAACTGAGTAATATTCCACTGTATAGATATTTTATAATTTATCATTTCATCCATTGGTACACATTTGGTTTATTTGCAGCTGTGACACTATGAATAAATCTGCTAAAAACATTCATATATAGATATATATACCCTTCCGTTTGTCTTGGGTAAATACTTATGAATGACATAAGTGGATTGTATGGTATCTACTTAACTTTTTAAAGAATCTGCCCAATTATTTTTCAGAGCTGTTGTAGCATTTTCTGCTTCCATCTACCAGCAATATACAACAGCTCTAGGTGCTCAATATCCTTGCCAACAGTTGGTATTTTTGGTCTTTTTAATTTTAGCCTTCAAAATGAATAAGTTGTGGTGACTCATTGTGGTTTTACTTTGCACTTCCCTGAAGACTAAGGATATGAACCATCTTTTCATGGGTTTACTGGCCATTCATATATCTTCTTTTGTAAAGTTCAAATAATTTTCCCCTTGTTTTATTGAATTGTTTTATCTTTGTACTGGTCATGGACCAACAGACTGGTTCCAAATAGGAAAAGGAGTACATCAAAGCTATATATTGTCACCCTGCTTATTTAATTTATATGCAGAATACATCATGAGAAACGCTGGACTGGAGAGAAGCACAAGCTGGAATCAAGATTGCTGGGAGAAATATCAATAACCTCAGATATGCAGATGACACCACCCTTATGGCAGAAAGAAGAACTAAAGAGCCTCTTGATGAAAGTGAAAGAGGAGAGTGAAAGATTGAGGGCAGGAGGAGAAGGGGACGACAGAGGATGAGATGGTTGGATGGCATCACCGACTCAATGGACATGGGTTTGGGTAGACTCCGGGAGATGGTGATGGACAGGGAGGCCTGGCGTGTTGTGGTTCATGGGGTCGCAAAGAGTCAGACACGACTGAGTGACTGAAATGAACTAAATCTTCATACTACTGAACTATACAAGTACTTCATATATTCTGGGTACTAGTCTTTGATCTAATGTGTATTTTGCAAATATTTTTTTCCCGTTTGTGGCTTTTCTGCTTTTGTTTAAGAGCAGAGGTTTTTCATTTTGATGGGTTCAATTTTTTCCCCCCTTATCTTTGTTTTAAGAAATCCTTGCCTATCTTCTGAAGAAAGCTTCAGAAGACTTTCTCCCCATGTTTTCTCATCTAATCTTTTACGATTAAGTATGGTGTTAATTGCAGACTTCTGCAGATTTTTTTTTTAGCTCAGGTGTAAGAAGTTCCTTTCTACTCCTGATTTGCTGAGAGATTGTCATAAATGAATCATTTATCAAATGATTTTCTGTATCTATTAAGATGATTATATTATCCTTTATTTTGTTAATATGGAAAAGTGTAAGTGTTAGCTGCTCAGTCATGTGCAACTTTTTGCGACCCATGGACTGTAGCCCACCAGGCTCCTCTGTCCATGGAATTCTCCAAGCAAGAATACTGGAGTGGGTTGTCATTCCCTTTTCCAGGGGATCTTCCTTAGCGATCAAACCTGGGTTCTCCTGCATTGCAGGCAGATTCTTTACCATCTGAACTACCAAGGAAACCCAATTTAACAATCACCATATTAATAATAAATATTGATCAATTTTTGAATTTCAAATCTATCTTATTTTCCTGAGATAAATCATACTGGATCATGACAGGGTCTCCTTTTAATCTTGCTGGATTCAATTTGCTAATATTTTGCTAAGGATCCTTACGTATACATTCATGAGGGATACTGGTCAGTGCTCTGATAATATTTTTAACGAGCTGTCAGTAATGCTGGCTTCTTAAAATGAGTTGGGAAATTTGCCCTCCTCCTCTGTTTTGTGAGGCAGTTTAGGTAGAACTGATACTATTTTTCTTTAAATGTTTGGTGAAATTTATCAGTAAAGTTATTTGCATCTATTGCTAGGCCCAGATTTGGGCCTAACTTTTATTTATTTGTCGAGTGAGGCAGCTTGTGGGATTTTAGTTACCCCACCAGGGATTGAACCTGGGCAGTGAAAGCAGTAAAAGCAGAGTCCTTATCACTGGAACACCAGGGAATTCCCAGGCCTAATTTTAATATTTTAAATACATAGTAGGAATTCAATATCTTTAATGAAGTTAGCAAGTTTCCCATTTCTTCTTGAATCAATGTTGACTGAGTCTTTTAAGGGATTTTTTTCATTTCGTATAAGTTGCCAAATTTATTAAGAAAGGTGTTCATATTACTTTATTAAGCTTTTGATTTTTATATAATCTATAATAATGTCCCCTCTTTGTTTTCTAACATTCTTCTTTCTTCTCTATTGGTTTTATTAATCTTTACAAAAAAATTGGGTTTAATTATTCTATTAATTTCTGGTCTTATTCTTATTGTCTTTCCTTCTGCTTACTTTGGTTAAAGTTTTCTTTTTTGTAGCTTAAGTTGAAAGTTTTATTGATTTTATAGCTTTCTACTTTTCTAATAGAAGTCTTTAAAGGTAGAGATCTCCCCCTAAGTACTGCTTTTGCTATGTCTCACAAATTTTGATATGTTGTGCTTTCATTTTCATTCTGTTCAAGACGTTTTCTAATTTTCTTGTTTCTTCTTTGATGCATAGGTTTAGACATGTATAGCATAATTTCCAAATATTTAGGGATTTTCCAGATATGTTACTTATTTCTAATTAATTTATTTTGTAGTCAGAGAATATCTTCTGAATGATTTGAACTGAGACTTGTTAAATGGTCTTGAATATGGTCTTTCTTGATGATTATTCTGTGTGCACTTGGAAAGGATGTGTATTCTGCTACTGTTGGGTGGAATAGTCTATAAATGTCAATTAGATCAAGTTGGTTGTTGTTCAAATAGTCTATATCCTTTTCTGTCTACTTCTTCAATAGATTATTGAGATAGCAGTATTGAAATCTGACCATAACTGTGGATTTGTCTTCCTTTCCTTGCATTTCTGTTAATTTTCACTTCATGTATTTTGAAGTTTTGTTACTAGGTGACATCAAGGACACTTTAGCGATACAGAACTCAAATGTCTTCCAGGACTATGTGAGCACTGGAATTGGCTTACAGCTTCCCAGTCATTATATGAGCTCTTAAAATAAGCTGGATACTGTGTGTCCATCAGTGAATATAGGCTAGGTTATGTTCTAATAACAGGCAACCCCCAAAGCTCTGTGGCTTATAGCTTACAACATGGTTTTCTTTCTTACTCATGCTACATGTCCACTGAATGCTGGGTTGTAACTATTCTACATTTTCTTTACTTTGAGACAAAGTTTTGGAATAGTTGCTGTCTAGAACATTGTTGGTTGTTATGGCAGAGGGAAAAGGGAACAGAGCAAACAGTGGCTCTTAATTTTCTGTCTAAAATGTCATAACTCACCTTCATTCATATTTTATTGGCTAAATTGACCCTCATGGCCAAGGCTAATATCACTAGAATTGAGAAATCTTATCTATCTCCAGGAAGGAGCACCAAATGTTTATGAACAATAAAATAGCCCACCATAACTATATTATGCATTCAAACACATTCTCCTTTAATTTTCACAACAGCCTTCCAGAAATAGGTACTATTATTATCTCCATTTTACAGATGAGGAAACTAAGCCTCAGAGAGTAAACTGACAAGAGTCAAACAAGAATCAAGGGGCAGGGCCTGGACCCAGCTTGTTTGATCCCAATGTAATAGTGCTATCCTGTGGCAACCCACTCCAGTACTCTTGCCTGGAAACTCCCATGGACAGAGGAGCTTAGGCTGCAGTCCATGAGGTCTCGAAGAGTCAGGCATGACTGAGTGACTTTACTTTCACGCGTTGGAGAAGGAAATGGCAGCCCACTCCAGCGTTCTTGCCTGGAGAATCCCAGGGACAGAGGAGCCTAGTAGGCTGCCGTCTCTGGGGTCGCACAGAGTCGGACATGACTGAAGCTACTTAGCAGCGTCCATAAGAGAAAAGGAGGGGAAGGAGTAGGAGGAGTATGGGAAAGAATGTAGCAAAGAGAGGATGAAGGGAGACACCAAAAATAATTGCAAACAACTTCCTATGGAACTCCAATTCAGGGATCAAAAAGGGGTAAGGGGAAGAGAATGGGGAAGGCCAGAGAAGGAGAAAACTCCTCTCACCTCAGTTCTTTTCAGTCCACCTTTCATTGGACGTCCATACCATTCTACATACCCCTATCTCACCAACCCTGGAAAGCCCAGCTCCTGCCTCTCCACATTCCAAAGGCCCTGATCCTATTACCTGCACTGAGATTTCTCAAAATCTCAATCTATTTTAATTGATTATTGTGTTTATGTGGTACACTCCTCCCCCAAAATGAGTTACCACGTGAATTCAGAATTCACCAAAGATATTTCCATTATTTATACCTGGCATATTGTAAAAATCCCAACATTTGACACTTTTATATCATTGTCTTTTAAAGCATGTATGTTAATGATTTGCACCTTCCCTTTGAGCCAAAAAAAAATCTCCAACGCTTTCTTTAGCACTTGTATGAGATTTGGAGTTGGACATAGTTCAATAGCACACCTTTAGAATTACATTAAAGAGAAAAAATAAACTGGAAAATATTGTTGGCATATATTAAAAAGGCTTAAAACCTATTTTCTAGAGGATGTTCATACAAAAATATCAGGTCCTTATTATAGTAAATGAGTTGGGGAAAGAAATAAATACTACATTCAAAAGGAAATATTAATAACTGATAAATATAATGAAACAAATTCAATCTCACTAATGTAAAAGAAATGCAGATTAAAACAACAGTGAGAACCATTTTATACTTATTAAAGGGGCAGACAACTCTTTAAATGTCACTACTTGGTCATGGGATTTTTTGTTTTCTTTTTCCCTTCAGTGCTGGTGATGCTCCTTGTTGAGAATCATGTAATAACAACATATAACAAGTTCATATGGGTTAAAGTTCATAATATTTAAGCCTACATTTTCCTCAAATGGACCGTGACCTTGTCCCAGCATTCTAGTAGCGGGACAGCAACCACTTGATAAACCTCTGATGGAGAACTATTCATCTTTGATGGAAAAGGTGGGAGTCCATGAGCAGGGGCTCTCAGAGGCCCTTGGTCAGAGGGTAAAATCAAAACCTATTCACATCCAGTCATTTGACCTTTTATCCTATTTCTTGGAATGTATTCTCAAGAAACAACCCATAAGGAAAAAAACCCAAATGAACAATGATTAGCTGCTACATTATTATAAAAAAGATTGCAAAATAGATGTTCAACAGCAAGGGAATAATTTAAAGTATATAGTAATTAAACTTTAGAAAGACTACACAGAACATGGAACATGCCTCTGAGATGGTATGAACTGAAAATGGGAGAATGAACTCATGGCAGTTTTTTACAAGGGCTGCATGGCAGCAGGTTCAAATGGAAAGTCAGCTGTGCTGAGGTGACTGGATTCTGAGCAAAAGTTCTCTCAAACTTATTTAGATTTATTGTGTCATACAGAGACAATATTTATGTAATAAGAAATCTATTTTTAGAGAAAAGGAGAAACAGGACACTATGAACCTTTTCTACTCTGCTTCTCATTGGAGGCTCCCGGATTTCATTAAAATGCAAAACTCAAAATCATCCTCATTTCTGGCTGGTTCTGATAAATACATTATAAGCTTACTCTGCATTTGAATTGGTCATCCTAACGAGAAGGTTTGTTTGTTGATAAATAGCTCTATTAATCCAATTAGCTCAGAAGACTGTAAGGGGACACACATCCATTATAGTGTCCACTTGTTAAGGTTTTTAAATTACAGGGTGTGATATGGAGTGTTTGTAAAATCAGGAAGCATGGGAGAAACTTACCTTTGAAAGCAGAGTATTTACATTTTACATAATGTTCAATATGTTTTTGTTTTCAACTACATTTCAGGTGAAGAATCGCTCTATTTTAAAATAGTATATTTAATTGTTAACATGAGAAAAGATAGAATTTTATCTGCGTTTCCAGACTTCTGGATATGCCTGTAGTGTTTCATTGCACTTTTCAGATTAACAATCGAGACTACTACATTACATTTTAAAATGCTTCACCTGAAAAAGGGTTCGGAGGTTGAAGAAAAATATTCAGCGTATTACTTGGAAATGTAACTAAAATACTGTTTACAGACCGATTTAGCTGACATTTCGAGCACCTTGTGGTGTCTGATCCTTAGAACTGCGTCTCATCAATGGCAAAAATAGAAAAGCAAGACACAATCTCCCAAACTTGAGGGATGGGAGCATGGAGGGAGGAGGGCCGGGGGATGACGACTGTGGGGGAGGTGGGAGGGGAGAGGAGGAGACAGAGGTGTTAAGTGTCTGTGGCAGTCTTGACTGAGAAAGTTAGGTTTGAAAAGAAGACTTGAGGGGACTTCCCTGGCAGTCCAGTGGTTAGGACATTGCGCTTCCAACGCAGGGGGTGTGGGTTCGATCCCTGGTCGGAGAACTGGGATCCCATGTGCCAACACGGTCCAAAAAAGAAAGAAAAGAAAACATGAAATGAGTTATGGGCTCACTTATCAATGGGAATGAAATTGAATGGAGTGAACAGGGGAAGGGAAAAGAACAATGTGCCCTCCATACTTCTGGGAACAGCTTTCTCAGTGTCCCACAGTGAGGCAGAGATAAAGTTGCAAGGTGGGTGAAGCTCTAACTACTTCTCTCTCCTCAGTAGCTTTCCTAGCCCTCACAGATGACATTGGGAAGTGTATGTATTTGTGTGTGTGTGTGTGTGTGTGTTTGGAGTCGGGGGTAGAAGCAGAGGCAATGGTATGAAGAAGGAGAAAAAAATTTCTGAGAAGATAATGAGGCTGTTGAGTGTGGGAGCCCAGAGCAGGAACTATTCTGGGGCTTGACAGAACAGGAAGGCATGTGTATAAATAAGTGTGTGTGTCTTTTTAGATCCTTTCATTCAAGAGGCATCTCCCTGGAGACTAAGGAGATGCTAGGAGTCCCCAGGGGTACTGTCAGCTCCATTTACTGAACTTGTGGAGAAAGAGTGAAATACGAGGTAAAGGAAATGTCTCCAGCCAGCTCCCAGGGAAAGGCAGGGCAGGGAGAAAGGAGTGGGGAGCTGAGAGGGACCTCTGACTGAAGAGGTTTCCACATGCGGTTCCCTGCTCACCCTCCCAAACTTACTGCACTAGTTCAGGAAGGAAAACGGTACTTTCCCATGATGTTCTCTGGCAGGACAGCTGGACGGATGCTCCCCAAACTCATGCTTTCCCCTTCCTTACTTCCGGCCAAACTCCAAGGCCCCCAGCTTCAAAGAAGGGCCATTTCTGGGACAAGTCCAGGGAGTATGGCTAGAAGGCCAACACCTTCCCTTCAGGGTCTTCACAAACTCTGTGTCCTCTCAAACACTCTCCTCCACCACCACCACACCCCATCCTTTTGTCTGTTCTGGCTCCTTGCCAAGGTCTGACTCCCAGAGGTTTATTTCAGACCAGGAGCCACTAGGGGCAAAGGAAGTTTGTGGGGCTGGTACGTCACACCATACATTTGCAACAGCCTTCTTGGCCACTCTTTTTTCATTGCAAATGTAAAATAACCCATCTGCAGTGTTGCTTCTGTGGTCCTATTTATATCTCCGTTTCCGGGGAAAGTGTGCTCCGTCTTGGGTGGAAAAAAAAGACCATGATAAACAAACGTTTGGAACACAGACTCTTTAAAGAATGTTGTCTCAGGACTTCCCTGGGTCTAGTGGCTAAGACTCCATGCTCCTAAAGTACGGGACGAGGGTTCCATCTCTGGTCTGGGAACTAGATCTCATTTGCTGCAACTAAAGATTCCACGTGCCGCAGCTAAGATCAGATGCAGCCAAACAAATAAATGTTTAAAAAAAAAGTGTTGTTTCAAGCCTCTGAAAATGGCACTTATTTACTACAACAAGCATTGCATGTGTACATTACGCCAGACTGGGACATAGTGTGTCTGTGCTTTTACAAACTGGGTTGTTGCTACTGGTGGGATGGCTTTAGGTTGTACATGGGCGTGGCAGCAAATGCCATCGATTTGCACAGTGAGAAAGTTATTACCACTTGAATTCTCTTTCATTCTGATTACACCAAGGAGGAGGTCTCAGTTGGGAACTAAAAGATCTTTAACACTGTTCCAACACTTGTTTATCGCTAGTATTACTATTTTCACAAGTGTAGGCTCAGAGTTTTTGGCTGGTTTGTTGGTACAGACAGCAGAATTCTAATGGTGTCTCTGCAGCTGGATTGAGCCAGCAGGTATGTTTTCAGTTCAGTTTAGTTCAGTCGCTCAGTTGTGTCCAACTCTTTGTGACCCCATGAATCGCAGCACGCCAGGCCTCCCTGTCCATCAACAACTCCCAGAGTTCACTCAGACTCACGTCCATCGAGTCAATGATGCCATCCAGCCATCTCATCCTCTGTCCTCCCCTTCTCCTCCTGCCCCCAATCCCTCCCAGCATCAGAGTCTCTTCCAATGAGTCAACTCTTCGCATCAGGTGGCCAAAGTACTGGAGTTTCAGCTTCAGCATCATTCCTTCCAAAGAAATCCCAGGGCTGATCTCCTTCAGAATGGACTGGTTGGATCTCCTTGCAGTCCAAGGGACTCTCAAGAGTCTTCTCCAACACCACAGTTCAAAAGCATCAATTCTTCGGCGCTCAGCCTTCTTCACAGTCCAACTCTCACATCCATACATGGCCACTGGAAAAACCATAGCCTTGACTAGACGAACCTTTGTTGGCAAAGTAATGTCTCTGCTTTTGAATATGCTATCTAGGTTGGTCATAACTTTCCTTCCAAGGAGTAAGCGTCTTTTAATTTCATGTCTGCAGTCACCATCTGCAGTGATTTAGAGCTCCCCAAAATAAAATCTGACACTGTTTCCACTGTTTCCCCATCTATTTCCCATGAAGTGATGGGACTGGATGCCGTGATTTTTGTTTTCTGAATGTTGAGCTTTAAGCCAACTTTTTTACTCGCCACTTTCACTTTCATCAAGAGGCTTTTGAGTTCCTCTTCACTTTCTGCCACAAGGGTGGTGTCATCTGCATATCTGAGGTTATTGATATTTCTCCCGGCAATCTTCATTCCAGCTTGTGTTTCTTCCAGTCCAGCGTTTCTCATGATGTACTCTGCATAGAAGTTAAATAAACAGGGTGACAATATACAGCCTTGACGTACTCCTTTTCCTATTTGGAACCAGTCTGTTGTTCCATGTCCAGTTCTAACTGTTGCTTCCTGACCTGCATACAAATTTCTCAAGAGGCAGATCAGGTGGTCTGGTATTCCCATCTCTTTCAGAATTTTCCACAGTTTATTGTGATCCACACAGTCAAAGGCTTTGGCATAGTCAATAAAGCAGAAATAGATGTTTTTCTGGAACTCTCTTGCTTTTTCCATGATCCAGCGGATGTTGGCAATTTGATCTCTGGTTCCTCTGCCTTTTCTAAAACCAGCTTGAACATCTGGAAGTTCACGGTTCATGTATTGCTGAAGGCTGGCTTGGAGAATTTTGAGCATTACTTTACTAGCGTGTGAGATGAGTGCAATTGTGTGGTAGTTTGAGCATTCTTTGGCATCGCCTTTCTTTGGAAATGGAATGAAAACCGACCTTTTCCAGTCCTGTGGCCACTGCTGAGTTTTCCAAATTTGCTGGCATATTGAGTGCAGCACTTTCACAGCATCATCTTTCAGGATTTGAAAGAGCTCAACTGGAATTCCATCACCTCCACTAGCTTTGCACTGTACAAAAAAAAAAAAAATTTTTTTAAGCCAAAATTTAAAAACTCAGGAAACTTTGCCTCAAAATTCAGATTTCTAGCTTCTGTTGAATCATCAGAACACTGGGCACCAGCAGGCCCCAGATTTCCTCATGGCAGCAGCTGGTTCCCACTCCCCTTTAAACAGCACACGTACTCTCCAGTTTGCCCAGTCTCCACCACTCCCTACTAGTGTATGTGTTACTCATCTCCATTACTTTCCTAGCTCCTCTAAGCATTTGGGGCCTATTTTAGGAATTTTATGGCTGAAAAGGTAGGTTATAGTCGAATTTGAGTTCCAAGATGAGGTATTTGGTCTTCATTATATAGGAAATGAGATTCCCAGGAGGCACAGTGGTAAAGAATCCACTTGCCAATGCAGTAAAAGCAAGAAACTCGGGTTTGATCCTTGGGTCAGGAAGATCCCCTGGAGAAGGAAATGGCAACCCACTCCAGTATTCTTGCTTGGAGAATTCCATGGACAGAGGAGCCTGGCAGGCTACAGACCATGGGGTCGATAAGTCAGATATGAGAGCTATTAATTTCTTAGCAGGGCAGCCAAGGCTTAAAGCAACTCTTTCAAAAATTATTCTTTTATTTGAAGCTGGGAACGAGGGGAGGAGACTGGGGGGCGGGGGTAGGGGTGCTGGTGAAGAGGTGACTTCAAACCTCCTTGCCTGGGGAGATGTGAGCTGAGGCCTCTGACTGGACTGATGTGCTAGGACCTGGGTCTAGGCAGTGAAAGGAGTGGGCCTGGCCTACGTTGCTTCTAGGCTTTCATTTAAGAGCAGAGTTAGGAGCCTTGGGCAGTGCAGGAAGCTACAGCTGGACTGGAAATGCAGTGAGGTGAGGCTGATGGCTCAGAGCCTGGAGTGACTCCTTGAAGCACAGATACAAAAGGAAGGGGTCTTAAATAGGGGCCTATGAGCCAGAAAGGAACCACCAAAGAGGTCAAACTGGTTTTAGTCAGGAGACCACACGAGGGTGGGTGCTACACGAATGGAAATAGCTGAAGAGACATAAGAGGCATCTCAAAGGAAGATTCAATAGAACTGATGACTCAGAGGAAAGAAGGTCTGAAGGAGGAATGTGAAAAAGGACTCTAAGACTAACTAAATTGGGAGCCAAGGAAATAGTAATGCTAGTAACACACATTGCATAAAAAAGTGAGGAGGAGGAGGAAGAAAAAATTTAAATGAAATATGAGGCACCATCATGTCTAGTAGGCACTGGAAGGACTGGAATATATAGAGATCTAGGCTGGAAGTAAACAGTAAGGCATCATCTGCAAAGAGATAAGAGATGAAGATGGAGGAAAGGCAGAGGGAAAGGGAGGAGGGTAAGGGTGAATCTGGGGATGTATTTACTTAGGGAGTCTGGGAAATTATCAAGAGTGGTCTGAGATGGAAGAGGAGAAACCTTTAGCTCCATGCCAGTCCAGGGCATGGCCAGGGTGCTCAGTTAAGTCAAAACCTTCAAGGACCAAAGGAAATGAGAGCCAAGAAGCAGCAGCAAATCCAAAGGAAAGTATTTTCTAGAGAGATCTCCACATTCATTCATTTGACAAATATTTGAGAACCTGGCCCTTATCCAGGCCCTGAACCAACTAAGATGGGCAAAACAGAAAGCCACTCTCAGGGGGTTCACATCCTGCTGGTGCAGATGGACAGCACAGACACGTCATCACCAGTACAAAGATCCATGAAGCGGGTCAATAGATAAGAGAGTGACAGGGCATCTCCAGGAGGCTGCTCTGAGGAGGTGGCATTCTGACAAAACCATAAAGCAAGGAAGAGCATCCCAGGCTGAGGGGACAGCAAAGGGCCAGGCTGGAGTATGGCACTTGTTTGGTGTTTGTGCAAGTGGCAAGGAGGCCAGAGCAGTATCCTCGGAGGTTTGAAAGAATACAGTGACATAGTGTTGCTTCACTCTGAAAAGAACTACTCTGGAAGTCTGTCTGTGGCTCAAAGGGTAGGTTCAGGGAGAGTACAAGAGGGCACAGAGGTGGTCAGAAGGTCCCAGCAGTGGTGGAAGTGAGAGACAGTGGTTTGGAGCTGGAGGGTGGAGCCATGTGAGAGGGAGACCTGGCAGGAGCTGTGGGAGGGGAAGGGCGCAGAGGGAGGAGGGAGACTGTTGCATGCTCATGAAATCATCTACAAGCGGGGCTGTTCAGAATTTCTGCAGACACAAGGAAGACAGGATACTCTGGCCTGCATCTGGTTGGGTGTTTTTGGTTTGTTTTGCAGATTTCTGTGGAATGTCTATAGGTGTCAGGGAAAGGCGAATTTGGCGTTGTGGAAAGTCAGTTCCTTTGGGGAGGAACTTGATCTTGTGTTTCTTATGTCAGATAGGAAAATGCCGACCTCTCCACACCTCAACCGTAGGTCTAGAACGGAGAGTGGCTCACCTCAGACTAACTAGAGTTTTTAAAATAACACCTCATGAAATCTCCTCTGCAGCCCAACTCCAGCATTTCCTGGACTCTGGGTACCCCTGTGGGGTGGCCCTGTGCCCCATCTTGAGGGCCACCATTCTCCAATCCTCTCCACACAGGCAGCTTGGTCTTTCTGACTCTCCAGTCTGCAGGCTGGTCGCTAATTCAATGCTCTCAAACAACTGCTTGGATCACATCAGGTTTTTTCTCAAAAACCTTCAATTTAGCAAGTTGAAATAAATGCCTCTTCTGAATGGCCCCAGCCTATATCTGTGCCCCTGCTGCTGCTGCTAAGTCGTGTCAGTCGTGTCCAACTCTGTGCGACCCCATAGATGGCAGCCCAACAGGCTCCCCCATCCCTGGGATTCTCCAGACAAGAACACTGGAGTGGGTTGCCATTTCCTTCTCCAATGCATGAAAGTGAAAAGTGAAAGTGAAGTCGCTCAGTCGTGTCCGACTCTCATCGACCCCATGGACTGCAGCCTACCAGGCTCCTCCATCCATGGGATTCTCCAGGCAAGAGCACTGGAGTGGGGTGCCATTGCCCTCTCCCATCTGTGCCCCACTGGTCTCCTATTTAGACCAGGATCCAGCCAAAATGTCATTGCTTGTTTTTCTCCAGGTGTGTGTGCACACACACACACAGACACACACACACATGGGCTTCCTGGGTGGCTCAGTGATAAAAAAAATCTGCCTGCCAGTGAAATAGACTAGAGCTCTATCTCTGGGTTGAGAAGATCCCCTGGAGTTGGAAATGGCAACCCACTCCAGTATTCTTGCCTGGACAATCCCATGGACAGAGGAGCTTGGCGAGTTATAGTCCATGGGGTTGCAAAAGAACTGGACACAACTGAGCAACTAAACAACACACATTCACTCACTCACACACACACACCCACACCCACACACCACCTTTTCTTACCACCATGCTTTTGCTCCTGTTCTTCCCCCAATATTGATACTTTCCCCATGCTTTACTTCCTGTAGAAGACCTACTTACCATTCCAGACCCACCTCTAATACCACACTTTCTCTGTCAAGTCTTTTGAAGGTGACCACCCTCCTTAAGATCCTTTCACAATTCACACAATTCTTATGGTGCTTGCCAGATCCTTTGGGTTGGGGTTATCTGTGTGCTCGTCTCAGCCTCTCCTCTTTCCCCATATAAGCCTGGTGGCTTAAGGACAAAAGATCCCTCTTCTTCATGTTTGTCTCCTCTGAGGTCGGAAGCACAAGGCCTTGAAAACAGTTAATAAATACTGACTTGGTTGCTTTTCAGATGAGACAAACAACAATTCTCAGAGAACTAAGAGTGGGAGGAAAGAGGCTTGTGAGCAAACACTCACCAGTGCTGGAATGTGCTGCAGGGGAATGAGGAGGGGTGGCCAATGTGGTGGATGCAGGCGTGGGGGACATCTAGTCCCAGGTGCCTGCAGTGAAGGAGGCACAGGCCTGGGGTCAGGACCACAAGGGCACCCTCCCACATGCGGCCCTGCTGTCTGGACTAGCCACCCAGGGGTCCCTAGACAGGAGAGACTCCGGGCACTCTCACTGGAGAAGGTTGGCTCTCCCACTCTAGGCTCCTGCAGTGGGCTGGGACCCTCTCAGGAGGGTTGCTTAGGTGCTCAGTCCTATCCGACTCTTTGCGACGCCATGGACTGTAGTCTACCAGGCTCCTCTGTCCATGGAATTCTCCAGGCAAGAATACTGGAGTGAGTTGCCATTCCCTTCTCCAGGGGAACTTCCCGACCCAGGGATGGAACTTGGGTCTCCTGCTTTGCAGCCAGATTCTTTACCGACTGAGCCACCAGGGCACCATTCCACCTCTGGCTAAAAAAGGCCTCAGTCTTCCAGACCTGTGCAGATTCCCCCCTCCTTGTTTATTCTGGTTTTCTGTTTTTCACCTTGAAATTATCCCAAATCTGGGCCTTGCACCTAACCATCAAAATGGTACAAAAGAAGACCAATCCCCCAAACAGCTATTTCTGCTTTTAGAGTGGGAAACACCCTCTACTATATTACTGAATTCAGTATCTCCCCCACCCCCAACTAGGCTGCAATGCAAAATTGGTTGCATACATTTCCTGGGCCCCACCTCTGGAAATCCTGATTCAGTAGATTGCAGTGGAGGCCCAGAATGAGAATTTTAACACACCTCTGGGGCAGTTCTCACACAGCCTTGGGAATGCTGACCTGACCTCTTCTTGTCACTAACAGCACTTCCTCAGCACCTCATAGGGTACCTTACTTTACTTGATCTTCCAAGAACCTGGGGGGCTGTTCTCACAGGCTCAGCCCCAGTTCTCAGAGGAAGGCAAGCCGCTCTGGGACAGGCGAGTGACTTATCTAAGTTTTCACTGTCAATGAACAGATCGAACCTGCACTCGGCTTTCTTGAGCCCCAGTCCTGCCATTTTTCACTGAAAAACAGGATCCTGAGCCCAAGCAGGAGGTGGATAGGGCTGGGTAGGAAGGACATTCCAAATCAAAGTCCACATAGTTCTGGCCCCTTGTTGCTCGAGGTCACCTGAAAGAAATGAATAGTGTATAAAAAATGCACTAACTTACCACTATGTTCACAATCTTTATCATGACAATTTAACCTTTTAAACACATTTTTCACCTTGAAACTGTTCCAATACACAAACTCAGAAAGAATAGAATAATATATTCCTGCTGCTGGTAAGTCACTTCAGTCATGTCTGACTCTGTGCGACCCCATAGACAGCAGCCCACCAGGCTCCCCTGTCCCTGGGATTCTCCAGGCAAGAACACTGGAATAGGTTGCCATTTCCTTCTCCAATGCATGAAAGTGAAAAGTGAAAGTGAAGTCACTCAGTCGTGTCCAACCCTCAGTGACCCCATAGACTGCAGCCCACCAGGCTCCTCCGCCCATGGGATTTTCCAGGCAAGAGTACTGGAGTGGGGTGCCACTGCCTTCTACCCCAAATCCAGATTCAACAATCATGATTCTGCCTTAGTTGCTCTTTCAAGCCCCTTTTATTATTTCTCTTTCTTCATTCTCTGCTGAAGTTCTTAAATATTTTAAAAACATATCCCAGACCTCATGTATGCCTGGCTGCATCTCATCAGAACATCCAGGCTTTGTGTTGGGAGTGTGACTTTGCAGACAGAGCCGGCTGGGCCCCCTGTATCAGGAACACGGGCTTCAGCGAATACCGCAGATACACCCGGGTGCTGGCAGGGCGGGCTGAGTCTGGCACCACATGTGGGTTCTCAATCATCCCAGCGAGCAAACACATTCTGGGCTCGCTCCAAACCCTCTGACACATTCGAGTGTTGACTTAATCCAGTCTCAGTTTGCCAGTGGCTGCTGAGTGCTATCTTGCCCGCTTCAAGACTGTCAGAACAGGAAACTGGGAAGTAGCCTCAAGACAGCCGTTACTCAATTCCCGTTCACAGGTAGAATTGTAACTAATCCCTTTCCTCAGTGAAAGAGAGGACATCTAATCCTGCTGCCATAAATCTCCCACAATCACACCGGGAGAACTCAGTCGGAGTCTCTAGCGTACATCAGGCAGGGAAGTACAGTCATTATTTTTAGCAACTACTTGTTAAATATTTGCCAGATCGGTACTGGGGTGCCTACCAGCCACACCAAGATGACAGGTAATCTAAGGCCACCTCTGCAGCAGGCAGGCGGATGTGACAGAGGGCCCTTTTATAGTTCACTTGGTTAGGGCTCTCCGGCTACAAGCCACCAGCTGTTGCCATCAGTACAACACCTATGAAATCAGAAGCGAGAGTCATGAAACGTGGACTGCAACACATCCATCTTAGCTTCAGTCCGGAGGCTCTGCCTCAACCAAAGTCACGTGTGACTTCCCTTCCTGTGCCCAGTCGGCATCCCTCCCTCCCTGCTCACCCTAAGGAGACATCCTTAGGAAGCTGCAGAGTGTCAGGCCACTCAAATGCCTCATCGTGCATTCTGCTGACGCACCATCCACACAGGCGGCGCACAGGAACCACAACTTTGGGTTGAGTTACCCACACTTCTATTTCTGGGAGACCGCAGCATATATGTGTCCTAAAACGCTTTTGGGAAACCAGGAATAGCCAAGCTTGACACATATTTTTACAAACACCTACTAGTTTCCACTTTTAATTCTAGTCACCGATACTTGAATGCTTTGTAGCTAGAGGAGGACCTCAGTCCTGGACTCTACCTCCACCACGCCTGTCCAACACCCATTGACTCACTTAATTAAATTCTTCTCTCACAAGATCACATTTCTGTTTTCATGTGGGTGAACAGGGGCGGAGACAATCAGCTCTATAGTTATTTTTCAACTCAGAAGGGAACGGGTATCACCTTGGAGATGCAGACCCCAAACTGAAATTAAACTGTATGTGGCATAACTTATAAATAAACGTGTCTGTCTTTATGATGCTGGAACCACCACTGCTGCAAAAGTAGATAATTCAGTTGATTTAGCTGATGGTTTTGTATGAAGGATTATTTGGGGTTGTCTCTTAAAGACAGGCAGCACCTGTTAAAGTTTCTAATCTGAATCAGAGTAGAGAATAGGGTGAGACCAAATGAGGTGCCCAGGGCACAAAATTTAAGGAGGCACTCACTCTCAGGGGCTTGCAAGTGTAGGATCCACAGTTGCACCACCCTGGGAGTGAGTGCCTCTTTAAAATTCACCCTTGGACTCTTTCTTTGCCTCACCCTAGTCTCAGCCACCACGTGGGGACTGGGGCCAGCAGGGAGCAGAAGTTAACTTGTTCAATTGCAGAGTTTCCCAGTACAAATCTGGGCAATTCCAATTCAGAACATCAGGGTGAGCTTCAGGAATCATTTAAAATAAGCTCTTTTGTGTAATACTGATATGTAGCTAGAAATACTTAGAATTAAATAGAAGGCAACAATCCTTTAAACTTAGGTGACAGTCCTTTAAATTTAACATTACCTCCAAGTATCAATATTGGATCCAATTCTGAGTTTTCTCCATGTAGATAGTACTGGGAGATCTGATTCTCTATCAGTTAGGGTAGTGTTCTGCTGCAACCATTGTAAAATCCTCCTATGGCTTAAATAAGTAGTAATTTATATTTCCCATAACTACATGGCACCCCACTCCAGTACTGTTGCCTGGAAAATCCCTATGGAGGAGCCTGGTAGGCTGCAGTCCATGGGGTCTCTAGGAGTCGGACACGACTGAACGACTTCACTTTCACTTTCCACTTTCATGCATTGGAGAAGGAAATGGCAACCCACTTCAGTGTTCTTGCCTGGAGAATCCCTTGGACGGAGAAGCCTGGTAGGCTGCAGTCCATGGGGTCACAAAGAGTCGGACACGACTGAAGTGACTTAGCAGCAAGTATGGAAGTGGGTTACTGCTGGTATTGGTTAGCAATGTACTATAACCAGGAGCAAGATCTATGAGATTCTCTTGGGCTTTCCTTGGGTTTGCTTGCCTTGCAGCCCCCCAAATGGCAGTTATAGTGCCAGGAGTCTCCTACCTTCAAGATGGCGAGGAAGGATGAAGCAGACACATACTGCCAGCCTTGTCAGTCCTCCAGCATCAAGAAAGTAAGAGCCTTCCCAGAAGCCACTTCTTCCCAGACCTCTACTAGATCTCATTGGCTGGAGCTGGGTCACATGACCAGGTGTTGTGAGTCTGGGAAATTAGGGACCAAGTTCATGGTAAACTGGCTTAGACTAGTGTTTGTCAAACTTCAGCAAGCACAGGAGTCACCTGGAGGGCTTAAAACACCACTCATCACCACCCCTGCCCCATCCCCTACCCCTCCGAGATTCTGATTCAGTCAGCCTGGGTTAGGACCTGAGGATTTTATTATTTAAAGTTCCCAAGTGATACTGGTACTGCTAATCTTAGGGAAATGCTTTGAGAACCACTGACTTGTCACCAATGGCTCCCAACCTTGGTAATGCATTAGAAACATCTGGAGAGCATTTTTAAAGGTAAAGGTTCCCCAGTCCCACCTCTAACTGTTCTAATTTGTTGGTGGGGTCCAGGCATTCCTAATGTCAAAGCTCTACAGATGATTTTAATGGTACTTAGGGATGGAAATTACTGTTCCCTGATTATGACTCCTAATCTGGTACTGCTATTTGAGGTTCCTATTAACAAGGAGGAAGGAGAGGAGAACAGGCCAGTAGCAGGTTCAGACAGGGGTTCAAAAACTTGTCCACAACTTCAAATCATTTGGAAATCTTTTCAAAATTCCAGAGTTGAGGACATACCCCAGACACTTAAATCACAATCTCTGGAGGTGGGACACAGGCATCAGTAGTTTTTGAAACTCTCCAGGTGATTCCAACGTGCAGACAAGTTTGAGAACCTCATGTTTGAGAGAAGATTACCATGAAGATGATTACATTTGAAAACAATGTAACAGATAGGTATGAAGAAAGGTTATTCAGATTGGAAAAGAGAAACCTTAAGATTTACATAATTATAGCTTCCAAGTGTGTGAGAAAATTTCACAAAGGATGCTGTTACCCATCCTGAACTGAAGACCAGCAAGGAGGAAATAGGATTAACCTCACCAGAGGCCTTGGCTTTGATGCAAAGAAAAATTTCCTAGCTGCAAATTATTACAATGAAATGTGGTGCAGGGAGAATGGGGTTGTGCAATCTTGTCACTTAAGAGCTGTAAAAATAGTATAGATTCTCATCCTCTTGGAATGTTTCAGTGTCATTTTTTTCTGAAGGTGAAGAGGTGGATGAAATGACCTGTCTAGATTTCTTCTTTGAAAATTTTCCATTTTATTCTTCTTCTCCTCCTTCCACATCTCAACTTAGAAGACAGGCCTCCACATTAACAATTCAAAGAAACATAACCTTTGCCCATCTATCGACTTGAGTGGATAAAATATCTGACAGATAGTAATAGGCTGAGATGCCACTGGCTCAGACTGTTTGGCTCTCTAAAATGCTATTTTGAGTTTCTAGATGACAAACATACTGCCAAATAGAGAGGGTCATCTGAATTTCATTTGAATGAGTTCTTGTGTTTGAAATATAAATGCTCAAGGATGATACTCCATCATGTCTGAGCCTTGCCATACATACACACACACACGCACACACACGACCAGAATTGCTATTTTCATGTCACACAGAAATAATATATGTGTTCAAATATAGCTACAATTAAAATATGTTTTCCTCTGTATATTAAAATGTCACAGGCTATTGTCAGGAGGACATGCCCTTGCGGGACTGGTAATGGATTCACCTTGATCGTGAAAAGCACATTAGTCACTCAGTTGTGTCCAACTCTTCCACTCCCTGGGCTGTAGCCTGCCAAGATCCTCTGTCCATGGAATTCTCCAGGCAAGAATACTGGAGTGGGTTGCCATTCCCTTCTCCAGGAGATCTTCCCGACCCAGGGATTGAACCCAGGTCTCCTACATTGCAGGCAGATTCTTTACCATCTGAGCCACCAGGGAAGCCCTGATAATACCTAACCGTGGTACCAGTAATATGTATCAGTCCAACTGCTGGGGCCTCAATTCAGAGGGAGAAATAGAATGAAACAATTGAACATGCAGTGGATCTTAGGTTAAAGGTCAAAGATTTAGAGTCTTATTCCCAAATTTTGCTGCATGTTAGAATCACCACAGAGAGCTATGGATGTAGAAGCCAAGCATCAGTAGTCTTTGAGATTTCCAGGTGATTCCCATGTACAGCAAAGTTTGACAAATACTGCCTTCAGTTCAGTTCAGTTCAGTTCAGTCCCTCAGTCGTGTCCGACTCTTTGCGACCCCATGAATCGTAGCACGCTAGGCCTCCCTGTCCATCACCAACTCCCGGAGTTCACTCAGACTCACGTCCATCGAGTCAGTGATGCCATCCAGCCATCTCATCCTCTGTTGTCCCCTTCTCCTCCTGCCCCCAATCCCTCCCAGCATCAGAGTCTTTTCCCATGAGTCAACTCTTCATATGAGGTGGCCAAAGTACTGGAGTTTCATTATGGAGTCTAAATCTCTCATAGAAAGAATTTCTCTTAGGTCTCAGGTCAAGAGTAGAGGTGGAATTAGGAAAAATGTTCTCCTTGCTGGGTATGACAGAGATTAATTATCCCAAATATTTACTCTTCCTACTTCCTCTATAATAAAAGAGTTCTAACAGTTCTCTGACTACACGACTGTTCAAAATAAAGCTCCCCTTGTAGCAGAGTGTGGCTTTACATCTAAATTCTGGCCAATTATATTAATATAATTAACTTCCACTTAATATTCCTGGACAATCCTTAAAAGAAATGCATGTATTCCTCTCCTCTTCTACCTGCTTGCCAGCTGGAATGTAAACATAATAGATGGAGCTCCAACAGACAATTGGACAATGAGATGACTTTGGGGAAATGGAAGCCATGCATAGCAAAGAAACAAGGTAAATGAAGCCTGGTTCCCAATATGGCAGAGCTTGATGCCCACCCTAGACTGACCAGCTACCTCTGGACTTCTTAATGGATACGAAAAATAAACTTCTCACTTGTTTATGGCACTGTTTCTATTCATTGCAGCTACACTCAATTCTAACAGAGTCAGTGATTCCCAAATTTGGGGTTATATCAGAAACACTTGTAAGGCTAATGAAGCATATTGAAGGTGATGATTCTATTACCTAAGTTTGAGAACAACTATTCAGGTATCACTGGGAGGTACAGACAGGAGGTATGCGTGTGCTTTCTCAGTCATGTCTGGACTCTTTGCAACCCCAAGGACTGTAGCCTGCCAGTCTCCTCTGTCCATGAGATTCTCCAGGCAAGAATCTTGGAGTGGGTTGCCATTTCCTCCTCCAGAGGATCTTGCCAACTCAGGGATCGAACCTGTCACCTGAGGCTCCTTCATTGCAGGCAGATTCTTTACTGCTGACCCACCAGGGAAGCCTTAGAGAGGAGATATAGTGAAGGTAAAAATTTGAAAAGTAATGAGTGGTTACATTCATTTTGGAGAAGCAAACCTGCTGAATTAAATATTTAGCAGGATAGTGTGATGATTAAATATCTCATTTCAGGGAGTAAATATACCTAGACTTAAATCCTGGACTTGCCACTCATTGGCCACAAAGTCAAGCCAAGTTAACTTTTCTAAGCCAATGGGCCAGAAATGGTAGCTATTGCTGGTGGTATTGAGAGAATTAAATGAAATAATCTAAGATGGTGCTTAGTATAGTAAATGTCACTTAGTAAACCAACCAGTCCATTCTGAAGGAGATCAGCCCTGGGATTTCTTTGGAAGGAATGATGCTAAAGCTGAAACTCCGGTACTTTGGCCACCTCATGTGAAGAGTTGACTCATTGGAAAAGACTCTGATGTTGGGAGGGATTGGGGGCAGGAGGAGAAGGGGACGCCAAAGGATGAGATGGCTGGATGGCATCACTGACTCGATGGATGTGAGTCTGAGTGAACTCCGGGAGTTGGTGATGGACAGGGAGGCCTGGCGTGCTGAGATTCATGGGGTCGCAAAGAGTCGGACACGACTGAGCGACTGATCTGATCTGATCTGAAAGGTTTATTAAGTGTTGGCTGGGGAAGAAAATGAGAGTTGAATTCATGATCTGACTTTGAGTTACACTTTAATCCCTGAGTATTTGGTTCCACTCTGTCCAACATGGTAGCCACTAACAACATTTGTCACCACATTTATTAGAGGATGGCTACGGTTAAAAAGGACAATAATGCTGTTGCCTTGACTGTGGAAAAATTGAAATCTGTATACATTGCTAATAGGAATATAAAATGATGTAACCATTTGGGAAAACAGTTTGGCACTTCCTCAAAATGTTAAATACAGACTTATCCCATGACCCAGCAATTCTAGGTATAATCCAAGAAGAAAAAAAAAAAAAATGTCCATACAAACTAGTACAGAAGTATTCACAGTACCATTATTCACAAAAGTCAAAAAGTGGAAAAAACCCAGATGTCCATCCACTGATGAATGGGCAAATGAAATATTACCTGCAATGGAATATTATTTGGCACTAAAAAGGAAGAAAGTACTGGTGCATGCTAAAGTACAGATGGACCTGAAAACATTATTCTAAGTGAAAGCAGCAGTCACAAAACCTCAAATACTATATAATTCCATTTACATGAAATGCCCAGAATAGACAAATTCATGAAGATAGAAAGTAGGTTAGTGGGTGCTGAGGGCTGGGGGTGGGGGTAATAAAGAATGACTATAATAGGTATGGGATTTCCTTTGGGGTAACAAAATATTCTCAAATTAGGCAGTGGTGATGGTTGCACAAGTCTATGACTGTACTAAAGACCACTGGATTGTAACCTATGATGGTATGTGAATAATAATGCTGTTAAGAACAAAGAACACAAGAGAAGACTCTACACATGGACATCATCAGATGGTCAATACCGAAATCAAATTGATTATATTCTGTGCAGCCAAAGATGAGAAACTCTATACAGTTAGCAAAAACAAGACCGGGAGATGACTATGGCTCAGATCATGAACTCCTTACTGCCAAATTCAGACTTAAATTGAAGAAAGTGGGGAAAACCAGTAGACCATTCAGGTATGACCTAAATCAAATCCCTTATGAGTATACACTGGAAGTGAGAAATAGATTCAAGGGATTAGGTCTGATAGACAGAGTCCCTGAAGAACTATGGATGGAGGTTCGTGAGACTGTACAGGAGACAGGGATCAAGACCATCCCCATGGAAAAGAAATGCAAAAAAGCAAAATGGCTGTCTGAGGAGGCCTTACAAATAGCTGTGAAAAGAAGAGAAGTGAAAAGCAAAGGAGAAAAGGAAACATACACCCATTTGAATGCAGAGTTCCGAAGAATAGCAAGGAGAGATAAGAAAGCCTTCCTCAGTGATCAATGCAAAAGAAATAGAGGAAAACAACAGAATAGGAAAGACTAGAGATCTCTTCAAGAAAATTAGAGATACCAAGGGAACATTTCATGTTCCAGGCAAAGATGGGCACAATAAAGGACAGAAATGGTATGGACCTAAAAGAAGCAGAAGATATTAAGAAGAGGTGGCAAGAATACACACATCAGATCAGATCAGTTGCTCGGTCGTGTCCGGTTCTTTGCGACCCCATGAATCGCAGCACGCCAGGCCTCCCAGTCCATCACCAACTCCCGGAGTTCACTGAGACCCACGTCCATCGAGTCGGTGATGCCATCCAGCCATCTCATCCTCTGTTGTCCCCTTCTCCTCTTGCCCCCAATCCCTCCCAGCATCAGAGTCTTTTCCAATGAGTCAACTCTTTGCATGAGGTGGCCAAAGTACTGGAGTTTCAGAATACACGGAAGGACTATACAAAAAAGATCTTCACAACCCAGATAATCCCAATGGTGTGATCACTCAGCTAGAGCCAGACATACAGGAACCTGAAGTCAAGTAGGCCTTAGGAAGCATCACTACAAACAAAGCTAGTGGAGGTGATGGACTTCCAGTTGAGCTATTTCAAATCCTAAAAGATGATGCTGTGAAAGTGCTGCACTCAATATCCCAGCAAATTTGGAAAACTCAGCAGTGGCCACAGGACTGGAAAATGTCCATTTTTATTCAATCCCAAAGAAAGGCAGTGCCAAAGAATGCTCAAACTACTGCACAATTGCACTCAACTCACCCACTAGTAAAGTAATGCTCAAAACTCTCCAAGCCAGACTTCAACAGTATGTGAACTGTGAACTTCCAGATGTTCAAGCTGGATTTAGCAAAGTCAGAGGAATCAGAGATCAAATTGCCAACATCCGCTGTATCATGGAAAAAGCCAGAGAGTTCCAGAAAAACATCTGCTTTATTGACTATGCCAAAACCTTTGACTGTGTGGATCACAACAAACTGTGGAAAATTCTGAGAGAGATGGGAATACCAGACCACCTGACCTGCTTCCTGAGAAATCTGTATGCCAGTCAGGAAGCAAAAGTTAGAACTGGACATGGAATCAGGAAAGGAGTCTATCAAGACTTATATTGTCACCCTGCTTAACTTATATGCAGAGTACATCATGAGAAATGCTGGGCTGGATGAAGCATAATCTGGAACCAAGACTGCTGGGAGAAATATCAATAACTTGAGATATGGCGATGACACCACCCTTATGGCAGAATGTGAAGAAGAACTAAAGAGCCTCTTGATGAAAGTGAAAGAGGAGAGTGAGAAAGTTGGCTTACAGATCAACATTCAGAAAACTAAGATCATGGCATCTGGTCCCATCACTTCATGGCAAATAGATGGGGAAACAGTGGAAACAGTGACAGACTTTATGTTTTGGGGCTCCAAAATCACTGCAGATGGTGACCGCAGCCATGAAATTAAAAGACACTTGTTCCTTGGAAGAAAAGCTGTGACCAACCTAGACAGCATATTAAAAAACAGAGACATTACTTTGCCAACAAAGGTCTGTCTAGTCAAAGCTATGGTTTTATCAGTAGTCATGTATGGATGTGAGAGTTGGACTGTGAAGAAAGCTGAGCGCCAAAGAAGTGATGCTTTTGAACTGTGGTGTTGGAGAAGACTCTTGAGAGTCCCTTGGACTGCAAGGAGGTCCAACCAGTCCATCCTAAGGGAAATCAATCCTGAATATTAATTGGAAGGGCTGATGCTAAAGCTGAAGCTCCAATAGTTAGGCGACCTGGTGCAAAGAGCCAACTCATTGGAAAAGACCCTGATGCTGGGAAAGATTGAAGGCAGAAGGATAAGGGGACAACAAAGGATGATATGGTCTGATGGCATCATCGACTCAATGGACATGAGTTTGAGTAAACTCCAAGAGTTGGTGATGGACAGCGAGGCCTGGCATGCTGCAGTCCATGGGGTTGTGAAGAGTCAGATACGACTAAGCAACTGAACCAAACTGAACTGAACTAAGAACTAAACATGGCATGCCCCCCAAAATATTTTAAAAAACTATCTTTGTAGGAAAATAGGTGAAATTTAAAATTCGTCAAGGCACACACTGTATAATGGAAAGAACATTGGCCAAGTGTCAAGATAGATTTTAGGTCTGCAGTCACTATTTAGCAACAGCAAGGCTTAGGGCAAGTCTCTTAACTTCTATCTTCATTTATTACAGGATGAGGGTTCCATCTCAAATATTTGCTGGCAGTGATATCTTTCCTGTTGACCTGATAGACCAGCTGTCGCATCAGATTCTCAAGGGGCTTCCTGATCCAACACACAGGTGAGCTGCTGCTACTGGCTGCAGCCCTGAATTCTCTTTAAGGGAAAAATCTGATGAAATACGTGCAGGGGAGTCACAGGTTGGCAGGCCAGTGAAACATCCCTTCCTCAGCAGGAATTGCTTAGTGTGTTCCCTGCAATTCCTTCACAGAAGGAATCCCACAAAGAGAGAGAGGATCGGGTTCTCAGTTTTGTACTTGGATGCAATCTCAGAAACGACAGCATGATCTCTGTTCGTTTCCAAGGCAAACCATTCAATATCACAGTAATCCAAGTCTATGTCCCAATAAGTAACACTGAAGAAGCTGAAGTTGAACGGTTCTATGAAGACCTACAAGACCTTTTAGAACTAACACCCAAAAAAGATGTCCTTTTCATTATACGGGACTGGAATGCAAAAGTAGGAAGTCAAGAAACACCTAGAGTAGCAGGCAAATTTGGCCTTGGAATACGGAATGAAGCAGGGCAAAGACTAATAGAGTTTTGCCAAGAAAATGCACTGGTCATAGCAAACACCCTCTTCCAACAAAACAGGAGAAGACTCTACACATGGACATCACCAGATGGTCAACACCGAAATCAGACTGATTATACTCATCAGGCAAAGATGGAGAAACTCTATACAGTCAACAAAAACAAGACCAGGAGCTGACTGTGGCTCAGATCATGAACTCCTTATTACCAAATTCAGACTTAAATTGAAGAAAGTAGGGAAAACCACTAGACCATTCAGGTATGACCTAAATCAAATCCCTTATGATTATACAGTGGAAATGAGAAATAGACTTAAGGACATAGATCTGATAGATAGAGTGCCTGATGAACTATGGACTGAGGTTCGTGAGACTGTACAGGAGACAGGGATCAAGACCATCCCCATGGAAAAGAAATGCAAAAAAAGCAAAATGGCTGTCTGGGGAGGCCTTACAAATAGCTGTGAAAAGAAGAGAAGCAAAAACCAAAGGAGAAAAGGAAAGATATAAGCATCTGAATGTAGAGTTCCAAAGAATAGCAAGAAGAGATAAGAAAGCCTTCTTCAGCAATCAATGCAAAGAAATAGAGGAAAACAACAGAATAGGAAAGACTAGAGATCTCTTCAAGAAAATTAGAGATACCAAGGGGACATTTCAGGCAAAGATGGGCTCAATAAAGGACAGAAATGATATGGACCTAACAGAAGCAGAAGATATTAAGAAGAGGTGGCAAGAATACACAGAAGAACTGTACAAAAAAAGATCTTCATGACCCAGATAATCATGATAATATGATCACTCATCTAGAGCCAGACATCTTGGAATGTGAAGTCAAGCGGGCCTTAGAAAGCACCACTACGAACAAAGCTAGTGGAGGTGATGGAATTCCAGTTGAGCTCTTTCAAATCCTGAAAGATGATGCTGTGAAAGTGCTGCACTCAATATGGCAGAAAATTTGGAAAACTCAGCAGTGGCCACAGGACTGGAAAAGGTCAGTTTTCATTCCAATCCCAAAGAAAGGCAATGCCAAAGAATGCTCAAACTACTGCACAATTGCACTCATCTCACATGCTAGTAAAGTAATGCTCAAAATTCTCCAAGCCAGCCTTCAGCAATACGTGAACCATGAACTTCCTGATGTTCAAGCTGGTTTTAGAAAAGGCAGAGGAATCAGAGATCAAATTGCCAACATCCGCTGGATCATGGAAAAAGCAAGAGAGTTCCAGAAAAACATCTATTTCTGCTTTATTGACTATGCCAAAGCCTTTGACTGTGTGGATCACAATAAACTGTGGAAAATTCTGAAAGAGATGGGAATACCAGACCACCTGATCTGCCTCTTGAGAAACCTGTATGCAGGTCAGGAAGCAACAGTTAGAACCGGACATGGAACAACAGACTGGTTCCAAATAGGAAAAGGAGTTCGTCAAGGCTGTATATTGTCACCCTGCTTATTTAACTTATATGTAGAGTACATCATGAGAAACGCTGGACTGGAAGAAGCACAAGCTGGAATCCAGATTGCTGGGAGAAATATCTATAGCCTCAGATATGCAGATGACACCACCCTTATGGGAGAAAGTGAAGAGGAACTCAAAAGCTTCTTGATGAAAGTGAAAGAGGAGAGTGAAAAAGTTGGCTTAAAGCTCAACATTCAGAAAATGAAGATCATGGCATCTGGTCCCATCACTTCATGGGAAATAGATGGGGAAACAGTGGAAACAGTGTCAGACTTTATTTTTCTGGGCTCCAAAATCACTACAGATGGTGACTGCAGCAATGAAATTAAAAGATACTTACTCCTTGGAAGGAAAGTTATGACCAACCTAGATAGCATATTGAAAAGCAGAGACATTACTTTGCCAACAAAGGTTCGTCTAGTCTAGGCTATGGTTTTTCCAGTGGTCATGTATGGATGTGAGAGTTGGACTGTGAAGAGGGCTGAGCGCTGAAGAATTGATGCTTTTGAACTGTGGTGTTTGAAAAGACTCTTGAGGGTCCCTTGGAGTGCAAGGAGATCCAACCAGTCCATGCTGAAGGAGACCAGCCCTGGGATTTCTTTGGAGGGAATGATGCTGAAGCTGAAACTCCAGTACTTTGGCCACGTGATGCGAGGAGTTGACTCATTGGAAAAGACTCTGATGCTGGGAGGGATTGGGGGCAGGAGGAGAAGGGGATGCCAGAGGATGAGATGGCTGGATGGCATCACTGACTCGATGAATGTGAGTCTGAGTGAACTCCGGGAGTTGGTGATGGACAGGGAGGCCTGGCGTGCTGCAATTCATGGGGTCACGAAGAGTTGGACACGACTGAGCAACTAAACTGAACTTAATGTAATACATCTTTCTATTTGAACTTCACAGAGTGGGAGAGGAAAATTGAGCCTGACACACATCTTAGTTTTATTTAATTAAACAATAAGAACAATAAAATTACAAGGGACTGCTGAAGGAATTAAATCTCAACTTTTATCTGAATTACCTCAATCAAATTTGAGGCCAGAGCTTCCAAACTTTTTTGTTGAAAAGTTAGCATGAGTCTTGCCTCAAAATTTGGTTCTATTCCCTCTCTAGGCTCACTCTGTTGGTGATGTTATGCTGCTTCACTACTTTAAATATTCTTCTCTCATCTTCACAGCCTATCACAACTCCACCAGGAAATCCTGTTGACTTGACTGTCAAACTATGTTGAAGTATACTGACTTCAAAGTTAGCTTCTTTGACATCATCGTTGCCATATTGGTCCAAGCCACCATCATCTTTCTCCCCTGGATTTCTGCCATGGACTCTTAACCATTCACTCGTCTTTGCTCCACGTACTAGGCAAAACAATGCTTCACAGTGTAAATCAGGTCATGTCACAACTTTCCTTTATGTCCCCAATGGCTTCTCACAAAAGCCAAAGTCCTTACCACTGCTGCTGCTGCTAAGTCACTTCAGTCGTGTCCAACTCTGTGTGACCCCATAGACAGCAGCCCACCAGGCTCCCCCATCCCTGGGATTCTCCAGGCAAGAACACTGGAGTGGGTTGCCATTTCCTCCTCCAATGCATGAAAGTGAAAAGTGAAAGTGAAGTTGCTCAGTCATGTCCAACTCTTAGCAACCCCATGGACTGCAGCCCACCAGGCTCCTCCATCCATGGGATTTTCCAGGCAAGAGTACTGGAGTGGGTTGCCTTTGCCTTCTCCAGAAGTCCTTACAGTGGCCACCAAAGCCCTGCGTGATCTACCCGCTTCCTCCCACCTCTTTGGCTCATTCCGCTCTCGCCGCAGGGGTCCCCTTGCTACTCCTTGAGAAGGCAGGTGGACTCACCTCACAGACTTTGGTCTGTTTCTTCTGCTGGAAAGACTTTTCTGCAAGATAAATACTGAAATACATACAACTTTGTGACCTTTGTTTAAAAATTACAAATAAAAATTAGATCCAAGTTCTTGAAGGGACAGCCCTGCAAGTTAGGGATCTGAAATTTCAGCTTCACAGTAAATCCATTTTTTTCTCAGATGTCTGCTTGACTGACTCACTCCTCTCCTTCAAAGTTTTGTTCTAATCTTACTTTCTCACTGAGGCTGGCCACGACCTCACTGCGACATGTTCCTCCACTGTCAACGTTTTCCCCACAGCATTTACTATTGTTCAATATACTATATAATCAACTTATTTATTATACTTATTGCTGCCCCCGACCTCAATAGAATGTAAGCTTCAGGACCCCCAGCCCCTAGAACAATCTTGGCATAGAGTAAGTGTAGAAAAAAATAAATTTCTGTTTCTCTAATGCTATTTTAAAAGCTACTGAAACTCCTAGACCTGGCATATTTTAGGTACTCAGTTAGCCATCATCTTGAAGAATAATTTTAAAAAGCTGTTATTAAAAAAAAAAAGTCATCATTGGATAAACAACAAGGTCCTACTACATAGCACAAGGAACTAGATTCAATATCCTGTGATAAGCCATAATGGAAAAAATATTTAAAAATAATGTGTGTATATATATATGCATGTAATAACTAAATAATTTTGCTATACAGTAGAAATTGACACATTTTAAGTCAACCCTAATTTTTTTAAAAAGTAACAATAACAACAAAATAGTATCACTGCTTCTATTCATCCAGTACCTGCTGCTGCTGCTGCTGCTGCTGCTAAGTCACTTCAGTCATGTCCGACTCTGTGTGACCCCATAGACAGCAGCCCACCAGGCTCCCCCGTCGCTGGGATTCTCCAGGCAAGAACACTGGAGTGGGTTGCCATTTCCTTCTCCAGTGCATGAAAGTGAAAAGTGAAAGTGAAGTCGCTCGGTTGTGCCCGACTCTTAGTGAACCCATGGACTGCAGCCTACCAGGCTCCTCTGTCCATGGATTTTCCAGACAAGAGTACTGGAGTGGGGTGCCATTGCCTTCTCCTCCAGTACCTAGCATGTGCCAACCTTTTTTTTACATTCTCCTAATAGCCTGACTATTATTATTCCATTTTACAGATGGGAGAACCAAGTTTAAATACATTGCCCAGGGTCACACAACTCAGAAATAACCAACTGGAATTAAACCCAGGTTAAGCCTGTGAATTTTCCCTTTTGCTGGTAACAAGTGACATTAATAATGCAGTTCCTTTCTGGCATGGCTGAACGAGACAATACAAAAAACTGCCTAAGTTTGAGATTAATGCACAACTCCAGTGAGTACTTGCTTTGAGACCCTGGTTAAGTCTTCTTAACCTCTGAGTTTCAGTTTTCTTCTCTGTAAAATGGGTCTCACAAAGCCTACTTTGAAGGATAGTTAAGAGAAGTAAAGGCTTGTATTGAGGCTTTAATCAGCATTAGTAAATATTCCCCTCAAAGGATTTGAAAGAGTTTATAATTAAATAGACATTCATAACAGCCTTTGGAGGAGCGTGCGAGCCAGTTGCCATGGGGACGTCAGTGGCAGGGCCTTTCCGGAGCCCAGCACACAGGGCTGGGCTGAGAGAGCGCTGCAGGAGTGGGGCAGGGAAGCCCAGCGTTGCAAACCACAAGGCAATGAAAGAGCCTCTTTTCTGAAGTTACATTTTGTGCTTGCCTCCTACAAGCTGGCTTGCTCACATCTTTCCGTAAGACCCTGGAGTAGGTCTTTTTTTAACACTTCAGTGAACAAGTGTCACAGGATGTCTGAAGTTTCCTGGAATTGAGTCATCCCGTACAATTTCAAATATTTGAAGTGCTAAATGAAAGAAAAGCTCCAAACTCTTGTTATATTTCTGCCAAGCTGCTTTGGGAATAATGGGTGAGGAGAGCCAATCTGGCAGTGTGAGGTGTTGGGGAGCCTGAGCCAAAGGCTAGGAGGGCCCCTAGGTGAGAAGGAACTGACTAGTATCCCCGAGACTCCAACTAATTAACTCAGCTGAGAGCCCCAGGCTTGCCTCATGCACCCCGGAGGGGCCCACATCTTACACAGACTGGCATAGGGCAGCACTGATTTACATTACTTATTTTCTTCTATAGATGTTTTAAATATTCCTTAAATTAACAATTTGATCTTATGAAAGATAAGTTTGCATCTGTAAAATATTATAAAAGAGAAATTAAAAAACCTACAACCCTAATGTGGCAACAACTGAAAAATATGTATTTTATAAAGAATGGGTCCATGTATTTAATATATGTGACATTCTTGATTTTCTAACTTGTAAGGCAGGGTTCTGATATTGAGGAAGGTGGGGCAATAGGATAGAGTCTGGCTATGAGTAATCAAGTCCTAAAAAATAAGAGCTTAAACAAGATAGAAACTTATTTTTTTTTCATTTAAAATAAATCTAGGACTTCCCTGGTGATCCAGTCTTTAAGAATCTTCTTACCAGTGCAGGAACACATGTTATAGTCCAGGAAGATCCCACGTGTCACAATGAGAAGCCCACGAAGCCCACTTGCTGCAACTAGAGAAAGCTTGCACAAGCAATGAAGACACCACACAGCTAAAAGTAAGTAAATAAATAAAATTTTTTAAAAGAAATTAAAGAAATCTATAGAAAGTCAGTCTAGGAGTTGCATGTTGTTCTGTGGTCACCAGGGACCAGAACTCCTTCCAACTTAGTATGTCTGTCATTCTTGGGCTGTGTTACTCGATGGCTGCTGGAGCTCCTTATTTGAAGCAATAGAAAGGAAAACTGAAGTGTCTACTGATACTTTCTACAGTTGCACCTTTTTTCTGCTCCCATCTGATTGGCCAGAACTTAGTCACATGGTCACACCCAGCTGCAAGGGAAGCTGACAAATGCAATCTATTAGCTGGATGTAAGGCGACCCCGTGGTAAACACTCTGCCTGCCAATGCAGGAGACGCAAGAGACACTTGGATCCCTGAGTCAGAAAGATCCCCTGGAGTAGGAACTGGCAACCTACTCCAGTATTCTTGCCTGGAAAATTCCCTGGACAGAGGAACCTGGTAGGCTACATACAGTTCACAGGGTTGCAAAAGAGTCAGACATGACTGAGTGCACTCATGCATGCATGGTGACCAGAGAAAAATTAGGATTTGTTATAAGGAAGAGGCGGAGAAGGCAATGGCACCCCACTCCAGTACTTTTGCCTAGAAAATCCCATGGACAGAGGAGCCTAGTAGGCTGTAGTCCATGGGGTGGCTAGAGTCAGACACGACTGAGCGACTTCACTTTAACTTTTCACTTTCATGCATTGGAGAAGGAAATGGCAACCCACTCCAGTGTTCTTGCCTGGAGAATCCCAGGGATGGGGAAGCCTGGTGGGCTGCTGTCTCTGGGGTCACACAGAGTCGGACATGACTGAAGTGACTTAGCAGCAGCAGCATAAGGAAGAGGAGAACAATATTGAGAGGCTATCTGCAGTCTTCTTTCACTTCCTTTCTAACTCTAAGTTGTGATGAATAACTGGATACTTCTGGTGTTTGAATATTAGGTAAGGATGGCTACATAAATTATCACATTTAACCCTCATATAGTTAATAAAAATGCCACAGGATGGGAGTCAACAGACACTTAAAATTAAGAAACAAAGTAGGGCACAATAACAATACAAGATATGGGTTTGAATTCTGATTCTTTTTTAATTGAGTAATCTCAGCTAACCTACAGTGGTAGTGAGTAAAACCCCAGAAAAGTATTTAAAATTTTCAAAATCTTCAGCTAGTATATTTTTGTGTGAATTGTTTAGTAGCAAGTTTTTTTTTTTTTTTTAAATCCTTGGGCTGTTTTATATATATGATTTTTTTAAAGATATTTCATATGCTTAGGAAAAGGTGATGATTCAATTTTAAATTTGATCTATTAACAAACTGCTTTAACTCTCAAAAAGATTTTGTTTGTGAGATTTATAAATCTGTACTGTGAAATATTTGAGATGTTGGAGAGAATAAAAGTAGCAAATCATATTTCAAATGTCTAAAGAAATCTGGCTACTCATGTAGGAGGTATTGGCCATTTAAGAAATTTTCATTTATTAAATTTATGAATGAACTAAACATTAATCAAAGAATTAGTTCCATTTGATTTATTTATTTATTTATTTCCTGTTTATGTCAGAAACTGTTTATTGTAAACACTGAGGCACTCTCCCAGGCAGCCCAGATGAACACAGGGTAGCACTGTCCTGGGGTAAGGCGGTCTTCCTGGCAGATAAGTCAGGCAGCCTGCCCTCTAGTTCCATTTGATTTATAAAAAGATACAGTCTAATATACAGTAGCATAAAATACAATGTAAAAGTATTCTCTGTGAATGGTGCTTAATGGTTTAAAAATGCGAACTTTCAACGTAATGAATATTAATTAAATTCCAAGTAATTAGGAGTGTTCCTTTGCACATAGAAAAGCCCTCTCTATTATTAAAAAGTCACCAGCAGTAAATGTTCATCAACAGATGAATTGATGAAAAGATGTGGTGTACACAATGGAGCATTACTTAGCCATAAAAAAGAACAAAATAATGCCATCTTGCAGCAATGTGGATGACCTAGAGATTGTCATTCTGAGTGAAGTAAGTCAGGCAAAGACAAATATTATATATCACTTACACATGGAATCTAATTTTTAAAAAAGATACAAATGAACTTATCTGCTGCTGCTAAGTCATTTCAGTCGTATCCGACTCTGTGTGACCCCATAGACGGCAGCCCACCAGGCTCCCCTGTCCCTGGGATTCTCCAGGAAAGAACACTGGAGTGGGTTGCCATTGCCTTCTCCAATGCATGAAAGTGAAAAGTGAAAGTGAAGTCATTCAGTCATGTCTGACCCTCAGCGAAACCATGGACTGCAGCCTTCCAGGCTCCTCCGTCCATGGGATTTTCCAGGCAAGAGTACTGAAGTGGAGTGCCATTGCCTTCTCCATGAACTTATCTACAAAACAGAAATAGACCCATAGACATAGAAAACAAATTTATGGTTACAAAGGAGGGATAATTTAGGAGTTTTGGATTAACATATATATACTATGATATATAAAATAAACAAGGACCTACTGTCTAGCACAGGGAACTCACTATTTTGGAATAATCTATAAGGGGAAAAAGTTTGAATAAGAGTATATATAACTGAATCACTGTGCTGTACATATGAAACACAACATTGTAAATCAACTATGATAGTGAAAGTGAAAGTCACTCAGTCCTGTCCAACTCTTTGCGACCCAGAATACTGGAGTGGGTATCGATTCCCTTCTCCAAGGGATCTTCCCAACTCAGGGATTGAACCCAGGTCTCCTGCACTACAGGTGAATTCTTTACCTGTTGAGCCACCAGGCAAGCCCAAGAATGCTGGAGTGGGTAGCCTATCCTTTCTTCAGCAGATCTTCCCAACCCAGGAATCGAACCGAGGTCTCTTGCACTGCAGGCAGATTCTTTACCAGCTGAGCTACCAGGGAAGCCTATACTTCAATCTGAAAAAAACAACCACCAGCAGGTATAATTTCCTCTATTTCACAGATGAAGAAAGTGAGGCTCAGAGTAATTAAGCAATTTGCTGTGTGTCCCACAGTGAGTCTGGAAGTTGGGATTCAAACTGAACGTTCCCATCCTATTTCAGGCAAGGCTGGGGTTCTATATCTAGGAGGGAGTGTGGGGACTTCTGGCTCCGTAGCAGCTAGGAAGATGAAGGTCAGGTGGACTCTCTCTCTGGCTAGAACTGAGGTACCCAACTGAATGCCTTTGCAGTGTGAGTTTCCAGGATCTTCATGTGAGTGATAGAAGCAAGTGTCATCTTTGTAGTGCTTTCACATTGAAAACTCATGTATACACATAATAAAAAATCCAATAAAAATGGAGAAAGTACAAGAGTTTGTGAAAAGTAAGTCTTCTTAATTTTCTTTACTTCAGACCCCTGTTGTTCCCCTCTGCAGAGGAAACCACTGTGAATAATTTCTTGTGTGTCTTTCCATAAAAATTCCATACAAACTCATTCACAACCATGTGTGCATACTTCCCACTTTAAACTCTTCACTGTATACTCTCCTATTATTTGAGTATTTTTTATCAAGTGAGTATATTACTTTTTCAAAAACAGATAGTTTTTCCCAGATCATTCAGTTAGGTAGGAAAGGGGTTTTTAAATTCTGCTTTTGGATCACAAGACTGTTGATGGAGATTCTCTTAGCACATGTGGAATCACAGTTCTCTAAACTGCTCGCTGGCAGAAAAGCAGGTGCTGTGATGGAGAAGACTGCGCCTTCAAGATAGTTTATCTGTGGTTATTTGTCCTTCTCTCTCTGGAACCCAGCTCTCAGCACACAACTGAGTCAGTAATGGAGGCTCAGATACCTCTGGTTGGCTTCAGGATTCCAGAGCTTTCCGAGGCGAGTTCCTCAGTGTTCTGTTGTAACCACAGATGTACAATAACCTTGGAAATCATGAAGCCCTGTAACTAGGCTTGAAGACTAGGGAGCAGAGAAATCCCTGTTGAAGAATTAGTGGGAAAATTCTTTCAGTGATTAAGAAAGTTCAAGAAAATGGCTGTCATGAGAGAATCTTGTAAGAATTGTTGCCTGGATACTAGCAATAACCAATAAAGCCGGTGTTTTCCACACTCTGGACAGTGTACTACCTTGATCATTTTGGCTTATATTCAAGTATGACTCTGCTATTATTTACTTCTTTGTCTTACAATAAATTAATTTTTGTTTATCTTTAAATTAAACATATTAAGCTATTGCCCACAAAGTAGCCAAAGTGTTATTTTTTAAATGTCAGGTCACATCACCTCTCTGCTCAAAATCTTCCAATAGCTCTGATTGCCTTACAGCATTCGTTGTCTACAAGGATCTGTACGTCTTGTGCCTCCCAGTGCCCTCTCGTCTCATCTTCATGCTCCATCCCAACACTTAGCTTCATCCACAGTGGCCTCCTTGCTTCTTCCCCAACACGTCAAGCTCATTTCTGACACACGGTCTTCACACTTCAAGGTGGCTCTGCCTGGAATACTCCTCTAGACATCTCCTGGTTTCACAACGTTGATACATTCTGGTCACAAACAGTTCTTTCTCAGAAATGGGGATCTCCAAATGGCACTTGCCTGTCATTATATGACTTTTACCCTGCTTTATTTTCCTTCGTAGCATTTATTATCACCAAAAACATTATATAATTGTTCATTTATTTATCACCCATCTCCACTGACTAGAATGTAAACACCAAGAAATCAGGGGTCTTACTGTTTAGTCCACTATCGAATTCCCAGAACCTACAATGGGGCCCAAAACAGAACAAGGGCTTAATAGGCAATTGTTGAATGGATGGACGGGTAGAAAAATGGAAGTTTGGTATCTGAGGAGCAGACCCTACAAAGGAGGATTTACAAATAAATGGATGAATGGACTAGTCAGTAGAGGTTATAGAGAAATCTGACCAGTCTTTTTTTTAAGTGAATATAGATACTTGTCACTATCATACAACTAAATATGGATTTAAAATATGGATCATTTAGAGAAAACAATTTTTTTAAATCCCTAAGAATATAGTTGAATTTTCTTCTGATTTTTCATTGGGAAAGAAATCTAAAAAACAGTAGAACAATAATAAATGAAAAGGTCACTATATGTGAATTCAAAACTTAATTTCTTTAGGACATTTATTGCATTGCTGCTGCTGCTTAGTCGCTTCAGTCATGTCCGACTCTGTGCGACCCCATAGACAGCAGCCCACCAGGCTCCCCCGTCCCTGGGATTCTCCAGGCAAGAACACTGGAGTGGGTTGCCATTGCCTTCTCCAATGCATGAAAGTGAAAAATGAAAGTGAAGTCGCTGAGTCTTGTCCAACTCTTAGTGACCCCATGGACTGCGGCCCACCAGGCTCCTCCATCCATGGGATTTTCCAGGCAAGAGTACTGGAGTGGGATGCCATTGCCTTCTCCAGCATTATTTATTTGTTTTTACATTTCTCAGGGAAATCAAATTAAAATCACAATGAAATATAACTATATATCTATTACAATGACTAAAAAGCAATACTCCAAAACAAAACAAAATCCCCCAAACGGAATTCCCTGGTGATCCAGTGGCTAGGACATTATGCGCTGACTGCCAAGGGCCTGAGTTCAATCTCTGGTCAGGGAACTAAGATTCTGTAAGCCACGTGGCACAGTGAAAAAACAAAAACTACAACAAAACTGGCAATACTGAGGACAAGTGAAGATATGGAGCAAAGGAAATTTTCCTGCAGTCTTGATAGGAATACAAAATAGTACAGCCATTCTGGAAAACAGTTCGGTGGTTTTCTTATAAAGTTAAACATTCACTCACCCTATAGCCTGGTGATCCCGCTTTGAAGTATTTGCCTGAGAAAAATGAAAATTTGTGTTCAAACACTTACATGTGAATGTTTATAGTGGCTCTACTTGTTATTGACAAAATCTGGAAATAGTGCAAATGTCCTTCAACTAGTATTTGGAGAAACAAAATATGGAATTCCATACATGTTGCTCAGCAATAAAAAAGGAACAAACTACTGACATACACAATAACATGAATGAATATCTCAAATGCCTTATATTAACTGAAAGAAGCCAGACTAAAAGGCTGTTCAATTTAGTTCAGTTACTCAGTCGTGTCCAACTCTTTGAGACCCCATGGACTGCAGCACACTAGGCTTCCCTGTCCATCACCACCCCCTGAAGCTTGCTCAAACTCATGTCCATTGAGTTGGAGATACCATCCAGCCATCTCATCCTCTGTAGTCCCCTTCTCCTTCTGCCTTCAATCTTTCCCAGCATCAGGGTCTTTTCCAGTGAGTCAGTTCTTCACATGAGGTGGCCAAAGTATTGGAGCTTCAGTTTCAGCATCAGTCCCTCCAATGAATATTCAGGACCGATTTCCTTTAGGATTGACTGGTTTCATCTCCTTGCAATTCAAGGGACTCTCAAGAGTCTTCTCCAACACCACAGTTTAAAAGCATCAATTCTTCGGCACTGAACTTTCTTTACGGTCCAACTCTCACATCCATACGTGACCACTGGAAAAACCATAGCGTTGACTAGACAGACCTTTGTTGGCCAAGTAATGTCTCTGCTTTTTAATATGCTGTCTAGGCTTGTCACAGCTTTTCTTCCAAAGAACAAGCGTCTTTTTATTTCATGGTTTCAGTCACTATCTGCAGTGATTTTGGAGCCCAAGAAAATAAAATCTGTCACTGCTTCCATTGTTTCCCCATCTGTTTGCCATGAAGTGATGGGACCAGATGCCATGGTATTAGTGTTTTGAATGTTGAGTTTTAAGCCAGCCTTTCACTCTCCTCTTTCACTTTCATCAAGAGGCTCTTCACTTCCTCTTCACTTTCTGCCATAAGGGTGGTGTCATCTGCGTATCTGAGGTTGTTGATATTTGTCCTGGCAATCTTGATTCCAGCTTGTGCTTCCTCCAGCCAGGCATTTTGCATGCTGTACTCTGCATATAAGTTAAATAAGCAGGGTGACAGTATACGGCCTTGATGTATTCCTTTCCCAATTTGGAGCCAGTCTGTTGTTTCATGTCCGGTTCTAACTGTTATATTCTGTATGATTTCTTTATACAACATTCTGGAAAAGGCAAAACTATAGAGACAGAAAACAGATGAGTGGTTGCCATGGGTTAGAGGCTGGAGAAGTGTGGAGATGGGTTCACTACAAAAGGACATGGAGATTGCAGGGAAGGAATGGAGAAGCAGATGTAGACAATGGACTTGTGGACACAACAGGGGAAGCAGAGGGTGGGAAGAACTGAGAAAGTAGCACTGACATGTATTCACTATCATGTGTAAAACAGCTAGCTAGTGAGAAGCTGCTAGGCAACACATGGAGCCCAGCCTGGCCGTCTGTGAGAACCCAGAGTGATGGGAAGGAGAGGGAGGGGAGGCTCAAGAGGAAAGGATATACAGATAATTATGACTGATTCACATTTTTGTATCACAGAGTCCAACACAACATTGTAAAGCAATTTTCCTCCAATTAAAATTTTTTAAAAAGGATGTGGGGACATTTTCTGGAGATGATGGAAATAATCTATAAACTGAGTGTGCTTCTGGTTACCCAACTTCATGTGTTTGTAAAAATTCAAAAACTTTATACTAAAAAGGGGGAATTTTACAATATGTAAAATATACCATAATAAATCTGATTTTTTTTTTAAAAAAAGGAAACATATAGAACATATGCAAACTGGAAAATGCTTTTTAAAAAGTGTGACAAGAGCTTCCCTGGTGGCTCAGTGGTAGAGAATCCGTCCGCTAATGCAAGAGACCCAGGTTCAATCCCTGGTCTGGGAAGACCCCACATGCCAAGGAGTAGCTAAGCCCGTTCGCCAGAGTACTGAGCCTGCACCCTAGAGCCTGGAGTCACAGCTACCGAGCCCACGTGCTGCAACTCCTGAAGTTCGTGCACCCCAGAGCTCATGCTTTACAACAAGAGAAGCCACTGCAATGAGAAGCCCATGCACTGCAGCTACAGAAAGCCCGCAAGGCAAAGTCCCAGCAAAATAAAAATAAATGAATAAAATTTTTTTAAAAGTGTGAAAAAGTAAGTATGTTGTTAATAAAATTGATGAGAAACACTAGTCGCTAAATAACAAAGGAAAAAAATGTCCATTCTAACTAGTAATCTACTAATTGAAATTAAAGCAGATTGAAATACCATTTCCCACATTTATTCTCTTCCTCCATTGCCTTTTTTTAAAGGTTAATACAGAATATGGGCAACAGTGGAGGGATACATATGCTCACACAATTCTGGTGAGAGTGTAAATTGATTCAAATTTTCTTGGGAAGTAGTCTGGCAGATCAATATCAAGAGATTAAGAAGTGTTCACAATTTTCATTACAGTAATTTTACTCCTGAGAATCTGCCCTAAGGAAATAAATCAAGGTGTGATAATATTTTTATGTATAAAGATGATTGGGACAAATTATTTATAGTAGCAAAAAGTTTGGAACAATTTAAGTGTCTACATTAAGATAATGCTCAAAAAATTGTATAAAAATGATTATTCATATGAAGAAATAGAATAAGGTAGCCATTTAAAATGATGTTTAAGAAGAATTAATAACAGAAAAAGTACTTTTGAAATAATGTAAAGAATGTAGAATAGGGCTTCCCTAGTGGCACAGTGAATGGGAATCTGCCTGCCAGTCCAGGAAGATCCTACATGCTGTGGAGCAACTAAGCCTGCACACCCCAACTACTGAGCCTGTTCTCTCGAGCCCGGGAGCTGCAACTACTGAAATCCACACCCCCTAGAGCCTGTGCTCCACAAGAGAAGTCACTGCAAAGAGAAGCCTATGTACCTCAAGAAAGAGTAGCCCCTTCTTGCTACAACTGGAGAAAAGCCCATGCAGCAAAAAAGACCCAGCCCAGCCAAAAATAAATAAATAAATAAAACTATTTTTTTTAAGGCCTAAAGAATTAAAAAAAAAAAAAAAAGGATGTAGAATAGCATAAAAAGTATAATCTCAATTGTGTAATAAAAGTATAACATTTTAAAAAGCAGAGACATTACTTCACCAACAAAGGTCCGTCTAGTCAAGGCTATGGTTTTTCCAGTGGTCATGTATGGATGTGAGAGTTGGACTGTAAAGAAGGCTGAGCACCAAAGAATTGATGCTTTTAAACTGTGGTGTTGGTGAAGACTCTTGAGAGTCCCCTGGACTGCAAGGAGATCCAACCAGTCCATTCTGAAGGAGATCAGTCCTGGGTGTTCATTGGAAGGAATGATGCTGAAGCTGAAACTCCAATACTTTGGCTACCTCATGCAAAGAGTTGACTCATTGGAAAAGACCCTGATGTTGGGAGGGATTGGGGGCAGGAGGAGAAGGGGACGACAGAGGATGAGATGGCTGGATGGCATCACTGACTCGATGGACGTGAGTCTGAGTGAACTCCGGGGGTTGGTGATGGACAGAGAGGCCTGGCATGCTGTGATTCATGAGGTCGCAAAGAGTCAGACACGACTGAGCAACTGAACTGAACTGATCCATACATAATAGAGCTCAAGAAGTTAATTTGCTATCATGTTGATCTTAGTTATCTGGAGTAGCTGATTTCATTTTCCACCTTACTGGCTTCTGATTTTTGTTTAAAATACCCAAAAAATGTTTTTGTGGAGAAACATTCTAAGTTAAGTGGCCTCAGCAGACATCCCAAACTTGGATTCCAGATGACTGGTGTCACTGTTTCACAGAAGCTTGAAAATCTACTATATTTGTAGGTTTTGCTTCTAAAAACCATAAACCATAACATTCTGAAATAAAATACAATAATATTTGGGATATATTAGAAGTTTTCTTAGAAATTAAATTATGGCCCATTTACACTTCTGCAGTTGGAGTTCAAATTATTATTTTATTTTTGGTTGCATCTTGATGCTTGTGGGATCTTTGTTCCCTGACTAGGGATTGAACTCAGGCACTGGGCAGTGAGAGCTTGGTGTCCTAACCATTGGACTGCAGGGGAATTCCCAGAGTTCAAAATTTTGAATGTGAGACTCAAGACTCTCTAAGCTTTCACTGTCCAATATGGTAGCCGCTAGTTCACACGTGGCACTTGAACTGTGGCCAGAATTAACTGGGAGGTTCTGAAAGTGTAAAATACATACCACATTTTGAAGACTTCAGATGAAAAGAAGAATATGAAATATATTGTTAATAATTTTTTACATTGATACACATTGAAATGCCACATTGTATATATAGGTTAAATGAAACATACTATTAAAATTAATTTCACCTGTTTCTTTTTACTTTTTCAATGTGGTTACCAGAAAATGTTAAGTATATAGCTTGAATTACATTTCTATTGGGAAGAGCAGTTATAAAATTTGTTCTCAGTCTAGCCTTTGAACCTCATTTCCTCCCCGATGTTTGCACAGGAATAAACAATGTAGACCCCTCTTTCTTTCCTATAAGGTAAACTGCTATTTTATTGGGCACTTTTTCCTGCTGTTTACTCAGGCTTCAGTGACTTTCTCCATTTTAATTCACATCTAAATCCTGTTCATCCTTAGGTACAACTTAAATGCTGCCATATCAATGAGGCTTTCTGCATTAAATTGGGATCCTATTCAGCGGCAAACAATGGAAACCAGCTAGATACCTCTGTCAGCTAGGTGTTTTTCTTTCTTCTGTATCCAAAGGTTGGCCATCCAGGATTGATTGGTGGAGTAGCTCCATGACACCACCAACCTATAGGAGCTTTCTGCTTTTCATTCTACCATAACCTTGGCGTAGGGCTTTTCTATTCATGATCACTTTATAGTCACAAGATGGCTGCTCCACCTCCAGCCATAAATCTGCATTCTAGGTAGGAAGAAATGTAAGAAGGAAAAGTAACGAGGAGGAGGGAGGCATCTATAATAGGAAAGTAGACTTTTCAAAAAATCTTCAGTAGACTTTGACTTGTTTCTCATCAGCCTTGTATTGTGTCAAACAAAAACCCAGTTTGCAAGAGAGCACAGAGTTTTAGTTCTTTTGATTTTTGCTGTCATCGCCGCTCTTGCTGTTGGCTTTAGTTTTGATTTTTTCTTTCTTTCTTTTTTTGCTGTACAGATTGCTACAAGGACATATCAGTAGAAAAAAGGCAATTCTAATAATGCCTGCCCACATCCTTGATTTTAGTGGTCAAAATTTATTTCCCTGGATGGTGCTGGATACACACTGAAATTTTTGTCTATTTTTGCTTCCCCCTTCCTGAGGGATTTTGTTTCTCCCATAAACAATTTTCCTTCAGGCAAAGAATGCAATCGTTTATCACATTTTTTATTTTCTTAATTACCTTCGCATTCCAGTCTTGCCTCTGGGAACTTTTTATTCATTGTGCACGATGCCTAGAGCCTCAGAGCTTTTCAGGGCCCTGAATATTTTAAACCTGAAAAAAATGTGTTGACTTCTAAATTCACAAAGAAACGGTGATATCAAAACTCATTAAATATTTAGTTAAGTGCCTCTGAAATATATAGTTATACTCATACATTAATTGTTAAATTTAGTATTCACAAAAATGTTATTATGTTTGAAATGTATTTGTAGATTATGGGCTCACTTTCCTGAGTATGCATACTGATTACACAGAAATCATAGCCAACTAGAAATTAAACAATTTACTCTGAGCTTTAGAGGACATTACAGTAGTCTCCTCACATCCTTTCCAGCCAGATGATCACTCCAAGCCTTTTGCAGGACTTGTAATTCTGAGTGAGTGATTGAGTTGGGAATGGAGAGCTCTAAGCCATTCAGGCCAATGAAATATGAGTAGAACAGTACTGGCCTTCTCTCCCTGCTTCTTCCAGGTGTGAATAAGTAAGGGTTTTGCCCCTGTTGCTGCGGGCAGCCATCTATCTGGCCACCATAAAGAGACCTAGGCCTAGGACAAAGCTCACTCTTGTGGTGGGTGGAAGAAAGAAAGAAGAAATGAGCTAGGCCCTTAAAAACATGGTGACTCTGCTAAATCAATAGCTCTGAAGTCTCTAGCCTTCTTCTGGACTTCCAGGGGTGTTTGCTTGTAAAGCTCAATGTTCTCTGTAATGCCAATCTCCTTAAAAATAAATGACATATTTAAGGTTTAGGAACCATGCAGATCTCAGAATATCATCATCTAGTTTCTAATCTGAAGGACATTGAGGCTCATGGATTCAAGTCACTTTCTCATAGGTTTCTGTATAGGTTTCTCATAGGTTGCTGTATTCGTTTGCTAGGGCTACCATAATAAACCACCACAGACTGGGTGGCATACATAGCAGAAGCTTATCACAGTTGTAGAGGCTGGAAGTTCACTGAAGGTGCGGGCAGTTTGGGCTGTTTTGAAGCCAGCCTGTTTCCCTGTCTTGCAGACAGCCAGCTTGTCGCTGTGTCTTCACACGGCCTTTCCTCTGCTCACATCCCACTAGGGTCTCTCTGTGTGTCCACAGAGAGGGGCCCACCAAAGCTTCACTTAAGGTCCTCTTTAATGTTCCTATATCCAAATACAGTCACATTCTGAGGTACTAGGGGTGAATAGGTGTGTGAGGGCAAATAATTCAGTCCCTAATGGTTACACTGTACTGTCTTTCCTCGATGCCAGAGGTCAGACTGGGACCCATGCTCCCTAACTCCCATATGTGCTTTCTGATCACAGTGAAAGGAATATCCAGTTTCTGTGTATGAAACATTTTAGAAGGAATCAAAGTAGCATTTAGAAAGGCATGGAGGTACAGTTCAGCAGCAAAAAAACTGCAACGAATGTGGAGGCTCCAAAAATCCAGTCTGATCTGCCAGTTCTAGAACCCAGTTATACAGAGAGGGGCGTTTTGTTTTTATGATCCAAAAAAAATGGAACATTTTCATACCATCCAATAATAGAGGATTGTTTGGCATATTCATCCACTTGGAATACTATGCAGCCTTAAAAATTATGAAGTAGGTATACATGGAGTCCTTGGGCCTAGAAAAGAAAACAACAGTCTCAAAGGCCCTTGCTGAATCATCTAACTTCAGGGAAAACAAAACCGAACTTTAAGTCCCGCCCTGATGCTCTGGGCCAGTTGCATCTACCTGTGACTTATCACTCCTGCCCAAAACCTCCCACCCCCTGTTCAACTACAAATGCCATCTCAACTAAAGATTACCCAAAACGTCCTGCCTGACTAACGTTTCCCATATCGTTTCCACAAACCTCCCGTTAAATATGAAGCCTCCCTGATCCCTCTTGTGCTCAGCCTGGTCGTTAGGCCGACTGTTGCCCCTCCTCGCCTGAATAAAGGTAACCTACCTCGGTTGAGGTTGTCTCTCCTTTTTTTCTGCCTCGGCCCAAACTATACCTTACAATACATATTTCTAAACATGAAGAGAGAAGCATGATTCGATTTCTTAAAATTTATGAAGATCAGGACTCCCCCTGGAGGTCCAGTGGTTAAGATTCCAAGCTTCCACTGCAGAGGGTATGGGTTTGATCACTGGTTGGAGAACTAAGAGCCTGTATGCCATGAGGTACAGACAGCCAAAAACAAAAAAAAAAACAAAAAAAACACAGCCTTATAAAGATCACATAACTATATGATCTGTTCTGGTCTTAAAATATACATATATGTATATGTGTAATTCCTGGCACTATTCACATTAGTGTAGTATTGGATACTTGGATTATGGAAAACAGTTTTCTCTTTGATATTTTTTTACTGAAAAACCTTTAAATAAATCTGTATATTAACAACTATGAAAGGTCTCTGTATCTACCAGTCAAATGTGGGGACCTTTTTTTTGGCTGATTAAGCTGGCAGCAGTGAGCCGCAAAGCAGATAAACTTTGGCACAAAAAACTGCAAACCAGCAGCTGCTCTAAGAGCTCTGTCTCCATTTGACACAGAAGTCTTATTTCAAGAGAAATTATTTCTGCTTTTTCTTAGGGCTTTGGCACCCTGCCTTCCCTCTCTATAAAGGAGGGAAAGGTCTTTAATTTTCCACTTCCACCTTTTCCAGTTGCCGTGGGGAGCAGAGCCCACCCTCCTGTCATCCATTTTGGAGGCAGCTGTAAGAGCAAGGAGAGCCCAGCCCTAGAACTGACTCATGCATGGTGCCGAGCTAAGACAACCACGCATGGAGCCTGCAGAACTACTCAGCGCGCACACACCAGCCTGGTTGGCTTCCTCTTACATATGCCAGTGAAACGTTAGACCCCAGCAGCCAGTCATTTGGGTTGTTGGGAAATCTCTCTTCTTCTTGTCTGCTCCCCACCCTGAGCGTGTACCTTTGCCTCTGGCAATAGCCTGATAGTTATCACATGATTAGCACATGAGCATCACAGTATACTGAGCATTTCACCCATGCCATCCTTTCTGGAGAAGGAGCAGTGAAGGGGCAGAGGGCAGCTGAATTTTAAGCACCTGACAGGGACAGGCATTCAGAGAAGGGCCCCGTACTCAGCTTAGAATTGTTTCAAGACCATTTTCTGCTAACTTTTGCCTCCTGGTGTTTTCCTCTTGGCAAGCTGGGGCTAGAAAGTGAATCATTACATCCCCAGTGTGGTGAAGAGTGGTACCTGCATGGATCTGAGGTTTTATCAGCCCTCCTGATCCCTCTCTGAGTCTTTGTCCTTGAGTCACCAGCACCAACCAGGGGAGAGGTGGCGAGGTGCCAGGAGGCGATGACCCACCTAAGAATGAGTGTAACTTGGAAACTAGACAGGAAAGCTGCTGGCTGTTATGCATTTTTTACCCATTGCTTTAGGATAAGCAGGAGCCCTCAAAAGTACAAACATGTAGCTATTTTTTTTTCTTGGACCTTGGGAAACCCCATGATAAAATAGAGTAAGCAATAAAAACTTTCTCTGAAGCACTAATAAGCTTAATGTTAATTGCATTAGTATTCCTGGAGGAAGATGCTGTTTGATTTTCAGTGTTGCCATTTTTGCTTACAGAGAAGTGAGATAAATGGAGGCAGTGGCACAGATTAAGTAAATTCTTGTGTGGGAAAAGTCTGAGTTCTCATATGCTTTTAGTTATTTAGTCTCTTGATTATATCAACTAATACGTAGCATCTTGTTTTCATAAGTGGACAATGTTATACTTTATTTCTATTAGCAACTAGGAATTATAATATAGATGCCAGATCAGTAGTATAGAAAATAAACACAGATTTGCCCTAAGGCAAATTTAATTTTTTTTAGTTGAGAAAAGATTGCTTGAAATATAATCAAATGAATGGAAGCCATTGCTATATGATTCCAATGGATATAGAATCTTTATAGGAAATAACTCTGTCATCATGTACAGTGAACACTTTTTAAATTTCCAGTCTCCTAACTAGGGTGAGGAACTTCACAGAAGGAAGATCATGTAATTAACACAAATTTGTTGAATGACAGTTCTGTTCAGGATACTCTCTGAGCACCTCCTACTCACCCAAAGGGATGTTGTTGTTCAGTCGCTAAGTTGTGTCCAACTCTTTGCCACCCCATGGACCGAAGCATGCCAGGCTCCCCTGTCCTTCACTATCTCCTGGAGTTTGCTCAGACTCAAGTCCATTGAGACAGTGATGCCATCTAACCATCTCATCCTCTGCTATCCCCTTCTCCTTTGCCTTCAATCTCTCTCAGCATTAGGGTCTTTTCCAATGAGTTGGCTCTTCACATCAGGTGGCCAAAGTATTGGCGCTTCAGCTTCACCATCAGTCCTTCCAGTGAATATTCAGGATTGATTTCCTTTAGGATTCAATGGTTTGACCTCCTTGCTGTCCAAGGGGCTCTCAAGAATCTTCTCACACAACACAATTCAAAAGCATCAATTCTTTGGCGCTTAGCCTTCTTTATGGTCCAACTCTCACATCCATACATGACTACTGGAAAAACCATAGCTTTGACTATATAGACCTTTGTTGGCAAAGTGATGTCTCTGCTTTTTAATACACTGTCTAGGTTGGTCATAGTACAAGATGGCCAAACATAACATACCTGACACTGGACAGATGAGATGGACAGTAGGTTATTAGTCGCATATAGTCTGTGGAAGGACATCACACACCATGTAGGTTCATTTAGAAGCTGAGTAAGCCAGCAGGGGCAGTGGGAGGCAGGCTTCGTATTAACCAGAGGGTAGAGTGACCCCTGGTTCCTGTGGGAGGATGTGATTGGCTTGTTTGAATAGCTTCATGGCTGACAGGGAAATAATATCCATTAGGTTGAGGACCAGGAAGGACAAAGCTGGTCAGACAAACAGAGAACTAGCCAAGTCGGGTGCCTTTCCTACCTGGTTGGGGGAGGGGGGTTGTATCTGTCAAAAGCAGGGGAACTTATGGTTTGGCCTCTAGGGCCCCAGGGGGCTCAGAGATGTCAAGGCAGCATCTGAAATTTTAGATTTTACGCCATAGATACAAAAGAAGAATAAGACATGGTTCCTGACTGCAAAGAACTTGAATTCTCCAGGCTGGAGCAGGAGTGGGAAATGTGGGTGTGTGAGTGTCAAACTGTTGTAAATGGTTCTGACTGTAAGCACAGGAGGACTTCTGAGCAAATCTAGGAAATATGGTACAGTAACTGGGGCGGGTAGACTTTGTTGAAAACATGGAGCTTGGGAGCTTTCCTGGTGGTTCAGTGGTTAAGATTCCTGACTCCCAGTGCAGAGGGCCTGGGTTTGATCCTTAGTCAGGGAACTAGATCCCACATGCTGCAACTAAGACCTGACACAGCCAAATAAATAAATAAAAATATTTTTTAAAAAGCATGGAATTTGTCTAGAACTTCAAAGATTGGTAAAATGCATGGTTAGAGGGGGGGCATTTCAGAGGAATGAGAAAGAACATTCTGGCTTATGTTGGGAGAACATTTGAGTCACACATGTGACATACACTTACTGAAGGACTGCTCGGGGGACAGACAGCCCAGAGGATAGAGTAAAAAAGAAGTTCTAATGACAATGTGGGCCTTGCCTATTGGGCTGTCTGGTCTGAGTTGGGTGTGAGCCATGGGGTACTGGAGCCCAGGAAGTCAAGAGTCTGCCACTCCCTGAGGGTCTTGAATGTAGACTTTGGATACACGCTCCAAAGAAGTAAAACAACCCCAGAAATTCCACAATGGGGGAAAAAAAAAAGTGTTCAATAGGCAACTGTTGCAAATACTTAAAATGTGCCAGATGTTCTCTTTCTTTTTTTGGAGGGGCCATGCTGAGCAGCATGCGGGATTTAAGTTCCCTGACCAAGGATCAAACTTGTGCCAATTACATTGGAAGGGTGGGTCTTAACCACTGGGTAGCCAGGGAAGTCTCAAAATATGCCACAACTTCAGTACCCTTTTCAGCATTTATTTTGTGATGTACCAGTACTCTGAAAAACATGGAAGCAGGAATGGTGTCCCTTGAACTCAGAAGGCCCTGCCAGCGAGACCACTCCCGGTGACCACAGCCTGCCGAGGCCCAGCTGGCTCTTTAGGACCCATCTCTGCACTCCCTCCTCTTGGGTCGTGCTGGGCATTCCCACCTCAGAGTCCCCGGAGAACTCTGGGCCTGTTCTCTCTTGTGGAGCAGTGGGTACTTAATGCTCCAGCCAACTGAGCTACCCAGTCTGTACAGACTGCACTGAGACAGAAGCCTCTAAATTACTGAACGGAGCACTGTGTTCTTCCCAGGACAGGGCAGTCATTTCAAATACACATCTAGGGGGGAAAAAGTCACACAGACAGAAGTGCAGACAATGAAAAAATCTGGCCAGTACGAGTGTGTACCCTCTAAGATACTTATCAGAGACTCATTTCTTCTCATGTTCTTGGCAACCAAGCACATAGATGCATACTAACATGTCCTCGGGTTTGCTCTAATTTTATATCCTAAACATCCCCTGAGAGAAAAGAGAGAGGGGTGTTCTTTGGCCCCAAGAAATTCAAAGGATCTTAACTTCCTCTTCCTGAATAAATATGTGCTATGTAATTATTTATCTGTGATACGCCAAATATCTTAGCTGGGAAGATAGAAAGAGAAAGAAACCTTGCAACATCTTTAAGATCAACAATGACAACAACAGAAAAGTTAAAACATGAGAGAAAGAAGAGAAAAACCTTTCCTGGATACAATTATCCCAATTGGCAGCAGTGAAGTCTAAAAGCTATAATATAAAATAGCTCAAAAGCTCATGGCAAGAAATGAACTTGTCCCAGCATAAATGACTGCAGAGATGAGCCCAAGGAGTTCCAGCACAACCAAATTAATGGTTTGTTTTGAGGGGTGGGAAGGTGGGGAGGAATTTGTGCAAACATCACATTAGCCATTCTGAGAACTGTTTGCAGATTTTTAAGACAACTGTAACTACTTTCACAGTGACCCTATGGGTGATGATGTTCTCAGATCTGGACATCAGGAAATCTTTAAGTATGTACTAGATCAGTCAGAAGGAAGCCACAGTGACCTTAAACACGATTATGAGTTCAGTTGACACCTTAGTAGGAAAACAAAATATCCAAAGTCTGTTAAAGACTCACTAAAGCATATAATGTCCTGGAACGGGGAATCATTGTACTGCACATTCTTGCAGGAGGTGTAACATTTCAGTTGTGTTCTTTCAGATGAGATTATTTGGGAAACGAGTGTATAAGAATCAGAAGACTGAGATAAATGCCCACTTTAATCTTGAAAAAATGCTGATTTCATCTTTAAACTGTGGTTTTCTTTGGAAGCCTGAGTTGTTTTTGAACCACAATACATGCTTCAAATCGATCAGAGGGGCTTTCACGTGAATCTTGGGGAGATAGAAATGTGAGATTAAAGGATACTAGACTCTGGAGTCATGTGGTAATTGCTAAAACGCTAACTGAGGCCCTGGGTCTATTAGTGCTGCATTTCTGTCCGTGACTGACCTAGTGAGCTTCTGAGCCACTCCTCTAGATGCAGGAAGTACTATGGTTTCTGTCTACTCTCACACTCTAAAACTGTATTATCCGGGGACTTTCCTGGTCCAGTGGCTAAAACTTCAAACTCCCAATGCAGGGGGCCCAGGTTTGATCCCTGGTCAGGGAACCAGATCCCACACACCACACCTAAAGATCTCTAAGACCTGGCACAGTCAAATAATACATTTTTTAAATGTATTTGCTTATCTGAAATCTAAGATAGCTACACAAAAGAGGAAAGAGTAATCACACAAAGAAATGCACATGACTTCATTTTGAGAGTGCCGGAAGGTTCGTTTGTAAAGCATATGTGCACACACACACATACACAAATTCATTTTTTTTTAATTTTTGTGAAATGCATTTGTTTTAAATCCAAATATTTTATTTACTTAATGGCCTATAAGTGGTTACTTTAGTGTATCTGATGAAAAATACAGACTATACCTGGAAAAGCTTCCATCAGAAGAGAGCCCAGATTACTGACATAGCATTACCCCCAATGTATATGTATTTAAAGCACATAAACAGATAAACGTCAAACAGTTTTTGTTAAAAATATTTATTTAAATAAGTAGAAAGAGCTCTAAACAAAGGACCTGCAGCTATGATTCAGATACATTAAAAACTCATCTATGTTCAATTCAGTTATTCAAAATGCTTATCTTTAAGTCGGTAGTATTTCATTTTAATATGGAAAATGTTTTAAATTTTGACAGCATGCCTGAGAATGTGCAAATGATCTACAATCCCCATGGAGATGACCTGGTGACCCCTGCATTTTATTTAGGTCAGTGTGGCCAGCAGGGCCAGCTTCTTCCTCCTCTATGCAAATGCTGCAAAGAGAAGAAAACTGCAACTAGACAGGAGCTGGGGGTGGGGAAGGGGGGGAAGCTGGGCAAGACTGGGAGCCAGGAAGGCCTGTCTGGGGGAGCCCAAAGGCTTTTGGAGCCTGTGGTGGTGCATGCAGCCACAGACAAACTGTTTTAACACTGTCCCAGGGTCTGGGGGAGGTGGGGGAGGAGGGCATCCAGGTGGCTGCAGTCTCCTCCCCTAACTGCATGGGTGGGTGCTTGTAGCACCCAAGGTATGCACTCAGTCTAAGAGGGTAGAGATATTAACTCGAGTTTGCTTAGATGAGGACTATTTATGTTATCTCATCTCCTGGCTTTCTGCTTGGCCCCTTCTCCAGGCGTCTTCTCTGCAGAACGGTGAGATTTCAATCCTCCCATCTAATCATGTGGCTCCTGCCGGAGACCATGAACTGACTGCATGGCGAACCCCTTAGCTTGACATTCAAGCCCTGTTGTGAGCTAGTCCCTCCCTTTGGCTCTGGCTGCAGAACTCTTCATGCATTTGCAGCTGCCCAATCTTCTACAAATGTACTTTTCATTTCCTTCTATTTAATTTTTAAAAAAGATTTATTTATTTGGCTGCTCCAGGTCTTAGTTGTGGGAGGCTGGATCTAGTTCCCTGACTAGGGATTGAACCCTGGTTCCCTGCATTGGAAGCTCAGAGTCTTAGCCCCTGGACTACAAGGGAAGTTCCACATTTCCTTTTATTTTTTTATTGAAGTACAATTTGTGTATGGGCTTCCCAGGTGGCTCAGTGGTAGAGAATCCACCTGCCAGTGTAGGATACACAGGTTGGATCCCTGGTCTGGGAAGATCCTCTGGAGGAGGAAATGGCAACCCACTTCAGTATTCTTGCCTGGGAAAACCCCATGTACAGAGGAGCCTGGTGGGCTACAGTTCAAGGGGTCACAAAGAATCTGTCTTGACTTAGCAACTGGACAACAACAAAATAACTTGCATAAAGTTTACTCATTACAAGTGTACAGCCTTAGGATATTTACACCTGTCTGTATCCATAGGTAACCACACCCAGATCAAGACATACAATTTTCTCCCCACTTGAAGTTTCTCTCGTCCCCTTATCTGCCTATATACACACTATCCAGCACCTCAGGTTTTGCCTGTTTTTAAACTTACTATGAATAAAATGATACAATGTGTATTAGTTTTTGCTTGTCTTCTTTCAGCAGAACTGCTTGGGAAATTCAACCATGTTGTACATATATTTAGTTCATTTTTTCCCTAGTACTCCATGGTATTTATAGATAATAATTTTTCTTCCTTCTTTTATTGCTTCTTCGTATTTCTCTGTTGGCACTTAGCATAGTGGAAGGTTTTAAGGAAAAGCTTCACAGAAACCTAGGCACTGCCTCGGAGGTGGTTTCATGAAGCCTCAGGGGGATTCAGTCCTGGTGAAGAGTCTGACTTGAGCCACACTGTGAGCTGAGACAGAGGGACCCAGAGCACCCACGTCCTAAGGACTCAGAAAGTCAGCACCCATTCATTTATTCAGAGTGAGAAATATAACCGTCATATAGTCAGGTAAAGACACTTCATATATTTTTTAAATGGTTCTGTAATATTTATGTAGCCTTTCTTCCAAGAAACTATGAATATATTTAAATAATGAGCTGCCACAACATCCTGGGAAATAGACTGTTGGAATTTACAAATGAAGAATCTGGGACAGATGGAATAACTAAGGCTACCCAGGGCAAACTGAGGGGAAAATAACAAGGGAAAAATGCATCAGCTTTAACCATACCTCTCTGCTTTGTTTTTCCTTAATCTCAGGAGGAGGGGCTGCAAGCGGTTTAAGCTTCAGTCTCTGGCCAGAGGTGGTGGGTTCAAATTTCTGCTCTGTTCCCACTTCCATGACCTTGGGCAAGTCACACTGCTTCTCAGTTGTGTCACTGGAAGGATGGGATGATAACAGGAGTTCAGTGAGCTGACAGACAGAGGCAGAGTGATGTGAACAATGCTGGATGGAATGTAGCAAGCAATTTAAAAATGTTAAAAATGACAGCTATGATGATTGTCTTGGTTTCCATAAATTGTCACTTTCCTCATTCTCAGAAAATTAGATCACATTTAGGCATTACTAACTACTAAGGCCTCAGCTTGAAGTCATGATAACCGAATCATCATTTTTAAATTCCTAAGGGAGAGGTATTTCTGGAGAAGACTCAGTACTGGCAATACTCAACAGATTCTTTTGATGGCAGCTGGAAGGAGATTGGGCTTCCCTGGTGGTTCAGTGGTGAAAAATCCGCCTGCCAATGCAGGAGATTTGAGTTTGATCCCTGGGTTGGGAAAATCCCCTGGAGAAGGGAACAGCAACCCACTCCAGTATTCTCACCTGGAAAATCCCATGGACAGAGGAACCTGGCAAGCTACAGTCCATGGGATTGCAAAGAGTCGGACACGACTGAGCAACTAAACAACAAAAAGGAGATTAGAGGGAAAGACCCAACATTAGTCAAAGCATCTGAAGAGATAAAAATTTCGTAAACAAATATCCCCAGGTGACTACAATGTTTCAAATAAATATATTGTGTTAGAGAAACTGGTTTGTGTATCTGTTATTTTTGCTTTTTTGAATACTGTTCTAGAAAGGCAGGGAATCTGAAGCATTATTAAGCTGAGGCCTTTTCTGGGATGTTGCTAAGCAAAGTTCACAATCCAGGGCTACTAATTAAAATTAATTCTGCTTATTGTGCATAAATTAGGTCCTAATGAGGTGAGAAACTGCAGTAAAAATAATGAAAGAATGAAAATACCTTCTTTGAATAAAAACAAAACCAGGGAGGCTTTATATTCTCAATTCTATCTTGCTTCTCTGCAGCCTGCATTTGGATTAAAAACAAAATAAAACAAAAACAGCTCTGAGAACAGGGAGATGGAAAATCAAAACAAAATCTTTCATGTAATTAGCTTATACAATTCCAGGTAGGGCAAATAGAACTCCTGTGAATGGTAGAGAACAAAGTCTTTGCAGGCAGTGAAAGGGAAGCCACTCAGGGACTTTTAGTTCAAGACCAGTCCCAAAGTAAAAGATAAGCGCATGGGAAAGGATCTGATTCCAAGCCAGAATGATATGAATATGTCAAAAGAACCCAATTTCGTTGCAATCATGTACACACATCGTCCGTCCAAAGGTTACTCCTAAATAATAACTTGTATTGATGAATACAAGTTAAATACAAGTGTTTAAGTTCCACACTTTTAATGAAAATTATTTTTGAGTAGGCAGCAAGAGTAACAAAGAAAGAAATATTGAGTGAGAGAGAGATGCAGGAAGTCAATATCTCCATGTACAGAATTTCCAAAAACATGAAAGTCCCAATGGGACTTTCTGGAAAAGGCAAATTCCAGGTTGCTTATTCTTGGTACATGTGTGCTAAGTTGCTTCAGTCGTGTCCCACTGTTTGCGACCCTATGAACTGTAGCCTGGGTTCCTCTGTCTATGGGATTGGTCAGGCAAGAATACTGGAGTGGGTTGCCATGCCCTTCTCCAGGGGATCTTCCCAACCCAGGAATTGAACCCGAGTCTCTTACATCTCCTGCATTGGCAGGTGGATTCTTCACCCCTAGTACCAGCTGGGAAGCCCCTCAATTCATGGTAAGATTTGTGTTAAATACGAGTGGATGGGGCATTGAGTTTCCTGGAACTGGAGATCACAATCTGGTGACCCTTAACTGAAATCTGTCTGCAAAACCATTTTTGATGATCTACACTGATTTTAAAAATATTTTTGAAATCCAGCTGTCACAAAAGAAGATGTCACATTCTTTTTTTTAAAAAAATAAAATTGCAAGTTCTGGATTCTCTCACAAATTCTGAGGTTCTGGCAACACTGGGCCAGTGTTCTTGCCTACCAACAGCTGGCAATAGCTGTGTGGCATCTTGCACTCATCTTTTAGCTGCCAGGCCCTGCAGGCTTTTGAGGTTTCACCCTTACCAAGGGTATTTATGCCGGTAGAGGTATCTGAGGGGTGAAGAACAGTAGGACCTTTGGAAAATCTTTTTCAGGCAAAATACATCTGTTTGAAAGCAAACAGATGGGAGTATTGTGGGATCTCTTGGGGGACCTTAATGGATAGGTCTTTGCTCTACCTGAAAGATGGTACCAGTCCCTTCTCAGGTCACTATCAGGGTATAAAGATTTGAATAACAACCTTCAGATTGAATTTCTCAGGACAGTTTCCTTCGTCGAGTCCCCAGTTTAGCAAAATACGTGTCACAAATTGTGCCTAATAAATGTTTATTGAATGAATAAAAGTTCAGATGACTGTAATGTTCTCCACTCTCTAAACTGAGCATAGGAAGGTATTTGCTTTTTTTTTCTTTAAAAAAAAAAAAAAAAGTAGTTCAGGTCTCTGGGTGTCATCTCTCCCTCACCATACAGGAAAATCTCCATTTCTTCTATGGGCCCTTATGATCCTCAGGAAGTTCACCTCCTACTAACCAGCAAACCAGACACCAGCAAACTGGACCACCTCTAGAATCCCTTCCAGCTCTTAAAATGAGCCTAACAAGAAATGAGCCGAGAGTATACCAACTGATGACCAGCTGTGCTACGGGGAGGAACACGGGGCATTTGTCACTTGCTTATCTGGGCAATATAGCATTGAAATCAGGACACACCCGGCTTCCACAAACTCAATGAATAATTCTTGTGTCAACCAGCTGCTTTCATTTTGTTAAAAGGAAACTGGTTTTCAGTGTTCCAATGTACTTGGCCGGATTTTCCACAGGATAATGATGAGCAAATGCTGGTTGTTTATAAACCTTGCTTATAAATCAGGAAGTCCAAACTCAGAAAGCCTACAGAGCCAGGCAGGTAGTGGACATGAATGAACGTTGCTTGTACGATCAAAAGGGACAGCCACTCTCCCTCATTACAAGTTGCCATTCTTAAGCTGCTAAGTCGTGTCCGACTCTTTTGCACTCCTGCGGACTGTAATCCACCAGGCTCCTCTGTCCATGGGATTCTCCAGGCAAGAATACTGGAATGGGTTACCATTTCCTTCTCCAGGGGATGTTCCTGACCCAGAAATTGAACCCACATCTTCTGCACTGACAGATTCTTTCCCTCTGAGCCACCAGGGAAAGTACCCGAAGATAATGTAGGAATTTGGGTCCAGTGTTGCTGGGTCTTCTGATTTTTTAAGTGAAACCAGGTATCTGACTTATACAGACAGTTCCAAATTAAACAACAGCAACAAAAACAGACCCAACTGAGCAGGCCATATTGAGTCCTAAACCCTCAGGTTTTTGAAGTCTGATGTTTAGGCAGGTAGCAGGTAACTTCCTGGGTGAAGGCTTTCCTGCACCTTGGTGGCCTGTGCAGAGCAATAAAAAAATCTCCTCTCCTCCCCATCCTCAGCTACAAAGGGCCCTGCTAGGACCCTCTGAAAAGAAACCTAAGTTTTATTTTTTTCTTCGATTTTTTTCTTAATGAGGCACTTTGGAACCTTTACAAAAAAGAACCATACAAATGAGAAGTAGTTAACTCACAAAGCACCCATGTGGGAATGAATTAGTAGTATCAGCCAGAGACAAGAACACAACTCCTCTGCCAGCAGCTGAAACTGTGGTGCACATGAATGTCTGTATCTGTACGTGTGTGTGTGTGTGTTTACAATAGGTGATTAACGCTGAATACTTATTTTAAGAATGCTTTTTTCTTTTTTTATTCCCAAATCTGGTTTTAGTTGTTTTCCTCCTTTACCAAATAACCCTGGGATGGAAATGCATCCCTTGCCCAGATCGGTTTTGTTTTGAATGTGGGGAAGGAAATAGGCAAACTTTTCAGACTTTGATCCCTGGACCGATTACTTTCTGACTCATAATGAGGCCAGAGAGAGGACATGTGAATAGAACAGATGCTGAGAATCTGCACTGTCCCAAGCCTCAGCAGTGGAGTGGGCTCCTCTAGCTAGATTTTACGGTAGTGATGAAACTAAAACACTACTATCACGTCCATTCTGGCTGTGTGTCTCACTTTGTGCAGAAAAAAAAAGTTGTGACTAAAAGCCACTTTTTATTTTTAAAGTTTCATTTGTAAAGTGGAGATATTAATCACTACCTTGTAGGATTTTTGTCGATAAGTTTAACATCTATAAAACACCTAGAAGAGTACCTGGTGTATAGTAGAAATGAAAAGATGGTGGGTGGTATTGCTATTGCTTGCTTGCTTGCTAAGTCGCTTCAGTCTTGTCTGACTCTGTGTGACCCCATGGTTGGCAGCCCACCAGGCTTCCCCGTCCCTGGGAGTCTCCAGGCAAGAATACTGGAGTGGGTTGCCATTTCCTTCTCCAATGCATGAAAGTGAAAAGCGAAAGGGAAGCCGCTCAGTCATGTCCCACTCCTCGCAACCCCATGGACTGCAGCCCACCAGGCTCCTCCGTCCATGGGATTTTCCAGGTACTGGAGTGGGGTGCCATTGCTTTCTCCGATTATTGCTAGTTTTTTGTATGCTTTGTGACCTTGCTGCTCTGCGTGTGGCCTGGGATCCCCAGGGTCCACATCCTCTGGGTGCTTGTTAGAGACACGGGATCTCGGTTCCTCCTGCAAACCTCCTGGCTTAGTCTGTTTGGGCTGCTGTATCAAATTACCCCAGACAGGATGGGTTAAACACCAGATACTTATTTCTCACAGTTCTGGAGGCACCAAGTCAGAGAGCAGGGTGCCAGCTTGGTCAGGTTCCAGATGCATGCCCACTTCCCTGTTTACAGAGAGTGGTCTCCTTGCCGGGACCTCACATGGTGGGAAGAGAATGAGCTGGCTTTCTGGGCTCTTCTTATCAAAGCACTAATATCATGAGTGCCCCACCCTCATCACCTAATAACCTCTTACAAGGCTTCACCTCCAAATACCATCACCCTGGGGATAAGATTTCAACATATGAACTCTGGGAGATGCAGACATTCAGTCCATAACACCTATTTGAATCAAAAGCTGAATTTTAGCAAGACTGCAGGTGAGCCATGTTCCAGTCAAGCTGGAGAAAGCTTAGCTTTATGAAGTATTGTTGTAGTTTGGTTGCTAAGTCAAGTCCGACTCTTTTGCGACCCCATGGGCTGTAGCCCACCAGGTTCCTCTGCCCATGGGACTTCCCAACCCAAGAGTATTGGAGTGGGTTGCCATTTCCATCTCCAGGGGATCTTCCCAACCCAGGTATTAAACCCAAATCTTCTACATTGGGAGGAAGATTCTTTGCACTTTTTATATTTTAAATATCCTTAAATAATGTCCTGAAATTTGAATTCTTTCGTACCACCTACACAGTGTTTGCTATATCCATGTTCCATCTGCACGATTATTTATTATACTTAATACATATTTTGAATAGTCCTAATTTTTTTAAAAAGATTTTAGCTTGTTCCTGAATAATAATATAAAAGATTCAAAGCCTAGTTATATTTATTTCTAATATACTTTGAGATAAATAATTAGCTATTAAGTTAAAAAAAAAAAAAGTCCTCACGTACCAGTAAAAGCCTGAGTGTGTCCAGGGTACGCACACCGTCTTTCAAGCAACATTTCCCCTGGGCAGAGGGTGTCACTGTTTATAAGAAAGCTGTGCTCAGTGATTTAATAAAGTGAAAGCTTTTTTTTTCCCCCATAGATCTGAATAGAAAAACTCCCTGGTTTTTCTATTTTATCAGTTCAAACTGAGGCTGCATAAAATGACAGAAAAGATTTTACCAGTTTGATAGACCACTTTGTAGTATGTATCTGGGTCACATTCCTTTCTCTCTTCTTTCTTAACTTCCATCAATATCTATTCAGGAGCCACTACATGCCAGGCCTAGTGCTTGGCGTGAAAGACACAATTCAGGAAAGCAGAGTTCCTTCTCGAGGGCCCTGCCGTCTGGTAGGTTGTGATGAGTGTGGTAGAAAGTGACAAATGTTTTGGTAGAGTAATGCTCAGGACATCATGGAGGCACAAGCAGAGCACCTGACCCACCCATGGGGTCTAAGCAGTTTCCTGGCAAGAAGTAGAGTCTTAGCACAAACACAAAAGGCTTGCCAAGGTGTAGAAGGGAGGACAGGCTTAAAAGGGGACACTCCATGGGCAGAGCTGCAGACCAAGAAACAACAAAGTAAACCTCCCAGAGTCTCAGTTTCTTCATTTGTGATGTGAAACAGGAAAAAAGATAGTTACCTCATTAGACCACTTAGAACGAAAGCACTAACGTAAGTGTTCATCTGTGAGAATTATGTGTCAGCACTTTCAGGGATCTGTGTACAGAGAAGGAGGCAGTACCAAATAATAGCTATCATTCCACAACAGTTATACACCCAAGAGAAATGAAAATATGTGTCTACATAAAGATTTGCCCACAAGTATTTATAGCATCATTATTCATATTAGCTGAAAAGTGGAAACAACCCTAATGCCCATCAACTAACGAATGGGTAAATAAAATATTATATATCTATACAATGCAACACTTTTTGGCAATAAAAAGAAATGAAGTATTGATACCTGATACAGAATGTATGAACCTGAAAACATCATGCTGAGTGAAAGAAGCCAGAAATAAAAGGTCACATAATATATAACTCCATTTACATGAAATGTCCAGGAGAGGCAATGCTGGGCAATGCTGCTGCTGCTGCTAAGTCGCTTCAGTCGTGTCCGACTCTGTGCGACCCCGTAGATGGCAGCCCACCAGGCTCCCCCGTCCCTGGGATTCTCCAGGCAAGAACACTGGAGTGGGTTGCCATTTCCTTCTCCAATGCATGAAAGTGAAAAGTGAAAGTGAAGTTGCTCAGTCATGTCCGACTCTAGCGACCCCGTGGACTGCAGCCTACCAGGCTCCTCTGTCCATGGGATTTTCTAGGCAAAAGTACTGGAGTGGGGTGCCATAGGTGTATTCAATAGATTCTTATAAATCTAGAAAGACAGAGTAGACTGACTGGTAGTTGCCTATAGCTGGAAGTAGGATGAGTGTGGTAAGTGTCTGCTAATGGGTACTGTGTTTCTTTTTGGGGTGTAGAAGTGTTAAGATCGATTGTGGTGATAGTCATACAACTCTCTGAACATACCAGAAACCACTGAGTTGTACACCTTTTTTTTTTTTTTTTCTTTTCTCTTTTGGCTACACCATACAGCATGCAGGATCTTAAGTTCTCCAATCAGGGATTGAACACATGGCCACTGAAGTAGAAGCATGGAGTCTTAACCACTGGACCACCAGGGAAGACCCTGAACTGTACACTTTGAATTGTAGTATGTGAATGATCTTAAGCTATCATTTTAATTACTAACACTCTCATAGCATAATCTAGGCAGGGTTCTAAGTGTTGTATACTGTTTATGTTAACTATTTGTTACCTTACCCAGTGAGTTAGGGACCATGATGGTCCCCAGAGGTGACTGTCCCACAGCCAGTAAGTGGAAGAGCTGCAATATGAACCCAGGATGACTGGCTCTGGCAGATATGCACTTAACTTCCACTCTACACTGTCCCAGCTTGGGAATCATCAAAAGATTTCATTTTAGACTTAAACCTCTGAGTTCTGATCTTGGCCCTGTTGCTTACCAGCCAAGCGATCCTGGACAAGTGACTGAAGTTAGTTTTTGCATATGTTAAATGGAGATGATAATATTGCATACCTCACAGGGCTGGTATTTAGTATAAGGACTATCTGTAGCAAGCCATTATTAACTGCAAGGTCCTTCTTTTTTGCAGTATTGTCACTGGTTTAAGACCAAAATGCAGCCCACAAATTGAAGCAGCAGGCAGCCTAACACTGTGGAGACTTGGAGAGTCAGCTTATTATTTGTGCAAGTATAGAATTTTCCACATAGAAATGGCCTGGTAAACTAGAGGTCTGGCATTCTACCTTTTACATATGTAACTTAAAATTAAAGGTTTAAATGACAATAAAAATACTTGCCACATGCATGAAGCATTTGAACTGTTAAGGATTTGCTTTTTATTGCATGAAAATAAGCAGAAGTGTGGGAAGGAAAGAAATGTGTCACTTCCCCAGCACTGACCTGCAAGGGCAGAGTGACCTTACAGGAGAAGAAAAACGCCAGTAATTTCCAAAATAATCTAATTTTAAATTTCTGGATTTTTCATTTCATCTTGTGGAGACGTACTTATTCTTGGAAGGAAAAATAAAAACCCCAACAACATTAGCAACAAATGAAGTTATATAAGTGTTGCTGGCAAATATACACTGCCCAGCACTACAGAGCTCATTTGCAAAGCCAGGAAGCAAATCAAAGTCCACCGTGGTTCTCTCAGTGCCCAGGATGTTTCTTTGAGCACAGTTTGTGACCAGAATTTTTTTTTTTTATTCAGGAGGTGGCACAGTTTGCTGTGGTGTGATTCAGTCTCCTCTTTTATCGCCTATAACTTTCCTTCTAACACTCAACGGACCAGCTCCCCCCGCAGATGTCCACCCTGGGGAAAATGGACCAGCTGTGCAGCTCATCTTTGACTCCTCTTTACTCTTCCATGTCTGCTCTATGGGTCCATTTGGCAGGCCTCCTCCAAAATACATCATGAATCTTTTCACTTCTAACTCCTTTGCCACTACTAATCTAAGCTACCGACACCTCCTACTGGGGCTAGGTAATTATCTTCTAAATGTTCTGCCTCCACTGCGCTCCCTAGAATCACTCCTCCACAGAAAAACCAGAGAGGTATTTTATTTTATTATATTTATTTTTGGGGCCTCATGGGGTGGCTGGTGGGATCTTAGTTCCCCCATCAGAGATTGAAACTGTGCCCTTGGCAATGAAAACATCAAGTCCTACACTGGAAGTCCTAAGAGAGATATTTTAAAAGTGCATTGGGTCAATGTCCTGCTTTAAATCTATCAAAACTCAGAATCCAAATTGACAGTTGGAATATGAAAACGTATTCAATATCATTAATCATCAGGGGAAGTAAAATTAAACCTACAGTGAAAGACTAATACACACCTGCCAGAATGACTAGAATTTTAAAAATTAAAAAGACTGACAATACCAAATATTGCTGAGGATGTAGAGGATGTGGAGGAACTAGGACTCTAGACACTGCTAGTGGAAGGAAAAATTGTTTGGTGATCTCTAAGGAAGCTAAATATATGCTTACCTACTGCTAAGTCGCTTCAGTCGTGTCCGACTCTGTGTGATCCCATAGGTGGCAGCCCACCAGACTCCCCCGTTCCTGGGATTCTCCAGGCAAGAACACTGGAGTGGGTTGCCATTTCCTTCTCCAATGCATAAAAGTGAAAAGTGAAAGTGAAGTCGCTCAGTCGTGTCCGACTCTTCCCAACCCCATGGACTGCAGCCTACCAGGCTCCTCTACCCATGGATTTTCCAGGCAAGAGTACTGGAGTGGGGTGCCATTGCCTTCTCCATGCTTACCTATTGACCTGGCAATTCCCCCCCTAGGTGTGTATGTATTGGTATATGTGTATGTGTGTGTATATATATATATATACACACACACATCAAGGATTAATAAGTACCTATGGCCACAATTGCACTCATCTCATATGCTAGTAAAGTAATGCTCAAAATTCTCCAAGCCAGGCTTCAGCAATACGTGAACCATGAACTTCCTGATGTTCCAGCTAGTTTTAGAAAAGGCAGAGGAACCAGAGATCAAATTGCCAACATCCGCTGGATCATGGAAAAAGCAAGGGAGTTCCAGAAAAACATCTATTTCTGCTTTATTGACTATGCCAAAGCCTTTGACTGTATGGATCACAATAAACTGTGGAAAATTCTGAAAGAGATGGGAATGCAAGACCACCTGATCTGCCTCTTGAGAAATTTGTATGCAGGTCAGGAAGCAACAGTTAGAACTGGACATGGAACAACAGACTGGTTCCAAATAGGAAAAGGAGTACATCAAGGCTGTATATTGTTACCCTGTTTATTTAACTTCTATGCAGAGTACATCATGAGAAACGCTGGACTGGAAGAAACGCAAGCTGGAATCAAGATTGCCGGGAGAAATATCAGTAACCTCAGATATGCAGGTGACACCACCCTATGGCAGAAAGTGAAGAGGAACTCAAAAGCCTCTTGATGAAAGTGAAAGAGGAGAGTGAAAAAGTTGGCTTAAAGCTCAACATTCAGAAAACGAAGATCATGGCATCCGGTCCCATAACTTCATGGGAAATAGATGGGGAAACAGTGGAAACAGTGTCAGACTTTATTTTCTTGGGCTCCAAAATCACTGCAGATGGTGACTGCAGCCATGAAATTAAAAGACACTTACTCCTTGGAAGGAAAGTTATGACCAACCTAGACAGCATATTCAAAAGCAGAGACATTACTTTGCCAACAAAGGTTCGTCTAGTCAAAGCTATGGTTTTTCCTGTGGTCATGTATGGATGTGAGAGTTGGACTGTGAAGAGGGCTGAGCGCCGGAGAATTGATGCTTTTGAACTGTGGTGTTGGAGAAGACTCTTGAGAGTCCCTTGAACTGCAAGGAGATCCAACCAGTCCATTCTGAAGGAGATCAGCCCTGGGATTTCTTTGGAAGGAATGATGCTGAAGCTGAAACTCCAGTACTTTGGCCACCTCATATGAAGAGTTGACTCATTGGAAAAGACTCTGATGCTGGGAGGGATTGGGGGCAAGAGGAGAAGGGGACACCAGAGGATGAGATGGCTGGATGGCATCACTGACTCGATGGACGTGAGTCTGAGTGAACTCCGGGAGTTGGTGATGGACAGGGAGGCCTGGCGTGCTGCAATTCATGGGGTCGCAAAGAGTCGGACACGACTGAGCAACTGATCTGATCTGATGGCCACTAAAGGATGTTCAAGAATTCAACAGGGAATTCTCTGGTGGTTCAGTGGTTAGGGTTTGGTGCTTTCACTGCACCGAGGGTTTGATCCCTGGTTGGGAAACTAAGATCCCACAAGCCCACATGATGTAGCAAAAAGAAAAAGAAAAAAAAATTCTAGCAGCTTCATCTCTAATAGACATCATCTCTAATAAAACTCAGCAACAATCCAAATGTCCATCAACAGTACAATAGATAAAACATGATGTATTTATATAACAACGTGCCACAAGTAATATTAAAGTGTAGACTCCTGGCTCATGCAACTCTCTCAGATGACTCTCTCAGAAAGAGTCATCCATAAAAGGAGAGTCTCCATAAATGGAGACTGACAAAGGTTTGGGACTTCTCTGGTGGTCCAGTGGTTAGGTCTCTGCACTTCCACCTTAAGGGGCACAGGTTCCAAAGGATCGTGCATGCCATGGAGTATGACCAAAAAAAAAAGTTTGTACTGGATAATTTGATTGATAAGAAGTTCAAAAATAGGAGAAACTAGGACTTCCCTGGAGATCCTGTGGCTAAGATTCAGAGCTACCAATGCAGGGGGCCTAAATTCGATCGATCCCTGGTCAGGGAACTAGATCCCACTTGACACAACTGAAGATCCCACATGCCATAATTAAGACCCAACACAGACAAATAAATAGATTAAAAAAAAAAAAAGTAGAAAGCTAAGCTGCTGTGATAGAAGGCCAGTTGGTGGTTACTCGGTCTTTACCTTTGCTGGGGACTGGGCTGGAGGGACGGATAGATGGAGAAGTGGTGTGAAGCTAGCATCTGAGGTCTGGCAATGTTCTATATCTTTAGCTGGGTGGTTGTTTCATGAGTTGTATGTGTTGTCATCAAGTTGTACATTCTGTGCACCTTACGACATATATTTTACTTCAATTTGAAAGAGTCAATAGCACCCAATGCACTTACAATGGAAGCTACATGCAATGTCACAGGCTACCTCCTGCCCTCTCTCCTCACCTCATCCTTCAGGCCCCTTATTCTTCATGCTTCTCCACACCTGCTTTCTCGTTTCCCCTCAAACATGCTGCTTTATACCCGCTACTCCATTTTATTTTCTTCAAAGTCTCTATAGCATTTGAAATTATTTTATTTGACTACTTATACCCTGCCTTCCTCTCCTAGAAGATCAGCTACATGATGGTGGGGTCATTGTCTGCTTTACTGAAGTTTTAGCCCCAGTACCTACAATAGGGTGATTATCGGACTCAGGTATTTGTGGTATGCATCATGACATGGTCTTCAAATATCTGTAGAAAGTTACATTTTTGAGTATTCACAGTATCTTGATATTCTTAATATTTCAGATGGAAGATAGCTACTGTGGCCATTTTGCAAGTATCCTATATGACTAATGTATTCATTCCTTTCCTCTATAAATATTAATGAAATGCTCATTACAAGCAAAGTTGACTTAGCTAGTATCATGTGGTGATACAATGAGGGACAAGAGAGGGAGAGTAAAAAATACAGAAGACAGGAGCTGGAATTGAGGGATTATGTTTTAAAGTTGGAAGAATGTCACTGCTTCATGTGAGACTGAAGTGGTGTGGGTGGGGATATAGATGAATTTATTGGTAAGGAAGTAGAAAATTTTGAGAGTTCTTACTTAATGGCTTCTATTTCCTCTGAAGTTGGAAGCAACGTCATGTGCTGAAATAGAGAAGGGTAGGAGGAAGCTTAAGACACTGCAGTGGCTTTACATTCTTCCTTGCCCAGGGCACATGATCTTCAGTGTATCAGCACCTGCCCTGCCTCTCCCAGGGTGAAGGCTGCAGGATGGTGCCATGGTAAAGTAGGCAGGGAGGGAGCTATGGGTCTTCATACAATATAGCTGAAATGGAAAGTCAACAATGGAGGTGAAAGGCTGTGAGCCAGGAGGCAGGGGGAGATCCGTTCAATGGCTTTTGTAACATCTAGATCAAGATGGCAGAATGATCACACAGAGAAACTTCTTTCTTCTTCCAAGCACAGATAAAAACATTTTGAGAAATACAGACAATGATTAAAAAAAAAAAATGGGGCTTTGGGGAAAGTGGTTAAGTCAGGAGGAAAATTACATTGTTCTAAATGTCTTGTCCAGGAGGAGGTTGGAGATATGGATTAGCTGTTGACTTTGTTAGGGAAATATAAATTTAAGTTTGTTAAAACCACTAAGCAAAAACAAACCAACAAACAAAAAAAACCCACTAAGCAATTAGAAATAGGATGTGTAACTTCCAAGCTTGTTGAATAAAAAGGAAAGAAATTAGGAAAACTTGACAATCCAAAAGAACAGAAAGGAAAAAAGAACAGTCTTTAATGACTTCCCTGGTGGTCCAGTGGTTAAGAATTCGCCTGCCAGTGCAGGGGATATGGGTTCGATCGCTGGTCTCGGAAGATTCCACATGCTGTGGGGAAACTAAGCCCAGGCACCACAACTACTGAGCCCGAAATCTGCAACTACTGAAGCTTGCATGCCTAGAGCCTGTGCTGCACAAGGAGAAAACCCACTGCAATGAGAAGCCCACACACTGCAACGAAGACCCAGCACAGCAAAAAGTAAATAAATGAATTTTCTTAAAAAGAAATAGTCTTTATAAAATAGAAACTATAAAATGTCAAAGATAAGTTGATTACTAATCACAATGAAAAATATTTTAACTCACCTATAAAAAGATGGGACTCTTAGACTGGCTTTTTAAAAAAAATCCAGTTATCCATATGACTTACAAGTTATATACCTCAAAAAAGAATTATACAGAAAGATTTCAAGTAAAGGAATGGGAAAAAGATACATCGGGAAATCAGTACCCCAAAGAAGGCTGGCTTAGCAATACTAATATCAGATAAAGTGGATGTTAAATTTAAAGTATTTCTGGGAACAAAGATCTCATACAGATTATGAAACTATTCACCAAGATAGTATAAAAACCATAAATCTTTATGTCCTTAACAACACAGTTTTTATGGAAGATACTGAAAACTGGCTCATTCAATACTACTTCAACCCTCTGCTTATTGTGCTAAAGAACACATTTCCCAGCTTCCCTTCTCTCTGTGACCAGGCTTCTGCCAACCAGAAATTTGGAAGGCGAAAGAAAATACTTAGTGGTCACAGTGTCCTTCAGGCAGGAGGGTGTTGGAGGGATTTGGTTCTTCAGCCTTGTTGGAACGGTTCGCAAATCCTGGCTTTACCATTGGCGGGGCCGAGTGTCAGGCAGCGACTGGCTGTGGCGTTTCTATAGGATGTTGGATATTTTTCCTGGCCATGCTACTCACAGGCTGGGAACACCCAAGCTTGGCTCCCCAGCCTGGCTGAAATTCTGTAAGCTACCTCGTGCTGCTGCTGCTGCTGCTGCTAAGTCACTTCAGTCATGTCTGATTCTGTGCGACCCCATAGACGGCAGCCCACCAGGCTCCCCTGTCCCTGGGATTCTCCAGACAAGAACACTGGAGTGGGTTGCCATTTCCTTCTCCAATGCATGAAAGTGAAAAATGAAGTCGCTCAGTCGTGTCCGACTCTTAGCGACCCCATGGACTACAGCCTACCAGGCTCCTCCGTGCATGGGATTCTCCAGGCAAGAGTACTGGAGTGGGGTGCCATCGCCTCCTCAAGCTACCTTGTATCCTGTAATAAATACCTTTCTGCTTAAACTGGCTGGATGTCATCCATATACTATCCTAGGGTGGCTTCCCTGGTGGCTCAGTGATAAAGAATCCGTCTGCAGTGAAGGAGATGTGAGTTCTGTCCCAGGGTTGGGAAGAGATCCCCTGGAGGAAAAAATGACAGCCCATTCCAGTATTCCTGCCCAGAAAATCTCATGGACAGAGAAGCCTGGCAGAGTACAGTCAGGAGTCAGTCACAACTGAGCACGCATGCTATGCTAGAGGCTTCACAGGTGGTGTAGTGGTAAAGAATCAGCCTGCCAGTGTATGAGATGCAGGAGACACAGGTTCCATCCCTGGGTCAGGAAGATCCCCTGGGGAAGCAAGGGGCAACCCACTCCAGTATTCTTGCCTGGAAAATTCCATGGACAAAGGAGCCTGGTGGGCTGTAGTCTATGACGCATGCATACTGTGCTGGGTATAAGCCCGAGCATTACCAGCACTTATGGGATTCTAACTTTGCTGGGGGAAGTGTGGCATTCTGGTGGATTTCCTAGAGCAGGTGACAGCTGTAGTGAGTTGAAGTGTGAGCTGGAATTCACCAGTGTGAGTGGAGACAAGAGCAGTAGGAGAGCTCAGATGGAGAAGGAACAGCAAGTGCAAAGTGGAGCCCAGGAGATGCAGCGCTCTAGTTAGTTCAAGGTTCTTAACTCAGGATAAGGAGTATGGAGTGAGGGAAAAAGAGAGAAAAGAACAGGGTGGCCAGGTCAGGGGAAAGTCACAAATGACCCTGGATGCCCATGTGAAGACTGCAGCAAAGTTCAAACTAGCTCACAGAGTTGTAGATTCTGGTAATCATTATCTTACTGCTACCCGCCCCCTCCACCCCGTTGTCCCCTGGGAGAAAGCCTATGTGTGGTAGAAGAGAATTTAGTTAAATAGGAAAAAGTAACAATGAAAAATGAGAGGGGAGAAAGAGAAAGAGAGGCCTGGGGGTTGAGGGAGTAAGACAGGAAGGGACAGAGACAAGACAGACAGACAGACAGAGAGTTCTGGCAAAGACAAATCTTAGGAGTCCGCCTGCCAACTCTGGGTACACAAGTTTGAACCCTGGCCTGGGAAGCTTCTACATGCCACAGGGCAACTAGGCCCATGCCTGTCCTGGAGCCTGTAATCTGTGATCTGTGAGAAGCCCTCACACAGCAACGAAGACCCAGTGCAGCCCCAAAAATAAAAAAAATTAAAAGAAAAAAACAGGACAAATCTTAGGATTCAGGCTCTGGCCTCTTCACAGCTGCCCTAGTTCCTATACCCCTTCTGTCATCCAATCAAACACTGACAAATATACCAACTTACAATCGAGTTGCTTATAAGATTCATTTATATATATTTTAGTAAACATTTTTCCCCCTCTTCCTCTTGTTTTTCCTCTTCATTTTTGTTCATTTTGGTTATTATGTAAATTCAATGAAAAATTATATATTTTTATACAATAAAATATAGGTTATTTCCAACATGTCAAACACTCAGGAAGAATAACTACAGCTATAATGATCTTAATCAGTTTTATGAGGACTTGATATTAGGGAAACTACAGAAAGTCAAGCAAATGTGCTAAATGAAGATTTGAAAGAAAGAGCAGCTGACTAGATAGAAAGACTGAATTTTATGCAACTGTCAATTAAAAAAATATATACTTAAGTGGTTGCACCAGGTCTTTAGTTGCAGCATGCAGGATCTAGTTCCTTGGCCAGGGATTGAACCCAGGCCCCCTGCATTGGGAATGCAGAGTCTTAGCCACTGGACCACGAGGAAAGTCCCACAGCTATTACTTCTTAACTTACAGTTTTGGTTGCAGTGTGTGGAGGGGGTGGCTGTTAGAGGGCTTCTTCCCTACTCCTTGGTTTACTGTGAGCAGACATTTTCCCGGTCTCTAGTTCCAAACTGTATAAAACTATAATTTGTTGTGATAAAGGTACCATGGAAGTTGCTGTGTGTTGGTTGCTCAGTTGTGTCCGACTCTTTGTGACCCCTTGGACTGTAGCCCGCCAGGCTCTTCTGTCCGTGGGATTCTCAAGGCAAGAATACTGGAGTGGGTAGCTATTCCTTTCTCCAGGGGATCTTCCTGACCCAGGGATCGAACCTGGGTCTCTCACACTGGAGGCAGATTCTTTGTCACTGAGCCACCAGGGAAACCCAAAGGACATGTTGCCTCCCTGTCAGGAATTGAACGCTGGTCTCCCGCGTGACTGGTGGGGATACTCACCACTACACTTATGAGGACGGCAAAACACAGGCAGGTTCCACTGAGACTTGAACTCAGATTGCTGGATTCAGAGTCCAGAGTGCTAACCATTACACCATGGAACTGCACACATCATGGAAGAGCATTATTTAATAAGTGATAGTAGAACAGTTGGTTACATACTAAGGAAAGATGTCAATGTCGATCCTTATTTTACATCTAAGACCATACCAAATCCAATATGGATTAAAGAGAGCAGAAAGTGCAAATCACATCAAAAAGACTAAAGGAAAAACTTGTATTAAGTTATCAGTGAAGTGCAAAGGAGTTTGGGAGTACTTTCTAAGCTTAAAAGTGTTAGAAGAAATGTTTTAAAAGAAGAGATTAAACGCACTTGATCACAGTGATTACAAACTTTCATACTGTCTGACTCCCCCAACTAATATATCCTTAACTTAGGAAAAATCTTGCATCCATATGAAAGACAACATATTACAATTGACCCCTCCCCCCCACACATGTTGTTCAAGGGCCAACTATATTATACAAAATGCTCATGCAAATAAAGCAAAATCAGTAGAAATATAATTTCTGAGCACCTAGCCCTGGTCAAGTCTATGCTGGAGAGTTTGCAAACATTCAGTTAAGGTGGACATCCCCACTTGGTCCAGGAAGAACCTGAGGGTCAGAGGTGTGAAGGTTCTTGCCTATGTCACTCACCTCAGGAGCCATAAGCTGTTTTTGACCTGTCAGTCTTCTGATCCATCCGAGCTCCACCCAGTCAGGCTCACATTCACACCTTGATTTATTTCAAGGCCCTGGTCCAGGCCCAGGAGATGAATAGTCTCAGGTACTGAAGGTGTGGTCCCATTCCTCTTGCCAAGTGATCAGGTTTAGGAATGAACAAGTGCCAGATTCTGGCGATTAAGCTGAGAGGGAGAAATCTTCTAAGAAGCGTTTGGGAAATAATTTCTCACTCATGATAGATACTGCCTTTGTCTTTTTCACACTACCATTTTGTATTCCTACCAGGATTATCTGAAATTTAATCTGTTGTTCCATACCTTCACTGGGCCTTGGTATTGCCAGTTTATTGTTTGTTTTTTTGTTTCTTGTATTTTAGCAAATCTAATAGATGTTGGTGATGGACAGGGAGGCCTAGCGTGCTGTGATTCATGGGGTAGCAAAGATTTGGACATGACTGAGCGACTGAATTGAACTGAACTGAATAGATATGTAGTGGTATTTTGTTGTGATTTTAATTTGTATTTCTCTGAATACTGCAAAAGCAAACAAACAATAACTAATGCAATACATATCCTAAAGAACAATTTTTATGAATTTAAATGTATTGATCTTTTTACTTACTAATTTCCCTTTTTTCTTTAAAATTACAAAATTCTTCCCCAGTGAGAAATCAGAAGAAAATTCAGCTACATTTCTAGGGTTGTGTATGGATGTGGTACCTAGAGATGCTATAGACATCTCATAATCACTAAAGGTGGGGCAAAGCCAAGTCTTTCCAGAGGAAAAGGTCAATCCTAATCATACTCCCCCTACCACCCCAACCAGAGGCTTTATTTGGGACTCTATCATAGGGCAGATAGTACATTTCCTTCTTTAGTACCATTGAGCTTGGGTCTTCCATAGCTTATCAAACGCCTTGTAACATTTGGCAAGATATTACATCAGTGCATAAGAAAAGCATCAAAGTGTCATTACAGGGAGACATCTATTCCTTAGCCTTCCTCCCAAAATATTTTCAGCTGCATATTACATTTATTTTGAGGTATCTGTTGGGGGCTTGGGCTGGTGGCACACTCAGAGAGTGGAAGCACTGAGATTTGAAACCACACATACAATTCTAAATGAGAATATAGCCTATAAACACAGAGAAAAAAAAGGTTTAACCTCATAAGGAAGCAAAGTTGACTAAACAAGAATGAGACTCCATTTTCAAAAATTATTACATGATTCAAAAAAGATTTAATGATAAGTATTGTCATACTTTGCTGGCATTTAAGAATGTAAATTTATCACATCTCAAAAATAGCAGCAGCAGCTATCATTTATTGAGTACTTACTACATAACAGATACTATACAAAGCAAGAAAACTTGATTTAACCCTTAAAACAAACTAATAAAATAGATATTGTTATTTTCAGTTTAAAAATAAGGCTTAGGACTTTCCTGGTGGTACAGTGGTTGAGAATCTGCCTGCCAACGCAGGGTACACGGGTTCAATCCCTGGTCCGGGAAGATTTCACATGACGCAGAACAACTAGGCCAGTTCACCGCAATTACTGAGCCTGTGCTCTAGAGCCTGGGAGCCACAACTGCTGAGCCAGCGTGCTGCAACTACTGAAGCCTGGGTGCCTAGAGCCTCTGCTCTGCAACAAGAGAAGCCTGAACATCGCAACTAGAGTAGCCCCTGCTCATCGTAACTAGCGAAAACCCACAAAGTAGGGAAGACTAAGCACAACCAAAAATAAAATAAAAAAAAAATAAAGATAAGGTTTAGAGAGACCTCCTGACCCTGCTGAGTTCTCACAGCACAAAAGGTTGTTCTTTGCAGCCCCATCACTTTACAAAGTGAACAAACATGTGCCAAGGGGACTAGCGAAATCGGGACACCAAAAACGAGGGGAAAATGAAGCGTTTGAAGTCTGACAGTCAAAAAAAGAAAACCGTTAAAGCAGTCATCACAGGGAAACATCTATTCCTTAGCCTTCCTCCCAGTATATTTCCGGCTGAATATTGCATTTATTTTGAGTTACGTTTTGGGGGCTTGGGCTGCTGGCACATTCACCATTGGCAAGGCCCTCTAATGGTCTCGCTCCAGCCAATGACGTCAAGATTCGACCTGTAACTGACTCTAAAGCCTGTGCTTACAATAAAGACTACTGGGAACTCTGAAAGCAATTTAACAAATTAAATCAATAGCCTCAAGAACATCTGTATTTCTTAATCTGTTAAATTAAATATTGTGTTTTGACAAACACACACACACACACAAATATTGTGAAAAATTGTAAAAGCATTAAGAATAAATGTGATAGAGTTTTTAATCATAATAAAAACTAGAAATTAATACAAATGTTTAACCATAGGGGACTTGTTAATTATGTAATATAACCATTAAAAATAATCTTTATGAGGATTTAGAAGTGGAAACTGATTGTATTATATCAAGTGGAAAAAAAACAACACATAAGAGTATTTATAAAAATTATTCAGAATTGTCAGAAAGAAAATTTTAAAGGAGTAGAAAAAAGATGGAGAAGAAACACACTTAAAAATGTTAACAGAAACTAGATCCCTGTATAATGGATTTTTCTCTGACTTCTTGTATTTTCTGTAATGAGAATGTTCTCCAAGGAGTACTACTTTTAGAGCAGAAATAATCCTAATAATCTTTATTTTCAAAAAGGTGTAAAGGGGGCTTCTCTGATGGCCCACTGTTTAAGAATCTGCCTTGCAATGAAAGGGACACTGGTTCGATCCCCGGTCTGGGAAGATATCACATGCTGCAGAGCAACCGAGCCCGGGCCCCATACCCACTGAGCCTACGTGCCCCAACCACGGGCGCCCGAGTATCCTAGAGCCTGTGCTCTAACACAAGGGAAGCCCCCGCAGTGAGAAGCCCAGGCACGGCAACTAGAGAGAGCCCAGGTGCAGCAACAAAGACCCCCTGCAGCCAAACAATGAATAAAGCAGTCTTTTTTCTAAGAAAACGGTTGCAAATGTTTTTATTTAGATAGTAAAAATTATTGAGGGGTGGAAAGGATTCACATGAAGACACTGTAATTGTGATTTCTCAGTGCTCAGGGGAAAGGCTGGGAGGGGACGCCCACAGCTGTCCTTACTCACAGTTTTTTAGAACTTGATGTCAAATATTTTGCCCCACTGCAGCTCATGTTATTCAAAATCTAGTTCAGAAATCATGGCCATAGGAGACTTATTCAAAACTTATATACATACAAAGTACCTAGGTAGATTACCTATGTTTCTAAATCACTAATCCCAGAAATATCTAGAGAGGTACAGGACCCTCTGAAGCTTGAGTAGGAAGCAAAAATACTATCAAAATTGACAAAGCTTGTTACTATAATTTATTAACAGTCACTCCTTTCTGGAAACACTCTCTTGTGTCTATATCACCCAACGACCCTTCATAGTTTTCCTCCCATCGTCTCTGGCTGGCTCTTCTCTCTCCTCTAAGGCTCTTCACTTTGTACTTCTCCAAAACCTACACGCTCACCTTGTCTGTCCCAGGCACTCTGCTCCTCTCTCTATACCTTGCCTGGACAATCTCATCTACTCTACCAGCTCCTGCTGCCCTCTGAATAGTAGTTGCCTTCCAATAGCCCCTAAAGCTCATATTAATAACTTAGAAATAGGTTTCACATAAACATTTTCATTAACCTTTATTTTTGAATAACAGATTACTCTCAGAAACAGTTATTAAAGAACAGTGTATAAAAGAATACGTTATATTTGAATTACTGTTTCCACCCAGTAATTCATGGATTGTCTCATCACTGATGTTTCAGAGTGAGGGTGACTAGCACACTGCTTTCAATGTGCTTCCTCTGAAGTTATTTCACCATAATGATAGCCATTGTCAAGTCAACACAGTACTTTAAAAAATGCACTTGATAATGCCTTCTGTTGAAGAAGGCACTTAGGGTACAGCCATGCCATGGCACACCTGCTGGCCACGCCTAGTGAGGGACCAGAGGGACACCTGCTAAGTAAAATGGCTATTCCTGGAATGAATTTGTATATAAATGGAAAATATGATAACCCCCAAATCGTCCTTCCTAAGCAAATTCCACCTTTCCTTGCAAATGGTTTACATGGAGTCTGAGTCTCATTGCTTTGCATTGTCTGAGAATTGATGCATTTGCGCTTTCATCCCATCAAAAGATTGATGATAAGGTACATCAGCCACTTCCCCTTCCTTGTTCCCTCCCTCAGAGTTTCCCTTGAACTCTTTTTTTTTTTTCCGTTTGCCCGCACCACAAAGCATGTGGGACCTAACTCCTTTGCAGTGGAAGTGCAGAGTTTTAATTACTAGACTACCAGAGAATTCTACGTTGCCACTCCTACCCCAGACTCTTTAAGGTGATTCTCTCACAGCTGCATAAGCTCAGCTCAGTGTTGTCCTGTCCTGCACACCCTGCCTTTGTTGTGCTTGTTCAGTTGGTAGCAAATCATTTCAGCTCAACAAATATTTTGGGTGTCAACTATGTATGAAGAGCTACGGCAGGTACTGTAGAGCGAAGACAAATGGAACAAGAATCTTCTAAAGTAAATCAATTCCAACCCCTTCGTGTAGTTTGCAGGCCTGAAGTAGCTGTCAGCCACTATCCTCAGATACAATGGCTTTGTGGCTGGAGGTCAGGGTCAAAACCAGCTGGGGGCTAGTGCTGCTTATTTTCTTCTCTATAGCAATCGTCATTGCAAACTTCGACTTAGTACAAACTTAGGTGTAAAAAAAAACAAATTCAGAATTAGATATTCCAAATTCTCCCCAGCTGTTCTGTCCTCTGGAGAAGGAAATGGCAACCCACTCCAGTATTCTTGCCTACAGAATCCCATGGACAGAGGAGCCTGGCAGGCTCTAGTCCGTGGGGTCACAAGAGTCGGACACGACTTAGCGACTAAACCACCACCAGCATTCTGTCCTCTTTTTGTATTGTGTGTTAGTCCCTCAGTCATGTCCGATTCTTTGCTATGGACTCAGCCAGGCTCCTCTGTCCATGGAATTCTCTAAGCAAGAATACTGGCACAGGTTGCCTTTCCCTTCTCTAGGGGATCTTCCTGACCCAGTGATCAAACCTGGGTCTCCCACACCTTGGACAGATTCTTTACCATCTGAGCCACCTATTACGGTATAGCCAATCAACAATGTTGTGATAGTTTCAGGTGAACAATAGAGGGACTCAGTCATACATACACATGGACCCACTCTCCCCTAAACTCCCCTCCAATCCAGGCTGCCATGTAACATTGCAGAGTTCCATGTGCTATACAGTAGGTCCTTGTTGATTATCCATTTTAAATATGGCAGTGTACACAAGTAGATCCCAAACTCCCTAACTATCCCTTCTTCCCATCCTTGCCCCTGACAAGCTCATTCTTAAAGTCTGTGAGTCTCTCTCTGTTTTGTATGTAAGTCCATTTATATCAGGTCTTTTTAGATTCCACATGTAAAGGATCTGACTTCAAATTTTAAATACCCTTCTTTCTTAGATCAAATACTCTGTCCACTCTCCTTTTCCATCTAGCAGCCTCCTCAGGCTTGATGACTTAAATATCTCTATAAACCATTACTTTTACTGGACAATTGGCTTTCTGTGAAACTAAGTGAAAAGGATTGAGACGCCACCAAGATCATAACCAGCCTATTGTTGCTTCCTCTTTTATAGCAATTTACACAGCTTGATGATCACTGTTATTATTCTTCATTTTTATCAAATACTGACACTGGTTTTAGCCTTTAGACCTCTTTTCCCCCTTCCAAATTGCAAACAAAACAGAGCAGACATTATTCTGCATTCATTACAAAGAGCCTTGCATTTTCTTCTGTGAATTTCATACTTAATGCCCTGTGAGAGGCCCTTATTAACAATTAAGTGCACAGAGCCCTTGCCTTGCGTTGGAGAGCACAGAGGTTTGTGGGGAGCAGAGGCCTGATCCGAGCTGTGGAGGCCCCCTACCCCATCACAGCAGCGCCACCTGCAGCGTGTGGCTGGACTGTCTCCAAGAACTCCCTGCCTCCTTTAGAACTTCTATGGCCCTGCTTTTGGAAAGCATACTCATTCCGTATGCAAAAGCTTGGATACACATGCACACCAATAGCCCGTATGCATGCAAAATGTGCAGATGGGCAAAGGAAAATAAAGCCAGGGGTTTGGCACAAAGACAAATTATTAACCCTGGGAATTCCTAAAAGCCACGTAGGAGCCTTGTGGAAAAACACCCTCTCTTAGAATCAGTAATTGGAACTTAAGATTTCAGAAACTGTAGTTTAAGAGGAAGTGTAAGAAAAACAGATCTTGGAACTCTTTTTTCTTTTTTTGCATTGCTGTCTTTGAACACAAACACCTAAAAATTCACAAAATTTCAGTCAGGGGAAAGGTCACTGAAGCCGGTCTTTTTTCCATAGCTACTGACACACATAAATGACACATCCTTTGCAGATATGGTGCAAGAGAACCAGACAATAAGTTTCCTTAAACAAACTAACAGCTGCATGGTTCTTTTTAGGAAGGGAAAGTGGGTGGAATTGGGGCTAAGTACTATACAGTAACTTCAAATACATTTTCAAATATTTAATGTGCCCATCATATTTAAAAATACACAATAGACTTTGCAACACGTATAACAAGGCTTCGTATTGTTTATTTCGGACTAGTTTATAGAATTAAAATGCTCAGATTTTCAGATCATACTTAGGTCTAAGGGCTTCAGAATTACCTAGCATCTTTTTTTTCTTCCCTTTTTTAAATTGAAATATAATTGATATATAACACTGTATTAATTGTAGGTGATTTATGTACATATTGGAAAATGATGACCACAGTAAATTTAGTTAACATCCATCACCCCACATAGTAACTATTTGTTTTCTTGTGATAAGAAATTTTAAGATCTACTTTCTTAGCCAACATCCGCTGGATCATGGAAAAAGCAAGAGAGTTCCAGAAAAACATCTATTTCTGCTTTATTGACTATGCCAAAGCCTTTGACTGTGTGGATCACAATAAACCGTGGAAAATTCTGAAAGAGATGGGAATACCAGACCACCTGATCTGCCTCTTGAGAAATTTGTATACAGGTCAGGAAGCAACAGTTAGAACTGGACGTGGAACAACAGACTGGTTCCAAATAGGCAAAGGAGTACGTCAAGGCTGTATATTGTCACCCTGCTTATTTAACTTCTATGCAGAGTACATTATGAGAAACGCTGGGCTGGAAGAAGCACAAGCTGGAATCAAGACTGCCGGGAGAAATATCAATAACCTCAGATATACAGATGACACCACCCTTATGGCAGAAAGTGAAGAGGAACTCAAAAGCCTCTTGATGAAAATGAAAGTGGAGAGTGAAACAGTTGGCTTAAAGCTCAACATTCAGAAAACGAAGACCCATCTGGTCCCATCACTTCATGGGAAATAGATGGGGAAACAGTGGAAACAGTGTCAGATTTTATTTTTCTGGGCTCCAAAATCACTGCAGATGGTGACTGCAGACATGAAATTAAAAGACGCTTACTCCTTGGAAGAAAAGTTATGACCAACCTAGATAGCATATTCAAAAGCAGAGACATTACTTTGCCAACAAAGATTCGTCTAGTCAAAGCTATGGTTTTTCCTGTGGTCATGTATGGATGTGAGAGTTGGACTGTGAAGAAGGCTGAGTGCCAAAGAATTGATGCTTTTGAACTGTGGTGTTGGAGAAGACTCTTGAGAGTCCCTTGGACTGCAACCAGTCCATTCTGAAGGAGATCAGCCCTGGGATTTCTTTGGAAGGACTGATGCTGAAGCTGAAACTCCAGTACTTTGGCCACGTCATGCGAAGAGTTGACTCATTGGAAAAGACTCTGATGCTGGGAGGGATTGGGGGCAAGAGGAGAAGGGGACGCCAGAGGATGAGATGGCTGGATGGCATCACTGACTCAATGGACGTGGGTCTGAGTGAACTCTGGGAGTTGGTGATGGACAGGGAGGCCTGGCATGCTGCGATTCATGGGGTCGCAAAGAGTCAGACATGACTGAGGGACTGATCTGATCTGATCTGATACTTGGAATCAAAAAAGAAATGATACAAATGAACTTATTGACAAAACAGAAACAGACTCACAGACTTAGAGAAGGGAGGGGAGTTTGGGGGTGAAATGCATGTGTGCGTGTTTAGTCGCTCAGTCGTGTCTGATGCTTTGCAACCCCATGGACTGTAGCCCACCAGGCTCTTCTGTCCATGGAATTTTCCAAGCAAGAATATTGGAATGGGTTGCCATTTTGTACTCCAGGGGATCTTCTCGACCAAGGGATTGAACCCGTATCTCCTGCATTGGCAGGCAGATTCTTTACCACTGAGCCACCCAGGGAGAAAGGATACATATATGTGTATAGCTGACGCCCTTTGCTATTCACCTGAAACTATTACAACATTGTTAATAGGCTATGCTGCTGCTGCTGCTAAGTCGCTTCAGTCGTGTCCGACTCTGTGCGACCCCATAGATGGCAGCCCACCCCGTCCCTGGGATTCTCCAGGCAAGAACACTGGAGTGGGTTGCCATTTCCTTCTCCAATGCATGAAAGTGAAAAGTGAAAGAGAAGTCCCTCAGATCAGATCAGATCAGTCACTCAGTCGTGTCCCACTCTTTGCCACCCCATGAATCGCAGCACGCCAGGCCTCCCTGTCCATCACCAACTCCCGGAGTTCACTCAGACTCACGTCCATCGAGTCAGTGATGCCATCCAGCCATCTCATCCTCTGGCGTCCCCTTCTCCTCCTGCCCCCAATGCCTTCCAGCATCAGAGTCTTTTCCAATGAGTCAGCTCTTTGCATGACGTGGCCAAAGTACTGGAGTTTAAGCTTCAGCATCATTCCCTCCAAAGAAATCCCAGGGCTGATCTCCTTCAGAATGGACTGGTTGGATCTCCTTGCAGTCCAAGGGACTCTCAAGAGTCTTCTTCAACATCACAGTTCAAAAGCATCAATTCTTCGGTGCTCAGCTTTCTTCACAGTCCAATTCTCACATCCATACATGACCACAGGAAAAACCATAGCCTTGACTAGACAGACCTTTGTTGGCAAAGTAATGTCTCTGCTTTTGAATATGCTATCTAGGTTGGTCATAACTTTTCTTACAAGGAGTAAGCGTCTTTTAATTTCATGTCTGCAGTCACCATCTGCAGTGATTTTGGAGCCCAGAAAAATAAAATCTGACACTGTTTCCACTGTTTCCCCATCTATTTCCCATGAAGTGATGGGACCAGATGGGTCTTCGTTTTCTGAATGTTGAGCTTTAAGCCAACTGTTTCACTCTCCACTTTCACTTTCATCAAGAGGCTTTTGAGTTCCTCTTCACTTTCTGCCATAAGGGTGGTGTCATCTGCATATCTGAGGTTATTGATATTTCTCCCGGCAATCTTGATTCCAGCTTGTGTTTCTTCCAGCCCAGCGTTTCTCATGATGTACTCTGCATATAAGTTAAATAAGCAGGGTGACAATGTACAGCCTTGATGAACTCCTTTTCCTATTTGGAACCAGTCTGTTGTTCCATGTCCAGTTCTAACTGTTGCTTCCTGACCTGCATACAGGTTTCTCAAGAGGCAGATCAGGTGGTCTGGTATTCCCATCTCTGTCAGAATTTTCCACAGTTTATTGTGATCCACACAGTCAAAGGCTTTGGCATAGTCAATAAAGCAGAAATAGATGCTTTTCTGGAACTCTTTGCTTTTTCCATGATCCAGCGGATGTTGGCAATTTGATCTCTGGTTCCTCTGCCTTTTCTAAAACCAGCTTGAACATCAGGAAGTTCACGGTTCACATATTGCTGAAGCCTGGCTTGGAGAACTTTGAGCATTACTTTACTAGTGTGTGAGATGAGTACAATTGTGCGGTAGTTTGAGTATTCTTTGGCATTGCCTTTCTTTGGGATTGGAATGAAAACTGACCTTTTCCAGTCCTGTGGCCACTGCTGAGTTTTCCAAATTTGCTGGCATATTGAGTGCAGCACTTTCACAGCATCATCTTTCAGAATTTGGAATAGCTCAACTGGAATTCCATCACCTCCACTAGCTTTGTTCGGAGTGATGCTTTCTAAGGCCCACTTGACTTCACATTCCAGGATGTCTGGCTCTAGTTCAGTGATCACACCATTGCGATTATCTGGGTCGTGAAGATCTTTTTGTACAGTTCTTCTGTGTATTCTTGCCACCTCTTCTTAATATCTTCTGCTTATGTTAGGTCCATACCATTTCTGTCCTTTATCGAGCCCATCTTTGCATGAAATGTTCCTTTGGTATCTCTGATTTTCTTGAAGAGATCCCTAGTCTTTCCCATTCTGTTGTTTTCCTCTATTTCTTTGCATTGATCGCTGAAGAAGGCTTTCTTATCTCTTCTTGCTATTCTTTGGAACTCTGCATTCAGATATTTGTATCTTTCCTTTTCTCCTTTGCTTTTCTCTTCTCTTCTTTTCACAGCTATTTGTAAGGCCTCCGCAGACAGCCATTTTGCTTTTTTGCATTTCTTTTCCATGGGAATGGTCTTGATCCCTGTCTCCTGTGCAATGTCACGAACCTCATTCCATGGTTCATCAGGCACTCTATCTATCAGATCTAGGCCCTTAAATCTATTTACTTCCACTGTATAATCATAAGGGATTTGATTAAGTCGCTCAGTCGTGTCCAACTCTAGTGACTCAATGGACTGCAGCCTACCAGGCTCCTCCATCCATGGGATTTTCTAGGCAAAAGTACTGGAGTGGGGTGCCATTGCCTTCTCCATTTAATAGGCTATACTCTGATATAAAATAAAGTTTTTTAAAAATTAAATAATTAAAGCTTAGCTAGGAAAAGATTTTTTTTAAAAAAGGAAAGGAAGCAATTCCTTTATGATGGCAGGAAGAGAGAGAGACGAAAAAATGTGGATGGAGTCAGGGTAGAGGTTCTGCTGGCAGGATGGCAGCCTCTGATGAAGGCTGTGCTCTCTGAATCAGTTAAGAAAAGAAAAGAAGGCAGGAGGGTTGGGGCAAAGTGGATTAGAATTTGGAGGAAAATAGAGAGGACTTGGAGAAGGCAATGGCACCCCACTCCGGTACTCTTGCCTGGAAAATCCCATGGATGGAGGAGCCTGGTAGGCTGCAGTCCATGGGGTCGCTAAGAGTCAGACACGACTGAGCGACTTCACTTTCACTTTTCACTTTCATGCATTGGAGAAGGAAATGGCAACCCACTCTAGTGTTCTTGCCTGGAGAATCCCAGGGACAGGGGAGCCTGGTGGGCTTCCATCTATGGGGTCGCACAGAGTTGGACACGACTGAGGTGACTTAGCAGCAGTAGCAGCAGAGAGGACTAGGCAAGGTTGGGTGCCTGGTTTACGTTAGTGACGCTGAACTTGTAGTGTCAGCAGTACGTGAAGCGGATGGTTTTCAGCAGAACATTAAGAAATGTGCAAACAGTACTTCCCTAAGCATGAGGTTTACATTCTTCATACCCTGTTGTCGGGAGGATTCAAAGTTAAACAGCTAAGACCATAGGAAGCACTGGACTGGGGGTGATTGCAAGTTAACCAACGAAATCCCTTGTAAATAGTTACATTTTCTGAATCCAAAACAGATGGACTAACAAACAAAAATCTTCTATTGCTATAAAAACATGGTAATAATAAAGAGAAAATCGGGGCTTCCCTGGTGGCTCACTGGTAAACAATCGGCCTGCCAATGCAGGAGACTCGGGTTTGATCTCTGATCTGAGAAGATCCCACACGCCTTGAGCAACTAAGCCCTTGCGCCACAACTACTATGCCCATGCTCCGCAACCAGAGAAGCCACCTCAAAGAGCAGCTGGTGCACCACAGCAGGTAAGCAGTTCCCGCTTGCTGCAAGTAGAGAGAAACCCGCACAGCAGCGAGGACCCAGAAGGGATAAATAAATAAATCTTATATAATAATAAGAGAAAAGCAACAGCATTCTACATATTTTAAGTAACTAAAAAGTAAACCCTCTACATTTTTACCATTGTTTGCTTCTTACAAACACTAGCATCTCCCTCCCCTATATTTGCAGTGAATTGTTTACAACTGTCCACAAATCTCACCATTTCCCACATTCAGTCTAATCCAGTGCTTTCTGGTTTTACAACTGAGTAACTTGGTATTTGTGGAGCTGCAATCTGAACATTTTGAAGTTGTGAAAAAAAGTAAGTCGTAGTGAATCCACGAATACCTTAATTTTCCATGATACTGCTCCGGTTGGTGAGTAGGATAACCAAGTGTCCAGTTTTGCCAGGGACTGAGGGGTTTTCAGGGATGCAAGGCTGTCAGTGCAGAACCTAGAGTGTCCAGGCAAACTAGAGGGTTGATCACTTGACACTTTCCCCCACAACCAGCCCTCACTCGCTTGTTGGTGACACATGCTTGCTCACACGTGGCCTGAGAGACCAGCAGAGAAAAAGTCTGCAAGCCAGATTCCCGGCCGGAAGATGGTGTGGTGAAAGGGACACTCTGCCCTACCTTTTGCTCCATCCGACTTTCACTGCAGTGCCGGGGAGCATCCACACACGGTAACTCCTAAAACCCCTGCCCTCCTTTGCCACCACGTCCTCTGATGAGGTTGTTCTGCCCTACCTTGACTCAGAGATGCCTTTTTCTATCTTGAAGTTATCGTCCTAAGAAGGCCTCCTTCCCTTTCCAAACCACAGTTCTTTTCTCCTTTCATCCTCAGATAAGATAAACCAAGCCAAACACATACCTTAATTATCAGGCCAAAGCACTTCTTGATAAAAGAATTTTAAACATCTCAATACAAAACGAGTGCTTTGCTCTTTAGACAGGGAGGGCACTGACTGACCTCCGCGGCCCTCTCACAATAGAAACCAGGTCTTTATCAGGAAGAACCTGCTTTCTTCATTCCGGGATGTGCTTTGCTTAGAGCCAATTTTAAAATAACCCACAGATGAAAGTCATATTCTTGAGGGAGAACGGGAAAACAGTTTGTATCACAGAATGAAGAAAAGAGGTTTTTCTCTATTAAATCCTTCATCCGTGTTTGTTGATCTGATGAATAAATGAAGACAAAGCAGATTTATTTAATCCTGGAAAAGTTTCTCCTTGCCTTTACTGTAATTTAGCAAGTATGCGTTTTGTAACACAAGGTATAAAGTTCTGGAACCAGGCTCTGGAGTACATGAGGCCAAGTAAAGCAAAGTCCTTGCAATGATAGTCAGTTGTGATCAATTACGAGTGTGCAGTAAGGTGAGGAAAGAAAAGTGCAGAACAGAGGAGACCATTTTACTTTAGAATACCTTTTCCACAACCACATGGTGAGGCAACCCCGTTATAAACTAGGAAAGTGTCAAACATTTGGGTGGAGCATCAGAGAGGAAAAAAGGATAGTGAATAAATTCTTATCGACCCTGTATAAAACACAGAGAGAGCCTCTAAGGAGGATATGGTGGTTCAGATTTTGGTTGGTTTGCAAAGGTTTTTTCCTGGTTTCTTGTAGCCCAGCATCAATGAAGAGTCACAGTCAAAAGAAATGTGAATCAGTCTCTGGCAGCCTGAAAGATGAACTCATATATTTGTTGTGGGTATTTTTAAAGAACCAGACCAAATACCTTACAGAAAGCATCCCAGAAATCCTCCCCAGCTACAGTTTTTCCCCAAAGCTCTGGAGTCATTGTTGTTGTTCAGTCGCTCGGTAGTATCCGACTCTTTGTGACCCCAAGGAATGTAGCTCACCAGGCTCCTCTGTCCGTGGGATTGTCCAGGCAAGAATACTGGAGAGGGTAGCCATTCCCTTCTACAGGGGCTCTTTCCCACCCAGGATTGAACCCGGGTGTGCTGCATTGCAGGCAGATTCTTTGCTGTCTGAGCCACCAGGGAAACCCTCTGGATTCATGGCCCCCCTAAAAATAAAATTACTGCTACTCACTCTGGTCCGTGAAGTAGTCCTTCTTCACTTCCATGCTCCTCTCCCAGTTGTGGCTCAGCTGGTAAAGAATCCGCCTGCAATGTGGGAGACCTGGGTTCGATCCCTGGGTTTGGAAGATCCCCTGGAGAAGAGAAAGGCTACCTGCTCCAGTATTCTGGCCTGGAGAATTCCAGGGACTATACAGTCCCTGGGGTTGCAAACAGTCGGACACGACTGAGCGACTTTCACTCCCAGTTGTAGGTGGCCCTCAGGATTCCCGCCCCTAACTGCCAGCTCTGCCAGGCTGCTGTAGGATGCTGGAGAAATCTCTCCTCATCCCCTACCCTGTTCTTGCTCACTTTCCACAGAGCAGTCTGCGGAATCCTCTGGGAAATGATGTTCCCTCTCTCTGACTGTTTTGTCCGGGGGAAAAAAAAAGAACAAAACTCTTGGTGGCATGTTTCTGGCAAATGAGATTCTCCAGTTTGTTCTACCTGCATTCCTGGTGGAGATCATTCTGTCTGGGAAGGCTTGAGTGGCTGGGAGCAGATAGGCTCAACTCAGAGTAGGAGTGAAATGAGATCAGTGGTCGAATGTAGCTTGTTTTCCTGTGGGTCAGTCTACGAGGGACAGTTGTGTAAGTCACAGTGTGAAACTCCCAAATGTGTCTAGGTTAAGATTTGATCTTGTGGAATGGCAACCTAAACAAATCTTGATTTTTTTCCCCATGAGGACAGAGTTGTAGCTCCCATGTTCAAGTGAGTTCTACTGGTCTTCCCATCATCTGCATTCTGATTGTCTTGGGTCACATAGGATGCCCTCATTTCACTTCTCCTTCAACACTGATATGTGACCCTAGGCCAGTGTGCACAACTGTACTCATTAGGGTGTTCACACACTATAGCCCTGTGTGTCCACTTGTAGAACTCTATGCCAAAGAAATAATCAGAGATGCAGACACATATTTATACCAAATACAGGTTTACTTACAATAATGAAAAAATGGGTATGACCTAAAAGTCCCCAAACCAAGAAATGGCTACTTTTTTTTTTTTATAATAAATATCGGAGAAGGCATCCCACTCCAGTACTTTTGCCTGGGAAATCCCATGGACGGAGGAGCCTGGTGGGCTGCAGTCCATGGAGTAGCCAAGAGTCAGACACGACTGAGCAACTTCACTTTCACTTTTCACTTTTATGCACTGGAGGAGGAAATGGCAACCCACTCCAGTGTTCTTGCCTGGAGAATCCCAGGGACGGGGAAGCCTGGTGGGCCACCGTCTATGGGGTCACACAGAGTCAGACACGACTGACGTGACTTAGCAGCAGTAGCAGCATGATGAAATATACATCTATCAGAATTCTGATATCAAAGACTATTTAATAACAAAGTGTTTCTAATTTAATTTTAACTAAAAATCACGAATGAAAATTCTATTTGAAGTATGACATCAATTTCGTATATGTATATTTGTATGTGCATGTGTGTATACACACAACACAAACACAATTTGGTTGTCCCTCAGTTCAGTTCAGTTCAGTCGCTCAGTCGTGTCCGACTCTTTGCAACCCCATGAATCGCAGCACGCCAGGCCTCCCTGTCCATCACCAACTCCCGGAGTTCACTCAGACTCACGTCCATTGAGTCAGTGATGCCATCCAGCCATCTCATACTCTGGCGACCCCTTCTCCTCTTGCCCTCAATCCCTCCCAGCATCAGAGTCTTTTCCAATGAGTCAGCTCTTCGCATGAGGTGGCCAAAGTACTGGAGTTTCAGCTTTAGCAGCATTCCCTCCAAAGAAATCCCAGGGCTGATCTCCTTCAGAATGGACTGGTTGGATCTCCTTGCAGTCCAAGGGACTCTCAAGAGTCTTCTCCAACACCATAGTTCAAAAGCATCAATTCTTCGGCGTTCAGCTTTCTTCACAGTCCAACTCTCACATCCATACATGACCACTGGAAAAACCATAGCCTAGACTAGATGAACCTTTGTTGGCAAAGTAATGTCTCTGCTTTTGAATATGCTATCTAGGTTGGTCATAACTTTTCTTACAAGGAGTAAGCGTCTTTTAATTTCATGTCTGCAGTCACCATCTGCAGTGATTTGGGAGCCCAGAAAAATAAAGGCTGATATTGTTACCACTGTTTCCCCATCTATTTCCCATGAAGTGATGGGACCAGATGCCATGATCTTAGTTTTCTGAATGTTGAGCTTTAAGCCAACTTTTTCACTCTCCACTTTCACTTTCATCAAGAAGCTTTTGAGTTCCTCTTCACTTTCTGCCATAAGGGTGGTGTCATCTGCATATCTGAGGTTATTGATATTTCTCCCGGCAATCTTGATTCCAGCTTGTGTTTCTTCCAGCCCAGCGTTTCTCATGAGGTATTCTGCATATAAGTTAAATAAGCAGGGTGACAATATACAGCCTTGACATACTCCTTTTCCTATTTGGAACCAGTCTGTTGTTCCACGTCCAGTTCTAACTGTTGCTTCCTGACCTGCATATAGGTTTCTCAAGAGGCAGATCAGGTGGTCTGGTATTCCCATCTCTTTCAGAATTTTCCACAGTTTATTGTGATCCACACAGTCAAAGGCTTTGGCATAGTCAATAAAGCAGAAATAGATGTTTTTCTGGAACTCTCTTGCTTTTTCCATGATCCAGCGGATGTTGGCAATTTGATCTCTGGTTCCTCTGCCTTTTCTAAAACCAGCTTGAACATCAGGAAGTTCACGGTTCACATATTGCTGAAGCCTGGCTTAGAGAATTTTGAGCATTACTTTACTAGTGTGTGAGATGAGTGCAATTGTGCGGTAGTTTGAGCATTCTTTGGCATTGCCTTTCTTTGGGATTGGAATGAAAACTGACCTTTTCCAGTCCTGTGGCCACTGCTGAGTTTTCCAAATTTGCTGGCATATTGAGTGCAGCACTTTCACAGCATCATCTTTCAGGATTTGAAATAGCTCCACTGGAATTGCATCACCTCCACTAGCTTTGTTCGGAGTGATGCTTTCTAAGGCCCACTTGACTTCACATTCCAGGATGTCTGGCTCTAGTTCAGTGATCACACCATCGTGATTATCTGGGTCGTGAAGATCTTTTTGTACAGTTCTTCTGTGTATTCTTGCCACCTCTTCTTAATATCTTCTGCTTCTGTTAGGTCCATACCATTTCTGTCCTTTATTGAGCCCATCTTTGCAGGAAATGTTCCTTTGGTATCTCTAATTTTCTTGAAGAGATCTCTAGTTTTTTCCATTCTGTTGTTTTCCTCTATTTCTTTGCATTGATCACTGAGGAAGGCTTTCTTATCTCTTCTTGCTATTCTTTGGAACTCTGCATTCAGATGCTTATATTTTTCCTTTTCTCCTTTGCTTTTCGCTTGGTTGCCCCTGGGTAATAGAAATATAGGTATTATCTTTCTGTATTTTATCATGAACATGTTTATTTTACAGTCATTAGTAAATAAATATTCTTGTAAAGTAAATGAAAAAAGAAAATAATTCTTAGCAGAGTAACTGATGAGAAAGGAAGCTGAGAACTTACTTGGTGGCCCAGTGGTTAAGAATCTGCCTGCCAATGCAGGGAACACAGGTTCAGTCCCTGATCTGGGAAGATTCCACATGCTATGGAGCAACTAAACCCATGTGCCACAGCTACTGAAGCCTGCGTGCCTAGAGCCTGTACTCTGCAACAAGAGAAGCCACCACAAGGAGAAGCCTGAGCACCAGAACTAGAGGGTAGCCCCAGACTAGAAAGTATCCCTTGCTCTCTGCAACTAGAAAAATCCCACACGCATCAGTGAAGACCCAGCGCAGCCAAAAATGAATGAAATAGATAGAAATTTTAAACAAGAAAAAGAAAGCTGGAACAACATAATGGTGAACAATATGGGAATGGGTAAATAAATGGGAGGGCGGCATGTGTCTCATCTCCCTGAGGGCCACACCTCCTGCTCCTGATTGTGTGGAGGGTACCTGGTCAGTCAGACCTGAGTCACCCCCAGCCTCCTCCTCTCTGTCCTCTCCTGATCCTGATACCTGTGATGATGTGACTGTTGACCTCTTATCAACTTGGACATGACTCTGCTGGCCTTCCTTTCTTGTTTAGAGAAGCCCACATCTCCTCCTGTGCGGTTCAGTAGAACTGGCCATCCTGCATCCCACTAAGTGGGGTTCCCAGACCTCAGCTTTGCCAATGGATGCTCCATCCCTCAACCCAGTGATTCATTCAGCTGAGGCACCCACCAGCTCCACTGATCATTTTCTTCAGAAGCCATCAGGAAAACCACCCTCGTCTCCTCTGGGACCAAGAGCTGTAATGATATAAGCCAGAGACCAGCTGGCTTTACATGAGCAGCTTTCCTTCAGGAAAATATATTGTCCATACTGGAGACTATGATACCAATGCAGCTGATACGAAATGAGATATGACAATTAAGTTCTAAAGACATTGTTTGAGCCTCTGAATTCAGCAATGACAGAACTTCTTTTCATTTTCGTCAGTTAATAAACTTCTCTTTCTCCCTCCCTTCCTCTTTCTCTTTTCTCTATTATTCACTTGCTCCTGTTGTTGATTTTTTCTTTAGCTTGTTTGAGAAAGGGCTCTGTCATTTGTAACCAAAGGAATTCTGACTCAAACAGTTAGCCTACCTTGGACTTTGCAACCTGGCTTTTGGAAGTAACTATCTGGCTTTCTTGCATGCCAAGCAAGTCTGGAATTTTTCTAGAGAAACTCTTGACTTAGAGGGCATGACCTTAGACAATCCTTTTTCCTCTGTTTATGGACACTTTCTGTCTTGTTGGCTGGAAATTTCTTCCCTCCCTACCAGAAAGAGATTGAGATCAGGCATGTATCATTTATTATTTTTAGGCACTAAAATTTTAAGAGCATTTTTAATGACATGGGAAAATACTTTGATATATGACCTCAATTAGTTAAGTATGTAATAATAGCTAGTCACTGAAAACTACTAGAAGGAAATTTATCAAAATATTAACAGTGATTATAGCTAAGAGATAAGATTATGGGTGATTTATACATTACATTTTCTAAGTTTATAAATGGACATGCAATTATTTTGTGATTAGAAAATAAAAAAGTTATTAAAACAAATACATAAATTGTAGTGCATTCATCCAAAGGACAATTTTGTGGTCATTAGAAAGAATGTGTTGAAGATATTTCAGTGACACTGAAAAATGCTCATAATAGAACAATGGGAAAGGTAGACAAAACTATATATATCACTGATCTCAATTATGTTAATTATAGATGTGCAAATAGATGCATAGGAAAGGACTAAAGAAATCACTTCAAAACATGAATAGAAGTTATCTCTGAGCTATGAAATCAGGGTTCAGTTTGGGTTTCTTCTTTAATATATGTTTGTGTTTTCCAGCTTTCAGAATCAGAATTCTTTTATAATAAAACAGTAAAATGTTACTCTGGTGGAGAATAGGCTTGAGAAGGCAACTGTCCCTCTCTCCCACCCGTTTAATGTAGGGTGCTTCTCACCTGTCCTCCTTTCTCCAGGTCAAGGGCTGAAGTCCTGTCTGCTTCTGTTGTAGGAACAGGCGGGTTGGGATTAATTTCTTTTCCAGATGCCTTACACTCTTTCACCAGAGATGACTGTCTTCTTGAAGCCAAGTTTCTCCTGCTTTATCTTCCAGTTTAGCTATACAACACACGTATATTTAAATATGCTGTGTTGAGCCAACTCTTTGTGACCCCATCGATAGTAGCCTGCCAGGCTCCTCTGTCTATGGGTATTCTCCAGGCAAGAATACTGGAGTGGATTGCCATGCCCTCCTCCAGGGAATCTTCTCATCCCAGGGATTGAGCCAAGGTCTCCCGCATAGAAAGCAGATTCTTTGCTGAGTCACGGGGGAAGCCCATACAACTATAGCAGAATTTCTTGGAAAGGGAGGAGTTAAAACAGGAAGTGTAGCAAAAGAACAAGGAAGATTTGTGCAACATTTTGAATGCAAGTGAAATACTTTCCTTACATTTTTGTCATTTAATCCTTTCTAAATCCCTCTGGAAAAAGCATCATCATTTCCCCTGATTAATAGATTAACAAAACAAACTCTTAGAAAGAAATATGAAATAACTTCTCTTCCTTCACACAACCAATTAGTGGTGGAAGTGGAATTTGAATCAAGGCAATCTAGGGCCTGTGCTGTTAACTAGTATGTATAGGATGTATCGAAGTAATGTACACCGTGATTTTTGCATAAACTAATGCCTTCTTAGCTGAAAATTTGTGAAACCCTTGCAAAAAGTGGTAAGGGAAAAGTTTCAATTCCTTGTTTTAGTTCCTTTCTTGGTTAATTATCTGATTCTGCACTATTTCTTGACACTCATCTGTATAAGATTCATAACTGATACAACAAAATGAAGACCTCTTTGGATCAAGGAGGGCTTCCCTGGTGGCTCAGATGGTAAAGAATCTGCCTGCCAGGCAGGAGACCTGGGTTTGATCCCTGGGTCAGGAAGAGCCACTAGGGAAGGGAACAGCTACCCACTCCAGTATTCTTACCAGGAGAAGTCCATGGACAGAGAAGCCTGGAGGGCTACAGTCCATTGGGTCACAAAGAGTCGGACAGGACTGAACGACCAACACCTTCATTTTCTCTTGGACCAAGGATTTTTAAAATAATTGTAAAAAAAAAAGCTCAACTCTCTGTAACTGATTGGAGTTCAGACTTTAAAAATACCCAGTGTTCAGTAGGTGTGCATGTAGTTTTAGATACTTCTGCTCCTGCATAGATCTGTGAAGGAAAAGATGAGGAAGGCTATTCTCAGATGTACTTACTGTAAAGGTGTGAGCTCATTTTCTGGTCTCCTTCACTTTGTTCTGTGTTGCTAGGGTATGAAGCATTTTAAAGATCAGCTTAGCTTTTGTTGATTAGGCAGCAACACTGAGTTTAAGACTTAACTGGGGGCTTCCCTGGTGGCTCAGCTCAGTTCAGTTCAGCGGCTCAGTCATGTCCGACTCATTGAGACCCAATGGACTGCAGCACATCAGGCCTCCCTGTCCATCACCAACTCTCAGAGCTAGCTCAAACTCATGTCCATCGAGTCTGTGATGCCATCCAACATATCATCCTCTGTTGTCCCCTTCTCCTCCTGCCTTCAGTCTTTCCCGGCATCAGGGTCTTTTCCAATGAGTCAGTTCTTTGCATCAGGGGGCCAAAGTATTGGAGTTTCAGCTTCAGCATCAGTCCTTCCAATGAATATTCAGGACTGATTTCTTTTAGGACGGACTGGTTGGATCTCCTTGTGGTCTAAGGGACTCTCAAGAGTCTCCTCCAACACCACAATTCAAAAGCATCAATTCTTCAGTGCTCAGCTTTCCTTATAGTCCAGCTCTCACATCCATACATGACTACTGTAAAAACCAAAGCTTTGATGAGACAGACCTTTGTTGGCAAAGTAATATCTCTGCTTTTTAATATGCTGTCTAGCTTGGTCATAGCTTTTCTTCCAAGGAGCAAGCATCTTTTAATTTCATGGCTGCAGTTATCATCTACAGTGATTTTGGAGCCCCCAAAGATAAAGTCTGTCACTGTTTCCATTGTTTCCCCATCTATTTGCCATGAAGTGATGGGACGAGATGCCATGATCTTAGTTTTCTGAATGTTGAGTTTTAAGCAAACTTTTTCCCTCTTCTCTTTTACTTTCATCAAGAGGTTCTTTAGTTCTTCTTTGCTTTCTGCCATAAGGGTGGTGTCAGCTGCATATCTGATGTTACTGATATTTCTCCTGGCAATCTTGATTCCAGCTTGTGCTTCATCCAGTCCAGCATTTCTCATGAGGTACTCTGCATATAAGTTAAATAAGCACGGTGACAATAAACACCCTTGACATTCTCCTTTCCCAATTAGGAACCAGTCTATTGTTCCATGTCCAGTTCTAACTGTTGCTTCTTGACCTGCATACAGATTTCTCAGGAGGCAGGTCAGGAGATCTGGTATTCCCATCTCTTTAAGAATTTTCCATAGTTTGTTGTGATCCACACAGTTGAAGGTTTTGGCGTAGTCAATAAAGCAGAAGTAGATGTTTTTCTGGAACTTTCTGGCTTTTTTGATGATCCAACGGATGTTGGCAATTTGATCTCTGATTCCTCTGCCTTTTCTAAATCCAGCTTGAACATCTGGAAGTTCATGGTTCGTATACTGTTAAAGCCTGGCTTGAAGAATTTTGAGCATTACTTTACTAGTGTGTGAGATGAGTGCAATTGTGCAGTAGTTTGAGCATTCTTTGGCATTGCCCTTCTTTGGGATTGGAAAGAAAACTGACCCTTTCCAGTCCTGTCGCTACTGCTGAGTTTTCCAAATTTGCTGGCATATTGAGTGCAGCACTTTCACAGCATCATCTTTCAGGATTTGAAATAGTTCAACTGGAATTCCATCACCTCCACTAGCTTTGTTTGTAGTGATGCTTCCTAAGGCCCACTTGACTTTGCACTCCAGGATGTCTGGCTATAGGTGAGTGATCACACCATCATGATTATCTGGGTCATGAAGATGTTTTTTGTGTAGTTCTGTGTATTCTTGCCACCTCTTCTTAATATCTTCTTAATATCTTAATATCTGTTAGGTCCCTACCATTTCTGTCCTTTATTGTGCCCATCTTTGCATGAAATGTTCCCTTGGTATCTCTGATTTTCTTGAAGAGATCTCTAGTCTTTCCCATTCTATTGTTTTCCTCTATTTCTTTGCACTGATCACTGAGGAAGGCTTTCTTATCTCTCCTTGCTATTCTTTGGAACTCTGCATTCAAATGGGTATATCTTTCCTTTGCTTGTTTGCCTGTAGCCTTTCTTCTTTTCTCAGCTATTTGTAATGCCTCCTCAGACAGCCATTTTGCCTTTTTGCATTTCTTTTTCTTGGGGATGGTCTTGATCCCTGCCTCCTGTACAATGTCACAAACCTCTGTTCATTGATCTTCAGGCACTCTGTCAAATCTAATCCCTTGAATCTATTTGTCACTTACAGCATATAATCATAAGGGATTTGATTTAGATCATACCTGAATGGTCTAGTGGTTTTCCCTACTTTCTTCAGTTTAAGTCTGAATTTGGCAATAAGGAGTTCATGATCTGAGCCACAGCCGGCTCCTGGTCTTGTTTTTGCTGACTGTATAGAGCTTCTCCATCTTCGGCTGCAAAGAATATAATCAACCTAAATTCGGTAATTCAGACACAATGTCAACCCACTCCAGTACTTCTGCCTGGAAAATATCCCATAGACAAAGGAGCCTGGTAGGCTGCAGTTCATGGGGTCGCTAAGAGTCGGGCACGACTGCGCGACTTCACTTTCACGTTTCACTTTCATGCATTGGAGAAGGCAATGGCAACCCACTCCAGTGTTCTTGCCTGGAGAATCCCAGGGATCGGGGAGCCTGGTGGGCTGCCATCTCTGGGGTCGCACAGAGTTGGACACGACTGAAGCGACTTAGCAGCAGCAGATGACATCCATGTATAGAGTCTTCTCTTGTGTTTTTGGAAGAGGGTGTTTTCTATGACCACTGCATTCTCTTGACGAAACTGTTAACCTTTGACCTGCTTTGTTTTGTACTCCAAGGCCACATTTGCATGTTACTCCAGCTATCTCTTGATTTCCTACTTTTACATTCCAGTCCCCTATAATGAAAAGGACATCTTTTTTGGGTGTTAGTTCTAGAAGGTCTTGTAGGTCTTCATAGAACTGTTCAACTTCAGCTTCTTTAGCATTACTGGTTGGGACATAGACTTGGATTACTATGATATTGAATGGTTTCCCTTGGAAATGAACAGAGATCATTCCGTCGCTTTTGAGATTGCATCTAAGTACTGCATTTTGGACTCTGTTGTTGACTATGATGGCTACTCCATTTCTTCTAAGGGATTCTTGCCCACAGTAGTAGATATAATGGTCATCTGAGTTGAATTCACCCATTCCAGTACATTTTAGTTCACTGGTTCCTAAAATGTCGATGTTCACTCTTGCCATCTCATGTTTGACCACTTCCAGTTTGCCTTGACTCCAAAAAGAATGAAGAGACAGAGCCAAAGCAAAAACAACACCGAGTTCTGGATGTGACTGGTGATGGAAGTAAAGTCTGATGCTGTAAAGAGCGATAGTGCATAGGAGCCCTGGTGGCTCAGTTGTAAAGAATCCAGCTGCCAGTGCAGAAGACACAGGCTCAGCCCGTGGTCCGGGAAGAGCCTACATGCCACACAGCAACTAAGCCTGTGTACCACAACTACTAATCCCCATCTGCTAGAGCCTGGAAGCCACAGCTACTGACCCTATGTTCTGCAACTACTGAAGTCTGCATGCCCTAGAGCCTGTGCTCTGCCCAAAGAGAAGCCATTGCAATAAGAAGCCTGCACACTGCAATGAACAGTAGCCCCGGCTCGCCACAACTAAAGAAAAGCCTGCACAGCAATGAACACCCAGCACAGCCATAAATAAATAAATAAATAAAATTTAAAAGACTTATCTGGAGAAGTTACCTCCCTTTTGCCAAAATTATTGCCAATGTGGTTCTACTTTTTGAAGCCTCTGATCTGATCCACTATGGCTTTACCTGTTCGTTCACTCATATCTGCCTGAGTGGGAAACCTACTCAAGAAACAGGGAGAGGCAGGGGAGTCAGGGCAGCTGACTTGAGACCAGAGAAGAGAAACTTTAGAGAAGATGAGATGTCCAACAGTATTAAAAGCTGAAGACAGGTGAAGTGGTTAAAAGTTGAGGAAAAATAGTTGGCTTTGGAAATTTCAGGTGGTTACTGGAGCAGATATGAAAGAGAGGCAGAAGTATAATTTAGGTTGCAGTGTGGTTAGGAATGAGTGGGAAGTGAGGGAGTAAGTGAATCTGAGCAGATTCTTCTTTCTTTGGCAGTGAAGAGCAGGTGGGAAGTTTAAGGATGTGGAAGAGTTGAAAGTATGTGCTTGCCAGCTTGCGTGTGTGTGTGTGTGTGTGTGTGTGCGCGCAGGAAATGAGAAAGCTGAGCAGGTTATAAGTGAAATAGGAAGCAACACATTCAGAGAGAGGAAGGGTGGAAGAGGAAGAAATACCATTACTGAGCTACTCTGTTTCAGCTAGGACTTCACATTGTTTCATTTAATGCACACAGCAATTTTGGGAGGAAAGAGGATCAGAGAAGGTAAATAATTTGCCCAAGATCAAACAGCTATTATTCTGGCAGATTAAACACACAGACCTATAAGCTCTATGTGTGGAAGAGATGGAAAAGGAGAAAGAATATTTAGTAGAGAAAGGTCTTAGAGGAGGTGGTTGGAATTTAAACATATGGGTTAATAAGACTGAGGGACATAATTACCCCAGAGGCCAAGAACGACGGAATCAGAAAATACTGTAAAAGAGACTAGAACTTAATTTCATTTTTTCCCTCGATAAAAATAGTCTATGTACCTGGTGTAGGTGTCCAGCTAGGTTTCTAGGAGACCATCTATGATTCCCATTAGGCCTAGAGTGATAGAAACATATGTAAATATATGGGATTTTAGTTCCCCGACTAGGAATAGGATCTGAGCCCTTGGGAGTGAGAGCAGAGTCCTAACCACTGGACCACCAGTGAATTCCAATATATCTTTTTTTTTAAATCCCCTGTTTGTGTGTGGTTTTGATCATCCCCCAAATTATTTTGGATAGTACACTGTGCCCTTGCACTACTGTGCACTCAGACAGCTATTCCTTTTACCTGGAATTTCCCTCCTCATCTATTTATGAGTATGGAGCCAGACACTACTAGCAAACCAAATGAAATAAATACTGACATCAAATGAATCCCATTCAAGAATTTGGTCTTATAATTTTTATCTGTTAGGTTGCTGCTAGATTACATTGACTGGGCGTGTGAACTAGAAGAATTTTTAAATAAAGACCACTTAAAAATGAGCAACAAATTACAGCTGATCTTTGCATCATCTAGGCCATTCCCATTGAAATTTGTGACCTACTTTATCTTATATTCTGTTGCCATAGAGCTTAGGTTAAATGTGTAACTGAAGAAAATTGATTTCCAGTGCAAATCTTAATTTTTATTGTGCCCTGCAGTGCTACAAGGATGATGCATGTGTGATAAGTCTCACATTTAGAAGATTCCAGGGGGAATTTTGAGAGTTAAAGTATTATGGCCTCTATCAGTGGATATTAAGATAATATATTTTCTGAAGATGTGTATCCTTTTCTTAAAAAAGCAAAGGACTTTATAAATATCCTTAGGCACAAAAGAAACAGGATTTTCTGTCTTCTTCAGAAATAGTCTACAATTTACAGAGGTCAATCAGTATTTCCTAAAAAGGAAAACAATATTTATCTTGAAAAATATAAGCTTCAAACACAAGAATAAATTCTTGTCCCTCAAATGTTTTAATGCCTCATTTGGTTTCAAAATCAATTCTGAAGTAAAGTGCAAATTTAGAATTCTCAAGACCTTATCTTTATACATTAAAAAAAAAACTAAAAAAAAAACCCAGCTGGCAAACATCTGTCAGTGGTAGAGTATGTGTTTGGTTAGGTAGGTGGAAGAAGGGGCCTGACCAAGTCTAAGGGTTAACATTCCCCAGCATTCTCTGCAAAAGGGCACGTTTGTTTCTGAATGGTAAAGCTTTTTTCATTGTATCTGTGATATTGTGATTTTAATGAGAAATATATATTTGGTCTTTGAGCACTGTTCCTGCACACAGTTCCGAAAATGCATGGGATTTCCTAAGTGTTGAGAATAATAAGGGTGCCTTTTGTTATGTTAATGAGATTACTTTTGAGAAGCCCCTAGGTAACCTAAGGATGGGGGCTGGTTGCCAGGGGAAGCAATCCTGATTACAGGCTTGGACCTGCCCCCTCCATCTCCAAGAAGGGAAAAGGAGCTGGCAGTTGAATCAATCACCAATCACCAATTGGCCAATCGCCAATATATATGGGAGCCTCTTTAAAAACCCAAAAGGAGGGTTCGAAAAGCTTCCAGGTAGGTGAACCAGAATGCTCTCACATGCCAGGCCCCAAGTCCATAGGCGTAGTAACTCCTGTTCTCAGGACTTAGACTTCTGTGTCTCTTCAGTTCATAGCCTTTAACATCTTTTAAAAATCAATAATCTAGTAAGCAAGCTGTTTTCCCGAGGTCTGTGAGCCGCTCTAGCAAATTAATCAAATCCTGGGGTTGGGGGGTGGGTAGGTAGGAACCTCCAATTTATAGCCAGTTATAGCCAGTTTATAGTCAGAAGCACATAGCTCAGTTGATAAAGAATTTGCCTGCAATGCAGGAGACCCTGGTTCCATTCCTGGGTCGGAAAGATCTGCTGGAGAAGGGATAGGCAACCCACTCCAGTATTCTTGGGCTTCCCTTGTGGCTCAGCCGGTAAAGAATCCACCTGCAATGAGGGAGACCTGGGTTCGATCCCTGGGTTGGGAAGATCCCATAGAGAAGGGAAAGGCTACACACTCCAGTATTCTGGCCTGGAGAATTCCATGGACTGTATGGTCCATGGGGTCGCAAAGAGTCGGACATGACTGAACGACTTTCACTTTCAGTCAGAAGCACAGGTGATGACCTGGAGTTGCTATTGGTGTCTGAAGTGGGGGCAGTCTTGTGGGAACAAGCCCTTAACATATGGGATCTGACACTATTTCCTTGTATACAGTGTCAGAATTGAGTTAAATTTGAGGGATATCTGGTCAATACCTCAGGGAATTGTAATTGCTCAGTAGTGTGGAAAAAAACTGTAACATCTTGTTTTCTTTCTAAGTCGCCTGGTGGGCTGCCGTCTATGGGGTCGCACAGAGTCGGACACGACTGAAGTGACTTAGTAGCAGCAGCAGTCGAGTCTGACTCTTTGCCCATGACTCTTTACTCCATGGACTGTAGCCCACCGGGCTCCTCCATCCATGCAATTCTCCAGGCAAGAATACTGGAGTAGGTTGCCATGCCCTTCTCCAGGGTATCTTTCTGGCTCAGGGATCGAACCTGGGTCTCCCATGTTTCAAGCAGATTCTTTACCATCCAAGCCACCAGGGAAGCCTTGGTATATTTTTAAGTCTCCATAAATCTGGGAGTTTATAATGCATATTAAACCCCAAATGTGTTGTCTTTGACATACATCAGATTGGTTGTTGTTTCTGTATAGTCTGTCTCAGTCTGCATGCCTTTTGGTAAAGTGAGCTTTTCAGTTATATTGGTCCTGAAACAGGAGGGAAGGGGGCAAAGCATAGCATTTAAAAGAATGACATAGCTGTTGTTGTTTAGTCAGTAAATCATGACTGACTCTTTTTCGACCCCACGGAGTAGACATGACATAATCTGATTAAGACCAAATATTGGATTGGCCAATAAGTTCGTTCAGTTTTTTGTAAGGAAAAATTCCAAACAAACTTTTTGACCAACCCAGTAGGCCCAAGGCGGCAGATGAATCGACTTCCACTAGACCTTCAGCCTCAGTATATGCTTACTGTGGGCATCCCAGGTGGCACTAGTGGTAAAGAGCCTGCCTGCCAATGCAGGACATATAAGAGACATGGGTTCCATCCCTGGGTCAGGAAGATTCCCCTGGAGGAGTGCATGGCAACCACTCCAGTACGCTCATTGTAATACATTCGCATAAGCTGAGTGACATACCAAACAGCGCCATGACAGTTTTAAGGCTGACGATAAAAATCAAAAGGTGAGCACTGTAGGCTTCCTTGGTGGCTCAGTGGTAAAGAATCTGCCTGCCAATGCAGGACACATGGGTTCATCCCTGGTCCAGGAAGATCCCACCTGCCACAGAGCAACTAGGCCTGTGTGCCACAACCACTGAGCCTGAGCTATAGAGCCCAGGAGCTGCAAGGATTCGGCCCGTATACCACAACTACTAAAGCACCATGCTCTGCAACAAGAGAAGCCACTGCAATGAGAAGTCCATGCACTGAACTAGGGAAAAGCCCTGGAAGCATCAAAGACCCAGAACAACCGAAAATAAATAAATTAAAAAAAAATAAGCCCATTTAAAAAAAAGTGGGTAGTGGCCTAATTTTTGGAAATCCCACCCCTGGAATATTCCTTCCATTCATCAGCCTATGAAATTACCCACCCCTATAAAAATTGACAACTCCGTATCCTTGTCCCTCTAGCCTTCCCGGATGGCCCCACACTCTATCTGTTGAATGTATTTCTCTCTAAATAAATCCACTTCTTACCTATCACTTTGTCTCTCACTGAATTCCTTCTGTGATGAGACATCAATAACCTGAGCTTCAGTAAACCCTGAGACCAGGTGTGTGATCTCAGTTGAAAGACCGTGAGTTCAAGTCCCAATCTGTGTTACATGGTTTCAATCCCTCCACTCCTTATGTCTTATACCTGGCACATATGACCTAAATCAAATCCCTTATGATTATACAGTGGAAGTGAGAAATAGATTTAAGGGCCTAGATCTGATAGATAGAGTGCCTGATGAACTATGGAATGAGGTTCGTGACATTGTACAGGAGACAGGGATCAAGACCATCCCCATGGAAAAGAAATGCAAAAAAGCAAAATGGCTGTCTGGAGAGGCCTTACAAATAGCTGTGAAAAGAAGAGAAGAGAAAAGCAAAGGAGAAAAGGAAAGATATAAACATCTGAATGCAGAGTTCCAAAGAATAGCAAGGAGAGAAGAAAGCCTTCTTCAGCGATCAATGCAAAGAAATAGAGGAAAACAACAGAATGGGAAAGACTAGGGATCTCTTCAAGAAAATCAGAGATACCAAAGGAACATTTCATGCAAAGATGGGCTCGATAAAGGACAGAAATGGTATGGACCTAACAGAAGCAGAAGATATTAAGCAGAGGTGGCAAGAATACACAGAAGAACTGTATAAAAAAGATCTTCACGACCCAGATAATCACGATGGTGTGATCACTGGCCTAGAGCCAGACATCCTGGAATGTGAAGTCAAGTGGGCCTTAGAAAGCATCACTCCGAACAAAGCTAGTGGAGGTGATGGAATTCCAGTGGAGCTATTCCAAATCCTGAAAGATGATGCTGTGAAAGTGCTGCACTCAATATGCTAGCAAATTTGGAAAACTCAGCAGTGGCCACAGGACTGGAAAAGGTCAGTTTTCATTCCAATCCCAAAGAAAGGCAATGCCAAAGAATGCTCAAACTACTGCACAATTGTACTCATCTCACACACTAGTAAAGTAATGCTCAAAGTTCTCCAAGCCAGGCTTCAGCAATATGTGAACCGTGAACTTCCTGATGTTCAAGCTGGTTTTAGAAAAGGCAGAGGAACCAGAGATCAAATTGCCAACATCCGCTGGATCATGGAAAAAGCAAGAGAGTTCCAGAAAAACATCTATTTCTGCTTTATTGACTATGCCAAAGCCTTTGACTGTGTGGATCACAATAAACTGTGGAAAATTCTGAAACAGATGGGAATACCAGAACACCTGATCTGCCTCTTGAGAAATCTGTATGCAGGTCAGGAAGCAACAGTTAGAACTGGACATGGAAAAACAGACTGGTTCCAAATAGGAAAAGGAGTACGTCAAGGCTGTATATTGTCACCCTGTTTATTAACTTCAATGCAGAATACCTCATGAGAAACGCTGGGCTGGAAGAAACACAAGCTGGAATCAAGACTGCCGGGAGAAATATCAATAACCTCAGATGTGCAGATGACACACCCTTATGGCAGAAAGTGAAGAGGAACTAAAAAGCCTCTAGATGAAAGTGAAAGTGGAGAGTGAAAAAGTTGGCTTAAAGCTCAACATTCAGAAAACAAAGATCATGGCATCCGGTCCCATCACTTCATGGGAAATAGATGGGGAAACAGTGGAAACAGTGTCAGACTTTATTTTTCTGGGCTCCAAAATCACTACAGATGGTGACTGCAGCCATGAAATTAAAAGACGCTTACTCCTTGGAAGAAAAGTTATGACCAACCTAGATAGCATATTGAAAAGCAGAGACATTACTTTGCCAACAAAGGTCCGTCTAGTCAAGGCTATGGTTTTTCCTGTGGTCATGTATGGATGTGAGAGTTGGACTGTGAAGAAGGCTGAGCACCAAAGAATTGATGCTTTTGAACTGTGGTGTTGGAGAAGACTCTTGAGAGTCCCTTGGACTGCAAGGAAATCCAACCAGTCCATTCTGAAGGAGATCAGCCCTGGGATTTCTTTGGAGGGAATGATGCTAAAGCTGAAACTCCAGTACTTTGACCGCCTCATTCGAAGAGTTGACTCATTGGAAAAGACTCTGATGCTGGGAGGGATTGGGGGCAGGAGGAGAAGGATGAGATGGCTGGATGGCATCACTGACTCGATGGACGTGAGTCTCAGTGAACTTCGGGAGTTTGTGATGGACAGGGAGGCCTGGTGTGCTGCGATTCATGGGATGGCAAAGAGTCGGACACAACTGAGTGACTGACCTGATCTAATCTGATATCCAGCACAATTCATTCATTGCAGTTATAAAAGGGAAAAAAAATCCCATTTCCTTCTACTCGACTCCCCAAATTTCAGACACCAAAAGTGTGGGTTTTTCCACACTAAGCTTGTCTCTGATTTTCAGTGGACACTGACTGGATTTCCTGTAATTTAACTGAATTCTGACACCAACTGCTCGGAGTTAGTGCAAACCTCATAGGTTAAGGCCTTAGTCCCACAAGACCGTCACCCCACCCTCCAGATGCCAATCTCAGGTCCCAGGTAGCTGCCTGTGCTTCTGACCAAATGAGTACAAATTGAGGGTTCTTACAATACTCTTCTCAGCTTTTATCATTTGTGAGAATATATCAGAGAACTCAGGAAAGTGCTTTACTTGATTACTGGTTTATGACAAAGTTTACAACCCAGGAGCAGCCAAATGGAAGAGATTCATGGGGGCAAAGTATGTGGGAAGTTGCATGAAGATACCTTGCCCTCTTTGGGCACCCTGCCCTCCCAGAACCAACACAGAGGCTCTCTGAACCCCATAGTTTAAGGGTTTTATGCAGTTTCATTAAACAGGCATGACTGATTCAATCATTGGCCACTGGAGATGAGATCAGTTTCCAGCCCCTCATCTCTTCTCTTACCTAGAGTGAGTGGCAGGTGGAGTAGGGTGGGGTGGTGTTGAAAGTTCCAAGCCTCAAGTGGTTAGTTCCTCTGGCAACCATTTTCCCAGAGCCAGCTCATTAGCACAAACTCACACCCCACTCCAGTACTCTTGCCTGGAACATCCCATGGACGGAGGAGCCTGGAGGGCTACAGTCCATGGGGTCGCTGAGGGTCGGACACGACTGGGCAATTTCACTTTCACTTTTCACTTTAATGCATTGGAGAAGGAAATGGCAACACACTCCAGTGTTCTTGCCTGGAGAATCCCAGGGATGGGGGAGCCTGGTGGGCTGCTGTCTCTGGGGTCTCAAAGAGTCGGACATGACTGAAGCGACTTAGCAGCAGCAGCAGATAGGATGAAAGGGGCAGGGCTTATTAAGAAAAACCAGAGATGCTTTTCTCATCCCTATTACTCAGATAGTGCCAAGGATTTTAGGAGCTAGATTTCTTATTATGTCACAGGTTATTTCCTGGCATTTGATTTTGTTACTTTTGCCTTAAACAATTTGGGGTAGGGGTGGGGAGTGATACATAAACTGATAAATTACATTGACCAAAATTATTCATTTATATTTTCACTTGCTTATCCAATCTGTTTATATTAGTTTACTGTACTTCACATGTTTTGTTTTCATTTTTGGAGTTTTATGGCTTTATCGCAGGTGATGGGGGTCTCTTTCAGGCTTTAAGAGTGAAATGAGAAAGCCTTGAGGCCCTTTGGGGATTTCTCTTAACACCTCTTCTTTAATTTATGGGTGCTGGTGAGTTATGGCTTGTGCTTCCCACCTCTTCTCAGTCTGTGCCGTTTCTGTACACCTCTGTTAATTGTGCATCTTTCTGGGATTTTAGGTTCAAATTCACTGATACAGAATCCACTATGGAAAGCCCAGGTTTGCTCACTGAGGTTTCTCTATGGATTAGATACAGGACCCTATCTATCCAAGGATGGGCTGGCCAGAGCTGCTGTTGTGACATGACTCTGGAGGACAACTGGCAGAAAAGAAACTACCCTTGGCTACTTGTTCCAAATAGGACTTTTGGAGATGAGAACTTAGTAGCTGAGATGCCATTGGTACAGAGGATCAGTCATCAGTTCAGTTGCTCAGTCATGTCCAACTCTTTGCAACCCCATGGACTGCAGCACACCAGGCCTCCCTGTCCATCACCAACTCCCGGAGTTCACTCAAACTCATGTCCATTGAGTTGGTGATGTCATCCAGCCATCTCATCCTCTGTCATCCCCTTCTCCTCCCACCCTCAATCTTTCCCAGCATCAGGGTCTTTTCCAGTGAGTCAATTCTTCACATTAGCTGGCCAAAGTATTGCAGATTCAGTTTCAGCATCAGTCCTTCCAATGAATATTCAGGCCTGATTTCCTTCAGAATGGAGTGGTTGGATCTCCTTGCTGTCCAAGGGACTCTCAAGAGTCTTCTCCAACACCACAGTTCAAAAGCATCAATTCTTCGGTGCTCAGCTTTCCTTATAGTCCAACTCTCATATCCATACATGAATACTGGAAAAACCAAAGCTTTGACTAGATGGACCTTTGTTGGAAAAGTAATGTCTCTGCTTTTTAATATGCTGTCTAGGTTGGTCATAGCTTTTCTTCCAAAGAGCAAGCGTCTTTTAATTTCATGGCTGCAGTCACCATCTGCAGTGATTTTGGAGCCCCCAAAATATAGTCTGTCACTGTTGCCATTGTTTCCCCATCTATTTGCCATGAAGTAATGGAACTGGATGCCATGATCTTAGTTTTTTTAATGTTGAATTTTAAGCCAACTTTTTCACTCTCATCTTTATCTGGTACAGAGGATACCAGAACTCAGCTGTAGTTAAGAGCATGTATCCTGGAATCATATTGTCTGTGGTTCATAGCTTGATTCTACCACTTACTTATTGCTTAGGTGAGTTACTGTACTAATCTGTGCTTCAGTCTCATCTGACAAATGAGTTACAATAATAACATACATCTCATAGTGTTGCTGTAAGGATTAAATTAAATGATGTATGTGAAGGGTCTAGAATAGAGCTGGAAAGACTCAGTACTTTTTGGTTATTATAATTATCATGACTGCTAATTGGATACTTCCAAAGGTCTAGCCTAGTGCCTTTCACATGGTGGTTTTTTAATAAATATTTGCTGTATGAATTCATGAAGCAATGAATTAGTCACACAGCAGTGCCTGAAATATGTATTTTGGCTGAGTAAATTGTACCGCAGGTGGGACTTTAAAATATTGTATTTAGAGACTAATACAAATATCTCATCTTTTCTTTCAAAAATTATTTCTATAATGAGATTTGCATGTCAAATAGGCTTTTTAACAGAAAGTTACCCCACCCTATAGCCCCTAAAGTAGTACTAGATGATCCATTTGTTAACCTTCTAGCAGCAGCAGTTTAAAGCTAGTGTAAAGCTAGCAGTGGTTTTCTTTATGGGCTAAGCAACTTGCAGTGCCTACCACAGAAAGATATATTAATTTTTAACTTGCCAAATTTCTTCCATAAAGCCAATAGCAGTGGATGAGAGAAACTTGTTATACATATCCCTGCCAGCAATAAATATTACTGCTTTAATTTTTTTCTTTTTCATCCTGTTAATGTGAAGTGATATAATGGAAATTTTAAGCTTGAAATTCACAAATTAGAAACAGGCTGGTATGGAATCAAGTCCATCAATCTGGCTCCTTCATAGAGCTGAATGTTATTGAAACAGGCGAAATACACTGCAGATCTTTGTTTGGACAGAATCTACTACCCACCCTTTGTTTTTTTAGCAGATGGTTAGCACTGCTTGTCCAATGTGCCATGGCCATATATGTCACCTACAGATGATCCTTAGAACTTGCTGTTCTTCCAAAGGTACTAGAAAGTATTCAGTATAAAAACACACTGCGTCAGTACTTCAAGTGTGCTATTATATCTTCATGATTATCACGAAAAAAACCTTCTGTCATTAGCATCATTGTTTATCACAGGTCTTTAACTTACCCTCAAAATTTCAAATTGCTACTATTTTAGATTCTTTTCATCTTCTTTTTTAAAAAATATTATTTATTTATTTATGGCTGTGCTGGGTCTTCGTTGCTGGGTACAGCTTTCTCTAGTTGGAGGGCGATGGCTTCTCATTGTGGCGACTTCTCTTGTTGCAGAGCACAGGCTCTAGGGCGTGTGCGCTCAGTAATTGCAGCTTGTAGGCTCCAGAAGTGGGCTTATTAGTTGTGGCACATGGGCTCAGTTGTCCTGAGGCATGGGGGATCGTCCCAGACCAGGGATGAAACTGGTGTTCCTTGCCTTGCAAAGTTGGATTCTTAACCACTGGACCATCAGGGAAGGCCCTTTCTTCTGTTCAAATTTACTACCTTTGGTTTTCCTTCTTGGTTTACAAAATGCATTGATTTTAATCTACTTGCCATTTTAAACTTTTATCTTTTTTGTTTAAATATTTTTGTCAGGTGTAATTCTTTTTAACCTCATCATTATTCTTACTTTCTTCCTCTTTCAGTTTTGTCTAGCTTGTTGATTTTTGTTCCTTTTGATCTTATAAGTTTTCTGATTTTATCTGTTATCTTTTTATATCCTTGGTTTATAAATAGAAAGCAAGAAATCTAGTTAAAGAGACAGATCCAAAAGGTTGTGCTGATGATTTGATCACAGATAAGACAGAAAGGAAGGAATCAGTGTTATTGCTGCTACTGCTGCTGCTAAGTCGCTTCAGTCGTGTCCGACTCTTAGTGACCCCACAGACTACAGCCTACCAGGCTCCTCTGTCCATGGGATTTTCCAGGAATCAGTGTTGCAACCTAACAATTTAGCAAATGGGTGAGAGAGGATGTGATTTACTAAGGTAGGAAAAACAGAGAAGAATATTTTGGAATAAAAAATATAAAAGTTTCTTCACTATCACTATTGACTGATTTGATCTCCTTGCTGTCCAACACCACAGTTCAAAAGCATCAATTCTTCAGTGCTCAGTTTTCTACTGGAAAAATCATGGCTTTGATTAGCCAGGTCTTTGTCGGTTAAGTAATGTCTCTGCTTTTTAATATGCTATCTAGGTTGGTCATAGCTTTTCTTCAAAAGACCAAGTGTCTTTTAATTTCATGGCTGCAGTCACCATCTGCAGTGATTTTGGAGCCAAAGAAAATAAAGTCTGTTACTGTTTCCATTGTTTCCCTATATTTGCCATGAACTGATGCTTTTGAACTGTGATGTTGGAGAAGACTCTTGAGAGGCCCTTGGACTGTAAGGAGATCCAACCAGTCCATCCTAAAGGATATCAGTCCTGAATATTCAATGGAAGGACTGATGCTGAAGCTGAAACTCCAACACTTTGGACACCTGATGCAAAGAACTGACTCATTGGAAAAGACCCTGATGCTGGGAAATAGAAATTGGGAGGAGAAGGGGACAACAGAGGATGAGATGGTTGGATGGCATCACCGACTCAATGGACATGAGTTTGACTAAATTCCAGGAGTTGGTGATGGACAGGGAGGCCTAGCGTGCTGCAGTCCATGGGGTCCCAAGGAGTTGGACACAACTGAGTGACTGAATTGAACTGAATTGAACTTATGGGACTGGATGCCATGATCTTCATTATTTGAATGTTGAGTTTTAAGCCAGCTTTTTCACTCTCCTTTTTTACTTTCATCAAGTGGCTCTTTAGTTCCTCTTTGCTTCTGCCATAAGGGTGGGGTCATTTGCAAATCTGAGGTTATTGATATTTGTCCTGACAATCTTGACTCCAGCTGTGCTTCATCCAGTCCAGCATTTCACATGAAATTAAATAAGAAATGTGACAATATACAGCCTTGATGTACTCCTTTCTCAATTTGGAACCAGTCTGTTGTTCCATGTCCAGTTCTAACTATTGCTTCTTGACACACATACAGATTTCTTAGGAGGTAGTAAGGTGATCTGGTATTCCTCTCTCTTCAAGCATTTTGCAGTTTGTTGTGATCCACACAGTCGAATATGAATGCGAAGTAAAGTGGGCCTTAGGAAGCATCACTGCCAACAAAGTTAGTGGAGGTGGTGGAATTCCAGTTGAGCTATTTCAGATCCTAAAAGATGATGATGTGAAAGTGCTGCACTCAATATGCCAGAAAATTTGGAAAACTCAACAGTGGCCACAGGACTGGAAAGGTCAGTTTTCATTCCAATCCCAAAGAAGGGCAATGCCAAAGAATGCTCAAACTACCGCACAATTGCATTCATCTCACATGCTAGCAAAATAATGTTTGAAATTCTCCAAGCCAGGCTTCAACAGTATGTGAACTGTGAACTGCCAGATTTTCAAGCTGGGTTTAGAAAAGGCAGAGGAACCAGAGATCAAATTGCCAACATCCATTGGATCATTAAAAAGCCAGAGAGTTCCAGAAAAACATCTACTTCTGCTTTATTTATTTATTTATCTATGCAAAAGCCTTTGACTGTGTGGATCACAACAAACTGTGGAAAATTCTTAAAGAGATGGGAATCCCAGACCACCTGACCTGCCTCCTGAGAAATCTGTATGCAGGTCAAGAAGCAACAGTTAGAATTGGACATGGAACAATAGACTGGTTCCAAATCAGGAAAGGAGAACATCAAGGGTGTATATTGTCACCCTGCTTATTTAACTTATAGGCAGAGTACATCATGAGAAACGGTGGACTGGAAGAAACACAAGCTGGAATCAAGATTGCCGGGAGAAATATCAATAACCTCAGATATGCAGATGACACCACCCTTATGGCAGAAAGTGAAGAAGAACTAAAGAGCTTCTTGATGAAAGTGAAAGAGGAGGGTGAAAAAGTTTGCTTAAAACTCAACATTCAAAAAATTAAGATCATGCCATCTGGTCCCATCACTTTTTGTAAATAGATGGGAAAACAATGGAAACAGTGACAGAATTTATTTTTCTGTGCTCCAAAATCACTGCAGATGGTGACTGCAGCCATGAAATTAAAAGACACTTGCTCCTTGGAAGAAAAGCTATGAAAAAAAAAAAAGAAAGAAAGAAAAGCTATGACCAACCTAGACAGCATATTAAAAAGCAGAGACATTACTTTTCCAACAAAGGTCCATCTAGTCAAAGCTTTGGTGTTTCCAGTAGTCATGTATACCTGAGCATTGAAGAATTGATGCTTTTGAACTGTGATGTTGGAGAAGACTCTTGAGAGTCCCTTGGACAGCAAGGAGATCCAACCATTTCATTCTGAAGGAAATCAGGCCTGAATATTCATTGGAAGGACTGATGCTGAAGCTGAAACTCCAATACTTTCGCCACCTGAATGGAAGAGCAGACTCACTAGAAAAGACCCTGATGCTGGGAAAGATTGAAGGTGGGAGGAGAAGGGGATGACAGAGGATGAGATGATTGAATGGCATCACCGACTCAGTGGACATGAGTTTGAATAAGCTCCAGGAGTTGATGATGGACAGCAAAGCCTGGTGTACTGCAGTCCAGGGGTTTATAAAGAGTCGAAAATGATGAATGACGGAACTGAACTGAACATAGTCAAAGGCTTTAGTAAAGTCAACGAAGAAGTAGTTGATGTTTTTCTGAAATTTTCTTGCTTTTTCTATGAGCCAACGGATGTTGGCAATTTGATCTCTGGTTCCTCTGCCTTTTCTAAATCCCACTTGAAAATCTGGAAGTTCTCCATTCAGGTACTGTTTAAACCTAGCTTGGAGAATTTTGAGCATTACTTTGCTAGCATGTGAAATAAGCGCAATCGTGTGGTAGTTTGAACATTCTTTGGCATTGTCTTTCTTTGGGATTGGAGTGAAAACTGACCTTTTCCAATTCTGTGGCCACAGCTGAGTTTTCCAAATTTCCTGGCATTTCCAGTGCGGCACTTTATTTAACAACATCATCTTTTAGGCTTTGAAATAGCTCAGCTGGAATTCCATCACCTCGACTAGCTTTGTAGTAGTGGTAGTGATGCTTCCTAAGGCCCACTTGACTTCGCACTCCAGCATGTCTGGCTCTAGGTTAGTGATCACACCATCGTGGTTATCTGGGTCATTAAGAGCTCTTTTGCATAGTTCTTTTTATTCTTGTCATCTCTTAATATCTTCTGCTTCTGGGTACCCACAGAGCCAGTTAAACCATACTCTCCATGAATGAATGACCATAAGACGAAGAGCTTCGTGTTTTGGAATTTCCAGGGTTTGGAAAGCAGGAGTCTATCAGCATCTTTGAAATAAATGTTAATAAAGTTTTGTTACAATCGCCCACTGAACTACAAGTCCCGGCCTCCTCCTAGAAAGTGACGAATCACGTGGCCGGCTAGGAATCCGGAAGTCTGGCCCGCTTGCCTAATCACGCCGGAGAAACCTACAGAGTGGCGCCAGACTGGCCAATCCTGCGGATGTTTGTTCCAAGCCCAGGCCGGGTCCCGCCTCCTCGCGCTGCGCTGACTGGTCGTTAGCGGATACGGTGGCTGTAGAGGCGGTAACAGTGGCTTCTTCCCCGCTTTGCGCGAGGTTCCGCGCCCGTCCCGCGGCTCCGATTCCACCATGGCTCCCAAAGGCGGCCCCAAGCAGCAGTCCGAGGAGGACCTGCTCCTGCAGGATTTCAGCCGCAACCTCTCGGCCAAGTCCTCGGCGCTTTTCTTCGGGAACGCCTTCATTGTGTCCGCCATCCCCATCTGTGAGCGCTTGGAGCGAGACGGGCTGGGCTGGGCTGGGCTGGGCTGGGCTGGGCGGGGACGTGGCAGGGCCGTGCAGAGGGCTAGGCGTGCGCCGGAACCCGCGCTGTCCCCCAGCTCCTCCTGGACTCAGGGGCTGCACGCAGCCTCTGTGGGCCTCCGTGATCTGTCCGGAATCGTGGTGGGTGGCATCCCAGGAAAGTCATTGTAGCACGTTGTAAAAGTAGGCTAGCTCATTCCCAGGCCTCAGGTCTGCGGATTGTGAGTTACTGGTTCTGGGATGGCGGCCTCAAATCTGTTTTTGAACCAACACCCGGGTTAAGATCTTGTGATGCTAACAGGCATATCGCCTGTTCTTTCCCCACCCCCTCGCCCCGTATAACTATCGTTTGCTGTTACGAGATCTTAAACTTTTTACTTACTTTGGAGAAACTCATGAATTAGGTTAGAGACATTAACACTCGCACTGAATTGTAAATATAGCTTTAGAACCGGTTCACACAGAACCGGTTATTTTCCGAAAGAAGTTGAACCATTGCCAAGGCCCCAAGCTCTACTGTGTTTAAACTTTTTAATAATTCTGTTAGGGCAATTCTAGAATTCTTACTTGAATGGAAAAAACTTTACAGCCTTGGCCAAGGTTGTTTTTAGAGTTTAGGGATCCCAAATGTCAATTGCCTCTCTCCTACATTTTTGCAGTGGTGTTGGACAAATCCAGATGTATTTTCTCTCCCGACTTCATAAAACCCAGCGTGCAATTAACATGGTTCAGTGACCGCACTGTGCATTGCCTTGATTTCAGATAACAGCCACGTCAGCGTGTGAACTCTGGTTTGGGACTACACGTGGAGTCTCGGAATGACTTGTAGTTAATGTAATAGTACCCTGAAGAATGAAATTTGAAGTCTCAATCGTGATTTTTTTGAGCCAGAGTTCTCATTCTAGAAGCAGCAGAAATCTCATCATGGACTAGTTATAGGAAGGTTATGTTTTTCAAGTATTCTGAACCAGAAACAGTTGAGACTTAACTTTTTCCTGGATATCACACTTAGTTCTTCTTACACTGTATTGGATTCCCTAATCCGGGCTGTATTTTACCAGGTTTAGCTATAATTATTAATAACTCAGCAGGTTTTCGTAACTGGGTGGTAATGTTTTGTTTCTTTTTGTATTCCCCCACCCCTTTTATCTTAATTCAGGGTTATATTGGCGAATATGGCATATGGATCTTATTCAGTCTGCTGTTCTGTATAGTGTGATGACCCTAGTAAGCACTTACTTGGTAGCCTTTGCTTACAAAAATGTGAAATTTGTTCTCAAGCACAAGTAAGTATATTTCTCAAGTGAAAGTAAATATTGTTGCATTTTTATATAGTAGGGTGTCTTCTGAAAGACTGTTTGTGTGCGTGAGTTTTGGTAAGCATTAATTTGAGATATATTTTTATGTATATTTGGGGGGAGATATGTGTATGTATATTTGGATTAATTTGAAATATATGTGTATGCATATACACATATGTGTTTATATTTGGGGGGAGATAGATGTGTATGTATGTTTGGATTAATTGGAAATATATGTGTATGTATATTCGGGGGGTATGTATATATGATTGGAAAATATGTAATCATAAATAATGGTATGAAGGAATAGCGACTAACTGAAAAGCAGAGACAGTGCTGTTAACAGTGCTATGGAAGTGGGTGTTGAGGTTGGAATTAGAACACTTACGTACTAGCCTTAATCATGGGGCTCAGAAAAGCAAACCCACCAAGTAAATTAACATTTTTAAAGTCAAATGGAATTCTGGAAAGAATTGTTCTGGACTGTCCATGTAGAATTTTTGGATGTGAAAGAAGTGGTCTTTTTTTTCTTTTACTCAACCTTGACATTTTTAATGCTAATTAGGCTACCATATTTCCTCTGTTTCTTCATTTTGTCATTTCACTCTCCTAATAACTCTTCATGACATTCTTTTTTCTAAAAGTATTAAAACCAGATTCTTCCAGGCCCTTGGAATGTGAATCCTCTGCCTCCTACCAGTCAGGCCTCATCTTTTAGGATTGGGGCTTAGGGCTTCCAACTCAGCCTTTGAACATGACTCCTCCCTTCCCTCATTTAGAAACGTCTCCCTTTCTTTCCATTCTTACGTGTCTGTTATTTTAAGCCTTAGGAATCCTTTCCAGAGAAATCCTAACTGTCTTTATTGTTGCTGTGTCAAGCTTTCTGGTGATGAGGAGCAGAAACACCTTCAGATGATCTCAGTTACCAGGGATGATTGTGAGCCTCCCCACTGTCGTCCTGGATCCTTAGGATCCTTAGGAGTCTAGGTTGTGCCTGACAGTTGCTGGAACAGCTAAATCCAGGTCATCTCTGTTGTCTTCCTGCTTGGCAGCCCCTCTTCACCAGCTGCCATTTCAGAATTCAGCCCGCCTCGGCCTCTGCTTTTCTGGGCTGTCCTTCTCATGAGGTGTGGCCATCTGTGGATAGTGAAGTCCTCAGAGTGGGTGTTTTGCATGACCCATCCTTTGTGATTCCCTTGGACCTCGGTCTCTTTGGGACCTAGTGTTTTTCACTTGTTCTACATACAATTTTTCATTCACCTTTTTGGAGTCAAAAATCATGCTCTTTCCTCTCATTTTTACTTCCCGCTTTTTGAGGACAGCTTCCATGTCCTTTGTTTATTTCTCTTACCCTAATTAATGATACATTTTGTTTAGTTCAGTGAAATTTCAGTGATCTCTGCCTGTAATGTGGAAGACTTGGGTTCAGTCCCTGGGTAGGGAGGCGTTCCCTGGAGAAGGGAATGCCTACCTACTCCAGTGTCCTTAAATGGAGAATTTCATGGACAGAGGAGCCTGGTGAGCTACAGCACATGGGGTTGCAAAGAGTTGGACAAAACTGAACGACTAACATTTACATTTACTGATTTAATAGGATCTCTGAGTGAAATTATTTTTTAGTCATCATAGTTTTGGTTTAATATTAAATACTGCTAGTGACATAGTTTTGGTTTAATATTAAATATTGCTAGTGACATAAAAACTCCTACAGATTGCTAGGATTGTTAAGGCTTAAAGAGCCAGCAAGATGCTGAGTGTGGGCAGGTGTTGGTAGTGGAGGGAATGGCTTCAGAGTCTATAGTCTGTATTCCAGTTCCCGCTCTCCTGCTTTTTAAGTGCAGACCCTTGGGCCTGCATTTTATCTTTTGAGACTTCAGGTTTCTGGGCTGTAAAATGGGAGTACTGATGGTACCTCTTGGGATGGTCAGGATTAAATATGGTACATGCAACATGTAGAGCATGGTGTTTGGCATGTAATAAATGTGTGCAGTGTCGGAGAGGTTGGAGGTGAGAGAGCCCATAGGAATTTCTTTTAACGTGGTATGATTTTTAAGATGTTTATGAAGATTTTTTTTTTTTTTAATCTCAGTTGGCTGGGTGCTGGGCCCCTGCATTTGCCTCTGTCTTGTTTCAGAGCATTTAGCGCTGAGTGAGATTTGTTTGCTGAGACCACGGAGATGGAGGGTAGGGCTGAGTTGTAATAAACCTACATTGTGGTTGTTAATGTCTTTTTAGGCAAGTATAGAATTTTAGACATAGAAATTAGTTATCTGGGTAAGTGTCTTCAGGACAGATGATTGACTATTTGTCTGAGAGATGCCTAGAGCCAGCTCTTTTGAAGATAGTTTATTCTTACGTCCTAGCACCCTGACAGTTGAGGTGCGTGCGTGCGTGCGTGCGTGCGTGTGTGTGTGTGTGTGTGTGTGTGTGTTTTCCCCCCTCTGCTCAGCTAAGAAAGGTTTTTGCTGTAAACCGTGTCCATTTCTTATCAATTGGCCTTTCTTAGAAAAAAGCAGTCTTGTGTGAAGTTCAAGAAACATTTAGTGAGTGCCTTGGATTTGCTGGAGAGTCTCTGCCTGCAGAACAGAATTTTACGTAATACAATGAGTCAGGGATAGCAGGGCATTATAATGTTCTATTTAGTGTCTTAAAGTAGCTCTTAAAACAGCTACCTGCTCCCTTAGCTGCTGTTTTCTTTACATTTCAGAACCTATTTCCTTTTACCTATTTTCTAACTGGTTTTCCTCCCTCCAGTGATCAATTTGTGGACAAATACATTAGTCAAAGCTGACTAAAGATTTTGTTTTTAACAGTGTCACTTCTAATTTGATAATTGAGTGAGAGAAAGATAAAACCAACCCAAATTTGGGGCTTCTCAGGAGGTTCAGTGGTAAAGAATCCACCTGCCAATGCAGGAGATGCAAGAAACGCGGGTTCGATCCCTGGGTCAGGAAGGTCCTCTGGAGTAGAAAATGGTTTAATTTGTAGCCCAGAAGCCCATGTTGTTGAAGGTTGAAAGCTATTGCTGTTCATGATCTTGGGGTTTTCAGGAATCCATCCTGATTTTTCCACAGTTTTCCTTGGTCCACTGACCAGAACTTAATGTAGTATAGTTATGAGGGATTGGAACATAGATTAAACAGATGTCTGTCTCTCTGGTCTACATCTGGGGCTTGTTTAATACGTCTCAGTATTTTGTTGAAAGTTTTCTTAGTGAGACTTTGTAGGCAATTGCACTATTTTGCTTGTGATCAGTTATTACTTTTTCTGTGTTTACGGGTAGTCAAGTTTGTCCTATATTATGAAAAGTAAATCATCAAATTTAAATGTCTAATCTTTGGGAGGCTTTTGTATTTCATCATAGGTTAACTTTTGTCTTCTCTTTTACTAGCAACCCCATCTGATAAAATTTATCTTGTAGATTTTTTTTTTTTTTTGGATTATGTCTTTTTTTTTTTATCTGACTCATCACTAAATATTCTTATCTGATTTCTCAAATGACACTTTCAGCCTTTTCTGGCTGATTCCATATTATCTCTTGGTGCAGCTCTCAAACCAGTAGTTTATTTAACAAACTGCTATGGTCAGTCCTTCACCAGGTGGTAATATTTCTTTTTAGTGATATTCCCCTTTTGAATAGAGTTAAAAGCTTTACTTTAAGATTTTAGATTTCTCTAAGCTTAATTTTCTCTCCTGTTATATATTGGAATTGAAAATCATGTGTCATTTACTAGTGCCTTAACAAATTTATTTGTGGAACAGTTAATTTATGAGTTAAAACAAAGTGGAGCTATAATGATTCATAATTAAATTGTGCTAATAGCATTTGACTTTTATTTCCATATTAAATACCTGACTTTTGAAAATTCTCCCTTTTAAGCTGAATTCAAAACACATCACTAATAAACCCTGTCTTGGAAGTTTCCTGAACTCCCTCTCTTTTGGCTAGTATAGTGTAATAAGCTTGGAACTTTCTGTCCAGCTTGTTTTCTTGAAATGTATGATACAGTTGCCAGGACAAGCTCGGAGTACAGAGTGTTTCTGAGAGAGAGCAGTGTTCACTCCTGGTGCATGTGTAAACTCTTTTTCTTTTCCTTTCAGAGTAGCACAGAAGAGGGAAGATGCTGTCTCCAAAGAAGTGACTCGGAAACTCTCTGAAGCTGATAATAGAAAGATGTCTCGGAAGGAAAAGGATGAAAGGTTTGACTCCCTATTTAAAGTGTTTGTGGTAACCAGAAAGGGGGTTATTTGTAGAAAATAAAGTTTTTTTGGTTTCTGCTTAAAGAACATGGGTATCAGAATTGTCTGAGAGAAATGTTGGTGTTGTAGAAGTTGTGGTAATGAGGATAATTGTCCTTTTGAGTGTTTATTACCACCAGATACTTTCCTCCAGAGAGCCCCACGAGGTAGGTGCTCTTGTTTTCCCCACTTTATGCCTGAGGACTCTGAGGTACAGAAAGCTAGGGTATGCTGCTCCAAGGTCATAGGTTAGTGTGTGGTAAGGCCAGAGTGAGAACACAGGCAGTCTGACATGAGCTTGTGCTCCACTGCTCTGCTGGATTAGGAGCGTGCAGAGCTGTGTGCAGTGCTTGGCTTTGCCACTCATTAGCTGTGCAACCTTTAGGTATCACCTAACCCCTGTGTCTGAAGGCTTTACATTGTGTTCTATGTAAGCATTTTCAGGTGGTGGTATTTCTGCTCCTGAATGTCCCTGGGCACATCTGGTTGTTGGACGTCTGCATTGTTCGGGAAAAAGAAAACAATTAGGTTTGTCTCCTGTTGCCCAATTCTTTGCCATATTTATTAGCGCCATCCCCAGTTTTTCCTGCCGGTTGCTGTTAGAAGTCTAACGAACAATCTAACGTCTGAATACAGGTGTCTGAACGACTGAATAAACTTGTGCTTAAGAGTTGCCACATGGTTTAACAAAGTCGGAAGTTGAGCCTGTTTTCATGGATCTTAAGTTTAGTATCCATAGGTGCTTTGTGAAATGGAATTTTTATCCCACTTTGCTCCAGAAAGACTTTGTGGGGACTTAAAATATTAAGTTGCATATAAAACAAAGCAGTACAATTTTAAAAGATCAGAAACCGATGAAAAGTAAGAAGAGGTGGATGAATGAGGACCTCAGGGTTAGTTACAGCAGTTGGACACAGAACTTAGCTCTGAGCTTCCAAGTGTCAGAGGGCACGTCTGAGGTCATCCAGCTTTCATTGTCGGATGAGAAGCAGCAGGCATGTCCTTCTGAAGAGAAACTTTGCTGGCACTGAATCTTGGACAGACTTTATCAAGTGGATCCTTACGTAAGGGACACAGAGTAACTTAATGAACAGTGTCTTCTACAGTGGTTTTGGACAGGCACCAAAACATTACTGAAGTGATTATGTCCTATGAATCCTTCATAAAACTGAAGGAACACTATTAAAGTCCTCAGAGCAAAGGCCTGTGTTTCAGGGAGCAGCCTTAAGGACTTCTGGCTCTGTGTAACTTTTTGATCACAAATTTTTGCATAGGGATAGATACTAGAGAATCTAGACCACTTTTTTTTAACCTTTTTATTGAATTACAATATTTATTAGAACAGTGGTTCCTAAATTGGAGTGCACTTCATCGTTACCCAAATTTCAAAATGCTTTGTATAAGCTTTTGCAATCTTAGAGGTTTTAGATGACTAATTATATCAGAGATGGCAGATGGGTCTCTCTGCCCACCGCAGACTTCCTGATTTGATCTGATACTTGCTCTTCATCCTGGGATGTGTCTCAGAATCTTTCACAGCACGGAAGAAAGGTAGTCTTCACCAGCAGATCACTTGGAATCGGAAATGAAGTCTCTTTGCCATTGGCTGGATCAGATATTTCAGATTAGGGTGAAGTGGAGGTTTATTGATATTTAAAATTCAGAGCATCGGAAAATGATAAAGGTCTGTTCTTGTCATCAGTAGAAGTTTGTGCTGTTTGTAATTGTGGCCTCTCACAAAGGCCACACTGGATACAGTTGTACCAAGGGCTGTAGTCATTATTGATGCAGTAACTGGATACACAACTCCGTTTAAGATCTAGTGTTTTTTTCCCCTCAAAAGACTAGTTGTTTCCAAGAGATTTAAGAGAAGGCTTATTGGCATGTTTCTACCCAGATGGGTATCTCTCGAAGTATGTGCCACTTTGAACTGCTTTTCCATCTCTGCAAGGATGGAAACTAGCAGAGGAGGATTGGATTCATTAATGCTTGTCCCAGGATATGAATTGTTTTTTCTCCTTGACTTACTGATGGTCCATTGTTAGTATTATCAGATTGTAAGACTTGCTGAGTATGGTCTCAACTTCTCTCCTGTTTTAGGAAGTACTCCTTGGACAAAGAACCACTTGAGAAGTGCTCTCTCAAACTAGGTTTCCTACCAGTGAGGCTCTGGCAGAACCACTGCTGATGAGGGGGATCGGGAGTCCTAACCTTCTTCAAAATAAACCAGGATATGGCTGGACTAGAACAAGTTCTGAGAGCTGCCAGACAGTCCTGACTGGGTATACCACCATGTAACTCATGGCCTTTGGGAGCTGGGACAACCTAGATGATTGAACCACTCTTTCATGAAAAACATCTTGAAGTCAGTTCTGATTCAGGGCTTGGCAGGGAGTTCGGGAGAAGCGCTGTAGTAGAAACGGGATAATTTAATTGCCAACAGTAAAATCATGCCTGTAGCCTATTTAAGGAGCCTATCTTCACTGGGTCTTGTGCCAAAGTCTTAAAAACAGTGTTTTGTAGCATTAAACCATGTACAGACTATGGACATTTCTGGACCGGGCTGGTGTTTTCTTTGATTATTGATAGAATGGAATATTGTATTAATTCCAAATCATGTATTTTTTAAATTTACTTTTAAACTTCTCTGAAATCAGAAGCTGCTTTATAGTTGATAGCTGCATTTAATATAAGGTCCTTTACATCTCCCAAACTTTACAGTAGACTAAGATTTACTAAGTTGATGGTATCCACAGAATTAAGGAAACATGGCATATATATTAGAAACCACGAATTTCTTCCAGTGAAGACAAGGTGCTAATACCTTTGATTTAGCTCCTTTACGGCCAGGCTTGTTGACTTTGCATTACAACAGTTGGTGAATAAAACATGGCAGTTACAATGACATTAGCCATGTGCTAGCCTTAGGATTAGTTGGGGGTACCATCTGACCCCAGAGTAATGTATTTTTCTGGAGGAGGAAGCATCAATGGCAGTGACTTTGAGCCTTTTAGATGACCCACAGTAAAAATATTTTACTATTTGACCAAATACTTTTACATACACACAAGTAAATGTTGCATAGAACAAAGTTATTACCCTATTGTATGTGATGCACTTGATACTTTTCTGGTTTTTTTCCTATTTCATTTTTTTTTCTTTAACATGTTGGTCACAACTCACTCAGTAATTTTTCCTGAACAGTGGATCCACTCAGTTGATTTCACATCCCATTACTAGGTTAGAACCTATCTACTCGTTTAAAAATTGCTTTACAAAGTTAATTAACTGAGGAGAATAAAGACCCCCTTATTCACAGGCACCCTGGAACTTCCTGTTACCCCTGTGAAATGGTTAAAAAAAAAAAAAAGTGGATTAAATAAAAAGTAAGTGGGTTTCATGGGAGTAAAAATTCCTCCTAATGATCAAGCAGATTCTTAGTTCGAATTAAATAAAGATGGCTAAAGAGAGTCACAGACAAGTCTGTTTCTGTGACGTGACAGCTGGTTTTGTCCATGGGCTTGTCTTAAGGTGTAACATTGAAGGCTGAAATCTGTAGACTGTAGAGAGTTTCAAGCCTGCAAACGGGTGAGAAAGCCCTTTCAGGCTGCTAATCAATAGTTTGTTTTTGGTGAGTATCTAGAGAAAGATGCCAATTTTGGTTGCTGGTAAAACCAAGCTAATTGTGATTAATCAGTTCCTTCTTCAAAAGCTTAAACTGCTGGGGAAAAAAGTAATATACCTAGCTACTTGAGCATCGATAACTATTAGTTCCCTGACCAGGGTCTGAACCCAGGCCCTGGCATTGAAAGCACTGAATCCTGACTACTAGACCACCAGGGAATTTCTGAGCATTGATAAAATGAAATATCTTTTTTAGTAGAATAAAGGGGACAATGCTGACTGAATTTAATATTAACACATTCTGCCCAGAACACTTAAAGAAGAACTTACCTTACAATGAGCTAGAACCATGTGGTATTTAACATTTTTAGTGCCTACTGAAAAACTAAATGACTTGTTTCTGTGTCCACAGAATCTTGTGGAAGAAGAATGAAGTTGCTGATTATGAAGCTACAACATTTTCCATCTTCTATAATAACACCCTGTTTCTGGTCTTGGTCATTGTTGCTTCCTTCTTTATACTGAAGAACTTCAACCCCACAGTGTATCCTTTTAAAGGTTGATTATCCTTTTTAGAAGTCTAGAAACAGTTCATTTTGGTTTTTATTTGTCTAAGTGGTTTGGTAACAAAAACTGCAAAGGGAGTCAGTCCCTTAATAAGCACTGTGACCTTAGGCATGTTTCTGGATGTTTAAAATAAGGGCTTTTGTTTGATTTGAAGTTCTTTTAATTTTATGATCAAGACTTTATGATAAATAATGGGTATTGCAAAGCAGTCTTACATATATGATGATGTGTACCTACCTGGTTTAAAAAAAACAACATGCTAAGGAGCCAAAGCAAACTTACCTTCTTTGACAGCTCCTGGCATAAGCCCTGTATCTGCTGGTACTTTGGGGCTTTGGGGTTGGGTGAATAGCCAGTGAAGTTAAATTGGCACATTTTATAACAGCTTAATAGTGTTTCAAGTTGCTCTTAAGTTGAACTTTTGGGCAAGAATCAGTCTTCTCTTGCTAAGGTAATTTATTAAAAGTGTTATCCAGGAATGTGCAGCCAAATTTTCAACAGTAGGAGATTCTGATGTAATAAAATAGCAGATACTCTCCAACTTTTATCTTCTGGGAATACTGGAGTGATTTGCCCCAAACACTCTAGTCCTGAGACTGAGAGTAGCTGCAAACTTTGTGAACCTCCTTGCTTTCACAGGCCAGCTGTAGCCAAAACACTGATGGACAAGGAAAACTTATTTTTGCTTTGCTGTTGATGCGGGGGTTGGTAAAGAAATCAAGTCTCTTCTTCCTCCCTATGTTCTTTGATCAGCTCTTTTCTTGAGGGTTAAATGGAATTCAGATGTTTGCTTTGTGATCATGTGTTCTAGGTTTGTCTCAAGTGTTTTCTGTTGGAACGTATTCCCTGTGAATGTTCTTCGTTCTTTATAGTCTCCTCTCTGGTAAATTGTATTTGCAGACAATGAGACTGCACATTATTGTCGTTAGATAGTGTGTCAGGAGGAAAACAGTACATTCCAAGGAGGTGGGTTCTTTTTGTTCTGTTGAAAACCAATTTGGGGTTGATTTTTCCTTAACATTGAATTCTTACAGGAACTACATTTTGTCCATAAGTGCTTCCTCAGGCCTCATCGCCCTCCTGTCTACTGGTTCCAAGTAGACTGCCTCAGCTTTGCCACCCCCTCCTCCCCGTCGCCCTGACTTTGTATCTATGGGTGGCCTGTGGTATGTGGAAAAATAGCAGGGTGGTCAGGGTGGAAGACACACAAGCTGTTTTTATAAGTCTGGAGTTTAAGGGTTTAAAAAACCCAGCAAAATGTAATTCAATATTTGTTTATTGGCTCTTTTTTTTTTTTTTGACAGATTGTTGAAATTAAATGAATTGAAAGGGAAACTCAGAGTACCAGGACATTTATTAAAAGGCAAAAAGTGTTGCAATCACAAGTGTTACAATCACAAGAGGAGAAAATAACTTGTTTCCTTGATTTGTCAGAGGTCACAGTAACCTGGACTGAGCTGTTATTATTTATAATAGTAGCAAGAAGTTAATAACTGGTTCTGTGTGTTCCAAGCACAATATTACAACTTTTTTTTTTTGTTTTGAGCCATAAATATCAGAATGAATCGTCTCCCTCTGGGGGACTGAACAGAAGCATCATGCTTGCAAGTCTCTGACTTTGTGATTTGAAATAACTCAGTTAAAACATGGTTTCTCCAACTGGGAGAAGAGAAACTTGTGGAAAAGTTGTGTGTGTTTTTTTTCTAAGAATAAAGGCAGCCAAGGTAATAGCCTAAAAATAGTACCCAGGCATATGAGTTGTCCTGTGGGGTTAAAGCACACACTGTTCGGCTCTGTAGCATTAGCCCTGGGTGGGTGTCCAGGGAGGTTAGCTCAACCCCCCCATGTTGGTTTGACCTGTTAAGAGAATGGAGTCATTGTTTCCTCTTGACCAAGGTCTCCCATCACTGGAGGAATGTTCAGTAAGAGTCTCTATCCTGAATATTGACATGTAGGAGACCAAAGTGATTTTTGTGATCTTAGTTCTGGAATTCTAAAAACTCTCCAAGGAATTACAGTGGTTTTGGTACTGCTCAGCATTTTTCCATGAGGACTTTCATAAATTTGACCTTTAGTCCACAAGTTCCCATGAGCTGTAAACAAAATACCTGTCTCTTCAGTCTTGGTGAAGAGCAGTCTCCTTCATTTTTTAACCAGGGTGTTTATAGCTAATTGTTTTTGTGTGATTTGAGAAAGTTTGAGCTTTTCTTGAACTTTCATCACTTAAAAGGTCATGGACTCACAGGTGGTACTAGCTTTTGACCACATTCAGTACCTTTCTGTAAACAGTTTGTTCTTGTTGTTGTTCAGTCGCTAAATTGTATCCAACTCTTTGTGACCCTATGGACTAGCTCACCAGGCTCCTCTGTCCATGGATTTTCCAGGCAAGAATACTGGAGTGGGTTGCTGTTTCCTTCTCCAGGGGATCTTCCCGACCCAGGGATCGAACTTTACCATTTGGGTATCCCATTCTACAAGCAATACCCCAAAGGAAATATGTTCCCAGTTTCTAATCTTTAATATTTGTTTGCCACTTCTAAATTTAAGGTAAATGTCGCATTCACTGTTTATAGAAAGATATTCACCAGGAGTTCATCTTCAGTTTCCATCTGTTGGAAGTTTTGGGAGGTCACCTAAGAACCTGGAAGGAAAATGAGCTAGGAGTACTTTTGCCTAGTGACCCAGATCATCATTGTTTTCAGTTGAGGATTATAGTTCATCATGGCTTCTAGAAGTTTGCAGATCTTTACTTTTCTCTGGTACCTGTTACCCGTGCCATCACTGAATAATATGGAGTGAATGGGGGAAAAGTCAGAAGTACCCTGCAAAGTGTTAGTATAGCACATAAGAATTAATTATGTTTTAACTTTTTTTCCCTGTTGATTAATGAGTCAGTAGTTTGACTGGTGGCCTGCTGTTTATACCAAATGTGTCTGCTTATTTGACAAAATGACTGTTCAACAAGCCACCAATATTTACTATTTGTTATCAAAGTTGGGCCAATTTTTTACCTGTAATTTTTAACGTGCAAGTAAAAAATTGCCACTAGATGGCAGTGCCTGTACAAATGGGAAAAAATTAGTGTTATAATACAGTATACCTGAGATGGGGTGTCGAAATAGGGGCATCAGTGTTAAATTCTTAGTACAGTGTCTCTTGAATTAATAAACTGAATAATTTGTAGGAAAGTGAGGAAGCAAAATTTGGTTTTGTTCCTGAATTGTTCCTATGGCAGTATTTGTTTTTAATCATAGTAATAGTTTCTATACTGTTAGATAAATTCCTGTGTATCAGTTTCTTATGGTTCCACAGTTTCTATTAAGGACTTAGCATGCAGTGCTTTCCTGTTGGGAGCTGCAAAACCTTTCCCCCAGTCCTCTCCGCGTCATCTGGAAAGACTAGCGCACAGAATTACGATGTACTGGATCTGGCTTAGTTAGTAAAAATCAGCTGTAGAATTTTTATCTTAAAAATACCCCATGTCCAACACCAGGAGAATTAAAGAGGTTTTACTCTAATTGGGATTCAGAGGGATTTAATTCCAGTTTTGACACCCCTTGTGATAAGTGCTGGAACATTTTACGTTTCCCTGTTTTTAGTTTATTCATTTATTATAACCTAATAAGAACTTGGGTTGAAATAATTCTTAGCCAGTAAAAATTTACTGTCTATTTGGTATATTATTCTAACTTGGCTAGAATAATTTGAAACAAGTTTGAAGTTAACAAATATGGAGGTTGGATTTATACTCAAAATTCTTCTTGCTCTTTTTTTTTTTTGGCTGCACCGTAAGCCTTGAAGGATCTTAGTTCACCAACCACGGATCAAACCCAAGCCCTCTACATTGTAAGCGAGGAGTTTCAGCCACGGACCGCCAGGGAAGTCCCCATAGCCAAGCTTTTTTAACTTAAAAAGTCACACACTGTTAGTTTAAAGCTAAAAAAAAAAATCACCCCTGAAAGACCTCTAGATGGGAGCACAACATACTGGATTCTAGGCCTGGTTCTGCCATCAGCTTGCGTATGAGTTGGGGTGAGTCCTTTAATGTCATCAGGTCTGGGTTCCTCATTTGCAAGGAGAGGGATGGGCCCAAGGATGGCAAAGGCCGGTCAAAGCCCTGACATCTCTCCAGTGACCCCTGGTGCACACTATGGATGAAGATGAAGTGGCAGTTCTTAAAGTGGGAAGCCAGACACAGGGCTTCTAGTTTTTATTTCCCTTGGCTGAAGTTTCGGTATGTGGCTGGCTGCCACCCAGGTTACCCTTTGGAATGGTATGTTCTCTGCCAAGGAAGTCTTTCCAGAAAAGAGCAGAAAATGAGAGTGCATGTGGAAATTTTTCTTAAGGATAAAATTGTGAAATGTATTTATCTAGTATATTCACCAGAGAAGGCAATGGCACCCCACTCCAGTACTCTTGCCTGGAAAATCCCATGGACAGAGGAGCCTGGAAGGCTGCAGTCCATGGGGTTGCTAAGAGTTGGACACGACCGAGCGACTTCACTTTCACTTTTCACTTTCATGCATTGGTGAAGGAAATGGCAACCCACTCCAGTGTTCTTGCCTGGAGAATCCCAGGGACTGGGGGGAGCCTGGTGGGCTGCCGTCTATGGGGTTGCACAGAGTAGGACACGACTGACGCGACTTAGCAGCAGCAGCAGTATATTCACCATGGCAGATGATTTGAATAAAAAACGAGATGTTCCCATGTTCAAGCAGTAATGTTTGTTTGATTTAATTTGCAGTTTCTCTCTTTTTTTTTTAATAATTACATCTCTTTATTTTTGGCTATGCTGGGTCTGCATTGCTGCATGCAGGCTTTCTCCAGTTGCAGAGAGCAGTGGCTTCTCATTGTGGAGCATGGGCTGTAGAGCACGAGGCCTCAGCCGTGGTGCAGGGGCTTAGCTGCTCCGTGTCGTGGGGGATCTTAGTTCCTGGACCAGGGATCGAATCCATGTTTACTGCATTGGCAGGCAGATTCTTAATCACTGGACCACGAGGGAAGTTCCTACAGGTTCTTTTAAATGAGTTTGAGAACCTTTAACCTTAGTACCAAATATTTCTAAAATCCAAGGAGAAATATCTTTAGTAGCTAATCACTTTCTACATTAAGAGAAGAAAAGTTTGGGTTACAATTTAAATCTTTTTGTAAAGCTATTTCTGTTAGGTATCATTCAGTGAGGCTTACCTGCCAGCATTATTTTTTTTTAGATTTTTACTGCCTGTTTTATAAATATGGAGCTATGTATATATATATATATATAGCCTTCTAGTGATAGACCAGATAAAAACTAATTGTGAGATTAAATGCATGTATGCTTTTATTACTCAAAGCAAATAAACTGCAATTCTAATTAGATGACTTCAGCTCATTTATGCATATAGTAGTTCACTGGATTGATTGAACACACAATGAACAACTGAAAAATGATCCATTTCCATTATTAATCTGATACTTTTGGACAGAAAACCCCAAAATTTGTTGGTATTTCATACTAACATTTTAAGATTTAGAAAACCATGAAGTACATATTTGGAAATGATGGCAGAAAATAGCATTTTAAGCTGATAGTATACTTCTTCTGTAAGTCTCAATGATTTCTACTTGGGTGGACCTGTTGGCCAGTAAATTAAATAAGAATTTTGTACATGCTCAAGTGTCCAGATAGAGATATAATGGACCTCCCCCCTTGACATATACCTTCAAACTGGAAAAAAAGTTTTCTCCTTCCAGGTACACACACAGTATACTTGGTTTTCTCTCGTGGTATATGTAGGTAGCCAATAGTGGCAGGGCTGGGTATACCTCAACTGAGTGCCACAAGGCTAGGCCCCATTAATCCATGCAAAGAGGTTTCATGCATATAGTTTAATGCACACAGTGTGATTATGGAGTCGGGAAGTTCTTTAACAGTTGCTTTTCTCTGGGTGTGTTACTTTACCCAGCATATGTTGAGTAGTGACAGCATTTTCACAAAGCCCATGATTTACTTTTTGTCAAAAACACCAAGCATTATGCTGTAAAATCCCAGTGCTAATTAAACAGCAAACATTTGCCCTTCTGGGTGTTTTTACAGGTTTACTTAAAAAGTGAGCATGTGTATATTTATTTTCAAAGCTCAAATATTTAAACTTGCAGAAGCTTTGCCTACAAGCAGTCAAAAAGTATAAAGCAGGTTTTAGTAAAATGTAGAAAAAAATGAATACTTCATTGCAGGTACATTTTATTCAAAGCAAAGCTTCTGTAGTAGTGTAATTCTCACTTTCATAAATTAACCAAACTGTCTCTAGTTAAAGATGGGGGTCTTCATCCTCTTAACATCTCTCCATGTAAATGAACATATTATTAGAATCCTAACAGACACTTTGGAGAAACTGCTATACAGGGCCATTTTTGAGACCAAGCAACACTAAAAGGTAATGAAAGCAGATAGTAATTTATGAAACAACGTGAATGTGAAAATAGAGAAAAAAAATTCAGTAAAATTGTTTAATCTGATGCTCTCAAGCAAGACTTTTGAGTGAACATAGCCTCCTCTTTCTGATGCAGTCCATGCTGAATCTGTGGATTTTGTAATATATTCGTCCAACCTTTTTTAAGTTACTAAGTGCCTGAAGGTAATATGTCTTTTTCCTGCCATATACTTAACTTTGCCTAAACATGAGGTGTACAGAGCAATGTAAGAATAGGTGACTCCAGTCCAAGGTAAGAAAATAGAATGGATTTTCCTGTTTGTGAGTTTTTAGGTATGTTCATAATTTCAGGTGCACAGTGGTAGCAACAGCAGACACCTCAGAATCCAGGGACACTAGAGGTTGAGCAGTGGGCTGCTAAGTGATTCAAAACACTGGCTAGGAACACCATCCTGTACCTGTATAGACCGCTGTTTTACCATGCAGCTCCTTGTGGCCCATGCACTGCCTTAAGATCTATAGTCCTTTTTGCTGTAGGGCTTGTTGCGCAATATGTTATCAATCTCGTTTACCACGTGTGATGTCATCTTTGGGAGAACCTGAGAGCGCAAGAAGAACAAAGGACGTGGTCAGTACTTGATTTTTGTACTAAATGTTACGTGACATCATCTAGATTTGGATATGTTTACACATCACCACTAAATGCTGCCTCCCCAGCAGACGGGAAGCTCCGTAAGGCCAGGGGCCTTGTCTGTTCACACTGCAGCTCTAGAGCCTGTGAGGGTGCTTGGCCCTTAGCAGGTGCTCATAATTATTGGTTGTCATAGAAATATAGAATACCTAGAGCAGCTCTGTCCAATAGAAATAAAATGAGAGCCATATGTGTAATTTTAGATTTTCTAGTGGTCACAGTAATAAAAGTGGGAAGAAGCAGGTGAAATTAATACACATTTTACTCCATTAGAGTTGAAATACCATTTGAACTTGCAGTCAGTATAGAATGTAATTAAGGTGTTTTACATATTTTTAAGTCTTTCAGACCCAGGGTACGTTGTACACTTTTAATTCCATTTGGATTAGCTGCCTTACACACACACAGTAGCCACGTGTGGCTGGAGGCTACAGTTGTGGACAGCATAGGTCTAGAGACTGAGATTCTAGCTGGTGGGCAGAGCCCTGGTGAAGGATAGCTGCAGGTTATCTAACTGGCATCCTAGGTTAATGGAAGAGCATGAAGTGAGAAGTCTGAATGGGCTGGTACAAGTCGGGAGAGAGTATGGGAGGTGTGGAGATGATGGGAAGAGGGAAGTTGTAAAGAACGGAAGGCCCTGAATGCCGTTTTTTGGAGTTGGAACTTTATGCTGTAGGTGGTGGGGAACCTCTCAGGACTTCTCAGCTGTGAATGACCCCATCAGCCACCTGGACATATTCTGAAGGATGATTTGGAAGGAGATTGAAAGGGGATACAGATGTTAGAAATACTCCAGTCAGAGCCAGACACCAGGAGCCTTAACTAGACCGTAGTGTGTGCATACTCAGTCATGTTCGACTCTGACCCCCGGGACTGTAGCCTGCCAGGCTCCTCTGTCTATGGGGTTTCCCAGGTGAGTTTCCCAGGTGGGTTGCCATTTCCTACTCAACAGGAGTTTCCCCACCCAGAGGTGGAACCCATGTGTCTTGCATCTCCTGCACTGGCAGGCAGATTCTTTACCGTGGCATCACCTGGCTGGCAAGACAGTGGTGGGGGAGGAGAAAAGGAGTGACTCAGATTTTGGAGGCTGATGGTGATCTCAAGACTGGGTGACTAGGAAGATACTGGTGTAGCTAGCTGTAGAGAGACCACAGGAGAAGTTAGGAGCATAAGAAGTTTGGGCGGGGGGTGGATATGCTGAGGTGAAGGTGCCTGTAGGACCCCATGGAGAAGTGACTTGCAGGCAACCAGAAGTGCAGCTGCGGGGCTTAGTGGTAGTGGGAGGACTGGAGTTGAGAATTTGTGAGTTATTTGCACAGTCATGCTCACTGAAGCCCTGGGAAAGGATGAGCTCATCTAGGGCCGGCTAGTGTTTATTGCACGAAGTGGGCCAAGGGCATGCATTACACCACAAGACGAGACAAAGGCAGACTTTCTTGCAAGAATAGTCTGACCCTGTGTGGAGGCCGTGGTGAAATACATTCACAATGACCGACTGTGCGGTTTCAGCCTCGCCCTTCCTGCGCTGCAGTCATGTTGGCCAGGGTGACCTTGTCTCCACTCAGTGCTCGCCTCAGAACCCTCAGGGCTTGGTTGGATGGCAGAGCTCTTTCCTCACTGGTCTGTAACATTTTCCTCTCTGAAGCTAAAGGAGAGTTTGGTTTCCCACCAGCTCTGAAGCCTCAGAGGCTCTAAACTTTTGTGCTGTTTAGAGTGAAACACAACAGTGAAACTCAGATCTAGAAACTGGACTTGTCAGAAGTTTTATGTCTAAAATATAGTGGGTTAGCCATATGTGGAAAAGGATTCTTCATTTATTATACCAGTAAGAGATCTAAACATTAGGAAAGTGAAATCATAAAAGTACTTGAATAAAACGTGAAATATATGTATACATGTGTATGTATGTGTGTATATATGCTTGTGTGTATGTGTATATATACGTGTGTGTCTGTAAACATACACACACAAGACCTAAATATTCAAGAGAAGTCACACATTCAGCATTTTATGTCAAGTTGCCCCATTTTTTAATGTTGGCAACTATTTGAAAACATTTTCATCTACAGATCACACAAACATCCCACGAGCTAGCAGTTTTGCAGGCGTAGTGTTATCGTGACTGCAGCAGTTAGGCAGTGAGGAAGGGTCTGGGTGGCACTGCGGGGCTGGCAGGTATTAGGGAAGTCCTCCCGGAACTGGGTCACTGTCGAGCTGGACCTGGGGGATGGAGCAGGATTTGGCAGTCTGGGGTGGTGGACACTAGGTGGAGGACCACTATTCTGGGATTAGGACATCCTGGGGGAGGTAAGTGAGGGGGTGGGGGTCGGGCCTGGGTGGGAAGGCCCGACTGCTGAGAAGCCTGGACTTCTCTGAGTAGGTGGTGGGGAACCTCAGAGGGGCTTTAAGGCTGGAGGATGGGGACCTGTGCAGGAGGGCTGCCTGCAGCTGCAGCTTCTCTCCAGTCTGATCTGTTGAGGCTCTGATTGATAAATGCCCCTCCAGTTTATGCTCAGCTTAGGCACATTGATTCCTTGGAGCAGCTGCCTTCCTTTGCCCATTACAGACTTCCTTCTTTATAGCCCCGGACACTGCACTCTTATTCAATCTCACCTACCGCTGCTGGGAGCCCCCAGCTCTCTCTACTCTCACTGTATGGAGGGGCCCAGTCACAGCTTGCCAAGGGCAGAATCTCTGGTGCTGGGCTCACAGGAGGTGGGGTAGGAAGGGAGAGGGGACAGTAAGCCCTCCAGGTAACAGCTCCCTGCTTGACAACACCCCCTTTCTCTTACCCTTAGAGCACGGAAGCCCCATCCCCCTACCAGCCAGAGTTAGGGAGGAAATGCTTTGGGAAGATTACGGACTCAGTTCTCCTCTGAAATATATCTTTGGCTATCTGGAGAACTCCCACAGCCAGGAGTTACCTCTTTATTTTTTCGTAGGTACCATCTCAAGCAGTACTAGCCTCCCCTTGGAATGGCAGTGATCACTCCATTAGCATGATAGGAATCCTCAACTCCTTCCTCTTCTTGCCAAGCCATCCACAAGCCATGTCTCACCAAAACCTATGGAATCCTTGCTAGTCCAAGCTACCATCACCTGTCACCTGGATAACCCATCCATGCCTTTCTTCATTTTGCATTTCACACAGCAGCCAAAGCAATCTTTAAAAATTCAAAAAACAGTGTGTCCCTTCTCTGAAAACCCTCCAAAGGGTTTCCTATGAGGAGTACAAAACTCTCTAGTGTTCTGTTTTGTGTGACCTGTCCCCTGCCTGTGCTCACCACCCTTTATGCTCACTGCACGTTGACCACATTAGCCTCAGGCTTGTGCTCCCTGGAGAAGAGCCAAGTGCCTTTCCATCCCAGGTTTCCCAGATGGCCTAGTGGTAAAGAACCCGCCTGCCACTGCAGGAGATGCAGGCGACACGGATTCACTCCCTGGTTTAGGAAGATCCCCCAGAGAAGGGCATGGCAACCCACTCCAGTATTCTTACCTGGAGCATCCCACGGACAGAAGAGCCTGGTGGGCCACAGTCCAAGGCGTCACAGTCAGAAACGACTGAGCGCACGTGTGCGCGCGCACACACACACATACACTCCCCATCTCAGGGCCTCTGCACTCCTCTTCCCTGTGTCTGCTTTTTGCAGGGCTTTTCACATGCTGTGTCCTCCACTTCCAGGTTTCAGAATATATATATTCCAGGGGGGCCTTTGGCAAGGACATTATCTAAAGTGGGCTCACTTGTTTCCCAGTTGGTCTCTATTAAAACACCATCTTTATTTATTTATTTATCCCTTCTCACTTGAAATTATACATCTATTATGTGCCTCTCCCACTGGAATGTCGGCTCCTTGAAGGTTGGGTGATATGTGTCTGCTTTCCTGTGGTGTACCCAGTGCCGGCTACAGAGCAAGCTTGCTTAATTCACTCTTTCTCAGGCAGCCTGTGAGCTCTTGAGGGCAGTGACCTATATTTAGAATGGTCTCTGCCTAACATGGTGCCAGACACAGAATAAGCACTCACTATGTATTGTTGATCAGTTGCTCCATCATGTCTGACTCTGCAACCCCATGAACTGCAGCACGCCAGGCCTCCCTGTCCTTCACTATCTCTCAGTTTGCTCAATATATATTAGTGGAATTGAAATCCCTGGATTGCATTTCAGTTCCTTTGTGTATAGACTGTTCCTGTTTCCTTCTCCTCATTGTGTAGCCTTTATCTGTTCCCAAAGCATAAGTGAAAATAAGAGAAGATGGGGGTGGCTTTCATAAGAGGAGTATTCCCCAGGCAGAGATGGGGAACCCCACAATCCAGGAAGGGTTGTGGGGTTGGGGGTTTCTCAGAACCAGAGAGGCAGAGGTGTTTACCCAGCTGCACAGCCCTAAGAAAGGGGATGATGGGTAGGAGGTCTGCACCTTTATGTCCAGCATATTCAGGGCTGTTTTTCAAAAGAATTTTAAAACATTTTAAGTTTAGTTTGTCCCCATCTCCATCTACTTCCCTCTGAGAGAGGTAACAGGGCTAAGTGCTAGTTTCAGGGAAAGATGGACAGATGAGAAGCTGTTAAGATAGTTCTGTTACCCAATGAGCAAACTACCCTAGCTGTTAGGGCAGGTGACAGCTGTGGGAAGAGTTGTGGGTGTGCTCGCTCCTGTGGCCCCTGGCTGGGCTGAGCATGAGGCAGGCTCAGGACTGAAATGTGGCCATTAGGGATGGGATGGTCACCACAGCCACCAACCCCACCCGTCTCCAGGACTCCCAGAACTTCACTCTCTTCCCCTCCTGCTGCCCTTACAGGCTTCCTGGGTACTTAAGGCACCATCCAGGCCTGGCAATCCCTGCAGGGAGGAAGTAGGGGTGGATGCTCCTGAAACTGCTATTAGGGAGAGGTGATCCTGGAATTCTGAGCCTATTTGTCTTCAGTATGGCAAACATTGATTCATTCAATAGGCATTTCTTGAGTTGACTAAGGGCCATGGAGTCCTAGGAACTGGAAAATCAATGGAGAAGCAAGAAAGACACAGGTCTTTGACCTCAGGGGAGACAAGCAATTATACTACAGAAGTGCTGTGATGGAGAGAGGAATATAGGATACTAGGAGAGCAGAAAGGAGGGGCTTGGCATACTGCAGACTGACAATAAATATTTGTAGGGAAAAAAAGTGAATACGTGATTATTCATATTGTCCTATGGCTGCTCCATTTCAAGCCAGTTATAGGGAAGGCTTTCATGCTTAGACCTGGGAACCCAGTTGCCAAGTGTAAGGAACACTGCTTGGGTCTTAAAACACACTGTCCACAGACACAAACTGTCCAAGAAATAAGCCTGGAGGAGACTGACTGTTGGTAAGAAGAGGACATCCCTGGATCCACGTACTGTGAAAGTTCTGTGGCTTCTTTTGCCGTTGTCCCCATTTCTCCTCTCCTCCCGTCCCTGTATCGGGGCTGTCATGCAACTCAGCTGTGAGGTGATGAAGGACAGAGGTGGGGGAGGAGGGGGCGGGTAGCCAGGACACTGCCTGGGGCGTCCTCAAAGGCACCAGGAGACTCCCTGCAGTTGGGTGGCAGGGGCTGCAGTACTTGCCTGAATGGCACCGAGGTTTTCAATGAGCTGCTCAGGAGTGGATGATCCCAGGAGAACGGAACTCACACCCTCATTTCTCAGGCACCACGCTGGAAGAGAGAGCACCGGGTCAGGAAGCCAAAGCATTTCTGACTGTTGATGAGTTTGCAAACACCATCTGCAGTCCTCTGTCTCAACCAAAACGTGTTAACTCTGTAGGATGATGGAGGTGCACTCCAGGATTGAGCCTCAGCAGCGCCCCTGTCGTGTAGAGGGCTTGGTAGAATCCGTGCACGTGAACTGTGGCCTTAGGCCTCCTCTGCCCCACAAGTGGGGCGTCCAGTCCAGGAACACAGCCTTGTTCCGGAAGACACCTGACACAGCTCATGGATGGACATCCGGATTCCTGTTTCCATCTGTCTTTCCATCTCATTCATGCTCTCACTTTCTCCTCATCTGTTATGTGGAGTCCTTGTAGACTCTCGGTATCTGATCTGGATCCTTTGTTTCCACTGACCTGTCAGCCCTGTCTGGACTCCCTCTCTTCCTGACATGAGATCCATGGAGATCATCTCTCTTGCTAACCCTCTAACCCCTCACTCCGCCTTTACCTGTAGCAGCTTCTACCCTTAAACCCCTATTCAATCTTGGCCCTGTCGCCGTCAGCAGATGACCCAGCCTCCTACTTAGTGCAGAAACTTGAATCCCTCAGGTAGGATATCCCTTAATTCCCCATTCGCCTACAGACCCAAGTACACACACACACACACATCCTCCAGTTTCAGAGGCTATGGGGTCATGTCTGTTCAAAGCCAAACTCTGTGCCGATCCCACTCCTTTTGCCTTTTCTTGAACTTAATTAGAGTCACTATTCTCTTCCTCTCTTGTTCTCCTGGATTTTTTATTTCTTACTGTTCTCTTTATCAAGAAAACATAATCAAATTTCTCTCATTCTAAAATAAGCCTCCGGACTTGCCTGGTGGTCCAGTGGTTAAGAATCTGCCTGCCAACACAGGGGACGTGGGTTTGATCCCTGGTCTAGCTTCCTGTCTCCTCACTTTCTGCCTTGACATTTGTGTGTCAGCAGCAGTGTTTGTGAATCCTCTCCATCCCCAAATATGCTCTGTTTGTCCTCCTCCAGCCCTTGGCTTAAGTGGTCCCCTTGGTCTGGAATGGGCCTTTGCCTCATTAATATCTACTCATCATTTGGAATTCCTCATGGGCACAGCCTTCTCCCAAAGTCCTTCCCTGAGTCCCAGGCTGGGTTTGGCACTCTTACATGTTACTTCCCTCCTCCCACCTCCACAATGCCCTTCTCAACTGGGCTTCTCAGGTAGCTCAAATGGTAAAGAATACTCCTGCAATACAGGAGACATGGGTTCGATCCCTGGGTTGGGAAGATCCCCTGGAGAAGGGAATGGCAACCCACTCCAGTATTCTTGCCTGGAGAATTCCGTGGACAGAGGAGACTGGCGGGCTATACAGTCCATAGGGTCACAGAGTCAGATAGAACTGAGTGACTAACACATTTTATCATCACACTGTATTAAAATTATCCATTAATTTCTTGACTTGTCCACCAGAGTGTGAGATGTGTGTTATTTGCAGTTGGATGCTCAGCACCCAGCCCAGCACCTGCACACAGTAGGTGCTTATTAGATGTTGGTTGAGTAAATGGGGGCATGAATAATTGATGGGCATCCCTTAAGACCTCTCCTACCCCATTTGCTCAGGCTGTGCTACCAACTGATGCTGTCAAGCTGTTACCATGCTCAGACGTTTTAAGGCAATCATAAATCCTTCCACATGAGCAAAATAATGTCCGATGAAGGCAACAATCCAAGTGATCCCAGGCTTTTTTTTGGCTGCTTTATTTCCTGCTTTGCACTTAGAACTCTTTTTTGGCGCTTGTGGAAGTTCTGAGCAGGGCACTGGGAAAATTATTGCACATAAACTACTTGATGTCAGCAACAGCTGATTCTCCTGTGGGCGGCCAGGCGTAGGAGAACTCACTGGGCAGTGCTGGCCAACACCAGGGGAAACAGATGATTCTGGATAATCAGCATCTAATCAGGGGTCACCTACAGGCTGATCCAGAGTACCTCTTTATGAACAAGGTGTGTGTGCTGGCTCCTGTGCAGATGGGAAACGTGGGAACCAGCCCACAGTTGGGCTCAAGTAGCTTGTTTTCTCGGAGAAGGCAATGGCACCCCACTCCAGTACTCTTGTCTGGAAAATCCCATGGACAGAGGAGCCTGGTAGGCTGCAGTCCATGGGGTTGCTAAGAGTCAGACACGACTGAGCGACTTCACTTTGACTTTTCACTTTCGTGCATTGGAGGAGGAAATGGCAACCCACTCCAGTGTTCTTGCCTGGAGAATCCCATGGACAGAGGAGCCTGGTGGGCTGCCGTCTATGGGGTCGCATAGAGTCGGACATGACTGAAGCGACTTAGCAGTAGCAGTAGCAGCAGCAGCTTGTTTTCTGCCAGAGGATCTCCCCTTCCCCCATACTTCTACTAGATCAAAAGTAATACGTCTGGAAATAATTTCCCTCTCAGTTTGAGAGTTCTGTGGTTAAAAACAAAACTACTTGTTTACATAGAAAAGAAAAGAAAAAAAATGACAGGCAAGAAAGACACCTGGGGACACGGAGGAAAAGGAAAAAAAAGTATGTTTTAACTTAAACTTGGACTCTGTAAAGAGTCGTGTACATCTGACATTTAGTGAAAGTCTAAATGTTGTAAAGATTTTCTCTTTAGAAAGACAGTATTCTTCTGTCTCTTTCAGAGCTGTATTCAATACTCACTTTCATGTTACCACCTAACAATCATATTTATGGCTATGGTTTAAGAACAGATGTTTTTCTTTGTGCCTCTACCTCTGACCATATATGATGGCTAGGAGTGGACAGAGTTTCAGCACAGGATGTCTGATTCTTTGCAAAACCATCATCATCTTCACTCTCATCTTCACTAGTTACTTACTGAGCCTACTCTGCTTTACATACATAATTTCCTTTTATTCAATACATTTGCAAGATATATACTATTATACCCATTTTGCAGATGATAAAACTGATAGCAAGTTAAATAACTTGCTGATGTCAATAGCTAATACCTTTTAGTGCATTCATTAAAGCTCTAGGGATGCTAACTGCTACTGCTAAGTCGCTTCAGTCGTGTCTGACTCTGTGCGACCCCATAGACGGCAGCCCACCAGGCTCCCCCGTCCCTGGGATTCTCCAGGCAAGAACACTGGAGTGGGTTGCCATTTCCTTCTCCAATGCATGAAAGTGAAAAGTGAAAGGGAAGTCTCTCAGTAGTGTCCGACTCCTAGAGACCCCATGGACTGCAGCCTACCAGGCTCCTCTATCCATGGGATTTGCCAGGCAAGAGTACTGGAGTGGGTTGCCATTGCCTTATCACATTCAATATAATCTTTGTTTTTTAGAAGAGAGGGTTAAAGCAATAGTCATACATATACTTAGGTAAATGGTATTCCCCTCCTACAGCCTCCTTCCATTTCCATCTTTTTGCGACTACTGCCAACTATGATCTTCCTGCCTTCTAACATCAGAAGGGTCAAGCATTTAACAAATATTCTGTTATTTTATTTGCACAAAACTTATCTTGAGCTTTTTATCTCATTGGTTCACTGTATCTGATTTATCCCAATTCCTGCTATTTCTTACTCCTTGGGAATGTTTTCTAGAATCTGTACCCATTTTATTCTCTTCTCACAGCTACCACATGAATTCTTTTCAGCCTCTTCTCCATTTGTAAAGTGGTGATAACAGTAGGGAAATTCCATTAACATCTGTGATGGAGGACTAGGTCTAGGACCAGTATATACTTTGTGGGATTGTTCTGACAATTACAGAGAGAAGATGATGAGCATAAAGAGCTTATCACAGAGCCTGGCAAATACTCCTCAGCAAGGGAACTGAAAATCTAGCTTTTCTGTTTAATCCCCAGTCTCTCACCACTGGTGGCTATTGAACATCGGAAATGTGTTTAGCCTGAATTGACATGTACTATAGGTACAAAATGCACTCTGGATTTTGTAGGAAAGTGTGTGAAATATTATTAAATAAAAATATAATAAGCTTTTTATATTTATTACAGGTTAAAAATGACAGTATTTTGGCCATATTGGATTAAATGTGGTCCATTTAAAAATTAATTTCATCTATTTCTCTTTTACTTTTTTAACATGGCTCCTGGAAATTTAAAAGTTAAACAAATGATGTACATTGTATTTCTCTGGGACTGTTCTGATGCAATGTGGTCTTCAGTTGTCACCAGTGACCGTGACCTTTCATTGACTCCACAGTGTCAGAAGAATCATCTTCATGGCCCTCAGAAGTTTTGGGACGCTGCTCCCCTAAGATAGGCTTTCCATGTGGCAGTGGCTTGGCCTCAGTCACAGCCCTGCTCCTCAGCCGCTCACCATCCCTGCCTTAGCTTCAACAGGGAAGGAAACTTGAGCCAGAAGCAGTGGATGTCACCACAGAGTTCAGGGACGCTCACCCTTGACACTGTGAGGACGTGTGCGTTTTCACTGACGTGTTCTTGTTTAAACTGTCTTACAAGGCAAAGGAGAGGAAGTGAGAAGAGTGTTTCAGCATGTGGAACACTCTGAGGAACTCTAAACAAAACCTCATTTTCAATAGAATTAACCGGGAGTGTTTGCTTCAGAGATTGTCTGCCCCTACACCAGGTGGTTTATCATGTGAGAGAGGTGAATCAATAATAGAGAGGGCCTCCGTCCCCCGTGACTCTCACCCACGGCTAGCTGAGGTAGCGTGCATCCCAGACGCTCCGCGATCGGGGAAAGATCTTTCAGCTTGTTTTGCTGTTTTCTCCCTTCTTCACTCACAATTCTTTCCTTCAACCACTGGTAGCACTAGAGATAAGAAGAACATTTCAGTGTTAATGTCTGGAAAGGGTTTGATGCAAAGACTGTTAACTCTATTAAATATAAGAGCCTTGTGGTGAATTCCTGAGTCTTCTTGGCCCTGACCTTTCTGTTTGCAAACAAGGATGCTTATGTCTTCATGCAAAGAAATGTTCCCCGTGGTCTCGCACCTTATTTATTGGTTCAAGACAGATTGATTTTGTCTAAAGCTCACCATTCAAATCCATCGACATGTACAAAAGTTGTTAAAATCCTGACATATAATCAATTATATCCCGTCTGGAAAAGATGGTTCTTATTGTGATAGCCCTTAGAATGTAGGTGGGTGGGAGAGGGGGAAGGTATTTACATTTCACCAAGGGCTGTTATCTTTCTTTTTTTGTGCAGAAAATTGGGTGCCAAGCTTTCTGCTCAAAGGAAGTCATTATGTTACATTCTTGCTGTAGCTGTCTTTCTCCCTCTTGCCTTCAATTTACCCCGTCTCTCCTGTATTCTTTTAATGCGGTTTATCGTAAGCTTTGTCTACTCTTTCTAGAAGATGTGGATAGGTACCAGTACATTTTTAAAGTGGATAAAGACTTTCCCAAATGTGTATTACATGTTTGTATAATGTTTGAAACTTAAAAAGGCAAGGATGCTTATAAAGGTAAATGGGAAACTAATCTTTAAAACCTATAAGACGAGGTGACTCTGATGTAGCCTATAAAGTGTGCCTTATTTCCTAAATGTAAGGAAAGAAATCTTTTAGAACTTCTCAATGCCCTATTTTTTAGAAGGTTCTGCTCTTACTATGAAACAAGGAGCAACAGACTCTTATGTACAAAACTAGCACTGTACAGCAACACCCAAAGGAAAAGAATATTTGTAAGAATGTTAGTCTGTTTTAGTGACAATAATAAGAACCGTCCCCTGTGTGGCAAAGTTGACTTCCTCCACTGTGTGTGTGGTGACACAGTTGCCACCACAGACCTTTTCCGTCTCAAAGGCAGCAGAAAGCTGGGCAGTCATCACCAAATCTCCACCCACGTGATTTCAGTAGGCTGCTGGCTTTCAAGTATTTTTTTCATCATTACAAGACAGTATTTCCAAAGAAAAAGGCAACCACATTGTTTTGTTATGATTTCTGGAATGATTTTGCAGATATGAAAAGAAGGAAGAATAAGCACACCCAGTTTTGTTCTCCTCCTAGATCTCAGGGGCTTATGGTCTGGCTCCTTTTGTTAAGTTTACTTAGCAAAATGGCCAAGAGTTTTCCCAGTCTCAGCTCCAGAGACCTCAGCTTCTTCCAGGAGGAAGCACAGCCTGGGGCATCTCTCTCGAGGTGATGGCTGGTGCCAGCAGTGATGAGGTGGACAGTTAAGGGCAATCAACACTTCCCGGGCAGCATGCTGGGTACATCAGAAAGTCCCTGAACTTACTTGTACAGTCCTCAAGGGGAAAAATATCACCCATCCTCATTTCAATCTATTCACATCTTTCAAGGGACCAGTATGTCTGTTATTGAAATGAAAAAAAAAAGCTTGAAAACCAATAGCCAAAACTCTCTTGAGTTATTGCTTTTTACTACTAGGAGAGTTCCTCAGGTTTTAGTATATACCACACACATAAAGAATAATTGACTGACTTATCAATCTTATGAAATTCCAGTTTTTGAAATCTTATTATCTGCAACACATTTTTATTCTTAAGATTGAGTTACAAGTTGGATATGTGTGTTGAGTGTGTGTGCGTGTGTGAATGTAATGTCTGCATTACATACACACTCCATAATGAGAGGAAGATTTCTTCTCTAAATTTCTTTTTTTAATCTTTGGCTGTGCCGGGTCTTCGTTGCTTTGTGCAGGCTTCTCATTGTGGTGGCTTCTCTTATCGCGGAGCACGGGCTCTAGGATGTGGGATGTCAGTAGCTGTGGCATGTGGACTCAGTAATTTCAGCTCCTGGGCTCTGGAGCACAGGTTCGGTAGTTACGGCCCATGGGCTTAGTTGCCAGGTGGCATGTGGGATCTTCCTGGACCAGGGATCGAACCTGGGTCTCCTGCAATGGCGGGCAGATTCTTTGCCACTGAGCCACCATGGAAGCTCTGAGAGGAAGATTTCTAAAAATAACAAATACCAAACATCCATTTATTGAGTACTTTTCTCTCTACCCTCAACATAAATCTTGCTCTAATCACTGGGAAACAGAAGCAGGTTAGGGTTTTGTAAAAGTAGATGCATAGTATTTACACTGCTTTCTGCAAACCAAAGGAAACAAATGTGTTTTGGAAATAAATAGCTTTAACGGTTTTAGAAATGGGAAAATGTTTGCATAGGGAGGAGATGAAGCTTAACTAAAATTTCAATTAAATATGGAAGTGAACCAGTGTTTTTGGTAAGAAGATTGACCATAGGTGTGGTTGTATGCAATAATAAACCCAGCTTGTGGACTGCCATGAATCAAAAGATGAAATTTCATCTTCCACTCCTATTATATTGCTTAATGCTATTCCTCCAGTGACTTATTTACATGCTGATTGTTCTTTCTAACCAAGTGGAAGGCAGGGATGGCTTCTTGTTCGTGTCAGCATCTCCAGTCTTGACACAGTGGTTGACACAGAGGAGGGGCTCAGCCAATATGGTGATGAGGAAAGGATCTGAGAAACCAGGATTCCACACAGTAAAGATAGTTGTCTTCAGTTTTTCAGATTGAATGCAGACACTTCCTCCTTAATGCAGTATGACTCGACTGGCAGCCCCATGTGTATCACATAGGGCTTGTGGATTCCACATAGTTTCATAATTCACCCCTTCTCATGTCTGTCTCTACCAAGTCCCTGAGTTACTCCTTAGGGTTGAGACTGTTTCATTCATCTGTCTCCTCAGTCCTCAGCACAGGGCTCAGCACTGACTAGACACTCAGTAAATATTTGCCAAAGGAACAACTGAATGAGCCTTCTTCTCAATAGATTACTGAGCTATTACTTTTATACATAAGTCACAAAATTCTTTAAAATTTCCTAAAGCCTGTTTCTTTGCCATCTTCTAATGCTGTGGCCATTATCTCTGTGACTGCCATTTTATAGGTAACCGTAACAGGATGGGAATAGTCTGTGAGATACGCCCCAAACACCTCGGTTGGCTGTCAGTTAATCCCAGCCTGGAACTTGGGCAGCAACTGTAAAGTCATGGTCAGAATCAGTCACATTTCATTAGTGGGCCTAATTTAGCATTCAAGATCATTGACTATTTCTAGCTGAACAATTGAAGTCTTTGGCTCAAAAGAGCAGCAAAGTCTTCATTATTGAGGTAAAAATCTCTAGGTAAAATGCTGGTGCTAAAATGTTTCCTTCTGAAATTGTACCATAATGTGGAAATATCCTTAGTTTCTTAATGTGAACACCTGGAGTTCTTGGACTGTCCCTCTCCCCATTCCTTTGCTCCACCTATGTTGGCATGTTTCTTCTTTCCCTTTGACAAAAAGGTATATATTTTTCTGTTTTTTTTTTTTTTTCTATAATGTATTTTCCTAATAGGGAAGAACTGTCCATAAATCTTATTGCACTTTTCATTTATATTTAAACTTTTTATTTAAAAGCTGCTCACTTGGTCTCTGATAGTTCAGTTGGTAAAGAATCTGCCTGCAATGCAGGAATCCCCAGTTCCATTCCTGGGTTGGGAAGATCCACTGGAGAAGGGACAGGCTACCCACTCCAGTATTCTTGGGCTTCCCTTGTGGCTCAGCTGGTAAAGAATCTGCCTGCAATGCGGGAGACCTGGGTTCGATCCCTGGGTTGGGAAGATCCCCTGGAGAAGGGAAAGGCTACCCACTCCAGTATTCTGGCCTGGAGAATTCCATGGACTATACAGTCCATGGGGTTGCAAAGAGCCGGACACGACTGAGTGACTTTCACTTCACTTCACTTCACCTGGTCTCTTGATCAGACATTGTTGATCCTTGGTTATGGCTTATTGTATTCATTCAGGAAACAACTGTTGAGTACCTATCATGTGCCAGGCTCTGTGGTGAGTTATGTGAGTAAGTTTCAGTTTCTATCCCAAAGGTATTCATGAATCATTGTCTGGTAACTGGAGAAGTGTTTTGTAGTTGGGGTGCCCCCTCAGTGATTTCCTCAGAAGCTATGTTTGCACTGCTTCTTTATGGGAAATACCCCACCATCAGTGCAAGACACGAACGAGGCACAGCACCTTGTCCTTTGGCCCCTGTCATTGGTCTGCTAGCTTGGCATATGACCCAAGCTTGGCCAGTCTTCTCTGTTCCGAAGCTGTTAAAAAAAATTCTCTTTTCTCTCAGGTTATATGCCTTTAAGGATGTAAGCCTGGCAGTCACTAGCATTCTTGTTCCTGGGCTCGTGAGGAAGACCCATTTGTAGTCGCTGAAATTGACACGTGTGGAGAGAAACAGAGGAGATGGAGAGTCCTGAAAATGGGCAGATTTATGGATAGAGTCACCCCTGAAGCCATCCCACTCCATCTTTCCCAGGGAGTATCTGTCTATGTGCTCCCTTCTTTGATTAAATAAAGTTGAATTGCATTTTGTTGCTTGCAGTCAGAGGATTCTAAGACTGTAAGAAGTGTTTGTGGAATGTTAGAGGAAGGTACCAATAACTGAAGTTTTGCAAAGTAAAGATAGGCTTCACAGAGTGAAGACAACCAAGCTTTGTCTTTAGAGATGGCTTTCCACAGCCAGAGAAAAAGAAGGGCGTTTCTGGGAGGCAAAAACAAGTACAGTGCATTTGGGTGAAAAAATGAACTAATATGATTTGGGGAGAGAGAAGAATGGAAAAATAGGCTCAATTAAGATCCCAAGAGTATTTCCTTGAACACTCTTCTGTGGGTTTTTAGGTTATGTCATATAATCAATATTGGGAAGTCATTAAGGATTTAGGGTAGGGTTATGAGATAGTCAGATTAATCTTTTAGAAAGATATTTGGTCACATAATTAATATGGATAGTAGATAACTGGTGGGCAGTTGAAAAAGAGGGGTGAATCAGAGTCTAGATGGGAGGTTATTGTGGCAAACCAGGAAAGAAATGATGATGATCTAAACAAGGGCGGTGCAAGGGAAGGACCACTGAGGTCAGGATGTGGACTGGAGGAGTTGGTGTCCTGCTGGATAAGACTTAGGGAGGAGGAGAGGTAGACTGAGATAAGCCTTGGCTTCAGGCTGGGGTGACCAAGGGACGGGTGGAGGCACTGTTAACTGAGGATTCTGGGCAGGTTTTGGGGAGTGTGGATAGATTCCATTAGGCATGTCAGATGCCCGTAGGATAGCCATGTGGAGGTGTCTAATAGACACGAAGAAGTAGTGGTGTTCAGCTCAGCAGTGAAGTCAGTGCCGATGACACTGATTTAGAAGTCTTTGTAACAGTGGTGGGCCACATGCAGTCTCCCAGAAAGCCACATGGGTAGTATTACTTTCTAAAAGATAGGATAAATAAACTGAGTATTAAATACCTAACAGTTCAGTGTTTACAACTGAAATAAAATATTAGCATCTTTACTTTATTGGTGTAACTTAAAATAGCCATTGTGAAATACCAACCATTCTATTTTGGGGGAAGGTCAAAGTTGCCATTTTATTTATCTATTTGCCTAGCTTTTTTTTTTTTTTTTTAAGATAATCATACTATATTTGTGAACTGCAAATAACAAAACAAAACAGAGGTCCAAGGGGGCTAAAGTCCAAGCTGTAATTTACACACAAAGTGTATGGTGAAAGCAGTTACAATGTATAAAAATGTGACAAGTTATCCAGATGTTTTAAAAAAACAGAGCCTGTCCAAAGAACATCCAGTCTTATTCTGTAGGTTTCTGAGGAGCCTGTTAGATAAGGTGAATTCCCCTCCTGCTGATAAGAAGCAGCTTGCCAAGGACACCCATATATTTCTTACGGGGAGAATCTACTTGGGATTACCAATAACCCAAGAGCTCCCTATTACATTCACTGGTCTGAAAACAACTCATAACCCAACTGTTCTTCCAAGTCCTTTACCAGTTTTTCAAGCTTTCTATCAAAGGAAAGTTGGAATATATTGCTTCTTGTCATCAACAGGAATTTCAAAAGGAGGGTAATTAACCAAAATCAAGAGTTCTTTGGTTGAGTTAGTAACAGGCTTCTCCTTTGTTCTAAATCCCTTCATAATCCCTTTCCCCACCAATTTTTCCAGTATGGCCTGGATTTTACAAACCACCTCTTTCCTGGCCTGCTGGACGGAGTCCTGGCCCCCAGTTTCAACTGAATCCAGTTCCAGAAGTTCCTTGATTAGCATCTCTTCCAGAAGCCAGTAGGCTTTGTCTGTCTTTTTTCCTATGAACTCTTCTACTTGCTCAAGATACTGGACCTTCTCCAGCACATGTATGATTTTTTTAATGCTTGGGGGAGTCCCTTCATCTGAAGATAAACACTCTTCAGCAAGATGATTACCCTCGTCTTGAGTGCAGGGATGTTCGTAGGTGGCATTACCGTACAGATGAGGCTCAGCACTATACTGGACCTGGGAATCCAAAAGCTCCGCACTGTCATTGTTCACTGATCCCGAGGACTGCCGTACTGATGGACACTGCAAGGAAAGTTGTGCTGGCTCATGTCTTGATCTGGTTCGCTGTAGGTGTAGGAGGAGTCCTTAGGCTGTGGGGGTGGCGGTCCTGCTGGGGGTACATCCAACGGGAGACTGGGGTTGGGCTGTTGCCAGGTGAACGGTAAGTGCTTGGAACCTCTGTGGAGTAATTGGTCTGAGCATACCCAGGTGTGTAATAGGCCCCAGGGTATGAGGCAGTATTTGTCCCGGGGCCAGTGGGATATGGTGGGCCATATCCCCTATTTGTATAAGAATTCAAACTGGCTTTGCATTTCCGATCTTCCAGGGAATGTACTTGGGTGAGGAGCCGGAGGTCGGGCAGCAGCATTCCAATAGTTAGAATTGTAACTAGGATATGGTGGCTACTCCTGGTGGCCTCCGCCAGCACGACCAGGCTCTGACCTGGCGCCTCCAGACGCTTAGTAGCCATTGCCTCCTCCGCCTTCCCCCGGCCAGGTGGTCTCCGCCGGGCCGCCCCCGCGCCCCCGCCAGGAAATGGGAGGCTGGGGAGGCTCGGGGCACGGGGAGTAGATGGGCGGAAGCGGAGGCACCGGCACATCTCCACCCCCAGGCCGTAGTAGCGGCCATAAGATGGGCCATCACTGGGGCCGTAGCCCGAGTGCCTCAAGGCCAACATAATCCATTTTTTTAAAAAATGTTTTTACTATTACAATTCTCGCTCACTCTTAAGGTTGAGAGAGAGAGAGAGATACACACACACATAACATGATTATTAGTGGCATTAATTTTTGCTTTACTCAAGTGGCTTTTCTAAGTGTACATATATTAGTCAAGAAAGCACTTAGGCTGATGAATTAAGACGTGTGCTTTGGGACTGGCTTCCTTTTACCTTTGGAGACTCTTTAATGCTTATTGTTAAGGATGCTTCAAAAAATGCTGAAAAGTCAACAACAAGAAATATTTTTTGAGTTGCTTTTGGGCTTAGCTACCTTCAAATATTCTGCATCTCCCCTTTAGTTAGTGCATTTTAAGCAGGTTTTCAGCTATTTGTAGCCTTTTCTCAAACAGTGATGGAGATCAGTCAATCATATACTCCAAATACAGCGCTGCTACTTCTTCCTCATTTAAAAACATTAATTTGAAGGGAAACAAAAATGCCTTTAGGGAGAAGAACTGAGAGTCAGGAGACCTGGGTTCTACTGCTAACTTTATTATGAGTTTATGCCCTTGGATTGTTATCTAATATCTTTGTTCTCAGTTTCTGCATCTGGAAAAGGTTTACCCTCTTATAAGGATAGTCTGAGAACAAACACCCCACGTATATGGAAACACTTTGAGTTTTTCAGAAAGTCTCTGAAAGAATGTAAGAAACTTAACATCCTTAGCTACAACTGACTAAAAGCCATTTGTATCCATTTATCTTTGTGAGGATAAAAGGAGGTAAAAAACAAACACACGCTTATCCCAGTGCTTGGCAAGCAGTAGGTGCTCAGCTAAAATCACAATTCCAGTGCTTTTCTTGCCATCCTCCTTTTATCCCTTCTTTCCTAAAATGCTTTTAGTTTTCCTTTGCTAACTTATTTAAAACTTTTGACTTTTTCAGACACAAGACCATATTTAATATTTTAGGATAATCAGTGTAATAATACAAAGCTAGAAGCAGGACCATGTCACCATGTTTTAGGAAATATGTATATTATCTTAGAGAACAAACACACTAAGAGGTCAACTGTTAGAGCAGAAAGAAAAGTGATAGACCTAGAGTCTGGAGAAGGTCCTGACGGGAAGCACACAGTGGTTCCAGCCACACTGATTAAAGTGTTGGTAGTTCAGGCTTAACTTGAGCTGTCCTTGTGCTGACTTTGTGCTGATGGAAGCAAGAGGCTGTGTCAGACTTCTGCTTCCTTTTGGGGGCGTTTGGCAAGTGTGAATTTTAAAAATGCCAATATTCCCTCTCCCTTGACATTACAGAGTAATTTGTGATTCTAATGTTATTACACATTCTCTCAAGTTTTTAAAAACAGACATGTTGTTATTAACAAGGAGAGATGTTTGGAGTACTCTCCAATAAATTAATCATCAAGATGTTCTGAATGGAGGTTAATTTTATGTCAGTGATCTTGAATATCTTTACTCTTCAGAGAAGAATTCAAGCGGCAAGACTCAGCAACTGGAGTTGATTTCTGCAAATGCCAGCCCTGAGCCTCAGTGACAGATGCTTGGCTCTGTATCTGCCCCAAACCTTCCCTCCTTAACCCCCACCTTCACATATTAAGAAGTGTCAACCAACCTCAAACCTACTCAGTACAACCAGTTTGCCCTATATGGATTAAACCTCCATGCCTTAAATTTTGTTAAGAAAAGTAAAATGAGATCCTCTTATATAGAAGATGGATTTTACATTTCCGTCTGTGTCAAAGGAGGAATGAAATGCCTTCTTTAATATAAGAATAAATAAATGTAGGAAATTGAGTCCTACGAATCCAACCAGGTCACTGGGCATCTCTCCCGGTCCGCAGAGGAGGGGAGCTTTCTGCATTGAAGCCTGACCAGAAGCAGGGCCCTCCAGAGGGCTGGGGGACTGCCAGGGGACGCCTGCCAGGCTGAGGCCACACTCGGCCTGAGCCAGGAAGCCTCAGGCTGCTGCTGGGCTCTTCTGTTCAGTTTCCTTTTCTCCCTCGTTCCCATGCCCAGACTCTTTCCTAGAGGTGGAGGAAAATACCTTCAGCGAAGCCCTAGAACTTTCAGGCACCCCGTTTCCATATTTTCCTGAGATGATTCCACAAGCCAGTGGAGACCATGTCATTGCTCCAACTCCTATAGAAGAAAAGAAACCTTAAAAAGTTACTTCTGCAAACTGGGATCAAAAGTGAGTGGGTATTCAGAAAGGACCTGGTTAGTTATGGGGAAAAGCTGGCCAGATATATATGAGTTAATATCAGCATAAATCATTCCATTAAAGTTTAGGCATTTACAAACTGTGTGCTTCATTTTTATTAATATAAGCCCATCAACTGTGCACTGTTGGTGATGGGGAGGAGGGCATACAATCAAGCCTGAAAATGTGGCTTATCCAGAGCTTCCTGATGCCCCAAATTTACATTTCTTTTTACACTCAGCGATAAGCACTTTTGCTTGCACAAAAATGCAGTGCTTCGCTTGTTCACGCAGTGCCTCAACAGTGCCTGGTCGGAGGAGGAGCACCGTGCCCGGTGCACAGAGAACACAGTGAGCACATGGTGATAGCCGTAACAACCACTGTTCTGTTGTCGGACTTTTCTTATCCTTGTTTTCTTACCCAGCACTTTCCCCACTCACGTAAACCCCCATTTCTTACAAAAAAGTTTCTCTGGAACCTGTTTCGATAAATATGCCTGAAAATGTGGCTTAAGTTTTCTGATATCCGAAATTCTTGTGTACATGTTGTATATATATATTTTCCCTCCCTTTGGCATCATGTGTACCTACACAAACATGTGTCCCTGGCTTGTCTGCCATTCTTGAATTCCCCTTCTGACTCAGTTCCAGGCAGAGTAGGAGATACAGATGTATAAATCCATCATTTTGGGGAAACCCACTCAGAGATGCATTCTTGGCTAGAGCAACTACCCTATGAAAAACAGGTTTATTCATTATTTCTTCCTTTCATTCTACATGCATTTTTTTGAACACCTACTGAGAACAGCTTGTCTGCCAGCTCTGCTTGGCTTTCATGAGTGATACTCCAGAGATTGCATACAAGTCCTTTTGATTTCTTCTAGTTTCTGGAATGCATAGTGCTGACAATCCCTACATTAATTAGGAACATTTAGGAAAGCATTTCAGTCACACCTTTTTTTTTTTTTTCTGGATCCCTGATCCTCTTATTAAAGATAATGAGTCAATTTGATTGTGAAGATTACCTATTTTATGGTAGAGCTCTGGTAGCTGAACCTCTACTTTCTCTCTCTGGAAAAGGTGGTATTCAGCTTGTTCACAGACTGGTGGGATCATGTTGAATTGTCTTGCTACAGAGTAGGCTTCCTAAGGTGAAATACAATTGCAACTGAATTTATTTCTGATGAGAAATAAGTCTGTATGCATGAAAAAAATTCATTTTAGTGAAATCAATACAAACCAAGAAAATCTAGATTGTCAAATAATAAGCAAAGTTATGACCATCAATTTCACTAAGAAATACCAAATCAGGAAATTATTTTTTGGGAGGTTTTGGAATGAGTAAAGTCCAGGGAAAATTAGTCAAAGTGTGAATTAAGAACTATTACAAAGAAAACATAGTTTGACTATTTCTAGGTTCCTAAAGAAATAAAACTTAACTAATATATAATATAAAAATGATCTATAATTAGCATGTTATGAACAGTACCATTATTTAATACGTCAAAAAAAAAAAAAAAACCTGGAATATTGTGTCATATGTCTCATTAGCTGAGAATTGTACTCTCTTACTACCAAACTACTACCAAAGAACATGCTAAAACACGATTCCTGTTAGAGACCTGCACCCTCCATGTTGTATTCTGAGCTGATAAGATCCACCGCCCGCCCCCATATCCAATGATGAAATTGATCATAGAATTCTGGTGCCATTGTGATTGTGAAGAAAGTTTGCAAAAGGTCTTACAACTTATACATGATGTCTGACAAATAAAAATAGGTACTCAATGGTCATTTAAAAATGGAAATGGAATTACCATGATCTCCATGGCACTCCAGCGAGAAGTTCCCCAGTACATGGCCATTCCTTGGTTTATCACATGTGTCATGGCACGAACAATTTCTATGGAAAGCCAAAGAGATAGCATTACATATATTTTTCAAAGTTATATAGTATTTTTTTTCTTTTCCTGCCCAAAGCTTAGATGTTTAATGCAATTATTTGTTGGATTAGTATAATTACCTTGACACTGGTGATAGCATAATAGTCTAACGTAAAATATTGATGGTTTGGAGGTGGATGGTACTTTTTGGGTAAATTGACTTTCCATTTTCAGTTTGCAGCAACAATATGAAATGATATTAAAAAAAGAGTGACCACCTTAAGTTCTTCCTTTACTTTTATTGCTTCAGTGTTCCTGGCCAGATAAAAGAATACATGATTCACCTCTTTCAGAACCTGGGTACCTTGCTCACTAAAGTGAGAAGTAAGAGAAAGCATTTGTTTTGACTTTGTAGAATGGAAGGTCATTGAGGATAGAAGTCCTGCCTTTGTATGTTGGATTTACAGAGCTAAGCCTCACGCAGGGTTGTTTAATAGAGATGACTCAATAACAATGTGTTTAGCAGAAAGATAAACATACTAAATGCTGAACAAACAGCTGAAGCCCCAACGGCTCCCAGCCCACACTGGCACACCCTGTCCTTGACTACTTTGGACCAAACTTCATTCTAAGACACCCATGTCATGCATTTCACCTGGACCTCCATGTGGCCCCACCCTGTTTGCTCATCAGCCTCTTTCAGCTTGACATCACATTTCCTAAACAGGAAAATGAATCTCTTCCCAGAGGGGTGGAGTTGAGCTAATCCTCTTGGAACCAGCCAATATTTTACAGAACCAGAGAGCATGGAGAGCCTCAAGTTAAATTGAGTGAAAAGTCACAGACATGGTTGGGTTTCTTCTACAAACCAGGTCAGCCAAACACCCAGGATGCCAGGTCATTTCACATTTTCAAGGGGTTGCAGGTCATGGGCTTTTCTTACCCTGCTGATAATACCTGGTAGGTTACATGTCCTTCAGCAGAATCAAATCCTTGTCTCAAACTTTAATTGAGTATTTGTGTTATTTTATTTCTCACCAGCAAGCACTGTCTTAATTGATCAGGGACAGGATTTGGAATGAGACAGTGAGGGTTAGGGTCCTAGCTTCCTTGCTTGTTTGACTTACATAAAGCATTTTAAATTGCCCTTGGTCTTTGTTTGGAAGATGGGAATGTTTTACTCACCAGAGTCTACCCAACAGAGGTAGAATTCGGCATGTAAAGAAAATATTTTTCCTTCTTGGAGAAAGACTCCTAAATATCAATTTATTACTCAACAACCAAATCTATGAAGATAGTTCTTCCTTTACAGAGCAAACGAGACACAAAAAGTTACATGAAACATTTTTCTTGTCTTTAAATAGAAATGAATACGTGTGCTAACATTTCTGGAAATTCAAAGCCATTCCTTAAATATCTGCCCCTAAGTATTCTCTCTTTGGAACTCTCCATCGTTGTACTACCCTTTCCTTTCACATCCCGTTTCATTCAGAGCTGAGATATTCATTCAACCAACAGGATTTATGAGGAGTCTGCTGTACTGGGTGCTGGAGATATTGTGGCGAATCAAACTTGTTGGTAAACACTAACAGGTTAATAGGGAATAAATGAACCCAAGATGCTCCCCTGTCTCTATTCCATAATCAAGTAAGATGAGCACAGGACGTGGTCCAGTGGCTTGGCCATGTGGGAGTCACCAAGGTCTTGACAACAGCAGGTAGGGTGCAGTGGAGGTTGTGACGCTTCCCATTCCTTCATTCCCTTATTTCCTGTAATGTACTAACAGCCTAATATTTGCCAGGCACTAGGTTCATCTGTGAGTAAGATAGATACAAAGCTCCTGGACTCAGGGAGTTTAGGGTTACCACAAAATGTAATGTGTTATGAAGAAAGCAAATAGGGGGCTGAGATCAGGAATGAGAAGGAAGACATATATAGTTGGTCAAGGAAGAAGTAATGTCTAGGCATACAAAATAAAAAGGCACCAGTCAGGTGAAAAACAAGGGAAGAACATTCTAGGCAGCATGTGACAAGGCCCTGGGGCCGGACAGAGCTTGGTGAACCCACAATCTGTAAGCCATGGTGGAGGAAGCTGAGTCAGGAAGGAAGGCAGGGCTACACGATGAAGCTGGCAGAGGGCAAACAGTGTTTGTTATTCAGGGCTTGATGGGAAGTCACTAATATTTCTAAGTAAGGGAATGATGATGCAGTATATATTTCAGAACACCATCTGACCATGCTGTGAGGCGAGGGCTGGAGGAAGCAGGAAGATCATTAGGAGGTTTACTGTAGCATTCCTGGAAGGAGATAAGGGGCTTGAAATCAGGAGGTGGTAGCAAAGACAGACATGAACGGATCAAAATCTGTTTTGTGGATAGAATCCCCAAGGACTGTATGTGGCAAGTGAGGAAAAGGAGGAATCAAGGAAGCTTGAGGGAGGAACAGGTTTGGAAGGAAGAGTCAGGGTCCTTCATCAGTTCAGTTCAGTTCAGTTCAGTCGCTCAGTCGTGTCCTACTCTTTGCGACCCCATGAATCGCAGCACACCAGGCCTCCCTGTCCATCATCAACTCCTGGAGTTTACCCAAACTCATATCCATCGAGTCAGTGATGCCATCCAGTCATCTAGGACATGCCAAAAATAGAGATGCCTGTGAGAGACAGAGGGGTGATGTCAAGTAGAGATAACTGGATAATGATATGTGAGCAACCTGGGCTGAAGGTGAGCTATTTGTTCATCAACAGTCTATTAATTGTATTTAAATCCATGAGTGAATGAGACTATGTAAGGGAAGTCTGCCCAGAGAAAACAAAAGAGTTTCGAAGAGCCAAAGCAGGAGTTGGGAAGAGTACACTGTGGGGTTCTGGGTCATTGGCAGCCAGAGGAGTAGGAAGGAAGCCAGAGTGGGGACGTTTGGAATCAAGAATGGAGAGGGCTTGCAGGAGGACCTGTGCCCAAAGATTGGAACATGTGAGCATTTGAATCAGAAAGGCCAGAACGCTGGAGGTCAACGAAGAGCCTGGAAAGAGTGTTGTCAGTGTCCTTGGTGCGTTTGGACCAAGGCCAGGCTGGAGCTGACTGAAGACTGGGCATGAGGAAGGAAAGGTATTAGAGACAACCTGGGTGGACTCAAGTTAGGAAATGAATGGAGCAGAGAAAGAGGGCAGCAGTTAAAGTGGGTATTTAGGATAAAGGAGATTTTTATTTTAAAACTGAAAGATGCAAGAGAAAGCCTGTATGCCATTGAGAGTAATCTAGATAGAGGATTTAACTGAGGATGTGGGCTAGGAGATTGGGGAGAATGGAGAGGGAGAGACTGGACAGAGTGAGACGGAGGACAAAACCCCTGCAGTGGGAAGGATGCTGCTTCAAGCAAGATGGCACGACCCTGGGAGGTTTGGAGAAGTCATCATAGGAAGACAGGGGAGACCCTGTTTGATGAATGGTGGTGCTGGTGGTAAAGAAGCTGCCTGTCAATGCAGGAAATGTAAGAGACATGGGTTTGATCTCTGGATCACGAACAGCCTCTGAAGGAGGGCATGGCAACCCACTCCAGTATTCTTGCCTGGAGAATCTCATGGACAGAGGAGCCTGGCAGGCTACAGTCCATAGTGTTGCAAAGAGCTGGACACGACTGAGCTTAAGCACAGTACAGCATAGCACACAATAAACTCTCAATCAAGTGAAAACGAGGTACAAAGTGAGGAAAAGGCGAGAAAGAACAATTCTGAGTGTGGAAGAGCCTATGCAAGATGCCCCCATGCCCCAGGCACTTTAGTTGAGGGCGATTTCTTTGCTCCCCGATAAGTCTGGCTGCTGACTCTGCAGAGAAGGGCTGGTGGAATGCAGAGGACTCTGGGAGGAGGAGGCTGCTGCACAGAATCCAGGGAGGAATGCAGAGAATGGAGAGCCAGCAGATGGAGATCCATGTGGCCACAAAGTAAAATTTAGTTTAATGCATATTAAATTTGTTCAATTTTTTTTAAAGTTAGAGAAAAATCCCCCAAGTTATTTAGCTCTCTAACAGGAAGTCACTGTACTGATAGCTGAGGTGGGTTTTTAACACGATTCTACTAAAGGACACTAGAGGGCAGCATTGTTAAGAAAAAAAAAAATCAATGGGTGTCTAAAAGCTTTTACTTGACAACCAGGGAAATGCATTTTTAAAGCATCCCAGTCAGAGCATCAATTCTGAGTGGGGAAAATGACGTTAGGAAGCTCATCTAGTGCATTGCTTCCACCCGCCTCTGGGAAAGGACATGCAGACAGACAAACTAATTCAATCTGGCAGTTCAGGACTGAATGTGGTTCCCTCTGCCCTGACTCCCCGCTTTTCCAGGAAGCTTCAGCACGAGTGGCTCTCACACGAAAGGACCTGGGGAGCTTGGAAAACGACACTACCCGGGCTCCACAGAAGGTCTATTATATCAGAATCTCTGGGGGTGAAGCCAGGCATCGAGATTTTAAAAACTCAACCCAGGTGATTGCATGTGCAGCCTGGGTTTAGGGTCGCTGTGCTTGTCTACCCTGCTAGTGCTAAAGGGTGGCGCCTGGACCACTAGCAGCAGCCCCTGGGAACCTGTTAGAAATGCAGGTCCTAGGGCCTCACCCCAGATGCTGTGCTGTGCTGTGCTGTGTGCTTAGTCGCTCAGTCGTGTCCGACTCTTAGCGACCCCATGGACTGCAGCCTACCAGGCTCGTCCGTTCATGGGATTTTCCAGGCAAGAGTACTGGAGTGGGTTGCCATTGCCTTCTCCGGCTTTCCATGTTGAAACCATCATTATTATTTAGCCCACAGTACACAGACAGCTCTCTCTCTCTTATTTCCTGGATCCTTGGCACAGAACTGACTATGAAAGCTACAGGTCGAGTTTGTTTCCCTGAATATCCCATTCTCCATCTGTGAAGTGAGGATGTATTGATCCTGTGGAATTCTTCCAAAACTTGACATGAGATAATGTATGTAGACCAACTGGTGGGTGACTCTAAAAGAATAACACAAACTGAGTAACAGGTAAGCAGGATGTGGTCCTGGTTGTTTCTTCTCAAATAAGCTCAGATTTTAACATTTTATTTTTTTTTTAAAGTTGTTATTCTTCATTCAGTAACATAGGTCGTCTCTGTTTAAAAATACATATTTTATGTGAAATGACTAAGTGAAACTACTTATTTTGAGTGAAAGAAATTTGCTGATAAATATATTTACTTTTCTAATTGGCCCCCATGACTGAGTGAAACATGCAGAAAATAGCTGTTCACGTTAAACCTTTTTCATGTGAAAATTTCCCTAGAACTTTGAAAGTTGTATGCAAGTTGTTATACTGCATAAACAATAAACTGTAGGGACTAAAGATACAAATAGGCACAAATTAGTTTTTTGATCAAATAAAATGTACTAAATCTGGCCATACAGACACATAATGATAAAAACAATAGAAACCTTAGAGATAATTCAGGGCAGCTTCTTCTTACTCTAGATGAGGAAACAGGCTAGGAGTTCATTGTTTTAAGGCATAATTGAAAGCTTAAATGTTATTAACAATTATAAATAGTTCAGTTATGCTTACAAAATGCTGAGAGTAAATACACAAAATAATAATTGTAACATATAGAGGAACTATATGTAACTTTATTATTTCCAAGTCACCTGTAAATGTGTTATCATACTTTAATGATTTAAAAAATAGAAAAGAAGAGTCCCTAATAAGCAAAGCACCACTTTAAAATACTAACATGCTATAGGTTAATTCACAAATATTAGGTTTAACCAAACACAATTTCCATTTTTAGAGGCCAAAAATGGTTGCATTCTTTCAAGGGGAGTGGACTGCAGTGGAGGCTGGGGCACTGGTAGAATGTAGGGGCTTGGTTTCATCAGAGGAGAAAAAATAGTTTTTACTCCAGACTAGCTGTTTGTTTGTTGTTTATCTAACTTCAGTTGTTTATTTACTTAACTTCAAAAGCTTGTGGTGGTGGCTTATATTCATGGTCTGTGACTTAGAGGTTTCCTCCTGGATCTCTGTCAGTCATTTACCATCTTGGCTATGGAGAAACCTCTCCCAGTGCTCAGCTGAGCATCAGCACATAGAGGACCATCTTTCATCACTGGAATGGAAACCTGTATTCATAAATGGAGTGATGCCATGTTTAGCCTTAAAGGTTTGCCTACTGTCTGAGGACAGGCCTGGCTCCATCTGCCTTCCAGAGCACACAGGAGACTCTGGGTTCTGGGTTTTGTCTCATCACTGTCACGAAGTTGGACATGTTCTCCAACCTTGCTGAATCTCAGTTTCTTCAACACAAATGACCAGACTGATATTAACTGAGCATATAATAACTTATATTAACTTATGTCCTTATAATAACTGTTTAGGTGGGTAATGTTTTCATCTTTATTTTATTGATGACAAATCTGAGACTCAGAAAGGTAATTGCTTGTGCAGGTTCTCAGTAGGTAGTATGTAAGGCCACTTTTAGCTTTAAAGTTCTGTGATTAGTTATCCTGCAAGGCTTTGTGCATAGTACATTGTGGGAGAAGGTAGGCTGGGGACAAAAAAATACCAGGGCATTCACTTAATTGACTGCCTTGTATGCTTGTGAATGTGTGATGCCTTGTATGTGGGTCTGTTCATCCCTTTGCATTTAATACATTGATGACTATAATTTATGATGTGTATGAATGACTTGACTATATAGAGCTTCTCCATCTTTGGCTGCAAAGAAGATAATCAATCTGATTTTGGTATTGACCATCTGGTGATGTTCATGTGTATAGTCTTCTCTTGTATTATTGGAAGAGGGTGTTTGCTATGACCAGTGTGTTCTCTTGGCAAAACTCTGTTAGCCTTTTCCCTGCTTCATTTTGTTCACCAAGACCAAATTTGCCTGTTACTCCAGGTATCTCTTGACTTTCTACTTTTGCATTCAATCCCCTATGATGAAAAGGACATCTTTTTTGGGTGTTAGTGCTAGAAGGTCTTGTATCAGCTTTTTGAGCATTACTGGTTGGGGCATAGAGTTGGATTATTGTGATACTGAATGGTTTGCCTTGGAAACGAACAGAGATCTATACAGTCAGCAAAAACAAGACAGGGAGCTGACTGTGTCTCAGATCATGAACTTCTTACTGCCAAATTCAGATTTAAACTGAAAAAAGTAGGGAAAACCACTAGACCATTCAGGTATGACCTAAATCAAATCCCTTATGATTATATAGTAGAAATGACAAAAGATTCAAGGGATTAGATCTGATAGACAGAGTGCCTAAAGAACTATGGATGGAAGTTTGTGATCTTGTACAGGAGGCAGTGATCAAGACCATACCCAAGAAAAAGAATTGCAAAAAGGCAAAATGGTTGTCTGAGAAGGCCTTACAAATGGCTGAGAAAAGAAGAGAAGCTAAAGGCAGACAAGCAAAGGAAAGATACCCATTTGAATGCAGAATTCTAAAGATCGGCAAGGAAAGATAAGAAAGCCTTCCTCAGTGATCAATGCAAAGAAATAGAGGAAAACAATAGAATAGGAAAGACTAGAGATCTCTTCAAGAAAATTAGAGATACCAAGAGGACATTTCATGCAAAAATGGGCACAATAAAGGACAGAAATTGTATGGACCTAACAGATACAGAAGATATTAAGAAGAGGTGGCAAGAATACACAGAAGAACTGTACAAAAAGGGTCTTCATGACCCAGATAATGACAATGAAGTGATTACTCACCTAGAGCCAGACAGGCTGGAGTGCAAAGTCAAGTGGGCCTTAGGAAACATCACTATGAACAAAACTAGTGGAGGTGATGGAATTCCAGTTGAGTTATTTCAAATCCTGAAAGATGATGCTGTGAAAGTGCTGCACTCAATATGCCAGCAAATCTGGAAAACTCAGCAGTGGCCACAGGACTGGAAAGGGTCAGTTTTCATTCCAATCCCAAAGAAAGGCAATGCCAAAGAATGCTCAAACCACTGCACAACTGCACTCATCTCACACGCTAGCAAAGTAATGCTCAAAATTCTCCAAGCCAGGCTTCAACAGTACATGAACCGTGAACTTCCAGATGTTCAAGCTGGATTTAGAAAAGGCAGAGGAATCAGAGATCAAATTATCAACATCTGCAGAATCATAGAAAAAGCAAGAGAATTTCAGAAAAACATCTACTTCTGCCTTATTGGCTACGCAAAAGCTTTTGACTGTGTAGATCACAACAAACTGGAAAATTCTTAAAGAGAAGGGAATACCAGACCACCTGACCTGCTTCTTGAGAAATCTGTGTGCAGGTCAGGAAACAACAGTTAGAACTGGACATGGCACAACAGACTGGTTCCAAATAGGAAAAGGAGTACATCAAGGCTGTATACTGTCACTCTGCTTATTTAACTTATATGCAGAGTATATCATGAGAAATGCTGGGCTGGATGAAGCACAAGCTGGAATCAAGATCGCTGGGAAAAATATCAATAACCTCAGATATGCAGATGACACCAACATTATGGCCGAAAGCGAAGAACTAAAGAGCCACTTGATGAAAGTGAAAGAGAAGAGTAAAAAAGTTGGCTTAAAGCTCAACATTCAGAAAACTAAGATCATGGCATCTGATCCCATCACTTCATGGCAAATAGATGGGAAAATGGTGGAAACAGTGGCAGACTTTATTTTTGGGGGCTCCAAAATCACTGCAGGTGGTGACTGCAGCCATGAAATTAAAGACGCTTGCTCCTTGGAAGAAAAACTTATGACCAACCTAGACAGAATATTAAAAAGCAGAGACATTACTTTGCCGACAAAGATCTGTCTAGTCACATCTATGGTTTTTCAAGTAGTCATGTATGGATGTGAGAGTTGGACTGTGAAGAAAGCTGAGCGCTGAAGAATTGATGCTTTTGAACTGTGGTGTTGGAGAAGACTCTTGAGAGTCCCTTGGACTGCAAGGAGATCCAACCAGTCCATCCTAAAGGAGATCAGTCCTGGGTGTTCACTGGAAGGACTGATGCTAAAGCTGAAACTCCAATACTTTGGCCACCTGATGGGAAGAACTGACTCCTTGGAAAAGACACTGACGCTGGGAAAGACTGAAGGCGGGAGAAGAAGGGGATGACAGAGGATGAGATGGTTGGATGGCATCAATGACTCGATGGACATGAGTTTGGGCAAGATTCAGGAGTTGGTTATGGACAGGGAAGCCTGGCGTGCTGCAGTCCATGGGGTTGCAAACTGTCGGACATGACTGAATAACTGAACTGAACTGAAGTACCCCTAAGTTCCGAAGTGAGGTACCAGGTTACTTTTGTAGGACTATTTAAAAAAAAGGTGTGGCCATCCTTAGGCCAATCCCTACCTTAAAAGAATCAGTGGGTGGAGGCGGGGGTTGAGAGACACTTTATTTGGACTTATTTGAGTTCTGTGGCATTTTCCGACCTTCCTCTGTGATGCCACTCTCCCTCGTCTATCTTTTGCCTTGTCTCAAACTGAATAAGCTCCAAAACCACAAAATCCTATTTGCAGAACTTGCAAATTAAGACAGCTTCCTGCTGTAAGAATTGAATGCTGTGATTTTGTCCCCAACAGGCAGTCCTGGAGATTCTGCTCATTCCTTGTTCAGCTCCCTGATACAGAGGAGGAGACTGCCTGATGCTGAGTACTTCTAATATTATTTCTTCCTGCATCAGACATGTGCTCTTTAATCCTGGCAAAAAAGCAAATGTTCATTTTATATTTAGATAAGGATGGCCAAGTGACTTGCTTAAGGCAATGACTTAGCTTTCTTATCTTTCAATACATCTCTATCCTCATTATTTCTCTGTAATCCTCTTATCACTATGTCCAGTCTTTCCAGCTTCTCACCTGGAATCGCTCCTGCCTGCTGACATGCCAAGAAATAATGGAGAATGTGGATCATAAAATTGCACCTCTTCCTTCAACATAATCTAGCATGGTGCCTACTATTTCCTATTAAACCTGGGTGTTTTCAAACTTTTGGAATCCTTCTGTTTGGGTAATAACTAACTGGTGGTAATTTAAGAGGCGATTTCTGTCTTGACGAAAGGGAGGCAGCATTCACAAGGAGTAGAGAGTACAGTGCTTTCTTGCACAGATCAAATTCTATAGGATTTGTGAACAGTGGAATGCATTCTAATTCATTTAAAAACATTTGAGAACTTCCCTGGTGATACAGTGGGTAAGAATCTGCCTGTCAATGCAGGGGACATGGGTTCAGTCCCTGGTCCGGGAAGATTCCAAATGCCTCAGAGCAATTAAGACTGTACCACAACTACTGAGCCTGTGTGCCCTAGAGCCTGAACTCTGCAACAAGAGAAGCGACCGCAAGAGAAGCCCACATTCCACGACGAAGAGTAGCCCCGGCTCGCCGCAACTAGAGAAAGCCCACAAGCAGCAAGCAAGACTCCGTGCAGCCAAAAATTAAATAAATAAAATTATTTAAAAAATGAAAACATTTGAAAGGAGAACAATTAAACTCATTGCCTTAAATTTTGTCTAGAGTAAGGCAACAAATAAACAGATTTAAAGAAACAAACAAAAAAACTAAGTGAACTGAAACTTTGGGGTTAAATTGATTTCCTAGATACCTGACTTGTATCTTCATCTGTGAAGCTACAAGTTATATGGCATTAGTGGATTATTTCCTGAGATTTCTTTTGACAGTGTTACTAGTCAATCTTTAAAAAAGCATGTTTAATAGTTTGAATATGTATATTCTCCTCATGTGGAGATCTCTCTGATAAATTAAAAAAATTAAAATTTGGGAAAAGATCTCTTTTCTTCTAAAATATTAAAAGTTTTGCTCTCGTCAATTAAGCCCCGCAAATTTTATCATAGAATTCAGCTGTCTTGGTCCATTTGGGCTGCTATAACATATATGTGTTGTTGTGTTCAGCTGTTCAGCTGTGTTTGACTCTTTGCAACCCCATGGACTATAGCCACCAGGCTCCTCTGTCCATGGAATTTTCCGGGCAAGAATACTGGAGCAGGTTGCCATTTCCTATTCCAGGGAATCTTCCTCACCCAGGGATCTAGCCTGAGTCTCTTATGTCTCCCACCATGACAGGCAGATTCTTTATCACTGAGCCACCTGGGAACCCCTATAACAAATATACTATACATACATACACACACACACACACATATATATATATACACATATGACAAAATATCACAGATGGCTTAAACAGCAAGCATTCATTTCTCACAGTCTGGAGCATGGGAAGTCTAAGGTCAAGGCACTGGCAGATTTGTTATCTGGTGAGAGTTGTCTTCCTGGTTCATAGACAGCCACCCTCTCACTGTATTGTCACATGTGGAAGGGGTAAGGCAGCTCTATGTGGTCTCTTTTATAAGGGCACTAATCACTTTCATGAGGGCTGCACCCTCTTGGGCTAGTCACTTACTAAGGCCCTCTAACTAGCATCACTTTGGGGGTTAGGTTTCAACAGATGGATTATGCAGGGACACAAACACTCTGGCTATAGCAACAGCCTAGAAAATTCTCAAAGCAAGGGTTATCAGCTGCTTATCTTTTCCACAGATGACATTCCCATAAACGCCTGATTGTGAATAACCAGATTTTTTTTCTAGTGAATGTACCAGGATGAATGATCTACAAAATGTATGTAGAAATAAATAAGGAAATTAATCTGCCATGTACATTTATTTGATAGAACCAATTTATTCTAATTTTAGAATAGCTAGGTAAAACAGTCCTTATATACTAGGAACAGTTACAGTAGAAATTTCTGATATATGACTATAACATGTATCAGCAACAAATAGAAAGACATGATAGAAGTTATAGATACTTTCAATCAGCTATAATGCATAAAAGATCTGAAAATTTGAGAATTATTAGCTTTTTACTTTGTGATCCTCTTGAGTTGTGGGTTGTAGTTTTTCTCACTGAGAAATGAGGATGTTTCAAACTTCCTGGTTTGAAACAATTAGGTTTCAGGGCTTTTTTTTTTTTTTTTCTAATGGGAGAAGTTATTGAAAACTCAATAGAAAGTTTTTAAATTGTAAAAGAAATTTATTGGCTCTTGTCACTGGAAATACAGAGGTCAAACAAACTTCAGAATTGGTAGTTGCAACAACCAAGTTGTTGAGAATCAACTTTTCTAACTCTCTGCTATCCTCGGGTTGGTTTCCCTCATGACGTTAGGGTGGCTCTTGGTAGTATTTACGGTGTTGTAGGTTTTTTTATCCATACTCAGCAGGGCCCTTTTGCCTCAGTATTCCAACATTTCTGAAATTCATTCCAATTAGGTTGCTTCAGTCACATGAGCCAGTGACTCTAGTCGGGCTGATTGTGTTAACACAATCCAGAGCTCACCTCAGAACTGAGGTCCAGCCAAAAGAAAGGAAGCAGCCTTCCTCCGGGTCAACTGGCAGTCTGGGAAGGGTCATCGCCCACATGAAAATGTGGATACCTGAGGAGTGATGTCTACTGGGCAGACAATCAACTGTTTTCACCATGCTCAGAAAGGGTCTTTCTGGGCACACCACCAAGAAAGGGCCCAGGGAGAGTGCAAATCTATTGAGTGCCTACTATGTGCTGGGCACATTACCAGCATTATTGCATTTGAATTTTACTATAGCCCTGTGAGGTGGTGTCATTACACTTCCATTTCACATTTGAAGCAATTGAAGCTCAAAGAGAGATGAAAAAGTTGATGAAGCCAGATTTGTACATTTCCTCTAAAACTAGCCCCCTGCTCAAGCCAAATGAAGCAGAATATGTTTTCCCCTTCCTTTTCATCTATATTTGTATATTTTAAAACATGTGTTACAGTTCAAGGAACTTTTGTTTTTTATTATTTATTTATTTTGACCACACCACATGGCATGTGGGATCTTAGTTCCCAGACCAGGAATTGAACCTGTGCCCCTGCACTGGAAGCAGAGTCTTAACCACTAGACCACATGGGAAGTCCCCTATATTTGTATATTTTATTCCCACTCTTTTGATTATGCTATTTGAAGCATGTAGAGGCTTAAAGTATCTCTGTCAACTGAGGAAAAAGCCTTTAGGCATATCAAAAGGAAATGTAAAACAAATAAAGAATAGTTTTCTAAATGTTCACTGAGATACTAAAAAATAAATTTAACAAAAATCCACCCATTCTACATGGTGCCTAATATTTCTGTATCCATTATCAGTGGTTATTTTTATACTTGGGAGTATCTGTCATTGCCTTGTAGATTACCTGACTCAAGTCTCAAATTCCTGATCTTTTAAATTGTGTGACTGTCAACGTCATCGGTCAGACAGTCAGATGTGGAAAGCTGACATTAGCTTCTTATTCTATTATCCTATCTGGAGCTTTTATTTATACAACTGTTTGTGTATCAGCTTCTTGGGACAGGCTTTAAACTTTAAAAGGAATTTTATCTTCTGGAGGAAAGAATAAAGCAAGCCAACTTGGCAGAGGATTGATAAGAGTAAAAAATGTTTACCCTAATGAGATTTTCTACTGGCAAATCCAGTTTCATGCTGTAACAGGAGGCAATCTTTATTGCTTCTTTAAAAGTGTAGAGCTGGATTTACTTCCTGATTCTACCATGGGAGACGTCTGGAAGGAGATGCTCTCTTAATGATATTAAAACCTCTATGCCTACAGCAGATGCAACTCACTGGCAGCCCCAAATCCATTTTGGCTCTGTAGTGCTTATCTATATTTGTCAGGTATCTGGTAATTAAACAAAAGGCGACTTTTAAACTTGACATGGAGCGGAATGATTTTCTCAGCTTTTCAGTGAACTACCTGGTAAAAAGAGGAGCTACTCACTCTGTGAATATTTCCAAATGAGGCACCTGCTGTTCTCTATGTTCGAATGTAAGCCAGGCCCGGAAGTAGCTGGGCAACATTCACGGCAAGAGCCATTGCAGAGGAGGCTGGCTTGTCCCCAGGCACGCCCACTTCTCTTCCTTGTACCTACTTCACTTTTCTACATTTGTTTGCTTGTCTAGGACCCTTAATCTCTCTTTTTAGGTGGCCTTTCTTTCCCATTTCTGAGTTTCTCCACCTCCCACTCAAAGATGGCTGTTTCCCCTTATTTTCTTCACTAGAACTATTTCATAGATGGTGCTTCTTAAATATTCTGACCACATGACCCACTAAGGTGGGCACAGAAGCAAACACTATTAGAAGGCCTTGGCTTTAGCACAGAAATTTATGCAAATCTCTATTCTATACCATAGTAAAACATTCACTTTAAAGCAATATGTTCTTATTTATAAATCTTTGACTTTATAAAACTTTATCATGGAAGGAAAAGGTCTCAAGTCTACTCTGGCTTTTGTCCAGCTCCTCTCAGCCACCCAAAGCCACCTCATCCATGTCCAGCATACTTCCTGTGCCTCAGAGGAAAGGCATGCCTGCCTGTGAGGCAAAGAGCAATGAGAGGGAGTCAGTGACTGAAAAGGTGGAATGAATTGTCCCACTTGGGGACTCGTCTTTAGACACACAGCCCTAGTTTGACCTAATCCTTTATGCCCTGAACTTTTATATATTTCTATGCCATGTTTTATGAGGCTCCCTCACATAGATATACAGATCTTCAGTCTTCTGGAGTAATAATGATAATTGTTTACACTAATTTAGCACATATAATGTACTTGGCTTATTCTAAACACTTTATGTATATTAACTCATTTTATTGGCACTACAGTCTTAGAGTGTAGGTCTGTTGTTCTTATTATCTTGTTTTGCATGTGAAGAAACTGAGGCACAATAAGGGGAGTAAATCACTCAAGATCACCCAGCTAATGTGTGTACTGGGGCCAGGATTTGAAAGTAAGCAGTCTGGCTCCTGTCTGCTTTTAACCACAAATAATACTTCAGCAAGTTATAAATGACAGAATTGTGTCCAGCAAAGAGAACCCAGAGGCCCTGATAGAGCATTATGGTTACATTTAAGGAGTGAAATGTTGATTGCAGAGCTCTTTTGGGAACCACAAGAATCTTTCTCTGTTTCCCGAGAGCAGCGTGCTATATAGGGGCTGCCCAGTGTGCGTGTGACCACATAGTGCTTCTCTGGGACATGGCAACACTCCCTGTTTGGCCTTCACTGCCATGCAACGTGTATACATGAACCTCTTTCATTGCAGGAAAAGTTGAAAGACAGACAGACTTGACAGAGAGAATTGCTGTCTATGACATACGGCAGGAAAAGGTAAGTGCCAGAGAAAGAGGCATCATGCTGTACAAGTGAGCAAGAGCTATTAATCCCATCATGGCTTCCATGGCTTCTGTTTTTTAAACAAAGAGCAATGTTTTGCAAAAAGTAATTTACTGTGCTTCTCAATCAATTAAAAATACATGGTTAATATATAAAATAAGTACCTGTACTACCAAACTCATATATTATAAAATATATATAATGGTATCCACATCTTGGCTTCAATATACTATTCTCCACTGAAAGAAACCAAGACTCCTTAGAGAAATGGCTGATTACAGGGCTGGGGAAAGCACAGGTGAGCTTGGAACACTTTGTGCTGGGAAGCCAAAAAAGTCCTTCAAAAAAGATGCAGACATGTCAAAAAAACACAAAAGACCTGTCAAAGATCCTTCAAATGTCCATATTTGGGATAATTGCAGCAACAAATTAATGATGGTAATGAATCATAAATTAAAGAAAAAATCGTCCATGAGTTCATACTGATAAAAATAACTGAATAAAATTATTCAATAATTGAATAATGGAGGAGAAGGGGAAGCTCTTCCTTGCAGTAGAATGCCAACTAAAAAATTTAGAACATATGATGGAAATAGAAAAATCACCCTTTAGCCAACACCACAGTACTAGTTCAGACATCAGTGAAGAGTACTAAAATCAAGTAGGTAAAACTGTGATGAGAAACAAGATATTTGCATAGCTTCAAAGTGTCTCTCTCATTGGGCATATAAATATAAACACACACACACACACAAACACATGCACCTAATATATACTAAAGGAAAAGGTACAACCTAGGAGAAACCTGGTAAGTATCACCTTAACCAAGAGAGTAAAGCATCATCAGGAATGGGAAGGTGTGACAGTATGTACCCCCTGCTATATTACACAGCATCATTTCTGTGGTACTCTTGCCAAAAATGCCTAACCTGAATTTAATCACTAGTGGACAAACTCCAGTCATGGGACATTCTGAAAAACTCCAGTCATGGGACATTCTGAAAAACTCCAGTCATGGGACATTCTGAAAAATAACTGGCTAATAGTCTTCTAAATTGTCAGTATTACAAAAGACAGAGTGAGGAACTGATGCAGCTTAAAGGAGACCAAAGACACATTACAATGAACAGCAACATGTAAATTTTGAGTTGATTTGGACCAGAAAAGAGTATTAGTGGGGCTGTTAGAGAAATATGAATATGATCCATAGATTAAACAATATTATTGTATCAATGTTAATTTCCAGATTTTTAGACTTACACAACGGTTATATAGAGCTTCGCTGGTGACTCAGATGGTAAAGAATCTGCCTGCAATGCAGAAGACCTGGATTCAATCCCTGGGTTGGGAAGAGCTCCCTGAGAAGGAAATAGCAACCCACTCCAGTATTCTTGCCTGGGAAATCCCATGGACACAGAAGCCTCTTGGGCTACAGTCCATGAAATCACAAAGAGTCAGGCATGACTAAGTTATTAACACAGCGGTTATATAAAATGCTAACACTTAAAGACAGTTAGAACTAGACATGGAACAACAGACTGGTTCCAAATAGGAAAAGGGGTACGTCAAGGCTGTATATTGTCATCCTGCTTATTTAACTTATATACAGAGTACATCATGAGAAATGCTGGGCTAGATGAAGCACAAGCTGGAGTCAAGATTTCTGGGAGAAATATCAATAATCTCGGATATGCAGATGACACCACCCTTATGGCAGAAAGCAAAGAAGAACTAAAGAGCCTCTTGATGAAAGTGAAAGAGGAGAGTGAAAAAGTTGGCTTAAAGCTCAACATTCAGAAAACTAAGATCATGGCATTGGGTCCCATCGCTTCATGGCAAATAGATGGGGAAACAGTGGAAACAGTGGCTAACTTTATTTTTTTGGGCTCCAAAATCACTGCAGATGGTGACTGCAGCCATGAAATTAAAAGATGCTTGCTCCTTCAAAGAATACTTATGACCAACCTGCTGCTGCTGCTAAGTCACTTCAGTCGTGTCTGACTCTGTGTGATCCCATAGACGGCAGCCCACCAGGCTCCCCCGTCCCTGGGATTCTCCAGGCAAGAACACTGGAGTGGGTTGCCATTTCCTTCTCCAATGCAGGAAAGTGAAAAGTGAAAGTGAAGTCACTCAGTTGTGTCTGACTCTTAGCGACCCCCTGGACTGCAGCCTGCCAGGATCCTCCGTCCATGGGATTTTCCAGGCAAGAGTACTGGAGTGGGGTGCCATTGCCTTCTCTGACCTAGACAGCATATTAAAAAGCAGAGACATTACTTTGCCAATAAAGGTCCGTCTAGTCAAGGCTATGGTTTTCCCAGTAGTCATGTATGAATGTGACAGTTGGACTATAAAGAAAGCTGAGCGCTGAAGAATTGATGCTTTTGAACTGTGGTGTTGAAGACTCTTGAGAGTCCAACCAGTCCATCCTAAAGGAGATCAGTCCTGAGTGTTCATTGGAAGGACTGATGTTGAAACTGAAACTCCATTACTTTGGCCACCTGATGCGAAGAGCTGACTCATTGAAAAAGACCCTGATGCTGGGAAAGATTGAGGGCAGGAGGAGAAGGGGATGACAGGATGAGATGGTTGGATGGCATCACCGACTTGATGGACATAAGTTTGGGTAAACTCCAGGAGTTGGTGATGGACAGGGAGGCCTAGCGTGCTACAGTCCATGGGGTTGCATAGAGTTGGACAGAACGGAGCAACTGAACTGAAACTGAAAATACTTAAGGAATCTGAGTATGGTGTAGATAGGAGTCTTCTATATATTTTTACTGCTTTTTAATGTCTGGAATTAAACCAGTGGATAGCTTAAAAACAGAAAAAATAAAATATACACAATAAATAGAAACTTTAAAAATAATGATATATAAAATAAATGGAAATTATGTTTTCTTTTCATCTTACAATGGGTTATCTAGCACAGCCTGCTTTGGAGGCCACCAAGGGAGGGAGTCTGGCACGGCTCGTTTAGGAAGTGGTGGGTGGGTCTCTGGTGCTGGCATATTTCTGGAGGGATGTGATGAGAAATGGGTTGGCTTCTCATCATGGAATCTGGGTAGGAAAATTGGCACTGAATGTATATTTCTAACCTCCCAGCACTGTGCCTGGACTTGACAGCCACAGTATCATAGTTAATATTGACAACTCAATACCACTGGCATTTTTATCTCACTTCTGTGTATGTGTGTGGGTATTGTTTTAATCTCTAGCTTTATCAAAGTAACACACACAGAATGTTTAAAGAGTCGATGCCAAAAGGCTCGTAAACAAAGCAGCATTCTTTCAACTGTGCCTGCACCCCAGAGGAGAAAACCATGTCCAGCATATATGTAGCTGTTTATTCTGATATTAATCTCTATGTTTCTCAACAATATCTACACAGTACTCTCTTGGCCCAGCTTTTTAAAGACATTATCCACTGACTTCTTGTGGAGGTGAGAGTTTCAGCTCCTGCCATACACCTGTCTATCCTATCTTCCCAATATATTCACATCTCAGTTTAGGGTTCAGGTCATGGATTCTCTGTGTTCATTTCAATGCCTGATGCTTAATGTCCACTGCTGAGCAGAGTAGTTTACAATGATTACATTTCCTGTCTTCTATACCTTTTCATTTTCCTTTAGTTGACAATTACTTCATTATACTTCCCGTAGTTTGTTCAAGTATCATGGCAACCCACTCCAGTATTCTTGCCTGGAGAATTTCGTAGACAGAGGAGCCTGGCGGGCTATGGTCCAGGGGTTGCAAAGAGTTAGACATCACTGAGCAACTAACACTTTCTCTAAAGATACAGCTTTCTGTTTTGGTTAAGTCTGTGGGAAATTCAGTTTCCCGTTTTTCCTGGCAACATCCCATCTAAGGCCCCCATCCTTCCACTGCAGCCTGCGCTGGTGCGCTCTGTGCCTGCCGCACATCACCTCTAGCTATGTTTCATATGTTTCATCCTGAAAATTCCCTTTTTCACTTGAATGAGTTGGATCCACGGCTTCCTGTTCGTTGCTCTCTTTCTCCTCTTTTTTTTTTTTTTTTTTTTTAATGGTGGAGCCCATTTTCCAGTAGCTTTTGAGGAATTATGTTTGGGAGATAACAAAGTCAAAAAGCTATTTTTTTCCTCACTCCTGGTTGACAGTTTGCCTTCCATTTTTTTTTTTGCTTAGAACTTTGAAACCTTGTTGCATGATGTTTTGGATCTCCATTTTGCTGTTGAGAACCCCTGCTGCTGCTGCTAAGTCGCTTCAGTCGTGTCCGACTCTGTGCGACCCCATAGACAGCAGCCCAACAGGCTCCTCCATCCCTGGGATTCTCCAGGCAAGAATACTGGAGTGAGAACCCCTAGACAATCCTTACTCTCAATCCTTTCTGTGTACATGCTATGAATGCTATGGACTATTTTAGGATGTTTTTTCCTTATCTTTTCACTTGTGAAATTTCATTATAACGTTACTTTGTGTGGGACTTGATCTATTTATTATCCTGGGTACTTGGTGGGCACTATTGATCTAGAAATTCATGTTCTTTAAATTTGGAAGTTTTCTTTTTTTTTTTTTCCTTTTGATAACTACCTTACTTCTGTTTAGGGATTCCCTGATGGCTCAGACGGTAAAGAGTCTGCCTGAAAGGAGGGAGACCCAAGTTTGATTCCTGAGTCGGGAAGATCCCCTGGAGAAGGAAAGGGCAACCCACTCCACTATTCTTGCCTGGAAAACTCCATGGCCAGAGAAGCCTCGTGGGCTACAGTCCATGGGATAGCAAAGAGTCAGACATGACTGAGCAACTTCACTTTCACTTTCTCTTCCATTTTATCTATTTTCTCTCTAAAGATCTTTTAGTTAAATAAATGTTGGACTTCCTGGATATAATAATAATATTATTATTATTTGGCTACACAGCTTGTGGGACCTTACTTCCCCAACCAGGGATTGAACCTGGGCCCTCTGCAGTGAAAGCCCAGAATCCTAACCACTGGACCACCAGGGAATACCCAAGAATCTTAATTTTCTTATCTTTTCACTTCTATTATCCATTTTTTTCCCCTACTGTCTGGAGTATTTCCTCAAATTTAATGTCCACATCTTTATTGACTTTTAAAAAAATTAGCTATTACATTTTTAATATCTAAGACGTTTCCTACTTCTGTTGTTTTTGTTCTCTTTGATCCTGTTCTTGTTTAATTGATATAATATCTTCTCTTGTCTCACCAAGTATATTAATTATAGTTTCTTTGAACATTTATATATCTCTCTGCATTACTCTGTTTTCTTTTCTTCTATTTACTTGAGCTCTTTTTTTTTTTTTCTCCTTCACATCAGCAGGTTTCTTTGAATGTCAGGTGATTCTTGGACTTCTGTTCACATTTAAGAGTAAAGCACTAAAATTGTGTGTGGATAGCATTTGTCACTGTGGGAGCAATTAAGGCACCTGCCGCTTTTTCCCAATGGGATTTTCTTCCACAAAAATGTCAAGATCTTTAAGATATTTTTTCTGGGATAGTTAATTTTCTCCAGAATAATATTCCATTATTTTCTGTTTGGGAAAGTGTATCTTGGTTGTTAGCGACCTGGAGGTAAATGAGAGGAGAGGTCTAGGGATCTCAAAATTTATAATTTTTTTTTTCAGCCTGGCTTCACCTTCCTCTGTGTCTGGTACCCCTCAGACTACAGCATCTCAACTCAGTTTCTTGATGTAATGTATCTCTTGCCTCCTTCATTGGAGGGGAAAGGCAGGACCCTGCCTCCAGACCTGGAGACCTAGAGCTCTAATGGTTCTATACAGTTTTTTGAACAACTGCCTTGTTTCTAGTTCACACCTAACTTTCATCTTCAGTGGCATTTGTGCCTCTAATGCTTTAACCATTCTGAGGTTTTCTGAGGTTGTGCCATACAAATTAACTTGCTTCTTACCTACAGGTACACTTTGAATAAATCTTTCCTCAGTTTTACTAAGTCATTTACAATTCCTCCATCCCTATTCCATTTTCATAAATATTGGTCCAGGTTTCCAGTTGTCTGCTACTTTCATCATAAAGAAAGTTTCTATTTCTGCTCCTTGTGTGTTATTTCAGTTCAGTTCAGTAGTTCAGTTGTGTCCAACTCTTTGCAAACCTATGGACTGCAGCACGCCAGGCCTCCCTGTCCATCACCAACTCCTGGAGTTTACTCAAACTCATGTCCATTGAGTCGGTGATGCTATCCAACCATCTCATCCTCTGTCAACCCCTTCTCTTCCCACCGTCAATCTTTCCCAGCATCAGGGTCTTTTCCAATGAGTCGGTTCTTCCCATCAGGTGGTCAAAGTATCAGAGTTTCAGCTTGAGCATCAGTCCTTCTAATGAACATTCAGGACTGATTTCCTTTAGGATTGACTGGTTTGATCTCCTTGCAGTCCAAGGGACTCTCAAGAGTCTTCTAACACCACAGTTCAAAAGCATCAATTCTTTAGCACTCAGCTTTATACTGCAACTCTCAAATCCATACATGACTACTGAAAAAACTATAGCTTTGACTAGACGGACCTTTGTTGATAAAGTAATGTCTCTGCTTTTTAATATGCTGTGTAGGTTGGTCATAGCTTTTCTTTGAAGGAGCAAGCGTCTTTAATTTCATGGCTGCAGTCACCATCTGCAGTGATTTTGGAGTCCCCAAAATTAAGTCTTTCACTGATTCCATTGTTTCCCCATCTATTTGCCATGAAGTGATGGAACCGGATGCCATGATCTTAGTTTTCTGAATGCTGAGCTTTAAGCCAACTTTTTCACCCTTCTCTTTCACTTTCATCAAGGGGTTCTTTAATTCTTCCTTGTTTACTGCCATAAGGGTGGTGTCATCTGCATATCTGACATTACTGATTTTTCTCCCAGAAATCTTGATTCCAGCTTATGCTTCATCCAGCCCGGCATTTCTCATGATATACTCTGCATATATGTTAAATTAGCAGGGTGACAGTATATAGCCTTGAGGTACTCCTTTCCCAATTTGGAACCAGCCTATTGTTCTATGCCTGGTTCTAACTGTAGATTCCTGACCTGCATACAGATTTCTCAGGAAGCAGGTCAGATGGTCTGGTATTCCCATCTCTTGAAGAATTTTCCACAGTTTGTTGTGATCCACACAGTCAAAGGCTTTGGCATAGTGAATAAAGCAGAAGTAGATGTTTTTCTGGAATTCTCTGGCTTTTTTGATGATCCAACAGATGTTGGCAATTTGATCTCTGATTCCTCTGCCTTTTTTAAATCCAGCTGGAACATCTGGAAGTTCACAGTTCATGTACTGTTGAAACCTGACTTGGAGGATTTTGGGCATTACTTCGCAAGTGTGTGAGATGAATGTAATTGTGTGGTAGTTTGAACATTCTTTGGCATTGCCCTTCTTTGGGATTGGAATGAAAACTGACCTTTTCTAGTCCTGTAGCCACTGCTGTTTTCCAGATTTTCTGGCATATTGAGTCAGCACTTTCACAGCATCATCTTTATGATTTGAAATAGCTCAACTGGAATTCCATCTCCTCCACTAGCTTTGTTCATAGTGTTGCTTCTTAAGGCCCACTTAACTTTGCACTCCAGCATGTTTGGCTCTAGGCAAGTGATCACACCATTGTGATTATCTGGGTCATGAAGATCTTTTTTGTACAGTTCTTCTGTGTATTCTTGCCACCTCTTCTTAATATCTTCTGCTTCTGTTAGGTCCCTACCATTTCTGACCTTTATTGTGCCCATCTTTGCATGAAATGTTCCCTTGGTATCTCTAATTTTCTTGAAGAGATCTCTAGTCTTTTCCATTCTATTGTTTTCCTCTATTTCTTTGGACTGATCACTGAGGAAGGCTTTCTTATCTTTCCTTGCTGATCTTTGGATCTCTGCATTCAAACGGGTGTATCTTTCCTTTTCTCCTTTGCCTTTTGCTTCTCTTCCTTTCTCAGTTGTTTGTAAGGCCTCCTCAGACAACCATTTTGCCTTTTGCACTTCTTTTTCTTGGGGATGGTCTTGATCACTGCCTCCTGTACAATGTCATGAACCTTTGTCCATAGTTCTTTAGGCACTCTGTCTATCAGATCTAATCCCTTGAATCTATTTGTCATTTCTACTGTATAATCATAAAGGATTTGATTTAGGTCATACCTGAATGGTCTAGTGGTTTTCCCTACTTTCTTCAATTTAAGTTTCAATTTGGCAATAAGGAGTTCATGATCTGAGCCACAGTCAGCCCCTGGTCTTGTTTTTGCTGACTGTATGGAGCCTCTCCATCTTTGGCTGCAAAGAATATAATCAGTCTGATTTTGGTATTGACTATCTGGTGATGTCCATGTGTAGAGTCTTCTCTTGTGTTGTTGGAAGACCAGTTGCTGTGTTTGTTGTGACCAGTGCAGTTTCTTGGCAAAACTTTGTTGGCCTTTGCTCTGCTTTGTTTTGTACTCCAAGGCCAAATTTACCTGTTACTTCCTACTTTTGCATTCCTGTCCCCTATAATGAAGAGGACATCTTTTTTGGGTGTTAGTGCTATTTATTGGGTGGTTTTTTGCAAAGAGGCTTTTTTTTTTTTGTAAAGAGGGCAGAAATATATTACTTGGTCTTCCTAAATCAAGAGGTTTCCTCACAGTTTTCCAGGTGAGGAAACCGAGACTCAGAGATCAGATGGCTTTCACTTCCTCATCCACTCCCTATTTCACCCAAACTGATCTTTGTCAAAGTTATTGATGATCTCCACACTATAGACACCAATGAACAATTTTCAGTTCTCACCTTACTTGACCTATCAGTAGCATCTGATGCAGTTGATTACTTCCTCCCCCTTGATGTATTTTCTTTACCTTCTTGAGCAGCACACTCTTCTCCCCATGCCCACAACTTCCTAATACTGGAATCTCCAGGTCTTAGTCCTTTGTCCTTTCTTTCTATATTCTTTTTCATATTTTTAAAATCTTTCTATTTTTACTCCCTGTGTGATTTTATCAATTCTCAAAGCTTTAATACCATTTACATGCAGACAACCTCCAAATCTGCATCTCCATGCCAAGGCTGTCTCCTGAGTTTCAGATTCAGTGTCCAACAGCCTACTCAACATCTCCACTTGGATGTCTCATGAACATCTCAACCTCAAGATGACTAAGCCCAGACTCCTGATCTTCCCCAACAAGCCACCATCACCTGTGGTATTACCCATATCAATTGATGGCAACTCCATTCTTCTGCTTACTCAGGTCAAAAACTTTGGCATCATTCTTCACTCCTTTCTTTCTGTTACACCCACATCTAGTTCACCAGGAACTTCTGACTCTACATTCAATACTTCTTCAAATTAGAGCACCTTACACTTCCACAGAGAGCACCTTCATCTGAGCCACCATCTTCTCTCAACTGTGTGCCTGCATGCTTAGTTGCATCTCTTGGCGACCTCATGGACTGTAGCCCACCAGACTCCTCTGTCCATGGGATTTTCCAGGCAAAAATCCTGGAGTGGGTTGCCATTTCCTACTCCAAAGAATGTTCCCTACCCAGGGATCAAACCCATGTCTCCTGCCCTGGATCTCCTGCACTGGCAGGTGGATTCTTTACCACTATGCTATGGGAAACCCCATCTCTCTTCTAGATTGTTACAATTATTTCTGAACATATCTCCTTGCTCCTACATTTGCTCCTGTATTACTTATTTTAATTCCAGGCCAAAGAGATTCTTTAGAAACATAAGTCAAATCACATCACTTCTTTGTCCAAACTTCAGTGAGTCCCCAAAGATCTGGCCCCTGTAATCTTTCTAAACTCAACTTTTCCTGTACTCCTTCCTCACTCTGAAGCCACACTGGTATGTTTGATGTTCTCCAAACACAGTGGGCTTCTCCCATCTTAGTGTCTCTGTACTCTTTCTCTAGCCAGAAACACTGTCCTTACCTACCTTCCAATTACTCACTTTACTCCTTCAAGTCTCTTCTCAGTGACTCTTGACTCCAAACATCCCCATTCATGCTACCCCGTTCTACTTTTTCTTTATTCCATAACACTTAGCACTTTCTAATATTATATATGGGGTTCCCTGGTGGCTCAGATGGTAAAGAATCTGCCTGCTATGCAGGAGACCCAGCTTCAAACCCTGGTTTGGGAAGATCCCCTGGAGAAGGAAATGGCAACCCACTCCAGTATTCTTACCTGGAGGATTCCATGGATAGAGGAGCCTGGCTGGCTAAAGTCCAGGGAGTAGCAGAGTTGGACACAACTGAGCAACACACACACACACACACACACACATACACACAATAGTCTATGTAAGTTCATTTTTATTGTTTTCCTGTTTATTTCCTGTCTCTCCTGCTAGAATGAATGTGTCCCTCAAGGATGGATATCTTTGTCTATTTTTTTCTCTTGTCTGTCCCATGCATCAAGGACAATGTCCAGTGCAGCAAGCACTCAAAAATATTAGCTGAATATGAATAAAGGAATGAGACATGTTTTAGACCTGAGTATTTTTTTATTGTATCATGCTCTTCTCTGGGCCATCCTCAATATGGTACAATGACATTAAAATGTATTCTGTAGGTGTTCTGAGGAAGGAGTTTGCAAAATTGACAGTGTGCCTGAGAAGGGAGTAGGATAAATGGATGGGAGAAATAAAATTTCATCCTTTTTCCTTCCCAATTTTTCTTTTCGTTCCCCATATCTCCATTTTTTGCTTCCTGTTAAGTTTTGTATGAATTCTCATGTCATTTTGTCTTTTTCTTCTTGTTTTACTAGATAAAAACACTCATTTCTAGGGATAATTAGGTTCACTCTATCACCAAACATACTTCTAGTTTTCATGCTAGTAATACATTTTCCTTTTTTTGTCCAAGTGAAAGAGAATATTGATAATTCTAAACTTTCCTTTCCTTTCTATTGTTTCCCTGTACCCACACAGTCTATCTACTGGCCCTTAAAAAAAACAACAAAAATGAATTTTATTGTATAAGTAAATTCTGAGTTGACTCCACTAGGATTTTCGAAAATTGTCTAAAGGGATCTCAGTTAGTTATTAGTATGGTAAAATTAGTTTCACTGAAGCTAGTCACACTGGTCGTCTTTCAGAATTAAAAAAAAATAAAATCTATATAAAAATTTCCACAGCTTATTGTGATCCACACAGTTAAAGGCTTTGGCATAGTCAATAAAGCAGAAATAGATGTTTTTTTGGAACTCTCTTGCTTTTTCCATGATCCAGCGGATGTTGGCAATTTGATCTCTGGTTCCTCTGCCTTTTCTAAAACCAGCTTGAACATCAGGAAGTTCACGGTTCACGTATTGCTGAAGCCTGGCTTGGAGAATTTTGAGCATTACTTTACTAGCATGTGAGATGAGTGCAATTGTGTGGTAATTTGAGCATTCTTTGGCATTGCCTTTCTTTGGGATTGGAATGAAAACTGACCTTTTCCAGTCCTGTGGCCACTGCTGAGTTTTCCAAGTTTGCTGGCATATTGAGTGCAGCACTTTCACAGCATCATCTTTCAGGATTTGGAATAGCTCCACTGGAATTCCATCACCTCCACTAGCTTTGTTCGGAGTGATGCTTTCTAAGGCCCACTTGACTTCACATTCCAGGATGTCTGGCTCTAGGCCAGTGATCACACCATCGTGATTATCTGGGTCGTGAAGATCTTTTTTGTACAGTTCTTCTGTGTATTCTTGCCACCTCTGCTTAATATCTTCTGCTTCTGTTAGGTCCATACCATTTCTGTCCTTCATCGAGCCCATCTTTGCATGAAATGTCCCCTTGGTATCTCTAATTTTCTTGAAGAGATCTCTAGTCTTTCCCATTCTATTGTTTTCCTCTATTTCTTTGCATTGATTGCTGAAGAAGGCTTTCTTATCTCTTCTTGCTATTCTTTGGAACTCTGCATTCAGATGCTTATATCTTTCCTTTTCTCCTTTGCTTTTCACTTCTCTTCTTTTCACAGCTATTTGTAAGGCCTCCCCAGACAGCCATTTTGCTTTTTTGCATTTCTTTTCCATGGGAATGGTCTTGATCCCTGTCTCCTGTACAATGTCATGAACCTCATTCCATAGTTCATCAGGCACTCTATCTATCAGATCTAGGCCCTTAAATCTATTTCTCACTTCCACTGTATAATCACAAGGGATTTGATTTAGGTCATACCTGAATGGTCTAGTGGTTTTCCCTACTTTCTTCAATTTAAGTCTGAATTTGGTAATAAGGAGTTCATGATCTGAGCCACAGTCAGCTCCTGGTCTTGTTTTTGCTGACTGTATAGAGCTTCTCCATCTTTGGCTGCAAAGAATATAATCAATCTGATTTCGGTGTTGACCATCTGGTGATGTCCATGTGTAGAGTCTTCTCTTGTGTTGGTGGAAGAGGGTGTTTGCTATGACCAGTGCGTTCTCTTGGCAAAACTCTATTAGTTTTTGCCCTGCTTCATTCCGTATTCCAAGGCCAAATTTGCCTGTTACTCCAGGTGTTTCTTGACTTCCTACTTTTGCATTCCAGTCCCCTATAATGAAAAGGACATCTTTTTTGGGTGTTAGTTCTAAAAGGTCTTGTAGGTCTTCATAGACCCATTCAACTTCAGCTTCTTCAGCGTTACTGGTTGGAGCATAGACTTGGATTTCTGTGATACTGAATGGTTTGCCTTGGAAACGAACAGAGATCATTCTGTCGTTTTTGAGATTGCATCCAAGTACTACATTTTGGACTCTTTTGTTGAGCATGATGGCTACTCCATTTCTTCTGAGGGATTCCTGCCTGCAGTAGTAGATATAATGGTCATCTGAGTTAAATTCACCCATTCCAGTCCATTTCAGTTCGCTGATTCCTAGAATGTCGACATTCACTCTTGCCATCTCTTGTTTGACCACTTCCAATTTGCCTTGATTTATGGACCTGACATTCCAGGTTCCTATGCAATATTGCTCTTTACAGCATCAGATCTTGCTTCTATCACCAGTCACATCCACAGCTGGGTATTCTTTTTGCTTTGGCTCCAAGCAAGAGAGTTCCAGAAAAACATCTATTTCTGCTTTATTAACTATGCCAAAGCCTTTGACTGTGTGGATCACAATAAACTGTGGAAAATTCTGAAAGAGATGGGAATACCAGACCACCTGACCTGCCTCTTGAGAAATCTGTATGCAGGTCTGGAAGCAACAGTTAGAACTGGACATGGAACAACAGACTGGTTCCAAATAGGAAAAGGAGTACCTCAAGGCTGTATATTGTCACCTTGCTTATTTAACTTATATGCAGAGTACATCATGAGAAACGTTGGACTGGAAGAAGCACAAGCTGGAATCAAGATTGCTGGGAGAAATATCAATAACCTCAGATATGCAGATGACACCACCCTTATGGCAGAAAGTGAAGAGGAACTAAAAAGCCTCTTGATGAAAGTGAAAGAGGAGAGTGAAAAAGTTGGCTTAAAGCTCAACATTCAGAAAACAAAGATCATGGCATCTGGTCCCATCATTTCATGGGAAATAGATGGGGAAACTGTGGAAACAGCATCAGACTTTATTTTTGGGGGCTCCAAATCACTGCAGATGGTGACTGCAGCCATGAAATTAAAAGACGCTTACTCCTTGGAAGGTGCCGGGGACCAGCCCCGGCTGATCCAGGGTATTTGAAGCGGGGACGGCGTCGGCGACCTATTTATTTAAATATTTTATCAAAGATATAAAGAGTAATAGGATGAGGATAGCTCAGTAGGAAAATTCAGTGGAGAAAAGAGGCTGAGTAGCTTGGTTTACGCGGGAGACCAATAAAACTTCAAGACGAGAAGTTTGCACCACTTACGTAGGCCGCAGGCGTCCTTCCGTTCTCCCGAAGGAGAGGAAACACTGAGGCCTCCCCGGTCGGATCTTAGAAGCCCAGGCATAATTAGTAAGCATGGCGGATTCCGCACTCCAGATGGAGACTCAGCCAGAATTTGGGAGAGAGAGTGACATGGGGAGACCAAGTTTCGGTGAACAAGGCCCGCACTTTATTTTCCAAAGTAGTTTTTATACCTTAAGTTGTGCATAGAGGATAATGGGGGAAGGGGTGGAGTCATGCAAGGGCAGCAGCTCCTGGTCCTAATCGAAGCCAGGCTTTCAAACTTATCCTATGCAAAAGTTCAGGTGAATTACATCATCTTCTGGCCAGGAGGCCTGTTAACATTTTAAGAAACTTATCTTTCTCTAAAGGTGATTATTCCAAAGTCAGGCACCAGCCTCCAAAAAAGCATTGGACAAAGCTGCATTCCTATAGGGCAAAGGTAAGGTGGGCTCAATCAAGAAAAGAATTAACTCAAGGGTCCGAGGTTACAAACACTGAGGCTACTACTTACATTTCTATACACCCATTATATCAATTAATACACTGCCAAGGACACAGTAGGTAAGGGGTAGGGAGACTTAGCAGCAAACATTGGCCCAATAAATGAAAAACCCTTCACCAATACAATTTCTAATCAATCTCTTAACTACTCAAAAGAATCTGTGTTTAGACAGTTTAGAACATCTCCTCCCTCTCACAGTCGGGAGGCTCTGAACAATCACATGTGGCCGAAAAAACCTATTCAGGCAGGCTAGAGGATTTCCAAAGGAGTTTGTAGGTTGAAACACTGTCACACCCAGGAATTATTAACTGGAACTGTAAGCTAACTCTTTTTTCAGAGAGGTAGTGGGGGACAGCCCCCCATAAAGTCAGAGGTGTAGGTGAGAGAACAAAGCAGAAAGTAGGCAGACTCTGGTTTTAGGGGTAGATGCTCGAGAATTTCCAGGGAGACTCCCGAGGCTTGATCCCGCCTTTGCGTATGCCAAGCCTCCTTCCTCATGACCTTTGCCACGGGCGGAGCTCGCTCCCCACAGGAAGGAAAGTTATGACCAACCTAGATAGCATATTCAAAAGCAGAGACATTACTTTGCCAACAAAGGTCAGTCTAGTCAAGGCTATGGTTTTTCCTGTGGTCATGTATGGATGTGAGAGTTGGACTGTGAAGAAGGCTGAGCACCGAAGAATTGATGCTTTTGAAGTGTGGTGTTGGAGAAGACTCTTGAAAGTCCCTTGGACTGCAAGGAAATCCAACCAGTCCATTCTGAAGGAGATCAGCCCTGGGATTTCTTTGGAGGGAATGATGCTAAAGCTGAAACTCCAGTACTTTGGCCACCTCATGCGAAGAGTTGACTCATTGGAAAAGACTCTGATGCTGGGAGGGATTGAGGGCAGGAGGAGAAGGGGACAACAGAGGATGAGATGGCTGGATGGCATCACTGACTCGATGGACGTGAGTCTGAGTTAACTCCGGGATTTGGTGATGGACAGGGAGGCCTGGCATGCTGTGATTCATGGGGTCGCGAACAGTTGGACATGACTGAACGACTGAACTGAACTGAATATAAAAATGGATGGATAAAGTTCAAACTGCAGAAGCTGAGGTTTTGTGGCTTATAATCTTTTTTAGTATTTGAATATTGACAAACACTCCCCCAAATAGTGACACTTTCAAAAGTCCTCAGATGCCTGGGCATTGTTCATGAGGTACAAGGATATCTGTGTTCAATGTACACATTTTAAACAAGTGGTCAAGGGCCTTATTTTATAATTTGTGGGGACTTAAATCTTTAGCACAGAAGATTTTCCTGAATTTCCAATTATATTGGACATGATATTTTCTTATAAAGCAAACAAATTTGTTTTCTGATACTAATAAAAAGTTAATTTTTTAATGTGTAATTTAAGTCATATCAATTTAAAATTAGGTATTTAAACATATATAACTAGTATATAGAATGAGCATGACTCGTGATAAGTAATTATGACTCTGTTTTATTTTTTAATCTCCCACTGCCCCTTTACATTCAGTGGGAACAATGAAACCTTGACCCTGATGAAAACTCAGGCTGTCTCACAGTTTTTCTGCCTACTCTTGGGTAATGAACAGTCCTGACATCCTTTTAGATCATAAACACAGCCTTTGCAGATATCAGTCAAAACTACAAACTCAAATTCCTTTCCCTGTCCCAACTGGGACCTGCTTAGACTAACGCCTGCAGCAGAGGGTAATGAAAGGGGGCATGGCTGGCTTCGCTATTTCTCTACTTTCTGCCTCTCCCGTGAACCCTTCTCCTACTGGCTCTGGGTGTCCAGCTCCAGCCCCCACTATCCTCCTGGAGGACAGACCCAAGATGACCCCACACAGGAAATATTCAAAGTAGCCCTCCTGGACACCTCCAGGGAGGGTATACTCTCCGGCTGTAATAAAGTAGAGACTCAGCCCACTTCTCCATCTCTAGATTTGCCAGGCGTGAGTCAGCTCCCAAGCCTCTTTACTCCCCGACCATGATGGTCACGCTCTCCAGCCCCAACTAGGTATCACAGTGTAGTTTTTCCAGCTATACCCTTCTCACTAGATCCTCTCTTTCAACCTTTATTTTCCTGAAGCAAGTTGAGGGGAGAGGCACAGAACTCAGAGTGAGGGAAAATTTCCTCTTTGTGGCAGGATGCCTCAGTCGTGTCTGACTCTTTGTGAACCTTTGGACTGTAGCCTGCCAGGCTCCTCTGTCCATGGGATTTCCCAGGCAAGAATACTCTAGTGGGTTGCCATTTTCCTCCTCCAGGCGATCTTCCTGATCAAGGGATAAAACCTGCATCTCCTGTGTCTCCTGCAATGCAGGCAGATTCTTTACCTGCTGGGTCATCAGGGAAGCCCATAAATGGGGAAGGGTAATTGTAATAACTTTCTACTGTTAATAACTGCTGCAGGCAGAGGTTGGCAGTGGATGCCAACTCCAGGTGTGAGGAACCAGGCTATTCACACAGTCTCGAAGAATCACACCCCAACTTATTTATTCATTGCTGCTGCTGCTAAGTCGCTTCAGTCGTGTCCGACTCTGTGCGACCCCAGAGACCACAGCCCACCAGGCTCCCCCGTCCCTGGGATTCTCCAGGCAAGAACACTGGAGTGGGTTGCCATTTCCTTCTCCAATGCATGAAAGTGAAAAGTGAAAGGGAAGTCGCTCAGTCATGTCCAACCCTAAGCGACCCCATGGACTGCAGCCCACCAGGCTCCGCCATCCATGGGATTATTCATTACCAAGTCTTAAAGGTACCATCATGGTGGAGAAAACTGAGACATCATCTTAACCAAGTGATCAACTTTAACATGGCCAATAATGGAAAATGACCCTCCAGGGCCCCCTGAGAAACACACTGAGATGGACCCAACATGATCTGTGTAATCTTCTTGCCAAAGATGCTTGATGTTAATCTAATCATGATAAAACAATCAGACAAATCCAGACTGAAGAGACATTCTCGAAAACAACTGGCTTACATTTTCCTTAAAAAGGTCATTGTCATCAAAGAGAAAACAAGGTGGAGGAAACATTTTAGACGAAAAAAGATTAAAAAGCCATGACAACTTAATGTAATGTGGGATTCTTAATCAAATCACAGCCTCACCTCCCTCTCAAACAACAACAAAATCCTTAAAGGAGAGTTTAGGAAATTTGAGTATGGTTTGTATAGGTAACTGCAGTGTACCAGTGTTAACGTTCTTGAGTGTGATGAGTGCATGATGCTTGTGTGGAAGAATGCCAAGTCTCAGGAGAGAGAAGAAAGTATTTATGGGTGAAAGGTCATACTGCAAGAACACAGAGAGAGCAAAATAGAGGCAAAATATAGCACAGTTGGTAAATCGAGGTGAAGACTTGGCTGTTTATTTTTTCAACCTTTCTGTAGGTTTCTAATTTCTTAAAACATCAGGGAAAGAAAAAGTTGTGGAGTCAGCTCTTGTCTTTTTCCTTTGCAAGTACAGAAATGGAGATTTGAATCTCTGAAATTTTGTTGTGTCTCGATGTCTGGTTGAAACTTCAGGTATGACATCTTACTACATGTGTACACACACATGTAACAGTGATAATCTCAAAATATTTGTACAGATGTTACAAATTACAATTGATCAAACATTTCCACTTATATTATCACCACAACAAACTTGGAAGTAGCTAGACAAGGTACTGTTTTTATTCTTCCCATTTTCCAAATGAAAAACTGAGCAGCAGAAACTCTGAGCAGCTCAAGCAAGTTCACACACCTAAGACTAGTATCCTCATCCTCTGATTGCAGATCCCGTATGTTTTCACTACACGTATTCAACACCCGGGAGGGCTTTAAAAAAAGCCATTGAGTCTCTCATTACTTCATTTTTACGGAAAGTAAGAGAGAGACTTAAGGGGATTTGTTTATCCCCATTGTCTGAGAATTCCAGATGAGCAATGACACAGGAGCTCATTCAGCTCACTGAATCCACATGCTAGTAAACCCTGATCAAGACTGTTTTGACAGGAAGCTTAAACCCACAGCCCCGCCTATCTGGGCTGAAGAGCTGGACAATGCTAGCCTCAGAGTCCTATACCATGTGACTACAAATCAGCTCCAGCACCATGAGAAGCTTGTAGAGATGAATGCCCCTGAGACTGAGGCAACATCCCCTCCGAATGTGGAGGTGACTCCTGTCACAACTCCAGCAACTTTCAGGGAGATGACAGCTCACACAGAAGGAAGCTCACATGAGTCACAAACCCACAGCCCCAGAATACTAAGCAGTTCTCTTTCCACCTGACAGCTGGGGTGAGCAGAAGCTGTCTCCACTCTCTATTTTTTCTTAACTAAAAACAACTTAAGGGGGAAAACAAAAACCAAAAGATCACCCTTTCTGAGCTTGGTGGAGACCACATATTTGTGGTGAGGAGGTAGAACGGGCCTCCAGACAAGTGGCCCACATTGTTTCTCCTTTTGTGTCTTACTAATGAGAGCAGTTGTATCTGCCTTCACTGTCGACTGAAGATGTGAGGAAAGGGGAAAAAGGGAAAGAGAATAGAGGAAGTAGGTAAACTGCATAGAATATCACCAGGATCCTCCTTTGCAACAGGCCTTTATTAAATGTGGTTGGGAGTATCTGGCTTCCCAAGAAAGCACAAGATACACCCTTCAGTTCAGTTCAGTTCACCGCTCAGTCATGTCCGACTCTTTGCGACCCCATGAACGGCAGCACGCCAGGCCTCCCTGTCCATCACCAACTCCAGGAGTTCACTCAAACTCACATCCATCGAGTCGGTGATGCTATCCAGCCATCTCATCCTCTGTTGTCCCCTTTTCCTCCTGCCCCCCAATCCCTCCCAGCATCAGAGTCTTTTCCAAGGAGTCAACTCTTCGCATGAGGTGGCCAAAGTACTGGAGTTTCAGCTTTAGCATCATTCCTTCCAAAGAACACCCAGGGCTGATCTCCTTCAGAATGGACTGGTTGGATCTCCTTGCAGTCCAAGGACTCTCAAGAGTCTTCTCCAACACGACAATTCAAAAGCAAGAATTCTTCAGTGCTCAGCTTTCTTCACAGTCCAACTCTCACATCCATACATGGACTGGAATGGGTGAATTTAACTCAGATGACCATTATATCTACTACTGCAGGCAGGAATCCCTTAGAAAAAATGGAGTAGCCATCATGGTCAACGAAAGAGTCCAAAATGCAGTACTTGGATGCAATCTCAAAAACAACAGAATGATCTCTGTTCATTTCCAAGGCAAACCATTCAATATCACAGTAATCCAAGTCTATGCCCCAACCAGTAATGCTGAAGAAGCTGAAGTTGAACAGTTCTATGACGACCTACAAGACCTTTTAGAACTAACACCCAAAAAAGATGTCCTTTTCATTATAGGGGACTGGAATGCAAAAGTAGGAAGTCAAGAAACACCTGGAGTAACAGGCAAATTTGGCCTTGGGATACGGAATGAAGCAGGGCAAAAACTAATAGAGTTTTGCCAAGAGAACGCACTGGTCATAGCAAACACCCTCTTCCACCAACACAAGAGAAGACTCTACACATGGACATTACCAGATGGTCAACACTGAAATTAGATTGATTATATTCTTTGCAGCCAAAGATGGAGAAGCTCTATACAGTCAGCAAAAACAAGACCAGGAGCTGACTATGGCTCCAATAATGAGCTCCTTATTGCCAAATTCAGACTTAAATTGAAGAAAGTAGGGAAAACCACTAGACCATTCAGGTATGACCTAAATCAAATCCCTTATGATTATACAGTGGAAGTGAGAAATAGATTTAAGGGCCTAGATCTGATAGATAGAGTGCCTGATGAACTATGAAATGAGGTTCGTGACATTGTACAGGAGACAGGGATCAAGACCATCCCCATGGGAAAAGATACACCCTTAAATGATTACAAATTATTATTGGGAATATAGTTTCCTTTAAAGCCAGCTTGTCACGTCTTTTCTGCAGCCTTGGCAATCTTAACTTCTCAGTATCAGTATGTTCTAAAACTCCTGCTCTCTCTATGGGATCTATTTGGAAAATGAAAACTTGTTAACCAGGGCTCTGCTCTTGATAGATGGATACCACAGTGATCCATGGTCCAAACTCTGGAAATTTTTCCAGTTGCCCTAGAAATTTACTCTGCAAATCTGAGACAGCATGCCAACAACTAGGGGTGGGGAACTCCATCATGTCTGTAATGTGCCTTTTCTGTGTTACTTAAGATTATTCAGTTCTGCTCAAGAAAGTAAGAAATGTAGAGAAGATAAATGATACTGGGTACAGAAACAAGGAGCTTGTGAGAAAGCCAGAATTAACATCATGTTTATAGTAAGACAAAGTGGATTAATAATCTCTGAGACATGGGGGCCATGGACATAGGAGACAATGTGTGTACTGAGCATTGAGGAAAGGATTATATTCGCAATACATCCATTTGCCTATGGCATGAAACAGTCAAGATACACTAAATATACGTGAACCGTATGAAGACTTAAAAGTATTTTTTTGTATGATTTTTATTGTTAAATGTATTCTCAAATCAGTCACTCACTGGTGATCCCATTCTGGCCTCAAATATCCTCAAAAATGCAGAGTCCACAGCTGCACATCAAGCTAATTAGTGAGCTGCAGTTAATGGTCAGGTAGATTTGTGCTTGAGTCTTTCCAATACGGCAAGTGGGCTATTGACCCAGGCACCTTCTGTCTGCCAGTGCAGATATTCAAAAACTGTCAACTGAACAAATGAGTGGATCCTATTATTGAGTTTTTTCTAGATACACTTTTGAAAATAAAACCACAGGCTCAAGATGACCTTTTGACTGAATAAATTAACCCTGGAAAATCTATAATTGAATAATTTTAAAGGGCCTGGAGGATCTCAGAACAAAATTTCAAGGAGAAAAAATGAGCTAGAAGAAGATTCCATTGCTAACTGTGTACCTTGTTTCTACATGGCCTCACCACAGACCCTGGTTGATGTTGCATCGTGGCCATCTTCACTGGATTTTCATCACATTGTAATTTTAGGGTCTTAGTCGTCTCCTATGCTCACCTCTGAGAGAGATCCAGAGAAAGGGGAATTTTATATGTATGTGTGTTGTACGGGGCATTCTAGAAATGGGGCTTATGTTTCTTTCCCCTACTGTGAGTGAGGTGCTGTATGCACACTGTTAACTCCTTCAGAAATCACTGTATGTGTTACCTGCATTTTCAGATGAGGAGACTGAGCTTCAGTGAGGGTAGTAACTTGTCCTAGGTATACATAGGTAGCAAAGCCAGAATTTAATGCTGTGTCCATCTAATGTCCCCCAGATCATTTTACAGAAATATTGTCCTAAAGAGAAGGAAGCTTACAATGGTAGAAACATGAGATTTTTCTAAAACAACAACAACAACAAAAAAAACACAGGCAAACACCAGACACTGGAAGAACATTGCAACCATTTCCGAATGCTATTTCTTAGAATGACTGAAAATAATTTCTTTTTTAATGACATGACTTGGTATTCTGTAAAGGATAAAACATCAGATGAATATGTCTAAAGTAGCAGTAAAACTTTTGGTGAATTCACAGTTAAAATGGAAATAAACCTGATTTAGTAAACTTGGAACACTTTTTTTTTTTTTTAAACCATGGGCTTGGTAGGGTTTGGCTCAACCTCTTGGATAGGAAAATCATTTTATCCAAATTAATTTCTTGAAAATTCAGCTGTCCCAGCCTTTCAAGCCAGGAGGTTATATGGATCTGATCAACACCAGAGGTCTCAGAGTATCCTGGCCAGGGTCATAAGTGAAATGGGTTAGATAATTTTAATATCTGATATAATAATCCTCAGGGGCAACTGAACTGCCCAAGATTCATCCCTCCATTCATTTCTGCTCATTTAGGCATCAAGCAGATTTCTGGAGAGAGATCTGGCATCTGGATGCTGCTGTTAAGGCAGATGAGGAGAAATGGACTGTAACAGTGTCCTGGGACTCTCTGCCAGCAATCTGTCCTTAATATCACCCTGAAATATGCTGAACCAGATCAAGTACCAGAATATTCACAGATGTTAGGAAGCCAAAATAGGCTTTCAGGGAGAAAAATGAAGATGTATCTGTTTAACTTTAGTTTCATTCAGCTTCATTCATTCACTAAAATGACTTGTTCACTCATCCATCTAATCATCCATCCATGCACCCATCCAGACAACAAATTTTTATTGAGCACTTATTATGTGTCTCGTGTTCTGCTAGACTTGAACTAAAGTTTAAAGACCTGTGTGGTGCAATAGTAGCCACTAGCTACATGTAGTTATTGAGTACTTGAAATGTGGCTGGCCCAAATTAAGATGTGCTATAAGCGGGCATGGAACAATGGACTGATTCCAAATCCAGAAAGGAGTATTTCAAGGCTGTATATTGTCACCCTGCTTATTTAACTCAAATGCAGAACACATCATGTGAAATGCTGGGCTGGATGAAGCACAAGCTGGATTCAAGTTTGCTGGGAGAAATATCAATAACCTCAGATATGCAGATGATACCACTCTAATGGAAGAAAGTGAAGATGAATTAAAGAGCCTCTTGATGAAGGTGAGAGAGTAGAAAAGTTGGCTTAAAACTCAACATTCAAAAAACGAAGATCATGGCATCTGGTCCCATCATTTCATGGCAAACAGATGGGGAAAAAATGGAAACAGTGACAGACTTTATTTTCTTGGGCTCCAAAATCAGTGCAGATGGTGACTGCAGCCATGAAATTAAAAGATGTTTGCTCCTTGAAAGAAAAGCTATGACCAACCTAGACGGCATATTCAAAAGCAGAGACATTTCTTTGCTCACAAAGGTCTGTCTAGTCAAAGCTATGGTTTTTCCAATAGTCATGTATGGATGTGAGATTTGGACCATAAAGAAGGCTTAGCACTGAAGAATTGATGCTTTTGAACTGTGGTGTTGGAGAAGATTCTTGAGAGTCCCTTGGACAGCAAGGAAATCAAACCAGTTAATCCTAAAGGAAATCAACCCTAAACATTCACTGGAAGGACTGATGCTGAAGCTCTAATACTTTGACCACCTGATGTGAAGAGCCGACTCATTGGAAAAGACCCTGATGCTGGGAAAGACTGAGGGCAGGAGGAAAAGGGGGTGACAGAGGATGAGATGGTTGGATGAAATCACTGACTCAGTGGACAGGAGTTTGAGCAAACTCTGGGAGACAGTGGAGGATAGGGAAGCCTGGCATGCTGCAGTCCATGGGGCTTTGAAGAGTCAGGCATGACTTAGTGACTGAACAACAAAATAAATATGAAGTACATAACAGATTTCAAACACTTATTATGAAAAAAAAGTAAAATATCCCCTCAAAAATTTTATATTGATTATATGTTAAAAAACTTTAATATATTGGCTTAAATTAAAATATATTTTATAATTAATCTCATGTTTCTTTTTATCTTTAAAATGTAAGTAATAGAATTGAAAGTACATATATGGCTTTCAAAATATGTCTATGGAACAGCACTCTTATAGAATATTTGCAGATTTCTTCCTGCTATTATGCTTTTGGGGGGACACATATAGGGTGTTTTTCAGGGAAGACAGTAAAATATAAAGGCAGAAGGTACTATCCATGGTGGTTAGATAATACTTATAGGTCTGTATGTGTGTGCTCAGTTGCTCAGTCGTGTCTGACTCTTAGAGACCCCATAGACTGTAGCCCACCAGACTCCTCTGTCTATGTAATTTTCCAGGCAAGAATCCTAGAGTGGGTTGCCATCTCCTACCTCAGGGGATCTTCCCAACCCAGGGATCAAACCTGCGTCTCTTGAGTCTCCTTCATTGGCAGGCGAAATCTTTACCATTGTGCCACTTGAGAAGGCCCATTTCTAGGCTTGGTGAGGGGAGCCATTAAATTTTTGTTCTGAAAACTTTACTTTGGATGCTAAAAATCCAGGTCCAATGCTCTGGAACTGAAAAAGTATAGACAATTTGGGATGCTGAAATGTTTGCAGCTCTGGTATTTCCTGTGCTGTCATTGGATGGATGTCCTAGTTCCCTGAATAGCAGTAGATTCCTGCTGGCACATGGTGACGGTAAAAAAGATGGTATTGAAAGAAGCAAATTCTTATGGGATAGGTTGTTTGACATGATGATGTTATGGGAATTAAGCAATGCTAACTTTGATCTTGTCCTTCTTTTTTGAAATAAGACATCTGGGTTGTTTTATGTCTGCGTTGACCTACTAGCAGGAAAACAAATAAATAATTTGAACTGTAATTAGGTTGGGAATAACATCTAATGATTTAGGGAGTTTGTAAGATTAACTAGTTTTGGCAAAAAATTCTAAATAAATAAAAGTTAGAGGGCTCAATTCCAAGCATTTTTAAAAATAAAAATTTAATTAAAATGTAATTTAATTTAAAACATCATAATATTCTCAGACCAATGAATTTAGTGGCTTTTCTTCTTTCAAAAAGCTATGTAAACTAAAATGGGTCCCTTCTTTTTTCTATTATTCACAAGTGGTACATGGTTTATAAGTTCCTTTCATGACCACAATCATGCTCAGTCACCTCATCCCTAGAGCAATAGGAAGAGTATGGATGAGTAGTCTGGCTGTTAGGAATGACTGAAAACCACACCGAAAAACTCCTCGTGCAGGTCCTCAGGCACACAAGTGCTCTGTGTCCATCCATGTCCAACATGATTCATGATGGAATTAACTTTCTCTTGCCTAATGAGCTTAAGAGAAGATTTTGAAATATACTTGGGGGATTTACAGAAGTGAGAGACTTAAAAATATGAATATCATGACACTCAATGACCTGTCAGTGACTACTGGGAAGAACACAGCAGCATAAGAAAGAAGAAATGGGACATGGGGGTGATTTTTTCTGGTATTGGAAAATATGCTATCAACACCAGATATTATAAGAGACAGATGGCATGGCAGATGCTCTGGAAAAACAATGACTTACTACTAGGTGAACCAGAAAAAAATAAACAAGAAGGACAGAGGGAAAAGTACATAAGTTCCCCTCTGTTGTCAAGAACATCTTCCCATAGCTGTAAAATGTTTAATTGCATTCCACAGGGTTGCACATTACAAAGGCAATCTCACCCCCTGTCTCCTCTGATTGCACTTTTGGAGTTTATGGCCATTCTTTTGAGAGGACTCATTTTTGTCTACTGGATTTCTAAGGAAGAAAGGGGGCAACATCTAATTTGATCCATAATGCTAAAATATTATGAGAATGCTACTGCTAATTTTTCTCTGGCTCAGTTGCTTCCATCTGATATGCAGAACCTAGATGAAACTCACATAAGTTTATTCTAGAAATGTTCCCACTTAATATCCTTTCATAGTTGCAAACCAGGTGAATGGGGTTGGCACTTTAATAAATTTAAATCCAAGTTGTTTAAAATGAGTCTTAGAAAGCTGGTATGGGTTCTCTTGTTGGTTCCCCAGAATTTAATATAGGTTCCTTGGCAAAATTATAAGTTAGGGTGTGTTATGGGTCTATGAAATTGACAAGGAATGGTTGAAACCAATAAAGATTATCTACAAATGCTAAGGGTTTACTGTGAAGCACACATATAGAGAATAGTGCCAACATATATAGATTTAATATACAAAAATTCAGCAATATGCACTTGGAAACCATTGTCCTGTCACTTATATTAGACAGAAATGGATGCAACTGAGCCTAAAATTGCCAATGTGAGTTGCTAAAATAAGAAAAGTATGTGAATAATATTAAAGCCATTGCCAAAAGGAAAAAAAAAAGGGAAAGTATTTAGTGATGATTTTGTCACTGTATTTGGAGATGAAATTGAATAACTAAAGGCTATCGAGTAACACTAACTAACAAATAACTGCTATAGCTACCATAGGGTTTTCAAGGGTAATTTTGATTATATGTAACATTTACTTTTCTGTATTGTTTTCAGAAACCGTAATAGGCTTCCTAAGGTAGACCGCATTGTACACATACAATTTTCACTAATACACATATACATATGATTTACAAAATCATTGCAAAAATGAAACTTAATAACAACATGGAGTTCAGACATAGCTTAGACATCCTTTTTTTTTTTTTTTTCCATTTTAGAGGAGAAAATGCACCCAAGATCACCTGGCAATCCCTGTCTCTTCTATTCCTTATTTTCTTCTTTTTATTCTATTTCTTCTCTCAGTTGCCCAGATCAGTCCTTTCCTCTGTTACAGTTAAGTAGGAAAGGCTAAATGTGGAGAATGAGTTTCTAGAGACTAATATCAAACTAGCCCTTCCATCTGGCTCACCTTGGAACAAATGAGTATACTGTTTAAGGATACACACTTTCTACAAAGCTAGGGAGACATCACAGGGAAGCTATTTCAATCTGGAACGAGTCCTACATGGAGACTTGCCCACAGCGTGTCCCTGCTAAGTCCTCCCAGAGGAATAAGCCCTGGGTCTGATGCACCAGCCAGGAGTGGATCTCCCTTTGGTGGGGGTGGGGAGAGCAGGCTATATTCCAGCATAAAGTGGCTGGTTGCCACAGAGCTATGAAATGCCATGTTCCTTGACCCTATCAACAAGCACAAAACTCTATTTGACACCCTTTGTTAGACTTCCAAACTTGGACAATAACTCATGATAAAACAGCTTCCTATTCTGCTTTGTGGAATTTTCTGTAAGAAACTCAGAGAAAATATAAATATTTCCTGATTCCAGCAGAGGCTGGATAATGCAGTTATACATTCTATCAGGTAGCAATCTGTTTTTTTTTTTTTTAATGTTTTGAAGCTCCCGTCCAATAATGTCAACACATAATCTGTGTTTCTACAAGAGACATCATTATCTTATTAGTATCACATAGTTTGTCTGCTAATTGAGAATATCCTCCTTCTGTAGGTATATAATGCAGATTATAATGTTTTCTGTTTCAGAGACTTATACTTTATATCCCTCAGATTAAAGATTTATACTTTATATCCCTCAGATTAAAGATAATGGTAGAATGGGCAGAATGAGCCAAAAAAAAATGCTAAAAAAATCCCAGATGTTCCTCTGTCCTGTACATAGCATAATTGCAAAGGACATTTTTCCTAAGAAGAAAATAGTTCACTAGGCACTTAAAATGGGAAGTAATTTCAGTCTTTAAGAGCTGCCACTAAATGGCATCTTACTTGACAACTGTGCTCGCACGATAGCATCAGTGCTGTGTTTTAATGTAGCATTAAGAATACTGTGGCATCACACTATCCTTGCAATACCTACTTCTTACATAAATAAAATGCTTATGACTCACTTTATCAAACACCTATTCTTGGCTTTGACAAAAATATGCATTTTATGTCATTTCCATGGATAATTTCTTATCATGAATTTCCAACACTGATCTTGCTTTATATAAAACTTCTAATTTACTCAAATCACAAAAGCAGAAAACTCTAGCAAAAAATAAGATATATAAATATATATTTTAACCATTTACCTGTGGTCGAGAAAGAGATAAATGATAAGGAAAAAAAGTTTCCATAACTTTTTTTTTTCAGAAATTCAACCTATAGAAACATTTATATATACTTCGATCATTCACAGCTTCCATAACTTCTATAATCCTCTAGCAAGAACAAACTTTTACAGAACCTGACTTATTACAAGATCCAGAACTACTTTTTGAATCATCAAAATTAAATTTACCTTTAATGTAATTTTACGTTATGTTCTAATTCATTAAAAATGTATAAATCCGTGTCATATAGTAAGCCTTGAATAATCAAAGTATTATTTTTTCCCTTCTTTTCCCCAAATATCTTCATTCTCATTTACCTCAGGTATGTGAAAATTCATGTGAGCATAAATCTCAATTAACTAGAACCTTCTTTTAAATTTTTCCTTCCAAACTATCTTCTTTTCTCAATTGGTCCCATAAATAAACACAAATTGAAGAAAACCTGGTTTTAGGAACATTCTGAAAGCTTTCACAGGGAGATGCTTAAATTGTCTTCAAACAGTTGTAGCAGAAAGGGGATAAAATACTGCAGCTCCTTGAGACTCAAAAACCAGATTGCAACGAAGAGTCTCATTTTGAAATAGTCACTCCTATAAAGTCTCTGCTCACAGTAGCACTTAGCACTTATCATCACAGATTGGAAACTAATCAGACCTAGAGTCATTATAAAATAAGAAGAGCCTCAGAGAACTCCAAAATAATGATGGCTGGGTTATAAATTCCCCTTCCAATTATGTTTATTGTTTTAGTTGATGGAAGCACACAAGTGAAACAAACCTGGAGAAAATGAGCACCATAATGGCAGGAGCCACACTCCAGGGAGGGCTTCCCTGGTGGCTCAGATGGTAAAGAGTCTGCCTGCAATGCAGGAGACCTGGGTTCTATCCCTGGGTTAGAAAGATCCCCTGGATAAGGGAATGGCAACCACTCTAGTATTCTTGCCTAGAGAATTTAATGGAGAGAAGAGCCTGGTGAGCTACAGTCCGTGGGGGTCACAAACAGTCAGACATAACTCAGCTACTAACACACACACACACACTCCCAGTGCCTGCAGATGCTTAAAAATTAATCAAGACACAGGATACAGAGCACTAACTTTGCGGGTAAATATGAAACTGAAAGATCGACTGGAAAGGTTTTTATTTTTCACATTCGATCAAATAAGTCTGAATATATTTCATTTCCTACCGTGAGTGGAATAAGTCATCAAGCTAGAATCAATAGCTCTAGGGTCTTTTATTAAATTTCTTCACTCACCTTCCATGGGGGTGTTACTGTCCGGTCGATTTGCAAAAACTACATCCACATACTCGAGCTGCAGCCTCTGGAGAGAGCCCTTAAGTCCTGGGAACAGAAGCAGGAAAAATCTCAGAAAGTCTAAACATGAGCACTATTACAAATTGCTGAAGTTTGCTTTCCTTCAAGAATTTACTTTAAAAAAAGCATTGGATTAGTTTCAAAAAGTCATTGAATACAGTGATGTGTTCATTGGCCCCTAGAACCCTTTAAAAATATATCAAGGATTGACATTGTCCCCAGCAAAGAAAAGCCTTAGAACTTTCTCAGCAGTTCTAGTGCTCACTGGAAATCCACACTTGGTAATGACCTTTCACAGTGGCTCCTGTGTGGCTGAACCTAGAAGCAAAGTTTAGGACAAAAAGCAGCCTAAAAGTTTAACTTCTTTCTTTTTGAAAAATGCAAGTTAATGTCACATTTTGAATTACTTAATGGGCTTATAGTGTGATGGAGATATATTTATTGCACATCCAAAACATAAAAATTGTGTAAATCACAAATAAATGATTGACAATCTCATCTTAATGTACACATGGGTTTTAACAGGAATAAAAGGGTTGGCAAATGAAGGTTTCACTCAACATTTTACTAATTGAAACAAAGTTTGGAGAACCTTAAATATAGCTGAGTCCTACCATTTCTATTTTGAGAAGGAACAAAACCACTGGAAGCTCTAAAGATTTAAGGGATAAAATAAAGGAGAGAGATAGAATTTTAAAACAAGTCAAACCAATAATCTATGTCTTAACTCTAACCACTGAGTCACATTACTATGATTACTTAGAAAAAAAAAATTTAATTTCAGTAAAATTAATACTTCCCTGAAATAGGATGTATTGTATACAATATTATGCAACCAAAAGGATGACAGTGTTCAAGAATTACTTTATCTCATTTCTAAGAGGCACAGCACTTCCTTATCAGCCTATTTAATTCCACAGGAAGACTGGAGGTTTTTCTCTTTTTATTATAGGCATAAAATTAATTGCATGTTAAATGAGGCTCTTATAAATTTAAATCTGGCTCATTTAAATTTGATTTTTCAAACTGGTTTATTGGCCAGCCACAATTACTTTTCTGACAGGAAAATGGAGTGCTTGAATCCAGTTCCGGAAATATTTTTTCATTCATTGAGAAAGGATTGATTGTCTGTGATGGTAGCTTGTTAAGAGAAGCACTGATGAAGAGATAGGGAAAGACAGGTATTGTAAGGTAAGGTCTAATGCCTATCCTTAAAAACTATGGTGACCTTCATGCTCGGGGTATTACCAGCTATCTCAATGGGCATCTATAATTAAATTTACCTTAAAAAGCATTATGATATGAACCCCCTCTGGAACCAGTTGTATGTATGGAGGAAGTAAGGAGAGAAAAAGATAACCAAGCAAACAACCCACCACGTTCCTCTGTCCATGAGATTCTCCAAGCAAAAATACTGGAGTGGGTTGCCATGCCCTCCTCCAGGGGATCTTCCAACCCAGGGATCGAACCCAGGTCTCTTACGTCTCCTGCATTGGCAGGCAGGTTCTTTACCACTAGTGCCACCCGGGAAGCCCAAATAACAGGGTATCCCAAGGTCTGAAAGCTTGGAAATCTGTACTTGAGCATGTGATCCCACTTGCTATCCCACAGAGTTATTTGACTTTTTTGTGTGTGACTCGGTTCTCTAATCTGTAGTGGAGACAACAATACTTATGACTTTCAGAATCACCGCTCCAGAGAGCAAATAAAATCAGTTGGCAAGCACTTGGTAGACATAACAGTCTATGGAAGTGAGGTAATTATAACAGTGGTGCTCACATCTGGAAAGGTTCAGGATAAACAGTGCCAAAGACTAAACGCCAATTTTCACTGGACCTCCTTGTTTGAAAAGGAAGTCATTAATGACAGTTCTGGCCCATGCCTGGCACTGGAAACAAAGTTCTCCTTTCTGATGATGGTCTTCTACCCCTGTGTCTCTTCTTAATAGCTTGGCCAGGGCTAAGAGTAACTAGGAGAAAAAGCTATGACTGACTTGACCCTGTTGAAATGAGGTGTGATCAGTGATGATGTAAGTTTTTTTCTTCAGTGACCTAAACATGTACTGAGTCTCAATTTGATTCTGAAACTGTGACAGGTTTTGGGTGTTTAAAGATGCATGGATGTAGTATTTATACTTACGGAGAAAATGGTACATATTGAAAGCATTTGTTGGTATAGGTTCATTGTTCAAGGTAATAGTGTGTATCCATAAATAATGACACGGAACTTGATATAATGACAATATTCTCTGTATTCAGTCATTCCTCATTCCTCAGTTCTTTCTCTGGAAAGCCCTTTTTTCTTATTTTTTAATATTTAGGCCAAGAGTCAAGAGTATTCATATAAGAATATAAGAAATGCCGGGTTGCATCCTATCAGTGATCCACCAAGTCTGTACTCTGACCTTGAATTGAAGTAAAAAGAGGTTGTGTTCCTAAGAGGCACTGTCCACTCACTTTGAAAATCTTAATCACATAAAGCCTTGTAATCCATGGTATGAATTTCGGATTTTACTCCACGTGAGATAGCAGAGTCTGACACGACTGAGCAACTTCACTTTCACTTTTCACTTTCATGCATTGGAGAAAGAAATGGCAACCCATTCCAGTGTTCTTGCCTGGAGAATCCCAGGGATGGGGGAGCCTGGTGGGCGTCGGTGGGGTCGCACAGAGTCGGACAGGACTGAAGCAACTTAGCAGCAGCAGAGATAGCAGCATGTTGGTGAGGGGGTAAGGCAATGAGAGTTAAGCCTGGAAAATGATGTAAGCAGATTTGTGTTCTGAACTGATACCCAGCTGCTGATAGTGACCTGTGAGGAGCCAGAGAGAAAGCAGGGAAGGAGACCAGAAGGAGGTCACTGCAGCAGACCATGCGTGGACCAGGTCAGTGAGAAGTATTCATGTTCAGGAAAAGTTGTATAGGTAGAAATAAGAGGACTCTAGGTGTGCTGAATATGGAGTGTGGAGCTGGAGGTATCAAGGACTCTTAGATTTTTGGCCTGAGAATGATGGGATTGTTAGTAAATGAAGTCACGGGAGAAATAGATCGGTGGTGGGAGCCATGTTGGGTCTGAGCAGCGCACCAGGCAACCCCACGGCGCTCTTGGCCGGTGGAGGGGCCAGTCTGGCCTTCAGAGGAGAGGTGTGCGTGCAGGTGAGACACAGAGCTCGGGACCGGCTCTGGCTGGATCTGAATGACCCTGCCAATGTCTTTTAGCCCCTCTGGGCTTTAGTATTCTCATCTTTCCAAACACAAAATGGAGCTAGATGATCTTTCTGTTTCGATCCTTCATGTGACTGCAAAACAAATCAGATAGTCCTGCCTTTTTCTATTTGGATGCTTTAATCTTGTAGCTAAATTGTAGCAACATGAAGGCTTGCTAACAAGTGTCTTCTTGAGAGCCATTTAGAGTTTATCTCCAATAAACACATAGTCATGTTCTATTTCCACTGAGCAAAAATTTGTTGAGCTCTGACTTGGGACCAAGTATTGTTTTAAGTAGGTGTGTGAAAATGCATTAACCTTGGCTCCAGAGGGGCATCCAAACGGCTAATCATAACCTAAGGACATACGTGCGCTCATGCACTGAATGTACTTGCTGAAGTGCAATTTTGTTTTTGTTTTTAAATTTTTATTTGTTTATTTCCTTTTGGCCATTCTGGGTCTTCATTGCTTCAGCCTTTCTCTGGTTGTGGCAAGCAGGTGCTGCTCTCTAGTTGCAGTGTACAGGCTTCTCTCTGCAGTGGTTTCGCTTGTTGCTGAGGACGGGCTTCGGAGCATGGGCTGAGTAATTGTGGTGCCTGGCCCAGTTGCCCCATGGCATGTGGAATCTTCCCAGACCAGGGATCAAACCCATGTTCCCCAAATTGGCAGGTGGATCCTTAGCCACTAGATGAGCAGGGAAGTCTGGGAAGGCACTTTGGACATTAGCCTGTCTCTTGGCACTAACACAGTATCTGTGGGAGTGAAAATGGAGGAGCAGGAAAAACATTTCCTGCTCTCAGGGAAATGTCTAGAAGTTAACTGGAAATTCCTCAAAAATCCACAGGAGGATAAATTATGTTATGTAAAGAAAATAGCTTTCAAGTGACTACAGTAAAAAGAAATCGAAGTTAATCTCCCTTTTAGGTTCTGAAGTTTAATAGGAACTGCATTGTTCATAAGGTGAAACAATTCAATTAAACCTATCTCACAGGCATCTATAGAAATATGCTCATTTCAGACATTAAACAGGTTGGCAGGGTTAGAAGTGGGTCATGTGTTCACTGTGGCAAGTTTAACTTTGTAGAAATAAGGCCGTGAGCGGTTTGGAAATTCTGCAAGGCTTCTATTCAAATATGCTGTGTCATCATCTTCTACGCCTATGGCATATTTGTTTTCCTGTCAGGCTTGAAAAAAGATGTTGCCTTAAATAATGTACACTGCTTCTCCATTTAATTTTCCAGCTTCTTCTCATCAGACCTTCAGTCATGATTTGAGACATGCTTCTTAAAGAAGACTGTCCTGTACTAGAATAAGTGGCTACACCTCCCATTATGAAACATGATATTTGGGGTGGATGATTTCAGTTTACCATGAACACGGTACATCAGAAAGGAATCCTGTAGTGAATCCATTTGTTAGGAAATTTATTCTTTAATTGAAAATTATCAATCGTCTCTTTCTTAAAAAGTTCAGATTGTAGGGTTTGACATTTGCCCTTCATTAAAAAGTCTTAAGCGGAGCTTTTTAAAATATTTTTCCCCTCCTACTCCTAAAATTGTGACAATGGGTTTGTGTTTTGAATCACATAACAAAACTCTTCCTTACCTTAAAGGCAAATACAGACAGACACAGCTTTTGCTTATAAAAGCAAATAAACACTTTACTTATGATTATAATTTGACTTACCAAACTATTTCCATTTTTTCATGTTAGATACTAAAGAGCTTTGATCTGCTAAATTTTAACACTGGCACAAATTTGAGTTTAATGAATGTTTGTGGAATGGCTAAATTGATAAATAGACTTTCAGAGCCTGAGTGGATCTTATGATTCCAAATGAATATAGTATAGAATATTCAAATGAATATAGAAGTATAGAATATATTCACTCCTTCCTTGTGAATCTAAGGAGAATGTTGTTTCTAACTGTATCTAAGTCAAGGACTTAGGGCTTATTGAAAAGGTCTTTCATAGATTTTTTAAAAAACTGCATTATACCCAAATTAAGCTAATTTTATACTCTAAAAAATAACTTAGGTAGCCAAGGTCATCCAGCACACACGTGGCCTGAGCTCTACAAGAATTGGACTTCTGTCTCATTCTTCAAAAGTACTTCTCAAATGTAATATGCATATGAAACTCCAATCTTGAATAAGGTCACCTTCATCACAGGACAAGTCTCAGTGAACCCCGAGGATAACGATTTGTAAACCTCTTCAAAATTTATTTTGGGTCTAGAAATCTCATGTCTCTTCTTTTTTTTCCTGTAAAATTCACTCAATTCCCTAATTTCAGTCTGCCTAGAAATATCCTTTGAGCTGACTCTCCTGCACTCAAGAGTATTTTCGTCTTTGGCTGACACTGTAAACTGCAAAATAAAACCAACAGTAAGAACATTATAATGCTGCTACTGCTAAGTCGCTTCATTTGTGTCTGACTCTGTGTGACCCCATAGACAGCAGCCCACCAGGCTCCCCCGTCCCTGGGATTCTCCAGGCAAGAACACTGGAGTGGGTTGCCATTTCCTTCTCCAATGCATGAAAGTGAAGTCTATTCATCACCAACCCTATTGGACTCTCTGAGCTCAGTCTCCATTGTCTCATTTGTCATTGTGCAGTCACTCAGTCATGCCCAACTCTTTGTGATCCCATGAACTGCAGCACACCAGGCTTCCCTGTCCTTCACTATCTCTCAGAGTTTGCTTACGCATGGCCATTGAGTCAGTGATACCAACTAACCATCTCATCCTCTGTCACCCCCTTCTCCTCCTGCTCTCAGCCTTTCCCAGCATCAGGGTCTTTTCCAATGAGTCAGCTCTTCACATCAAGTGGCCAAAGTACTGGGGCTTCAGCTTCAGCATCAGTTCTTCCAATAGATATTCAGGGTTGATTTCCCTATTCTAACAGGGGCCAGAAAGCCAGCCTGATGGATGATACATAACCAATGCTCTTAATCATGAAATCACCCCTCCAGCTTCTAGTTAGAATAGTACCAACAGGATTTACCTATCTCAGAATTAGATAAAAGAGGACTGTATTTCTCTATACAGGGTGAGCTTATACCTTAGGGTGAGCTCAGAAATCTTCCTTAATGGTTCTCCTTCATCCCTGCATGAATGGACCAGAAGTGAAGAACTATATAACCTTCCTCTCCCTTCTCTGTGAAGGATGGACCTTGGTCCTCATCTATACTCCTGAGCAAATAGAACCTTTCATTTTCTTCTCATAAATTTCTTTATCAACTTTCTCTTCCCTCATTTGAACATTATAATAATTAATTCCAATTCTTCTTCAATCTGAAAATTTGAAATTTTTTATTTTTTGAATCTGGGTCAGCTTGAATTTCAGTTGAACTGGTTTATCCATCTTGAGAGATTAGTTCCTTAAGAGAATTCCCAATGTATTTAAAGGGGGAGAAATTTTAAGGTATTTCTATTAAATTGTATGAGGCTTGAAGAAACATGACTTAAAAAGGAGAGAAAAAGAGTTCTGAAATTATTCATACACACTGGTACATATTAAAGCAACGGAGACTGAGTGAGAAGACAGTAGCACAACTTCTCTATTCTTTTTCTCATTAATTTTCTATTTCTTTGTTGATTGCTATTGTAAACCACTTTCTGAATCTCTTTTGGAATCAATTAGATCAGAAAGAAAAGAAAAACAAGAACTTTCTAGGCAGCACGCTGCCACCATATCTGTTCAGCTTGGTACACTTGGATTTTTTCTTGTTGACAATCTTTGTGGTAGATGACTTACATCATTGGGGCAAATACTAGAGCAGGAATGGGAACAGTTGGGGAGGAAGGCTGGGTTTGACTGTACAATGTCAAACTGGACATGTGACCTGAGAAGGGATTTTGTTTGGGTGAGGAATTTGGAAGCTTTCTCAAGAGCTAGAAAGTGGTCATTCATTGTGGCAGTTTCAGAATGTTACTTACTTAGTGTCCTTATCCATAGAAGGAACACTAGTAGGTTCATTATTAAGAATGATGATGGTGATGATGATGACAAAAATAACATTACTAACTGCATATTATACGACAGACACTGTGCTCTATGTGAATAATCTAAGTTCAATCCCTAAATAGTAACCTTGTGAAGCAGGATATTTATAGCCCATCTTATAGTCCAAGAGATGAGCCTAAGTGAGATTAAGTAACTTGTACAAAGTACCCCAGCTCATAAATGACAAGAGTTGGAACTTGAACCAATGTTCATCTGATTTCAAAACCCAGATGCCTACAAATATACTAAAACCAGTTAGTGATCAATACATATATTTTTGTGCTTATAAGTAAGTGTGTACAGGTAGACAGCGAAGTCAGTATAACTACAGGGAAAAGTAAGGAAGGATATGCACTGGATTGTCAAACTATGGAGTGGGATGAGGTGAGCAAAGGGAGGAATTTATTTATTTTTATTTTTAAAGTAGTGGGATTAGAGTACATCTTATGTTTTTTGGGGTGATTTTAGTATTTCATAAGTGAGATTAGTTTTAAAAAGGAGAAAAATCATTTGTCTCAATGATTAATTATGAATATAAAGGTATAAAAATCTTGAATTTTTATGAAATAGTTCATGAACTTGTGTAAAGATATTAGAAACATATGGCAGCCCCTTTAAACATTTTTTTCATTTATACTGATACATACCACAACTTGATGAACTTTATGCTAAGTGAAAGAGGCCAGTCACAAAATATTATATGACCTCATTTATATGAAATGTCCAGAACTGATAAATTCATGGAGACAAGAGTAGTTTGGTGGCTGCCTGGCCTGTGGGAGAGCGTAAGGAGGGGATAAGAGTGACTGTAAGTAGGTATCAGGTTTCTTTGGGGGGATATGAAGGTGTTTTAAAATGAAAGTGTCAGGGGAGTGTAATCTCCTCAGTTTTGTCTCCTCTCAACAAAAATTTGAAGCAACGGACATTAAAGTCCTTGGTGCATCACAGCTCTCGGACAGTGTTATAGCTCCCTCAGTTTTATTTAGAAAATAAAGGAAAATACATCCTCGAGGTGTGGGGGCGTGCCAACCCAAAAGATGGGAAGAGAAAGAGAGAGAATGTGCACGAGCGCAGAAGAGAGAGAGACCCCTGGCCCTTTGGCTCCTCTTTTTATATGTTTCTTCCTCCCCCCTGGGCCTTCCCTGTGTAAATACCTGAGGGGTGTTTGTCCCACCTGAGGTCCTCACTCTGGTCCTCGACCTTCCTTTGTTCTATTTTCGAGGGCTTTTCCCTTCCTTGTCTTTTAGCCACCGCCATTCTGGACTCCTGTTTCCTATTCTAACTACCTACCAGAAGCATGGTGATGACTGTATGCTCTGTAAATATTCTCAGAGCCAATGAGTTGTACATTTGAAATGGGTAAACTTTTATGATATATAAATTATAGCTCAATAAAGCACAGTAAGAAACCTCATGGAAGTGCTTTATTAATGTTAGTATAGTTGTAAAGAAGAATGCCAGAACATCCAGTCATTCGCTTTTGCGTTTTCATTCTCCCCTGTATATTATTACTTCACCTCTCAGGAAGAAACATATGGTTGATTGTTGTTCTTCTCATAGAGAAACTTTTTCCCCTTCCAATGTGTTTTGAACTTATTTGGTTGATACCTTTCTTGAATTGGCAACCCACGAATGAAAATAAAATGGAAGCAGCAGTACTCACCTTCAATAATATGTTTTCTTGACAACCCTCTTTCTGTTTCAGCTCTGAGAAGAAAAAGAAGCAAATGACTTTGAGTGGGGTGTGCTTTTTTAAAAACTGCTCTTTCAAAAGTGCAGAAGAATAATCATTCTTGACTGAATTGTTAATGCTATTCCCTTTTCTTGGCAAGTCTGTACCACGGCAGGTTGGAGAGAGAAGACTGGTGGGCAGTATATCAAGAGGCTTTGGAGACCTCCAGAGATGAATTAACCATCACTGTCATCATACCATGTAAATAACAAGTCAGCCATGTATGCCTGTCCATATATAATTTGATAACTTGACAAATGGCTCAACCTTCCCACTGTGTTCTTAACCAGTCCTAAACCAAACAAAAACAAAAAATACGACATCAATTTGTGAGCTTACTATAAGACTGTTAGGCTACTGATAATACTGACTTTTCTGAAAAGGGAAGTAAATTTGAAAGTGCCCTTTGCCTTTCAGAAGAAAATGAACAGCTGTTTTCTTTTAAAATGTGATGTACCGAGTCTTCTTTAAATTAGTTTCCTAACAAGAAAAAAAACCTTTAAGACTTTTTCCTGCCAAGACCATTTTCAAACTCTAGACAATTAGAAAGAAATGTGATCCTTGAGTTTTAAAGTATTGATGAATTATTTCTTTAACATCAATACCTTTGGCAACCCCTTTTTAAAACACAGTAGTCTATCATTCACTTTTGGTGATTTTATATCTTTTAAGTATATTAGATAATATTGCATGTAGTACTCCACTACATACTGGTTCTTGCAGATTGTCATATTTCCTGTTTATTTCTAAATTATAGGCAAGGTTTTCAGTTCCACAGCAAAAGCACCAAGCAATGGCCCCATGAATCAGAGTACACACAATGCAAACCTACATTTCTTATAGGTACCGTTGGTTTTATTTTTTAATAGGCTACAATAGAGATAAAAATCTAAAATCCATGTTTCTATCTTCATATTCATCATAAACAAGCTCAAAAACAACAATAAAATATGAGTGTGTGTTTTCATTAGAAGATTCCCCTTCAATTTTATCTTTAACTGTTCCTTATGAATTATAGGGAAGTAAATAAGGTTTTGTTTGTTTGTACTTATCTTCTTTTTTTGCTGTGACTCCATGAAAATCTTTGAGATTTCCATGAAAAGTATATGAAATAGCCTGCTATTTTCTCACATGTTTGTCAAAAGGCCAATCTTCTAAGACCTGCTGAATAATGTAAGCACCAGTTCAAACACCGGTAGGCCCATCAGAAGCCAATTCAACTTGTGAAATTTTTCTGTATCCCACAACAGGGAGAGGACCACTCTTTCATTTAACCTGACAGAAAGTGATACAGGCAGCTTCCTGTTATTCTTCGATGAGATAGTCCTTTTGATCAGCATTTTCAGAGCCCTCTGCAGAAATGATCAGAGACTTACACGTGGGGCCAGGAAAGATATTTTTATCATTGCTTTCTGTAGAAGTCTGAGTTTTGGCAGATTTAAGTAGCTTTTCTTCTGTGATGCTATGTGCTTATTTTCTTTGCCTGAAATTTGAACTATTTTGGAAATGGTTCTAAGTATGAGGTTGGTATTTGAAAATCTCCATGAATCACTTAGTAACAAGTGACCACATGCTTTGCACTAAACTACTTTGAGGGTATCTTGCTAAAAATTGAATCCTAGGCTAATTGCAATTTCCTTCAAGTAAGACAAAAAAAAAACTTTCTTTCTAAACCAATTAATTTTAGTATGTTAGATGTAAAATGATTGCCTAAAATAATTAAAGCATGAACTACTAGTTGTTCCCTGTCGAGTAGAGAAGGAAAGACATTTGACTTACTTTCCACCCCAGTAGAGTTTGGTTGTTATGACCAGGCTGGACCTCCTATATGTTGAACAAACACAGAAAGAAATATTTTAAAAATTGCTGGTTATACCATTGAGTCATATTATTATTATAGCAGTAGAAATAATTTACTGTGCCTCACATTTTAAAACAGGTGAAAGGATAAATTTGTTCATTCATGTCATTGAAAGGTAAGGGCAAAGGGAAGCTGATGACTGGGGACTTGAAGTCAGATCCTAGAGAAAGAGGTCTGAAGGGAAGGAAGCTTTATCTGGAAGACCTGGGAGAGGAAAGACTATGACAACACACAGGTGACTGGGTGGTGGCAAAGCAAAGGTGAGTGGTAGGCATGGAGAGTCAGGATGGAAAGTGAGAGAGTAAGTAAAAAAAGCCTAAAGGATGGACTGCTTTCAGAGCTCAAATAGACAGCCACTAATACTCAGCCCTGGGATTTCTTTGGAAGGAATGATGCTAAAGCTGAAACTCCAGTACTTTGGCCACCTCATGCAAAGAGTTTACTCATTGGAAAAGACTCTGATGCTGGGATGGATTGGGGGCAGGAGAAGGGGACGAAAGAGGATGAGATGGCTGGATGGCATCACTGACTCAATGGACGTGAGTCTCAGTGAACTCTGGGAGTTGGTATTGGACAGGGAGGCCTGGCGTGCTGCGGTTCATGGGGTCGCAAAGAGTCGGACACGACTGAGCGCCTGATCTGATCTGAATACTCACCAAGCATCTGATATAGTGTTGATTGATCATGAACTTTCCATACACCCCCTGCCAAAGACCATGGACCCTAGTGTCTCTGAATTATGACTCTTTCCAACCAATTGGAAAGAGTCATACAACCAATTGCCTTCACAGGAAGGTACCAACTACATGGAAATAGAATAAATTTAATCAATAAATATGAGTAAATTTTCTTCCCATTCAACTTATTAATTGAAAATGTTATTTTAGGAAAACAACCCTAAAATCCTTAACTCAAACTTCCACCACTTTATTCCTAAGGGAATGAAATGTGGAAATCTTGTCAGCAAATTCATTACCTCCTCAAAACCACACCCAAGGGCAGGAAATGAAATTGCACTATTGTGATTGTGGAATATGAAATATGTCTTAAGAACTATAGTTCTATAAATTAAAATTGGGAGGTAGAGTTCAATACAATTTAATTTCTCCAGGTATATAATTCAATTGAACTGGCTGAAGGAAAAAAGGGCATTTGAGATTCAAAGGTTAAGACCAAACTTCGAGAGTATTTGAAATAAGGCGTTTATTAATTCCGTCAGCTGTAGAGTCAATGCCTGAAGCCCTTCCACATAAAAGACTAGTATGATTAATGATAACCAATGGGGAATGATGGTGACAACTCTGATAACTTGGCTGCAACAAGAAAAATGTGTAGAAAATGTCAGTAACCCCATCCTACTGAAGTCAATTCCCTGAAAAGTAATTTGAATCACTAACAGAAGGTCTACAGAGATATACATCTGGAAATTACATACCCCAAGAGGGCTGATGCACTTTCCAAGTTAATCCATCAACCTCGTGATACCTAGTATAATAGCAATCTGCCACAGGGAAGTTGGGTCTCCTTCAGCAAGTGTTCTCAGAATTTCAACAAAAAGCTCTGGATGGACTCTTATTAAAAAATGAGTGCAGCCTTCTGGATTATGCAGAGCAGTTGGCCCTGCCAAAGCCATGCATTCTACCCTTAGACCACCATAGACTTATTTTTCCCAAATTAGGCTTTCTGTAAAATGTTTGGCCTCCATGGGTGTGCATACCAATATTTATGTTCAAATACAAGAGTAGACAACAACCTGATGAATTATCATGGACTTCAGGGGGGCATCTACAGCAGCTGTTCTGAGTGGGTGAAGAATGATATTATGAGGAGTTCACATTGATAAAGCACAGCTTTCAAAATTCTTTTGTTCACCTTATCTCACTTTATCAGCACAATGCTCCGTGAACAGTTATGCCATCCATTTTACAGGTGGGTAAATTGAGGCACAGCAAAGAGAAGTAACTTGCCCTGGACAAAACAGCTAGCAAGTGGTGGTCTTGGGACAAAAAGTGAAGGATGCTAGTTGAAACCTGCTTTTGTAGCCTTCATGCTATGATGTTATGGTCTATCTTTTCAACAGCCTCAGGTGGGTGGCTGTGAACTTTTGTGACCTGATATCAATATCTGTATCTTGGGGATAGCCTGAGTGTTTATTGGCAAGATTGAAAAGCATTTTGCGAAAGATGCATGTTAATCTATTTTCTACAAAAGGTATGTAAGAAATTTTGCAAAGTATGATGAGTGATGACCAAGTGTTCTGTGGATGCAGAGGGGAAGAGTGTTACTGCACCAAAGCTTCCCCTTCATCCTCAGGTGTACTCTGGCAGCCTGCACCTTGCTGTTGATTTCACTGGACATTATTGGACTCATCTCCAAAGTGTCTGTTATAGGTTGAATTTTGTCCCCCACAAAAGATATACTAAAGCCCTGTCCCCCAGTACCTCAGAATGTGAGCTTATTTGGAAACAAGACCACTGCAAATGTAATTAGTTAAATTAAGATGAGGTCATGCTGGAGTAAAGTGGGCCCTTTATCCAATATGACGAATGTTTTTATAAGACACACAAACACACAAAGGGAGAATATCATATAATGACAGAGGCAGCATTGAACAGTTGCAGCTATAATTCACAAAGGGATACAGTCCTATTTGAGCAGTGATGGATGGGTCGACATTCTGAGTGAAATGGTAACTCAGGCAAGGTGGAGGACTGGGTGGGGATGTGAATCTTTTTCCGTATTTAAGGTTGAATATAATTTTCTCTTCACACTCTTACAGTCCCTGGAGTGGGTAAAGAGAGGAAGGGAAAGGGAGCAAATAGGTCACCAAAGTTCATTTGTTCATATTTCCAGGAACTTCCGAATTTCCATTTCCACTTGTATTATAGAACTGTTATCTGTCATTTATTTGGCCATCAGCAGATCTTATACAAGAGCAGAAGTGAATTCCAACTCAACCAGTGGTCTTTGTCGGTCTTTGCCTGAGTCTGTACTCATGCTGGGAAAGAAGTGGCTACTAGGGCTGACACATGTAGTGAAACAGAGGGGGTTTGCTGCTCCCCCCCAACATTATAGCATCCCTCATTACTACTAGCTCTGCCTCTACAAGGTGATAGGATGCACTGTAAACCCTCAAGCACAGCAGAGGAAGCACTTTCTTGAATGTCCAGATAATATGGCTCCCAGCACACAGGAGAGATGCTGGCTAATTGTGCTCAAACAAGAAAGCTTTCGGATATTTATCCCAAGGGTTTCTTGGGTCATCATTTCTTTGCATCCAGAGTTGTTAATAAAATGAACAATGCACATAAATACATGTATGGAGATAATTAGCATTCTGTGGCTCCCTTCCTTCACCAGATCACCACACAGGGCAGTCAAAAACCATGAAATGCCACTTTATTTTATGCACAATTATCTCATGAACATCCTCTGCTCAACCCATGGTAATTCATTGTGATCAACGACAAGTTAATTTTTGAAGTGCAAGTAGTGATCTCGCTAATAATTACTTTCAAAGCACTGTAAATTATTTCTTTACTAAGAATTGGATTTTCTGACAGTCTTTTTGGTCACTTGTAATGCAACTTTATTTTCTCTTCTCTGGTACAAAATAGTAGCAGTCTTTTTAAAAGGCTATTAAATGAGTATGGTGAACACATTACCTCCAGCCTTTCTTCTTGATGATGCTCCCCAGAATCACTTCAGCCCTGGAGGAGAAACAGATAATGTCTCAGGATACAGTATCCTGGAAACGCAAGAGTCAATCCAAACCACCAGATCCCTTCCTTGTTTGAACTGTCAGTGCCTACATGTCCCCAAAATAGAAGCCACTCTCGGCTGGTAGCGCAGTTTCTGCTGTTTCTGCTTGTGCCTGCAGAATCCTGCTCCCGGAGCATTCCAGAAGCACCTGCCAAATCCTGACACTCTGGCAGGAGACCGCCTGTGGTCCTGATACTAGGAAGCAGTGGAGTCATTTGGCAGTTTGGCGTTTTTGAACCACTGATACTATATATAACTGTCTAGCTTGGTGGTATTCAAAGGGAGTCAAGGGTTTCTTTCTAATGGCCATGGTCTCCGATTGTGACCAGAGAAGACAGTGAGACCTCATGCTTTTCAGGCAGAAAATACTGACTCCCAGGCGATCTTGCAGGGTTAAAGAACACATGTGTGGCCTTAGATGTTCCAAAGCCAGGGCTGCAGGTGCAGTGGCCTACAGAGAGAATGTCGTGGGTTCCAGTGACAAGCGTTGTCAGAAGAGCAGGATATACGAAGTCATAGGGGAGTGTCCTTCCTGCCACTGACGCTGGTCGTGGAGTGTTATACTCAAGACTCTCTCTCCATCCTGTCCCCCTCCACCTACCCCAGCTGGGACCCAAGCTTAAGGATACTAAAACTTTCTTCTAGGTTCCTCCCAGTCAGACCAACACTGTGAGAAGCAGGTGGGCTCTCAGAGGCTTTGTGAATGGAGACCTCAATGTAATCAGTGCATTGTCCATTAGCATTCTATAGAGCAAGTCATCTCTAATTGTGATTTGTCTTAGCTGAAAAGTCCTGTCTTTGTAGGAGTGTAGAGCCTGGCAATAAACCCCGAGGCGGGTTAGCCGGGGAGCAGGAACCAAGGGGACGCACACTGACCGTTACCTCAGGGTTCTTTCCCCCCGTCTCTCCTGCAACCTTGCATCTCACAGTGGGAACCTATCTCATTACACACTGACAAACAATCAATAATTAATCAGGACCGATTATCCTTCACAACAGGAATACAAACAGAACTCTAACAGACTTGTTAATCACTCCCTCTTTTTCAGCTTTAGCCCCATTTGGTAATAAGCAGGATTCAACAGAAGAAGGAAATGCTGAGATAAAGTAGGATGTGGAAAGAAACAAATCCTCATCAGTTGTATTTTCTCTCCTTGGACACAACAGAAGACATCAAGGATGTGTGCTCTGAACCTGCCTGATAGTCCTTGAACATAGCCCTGCCCTTGAAAAGGAGGAAACCCAGGCTGGGAAAATGCGCTTTTATCAGGCAGTGATGAACTTGATTCAGCAGTTTGTTATTCTCATCCAGAGGGGAGGAATGAAGCCTGCAGGTGATGATGTTCCTCAGCCCTGTTAGAGAATTGCAGAGCTGCTCCAGTAGCAGTTTAGATGTTTAGTTTCTTTTCTGCATCCGAGTTCATAGCAGGAGGCCAAGGCGGCTACTTCTGTTGAATGTGCTTATTGTGTGGGACCAGAGGGGTGGACACTGAAGACACAGTACCCATGTGCTTTGACTTATCACTGAGCCCTGTCCTGGAGCTCCAAACCTGCTCTAGGGTCCAGAAGAAGGTTGTAGCCGCTGTGACTTCTCCAGAAAAAGAAGTGAGGCCTCTTTGCAGCCCTGTCTGTCCTCAGTGTAGAGCTTGAAATGCCCTCTTATAAAAGATATTCGGTTTCTTGGCATCTTTGGGAATCCCTCCTTTAATCTCTACTTCCCTGCAGAGAGGATGTGCCTGTTCTCCTCAAGGTTGAGGAACTACGTGGGGTGGTTATAAAATGAAAGACTAGCTTTGGAAAAACCACGCTGGAATCTGCTCACTTATATTAATTACATTCAGCTAATATTTATGGGTCTCCACTGTCATCACTCTGGTCACAACCACTTCTGCCCCTCAAGTATTGACAGACTGTGGCAATCGCTTCCGGTCCTTTCTTCATACAGGGACCAGGGGTGGGAAGGTCTGGGTGGGCAGAGGAGTCCAGAGATGGTCAATAGCCCCAATTCTGGTGGAGGTAGGTAAAGGAGGGAAGAAAAGCAGTGGCATCAGCATGCGTGGGAAAGACAGACCCTTCTCACCAATGTGTCAGCAATGGTCTCGGGGAGTCTCTTGGGCCCAGAACTGAGACATGAGAGATGCATCAGGCACTGACTTACTTTCCAGCGGCATAGACCTCGGCTGTATCAAAGAGATTCACTCCGCTCTCATATGCGATTGTCATCAGCCGTTCAGCAACCTGCAAGAGGATGTGAAGGTCAGTTGGAAAGCCAAATGCTTTACAAGCCTGGGAAGCAACTTGGAATCCTCTGGTGGTCTTTAAGAACATGGAAGTCTCACCGACCAGTCTTATTTTTCTCAGTTGTATTAAAGAAAGAAAGAAAAAAAGAAGACTCAACCAGCCTGAAGATGGTACAATTACCCCTTCCCTCAGACCTATACTGGGAACTCAGGGATTTCCTTCAGTGCTGAGAATACCCAGCCACCAGGAGCACAGTGAGGCAGAGGGACTTGGGTTTCTCACTCTGCTTGGAACACCTGGTTTGACGACATTCTCTGTGGCACTGGAATCTCTCGGACCAAGACAGTTGTTTGGATCCCTGGTGACTTCATTTCTCATCTTTCTTTTTTTCCCAAGCTGATAGGTTCTGGCAGTTGGGTAACTCTTGACCTAAAAGCTTCTCTTTTTTTCCCCTGGAGGCTTAGCAGACTGTGCTGATGAATCAAAAGTTAGACAGAGCTGCGACTGCTGGAAAGTTCCTGTCAGCTCAGCACAGCCCCAGGCACGGTCACAGAGTGACCACCAGCCACACTGACACTGCATGGAGAGGAAAGGGTGAGCGCTCCAGCTCCTCACAGGTCAGCCTGAGACTGCCAAGCTCCTCGCTCCTTCCTTTGTGCTGCTGAACACGAGTGGCAAGTGTGACGAAAGAGCATGGGGAGCAGCTATAAACTACACCTCGAGGGATGGTTCTGGAGGGACAGCAATAAACAGTGCTGGAGAAAGGACATTTTTTCATTTTGTTGATAGACTTATTAGTCAACTGAAAAATTAAACACCTCACAAATAATTGAAATTGATTTTTACATTATGTTTTTCATTGTGGGCTAGGGTGCTTTATCAGTATTTTCAAGATAATCTCTTCTCCTATTTTTTTTTTTAAAGTGATATACCAAGAAAACTGTCAGGCTAGCACAACGCAAATCCCTTAGAATAGCAGCTAAAGTGTTATTGTGTGTTTACTTAGTCTTGTCTGAATCTTTGTGACCCTATGGACTGTAGCCCACCAGGCTCCTCTGTCCATGGAATTTCCCAGGCAAGAATACTGGAGTGGGTTGCCATTTCTTCCTCCAGGGGATCTACCTGACCCAGAATTGAACCCGTGTCTCCTGCATTTCCTGCACTGGCAGGCAGATTCTTTACCACTGAGCCACCTGGGATGCCTATTATTACTGCTTCTAATTTGGCACCATTATGACATTTCTCCTAAGTATAAATTGAAATTTAAGACAGTATAGCTTTTCATACCATAATTGCTATATATATATATATATATACACACACACTTTTTTTTTTTCCAGCTGGGTAGTACAGGATGCAGGATGCTAGTTCCCCAACTAGGGATCAAACCCGAGCCCCTGCAGTTGAAGCATGGAGTCTTAACCACTGGACTTCCAGGGACATGCCCTATACTTTAGAGATTATTGTGCTTGTATTGTATATCATCCCTGTGTTATGTCATGTGTCATACTAATGGATTATTATTAGGAAATGTGCATAATAAATCTCATCTAGGAGAAATTTTAAGATGTAGGATCCTGGATGGAGAGCTGAACTAAATAAGACATTTCCCAATCATGAGATCTGAAGATCTGAACATGGACTAAAGGAAATCACAGGACTAAGTCAGAGGACCAGTGTCTGAGCTTGAGGGTACCACTTACTAGATAAATGCATGCATGCTCATTAGCTTCAGTCATGGCCAACTCTTTGCGACCCCAAAGACTGTAGCCCACCAGGCCGTCCATGGGATTTCCCAGGCAAGAATACTGGAGTGGGTTGCTATGCTCTCCCCCAGGGAATCTTCCTAACCCAGGGATCAAACCTGCATCTCCTTCATCTCCTGCATTGCAGGAGGATTCTGTATCACTGAGCCATCAGGGAAGCCCCTATTAGATAAATACATGTTGGCAAATCATTTGACCTCTCTATGTTTCAGTTTCATCATCTGCAAAATGCGGATGCTTCTGTCCTGCCCCCTAGGGAACCTGCAGCTCTCGGATGAAGCTGACCTTACCTCTCTCCAAGGAGGGCCTGGGGGGCCTAACGTGGTTCAGGGAAGGTCATGTGACACATGTGGACCAATGAAATGTGAGAGGAGATTGACTGAGGACTTATGGGGACATTTTTCCTGGTTATTCTTGCAGTGTTTCTATAAGCAACACTTTCCCTGGAGTTACTTTTCTAACTGAGATCTAGAATGCCTGCTGCTATCTTACTATTTTGTATGGATGAATTTGACATACAAAAGAACACAGGGTCAGGAGAATCACTAGGAAATGCAACGGAGGCTCTAACTGAGTCAACTTGGAAGCTTGCTCTAACTCTGCATTTCTAATTAGAAAGTAAAAATAGTTTTTCCCCTTATTTGTTTAGCCAGTTTGAATTGGATTTACCGTTACCTGCAATTGAAAGAAGCCTAACAGCATTCCTGCCAAGTGGCTATTCAATAAATGGCTGAACTCACACAGTAATGGGGGCATCACCACCTCCCAAGGTGGCACTGATAATTACGTCACTCAGCATATTAAGGTTAGTATCGGCTTTGTGCCTCCACTGCCACATGGAAATAGTTTAACTTGACAAGTTCAGCCATGGGTGTGACTGTGGTCTGGCTGTGTCTCCTGTCTTCCTTGCTGGCAATCTCTCTGTTGGGCCCTGGGGAAAAGCCACAGCTACTCTCCAGAAGGACAACAGCTATTTGTCTGGTCTGCATTGAGGTGAAAGTCTCTTCAGTCATTCACAACAGCTTTATTGTGTAGTTTTTAGAATCATAATTTTAAAATGATTAGTTTCAGAGGCTGGCCCTGTGTACTCTGACCTGGGCAAGCTGGGCTCATTGCAGCAGAGAGCAGACACTGTCAAGGGCAGAGCAAAGATGAAGAGGGGAATAACATGCTTACAGTTGACTCCTCTGCTCTGAAAGGGAAGGTATATTTGTCTTTTTCCGCTCCAAGTACCATACCAGCCAGTAAGAGGTTATGCACATGCTAGATACAGTGGATTATTAACTTTAGACCTCCCTCCTTCCTTATCACTTATTTTGCATCTGATTGAAGTCTGCATCCATTGCTTTGATATCTGTGCACTTGCCTCTGTGCTGCCTCAGTTCTCCTTTCCTGAGATGGCCCTGGAGTGGACCTGGTGATGACCACCCTGGTCCTCCTTTCGAACTCAAGGAATTATTTCCCCAGCTCTTAGGAATGCCGTCATCAGAAAGCACTTGGCTAAAGTGAGTCACCTAGCCCAGGGACAGACCTGCCTCCCAGGGCAGCCTCTGTCCAATGACTGGTCATACAAGGGATATAAAAACTCCTCTTGCCCCAACTTGGGACAGCTCTGCAGGGCCATCTGAGCTTCAGAGATCTCCATGGGGTCAGCTGAGTTCACTGCTGAGACTGCATCACAGCCCAGATTCCTAATAACTGTTCTGCAGGCTAATTTCCACCTCAGGTCTGCTTCCCAAGTACTCTCCACTGTAACAAGCCCTTTGTGATGATCTGCTGCTGCTGCTAAGTTGCTTCAGTCATGTCCGACTCTGTGCGACCCCATAGACGGCAGCCCACCAGGCCCCCCCACCCAGTCCCTGGGATTCTCCAGGCAAGAACACTGGAGTGAGTTGCCATTTCCTTCTCCAATGCATCAAAGTGAAAAGTGAAAGTGAAGTTTCTCAGTCGTGTCCGACTCTTAGCAACCCCATGGACTGCAGCCCACCAGGCTCCTCCATTCATGGGATTTTCCAGGCAAGAGCACTGGAGTGGGGTGCCATGCTACCTATGCCCAATACTGGGAACAGGCATTCAGATAGATAAAAATAAGAAGATAAGACCCCTCCCTATGGATCTATTAAATAACAGGATGAGCTTGTGAGCTGTGGAAAAGACCCTTTATCTCCCTAAGTGTCTCCTTAGGAATGGTAGTAAGAACTACCTTTAAAAGAGCTTGTCTTGTGTCAGGCACCAGGCTGAGCCCTTCATTAATCTTAGGGACCATCATCTGCATTTTACTAATGTGGCAACATTTAACATTTGTAAATGTTAACAAATCCAGTTAATGCAGAGTGAGTTGAAGCCCAGTGAGTATATCCGCTTAGATGCACTATCCCTGACTCCTCAGTGGTATCAAGGAAGCGAAGGAAGGCTTGACGGGACCTGAGGGGTTTCTTCAGGGAAGCTGTTGGTACTCAATGCCTCCATAGCTCATTTATGCAGTGAAAGTAATCGTTAAAGGCAATGGTCAGAATTATCATTTTGATAAGCACCGTTCTGAATGTGTAAATGAAGGTGTAAAGGAGTTCTGTAGTAAATACGATTGTTATAGGTCCCATTTATCTGCAACTTACTAGTCAGAGGGCTATATAAATGTCTGACATGCATAACATGGTTAATATTTTCAACAGAACTTCCCGTTTTGCATATGAAAAAATGAGGAACGGAGGTTGAATTAACTTGCCCAAGTCTGGGTGACCCAGTTTTCCTAAGACTGAGAAATACTAAAATGGGAACAAGACAAACTGGGGCCAGTTGGTCTAGGTGAAGCTAAAACACATATGTATACACATGCCAGCAATAAAATCTCTTCGTAAAGTTACTAAATACTAATTCCAAAACTGATTGTCCTCTAATTATTGAGCCTGCTCATTTAGTAGATTGACAGCTTCAAGAGCTATTAATAGTCTAAATGTGAAAAATACAGGAAGCAAGATAAAGTGGAAAATAATCTCTGAGTCAATCTTAGCCATTTCCGGTGATTAAAATACTATCCTTTTAAAATACTAGAATCACAGAAACTGTATTGTAAAATACAGTTTGCTTTGCATTTTCTATGATCAGCATAACTGGAGACAAAAGTAACTCACCTCATCTGAAATTTGACCTCCAAATGTCACCCATGTTCCTGGAAAAGAATAAATATTTGCATGTTATTCATAATCAGTTTTCTAATGTTGTGCATTAAGGAAAATACTTTTCTTACACTGGGGCTACTTCAGTAGGTTGCTCATGAAGGTACCTGGACAGGAAGTGCTGCCCATCCTCCTTCTATCACTAAGTTCCCCAGCAGGGATCTGCATCCCTTTGCTTGTCTATTCTTCATTTAAAGGCCCAGTATATGCTAGTATTAGCCCTGTCTACTAATACTATTATTAGTATTATGTCTAAAAAGCATTAGCTTTTTCTTCTGACTTAGGACTGTATATGCTGCTGTGTAAGAAGGCAGTGCCCCAAGCCTGCATCCACTGCCCACTCATTTTCATTCCACCTGGCTAAGAAGTTAGCAGTTCTGAAAGGGAAGGGAAGACCTTTGGTCAAATTTTCCCTTCCTTTGTCTCCAGTGAGGGACTCTATTTTGTGTCTCTATTCCCTTTCAAAAGGAACCCTCTCAGAGGTTCTTCCAGTCCCCACTTCCAAGCTGCAAGGGGTAACAGTTAAGCTTTTTCCTCTCTTATGACCTGCCCCTCCAGAATGGAAATTGCCATTCGGTTTTGGGGTGGGATAGAGGCAGTAGCTGCTGAGTGAGGTTCGGGAAGGCAAGCAGGAGAGGCATAACCAGTTGCCAAAGAGCTGCATGTGTAAAGCAAGAGAGAATCAGGCACTGAGTGGGCTATTGCCTCTCAGGTCTATAGTCACTCACTCATTCATAATTCTCTCCTTGACCCCCTTTTTTTTTTTTTTTTTTGAGCTCTAACTACCTTCCAGGCAAAGTCATTGAACCCACATGCTCAGCATAGTGAGGTGATTGCCCTAGCTCCTCTGTTCCAAGAGCTCACTATTGACAACTGCTGTTCTTTAGTGGCTAAGTCGTTGTCTGACTCTTTGTGACCCTGTGGACTGCAGCCCACTAGGCTCCTCTGTCCATGGGGTTTTCCAGGCAAGAATACTGGAGTGGATTACCCTTTCCTTCTCCAGGGGATCTTCCTGACTCAGGGATCAAACTCACATCTCCTGCACTGGCAGGAGGATTCTTTACCACTGAGTCACCTGGGAGCCCCTCACAGTTGACAATACTAGTTGACAAATGATATGATGAAGGCAGATACGAGGCAGGAGGGGAAGGAGTGCTCTACTCTGACTGGAGGGAGGTGGCCCTCAAGAAAGACTTCTGAGAAGAGGTTAAGTCTCAAAGGAAGTAGATGAACGAAGAAGGGAGGAACAGGCATTCCAGGTACAGGTAAGAGTGCAGGCAAGGCAGATGAGTAGAACACTTGAGTGGGCTGAGGAGCTGTGGCGTGGGCTTCTGCGCCAGGTGAGGGAACACGGCGTGGAGAGGGAGGGGTGACAGGAGGTGACTGGGCGCAGCTCATATTTGTGGGGGCAACAAAGAAATGTGGTTGGAAACTTATGTTTTGCAATAACAGGATAGCTACCATTTATGGAACATCTTCCAAATGCCAATAGTACACTGAGAAACATGTGTATGTTCATCACTATGAATTTTAACAAACTTACAAGGTAATTTTATTATCCCAATTTCCAGATGACGACTCTAGCAGCAACCAAACTAATACATGATACACTCAGGATTCCCCACATGTGCTGGGCTTCGAGGAGGATATCTTTCTCACTGCATTTTGCCACCTCATCAGTAACTTTCTAAAATTAATTGTGGTATTTGGATTCATACCCCCATAGAAGCATGTTGATGTAACTGTACCTTTTTTCTTCTTAAATCTCAGGGACTACACAAAGGGAGGATATATATTATTTTACGGGTACTCTCTCCATCCCCAGAGGTTGTAAATGGGAGGTTTACAGATTGCACTCGGTTTGCAGACTTCTTGTGCCCGGCAAGAACAATGTTGTCCCACTTGGAATTTTAATAAAAGTTACCAACCTTTTGATAATTTAGGAAATTAATCTGCTTAATCTTGGGAGATTTTTCTTTTAAATGTCTGACTTCTAGCTTCTGCTAATGACAGAGGGTCAGTGTCCCCACATAGCCAACATGCCCTGAATCTGAGGGGCGATGTCCTCCCTGTTTATTCAAAGGTCATACACCTTTCTTTGTATTTTCAACACTGAGATCAAATGGCAGTTGTTATTTACTCCCACGTGTTTACTGCTATTTTTCAATTGTAAAATTTAGAGAAAAAGGGACTTGTGCATCTCCTAAAAAACAGAGTTCAGTATTTCAAGAAAAAATAAGGGCCCCTTTTTTGGTAGATGTGAAGAATTTCCAAGAAAATTCTTTGTTGTAAACAAAGAATGTTTACAACAGAAAAATTACAACTTAAGGCACCATAATAAAATAAGCCATGACTGGTATTATACAGAAAAGATGGGCATTTGGAAACTTGATGGACTGAAGAAATGGCAGTGTTTGTTTTGAATGAGAATAAAATAAAAGATCTGCTGTGAAGTGCAGTTCTCTATTAAGTGGAAAAATTGCCTGGGCAACGAAACCTTTTTACAGATAACACTTTTACAAAAGGCTTTCTTTTGAATGTAGCAGAAATTATGTGTCCAGAGTATAAACAAGCACTTGCAAATGTTCCTATAATCAGAAACATTTCTGCTCAGCATGTTGAAAATCTGGCTGAGAACTTTCAGGATAAGTTAAATTATTGGTGGCATTTTCTATTGCAGTAAATGAGCTCATATATATAAATAATAGCACACTATTAGCTATATTTATTTGTGATGCTCTGAGAATTTTGGAAGGGTTAAAGAATTTTTGAACAAGGAGGCTCTGCAAGGCAAAACATCAGAATTACTTTGTGATGAGAAGGATCTCAGACCATTGGATATAGAAGGCAGTGTTCCAAATTGTGTTACTACAGATCGGGTTCTCACAGAGGGCAGGGCTAAGCTTGGACTCGTCAAGCAACAGATCTGAGGTGGCAGTATTTTGAAGGGGCACTAAGCATAAGTCCATTAATTTCCTCATTTATCAGGAATGGCTTCGGGCTAAAAAGCTAAAAGGAAATAAGCCATGGATTTGGTAATTAATATCATGAATCAGCTATTCTTCTATATCTTGGAGAAAAATCAGGTCAGTGTTTGCTTAATGAATTTGCTGGCTTGTGCTGTGATCTTGGAGAGCATTTTTTTTTTTTTAACTGTTCATATCATCAAAGGAAGTAGTCCATATCCATTTAGCAGCAAAGATTGGCTCAAAGTTCCAAGCTTCTTGCTGACATTACACGTCTTCGACACCTTGTGGATAGTTTTCTATTGGGACATTCAGAATAATTTACACGAATACCTCATTTGCTTTTCTCAGTCCTGACAACATAGTCTTTGGAAAATTCATTTGTTAAAGAATAATTTGGTTCACTCTTTCAACATTGCAGTCAGTTCCCAGATATGAAAATGGTGACCTGAAATTTAATTTCCAAAATGGGACCTTTGAATACTGGATTTCATGCTTTAAGAAAACAAACCAGCATTATTTAGCTTGTTGCTCAGTTGCTGTGTTGTGTCCAACTCTTTGTGACCCCGTAGACTGCAGCATGCCAGGCTTCCTGGTTCTTCACTACCTCCTGGAGTTTGCTCAGATTCATGTGCACTGAGTCTGCGATGCCATCCAACCATCTCATCCTCGGTCTCCCCCTTCTCCTTTGCCTTCAATCTTTCCCAGCATCAGGGTCTTTTCCAATGAGTCGGCTCTTTGCATCAGGTGGCCAAAGTATTAGAGCTTCAGCTTTAGCATGAGTCCTTCCAATTCAGGATTGATTTCCTTTACTATCAACAGATTTGACCTCCCTGCAGTCCAACGGACTCTCAAGAGTCTTCTCCAGGACCAGAATTCGAAAGCATCAATTCTTCAGCTTATTCAGCTTCAATCAGTTCAGTTTAGTCGCTCAGTCATGTCTGACTCTTTGCGACCCCATGAATCGCAGCATGCCAGGCCTCCCTGTCCATCACCAACTCTCGGAGTTCACCCAAACTCTTGTGCATCAAGTCAGTGATGCCATCCAGCCATCTCATCCTCTGTCATCCCCTTCTCCTCCTGCCCCCAATCGCTCCCAGCATAAGGGTCTTTTCCAGTGAGTCAGCTCTTTGCATGAGGTGGCCAGAATATTGGAGTTTCAGCCTCAGCATCAGTCCTTCCAATGAGCACCCAGGACTGGTCTCCTTTAGGATGGATTGGTTGGATCTCCTTGCAGTCCAAGAGACTCTCAAGAGTCTTCTCCAGCACCACAGTTCAAAAGCATCAATTCTTCGGCGCTCAGCTTTCTTCACAGTCCCACTCTCACATTCATACATGACCACTGGAAAAACCATAGCCTTGACTAGATGGACCTTTGTTGGCAAAGTAATATCTCTGCTTTTTAATATGCTATCTAGGTTGGTCATAACTTTCCTTCCAAGGAGTAAGTGTCTTTTAATTTCATGGCTGCAATCACCATCTGCAGTGATTTTGGAGCCCCCAAAAATAAAGTCTGACACTGTTTCCACTGTTTCCTCATCTATTTCCCATGAAGTGATGGGACCAGATGCCATGATTGTAGTTTTCTGAATGTTGAGCTTTAAGTCAGCTTTTTCACTCTCCTCTTTCACTTTCATCAAGAGACTTTTTAGTTCCTCTTCACTTTCTGCCATACCTTTCTTAATTTTTGATAGTATAAATGAAGGGCTATGAAGTTACCAAACTCTACTACAAAATGGCATTGAATACCATGGCAACATTGAAAGCTAGAATAGTATTTCCATCTTGGAGGATATAACCCTCCTTATAAGAACCTAGCCATGTTAGGAAAATCTTATGTTTAGGAGCAGTTTTATTCCAAAATTAATCTGAAAAAAATTACCAACCCTAGTTTACATATTTAAGGCTTCGTACCATACATTACAGTAAATAGACCTGGCTGACATTTTAGTACAGAAGAAAAGACATCAGGTTTCTGATTCCAAGACAGAGCAGTAATGAATTATAAGATAACAATAATAATAAATGTTTTTTCTTTTTCAGTTTTAGTTTAAATTTTTAAATATAAAATAAAATAGAGATATTATATACACACACACACACACATACATAGCCACACCATAATGTAGTAAAAATGAAGAATCTGGTTCCATTTTGGGGATTCTGTCATTCCTCCATTCAGCTTATTTGATTTAGGTAGGCTACCTCCCTGACCTTTTAGACATTTGCTATTTATTTCTTTTATAGTTATTTGTTTACAAACTTTAAATATTTTACTAGAGAGTAAGCTATTTGAAGTATAGGGCTTTATTTCATTTATCTTCTTATCTCTACAGTCCTGGAATAAAACAGTCCTTGGAAAATGGTTGATAATTATCTGGTTAAATAGAATTGAATTGGCTTTTTGGCTATCACCAATGTACAAAGTACTGGGATAGTTTCCCACCAAATAAACATGTATATTTTGATTTATATAAATATGAAAAATGCTCATCAACAGTCTTCAGTTCTTTTTTTTTTTCAAGATAAATTTTTTTTTTTTACTTTACAATATTGTATTGGTTTTGCCATACATCAACATGAATCTGCCACGGGTTCATGTTGTTCCCCATCCTGAACCCCCCTCCCACCTCCCTCCCCGTACCATCCTTCTGGGTCATCCCAGTGCACCAGCCCCAAGCATCCTGTGTCATGCATCAAACCTGGACTGGTGATTCGTTTCATATATGATATTATACATGTTTCAATGCCATTCTCCCAAATCATCCCACCCTCTCCCTCTCCCACAGAGTCCAAAAGACTGTTCTATACATCTGTGTCTCTTTTGCTGTCTTGCATACAGGGTTATCATTACCATCTTTCTAAATTCCATATACATGCATTAGTATGCTGTATTGGTGTTTTTCTTTCTGCTTACTTCACTCTGTGTAATAGTCTCCAGTTTCATCCACCTCATTAGAACTGATTCAAATGTATTCTTTTTAATGGCTGAGTAATATTCCATTGTGTATATGTACCACAGCTTTCTTATCCATTCGTCTGCTGATGGACATCTAGGTTGCTTCCATGTCCTGGCTATTATAAACAGTGCTGCGATGAACATTGGGGTACACATGTCTCTTTCAATTCTGGTTTCCTTGGTGTGTCAGTCTTCAGTTCTAACCCCTGTGTGATTGATGTGTTTCTACTCACCCCTGAACCTACACAGCTGTGCCCTCTCCTGGAGAAGGGCAGGGGAAAGTCCTTGTCCCTGGCTGCAAGGCTTCCTGTGGATTGGAGGGGCACAGTATAGGCAGGGTCCACCACCAACCATGAGGAAGAGCTGACACTTAACAAATAGGATGTATTCCCCCAGGATGGAGAAGGACTGAGTGGCAGTTTTTCAGACAGGAAAACTCTACTTGTGTGATTTTATTTCTACTACCCCTCTTCACAAGATCTAAGGTGGTTTATTACTTAATACAATTCTCAAAAAACTTCTGTGGCAGTTTCCTTGATCATTTTTCTGCCTCTAATGACAACACGCCTTCTTGAGACCTAGGACGACATATGATTATTTCACTGTGATGTTTCAAATTAGTGAGATGCTATTTAGAAGATCATTTTACTTAACTGACACTTGTTGTTTCTAACTTTCTTAAAGCAGAGGAAATATAAAGAGAACTTTGAACTGTTATTGTGTCTTCTGATGAAATTCCTTCGTGTACAAAGGAATATATGCTTTGAAAACCTCTATTTGAGGCCCTTGGCATATACCTACCCGAGCATAGAAAATGATCAGTGAAATGTAAAAGATAATGAAAACTGGCTTTATACACACATGCAGGCACACACACACACACCCCTCTATCTTTGGTTACTTAATTACCTTGTTGGTGGTTTACTGGGTAATTGCTAAGCATAAGGAAACACGCTTATCATTTAAATGATCTCCTTGTTTATATGAAGAAATATTTAGATATTCAGAAGTAGTAACATTTGGGTCTTTTTTCAAAATCCACTTTCTTTGTGAGCCTTATCTGGTCATCCATGTAGAATCTCAACACCCACCCCCTGACAGTGTAACTGCCATATCCCTACAGGTAGGCTACCTCCTTGGCCCTTTAACATCTCACATCACTTGGGTGCAATTATCATAACCAGCAAACTAACACTGCTACAGTACTAGCAACTAGACTGCAGACCTTTGAATTTCATTGTCCTTTTTCTCTGTTCCAGGATCCTATACAGGACACAACATTGCATTAAGTTTTCACGTCTTCTTAGTGTCCTCTGTTGTGTCTTTCCTTGTCTGTCTTTCATAATCTTGACATTGATCAAGTATTTGATAGAATGTCCCTCAATTTGGGTTTAGATCATCTGTTGGATCATAGAAAAAGCAAGAGAATTCCAGAAAAACATCTACTTCTGCTTCATTGACTACACTAAAGCCTTTGACTGTGTGGATCACAACAAACTGTGGAAAATTCTGAAAGACATGGGAATACCAGACCACCTGACTTGCCTCCTGAGAAATCTGTATGCAGGTCAAGAAGCAACAGTTAGAACCGGGAATGGAACAACTGACTGGTTCCAAATTGGGAAAGGAGAACATTAAAGCTGTATATTGTCACCCTGCTTATGTAACTTATATGCAGAGTAAACCATGCAAAATTCCAGGCTAGAGGAAGGACAAGCTGGAGTCAAGACAGCCAGGAAAAATATCAATAACCTCAGATATGCAGATGACACCATCCTTATGGCAGAAAGTGAAGAGGAGCTAAAGAGCGTCCTGATGAAAGTGAAAGAGGAGAGTGAAAAAAGCTGGCTTTAAGCTCAACATTAAAAAAAAAATGGAGATCATGGTATTCAGTCCCATCACTGCCTGCCAAATAGATGGGGAAACAGTGGAAACAGTAAGAGACTTTATTTTCTTGGGCTCCAAAATTACCGCAGATGGTTACTGCAGCCATGAGATTAAAAGACGCTTACTCCTTGGAAGAAAAGCTACGACCAACCTAGACAGCATATTAAAAAGCAGAGACATTACTTTGCTGACAAAGGTCCATATAGTCAAAGCTATGGTTTTTCTAGTAGTCATGTATGGATGTGAGAGTTGAGCTGTGAAGAAAGCTGAGCGCCAAGGAATTGATGCTTTTGAACTGTGGTGTTGGAGAAGACTCTTGAGAGTTCCTTGGACTGCAAGGAGATTCAACCTGTCCATCCTAAAGGAAATCAACCCTGAATATTCATTGGAAGGACTGATGCTGAAGCTGAAGCTCCAATACTTTGGCCACCTGCTGTGAAGAACTGACTCATTGGAAAACTCCCTGATGCTGGGAAAGATTGATGGTGGGAGGGGAAGGGGACGACAGAGGATGAGATGGTTGGATTGCACCAGTGACTTGATGGACATGAGTTTAAGCAGGCTCCGGGAGTTGGTGATGGACAGGGAAGCCTGGCATGCTGCTGTCCATGGGGTCACAAAGAGTCAGACATGACTGAGCGACTGAACTAAACTGAACTGAGGGTTATAGATTTGGTGGTTTCTATTTCTATACTGCAGTTTGACTTGCTTATGTTTTGGATATATTCAAGAAGGCAATATAAAAATGCAATTATAATATTTATTATATCACAACTAACTTTTCTTCATTCTTTTATTCAACAAGTCCACTATTTGAGTCTACTCTCTGCCAGGCATTGTACTTAAATTATAAGGATACAACAGTGAGAATATTATTTCTCCCATAATGGAGGAGCAGATTTAAGAGGCAAGACAAAATAATGAGAAAAACAAGCTAAATATACGGTGTTTATTTATGAATGTTAATTTCATAAATAAAATATGAAATGTGTAAGTTGACTGATGAGTGTTAAAGAGAGTCATGTTTATAAGGTGGGATTTGGTAGCTAAAATGTCAGGGGGTGGGTGTTGAGATTCTACATGGGGTGACTAGATAATGCTCACAAAGACAGTGGCTTTTGAAAAAAGACCCAAAGATAGTTAAGGAGCTAGTTAGGAAGCTACCTGAGGAAGAACATTCCAGCAGGGGGGAATAATGTGGAAGGGGCTTATTTGGCATGTTCAAGGTCAATGAGGAGACCAATGGCCAGAGAAGAGAAGATGAGGTCTGTGGGGTGATGGGGAACAGATGCATGGAGTGATCTTGATCTTAAGAAGGACTTTGGAGAGGAGTTTTGAATAGAGAAGTGACACAGTCTGATTCTATGAAAAGGAACCTGTGCTGTGGTGTTGAGAGCTCACCTCTGAGGTTGAGACACCAGCACCAGTGAGGAGGCTATCATGATCAATCTAGGTGAGACGTGAAGGTGGTTTGGTCTGAGTGCTGGAAATGAGGATGGTCAGAAGTGCTTGAGTTTTTGATAGATTTTGAAGGAAAGGTGATAGGATTTGCTGATTAAAGGGATGTAGTGCGAGAGAAGGTGAGACTTCAAGGACAACATCAAGGTCAGAACCAGGGGAGAATGCAGAGCCAATTCAATGCACTGCATTCTGGATTTAACAATTTTTAAGTCTGGCAAATAGCGCACACATTGATTCCAGGTTAATGCAGTGAAAGCTGACCAAATGGTTGAGAGGTATTTAATCTAGAGGTGTTTAGAGTTATTCGTCTGTTACATCACTGAAGGATTTAAGGTTGGCAATGCAAACTGCAGCTGTCATTGAACTTAGACTTACATGCTGCACAAAATTAGTGTGTTCACTATCTCATTCGAATAGAATTATTTCCAGAGAGAGGTAGAACTGGGGGTGGGAGTGTCCCCCAAATTTCATGGAAAGCAGGAAGCAGAATCTAAGTCCAAGCCAGGGCTGATTTGGAGGATGAGACGACAAGCTGTTGGCCTCCTATACCAGGGCCAGGGCATTTCCTGTGTGCATTTCCCCTCTGAGCGATGGGCAGAGTCTTCTGAGAATGGAACCCTTCCCCATGTCTTTAGATCCAAATTCTATTTATTCTTCAGGACCCAGAATTTCAGCTTCACAGTCCAGTGCTGCTAGACTTCCTTAACACCTCCTCTCCTCTAGATCTCTGTTGCATTAACTCCGTGACCCCAGGAAAGTCCCAACCTCTGGATTTCAAGTTTCATCACACAAAAAATTTGGGACCTTAACCTTTCTTCATTACTATGATTTCGTGATTCTGTGTCTGGGCTTTGAAGGGAGAAGAACTCATCCCATTCAACTACTCTGAACAAAGTATTATTACCACACCAACCATATCACATTGTAACTACATGTTTTTTTGTTTTTTTTTTTTTCACATATGACACCCCCACCAGATTGTTCTGAGGGCAGTGATCAAGTTTAATCTAAGTGTTTAATTCTAGCCACTGAAGTGAAGACTGACACATAGTAGGTACTTAATAATCATTCACTGAATCAGTAAACAAACACTTTAAAAACTCAGGCATCCAGCCCTGAAAGAAATGTCTCGAACACGAGAACATGTGCAGCGTGTTGGTTCTTTCCCTGATTCACTATCTTGGATCAGAGGTTTTCAAGCCTGGCTGCATATTTGAATATCCTGGGGGAGCTTTCAGTGGTTCTACTGACCTAGTCCCTCGACAGACCAGTTCATCAGAATCTCTGGGAACAGGACCCCAGCATCAGAATTTTTAAAAGATCCTCAGATAATCCTAATTGCATCCAGGGTTGAAGACCATCATTTTATTTTTTTTTAAATTTATTCATGTATAATTAATTTACAATGCTATGTTAATTTCTGCTGTACAAGCAAGGTGACTCAGTTATACACAGAAATATTTTTTCATATTCTTTTCCATTATGGTTTATCATAGGATATTGAATGTAGTTCCCTGTGCTATATATTAGGATCTTGTTACGTATCCATCCCATATATAATGGTTTGTATCTGCTAATCCCAATCTCCCAAACCTTCTCTCCCCAACCCTCACTCCAAACTGGCAGCCACAAGTCTGGTCTCTATGTTTCTGAGTCTGTTTCTGTTTCATAGATATGTTCATTTGTGTCATATTTCAGATTCCACACATAAGTGAAATCATACAGTATTTGTCTTTCTCTTTTTAACTTACTTTGCTTAGTATGATCATATCTAGGTTTATCAGTGTTGCTGTAAATGGTGTTATTTCATTATTTTAAGTGGCTGCGTAATATTCCTCTCCAGTCCATTCCATTCCACACACACACACACACACGCATATATATATATATATATAATACCACACTTTCTTTATCCATTCATCTGTTGATGGACATTTAGGTTGTTTTAATGTCTTGGTTATTGTAAACAGTACTGCTATGAACATAGGGGTGCATGTATCTTTTTGAATTATAGTTTTGTCTGGATATATGTCCAGGAGTAGGATTGCTGGATCATTTGGCAACTCTATTTTTAGTTTTTTGATGAACCTCCATACTGTTTTCCATAGTGGCTGCACCAATTTACATTCCCACCAACAGTGTAAGAGGGTTCCCTTTTCTCCACATCCTCTCCATCATTTACTATTTGTGGATTTTTAAATGATAGCCATTCAGACCAGTGTGAGGTGGTAATTCATTATAGATTTGATTTGCATTTTTCTGATAATTAGTGATGATAAGAATCTTTTCATGTGCCTATTGGCCATCTGTATGTCTTTGGAGAAATATCTATTTAGGTCTTCAGCTCATTTATCAACTGGGTTGTTTTGTTCTTATTGAATTATAGGAGTTGTTTATGTTTTGGAAATTAAGCCCTTGTTGGTCTTTTCATTTGCAAATATTTTCTCCCAGTCCAAAATGAAAATGTCTTTTCATTTTGTTTATGGTTTCCTTCGCTGTGCAAAAGCTTTGCACAAAACCTAAGTTTGATTAGGTCCCATTTGTTTATTTTTGCCTTTATTTCTATTGCCTTGGGTCACTGACCTAAGAAAACATTGGTGCAATTTAAGTCAGAGAATTCTTGCCTATGGTCTCTTCTAGGTTAAGTTACTTGTCCAAAGTCCATAAATCAGTAATTGGTGGAGTTGGAGCCAGGATTTAACCAACTTCCCACTGTTAATCGCAATATGGTATGGAAAGAATGCTGCTCTTTTAATAAGCTGGGTGAAGTGAGTTCATTTGATGGAGGATCAAAACAAACAGAACGCAGATACTCTAGAAATCTGGCCTGAGAGAAAGTCTCAGAAAATGGGCCTGAGATGTACAGAGAGGTAACAGAGATGAAGAATTGGCTTTTGCCTTTGGTGTCCTCTTAAAGGGCATGGAATACAGCTGTCTTCCTACTGGTGAGGCAGCAGAGTGAATGGCTAAGTAGCAAAGCAATGTTCTGAGCAGCCCCGTTGTGGTCATGGTAGATAAACTGGATGAAGACCTATGTCTGGGCATGTGGGACACAGCTCAAGGCCCTATCTTTTTCAAATGGTACAGACAAAGCATTCTTTGTTGTTCTGGTTTGCATCTGCAGATGTTCTCTACCAAGCCTGGCCTTTATTTTTGGATCCAAGCTGCAGCCTGGTCTCTCATTTTTGGCTTTCAGTGTATTGCTAATGAGCATCTGGCCTGGGATAACAGAAGTGATGACAGCCTAGCCTTTACATTTTCACTCTGGTTACCTTTTCTTGCAAGAGCCAATAATACTATTTAAGGTCTGAGCAGGGACGGGGGAGATGAAGGGCTTCTTTCACATCTGTGCTTTATTAAAGAGCTTGAAATAGCAAGGCAACTAGGCAAGGAAGTGGTAATGTCCACACAGAACAAAAGAGGGCTCTCAAGGCAGGGGACATGTACTTTAAGAAGTATTCTCATTCACAGGCAGCTCTGCAAGATCGGAAGAACTCCACATATAGACAGATGAGGAAGTGAAGTGGTAGAAAGATGACTTTCCACAGTTGGTTAGTGGTGGGGTACCCAAGGGCATGGTTTTTCCTCAGCCTCATGCTATCTTCTGGTGATGACTTCCCCATCTCCCCCATGTATCCTGTTCCAGCCAAATGGTATGGTCTAGTGTTTGCTCTGAATGCTCTGAAACCAAACAATATCTTGCTTTCATGAATCTTGTGACATTCCTCTCTGCCAAATGCTTCCTTACTGAACCTTCCTTATGGTAAGCTTTACATTTATTTCTGCCCCCAAACTTCCTCTAATGGATGAAGAACAGGCCACTCCCATGGGCCATCTCCCTGCTCCCAGATTCTCCCAACTCCATCTGAGGACATTTTAATCTTGTCTTCCCATGTGACCTCATGCATAGAGCCATTCTGGACTTTAAGCTCTCAAACACTTAAGAACTTCAGAGCCAGGGCTGAGAGCTGAACCATAAGGAGCTGTAGTTGTCAATGAAGGAATTCTTGGGTATATCCTTGAGAGTATGAGTGTACCATATAGAGTACACAGGGGCAGAGTGTACCAATGGACAAGGCAGAGGGGAGCCTAATCTTAGCTTAGGCATGGTTGGGATAAGGCTGGGTCTTCTAGAAAGGTCTGTGGACCTTCTAATACGTGTCTGAAGGCTGGAGGTTTTGAGGGTTAAATGGCTAGGATTGACATTACATCCTTCATGATCCTTATAGAGAATGTACAAATATTTGATGTTTTCCTTCTTTCTTTGATTTAAAGTACTTTTAAGTGCCAAGGGATGCTGCTAGCTTCATTTTAAGATTTGTTTCAGAACAAATCTGCCTGGAACCGTTTTGTTCAGTTTCTCCATTAATCTGACCAGTAAAGTTTAAAGACAGGGCAGTAGTGACGGGAGTAGGATGAAGGATGGTGGGGCAAGAAGTTTAGAAGAGGCGGTTTTGTTCTATAAAGCAGGAGCTGCTGTGCACACAGCATAGGAACGAAATTTCAGTGCCTTAAACTTTCCCCCAGAAAACAGTGACCCACTCCCCGCATTAAGATGTTAGAATTAATGATACATAATAATGTAAATCCATGGCTAAAGCTCCTTACATTTTCTCATGTGGGTGTGACTCCCAAATGAATTGATTTAGCACCTTGAGCCTGTTAGGAAATTCTTAAATAAAATAAAACCAGAAGTTCTTTGATGGGTTTTTCTTCCTAGGGAGTTTTACTCTTCTGTCCACACTATTGAAATGAATATTATTACTTTTATAATAAGAAGCAAAAGTTATTAAAAAAAAAAACTCTTATTGCTTTATTGGGAAATCCATTCATAAACGAAGATTCTAACAAATTATAGCTCTTCCTATTTCCTGAACATGGAAAAGAGGCAGTGTTTATATTTTGTTAGTATATTGCCCAGGGTTCCTTGGTCAATTTCTCATATCTTTTTGTTCTAATACTTACATGTTGAAAATTATTTCTTACAACAAAGTTTCCAGGGTACTTATAACCAGCACACATCATTAATGTGCCTTGTTCATTCTGTTCTTTTGGAAGCACTTGTATAAGAAACGAGTGGTGCTGGGAAAACTGGACAGCTGGACATGTAAAAGAACAAAATTAGAACATATTCTCACACCATATACAAAAATAAACTCGAAATGGGCTAAAGACCTAAATGTAAGACCAGAAACCATAAAACTTCTAGAAGAAAACATAGGCAGAACACTCTTTGACATAAGTTGTAGCAATATTTTTTTGGATCTGTCTCTTCAGGCAAAGAAAACAAAAGCAAAAATAAATAAGGGAACCTAACTAAACTTAAAAGCATTTGCACAGCAAAGGGAACCATCAACAAAATGAAAAGACAACATACAGAATGGGAGAAAATATCCGCAAATGATATGACAGATAAGGGGTTAATATCCAAAATATATAAACAGTTTATACAACTCAGTATAAAAAAAAACACACACACACAAAACAAATAATCTGACTAAAAAATGGGCAGAAAACCCAAACAGATATTTTCCCAAAGAAGACATACAGATGGCCAATAGGCACGTGAAAGATGCTCAGCATCACTAATCATCAAGGAAATACAAGTTGAAACCACAACGAGATGTCACTTCATACCTCTCAGAATGACTGTGTGTGTGTGCCTAGTCACTCGACTGAGTCAGACTCTTTGTGACCCTGTGGACTGTAACCTGCCAGGCTCCTCTGTCCATGGGGATTCTCCAGGCAAGAATATTGGAGTGGGGTACCATATTCTTCTCCAGGGGATCTTCCCAACCCAGGATCAAACCCAGGTATCGCACATTGTAGGCAGATTCTTTATCAGCTGGGCTACCAGAGAAGCCCCCCTCAGAATGACATCACCAAATAAATAATAAATGTTGGCAAGGATGTGGAAAAAAGAGAACCCTAGTACATGGTTGGTGAAAATGTAAATTGGTATAGCCACTGTGGAAAACAGAACATAGGTTCCTCAAAAAACAAAAACTAGAACTAACATATTATCCAGCAATTCCACTCCTGAGTATATATCCAAAGTAAATGAAAACAATAATTCAGAAAGATACATGCACCCCAGTGTTATGAGCAGCATCATTTATAAGAGCCAAGATATGGAAGCAAAGTTAAGTGTTCATCAACAAATGAATGGACAAAGATGTGGTATATATACATGTGTGTACACACACACACACACAGGAATACTATTCAGCCATGAAAAAGAATGAAATTTTGCCATTTGCAGCAACATGGATAGACGTGGAGGGCATTACGCTGAGTTAAATAAGTTAGAGAAACACAAACGCTGTATGCTATCACTTATATGTGGAACCTAAAAATAAGATAAACAAGTGAATATAACAAAACAGAAACAGACATAGAGAATGAACTAGTGGTTACCAGTGGGGAGGGAGAAAAAAGGAGGGGAGCAAGATAGGGGTAGGGGATTAAAGTACAAACCATTATATATAAAATAAATAAGCTAAAGGATATATTTCATAGAGCAGGGAATATAGTCAATATTTTATAATGATTTTAAATGGAGTATAGTCTAGAAAAATATTGAATCACTATGCTATATACCTGAAACCAATATAATATAATAAATCAACTATAATTAAAGAAAGAAATGTACAGAATGACACAGGTGAAATAACACAGTGTTGAAATAAAATTAGACACTACAGGACACTAGGGCTAAGTGGTAATTTCTGTTTTTTTAAACAAATTGAAAGAGTTTCAATGTTTTATTCTGAAGTGGGATCTATCATTAAGGTTGAAAGCATATATATACATTTATATATTTTTCTTTTTCTGTGAACTCCTAGCATGGGACCTGGAATACAGCAATACATACTTTTATTCTTGGCTTTATACCTTGCCTTTCCATAGTAAGTTACTATGAATAAGAAGTCTCTGGAAAAGTTCTGCTGTCAAGGTTTGAAAGTCAAGGTGACCTCCTTTACACTTACTTTTATCTCTAAAAAGTTCATGGCAAATTTTTATCTTTGTGCAGGGATACATTTCTTTGATAGTTCAGTGAGTTATTCTCCCCCAAACAGTAATAATTTTGAGTTACTCTGGTGTTCATTAAAAAATGTGTGTTCATAGGACTATCAGGATATGTTAGGAAATACATTTTAATTCCATAGTGAGGCCAAGAAACTCTCTTAGTGAAAATAAGATAGGGATAATATACTGTGAAAAAGAATGAAAAAATTTTTTGTAACAGTCCTTTCAAATTCTCCCTCTTGTGTTGTAAGTTTCATGATGTTCATAGTATTAAGTATCACTAACAAAAACTCAAAGTTGGACTATAATACAAAGTGTTCACAAACTTTTTGACTAAGAAGTTTTTGAAATGTAGAGAAATTAAAACTGAGGAAATAAATAAGGGATAATTTAGCAAAATCCTGAAGATTTTTAAAAAGTTCTCAAACCTATTACATTCAAATTAACCCAGTTCCCATGCTTCCCTGTAGATTTATGAATTTACATATAAAGATTAGCTTATTTTATGCGTACTTGATGGTTTCCATTTGTTAATGATTTCAGCTTCTTCTTTTAAATCTATAACATCCTTTTCCTAATGAAAAATGTATAGCCGTATCAAGCAGATGAAGTATTTTAGCATTTTCCATGGACTTATGCATGAAAATTTTTATGCAGTGACTCTCTATTTCTAACTAAGCTACAGAGATCTTCCTTTTTCAGTAATTGTATGTAGAAATTTATCACATTAAATAAGAAAATGCACAAGCAATACTAAATCATGAAACCATGATTGTATATCTTAAGTTTTAGGAGATCCCATTTAATCCAAACTCTACATAGAGTCGCTTACCTTTGAAAGGATATTTTGTACTATACTGAGAGTATAATAGTATACTGAGAGTATAGTACTATCTTGAGAGTATACTATACTGTTGTATGGAAGAAGCCCGGAAGAGCTCCTGGCAGTATCACCTGGACACTGGTGCTCCCATCCAGGCTTTGGCATTGAGGAAATGTCAGTATTATAACCACACAGTCCCAACTTTAGAGGTATGGAATGAAATTTCCTAATGTACTGTACAGAAAGCTATCTTGAGATTTAGGTAATCAGAAGCATCAAGGAATATAAAAATTACATTTCTGCATCAACAATACTTAATGAGAACAATCCAGTTCTCAAACACAGAGGACAGGCTACCCTGAGACGTTTTCAAAACAATTAACATCTTAGGATAATCTTTGTATCCCTAGAAACTACATAGAGCCTGGTACATGAGAAGGGTTTATTAAGTGTTTCATGAATGAATGAATTCAAGAACAGCAGAGAAGTGATCATACTAGTAGTAATGTTTGATGAACTCTTTTACTGCCTGATGATTTTCTTTTCATTTATTCCATTGCTTGGAAATGAGTAAGTCTGAATAAATTTATCCGTGGCCCTTACATGAGTTTGTGGCTTGGGTATCCATCAGCTACCACATGGGTATACACAATGACAGAATATTCTGAAGGGTGGCTGGCACATTGGCCTGGGTCTCAGGAGTCATTATGGTAGAAGACCACTTGCATTTTCCATCTTAAAGCAGTGCTGGTATTTATTTCTCCTTCTGCCAGCACCAGGAGTCCTGGTTTTAGGAAGCTAGGGTGGCTGTGTCCAGAAGAAACTCCTGGGGCAGCAAAGATAACCTCCTGAAGACTCTCCATCTTCGACCATTTTGTGATTAGTCAAGAACTTTAGGGATCACCCACCATGAAGAATTAGAACTCTCTATCAACGAGGTAAGAAAAAGAGTACCTAACTGAGGAGAAGAATGTGGTACCCAGTGGTCTGGTGTGTCCAACCCCTCATGATTTCTGAAGGCTGGGTAGAGAGCTCAGCCTGCCCTCCACAAGCACAGGGTGTTTCTCTGTCCTGCTCATCACGGCCTCTCCAACACCTCAGACAGGTTTGAGTTGTGCAGATCAACTCTCTCGCATGTCTTACTCACTGACTTCTAAAATTAATTCTCTTATATTTAAAAAAAATCATAAAGGATAGGCATTTTCATTTTCTTTCCGATACACATGAGGTTGAGTATGTCTGTGGCTAAATAGATTGGCCTTTGAGACTTGACTCATCTCTAAAATAGATACTGATACTTACTCCAGTGTTGTTGTGAGAACAAAATGAGATGATGATGGAATACTTTTTCTATAACTTACATTGTGCCAGGCACTGTGCTACATACTTTATAGACACAATATCATTTGGAACTCACAACCATTCTGATTTGAGTTTATTTACTGGCAGTGGGGGTGCGAGGGAGGTGACAGCTGAGATATAAGCCCAGGCAGACAAACTTCACAGTCCATGCTCGTAATGATTTCAATAGCATACACCAAGTGTCTAGAACAGTACTGCACATACAATAGGTGCTCACTAAATGTTACTTTCCTTCTTATCTTCTAAAGAGATACTATTTGAAGCAAAAGAAGTTCCATAGGAAGATAAATGACCTTTCCAGAGGTGGTAGTGAAAACCAAAGTCAACATTGGAATGTATGAATTCTTAGTCTACCCATCTCAACAAATCTCAAAAACTTTACTATTTATTATATTATAGATCATTTGAAATGACACCTGGAGAGTGATGAGTGGCCTAAAACATTGAAAATGCTGTGAAATTCTGAATTTTAATAGACTAAAGCTAAATGAAACATAAACACCTTTCCCTTTTTGCTGGGCACCCAAAGCGGCACCCACCCTGCTCTCTGGTTGTGCGTCCTGCATGCTGCCTGGGAATCGAAATCTCTTAGGTGCTCAAAGTTTCCAAGGTGGACTTGGCCATCTGATGAGCAAGTAACTTGGGTGGGGAGCCAGGAAGCAGAGTTTGTCGATGCCAGCTATCCTCAACTCTGGCCCACTTAGTAGGACTACCTGGGAGCTTGATGTCATGCTCCCCCTGAAGATTCTAGTCTGGTTGATCTGAAGAAGGGCCCAGACAAGTATTTTTAAAAGGTCCCAGCTGACTTTATAATGATGGCCAGAGTTGTGACCTGGTCATTGAAATGGACTCAAGCCCTCTGCAAGCTCCCAGTTCGATGGGAAACCGAGTGGTAGGAAAAGAGACATTAAGTACTGACCCTGCAGAGGGTAAAAAAGAGTTCAGTAAAGGAGGTGGAAGTTGGTCATGACCTCAAACTGGAGATGGTAATGCCTTGCAGAGTCTTCAGCCCTGACCACACAAATGATTACAGACTTTCAAGATGCGCTCTTGGTGCTTTGCCTTTCATTTTTATTAGCACTATTAACCTTCTGCAAAAATCCCAGTGGAAGTAAATGACTGCAACAAAAATAGCTTAGTGGCAACAAAAAAGAGCATCAGCAGTCTTGTTTTCTGGGACAAGATTACAAGGGCCACCAATCCTGAAAGAATAAGATGCCAGTGGGACACATTGGTTTGGTGGGGTCAGGGCAGAATTTCTCCCACTAGTGCTATATAAAATGATTAATTCATTATAGAAAGTCAAAAGCTGAACTAAAGCCTAGTCAGAGATGGGCTATGAGATCATTATACTGTTCCTACAAATTTTATTACCTCTAGACAACTCGATTTTTCAAGACTATGGCCCCTATATCCAAAAGAAATACAAAGCTCATTTCAAAGAAAAACATAAATGCATTTCCAATATTCTGTGTCCCTGTTCCCCTCTCTTATCAGAGTGAGTTGAGAGTCCACTGTCTTTTCCCTTTGTCTCCAGTAGGTCAATTGGAAGATCAACACAGAAGCCACCACAGTGCCTGAATAGAGTGCCCAAACTTCTTAAAGTCACACTGGTATGGAAATTACAGACATTCAGCACATCCTGGATATTGTAAGCTCTCAAGTATAAAACTCAGAAAATGTAGGCAATGACTATTAGAAGAAATGGTATATGGTTGATGAAGTGGAAATAGAAGACCACAAAATTGCCATGAAATACAGAACTGAACTCGCACACAAGAGAACTTGGGTAGAAGTGTGCCTCATTTGTATTTCAAATATATGCATTAAAGGCCAGGTCACAAGTCTTCACATGCTACAAGCTCTCACTCTTGCAAATTTTGTTTAGTGACATCCCTACACACTCTGTCCTCAGACTCTTTACCTTCTTCCAGTCCATCTATTCTATCTTCAATTTCATCCTTAACCAGGGAGATTAGGATGGCTACATGACATGTTTCATCATTTAGAAGATTCTTTTGCCCTATTCTCAGCTCCATTACTTCACTATTCCTTTATTTCACCTGCCTGGCAAAAATTTACATTAGATGAATCTGACTGTCCAGCTACTTATCACCTATAACCAAGATGCTAAGCTGTGCTGAAGAACATCACAAACTGCAGCCATGCATTGTAAACTCTTGGTCTACAGTAACTATACATAGAGTCCACCAATCCTCTGGCTCTTAACTCTGCCCATTTAGTTTTCAAACCTGCCCTATTTGTCTCAACCTCAGTCCTACCTCCTCTTCCTTTAATGTCACCAGATAAACCTACCTCCTGCTTCACAGAGAACATAAAAGAAATGAACTGTAAACCCCTCCACTTCCTGCTACCTAATTTGCCAAACTACCCATAGCAGATGGGACTGGGGTCTTGCCCATTTTCTTCTGGGCTTCCAGCTGCTTCCGGTATTTGAATGGCCTACCTTCCTCACCCTCAGGTGGGTGTGCACTCCACACTGGTACCAAGTTAAGGGAACACAAACTAAGACAACACCCATCCTTTCCTCCCTCTTCCTGTCCCCGTGGAAGAGGGTCCCTTCATCTTTCCAAGCCTGTTTCTTGCAGGCCCATCCCTGGCTCCTTCTCAGGGCCCCCACTCCACTGATTACATCTCTCATTGCTGCATCTTATCTTTGCTTGAATTCTACTTTGTTTCATTAATTTACACCCACATTTCACTTCTTTTTTCTTCATATTTGTCTGATTTTTATTTTCCCATTAAAAAATTTTCCATTTATCTCTGTTATTTTCCTTAAAGAAGGTATCTAGGAAAATTTTTTACCCAATCTTTGAAACTTAGTACCCTTACACCTATGTTAGTTCTTTTCTTCAGATACTTTATTTTATACTTAAAAACAAACAAACAAACAAAACACGTCCTTATACATTTTCTTTACCAGTTTTTGCTAATTTGGTCAAGCCTCATCTACTTCACAGCCCCCCTAGGTATTCTGCACAGGCTCTGTAGAAGCCCACAGTGATGAACTGGGCTCACAGTTAGTGGGCAATTAACTGACTGTTACAGTTAATCTTCTGTAAAAGTGAGAATATCTGAGTCATTTGCAGCTTGCCTCCTTGCCTATATTCCCAAGGCTCTCTAAATTCCTATCTGCAGTGTAACCACAGCAACTAGAATGGGCTTCTTACGATGCATCTGGCCAAACAACACCTTGAAATATTTCAGTGACTTCTCAACACAAAACAAATAAATTCCAAGCTTCATGGCATGGTTTCCAATATTCTTCATAATCTTCCCAAAGTCATCTCTCATCACGTTCTCTCCCTAGTTCTTTCTCCAGGCCATGCTGGTTTAGACTCCAAGGCTTCTCTTCCTGAAATTTATCAATTCATGTAGAAAATACTTGGTTTTCAGTCGCTAAGTTGCGTGCTATTCTTTGCAACCCCATGGACTGCAGCAAGCCAGGCTTCCCTATTCTTCACTATCTCCTGGACTTGAGCTCCGTAATTTTTCAGATGGTGGGGTCAAAGAGGCAAATACATAATAATGATGGTTTCTCCTTCCTGGAGCTCTCAGTCAGTGGGGAAAACAGAAAAATACCACATTCTGGTAAGGGGGGTTCTGGTGAGAACTAACAGGAAGCCTCTAGCTAGATGTAGATGGTCAGGAAAGCAATCATCAAGCCTAGATCTGAGAGAAGGGACGAGTGGATTTTTTTTTTTTTTTTTTAAGGAATGCCTGTGGCTTTTTTTTTCTCTTATTCACCTGATAGGTTCCTGTTCATCCTTCAACATCCAACTACCCCTATCAGCACCTTCTCCATTCCCCATAAGAAGTCACTTCATCATAGGTGTCGTTTTGGTGTCTTCTACCACAGAGTGTAAGAGAGAGTCTTATACTCTTTCTCTGTCTTTCTACCTCTGTCATTGCTAGACGGCTCTTTTCCTTATTTTCTCTTTGACCTGGCTCTATTCTACCCTAACTCATCCTCTCATACTTGGCTCAGATATCTCTTTCTCCAGGGAGCCTTCCATGATCTCCTCTTAGGCAGCCCTCATATGAGTTAACACAGACCTTCATATTTCTCTCAGAGCACTGGTCACACTGTGATTCATTCATTCATTCTATAAATAAGTATATATGAGCATCATAAATGAGTACTTTCTCTGATCTAAGCATGTATTCTGAACTGATAATCCAGCAGGAAATAAGTCAGACTAAAAAAAGCTATTACCAGCAAGTATAAATTCACGGTGTCCTCTGGGGACACAGCCCAAGGAGCTCATCCTGCCTGGGAATCAGGTCGTTGCTCCTCCCCCGCTCCCTGCAGTGCGAGGGCAGCCATTGGTGCTCTGGTGTATTTCTTGTTTCCCCAGCATTGTGTCTGGCACCTCTCATACAGTCCTTGGACACACACATGAAGGACAGGAGCGCAGATCCCATGCTTTCCAGGGATGATGGAATCAGCTGCAGTTTCTGCCCTCTAAGAGCTCAAGCTGAGACACGGGTGACATCTGAGGCAGCCCATCCATCAGCAGGACCCGGGCAGCCAGCCAGCCCTCCCAGAAAGGTGCTGGAAGGGAAGGCGACTGGAATGGTGTGACAGGTGACAAAGTCGGGCAGAGGATCACTTCCATAAATGAGTCTCAGGGTCAGTTTTGCCTCCTCTTTTCAGCCAGCAGCACTTCAAGTATCACTGCTGAGTGATACTTGAAGCAGGTCGGCTGAGTTGGGCTAGTTTCTGCTCAGAATGGAGCCAAAGGAAAGGGTGGCTAGAGCAGAGGGCAGAGAAATGGGAAGTGAGACAGAGTCAGAGACTAAGAAGAAACTTGTTTCCAGTAAAAATTGCAAGTAGACCCAAGCCAGGACTTTTCATCTCCGGTTTCCTTCTCTTCAACCTGAAGAAACCCCCATGGTTAGACTGTCAGCTCTACTGCAGCTACTGCTCATTACTTCAGGCATTTTCTGTAATTGAATGCTGGGGAGCCTCTTCCACCTCTCATTTTAATTAGTTGTCAGATGTAAAGTGAGCGTTGATGGCATTTTCTGTTGCGCCCTCCCGGAGGTCCTCCTTTGCATAGTGTCATCTCTCAGGTATTAGGATGAAGTTTTTATTTGTAAATGAGGTCTCACTGATCCTTCAACACGATAGGGAAGTATTAAAAAGGCAAAGCTAGGTATTATATTTACCCTGCCAAGAAAAGTTTTGTCCATTGGGCAAACAGAGGTGGCGGAAGGTAACCCAGCAGAGCTGACCCAGCAGACTGAGCACACCTCAAGTTGCTGGGAGAATTCTGATTTTCAACCTTGGCTACCAACAACATAGAAAAAGCTCAGATAAGCTAAAATAAGTGCGGGGAGAAATTTTAGGATCCAAAGGTCTCTTTTCTTAAGAGCAGAGGAACTCAGAGCACTTTAAGCAAGAGCCCGTTAGATTTCCTTTAGGAATCTCATTTTGTGGTTGGGGGTGGATTTAAATTCTTCCCCTGCTTCAGGGGTGATTCTTGATTGCCGGCAGTTTTTCAATGACTGATTCAGAGATAGATACATAAGCTAGTCAGAGCCAGTGGGATATGACACTTGGAGTGTGTGCAGCCATCTTGTCACTCTGAGGGCAGTCTGAGAATGGAACCGACCTTCAGCCTGCAGAACTCACTATCTGATCCCTGGATCAAGTCTTTTGGGCTCACTGTTCCTGTGAGCCTAAAAATTTCTGGTTTTGGCTAAGCTGACGGTTTTGCTTTGCTTTGAGCTGGGTTTTCCATTCACTTTCTCGAGAAGGCTCCTGACTAATTTACATGCAATAGTTCTAAAAAGAACTGAGATTTTATTCCTAACTTCATCCAGCTGAGGCCTCTGAGGCCTCTAAGGCCTATATACAAATCTCCACACATTTCCCCTCAGTGTGCTGATCCACAGCAGCCCACACCTCAGGCGTTAATGCTGCCGTCCCCGTGATCCTGCCTCGATGAATCCAAGCACCCCAGAAGCACAGCCCCACCTGCACAGAGGACAGCACCCCAACTGATTCCCTCGTTTTTTAGCCTCATATTAGAGTAGCTCAGGTGCATGTTTGACTGAAATTGAAACTTTCATTTGGGTTCTTACATTGCAAAGAGTATAGGAGGGACTTCCCTTGCGGTCCAGTGGTTAAGACTTTGTCCTTCCAGTACAGGGGGTGTGGGTTCTATCCCCAGTTAGAGAACTAAGATCCCATATGCTGTGCAGCACTGCTAGAAAAAAAAATTTTTTTAAAAGAGTGTAGGTTCCATGTGTATGCTTTTATATATGATAATTGTCTTTCTCTTTCTGATTTACTTCACTTTGTATAATAGGCTCTAGTTTCATCCTCCTCATTAGAACTGACTCAAATGTGTTCCTTTTTATAGCTGAGCAATATTCCATTGTGTATATGTACCACAACTTCCTTATCTGTTCATCAGGAAGGAGGGGACACATGTATGCCTATGGCTGATTCATGTTGATGTACAGCAAAAACCACCACAATATTGTAAAGTAATTATCCTCCAATTAAAATTTTTAAAAAGTATAAGAAAATAATCTTACAAATGTACTCTTTATAAATGTAGACTGTACGGGGAAAACTCTGGGTGAATAATATGAACAGGTGGGCATGTACACAACTGTGTTTCTTGAAGACAGGAGCTATAGCAGGACTTCATGAGGTCTCTAGGGCTGCATGTATGGGAGGGAAAGTCATTCAGGGCATCCACACAAAAACAAAATGTTTGCATTCAGCTGCCTTCTCACTTTGAAGTCTTTTGATCACCTGGTCATGGACCACGGATTCTGACCCCCATTCTGACTGTGGAGCTTTGACGCATCTCTGCCTACTCTGGAGAGTGATGCGAGGAGTTGTTTAGGCTCTGAAATTTTCTAGTTCTAAAGTAGAGTAAAGGCACTATCCCCCAGCTGCCACCCTGGAGTCACAGTGAACTTGATTGTTCCTCATATCACGACTGTTAGAGCTGGCAGGGGCCTTACATGCCTGGCTCAGCTGCTCTCTTTTCAAGGAAGAGAGATGTGGAGATGGCATTCACTATGAGCATGTGGAGACTGGAGGCAGGAGAAGTGGTGGCTGGTGGAGGGGCCAGGGGCAGGAAATGAGGGCTCTGTCATCTCTATCACTGACCTTGAACAAGACATTTCCCCTCTTCCTGATTCTTTCTCATCTGTAAAGTGGGTGATGAATGCAAAAACTAATTCTCCTTCTCACAGCTGTGAGGCCATGTTTACAAATTGTCATCAGTTTCAACAAAGTGCCCATATCTGAGTCTGGAGAAAACGTAGCCTCTCCTAGTATCTGATGGCTTTGCAATTACTTGTTTCATTTTTGGATCAGAGGTTAACAAATGAGGGCTATTCATCCTTTTACAACTGCACTGAGGGAGATGAGGGTGTATGTGTGTGTGCGTGTGTGTGAACTTAGGGTTGTGTAGACTCCTCTCCTTTCTCTTCTCCAGTTCCTCCCTGAACCTAACGCTGACAGTGTGTGGAGCATCAGGCTGCCCATCTGTCACCCCAGCTGTGTCTCAGCTCCTGACACCCTCTATGAGGGAAGCAATAGCACATGAATGGCAGCCCCTGGTAATTCAGAAGGCAACCAACTTGTTAACAATTCTGAAGAAGGATTTTATCTATCAAAGTAGAAAACCTAAAAGAAATATTCTAAAATGCTTTTTTAAAAAATATAAATGCCTCTCCATTTTTAATGTGTATACACCATGGCATTTATTCAAGGTAGACATTCCAGGAGAAGTGACAAGCCTAAAATTCACTTGTTTTATGTTTAATATTCATGCATCATTTAAATTCTGTGGGTATCATGGTCTTAAGATAGTTCACTCTGTGTTATGCAGAAAAATTGGTAAACTCTCTGACAGAAGAAATTGCCCTTTAAATTGGCTTCTCGTTTCTTGGAGGCACTTTATAAATACTTAATGTTGTTGCTGTTATGTTATTATAATATGAGAAGTGGCTAGTTTATATTGGCCTTAACAGCAAGAATGAAAATCATGAAGGGTGTCACAAAAATTATATCACCCACGTTAAACATTTCATCTCATGTTTTCCTAGTGGTCAAAATACTTAGTGCACTGAGAGCATCCCTAGGGCAGAGGGAGACAGCTAGGAGCACATTCTGCACATAGCGACACATTAAGAAGAAGCCCACATGGCTTGGGCTTAATATTCACTGCTTTGGCTCTGGAAGGTTCCCTTAGTTGGGGCAGGGCACCAAGTAGATGGGCCCAGGTGTCAGGTGCTAAGTGGAAGGGGAGGTGAGCTCGACCTGCCTACGCCAGGAGCCTCCCCAGGACATAGGCTCCAGAGAACCCCAAGGCCAGCACTGGGCTGGGCAGGTTTTCCTCTTGGCGACTGCAGTTCAGGTGGAGAGGCCTCAGCCAGCTCCGAGGCCTGGGCCTGAGTACAGCAGCCAGCTAGGCAGATAGAAAGTGTAGCCACCGCCTGGTTCAGCAGTCACCAGTCCATGCATGTCACTATCGCCTTCTATCTGGTGAGGACAACGAGTTCCGATCCTACAACTGCCTCGGGATCGTCGGAACAGTCTTTTAAAAACACCTGTGCCTTGGGAGACTCTTAATCAAAAGGTCTGGGTGGAGATTGGTTATCTGCATTGGAAAAAGCACCACAGGTAATTCTGCTGTGCAGCCAGAGTTGAGAAGACACACCTCCTGAGAGACTCAGTGTCTCCAAGATGTCAAATATTTCACTTATGACTCTGTCCCTTCAAGGATGAAGCGTGAAAGGGCTGTCTGAATAAACACAGAACAGGATGATCATGGACTCAGTTTGCTCTGCCTGGGAATTAATGGCCTTGAGGTTTGTAGAAATCAGGGCCCTGAAGGCATAGGTGTTCCTTCTTTTCTTCACTGTTTAGATCCAGGCCCAGCCTAGTCTGGCAGGAATGCATAAAATGCCTCCTGACCAGGGAACAGCCCAGGAGGATTCCTTAGAGGATGATGGTATCCTGCATGAAGTTCCAAATGTGCTCAGCTGAAAACTGAGCAAGTGATCACATACCCCCCATCTGTGCTCTTCCCACCTTCCCATAATCTTGATCACTTCCTAGAAATACCCATTTGCCTTGCCACAAGCACCTGGGTGATATTTTTACAAATCTAGCAAAATGCTTTTATTAGTTAGAGTTCTCCAGAGAAATAGAATCTTATAATTTCTTATAAAATTCCTTGCTATATATCTTTTTATATGTAATATTTGTATATTTTATATATAATTATAATATATAATGGGTTTCCTTGGTGGCTCAGATGGTAAAGAATCTGTCTGCAATGCAGGACATCCAGGTTTGATCCCTGGGTTGGGAAGATCCCCTGGAGAAAGGAATGGCTACCCACTCCAGTATTCTTGCCTGGTGAATTCCATGGACAGAGGATCCTGGTGAACTATAGTCCAGGGAGTCACAAAGATTTGGACAAGACTAAGTGAGACCAGTCCTGGGTGTTCATTGGAAGGACTGATGTTGAGGCTGAAACTCCAATACTTTGGCCACCTCATGCGAAGAGTTGACTCATTGGAAAAGACTCTGATGCTGGGAGGGATTGGGGGCAGGAGGAGAAGGGGACGACAGAGGATGAGATGGCTGGATGGCATCATTGACTCGATGCACATGAGTTTGGGTGAACTCTGGGAGTTGGTGATAGACAGGGAGGCTTGGTGTACTGCGGTTCATGGGGTCGCAAAGAGTTGGACACAACTGAGCGACTGAAATGAACTGAACTGAAGCGACTAGCACATATAATATATAATAAAATATAGAAGTATATTTTTATATATAGAAATTATATATGCACACACACACACATATATATACATACCATATATATATACATACATACACACATAGAGATTGATTTCTTATAAGGAATTGGGTCCCAGTTTCGAAGGCTGGGAAGTCCCAAGATCTGTCACCTGCAGCTCAAGACCCATGATATCCCATGTATAGTTTCAGGACAAGTCTGAAGGCCTGAGGATCAAAAGAGCTGATGGTGTAAATTCTAGTTCAAAAGCTGCAGTACCCAAGACAAGACAATGTTTCATTTTTGAGTTCAAAGGCCAGAAAAATCTGGTGTTCCAGCTTGAAGCAGTCAGGCTGGAGGAGTCCCCCTCTTGTTCAAGGGGACTCAGCCTTTTTGTTGTATTTAAGCCTTCAGCTAACTGAGGGAGAGCCACCCATCTATATTAGGGAGGCAATCTGCTTTATGTAGTCTACAAATTCAAATATTCATCACATCCAAAATCATCCTCATGACACACCCAGAATAATGTTTGACCAATCCAGGTACCCTGTGGCCCAGGCAAGTTGACAAATAAAATTAACCATCACACACCTTTTCTCTTGCCAGCCTCTTAAGTGGATAGAGGCATGTATATCTCAGAGTGAGTGGCACAGGATGAAGTCTGCCCCTTTCCAGCACCTGTTAGGAACAGTTGCCCACTGTGGGGTACGACCTCTTGTGGCACGAATCAGAAGGACTTCCTGCTCCTAATGTGTGTGGGCAGATGCCCTTTCTATCTGCAGGAGTGAGGGCTCTGAGCCCCAACCCAATCTGGACTTGTGTCACTATGCATACAGTAGATCCCCTGGTCCCTGGCATGTGTTGGGTTTCTCTCTATGCCCTCTCCCCACCCCCCAGCTCCACTTGGCCTTCTTTGTTTCTGTGTTGATACGCTGCTGGAGAAAGCCAAAGACCTGGGCTGGCTGGACCCCAGCAGTTCATCATCTCTGCCTTTCTCTGGATCTTCACTATTACCCACTGTGCCTTTTGTCATTCCTTAGCAACTGACCCACTTACCCAGTCTTCTATTCAATAACTATTTTTGAGCATCTACTACTTGCCAGATACCATGATCTGTTAACAGGGATGTAGAAAAAAAAAAAAAACAAAACAGAGGTGATCTCTGCTCTCAGGGAGCATACAGCCTGAGAGACTCCAAGAGGCAGGTGTCCTAAACCTGCCTAAATACCTCAGTCCTCTGTATTTGCAGGTGACTTCAGTGACAACCATGGGTTCACCCCGTTAGAAGCTCCTGGGTCTTTACTGTTGTTGGCACTCTCTCCAGCATTCCCTGTGCCCCCTGGATAGCTGAAGCTGATGCTGGCAGGCTCTTGGGTCTCCTCTAGCCAATGGTGCTCCTGCTTCTCCTCTTCCTTTTTCTTACTGCTCCCTCCTACATTTCCTCCTGCTGAGATTTCAGCCTGTCCTCCCACATGCCCAATCCGGAACTCTGTTCACGGAGACCTCTCATTCTGAACCCAAGGTCACTAAGTCCTGTTTATTCTTCCTCCTAAAAAAAAAAAAAAATCACCTTCTTTCTGTCCATCTTTATTAGCACTGCCTCATCATCTGCCCCCAGGCTCAACTCTTTCCCCCTCTAATCTAGCTTTCACACCGTTTCCAGAAAACAATTCAAATACATCTTATCATGTCCTACTCCTGATTCAAGTTTTTCAATGGCTTTTCACAAGCTGGAGCAGGGCTTTAGCACACTTTTTTTTTTCTTTTGGAAGAAGCGTGCTGTTTTTCCTTCAAAATGTAATATGAAGCACTAAAAAGAAATGAGCTATCAAACCATAAAAAGACATGGAAGAAACTTAAATGCATATTACTAAGTAAAAGAAGCCAATATGAAAAGACTGCATACTATAGGATGTGCATACTACATGAAACTCTGGAAAATGCAAAGCTATGGAAAAAGTAAAAGGGTCAGTGGATGCCAGGAGTTAGAGGTCAGAAAAAAATAGGCAGAGCACAGAGGATTTTAAGGGCAGTGAACTACTCTGTATAATACTATGATGGTGAATATCTATTATGACATTTGTCCAAACCCACAGAGTGTAAAACACCAAAGTTATACATATAAGTGTAGTCTTTGGGAGATAACAGTATGTCAACATAATAATACATTTACGATATATATGAATAATACAGTCGGTATATAATAATAATACATTCATTACAGTAAGACTGTAATGAATGTACTACTTTGATGTGGGATGTTGATAGTGGGGGAAGCTGTGTGTATATGATGTAAGGGGAAATTTCTGTACTTTCTGCTCAGTTTTGCTGTGAACCTACTCCTGTTCTAAAAAACAAAGTCATTTACGACATACTACATTAAAATTTTTTAATTTAAAGTACTACATTTAAATTTACCTTTAAAATCTTATATTCATATTCACATTTAGAAAAGTAGAGCTACTTTGCTGAAGTGGTGGCAATGGAAGGAGGAGGGCAGGGAAATGTGTCTCCTGTCTGTACCTCATCTCTCAGATGTTCCCCGAGACCTTGGGGCTGAAGGACTTGGAGGAACCTCAGAGACCTGGAGGACTAGAGCTCAATGCCTTAGTGAGGCAAATGATGGCCTTCCTAATCAGGCCTAGCTTTCTTTCCAGGCTCAGTTCTTCCCCAATACCTTGCCTTCCCAATGTTCTACACAGACACTAGTATTCCTCCATTATCTCCCACTCCATGGGTCTCCCTCCAGGCCATTGCTTACATTGCTCTTTCTGTCTTTCATCCTTCCCCCCTTTTCTCTACTTGATGACCCCCTTCAAGTCTCAGCTTGAACAGCACCTCCCCTGTGGAGCTGCTCCAGATTCCCCAGGAGACCTTCTTCATGCTTGGTTCATCCTGTACCCTCTATTATGGCATCCGTCCAATGCACTGTCTGTTTTTGCATGCCTGACTCCAATTACACTGTGAGCAATTTGAGAGCAGTTTTCATCTTGATAGCCTTGCTGTTTTCATCTTGATAACCTCTGTAGCTAGCATGATACCTGGTTTCCTGAATGTTTGCTGAAAATGAACGAGTGGAAGAATGAATGAATACATAAATTTTCCTCTTTCTCTCTCAGAAGATGATCCCACTTCCCACTAGACTGAGATGATGCTCAATCACTCTTTGGCGGCTTTTCTACATTCCCATCAATTTCTTTGATTTTGGGTCAGTGTATTTACAAACCAATCTAGCCACAGCAGCTCACAGCTGGGTCTCCACTTGACTCCCACCTCCTATTCTTTTGTTGACAGAGCTGTGTTCCTTTAGCTGTATCTTCAGTTCATCCTTGAGTTATTTCACCTTTCTGCTTCCATTTGCATATGCTCTTGGTTTAGCAAAAGGAAGCTTGGTAGGAAGAGAAATTCCCAGCCTGTCCTTCTCCAAAGTACTTCAGTAAAAGACATCTGTAATCCTATGATTGCTTGGAATATTTAATACTTAATTTTCAAAGCCTCAGTTCAACACATGTTATAACTGAGCTGATATCCCAAGTCTACAACAGTAAATCCAGCTCCACCTGGATTTGACAGCTGAGGTATGCAGAGCCTGAAAAATTATCTAAAGTTGGTGCATTATTCCTTCCTATGAATTTTTTGTCTCCTATGTTTTACAGAAGTAGGTAGCTCAGAAAAGTTCTCAAAGGATACTTATTCAAGCCTTGTTTACCTGTTTTTATTGAAGCCAGTCAATCCCATGAACTTTTCTTGTTTCCTCCTATTTTTTCATGCCATGTCTTATCACAAGTGTTCAAGCTCTTAGAAAAAAACCCTAAAGCTCAAATCAGGACTTGCTCCTGAATCAGGTCTGTTTCAAAATTCACCAAAATACCTACAGCTCATACACAGTTTTAAAAAACTAGTCTGCCCCCTGGAGACTCACTTATATGTGGCACTTCATAGGTACCTGAAATTTTTATAGTCTTAAGGGCTTTTGGTTGAGTTTTCTAGGTACTTTTGATGAAATATTTTCCATTATAGATATTGATTCTATGAGACAATTGTCTAAGACTGTTCACTGTATTTCTCTTTTTTTTAAACTTTTTTTGTGTTGGGGTATAGCTGATTAACAATGTTGTGATCATTTCAGGTGAACAGCGAAGGGACTCAGGTATACATATACATGTATCCAATCTCCCCTAAACGCCCCTCTCATGCAGGCTGCCACATAACATGGAGCAGAGTTCCATGTGCTGTATGGTTATCCATTTTAAATATAGTAGTATGTGCATGTCCATCCCAAGCTCTCTAACTATCCCTTCCCCCCAATCCTTCCTGCCTCTGGCAACCATAAATTCATTCTCTAAGTCTGGATTGTTCACTATATTTCTTAATCCATATTTTCTTAAATTGCTATAGTCCTTAACTTCTTTGAGTAATAAGTAGTGAATAGCTATTTATCATTTGTTGCTGTTGTTGCTGTTATTGTTTAGTTGCTAAGTCATGTCTGTTAACCAGTCTCAAAAAAAGGTTAGAATATCCCTGGTAATGAATCTACAGGGTCTTTCTAATACAAGTAAACATTAACAAAATAAGAGCCATTAACTGAGCAAAAGTCAAATTGCCTTAGTCTTATAGTGAACAAAGACCACCTTCACTTCCCAAACCACATTATAATAATTTAAGGAGAATCAGAAAAACTCAGGCATCATTAGCCTTCAATATTTTTGCTATACTGTGAAAGGGGGCAGAATCAGTTGCCACTATCTTTTATTCATTCACTATCATTGCTTCATCCAGCCTCCACACTCACAAAATTCAAGAAACCTTCCTCCCAGTTCCTCCTCCCAACCCGCATTGCCTTTTTCATACTGTTCATGGGGTTCTCAAGGCAAGAATACTGAAGTGGTTTGCCATTCCCTTCTCCAGTGGACCACATTTTGTCAGAACTCTCTGCCATGACCCGTCCATCTTGGGTGGCCCTACACGGCATGGCTCATAGTTTCATTGAGCTAAACAAAGCTGTGGTCCATGTGATCAGTTTGGTTAGTTTACTGTCATTGTGGTTTTCATTCTGTCTGCCCGATGGATAAGGATAAGAGGCTTATGGAAGCTTCCTGTTGGGACAGACTGATTGAGGGGGAAACTGGGTCTTGTTCTGATGGGCGGGGCCATGTTCAGTAAATCTATAATCCAATTTTCTCTTGATGGGTGGGGCTGTGTTCCCCTCCTGTTGCTTGACCTGAGGTCAAACTATAGTGGAGGCAATGAAGATAATCTCCTTAGAAAAAAAGTTATGACCAACCTAGACAGCATATTAAAAAGCAGAGACATTACTTTGCCAACAAAGGTCCATCTAGTCAAAGCTATGGTTTTTCCAGTAGTCATGTATGGATGTGAGAGGTGGACTATAAAGAAAGCTAAGCGCTGAAGAATTGATGCTTTTGAACTGTGGTGTTGGACAAAACTCTTGAGAGTCTCTTGGACTGCAAGGAGACCCAACCAGTCCATCCTAAAGAAAATCAGTCCTGAATGTTCATTGGAAGGACTGATGCTGAAGCTGAAACTCCAATACTTTGGCCACCTGATGTGAACAACCAACTCATTGGAAAAACCCCGATGCTGGGAAAGATTGAAGGCAGGAGGACAAGGAGACAATAGAGGACAAGATGGTTGGATGGCATCACCAATGCAATGGACATGAGTTTGAGTAGCCTCCGGGAGTTGGTGATGGACAGGGAAGCCTGGCATGCTGCAGTCCATGGGGTCGCAAAGAGTTGGACATGACTGTGCTACTGAACTGAACTGAATGAAACCCACTTTGAATCTCACATCATCAGTCCCCCCATGTTACTTACTCATCCCTAGTCAGTCCTTCTCATAGGAAAAGTTTAGCTCTGGTTCACCGTCACTCTCTCCCATATTAGTTTTGCCATACATTTTAGTGATTTCAGTGACCTCAAAGGTAATCAATCCTTCCCTACACCTTTGTCTTTCAGCTTCTTGACCTCTTCTGGTCTACTTATCTTGCATTCAGCACAACCTCAGTCACTCTTTCCCAAGGGACATGCTTTAGACTTTAACAAGGGCAGGACCCCCCATAATCTCAATTTCAAGAATCTTTCTTTCCAACTACCACTTTTTTTTTTTCACTAAGAGATTTAGTTGTATTTTTATTACTCTTTATTTATTTATTTAATTTAATTAATTTATTATTATTATTTTACTTTACAGTATTGTATTGGTTTTGCCATACAGTGACATGAATCTGCCACAGGTGTACATCTGTTCCCCATCCTGAACCCCCCTCCCACCTCCCTCCCCGTACCACTTTCTATTCTTCTGTTCTACTGTCTCTACGGATCTTACTCCAACAATCCCTTGGTCCTCTGGATGTACAATTCACTGACCCTTCCCACTTTTCACTGTCCTTCTGTCTCCTCCTTTTCCTGGCTTTAGTCCTCAATTTCCTACCTGCTCAGCTTCAACCCCAAAGTCCACCATTACAATCACCCCTTTGCATAAACCCTCAGCATCATTGCCTCTCTTTTTTATCTTATGCCCTTGTAAAACCCCACCTGGACTTGCATGGCTGAACACGACTGGAAGAAAAACACCCAACCATGGAGATGGTCTCTTCAAATTTATTAGCACAAATCTCAAGCAGATCCTTAATGCTGTCTAGCCACTCTGATGCATCACCTTGGTCCATTCACTCTTCTTTTTCTGCTGCTGCTGCTAAGTCACTTCAGTCGTGTCCGACTCTGTGCAACCCCATAGATGGCTGCCCACCAGGCTCCCCCGTCCCTGGGATTCTCCAGGCAAGAACACTGGAGTGGGTTTCCATTTCCTTTTCCAATGCATGAAAGTGAAAAGTGAAAGTGAAGTTGCTCAGACGTGTCCGACTTTGTGCGACCCCATGGACTGCAGCCCACCAGGCTCCTCTGTCCATGGGATTTTCCAGGCAAGAGTAGTGGAGTGGGTTGCCATTGCCTTCTCCGATTCCCTCTTCTACTCTCCTAGAAATTCTCTCTCTCCTCAAACTTTCAACACCACTCTTCCATCCTCGCTAATAGCTGATATGACCTTGCTTCTGATTTCACTGAGAATACAGAAGCAGTAGAAAACAACTTCTACAAGATACTGCTTCTGTCACCCTGTCAATCCACCTTCCAGCCTCAAAGCCCATGTACTCTGCCTTCTTTCATGTTACTCTCCTCTTGTGTCTTCCAGAAGCCATTCCAGGTATTTTTTTCTCTAGTTATCTTAACCATTGTTTTCCCTTCTCAAATGAATTTCTCCATCAGCATATGCATGTGCTGTCATTTCTTCCATGTGTTAGGGCAGCCCCTCTGACCACACCTACCTGTCCAGCTTCCATTCCATTTTCTGCTTCTCTTTATAGAAATAGTCATCAAAAAAGCAGCTGCCAGTCCTTTATAAGCTCTCTTGAACATATTCCAGTCATGTGTCAGTGAACCCCTCACTCCTTCAAAATGGATCTTTTCAAAGTCATTAGTGACTTGCATGTAGCTAAACTGAATGATCAATTCTTGACCCTCATCTTGCTTGATTCATGAGCAGCATTGACAGAGGTTGTCTCTATCCCCCTTGAAATGTTGGATTCTAGGATTCCCTATTCTCCTGGTTTTCCTCATCTGTTTTTTTGAAAACAAAAACAAAAACCCACTGCTTGTTTTCAATGTTCTTTGTTGGTTCTTCCTCATTTTCTCAACTTAATGGACTTCCCAGGTCACAGACCATGTTCTTCTGTTTTCTGTTCTATTTATACTCACTCCTTTAATGTTCTTATCCAATTTCATGGCTTATATAATATATACATGTTGATGACTCCTACAGCATTCTACATCCAGCTCAGATCTCACTTCTAGACTCAAGATTCATATATCCTTTTGCCTATATACATATATGTCTTTTCTTGGATGTCTAATAGGTATCTTAAACTTAATATGTCCCAAATCAGTCAGCTCTCTCCTCTCCTAAGTCTCTCTTCCTTCATTCTTCCACATCTCACTTACTGGCAATTCCATCTTTTCTGTTGCTCAGGCAAAAAACCTTAGAGTCATCTTTGACTCTTCTCTTGCAACCGAAATAGAATCCAACAGAAGATGTGCCAGGCTCAACCTTCAGAACACAGCTCTCTGTATTCTGACTACCACCTCTCACTAAGTCCTCAGCTACCATCCTGGTCTAGACTCTCTTCAGTTACAGAAACAGTTCTGATGACGTTGAATTGCCTCAACAGCAAAGTGGCCTTTCCCTTATCTGGGGAATGTCTAAAAGCTGTATGACGACCCAAGCCTCACATTCAGATTTTATAATTTCAGATTTATTCTTATGATGTTAAAATCGCCATCTCTTCTTAGTTGTCTTTAAATATTTATCTTGTCCCTAAAGCATTTAAGGTACATTAGAAAAGTATATGTGTGAATGTGTGTGTGTGTGTTAGTTGCTCAGTTGTGTCTGACTCTTTGTGACCCCACGGGCTGTAGCCCACCAAGCTCCTCAGTCCATGGAATTCTCCAGGCAAGAATAGTGGAGTATATAAAGACATTAAAATAGAAAAATATGAGAAAATTAGGGAAAGGGAAGATAAGGACAGAAAAAAAATCATATAATGTCACAGGTGAATTGTGCATACACCCACATGCCATGAGGTTTTGTACCCTTGTTAGAAAGGGAAATAACAGAGGAGTCTCTTCCTCTAAGATGTGCTTTAATATCAGATCTCTTTTTGCTTAACAGGCCCCCAGAAGACATTATGATCACAGTAGCCCCTTGGGCCTGAGTGGCAGAGGGCTGTGTGGGGCAGGAAAGGAGAAGGGTTGTATGCTCAGAAGAAGTGAGGCAACGTTGGTCAGGAGGACCCTTCTCTCCCAAGACTGGGTCCTGACCTACACCCCAATCATTCCCTGGTATTCCCTCCAATCTCCCACCTCCCAGCTCACCCCTACGTGTTACCCTGAGTACTTACCAAGACCCAAGCAAGAAACTCTGAGTCCTGATTTTCCAAGATTCCTAAAATAAAAATAAAGCAACACATGGTCATCGTTTCCTCGGGTAGAATTTTATCTGTGAGTATTAAATCTCACTTAAAATTTTTTTAATTGAAATATAGTTGATTAACAGCATTGTGTTAGTTTCAGGTATATAAACTTAACCTTTTATGACACTGTTCTTGACTAGAGCCGTGGTGGGGGCAGAGCTCCAGATGCAGGCCTGTGGTTTGGGGAAGAGTCTCTTTCATCCCTATTTGGGTGCTTTAAAGTCCAAAATGTCCTTAGGCTCAGCACAACAACAAAGGGTCCCCACAAAACACAGCTTTTCAGCCCTTTGGTCTTCTTTATCAGTTTTCTTACAAATGTAATATCTCTCTTCTTGAGGGCAAGATTTGTAGATTATTTACCCATCAGTCATTCTTCATTCATCCATCAATTCTGGCCCATAGTGGACCCTTAATAAACATTTGTTGGCTGAGTAACAGATGAACTGACCTTTAAAGCAAAGTATTACTACAGATGGATAGGGAATATTAAAAGAACAAATACAAAATAATCCTTTAGGCTATTTAAACTAAATTAGATTACTTTTATTAAAAAACTACACAAAATTCCTACAAAAAGGTCAGACAGTCCTTAAATGATTCTTCCTTTCCTCAACATTTTGCTTTTCATCCTTAAAAGTTGATCCAGGGAGAGGAAATATATTTTCATTCTTTAAGTAGAAAAAGAACTAGGTGCTCTAATCTTAACTGTAAGGTATTTGTGGAGACCCAGACGCAACCCATCTTCCTGTCATCTGCCTAATGCCATCAGAGAGGAAATCGAATTCTCAGAGAAAGGATATCTCATCGAATTTTGTAGGGATCCAGTGTGAAGAGATGAAGCTGACGTTATTGAAACACGGTAGAAAAGTGTATTCCTTACTTTCTGATCAGATGCTTTTATGAAAATATAGCTTTTTTCCCTGCTTCTATCCAAACAAAACAGAACCAACTTTTCTAAAAAGTTTTCTACAGCTCAGTTCTTCCAAATTCTCTCTTGATTATCCTACAGTTTGATTTCTTTAGAGCTAGTAATCAGTGCTCTTATTTTTGCATCTATTTCTTTTCCTTGCTTGCTACTGTCTATAAAATTCCACCTAAGCAACACAGTTCCTTTCCTAGCCTGGTTCAAAGGACATTACACTGAGAGGAGTTGAAAGATCCAGATTTTTGTGACTTTGTTGCAACCAGCTAGGTGACCTTGGAGATATCACTTCCTCCTTGGACTTCCTTGGAGATATCACTTCCTTTCTAACCCTAATTTCTTCATAGTAAAATGGGGTAGCAATGTCTATGCCATTCTTCCAGCATCGCTGTTGTGGGACTGGAACATGATAATGTATGCTAATGTGTTCACAGTAAACAAATGCAAAAGCATAATTATTTTTGGTGCTTCCTGACTCTTCTAATGCTGTCACAGACATAGTGCTAAATTTCCCATATGAATTGGATATGTCTACCTGGCAGGAAACTATTGCATAAAGGTGTGTGTGAAAAATATTTTGAACTGCTAAGTAGGAGAAAAATACTTGGACCTCTCCCATGAAATTAATTTGCGTAAGGAATTGTTCTTTTAGTAGTTTCTCAGAAAACCACAGGATGTACAGCCAGAAGATTTGCTTTGTGGTCTAAAAGTCTACTGATTTTAAAGGGTAGGAATATAGAGTGAAAGCTATATAGTCGGGAGTATAAAAAAAGACTTACACCAGAGCAAAAAAATCAAAGAAAATATATAAGTGAATAACAGTCTTCCAGGTAGAGATATTTGACATTGATGAATTACTGATTTATTGACAGATTACCATGTTCAAAGCAATGTGTAAGGTCATAAAGATACAGAGAGGAACAAGGCACAGTTCTCTACCCTTAAGGAGTTCTCTGTCCTTTTCTGAGGGACACAGAAGAGCAACCGTGTAATCACTGTAGAGTGGGGGATGTCCTCCCATGGAGGTTCTTGACAGCACATGGAGGAGCTGTCTCAGGCTTGCACTTGCATAACTATGTGGGTGTCATGGGGGAAGAGATCCAGGTAAGAAATTTCATGTAATTTTAATATCTTTCAGTGACTTAGAGCACAATAGGGAACAGGAACTTGGTGCAGAAAATTATGCAGAGGAAGAAATTTTTCTAACAAACTCAAAAAGGGCGAGATTATGACACTGGGCACTTACTGAGCAGCATCTCAGCACCCAAGGTAGGGAGACCTGCTCTAAGTTCCCTTATGCCAGTGATTTAGGGAGACAGTGATCACTCTGATACGGGTTTGCAGGGTCAAACTTGAGAAACTTGGGAACTGCCGGCCAATACAAACTGCAAAGTAGCAAGTACTCAACCTGGCCCATGTTATTGCCACTGCTGTTTGAACACCCAGGCCAGCTTTTCTGGAATGAAAGCCTTAGAAGATTTTTCAATTACAGACAATTATTTATACAGTGGTGATAGGTCTCACATTGAGCCTTGGTGTTTTTATTTAACTTTTTCACAGATTATTATTTTTTTCTCTGTACGTGGAAGGATTGGGCTTCGCTGTTGGCTCAGTGGTAAAGAATCTGCCTACCAATGCAGGAGACACAGGTTTGATCCCAGGGTTGGAAAGATCCCTGGAGAAGGAAATGGCAACCCACTCCTGTATTCTTGCCTGGGAAATCCCACAGTCAGAGGAGTCTGGCAGGCTACAGTTCATGGAATCACAAAAAAGTCAGACACAATGTAACAACTAAATAACAAGAACAAATGGAATGATTACCAAATTCAGTTAGCTGTTTTTTTAAAGTGAGAGGTATTTTCTGTGCATAAGCCATACCTGGTCTCTAAGTCCATTGCCCTTACTTTTTGCAGGGATAAGTTTCATTGTGAGGCTCCTACCCAGTAAAGCACTCTTGCCGCTCACTTAGCAGATGGAGAAGATAGGAGGAAATAACTTCCTCCAGTTCATGTGGATTTCCAACACAATTTCCGTGATTCCAAATGGCATATCTCCATCCAGCCCACGTTCCTGTCTGCACAATACTAAGCGGAGGTGGGGTGATTATTTAGCCACTTTGATCCGTTTAAGCTCTGCTGGGTAATGGAAGCCCAAATACTTGACACAGTTGATCTAATGAGTCCAAAATACATCATCCAAAAGCTTGTTTGTGTGGCTTGAGCACCAAATAATGGCCAACTTTACACATCACACTGGGCTGGGACAGGTGTCCTGGAACCTCCTCTGTCCAACTCAATGGAATTTTCATGCTCACTTCATGACCTTGTGTGACACTGTGCATTGAAACAGCTTAATGTGATGGCATTTTATCTCTTAATTCCTCAGCATTAGCACAGGTGAGGCTACCAAAAATTCTGGAAGCACATCAAATGTCCAAATAGATAGAATTTCTTTTCCATTTAATTCAAGGCAGTTGCACTGCACTAGCTTCCCTATTTTATCTGTGTCAGACATACCAGAAGAAAGTCTCACTGTGTTCATTTTTAGTATGTGCTCCCATTCAACTCAAAATAAAAGCTCCTCTTTCCCAAGTGAACCTGGGCTGCTCAGCTGCTAATATTAGAAATGAATGACATCAATATGGGGGCACGGTACACTTAGCTTTGTCAGTCAAATTTTGGAAATCCTAAACCTTAAGTCAAAGCTTTGGGAAAGTTACTGGAGAAGGGATATAGCTTCTTGAGAAGCCAAAGGTTGCATTTCTTCTTTCTAAAGACAGAATTGTCCTCTCGGTGGCTGAACTTGTTTTAAGACAATGGTTAGTCCCATGACAGATACATTAAATATAATTTCTAGTGTTGTTTTCTGGAGCATCCATCATGCACTTTTTATTTTAAGACAATAATAGAATTGTAAGAACTGAAATCAAATGTCACTTAGGCACAGTATCAAATACCATTTGATGTTTACAGGTCCTTTACAAATCAAAGATGCTAAAAGCAGAAGATTAGCAGCCTAAATGTGTTGTTTTAAAGTCCTTGCTTCCTCATACGTGTATCTTAGACACTATTTACAGTAAACTGCTTGGAAGAAAGGAACAGTTGGCTAAAATAGGTACCTTGCATTTGACCAAGAAAGATGCATGTTGCACAGGAGAAAAATCCCTTATTTAGAGGCTGACACAACAGAGACAAACTGAAGGCACATGTAAAGGGCTCCAGTGGCCTTGTCAAACTGGCAGAAACAAATTTGGTTTGACCTGGTTTTCACAGGCTCAGATCATTACATCATCTGCTGTTTTAGTCTAGCTGAACATCTTTCTGATCCTTCTAAACCACATTCTGCTGTGTGGGGGGCCTTACCTGGAAGCTACTAGTCAAACGTGGGGTGTGAAATGGAAAAAAAAAAGAAATGTACAGTTAACCTGTTTTGAAAAATACAGAGCAGAAGGTATGTTCATTTGTCAGCCAGCTTGTTTTTATAGCTGTATGAGAACATACATTTTTACAGCCATGAAGGTGACTACAAATGGTGATAACGTTTTCTTATGAGGGTACCGTTCATCACTGTTGACGGTGATTGATGATTCATTTGGAAACCAGCAGGCATATAAATGGTTTAGCCATGCATTTTGATGACAGACATTGATAAGTAGCACAAGGAAACTTTGTTTCATTCCTTCCTTTATCTAAGTAGAGGCAAAGTAGAATGGGATTCTTTCAAATTCTTTGGTTTAAAGGTTCAAGCCATTTATCTGTTGTAAATTCCAACTAGATTCTTATTCATTTTCTTTGGACATATAAAAAATCACCTGTTGATCTGTGCACTCTAAAAAAGTCTGCAGAAGTATAGCAAAAAGAGATTTCCCTATAGTTAATTAATCAGTTTAATAGAACTGTGTATGACATTGGGCAGGTTACTTAAACTTTTCAAGCTTCTTTCCTCATTCATAAATGGGGATATTAATAGCTCCCTGCTTTTTCTTTCTTTAGGAGATTGAGAAAATATAAATGCAGCACCATTCACAGGAAACTTAAGTGTTCAAAAAATGATATTTACTTTCTTTCTTTCTTATTTTCTAGGAAAAGTGGCATCTCAAACACTGACGCTGGTGAGGTTCCGATTCAGGACTAAAGCTGTTAGAAGGTTGCTTCTGTGGCTTTCAAGACCTATTTCTGTGACCATATCCTCTTACTTCATGGGTTTGTGCTTAGACATTGCAAACATCCTAAATCTATTATATGTGAATTGTGAGTCATTTTGCTAGGACCTTTAAGACAGTGGGAAACAGGGGCTAAAGATAGATAATGGAGGTGAAGGAGAAGGTGGTATTCTGTTGGGAAAGGCAGTTTGGAGAATTCATGTGGGTCTGAGAAATTTAGAACCTTTCTTCTGTGACCGCCAGGAGGAGGGACATGGAGTTGGAACACAAGGTTGTGCCCAAGAGCAGAACTTGGATGATCTGCACGGTGGAGATGGTGATAGGGGTTGCGAAAGGCTCATCAAAGTCTACTTATCACTGAAATAAAAGTTGCTCACTGCTTTTTCTGTCCCAAGGATCTAAGGCATCAGAATAGCTGGAAATAATTCAGTCTGAAGTCAAGAGAATCTAGAACCTTTTTATCTAAGGGCATACCATTTGGGGTTCATGAACATGCATGAGAAAAATACATTTTTATTTTTCACCAACTTCTAACTGAAATTTAGCTCCTCCTTCAAGTATAAATGTTGGCAAGAAACCACAGAAGTACCCACATTAACTGTTACTTTGCCATCAAAAGAAATTACAGGTATTTTTCTACCACATCACAGTTACCTCAGAGATTTAAAAAAATAATTTTCACTGGCTATTTATACCTATCACCTTTTGGAAATTTGGCACTCAGCCTACTCCTAGAGCTTGTTATTTAATATATTGAGAAAGAAGTGAATGTCTTATTAGGTCACAAATTTGGATTTTAAATATTTTGAACTGTTTATCTAGTTAATCAGATTCTTGTATATTTTATGTTATGTGTTTAAAAGCACTTTTTCTAAGGAGTCCATAAACTTCACCAGACTGCCAGAGGGGTCCATACATCAAGCATCTTGAACGTAGCTAAAAGAAATATGTCGTTTTAAAAATGCCTCTTCGTGCATCCATCTGCCACAAAGCAACATGGGTTTACAAGCATCTTTTTCAAACCATGAGGGTCGGCAATCCTGAAAAGTTTTGAAAGTGAAATATGCCATACCCTATAGCTACTCTTTAAAATGTGTATAATAAAGTTGATAGTGTTGGTGTTTAGTATTCCTTTGTTTAATTTTAGTAAGTTACAAAAAATTTTTAGGCCCTTGCTGAATTTACTTTCAATTCAGGCTTGCTGCTTGAATTACCTCTACTGCTGCTGCTACTGTTAAGTCGCTTCAGTCGTGTCTGACTCTGTGTGACCCCACAGACGGCAGCCCACCAGGCTCCCCCGTCCCTGGGATTCTCCCGGCAAGAACACTGGAGTGGGTTGCCATTTCCTTCTCCAATGCATGAAAGTGAAAAGTGAAAGGGAAGTCGCTCAGTTGTGTCTGACTCCTAGCGACCCTATGGACCACAGCCTACCAGGCTCCTCCATCCATGGGATTTTCCAGGCAAGAGTACTGGAGTGGGGTCTTGACCCTAAGGTCTCCCATTACAGGGCTCTTCAAGAGCCTCATCCATCCGTCTATAGCTGGAGTCTGCTGGGCTTACCCACTAGGGCAGAGGAGACAGAAGAGGATTTGCCATCCCCAGGGCTCTGGGGTTTCAGCCTCATGCATGGTATTTCTTTTGTAACAATTTACTTTAGTGTGATTCATTCATTCAATCATTTCACATTTCATTCCGTATTATATTTGTGTTTGTTTTAACATAAAATAATGTTTCCTTACTAATTCTTCAAGTAAGTTTATTGTCTCAGAGATGTGCCATGTTGGTTCCAAAGCTTTACCAGGTGCCCCTTGGCACCTTCTGCTGCCCCAGTTTGAGAGACTTGGTTATAAACTATTATCAGCCATTTATACCTTAGTGTGAGGAAGTTTCAGACTTTTTCTTATGTCAGCTTGGAGGATTAGATGAAACAGTCAAGAAATAAAGCGCTCAAGTTCTGAAAGAATTGGAAGAGGGAATAAAAGTAGGGTGGCAGGGCTTCTCAGGTGGTGCTAGTGGTAAAGAACCTGTCTGCCAATGCAGAAGACTTAAGTGCTGCAGGTTCAATCCTTGTGTTGGGAAGATCCCCTGGAGGGGGGCATGGCAACCCACTCCAGTATTCTCTCCTGGAGAATCCCATGGACAGGGGAGCCTAGAGGGCTACGTCCATAGGGTTGCAAAGAATCAGACACGACTGAAGTGACTTAGCATGCACACATGGCAGGAAGATGAAGGAATCGGCCCCACAGGAGAAAATAAACTTTGCCACCTTCTAAATTTTGTCCAATATCACATCTCTCTTAACAACCAAATGATCACACTTTCTTGTGTGAATATCACACATATACTTGCATTTTCAACACTAAGAAGAAAGAATCGAAAGCTTTCAAAGTTTTCTTCACCCTGGGGTGATGATTTGTTTTCAAAGAAGTTCCACAAGATGAAGCAAAGGTAAAGCCTTCTGTATCATCCACTTTGTAATGAGATTTGTGTTAGTTTCCACTGTAATGAGCTGTGTAGTTTTCAAAGGCAAAATAAACAAAAAAGCATCTAAGACAGATTTCATGCTCCAAATCTTCCCAATTCCATTTCTTACTTTCCCTTTAGAAAGTAAAAGCAGCCACGTGACTGAGACTGAGGCATGAGCTTGACTGAGGGGTGGGGTGATATTTAAATATGCACTTAATCAAAAGCAAATGCTTCCAGTCATCATGCATTCGTTTGCCATTCACTTTCTTTGACAGAGGAAGGTAAAACTAATGCCTGTTTTCTCTGTGGGCTCAGTCCTCTACATCTGCTTTCAGAGTGCCATACATCATGGTGCATGTTGTTTTTGGGTGTTAGTTGCTCAGTCGTGTCTGACTCTTTGCAACCCCATGGACTGTAGCCCACCAGGATCCTCTGTCCATGGGATTTTCCAGGCAAGAATACTAGAATGGGTTGGCATTCCCTTCTCCAGGGGCTCTTCCAGATCCAGAGATGGAACCCAGTTTTCCTGCACTGCAGGCAGATTCTTTACTGACTGAGCCACCAGGGAAGTCCATATTATATGTAATATGATTTTCTCCTTCCTGGAAGGAAGGTTGTTTCTCCTTCCAGACTGAGATCTGTGAGGGCAGGAACTGTGTCTAAAGTACCTGCTTATTCCCAACATAGAGCAAAGTCCTGGGCACATAGCAGGTGTTTGATGATGCTGACAGGGATGCTCTTATACTATTCTTTTGCTGTGGATAAAGACTGTTGTCACTCACTTGTTTCACTCTTGTTGGCTAGGGAGACTCTGTGGTTTACTGCCAACTCATGCCTCTGCCGAAGACTCCTGGACAAAAGAGTCCAAAATGCAGTACTTGGGTGCAATCTCAAAAATAATGGAATGATCTCTGTTCATTTCCAAGGCAAACCATTCAATATCACAGTAATCCAAGTCTATGCCCTGACCAGTAATGCTGAAGAAGCTGAAGTTGAATGGTTCTATGAAGACCTACAAGACCTTCTAGAATTAACACTCAAAAAAAAAAAAAAAGATGTCCTTTTCATTATAGGGGACTTGAATGTAAAAATAGTAAGTCAAGAAATACCTGGAATAACAGGCAAATTTGGCCTTTGAATACAAAACAAAGCAGGTCAAAGGATAACAGAGCTTTGCCAAGAGAATGCACTGGTCATAGCAAACACCTTCTTCCAACAACACAAGAGAAGACTACACAGGGACATTACCAGATGGTCAACACCAAAATCAGACTGATTATATTCTTTGCAGCCAAATATGGAGAAGCTCTACATAGTCACCAAAAACAAGACCAGGAACTGACTGTGGCTCAGATCATGAACTCCTTATTGCCAAATTCAGACTTAAAGAAAGTAGGGAAAACCACTAGATCATTCAAGTATGACCTAAATCAAATACCTTATGATTATACAGTGGAAATGACAAATAGATTCAAAGGATCTGATAGACAGAGTGCCTGAAGAACTATGCACAGAGGTTCATGACACTGTACAGGAGACAGTGATCAAGACCATCCCCAAGAAAAAGAAAAGCAAAAAGGCAAAATGGTTGTCCGAGGAGGCTTTAAAAATAGCCGAGAAAAGCAGAGAAGCTAAAGGCACAGGAGAAAAGGAAAGATATACATCCATTTGAATGCAGAGTTCCAAAGGATAGCAAGAAGAGATAAGAAAGCCTTCCTCAGCGATCAATGGAAAGAAATAGAGGAAAACAACAGAATGGGAAAGACTAGAGATCTCTTCAAGAAAATTAGAGATACCAAGGGAACATTTCATGCAAAGATGGGCACAATAAAGGACAGAAATGGTAGGGACCTAACAGAAACAGAAGATATTAAGAAGAGGTAGCAAGAATACACTGAAGAACTATACAAAAAAGATCTTCACACCCCAGATAATCACAATAGTGTGCTCACTCACCTAGAGCCAGACATCCTGGAATGTGAAGTCAAGTGGGCCTTAGGAAGCATCACTGTGAACAAAGCTAGTGGAGGTGATGGAATTCCAACTGAGCTATTTCAAATAGTAAACGATGATGCTGTGAAAGTGAAGCACTCGTAAGACCAGAAACTATAAAACTCCTAGAGGAGAACATAGGCAAAACACTCTCTGACATACATCACAGCAGGATCCTCTATGACCCACCTCCCAGAATATTGGAAATAAAAGCAAAAATAAACAAATGGGACCTAATTAAACTTAAAAGCTTCTGCACAACAAAGGAAACTATAAGCAAGGTGAAAAGACAGCCTTCAGAATGGGAGAAAATAATAGCAAATGAAGCAACTGACAAACAACTAATCTCAAAAATATATAAGCAACTTCTACAGCTCAATTCCAGAAAAATAAATGACCCAATCAAAAAATGGGCCAAAGAACTAAATAGACATTTCTCCAAAGAAGACATACAGATGGCTAACAAACACATGAAAAGATGCTCAACATCACTCATTATCAGAGAAATGCAAATCAAAACCACTATGAGGTACCATTTCACGCCAGTCACAATGGCTGCGATCCAAAAGCCTACAAGCAATAAATGCTGGAGAGGGTGTGGAGAAAAGGGAACCCTCTTATGCTGTTGGTGGGAATGCAAACTAGTACAACCACTATGGAGAACAGTGTGGAGATTCCTTAAAAAACTGGAAATAGAACTGCCTTATGATCCAGCAATCCCACTGCTGGGCATACACACTGAGGAAACCAGAAGGGAAAGAGACACGTGTACCCCAATGTTCATCCAAGCACTGTTAATAATAGCCAGGACATGGAAGCAACCTAGATGCCCATCAGCAGATGAATGGATAAGAAAGCTGTGGTACATACACACAATGGAGTATTACTCAGCCATTAAAAAGAATACATTTGAATCAGTTCTAATGAGGTGGATGAAATACAGAGTGAAGTAAGCCAGAAAGAAAAACACCAATACAGTATACTAACGCATATATATGGAATTTAAAAAGATGGTAACAATAACCTTGTGTACGAGACAGCAAAAGAGACACTGATGTATAGAACAGTCTTTTGGACTCTGTGGGAGAGGGAGAGGGTGGGATGATTTGGGAGAATGGCATTGAAATACGTATAATATCATATATGGAACGAGTTGCCAGTCCAGGTTCAATGCATGATACTGGATGCTTGGGGCTGGTGCACTGGGACGACCCAGAGGGATGGTATGGGGATGGAGAAGGGAGGAGGGTTCAGGATGGGGAACACATGTATACCTGTGGCAGATTCATTTCGATATTTGGCAAAACCAATACAATATTGTAAAGTTTAAAAATAAAATTAAAAAAAGAAAAAGTGCTGCACTCAATACGCCAGCAAATCTGGAAAACTCAGCAGTGACCATAGGACTGGAAAAGGTCAATTTTCATTCCAATCCCAAAGAAGGGCAATGCCAAAGAATGTTCAGACTACCACACAGTTGCACTCATCTCACATGCTAGTAAAGTAATGCTCAAAATTCTCCAAGCCAGGCTTCAACAGTACATTAACTGTGAACTTCCAGATGTTCAAGCTGGATTTAGAAAAGGCAGAGGAACCAGAGATCAAATTGCCAACATCCATTGGATCATTAAAAAAGCAAGAGAGTTCCAGAAAAACATATACTTCTGCTTTATTGACTATGCCAAAGCCTTCGACTGTATGGATCACAACAAACTGTGGAAAATTCTTCAAGAGATGGGAATACCAGACCACCTGACCTGCCTCCTGAGAAACCTGCATGCAGGTCAGGAAGCAACAGTTAGAACTGGACGTGGTAACAACAGACTGGTTCCAAATCAGGAAAGGAGTACATCAAGGCTGTATATTGTCACCCTGCTTATTTAATTTATATGCAGAGTACACCGTGCAAAATGCTGGGCTGGATGAAGCACAAGCTGGAATCAAGATTGCCAGGAGAAATATCAATAACCTCACATATACAGATGATACCACCCTTATGGCAGAAAGCAAAGAACTAAAGAGCCTCTTGATGAAAGTGAAAGAGGAGAGTGAAAAAGTTGGCTTAAAACTCAACATTCAGAAAACTAAGATCACGGCATCCGATCCCATCACTTCATGGCAAATAGATGGGGAAACAGTGGAAACAGTGATGACTTTATTTTAGGGGGCCCCAAAATCACCGTAGATGGTGACTGCAGCCATGAAATTAAAGACACTTGCTCCTTGGAAAAAAAGCTGTGACTAACCTAGACAGCATATTAAAAAGCAGAGACATTACTTTGCCAAAACATGTCCATCTAGTCAAAGCTATGTAGTTTTTCCATACTACAAAGCTATGGTAGTCATGTATGGGTGTGAGAGTTGGACTATAAAGAAAGCTGAGCATCGAAGAATTGATGCTGTTGAACTGTGGTGTTGGAGAAGACTCTTGAGAGTCCCTTGGACTGCAAGGAGATCAAACCAGTCCATCCTAAAGGAAATCAGTCCTGAGTGTTCATCGGAAGGACTGATGCTGAAGCTGAAACTCCAATACTTTGGCCACCTGTTGGGAAGAACCAAATCATTTGGAAAGACCCTGATGCTGGGAAAGATTGAAGGCATGAGGAGAAGGCAACAACAGAGGATGAGATTGTTGGATGGCATCACTGACGCAATGGACATGAGTTTGAGTAGGCTCCGGGAGTTGGTGAGGGACAGGGAAGCGTGCTGTGCTGCAGCCCTGGGGTCACAAAGAGTCGGATATGACTGAGCAACTGAACTGAACTTAAATAACTCTGGAAAAGAATCTTTTGACTGGATATTGTAAGGCTAAGAACAAAAAGAACTGAACACAAACACTATTATCTAGTTGCCAATTTTTTTTCTTACAGGGGTATGAGTTAGTAATTTTGAAACTAAGGTTGAATACTAATGTTGACAAATAAGAAATGCAGTGAGTGAACACTAGACCCAGAAATTAAACAAAAACAAAACAAAATTGAGGGCCCCTTGAAGCCAACATCCCTTTATCATTTCATTTCATTTTTTATATAAACAGTCTCACATTGACAGAACATTGTGTTTGTTTCTTCTTTCCTTTTTGTTTTTCTAATTTGGCAGATGTTTACTCAGCAGCTACTAAGATGCATCCAGAGCTTGTAACTGATTTTGATGTTAATGAACGCCCCTTCTCTCCAGCAGAATAATACATCAAACTGATCTGTGAGATCAGTGAGATCTGAATGCAGTGAGAACTGAATGCTGTTGGCCTGTGACTTTATTTGGAGCCCTATTATAAACGACGAATGATTGGTCAGGTTAGAGTGCTGAATTTAGTTTATTTTCATTCTTCAGCCTCTACATCGGTCTTTTTAATTGGTCTTTACATTGGTCTTTTCACCTGATATTTTAGTTTTCGATGTCTCAAAAGTAGGGAAATTGCATCTCGTTCTGTGGTGACGATGAAGTGGTGCTCGCTGGAGGGCAGAAAACCGAATCTTCTCATGGTGACTAGGAGAATACACACCCACAGCCACAAGAACAGCTCTCCTAGATACAGAGCTCTCTCTACGCCAATCCTTTCTGATTGTATTTGACACAAAGGGAAAGCTCTTCTGATAGACTCATGAAAGGGAGGAAGGGAGAGAAGACCACCCCTTTTATGAAACAGCAAGGCATTGGAGGCATTGGAAGAATATATTCTTCAGGACCCTAAGATCTTTTGAAATTCTTTTGAAGTTTGAAAATGAAATCAAATTTCTCTCTTTGAGCTTGGGTAAATTTTTATTAAAATATACAATTAAAAAAATTGACTCTAGGCATTTTAAAATAATTACCACAGGGCAACTATAAAATCCTGTGAAATAACCTTGCTTTATGCTTTTGTGAATCAGTCCATTGTAAGAAATTAGTTAATTTCAGTTGGTTAAAATCAGTAGTGATACTTCATTCAAGTTGACTGACTTCACTAGTTCTAAGCAAGATTTAGATGGCAGGAATTCGTAGGATAGGGCCCAATATTGATGGCAGAATAGCGGGCGACCCGACAATTCTTGGATGTGGCCCCAAAGAAGTCAATTTCCAACTCTAGTGTCATCATTATATGATGAGAAAGAAAACCATGGCAGGAAATAGATGCTTTCCATATAGTTGCAGCCAAATAGCTGGTTATTTTAATAAAAACTCTGATGAAGCCTAATTTTTGACAGCATGATGCCAAAGTGGATGATTCAGTAAAAGTTTTGAATCCATTTTGAATCTAGTAGGCTGTTTAACAAGGCAATGGCACCCCACTCCGGTACTCTTGCCTGGAAAATCCTTTGGACGGAGGAGCCTCCTAGGCTGCAGTCCATGAGGTCGCTAAGAGTCGGACACGACTGAGCGACTTCACTTTCAGTTTTCACTTTCATGCATTGGAGAAGGACATGGCAACCCACTCCAGTGTTCTTGCCTGGAGAATCCCAGGGACAGAGGAGCCTGGTAGGAGGCCGTCTATGGGGTCGCACAGAGTTGGACACGACTGAAGCGACTTAGCAGCAGCAGCAACATATCTTTGACTTTTAAAATGGAGAAGTACAGGCAATCACAACCTATTTTTTGTTTGTTCTTCACTTATTGAGTAAACATAAGCATACTTTATTTTCCCTGTGGCTGAACCCAGCTTTTTGATAATAGCAACAATTTATAGAGCACCTACCATATGCCAGCCTCATTCTAGGTGCTTTTACACACAATTCATGTATATAAAAGTATGCGGTCTTTCCAAGTAAACACTCCTGTGCCCATTTTATCCATGAGGAAGTGGAAGCTGAGAGAGGTTAAGGGTCACACACGTAGCATGCATAACAGAGTCAGGAGCAGAGCTCGGCTGTTGGTCTGTGCTGCTTCCCCTGTTCCACTCTGCCTTCAGGGGGTCTGCCTATCGGAAATGACCCAACTGTTAGCAATTCCCTAGAGAGACAGGCAGTGATGGGGTCCCTGCCTGGGGCAGGCCATTTTGGGAGGCCTAGAGAAAAAAGAAAATGAGTTTCTGCAACTCTTTTGCTAGGCATCCACACCCCCTCCTGACACCTCCTTATCTGCTTTAGGCCCCCCAGCCTTCCACCCCTGACTGAAGCTTTCCACAGTTTCTGTGATTGATGCCACAGCGGTGGTGGGAGTTGGTGAACTGCCACTCATCTCACTCCTCTGCCGATCAGCCTTCAGACTGAAACAACAGGAGAGGAAAATAGGCAAAAAAAAAAAAGTGTACCACTCCTACTGGTTAAACATTCAACAGAACTGATTTCATCCTGTTCTTCGCTTTTTTGAAAAGAGAAAAAAATGAAGTCACTAGCATGCTTTGCTGATTGGAGATGGGATGACCAATGGGACCGAAACAGACCACTTCACAACTTGTGGGGTGCGGAATTAAGGGCATGGAAAGGGGAATGAGAAAAGTTGTGAAAGGCTGAGGTAGCCTTGCCTGAAAAAGAAGGTTGGATGAAGAATGATTTTTAGTACAAGGCATCCAATGAACACTTCGGAGCTACCGTGGGGTCTAAGGCCATAACTTTGAATAATTCACACTTTACAGCTGATGTTATTCATACACTCAGGACGTGTTTATTGAGCACCTACTGTTAAGGCAGTTTCCAGGTTCCAGGGCTCGGACAGTGAACAAAACAAATCAAATTCCTGACCTCATGAGGCTTACATTTTAGTGGAGTGGCCAAATAAACAAGTAGGCACAGTGATAAGTTCAGTGACTGAGAGGTGCTTTGCAAACACAGATGCAAAAGGCAAGGTGGTCAGGGGCAGCCTCTCAGAGGAGGTGACACCCGAACAGGGGCACACAAGATAAAAATGAGTTATGTCAGCCCCCAAGAAGGCCTTGGGGAAGAGAGGAGCCAGATAGAGAGATAAGCAAGGCCTCGAGGTGGGACAAGCCTGAGGAGCAGAAGGAGGCGGATGTGGCGGAGGTCAGTGTGTGAGGTGGGAGCAGTTCAAGATGAGGTTAGAGAAAGAGTCGGGAGCCAGGACTTACAAGGCTGCTGGCAACCAGCTTAACTCTCTATCCAGGCAGAGAAGACAGAAAAGGTCCCCAAGTTGCTATGGACTATATACTAATAACTAATTTATTTAAACAGAGCTGTAAACAGAGAGGAGATGAATCTTTGCTGGAGAAGTTTTAGAAGAGAACTAAGACTTTGTGGATCAGATTAAGGAAGCTTCCTTTGGGGCCAGGTCCTGCCTTCCTAGATGGGTTACGGTTGTGGTATTGGGACCTAGGGTTACACAACTCTGGGGCCCCATTGTATTCTTACGTGCATAACCTCCCTTTCCCAACTGTATGGCTCAGCGGTCTTGTCTCAGGCTGAGTCCCCTTTCTGTACCTTTTCTTTATCCTCTCTTGCCCCTTCTAGTCTCAAGTATCACCAGTTCTCAGGCTCTGTCTCTTTTCCCTTTATGAACTTCTCTCTCAGGAAAGGCAGAACAACTTATTCTCACTAAGGTGTAAATGACTGACACGAACAAAGTACTGCCTGGAGGGGCAAGAGGAAATTAGCACCCTATGATTCTCAGGGGTCAGGAAGAAGGGCTCTTTGCACATGCATTTGTTTGAAATGTTTTTCTCACATATTCTCACTCAAGACTCAGCCCCAGTGCCCCTTCCCAAGGCTCCCTGACGAGGTGCTATTCTTCCACTGAGCGGGCCTCTCACTTCCGCCCGTCTTTGTTACTTTGTGCATGGGCTGGTTGATCTGTCCCTCCACAAGCTCATGGGCTTCTTGAGGACAGGTATCATGTCTCATTTACCTATTTCTTGGGCCCTGACACAATGCCAGGCTCATGCTGATCATCTGAGCAAGGAGCTGGGCAGAGTCATAAGAGCTGTGTTTACTTTGATCATAGTAAGCTATGGTCTTCATGGGCCTGAGTTTAATTGATGACAGTTCTACATTCATTACAATTTTGATTTCCTCAATATTATAAATATTGCTGCCTAAATTCCTACTAATTTAAGATGCACTAATTGACAAGTTTCCTCTTTTAAAATGCAAATACTCATAAAGGGGTTAAGTCCTTTCATTCACACAAAAGACATTTATTGTGTCCCTGCTCTGTGCAACACATTATCCCGTCACTCACACCAAAATGCTAAGGAGTTTACAAGGAATTGCTTTTTTCCCCTGATGCAGTGTATCAAGAGTCCCAAGTCACAGCCTGCTAATTCTACTTTTAACAATCTACCTAAAAGAAAAATTCAAGGATTTGCAATTAGTTTAATGTACAAAAAATAAGTATTGTAGTCATTTATAATGATTAAAGGAAGAAAAACATCTAATAATAGGAGGAGAATCAAATTGTTTCATCAGTATTATGGATTATTATGTAACTATTTAAAATTTATTAAATAGAATGCTTTACTTACAAAAGAAAATGCCTGGATTACCATGGTAAATGAGAAGAGCAGGATATAAAGTTTGTTGCAGTATGATCTATTATAATGCACAGAAGAAATCCTGTGAGGAAATTCACTAAAAATGTAAATCTTGGTAGTTCTTCTAAGTGGTAAGATATGGTTGACTTTTAGTTTCCACATATTTATATTTTATTAACCTTTTATATTTAGCAGATATTGCTCTTGGAGAAAAGGACATTTACTGCATTGGAAAACCAGAACCACATCCCTCTCATTGCTAAGATCAATTGCAGAAAAGGGCTGGGATGGCAGGGGATGGGGACAACCTTCTGGGCAAGATGAGCCTGTACCTGAGTGAGGGCAGCATGGAGGGCCCAGCTGACAGTCAGGGTGCTGCCCCCTGCAGGTGGAATTGGGAAGAGCACCTACCGGGAGATGGGAAGGCACAGATGCCTTCTGGGGTAGCTCCACCTTGCCTAGCCTTAGCCTGGAATGGAACTGGGACCCCTCCAGGTTTGAACAAGAGGAGCAAACGCTCTGGCTCCAGACTAGCTGCACAGCTGAACAAGAACCATCTTTCTGGGTATGTTTTCCCATAGCTATAATGAGCTTATAATCTCAGCCAGGATCACTTTCTTTTGGCATTTTGCAGCTTAAATTGTTGTAGTTTATCACCATCTAGCAATGTTAACTAACTGTTAGCAGGAGCTGGACTTCTAGGCTGAACCCACAGGAACAAAACACCCACATACAGCTCCAGACCCCAGTGAGCTCTCTTAAGTTTTGCTTCTGAATCTTAAGCTCATCTCTCTAATGGCTTATACCTTCTTTTCCTCCTTCTCCCCAAATAGACACATTCAGCAGCAATCCATCAAATGGTTTCACAGAAGTCATTTCTGACTACTTTTCCCATAACACCTGTAGCCCCCTCAAAAAAAAAAAAAAAAGACTTCAAGTGAAACTGGAGACAAGGAGGTATAGTGTTGAGAAACAGGAATCAGCAGCAAAGACATTTGATTTTAAAGCTTTGCTCCACTCATCACTCACACCAGGATTCTGGGCTAGTCACTTAACCTCCCCAAGGTTCAGCATCTCCGCTGGTGAAATATTCATAAACACAGTGCCCATCTAACCTGCTCACAGGTGGTTCTGAGAGTCAAATGCGATAAAGCATGTGAAAAGGCTAGAGAGTTTCAGAGTTCTTTACAAATGTTAGGTATTGTCCTGATAATAACTAACGGGATTGATCGTTTCAGGAGCTGTTGCATAAGGTGAAGTGGTGGTGAAAAGGCAATCTGTCACTTGTGGCTTTCACAGGGAACAATAATAACCTTATTGGACTGGTGTACAGACTTGGTAGTGAATCAAATCATTCACACTGTTAAGAACCCCACTGAAATGTTCTGTGTAGCCAGTTATGCAGCAAAAAGAAAAATAATGATCAATAACTATTGTGAATAGAAGTGAAGACAAATATTTTGTGAAAAAGAAAGTTTGAATTCCCTCTTTGCTCATCAGACCTGCACTCAAATTCAGGACAAGGAAAGAAATTAGGAAGTGAATTCACTTAAATTATCAGGTAATAAGTACTGTGTGTGTGTGTGTGTGTGCACATGTGCGTTGGGGTTGGAAAGGAATAGAAGCAGAATTGAGGGGAAAAATAGGAAGAAAAAATAAAATATCATGTTCTGACTAAATTGAGGTTCATTTGTGGAATTTCAAATTATTTTATAAATAGTTCTCAGTCTCCTATTTCATTCATTTATTCAAGAAATATGTGTTAAGCATTCACTGTATGCAAGAGCTGACAAGGCAGTAAAAAAGATAAACGCACCTTGCCCTCATGGCCTGTAAAGTCTAGTTGGGGAAATAAACATTACAAAAATAATTATGTTATTGCATTATCTGGTAGCTCAGTTGGTAAAGAATCCACCTGCCAGTGCAGGAGATCCAGCTTCGATCGCTGGGTGGGAAAGATCCCCTGGAGAAGGAAATGGCAACCCACTCCAGTATTCTTGCCTGGAAAATCCCATGGACAGAGGAGCCTGGCAGGCTTCAGTCCATGGGTTGCAGAGAATTGGACACGACTTAGTGACTAAACCACCATTACGTTATTTTAGTGTTACAAAGGAGAAGCATCGGGTACAATGAGTACATCTCCCATATCATCAAAGACTTAGGAAATCGCGGCCTAAGGCATCTTTATTGTAAACCATCCCCAAGAAGCAATGGTTATTGTGAAATCTAGAACCAAAAAGGAGTGAATTTTTTTTTTTAACATTTAAGGTAGAGAACAAAGGCTCTCAAGGTCAGTTCCTCCATCTGATTCTGGCTATTTTACCTATTCTCCTTAAGACTTTATTTCCACATCTATAAAATGGATATTTCTTAGTTTTTATCTCTTAGGAATACTGCAGGGACTTAAAAAATTATTCATGTACACAGCCTAGCTCAGTACCCACCATACAGAATGAACTCAGTAAGTGCTAACTGTTCTAGTTATTGTTACCTTATTAGCTACTATGCAGAGTACATCATGAGAAACGCTGGGCTGGAAGAAGCACACGCTGGAATCAAGATTGCCAGGAGAAATATCAATAACCTCAGATATGCAGATGACATCATCCTTATGGCAGAAACTGAAGAAGAACTAAAAAGCCTCTTGATGAAAGTGAAAGAGGAGAGTGAAAAAATTGGCTTAAAGCTCAACATTCAGAAAACTAAGATCATGGCATCTGGTCCCATCACTTCATGGGAAATAGATGGGGAAACAGTGGAAATAGTGTCAGACTTTATTTTTTTGGGCTCCAAAATCACTGCAGATAGTGATTGCAGCCATGAAATCAAAATACGCTTACTCCTTGAAAGGAAAGTTATGACCAACCTAGATAGCATATTCAAAAGCAGAGACATTACTTTGCCAACAAAGGTCCATCTAGTCAAGGCTATGGTTTTTCCAGTGGTCATGTATGGATGTGAGAGTTGGACTGTGAAGAAAACTGAGAGCTGAAGAATTGATGCTTTTGAACTGTAGTGTTGGAGAAGACTCTTAAGAGTCCTTTGGACTACAAGGAGATCCAACCAGTCCATTCTAAAGGAGATCAGTCTTGGGTGTTCTTTGGAAGCAATGATGCTAAAGCTGCAATTCCAGTACTTTGGCCACCTCATGCAAAGTGTTGACTCAGTGGAAAAGACTCTGATGCTGGGAGGGATTGGGGGCAGGAGGAAAAGGGGACAACAGAGGATGAGATGGCTGGATGGCATTACTGACTTGATGGACCTGAGTCTGAGTGAACTCCGGGAGTTGGTGATGGACACGGAGGCTTGGCGTGCTTCAATTCATGGGGTCACAAAGAGTCGGACACAACTGAGCGACTGAACTGGACTGAACTGAACTGAGTGGACATTAAGTTGTGAAACTTGCAAGAGATTTTTGACTGGCTTCTAGAAAGCTTAGAATCAAATTTGTGAACCACAGGACATCAGTTTTAAATTGTTAGAATTTGCATATTTAATCTCATTCGCTTCATTTTTGGCTCCACTTTGTTTTTCTTCACTAGACCAATACACAGTATGAACGAATGGATGGATGGAAGGACAGCACGATGAATGGATACATGAATAACCTCTCAACTAAATCAGGAATAGTTCTTTCAGATAGACAAATAGTGCTCAAGAGTTGGACATTCTCTCTACAGTGTCACAGAAGAGAACTCTGATTCATACTAACTCATTCCTTGACTTTTATATCTATTCAGACATGAGTGAATATATTGCTTCCTGGAGTTAACACTGAATGTATCTAAATGCTACAAAACAACCACCACCGCCACCACCACAAGAATCAACTGAGCAACCAATTCATAAGGTATACTTAGAAAATGTTTTACAGGTCAAAATTCATCTGCTACTCGCTAATGTTCATGTCTTTCTTTCTGTGGTTATAATACAAAAGAAGCTGTCAAGATGATTCTATTACTGGGTTCAGCCAATGGCCACTTATGTTTCCAGACTCTTGGATACACACATACACAGGTAAACTTTCCTTTCAGAACTCCAGTATATACAAAGATTTTACTGGAGAACTTCTTGGTATATCACTATGCACTGTTATTTAAGAAGAATAATAGAAACAAGAGGCAAAGAATCCTAAATCTGAAAGTGGGATATATGAATTTAAAATGGCAATCCACTCCCGTATTCCTGCCTGGAAAATCCCATGGACTGAGGAGCCTGGTAGGCTACAGTCCATGGGGTAGCAAAGAGTCAGACATGACTGAGCGACTTCACTTCATTTTAACTAGAGAACATACATCTTGGTTAACCCAGGCCAGCCTCTGATTACACCTGTTTCTTGGTGCACAATTATTCTTGGGACAACCCATCCTGTTACTTTCCAAAGCGTACTACTTTGAATAATAAATTACATGTTCACCTACTCTAATCCAGTTGCTAACTCTGACCTTGAGTCTCAGACTGGAAGGAAAATAGAGCCTCCTTCTGCTAGAGAGGGGAAGAGAGGAAAAGAAATATCAGAAGTGAGTGATGACTAGGCTCATGCCTTCTCACTAACCGCCCACCCCCCTACCCCAATCTGGCTACTATGATTAAGGCTCTCCAGAGTAAGAAGGGATTAGAAATAGCCAGAGAGGTTCATGGGAATCTCTGACCAAGTACATGCTCCTTGGGCCCCAGGGTGCCCAGGAGAATTCTGAGTCCTAGCAGGAAGCTTCATACTAATCTCAGGTGACCGACAGATCAGGACAGCATGGTGGCCTGGAAGCTTCCTATGCTTTCTCCTACTCATTGACACCATTTGGAGAAGAAGGAAGGAGAAGGGAAGAGAGATTCCTAATGGAGAGTTTAACCCTTGAAATCAGAAGAGACAGAATTATCTTTAAATGGAATATTTTAAATGCCCTCTTGTCTGCCTTAGCAAGAATGGGGACATTAGAGAAAAATAAGACCAGTTGTAAGAATCAAAGAAATGTCTTTCTTCCTTCACATGTAAGTAGTTAGGGGAAAATATCATCCAATCTACACTTACATCCTCAGATCTCAGCTCAGGGCCAGGGGCAGGGCAGACACTCAACAAATGTTCATTGGATGGAGATTCTAACTTCAAATCATGTCAAAAAAGACAAAACAGCTCTGGACTATTCAAGTATAATCCTGCAGAAATATTAAAGTGCTTCCTTGAACTAATATTCATGACTATAGGTACCATAATAGGGAAAGAAAAAAACAACCAAGGAATTTAGAGGATCATCTTTGTGAACTGCTGAGCCTTAAACTGAGCTATGTCTCCCCATGGTACCATATTACAAGCTAGTCAAATATTACAAGGATTTAACCTTCCTTTATGGCATTTCCTTTATAGTCTCTGCCAGAGGCAAGCTAGTAGATTATAGTCTCTATTGATCTTACTTAGATAAGGAAATCCCAGTATCCCAATTTCTACCAGTTAGACAAAATACATTTTGAATAATTACATATCATTGCCTCTTCGGTTCTGCAAAGGGAGAAAAAAATACATATACTCTGCTGCTGCTGCTGCTGCTGCTGCTGCTAAGTCGCTTCAGTCATGTCCGACTCTGTGCGACCCCATAGACGGCAGCCCACCAGGCTCCCCAGTCCCTGGGATTCTCCAGGCAAGAACACTGGAGTGGGTTGCCATTTCCTTCTCCAATGCATGAAAGTGAAAAGTGAAAGTGAAGTCGCTCAGTCATGTCCGACCCCCAGTGGCCCCATGGACTGTAGCCTACCAGGCTCCTCCATCCATGGGATTTTCCAGGCAAGAGTACTGGAGTGGGGTGCCATAAAGTAGCAGGTACTGGAGGAATGTGGATTAAATTATTGAGAATTTATTTATATGACTCTGCTGTTTGATAACATAATTATTTCTTTCAGTGAACAAAAAGAATGTATCTCTTAGATTAACTGGTAAATATAACTATATTTAGGCATATTAGATCCCAGTAGTACTTATTATTGGTCTCAAGGGTTATAGAACACTATGATTATTGCAAATCTTAACATGTTCCCACCCACAACACTTTTTTCTTTTCTTTAAGTCAAACTGCAATTTTCTTTTCCAGTTTTCTAACTAGGGTAAAAAAATAAGTTGAAAAATCTTTGGGAGACTCTGCCCTTTTCTCTTATTAGAGTCTTGCTAAGCAGTCATTCTTTTATAAATGTAGAGAGAAGCATGTTCTGGAATGAGCTTTAAGTTTAATTTGGCTCACTTTGGGAAACTGGCTGTAAGCCTTTGTTGCTGTTCTGTAAAATATTAAGATTCCACTGGGGGGATGGAGCATTGGTGTGGTAAATTGTTAGCTGAAAGGAAAGTGGGTTCTAATCCTTAGACCAAGAGAAAGGAAATCTGGACTCAGACCTTCCTGGCATCTTTTCTATGGATTAAATGAATGAACTTGGACATTGATGGGTCAAAGCAGCCTCATTTCATTGCCAAGATGCATTGACTAGCCAGCACCATAACTTGGAATTCACTGCTTCTCTATAAAATTGGCAGGAAAAAAGACAATCAAGATCCAATTCAGTGACTCATTAAGTACATCTTCAATGTCGAAGGCTAGTCCAATCATAGAACATCAGGTGCAGAGCTGCTGATGAAATTCAATTTGCAGCTGGCTCACCCCAGGATTTATGCAGTTTGCACATACATGTATGCATAAAGCAGAACTAACATCTAAAAAGTGGCCAATATCTGTGGGAGGAAGAATTATCATTGAAGGACACTTTCTGAATAATGTTGCTGTTTATATTCTATTTCAGTTTGAGGTTTTACAGAAAACCCTATAATTTGATTCAAGGTGTTTATAGAGAAGTGGTGGCTGAGTCTGAATTCCTCCATGTCCAGACCTGGGGACTGAGCCATCTACAAACAATGATTATATAAACCCCCAGGAAGGAAATGTCCTTACTGGGAAACCTTAAAATCATTAAGTACCTTTAGTGTAGTCACTCATGGAGGATTTATTGAGTAGCCACTGTGCCAGGTTCTGGGGGTAGAGAGGCTAAAAGGATGATATGTAGGCCAGCATTAGTGTAAGCCAATGGTAAGGTGCACAGCGGGGCTAACTGGGAGGTGGGGTAGGAGCAGAAAAGTGGGTGAGGACCACCAGCTTGGTGGTATTTGGATGAGGTTTCAGGAAGGAAGACTCTGAGTTAAGAATTGAGGAGAGAGGAGGTGTTCACGGGTAGAGAAGTGGAAGAAGGTGCCCAAAGCAGAGGAGCCAGTTTAAGTCGAGAGATGCACCTAAACAAGATGGGATGTTTGATGGATAAACAGTGGGGGTCTTGAAACAGGGCTAAACACGTCACTGGCAACTAGAGTAAGAAGGGCTTGAATGCCACGCTTAGCTAGTTTGAAATGTAACCTGTAGGTGCTATACAGCTATCAGAGTATTTAAGCAAAGATAAAATATCATCCAATTTACACTGCAAAAAGATACTGACAGCAGTGTGGAGGATGGCTTGGAGGCGGCAGTGATTGGCGGGAGGGAGATCAATTAGGAGGTGATTTCGGTTGTCTACAGAAGAAAGTCTTAGAATATAAAAAAGGCAGCTGCCTCTGATTGACAAGAGGTCTGTAAGGGATCTAGGGTACAGCAGCTGTTGTCTTTGCAGACTGCAGAGTTTTACAGGCTCTAAAAACATTGCATGTGTGTGCTTGATGAATGAAGGGAGACCAACTGAGGAATCATCCTCAGGAAATGTAGACATCTTTTTTTGCAATAACCTCAGACCTTTGCAATCTTTTCTCCTCCTCTCTATGTCAGTGATGGATAACTTCATTTCTTTTCTTCCCTAGGAGTCATGGAAAGCAAATGGAAAACTCACATAGGGAAATCCTGTAAAGAATTAATTATGGATTTGTCTTGATTCTCAGGTGCTTAGAACCACAGAGGGTGTCCCCCTTCTGATGTAGGTGAAGGAGGAGCACAGTGTTACCTCTCTGGGGTGTGGAGAATAACAGTGCTGGGATCTGAGGGCTTCCCAGGGGGCTCAGTGGTAAAGATTCACCTGCCAAGCAGGAGATGCGGGTTTTATCCCTGAGTTAGGAAGATCTCCTGGAGAAGGAAATGACAACCTGCTCTAATATTCTTGCCTGGAAAAATCCCATGGACAGAGGAGCCTGGAGGGCTATGGTCTATAGGGTTGCAAAGAGTCAGACGTGACTTAGCCACTGAACAACAACTGGGATCTGAGCTGGAGAAATGGATGCCAAAAACCAGAGGGAAGAATGATGGTTGAAAAGGTGAGGCAGTGATGTGAGATTGCTTCTGAAGTGGATGACTGCAGAGTGTTTCACGATTGAATGAATTTTATTTTTCTGCTTTTAGTGATGGAAAATTTTCCCGGCAATGAGACTTGCCTACCTCTTAAATTTTGCTTTCAGGTCTGCTTCTTCAAGGCTGATCCTACTCATCAAGAATGGCTTCTGGAACCACTGCAATGGCTGTATTCAGGACCCTGTTCAGTATGACTTTCCATCTCTGGCCAATTTGGGCATCTCTTGGGGAAGTCGTGGTCTCATAAGCTGTGTTGGCAGGACTCAAATACGACATCAACATCTTCCCCTGGATGAGTCTGGCACATCCTGTCAATACCAGCTGCTTGGCGTGTAACTTATTTTCTCCAGTCCCCACTTTGTCTTCATGGGAAGACTGAAAACTCCCTGAAAGGAACAACCCTGTTTTGGAGTTCTCAGCCTGTAATAGGACCTCAGTACATGTTTGGTGAGAGAGCTGTTGTGTGGGCCTAAAAACCTCAAGATGGCCCAGGTTCTACTGTCACACATGCCCCAGCCAACCCCACCACCTCTTTACCACACCAGCATCTGCACCCTGGAATGAAAAGCCAGATTGTTTCTGCAAATAAATTTTCCCACAATTTTTGTGGGCGGGCATTCCATACAGCACACTTAACGTGACTGAATAACTGGGCAGACTGTGCGATCCTCCAGTCTGAACCATAGCCTCCAGGGGCTTCTTGTATTTATTAGAAGGAAGGGGAAATGCAGGCTGCTGGTGCACCTTTTACATCCATCATGAAAAGCATGAGTGTAAGTTAAGTAAGAAATTAGTCACTAGATGTTCCCCTAAATCCCTGAGAGTCAGTGTGTATGCAGGAGGGAGACGCTGAAGAAAGAGAGCATGGTGGGCAGGAAAAAGCTCCTAGGAGTAGAGTCTGGGTCCTGGGTGGCCGGTGTGACTACTCAGTCCTAAAATAAACTGGACCCATTCCTCAGTGCTGGGGGCAGAGTCTCCTAATGTGCCCTACAAGACAGCTCACTGTGGTATGGGGAGAAACGTTACAAGTACTCATATTTGCATCTGTAATCCCTTCTTTTTACAATGCCTACTTTAAAATATACTTTATAATTACTATAATATTGGCATAGTAATACATGAACATATTTTAAAAATAAATATTTGTTTATTGGAAGTGCTTAGTTTTCCCAATTAAGACACACAATGAAGGCAGCGAGGAGATAAGTGCTATGATACAAATAAGCCATCCATCAAAAGCCCTGTTTTCTAAGAGTTTACATTCTAGTTAGGGAGCTGAAAATACACATACACATAACGTATACTCAGTAGCTGTTGTTTCCCCAGACACACAAACACAGTGAGTGCAGTAATGATTCTCGAAGATCAGGACAGACATAACAAAAAGACTGAGCAGAATGGAGATGAAGAACAAAGAGCATACATTTTACCAGTAATAGGATGGGTCCCCGGGGGTTGATGTTATTATTCTTGTGTGTATGGGATTCTTAATACGCCAAAGGAAAAGAGTTTTTAATGCCCTATAAAAGAAAATAGAAAGGAAGCAAAGACATCTTCACATCGGCTGTCGGGAGCCAAGCCATTCCAGTTCCCCAGGAGGCTGCGCACATCATTACAAAGCAGAAGAGAAAGGCATGGAAAATTTTGATAATTCCATTCTTCACAAAGGCAGCTTGACTTCCCGTGTGAACTGTTCTGGCGCTCTTTCTTCAAGTTAGTGTAAACTAAAAACATACAGGAAATTCAGAAGTTTTCAAAGAGATTCAGATCTGCAGTAGGTCCCCAGTATTGGTAGTAATGTTCTCTTTACAGAGAATTTGTGCCACGCTCTTTACATACGTTTCGTCATCTACGCCTTATTAATAACAACTGAGAGTTGATAGCTCTCCCATTTTTCAGAGGAGAACACTGAATCACAGAGAATTTTAGTGACTGATACAAGTGTTATGCTAGCAAGTGTTATGAGAATTCCACTCAACGTGCCTGACTCTGCCATGTCACATAACTCTTGAATGCTTTGTAAAAGGATTCCTGGCTTCTGATGACCTGGTAAGGTTTCTGGTAGCCAGAGTGTGTTGTTTCTCTTGCATAAGGCACAGTGGCGATACCTACTCCTTGGCCCAATATTTTTACATGTACACATCAATGTATTCTAGTAAATACCACCGGATCAGCAGCCAGCAGTCTTCCCAAATGTTTTATAATTCTACCATATGTGTTTGATTGTGTCATTACGTCGCTTGTCCTAATTAAGATGAAAGGAATCTGAATTGGAATAACTGGTTCTGTGAATGCCAGAGCCGCCCAAATAGAATCCCTGTGAACCTCAGGCTTTCCAGTCCTAGTGCTGCTTGTGTAGAATTTCTGAGTGATTACACATCTGCTGTCCACCCCCATTTTTAGGATAATTAATTATCACTGAAAGTGTTGGGAAAAAATTAATGTTTCTGTCACATTTATACCCAGACAGATAAGTCTTACTCAGAAAACTTAGGGTGGTGAAAATCATATGTTTTATTAAATTGTGCGTTTTCCAGGAAGCTTTAGACTCCTCTACAATGTTCCTCTGGTCCTAAAATTGGTGGGAGGGCTTAGAGTCACAGGAGGCAGAGAGGAACAAGTTGAAATATTGAGGATTCTATTTGGTTGATTGGTTCTGTGTTGTGATTGAACTCTTTGGTAAATGACGCTAATCTAAGCAAAACTTGGTGAGAATTCTTTGCCTCATTCTGGTAGAAAAGTTGCATTTTAAGTGTAGGAGAATGAAAGTAGCTGCCGTGTTCAATAATTATATTTTTAATTTTAATTTTACAGTTTTTGTGGTTTTTAAAAAAATTATACAAAAGAGAGTTTCTGACTTATTTTTAGAATTTGCATAATTTAACAGGTTGAAATAGATCCTTCTGAGTCAGCTTTACCTACCTGCAAACAGCAAAGTTAGTGCTTGAAAAACCAGCAAGGGCCAATAAATGCGTTGGAATGACTAGAGCTCACTTTTGAGAAGAAAGCAAACAAGCCCTTTCCAAATGGGGATGTCTTTAGTCTTTCAAAGTCATCTAAAAACAAAGCTTACATAGCCAGATTGTTCCGCCAGAAACTTCAGAGTTCACAGTACTATTTAAATTTATTTTTGCTAGTCCCTGACACATGGTCCCTAACCTTCAGAATAATTATCATCTAGTTAGTTTGACTGTCCTTTGAAAGTACCAAACCTGGGCAGGGCTGAGGATGTATTTCCCACACTGGCTATAAGGTGTGAAGGAGGAGGGAAGGCGGCTGCTTTTCCTGAGTTTTTGAGGCTTTTTATGGTCCTGAATAAAGGACCATACCCCCGTACCCCCTGCTCTCATAGGGGTTCGTGCACACTATTGACAGTGTGCATATTCAAACCTGGAACGAGAATGCCTCCTCAAATGGAACATTCTGTTTTGGGGATGTTTACCTTAAATCCACAATCTATTGTTTTCTTCGGAGAAAAAGAAAACAATAAAAATGTTAACACCAGCTTCCTTTTGAAAACAGTCTGCTGGGACTGAGAATGACCTTTACAAACCAAAACTCCTGGTGTTGAGGCTGCAAGTACTACGTGGCTGAAAGTTTATTGATTAAGTACACACAGCATTTGTCTTGATAAATGAAAATTGGACCATGCATGGTAAGCAATTATACTGGAAAGAATGATGACAGCATTCTTAGGATTAAAGAGCACAAGTTTGTTACTTCAATATTTTGAACAAAGAAAGCCAAAAAAACTAATTTAGAGAAGTTCTACTTTATATCTGAAAGTTACATGAAATAGAATGGCAAAATAGGAACAAGAGCTTGCATTTAATATAGTCCAGAAATTTCCGTCTTTGATTATAAGAATATGTCCATTTTTGCAATGAACAGCTTTCAGTAACACTGGATGGCTGACATAGAATTATTATGTTCATTTATATCCTGAGACATTTCCAAGTTTCATAGAATGGAAAATAGGAAACTCCTACCAAATTCTTTTCTTAGACTTGAGGTGAATAGAATAAAGCTGGTAAACAAAACTATGCAAAACTTGGAAATTAATTGGTAGTTACAAAAATTAGCATGGTAACTGTGCTTGGGGTGCTGGGTTTAGGGGGGACACGGGGGCTAAACAGCTTCACAATATTGACCTGAGGCAAACATGTTGAATTCCTCGTAGAGATTTGGCCTCAAACATTCTTTCTTTCCGGCCTCACCATGTTCAGTAGCGGGAAGAAGCTAACTAACATGTGGGGGCACCTCTTCCCTTGCAAAGTCAGCTGAGGAGGAAGTTACTCTTCCCCTCTCCTCTGCCCAGAATCAGCACTGTGTGACATCCCCGAGGGCTAAAACACCTCTGAAGCTTTTCGTTCTTATCTTAGCCTAACTTCCCCCAGCACTTCTGTTCCCTACCTTTGAAAATAGGCTTCACTCCTGCAGGCTCAGTTTTAAAATATGGCAGAATCAGCACTGTCTTATTCCAGGTCCCGAACTACTGCTGAGCCCCACTCTACAGGGGATTCCAGTAGAGGTGGTGAGGCTAATAAAGACAGAGTGTTTATTACCAGGGTTTTTTTGTTTTTTGTTTTCTTCTGAAAGTGAAGTCGCTCAGTCGTGTCCGACCCTGCGACCCGTGGACTATAGCCCACCAAGCTCCTCTGTCCATGGGGTTCTCCAGGCAAGAATACTGGAGTGGGTTGCCATTTTTTTCCTGAGCATAAGCCAAATCCCGCCTCTGTGAAAGAGCCACTGTGTATCCATGTAGAGCTTTCTCTTTGAATCCACTAGACTCATTATTCTGATTCAAAGTGGGCAGGGTAGGTCCTGCTCTTGCCTCATGGATGTCTAATGGATACTCCAGGGGTTAACTGACTTTGCAGAGAAGACATGGCTGGATAGAGGCTGACCTCAAACCCAAGTCATCTGATTTCTTGGCTGGTGTTCTTTCCTTAAGCCACTGTGCTGCTCTCATCAGGTGAAGAGAAGGTTTTAAAGATAAGAAAAAGTCTTTCTCCTTAGCATCTTCTTCCTGGCACTGCTGCAGTAACCATTTTCAGCTTGGCAATTTAACACAAGTTCCAATTTGCACAAATGAATAGATTAATCACGTATTTCTTAACTAGATCAAGCTATTTTCTTTAGAACATCCTGTCTTCAACCCTCCCCAGAATGACTGTATGGAGGGAGAAATAAGACCTCACTACTTATTCTGTCACTCACTGGCTGTTATTTTTTAATTCAAGAGCATTTATAGAGAAGGAGATATGTATCCTCTGCTGTACCATGTGAGGTGGAGAGGCTTGATCCATTCACTGAAGCAGGCTGCCATAGGGGTTGACAGACATGAATGGTGACTTGGAAGAATAATTACAGAAAAGCAAAGTGGGAAGGAGCAAAATGCTTAGGTGTGCAGTGCGGTTGCTGGGGCTGTGAGAAGATAGTGGAGCCTGGATAAGTAAAAGGAGGGTCCACAGAAGAGGTGGGGCCTGGCAATAAGGTGGGATTTGAATGGCCACGGGCTGGGGGCCAGGGGAGACATTCCACCAGGTGTGGAAGTGGAGAGGAACACACTCTCCACTGGGGCTGCTGAGGAAAGGGATGTGCCTAGGGGACAAACACATCAGAGAGACGACCTACTCTGAAGTAACTGCAGAGCCCCGGTGGGAACCATCACTGACCATCTCCAAGCTAGCAGTGGTAACACTGGCAGAAAGATGCTATAAAGTTGTTCTACAGAATATTATTCACAGCAGAAGCTTACACTTTCACCATCATTCTAGCTTAAGAATAAGGCAACAGCATGGCTTTAAACCAGTTAATTGGAAAACAGATGATAAGAAGCCTAGATATCATCAAGACCTGTGAAATCCAATATGATACAAACCAGCCATGTGTGGCTATTGACCTCTTGAAATATGACTACTCCAAAATGATAAATATATATCAAATTGCAAAGAGTATAAAAGGTATACACAGTATGCCCTTAATAATGTTTATATTATTTACATGTTAAAATAATACTTTTGATATATTGAGTTATATAAAATATTCAATACAAATGTATAAATAAATAAATTTAGCCTCATTCACCCAGATAAATGCCATCTTCATCAGAGAGTGTCCTTGGGAATCTAAACACTAATTCCTATAGTCCTGCCTCCTGCAAGCTGGTCCTTGAGCTCTTTGTGGGGGATCCTCTAACTCCTTTCCATGTTTTCCCAGCCTTAACATAAGACTCTGAATATTCCCAGTAGTGTTTTCTTGTCTTTAATAGCTGCTGAAATTAATGAGAATAAAGTCTGTTTTTCCTGTCTCTTACCATTTAGTTCTCCTATATCATATACTATAATAATCAACAAATGTTTGTTAAGTACTAAGTATTGTTTTCTGCCTTTTATAAGTGACAGCTCATTTAATTAAGCTGTAAAGGTAGAAACAATCATTGTCCCTATTTTACAGTGAGACCTAGAAGCTCAAGTAGCATGACCAGGGAAGTGCTATCAGAGCCAGCATTCTCATACAGGGTGTCACTCTCTTCACGGGGGTGCCTGATGGCCTCTCAGCTTGCCCCTGCTTCCTCTTTGCACTCTTTGTCCTCTCCCTGGAGTGACAATTCCTCCTCTTCTCTGCTGTTAAACTTCTGCTCCTCCTTTAAAACTTAAACTAGAATATAACCTATTAACTAGCTCCTCAGGCAGAATCAGTATGCTGTCTGTCCTCTCTATGTAGATAACCTCACTTTCTGTCTCTGTAATGGAGCCTGCATTTTACTCTAATGTTTCTGTCCTGATGCTTGTCTCTGCAGTAGACTGTGACTCTTGTTATTCAATTCTGTATTCTTAGTATCTTACACAGGGCATCCAGTACCAGTAGGAATTCAGGAATACTTTTTCAGTTGATTTTCACAACACAGCATGGATCAAGCCTGATTCTGAAGATGATGCTAATAAGGATAGCCAAAGAGTTTTTTGACAAACGTATTTGGAACAGGTATGTGGACCACCAGGACCACCACAAGTCATTACTTCGAAAGACTTCACTCAGGTGTCCAGATTCTAGTTTGCTTTTTCATTTGAGGAAGGAAAAACCAAACTATCAGGAAATAGTGGACTAAGTAGTTCAGAAAAGCTATCCAATTGAAGAAAATAAGAAAGCTGGTCAGAATAAAGACATGTAGCTTTGAAGACATCAGAACGGTCATAGGTTGAGTGGAGCATCACTGGACCAAGATCTGGAAGAAGCTGGAAACCCAGAGCATTAATCTTGGCTTCAGGGGCTGCCCTGCCCCCAGTTTCTTCTGCTGGTTACCAAAGGAAAAGGCTGATGAGCTGAACAGCACTTTGGACATCCTTCCTGGGCCAGGAGGATGATAGGGGGCTTGGTAAACTCCCTATGCTTTAGTCTGGGACCCCAAACAGCTAAACTCCCAGAAGTTAGAGTGAATTGGAAGTAGTCTTTGAAAGGATTACAGTCCAGCTTTGCATCCTCTCAAGTTCTAAAACTGGATTATTAAGATCTACTGCTCTCCTGACACCTGAGAAGCACAGGAAAATTCAAGGCCTAGATGACTTTACTAGTGAATTCTATCAAATAATGCAGAGAGAAATAACATGCATCCTACACAAACTTCCAGAAATTAGAAAAAGAAGGAGTATTCTTACTTTATCTATGCAGCCAACATAACCTTGATATCCATACTGGATAAGGACATTATGAGAAAGGAAAATTACTGGTCAATCCCACTCACAGATACCAAGACACTAAGCAAAATATTAGCACATTAAGCCTAGCAAAATATGGAAAAGATAATATATCATGACCCAGTTGAATTCATATCAGAAAGGTAAGGATAGCTTAACATTTGATAATAGAAGAGAAAAATCCTATAATCATTCTAATAGGTACAGGAAAAATATTTGTTTATTATCTATACATAATTTAAAAATAACTTAGCAAACTAGGAATAGAAGAGAATTTTCCAAATTTGACAAAGAGAATCCTATAGCAAATATCATACTTACTGGGAAATATTGAAAGCTTTCCATTTGAGATCAGAAATAAGAAAAATATGCCTATTATTAAGATTATATTCAATATTATACAGACTGAACCAGTACAGTAAGCCTAGAAATAAAAGGTATAAGGATTAGAAATGAGTGAATGAATGATAACCACCAACCCAACAATAGAAGAAATTCTTTCTAAAAGGAGAGACTACATCATTTAGGTTTTAAAGTTCCCTTTTTACAGTGGAACTCAAATTCTAACCAGATTATTTTTCTCTAACCAGATTTTAAAAAATCGTTTTGGGAGGCAATCAAGTCTCTCATCAAATACTTGCTTATTGAGTACCTGTCAGATACAACTCTGAGTCGTGAGGATTCTACAATGAATAAGGCCAAGGAGTTTTTCATTCTGGTTGGAGAGACCAAAAAGAAAGAATCAGATAAATAAATCATATCATTGCAAGTAATGATACAGTAATGTGACTGGGGTAAGAGCATGATGGTTGGAGAGAGGTTACTTCAGACTGGTAAATGGGAAGTCCTCTTGGAAGTGAATGTGAGCTTTGCCTGAATGAGAACTCATGTTGAATAGCAAGAATGCAGCAGTTCTTTTCTCTAAACTAATTAACCTATTAAATTAATGTGTGCTTAGTCATTCAGTCGTATCTGACTCTGCGTCTCCATGGACTGTAGCCCGTCTGGCTCCTCTGTCCATGGGGATTCTCCAGGCAAGAATATTGGAGTGGGTTGCCATGCCCACCTCCAGGGGATGTTCCCAACCGAGGGATCGAACTCAGGTCCCGTGCATTGCAGGTGGATTCTTTACCATCTGAGCCACCAGAAATTTAATGAATTTAGCTTAATAACTCACAGAGCCTTTAATAACCAAGCACCTATTGACAAGGTATTTTTATTTCTGGTGATCACAAAGATTCTCCTCTTCAATGGATGGGTATCAGAAAACTACAGAGGCTAAGATATTAGTTAATAATTATTACCTTTATGGAGCTGTTAGATCTTATCTTTGATAATTCTGTTAGAATCATCTCTACATATAGTCCCCCCATGTGCCTTGAATCCTTCCTTCAGCCAGGAATTTCTCCTTCAGCATCTTATAAGGATGTTTAATATAGGACCAAGCAATTTCAAAGGCAGCCACCCAGGAGAGATTAATAAAGGGCTCATTTCCCTCATACTAGGAACGTTCTTTCAGCTCTCCTGAAGCAGCACAATTTGTTCCCAAAGAACCACACCTTTCTTTTCTCAGTTCTAAATTTTCTGAAATTACAAAACAAAGAAATCCTAAAACAGAAAAGGAAGAAGTTCTATCAACAGATCAGAGGAACAAATGAAGATAACATTTATAGAGTGTCCCCATACCACATTAGGGCTTCCCTTGTGGCTCAAGATTAAGAATCTGCCTGCAATGTGAAAGACCTGGGTTTGATCCCTGGGTTGGGAAGATCCCCTGGAGAAGGGAAACGCTACCCACTCCAGTATTCTGGCCCAGAGAATTCCATGGACTGTATAGTCCATGTGGTCACAAAGATGTGGACACAACTGATTTTCACTTTCCTAATACCACATTAAGTTTATCTTTGATTTAGATATGATTATCCTTATTTTATGGGTAAGGAGAAGACGATGGCACCCCACTCTAGTACTCTTGCCTGGAAACTCCCATGGACGGAGGAGCCTGGAAGGCTGCAGTCCACGGGGTCGCTAGGAGTCAAACACGACTGAGCGACTTCACTTTCAGTTTTCACTTTCATGCACTGGAGAAGGAAATGGCAACCCACTCCAGTGTTCTTGCCTGGAGAATTCCAGGGACGGGGGGCATCATGCGCTGCCGTCAATGGGGTCGCACAGAGTCAGACACGACTGAAATGACTTAGTAGTAGCAGCATCCTTATTTTATAGATGAGGAAACAGGTTCAAAGAGGCAATAAGCAACTTGTCCAAAGTCACAGCAGTAGAAAAATACAAGACTGAGATTTTAATCTGGGTATTTAAAAATTCTAGCCAAATTTCAGCAGCTATTTCTTGCCACTCTACCAGATTGCCTTCTTGACCTTCAGAGTTTGCTGTCTCAGAATGGTTATTCCCATTTCCCGTATTTCTTAAGGTAAAATGAAAATATCCCTGTTCAAGGCATATCCTCTGTCTCCATGAATTTCAGGGACAGAAGCACACATCTAAACTGGAAGCCTGACCTAATGATACTCTGCAGCTTTAGACATTTACAGATTGCTCTTGTTCTAGACAAGCTTGCAACTAGGATGTGTGGGAAAGCAGTTTTAATCACTGTATACAGAGTCAACAGAGGAAAAAAATGGGATTTCTTAGCTGCTAAAGGGAAAGAATTCAATTATCTCTCTTAAAAAAGAGTCCAAACTAATCAAATATGCTTTTACTTTAAATTCTTTCGTTTTTTGGACATGTTGATCTGAAAGAGCAATGCATATGCTGCCTTAAAAAATCTGTAGAGTTGCTTTTTTTTTTTTAAGTCAAAGAATGCTTATACCACTAAAAATTAGCTTCTTCTGTACATAACTGACAACCCAGCATTTCTGATTATCCATTTCTGTGCACCTGCAAATTCTGCCACCGGGCTAGGCCCCAGTGCCGGGGTAGCCCCAGCCACACAGCCAGTGATAGCCTCTACCAGAGACTTCTGGTCTCAGCTAGAGCTGCAATCATGGTTTGAAGAAAGCCCTTTCATTTCTGGACAGAAGCAATAAGCGAGTGTCCAGTTCTCCACTGTGTTATTATTGTTATTGTCTTTGTCTAAACTCCCATTTGGCAAGAGGCCACACAGTCTGTGCCAGAGGATATGTCTGTATAAAGCAGGGGTCAACCACATTTATCTGTAAATATTTTCAGCTTTCCAGGCTGTATCATCTTTGTTTTAGCTATTCAACTCTGCCACTGTAGTATGAGAACATCTATAGTCAATATGTAAATAAATGGGTGTGGCCATATTCCAATAAAACTTTATTTACAAACAGTGGGCCAGATTTGGATCACAGCTGTCCTTTGGCAAACCCTGGTAGAAAATCATTTCTCCAAGCCCATAAACAGTGGTGCTCAGAGTGGCCTTCAAATCAGCAGCATCAGCATTACCTGGGAAATTGTTAGAAATGCAAAATTTCAAATTTTGACCTATATCAAAGTCATCTGGTAGTCTTGCTAGATATAGAATGCTGGGCTCCAATCCCAGTATTTCTCATTTGGGAGGTCTGGCTTGGAGAATTTATTTTTCTCAGAAGTTCCCAGATGATACAGATGTTACAGGCAAGAGACTACACTTTGAGAACCACTGCAACAGATGTCTTCCTGTACATAGGATCTGGGGAGAGGGGCATGCAGTCATAAGATGGTCATGGTAGCAGGGGCTGTAAGGGAAGGAATGGCTAGGAGATTCGGAACTTGCCTGTTCCTATAATGGACTCTTTGGTGAGTGAGGGTAGGACTGCCAAGGAGCCAGGGTCACGGCAAGATGAGGAGCTCCTAATTGTGGTATATATATATATATATATATATATATATATATATATAAAAAATGGAATATTACTCTGTTATTAAAAAATACATTTGAGTCAGTCCTAATGAGGTGGATGAACTTAGAGCCTATTATACAAAGTGAAGTAAGAAAGAGAAAGACAAATATTGTGTATTAATGTATGTGTATGGAATCTAGAAAGATGGTGCTGATGAACCTATTTGCAGGGCAGCAATGGAGACGCAGATACAGAGAACAGACTTGTGGGCACAGTGGAGGAAGGAGAGAGTGGGACAGATTGAGAGAGTAGCATGGAAACATACTCATTACCATATGTAAAATAGACAGTGAGTGAGAATTTTCTGTGTGACACAAGGAGCTCAGCCCAGTGCTCTGTGACAACCTAGAAGGGTGGGATGGGATAGGAGATGGGAGGAGGAGGGTTCAAGAGGGAGGGGACATGTGTATACCTATGGCTGATTCATGTTGATGTGTGGCAGAGGCCAACACAATATTGTAGAGCAAGTGTGCCCCAATAGTTATATTTTGTTCAATGCTTCTCAAAAAAAAAAAAAAAAAGAGGAGTTTCCAGAGCTAGTGCAACCAGCAAGCTCTGCAGAAAGAAAAGCTTTGAAAGGGTTGAACTGTCCCCTCTCCAGACTAACTTGCCTGACTGCAGTTGCTTGTGTCTGGGTGCAGGAGAGAACAGGGGAACTTTCTGAGCCAACTGAATAGTGCTCAGGGGGAATTCACAAGGACTTAGCTCACTCCGAGTGGGCTGCAGCACACTCAGGCCCCTGGTACTTTGCTGCAGTATCAGTTCACATACCCTCAGATGTGATTTACTAGAATTGTCATTGTTGAACTGCAGGCTGCCGTGAAATATCTAGGGGGCCAGCAGAGGGACCCTGCCAGAATACCCAGATAATTCCCAGTCTCTCTCACCTGCCAAGTAGAGTGAAGATTCTTTGATCATCAAATGCCCCTGACGTGAGAGGACAGACTTGTCAAAGCCAGAGGCTGGTGTACAATGACCTTGGATACTAAGTCCTCGATCCTTGTGAACTTGTCAAGGGATTTGCAAGCCAGCTGGTGAGCAGATGTTGCAGATGATGGGAGCAGCAAGAGGAGATGCCCATAGGATTCCAGATATTCCAGCATGTGCTAGGCTTTTACTGGGAAGAATGTGAATGATATCTTGATTAGGGGCCCTATAAGGGCTGCCTAAGAGGGCAGACTAAAGAGAATCAGCTCAAAGTCACACAGCACTGGAAACCATAGTGTTGGACTATTATTAGGATGTCTAAGGCATGATATCAGAACCAGACTGGGAGAAGCAGGATGTCCTGGCCATGCTGCTGTTCGCCCTGTGAAAGGGTTCTCACAGCCCCAGTACTGAACTTCTCTGCATCCTCCCAACCTTCTAGGAACTCTGAACCAGTTCCCCTCCTGGTTTTTGTTAAAGACCTTGCTCAAGTATTACTTCAGAAGCAAAAATATTTTTAGGTGTGATTGACTCCAGGTACAAGGTCCATCTTCTTGCCTTTTACTGGCTTGCAGGGAGGGTCCTAGCCCTGGTTACCATACCTGCCTTTCAATCAGCATTTACCAGGTGATGGGTGATGCTGCCTTGGGCTTCATGACTGAATTGATTGGTCTTACCGATGGACAGACAGCAGAGAGCATTCCTTTGGCCATAAATCACATATTCCTTGTCTACAAGACAAAAACTCAGTACAAATAGCCTCAAAGGTTTTTAAAATTAACAAATGGCCCTTGAATTTAGAGCAAGTTTTTTAAAAATACGGTAACAATCTGAGGTGAATCTTCTTCACCATCTAATTTAGCCCTGACTTTATTTATTCCTCATTAAAAAAGAAAATCTCGAATTTCTTTCCATCTACAATGTTTTGTATTAAGAAAAAAGTACATATCTTGCATATGTCTCCAAGGTGTTGCCTATTCATTCACTACTTTTTTCAGGATTCAGAGTTATTTGGTGTCTAAAACACTGATCACCCTTATGGCTTTCAGATTTCCCCTACCTCTTAAATGTATTTATATTGTTAATGGTGATCATCTATATTTTTCTTCCTAAATTGGCAAATTTAGATCTATTTAGCAATATTCCTTTTCAAATGAGTGAAAAATGAGAATCGATCTTAAAAACCACTGTAATCTCACGATAGGAAATGACCGAGGGTCTTATACTACAGCCATATGATGGAATATACACAGTCATCAAGAATCCTTCAAGATACTGGATCATGTGAACACACCATGGACTGGATCAAAAGGCAGGAGTCTAAATTTTCAACTAAGAACATGGAGTCCTCTTGAATCCCCTGCCTTTCTCACTGCTTGGTCTTCATTCCATCTCCAGTCTGTTTTCTAACTTTTAGGCTTGTCTCTTATCCTAGCTCTGTGCTCATTTCCTACGATTTGATCACAGCATTCATCTTCCCCAGCTTGGCCTTGGGCAATCCCTAGATTTTTCCTCCTAGCTTTTCCTGCCCTGGGCTACTGCAGTATTCACTCAGCTTCATCAGCTTTGGTCACATGGGACCTCAGCCCTGCACCAATCACCCACATGCCTAGTACCCTGACTACATTAGAGGATTTCAATTTTAGGAAGAATTTGTAATTTCATGGAAATTGTAGAGCAGCATGCTGACTCTCTTAAAAAACAACAAAAAAAGTCAGGCTCCTCAGATCCTCCAAGATCAGCAAAATGTGGAAACTTGATATGGAAGGGAAGCAGAGCTTTGTGCCCTGATTCTTGCTCACCAAGGTTCATCCTTTCTTTGGGATCTCTCTCATTTGCTCTAAGTATGATGGTGGCCACTATACTTTAAGAGAGTCTTAAAGGAACTTGGCTCAATTTGGTAAAGGAGTTAGACTTTCTCACAGAATTGAGATGACTTTAACCAATACTTTGTGTCTAATGCATACATTGAGTCCAAATTGACATTGATATCAGCAATGATAGTTGAATCATTTGAACTACCCGCTGCTTGAAAGCTTGGAGGCAGTAAAAAGGATCATATCACCTCTTCAGATTCCTTCTTAGAGGCCTAAAGAGGTGATGAAATCTTTAATAATTTTACAACCAGAAAAACTATCTAAAAAAATTCAAATCCAATTTGCAGAATGAAACAAATACACAAAAGTGCTCCTTTGAATTTATAGATATACTTATTTGGCTAGTCATTATATGGAAATCTGGAGAAGGAAATGGCAACCCACTCCAGTACTCTTGCTTGGAGAATTCCACGGACAGAGGAGCGGGATAGGCTGCAGTCCATGGAATCGTAGAGTCAGACACTACTGTGCAACTAATTTTCACTTTCACTTTGAAGCTTCCCTCGTAGCTCAGTTGGTAAAGAATCTGCCTGCAATGCAGGAGACCTGGGTTCCATTCCTGGGTTGGGAAGATCCACTGGAGAAGGGATAGGCTACCCACTCCAGTATTCTTGCACTTCCCTTGTGACTCAGCTGGTAAAGAATCCGCCCGCAATGTGGGAGATCTGGGATCGATCCCTGGATTGGGAAGATCCCCTGGAAAAGGGAAAGGCTACCCACTCCAGTATTCTGGCCTGAAGAATTCCACGGACTGTATAGTCCATGGAGTCACAAAGAGTCAGACACGACTGAGTGACTTTCACTTCACTTCACTATATGGAAATCATTATTTATGAGAATGAATACACTTCTGAGAGATTCTAATATTCTGAAAAACTTCAGTTATTTACTCTGCTACTAAAATTCTTATATAAATTAAATTTCATTTGCTAGTCTTATCTGAAGTAATAGTCTGTAAAAATTTCCTTTACCATAATCTGTTTTGCCTTCGTTTATCTTGCATTAGGTAGTTGTTCCATATCTGACTTTTTAATCTAACTTTGAATCAATATGTAAAACATGTTCTTTTGAGGACTTCCCTGTGGTGAATGGCTATGAATCCGACTGCCAATGCAGAGGACACAAGTTCAATCCCTAGTCGGGGAAGATTCCACGTGCCTTGGAGCAACGAAGCCTGTGTGTCACAACTACTGAGCCCTGTGCCACAACTACTGAAGACCATACACTTAAGAGCCCACCCTCTGCAAGAAGAAAAGCCACCAGAATGAGAAGTCCCCGCACCACGAGGAAGAGAAGCCCCCACCTGCCACAACTAGAGAAAGCCTGCACACAGCAATGAAGAGACAGTGCAGACAAAAAAAAAGAAAGAAAGAAAAAATAAAAATTGATTAATTTTTAAAAGCATGCTCTTTTGAAAAATGCATTAAAATAATCAATTTTTATTTTAGGCAATATCTACATCTTCAATTTAAAAGTTTTTCTTTTTCCTCCATTCAATGAGATCTTTATTTTTTCTAAAGGAAAATGCAAACTTGTTCTTTTTCTGATAAGCTCCTTTTTCTAGAACCACAGACATAAGGATCTCAAAGATGTTGGAATCCTAGTGTTCTGAGTGAATGATGTGGCCTGTCAGAGACAGATGAGATTCCCAGGATAGCTTCCTCTAAGAATTCCTCAAACATTGGTGTCTCCCTCAAAGCCCATGACTTAGAAAGCTACGAAGGAGGCTGACTGACTCCTTGGAGTTTAAAGGAAGGTGAGAGCTGCTTCCACAAATCCTACCAAGGTTAAATTCACCAGGAGGCTGGTGAGGAAAAAGTCCAGTCCAAATAATTTTTGGCTATTGGAAAAGTGTTGAAGTAAGGCAAGTACTGTTTGTTGCATTTCACAATATTTGTTCCTATACCTTTTGGCCTTCTGGTTTCCCCACCCCTCACAGGCCATGCTCAACTGCCAGCAGAATAAAACCTATGTGATCAATCCACTCATATACACACGTTATCCTACTCCAAGGGACAGTTGAATATAATACAAGTGCTCCGAGGAGGACTGAACTTAATCTAAAAGAATAAAGGGTAGAATTTTTCCAGAATGAATGTCTGAAACAAGAAGCCTGTTTTAACATTTCACAAGTTGTGTTTCCTAGGAACCCAGTGCCTCTGCCTCCCAGTGACTCTGGGTCTTCCCGGACTCGAGAATGCCCTCACTTTTCCTCCTTATCTTTCCACTTGTTGTGACTGACATCTCACGCTCTCACATTTCTTCCTAATTTTGTCTCCCTGGAAGCAGATAATTCCTTTGGCACTCTATTTCCCTTTGTGCATCGTTCCAGGGGCAATCTGTGTCTACAACAACCTCTAGTCTGGGACTCAATACCTCTGAGAATTAAAAGGAGGAGAAGGGTAATAAAACTAGAGACAATCTGGCCTCTCCTCGCATCCCTCTCTTTTCTATCGGGCTGCAGAGTTGAAGGATGTCTGGGCAAATAGTTCACTTCTGAGTTATCTTCTTAAAGCTCAGTACAAGAAGCTTATATAAGCCAGAGGTGAAACATACGGTGTACAGCTTTAATCATTCAGGGTTTCAGTCATTTCCCACAACTCTCCTTCAGTTCTTCAAAACCATGTTCAGCAAAAGGTCAGTGCATTGATTTAATTGCAGAATGAAAAAGCATTTAACCATGTAACTAACTATTTAAGCAGACTCTTTAAATAGTATACAGACCAGTCTCCAACATTTAATATTTTCTGAAGCAACTCTACTTTGGGGCTCATCTATCTTGAAAACAAACCATCCAAGCACTAAACACCCTTCAAAAGACATCTTGTCTAGTTGTCAGAACAGGAAAATTCATAGCAGCCCTGATGGTGACAGACTGTGGCATCCCATGCCAGCGTCTGGAAACCTGGATGCCGTCAAGTGGCAGAGCCGTGAGGTTCAAAACCAGATCGGGGTGAAAATCTCCCACTGGAAACCACCCATCACTGCCGTTGCCTATTAGGCTGGCACAAGACTCAAGCTGAGAATATTTTCTTCTTTTTGGCTGGCATATTGAAATCTGTAAACCTCTTTCTGTAGAACAGAAGCTGTTGAGGGTTTATTTTTTCCTGACTTGAGCTAGAGCACATGGAAAGACCTTGAAATCTAACTTAGCCAGCAACCAGAGATCAGAGTGGGTTGGAGGTGGGGTGGTGGGGGTCCACCTTTGTAGTGACGTAACTGGGAAGAAACAATGAAGCCTGTAGAGTGACCAGCTGTCTCAGTTTGCCCAGAAGTGAGGATTTCTCTGGACACAGGACTTCAGTGCTAAAACCAGGACAGTTTTGAGAACACCAGGATGATGGTTCACCCTAAAAGTGGATTGTTAGCTGCTCAGTCATGTCCAACTCTTTTCAACTCCATGGACTGTAGCCCACCAGGCTCCTCTGTCCATGGAATTCTCTAGACAAGAATACTGAAGTGGGTTGCCATTCCCTTCTCCAGGGAATCTTTCCAACCCAAGGATCGAACCCAGATCTCTTGCGTTGTAGGCAGATTCTTTACCATCTGAGCCACCAGGGCAGCCCAAAAGTGGGCTGAGGTGACCTGAATTCTGATACTAAGGAGATTAGTCCTCACACTCACAAAAGAGTTTCTAGGCAAGTGAATGTCAGAGGACTGTCTTTACTCATGATGAATCTCTAACCCCTCTCCCTATCCCAAGGCAGATCTATTCACCCATTCTAAAATTTCTAGCACCAGGAAATGTTGAAATGGTAAATGCAGGAATTCTAGCTGCCCAGTTGGCCTTTGGCCCAGTAGTGATCTGAGTCTTGGGAATGTGTCCCCTTGCTCCTACCTAGAGTTGCTCTCTGAGAGTTCTGCTCTGCTCTAGATATCCCCCTTCATCAGCCATTATGCAGCAGAAATACCTCAGAAGAGCTTCACCAATCTGATGGCCAGTTAGCATCTTATCAGCAGTTAATACCTGCTTCCAGAACCAAAATCATTTAGATATGGAAGGCACCTGAAGGTCACCTAGCCAGAGGTTCTTAGCCAGCGTCAGGCTAACTGTATAAGAATCACTGCAGGATAAGTATCAGTTGATCTGAACCAGGCTATGCTGTGCTAAGCAGCAAGCTCCCCATCCAAGTAGCTTATCTTGACAAGAGTTACTTTTCCCTCAGGCTCTGTATCTATTGCAGGTAGACAGGGTGCTCTGCTCCTTGTGGTGACTCAGAAACCCCAAAGTGGCTGATCCCAGTGCCAGAGGGAGAAGGCAATGGAGGACTCTGTCCATCCAGTGCTCAGCCAGGAGCAGACACTGGCCCTTTCCACTCACAACTCAGTGGCCAGAATCAGTCACACAGCCCCACACAACCACAGGAGAGCTAAGGAATGCAAACTCCTCCTGGTTCCCAGAAGTGAGCTGGACAAGAAATAGCCAGTGAATAGCATCGAGTACCACAAAAAGCCTGTACAATGCAGGTAGTGAATTCAGCTTCTGGAGCTTCTGATTCAGTGAGTCTGAGTGGAACCTGGAAACCAAGGTAGATTTAAAGACTCTCTAGGTTTTTGGAAGGGGGCAGTCTGTTGAGAACCTACAGATGAGGTGGTCTGCTTTGGTGAAGAGTCAAATGAGGTCAGGCTTTTGGACTCTTGACCCAGTGTTCTTTCAAGCTACCCTGCTTCCTCAAAAGAGTTTGCATTTTCTCTCTCTCTTTTTTTTTTCCAGCTATAAGATTAAGCTTTTCATGAAATATTGAGTATCTGTGTGAGACTAATGGGGCAGTTTTGGAAATCTTGGGGACTTCCTCACCTGTCAGATGAGTGGATGGGCCTTCTCAGTTTTACCCAGGCCCCACGTTTTCCAGAGGCAAGAGGATATTGGGGTGAGCAGGGAGGAACGAGGTAGAAGAGTCTGTTTGGTCCACTTCCCTGTGTGTGTCCAGCTGAAGCTGCTCCCCTTCCCCAAACCAGGTCCTTTCTTTACTTTGTGTTTCCAGCCTAGCTCGTAATTGCCTTCTCTCTCTGTGAGCACTGACTTTCCATACGTTTCCCTGAAAACCCCAGGAAGGAGCCCTGCGACGAGCCTCTCCCTGCTCATGTGTCTCTTTGGAGGGCACCACATAAGAAAGCCACCTGTAAGAACTGCACCCTCCCTACCCCCCAACACACACACACACCTTTAGCAGTGAGTGAATATGCTTGCTCTCTCCACAGGGATGTTTCACTCCCTTTTCTGACCCACCTTGTTATCTCCTCCAGGGCTATTTTCTAAAACTGCCATATGCTTTCCATTCTGTAACTAACCACCCTAATACTGCCCCCTCTCTGCAAAGTACCCTAGTCCCCAAACTCAGTATTAAATACTCATTTCTCAAGATACATGTACCCAGTGTTCATAGCAACATTATTTACAGCAGCCAAGACATGGAAGCTACCCAAGTACCCATCAATAGATGAAAGGTAAAGAAGATGTGGTATATATAATGGAATACTATTCAGCCAAAAAAGAATAATATGCTGCCATTTTCAGCAACATGGATGGATCTAGAGGATATCATAGTGAAGTAAGTCACATAGAAAAAGTCAAATACTGTATGATATCACTTATATGTGAAACCTGAAAAATAATACAAATGAATCTATATACAAAACAGAAATAGACTCAGAGACACAGAAAACTTACAGTTACCAAAGGGTAGATGGGCGGTGGGGGAGGGACAGATCAGGAGTATGGCATTATCAGATACACAATATTATACATGAAACAGATAAGCGACAAGGATTTACTGTATAGCATAGGGAATTATACCCAGTATCTTGTAATAACCTATAATGAAATACAATTTGCAAAAAATCAAATCATTATGCTATATACCTGAAACTAACACAATGTGTTGTGTTGTAAATCAATAAAAATCCTACTTTTTCTAGAGTCTAATGGCTCTTTGTTTATGGTTTTCTTCTAAAACTGACTTTTTTCCATTCCCTTTTGTAAGTTCACCTGAAGGCCAATGTCTCCCTCAGCAGAGTGCCCTTCAAGAGCAGGGACTAGCTCTGTTTTTTGTGCTTGTATTAATATCTCTGGCATCTTACATGATTCCTGTAATGTTTGACATTGAATACATCTTTCTGGAAGGAAGGAAGAAAGGAAAAGAGGAAGGTTATTCCAACTTTCTTCCTAGATTCCAATCTAAGGTTGTATGTTATTCATCTTTGAATATATATCTCATCATCAATCAATCAATCAATTTAGCAATGATTTCATATGGTAAATTTCTTAGGACTTTTTTTTTTTTAATTTGGAGACTGGGATCTAATCCTGCTTTTCTATTAACTAACTGTGTTGTTTTGAGAGCTCAGACCTTAGTTTTCTCAAATCTAAATCAAAAGGATTCAAAATACCCTCCATGGCTTCTCAGATGAATCTCAGTACCAAAAAGGAATGCATATTACTTCCAAAAATAAATAATGGCCAAGAACAGAATACACAGTTCACAAGCCAAGCCAAGTCACTCTGAAGGAGAATGTTGGTGAGTATTTCTCTATAATCCAAGGCAGCCAAGAAATCAAAGTTGCTCCATGTTGGTCACCTTGGCTTTTGTCCTCTTCCCTGGCAACGAAGGGTAGAGAGGAAGGTGCTGGAGGAGGACCAGTTGTGGTTAGAGACCTCAGCTGATGGGAAGGTGTCAGGAAGCAGAAAGTCACCTATCCAGTGGCTGACATGCTTTCAAAGGCAATTCCCATATCTAGAAACACAAGCTATAGAAAGTGGAACTTGCTGGAAAGATTTGGAGCAACCATATCTTCTAGTCTCTCAGGCTAAAACCTTAGCATGCCATGATCTGAATGTTTTTGCCCCACTCAAACTCCAACCCCCAAATTCATATTTTGAAATCCTAATGCCCTAAGTGATGGTGTTTGGAGGTGGGGCCTTTGGGAGATCATTAGGTCATGAAGGCTGTCATGACCTAATAAGACTCATATCCTTATTTAAAAAACAAAGAGAACTCTAGAGAATTTCCTTGCCCCCTTCCACCATGTGAGGACACACGAACAGTCTGTGACTCAAAAGGGAACCATCACCTGATTATGCAGGCTGAGGATTTTAGACTTCAGCCTCCAGAACTAAGAGAAATAAATTCTGTTTATAAGTCACCCAGGCTGTGGCATTTTGTTATAGCAGCTTGAGTAGACTAAGACGGCATCAGTCCTCATTCCTCTCTTCGTCTCACACCCACACCCAATCCGTTGGGAATTAAATTCTGCCTTTTCTTCCTTCAAAATATGTCTGTGCCTGAGTCATTTCTCACCACCTCCATTGACACCATCTCTCTTCTAGATCATTGCGATTGCCTCGCAACAGTCTCCCTGCCTCTAACCTTTCTCTTACTCGGTGGCCAGAGGAATATTGTTAAAACACAAGTCAGAACTCACTGCTGCTGTGCTCAGAAACCTCTGGTGAATTCACATCTCCCACCATGGAAAACAGAGCTCTCCAGGACCTGGCCTCTTAGCTGCCTCTCTGATCTCCTCAGTAATCTCCCCAGGTCCCTCTGTGGTCTCCACCCTAACCCCTCGTCATTTTCCAGGACACATTCCTGCTCTGGACACTTGCCCAGACTATCACAGGGCTGACGTCCCCACCTCAGCTCAATGTCACTTTCCCAGGGATGACTTCCCCAACCACTTTGTTAAAAAAAATACAGTTCTCACACTAATGCTCTCATCTACCTTCCTTCCTTTTATTTTTATGCACTTTACCTGTATCTAATAATACACATTTCTCATCTTCTTTATAATCTTCTTCTTTCAACTAAAATGTAAACCATTCAAGAGCAAGGAGTTTTGCTGGATTTTGCTTTTGCTCTATCCCCAGTGTCCAGAATGGATGTAACAGGGGCCCAGGAAATATTTGTCAAACGAATGAATGACTGGCTGGAGGTAGCTCATAGAACTGATGAGGGGAACTCTAGAACCCAGCTCAAAAGTGAACAAGAACCTGGACTCTGCCCGGAAGGAGTGTCACCTGCCTTCACAGTGCTGCCATGGAATCCTCACACATAATAATTTTCAGAGGGGTTAAAGCAAATGAATCAGTAAGCCCTGCCCTGCTCACTGCCCCAAGCCTTCCTAGCAGGTGGTTGGCTGGAAATCCCACAGCAAGCATGATTCTTGCAGTCAAGGACCTCCCACAGGTCTAGGGAGTTTCTGGGATGGCTCCACAGAAGCTGCTGTGGGTATTTCTCTCTCCTATGTCCTCCTCCTCTTGTCCTTAGTCAAGACTCCTGGCTTCATTTGGGGCTGGTTTAGCTTTGGGTCCTCCTGGTTCCTGAGCTCAGAGCCACCTTAAAGCAAGGGAGCATCCAACCAATAAACATGTTCTGAGCATCAGCTACCTGCCAGGCACTGTGCTGGGCTCTAGGGACCCCAAAAGAACCAGTCAAGGACCCTGCCCTCTAGGATTCAGCAGCCCCAATGGGGAGATGAGGCAAATGCCCATAGAAGGGAAAGCAGTGAAGAAGGACTCAATTTAAGTGTTAAATGAAGGATCCACCATTGGAATTCTGAGAAGGGACAAGGGAGCCCTGGAACATGGATTTCCAGAGAAGGGTCCAGAGTCAGGGAAGAGGGAGGGTTGAAACTGGCTTAGAAGGGCTGAGAAGAGACAGGCCAATGCAAGGATCAGGTTTACTGAAGACATTTAAACATCCATAGTTCAGTGCCCAAAATCTAGGGGCAAAATTCTGGGATGAGGAAGGTCAGGGGCCCACCTCCAGTTCAGGTCTGGAGGCACGGGTCTGCCTTCTTTCTGTGTGGACTCTAAGGGTGGGGCAGCTCCTCGGAACAATGGCTTCTGTTCTTACTTCCTCCCAGTTTGTTCCAGGACCATGGAGGTGCCCTGGTTGGCAGACCCAAACATGTACCATCTCCACTTCTGAGCTCTGCAGCATTCAGATTCTGGAGAGCTTGTAAGCTTTATTTCTGCCCCCGGGTCTGTTCCTATAATTTGGTCCCGGCAGATCCATTTTCCTCATAATCAGCTTTGTTTGTTTTTCCATTCCTGAAATATGTTCTGAAGATAACGCCTCTCTGCATGTCCACAGGCACATTAATGCTCCTTGTTCAGAAAACCAGGCCGGCTAATTATCCACATTTACCAGCACCTTCCATAGGTCCCCCCGAAGACTTTTCTGTAAATATTTACACTGCAATGTCCCTCGCCACCCAACATTACTGAGAAAGAGGAACAGTTGAGGTAAGTTATAAAAATAGGGAGACACACTGAGAATAAACCAGCTATTCTCAGCACTTTCCATGAGCTTAGCTTGTTCTTCTGGAATCTTTACTAGGCTTTTTTCTTTTTTTTCCCCCATAGGTAGTGAACTTGAAAAGCTGTTTCCCTTGATTGGTATGGCTTGCTTTTCTTTGTACCTCCCTAACCAACTCCCATCACACTCACAGGCATTTCCACCTCTGTATGAGACTTTTTTTCCATCTTACAGTAAGCATTTCTTTCATTCAGGGTCAATTCATCTTGTCAACTTTTGTTCCCCCTCACTCCTGAGGAGAGGGGGCGAGGGAGATCTGGGTGGGAGGATGGAATCTGTGGAGGTTGCTGCAAAGCTTGCACAGCACCGTAAGTCAGGTCTCCCACTTCACACACAAAACAGAGGCCATTAGCCCAGACTTCCTTAGTGTCCTCTCCTCCAAAGTATCCTCATCTCCTGGTCACATGCGGTAGCAGACACCTACTTTCTTGGGCTTTCGGTTTTTACAAATATTTATTTATTTTTCTTATCCAACAGCACCCTGGTTTTCCTCAAGAACTTCACCCTCAGATCATGTGTCTTAGGAGGGGTTCCACTCACTTCTAACTCAAGACACAAGCACAGGACCCTGCCCAACACACTCAGCTCTTCCATCCCCCTAACTGGGATCATTGGTCAGAAACAGGCATGTGATCCAAATTGAACTGAATCCAAATAATTGGTTCTGATAATGTTATTTAGATGGAAGAGAAGGCCTCTTGACAGCCTCCATGCCTGAGAATGAAGCCAAACATTGAAATACAGAACTAAGAAACAAAGGGAGATTAAGTCCTAATTCCCTTGATCCAGTTGCTCTTAAAACTAGATCCAACTTTAGACTTTTCAGTTATAGAGCCTATTAATTTCTTTTGTTTTGTTTAAGCAGGTGGCTTCATTCTGCACACCAGTGATTAATTTCTGTTTTTGTTGTTATTTGCAACAAAACAAGAGATCTACCCCTATCTTGGGAGAAAGTTTCCTTACTTCTATCCACCAACGTGCTTGATCAGATCTCCTGCTATCTCCTTGGGTCCTTATTCTATCGTTATCTCCTCTCTCATCTTCAATGCCTTATGTTTTCCTCAAGCTTCTTACACTCTTACAAAATACAAAAAAACTAAAAAAAACCTTCCCTCGGTTGTGTCCTGAGCTCTCCCATTGCCTTGACTACCTTAGAGCTTCCCCTTTCTTCCCAGCTAGCTTACTGAAGTCATCTACCCCTCAATACTCATCAGCCAATAACTGTTCTAGGTTCTTCCCTAATATATCATTAAAACCAGAGACGAGCTCCCAACAGTCCTTTCCTGTGATCGCCTTTCAGTCCTGACCTTCTTTAACTCCTCTAGAGGATGTTGTAGTGTCAACTTCATCTGTACTTTTCATCCTGTCCTTCCTGATTGTCCTCTGCAGTCTTTGACCTTTGTTTTCGAATCTTTGCTACCTTTCATCTTCTGCCCCCTGCTTCATGTTGGACTCTAGGGCTGGTCCTTATCTCTCCCCAATTCTCTCACTGCTCTGTCCTTTTGGGTGTGATTTCATCCACTCCAGTGCTTTCTGCTAGTGTTCACATGATGCCCGAGTTTCATGTAGACATTTCCAATTGCCTGTGGATACCCTGCTAAACAGGTTGCAGGTACCTCAAGCTTACAGAGTCCCACACATAGTAGATGCTCAATAAAGAACTGTTAAAAGCATAAATGAAAGCATCCTCAATGTGTAAGATACTGAACACAGGGCACAAAGAATTTCTTGCCATTATGGCAAAATTAGTTTGAACTTAAGTCCCTTTGCATGTGGTTTTCCCACTACTTCCTTTTCCTTCAAGTGCCTACTTTGTTGCCTATTCTTCCTTCAAGTATCAATCCAAGCACTACTTCTTCTGGGAATCCTTTCCTGGATGACACATACCTGCACATGTACTGCACATACAATTATTTTCTTTTGCCTCTGGGATCCCATAATGCCTTACAATTCACTTAAATAAGAGTTATAACACATTAAATTGTCTTGAATTGCTTATTCATGTTTCAATTTATGTCACTAGACAATGATCAAGTTCTGGTCTTATCTCTACCCCTCACTGGCCATGGGACATTCACAAAGTCATTGAATGTGAATGTCAATGTACTCACCTAACAAACAGAGGGAAAAACACCAGCCCAGCTTCCATCACAGAGTGGCTGGGAATGAGAAGCTGCATGTGGTAAGCCTTGTAAGCTGAACAAAAGAGACCTGTGGCTTCTGCAAGTAACAGAGAGTTAGGCAAACAGCATTTTATTTCCCATTCTGCCATTCATCAGCCTTATGAAACTAGAATTTTCATGTTTGAAGAAATCTGGGTTGTGGAATATGGGGGATAATGCATGTAATATTGCTTGGTAAAACATGCCCACTGCAAGACATTGTCGGGGGAAAAAAAAGGGAAAGTGATGGTCACTCAGTTGTGTCTGACTCTTTGCAACCCCATGGACTGTAGACCGCCAGGCTCCTCTGTCCATGGAATTCTCCAGGTAAGAATACTGGAATGGGGTGCCATTCCCTTCTCCAGGGGATCTTCCCAACCTAGAGATCAAACAGGAGTCTCCTGCATTGCAGGCAGATTCTTTACCACTGAGCCACCAGGGATAAGACATTGTTACTTTACTATTTTATCTTAACCTATTCTAAACACAAAAGTAAATTAAACTGTATCAGTGCAACCCAATAAACAAAGGAAGAAGCAAGGGAGACTTACATGTTGAATATACCCTTGTATATTTATATCACAGGAATGACATTGGTTTAACATTTTAAATTTACGTTGCCTATTGTGAGAGCTCACTTTTATTGAGCACTCACTTTGAACATCATGCTAAACACTTAACCTACATTAAAAAAAAGATCTAACTTTTACAACAACTTTTTGAAGTAGGCATTGTTAATACTCCCACTTTATATACAAGGAAAGTGAAGTGTAGGAAAGCTGAGTAACTTGGCCAAGGCCAAACAGGTGTTAGTCGCCAAGCCGAGTGTGGCCCCCACATTTGTCTCAGTGTGGCTGAAGTCTGTGCCACTCTCCACTGCATTCTGCCCCTCATCTCTCGTGGGAAAGGCAAAGGGATTGGTTCCCAGGACTCAAGAGATGCCAAAAGCTTACAGCCAGTGGAGTCCTGCTTTAAGTGCTCTACCCAGTGGACCATAAAGGCTGACGTTTCTGCTGTCATTTTCCCACATAAAGCTTTTGGACTGGAACTCTCTAGTGCTGGAACTAACCCTCTTTATTAGTCTACCTTCTAAAAAATGATGTTTGACAAATAAATACTTGCTGTTTACAAACTTTCATGAATAAGTCAAGCTTCCCGAGACAAGAAAAATGTCCTCAGAATGATACTCAAATGCTGAAGTAACTCAGGAGTTCATGCCAACATAAGTGAGAACAGAAAACGGAAGTTAGCCTTTCACTCCTCTCCACCCCTTTATTTCTCTTTCTACTTTAAGAACAGGAAGGTTCTCAGAGATAGACTCATCCAACTGCCTTCTTTGAGAAACTGAAGCCCAAAGAGGTTAAGTGAGTGTCCTAAGGCCACACCGCTTGTAGGCATCTGGTTACTGCCTATTGTTGAGTAATATTTAAGACTTAAGTCATTCAGTGTTCACACAGCTCAATAAGGAAGGTACCTCACCCTCATTTTATAGATGAAGATGCTGACGTACAGAGAGGTTGGGTGACTTGCCCAGTGAAGACAGAGCCAAGAGTCTAACCAAAGGTTGCTTCTTTCTCCTGGATCTTCAGTGACACACCCCTTTTCATATAGGAGAGATACAGCTGGGGAACCTGTTCCTTGTCTAGCCTGTACAGATCAGACAGAAACCTTTAAGAGCCCTCCCCGATCAATATATGAGGTAAGGTCAATATCTTGTTTCTGCTTACCAAGACCTATCCCAGTGGAGGCAAGAAAGGCCATTTGCTCCAGGCCTGCTGACCATGAAGGGCCTCAAATTGAGCTCTTTAACATCCCTCTTACTGTGGCCATACTCACAGTCTCAGAGAGACACAAACAAGGTGGAAATAGATTATCTCTATCACATAGTCCGACAACAGAACTTGTCTGTAAAACAGAGTGTTTCTTTTGGTAGACAGAAATTTTTTTTGTTATTCTGTAACTGACAACTACATTTAATGTTAAAAGGGTGGATTTATAAGATATAAAGATTTAAAAGCACTTCAGCTTTTGTAACCTTCATTTTCCATTTCTTCTTTCTTTCACCCTTGAACTGCCAAGGTCTCCCTTAAACTGGAAAGGGTTTGCCTCTTACTGCCTGAAGCCTCTCTAAGTTATTCTTCATGAAAAATAAAAATGAGATTAAGTCCTCCGTTTAAGGATGGGTTGCAACAGGGTGATTAAATCTGCCTAGGTTTCATATATCCTGGCTCTCAGAAAATTTCCAAGGCTTTTGTGACACTCTTCCCTCACCCAGATGTAATTGTTTTTCAGTAGATAAAGTTGCTTTGTAGATTTGCCTTGTTCTGCTGGGCTGAAATAACAAAAAGAGGCAGTTTCAGCTACTCACTTGCCCTGAAATCCTGTGTTTAGACTAGAAGTTCAGGGCTGCCTGTGTTTTTCAAATTAGGAATTTGCTAACTGGTCAGCTGCAGCCTTTTATAATTTTTATAATAAAAAATGTGTTACCCTTTCTAAGCTAATATGCACTCAGCCTACAAGCATTTATTAAACACTTACGATGTATCTGGCATGTGCTGCCCTCCGGTAGCTGAAGACTTGCAAGGGAGGTAAAACTTGAGAGAGAAGAATTGTATGTTGTATCCAATCCATAATCTCTCTTTTCATATTTTATTATTATAATAAATAACTGTAAGTCTCTCGTTTTCCAGAGACAAATGAAGTCCTCCAGGACAGAGACGCTACAAGTAGTTCAACTTAAACCCTGCTTCTCATCTGGCATAGACAGTTGATGAACATTTGATTAATGAATGAAAAAATGAAACAGTCACAGGGTTTTATCAACACTTTGCTGCAAAAAAAATCAGTTTGAAACCATTTTGAGTATTCTCTAAGAGGCAAAGATTTAAAAACTCACCATTCTTTTGTTTGCTTCATTGCTTTTTGGTTATTAAGAATAGTTTTTGTAAGGAAAATGGGTCTGGGCTCTGCTTTTGTTGCATACAGAGTTAGAATGACAGTTGTAATTTGTTTCAACACCTATTGGTTATACTATTTATCGTAAGCAAAATACTGTGAAAACTGAAGGGCAGATTTAATTGGGTTTTACTAACATTGATTAACATAGCAGTTAATTTAAATGCTAGTTCCCCTGGTTTCTTTTTCTCATGGGAAAAATCTATCCTGAATTCCCTGTTTCAAATTGCATTTCTGTAATTTTCCAAAGTTATTGTAGACTCTAGTCTGAAGTATCCTATTTTTCTCTAAATAGAATCACGTCTTAGGAAGTGAAACAACAGTGTCAGCAGGCAAGATGATCACCAGTGGAAGAAAGGGAGTACTGACCTGCTCAGGGTATTTGAGCGGAGAAATGGAATGGGGAGGGGGAGGCGGGAGGGAGAAGGAACTAACATTGGCTGAATGAACTTCTCTATTTGACTTAATGTTCTCAGCTATCCCATGGTGGCCACTGTGGACCCCACCTTTTTTTCAGCTGAGGAAACTGGAGCTCAACAGGTTAATCTTTGCAAAGTCATAGACTGGTAAGGGGCAAGGCTGAGATTTGAACCTGGTCTGCTACCTCCCAGGGCCATGACGCCTCTAACTCCTTGAGGGAGACCGTGGGAGAGGCACATTCAGGGAGGGCTTTAATTCCTCAATCCTAGAGGTCAGAGACCAACTCTCAGCTTCTTTTGTCTCTGGTCTCCCTCCCTGTCCACTGACCTGGTTTAGTCCTGTATACCAGTTCCTGTTAGATGGGTTTTGAAAGAACAGATATCATGCCAGAACTCTCATCTGTCTTAGTGTCCTGGGACATTAAAACATGTCCTTGGAGTGCTTAATCTTATAATCCTGGCACTGGGCTTTTGGTATTACTGATTATTTCTGTGTTAAAAAAAACAAAAACAAAAACAAAAATGAGAGAGAGAGAGACAAATATTGTATGGTAGCACTTATATGTAGAATTAGAAAAATAGTACAAAGGAACTTATTTACAAAACAGAAACAGACTCCCATACATAGGAAACAAACTTATGGTTACCAAAGGGGAAAGGGAAGGAGGGATAAATAAGGAATATGGGCTTAACAGATACACACGATCATATATAAAATAGATAAACAACAAGGTTTTACTATAAAGCACAGGGAACTATATTCAGTATCTTGTAATAACCTACAATGGAAAAGAATCTGAAAAAGAATAAATATATTTTTATACACATTTTACATATATCCTATGTATATAACTGAATCACTCTGTTGCATACCTGAAACTAACACAACATTATAAATCAATATACTTCAAAAATAAATTGAAAACCATAAATCTAAAGAGATATATTTTTGGGCAGAATAATACATTTCACGATAGTCTATAAATTATTTAACTTTACAACTCCATTCTTAACTTTTTAGAGTTTTATTGGCAAGACCTCTTCTTCTGGTCTTTGCTTCTCCCTGAACTTGTTCTACAAGCCTCCCTCCCTGAAGAGCTCCCACAGCCCAGTCCTGTGTGGATTAGTACTGGTCTCGGAAGAGGATGAGTGTAGGCAGTGGTTCAGCTCAAAGTCAACTCCTCCTCCCTCCTAATGCCAAAATGCAGCACTCACTGTCCTACAGGAGGGAGAATTTTACCCCTAAACCGAGAAATTATAGTAAGAGGCACAAACTGCCCGAGGAAATTCAAAGTGAACTCATTCTACTGTCTCTGTTTATGAAAACTTTGTTTTGCATGAAATTCAATATATTTTCTTTCTTTCCAAAGTGGAAACAAAGATATTTAGTATATCTTTGACCTTTAAAACCTTGTCTGTAAAATGACTAAGTGTATAAGGCCAAAGACTCTCTGTGGATTCTATTTTCTGAACTGTGTCAAGAAATTCTCCCTGTAAATCCAGGGACTTCTCCTACAGTGAAATGTGAGTTTAAAGCATGCACCTTCATATGGAGAGGTCTGATGAAGGAGCTAAGTTAACATTTCCTTCCGATTTTCCTTATTTAATTCTTCCCTACCTCCATCTCTTTTTAAAAAGACATTTGAAACTTTACAGTGCAAGCTGTGCACGTATGTTCCACCTGGATTTGGAAAGAGTGAGCACATAGATATGCCCCAGCTATTCCACTCCTTTGCATCTTAGAGAAATGAATGCATTTGCCCAAAAAATACATGAACAAGAATGTTCACGGCAGGTGGATTTATTAATAATAACTCAATGGGAATAACCCTAATGTCCATCAACAAGAAAATGGATAAGTAAACCGTGGTATATTCAAATAATGGAATGCCACTCTGAAATGAAAAAGATGAAGCCACTGATAAACACAAGAGCATGGATGAATCTCAGACATGTAATATTATGAGAAAGAAGCCAGACCCAGAAGGAATACATTCTGTTTGATTTCATTTACTGTAAACTTTCAGAACAGGGGAAACTAATCTATGGTAGAAGTCAGAATAGAGGTCCCCTCTGGGGAGATGGTATTGACTGGGAAGAGGAATTAGGGAAGCTTCTGGGGAGATAGAAATATTGTTAGATCTTGATCTGCCTGCACTCCAGGAGTGTATACAGATGAAAAAATCTATCAAGTTGTGCATTGAATACTTGTGCACTTTACCACATATAAATTATACAGCAATAGAAATATTAAAGAAAGAAACAAAGAAAGAGCTGTAGCAGGAAAAAGCTACCCATCAATGCTTTACCAAGAAGTTTGGAGAGGTAATGATTCCTGCATTTTCTTTGTAAAGGGCAGATTGTGAATCGTTTTGAATACTGGACATTGTCTCAGTAACTTTATTTTCCCTCTGAATTCTCAGTCCCACCTGGGAGATGTGCAGAACAGGTATTTATCATCCCTAGGTTAATTAGTGTGAGGTGCAAATAGATGTCAGAGTGGGAACTATATCTAGAACATGTTGTTGCCAAGATGAGTGCCCTTCCATTCTATTGAGCTGCTTTCTAAGGCAAACTTAATTTGCAAATAAAGGTAAAAAAGCAAAGGATGATGCTCTCTTCAAACAACAAAGAGCAGTAGAAGGCAATTCATCGGAAGATACTCTGGCCCTTCTAGGGTGGTTAACCAGGTCTGTTTATGTACAGATGGACTTACTGAGATTTCAGGGGCACAGGCACTGCTACTCCCAGGGGTTGCCAGATAAAATAGATGATGCCTGGTTACATTTTAATTTCAGATAAATGATGGATAATTTTTTCTATAAGTATGTCCAAAGTATTACATGTAGAATACTTATACTGAAAAATTATTAATGACTTATCTCAGACCCAAAATTAACTAGGCAATTATGTTTCATCTGCTAAATTTGGCAACTTACCTTGCTCCCATCCATCTTTTTTCAGGATACCCATAAGTCTGAGAACCTTTCATTTCACAGTTAGAGCTTAGGTACAACTAACCAAGCACATATACAAAAAAAAAAAAAAATTTTTTTTTAACTTTTGGTGAGGAAAGACTTGTTGAGCTCTGGGGTTCAGCATAGGGAAAGGGCAATTTTACCACCAAAATTTTTGTCTTGTTCATACTTTGCTAAAAGATCTTTAGACTTCAGAAAAAGGAGTGGGAGATCTCCTAGCTTTGTAGATGAATTATGACAGAGTTCCTTCACATTTCTAGTTTATTTGTCCACGGTGCTGGAAGCTGGGAGGTGGAGGGGTTAAACACTGAGCCTCTCTTATGCCTTCATGGTGCTGTGCTATAGCAATTTCCATTTGGCAATTTGTTAAGGAAAATGAAATATTTCCTCAAAATCACCAACTAAAACAGCACCTGCTTTCATTTTAAAATTATTGATTTTTTGAGGGGGGATTGATTTTTCATATTCTCCAAACAGCTTCTTTTATAAATAGCTGATTTTCGTTAAGGTGATCGGATGCCTCTGAGATGCTACTTACTAGGGAGGGGAACTGTTAAGGGTACTAACCGTTCATGCAAAGGACTTTTGTGAACTACAGAAATCTCGGGAAATTTTCCATTTAAATTCAAGAATCTAATCAACCTGCCCAGATATCGAATTAGCCAGAATGACACAACTATGACTTTCTGCTTCTCTTGCAGGTTTCTCGAAATACTCCAGGGACCAGGTCCTCTTCTTCTGCTAACTGTATGCTTATTCTCAGTAGTTAAATAATGTTATTCTTGAGAGTCACGTGGTTTAAATGTAAATGCAGCTAAGACTTTAAAGGAGGCACACACAACCTACATGCTGCCTGAGAGGTCACAGTGAGCAAAGTGGTTTTCTATTTGAATGTTAATAAAACAAAATTAAGATGCAGAGATACCAGATCCTCCTTCTAACTAGGCAATGATTCCAAATAATAGTGCTAAGTGTGGGCTCAGATGGCAGTGCAACATTCTTTGCTGCTGACTCTGGAGTGTACCTCCTGTTAATTTAAGGAAAAAGAGACTGGGAATTCTCAAATCCTGATTTGGAGTTCTCCCTCAAATATTTTCAAAGAGAAAATGTTACGGCAGCTGAAAGCTGCATGTTCCATTGCTATACAGTCCATTCCACTGGGAGGGGCTATTATGCCCAACTTCATCCAAGCCACAATCTCAGGAAGTCAAAATTCTGCTGTCCATTTTCTTATTCTTTAATAGCAGTCTATTGAGCACCTACTGTGGGCCAGCCCTCTTCGAGGTGGAGGGAACTTGAACGTGGCTGCCAGTATCCTTACTGTTAAGGAGTTCCTGTTTCAGCAGAGGAGACAAACCACAAACCAGTGACCAATCATGATCCCACATTTTATCTCTCTACCATCCTCTAGCATTGTCCTTCTACACTTTCCATTTCTGCTCAGTTATTCAAAATCCACCCTCTTTTCACCCTGTCATTTATTTTAAAGATGATAGGAGAAAAGGAGGGAACATACATTCTCAAAAGAGAAACTGTATAATATGAATGTTTGCTATTTTCCATCCTCAGTATTCATGAAAATGCCATATTGCATACATGTTCTTGAGGGCCAAGAACTTCTTTCATTAACTTTAATTTCAGAGGCCAAGTATAGAACAAAATACAAAATGCTATGTGTTCAACAGAGAGAAAGAAAAAAGCTTGGAAGAGGAGCATTTTGCCCTCCTGTGCCGGCCTTTCTGAACAGTGAGCGCACCCTGCCGAGCTGGAATTGTGTTCACCCTTTGTGCTTTCTCAGTCTGCACACACAATTTAATTTCTGCAATTTTTCAAGACTTGTTTGTCTGGGTCATGTCTGATCTGCATCCGTTTGGATTGTACAAGATTGTAAACTCTTGGAGGTTGGGACCTTGTCTATTTTAATTCACTCTGCGAATGTAAGGCTTGGGCTAAATGTTTTGCAAGATCATGAGCAATCAGGAACTGAAATTCAAGATGAAAAGGCTGAAGCTCTTCCTGACTAAATAGCTTGGTTTGTCCTGGTCCACCAGCCATTCCCCAAATCACTGCAAACAAAAGAGCACACACCACGGCCCAGCAGGAGCCTAGACTCAAAGAAAAATAAAAATGAAATACTCAATACAAAAGTCACTATGACAATAATTATGAAAAAATATGGATGCATAATAGCAAACAGTGGGAAAGGGTACAAAGGGAGAAGTTTTAAAGCGACTTAATAATGATGCTGACATTCTGTGGGGCTAAGGGAAGTTTAATGGAAATTACCACCTTCCTGAGGTCAGGAGACAGTTGAGCCTCTTACCCTCATTTGGCTCCTATTCTACTCTATACAGAGAATAGAAACCAATGGTTATTGATACTATTTATATACTAGGCATCTTATACATTTTCTATCATTAAGCATCCCAGCCACCTATGAAGTAGTTCCCCTTGTTACCACTAATTCCATTTTTCCCATTTAATAAGTGGGAAGCCAAGAGCTCTGACAAACTGACTGGGGCCACCTGGTAATAACTTTAGAGGCAGAGTATGAACACAGGCCCTATTAGTCCACAGCTCTGCTTTTAACTCTTTCCCAGCCTACACTGGGAAAGAAGTACATCAAAGCCGTATATTGTCACCCTATTTATTTAACTTATGCAGAGTACGTGAGAAATGCTGGGCTAGATGAAGAACAAACTGGAATCAAGATTTCTGGGAGAAATATCAATAACCTGATACACAGATGACACCACCCTTATGGCAGAAAGCGAAGAACTAAAGAGCCTCTTGATGAAAGTGAACGAGGAGAGTGAAAAAGTTGGCTTAAAACTCAACATTCAGAAAACTAAGATCATGGCATCCGTTCCCATCACTTTATGGCAAATAGATGGGGAAACAGTGGAAACGGTGGCTAACTTAATTATGGGGGGCTCCAAAATCACTGCAGATGGTGACTGCAGCTATGAAATTAAGACACTTGCTCCTTAGAAGAAAGATTATGACCAACCTAGACAGTATATTAAAAAGCAGAGACATTACTTTACCAACAAAAGTCCATCTAGTCAAAGCTATGGTTTTTCCAGTAGTCGCGTATGGATGTCAGTGTTGGACTATAAAGAAAGCTGAGCACCGAAGAACTGATGCCATTGAACTGTGGTGTTGGAGAAGACTCTTGAGAGTCCCTTGGACTGTAAGGAGATCCAACCAGTCAATCCTAAAGGAAATCTGTCCTGAATATTCACTGGAAGGACTGATGCTGAAGCTTAAACTCCAATACTTTGACCACATGATGCAAAGAACTGTCTCATTGGAAAAGACTCTGATGCTGGGGAAGATCGAAGGCGGGAGAAGGGGACGACAGAAGATGAGATGGTTGGATGGCATCGCTGCCGTGATGGACATGAGTTTGAGTAGGCTCCGGGAGTTGGTAATGGTCAGGGAAGGCTGGGATGCTGCAGTCCATGTGGTCGCAAAGAATCAGACATGACTGAGCAACTGAACTGAACTGAACTATATTTGGGCAAGTTTTTGATTTCTGGAACAACAAACACTAGAAAAAACCTAAACTTCCTCTTCCTTTTCCCAGCTCAGGTCTAAGTAACTATTATATTTCATTTCAGGAGAAGATAATCCACATCCTTACCAGCAACATATTGTGTTTGATTATTTAGCTTTGATTCTGTTAATACATCCTTCTTGGATGTCATGTTTCTCATGATCTCTCCTTGGACACCCCATCTCTGATAGTTAAGCACAAAGGTACTTTTAATGAAACAGACTTTCGAACAATGCTACCTTTCCCCACTCAGATGGCTATGTTTATTTGTGTCACAGCTTTAAACCCCTAGATGCATCTTTGATTCTGTCGTAAGAGGAGCCTGCTGCTGCTGCTAAGTCGCTTCAGTCGTGTTCGACTCTGTGTGACCCCATAGACGGCAGCCCACTAGGCTCCCCTGTCCCTGGGATTCTCCAGGCAAGAATACTGGAGTGGGTTGCCGTTTTCTTCTCCAGTGCATGAAAGTGAAAAGTGAAAGTCAAGTCGCTCAGTCGTGCCCAGCTCTAGATTAATTCCTAATACATGCTGTCTTGAGCTGATGATCATTTGATATTCATCAAAGGATTTGGTTTCATGCTCAGCTGAGGTCTGAGGGGAGAACTGCTGACATGAAAAATGGACTGAGCTTAACTAGAACTAAGCATTCTACCCTGGTGTTCAAATACACCTCATTTATCACACAAACACCTCAATTGCTTGGAAGAGGATAAAAGACTATGCAAGTCTCTTAATTGTCCAACCCAGCCTGAGGCCAGAGGAATGGAACAGATTGCCTCTGATACTTCCTTCAGATTGATAATTCTGTACCCCTTATGACATACTACCCTAACATTGCTCTTAAAATTACAAGAATTGAGCAGGTAGTGACAGAGAGTTCTAAGTATTGTGTGGAACAAAGAAAAAAATAGCATTCAAATGTCAAGTATATAAGCAAAGCACCTAGGCTATTGAAATGGGCTTACAGCTTGTTTAATGACTGAAATGGGAATGGAGTTGCAGGCTCTTGCTTTGGAGCATCCTAGTCTTGGGGCGCATGGGTTAATGTTGCACCATGCTATGTGGTTGCCTTGCAAAGGGGAGCAGCATATGCCACCCCTAAATGTGGCTCTTTGGCATATGGATTATTTTGAGCTGAAGGTAATCAAGACCCGGCAGACTCGGAAAAACTCTTCTCTCTTACCTATCTAAAAAAACTTAGATAGGGGGCCTGGCCCAGAAAAAGAGTTAGTACCAGAGATATTTTTTTACCTGGAAGACTTACCTGCATGACAGGACAAACATTTGCTTTTCTTATCTTCCTTTGAATTACTCTCCTCCCTCTTGAAGCCCAAGCCCCTATCTATACCTTTCCTTAGTTCAGGATGGTATATAAGCCTTAATTGCGGGATTGTCCTTGGTCTCATATTTTTATAGGCTCTTTTAAATACCAAACTAAGTTTATTTTTCTCCTGTGATCCATCTTAAGTCAATTTTTATTGTTAGAACAGTCACAGAACCTAAAAGGGTAGGAGAAAAAATTTTTCCTCCCCTATACTTGTAAACACCCCTAACTATAATAAAAATGACTGCTGAAGTATAGAATTCACTGATGTCTTTACACTTATTCCTGTAATAAGCACTATGCTTGATCAGATTTAATTGGATTATTTGTAAATGAGTATAACAAAATGCTAAATGAAAACATTTTCAAGTAATAATGTAATTGGTTTGGGGTAGACATACAATCAAAGAGGCAAAAACAAATGAACAAATAAATGATTACCAAAGTACTAAAACCTCCAAGGTTGAACTTGATAAGGTATAACCACTTGTCAGACTATGGGGCATTTGAATGAGTTTCTCAAAGAGTTACCTATATTTACCTGATTCACAGTAATGTTATAAATTTTACATGTGCTGCTGCTGCTGCTAAGTCGCTTCAGTTGTGTGTGTGACACTCTGTGTGACCCCATAGACGGCAGCCCATTAGGTTCCTCTGTCCCTGGGATTCTCCAGGCAAGAATACTGGAGTGGGTTGCCATGTCCTTCTCCAATGCATGAAAGTTTTACATGTGATCTGGGGTTAAATATTTTTTCTGAGATGACATAATGATTTCTCTAGTTAATACAACTACCTTCCTATCAGGCATCCAGGCATTCACACTGAAGTACCAGTGACACAAATTCATTGTCGCTGTTCCTTCTATGGCAGATCAAGAAGCAATATCCTGACTCCCTACTCATGACCAGAGAATTGTCTTATGAGAACTGAACTGGACTTCTCAAGGTGGACTGCTCCTATTCTAAGAGCTGTTCTTTGATGAATTCACCATCAGAAGACATTACTAAGAAGAAGTTGTTCAGATTTTTGAATGAGAATAAAACTCTAAACAGTATTTTTTCTAGTAACCAATGGATTCATAATTAAATGGAATGGTCTGGAGAATAAATATCCCCCCTTTATTCAGTAATAATAAAGATAACTATAATGGCTACAAAAACAATTACAGTGTATACCACTGATTGAGTATTAGGTCTGTGCCCTGTACTTTTCTAAATACATGTATTAACTCAACCCTCGTATCAACCTATGAAGTAGATACTATTATTATTTCTAATTTCAGATGAGGAAACTGAAGTACAGAGAGCATTTAATTAAGGTCGTATAACTAGTAAGCACTAAAACCCACACAATTTGTCCCCAGCAATCTTGCTCTTAATTGCAATGCCACAACTGCTTCAAAAATAACAGGAGGAAGTTCCCTGGTGATTTAGTGGTTAGGATTCTGGGCTTTCACTGCTGCAGCCTGGGTTCAAACCCTGGTCAGGGAGCTGAAATCCTGCAAGCTGTGCAGCCCAAAAAAAAAAACAAACCCAAAATAAACAAAAAACAAGAATAGAAAGGCTTGATACTTCATCACATGTTTGAAGACCACAGGATAGATGTTAAGAGTTTTCCACTGCATTGAACTGCTCCTTCACTCCTCTTTCCTGTCTACATAGTTGTTTTTGATTACAACAGCAATCACCCAACAATTTAGAACACTAGAAATTTAGAACAATTTAGAACAATAAGAAAGTACAGAAGAGCACAAATTTAGAACAATTTAGAACAATAAGAAAGTACAGAAGAGCACAAATATGGAAAATCACCCATAATCCCATCACTATACATTGTCCAATGTTTGATAAATAGACAGATATATGTAAATATAGATTTACATACAAATGTAGATATATAAACACAAGTACAGGTAGAGATAAATGATAAAAAGATAGATAGATTGACAGTCTCCAGGACAGTATCTTTATCCATTTTATTTACTGTTATATTTGAACCTCCTGAACAATGCATGGCACAGGGTGGGGGTTCAAAGACATTTCTTTAATGAATATAGATAAGTAATTAACTTAGTTATTTTAAAAAATTCACTCAGAGCCTTTTCTATGCCAGATACCATTCTGAGTAACGTGGCTACAGCAGTGATAAATAGAGATCCCTGCCCTCATGGAGCTTATACGCTAGTGGAGATTGGCGGACAATGAACAAATAAACAAGTTACATATATGCTTGTGTGTGTGTGTGTGTGTATACATATATGCACATACATAGACACATATACACACACCAAGTGTTAGTAATGTCAAATGGTGGTAAATTTCATGAAGAAAAATGAAGCAGGGAGGGGGCATGAGGAGTACAGGGTAGGGGTGGGATGGCTATATGAAATAGGGAGCTGTGAAGACCTCACTGAGAGGATGACCTTTGAGAGATGAGATCTGAAAGTGGTGAGGGGGTAGCCACGTGATCGGCTGAGGAAAAGCAGGCAGGTACACAGGTAGAAGGCTCTGGAGCATGAGTGGACTTGTCTGTGTCAGGAACAGCTAGGAAGCCCATGTGGCAGGAGCAGAGTGAGCAGAGGCAGGAAGAATGGAGAGGACCAGGAAGCAGTGAGGAGTTCGGAATGTCAGATCAAGTCGGGCTTTGGTAGACTACTGTAAGGGCTTTGCTGTTAACTCTGAGTAGATGGAGAGGCACTGAAGGATTCTACACAGAACAGTGACATGAAATGTCTTGGCGTTTAAAAGCGTCCTTCTGACTTGTGGGTTACAAGTAGGTTGTGTAAGGGCAGCAGCATTAGGACCAGTGAGGGAGCCATGGCTGTAACCCAGGGGAGGGATGGGAGCTTGAGTCAAATGGTAGCAGTGGAGGAACTGAGGAACGGCTGGGATTTGGATGTAGTTTGAAAGAAGAGTATGTGAGATTTGCTGACAGATTAGATATAGGGCAGAATAGCAAAAGAAGAGCCAAGAATGACTCTCAAGTCTTGGCTTCTGCAACTGGAAGGATGGAGGTAGAAGGATGGAGGAAATAAATTGTCATTAATTGAGATGGAGAATGTTGGAGGAAAGGCAGATTGGATGGGGGCTGGGGAGATCAGGAGTTTGGTTTTGGACACGGAAAGTCTAAGATCCAAGCAGAGATGTCAAGTGGGCAGTTGCAGGTACAAATACAGAGCCTGAGGGAGAAATTCAAGCTAATTACCATGATGTGAATATCTAATTACAAAATTTGAATTATCTTATGAATAATATGGTAATCTACTATTTTCATTTAACAATATACTATGACATTTTCTCACGTGGTTAAATAAAACCATATATGTTTAAAATGAATATCAACCAAACACTTGAGGTTAAGGATAGCCCTGAAAAACCTCCTCATTTGTTATCTTGCTTAATCCTTACACAAACACCACAGTGTAGTTACTTTGACGCTCATTTACAGATGAGAAAACTGAAGCTTCAATGAAGTAAAATGACTTGCTCAAGGTCAGCACTGGTACATGTGGGTATAGGATACAAACATATTTTCCAAGGCTTTTTCTACACCACATTTGCCTAAGGTAACAATCCTAGATTCACTTTTCTCAAACTATGACAAATCTATAGAATGTTTTGGGCTTCCCTTGTGGCTCAGTTGGTAAAGAATACGCCTGCAATGCGGGAGACCTGGGTTCGATCCCTCTGTTGGGAAGATCCCCTGGAGAAGGGAACAGCTGCCCACTCCAGTATTCTGGCCTGGAGTATTCCATGGACTGTATAGTCCATGGGGTCACAGAGTCGGACACAACTGAGTGACTTTCACTTTCACTTTCATAGAATGCTTATTGCAGCTAAATATCTGTTAAGCGTCTCAGGATGTTGCTCAAAAATAGATTCTATAATGACACACTTTATGTATTGCATAAGATGGCGATGTGCAATTTTAATCTGATTATTTGCAGATGGCATAAATTTGCAAAGTGGTACACACACACCAGGGCCATCATTTCCTCAGTGTTACATAAGCAAATCATTTGTTGCTTTCTTAGTGTTCTTGTTCATTTTTGTCCTTCTGGATCTTGGTTGAAGGTCACTGACCTTTCTAATCTCAAGGGAGTAAGAGCCCATTGATCCGAGCTTATAAACTAGAGGAAATCATTGCTTATTCACAGGGCCTCGCCTTTTGAAGTCGCTTTAAAAACCAGTGTCACTGTGTTATGGGAGAGGAGGGACAAGGTGTAAGGTCATCACAAATTCTCTAACAGACACAGAAGCTTGGCCTCTTATGTCTCTTCTGAGACAGACCTAAAGCCTATGATACTGAAGGGTGCTGACAAGGAAGCTTAGGAGAGGAGAAATTAACAAAAAAAGGAAAAAGCCATGAGTTCATACAGAGAAGCATATGAGTGACCACTGACAGAATTTTTATTTTCCTGCAGTATACGGAGTTGCATTCATTTTTAATGCACACCAACAGAACAACTCAATCCAATTTGAAAGAAGGTCTGTAGGTAATATACAGTCTTCTTCAGAATGGAATTGGAATGGTGTTACTGCTAGGCACATTCACATGAAATAAGTTCAAGATCTATTTTTTGTCTTTGTCACATCATACAAGACATTTTCTCTTTTGAGTACTATAGGATGTACTGCCCTTACTCATATTTTGTGCATCAGTTCAGTTCGGTTCAGTCATACAGTCGTGTCCGATTCTTTGCGACCCCGTGAATCACAGCACGCCAGGCCTCCCTGTCCATCAACAACTCCCAGAGTTCACCCAGACTCACGTCCATGGAGTCAGTGATGCCATCCAGCCATCTCATCCTCTGGCGTCCCTTCTCCTCCTGCCCCCAATCCCTCCCAGCATCAGAGTCTTTTCCAATGAGTCAACTCTTCGCATCAGGTGGCCAAAGTACTGGAGTTTCAGCTTTAGCATCATTCCTTCCAAAGAAATCCAGGGCTGATCTCCTTCAGAATGGACTGGTTGGATCTCCTTGCAGTCCAAGGGACTCTCAAGAGTCTTCTCCAACACCACAGTTCAAAAGCATCAATTCTTCAGCGCTCAGCCTTCTTCACAGTCCAACTCTCACATCCATACATGACCTCTGGAAAAACCATAGCCTTGACTAGATGGACCTTTGTTGGCAAAGTAATATCTCTGCTTTTGAATATGCTGTCTAGGTTGGTCATAACTTTCCTTCCAAGGAGTAAGCGTCTTTTAATTTCATGGCTGCAGTCACCATCTGCAGTGATTTTGGAGCCCCCAAAAAATAAAGTCTGACACTGTTTCCACTGTTTCCCCATCTATTTCCCATGAAGTGATGGGACCGGATGCCACGATCTTCGTTTTCTGAATGTTGAGCTTTAAGCCAACTTTTTCACTCTCCACTTTCACTTTCATCAAGAGGCTTTTGAGTTCCTCTTCACTTTCTGCCATAAGGGTGGTGTCTTCTGCATATCTGAGGTTATTGATGTTTCTCCCGGCAATCTTGATTCCAGCTTGTGTTTCTTCCAGTCCAGCATTTCTCATGATGTACTCTGCATATAAGTTAAATAAGCAGAGTGACAATATACAGCCTTGACATACTCCTTTTCCTATTTGGAACTAGTCTGTTATTCCATGTCCAGTTCTAACTGTTGCTTCCTGACCTGCATACAAATTTCTCAAGAGGCAGATCAGGTGGTCTGGTATTGCCATCTCTTTCAGAATTTCCCACAGTTTATTGTGATCCACACAGTCAAAGGCTTTGGCATAGTCAATAAAGCAGAAATACATGCTTTTCTGGAACTCTCTTGCTTTTTCCATGATCCAGCGGATGTTGGCAATTTGATCTCTGGTTCCTCTGCCTTTTCTAAAACCAGCTTGAACATCAGGAAGTTCACTGTTCACATATTGCTGAAGCCTGGCTTGGAGAATTTTTGGCATTACTTTGCTAGCGTGTGAGATGAGTGCAATTGTGCAGTAGTTTGAGCATTCTTTGGCATTGCCTTTCTTTAGGATTGGAATGAAAACTGACCTTTTCCAGTCCTGTGGCCACTGCTGAGTTTTCCAAATTTGCTGGCATACTGAGTGCAGCACTTTCACAGCATCATCTTTCAGGATTTGGAATAGCTCAACTGGAATTCCATCACCTCCACTAGCTTTGTTTGTAGTGATGCTTTCTAAGGCCCACTTGACTTCACATTCCAGGATGTCTGGCTCTAGGTCAGTGATCACACCATCGTGATTACCTGGGTCGTGAAGCTATTTTTTGTACAGTTCTTCTGTGTATTCTTGCCATCTCTTCTTAATATCTTCTGCTTCTGTTAGGTCCATACCATTTCTGTCCTTTATCGAGCCCATCTTTGCATGAAATGTTCCCTTGGTATCTCTAATTTTCTTGAAGAGATCTCTAGTCTTTCCCATTCTGTTTTTTTCCTCTATTTCTTTGCATTGATCGCTGAAGAAGTCTTTCTTATCTCTTCTTGCTATTCTTTGGAACTCTGCATTCAGATGCTTATATCTTTCCTTTTCTCCTTTGCTTTTTGCTTCTCTTCTTTTCACAGCTATTTTTGCATAGTGCTTATATATTTCTTTTCTGACAAACTCTGTAAGCATCTGTAGTCTGTAGTCTACAGCAATAATGATAAGCTCTCTTGTTTCTTAAGGACTTTCCCATCCGTTAGATCTCCTGAGAAGTGCATTAAATACCGACTCACTTTATTCTCATCGAAACTATGTTTTACTGATGGGAAAACTGAGCCATCTATTCTCATGGGAGGCCACACAAGTGGAATGAGGTGGGGTGGAAGTCTGACCCAAAGTCTGGCTCAGGCTCTTTCTCCAAAAAAAGCGGAGGGGGATTGAGGTTAATCAATTGTAGTCATTTCTACTGGTATATGCAGTAGTGTGAAAACCTTCTCATTTGTGTGAAAACCTCTAGTCCTTCCCAAGGGACTTCCAAGAAAATTTCAGAGACCCAAGTTGTTATAATCTGGTTTGCAGTGACATACAGGCGATGAGAAGGAAGGAAACGGCAGAAGGGGAGAACACAGTGTGGTGAGCAGGGCCTCGGCTTCCTCTGTGCTCTTTCTCTGGCTTTTCTGCTATCCTGTGCAGGGCCCAGAGCACAGCTGCCTTTCTCCCTATTGCTTTCCCTCCCCTAAGATGCAGATCTCATAGGACAAATAGTTTATCTGACTCTGGAGAGCTGTTAACTGCTAGAGAGACAGAAATGACCAATCAAAATTACGTCATGACCTTTGGTTTGGGGTTTTTTATTTATCATTGGTATTGATTTGATTTAAGTGAAAGGATAATATGGAATAATCAGGAAAAATTCTTAAGCCTCATTTTGCTGAAAGTTCTAATCCTTTAAAATAAATCCATTCACTGGGAAATTCATGACTGCTCAAAGGATGAAAAGATTCTTTGTTCTAAACCTGTGCTGTTTAATAGCATGGCTTCTAGCCACATGTGGCTATTATTCGCTTGAAATGTAACTAACGCAACTGAGAAATTAAATTTTTATAATATTTAATTTTCCAATCCTTATCAAAATGCCAGTGGTATTTTTCACAGAACTAGAGCAAATAATTTTAAAATATGTATTGAAACACAAAAGAACCAGAATAGCCAAAACAATCTTAAGAAAAAAGAACAAGTTGGAGGTATCGATAACCCTGGTTTCAAGCTGTACTACAAAGTTACAGTCATAAAAACAGGATGGTACTGGCCCCAAAACACACACATAGATCAATGGAACAGAATAGACAGCCCAGAAATAAACTCACACTTACATGGGCAATTAATCTACAACAAAGGAGGCAAGAATATACAATGGAGAGAAGAGAGCCTCTTCAATAAATGCTGTTGGGAAAATCGGACAGCTACCCACAAAGGAATGAGATTGGACTACTTTTGCACACCATGCACAGAAATAAATTAAAAATAGATTAAAGACCTGAAGCCATAAAACTCCTGGAAGAAAACATAGGCAGTATGCTCTCTGACATTGGTCCTAGCAATATATATATATTTTTTGTCTGCCTCCTCAGGCAAGGGAAACAAAAGCAAAAATAAACAAATGGAGCTATATCCAATTAAGAAGTCTTTGTACAGCAAAGGAAACTGCACACAAAAAGAAAAGGCTGTCCACTGAATGAGAGAAGATATTTGCAAAGAACTCATACAAGTCAACATCAGAAAAACCAAAATTTTAGTTAAAAAATGGGCAGAGGATCTGAAAAGACATTTTTTTTCAAAGAAGACAAGCTGATGGCCAATGGGCACATGAAAATATGCTCAACATCACTAATCATAAGAGAAGTGCAAATCAAAACCTCACACCTATCAGAACAGCTATCATCAAAAAGAGAAAAAATAACAAATATCGGCAAGGATATGGAGAAAAAGGAGCCCTCATGAACTGTTGGTAGGAATGTAAGTTGGTGCAGATACTATAGAAAATAGTGTGGAGATTCTTCCAAAAGTGAAAATAGAACTACCATATGATCCAGCATAGGTATTTATCAAAAAAAGAAAAGGAAAATACTAATTAGAAAAGATATACATACTCTCAGAACTTCCCTGGTGGGTCCAATGGCTAAGACTTTATGCTCCCAATGTAGGGAGCCCAGGTTTGAACCCTGGTCAAAGAACTAAATCCCACTTGCCACAACCAAGAGTTCGCCTGCCTCAACTAAAATAGTCCATATGCCACAATGAAGATCAAAGATCCCATGTGTCAAAACTAAGACCCAGTACAGCAAACCAAATTAATAAATATTAAAAAAGAAAAGATATATATACTCATATTCATTATTGCACTATTTACAATAGCCAAGATATGGAAGCAATCTAAATGCTCATCAATAGATGAATGGATAAAAAGATATACATATAGCATATCTTTTTTATGGCTGAGATATGGGTATATATATACATATATATGTACAGACACACACATATATACATCAGTCGTTCACTCAGTCATGTCCAACTCTTTGCAACCCCATGGACTGTAGCCTGCCAGGTTCTTCTGTCCATGGAATTTTCCAGGCAGGAATACTGGAATGGGTTGCCATTTCCTTCTCCAGGGGATCTTCCCAACCCAGGGATCAAATCTGTGTCTCTTGTGTCTCCTGCATTGGCAGACAAGTTCTTTACCACTGAGCCATCTGTATATACATACACAAACACACACATGTTGTTGTTTAGTCACTAAATAATGTTTGACTCTTGTGACCCCACGGACTGTAACCCGCCAGGCTTCTCTGTCTATGGGATTTCCCTGGCAAGAATACTGAAGTGAGTTTTCATTTCCTTCTCTAGAGCTTCCCTGGTGGCTCAATGGTAAAGAACCCACTTGCCAATGCAGAAGACACGGGTTCAATCCCTGAGCTGGGAAGATCCCCTGGAGAAGGAAATGGCAACCCACTCCAGTATTCTTCCCTGGAAAATCCCATGGACAGAGGAGCTTAGTGGGTTACAATCCATGGGGTCAAAAAAGAGTCAGACATGACTTAGCAACTACACAACAACATATGTGTGTGTGTCTCTGTGTGTGTGTATGTGTGTGTATATATACATATATATTCAGTTCAGTTCAGTTCAGTCCCTCAGTCGTGTCTGACTCTTTGCGACCCCATGAATCGCAGCACACCGGGCCTCCCTGTCCATCACCAACTCCCGGAGTTCACTCAGACTCACGTCCATCAAGTCAGTGATGCCATCCAGCCATCTCATCCTCTGTCGTCCCCTTCTCTTCCTGCCCCCAATCCCTCCCAGCATCAGAGTCTTTTCCAATGAGTCAACTCTTCACATCAGGTGGCCAAAGTACTGGAGTTTCAGCTTCAGCATCATTCCTTCCAAAGAAATCCCAGGGCTGATCTCCCTCAGAATGGGGATCTCCTTGCAGTCCAAGGGACTCTCAAGAGTCTTCTCCAACACCACAGTTCAAAAGCATCAACTCAGCCATAAAAAAGAATCAAATTTTGCCATTAGCAACAACATGGATGAACGTAGAGGATATTAAGCCAAATGAAACAGATCAGAGTAAGATAAATCTCACTTATATGTGGAATCTAAAAAACAAAACTAAGGAATAAAAACAACAGAACAGAAACACAGTCATAGACCAGAGAATAATCAGGTGGCTGTCAGAGGGGAGGAGGGTAGGGGGAGGGAGAAAGAGAGGAGGGATATTAAAAGGCACAAACTTCCAGTTATAAAATAAATGAGTCACAGTTATGAAATGTACAGTGTGGGGAATATAGTTAATAATTGTGTAATATCTTTGTGTGATATGGGCTTCCCTGATAGCTCAGTTGGTAAAGAATCCACCTGCAATGAAGGAGACCCCAGTTCTATTCCTGGGTTGGGAAGATCTGCTGGATAAGGGATAGGCTACCCACTCCAGTATTCTTGGACTTCCCTTGTGGCTCAGCTGGTAAAGAATCTGCCTGTAATGAGGCAGACCTGGGTTCAATCCCTGGATTGGGAAGATCCCCTAGAGAAAGGAAAGGCTACCCACTCCAGTATTCTGGCCTGGAGAATACCATGGACTGTATAGTCATGAGGTTGCAAAGAGTGTGATAACAGATGGTGGCCAAACTTATTGTGGTGATTATTTTGAGATGTATAGAAATATCAAGTCATTATGTTGTGTAAGAGGAACTACCATAGAGTTGTAGGCCAATTATACGAAACAAACCATAGAAAAAGAGATGAGATTTGTGGTTACCAGAAGCTGCGGGGGAAGGGGAGATTGGGTGAAAATACTCAGAAGCTACCAGTTTGCAGTTGTAAGATAAATAAGTACTAGGGATGTGATGTACAACATGATAAATATAATTAACATTGCTATATGTTATATCAGAGAAGGTGATGGCACCCCATTCCAGTACTCTTGCCTGGAAAATTCCATGGATGGGGGAGCCTGGTGCACTGCAGTCCATGGGGTCTTGAAGTCAGACACGACTGAGCATCTTCACTTTCACTTTTCACTTTCATGCATTGGAGAAGGAAATGGCAACCCACTCCAGTGTTCTTGCCTGGAGAATCCCAGGGACGGGCAAGCCTGGTGGGCTTCTGTCTATGGGGTCGCATAGAGTCGGACACGACTGAAGCGACTTAGCAGCAGCAGCATATGTTATAAAAGAAAGTGGTTGAGAAAGTAAATCCTAAGAGTTCTCATCACAAGGGAAAAAAAATAAAAGCATCAAACAGAATTCTAAGCATTAAATAGGCTTTGGCGATTTTTTAAGTAGTGAAGTAGCCTAGAAGAAAATACAGTATGAATCTTGTACTATACACAATGCACGGTCGTTAGTTAGGTTTAGGAAACATTACACCATCACTCAAGAAGCAAGAAATGGAATTCTTGAGGGGCTCATAAAAAAGAATTAATATTTCTCCCTATAGCTCAAATATTATGATTTTCTTTTCAAACTATGTCTCCACTTGAAAGCTCCCACTCTTTGCACCATGAGCCTCTTTTTGGACCAGCCAAAGGATTGAGGATTTTTACCATTCTTTTTAAGCAGCATGCATCTATTCAAGCTTAGTTAACAGAATCCAGAGTCTTCAGAACAATGGTGTACGTGCGAGCGTGTGTGTGTGAGAGAGAGAGAGGGAGAGAGAGAGGAGGTGAATGAAGTAGGGAGTGGTAATACATGCTCATGAAAACATTCATATTTGATGACTTTGGCCATAGGCATTTTCATTACTTCCACTTCAGCATTTCAAATAAAACACCCACCATATCACAACACACCAGAGACATTCTACCAACTGAGTAGGCAGTTCAAGAAACTCCCCATTACTGTAAACCGGGAAAGCAGAGCCAACAAGATAAAAATTCATCTTGGGAGCCACTTCTGACACCACAAAACCTCTCCTCTGACATGGTCCTGTCTCCGTGGGGTTTCATCATTGCTGGAAAATCCAGAGAAATGCTGCTCTTTGAGACCTTCTTTTTCTACAACAGTAAAAGACATTTCTGCAGAAATGTGTGCAGCCAGTAAAGGAATTTACTGAGAACCCCAGTGTGTATTTTGTGGGGTCAGTGATTATAAACCCCCATGTTAATTACAGATTTAACTTGTGCTTCTTTTTATTGTATTACTTGCATGGAAAGCTCAGGGAAAGGAAGCTTGGAGAGTTGCTTACTTTCTAAATTTCAAAAATAAGAGCTTCCTGGGTTTATAAAAGGCAGTGAATGAAGATCAGAAATCTTGGGTTTAATTAGTGCCTGATTGTGATGCCAGCCCCTTTGTGACTCTCCTGTACCATCAGAAACTTGGCCAGGAGATCCCTGCTGTGGTCAAAGAAATAACATAAACAACCTTAAGTGAGTTCTGGAAGCAAACATCATATTTGAAAAATGAAGGCAGAATTTAAATTATTTTTTGTGGTTACTACCTTAGCTTTACTTAACATGTCTCTTGTGAAAATTTGTTTTGCAAAATGAAAAGTTTTCATGCTCATGTTTGCCCTCTCTAGAAGTGATACATTAAGACAGTTTTCCATGTTTTTCTTCTTCAGTGATCTCTAACTTCGGTCATTTTCTGTATTGTGAAACCCCAAGCAGTTTAGAATAATGAAATAATATCTGAGGTTCTGAGGGGTCAAAATCAAACCCCCTAAAGGTGAATGGAGGTGAATATCACAAAACTTGTACATTAAATGTAATGCTCCAAAACTGAATTTTCACCATAGAGACAAATTTACTCCTTGATGAAATCAACAAGATTCTAAGTTTTGAATTATAGAGTAAGTATGTTTTTCTTCTATTTTTGTTCTAAAAAAGCCCTCCTCTACGAATTTGCTACAGTACTTCAAATAACAAGAACCTTTACCATTGATCAACATATGTAGAGCTAATTATTTTTTATGAAGGCAAGTGGAGCACTGACCATGAGTGAGGATGCCAGCCACTGTGGGACATCTCCTTTACCTTCTTACCTCTTAGAGAGCTTTCCAGGGCCACTGCATTAATGCTTGTGAATCTGAGTTAGACTCTAAGAACATGGGTCTCATTTCAATGCTGCTGCTGCTGCTGCTAAGTTGCTTCAGTCGTGTCCCACTCTGTGCGACCCCATAGACAGCAGCCCACCAGGCTCCCCCATCCCTGGGATTCTCCAGGCAAGAACACTGGAGTGGGTTTCCATTTCCTTCTCCAATGCATGAAAGTGAAAAGTGAAAGTGAAGTCACTCAGTCGTGTCCGACTCTTAGCGACCCCATGGACTGCAGCCTACCAGGCTCCTCCATCCGTGGGATTTTCCAGGCAAGAGTACTGGAGTGGGGTGCCTTCTTCAATTTCAATGCTGGCAACATATAAATTAAAAATAGTAGATTCTTTGGTGATGTGTCATGCATTCTGTAGAAAATATTTGTTTTTTTTTTCCAATCTGCACTTGTTTCTTTAAAAATGATAGCCCAAATGTGAACATACTCTTAAAAATCTTAAACAAATTGCTCCACAGACTCCATTTGTATGATACATTATTAATGTTTTAGAATGAAACATGTGTCCCTATAAATCATGTCTAACAGATGCTGAAATATCAATCTATTCCATTTCAAGTGCCTTATTCCAAGGCAGCCAATTAGGAATACCTTCAATCTTTCATTTTACACTGTAAACGAATAACAGCTGGGTTTGTAGGCTAGATTTTTGAATGGAACTCTTTCATTTGGGTATTCTGTGTGAGCTAGTCTTCTTAAGGTAGCAGGTTTTGCTGGTTGGCAGTCTGAATACAAAATATATTGAGTCAAAATAGATCACAAGCTATAGAGACTTAGTTTTTCTGGAACTAAATAAGGACAACTATTGAACTGAACATTTAATATTCAGTTGACCATCCTCTTCTTGCCACACTGGCACTGGTTTTTTGGGGGGGAATGGGTGGAGGAATATGCTTAGTCAAACAGAATTGGTGAGGTTATCTCAACTCTCCACAAGAAACAGAGACTGAGATGTAAATTTTGGCAAGGCTGGGAAACAGGAAAAATAAAACATCTTCATTCTACCTTTGGGGCTTTATTTTAATGCTCCTTAAGTTTCCTCATTTAAGCCTTTTTCACTGCATCTTAAGAAAAGGGTAATTACTGTTTTTAACTCACTGTGTTTGGGTCAGGTGATTTGAGGCTCAAATGTTTTTAAAGACATTATGGCAACACCTTCACGGTAGATAGCCTCCAACATCCCCCAACAACCCCTTCCCTCCAGAATTCACACCCTCCGGTAATCCCCTCCCTTAGAGTGTGGGCTGGACTCAGTGACTAGCTTCTAACAAACAGAATACAGTGAGTGATGGAATGCCATCTTCAAGACTGGCTTGCCCAAAGACCCTGGCTTCCTTCTACTGTCTCTTGCTTGCTCTCTTACTTGCTGTCTCTGAGGGAAGCCAGCCTCCATGTCATGAGCTATTCCACAGAGAGGACCGCATGGCAAGGAACTGAGAGAGAAAGGCCTCCAACCAACAGCCAGCAAGGAGCTGTCCTAGAAAGGAGCTTGTGAGTGAGTTCAGAAGTGGATCTTTCCCCAGCTAAGCCTTGAGATGACCGCTGCCCAGGCCAACCCCTGTCAGCTGGTGACAGGCCTGGAGCCAGAGGACCCAGCTGAGTCACACCTGGATTCCTGAGAAACTGTGAGATAATGTGTGGTTTTTTTAAGCCACTATATTTTGGAGTAATTCGTTGCACAGCAAAAAAAAACAACTAATACAACCTCCAACACTTATAATACTATATTCACTTGTCTGTGAACTCCTTGAGACCAGAGTCTGGGTCTGGTTTACCCTGTATGTCTGATTACCAGCACACTGCCCGGCACATAACAGAAGCTCAATAAATGTTTGAGACATGAAAACAGAAAAAGAGGGAGAAAATGACAGGGAAAGGGAGAGAGGAGGAAAGGTAGGTATCTGTGAAAGAATGGAAACTCAAGCTGACAGAAAGCTGAGAATTAATAGCCCACTGCCTGTGACAGATTTTACCTCCACTTCTAATTAATTTTATATTTGGTAAATGGCTTAACAATTGCTCCTAGCAGAGCTTTCCCCTTGGGCGTGTGCTGAAATCATGTCAGGAGTTTTTGTCAAACATATGAGCTCAGAATGCCAGGCCCATTGTTCTAGACTGGCCACCACTCCTGGTGAGAGGCCATCAACAACAGGGAGTCCACAGTCAGGCTTGATACCATGTAGCCAATCCCACCCCCAGAGTGGTGAGGAACTGGTAGGGAACCCCTGAAGAGAAGCTTGTCAGAGAACAGGACAGACAGCAGGAAGGGGCCAGCTGGCTTCTGGGGGGCACTACAGCCTTACCCTTCCCAGGATCAGCCAAAGCCTTTCTCCTTAGGCCAGTGGGAGGGCGCAGGGGGGATTCCTTTTCAGGCTGCTCACCTGCAGCCTGGGAAGCCAGGAACATCAGGGAACAGTGAAGAGATGCAGTGAGCAGGACCCCAGGGCAGAATCTGATTGCAAGGCTTTGGTTAAGAGGAGACTGCCAGCCACTAAAAGGATTATCCTACCATCTAGTGAGGTACCTGCCATTAAAGGATTAGACACATAGAAAGGGCCAAACTGGGTGAGGAATAGGGGTAGGTAAACTCTGAGGTCTTTTTCAACAGTGTAAACAGTGTGTTGACAATGATATTGTGACATATTCACTGACGTGTCGTTCCCTTACGTTTCCTGCAATCTCGACCGCCTCTCCCCTCCCTGACATTCCATTTAAGAAGGTGGAGTAGTAATTTTCATCGTCTCTGAGTGATTGTGACGCCACAGAACAAGGATGTTCACTCTCAGAGGAGAAGAGAAAGAACTCTGGGTATAAATAACAGCTTTGGAAGGGTCTGATCCTCCCAGCCTGTGGATAAGTCTCTGAAGAGGGAAGAAAGAGAACTAGATAGACATTAATGTCAACCCTGGAGAGGAATCTCAGGAGAGGCACAGAGATACTCTATATAGATTGGGGGATTCTGAGTCTGTGGGCAGAAGTATGGCCAGGGGAGGCAGCAACGTCCCCAGCTCAAGCCCTGGGTCTCACTGTGGACTCTAGCTGAAACTGATGGGAGGCCTGGGCAGATGAGCCTGGGCCAGCCTTCTCAGGGCTCCTCTAGTTGTGAGGAGGGGAGCTGCAGAATGTGCCCTGGGCCTTGGTGAGTAGCCCAGGCCAGAGCATCCTCTCTGGTGGGACCTACCGGAATGGAGACTCAAGGCTGAATGGGACACTCTGGCACCAGGAGTGTCCCCTGAAACAGAGGCACAGACTCAGAGGAAGGGCAGGAAGAGACCCTGAATTACCTGAGATTGTTTCACACACCCACCGGGACGAGGGACAAAACACATAAAAATTAATCCCAGGCGTTAGTGGTAAAGTACCGGCCTGCCAATGCAGGAGATGTGAGAGACTAGGATTCGATCCCTGGGTCGAGAAGATCCCCTGGAGGAGGGCATGGCAACCCGCTCCAGTATTCTTGTGTGGAGGATCCCATGGACAGAGGAGCCTGGCGAGCTACAGTCCATGTGGTCACAGAGTTGGATACGACTGAGTGACTGAGCACGTGTGCACAGAGCTGTGAAGAATGTTACAGGTTTCCCACAGCTCACCTGGTGAGTGAGACTCTTACCCATGTTGGCAGCTTCTACTTGTCAGGAGGGCAGATAAGAGGGTTTATGGAGCAAGGAGAGCTTCTGCCATAACCCATTTACCCCAGGCCCCTCCATCTGTACACAGGCTGGGAGGAATTTTTGGTGTGAGACCAGAAGTTTGTACCACCAGTTAAACCCTAAATGAGGATTAAAAAGTAAAAGGAAACTAGGGGTCAGTGAACAATAGTGCTAAATTAGAGATAAACTGGGGTTTCGTTAACATGGGGGACAGGGACACTGGAAGATGGTGGGACAGAGAGCTTGCATCGGTTCCTACCTCTTCCCAGGAAGCCCACGCTCTCTGTGATGTAGGACTCTCCTTTGTTATCCCAGAGCTGTCTGCTTAGCCCTGACTCTTCTGTTCAGGAGAATTCTATTTGCTCTCTTCCTTCCCTTCCCCAACGCATACGGCACAAGATCCGCTCAGCATTGCCAACTTGGAGAATAACAAAAGCATTGCTGCGTCTGCTGAGATTTCTCAAAAAATTTCAGAGACTTTTCTTATGAGAACTTCCAGACTAGTTCAGGTTTTCATTTCCTTTCCATACTGGATGAATTTTTAAAAATATGTTGCTCCCCACCCCACCATCTTTTAGTCTGTTTGTCTGATTCCGTTCACCCACCATGTGCATACCTCTTGAAGAGTCTTTAACACCTGGTATTCCAACTGCTGTGTCCTTGCTCTCCTGCTCCCCTGGGGGCAGAGGGCAGAGGCTGTACCTGGCAACACCTCCCCCAGCACCTAGCCCCATGCCAGAGACCTGGGGGCGGAGTACTGGGAATTCTCAACCAGATTTTATTGAATACTGAAGTTGAATTTGTGATACAGGGTCTCTTGTATTACATACACAACGCTTTCCTGGAAATTTGAGGGAATCAAAACATGTATCTTCATGGACTTCTGTTTTAACTTCTAAAATGCTTTGTTTTTATTTATTGCTCATCTTTAGGGGGCAATGGCTATGAGACAAGGCAGACTTCTAGTTTTCCTCATTCAACCCCTCTGTCAAGTAAAATGCTCTATGAACAAAAATTTTAAGGTATTAAGAACATACTAATAAAGACCTACTTATAGCACAGGGAACTCTACTCAGTACTCTGTAATGGCCTATATGGGAAAAGAACCTAAAAAAGAGTGGATATATGGATAGGTATAACTGATTCACTTTGTTGTATGCCTGAAACTAATACAACACTGCAAATAAAAGGTTTTTTTTTTTAAAAAAAGAACATTTTTGTCCTGAGAATCATTTTTCCTCATGAAGAAAATCACCTCCTTTAACTAATCTGTTTGATCAATCAGCTTATCTAATTTATTTAAAACAAAAAAAATATACTTGTACTCATATATGTTCAGCACTGAGGTGAAGTTTAATTACCTTGGTACAATTACTGTCCATATTTGTTGGATCATGGAGAAAACAATGGAATTCCAGAAAAACATCTACTTCTGCTTCATTGACTAACCTAAAGCCTTTGATTGTGTGTATCACAACAAATTGTAGAAAATTCTTAAAGAGATAGGGGTACCAAACCACCTTACCCGTCTCCTGAGAAATCGGTATGCAGGACAAGAAGCAACAGTTAGAACCGGACATAGAACAATGAACTGGCTCCAAATTGGGAAAGGAGTACAACAGGCTGTATATTGACACCCTGTTTATTTAATTAATATGCATAGTTCATCATGCAAAATTCTGGGCTGGATGAATCACAAGCTGCAGTCAAGATTGCCAGGAGAAATAACAACCTCAGATATGCAGATGATACTACTTTAATGGCGGAAAGTGAGGAGGAACTAAAGAGTCTCTTGATGAGAGTGAAAGAGGAAAGTGAAAAAAGCTGGCTTGAAACTTTGAAACTATTCATAAAACTAAGATCATGGCATCTGGTCCCATCACTTAATGGCAAATAGATAAGGGAAAAGTGGAAACAGTGGCAGATTTTATTTTCTTGGGCTCCAAAATCATTGCAGATGGTGACTGCAGCCATGAAATTAAAACAGTTGCTTCTTTGAAGGAAAGCTATAGCAAACCTCAACAGCATATTAAAAAGCAGAGACATTACTTTACCGACAAAGGTCCGCATAGTCAAAGCAATGGTATTTCCAGTAGTTATGTACGGGTGTGAGGGTTGGACCATAAGGAAGGCTAAGCAGGGAAAAACTGGTGCTTTACAACTGGGATGCTGGAGAAGACACTTGAGAATCCTTTGGACTGCAAGGAGATCAAACCAGTCAATCCTAAAGGAAGTCAACCCTGAATATTCAGTGGAAGGACTGATGCTGAAGCTGAAGCTCCAATACTTTAGCCACGTGATGTGAAGAGCCAACTCACTGGAAAAGACCCTGATGCTGGGAAAGATTGAAGGCAAAAGGAAAAGGGAGTGGCAGAAGATGAAATGGTTAGATAGCATTACTAGCTCAACTGATACAAATTTGAGCAAACTCTGGGAGATATAGGGATGGACAGAGGAGCCTGACGTGCTGCAGTTCATGAGACTGTAGAGTCAGACACGACTTAGCGCCTGAGCAACAACAAGGGTTTCCAAAATAAAATGACAGAAGACAGATAATAAGGTAAAAATCATGAAATTACAAATGTTGTGCATGTAAAATAGAACATTTAGCTCTGCATTTTGTAAGTAGTTTGAAAAAAAGATGAACAAAACTCCAAATGCTCCGTCTTAACAAAAGAAGAAAATTCAGAAGTTGACTTATCCAACAGCAATAGGGCTAAGCATGTGTAAAAAATAACAGGGAAACAAGGAAGTTAGAGAGAGGAGACAAGAACTCAGTAGGAAATAAAAACTGAGGAAGAAATACAAAGCAAGAAGTTGGAGAATTTGAGGTAGTTGGTTGACGGTCATCAACAATTGCCTCAATGCTACTGGTTATCTTTTCTTCATTAGGAGGTACTTGTGAAACAAAGTAACAAACAAACAGGGAACTTTGACCTCTTGTGGAATTTTAATGGGAATATCAGTGGGTTGGTGATCCAATATGGTGCTGGGCTGGAGACAGGAATAATGGTTTCTGTTGTGGGCCCACCACTGGTTGGAACAATGACAGAAAGTTACTGCTTTGAAATTCCTCTCCTTTTGCTTTTCTTCCACTTTCCCCAAATAAACTCGATAAGGACAAATAAAACAGGGCTTCTGGAACTGAATACCATTTCTATTAGTCAGTGTGGTAAAATGAAGAGTTTTAAGAGTTCGAGAACCGCAAAACCAAGCACAACTTGCTTAACCTCCCTGTGTCTCAGTTTTATCATCTGATATGAGTCAGAGGCCTGACTTGGTCCAGAAGAGAGTTTTGGAAGATCCAGCGGGTATGGAAGGACTCTGTAAAAGCCAATTTTTAAGCTCAGATTTTGAAAACGAAGGGACTCATTAAGAATAAGTCCCATGAAAGGAAGTTTTCTCCCTTCACACACAAGAAACCCCATCCAAGGTGCATGCCTTTGAGGGAATCATATCAATTCCCATGGGTTCAATAGCAATACTGAATTTGTGCTGAGGACTCCCAAAGTTATTTCTTCAGATCAAAGCATTTCTCTGAGTTCAGACACAAGTGGTTAACTGTCTTAAAGCTTCACATATTATGCAGATGTCTCAAACTTACATGTCCAAAATGGAAGTCTTAATTTTTTTCCCCAAACCTATTCCTCAACACAGTAAATAACACCACCATCCTCCCATGACTCAGATCAGAAAGCAGGAAGAAGTCTTGTTTCTTAATCTCTCATGCCAGCTCACAGCAAGAAATGTTAGGTCTGTCCTCAACATATGTCTCAACTCTAACCTCTGCCCTAAATCTCTGCTGCGACCACTCTGATCTAATCACTGGTATCTCTTGCCTGAACTGCTACACAGCTCTTTGTTCCTTCTCCCACACCCCTGCAAGCCATTCTCCCAAGCCAAGTTCTTTCCCAGCTTATGGCCTTTGCATATGCTATTCCCACTCTCAGGATGTTCTTCCACCCACTCTTGCCTGTCTCCTCATTTTTAGACTTCAGTATAAATGTCACAGCTTCAAAGAGCCCATCCTGATCACTCTATCTAAAATAAGTCTCCCATCATGTTTTATATCTCAACTCCTGGTTTGTTTTCTTTTATAGCCCTTACTCTCCCCTGGGTTCCTTTATTCATGTATTTGTTTTTATTTCTTGTGACTTGAGGACAGGGGCCCTGTGTGTCTTGTTCTTTTTTTTCTCCCTAGTGACTAGAACAATGTCTGGTCCTTGGTAGATAGATGGCCCATACATATTTCCTAAATAAAAATGAACGAAGAATGGGTCAGAATCCTCCTAATTGATCCCTCCCTCTGTTCCTGGTTTCATTGACTCTGCCCTGTCAGATTTACACTACACTTATTTTGAGAAATTCCAGTGGAAATTTCACAGAAGCGCCAACTTACTTTAAAGTTTACAAAGATGTGAATCTTGAAAAAATTTAAAGGTCACAACTTTAAAGAGCTAAAGAAAATAATGTTTAAAGGGAAAATACCACTCAGAAATGATGGACAAGCTCTCTCAATTACCTATTATATGAGTCTATGAAAGAATTTGAAGGCTGGACGTTTCCAGATTCTTAAGTGCTATTTTGACTAATCTCCTCACAGAGGCAATAAAGTACTATAATAGACGCATTTTTGTGGATGTGGACATAATGTGATAACTGACGGATGAGTTTCTTATGATGTGAAATCAAGCAAGCCCAAGTCTATTGATTCTCTAGCTCCTTCTGGTGAATCAGGTTCTCATTGATGACAAATCCATGAAAGACAAAAGTTTGCAGAGGGCTCAGGCCCAGAGAGGTGACCTTCACCTCCAACAGCATGTGCCACTGCCCCAACCCACCTGTCAGGGCTGACTCCTAGAGACTGAAAACTGCATTTTCAGCTGAGTTAGATGTGACCAGTGATCTCCTTTCTCCTGGGATTATTTCAGCCCTGCGAGCCCTGTTTTTCTTAATTCTAGAGTTTCCTTTGTCACATTTCAAATTTTGGATCACACTTTTCACCTGGTACTTGAGGGTAAACTTCTTTTACTTCTTAGTCTTTTCTAACTTATTAAAATTTGTGTTACTACTTTTTTAACCTTACGGATGTGTGCACGCATGCTAAGTCACTTCAGTCATGTCCAACTCTTTGCAACCCTGTGTGCAGGGAGCGAGCTCCGCCTCTGGCAAAGGTCATGAGGAAGGAGGCTTGGCATACGCAAAGGCGGGATCAAGCCTCAGGAATCTCCCTGGAAATTCTCGAGCAATCTACCCCCAAAACCAGAGTCTGCCTACTTTCTGCTTTGTGCTTTCACCTACACCTCTGACTTTACGGGGGGCTGTCCCCCACTACCTCTCTGAAAAAAGTTAGCTTACAGCTCCAGTTAAGGATTCCTGGGTGTGACAGTGTTTAACCTACAAACTCCTTTGGAAATCCTCTAGCCTGCCTGAATAGGTTTTTCCGGCCTCATGTGATTGTTCAGAGCCTCCCAACTGTGAGAGGCAGGAGATGTTCTAAACTGTCTAAACACAGATTCTTTTGAGTAGTTAAAAGATTGATTAGAAATTGTATTGGTGAAGGGATTTTCACTTGTTGGGCCAATGTTTGCTGCTAAGTTTCCATATCCCTTACCTGCTGTGTCCCTGGCAGTGTATTGATTAATATAATTGGTGTAAGTAGTAGCTTTAATGTTTGTAACCTGGGACCCTTGAGTTAATTCTTTTTCTTGTTATAGCCCACCACACCTTTGCTCTGTAGGAATGCAACTTTATCTAATGCTTTTGGAGGGTGGCTCCTGACCAATCACCTTTAGAGAAAAATAAGTTTTCTGAAGAAAAGGTCTTAAAATGTTAACAGGCCTCCGGGCCAGAAGATGATGCAAATCACCTAACTTTTGCATATGCTAAGTTTGCAGGAAGAAAGCCTGGCTTGCTGCCTGACTCTACCCCTTCCCCCATTATCCTCTATGCATAACTTAAGGTATAAAAACTACTTTGGAAAATAAAGTGCGGGCCTTGTTCACCGAAACTTGGTCTCACCATGTCGTTCTTTCTCTTACCTTCTGGCTGAATTATTCAGCCTCTTTTCTCCACTGAATTTCCTCACTGAGCTATCCTTATTTCAGCCTCTTTTCTCCACTGAATTTTCCTACTGAGCTATCCTCATTCTATTACTCTTTATATCCTTAATTAAAGTTTAATTAAGCAATTGTTTCCTGATCTTCGCCTACGCCGTCTCTCCTTCGAATACCCTGGATCAGCCGGGGCTGGTCCCCGGCACCTGTGGACTGAAGCTTGCCAGGCTCCTCTATCCATGAACTTTCCCAGGCAAGAATACTGGAGTGAGCTGCCATGCCCTCCTCCAGGGGATCTTCTCAACTCTTAAACCCACATCTCTTACGTCTCCTGCATTGGCAGGTGGGTTCTTTACCATTAGTGCCACCTTATGGATAAAATAAGAGAAGCCCTACCTTATGGATAAAATATTAATAAAAACATGTTTCCTATTTCAGGGTTGTTTTTCATCTTTATGTACTTATGTTACAGAGACTCTTAAAAGATAATATCATTTAAATTCTTCTCTCTCTTGCTTTTTTTAAAATATCTCAGAGGATTGGGCTTCCCTGATGGCTCAATGACAAAGAATCTGCCTCCAATATGAGACCCCGGTTCGATCCCTGGGTCAGGAAGATCCCCTGGAGAAGGAAAAGGCAAGCCACTCCAATATTCTTGCCTGGAGAATCCCATGGACAGAGGAGCCTGGTGGGCTGCAGTCCATGGGGTCGCTAAGAGTCGGACATGACTGAGGGACTTCACTTTCACTTTTCACTTTCATGCATTGGAGAAGGAAATGGCAACCCACTCCAGTGTTCTTGCCTGGAGAATCCCAGGGACGGGGGAGCCTGGTGGGCTGCTGTCTATGGGGTCGCACAGAGTCAGACACGACTGAAGCGACTTAGCAGCAGCAGCAGCCACCAGGTAACAAACTCCTTGGGGCTTCCCAGGTGGCTCAGTGGTAAAGAATCCACCTGCCAATGCAGGAGACATAAGAGACATGGGTTCGATCCCTGGGTCAGCAAGATATCCTGGAGTAGAAATGGCAACCTACTCTAGTATTCTTGCCTGAGAAAGCCCCTGAACAGAGGAGCCTGAAGGGCTACAGTCCATGGGGTCACAAAGAGTTGGACACGACTGAGACAGACTGAACATGAGCACCACACTCCTTAGGAACTCTTCCTTACTTGCTTTGAGATGATGTTCCTGCTGATCTATTTTTTAATGGACTTTATACTGTGAACATAATGTGTTATGGACTGCATGTACATCAGCCCTTCATACAGGACAAGTTGCATGATTTCCTCTGAGCTTCTTTCCTACCAGTTCAAAAATAATGAAACGTAGAGCTTAAACTGCAGTTGACTTGCTTTATTTCCCTTCAGGTGTCTGCTATAAGAGCTTTTTGCTAATAACTACTCTAGACCATATAATTAGCTATATGAACATGGAAAATTTATGTATCAGACCATGACAGACACAAATACCTGCTGTTATTTCAGGTAGTGTAAATGCTTAATGCTCATTTCATTCAAGCTTGCTCTTGTTCCTTCAGAACAATGAGATGGCTCCAGAAATTAGGCTTAGCAAAATTGGATTTGTTTTAATTCAGTTAGGCTATGGTGGGACACTATTCAGGAGCACAGCATGAGACATCCTTATTGATTTATTTCCCTTTCTCTTTTCTTTTTCCTTCCACTTTCCCTTTACTTCTTTCATATAGAGGCTGGAATTGATCATTATTCTTCTCTCTGTGTCTAGTTCAAATTAGGGTTGGTCAAGACTATTCTAAAAAATAATTTTCACATCAGTTAAAAAAGAATTCCTGCCTCAAGTTTTCCCCAAGTGTCCCAACCACCACAGTTCCAGTTACCATCTTGTCCCATCATCTGCACCCACCATCCAGCAGTTTGATGGCTAAAGCCTGTTCCAGCACCAGGGCCAGTTTATCAACTCTGCTTCTAATAGAGTTTGTTCCAGCAAAATATAATAATTCAAACAATTTTTCACATTAGCATTACCTTGAGACTAGGAATCTCAAGTGGTCCATTCTTGAGCTAAAATATTTTTATTTTGTAGGCTACAATGTAATGTGTTAGCTATGGAGATACAAATCCATAAATCTTTTGAAATTAAAGTTTCATAATCTCAAATTCCAGGATTCTTGAACTTCAGTGAACTTGAGTTTTCTTTGTGTTAACACTACACTTGAACAAATAGGTTATTTCTTTATTTTCAATTATATGATAAAGTTAGAAAAATAAGGACCAAAACTTTAAAAAGTAACCAAATTAAAATACAACTTTAAAACTGGTACATTTATTTTTAAAACATCAATCCATTTCTTTTGCCCCCAAACAAACATTATTAATGTAATGATTTGTTTGTCCCCTTCATCACTAGGAAAAGGAGAATTACACAGCCTCCTGAATTTTATCCACTGCTTGCTGAACACAGCATGCAATTAAAGTACAAATGGATAAAAACAAATTATGCTACTTATTTGTTTATACTTCTCATTCCAGACAAGATTTTAGACAGCTTGTTGTTTGTTATGATGGAGAACGCCTAGGAACAATTTGATTTTAGTTTCTTCAGCCTGTTTAGAATGTGTGCTCTGGGAAGAAGGGCCCATCCTCCTAGTTACCATGCATATGCTAGCAGGTACCCAAGAAGAAGATTGTCATCAGAGAGGATGGAGAATGTTCGAAGATGACCAGAAATACTGGGTGGGAGAAACAAAAACTTAGAATAAAAATAATTCATTTTGTTTAATATTAGCTGTGTGAACTTTTAAATTTATTCTTTAATGACCCATGGCACATTCCCACCCTCCACTAACTGACACTGTATGTTTCTGCTTCCTTTCTGGGCAGGTATTAGACATGTTATATTGGGTTCAGACATGGTTGTCTCCTTGTGACTCAGTGGCATAATCACCTACCCTTCTGGTGGAGAGTGAGGCCCTCTTTAAAAAATAGAGGGTTTTATTATCAATCATTAAAGAAAGAGGCCAGGCCTCAAAACCTGGATAACTAACCTTGACGGGAGGGATCAGGGACACCCTTCTGTTCTGGATCACCCCCTCCGGGCCTAGACTGACAGGAGAGCAGAGGGCTAGATGGGACAGAGGGCTCTTGGAGCCTCAGATCATAAACTTACAAACAGATCCTATTTACTTGTATGCTATTCTCTCAGTTTATTTCTTCTTTATATTTAATCTCTTAGCTAGTATTTCTCAAAGTATGATCCATAGACCAGATCAGAATCATCCAGAATCATTCGAGAAGCTACCAGAGCAGAATCTTTGGGATCAGAACTTAATGACCTGATGTTTAAAGGGCCATCCAATTTGGCATTCACTGTTCTGGTCTTCTGTCAAGCTTCCTGGGTAGCTCAAACAGTAAAGACTCTGCCTATTATGTGGGAGACCTGGATTCGACCCCTAGGTAGGAAAGATCCCCTGGAGGAGGGCATGGCAATCCACTCCAGTATTCTTGCCTAGAGAATTCCATGGACAGAGGAGTCTTGGCAGGCTACCGTCCATGAGGCTGCAAAGTGTCAGACACGACTGAGCAAGTCTTTTGCTGCTATTGCTGCTGCTAAGTCGCTTCAGTCGTGTCCGACTCTGTGCAACCCCACAGACGGCAGCCCACCAGGCTCCCCTGTCCCTGGGATTCTCCAGGCAAGAACACTGGAGTGGGTTGCCATTTCCTTCTCCAATGCATGAAAGGGAAAAGTGAAAGTGAAGTCGCTCAGTCATGTCCGACTCTTAGCAACCCCATGGACTGCAGCCTACCAGGCTCCTCCATCCATGGGATTTTCCAGGCAAGAGTACTGGAGTGGGGTGCCATTGCCTTCTCTGAGCAAGTCTTTTAGGCTGGTTTAAATATTCTCATTTTCTCAGCTGTGCCTCTGAGTCAATTGTAGGTATACCTGTGGTTACATATGTGGCAAGAATGTTACGAGGGAACACCTAGCATCTACGACCCACAGGCAAGGGATGGATGGTTGATGGCAGCTGATGATAGTTTCTAGAAGGAGAAAGTGGCTCTTGGCAAGAGAGGATAAAACAGAGCAGAGGAGAATTAGGGCTGGGAAACAGAGCAATCATTTTCTAAAAGGCAAACTTCCCTCCCTTTACAACCTTAGAAGACTGAACTTGATTTTTTTTTTTTTTAAGGAAAATGGTCATTTTCTTTACAATCCTAATATTGCTTGTGGTTCAAATAAATTACCCCTTTGAGAAGCTAACCAGAAAGAGATAAACTCAAGTGGCAATGATATAGATCTCTCTAATAAAAAGAAGCTTTGGGTGGGTTTCTCTGGCCAAGATGAGCTTCAGTGAAAGAACCACAGGATGAAGTGGCTTTGTTCCAAAGACAGGGTTTGTTCAGGCCATTCTGGGAAGAGGAGCCTGACTCACTGACTATCAAGATCAGATGGATTCAAGACACTGCTGCAATGTTAGCAAATTATTGAGTAGGAAAGTAATAGGGTAGTATTAATATCTCAGCCAGGGCATTAAGTGCTAAAAAAAAAAAAAAAAAAAAAACTTCAAGAGGATGAACATGTGAAAGCAAATCTTCACACTCTAAGAAGAGGCAGTATACATTTTCCACTTGGAAGTTTCTTGTTTTCCTTGACTTCTTGGTATTTCTGAATTTATATATGTAAGTAAATTAGCCATTATGGAGTTACTATAAATAAGTAGCCTTTTTGTATAGGCTTATTAAATTTCCTCATTCTAAAGATGCTGGCACCTAAACCATGTTGCTTTTGATATGGTCAGAACCAGCTTTGAAGTTAATCAGCCAAGGGGAGACAAGGAAGGAAGTTTTCAGTAGAGAGAGAACCAGGTAGGGCCTTTCCAGCAAGCCCCACGCCCTCCCACAAGCCGAGAACACTAAGAAGACCCTGATCTGGGAGGTCAGTTCACTGAACGAAGCTTCTCTGCACCTCTCCACTGACCCCAGGTGTCTGGCGCTGACTTCATGAGATGATCAAACTCCCACATGGCTTCTTGCCTGCTTACAGCCGTCATGTAGGGAATCCCTGGCCAGAAACCGATCTGCTCTGAATCCAGAAACCGTTCCACTCAGAGTGGAACAGCAGCATCAGCATCACATGAGAGCTGAATGCAGAACCTGCATCTTAACAGGAATCCTTGGCTGAGTCCTGGGCATGTTAAAATTTAAGAAACATTGGCCAAAGGCACAGATAAGATGTTCCAAGCTGTGGCAGTTAGAGAGCTCGTATTTGGAGCCCTAAGATCTAAGGTCACAGCCTGGAAGGTAGAGATTGAAGAAGGGGGTGGGCAGAGGGGGGCTGACACAATTCTTTGTAATAATGAGGGGGTCTGTGCAGATTATGTTGCCTGTAAGACAGTTTTTTTTTTTTCCCCTAAACATGCATGTAAACTGCACTAATTCTAATAATTGATGATTTGTCTGGGAGAAGTCTCTGTGTCTGATTCCATCGCTCCCATCTGTGTGATCAAGAGCTCTCCTTGTACACCTCCAGGTGGTCAGAACATCTTAAGGAGAACTGAGCTTGGAAACTGAGACCCCTGGACTTCATTCCTAAAGTTCCCCCATACCCCAGTGTCAGCCAGTCCCAGTGTTGCTCCACCCTGGTTGTTCCTCAGAAACCCAAGGGAGCTCTCAAAAACTCCAATGCCCATACCCCACTTCAGGCCACTTAAATGGGAACTGCTGGGAATGAGGCTCTGGGCAGAGGTATTTTTAAAAAGCTCTTGTGTGTGCAGGTCACGCTAACTCCTTTCAGAACTGAAAAGTGAACAGTGTGTCACAGACACCACGAAGGTGAGGGAGGTGGTATTCAGACACACTCCCTGCCACCCTCAGGGGATGGAGGTCCACAGCATCAGCAGAACACTGCAGAGCTAGGGAACTAGGAGACAGGGGAGGACAGGTAGACTGGGGCCCGTCCATAAGGAGAGTCTGTGTGAAGAGATGCACTTCTTCCAGTGCTTCCCTTTCAATTAAGAGGACTGGCGATGCAGCTTAAGTCAGCTTTTCAAACTGAATATTTCCATTCCTTTGAAGTCTCCTCAAACCAGCAGTGTAGTCTCCCTTTAGCATCACCTGTCGTACTGGTGATGTAGAAGGAAAAAGAAATAAAGACATAAAAGGAAGTTTGGCTTCCTCCACAGTCACATCTTATTAGAGATTCATGTGTTTGCTGGGAATAGGGTATTACTGAAGGGACCTTACCAGGCGTTTGGGTGGTGCCCCTGGAGGACGTGAGGTTGGCCCAAGCTCAACTGGCATCATAGGCTATGTGGGGAGCAAGAAGTAGCTGCCGGGGTGGCTCTGATACGGTATAAGCCTTTCCTGATATACACTAGGTAGTATTTTTCAAGTTGACAGCTGTGACCCATTAGTTTGCCATAAAATCTATTTTAAAGGTCACACACAGTATTTTTAAGATGGATTAAATGGCATGGAGTGGAATAGAATAGAAAATGTCAAGGCTCAGAGTCCTTCTCATATGTAAGGATAATTATTGTTTTGTGAATCTTTGGTTTATGTTCATGTATATGTATGTGTGCATTGGTTTACAATAGAGACTGTATTTCTTTCCATGTTAATAGTCAAAGAATTTGAATGCCATTGGATCAAATTTCTTTTCAACAAAATAAAATACAAATTTTATTGGGCACAATGGGAAGATAAGCTTCAGTCTGACAAAGCTTAACGACTGATTGGGCTGGGAGAGCAACAGGCGTAAGAGGAGTAGAAGGTATGACAGCATGTATTCTGATGCTCAGTGGCAGGCGTCAGGCTTTAATTGCCATATGAATTCAGAGTAAGACAATTCAGATGCTGACAGCTGAGTCTACCACCTCACCTTAGCTTTTTCTTGGTACTCACCACAAACTTGGTATGAATCTGAAGGGTTTATGGGATTGAAAAGAATCCCACCCATGGTCTAGATCTTTTTTATTTTATAAGGTTCCTTCATTGAGAATCAACAATTTTTACCAGATTTCAACCCTACAAATTATCCATAAATATACGTATGTTTGGAGAAGGCAATGGCACCCCACTCCAGTACTCTTGCCTGGAAAATCCCATGGACGGAGGAGCCTAGTAGGCTGCAGTCCATGGGGTCGCGAAGAGCCAGACAAGACTGAGCGACTTCACTTTCACTTTTCACTTTCACGCACTGGAGAAGGAAATGGCAACACACTCCAGTGCTCTTGCCTGGAGAATCCCAGGGACGGGGGTGCCAGGAGCCGGCATATTGCATATTGAGTGCAGCACTTTCCACAGCATCATCTTTCAGGATCTGGAATAGCTCAACTGGAATTCTATCACTGCCAGGAGCCAGCGTGAGGAACTCCGCCCATGACAAAGGTCATGAGGAAGGAGGCTCGGCACATGCAAAGGCGGGATCGAGCTTCAGGAGTCCCCCTGGAAATTCTCGAGCATATACCCTCAAAACCAGAGTCTGCCTACTTTCTGCTTTGTGCTTTCACCTACACCTCTGACTTTACGGGGGGCTGTCCCCCACTACCTCTCTGAAAAAAGAGTTAGCTTACAGCTCCAGTTAAGGATTCCTGGGTGTGACAGTGTTTAACCTACAAACTCCTTTGGAAATCCTCTAGCCTGCCTGAATAGGTTTTTCCGGCCACATGTGATTGTTCAGAGCCTCCCAACTGTGAGAGGCAGGAGATGTTCTAAACTGTCTAAACACAGATTCTTTTGAGTAGTTAAAAGATTGATTAGAAATTGTATTGGTGAAGGGATTTTCACTTGTTGGGCCAATGTTTGCTGCTAAGTTTCCATATCCCTTACCTGCTGTGTCCCTGGCAGTGTATTGATTAATATAATTGGTGTAAGTAGTAGCTTTAATGTTTGTAACCTGGGACCCTTGAGTTAATTCTTTTTCTTGTTATAGCCCACCACACCTTTGCTCTGTAGGAATGCAACTTTATCTAATGCTTTTGGAGGGTGGCTCCTGACCAATCACCTTTAGAGAAAAATAAGTTTTCTGAAGAAAAGGTCTTAAAATGTTAACAGGCCTCCGGGCCAGAAGATGATGCAAATCACCTAAGCTTTTGCATATGATAAGTTTGCAGGAAGAAAGCCTGGTTTGCTGCAAGACTCTACCCCTTCCCCCATTATCCTCTATGCATAACTTAAGGTATAAAAACTACTTTGAAAAATAAAGTGCGGGCCTTGTTCACCGAAACTTGGTCTCACCATGTCGTTCTTTCTCTTACCTTCTGGCTGAATTATTCAGCCTCTTTTCTCCACTGAATTTCCTCACTGAGCTATCCTCATTCTATTACTCTTTATATCCTTAATTAACATTTAATTAAGCAGTTGTTTCCTGATCTTCGCCTACACCGTCTCTCCTTCGAATACCCTGGATCAGCCGGGGCTGGTAATACTCTCAGTAAAAAACGACAACCATAAGGCAAGTGAGATTCTGCTATTACATGTCAGGAGGAAGCAACGGTATCTTGGCAGCAAGACGATCAATAGAAAATAGCAATAAAGGTCTGGGCAGGCACACAAATTATAAAACCTATTTCCTCTCCTCACACTCACTCACTGACTTGGTCTATCAGTTGAGATCATCGCAGGCCCATTGAAGATGCAGCTGGTGACTCTGCCTGCGAGACTCCTGCATTGCCTATTTCCGATAGCCTTGTCTGAGGGGGCAGGGTGGGTGTTCCGGCTGGAAGCCCGAGGGAGGCACCAGAACACTCGGGAAAGGAGCTGCCCATGGGGGACGGTGGGTGGCTGTGGTGGTTCTCAAAGCCCCCCTTGCTCTGAAAGAGATGTCATGGGGGGTTGGTGATACAGTTTTTCCTCCCTTTCAGAAGAAATCCTGAGTCACTGCTACCAACTCTAGGGATTTTAATTTTTTAGCTTATCCAGAGTCAGTTTCCATTGGATTTTTTCTTTTACTTAAGCTGAATATTAGTCAAGATGGACTTTTTCCACTGGGCCCTAGTGAAGGATATTTCAGAGCCGCACTGATACCCAGGCAACAATATATGTAGGATTCTTCTGTGGATACCTCAGAAATGCTTCCGCTCTAAAATTAAGAAATATTGCCTCCCCCCAATTACCTTTGATACAAACCTTGGTAACATACAGTATTTAACTTCAGAAATTGTTTATACATTCACAGTCATACTTGATGTTAATGATAAGCTTGAGAGAAGCTGAGCAGATGTTGTTATCCACCGTCACAGATGAGAGAATGGAGACACAGAAGCCTGAGAGGAGATTCCCTCATCTGACTAGGCAGCAGAAAGACAGGGAATGGACCAGCATCCCCTCTCCCTAGGACCCACACAGAGGGAGGACAAGTAGCCACATGACCAGAGTCAGGCTCGTTATCCCGATGCCTGTGAGCTCTCTACCCTCCACTGGGTCCTGTAGGTCCTAAGGGCAAGAGGGCAAGAGAAGGCACCCAGCCTGGGGCAAGTCTGCAGCTGCTACCGGGACACTCCACAGCATATACCTGCTGCCCGCTTGGGAAAAGGTCAGTAGATGGACACGGGTGTTACTGTAACTGGAATGGGCTGGTATCTTGGCGAATTGAAGCAGGCAGAGTTGTGAGCAGGCGCCACAGTAACTCATGCACTGTGGTCACAGATCTGAAGTTCCAGTCATGGCCCTGCCACTTATTACCTGTGAGACTTTGGGCAGCTCATTTCACCTGTCTAAGCCCCAACTCTTATTTTATAAAATGAGGAATTTGCACATGGTAGTCACTTAAATCACTGGGGGGAGAGTGTTGTTACCATTTTCTTGGGTCCTAACTGGGGCATACCACATTTGGAATAAACGCTCTTGCTCTAAATTTTATTATGAGAAGTAAACAAGGTAGTCTTTATGTTCCAGAATGTCAAAAGAGAATGATTATGGAACAAAACAAAATAGACATACCATGCTTCTACTGGAATATATCGAGGCCCACATCCTAGGGTAAAACATCACAATCATTTAGTATGGACTAGCCCCTCTGGTCATGCATATCCCTGTCCCTCAAACCTAGGCCAGGTTTCTGTCTTCCTCTTCCAACCTGAGCTGCCTCCCCACCCCATGGGATAATTTTCCCATTCTGGGAATTTCTCTATCTATATTTTGATTATGTCTTCTCAAAGGTGTGTGTTAGAAGTACTGGTGTGTTTTGTTGGTGGTGTGGTGGTATCACGGTTCGGAGTGCTTGGAGTGCCTGATCCTGCCCTATGGCATACTGCCTGCCCATCCCCACGACCCCATGAGGGGCCAAGGGAGATGCAAGCACAGGACAAGGATACATTTAAGATGAGCAATGAGCAAAGTGTTCACTCTGCCACCACCAGCTGGGGATCCGCTGTCAATCCCAGAGCAGAATCACGGGAAGATGATAGAGAGCTAAAGGGCCTGTTTTTCCCTCCTTAAGTTTAAACCTGAAGTTTGCCACATGCTGAAAAGCTTAATGAAGTGAAAGGAAGTGGAAATGTCCACGAAAGTATAAAATGACTGCCTTCTCAAAAGTGAAAGTGGGCCATCGCTTTCTAACCTAAAAGGGAAAAGAGAGTTCCACGCTCCTATGCAAAACCTTTGAACAAGCAGAATCCTGCCTACCAGCAACCAGCAGACTTGACCTAATTCGTGTGTCCTGGAACTTGATCAATCAGATTTGTGACTCCCTCCCTTAGGGGCAGGCAGCGAGGGAGGGGCACAGAGAGGGCTCTCCCGTCATCTGTGGAGGCCAGCGGCAGTGTCATGCACGCCTGGCACCTCAGTGCTGGTGTATACTTCTCTTCCTTGCCAGTTGATGGGCTTCCTAAGGATGAGGTCTGCTGTTAGCTCATACTGCATGTTTGGAACAGAAAAATAGGCAATAAAACTGGTATTTATCAAAACACAGGTAGTTATGCCAGGCTCTGAACTCTCACTGTATTTAACTCTCACAACCATCCTTGAGATACGTGTTGTCCTTGCCCTTCCACACACGAGGTTGGATTATCTCTAAGGTTACTCGTGACAAATGCTAAGTGGAGAGGGCAGGGCTTGAGTCCAAATTTGTCTAACTCCAAGTCTGTGCTCTTTATGTTCACCATGCTGTTCTGGAAGCTCCCAGAATAGAGGACATGTACCGATGCCCATGAGTGAACCACATGTGCATGTCATGGGACATGGTACAATGGCCAGAGGGCATCACACATCACTGGATGTGCTATGGCTCCATGCAGTGGAGAAAGCAGTGTCTACTGGTGCTGCTGCTAGGCTCCTTCGGGAGGATGAAGGAGAGAAAGAAGGAAAAGGAAACAGAAGGAAGGATGAAGGAATAAGAAAAAAGAAGGACTGAGGGGATAAAACACAAAGACAGGAAAAAAAGAAGAAAGTGGAGCCAAAAAAAAAAAAAAAAGATGAAAGCAAGTCAAATGTATTACTCAGCTCTCTGACTCCAATAATAAATGCTCTCACTTCTCTTGGAATATAGCTCTGAAGCAATCCATCCCCTACTCTTCAAAACAGCAAATTCCTTTCCCCACAATCTCCCAACTTCAGGGTCCCCAGATGATGATTTATTTCCAACTTATCTCACTTATATATAACAAAACTTTATTTCTAGAGGAGCAGTTGTGATGTCTTCAGGAAGAAGTAAAGAATTTGAGTAATTTCTGTGCATCTAAATGCTATGTGAATCATGTTAAAATTGGTGAGATTGGAAGCAAAGGCAAAAAAGTGAGACAATAATGGTGACAGTAATAGTAGTAATTGAAGACACTTTGGTTTGCACTTGTCTTCCAGTTCTGTTATACTGCAGTAGCATTCTCACTGGCACTTGACCCCCATTGTTACACAATCAGTGGCTATAAACATACACTCTAGTCTCATCTGCATTTATCATGAAAGCGTTTAGTTTTGAAGTTGTGGTCCTTGGATATCTCATATGAAACTTGCTTACAGCCCTGAGAGTGAGCGAGTTGTGCTGTATCCACTCACTGAACGCCACAGCTGTTCCCACAGGCTGGGCGGCCCAGTGGGCATCCTCCTGTCCTGCCCACTCCTTGTTTTCCCTTCTCATGGTTAAGACTTGTTCAAAGGAGAGAAAAGTCTCCAAGAGAAAAGGACTGACAAGCTCTCTTATAGTGTCCATAAATCATGCCCTGGTTTATCTCTGGAAATTTACCAGGGTCACATACATACAAATAAAGTATTCTAATTTTTCATCATGATAAACATCAGCAACCAAATTTTAATCTGTGCCATCCTGAACATGTAAAATTGACAGGTCATCAGAATTAAGCTCCAAATTCTCTTCAAGTTGCTGCCCAGAGTTTTAGTCTGTAGATGAGCTTAAAAGAAACCTGGTTGTTGCTCCCTATCAATCATGAAACTAATACAATAACAAGATTTTAGCACTGTGGTTAGCTGTTTCGTTACCCTTAAATATATTCTCAGTTACAAAAATTAAATTAGACATATAAGTATAGTTTCTTGGGTTGTAACCAACGTTTCTGGTATTGTATTTCCAAGTAGATAACCACAATTCAATTTCATAAAAATGATATCTCACAGTAAAATGTAAGATACGCAATGTTAACCAAAGGTATTAAAGCTATTATTTTCAGATACATTGTGAAGCACACACTCACAAAAAAACCCAAAAAACTTCAAAACAGCTTTATAGCATTCCACCTAAAAAAGGCCTTTGTGCTCTTTTTGTATCTAAGCAAAATTCTGATTCATTAGCTAATGCTTTATAACAGGTTCACATTACAAAATACCAAACACCAGATGAAGTGCTGACAGAGAAAATAAAAATGGAAGCTCTTCCTTGAGGTATCCTGGCATCAGCTGAAAATCATGTTTGAAAATCCGAACTCTATCATTCTTTACCTGGAGACCCAGAAAATGTCTGGATATTGACAGATTAGTGTTTCATTTTTAATAAATAATTTGGAGGATGTACTATGAACTAGGAAGTGTGCTGGTGTTAAATAGAGCTGTGGCTTCAAATGCAAAGAGTTTAAGGGAAAATCCGACATGAATATGAGTAATTGAGTCCCATGCAGGGACAATAGAGATGTCATGTGGTAATCGTTGTAACCTATGCATGTATGAAGTAAAATGGGGACTCAAAGCCACCCTCCTTGGGTCAAGGTGGGAACAAAAGCAAAGTGATGAAGGGTGGTAAGGAGGAGAGGAGTGCGAATTTGCAGAGAGAAGGAAGAGAAGGCAGGAACAGGGCCTATAGGAATAAGGCAGAGTTTTCCAGGAGAAAGAAGAATAAGGGAAAGAGCATTCTGGGATGGAGGAATAGCAAGGGACAAGTCAGGAGGTATGGAAGGGAGGAACGGAAAAGAATGGAGTGTTGGGGAATCTAGAAGCACCTGGAGGGAAGCGCCCAACAGCCGAAGCGAGTGCATGGAGAGCTATGGGACAAGTCAGGAGGTATGGAAGGGAGGAACGGAAAAGAATGGAGTGCTGGGGAATCTAGAAGCACCTGGAGGGAAGCGCCCGACAGCCGAAGTGAGTGCATGGAGAGCTATGTCTGTCCAGAGCCACTGGGGTTTCAGCCTTCATGCAGGGAAATAATGAGAGATGTTTTGTTCTGAGAGGTAGAATCTAGCAATTTAGCAGCAGGTTCTAGCAAAAATTTGGAGGGCGGGGCAAGGCTGGAGTCAGGGAAATAATCAAGAGTAAAGTGTCTGATCTGAGCACTGAGATAGTCTGGTAGTTGAGAGAATCCAGGTGGAATTCCAGGTTCAGGCTTAGACTTTCACAATAAGGTGCACATTTTCCACAGCAAGTACTGATGGGTGTGGTGGGGAGGGTCCCAGATTCCAAGAAAGTGTAGGTGCAGAGGTTGAGATGTGAAGGAGGCCAATATGGCAATCTAGGGATCATGATTTCTGACTAGGCTTGACTTCAACTTATACAAGAGAAAAGACAAAGCGAAATGAAAAAGAAAAATTAAAGTTTAAACTAACATTTATTAAATAGCTTTTAGAGGCTTGGAACAGTGCCAGCCAACATCATACACCTTTTCTCTCTTAACGCTCATAGTAGCTACCGTGTATAGGAACTGGTATCCTCACTTTCACAGATGCAGAAACAGAGGTTCAAATAAAATCACTTGCACAAAGCTTCACAATTCACAAGGGAAAGCAGACATTTGCTCCCGGGTCTGTATGCTTCTGAATCTATGCTGTAAGCAGGAGGCAAAGGAAAGAGAAGGTTTGTTCATGGCCACTGGTGTTGAGGAGCCCACAGTATCATTCTGTCAACACATCATTCGTTTGTAAAATGCTTGGAGCCAGGAAGATGTATCCTCCAGTCACGGAAGGCTACTTATTGATGGTGTAGCTAGGCTCCGCATCTCTATTTCCCTGACTCTGTGCTGCCACAACTGGGGATGTTCATTTCTTTCAAAACAGAGGAAAATACTCGCTACACCAAAATTAATTTCAGAGAAATAAAAGACTTAAATGTAAGGAAAAAAAAAAAAAGAAAGTTTAGAGGAAAATTTGGAACTTAAGACTGTCCCGACAAAATTGGGAAAGGAGTATGTCAAGGCTGTATATTGTCACCCTGCTTATTTAACTTATATGCAGAGTATATCATGCGAAATGCCAACCTGAATGAATCACAAGGTGGAATCAAGACTGCCAGGAGAAATATCAACAACCTCAGATGTGCATTGATGATAGAAAGTGAAGGGGAACTAAAGAGCTTCTTGATGAAAGTGAAAGAGGAGAGTGAAAAAGCTGGCTTAAAACTCAACATTCAAAAAACCAAAATCATGGCATCTGGTCCTATAACTTCGTGGCAAATGGGGAAAAAGCGGAAACAGTGGCAGATTTTATTTTCTTGGGCCAAAATCACTGTAGACATTGTCACTTCAGTGACAAAATTAAGATGCTTGCTCCTTGGAAGAAAAGCTACAATAAACCTAGACAGCGTATTAAAAGGCAGAGACATCACTTTGCTGACAAAGGTCCATATAGTCAAAGCTATGATTTTTCCAGTAGTCATTTACAGATGTGAGAATTGGACCATAAAGAAGGCTGAGCATAGAAGAATTGATGCTTTTAAACTGTGTTGTTGGAGAAGACTCTTGAGAGTCCCTTGGACTGCAAGGAGATCCAGCCAGTCCACCCTAAAGGAGATAAGTCCTGATATTCATTGGAAAGACTGATGCTGTAGCTGAAACTCCGATACTTTGGCCACCTGATGCAAAGAACTGACTAATTTGAAAAGACCCTGATGCTGGGAAAGATTGAAGGTGGGGGGAGAAGGGGACAACAGAGGAGAAGATGGTTGGATGGCATCACCGACTCTATGGACATGAGTTTGAGCAAGCTCTGGGAGTTGGTGATGAACAGGGAGGCCTGGCATGATGCAGTCCATGGGGTTGCAAAGAGTTGGACATGACTGAGCAATTGATCAAATGCAAAAAGATAATTTTCTTAATAAATAATAAGAGCTTGAACACACTAATATGAAAAGACCAACAACCAACTGAAAAATGAACACTCTCACAGAAAGTTAGAGAAAATGGAAACACAAGTGAATTTAAATATCAAAAGACAAAAATTTAAACTTCATTGAGACACTACTTTTACCTATCATTTATAGAGATCAAAAAGTTTGATACTATTTTTCATTATGAGAAACAGACATTCTCAAACATCATCAATAGGAGGATATTATGAACCTATTTTATTCCAGAGTGATTTGGTAATACACACAGAAAATGTAAATAGACTTTCCATTTGACCATGAAATTCTACTTCTAGAAATTTCTCCTATGATTATTCTTACACCTCTACATAAAAATGCTTGTGTCATGCTGATCAGTGCAGTGATTATGCTTGTATGCAGAAAAGAACTAGGAACAATTTAAATATTTATTGATAGGAACCCTGCTAAGTCAGTTATAATATAGCTACACAAAGAATACTCTATTAATACTAAAATGAATGAGGAAGATACATACTGATGCAACCTGATTTCCAAGATACATTGGTAAAGAAAGAAGAAAGATGAACAATGTATATAATATAATCATCATATTTTAAGGACAAAGGTATACATATTTATGTGTGCATATTCATAAACTATTAAAATGCATGGAAAACAGGTAAGAGTTGAAGGTAGAGGAACTAAGGACAGATAAGGCAGGGAGATTTACTTATCACTCTGTACCCTTTTTAAATATTTGAAAATTTTTTACAATGTGCATTTATTTCCTCTTTCAAAATAAAAGGATGAGGGCAATAAAGAAGGTCAAAAGGAATGAGCAATGATGCACAAGGATTGGAGTGCAGCAACCTTACACAACCAGATTTTAGTCCTGCTCCCTGGTGAGCTTCAAGGCTCTTTATGGCTTCACACAGTAAAGCCAATCCCACAGAGGGAAGCTAAGGGACCAAGGAAAAGATAAATATTATTTTACAGTTAAGTTTCCTACCAAACTTGGTTGTGAAAATTTAGAAAAAAAACAACTAATCATAAAATCCAGGGTGAAACTAGTCTTCCCAGAGGAAGTCACAAATCATAGGGACCACTGTGTTGTGTTTTTTTTTTTTTTTAAACCTAAGGATAAATCAGTTTTCATAATGATCAATCATAATTTCATTATTACTTTACAATTTTACCAAATGGGCTTGTGTCACAATAGTCATCTTTTTCAGGACCAAAAAAAAAAAAAAAATCAGGCCTTTTGGTCTGACCATGGTCTTGTTTTGATCATGGTCTGAGCTCTGGATGGAAGTCACTGCATTCCCATTTCAGTTCAGTTGCTCAGTCGTGTCCAACTCTTTACAACCCCATGGACTACAGCACACTAGGCTTCCCTGTCCATCACCAACTCCTGGAGCTTGCTCAAATTCATGTCCATCAAGTCAGTGATGCCATACAACCATCTCATTCTCTGCCGTCCTCTTCTCCTCTTGCCCTCAATCTTTCTCAGCATTAGAGTCTTTTCCAATGAGTCAGTTCTTCACATCAGGTGGCCAAAGTATTGGAGTTTCAACTTCAGCATCAGTCCTTACAATGAAAATTCAGGACTGATTTCCTTTAGGATGGACTGATTGGATCTCTTTGCAGTCCAAGGGACTCTCAAGAGTCTTCTCCAATACCATGGTTCAGATCAGTTCTTCAGTGCTCAGCTTTCTCTATGGTCCAGCCCTTACATCCATACATGACTACTGGAAAAACCATAGCTTTGACTAGACAGACCTTTGTCGGCAAAGTAATGTCTCTGCTTTTTAATATGCTGTCTAGGTTGGTCATAGATTTTCTTCTAAGGGCAAGCGTCATTTAATTTCATGGCTGCAGTCACCATCTGCAGTGATTTTGGAGCCCAAGAAAATAAAATCTGTCACTGTTTCCATTGCTTCCCTATCTATTTGCCATGAAGTGATGGACCAGATGCCATGATCTTCGTTTTTTGAATGTTGAGTTTTAAGCTAACTTTTTCATGCTCCTCTTTCATTTTCCTCAAGAGGCTCTTTAGTTCCTCCTCACTTTCTGCCATAAGTGTGGTATCATCTGCATATCTGAGGCTATTGATATTTCTCCCAGCAATCTTGATTCCAGCCTGTGCTTCATCCAGCCTGGCATTTTGGATGATGTTCTCTCTGCATAGAAGTTAAATAAGCAGGCTGACAATAGACAGCTTTGATGTACTCCTTTCCCGATTTGGAACCAGTCTGTTGTTCCATGTCCAGTTCTAACTGTTGCTTCTTGACCTGCATACAGATTTCTCAAGAGGCAGGTAAGGTGGTCTGGTATTCCCACCTCTTTCAGAATTTTCCACAGTTTATTGTGATCCACATAGTCAAAGGTTTTGGCGTAGTCAATAAAGCAGAAATAGATGTTTTTCTGGAACTCTCTTACTTTTTCGATGATCCAACAGATGTCAGCAATTTGATCTCTGGTTCCTCTGCCTTTTCTAAAACCAGCTTGAACATCTGGAAGTTCTCAGTTTGCATATTGTTGAAGCCTAGCTTAGAGAATTTTGACCATTACTTTGCTAGCATGTGAGATGAGTGCAATTGTGTGGTAGTTTGAACATGTTTTGGCACTGCCTTTCTTTGGGATTGGAATGAAAACTGACCTTTTCCAGTCCTGTGGTCACTGCTGAGTTTTCCAAATTTGCTTGAAAATTTGCGTTCTCAGGGAGGGCAGAAATTTCCTGGGTATGGAAACCCCATCAGGCAGGTGGAGACAGGTTGCCGAAACCCAGGGACACAAAAAGGTTTTTGTACCCAGGAGCCCCATAGTGTCCGGCTCAGTTACAATCTCCCCTTTTCTTTGATACTCCTCAATCTTGAGAAAAACAAGCATTGGACAAGAAAAGGAATATTGTTTTGGATAGAAACGTTAATCATAAACTCAACAGAGGAACTTAGTTTTAGTGGGACTCAGTTTCAATCATCTGCCAAAAGGCAGGACATCCTCCATAGAAAAGCTATGCGTAAGCAGGAATAAAATGTTAGACGCTCAGTCATGTCTGGCTCATTGTGACCCCATCGACTGTACTCAACCAGCCTCCTCTGTCCCTGTAATTTTCAAGGCAAAAATACTGTAGTGGGTTGCCATTTCCTACTCCAGGGGATCTTCCTGACCCAGGGATCCAACCCACATCCCCTGTGTCTCCCACACTGGCAGGCAGATCCTTTACCATCTGAGCCACCAGGGAAGCCTATGGAGGAATTTGTTGTTCAGTCGCCCAGTCTTATCCAACTCTTTGTGACTTCATGCACTGCAGCAAACTAGGCCTCCTTGTTTGCTCACCATTTCCCCATTCGCCCAAGTTCATGTCCATTGCACTGGTGATGCCATCCAGCCATCTCATCCTCTGATGCCCTCTTCTTCTTCTGACTTTAGTCTTTCCCAGCATCAGAGACTTTTCCAATGAGTAGGCTGTTTGCATCAGTTCAGTTCAGTTCAGTCGCTCAGTTGTGTCCGACTCTTTTTGACCCCATGAACCACAGCATGCCAGGTCTCCTGGTCCATCACCAACTCCCAGAGTCTACCCAAACCCATGTCCCTTGAGTGGTGATGCCATCCAACCATCTCATCCTCTGTTTTCCCCTTCTCCTCCTCCCTCAATCTTTCTGGTCATAGATTTTCTTCAAAGGGCAAGCGCCTTTTAATTTCATGGCTGCAGTCACCATCTGCAGTGATTTTGGAGCCCAAGAAAAATAAAATCTGTCACTGTTTCCATTGCTTCCCATCTATTTGCCATGAAGTGATGGACCAGATGCCATGATCTTCGTTTTTGAATGTTGAGTTTTAAGCTAACTTTTTCATGCTCCTTTCATTTTCCTCAAGAGGCTCTTTAGTTCCTCCTCACTTTCTGCCATAAGTGTGGTATCATCTGCATATCTGAGGCTATTGATATTTCTCCCAGCAATCTTGATTCCAGCCTGTGCTATTTTGGATGATGTTCTTCTGCATAGAAGTTAAATAAGCAGGCTGACAATAGACAGCTTTGATGTACTCCTTTCCCGATTTGGAACCAGTCTGTTGTTCCATGTCCAGTTCTAACTGTTGCTTCTTGACCTGCATACAGATTTCTCAAGAGGCAGGTAAGGTGGTCTGGTATTCCCACCTCTTTCAGAATTTTCCACAGTTTATTGTGATCCACATAGTCAAAGGTTTTGGCGTAGTCAATAAAGCAGAAATAGATGTTTTTCTGGAACTCTCTTACTTTTTCGATGATCCAACAGATGTCAGCAATTTGATCTCTGGTTCCTCTGCCTTTTCTAAAACCAGCTTGAACATCTGGAAGTTCTCAGTTTGCATATTGTTGAAGCCTAGCTTAGAGAATTTTGACCATTACTTTGCTAGCATGTGAGATGAGTGCAATTGTGTGGTAGTTTGAACATGTTTTGGCACTGCCTTTCTTTGGGATTGGAATGAAAACTGACCTTTTCCAGTCCTGTGGTCACTGCTGAGTTTTCCAAATTTGCTTGAAAATTTGCGTTCTCAGGGAGGGCAGAAATTTCCTGGGTATGGAAACCCCATCAGGCAGGTGGAGACAGGTTGTCAAAACCCAGGGACACAAAAGGTTTTTGTACCCAGGAGCCCCATAGTGTCCGCTCAGTTACAATCTCCTTTTCTTTGATACTCCTCAATCTTGAGAAAAACAAGCATTGGACAAGAAAAGGAATATTGTTTTGGATAGAAACGTTAATCATAAACTCAACAGAGGAACTTAGTTTTAGTGGGACTCAGTTTCAATCATCTGCCAAAAGGCAGGACATCCTCCATAGAAAAGCTATGTAAGCAGGAATAAAATGTTAGACGCTCAGTCATGTCTGGCTCATTGTGACCCCATCGACTGTACTCAACCAGCCTCCTCTGTCCCTGTAATTTTCAAGGCAAAAATACTGTAGTGGGTTGCCATTTCCTACTCCAGGGGATCTTCCTGACCCAGGGATCCAACCCACATCCCCTGTGTCTCCCACACTGGCAGGCAGATCCTTTACCATCTGAGCCACCAGGGAAGCCTATGGAGGAATTTGTTGTTCAGTCGCCCAGTCTTATCCAACTCTTTGTGACTTCATGCACTGCAGCAAACTAGGCCTCCTTGTTTGCTCACCATTTCCCCATTCGCCCAAGTTCATGTCCATTGCACTGGTGATGCCATCCAGCCATCTCATCCTCTGATGCCCTCTTCTTCTTCTGACTTTAGTCTTTCCCAGCATCAGAGACTTTTCCAATGAGTAGGCTGTTTGCATCAGTTCAGTTCAGTTCAGTCGCTCAGTTGTGTCCGACTCTTTTTGACCCCATGAACCACAGCATGCCAGGTCTCCTGGTCCATCACCAACTCCCAGAGTCTACCCAAACCCATGTCCCTTGAGTCGGTGATGCCATCCAACCATCTCATCCTCTGTTTTCCCCTTCTCCTCCTCCCCTCAATCTTTCACAGCATCAGGATCTTTTCCAATGAGTCAGCTCTTCACATCAGGTGGCCAAAGTACTGGAGTTTCAGCTTTAGCATCATTCCTTCCAAAGAAATCCCAGGGCTGATCCCCTTCAGAATGGACTGGTTGGATCTCCTTGCAGTCCAAGGGACTCTCAAGAGTCTTCTCCAACACCACAGTTCAAAAGCATCAATTCTTTGGCGCTCAGCCTTCTTCACAGTCCAACTCTCACATCCATACATGACCACAGGAAAAACCATAGCTTTGACTAGACAGGCCTTTGTTGGCAAACTAATGTCTCTGCTTTTGAATATGCTATCTAGGTTGGTCATAACTTTCCTTCCAAGGAGTAAGCGTCTTTTAATTTCATGGCTGCAGTCATCATCTGCAGTGATTTTGGAGCCCAGAAAATAGTCTGACACTGTTTCCCATCTATTTCCCATGAAGTGATGGGACCAGATGCCATGATCTTCATTTTCTGAATGCTGAGCTTTAAGCCAACTTTTTCACTCTCCTCTTTCACTTTCATCAAGAGGCTTTTAGTTCCTCTTCACTTTCTGCTATAAGGGTGGCGCCATCTGCATATCTGAGGTTATTGAGATTTCTCCGCAATCTTGATTCCAGCTTGTGCTTCTTCCAGCCCAGTGTTTCTCATGATGTACTCTGCATATAAGTTAAATAAGCAAGGTGACAATATACAGCCTTGACGCACTCCTTTTCCTATCTGGAACCAGTCTGTTCTTCCATGTCCAGTTCTAACTGTTGCTTCCTGACCTGCTTCTTGACCTCTGAAAGAGATGGGAATACCAGACCACCTGACCTGTCAAGAGGCAAGTCAGGTGGTCTGGTATTCCCATCTCTTTCAGAATTTTCCACAGTTTATGGTGATCCACACAGTCAAAGGCTTTGGCATAGTCAATAAAGCAGAAATAGATGTTTTCTGGAACTCTGCTTTTTCGATGATCCAGCAGATGTTGGCAATTTGATCTCTGGTTCCTCTGCCTTTTCTAAAACCAGCTTGAACATCTGGAAGTTCACAGTTCACGTATTGCTGAAGCCTGGCTTGGAGAATTTTGAGCATTACTTTACTAGCGTGTGAGATGAGTGCAATTGTGCGGTAGTTTGAGCATTCTTTGGCATTGCCTTTCTTAGGAATTGGAATGAAAACTGACCTTTTCCAGTCCTGTGGCCACTGCTGAGTTTTCCAAATTTGCTGGCATATTGAGTGCAGCACTTTCACAGCATCATCTTTCAGGATTTGAAATAGCTCAACTGGAATTCCATCACCTCCACTAGCTTTGTTCGTAGTGATACTTTCTAAGGCCCACTTGACTTCACATTCCAGGATGTCGGGCTCTAGATGAGTGATCCAGAGAAGGCAATGGCACCCCACTCCAGTACTCTTGCCTGGAAAATTCTATGGACAGAGGAGCCTGGTAGGCTGCAGTCTGTGGGGTCGCTGAGGGTCGGACACGACTGAGCGACTTCACTTTCACTATTCACTTTCATGCATTGGAGAAGGAAATGGCAACCCACTCCAGTGTTCTTGCCTGGAGAATCCCAGGAACAGGGGAGCCTGATGGGCTGCCGTCTATGGAGTCGCACAGAGTCGGACATGACTGAAGTGACTTAGCAGATGAGTGATCACACCATCGTGATTATCTGGGTCATGAAGATCTTTTTTGTACAGTTCTTCTGTGTATTCTTGCCACCTCTGCTTAATATCTTCTGCTTCTGTTAGGTCCCTACCATTTCTGTCCTTTATTGAGCCCATCTTTGCATGAAATGTTCCCTTGATATCTCTAATTTTCTTGAAGTGATCTCTAGTCTTTCCTATTCTGTTGTTTTCCTCTATTTCTTTGCATTGATCGCTGAGGAAGACTTTCTTATCTCTCCTTGCTATTCTTTGGAACTCTGCATTCAGATGTTTATATCTTTCCTTTTCTCCTTTGCTTTTCATTTCTCTTCTTTTCACAGCTATTTGTAAGGCCTCCCCAGACAGCCATTTTGCTTTCTTGCATTTCTTTTCCATGGGGATGGTCTTGATCCCTGTCTCCTGTACAATGTCACAAACCTCCGTCCATAGTTCATCAGGCACTCTATCTATCAGATCTAGTCCCTTAAATCTATTTCTCACTTCCAATGTATAATCATAAGGGATTTGATTTAGGTTATACCTGAATGGTCTAGTGGTTTTCCCTACTTTCTTCAATTTCAGTCTGAATTTGGCAATAAAGAGTTCATGATCTGAGCCACAGTCAGCTCCTGGTCTTGTTTTTGTTGACTGTATAGAGCTTCTCCATCTTTGACTGCAAAGAATATCATCAATCTGATTTTGGTGTTGACCATCTGGTGATGTCCATGTGTAGAGTCTTCTCTTGTGCTGTTGGAAGAGGGTGTTTGCTATGACCAGTGCATTCTCTTGGCAAAACTCTATTAGTCTTTGCCTTGCTTCATTCCGTATTCCAAGGCCAAATTTGCCTGTTACTCCAGGTGTTTCTTGACTCCCTACTTTTGCATTCCAGTCCCCTATAATGAAAAAGACATCTTTTTTGGTGTTAGTTCTAAAAGGTCTTGTAGGTCTTCATAGAACCATTCAACTTCAGCTTCTTCAGTGTTACTGGTTGGGGCATAGACTTGGATTACTCTTGGTGTGCTTTTATTTGAATGGGTATTTGAAAATATGAAACACTGATGAAACTTTTTTTGTGAGTAAAAAGGTCGGGGCTTTCCTAGTGGCTCAGCAATAAAGAATCTGCCTGCAATGCAGGAGACACAGAAGACAGGAGTTTGATTCCTGCGTTGGGAAGATCCAGGAGGAGGATATGGTAACACATTCCAGCATTCTTGCCTGGAGAAACCCCTGGAAAGAGGACCCTGGAGGGCTACAGTCCATAGGGTCTCAAAGAGTCAGACACAGCTGAGACAACTGAGCACAAAAAGGTCAGATAAGTCATTTGATGCCAAGTTTTTCTTGCTTTCACACAGGATCCCACTCCTTTACCAAAGAGTCTTCACTAAGTTTAGTCATCCAGTTTCTTTTCATAAACTGGATCCTTTATACTCTGACCCTTTAACTAGCTCAGTTGTACTGTATTTACTTATATGCCACCCCTAGTGGCTCAGACAGTAAAGAATCTGCCTGCAATGCAGGAGACCTGGGTTTGATCCATGGGTTGGGAAGGTCCCCTGGAGAAGAGAATGATTATCCACTCCAGTATGCTTGCCTGGAGAATCCCATGGACAGAGGATCCTGCTGGGCTACAGTAAATGGAGTCACAGAGTTGGACATGACTGACTGAGGGACGAACACACATACCTGTCCTTTTCATTTACTTGGAATGGTCTGTAACGGGATAGTGCGCCCTCTAGTGTGCGGGTTAATTCCAGCCAGTATTTGTCATGATTCATTCCATAAAGAAGGCATAATGCCAAAGAATTGGTGCCTTTGAACAGTGGTGCTGGAGAAGACTCCTGAAAGTCCCTTGGACAGCAAGGAAATCAAACCAGTCTATCTTAAGGGAAATCAACCCTGAATACTCGTTGGAAGGACTGATGTTGAAGCTGAAGCTCCAGTATTTTCGTCATCTAATGCTGTATGGATACAGGGATCAAGACCATCCCCATGGAAAAGAAATGCAAGAAAGCAAAATGGCTGGGGAGGCCTTACAAATAGCTGTGAAAAGAAGAGAAGTGAAAAGCAAAGGAGAAAAGGAAAGATATAAGCATCTGAATGCAGAGTTCCAAAGAATAGCAAGAAGAGATAAGAAAGCCTTCCTCAGCAATCAATGCAAAGAAATAGAGGAAAACAACAGAATGGAAAAGACTAGAGATCTCTTCAAGAAAATTAGAGATATCAAGGGAACATTTCATGCAAAGATGGGCTCGATAAAGGACAGAAATGGTATGGACATAACAGAAGCAGAAGATATTAAGCAGAGGTGGCAAGAATACACAGAAGAACTGTACAAAAAATAGCTTCACGACCCAGATAATCACGATGGTGTGATCACTCATCTAGAGCCCGACATCCTGGAATGTGAAGTCAAGTGGGCCTTAGAAAGCATCACTACGAACAAAGCTAGTGGAGGTGATGGAATTCCAGTTGAGCTATTTCAAATTCTGAAAGATGATGTTGTGAAAGTGCTGCACTCAATATGCCAGCAAATTTGGAAAACTCAGCAGTGGACACAGGACTGGAAAATGTCAGTTTTCATTCCAATCCCAAAGAAAGGCAATGCCAAAGAATGCTCAAACTACTGCACAATTGCACTCATCTCACACGCTAGTAAAGTAATGCTCAAAATTCTCCAAGCCAGGCTTCAGCAATACGTGAACTGTGAACTTCCAGATGTTCAAGCTGGTTTTAGAAAAGGCAGAGGAACCAGAGATCAAATTGCCAACATCTGCTGGATCATCGAAAAAGCAAGAGAGTTCCAGAAAAACATCTATTTCTGCTTTATTGACTATGCCAAAGCCTTTGACTGTGTGGATCACCATAAACTGTGGAAAATTCTGAAAGAGATGGGAATACCAGACCACCTGACTTGCCTCTTGACAGGTCAGGTGGTCTGGTATTCCCATCTCTTTCAGAGGTCAGGAAGCAGGTCAGGAAGCAACAGTTAGAACTGGACATGGAAGAACAGACTGGTTCCAGATAGGAAAAGGAGTACGTCAAGGCTGTATATTGTCACCTTGCTTATTTAACTTATATGCAGAGTACATCATGAGAAACACTGGGCTGGAAGAAGCACAAGCTGGAATCAAGATTGCCGGGAGAAATCTCAATAACCTCAGATATGCAGATGACGCCACCCTTATAGCAGAAAGTGAAGAGGAACTAAAAAGCCTCTTGATGAAAGTGAAAGAGGAGAGTGAAAAAGTTGGCTTAAAGCTCAGCATTCAGAAAATGAAGATCATGGCATCTGGTCCCATCACTTCATGGGAAATAGATGGGGAAACAGTGTCAGACTTTATTTTTCTGGGCTCCAAAATCACTGCAGATGGTGACTGCAGTCATGAAATTAAAAGACGCTTACTCCTTGGAAGGAAAGTTATGACCAACCTAGATAGCATATTCAAAAGCAGAGACATTAGTTTGCCAACAAAGGCCTGTCTAGTCAAAGCTATGGTTTTTCCTGTGGTCATGTATGGATGTGAGAGTTGGACTGTGAAGAAGGCTGAGCGCCGAAGAATTGATGCTTTTGAACTGTGGTGTTGGAGAAGACTCTTGAGAGTCCCTTGGACTGCAAGGAGATCCAACCAGTCCATTCTGAAGGGGATCAGCCCTGGGATTTCTTTGGAAGGAATAATGCTAAAGCTAAAACTTCAGTACTTTGGCCACCTGATGTGAAGAGCTGACTCATTGGAAAAGACTCTGATGCTGGGAGGGATTGGGGGCAGGAGGAGAAGGGGACGACAGAGGATGAGATGGCTGGATGGCATCATTGACTCGATGCACGTGAGTTTGGGTGAACTCCGGGAGTTGGTGATGGACAGGGAGGCCTGGCGTGCTGGGGTTCATGGGGTCGCAAAGAGTCGGACACGACTGAGTGACTGAACTGACTGACTGACTGAAGAATCTCTAAGAAACCAGACATACAAAGCCAAGAAATAACCTTTTTAAAAACAACTTATTGTAATTTAAAAAATTCATATTATTCATGGTTTATTATTTTAAATAAAATTTGTTAAGAGATGTATTTGATTAAGATTAGGCTGAGTTAGAGTAATGTTTACATGTGGCCACTTAGATTAAGGCTGTAGGGAAGTCATACTGTGTCCAAGCCTTAGATCTCTGAGCTCAGCAACATTTTGACAGGAGCAGGGAGAATTTCCAGATCCTTGCTCACCTCTACCTAGCTGTAGACTACACCCCTCCTTTTTTTGGGCCGCACAGCAAGGTTTGTGAGATCTTTCTCTGACCAGGGATCAAGCCCAGGCCCACAGCTATAAAGATAAGTGGGGTTAAGTGTTCAGAATAGACTTTCAGGTTTTAAGAATTGGTTAAAAAATATTTGTTTGCAAAGCCAACTCAATTAGTTCAAGGCTTCAAGGAACTGATTTCCAGTGCCCAGGTGTTGACCCTGGATGAGAACCCCATCTCCATCAGTGCATTGAGGCTAAAGCCACATCCATGCCTGAAAGAATCTCCTCTTGGACTGCAGTGATGGCTATGCTCACAATTAGGGAGAGGTTTAGTCTCCTTGCCTTTTTCATTAAAAACAGCTTTAATAAGAGATGAGGGGCACACTCTAAAAGAGGAGGCCCAAACAAGAACCTGGAAGCAGGAATACCAGGCATTTTGCCACAAAGTCTGGAAGACCTCAAAGCCTGCTATGTGTCTTGAGAGAAGATGTTAGTGAGCTGCTGCTGCTGCTAAGTCACTTCAGTCATGTCCGACTCTGTGCAACCCCACAGATGGCAGCCCACCAGGCTCCCCCATCTCTGGGATTCTCCAGGCAAGAACACTGGAGTGGGCTGCCATTTCCTTCTCCAATGCATGAAAGGGAAAAGTGAAAGTGAAGTCGCTCTGTCGTGTCCGACTCTTCTCGACCCCATGGACTGCAGCCTACCAGGCTCTTCCGTCCATGGGATTTTCCAGGCAAGAGTACTGGAGTGGGGTGCCATTGCCTTCTCCAGTTAGTGAGCTGAGGTTTACCAAAAGCCTGGAGGACCACTAAAAAGGCTCAAGGGCCATAGGAACACTCATTCACTCCACAGAATTTTCTTGTGTTGGGCATTGTCTTCAGGAGTCATGAAAATCTGGTCACTGCTTGGGATAGCTAATGTCCCATGGCTGGTGACAACTAGAGGAAAACTCCTCAGCTCTCCTTTTGAGCCCATCTTTCTCCTTGAAGGACAGTGTTCTCAAGGTGAAAATGTCAAAAGAAATGGCTCAAAGGAGAACTGAGACCCAGCACTGGAGACAAGAATAAAACAGCCCTGGGGCCATATAAATGCTCTATTTGGAAGACTTCCAGGTCATCATCAATGAGCTGAGAGATCGAGACTTCAGAACCAGTCAAGAGTCTAAGAGAAATCACAGTGAGCAGAAGTACTTGAAGAACAGAGGTAGGCAAATTCTGCCCTGATTTTTTAAAATGAAAAACTTTTAAAAGGAAAAAGTGGGCAGTGTTAAATTGGAAGTCAAATGCTGATTCCTGGACCAGTGATGTGTACCTAGCAGAGAAAAAGGTGATAACTCATAATTAGCCACCAGCGTGGATAAGCTATACAAAGCTAGTCTTATTTTCTCACTTTTCATTGTTTTACTATGAAAATGTGGCAGATGGGATATAGTTTGCAAGAAAGCAAGTTTTAAAATTTTTATGTAACTATCTCAGGGTCTCATTTTCTGAAAACTTAATCTAACTATATTGGGGAAAAGTCAATGAAATGTTATGATTTCCAAGTCATTTTGCAATTAAAACCCAGTCTTATTCAAGATTCTTCTCGTTATTCACCTCCTTTCCTCTGGGATTATTTATAAGCTCTGGCTTTATGCACATGCCTGTGTTGAATGAGGAAAAGCATTTACTTCTACATCTTAATCTAGCCTGGTCTGGACTCCTTTGAAATGAGAATTGACTGAAGGTAATCAAAGGACAGTTGCCTCCACGTCCACATTTGCTAAGGGTCTCTGATCTGGTGCTCCTACTGCTGTCTGCTGGATGATCCACGCCACTCTCTTCTCTGTTGTTCCCTCTCTGCAAAAGTGGAATGACTTTCTCCTCCCACCCCCTAGTGTTTCTCAGTTTTACCTGGGGCACTGGGAGAGTTTAGCTACTCTTCCATTCTCCCTTGGGACTACAGAAGGCTCTGTGTGGTTGCATTAGAATCCCCTGTTCGAGAGACCCCTCCTAGCCCTGTCTACTCAACTACCCACACCATCCCTATCTCATGCTTCTGGTACATAAGGCCAGTCTGCAGGGCAGCTCCCTCCCAAAGCCCCAGCTCAGCAGTAGGTCCTAGGTTTCCTCTACTCTTGGATCCCTAAAGGTGGAGTTCCCTGATCTCCATCCTCTTCTTGACCTATGGCTGGTTGTAGGAGGGGCCCTGCTCTCCCCACCACAGCACCAGCAGCTGACTCTCTTGCTTGCTTTCCACTTTCGCTTTCCTCTTTCCAGCTCAAAGTATCCTGATTTCACATCCATATAAGAGGGATAGAGGGAAGAAAATGTAGTAGGATGGGGGCTACTACAATCTGAAGGCATTTTAAATCTTTCCCCCTGCCTTTTGGCTTTTTGATCTTTAAAGTTAAGAGTTTCATGGTTTTTGTTCCTGGTTCCACAACTCCCTGCAGGTATTGACAAGTTTACGTTGGCTGGCTGCGAGCAAGGTACACACCACCAAATAGAAAGTGCAGCAAAAGTAAATTTGTAAAACTTCATCATAACTTTGCATCTAGAAAACAACTCACTAAAGAATATTTAGATAAAGGTAAATTCGTTTCCCATTTAGATACTAGGTGCTTAGATAAACCAGATTTGGAGATTATAAAAATGATATAAATATCAAATACCTTCATTTTGATAAGACAAAAACTCACCAGATAGACTGTGGAGTCAAGTGGTTTTATAGCTGACTAAACAATTTGCTTGACGCTTATTGAATTATAGATCAATTTCTCCCTGGGAGAAAATCTTTAATGCTGTGCAACACTGTTTTCTATTGTACTGCCTTCTGTTCAACAACTCTATTAATGATTTTGCTGGGAACAGAAGATGTGATTATCAAATTTGTAGATGGCCCTCAGCTAGGAAGGACAGACAGACTGACTGCACCAGTGGACTGAGACTAATTTAATGAAACAACTCAATAATAATTGTATCTTGAAGTCATATTTAATATAATAACGTCATAACTACAGGAGAGCGGTGACCCAGTTAAATAACAAAGGAGCACTAAGTTCATATCCTAGAAGACTTTACCATTATAGTAATATGTGCCAGGAATAAGGCACAACAGTGGGGAAATCTAATGGGCTGGGGGCTGTGATAACAAGATCTGCTTCCATAAGAAGTGTATATTTCATTAGCGCCTATTCTAGAAAACTACATCTTCCCTCAATCCAACCTCCAAGTGTAATGGTTTCCCCTCAAAAACATTCCATAGCTCCTCACTGCCTCCAGAAAAAAACTCAAGCTCCCTTTATTGTATACCATACCCTCATGACCTATTTCAGCTATCCAGTTTCATTCCCCATTGTTCTGGTTTCCTACCTGCTTCCTGTTCCAAACACACAAGTCCCTCCTTATGCTTTTTTTGTGCCTTTGTTTCTTTTGTGCCTTGTCTAAAATTTCACCCTGACTATGAGGTATGGGAAAGTGTGGATGGGAAGGGATGTCTCTTTTGGGTCAGAATTAGTGGTAGTGGGGAGGTGCAGGGAACAGAATCCCATGGAGTGAGCAACTAGACAGCCTGAGAGCACAGATGAAAAGTAGCAAAGACGGGGGCTGTGCACATTTGGGGACTCCCAAATGCTGGGAGGGTGCCAAAGGGAAACATGAAAGCTACGGTACAGAGTCAAGGAGCTGAAGCTAAAGAGGTAAGTAAGAATGAGGGGAGCCAACTCCCTGTGATGTTTGCCTTCTCTGTTACCTTAATCATTTCCCAAAACTTTCAAAATCTTTATCTCTTTCATCTCTTTTGACTTCAAGACAGAGATGACTACTCTCTTCCTTGTGGCAATTCTGTACCCCAAATATTTCTCTATTAGATTGCATATGGCCCAGGTTTTCAATTATTTGTTACATTTCCAACTCTCACATTACACTGAACACTTGCTTGATGGTGGGGCTGTGATTTACCTATGTATTCCCAGGGTCCAGCCCATAGTACTGTATCAGTAACATAGTATCTGACACATAGTATGCACTATATAAACATGTACACACACCTGTGTATTTACCTGTATGTATGTACACACACACATATATATATGTGCATAATATATATTTAATAAATTAATGGTGACTCTACCTTGTTAAACTATATTTATCAAGTATAATGCCAATATTAGCATGCAGAAATCAGGGCATCCCGATCTATCTCATTATGAGAGAATTATCCTTTAAAAAAATTCATTATTTTGTAGAAAATGCTTTCCAATTCATGTTCTAAATTAGTCGTACCTATTCAAAGGCAAGGCATTTGGATCATATGGCTTCACCATGTGCGTTCCTGACTGCTTAGGGCCTCTTTAGATGAACTGTAAGTGTTCTGCTTAGAAGAAAATAAAATACCTGATATTAACATAAAACCCTTCCATTCTTCAAATCTTGCATATGTGAGTGGGTTAAATCCCTACCATAGAAACATGCTATTTTATTATTGTTCTTACATTTGACTTTAGCAGATTTTTTAATATGCTTAAGTAGGTGAGTAAGCTTTGAAAAGAATGATGCCTTACTTAGACAGATCAGTAGAGAAATAACTCCAGAAAGAATGAAGGGATGGAGCCAAAGTAAAAACAATACCCAGTTGTGGACGTGACTGGTGATAGAAGCAATGTCCAATGCTATAAAGAGCAATATTGCATAGGAACCTGGAATGTCAGGTCCATGAATCAAGGCAAATTGGAAGTGGTCAAACAGGAGATGGCAAGAGTGAACATCGACATTCGAGGAATCAGCGAACTAAAATGGACTGGAATGGGTGAATTTAACTCAGATGACCATTATATCTACTAATGCAGGCAGGAATCCCTCAGAAGAAATGGAGTAGCCATCATGGTCAACAAAAGAGTCTGAAATGCAGTACTTGGATGCAATCTCAAAAACGACAGAATGATCTCTGTTCATTTCCAAGGCAAACCATTCAATATCACAGTAATCCAAGTCTGTGCCCCAACAAGTAACACTGAAGAAGCTGAAGTTGAATGGTGCTATGAAGACCTGCAAGACCTTTTAGAACTAACACCCAAAAAGATGTCCTTTTCATTACAGGGGACTGGAATGCAAAAGTAGGAAGTCAAGAAACACCTGGAGTAACAGGCAAATTTGGCCTTGGAATACAGAATGAAGCAAGGCAAAGACTAATAGAGTTTTGCCAAGAGAATGAACTGGTCATAGCAAACATCCTCTTCCAACAAACACAAGAGAAGACTCTACACATGGACATCACCAGATGGTCAACACCGAAATCAGATTGATTATATTCTTTGCAGCCAAAGATGGAGAAGCTCTATACAGTCAACAAAAACAAGACCAGGAGCTGACTGTGGCTCAGATCATGAACTCTTTATTGCCAAATTCAGACTTAAATTGAAGAAAGTGGGGAAAACCACTAGACCATTCAGGTATGACCTAAATCAAATCCCTTATGATTATACATTGGAAGTGAGAAATAGATTTAAGGGACTAGATCTGATAGAGTGCCTGATGAACTATGGACGGAGGTTCGTGACATTGTACAAGAGACAGGGATCAAGACCATCCCCATGGAAAAGAAATACAAAAAAGCAAAATGGCTGTCTGGGGAAGCCTTGCAAATAGCTGTGAAAAGAAGAGAAGCGAAAAGCAAAGGAGAAAAGGAAAGATATAAGCATCTGAATGCAGAGTTCCAAAGAATAGCAAGAAGAGATAAGAAAGCCTTCCTCAGAGATCAATGCAAAGAAATAGAGGAAAACAACAGAATGGGAAAGACTAGAGATCTCTTCAAGAAAATTAGAGACACCAAGGGAACATTTCATGCAAAGATGGGCTCGATAAAGGACAGAAATGGTATGGAATTAACAGAAGCAGAAGATATTAAGAAGAGGTGGCAATTATACACAGGATAACTGTACAAAAAAGATCTTTATGACCACGATAATCATGATGGTATGATTACTCACCTAGAGCCAGACATCCTGGAATGTGAGGTCAAGTGAGCCTTAGAAAGCATCACTACGAACAAAGCTAGTGGAGGTGATGGAATTCCAGTGGAGCTATTTCAAATCCTGAAAGATGATGCTGTGAAAGTGCTGCACTCCATATGCCAGCAAATTTGGAAAACTCAGCAGTGGCCACAGGACTGGAAAAAGTTTTCATTCCAATCCCAAAGAAAGGCAATGCCAAAGAATGCTAAAACTACCGCTCAATTGCACTCATCTCACATGGAGAAGGAAATGGCAACCCACTCCAGTGTTCTTGCCTGGAGAATCCCAGGGACGGGGGAGCCTGGTGGGCTTCCATCTATGGGGTCCCACAGAGTCGGACACGACTGAAACGACTTAGCAGCAGCAGCAGCAGCACATGCTAGTAAAGTAATGCTCAAAATTCTCCAAGCCAGGCTTTAGCAATATGTGAACCGTGAACTTCCAGATGTTCAAGCTGGTTGTAGAAAAGGCAGAGGAACCAGAGATCAAATTGCCAACATCCGCTGGATCATTGAAAAAGCAAGAGAGTTCCAGAAAAACATCTATTTCTGCTTTATTGACTATGCCAAAGACTTTGACTGTGTGGATCACAATAAACTGTGGAAAATTCTGAAAGAGATGGGAATACCAGACCACCTGACCTGCCTCTTGAGAAACCTATATGCAGGTCAGGAAGCAACAGTTAGAATTGGACATGGAACAACAGACTGGTTCCAAATAGGAAAAGGAGTACATCAAGGCTGTATATTGTCAGCCTGCTTATTTAACTTATATGCAGAGTACATCATGAGAAACGCTGGGCTGGAAGAAGCATAAGCTGGAATAAAGATTGCCAGGAGAAATATCAATCACCTCAGATATGCAGATGATACCACCCTTATGGCAGAAAGTGAAGAGGAACTCAAAAGCCTCTTGATGAAAGTGAAAGTGGAGAGTGAAAAAGTTGGCTTAAAGCTCAGCATTCAGAAAACGAAGATCATGGCATCTGGTCCCATCACTCCAAGGGAAAAGGATAGGGAAACAGTGTCAGACTTTATTTTTCTGGGCTCCAAAATCACTGCAGATGGTGACTGCAGCCATGAAATTAAAAGATGCTTACTCCTTGGAAGGAAAGTTTTGACCAACCTAGATAGCACATTCAAAAGCAGAGACAGTACTTTGCCAACAAAGGTTCATCTAGTCAAGGCTATGGTTTCTCTAGTAGGTTGTGTATGGATGTGAGAGTTGGACTATGAAGAAAGCTGAGCACTGAAAAATTAATGCTTTTGAACTGTGGTATTGGAGAAGACTCTTGAGAGTCCCTTGGACTGCAAGGAGATCCAACCAGTCCATTCTGAAGGAGATTAGCCCTGGGATATCTTTGGAAGGAATGATGCTAAAGCTGAAACTCCAGTACTTTGGTCACCTCATGAGAAGAGTTGACTCATTGGAAAAGACTCTGATGCTGGGAGGGATTGGGGGCAGGAGGGAAAGGGGACGACAGAGGATGAGATGGCTGGATGGCATCACTGACTCGATGGACACGAGTCTGGGTAAACTCTGGGAGTTAGTGATGGACAGGGAGGTCTGGCGTGCTGCAATTCATGGGGTCGCAAAGAGTCGGACACGACTGAGAGACTGAACTGAACTGAACTGAAGACTATGACAGGATTGTGAATGAGGAAATCAGTGATAAAAGCTGAGCTTGGAAAAGATGCCAGAAGCCAGACCTTGTGAAGTCAGAGCATAAATTTGGATTTTATTATCAGTGTGATGGGAAGTCATTAGAGAGTTGAGGAGCCTTGTAACATGATGTGATTTGTATTTTAAAAGGGTCACCCTAGCTGCAGCAGAAGGGAGTACAGTGTAAAGTCAGATGCTTGTAAATGATAAGGAACGTAGTAGGACTGATGGGCCCAACAGGCACCAGCTTCTTATTTCACATTGTTTATAGTAGAAAGAACCTCTGTCAGCAAGTCTTCCTTCCCAAGTTTCTGCCCTCTGGGAGGACTGCTCTGTGAGCAGCCCCATGATGATGGCCAGTCCTCATCTGCTGGTGTCAGCAAATAAGGCAAATCCATCATCCTTTGCATCTTGGTCTGGGATTTCCTTGAGGGGCTGACACTTCTGTTATATTGGCTTGAGTCAACAGAAACCCCTATTTTTCAAGCCCAGAGCTTTTCTGTTGATACAATTTATGAGAACCTTAGTTGCCTGACATTTTCTTATCTAGCAACTCAGTTTATTAAACCTAATCCCAAGATGACATGTGTCAGATCTGCTGGCTCACTGCACTGTGAAAGAGGAGGGGCAGAAAGGCTATGCCTGCGGACCCCAGGGCCTTGTCTTCCAACTGCTCTTTCACACACGACCAGCTTTATGATGTCTCAATAAGATCCGCCTACTATAAGGTTAGGGTGCAGGGACTCTGGGCCATGGATCAGTACTTGGTGGGGCTCTTCCCAATCCATTCTCAATGTGGTTTACAATGGTGAAACAACCAATTCCACTTCCTGTAATGGACAAATAAGTTCCTATAAGAATGATCCTCCTGAAGATAACAATAATAAATTCTGGTTGTTATTGTTGTTCAGTCACCCAGTCATGTCCGACTCTTTGCAACCCCATGGACTGCAGCACACCAGGCCTCTCTGTCCCTCACCATTTCCTGAAGTTTGTCCAAGTTCATGTCCATTGCATCAGTGATGCCATCCAGTCATCTCATCCTCTGACGCCCTCTTCTCCTGCCCTCAACCTTTCCTAGCATCAAGGACTTTTCCAAAGAGTCAGCTGTTTGCATCAGATGACCAAAATACTGGTCATCTGGATAAGTATTAAAAAAGCCCAACTACCTTAAGGCATCGAGGAACAATCAAGAGAAGGTACACTATAGAGCGTGTTGGGAGAAATAACCTGCCATAAACCCGGAATGCCCCTGCATGTTCTTAATCTGTCTGCAATGCAGGAGACCCAGGTTCAATCCCTGGGTTGGGAAGATCCCCTGGAGGAGGGCATGGCAACCCACTCTAGTATTCTTGCCTAGAGAATCCCATGGACAGGGGAACCTGCAGGGCTACAGTCCATGGGGTCACACAGAGTGGGACACGACTGAAGTGATTAAGCAGCAGCAGCAGCTAGGAGGGAAGGCCCAGACTGCTCATAACCCAGGCCATTACTCAGGGATGAATTTTCAGTGAGAAATCTTGAAGGACTATATATGGTCTCTCTGAGGGACAAAGAGTGGGCGTGTTAACTGCTGAATGCAGAAGAGGTAGATTCTCCAATCTCAGTATTACATCCCTATAATGCAACCCACTGTGTATGCAGGCCTCCATCTGGGCCCATGAAGCCATTCATGTAGGACTTGAGAGCAAGAAAAATCAATGCCAACATGCTGATGTGCCCTTGTCCTTGACCCACGAAATATTCACGGGCTTACTTACTGGCTTATATGAACAAAAAATCAAATCACACTTTGACAGAGGGAAGTAGACACTTGAAAGAAAGGAATGACAGCCAATCAATTTCTCATTTTCATGACTTCTGGTCTGAAAACAGGTCTCAGTCTATGTTATATGGAGTAGCTAAGACTCTGATAGAAATCCTGCAGTTTTTCTGGCTTAAACAATCAAAGGGTGGAGTTTGGGAAAATTAGAGCCACTGGAAAGTGAAAGGGGAATCACAGAAATCAGAGAGTCAGACAGAGGAATGATAAATTCTGTGTATTAATTCTGCCCAAATGTCTGCTGACTCTGAACCATGCATTTGCAAAGCAGATTCCAAATGGCCCAGGAGAGACTGTAATTTCAGAAATAAGATTGCAGCAGCTGCCCAACAGCAGAGTTTGCACTTCAATCAAGTTAACCGACTGCTCTAAAACCACAACAAAAACTCTTTGGAGAAATCTAATAGCATTCAGTCTTTACAACACATTTACAATGTCCAGAACATAATAAAAAATTATTTAACATACAAAGAAACAAAAAAATATAAACCATTTTCAAGAGAAAAACAACCAACAGAGAAAGACCCTAAGATAACCTAGATGTTGGAATTAGCAGACAAAAAGTTTAAAGTAGCAATTATAACTCTGCTCAAGGATGGAAAGGGAAATATTGTCATAATGAGAAGAAACAAATCATTTCAGATGATAAATAGAAGCTACATGATTTTAAAAGATACAAATTTCAGAATTAAATAATACAATGAGATATGTATTGTATTCCATACAATATGAGAGATATGTATCACATACAATATGTGAGAAAACCATTACTAGAACAGCTTAACATAAGAATGGAAATAACAGAGGAAAAATTCAATAAACTAAACTCAATAACTGGAGCTAGATGAATAAAAGATATACAATTAAAATAAGAGAAAAAAAGGTTTTAAGAAATAATCAGGCCTTCAAAGACTTGGGAGATAATATTCAAAAGTCTAACAATATGTTAATTGAATGTGAAAGAAAACATACTTTAAAAAGTAATGACTAAAAATTTCCTCAATTTGATGAAGACATTAGCTTACTGACTCAATAAGGTCAGCAAACCCTACATAGGATAAATACAAAGAAAATGGTCTCTAAAAACCAAAGATATAGAAAAAACTTGAATGCAACCAAAGACACACGACACATAATTGACAGAGTAATAGTGATTCCAGTCAACTAATTTCTCAATAGAAAACATGAAAGCCAGAAATCAACAGAGCAACATCTTCAAATTACTAGGGAAATTTCCAACTCAGAATTCTACAGTATATGCTACAAAACAAACACAGAAGTGTTTTTCAGATAAAATAAAACCAGGACAATGTATCACCAGCAGACCTTTACTATCAGAAATGCTAAAGGAGTTTTTTAAAGTAGCAAAAAAAAATAATACCACACAGAAAATCTTTAGGAAGGAATGAAGCATGTTGGAAATAATAAATATGCGGGTAAATACAAAAGATGACTTTCTCTCAGTTTCTTTAAAGTACACTTGACTCTATAAATTAAAAATTATAACACTACCTTGAGAGTTAAAAGTCCATAATCTAAAGGGTATACAGTAGGGTCTATATGCTTGTAGTTTTTATATTCTAAATACAGTTTTAAAACATTAACTAGGTAAATTTACAATTTAAGTTAAGGGTGTATATTATACTCCTTAGAGCAAGCACTTAAAATAATGCAAGGTGGTAGAGCCAAAAAGATAATAAGCAAACTAAAATGCAATTTTTTTAACAATTCAAGTTTTAAATGATATGCTATGCTATGCTATGCTAAGTCACTTCAGTTGTGTCCGACTCTGTGTGACCCTATAGACGGTAGCCCACCAGGCTCCCCCATCCCTGGGATTCTCCAGGCAAGAACACTGGAGTGGGTTGCCATTTCCTTCTCCAATGTATGAAAGTGAAAAGTAAAAACGAAGTTGCTCAGTCGTGTCCGACTCTTAGCGACCCCATGGACTGCAGCCTAACAGGCTCCTCCGTCCATGGGATTTTCCAAGCAAGAGTACTGGAGTGGGGTGCCATTGCCTTCTCTGTTTAAATGCTGTAAAAAGATCAAAACATCAAAAAAAGAGAAGACAAACAGAACACATAAATCCAACAGTATCAATAATTACATTAAATGCTAATAGACCAGACACTCCGACTAAAAGGGAGAGGTTGTTAGAATAGATAAAAAAGCAAGTTCCAAATATATGTTCTCTTCAGAGATGCACTTCATATATAAAGGTAAACTGAAAATAAGTAGATGGATAAACTTATACCATGCCAACAATAAGAAAAAGAATGTTGGGGTGGCTACATTAATGTATATTAATAGATAAAAATAAACATTAAGATAAAGCATATTATCAGAAATAAAGGGACACATTTTATAATGATAAAAATGTTAATTAATCAGAAAAACATAACAACTATATACATGATAGCAATAAGATTCCAAAATATATGAAACAATTGAAAATTAAAGTGAGAAATAATTCCACTCAGCAACTTGATAGAACAACTAAGCCAAAAAAAAAAATCATTAAATACATCATAGTCTACATTGAAAACCACCAACTAGAAAGCCCAACCTACACAGTTGTCACTGGCAGTGTTCTGGGGGCAATTTTGAAATTTCACATATGGAAATAAGAGTTCAGAATAAATTAGACATGTCCATCATGGCACCAATTATACCTCTAGTTCCCCTTAATGGAAAACATCCCACTCCTGACCTTGCTCTAGAAGCACTGAGGAAGTACTGTTTTCAACATCAAGGGAATCCTTCTTCCTGCTATTATCATCCTTGTACACTGAGAGCTGCCGGGACTAGAACTAGTGAGTGCCTTCCTACAGGTGCTGAGACGTCTATTATATACTTGCCAGTGTTCTGACATATGGTATCAAGGATTCCTCCTGAACAGAGATGATGACCATAAACTGGACCTAGCTGATGCTCTCTTGCAGAAATTTTAGCTAGGAGATACTGAGAAAATGAAGTTATTAGCAGGTAGTATGAAAAGATGCACAGAAATGTCATGGCAGAGAAAGTTATGAGTTATATGCAGATCCAGTGTAACAGATGAAAAAACACAGGAAAGAAGAAATGAATAAGCAAGTCAGAGATGTAGAAGGCAGCAGACAGCAGAGAGTAGCTGAATGTGACTGAGGAAGAACACTCACTCTCCATAGGTGGATGATGCAATAACTCCTGCTTCAGGGGTTTCTAGAGCTACCTGGCACCAACTTCAAGGGAGAGTTGGCTGTTCTATGCTTATTTTCTGAGAAGTCCATGAGACTCTTATCATTCAAGGTCCATTACATTGTGAGAATACTAAAAGTAAACCCTATCTTCTTTAAGGCAAAGCAAAGGGGCCTTCGTGCAATTAAAACATCTAATTAGGCTGAAGTTATTAGCAAAATCCAGGCTCTACTCAGTGCTTACCAACTTTAGTAGCTGGTACCAGAATTTCGATTTAGTGATGACACTAATTTACAGATTCAAGAAGGTCAGCAAACCTCAAGCAAGATAAAAAAAAAAAAAACCCACACCCATCCCTAATCACATCACAATCAAACTGCTAAAAACCAAAGACAGAGAAAAACTTGAAAGCAACCAATGACCTGTGACATATTTTAGGCTTTCATGTCATTCTGAAACTTTGTTTTCTTAATGCAGAAACATCACTATTTAAAAAACATAAAATATGCATTTCTTAACATATAAAGTTCATTTTTTAAAAAGTGGAACACATATTCAAAGGAAAGCAAGAAAAGCTATTTTATTTAATTTCTAAATCTTTCTGAAATGCATTAAATAATAGTACCTACTTCTTCCTGGCTCTGAGTCACATTTATTTGGAAAGAGACTGTAAGAGACATATGTTTCTCAATAAAGTATAACAATAAAAATAGTGGCATGAATATCATAGTTTATAAATGGCAATGGACACTAACTAGAATTAGACCCATGACTTGCAAGAGAGGAATTTTGGCTGCACTGAGGAGTTTAACAGCTTGGGCGACGGAGTCAGACAAAACTGAATTCGGCTCTCAGCTTTTCTACTTCTTTACCTAGGAGATATCAGAACAGTTTCTCTGAGCCTGTTTCCTCATTTGTAAGGCAGGGATAATAGTAGTCTCTATCTCATATGATTTTTGTGAGAACTAAATGAGACAATGTGTGTAAAGTGCTTCACACCACACGCAGTATATAACGGATCCTCAATAAATGAACATTGTTCTTTGTACTATTAGGCACAGCCAGCAAAGGAAGATCAGGGCCATGATTTTAGGAACTGCAACCTGATAAGCCCTTGCTTGGAGGAAGAAAGGGGAGAAATGAAGATACTGGAAGGGTGTGAAGAAAGCTTAAGTATGCTGCAGAGAAGTCAATAAGAAAACAAGCTTCTCTGGGTTCACACTCTCAAAGGCAGGATTTCAGAAGGGTGTTAGGGATTCCTAAGCCTCTTGGGGCAAGGACTACACTTGTCTTTATATGCTTGGAACATGGTAGAGAGCCTGGCCCAATAAATGCTGGTTGAATGAATGAATGATGTGATGATTAAGAGCCATTGCAAAAATGGCAATACTGTGAGGGTCTGGAAGAAAGTCCCAAAGCCACCAAAGCCCCAGGAAGCACAAGTGACTTCTGACCACTGGCCCCCACTTGGCACCAGTTCTTGAACGTGAGAACTTCAGCTGCCAGGTGAGTGCACGGCATCACATTATCATCGTTGGCACAAAGTAGGTATTCAGTAATATCTACTGAATGCATGACTACATGAATAAAAAATTACATCCTCTGAAAAACCTGTTCATCAAAATCACTAAAATGTCACTGATTCATGGGAAACATATGGGCAACATCTTCCTGGAGATGGATGGAAATTATGGAACAAGGTCTTAACTAAATCACTCTGTACTTATCTATTATGCTTCCTAATTAAAGTGCATTGCAATATAGGCCAATTTATAAAATATAGCTTGGCCCACAAAAGACATAAGAGAGCCAAACTGTTGCCAAGGACAGAATGAACTTGAATTATTTAAATAAAAATACTTGTCTATCCATTTACCTCAAAAAAGCGCTGACATAGCAGCATCTGGATTATGGTTTCTATTTTTCTATTAATTCTGACTCATATTTATGATCAGACCCTGAAAGTACACCCAATTCCTCATGCATTTTCATAAAACATACATGTTTTGCACGAAAAGAATTGAGACTGAAAGTAAAAAAAAGTGCAAAAAATTGTTCCAGTCCTTGACAATTATTCTATGTGATGTTCTTTGACTTTAAGAAGTAGTAACAGTGCATAAGAGAAGGAATTAAAAAGAAAGCACTGTAAATGTTTGAAATGCTGTGAAAGTCACGAGAATTTTGTTTCTCTGTAACACCTAATATGAAGCCATTTACATATTCTCTTTTTTTTTTTTACATGTTCTAAAAGCAGCATGTGGTAGGAAAAAGGCAGCCTTGGGCTAGAAATGCAAATTCCTGTTATTATTAAGTATGGAAAGATTGGAACCAAGAAAAGTCAAGTTCTGCCCAGGCTATAATAACAGGAACCCAATATGGAGTTGCCACATGCAATGTTTCTAATGCACTTCTCCCAGTATTTGACAATAAGCCATTACCATGGCAACTTAACCTCCACCACACAAAAGAAACACCTCAAATTCTTTCTTCAGAATGACACAGATCTCATACAGAATCAAATAATTTGTTTGAAAAATACCTCTCTAATGCTATTTTTAATAGCCAAAAGATAAGATTTTAGGAAGCAGGTGGTCAATGTATACTATAAGCAAAAGGAAGAACCAAGTACGTGAATGATTATTATACATTTTTGCAGGTTTATGTGGCTTGATGGACATGAATTTGAGCAAACTCCGGGAGACAGTGGAGGGCAGGAGCCTGGCATGCTGAAGTACGTGGGGTCGTAAAGAGTTGGACATAACTTAACAACTGCACAACAAACACAGCATCTTCAAGTTCTACTGTAATGATGTAAATTAACACAAATCTATGTCCACTGATTACAGGAACAACTTAATGAAGGTGACTGCCATTCCTTCCCCCACCCCTCCCCCAAATACCAATGGAATAGAAGTGTTTCAGTTTCATGCTGCTTTCCAAGGCACATGCAACCCACTCCAGTCACTGGCCCTTAATATCAACCATCTTATCCAAAGACTCTTTCTGGCAACCAGTCATTTATACACACACAGCAATGTGGATGGAAAAAAAGAACTAATTTCCTGTGTGAGTTTCAAATGATGAAAAATTGAGACGAATTTAGGAGTCAAACAATGGAGGGTAAATCCATCAGAGGGTTGTCTTGATTAGGACATTAGGCAGAGATCAAAGAGAAGGTGGAACTGGTTGGTGTGGATCCACCCTGTTGGAAAAATCATTTAAAATGTGGGCCACCTCTTGGCACATCCATAGCATCATCTTTTAGAAAAAAGGAAGGCTTTTATCTCATAATCCAAGTAGCTTCCTTTCTAGCATAACATGTCCTCAGACATGTCAACTTAAAAGACCTGAGGCCTGGCATGAGCTAAAAAAGCAGGCTTAGTAAGTGAGAGATGGGAACTCAGAGGCCCTTTGAGCACTCTGGTAATTCCTCTGTTCCTTGATGTCGTGTTTCTAGTAGAAATTCTCTTGAAAACCTGCTAAATATTAAAGTGCTCTTCAGAGATGAATGAAGATGTAAGAATGAGAGCTTGTGTGAAGCTTTTAAGATAATTCTGAGGCCCTAAATTTTTCAGCATCCTGTTTACTCTGTACATATTTCAAGTTCAGTCACATCAAACGTCCATTTAACATACTCAAATTCAACAAAAGGCACTGGATCAGAAAAGGGAGCAGAGGAAAAACAATTCAAGCCATTCTGCCAGTGATTTCCTTCCTCTAAGGACAGTTCTGGAATGGGCAGAAGGTGGGAGGGTCTGGGTTTCCTCAACTGAACCCATTTCTCCTGGCTGGCACAGAGTGACCACCTCACGGGCTTAAGCCATCCTGAAGTTCACAGCCCTAAACACAAGCTGACCACTTCACCTGGGATTCAACAGCACTGGAGGAAATAGGAGGCTGAGAAGTGGTATGTTGGCTTCCAACGTGAAGGGTTCCTAAAGGATTTAAAGGGTAGCTTTAACTATACCTTGTTTTTTTCTTACCCTTTGACTTCGGAACATACCTGGCACGTAAAATGCATCTCCACTATTTGTAATTCTAGGATATGTCAGAGGACCTTGACTTTCTGGAACCAGACTTTCTGGTTCCTTTCAAATGCAGATATTACTACCTGAGATTTGAAATGAACTTCAAAAAATATCCAGCTTATAAATAGATCGAAGCTCAAAAGTTTGTTTGCAAGCTGGCTGTTTGGAACTCAGAATGCATTCTGCTATAAAAACAATGTTATAAATGGTGCAAAAGGTATGTGGGTTCCAAGAATAGACTGCATACATCTTTGTACTGAGATTCATGTATTTGCCAAAGAAAAATAGAAGGAAAAGGAGTATGGGGAAGGAAATATAATCCAGTGGCTAAAAGTGCTCGAACCAGGCTGTATGAGTTCAAAGGCAATCGCCCACTAACATTTGGTCTTACCAACTGCCTCAGTTTGCTCACCTATAAAATGGGACTAAATAGAATATTTCTCTCAGAGGCATGAGTGAGGCTGCAGTCAGCCAAATAATGCACATCACACATTAAAAAGCTCTGTGTTTGCTCCTACAATCATTTCTCTGGGTGTGAACTGCTTGCACACTGCAACATTTCTACTACTGGTACTTCTTTAAAACCAGCCATTCTTGAAAAAGGGAAACTCAGGAACCTTAACCAAACCAATATTTGATTGAATTTGAAAGGTGGAAGGAGAAGGGAAGGGAGCTGGGAGAAGTTCCGCTCACCATGCTCCTACACCTGCTTCTTTCCTTCACCGATCACTGTGCTGCCCCTGTTCTGCTCCCCTCCAATCTGGGGTGTCTGCAACGAGGGGGCAGACAAGGATGTGAGGTGAAGGAGGGGAGGAGAATTCCTCCAGGCTTCCCAAAGTCCCCTGGACAGTCCTCCTTGGATGTATCTTAATAGAACAAACCCAGAGAAGTGAGGACAAGGGAGAGCTTTCCCAGCTGCCTCCTGGGGCTTCTCCTGGGCCCTGCCTACTTGGATCCTCACTCCTCTTCACCACACTGGCCCACTGCCTGGCCTCCCACTTCTATATCTTCTCATGGTTTCCCAAAGGTCCTCCATGGAAAATGGCAGAAGATTGTGGATTATACACAAGAGAAAACACCCAGAATCTTGTGTGGACCCTCATCACTTTCTAAATCTCAGCAAACATATCCTTAAATAAAAACATATTTGGGGAAACAAAATTATATTTCCCGACCCTTTACAGTGCATTTAAGTACATCCCGATTGCTAGCACTGTTCATCCATTTATTCCCTTAATTCAGTAAATCTTTCGTATTTAGCTTCTGAGAATACCTTCCAGAACTTCAATAGTGTGTTATCTGTAATATGATATTTAAACTTTTAAAAAGTTCAGCTCAAGTATAATTGAATTCTAACTTTGTATGTGAAGTCAAATCATAATAAAACTGTTGCTATAAAGTTTTTAACATTAAAAAGTTTATCTCCACACCCTATGGAAACATATATACTACCATATATAAACTGCATAGCCATTGGGAATTTGCTGGATAACTTAGGAAACTCAAACTGGTGCTCTGTGACAACCTAGAGGGGTGGGATGGGGAAGGAGGTGGAAGGGAGGCTCAAGGGGGAGGGGACATATATATACTTATGGCTGATTCATGTTGATGTATGGCAGAAACCAACACAATATTGTAAAGCAATTATACTTCAATTAAAAATAAATAAAAAATGTAAAAGTTTTAAACATTTACTTGTTTCTGTTTAAGGAAAATTTCCTACCCTCAAAGAGCTCACAGTTTAGATCAGGGAGAATGTCAACTTTGATTAGCGGCAGCCTTATGTATCTTCAGCTGGGACACAGCAACTCAGCCTATGGTTTCCAGAGTATGGATTCCTGGTCCTGTCTGGGCACAGCCCTGCTGATGGCCTGGGGGTTAATCAGAATCTGAAGAAAGGGCAGATGGTGTCTCTGAATACAATTTTTCATTTTCTGGAATGAACATAGCTCAACTCTTGCCCAGAATGAGTATACTGGTCATGTGTATGTTTAAAAGTGCTCGTGGAGTTGTGGGGGGAGGCTCTATAATCAGCATTAAAACTGGACTTCATCAAAGCAGACTGCATATTTATTTATTTATTTATTTGGAAATCCAGAGCATTAACAATTAACCCAGATTTCTAAGCTTTTTTTTTTCCTTCCATCTGCCCAAAGTACTGGAGCCACCAATACACTCCCCAAGGAGATCCTAACCAGTCAATCCTAAAGGAAATCAATGCTGAATGTTAGAAGGATTAGATGATGATGAATTATTAGAAGGATTAGAAGGATTGATGATGAAGCTGAAGCTCCAAATGCCAGGATATTTGGAATTACTTGCAGAAGAATAAAAGAGCATAAGAGAGAATATACAATAGGAAATGTTGACAACAAGTTGAAGATTTTCCTTTTACTAAGAAATAAATTTAGGTGTGTCAGTGCTTTTCAAGGGGTGCCTTTTTCCCATGGTTCTTGAGCTGTGTTAAGCAACGTCTTTTAACAGTGGCTCTGCCCCATGCATTCCTAACATGTGGTAAAATTGTTCCTTTTTGCCCTTTTTAATTTAGGTGTGGGCATATGACTTGCAAGATCAATGTCATGTGAGCAGAGATGCCAGGAATCACCTCTGGGCAGAAGCTTTAAAAGCCAGTGAGCCAGTGTACCATTCGCCATACTCTCTTTATGAGTCTGCCAGAGCAATGGGCAATGTCCCAGAGGTGGCTGCTTGTTGATGTGGGTCACAGAGAAGGGACAATGCAGAGCCGCCCCAGCTATGGGGGCGAGGGAACAAGAAATAAACCTTGTGCTTAAAGCCATTGAGATTTGGGGGGTGGGTGCTCCAGCAGCAAAACCTGGACTTTAGGTTCTCATAGATAAAGAGTAGGAGAGGAAAGTCTTTTTCGCTGCTGGGCTGGCTGTGCAGGAATCCCTGGAGGGGCCCCTCTTGGGTCTTTCTATATAACTTCATTGACCTCCTTGCAATTATCTTTTAATTTCAAAGCTCTCATCTATATAATTTAACATCTTATAAAGGCATATAACTTTATTTTTTGATCTTTCATTGGTACTGTTGCTTTGAAGCAGTATTGAGGTATGAAATAAATCCTAAAAGATGATGCTGTGAAATTGCTGTACTCAATATGCCAGCAAATTTGGAAAACTCAGCAGTGGGTACAGGACTGGAAAAGGTCAGTTTTCATTCCAATCCCAAAGAAAGGCAATGCCAAAGAATGTGCTAACTACCTCACAATTGCACTCATTTCACATGCTAGCAAAGTAATGCTCAAAATTCTCCAAGGCAGGCTTCAACAGTATGTGAACCGAGAGTGTCTAGATGTTCAAGCTGGTTTTAGAAAAGGCAGAGGAACCAAAGATCAAATTGCCAACACCTGTTGGGTAATGGAAAAAGCAAAAGAATTCCATAAAAACATCTACTTCTGCTTCATTGACTACACCAAAGCCTTTGACTGTGTGTATCACAACAAACTGTGGAAAATTCTGAAAGAGATGGGAATACCAGACCACCTCACCTGCCTCCTGAGAAACTGTATGCAGGTCAAGAAGCTACAGTTAGAACCGCACATGGAACAATGGACTGGTTCCAAATTGAGAAAGGAGTACATCAAGGCTGTGTATTGTCATCTTGCTTATTTGATTTATATGCAGAGTACATCATGCAAAATGCCACACTGGATGAAGCACAAGCCAGAATCAAGATTTCAGGGAGAAATAGCAATAACCTCAGATATGCCCATGACACCACCCTTATGGTAGAAAGTGAAGAGGAACTAAAGAGCCTCTTGGTGAAGGTGATAGAAGAGGGTGAAAAAGCTGGCTTAAAACTCAACATTGGATCCAGTCCCATCACTTCAAGGCAAATAGATAGGGAAACAATGGAAACACTGACAGACTTTATTTTCATGGGGCTCCAAAATCACTGCAGATGGTGACTGCAGCCATGTAATTAAAAGATGCTTGCTCCTTGGGAGAAAAGCTACGACAAATCTAGACAGCATATTAAAAAGTAGGGACATTACTTTGTCAACAAAAATCCATCTAGTCAAAGCTATGGTTTTTCCAGTAGCCATGTATGGATGTGAGAGTTAGATCATAAAGAAGGTGCCAAATAATTGATGCTTTTGAACTCTGGTGTTGGAGAAGACTTTTGCGAGTTCCTTGGACAGCAAGGAGATCCAATCAGTCCATTCTAAAGGAAATCAGTCCTGAATATTCATTGGAAGGACTGATACTGAATCTGAAGCTCCAATACTTTGGCCACCTGATGCGAAGAGCCGACTCCTAGGAAAAGATCCTGATGCTGGGAAAGATTGAAGGCAGGAGGAGAAGGGGATGACAGAGGATGAGATGGTTGGATAATATCACCGACTCAATGGATATCAATTTGAGCAAGCTCTGGGAGATGGTGAAGGACAGGAAAGCCTGGCATGCTGCCGTCCATGGGGTCACAAAGAGTCAGACATAACTTAGCCACTGAACAACAAATTGAGGTGTGAAGGAGGAAAAAATCTCTAGATGGAGAATGAGAAGGTGAAGGCTGTTTTGCTGGTTTACTGGCTCTACCATTAACCATCTGTGTGACACCTGAACAAAGAATTAATGTTTTGAGGCTTCAGTTTCCTTGTCTATGGCATAAGGATATTGAATCAGGCCCCAGGTAGCAAAGTAGCATCCAGTGATGATTTTTACGTAGCCCTGAGGTAGGTTTTGTTCACTCCACACAGGCATGGCTCTTCTCCATCTTAATCAGACAAGCACAACAGTAAAAATCTACCTGTTAATATTATAATTCAAAATAATTCACATAAAATCCAGCTTGCTGATTGTTTGCTTGCTTTTCTATGTGCATCATATTTAACAGATATTTACTGAGTGCTTGCTGAATGCCATACATTCTTCTAAGCACTGGATATATAGTTACATACAGTACAAGCAAAAAATCATGCCCTCCTAGGGTTGACATTCTACAGGATTTCCAGTTTATCCTGAAAATTTGGAAGATCTTGGAACATGGGGCCCTGTTTCAACATAGTAAGAATTCTTGAGAAGCTGGGTAGTAACTGTACCTTTAGACTAGGCATTGAGTCCCTCCTCTGTGGGTATAGGAATGCTCAGCCAGGCTCTCCCTTTAAGTTCTGGCCCCTGTAGGCTTCTGCATTTGTGATGCTTGGACTAAGTGATGTCTAATGGTCCTTTATTCCTAACAGCCATGATTCTAAAAGTACACACAACATAAAATGACAACTAAGTATATTCAAGTGTATTATGGAGCATCTTCATCTTAATACTGTTACTAATTTTAACACTGAGATGTGGATATATGTTAAAAAAAAAAAAAAGATCTGTCCTCTCTCCCTCCTAGCCCCACTATCTTTCACTTGATTGTCCAAAATTCTACAAAGACAGAAATATACTTAGCACATGCCAAGTCTCCTTGGCTTCAGTCTTGTTCCTTTTCTCTCTGCTGCTGCTGCCCTCCTGGAAAGCTTTTCATTCTGGAAATGCAAGTTAGCTTTGTAAATAACCAGGGGTGCACATACTTTAGGTATCTTAAATATTTAACTACCTGTCTAAAATTTTAGTTCAGTAGTTAGATGGAAATTAGCATATGTCTTTAACAAGATTCTGGAACATCCTCTGTTTGCTCTACAATGTTGTTTACTAACTGCATCACTGTTCTCCTTCCTAGCAAATGCAAGAACACATGTGGATGCTGAGGAATGGTTTGTGTTTCAGCCTCACTGGGAACAGGCTTTGTAAAAAAAAAAATATGGAGGCTGGTAGATCCTAGAAAATTATTTGCAAGGTTATTATAAGTCATCTATCCTATAGCTTTTTTAATTTCTTTCTTGTTCTTTTGCTCTTTCTTTTTTCTATCTTCCTGAGGGGTTGTTGATGAGTCATCTTTTTGAGTCATTTCCTTATTAAGTAGCAGGGTTAATGGTATCAAGAATAGGGAAGAAGTAAGTCAGAACACCAAAGCTACTACCACACATATTAATGGATATATACACACATATATACACCCACAGCACACACACACACACACACATACATTCCATTACTCAAGTGAAAGACAATTAAAAGATCATTTTTCTCTGCAAAAATTTTCATCTAATAGCTGAGACATAGTAAGCCAAGTTTCTACCAGAGCAAAATTTTATAACCAAGTTACAAAAGCTTGAAAATAGCAAGACACAATGGAAACCTTGACACATTCTTAATTATACTGTCACCAGACACAATGTTAAAATGTACATATAAATATTCCTTTAATCCTATGAATTAGTCCTGTAGATGTGTCTAGAATTACATTTCTAATGTCTGACATACCTATCCCACCTCTAAGCAGAATAATTATTCTAAGTTCCAGATTAAAGTGAGTGCCTTTCAGTTAAGTTTCTATAAATATCTCCCTAAAGCTGAAAAACACTACCAAGTATTAATGGTAATTAAAAAAAATAATTTCAACAACTAACATTCACTGAGAACTTGTTAAGGTCTAGGCCCTGTGCTAAACGTGGTACCTGCCTTATGTTATATAATCATCACAACTACCCTGAGATGTGGTTCTTTCGCAGTTTGTTCTCCATTTGCCCCTTTGGGTCCATTTTCCACCTTTTATTATCCCATTCTGTGCCCTGTGTCCAACCTTTACAGGTGTCATCATCAAGTGCCCGTGCCTTCTGGCTTACGTCAGGTTCCCAGAGTAGGATGAAAGTGAAGTCTGGGTATTTATTCCCCCATCTCTGTCTCCTGGGGTCCTGAGCTAGCTTTCTCTCTGTCACCCCAGCTCCTGGTCACAGCCCCTTTCTGAAAGCCACCACACTCTCTTAAGCTTCCAGTAATCGCGCCCCTCCTTGTCACTTCGGACATGGGAGTTACTTTACTTTACCCATGACGTTTTACCTTCCCTTGTTGAGTGCTCTTACTTTTGCCTACACTCTTGTCATTAGTCCCTCACTAAACTCTCAGTTACTTTGAGTATGCTGTTAATTTCCTGGACTCTGAACAATACAGGACTACCATTTCCCTTTTTTAGGTTGAAAAAAAAATTGAGACTTTGACATGTTACGTGATTTATACAAGATTACTCAGGCGATGAATGCTAGAGTCAAGATCTGAACTGAGGTGTCAGCCTGAGCTCTTACCCAATACTGTACAAGGTCTGTAACGGGATGCCCATTATGTTGGTTTTCTGCAAAGTGTTAAGAAAGGCATCTAGACTTCCAGTCCAGGAAGAGGAGCTGACTTTAGTTTACTACTATTGAGCTGGGCCATGTTGGTTTTCTAAAGCCACCTTGGTTTTAGCATCTATAAAATGGGGGAAATAGATGATAAATAGACCTACTGTGGTGATCATTCGCTACAGATACAAATAGCAAATCATTATGTTGTACACCTGAAACCTACATACAGACAGTGCAATGGTTCAACCCGAAATTTTTTGACAATCTTTCTGTCATGCAGTAGAAACTGTATTTCAAATTTTGAACGTTGGTCTTTTCCTGAGCTAGTGATATGTGGTACAATACTCTCTCTCAGGATGCTAAGTGGCAGCAGTGAGCCACAGCTTCCAGGCAGCCATGATATCACAGGGTAAACAACTGATACATTTACAACCATTCTGTAACCAGACAACCATTCAGCTTTTTACTTTCAGTGAATTACATGAAATATTCAAGACTTTACTATAAAATGGTCTTTGTGTTAGGTGACTTTTGTCCTACTGTAGATTCATATAAGTGTTCTGAGCATGTTTAAGGTAAGCAAGGTTGAGCTATGATGTTCAGTAGATTATGTGTATTAAAGGCAATTTTGAGTTACTTATAATGAGTTTATCAGGATATGTGTTCATTGCAAGTTGAGGAAAATCTGTAATGTTATACGTCAATTATACCTCAGAAAAATTAATACATAAATAAATTAAAATGGAGGAAATAGACTTATTCCAATTATTGCTCAGGATTCTTTTAAGAATAAAAGTAAGGTAATAGAGTCCCTCGAACTACAAGGAGATCCAACCAGTCCATTCTGAAGGAGATCAGCCCTGGGATTTCTTTGGAAGGAATGATGCTGAAGCTGAAACTCCAGTACTTTGGCCACCTCATGCGAAGAGTTGACTCATTGGAAAAGACTCTGATGCTGGGAGGGATGGGGGGCACGAGGAGAAGGGGACGCCAGAGGATGAGATGGCTGGATGGCATCACTGACTCGATGGACGTGAGTCTGGGTGAACTCCGGGAGTTGGTGATGGACAGGGAGGCCTGGACCGCTGCGATTCATGGGGTCGCAAAGAGTCGGACACGACTGAGCGGCTGAACTGAACTGAACTGAATAGATGTGAAAAGGCATAAAAAAGATATGAGTGCTATGTAAATGCTAAGTTATTTTTCCCTGGGTAAAACAATTTGTATGGGCTTCCCTGGTGGTTCAGTGGTATAGAATCTGCCCACCAATGCAAGTGACGTGAGTTTGATTCCTGGGTCAGGAAGATCCCCTGGAAAAGGAAATGGCGACCTACTCCAGTATTCTTGCCTGGGAAATCCCATGGACAGAGAGGGCCAGTGGGCTACATTCCATGGGGTTGGACACAACTTAGTGACTAAATAACAATAAGAAAACAATTTGTAACAGTATTAAATGTAGCTTTCTCTTAAATACTTAAGTATATGTATGTATACATGCTCACATATGTGGAATGTGTCATATTCATTCTGTGGGTTAAAACATCGCTGTTCTTCCATAACACAAACCCTTTGTTAGGGCATCTACAACCATTGTCGACAGTTCAAACTTGTATAAGTCCTTTCTATTAGGATCCCACATTTATATTCAATCACTTTAAAAAGTAAGAAAATTTCACTTACCATTGATAATTCTCTGTGTAACAAGATATACCTATAACTTTAGGGAATATGATGATATACACAGGAAGATACATTTCATAAAATGGCTTTACCCCCACATGAATAGTAATGAACTTTTTTCTTAAGTTGGGCCCATTTATGCTATAGTTGAGATACAAAATCCATAATAAGCATGGTTGAGATAAAAAATAAACATAGGCTTCTGTAAGGAATAGTGAAAAGATGGATTCTACTCCTTTACATATGCTGGGAAGTGGATAGATATTTAACAATATTCTGGGACACTGGCTTGGGATGAATCATTGTTCAATCTATAAAGCCTCAGATCGTGAGGAATTCCAGGACACCTCAGTGAACAGGGTGCTCCCTACTGTGGAAGTGGTGACCAGGCGGGATCCCAGAGAACTCAGCAATTTGCCTGATGTTCATTGTCAAGTAGAGGCAAAGTCAGAGCTCCTGTGTGTATCCTGGTCACCAGCCTACTTTGCTTACAAATCCATTGACAGTGACCTCCTCCCCCACTGTTGGCTGGTCACAGCGTCAGGAGGTAAAAATGGGCACTCTGTACCACAGAGATAAGCCCCACCTTCTTTGACCTCTTTCTGGCTCATTCTCTGATAATGGGAATATCACTTAAGTGTTTGATGACTCAACTTTCTCATCAACAAATTATGTACCAGTTTTCAGCCTCTTGCTCACAAGATTACTAAAGAATATTTTAGAGGCCTAAGAAAATGTTGCCTCAGAAAGATGAAGGACAATTAATTCTTTGTTTCTTGAGCTGGAGTTATCTATGCACTTGTCACAGGCTTCTAGTCCATGACCAACTTTTAATTAGACAACTTATCCCGGAAGCTCTTGCTCACACAGCTTTCTAGCTGGGCAAACATGTTGAAGCAGTAAAGCAAAATAGTTACGAGGCTGACCTCTGGAGTCAGGCAGGTGCAATGACCTTGGACTGATTTCTTCTCTAGGCTTCAGTTTACTCACCTATCAAATGAAGATAAAAGCACCAGCCTCACAGAGTTTTAAAGAGACTTCCCTGGTGGCTCAGATGGTAAAGCATCTGCCTACAGTGTGGGATATCCAGGTTCAATCCCTGGGTCAGGAAGATCCTCTGGAGAAGGAAATGGCAACCCACTCCAGTGCTCTTGCCTGGAAAATCCCATGGATGGAGAAACCTGGTAGGCTACAGTCCATGGGGTCACAAAGAGTCGGACGTGACCGAGCAACTTCACTTTCACAGAGTTTTAAATAGAAGAAAGGTAAGAACTTAGCAATGTGTCTACACACAAGAATGCAATGAATGGTAACTCCCACCTGTACATTTTTGACATAGCACTTAATGCATTATATAAATTTACTTAATTTTTGCCTTTTCACACCCACTCTGTTCCTCCAGTGCTTTGAACTGTGCCTAGTATACAGCAGGTATTCAATAAATATTGGATGAGTGAATCAAGGAAAAGTATAAGACAGGGTTTCTGCTCTTCAGGAATTTACTATCAAGTTGACAGATAAGACATTTACTATACTTGGCAGAAAAGTAAGTGGCATGTGAGTTATATAGACAGACGCAAAAGAGAGAACTCCCTTCTGAGCAGATAGGAAAGAAAGGATAAGTGGAGAAGGGGGGCTTGGAGCTTAAATTATTCCTCTCCCCCAGTGCTCAAAAAGAATGTCACTCCACACTCTGGTCACTCAAACACTGACAATGATTCCCCTCCATTTTCCTGGGTTTAGCTTGATAGGTAGCTATATTAATTTCCTATTGCTGCTATAACAAATTATACCACAAATGTGTTTTCCAACACACATCATCCCCCTGCAGTTCTGGAGGTCAGTCCCAAGTCAGTTTTACTGAGCCTAAGTTTGGATGCAGACAGGGCTGATTCTTTCAGAGACCCTAGGAGAGAATATATTTCTTTGCCTTTTCCAGCTTCTATAGCTTTTTCATTCCTTGGCTCTTGGCCCCATCTTTTATCTCCAAAGCCAGTGGCATAACATGCTCAAATCTCTCATTGCTTCTGTCATCACACTGCCGTCTGCCTGATTCTTCTGTAGTCAAACTCCCCTATGCTGCCCTCTTGTAAGGATACCTGTGATTACATTTAAGACTAATTTGGATAATCCAGGATAATCTTCCCATCTCAAGATCTTCAACTTAATCACATTTGCAAGTTCTTTTTGCCACAGAAGGTAATATTCACAGGTTCCAGGGATTAGGACTTTAATATCTTTGAAGGCCATTATCCAGCCTTCCACCGTAGCCAATAAAATAAGGAGGAAGGAAGTTCCTATCAAACAATGTGGATGTGTCCCAGTCCATCTTAATAATGAATCCAGCAAATGCCAGTGAGTCAATAAGACGCATACCCAAGTCACACTGTGTCTCCTGTTACTTAGAATTCATTTAAATTCTTCCACTGAATTTCATTTGAATGTATGGATTTAAGCTAATGTTTGCTACTGGTGCCATGGAAGGGTAAGATAGACAATATTTCCTAAGAAATAGAAACATGAAGCAAAAAAAGATCCAATTAGAGATACTGGGTGAGAGGTTAAGGAGATTCAGGAGTAGAATGCTCAAAAAGTGAGAGAAGGCTTCAGGGCTCATTCTGGCTGGACCCAGGCTTGTGGTCATTTCCGACAAAAAAAAAAAAAAAAAAGGCAGCTGCTGACATTCCTCCTTCCTTGAGAGGAATTTCCACCAACATGGGAAGAAGGTCAAATGAGCAGTCAACTGGCACCCACTGAACTTGCAATAATAATTCCATTACTTCACAGAGTATGGGCCATTCAAATACACATAGAACTATGCTCATTATACCCTGGAGGAGGAAGTGGCAACCCACTCCAGTATTCTTGCCTGGAAAATTCCATGGACAGAGGAGTCCAGCAGACTACAGTTCATAAGGTCACAAAGAGTCAAACACAACTGAGCAACTAAGCATGCATGCTCATTATAGTGAGATATTTGACATTTCCACAACTGGTTTTTGCACCAATATGTTGGGAAATTTTGATTGGTTTTAGCATATTAAAAGTCTCCCTCTTTGTAGTACTCTCAATACTTTATTCAACATTGTATAAAACCTCTGGAACTGATCTTCTTCAGGGTAAAGATGTAGCCCCATTTTCTTTTTAAGTTCCATAGCCATAGTTCCTACCAGAGGTGATAGTCCGCATAAATGTGGTCACAATACTTGCAACCTACTTGATTCAGAGAAGTTATTTACATTGCCAGCTGTTGTATAAAACCAGCTTAACACTGTTCCCCTGGAGAAGGAAATGGCAACCCACTCCAGTATTCTTGCCTGAAAAATTCCATGGACAGAGGGGCCTGGTGGACTAGTCCATAGAGTCACAAAGAGTCAGGTACAACTGAGTGACTGAGCACACACGCGCACACACACCCCTTAATCCTGCTTATCACACTGTGCATGTCACTAGGCTCTGCCGGCTCATAGCATCATGTTTCCATGGAGACTAATATATAGAGCAGTGTAAAATTATAGATAACAGGAGGAAAGTAAGTAGCATAAATCAAATGCATGCTGTACATCTGGGGTGCTCCAAAGCTGATCACTGCACATGCGAGGACAGGAAGCCTTGATTTCCATATGGATACCTATCAACAGTCTACAGAGCTCCAAGCCCCCACCTCTCTAACTGATTAGCTCTTTACCTCCTAAAAGCAGGGACTCATACACAACTGCAATATTTGTAGTCAACAAATGGGGTTAGACAAAGGTTCAGTGTAACAAGGCAGAGTCACGCTTCTGAGTCCCTCTGCCCCACACACAGTGGGTGGAAAAGCTTCCTAAGAGCACCTTTCCCTCTTCTCTCTTTCACAGACGAGTCGTCTTCCTTAGGCACTCTTCCTATTACATCACTCAGTGATAAAGGACATGCAATGAGTACCTGCCAGCTTTCTGGTTGAGCCCAGTTCCTCACCTGGGAACTTGAGGTACCTCTGGTCCAGGTGTGTAGCCTTGTCCTGAGGTTGAACTCCATCCAGGCTGGGCTCCTCACTCAGCCCACATGGTTCACCTGTTCTCCCAGCTTCACTCATCAACTACTCACCCTTCAGTAGAGGACTCAAGCCTCACCATCTTGAAGCCTTTTTGCTATCTCTCTGGTCAAAATGACCTCTCCCTTCCCTGCCCTCCCACCACAGACTCTTACTTCATTGGATTATAAACAATTTCCCCAGTCACTGCTTCCAACTCTACTCCTTGACCTGCTCTACCTCCTTAACCCGGTGATGTTTTTCATGAGGCTGTGCTGGCTCAATTCCATCTCTTTCTAGGCAATTTTCTTAAAACATTTCCTAGACTCAGCCTTGCTCCTTTTAAAATGCCTACCTCATATTTAATTCACATTTCTCTTCCCTTCTCATCCCAGACTCTACCCTAGTCAAAATACTGTTGGCACACGAGAGGGGAGGATGACGGGGGCCTTCTGCCCCTTGGATACATCTCCCCTCCCTTTCCTGCATGTTTCTCCTGGTGCTAGTCTAGGAAAACAAGGGAAAAGAGACAGAGGCGTCTCCCTGCTTCTCTGCTTGTGGAGAATTCCTGTCCTCTCCACATCCAAGGCCTAACTGTGCCCCACACACTCTTATGCCCCTTCATGCCCTTGCCCCAGGTTGCACCAGCCAGCTCTCCCCTGATGTTTCCTCCACACCTTGGCAGTTGCCAGTGGCTTGATAACTATCAGAATAGCATCTCTCACTGTCCCTGATTTTGAGGATGGTGGATGGTTTGGCAGGTTGGTAAGTGATTCTCCTGGAGTCTCCCTCTTGGCTTTGGGATGGAAGGCAAAATACCCCCTTCCCTTGCAGGCAGTTAGTGGAAGGAGGAAGACGACTGTACTACTTCACCAAGAGACCTCTCATTCTTTCCCTAGTCAGCCTCTCTATGTTAGTTTGGCTGAGTGAGTGGTAGAGATGGTTCCAGGGCTGGTTTTGCCAGAATCCCACTCCTCAGCAAGCATAACAGGACATGGTAGACCACTAATACTCAGCAGTTGTCTGTATGGGACTAATCTCAAACCCTGAGCAATGGGAAATTGCACTTGGCACCTAGCTTCTTCTCTAGTTTCTAGAATTGTGAAGCTCCAGTCTACTGCCCCTTCATCATCTGGCATGTGACACTAGATAGATCAGGTTGGTCACAAGATGGCAAGAAGATTGGGGGCATCCAGCCTTTTCAAGGCTCCTCCTTTTGTGAGGTCAACTAACTCCTCTTTCTTTGATGCTGACCATAGAAACTGGGTGAGCTGGAATCTGTGGTTAATAACATTCAACTTGATTTACTTTTATAATTATACTGAGTAATCCATTTTATATTACTGCTAGTCTCAATTCATTTAAGCAGGTAAGTCTTGTCTTCCCAATACAGTGAAAGCTCAGTCATGTTTGACTCTTTGTAACCCCATGGACTGTAGACCATGGAATTCTCCAGGCCAGAATACTGGAGTGGGTAGCCATTCCCTTCTCCAGGGGATCTTCCGAACCCAGGTATCAAACCGAGGTCTCCCCTATTGCAGGCAGATTCTTTACCAGCTGAGCCACCTGAGGTGATCCTTATAGAACAAGCAGTGTTCTGTATTTCCTTTGTTTTATACACAGATCCTATCAGGTGGGAACTGGATATAAAGATGTATTGACTTGAATGAGAAACAACAGGAGCTATGTCCCCAGCAGGCTGTGCTGTGGCAATCTGTAATGGCTATCGACTGCCATGTAGAGTCAGAGAGAGCTGCTGCCTCATGCTGACCTCTCAGGCTTTGTACACGTGACATTCAAGATTAATTCTGGTCATCCAAAACTCAAACTATCCAGAATAAAAATCCAGATTTCTGGCATCAGGGAAATAAAATATATGTATGATTGGATGCTTTCCTTTTATTTTTTAATAAAAATATTTTATTGTTTGCAACTCCATGGAGTACCAGAAACAGGCAAGGTCAGAAAAAAATGCTCACTAGCATTCTTAGAGAAATACTGGTTTTCCAGTTTTGAAATTTGAGGAAAGGGGGTGGTTTTCTTTCCTCTTTGGAAGGGGAAAAATAAGGAATGGATCCCTAACTAAAAGGGAAAAATAACTTCAGTGCAAATCTGAAAGCTAGTATTAATGAATCCTCAAGATATATGTATGCTCCAATTGTTTATGTTGATACCCTGTATTTCTTAAATTCAAACATTACATCAATTGAAAATGTATGGACCATTTGATAATAGCTATTCAGAACAAATAAATATAAACATAACAAGCCTTGTTTTGGTTCCAAGAGGCTTCTTAACACTGACAAGATGGAGTTAAAACGAAATGTTAAGATCAGTGCTGTGCTATGCTCTTGATCTAACCCTCTTAACAACAAACTGTGGAAAGTTCTTAAAGAGATGGGAATATAAGACTACCTGACCTGCCTCCTGAGAAATCTGTATGTAGGTCAAGAAGCAACAGTTAGAACTGGACATGGAACAACAGACTGGTTCCATCCAAATCGGGAAAGGAGTACGTCAAGGGCTGTATGTTGTCATCCTGCTTATTTAACTTACACGCAGAGTACATTATGAGAAGTGCCAGACTGAATGAAGCACAAGCTGGAATCAAGACTGCCGAGAGAAATATCAATAACCTCAGGTATGCAGATGACACCACCCTTATGGCAGAAAACAAAGAAGAACTAAAGAGCCTCTTGATGAAAGTGAAAGAGGAGAGTAAAAAAGTTGGCTTAAAGCTCAACATTCAGAAAACTAAGATCATGGCATCTGGTCCCATCACTTCATGGCAAACAGATGGAGAAACAGTGGAAACAGTGACAGACTTTATTTTGGGGGGGCTCCAAAATCACTGCAGATGGTGACTGCAGCCATGAAATTAAAAGACACTTGCTCCTTGGAAGAAAAGTTATGACCAACCTAGACAGCATATTCAAAAGCAGAGACATTACTTTGCTGACACATGTCCATCTAGTCAGAGCTATTTTCCAGTAGTCATGTACGGATGCGAGAGTTGGACTATAAAGAAAGATGAGCACCGAAGAATTGATGCTTTTGAACTATGGTGTTGGAGAAGACTCTTGAGACTGCCTTGGACAGCAAGGAGTTCCAACCAGTCCATCCTAAAGGAAATCAGTCCGGAATATTCATTGGAAGGACTGATGCTAAAGATGAAACTCCAATACTTTGGCCACCTGATGTGAAGAGCTGACTCATTTGAAAAGACCCTGATGCTGGGAAAGGTTGAAAGCAGGAGGAGAAGAGGATGACAGAGGATGAGATGGCTGGATGGCATCACTGACTCAATGGACATGAGTTTGAGTGAACTCTGGGAGTTGGTGATGGACAGGGAGGCCTGGCGTGCTGCAGTCCATGGGGTTGCAGAGAGTCGGACACGACTGAATCAATGAACCGAACTGTACCGAACAACCTATAAAATAGGTACTGTCATCCTCCAGACTGATAAAAAGCTAATCCGGCATCAAAGACAGTGTAAGTGGCACAGCTGAATTTAAACTCGAGTCTAAGTGTTACAGTGAACAGACCTCCTTGTAAGAGGATGTCCCCATTTATCACCACAGGCTTGCCTACCTGAGATCTGACTACTTCCATCCCTTTCTCCCCAGTTCAGGCCACCTTCATCCTCCTGAAGATGACTGCAGCATCCTCCTTAGTGGTCTTTTGACTTGCACTTGTACCATACAGTCTATTAGCCACCAAGATACCCAAGCAATCCTTATAAAGCCTATAACAAATTTGTAACACTTCTGCTCAAAATCTTGCAATGGCTCCATCTCACCCAGAATTAAAACCAAGACTCTAACCGTGGCCCACGAGACCCTCCAGATTTGTCTCCTGGCTGCTCCTCTCTTTCCCTGGCCCATTCCAGCCTCACTGGACTCTCAGCTGTTCCCAGACGCAGCAAGGGCTCAAGGCCTTTGCACTTGCTATTTCCTCTGTCTGCATTAGTCTTCCCATAGATACTTAAAAGGCTTGTCTTCCCACCTTCTTCCAGTTCATGATCAAAAGTCATCAAAATACATTCCTATCCACCTTCTTTATTTTTTTAACACAACTTTTAAAGGTTACTTTCCATTTACAGTTATTACAAAATATTGGTTATAACCCTTATGTTGACAATACACCCTTGAGCCTACCTTACACCCAATAGTTTGTACCACCCAATTCCCACTCCTATATTATCCCTCCCCAACCTCCTCACTGGTAACCACAAGCTCGTTCTCTGTATCTGTGAGTCTGCTTCTGTTTTATTACATTCACTAGTTTAATGTATTTTTAAGATTTCATATATGTGATATCATACAGTATTTGTCTTTCTTTAACTTATTTCACTTAGCATAATGCCCTTCAAGTCCATCTACGTTGCTACAAATGGCAAAATTTCACTCTTTTTGACACCAAGTAGTATTATATTGTATGTACATATCACATCTTCTTTATCCCTTCTTCTGTTAGTGGACACTTAGTTTGTTTCCACGTCTTGGCTATTAGGGAATAGCGGTACTATGAACATAGGGGTACATGTATCTTTTCAAATTAGTGTTTTTGGTTTTTTCAAATATATACACAGGTGTGGAATTGCTGGGTCACACAGTAATTCTATTTTTAGTTTTTTGAGAAAAATCCATCCTGTTTTCCATAGTGGCTGCATCAATTTATATAGCCACCAACAGTGCACAAGAGTTCTTTTCTCTCCACATCCTCACCAACATTTGTTATTTGCAGACCTTTTGATTATCTGTCCACCCTCTTTAAATAGCACCCTCCAGGAGCCTGGAAAATCCCATGGACGGAGGAGCCTGGTAGCCTGTGGTCCATGGGATTGCGAAGAGTTGGACACGACTCAGTGAATTCACTTTCACTTTTCAGTTTCATGCATTGGAGAAGGAAATGGCAACCCACTCCAGTGTTCTTGCCTGGAGAATCTCAGGGACAGTGGAGCCTGGTGGGCTGCCATCTATGGGGTCGCGCAGAGTCGGGCACGACTGAAGTGACAGCAGCAGCAGCAGCAGGAGCCTCTGCCTCTTGCTATGCTTATCTTCAAATAGCAGGTCTTAGCTCCTGATATGCTAAATATTTACTTTGTTTCTCTTTCTCCTTGTTTTAAAATTTAAGCTTTTAAAAGACAAAGAATCCATTTTGCTTACCTGCTTATCCTCAACACCCAGAGCACAGAGCAGGTGTTCAGGGAGTTTTTGTTGAATGAATCCATTCTTTTGAAATCCTATTGACCTTAATAGTTAAGGATTCACGTATACGGGCATGATGCTCTTCTAGGAACTATTTATTCTGCGTAATACTTACTCCTTTCTGTGCTTAGTCGTGTCCAACTCTGTGAACTGTAGCCCATCAGGCTCCTCTGTCCATGGGATTTTTCAGGCAAGAATACTGGAATGGGTTGCCATTTCCTCCTTCAGGGGATCTTCCCAGCCCAGGGACTGAGCCCGCCTTCTCTGTATCTCCTGCATTACAGGAGGATTCTTTACCCATTGAGCCATCAGGAAAGCCCCACTTACTCTTTTGTGGATAACCACAATTACATATGCAAAAGCTTTCATGTCAACAGTTTAATACCGAGATTTGCCCTCTAACTCCTACTATTTCATGGTTAGAACACTGCATGGTATTTTAATAATAATGTGGTCAGCCACAGCCTCCCTGAGATGGTATCACTCTGCCTTATCTATACATCTGCCCTTTTCTGGGCCTGAGTTCTCCTCCCTCAGAGTGGTGGTAATAGCACCAGGACAACTTCAGAGCCCTTAATTTTCTCTTTCTACTTGGCTCTGCACCATCAAACTCAACTTTCAATTTAATAAAATTCTCTCTTGTCCTAAGCAGAAGTAGAAACCACTTAATCATTCTTCTGAGAAATAAGTGTTCTGGTAGGAGGAACTTTTTAACTATATAAATAATTTCTACTCTTGAGAAGGTAGAACAGAAAGAAATAATGAAAACATCTCCACACAAAAAATTTCCGTATTTCCATAAAAATAACTTCCGCCATTCTTAAAACAAATCTGTATATACTTGGCCTTTCATATCTGTAGGTTCCACATCTACAGATTTAACCAACCACAGGTCAAAAATATTCTTTAAAAAGTTCCAGAAAGGTCCAAAAAGCTTAACTTAATTTGCCATATGCTGGGAACTGTTTTCATAGCATTTATATTGTATTAGGTATTATATGTAATCTAGAATGGAGAAGGCAATGGCACCCCACTCCAGTACTCTTGCCTGGAAAATCCCATGGATGGAGGAGCCTGGTAGGCTGCAGTCCATGGGGTCGCGAAGAGTCGGACCGACTGAGCGACTTCACTTTCACTTTTCACTTTCATGCATTAGAGGAGGAAATGGCAACCCACTCCAGTGTTCTTGCCTGGAGAATCCCAGGGACGGGGGAGCCTGGTGGGCTGCCGTCTATGGGGTCACACAGAGTCGAACACGACTGAAGTGACTTAGCAGCTTAGCAGAGATGATTAAAGTATATCGGAAGCAGTGTAAGGTTACATGCACGCATGTACTAGGCCATTTTATATAAGGGACTTGAGCATCCTGGGATTTTGTTATCCATGAGGTTACTGGACCTCATCCTCTGTAGATACTAAGCGACACTGTAGTCTCTGTAGGGTGAAGCATGGACATTAATGTCTCTAGCAGGAAGCATTTGTCTTCTTCCTTATCCTTCTTACTTTGGTTGGCTGGTTTCCCACCTTGAAATGATGCCTGGATTGTCTTCTTGTACAACTTGTCCACTTTTCAAAATGTACACAAAGCAACTAAGAGTCTCAGGCCACAAATGTAGATGTTTAAGAAATAGAGTGTGTTAAAATTTTTCTATAATTTCACTTAATTTCAACTCAGGGAGCTTCTCCTGCCAAGCTGACAGGAAATTTAACTTTTAGACAACACTGGCTCTCTTTTTGCTCCCTCTATGCTACTGAGGTCAGGTCAATGTCCCAATCTTACCCTCTCAAGGTATTAAGGAATCCCTCCCATTATTGGTCATCTGTCCATTGTTATCCTAGAGACAGCCTTTGTCCCAGAACACATGGTCCTTGACTCTGCTACCTTCAAGCCACACAGGTGACTTCATAGATGTGGGGAGAAGCTGAGCCCCTGCCTGGGGACCTGGTCTCTCTGATACCATAGGGCCCTTTCCTCTGAGATCCTATCATGTTCTTCAGATGCTATCAGGGAGGAAGACTCATGGGGCCAAAGACCTTCCACTGAACCTCTCATCCATCAGAATCTCAGCTTAATCTGGCAAGTGCCTTTGCTCTAAAACCTGAGTCTCTTCAACAGGCTTAGATTTTGGGAAACAAAATTACACTTTCTGCAAATAAGAAAGCATAAACTACTTATTTGAATGGAGAAAAGAAACTAGAAAGATGCAGGGAGAAGCCACATATGTTAATATCTTTCAGTAGATAATGAAATCGCCCACTGCAACCAAGCCAGATGATCCCTTCTCTGTTTCGGCATCTCAGAAAACAACATTGTAGCTCACTGTGGCTGGAATGAGTGGACCTGGACTCAGGGTTTCAAGAGGACCTGTTACCTGAACCCCTGAGGAATTCAGGCTCTCCAGCTGCTGTATCCCTTGATAAAAGGCCAGAGTGACTGGATGTGTCATGGCAAGATTCAACCAGCTCAAAATGCACATCATGATGTGTTCAAATCCAACTCATTGAAGGGATTTTGAAACAGTTATCATAATTGATCAATATGAACCTGTGAATATCAATATAAATAATTTGCCTACAAAGTCTGGTATTTTGCATTCAGGTATTCTTTTTATGCTTTAATCTATTTACTACCATAAAGATTATAGTATTATAAAATATCTTGCTTTCATTATCCCCTTCTTTGTAAAGGATCAAGTGATAACTTGGGAATCACCATTTTACGCAGACCCACATTTGTAGCAGAAAGCCAACAAAAGCAAAGACTCAAATGATCTCCTCACAGCCCTCCTCCCAGGATCCCGCATATGGATGCACTTTTCTCTTTTGGAGCAACGCAGTGCACGGCCAGTAGATCTTTCTCAAGGAATGTACATGTTTTAGAACAATGATTACAAGTCCCCTTAATCCCTGTCTTTACTCTGTCATTTTAATTTTCTTTTTTCATGTTTTAATCCGTGTCATTTGGGAACCACCTTACATTCCTTTCTGGTACAAGGCTGGTTATAAGTAGCTATAATAGAAACAGCGGGGGACAGCAAGGATAGGTCAGGCTCTTCAGTAGCTAAGGTCAAAAACAGACAGGATTCCTGCCTTCAAAGGAGAGAAGAACTCATCATGGATGTGAAGAGGACAAGTCTGATAAAGAATAAAGCCTGCACAGGAAGCCAAGAGTTTTACATTGCAATACAATCCCACAGAAACCTTAGAAACTGATGAAAACTGGCTCATTAATGCATCCAATTATCCATCCAACGAACTTTATTGATCGCCTACAAAATGCCAGATACTGTGCTAAGACTGAGGCTGATTAAAATATGAATATTTCAAAGCAAAAAAAAAAGATTAAAGAAAGATCTATTGTGATGATATTAACATGTGCTCATAGAGCCTCATTCATTCTTGTCAAGTTTCTTTTTGATATTATTGAGAATTTTAACAGATAACAGTTGGTACTTTACAATCACATGTAATCTTAGAAAGCAAATCCATAAAGGATTACCAGGTCTATTTTACAGATACTGGAGCACAGAGAAATTAAGAAATTTGCTAGTAAAGACAAAGCTAGGTACAATTCCACTCCTGGCATATATCTGGACAAAACTATAATTCAAAAGGATACATGTACCCAATGTTCACAGCAACACCATTTACAATAGCTAAGACATGGAGTGGCATCGCTCAGTCGTGTCCAACTCTTTGCAACCCCATGGACTGTAGCCTACCACGCTCCTCTGCCCATGGGATTTTCCAGGCAAGAGTACTGGAGTGGGTTGCCATTTCCTTCTCCAGAGGATCTTCCCGACCCAGGGACATGGAAACAAGCTAAACGTCCATCAAAAGATGAAGGAATAAAGAAGATACACACACATAATGGTATACTGTTGTTGTTTACTTGCTAAGTCATATCCAACATTTTTGTGATCCCATAAACTGTACCCCGTAAGGCTCCTCTGTCCATGGGATTTCCCAAGCAAGAATACTGGAGTGGGTTGACATTGCCTTTTCCAGGGGATCTTCCTGACCCAGGGATCGAACTCATTGTCTCCTGCATGGCAGGTGGGTTCTTTTTACCACTGAGCCACCAAGTAAGTAAGCCCATAATGGAATACTACTCAGCCATAAAAAGAACGAAATACTGTCATTTGCTGCTACATGGATGGACCTACAGATTATTATACTAAGCAAAGTAAGTAAGAAAAATAAACACAAAGACCACATGATATCACTTATATGTGGAATCTAATGACACAAATGAATAGATCTATGAAACAAAAGCACATTCACAGACACAGAGAACAGACTTGTGATTGCCAAGGAGAAGGAGGGCAGGGGAAGGTTGGTTTGGGAGTTTGGGGCCAGCAGATGCAAGCTATTATATATAGAATGAATAAACAAAAGGTCCTATTGTATTGCACAGAGAACTATATTCTATATAGTTGAATATACATCAGCCAACTGAATATATAAACACCTGTCATAAATCAGTGGAAAAGAATATATATATATATATAAAACTTAATATGTGTGTGTGTGTGTATATATATATATAACTGAATCTCTTTGCTGTACACCAGAATCTAATATAACATTGAAAATCATCTATACTTCAATTAAAAAAAAAGACAAAGCTGGGTAAATGAGTGTTGCAGTACTGGGAACTATTGGGCATGCTCCTGCAGAGCCTGTTTACTGCTAGTCCTCCACGTTTTGTGTTTGCACCTTAAATACACACACACACACACACACACCTTGCTGAACTAAATATGTATAACGCTGCTGCTGCTGCTAAGTCGCTTCAGTCGTGTCCAACTCTGTGCGACCCCATAGATGGCAGCCCACCAGGCTCTGCCGTCCCTGGGATTCTCCATGCAAGAATGCTGGAGTGGGTTGCCATTTCCTTCTCCAATGCGTGAAAATGAAAAGTGAAAGGGAAGTCGCTCAGTCATGTCCGACTCTTCGCGACCCCATGGACTGCAGCCCACCAGGCTCCTCTGTCCATGGGATTTTCCAGGCAAGAGTACTGGAGTGGGTGATGAACACTTGCCAAAAATTCACTTTTAAAATACTTGTTACTTTCTTGAGCTATATATAAATGTACCTACTAAGATCTGAAGATATCCTTATTCCCCACTCTAGGAAAACTTCTAATAGTTTGAACTGCCAAAAATAAATATAATGGCTGCTAAACTTTCCATCGGCCTACAGATTCTGAACCAGCCCTGAGCTCCTGCATATATGTTCTTTGTACCACTATGCTGCTCCACTTCAACCTCTGCCCTGATTTTCTGGTCAGAGTAATAATGAAGGATACCATGTACTGACCATTCAGTGGCTCATGCCAACACGGGAAAATAGAACTCGCCCAGAAATGCCACTTGCACATGTTGGATTCCTTTTAGTCCTGAGTCACAACTGGCATAAACAAACACTGGGCCACCATAAGAAAAAGTTGGCCAGGAACTGTCTGAACTTAGAATTGAAACGGAAAGCTCAATATTTGGGATTGTACAAGATGTCATTAGGTTCTGTTTTTATGCCTCAGTTTCTATAACTGAAAATGGACATAACACTACTTGCTAACCCCTTGAGAATTTTGCTCAAGGATAAAAATAGCACTAATTAAGCTCTTTCAACTCCTTGGTTTAAATGTTTACGTGAGGCAATCACATAAAGTCAGATTTTAATGGAACAGAATGTTACTCAGACATTTTGATCATTAGTATTTGTCTTTTGTCAAACCCTGCCCCCAAGGTATTTCCATCTCAAAGTAGGTATACATCAGGCTAATATCCTAAGCAAGAGTAACAATCAAGAAAAATCACAAACTAACATTTTGTGAATGTTTTTATTTCTAAAACTAATCATTATTAAAAGTCAAATACTTTGATCATTGACATTGTCATATGATACCACTTTCCTGCTAAGAAATAAAATTGAAGTACACATTAAATTCATCACATTTACTTCATTAGTGGCCATCAATGACGTATAATCAAACAGGTTTATTAGCTGAATAGACTTGCAGACTTCAACCTGTTAATTTTTTTTTCTGTTGTTGACATTAACTGATGTTGTTATTGTTGTGTTTACATTAGGAAAATATTATCTCTGAGTTAGAAAATGGACTTTGTTGGCAATAATTCTGGGGGAATCAAGGATAGGTCTGGTTCTTCCCCATCCTGCCCTCAATGTACTATTAGAGGGGGTTGGTGTTCACTGGTGGCTGTAAATACACTGTCACATTCATGTAAAGATGGTCAGTTCAGTTAAGTTGAGTTGCTCAGTCATGTCCGACTCTTTGCGACCCCGTGAATCGCAGCACACCAGGCCTCCCTGTCCATCACCAACTCCCGGAGTTCACCCAGACTCACGTCCATCGAGTCAGTGATGCCATCCAGCCATCTCATCCTCTGGCGTCCCCTTCTCTTCCTGCCCCCCATCCCTCCCAGCATCAGAGTCTTTTCCAATGAGTCAGCTCTTCGCATCAGGTGGCCAAAGTACTGGAGTTTCAGCTTTAGAATCATTCCTTCCAAAGAAATCCCAGGGCTGATCTTCAGAATGGACTGGTTGGATCTCCTTGCAGTCCAAGGGACTCTCAACAGTCTTCTCCAGCATCACAGTTCAAAAGCATCAATTCTTCGGCGCTCAGCCTTCTTCACAGTCCAAATCTCACATCCATACATGACCACAGGAAAAACCATAGCCTTGACTAGACGGACCTTTGTTGGCAAAGTAATGTCTCTGCTTTTGAATATGCTGTCGAGGTTGATCATAATTTTCCTTCCAAGGAGTAAGCCTCTTTTAGTTTCATGGCTGCAGTCACCATCTGCAGTGATTTTGGAGCCCAGAAAAATAAAGTCTGACACTGTTTCCACTGTTTTCCCATGTATTTCCCATGAAGTGATGGGACCAGATGCCATGATCTTCGTTTTCTGAATGTTGAGCTTTAAGCCAACTTTTTCACTCTCCTCTTTCACTTTCATCAAGAAGCTTTTTAGCTCCTCTTCACTTTCTGCCATAAGGGTGGTGTCATCTGCATATCTGAGGTTATTGATATTTCTCCTGGCCATCTTGATTCCAGCTTGTGCTTCTTCCAGTCCAGCATTTCTCATGATGTACTCTGCATATAAGTTAAATAAGCAGGGTGACAATATACAGCCTTGACAAACTCCTTTTCCTATTTGGAACCAGTCTGTTGTTCCATGTCCAGTTCTAACTGTTGCTTCCTGACCTGCATACAGATTTCTCAAGAGGCAGATCAGGTCATCTGGTATTCCCATCTCTTTCAGAATTTTCCACAGTTTATTGTGATCCACACAGTCAAAGGCTTTGGCATAGTCAATAAAGCAGAAATAGATGTTTTTCTGGAACTCTCTTGCTTTTTCCATGATCTAGTAGATGTTGGCAATTTGTGGCTCAGTAGTGTCCAACTCTTTGCGACCCCATGTACTGCAGCCCACCAGGCTCCTCTGTCCATGGGATTCTCCAGGCAAGAGTACTGGAGTCGGTTGCCATTTCCTTCTCCAGGGGATCTTCCTGACCCAGGAATCGAACTCAGGTCTCCCACATTGCAGGCAGACACAGGCAGACACTTTAACCTCTGAGCCACCAGGAAGCCCAACACTAACACTTCTACAGCCACTAACACTTCTCCCTAAATCTGATATAATCTGGTACTTACTGTTTGAAGGCCCAGAGAAGGTATGCAAAATTAAATGATTTGGTATCAAGAGTGTAATTCTTCAAAATCCAATATTCTAGGCAGTGATAGAGGACCCATGGGTCTTGGAAAAGAATGAAGAAAACTAAGGAACAACCAGCTACTTCTTATTGGTATGTTTGACCAAATACCACAGAGGAAAATTGTATGAGTTAAAACATTTGAAAATTTGGGGGTTTTCCTGGTGGTCCAGTGGTTAAGAATCCACCTGCCATTACATGGGTTCGATCCCTGGTCCAAGAAGATCCCACATTTCTAGGGATAACTAAGCCTGGCATAGAGCCCGCGCTGTGTAATAGGAGAAGCCACCATAAGGAGAAAACTGCACTGCAACTAGAGAGTAGCCCCTACTCGCCGCAACTAGAGAAAGCCTGTGCAGCAGTGATGACCCAGCATAGCCAAAAATAATATAGAAATAAAACACTTGCTAAAAATTTTGAAAATTTGTATCAGAATATGTACAAATTTTATGAATAAGAATAAAAATATCTTTGTCATTAAAATAAAATGCCTGACCAACCTAACAAGTTCAAGAAACTATTTAATAGAAGGGTTCAGAAAAAGAATTTCATATCCCTGCAAGAAACTCCTACTTTCCTGTCCCCAACACCACCATTAATTGACAATACTAAGGAGGAAGGGACAGTATGAATTTTCTGGAAAGGTTAAGTTCAGTTCAGTTCAGTTGCTCAGTCGTGTCTGACTCTCTGCGACCCCATGAATCGCAGCACGCCAGGCCTCTCTGTCCATCACCAGCTCCCAGAGTTCACTCAGACTCATGTCCATCGAGTCGGTGATGCCATCCAGCCATCTCATCCTCTGTCGTCCCTTCTCCTCCTGCCCCTAATCCCTCCCAGGATCAGAGTCTTTTCCAATGAGTCAACTCTTCGCATCAGGTGGCCAAAGTACTGGAGTTTCAGCTTTAGAATCATTCCTTCCAAAGAAATCCCAGGGCTGATCTTCAGAATGGACTGGTTGGATCTCCTTGCAGTCCAAGGGACTCTCAACAGTCTTCTCCAACACCACAGTTCAAATGCATCAATTCTTCGGCGCTCAGCCTTCTTCACAGTCCAACTCTCACATCCATACATGACCACAGGAAAAACCATAGCCTTGACTAGATGAACCTTTGTTGGCAAAGTAATGTCTCTGCTTTTGAATATGCTATCTAGGTTGGTCATAACTTTCCTTCCAAGGAGTAAGCGTCTTTTAATTTCATGTCTGCAGTCACCATCTGCAGTGATTTGGGAGCCCCCAAAAATAAAGTCTGACACTGTTTCCACTGTTTCCCCATCTATTTCCCTATATTGAGTTTTAAGCCAACTTTTTCACTCTCCTCTTTCACCTTCATCAAGAGGCTTTTTAGTTCCTCTTCACTTTCTGCCATAAGGGTGGTGTCATCTGCATATCTGAGGTTATTGATATTTCTCCCGGCAATCTTGATTCCAGCTTGTGTTTCTTCCAGTCCAGCGTTTCTCATGATGTACTCTGCATATAAGTTAAATAAGCAGGGTGACAATATACAGCCTTGACGCACTCCTTTTCCTATTGGAACCAGTCTGTTGTTCCATGTCCAGTTCTAACTGTTGCTTCCTGACCTGCATACAGATTTCTCAAGAGGCAGGTCAGGTGGTCTGGTATTCCCATCTCTTTCAGAATTTTCCACAGATTGTGATCTATGTACTGAGCTTCACAGATACATCATATCAGGATGAAAGATGCACTGCCATGGCTCCCACACTCCAGGTACTCGGAAGAAGTGAGACTCCCGAGCTGACAGACTGCAGTCATGAAATTTGGAAGCAGTTATATATATTTCTGGAGTCATGAGAATTTTAATTACAGCTTGATCTCTACAGCTATCCATTGACTTTTCTATTACTGTCCACTTACCAATTTTTACTTAGGTCTTGGAATTAAAAACAACAGAATATTTCTAGCAGATGTTGCATTAAGGGGCCTAAGAAACAGAACAGATTTCAAGCAATAGCTGCCATTATGGTAATTACCAAGGTCAAGATAAAGCTGTTTAAACTTTTTCACAATGAAGCTACACACTGTAAATATGAATTTTTATTCTGATTCAAACCTAAGCTATAGCCTTAGACAGAGAAAAATCCACATCGCCCTGCATATTCCATGACCTCATTATTCCTTTTGCTCTCTTGCCTCACCTGACTGAGTCTCAGATGCTAGAGAAAGTAATGAGGATGTAATGCTTGATACTTTGGTTTCCTTTACTTGGCCCTCTTCTGCATAACATATTTGCATGATACATGTGGTAGAACTGTATAATGGCCTCTAAAAGATGTTCACAGCCTAATCACTGGGAACTTGTGAATAATGTTAACTTATGTGGTAAAGGGGACTTTGCATGTGTGATTAAGTTAAAGATTATGAGATGGGGTGATTATACTGGATTATCTCGCTGGAACCAATGTTGTCTCAGCAGTGCTTATAAGAGGGAAGCAGGAGGATCAAAGTGAGAAACAGGAGATGTGCCATCTCTCCAGAAGTTGGAGAGAGGTGCTTAGAAGACAGAGGAAGGTGCCGTGAGCCAAGAAATGCAAGTGGCCTCTGGAAGCTGGAAAAGGTGAGGAAATAATTTCTACCCTGCGGCCTCCAGAAGGAACAGAACCCTGCTGACAACTTGGTTTTAGATTTCTGGCTTCCAGAACTGTGAAAGAACGCATTTGTGTTGTTTTAAGGCACTAACTTCATGGCAGTTTATTGCAGGAGCAATAGGAAATTACTGCAGTATAAAATGCCCAGCTTTGCCACGTCTCCTTCTAAATTACTTCCTGTTTTGAAATAGGACTGCAGAAAGTCCTGATGAAGACCTTAGGAAACATCTGGTGGACTCTGGAGCCCTCAGGCGAACATACACTTGCTTCTCTGGTTAAGGAATGATTCTGTGTTTTTATGGACTAAGATACCCAAGCCTCCTCATTTCTAAAAGATTGCTTTTGGAAAAACTCTATTTGAGTGTAATTGAAATCTTGAACTTCTTCTTTAGAAATGAAAGATAAGCCATTATTGAGTGAGAAGTTGTATGCTAGACCATGAATTTCCCAACTCCCACTTTCTATCTGAGCCTCCTTGAACAGTTTGCTTATTTTCTCTTCATCATAATGGAACAACTATGTTTTCCATTAAGATGAAAACCCTCTGTGATCAGATGAAGATATCTTCTGAGCATTTCCATTCTTTTCAGTAAGTGCAAAAACTCCATAATGCAGAAGTGCTTATTCATATAGACGTAGAAAATGGAGAAGGAGTGACTCAAAAGGTCTATTTTCATCAAATGCCTCAGAGGAATTCTTTGCTGGTTTTTGTTGAGAGAGAATAGCATTCATTAAAGCCATGTTATTTACGCAGTTGATTTTTATAACAAGCTTGTTGCTGTGGTCTCAGGCCAAAGACACTAACAACAAAACCCCATAACACAAAAACCAAGTTTAATGTGGAAATTAATTTCAAAGAAATGGAAAAGAGGGTGCCTTAATAGCATATGTTCTTCAGGGAAAAGCTCCCTTTTCTTATATAAGAGCTCTGTCAAAGCAGATGGGCCTTCCAATAGATAACAAACTCATCATGGAGAACACTATGCTTGGAATTTCCTGCGGTTAAGTCCCTTCAGGGATATTGTCTTGGAGGATGTTAATTACTAATACAGAAAACTTTTTCTGCTAATAAAGCTAGTCACGCACAGTTGCTTTTACATTAAAACCTGCTAGATTAAAAGAATCTCTATAAGAGCATATCAAAAGGCAAATAAATCATATTGCAAGCTGTTAGTTTTTCTATCTAGATACTCAAATGCTATTGAAACTTACATGTCAGAATTAACCTTTTTCATATTTCTTTAACCCAAGAGATTTCAACTGTCACCATTAAAACCTTTAGAGCATATTATCTCATAAGAGTTGCTACATATCAGCAGAGGGATCCTCCATTATTCAAATAAATGGGTCAGAACATTTAAAAATGTTTCCGAGCAATTTTTTCAAAGATTGGCTCAAAATGTTAAAATGTATTGTTTTCTTCTAAAACAGTAAGCATAACAATGGAATGCAGACAAGGGGACAGAGCATGTTTCTGTTATTAGGTAATCTTATGATTCTGTACTAAAAAGTCTAGAGCTACACTTGGAATTGTATCCAGCTCTGGATGGATAGAGGCTTTAGGTGAGAGTCATAATTGCAGCTGGGAATCAGAAAATGAAGTATAGGAGGAGGAACCATCCTAGAAATTTGAAGGCTGAGTCCTAGTAATGGTTTTCAAGTACCAGAGGACTTATGAAGCAGATACTTATAGCTGTCTCAAGACCCGGGTTCAATCCCTGGGTTGGGAAGATGCCCTGGAGAAGGGAATGGCTACCCACTCCAGAATTCTTCCCTGGAGAATTTCATGACAGAGAAGCCTGGTAGGCCACAGTCCACGGGGTTGCAAAGAGTCAGACACGACTGAATAACTAACACTTTCATTTTCCTTTCAATTGAGGACAAACCAAGAAGCTTCCAATGCAGCTTGAAAGGAGCTGAATTGATCACAAGGAGGAATTTTCTCATGGTGAAGTATCTTTTTGACTTGGATCATTTAGCAGCAGAACAGTCAGGCCAGGAGAGCAGGTGCTGGGACCAGAATGGGAAAGACTCTCCTCCCCAGATATCAACAGGAGGTTGGGAGCCTCCGGCACGACATGGTGCTCCCCATCTTGCCTCACTGCTGTGCCCCTGCTTTCTTGCCTCTCAATTTTCTATTACCATTTGCAGCCTGACTTTTGACTATTAGGGTCCAGACGACAGACAAGAATTCTAAGAGCCTTCACTTTATTGCTTCCTCGAGGATTTCAGAGCTTACTGAATGATTCTAATTCATAGAAAAATGAGCCAAAATTTTTTTTTCTTGACTGCTGTGAAAGGAGATTACACAATATTTCTTCAGGGGCCTTTACAAGTAGTTGCTGCACAGTGCAAATTGGAAAAACAGGATAGATTTCTCATGAGAGCTGGACCAGATGGCCTGTGTGAGGACTCTCAGAGTCCTCCCTAGTTGTCGATTCCAAGAAAAAAAAAATCACTGCTGGGCTTCTGTTTTGGTTTCCAATCTGAGTAACTGAAAATCAACCTGCAAGGGTTTTTTTTAAATGCATTTTGATTCTAAGTCTCAGGAGCAAGTTTTCAAAGTAATCTCAAAGCATGGAGGAGAGTGAAGTATGTTCAGTGCTGAATGCCCTAAGGAGCATTTCATATCCAGGATTGACATGTATTCCTGTCCTATCACCTGTGCCCAAGGGTTTGTAGATTTCTTTCTGAGACACCAGTTATTTAGAAACTGTAATACCAAGCACACTGTCATCTGAAAGTTAATTTATGTTCAGCTTCAGAATTAGTATAAGTAGAGAGCTGCCCCGGGGGCACTTTGGGGTCCTCACAACTCTGCAGGAGACGAAGGAAGCTGGTCTGGCTCTTCGAATGCACAGCAGGGCTTTCCTTCTTCTAGAGATAAAAGCTTGAACTGCAGACTATGCACATGTATAGAAAGGAATTGTCCCTTCTAGAAGTGTTTCATGCTCTGTGCTTCTTTCCTGTGTTAAAAAATGGGGCATGATCAAGCAGCTACCATGTAGAAGCTAACAGAGCATAAGGAATCCTGCTCTTGGAGCCAGGACCTGAGTTTGACCTTGACCCTTTCATCAGCTCCTTGAGTAACTGTGATCAAGGAACTGGTCATTCTGCATAAAATGATGTGACCGAACTAGACGGAGTCTGAAGTTTCCTCAGTGACAACAACCACTGCTAATTCATTTATTTCTGTGATTATATAGGATTAAAAATTCTCAGTATTGAAGTGGAAATTTGAAAGACTTTTTTTGGCCTTAATCCTTCAGTCTCTATCACTCTTATCTTCTAATTCTGAAAAGAGTGGAAAACTGGTCACAGAAATATTTTTAAGCACACAACATAATTAAAATTGCAGCATCAAATTATTTTTTATTATTTCTGATGACTCCCAAAATGGCTTTGAAATTCTTATAAGGAAATGGATGGATCAATACATGTGAATTCAGTTCTTCGCATAAACTGGTATTCTCTTTTTTTCAAAACAAAAGTTGTGAAACATACTCAAAGAAACCAGGAGTCCTATACTTTGATCAATTCACTGGACCCAAGTCTCATCTGTTCATGAATTCATATAGTAATGACAAACTATGCTTTTGATGAAATTAATTTAAAAAATCAAAGTGAAACTTATGAATCTGATTTCCCTTTTCAATGTAATGGAATTTTTTCTCCTCCTTCTCTCAGAACATTTCTCAAATTACCACAAGTGCAAATGTTTACAGAAATTTTTTAAAAAAAGAATTTCTATAATGAGTGCACGTCCAAAGAGGGTCACTGAATGGATTTAGGATTAAGGGCTCCAAATATAGTAAGCCAACTGAAGATCTCAGCTAGAAAACAAGTTCTTTCTGGAAATACTTGTGCATGTGTGTACACACACACACACACACACACAGATCGTGCACACATACATTTCCAGAGCTGCAGACCTGGAACTACGTTTGCCTACCAGTTGCAGGAGGCTCCCTCCCCTCCTACCATTTTCTCACCATCCCATGGATGCCAGACTTCTAGCTGATGACTTGCAGAGGTGGAATAAACTCTATGAGACTGAATCAGCAACCAACTTTTAGGAAGGTTTCTCCACCTCCCCCATTTTCATCATTTTGCTTTGAGGAAGAGAGGAAAGCCCACACCCATGGGTATAAGTGCAAATGACAATGGCATTCTTTACCCGCTCTCCCCCAAAATGGCATTTTAAATATCCAAGCTGCTCTCTTCTCTGGACTAAAATCAAATATCTCTATTTGAAACAGCCACAGAGCTGGCACTTCTCCCCTTCCTCCTCTTCAGCCCACCTATTTCCTCCCACTTTTCCCCATACGGAAGCTCACAAGCATACACACACACTCACACACACTCAGTGCTTTTTACGTAATCAGCTGACAAGATTGATCTTTCACTTCAATTGCTTTGATTCAAAATCTGCCCACCATTCGTGGGAGGTAAAGAACTGTGGATGAGATGTGTGCTTTAATAAAGAGGCTAGAGGAGGAAGGGCCTGAGAAAGGCATCTGGTCCGAGCCTTTTTTATGTAGTCTTATTTTTATAGGAAAATAGAAAGTGCCTTGAAATTCAACATAAATTCTCTTGTTTCAAACTTACAACTGTTAGATTTTTTTTTTTTTTTTTTGGAACAGCTGCCAGATTAATTTCTTCTTAATAGAACTTTGTAACCAGACACCTTGTTCAAAAATCTGAAATGATTCTTCACTGCTGATGTTCCCCTTACATCCAACTCCTCTTTGCCTCTACAGGATGCCCTCTCACCACTTCCCTGTATGAACTCTCTGCCCCACTCCATTATTTCTCAGGACTCCACGCACAGCCTTTGGGACAGGCTGCTCCTCTGCTGCAGTCTATAAGATCTCATCCTCCTTTCTGCTCATCTTGGTATTTCTCCTTTCTCAACATCAAGCTTCCCTGATCTTTCTCATGAAACCTCTCCCTAACTCCTACAGCCCCTAATGAATGATGGCTCCTCAAACTATAGCAACAATTATTCTTTGTATCACTTAACATGTGCAGCCTTTTCATGCAGGTATCTAGCCACATTGGGCCTCCCAGGTGATGTAGTGGTAAAGAATCTGCCAGCCAATGCAGGAGACACAGGTCCAATCCCTGGGTTGGGAAGATCCCCTGGAGGAGGAAATGCAACGCACTCCAGTATTCTTGCCTGGGAAATCCCAAAGACAGAGGAGCCTGGCAGGCTACAATCAATGGGGTCACAGAGAATTGGACATGACTGAGTACACACACCACACCACCATACTAAACTGGAAATACTCAAGAGAGGACCCTCAGTCTGTATCCCCAGCATTTTACACAGTATCCTGCATGTGTGGTCATTCATTTTCCAAGCATTTATTGAGCAGTTATTATGTGCCAGGTGCCAGGTTAGACTCTGGGGTTATAGAGATGAGCCAGAGTCAAACCTCAAGCTGTTTACAGACTAATGGGGAAGATACAGATGCAAATGGATAATAGCAACACTACATGATCAATAATTCCCATAACAGAAATAAGAATCAGATGCAGTGGACGCACTAAAGAACAAGTATTTAGTGCTGTACGGGGTGCAGCCAGGCAAGGTTTCACAAAGAAGGTTAGGCTAGAGTTGGGTCTTAGAGGATGCATGGTAGCTTGCCTAACTGTCTAAAGGAGGTAGGAGAATCCCAGGGGTAGAAGGACTAGCATGGAAAATGATACAGAGGCATAAAAAACCAAGAAGATCCAGGGTACTATAAGGAATGGCTGTCTCGAGTAGGTACTTCTGATAAAACCAAGTTGTCAGAGATAAGAACAGAGTAGTGACTGTAAAGCATGCTGAATGCCAGACCATGAAGGATCTCAGGTACCATGCTAGGTAGCTGGGATTTTATCCCTTGAGCTACAGAATGGCAATGAAGAAATTTGGGAATAATTCTCTAATCTGAAGTTATCTATGATGACAATAACCCAATTGTCCTTCACTCAATGAATGGTTAAAAAAATCATGAAACATCCTTACCATGAGCTACTACTCAGTAAGAAGGAATGAACTATTGATACACACAATCTGGATGAGTCTCAAGAGAGTTATGCAGAATGGAAAAAGCCAATGCCAAAATATTACAAACTGTATGATCCCATTTATATAATGTTCTTGAAACAACAAATTATAGAGGATCAGCGACTAGTGGATGCTAAGGATTAAGGACTGCCAAAGAGGATGGATGTGACTGTAAAGGGGTAGTATGAGGGAGCCTTGTGGTGATGAAGCAATTTTAATGCTTCATTGTGGTGGCAGTTATACAAACTTCTACATGTGGTTAATTGCACAGACATAGAAATACACACACATGAATACCTGATAACCAGTAAAATCTGAACAAATTCTGTGGATTGCAGTAATGTCAATCTACTAGTTTTGATGCTGTGCTATAGTTATACAAGATGTTCTCAATGGAGAAAAATCATTTAGTTACATAAAAATTCCCTGTACTTTTTTTGTGAATTTCTGTGATCTATAATTATTTGAATTAAAAAATTTAATAATGACAAAAAAAAAAGGTAAAATGGATTGACTCCAAAAAAGGAGAAGTTTTATAGTGGAATTAAAGATTATTGCTCAGACAATTTCCTTCTTGTAAATAATTCTCTTAAGAATTTCAAAGCATGTTTTATGCAACTATATAACACAAAGTTATATTGGTACAAATGTATATGTTACAAATAATACTTTTTTCATGAAATTGGGTTCATTGACATTCAATTTGTTCTGGAACTAAAGTAAAAATTTTGGAATAGAGGAGTAGCTTATCAGCACAAATGTGCTCAAATATGAATAACAAAAGCTCTGAGATCACGTCAATCACTAGTAGCTGGATCATTCTAAAAAAAAAATCTTAAAAAAAACACCTAATAAATCAATTAAACAAAAGCAACCAAAAAAAGCTGGCTTAATTCCTTTTCTGAGTGATTTGCCTTTCTTAGGATAAAAGGTTGATGTATGTATCTACCTCTATGTGATACCCATCACATGTATATATATCATGTAAACATCTATCATGTATACCTGCAGAGTGTATATCAAACTCTAACAGTGTGATGAACTCTAATATTAAAAATATATGCAAAACTAAGATAAAGGACCTCTTATGTATTAATAAGGCACAAGTATAAAAACTATAAGAAACACAATAGTCCTGTATTATCTACACACAAGATAGTTCCCAAGATAAATGTTAGATGGAATTTTGTTCTCTTGGACTTACAGTGACATTTGAATAGCAGATTGCTCTGGTGGATTTTTTTTCTCACCATCAGCCTTGAAACAATAGTTAATTTTATGCAAGATTCTTGCACAGTGCTGATGTGAAGGTAAAAGTGGCTTTGAGTATTCTTGCAAAATTCAGATGCTTCATACAAGTGTATATTAATTCTTTCTAAAATCCCAAGTTCATGAGTTCCTGATTAATGTCAGGTTGGCAATGTCAGGATGGAAATTATAAGCTATGAGTTTTGCTTTAAAAGTCATAAGGTATTAAATGAGTAGAAATCTTCTACTCAGGGTTGTAAGTAGGTCCTCAATGGCCAGGTAGCCCCCTACAGCAAGGCTGGAACCTGAAAGAAGTCCCTGGGATGGCAAATAGATGGCAGATATGGGCACAATGACTTGTGCCCCAAGATGCAACCATAACTGAGATGGTAACCTCAAAATGGACCAATAGGTTGGTTGAGGTCTGACTATGAACCCCAAAAATATGGCCTTCATAAAAACATCTTATAGTATAAAATTATTATGTATTTGTGAGTTTGCTTATTCATGGTCTGTTTTCGTATGAATGCGAACCCCAAACCTTATCTGGTTTCTACACATTTGCGTACCCATTTCTAATAGGGTTCTTGCCACAGAACAGGTGCTCAGTAAATATTTGTTGATTAAATGGGTATCTCTTCATTCCATAACATTTTTTTGACAATTACTGAGTGGTAAGCACTTTAAAAATTCTGACCAATGCTATGAACCCTCTCCTCAAAAATATACACAAAGACAATATTTTTACTTTCTATAGGATTCATGGATCCCAGTTAAGTTGTGCCAATGGAAATCATTTTCAAGGATGAGAATATTATTATAAACACAATTAACCACTGATTTTCCATTCTAGTGCCTTCAGGCATTCTCCTGATTGTTTACCCAAGCCAATTACCTCCCCAAGTCTATGGCATTATTTTTTAAATTTTTTGCTACATTATTAGTAATAAATACTTTTTGCATGCACAATATATTTTAGTGACATCAATGCCAAAAAATATAACTAATAGAATATTTCTATCATTTTTATAAAGTATATTATAGTCTCTTTCCCTCCTACTTCTGTCCCTCCCTACTTCTGTCTTTCTCTTCTTTCTTTCTCCAACCCTAAGAAAGTCTTAGTGTACATTTGGCATAATCTCCTGATCTCTTTCCTGAAAGGTCACTCTAAGTAGAATTTGAAAGACAAAGGAGTTAAGTCACACTCACACACACACAAAACCACCTGCCTGTCATAGATGGAACAATTCAGAATAAGAGGGGGAGTAGAAACCAGGTAATGTCCAGTCACCATAAACAGCAAATACTTCAAGTTGTCCTGAAGACTGCAGATGGCTAGCTTTTTGTCAGGAAAGAGCTGTCCTTAGTTGGTAGTAATGAAAGATGCCCAAGTGAATCTTATACACTGAGCTTCTGGTGTGTATTATCATTCAAACTGAGCTGAGCTACATTACCAGAAAAAACCATAATGGCAATCTCCTGCTTTCGTAAGAGGAAAGTCTTCCAATACACTAATTCACAAGCAACTATGAAACTCTGCCACAAGAAATGAAGGGTGTTACTATTTATCCCTTCTGGCTTACAAAAAGAGAGCTCAAGGTGCTGCTGAAGGCCACGGTTCAAATTACCTCTGCAGTCTGCTTTAACCCTGAGTGTACCATTCCCAGGGGCCCTGCCCAAGAAGGCAGCAACTCCTCTCCATCTCCATCAGAGCTGCTGAAGTGCACCCGGAGCAGTATCGTGGCCACGGGGCAGAGGCTGGGTGTGTGCCACAGAAGCAGCAATAGAAAATGCCAGTGCACTCAAGACTGCAGTCCTAGTTACCAACCTGTCATGGGGTCCCATTCTCCACCCTGGAAATATCAAGAAAAGCAGAGGTCCTCACACCAGTGATACTTCAAGGAGTTGTCTGGAGTTAGGCTGCTTGCACTGTACCGCAGTTGGGGCAAAGCGCTTTAGCTATAAATTTTCAGTCAGTCTACCCCATCAAATTCAAGGCTTTATTTCTTAATGGCTCAAAAATATACCAAAACAACAAGGCTTGCTGTTTTTTCAATGAGATTCCCTGTTAACTCTGCAAAGAAACTTTTTTTCAAGGACAACTTTTATAGAAATTGGTTTGAATGCTTATTTCAGAATCCCCACAAGGAAAACCTAGTCTTAAGTGTTCACGGGAGTTATTTTAATTGCATTAAGTTCCTTTCATCCTAAAACCTGGTTCCTAACAAAGATGAAGGAAAGTTAAATATAAATAATGGACAAAGTTGTATCAGCAAACTAGAATCACCAAAGCCTTTGGAAAACGCATCATAAGCTCTTCTCTACGTCTGCAAAGACTTTCAGAGACAAAAACCACAGGAGTTTTAAAGAAAGAAAGTCAGAAAGATTCGGCACAAAACAAATGCAATGAGGAGGCAAGAGTCACAGAATTGAATAATGAAATTTTCTACTTTTCAAATTTCAGTCATTCCCTATTAAAGAGAGCATCAACTATTACCAGGAAGATTTCCAGCTCTGGAAAGCAGCATAGAGGGAAGGGGAGATTAAAAATTTATGAAGAAATCAGTAATATTACAACAATTGACTTTTTCTCTATATTTCATAAGGTCTGCACTGTATTTCAAGAATAATTTGGGTTCAAGTATGTCAGTGTTCAAACTAACTTACCAGTATAGGTGTTTCTTCCCTGTAACAGAACTTCCTTAAAAGACTGCCCAGCATTTGTCAACTTGAGCTTTCAAAAGATAAATAAGAACACAGTACTAGATGGAAAACTATTTTTAATAGTATAATCACAGAAACTACAGTCTGTACCATAAAATAGGACAGGCACATTTGCTCTTGAAAAGCTACTCTAATCTCAATACCAGTTTTCAGCTGCTGTGTTATTCTCTGAAGACGAAATTCATACAGCTCTTAAGGTGTTCATAACACTTTAGAATATACAAAATGGGCCACAGTTTTTAAATCCTATACATAATACAACACCACACAACCACCTTGGGTTTTCCACTTTCCTAAGGAAAGGCACGTTTCCTATTTTAAAGACACCTGAAAATTCTAAATTAAGCAGCCCACCAATAAGTCAGTCACATTTCAAAACCGCTGAATTGTCTCCACTACACCTGTAATACAACACAGAAACCCGGGGCAGAGGGAATCTTAGCAATACGTCCATACCTATATTTCATGCCAGTCTGCTTTGCAGTGGACTCTTTGAGAGAGATGTGATGCTGAGGGGTGAAGGTCCCTAGGCTGCGAGCAATGATAGCAACCGTGCGGAATTTGGCCCGGGCTGCGTTCACCACATTGGGGGCGGTGGAGCTCTGCTTGCTCAGAAGTCTGTCCTCACCATTCCGACTCTTCAAATTATGCTCGGTGCAGGCTATGGAGACTTGCATTGCTTCCCCGGGCACCGCGCGGTCCCTCTCAGAACCCCAGAATACAGGCAGTCAGGAGAGATCGAGCAGTTGGGAGGGTCTGCTCGTCTTTTAACCCCTCCTTGCTCCCTCTTCCTCGGAATGCCGGCAGAGGAGTCCTCGCGGCTGACTTCAGAGTCCGGGAAAGTGGCAGGAGTGGCTGCGGTGCAGGACAGAGTCCCAGACACCAACAGAAGTAAACAGCCAGCCCTTAAGTTGTCACAGCAGCTGGAGCGCGGATCAGGCTCGCAAATCTTCCCAGGCAGTAATCTCGCTTGATTAAACAGCCAAATCCATGTAGTCGGGAGGCTTGGGCAGACGCCTGGAGCTAAGCATTCGTGCTGACTGCACGCAGCCCTGGCAGAGGCCCGTCCGCCGTGTCTGAATGCGGGTTCGCCTCTGGGCGATGGCTCAAATCCACGCAGGCATACCGCAAGATGCGCCGCTAGCACCCTCTGGACCAAAGGCAGGATGCTCTACTGGCGCGTGGAGCATCCCAAGAAGCAGCTAATGGCAAGCCGCTCCCCAGGGACCGGTGCTCTCCATCCACTCAGGCTGTCAGCTCCCTCCCTGGCCCACTCCGGGAGGTCCTAGGAGCTCCTCAAGACCCCTCCCCATTCATTTTCAGGCAAAAGCCTGGGTCATTGAATCCGTACCCACACGGTTTGCGGCTGCATGGAGGAGCAGGAAGGTCCCTTTAAAGAGCTCCTTGCCTTTGTGTGCGAGGGGAAAGCAAGAATCACTTTCACCAGACTCTTGCTGTAATAGAAGCTGGAGGGCTGCTTTTCAAGAGGGACTCTGCCCAGACTCAGACCAAATTCTGCTGCAGCACAACAGTTGGAATGGGGGAAGGAAGGATGGGGGTGCTTATGCCAGAGAACATGCCAGTGAATTAACACGTGAATACTCTGTGACTGGTTTGTTACAACACAGCTTGAAATCCCTGTTATTAGCCTTACCAGCATTTATTTCACATTTGCATATTACTTACTTCTTAAGCAAATTAGTTTGAAGTTTACTGAAAAGACAGTGCAGACTTTTCAGTCAAGTAACCTAACTTGCTGCAAAATCTATTCTGGCTCACAAAGGAGGGTGAAGGATGGGAGAGGAGGCAGCAATTTAGTGCACCCAGAAGGGGGCTGCACTAGCTAAGCAGAAGGTCCAAGTCACCACCCAGAAAGGTCCAGGGCATGTGACTGGGACTATGACCAGCTGGTGAGGACAAGCATTATCTCCAGGTCAAGGGTAGGCAGCAAGGCATCTCCTGTCTTCTCTGAATGTTCCTATGAGGCAGAAATATTGCCTGGTTCAATATCAGATTCAAAGCAACTCCTCAGTAAATGTGATTGAACCAAACCAAGCAGCAGGGGGCTAATAATTTATCTGTTTGAAATGCACGGCAGTCAGAGCTTTTTTTTAGATAGATATGCTTGCAATAAAACTGTGGGGCTTCCCTGGTGGTCCAGTGGTTAAGAACCCGCCTACCAATGCAGGGGACAAGGGTTAGATCTCTGATTCTGGAAGACCCCACATGCAGGGGAGCAAAAAGTCCCTGCACCAGAACTACTGAGCCCGCGTGCTGTGTAACACCTGAAGTCCAAGTGCTCTAAAGCTTGTGTCTGCAACGAGAAGACTTGCAATGAGAAGCCCGTGTACTGCAACAAAGGCCCAGTGCAACCAAAAATAAAATTTTTTTTAATTAAAATTTTTTAAGTTTTAAAATTAAAACTGCACCTTCTGCAAAATCAGCTCTCTAAAGGTGGTTCCCAACAGAAACTGCTGTCAAGAAAAAAGGAAGTGTTTAAATCAATGATATTTGTAAGCACCATCTCCATATTAGGCATTAGAAAGAAATGTGGAGAAAAAAATGAAGCACTATCCTTCTCAAGGAACTGGCAACCTGGATGGGAAGAATAAGGCAATAACCCTTAAAGAGATTAATTAAAAAAGTTTGAAAGAGTGGTACGGACAGCAAGTACACTAGAGTTAAGCAGGAGAGTGATTATAGGAGGCTAGAGAAAGTTTTTCATTTTGATTTATCCTGTACATTTGTAGTGAATCCCTATTATGCACCTGATTGTTTGTTGCTGGGATACAAAGATAGCCTAGATGCAGGCTAGACCTCCAGAAGCCCAGGCAGCCCTCAAAGACTACAGAACTTTGCCTGGGACATGAATTTGATTAGCTGGAGAGGAATAAGTCTGTCTTCCCAGAGACTGGCTGGGGTGAGGAGAACATACACTCTGGCTGTGTCAATGTGACATATATATATATATATATATATATATATATATATATATATATATAATTTCTGACTACTTCTCCCCAAATTAAGTTGTATGAATGAAATTTTCAAATCGAATACATACCTATTTTGAATTTCATTCCAGAGATGAATCATAATGAATCAAATCATAACATTTTATAACCTGCATATAAGGTTTAAATGACAAGGTGGAATCTCATCCTCTACCCTCCATGCTCTTCCCCCTCCTTATTTAACAAAATAAATATAGTGCCTACCGTTTAGTGGTTGGGAAGTGACTTTAGGAAGAGGTAAGTATTGTGGAAAGGGACAAATGAACCTAGGCTGCCTTCTTTTTACCCTCAGCTGCAGGGAAGTAGCTCCTGAAGCAAAATTTTGTTCCCTGGAATAAATAACAATGGGCAGAGAGGAAGCAGATCATTAGAACTTTTCTTTTTTTCACAGTAAGCTGGCTCATCGGGAATAACCAATGTGAATCAGGAAAAGAGTCAAAGTGAGAAGAGGAAGCAGTAGGAGGAATCAGAAAGAACAGCTCAGAAAAGGAGGGAGAGGCAGAATAAAGCAGCCTGGGAAGCAAGACAGAGGAACATGGTGATCACCACAGAGGGATCAGGAGCCAGTGGCTCCAGCTTGGGCACAGGCTGAGGGGGAAAAGGTATGGAAAGGCAGCTCAGGACTGAGGTAAGAGAGCTGCCCATTCTTACGGAGGAGGGACAGTGTGTTAGGGTGTGTGAGGTCTGGACACTGTTAACTGAGTGGCTTTCAGGTTTGCCAAGAACTAGCAGAGCAACGCCTGAAAGCATAACCAAAACCAGAACAGGGACTAGGTTATCAGAATAAAACATGCAAGGCAGAGAGAGCACTTATGAGTCACTTATTTATCCCCCAGAGGACAAAGCAAGGCGCCTTGTTCAGAGCAGGCCTTCCATAAATATTAATAATCGAGAGAAGATGATAAGGAAGCTAAGTGAGAAAGAAGGGAAGAAAGGAGAAAGAGAGGGTTATGGGGAAAATGCCAAAATTTTCTATAAACTTGAATCCTTAAAAAAAAAGAAAGAAAGAGAAAGCCCTGCATATTCTAGTTTTACACAGCCTGCTCACTTGAAAGGCACCAATAACTGCCCCACATTCATGTCTGCACCTCTTGTGTGTAGACAACTGTCCGCCTTTAGTACCTGCCTCAAAGAGAATCAAAGGACCAAGGCCAGAGGAATGCTCACACTGCAAGCCTCTTTCTGGTTGCCTGCAGTGAGCCTTTCCAGATCTAATGCTACATGGACTTTCTGGCAGCCAGCCAGCAGCCTGGTGACATACCCCTAGCTGTGCTCACCCTTCCCAGCATTAGTGGAGCAGTTGGTCTCAGAGGCCCGGAAATTAGATAATGGTTGCTGGGAGAATGCTCTTTCCTCATAAGTCTGTGCTAATGGGTCACATGCTAATTAAGCTGGGAAAATTAGATTTCAAATGTATACCTTTCCATGTCACACAATCAGATCACAGGACTCTCACTATTATTATTTAAGGTTCAAATAAGACACACAAATGGTGATGTAGATATATATGTAGCTATAGATGTATCTATTGCTATGAGTCGAATTGGGTCCCCCCACCCAAACTCATATGTTAAAGTCCTAACCCCAAATAAGTACCTCAGAATGTGACTATATTAGAGATTGGTTCTTTAGAGAAGCAACTGAGGTAAAATGAGGTCATGAGGGTGGGCCCTAATCCAATCTGACTGGTGTTCTTATAAGAAAAGGAGATCAAGACACACACAGAGAGAAGATTATGTGAAGACACAGAGAGAAAGAATCCACCTGCAAGTCAAATAGAGAGGCCTCAGAAACCTGCCCTGCTGATACTTTGACCTTGGACTTCTAGCCTCTAGAATTGTGAAAAAATAGATTTCTGTTGTTTCAGTCACCCAATCTATGGTATTTTGTTATGGCAGTCCTAACAAACTGTAGTTGTTAATATTGTTTTTATTTTAATTTTTATATTATTGGTCAAGATAAACTATTGGAATTCTCTGAAGAAATGCTCCTAAAAGTCATTAAAAGACCATGATGGATATCATTATCATGCCACTCCACAATTCTAAGCAAATATACAAATGTACTCCAAGGAAGAACTCCAAATTTATTCCTTTCCACCAAGTCATGAAGCCTCTGCATGGTGCCTCTTGATACAAAGAGGTAGTGGTCTTCAAGACACTTTTAGTACTTGTTCTTAATGATCTCCTTATTTGGTGAACTCACCCTATTAAGACTTTGCTTTATTTTGAGCATTTGTAATCAATAACCTCAGAAATGTCATGAGGCAATGGAGAGAAGCCTGCATTGGCAGGCCTAGCCCTGGTTGCAAACCCAGCTCTGTCACTTTGCCTGTGACTTTGGATGTCTTTATCACTTTCTATTCTTTCTTTCTGTTTCTGTTCTTTCACCTGAAATAGAAGAGGGATGTGCATCTACTTCCAAGACCCTCTCTTGTGCTATAAGATTCCATGAGGTTCTTTTACAGAGAGATGTGAAGGTTGCAAAATTACATAGAGTCAAATTATCACTTATTCTGCAATTTTGCCTGGGTCTTAGCTGGTCTGTATTCATTACCTGATATTTGGGATTCTATACTGTTTATGTCAAAGGGTCACTGGGTCATGGTGAGAGAACTGGTTGGGAAGAGACCACAGGCTGCTTAACTCACATCCTATCTTCTCATGCTCATGCATAGCGTCTTTCTGGTAACATGGAAGGACTCTAGGATATGGGGTCAGTTGGAGCTGGGTGTGAATCCCAGCTCCACTGTGACCCTTCTTTCTCATATGTCACTGAGTGGGACTTTTAACTTCCCCATGTCTCTATACTTATAGAAAACTAGATGCCCAAACATGCCTCTTCGAATGACTGTGGGAATGGCATGAAACAGTGCTTGAACCACAGCAGACACTTGATATCTCAGTATCCATCTCAATTTATTAATAGCAAGGTTATTGGGAAGTCATTAATCTCCTCATAAACAAGCTTACCCAGAGACCTCAGCAGTCACCAATATCAGTGACACTCACACAGCACTTCCTATGTCCCAGGAACTCTTACGAACACTTCAGATATATTAGTTTACTCAATCCTCACATAATCCCAAAGGGAGATGCCATGTCATCAACTCCAATCTACAGGTGACAAAATGGAAGACACAGAGAAGTTAAACAACTTGCCTAAGCTGACACAAGCTAAAAACTGAGATCTGGGATTTACCTCGGGGTACCTGCCTCCAGAGACTTGGCTCTTAACCACTGTGCATACTACTCCTCACTGCAAGGACTTCCTGTGAGACAGGATTGAAATAGTGCCATTTTATGACTATAATTTGAAGGAAGTCCTAGTCTTATTATGAGTGAGGGAAAGAAATTCAATATTGAAAGTCTAAAAATTTCAGAACAGTTAAATAAGCCATGCCTGGTAGCTTTTGAGTATACTGTTTAATCAACCTTTCCAAATACTTCATAATACATTATTCTTATTATGCAAGCAAAACACTTTTTCCCAATTACCTGGCAAATTTTTGATTGATTCGATTTCCCACAGATAAAGTCAGAGCCAAATGCCTTGTGCTCAGTCTGCTTAGAACTTATGCTTTATATTCCATTGGAAACCACAGCCCACAGGATCCAGGAAACATTTAAGTATGCAGCCAGGCAAAACTGGATTCATTCAAAACAGAAAAGAATCTGCTAATATGTGAAGAATCTTAAACATGCAAATGTACAGATGGCAAGCCACTTTATGTGCCTATTATTTGTGATTAAAAGAGGAATTGTTAGGATGTAAGTTTCCTATTTATCGGAAATACTTAACACGTGGGTTTGAAGAACAAATTATTACATTCTGACAAGTTGAACCAGCCATGAAAATTAGCATGGGCCCACATTTGCATAGGCACAGGTTTTAGAATAATAAGTAAAATTGAAAGGACAAACTGAAAACACTCAAGGCTATGCTAAATAGAAGAAACTTCCAGATGTCTACTCTTCCGCTTCCCTGGAAGAAAAGTTTCAACAAAGAACCCCTACTAGGACCCCTATAAGCGTTCTCAAACCCCCAGCCACAAGTTCAAAACCAAATATAATTAAAGGATAGTTAAGGTTTTCAGTGAACACAAACTATACCTTCAGCCATTGATAAATATTTCCTTAATCTGAAACTTCTGACACAACAGATGTATCAGCAATATCTTTCATATTTATCACTTTATTTGAGGCAAGGTGCCATAGTGCTATAGAAAGCAGGTGTGGAAGAAATTCACCATTCAGATTATTTTGCTTAGCCTTCTTCATGGAAAGTAATTTTTTATAAGCTTTGTCTGGAACATGGATATAGATCTGGGAGGAAATAGGGACAGAGGTCTGTTTATATTTTTTTTAACAAATGTCATGAATTCTTCCTAAATTATAGCCATTAGTATAATGTCTCCCATTGCCTTATAATACAACAAACTGGTTGGAAATATTTGCCATGTCTTTAGATAAAAGATTTTCCTAAAGAGCTTAACACAGAGAGAATTTGTTTTCAAAGATAATTAGAATTATTATACTTCATCCAATTTAAGATACCATTAACCACAAGATACATCATTACCTTGTACACCACTAAAATAGAAATTGTGGCCAATTATAACACAATGCTTTTTCATCCCTCAGATTTTACATTTTAAATTTATCAAAGAGTCTTTTTACACTTAGACTTTTCTGCCCAAAATTTCATTCTTGTACATACATACCTATAAAAGAAAATGTAAAGGGAATAAACTATTTAAAGTATTCCCAAAATGTGTTCACATTCAGAGTTTGATGCTTCTGAATGTTTAACTCAGAGTCATCAACGTCCACATCGCTCCATACAGTCATCCTTTGTGTTGGTAATGCAGGAACTTAAAAAAGAAAAAACAACATTCTCAACTATAGTCTCTGGGAGTTTATTCTGAGCTGTTGACATCTACTCTGAAAGTTGCAGCACACATTTATACGTATGGACAGCCACATCGTGATGGTCACATGAAAGTGAAAGTCGCTCAGTCATGTCCGACTCTTTGCCACCCCATGGACTGTACAGTCCAATGAATCCTCCAGGCCAGAATACTGGAGTTGGGGAGCCTTTCCCTTCTCCAGGGGAACTTCTCAACCCAGGGATCAAACCCCAAACCCCAGTCACCCACATTGCAGGTGGATTCTTTACCAGCTGAGCCATGAGGGAAGCTCAAGAATACTGGAGTGGGTAGCCTATCCCTTCTCCAGTGGATCTTCCTGACCCAAGAATCAAACTGGGGTCTCCTGCATTGCAGGCAGATTCTTTATCAACTGAGCTAACACATAGCCAGGAACAATTAGAGACCAAATCACTATTTCAGCAAAAGAAAAGTATGTGCTTCAAAGAACTGGTGGTTTCTAAGATAGTATATTAGAATATATATAGAAGTTATAGATAGATTATAAATGGATAGTATATTAGAAAATACTATAGTTCTATACAGTCAGCAAAAACAAGACCGGGAGCTGACTGTGGCTCAGATCATGAACTCCTTATTGCAAAATTCAGACTTAAATTGAAGAAAGTAGGGAAAACCACTAGACCATTCAGGTATGACCTAAATCAAATCCCTTATGATTATACAGTGGAAGTGAGAAATAGATTTAAGGGACTAGATCTGATAGATAGAGTGCCTGATGAACTATGGATGGAGGTTCGTGTCATTGTACAGGAGACAGCGATCAAGACCATCCCCATGGAAAAGAAATGCAAAAAAGCAAAATGGCTGTCTGGGGAGGCCTTACAAATAGCTGTGAAAAGAAGAGAAGTGAAAAGAAGGAGGAAAGGAAAGAGATAAGCATCTGAATGCAGAGTTCCAAAGAACAGCAAGGAGAGATAAGAAAGCCTTCCTCAGCGATCAATGCAAAGAAATAGAGGAAAACAACAGAATGGGAAAGACTAGAGATCTCTTTAAGAAAATTAGAGATACCAAGGGAACATTTCATACAAAGATGGGCTTGATAAAGGACAGAAATGGTATGGACCTAATAGAAGCAGAAGATATTAAGAAGAGGTGGCAGGAATACACAGAAGAACTGTACAAAAAAGATCTTCACGACCCAGATAATCATGATGGTGTGATCACTCACCTAGAGCCAGACATCATGGAATATGAAGTCAAGTGGGCCTTAGAAAGCATCACTATGAACAAAGCTAGTGGAGGTGCTGGAATTCCAGTTGAGCTCTTTCAAATCCTGAAAGATGATGCTGTGAAAGTGCTGCACTCAATATGCCAGCAAATTTGGAAAACTCAGCAGTGGACACAGGACTGGAAAAGGTCAGTTTTCATTCCAATCCCAAAGAAAGGCAATGCCAAAGAATGCTCAAACTACCACACAATTGCACTCATCTCACACACTAGCAAAGTAATGCTCAAAAGTCTCCAAGCCAGGCTTCAGCAATATGTGAACAGTGAACTTCCTGATGTTCAAGCTGGATTTAGAAAAGTCAGAGGAACCAGAGACCAAATTGTCAACATCTGCTGGATCATCGAAAAAGCAAGAGAGTTCCAGAAAAACATCTATTTCTGCTTTATTGACTATGCCAAAGCCTTTGACTGTGTGGATCACAATAAACTGTGGAAAATTCTGAAAAAGATGGGAATACCAGACCACCTGATCTGCCTCTTGAGAAACCTATATGCAGGTCAGGAAACAACAGTTAGAACTGGACATGGAACAACAGACTGGTTCCAAATAGGAAAAGGAGTACATCAAGGCTGTATATTGTCACCCTGCTTATTTAACTTATATGCAGAGTACATCATGAGAAACACTGGGCTGGAAGAAGCACAAGCTGGATTCAAGATTGCCGGGAGAAATATCAATAACCTCAGATATGCAGATGACACCACCCTTATGGCAGAAAGTAAAGATGAACTAAAAAGCCTCTTGATGAAAGTGAAAGAGGAGAGTGAAAAAGTTGGCTTAAAACTCAACATTCAGAAAACTAAGGTCATGGCATCTGGTCCCATCACTTCATGGGAAATAGATGGTGAAACAGTGGAAACAGTGGCAGACTTTATTTTGGGGGGCTCCAAAATCACTGCAGATAGTGATTGCAGCCACGAAATTAAAAGACGCTTGCTCCTGGGAAGGAAAGTTATGACCAACCTCGATAGCATATTCAAAAGCAGAGACATTACTTTGCCAACAAAGGTACGTCTAGTCAAGGCTATGGTTTTTCCTGTGGTCATTGTATGGATGTGAGAGTTGGACTGTGAAGAAGGCTGAGAGCCGAAGAATTGATGCTTTTGAACTGTAGTGTTGGAGAAGACTCTTGCGAGTCCCTTGGACTGCAAGGAGATCCAACCAGTCCATTCTGAAGGAGATCAGCCCTGGGATTTCTTTGGAAGGAATGATGCTAAAGCTGAAACTCCAGTACTTTGGCCACCTGATGCGAAGAGTTGACTCATTGGAAAAGACTCTGATGCTGGGAGGGATTGGCGGCAGGAGGAGAAGGCTGGATGACATCGCTGACTCGACAGATTTGAGTTTGAGTGAACTCCGGGAGTTGGTGATGGACAGGGAGGCCTGGCATTCTGCAATTCATGGGGTCGTAAAGAGTCAGACATGACTGAGAGACTGAACTGAACTGAACTGAAGGTAGTATATTATAAACTTCTACTTTATGGCAACTTAAATCTAAAATACTGTAGAAGGAAGGGAGAGAAAAATTTTTGAGCACCCTCTATGTGCCAGGTATTGTGCCAAAGCCTTCTACAGCCATTATCTCATTCCAGAAGAAAGAAAGAAGGAAAGCTAGCCTTTATTAAAAGTTATTGAGTTCTCAACTAATTATTCTATAGGTGGATTTACAAAAGCATTCATCATCAGTCTTGCAAAACTGAGAAGTGAGTCAAACTCCAAAAGGGCTTACCATATAAATCACCCATGCCCAATGGGGCTGAAAAAATAACCAACCTAAAGGTCCTTCCAAAAATATGTAATGGGTAAAAATCCCCTTGCTTCAGTTCAAATTTGTTGGTCTTCTTAGGGTGAGAAAAGCCATTATTACACAAGTCACTCTACAGCATAGTATCTAAAACATTTTTATAAAAAGATGTATTTCCTCACTTCTCTAGTCAGTTCATTTTCAAAGGGAAGGTGTTGTAAAAGAGCAGATCTAAGATCCTATGGGATTCTTTCTCATTTAAATCTTTCCCTGTGGCAGATCACAGGAAGTTCTTGTAGGAGACACTTCAAGCTTTCCTCACATTTAAATGAAACTCATTTTGGACTAAATAAACATCAAGTTCTCACCTTATGCGTCAACAAGGGCTGTACTGTCTGAAGTTTTTATAATTTACATGCATTACTCTTGTAAACAAAATAAAATTTAAAGTTTAATCTATTTTATCTATTATAAGCTTATCACAAATTCAACTAAGAGGAAACAGGGAGACATGGAGACAAGAAGGGAAAAAAAATGTCATGCATTTATCCAGACTTCCAGTTTTTAACATTTTGTCAATATCTCCTTGGTTATCGAGTTTTTTCTTTTCCATGCATAGTTCTGTGATGGTTGTTACTGATGTTGCTGTCCTTGTTGTACAAAGTTAAATACTGTTCAAGGTATGTATCACTTACTTAATACTATCTCTTGGCATTTGTTGTTCATTTGGGGTTTTTTCCCCCATTTTTGGACATTATCTATCCTTAAGTGGCTTATTTGTCATCACCATGCATTGACCACCACATCAACATACATTTTCCATTGTTTAGTTGACAAGTTCTATGAGGCAAAGAAGCAGAGGACTCAGCCCCTCCCCTCAAGGCTCCTCTTCCTGGCTGGGGCGTGTGCAGACATTCAGTGATAATTACTGTCTATTGTATACGTCAGGACAAGTGGTATAGTCATAACACACTCTAGAGGAAGAGGGAAAGGTCATTGGGAGTTGCAGTTACAGTTGCAGTTACAAAAATCATGGTGTACATTAAGTACAGAGAAGCTCCCAGGCAAGGAAGGAGAGTAGGGGAGAGAGGAAGTAGCCTTAGCAAAGATGAGGAGGTGGAGAAGCTTATCAGGAAATAACAAGTAATAATGTTAGATAGAATCTTGTTGAAAAAGGGATTTACAGAAGAAATTATGTAAAAAAAATTACATAAATCAGTTGAAGTCTGTTGAGAAAAGCCTGGAATAAAAGTCTGGGTGAAGACTCCACCCTCAGGGCAGTTGGAAGAGGTTGAAGGTAGAAAGTTCATCAGGGATTCTGATCTAGGGTGTAAAGAGTATTTTTGGAAGACCCATCTGGAAGCCAATAGAATGGCCTGGAATTGTAAAAGACTCAGTACAGGAAGACCAGTAGGAGACCGCTGAATCAGCCAGCCATGAGGTAAAACTTGCTGATGTAAGAATGATACTTCCCACTGTTTGTTCTAATAGATGGGAAAATGTTCACAATGCACTGTGAGCTGGAAAAAAACAGTTTACAAAATCATATGCACAGTATGAGCCTATTTTGACAGAAGCAAAAATTATCTATCTCTGCAGAGAAATAAAAATATATGCCCAAATATATTTCTTATATTGGATATATTTGATATACCCAAATATTATCAGTAGTTGCCTACTGATAATAGGTAGGGATAATGATAATGGGTGGTGGAACTATGGGTGATTTTTATTTTCTTTATTTTAATAGTATATTATTTTCTGCTATGGGTACATATTACTTTTGTATTATGGATCAAAAATGTGGTACCCAGAGAAAAGAAATGATGCTTGAAGCATGAGGAGCCCATAGGCATACTTATCAGGAAGAAAAGACCAATGACTTTTTAATATTTTATTTCACAGCACCCAGTACTGTGGGATTGGAGAAGGAAATGGCAACCCACTCCAGTTTTCTTGCCTGGAGAATCCCCATGGACAGCGGAGCTGACGGGCTACAGTCCATGGGGTCACAAAGAGTCAGACACGACTGAGTGTCTTAAGCACAGTACTGTCGGATAAATGTCACCAAGCCAAGTCAGCTTAATTTTTAACACACAAGTATCTGGGAGCAGATTATCTTGGATGTGACCATTAAGCTTTGCTGACTGTTTGTTTCTCTGTAGACCTGATATGGATTCCTGCTGGGGAGGCAGGCGAGAAGTGGTCTGATCCACTAAGGACAGCAATAGTTAAACATGGACTATTACAGGGACTTTTGATAAGACTGACTACAAATTTTCCCAAATAAGCCTGGCTGATCCTCCTGGGAACTGGGCTCTACTAAAGGGAAGGGAACCTATGCAAAAAATATGGGGTTCCCTTGTGGCTCAGCTGGTAAAGAATCAGCCTGCAATGTGGGAGACCTGGGTTTGATCCCTGGGTTGGGAAGATCCCCTGGAGAAGGGAAAGGCTACCCACTCCAGTATTCTGGCCTGGAGAAGTCCATGGACTGTATAGTCCATGGGGTCGCAAAGAGTCAGACACAACTGATTCAAGTCCACAGTTAATCAAATTAAGGCAAACTGAGCTCCTTAGGAGAAAAGGACATGTCTCAATCATCCTATCATACAGCTATGCAGAGAGGTGCTTTACTAATTTCCCCTGACTGAATAGATGGACTTATACCAACCCCTGAAGTAGTGCCAGAACCAGGTGGAAATTTGCTATATAGAAATCAAACCTCTATGTTGAAACTTCTAAGACATCTTTAATAACTGTGGTTTGTCCCCAGTATTCTGTATTCACCCTTCTCCATACATTTTACTTATTTTTTTACATACTTCCTTTGTGATGGAATGAAATAGGGGAGGAATGTAACATGGTATTTCTGTGGAGATGTTAGAAATATTGACAAATTAGTCAAAATGAGGGGACAGAGAAAGGAAAAAAAATAGCTAAAAATCAAATGTAGAGATTGATTTGGGAAAGAGACACAAAGCTTGAGTATAATCTGTTGAATGAATCCATAGGGAGGTGGTTGGTCAGGTTTGGGAAAAGGTTACTACGTTAGTTTCCTAGGACTGCCATCAAAAATTATTACAAACTTGATGGCTTAAGACAACAAATATTTATTCACTTACAATTCTGGAGGCCAGAAGTCTGAAATCAAGGTGTCAGTAGGGCTACACTCTAGGGGACAATTCAGTCTTTGCATTTTCCAGCATCCCTTGTGACTATATCCCTCCAGTCTCTGAATCCACCTTCAAATGGCCTTCTCCATGTGTCTGTGTCTTTTCCTCTTCTGTCTCTCGTAAGGACACTTGGCACTGAGTCTAGAGTCCTCCTAGGTAATACAGGGTGATCTCACTCCAAGATCTTTAACTTCATTACATCTATAAAGATTTTTTTTTCCAAATAAGGTCATATTCATAGGTCTCAGGGATTAGGACATGGACATATCTTTTGGGGGCCTCCCATTAAACTGACTATGGTCAGCTTGGGAAAGGCATGGGTTAAATGGGAGAAAGATAGGAAAAAGATTGGGAGAGAAGAAGGCAGTGGACTTGGTTTCCAATCTGACAAGAAGGCAAAACTGAAAATACAACAAAACAGCCCAAGACTGTATGGGGATATAAACCCATTCAGAATATGGGTTTGAGCAGCTCTTATCGGAGAGTGGTTTATATAATAAGGTGAGAAGAGAGAAGCAAGAAAGTTTTCCTGGATCAAAGAAGGAAGGTTGGTCTGCCCAGGCTCCACACAGAAGCTCTTTGCCCAGGAAGAACAGAACCAGCTTAGGCATAGAGATCACACATAAAGAATCCATATGAAAAGGTCATCAGTCATCACATTCATGTTGAGAATGGAATGGCCCACTAAACAGAAGCCCTCTCTGGAAGAGGAACTGGCCTGAGAAAGGGGCAGGAGTGAAATAATGGTGCATGGACTACTTGGGAGGTAGAAACAGCAATAACACAAGTCAGACGGGAATGAAACAAGTGAGATGGAAGCTATGAGGCATACAAGCTATGGAGGAACTAGCAGTGAGTATGTTAGTCACTCAGTCGTGTCTGACTCTTTGCAACCTGATGGTTGGGACCCACCAGGCTCCTCCGTCTATGGGACTCTCCAGACAAGAATACTGGAGTGGGTTGCCATTCCCTTCTCCAGGGGATCTTCCCAACCCAGGGATCGAATCTGGATCTCCCACATTGCGGGCAGACTCTTTACCATCTGAGTCACTAGAGAAGACTGTGATAAAACCCCAAGAAATGGTTGGCTTGTTGATATCATTATTACCATATTCCTGATCAACAGTAACCCCAAGGTTTATTGTTCATCTTTCTTTTGGGTAAAAACTTGAACTATCATGTTAGCAGAGATGTTAGAATCTAGTAGTCATATAGCATTATGTGATCCAGGACTAGAGAATCTCAAATTTAACTGGAACTTGAATTCCAGACTCAGTTATATGAAAAGAGACTTTCAGTCATACGACTCAGTATGAGACCAACGATCCAGGAATGACATTAAATCCATAAGGACTGAACACTCCTCATTAAAAATGAAACTGTGGAAACTCGACAATTTAAGACAGATACTCAGGAGACTGATTCAGCAGAATGATTACTGAGGCCAAAGTAGACCAGTCTCTAAAATGGAAGGATAGTTCTGAAAATATTAAACCATAATTTATTTACAGGGAATGAAAGGAATTTGGACATAATATTAAAAGATATAATATTGTATAAACCAATAATTTTAACACCACTTTGTTGCGATTATAAACTATACATGTATATAATGTACTAGATATTTTATACGATTAGTAGTATAATGTATATGTAACAATACAAAAGGTGGGGAATGAATGGAACATGAATCTCTACTGAAGCAAAATTTCTATGTTTTAACAGAACGAAGTTAATTTTACTGTGGAGTAGATTGTGAAAAGTTAAAGTACATATTGTAATCATTATAGCAATCAGTAAGAAATAACTAAAAAAAATCATTTTAAAAAATCAACAAAGGAATTGAAACATTCATTTAACAGAAAGGAAGGCAAAAAACAAAAAAGTAAGCACTAGAAGTACAAAATGAATTTAATGAGGTCACAGAATGTAAGATCAATATACCAGAATCTATTATATATTTACATACTAGCAATGAACAATTTAAGAAAACAAATTTATTTGCCAGATCAAAGAGATAAAAAACTTAGAAATAAATTTAGCAAAATAAATTCAAGTCATATACTGAATACTACAAATATTGCTGAGAAATTAAATATTTAACTAATGTTCATGTTCACACATTGAAATAGTCAATACTAAGGACAAGTTGTCAAGATGGCAACTCTCCCCAAACTGAAATTCAATACAATCCCTATCAAGCTCAGCAGATCTTTATAAAAAATGACAAGCTTATTCTAAAATTTATGTGGAAATGCAGAACTCTTAAATAGCCAAAATATTTTGAGTAAGAAGAACCAGAGGACTTACACTCTCTGATTTCAAAACTTACTATAAAGCTACAGTAATCAAAAGAGTGGTGTTGGTGAAGGATATGCATATAGATTAATGGAAAAGACTCAGAGTTCACAAATAAGTTTTTACATTTATGGCCAATTGGTTTTTAGCAATTGTGTCCATACAATTCAACTGGGAAAGTATAGTCTTTTCAAAGAATGGTGCTAGTATGATTGGATATTCACATGCAAAAAACAAAAAAGAACTCGGACACTTGCCTCACATCCTATACAAAACTCAACTGCAAATGGATCATAGACCTAAATTTGAGAGGTAAAACTAAATTATCTGTAAGGAAACAGGAGAAATCTCTGTGAACTTGGGTTTGACAAGGATATGATGCCAAAAGCACAGTTCATGAAAAGGAAAAAATATAAATAGGACTTCCTAAAATTGAGAATCATTTTACTTAAGAACATATCATTAAGTAATGTAAAAACAAGCCATAGACTGGTTTAAGATTTTGCAAATCAAATATTTGGTAAAGGATTTGTATCTAGAAAAATAACACAAATAACAATTTAAAAAGATTTACAACCCAATCTTTTTAAATGAGTGAAAGATCTTAATAAACATGGTACCAAATGAAATATAGTAGGCATATGAATGGCTAACAAGCACATGGAAAGAAGTCAACCTCATTAGTAACTAAGGAAATGCACACACACACACACACACACACAACTCAACATACTCCTACACGACAACTAAAACGGCTATATTTTTTAAGCCATATAATACCAAGAGTTAGTGATTATGTGGATAAACTGGAATGCTCTAGTGAGAATGTCAAATAGTACAGCCACTATGAAAAACAGTTTGGTAGTCTCCTAAAAAGTTAAGCACAAATTTACCATATAACCAAGGAATTCTACTTCCAGGTATGAAAACATATGGCCTTATAAAGATGTGTCCATGAATGTTCATAACAACACTATTCATAATAATTAAAACTAGAAAATTATCCAAATGTCCATCAAACAGTAAGTGGATAAACAAAATGTGGCATTTTAATGTAATTCTAAAGTGAAGTGAAGTATAAGTCACTCAGTCGTGTCCAACTCTTTGAGACCCCATGGACAGTAGCCTGCCAAGCTTCTCTGTCCATGGAATTCTCCAGGCAAGAATACTGAAGTAGTTGCCATTCCCTTTTCCAGAGGATCTTCCTAACCCAGGGATTCAACCTGGGTCTCCTGCATTGCAGGCAGATTCTTTACCAATTGAGCCACCAGGGAAGCCCTAATGTAATTCTAATCAGCAGTTAAAAGAATGGACTACTGATACATGCAACAATCTGAATCATCCTCAAAAACATTAAGCTAAGTGAAAGAAGCTAGACAAAAAGTCTACATATTATATAATCTTATTTTTATGATAGGCCTAGAAAGTCACATTTACAGACAAAACAGATCAGTGGTTGCCTGGGACTGGGAGCAGAGACAGGAATTAACTATATATAGGCATAAGACGCTTACTCCTTGGAAGGAAAGTTATGACCAATCTAGATAGCACATTAAAAAGCAGAGACATTACTTTGCCAACAAAAGTTCATCTAGTCAAAGCTATGGTTTTTCCAGTAGTCATGTATGGATGTGAGAGTTGGGCCATAAAAAAAGCTGAGCGCTGAAGAATTGGTGCTTTTGAACTGTGGTGTTGGGAGAAGACTCTTGAGAGTCCCTTGAACTGCAAGGAGATCCAACCAGTCCATCCAAAAGGAAATCAGTCCTGAGTGTTCATTGGGAGGACTGATGTTCAAGCTGAACCTCCAATACTTTGACCACCTGATACGAAGAGCTGACTCATTTGAAAAGACCCTGATGCTGGGAGAGATTGAGGGTGGGAGGAGAAGGGGACGACAGAGGATGAGATGGTTGGATGGCATCACTGACTCAATGGGTAAAACTCCTGGAGTTGGTGATGGACAGGGAGGCCTGGCATGCTGTGGTCCACAGGGTTGCAAAGAGTTAGACATGACTGACATGAACTGAACTGAACTGACTGAGGCACAAAAATTTTTTTCAGGTTATAGGAATATTCCAAAGCTGAAATTTGATTATGAATTTTATACATTCACTGAAATTATTGGACAAAACTTATTTGGGTGAATTTTATGGTATAGAAATTGTATATCAATTAAGCTGGATTATTTTTTAACAAAAAACAAAGCATGACTTTGCTGAGAGAGAAAATGTCTTTTTTAAAGCCCCAGACTTCCCTTTCTACATTAGAAAACTGGAGAAAAATGGAAATCATAACATAGAATTTATCATAAACTCCCAGGATTCTGGGAAGTCTCTGAGAAGTTTCCAACAGGATCAGGAAGAACAGTAAGTTTAACTGTTGCAGGGTCCCCAGAAGAGTCTGTGCTTCCTGCATCATAGGGCTGAGACATTAGAAGCCCCACCAAGGTTGAGGGCATCTCAACCTTGGATCAGATGCCTGATCCATGGCATCTCAAAGTTCCTTACTGAGCATGACCCTGGGTTTGGTATGGTTTGCAGAAATACAAGAGCAGCAATGGGGGAGGATAGCGCCAGAGGCAGCTTCACAATTACCCATATTGTCAGTGGCAACAAAGCAGCCAAGGATCCTCAGGGCCTTTGGGGCACACAGAAGATCACAGAGCACAGAACTGGAAATGGAGGCAGTGCAAGGTTTGCAGTCAAAGATACAAGACTGAGAGAGAACTCTGGAACGCACAGGCATCAGGTGAGCAAGGGACAACTCAGAAGAGAGCAGCCAGAACCTGGAGAATGACATCAAGACCAGCTCTGATGGGGTACTGGAACTCTGAACTAGCTAAATGTTTAACCAAAGCTTTTATTTAAATAGCAAGTGGATGGATTGCCTTAACTTTACAGGCTTCTTCTGCCCTTAGCAGAATGAGGGGCTTTAGAACAAGCAGAGAGCAGTCAGTAAAAACAACTCCTCTTTCTAACCATGGATGGACATTTGCAGGATGTGAAATGTTCCCAGTTAGCTGTTAACTTGAGCCTTGAGCCTTGTAGGCTGTCCTGCCAGGAAAAGAACATTTCATGTACCATAGTGGCCGACTCTTCTGGATTTAAAGGGACCTTACTTTATCAAATTAGGAAGTCTCCTTGCCTATCTTGAGCGTCACTGGGGTCTTCTAAAGCGGAGTCTGAGCAGACAGACAAGGTGCCCAGCAATAAATGGCTGGGGCACTAGCTTCTTATCACTGAAATCTTCCCACTTTGAGCCTCAGGCAAACCCCCTAGCTGCAGGAGGCTCTGCCACGGTTTGCTTCGGCAACAAGCACACTGAATCACTAGATCCCAAGAGTGTTCTTTGGTTTAAACTCCAGGTGTTTTAGATTCATTTACAGATCAATTAAGCCATTTGGAACTCTTTAAGTGACATTTTGAAGTGAGGTATCATTAAACAAAAACCAATTGGAAGCAGAGTCATTCCATTTCCTTGGTAGTCAGATTGGATTGTCTGTATAAATGGCTATTGTGTTCCACATCCAGAGGGGGATTTGCCATTCCGATGGCTAACACCATTATTCAGGCCCAGTATCACTCACTCAAGAGCACAGCACATTATTTATAGCAATATGGTTGTTTGTTAGCAAAGCTTTCATGTGGGGGAAGGGAAGAGAAGATATTTGGATTCCTAATGTTTTTGGCTTGGGTTTTTTTTTTTTTTTAATTGAGTAGGAGTGAGTTATTTAATGTTACTTGTAGGTAAATGAGAAAATACACTCCTTCCAGCAAACGATTGCTTGATTTTAATATCCCTGTAATCATTCTTAATTGTTAAACTGTCTTCTGAATTCAAAAGGCTGTCATGTGGAGGAGGAAGGACATTTGGTAACGTTGCTATGCAGGACAGAAACAGGACAAGCAGAAATGGCAACTGGCAGGCTGGGGCACAGGGTAAAGGTCCGGTAATGTGGGTTGTTCAACAGCACATCAGGCTGCCCACCTGGAGATCTGGTAGGCTTGATGTCACTGCAAGCACTTCAGTTGTGGCCACAAGACCAGTTGTCAGCACATGATAGAGAAAAAAAGAGGATCTACTTCTCAGAATGGTAGCTGTGTTCCATGGGTTAGTTCAGGCAGTAAGAAACTGAAAACAGCTTTGATGACCTCAGTTTTTAGTTTTAGCAAGTCCAACATCCCTCTTCTTTTTTTTGATAATAGCATCCTATATGTCAAGTGGGACAGACTCCACTCCCAGGCTCCTGGTGTGGTCACGGGATCCAGCCCAGATAGCGAAAGAGCGTCATCACCCACATTACAGTGATTAACTCAAGATAACCATGTGACCCTGCAGTTCAGCAATGCTCAAACCTTGGACTTTTATTGGAAAAGAGAAACCCTATTTCTTTTGGACTTGTAGCTATTCAAGCCTAAAGTCATCTAGGGCTGTTCCAAGGAAAGGACTGCTGGAGCATGAACTGGAAGGTCAGTAGGGAGACCACATTCTCTAGAGGCCCATCTCCTGGTGACCTTCTTCAGGAGATGGTGTCTGCTCTTTTCTACTCTGGTGCTTTATCTACCATGTTATGGTGACTTTGCTACTTGGTCTCTGCTCCCACAGCTGCTGGGACTACAGACTGACTCATTGTAAACCTCCTATTCAAATTCCCCAAGAAAAAGAACCTGACTGCACCAGCTAGTCATCATCCATGTGATGCACCAGCCACCATGGAATGCTGTCTTTATGTCAGGCACTATTATGGACTGAATATTTGTGCCCCCATCTCCAAGTTCATATGCTGCAACTCTTAACCACCAAGGCGATGGTATTTGAAGGTGGAGCCTTTGGGAGGTAATTAGGTTCAGAGGAGTTCATGAGGGTGCCCATGATAGGATTACTGTCCTTATGTTAGGTAGTAAGATGATGCTAAAGCTGAAACTCCAGTACTTTGGCCACCTCATGCGAAGAGTTGACTCATTGGAAGAGACTCTGATGCTAGGAGGGATTGGGGGCAGGAGGAGAAGGGGACAACAGAGGATGAGATGGCTGGATGGCATCACTGACTCGATGGACGTGAGTCTGAGTGAACTCCTGGAGTTGGTGATGGACAGGGAGGCCTGGCATGCTGCGATTCATGGGGTCGCAAGGAGTCGGACACAACTGAGCGACTGATCTGATCTGATCTGATTTGAAGAATAATAAACAGGAGTCCAGAATGGTGGTGGCTAAAAGACAAGGAAGGGAAAAGCCCGCAAAAATAGAACAAAGGAAGGTCCGAGGGCCGGGGTGAGGACCTCAGGTAGAACAAACAGCACTCCTGGTTAGCCCAATTGACATAGGGCAGGCCTCGGGGGAGGAAAATACATTTAAAAAGAGGAGCCAAAGGGCCGGGGCTCCCCTCTCTTTTCTTTGCGTCTTTGGGTCAGCATGCACTCACACTTCGAGGATGTATTTTCCTGCTACTTTCTAAATAAAATTGAGCTGTAACACGGAGCTCTAACACTGATCTGTCTAAGAGCTATAACACTGTCTGTCCAAGACCTGAGAGCTATAACACAGTCTGAGAGCTATGACATACCGAGGGCTCTAACGTCCATCGCTTCAAATTTCTGTTGAGACGAGACAAAACCAAGGAGAATACACTCACCTGACACTTACAAGAGGAAGACACTAGAGCTTCAAACTTCTTTTTTTATGTAATATTGTAGATGCGGAAGCATTACAGCTTTAGGCTCCCTCCTTAGATAATTAGATAATTACCAATGTTCCTTCCAGTTTTAGGTTTCTACAATTCCTTTTTCCATTTTAATTCTCTTCTAGTTGTTCTGTTTGGGTTTTTGAAGAAAGTTGCCAAAGAGAAAATCTCATGCATTCTGCTCCTTCTGTCATCTACTACCCAATACCTGTCCCACTGAAGGCTTAGGCATCAGCTTTTAACAAGGGGAAGGAGATTCAAAAACAAAACCAAATCTGGAATAGCCAGGCTTGTCTAATATGACATGGCGATTCAGTCAGGTCCTAGCAGGAAAAGGATGGTACTCCACAGGTCATCTGAGGAGAGTACTTCAAAGATTATTGACAAGATGTAAAGGGAGTGGCCCTCAAAGGGAGTATATCTGTAAACCATAGTGCTCCAGGCTTAGTAGCAGCTGAGTCTATTACAACCCCTAGGGCGGAAGGGATGATTGAAAGGAATGGTTACCAGAATCTAGAAAAGAAGGGGGCTGAGTGACGGCTACCTGGCAGAATTTGTGACCCTTACTTAGGATAGAGAAATACAGCTGGCCCACAGGGAAGCTTAAGGAATAAATATCCCTTGCTCCCAATTTCCTGCCAACTGGCTGAACCCAGCTGGAAGCCAGTGGCCACAAGAGCATGAAGCAGCTTTTTTGGAGTACAAAGCAAAGTAGAAAAGAGTAGGGCATGGCTCTGGAGCAGTAAACACATGGGGGGGAAATGTATTTCAGCTACATTTTCCTTCAAGTAGGCAAAAATATCTCAACACATCATAGCCCACTGATGAGTCTTCACTGCTATAGGCCAATCCAGTCCTGACAGGCACTTCTGTTGGTGGAGCCAGTTTGCCCTGCCTGAGGGTACCATGAAGTGAGAATCTGCCCTCTCCACTAAGTGAACATTGACCCTGGACAGGGAGGGCAGTCTTGAGTGATCTGTTTAAAGTGGCTATAAAGGCTCGGTTCCTGATCCTTCAGGCAATTCCCAAGAGACAGTTGAATAGACTACTTCTCTTCCTTCAGTCAAATGCCTAATTTTAATCAAAATGTGGAGAAATATTACATTTGAAAAGTAGGAAGTGAAAAATATTATAGAAAATAAAGGTCAGGTTCCTGGGAGCATTGCTTTGCACTTAAGATTAAAATAGGAATACAACTGGGGCTGAACACATAATGCTTTCCATTTTTTTAAAATTAATCCCTTAACACCTAAAGACACAAAAAATTCACTGAAATTATTCAAACCCAACAGTCAAACTAAGGCTGCTTTTTGTCTGCCCTTTTCTAGGGAGAATCTAACATGGAAGAGAAGTCTCCCAGCACTCTCCCATTTAAATATTTGCCAAACATCTACTACATGCTGAGCACTGTTCTAGGTGGTAGGAACAGAAGGAATATTCCGATAAAAACAAGATCCTTCTTTCCTTTAAGCAGTTTAAATTCTAACAAGATAGACATGAAAACAGCTAACCACAATACAGGACACAATGAATACATGCTAGACGATGCTCAGGTAATTTGGGGGCAGGGTGCCAAGAAGAGATTTCATTCTGACTGTGGGAAATCAGAGATGAAGGAGGTAATGCTAGATTTGGACTTTGAAAAATGAGCAGGATATCATTAGAGGACACTGCTACTGCTAAGTCACGTCAGTCGTGTCCAACTCTGTGCGAACCCATAGACGGCAGCCCACCAGGCTCCCCCGTCCCTGGGATTCTCCAGGCAAGAACACTGGAGTGGGTTGCCATTTCCTTCTCCAATGCATGAAAGTGAAAACTGAAAGTGAAGTGGCTCAGTCGTGTCCAACTCTTAGTGACCCCATGGACTGCAGACCACCAGGCTCCTCCGTCCATGGGATTTCGCAGGCAAGAGTACTGGAGTGGGGTGCCATTGCCTTCTCTGGTTAGAGGACACAGGAGCCCACTATTAGATAAAATAATGGCACCTCAAGTCAAGGTCAAGTGTGTGCAAAGACATGGAAGCATGATGTAGTCCAGAGGGGGCAAGGTGGCACAGGTAGATGGGATGATGAAAAAGGATGTTAGCAGGAGATGGAGTGGGATAGAGGTTTGGGGTCAAATTATAGAGAATCTTAAATACCAGCTCACTTAGCTCTATTTATGAGGTAATAGGGACTCCTATAGTGCCATGTCTGGTCAGGATGAATGTTACATGTGTTTTTTGTGGTTTTATTTTGAGCATCACTGTCAATAGCTGCTGTATCTTACTGCCTTATGTCTGTGCCCAATTTGTTTCTGTGATGGTAAAATCTATAGTGCATTCATACCTAATGTCCCACATTAAATCCCTTCAACCAATGATATTAATGGCTTCAAACTGTAAATAAAATTTGGCTCACAGCACCCTCATGGATAATGGAAATAGTTCAATACCAACCAGGCAAAGGAGCTAGAATGAAAGTGGTTTGCTGGAACAAAGTAAGCTATAAATAGTCATACTGGGGCAGATAGGCCACCGTTGCTAAAAGCCCTTCCAACTAATCGGCTGAATGTTCCATAATTCAATGTGCCATACAGAGAGGGGGCCCACACAGTCAACTCGGCAAGGGAAGGAGAGGGAGCCTACTAATTAATCTCCAAGTTCTGCCATTGTAACTCACAGCAGTTTCCTTTCTACCAGGGCAATTGGTATTAAAAATGAAAAGGAAAAAATCAGTCTGCTTCCTTTATAGGCTGTATTACTTAAGCCCAAAGGCCAAATCAGGAAATGCTACAGATTTTGATGTTCCAGAAGACTGGAGGATAGAAAGAAGCTTGAGTGAAATCAGAATGACCATTGCAAAGTTACCTCTCTCACTGAGATGGAAAGGAAGCCAAAGGCCCAGTTCAGCTCTTAGCAATAATGCTTCATCTGCTTTAAGGCCATTAGGAAAACAGAGCCAACTGAAAGGTCACATTTTCAGCAGTGAGCCTTTGTAACTAAATATCAAATACTGGGATGCCCTTGTGAGGAGTCCACACTGAGACTTCATATAAGCCTGGAAAGAACAGCAAACAGTCCTTGATGAGAAATGGTTGAGCTCTGCAAACACTGATCTTGGCCTGAGCAATGGCCACTGAGCAGCTTTGAAGACAACTCTGGGGACCCTCTTTGCCTTAGCATGGGAGAGCAAATGGATGTCCAAATAACCATTCTCCACCACCCCCAGCAAAGCACACATGGGAGACAGAGCATTTAGCCAGGGATCTATATGGAGTGAATAGCCCCATCCCTGTAGTCCGTGACTAACCCTGAGGTGATACCAGTGTGTCCAGTTCTGGGTTGACTAAGGTATGATCTTGCTACAAATAGGCAGCAGAGTAAGGTCTAATTGGGTCAGAATATTTCAAATAAATTCTTCACAGAAACTACATTTAGTCCCTCCTTGTTTTTATTTGTAACATTTTATGTTTTTCAAAGTAGTAATGACAAATATTTGTCAAAACTCTTTATAAACAACTCTTGATACATAAAAACCTTAAGTTTAACTGGCTGGACATGTAAATGTCCAGAAGCAGAGAAAAGGGGGAAATATATCTTCCCTTACTGAGGAAGCCCCAGTTTCCCCTTCCATCTCATTTACTGGGACTGCATCACAGGCCTCCACCCAAACTAATCACACAGCCAGGGACACAAGCTGCCATATTTGGCTTAGATCAGTGGTTCTCAAACTTGAGTGGTGTTTGAATCATCTAGAAGGCTTGTGGAAACCCATTGCTGGTCTCCTTCCCCAGAATTTCTGATTTAGTAGATTTGGAGTAGGCCCTAAGAACTTGCATTTAACTTTTAATTTTATTTTGGAGTACAGTTGATTAACAATATTGTATTAGTTTCAGTTGTACAACAAAGTGATCCAGTTATGTATATACATGCATCTATTCTTTTTCAAATTCATTTCTCAATTAAATTGTTACATAATATTGAGCAGAGTTCCCTGTGCTATACAGTAGGTCCTTGTTAGTTATCCATTTTACTTTTTCTTTATTTTTAATTGGAGGATAATTTATTTATAATATGCATTGGTTTCTGCCATTCAACAACATGAATCAGCAATAAGTATACATATATCCCCTAGAACTTGCATTTCTAACAAGTTCTCAGATCAACGTTGATGCTGCAGGTCCACACGTGGAGAAAAGAGCTTAGACAAATCAAGGTTCTTCCTTAAGCTTCTCCTTAAACATACTGCTGTTTGGAGGAAAAGGAACAAAATCAAGGTTCCCTTAGCAAGGAAAAGAGAGGGTGTGCAGCTGTTAAATGGAAACCATCTTGAGCCTCCTAGGTTGGAAGCCACTAAAACCTAAACTTTTTTTTTTTCAGTTTATGATACTTTATTATAGCAGACTGAGCTTAGACAGCATATATATTTGCTTATACATATATTCACATAAATATACATTTAGATCTCTGCTTATTTCTGTATCTCTCTGTATGTTGAAAAGGCTTCGCAGGTGGCTCAGTGGTAAAAAATCTGCCTACCAATGCAAGAGACACAGGGATGTGTGTGTGATCCCTGAGATGGGAAGATTCCCCGGAGTAGGAAATGGCAACCCACTCCAGCATTCCTGCCTGGAAACTCCATGGATAGAGGAGGCTGGCAGGCTACAGTCCATGGGGTCACAAAGAGGTAGAAGCGACTGATCACACACATACACACACACAGGTGCTATATGTTGAAAACCATGAGTGCACATCAACACTTCTGAACCCAGTCCAAAACCTAAACTTTTTCACGAAGAGCCAGTGGTTGAGGTTGAGTCTGGCTTCTTGCTCTCCTGATTAGTAACACCCAACTTGGCTGCTCCCAACAGGCTCAAGGCTAGAACTTAGGCATAGCTGACTGATGCCAAAGATGGCCAATGGCCCATCAGCACAAGATGCAGCCCAGAGGACCCCATGGGAAGTAACACATTTAATGATGCACAGCTACAAGTAGCACCAGCTCTGCATCTCATTCTGGTTTAATGTCTTGGGGGAACAACTTTTATTTTCTAAGATAATGTCACAAAAAAACAAAACAGTCAGTTGATGATCTTGAAACTCTTTAAACTGAAATAAGACAGATTCTACAAATATAAGCCTGGCACAGCAACCTGCATTCTATGTGCCTTCTCTGTATATACGATAATACCCAAGTAGTTAATTATGGCTATGCTGTGATCTGGGCCAAATACTATGCTCCATCGGTGCTCTGAGAACACAAACCATTCAATAATCTGTTAATTTGGTCTTTTCTTGACTGTTCCTCACAAGATAAGCTTTGCTCCCTGCACAATTTTGATTCTCATTAGTCTAGGGTTTACACTGTTTTAAGAAGGATTGTAATTTAACCAAATTCAAATATGGAGTCACTGGTGGGTGCTCTTTCTTGTTCAGAAAACCTAGTAGACAGGACAAGAAAGATTACACAACAATGTGTGTTGGGAAACTGTTGAGCCTCTTCTGCCATAAATTCCCATCCAAGCTCCCACACTAAGACAGGAGTCTCCCCTGAGTACTCTTGGGATTATAAGGGAAAGCTCTACAAGCAATGCATCGTGGGCACTTAGCTTTTCACAGGCACCTTATTACCAGGGCCCTGGGTATTTTCCCCATATATTTGAAGTGAGCCAAGAGGCACTTCTAATCTATTTGCCAATTCTGGAGGATGGTTGTTTTAAAGACAGCCTCAGCAAAATACTGAAGAAAGAGAAAATATATTGTATACTACACTAACACTGTCTTTCAACCAAAGGATATCAGCTTCTTGAACAGAGTGCTGTCAAAGACAAATCCATTAGCTGTAACTTTCTCATGTAGATTTAATAAAATTTGAAATATCAAAAGAATAAACAATGAAAGAATAAAAGTTGGCTTATCAACTGTACACATTATTGCTCTACTTCCTGCCCAGCAAGAAAACAGGAAGAAAAATATACTGATGAGAGGTAAAAGAAAAAACACCACTTTCAGTCCAGTGATTTAGTTTTGGTATGAATAACATTAAGCATTATGCCAGTGGACAGATCCACATCATATCGTTCTCTGCCTGGGTACATGACTCCAGCATAGATGATGCTGAGACAAGACCCCAGGCAAGCTCAATGATGCTCTCCATTAGAGGGAGCTGGTGCTTCTCATCTGTCATGCTCAGCATGTAAGACCTGTCCATTTCCTGGGAGTCATCAGAGCCCCCCCAAAAAGACTCAACTCACTAGCAATGTGGAAACTAGAATTGTCACTGGAGGAGACCAGGGAAGACATACTTGGACAGTCAAGATCAAAAGTCACACTTCCTTCCAAAGAAGGCTAGGTGAAAAATATAAGTTCTTGGTCTCCAATGCAGATTTGACTAACAAGGATTTTGACAGACTCTCAGCAGGGTTTTTTATCTACAATATAATTAGATCTGCCAAACTTTATAAATCTTTACAGACAGGTTTGAAATATAGTTAGAAGCCTAAATTTTAATTTCATCAGGTATCTACTCTCCAGGAGCACGTCTATGGAAATTTTAGGCTCCTTCTTGATGTTTAACTATACATTTAAATTTTAAAACACAGACTAGATATTTTTTATCAGTATAAATCTACCCAACAAGTGGGTGGGAATTCTCTACTGCATCATCCTCTGAGGCCACCCACTAACAGAAAAGGCTACCCCTCCCAGGCCCAGAACCAGGAATGTGGCAAGATGGGCAAAAGCAATCAGCTCTCCTGCAAATGCTGACAGCTACTCTATCCAGGGGCAAACACGTTTCTATAATTCTGCCAATATGATAATATATACCCAAATATTCAATGCAATTGCTGTACTTTTAGAAAAGACTTCGTTCCTTCCTTCCTTTCTTCCCTCCACCGCCTTCCTTCCATGCCTCCTACCTTCCTCCCTCTTCCAAGGCACATAAGGGTACAGCAGAACATATCACAACCTTAATTCAGATACGACAAATCATAAATTCAAATTAGAGGGCTTGCCACCACCCTGCCCACTCCCTTCTATGAACTTTATCATTTTATAGCACCTAAATTTGATCACTTATAGCTGGAAGGAAGAAATTACCAACATAAACAAATACAATCAGAGAAAATATTCAAACATGTATCACATTTCATTAAGAATAGCTTATTCAGATACATCCATAAGGAAAAGGCTGAGTAATATTTATTTCGAGCAACCCCATTTTAGAGCAGACAACTGTTCCTTTGTGTACACCTGTCCAAGCAGGAGGTTTGAGCTTAAGGAGTGGGACCGGGTTTGAAGTGAGTGACAAGCCTCAGCTCTGAGCACGTCAGAAGCCTGAATGATGCTGACGGAGTTCGAACAAGGCAGTGGGCATAAGTGGGTTCTGAAAAGAGAGCTCAGAACCAGGTAGACTCCAGCCGAGAGTCAGCCACTGTACCAACAAAAAAAGAGTACAGAGTGCCAGGAAACCAAACAGGTCACACCAAGAGAGAACAGAGAAAGGTGAGCCAGAAAACAGGGAGGCATAGACAGGGTCCAGAGTGGCCTCCACAGTCTGTATGGATTATGTTGTTTTTCCCCCAAGGCTGCTCCCACCTGTCTGTTTCGAGAGCAGAAGTTCTACCAGTTTAACATCTCTAATTTACAAATGGACTGCACCTTGTGGACCCTATGACTCTTAGAATTAATTAAATTTCCCATTTTCTTCTGGTCACCAAGAAGCTTAAAGCTTAGTTTGTTGCCCGCTTGCAAGTACAGATAACTTTTTGTCATACGTTTCTCTGTACTAACTTTAGCCCTGATATTACTCTGGTGTTAACATGACTATCCTTTCACCTCACCCAGAATCTTTCATATATTTCTGCTAATTACCTTAAATATTAGCAATAAGGACCATTAGGCAATTAAGCATACTTCCTCTTATATGAGTGATCTGTATAGCAAGACTTTGGCTTCAGTCCATTCTTTGAAGCTCAGAACACATTTTATCATAGAAATTACTTAGAAAGCCTATCTCACACAAGCCTATTTAAACTTATGCTGTAAGCATACTCAAGCATTCTCTTTGTTGGCTGTGTTTCCAAGCATCAGTTTTTCACCTGGTGCATACTAAGTTATTTATTAGTAATCCAAACTCTTCAATGAGCTGGATATCTAATTTGAGATTCTATTTTTCATAAAGATCCCTTTCTGGATACCTTCCAACTTCTAAGTTATGCATCAAAGAATGATGTGAGATAAAGTAGACTCAAGAAAAAACTGTGCAGGTTAAAGAAAACATTAAAATAAACAGAACTCCCTTATACATTCACAAAACCACTTTTATCAATTACTAGCAAGATAACTAGTCCTTAATGGAACATTCTAGTTAAGTTACAGAGGCACTGTCTTGAATATGGTTCAGGTATTGAGAGAGGTCTGACTGTGACATTTGTCACCCATTCGTCCTCAGAGTGTTTTGGCTAACTAGCTGACAGGGCAGAAATTCTCTTCTTATATCATACCCTGACGCCACCCATTCATGGGAGAGAGTCCTCCTCCAGGTACAGACCCAAGAATGTGTCCAGATAGTCGAAACCATCAACTCTCCTGGGAATGCTGACAGCTACTTTATTCAGGGGTGAAAAAGACAATGGTTTCTCACCGATGGGTAAGCACCCTTCAACCACATGCCAAATCACACACTTGGGAATACTTTGCAGAGTGGGTGCATGAAAACTTTGTTGAATTAATAAATGATATTAGCTGGAACTACAGGATCTGGGAACAAAGGACAATAGGAGGAGGAGGAAAAGAAAGAGGAGAAGAAAAATAATGAAATTATTTTCCTGAACAAAAGCTGGCTTTGGACAAATTATAGGATTTGAGACAAAAACTGATTTGGATCATGATTTCAGCACTTGTAAACTCTATAAACTTGCTTTCCTTCCTGTTAAAAAGGAGAGTTATCCCTGATGCTATCTAGGGCCAACCACTCCCTGGTACACAAATCCTTCCATTCCTTCCTTCTCAAAGTTTTTGATCTTGCCTCTCTCCTAAAATTGTCTGTTTCTTTCTCCAAACCAGATTGCTCCTGATACCATTCACAGATGCTATAAAAACTCCAATTAAAAAAAAAAAGATCTCCCTGACCCAAAATCCCTCCAGCCACCATGCTATTCGCTCACACACAATAGAAATCCTCTAAAACGTACTAATTGCTTGGATCAAATCTTCCTCTGGCTGCCTAAATATAGCTTTTGTCAAGGCCATGGGTTTCATCTTACTAAATCCAGTGGTCAGTTTTCAGCTTACCTTGCTGAAGCTAATTCCAACAAAGGTGTGTGCTCCCCATTCCACAGCATGGAGCTGTGATGAGAGATGCCTGATGAACTAGAAATTACCTTTCTAAGCAACTCTTACCAGCCCCACAGCCATGTGTGGCCATTAAACTAGTTTTTGACGATGGACAGAGATTAGATCATAAAAGATCTTACAGAGCATGGTAAAGAGTTTGGATTTTATTCTGCAGTTGGTAGGCAATCATTGGATTGTTTTAAGCAAGGCCTTCCTTCTCCTTGAACCTGAAAAGCTCATTCCTGGGAAAGTCCTCAGTGTTTACTTTTACTTATTCCCTCTTGCCATTGATCTTTGCATAGCCAGCTACTTCTAACCTTTACAGGTCTCTGGTCAAAGCCATCCCCACTAACTTACCTATTCAAAAAGAGGGTGCCTTACATCCTCCTCACTCTAACATATGTTTCCCCATAGCACTTATCATTGCTGACATTACACATTCCATTCACTTATTCTCAGGCTTCAAAGTACATCAGAATCATCTGGGCACTTGCTAAAAATACATATTTATGTCCCAAATCCCCAGAAATTGGGAGATTTGAAAGGTGCCCAGCAATCTGCATGTAACCAGATGACTCTGAGCCACAGATACGCACCTCATATAGGTACATGGACTCCTGGTCCAGTCAAAGAAGTACTGCCCTCCATACTTGGCCCCTGGCATGAAAATGATACATTTTCAAAGAGAATGAATTTCTGCTAAGGGAGAACTTTTATTATATGGGACTATACCTGGCTTAACTAGAAGAAAAGAACCATCTGGCTGGGCAGCTGGTTTCTCCAGAACATTTCTGAATTATTCCAACTGCACAAACCCTGTTCCTAAAGCCTAAAGTCATTGTATAACTTTGAGTATATTACTTTACCCCTGTGGCCCTCCACTGTCACTTCTATAAAATAAGATTATATTGAACTAGGTGTTATCTTTGATCCTCTCAACCCCAGGAGTCTTAAACCACAGGTACTCATTTTACAGTGCGTATACCCTTAAGCAATAATCTGCAATAAGAGATCAACACTGAGCAACAGAGAGGTTTGTTACAAAGGGGAAATGTCATTATAGACCCCTAGAACTACACAACAACTTCCCATGGCACTAAATAGCTAGTTGAAGTACTTTTGTTAGCTGAGTCTTGCACAACTGCTAAGGAGTTCTGAACATTTGATCATAAACATTTCTGTGCGGAAATGCTAAGAACCAGGACAGGCACAACTGCACCAAAAAGGATAAAGAAGGGAGCCCCTCCCCAAGCAAGAAAATAATTAAAATAGAGATGCTACATTGCAATTAGTAAACTCCACAAACTCTAACTGCAAGACACAGAGGATTAGAGTGTTATTATTCCATTGATTACAAACTGTCAAATAGTACAATTTTGTTAAGGCATTCAAGGGAGAGACATGAAGAGGGGAAAAAAGAGTTTCCCCAAGATGACAGCATCAAGACAATATGGATAAGGGATGTAAAAGAACTGAGAAATGGCAGTAATGACCAAATTACTTGCTGGGCCAAGTACTGAGCTGGGCATCGAAGATAAAAAGATGGTTAGAAAATAGCGTGTGTCCTCAAGGCACTGAAACCACAAGCAGACAATAGCAATATAGTTCAGCAGGGACACAGAGGAGGCTGTGCTCCACTCTGCTGGGGAAGGGCCAGAGGAGGCTTCCCGCAGGAGATGATGCTTGAACTCAGACTTGAAGGATGAATAAGGAGTTTGCCTAGAGGTAGAAGGAAAAAATGCCTACCTGGTACAGAAATAATACAGGAAGACACTAACTGTGTTATTGTGTTAGTACTTTTCTTTTTGCCATAGAATTCAGCCTGAATATGAATCAGCTTTGTGAGTTAACTTTGACCAGTAGAATGCCACAGAAGTGACAGTGTGTCAGCTCCAAGCCTAGCTCTCATGAGGCTTTGCACACTTTCATCACCAACTCAGATCCTTGCAATCACCATGTGAACAAGCCTGAGCTAACTTTCAGGAAGATGAGCAGCCACATGGAAGAGAGCTCTCCTAGATCAGCCAGCCCCAGCCAGTCTGCCAACTAACCACAGATGCATGTCCAAGTGAAGCCAAGATCTTGAATACAAGATTGCTAGTTTTTCTCCTGGTCAGCCATAGACTCATGAACAATAATAAATGATTGTTGTTTAAAGCTAGTGAATTCTGAAATGGTTTCTCATGCATCTGTAGTTAATTGAAAAAGCTCCTTGCAACTTGAGTTTACAATTTCATTAGACAAGGCTAAGAAAAAGAATAATAATATGAGTCCTAACAATGCATTGGAGAAGGAAATGGCAACCCACTCCAGTGTTCTTGCCTAGAGAATCCTAGGGACGGCAGAGCCTGGTGGGCTGCCATCTATGGGGTCGCACAGAGTCGGACACGACTGAAGCGACTTAGCAGCAGCAGCAACAGTGTAGTAATCAGTCTCTTGGAGTTTCCATTAATTGTTTTAAACTATCATGGTTTCAAGTCCTTCAATAAGGCAATGCTCATCCCCTAGATCAGCATCACAGACAAGCTGAAACAAAAGACTATAGGGTAGAAAGGAAAAATCTTTTCTTGTTATCATTCTGTTAACCAATGCCCACCATGTTCCTCACCTCCCCTGCTTGTTTCTGATCAAACTCAGTAAATGAAACCACAGAAGCAACCTCCTAGAAGAGGTCTAAAATAGGAAAAGTACAATAGTATTCCCCTTTCTTACCAAATACTTTCAGATGCCATATACACAAATAATTAAACATAAAATGTTGGGTTTCTTTTACTGCCTATGTTAACTTTTAGTTTAGAAGTTGCCTGGTTTTGATGGTCTCAAGTAGACTCAACTCCTACTCCCTGACTTTGAGTATTAGTACACACTGGAAGTTTTCCATGATTATATCAAATTGAGTCCAAGTGGCCCACTGAGACAACTTAATCATCTGAGTGCCCAACTACGAAGAGTGACTTTAGGAGATTCCGGTAGAACTACATGTCCAAGGATAAATCCCCAACACCTCTCTGTTCCTACATCCTCTGCATTCTTTCTCCATGCAAAAATCAGAAAATATTTTTTTTCCCTCTAGAAGAAAACATGAAATTAAAAAATTACTATAAGCTCCTTCTTATCCAAGCTTAATTAATATAACCCATCATATGATTCAGCATGGACAAGACACCTACCCCAGAGAAAATACATCATGATCCTAAAAAGTCTGTTTATTCAGTTTTGGGTTACAAAAATTTTCTCTGAGTAGATGAAAAATGGCAGTATATGTACAACCCAGTAAGCTAAACAAAGAGCTTTGTTAGCTGACATGTCAGTCTATGGGCAAGGTTGTAAAGAAGATAAAATTTGTTCACAATTTCAGAATACTCCATTGCTTTCTGTCATTCAGTTCAGTTCAGGTCAGTTCAGTCCCTCAGTCATGTCAGACTCTTTGCAACCCCATGGACTGCAGCATGCCACGCCTCCCTGTCCATCACCAACTCCAGGAGTTTACTCAAACTCATATCCATTGAGTTGTTGATGCCATCCAACCATCTCATCCTCAGGTGTCCCCTTCTCCTCCTGCCTTCAATCTTTCCCAGCATAAAGATCTTTTCCAGTAAGTCAATTCTGTGAATCAGGTGGCCAAAGTATTGGAGTTTCAGCTTAGCACCAGTTCTTCCAATGAATATTCAGGACTGATTTCCTTCAGGATGGACTGATTGGATCTCCTTGCAGTCCAAGGGACTCTCAAGAGTCTTCTCCAACACCACAGTTCAAAAATATCAATTCTTTGGAGCTCAGCTTTCTTTATAGTCCAATTCTCACATCCATACATGACTACTGGAAAAACCATACCCTTGACTAGAAGGACCTTTGTTGGCAAAGTAATGTCTCTGCTTTTTAACATGCTGTCTAGGTTGGTCATAACTTTTCTTCCAAGGAGTAAGCGTCTTTTTATTTCATGCCTGCAGTCACCACCTGCAGTGATTTTGGAGCCCAGGAAAATAAAGTCTGACACTGTTTCCACTGTTTCCCCATCTATTTGCCATGAAGTGATGGGACCAGATGCCATGATCTTAATTTTCTGAATGTTGAGCTTTAAGCCAACTTTTTCACTCTCCTCTTTCACTTTCATCAAGAGGCTCTTTAGTTCTTCTTCATTTTCTGCCATAAGGGTGGTGTCATATGCATATCTGAGGTTATTGATATGTCTTCCAAAAAATCTTCATTCCAGCTTGTGCTTCATCCAGCCCAGCGTTTCTCATGATGTACTCTGCATATAAGTTAAATAAGCAGGGTTACAATATACAGCCTTGATGTACTCCTTTTCCTATTTGGAACCAGTCTGTTGTTCCATGTCCAGTTCTAACTGTTGCTTCCTGACCTGCATACAGATTTCTCAAGAGGCAGGTCAGGTGGTCTGGTATTCCCATCTCTTGGAGAATTTTCCACAGTTTATTGTGATCCACACAGTCAAAGTCTTTGGCATAGTCAATAAAGCAGAAATGGATGTTTTTCTGGAATTCTCTTGCTGTTTCGATGATCCAGCAGATGATGGCAATTGGATCTCTGGTTCCTCTGCCTTTTCTAAAACCAGCTTGAACATCTGGAAGTTCATGGTTCATGTACTGTTGAAGCCTGGCTTGGAGAATTTTGAGCATTATTTTGCTATCATGTGAGATGAGTGCAATTGTGCAGTAGTTTGAGCATTCTTTGGCATTGCCTTTCTTAGGGATCAGAATGAAAACTGACCTTTTCCAGTCCTGTGGCCACTTCTGAGTTTTCCAAATTTGCTGGCATATGGAATGCAGCACTTTCACAGCATCATTTTTCAGGATTTGGAATAGCTCAACTGGAATTCCATCACCTCCACTAGCTTTGTTCGTAGTGATACTTCCTAAGGCCCACTTACTTCACATTCCAAGATGTCTGGCTCTAGGTGAGTGATCACACAATCATGATTATCTGGGTCATGGAAGATCTTTTTTGTACAGTTCTTCTGTGTATTCTTGCCACCTCTTCTTAATATCTTCTGCTTCTGTTAGGTCCCTACCATTTCTGTCCTTTATCGAGCCCATCTTTGCATGAAATGTTCCCTTGGTATCTCTAATTTTCTTGAAGAGATCTCTAATCTTTCCCATTCTATTGTTTTCCTCTATTTCTTTGCATTGATCACTGAAGAAGGCATTCTTATCTCTTCTTGCTATTCTTTGGAACTCTACATTCAAATGGGTATATATTTCCTTTTTTCCTTTGCTTTTGGCTTCTCTTCTTTTCACAGCTATTTGTGAGGCCTCCTCAGACAGCCATTTTGCTTTTTTGCATTTCTTTTTCTTGGGGATGATCTTGCTCCCTGTCTCCTGTACAATGTCATGAACCTCTGTTCATAGTTCACCAGGCACTCTGTCTATCAGATCTAGTCCCTTAAATCTATTTCTCACTTCCACTGTATAATTTTGTTAGGGATTTGATTTAGGTCATACCTGAATGGTCTAGTGGTTTTCCCTACTTTCTTCAATTTAAGTCTGAATTTTGCAATAAGGAGTTTTTGATCTGGGCCACAGTCAGCTCCTTGTCTTGTTTTTGCTGACTGTATAGGGCTTCTCCATCTTTGGCTGCAAAGAATATAATCAATCTGATTTCAGTGTTGACCATCTGGTGATGTACATGTGTAGAGTCTTCTCTTGTGTTGTTGGAAGAGGGTGTTTGCTGTGACCAGTGCATTTTCTTGGCAGAATTCTGTTAGCCTTTGCCCTGCTTTATTCTGTACTCCAAGGCCAAATCTGCCTGTTACTCCAGGTGTTTCTTGACTTCCTACTTTTGCATTCCAGTCCCCTATAATGAAAAGGACATCTTTTTTGGGTGTTAGTTCTAGAAGGTCTTGTAGGTCTTCATTGAACCATTTCACTTCAGCTTCCTCAGCATTACTGATCGGGACATAGACTTGGATTACCGTGATATTGAATGGTTTGCCTTAGAAATGAACAGAGATCATTCTGTCGTTTTTGAGATTGCATCCAAGTACTGCATTTCAGACTCTTTTGTTGACCATGATGGCCACTCCATTTCTTCTGAGGGATTCCTGCCTGCAGTAGTAGATATAATGGTCATCTGAGTTAAATTCACCCATTCCAGTCCATTTCAGTTCGCTGATTCCTAGAATGTCGACATTCACTCTTGCCATATCCTGTTTGACCACTTCCAATTTGCCTTGATTCATGGACCTGACATTCCAGGTTCCTATGCAATATTGCTCTTTATAGCATCGGACCTTGCTTCTATCACCTGTGGCTTCAGTCACAGCCACAGCTGGGTATTGTTTTTGCTTTGGCTCCATCCCTTCATTCTTTCTGGAGTTATTTCTCCACTGATCTCCAGTAGCATATTGGGCACCTACTGACCTGGGGAGTTTCTCTTTCAGTATCCTATCATTTTGCCTTTTCATACTGTTCATGGGGTTCTCAAGGCAAGAATACTGAAGTGGTTTGCCATTCCCTTCTCCAGTGGACCACATTCTGTCAAATCTCTCCACCATGACCCACCCGTCTTGGGTTGCCCCACGGGTATGGCTTAGTTTCATTAAGTTAGACAAGGCTGTAGTCCTAGTGTGATTAGATTGACTAGTTTTCTGTGAGTATGGTTTCAGTGTGTTTGCCCTCTGATGCCCTCTTGCAACACCTACCGTCTTACTTGGGTTTCTCTTACCTTGGGCGTGGGGTATCTCTTCATGGCTGCTCCAGCAAAGCGCAGCCATTGCTTCTTACCTTGGACGAGGGGTATCTCCTCACCGCCACCCTTCCTGACCTTCAATGTGGGATAGCTCCTCTAGGCCCTCCTGCACCCGCGCAATATGGCACATGGAACACAGCATCTTATTTTGTTCCTTCTAAAACCCCACTGAACGATAGTCAGGAGGGTTTTTTCCCTCAAAAAAAAATATATAAAACACATATTATAAAATTGCATAGAACTAAACACATACACTGCTGCAGTCCATGGGGTCCATGGGGTTGCAGAGTCAGACACGGCTGAGCGATTGAACTGAACTAACAGAAACACACACACAAGGAGGACATGGCAACCCACTCCAGTATTCCTGCCTGGAGAATCTTAATAGACAGAGGAGCCTGGTGGGCGACAGTCCATGGGGTCACAAAGAGTCGGACACGACTGAGCGACTAAGCACAGCACACAGCACAGCAAACACACACACACACACACACAAGTACATGTAAAACTGATGAAATCCGAATAAGATCAGTGGATTATGTCAGTTTCCTGATTCTGATATTATATTAGGCAAGATATTTTAATTAGGAAAGCTCAGTGAAGGATATATGGAATTTCTCAGAAGTCTTCTTTTATTTCTCAAATTGACATATAATTTGATGTACAACATTGAATTATTTTTTATAATTACACATAAATCTAGAATTATCTCAAAATAATCAATCTAATCAAAAAAATAACCTGCAAAATTAGGAAGAAAAAGAATGGGTAACATCAGTAAAATTTTGGAAGCAATCAAGTAGATAAATATGAGATAACTGTCTCTGCTGACTCCAGAAACCAATTCCAAGACAGCAGTAGGAAAGTTGAGAAGCAACCTTATTTAACCACAGAATCTTCAGAAGGTTTGGGAACTGGTAACAAAAAGCCCCCTGGTAATGCAGCCCCTTGAAGAGGGAGTGAAGGCTAATGAAAGCAGGATCTGATAGACTTTTGTAGAAGCAGTTAGGTCCCTAGAACCCCTCCCTCTTCGCTGCCCCCCTTCCCCATTCTTCCTCCTACACACTGCCAGAGACTGTTCTGGGGTGAGTAAGGCAAAAAACCTCTGTACTGGGGACTCTGGTAGCAGACGAGTGAGGTAAACAGAGAAGCAAAGTCAATGAATGGATATGACCAATGAAAACCCCTCTACCATTTTTACCTTCTTGACTCCTTGACCCTTGACAGCCAAGAATTTACTCTCCAGGCTGGAAACTAAAAGAATAATTTGAGTGGAATCTGACTAGCCCAAGAGAAAACACATGGAGATATTGAATACAGAAGTATACTAATCAAGATTCAGTCCGGAAATCAGAGCCACTGTAAGTATTAAGGGACCAAGGATTTTTTTCTTAGGAATTAGAGTTTGCACAAATATGGGAGGAGCTGGGGAAATGGAAGTCTGGAGGAGGGCAATCAGAAGATCAGGGAAAATGACTACCGGCTGTGATAGAATGAAATAGTAATTACCAAAGACATCCACAGCCTACCCCCCGCCCCTGCCCCAGAACATGTTCCCTTACATGGCAATAGAAACTTTGTAGGTGTGATTAATCTAGGGATTCTGAGTTGGGAGATTATCCTGGATTATCCAGATGGGCCCAGTATTATCACAGAAATACTTATAAGGGGGAGGCAGGAGGATCAAAATGAGAAAAAGGAGATTTGAAGACAGACCACAAGTTGTAGTGATGGGTTTTGAAGATGAAGGAGTCAGGAGCCAAGAAATGTATTAATAGTTGGCCTCTAGAAGCTGAAAAAGGCATGGAAATGGATTTCTCCCCTGAAGCCTTCAGAAGAAACACCTTAATTTTAGAATTCTGACTCTAGAATTATAAATTTTTGTTGTTTTAAACCAGTATTTTTGATATAATTTGTTACAGCAGACATAGACAACAAATACACTCACAACATCTTGAAGCAAGGGTATAGATGAAACTTATAGGAAATTTTGAGAAAAAGTACATGTTTGATCATCCAAGTGGAATGGTGCATGTATGACCCATGGCAGGTCTGTAGAAGCTATGGCCTCTATGAGCACTGTGGTCAAGTGCTTGATGAATTGAGGTTACTCTCAGTTAGCAGGTTCAGTAGGCAAGAGGAGAGACTGGAGACATTGCATTATACCTATATGTCATTGTCTCTGATCACTGCGACATCTGAGAGTAACAGCTCCTACTTCATCTCCACTTTCCCAATCTTACACAAGTTTGCCTCTTTGCTCAAGCTAATCACACAGGAAAAGGGGATCCAGAAAAGGTAATTTCCAATCTTAAATAGGAGCAGTAATGCCAACATGACAAAATACAGTCAAGCTCTGAGATTTCCCTAAAAAGGGCTCAGATAGCTCAACCCTCAGCAAAGCTCAAAGTCAACAAGCCCCACCCCTATGCTCAGAGCTCTCAATCACAATTTTAGTTTCTCACTTTCCTGGTGGCTCAGATGGTAAAGAATCTGCCTACAATCCACGGTTTAAATATTCCCTAGAGAAGTGAATGGCAACCCACTACAGTATTCTTGCCTGGAGAATTCCATGGACAGAGGAGTCTGGTGGGCTACAGTCCATAGGGTTCCAAAGAATCGGACATGACTGAGCAGCTAAAAATTTCACTTTCTTTTTATATATAAGCAAACAATCTAAGATTATCAAACTGGGTAATGACAGAATGATCTCTGTTCATTTCCAAGGGAAACAATTCATTATCACAGTAATCTAAGTCTATACACCAACCAGTAATGCTGAAGAAGCTGAAGTTGAATGGTTCCATGAAGACCTATAAGACCTTCTAGAACTAACAGCAAAAAAAGATATCCTTTTCATCATACGGGACTGGAATGCAAAAGTAAGAAGTCAAGAGATACCTGGAGCAAAGGCAAATTTGGCCTTAGAGTACAAAATGAAGCAGGGTAAAGACAGAGTTTTCTGAAGAGAATGCACTGGTCAAAACAAATACCCTCTTCCAACAACACAAGAGAAGACTCTACACATGGATATCACCAGATGCTCAATACCGAAATCAGATTGATTATATTCTTTGCAGCCAAAGATGGAGAAGCTCTATACAGTCAGCAAAAATAAGACTGGGAGCTGACTGTGGCCCAGATCAAAAACTCCTTATTGCAAAATTCAGAATTAAATTGAAGAAAGTAGGGGAAACCACTAGACCATTCAGGTACGACCTAAATCAAATCCCTTATGATTGATTATACTGTGTAAGTGACAAATAGATTCAAGATATTAGATCTGATAGAATGCCTGAAGAACTATGGACAGAGGTTTGTGACATTGCACAGAGGCAGTGATCAAGACCATCCCCAAGAAAAAGAAATACAAAAAAGCAAAATGGCTGTCTGAGGAGGGCTTACAAATAGTTGTGAAAAGAAGAGAAGCGAAAACCAAAGGAGAAAAGGAAAGATATAAGCATCTGAACGCAGAGTTCCAAAGAATAGCAAGAAGAGATACAAAAGCCTTCCTCAGCGATCAATGCAAAGAAATAGAGGAAAACAATAGAATGGGAAAGACTAGAGATCTCTTCAAGAAAATTAAAGATATTAAGGGAATATTTCATGCAAAGATGGGCTCAATAAAGGACAGAAATGGTAGGGACTTAACAGAAGCAGAACATATTAAGAAGAGGTGGCAAGAACACACAGAAGAACTATACAAAAAAAGATCTTCATGACCCAGATAATCACGATGGTGTGATCATTCACCTAGAGCCAGACATCCTGGATGTGAAGTCAAGTGGGCCTTAGCAAACATCACTACGAACAAAGCTAGTGGAGGTGATGGAATTCCAGTTGAGCTATTTCAGATCCTGAAAGATAATGCTGTGAAAGTGCTGCACTCAATATGCCAGCAAATTTGGAAAACTCAGCAGTGGCCACAGGACTGGAAAAGGTCAGTTTTCATTCCAACCCCAAAGAAAGGCAATGCCAAACAATATTCAAACTACCACACAATTGCACTCATCTCACATGCTAGCAAAGTAATGCTCAAAATTCTCCAAGCCAGGGTTCAACAGTACATGAACCATGAACTTCCAGATGTTCAAGCTGGATTTAGTAAAGGCTGAGGAGCCAGAGATCAAATTGCCTATATCCGCTGGATCACAGAAGAAGCAAGAGAGATCCAGAAAAACATCTACTCTGCTTTATTGAAAATGCTAAAGCCTTCCACAACAAACTGTGGAAAATTCTTCAAGAGATGAGAATACCAGACCATGTTAACTGCCTCCTGAGAAACCTGTATGCAGGTCAAGACACAACAGTTAAAACTGGACATGGAACAACAGACTGGTTCCATATTGAGGAAGGAGTACATCAAGGCTGTATATTGTCACCCTGCTTATTTAACTTATATGCAGAGTACATCAAGAGAAATGCCAGGCTGGATGAAGCACAAGCTGGAATCAAGATTGTAGGGAGAAATATCAATAACCTCAGATATGCAGATGACACCACCCTTATGGCACAAAGCGAAGAAGAACCAAAGAGCCTCTTGATGAAAATGAAGGAAGAGAGTGAAAAAGTTGACTTAAAACTCAACATTCAAAAAACGAAGATCATGGCATTTGGTCGCATCACTTACTTGCAAATGGATGGGGAAACAATGGAAACAGTGACAGACTTTACTTTTGGGGGGCTCCAAAATCACTGCAGATGGTGACTGCAGCCATGAAATTAAGACGTTTGCTCCTTGGAAGAAAAGCTGTGACCAACCTAGACAGAATATTAAAAAACAGATTTTACTTTGCCAACAAAGGTCCGTCTAATCAAAGCTGTGGTTTTTCCAGTAGTCACGTAAGGATGTGAGAATTGGACTACAAAGAAAGCTGAGAATCAAAGAATTGATACTTTTGAACTCTGGTGTTGGAGAAGACTCTTGATAGTCCCTTGGACTGCAAGGGGATCTAATTAGTCAATTCTCAAGGAACTCAGTCCTGAATATTCACTGGAAGGACTGATGCTGAAGCTGGAACTCCAATACCTTGGCCACCTGATTCAAAGAACTGATTCATTGGAAAAGACCCTGATGCTGGGAAAGATTGAAGGCAGGAGGAGAAGGGGATGACAGAGGATGTGATGGCTGAATGGCATCACTGACTTGATGGCCATGAGTTTGAGTAAGATCTGGGAAGCTGGTGATGGACAGGGAGGCCTGGCCTACTGCAGTCCATGGGGTCGCAAAGAACTGGACACGACTGAGTGATTGAACTGAACTGAATGTGCTCTACCAAGAAGTGAACCAAGAAAGGGAAATACACTTGGACCAGTAAAAGAAGGAATCAAATTGGCACCACTATCAAGTCACATAATTATCATTTGTTTTTAGTGGTTGAAATAATTAGAACTAGTCTCTTGGCAAGCTTGATGATTATAATACAATACTGTTGTCTATACTCACTAAAAAAAAATTAAAGAAAGAAATAGTGGTATCATGAACCTCCGATAAATGTCTTTGGTATATATATGTAGGCCCACAGTCATGGCCAAACTATTGATGTATGCATGCATGCATGCTGAGTCACTTCAGCAGTGTCCGACTCTGTGTGACCCCATAGATGGCAGCTCACCAGGCCCCTATTCACAGGATTCTCTAGGCAAGAATACTGGAGTGGGTTGGCATTTCCTTCTCCACAAACTATTGATAGTGGCATGCAAAATAGATAAAGCTAATCGTGATAATAAAAGCCTAATTAGTAACTGCCTGTCTAGATGTGTGGGTAATGATGAAGAGGGAGCAGAAGATGAAATTCTAGGGCATTGGTGATCTTTTCTATCTTAACTGGGTGGTAGTTACATGGTATGTAAAGATTTGTCATCTAGAACTTAAAATATGTGTACTTTATAATTGTCAAAGTAAAATAAAAATATCTAAAAATGAGTTTTAAAAAGAAAGAAAGAAAGGAGTCCAGGTCAGAAGGCAAACCCCATTCATGGGATGAGCGTACAGACAACACCAGGATGTCAACTGTGCAAAAGACTCTAAGAGCATGCAATCCACTGGGGACATTTGAAGCCACCAGGAGTGTCTCAAAAAAAACTGGAGTTGACAGATTACTCGATGTGATTAACTTTGTAAAATCTCATGTTGAGAAACTGTTGGAAGTCAATAGGTACCAAGAAAATAAAGCAAATTTTAAAGAGCAATTCTTAATTTCAGGGTAAAAGTATAAAAATATAATCATAGTGGACTACATGGTTGGTGTCCTTAGCCAAATTTTAACTACCAGCATTTGCACACAGCAGACTGGAAGTGTTGAGGAACTAACAATCCTTGGGTACAGCCCTCCACAGACTTCTGACAGGAGTTACTTTATCAACAGCCCAGCTTCCTCACCCTCCAGGTGGGATGCCATGAGTGGTATGTTCCACACCATTTCCCAGAATGTCCCTCCCTGAGACTAAAGTTCCTATTACCCAGTGGTGACCACTTGACAAGACACACTTTATGACTGTCTCTACTTCCTCTGATCACTTTCCTGCTTCCCTGTTGGTGCTTCCTGTGCCTCTCAAATAATCTTTTACTGGAATCCTTACCCCCAGGGTCTGCTCTGGGAAACCCAAGATACTACAAATTTCAGGGAATAAAACTTGCAGGTATACTAATGTTAACACAATATATATTTAACCAAAATTTATAGTATAATTAAATGAGGAGAATAGGGGAGAACAAGAGGGCATGGTAATATAAGAGAGTTAAGTCCTCATCTAACGTATTAGAAGCTCAATAGATTGCTTCTAATTGATGAATCAAAAGACAGCAATATTCACATATTACTTAAGAGCATGGAAACCTATAAATGCCAGAAGGAACAATTTAAAGAGTCAAAAGTGGGTGTTTCTTGGAAGAGGGAGTCAGGAGACTCGAGAGGTTGAGACAAGAAATTGCCATATTTTGATACATAAACCCTTTATTATCATTTGACTTTTAATAGTACTATTATTTTAATAGCATTACTACTAGCATGTACTATTTTGATATCATTTAGTTGTGAGGAAAAAAAAGAAGGGATGGGAGGAAAAAAGAGAGAAGAGAAATGAAGTTCAAAAACGAGAAGGATAAAGAAGGCTGGCTCTCCTAGAAACATCAAAGTGTTTTACGACTGAAGCTGCCTTTCCCCAGCTGGACAGTTACTCCTTAACCCCAGGGCTTGTGTTAAATCCAAAGTTAGGCAAATATATTTTAGAGAGCCATGAAGTCATAAAACATGTCTATTGCAGGAAATATTTTAGACAAATACATCTGCTATTACTCACTAAAGTTACAAATGACACCATTAATGTATGTGTGTTTCTCATTCTCTTCTCCACACAACACGCTTTTCTGTCTGCAGCTCCTGGAGCCTAAAAGTATCTCTGGCTCATGAAGCTTTGTTTTTTCCCCATCCCTTCAAAGGCATTTTTATTCCCTTTCTAAATAAATACCCAAAATGAGGGGACAGACCTAAGTCCTTGTTGGTTTGGAGGGCAGAGGATACACAGATGATCGAGGCAGAGTCTTTGTTTTTTGGAAATTATGTCCCGTGGGGGAGGCTGAATAAATGAGCAAATGAAAAAACAAGATACTTACTGATTATGATATATGCTATAAAAGAAAATAACAGAGGGATATGATTGAGAATAAGTGCACAAAAGACTCACTTAGACCAGGTGCTGAGCAAGCTTTCTTTGAGAATGGTGAATGCCTAAAGAAGAACGTTCCAAATGTCCACCAGAGAGCCAGGGTTAGAACAGGCCTTTCAACAAGTATAAGGTCTCCACCACCTCGGAGGAGTAGTGGTTAGGGAAGGAAACCTAGGTGAGTGGAGTAGAAAGCAGCTTGGGATGAAAGACAGGGACAAGGTTAACCCACTTTACAATTTCACTAAGGGCTGATTGCTAAGCAGCTCCTGATCGTAACAGCAACAAGATGCATTTCCTTAATAGTCACTTAGAAGTATAAACTACTACCTTTGAGTTGATCTTTTCATTTTTATATTACACTTGAAAGGAAAGGCAATAAAAAGAACCTTTTTCCTAACAACCACAAAATACCCAGGAAAGAAGGAGAATGGCCACCTATTTGTGTATAAATCGCTTAGGTATTTCACATGCAATCCAGTGTGTACCCTGACTACTAGAGAAACTGAATAAGAGATAAAATCTTCCAAGTTAATTACACTTCTCACACAAAAATTCAATTAAAATACTTGCTTCTCAATTATTTTATCTCTGAAATGGGAGTAATGACCCTGTTCTCCCCGTCCCCCTCCCCACAAAGTATTAAAATTAAGGGACCTATAATTAAATTTTCTATCTGCCCCAAGTCAAGGTCTTATGTGATGTGAAAGGAAAGTATTACTGTAGACATTTTTCACAGTAACTTTATTGTCAGCTAGCTAGTTTATAGCCTGGGCATTCATGCATAATTTTATATCTCAACATATTGTTCATTTTTCATAATTTTAAATCACAGACAAGGAGGTGCCAGTGAGCCGAAGCGAGGACAGAAAAAGCAATACTATTTGGGAAAATTACCCATGTTTTTCTGGAGTCAACTACTGGAAACTGATGAGTAACCATAAATTTTCAGTCTAAACAATTAGTCTGAAAGAGACAAAACTATAACTAAAAATGAGGTTATGAATCTAAATTTCTAAGGTAATTTTAGAGGCATTTGAATTGTACGAAATCCTCAATCAGTGTCTGAGACAAACTGTTCTAAGTTTTGCTATTTGCCATTTGTTAGGGCCCAAGAATGGAGAAGGCAATGGCACCCCACTCCAGTACTCTTGCCTGGAAAATCCCATGGGCAGAGGAGCCAGGTAGGCTGCAGTCCATGGGGTCGCTAAGAGTCATGACTGAGCGACTTCACTTTCACTTTTCACTTTCATGCATTGGAGAAGGAAATGGCAACCCACGCCAGTGTTCTTACCTGGAGAATCCCAGGGAAGGGGGAGCCTGGTGGGCTGCCGTCTATGGGGTCACACAGAGTCGGACACGACTGAAGCGACTTAGCAGCAGCAGCAGGGCCCAAGAAAATTCCGTGGATAGAGGAGTCAGGTGGGCTATACGGTCCATGGGATCGCAAAGAGTCAACCACAACTGAGCCACCAAGCATGCATGCGTGCGCACACACACACACACCAGCAGTGCTTTTAAGATCCCTCTGGGTCTATTACAAGTGATAGATTTTCCTCAGTCAGTCATTTCCTCACTTACTCTACAAACACCTATTAAACCCCTACTCTGGATTTGCACCAGGAAATTGGGATACGGTGAACCACAGGACAGAATGATGGTACTCACACTGTAGTGAGGAAGACAGGAAACAAGTGTAAACTATGCAGACAGTGACGTAGGAGGTAATGTGATGGAATGACTGGAAAATGGGGTGCAGCCTTAGACTGGGTAGTCAGAAGGGCCTCTCAGAAGTGACATTTGATCTGAGACACTGAATGATGAGAAGAAAACTTACAAAAGGGTAGGTGAAGTATTGCAGGCAGAGCTAGGTGCAAGAAATCCCAAAACAATCTAAAATCACTGTTTTCACATGTTCCATAACAATACGTAGTTTGTGGTGTGTGTTTGTGTGTTTGCCTATGTATTAAATGTCTGAAACTTTTCTTCAAAATATCAATAGTTGTTTTTTTGGATAGAGAACTTTTATTCTCTTCTTCACATTTCTTGTAATTTCTAATTATCTACAATTCACATTAATTACTTATGTAATAAAAAGCAACTATTTTGGAAAGTTTCATTTTTCTTCTTAAAAACAATAAAATGTAAATTCAGAGAGAAAATGACCATTTTATCAATTTAATAAACCTTACTTTGACTTTTAAAATTCAAAATCTGGGATAATTGTGGCCACAATGAACTGAACTTTGCTTTGCTATCATACATGAAAATAAATGACTGGAAATAATCCAAAGACAGTGATTTAGTCCAATGTAGAGCTAAAACTAATAGCCTGTTTCAAGCTGCTCTTTTCTAGGCTATTCTTTCAAACACCATTTGTTGTTGCTGCTGTGCTTAGTCGTTCAATCGTGTCCGACTCTTTGAGACCCCATGGACTGTAGCTCACCAGGTTCCTCTGTCCATGGAATACTTCCTCTGTCCAGGCAAGAATACTGTAGTGGGTTGCCATGCCCTCCCTCCAGGGGATCATCCCAGCCCAGGGATTAAACCCAGGTCTCCTACTTTGCAGGCTGATTCTTTACCGTCTGAACCACCAGGGAAGCCCAGGGAAGCTCTTTTCTAGGCTGTCCATTCAAACACCATTTGTGACAACAAATGGTTGTCTACATGCCTTCCTTACAAAAAGCCCAGCCCAGCCTCTGTGCCAGGTTATCACTTACACTTACAAACAATGCCACTGCAGTTCCTAAAGAATGTTCTTTTAGCTCAACCTTTTACCAGGTCCTGATTCCATCTTTGCCCCAGTTAGGGAACTGGCCAGAAGTTTTGCTGTGCTTAGTAAATATATCATGTTGAGAACAGCTAAGATGTCATATACATCTTATTATAGAAGCTAGAATCCTACAATCATAGACACATATAATTCTGGGAAATAAACAATTCCAGTTTCAGTGACCAGATACAGTAGTGACAGGGCTCTGGAGTGGCCACACAGGGGGGCAGGTGGTAGCAGCAGTGAGGTAGTAGCAGCATCCTTGAACAAACAAGGATGCTGGGAGCTGAGGTAAGATCATAGGAAGTCTTCCATGGACTTCCATGGACTTCCATGGACAAGGATCTTAGTTAGGTAAGAGGCAGCACAAAGCGTCAGGTGTGATGTGATCAGGAAATGTATCATTTGCAGGCTCATTTGCATTTTGACCAACCTGGCAGTTCCCAGGTCACCTCGAAAGGGCTGTTATGGCCCCTCCACACACTGGAAGGCTGGAAGGTGGCACCATTGGGCACAGACTGCCCCAAACCTGTCTTAGACTTAGAGTAATCTGAGTAATCTGTTCCTGAAAAGATGGGATTTCTGGACTCAACTCCCAGAGACCACAGTTTAGTAGGTCTGGCTTGGAGTTTCCAAATCTATGTTCTTCCAAATCTCCTGCAGGTGACACAACTGGGTTTGGGAGACTGAGCTTTAAGGGCAAAGCTGGCAGGCCCTCAGTTAGCAATGTAAGTTTGAGATGCATCTTGAGGTAAAACTTCGCAGGAGTGGAACAGCAACCAGCACCCTAAGCTGCTGCTCTCTTACTGTGTAAGAAAGTTTTCTAGCACAAAGTTTTCTAGCACAAAATGAACTGGAAAAGGGCTTGGCATAAGGAACACTTGACATTTCCAGCCTGGATAATCATCAGAATCACTTGAGAAGTGCTGTTGATTTCGTTACTGGTATTGTTCTGAAATGGGTATTATTGTTTTAACACAGTCTCAGGCCCCACCCCATAGTCTGATGCAGTGTGTCTGGGATGAAGTTCACAAATCTGCACTGTAACCATCCTGAGAGAGTGGCTTAGGAACCACTGTTCTAGACTAGCAGTCCTGAAACTTTAGCCTGTCTACCTCACTGCTGCTGCTGCTAAGTCACTTCAGTCATGTCTGACTCTGTGTGATCCCAGACGGCAGCCACCAGGCTCCCCCGTCCCTGGGATTCTCCAGGCAAGAACACTGGAGTGGGTTGCCATTTCCTTCTCCAATGCATGAAAGTGAAAAGTGAAAGGGAAGTCGCTCAGTTGTGTCCAACTCTTAGCAACCCCATGGACTACAGCCTACCAAGCTCCTCCATCCATGGGATTTTCCAGGCAAAGTACTGGAGTGGGGTGCCATTGCCTTCTCCGGTCTACCTCACTGGCCCTAATCAAATAAGCAACACTAAAGATTCTGGCCCCACCTCCAAAGATTCTGATTCAGTAGATAGGATCCAGAAATTTCTATTTTTGACAAACAATTATCTGGCAGAGAATCCAAATACCACCTTTTCAGAAACCCTGATTCTGAACAACTACCCTTCTAATCTCCTCTGCCTCACCCAACCAGGCTAACAGTGATCTGTACTTTGCAGAAATTTGTCATTTAAAAGCAGAGAAGTAAAAGACTTCACATTATTCACATTATTCTTTAGACACCTACACACAGCAGATATCTCATTGCTTTCCACAGGCTCCAGGCAGGCTTGTCATGCATAACAAACACAGGGGCCAGCTTTATAGGCCACCAGCCACAAGGATAGGCCTATGCTGGGTAAGGCTGCTGTCCAGGGCAGTTGCCTGTGGAGTGAGCTGAAAGGGAAAGAGCAGTTAATAAATGGAAAGGAAGGCCGAAGCAAGGCCACCTTGTCAGGTAGCACTTTTAGAGCAACATGAGACAATAGACAGGATATGAAGATTAAGCTGAGGATTTGCGAACAGGACAAGTCAGGACACAAAATATAAGCTGGGATAAAGAGCTATAGCTGTGAACTGAATGCGAACATAGCAAGCCTGCGAGGCATTCAGTGTGCTGATGTGAGGGCTAAGTGACATGCCAGCAGAGCAGCCTGAGTAAAAGAAGCTGTATGGAAACATGAACTTGATTAGAGACACTGCTGGGGTCTATGAGTTCAGCAGCTGTGCTTTCCCAGCAAATGGGACTTTCAAGAGTCATGACTTGAATCCTGCACCCATGGCTACTGGGTCAGAGGGAAGCCCTTGGCCAGCAAGCCTAGTTATCTGAGGACAGACATATCAGAACATAAGCTGGAAGTTCTGATTCTTTGCTGACATGGTAATATTCACAGGAAGAAAAAGATCAGAGACCGTAATAGCTTTGAGAAGCTATTTTCCATTATATTTTAGCCAACAACTCTGGTACATATTGGCAGCTCTTAAGAGTTTGGATGTCATGAATCTTCTTTCTGGGAGAAACACTGACTCTGTTTAAATCTAACTCCTCCTTCTCCACACTTACACCCAGTTAGCTAAATGTGATTGAAACAAAACCCACAGCCATATTGACTAGTCCTGCTGTAACTTCATGACTCAGACCTGAAGGGGCCTTTTGTGTGCCCAGAGACAATGCTCTGCTTCCCTAGTCTTTCCACTCTTCCCACCTGGTCTTCCCTCTTCAAACCTTCAGGACACCCCCAACCCATCCCCGGTCTCAGCCACAGACTTCACTTCTATTTCATGGAAAAACAGAAGGTGTGAAATACTCCCATCACCAGTCTCCTTATTCCCTACATAGGTGTCTCCTCCTTGTTACCGTAGATGAACTGTTCTCTCCTAATTAACCATTCCTCCCCCACTTATATTCTGTACCCCGTCTCCTTGGGTTCTGATGGAAATCACTCCAGCAGTCATCCCTTCTTTCTCCTACAGGGCCAACTTTCCCTTCTCTACTGGCTCTTTCCCATAAGTAGACACACGTATTTTGCCAGACCCAATCATGCTCTCTTCCTTCTAATATACTCCTCATCTGACTTCGAGAGCACCTTGCACTCCTGGTTTTCCTCTGGCCTCACTAGCTATTCCTTCTTACTCATCTTTGCTGCTTCTTGCCCTCTTCCAATCTCAGGCCCCATGCTTGGAATAATTCCCTTCTCTGTCCACATTATCAGTCTCAGAATTATCAATATCATCTATGAGTTGACACCTCCCTAATTTCTATCTCTAGGCCAGTTTTCTCCCCTAAACTCAAAAATTAATACCCAACAGCACACTTGACATCTCTGTGTGGATGTCTAATGGTCATTTCTGATATTATAAGTCCAAACTGACTCTTTCTCTCCCCCTCAGCTTCACTTCCCCCAGTCTTCCTTTCTCAGGAAGACACATGTGTCCCTTCTAGCATCTCAGACTTGAAATCCTAGCGTCATCTTCAAGGCCTCTCCTTTGTTCATTCCTCACATCCATTCAATCACAAATCCTCCCAACTCTCTTTCTTCAAAAGAGATCCAGAGTCTGGGCACCCCTTGCCACCTCTACTGTGCTTCACCAGCCCAAGCCACCTCGTTCTTCACCTGGATTAAGAAGGAGCTTCCCAACTGTGGTCCCTGCTTTTGCCATCACCAATCCTGACTTGATTCTCAGCCCTGTATCCTAGACAATCCTCAACATGTGCCTTCCCATCTCCCATGAGAGAAAGCAAAAGTGCTTATGATGGCCTGCAAGGTTCTACACAACTTCACCTCTATCACCCCTCTGTTGCTTCTTACCACGAACCTCCTGCCAGCCTCACCTGCCTCTTTCTGGCCCTTCTGTTTACCAGTCACACCCCTGCTTAGGGCTCTGGACTCGCTAGCCTGTCTGCTCAGATCTCTGTGTGGCTCCCTCCTTGTCTCCTTCAGGCCTTTATTCCAGTGGCATCTTCTCAAACAGACTTTCCCTGACAGCCCTGTTTACAACTGCAGCCCCTTCATCTTCTATATCCTCTCCTGTTTCATTTTCCTCCTTAGCGCTTATCACTATCTAATGTGTTCTATGTTTAAATTAATAGTACTGTTTTCTGTACTGTTTGCCACTCATGTAAATTCCATGGGGCAAAAATACTTATGTGTTTTGTTCACTCCTGTCCATGCTCTAAATTGTGCCTAAAAAAGTGCCTGACAGGCTTAGTGCAGAACTATTATTTTCTGAAATGAATATAGCAGTTGAACACTGAGATTTCAGTCTCTTAAAGAGATGGCCCTCCAAAGTGTAATAACTCATGAGACTCATGTAATAGCTCAAGGAAGGAAGGTCAGAAAGGAAATACGCCAGAAAAAAAGGAAAAATCAAATGAAAACTTTTTCTCTGCAGTCTTTGTGTTTTTCTGAAAATTAAATACTTTTATAGTGTGATTTTGTTTTTAGAATAGTGACTAAAGGTATTTCAATATTTATGTATTACTACCTGTCCTTCATTCTCCCCAAATGGTCTATAAAACTCTGGAAATCGCTAGAGTTTATTTTAAAAATTCACAGCTCTTGATTAGAATTCTTGTACATTTGGGGAAAACGTTACAGTCTCACTTTGAAATGCAAAATCAACCTTGCATTTCTGACTCTTGGGGCATTCACAAAGGCAGAAAAAATAATTCTATGCCTCCTTCCTATGTGGGCTTCTTTGTTGTTCTGTTTATACAATGTCTTGGCCATGACCTTGCTCTCTTAGCCTAGCTTGAGGTATAAGAGTAGTGTGGGCACTGTTTAGAAATGTGTTTATTCTTGTAGACTAAGAAACAAAGAACTCATTGGCCTCCTTACACAAAAGCATCTGGATAAGAGAGGAAGGAAGAGCCAGTCTGAAGTATAACTTCCTTGGACTTTGAGATCTAAAACAGAAGTGCCAATAAGTATTTCTATGTTGAAAGGTAAAATAATATTTACCAGAATTCAGAATAGTTTTCGGAGAAGGCAATGGCACCCCACTCCAGTACTCTTGCCTGGAAAATCCCATGGACAGAGAAGCCTGGTAGGCTGCAGTCCATAGGGTCGCTAAGAGTTGGGCACGACTGAGCGACTTCCCTTTCACTTTTCACTTTCATGCATTGGAGAAGGAAATGGCAACCCACTGCAGTATTCTTGCCTGGAGAATCCCAGGGACAGAGGAGCCTAGTGGGCTGCTGTCTGTGGGGTTGCACAGAGTCGGACACGACTGAAGCGACTTAGCAGAATAGTTTTATCTATTTTTAGGTTTGTTTGCATATGTTCATCACCCATGTAAATCAAATCTACATTTCCATTTAACCACTAGAATGGGGACGGGCAGTGGCAGTGAGAATTTGAATGAAAGGAGAGTCTAGGAAACAAGTTATCTATCTAATTGCATAGTTACAGGTAACTCTTATTTACTATTACCTTCTAAGTAAGATTATTGATAGGTTTCTACATGCTATAATCTAGAATTTATAACAAACTATAAACTATAAATCATTTCCTTTCTTCCTTACCTTCTTTATTTTTTATTGGTAGGTAGCATTACTAAATAGTTATAATCCAATATTGGGATATCTAGCACTTTCTTCCTTTCCTTTTTTCCCCCTTCTTCAGCAAGTGGCTTTTCATTCACACATTCATCTTCCATCCTAGGGACAAGTTCTTCTCTAACAGTTAATAGCTGGGTGGGGCAGGGGGTGGGGGGTGGGAAACCATTTTCCTCAGTAAGGAATATATCATTTGTAGGTATGAGCATTTTATTCATAAGTTTCCCAGACTTCAGCAGGAGATTTACTCCTGACATCCTTAGAACAGAATTTTTAATATGTAATTTCTTTATAAGTATGTAATTCTATAAAACAGTCAATGAAAACACAATGAACAGTGTCTTAAGTGATTTGCTGAACTGAACTTAAAAGAGTTTATGAGGACTGTCATGGTAATAAGACAAAGTGGTATAGAAAATAGTTTTGAGTGATGAAGGGAAGTGTGGTGGTGGTTGTTTTTAAGGTATTGGTCTGTAAAATTGTCTCTATATCACTATCTGTGTCCATAAAATAAGTCAATTAAGGGATCACATAATTATTGCCAAATTACCTACTTTGAATGTCAAATGAATGCAGCAACTTCAGTTCATTTTTTAACAATGTTGGTTATTTGTTGGGCTAAATTAACAAGTTCTTTTGCTTTTAAATAAACAAATAAAGTCAAGTCAAATGATATTAAAAATTGCTGTGAGAATGAGAAAAGCATATTTAAGAATTTTAAGACTCATATGGGTGATTCTTAAGTTAGAAAAAATGCCTTTAGATTTTGTGACTTGTTCGATTCATTCCTAGATTAAAACCCATACCTTACTGTAATGCACAGCATTACCTGAGGGGAAAAACAAAAAGGAACATTTACTTAGAGCAGCATTTGGGAATATGTCGACACCACATTTCGCACTTTTACTCTTCTGCCACTTAAGTACTGATAAGCTACCATCATGAAAACAAACAGCCCAGAGATAAAACCATATAAAAATTGCTTTCTCACTGTACACTAATCTTTGGAGCCCAGGTCTACAAAAACCTCTGAGCAGCACTGAAATTACTATTTGTCTCTAATATGAAGTGCCTTTATCTCCCAGTTTTCTCCATCTTGGTAGATAACACCTTCATGCATTCAGTTTTTCGAGCAAAAGTTTTAGCACTGGCCCATGTTACTCCCTCTCCTTCATTTTTCACCATCAGCAAGTCCTTTGTTTGTACACAGTAAGCATGCTTTAGAGCCATGCATTTCTTTCTGTCTCTCCCACCCTTACCTGGCCCCATTTTTGACTCTTCTTGTACAGAGTGCAGCAATCTTGCTTGTTCTTCTCCAATCCATTCTCCAATAAATCAGAGAAATAATATTTTAAAACATAAGTCAGCTCATGTCACATCCATGCCTTGAAGGCTTCACATAGGAGCATACAGATAAAAATGGGCTTAAACATACATATTGACTTTTATTCCCTTCTGAAACCTCACTAAATCTATAGCAAAGTGATTTTTTCAAAAAGCCATAAACCTACAAGGATAGGGAAAAGAGAAAAGGAAATCCCAGTAATAAAATTTGGAGGCTGAAAGCAACGGAAAGTGTAAGAACTGATTGTAGTTCTGAGAAAGATGCCTCCTGAGTGGCCCTGCTATGTGGGCCAAGACACACCTTCTTTACACTGCAGATTTCCAAATGGTTCCTAAAATGGTGACCCCAGGCACCTCAGGGAGTGGGATGAATGGGGGCATAAAACAGGGAACATAATTCAAAACTGTGTAAAAAGTCCCTCCCGGACTCTGCAACTGGGGGGCTGTTCTCTCTCCTGCCTGATCCTAGCAGGAGACCAGAAATTTATCTACAGAAAAGATGAAATATGGGACTCCTGGACAGGGAGAATCCTGCTCCCTTGAGGGCAATGAAAGTAGTGAGAAGGCCTGTGTAATTTATGCTTAGACATTCTAGACTACTTTCCCCCACCCTCACTTTCCACAAATTGATGGAAAAACTTACCGGAAAACCGTAAACGACAACAACAACTTACTGGAAAACTGAATCTGGAAAAACTTCAACCAAAATGATGAACATCCAGGATTCTCCTACAAAAAAATCTCAGCCAGATCACCCTTGGAGTGATCTGCTTATAGTTAACAAGCTCCACCCACATGTTCACATAATCAGCTTTTAGGCCATCACTCTTCAGTGTGAGCAGACAATACAAGCTTACCATCTACTTAGTGAGAGACTCTAATAAGACAGACAGAGACAAATTTTTAAAGAGTAGGGCTGCAGGGAGACTATTTGTGAGAAACAGAGAACTACACAGAAAGAAAAAGAAAACTTACAAAAAAACCACAACACTAACAGCTCTAGAGATTTAAGAGAAAATGATGAGAAAGGGTAGAATGTTGTTTTTTTTTTAAGGACACTCAAAAAACAAAAAAAATGGGCTCTGGAAATGAAAAACAGGATAGGAGAAAAGAAAAACTGAATAGAAAATCTTGAAGATAAAATTGAGGGTATCTTCTAGAAAGATAAAAACACAAATAGATGCTAAATAGGTATAAAAATAAAATAAAAACGTTAGACAAATAGTCCAGGAGGCCTCACATTTCAATTACAATACTTCTAAACAGAAAAGAAAAGGGAAAACTAACAGGAGGAAATCAACAATGAAATAATCAAGAAAATTTTCCAGGAAAAAAAGATATGAGTGCTCAGATTCAAAGGTCCCACAAAGTGACTGACATCACGTACAAAAACAGACTCGTGCTGCTACCGCTAAGTCGCTTCAGTCGTGTCTGATTCTGTGCGACCCCATAAAGGACAGCCCACCAGGCTCCCCCGTCCCTGGGATTCTCCAGGCAAGAAGACTGGAGTGGGTTGCCATTTCCTTCTCCAATGCATGAAAGTGAAAAGTGAAAGTGAAGTCGCTCAGTCGTGTCTTGACTCGTAGCGACCCCATGGGCTGCAGCCTACCAGGCTCCTCCGTCCATGGGATTTTCCAGGCAAGAGTACTGGAGTGGGGTGCCACTGCCTTCTCCGAACATATCTATCTAAGAGGAAAAAAAAGTTTTTCCCCAAGGGAAGGGGAAACATAGGACAAAGAGAGAAGTGGAGACTGCTGTTTCTCCCAGCAGACCCACAGAGCTAGTTGAATTTCTAAAGTATGTGCATACAGTTTTAACCCGCCTTTTTGTTAAAGCCAGTAAATCTTTTTTTTTTTCCCTGAAATATACATCCTGAAGATTGCCCAATTATGAAATTCTCACAAACAAACATATATTGTGTCTACTACCTAGATCAAGAAAGGACTTCCTTGGCTTCCTTTTCTGAAGGGCCACTCCCCACAATTATTGTTTATCTCATCATCCCACCTATTTACTTTTTAGCCCAAATCATGCTGATATATCTATCTATTTAATATTTGGATGCTGACTTATCTGTTGGCTGTCCCTCCCTCTCATATGTAAACTCCACAAGCCAAGCTCTTTGTCTTTATCAATATTTACCCAATGCCGCTGTGTATGACATGTACAGTGCATAGACACATACCAATCTCTTTGTAAATGTTGTTAAATGAAGGAATAAATGAACACAAGTTTCTAAATATGACTACATCTTAAACTAGAAAGGACCCCTTGTAGCTTGTGCCTAATTTCAAATTTTGTAGATGAGGAAACTAGGTATCAGAGGAATGAATACCATCGATGACGTGCTCAAGAGAACACACCCAGAGAGTGGCAGAGTGAGAACTTAGACACAGGCCTGTTGATTGTCAGGCCAGTGCTTTTCCATGACACGAGCCCTACTTAAGAGTGCCCACTCTCAGACAGATTAACTTGCAATTATTATAATGTTCTGCAAGGTCTGCCAAGACAAAATGAAGTGCCCACACTCAGATTTTGATAAATTATAAAAACCTTTCATCCCCTTTCCCTCAGTCTAGGTTCCTTTTTCTATGTCTACTAACATTGGCAAAAAAATTGTTATGAATTCCATGTTAGTGTGCAAAGCCTGCTAGTGCCTTCTAGGAATTGTTCTGACTTATGGAGAAGGCAATGACACCCCACTCCAGCACTCTCGCCTGGAAAATCCCATGGACAGAGGAGCCTGGTAGGCTGCAGCCCATGGGGTCTCGAAGAGTCGGACATGACTGAGTGACTTCCCTTTCACTTTTCACTTTCATGCATTGGAGAAGGAAATGGCAACCCACTCCAGTGTTCTTGCCTGGAGAATCCCAGGGACGGGGGAGCCTGGTGGGCTGCCGTCTATGGGGTCATACAGAGTCGGACACGACTGAAGTGACTTAGCAGTCCATGGGATTTTCCAGGTGAGAGTGCTGGAGTGGGGTGCCATTGCAGTATGCCATATAAACCCAGCCTGTGTTCAAGACAATGCCTGAAACATATGTCCTCAATAAATATGCAGCAAATGTTGAATGAAATGCTTTCCTAGATCACACCAACTATCACATTTTTGGACATAGGAGGTAATCTGTGCTTTTAAGAAAAAATTCCCTTTTAAAATAATAAATTGCAGGGTTGGCACTACCTGCCTCCCAAAGAAGGACCTCTGGGCACAGCCAATATGAAGCCACACCCAACTGAAGACGGAGCTTTAGCACCATCAAAACGGGATGGTCTTCGCTACATTTCTGCTTGCATCCATTTTCTGTTTTCTGTACTCTCCCTGCTGCTGCTGCTGCTAAGTTGCTTCAGTCGCGTCCGACTCTGTGCGACCCCATAGATGGCAGCCCACCAGGCTCCCCCATCCCTGGGATTCTCCCTACTCACCCCTTTATGTCAGATCTTTAATGCCTTCCTGCTTTCTTCACCTCATTGTCCTGTCAAATTAACAAATGATCTTACATCATTTTATTCTTCCACTGATTATACTTCAGGATGAGTAAGAGCTGTCCTTTCCATTCATGCAGCCAACATAATCATGACACGTCTTTTATTTCCAACCATAGAAAGAAAAATTGTCTTGCTCCTTGTTAAACAGGGTTTCAAACCTGTCAAAGAGACTGCATCCAGGACTGAGCCTCCCAAGCCTTCCTTCCACAGAAGAGTGGGAGAGCGCTGTGGGGTACAGCCAGGGCCCTCTCCCTGAACTCCCTGCTAATGTAGCACCATCTCAGCATAGTCTCAACTGCCTGCAGAGGTTCAAGCATGCAGCAGAATTCATGAGTGGACTTCCCAAGAAGCCCGACATAAGGAATTGACTGGCCTATAAGGGGGACTGTGGGCACAGATAGAAAACTCATTCTATTGAAAAGAGACATGGTGGTAGTCAGAAGTGGAGGGAAATTCTGATGACCACACAGTGGCTGACACTGAGGTTTGTCTCTGGCCCAAAGACATTTTACATCAACTCTGCTTGGGTCTAGGGAAAGAAAGCTGGGAAAGAGCTATTTCCCTAAAAACTCTGTAAGCCATTGGAGGCCCTCCAGCAGAGGGTGACGCAAAGAAGGCCCTCATACCTCCTGGCTTATCACATAAGCACTGGTTTCTAGTGGGACACATCAAAATCCAGAATAGGCAGGCTGGAGAGGAGAAGGAAGAAACAGCAGATGCTATGTGGAAGCCAATCAGGCTTGTTTATGACCACAGAGGAGACACATTCCAGGGGCTTCCAGAAACACTTGAGGAGAACATCATAGTCAGGAGGAGGCAAAACCATGCAATGCTGCTGTCATGTTCAAAGAGCATGATAGGGTTGGGGACAAGAGATACATGACTTTCTGGGACTCGCAGGGTTTTAGCTGCACTGGTTTCTTTTCTCCCATCAGTGTCCCCCGAAGACTGTGCACATCCTGAGGGCAGGCTCAGAGTCTGGCCTCCATCAAGACGTGAGGAGTAAGCAAAGGAAGGAATAGAGTAGTGGGACCAAACCTCTTTGATTCAGGAAATTATTGAGAAGAACCTTATGGGAGAGGTATTTCTGAGTCTAGTTTCATTTTATACAGTAAGAAGGTAAGGTTAAAACTGTGTCCTACCAGTTCCCTGCCCCTCTTCCATGTCTCCAGGAGGCTACTTCCAAATGTGCAGCTGCTTCCCACACCAGTTGTTGACATGGTGTATCTTTCAGACTTCCAACTACTGATATGACAGAAGGGCTGGGGGAGGGTGGGGGGAGCCACATCAAGGCAGAAAAGTTCTGTTCAAGGACATCCTTCCTTAAGCACAGCTTGCTGGAAAAGCTCTGAATGGGGATGGAGCCCTGGAAGCATGGTGCTGGTACTTGGGGTGAGAACCAGCCACTGTGCCTGTAATGGGGGTCCTGGGCCCTTTACATAAAGAGAAGAATCATTTGTATCAGAATGACCAAGGTTCATGCTCAAGAATTTCTTTTTTTTTAACTGCATGACCAGGAGCAAATCTTTTAACTTCTCTGATTTCCATTTTCCTTTCTTCCTAAAACTGGTTGATAATGCCCATCTTACCTACATCACCTATTGTCACATCCAACATGAATCATATGCTAGGTTGCATGTAAAAAAACATATATAGATACTTCCCACCCTGGGCAAGAACATCATGAGAAAAGACAATTCTGACTGAAATCAGAGAGGGAGTTTTTTCTATCCTTTCAGAAATGTCACACTTTACTGGATCCTCATAAGGATGTATTCTGAGCATTTTTTTTTTCTCTAAGTCAAACTTTTAAAGCCAATTAAATGCCTTTGAGAACAATGTCCTTTGCCATTTTCCTTGAAATTAGTTATATTCTTACAAATGACCAGTCATTTCAGCACTAAATCAAAAGAGGTTCATGTTTAAAAGAATAAAAAGACCTTTCTCCTTGCATAAGCTACTCATCAGTGGATTAATGGCCTAATACTATTCACAGAAAGACCTAATGGAAATTTTTTTTTAACACTGTAACCAAGCAATACTCAGATTTTGAAAACCATTAAAAATTATAGAATAGAATAACCCAAAAGTACTTGATCATCCTTATGGCATTTTTTATCTATAGCTGGAATTCATTGTTTATGTACTTTTATTTCTATGCAGTCCTTGCCAGCTTCAGGCTCTGGGCTTTTCTCTTTTAATAAATGTTTATCCCTTATGTCTGTGTTACGTAGTCCACCATGGTTTGACTTGCCCCAAAGTCAAAATATTCTTTTGATCTTTGTGCACAGAATTAATCAAGACTGACAGGACCATTAATGGTGCTTACGTAAGAGACAGGAAGAACCCCAAGTAGTTAGGGCTTGGCTGCGGGTGTTTTCTGAATCTGGGAGGAAAGGATCACCCCCAAAACATGGAAGGCTGATCACAAGCTTTTGGAGATTAAACCATTCCGCCACTGAGCCCCCAGAGACCCTATTCCAGGCCAGTGGAGGTAAATAACTCCTTGACAATTGCATATCTGATGGAACATTAGTACAAGTCTGTTTCAGAGCCACAGCAACAGGGACCTGTCATCCCCTTGAGGGAGGAACAGGTGTCTTATATGATGAACTCCCTTTTCATATCAATAGTAAATATCAAAGCAGCTCCACGATTTGTGCAGTTTTTAAATGATAAGAAAATCAGTTCTACTTATTACATCCCTGGCAACCAACTAAAAGAACGGTTGCTGGTTTTCTTCGTTCACATCAAGCTATGGTGGAAATTCAATGACTTTTAAAAAGAAAATATCTTTTCAAGATGAATGGACTCATCAGTACAAGTCTTTTTTACTCAAGTCTGCAGAAAGTCATCTTTAAAATGAAGAAAATGGAATTCTTTGCATATTTTACTCTAGCTCCTGATTATGTATCTCAAAACATAACGTGATAGGCAGCTTTAAACGAAACAAACTTTTGTAGTTCTTTTTTTTTTTTTAATACATTTGGGATAGAGGAGCCAAGGTAATTTACGTCATTCAAATCAACAGCATGACCTCTGGGTTACAACTTGTACAAATTCATCAAAACAAGGACTAAATTCTCATTATGCTTGCTGACTCTAAGCATTATCTTTGTACTTTCTCTTAACATAGTAATCCTCGTGGAATCTGTTTGGCTCCCAGGAATGCTGCTGCCTCAACCTTGGGTTTGAACTGCTTTTTTCATGCCTTTGGCAGATGTCACTGGCCTTGACAGTGTAATTCTATCTCTACAGCTTGTGTTGCTATTGCCAACAAAATGGTTATGATTATATTCTTCTAGTTCCATTCTGGATGAAAAGAAAATAAGCCCCTGGACAAATAAACATTTGATTCCCCAGGTTTGTCATGCAAAACCTAAAATCACTTCATGTTAGGGAAGTTGATGAAAGAACTAAGGCTTTGAAAACAGGTCCAGGCTTAAACCCCTGCTCCATTACCTTCCAGCTGGGTGATCCCCAGCAATTTTCTCAATTTCTCTGAAAGACAGTTTCCACATCTGTTAAATGGGGCTAACAACACCTAATTAGCTCAGAGGTTGTTGTTGTTGTTGTTTAGTTGCTCAGTTGTGTCCAACACTTTGCGACCCCATAGACTGCAGCCCACCAGGCTCCTCCATCCATGGGATCCTCCAGGCAAGAATACTAGAGTGGGTTGCCATTTCCTTCTTCAAGCTCAGAGGTGGAGAGGATTAAAAGAAGTCTGGGGACTTCCCTAGTGATCTAGTGGTTAAGAATCCACCTTGCAATGCATAGGCCCTGTGGGTTTGATACCTGGTCAGAGAACTAAGATCCCACATGCCTTTAAGCAACCAAGCCCACGGGCTACAACTGCTGAACCTACACTCCACAACTGGAGAGTTCTTGCACTCAACGAAAGACCTGAACAATCAAATAAAGAGATAAATATTTTTTTTTTAAGCCTGGCACCATGTTGGCCTTTTCAAATGATCTTTTCTCTCATTCCACTCTTTCTCCACATGGAGAGGTTATTCTGCCACATTGATGAACAGGATTATTAGCAGATAATCTTCCTGGACAACAGTTTAACCATCTGTTAATGATTCTACTTTTCCCTACAAAACTCAAGAACTAGATACACAGAAATACATAATTTAAATCCACCATATCACCAGTGCCTAGAACTGTTCATGAAACATTTAGATACTTAGAAAGCAGTTTGTGGATGAAGAAATGGAGGCATAAGCCCCAGGACACCCAAGGCTGCTTTGAAACATGGTGTGTCTATGCCATGCTGCCTCTCCATGGCCGTCCACATCAGCCAGCAATTCTTACCATCAGCCCCTTCTTTAATCTCCATTCCTTATTAACCTCCTTTCCAGTAGATATCAGAAATTTATGATTTCATCAACAACTAATCAGTACCCTTGATCTCCATGAAGTGGCTGGAGTTGGCATCCTGAGTTAATCTAGTTCTAGTCTAAAATAAATAAAATTTTACTTCATTGCCTGATTGGCTAAACTAAGATATTAAAAATATTCACTGAACACCAACAATATTCTGAGGGCCTCTGAAGGCCAGGAAATCCTGTTTAGGCAATGACTTTTCCAGATTCAGAAACAAAAGGCCAAAATGTATAACATTGAACTATACAAAACTGATATCTTTGCAGGTCAAAATGGTGAAATGTCAGCGATTTAACAGAGCTCAATCTAGTACCTCACAAAGCACCAGCAGCAACCCCTGAGAGCTTTGCTGTCCCATGGAAGGAGCGTGATCACATCACTTTTCACCTTGACAGTTCTCACACGGCCACCCTTCCTGTATAAACCCCTCCGCCAGCACCTAAGGTCGTTCTCACGCAGCAGCCCAGCCTCTCTCTGAAACCCCTTCTTCCCTCCTCCCTGGAAACCTGTGCAGCTGGTCCTGGAGTGTCAGCCCTCAGGCACCCTCTCACCACAGGGCCTTCGATCAGCTGTCGCGTGGATGTGGAGCGTCTCATGCGCTCACTAATTTCTCCCTGAAGCGGCTGAAGAAAGGGGCAGCTGCTCCAGATTGCCAGGTGGCAATTCTAATTAGCCAGGAAACTAAAGTCTGAGGTTTATCTTGGGTGCTGCAAGATAGGCAGGTCTCCACACCTGCCCACCAGAATCTTATAGAAGTTTATACAGTGGTCCTCAGGGAAGTTCAGTCCCATACATAGTCCATGTAGTCTCAAGGACAAGTACTCCCTCAAGGCTGCACGGGTGAAATGACTCCCACTGTGGAAATGGCAGGCGGAATGTACATTCCATGGACACGGGTGGGGTTAGGAGCCTCTGCTTGCAGGGGTGCAGCTTCTGGGTCAAATTGGAGGTCCTCCTCCAGCCATCTCCACTACCTGCCAGATGCTTGCTCATCTTTCAAAATTCAACAGGAAAGATAGCACCTCTCCGAAACTTTACCGGGTGCTTTCCGCCACACACCAACTCCTGTCAGAATTTACTTCTGTCATCCAGTGCTCCCATAACCTCTGCAGTAGCATTTAATATAAAAAGGTCTTGTGTCATGTGGCCGGCTAGGTTTTGAGCTAGTAGGGAAAGGGGCAAGGCACAACCACCCTTAAAGAATAACACAGCTCTAGAGGAAAACTGGGAATGAGGGAAATCTGGTTAGAACCTGTTAGATCCAAGATGGCGGCAGGCTCAACTTCTGGCAGACCTTGGGCCTCATTATGCACTCCTAATATATTAGTATCTGCAAAAGGCCACATCCACAAGGCCTGTGACTGTTCCCAGGACCACCATGAAAGGCCAAAAAGTGGACCATGCCCCAATTCCTGGAAATTGCTGCTCCTTTTCCAAAATAGGTGGACTATTCCTCCCACTCATTAGCCTATAAAATTACCCAATCCATAAAAACTAACCATCCTGTATTTCGGGCACTCTCACCTAATGAGAGGGCCCACATTCTGTCTATGGAATGTCTATGTGCCAGCCCCTCTACTAAGCGACTTTCACACACACACAGGGCCCCTCTCTCTGAGAAGAACAGCATTCTGTTTATAGAATGTGCATCTCTCTAAGTAAACTTGCTTTTACTGTACTGTCGCTCACTTGACTTATTTCCTGTTCCAAATTAATGACCCTCACTTGGTGGCTGGTTCCATGGACTTGCCTGAGACCTGGGGCATGACCATCGTCTCACATCTCAATTTCTGCCACAGCTTAACTTTCTTTAAGTCCCATCAGTGAAGAAACTCAATTTATTCACCTTGTGTTCCTTATATGGAGCACAGTACTTGGCATATAGCAGGTGGTCATTTAATGTTGATTGAATTGGGTACTGACTGGGCCTCAGACCAACTTGCCACAATTGGTGACTTATGCAATATCAAGACAAGGGCATAGGTTTTGTTTAACCCCCACCTCTGCCATTTGATATCTGAGCTACATTCTGTAAGTTACCCAATTTCTGTAGCCTCCCTGTTCCTTTCTCAAACACAGGCTAACTGCCCTTACTTCTGAGTTTTATAAAGATTAAAGGAGATAGTGTCGGAGGCATGGTTAGTGTACTACTTGTCATAGAGTAAGCACTCAGAAATGAGAACAAGTATGATTTTATTACTCTTAGAATAATTATGGTTGCCTCTTAAATAATTAGCTGATGGGTAATAGGTTTAAAAAAGGAGTAATAGCAGACAGAGGCAGATAGAGGAACAGACATTTCCAGAGAAGCCTACCTTCTTTGAAAGACTGGAGTTTTGAGAACCTGCTAATGGGGCATGACAGCCTGATGTGCTTGCACCACACAGATCCCGCTCTACCAGGTGACAAGAATGAATGTTTCAACCTTTATTTCTCACATCCACTGGGAAGATACGCCTGAATCTGAACTTTTGAGAAATTAGAGTTTGGCTTGAATCAAGCTGTGAGTGCTTGTTAAATCATTCCATCCAGCTGCCATTCAAGAATAAGACAGGGCTATTTACTGAGTCAATACAGTCTGTGGTTGGGCCAAAATCATTTACCTGGATTGGATGCCCTGCCTTGAGGTCACTTCAGCAGGTAACCTCTTGCTTTGAGCTGACAAAATCTCTCCTTCCAATGACGGGGACAATAATAGGATGTTTGGGAACTTTGATCTTTAATGAAGCTGCATTTTTTATCTTGGGTAGGGACAGATCAGGAACGTGGCTTACTGTATGTTATCAGATTTCTCAAAACAAAGGCAAATCATATGAATGGCAAGAGTTTCCCTAAGCAGTGCCAGCCTGCAGAGAGGAAAGTGGGACATGACCCATGTCCCCCAGAGGCTGTGAAGATGTATGGGTATGTAGTAGCCTTGGTGGGATCTTCCAACTGATTAGACTGATAAGACCCTCAGTACTTTATTTGGGTAACTACGAGAAAACAGGCATAGGACTGCAGAAGGACAGCTCCCAGTCCTTCACCCCATACTTGTGCATGTGTGCTAAGTTACTTCAATTTTGTCCCACTCTTTGCAACCCTAAGGACCATAGCCTGACAGTTTCCTCTGTCCATGAGTTCTCCTGGCAAGAATACTGGAGCAGGTTGCCAAACCCTCCTCCAAGGGATTTCCCTGACCCAGGGACCAAAACTGAGCTTCTTATGTCTCCTGCATTAGCAGACAAGTTCTTTACCACTAGCGACGCTATGCCATACTCAGCCCATCATAAATCCAACTGGTTTTAGTTGCCAAGTAGCTTTGAAATCTGGCCCTGAGCTCCCTTCTTTCCCTCTTGCCCCACTAAATCCATTCTCAAAACAGTAATTGGAGTGTTTTCATTTTGAAGCATCCCTCTCCATTTCTTCAGAGCCTTCCATGGTTCCCCACTGCCCTGTGGATACAGTCACAACTCTACATTGTCCAGAATACCCTGGATCTGGCCCTTGTCTGCCTCTGCAGTGACACTTCTTATGTCCTTCCCTCTGGCCCTCTCCATGTGACTCACACTTTCAGAGCCCTGCCCTCCCCAGACTCCCTCCATCCCAGGCCTGAGCCCTTTCTGGTCCTTCCTCTTGGAGTGTTCACCTCCCCTCTATGCTTACCTTACAAATCTCAGCCAAATTTGGTCAAACCACTTTGCAATGCACTCTGTGAGTAACAAGATTGTATCACCCCCTTTGCCACCTAGCAGAGGGTGCACATTTACAATCACTTTTCTTACTCTGCATCCCACTGCATCCACCAACTAAATGGTCACTTCCATGAGTGCCCCATCGGTTTGTGGCTCTCTCTAAAGCTTGGGCTAGTGCCAGTGCTTAGCAGTGTGTGCATCCTGTCGCTCAGTGTCCGACTCTTTGTGATCCTATGAACTATAGCCCACCAGGCTTCTCTGTTCATGGAACTTTCCAGGCAAGAATACCAGAGTTGGTTGCCATTTCCTACTTTAGGGGATCTTCCCGACTGAGGGATCAAACCCGCGTCTCTTGCATTGGCAGGTGAATTCTTGACCACAGCGCCACCTGGTGCATAGTGGACATCATAATTAGCTGTTGATTGTCAAATGACTGAGAAGTATTTTATTTTTTATTCATAAAAAATATCTTTTTTAATATCTTTTTCAAGTCTCCTAAGGAGGTCCATAGAATGAAATGATCCCTGGGAAAGATTAGAAAATTTTTCTCTGCTCATTCGAGTGGTCCAGATGAAGAATTTACTGCCTCTTCCATGGCACCGTGGCAGCCTCTATTCTCTGCATCACTCCCTCTTTTATATCCACATCTGTGGGTAAATAACCACCATTATTTGGAGCCAGAAAGATACTTGACTCTCTTGAAAAACTAACATGGTTGGGGATAAACCGTGGGTACAGTGGGGATGGCAACCGCCTTCCTCACAGGTTCTGAGTCATAAAGTTCTCTCACACTGTGTGTTTTCAGCCTGGCAGGGTAGGGGGAGCCCTTCCCATGGATCCCTGGAACCTTGGGGACAAAGGTCTCTGTGCAGCTACATTTATCAGTATCACCGTCTCCAGCCTGATTTCCCTTCCTGTTTTTGTTTTTGTTTTTCCTGATTCTGCACAGCATGAGGAATCTTCTTTCCCCATCCAGGGATCAAACCCAGGCCTCCTACAGTGGAGGCTCAGAGTCTAGCCACTGGACCATTAGGGAAGTCCTAGAGTTCATTATCTTTTTAAATTTTCATTTCATTTATTAATTTATGGCTGTGCTGGGTCTTGGTTGCTGCGCAGGCTTTTCTCTAGTTGTGCAGAGCAGGGGCTACTCTGTAGCTGTGGTGTGTGTGCTTATTGTGGTGGCTTCTCTAGCTGCAGAGTGGTCTCTAGGGTGCACTGGGCTTCAGCAGTTGCAGTTCCCCGGGCTCCAAAGTGCAGGCTCGATAGTTGTGGTGCATAGGCTTTGTTGCTCCATGGCATGTGGGATCTTCCCAGATCAGGGATGGAACCCACGTTTTCTGCATTGGCAGGCGGATTCCTCACTACTGAGCCACAGGGAAGCCCTCTCTCCCTATTTTGATCTGAGAGCGCAGCCTCTTCCTCTGATTCTAGCCCCAGCCACTCATCTTCCTGTACCCATGTCTTGCCAAACCTGCTGCATCTCCACTGCTACTCCATGGGCAGCCTGCCGCAGGCTTGGACACCATCTGGGACTGTCACACGGATACAAATGTATTCCTGAGTTTCCTGGAGTCATTCGTTTCCTTTGAGTAATTACCATAGAATTATGAGAAGCATCAAAGCAAGCAAGTCTGTCAGCCGTGGGTTAAATAAACTAATACTTTTCCATTACTGCATCACCTCTTTCCATCTTCACTGGAGCAGAGTGTAACATGATAGCAATGAGCACACTCTCCCTTTGAACATCTTTTCCACAATAGTGCTTAACTGATCACCCTGTATGTGTACATTAGCATAGCACCTGAGGTTATGAAGTCGAGGGAGTTATTTCAGGACTGAGTCCATTCCATTAGTCCTGAAGGGCATCTTTCTGCACCTTCTGATGATATCTAGAAGAACTAACCATTGATTGTCCAGACATCCAACTCATTGCAGTGACCGTATGTCTAAATGCAATGCATCCCTGCAAATTCCAAGTATTAATCACTGCAGATAATTACCCAACAAATCAGAAAATACTACTTTGCTGGAAAGCATCAGGCAGTAAGCAAGTCTTGAAGACAGTTTCCCATCAGTAATTCATTTTGTGACTCTTTCCCTCATTCTCCCCTGTCATTTGTAGTCCTCTACAAATAAAAATTAAGGAGTTAAACAGCACAGCTTCAGGTGCTATAATTTGATTGCTGTCCCTGACTCTTCTACACTTTCGTCCTCAGGACCCTGCTGAAACCCTTTCTTCACTGTCCACGCTCACACTGAGGACCATCTCAGATCTTCCCTCGTAGGACATCAAATATAGCCTGACAGCTCAGATTTCATTATCTTTCACAAAGGAATTTTTCTTTTCTTTTTCCTTAATCTTTGAAATCTCTACTTTGCATTTGTTCAACCCTGCTTCCTGGACCAAACCTCATGGAAAATCATACTTGGAGTCACCCTCCCACTCGTTTCTCCACCCCATGTCCTCTTTGAACAGGTAAAAAATAAAGGGAACTTGAAAACAGAAGGGAAGTTTCCAGAAGGGCAGCATGTAGCCAAGGGAGAATGAAAAGTAGTTCCAGATGCAGGCACCTGCTGAGGCCAGTCCAGAGCTTACTGAAAAGGACACTGTGGGGAGTAGAGAAAGCAGAGGTTCTGGGATCAGAAGACAGGACTTTCAGTCTCAGTGCTGCTGCTTATTTCTGCAATTTTAGGATCGTCTCTGAATTCGGTTTGGTGATGGGTAGAGTGCCATTTTAGTTAGCATGGCTGCTCCTAGCATGATGCTTGGCACATAATGTGATCAGTAAGTGTCTTTTGAATGAGTGGATAAATAAATGATATGAATGTTTTGCAAATGATGGGCAGTAGAGCCTCCTGTTTCCCTAATGCAGGCTGGACAAATAATATCCATCTCTTCTAGCCCTCCAACCTCCAGAAATAACAGACAGAACCTAGGGGGAATTGCTTAAATTTTCTGTACTGCAAATGCAACCCTGCTCCCTGCATAGAAGAGGGAGTAGAGGGAGGATCATAATCAAGGAAAGTATGAAAACCAAGGATGAAATAAATCTCTGCACATTCAAATCTGGCCTGAATTCTGTTTTTGATCCAAACGTCCAGAAAAAGTGAAATGCATACAAAGTTAAGTGGAGGGGCAACTGGCTTCCTAGAGCAGGACCATGATCTAAAACAAAGCAAGAGAAAGTAGAGGCATTCCTGGTCAGTGAGCCACCCTCCTGAGCAGCCCTCTGCTTGCCGTTGAGGGCTCAGCCCGTGCTTCATTGTCTCCCAAGTCCATAATCCAATATGATTTGACAGTTGCTCAGTGAGTGCCTGTAATGAGTCCAGACCATTGTGGATGCCCTGTGGGGGGAAAGGGGAAATCAGCAGTCTACTGATGACTTAGTAGTTTTAAAGAAATAACAGCAAAGTAATGTGTTTAACATTCTTCAAGAAATTTTCTCTAACATAGAAAAAACAGTTGATTTGTGGGAAATTAGCTGATTTGGATTTCCATCACCTACTCTAAGCCACAACTTGTCTCTTTCTTTCTGTCACTCTTGAAGAAGTTTTATTATGCAATGAACAGCATGAACAAGATGCTGGGGGTGTTTCACCTTGACAAGAGAATAAACTCTTTGAAACTAATTTCACAGGCTTGCTCACACACCAATATTAGCACCATGTCAGCCCCCAACACAACATATCTCATTATGGAAATTTCCAGACATTTTGTGATTTGGTATGTAATGTTTATATACTCATATTTCAGAAAGCTTCTGTGTCAGCATGAACAGACTTGTATGCAGTCTGTATTTTGTCTAAAATATCAAAACCGTAACATCTATCAGGAAATATTTGCACAACTTGTTTTATCCTCAAAAGGTCTGCTCATATATTAAGGTTTATTGACATGGGTGGTGGCTTATTAATATAAATATTTATATATGAAGTAGCCCTCAGGAATATTCCCCCAAAAGAAAGCATTTGCCACCTTTCTGAATAAATCCTAAACAAGACACCCATTAACAGAAGCGCAATCTACTTCCCTGTTACAGTACCTATGCACGTGTATATCACAATCCAACTCCAATTCAACTTTCACATTCCTTCCAGAAGGCTTCCTTGGCTCTTGCCTGTCTCTCCATAAAGTGAAATTGTGTCTCCTCTGTGGACTATTAATACTGTGCACACTCTGATTAGGACACATCAGCTCTAAATGCCACTGTATATAAATTTACTTCTCCATTAACTATTTCTCTTTTTTTTTAAGCTTTTACAAATAAATAAATACATTTTAAAAACACAGAAACTATTCCTCTTTTAGTACTGAATACATGAATAGGAGTGGATAGTTATCCACAGGTAAGACATGGCTGGGAGAATATCTGCCTATTATGCATTACTGTTATTGTGTATTCTTGAAAACTATACATCTGAAAAAATATTCCAGAGCTTATATTTCTTGTTAGGTCTCATTAGTTGTCACATTCAATTGGAATGAGTGAATTTAAGTTCAGTTCAGTCTCTTCACTGTGTCCAACTCTTTGCGACCCCATGGACGACAGCACACCAGGCTTCCCTGTCCATTACCAACTCCCAGATCTTGCTCAAACTTATGGCCATTGAGACAGTGATGTCACCCAACCATGTCATCCTCTGTTGTCCCCTTCTCCTGCTACCTTCAATATTTCCCAGCATCAAGGTCTTTTCCAATGAGTCAGTTCTTCGCATCAGGTGGCCAAAGTATTGGAGCTTCAGCTTCAGTATCAGTCCCTCTAAAGATTATTCAGGATTGATTTCCTTAAGGATTGACTGGATTGATCTCTTTGCAATCCAAGGGACTATCAACTGTGTTCTCCAATACCACAGTTCAAAAGCATCAATTCTTTTGAGCTCACCTTCCTTTATATTTCAACTCTCACATTCATACATGACTACTGGAAAAACCATAGCTTTGACTAGATGGACCTTTGTTGGCAAAGTAATGTCTCTGCTTTTGAATATGCTGTTTAAGGTGGTCATAACTGTTCTTCCAAGGAGCAAGTGTCTTTTAATTTCATGGCTGCAGTCATGCTCTGCAGAGATTTTGGAGCCCAGGAAAATAAAGTCTGTCACTGTTTCCATTGTTTCACCATCTATTTGCCATGAAGTGATGGGACCAGATGCCATGACCTTCATTTTTTGAATGCTGAGTTTTAAGCCAGCTTTTTCACTTTCCTCTATCACCTTCATCAAGAGGCTCTTTGATTACTCCTCACTTTCTGCCATAAGGGTGGTGTCATCTGCATATCTGAGGTTATTGATATTTCTACAGTAATCTTGATAGCAGTTTGTGCTTCATCCAGTCCAGTATTTCTCATGATACTCTGTATATAAGTTAAATAAACAGGGTGACAATATACAGCCTTGATGTCCTTCTCTCCTAGTTTGGAACCAGTCCATTGTTCCATGTCCGGTTCTAACTGTTGCTTCTTGACCTGCATACAAATTTCTCAGGAGGCAGGCCAGGTGGTCTGGTATTCCCATCTCTTTAAGAATATTCCACCATTTGTTGTGATCCACACAGTCAAAGGCTTTGGCATAGTCAATAAAGCAAATGTTTTCCTGGAACTCTCTTGCTTTCTCAATGATCCAATGGACGTTGGCAATTTGATCTCTGGTTCCTCTGCCTTTTCTAAATCCAGCTTGCACTTCTGGAACTTCATGGTTCATGGAGAATTTTGAGCATTGCTTTGCTAGCATGTGAGATGAGTGCAATTGTGAGGTAGTTTGACCATTCTTTGGCATTGCCCTTCTTTGGGATCGAAATGAAAACTGACCTTTTCCAGTCCTGTGGCCACTGCTGAGTTTTCCAAATTTGCTGGCATGTTGAGTGCAGCACTTTCACAGCATCATCTTTCAGGATTTGAAATAGCTCCACTGGAATTCCATCACCTCCACTAGCTTTGTTTGTAGTGATGCTTTCTAAGGCCCACTTGACTTCACATTCCAGAATGTTTAGATCTAGGTGAGTGATCACACCATCATGCTTATCTGGGTCATTAAGATCTTGCTTGTATAGTTCTTCTGTGTATTCTTGCCACCGTCTCTTAATATCTTCTGCTTCTGTTAGGTCCATACCATTTCTGTCCTTCATTGTGCCCATTTTTGCATGAAATGTTTCCTTGGTATGTCTAATTTTCTTGAAGGGATCTCTAGTCTTTCCCATTCTTTTGTTTTCCTCTATTTCTTTGCATTGATCACTGAGGAAGGCTTTCTTGTCTCTCCTTGCTATTCTTTGGAACTCTGCATTCAGATGAGTATATCTTTCCTTTTCTCCTTTGCCTTTAGCTTCCCTTCTTTTCTCAGCTAATTGTGAAACCTCCTCAGGCAATCATTTTCCCTTTTTGCTTTTCTTTTTCTTGGGGATGGTCTTGATCACCACCTCCTATACAATGTCACCAACCTCTGTCCATAGTTCTTCAGGCACTCTGTCTATCAGATCTAATCCCTTGAATCTGTTTGTCACTTCCACTGTATAATCTTAAGGGATTTGATTTAGGTCATACCTAAATGTTTTAGTGGTTTTCCTTGCTTTCTTCAGTTTCAGTATGAATTTGGCAATAAGGAGTTCATGATCTGAGCCACAGTCGGATCCCAGTCTTGTTTTTGCTGACTCTATAGAGTTTCTCCATCTTCACCTACAAAGAATATAATCAATCTGTTTTCAGTATTGACCATCTGGTGATGTCCATATGTAGAGTCATCTCCTGTGTTATTGGAAGAGGTGTTTGCTATGACCAGTGTGTTCTCTTGGCAAAACTCTGTTAGCCTTTGCCCTTCTTCATTATGTACTCAAAGGCCAAACTTGCGTGTTACTCCTGGTATCTCTTGACTTCCTACTTTTGCACTCCAGTATCCTATGATGAAAAGGACATCTGTTTTGGGTGTTAGTTCTAGGTCTTATAGGTCATCATAGAATCGTTCAACTTCACTACTTCTGCATTACTGGTTGGGGCATTGACCTGGATTACTGTGATATTGAATGGTTTGCCTTGGAAGCAAACAGAGATCATTCTGTCATTTTTGAGATTGCATCCAAGGACTGCATTTTGGACTCTTTTGTTGACCATGAGGGTTACTCCTGTTTCTTCTAAGGGATTCTTGCTCACAGTAGTAAATATAGTGGTTCAATTCAGTTCAGTTCAGTTCAGTCACTCAGTCATGTCCGACTCTTTGCGACCCCATGAATTGCAGCACGCCAGGCTTCCCTGTCCATCACCAACTCCCGGAGTTCACTCAAACTCACGTCCATCGAGTCGGTGATGCCATCCAGCCATATCATCCTCTGTTGTCCCCTTCTCCTCCTGCCCTCAATCCCTCCCAGCATTAGAGTCTTTTCTAATGAGTCAACTCTTCGCATGAGGTGGCCAAAGTATTGGAGTTTCAGCTTTAGCAACAGTCCTTCCAATGAACACCCAGGACTGATCTCCTTTAGAATGGACTGGTTGGGTCTCCTTGCAGTCCAAGGGACTCTCAAGAGCCTTCTCCAACACCACAGTTCAAATGCATCAATTCTTCAGCGCTCAGCTTTCTTCACAGTCCAACTCTCACATCCATACACGACCACTGGAAAAACCATAGCCTTGAGTAGACGGAGCTTTGTTGGCAAAGTAATGTCTTTGCTTTTTAATATGCTATCTAGGTTAGTCATAGCTTTCCTTCCAAGGAGTAAGCGTCTTTTAGTTTCATGGCTGCAGTCACCATCTGCAGTGATTTTGGAGGCCCCCAAAATAAAGTATGACACTGTTTCCACGGTTTCCCCATCTATTTGCCATGAGGTGATGAGACCAGATGCCATGATCTTAGTTTTCTGAATGTTGAGCTTTAATGGCAATCTAAATTAAATTCACCCATTCTGCTCCATTTTAGCTCACTGATTCCTATGTCCATATTCACTCTTGCCTTCTCCTGTGACCACTTCTAATTTACCTTGATTCATGGACCTAACATTCCAGGTTCCTTTGCAGTATTGTTCTTACATCATTGGACTTTACTTCCATCACCAGACATATCCACAACTGGGCATCGTTTTTGGTTTGTCTCTGTCTCTTTATTCCTTCTGGAGTTATTACTCCACCCAAATAGCATATTGGGTACCTATTGACCTGAGGAGTTCATCTTTCAGTGTCCTATCTTTTTGCCTTTTCATACTGTTCATGGGGTTCTCAAGGCAAGAATACTGAAGTGGTTTGCTGTTTCCTTCTCCTGTGGACCACATTTTGTGAGAATTCTCCACCATGACCTGTCCGTCTTGGGTGGCCCTACACAGCATGGGTCATAGTTTCACTGAATTAGACAAGATTGTGATCCATGTGATCAGTTTCATTAGCTTGCTGTGATTGCTGTTTTCTTTCTGTTTGCCCTCTGATGGCTAAGGGTATGTGGAAAGATGGCAGAGTGGAAGGATGTGCACTCATCTTCTCCTGCGAGAACTTCAAAATTGCAACTCACTGCAGAACTCCTAGACAGGAGAATGTTGGATCTCACCAGAAAAAGATGCCCCAGGTCCAAGGGCAAAGGACAAGCCCCCCAAAAATGGTAGGAGGGACAAAATTACTTTTAGAAACAAACCCCATACCCGCCAGAGATCCTGGGAGGGCTCAAACAAAACCTTGTGTGCACCAGGACCCAGAGACCTCACAGAGACTGAGCCAGACCTGCCTTTAAGTGTTTTCATGTCTCCTGGGGAGGCACAGGTCAGCAGTGTCCTGCCAGGGGTATAGGGTCTCTGGCTGCAGCAGACCTGGAACAATGGGCGTGTGACTTAAGCCTTCTTGGAGGAGGTCACCATTAGCCCCACCATAGAGCTGCCAAGGAGACAACCCATAAACTGCAGAACAATTATGCCAAAGAAATTCTCACGCTGTTAAGGAAGTTCTAGGACACACAACAGATTTCCCAACCTGGAGATCCGGCAAAGGGACTGAGAATCCCCAGGGAATTTGACTTTGGAGGCCAAAGAGATTTGATTATAGAACTTCCACAGGACTGGGGAAACAGACTTTGGAGGGCCCAAACAAAACCTTGTGTGCACCAGGAGAAAGGAGCAGTGTGCCCACAAGAGACTGAGCCAGACTTGCCTGTGAGTGTCCAGGAGTCTCCAGTGGAGGTGGGGGGTCAACAGTGGACTTCTGCAGGGCACTGAATGCAACCGTGCAGATGTAAGCCCTTCTGAAGGAGGTCACCGTTACTGCCATTACCCCTCTGCCATTACCCCTACCACAGTTTGTTCTCAGACCAAACAACCAGAAGGGAACACAGACACGCCCATCAACAGAAAATTGGATTAAAGATTTACTGAGCATGGATTGAGTGAATAAGGTTTCAATATAGAACTTTTGGCTTGCCTTGAGTATATAGCATGTCCCTAAATAGTAAGAGTGCTGGCTAATTAGTGCCCATTGTGGGAACAGGGCAGGTGGTCAGGATGCAGGCTCCTCGGACAGCTGACTTACCCAGAATTAACATTTTGTTCTATTTGTGCTCACAGCATAAAATACAGCTCATTGTCAGCATTGGCAAGTGCTTTTCCCCTTCCTTAGGGACATAAATAATCATAACACACTCAGAGTACAACACAGGAACACCTCTCTCCTTCTTTGAGTTGTCAGAGATGTTCTTGGCCAAGCATATTAATGACTCAGAAGGGTCATTTGGCAACCTAAAAGCTCTTAATGAAACGTGCTTTCTGCTCGCTCCAATCCATCCCCCTCCTGGTCTCTAAAGATGTCTTTAAATCAACACTGCTACAGCTGTACTTCAGAGAAAGCCAAGCTGAGACAGAGATTCAGCCCTGTTCACAGGATGGGAAGCAAGTCCTGGGAAGCATGGCTGTGAAAAAGTGAGGATGTCAGCAAGGGTTGGCATCTAGAGAGGAGCTCTAAACACTTCTCAGAGAACAAAACTGTTTCAAAGGTCAAGTCCAACCAGAAGCCACTCTAAAGAAATAGGAAATCATGATAATCAATCCCCTTTCCAAAGGGGAGTGTAGGATGGGACAATCTCAGTTCTGATCAAAGAACTGGACAAGAATTCAGGGACTTCCTTCATGGTCCAGTGGCTAAGACTCTACACTCCAATGCAGGGGGCATGGGTTCGATCCTTGGTTGGGGAATTAGGATTCCACAAGTTGCACTCAGAGCAGCAAAAAGAGAATTCAGTATGGCAGGTCTAAGGAAACTGCTAGCTTTCCCAACTGATATTAGATAAAAATCACTATATAATCAAACCTATACCAAAACCTATACTACACCTATATCAAGCCATCCTTTCTCTGATATATAACTTTGGAGCTAAAGGAGCAAATTCTAAGGCCAAAAGAAGCTAACTAGTTTGGGAATTTCTTTTTCTGTTTGTGGCTCTTTTTTTTTTTAATTGGTGGAAATTGTTTTAAAGTTTTGTGTTGGTTTCAATGCGAATCAGTCATATTATATACATATCCCTTCCCTCTTCAGCCTCCCTCCCCTCCCTGTGCCCCACCCCTCTAGGTCATCGCCCATTTTAATTTCACTTCACTCAAACAAAATTGCTTGATCTGCTCTCATTCTCTTCTTGATAAGCAGAAATGGTTCTGGTTGACAAACCTTCCTAAAGTTAGCCTGAAGCCTGAAGTGAATGGGACCCCTGGGGGTGTGCAATGGGAAGACTTGCTTGAATAAAACCACTTTTTAGTCATTTTCATATAATCACAGCTAACATAGACTCTGTTCTTCTACCAGTTTTAAAATATAGGGTTTCATGTAGCTGTATCAGAGTACATTAGACTTGTTTCACTTTTAATTTTTAAATTTCTGAAATAAATATGTATCACTTGGGGTCCCAACAGAAAACAGATGGCACACTCAAATTAGTCAATTCAAACCAGGTTTATTTGCACAGGTGTAGAAGAATTATAAGAGACATTGTAGTAACCCAGGGTAAACAGCAGCAGAGAGGAGGGAGGAACTGCCACGATTGCAACCAACCAATTCTCACCAGTTGGGTTGGAGAGTCTTATACAGAAGGCTGTCATGAGTTCATTTCCAAGGACTTACAACTTTGGCAATGGTCAAGGGATACAGTCAGCCTAAGGTGGTCCCCTGCAGGGAAAGAGCCAATACCCAACCTCACTTTCCTCCCCCACAGCTGGGGCTTCCCATTGGCTAAAGCAGATGGCAAGGGCTCCTGTGGAAGCCATAGAGATCTGCCTCCTGGGGTGGAGAGTGAGCTGGAGAAACCAAGAGAATGACTGGAGAAGCAAACAAAAAATAACTGGCACAAATAGAAGTTTTATTTTTAAAAATTAAAATTTTAATATTTTCTTTTACCTAAAACAGCTGTAAGTTCACAGTTTAAGTTTCTTTATTTTCATTCCCTCTAGGGACAGACAATATCAGGTTCCACAAACTTTTAAAAATACGCTTCTTGAAAAATCATGAAAAATAGAAATTCCAGAGGATTTTCCTTATGTGAGTCTTTTGTTTTTATGGACACATTTTCCATTCTTTGGCCAAGAATAAGATATAAAAGGATTGACATCTAAAAATATCAGAGTGAAACTTTGCTGTTCACATAGCCAAGCATAAAATGCTTAGATTAATCTACAATTCTCCTTCTTTCACATTTCTTTTAACATTTGTTAAGCAACTACTATGCCCCAAGTGCACTGAGTCATAAAGATAAAAGTAAACAAATAAGCCTTACCGATGTTATCTAAACCAAAAAAGAGGGCAGATAGGTACTTTTTGTTTTTGGCTCACAAACAAGGAGTAGTGAAGGTAGGTCTGGCTTTTGACTTCATGTCTGAACTCAACAACATTGTATGTACCCTAACAACTTGATTTCTGCCCTTCTTCCTTTCACCTTTGCCCAGACCTGAAAACTTGGAAAAGGACCCAATAAATTCAGTATAGGTTTATCTAAAATTCTATTAAGGAGGGAAAATATCTTCTTGAAATCATGAACAGAAAACATCATGGAATATCTGTAGAATCACAGAAATCTAAAAGTAGACAATCTGAAGAATCAAAGAATTAAAGAAAATATTTTTCTATGAAAGAGACTTGCTAAAAAGACGTAAACCTTAGAAATCTTTTTTTTTAATTTTATTTTATTTTTTAACTTTACAATATTGTATTGGTTTTGCCATATATCAACATGAATCTTTAATTTACAATTTCAGTAATATTTTAAAAGACATTGTACTTAATCAAAAAGAATCTGGATTAGAAAAATACTTTCAGATAAAACCTAAAATTACTGAATTTAAGAACACATTGTTGGACTTCCCTTGTGGCTCCGTGGTAAAGAATCCGCCTGCTAATGCAGGAGACATAGATTTGATTCCTGATCTGGAAAGATCCCACATGCTGCAGAGCAACTAAGCAAGTGCACCGCAACCACTGAGCCTGTGCTCTAGAGCCCAGGAGCCGCGACTACTGAGCCCGAAAGCTGCAACTGCCGAAGCCCGCGCACCCTAGCGCCGTGCTCCACACCAAGAGAAGCCCACACACCGCAGAGAGTTGCACTGTTAGCCACAACCAGAGAAAAACCTATGCAGCAATGAAGATCCAGCAGTCTAAACAAATAAATAAATAAAGTTATTTTTTAAAACAAAGAATATATCTTTGGCACCAACTAGGCTACTGAGTACTGCAGAAAATAAAGCATAATTTGAAGTCAGTGTCAGAAAACTCTCCCAAGAAAAAAGTTGCATTTGTTAAGAATTCATGGGTTCTTAGCATTCTGCTAAGTATTATGAACATGCACTGACGTATTTCGTCCTCATAGCATTATTTTAAACAAATACCATTATTATTCACATTTTATAGTTGAGAGAAATGATCCATAGGAAGGTGAAATGGTCCAACAGCAAGCACACCATTAGTAATGCAGACTGGTTATGGATATTAAACTCAGTGCTATTTTAATCTATAGCCCATGCTCTGGTTTCAGAAGTGAGCTTCTCTAGACCATCAAGAAATGGATAGCATTTCTATACTACCTAAGTTGCTCTAGACCTGAGTCAGCAAACCTTTTCTATAAAGGTCCAAAGAACAAATATTTTCAATTCTGTTGGCCATACAGTCTCCGTCACAACTACTCAGTTCTGCCACTCCAGTGGGAAAGCAGCCACAGATAGTACATTGGATTGTCATTTACATGAATGTTCATAAATATCTCCCAAAAAAGCAACTTAGATTTGGCCTGTGGGCCATAGTTTGCCAATAACCTATTCTAGAGCATATAAAGGGGCTGAAAAGATTAATTTTTTATGAAACTATCACAACACTAATCCCAAAATGAAAGAAAATGCAAAGAATCAAAATCATCTCATTTATGAATACAGAGACACAGAGTATATAGAGATAAACAAAATCTTTGCAAATTGAAATGTAGCAAGTGAAAAATCATTACATAGTGGTCAAGTAGAGTTTATTTCAGCAGCATAAGGAGATTCAACTTTTAAAAAACCTATTACTGTAATTAATAGTACAAATTAACAAAATAAATGAAACCTATGATTAGTTCTTCAGAAGCATTTTTCAGAATTCAACATCCAGGACCTCCAATGGTTAAGAATTCTCCTGCCAATGCAGAGGACACAGGTTCAGTCCCTGCTCTAGGAAGACTCCACAAGCCACGATGCAGCTAAGCCCATGCACCACAACTGTTGAAGCGCGGGTGTTCTAGAGCCTATCTGTGCTCTGCAACAAGAGAAGCCACTCCAGGGGGAAGCCTGCACACCACATCTAGAAGAGATCTCTGCTCTCTGCAACTAGAGAAAGACCACATGCAGCAATAAAGACCCAGCGCAACCAAATAAACAAACAAAAACTTTTAAAAATTCAACATTCATTTCTCATTTAAAAAATCTTGGTAGAGAAGGAATAACAGTATTATCTAAATATGATAAATAACATTTATGCAAAAAACTTGGCTTTATAAAAAAGTCTTTCATACTAAAGACATGTGTATGAAAATCAAAAATAAGATAGCCTTCCCCAATACCTGTTTAACATTATTCTGAGAGTTCAAGCCAATGTAATGTGAATAGAAAAAAAAAATATGTAAGGGACAAAATGACAATAATTTGTAGATGATATAATTGTTATAAGAATAAAGTGAAAAAAACAAGTTAGAGGTTTCATTTTCTGATTTGGCACATAAGGAGCATGGAAGTCATCACTCAGACCTAAGTAAAAGTAAAATGCTGAACAACTGAAAATCAACAACTCTTCTTACAGGTCAGAGAACTGAGATCCCACGGCAAACTCTTGTCCTCAAATTGGAGAGACAAACTGGCAAATTCAAAGAATCACATGTACTGGAGCACAAATCCAGGAGCAGAAACCTCCATGGGAACCAGTGTCAGGATAGAAAACCAAAATTACACTTAATGCAGTGCTGGCAGCTCAGTGTAGAAAACTCTGAGAATTAAAAACTCAGGGAGGGGATACTCTTATGGGGACATCCATGCTTTTGTTATTTTACCTCCAGGAGTCCTACCAAATTCTCACAGTGAAGATCAGAGAAAAATTCCTTCCTGCTTCTATCAAGGGAAGGAAAGTAACCTTTCTGACCTATGCCAGAGCATTCTGTTCAACAAGATCTGTTCTCAAAAGAAACTATTTTACCAGAGACTAACCTATATGGGGTTTTATTAGAGCATAACTGATTGAGAGGAAGAAAGATACACAACTCCAGCTTCTTCCAGGCACATAAGGATAAAGAAAGTCATTCAGCAGAAAAAAACAACAAAGGAACCCGAGTTCCACATAAAGGAATGACAAGCATCAGAAGTGATAACTACACATGCAATTTACAGGTAAACATAAATATTTTTCTAACTATTTAAATCTTTTTAAAAGACAACTGACTGGTTAAAATAAAATAATAGTAATGTGTTGTGAGTTTTATAGCATAAGTTAAAGTGTGTGAGAACAATTTATCAACACAGGGAGCTGAGTAACAAAAGTATGCTTTGTAAGGTTTTTGTACTAAACGTGAAGTGGTATATTATTACATGAAGGTTTGACTGCAATAAATGAAAGATATATACTAAAAACCCTAAAGCAGCCACTAAAATAACAAAACAGAGTTATAGCTAATAAACCAAAAAAAGAAAGAAAAATGGAGTCATAAAAAATACTCAATCCAAAAAGAATTAAAAGGGAACATAGAACAGAGGAGACAAATAGAAAACAAATACAGTGGTAATAGATGTAAATCTAACCATATTGATAATTCTGCTTAATACAGATAGTCTAAGCAATTCAATTTAAAAGGGCAGAGATTGTCATATTGGATTTAAATAAAAAGCAAGAGCCAGCTAGCTGTATTCTGCCTACAAGAGTCTTCCTTTAAAATTTAAACACAAAAATAAGTCAAATTTACAAGAATTGAAAAAAATATCCTATCATAATACTAATCTAAAGAAAGCTGGACTGGCCACCTTATAACAAAGTAGATTTTAAAGCAAAGAATATTACTGAGGTCATAGAAGCTCATTTCAAATTGATAAAAGTGTCAATTAATCATGAGACATAACAAAACTAGATGAGAGGCTTTGAGAGCTTCCAGTAAGGCTGTTGGGTATTGAGGTGTGAGGATGGTGCAACGCGGGAAGCAAGCACTGAGTCCTGAGAAACATCTCACAGTTACGGAGTGCGCATGAGGACCATGCCCTGCGCAAAATGCCTATGTGTGCGTTTGCTCAGTCCTTTAGTTGTGTCCGACTCTTTGTGACCCCATAAACTATAGCCTGCCAGGCGCCTCGCACCATGGGATTTCCCAGGCAAGAATACTGGAGCGGGTTGCCATTTCCTGCTCCAGGGGATCTTCCAGACTCAGGAATCGAACCTGTGTCTCTTGTGTCTCCTGCATTGGCAGAGCGGGTTCTTTACCACTGCACCATCTGGGAAGCCCATATATAGACTTAATAACAGAGCTTCATGCATGAAATGCATGAAACAAAAATTGATAAAATTGTTAAAAAAAAGAGACACATATCTGGAGAACTTGATACCTCCCTCTTATAATCAATAAAACAAAGAGAAAATCTGTAATGATATAAAAGATTTGAATGGCATTAACAACCAATTGTGGGGAGCTTCCCAATGGCTCAGCAGTAAAGAATCCTCCTGCAATTCAGATGACATAGGAGACGCCTGTTCAATCCCTGAGTCAGGAAAATCCCCTAGAGGAGGAAACGGCAACCCACTCCAGTATTCTTGCCTGGAGAACCCCATGGACAGAGAAGCCTGGAAGGCTAAACAATCAACTTGTCATAATTGACATCTATAGAAAATTCTACCTAAGAACAACAGAACATACATTCTTTTCAAGTGCTTAGGGGAACATTTACCAAGACAGATCATACTCTGGACTATTAAAAAAATCGCAATAAACTTTTAAACATTCAAATTATATAAAATATGTTCTTTAATCCTCTTGGAATTATAAATTAATAACAGGAAGATCTCTGGAAAATCCTCAAAGATGCGTACAAGAACACAAACAACAACTTAAAATTACCGAATACCCATCAAAAGGTGACTAAATAAACAAATAACAATGTATCCATACAATGGAGTACTTGTCAGCAATGCGAAGAATGACTTTGTGCTACACACAACATAGATGAATCTCAGAACAATATCTTTAAGTCAAAGAAGTCAGACCATTAAAAAAGTACATACTGTATGATTCTACTTATAAAAACTTTTTGAAAATGCAAACTAATCTAAAGTGACAGAAGGCAGATTAATGACTGCCTGGTAATGGAAAAGGGGGACATGCCAAAGGAATTAAATTCTAACTGTAAAACTTCAGATAGTAGCCAGCTGGAGAGGAAGACGTTTGGAGAATCAGTTTCTCTTTCTTCCTATCAACTTCAGTCCCTTGTCTGGGAGGCTTGCCTCAGTCAGCATATGGGGTTGTGACTTCAACTCTCCTTGGTCATGGAAATAGCATTAAATGAAGCAAGGAAGCACAGGTAATTCAGAGAAAATAAAAGTGAAACAAAAGCAAATGTTATCAACAGCCAGTAGCTCTTTATGTAGGTTTCTATCAGTGGAACAAAAGATTTTTGAAAGTGATTTTTAATCCATTTCTCTTAATCCACAATAATATAAGAGTCTGGGCACATTTCATCAATCTCTGCCTGAGACCTTTTCTGACTGATAATAATTGTATTATCTGTCTCTAAACTGGATTCAGGGGAAAAAAAAAAAAAAGGCATGGAGGTTACAGATAGGTTTTACAGACAGAAGCAACCAGTGTGAAGAACAAAGCTGAGAGAGGATTTAATAACACAAGAAACATTCCCATGAAATCCTCTTCAAGTGAGACTCAGATCCAGTGCAGCAACAGTGTTGTTGGTCTGCATGTCATTGAGATGGGAATGCAGTTTCCTGGCAAGGATGAGGGACAAGGTTCCTTGATTACAGAGCACAATCATAAGGTGCTGACCTTTGAAAACCATGGAACACGTATAAGGCTGCTACCAGGACAGGGTACAAACCATCACTGGACCAGCTGTTGCAATGAGATCTTTTCTGCATGTTCTCAATCTGATGCTCTGAGTTTCCCTCCTCTGTGATCTAACCATTTGGCATTTGCTTATTTCTACAAGCAAACTCATCTCTTCTTCAAATCTCTAGCAAGTATAGAAATCCTCAAGTTTTGAGACTCTGCTCCTGCATTCTGGAGGAGGCATGTCTTTGCATAATGTCTCTTCCATGTGTTTACATTTTTAAACACATTTTCAAGTGCTTTTCTACCTCCTAGGCATCACCGTAGTTGACCCTCACACAGCCCTGTGATGTAAGCAAGGCCAGTGTTACTGTTCCCATTTGGTGATGAGGAATCAGGCTCAGGGAGGGTTAATGGTTTGCCCTTGGTCACAAAGGGAGCTGGCAGACACCCAATTGTTGGACAAATAACAGCCATTTACTCCCTTTAATTCGTGTTTGTACTTTCTAACTGACTGATGTATTTAGTAATGACCTAAATGATTCCTTTTTTCTGCTTTTTGAAGCTGATATTTTTGTGCTGTCATGAGGAACACATTAACTTCTTTTTTTATTATTTTTTTACATTAACTTCTATAAATGAATAATATTAAATGTAAGGCTAAGCTTTTTATGTTTAACAAAGAATAAGGGAAAACAACCACAATCCATTGGTCCTAGTGATACAGAAGGGCCAGGATGGCAACTGGTAACAGTTTGCAGCTACACTGGGGATGGATAAGCACTGGGAGAAGAAGTTGCAGGAAGAGGGACTTTCAGATACTCTAGGAAGTTGCCTGGGGAAACATGCAAAAGCAAAACAGGGGAGGCGAAGCTGTAATCTTTACAGATCTCCCCAGGACTAAAGCTTTTGAATGTGAGTCAGTACAACTCAGATACTAATTATGTTTGAACTTCTGTAGTATATTTGTACATATTTTCCTGAAATAAATAAGATTTTTAAATTATTATTATTTGGGGGGATATAATATTTTTACTTTTTCTTTAATTTAATTTCTATTGGAGTATAGTTGCTTTACAATGTATTGTGTTAGTTTCTACTGTACAGCAAAGTGAATCAATGATATGAATGTGTGTGTGTGAGTGTGTGTGTGTGTGCACGCAGATGTGCATGCTCAGTCATGTCCAACTCTTCGTGACCCATGGACTGTAGCTCACTAAGCTCCTCTGTCCATGGGATTTTCCAGGCAAGAATACTGGAGTGGGATGCCATTTGTTTCTCCAGGGGATATTCCCAACGCAGGGATCAAACTCTCATCTCTTGTGTTTTCTGTATCGGCAGGTGGACTATTCACCATTGACGCCACATGGGAAGCCCTATGAATACATATAGTATGTATTCGTCCATCTTTTTTTGAATTTCCTTCCCACTTAGGTCACCACAGAGCATTAAGTAAAGTTCCCTGAGCTATTTACTAAGTTCTCATTTTATCCATTTTATACACAGTACATACTATCAGTAGTGTATATATGTCGATTCCAATCTCTCAACTCATCCCACTCCTCACTCCCTGCTTGGTGTCCATACATTTGTTCTCTACATCTGTGTCTCTATTTCTGTTTTGCAAATAAGGTCACCTGTACATTTTTCTAGATTCCATATATATGCATTAATATACGATATTTGTTTTTCTTTCTGACTTACTTCACTTTGTATGACAGTCTCTAGGTTCATCTAAATTATTTTTAATAATTCCTTTAAAGGTTTAACAGGCTTCCCAGGTGATGCTAATGGTAAAGAACCTGCCTGCCAAAGCAAGAGACACAGAAGATGTGGGTTCGATCCCTGGGTTGGGAAGATCCCCTGGAGAAGGGCATGGCAACCCACTCCAGTATTTCTGCCTGGAGAATCCTATGGACAGAGGAGCCTTGTAGGCTTGCAATCCATGGGGTTGCAAAGAGTCAGACACGACTGAAGCGACTTAGCATATTACTTGATCAAACTCTGTATCTGTCAAAAAGGCTCCTTCAATCCAGTATTACTATCAGAATCTGGAACAGATTTGGTTGGGGATTTATTTTGTAAGAAACTTGACAGGGCCCCACTGCCACCTATCCCAAGAAAGTGACCTTAACCACTAAGGATGCCCTCCGTCCAAAAAGCTTCCTATATGGCCTGCACATTTTGGAGACAGATGTTTTCTGACCTGTCCCTGGAAACTATAAAGCATGTGCCATTGTGAATTTTAACAATTACTAGCAATAGTAAGTTTTTCTTCCCCTGCATTTGATAACCCCATCCATTTAGCCGCAGCTTCATTTTATGGGTGCACCAGATATTTAATTGGTGAGAGAAAGGGGGGAGATGAAGAAGATCAGAAGAGAAAGAAGAAGATTAGAAGGGAAGTTTCACAACTTATCAATACATGAGCACCAACCCCAGCGTCGCCACCCCTCAACATCCTTTTAATAAAACACTGGGCTTGGTGATGTGCAGCCTGTACCGACCACAACAGCAGTGTTCTGTCCTGTGTGGAGGGGCACAGAGCTCCTGACCCACCATCTGCTTTTCCTTCTAGCAGTGCCAGTGGATCACGGCTCACTCACACACCCTCTCTGGGATGAAGAAAAGAGATGTTGCCTGGATTTCAGGAGGGTGGTTCTCTTGGTGGAAGAGGTTAACTGGACCACACAGAAATCCAGACAGCTCTTGACTCAGCCCCATGATCCTATCAGTGAGCTCCAGTGACCCCGGCCAGGCCACAGTTCCTAGTCAGAAACTGAGGCTAAGAATGTCAGGGAAAGGCAAAAGGTGATCATTCAGTAGGCACAAAAGTACTACCAACACTTTCGTAGACAAGAAAAGTGTATCCTGGGATTTGGGCTGGGAGGGACCTGTCCTGGGGGAGGGCAAGTTCCAGAGGCAAGGGCTCACTCAGCCAACTCCAGCCACACCTGGTAGAGGCCTTCATCTGCCAAGGCCTGGCCACTTCCTGATGTTCATGAGGACTCATCCTCCCCTTGTGGATTGCAAGTTCTTTGAAAAGAAGTGGCCATAACTGTCTCTCTGATATTCTCCCAAATCACTCTGAAAATAATAAAATAAGCCCACCTACAGGAAAACAGCCTGTCTTCCAGGGCCTCAGAGTGTAGTAGAAGACAAAAAATGCAAAATGATCATTGCAATTAAGGCACAATTAATAATTAATAATTGTTTTTTTGTTAAATATATTTTAAAAAAGAAATTTCCAGAACAGTGTGAAGCATCTTATTCCATGAATACAAAAATTTTAATGTTGATTTAACTTAGTAGAAGCATAAGGAAAGTCTGAAAGAATATGCAAAAATTATTTAAAAATTTATAACCAGATTATGAACTATTCTAAATTCTATGTTTCAGTATTATTTTCAATTTTATTTACCATGAGCATATATTTTTTAACAATGTAATATAAGAATGATTCTTTTAAATAAATTCAAGCCTTTAAGAATATTCAATAGAATGGAGAATTTTCTTGAAAAAACAAATAATAGAATAATATATACAGTATAATATTGAGTTTTTAATATTTTTAAATGGTTATAATAAAAAATACTGAAAGGAAATCCACTGACATTCTAACAGTAACCAGTTTGGGGATTAATGAATTATAAATAATTATCATTTTTTATTTTTCCACATTTTCTAGAATTACAGCACTTATTTTTAAAAACAGTGAGATAAGCCCTGAAAAGTGGATTCAATAAGAGGAATCAGGAAAAGACTTATTCAAGGAGGTAATCCCCATGAGGAGACTGAAGTGTTCATAGAAATTTAGCCAGGACTGGGAGCAGCTCTCTCAAAGGAAACAGTGTGTGAAAAGACATGGAACAAGAAAGAGAATGAATGGTGCACACGGGAAATGTCATATGGTTCAGCATGAGCTTTCGAAGTGGGAAAGAGTGAAACTGATGAGAAATTAAGTCATAAGGTGGGGCCCAATGAAAGGGAATCTGTGCTGTGCTAAAGAGTCTAGACTTGAGAGGGAGGGATAGTTGGAGGAAAGTGGTCAAAAAGTTAAAACTCCGCATTATAAGATAGACAAGTACCAGGGATGTAAATTCAATATGATGACTATAGTTAACACTGTTGTATGATATATTTGATAGTTGCTAGAGAGAGTGGATAAGAGTTCTCATTACAAGGAAGATTTTTTGTTGTCTTTTATCAATATGAGATGACCAGTTCAGTCCAATTCAGTTCAGTCGCTCAGTCGTGTCCGACTCTTTGTGACCCCATGGATTGCAGCACGCCAGGCCTCCCTGTCCATCACCAACTCCAGGAGTTTACTCAAACTCATGTCCATTGAGTCGGTGATGCCATCCAACTATCTCATCCTCTGTCATCCCCTTCTCCTCCCACCTTCAATCTTTCCCAGCATCAGGGTGTTTTCCAGTGAGTCAGTTCTTCACATCAGGTGGCCAAAGTATTGGAGTTTCAGCTTCAGCATCAGTCCTTCCTGAATGAACAATCAGGACTGATCTCCTTTAGGATGGACTGGTTGGATCTCCTTGCAGTCCAAGGGACTCTCAAGAGTCTTCTCCAACACCACAATTCAAAAGCATCAATTCTTCGGAGCTCAGCTTTCTTCACAGTCCAACTCTCACATCCATACATGACCACTGGAAAAACCATAGCCTTGAGTAGACAGAGCTTTGTTGACAAAGTAATGTCTCTGCTTTTTAATAGGCTGTCTAGATTGGCCATAACTTTCCTTCCAAGGAGTAAGCATCTTTTAATTTCTTGGCTGCAATCACCATCTGTAGTGATTTTGGAGCCCCCCAAAATAAAGTCTGACACTGTTTCCATTGTTTCCCCATCTATTTGCCATGAAGTGATGGGACCAGATGCCATGATCTTAGTTTTTTGAATGTTGAGCTTTAAGGCAACTTTTTCACTTTCCTCTTTCACTTTCATCAGGAAGCTCTTTAGTTCTTCTTGGCTTTCTGCCATAAGGGTGGTGTCATCTCCATATCTGAGGTTATTGATATTTTTCCCGGCAATCTTGATTCCAGCTTCTGCTCCACCCAGTCCGGCATTTCTCATGATGTACTCTGCATATAAGTTAAATAAGCAGGATGACAATATTCAGCCTTGACGTACTCCTTTCCTGATTTGGAACCAGTCTGTTGTTCCATGTCCAGTTCTAACTGTTGCTTCTTGACCTGCATACAGATTTCTAATGAGGCAGGTCAGGTGGTCTGGTATTCCCACCTCTTGAAGAATTTTCCACAGTTTGCTGTGATCCACCCAGCAGGCGGTGGCCTGCTGCAGGGTTGGGGGCACTGAGTGTAGCAGTGCGTACATGGGACTTTTTGAAGGAGGTCGCCATTATCTTCATTACCTCCACCATAGTTTGGCCTCAGGTCAAATGACAGGGAGGGAACACAGTCTTCAACAGAAAATTGGATTAAAGATTTACTGAGCATGGCCCCACCCATCAGAACAAGGCCATTTCCCCCTCAGTCAATCTCTCCCATCAGGAAGCTTTCATAAGCCTCTTATGAGATGATGGGTATTCACTAAACTTATGGTAATGATCATTACCATATGCTATAATTATATGCTATAATTATAAAAATAATAGATGAAAAAATAAAAAAGAATTCATTATGCTATACACTTTAAACATATATAGTGCTTTATGTCCATTGATATACTGTTTATCTCAATAAAACTGGGGGCTGGGGGGAGAATCTAGACTTGAATCTAGAAGCCAAGGAAGCCACTGATGGATTTTAAGTAGGGGATTTGACATGATTTGATTATTGTTTGAAATCATTGGCTTCACTGTGGATGATGGAGTAAAATGAGAGTAGACCAGGTTTTGCAGTGGTTAGAAGCAATGAGGATGAATCTGGATGTGCAAGATCATTAGGAAATAGAATAGATGGGACTCAATAACTTGTTGAAGGCTTCACTGGCAGTCCAGTGGTTAAGAATCTACCTTGCATTTCAGGGGATACTGGTTTGAACCATGGTCTGGGAGGATCTCATGTGCCGTAGAGCAACCAAGCAAGTGTGCCACAAGTACTGAGGCTGCATGCTGCAGCAACCAAAGCCAGCATGCACAGTTATAACATTAATAATGTTGCTCATGGTAAACAATTTGAAAAAACCAAAAAAGTAAAAAGAAAGATTACAAATTAGCAATAATTCCCCCCGTAATCATTACTAACACTTTAGTGTCTAGCTCTCTAATCTCTTTGCTAGTAAAATTTTTCATGCAATTTAATAACCTTTTATAATCCTATCTTCCCCTCAAACTCTAGATCCAGGTTTCCAAATTCCTTTACACTGAAATTCCTTTCCACACTTACATTCTAGATTTAGTTCCACATCTTTGGTCCCAAATAGAATCCCCCCACTTCTCCTCACTCCCCACCTTTCCTCTTGTCAGAGACAAGACCACTCCTTGACTCATCAAGACTTGGAGCCACCTTTGACTCCTCCTTCCATGTCAAGTCCCACAGCCAATTAGGCAACAAGCTCAGTGAGTTAAACCTTTGTGGTATTTCTCTGACTCAATTGTTCTTTGTGTACTCACTGCATGCACAAGAGGCCTCACTCATACGCTCAATTCTCCACAACGAGACTTCTGGATAAGCCTCCTAAGTGACCTTCTTGCTTCCTATCACTATTTTTTTCTTACTGCTTGATTGATAGCCCCCAAGTACCACATTACCAAATTCCTCTCCTGATAGAGACTTTCAGTGGCTCATCATTTCCCACCAAAGTAAGCACCAACTTCCCACCCTGGCATTCAGGCCTTCCCCTAAATGTAATTTATTCTTCATCTAAATACTCTCACAAACATATTTCATATTTTTCCCTTCTAACTCTGACTCTCCTTCTTTCAATAGTTTACCTATCCATCTGTTATAGGTTGAATTGTATCATCCCCAAATTCTTGTGTTGAAGTCCTAGCACTAAGAACTTTAGAATGTAGCCATACTTGAAGATGGGGCCTTTAAAAAGGTAATAAAGGTAAATGAGGTTATATGGGTGGGCCCTAGTCCAATATTATTAATGTCAGAAGAAGAGGAGATCTTGGTGCAGACCTAGGAATGACCCTGTGAGGACACAGTAAGAAGATGGTCTCTAAGCCAAGGAAGTGACGTGAAGTGAGTCAGTCGTGTCTGACTCTTTGCAACCCCATGGACAGTACAGTCCATGGAATTCTCCAGGCCAGACCCGAGTCTGATCCCTGGGTCGGGAAGAAGGAAATGACAACTCACCCCAGTAATCATGCCTGGAGAATCCCATGGACACAGGAGCCTGGAGGGCTACAGTCCATGGGGTTGCAGAGTCAGACACAACTGAGCGACTCAGCACACACATTATTATCATCGTCCTCCTTTTATAGTTGAGAAAATTTAGGCTTAGAGTGATTGATTAATCTGTCAGAAGTCACTTAGCTAATAAATGGTGGAAATCTGGGGTTCCAACCAGGTTTTCTAATCTTTTATTTCTGATTCAGTCAGTCCTCACAGCAACCCTATAAAGCAGTAGTTGACATTTCCATCCTACAGGGGAGGAAACAGAGTTGGAGAGTGAGCTACTCTGATAATGGTCACATAGCTAGTAAATAGTAAATGGCCAGATGTGTAACCAGGTTACTCTGACTCATAAACCAGTGCTTGTTTTACTCTGCTACACTGACCAGCCATGCACTTACAGCATGTTACAGTGTAAAAAGGGAAGCACTTACCTATCTACACTTTTAAAATAATAGACATTTATTTTGGTTTGCCTGATAACTTTCTTTTTTTTAATTTTATTTTACTTTTAAACTTTACATAATTGTATTAGTTTTGCCAAACATCAAAATGAATCCGCCACAGGCATACATGTGCTCCCCATCCTGAACCCTCCTCCCTCCCCCCTCCCCACACCATCCCTCTGGGTCGTCCCAGTGCACAAGCCCCAAGCATCCAGCATTGTGCATCAAACCTGGACTGGCATCTCGCTTCACACATGATATCCTACATGTTTCAATGCCATTCTCCCAAATCCTCCCACTTCTTTTCTTGAATATTCGATGTCAGAGGAAATGCTCAGTAGCTGCAGAGTTTCCAGAAACTGTATGCTATTTGTGTTATTGCTTACATGATTCACCCCATTCATTTTTGGGGGCAGGGGAGATACAGAAATGTTTTAACTAAATTATTCTGCAATAAAATTCCCTTTAATACAATCCAGTAAGTGCTTTTTGAATAGTTACCACTTGCAAGACCTTGCATTAGGCATGATGATGCCTTAGAGAAGAATAACACATAGTCTGCTGTGGGGAACAAGGCAGAGTCTCAGATGCCATACAGAAGGACAAGTAAGCAAATAAGCAGTAACAGAAGGTCATGCAGGTTCCAAGGAGAGAGAGCAGAAAATGCCACATTGGAAAATTGGAAAACAGATATGGACCTTGAAGGGTGGAATGTTAGTTTGTTAGGGGCAGCCACAATAAAGCACCAACAACAGAAAATAACAGCAAAGTTTATTTTCTCACAGTCCTGAAGGCTAGAAGTCCAAGAGCAAGGAATTGGCATGTTTGAATTCTTTGGAGTCCCCTTTCCTTGGCTTCCTACTCACTCCAGTATTCTTGGGGTTCCCTTGTGGCTCAGCTGGTAAAGAATCCGCCTGCAATGTGGGAGACCTGGGTTCGATCCCTGGGTTTGGAAGATCCCCTGGAGAAGGGAAAGACTACCCGCTCCAGTATTTTGGCCTGGAGAATTCATGGACTGTATTGCAGGTTGATTCTTTACCATCTGAGCCACCAAGGAAGCCCTGATGATAGCAGTTCTATGCTTATAAGGCTGATGACTTACTTGGCTGCCTGAAACATTCTATTTTCAGTCAAGTAATATATTAAGTCAACCTTAAAGTATCTAATGCAGAGTCTATCATATAGAGAATATCCAATAAATAGTATTTTTATTACTTTTACTGAGGATTTACATCAAAAATACAATCATTATCATGAAGGGAAAGTAAGTCTTCTATTATATGCAATTATAGTTTCTAAGGGAGAATTCTAGTATTTGAAACAATTTAATCTTCTCCCAAATGAAACTGGTTTTGAGCTAGAGCACTGACAAAGCAATATGTGATCTCATCACTTTTAATCTTTTCCACTGACAGCTTTGATGCCTATGGTTACCACCCTCTTTTCACAGTCTTTTAACTGTTTGATAGAGTTATTTCATGTAATGGTAGACAGACAGATAATGCTTTTGGTGAAACTGGCTCGATTATATGACAAAATGTGCTGTTCCGTTGGCCTAAAACACACATATATGACTGGGCCCCTCAGCAAGAAGCCATAAGAACATTCAGCTGTAAAAACTCCAGAACAGTCCAAACCAGTGAATGGCAAAGAATTTAAAAATATATATACATATCTTTTAAAATATTTCTTCTCTAAACCATGACTTTTCCAGAATGTGGCTTATACATTTATTTACTGGCCATGCCACATGGCATGTGGGATCTTCATTCCCTGACTAGGGATTGAATCTGTGCTCCCTGTAGTGGAAGTATGGAGTCTTAACCACTGGACCTCCAGGGAAGTCCTTTGGTAGGGTTCATATACCCCTTTCTGGAGTATGGAGGGAAAGCATAAATGGACAATATATTTTTTCAATAGTTAGTACTTACAGATGGGTTTTGGTATTAGCACAGGACTATAAACTCTCTTCTCAAATCTCTACTACATTGAAAACTCTGTGTCAAGCATGTAATAAGAGCTTAGTAAATATTCCTTGAATTTCAACTAATTACTAAATTAATATATATTTCAATGATTTCAGTAAAATAAAACCTTAGACAATATTGATGATTCTCAACCAGAATGGGACAGCAGGAATTCATCACATTATCTACTTTAAAAAGAAATTAATGAGAAATAAATTTCTTTCGTCCAAAAACATTTATTCTGTATCTATAATATGCCAAGTACACTGGCTTTCAAAAAATAAAGATATCTTAGATTCTCCATCCTCTCAAGATTAAACAGATAAATCCTCAGTTCAAGGGGCTCTCAAGGAAAAGAGAATTTAGAAGGGTTCTGCTCCTTTCCCACCATTTACCTTCATTGAACAATGGGTCAAGTTGTAAGAAAGGGAAAGCCCTGCTTCTGGTCTTCTCTGTCCTGCCACCCCTTTTCTTGTCCCCTAGTTCTTGGCAGAGCAGCCTCTCCACCTTATGGAGTGAAATTTCTGAGCAAAACCTCAGAGATGTAGAACACCGGAGCCAGAAATCATCTTAGAGGTCTTCTTGCCCTGTGGTTCTCAAACTTTTGGAGCATATCAGCTCACTTGGGGATATCTTTCAAAACATCATTTTCCTGTCCCCCAGGCTCAGATATGTTCTGGATAGTGTGAGGGGTAAAATAGGCCTGCAGTATTGTTCGTAGTTGAGAACCACTGGTAAAGTCCAAGATTGGAAATAGTCCTCAGGAACAGAAGGATTTTGGCCAAGATTCCACAGTGGAACCTCAAATCCAGGTCTGTTTACTACAAATACCTATCTTTCTCTAACCCTGGAATCCCAAGTTGAGCTCTGGAAAATTTGGTGACCCCCTAAAACTGTGGATATGTGTGAATATGTACATTTAACTGGAGATAGGGTCCATGGCACTTAACAAATTCTTAAAAAGATCCATCACCCCAAAATTTAAGAAACATAAGTTTGAATTTTCATTGGCTATTTCTCAGGCAATTCTATAAAATGTCTGGGTTGAGTAATGCAGGCTCAGCCATGTTTGACTCGGGTTAAAACCCTCACATCATGTAATTTGAAGAATGCTGTATGAGCCCACTCTATAAGAACTCCTCAGTGTACCCCTGGACTTTTGCCTGAATTTTCCTTTTTATATAGAAAGATATGTAAGTATTTTGCCCTATTTGAATACAGATGCCCCTGCAGAAATAAAACAAGTCATTATCACACACGATTGAGATGGAGTCATCACACTGCTTCCAAACTGCACGTGGAGGAGCTGCAAGCAGTTGTGGAGGGTGGGAGGGAGGAGGCAGTGGGATCACAGAGAGGCCATGCCCAGAGGAACAGGAACAGCCTGACACAGAAAGGGGCATGAGAGTAAGAGACAAGTGCCCTCAAAAGCTCAAAGCATCCCTGTTTTCCTTTAATGACAGCCCTGCAGGATATAAATCTAAACCCACCACAAAAGATCAGAAACCTCATGAGCAAAGTGATCACTTATTTTTTATTTATTTGGCTGCACTGTGTTTTAGTTGCAGCACACAGGATCTCCCTGCGGCATGTGGAATCTTTTTTAGTTGCAGCAAACTGATCATTTGATTGAGACCACTCTAAGCCCTGTGGCATCCTCCATCAAACAAATAAATAGGTAAGTGAAAAAATAAATAAATCACATGACAGCCAGAGAAACATCATGTTGCCCGGAAGGATTCCACTAGCATCTGGCAGAGTTAGGTAGCAGCCGGCACATCTTCTAGAAATGAGAGTTCATTAAGGATGTGCCCTCACCAGCACCCTAAGCCACATGACTTCACACTGACTCTTTACATGCCTGCATCTGTGGCTCCATGCCTTCTGCCCTCAATGGGCTTTGTGACCAAGAAAGCCAGTGGGAGCAACCACATTTGCTAAATAATTTGCACTTATTCCATTTGCATTTATTTCCATTTCTTACATTTGCTAATACTCCAGTCCTTTGGACCTTACTCACACCTGACACTTAAAAACAGCCATCTATATGGGCTTCCCTAGTAGCTCAGTTGGTAAAGAATCTGCCTGCAATGCAGGAGACGTGGGTTTGTTCCCTGGGTTGGGAAGATACCCTGGAGAAGGAAATGGCAACACACTCCAGCATTCTTGCCTGGAGAATCCTATGGACAGAGGAGCCTGGCAGGCTACAGTCCATGGGGTCTCAAGAGTCAGACATGACTTAGCAACTAAACCACCACTGGCCACCTGTACACAACCTACAGAGGGATTTGACAGGTGGGTTCCTGATTCCCTTGACTGTATATTGATCTTGTATGTTTATACTATGATTGTACGCTGAAACAATCAGGCTATCAGAGAAGTGTCCATCCATTCTTATGAGGCAGGTCACTGAAGGGAAAATTTTATTTTCTTGAGTGCCACAGAGCCTGCTGATGAGCTACCCCACTAATAGCTGTTCTCACAGCTGAAGAGCTCCTCCTGCTGAATTCTCATCAAGGAACTAGCTGCAAAATGTAGCTCCACCTTATAAGCCCTGAATGTAGTGCATTGTCAGAGACATAATGTTTCTAATTCTTACCTGGGAACAATTAAAATCATTTATTAAATGATTTTAATTAAATTAATGGATTAATTAAAATCCATTAAAAATCAATTATTACTTGAAGAGGGCAAAGATTAAAAATATCAAATATTTAGTCCCTAAAATTATTTTCAGTGAGACAAGAACACTCAGGTAATATCTATTTCCCAAATGAATAAGGTGTTCAGTTCTGTAGAAAAACCAGACTGATAGGAGATGTGTGTGTGTGTGTGTGTGTGTGTGTGTGTGTATCAAGGAGGGGAGAGAAAGAGAAAGGGAGAATATATACATATATGTGTGTGTGTATATGTATATGTGTGTGTATATATATATATATGAAGAGATTTATTATAAAGAAATTAGTTCGTGTGATTTGGATGCTAAGAAGTTCCACAATCATCTGAAAGCTGGGGCTTCAGGAGAACTGGTGCTAGAGATCTAGTCCAAGTCCAAAGGCCCAATGACCAGGAAAACCCAAGGTGTAAGTCCTACTCTGAAGACAGGAGAAGACCAATGTCTCAGTTCAAGTGACCAAGCAGAAAGCAAATTCTCCCATTCTCTGCCATTTGAATGTATTCAAGCCCTCAACTGTCTGAATGCTGCCAATTGACCTCAGGGAGGGCAATCTGCTTTACTGGATCTACCGATTCAAATGCTTATCTCTCCTGGAAATGCACTCACAGACAAACCCAGAAACAATGATTAACCAAATATGTGGGCATTCTTTGACCCCATCAGGATGACACATAGAATTAACCATCACTAACACTTTGTTGCACTTCTGTCAGTTACATAGACTGTTAAAGCTGGAACCGACTTTAGACTTCAGAGTTAATGCTCTCATTTAGAGGTGGAGAAGCTGAGGTCCCTCAACCAGTCCATTCTGAAAGAGATCATCCCTGGGTGTTCTTTGGAAGGAATGATGCTAAAGCTGAAACTCCAGTACTTTGGCCACTTCGTGCGAAGAGTTGACTCATTGGAAAAGACTCTGATGCTGGGAGGGATTGGGGGCAGGAGAAGAAGGGGACGACAGAGGATGAGATGGCTGGATGGCATCACTGACTCGATGGACGTGAGTCTGAATGAACTCCGGGAGTTGGTGATGGACAGGGAGGCCTGGCGTGCTGCGATTCATGGGGTCACAAAGAGTCGGACACGACTGAGTGACTTGACTGAACTGAACTGAGAGGAGTTAAGAGACTTAAGAGTCTCACCGACAGATGATGGTCATGCTGGAAATAAACCCAGATTGACTATTCCATCTTTTTTCTTAGCACCACAGGATGATAATTGTTACTACCCATATAGTTCTTCACCCATTTTTGGTGCAGTAACATTTTAGATTAAATTGTCTAAAACTAGGAAGAGTCCTCCTTCCAGAGGATAAATTTTTGTTCCTTTTTCTACTCCTCTTCCCATTGCCTTACCATGTCCCTCATCATTCTTTTACCTCAGAGACACTTTGGCCAACCCATCAGCCATCTTGATAACAGTTCTGTCACCTCCCACAGTGAAACCAGGGGTACACTTCTTAAGACATCATAAATATGCTATGAGAAAAGTGATGAGTCCAATTCCACTGGACAGATTGCATGGCAGGGTCTTGTAACGAAGTTCCCTCTCAGAAGTTGATGGCAGTGGGTTGAGACCTCCAACATTCAGACCTTCTTCCAGGTTTTCGTTTCTCCTCAGAGAAGGTTTAGCTATTTGCTAGACAGCTCTTGCCGGGTGTTTTTGTAAGCCCTACATGTCTTTTCCCAGCCCAAAACTTTACATCTAGAAGTGTTGGTGAAGTCATGTGGGGCTACAGAGACAGGTTGGAACCACTCTATCCTGAAAGGTACCAGATGCCCTCAGCTCTTTCTATGGGTGGTATAAGCCAGGCCGAGAGAGTCCTCTAGCCTCTGATATCACCCAGAGGACATTCCAGATCTTCCTTCAGTCCTTTAGCCAGAGAGTCATCTCCTAGGTTTTGTGTGTGTGTTTGTTTTACTTTGTTTGTATTTGTTTTCTTTTCTTTTGGCTGCACTGTATGGCATGTGAGCTCTTTTTCCCCAACAGGGGAGCAAACCCATGCCCCCTGCAGTGGAAGGATGATGTCTTAACCACTGGACTACCAGGGAAGTCCCTTATCTCCTAGTCTTGTCTTCCTGCGTGACTTCACAATGACTGCATCAGTCTACCTAGAAAAGCCTCTATCTTCCCTCAGTAATCACTTGCCACTGACCACTGGCCTAGATATCTGACCAACCACGTCACCATTCTTAATTCTCTTCTAAAGAATGTCATTTGAAATATACAATAGGGCAATGCTCTAAAATTCTATTATAAAATTTCACAGTCCCTCTGCCTGTCACATCCCACCAGAGGGAACCAGACTGTGTTTGCTTGCAGCATTTAGTTTAATAGCTTCTGATGAATGCAGATACCAAAAAAAAAAAAAAAATCACCAGGTTTATGTGTGAATCCTCTGGGCATCAAATGCTCATCTTTTTCCAAGTTTGAGTGTTTTTCTAAAAATATCTTTGAATCCCGTGTGTGTGTGTATATATATGTATATATGTGTTTTTTTTTTTTTTACTTCTGTGTATCAGGCATATTGCCAAGAAATATGAAACCCTGTCTACTGTGTCCAGGTTGAGCTGAAATGCATTTTTAAAGTGTTGTGATAACATTTCAAATTCAAGAACCTCCTTGCCTGGCACACACTCACATTCTCAAATACATTCTACTCCCCCAGATCTCCTGCAACTTGGTCCAACTGAATAAATACAAAGATTAGGGTCTGTGGTTTGTGAGGAAAGTGTTCAAGATGGAATCCACCAATAGGTTGGGCTTTCCTGTCATCGATTCTAAAGGGAACTTTCAGAAACAGAATGTCCAGAAAGGACAGTTACTTATGTACTTAAAGACTGTAGGCTCTGCACAGTTTAGCCCTTTGCACAGTTTATCCCTAGGGAGTATGGGGGAAATGGAGAGTCCTTGAAATAAACAGAGCACTGGAGTACATACATATTGGACTCTTCCTTATGGTTGGTTTACTCAGAATGTAAAACTTCATGCAAACGCAAAGAACTGTCTTCAGGGAAGAGATATTTCACATTCTTGTCCTTCAATGGGTCTAATGATATAAAATTGCATAAAGTAAGTATTGCCACTAAATGAAAAGTATAAATCTCTTTCCCTCTTGCTTTTCCTCAAGGAGACTCTTTCAAGCACTCTGCTTTATAGTTGTGCTAATTTCTCCATAGCCAAAGGACCACTGGGGAGAAATTTATATCTAAAATATAGTCATATGGATTAGGATTCCTCAGGAAAACTACTATTCAATGACAATTATAGGGGAGAAAAGCCAATATAGATCATTCTTACTCTTACAATGATGTTTGGAAAGGGCATCATATGTCAAAATGATGTAAGTGGAAATTGATTCAAGTGTTTGTATCTGATGCCCAGATTTAATAGAAATGGCCCTAAGCAACATATTTAACCAGTGATCAATTTTTATCCTTATGTAGATCACACAAAGGTAAGGGCAACATAACTGGGTAAGTATAGAAACTGAACTGATAGCCTGAAACAATCTTTGAATCATGACTCAGGAAGGGTCCTCACAGGCATGTTTTGTTCAGTTCAATGTGGAATTCCTCTCTTTATCTCAATTTGGGAAAGAGACTTAGCTGATCAGCAAACATAGTGTGCTCTGACCAAAGAGAACCAGGAAGCTGGGCCCTTGTGAACCCAGAGAGAAGCTACTCTCAGGATGAGCAACTTTCAGCAGTGGAGGGAAAAGGGTCCTCTTCGGAAATGAGGTTGATTAGGATACTATGCTTAAAACAAACTTTGAACAGACACTGAAAGCAAAGGTCAATTTTTGTTGCTGTTCAGTGGCTCAGTGATATCTCACTCTTTGCGACCCTATGGACTGCAGCACGACAGGCCAATAAGAAATAATCATACATCTCATTTGGCAAGAGCAGCTCAAGAAGGGAAATTCAAAAGAACAAGAACAGGAAGTGCACTTTGACTAAGGAGTTTTGCCAGTTCCTTCCTGAAGAGAGACAAAGCATCATTGTCTGCTGTATATAATGAGGCTTAAAATCACTGCATATGGTTTCTATTATACAGAGTTGGTCCAACCATTTTTTAGCTATTTCTTTTCCATCTCCCTAAGGTCCCAGTGCAACCTCTCTAGATGAAGACATGGGGGCTGAATGAACCTTATTTGTCACTTGTCTGGTGCCCTTGAAGAGATCTCTAGTCTTTCCCATTCTATTGTTTTCCTCTATTTCTTTGCATTGATCACTGAGGAAGGCTTTCTTATCTTTCCTTGCTCTTCTTTAGAACCCTGCATTCAAATGGGTGTATTTTTCTTTTTCTGCTTTACCTTTAGCTTCTCTTCTTTTCTCAGTTATTTGTAAGGCCTCCTAAGACAACCATTTTGCCTTTTTGCATTGCTTTTTCTTGGGGATGGTCTTAATCACTGCCTCCTGTACAATGTCATGAACATCCGTCAATAGTTCTTCAGACACTCTATCAGATCTAATCCTTTGAATCTATTTGTCACTTCTACTGTATAATTATAAGGGATTTGATTTAGGTCATACCTGAATGCTCTAGTGGTTTTCCATGCTTTCTTCAATTTAAGTCTGAATTTTACAATAATGAGTTCATGACCTGAGCCACAGTCAGCTCCCGGTCTTGTTTTTGCTGACTGCATAGAGCTTCTCCATCTTTGGCTGCAAAGAATATAATCAATCTGATTTCGGTGTTGACCATCTGGTGATGTCCATGTGTAGAGTCGTCTCTTGTGTTGTTGGAAGAGGGTGTTTGTTATGACCAGGGCATTCTCTTGGCATAATTCTGTTAGCTTTTTCCCTGCTTCATTTTGTCCTCCAAGCTAAATTTGCCTGTTACTCCAGGTATCTCTTGACTTACTACTTTTGCATTTCAGTCCCCTATGATGAAAAGGACATCTTTTTTATGGTGTTAGTTCTAGAAGGTCTTGTAGGTCATCATAGGACCATTCACTTTTAGCTCCTTTGGCATTAGTGGTTGGTGCATAGACCTTGATAACTGTGATATTGATGGTTTGCCTTGGAAGTGAACAGAGATCATTTTGTTATTTTTGAGATTGCACACAAAGACTGCATTTCAGGCTCTTTTGTTGACTATGAGTGCTACTCCATTTCTTCAAAGGGACTCTTGCCCACAGTAGTAGATATAATGATCATCTGAATTAAATTCTCCCATTCCAGTCCATTTTAGTGCACCAATTCCTAAAATGTCCATGTTCACTCTTGCCACCTCATGTTTGGCCACTTCCATTTTACCTTGATTCATCGACCTAATTTTAGTCAATCCTAAAGGAAATCAGTCCTGAATATTCTTTGGAAGGACTGATGCTGAAGCTGAAACTCCAATACTTTGGCCACCTGATGTGAAGAACTGACCCATTGGAAAAGACCCTGATGCTGAAAAGATTGAAGGCAGGGGGAGAAGGGGATGACAGAGGATGAGATGGTTGGATGGCATCACTGACTCTATGGATGTGAGTTTAAGTGAGCTCCAGGGGTTGGTGATGGACAGGGAAGCCTGGCATGCTGCAGTCCATGGGGTCACAAAGAGCCAGACACAACTGAACAACTAAACTTAACTGATGGACCTAACATTCCAATTTCCTATGAAATATTCTTCTTTACAGCATTGGAATTTCCATCACCAGTCACATCCACAATTGGGCGTTGTTTTCGCTTTGGCTCCATCTCTTCATTCTTTCCAGTAGAAAAGAATTTCTCTACTCTTCTCCAGTAGCATTTTTGGCACCTACTGACCTGGGGAGTTCATCTTTCAAATTAATATCTTTTTTCCTTTTCATACTGTTTATGGGGTTCTTAAGGCAAGAATACTGAAGTAGTTTGCCATTCCCTTCTCCAGTGGACCATGTTTTGTCAGAACTCTCCACCATGACCCATCCATCTTGGGCAGCCCTACACAGCATGGGTCATAGTTTCATTGAGTTAGACAAAGCTGTGGTCCATGTGATCAGTTTGGTTAGTTTCCTGTGACTGTGGTTTTCATTCTGTCTGCCCTTTGATAAATAAGGATAAGAGGTTTATAAAAGCTTCCTGATGAGAGAGACTGATTGTGGGGGAAACTGGATCTTGTTCTGATGGGCAGGGCCATGTTCAGTAAATCTTTAATCCAATTTGCTATTGATGGGTGGGGCTGTGTTCCCTCCCTGCTGTTTGATCTGAGGCAAAACTGTTGACCCACCCCTCCACTGGAGACTCCTGGACACTCACAGGCAATTCTGACTCAAGCAAGTCTGATTCAAACAACAGAATGGGAAAGACTAGAGATCCCTTCAAGAAAATTAGAGACATCAAGGGAACATTTCATGCAAAGATGGGCAAAATAAAGGATAGAAACGGTATGGACCTAACAGAAGCAGAAGATATTAAGAAAAGGTGGAAAGAATACACAGAAGAACTATACAAAAAAATCTTCATGATTAAGATAACTATGATGGTGTGATCACTCACCTAGAGCCAGAAATCCTGTAGTTCAAAGTTAAGGGGGCCTTAGAAAGCACCACTACAAACAAAGCTAGTGGAGGTGATAGAATTCCAGCTGAGCTATTTCAAGTCCTAAAAGATGAAAATGTGAAAGTGCTGTACTCAATATGCCAGCAAATTTGGAAAACTCGCAGTAGTCACAGGACTGGAAAAGGTCAGTTTTCATTCCAATCCCAAAGAAAGGCAATGCCAAAAAATGTTCAAACTACTACACAATTGCATTCATCTCAGTTCAGTTCAGTGACTCAGTCGTGTCCGACTCTTTGCGACCCCATGAATCGCAGCACCCCAGGCCTCCCTGTCCATCACCAACTCCCAGAGTTGACTCAGACTCATGTCCATCAAGTCAGTGATGCCATCCAGCCATCTCATCCTCTGTCGTCCCCTTCTCCTCCTGCCCCCAATCCCTCCCAGCATCAGAGTCTTTTCCAATGAGTCAGCTCTTCGCATGAGGTGGCCAAAGTACTGGAGCTTCAACTTTAGCATCATTCCTTCCAAAGAAATCCCAGAGCTGATGTCCTTCATAATGGACTGATTGGATCTCCTTGCAGTCCAAGGGACTCTCAAGAGTCTTCTCCAACACCACAATTCAAAAGCATCAATTCTTCGGTGCTCAGCTTTCTTCATAGTCCAACTCTCACATCCATACATGACCACTGGAAAAACCATAGCCTTGACTAGATGGACCTTTGTTGGCAAAGTAATATCTCTGCTTTTGAATATGCTATCTAGGTTGGTCATAACTTTTCTTCCAAGGAGTAAGCGTCTTTTAATTTCATGGCTACAGTCACCATCTGCAGTGATTTTGGAGCCCAAAAGAATAAAGTCTGACACTGTTTCCACTGTTTCCCCATCTATTTCCCATGAAGTGATGGGACCAGATGCCATGATCTTCGTTTTCTGAATGTTGAGTTTTAAGGCAACTTTTTCATTCTCCTCTTTCACTTTCATCAAGAGGCTTTTTAGTTCCTCTTCACTTTCTGCCATAAGGGTGATGTCATCTGCATATCTGAGGTTATTGATATTTCTCCCGGCAATCTTGATTCCAGCTTGTGCTTCTTGCAGACCAGCATTTCTCATGATGTACTCTGCATAGAAGTTAAAGAAGCAGGGTGACAATCTACAGCTTTGATGTTGTTCCATGTCCAGTTCTAACTGTTGCTTCCTGACCTGCATACAGATTTCTCAAGAGGCAGGTCAGGTGGTCTGGTATTCCCATCTCTTTCAGAATTTTCCACAGTTTATTGCATTCATCTCACATGCTAGCAAAGTAATGCTCAAAATTCTCCAAGACAGGCTTCAACAGTATGTGAACCAAGAACTTCAAGATGTTCAAGCTGGATTTAGAAAAGGCAGAGGAACCAGAGATCAAATTGCCAACATTTGTCAGATCATAGAAAATGCAAGAGAGTTCCAGAAAAACATCTACTTCTGCTTTATTGACTATGCCAAAGCCTTTGACTGTGTGGCTCACAACAAACTAAGGAAAATTCTTCAAGAGAGGGGAATACCAGACCACCTGACATGCCTCATTAGAAATCTGTATGCAGGTCAAGAAGCAACAGTTAGAACTGGACATGGAACAATGGCCTGGTTCCAAATTGGGAAAGGAGTACATCAAGGCTGTATATTGTCACCCTGCTTATTGAACTTATACACAGAGTACATCATGCGAAATGCTGAGCTTGATGAAGCACAAGCTGGAATCAAGACCGCTGGGAGAAATATCAATAACCTCAGATACGTAAATATTACCACCCTTATGGCAGAAAGTGAAGAGGAACTAAAGAGCCTCTTGATGAAAGTGAAAGAGGAGAGTGAAAAAGCTGGCTTAAAACTCAGCATTCAAAAACAAAGATCATGGCATTTGGTCCCATCACTTAATGACAAATAGATGGGGAAACAATGGAAACAGTGAGAGACTTTATTTTTTTGAGCTCCAAAATCACTGCAGATATGAAATTAAAAGAGGATTGCTCCTTGGAAGAAAAGCTATGACCAACCTAGACAGCATATTAAAATCAAAGATATTACTTTGCCGACAACAGTCCATCATTTTAAAGCTATTCTTTTCCAGGAGTCATGTATGACTACTGAGAGTTGGACCATAAAGAAAGTTGAGCGCCAAAGAATTGATGCTTTTTAAAAAAAATTGATTATTTTGAGCTACGGTGTTGGAGAAGACTCTTGAGAGGCCCTTGGATGGCAAGGAGATCAAACCAGTCAATCCTAAAGGAAATCAGTCTTGAATATTCATTGGAAGGACTGATGCTGAAGCTGAAGCTCCAATACTTTGGCCACCTGATGCAAAGAACTGAATCATTGGAAAAGACTCTGATGCTGGGGAAGATCGAAGGCAGGGAGAAAAGGGGATGACAGAGGATGAGATGATTGGATGGCAACACTGACTCAATGGATATGAGTTTGAGCAAGCTCCAGGAGTTGGTGATGGACAGGGAAGCCTGGCATGTTTCAGTCCATGGGATCACAAAGAGTCGGACACGACTGAGCAACTGAACCAAACTGGTGCACTTAAGATTCTGACTCTAAGCTCCCTAGGAAAGTAGCATGCCTTGCAAAGTATTGCTTTAAGGATTTATTTATGTCTTGCTGCTACTGCTGCTAAGTTGCTTCAGTTGTGTCCGACTCTGTGCAACCCCATAGACGGCAGCCCACCAGGCTCCCCTGTCCCTGGGATTCTCCAGGCAAGAACTCTGGAGTGGGTTGCCGTTTCCTTCTCCAATGCATGAAAGTGAAAAGTGAAAGTAAAAGTGAAGTTGTGTCCGACCCTCAGCGACCCCATGGACTGCAGCCTTCCAGGCTCCTCCATCCATGGGATTTTCCAGGCAAGAGTACTGGAGTGGGGTGCCATTGCCTTCTCTGATTTATGTCTTGGGCTACTATTAAATACAAATAGATAGTATAAAGATTTAAGCATACAATAATTAGTTTAACAATATAGCATGATAGTAAGTCATGTAAAATTATTTTATATGATATAGTTTAAAAGTGTTTCATAGAACACTCATTCCTAGTGGGAAAGAAATGACAGTTTAAGGAGCACTTTCATTAATCATGAAATTAAGTTCTTCTTTCAATAAGATTTTCATAGAAATGTGAAGAAAGCAACCAAGGCACCTTGATTACTAAAACTGATCTGGGAATTCTTATTTACCTGCCTTCCATTTATCAGTACAAATGTCTGTGAAGCAAATAGAGATTAAGGTTCTGGTGATTCTGCTGTTCTCCAAAGAGGACAATTTTGCTGTTGTCTTCAAGCTGATTTCTTGCCAGTATCTCCAGCATCATGTTCATGCTGATGTTATGAAAGGCAAGTATGTATACTTATAAAATTCCATTATTCAATACATGTTGATATATGCACTCTCTATTGCCAGAAATACAGTAGACACGAAATTTGTATTTACCTATTGAATGAATAAATGAATGACTAGATGCAGGACTCTATGAAGAATGCTTAGATAAATATGATTTACTGTATATTAGATATTTAAAATATGCTTTTAAATATTTTTACATCTCTAAATCAGAATGCTTCTTATAGTCAATAGTCTTAAAATTATAATAGGCAATGTGTCTCCTTTTTTTATATAATTTTAGGATTTTATTTTATTTTTATTTATTTTAATTGGAGGCTAATTACTTTACAATATTGTGGTAGTTTTTGCCATACATTCATATGAATCAGTCATAAGTGTACATGTGTTCTCGACCCTGACCCTCTCTCCCACCTCCCTCCCCACCCCATCTCTCAGAGTCATCCCAGTGCACCAGCCCTGAGCACCCTGTCTATGCATGCATCAAACCTGGACTGGCAATCTATTTCACATATGGTAATATACATGTTTCAATGCTATTCTTTCAAATCATCCCATCCTCGCCTTCTCCCACAGAGTCCAAAAGTCTGTTCTTTACATCTGTGTCTCTTTTACTGTCTCGCATATAGGGTCATCGTTACCATCTTTCTAAATTCCATATAGAATTTAACGTTATTTTCCAAATAAACGTTATTATACTATATTGGTGTTTTTCTTTCTGACTTACTTCACTCTGTATAATAGGCTCCAGTTTCATCCACCTCATTAGAACTGATTCAAATGCATTCTTTTTAATAGCTGGGTGAAATTCCATTGTGTATATGTACCACAGCTTTCTTATCCATTCATCTGCTGATGGACATCTAGGTTGCTCCTATGTCCTGGCTATTGTAAACAGTGCTACGACGAACATTGGGGTACATGTGTCTGTTTCAATTCTGGTTTCCTTGGTGCGCATGCCCAGCAGTGGGATTGCTGGGCTGTATGGCAGTTAGTTCTATTTCCAGTTTTTTAAGGAATCTCCATACTGTTCTCCACAGTGGCTGTACTAGTTTGCATTCCCACCAACAGTGTAAGAGAGTTTCTTTTTCTCCAACCCCGCCCCCCCCCAGCATTTATTGTTTGTAGACTTTTTGATAGCAGCCATTCTGACCAGCATGAGATGGTACCTCACTGTGGTTTTGATTTGCATTTCTCTGATAATGAGTGATGTTGAGCATCTTTTCATGTATTTGTTAGCCATCTGTATGTCTGCTTTGGAGAGATGCCTGTTTAGTTCTTTGGCCCATTTTTTGATTGGGTCACTTATTTTTCTGGAATTGAGCTGCATGAGCTGCTTGTATATTTTTGAGGTTAATTCTTTGTCAAATGCTCCATTTGCTATTATTTTCTCCCATTCTGGAGGCTGTCTTTTCACCTTGCTTATAGTTTCCTTCGTTGTGCAAAAGCTTTTAATTTTAATTATGTCCCATTTGTTTATTTTTGCTTTTATTTCCATTACTCTAGGAGGTGGGTCATAGAGGATCCTGCTGTGGTTTACGTCAGAGAGTGTTTTGCCTATGTTTTCCTCTAGGAGTTTTATACTTTCTGGTCTTACATTTAGATCTTTAATCCACTTAGAGTTTATTTTTGTGTATGGTGTTAGAAAGTGTTCTAGTTTCATTCTTTTACAAGTGGTTGACCAGTTTTCCCAGCACTACTTGTTAAAGAGATTGTCTTTTCTCCATTGTATATTCTTGCCTCCTTTGTCAAAGATAAGGTGTCCATAGGTGCATGGATTTATCTTTGGGCTTTCTATTTTGTTCCATTGATCTGTGTTTCTGTCTTTGTGCCAGTACCATACTGTCTTGATGACTGTGGCTTTGAAGTATAGTCTGAAGTCAGGCAGGTTGATTCCTCCAGTTCCATTCTTCTTTCTCAAGATTGCTTTGACTATTTGAGGATTTTTGTATTTCCATACAAATTGTGAAATTATTTGTTCTAGTTCTGTGAAAAATACCGTTGCTTGCTTGATAGGGATTGCATTGAGTCTATAGATTGCTTTGGGTAGTATATTCATTTTCACTATATTGATTCTTCTGATCCATGAACATGATATATTTCTCCATCTATTTGGGTCATCTTTGATTTCTTTCACCAGTGTTTTATACTTTTCTATATATAGGCCTTTTCTTTCTCTAGGTAGATGTATTCCTATGTATTTTATTCTTTTTGTTGCAATGGTGAATGGGATTGTTTCCTTAATTTCTCTTTCTGTTTTCTCATTTTTAGTGTATAGGAATGCAAGGGATTTCTGTGTGTTAATTTCATATCCTGCAACTTTACTATATTCATTGATTAGTTCTAGTAATTTTCTGGTGGAGTCTTTAGGGTTTTCTATGTAGAGGATCATGTCATCTGCAAATAGTGAGAGTTTTACTTCTTCTTTTCCAATCTGGATTCCTTTCATTTCTTTTACTTCTCTAATTGCTGTGGCTAAAATTTCCAAAACTATGTTGAATAGTAGTGGTGAAAGTGGGCATCCTTGTCTTATTCCTGACTTTAGGGGAAGCACTTTCAATTTTTTGCCATTGAGGACAATGTTTGCTGTGGGTTTATTATATATAGCTTTTATTATGTTGAGGTATGTTCCTTCTATGCCTGCTTTCTGGAGGGTTTTTATCATAAATGGATGTTGAATTTTGTCAAAGGCTTTCTCTGCATCTATTGAGATAATCATATGGTTTTTATCTTTCAATTTATTAATGTGGTGTATCACATTGATTGATTTGCGAATATTGAAGAATCCTTGCATCCCTGGGATAAAGCCCACTTGGTTATGATGTATGATCTTTTTAATATGTTGTTGGATTCTGTTTGCTAGAATTTTGTTAAGGATTTTTGCATCTATGTTCATCAGTGATATTGGCCTGTAGTAATGTCTCTTTCTTAATGATACACAAATTAACAATACAACTTACAATTGACGGTCTTTGATTTGATGATTTTTTGGTCACATATCTGAGAGAACATGGCTTGAACAAAAATCTTGGACTTGTAAATATAGAAGAAAGCTTAGAGGGCATCTTGTTCAACCTCTCTCGTTTAATAGACATCAAAACTGAAACCCTAGGAGATCAAGGCCCAAATAATTCAGCTATTTCATAGAAATGCTGAAACCAAAATGCAGTTTTCCTGACTCTTGACTGAATATATCATACCACATTACTTGACATGATAAAAATTTCATAAATAATCCCAATCTGCACTGACATTTTTTTCTTTTGGTTAAAAAACGATTTGGTTTTTAAAAGCCTGTTGTTTTTTTTATCAAAGGTATCATAACTTACATATTTCAATGAATTTTTCTTCAAAGTAAGCACCTTTGAAAATTAGATGCTTTTATTCTATTGATATCATAACACAAAACATCTCTGGGATTTGTTTGATGTCATCTTCAGAGAAAGTTTATCTATTAGAAAAGAAATCAGCCTTTTTACTTAGAACAGTAGTACTGTTACTTTCTAGGGGGCATTTCAGAAATTTGCAGAAGATTGTAACAACAGTGACGTTGCCACTGCCTTTTAGTGGATATAAGTCAGGGACAAGCTTGTGCCTAATTTTTATTGAAAGCTCCCTACTTTTCCATGCCCTACTCCTTAAGTCCCTGTAAAAAAGCCTTACATGCCACCAGCTGCAGACATCCCAGCCCAGGTTGACATCCCAGCTTGTACTTCCACACCCTACAGGGAATATATCCACAGAAAAGTCTGTGCATGCCCTCTGGGCAGGGAATTCTAGAATTCTGGGTATGCAAGGAAGATGGTCCAGAAAAGAGGGGGCAGCTGGATGGTTGTATCCTTTGGATTCCAAGGACTCTTTGCTCTCTTGGGGTCAGAGTAGGGTCCTGGGCTGCCTAAGGCAGTGCTGGTCATGCTTCCCTGCAGGCACATTCCAGCACAACCAAGCAGGGCCTGTGTCCTGACAACTCCCAAATGTTCTGCCAACTAAATCACTACAAATATAAACTGGTTCATAAAAATTCTAAAAAGTCTTTATAAGATGTTAGTCAAAAAGCCCAGTCTTGTAGAAGGACTTTATTTGGGAGAAAGAAGCTTATTTGGAATAAAGGGTTTGTCATAAAACTTATTGACCAGTTTATTCACTGTACACACTCTGTCTGCCAATTTCAACTATTCAGTTGTCTGTACAATAGTGCAGTTGGCAAGAAGCAAACAAACTATTTGCAAACAGCTAATAGATGAAGATTTGAAAGCCTTTTAACAGATTTAAAACCACATAAATAGTACTGGGATCTCACTGAATTTCATTAATTAGGGTTGTTTCAAAATATCCCATTATATTGCCTACTTATATACACATACTTTAAATTTTTTCTAGTGCAATGATAAAAATAACATATCAACATTATTTATTTTGGGATTACCTACTACTTTGCAAACTTACTCTGTTACTGCCCCTCTAATTCTACCACACGATTTCTTTTGAGGTCTTTATATCACATTCCTATTTCTTTTCAAATGTATCATCTGCTCCCCTTGCCTATGGAAAGCTAAAACCTCCAGGGCCTTTGTCTGTACTGGAACCTGATGTGGCCTCCACAGACCACAGGACCACATGGCAGGAATTATTGTGCCACCTCATTTCTATTTCTCCTACATTATACCACTGAGAATGATTTGTGTACTACACTAAAAGGTATTAAGCCCAGCATGTTATTTGCCATATTACATGTTCTCATGACTCCTGTGATTTATCTTGGCACATTACCTCTATTTCAAGTAAGTCGTTTCCCTTTCTCTTATATATGTATCACTGAACATCTGCAAATGGGAAGAAATGAGGGAGGTAGACTCCAGCCAGAAGCTAGGCCATCCAAACAATTCAGTTCCCAACATCCCAATAGGCTTTCTTTTGCACATGAGCATAAACTAGGAATCCCTCACCTTTTTCCAGGAATCACTCTGAGATCCAGAGGGAGGAAAGGCCTTGAGATAATACAGTAAACAGTTTACCAATTTAACAAGATTTGAAATTTCAATTCAAAAGATTTGAGTTCAGTTCAGATCAGTTCATTCAGTCGTGTCCGACTCTTTGCGACCCCATGAATTGCAGCACGCCAGGCCTCCCTGTCCATCACCAACTCCTGGAGTTCACTCAGACTCATGTCCATCGAGTCAGTGATGCCATCCAGCCATCTCATCTTCTGTCATCCCCTTCTCCTCCTGCCCCCAATCCCTCCCAGCATCAGGGTCTTTTGCAATCAGTCAACTCTTTGCATGAGGTGGCCAGAATATTGGAGTTTCAGCTTCAGCATCAGTCCTTCTAATGAACAACCAAGACTGATCTCCTTTAGGATGGACTGGTTGGATCTCCTTGCCATCCAAGGGACTCTCAAGAGTCTTCTCCAACACCACAGTTCAAAAGCATCAATTCTTCGGCGCTCGGCTTTCTTCACAGTCCAACTCTCACATCCATACATAACCACTGGAAAAACCATAGCCTGGACTAGACAGACCTTTGTTGACAAAGTAATATCTCTGCTTTTCAATATGCTATCTAGGTTGGTCATAACTTTCCTTCCAAGGAGTAAGCGTCTTTTAATTTCATGGCTGCAGTCACCATCTGCAGTGATTTTGGAGCCCCAAAAAATAAAGTCTGACACTGTTTCCACTGTTTCCCATCTATTTCCCATGAAGTGATGGGACCAGATGCCATGATCTTCGTTTTCTGAATGTTGAGTTTTAAGGCAACTTTTTCACTCTCCACTTTCACTTTCATCAAGAGGCTTTTTAGTTCCTCTTCACTTTCTGCCATAAGGGTGGTATCATCTGCATATCTGAGGTTATTGATATTTCTCCAGGCAATCTTGATTCAGCCTGTGCTTCTTCCAGCCCAGCGTTTCTCATAATGTACTCTGCATATAAGTTAAATAAGCAGGGTGACAATATACAGCCTTGACGTACACCTTTTCCTATTGGGAACCAGTCTGCTGTTCCATGTCCAGTTCTAACTGTTGCTTCCTGACCTGCATATAGGTTTCTCAAGAGGCAGATCAGGTGGTCTGGTATTCCTATCTCTTTCAGAATTTTCCACAGTTTATTGTGATCCACACCGTCAAAGGCTTTGACATAGTCAATAAAGCAGAAAGATGTTTTTCTGGAAATCTCTTGCTTTTTTGATGATCTAGCAGATGTTGGCAATTTGATCTCTGGTTCCTCTGCCTTTCCTAAAACCAGCTTGAACATCTGCTGGTTCATGGTACATGTATTGCTGAAACCTGGCTTGGAGACTTTTGAGCATTACTTTGCTAGTGTGTGAGATGAGTGCAATTGCGTGGTAGTTTGAGCATTCTTTGGCCTTGCCCTTCTTTGGGATTGGAATGAAAACTGACCTTTTCCAGTCCTGTGGCCACTGCTGAGTTTTCCAAATTTGCTGGCATATGGAGTGCAGCACTTTCACAGCATCATCTTTCAGGATTTGAAATAGCTCAACTGGAATTCCAGCACCTCCACTAGCTTTGTTTATAGTGATGCTTTCTAAGGCCCACTTGACTTCATATTCCATGATGTCTGGCTCTAGGTGAGTGATCACACCATCATGATTATCTGGGTCGTGAAGATCTTTTTTGTACAGTTCTTCTGTATATTCCTGCCACCTCTTCTTAATATCTTCTGTTTCTGTTAGGTCCATACCATTTCTGTCCTTTATCAAGCCCATCTTTGTATGAAATGTTCCCTTGGTATCTCTAATTTTCTTGAAGAGATCTCTAGTCTTTCCCATTCTGTTGTTTTCCTCTATTTCTTTGCATTGATCGCTGAGGAAGGCTTTCTTATCTCTCCTTGCTATTCTTTGGAACTCTGCATTCAGATGCTTACATCTTTCCTTTCCTCCTGCTTTTCACTTCTCTTCTTTTCACAGCTATTTGTAAGGCCTCCTCAGACAGCCATTTTGCTTTTTCGCATTTCTTTTCCATGGGGATGGTCTTGATCGCTGTCTCCTGTACAATGACATGAACCTCCGTCCATAGTTCATCAGGCACTCTGTCTATCAGATCTAGTCCCTTAAATCTATTTCTCACTTTCACTGTATAATCATAAGGGATTTGATTTAGGTCATACCTGAATGGTCTAGTGGTTTTCCCTACTTTCTTCAATTTAAGTCTGAATTTGGCAATAAGGGGTTCATGATCTGAGCCACAGTCAGCTCCTGGTCTTGTTTTTGTTGACTGTATAGAGCTTCTCCATCTTTGGCTGCAAAGAATATAATCAATCTGACTTCAGTGTTGACCATCTGGTGATGTCCATGTGTAGAGTCTTCTCTTGTGTTGTTGGAAGAGAGTGTTTGCTATGACCAGTGCGTTCTCTTGGCAAAACTCTATTAGCCTTTTTCCTGCTTCATTCCGTACTCCAAGGCCAAATTTGCCTGTTACCCCAGGTGTTTCTTGACTTCCTACTTTTGCATTCCAGTCCCCTATAATGAAAAGGACATCTTTTTTAGTGTTTAAAACATCTTGTAGGCCTTCATAGAACTGTTCAACTTCAGCTTCTTCAGCGTTACTGGTTGGGGCATAGGCTTAGATTACCGTGATATTGAATGGTTTGCCTTGGAAACGCAAACCATTTTTGGAGATCATTCTGTCATTTTTGAGATTGCATTCACGTACTGCATTTGGAAAGGGTATTCAAAAGTGGGAACTGATCATCTGTTTTTGAAAACTAAAACAATTATAGATCAGAAGTACAAAGGGAAGCAAAGCATAAGTACAAAAGTAATGTTACTCTGTAGCCAACTAAGCCAACCGTGCTCTTTTCCCCATGGGAGCCCAGGGTGCAATGGCCTCAAGCAGCCTCCCCAGTGGTGCATGCTGCCGGTATAACCTTCCTAAGTGACCTGAGAGACAAGCTTCTTGAGTGAACATGCATGTCTGATCTTGTGCTGTCCCAAATCTAGGCTTCAGACATGTATGTGGGGTACCTTTGGAAAGCCCTAGGCACAGTGGCCAAGGTCTACTTTGGCCAAGTCATCATGTCCATCCACACCAAGCTGAAGAACAAGGAGCATGTGATTGAGACCCTGCTCAAGACCAAGTTCAAGTTTCCTGGCTGCCAGAGGATCTACATCTCCAACAAGTGAGGATTTACTAAGTTTAATGCAAAAGAATTGAGGACATAGTGGCAGAAAACGGGCTTATCCCAGATGGCTGAGGAGTCAAATACATTCTTAATAGTGGCTCCTGGACAAATGGTGGGCCCCACACTTGTAAGAAACTTGGTGCTATTCCCTTCTTACTCACACCCAACATTTAAGTCATACTTTCCTGTCCAAAAAAACAAGTAATGTTAAAGACAAACATTGAGCATACTCCAGGAGATAGTGAAGGACAGGGAAGCCTGGCATGCTGTAGTTTATGGGGTTGCAGAGAGTCAGACTTGACTTAGTGACTGAAAAACAACAAAGATAAACATAAGTGAAAACATGAAACATGTTAAACATATTCCAAAGCAATTGCTCAGAAGAGGAAAGCTGGATGCAACATAGAAGATATGTAGAGAAGTTCTGATGTTTTTAATAGAGTCAACTTCATGCTAGATTTTGTTAGTTAGGAGCATGAACTCACAAGAAACACAAAGTCCTCCTGATTGTGGGAATTTCTCCCACCTCAGTCCCCTCTATTCTGTTCACCTAAACTCTGGCTCCCCTTTCTCTTGACTCTCCAAGCTGAGACCTTTGGTGCACTGACCACACACAGTATCACATGTGTGTGTCCACCAGTGACCAGCTAAATGATCAATCTGTCTGTGATCACAGCCCAGCTTACAGTATAATACTGCAGTCATCCGTCTGCTCTCCTTAGGATCTCCTTTCAGGTTTTAGACCACATCAGGTCAGTTCAGTTGATCACCCATGTCCGACTCTTTGCGACCCCATGGACTGCAGCACACCAGGCTTCCCCGTCCATCACCAACTCCCAGAGCTTGCTCAAATTCATGTCCGTCAAGTCAGTGATGCCATCCAAAAGTATAAAGAGCAGCACAATTTTTCAATTCTTCCTACTTAAGCATTTGTAATCTATTTCTATTTAATATACAGGTATAATTCACTCTCCCTTTTGTTGGGCTAGCTACAGAAAGAAATGGAATTGTCTTAAAGAATCAGTGGCATAAAAAATAGGAAGTTTTAGTGGGAAAGGTCCTATGAAAGGAGACCTGAGTCCTAGATCCAGCTCCCTTGCTAAATATATACTATGTGACCCAAATCATGCTAAACATCTTCCTGGACTTGGGTAGAGCAAGCACCCTAAGCAACAAAACCCAGCAGTAATGTTTTTCTCCCTTAAAAACACTCTAACTCCTTTATAGATCTTTTATGTTACATTCACCTTTCTTCTTCTGGGCAAATGAACAACTCACATACTAGGTATCATGCTAGAGGCCAGGAAAGCAAAATGGTTATGAACATGGTCCCATCCCATATATACTTTCAAATCTAGTGAGAGAGATGGCCATTTGTGCCAATAATTACACACAGAAGCAAGTGGAGAGGAACACAGGTGGAAAATGATCAATTCTTTTCAAGAGAGTGGCCTCATTTGAGGCAGCGAAACCTTCCCTGCTCATGTACAGAATGATGTGAGGCTCAAATGGGACACTGTATGTGAATGAACTTTGAAAGTTGTAACTCTCTCTCTTCTTGTGAGGCACTCATCTTACGTTTCCTGTCTTTCTTATCTGGTCACATCTAAACTGTAGTGTTGGGTAAAGTGTCAACAGACAAAGGGGCGGTACGGCAAGCCATATTTCATATTTCACTACTTTTCCAGATTAATTCACCATATTTAGGTAATAGATTCTGAAAAGCAATCCTCCCCGCAGCCAATGGGTTAAGAACCAGTTCAATCTGGGAGCGATAATATGCAAGATGTTGCAGGCTAGATGCTCAGCATTGACTTTTGTACATTAGTATGCATCAAGCAACCCCTCAGTGGGAAGACAGGGTAACAAGTGATGAATCGTCTTGTAGATCATAAGGTTGTATGCACACTAAATGAATCTTTGTACTGTGGCATCTATGCAACGTTTGGCCTTGATTTATAATTCAGTACAAAGTTTGTCATTGCTGCAAAAGGGTAATGAAATAACAAGATAAAGTTGAGTTAAAAGTGCTTTCTCATCTAAATGTCTACACCCAGCAAAAAGTTATGGCTGGATCTGAACCGACAAGAATAAAGGAAAAAAATCATATTTCTCTTTCCTTAATTTTAGGGTTCAGCTGGTGCCAGAAATCTGTTCACTGTGGTGATTTAATCACCAAGTTCAAATAATACTTCTCATTGACTTGAAAAATAGCTGGACACAGGGAGTAGCATAAAGCAAAATGCTTTTGGTGAGGCACATTCTGACATCTTCTCCATAATAGAGTTTTATTTTCAAATTACTGAATCAACCTCAGTGACAGGTAGTAATTTGATACTTAATGATCATTATTCTTATACTTTCACCACAAGGTTGACATGATGGCTAACCAGAGTCCCCATGACTTGGCTTGGCTCAAAATAGGGGGCTATATAAAAAAAATTTTAATGACACAGTTCATTTGAAAATCTGAAAGAAATCCATAAAAGCAAAGACAATCTTAAGAAGTTTAAGTCTGAGAGTCTTATCTTGAGTTGCTATTTTAATGCAGAGCTATTCCATTGTATGATGGAAATGTTCTGTATCTTCAGTGTCCAACACAGTAGCCATTATCCTCATGTGGGTATAAGCAGTTAAATTTGGCTAATGCTACTTGAGGAACTGAATTTTAATTTAATGTTAAATTAACTATAACTTATTTGGAGAAGGAAATGGCAACCCACTCCAGTATTCTTGCCTTGAGAATCCCAGGGACAGGGAAGCCTGATTGGGCTGCTGTCTATGGGGTCGCACAGAGTCAGACATGGCTGAAGCGACTTAGCAGCAGCAGCAGCAACTATAACTTATACAGCCACAGGTGACTGAAAATGAAAGTGTTAGTCACTCAGTCGTGTCCAACTCTTTGCAACCCCATGGACTGTAGAGCATGAGGCTTCTCTGTCTATGGGATTCTCCAGGCAAGAATGCTCCAGTGGATAGCCATTCCTTTCTTCCTGACCCAGGGATCAAACCCAGGTCTCCCACATTGCGGGCAGATTCTTTACCATCTGAGCCACCAGGGAAGCCACAGGTGACTGGTGGCTACCATGTTGGATAGCATGTGAATTCTGTTCTTAAACACTATTTAATAACCCACATTTAAACTCAAGTATTAAAAGCAGTTTTCTAAACTACCTAATTTTTCTGCAATGAGTTACTAACTTCAGAGTGCCTAAGTTTTGTGAATCCCATAATTGACTTTGTAAAATGCTTTTCCTTATTTTTCTGATCTTATTTCTTAAAGCAGTGTCAATAGGGATTCTGGTTTCCTTTGGTTTAAGTCTGAAGCAGCTAATCATATAAAAGAGATGAAAAGTTGTCTTACTTACTGGGAGCTAGCAAAGTAGGCAGACTCCCTGGCTGTTTCAAGGTCAAGCCATGTGTGTGTGTTTTTATTTTAACCAAAGGATGCCATGATGCTGCCTGGCAAACAGCTTCATGTTGAGTCACCAACCTGAATGATCTGAAGGAATTTCACAGATACCACATATCTACGAGGGATGTTAACAGCCACCCTATCAAGTAAAAGACTCCATGTCTTAATAACAGCTATGATTCTCTCAATTTGACTCTGAATTGCTGCAGACTCAGCTGAACATACAATGAAAATAAGGCAACAGTCCTCACAAGATGGTCAGGAGAGAGATGATTGAAAGCAGCTGATGGGATGTTTTGAGAGCTAGTTAGCCTTATTAGAGTCTAGCATAATAGTTTGCATGTAGCAGGTGGTCAAAATTATTAACTGATTGTTTCATAATTGTAGACCTAAAATTGGAAGAAATGCCAGATTTATATATTACACAGATAGACAGATATAGCATTATTGCTACTATATGCTCTTTTTTGCTTAAAAGCATCCAGTATAAATATATCCTAAATATACAATCCTTTCAGTTCGGCTTCAACCAATGTTTAAAAAATCATGTGATGATTTCAAGTGATGAAAACACTTCAGATGCGAGCTTTCTAAAGGCTTCTTTTATGTGCCCAATGCTGAAAATCAGGTATCCCAAGCACACTGTTCTAATGTGTGTTCTAAGGTTAGTGAGTTCTTAGAATGCTTTCAAATCTAAATCAAAAACTCATGTGTCACTGTAAGTAAATTGTTAGTAGTGCCTTTATAATACAAGTAGTCAGAGCACAATGATTTTTATAGATAAAAGTAGACATACCTTGCCAATAATTCTTCACTCATTTTTATCTGGTCTCACATATATAGATATTTCATAGGTATTTAATTCAAAGATCAATCATTTTATGAAAAGTGTGAAGCTACAATGTTTTGTTTCTGTGGACTAGCCTTCAGAGATTATGCAAAAAAATCCATTTGTGAGAAGAATTAAAACGTTTTTCAAAATGTATAGACGGCTAGATTCAAAAAGAACAAAAGTGAAATATTTTAGTTAGATCTAAAAACAACATGAAATGAAGGGGATAAAACCTCCCTCTAACTGGCACACCCATGTTAGGAGTTTGGCAGTCAGATATCATTCTTTTTCTTGCTATCAGTAATCTGGGGAGGGTGGGGCAGGGGTGAGGGGTATCCTGTGTGTGTGTGTGCGTGAGACTAATGACTCCATATTTCAGTTTGATTATCAATAAAAGAGTTGTTAACAGTACTATGAGACAAGAAAGACAAACAGGTAGTAAAAGGCTACAGGTTTGATTTGGTTTGGTTTTTTACAGGAAGTAGAAGGTTGCAATTGGAGGCGACAGAGGTAGTAACAGTTGATTCCAGAGATTTGATGTGAGCTCCCCAGCGCCAGACTGCACGCACCAAGCCCTCAATTCCTGTTAAAGAAGAGACGTGGGCCAACATTAGAGGGAAGTCTTGAGCTTCTTAAAAGTAATGTATTGAGGTTTATTCTCAGTTAACAAATAGTAGTGAAGAGATAATTGCCTGAAGAATGCAGTGGTTTAAGGAGCTGCTTTAAAGTCAGACAAGGGAGAAAAGATCTGCTGGTGCAGTGGTGCTCTGTGGTGCTTCTTATCCTGTGAATGAGGATGTAGATGAGTTAAGCAATTCTGTTGGAAGCACTTTAAAGACAAGAGAGCCATGAGCAGTAGCTGCAGCTGTGGAGCACTCCCTGTCTGCCTCCTTCCTGAGGCAGAGTGCGATGCCTCCTTGGGGGCCTAATTAGATCTGTGAGTGTTTTCCCTTCCAGACACGTGGAAATGAAAACCAGGATGCAGAGAATTAAACTATACCAGAATAGATCCCGCTCACGGCACCTCCCAAATCATTCAGTCCCTGCTTTCTTCATTCCTTTCCATGCCCTTCCTTATGTCTTCAAGCCCTCTCACCTAGATTATTAAAATAAATTTGTATCAGTTTCTTGTACACAGTTCTTCCAAAAATACCTTTTAAGGATGTCAGTTTGATCTTGTTATTTCTTACCTAGGAATGCCTCAATAGTTTTTCATGGCCAGCTCCTCCAATGACCTATTTCTTTCCTGCCTCTTACACTCTTCTTTGAGCTCTCTCTCCTTACCCAGAAGGTTTGCTGGGGCAAGGAGAGAGAGGAGAAGAAGCAAGATAGAGAAGAATAGGTGCCTGCTCCTGAGTTCTTCCTATGGTATATGTTTAATAGTTGTAACATTATTTCATTTTCTCCATAACCCTATGGAATAGGTATCACTATCTCCATTTTACTGATGAGAAAAGTGAACAGGAAGAAGGGATAAAATAGTGTAAGTCATCTACTTTGTAAGACTTAAGGGTCAGTAATCAATCCAGAGCTGTCTCCAGAACTTGTTTTACAACCATCACTTCTGGTTCTTCAAATATACTGTTCCTTCTGTATCACATGTTCCCTCAACCTTCATCTTGAATCAAATATTATACTCTTATTCATCCTAAAAAATCCTGTGCATGAAACAACTCTAGTTATTCTTGACTCTCAAGAGATCATTCATCATTTGTTCTACTCTAATCTAATACATTATAACTGTGTTTTAAACCGCAACATTGCATTTGTCATGCCAGATTCTGATTGTCTGGTTGACGTGACTGTTTCCCCTACTAGACTGCTCTCAGAGTTGCTTGAAGCCAGGAATCATGTTTTTCTCTTACTGTGTGCTCAGCAACTGGCGTACTGCATACAGCACCAGTATGGTGCTCAGTCAATCTTTGTTGATTTGAACAACTGTGTTGTGCAAAGAGTAAACTGGTAGATAGAAAGCCGTTGGTTAAATTCTTAACTAGAACCTAACAAACCATCTATGTGAGTATTAGCAGATTATTTAACTTCTTCATGTCTCAGAAAACTTATTTGTAAGATTACTGAAGGTATTTGGGGTGAGATACTAAGTTATCTACAACATCTCCTCAGATTCTAAAATCTGTACACTTACTCTTTACATACAGTGTGTGTGGAAGGAAAAGTACTGTAATCAGACACAAGATGAAACACAGCATTTGTAGAATTGCACTTGCTGAACAGTTGATGGAACTTAACTGTATTTATGAGGCAATTGGTGGGTGGGGTGGCTAACCATCTTATAAATAAACCACTTTATGAGTTTTTAATGTGTTCCTTATTAAAAATGCATTACTTTCCATACTAAATTAAATAGCATTTGAAGCCAATGTTTCTTTTTTTACCTTTATTTAAATGAGATTTCTGCTTGCTTTAGTTACATGATTAAGTAGCAAAAGCTACTTGAGATGCAGACTAATAGAGGAAAATATCCCTTTAAAGATAAAAAAAGGATTTTAGAGCAAGAGGAGAACTAAGAAACAGATCCAAGTTCAGGGAATGGAGACAGCTCACAGGTGGTTAAAAGTGGAGTAGCCTCATCCCCAATTTCCAGATACTTGACTAACTGGAAACTTACTGCTATGATCTCTTTGCCATTCCAGCTTAGGATTCATTGGTTCCCTCTAAATATGATCAGTAGAGAATATGGTCAACACACGCAATTGATACTGCCTCACCATAATGGACTTCCCTTTTCTCATATCAAGAGTAGTCTGCCTTTCCATCCTCCATAAGGGGTTGAGCATGAAGCTACAGAAGTCAGGTAGCTTCTTCCATCACCTAGATCTGGGAAGTGGTCCAGAGTGGACAGGTCATCCACTCAAAACCAAGGTTAATGAAAAAAATGGAACTTCTAGGAAAAGAAAGCTACTCTTTCCTTCTTTCCTTCTAGAAGTGAATGAGAGCTTTGTCATCCATCTTGAAGAGGAGAGAAGAACTTGAGGCTGCCACAGACCATCATATGGAGCTGACGTGGAGCCATAGCGAAAAAGAAAAACACGAATGCAAAGAAAGAGAAACTAGATCCTGTCCACAGTGTTTGTACCTTAAATCTACCCTTCCCTGAAGTTTTCCCTATCTCTGGACTTTTTAATTATGTGTGGCAGTTAGTTTTCTTTACTACTTAAGCCAGCTTGAGATATATGTGTGTGTGTGTGCATGTGTACATATATATATCACAAGTAACAGAAAAGCTAACTGATAGAAATGGTCTATGCTGTTCAAGGTTATCTACAGAATGGAAGAATTTTTGTAGAATGTATTTCAATGTCTTAACTACATAAAAGGCCTAAACATTTTTCCAGGTTAAATTCAGAACAAGAATCTTTATCTGTAAACCTCACTACAGATTAGACTACTGAATCCCAATATTTGTTTTAGATCCAAGGTAGCTCAAAAAAGAAATTCAAAAGCATATATCTTAAATTCTTAAAACCTAATTTTAATTTTAATTTTCCTTCCTTTTATAATAGTAATGCAAAAATTTAGAAATGAAAAATAGAGGAAAGAGGGAAAATCATATACATTCTTATCACCTAAAATTTACAACTCCTAATAGTTGGTTGTTTTTCCTTCGAATATTTTTGCTATGATTTTTTCCTTGATTGAGCCCATTCAGGTTGGTAAATGTAATACCTATATTTCTTGATTTAAAAAGTGAATCAGTCAGTCAGTTCAGTTGTAGCTGACTCTTTGCAACCCCGTGGACTGCAGCACACCAAGCTTCTCTGTCACCAACTTCCAGAGCTTGCTTAAACTCATGTCTGTTGAGTCGGTAATGCTGTCCAACAATATCATCCTCTTTCATCCCCTTCTCCTGCCTTCAATCTTTCCCAGCATTAGGGTGTTTTCCAGTGAGTCAGTTCTTTGCATCAGGTGGCCAGAGTATTGGAGTTTCAGCTTCAACATCAGTCCTTCCAATGAACACTTAGGACTAATCTTCTTTAGGATGAACTGGTTTGATCTTGCAGTCCAAGGGACTCTCAAGAGTCTTCTCTAACACCACAGTTCAAAAGCATCAATTCTTTAATGCTCAGCTTTCTTTATAGTCCAACTCTCACATCCATACATGACTACTGGAAAAACCACAGCTTTGACTAGACAGACCTTTGTTGGCAAAGTAATGTCTCTACTTTTTAACATTCTGTCTAGGTTGGTCATAGCTTTTCTTTTAAAAAGCAAATGTCTTTTAATTTCATGGCTGCGGTCACCATCTGCAGTGATTTTGGAGCCCTAAAAAATAAAGTCTCTCACTGTTTCCGTTATTTCCCCATCTATTTGCCATGAAGTGATGGGACAGAATGTCATGATCTTTGTTTTTGAGTTTTAAGTTGAGTTTTAAGTTTTAAGTTGAGTTGAGTTTTAAGCCAGGTTTTTCACTCTCCTCTTTCACTTTCATCAAGAGACCCTTTAGTTCCTCTTTGCTTTCTGCCATAACGGTGATATCATCTGCATATCTGAGGTTATTGATATTTCTCCCGGCAATCTTGATTCTGGCTTGTGCCTCATCCAGCCAGGTGTTTTGCATGATGTACTCTGCATACAAGTTAAATAAGCAGGGTGACAATACACAGCCTTGACGTACTCCTTTCCCAGTTTGGAACCAATCCATTGTTCCATGTCTGGTTCTAATTGTTACTTCTTGACCTGTATACAGGTTTCTCAGGAGGCAGGTAAGGTGGTCTGGTATTCCCATCTCTTGAAGAATTTTCCACAGTTTGTTGTGATCCACATAGTCAAAGGCTTTGGCATAGTCAATAAAGCAGAAGTAAATGGTTTTCTGGAACTCGCTTGCTTTTCCTATGATCCAACAGATGTTGGAGATTTGATATCTGGTTCTTCTGCCTTTTCTAAGTCCTGTTTGAACACTGGGAAGTTCTTGATCTACATGCTGTTGAAGACTGGCTTGGAGAACTTTGAGCATTACTTTGCTAGTATGTGAGATGAGTGTAATTGTGCAGTAGTTTGAACTTTCTTTGGAATTACCTTTCTTTGGGATTGGACTGAAAATTGACCTTTCCAGTCCTGTGGCCACTACTGAATTTTCCAAATTTTCTGGCATATTGTTAATAAGTGAACTTCTGGTCAATATGAAACAGTTAATTGATGTGGAATATCCCCTCACACACACACACACACACACACACACTCCAGAAAAAAGTATTTGCTGAATAAAGTGTAACAAAATAGGAGAGAACAAGATGACAGAGGGGTAGGTAGATGTGGAGTACATCTCTCTCCACAGATACATCAGGAATACACCTTCAGACACAGAAGTGCATGCAGAATACCAGCTGAGAGCAGACAGGAGTACCTGACCAGCAGAAAAGAATACACAGACCCACACAAAACTCGGTAGGATGAAGGAACTAGGGGGAAAGACAAGAGTGTTAGTAGGGCTGGACTTGCCCTCGGTGTGTGGGGGACTGAAGCAGGGGTCCAATCCCCACACTGGGCAAATGTCTGAGTCAAAGGAGAAACATTTAAGGCTTAGCAGCCTAAATGGAATGAGAATCAGACAGTCCTTGCTGCAGCCATACATACCCCAGATGCAGACCCCTGGAAGGTGCAGCAGCTGGGAGCTGGAGTTTAGGGTTTATGGAGCAATCCCAGGGAGAGCGGCTGCTATTAACTGCTGAGAGATGGATCAAGGGGATGTGAGGGAGGAGACTGGTGGGAAATGCCTGTGGAAGAAAGCCAAGCAACCGTGGAAGCAAGGAGATACTGCTGAGTCACGCGTAGAGGATGGAGCCATCACCATAGCCTCTCTCCCCCAAGAAGCCAGCACTGGCAGCTGAACAACAGAGAGGCTGGCCCATCAAAAGCCTGATGCACTGAACTACAGAGTAGGACCCCACCCAGGGCACTCCTTTAAGTGCCTGATGTGCCAGGCACATCAGGACCCCAGTCAGGGGAGCCCCTCTATGTACCTGATGCCTGAACAACAGAGAAGGACCCTAGGCAAGGGAGCCCTCTAAATGCCTCAACGGGCAGAGCTATGAAGAAAGACTGGCCAAAGAGGCCTTCTGATCACCAGCTATAAGAGGCTCAAGAGAAGACTTTGATAGGGCCATAACTCCTGTGGCAGAGGCATTCTGTGTCCCTGCACACTTGGCGCCACCAGGGTCCCCGCAAGCCAAGCAACCGCACCACCTTCACGCTCAACTCTCACTGGGGCAGAGCTGCCACAGGCAAGAAAAGTCTTGTGTCTATGCACACAGGGTCGCTTCAGTCGTGTCCAACTCTTTGCGACCCTGTAGACTGTGGCCTGCCAGGCTTCTCTGTCAGGGACGGGGGATCTTCAGGCAAGAATACTAGAGTGTATTGGCCAATACTGGTTGTCATACCCTTCTGCTGCTGCTGCTGCTAAGTCGCTTCAGTCATGTCCGACTCTGTGTGAACCCAGAGACGGCAGCCCACCAGGCTCCCCCGTCCCTGGGATTCTCCAGGCAAGAACACTGGAGTGGGTTGCCATTTCCTTCTCCAATGCATGAAAGTGAAAAATCGAAGTGAAGTCGCTCAGTCGTGTCCGACTCCTAGCGACCCCATGGACTGTAGCCCACCAGGCTCCTCCATCCATGGGATTTTCCAGGCAAGAGTACTGGAGTGGGGTGCCATTGCCTTCTTCGCCATACCCTTCTAGAGCACTGTATTTCCTGCTGTCCTAGCCATCAACTCCCCTGAGTACCTGGTGCTGCCAGACCCCCTGCGACCCAAGCAGCTGCACCACCTCCACACCTGGCCCTCACAGGGGCAAACCCAAGTCCTCCAGGGCAGCCTCAGGAGCAAACCCCAGTGGACGACCCACATGCAGAGGTGGAAATAAAACCACAACTGAAATCCGGGGGCAGTATGGCTAAGGAAGAAGACCCAAACCTTCCCACCAGCTGTACAAGTTGCAGATTAAATCCACATGATCAACTAGGCAGACTCTGTGTCTGTGGAGTACATTGATAGCTCCCACAAAAGAAAATGCACTAGTTCTGACAGCCGTGGGCATTGGAGGCAAGAACACGGAGGAGTAGGACCAGATTAGAATCTGAGCTGCCCCCACTGCAGGTCTAGAGAGCTGCAGTGTTGGAGGGCATCCTAGGGAGGTGAGGTGGACTGTGACTCCCAGCGAGAGAAAGGACTCTGACAGCAGTGACTCAAGAAAAACATTCATTATTCTTATGTTTTGATTTGTTCTGTAGATCCTTTTGGATTTTTTCCTTTTTCTCCCCTCTTCTTCCCCACCCCTGCCCCGCTGTTGTAGTTGTCAATTTTATTGGCACTATGAAACCTAATTAAGCTTTTGAGATTTTTTTTTCTTTTTTTTCTCAGTCACATTTTTTATTGTTGTTACAAACCTCTGCCTTTACATTGGGCTTTTGCAGTTTGGGGGAGTTTCCTTTTTTTTTTTTTTTGTCTTTTTCTAATTTTAATTTTTAAAATTTTAAACTTATTATTATTTTTTCTACATTTATTCCTTTGTTTGCTTTTCCTACTGCTCTTTCCCCCTTGCTTTAATGTATATAAATCTTCTTTATCTACCTCTATTTAACTTAGTATATCTATTCATTCTTTTCTTTCTTCCCCTTTCAACATATTTGTTAGTTTCATTTTCATTGCTTTATTCCCCAATTGGTACCTTGTTTTAGTTTTGCTTTCCAGTTTCTGCTTTAGTTAGTTTTGTTCTGGTAGACATAACTTTTGGTTTCCTTTGTTCACTGGGTCAATCTATTGTACTTTATTTTTGTTGGACTGTTTTGATTTTGCTTATGGGTGTATACGTATAAGTGTATATTCAGTCACACTTTATTGTTGTTATAAACCTCTGCCTCTACACTGGGCTTTTGCAGTTCTGTGGAGTTTTCTTTTTTCTTTCTTCTTCCATTTTTTTTTCTTTTCTTTTTTTTTTTTTTAATAAATTTAACCTTTAATTTTTTTAAACCAGTATATTTTTTCTACATTTATTCTTTTGTTTGCCTTTCCTACCATTCTTTTCCCCTTGCAGTTAATCTTTGATGTATATAAATCTTCTTCATTTACCTCTCCTTAACTTTGCATATCTAGTCTTTCTTTACTTTCCTCTCAACATATTTGTTAGTTTTATTTTCATTGCTTTATTCCCCAACTGGCACCTTGCTCTAGTTTTGTTTTCCAGTTTGTGCTTTAGTTAGTTTTGTTCTGGTAGATGTAGTTTTTGGTTTCCTTTGTCTGCCGGGTCAGTCTACTGTACTTTATATTTGCTGGACTGTTTTGACTTTGCTCATGGGTGTATATGTATATGTGTATATTCATTATTTTAACTATTATTTGCCTGATTTTGTAACTCCCATTTGTGTGGGATTCATCTTTGGTTTCTTGATTTGGATATTTGTTTTAATCTCACTTAATGCCATAATGAATCACTTGTGGCATCTTCATTCCTGACCAGAGTTCAAACCCTGAGCCTTTAGAGTGGGAGCACTGACTCCAAGACCCTAGACTACCAGGGAATTAACCCTAGAGAATATCAAATAGTGAGAACTCACACAAAGGAAATCACTTGAATACAAGAACCAGCATCACCCAGCCACCAGTAGCACCCTATGCAGGACGCCTCATCTAAACAACAAACAAAACAAAAATACAAACCCAATCATCAGCAGACAGGATTACCACTTCACTCAGCCTTGCCCATCAGAGGAAAAACAAACAAACAAACAAACAAAAACTCAGCACAAGTCTCACCCTATACACGGCTTACACAAACCACTGGACCAAAGGAGAGAAGAAACCAAAAGGAAGAAAGAATTCAACCTTGAAGCCTGGGAAAAGGAGACCTCAAACACAGTAAGTTTAAAAAAAAATGAAAAGGCAGAGAAATACTACACAAATGAAGGAAAAAACTAGAAACATAGAAGTCCAAATAAATGAAGAGGAAATAGGCAATATACCTGAAAAAGAATTCAGAATAATGATAGTAAAGATGACCAAAAACCTTGAAAACAAAATGGAGAAAATGCAAGAATCAATTAACAAAGACTTAGAAGAATTAAAGAATAAACATACAGAGATAAACAACAAAAGTACTGAAATTAAAAATACTCTAGAAGGAATCAATAGCAGAATATCTGAATCAGAGAATGAATCAGTGAGCTGGAAGTAAAATGGTGGAAATAACTTCTAAAGGGCAGAATAAAGTAAAAAGAAAGAAAAGAACTGAGGATAGTCTCAGAGACCTCTGGGACAATATCAAATGCACCAACATTCGAATTTTAGGGGTCCCAGAAGAAGAGAAAAAGAAAGGGTATTAGAAAAATTTTGAAGAGATTATAGTTGAAAATTTCCCCAACATGGAAAAGGAAATAGTCAATCAAGTCCAAGAGGCACAAAGAGTCCCATACAGGATAAACCCAAGGAGAAACATGCCAAGACACATACTAATCAAACTAACAAAGACTAAACACAAAGAAAGAAGATTAAAAGTAGCAAGGGAGAAGCAACAAGTAACATACAAGGGAAACCCCATATGCTTAACAGCTGATCTTTCAGCAGAAACTGCAGGACAGAAGGGACTGGCAGGACATATTTAAAGTACTGAAAGGGAAAAATCTACACCAAGATTACTACATCTGGCAAGGATCCCATTCAAAATTGATGGAGAAATAAAAAACTTCTCAGAAAAGCAAAAGTTAAGAGAATTCAGCACCACCAAACCAGGTTTACAACAAACGTTAAAGGGACTTATACAGTCAAGAAATGTGAAAAGAAAAAAGATCTACAAAATCCATCCCAAACAATTAAGAAAAATGGCAATAGGAACATATATATCAATAATTACTTTAAATGGAAATGGATTAAATGCTCCAACCAAAAGACACAGACTAGCTGAATGGATAGAAAAACAAGACCCATATATATGCTGTCTACAAGAAACCCACTTCAGACCTAAAGCCACATATAGACTGAAAGTGAGAGGATGGAAAAATATATTCCATGCCATTGGAAAGCAAAAGAAAGCTGGAGCAGCAATCCTCATATCAGACAAAATGGACCTTAAAATAAAGAAGATTACAAGAGATAAGGACCTTAAAATAAAGAAGATTATAAGAGATAAGGAAGGACACTACATAATGATCAAGGGATCAATCCAAGAGGAAGACATAACAATTGTAAATATCTATGCACCCAGCATAGGAGCACATCAATACATAAGACAAACACTAACATACATAAAAGGAGAAGTTGACAGTAACACAATAATAGTAGGAGACTTTAACACCCCACTCACACCAATGGATAGATCATCAAAACAGAAAAGTAATAAGGAAACACAAGTCTTAAATGATACATTAGATGAGATGGATCTCATTGATATCATCAAGAGATTCCATCCAAATGCAGAAGAATATACCTTCTTCTCAAGTGCACATGGAACATTCTCCAGGATAGACCATATCATAGGTCACAAATCAAACCTCAGTAAATTTAAGAAAATTGAGATCATATCAAGCATCTTCTCTGACCACAACACTATGAGACTAGATATCAATTACAAGAAAAAAACCATAAGAAACACAAACACATGGAGATTAAACAACACGTTTCTAAATAACCAACAGGTTACTGAAGAAATCAAAAGGGAAATAAAAAAATTTCTAGAAACAAATGACAATGAAAACATGACAATTCAAAATCTATGGGATGCAGCAAAAGCAGTTCTAAGAGGGAAGTTTGTAGCAATACAATCCTACCACAATAAACAGAAAAAAATTGAATAGACAATCTGACTTCACACCTAAAGCAACTAGAAAAAAGAACAAAATAAAAAAATTAGTAGAAGGAAAGAAATCATAAAGATCTGAGCAGAAATAAATGAAAAATAAATGAAAGAAACAATAGTAAAGATGAATAAAACTAAAAGCTAGTTCTTCGAGAAAATAAGCAAAATTGACAAACCTTTAGCCAGACTCATCAAGGACAAAAGAGAGAAGAGTCAAATCAACAAAATTACAAATGAAAAAGGAGAGGTTACAACAGGCAATGCAGAAATACAAAGGATTATCAGAGACTATTATGAACAACTACATGGCAATAAAATGGATAACCTGCAAGAAATGGACAGATTCTTTAAAAAGTTCAATCTTCCAAGACTGAACCAGCAAAAAAATAGAAATTATAAACAGCCCAAATACAAGCACTTAAATTGAAGCTGTAGTCAAAAATCTCCCAGAAAACAAAAGCCAAGGACCAGATGGCTTCACAGGAGAATTCTATCAAACACTAGAAAAGAGCTAATGCCTATCCTTCTAAAACTCTTTCAAAAAATTTCAGAGGAAGAAACACTTCCAAATTCATTCTACGAGGCCACCATCACCCTGATACCAAAACCAGACAAAGACAACACAAGAAAAGAAAACTACAGGCCGATATCACTGATGAACATAGATACAAAAATCCTCAACAAAATTTTAGCAAACAGAATTCAGCAACACATCAAAAAGCTCATACACCATGACCAAGTTGGGTTTATTCCAGGAATGCAAGGATTCTTCAATATACACAAATCAATCAATGTGACACACCATATTAACAAATTGAAAGATAAAAACCATATGCTCCTCTCAATGGATTCAGGAAAAGCCTTTGACAAAATTCAGCACCTATTTATGATTAAAACTCTTCAAAAAATGGACATAGAAGGAACCTACCTCAACATGTTAAAGGCCATATATGATAAACCTACAGCAAACATTATTCTCAATGGTGAAAAACTGAAAGCATTCCCCCTAAGATCAGGACCAAGACAAGGGTGTCCACTTTCACCCCTATTATTCAACATAGTTTTGGAGGTCCTAGCTACAGCAATCAGAGAAGAAAAAGAAATAAAAGGAATCCATATCAGAAAAGAAGTAAAACTCTCACTTTCTGCAGATGACATGATATCATATGTAGAAAATCCTAAAGATAGTATCAGAAGATTACTGGAGCTAATAAGAGAATTTAGCAAAGTTGCAAGATACAAAATCAATACACAGAAATCACTTGCATTTCTATATACTAGCAATGAAAAATCAGAAAGAGAAATTAATAAATCAATCCCATTCACCACTGCAACAAAAAGAATTAAATATCTAGGAATAAACTTACTTCCCTGGTGGTTCAGATGGTAAAGTGTCTGTCTACAATGTGAGAGACCCGGGTTTGATCCCTGGGTCAGAAAGATCCTCTGGAGAAGGAAATGGCAATCCACTCCAGTACTATTGCCTGGAAAATCCCATGGACAGAAGAGCTTGGTAGGCTACAGTCCATGGGGTCAAAGAGTTGGACACGACTGAGCGACTTCACTTCACTTCACTTCTTCAAGGAGACAAAAGAACTGTACACAGAAAATTATAAGACACAGACAACAGAAATCAAAGATGACATAAACAGATGGAGAGATATTCCATGTTCCTGGGTAGGAAGAACCAATATTGTGAAAATGAAGATACTATCAAATGCAGTCTACAGATTCAGTGTGATTCAGACTTTCAAATTACCAATGGCACTTTTCGCAGTACTGGAACAAAAAATTTCACAATTCATAAAGTGAAGTCACTCAGTCATGTCCGACTCTTTGCGACTCCATGGACTGTAGCCTACCAGGCTCCTCTGTCCATGGGATTTTCCAGGCAATAGTCCTGGAGTGGATTGCCATTTCCTTCTCCAGGGGATCTTCCCAACCCAGGGATAAAACCTGGGTCTCCTGCATTGTAGACAGATGCTTTACCATCTGAGCCACCAGGGAAGTCCACGGAAACACAAAAGACCCTGAATAGCCAAAGCAGTCTTGAGAAAGAAGAATGGAGCTGGAGGAATCAACATTCCTGAATTCAGATTATAGTACAAAGCTACAGTCATCAAGGCAGTATGCCACAAAAACAGAAATACAGACCAATGGAACAGGATAGAAAGCCCAGAAATAAACCCATGCACCTATGGGTACCTTATTTTTGATAAAGAAGGCAAGACAGCCTCTTCAATAAATGGTTCTGGGAAAACTTGACAGCTACATGTAAAGGAATGAAATTAGAACACTTCCTAACACCATACACAAAGATAAACTCAAGATTAAAGACTTAAATGTGAGACTAGAAACTATAAAACTCTTAGAGGAAAACATAGGCAGAATACTCGATGACGTAAATCAAAGCAAGATCACCTCCTAGAGAATAAAAGTAAACAAGTGGGACCTGATTAAACTTAAAAGCTTTTGCACAGCAAAGGAAACTATAAGCAAGGTGAAAAGACAACCCTCAGAATGGGAGAAAATAATAGCAAATGAAACAAATGACAAAGGATTAATTTCCAAAATATACAAGCAGTTCATACAACTCAATGCCAGAAAAACAATCCAATCAAAAAGTGGGAAAAAGACCTAAACAGACATTTCTCCAAAGAAGACATACAGATGGCTAACAAACACATGAAAAGATGCTAAACATTGCTCATTATTAGAGAAATGCAAATCAAAACCAGAATGAGATATCACCTCACACTGGTCAGAATGGCTATCATCAAAAAGTCTACAAACAATGAATGCTGGAGAGGGTGTGGAGAAAAGGGAATGCTCTTGCCCTGTTGTTAGGAATGTAAATTGATACAACCACTATGGAAGATGGTATGGCGATTCCTTAAAAAACTAGGAATAAAACCACCACATGACCCAGCAATCTGACTCCTAGGCATATACCCTGAGGAAACCAGGGTTGAAAAAGACACATGTATCCCATTGTTAATTGCAGCACTATTTACAATAGCTAGAACATGGAAGCAACCTAGATGTCCACTGACAGATGAATGGATAAAGAAGTCATGGTATATATATACAATGGAATATTACTCAGCCATAAAAAGGAATGCATTTGAGTCAGTTCTGATGAGGTGGATGAACCCAGCACCTATTATACAGAGTGAAGAGAGAAAGTAAAGATAAATATTGTGTTCTAATGCAGATATACAGAATCTAGAAAAATGGTACTGAAGAATTTATTTTTGGGGCAGCAATGGAGAAACAGACATAGAGAACAGACTTTTATGGACACGGGGAGAGGGGAGGAGAGGATGTGATGTATGGCAAGAATAACATGGAAACTTACATTACCATATGTAAAATAGATAGCCAACAGGAATTTGCTGTACAGCTCAGGAAACTCAAACAGGGGCTCTGTATCAACCTAGAGGGGTGAGATGGGGAGGGAGATGGGAGGGAGGTTCAAAAGTGAGGGGATATATGTATACCTATGGCTGATTCATGTTGAGATTTGACAGAAAACAACTAAATTCTACAAAGCAATTATCCTTCTTAAAAAAATTTTTTAGTGTAACAAAAAAAATTTAATGCAAGCTTAAGGCCTAGAAATGGAAATCTCTAGATGTTAAAACAAAAGGAGCATCAAAATCAGAAAAGCAAACAACAGGTATGGGTACCATGTCTTTCTACCCTCATTTAGGAAGCAGAAAAGCTCTGTTTCATGAGGCAGACATAGATAACCCCATGAGTATTATCTTTAACAATCGAGCTTTATAAACATAATTATTATTGGAAAATCCTTCTATGTTCTGGTTATAGGTTGGACCAGTTTAAGTTTTCAGCTATGATTTTGTATATTTTTCTCAGTGTTCATAGGTAGAAGGAAATTCAGCAATGCTGTTCAGTGGATAGGAATCAGAGTGGTGAATTAACGTTCTAATTTATCCTAAGTACATACATTGGTCTTTGTTTTTTTTTTTTTTAATTTTATTTTATTTTTAAACTTTACATAATTGTATTAGTTTTGCCAAATATCAAAATGAATCCGCCACAGGTATACATGTGTTCCCCATCCTGAACCCTCCTCCCTCCTCCCTCCCCATACCATCCCTCTGGGTCGTCCCAGTGCACTAGCCCTAAGCATCCAGTATCGTGCATCGAACCTGTACTGGTAACTCGTTTCATACATGATATTTTACATGTTTCAATGCCATTCTCCCAAATCTTCCCACCCTTTCCCTCTCCCACAGAGTCCATAAGACTGTTCTATACATCAGTGTCTCTTTTGCTGTCTTGTACACAGGGTTATTGTTACCATCTTTCTAAATTCCATATATATGCGTTAGTATACTGTATTGGTGTTTTTCTTTCTGGCTTACTTCACTCTGTATAATAGTCTTTGGGTATAAAACAAAATAAACACCTCTCTCTGCTCTTGCGAAGGTTAACAGCGGCCTCGTACTTGTACTCAGTCATATTTGACTCTTTGCAACCCTTTGGAATTTTGCCAGGTTCCTCTGTCCATAGGACTTTTCAGGCAAGAATACTGGAGTGAGTTGCCACTCCCTCCTCCAGGGATCTTCCCAAACCAGGGATCGAAACCACATCTCCTGCATTGCGGGTGGATTCTTTACCACTGAGTCTTTAGGGAACCCCTAACAGTGGCCTCCATGTTTCTAAATCCAATGGTCTCTTCTTCGTTCTCATCTCACCTGACCTCTCACCAGTATTTAACACAGTTCATCTCTCTAGCTTCTTTCATTTGGCTCCTGATCCTCTCTCTCATTTTTCTCCTACTTTTCTGAGTGTTTACCCTCAGTGTCTTCTGCTGATTCCTCCTCATCTCTCCCACCTCTAACACTGGGGAGCAGGAGGCACAGTCTGAGTTTTTCTTTTTTTCTGTTAACACTTACTTACTAGTCTCATGGCTTGCCATTCTCATGATAGACTGATAACTTCATGATGTATATCTTTATATCTTGAACATAAGTTTCCTTCTCACTCAGACTAGAAGTCAACATCTTGTAAATGGCCTACAAGGACCTGCGTGATTTGACTTCTGTGCTGTAAACTATTAACCTTGACCAAAAAAAGGTTTGCCCCTTTGCCCTCCGCTCCTGAGTGTGTCTGAAAACCCAGTGGATTATCTGCCTGTGAAAAATGAGGGTTTATACCTTATATTCCTGCTTAATCATTCATTTATTCAGCAATATTTACCCTAGATACACTAGATGAGTTCTACACTAGATAGCAGGTGGCTCAGTGGTAAAGAGTCTGCCTGCCAATGCAGGAGACATGGGTTTGATTCCTGGGTCAGGAAGATTCCCTGGAGAAGGGAATGGCTATGCACTCCAGTATCCTTACCTGGGAGATCTCATGGACAGAGGAGCCTGGCGGGCTATAGTCCATGGGGTTGCAATAAGTTGAGTTGGACACAACTTAGTAACTAAATAATAACAACAACACTAGACCCCAGATTCTGGGGATCCTGCAGTCAACTCTACATACGGCATACCTGTCCTCCTGGAGTTCACACTCGAGTGTGAGAGAAAATCAATACAGAAACAAACAAGTAAGAGTGGTAAGAGGGGAAAAAATGAAGAAAAAGAAAACTATATACAGTTTTATTTCAAACAAAAACTGAGATCATTCCGTTTAAACCCAAGGTAACTAGATGAACAGACACTTCCACAAGAACATCCAGAGAGTAGAAGGAATTCTGTGTTTCCAGTTCAGGACCATTTCATTTGATGCTCAAAAGACAAGCTGATCTTTTTTGATAACTGGTCTATATATGTTGTAATTTCAAATCAGTGGGGAAAATTTAGGCTATCAAAAATGACTTTGGGGATTTAAAAAATGTAAATTTAAGTTGCTATCTCATACGCTCAGTCAGTAAAGAATCTTCCTGCAGTACTGGATACCCAGGTTCGATCCCTGGGTTGGGAAGATTTCCCTGGAGAAGGAAATGGCAACCTACTCCAGTATTCTTGCCTGGAAAATCCTATGGACAGAGGAGCCTGCCAGACTACAGTTCATGGGGTCTCAAGAGTTAGACATGAATTAGCAACTAAACAACCACCACCACCACAAGAAATTTCACCTGGGTTAGAGATTTACACAAGAAAAATGAAATCATAAATATGCTAGAATGCATTGTGTGAAAACATATGATCTCATTTGGGGAAGACCTTTTAAAATAAGACATTCAGTTCAGTTCAGTTTGGTTGCTCAGTTGTGTCCTACACTTTGCGACCCCATGGACTGCAGCACACCAGGCTTCCCCGATGCTGCAGAAGATTGAAGGCAGGAGAAGAAGGGGATGACAGAGGATGAGATGGTTGGATGGCATCACCAATGCAATGGACATGAGTTTGAGTAGGCTCCAGGAGTTGGTGATGGACAGGGAAGCCTGGTGTCCAAAGCGTAGGACACTACTGAGCAACCAAACTGAACTGAACTGAATCTCTTAAAAGGTCTTCCCCAAATGAGATCATATGTTTTCACACAATGCATTCTAGCATATTTATGATTTCATTTTTCATATGTAAGTCTCAGGGATCGAACCTGGGTATCCTGTACTGCAGGCAGATTCTTTACTGACTGAGCGTATGAGATAGCAACTTAAATTTACATTTTTTAAATCCCCAAAGTCATTTTTGATAGCCTAAATTTTCCCCACTGATTTGAAATATAAATTACAACATATATAGACCAGTTATCAAAAAAGATCAGCTTGTCTTTTGAGCATCCCAGGTAAGGATACTGGAGTGCATAGCCATTCCCTTCTCCAGGGAATCTTCCTGACCCAGGAATCAAACCCATGTCTCCTGCATTGGCAGGCAGACTCTTTACCACTGAGCCACCTGCTATCTAGTGTAGAACTCATCTAGTGTATCTAGGGTAAATATTGCTGAATAAATGAATGATTAAGCAGGAGTATAAGGTATAAACCCTCATTTTTCACTGGCAGATAATCTACTGGGTTTTCAGACACACAGAGTTGCTATAAAACACATTTAGTTTAGACCATCAGGCATGGCTCAAGTCCTCTGGGTAGATAAACACATTCCTGGTGGGTAGAGCATTACAAAGGCTTAGAGATTACCACTCAGGAGCTGAGGGCAAAGGGGCAAACCTTTTTTTGGTCAAGGTTAATAGTTTACAGCACAGAAGTCAAATCACGCAGGTCCTTGTAGGCCATTTACAGTATGAAGGCCCAGGAGTCTTCTTCAACACCATAGTTCAAAAGCATCAATCCTTCAGAGCTCAGCTTTCCTTATGGTCCAACTCGCACATTCATACATGACTACTGGAAAAAACTTAGCTTTGGCTAGACAGGCCTTTGTCAGCAAAATAATGTCTCTGCTTTTTAATATGCTGTCTAGGTTGGTCATAACTTTTCTTCCAACATCTTCCGAGGAACACGCACCTTTTAATTTCATGGCTGCAGTCACCATCTGCAGCAATTTTGGAGCCCCCAAAAATAAAGTCTGTCACCATTCCCATTGTTTCCCCATCTATTTGCCATGAAGTGATGGGACTGAATGCTATGATCCTTGTTTTTTGAATGTTGAGTTTTAAACCAGATTTTTCACTCTCCTCTTTCATTTTCCTCAAGATTAAAGCCAAAAATCATAAGGGGGGAAAAAAAGAGTGGTAAGAGGGAAAATCGGGGTAAAGGAAAAAGATGGCTGATTTGATTAATTTTATTAAGAAGTTACAATGAGGATTAACCTTTTGGGAAATTATTCATAGAGATTCTGGTCTTTTCCAGTGATCATCTCAAGAAGCAATCATGGTTCCTTTTAAGGAATAACCAAGACTTTCCTGGTGGTCCAGTGGTTAAGAATCCACCTGCCAATGCAGGGGATATGAGTTTGATCCCTAATCCAGGAAGATTCCACATGCCACAGGGTAGCTAAGCCCGTGAGTTGCAACTACCGAAGTCCTCACATTATAGAGCCTGAGTTTTGCAACAAGAGAAGACACCACAATGAGGAGCCTATGCACTACAGCTAGAGAGTTGCCCCAGCTTGCTGTAACCAGAGAAAGCCTGCATGCAGCAACAAAGTCCCAGTTTGGCCAAAAGTAAACAAACAAATAAATATTTTAAAAAATAAAAGCCATAACCAGCTTCTAAATGCATGTGTTGTCACTATATGCTGAATTACAGAATGCTGTAAAATTTCAAAACCAGGGTGAATCAGTGACCTCTTACAAACCCTCCAAATGCTAAAGCACGAGCTTAGATACTTAATGAGCTGCACATTCTACACCCACACTCTATAATTGTCAGAGCTTCTATCTCATTCTGCCTTAACAAATTAAAAGGGAAATCATGGAGGGAAAAATAGACTAAAGACAATTGGGTCAAAACTCCCTTAACTAAAAATAGTCTACATGACCCCCTGAGAAACTGTTTCCCTGGGGCCTCGCAGCTCCTCCCACCTCTCCCAGTGGGCTTACCAGGACTTGAGGCCAGAATCCACACTCTCCTGCTCAACAGTTAGTTTGGAGGAGACCTCTTCCTTTGTTTGCTGCTTTAGTCTCCTGGGGTGGTTCCCTGACCAAGCTTTATGGGTACCTGATTTGGAAGCTGGAGAGTTCCAGAGAACCACATATTTGGCCTTCCCTGCCCTTGCACTCTGCCTGTCAGTGCTCAAAGGGCCCTCACTCAGGTCCTGGTAATTCTCAATATCCCCCCACAATGCACACCCCCCAGTGGACATGCTAAGCAGATAAACACAGGTGACTAAATTTATGGAGGTCAATTAGGTTAGTATGTCTTCAAAATCCATATCAGCTTTGAACCTAAATTTCGAGATGAAAATGTGGTGGCCTTGTTGGGGAGCCGTGGAAGTTGCAGTCCTTGATGTAGAATTGGTAGCAGTAGCCAGGAGGCCTTTAAGATAAGCTTAGCAACAGTGCTAGCACCACAGCGCCACCTCCCAATCTGAAACAAACATTGCAATTAGTCACCACCCTCTTTCCCACTAACATCCTCCCTGTGCTAAAAGCTAATTCCGGTTTGAACTATTCCAGATTGAAGGAAACGAATAAACCATGACAACAAAATACAATATGTGATCCTGAACTAGATCCAGTACTGGTGGAATAAAAAAATGCTATAAAGGGCACTATTGTGTTGGCTGGCAAAATTTGAATACAGACAGTTGATCAGAAAAAACTACATAATATGACTGAAGTTGGTAATTGTACTTGGGGGATATATGAAAAAATATCCTTACTTTTAGAAGGTACTAAGGGATTAAAGGTCCATGTATGTAACTTACTCTCAAAAGGCTTGCAAAAATAAATTGGAGGTGGAGGGGATGCAGAAAGCAAGCTGTAAGAATATGAGCAAATGGAGCAAAATGTTAACAATATATTAAAGTGCCTACAGATATTCTATATATTATTCTTGCAATTTTTCTGTATGTTTGAAATTTTTTTCAAATAAAATGGGATGTTTTTTCATAATCTGATTTTAAGTCTAGATAGCTTGGCTAAAATTAGCTCCTCTACTACCTGAATTTCCACCATTAGAGGTCTGTTTCTTTGGATATGACATGTTTTACAGATATTCCAGGACTCCATCTTCAACTGGGACTGCTTTGCTTTCACATGTTCTTCCCTATCATGATTGTTTGAAACACACTGTCCTGGAATGTATCTAAATGTATCATCTAAACATTGGCACACATCACAAAATATGTAACTGAAATTTTGAGGAGCATCAGTTGACAACTAGCTAAGGGCATTCAGAGGAATCACTGATAAGAGGCTAAAGTGTTAGGCATGAAGAGGTGTCCCATGATAAGCAAAAATGAGCCCTGGATATAGAGGAGGAAGGGCATCATCATTCAACCACATTCTAATTTGTTGTTGAGCCAGAACTGCAAGGTCATGGTTCTAAGAACATCGTGGGTTCTGAGTCAGACTTCTCCCAGGCAATCCTGACAACACTCTCCTTTCAGTTTCACTACATCTGCTCCATCTTAACTGAGCAACAAGTTGTCTGCACCTGAGATGGGTCAAAAGACAGCAACAGAACATTCTCTGAAGGAAAGCCAATGGGGTGATATGTCTGCCTTTCTTTTTTCCACACCACCTGCAGAGGTCTGTGGGTGGTTCAGAATCCCATTCTTGGAAACTCCCAGATGTAGAAAATTTGCTCTATCAATTACCTAACAGATATTTGCTCTGTCAAATATCTAATGGGGTTAGGTTATGATAACATATCACTGCTACAACATCAGGGCTTCTCAGAATCCCAAGAATACATTGATCATAACTTCTTACTGTTTTCCACTTATAGCAGATTTCCCATTGTGATATCAAAGGAGATGCTTCTAAATTTTCACAATCAAGGGGACTATGCAGATTCAACTTTAAGCTCTGGCCTAGGACGGTTTGGGAAAAGTTTAAAGATTTCTGCTTTTTGTGGTTCAGGGAACTGAATGAAGAGCTTCATTTTTTAATGAAATAGCACATCTTAGTGGCACTTGCAGGCACTGCAGAGAAATTTAGGAAGAGATTTTGTTGTTTGGTTTCTGTTTTTTCCCTTGAGTAAAAACATATTATAGTCATTCCTTGGACAGGAAAACCAGCTCTCAAAATGATTGTTTTTAATATAAAACAGTTATAAATAATTTCTATATGAAAAAAACCCAGTCTTGTTCTTGAGCCCTGAATTTTCAGTGTTTCATTATGCATAAAGCAACTATCCCTCTGGGAAACCACAAGTGGAAATTTCAAAACAGAATGAAAATAATATTACAAATCCAGGGGGCACTCATCTCTCACCCTTGCTTAAATTTTAAAGCATTTTCTATTTAAACTGACACTTAAAACATACTTGTTTTAGAACTTCTGTTCCATTCAATAGGAAGTAAACATCTGGCCGCATTTTGAAGAGACCCCCTTCACTAAGCCTTCTAAGTCTTTCATCAGCAGGCTCTTTGGGTTTCAGATAATCACATAGGCTCTGAACCTGGACCATCTCAGTGTCAGCATCATTCCTCCAGCAATATCGATGCCAGGAGAGCTGCAGTCAGAGGACCCAAAGCAAATTAGCACAGGCCCCGAGACTGACCAAAATGAGGCCAGTCTAAAATAAATCATGTAGGCTTTTTTTAACATGGAAAATACAACCCCCTGCTCAGCTAGCATTTTTTTTTCTAAGCTTTTGCTTTCCAAAATCTTGGCCATATATACTTTTCAAGCAGATCTGAGTGTGCCAAGCATTCCATGAAAAATGTAGGTCAGGGGAGTATGTGGTGAAGGGGTGTTTAGAGGGTTGGGAGAGGCTAGGAGGAAGACAGTGAGTTCAGCTGAGTAACAAAAATAATTTTCGACTTCCACAGTGGAATGGAAATCATGAAAACCAGAAAAGGCAAGAAGTGGGTGTATTTTCATTTCATAGACAAGGAATCAGAGGATCAGAGAAAGGGGTAGGGTGGAGGAGCTGGTCTGCAAATCCTCCAGCCAGGATACTACATTCCCATTGTGACAGAAACCAGGGAAAGAGTTTACAGAGCAAAAACTAGTTCTGACTTATCTTTAGAATCTTCATTTAGAGATCAGTGAAAGCTATCAGTTAACTAATATTTCCAAACGCTTCACCCAACATTTTTGAGACAAGTTAGTAGATGAGTGAGGTTTCACTCTAGTTTTCTTGCCTCTTCTTCAGGCCTTCTCCCTTGCATCCCTTCACAGTTCCTGTAGCACTGTGCTGTGCCCTGACAACCAAGCTTGCCCCCAGTTCCAGCCTAGAACCTTCCTTCCTATCTTCTTTGCTTTCAGGTCAGCCTAGCCAGTGTCCTGTTTCCTTCTTGATCTGCTGCCTATTAGCTTATATTACACACCTCCCTTTTAACAGGAGAAACAGAGCCTCTAGTTGAAGAAATTCTCAGGCAATGTGGCAGGTGAATGGGAGAGGTACTGGAAGGTACCAATGGGAGTTCTAGCCCTATTAATTCCATTCTGTCTCAAATTATTTCCATTCTAGACACAAGGCTAGGCACTGGAAATATACTGACTGATGAAAAATTATTTTTATCTTTATATTACACCAGTTGGAGAGTAATTTATTCCAATATTTCATGAGGCTGTTTTCATTAAATAGGAGACAACGTGTGAAGTAAAACAACAACAACAATGCTTTCTCAATAGATCGTAACAATATGTTCCAATAGGAGAAGCAAAAAAAAAAAATGCATATAAGCAAATGAGGAAAACAGAGTAATGTGCTCAGAACTGTGTAAGATTTAATTACAGGTGGTTATTTTATGCTCCTCTCTCTTTTCTAAATACATCACCATACACATTTTCTTTCAGCCTCTGAAAGATGACTAAACGATGGATTCCTAGAAGTGTTTAAGAAGGAGGTGAAGCAAGGGAATTCTGTTTGTTAGGCTCCCACTTGGGCAGACAGTGAGCTAAGGACTGTCATGAATGTGAGTTCATTTAATTCTTACAACAGTGTCATGAGGTAAGTTGAATTAGGCTCATTTTACAGATAAGGAAACTGAGACCCATCAAGGTTAAGTAACATTTTATCTAAGATACAGGAGAAAATATGGGGCTAGAGTACTATTAAAGGGGAAAGGGGTGTTCCTACTTGTCTTTGGGGTCTTTCTGTTTCCTAACTTATGAATGCATATACCCCAAGAAGCAATACACCCAAGTACAAAGCATGGAAGATTACAAAATAGTATAAGTTCTAGTCGTTCCCCTCAAGATGACAACAGCATACTTTTGAGACACACGCCACACACACACAATCCAGACTATATGAATCAAAGACAAGTCATGTGTCAGAGACAAGGGAGAGTCTGTGGGTTGGATTTACATTGGCAAAGGGGACATGTAAGAACATTCTAGGTGGGAAAAGTTATGATGAGTAAGATGAAAGTAATGATGAGTAAGACTCAATGTTTCATCACTTACAGTGAGTAAGATGAAATTAAAAATGAGTGCAACTCAACATTTCAGGACAGGGATAGAGGGTCGGTGTGCAAAGAAGTAGGACTGAAGCAGATTACAGAGCAGAGCAAGAAAAGTAGGGCTTGGAAAGCTGGACTTTCCAAGTGGGAAAGTGAATGTGTCTGAACTGCAGCATCCCCGGGAGGCAGGGTGTACGGTGTGTGCAATGTATGTGGTGTGTGTGTAGGGGATGGGGGGTAAGAAATGTGTGGGGAATATGGGGAAGGGATGAGGTGTGTGGATGTGTGTAGGGGTGTGGGATGTGTGTGTACAATGTGTGTGGAATATGCGGTGTATGTATGATATGTTGGTGTGTATATTTGTGTATGTGATGTGTGTGGTGTGTGTGTGGTATGTATATGGTGTGGGGGGGATTGTGTTGGGTACATGTGGGATATGTGGGGGTTTTGAAATATGTGTGTCAGGGTGGTATAGGGAAGGGTTTGGGGTGTGTAGTGTGTGGGAGGTGTTGGGGGGTATGGGGGTGTGTGTATATGGTGTGTGTATGTGGGCTGTGTGAGGTGTGTATGTATAGTGTGTGGAATATAGGGGGTGTATGTGTGTGATATGGGGGCATATGTATGGTGGGAGTGTGTTTGTGTGTGTGTAGGAGACTGTGGGGGTATGTGTGGGGTGTGCATGGCATGTGGAATATGAGGGTATATGGGTGTGTATGTGGAGGCTATGAGTGGGGTATGTGTGCATGGTATGGGCGGTGTGTGGGGGGGTGTGTGTTGGCTTGGGGTGGGATGAGGGTTGGAGGGGTGGCAATAAATATGGATTGTGGAAAAATCACTGGACTGGGACCAAAGGGCAAAGGTTCTAGTCCCGGCTTTGTTGTTGACTGGAAATGCAACACCTTTGAGCCTCAGTTTTCTTCAGCTATAAGACCAGAAATTGGAGCAAATTATCTCCAAAGTCTGTTCCACATTAGCAATTCCAAAACACCCCTGCCCCACCTATCATTTTGCCCTTTCCACCTTCAACTCAAGGTTGTAGAAATTTTGTCTTTGGTTGGCAAAAAGCATTCTTTTCGAATTTGAGAAAAAATTGTTCCATTCCATGAACCTGTCGTTATAAAACAGAAAAATCTGTTTTATTATTAGTGAGGAACCTTTAGGTATAAAAAACTCCAGGCTAATTGGAATGCTGTTAAACCAAGGCCATTTCTTCTACTGCACCCACTTGCTTTGGCTGAATTATTATTTGATATGATGCCCCTTATAAATATTAGGGGCCCCATGAGAAAGAGCCTGCGGAATTTCAATGCTGTGTTTACTATAAGGATTTTTTAAAAGATGTTATTAATTACACCAAGGAGAAGAACTTTCTCTCTAATCTCCAGAAATGTTCCGTCCCTGAACAGCTGGCTCCTATCCATCTCAAGGACTCCACGATTGCTGTAAAGAGCTCTGTGGCCCTCTTCCCAGGGTGGTACTGCTGGAGAGTACAGAGCCAAATCCAGGTCCAAGTCCATAAGTGAAGTGTAATTGGGACACAGCCATGCCCACCACTCCTGTGCTTATTGTTGATGGCTTCTTCCCTGGTGGCTCAGATGGTTAAGAATCTGCCTGCAATGCGGGAGACCAGAGTTCGATCAGGAAGATCCCCTGGAGAAGGGAATGGAAACCCACTCCAGTGTTCTTGACTGTATCCTGCCAGGCTCCTCTATCCATGGGGTTGCAGAGGGTTGGACACCACTGAGGAACTAACACTTTAACTCTTCACTTCCACCTACAAGGGCAGAGCTCAGTAGGTAGAACAAAGGTAGACGTGGCCCATGAGCTTAAAATATTTACTCTCTGGCCTTCTACAGGAAAAGTTTGTTGACCTCTGCGTTAGACCTTCAGTTTACATCTGCTTGAGTCCTTCTTGGCTTATGTATTATAAAATTGCTTGAAACCTGGGTGCTTATAGCATATTTATTCAGTCTAGATTTTGTGTATGTGCTTTGTCCATAAAACTGCTTCTCTATGTACTTTTACCTTGACTCAAAGTGGGTAAAACCACTAGACCTCCATCAGCAGATGAATGGATAAGAAAGCTATGGTACATATACACAATGGAGTATTACTCAGCCATTAAAAAGAATACATTTGAATCAGTTCTAATGAGGTGGATGAAACTGGAGCCTATTATACAGAGTGAAGTAAGCCAGAAAGAAAAACACCAATACAGTATAGCTTTGTTTGTAGTGATGCTTCCTAAGGCCCATTTGACTTCATATATATGGAATTTAGAAAGATGGTAACGACAACCCTGTATGCAAGACAGCAAAAGAGACACAGATGTATAGAACAGTCTTTTGGACTCTGTGGGGGGGAGGATGATTTGGGAGAATGGCATTAAAACATGCATAATATCATATAAGAAACGAATCACCAGTCCAGGTTCAATGCAGGATACAGGAAGCTTGGGGCTGGTGCACTGGGATGACCCAGAGGGATGGTATGGGGAGGGAGGTGGGAGGGATTTCAGGATGGGGAACATGTGTACACCCGTGGTGGATGTATGTTGATGTATGGCAAAACCAATACAATATTGTAAAGTAAAAAATAAATAAATAAAAAATAAAACCACTAGACCATTCAGGTATGGCCTAAATCAAATCCCTTATGATTATACAGTGGAAGTGAGAAACAGGTTTAAGGGACTAGATCTGATAGACAGAGTGCCTGATGAACTATGGATGGAGGTTCGTGACGTTGTATAGGAGACAGGATTCAAGACCATCATCAAGAAAAAGAAATGCAAAAAAGAAAAATGGCTATCTGAGGGGGCCTTACAAATAGCTGTGAAAAGAAGAGAAGTGAAAGGCAAAAGAGAAAAGGAAAGATATACCCATTTGAGTGCAGAGTTCCAAAGAATAGCAAGGAGAGATAAGAAAGCCTTCCTCAACAATCAATGCAAAGAAATAGAGGAAAGACTAGAGATGGGAAAGACTCTAGTGGAAAGAGAGTTTCGTTTCACTAGAAAGAGAAATGGGAAATGACTAGAGATCTCTTCAAGAAAATTAGAGATACTAAGGGGACATTTCATGCAAAGATGGGCTCAATAAAGGACAGAAAGGGTATGGACCTAAGAGAACCAGAAGATATTAAGAAGAGGTGGCAAGAATACACAGAAGAACTGTACAAAAAAGAGCTTCATGACCCAGATGATCACGATGGTGTGATCACTCACCTAGAGCCAGACATCCTAGAATATGAAGTCAAATGGGCCTTAGGAAGCATCACTACAAACAAAGCTAGTGGAGGTGATGGAATTCCAGTTGAGCTATTTTAAATCCTGAAAGATGATGCTGTGAAAGTGCTGCACTCAATATGTCAGCAAAGTTGGAAAACTCAGCAGTGGCTACAGAACTGGAAAAGGTCAGGTTTCATTCCAATCCCAAAGAAAGGCAATGCCAAAGAATGCTCAAACTACCACACAATTGCACTCGTCTCACACACTAGTAAAGTAATGCTCAAAATTCTCTAAGTCAGGCTTCAGCAACACGTGAACTGTGAACCAGCAGATGTTCAATCTGGTTTTAGAAAAGGCAGAGGAACCAGAGATCAAATTGCCAACATCCGCTGGGATCATGGACAAAGCAAGAGAGTTCCAGAAAAACATCTATTTCTGCTTTATTGACTATGCCAAAGCCTTTGACTGTGTGGATCACAATAAGCTGTGGAAAATTCTGAAAGAGATGGGAATACCAGACCACCTGACCTGCCTCTTGAGAAACCTATATGCAGGTCAGGAAGCAACAGTTAGAACTGGACATGGAACAACAGACTGGTTCCAAATAGGAAAAGGAGTTCGTCAAGGCTGTATATTGTCAGCCTGCTTATTTAACTTATATGCAGAGTACATCATGAGAAACGCTGGGCTGGAAGAAGCACAAGCTGGAATCAAGATTTCTGGGAGAAATATCAATAACCTCAGATATGCAAATGACACCACCCTTATGACAGAAAGTGAAGAGGAACTAAAGAGCCTCTTGATGAAAGTGAAAGAAGAGAGTGAAAAAGTTGGCTTAAAGCTTAACATTCAGAAAACTAAGATCATGGCATCCAGTCCCATCACTTCATGGAAAATAGATGGGGAAACAGTGGCTGACTATTTTTGGGGGGCTCCAAAATCACTGCAGATGGTGATTGCAGTCATGAAATTAAAAGACACTTACTCCTTGGAAGGAAAGTTATGACCATTCTAGACAGCATATTAAAAAGCAGAGACATTACATTGTCAACAAAGGTCCGTCTAGTCAAAGCTATGGTTTTTCCCGTAGCCATGTTTGGATGTGAGAGTTGGACTATAAAGAAAGCTGAGTGCTGAAGAATTGACGCTTTTGAACTGTGATGTTGGAGAAGACTCTTGAGAGTCCCTTGGACTGCAAGGAGATCCAACCAGTTCATCCTAAAGGAAATCAGTCCTGAATGTTCATTGGAAGGACTGATGCTGAAGCTGAAACTCTAATACTTTGGCTACCTGATATGAAGAACTGACTCATTTGAAAAGATCCTGATGCTGGGAAAGATTGAGGGCAGAAGGACAAGGGGACAACAGAGGATGAGATGGTTGGATGGCTTCACCGACTCAATGGACATGAGTTTGGGTAAACTCTGGGAGTTGGTGATGGACAGGGAGGCCTGGTGTGCTGCAGTTCATGTGATTGCAAAGAGTCGGACACAACTGAGCAACTAAACTGAACTGAACTGAAGCTCAGGTTCACTGTCTGGCTCAGAGGTCAATGCTTTGTATTAATACTAGAGATGGCCTCTTAGAAATGACTGAAAGACCCTCTTCAGTGACTCTTTTATAGACCTTAATAAAATGAATTCACAAAAACTTCTATTTTTGCTGAAAAATTCTAAGCCAACAGAAGGATCAGCACAGCAACTTGGCACTTTTTACCCCACATTCAAACAATTCCTCCCATTTCTTTTCAGTTGATACATGTGTTTGCATATTTACTGATTTTTTTTTTCCTCCCCTGGTCACCCTTAGTTAGAAATATAACCAAGTCTCCATGGAAACACAACATAATGCTCTCTCACAGATGATCGAGGGACCTGAGCAGCTGGTATTGGGCTGAAGGCTGCAATGGCATCTGACCAAATTAGGAAGAGAAAACAGCTTACCCAGCTCTTCCAGACCTTTCAGAATTCTAAGCTCAGCATGGAAACCTACACAGATTGTGAATTACTGCAGATTTTTTAAACTTCTCTTATTTTTAACAACTTTATTGATATATAATTTACATACATACAATTCACCCATTTGAAATGTACAACATAATGACTTCTAGCATATTCATAGAGATGTTACTGCAGATCTTCTAATTCTCTTTTTTTTCTGAGAATACTCTATCTTATCCATCGTATGTTTCAGCTCTACGGGGCTTTCATCTCCTGACATGAGAATGACTGACAGGAGTCTACAGAATAAGCAGGAAGGGAAGCTACTTTCAGTGAACACCTACCGTGTGTTAAGCACTATGTGTCACAGCTGGCCCCTTGTCACACAGTTTGTAAAGCAGAAGTATTGGGATTTGAACTCTGGTCTGATCAGCTCCAAAGCCTATTATCTTTGCACTACACAGGAAACAATGCCCTTCAAAAAGAAGAAAATAGAAAAGACAGGTGGAATGAGGTATTTTAATATAGCCATGGTCTTGGAGGGAGATAGAAAACAAGGTAAAGAAGAATATAAACATCTCCTCTCCTAACCCCAACTACACCTACAAGAAGTTAAGGTCAAAAGCCAGGTTGGGAAGGAACCAAGAGATTCCGAATTCTCTTCCACTAAAATCTGTCCCTCATGCTTAAAGGAGAATGTTTGAAATAAGAACAGTTAGTGTGCCCTGAAAAAAGGACAAAGTACTATGGAAATTTGGAGAAAGACAGAGGAGGAGGATGATATATATCAGGAAGATGTGGCAGAAAACAGCAAGTTCATAATTCAAAGCCTTGGTTATTTTCTGGGACCAATTATCTACTTAACTGTACTTTTTTCTCCTCATATTCTGATCTAGGAAGAGCAATCTCCTAAATCCCGTTCCTTCCCTGAGTGTGGGCTAGTGGCACATAGGCTTGCCTAAGAGCCTGCCTCTGTGAGCAGAACCTGCTAGTCCTGCTCTTCAAGGCATCTTGAAGATTCATCTCAGAACTGTACTCTTGAGTCATGCAGAAGACAGGATCTGCAGGCGTGCCTGGGGACCTGAGCTGGTGTGACTGCTCCCCTCAAGCAGGTGGGCTCTAAGCCCCCAACTTCAACTAAGACACTTTTGCTCTTATCTATTTGAAGAAGGCATTCCTCTACTCCATAACTGCTTGAAAAAACACTGTCCTGAAACATGTTCATCTGAACATGGACACACATCACAAAATATGTAACTGGTATTCAAACTGGGACTCTGAGCAAAAGAGGCATACCCCCTGAAGATTTACACAAGAGTTCATTGTTGGAACTTCCCTGGTGGCTCAGACGGTAAAGCGTCTGCCTGCAAGGTGGAAGACCTGGGTTCAATCCCTGGGTCAAGAAGATCCCCTGGAGAAGGAAATGGCAACCCACTCCAATACTCTTGCCTGGAAAATCCCATGGACAGAGGAACCTGGTAGGCTACAGTCCATGGGGTCGCAAAGAGTCAGACACGACTGAGCAACTTCACTTTCACTTCCATGGTGATACCACCCATCCTGGGACAAAGATGCAAAGACAGATTATTTTTTAAGCAATGAAACAGTCCATCCTTCCCAGATCTATACTCCACCACTGTTACCACTGAGGGTCAAGGAAAGAATGGAGAAGAGACTGAGAGAATGAGGAGAGACAGAGAGAAGGCAGCTCCTTCCAGTATAGATAGATTCAAGGAAGATGGTGAGGAATGACAGCATCTCCTCGATCCCAGGCTGTGGGACCACGGATTCTTTTGGAAAGGCTTTTGGTTCTTAGGCTCTACTTTGAAAGCACGATGGGATGAGTTGTCCTATGTTAATATGCCCTATAAAACTCGAAGAGTTCATTCTTCTTCTGCAGGAGCCCTTTATTGCCTAAAGAGTCCATGTGAAATACTTTGCTCTCCAGAGAGGAGCCATCTCAATGCAAATTGCTTTGTTAATCAAATTAGCTGATAACTAGAGCAGTAGTTACTGCATTAAAATAGACCTTTAGATTATAGAAAAATAAAATCACCTAGGGACATCTTGTCTATACAAAAGCAATCTTATTCTATGAACTAGAAGTTTTGACTTGAACTAAGACAACCGTTCTTTATAAATGGTAAGGGATTTGGTTTGGGATTTTTTTGGAGCGGGGAAGGGAAGTTGTTTGTTTTCAGTATCCTTGTCCTTCTGAACAGCTTTTGCTCAGTTTCCTGGATGTTTAAAACTCTAGTCATTTGTCAAGCAGGTATAGCTGGGTTATTTAGCTAAGCACAGACGTACTTATAGAGGTTTGAACAATAATAGCTCTGAAAAAGAATGATACTTTCTATTTAAAATGGGAGAAAATAATAGCAAATGAAGCAACTGACAAACAACTAATCTCAAAAATATACAAGCAACTCCTACAGCTCAATTCCAGAAAAATAAATGACCCAAACAAAAAATGGGCCAAAGAACTAAATAGACATTTCTCCAAACAAGACATACAGATGGCTAACAAACACGTGAAAAGATGCTCAACATCACTCATTATCAGAGAAATGCAAATCAAAACCACAATGAGGTACCATTTCACGCCAGTCAGAATGGCTGCGATCCAAAAGTCTACAAGCAATAAATGCTGGAGAGGATGTGGAGAAAAGGAAACCCTCTTACACTGTTGGTGGGAATGTAAACTAGTACAGCCACTATGGGGAACAGTGTGGACATTCCTTAAAAAACTGGAAATAGAACTGCCATACGACCCAGCAATCCCACTGCTGGGCATACACACCGAGGAAACCAGAATTGAAAGAGACATGTGTACCCCAATGTTCATCGCAGCACTGTTTATAATAGCCAGGACATGGAAGCAATCTATTTCAGAGCAATTTTAAAAGATTATACATCCAACCACATACTAGGAAAAAATTTCTCCCTTTCGTTAATCTTTCACAGAATAAATGGATGGTACTAGAGGGTTAGAGAACAACCAGTAATTTACGTTGGGCTACACTGATAAAAAGTGCTGTCATTTTAAGAATTTGTTCAGTCTCGTGAGCTACTTTATTAGTTACTAGCATGACCATACGATTCAGGCTTAAAAGAAAATAACAGCCTTGAAGACAAGGCAGCATTAAAAAAAATTCTATTCTTAATTTATAAATTTCCTTAAGAAGAAGAGAGCTCCCATTCATCATTATGACCTGCAAAAACACATACTGTTGCTTCAGTATCGAGGCAAAGACATTTCTAATGGCACAAGGATGGGAACTTCCACAGGTGAGCCTGACTATATGTAATCTTTGAAGCAAAGAGACAGTGGACAATTTAAAGCTTGAAAAAATAAGGCAGCCCAAGAAGAAGGCTCACTGCATTCATTTTTCTTTTCCTTTTTCTACATAAATTCTTTTTTTTGCTATTTCAACCCTTGTTTCTTTAATAACAACAAACTTTGATTTCAATGCAGTGCCCTGGCTGGATAACATTGCAACCAACAAGTACCTGTAAGTCATGCCCGTCTCTGCCCTGGTGGTTTCCTGAAGTGAAATTCCATGGACACGTAAAAACTTCTCCAGGTATTTCCGTTCCACTGCTCCACTGGGCCTAACAGGCCAACAGACTGCCTGAGGCGGAGGCTTGGTCACTGCTAGGTGCCGTCTGCATTTCAGAGCCGATTCACTGGATTTGGGCAGACCCAGCTTGGGGCTGGGGATGTCTGCACAAGCAGGTTTATACAGATGCATCCTTCATAAACTCAAGGAGGCAAAGCTAATTTCACAGTGCTGCACTCTAAGACTGGCTGTATCTTGCTAGGATTCTCTTGGGTTATCTGGCTTTGATGTGTCCCTAAAAGGGATCAGTTTGTTTTCCTTAGATGTCCCTTATCGTTCATGTATGCGAGCAGGCTCCTGGCAGAACTGTGAGTTTAAGTCCCTGCTGAAGCCTGTGCAAAAAGAAGCCTGACCAAAACCAATCACATTTCTCGTCCCTGTAAAGTTTGCAAAGTCGAACTTAAGCAATCGCTTATTGGCCCTGGGGAAAAAAAATATGGGCACCCTTCCCCATGTCTTTCTATTTAGGTAAAAGGAAATATTTTGGTGGGATAGGGGCCAAATGTTCTGTTCTCATAAGGACCATAAGGCCTTGGGGATGATTCATGAGTATGTAATGAGACCTCTCTAAGTCATAAAACATACCATAGTCAAGTAATTTATTATACTATTCATTTGGGTGAAAGGCCCATTAACCTTTTTATTTTTCAGATGTTGCAGTCAAATGATAGGTGATATCAATAAGGTGACTGTAACAAGCAAGGGACCCATACAAATATGCCCAACCGATATTTGACAAAGATGTAAGAGTAATGCAATAGAAGGGTAGACTTTCTGACAAACAGTGCTAGAGAAATTGGACATTTATAAACAAAAACAAACTAAATGAACCCTTGACTTAAACACCTCACATTTTTATAAAAATTAACTCAAAATGGATCACAGACTTAAATGTAAAATGTAAAACTATAAAACCTCTAGGTAAAAACTTAGAAGAAAATCTTCAGAAACTAGGGCTAAGAGAAGAATTCTTTAGACTTGATATCAAAAACACAATCAATAAAGGGAAAAAATTATAAATTGGATCTCATCAACTTTCTGTAAATGAAAAAAACAAATTACAGATTGAGAGGAAGTATTTACAAACCATATATCCAACAAAGAACTTATATCTGAACATACAAAGAAATAAAAACTCCCATTCACTGGGTAAGAGGTATATGAGATCTTTCTGGGTTGTTTTTTACAATTGCATGTGAATCCATAATTATTTCAAAATAAAGTTTTTTTAAAAAAGCAAAGAAGTTCCTCGTATAAGGTCTTTCCACTTTGTGATTCCAGCTGTGACTCTCCTCCAACCGTGACCTCTGGGCATGAATGGTTCATCCAGTTCACCACGCTTCCTGTTCCTAACCATATCCTTGCTCACTTGGCTTCTCCCTAAACCTTTCAAATGTTCCCTTAAAGCTCATCTCCTCGAGGAATTCTTCCCCAAGCTCCTAACCCCTAGTACACAATCATTTCTTGAAATTCCTCTTGCAATTCACCTCAAAAGCACTCCCTTGACAGCTCTAAACAGTTTCCCAAACATTTGCACACCCTGATGATTTCTGCCATATTTTTGTACCACCTATACCAATATTTATTTAGTGTCTGGGATTATTGAAAACTTTCTTTTTTCGCTAAACAAATTTACTTAGTGTTATGAATTAAATGTTTGTTTCCTTCCAAAAATTCCTATACTGAAATTAATCTCCATTGTGATTGAGGTGAGGCCTTTGAGAGATGATTATATTGTGAGAGTGGAGCCCTCATGATTAGGATTAGTGCCCTTATAAAAAGAGGCCAGAGAGTTGGCTTGCTCTCTTTCTGACATGTGAAGATGCAGCAAAAGATAATTGTCTGTAAAACAGGAAGAGGGCTTTCACCAGAACCTGACCATGCTGACACCCTGATCTTGGACTTTCCAACCTCCATAACCAGGCAAAATCAATATTTGCTGCTTAAACCATAAAGTCTGTAGTAATTTCTTACAGCAGTCCTGAGAGATTTAATAAGGCAACATTGTATTACTAGCATCATAAATAGAAAAACTTTATCACTTGCAATAAAATAGAGTCAACCTGGAAAAAATAAATACAATAAAAATGAAGAATAGTATTAAACTATAACTAGACATTATTGGTGTCCAAAGGCTTTCAATCAGACGGAGACTTATGTTTTTGGTTTTTACTGAGAAGATTGATAGGTATTAAAGAGGTGTTTTAGGTATTTTAGCACAGATCTGAGAGTTTTTTTTTTCTTTTAATCTCCCTTTTTTTAAGGTAATCAGAAGAGGTGAAAGAAATTGAAATAGGAATATACCACCTTTACAGTGTGAATCAAGCTCATTTAACGTTCCTTCTGTGTACCAACTAAAATCATCTCTTTGTCCACCAATGGCAACTTGTACCTACTCTGGGAACACAGACTCATATTGTCCCAGGACTTCCCCGATGCTGCAGTGGGTAAGAATCCACCTGCTAACGCAGGGGACACAGGTTCAGTCTCTGGTCTGGGAAGGTTCCACATGCTGCAGAGCAACTAAGCCCCTGTGCCACAACCACCGAGCTCACGCTCTAGAGCCTGAGAGCTGCACATCCTGAGCCTGTGTGCTGCGACTACTGAAGCGCACGCACCTAGCGCCTGTGCTCTGCAGCAAGAGAAGCCAGCACAGTGAGAAGCCCAAGCGCCACAGTGGAGAGCAGCCCTCCCTCTCTGAAAGCAGCGAAAGGCTACAAAGCCATGAAGACCCAGTGCAGCCAAAAATAAATAAGTGACTATATACAGTCCCAGAGTAGTAGATACCTCCTCCTGCAGGTGCACATCTAACTCCCCTCTAGATCACCAGCTCTTTGAAAGGAGGGATGGACTGTATCTGGCATAAGTATCATAATAATCAGCAAGGTATTTTGAGAATGATTAACGCTTCAGAGATATTACTGGTTTGCTTGCTTGAATTTTAAGTTGCTCAAAGCTACCTTTCCCCCTTATCAATCTGTTGCTAATTTCACCCCAGCTGCCAAAGTTCTGAACCTCAAAAGAGAAATAAAAGCCTACAAAGAGAAAGCCAGAAAAGCTAGAAGAGCAATCCAGCAGTGGTATGGAGTTAAAGAGAAACTCGAATTCCCAAGTAAAGTTTGTATCTATTATTCAGTCACTTACACTAGCCACTGTTTAAATCAGCCACGGAAGTGGTTCTTCCAGTGGAACTCCACCAAGGAAGAAACAGAGTGAACCGGAAGAGCAGTCATGAACAGTGAAACATGAGCCCGCCTCATTGTTTTCTTCTGCCCTCTGAATATGGATCCAGGCCCAAGAAGGGAGAGAAGGATCAGAAAGCCAATATTTACCAGAAGCTGGAATTTCCTTTTACTAAGTTCTAAAAGTTTATCATTTTCATAAAAGGTCCCAGTTTGAAGACAGGGAGTAGAAACTATATTTATAAAGGAATTGTGTGTCCTTTGGCTGTCGCTCAAATTCAAATAAATTTTAAATGATGTGTATAAGACTATGGCAACCCACTCCAGTGTTCTTGCCTGGAGAATCCCAGGGACGGGGTAGCCTGGTGGGCTGCCGTCTATGGGGTCGCACAGAGTCGGACACGACTGAAGAGACTTAGCAGCAGCAGCATAAGACTATAGGAAATGGCTCTGAGCAGCTGGGGTGGAAGCAAGGGTAAGGGAGGCGGGGGTGGGGGAAGTTACTATCTGTCTTTCTTTCCACGGGATGATAATTATTATACATTGTTCAGAATCTTTACGCATTATACAAACTCAGGGTCAGCAGAGTGTGAGAAAAATGACATGGCTATCTGATGAGAGAGGTGCTTCTGGCCATGTTCTGCTAATGGAATTTAAGAGGCCCTGGGGCTTATAAGTCACAAATAGAAGTTCATATAGCCCTGGATGACGAGCAGGCTTAATCCACACCTGCTCAGCATTCGTAAATAACCATGTGACTTTGGGTAGGTCTTGACTTCTCTATTCCCTTAGTTTTTATGGCCTCAGACTTAAGTAATCTCTAGGATTCTTCTAGATCTAATGTCTTGTGAGTCTTAAAAGCTACTTGGGCTAGACATTCTATAGAAATGAGGGCCTTTCCTGTGTTGACTCAGTGAATTATTAGCTAGTTCTCTAAGATACCAGGCCCATGAGATTGCTGCCATTATTCTTAGAATATGCCAATCATATTTATAGCCTAATTTTAATTTTTCTTGGATAAAGAGGCAACTTGTTAAACACAATATCCTAGATTTATGGATAGCTCACAGTCATCTAAAAATTGTCTTGGCCTACAATTGAAAGCTGAGACAGGAACTGAAGAGACCAGAAGAACGAAACTATGTTTTGACAGTCAGGATGAAGAGTAGCTGCCCAGATGAATTTGGACAAGGGACACCAAACCACAGATACAAGCAAGCCTGCCTTCCTATTCCAATTACTTTTGGGAACTCTGTCCTTTTGCTCTGCAGGTGATGCTGTGACAGAGCAGTCACATGCCTGAGATGTCTGCCTCCAGCCCTCTGGGAACCATCTGACTAGTTTCTCTTCTTGTCGATGCCATTGTCTCTTCTCTTCACCTTTCCCAGAGCTACCTGGGGTCTAGTTGCATGTTGCATGTGATGAGACCACAACTAAATATGTATGGGTTATATAAACTTAACACAATGAAGAAAATATCGCCTTTGCCCTTTACCATGAGGAGCTCACAGTAAAGGAGAGGAGAGAGACCCGTACAGGCTACAAAGCTCACTATGAGCTACAATACAGGCAAGCAGTGAGGAGAAATGAAAAGCCAGTCTTGGGGGTGGAGTAGAGGAAGTAACAGCAGCAGGAAAGGGAAGGGTGGGTGGGGTGGAAGGAGTTCCTTCAGAAGTTTGCAATCAAGCATGAAGCCTAACCTTTTTTTTTAATATAATATATATACTTTTTTTTTTTTCGGCTGCACTGAGTCTTCATTGCTGCGAGTGGGCTTTCTCTAGTTGCAGAGGGCGAGGGCTAATCTCCAGTTGTGCTGAATGGGCTTCTCTTGTTGCAGAGCATGGGCCCCAGTGTGTGGGCTCAGTAGTTGTGGCACACACAGTATGTGCAATCTTCCCAGAGCAGGGATCGAACCGTGTCTGCTGCACTGGCAGGCATTCTTAACCACTAGACCACCAAGGAAGTCCGAGGAAGCCTAATCTAGAAAATCTCTTTATCATTGATTGGACCTCTCCTAGACAATACATCTCACCTCCTTTTAGGCCAAAATTTCTTTAGGAATAGAATAAAACAATCCCAGCAACACTAGGGAGGGGACACATGTTCAGCACAGGAGGTTACACCATGGAAGTAATGGAGAGCCCCAGTTAAGGCAACCTTAGCTCCCGAAGACAAGGCCTCTACCTCAGTCTCAGTCTGTTTTCTCTTGTCCTTATCCCTGCTGCTTGAATATTATACACTCTTGCACTACGACATAAAAGCAACTCCTCCCCAATGTGTAATTATCATATTGCTAATCTATGCATAGATATATACATTATAGCCTTGTTTTAGGAAAAACAGAAGCATGCATGAGAGTAATCAGGTCTATGGTCTCTTTCTCAGCTGTAAAGGGCTGTGGCAGGGCTGGCCCTTGGGATTTCACTGACACCTGTATTTTATCCCACACTGACCCACATCTACAATAAGAAAGCATCTTTGAGATTTGGCATTTGCAGCAAAAGTTCCCCTCACTACTTTGGGTGTGTCTCTCTTGCCCATTCTGCAAAAGGTCTCAAAGAATGACAAAACATGGTTTTATTCTAAGGTAAATGCAAAGGAAATGGCCCATGGGACTGCGATGTGAAAAGTACATTCTGTGGCCAGAAATGCCTTGAAAGATGGCCACAGGGGGACACAGAATGTACTGGAGAAGAGGTAGGTGATGAGGAAGGTAGGTAGGTGGTGAGGTCTTAGTCCTTTTATAGGGGCTTTGCAGTCTCGTTTTAAGCATTGTTGAGAGACAGAAAATTTGAAATCAGGTTGATCCTGTGGTCACATGCTCTACTCCTCCCACCCCCTCTGAAGCACTGAAGTCTCCTGAAAATTGTTGCTTGCTCTGTCTGTCCAGGTCAGCGGCATATATGCAACACCAGGCACAGCGTCCACACAGACTGCAGTGTCCATGGCCAGCCGCTGGAGTTGTGCAATGCAGCAGGTGCTGTAAAAACAACCATTCATTCTGTGTCAGCAACATCAAATACCGTACTTCCTTTAATCTTCACAACAACCCTACGTTATAATATGGTGAAGTGTATTTTTCAGAGGAAGACATGGGACTCAGAAAGTGCCCATGGTCAATACAGTAGTGTCCTGTAGGGGCAGGAATCCAACTCAAGTCTTCCTGCTTTCACAGACAATGCTCTTTCCGCCATCCTCCACCTCCACTCCATGGAAGTTCCCCAAGTCAGGCCAATGCAGAATAGGATAAGGCCCCTTCAGTGCTATGGGTTACATGACTGCAAAATGGATAGGATGACTTTAAACATGACTTTCTTCTTCCTAAGAAAAAGTGAAAGATTATCTGGATAAAGTGCATTTGCTCTGCATCTGGTGAGAAATCCCTCCATCACTGCTTAAGCATCTCCTCAGAAAGCAGATTTGAAAGCTGCAAAGAATCCCTCACCTCTACAGCCACTGCCCCAATGTGTTCTGCCAAGGGGCTCATCCATCTTCTTCTACACATTATTCTTTCAGGGTCTTGAACTTGTCAAAGGCAAGGCGGGGAAGCTGGGACACAGAGTAGCATCCTAAGAGGTAAATCTCAGCTATAAAGCAAGGCCTAAAAATGTATAGTTTCAGTGTTGTGATAACAATGTACTAGTAAAAGGTTTTATTGGCAACCATTCCATCTGAACCAATCTACCTTTTCATTGTCTTCTTCTAGGCACTTGTGCATGAGTGCTCAGTCACTAAATCATGTCCAACTCTGTGACTCCATGGATTGTAGCCTGCCAGGCTTCTCTGTCCATGGAATTTTCCAGGTAAGAATACTGGAGTAGGTTGCCATTTCCTCCTCCAGGAGATCTTCCCAACCCAGGGATCAAATCCACGTCTCCTACATTGGCAGGTAGATTCTTAGCACTGCCTGGGAAGCCCCTCCAGGCACTTACATGTGTGCTAACTCGCTTCAGTCCTGTCTGACTCTCTGTGACCCTATGGACCCATAGCCCTCCAGGCTCCTCTGTCCTTCAGATTCTCCAGGCAAGAATACTGGAGTGGGATGCCATTTCCTCCTCCAGGGGATCTTTCTGACCCAGGGATCGAACCTTCATCTCTTCTGTCTCCTGCATTGGCAGGCAGGTTCTTTACCGCTAGCACCACCTGGGAAGCCCTAAGATTATTCAGGCACTTATCTTATCTAAGATTATCTAAAAAAAAAAAAAATCTATGATTCTGTTGGAACTGTAAGAAATCTTAGAAATCAGCTGGTTCGATTCTCTTGTCTTACCAATAAGAAAAGAAACATCTAGGTAAATTGGCAACATTAAGAGTCAGTTGTTGTAAGGACTGGAGTAAAGGATAAGTTTCCAGGGGCTTAGAGGTCAGAGGGACAGGGGTTTAAAGCCTTGCCCAACAAGAAGCTACTCTGAGATATGAGTGCTGAGTTTTTAGTTTCTTCCTCGGAAAAATGGGGAAAACAATACTGCCTTCTCAGAGTTAAAAACACTAAACTAGTTTATGTATTACATTGCTTCTTGAAATATCATATACTATGTATTATATACCCCACATATACTACATTGCTTCTTGAAATATCATTTCAAGGCTTCATAATTATAAATGTTTATCACTGACCAAAGTTCCAAGGCAATCCTGTTGAAAAACAATCCACTGAAAAAACCCTCCGTGTGCTTCTGCTGTGGAAGACAAATGAAGCGCTTCACTTTGCTTACCTTATGATAGAATGTTCTTTCCAGCTGGGAAATTTATCAAATCGGGAGTACAAGTATCCCGTCAACATTTTGAAAAATTGTGTCCTACGTGGTTTTGCTTTTCTAAAGTCTCTAAGGGTCATTCCAAGATAAACTTCAATGAGAGGCCCTTCCAGCACTTGGCATTTTCCCAAACACAGTTGGTTCAGTGTTAATTCAAATAAAGCCACAACTGATTTCTTTAGAGGTCACCTTTTCAGAAAACTTGCTAGATAAGAACATCACCAAGAATCTACAGATGAACACACAATATATCACAAAGCCCACATTTCAAACCTCCTAGGAGAGTACCTCAATTCATAAACCTACTCCTTCCTGATCATTATTCAAGAAAGACAGATTTTGTTATTTCCCATTCCTCAGCAGAGTAAAGATAGCAAATTAGATGAAAAGGGTTATTAGAGGCAGGGATCCTGACAGGAGCAAAGAAAATCTACAACAAGGTAAATATACAGAAAGAACAATGGAGGGGGAAATACAGAAGCCAACATTTAAAAGCAAAATGGCAAAATGAGGCCTCTAATTTTCAAGGCAAATAGATCTATTGGCCTTAATAGTCCCCGAGGACATTTTAACATAGCACAATAGTTGACATTTATCAAGATAAACTAGAGCTGTCAAATTGCTTCTTCAGGTTTAAAAAGTTAAAACCTCGACAGTTAAATTAGAAAGCTTCAGGTACTGGGGAAAACAACTTGAATCAAAATTTTCATTCTCTTGCAATGTTAAATGAGTAAGGCCTAACTGCGAATTATTTTCTGCATTTAGAATATTATCTTGTCCATTCTCACAAACTTTTCCCGCATTACTAGTAACTTAGTGGCTTAGTTGGTTCCTAGCCTAGGAAAAAGTCAACTTTGTTTTTGAGCCGTAGACTATGCACTTCTTTCCCCTGCCCCTTTCCTACCTGCCCCTTTGCTGGTTCACATCCCCACAAAGTCCTGCACATTCTTGTAAGAGTCCAGTTGAATTGATGTATTATTCCCCAGCATTTCTCTTTCCTATCTCCTCACCTCCTGGTAGAACTATTTCTTTATTTCCATAGCACTTCATTCACACTTCAAACATCATACCAGTAAAAATGTACAGTGGACCTGTCTTCTTCCCTGAGGAGACTTCAAGATTATTCACAGAAAGAAGCCTGCCTCACATATCTGCATATCCCCAGAACTGAACATAATAAATGATCAAAACTCTTGAATGCATTTATATTTAATTTTCTAGTTTGATTCTATCAATATTACATATATGGTAATAGAAGAGTGTCTTGAATTCTGAGTACTGACTTCATTGGAAATTCATTCAATTGAAAATACTTTTAAAATACATTTACACTGAATATTTCTTGGCCATTTTTTAGATAAATGATCATCTGGAACTTAAAAATATTTCAAACAGACTCAAGCATTTAATATTTTGTTCAATAAGCAACTGCTTTTTGGATAGTCACATCATCCGAATTATTAAGCCTGGAGACAGAAAGAGCTGATTTTTCTAACACACTGCACTTGTGGAATTGTTTATGCTGACTGTTACCTCCTGAATCCCAAAGGTTATTAAATAATTCAACAGCCCTTTTGGACAGCTTGTTTCATACCTAATGTTCATTGCTGTAATCAAATTAAATATGAGGATTAAGCTACAAAATGCACTTTGGGCTTTAATTTTTTTAAGTGAAATATTTCAAATTTGTAATAAAAAAAGAGGCTCTTAAAAACAACCCAAATTTTCTTAACTAATTTTTCCTCAAATTGCTCACCCTTCCACACAAAACTGTGCACATATCTTGTGAGAGGATATTGAGACAGAGAATGAATGCCATTTTAAATGATATGCAGTTTTACTTAATGATATTACATTCAAAACCATGATGCACCCTGCTGTCGGGAACAGAGTGACTGGCTTATCTGCAAGAAACTTGCAAGTACATTATAGAAAAACATATGTAATGATTACATTTCTTGAATGAATATACTCTCCTAGATGCTCCTTTTAAAAACACACACCTGGCCAGTCTGAAATAACAGACCGAATAAGTGAGCTCTCTTGGCTCTCAACAGGGCTCCCTGGCCTCTGGGCCTGATTGTGCCCTGTGAGCTGTCAGCCAGAGCCCTTGGCTGCTACCATGGGAAGGGATGACCTGCTGCACTGCAGCAACTCCACCTCACAACCCCACAGCAGAGGAGCTGTAGGGAGGCTCCTGGCTTATTCAGCCATACATGATTCTTAGGGTAATTAAAAAAAAAAAAAAACTCAGGTTCAAAATGGGAGCTAAGCACTCATGAGCTGACATTCGCAAGGCTGTGTTCCAAGCGCCTGCCAAGCTGATATCACATCACCATCTACTGGTTTCTGAAGGGCCATCGGCCTTCTCAGTAAAACAAGGAAGTGAGGTCCAAGCAGAGAAACCAAAAGAGATTTACCCACTATATGGCAAAGGCCAGGTCAGTGAGTCAGGCTCTGAATGAAAGGGAAAATGTTGAAAGGAAAGGAGTGCCTTAGCCCCTTCCTGTTACAGGAAGCAGCCAGACTCTACCTCAACACCTCCTTGACTCTGCACTGACCATGGCTCGGTGGCAGGGACTGGCCAGCTGTTCACCTTGCCTGTTTTTCTCTCTTCTTAGCCACACATTTGTACTATGATTCCCAGCCTCCCTTGCAATTAGTTAGATATAACCATGTGACTGAATTCCAGTCAATGTCACTTTTACCTACAGCTGCCACTTAAAGTGATTCTACACATGATCCTCCATACTCTACTCTATTCTGGACCGATGTCAACACTCAGCTACCAGTCAGCTTAGTAAACAAAAGCTGAAGATGGCGAACTTTCATCAGCCTGGGCCTGGATCTGACCTAATTGAAATTTCCTATTCTTGATAACACTTACATGAGAAGGAAGTAAAACTTTCTTATATCAGGTCAGTGAACCTTCAGGATTTATTTAATAGCAGCTAGGTTTACCACCTGAATGCAGAGTTCCAAAGATTAGCAAGGACAGATAAGAAAGCCTTTCTCATGATCAATGCAAGAAATCAGTTCAGTTCTTCAGTTCAGTCCCTCAGTTGTGTCTGACCTTTGGTGACCCCATGGACTGCAGCACACCAGGCTTCTCTGTCCATCACCAACTCCTGGAGCTTACTCAAATTCACATCCATTGAGTCAATGATGCCATCCACCCCTCTCATCCTCTGTCATCCCCTTCTTCTCCTGCTTTCAATCTTTCTCAGCATCAGGGTCTTTTCAAATGAGTCAGCTCTTCACATCAGGTTTCAGCTTCAATATCAGTCCTTCCAATTAACACCCAGGAATGATCACATTTAGAATGGACTGGTTGGATCTCCTTGCAGTCCAAGGGACACTCAAGAGTCTTCTCCAACACCACAGTTCAAAAGCATCCATTCTTCGGCGCTCAGCCTTCTTCACAGTCCAACTCTCACTTCCATACATGACTACTGGAAAAACCATAGCCTTGACTAGATGGACCTTTGTTGGCAAAGTAATGTCTCTGCTTTTGAATATGCTGTCTAAGGTGGTCATAACTGTTCTTCCAAGGAGCAAGCGTCTTTTAATTTCATGGCTGCAGTCACCATCTGCAGTGATTTTGAAGCCCAAAAAATAAAGTCTGTCACTGTTTCCACTGTTTCTCCATTTATTTGCCATGAAGTGATGGGGCCAGATGCCATGATCTTAGTTTTATGAATGTTGAGCTTTAAGCCAACTTTTTCACTCTCCTCTTTCACTTTCATCAAGAGGCTCTCTAGTTCTTTTTTGCCTTCTGCCATAAGGGTGGTGTCATCTGCTTATCTGAGGTTATTGATATTTCTCCCAGCAATATTGCTTCCAGCATGTACTTTATCCAGTCCAGCGTTTCTCATGATGTACTCTGCATATAAGTTAAATAAGCAGGGTGACAATATACAGCCTTGACATACTCCTTTTCCTATTTGGAACCAGTCTGTTGTTCCATGTCCAGTTCTAACGGTTACTTCTTGACCTGCATACAGGTTTCTCAAGAGGCAGGTCAGGTGGTCTGGTATTCCCATCTCTTTCAGAAGTTTCTACAGTTTATTGTGATACAAACAGTCAAAGGCTTTGGCATAGTCAATAAAGCAGAAATACATGTTTTTCTGGAACTCACTTGCTTTTTCAATGATCCAGCAGATGTTGGCAATTTAATCTCTGGTTCCTCTGCATTTTCTAAAACCAGCTTGAACATCTGCTGGTTCACGGTTCACATATTGTTGAAGCCTGGCTTGGAGAATTTTGAGCATTACTTTGCTAACATGTGAGATGAGTGCAATTGTGCAGTAGTTTGAGCATTCTTTGGAATTGTCTTTCTTTGGGATTGGAACGAAAACTGACCTTTTCCAGTCCTGTGGCCACTGCTGAGTTTTCCAAATTTGCTGGCATATTGAGTACAGCACTTTCACAGCATCATCTTTCAGGATTTGAATTAGCTCAACTGGAATTCTATCACCTCCACTAGCTTAGTTCGTAGTGATGCTTCCTAAAGCCCATTTGACTTCACATTCCAGGATGTCTGGCTGTAGCTGAGTGATCACACCATTGTGATTATCTGGATCGTGAAGATCTTTTTTGCACAGTTTGGTGTATTCTTTGTGTGCAAAGAAATAGAGGAAAGCAATAGAATGGGAAAGACTAGAGATCTCTTCAAGAAAATTAGAGATACCAAGGGAACATTTCAAACAAAGATGGGCACAATAAAGGATACAGATGGTATGGACCTAACAGAAGCAGAAGATATTAAAAAGAGGTGGCAAGAATACAAAGAACTATGTAAAAAAGATCTTCACAATCCAGATAGCCACAATGGTGTGATCACTCACCTAGAGTCAGACATCCTGGAATGTGAAGTCAAGTGGGCTTTAGGAAGCATCACTACGAACTAAGCTAGTGGAGGTGATGGAATTCCTGTTGAGCTATTTCAAATCCTAAAAGATGATGCTGTGAAAGTGTTGCACTCAATATGCCAGCAAATTTGGAAAACTCAGCAGTGGCCACAGGACTGGAAAAGGTCAATTTTCAGTCCAGTCCCAAAGAAAGGCAATGCCAAGGAATGATCAAACTACTGCACAATTGCACTCATCTCGCACACTAGCAAAGTAATTCTCAAAATTCTCCAAACTAGTCTTCAACAGTATGTGAGCCATGAACTTTCAGATGTTCAAGCTGCATTAGAAAAGGCAGAGGAATCAGAGATCTAATTGCCAACATCCGTTGGATCATTGGAAAAGCAAGAAAGTTTCAGAAAAATATCTACTTCTGCATTATTGACAATGCCAAGCCTTTGACTGCGTGAACCACAACAAACTGTGGAAAAATCTTAAAGAGATGGGAATACCAGATCACCTTAACTGCCTCCTGAGAAACCTGCGTACAGAACAAGAAGCAACAGTTAGAACTGGACATGGAACAACAGACTGGTTCCAAATTGGGAAAGGAGTACATCAAGGGTGTATATTGTCACCCTGCTTATTTAATTTATATGCAGAGTACATCAAGAGAAATGCCGGGTTGGATAAAGCACAAACTGAAATCAATATTGCTGGGAGAAATATCAATAACCTCAGATATGCAGATGACACCACCCTTAGGGCAGAAAGCAAAGAACTAGAGAGCCTCTTGATGAAAGTGAAAGAGAAGAGTGAAAAAATTTGCTTAAGACTCAACATTCAGAAAACTAAAATCATGGCATCCAGTCCCGTCACTTCATGGCAAATAGATGGGGAAACAGTGGAAACAGTGACAGACTTTATTTTGGGGGGCTCCAAAATCACTGCAGATGGTTACTGCAGTCATGAAATTAAAAGACACTTGCTCCTTGGAAGGAAAGTTATGACCAACCGAGACAGCATATTAAAAAGCAGAGACATTACTTTGCCAACAAAGATCCATCTAGTCAAAGCTATGGTTTTTCCAATGGTCATGTATGGATGTGAGAGTTGGACTATAAAGAAAGCTGAGTGCTTAGGAATTGATGCTTTTGAAGTGGTGTTGAAGAAGACTCTTGAGAGTCCCTTGGACTGTAAGGACATCCAGCCAGTCCATCCTAAAGGAAATCAGTCCTGAATGATCATTGGAAGGACTGATGCTGAAGCTGAAGCTCCAATACTTTGGCCACCTGATGCGAAGAGCTGACTCATTTGAAAAGACCCTGATGCTGGGAAAGATTGAAGGCAGGAGGAGAAGGGACGACAGAGGATGAGATGGTTGGATGGCTTCACCGACTCAATGGACATGAGTTTGAGTAAACTCTGAGAGTTGGTAATGGACAGGGAGGCCTGGTGTGCTGCAGTCCATGGGATCGCAAAGAGTCAGATATGACTGAGCAACTGAACTGAACTGATAGCATTTCACATAGGTAGGGAGGCTGTTGATGAAAGAAGATATTGTTTCAACTGTCATCTCCAAAGAAGTGTTAGCGAGGGCTCCTCAAAACTCTGTCATTTCCTCCACCCACAGAGCAAAAGCACATAATACAACAGTGAAAATCTTGTAGAACTTTAACACACGCCATTTAGCGACAACCATAATCTAAAACTGGAAGGACTTTGATAGCTGTTGCTGCATAACCTCTGCATGCTCTTAGAGTTGGTGTGAGATGGAGCTGGCAAAGACTCTTGACTCAAACCTAAAATCTGAAATTAAGCTAAATTCATCTAATAGAGGATGACGCTTGAGCACCTTCAGGGCCTCTGTTCTTTTTTTTTTTTTAATAAAAAGTCCTTGAGTTTATTTTTTTTTATTTGCAGTCATTCAAAACATATTCTGTATATGTAGTTAGAAATTATTTCATTTATGTATTTTTTCCTTGAATATAATTTTTTTTTTTAGGGCCTCTGTTCTTACATAGCTCTTTTGATGGAGAAAAGCTTGAAGAAATACTGAAATCCATAGTCCACTCTGTTGTTCAGCTCTTTGGTCTCAACCAGAGTGACTTCCTCCCTATCTGAGCTGCTCCCTGACATCTCCCAGTCCTTCTCAGGGCAATGGCAAGGACCTTACATAGGGAGGGGATGCTGTGATTCCCACATTTCACTTTAAGTGAAAAGGTGAAATTACTAATGTGACATCTCAGACCCTTCTAAAATCAACCCAAATTCAGGGAGGAAGTATTCAGTGGTTAAGAGGTGTCATCTGCAGCCCACTATCCAGGTTCACATGCTGTTTCTATTGCTTAGTTGAATCTAACCATGGGGAGGGTCTTTGCTAAGTTTCAGTTTTCTCCCATAAAATGGAGATGATTAAAAAAAAAAGTCACACCACAAATTATTAGAAAAGATTAAATTGAATAATATAAGGAAAGTGTTGGGTATATAATAGATATTCAGCAAGCAGTTGCTGATATTAGGAGAGGAAGGTAGATGTTACAGTGTTTGCAATGTACCCAAGAAATCCTGGCCAGGATCTGGGAGAGAAGTATGGCTGTATCTATCCCAGTGTTTACTAGAAAGCAGATTAGGGGTAACCACGCTCTCAAGCCATGTTCTAGACTGGATTAGAGCCATTGTCTCAGGACAGAAGGTAATAAAAATAATAAAAAAGCAAACATATAGTAGTTATAGTTCATATGTAAATAATCTGTATATCATTTACATATAGATAGTGGTTTAAAGCATATCAAGGATTTTTACACATACTATTAGACCTAACCTTTAAAATCCTAGAACATAGAAAATACAGATGTTTTTATTTCCACCATACAGATGAAAAAATTGAGGCTCAGAGACTGGACATAATTTGCTGAAATTCACACGGTCAGCAATAGAGCCAGACTTTAAGCCCCAGGCCTCTCTATTCCAAAGACAATGGATTCATCCTCTCTGTGTGGAGAGAGGATTTGTCAGACAGACATTTGATCCTTGCTAATCAGAAAGTGTTTTAAATGAGGACATAAAAGAAAATCTTAGAAGAATGGGGTTCTCAGTGAAGCAGGGAGGGAAGCAGCATGTTAAGATCTTTCTCCTAGAGATGAGGAATTTTCCCAGGCTCAGAGAACACATGGAAGGAAGCCAGAGAAAGGAAGACTGTGGAGGTAAAGTCATGGATGAAAGCTGATGGGACTCCAGAGGGGAATGGTAATAAATAGAATTTGTTGAAAAGCCCTTTCTTTGCACTTAACACCATGCTAAAACTTTGGTGGATATCCAATTTAATCCTCCCAGTTCTATGAATGTGTAATATTGTTATTCCCATTTTACGGGTAAGGAGACTAAATGAAAGTGAAGTCGCTCAGTCGTGTCCGAATCTTTGCAACCCCATGGACTGTAGTTTCCCAGGGTCTTCGGTCCATGGAATTTTCAGGCAAGAGTACTGGAGTGGGTTGCCATTTCCTTCTCCAGGGGATCTTCCCAATCCAGGGATTGAACCCGGGTCTCCCACATTTCAGGGAGACACTTTACCATCAGAGCCACCAGGGAAGCCCAAAGAGACTAAGATCCAAGGTCATATAGCTAGTGACTGGTAGGTAGCACACAGTGGAATCAGGGTTCAGATCTGGATTGGTCTGACATCAGAGCTCATGTTGATCTGTCCCCAGTTTACGTAGCCCCAGATAAAGCAAGATGTACAGTGTCTCTCATTGGCTAATCCCAGGAGTGCACAAGAAGCTGAAGGGTGAAAGTAAAAAATTAATAAACCAAGCTATATAAAATACACCTAAGCTGTATAAAATGAAACTAAGCTAAATTTTAAAATCATAGCATGATGTCATCTTACCCCAGGAGAAGTCAAATATTCAATATGGAGAGACAGAACTATAAAGACTAACCTTGGACATGGAGTAAAAGAGCAATGGCTTAGAGAGGTAACCTGACATTCAAAACAACAGGACAATGAGCTAGGAAGCAATCTTTCTGCATGCTCAGTCTCTCAGTTGTGTCCAAAACTCTTCTGTAATCCCATGGACTATAGCCCGCCAGGTTCCCCTGTCTACGGGATTCTCCAGGCAAGAATACTGGAGTGAGTTGCCGTTTCTTCCTGCAGGGGGATCTTCCCAACCAAGGGATCAAACTCATGTCTCTAGTGTCTGGGAAGCTCCCAGGTGGCACTAGTGGTAAAAGAATCTAACTGCCAGTGCAGGAGACACAAGAGACGTGGGTTTGATCCCTGGGTCAGGAAGAACTTCCTGGAGGAGGAAATAGCAACCCACTCACAGCTTAAGGGAGATGTATTCCACTCCAGTGTTCTTGACAGGAGAATCCCATGGACAGAGGAGCCTGGCTGGCTATAGTCTATGGGGTTGCAAAGGAGTCAGACATGACTGAAGCAACTGAGCACACAGTCTTTCTAGCATGTGTCCAAAATCACAGTAAACTACCCAACAATGTCCTCATATTTTAATATCTCTGGAAAGATACTTCTATGTAATTTCTCATATAGATATTCTAAGAGTTAGAGACTTAAAGAAAGTGTGCCTGCTCTAACAAATATATATATCATCTTTTTTGAGGGGGGGAAGAGCTTTCTCTTTAACAAAATAATCTAATCAAGAATGTTTCCTAAAGAAGAAAAAATTGGTTTAAAAATTTAGGGTTATTCCATTGTAGCCTATTTCTATCCCTCTATCATCCTTGATATCATTTTATTGGTGCTGTTCACTATGTTCTAGGTTGACAGAGGAGGAGGGAGGAAGGGACAAAGGGACGGAAACTGATCACATGTCCAATCTACAGCACATGTCTTATATAATTTACTGTAGTCTCCTGAACTAGGTATTCTAATGCCCACTTGCAGACCCAGAGTACAGTCAGACTCCATAAAGGGGTTGTTGTTTGCCTCGTGAATACAAACTGCTCTCCATTTCTATTCCATACATTCTTACATCTGTGTCTTTGCTCACATTCTTTACTCCACATGGGTTGTCTTTACTCCACGTGGGTTGCGTCCCTGGCCTCCATCTCTTCTTGCTCAAGTCCTGCACATCCTGCAGTTCCAGATCTAATCACTGCAGCTGGGAGCTCTCCTTCCTCTGCGCTTTGTTATGACCTTCATTTATGTAGTACTTCTTATTTACATACATGGCTCATCTCCCCTAAGCTGTACCTAACTTGAGGGCAAGATTCTTAACTAATCCCCCCTTGTGTCACCTACAGGGCTTTGCACAGAGAGGATGCTCAATCAGTAGCTGTTCAGTGTTTGTTCCCTGACTGCAGACTTGATTCTCAACAACCGGATCTTCATACATAAGCCCAAGCCATAGGGATCATCTGCTGCCAGGAACTGAATCCACCAAAACTCACCTGGGAGCTCTGTCCTCCCATAGGACCACATCTGATCCTCTGAAAATACATAGAAGTAAATAACTTCAAAGAAGGCAGGAAGTTTTGGCAGCAGAGACAAAATATTAGAAATGTAACTACTCGTCAGGTAATAAACATTTATTAAGATGGTAGAAATCACTATTGAAATGCCATAGCTCAACAATCATTCATATGTTGTCTTGTCCTACTAAATGTCCAGTCAGTTCAAATGAATAGGTCAGCCCTGGTTTGGAATGTTAATTCTGATAGTATATAAAAGCTCTTTCTATTCTGTCTCTAAGTCACTTTTCCCTAGGAGGGTGGTGATCATATGAATCCCTAGAAAGTCTCTGTAAGCACACACAATGGGCTCTCATAAATATTAATTGAGCACAACGGGATCCTCAGCTGTCAGGTGCTAGATGAAGTGCACATTTTTGCTAGATATTTTGAGTCACCCTAACTTTACTTATCTTCATAAGCCTAAATATACCAAGGAAAGCATGGGGTCTTGTCTTAACCCTTATTCCAAAATGTCTGAAAGCAAAATACATTAGTTTTCAAATCATTTCTACATTATCTCAAGAGTCCTTTATACTGTTATTAGTCCTCTTTGCAGTTGAAGAAACTGAAATTCAGGAAAGTTAATTAACCCACCCAACTCTTTGTTAAACTTTAAAACTCAAGTTTTACAAACACTATGTAGTATAGAAAAAGCAATGAGATAACCACTCTAGAATATTATCAGAGAGAATGTACACTGAGAAAATATTTTCAGAAAGCAAGTGCATTAAGAATAAATATATATGTATGTATATATAAATACTATTGTATATATAATATTTACCCATTAATTCCACTTCTAGAAATAGAGCCTAAGAAATAATCAGAGATATGATTTTTTAATCTCAAATAAAGATGTTTTTTGTAATATTACTTATGATAATGATAAATAGTAAAATAAGAATAGCTAAGCAATAATATAGCTATAATATGTAGTCCTTGGAAATTTTTAAGTGGTTTTTAAGGTAATAAAATAATCTGACATACTATTAAGTGAAAAAATATAGTATGATTCCAATTCAAAAGGCTAGGGTAAAGCATGGCAAAATATTAGCAGCGATTGCCCTTTCATTTTTATGTTTCTGTTTTCAAAATTTTCTACCAAGTTCAGATGTTACTTTTGTAATCTGAAAAAAAAGTTATTTAAAAACAACAAATAAATTAAAAATCACATCCACAGTTACACAAGAAATGAAAGTCAGCCCTTTATCTTCAACTCCAGAGCTCTGGTCCCTGAACTACCCTCCCTCGTTCTGCAGAGTAATGAGCCATCATATAAAACACATCAGCATCACTGAGGCATTAGACAATTACACAAAATAGCCAATCAGAATGAAGTAAATTATATTAGATTGTTTCATATGTAATCTTATGCAGACATAGCCCCAGAAAGGGATTCAGTACCACTTAACTCCAGACTAATGTGCATTGTCTGCCATGACTCCTACAATTTTATTTCTTAAATATACCAAAACTACTGGACCCTCCTCTATCTGCAACACTTTCTTCCAATCATCTAATAATACCCTTTGTTTCAAATTAAAGTTACCACCAAATCTGAGCATAAGACAGTCTTCAAATTCCTCATGAACTACAATTAACCTGCTATAAAATATTCTCATTCCATCTTTTCAGAAAAGAAATTGGAGTGAGAAACCACTAGCAATTCTTTGTTGATGGCCCTTAACCAATGACACAAAGAATTATTACCCATGGCAAACATATAATGTCTTCAAGGACTAAAGTATTTCATATTTTGTCCTGTAAGTAAAACTTTACAGTGGATACATTTGTTTATATTCTATATTAATCATGTTTATATTCTACACACAGGTCTCTAATGGAGATATCATTCTTGGGCCATACTGTTGGAAGAAAGGACAATTGGAAGTCCAGAAAAATTCCTGTAAGTTCTTTACTGGCAACATCTATAAATGAAAGAAAACCAGGTGACCTGAAGAACTACATGTCCTATTGCTTACATTACAATTTGAAAGGATTGTACATTACAATTGATCATTGTCATCATTCCACTAATCTCAAGAACTCAACTGAAGTAGTAGTTCTAACATTGGGGTGTAAAATGGAAAGGAGCTGGCGATGAGAAAAATTGTCTTTTTTGAGTTATGTGCACATTGAGATCTGCAATAAATCTAATTTATGAACAGGCTCAGTGCCACCTGCACACACTAGTTTTCACTTGGAAACATCATGCTGTAAAACTAAAGGAGGAGGAGACATTTTTCATTTTTGATGATGTACGAGAGATAGGACTTTCGCTGTTCTTTAACACATTCAGTAGGCAAGGGACTCCAGCTATTGTGAATCAATGATTAATAATGTGTCCATTGTTACTATGGAAACCATACTTCTGGATCAGGACAAACTGTTATTGTTTGAGTAAAGCAGGAAAGAGTAGAGCTTGTTTTTCTTTTCCCAAGTTGCTGGCTCAAACTGATTGCTTTTAGTTGCTAATTCATGTCTGACTCTTTTTCGACCCCATGGAATATAACCCACCAGGCTCCTCTGTCCATGGACTTCTCCAGGCAAGAATACTGGAGTGGGTTGCCATTTCCTTCTCCAGGTCAAACCGATTACCTTAATTTATATTCCCCTCTGACCTGATAAACATTATTCCAATATCAGATAATACTGTAGGAATTGCATAGTCCTGTGTTAGACTCCTTTAAGGAAAGTTTCTGGTCTAGAGTAAGTAAAACAATATGTTAAGAATGGCTCGGACGGTAAAGAATCCACCTGCAATGCAGGAGATCTGGGTTTGATCCCTGGTTGGGAAGATCCCCTGGAGAAGGGATTGGCAACCCACTCCAGTATTCTTGCCTAGAGAACCTCTATGGACGGAGGAGCCTAGCAGACTACAGTCCATGGGGTCACAAAAGAGTCAGACACGACTGGGCAACTAAGCACAGCACAGCACAGTGTTAGACTCCTTTAAGGAAAGTTTCTGGTCTACAGTAAGTAAAAGAATATGTTAAGAAAGGAAAACATTATCGAGCTTTTCATTTGCCATCTAAGTCTTTTTCCAGAAGTTCTTTAATAATGGCTTGAAAATTTAAGATTTATAGATATGAGATACACTGCCAACACCGACAAACTCTGTCCTGCTTCCTTTGACTGAGATCATTCTTCTTGGTCCTTTCTCTATTTATTATCTCTATTGGGATATTAGTATATCCAAAATGTAAGTACACAAGCTTACAGGAGCTTCAGACAAATCACTTCAGTCATAAATAGTAAATGTGTTTCATAAAACACACTTTATCTTGTTCTAATTTTTAAATCCTGATTTTTTAAATTGTGGCTTAGATTTGGAAGTAACTTTTATTCTTGCCTTGGAAAGGTTTGAAAAATGGAAGTTCAGGCATTTTGTAGTCCAACAAATTTTTAATCTATATGCATCAGTTAATTCAATCACCAAATATTTTCTAATAATGTCCTTTTAGAATTAGAAATATAAAAATGGGGCAGCTCAGAGCACACTGGGATGCTTTGATACACTTAATACATTCTGGAATTTCTATGCTACCACAGTCTCTGCAAAAAGTTTTCCCTGCTTTGACAATTTCATTGAAACTGTTTTTCATTTCTAGTGAATTTTTATTGCCACTTAATAAAAAGTTATCTTGGTCTTTATTTTCAGGATCATTTTCCTTGCAAAATTATCTTGAATTCCTAAGAGATTTTTTTTTGTAGCAGTTACAGTGAATAAGCATTCTTAAATTTCAGGATTCCAGACACTTTTACTCCACACATTTTGCCTTATAACATTGGGATTTGTGAAATTATTCCTCCCCTGCATTATTTGAAGCTGAGGCTGAGAAAAGGACAGAGAGAAAATCTACAGGGATCTGTCTTACACTGACCTCCTTTTCTAAAAAGTACCTTTTTCTCCTGATGATGTCTGTCTTAGACAGGGGGCCCAGGCCCCCAGGCTGGTGGTCCGTGTGTTCTAGTCTGTACTCCCATTGCATGCTGAGCTCTCATTCAACAAGTTCACACTATTCAACTACACACTTTTCAAACAGGCAAAACGTATTTCCTTCCTTTCTTCCCCTCATCCCCAAGTTCTCGAAGTGAGGGAAGTGGAGAAAGATTGCAAAGTTTTTGTTATTGTTTTGGAAGGAGGCATTTTAACGCAACTTTTGAACTCCTCTGAATGTCATTTAAGACCAATCTTAATGCCATACTCCTTCTCCCTTTCAGCTTTTGAGTGCTTACTGCCTCCTTACAAGGGATATTTTCTGAATAACAATCCAGGGAGCATTATTTGCCATTTTCACCAAGTTCCTGCTCTTTACAGTTACACATTTCAAAATGTCAATCATCTGTACAAGACAGAGCTGTTACATCTCCAGCAGCATGGGAAAAGAAATCCAAGCATTCACTCTGGAGAGCACTTTCAAACAGGGTCTCATACAGCCGGTGCAGGGAGTGGGGAGTCTTACCTGTGAGGCATGCCGGTGGTGTAGGCAGTGGTGTGCTCGGTGGACAGCTCCCAGAGTTTTAGGTACCAGTTCATCTCCACTTCTCGCACCAGAGCCAGTTGCCGTGCCCTGAGTTGAGTTTGCCCCAAGGGGCTGAGGCTGCTATCTTTCCCATTTTCTGCAGCTTTCTTGGGAGATTTGTCTTTGCTCCCTACAGAAAACCCAGATAGTTTCCTTAACTTGGGATTCTCTTCTGAGATCTGACCCCCTGCTGCCCCGGTCCGGGCTGCCAGCATTCTGGAAGTCTGGGTCTGTCTTTCAGAGAAAACTTGAAGTCACTGTCATCAAAGTAATTTGAATTGATTTTTCTGTTTCTGCCTCCCTCTTCTCTCCTGTCCTCCCCCATCCCCTTAACCTTATCTTGCCACAAAGCTGTAATTGAGCCGAGTCTGCAGCAAGGGATGAAAAAGTATCTCTAACTTTCCTGAGGAAGAGCTAAGGCGGCCACTATCTGTGAGATCCTGGAACATGGAAATTTTCAAAACAACCAACCTCCAGTGACTTTGTAATACTGAAGCTTTATGGTGCTGTTTCTTATGCAAAGTTTGGAGTTCTTCTTCACTTAACAATGATAACTTTGAACCTTAGATCATTAGAGTTTTGTAAATTATATTTGATCATCATATGAGAGTTATAAAAATATGAGGCTAATGGAGGCTTATTAGGCATTCTTAATTAGAGTCCCTTTAGAGTTTTTAAAGTTTTAATGTGAATTTCCTCAAATAGGTTTAACAATATCAAGGCAAGGGCAGGATTATCCCTTTTGTAATAATTAGCCTTAAAATAATATTTTCAATATATCTTATAATCTTTAGGGAAAAGGAAGTTTTTGAATATCAATGAGCCACTTAACATATGTCAAATATTCTTTCATTTCTGCAGCCTATCATAACGGATCCAGTCATTAATCCTCTCAGTACTTGTGATGGGTAGAAGCATAAGAGTCACCTTACAATTGAGGAGACTGAGATGAAGTTGGAATAAAAAAAAAATAGTAGATAGGAGGTGGTGAGAGCCTATGTGTGCATCGGTGTGGATGTGGCAGTGAATGCGCCCATTACACATGAAAACTAACTCTGAAGATGAAAAGAAAATTCAGTTAATGGCCCTTGTGCTTAAGATGCATGAGATTGACCCACATGCCAGCCAACAAATCTGACCTCTGTCATAGCTCAGAGGACAATGATATCAGTGCCCAGTTAGGTGTCTGAAGTGAAGTGAAAGTTGTTCAGTTGTATCTGACTCTTTGCGACACCACAGACTATACAGTCCATGGAATTCTCCAGGCCAGAATACTGGAATGGGTAGCCATTCCCTTCTCCAGGGGACCTTCCCAACCCAGGGATTGAACCCAGGTCTCCCACATTGTGGGTGGATTCTTTACCAGCTGAGCCACCAGAAAAGCCCAAGAATACTGGAGAGGGTAGCCTATCCCTTCTCCAGGGGATCTTCCTGACCCAGGAATCAAAATGGGTCGCATGCAATTGCAGGTGGATTCTTTACCAACTGAGCTATTGGAAGTCCACTTAGGTGTCTACCACAAAATTGTTTGATGATACCCAAGCCCCAAGCTTCCCTGGTAGCTCAGCTGAAAAAGAATCCGCCTGCAATGCAGGAAACCCTGGGTTGGTTCCTGAGTCAGGAAGATCCCCTGGAGAAGGGATAAGCTACCTGCTCCAATATTCTTGGGTTTTCCTGGTGGCTCAGATGGTAAAGAATCTGTCTGCAATGCAGGAGACCTGGGTTGGATCCCTGGGTTGGGAAGATCCCTGGAGGAGAGCATGGCAACCCACTCCAGTGTTCTTGTCTAGAGAATCCCCATGGACAGAAGAGCCTGGCAGGCTAAAGTCCATTGGATCACAAAGAGTTGAACATGGCTGAGTGACTAAGCACAGAACACATACACAAGTCCCAAGCATCCAGACCTAGTCAGCCTCAGGGTCTCATGTATCAACTGCCTCAGTGTCAGTTACATGTAAAAAACTCAGGAAAGTTAGTGAATTTCTCTGTCTATTGAAGACCATAAATTATAAATCATGGAGGTATATTTAGGTCTTATAGCCTCTGAGACTGGCAGTAGAGGAAGAAGGAGGCTCTTTTTAAAGAGTTAGCTCTCCTGGAATGCTTGTTTGTGTCTCTGAGGATCTTGGCTGTCAGTCAATCAAAGCCAAGAATGAGAGAACAGCAAATCACACCATGTGCACTGTCCCATATTCAGGTGAAAGCGGTTTAGTATTAGTATCCAGGTAGTCTAGGATTCGGAGAAGGCAATGGCACCCCACTCCAGTACTCTTGCCTGGAAAATCCCATGGACCCAGGAGCCTGGTAGGCTGTAGTCCGTGGGGTTGCTAAGAATCGGACATGACTGAGCAACTTCCCTTTCACTTTTCACTTTCATGCATTGGAGAAGGAAATGGCAACCCACTCCAGTGTTCTTGCCTGGAGAATCCCAGGGACAGGGGAGCCTGGTGGGCTGCCCTTTGTGGGGTCGCACAGAGTCAGACATGACTGAAGCGACTTAGCAGGAGCAGCAGGAGAAGCGACTTAGCACAGCATAGCACAAGTGAGAATAGTACACACAAGCCCTCACTGTGAGCTAAATAAAATCATTGCTTTATTGCCACTAATAAATTTTAGATTAATTATCCAGCAGAAATAGTAAACCTCATTAAAGGTTTATATCCTTATTATAAACTTTTAACAAAATATAAAGTACTTAGAACAGGGTTTAGCATATATTAGCATTTAATAAGCATTAATATTTATTCTCCAGGTTAGATACTATTGCAGCACTAAGTTTCAAACTTCTGCGTATGATTCCCTTTTAAATTTTTGAAAAACTAAGCATCAACTTAAATATTTTAAATATGCAACCTTTATCATCTTAAATTTAAATAGTCACAAAAGATGCCACATCCAGCATATTATAAGTATTGTTTTTAAAATAACATTGTTAACATCACTATCTTAAATGCACCCAATGGAACTTATATCCCACAGCTATTTGATATCTATCATCATCCATTTTAAAAATTCATGAGCATGCTCTTTAGCAGTTGGAAATTTTACATTCTCCCTTTTTCTCTCTGAACTTGTTTTTCCAGTCTTTTCCTCAGCCAGAATTTTAGCCTGATGTAAAATACCTGTATGCTGGAAAATATTTTACAGATGTCCCTATCAAATAACTCTCTGCAACAAAATTATGGGCATAAAATGATAAATTTTTATTTTCTATGTCCACAAGACTCTATTATAAAATGTCTTAGAGATTGAGTTATTGCAACATTATTGGATATAATTGGTTAAAACTAGATTTTCTAAATTTTGATAGGTTATTGTTTAACATAAAAAATAAAATTTTATGGAAAAAGTGTCTTTTAATGACAAGGATAGGGTTGGGATTTTTTTCTGAATTAGCCCATACTTCTTCACAAATTGCCAATTTAAGGACTGGCACCCAGAGATATGGAGAACAGTCCTTTCCAGCACCGATAATCTGGATTCTATCTAGGAGAAAACACTCTATGCACTGAATATTTCTTAAGAGGTCAGTTCCTGTCACTCTCACTTTATGATATTAATAAACAGCACATGGGCTCTTTGCTCCACTAAAGCCTTGGATTTTTTTTTTTTTCTTTACCTGTCTGTTGCAAGGTTAGTTTCTTCTGTTAATTAGCTAACCATTTTTATTAGCTTTTAAATACTTAGCACTGTGTAGTGAGTCACTTTGTATTCCTACAGCATTTGTGCTGCTTTAACAGGCTACACATTTCTTTGGAATGTCATTGTTGAAGGAAAATGCAGTTTCTCTTGATAGATTTTAGAACATTGCTACTTTTAAAGCATGCAGCAAACCTCCCTGAAAATGTTTAAGTGTTCGGCAAACAAACAAAACATATTAAAACCTTTAGTGCAATGTGTGCTAAAAGCTATGCAATCTCTGCAATCACCAAGGAAATATCAGGAAAGAAAACACCCTTACTGTGGAGAAAAGGGAACCCTCTTACACTATTGATAGGAATGTAAACTTGTGCAGTCACTATGGAAGACAGCATGGAGATTCCCTAAAAAACTACAAATAGAGCTACCATATGATCCAGTAATGCCACTCCTGGACATATATCTGGAGGAAACCATAATTCAAAAAGATACATGCATCCCAGTGTTCACAGCAGCACAATTTACAATAGCCGAGACATGGAAACAACCTAAATGTCCATCAGCAGACTGGACAAAGATGCAATACATATATCCAGTGGACTACTACTCAGCATAAAAAGAACAAAACAATGCCATTTGCAGCAACATGGATAGACCTAGAGGTTATCATACTGAGTGAGCTAAGTCAGAAAAAAAAGATGAATTACCATATGACATCACTCATACATGGAATCTAAAATATGAGGCAAATGAATTTATTTATAAAACAGACTCACAGACTTAGAAAACAAACTTATGATTACCAAAGAGGAAAGGGGTAGGGAGGCATAGATTAGGAGTTTGAGATCAGCAGATACAAACTACTGTGTATAAAATAGATAAACAATAAGGTCCTACTATATAGCATGGGGAACTATATTCAATATCTTCTAGTAAAGTAATAGAAGATGAAAAAGAATATATATGTACACACACAGAGATAAAACAGAATCACTTTGCTATATACCAGAAACTAAACACATTGTAAATCAACTACTTAATTTTTTTTTAAATGCTTAACAGAAAAAGAGGAAAGAAAATACTCTCCTCTATGAGCATTTATAGTCTTTTACAGAATCTAGAGAATTAAAAATCATCTACACTTTCTCCATCTCCTCCCCTTTAAAGGAGAATAATGGTTTTAAAAAGGAAAAATAGAGAGTGTGCAAAAGAGGAGGTAATTATTTTCTTATTTTTTAAGGTAGACAAGATCTGATGGTAAGTGCTACTTAAATTCATGGTCTCCAACCTGAGGTAGGCCCTATTCCTAGGCAGCAACCACGATCAATGGTATTTTGTGATTTTACAGAAAACATTTGGGATCTCAGACCAACAATAATCCTATTCTCACCATTTCCCTTTACTGCCATAATTTACTCAAATTTCTATCTTTAAAACTTGAAAGACCACTTATTAATAGACTTAGAAAGCACTTCCAGTTCATAAAAGCTATTATGGGGTCCAATATCTAAATCTACTCCTCACTTGTTGGAGTTCTGAAAATGTTGATGATTTTGGTCAAGTTCCTGTTTAGGTCTGTTGCTTTGGTTCCCATCCTAGGGGCTGACCCTAATTCACTCACAGTAAAAATAACACACCTGGACTCTTAGCATGTGTTCCAGTATGAGCTCAAATATTTCTTCAGCTCCACATTGGAAAAGTGACTAATAGCCCACATTTCTGATGTATCATCTCCACCCTTTGTAGGCTGTTCCTGCCCTGTTACCTGGTAGGAAAAAATGACTCCATTTGCCATCCACTCCTGATCCTCAGGAGTACCATTCTGTGTAAGAGTAAACTCAACTAAAATATTTTGTAGAAGCCACTCACTGATATTTTCCAACGCAATGATCACACTGCCTCAAGTTAATGGGAGCTTCACTAGTAAAATACACATGTATTATGAATGAGAACATGATTGACAAAAGGAAAACAAGACATGTATTTAAGGAAGTGGCTGTCTATTAAAAAGAGAGCCTGAGAGGTCACTTAAATCTGGAGAAGCAGAAATAGTTGAATGGGATTTCACATCAGACAGAGGTTGGTGGCCCAAGCTCTGCTGCAGATGAGCTGTGTGACCTGGGAAAGTTGATTAACCTCACTGAGTACCAGCGTCCCCATTGGCACAATGAGGCAGGACAGATTATAATATTTCTATAAGGATTATAGATAATGAGTATAAAGTATAGTGCTCAAAAAACTATAGATATTATTATGATAACATCTTGTCATTTATTGTTACATTGTTTACGTTTTAGCACCTAGTGAAAAGTGAAAGTGTTCATCACTCAGTTGTTTAGGACAATTTGGACTTATGGACTGTATAGCCTGCCAGGCTCCTCTGTCCATGAGATTTCCTGGGCAAGAATACTGGAGTGGGTCGCCCTTCACTCCTCCAGGGGATCTTCCCTACACAGGCTCGAACCAGGGTCTTTTGAAATGCAGGTGTTTCATATGTGCATTGAGGTTTGTAAAGCAATAGTTCCCAAACGTTGGGAGATTGTGTGTGTGGAGGGCTGAGTAATGTGGAGAATGTATAATTTTTGAGCTGTACAGAAGAAACTGAGATGTAGTAAGCAAGATTCAGTAATTTTCTAAATTCACCGAAGCCTGATTCCCAAATCCTTGCTCTTTCATTATTGAGTAGGTGCTCTTTAAACATGAGTTGGAGGCCTGGCAAAGAATACGAAAATGAAAGTGTCAGTTGCTCAGTCGTGTCCGACTCTTTGCAACCCCATGGATTATAGCCTGCCAGGTTCCTCAGTTCATGGAATTCTCCAAGCAAGAATACTAGAGTGGGTAGCCATTGCCTTTTCCAGGGGATCTTCCCAACCCAGGCATCAAATCCAGGTCTCAAGCATTTCAGGCAGATTCTTTACCATCTGAGCCACCAGGGAAGCCCATTAAAGAACATAATTTCTAAACAAAATTTCCTTCTGATAAATGGGGGTTAGAAGGAGTTAGATGGATTTACAGATTTTTCCCAGCTGGCTGGAGATAGGGGAGAGATACAGAACTCAAGCCAAGGCAAGTGGTCTCCCATAAAGCACCACAGGATTCTCTGTGTCTTGAGCCCTAGGCCCACTCCTGGCCTTGATCTCCTCACTGGCCACAGATGCTGCTTTCTGCTTCACAGAACCTGAGACAGCCCTCCCCTTGTTCTGACACGAAGTGCTGACTGCCACATCCTCTATGAAGCTCTGATGTGCCACGTTTACATTTTCCCATGGCTTTCTTTTGTGAGTTGTAACGGAAGAGTGAGTGTGGAATTCTGGCATTAACAATGTTCAACAAGGGCTTCCCTGGTGGCTCACTGGTTAAGAATTTGCCTGCCAATGGAGGAGATGTGGGTTTCACCCCTGGTCTGGGAAGACCCCACATGCCAGGGAGAAACTAAGCCCATGTGGCACAACTACTAAGCCTGTGCTCCAGAGCCCAGGAGCCACAACCACTGAAGCCCACACACCCTAGCGCCTGTGCTCTGCAACAAGAGAAGCCACTGCAATGAGAAGCCCAAGCACTGCACATAGAGAGTAGTCCCCACTCTCCACTCACCACAACTAGAGAAAAGCCTGCAGCCATGAAGACTTAGCACAGTCAAAAACAAATAAAAATAATAAATCCTTTTTTTTTTAGAAAAAAAGAGTATGAAAGTTATTTTCTAACACAGTAAAATAAAAACAATGTTTGACAAACTTTTTAGACTCATAATCCATTTTCTTTCTTAAACATAATTTTCTAAAACATAAAAAGAATAATCAAATCCCTACTAAAGATAGAAAGCTTGATTCAGTAAAGGATGGTATGATCCTCTAAACAGATATGCTGCCCATCTGGGGCTAGAGAAGTTCTGTGTTATTCCATAAAATAGGAGATATGGATGTGGAGATTATAGACAAACTTCTTCAGAAGATGGCTGTGATACGGAAGGGAGAATATGATGGTGGCTAAGAAGTAGGTGTTGAGAGGGAGTTTTAAAGATGGGACAGGTTTGAGCAATCTGGTTTGCCAGAAGGAAGGGAGAATCCAGTGTGAGGGACAGGCTAAAGATCCCAGAAAAAATAGACAACCAACAGAACAAGGTCCCCAGGTAGATGGGTCATGGAATACAGAGCACCAGTAGACATAGTGGCCTCAGGCAGGGGCTGGACCATCTGTTAATACAACAGGAGAAAGGTGGGAGGAGGATGGATGCAGATGCAGGAGGGTTTCAGCATAATGAAAGGAAGTTGAGGAGGTTGCCTTCTGGTAGTCTGTTCTCTCTGCAATGTAGGAATGAAGGGATCACTTCCTTCCTGGGGATGAAGGAGTCACTGGCGTGGCCATGTGTTTGAGGAGAGGATATGCTTGGGCATCTTCCAGCAGGTAACAGATGGCACACTCCAAAGAGTTCAAGTAAAAATAATTACTAAAGGGGAGAATCACATAGATTGGGCTGGGTTAAGGGAACGAATAAGGGAGGATGACATCCAGAAGAACTAGCAACACTTGGCAGGGAGAAGGAAAGGAGCCTGTGAGTGCTGGAGCCACAAACAGGTAATTACCCGACAGAGACAATGATCTGAGGGACTCGGCCCTTGCCGGGCCAATGGTGAGGTAGAAACGAAACAGGGAAATAGAAAACCCAACCTCTTTGTCCTCATGCCCTCCAATTTTTCTGCCAGTGCCTCCTTGACCAGTCTCAACAGGAGGCTAGAGGGCAAGCAGCCAGATGATGTCATCTGTGCAGGTCAGACAGTCAGGGCACAGAAAGACATGGTGGAGAATGGGTCCACAAGAGAAGCAGCAAGTAAGCAGCCAGTGGACACTGTTTGAAATGACTACTATGAAGGATGGACAGATGCTGCCTGGGTATGGGGCTGCCTGAGGTTGATGGCCATGAATTTCAGTGGCACCTGTCAGTGCAGGCTTGGGATTGTCCCTGGAGTGGTCCACAGTCCAGGTGTAAGCATGGAGAGACAGGATGGTCTGGTTGACCCAGAGTTGTGTTTTTTTAATTTTTTCTTCCAGGCAGGTCAGATGGAAGTACAATGAGAGGTCATGGAAATTGCCACTGGAAAGACATGTGATGGATAATGAAGTGTGCATGCATGCTCAGCCACTCAGTTGTGTCCAGCTCTTTGCAACCCCATGGACTGTAGCCCACCAGGCTCCTCTGTCCATCAGATTCTCTAGGCAAGAATACTGGAGTGGGTTGCCATGCCCTCCTTCAGGGGATCTTCCCAACCCAGGGATCAAACCCAAGTCTCTTGCATTGGCAAGCAGTTTCTTTACCACCAGGGCCACCTGAGAAGCCCAGTGAAGTATAAGATCTATGAAAAAGACACTGAAAAGAAGCTGCTGATGGGGAAAACAGGTTAAGTTCTTTAAGGCAAGACCCAGGGATTCACTGCTGTTTCTCAGAGGTCTCCAAAGGGTCAGTGTTGAGTGGACAGGGGGCTGAGATCAACATAGGATTTAGTTCTGCTCACTTAAGTTCTGGACCTCCTGTCATGGGTATCTCTTTGGGTTGTGATTGTTAGTTTTTGCCTGTCATATCTTTTTTTGTTGGTAAAGTGAAGGTGAAAGTCACTCAATGAAAGTGTCCAACTCTTTGCAATCTCATGGACTATAGTCCATGGAATTCTCCAGGCCAGAATACTGGAATGGGTAGCCTTTCCCTTCTCCAGGTGATCTTCCCAACCCAGGGATCGAACCAGGGTCTCCCACATTGCAGGCAGATTCTTTACCAGCTGAGCCACAAGGGAAGCCCACGAATACTTGAGTGGGTAACCTATCCCTTCTCCAGCAGATCTTCCTGACCCAGGAATTGAACCAGGGTCTCCTACATTGCAGGTGGATTTTTTACCAATTGAGCTATGAGGGAAGTCCCTCATAGCCCCTCAAAGGAGTTGGTAAACAACTCCTCTATTCCATCTTAATAAAATAGATATCATTGGACTGTAAGTCACAAGGCCCACATCACATAGGTGGCCACGCCATCCATGCCTTTGTATTTTGAGCACTGTGGTATGCCACTCACAAGCTACAATGAACAAAATCCAATCAGAACCCTTCCACATGATTTAATATGTGGACACAGTAGGAAAGAGGGTCTGTTCTGTTGGATTATAAACCTAAGTCTACTAGGGTCCACCTTGGGTCTCAGGTAGATAAAGTCTATCAGAAGGAGGAGGAAAACTAAAAGGCCATTTTTCAAGGGGACAGACCAAAAGAGCTGATGATGCAGAGAGGAAAAGCTCTGACAGCACTATTTGAACTCCTCATCAGTCATGTATGGATCTATCCCTTGGACTTCCCACTTTCATGAGACAATAAAAACCATTTTGTGCTTTAACTGGTTTTTACTGGATTTCAGTTGATTTATATTGGGGTTTTACTGCTTTTCACCAAAAAGGTGCTGAGGAATGTAACAGTCTAGACATGTTGGAAATGCCTAGCTTGGCTCTGGGTTAGTTAATCATTCAGAAAACCAAGCAGAGTTTGGATTCTTCTCGCCCCCAGAAGGGTTCAGGCTGGTACCCACCCAGAGGCCCCTCTGTTCTGATTTCCTCAAGCCCAGCTCAAGGGTCATTCTGCACAAAGGCCACACAGGCCATCTAGCCACCGATGGTCATCCCACCTTTCACCTTGGGGCTGATTCAGTGAATGAGGATGATAACAACATCAAAAATGACAGAATCATGGACTTTTCTGGTCCTATACAATGTTAGTATGTGATCAGCTGGCCATGTTCCTTAACTTTATAGATGTGTAAACTGATACCAAGGGGCCTAAGAGACTGAACTACGATTACCTAATTATACAGCAGTAGAGGAGGTGAGGGAAAGAACCCCAAATTCACTGAGATGTACTGAGTACTTACCACATGTCACACTGTGGGTTTTATATACATTTCTTTTTCCTTCAAACCATCCTGCAACCTGGGTTTATCACCACTATTTTCTAGATGGAGACACTGAGGGTTACAGGTTTTAAGTAACTTGTCAATGGCAAGGCTGGAATCCATGCCTCAGTCTCTCTGCCCCAAAGCTTCCTAGTCTTTTTAAACTCCGTAGTGCCAGCTCCCTATTGCAAAGATAGAATGCAAACTTGAAGAGGAGCTATAATATAGCTTAAATTTGAAAACTTCTCAAGTTGATAACACTGGCTGGAATATACAGGAAACTAGTCTCTCCCATTATCTCTCCACCATGAAATATTTCTACTTACCTTTGGGAAAAATCTTAGCATACATTGTGCTCTTAAACAGTGAAATGTGCTACAAAAACACCAGGCTTCCAAATAGCTTCTTCTTTTATTATGATGGGATAGGAGGAAAGGAGACAAGAGAAGACTCCTTCACTGTCAAAATAAAATGTAGTTGACTACTGCCAAGCAGTTATTCCTGGAATGTCTAATTATTAAACCAGAGGCTGTTATCAAAAAGTCAAGCATTTCATTCTCTTCATTCCAGGAAGAAGCCTTTAGGAAGCTCAGTTCAGCAACAGAGGGGAAAAAATCCTTCTTCTGAGAACTGTGAAAATTCCAATTTTATTTGAAAGAAAATTCTGCCATCTCCTTGGCAAGAGCTGCATAACATGCACAGTAAATAAAATAGGCTGACTCAAAAGCCCTCACTTTCCTCCTGGAGCCTGTAGGCCCCTCCTGGGCCTGGACCTGGGCCTGAGCCTGCCGCAACTCAGCACTGAAGGACGTGCCAGGCACTGGGCACAAACCCGCAGGCTCCGACAACCCTCAGTTCTTAACCCTTGCCATTTCTATCATTCCTATATGCAGTTAACATTTACTAATTACTAATCACATGCTGTACATTATGCTAAGTCCTTGACACGGAATCTCTCTCTCTCTCTGGCAGCACTGTGCAGCATTCAGGATCTTAGTTCCTCAACTAGGGATTGAACCTGTATCTCCTGCAGTGGAAGTACAATCTTCACCACTTGACCACCAGGGAAGTCTCCCAGCATTTTCTCATTTAAATGCCTCAACAACTCTATAAAGTAGGAAGCACTAATATTTCCATTTTGTAAATGAGGAAGTTGAGGCTTGAAAAGGTTAAGTAACTTGCTTGAGAGAAACCCTGTGTTATGTGTCTCCTGGTGAATCAGTGTGAAGCCACATCCTCAGGCTCCTAAGGACAGAAGAGAAGGGAAGGAAAGGAAGCCACTCTTTCTAGCACTGACTTTGTGTCCAACACCGGGCTGGGTACTTTACATTTCTTGTCTCCCTCTTCCTCTTGATAAGCCTGCTTTATGTAAACAACCCTATTTTATTTTTTCTGTTTTTAATTAGTTTATTTTAATTGGAGGCTAATTACTTTACAATATTGTGGTAGTTTTTGCCATACATCGACATGAATCAGCCACGGGTACACATATATCCCCCCTATCCAGAACCCCCTTCCCATCTCCCTCCCTACCCCATCCCTCTGGGTTGTGCCAGAGCACCAGCTTGGAGTGCCCTGCTTCATGCATTGAACTTGCACTGGTCCTCTATTTTACATATGGTCATATACATGTTTCAATGCTATTCTTTCAAGTCATCCCATCCTCGCCTTCTCCCACATAGTTCAAAAGTCTGTTCTTTACATCTGCGTCTCTTTTGCTATCTTGCATATAGGGTCATCATTACTATCTTTCTAAATTCCATATATATATGTGAATATTCAGTGTGTTTGCCCTCTGATGCCCTCTTGCAACACTTACCGTCTTACTTGGGTTTCTCTTACCTTGGGTGTGGAGTATCTCTTCACGGCTGCTCCAGCAATGTGCAGCCATTGCTCCTTACCTTGGACGAGAGGTATCTCCTCACTGCCACCCTTCCTGACCTTCAATGTGGGATAGCTCCTCTAGGCCCTCCTGTGCCCCTGCAGCCACAGCTCCCTGGACGTGGGGTCCAGGAATATCCAGGACGTGACATCCTGGAATGTGAAGTCAAATGGGCCTTAGAAAGCATCACTACGAACAAAGCTAGTGGAGGTGATGGAATTCCAGTTGAACTATTCCACATCCTGAAAGATGATGCTGTGAAAGTGCTGCACTCAATATGCCAGCAAATTTGGAAAACTCAGCAGTGGCCACAGGACTGGAAAAGGTCAGTTTTCATTCCAATCCCAAAGAAAGGCAATGTAAAAGAATGCTCAAACTACCACACTATTGCACTCATCTCACATGCTAGTAAAGTAATGCTCAAATTTCTCCAAGCCAGGCTTCAGCAACATGTGAACCATGAACTTCCTGATGTTCAAGCTGGTTTTAGAAAAGGCAGAGGAACTAGACATCAAATTGCCAACATCCGCTGGATCATAGAAAAAGCAAGAGAGTTCCAGAAAAACATCTATTTCTGTTTTATTGACTATGCCAAAGCCTTTGACTGTGTGGATCACAATAAACTGTGGGAAATTCTGAAAGAGATGGGAATACCAGACCACCTGATCTGCCTCTTGAGAAATTTGTATGCAGGTCAGGAAGCAACACTTAGAACTGGACATGGAACAACAGACTGGTTACAAATAGGAAAAGGAGTCCGTCAAGGCTGTATATTGTCACCCTGTTTATTTAACTTCTATGCAGAGTACATCATGAGAAACGCTGGACTGGAAGAAACACAAGCTGGAATCAAGATTTCTGGGAGAAATATCAATAACCTCAGATATGCAGATGACACCACCCTTATGGCAGAAAGTGAAGAGGAACTCAAAAGCCTCTTGATGAAAGTGAAAGTGGAGAGTGAAAAAGTTGGCTTAAAGCTCAAGATTCAGAAAACGAAGATCATGGCATCCGGTTCCACCACTTCATGGGAAATAGATGGGGAAACAGTGTCAGACTTTATTTTTGGGGGGGCTCCAAAATCACTACAGATGATGACTGCAGCCATGAAATTAAAAGACACTTACTCCTTGGAAGGAAAGTTATGACCAACCTAGACAGCATATTCAAAAGCAGAGACATTACTTTACCAACAAAGATTCATCTAGTCAAGGCTATGGTTTTTCCTGTGGTCATGTATGGATGTGAGAGTTGGACTGTGAAGAAGGCTGAGCACCGAAGAATTGATGCTTTTGAACTGTGGTGTTGGAGAAGACTCTTGAGAGTCCCTTGGACTTCAAGGAGATCCAACCAGTCCATTCTGAAGGAGATCAGCCCTGGGATTTCTTTGGAAGGAATGATGCTACAGCTGAAACTCCAGTACTTTGGCCACCTCATGTGAAAAATTGACTCATTGGAAAAGACTCTGATGCTGGGAGGGATTGGGGGCAGGAGGAGAAGGGGATGCCAGAGGATGAGATGGCTGGATGGCATCACTGACTGGATGGACCTGAGTCTCAGTGAACTCCGGGAGTTGGTGATGGACAGGGAGGCCTGGTGTGCTGCGATTCATGGGGTCACAAAGAGTCAGACATGACTGACTGATCTGATCTGATCTGATGTTAATATTCTGTACTGGTGTTTCTCTGACTTACTTCACTCTGTATAATAGGCTCCAGTTTCATCCACCTCATTAGATCTAACTCAAATGTGTTCTTTTTTATAGCTGAGTAATATTGCATTGTGTATATGTACCACAACTTCCTTATCCATTCATCTGCCAATGAACATCTATGTTGCTTCCATGTCTAGCTATTGTAAACAGTACTTCAGTGAACATTGGGGTCCAATGTGTCTCTTTCAATTCTCATTTCCTTGGTGTATATGCCCAGCAGTGGGGTTGCTGGGTCATATGGCAGTTGTATTTCCAGTTTTTTTAAGGAATCTCCACACTGTTCTCCATAATGGCTGTACTAGTTTGCAGTCCTACCAACAGTTTAAGAGGGATCCCTTTTCTCCACACCTTCTCCAGCATTTACTATATGTAGACATTTTGATGGCAGCCATTCTGAACAACATGAAATGGTACCTCATTGTGGTTTTGATTTGCATTTCTCTGATAATCAGTGATGTTGAGCATCTTTTCATGTGCTTATTAGCCATCTGTATGTCTTCTTTGGAGAAATGTCTGTTTAGTTCTTTGGCCCACTTTTTGACTGGGTCATTCATTTTTTCTGGTATTGAGCTGCTTTTATTTTTTTTATTTTATTTATTATTTTTTTGAGCTGCTTTTATATTTTGGAGACTAATTCTTTGTCAGTTGTTTCATTTTCTATTATTTTCTCCCATTCTGAAGGCTGCCTTTTCATCTTGCTTATAGTTTCCTTTGAACAACCCTAATTTCTATATGAGCTAACTAGTTAGTGGATGACTGAGTGATGATTTGACACAGATCACCTATTTTAGAGACCCCTTTCTACATATTCCTTGTATGTGTAGATGACTGAAGTCCTGACTCTCTGATACTTTAGCTGGAGGATCTCAAGCAAATCCCTGAACCCGAGTTTCCCACTTTCAAAAAAGGACTAATAATCCCTCCTTAAGTAAATAGAATGTCAACTAAGATAATGTGTGGGAATCCTTACTCATTCTACTTTTACACACACATACACACCTCTCTCCCCTATTTTCTGCAGCACCACCTGGTTGACACCTCTCAGAGACCTCCCCACTCAGCAACACTCCTCAGTGGCTACAATGTGTGAGGCTTGTACATGAGCTCCAGGAGACCACCATATCATCAGAACCCACATCTTGGTGGACCTGTCCCTCCCCTGTTATTGGGTTAGCCAAAAAGATCATTCAGGGTTTTCCATAGTATCGTACAGAAATAGCATCTAATTTAGTAAATGTTAACTGTTAAAGATATCCTGCTGTTTTCAGTCATGAGGACTAGAGATGTCTTTGCAAAGTCCTAAATCATTAAGGGATCCTTTGGCCTGGGGTCACCTTTGGGTGACTTCGGTCTCTTTTACTTCAGAAACCCTGACCACAAACTCAAGGTTTTTGTGTTCTTTTGTTTAAAGAATTCCCTTCTTTAAAATCCAAACTCCCAAAGCAATGCCACCTTTCAAATATCCATTATCATTTTCCTTTGAAGAGCTACCTCCTCCAGCAAACACTGACTAGATTTTTTGAACCCCTATTTTTAACAAAAATTGGAGAAAATATATAAAAGAAGGCACATTCATACCAACCCCCCATAGTATTTAGCCACAGTAAGAATCAGTCCTAGAGCCACAGAGTTGCCCTTCTGGTCCTTAAGTCAAGTGGCCTGTCATGTACTACATTCATGTGAGCCACACAGATGGGAAACCCATTGCTCCGACTGAGCAGTGACCAACAATGCAGGTCTGTCAGGCAGGTCAGTCAGGTCATTTTACAAGGTGATACTTGAGTCAGTATCATTGAGTGTATCTAGTATTTGGATGAGGAAATTTAGACCTGCATTTCTCTTGAGCTAGGCATTTTACCAATACCACAGAACGTGAGTCAAAGTTCTCAAAAGATTAAAAGGAATGAACACAGTTCACTCACAACACACAGTTTCTTGCTAGTTCGGTGGTTTCTGACCAGAAGCATCAACATCATCTGGAAACTTGTTAGAAATTCACTTTCTCAGGCCTCAGAACCAGCATGTCAGCACCATTCTGACAAGTCACCTCAAGAGAAATGTTCTGCTAGCCAAGAGAAGCCATCTGCTCACCAGGATGCTTTTCTAGAACCAGGACCCTGCCACAGAACTCTGAAACAATCCTGCAGTTATGAGTCCTGAAGCTCCTGGACATCTGGTCAACCCTACACACAGGACTGTAGAGTCAGAGCGCACCCTGAAGGAGAGAGAAATGGAGACCAGGGCCTACACTGGATCCAGCCAGGCTTGAGCACCCCTGCTCAGATGGCACTAAGGGCCTTGGCTAGAACTAAGCCCTGGAGAAGCACTCAGAAAAATGTGAGGAAGATATTTCAAAGCACAGGAGCTCTGGAGTCTATGGGGGCCAGGGAGAGGAGCAGTGGAAGGCATGGGGAGCCTCACTTGCCAGGGTCTAAGGACAATAATGCTGTTGGCTTCTGTCTGCACAGCTTGTCCCAACTGTTGATTAGAACTGGCTACTACTGCTCCTGGGCCAGTCTTTGGTGCTTCCACAGGGCCCAGCATAGCATCTTTCATGTAAGAAGAGCTCAGGAAAATTTGCTAATTGCTCTATATGTAAATCTTACGGTTGCTTTTAACTAAGGAAAAAGCATGCTATTTGCAGTTTAAGCCAACATCCCCAGTCACTGTGGGAAGATTGTCTAAGTCACACAGCAATCACAGCAAGTCAGGAGCACACCTGAGACCAGGAGATTACTAGTCAGGTCTTTATGACTCTAAATATCTGCTCTTTCCACTATTCCATGTTGCTCTGGGGCCATCAGAAGTTCCAGAACCCAGAAGGTGAGAAGGTTAGGTTAGGTGGAACCCAAGTAAGGTTTGGTAAGAATCAAAAAGGTCTCTGTGAGAATCTCTAAAATAAAGGGCCCACAACCAAACTATGGCTACAATGGTAGGGCTTCTCTCTCCTCCTCCAAACTATCCCTCATTTAGACTGCATTGGTTTAAAACAAATTATTTGACACTTCTACAGAAAGTGGAATCTAATTCCCCTTCCCTGTATATGGGCTGGCATTCGTGACTCATTTCTAATAACTTTAATGTAGCAAAAGAGATGCCTGCTGTCTTCCAAGGGAGGTTAGAAAAGACTGACTTGCTTCTAGCTTTTGCTCTCATGTTCTCTTTCTCTCTCCATACCTCGGGAGTCCTCCACCAACATACAAAGAACGTCTAGGCCACCTTACTGGAGAGATCACCCAAAAATAGTGAGAGATGGCCATGGAGCTCCAGATGTTCCAGACCCCATCTGTTTTCACGTGTCTTCCACCAGACGTGCCAGTGGTGAGTTTTCAGATAGTTTTATGCCTCTGCCAAAGTTGACATCAAATGGATCAGAGACAAGCTGCCCCGCCAAGACCTGGCTAGGTTATAGACTCAAAGGCAAAATGTTGTTGTTTTAAGCCACTAAGTTTTGAACTGGTTTGTTTACATAGCTTTACATAACTAGAACAGAACCCAAATCAAAGGAAGTGAATAACACCCTTGGAAAAGTAGAGGGAAACTGCAAATGTTAGCACTCACAGGAGTGGTTTTCAGCATCTATAAATGACATATTTTTGCCTCTTTATCCAGTAAAGGATATGGACAAGTGTACAAAGAAGTCAGTAAAATAAGGGAAGTATTCAGTGCCTATTACAGTTGCCCAGGAAATCTGAATATTTTATTCTAAATAAGATTTCCACATCCAGATCAAAATTATTGTGAAATCAATTCATCGTTTGTTTTGCAAGGACTTCTCTTTTGCTGGTATTTTATAGATTTTCAGGTTGGAGGAAAAATTTTATTTTGTAGTCTATTTATGGGCATCCATATTGCTGCTTTTTGCTTGTTCTACTTAGAAAATTCATTGATTTTACACTCTAGGGTATTCTCTGGCATTCCCAGGGCCCAATCTGTTCTCTCTCATGTGGCTTCTGCTCTCCACTCTACCTTGTCCTGCTGATGACTCTTTTTGAGTCACTGGCTCTCAATTTTGGTCCACCTCACCATGCTCCCGAATCATTCAACCACTCTGCCCTGTGTTTTTCAAGTCCTGTCACAGTCTTGTACCCATTCAAGCCTTCTGGCCCCTGCCCTGGTTCAGTGCCCTGGGCATCTGTATTTTTCTACTATCATCTCCCTCCTCTCCCCAACTCACTTCATTTCTTTCATAGGTGGTGGTGGTGTGGTGGTTTAGTCGCTAAGTCATGTCCTGCTCTTGCAACCCCATGGACTGTAGCCTGCCAGGTTCTTCTGTCCATGGGCTTCTCCAGGCAAGAATACTGAAGTGAGTTGCCATTTCCTTCTTCAGGGAATCTTCTTGACCCAGGGATTGAACCCAGATCTTCTGCATTGCAGGCAGATTCTTTACCAACTGAGCTATGAGCGAAGCCCTCTTTTGTAGGTAATTATTGTTATTCCTAACTAGTCTTCTTGCTTCCAATACCTCTTATCTGAAGTCCTGGCAGTGTGTTGCTATCTGATATATCTTTCTAAAACAACAATCTCATCAAATCACCAGTGCCTCCTGAGTCAAGCCCAAGCACATGATAACACAACACCTTCCATGATCTGGCCACTGATCTCCTCCAAACCTCATTACACACTCTTTCATCTCTCCACAGCATTTTTCCCAACAATACAGCCTGCGTATGGCAACCCACTCCAGTACTCTTGCCTGGAAAATCCCATGGAAGGAGGGGCCTGGTGGGCTGCAGTCCATGGGATCGCTAGGAGTCAGACACGACTGAGCGACTTCACTTTCACTTTTCACTTTCATGCATTGGAGAAGGAAATGGCAACCCACTCCAGTATTCTTGCCTGGAGAATCCCAGGGATGGGGGAGCCTGGTGGGCTGCTGTCTATGGAGTCGCACAGAGTCGGACACGACTGAAGCAACTTAGCAGCAGCAGCAGCATGGTTTCCTAAGTATACCACTTTGCTTTAGGTTTCTTTGTGTTTAAAAATACTGCTCTCTCTCCTCTCTTCCCTACCCTTCTCACTACACAACCAGAAAAGGAATTTCTGTTTATCTTTAAAGACACATCTCAGCTCTCCCCTCTTCTAGGCTGCCTTCCCTGAATCCCCACTAAAGAGTTACTATCTCTGCTCCCTTGAATGTGCCTCTATGGCTGCACATAACATGTGAAGGAATCTAGGTATTTGCACATCAGCGTCCCCTAAAGACCTTAGGCATCTTGAGAGCTCCTGTCCTGTTTGTCACTGAGCCCCAGAGCCTAGCACAGAGCCATCTGCAAAATAGAGTTCAATAAATGCTTTTTCAATTAAGTAAAAGAGAATAAAATGAACAACCATTCAGTGGTAGATTACCTAAATGATAGACCAAGTGTTCTTAAAGAAAAAAAAAAAGCTTCTAGAAGCTAGCCAGGCAACCTAAATGTACAAAGTTTATACCACAGTAAAGAAGCTGAAGCTGGATCAGCAGTACTGGGGGAAGTGACTGAGCTGATTCAGTCAGGGATTAGGAGATGGGGGCCAACTGAACATAAGCCATTCTGTTATGTTAACAGCTCATGCAAATTCTGGTTGGAGTTAAGCCTTACAAACTATAAGAGCCAGAATGGCTTTTCTACCTTGTCCTTACCTCTGGTCTGATCTTTTCTTAGATTAATAGCTGAGTTTAGTCTTCAAACGTTAATAAAAATAGAAAGAAGTTGAATTGGATCCAAAGAAGAAAAATAAAAATTACTACAGGTTAGTAAATGAAGGATAAGAAAACATTAAAGATGTTCAAGAACGAATTTTACTTGTAGGAATTAACCCTAAGAAATTAACTAAGAATTTTTACAGAATGTTTGCTATAATAAAGTCCATAAGAAAAAAAAAAAATTTAATGGTGAAAAAAATTGAAAACAACCTAAGTGATGAAAATAGGAGATCAGATATTTAAACATCCATATGTTTGATAGCCAGGATATGGAAGTATAAACATGGAATTATGTTCAGAACTATGATTATTGAAACAATTACATTATAGTATATATAAAATTCAGTTTTATACATTTACATACGTATAAAATATGTATGGAAAGAAGTCTGAAAGAAAATACAGCAAGATGTTGGCAGTAATTATCTCTGATGTTGCTCATTTGTATTTTCTGTGGTTTCTAAAATCACCATATATTACTATATAATTTTTTAGTTAATATAAAATAATGGTAGAAATTGGTATGATTTATAACCAGCTATAATCAGGAAACCTTTATAAAATTTACTTCCCAGAAGCATAAAATAAACATATGGGCAAATTAGACAAGGCCAAAGGTAACTCGATGGACGTGAGTTTGAGTGAACTCTGGGAGATGGTGATGGACAGGGAGGCCTGGCGTGCTGAGATTCATGGGGTCACAAAGAGTTGGACACGACTGAGTGACTGAACTGAACTGAAAGGTAACTCTGCAGATGGCGACTGCAGCCATGAAATTAAAAGACAATTGCTCCTTGAAAGAAAGGCTATGGCCAACCTAGACACATATTAAAAAGCAGAGACATTACCTTGCTGACCAAGGTCCAGCTAGTCAAAGGTATGGTTTTTCCAGTAGTCATGTATGGATGTGAGTTGGACCATGAAAATAGCTGAGTGCCGAAGAATTGATGCTTTTGAACTGTGGTGTTGGAGAAGACTCTTGGGAGCCCCTTGGACTGCAAGGTGATCAAACTAATCAATCCTAAAGGAAATCAGTCCTGAATATTCATTGGAAGGACTGATGCTAAAGCTGAAGCTCCAATATTTTGGCCACCTGATACAAAGAACTGACTCCTTGGAAAAGACCCTGATGCTGGGAAAGATTGAAGGTAGGAGAAGGGGATGACAGAGGATAAGATGGCAAGGATAAGAGGATAAGGTTGGATGGCATCACCGGCTCAATGGACATGAGTTTGAATAAGTTCCAGGAGTCGGTGATGGACAGGGAAGCCTGGTGTGCTGCAGTCCATGGGGTCTCAAAGAGTTGGACATGACTGAGCAACTGAACTGAAAGATAAGTTGGGATGAAGACATGAAGATTCTACAGTGTGAGGTTGAAGAGCTTGATCTTTATTCTAAAAACAATATGAAGCACTGAATCTGTTTTGTTCAGAAGAGTGACCTGAACACAATTGTTTAGAAAAATATTTCATGGGTAGAGTTAGACTCGGTGGCTAACTGGATTAGATGGAAAGAGGAGAAAGCAGAATCCAGTATTTCCAGCTATAAGGTTTGAAGTTTAAACATGGGGCAGACAGTGATGGCTTTGACAAGTGTAGAGAAAGAGAAAGAGGAATTTGGAAATGCAGAAAGAAGGTCATGAATGAGCAGGACTTGAGTTGTGCTCTATCAGTCAAGAAACTGCCACTCTCCACTCTTAGAAACTTGATGTGGATTCTTGTCAGAGGAAAGACTTTTTTAAAAAAGAAAGAAAGAAAGTTCATTCGCATAACAGAAAGAGACTCACAGACTTAGATGATGAACTTACTGTTGAGGGGAGTGAGAGGAATGAGGGGAAGGGAGTTTGGGATGGACATGCACAAACGGCTATGTTTAAAATAGTTAAACAGATCTACTGTATGGCACATGGAACTCTGCTCAGTGTTATGTGCCAGTCTGAACGGGAGTGCAGTTTGGGGGAGAATGGATACACGAATTATATGACTGAATCCCTTGCTGTTCACCTGAAACTATCACAACATTATTAATTGGCTATACCCCAATATAAAATAAAAAGTTTAAAAGTAAATAAAGAAGAGAAAGGAGTGGTTTTTTTTAAAGTGTTTGTGCATGTAAACTTGACACAGTTCTTCAGATTTCCTAGATCAGTATTAGATTTCAGAGGTCAGATTTAACAGAAAGCTAAGTTTGGAGAATGACTAAACTGAGTGTTGGAAGACACATCTACCAAGGAATCAGCAGAAACTATGTAGAAAGTAATTCTTTTCATCCTGAGTATCTAAAACTGAAAAGACATTAAAAGATCACAAAACCTGGGGAAAAAAGAGCAAAGGGAAAGAGAAGTATAATATTTTAAAAATCTGTTCATTGATGTTATCATTCTTGACTAATTTATTCTTTGCTCTTTTCCTAAAAGCTGTCTTGTTTCATCCCTTTAATGTATTCATAGTCATTTATAATTTCAGATAAGTTCTTTTGGTTCATTCCAAACTGGATTTTAGTGAAAAAGAATGAAATGAATGCTGATGTGACTTCTCATTGATGCCATGATCTCCACTCCAGCCTGGAAACTTGGTACAATGAAACGTCAATTTGTGCAATCACAAACCTCAAAGGGCATATCATTAATCAAAGGACGTAACACCAGCCTGGATCCTGAGTATTTATAAGAGAGACAGATATATGACTAGAAGAGCACGTCCAAATATAAGGACTACAGGAAAGTTTTCTCTACACAGAAGTAATGGCTTGGTGTTCTGTTGGAAAGCCAATTTACATGGATACCCTGTGAGCAAATGACTTAGCCAACACTATAATGAGGACTGGCCAATTTAAAACTTATTTAACTCTGAATTCATCTCCTCTTTAACTTTTCTGCGAAGAGAGAAGCCTACAGACAGACCCATACAGACATTTAAGCTTGGATTGTGAACAGCATCCAGCTCCCCTGAAATAAGCTAAGCAGATGTTTGGGGAAAAGGGATATAGTCATCTGGATTCAAATAGAGGCATTTCCTTAAATGACAGCAGTGAGTCTTCCCAACATATGCCATCAAAGTGTCAGTCTGCAACTGAGATGTCAGAAAGAACATCTGACAAGCATCACCCTCAAATGATGCAGAGAACTGTCTTAAGGGTCATTATGAAATACATTCTAGAAAGTCTGCAGTGCTGAGCATATGATTCAGAAGCTGCCCTTTTTTGGGGAAGCTACTTCTTTTTCATTTTTAAAACCTTTTAATTTTGTAGGGTATAGCTGATAAAAAAAAATGCTGTGATTGTTTCAGATGGACAGCAAAGGGACTTAGTCACATGTATCCATTCTCCCCTAACCTCTACAAGCTAATTCTTAACTGACGCAACCACAGGAAGACAGAAGGGTGGTACCTCACTGTGGGGTGAGATGCCAATGTTCTGTGCTTCTCTTTTAAAAGTTATTTCCAGCTCTACAGAGGTTTAATTGACAAATTAATTTTATAGGTTTATTTATTGTGTTTAATTGCATTAATTGTATATGATTAATTATTATTTATTTATGTTTATTAATTATATATATTTAATTTCTTTAATTGACAAAAAATTATATATCTTTAAGGTGTACAATGTATGTTTTGATATACATATACACTGTGAAATGATTACCACAAACAAGCTAAATAACAAATCTATCACCTCACATAGTTACCATGTATGTGCACATGTGTAATGACAAGAATTTAAGATCTACTCTCACAGCACATTTCAAGTATACAGTAGGATACTATTAACTGTAGTCACCATTCTATACATGAGATTCCAGGAACTTATTCACCCTGCATGACTGAAACTTTATACCTTTTAACCAACATTGTCCCTATGCCACCCACTCATCCCCTGGCAACTACTATTCTAATTTCTGCTCCTGTGAGTTTGATTTCTTTAGATTTCACATATAAGTGATCTCATGCAGTACTTGCCTTTCTGGGTGCAAAAGCTTCTTAGCTAAATCAGATCTCTGTAAGTTTCTGAACAAAACTTCTCTCATTTCTATACTACATTTATTATTCTTCTCTATGGGTATAAAGAAGACTTTCTATTGTGCCTGAGGGCACTAATGTCATAAAATGATATATCAACACATGTAAATGGTTATCATTTACAAAACACTTTCACAAAAACTCTGTGGTTAAGTAGGGTACAGATTATATTATCACTATTTTACAAATGAGAAAACTAAAGCTCAGAGCCTATTAGCCTAAAATCTCATTCAGCCAGAACTGGAATCCAGATCCTTTGATTTCAAATTCCCAGCTCTTTACAATGTGCCAGACTGTCCACCTTGCTGAGCAAGACCTTTCATAATATTGGACCTCTCAGTTATGTCCAACACCAGCTACTAGGATGTTCATGGCATAGACTGATGGCAAAAGGGCCTAAGACAGCTTATATGTCAGCTGGGACAGCATCATGCATTTAAAACCTCTCTCCCTAAACACAGGTGCTGCAGTGTGAGAATTAATAATTTGCATCTTTGGAGCTCACCTACATTCAAAGACAGGTGTCCTCCTTTGCTATATCCTAGGCTTTGGAGAGGACTTGACCTCCATTTTTATCTCCTGAGGGGGAATCTTAAGATAGCACATTACAGTAGATCTATTCTTGTATGGGCTAGATCTACTCTAGTCACAGGCTAACATAGGTAACAACTCACACAATAGTAATTATTGTTCTAAATATTGCTATAAGCAATATAAAAATTATTGTTAGGCATGCAGTGAGCACTCAATAAAACTTAGCAATGTTTACTGAATGCTTACCATGTGCCAAGCATGTGTAAGTGCATGGTAAGTTGCTTCCTTCATGTCCAACCCTAGGGACTGCTGCCCACCAGGCTCCTCTGTCCATGGGATTCTCCAGGCAAGAATACTGAAGTGGGTTGCTATGCCCTCCTCCGGGAGATCTTCCCAACTCAGGGATTGAAACTGTGTCTCTTACGTTTACCGCATTGGCAGGTGAGTTCTTTAACAGCAGCACCACCTGAGAAGCCCGTGCCAACCACAGAGAAAAACATTTTACATGCAACATCTCAACAATCATGAGATATTGCAATTATCCTCATTTTATAGATGAGATACTAAGTCTGTAGGAGACTAGATAACTTTGTCGAGGTCACTGAGCCAGTAAACAGTAGAGTCAAAATTCAAAATTCTCCCCTCCTGTTTCACTCCAGGCCATGAGACACTATTATGGCATTTGTGGCATATGACTCTTTAGATCACGAATTTAGGATAGAGTAATCCTCCTTTAAGACACCTCAAAAGGCACAGAGTGCAGTAACCCTACCCAGTGCTGCTCTGCTTTCTACAAACTGTATCTCTTTTCCACAAGCTGCATCCCTCACTCCTGCTAGAAGTTTTCAATTTCAGTTTGCCTTCCATTCCACAGGCCCAGGGAAATCATTGAAGTTAATCCATTCCTCAGGCCCATCCCACTGAGTCTTCGTTGGCTACAGCATTTCAGAGGGCTTCTCTGTGATGTACATGCTAGCTCACAGATTCCATATGCAGAATGGAGATACTGAGATTGATCCTTCTTAGGACACAAACTTAGGCCAGACCACATACTTCTATGCTTACCACCTTGGCTGGGTCTAAGATGCCACAGATTCCCACAACATACTTTAGGCACTCAAGGTCCAGGGACGCTTAGAGTACAGAAGCTAAACATAAGGTCTTGTAAGAGCTTATGCATAGACTCAGTTCAGTTTAGTTGCTCAGTCACGTCCGACTCTTTTGGACCCCATGGACTCCAGAATGCCAGGCTTCCCTCTCCATCACAAACTCCTGGAGCTTACTCAAACTCATGTCCATCGAGCCAGTGATGCCATCCAACCATCTTATCCTCTGTAATTCCCTTCTCCTCCTGCCTTCAATCTTCCCCAGTATCAGGGACTTTTCCAGTGAGTCAGTTCTTTGCATCAGGTAGCCAAAGTATTGGCATTTCAGCTTCAACATCAGTCCTTCCAATGAATATTCAGGACTGATTTCCTTTAGGATTGATTGGTTTGATCTCCCTGCATTCCAAGGGGCTCTCAAGAGTCTTCTCCAACACCACAGTTCAAAAGCATCCATTCTTCGGTGCTCAGCCTTCATTGTGGTCCAACTCTCCCATCCATACATGACCACTGGAAAAACCATAGGTTTGATTAGACAGATCTTTGTCAGCAAAGTAATGTCTTTGCTTTTTAATATGCTGTCTAGGTTGGTCATAGCTGTCCTTCCAAGGAGCAAGCATCTTTTAATTTCATGGCTCTAGTTACCATCTGCAGTGATTTTGGAGCCCAAGAAAATAAAGTCTGTCACTGTTTCCATTGTTTCCCCATCTATTGGCCATGAAGTGATGGGACTGTATGCCATGATCTTTGTTTTTTGACTGTTGAGTTTTAAACCAGCTTTTTCATTCTCCTCTTTTACTTTCATCAAGAGGCTCTTTAGTTCCACTTCTCTCTCTGCTGTAAAGGTGATGTTGTCTGCGTATCTGAGGTTATTGATATTTCTCCCAGCAATCTTGATTCCAGCGTGCGCTTCATCCAGCCCAGCGTTTCTCATGATGTACTCTGCACGTAAGTTAAATATGCATGGTGACAATAACAGCCACTTCAGTATTCTTGCCTTGAGAACCCCATGAATAGTATGAAAAGGAAAAAAGATATGACACTGAAAGTTGGACTCTCCAGGCCAGTAGGTGCCCAATATGCTACTGGAGAAGAGTGGAGAAATAACTCCAGAAAGATGATGAGACAGAGGCAAAGTGAAAACAACGCCCAGTTGTGGATGTGACTGGTGATGGAAGTAAAATCCTATGCTGTAGAGAGCAATATTGCATAGGAACCTGGAATGTTAGGTCCATGAATCAAGATAAATTAGAAGTGGTCAAACAGGAGATGGCAAGAGTGAACATCAACATTTTCAGAATCAGTGAACTAAAATGGACTGGAATGGGAGAATTTAATTCAGATGACTATTATATCTACTACTGTGGGCAAGAATCCCTTAGAAGAAATATAGCCATCATAGTCAACAAAAGAGTCCAAAATGCAGTACTTAGGTGCAATCTCAAAAATGACAGAATGATCTCTGTTCATTTCCAAGGCAAACCATTCAATATTACAGTAATCCAAGTCTATGTCCCAACCACTAATGCCAAAGAAGCTGAAGTTGAATGGTTCTATGAAGACCTACAAGACCTTCTAGAACTAACACCCCAAAAAGATGTCCTTTTCATCAAAGGGAACTGGAATGCAAAAGTAGGAAGTCAAGAGATACTTGGAGTAATAGGCAAATTTGGCCTTGGAGTACAAAATGAAGCAGAGTAAAGGCTAAGAGAGTTTTGCCAAGAGAACACACTGGTCATAGCAAACACCTTCTTCCAACAACATAAGAGAAGACTCTACACATGGACATCACCAGATGGTCAACACCGAAATCAGATTGATTAAATTCTTTGCAGCCAAAGATGGAGAAGCTCTATATAGTCAGCAAAAACAAGACCAGCAGCTGACTGTGGCTCAGATCATGAACTCCTGCTTGCAAAATTCAGACTTAAATTGAAGAAAGTAGGGAAAATCAGTAGAGCATTCAGGTATGACCTAAATCAAATCCCTTAAAATTATACAGTGAAAGTGACAAATGGATTCAAGGGATTAAATCTGATAAATAGAGTGCCTGAAGAACTATGGATGGAGGTTTGTGACATTGTATAGAAGGCAGAGATCAAGACCATCCCCAGGAAAAAGGAATGCAAAAAGGCAAAATGGTTGTCTGAGGAGGTCTTATAAATAGCTGAGAAAAGAAAAGAAGCAAAAGGCAAAGGAGAAAAGGAAAGATATACCTATTTGAAAGCAGAGTTCCAAAGAACAACAAAGAGAGATAAGAAAGCCTTCCTCAGTGATGAATGCAAAGAAATAAAGGAAAACAAAAAATGGGAAGGACAAGAGATCTCTTCAAGAATATTAGAGATACCAAGGGAACATTTCATGCAAAGACGGGCACAATAAAGGATAGAAACTGTATGGACCCAACAAAAGCAGAAGATATTAAGAAGAGGTGGCAAGAGTACACAGAAGAACTGTACAAGAAAGATCTTCACGACCAAGATAATCACGATGGTGTGATCACTCACCTAGAGCCAGACATCCTGGAATGTGAAGTCAAATGGGCCTTAGGAAGCATCACCATGAACAAAGCTAGTGGAGGTGATGGAATTCCAGTGGAGCTCTTCCAAATCCTGAAAGATGATGCTGTGAAAGTGCTGCACTCAATATGCCAGAAAATTTGGAAAACTCAGCACTGGCCAGAGGACTGGAAAATGTCAGTTTTCATTCCAATCCCAAAGAAAGGCAATGCCAAAGAATGTTCAAACGTCCGCACAATTGCACTCATCTCACACGCTAGTAAAGTAATGCTCAAAATTCTCCAAACCAGGCTTCAACAGTACATGAACTTTCAGATGTTCAAGCTGCATTTAAAAAAAGCAAAGGAACCAGAGATCAAATTTCCAACATTTTTGGATCATAGAAAAAGCAAGAAAATTACAGAAAAACATCTAGTTTTGCTTTATGGATTACACTAAAGCCTTTGACTATGAAAGTGAAAGTGAAGTCGCTCAGTCGTGTCCGACTCTTCGAGACCCCATGGACTGTAGCCCACCAGGCTCCTCCGTCCATGGGATTTTCCAGGCAAGAGTACTGGAGTGGGGTGCCATTGCCTTCTCCAGGGGGTCTTCCCCACCCAGGGATTGAAACCAGGTCTCCCTCATTGCAGGCAGACGCTTTACTGTCTGAGCCACAAGCTCAAGTCTGGATGAATCCTGTGCGTTCTTCTTGCAGGGGGAGGACATTTTCCCCTCCACACTCCTAGATTCAGTGGCTGAGGACCCTGCTAGCTCAACCAGTAAAAGACAGATTAACAAGATAAAAAGGAATTTATTAATATGTGCAGTATACAGTGCACATATATGAGTAACTCAAAGAGATGGTTAGAACTTGGACTTAAAAGCATCTCAACAAAGAACAAAAAATTTAACAAGACAAAAGAAAAGTAGTTTAGGCTTTTAGGGCTAGCAAACTGTGGGAAAGCAGTATACAGAGAAAGACTAATGAAAGATAAGGGTTACTTTAATAAAGTTTGTTAGATAGATTCCTTCCAGTGGCTGTTAAGAATCTAAAGTCTTCAGCGACTAAAAGTTTATGCCTTAGAAATAGAAATAAAAGCAAAAAGAAGCTAATGGGACCTAATCAAACTTGTAAGCTTTTGTACATCAAAGGGAACCATAAACAAAATTTTAAGAAAACCTATGGATTTAGAGAAAATATTTGCAAACAATGAGATTGACAAAGGCTTAATTTCCAAAATATACAAAGAGCTCATACAACTCAATAGCAAATAACCAAACAACCCAATCAAAAAATAGGCAGAATATATTTCTCCAAAGAAGACATATGGATGACCAATAGGCATATGAAAAGATGTTCAACATTGCTAATTATTCAGTTCAGTTCAGTTCAGTCGCTCAGTTGTGTCTGACTCTTTGTGACCCCATGAATCGCAGCACGCCAGGCCTCCCTGTCCATCACCAACTCCCGGAGTTCACTCAGACTCATGTCCATTGAGTCAGTGATGCCATCCAGCCATCTCATCCTCTGTCGTCCCCTTCTCCTCTTGCCCCCAATCCCTCCCAGCATCAGAGTCTTTTCCAATGAGTTAACTCTTTGCATGAGGTGGCCAAAGTACTGGAGTTTCAGCTTCAGCATCATTCCCTCCAAAGAAATCCCAGGGCTGATCTCCTTCAGAATGGACTGGTTGGATCTCCTTGCAGTCCAAGGGACTCTCAAGAGTCTTCTCCAATACCACAGTTCAAAAGTATCAATTCTTCGGCTGCTAATTATTAGAGAAATGCAAATCAAAATTATTAATACAATGAGGTAGGTATCACTTCACACTGGTCAGAATGACCATCATCAAAAAGCCTACAAATAATAAATGCTGGAGAGAGTATGGAGAAAAGGGAACACTCCTACACTGTTGGTAGAAATGTAAATTGGTACAGCCACTATCAAAAATAGTACAGAGGTTCTTTAAAGACTGTAAATAGAATTACCACATGATTCACCAATCCCACTGCCAAGCATATAGTCAGAGAAAACTCTTGTTCTAAAAGATATATGCACCCCAATATTTACTGAAGCACTATTCACAATATCCAGGATATGAAAGCAACCTGTGTCTATCAACAGATAAATGGATAAAGATGTGGTATGTATGTGTATATATATATATATATATTTTTTTTTTTAATATATATATACACAAGAGAATACTACTGAACCATCCTCAGGATGAACACGATCTGAACTGAGTACCATAGTGAAAAGCAAGATTCATCCCTGTGTCACCAAAGGCATGTATAGCTACATGGGCTGGGCACTGCACAGTTCCAGAAGATGCCGTTCACATAGTTTACGATGAATTGTACTCACTGGAGTTGTACTATGCAGCAGCCCTATATGTCTCAGCCATCTATCTCTTGTCTGGTAGAGAGAATCTTGGGAAGAAGAGAGAAGAAAATTAGTGGCTTCCCTCGTAGCTCAGTTGGTAAAGAATCTGGCTGCAATGCAGGAGACCTGGGTTCGATTCCTGGTTCGGGAAGATCCCCGGAGACGGAAATGGCAACACACTCCAGTATTTTTGCCTGGAGAATCCCATGAACAGAGGAACCTGGCAGGCTACAGTCCATGGGGTCACAAAAGTCGGACACGACTGAAAGACTAGAGAGAGATGGGTCAGAAAACATTACTCATTCTCAGCTAAATGGGATAGCAATTCCAGATGGCACGATGGCCTCCAAAATTAAAATAGAGCTTCAGAACTAAAAAATCTTATAACAAAAATTTATATCACATTTCTGGTTTTGTTGTCAGGACCCTATTGGACTACTTGAAAACTCTAGAGAAACTATACAGTACAATGGAACGTGCTTGGAATTTCTCATGAGAAGATCCAGATTTGAGTCATAAGGTTTCCAGTGGCAAATTGGAGATGATAGTAATTATTCCTGCCCCCAAGAGTTGTGAAGTTTAACAAAGTGATGCAATGAACATACATGCATACATGTAGAGCACAATACAAATGCTGCTCAATCTGACAAACAGCTCATGTCACTTGATAGTGTACTAAAGATTTGAGATTTTTTTTCAAAATGTCAAAGACATATGTCTTCTAAAAGATATCTATTTTAACACTTTAATCCTCTCATCCATGTAATTTTAATCACTGTTGTCCATATTTTATATTATTTTATGCTTATAGGTTATAAATCTTCTCTTATAAACAAAAATCTGATGGCTGGGATGTTAAGGAAAATGGCACTTTATAGAAGCCTTTTCAAAGTTTACCCCAAAGAAATACAATTCTGCCTTTATCCAAAGAGTATTTTTTCCCTAATGATAAAAGCAACATGTAACCATTTTGAAAGTTTTTTTAAAAGATAATAACTGTCATAATGCCACCATCCTAAAATAACCGTTGTTAGCATATTTCACCCATTCTTTTCTCTGTTGGAAGTGTGAAAGTGAGACTGTTAGTCGTTCAGTTCTGTCTGACTCTTTTCGACCCCATGGACTGTAGCCCAACAGGCTCCTGTGTCCATGGAATTCTCCGGGCAAGAATACTGGAGTGGGTTGCCACTCCCTTCTCCAGGGGATCTTCCTGACCCAGGGATCAAACCTGGGTCTTCTGCATTGCAGGCAGATTCTCTACCGTCTGAGCCACCAGAGAAGCCCTTTCTCTGTTATACACTATATTTTATAGTGTTGAGATTATACCATATACCCAGCTCTAGATTTTTTGCTATATTACACAGCAAAGTCATTAAAAACCTTAGAAATATTTTAATGGTTATATAATATTCCTGCAAAGGAATGTTTCATAATTTATGAACTATTATCTCACCAGCTATTTCAATGTTTCCTTTGTATTCACTTTTTTTAGCTTCTAAATTCCTAGAAGTAGAATTATGAAATTGAAGTATCAAATTTCAATTTTGAAATTTCAGTTTGCTGCCAGAAAGGACCTGATTTCAGTTTGCTACCAGAAAAAATTTTTTATCAATTTTCGTATCTTTTAGCAATATGAGAATGCATTTCTTGGAAAACCCTAACCTGAATTGGGTATGCTAATTTTTAACATGTTTACTGTTTTAATTTGCATATATTTGCTATCTGGTTTTATTAGTCATTAGTATCTCATTGTCTAAGCTCTGCTCATTTATGTTTATCATACCAGTATTTTCAATTGATTTGTATGAATTATTTACATAGAAAGGTTATAAATAATTTCTCTCTCATATTTAGATAGAAAGCTTCCTAGCCTATTAGTTTTTCCATTAATATTGTGTGCTTTTTTTTACATTAAGAAGTTTTATGTAATTGAAACTATTGGCATTTTCCATGCAATTTCTTCTATTACTTTCTTTTTTCCTTTTTAAAATTACTTTTAAGTTTAGGAAAAAGCTATTTTTTTATCTCAAGCTCTGACATTTATATTCATCTGTATGTTTCAATTTCGTTTTTCAATAATCACCTAAAATTCACTTTGGCTCACTGCACCTCTCAGAAGCTGTCCAGTCCTTCAATTGTATTGGTCCTTTAGATATCCTTAATTAGTAAACTATCATCTCCACATCCCTTATACCTGCTCACTAAGGCTGTTCAGGGATGTGCTAAAGCTGACTCTCATCAGATGACCAGAGCCAGTTTGTGTATCTCCCAACTCCAGATTCAGTGACATCACATTGATACCTTGAAATTGGCCATTGTGAGAATATTTGTATCTTGTGCATACTTGCTAAGTCCCTTCAGTCGTATTTGACTCCTTGCGACCCAGTGGACTGTAGCTCACCAGGCTTCTCTGTCCATGGGATTCTCTAAGCAAGAATATTGGAGTGGGCTGCTGCGCCATCCTCCAGGAGATCTTCCTGACCTGGGGATTGAATCCACGTCTTTTACATCTCCTGCATTGGCAAGGGGGTTCTTTACCACTAGCACCAACTGGGAAGCCCAATTACATCGAAGAAATCAGCAAATTCTCCAAATCTGGACCTTTGTTTTCAGAGAGCCAGTTTACCAGCACACCGCAGACTAGATCTTCTCTAAAAGGTCCCTCCAGGCCTGGGACTCTTTGTTGTGACTAACTACAATACAACAACTAGATTAAAAATCTAAAATGAATGAGACCATTATCTGGACACTAGTTTTACTGCATCAACACCCAAATAAATTGTAATTTGAAAATATTTAACCTAAGGAATCTTTTTCTATGGTCCCTTTTTCTCTTTCTCTCCTTTATAGATAGGATTCTTGGAGGTTGCTAAAATAGAAATTATCTGCATTAAATCAGGTGGAAAAGAAAGATATAGTTTTTACCTAGAAGAATGTGACACTTTGGATTGTGAAGGGAGAATAAATAACATTTCTTCGTATCAGTCTCTGTCCCAGGAGGTCTTGGGTTATTAAATATAACCACTTGAACAAATGGTACGTCACCCTCTGGGAGAACTGGTTCTTGTTCTGCTACTCCCAGGACCCAACTGCACAAGGACAATTAGCCAAGTAGCCTGCACCAGATTAAAGCCCTCTCCTGACTCCTCTGGAAAAGCCTAGTTAGGCCTCCATTAGCCTCATCCAGACAGCCTTACTCATCTGAACAGGACTCCAGCCAAAGGCAGTCCTGGGCTGCTTGTCTGTGTGTGGGGATCCAGTCACAGCCGTAGGAAGGCCTCTGTTGTGGTGGGCTCTCCACCTTTTCAGTTTCAAGTATTCCTTACTCATAACAGCCTTCTCCATTCCCAATTTCTTCAATCAGCTCCCCTTCATCCAGTCTCCTCTAGACTATGGATGTTTGCAAAATTTAGCTGTAAAAGCACAGATTAGCAGAACCAGAAAGGATTTCAGGGATATTTTCCTCCAATGTTCCCTTTACAGGTGGGGCCCAGAGAAAGATGGGCACTTGGCCCAGATGACAAAAATCCCTGGCCAGTGGAGAACTATATCTCAGGAACTGCCAAGTCCCAGTCTGGGGTGTTTTCTACCGAAATTCTACCCTTCCCTCTTTCACTGTCTCCCGTGGAAGTGAGAGAGAGTGGCACCTTTGGGGGAAAGGAAATGGCATCTTTATTACCTATATGCTATAGTGGTAACTAGTTTTAGGGGCTTCTCAGGAGGCACTAGTGGTAAAGAACCCTCCTGCCAATGCAGGAGATATAAGAGATACAGGTTCAATCACTGGGTCAGGAAGATCCCCTGGAGAAGGAAATGGCAACCCACTTCAGTATGCTTGCCTGAAGAATCCCATGGACAGAGCAGTCTGGATGGCTACAATCCATAGGATTGCAAAAAGTAACAAGTTTTGGAGATCATTAAATCCATGAGAATGTTGGGTATCCCTCAGGTGCTCAACTAATGGACAGACATATCACTGAATTTAGTTTGTGATGCAACTATTCTTTATAACTGATTGAGTCATTAAAAAAAAACCTTTCCAATACATCCCTCCCCCACAAAAACTGAATTTCAAAACCACAAAGAGAAGAAAATTTAACCAAGATATTTTAGTGCTTCCTTTTAGAAATAACTCAAGGACAAATAAATAGAAAGCCTTATTTCATTCACCTAATGGGATAAGCCTCCCAATAGACCCTTCCATGATGCTAGTAAAAAGAAAACAGAATCCTCCATTTAATTTTTCAATGTGAAAAATAAAGCTTCTAAACAACACAGACCTTCAGAAATCATCTTAGTTTCAAGGTAGCTAACTTAATCTTTAAAAGGACAAAGTATTACTTAATGTGTTTGCAAAGTCTTCCTAGAGCAAAAACCATAAATTATAAGAATAGATATTCATGGGTGGCATTACAAATATTTCAGTGGAAGACCAGTGGCTCTATCCTATTGATTATTTAGTACCTGAGTTATATTTAGATGATTCCCACTGTCTGCATTGGGCAAGCTAGTTCACTTTTATATCACATATGCATGCATGCTTAGTCATTCAGTCATGTCAAACTCTTTGTGACCCTTTGGACAGGGTCAACAGCCTGACCCTGTCAGGCTCTTAAGTCCAAGGGATTCTTCAGGCAAGATTACTGGAGTGGGTTGCCATGCCCTCCACCAGGGGGTCTTCCTGACCCAGGGATCGAACCCGAGTCTCTTGTGTCTGCTGCATTGCAGGCAGATTCTTTACCCACTGAGTCATTGGGGAAATCTGTATCACATATAGAGACACCCAATTACAGGACTAGATGGTAAGTACATCACAAGTCCCAGCAACTGGCGCCCTCCCCTGCAGATGAAAGAAGCAAAACACAGGGAGATCCTGGGGCTACCCAAGGTCACAAAGCTAATTAGCCTCAGAGCCAGAAATAGAACCCACGTGTCCTGACTCTCCGGAATGTATGCTGCTGATCACTCTCAGAGCTTATAAAGCATCGTTTATCACAAATTTCCATGAGTTTCCACTAGACACATGGAAATCATAACAGTACTATTTCTAAAATCTTTGCTCCTTATACATATACACCTTTAACATATACATACATAACATCAGAACACGTATACTTTGCCAATGAAGCTCACCACTGGTCTGTAAAAATGTCAAAACTGTTATAGGGAAGAGGGAAAAGAGCTCAGGTATGACTCAGAAGGGACCAGAGTTCGAAGTTCAGTTCTGTTATTTATAAGATTTGTAAAGTTGGATGAGTTATTTGATTTACTTATGTCTTTGAGCCTCAATTTCCTTGTCTAAAAATGAAACAAATATTGTCTACATTAGTAAAGAGTAATGCAAAGTCCCTAAGATAGTGTCTGAATTTGGAGGGGTGGAAAAGAGACTCTCTTTTGACATTTTAAATCTACCATATTTCCAGCCTGTCTAAAATTTTAAATTTATTCATTCATAAAATATTTATTAGTTTCCTTCTATCAAACCCTGCTCCAGATACTGGAGATACCAACAGTGAGCCAGATGAACAATCCCCTGTGTGGCAAAACCAGAAGGTACTGGTGTCTCTGAAAGGACACACAACGACCCCTAGTTTTTCTTGTTTTAGAAAAACTGCAAACTGGACTCTGCTGCTACTGTGGAAATGACCTGCTGCCATCACGGTAAAGAAGCATTGCCGGAATGACACAAAATCAGGTGAGCAGAGGCAGCAAGTCCTTCCCCCTTCTGCCAACCTCCATGTTCCCTCTAGCGCCCCCTAATAACAGAGTCTAACAGAGCCAGCTAGCAACACAGAAATGCAGTTTGTATTCCCACGCCCATGTCACAAAGCAAAACCTCAAGGGTGAGTTTGAATCTTAAAGGCAATATTTTAATAACTAAAATGAATAGGTCCTGAGAAAGCTAATTATTTGGCTTTCTCTAATCATCAGGCGGCTTCCTGGATGGCTCAGACAGTGAAGGATCTGCTTGCAATGCAGAAGACATAACAGACACGGGTTCAATCCCTGAATCAGAAAGATCCCCTGGAGAAGGAAATGGACACCCACTCCAGTATTCTTGCCTGGAGAATTCCATGGACAGAGGAGCCTAGTGGGCTACAGTCCATAGAGTCACAGAGAATAGGACATCACTGAGCAACTAACACACACACACAATCTCAGGGCAAGATTAATGAGTCTCAGTCTCTTTATGCAAATTTGGGAAGAACAACGCTTTCTAACTACTGCTTGAATTCTATACCTTTAAATGGGAAACACCTGTATGGTTTCTTTTATTTTTATTTCCCAGGAAACATTTCGCTATGAGTTTATTCTTAAGTATTTTAATACTACAATGTTGTCATGATGTGTGGGAGAGGGGAGGAAAGTGAGGATTCAGATAGTAAAAGAGGGCTGTGGGAAAAGAATTGGGAAAGAAATTTAGAAAATGACAGCTGAGAAGAACTTTGGGAGGAGAACAGAAGTCTCTATGGAGGGTTTTTCTTAGTTTTATCAGGAGATATGCAGAGACTAGCCCAAACCATCTCCCTACAAAATCTACAATAAAATTTTGCATCATTTAGAAATGTTTTGTGGACTTGGGTTTTGTTACTATTATTATTAGAAAAGGTAAAGTAAACATTTAGATAGGATCAGATCAGTTGCTCAGTCGTGTCTGACTCTTTGCGACTCCATGAATCACAGCACGCCAGGCCTCCCTATCCATCACCAACTCCCGGAGTTCACTCAGACTCACGTCCATCAAGTCAGTGATGCCATCCAGCCATCTCATCCTCTGGCGTCCCCTTCTCCTCCTGTCCCCAATCCCTCCCAGCATCAGAGTCTTTTCCAATGAGTCAACTCTTCGCATGAGGTGGCCAAAGTACTGGAGTTTCAGCTTTAGCATCATTCCTTCCAAAGAAATCCCAGAGCTGATCTCCTTCAGAATGGACTGGTTGGATCTGCTTGCAGTCCAAGGGACTCTCAAGAGTCTTCTCCAACACCACAGTTCAAAAGCATCAATTCTTCGGCGCTCGGCTTTCTTCACAGTCCAACTCTCACATCCATACATGACCACAGGAAAAACCATAGCCTTGACTAGATGAACCTTTGTTGGCAAAGTAATGTCTCTGCTTTTGAATATGCTATCTAGGTTGGTCATAACTTTCCTTCCAAGGAGTAAGCGTCTTTTAATTTCATGGCTAGAGTCACCATCTGTAGTGATTTTGGAGCCCAGAGAAATAAAGCCTGACACTGTTTCCACTGTTTCCCCATCTATTTCCCATGAAGTGGGTGGGACCAGATGCCATGATCTTCGTTTTCTGAATGTTGAGCTTTAAGCCGACTTTTTCACTCTCCACTTTCACTTTCATCAAGAGGCTTTTGAGTTCCTCTTCACTTTCTGCCATAAGGGTGGTGTCATTTGCATATCTGAGGTTATTGATATTTCTCCCAGAAATCTTGATTCCAGCTTGTGTTTCTTCCAGCCCAGCGTTTCTCATGATGTACTCTGCATAGAAGTTAAATAAGCAGGCTGACAATATACAGTCTTGACGAACTCCTTTTCCTATTTGGAACCAGTCTGTTGTTCCATGTCCAGTTCTAACTGTTGCTTCCTGACCTGCATACAAATTTCTCAAGAGACAGATCAGGTGGTCTGGTATTCCCGTCTCTTTCAGAATTTCCCACACTTTATTGTGATCCACACAGTCAAAGGCTTTGGCATAGTCAATAAAACAGAAATAGATGTTTTTCTGGAACTTTCTTGCTTTTTCCATGATCCAGCGGATGTTGGCAATTTGATCTCTGGTTCTTCTGCCTTTTCTAAAACCAGCTTGAACATCAGGAAGTTCACGGTTCACATATTGCTGAAGCCTGGCTTGGAGAATTTTGAGCATTACTTTACTAGCATGTGAGATGAGTGCAATTGTGCAGTAGTTTGAGCATTCTTTGGCATTGCCTTTCTTTGGGATTGGAATGAAAACTGACCTTTTCCAGTCCTGTGGCCACTGCTGAGTTTTCCAAATTTGCTGGCATATTGAGTGCAGCACTTTCACAGCATCATCTTTCAGGATTTGGAAGAGCTCAACTGGAATTCCATCACCTCCACTAGCTTTGTTCGTAGTGATGCTTTCTAAGGCCCACTTGACTTCACATTCCAGGATGTCTAGCTCTAGGTCAGTGATCACACCATTGTGATTATCTGGGTAGTGAAGATCTTTTTTGTTCAGTTCTTCTGTGTATTCTTGCCATCTCTTCTTAATATCTTCTGCTTCTGTTAGGTCCATACCATTTCTGTCCTTTATTGAGCTCATCTTTGCATGAAATGTTCCTTTGGTATCTCTGATTTTCTTGAAGAGATCTCTAGTCTTTCCCATTCTGTTGTTTTCCTCTATTTCTTTGCATTGATCGCTGAAGAAGGCTTTCTTATCTCTTCTTGCTATTCTTTGGAACTCTGCATTCAGATGTTTATATCTTTCCTTTTCTCCTTTGCTTTTCGCTTCTCTTCTTTTCATAGCTATTTGTAAGGCCTCCTCAGACAGCCATTTTGCTTTTTTGCATTTCTTTTCTATGGGAATGGTCTTGATCCCTGTCTCCTGTACAATGTCATGAACCTCATTCCATAGTTCATCAGGCACTCTATCTATCAGATCTAGGCCCTTAAATCTATTTCTCACTTCCACTGTATAATCATAAGGGATTTGATTTAGGTCATACCTGCATGGTCTAGTGGTTTTCCCTACTTTCTTCAATTTAAGCCTGAATTTGGCAATAAGGAGTTCATGGTCTGAGCCACAGTCAGCTCCTGGTCTTGTTTTTCCTGACTGTATAGAGCTTCTCTATCTTTGGCTGCAAAGAATATAATCAATCTGACTTCAGTGTTGACCATCTGGTGATGTCCATGTATAGAGTCTTCTCATAGAAGCAAAAAGGACAAAAGAACCCATTATAAGAATTAAATCTTCCTATCTCCCAACTGATAAAAAATAAATATGATGGCAGATGTATCATGTCAGGGCTCATCTCTAGAAAATAAAATTCATCTAATTAGTTCAAAATTCTCCAAGCCAGGATTCAGCAATATGTGAACCGTGAATTTCCAGATATTCAAGCTGGTTTTAGAAAAGGCAGAGGGACCAGAGATCAAATTGCCAACATCCGCTGGGATCATCGAAAAAGCAAGAGAGTTCCAGAAAAACATCTATTTCTGCTTTATTGACTATGCCAAAGCCTTTGACTGTGCGGATAACAATAAACTGTGGGAAATTCTGAAAGAGATGGGAATACCAGACCACCTGACCTGCCTCTTGAGAAATATGCAGGTCAGGAAGCAACAGTTAGAACTGGACATGGAACAACAGACTGGTTCCAAATAGGAAAAGGAGTACGTCAAGGCTGTATATTGTCACCCTGATTATTTAACTTATATGTGGAGTACATCATGAGAAATGCTGGGCTGGAAGAAGCAAAAGCTGGAATCAAGATTTCTGGGAGGAATATCAATAACCTCAGATATGCAGATGACACCACCCTTATGGCAGAAAGTGAAGAGGAACTAAAGAACCTCTTGATGAAAGTGAAAGAGGAAAGTGAAAAAGTTGGCTTAAAGCTCAACATTTAGAAAACTAAGATCATGGTATCTGATCCCATCACCTCATGGCAAATAGATGGGCAAACAGTGGAAAGAGTGACTGACTTTATTTTCTGGGGCTCCAAAATCACTGCAGATGGTGATTGCAGCCATGAAATTAGAAGACGCTTACTGCTTGGAAGGAAAGTTATGACCAACCTAGACAGCATATTAAAAAGCAGAGACATTACTTTGACGACAAAGGTCCATCTAGTCAAGGCTATGATTTTTCCAGTGGTCATGTATGGATGTGAGAGTTGTACAATAAAGAAAGCAGAGTGCCAAAGAATTGGTGCTTTTGAACTGTGGTGTTGGAGAAGACTCTTGAGAGTCCCTTGAACTGCAAGGGGATCCAACCAGTCCATCCTAAAAGAGATCAGTCCTGGGTGTTTATTAGAGGGTCTGATGTTGAAGCTGAAACTCCAATTCTTTGGCCACTTGATGCAAAGAGTTGACTCAATGGAAAAGACTCTGATACTGGGAGGAATTGGGGGCAGGAGGAGAAGGGGACGACAGAGGATGAGATGGCTAGATGGCATCACCGACTCAATGTACATGAGTTTGGGTGAACTCTGGGAGTTGGTGATGGACATGGAGGTCTGACGTGTTGCAATTCATGGGGTCGCAAAGAGTTGGACACGACTGAGCGACTGAACTGAACTGAACTGAATTAGCACAAACGAGAATCATTTAGATATTAAATACTGTACCAGAACCATCACGAAGCTGAACAAAACAAACCTGGTCTGAGTGTCCAGGACCATCCCCCAAAACCTTAATGCAGAATTAGGCCTCCAACAGAGCAGGTGCTTCTTACACAGTCAGGAAGTTACTGACTTCATCATGCCCCATATTTGCCACAGTTTGCACCAAAGCAGGAATTTAGAATGGCATCTCTGCTACATTTGCTGAAACAAAACCAAACGTATTCTCTCCTATGCTCACTAGCAGAGTGGCCAAGAGCAGCCTCCAAAACATTGCAGTCCACTTTGCCTTCTAAATATTAAAGCTCAAACAGAACTGCAGCTGCAAGAAAATCTATGCAGTGTAGCCTTGAGCCTTCTTGCTTTTGAAAGGGATTGGAATGGGCTTTGATTAAGCTTCTCCACAGGATCTGCCATGTAGAATTCCTGTACAAGAGCAAAACATGAAAGTCTCTAGAAATAAAAATCATATGGTACTAGCAAAACTCCAGAAAAATAAGGTAAAGGGACAAAAATCAGAATCCAGAAAGACACACATTGACATACAAACATTTCATAAAATGTAAAAAAGGCATTTCAAAGCAATGCAAGAACTATAAGATATTCAATTAAATAAATGTTGAAACAATTGGTTAACCATTTATACAACTACCTCAACCATTTATAAAACTACCTCTTTCACACACTGCAGAGAAATGCCAGATAGATTAAAGAGCTAAATCTTATAAAGCAAAACTGTAAAAGTAGATTAATAAATTATAAGACAATATCTATATTTTCTTAGAGTGAAAAAGCCTTCTTAAGAAAGCTACAAACTCAAAAATCATAAAAGAAAAAAGCCTGATATATTTGACTCATAACATTTAAAACTTCTATATTCCAAACCCATTTTATTAAATTGAGATGAGCAATATCCTGGGAGAAAATAGTTGCACCATACACAAGAATAATAACCAGAATACGCAGAAGTACACAAATCAAAGACGCTAAACAAGTGAAGGGAAATTTTACAAAGGATATATGGAGGCAATTATCATAGGAAACAGAGTCAGTAAATATATTAAAAGATATTCAACTTCACTAGTAAGCAGGGAAATACAAATTTTTAAAGTGATATACCATTTCCATTCACTAAGCTGACAATAATTTATAAGATTGAAAAGATCTATATCAAGGATGTCTGCTCTTAAAACTTATTGAACACTGTACTGCAGGGCTTAGCCAGAGTGAAACAGCCTAGAATAATAATAATAGTAATAACAGAAGGTTGGAAATGAAGAAATAAAACTGTTTATAAAGAAAGTCCAAAGAACTTACAAAAATTCTAATTAAGTTCTAAATGGATTTAGCAAAGCTGTAAAATACAAAGTCAGAACACAAAAGTCAATTGTGTTTTTATAAATTAGCAATGAAAAATCAAAATTTTAACTACAGTTATCATTTCTAATACCATCCAAAATCACAAATACTTAGGGATAAATATAGCAAAACATGTGCACAATTTGCATGCTAAAAGCCATTAAACAGTGATGAAACAAATCACAGAAGACCTTAGTAAATGAATAGATGCACTGTGTTCACAGATGGGAAATTCAATGCGTTAAATATATTGATTCTGCCCAATATGATCTATCAATTTAATACAATTTCAACACAAATTCCAACTTTTTACAGAAACTGAGCAGCTATTAAATTTATATAGAAAAGAAAGGATAGAATATACACACTAATTTTGGAGAAACAAAGTTGGAGAATTCACGCTACCTGATTTCAAGACGTTCTATAAAACAATAATCAAGAGAATGTGGTATTGGCACAAGAAAAGACATAGCTTAACAGAACAGGATTTAAAAGTCTAGAAATAAACTTATACATGTACAGTCAGTTGGTTTTTTACAAAGGAGCAAAGTAATACAACGAAGAAAAGATAATCTTTTTAATAAATGGTACTAGAATTATTGGTTCTCCACTTGCAAAAATAAGAACTGCAAACCTTACCATTCACTGCAAACAAAAAGTAACACAAACAGATCATACATCTAAATGTGAAACCTAAAACTAAAGAACTTCTAGAAGAAAATGTAGAAAAAAATTACCTTCTTATATATTACACAAAAAGTACAAGCTATTAAAAAAAAACAATAAACTGGACTTCATTAAAACTAAACTATTGCTCTTTGAAAGCCACTACTAAGAAGATGAAACGACAACCCACAGATTGGAAGAAAATATTGACAAAATACATAAGTGATAAAAGACTTGTAGACAAAATATATAAGAATTTCTTTCAGTTCAAAGTGAGAAACAACTTTTTAAGTAGACACTTCACCAAAGAAGAGATACCAACGGCAGATAAGTACATAAAAACATATTCAATATCATTTAGAATTAGAGAAATATAAATTTTAAAAAGTGAAACCCCACTACACACCTACTAGAAAAGCTAAGATTTAAAAAGAGAGAGAGAATAAATAAAAAGAGAGAGAATCTGCTAATAACAAATGCCATATCAGGTGTGGAGTAATTAGAACTCTCATACATTGCTGGTGGTAAGGCTAAATGGTATAGCCACTTTGGAAAACATTTGAATATTTCTTTCAAAGTTAACCATATACTTATAGTACCCAGCAATCTACCCCCTAGGTATTTACTTAAGAAAAATGAAAATGTATGTCCACAGAAAGAACTATACATAAATGTTTATAGTAAGTTTGTTCATAATTGCCCAGAAAACTAGAAGCAACCTAAATGTCTATGAGCTGGTAAATAAACAAATTATTACATATTCATAATTCAAGACTGAATTAGTACTAATACAAAACATGAATGAATCTCAAAAGCACTATATTAAGTCAAAGAAGCCAGGTTGTTAAAATTACATACTGTAATTTATATCACATTCTAGGAAAGGCAAAACAATAGCTGCAAGAGCCTGAGAGTTGGGGGAAGAGACTGACTAAAAAGAGGCTTGAAAGAACTGTTTGGGGTGATGGAAACGTTCTACATCTTGATTGTGCTCTTGGTTACATGGCTGTATGACTTTAGCAAAGCTCATCCACAGTAGACCTGAAAATGTGTGAGTTTTACTGTGTATAAGTTAGATCTATAAACTTGACCCTTAAAAATTTGTATATACAGTATAACCTTTTTAACTTTATACTTTGATAAGAATTTTTTTGAACTATATCATTGTGTTCTTTTTTGAATTTCTCCCAATTTAGCTAGAGGCTAAGGATTATCTGAGCAGAAATACAAAATGAAAGGAGTCAGTGTTAGGTAGAGGACTTATAAATAAGATGTTTTAGTCTATATCAGACAGAAAGGGAAAAAGGAAGGAGGGAGGAGAGTAAGGGGAGAAGGATGAAGTAAGAAGGGATGGATCAGAGGAACAGGGAGAAGAGAAAGAGATTCCTGAAAGCTAAGATGTATTGAGAATGAATTCCATTATCCTAAAGATTCCCTTAAGCTTCCCAGGTGGTGCAGAAGTGAACAATCCACCTGCCAATGCAGGAGACACAAGAGACTCAGGTTCCATCCCTCAGTCGGGAAGATCCTCTGAAGTGGGAAATGGCAACCCACGCCGGTATTCTTGCCTGGAAAATTCTATGGACAGAAGAGCCTGATGGGCTACAGTCCGTGGGGTCGCAGAGTTGGACATGACTGAGCACACACACAGCACGTATAGATTCCCTTATGAACCACTGAGCAATTTTCAAAATTCAAAGGCAAAAAAAGTCCAGGAGTTAATACTCACCTAAAGAGGAAGTAGAAATGTGTCTGAGAGAAGAGCGGGAGGAGGAGAGAAGAAAAGGGCCTGATATTAGATGCTCTCAGGTCAACAGCGTCGAGGACAGGGGTCAGAGGAACCCCCAGGGAGATCTTGTTCCCTTGACAGATTCAGGAGCCCTGAGAGGGTCTCAGAGGAGCCCACATTCAGCAGAGCACAGCATCCAGAAGAGCCCAGGGAAGATGGCTGAAAGCAGCCAGTCTGTGACCAGCAAACTAAAATGATGCAGAGGGGGCGGTAGGGAGTTCCTGAACCCCCAGAAAGTGTTCTGTGAAGGCGCAAAACCCCTAACTAATGAGCATCAGCACTGGGATGTTTGAGGCAAATGCAATGAAAAGTGGACTTTAACTTTGTACCTTATACTTCTGTATTGTTTGAATATTTTATTACAGTGAATATTTGTGTGTTATTACTTGAATAATTAAAACTAAATTTTAAAAGTCAATAAATAAAGAAAACACAAATGATGAAATTAAAATCATACAAAGTCCTGGCTTCCAGAAATAATGATTATTTTTATTTTGATGTGTGGAGTTCCAATATCATTTACAAATATACTTTTATATAAAACTACAATTATACTATAATATTGTTTTCTAATCTATTTTTTCTTAACTGCATGATGTCATTTTTCAGTACCAAGGTTTAATAAAATCTTAAATACTCTGTACTTTCTTCATATAAGGTACATCAATAAAGCAATCTTCCATTAAATAGCCCCCAAAATTAAATACTTCTATAGTATTTCACTGTATTTCCATAAATAATTTATGTAACTAAACTTCATATTGTTGTAACTTAACAATGTGCAAGGGAGTTTGGTTACAGCAAATAAAAGCAATGCTGAAGATAAACCCCTTCATATATCCATAACTATTTCCTAGGGATATATTTCAATAACTGGAATTATTGGGTTGAAACTAGGAAAACTCTTAGACTTTTTAATACTGTCAAGTTTCTTTCCAGAAAATTTGAACCAGTTTTCACCTATTCATGTATGAAAAAGCCCATTTCTTCATTTTATACTAGAATTAACATTTTAATCTTCACAATGGGATTCAAGAAAATAATTTCTCATTGATGTTTCAGCTTTCATTTATTTATTAATAAAGTTAAGCATCTTCAGTCCAGTTCAGTTCAGTAGCTCAGTTGTGTCCAACTCTTTGTGACCCCATGAATTGCAACACGCCAGGCCTCCCTGTCCATCACCAACTCCCGGATCCCACCCAGACTCATGTCCATTGAGTCGGTGAAGCCATCCAACCACTTCCTCCTCTGTCGTCCCCTTCTCCTCCTGCCCTCTATCCCTCCCAGCATCAGGGTCTTTTCAAATGAGTCAGCTCTTTGCATTAGGTAGCCAAAATATTGGAGTTTCAGCTTCAACATCAGACCCTCTAATGAACACCCAGGACTGATCTCCTTTAGGATGGACTGGTTGGATCTCTTTGCAATCCAAGGGACTCTCAAGAGTCTTCTCCAACACCACAGTTCAAAAGCATCAATTCTTTGGCGCTCTGCTTTCTTTATTGTCCAACTCTCACATCCATATGAGAAAAACCATAGCCTTGACTAGACAGACCTTTGTCATCAAAGTAATGTCTCTGCTTTTTAATATGCTGTCTAGGTTGGTCATAACTTTCCTTCCAAGGAGTAAGCATCTTCTAACTTCATAGCTGCAATCACCATCTGCAGTGATTTTGGAACCCCAAAATATAAAGTCACTGTTTCCCCATTTATTTGCCATGAGGTGATGGGACCAGATGCCATGATCTTAGTTTTCTGAATGTTAAGCTTTAAACCAACTTTTTCACTCTCCTCTTTCACTTTCATCAAGAGGCTCTTTAGTTCCTTTTCACTTTCTGCCATAAGGGTGGTGTCATCTGCATATCTGAGGTTATTGATATTTCTCCCAGAAATCTTGATTCCAGCTTGTGCTTCTTCCAGTCCAGCGTTTCTCATGATGTACCCTGCATATAAGTTAAGTAATCAGGGTGACAATATACAGCCTTGACGTACTCCTTTTCCTATTTGGAACCAGTCTGTGTTCCATGTCCAGATCTAAATGTTGCTTCCTGACCTGCATACAGGTTTTTCAAGAGGCACATGGTTTTCTGATATTTACTAGTTCTCTATATTTCTTTTCAGGTGAATTTCCCTTCCATATCCTCTTCTCATTTCACTTTTGGAGTTGGAAGGATTTATCTTTCAGGTGTACACAGAAGAGTTATATAATGAACAATGTAAAACTCTGGTTTTATGTATATTATCGTATGTGAAATAGATCACCAGTCCAGGTTCCATGCATGAGACAGGATGCTCAGGGCTGGTGCACTGGGATGACCCTGAGGGATGAGATGGGGAGGGAGGTGGGAGGGGAGGGTCAGGTTGGGGAATACATGTACATCCATGTCTGATTCATGTGAATATATGGCAGAAAACATCACAATATTTTAAAGTAATTAGCCTCCAATTAAAAAAAAAAAACAAAAACCAACTCTGGTTTTGAGGAAAGTAAATGTTTCTTGTGTCAACCCGGTACAAAACATATTATTAACATTCAGTTCAGTTCAGTTGCTCAGTCATGTCAGACTCTTTGTGACCCTATGGAATGTAGTCCATCAGTCTCCTCTGTCCATGGAATTTCCCATGAAAGAATACTGGAGTGGGTTGCCATTTCCTTCTCCAGAGGATCTCCCAGACCCAGGGATCTAACTTGCTTCTCCTGCATTGGCAGGTAGATTCTTTACCAACTGAACCACCAGGGAAGCTCCTTAACACTGCTAGATACACACTCTTGGGACAGCGTTATAACAGATGAGGAAATTTAGACAGAAAGGATATAAGTCTCAGGGGTGCTAAGTGACATGACCAAGGTATTTTTAATGTCCTTAAACTATCTATTTTACTAACCAAACTTTTGGCATTCTTCAAATGACTGTGAGCATCCACTGTTTCCCTGGCTAGAATGCAGATCCCCAACGTGAGGGCCATGTCTTCACTCTCTCACAGCCTCTCCTCTTGTCTTCATTTTCCTTCCCCTCGTTGGCAAACAGACTTCACTGCTGGGGCCACAGCAAGAAATGAGCAAGTGATTTTCCAAACCAACCAATGGAATCCTAACTCTTGTCAATAACTTCCCCAAAGGGCCTTATTAGCTACCTAATCCAACCCTAGACTTTATATCCCTCTCTGCCAAGGAAATGCCATTGCCATGAATGGACAAACAGAGGCACAGTACTTCTTTTTCACTAGCCCTTGTACTTCCTCTGTGAGCCTCAATAAGCCTGCTTGTTGGAACATTTTTACATCAGAAATCCTAAGGCATCCTGAAGGATCAGCTATGCTCACCACTTTCCTCTGTATCTTGGTTACACTGACCCAAAACATTAGTCTCCAGTTCAGCAGGCATCTGATATGGTACAATGATAGGAACAGTGACATTATTAAGGGATCAGGCTTCTAAATCTGAGAAATACACCATGGCCCCATATTAGCCTGCTTTAAAAATGCAACATTAATGTGTTAAGGTCAAAGCTATGTATCCATTACTGGCCTTTTAATTACAAGAGGTTGTGGTTTGAAAACAAATTGATCTAACTTGTTCTTGTGGATATTTCACCGCTCTTGAAATAGAAAATAAAGAATGCAAAAAAATCATGAAGATATGCACTATTTTTATGTTTTCCACTCTTTAAGGCTTAGAAACTTTTTCAGTTTGTGATGAGTAGTGTCAAAACACAGGCAGGAAAAAGGGCTGACATTTTACGTAACCACCATTACAGTTCACGGTAAGCCATCCATAAATGATTCATCCTGCATTCTCTTGACTGCTGCAAAATTACCGTATGTTTACCCATTAGTCCAGGAGAGCAGGCAACTACAGAAACTAAAAAGAACAAAATACTGATATGGAACAATAGCTCCTCCTATATATACATTTTTATTGATAAACCATGAAAGTTATTTGATTGAGCCCCTATCATGAGCCAGAGTTAGGTAGGAACTCTCTTCCCTCCTGTATTGAGGAAGCTCAACTAGTCTAATCATCTCCCCTGCTTACTCAACCTGAAGGGAAGTCGAGTGACACAGTTGAGCTCAGATGCTGTATCTGTCATTGTCTTTGGGTACGAGATGCTCACAGGATGTGGGAGTTTTCCCTTGCTTTCCCACAATCCAAGCTTTACCTGGCAAGTTTCTCACTGTGGGGAGGCCTGTCCCAATCCCAATTGCTTGTGACTAGAAGGGTAAGTTGACTTAATTCTTGGGATCAGATTTAGGAAACCCACTTGACTCTCACAGTAAATTACATCCTCAACTTGGTGTTTATCCTAATAAGTAAATTTTGGTCTCAAATTTGCTATTGTTTGACATATTTTAATTTGTTCTAAACCCAAAAGGAAGAGGAGAGTTTTTTGGCGCCTTTTCAATGCAACATATCATAATGTGGGAATTGAAAACTGAGAGGCCACAACACTCATGCTGGTAAGCTTTTGGTAGGGCCAGGACATGTGGTGGTGAGCCTTGAACTTCAGTGAGTAGGCATGGCACTTTGAACTTAGTGGTTTGTAGAGGTTTATATTAAACCAGTGTATCTGCCACTGGGCCACTGGATGGAAAACCCCAAGTCAGCAAATTGTTATATTGACCTTGATGGGTGACTATGGCTTGTGGTTTTTTATCCATAGGCTAAAGACTGTTTCTCCAGAGGCAAGTGATCTCAGATTCCGTTATGATGTTTTACGTACCTGGTAGTATGGCATTTATACAGAGCAGGGCCATGTTTGAGGAACGTCCAATATAACCACGTGCTAAGTTGCTTCAGTCATGTCCAACTATTTGCTATCCCATGGACTGTAGCCCATCAGGCTCCTCTGTCCATGGGAGTCTCCAGGCAAGAATACTGGAGTGGGTTGCCATTTCCTCTTCCGGGGGATCTTCCCAACCCAGGGACTGAACTCGCATCTCTTCTGTCTCCTGCATTGGCAGGCAGGTTCTTTACAGTTAGCACCACCCACAATCGTGGACTAAAATACAAACTGATATCAGTGCCACTTAGAAACTTTAAAAATGAACAAAAACTTATTAAGCGCAGTTCCTTCTGTATTTTGATTGTGGTGGTGGTGGTTTAGTCACTAAGTCGTATCTGACTCTTACAACCTGTTGGATTATAGCCCGCCAGGCTCCTCTGTCCATGGTGTTTCTCAGGCAAGAATACCGGAATGGGTTGCCATTTCCTTCTCCAGGGTATCTTCCTGACCCAGGAATTGAACCCAGGTTTTCTGCACTGCATTCCTCCTCAGTCTTTACCAACTGAGCTACCAAGGAAGCCCATAGTTTGACCTCACTTACCTAAACACCAGCCTCCCAGTATAGCAGCCACCTGGTATTGATTGGTGGACATTCAGAGTGCATTATTCAAGCACCTATTAGGTGTCAGGCTCTCTCCCAGGCACAAGAAATATGAAGGTGAACACACAGAGCTCCTTGAGCCTATGATGCTCCCTTTCAAAGGCCATCACAAAACAGGATAATAAGTGGTACAATCAAATTAGGCATAAAGTGCTACAAAGCATTGAGAAGATGCCTAATGCGAACTTAGTGGAGAAAGGCTGCTCAGAAAGCTTTCATGGAGAAACAATATATTACCTGAGTCTCCAAAGATTGGAGGAAGAGAGTTGGCAACAGAGGAATGGAGAAGGAAGGAACATTCAGGAAGAAGAAGCCTGAAAGAAGCCTCTTTTCTCAGAGGAGATGAATTCAGGGAATTGTAAATAATCTAGCCAGAGGAAAAGGAGACCACAAAGGGTCAGGAAGAAAGAGTGTACAGAGAGAAAGGTAAATGAGAAACAGGAACATCATGGTGAAAGATTTTAGCCAGGAAATGACAAAATTAGACATACATCTTAGAGAGAGGACTCCTGCTGAAGAGAGAAGCAGGATAAAGGGACAGAGTACTGGGGCAAAGGGTGTCTGATCGATTGGGTGAATAAAGAAGAAAGAACTGATCTGAGAACCCTACTAAGGATGGAGTTGACAGGAGTTAGTGGATAATTGTGCTGTATATGGGGCTTGGAACAAGGATGGAGGTTTACAGCTGAAGGAAAAGGAAATTTGTATAATGATTCCCATGTTACCGAACTCGGAAACTATGTGACTCCAAAGTGCCACTGACTAGAGTTTTAAATGCTTGGTCCATGGAGCTGGGACTACATAGACATGGGGGTAAACTAGCTAATAATTATACCAATAGCTAACAGTTCAATTCTCTGTGTTAAAAATAGTGTTGAGGTTAGGTTAGGGTTAGTTACTGATATAACTAGAGGGTATGGTCTGAATGTTTGTGTCCCCCCCCACCAAATTAAGATGATGAAATTCTAACCCCTACTGCTGCTGCTGCTGCTGCTAAGTCACTTCAGTCGTGTCCGACTCTGTGCGACCCCATAGATGGCAGCCCACCAGGCTCCACCGTCCCTGGGATTCTCCAGGCAAGAACACTGGAGTGGGTTGCCATTTCCTCCTCCAATGCATGAAAGTGAAAAGTGAAAGTGAAGTCGCTCAGTCGTGTCCGACTCTTAGCGACCCCATGGACTGCAGCCCACCAGGCTCCTGGGTCCATGGGATTTTCCAGGCAAGAGTACTGGAGTGGGGTGCCATTGCCTTCTCTGTTTAACCCCTAAGGTGATGGTATAAAGAAGTGGGGTCTTTGGCAGGTGACAGGTCATTAGGGTAGAGCCCTCACGAAGGGGATTAGTGCCCTTATAAACAAGCCCCAGAGAGATCCCGCCCATCAGGCAGAGCAGGCCCTTACCATACACCCAGTCTGTCACTGCCGAGACCTTGGATTCCCCAGGTTCCAGAACCACAACATACATGGTTCGTGTTTATAAGTTATCCAGCCTATGGTGTTTTGCTATCATAGCCTAAACAAACTTAGACACCAGCTAACAGTCACTGAATGTTCACTATGTGCCAGGACTTGTGCTTAGAGAAGAAAGGCAACTTACCTAGGTTTAAGCAGCAGGAATGGTACTACTGATCGCAAGCCATGCTATTCTAAACTCTTTGTGTTCACTCAGTTTGCTCTGCTGTTTCCACCCAGTTTCGAGAGACTAAGGAGCCAAAGTAAGTCCTGCTGTCTTTATCTCTGTAACCAAAGGTCTACCTAAGCATGTTAGCATTCTGTCAGTCTGCTTAGCACTGTGGGAAGACTGACATTTAAACTGAAATTGATAAAGCAAGGCCATAAAACCCCACCAGTAAGAATGTCATAAATAATTTGTGCTTGGCCTTAGAAACCCTTATGCTTTACCTATAAATCAATATATACAGCCCCTGTAAAAAGCAGGGCATTATGAAGAGAAGCTTCAAAGAGAAGGGTAGAATTTAACTTTGATGTCTTTGTGAGGAGGAAAACAGGCATTTTCTGGTTAGGCTGTAACTCTAAATTCTTTGCAGGTCATAAGCTTTATAAGTGACTCAGAGAGATTTTCTTTTTGTCTCCTACATCATTTGCACCAGGTGGTGGTTTCTGTATTGCTGTTGCTGTTGGTCCCTAAAGTGAAAGTGAAAGTCGCCCAGTCACGTCCGACTCTGCACTCCCATGCACTATACAGTCCGTGGGATTCTCCAGGCCAGAACACTGGAGTGGGTAGCCTTTCCCTTCTCCAGGGGATCTTCCCAATCCAGGGATCAAACCCAGGTCTCCTGCATTGCAAGCTGATTCTTTACCAGCTGAACCACAAGGGAAGTCCCTAAGTCATGCCCAATTCTCTCACGACCCCCTGGGCTGTAGCCTACTAGGCTCCTCTGTCCATGGAATTTCCCAGGCAAGAATACTGGTGTGGGTTTCAATTTCCTTCTTCATGGGATCTTCCCAACCCAGGGATTAAATCTGCATCTCCTGCATTAGCAGGGGGATTCTTTACCACTAAGTCACCATGGAAGCCCAGGTTTCTCTGTTGGCCCACCATTTTTCAGAGAACAGAAACAGTATCTGCATCCCACATCCATTTTCATTCTCTTGGCACCACCCAGAACATGTGCTCTTCTCTAGCAGCACTTGTAAAAGTACTACTATACATAATAAAGATAGAAAGGAGAAAAGGTCTCTGTTTATCTGCAAATATTTAAACTTTAACATGGGAAAGGAGCAGGAAATCTTTCGTTCAATGTTTTAATTACTAAAGAGCTCTGGCAACCACTCCAAAAAGTCATTTTCTACCCAGGTGGCTTTATCAGCTTAAATGAGTCCCTTATTAAACAGAATTTCAAAAGGCAGTAAAAGCCACAAAATAATGGGATTACTTTGGAAAGTGATGCTAGGTGTTTAAATGGTCGCTTTCTAATGTGTCTCCTTTTCTTTTGAACACACACTTCAAATGTCTAAATTATACCAGGAAATCTGATGTGACAGTGTCTGATTAGCCACAAACTGCTGAGAGCCCTGCTCTTGGTCCAAGCCATCATGATCTCTTGCCTAGATGACAGTAATCACTTCTAAAATGGTCTCCCAGCTCTCAAGCTTATCCCCCTGCAGTCGTTTTCCCACAAAGTAGTCCATTTATTCTCATTGCTGTACAGTATTTCCTGTGTTATGTCAGTACATCTCCATTTACTTATCCATTCTACTGTTGATGGGCATTTGGGTAGTTTCTTGCTTGAGTAGTCAAAATTACCCACTTCATCTTTTGGTGAGAGTAAAGATATACCTTGGGTAGTATATTCCTGGGAGTAAATTTTCTGGGTCTTAGGGTAGTTATATGTTCAGCTTTAGTAGATAGTGCAAATTGTTTTCCAAAGTAGTAATTAACATTGCATTTTCATTTTGCTTTACCCCATTTCTTAGTTCATTCAGTCTTACACATACCTTCTGTCTTTCTCTTATATTTTTCTTTCAGTGTTTAATAATAAATATGTAAAAAATCTAGTCTACTACTTTTGAAAAATTAGATTCTTCAAAATAATGTGTTCCAAACTTCAAAAGCATATCCTTGAGGCACTCCAAGGTTCTGAGTGATGGTGCATTGATGGGAATATGGGCAGTCACATCACACACCATTTTTCAACAAACACACTAAATAGTCCTGGAACATTTAGTGATATGATTAGCCATACGACAGTAATAGCTAATGAATCATTTGAAATTATCTTTGACATTGCTTCACTTGTTAGCAAAAATAACTGACTATAATCATTATCCCAAAGCATCTAAAACCTTTAGACCTAAGACCAGCTCTAGCATACGTCTCAATATGACAAAGTTCTAAATCAGTAAGGTTTACTTTGACCAATTGGACTGAACCCTCTATTGCTTTGCCCCTCTTGTCCTTGTTCTGACCAGTTTGGATCCTATTCCTAGTGTCTTCTCCTCAGTGGAAGCTTTGTCCTTGAGTTGTACTCTTGTTTAATATTTCAAGTGTTCACAAGGCCTGCACACCAGACTAGGCACCATCAGATCTTCCCACAGCCTATTTACATTCATCCATGATTTGGAGCCTGCACTGAAGATAGCAGCATAAGATGAAAGAAATATGGGTCCCTGTATGCGTCAGGATCCCAGCAGGAAGCAGCTGATACATTCGGGAGGAGCAGAGTTTAAAGAAAGACTATTGATAGGAGTGGGTGAAGCACCCGAGACTAGGAACAATGGGGCATTGTTCTTACACACAGGTCAAAAAGATGTGCTAGCTGTAGTCATGGGAGAGGATGAGCCATGGTTGAAACGACAAAGACCCTGACCTCTCCTCTCATCTTGCAGTCTCCCACTGGGGCTTCTCATCGGCAAAATCTACTTGGAAGCCATAGGGTGAGGGCGTTGGTGTGATCCAGTCTATAGGGGCACAGAGCCAAGAGGGGAAGACAGAGAATATATCTGGTTATCCAGCAGCATCCCTGAGACATTGTCTGGAAGGTGGCCATCAAGGAGAGAAGTCTGACTAATAACCCATACATTAAGCTTAGTGTATATTAAGTGTTAATCTGCTAAACCTCTAAGATTTAGGGGTTGTTTGTTCCAGTAGTTAACCTACCCTAACTAATATGGATGATCTATTTTTATTCACACATTGCCGGGAGCCGGCGAGACTCGTGACAAAGGTCATGAGGAAGGAGGCTCGACATACGCAAAGGCGGGATCGAGCCTCGGGAGTCTCCCCGGATATTCTCGAGTATCTTCCCCCAAAAAACCAGAGTCTGCCTACTTTATTGCTTTGTGCTCTCACCTCTGACTCCACTGGGGGCTGTCCCCTACCACCATCTCGCTTTCTCTGTCAAAGAGTTAACTTACAGCTCCAATTAATAAAGTTCCTGGGCAATTAGGAGTGTTTAAATCCAAACCCCTCAGATGGCTCTCTAACTCGCCTGACAAGTTTACCCGGACTCCTACAGCTATGCATATGATTGTTTACAGTCTCCCAGCCTCCAGAGGCACCGGAAGCTTAAGATATTCAAATAGCTTAGAGCCTCTCAGAGAGTTAGAAACTGTCAGAAAAAGACTAGTAAGGGATTTCATTGATGAGTCAATGCTTGCTGCCAAGTTTTCACATCCCCTGAATTGTATCCTTGAATATGTATTAATTAATAGTTGGTATGTAGAAAAAATAAGTAGTGGCCTTGGTGTTAGTAACTTTAGACCCTTAAGGTAATAAATTCTTTCCTTTGTTGTAAACCCATTACACATCCACCCTATAGGAATGCAATTTTATCTTTGGAAGATGGCGCCGAACCTTAAAATAATTACTCTTAGAGAAAATAAGTCTTTGTTGATAAGTCCTTGTCAAGAGTCATAAAATGTTGGTAGGCCTTCTGGCCAGAAGATGATGTAAATCACCTAAACCATTTGTATACAATAAATTTGCACGAAAGAAACCCTGGTTTTTTATAAGAATCAAAGACTGCTGACTTTGCATCCCCTATTATCGTCTATGTGTAATTTAGGGTATAAAAACCCCTGTTGAAAATAAAGCTATGGGCCTTGCTCACCAGCGCGTGGTCTCCCCATGTCATTCTTTTCACATTCTGGCTGAAGTCTGCATCTGGAGCGCGGAACCCACCATGCTTACTAATTATGCCTGGGCTTCTAAGACCCACTCAAGAAGGTGTCTAGGGTGAGGCACCTTCCGCTATTCGAGAGGGCGCCTGCGGCCTATGTAAGTGGTGCAAACTTCTTGTCTTGAAGTTTTATTGGTCTCCCGCGTAAACCAAGCTACTCAGCCTCTTTTCTCCACTGAATTTTCCTACTGAGCTATCCTCATTCTATTATTCTTTATATCTCTAATTAACATATAAATAGTCGCCTAGGCCGTCTCTCCTTCGAATACCCTGGATCAGCTGGGGCTGGACCCCGGCAACACATTATGTCTTTTATATCTGAATTGTTTTCCAAAACTATCAGGCGAAATGTATAACAATCTTCTAAAATTATAAGTGAGTCTTAACATAGATTTTTTTTACATAAATTGTAAGCAATTCTACCTTGAGATTACAAATCATTACTATCTTTAGATGTTCCAAACTGCTGCTTTTTACAATGACAGCTCAAAAGGGAAGAAATTGTGAGGGAGGATAAAATACTGGATTTATTTTTCAAAAATGAGACTAAAAGAAGGAGAAAATAGCGTGGGACAATTGTCAAATGAATACTATAGAAAAATTCTTTTCAAGACTCCCCACTCCCATTTAAACTCACCTCCTTCCTTTCAGTCCTCTGGTCCCTCTCCCTTCCCAAATCCAAGTGCCTCTTGCTCTCCAAATGGCCCCTGCTATCTTTAAAACACACTGTGTTACCCCCAACGGGCCCTTTCTGCCTCCGCCACCTCTCTGTGCTCAAGGCCTTAACTTACACTGAAACACTGCCCCTGTACCTTGCAAGGTGAGTGGTTACCTGTCTTGACAATTTCATTCATTCATACACTCATTTTTTAAAAAATAAAATCATTGGATACCAGTTAAGTAAAAGGTATATTCAAAAGATGTTAAGTCTACAAAGGGAGATGGATATACGGCATATATATATACATATGTATATATGCTAAATCCCTTAATTTGAAATATCTGGTTTCCTTAATTAACAACAATCTTTCGACATTCAGACTACCTGCCCCTTGTTGCAAATTTCTATATAACCTGACTCCTCCCCCCAGCCTCTTTGGCGCAGTTTCTCGGGGTTGCTTGAGATGTTGAAGTACCAAAAAAATTCCACCAAATAAAACACAACTCTCCACTTTTAGGTTGTGAATATTTTCTTTAGTCGACAGCTGCAATAGAGATACAACAGAGAAGCAGATAACCACAGAGTAAGGCAGAAAGGGCCAGTGACATAGAAGAGCCACAGAAGAAGTCCTACAGGACTTGAGAGAAAAGGAAAGTTGGTATGTATCCTGCATGCTCCAAGCACTAAGCTAAGTAGAATGCATATGTTAGTTCATCTTTCTTTCATATGGCTAATTTCTTCTTGTCCTTCAGGAATATTTTTTTAAGGAATTTTTAAAAATGTCACCTTACCCAGGAAGCCTTTCTTGATCCTGACTCACGCACTGTTTCTGTTTATGCTCCCACAATCAAAGCTTTAACAAATGATTCGATAATTGTTAATTTATTATCTATCATCTCAAATGATGGTAAGTACTTGTACAATGCTTTGTCTTTGTACATTTTCAATGTCTAACTCTGAATCTGGTGCACACCAAGCCTTCAGGGATGGACGGATGAATGGATGGATGGATGGATGACTGAAGTACCATTAGAGCATTAGAGGAAAAGGGGAATTGTATAAGCAACATGAAATCAGAAAACTAGACGGCAGGTTGTTCTAGGGATTGTAGGAGTCCAGTTGGATTGTGCTATAAGGATGTGGGCAGGAAAGTGGCAGGTGACAAAGATAGAAGAAGATAGAAAGAGAGCAAACAGAAGATAGAAAACAGTTTGTAGGATCTTGAATGCCAGGCTAAGGCAGTTGGACTCATGCAATAGAGTGGAGAGTCACTGGGAGCTGATAAGTTGGGAAATAATGAGATCAGAGCCATGTTATAAAGTGACTAATCCAGTTGTAATATCTTTCCTTTTTCAATAACATGTTCACTTTTCATCAAGAATTTTCTTTGCCTTAACCCAAAAGAGTTAATCTTATACTGTGGATTTGAGCAGCTCTGACATTTTTTTTTCTCAAAAGACTTCTAACCTGCACATGTCTAAGTCAGCCTTGAGTAGTGTTGGTTTGCAATTTTTTTTTCAAGCAATTAGTCTTTATGCTATTCCCTAAGCTAGAAACCACAATGTTTTGATGCAACTCTCTGAAATTAATTCTGAGCTGTTCCCTAAGGCCCAGAATGTGGTTGTCAGCAAATACTCACCCACAGCAGGGTGCATCGCTGGCGACTTCTATATGAGATTCTCTTACAAGGCAACATGTGCTGATACAGCATCTGGTCATTCTTTTCACAAGAGATAATTTAAATGATACATTCATTCAGAGATATTATCTTGGAATGTTATCAGAAATTTTTTAATACTTGATAGCAATTACAAAAAATAAATCAATAATTAAAATTAGATCATCATCCTTTGACAATCACATATTATTCACTGTATCTGCCTTAAGCCAGTTTCTATAACAACACATGTGTACCAAAGCAACAAGTGATGACTTCAGACCTTTTAGACCTTTTAGATAAAAGTTTCATCTTAAAATTGTAAGGTTGTAAGAGTAAACACTAAACAGGCAAGTTCAGTTGTTATTTTGTTTCTAATAATATTTATTTTCTCTAGTTTCCCAAACTCACTGCTGATCAGAAAAAAATAATTGCAAAGAACACAAGTTCAATAAGACAGTACTGCTGAGCTGTGTGATATTAAAGGAGATAATGGAGACTTTGATATTATCCAGATGGACTTCTGGAATCTTCTTTTTAGATTCTGTATGTTCAATAAACAACATCTCAGAAAAATACATTACTCTGAGATTGAAATATATTTTTATAAAAAAGTCACTAGACTTGAGCCACTTTTCAGCTTTTTTTCAGTCATTTAGAATGAATCATTTAGAATACCCATTACGTGTATAACTGAAAAAAAATCTGACTCATATTCTCATTTTCCTATTGTTTGATACCTTGACAAACTATCCTCCCTTTATCAAAGTCCACCCTTGGGTTGTGTGACCAGGCAAAGAAAGCAACTTCTCCATTCTTCATGCTGTAATATGGCCTCTTCTCTAAGAATCCTAGAGCTGTGATGCAAAAAAGCACTGTAAAAGTTTTGATAGATGGATGGGTAAATAGATGCTATCCCAGAAAGTTTAGGATACCATTAGCCCTTCAACAAATGATCTCACTTTGATGAGCCTTGCAGTAAACTTTCTGTTTAAAATACAAGAAGTTCAACTCCCTTCATCTGGTCCACTCTTTAAGAATCAATAAATTAATTCCTGACATTTATTCTGCTAAACTAGTCATCATGGTTTCATTTTCTGCTCCCACAAGCCTTCATGAATCTCTGCCCACTTTGGTTGACTGATATTCACAAGTATTTTTAACTTCTCTTGAAAAGAGAGCTCTCTCTGATCCTCTTGGTTACCTAGAGCCAAGGATGCACATGGGTATTTGGTATATCAGCATTTCTACAAATTCTGTTTTTCTAAACACAATTCATATGCACATAAACACATATATAAGTCATTATAAAAGTTCATATCTGAAAGAAGGTTGAAAATATTTTTATATTTTTATAACATTCCAGTTAATTCCAGATAATTAGAGGGCAAATATCTATCACTTAATTTATCCTAAAAAATCTTTCATTCTAATACCTGCTCTAGGTAAACATTTGCTTTCTGCCATCCAGGTATTCATTACATAATCAACTTATTGATTGCTTTGCTGACACTTAATTCCCTTCATTTTTATTTTTTAAGAAGAGTGTTTTGAAACTCTAATACTTTACTACTTATTATCCAGGAAAGTCTAGAGTAGGTTGCCTTCCCTCTGGGAGAAATTTGTCGATTCCAATTACGAATTCAAGAAGGAGCTGAGTTTTGTTTACATCTCAATTCCTTCTATATTCTCTGTATGCCACAGAATCCTTTGAAACATAAATTCTCTTACCAAATCCTCTGCTCCAAGGGAAAGTTTATGAGCTCTATGTAGTTCTTACCTCAGTCAGAGCAAAGCTATCTATTCCATTGAGGCATTAACAGGATGTAGAACAAGATGTCTCTTTGGGTCCCCACATGGTGATTTAGTCTAATGTAAATTTCTAGATCAGAAGTCCATGATGAAAAAAACGTATTCAAGTCCCAAATATTTCCTTCTACCATGTTAGGTTACTTGTGCCTATTATATTCTCTACATATACTCCTTATGCCAAAGTATTATGAAATATTTTAATGAAGTGATTACATTTCCATAATAACAGTTTTTCTAATTTATGTCAAATGGTATGAGATTTCATAAGCCTTGCTTTGATTACACTACCAGAACCCAAATCCTCAGAGTTACCCAGAGCATTAGGTGGCTGCTAGGGGAGCCACCTGAAAAGGGAATGTTGAACCATTCAATGGCAAGCATGGCAATGGAACCAACCATGGCAATGGTCACCATTGCCACTCTGAGCGACACATGCGTGACTCTAGTCGTCCAGAACAGTTGACACCGAGGTATTGTTGACTTTGCTTTTCACAGAAGAGGCTGAAGTCAGCTGGATGCTCTTATGGAGAGCAGGGACTCTTCCACCAACAATTTCATTCATGTTCTTCTTTGGCCTCAGCAAAATAATGAAGCACTTGGGAGCAAATGTACAACCAAATAAACCATAGCTGGATGCCAAGATTGCAAATGTTTCCACAGCTACTTTAAACTTGCCTTTGGTGCTCAAGTAAGCAGGGACAATCCAGATGATAAAAACGACCAGCATTCCAAAGGTGATGCTTTTTCCTTCATAGTAATTATCCTGTGGCAACTGGTGTGCCACAAAGGTTGTGAGAAAGCCCAGTAAGGCCAAGAAGACATCCATCCCAAACATAGAGCACAAAGGTTCTATAGAACCTTCATTACATTCCAGAATAATCTTTATATTTTGAGATTCCATGTTCTTGTACACCCTTGGGTGGTTCAATACTAAATAGGCTAAAGAAGAAGAATAGTCGCTCAGTCGTGTCCGACTCTTTGAGACCCCATGGACTGTAGCCTACATGGGATTTTCCAGGCAATAGTACTGGAGTGAATTGCCATTTCCTTCTCCAGGGGATCTTCCCAACCCAGGGATCAAACCCGGGTCTCCCGCATTGTAGACAGACACTTTACCGTCTGAGCCACCACGCCAATTTCAACTAGAACAGAGGTTAGCACAATGATTTTCCGATAAAGAGGGTGGATGGATATAAGTTGAGTTTTGGATTTGGAAATTCTGTAGGCTGAAAACACTGAAATAGTCTTACCAAGAATGCAAGACAGGCAGAGAGAAAACCCCAGTACCAGAGTGATCTGACAGGCCATGCAAGACCAGTTGTAGGGCTTGCCGATGAAGAGCATGGAAGACAGCAGTGTGATGACAAAAGAAACCTGAATAAGAAAGCTCAACTCCCGGCCCTTAGCCATCACCAGCGGAGTATGTCTGTGTATCACATAAACAGTTGTGACTGCCAAGACCAGAAGTGCCCCAAAGATGGAGAGAATGACAAGCGTGAATCCCAGGGCCTCATCATAAGCAAGGAATTCCACTTCTTTCAGCACACACTCACTCTTTTGTGGATTGGACCAGTAGTCTTCACCACATTGATCACACTCCCTTTGACCTAATGAACAAAGAACAGAGGACTGACTGCAGAGAAATCCAGTTGTCCCCATCGGCTGTGAATTGCCCAGAAGAACCAAAGGCCTCATACAGGACTCAATGAGATTTTTTATAGAGAATATATATATCTTTAAAAATAAAATCAGTGATAAAATGGTCTTAGAGTGTGCAGCTAACAGTAAAGATTGAGAATTCTTTTCAATTTTGGAAATTCAGTCTCCCTCCTTGATTTCAGCTGTTTCTGCATGAATCTTTTTAAGTAAGATGCCTCTTTCTTTCTCCTCTAATTATCTAATTGAGAAGGGTGGTGTATCCCCTCACAAACCTAAGAACAACCCACAAATATGTGAGAACATTAAAGCTATTAAGGTAAAACAAGGTTTGTGACAAGGATACAGTTGATTATTATAAAACACGAGTGTTTTCAGCCTTTTATTCAACATCTTCCTCACCTACTGAAGACAATTTGTCTTTGCCCACTCAGCCTTCCCCTCCTCACCCTCCAGATGCAGATTTGAGACAATAGTTGGAGAAAGGTTGAGAACTAGAAGAAAGGAAATAAAAATAGCAACAATACTAACTAAGGTTGAAAACACTTGGGGGGCATTTAGCTGAGCAGAGGCTCTAAAGAAAATTGTTTAGTCATTTTAGTTGTGTCTAACTCTTTTTGTAACCCCATGGACTGTAGGCTTCCAGCCTCCTCTGTCCATGGGATTTCCCAGGCAAGAATACTGAAATTGGTTGCCATTTCCTTCTCCAGGGGATCTTCCCAACCTGGGGATTGAACCCATGTCTCCTGCATTGACAGATAAGTTCTTTACCACTGAGCCCCTGGGAAGCCAAAGGAGAATATTGCTACATAAGAAAAATTTGAGATGAATCTGTGGTGGATTATGAAATGTATCTCTTCACCATTCTCTGAAAGATGCAGGTAAAGACTGGAATTTCCTCTCAATCACTTCTGACTGCTAGACTGGATTTCTCTTGATGCAACTCTTCAGAGTCTGGGGTACATGGAATCCCCGGACTTGTTCAGATAATGTGTTTTCTTTTCCATTTGGGGAAAATTTTCCATTTTTAAAATTCTCTTTTAAATAAATTGCTATTGACGAACTTTTGGCAAAAGATAAGTACAATTTGTGTTATTTTTAACAGAAGGTAGCAATAAAAATAAGCCTGCTAAGGCTAAGCCTACCAAGCCCAACTAAAATTCTGGCCAAGAACAGAAATTCAGCAGGTTGTAGTGAACAAGTCATAGAGCAATAGATACAGAATTCACCTGCCCTACAAACTTTGAGTAATTATAGTCTTAAGCCAATTGCCTTTAGGGATGTACTTCTAGATCTCTTATTTCTAAATTAGAGAAATAGTCTAATAAAAGTCTGTAAAACATAGAAAGTCTATGTAAAAGTCTAAAAGTCTGTAAAACATAGAACTATAATTTACTTATTACTACTTATTCACTATTTTTCTATAACTAATGTTTAATCTACTCCAAAAATTAGAATAATTTTAAGTATTCATGAATGAACTAAAATTATTATAAAATTATTATAAGGATTCATGAATGCATGAATCCATGCATTCATATTTAACATCACATTTTAAAAACTTTCCTCTCTGAAATTCATGGATTCAGGTCTTCTTTCCAAATGCAGCAGCTTTAGAACTAAAACCCAATGTTGTGTTTTTCTTCACACTGCACAGAACATCCAGTAGTTTGATGGATCATAATTTTTGTGATAAGTTGTTCACATCTCTTTATAAAGAAGGCTCCCAAGGCCCTCTTTGCCAAAATATATTTAATCTACTTGCATTTTAATGTCAGTGAAAAATGATCATCTCTACCTGGTTCCCGTGACACGTATCCATCAGCACATGGGATGCAGTCAAAGTAGCATCTTGGTTCCCCGTGACGAATCCCCTTCCGGGTCCCAGACTGACACACATCAGTACACAATGAATGGGGAAGCTAGCAAAGACAAATACCACACATTAACAAAGCCCTTTGTCTCTACCGCTTGCCAAGCTATGAAAGTTTCCACCTGGATTTCTGTGGACATTTTGTGATTTCTTGGAAAACCTAGGATAACTGGGCAAGAAAAACAGACAGGACTTCCCTAGTGACACAGTGGATAAGAATCCACTTGCCGGTGTAGGAAACAAGGGTTCGATCCCTGGTCTGGGAGGATTCCACATGCCACGGAGCAACTAAGCCCATGCACAACTACTGAACCTGAGCTCTCGAGTCCGTGAGCTGAAACTACCAAAGCCTGCACGCCTAGGGCCTGTGCTCTGCAACAAGAGGAGCCGCCACAATGAGAAGCCTATGCACTGCAACAGAGTAGCCCCTGCGCGCTGCAACTAGAGAAAGTCTGCACAAAACAATAGACAAAAATGAATAAACAAATAATTTTAAAACAAATAAAATGTTTTAAAAAAGAATAACAAAGAGAATAATGATCTGGAAAGCCTAGAGGAATTTTGCTAATAGTCCTGAAGTTGATTCTAGAATTAGGCTTCTAGAAAAATCCAGTGGTTGCTTCTAGAAATTAGCAAAGCTAAACCTAACTCTTTCTAACTTTGAAGACTCAGACCAGGCTCCATGTCCATGGGGTTCTGAGGAGAGGACAGTTTGTCAAGCCTCTTTCTGCTTGAGGGGAGACGCCAAGAATCATCCTGAGTGCCTGAGAAAGACTTCTCAGCAAGGTCATCCCAACACAGCCTGCGTATCATTCAGTCAGTACAAAATAAAAATGAAAGATCTACTCCATGAGGAAAATTCCACAGCAAAAAGGGAAAATGGACAAGGCACAGCACTGGGATATTTTCTCGTAAAAAGTTTAGAAAACTTGGTGATAAACATAGCACGTTGTACATGGTTGTGTACATTGAAGTCCATTATAAATGCAATGTTTGTAAATTTATATCTTAATGTAAATGACGAGCTTCCCATTTAAAAAGGAGATAAGATGTATTTTTCCATTAAGCAAAGATTCATTTTGGAAAGTGAAAAGATTCATTTTGGAAATCAGAATTTTCCTATGTTGAGTTTTGCAAGATAAATCTGAGTTAGATAACAATGGAATATATCAGAAATCTCTGAGCTCAGTTACAGTATATAAGATTATTTAAATATGTATTTTTAAACATAATAGATTGGCTTCTTATAAGTTGTCTGCGTGTGTGTATGTGTGCGTGATCACAGAATGACTTTATTTCCTCTCTCCTGATCCAATATTCTAAGAAGTGTTAGTATTAGTCTCTCAGTTGTGTCTGACTCTTTGTGACCCCATGGACCATACCCCACCAGGCTCCTCCGTCCATGGAATTCTCCAGGCAAGAACACTGGAGTGGGTTGCCATTTCCTTATCCAGGGCACCTTCCCAACCCAGGGATCAAATCTGGGGCTCCCACCTTGCAGGCAGGCTCTTTACAGTCTGAGTCACCAAAAAGAGCTCTTTATATATATACCTTTCTTTGAAAATAATCACAATAAGTTGATGCCTTTTTGTTCTCTTTCTGAGTATCGCTTCCCTTCTCAACCTCATGATCTCACTTCCAACCCACTCACCTCACTAAAATATTTCTTGTCGTGTCTGACACATTCTCCTTTCTCTCTCTTAGATATCTGACACTCTTGATCAACTCCTCCCTGAAATGCAGGCTCCTTTGGCTTCCATTGGGTCCTCTTTATTTATTTTGTTGGTTCTACTTCCTCTACCTACCTCATCACTGTTGGCATTCTTTTGGCTTTTGTTCTTACTCTTCTTATCTTTCAGTATAAAGCAGCTCATTCATTCTCTTCTGTTCAACCAGCATCTCTGCACATGAACTCCCAAATCTTGACTTTAGCACCAGCCTTTCCTACCTAAACCTCTAATTCCACATCTTAAACTTCCATCATGTCCCTACTCTGAAATTCCATCCTCAACTTAAACTCAACATGTCCAAAACTATCCCCATTTACCCAATTCCTCCTCCCCAATTCCCCATTTCTGTCATTGACACCACCAGTCTCAACCATCATCTCCAACCATATTTTCTACTACTTGCCCACATGAACCTTCACTCAGGCCCACCTGCTCACCAACTTCCAAACTCAGTTTATTATCATGAGTTAAATCATGCCTACACCATCTACTAATTGTTGATGCAGGGGACTTTCAAGGTCATTTCATCAGCAAATCCAGTGGATCCTGCTCTTGTCCACTCTGGTCTAATTGAAACATGGCAGATAAGAATAATTCTTTAAATTCTAAGTGGGATCATAACTCTCCTCTGTCAAAACTTTCCATGGCTCACCATTTCACTCAGAGTAAAAGCCAAAGTCCTTCAACAGCCCCCAAGGCTCTATGTGACCTGACACTCTTCCACCCCTCTCACTTCCTCTTCCACCCCTCTCACCTCCTCTTCCACCCCCTCACCTCCTCTTCCACCCCCTCACCTCCTCTTCCACCCGCTCACCTCCTCTTCCACCCCCTCACCTCCTCTTCCACCCCTCACCTCCTCTTCCCCCCCTCACCTCCTCTTCCACCCGCTCACCTCCTCTTCCACCCCCTCACCTCCTCTTCCACCCCTCTCACCTCCTCTTCCACCCCTCTCACCTCCTCTTCCACCCCCTCACCTCCTCTTCCACCCCCTCACCTCCTCTTCCACCCCCTCACCTCCTCTTCCACCCCCTCACCTCCTCTTCCACCCCTCTCACCTCCTCTTTCCACCCCTCACCTCCTCTTCCACCCTCTCTCCTCCTCTCTTCCACCCCTCTCACCTCCTTTCCACCCCCTCACCTCCTCCCCTCTCCCCCCTCACCTCCCTCTTCCACCCCTCTCTCACCTCCTCTTCCACCCGCTCACTTCCTCTTCCACCCCTCTCACCTCCTCTTCCACCCCTCTCACCTCCTCTTCCACCCCTTCCACCTCACCTCCTCTTCCACCCCCTCCACCTCTCTTCCACCCCCTCCCTCCTCTTCCACCCCTCTCCTCCTCCCCTTCACCCCTCTCACCTCCTCTTCCACCCCTCTCCCCTCTCACCTCCTCTTCCCCCTCTCACCCCCCTCACTCCCTCTTCCACCACCCCCTCTTCCACCCCTCTCACCCCTCTCCACCCCCCTCCTCCTCTTCTCTCCCTCTCTCACCCCCTCTCCACCCTCTCACCTCCTCTTCCCCTCTCACCTTCTCTTCCACCCTCTCCTCCTCTTCCACCCCTCTCACCCTCCTCTTCTTCCACCCCCACCCCTCTCCACCCCCTCCTCTTTCCACCCCCTCTCTCACCTCCTCTCTTCCACCTCTCTCACCTCCTCTTCCACCCCTCACCTCCACCCACCCCTCCACCCCCCCCTCACCTCCTCTTCCACCCCCTCACCTCCTCTTCCACCCCTCTCACCTCCTCTTCCACCCCTCTCACCTCCTCTCTTCCACCCTCACCCTCTCACCTCCTCTCTCTACCCCTCACCTCCTCTCTCACCCCTCACCTCACCTCCTCTTCCACCCCTCACCTCCTCTTCCACCCCTCTCTCTTCCCCCCTCCTCTTCCACCCTCTCCCTCTTCACCTCCTCCACCCCCTCACTTCCTCTTCCACCCCTCTCTCACCTCCTCTTCCACCCCCTCTCCTCCTCTTCCACCCGCTCACTTCCTCTTCCACCCCCTCACCTCCTCTTCCACCCCTCTCACCTCCTCTTCTACCCCCTCACCTCCTCTCTCACCCCTCTCACCTCCTCTTCCACCCCTCTCACCTCCTGTTTCACCCCTCTCACCTCCTCTTCCACTACTCTCTCTTTTTCCAGCCACACTGAACCCTTTCTTATTCTCCTAAAATGCCAAAGACACCCCCTAACTCAGGGTTTAGAAGTTACTGTCTCTTCTGTATGGAATGCTTTTCCCGTAGATTTAATGCACTGATTCACTTTCTTCTCAGTCTTTGTTCAAATGTCACTCCAGTGAGGGCTTCCTTGATCACACTATGTGAAATTACACCACCCCCCAGCACTTTACCATAATCCCTACTATTTTTCTCTCCTTAACATTATCACCCATTAAAATACTATATCACTTACTTATTTATCTTATATGTTGCTTCTTTCTTCCCACTGAAATGTTAGTCTTACCATTAAGTAGGAATCTGTTCTGTTTTGTACACTGGCACATCCCCAGCTCCTAGAATAGTGTGTAGCACATATAATATTGTGCTCAATAAATATCTGTTCAGTTAATTAATGATTTGATTGTAAGTGTTGTGAGGGCAGTAGTCTTTTGGTCCTTTTGCAGTGCTTAACACAGAGGCAGACACATAGTAGATGCTTAGTGAATTTGTATTGAATTACATTTGAACCAATTTCATTATACAAGTATAACCTTGGGAATTTCCTAACGGCCTAGTGCTTAGGACTTTGTGCTTTCACTGCAGATGGTGCAGGTTCAGTCCCTGGTCAGGGAAGTACAATCCCACAAGCTGCATCGTGCAGCCAGGGAGAAGAAATAAATAAAGTGTATTAATATATATAACTCTAGTTTTAATAAAGATAATAAAAATAAAATTACTATGCTCTAATGAAATGCTGTTAAAATAGAAATCTACGAGTACATTTCACTCCTTTTCCATCAGTTTTTAGTAGAACAAACACTCTATGAACTTTGTATATACAAGCAGCAACATTTCTTTTTTCATGCAAAACATTATATTGAGCACCTGCTCTACAACTAGCACCAGGAATACAAAAGGGAACAGTCTCAGGCCCCAGGGAGAGAGTTCTGGGCCACAGAAGGTGGTTTATACTCTAGACCTAGAGCAACTCTGTCTTTCTGCAATGATGGAGTGTTATATATTGTATTGTTCAATATAGTAACTTGTAGCCACACATGGAGGTTGAGCACTTGGAATGTAGTTAATGTGCTAAGAAACTAAAATTTTAATTTTATTTAATTGCAGTTAAAACTTAATTTTAAAAGCCACATGTGGCTAGGAATACCTGTATTGGACAGAGAAGCTCTAATTCAAAGAAATAAAATGCAGAAGAGAGCTATGGCCCCCACAGTGGCAAACACTAAGTTTTTACTTTTATCCTGCCATAATGTATTCAAGGGCTTCACTGGTGGCTCAGACACAAGAGTCTGACTGCAATGCAGGAAACTTAGGCTGGATCCCTGGATTGGGAAGATCCCCTGGAGAAGGGAATGGCTACCCACTCCAGTATTCTTGCTGGAGAATTCCATGGACACAGGAACCTGGCAGGCTATGGTCCATGGGGTGGCAGAGTCAGACACGACTGAGTGACTAACACTAACCATATATTCAAGAGCTGCTTAAGGCCAGGCTAAGTAAGGGAGGGAGTAGTATGTATGTATGTATGTATGACTATATATGAGTCTGTGTATGTTTACTGATACTCATGGAAAACCAAGGACCGATTCTCCAGGCAAGAACACTGGAGTGGGTTGCCATTTCCTTCTCCAATGCATGAAAGTGAAAAGTGAAAGGGAAGTCGCTCAGTCGTGTCCGACTCTTAGCGAGCCCATGGACTGCAGCCTACCAGGCTCTTCTGTCCATGGGATTTTCTAGGCAAGAGTACTGGAGTGGGGTGCCATTGCCTTCTCTGAAGAGAGAGAAAGAGAGATAAAAAGATGCCCTCGATATCTGGCACAGCATAGGGGATCGGAAATCTTAATTTTCTTGTCACGTATTTCTATATCCTTTCCCAGTATGATTCAGAAAACTATTTAGGGACCTCAGATCTCAGGCCAAAAGGGCCATACAAGAAGAGAGGACATACATGAACAAGAAACAAGATGTAGAAAGACAACTTCCCCCCAAAATAGTCTTGCAGCCACAAATAAAAAAATGCTGGCTGTCCTGACACCCACTTACAACTCTCTCTCACTCCTGCTGGTTCCTCTGGCAGATTCACATGGAAGATTAAATTGCCAGTGCCCTTCTGCCACCCTATTGTTTTACTCTAACACTACAGGTAAACAGTAAACCAGAATATCAAAAGACCTACAGTCCTACAACTAATATTTCACTCAGGGTAAAAAGTTCAGCTGTTTGGTAAGTGATGAGTTTTCTGGTGAACTTCCCCTAGGGCTTCTCCAGGTATTATCTTTACATTGTATAACCAGGGGACCCAGGCTCTCTTTTAAAAGCTTCTTTTTAAAATGTTCAGAGCTGCAGTTCTGCATATCAAAGCCCTCCTGTTGCTATAGGAGGTGGAGGGATTAAAAATTTTATAATTGTTGGTGTGTTAGTCACTCAGTCATGTACAACCCTTTGCGACTGGAGCCTGCCAGGCTCCTCTGTCAGCCTACCATTAGGGTAATGGTAACTGCTAAATTATGAATCTCTCCACAGTCTCTGCAAAAGACCATACAGATTTTTTTTTAATGTAAATAAAACCACACAGGACCCACAACTTCAGCTTCATAAAGAGCCTAAAAACGCTACGAATTTCAAAGTAATTAAATTCTAGCAAGCACACCTCTAGAGCGCCCTCTTCATCCATAGATGTATGGAAAATGAGGGAATTCTGGGAAAACTGTGCAGAAAAAAGTAAGAGGGAGAAGACAAACTAAGGTTAATAGAGAGTAGACAAAATCATTCCTAGAAATAAAATGTCAGGTTATAGGGCAAGGTCTTGAAGGTGGGACTCAGAAGGATGGTTTCACCACTGTGGTGGGACCAGAAGGGATACAGAGGGAGAAGTACATATTCTGCGATGTGACAGGAAGAGTAAAAAGTTAGAAAGGAAAACTAAGAACTCTGTAGAAACAAAAGTGAACCATAAAATCAAAATACACATTAAGCCTTCCCTTTCCACAAAAAAAGTCATTCCTTAAATAAACTGCTCTTTACTCTACCCACAAAAGAAGACAGTCTTGAAATAGAGATTTGTGAGCCACCCAAACCCATCATCCTTATCCAAAAAATCAACCAAAAATGTAATTGTGACTCCATATTCATTTACTCTAGGAAGAAAGCAGAAAATGAAAACCAAAACATTATAGCAGAAGAGGATGTGGAGAGAAGGGAACCCTCCTACACTGTTGGTGGGAATGTAAATTGCAGCCACTAATGGAGAACAGTGGGGAGATTCCTAAAGAACTAAAAAATAGAGCTACCATATGACCTAGCAATCCCACTCCTGGGTATATCCAGAGAAAACCATAATTTGAAGAGAAACATGCACCCCAGTGTTCACTGAAGCACTATTTAAAATAGCCAGGACATAGAAGCAACATAAATGTCCATCAACAGAGGAATGGTTAAAGAAAATATGGTGTGTATGTGTAGATACTCACAATGGAATATTATTCAGTCATTAAAAAAGAACAAAATAATGTCATTTGTAGCAATATGAATGGACCTAGAGATTGTCATACTGAGTGAAGTAAGTCAGACACAGAAAGATAAATATCATATTATATTGCTTGCACATAGAATTTTTTTTTAAAGGTACAAATGAACTTACTTACAAAATAGAAGTAGAGTCACCAATGTAAAAAACAAATTTATGATTACCAGTGGGGAAAAGGGGAGGGTGGAATAAATTGGGAGATTGGGATAGACATGTACACACTACTATATATAAAATAGACAACTAATAAGGACCTCCTGTATAGCACAAATAACTCTACTTAGTACTCTATAATGACCTGTATGGGAAAAGAATCTAAAAGAGAGAGAGTCGTATAACTGATTCACTTTGTTATATGCCTGAAACTAACAGAACATTGTAAATCAACTATACTCCAATAAAAACTTTAAGAAAGCTAAAAATGGAGCTACCATATGATCCTGCAATCCCAGTCCTGGGCATATACCTGGAGAAAATCATAATTCAATAAGATACATTCATCTCAATGTTCATTGCAGAAAGAGAAAGACAAATACCATATGATCTCACTTACATGTGGAATGTCAAATATGACAAGATGGACATATCTATGAAACAGACAGATATAGAGAATAGATTTGTGACTGCCAAGGGTAGGGAAGGAGGGAAAGATTGGGAGTTTGGGATTAGCAGATGCAAACTATTATATATAGAATGGATAAAAAACAGAGTTCTACTTTATAGCACAGGAACTATATTCAGTATCCTGTGAGAAACAATAATGGAAAAGAAAAGTTGAGTCACCTTATTGTACAGTAAAAATTAACACAACATTGTAAATCAACTATGCTTCAATAAAATAAAATATTCTAGCAAATTAAAATTCCCCTCTAAAACACAGATACAACCATTAAGCAGAAGAATACTGTAATAGTTTAAATAAATACCCTAGCACTTCAATTAAATATTCTCAGAAAAGCACTTGGAGATGTGTAAAAAATATCTCAAATCAGATATTTTAAAATTTAAAACATAAATGGATTTGAAAATGGAAGAAATGAAAAAGGTTCACTTATCTCAGAAAAGAAACTAAAGAAAAGCCTAAACTATTTCAGACATTAAGATGAAAGTCACAAGGTGTTCAAAAAATATTTGAATAAAAGGTTAATAAGGAGCACTGAATAAAGGCAGGAAAATAATAAAGAGAATAAGGATGAGGTAAAGAAAAAAAACAAAAATTATCAGAGACAAAATGAATGAAAGCAAGAGAGACAAAGGAAGTCAAATATTTTGGAGTACTTGAGGAAAAAGAACAAAATCATAGAACTAATATTTAAAACTATAATCCAAAAAAGTTTTTCAAAATATCTGAATCTATACAGAAAAGATATGCCTTATATTTGGAAAAATTAGAATAGTCAATTCTAGGTTTCTGATATTCCATAGCATCTGAAATAACACAGAAATGCAATTCTCTCTATATGTAAACAAAATAAAATATCAGAATAACTAACCTCTGATGATTCAGTGTTCCAAAATATTGTTGCATTCTTAATCATCACAAGTTCAAATTTAGAGTCTGTGAATATATATTCTCCAGCTTTTACAAAGGCGACCTCTCCATTATCATCTAATTGCCAATTAAGAATATCATAGTATCCAGTCACATCTCCATTATCATCAATTTCTATTCTCATTCCATTATGGGTTGTAAACTGAAGTGTCTTCATATAGTACATTAGCTAGAAAAACAGGGAAAGGAACAACAGAGGGAAAAAAAAAAACAATTTGTAAAACTTTTATTGCTTAGAAAACAAGCTTTATAAAGAAAATAATCTCAAAACTCATATCTAATTCATGGGACTGAATTTTTTCCTTCTCTATACCTTTGCTGTCTAATACCACAGCTTCTAGCCACATGTGACAATTGAAACCTGAAAAGAGGCTGGCCAAATCAGGATGGGCTATAAGTCTAAAATACAAACTGGGCTGCAAAAAGTTAGATCAAAGAAATGTAACTTCTCTCATTATGAATTTCAAGAAATTATTTTTATATTATGTTACCATGATCATGACCACAGGTTAAAATATTATTTGGATTAAATAAGATATATTATGTTTAATTTCATCTGTTCCTTTTTGTTTTTTAATTTGGTTACTAAAATTTTTTAAATTACCTGTGTGGGTTTTAAATTTCTATTGGCCAGTACTGATCTATACCAAGGTAAAGTGATGTCTCATATTTCCTAATACCTACATACCTAGGGAAGAGAGACTATTCCCTCTTAGATTTTTTCACCAATAGGTACCAGTCTGCCCTGCTACCACCATTCCCTTCCCTGTATATCAGGGCATAGATGAGGAAGTGGCTAACTAATTGCCTTAGAAAAATTCAAGGTGGTTTCCCAGGAAGTGGCCCTCTGATTTGGGTTTTAAAAAATTAGTAGCGATTTGCCTGACAAACATTGGGATCAAGGAGATTCTAAGCCAAGGGAATAATATATGAGACAAGGCTGTGCCAAAGAGGCCACTGGGGAGAGTACAAAAGTAGATGGAGCTGACTGTACACCTACAGAATGATTTCATAGACATGAACAGGAGCCCCTAACAAAATAATACCTCTAGTACTCTTGCTTCCTGCCAGCAACCTTAGCTGGGGTAAGAGCATGTGTCCTGTAGTATGAAGGTAACCAGTCTGAGCTGAGATACATCCTGTGCCCGTGGTTTTTGTCAGCACCACATGCTGGACTTAGGTTTTCCAACCAGAGGGGTTAGTCCAATCCCTACTCTCCACAAACCAGAAAGACACTCAATATAGCTGAAAGAGCCTGAATTATGGTTTATGATGATTTGGAGTCATTTTCTGGCTCTGTCAAGTGACATAAGCTTGGATAAGTTGTATATCCTAACTAAGCATTAGTTTTCCAGTCCATAAAAGAAGGGAAATCATTCCTGTCCTACCTCTGTCATAGGGATTAAGGTAATACAGCTGAAAGGTTTTAGTAAGTCAGTATACCAAGGGAGCATAGTGAAAGTCACTCAGTCATGTCCGACTATTTGCAACCCAGTGAACTATACAGTCCATGGAATTCTCCAGGCCAGAATACTGGAGTGGGTAGCCGTTCCCTTCTCCAGGGGATCTTCCCAACCCAGGGATCAAACCCAGGTCTCCTGCATTGCAGGTGGATTCTTTATCAGCTGAGTCACCATAGAAGCCCATACCAAGGGAAGTATTATAATAGTCACCATACACTTGCCCTTTTATCTCTCCCTCTTTTCCTATATGCTGTTCTCAATCAACATGACAACTACATCAGCGTTCGCAACAGGGTGATATTTTTGCCTGGTCCATTGAGGAGAGACTCATTTTTCTTTTCCAGTCTTCAGAAGAGTTAAGCAAGGAAATTTTCAAAGGCTGCCACCTTACAATCTTTCCGTAATTCTACCTGTTTAGCCTCATTGGATGGCAGGACAGAGTTCCCTACCATCAGGCATGCAAAAGAATTTAGAAATGTCAAATAAACTACAAGAGTAAAAGATATCATTTTGGTTTTAAAACAATCACAATTTTTTACTTTGTGATGCGTTTATAAAACTTTCTTAAATGTGTCCATTAACTTTCTCTAATGTGAGGTCTTGCTTTTCAGATTTAACTTATATTATTCTGGGAATGTGTTCATGGACTAAACCATCAACATTAACCCTGACACTATGTGGTCCTTTGACCCTTCCTAAAAGCTTTTTTCTCTGCAATCCTAACACATATTTGTTGCTTTTTGAGAAAATTTAAATTGTAATATTGAAATCATCAAATAATGAAGAGTTGTTGTTTACCATATAAAAGGATCCATTTTATTTTAAAAAAGAAGCGCTCAGATAATTTATTTTAAGATGAAAAATAGCATAACATATAGCATAACTTAATTTCTATAACTTAATCTTTAGCATAAGTTAATTTCTCATTTTGAATTTACCACAATTTCCCCAGTTCTATGAACAACTTAGTTCTTACTCAGATCTTGGTTCTAATTCCATTCTAAATGTAAATAGGACTCAGGAGAAATGGCTACTACAAGACTGGATAGAGAAATACAAGATGAATCTGCAATATCTTAGTGTTCCAGAAAGTAAATTAATCGGAAATTACAGTGACTTGCTCAAAAGAAATAGGAGCCAACTCAAAGTGACTCCCAATTGTCAAACCTGGGAAATTTTGAGCAACAGAATATATAATGATATTAATGTGTCATTAATGAGACACAGTGGCATCCTATAAGAGATAAAAAAGGATATGTATCACTTTTGCAGTAGTCTTGCCAAAAATGCATAACCTAAATGTAATCATGAGGAAAAGTGAGAGTGAAAGTGAAGTCGCTCAATCCTGTCCAACTCTTTGCGACCCCATGGACTGTAGCCTATCAGGCTCCTCCATCCACACGATTTTCCAGGCAAGAGTGCTGGAGTGGATTGCCATTTCCTTCTCCAGGGGATCTTCCCGACTCAGGAATCGAACCCAGGTCTCCCGCATTGCAGGCAGATGCTTTACCATCTGAGCCACCAGGGAAGAGAAATTAGACAAATGTAAATTTAAAAACATTTTATGACCAGTATTTATGAAAACTATTCTGTTCATTAAAACAAACAAGGAAGAATGGACTTTGGGAATGGTTTCAGAAAATGCAACACAGAGGCTGACACTCTCCATTTGTTCCTTAAAAATTTTTATTCCATATTTTTCGTAATCATCATCAGCTGCTATGGTGCCTATCCAGACCCAACCAAAATGTTGGATAAGTTGTACCATGGCCTCCGACTGGATCTTATCATTGGCCACTGTGTGAAGAAAAGATGGAAACTGGTATTTGTCACGAAGAAGTGAGCTGGTAGAGGCATAGCCCACCTAGGATTGAAAGTATTCATACAGTTATTAGAAAGTAATAGATGAACCTCAAATTACACCATCTCTTAGTATTTGTATTGGAGAAGGAGAGAACTTAACAGTTCTCTCTCTATTCTCACACCCTTCCAGAGATAAAAGGACTTCTGCTCCTCTCCCTGTTCCAAGCAGGGTGGGGACTGTTAGAGGGAGCACTTTGGGCCCCTTTTCCCACCTCACCCCAAGAAAGTCGGGGAACTAATTATTAAGGTGATGACATCCAATGGGCCACTTTTCCTACTCAGGGTCACACCACTGAAAGGAAGGTCTTGAGCCCTTTCATCTGTTTTCTTGAGACTAGGTGTGTGATTCAAGTCATCCAGGCTCTGTCTCTGATCTAACTCCTAATCCGTACAGATGATGGAATGAGCAGGCTCACAGTCTGTCTGGCAGGTGCATTTCCCTCTCCCTCCCTCCTTCCCTCCACCCCTCTCCCTCCCTTTGTTCTCTCTCTCTCCATCATCACTGGTTTCCCTCTTTTTCTCTTCTTCTCTTTCCTTCTTTCTCTCTGCCAAAATTTCTGGGTGTGTAAGTCCCAAGACTTAGATTGAGAAAGATGGTAGGAAGCTTCACTTCAACCTCAAGTTTAAGTCTTATTGTCCAACAAACTTACTAGAAGCCCTCATTTTATAGCCACTTGCCTAGATAAATGAGGTATCTTTCTATTTTTTGCCAGGGGTCCTTGTGTGACTTTTCCATCAGTGAGAATTTAAGAATGAAAGTAGAGTAGCCAGTGCCATGAATTTCTGACACTCTTATATACATTTCATACATACGTACCTTCCCCTCAACCTCAGCAACTATGAAGTTAAGAAAATATGTCACATTCTCCCCATCCCATCCCATTGCCATCCCATGTTATTGCATCACCTCCAATAAGACCTCCTAAAATTACATAGTTCCATGATGACCACTTTTTTCATAAGTGACAAATTATTCCTATTTTTCTGTTTATGCTTTGTCCTAATCTTAGGGAAAACCACTAGACCATTCAGGTATGACCTAAATCAAATCCCCTATGATTATACAAAGGAAGTGACAAATAGATTCAAGGGATGAGATCTGATAGAGTGTCTGAAGAACTATGGACAGAGGTTCGTGACATTACCCAGGAGTCAGGGATCAATATCTCTCCCAAGAAAAAAAATTGCAAAAAGGCAAAATGGTTGTCTGAGGAGGCCTTACAAATAGCAATGAAAAGAAGAGAAGCAAAAGGCAAAGGAGAAAATGAAAGATATACTCATTTGAATGCAGAGTTCCACAGAACAGCAAGGAGAGATAAGTAAGCCTTCCTCAGTGATCAATGCAAAGAAATGGAGGAAAATAATAGAATGGGAAAGACTAGAGATCTCTTCAAGAAAATTAAAGATACCAAGGGAACATTTCATGCAAAGATGGGCTTGATAAAGGACAGAAATGGTATGGACCTAACAGAAGCAGAAGATATTAAGAAGAGGTGGCAAGAATACACAGAACTATGCAAAAAAGATCTTCATGACCCAGATAACCACGATGGTGTGATCGCTCACCTAGAGCCAGACATCCTGGAATGTGAAGTCAGGTGGGCCTTAGGAAGCATCACACACGAACAAAGCTAGTGGAAGTGACAGAATTCCAGTTGAGCTATTTCAAATCCTAAAAGATGATGCTGTGAAAGTGCTGCACTCAATATGCCAGCAAATTTGGAAAACTCAGCAGTGGCCACAGGACTGGAAAAGGTCAGGTCTCATTCCAATCCCAAAGAAAGACAATGCCAAAGAATGTTCAAACTACTGCACAATTGCACTCATCTCACACACTAGTAACAGAGAAGGCAATGGCAACCCACTCTAGTACTCTTGCCTGGAAAATCCCATGGATAGAGGAGCCTGGTAGGCTGCAGTCCATGGGGTCGCAAAAAGTTGGACATGACTGAGTGACTTCACTTTCACTTTTCACTTTTCACTTTCATGCATTGGAGAAGGAAATGGCAACCCACTCCAGTGTTCTTGCCTGGATAATCCCAGGGACGGGGGAGCCTGGTGGGCTGCCATCTATGGGGTCGCACAGAGTCGGACACGACTGAAGCGACTTAGCAGCAGCAGCACACACTAGTAAAGTAATGCTCAAAAATTCTCCAGGCCAGGCTTAAACATTATGTGAAACTTGATCTTCCAGATGTTCAAGCTGAATTCAGAAAAGGCAGAAGAACCAGAGATCAAATTGCCAACATCCGTTGGATCATCGAAAAAGCAAGAGAGTTCCAGAGAAACATCTACCTCTGCCTTATTGACAATGCCAAAGCCTTTGACTGTGTGGATCACAAGAAACTGTGGGAAATTCTGAAAGAGATGGGAATACCAGACCACCTGACCTGCCTCCTGAGAAATCTGTATGCAGGTCAAGAAGCAACAGTAAGAACTGGACATGGAACAATAGACTGGTTCCAAATTGGGAAAGGAGTACATCAAGGTTGTATATTGTCACCCTGCTTTTTTAACTTATATGCAGAGTACATCATGAGAAATACTGGACTGGATGAAGCATAAACTAGAATCAAGATTGCTGGGGGAAATATCAATAACTTCAGATATGCAGAAGACACCACACTTATGGCAGAAAGTGAAGAACTAAAGAGCCTCTTGATGAAAGTGAAAGAGGAGAGTGATAAAGTTGGCTTAAAGCTGAACAGTCAGAAAACTAAGATCACTTCATGGCAAACAGATGGGGAAACAGTGGAAATAGTGGCTGACTTTATTTTCAGGGGCTCCGAAATCACTGCAGATGGTGACTGCAGCCATGATATTAAAAGATGCTTGCTCCTTGGAAGAAAAATATGTTGGTCTATGACCAACTAGACAGCATATTAAAAAGCAGAGACATTACTTTGCCAACAAAGGTCCATCTTAGTTTTTCCAGTAGTCATGTATGGATGTGAGAGTTGGACTATAAAGAAAGCTGAGTGCTAAAGAATTGATGCTTTTGAACTGTGGTGTTGAAGAAGACTCTTGAGAGTCCCTTGGACTGTAAGGAGATCCAACCAGTCCATCCTAAAGGAAATCAGTCCTGAATATTCATTGGAAGGACTGATGCTGAAGCTGAAACTCCAATACTTTGGCCACCTGATGTGAAGAGCTGACTCATTTGAAAAGACCCCGATGCTGGGAAAGATGAAGGTGGGAGGAGAAGGGGATAACAGCAGATGAGATGGCTGGATGGTATCACCGACTCAATGGACATGAGTTTGAGCAAACTCCAGGAGTTGGTGAATGACAGGGACACCAGGCATGCAGCAGTCCATGGGGTTGCAAAGAGTTGGACATGACTGTCTGAACTGACTGAGCCTTATTCCATTTTGGCTAAAGTTATACTCTTCTTTGCAACCTCACAAACACCGATATCATGGAAGCCATATGTAGGGAAGAATCTCATTTTGGAAGCAGAGACACCTGATTTCAAATTCCAGCTACATAATCAAGTTACTAAAACCTTCTGAACCTGTTTCCCCATGAGTGAAATCAGGGTTATGACATCTATATCCTAAGGTTATTCAGTACATTAAATGAGACAATACATTTGAAAGTGCTTATTGTGTACAAGACTTCTTTTACCTTCTTTGCAGATTTACTACAAGATTCAAAGGAGAAGCTCTCTCTAGAGGTTCCTAGAAGGGGCATGGACCACAGTCGGGACTTGTGGGAGGCAGCGCTCACAGCGGCACAGTCTGTCTGAGCTGCATGAAGCCCACATTGAAGATGTCACCTCTGTCACCTGACCTCTCTTAGTTCTGTTTCTCACTCTCATCCTGTTCCTCCCACATCTATATATGCAGCTTTATTAGACACACTATGTAAATGCTACTTTTAAAAATTATTTTAACTTCTCCCATTACTTCAGTAACACAAATAAGCCTAATCAGCCTTCACATTACTAAGTCTTGACTTGACACTTTGGTGAACCATCCCTGGAAATAAACACAGAGCTTTACTTATATTTTCTTAATTATCCATTCTTCCTAATATTAATAGCATCTATTCTTAGGCTGAAATATGTCACTGGCCCCTGAATTAAAAATAATCTATAACTTAGAATACCAACACTCTCTTTTGTGAAATTCCCAAGTGCTTTTCAGTGTGTTAGTGTTTGAACAAAAAATGTCATGATTAATAAGTATTAATATGATTGATAAGTATTAAAACAGGCCAGAACCAAAATGAGTTTCTTATACCATCTATCAGTCAACCAAGTACTTCTCCATCAGCTACTCTACTTCACCTAGTGCTTCAGAGAGTACTGCTTAGTGAGATGTCAACAGAAAACTCACTGGGTCACAATCTTAAGCTCAAAACTAAGGCAGGATCCTAAGGGATGTAGAAGAGTCTGGAGTCACCAGTCATAGTTGCTGAGGGCAGACTGAATATCAGCATCACCACAGCCTCTTTGTCTCCAACTTATCCCAGCCTCACCTGATCACCTTACTTACTCTTTGCTGCAGTTTCACATAGCTTGTTTCTTTATAAATTTGTACCCAGCACAATATTCTGAAATACCTGAGGTAAGTAATACAACCCTAGAACTCTTGAAGCGGCAACCGACAAGGATGATCCACCTGCTCCGTGAATTCCTGCCAGCATTGCCCCAGTGCTGTTTCTAAAATTGGGTTTGTTTTCTTCCTGCCCTGTAAGGAATACCAGTGCTGCTTCCATGTATTTGGAGATAGTGTAGCAGGTATCAAAGATCTGATAGCCCAAAGTGATGTTGGGCAAAATATCTTTCCTTTCGTTAATCTCCTTGATGGTGTGGATCATGATTTTCATCCAGCAGAATCCCTGGAAGTTGATCCTGAAAAGGAAACGTCTTTTGTTAGGCTCAGTCAATGAGTAGATCTGTGGAGGGGAAAGCAGCTTTTAGCTGGGATTGGTGCTGGAGCTTTTTGCCAAAACATCAATGGGCACCTGCCTTGTCTGAGCATGGTAATATTTCATGAAAAGATATTCCAAATGTAAAGGGTTCAAGTATGAATCATATTCATCATTGATTGGCTTGAGCTGGGAAGCATCTTTTTGGACACATGGTTATCTCTTTTCACAAAAATATTCTTCTATTCTCAATTCCCACTACCACACAGAACACTCAGTAATTCCTCAATACATTTTTCCCCATTTATTGGAAGACCCTGCTACCATATGAGTCTACTTCCCTCCTCCTTATCTCCCTATAAATTTCTCTGGTTTTCTTCTGGATATTAATTATAATAACAAAATTTTTGTAAATACATGAAAATACTTATGATAGATCTGCTGCTGCTGCTGCTGCGTCACTTCAGTCATGTCCAACTCTCAGCGACCCCATGAACTGCAGCCTACCAGGCTCCTCTATCCATGGGATTCTCCAGGCAAGAGTACTGGAGTGGGGTGCCATTGCTTTCTCCGTATGATAGACCTACATATAAGCAATACATAAAATTTATATATACTATGTACGACTCCAATAGATCACTTTTCCTGTCATGATTTGATTGTTGACGTCTAGATTATTTAACTGAGGATGTCTGTTTTCTATCATTCTCACATTTAACCATGAATGAAATGCCTCCTCCTTTCCATTCCCTAGCCATAAAAAGGAAAATTATTTCTCTGGTAATCTATCACACCATCGTCTCCATTAAAAATAACTATTCTATTTCCAACTCTTTCTTTTTTCTAAGTTTTAACCAAACTTTAACCTATCTGAAAGCAAGGACCTCCAGAATGGTTTCTCTTAATGTCCTCTGTAGCTATAGTACCTAACTCCATATTTTCTACTCAATAAATATTTTTGAATTAAATATCTAATAGCAAATAGTCCTGTTGGCAAATTAGATTTTTTCCTCCATATCTCTTTAACTGAACTTTCTAGTTTAGTTCAGCTTTGCCTTTCATTCAATACATAGTTACTGAGTTCCATTGGTGCTAGTTACTATAAATGTAACAGTGAGAAAGATAGACACTTCAGTGTCTAGGCAAAGAAACAGGAAATAGCCAATCAATGCACAAAATGATAAACATACCAACTGGGACAGACATAGGGACCAGGAGGTAAAGAGGTGGGGGCACCTAACTGGAGGACTTAACAGCCAAGCTGATGCTTGAAGGATGATATAAGAGCAGGGGATGGACGCTGCAAGCAGAGGGAACAGTAAGTGTGAAGGCATGGTAACAAGAGGACATGACATTTTAGGAATGGGAAGATCAGGACACTTGGCAGACAGGGTAGGAATAGGTATGGCATAGGAAGAGGAGACTGGAGAACCAGGAGACTAAACATGTAGGGCTTTATCATCCTAAGACAACTGGCTTCTAAATTTACACAGATGGCTATATAAATTGGCATACACATTTTTGAAATAAACATAGCAATATCTTTTTTAAGGTGAGAGAGTAAGACATTTCAAGAGCTAGAAAAATGTTCACCTGCTTTGAATAAAAAATTCTACCCCAGAGAATTTATCTAAAGAGATTGTTCTTCCCAAGGAAAAAACTAGATATGTTCCAAATTGTTAATTTTAGAATTATTTATGATATTTAAAAATTGGAAAGAATTAACGTGCCCAGCGATAATAAATTACGGTACATTGACTTGAAGGGAACATTTTCCATCATTAAAATCTATAATTAGAGAAATGACACTGCAGCATGCATGTAACATTAGGTAAAACAATCTGTGTGCAAAGTTGTTTCTATACTATAATTAAAACTATACATAAATTATGTGAATGTTTGGATAACTATCAATAGGAAAAAATTTAAATGAGTGCAGGGTAATTAATGAAAGGGTGGGATTTGGGATAATTTTTCTTTCATCAGTGATTTCCATTATGATACTCACAGTATCATTATACAATGTATATCTTTTGTTCCCCAGAAAATTTCTATAAATCCTAGCTTTGTTTAGATGAACCAAAACAAGAATTAAAATACTCCTTTCTTCCTTCCATTTCATTGTCTTTATCTTCTCTGAACATTTCCAAAATAACAGAAAAGCCTTCCTCTTCTGTGCAGTTTAACTGATGGCCAACCAAAGCTAGCATCCTGTTAAAATTGTGGGTTTCAGAGTAAGAATTCTCCAAACTCCAACTAGCATATCTAGATCAGCTATAGGTAAACATTAATGATGCCAAGATGAAATTATTATCTGATTAGGCCCAGCCTGGCTCCTGAATACCACCTATTCAGGCCTCCCATGAGGGCTTTCTCATTGGGAGGGTAAGTTGCATCTCATGGAGGAATATAAAGAGGCTTGGAGAATACTGGAATTGGGTACAGATATATAGAAACTGTTACTGATTATCAGTGAAAATTATATAGCTCTAATTTTTAAGAAAGTATATCTAAAAATGTAAATATGGAATGTAAATAGAATATTTTATAATATCAATAATATTTTTATAATATCCAATATATAGGTATGTTATGGCATAAAGATGAGCAATTTGGGTTTCAATCAACAGGCTGAGAGACAAGCAGAATCCCCACAATGAAGCCTTATATCTCTGATCTAATTCAGGACAAAGAACTAACTTTTTAGATACCCAAACCACGTGAAACAAGGTTCATACTAAATATGAAGAATCAGAATGTCATCAGACTTCTTAGCAGCAACACTGAAAGTCAGAAGATGCTGAAGTAACCATTTCAAGAATCCTTAGGCTTTGAGTTAAAGTCAAGATGGAATAAGCACACACAACCTCTCTCCCACTGATTTCAACTAAAATCCCTGAACTGAGGATATAAAGCAGCAATCAGACTACTCTGAAAATTGAATAACAGGTGGACTAGAGAGGGAAATCAAGATATCCTTGATACAGTGAATTATTTTTTAAATGGGACATACTTTCTTCTAACCACTGTATCAATCACAGTGGAAATCTCAAATTATTTTTTAATGAGGGAGTAGATTTTTACTAAAAATATGTGTATTGGCTTTTCTATTTTATCTTGCTAGGAAAAGAATCTTCAGAAGCTCCAAAGAAGGGTGAAGAGCAAGTTAAGTGACTCCACTGATGAAATAACATGTCCTCTACTACGACAAACTCTGGTTTTCAGTTTATGCTGGTAAAGATTGAATCAGTGAAAAACTCTTTGAAAAATAATGAACTGACTATAAACAATGTAGCCATGAGCAGAAGCACTTCTTTCCCACTTAAACATTTGCTTCACTGTAAGAATGGAAAAGAATTAGAAGACCCAGGAAAGAGTTAATTAGGGACTGATTACAATCCTTTCCTTTTGCCAGCAACAAACAGTTTATCTATCCCTCTAGTGATATTTTAAACACGTAGCATGAACTGTGACCAAAGGGAAGGAGTTATGATCAGTCAATATTGAATTGTATAAGAAGTTGCCAAGGGACTTCCCTGGTGGTCCAGTGGCTAAGATGCCGTGCTCCCAATGCAGGGGCCAGAGTTCAATCCCTGGTCAGCGGACTACGTCCCACATGCCCCAACTAGGATCTAGCACAGCCAAACAAATAAATCAATATTTTTTAAAAAAGAAGTTGCCGACATTTTTACAAAATGCATTTATAATTACCATGCAGCATCATGGAAGTGATTAGGATATGAGGTAAAATGCTCCCAAATAAAACCGTGTCCATACTATGAGCACAACTATGCAAAAATTATGGTTGCATTTATATAAAGTGTTGAGAAAGAATACAAGGAAATGAAAAAGAAAGAGCTGCTTTGTTATGGCAGTAGAACAGTGTGAATAGTTCATTTCCTTTCATCTCTGGCATTCTTTTCACATCAAAACTATGTGTGTTTCACACCCAGAAATATAACCCATGTTTGCCTTTCTTACAGTGGGTTCTTAGCAAATTCAGATCATCAGTCATGGATCCCATTTGTTGACATGACAATTCTGGGATGAGGGGAACAGGCCAGCAGCCTTCCAGCCGGAGGACTCTTGCTATGAACACTAGCTCATAAATAAATCAGCATTCTGGCACTCTGTATTCTCACTTCAGGAGCCTTTAGTCTAGTAACAATTCAAAGTAAAGCTGCAACACTGCACAATTCTACACCAGTGCTTCTCAGACTCAATGTGTGCATGAATCATCAGGAGGTCTTGTCAAAATGTGGAATCTGATTCAGCAGATGTGGGATGCAGCTTGGGATGCTACATTTCTAACAAGCTCTTAGGTGATGCTGATGCTCCACAGACCATCCTCTCAGGAGCAGTGTTCTATATCATGCAAAATCTGTCTATTTTCTTTCTTGTTTCTAAGCAATCATGGTAAGTCTACCTTGGAGAAATGGAGGCAGAGAAACAGTAAGTACCTATCTTGAGTCAAATAAATAGTGTCAAAAGTCAGGGCTGGCATCATAGCTCCAGTTCCAGACTCTCACACTCCCACCACTGCTTCACCCTACTTCCTACATCTGATGTAAAAAGAATACAAAAACAATGGCTTACCTCTCACATTTTGCTGATACCGGCTCCAAAATAGACTTATTTGCTGGGATGGTCCTGGAACAAATAGGAAACAGTCCTCCGATAACAAGTGCATGGTTTTTGGCATCTACTGCTGCTGCTGCTGCAGCTAAGTCGCTTCAGTCGTGTCCGACTCTGTGTGACCCCATAGACGGCAGCCCACCAGGCTCCCCCGTCCCTGGGATTCTCCAGGCAAGAACACTGGAGTGAGTTGCCATTGCCTTCTCTCTGGGCACCTACATATCCATTCAAATCAAACTTGCCCAGCAGCCGACAGGTCTGTTCTTCCTCTTCTTTGCCTTTGATGCCCAATTTAGCCCATAAAAAAGCAAGCAATCCTGCTACTGCTAAGTCACTTCAGTCGTGTCCAACTCTGTGCGACCCCATAGACACAGCCCACCAGGCTCCCCTGTCCCTGGGATTCTCCAGGCAAGAACACTGGAGTGGGTTGTCATTTCCTTCTCCAATGCATGAAAGTGAAAAGTGAAAGTGAAGTCGCTCAGTCGTGTCCGACTCTTAGTGACCTCATGGACTGCGGCCTACCAGGCTCCTCCGTCTATGGGATTTTCCAGGCAAGAGTACTGGAGTGGGGTGCCATTGCCTTCTCCGAAGCAATCCTAGAACCAGACATTTCTTCCCACTAGCCATTTTTAATACAATAAGTTTGGGAGAAATGGCCACTGTTAAAAGTTTTAAGGAGGTGCCTTGCTAGAGTGTTCCAGTGAGTGTGTGTGGGCCCCTTCCCAGTGGACTCAGTTTGCCACTGCTTGCTACTTAATTGTCATGCCTCAATCATTCACAGAGCCTCACACTCACCTGAAATTTGTGTACCTGCACTAGGAGCTGAGTAATCCTCTTGAAAGGAGCCTTGTAAAAATCTCTTTTATGCTTAGCAATAATATATGATGGCATAATAGTGGCTTTTGAGATTCAAATAGAATCACTTTGTAGAAATTGTCCCTTTCTTGTTTCTCAGCCTCATTCATTCTCACTTCAGCCAGGTTTCTGGGAGCTGCCCTTGCCCCCAAAGTAAAAAAAGGCATTCTGCTTCATTATGAAGTAAAAAAAAAAAAACAGGAGCCATCAGGCCACACTCTATCCTTAGGGGTATAGAAAAAAATGAATGGAAAACCATGGAAGCATTGGACTAGAAGATATCACTTTGAATCTGTGTTCTGCCACTTATGTTAATGTGATGGTGGGAAAGTCACTTCACTTCTATGCCTCAAGTGCCTTATGAGTCACTAGGATGATAATAAGTTACCCTAGATAAATTCTGTAAAGCCTATTAAGAGTTCAAGGAATATTTTTCACGTACATCATTTTCTTTAATCATCTCTTCAAGGTGAAGTGTTGCCCTCAGCTTACTTTGCTGACTTTGTCACTGGTTCAGGGACAAATCCCTGAGAATTTCTGGGTTCTTGCCTGAGAATCCTCTCTCGTGACTTCTTGCTTGGCCCCTCTCAGAGACATCTTCCAATCTCTTTCTCTAGGTCAGTTCACCATAGATCTCCAGTCTGCTTCTTTGTCCCTTCTCAAATATCTCCCCTGGGAGTATAAAGAGTATTTTCAGGATTCAGTCCAGTAATATGTATCAGGAGCATGAAAAATGACTATATTCTTTGATCATGTGATTTTACTTTAAAGTATTTATTCCAAGGAAGCAATGCTGCTGCTACTGCTAAGTCGCTTCAGTCGTGTCCGACTCTGTGCAACCCCATAGACGGCAGCCCACCGGGCTGCCCCGTCCCTGGCATTCTCCAGGCAAGAACACTGGAGTGGGTTGCCATTTCCTTCTCCAGTGCATGAAAGTGAAAAGTGAAAGTGAAGTCGCTCAGTCGTGTCCAACTCTTTGCATCCCCATGGACTGCACCCTACCAGGCTCCTCTGTCCATGGGACTTTCCAGGTAAGAGTACTGGAGTGGGGTGCCATTGCCTTCTCCAAGGAAGCAATAGAGAGGCACATAAACACGATATATAAGAATATCAAGAACAAGGACTTCCCTGGTGGTCCAGTGGTTAGGAATCTGCTTCCACTGAAGGGAAGTTCAATCCCTAGTCGGGAACTAAGATACCACGAGCTGTATGGTACAACAACAACAAAAAAGAATACTGAATACAGTTTATTTATGACAGTAAAAAAAAATGAACAAATCAAATGTATACAATAAAGAGTTTCTAAAATAAATTACAATCAATTCATATGATGGAAAACAAAGGAGTGATTCAAGTCATATTTTAGAAATATATTTACTCACAACAGAAAATCTCAATATGCTTACCATGAAGGTAACAGATAACAAAGTACCATATACAGTCGTACTCTATATTTCTAAAATTTACCAATATATTACTGCTCTTTCATACACATATCTCCATTAAAAGCACTAGAAGAAACCATTGCAAACTAAGAGAAAAAGAAAAAAGTAGGAAAAAAAATCCCTTTTCCTATTATTTTAATGATCCTAGGATTTGTATATTTCCATGTTCATTTCTGGCCCAGATTGACACTCATCCAGTACTTTCAATTAGTTTTTGATGGTAGATTGCAGCTGATTTTAATTTTCTTTATATTTTTCTATATTTTCCCACATGTTCTACAATATTCTTATATTTCATTTATAAATAGAAAAAATACTACTGTAAGAAACTCCCCCCAAAAAAAACTTCCCCTTTTTACAACTCCTCCACACATGCACATTCCACTACAATACCTTCTACACACACATGCACGTGTGCACACACACATACATGTGCACACACACACACACACATTTACTCCCCTAATATCATCATCACTATCACTCACCTGGGTCCCACCAACCCATCCACACAGAAGTCATCTCCTAAAGGATTTCCAGTACTCATCTGCTGGTTAAGTGTAATCTCTACCTGACCCTGAGGAACCCCTCAAGAGAGTCCCCATTACCACTTCACCTGTGAAACTGCAGGCCCACGCCACAGTACCCCATAGCTGACTAGACCCTCAACAAGCAAGCTAGTGGATGGCATGCCCTTGGCCCCTGACTGCATCCATCTGTCAAATATATAACTAGTCTTAGTTTTCTAAAATGTTCATGGGCCATACGTTCCACCCTCAGACTTCAAAATGATGCTGAAATGAAAGAACTTAAAGAAAAGATGGATTCCCTGGAAAATCTTTTCCAGGATAGACTTCAGAGTCTGTGGCTTCATCTAAACACAGGGGCACTCTGGGTGACAAACTGCTCCTCACCAACAGCCTGGGAATCCTCTCATTAGCTGCAAAGGTTTAGTCCTTTAGGCCTTTCGCAAAACCATTTGGAACTATTCCTCACTCATCTTTGCTCTTCCTTTTTACCAGAAGACAGCTGTTTCTAAGCAATTATCCCTCTTGTTGCCAAGGGCTACCCTTGTGCAAAGATATGTTTATTACCAAATCTGTGCCATCTTCATCCTCCGGGCAAAAGCTGCACTAGGCACCATTAAAATCATTAAAATTGATTAAGTTATATTAACAATAACAAAATTAGCATTTTATAGCACTTCATATTGTACAAATTGCTTCCACATGCATTATTCTTCCTCTAGGTCAGGAACTAGATTCAGTGATGATGAGGCTTCTGATTTGTGTAGCAGCATCTGATGGCCAGTGTTTTATAGTTCCCAGGATGCTAGTATATTTTGCTGGGGCCACATGACTACATTCTCCAAATGTAGCAGAATTCATCAAAGATGATACTGAGAATAGAAAAAAAGTCTGTGCTCTTAGAGTGGTTTTATTAACTGCACAGGGACGGGTGTCCAACACCTCACCTTGCCCTCATAACACCCCACGTGACTGGTTTTCTTTTGTTCACTTTACAAATGAGTTCACACGGCTAATACATGCTAACATGCAGATACCAAAGCCTGTGTCCTTTCTGAGGATTTGTAGTAGAGAGAAAGGACACAGACCAAGTCTGGGAGGGTGGGTACTAGATCCAGCTCCTTCGCTGTCCAGAGCTCTCTCCATCTCTTTGGACTAACCAGCCTTTTTCAGAGTCTGTGGTCCTAAAGGAATCAGCTCTGTTCTGGTGTGGGATGAGAATTTTAAGCTTCGATGCAATGATAGCCTAATACATGCTGTCAGCAATAGCAAGCTGTTTTGTTAACTATCAAGGTGAAATTGTTTATTCAATAATACTTTGAACGTAATTATCATTTCCACAGGACTCTGACTTCAAGAGCCCCTGATCAAGGCAGAAGACATCAGAATGTTGATGCAAATGGCCACAGGTATTTAGTCCCAGGTGTCACACCCAGGTTCTTAGATCCTAGTCTGTTCTCTGCGTATTTACACAGCCCTCTCCCAGACTTGTTTGAGCCTGGCTCTTCTCCCAGGGCCCTGGCAAAGGTCAGGCTCCCTTCCAAGAACAATAACACATCCTGCCCAAACTTGTCTCTGCCTTCAAGCAAAGGAAAACACCTGAGCCCCTAAAGATTATGAGAACTGTCTTAATAACAAAGGCTAAAAGAGTATTTAAAGGCTGTTTACAAGGCTTCCAGGAAAGGCTCAAATTCTGTATTAACTGCAGATAAACATTGATGCAAGCCTCTGCAAAGCCCCAGCTTGGTAGCCACAGCAGTGAACTCACAGTAGATTTCAGTCTCGTGGTCAGACTCAGCTTGTTAGATATTGCTCGGCTTTTATATTCCTCTCTGTCATTCTCTTACTTTAATAATCATTTCAAATCCTCATGCCATAGCATCAGATGAATGGATACACTAATCTACTCCATTTTCTTATTTCCCATGTGGAGCTGTCCTTCTAAACAGTCAAGAAATGAACCACAGGTAGTTGCATATGTTTAAACTGCTGTCTTTACAATATACACTAGGGTATTTTTTTTAATGTATGTCTCCAACAGTTAAAAAATATTACCTGTATTGAATTTTGTGATATTATGACATTATAGTTTACCTGAAAGAAGGCTAAAAATAAATCAGTTTTCATAGGTGTATTGTTATATGAGGTGCAAGTTATTGATCAGAGGCCATGAGGTGCATAAGAAGCAGGCTTTTGCTTTTTTTTAACAAGTCAATACCTACCACTTGTTACAGAAGTGTCTCCCGTGTGTCTAAATAGAGAAAACCCTCAATTATAGCCAAGGAGAGAGACACTCAGACACTGCACGCATACAAAGTTTTAAATGGCTGCCTTGCTGAATGACGAAAGCCTCATGTTATTATTTCTTTTGCTCCGTTTATTTTCAAGGAAATAATCTGACAGTCTGATTAATCCTCTGCCTCTAAATCAGCTGATTCTTAACATACAGAAATAAAAGCATCCTTTTGTCCTTGGCTGCATCACCTGTTACATAGCTATAATGAGTTGTGGCTGTTGCAAAAATGGTGAAGATGGTAAGCAACTGACTGGAGCTAGGAAACCATTATCATCACAGATGTCTAGAGAATAAGCACCTATTTTTAGTTAAATGTGAAATTGAAAAAAACCTGACCAGCTTTTAACTCTTACCTGAAAAATTTAGCATGCCTTCCTGCCCTCCACACTGGCGCCTTTCTAATCCACCCCTACACTGAAGGAAGTTGGCCATGTCAACCCTCAGGCCACTAAAAATTTTTTACAGCTTTATTGAGATTTATACACCATAAGACATTGAGATTTATTTATACATCATAAAATTCATCTATGTAGAACACACAATTCAATAGTTTTTGCTCTTGTTACAGACTTGAGCAGCCATCATCACAATGCAATTTTAGAACATTTCCATTATCCCAAAAGGAAACCTGATTTCCCAATCTTCCCTCACCCCAAGCTCTAGGCAACCACATAAATCTACTTCCTGGCTCTATAGATTTGCCTATTCTGAACATTCTGTTTAAATGGAATCTCAAATACGTGGTCTTTTCTGTCTGGCTTCTTTGACAAAACATAATGCCAGGAGGTTTATTTATGTTGTAGTATGTATTAGATTTCATTTTTTAAATATCATTATTAAGACATAATTTATACACATAAAATTCACCCATTTATAAAGTACATTCAATAGGTTTTACTATCCTTACAGAGTTGTGTGATCTTCAGCACAATCGAACTTTAGTACATTTTTATCACCCCAAAAAGAAACACATACCTATTAGCAGTCACTCCCCATTCTTCCCCACCATCACCCCTGTCCCCAGACAACCATTAATTTTACTTTTCTGCTGCTAAAAATGTCCTTATTCTGTACATTTATATAAATTGGATCATATACTATGTGACCATTTTACTCACTTCTTTCAGTTGGCATAATGTTTTCAAGGTTCATCCATGTTTTAGCATGCATCAGTATTTTATTCCTTTTTGTTGTTTACTTTTTATTGTCATATAAAGTTCCTTTTATGGATATATCATATTTGTCCATTCATGAGCTGATGGAAATTTGGGTTTCCACTCCTTTGGCTGTTATAAGCAGTACTGCTATAAACATTATCATACAAGTCTTTGTGTGGACATGTGTTTATAATTCTCTTGGGTAAATATCTAGAAGTAGAATTGCTGATATGCAAACTATATGCTTAACGTTTTGAGAAAGTACCAAACTCTCTTCTAAAGTGGTTGTACCATTTATATTCCCTCTGCTGCTGCTGCTGCTGCTGCTGCTAAGTCGTTTCAGTCGTGTCCGACTCTGTGCGACCCCAGAGATGGCAGCCCACCAGGCTCCCCTGTCCCTGGGATTAGTTCAGATATCTCCACATCCTTGCCACTATTTGTTATTACCAGTCCCTTTTATTATAGCCATTCTAGGGGAAATAAAGTGGTATCTCATTGTAGTTTTGATCTGCATGTCCCCAGTAGTTAATGACTCAAAGAAAGCTGTGTGTTCTTCTAGATACTTTCAAATTTTAACTCTTACATGTAGGCTTATGATCCATTTTCAGCTGATTTTTCTGTATAAGATAAGGCCTAAGTTCATGTTACTATTTTTAAACTGTAAATAACTTTTTGCACCATTTGTTGGAAAGACTATTGTTTCCCCACTTAATTATCATGATCTCATGTCAAAAATCAATTGACTGTAAATGTGAGGATTTTTATTCCATTGGTCTATATGTCTATCTTTATGTCAAGGTTGTTTTATCTTCACTATTCTAGTATCTTCACTATTGCAGTAAGAAATCAGGAAATGTAAGTCCTCTGACTTTTTCAAGATTTTTTTTTAACAATTCTGGGGTCCTTTCCAAATAAATTTTAGGGTCAGCTCATCAATTTCTGTGGGGGTGGGAGGGGCGCTGAAATTTTGATAAGGATTGTGTTAAATCTACAGATCAGTTGGGGAATGTTTCCATATTATCAATGTTAAGTTCATGTATCTGAGAACTCAAGTCATCTTTCCAGGGCCCTGTATCTGCCATAAGATAAAAATCCATAAACAATAGGCTTCATCCAGCCCCTAGCTGACGAACCAGATCCCTCTTTTGCAGCAACCACCTCAACTGCCAACTCAAAATATACCACCAGCCACATAAACAGGCATTCAGTTCCTTAAACAGATAATGTTCTCTTTTACCTACAGGTCCTTCCTCACTCTCATGTACACCACCTTCTCTGTGTTGCTAGGTACTTTCTCCCATTTGTCCCATCTCCTGATTCCTGTCTTTTCCTGCACATCTCAGCTTACCTTTCACTTCCTCTAAGGCTTGTATCCTGAGATATACAGCCCTACCACTACAGTCTACTCACTCACTTTTCCTTATACTTAAATGGCGGACATGGAAAGCAGGTTGATCAAAAAATATCTTGGTTGAAATGGACACCAATGGACACTGATCCCTATTTTAGGCAGTACCAGAAATTTTGGCAGTTTTATAACTGTTCATATGTTTTTAAATATTTTTATCACTTTTCATAAAATTTTCAGGATTTTTTTCCTAGTATTTTTTCCCGGACTACTCTACCAGCTTATACATTTACATGTCTCAATTTCTAGAACCTGGAAATAGGTTGTATTACATAGCGAGAGAGACTTTGCAGAAGTAATTACGTTAATGTTTGCATTATCCATACAGGTCCAATAATGTGATTTTAAGTGTCTTCACATGGGGGGGGGAATACAGGGAGGTACATGCCAAAGAGAAGGCAAGTGACAAAAGCAGAGACTGGAGCGCTGGCAGTCTCCAGAAGCTGGAAATGCAAAGAAACATTCTCCATCCAGAGCCTCTAAAAAGAACCAGCCCCGTTGACATATTGACTTCAGCCCAGTGAGACTGATTTGAGATTTCCGATCTCCAGAACTCTAAGAGAATAACAGTGCTATTTATTAAATGTGTGGTAATCTCTTGTAGCAGCAGTAGGTTACAGTAATGAGTTGGAAATAACCTAACATCCAACAGAAAGGACTGTTAGGAAACAACCTGAATGTCCACAGGATGGAACTGGTTATGTATAACTTCTGATAATTTTCAAAAGATTAGGTGTGATTCAATCATTTTTAAAGATATTAAAAATGCTCTAGAAGGCTATTCATCAAGCTATTAAAGTGTATAGGATAATGAGTATTTTTTTTGGTCTTGTTTTTTGTTTTGAGGTTTTTGTGGGGGTTGGGGGTTTTGTTTTGTTTTGTTTTGGTGTCTTTGGATGGATACAAACAAATAATGGGCACTTTTTATGCTAATTTTTTAAACTGCAAAGAGCCTAAGGCTGTATTATTTTTGTAATAATAAGGGAGAAAGGCAGTAAAATAAACTTCAGCAGTGAATGAAAAAAGAAAATAAAGGAAAGGATTTGGAAATTTTAAGAGCTTTACTGGATTTGATTTCTTAATTTTTAATTTATATGCACATAGCTTTCCCATATTATTTGTTCAGCATTGTTTTCAAGAACTTTTCTATCTCATAAATTGGTTGAAAATGAATATTTCTACTCTCCAGTTCATATTTTTTATAGCTTTTGTATGTACCAGACATATCATATTAGAACCTCTGCTGCAGAAATAGGTATTTGTGCTATAAGATACATTGCCTGTATAAATGATCATTTAGATGATAAGAACCAACTAAACGAAATAATTTTAAAATGAAATAATATGCAATAAAATATTGAATTATACAGCCTTGTCTTAGGAGAATAATGAGGTAGTATTTGATAAAACCATACACACAGTTTTGCACATGCTTAGATTATTTATCCATATCAGGATCTCCCAACTATTAGTTCAAAATGCACCCAAGTAATAACAACAGTAATAGCAATGGTAATAATGTTAACAAGAACAATAATAGTTTTATATTTCACAGTATATTTGTCTCATTGCTTACCATTATTGCAAAAACTGAGTGAGTGAGTGAGTGAAGTCGCTCAGTCGTGTCCAACTCTTTGTGACCCCATGGACTGTAGCCTAACCAGGTTCCTCCATCCATGGGATTTTCCAGGTAAGAATACTGGAGTGGGTTGCCATTTCCTTCTCCAGGAGATCTTCCCGACTAAGGGATTGAACCCAGGTCTCCCTCGTTGTAGGCAGACGCTTTACCATCTGAGCCATCAGGGAAGATGATTGCAAAAACTATATGCAACAAATACTATTTTTCAATTATTTCCATTTTGTAAATAAGAACCTGGAGCTCGGAAAAGCTAAGCAATATTCCCAGGATCACAAAGGTCCTTGGTGGTGTCAATGAATTTTCTAGTCAGTGACCTGTGCAGGAGGACACATAGCCCAGCTGCCTATCTGTCTTTAAAAACAAAAAGTGGGAGGCATTACCAGTCATTCCCCCACTCTACTGGGGATTTCCAGTGAGAATGAAAATGTGGCCAGAAATTGCTCACTGACATCTGCTCAAGGCTCAAGAAATTTCTAATACCTAAAGGGTCAGGCCAGTCAGTTTATTTTATTTTTTTCTAATTTTATTTTATTTTTAAACTTTACATAATTGTATTAGTTTTGCCAAATATCAAAATGAATCCACCACAGGTATACATGTGTTCCCCATCCCGAACCCTCCTCCCTCCTCCCTCCCCATACCATCCCTCTGGGTCGTCCCAGTGCACCAGCCCCAAGCATCCAGCATCGTGCATCGAACCTGGACTGGCAACTCGTTTCCTACATGATATTTTACATGTTTCATTGCCATTCTCCCAAATCTTCCCACCCTCTCCCTCTCCCACAGAGTCCATAAGACTGTTCTATACATCAGTGTCTCTTTTGCTGTCTCGTACACCGGGTTATTGTTACCATCTTTCTAAATTCCATATATATGCGTTAGTATACTGTATTTATGTTTTTCCTTCTGGCTTACTTCACTCTGTATAATAGGCTCCAGTTTCATCCACCTCATTAGAACTGATTCAAATGTATTCTTTTTAATGGCTGAGTAATACTCCATTGTGTATATGTACCACAGCTTTCTTATCCATTCATCTGCTGATGGACATCTAGGTTGCTTCCATGTCTTAGAGAAGTAGGTTACTGCTTAACTTGCCAGTGAAAGTGAAAGTGAAGTCGCTCAGTTGTGTCCGACTCTATGCGACCCTATGGACTGTAACCTGCCAGGCTTCTCCAACTATGGGATTTTCCAGGCAAGAATACTGGAGTGGGTTGCCATTTCCTTCTCCAGGGGAATATTCCCAACTCAAGGATTGAACTTGGGTCTTCTGCATTGCAGGCAGACTCCTTACTGTCTGAGCCACCAGGGAATCCCCCAACTTGCCAGAGTGACTTCTAGTATTTATGCCATACATCAATATGATACAGCAGAATCAGAATTTATAATGATTAAAAGGTGCACTATTTTCCACAACTGTCCTCATCCTGCTCCAGCTTGCTCTGGCTCCATTTCTGCTGATGGTCATTGAGGTGGAGTTGGGATAATGTTGAGGAGGAACACTTGATTAATAAAGGTAATAATAGCATTTCTTTGCATTTTAAATGCTCTCTTAAGGTAAAGACCTAGTGTATTTCAGATTTAGACTCTTCATTATGATGGTTTCTTTCCTTTTAAGGGATTCCCCTAACCAATTTTCCTTCCCTCTTAGTTCAAGAGAAGTTGATGACAATGTGGGGAAGAACCTCTGGTCCATGTGCCACCTTCTGGGTCTTTGCAGGCCTTACCCCATTTGGTCATTGTTGTGGCTTTCATATTGGTATCCACCAACAAGGCTGCAGACCTCTAGTCATGCCTCCATTCACAAGGCCCTGCACTCTATGACCTCTTTTTCCACGACTCCAGGTTGCTTGTAACCTATCAGTGCTCTCAGCTTCCAAATTCCTTTCCACTTCATACAGTCTTGCATTACTTGTGACTTTCCAGTGTGTGATGGCCACAGGGAACAGAGGCATTGTGTTAGGCCCATCCATGGAAACACCTCTCCCTAACATTCACTTCTGAATTAAGCCCATACAAGGTGCCACATTAAACAAGTTGCTATCACAAACCCAGGGCTTCCCTCCACAGCTTACAGTCCTCCATGCAGACACTCTCTGACAGCCCCAAACCTGTTTAGATGTTTAGCCACACCCAATCCATGCTCAACCCTGAGAACATGAAGACCAAGAAACAGTTATCTGGCCCTCCTCTTTTTTTCAGCCCCATTATTCCTCTAGTACCAGAAGGACTTTCTAATTACTTTCCCTTCTAGAAACAACTCTCATGTCATAACCTTTCTTACCAATCACATGAGCTTCTTTATACAGGTGGATATCTTTTCCCTTTCATGGCATAAAAAGCCTCATGATCTGGCCCTGATAGTGTAAGGAAGACAAAAAAAATTTTAATTACCAAGAGGCAAGAACATGAGGAATCTTTTTCCCGTCATTTCACCCAGAAAGCTGCTTGGTCCCCTTGGAGGACCCTTCTCTTACTGTTCATTGAATTGTATCCTCTTCAAATTCACATGTTGAAGCCCTAACGCTCAATGTGATGCTATTTGAAGATGGGGCCTTTGTGAGGTAATTAGGGATAGATGAGGTCATGAGGGTGGGGCCTCCATAAGAGAATGAGTAGCTTTTAAAGAAGAGACACCAGAGAACACACTCTCTTTTCTTTTCCACCATGTGAGGACATAGAGAAGAGGGCCTTCACCAGATCTGAATCACACCAGTACCTAGAACAGAAAGAAAGACAAAAAAAAAAAAAAATTGATTATTTTACAATAGTGCTGGTTAAGTATGAGGCTCTGTCTCCAGGATTTAGAAGCCTGGCTCTATTAGTTCCTAAATGTATAGCCTTTGGCAAGTTACTTAACTATTCTATATTTGTTTTGTCATATGTGAAAAAAACAGAGACAATACTCAGCTTGTTATGAGGATGAAGCATGACTGTGGCTCAACATAGGCGTTGTCACACAATGAAATGCCTAACATTAGAAATTAACAGTGTGTCTTTGTCCCTTAGGTGTTAAAGTAGTCTTCACTCAGGTTATTAAGTTTCATATAAGAAATACAACATAAAACACTATTCACATGTGAATAGCAGAAAAAGGACACTAAACAAACAAAGGATAATCATTGTTTTCATTTCCTACAACACCCATAAAATTCTGCCTTCAGTGTATTAGATCTCCTGGTAGGAAGCGATTGCTGAGATGCCTGACTAACCCTAGATGGCAATGTTGGGTTGGGTAGAATTCATTAAGACCTTGGAAAGTGGGTTCTGGCTTTCTGAGAAAGGACGTAATTTAAATCAACCTGACAGAATCTTAGGTGAAGATGTCGGTTGTGTCACATACATATACATTAAAACCAACCAGATGATATATCTAAAAAAGATATTTACACATTTTAAATGATCTATTTAATACTATATGTTTTATTAGCATTGAAAATGTTTCTTTTTATATTTTAATAAATGCTATTATTGGTACATAGTTTTCTAGGTACAACTGTTAAGTATTCGGTAATATCTGATTATTGTAGTTTAATTGTCTTAAGTCATTTTGGAATGGACCAGAAACACTTTGAAACCTGGCTAAAATAATTTATCTGGTTGTTCAAATGCAGTTCAGCTAAATAAGCTAAAACATTTTCTTGGATCATAGTCATGCTCCCTAATTAAAGTTTATCTAATAACAAAATATTGTCACATAACTTTCTTGAACCAAATGCAGTTCTTTAGAAACTACCATTATGGAGAGATCTGGGGCAGAAATTTTATTTAATTTAGTGAGATACATATAATAACTTATATTGGTCTATGATAGTCCTTTGTTCATTAGTTTATTCATTCAAAATGTAGTTGAAAGAGATCTTCAAAATAAGCCAGATTTGTAATTCCAATAACCCAGAGCAGAAAGCATAATTTTTCCATTTTCCTCTAAACCTAGCAGTCTAAATAATGAATATGTGTTTAACTTAACTAAATATCCAAATGATATTTCTACAATGCCAGGAATATATTTTCTCTTAAGAACAAAAATTATTACCACCCTCGACACTACCAGAGTCTTATTTGTAGTATTAATTTTCACCATCTATGAAGAAAGGGCTTGGTTAGCAAACTTCAGACTAGTCCCTATAGAATTAAGAATGTGTGGAGGCTTAAGCAAGAAGACACTATAGCATTTAGAACCAGAGGCAGAGCTGCTCCCCTGGAGGGTATCTGTCTTGGTAATTAACATAGTCTACTACTTTGGTTTTGCAGAGTATCAGTTCAGTTCAGCTGCTCAGTTGTATCTGATTCTTTGTGACTCCATCGACTGCAACACGCCAGGCTTCCCTGTCCTTCACCAACTCATGGAGCTTGCTCAAACTCATGTCCATCGAGCTGGTGATGCCATCCAACCATTTTATCCTCTGTCGTCCCCTTTTCCTCCTGCCTTCAATCTTTTCCAGCATCAGGGTCTTTTCAAATGAGTCCATTCTTTGTATCAGGTGGCCAAAGTATTGGCGCCTCAACTTCAGCATCAGTCCTTCCAAAGAATATTCAGGACTAATTTCCTTTAGGATTGACTGGTTTGATCTCCTTGCAGTCCAAGGGACTCTCAAGAGTCTTCTCCAACACCACAGTTCAAAAGCATCAATTCTTTGGTGTTCAGCTTTCTTTATAGCCCAACTCTCACATCCATACATGACTACTGGAAAAACCATAGCCTTGACTAGAAGGACCTTTGTTGGCAGAGTAATGTCTCTGCTTTTTAATATGCTATCTAGGTTGGTCATAGCTTTTCTTCCAAGGAGCAAGTGTCTTTTAATTTCATGGCTGTAGTCACCATCTGAAATGATTTTGGAGTCCAAAAATATAAAGTCTACAAAGTATACATTTGAGGAAATGCAAACAATATTCTAAGACAAAAAATCTTTTTTAATTTTGGGGTTAATTCTTTCAAAACAAAGGAGGGACTTGAAAAATCTTTACTGCCACTCCTTGAGTTCTAGCAAATTCCTCTCCCCACTACTGGGACATAAGGACACTATTCAATGTGCTCAGTTGCTCAGTCGTGTCCAGCTCTTTGCGACCCTGATGGACTGTAGCCCATCAGGCTCCTCTGTCCATGGATTCTCCAGGCAAGAATACTGGAAAGATTAGCTAAATAAACTACTCCTATTTCCTCCATGCCCAAACATCATTTCATTAGGGACAGTCAGACTGGGGAGACGATCAGGACTGGAGGCAGAACAAGACCTTGCATTCAAGTCTCAGCTCTGCTACTAATTAATTACTTCTCCAAGGGGAGAAGTGACTAAGCGCTCCCAGCTCCAGACTCCTTTAAGCACTCCATCAGTCCCCTTCTCTGACTGTCACCACATTTGGAGTTACCTTACTGCCTACCTGCCACTCTTGAACTTCACTAATGAAATGGAAGCTCACAAGCGCCACCTCGAGGCTTCCGATTAGCACAACCACCTCCAGAAGCTGATCACTGAGGAACCTGCAGCTACAACTGCCCCTGCTTGTGACACCAGAAACTTTGTGAGATGTAAAGTCAGCAGACATGCAGCAGGTTATTAAGAGTTCCTTCAAAGAGTTGCTAAGCTCACTACCAAAGAGTAAGCATTCAAGTTCCAACTTCAGACACAAACTACGTCCAGAAATATCTCCTTCCCCAGGATACGAAGTCAATGGCATGGGACTGGGCTTCATTTTCCTAGTAAGCGTCCCTGGGGGAGACTCTGTGTGGCCTTTCTTATTCTGCTTACCACTTTGGACAGTCCTAACCATCAGAGATATTTTAACTGCAGCCAATGTGAAAGCGAAAAGCATCAATCCTTGATTCCAGAAGGTTCCACATCCTCTACACAAATGTGACTACCACCATCTCTGCATGTTCTGAACACCTCATTCCAAAGGGTATGAAATAGAACCTAAGTCTTATTAGCTTCAAGGCCCTTGCTTTTTCCATGAAACCTGCTGATGTAAGACCACTGGAGGTTTTAAATACTAACCTCTTCAAAAAGAGGCTCTTGATAGAGATCATACCTGCATGGACCTAGCACACATTCAAATTCAAACTCTACAGCCATGGCCTGCATTTCAAACAGCAAGAGGACATGTAAATGTAAGGAAGGTTTTCAATTCCTTTAATACATAAAATGGCCAAGGAAATTACTTTCAGAGTATACACATTAAACGGAATCTTTTCAAGCAGATTTCTATTTAGATAATTATTTGCAAACACTAGAAATAACATGTTCTATGAGCGGTCACCAGATGGATCCAACATTTGTACAACTTTCAGATGAAAGTCCTGATGAATGCTAAGTCACTATAATGTTCATGAGTGTGTGTGTTTGAGCCTAATTTAAAACTCAAATCCTCCACTTCCTCCAAGAAGAAGGGTTGTTAGTTAATAGGAAGCTTTCTGGATATTAAGTATAACCATCAAGTATAAACATGCTTCAATGAGAAAAATCTGTCTTTCATTTCCAGAATTGGTGGTAATGAGAGGGACAGAGTTAGTTAACATACTATTTAGGTTTCTTCTCAGAGGCATTTTCCCTGGTGATTTTACAGAGTCTATGTCTGGTCTTCCTGACCAGCCTCTTAGTTCCTGAGGACAAGGCCTGGGCTTTCTACCTCCTTTATGTTCCTCTTAGGTGGCTATAGGAGAGGCTGACACTTAATGAGCTTCTATTATGTGTTAAGAGCCTACCAGTTCCTCACCTAGTTGTTTTTCAATAACTCCAAGCACAAACACGTCTATGCTGCTGCTACTGCTAAGTCGTTTCAGTCGTGTCTGACTCTGTGCGACCCCATAGACGGCAGCCCACCAGGCTCCACCATCCCTGGGATTCTCCAGGCAAGAACACTGGAGTGGGTTGCCATTTCCTTCTCCAATGCATGAAAGTGAAAAGTGAAGTTGCTCAGTCGTGTCCCTCTTTGCGACCCCATGGACTGCAGCCTACCAGGCTCCTCCATCCATGGGATTTTCCAGGCAAGAGTACTGGAGCAGCATAAAAGTGTTTGTGCTTGGAGTTATTGAAAAACACTTCTATAATTTTAAGTAAAATGAGACACAGAAAGTTAAGACACATATCCAAGATCACAAGGCTGGATGAGAGCAAATTTAATGTGTGAGCTACTATGTGACTCTGAGGTCTATACTATTATATGCTATACCACAACATGCTATGCCCCACTCCAGCACAGTGTGCAAAGTAGCTAATGTTTACTAAAACCTAACAGTAAAGATTGGGGCTTCCTGGGTGGCACAGTGGTAAAGAATCCACCTGCCAAGGCAGGAAACACCAGAGACGTGAGTTCGATCCCTAAGTCAAAAAAATGCCCTGGAATAGGAAATGGTAACCCACTTCAATATTCTTTGCCTGGAAAACTCCATGGACAGAGGAGCCTGGCAGGCTACAGTACATGGGATCACAAAAGAGTCAAACACAACTGAGCAACCTCGCACGCGTGTGTGTGCGCACACACACACCCCATTACTGCTGAGTGAGAATTTAAGTCAGAGATAAAAGGCGCCCCATTTCTTTCTTCTGCTTCCAAGAACATCAACTCTATTCAACAATTTGAAAAGCCATGTAGCAAGTTAACAAGAGAATGAAACTTAATTTCAGCATTTACTCACCTCATAGAGTTATGATCAGAGAAGTCCAAAAACACAATACCAGCGCTCATCACCAAAGGAAGAAGACAACCTAACCATTTCCTGGTGAGGGCTAGAGCCACATACTTGACACATGTGCTCAGAAAATAGTTATTAAATGAATGAAGGACTCAAAATTAAGACACAAATCTTGCCCTGGTAAGTACTGTGAAATCACTTCAAATACTCCTAAACTAGAAACATTAACTTGAAGCATAAGCTTCTGAAGAAACTGATGTGTAAGATTCCGTTTTTTAAGTCGTAAATTCTGGCATGGTGAGTGTGACGTCTCTCTCTTTGGCTGGGGAAGCACGCAGAGGAGACTTAAGCAGAAGTTGCTGTGCAGCCAAGCTCAGCAGTTTTCTTAGGCCCCAGGGGACTCAGGCTACAGTGTTTTGTTACAAGTTGGCTGAATTTCTCAACTTTAAAGACTGAACTAATAAAAAGTATTTAGAAATCCAAATGGCAAAAGAAAGTGAAAAAATCCAGTAAATCCAGCCTGCTGGGAGGCCCTCTGCTGAGAAGACAGTGTGCCCTCCATCCCTGTCCTGTGTTCTCTCTAAATATCGCAGTGGTGCAGAACTTTAATATGGCAAGGGCTAGAAGGGGCTTCCCAGACTTTGCGAATGAAAGGCAGAATGACTCTTTAGAGACCTAGAGGTGGGCTTATCATTAACACAGTTCCTCGGAGGGTGCTTCACACACTTAGCCAGATCTGCACAGAGAGGATTAATGTAAAAGCAGGCAGAAAATGAAGGCAGGGGGCAAAGGAGACTTGTAAAATCCAACCACCATCTGCTGTTTCAAATCCAGCAGCACTGAGGTAGTTTAATTTGCAAAAATTTTCCTTCTGGTTTCAAAACACTGCTTAGGCAAAGATGGAGTAGGTCACCTGGGAGTTATGCACAAGAGGGCTTTACTTAGTGGAGATAAATGAACGAACACACAGAAAACAACAAAACAGGAAGATCACAAATGTGTGCCTTGATAACAAGATATTACAACAATAAAATTAGTGTTTGGCAGTGGAGCTGCTCAAGTCAAGCCAAACCATGGAATTAATTCCATCTTTACACACACAAAAAAAATTTACAAGAGTTATCTTTGACCAAAACTTAAAGGAATAGGAACTCTTTTTTCTTGATGTCTTTCATAACTTTAGGTTTATAGAATTGAATGAATCACATTCCTCATTCACAGTATGCTGTCATCCACAAGGCTATTATATTCTATTTCAGTTTGTTTTATTTTACATCTCTTTATTCCCCATTCCCAGTCCCAATCTCTTCCCAGGTAGTATAGACACCGACTCTGGCACATTTAAAGTTTGATTTTTCATACATATTTACTTAGATATATGTATATCTATATTATGATATGTAAATCTTGCTTATATCAAGATTTTTCCTGTTGCATAGCATTCCATTAAATGCATGTACCACATTTCATTTAGACATTCAGATGTAGATAGACACCTATGTTATTTCTGACCTTTGTTAGAACAAGTAATACTGCCATGAACATTCTCATAAATCTTTCTTAGGGCATCTTTTTATAGAACCATGAGAGTGGTTTTCCAGATGTTGACATTCCTTTGGGTGTGGAATTTCTAAGCATAGCGTATGTATGTCCTTAATTTCACTCTGCAGTGCCAAGATGGCTCACTAGAATAGCTGTTTATATTTCTACCAGCACAGGAATATTCTCATGTCCCCACATCTTTGGTGAGTATTTGATGATACCTGATTGATCATTCTTGCCAACTGGACTGCTAGAAAATGTAGTCATTTTACATTGCATTTTTCTGATTATATTCACTTAAAGATATTTAATAATTATATGACTTTCCTTCTCTATTAATTACTTATTAACAGTCTGTGTTTTCTGACTTTTTTTTTTGCTATGAATTAAAACTATGTTCAAGAATCCCTTGAATATTCTAGATAATAATTTTTTGTTGGTATGACACATTGAAAATAGCTTTTCTAATCTCTTTTCCTATAGGTTGCTTGTCTATGATGGCCATTGTTGAATAGGGATCCTTGATTTTGGCAAAAAATAATTTTTAGGGTTGACTGTAGACTATCTGGAGTCTTATTTATGAAATCCCTTCTCAAAAAAATGACAAAAATACTCTTTTGTATTTTCTTTCATACATTTTACAGTGCTTTCCATATTAAGGTCTTTAATCCATCTAGATTCCACGTGGAGAACTGGAGATTCATGCTAACTCCCAAGGGGATGAAAGCCATGCAACTCCAGCCAACTTTACCAAATTCAGGAATGTCAGCAAAAAATGGAAAATTTTCTCATTTTTCAAGAGAAACCATAACCTATATTCTTTCTTTGTAACATTTCCTGATGTTTAAAACATATATATGAGCCCAGACTCATCCTTGTGAGCTGCCAGCTGGTGACCTTTGAGTCACAGAATTTCTCTTTAATAATTTGACCTGACTTTGGAGATCTGTACTCTAGTTATCACCAGAACAAGCAACTTTTCTCTATCCCTTTATTTAACTGAGTTTTCCGGCTCCTAACCTGTTCCTAATTCTCCCCATTTAGTAATTTTTATCCCCATCTTTGTATAGACAAAATAACGAACCATCCCTCAGTCAATTTATTTCCTTGTCGTTACACATATACAATCTGATGGTAACAGGGATACTCACATGCTTCTCAAGAAACAATTCTGATGTGGCATAAAAGAGGAGTTATTTTTTCACCAACTGTCTCACAATGCAGATTCCAGGAATGTATATGCCTACACCAAGGACTGACTGGAGGGAGCTGTTTTATAAATACCTTGAAAACAAGCGCTGTGTCTTCACTCCCACTCAGTGCCCAGGAGTTCCTCACAAAAGCATTTAAAGGAGGATTCTTTTGTCCCTGCATCCTCTAGCAAGTGAATGCTTAAAAAAAAATGCTGAACCTCAAAGCAGGTATGGAGGTGGCCAACAGAAACTTTGCACAGTAGTAAGCACATCCTGGAACAACTCAGATAAGAGAATTCTGGTTGGCCAACTTATAATAAACTAGAGAAGAACCTGGTAGAAACTTCGGTAAATTACATTAATATTCAAAATACCTGACACCCTTTCTGTAGGAAGATTACTTTCACTGTGTTGATGTCATATATGGCCATGCGACCTGTAATATTCTTTCCTGGAGCCACCTTACTGAATTCGGGAGTAGTCACATGACTTGCTTTGGCAAAGACATGTGAACAGAAGTGCTGCTTTTGAACAAAACTTTCTCTCTTCCTTTGACTGACACATCACAGAAGAGCCCACTCCTTCAACCTGAGTCACAGAATAAAGATGACATGGAACAAAGCCTCGACTGACTTGCAGTGGAAACGCTGCATGACTGAGAGACAGGCCTCTGTGGTCATAAGCCACTGAGATTCTGTGGCTGTTTGCTACCACAGCATAACTGAGCCTCAGCTGACACACAAAATTTACTACAACAAGTTCATGATACCTGCATTTTAGACATTTTCCTTCCATAATTAATAGTGATTTATGTTGTTTCAATACAAGAAGATCCAACCAGTCCATTCTGAAGGAGATCAGTCCTGGGATTTCTTTGGAAGGAATGATGCTAAAGCTGAAACTCCAGTACTTTGGCCACCTCGTCCGAAAAGTTGACTCACTGGAAAAGACCCTGATGCTGGGAGGGATTGGGGGCAGGAGGAGAAGGGGACAACAGAGGATGAGATGGCTGGATGGCATCACTGACTCGATGGACGTGAGTCTGAGTGAACTCCAGGAGTTGGTGATGGACAGGGAGGCCTGGCGTGCTGCAATTCATGGGGTCGCAAAGAGTCAGACACGACTGAGCGACTGAACTGAACTAATTCTCTTCTACTAAGCATACCACTTAATGTCCTTGAAAAGTGCTTTGAGAATTTAGGAGTAAGTTAAACTTAAAAAGTGTTTAATTTTAAAGAGTTCTTTTATGTACCAACTTCTACTTTCCAGTGTGGCATGAAAAATATTTAGAAGTCACCACTCTGCTAACAAGTGAAAAACTAAACAAATGGAAAAATCAACAGTTCTTCTTAGAGCCATCAGAAAAGAGAAGTCACAGGGCAAATTGCTACCCTAAAACTGTAGAGATAGACAGGCATATATGGAGAATCACAACTTACCAGAGCAGAAACAGGAGAGCTGACACCTCCCCAGAAACCAGGTCCAGGGTCGGAAAACCTGGAACTGTAATTGATGAACGGCTGGAGGCTCGGTGTGAACAACTCTGAGAGTTAAAACTCCAGGTGGTGAGGGGACCCACACACTTTTGCAAGTTTTATCTCCTGGAGCTGAACCAGGTTTTCACAGTGAGTATCAGAGGAAAATCCTCTAATGCTTCCAGCAGGGGGAAGAGAAATTGAACTATTTTGAAATACAGTAGAACATTTTTTTTTAACAAGGCCAGCCCTCGAGAGAAATTGTTTTACCTGAGCCCAACCTACTGGGGTTTTATCAGAGCCTAACTGGTCTGGGTGAAGGGAAATGGCCAACTCCAGCTCACAATGGCCATCCTGTCCCACCTAAGGGGGTGGGGAGTTGAAGGGGCAGGAAGAGAAGCACTTGTAGGGTTCACAGCCCTGGCCACAGGCTCAGTAAAAGACTAGTGAACACTGCCCTTACTCCCACACCTTACTGCCATATCACTAAAGGTATATTTGTTGGAGTTCCTTTCATTCAGTGCATCACGACTGGCTTTCAACAAAATTACAAGGCATACCAAAAGGCAAAGAACACAGTTTGAAGAGACATAGCAAGCAACAGAACCAGACTCAGTTATGGCAGAGATGTTAGAATCCCCAGACCATGAATTTGAAACATCTGTGATTAATATGCTATAAGCTCTAATGGAAAAAATAGACAACATACAAAAACAGATGGGTAAAGCAAGCATAGAGACGGAAATCCTAACAGAGAACCAAAAAGAAATGCTAGAAGTCAAAAACACTGTAACAGAATAAAGAATTCCTCCAATGGGCTTATTAGTAGACTGAGCATAGCTGAGGGAAAAATCTCTGTGCTTGAAGATACAGCAAGAGTTCCATTACTAGGGGCTTTTAATATAAATAATGTGAATTTTAAAAACATAGACACCTTGCCATTTGGAATCCTCGAGTTTCAGAATGTCATATTCATTGGGCAACTTCCGTTTGAGCATCATTTAAAATTATGAGATGTGAGAATTTGAAAAAAACCCGGCCAACTGCACCTCTGAACACTTCAACATCTGTTCCTCCTAGCCAAAAAGTGAGGTTTCCCCTTGCTGTCACATTTGTCACCTTCTGTGTAAAAATAGAGGACCAGTGGCATAGTAAAAATAGAGCACTAGAACACTAGTAAATTATCTTACAATATTCTCCCAACATCCATTTGTCCTGAAGCGCTAAAGACAGTTTCGCCAACAAATAAAGATTTGGTTTCTCTTAGCTAGAGAAATACAAGTGAAATCTACATAAATATGTATAGGTTTTTTTCTTTTATTTGTATTGCTGAAAATTCTTCTTTACATCCCATCTGGCTTCCTAGAAAGAGTCCCCTGTGGGCATCCAGTTGTCAGACTAAGTACTTAAACATTCCGTAGTCATTTTATAAGAATACTGAATCATGTTTAAAGTTTGACACTGACATTTACAAAGTTTATAATATTCTAAACTTATAATTAAAATGGAAACACTGAGAAAATTTAGGACTTTGGGATGATAACCAGTGATATTCAACAGTGTGTGTGTGTGTGTGTGTGTGTGCTCAGTCATGTCCAACTCTTTGCAAGTCCATGTACGATAGCCTGGCAAGCTCCTATGTCCATGGAGTTTCCCTGTCAAGAATACTGTGGTGGATTACCATTTCCTATTTCAGGGGATCTTCCCAACCCAGGGATCAAACCTCTGTCTCTGGCATCTTCTGCACTGGCAGACAGATACTCTACCACTGTGCCACCTGGGAAGCCCTCAACAGTAAGTAGTACCTGCTTTTTTAAAAAAAGGCTTATAAGCATATTATTTTTCCAGGCTTTTAACTTAATGGACCTTATCTCTTGGGGATTTCTGAAAAGGAATTTGAGTTTGGGTTTTACAGGCCCACTGGCCTCATCACCAAGTCATTCTCACAGTACCTGGGAATAAGAGCTACGTAACTCATGAACACACAGTCTGGCACCCTGGGAATCCATGTCCTTTGCACTATACTAATGTCTCTTCTAGAGAACAGAAAAAGAGGATAGACTTCTCCAACCCACTCTATGAATAAGTGTAAACTCAAGATCAAATCAAACAAGTAGCATATATGAAAGGAATATTATCAACCAATGAACATAAAGCCACTCATGAACATAACTGCAAAAATCTCAAACAAAACATTAAGATAACAAACCCAGAAAAATGACAATATAGTTAACCTTTGAACAACTTGGGGGTTGGAACATCTCCCTCTCCCCTAGAAATAAAAAATCTGCCTATAAATTTATAGTCAGCCCTATGTATATACCATCACACATCCACGAATTCAAAGAACTTTGGATCATGTAGTACTGAAATGTATTTACTTTTTAAAAAATCTGCATAGAAGTGGATCTGTGCAGTTTAAACCCATGTTGTTCAAGAGTCAACTGTACATATTGACCAAGTTGGATTAACAGTAGAAATGCAAGGACAGTTAAAGTCAATAAAATCCATAAATGTATTTATCATGTTAATAGACTGAAAAAGAAAAACCTTACATATAACTTCAATAGATGCATAAAAAGCATTTGATAAAATTTAATATACAATCACGATTTAACAACAACAAAACCCTCTTACCAAACTAGGAATCAAAGAAACTTTGCTGAGTTCCCTGATGGCCTAGTGGTTAGGATTCCAGACTTTCACTGCCATGGCCTGGGTTCAATCACAGGTCAGGGAACATCCCACAAGCAGTGGGAAAACAAAAACAAAAAACCTGTTTTAAAAAAAAAAAAGGAAACTTGCTTACCTTGAAAAAAATATTTATAAAGACCAAAGACCATGAGGAAACATAATTTTTAATGATAAATGTATTCCCTGAAAATCAAGAAAAAGATAAATACACCCTCTGTTATGAACTGCATCCCCTAAAAATTAGTATGCTGAAGTCCTAACCCCCAATGTTACTTCATTAGTGATAAGGCCTGTAAGGATGTAATAGAAGTTAAGTGATATTATAAGTGAAAAAGTGAAAGTGAAAAGTCAGTCAGTCATGTCCAACTCCTTGTGACCACATGGACTATACAGTTCATGGAATTCTCCAGGCCAGAATCCTGGAATGGGTAGCCTTTCCCTTCTCCAGGGCATCTTCCCAACACAGAGATCGAATCCAGGTCTCCCACATTGCAGGCGGATTCTTTATCAGCTTAGCCACAAGGGAAGCCCAAGAATTCTGAAGTGGGTAGACTATCCCTTCCCCAGGGGATCTTCTTGGATCTTCCTGACCCAAGAATCGAACTGGGCTCTCCTGCATTGCAGGCGGATTCTTTACCAGCTGAGCTACCTAGGGCCCTCATCTGACAGGCCTAATGTTTTCATAAAAGAGGAAGAGACGCCAGCACTCACTCTCCCTTATTATGCACAGAGCAGAGACCATGTGAGAACACAGCCAGAAGATGGCCTGAAAGCCAGGAAAGAGGCCTCACCAAAAGACAAGCCTGCTGGCACTTCTACCTGAGACTTCCAGCCTCCAAACCGGTAAGACAAAAATTTCTGTTGTTTAAGCCACTCAGTCTGTGGTGTTTAGTTACGGCAGCCCCAGCAGACTAGGACACTCTCAGTAGTTGTTTCAGTTTGACTCTAATTGCAGGCCTCAGCCAGATGGATTAACAGAACACTCTGTGACTTCAGGATACGGATGTGAGCAATATAAAACACTGCTATCCAGAAAAGAAAACAGCAATGACTTTGAAAAGCCAAGCCACAACCTGGGAGATGATATTAGCAACACATACATCTAACAAAGAATCAACACCAAGAATAAAGAACTCTTACAAATCAGTAAGAAAGGATACAATAGAAAAATGTGCAAAAGACATCAGCAGATGTTTCAAGGAAAAAAGAATGGTGAATATAGAAAGATGATCTCAAAGAAATACAAATTAGACACCACTGTACACTCACTGCTGTTGCTGCTGCTGCTGCTAAGTCACTTCAGTCATGTCCGGTGCAATTTATCTTTGGACTCAGTCTTTCCCTGTTTCCTGGATACAATATAGTTTTAAGACACGCATAAATGCATTTAGCTACTAGTTAATAAAGGCGCTGGAGCAGTGGCTGCACAGCGCTGGAGTGACTGTGAGGAGATACCCCACATCCAAGGGCAGAGAAGCTCCAGCAAGATGGCAGGAGGGGTGAAATCGCCTTTAGAATCAAACCCCATACACACCAGAGATACTCAGAGAGCTCAAACAAACCTTGTGCACACCAGGACCCAGAGACCCCACAGAGACTGAGAAAAAACTGTGTTTGAGTGTCTTCTGTGGAGGTATGGGTCAGCAGTGGACTGCCACAGGGTCAGGGGCTCTGGGTACAGACTTGGGTATGGCATAAGCCCTCTTGGAGGGGGTCGCCATTAACCCCACCATGGAGCTGCTAGAACTTACACATGACTGGGGAAAAAGACTCTTGGAGGGCACAAACAGAACCTTTTACACACCAGGACGCAGGAGAGAGAAGTGACCCCACAAAAGACTGACCCAGACTTGCCTGTGAGTGTCCAGGAGTCTCTGGTGGAGGCATGGGTTGGCAGTGGCCTGCTGCAGGGTTGGGGGCACTGAGTGTAACAATGATACATGGGACCTTTTGAAGGAGGTCACCATTACCTTCATTATCTCCACCATAGTTTGGCCCCAGGTAAATATCAGTTCCAAAGAGTAGCAAGGAGAGATAAGAAAGCCTTCCTCAATGATCAGTGCAAAGAAATAGAGGAAAACAATAGAATGGGAAAGACTATAGATCTCTTCAAGAAAATCAGAGATACCAAGGAAACATTTCCTTGTTGCACTCATCTCACATGCTAGTAAAGTGATGCTTAAAATTCTCCAAGCCAGGCTTCAGCAATACATGAACCGTGAACTTCAGATGTTCAAGCTGGTTTTAGAAAAGGCCGAGGAACCAGAGATCAAATTGCCAACATCCTCTGGATCATTGAAAAAGCAAGAGAGTTCCAGAAAAAAACATTTATTTCTGCTTTATTGACTATGCCAAAGCCATTGACTGTGTGGATCACAATAAACTGAAAAATTCTTAAAGAGATGGGAATACCAGACCACCTGATCTGCTTCTTGAGAAATCTGTATGCAGGTCAGGAAACAACAGTTAGAAATGGACATGGAACAATAGACTGGTTCCAAATAGGAAAAGGAGTATGTCAAGGCTGAATATTGTCACCCTGATTATTTAAGTTATATGCAGAGTACATCATGAGAAATGCTAGGCTAGAAGAAGCACAAGTTGGAATCAAGATTGCCAGGAGAAATATCAATAACCTCAGATATGCAGATGACACCACCCGTATGGTAGAAAGTGAAGAAGAACTAAAGAGCCTCTTGATGAAAGTTAAAGAGGAGAGTGAAAATGTTGGCTTAAAGCTCAACATTCAGAAAACTAAGATCATGGCATCTGGTCCCATCACTTCATGGCAAATAGATGAGGAAACAGTGGCTGACTTTATTTTTCTGGGCTCCAAAATCACTGCAGCCATAGTGATTGCAGCCATGAAATTAAAAGACACTTACTCCTTGGAAGGAAAGTTATGACCAACCTAGACCGCATATTAAAAAGCAGAGACATTACTTTGCCAACAAAGGTCCATCTAGTCAAGGCTATGGTTTTTCCAGTGGTCATGTATGGATGTGAGAGTTGGACTATAAAGAAAGCTGAGTGCTGAAGAATTGATGCTTTTGAATGTGGTGTTGGAGAAGACTCTTGAGAGTCCTTTGGACTGCAAGGAGATCCAACCAGTCCATCCTAAAGGAAATCATTCCTGAATGTTCATTGGAAGGGCTGATGTTGAACCTGAAGCTCCAACACTTTGGCCACCTGATGCGAAGAGCTGATTCATTGGAAAAGACCCTGATGCTGGGAAAGATTGAAGGCGATAGGAGAAGGGGATGACAGAGGATGAGAAGGTTGCATGGCTTCACCAACTCAATGGATGTGAGTTTGAGTAACTCTGGGAGTTGGTGATGGGTAGGGAGGCCTGGCGTGCTGCAGTCTATGGCGTTGCAAAGAATCAGGCATGACTGAGCGACTGAAGTGAGTGAGTGAGTGAGTGAAATAACAGGCAGGGAACACAGCCCCACCCTGTCAACAGAAAATTGGATTAAATATTTACTGAGAATATCCCCGCCCATTAGAACAAGACCCACTTTCCCCCTTCAGTCAGTCTCTCCCATCAGGAAGCTCCCATAAGCCTCTTATCCTTCTCCATCAGAGGGCAGACAGACCAAAAACCACAATCACAGAAAACTAACCTATATGATTACATGGACCACAGCCTTGTCTAACTCAATGAAACTATGAGCCCTGCCATGTAGGGTCACCCAAGATGGATGGGTCATGGTGGAGAGTTCTGAAAATATGTGGTCCGCTGAAGAAGGGAATGGCAAACCACTTCAGTGTTCTTGCCTTGAGAACTCCATTAACAGTATGAAAAGGCAAAAAAATAGGACACTGAAAGGTGGACTCCCCAGGCTGGTAGGTGGCCAATATGCTTCTGGAGATCAGTGGAGAAATAACTCCAGAAAGACTGAAGAGATGGAGTCGAAGCAAAAACACACTCAGTTGTGGATGTGACTGGTGATGGAAGTAAAGTCAAATGCTGTAAAGAGCAATATTGCATAGGAACCTGGAATGTTAGGACCATGAATCAAGGCAAATTGGAAGTGGTCAAACAGCAGATGGCAAGAGTGAATGTCAACAGTTTAGGAATTAGTGAACTAAAATGGACTAGAATGGGTGAATTTAACTCAACTGACCTTTATATCTACTACTTTGGGCAGGAATCCCTTAGAAGAAATGGACTAGCCATCATAGTCAACAAAAGAGTCCTAAATGCAGTCCTTGGGTGCAATCTCAAAAACGACAGAATGATCTCTGTTCATTTCCAAGGCAAACCATTCATTATGACAGTAATCAAAGACTATGACCCAACCAGTAATGCTGAAAAAGCTGAAGTTGAATGGTTCTATGAACACCTACAAGACCTTCTAGAACTAACACCCCCCAAAAATATCCTTCTCATTATAGGGGACTGGAATGAAAAAGTAGGAAGTCAGGAAATACCTGGAGAAATAGGCAAATTTGGCCTTGGAATACAGAGTGAAGCAGGGCAAAGGCTAATAGAGTTTTGCCAAGAGAATGCACTGGTTATAGCAAACACCCTCTTGCAGCAACACAAGAGAAGACTCTACACATAGACATCACCAGATGGTCAATACTGTAATCAGACTGATTATATTCTTTGCAGCCAAAGATGGAAAAGCTCTATACAGTCAGCAAAACAAGACAAGGAGCTGACTGTGGCTAAGATCTTCTTATTGCCAAATTCAGACATAAATTGAAGAAAGTAGGGAAAACCACTAGACCATTCAGGTATGACTTAAATTAAATCCTCTATGATTATACAGTGGAAGTGAGAAATAGATTCAATGGATTGGATCTGATAGAGTGCCTGAAAAACTATGGATGGAGGTTCCTGATATTGCACAGGAGGCAGTGATCAAGACCAACTCGAAGAAAAAGAAATGCAAAAAGGTAAAATGGTTGTCTAAGGAGGCCTTACAAATAGCTGTGAAAAGGAGAGAAGTGAAAGGCAAAGGAGAAAAGGAAGGATATACCCATTTGAGTGCAGAGTTTCAAAGAATAGCAAGGAGCAATAAAAAAGCCTTCCTCAGTGATCAGTGCAAAGAAATAGGAGGAAAGCAATAGAATGGGAAAGACTAGAGATCTCTTCAAGAAAATTAGAGATACCAAGGGAACATTTCATGCAAAGATGGGCTCGATAAAGGACAGAAATGGTATGGACCTAACAGAAGCAGAAGATATTAAGAAGAGGTGGCAAGAATACACTGAAGAACTATACAAAAAAGATCTTCATGACCCAGATAATCATGATGGTATGATCACTCACCTAGAGCCAGACATCCTGGAATGCAAAGTCAAGTGGGCCTTAGGAAGCATCACTATGAAAAAAGCTAGGGGAGGTGATGGAATTCCAGTTGAGCTATTTCAAATTCTGAAAGATGATGCTGTGAAAGTGCTGCACTCAATATGCCAGCAAATTTGGAAAACTCAGAAGTGGCCACAGGACTGGAAAAATTCAATTTTCATTCCAATCCCTAAGAAAGGCAATGCCAAAGAATGTTCAAACACCACACAATTGCACTCATTTGATACACTAGTAAAGTAATACTCAAAATTCTCCAAGCCAGGCTTAAACATTATGTGAACCGTGAACTTCCAAATGTTCCAGCTGGTTTTAGAAAAGGCAGAAGAACCAGAGATCAAATTGCCAACATCCATTGGGTCATTGAAAAAGCAAGAGAGTTCCAGAAAAACGTCTACTTCTGCTTTATTGACTATGCCAAAGCCTTTGACTGTGTGGATCACAACAAACTGGAAAATTCTTCAAGAGATGGGAATACCAGACCATCTGACCTGCCTCTTGAGAAATCTGTACTCAGGTCAGGAAGCAACAGTTAGAACTGGACATGTAACAATAGACTGGTTCCAAATTGGGAAAGGAGTACATCAAGGCTGTGTATTGTCACTCTGCTTATTTAAATTATATGCAAAGTACATCATGAGAAACACTGGGCTGGATGAAGCACAAGCTGGAATCAAGATTGCCGGGAAAAATATCAATAACTTCAGACATGCAAATGACAACACACTTATGGCAGAAAGTGAAGAAGAACTAAAGAGCCTCTTGAAAGTGAAAGAAGAGAGTGAAAAAGTTTAGCTAAAAACTCAACATTCAGAAAACTAAGATCATGGCATTTGGTCCCATCACTTCATGGCAAATAGATAGGGAAACAATGGAGACAGTGGCAGACTTTATTTTGGTGGGCTCCAAAATCACTGCAGATGGTGACTGCAGCCATGAAATTAAAAGACGCTTGCTCCTTGGAAGAAAAGTTATGACCAACCTAGACAGCATATTAAAAAGCAGAGACATTACTTTGTCAACAAACGTCCGTCTAGTCAAAGCTATGGTTTTTCCAGTAGTCATGTATGGATGTGAGAGTTGGACTATAAAGAAAGCTGAGCACCAAAGAATTGGTGCTTTTGAACTGTGGTGTTGGAGAAGACTGTTGAGAGTCCCTTGGACTGCAAGGAGGGAGATCCAACCAGTCAATCCTAAAGGAAATCAGTCCTGAATATTCATTGGAAGGACTGATGTTGAAGGTGAAATGCCAATACTTTGGCTACCTGATGTGAAGAACTTACACATTGGAAAAGACCCTGATGCTGGGAAAGATTGAAGGCAATAGGAGAAGGGGATGACAGAGGATGAGATGGTTGGATGGCATCACCGACTCAATGGACATGAGCTTGAGTAGACTTTGGGAGTTGGTGATGGACCGGGATACCTGGCCTGCTGCAGTCCATTGGGTTGCAAAGAGTTGGACATAACTGAGCGACTGAAGTGAACTGTACACTCACTACATTGTCTGACAATATCAAGTATTGGGAAGGAATAAATCAGTGGAGATATACACATTTTTTTCACACATACACACACCTCTATACCATATATGGAACTGAAGATTTGTCCAGAAGCTTTATAAGATAATTTGACATTATCACATAAAGATAAGTAATGTATGTATCTTGTAACTCAGCAATCTCACCCCTTGCTATATTTCCACATGAAACTCCTACACATATGTACCAGGAGACATGTACAACTATTTTTACACAGCACTGTTCAAGATGGAAAAGCACTGGGAAAACCCTAAGAACCATGGATGAGAGAAGGGATAAGTAAAGTATGGTGTATTAATACAATGGAATATTATACAGAGATGAAAACTAAGGGATCACAGTTATATCCAACATGAATGAATCTTAGAAAAATAAAGTTGACTGAAAAAAAGACAACATGTTTTAAAAGACTAAACATGCAGTATAAAAATTATTTATAAAGCACAAAAATATGATTTAATGATATTTGTGATAAAACTTTTTCTAAAATGCAAAAGAATAATAAGTCTGAAATGTAAGATAACATCAGCCAGTCAACATCAGCCTGGAAAAGTAGAGGGATAGAATAGAGAACTGACAGGTTAAACAGCATTGGCAGAGCTCTGACTCTTGGATCAGGTTGTGAATTCATCAATGTTCATTTCATTATTATTCCTTATAACTTACATCTGTGTTGTATACATTTATATATAAATATTAAATACTTAAAAAAATTTTAATACTAAATTGATTTCTGCTTGGCAGTTGCCTCTGCCCAGGAAAATTTAGGCTGAAGTTGAGTTCTGAAATATCCTCATGAAGCAGGGCACCTCCTTAGTCTTTTACTACACAAATCTTTAAGATTCTTAACATGTCTCAAAGTCTTAACTCTAAAACTTGTCCTATATAAGACAGGCCATGTGCCATCTGTAATCTGAATTTTGATTGATGGTGTTATAATCTACTGTTAAGACAAGAATTTCTGGGTTTTTCTTTAAAAATTATACTTCAATTGATCACATTTTCATGGATATCAGGTGACTTTTATAAAACTTTTCTGTTTTGTGTGTTCAAAAGATTTCAATATATCTATGTGGTGTAGCACTATAGCCCATCATTTATGTGTTACTGGGTTTTGCTTTCTCCACTAGAAAGATAGTTCTTAAAGTTTACAGATCCTTGGGAGAACCAAGGCCCCTTTAAGAATTTCATGAAGTCAAAACTACTTTCCCAGTAACACTAAAACATTTTTTCATTTTTAAAGGGTGTTGACATTTGCAATGATGATACAAAAACAACAGTGGGTAACACTTTTTAGTGAGTAATCTTTTTAGCGTGAGTCAGGACAGTGGTACCAAACTATGCTAATAGCTATTGCATTCTTCACCTCCAACTGTTCGATTTGCAAGTTGAACTGCTTTTCGCATGAAACAACATTTTCACTTGAAAGAATAGCTGAGAGATAAACTAGATTATTCAGATTTGGGTTTGGTAGACATTTTCTCAAAAATGAATAAAGTGAGACTGTCACTTCAAGGAAAACGACTTACAGTGTTTGTTGCTAATAATAAAATTCAAATTTTAAAGATGACATTAAAATTTTTGGAAACTTCTGACAGCCACCATGAACTTGACAGCTTCCCAACCCTTAAAGGCTTTTCTGATGAGATCAGTGGTGACATTAACAAATGTGAATTTCTCTTATTGTATACGGAAATGTGCCACATTCAGAAGACCTGTATGATAGCCAGCCAATATTTCCAAATGACCAATGCATGATGTTTTTTTTTTTTTTTGCATGATGTTTTAAAGGGGTCAAAGGTCAATGCAAACTGCAAAACAGATGAATTTTTAAATAAGAGTAGGAAAATTAATAATCTTGTAAATGTTATCAAATTAACTCTTACCAAATAAGACTATTTTAACAAGTTTAACAAAAAGTTATTTCTCTCCCTCTGTAACTGCAAAGGAGAGGGCTCTTCTCTGCTTTCCTTGTTCAGCTTTCTTTGGTAAATAACGAAGACTTGGTTCTTTTAGGATTTTAGTACTTAAAAACTAGGCCTATACGAAATTGACACAGAACAGATCAGTGGCTGCCTAGTCCTGTGAGTTGGGGACAGGCATGGGATGATTACAAAGGGCCAGGAGGAAACTTCTTAGGGTGAAGGATCTGTTCTAGGCTGTGGTGGTACACATGACTTTCTGCAATTACCAAAATTCATCAAAATATTATCATAAACAGTAGCAGGGGTGATTGGCCTATGTGTTTGTGTATTTAGTCGCTCAGTCATGTCCAACTCTTTGTGACCCCATGGACTGTAGCCCACCAGGCTCCTCTGTCCACGGGATTCTCCAGGCAGTAATACTGGAGTGGGCTGCCATGCCCACCTCCAGGGGGCCTTCCCAACCTAGGGATCGAACCTTGGTCTCCTGCATGGCAGATGGATTCTTTACCAGCTGAGCTACCATGGAAGCCCAACTGGCATATAGAGCTCAATTTTACTGTCAGAAATGGAGTAAGAGATTAATAGATTTTACTTTGTAAAAATGAAATAAAGAGCACAGGGCTTTTTCTCTCTATGAAAAAACTTTTATTCTAGGTCCAGTGGTCTATCCTGAAGGTAGAATGCATTGCATTTGTAATTTTAGACATTCAGGTTAATCCTGAGCTTGAAACTTGGTATTGCCATGTACTATCCATGTGACTGTGGGTAGGTCACTTATTCTAAGTCTTGCTTTCTTCATCTGTAAAATGGGACCAAGATAGCATGTTTCTTATTCTTTTAAGCCACGTATAAAGTGACCAGCCTATAGGAAATGCTCTATAACATTTGTAATTACTTTACTGAACCATTTAGACACCTGACTGCTCCAAGCATAGCCTTAGAGGCTGTTATATGTTGAGTTCTGTTTCCCATCCCCACCCCGCACCACAAAAGATATTAAAGTCCTAACTCTCAGAATGTGACCCGATTTTGGAAAGAAGGTATTTTACAGAGGTGATCAAATTAAATGAAGTCATTTTAGGGGTAGGCCCTAATCCAACATGATTGGTGATTTTATAAAAAAAGGAGATGTGGACAGAGATACAGATATATACATGGGGAGAACACCATGTGAACATGAAGTTAGAGATCAGGATGATGTATCTACAAGCTAAGGAATGCTCAAGACTGCCAACAAAACACCAGCAGCTGGGGAAAGGCATGAGACAGGTGCTCTGTCACAATCGTCAGGAGTCCACCACCACGCCAACACCTTGATCTTGGACTTCCAGCCTCCAGAATTGAGACAACACCTTTCTGTCATTTACACCACTCCAATTGTAGGACTTAGTTACAGCAGCCCTGCTGCTGCTGCTAAGTTGCTTCAGTCGTGTCTGACTCTAGCAGCAGCCCTAGCAAATGAATAAAGGTGATCATTGTATAAAGCCAAACATCACTTTGCTGACAAAGGTCTGTACAGTCAAGGCTATGGTCTTTTCAGTAGTCAGGTATGGATGTGAGAGTGGGACCATGAAGAAGACTGAGCACCAAATAGTATTCTTGAGAGCCCATTGGGCAGCAAGGAGGTCAAGCAAGTCAATCCTAAAGGAAATCAATCCTGAATATTCATTGGAAGGACTGATACTGAAGCTAAAGCTCCAATACTTTGGCCACCTGATACAAACAGCTGACTCATTGGAAAAGACTCTGATGATGGGAAAGCCTGAAGGCAAGAGGAGAAGGGGATGATAGAGGATGAGATGGTTGGATGGCATCACTGATTCAATGGACATGAACTTGGGCAAACTCCAGGAGATAATGAAAAGCAGGGAAGCCTGGAGTGCTGCAGTCCATGGGGTCATGAAGAGTCGGACATGACTTGGTGACTGAACAACAATTTATTGACCCCAGGTCACCAAATAACTCAAAGACACTATACAATATGAACATAAATGAGTCACTTCAGGCAGAGAGAGGAGAGGGACAGAGATAGAGGGAAGAAGGAAAGGGCAAGAGGAAGGAACACAGAAACAATGACTGGGACTTCCAAGGTGAAAGAGATGCTGAGAAGGGAGCAGTTTGCATTAACAAGAGAAAAAAAATCACACAGAATCCCATCCACTTTCTCTTTTAGGCTTCCAGGGGCTTCTCACCTCCTCAATGTCTGTATAAAAACTCACTGCCAATTGGGATCCATTTCCTGGGTGAATAAGATGTTTAAAGATTAAGTTTTTGCTCTCTTTCCACTCAGACTTTCTTTATGGGAGGAAGCCATTGGCTCATTTCCTTTACCAAACCACCTTCTGACCACTGTCACCAGGCTTTGCCCAAAACAACTGCACCCAATGCTTCCAGCAAACATGTCCTTTCCCTACAGACTCAGAGGCCCAGCCAGCCTTTATCACTGCACAATAATTTCAAATCTTCATAACTCACTGGCTGCACAGATAATGACTGCCACCTAAGGTTTTCTTACAGGAAACATCCCCTATTTAGTTTTGTTATAAATTGCCCTGTACTTTGAATTCAAATGAGTAGGTCTGGTTGAGGAAACTAGACTATCCACTTTCATAATTTTCATCAAAATAAGTCTTGGGAGAAAGAGCCTTTTAAGATAACGTAGGTTAATTCAACTACCAAATATTTAAATTCTAGTCAAGAACACCAGGATTTAAGTACCAAACTCTTGACTTTTAGTACAGTGCTTTTTCCTATGTATCATTCACTCTCTGTAACTTTATAATAATAAAATGATTGGGTTCCATGATCAGATAGGGCCAACCTGGACACTAAACTTGCCCTTTTAAACAGGGTTTAGACGCTCTCCTTTTACATGAACAGCTAATTCTGAGTATACCTTTGCCTGTTGTATGGAAAGTAGGAAGCAAATGTTTGACAAATGCTCGTGCAGACGTTGGCAGCTATCTGTCCCTTTCTGCTCTAAGATCTCTGAAGGCCACAACGCTGTGCCTCAGGGTGACAAGGCAATTACAGGATGCACAGACCAGTGGCAGGGCTCAAAAACGCTTATGACATGCACTGTCCTCGGGGTTGTGCAGAGAAGTAGGTCAAGGAGGGGCCAGAGGAAGAAAGATACATCCTCAAGCAGAACCCTTATCTTCTAGCTCTTCTGGGGACTAGGCTTCCAGCAGCTGAGATCCTCAGTATTTTCTCTAAGGTGAAAATATGAAATGACAATTAGCAAATCCCTAGCTCCCACAGCACCTAAAATAGTATGTATGCTTCTTGTGTACTACACCCTGTTCCAAACGTTTATTTTCTCACCAAAATTCCCCCTTGAGGCAGATATTATTGTTACCCCTATTAAACTGATGAAGAAATTGAGGCACAGAAGGGTTAAGTAACTATTACCTTACTATCAAAGGTAATAGTAGCAAAACCAAGATTGAAACAGAAGCAGCCTGGCTCTGGGTCTATATTCTATATTGCATTTTTACAACCCCTACATCTCTAGTACCTCCAGTGGTTTGCTGGTAAATGTTTGACAACCAGTTCTTGAAAGGCGGGGGTGCGGGGGGGGGGGGGCGGTGAGGGGCTGATTTATAGTATTTGCCCATTTCCATGGTGTAAATACTCCCACTACGGCCAATTTCCAAATAGGAAAAGGAGTCCGTCAAGGCTGTATATTGTCACCCTGTTTATTTAACTTATATGCAGAGTACATCATGAGAAACGCTGGACTGGAAGAAACACAAACTGGAATCAAGATTGCCGGGAGAAATATCAATAACCTCAGATATGCAGATGACACCACCCTTATGGCACAAAGTGAAGAGGAACTCAAAAGCCTCTTGATGAAAGTGAAAGTAGAGAGTGAAAAAGTTGGCTTAAAGCTCAACATTCGGAAAACGAAGATCATGGCATCCGGTCCCACCACTTCATGGGAAATAGATAGGGAAACAGTAGAAACAGTGGGTCAGACTTTATTTTTCTGGGTTCCAAAATCACTACAGATGGTGACTGCAGCCATGAAATTAAAGGACGCTTAGTCCTTGGAAGGAAAGTTATGACCAACCTAGATAGCATATTCAAAAGCAGAGATATTACTTTGCCAACAAAGGTTCATCTAGTCAAGGCTATGGTTTTTCCTGTGGTCATGTATGGATGTGAGAGTTGGACTGTGAAGAAGGCTGAGCGCTGAAGAATTGATGCTTTTGAACTGTGGTGTTGGAGAAGACTCTTGAGAGTCCCTTGGACTGCAAGGAGATCCAACCAGTCCATTCTGAAGGAGATCAGTCCTGGGATTTCTTTGGAAGGAATGATGCTAAAGCTGAAACTCCAGTACTTTGGCCACCTCATCTGAAGAGTTGACTCATTGGAAAAGACTGTGATGCTGGGAGGGATTGGGGGCAGGAGGAGAAGGGGACGACAGAGGATGAGATGGCTGGATGGCATCACTGACTCGATGGACGTGAGTCTCAGTGAACTCTGGGAGTTGGTGATGGACAGGGAGGCCTGGCGTGCTGCGATTCACGGGGTCGCAAAGAGTCAGAAACGACTGAGTGACTGATCTGATCTGATGGCCAATTTCAAGCTATCAACACTAAAAATAAAATTGATGAGAGCCAGCTCCAACACATCAACGAGTTGAGCCAAAAAGCAAGTGAATGAAAGACGATAGGGAGGCAAGGACCAGGATAATAAAGTGTGCCTTCACCAAGCTACCTGTCTTAGCAGCAGTACCTGAGGAATTTGCAACTGTCATAGGGAAGATCCCACTGCTGAGTTTGGCTCTCACACCTTATCACGTACTAAGATTCTTTATCACAACCAGCCTCACTTCATTCAGGGCCTCACTACTAAAATAGGGCCTTTGTTTCCCTTACTGCTAATTAAAGTAGGGAAAAAAATGCCCGCCCCCAACCCCACAAATTGCATACGTTCTAATCCCTGGAAATGGTAAATGCATTATTATATATAATATGGCAAAAGAGACTGCACATGTGATTAAGTTAAACACCATGCAATGGGGAGATTATTCTGGATTAACGTAATCCAGTGTAGTCACAAACTTCCTTGTAAGTGAAAGAGGGAGGCAGAAGAATGGGAGAGGAGATGTGATAACAGACAGAGGTCAGAGTTCTGGGATGTAGGAAAGACTCAACTGGCTATTGCTGGTGTAGAAAACAGAGGAAGGGGCCACAAGCCAAGGAATCCAGGCCTCGAAAGGAACTGGAATAGGCAAGAGAATGGGTTCTCCCCCAGGGCCTCAGAAAGAACACAGCTCTTCAATAATCTCATTTTTGCCCAGTGAAACCCATTTTAGGCTTCTGACCTCCAGAACTATAAAAAAAATTCATCTGTGTTGTTTTAAGCCACTGAATTTGTAGCAATTTGTTACAACAGCAATGGAAAAGGAATACACCACTATCCTCAGCACCTGGAGCCAAACTGTGAATAAGAGTCTGAAGGTTGCTGGGGGGAGGTTTTTCAAAGCTGCGGGAGAAGCATATGTAAAGCCATGGAAAGGAAAGAATGTGTTTTCAGAGGCAGTAAAGGGATTATATAACATTGTAGGGCTTACAATGTACTTTCACAAGTGATTTCTCATTTTTTTTCTCCCAGAGATTATCTTCTCCATTAAATAAATAAAAGTGAGTTATAGCAAGTTTGAATTCTTTGCCCAAAACCCCAGAGGAAGTTAAATGCAGGAACATATCTATAAACCAAAAAAGCTGGGTCTGATGGAACATTTGCAAGCATGGAAAGCCATGGACACTCTCAGTGAGAGTTTCTTAGGAAGGGCATGTTATGATCTGGACTTACGTTAGACGTTTAGGAAAAGACTAGATGAAGCATGATTTTGTTCTGGATTGAGTGCTCACAGGTAGTGGGGCAACTGTATACAGTAAGTTCCCTATATACAAACGAGCTCTGTTCCAAGAGTGCAATCATAAATCCAAATTGTTCTTAAGTCCAACAAAGTTAGCCTAGGTGCTACCCACTAACACAACTGGCTATATAACTCTATTGTAATGGGTTTATAATACTTTTCACACAAATAATACATAAAAAACAAAGACAAAAAAGAAAACATTTTAAATATTATAATATCTTGATAAGCACAGTAGAACAATACAACAGCAGGCACACAGGGGCTCGTGTCAAGTGAACAAGCAACAAGAGTTACTGACTGGAGGAGGGAGAGGAGACAGAAGATGGGAGAGCTGAAGGATCATCAGCAATTGGAGACGGAGGCTCTGTACAAAAGCATGACCACTTGTAGAGGATTGCATGAACACAACAGTGTACACCAGACCCATGTATTACTTACATGTCTGGACATGTTCTCATCTTTGAAAGCTGGCAACTTGAAGGTTTGCGTGTAGGGGACTTACTGTACTTGGGTATCTTGATCATTTGCATCAGAAGGAACAGTGGGGAGAATGCTGTAATTAGTAGATAAGCAGTGGTCACTGGTGTGAGCTAAGTGAGGGGATGTTCGGTATTCTTGCATTTTGCACCATTTTCTTTTTGTCTGTGCTCGGACATGATTATGGAGTGGTCTCATTTTGTCTCCCTCCATCACAGACACCTTGTCTGATGCTGATTTTGTAGAACTGCGAACATTCTACAGAACACCATTGCCTATCGGTGAGTGCCAGGCCAGCCCAGCTTGCAGCTGTCAGGGGCTGCTTTTCCTTTCTCACAGGGCTCAAGTCCCTATCTTGCAGCGGCAGGCCCTGTGCTCCCTCCTACTCCACACTCTCATCAGGCCTCTTGGGGCTGCAGAGCTGCATCAGTTACTAGACCTTACTTGGCAGTTCTCCCAATCTTCCTTCTCTTCTGTTTTAGCTCCTTCTCTGGCTTATTTTATTTTCTGATTATATATGTTTTGCATAAATTAATAAAAAATTGTGATCACAAAAGAAAACAAATCTGTACACTACAATCACTCATGAACCTACCTCTCTAACACACCACATGGTTCAGTTCTGTACTCCTTTCCAGATCTGGTCTACAGGCATCCACGTTTTTATCCAGGCATGCTGCTGCTGCTGCTAAGTCACTTCAGTCGTGTCCAACTCTGTGCGACCTCGTAGACGGTAGCCCACCAGGCTCCTCCGTCCATGGGATTTTCCAGGCAAGAATACTGGAGTGGGGTGCCATTGCCTTCTCTGATCCAGGCATGAGGACAGGGTAAATATAAATTTGAATGTTGCTTTTTTTTCACTCAGTGCTACATGACAACCTTAGTTTCCCAACTACAAAATTATATAGCATAATTAAGAACAGTTTTGAATAACAAAGTGTATCCTTTCAACGCATCCATTCACACTGGTTGTCAGTGGAATTCCACATTCAGGATGAAAAAGTTGAGGTGGACAATATGTAAGTAGGTTTATTGGGTGGAGCTAAGCAGAGTAGCTGAATGACTGAATGACCCCTGAACCCCCATACTTTGGAGATCCCAGGATTCCATAATTATGTTCTTGAACTCTATCCTATGAACCTTGGAGCACCTCTTTGGAGATATGAGAGTTCCCTAGAAGCAAGGATAACCTGGAGATCTTTTCTCCTGGCTCAGAGTACAGCAAAAGGAAAACTGAAAGGGAGACTTAAAATATAATTGCTCCCTTAATACCAATCCAGAAGAGACTAGATAAAATCTCTGGAGGAGCTTAGGCAAAGTCCACAGGGAGGGAACTCACTGGGAGTTGCCCGGACCATGTGCAGGTAGAAATGGAACACAGAGATGTGGGGTCTACTGGAACCCAGCAGCCAGAGAAGTGCCACACTCTGGAAACTGAAGACAGGCCTGTTTTAGAAACCAACTTCTCCAGGAGAAAGACCTCCCTGAGGGGACAATGAGGTGTTTGGAAGCTGATACCATGTGTCATAATCTTTCACAACTGTGCTTAGTAGAGTCCCCTTAAATGAATGAAACTAGCTGAAGAAAACAGGTATTTACTAACTGAGAGGCAGCACCAAAAAAGCTTTCCTGTTGAGGGAGCTGCTCTTCCCAACACCATCTGCTGAAATCCTTGGGAACTCTGATAGGAGCTTGTGCCTGGAAACTCTGATAGAAGTCTTAGAACCCCTCCCTGGAAGCCTGGGAAACCCTGACAGGAAGTCTTAGAGTGCCTGCCAGGAAGTTCTGGAGGGCCCCTGACAGCAGCTCTTAGACTGCTCAGAAGCTAGGGAGTCATGGACAGGAGGAACACGATCAGCTTCGGGACTGAAGTAGAGCAGCAGCTCTTGATCTCTGGTAAACTTCCTAGTTATTTTCCTATCAGGAAAACCAAGGAGTACAGATTATTGATTTCTTTTTAAAAAACAGATATTGGTGGGGAGGAGAAAGGCAGCGTAACAGTTTGAGTTGGAACTAGATACAGTACGGCTGACCCAGATCCTCAGAGTGCAATACTGTTTTGGGGACTTCCCTGGTGGCAGAGTGGATAAGAATCCACCTGCCAGTGCAGGGGGAGTAAGTTAGATCCCTAGGAGGGAAGATCCCACAGGCCACAGAGCAACTAAGCCCGTGCACCACAACTACTAAGCCTGTTCTCTAAAGCCCAGAAGCCGCAACTACTGGGCCCAAAGGCTGCAACTACTGAAGCCAGAGCACCCAGGGCCATGCTGAGAAACCATCACAAGGAGAAGCCCACACACCACAACTAGAGAGTGGCCACTGCTCACATAACTAGACAGTGGCCACCACTCACACCACTAGAGAGTGGCCACCACTCACACAACTAGACAGTGGCCACCGCTCACTCAACTAGAGAGTGGCCACCGCTCACATAACTAGAGAGTGGCCACCAGTCACACAACTAAAGAGTGGTCACCGCTCACATAACTAGAGAGTGGCCACCGCTCACATAACTAGATAGTGGCCACCGCTCACAGAACTAGAGTGGCCACCACTCACACAACTAGAGTGGCCACCACTCACACAACTAGAGTGGCCACCACTCACACAACTAGAGTGGCCACCGCTCACTCAACTAGAGAGTGGCCACCGCTCACACAGCTAGAGTGGCCACCGCTCACATAACTAGAGAGTGGCCACCGCTCACACAACTAGAGTGTCCACCGCTCACACAACTAGACAGTGGCCACTGCTCACACAACTAGACAGTGGCCACTGCTCTCACAACTAGACAGTGGCCACCGCTCACATAACTAGAGTGGCCACCACACAGCTAGAGGGCTACTGCTCACACAGCTAGAGGGCCACTGCTCACACAACTAGAGTGGCCACCGCTCACAAAACTAGATAGTGGCCACCGCTCACAGAACTAGAGAGTGGCCACCACTCACACAACTAGAGTGGCCACCGCTCACACAACTAGAGTGGCCACCGCTCACACAACTAGAGAGTGGCCACCGCTCACACAGCTAGAGTGGCCACCGCTCACATAACTAGAGAGTGGCCACTGCTCACACAACTAGAGTGGCCACCGCTCACACAACTAGACAGTGGCCACCGCTCACACAACTAGAGTGGCCACCGCTCACACAGCTAGAGTGGCCACCGCTCACACAACTAGAGAGTGGCCACTGCTCACACAACTAGAGTGGCCACCGCTCACACAACTAGAGAGTGGCCACCGCTCACACAACTAGACAGTGGCCACCGCTCACACAACTAGAGTGGCCACCAATCACACAACTAGAGAGTGGCCACTGCTCACATAACTAGAGTGGCCACCGCTCACACAACTAGAGTGGCCACCGCTCACACAACTAGACAGTGGCCACCGCTCACACAACTAGACAGTGGACACTGCTCTCACAACTAGAGAGTGGCCACCGCTCACACAACTAGACAGTGGCCACCGCTCACACAACTAGACAGTGGCCACCGCTCACACAACTAGAGTGGCCACCACTCACACTAGACAGTGGCCGCCGCTCACACAACTAGAGTGGCCACCACTCACACTAGACAGTGGCCGCCGCTCACACAACTAGAGTGGCCACCACTCACACTAGACAGTGGCCGCCGCTCACACAACTAGAGTGGCCACCACTCATACTTGACAGTGGCCACCGCTCACACAACTAGAGAAAAATCCGTGTAGCAACCAAGAGCCAACACAGGAAAAAAAAAATGTTTCAGGAGGAAGGAGCTTCATGGAAAATATTTAAGTCATTGCAAAATATTCTAAATTCACTTCATAATGAATGGTCAGTTCCTTAACTGGCGGCTTTGGCTCTGGCTGCTGTAAAAGATGTTTACCTTGGAGATCTGAGATTTCTCACTGTTACTTCTCTATATGGGAAAGAAAATTGGAGGGCTGAGCTGATTACTGAGACATAAAGAAAAAGAGCCACAATGTGTGGTTCTCCTCTCTCCTAGCAGGACAAGGGAGAAAGTACTGCAGCCTTAGGGCACAGAAGATAGATGCTCTAGAATCTTAAGGTTTCTCTTTTAAGAAGGTGTCTGAATGGCTGCGATCCAAAAGTCTACAAATAATAAATGCTGGAGAGGGTGTGGAGAAAAGGGAACCCTCTTACACTGTTGGTGGGAATGCAAACTAGTACAGCCACTATGGAGAACAGTGTGGAGATTCCTTAAAAAACTGGAAATAGAACTGCCTTATGATCCAGCAATCCCACTGCTGGGCATACACACTGAGGAAACCAGAAGGGAAAGAGACACGTGTACCCCAATGTTCATCGCAGCACTGTTTATAATAGCCAGGACATGGAAGCAACCTAGATGTCCATCAGCAGATGAATGGATAAGAAAGCTGTGGTACATATACACAATGGAGTATTACTCAGCCATTAAAAAGAATACATTTGAATCAGTTCTAATGAGGTGGATGAAACTGGAGCCTATTATACAGAGTGAAGTAAGCCAGAAGGAAAGGCACCAATACAGTATACTAACGCATGTATATGGAATTTAGAAAGATGGTAATGATAACCCTGTATACGAGACAGCAAAGGAGACACTGATGTATAGAACAGTCTTATGGACTCTGTGGGAGAGGGAGAGGGTGGGAAGATTTGGGAGAATGGCATTGAAACATGTGAAATGTCATGTATGAAACGAGATGCCAGTCTAGGTTCGATGCACGATGCTGGATGCTTGGGGCTGGTGCACTGGGACGACCCAGAGGGATGGTGTGGGGAGGGAGGTGGGAGGAGGGTTCAGGATGGGGAACACATGTATACTAATTAAATTTAAAAAATAAAATAAAAACTAGCTTGAAAAAAAAAAAAATAAGAAGGTGTCTGAAGGGCTTTTACAGTGCCGGAGCCAGCCGGCAAAGTCAATCAGGTCCTGAGAATGTGCACGATGCGGCTGAGAAAGAATACTACAGCAAAGATGGGGTAGAGAGGATCAGACACGTCTCCACAAAGGGAAACGGTCTGACCACGACTTTATTCAGCATCTTATATTTATACAGGAGAGCAAGAGAAAAACAAGACAGTTAACATTTTTCTTGGCTGACCTATACATCTTACGAAAAGTCACAAGAAATCTTGAGAGCATGGGAATGGCACCCTGTTATTATTTCTTACACCAGATAACATTTCCTTGTGAGTGAAAAGTTTGTCCAGAACTCCAGGTGTCTGCAGTTAATAGTCGCCTAATCTCTGGGGTGGCGGGACAGAGAACTATGTTTGCAAGCAAACCCTCAAGGACTGAGGCAGCTCCCATGGCTGTGTCCTTTAGATAAAGGGAGAAATTCTCTGATGTCCCTTCTAAATCCACAAAGGGAGGGAAGGAGATAAGGGGGTCAAAAAGCAATAAGACAGAAAGGAGCAAGGAAAGGGAGAAGCTATTAGACAATGGATATATCACAAGGGTCCTAGTTTTACCCTTTAGCATCATTTCTGCAGCCACTGGGAGAATATCCAGAAGTCTGGAACCCTAGGTAGATCTGGGAGCACTGGACGAAGAGCCAACACTGAGCATGGAATGGGTAGGGACATAAGGACAGAGGCTGTGGTTGTTGACAGAGTCCTCTCCAGAGGACTAGCACCTTAACTGCACAAAGAACTGGCTCCTGAGGCTTGAATCCAGAAAGCCAGGTGGGTCCCACGTTAGAGAGGACTGGACCCCAGAAAATGTTGGCTCTCCTGTTAATGCTAATTGCAGCAATGTAAGACAGACTACAGACGGAGGTAGAGTGAAACTGTGATAGGACAAATCTTGGGTGACCAAACTTAGTTAACAGGGACAAGTCAGGGTGTAGTCACATTGGTGAGGAACTGGTGCTGGAAAACGTTGGAAAATGTAAGCTCCTTTGTTGATGATAGCTAGAAGTGCTTGACAGTGACTACAGAGGAGCCTACGGTGAAATATTTGGTAAGACAAAACTTAGCCAGTTTTTATTCATAGACAATTCTGATTGTGTTCACACTAAATGAGGAGCAGAGTACTGGGAAATGGCAGTTCTTCTGTTGATGGTAATTGGAAGAGCTTTAGGGCAACTAAAGACACTAGAGTCAGATATCAGATAGTAGGGCAAAGCTTGGATGGCTATTATACATAGGGACCTGCTAGTTAGTATCCACACTAGGTGAGGATCTGGGCTCCCAAAACGTTAGGTCCTTTGTTGATGGTAACTGGATGAATTTTAAGGTTTGTATAAGGGCCTAAGAGAAATTGGATTAGAATAAAATCTAGACGGCTAAGTTGGATTCAAAAAAACAAAGGTGGAAAATAACTAATTTCTTAAACCTGTTGGGGCAGTGAGCTCTTCCCCTGTGGGTGGTCAAATGAGGCAGCTTCCCATGAAGTCTGCTTCTAATAGTTAAAAAAAAAAATGTTTTCAGATAATATAGACACACAGAAAGAGAAGCTTCAAACAGAGTTAATGCTGACACTGAGAATAAGAAAGAAATGTAGATACTGGGAGAAGGGGAAAACACACACTAGGAGAAAGTTAGTGGCATTGAAAAGTGGCTGCTGTCCATATGCCTTTAGGCATAGACAAGGTTCAAGACAGTCATTCAGCACTGCAGGGTGCAGGGGCAAAGAAGATGCCATAAACACAGGAGTTTAGGGTTTGAACTGGGCCAACTAGAATATCTCCAAACCCCAATCTGGAGCAATCTAGGGCAGACTTTTACATTATGTGGAATTTTCAAATAGATTGAGAAATTTCTCAGTCAAATAGATTGAGAAAAAACCATATTTTTAGCTCTATCAACTAATATATGTTATTTTTTAATGTATTATTGATTGGTTCTCTGCTTCCAAAAGGCTTTTGAGGTAGCTTTTATTGGTACTGGCCTCCCATTTTCATGTAATAAGGAAGAAAATCTCCAGGAGAAAGAGATGGGGACATATAAATTTTAATGGAAGCAAATGGAGCAATAAACTTTAAGTATTAACATCACAATGATGGCTGATGTTTCAGAAACTACTGGCTGCTGGAGACCAGTGGCATGTGTACCAGCTCACTGTTCAAAAGGAGGAACAGGAAAAACATCCCTTATATGCTAAAGAACCTAAAGAGAAATTATACAAATGAACTTATTTACAAACAGAAACAGACTCAAAGACTTAGACAACAAATTTATGGTTGTCGGGGGGAAGAACTGGGGAAAGAGAAAGAGGATAGTTAAGAGATAGAGATGTATACACTACTATATTTCAGATAGAGAACCAACAAGGACCTACTGTATAGCAGAGGGAATTCTGCTCAATGTTATGTGGCAGTCTAGATGGGAGTGGAGTGTGGATGGGGAAAGAATGAATAGATATATATATATGGCTGAGTCTGTTTGCTGTCTATCTGAAATTATCACAATGCTGTTAATCAACTATATTCCAATATAATGTTTAAAAAAAAATTTCAAAAGGAAGAAAAATTCTTCAGAGTTTTGCAATCTTTTTTTTTTTCTTCAGAGTTTTGCAATCTTCTATCCACCTACACTAAAGAAACACTATCCCTTGTGTGGACGTGAAAAATAGTAATACAGAAATGGAAATAATGCACTAATTTATTCCCTTGAAACATTCTAGCATACAGAATACAAAGCAAAATGCTGAAGTCCCAATTCCCCACCTCGACTGACCTAACTACTTTAGACAGTATCAAGTGCTTTTTCATGCATTTATAGAATTACATTTTTTCAAACCTAAGTATGATTAAGTTATATATGAGTTTTCCGTATCAGCACATAAAGTTTTTTATTCTTTTTAGCAGCTACAAGAATACTAGATTAGGCATGGACCCTATTTCATTCAATCATTCTCTGAATGGACAATGAGTTTTTCCCTATCTTATATTATTAAATACATTTCTACCACAATAAATGTCAAAAATTTGTGTGTTGTGAATTTGTGTGACATGAACTCTAGGTGAATGCATAATTAAAGTGAACTTAATAGTTTTCTTTTATAAAAAGAAATGCTGCAAGAGAATTAAGACCAAGAAACGTACTTTGCATTAAATATATACAAGTTATTTAAAAAACAGACATCATTTCTTTATGCACAGGGAACACAGTCCAGGAAGGGGAGAAAAGGGAAGAGCAGTGAGGGAGAAAGCAAGCGACAGATGAGATCTCTGCTCTTCCTGAAGCTCGGTGGGCCAGGTATTAATAAAACACGTGGTCGACACAGTTTCTAAAACAAAGCTTCTCAGCTTTTTAAAGTTCAAAAATATGGATAAATTTGCCAAGTTTAAGAATTCCTACTTGAAATACAGAAGTAGAAACCTTCCTCAGATCTTCCATTTCCCCAATTTTCAATGAAAAAATATACCTCCATGGACTAGAGAAAATGGCTTTACAGATTTTGGGGAACCAGAATTTGAATATCACCCTTGTTCTGCAATCCCCTGAATTCCAGAATACTGTTACAAAATACCTTGGAAAGTACATTTTTATCAACATACCTGAGCCAGCTCATATTAAAGCAAGGTAGAGATCAGATGAGGGATAGTTTTTCCTCTCCTCTCCTGCAGGCCTACCTGGAATTCTTTTAAGACAGTTTTTACCAAGAATGTACAATATTAAGTGATCAGAAGCAACTGAGGTGATGACCTAGAGGGATACGGTGGTGGACGTGGGGAGGCTCAAGAAGGAGAAGGTATATGTACAGCTGACTCACACTGTTGTACAGCAGAAACTAATACAACATTATAAAGCAATTACACTCCAATTTTAAAAATAAGCTTTAAAAAAAGAGTCGAGGATCTGAATTTAATTATTAATCTGGAAAATAACTCACAATAATCAACTTTGATTCTTCAAGAGGCTGAAAGATTCAAAAACAGACAAGATCATAGACACAATATGGTCTTTCAGTCTCCATGTTAATGTATTGACTTAACCAACTCTAACATAGAACTTTCTAAAGCCCAGGCTCTGACCTAAGGGCTTGTACTCTGCTTATTCCTTATCTGTAAACTAGGGATAATACTAGTAATATATACTTTGCAAAGTTGTCATGAGGTTATATGAGGCTGAGTAACTTACCGAGGTCATACATATATCCTGTGTTGTACTGTGTTCCATCTCCTTTACAATTAGTTCAACTTCTGCTTCCCTTCACTACTGGTTCATTCATTCTCCCAATTTACTGCAAAGAATGGTGGAGGTGAGATTGACCTAAAAGTTCTCAATACTCCTTTTTACTCATCTGCAAGTTTTTAAGTACTTGTTCTAAATGAGTGCTCAACTACAATTGATGACACAGAAAAATATTTTAAAATATTCATTTAAATCTTGATCTAAAAATCTGATGATAAATACAAAACCTGAATGAAAACTAAGGGGAAAAAAACTAAGGAATTTTTAAATAACTTTGAGTCATTATGAAAGACTCTTCCCTTTCCTTTAACTCTTACCTGAGAAGATATTATACTTGGAATAGAAAAGGCTCAGGCTTAGGTAGATCTGGACCAACTGTAAACCAGTTTGTGTTTTTCTAAATAAACTTTCCTGGTTAGGACAATTAACCACATGCTAATTAGTGACAGTGATTCGATATTAAAATTCAAGAAACAACCTAACCAAAAAAAAAAGCATGTCAAAGTATGTCATTATGTATAAACTCCCCCTCAACACACACACACCAACACACACACTCATTTCTCCTATGTGCACCTTTCAAGAGCCACTATTTACCTTCTATAGAAGGGCCTAAATGGAGTCTCCTCTCTAATTTAGGCCCCTAGTTGCGTGGCTTCTAGCTATGGATTTACATTTAAACACATTAAATAACAAAGAGTTCATTCCACCTTACAAGCTGTCCAGGTTCCCTCCCTAGACATCAGTTCAGTCGCTCAGTCGTGTCCAACGCTTTGCAACCCCATGAATTTCAGCACACCAGGCCTCCCTGTCCATCACCAACTCCCGGAGTTCACCTAGACTCACGTCCATCGAGTCAGTGATGCCATCCAGCCATCTCATCCTGTCGTCCCCTTCTCCTCCTGCCTCCAATCCCTCCCAGCATCAGAGTCTTTTCCAATGAATCAACTCTTCACATGAGGTGGAGTTTCAAAATTTCCAACAAGGGCATCAGGCCAAAACATAAGGCTGGAGGTGCTTTTTTTTTTTTTTCCACTTTTTCTTGGGCTTTCAAAAAATTCATGCTTCCTTGCCAAGTATCAAAAAAGGTTTACTTTTATCAAGACTTGCCCCTTCTCATATTCTCCCATGCTCTGAAAAACCTTTTAATCCAGTAATTTCATCATAAAGTCCTATTCCTGGTTTCTTCTGTTAATGGCTATGGTTTCTTCACCTAAAATTATGATCTAATTAAAGTATGGTTAAGCCTTCTTTTCAGAGGAGTCTCTACATTTGTTTGGTGAGAATTTTTTTCTTACTGCGAGGCATGCACTAATTGTGGATAATTTAGAAATTGCAAACAAAAAGAGAGGAAAATTTAGAATCCCTTCTAAACTATCTTAACACGGCAATAGCATTTTAGTGAATATCCTTACAATTTTCCCATAGGCATACTTTTGCAGTAATAGATTCATTTAGTTCATAAGGTTTTCTATACAAAAACCACTTTCTTATGATGATGATTTTCTGTAATATTAATTTTAATGATCACATGAATGTGCTTTAATTCATTCAACCAATACTCTATTGTCCTCAGGTTCCCAGACCCTTGACGACTTGCACCTAAGAGAGAGTGGACACCAACCAGAGACTCTGAGAACAGAAGCCCCACAGTATGATGGGAGTTGTGTTCTGATGGGGAGGGTGAGGATGCATTCATGGTTAAATGCGGATGGGTAATCATGTCAGGTAGAAGATTCTATGGCATCGTTTCTACCTATGGAACAAATGGTTCTACCTTGCACTAAGAAGACACCATGTTTAAAACACTAAATCTTTCTGCCCATTTCACAGTGTATTTCTTTAAAAGTGATCTTACTTCAAAGTCACGTTTTGTGTTAGATTCTGAGCTTCCCAAGTGGCGCTAGTGATAAAGAATCCACCTGCCAATACTGGCAGGAAACACAAGAGATGTAGGTTCAATCCCAGGGTTGGGAAGATCTCCTGGAGGGCACGGCATCCCACTCCAGTATTTTTGCCTAGAAAATTCCATGGACAGAGGAGCCTGGTAGGCTACAGTCCATGGGGTTGCAGAGTCAGACACGACTGAGCGACTGAGAGCACATAAACACAGTACCCAAACATAGACAAGTGTATATGCATGGGCCAATACACAGACAAGTGTATATGCATGGGCCAATACATAGACAAGTGTATATGCATGGGCCAATACATAGACAAGTGTATATGCATGGGCCAATACACAGACAAGTGTATATGCATGGGCCAATACACAGACAAGTGTATATGCATGGGCCAATACATAGACAAGTGTATATGCATGGGCCAATACACAGACAAGTGTATATGCATGGGCCAATACACAGACAAGTGTATATGCATGGGCCAATACACAGACAAGTGTATATGCATGGGCTAATACACAGACAAGTGTATATGCATGGGCCAATACATAGACAAGTGTATATGCATGGGCAAATACATAGACAAGTGTATATGCATGGGCCAATACACAGACAAGTGTATATGCATGGGCCAATACATAGACAAGTGTATATGCATGGGCCAATACATAGACAAGTGTATATGCATGGGCTAATACATAGACAAGTGTATATGCATGGGCTAATACATAGACAAGTGTATATGCATGGGCTAATACACGTATATTCCCTCGTTCTCTCCAGCGAGAGCCTAGAAGCAGGGACACATATCTCAGCAGCAATAAGCACACCTGGCACCGAGATCTTGGCTTCTAACACCCAATATCATTATCCAGTAAAAGAAATCAGGATCCTTGGAGACACTAATTCTACAGTTGGGTCAGGGAATACACAAGATAAGCCAGGAACATCTTCAGTGATAGGAAAAAAAAGATTTAAATAAAAAGGTCCCGAGAGAGGGGCATAGTAGGGGGGGTGGAGGGAAATGTCAAAGAAACACAACACAGGAGCCAACCTAAAAGATCTCCCAACAATTAAAACTGGAACACTTTGAGTAATAAAATAAATAACATGGCCCCAAAATATAAAATAAATACCCATGCAACTATTTAAAGTATAAATATATTAGTATAAATAACTAACTCCAAATAATTTATGTAAATATCCCCACCTTCCACTCCCCACCACCCACTCCAGCTGCTTGCTAAGAGTAGAGTATGGAAAGGAGGGGGAAAGCAGTTTTATAGCTAATGTCAGGCAGTAAGACGACAAGGAACAGAGGGCATAAATAATTAGGATTGCATAGCTGAGGGATGGACAGGTATCCAAAAGCATTTTAAGCAAAATTATAATTGGACCAAGTCACTTCAACTGCCTGCACCCAATTTATACACCCTATTTTTTGTTTTTCCTAGAAGGCAAAAGGCTCCAGAAATGATGGATGGCTCCAAAATGATCCAATTACTTAAAACAACAACAAAAAAAACTGATTTCACATTTCCCTCCCCCCCAGACATTTAGTTGCAAAAGTGTTTTAAATTTAGACAGGCTGACTTTCGGTGCTAAAAGATAAAAAAGAAAAGAAACCAATTAAAATAGGATCTCTTTTTTGAGGCTGAATCAAAAACTAGGCTGGTAAAGAGTTCTGTGCCTCAATCAATATGGGAGGAAGCAGAAGGGGAACTGGAGATCTGGGGAGTGCTTAACCCTTATTATGCAAAAAGGATACTTAGGTAAACCCCTACACCATTTCTGAATTATTAAGACAAGGATGGATAGATTTTACTAGGCCAGAGTTTCACTGTCTAAACTGCAAAAATGAACTTAGATTTTTTTCCTCCCTTTGTTTCTCAAATTTCAACAGTTTTGATCATTTAAAGTGAAAGTCGCTTAGTCGTGTCCGACTCTTTGGAGACCACATGGACTACACAGTCCGTTCAATTCTCTAGGCCAGAATACTGGAGTGGGTAGCCTTTCCCTTCTCCAGGGGATCTTCCCAACCCAGGGATCAAACCCAGGTCTCCCGCATTACAGGCGGATTCTTTACCAGCTGAGCCACAAGGGAAGCCCAGGAACACTGGAGTGGGTAGCCTATCCCTTCTCCAGCGGATCTTCCCAACCCAGAAATCAAACCGGGGTCTCCTGCATTGCAGGTGGATTCTTTACAACTGAGCTATGAGGGAAGTCCCCCTTTTGATCATTTAATGTCCACTATAAATTGCATAATCTGTGGACTCCCCTTCTCACTCTTTGGTCTGGCTCTTTGGGGTCCTATTCCCAAGTTCCTATCCATCATGCAAGTCATGACTGGGATCTACCAGCCAAGCAATCTATACCCTGGCGCCCCAAGTGATCACACTGGAGCTCTCCAGGAAAACAAAGACTGCTTCTGTCATGACTCTCTGATGCTGAAAAGACCCAGAGTCCTGGGGGCAAGTGGACCTAGAGACCACATTGCAGACAATTCTTCATTAATTCCCCTTCTAGATAAGCTCACCAGCCATCAGTTCTACAGACATTGCATGAACCTGCCTAACTAGCTGGACTAACTAGCCTAATTAGCTGCCTAACTAGCCCTCGAAGGATAGGGGGTAAAAGCAATAAAGTCCACATACCACACGATGCCACCTCTTCTGTCTTCTATGGCAAGACACAGAGGGCCACTCATCCCTTCTGGAAAACTACTAAAAGCTACTAAGAACTGAGTCCACTCACTCTCTTGCTTTCCCTCCCTCCCTCTCCACACCTCTCCCCCCACCCCTAATCCTCCATATCCCTGCTCCTTCCTGAACATCTCTTCTGTTCTCATTTAACCACTTCCCCCTGCTTACTTATAATATCACCTTGCACAGGGCCAACACAGCCTCTCAGGATCCAACTCTAATTCATCTTAAGTTCCCACATCCTTATATAACTCAGTCTTTCAAAAGCCTCTAGTTTAAATTCCCAAGCCAGGAAATAATAATCACCTCTACCTGAGAAGGCCTTCATGTCAAGCCACATCTCAGCTCACTGGCCAGTCTATGAACAGACTGCCTTTGTCCATTCTAGTCAGTTGTTGTTTAGGGGTATGGAGGGTCACACAGAATAGAACCAGTCCAGAAAAACTGCTATGTGCCAGCAGTTGCACTAGGTACTACATCTAATCTTATTTAGTCCTTACATCAGTCCTAGTTAGTAGGTAGTATTTTCATCTGATTACAAGTGAGGGAAAACTTTCAGAAAGATTAAGTAATTTGTCTAAGATTACACAACTGATAACTGATGAAGCTCGAGAAACAACCTCTGGACTCCCTATCCATGTTACTTCTACTCTGCTGACCTGCCTGTTACACACAAATCACCTTTCACCTTCATCACCCAACCCCTATTAAGTTTGGGTGTGGGATTCCCAGGTGGCTCAGTGGTAAAGAACATACCTGCCAATGCAGGAGACACAGGAGATGCATGTTTGATCCCTGGGTCAGTAAGGTCCCCTGGCGGAGGAAATGGTAACCCACTCCAGTATTTTTAAGATTGATGTATTTATTGGCTGCACTGGGTTTTCATTGCTGCGCAGACTTTTTTCTAGGTGCAGTAAGCGGAGGCTACTCTCTAGTTCTGGTGTGTGGGCTTTTCATTGCAGTGGTTTCTCTTGTTGCAGAGCATGGGCTCAGTTAGCCATGGCATGTGGGATCTTCATGAAACAGGGATCGAACCAGTGTTCCTTGCATTGCAAGGATTCTTAACCACCAAACTACCAGGGAAGCCCCACTCCAGTATTCTTGCCAGGAAAATCCCATCAACAGAGGAGCCTGGTGGGGTACACTCCATGGCATCACTAACAATTGGACATGACTGAGCATGCACACATGCACACACGCACAGATTAAGTTTGGGTGACAAATGTCTAGTTTCCCTTTCAAGCATCAGTGCTGGTAATTTATGAAAACTAAGACAGTCTAGGGGCTACAAGGCAAGGAATAACAAACATGGAATGTAACATCTATCAAGCATTTGCTGAGGACCGCTACAGACCAAACACTGTTAACAGGTGTTGATGGGACACAAAAATCAAGACCCATTTTCTGTTCTCACCAAGTTAACATGTGGGAATCAGACAAGCTAACTGCAGAGCAGAATGCAACAAAAGCCTAAGACAGATGCACATAATGTGCTACGAAAATGTAGAGAGAGCACATGCTCTGACCTGAAAGAGTTGAGGAAGACTTCTAGGAGAGGTGACTTGAACTGCACCTTAAAGCACATGCCAGTTTCATACTACACCAGCCCAGGCAGAGTACAGCCTGGACACACACAGGAGCAGAAAGACGCCTAAAGTTTGAGGAGTTCCAATGGCTGCAGGATAGTCTGCAGAAGATGAAAAATAATTATGTGCTATGGAAAGCAGTCTGGGCATAACTCTATAGACACAGTAAGTTATTTATGTGTTTTGAGAAAACAAGTAAGGTGGCCAGAACATTTTATGAGTCCATGATCTGTGTTTGGAAATAGAGATACTAGCTTGGAACCCCCTAGGTTGCTACTACAATGAGACAATCAGAGATAACTGAGGCCCTGCACTATGGTTGAAGCTGGGAATGGAAAGGAGCAGGCTGATGAGACATCTTGGGAAGAGAAACAGTCATTTGAAAACAAAGTGGGTATACGTGTAGAGGACTGGGTATGGTGAGAGAGCCACAGCAGTCAATCATAAAACCATCTCCTCCAGGCTTGGAGCCTCATTCTCTGGAGTCTAGCACAGTGCAAGGCAGGCACAGAACAAGTGCGCAACCAGTAGTTACTGCCATGAATGAACCCATGTTTACTTCTTGAAGGATAATAAATGTCAAGTTACATATACCTTCCCCTTACTGAATAAATGCAAAATGTTTATTATAACAGACAATAAATCTCTCTTGCTTTTATACCATTAAGCCATAATATACATGCAGTCTATGGCTGTCTCACATTTTGCCAGGCAACACAGCAATATATTGGTGCTCAAAAATAAACCTCAGATGATAAACACATTATTTTTGTGAGTAACGAACTAGTGTCTCTGCAGCAGCAAAAGATGAAAAACAGCACTGAAATCCTCACTCAAGATTAACTGCCTAAACTTTTCCAAAATTCTGCTTTTATCTTGTGAAAAAGAGTATTTACAATATGTCCAGAGAACTAAACAGCAGAACTAAAGAACTGAAGAAGGACTATAGACAGTTTCTAAAGAAAACCTGAACTCTCAACTGGACCACCTAACCATAAGCACTATGGAAATCATTCAGAATACCTTAAGTCAGGACCACCATTCCACTTTGAATTCTGTGGTTTACTATTTCCCAGACAGGGAAGCTCTTAACCACCCAATCTTAATTGAACAAATACCAATAATTGAATGCTATTCTCTAAGCATTCACATTTTAATTTATAATTCAAACAGAATTTATGGGGGAAAAAAAAGACCATACTGTCTAGAGTTTAAAAAAATATTGTTTTAAAAAAACAAAGCAGCACACTTAGGGCTGTAACACAAAAGGCTTAAAGCTACAGGTAATAAAAAAATGTAAGTGGTTTCCTATTTGGTGGTATCACAAGGGTATAGGCCAGATCTGCCTGAGCTTAGCTTTTTCACTTAAGTGTCTTAATTTGGAATTCTACTATCAGACATGTCCTCCTTTAAAGAAAGCTTTAGGCTCTTCCTGCAGGTTTCTAAAAAGCGTTCCATTTTCACATTTTATAAACCAGGGTCTGAGAGTTCAAAGATGAGTAAATCATTGATCTTGCCTTCAAAAGTTTACAGCCTGGCTGAAGAAAATAACTGTAAACAAGAAGAGAAATATGAAATTATAAACAAACAGTCATGGAATTCAACACATAGTGGGAGCTTGGAAAAGACGTTAAGTTTTCACAGAGGAGATCCTCTACTGAAGTAAAGTGAAGTTGCTCAGTCGTGTGTGACTCTTAGTGACCCCATGCACTGTAGCCTACCAGGCTCCTCCGGCCATGGAATGTTCCAGGCTAGAGTACTGGAGTGGGTTGCCGTTTCCTTCTCCAGGGGACCTTCCCAACCCTCTATTGAAAGTTGTGACTGTTTGCAGACATTAAGAACCCTAGAGCCTGCACTCTGAGCACGGGGAGCAGTAGAGGCAAAGGTGACACGTGCAACAGCAAGGGCATGAAGAACCCAAAGTGGACCTGGCCGCAGAGGGCAAATCTGAGCCTGATGATGGGCGACAGTTAGGTTGCGGAGGGCCTTAAAGTTACACTAAATGCTTTTTCAAACATATAGCAGGTCACTTGAACCACATAAAGTATCATGGAAAAAGTATATGTGACTGACTATAGACCTTACTCACAGCAAGGGAAAAGGGTTGTGTTACTCTCTGACAGAGTAGCTTGGCTACCCACCAGCTTCTCCAGCCCTTTTGGTTCATCCAGAACACACTCCCAATAGGACACAATTCAAACCCTTGGCTGAATTATAGCCCTCCACTAACTAGCGTGAGCTATGCTGATTCCCTCTTTCTGCCTAACAGAGTGACATCTCCAAACTCTGAAAACACATTCAAGGATGGCCATGCCATCACCATCTACTTAACAAAGATCATCGCTAACATGAACGTGGTATGAAACTTTTCCCTTGTTTTACAAAGAGAAATTAATATAGTAGTAAATGTATAATAGCACATTTAGCATAGTCTAAAGCCAATAAATTACAATGCTCACCACTACATACAGGTCTAAAAAGCATGGGAAAGTCTTAAGCCTCTGCAGCAACAAGTACCTAACAAAACAAGCTCCAAAGTGAATGAAGTATACACCAAACTCAAATTGAGGCACGTTCTATGTAATATATGGTATATCTGTTTCTACACTCCTACAAAGATGCATTAAAAAATTTTAATATCTATATTTTTGTAAAACATTCCAATTCTCAAATGTCAACACCAAGAAAGACAACACTTTCAATGTTAAGGACACAGTTTAGGCATATTTTAAACATACTCTTCAAAGACAACTAAACTGAAAAGCAAAAAAGATACTGAGACTCCATGGTTCTCAAACTGTTCATTCAGGCACTGCAAAATAAGGACTATAAATAAGAGTTCAAAGACAATTAAACTGAAAAGAAAAAAATGAAGACACTGAGACTCCATGGTTCTCAAATTGTTCATTCAGGCACTCTGCAAAATAAGGACTATAAATAAGAGTTCAATTCATTACATCCTCACCACTCACACTGCAATAGAAGCTGCTTCCCCAAAGAATCAGAAGCCGGAATTTTCTTGCACTTTGCCTAATATTAGTTCTAAAATTTATTCCACTGAACCTTTTTATCCTTATTTAGAGCAAATATCAATATCCTAAAATAATTAGGTAAAGGCATCTTGACAAAAGGCTCTCTCCACCATTTAAGGTAGCCACATTAAGTGGGAATTTTAAAATATAGTTTTCTCTATGTAATTTTTTTCAAGTGTATGTGTTGGCAGGTTACATATTGTCTAAAAGAACAGTAATATACAGCTGCATAGGAATAGCATCCTGAAATATATATATATATATGAACATTTTATTAGAATTCAACACAGTATTTGGTTAACAGTGAAGTTTAAGTGGGATTCCTAGCTTCTTTTACTAGTATCTAAAGTATATATCTCATTAAAGAAATTCACTAACACTCTAAGAAAAACCTTAGCTGTGGTGTGAACTAGAGCTTTTGATAAAGGTAGAATTTTTTTTTAAACATGACAGATCTATGAGAGTGCAAGATAAAAACTTTTAAATATTTTTGTTTTGAGCTTCTTCAGCAATCAATGCAAAGAAATAGAGGAAAACAACAGAATGGGAAAGACTAGAGATCTCTTCAAGAAAATTAGAGATACCTAGGGAACATTTCATGCAAAGATGGGCTCAATAAATAACAGAAATGGTATGGACCTAACAGAAGCAGAAGATATTAAGAAGAGGTGGCAAGAATATATAGAACTGTACAAAAAAGATCTTCACGACTCAGATAATCACGATGGTGTGATCACTCACCTAGAGCCAGACATCTTGGAATGTGAAGCCAAGTGGCCTTAGAAAGCATCACTACAAACAAAGCTAGTGGATGTGATGGAATTGCAGTTGAGCTATTTCAAATCCTGAAAGATGATGCTGTGAAAATGCTGCACTCAATATGCCAGCAAATTTGGAAAACTCAGCAGTGGCCTCAGGACTGGAAAAGGTCAGTTTTCATTCCAATCCCAAAGAAAGGCAATGCCAAAGACTACTCAAACTATCACACAATTGTACTCATCTCACATGCTAGTAAAGTAATGCTCAATATTCTCCAAGCCAGGCTTCAGCAATACGTGAACTGAAAACTTCCAGTTGTTCAAGCTGGTTTTACAAAAGGCAGAGGAACCAGAGATCAAATTGCCAACATCCGCTGGATCATCGAAAAAAAGCAAGAGAGTTCCAGAAAAACATCTATTTCTGCTTTATTGACTATGCCAAAGCCTTTGACTGTGTGGATCACAATAGACTGTGGAAAATTCTTCAAGAGATGGGAATACCAGACCACCTGACCTGCCTCTTGAGAAATTTGTATGCAGGTCAGGAAGCAACAGTTAGAACTGGACATGGAACAACAGACTGGTTCCAAATAGGAAAAGGAGTACATCACGATTGTATATTATCACCTTGCTTATTTAACTTATATGCAGAGTACATCATGAGAAATGCTGGGCTGGAAGAAGCACAAGCTGGAATCAAGATTTCCGGGAGAAATATCAATAACCTCAGATATGCAGATGACACCACCCTTATGGCACAAAGTGAAGAGGAACTCAAAAGCCTCTTGATGAAGGTGAAAGAGGACAGTGAAAAAGTTGGCTTAAAACTCAACATTCAGAAAACTAAGATCATGGCATCTGGTCCCATCACTTCATGGGAAATAGATGGGGAAACAGTGGAGACAGTGTCAGACTTTATTTTTGGGGGCTCCAAAATCACTTCAAATGGTGACTGCAGCCATGAAATTAAAAGATGCTTACTCCTTGGAAGGAAAGTTGTGACCAACCTAGATAGCATATTCAAAAGCAGAGACATTACTTTGCCAACAAAGGTCCGTCTAATCAAGGCTATGGTTTTTCCAGTGGTCATGTATGCATGTGAGAGTTGGACTGTGAAGAAAGCTGAGCGCCAAAGAATTGATGCTTTTGAACTGTGGTGTTGGAGAAGACTCTTGAGAGTCCCTTGGACTACAGGGAGATCCAACCAGTCCATTCTGAAGATCAGCCCTGGGATTTCTTTGGAGGGAATGATGCTAAAGCTGAAACTTCAGTACTTTGGCCACCTCATGTGAAGAGTTGACTCATTAGAAAAGACTCTGATGCTGGGAGGGATTGGGGGCAGGAGGAGAAGGGGACAAGAGAGGATGAGATGGTTGGATGGCATCACTGACTCGATGGATGTGAGTCTGAGTGAACTCCGGGAGTTGGTGATGGACAGGGAGGCGTGGTGTGCTGCGATTCATGGGGTCACAAAGAGTTGGACCCGACTGACTGACTGAACTGAACTGATGGTAAAACAGAAAAAATTTTACAAAATACAGTTGAACCAAAGTCTTCTCCTTCAGCAGAAGGCCAGACTAGGTCATTGATCTGAAAGGATCCAGCTACCAGAGCAATGTAGTTACTTGAAAATGACTGAGTTCAGTTTCTGAACACGTTAATTCCTCTAACCTTCATATTGGTAATTCACGAATATAAACATCTCCTTTAATGGGTTTCATCAACTCTGCTAACAGTTACAAACAATGAAAAAGATCCACCTGCTGTATTAAATTAGTAAAGACAATTTATGTTTTAAGAAATTGAGAACAGTTTTGATCAAATACAAATGAGTAAGTAAGAAATCAAATAAGCATGTGTGTGTACATACATATAACTTTAATTTTGGAAACACAAACACCTTTAGCCAATTATTTAAATAGAAAGCTACCCAGTATTTTACAGCCACTGTTAACATTGCAGGTAAAACCCTAACACCCTCCTATATAACTAAGAGAAACATTAACTTTATCATCCAGAAACCTGACAGCAAATGAAATTTCCTCCTTCTCACATCCCAATAGTCTATCCTATCTTCTCTTCTTTCTCATTAACTCTGAAGCTTAATGACAAATTATCAGTCATCATTTCCTCCTTTATGATGTATACCAAAGACAAAAACCCACTGAAGTCATTTCACATTAGTTTAACAAAGCTATATTATGCTAACGTTGCCAACAACATACAATTGACATTTCAGTATACCATGAACAATTACATAGTATTTCACAACTACACTAGTTACTGATTAACAAAATATTTCTTTATAAAAAATCTGTTCAAAAGGTTACATTCACTTCTTCATTTAATATCAAAACAATGGTCATAGGAGATTCAAAATCAGAAAATTACTTACCTTAAACATTTGTATTCTCCAAAGGCATATACTCTACTTGGATTAGTCAAGATTCGGGCTTCCTGGAATACTCAAAGGATTGTGGAGCTACTGAACTTAGTATACCCAAGAAACAGCCAAACTCCCCCCACCCCCACCCAAGTCTCCTGATTTTGCCAATCAAGGGGTCCTTAACAATGTCAAAGGATGCCTCAGGATTCACCAGTGAACAAAGACCCTAAATGGGTGAATTAAGATGTAACCACTCATTTTCATTCTGGGAACTTAAGTTACAGGTAATTTCTAGTCACTTCGAGCTCTCTAGAGAATTATATCAAAATGACATGGCTCCAGAAGGCTGAGTAATAACTCGGTTAACAGGCATAGCTCACTCTAGGTTTCCTAATCTGGCTAAAGTCCCATCTGGAGACCTGGCTGCTGCACAGGGGTGGATTTCTCTTTAAGGAGACTGACAGGAAGATGTCTGTGTAGTAGCTGCACGGACCTCACTTGACACCACTGCCCTTTTGCAAAAGACGAGCAGTAGATCCTGTTTTCCCAAGCTGAAGTAAGTTGGAAAAGGATTGTTCCTTATATAAAAAGCATGAAAAGTGAAAACAATCAGTGTTTGTTTTGCAGTGAACTGGTGCAGCAGCAGCGCACACCCCAAGCAGCAAGAGGGATACTGCCAAGCTCCTTCCCTGGGAACAACCAGCTACAGTGGCTCTTAACTGTGTGAGCATCTATGCTTTATCTGGGTTTATTTTGTACATCACTGGCAAGATGTGTCCTAAGGTGACTGCTTCTTTGCTTTATACCCCTTTGGCTTATGAAAAAGTTTCACAGCAAAGCCCTACTTTTCGATAGTGGGGAAACCTGTATAGGTAGTCAGTTCCAGAGTCTGGTCCCTAGCTTTAAACTAACTTAGCTACACAGATGTTTATCAAGACAGTATCTAGGGTCTCCTCACCTATAGGTTTGACCAAGATTTTAAGCTATAACTAGAGACGCCATGGAGAAGGAAATGGCAACCCACTCCAGTGTTCTTGCTTCCGTCCATCCCATGGACGGAGAAGCCTGGTAGGCTGCAGTCCATGGGGTTGCACAGAGTCAGACATGACTGAAGCGATTTAGCAGCAGCAGCAGAGACGCCAGGCCTGTCCCTCAGTAACAACTTACTCTAGCTGGGAGATTTTGAACTGTCAATACTTGGGCCTCACCAAGGTTCTAATTTAACTGATTTGATTGAAGGGTCTGGGCATTATACAGACTTAACTTCTCAAGTAATAACAACAGGCATCCAGAATTGAGAACCACTGAAAAAGGTTAGAACTGGGTGGTATACCCGAGCCTCTTCAGTATGTAAGACTGGGGTTTTGAGTGCTGGCATTTTGGCAGTCTTTCAGTTCATTTCAGTTGCTCAGTTGTGTCCGACTCTGTGACCCCATCGACTATAGCACATCAAGCTTCCTTTCCATCACCAACTCCCGGAGCTTGCTCAAACTCATGCCCATCTAGTAGGTGATGCCATCCAACCATCTCATCCTCTGTCATCCCCTTCTCCTCCTGTCGTCAATCTTTCACAGCATCAGTCTTTTCCAGTCAGTTCTTCACATCAGGTGGCCAAAGTTTCAGCTTCAGCATCAGTCCTTCCAATCAATATTCAGGACTGATTTCCTTCTGGATTGACTGGTTTGATTTCCTTGCAGTTGAAGGGACTCTCAAGAGTCTTCTCCAACACCACAGTTCAAAGGCATAAATTTTTTGATGCTCAGCTTTATGATCCAACTCTCACATCCATACATGACTACTAGAAAAACCATAGCCTTGACTAGACAGACCATCAAGTAATGTCTCTGCTTTTTAACATACTGTCTAGGTTGGTTATAGCTTTTCTTCCAAGGAGCAAGCACCTTTTAATTTCATGGCAGCAAGCTTTGGGGGATTTCAAATCTTCTGTCATTTCCAGAAGAAATTTTTGGAAACGTAATAGTCACAGATGCCACCATTATTGTTATCAAAGTCCCACGCTGGTGAAAAAGACTCCGTGGTTCCCTACAGTATCTGTGCGTCCCTTCAGTAACTTTCCGAGGGTAGAGACATCCAACCTGTATTCAGTTCTCTATTAAATTCTAATTGGGGCCAACGAAAGGAGCACCTACTGAGGTAACAGCCAAGCTGTGTTCACACCCTATTTCAAAGAGAATTCAAGGGAAGGGGAGAGAGAAGGAAGGTGTGGGGAGTAGCAAAGGGAGCTGTTTGGAAAGGTAGAAAGAAGCAGGTTTAACACTGGGAATGAGAGTATCAAGAGGATTTCAGGGAGACAGCACTGTTTTCAGGAACTAATCACTCACTTATTGTAAGATGAATAACACCTTGAAAGTACACTTTTCCCTCATGGTAAGTTATACACTGAGAACTTCCTGTTAAGCCTCACCTTGAAGAGCCCTGGAGCATCACCTCTTCAGTGGAGAGACCAAAAGACCTGGATCCTATGTAACTCAGTACGGGAGACTTCTCATAGGTCTCAAAGTCAAAGCATATTGTCAACTTTTCTAAAAACACACAGTAAAGAGACTGCCAACTAGGATCACATTGTTGATGAGTTACCTTGCCAAGTGTCACGGCCACAACAGAAGATTCTCACATGGTCAAACCTTGATCTATGCCTCGGGTTCAAAACAGGGTAATTAATCATCTGATTTTACAATATATTTTGATGTTTACATTTGATTGGATCCAATCTGATGTTAAAAGCACTTAAAACCATCCCATTTTCTCCATTCTATCTCCTGCTATGCTTTTTCTTATTTATAAAGTAAGAATTTAGAGCTGGATTTGATATCTATATAGTTCAACTGCCTCATCTTACATGTAAAAAACCAGAAATTACTTGACCAGTTTCACATAGCTGTTTAATGGCAAAACAAAGCACTAAAGATGAAAACGAAAGCTACTGTGAATGCCGTCACTCTCTAGAGGTCTGATGTAAGTTACTCAATAAAAACAGGCTATCAAGGGATAAGCCCAAACACAGTAAGGAAATGAACTTTTACAATGTTTGTTTGGCTACACATATGTACCTATTTTAGGATAAGGGATAAGGCAAAAGATGGGAATGAGTGGGTAACCTTATCTCCCAGATACATCTTAAAGACCTACTCTCAGCAACTGTACCAACCTGTTACTTCTAGCAGAGCTGTTGATCACAGATGGGGCCACAAAGCTAGGACAAGATATTTGGTTCTCAAAATTTCTTTCATGCCTACTAATCTTAGAAATTGTGGCTCAGTGGTAAAGAACCCCCCTGCAAATGCAGGTGACGCTGTTAGATCCTTGGGCCGGGAAGATCCCCTGGAGAAGCAAATGGCAACCTCTCCAGTATTCTTGCCTGGGAAATCCCATGGACAGAGGAGCTTGGTGGGCTATGGGTTGCAAAGAGTCAGACACAACTTAGCGACTAAACAACAACAATCTTAGAAATAAATGCTTTCACTAACCTGCCTTCCTCCTTCTAGTGAAATATATTTTCAGATGGAGAGGTGTCCTAGCTAAGTGGTAAATGAAGGGTGTGCAGGCATGAGCTGTCAAGGATAAACAATGAGGAGTTTAATTAGACAAGGAGCCACTGTCCAAAGCCTTGGTCAAAGATAACCATCCCATAAGTTTATATAATTTTATATAAATTATGTAATTTTTAAAATAGGTTCAAAAATTCACTTAAAGAAAGAATAACTGGGAAACCCTACATTTAATTCTGAAGTTCTTCAGGTAACCACTACTAAGCTGAGCTTGTTTCCTTAACTGTAAAATGGCACTGAAATCTTGACTCCTCTCAGGCCCCTGTATAAAATACTGTGAAGGTATAGAGCAATACTACATGACACAAAGTAAAAAAGTGCTTTGCAAAGAAACACAGGGTACTAAATATTAAGAAATCTTTGAATTCTAGAATTGTTTTTTTACTATATCATGTCGACAAGTGTTTTGGAGAAGCAATTTTTCCAATTTTATTATTAAAAAGGATTATATAAAAGGGGGTATAGTGAACAAATATCAGGAATAATTAGGTTAAAAAAAGCAACAACTGTTTCTAACCTCAAGATTTCTTAAGAGCTTTGAAGATAATGTAACCCATAAATCTCCAAGACGGAAGGACAAGTGAGCAGCACGTCCCAAAATTACACAACCACCTACCCCTTTATCTCTGTGGAACAGTGTTGAGTGAAGGGTGTTCAACGTTCATCGTTCATTCAAGTGAACAGTGTTCCACAGAACATACTTTAGGGAAAAAGTCTTCCTAGATTCCTATTACTTGTCTGAATACAAAATTATAAGACACTTTTGCTAGAAGAGGAATTCTTTTGTCACATAAACACAAAGGCTTACAAGCCTTTTATATACTGTCTATTTCAGCTCTAAAATAACGCACCTTCAAATCTGTTAAGGCCAGGCCACTAGTATACCCTTCTCTGTAAAAGGCCATTATGAGTACCTCATTGTTAGGACAGAGAATGAACCCTTCAAGTTTTGTAGAAGTCAAATACTGCTCTCTCTCAGATACAGATAAGTTACAACAGTCAGAAGCTCTTCCCTTGCTGGTCCAGGAACACAGTTTTCTTATACCCTGGGCCAACCAGAATGAAAGAAGACTTCTGCCACGCGTAATTTTATTATTTATCTAAGAGTGGAGTCCAAACAAATTTGTATAGCTGATTAATAATACAGAAAATCTTGAAGACTACATAAAAGAGGCAGCAACTTGAGATGGAATTCGTATAAGAAAATACAAGGTAACATTTTAGAACAGTAACATCAACTAAAATACTGAGAGATAAATGATTGTAAAATTCAAATCTAGTACTGTCTATTTTTATAGTGCATATATGAATGTTATAAAAGCATCTGTTAGAAACTGGTGGCAATGGCAAAAGTCCTATACCAGTTCTTGAATGTTCTCTTACAGCTGGTAGAAAGGAGTACAAAGTTTGGCAATACTTGGCATGGGCCAAGACAGGTCACAATCTTCGGAGCAGTGCATTAAAAAAAATATCTATAGATTACACCAAGAATTCATTTTACAGCTCTTTACTAGATTATATAAACCGTAGGCATGCATCTGTAAGCTGTGGGCATGCATGATGGTTTCTGTGATCTCAGAGCTTCACTCTGGCCAAACGAGATAAAAATGCTTGAACTTTACACTAGACCCAAAGACAGTCTCTTCTGTGGACAGAACAGAAACTTCCTCTACAAGGCTATGGGAGCTTGCGACCTAAGACCGGGAGGAGAAAGCTCCTTACTAATGAACAGGTCGACAGAGCGCAACGTGGAGCATGATTTGAAAACATTTTAAATGGAGACCATTCACAGTTCCTTCCTCCCATGACTGCAAGGACATAAAACCCAAAGTACTTCAACAAATTCCTGGTGCTTTTCCATCTTAAGGTAGCTTACCATTTTACGGTCTCAGTGTCCTGCAAAAGTGGGTGGGACAGCCCACCCATATCTTTATCTGGTATGTTGACCCATTCCTGGAGAAATAAAGTTACTTACAGGGAAATTCAGTTTTGCCAAAAGGTATACATCCTAAGTCACATTGGTAAATAATGGTGTTTCTAATATCTCTTAGAAACTGGCAAGGGGACAGAAGTCCACTACCAGCCCCCAAACTCACCCACTTCCATACATCTTTGATTGCAGAGACATCAATAGACACAGTGAGTTTATACATAAAGAACAAGTGAGACAGAGGTAAAGGCAAAAGCAGTGTCAGTCTGTATGAGTGTAGGCAATGGTGCTTTGATTATACCCGTACGAACTCTTCAGTCCCTTTTAGTTATCCCCAGCTCAGCTCTTAAGCCGTAGACTTTTGCTGCAGAGAATTCAGATGTGATGTGGTTGCTCCAGTAACACTTTTAACAGTACTGCATTCAATACTGGGAATGGTTTCTAAACAATTTAAACTGCACACGGAACTTTAGTAGAACAAGAAGTTTATTACTCCCACTCAGTAGTTCCTGGGGGCTTTGATGTTAAGTCATACATAATTCGAGAAATACCAGGAATCTTCTTAATCTCAGTGACCATCTTTAACACCACCTGTTATAAAACAAAGATTATAAATAAAGAGCTAGAGTCCACTGCATGTTCAACAGAGCTAGAATTTGTAATTTCATTTGTAATTTCAGATTAAAACACAATCTATTTTCACCACTGTTCTCTAGGTATATGGGCTTCCCTTGTGGCTCAGATGGTAAAGAATCCACCTGTGGGAATTTCCCTGGTGGTCCAGTGGCTGAGACTCCAAGCTGCCAATGCAAGGGGCCTGGGTTCAATGCTTGGTAAGGGAATTAAATCCCACATGCTGCAACTAAAGACCTGGTGCAGCCAAAAAAAAAAAAAAAAGAATCCACCTGCAATGCAGGAGACCTGGGTTCTGTCCCTGGATTGGGAAGATCCCCTAGAGAAGGGGATGGCAACCCATTCCGGTATTCTGGCCTGGAGAATTCCATGGGCTATACAGTCCATGGAGTTGCAAAGAGTCGGATACGAATGAGCAACTTTCACTTTCTAGGTATACGGGATACATTTATGATTAATTTACGTAGTGACTCTACAGATATAAGTAACTTAAATTCAGTAGTACTCAAAGTGCAGTCTGCAAGTCATGGGTGTTACTGGTCCACAGCAAATGTTTAGAAGCATTTATAGCAACCTGACCCTGCTACAGCATCCAAGCATGTGACTTCATGGGTGGAAAACAACGCTTCACAGGTTCTCTGCAGCTCACAACTCCGAGGCCACTAAGGTGGCACATAACACAGGTAATTAATAATAATCATTGCTACATGTATAGACGAGGACGGCCTTGTCACCTAACTGGCCAGAAACTAGGCAAATGCAAGCCTAAGGGAAAACAGACTCTAAGCCACATTCTCCAATCCACATATCTATACTAGCTAGTAATATAATCAGAGCCCTGTATCAGAGTTCTGGAACAGTGGTACAACTAATAAAGTCTTGCTTTGACTTTTACTTGCTATCTTAGAAACAGCTCCTCTGGAAAGAATACTCTAGTGGAGGGATAACAAGAAAGAAGATGGTGATCAAAACTGTAATTGCTAGTTGGCAGAGCATTAAGAAATTCACGGGTGCCTGGCCATAATGCTATTAAATCTCATCCTTATATCTAATCAACTCTTCTTCACTCCTAGGGTTTTCTTTTTCTACTTGGAGGACACTATATATAAGGCAGAGATTGGCACGATTAGATAAAAAGATAGATTAGAGTTGGGAGTCTCCACATAATAATCAGACATCTGGAGGAGAGGTTAATAAACTTAGGGCTTTTTCCTACTACAATGTATTAAATAATGAATTATGTGGACATTAAAAAATGAGAGCCTATTTTATGAACAGAAAACCAACCTCAGAAATAACATTGCCACAGCCTATCCCATTCACCATTATTATAAAATGTTAAGGTATTAAATACGTACATCAGAAAAAAATGTATATATTACCTCTACGGGGATCTCATTGCCAGGGGTTGCAGGTATACCAGTCATGAAATCACTAGTAATAAAGGTTCGAATAACCACAGATCTCTGGCAAGAAGGTTGCTTCTGAAGTGGGTCCCGATCAAAATGCAAAGGTGTCAAAATCACCGGCATCTGGCTGATTTTCCCAGCATACCCTAGAGAAAGGAAGTTAACATGTAGAATCAATCACCATGCCATAGGAAAGCACTCTCAGTTCAATTAAATCCTTCCAGACAGGATCTAAAATCACACACACACAGACACAGCTCTTCTTAGGACTGTCATCATGTACTGTATTCAGCTACTCTCATAGTACTGTAAGCAAATGCAATCACAAATACAAATTATAGAGTCTGATGACTGCAGTGATGTTTTATACATATAAGTCAATTAATTATTCATGTAATTATCTTCTATACTGCAAACACTGTATAAGAAAATACTGAGCCACTAATCCTAGAGGGAATCCAGAGTTAGGGTCTTGCAAGCCTATTTTTGCAACCCTCTAGTCATAACATATTCATCAACTGATCAATATATAACCTTTCTTTATGTGTTTTCTGTTTAAAGACACCTTGCTCAATATCTGTTGTAGATTCATTAACAGTGAGCTCACAGCCAACGGCACTGTAACTCTAGCTTGAAGGAAGCTTATCTAACACACCAGTTTTCTCAGTAAGGCACATAATAGTCTTCCTGTGCTTAGGAACCTAGTCAGCAGCACCTCAGCACTAAGCTTAGAGGACATTTTTGAACAGTGAAATCACCAACAAAAAGCATGAAAATGCAAAACAACATGGCATTAAATAGATGACAAAAAAGACACTTTTTACAGAAACAGAGCTGAAACAAGAAGACAGAGGACTCCCATCTTCAACCTCAGCTGGGAACATCTGAGTTGAGCAATTCAAATTTTCTGTCACTTTGTGCATGTCTGCAAGTGACCATAAATATGAGTAAATTCTATACAGATAAAGCAATGTCACAGAACTACCCAGAGAATTAAAATAATAATACTAAAAGCTGAATCCTCCTACTAAAAATCATAAAGCCAAGCTTTCAAAATCTAGTTGAAGCATGTAGTGATGAACAAAATGGGCAACTTACCAGACTCCCTGAGAATGTTATGGGCCTCAAAATCAGCTTGGCGTAAAGTACTGAGCACCCCTGTGGTCAAGAAAGTGGGAGTAACATCTGTAGGAGGTTCTTTAACTGGTGGGCCAAATATATAAACAACTCTAGAAGGAAGGAAGTGAAAATGATAAAGACAACACATTTTAGTATGAGGAAACAAAGCACATAAAATAACATTTTTTGCATTTGTTCTTAGGCCCATCTCTTACCCACTTCAAATCCCCAATGGGAAGGACAGGATTATAGAAGGTACCTGTTGTCTGAACCTTTCTCAAAATACATTCTCTGAAATACTAGTGCGAAGATAAACTTGAGTTATCACAATCCTCTTTCCATTTAATGTACTGGATTGAAAAGTACACCCAAAACTTCATGTTCATCTCGAATCTGGGGGTGAAAACAGGGTCTTTGCAAATGTAATCGAACAAAGGTCATAATCTGGGGCGGGGGCAGGAGGCTAATCCAATGACTGGTGGGTGTCCTTCTAAGCAAAAGGCAATCTGGAAAGACAGACACACGGAGAAGAGAGGGCCATGTAAAGATGGAGATGAAGACAGGAGTTCGACCGCCTCAAGGCAACGACTGCCAGCAAACATCAGAAACTATGAAGAGGAGAAGGATGCTCCCCTAGACCCTTCAGAGAGAGCAATGCCCTGCTGACACCACCCTTGATATCAGAGTTATAGCCTCCAGAACTGTGACGTAATAGATTTTTATTGTGTTAAGCCTTCTAGTTTGTGGTGATTTGTTATGGTAGCCCTAGGAAATCAATTCACAAAAGCATGGGGGAAAAATGAATTAAATAAATAGGTTTTAAGGGCAATGTTAAAGAATACTCAAGATACTGCACAATTGCATAATCTCATACGCAAGTAAAGTAATGCTCAAAATTCTCTAAGCCAGGCTTCAACAATACATGAACCATGAACTTCCAGATGCTCAAGCTGGTTTTAGAAAAGGCAGAGGAACCAGAGATTAAATTGCCAACATCTGTTGGATCATCGAAAAAGCAAGAGAGTTCCAGAAAAACATCTACTTCTGCTTTATTGACTATGCCAAAGCCATTGACTGTGGATCACCACAAACTGTGGAAAATTCTTCAAGGGATGGGACTACCAGACCACCTGACCTGCCTCTTGAGAAATCTGTACTCAGGTCAGGAAGCAACAGTTGTAACTGGACATGGAACAGACTGGTTCCTAATAGGAAAAGGTGTACGTCAAGGCTGTATATTGTCATCCTGCTTATTTAACTTACATGCAAAATACATCATGAGAAACGCTGGGCTGGATGAAGCACAAACTGGAGTCAAGACTGCCGGGAGAAATATCAATAATGCAAATATGCAGATGACACCACCCTTATGGCAGAAAGCAAAGAACAACTAAAGAGCCTGTTGATGAAAGTGAAAGAGGAGAGTGAAAAAGTTGGCTTAAAACTCAACATTCAGAAAACGAAGATCATGGCATCTGGTCCCATCACTTCATGGCAAATAGATGGGGAAACAGTGGAAACAGTGGCTGACTTTATTTTGGGGGCTCCAAAATCACTACAGATGGTGACTGCAGCCATGAAATTAAAAGACGCTTGCACCTTGGAAGACAAGTTTTGACCAACCTAGACAGCATATTAAAAAGCAGAGACATTACTTTGTCAACAAACGTCCGTCTAGTCAAAGCTATGGTTTTTCCAGTGGTCATGTATGGATGTGAGAGTTGGACTATAAAGAAAGCTGAGTGCTGAAGAATTGATGCTTTTGAACTGTGGTGTTGAAGAAGACTCTTGAGAGTCTCTTGGACTACAAGGAGATCCAACCAGTCCATCCTAAAGGAAATCAGTCCTGAATATTCATTGGAAGGACTGATGTTGAAGCTGAAACTCCAATACTTTGGCCAATTGATGTGAAGAACTGACTCATCTGAAAAGACCCCGAGGCTGTGAAAGATTGAAGGTGGGAGGAGAAGGGGATGACAGAGGATGAGGTGGTTGGATGGCATCACCAACTCAATGGACATGAGTTTGAGTAGACTTCGGGAGTTCATGGTGGACAAGGAGGCCTGGTGTGCTGCAGTCCATGGGGTCACAAAGACTGAGTGACTGAACTGACTGATAACAAAACTTCAGACACTGTAATATGCTAATATGCACTGGTCACCTCCAAGATGAAGCTATACATTTTTTTTTTTACACTTTGGAGAACACTGATCCCAAAGAAAGATTCTTATTTCACTATGTACATATTTCATGAATAAAAGAATGGCACCAGGGAAGCCATTCTTAAAATAAACAGTGGTCCTTTGGTTAAGAATCTGCCTGCCAATGAAGGGGACATGGGTTTGATCCTGGTCCAGGAAGATCCCACGTGCCACAGAGCAACTGAGCCTATGCAACACAACTACTAAAGCCCACAGGCCCTAGAACCTGTGCTCTGCAACAAGAAGCCATTGCAATGAGAAGCCTGCCAGCAGTAACTAGAAAAAGCCCTTGCACAGCAACGAAGACCCAGCAAAGCCAAAAATTTAAATAACTAGTAAGCGGGGTGGGGGGTAAATGTCACCAAAGTAAGACTTGTTGGAAAAGGAATGACTCATTACGGCTTCAAGTAAATGTCTGAAACTTATGAAGATACATTGCAGATGTTAATTAATAAAAGTAGAATTTGGAAGATAGCTTAAAGAAATTAGTATCAAATAAGTACAACAACTCAAGGGGAATCTTATTGCTGATTTGGGGAATCTGTTCTATAACCTTCACCCAGAAAACAAGAGAGAGAAGGGGATAGAGACAAGTGCCACCTGGCTCTTTCCAATCCAGTCCCAGCCAGCAGGCAACTATCCCTTTTCCTTAGCCATATCTGTCTTTAGCAGAGAAAATAAATCTCCCCTGCAACTACCAAGGGCAAGTTTAACAATGCCTTTTCCCCTTCTTATTAATAGGTACTTAGAATAAAACAAACATACAGAAGAAAAAAGCATCCGATCAAAACCACCAACTACTTCACTGCCTCCTTCCAAACATACTTTCACAGGAACAGTTTCATCCCAGGTATTGAAAGTAAGCCACACTTTAAAGCAATATGCTTCCTAGAGCTCATAATCCTTAGAGGAAAAAGCAACTGGGCAAGAGAATGCCATTAACTTGCTCCTTTTTGTCTTATTTATTTCAAACAAGAGTGGTCATAGAATATGTACAGAGACAAGCTGTCTTCCATCCTGTGTAGGACAGAAAAACTGGAACCGTCCCTCTCTACACAAAGATTCCACCATGCAAACTAGGGGGGCGGGGCAGGGGTTGGCAAAAATTGAAAGCTTTTTAAAAAAGTTACTTAAATTCCAGTCCCTCCCCCCACAAAAATTTAAAAATCACCAAATATGTTTTTCAGGGGCTTGCTAGGTTCATATTTTTAAAATCTAGTTTTTTGTTTATTGGTTGTTGATTTTTTTTTTCCTTTTTGGGAAGTGAGGAAGGATTAAGAATGGAGGGAGAGAAAAACGAGGAAAAACAGAAAAGACAGGCAGAAAGAATAGAATACAAAAGGATAGAGATAAAGTTTAAACAAGGGTAAGGGCCCTTTGGTAAAAGAAAAGGACAGAGACAGATGAAACTATAAGAATGCTGCAAAATGAAAAATATACTAATTATATAGTAAAGCAATGGAGCCAAACTTAGTGAAAGGGAATTTTCTGTATGACCAATGAAGTTTATTTAGGTACTAGCATTTTAGAATTTTAAACCATTATTTTAACCAAGACAATTACCTCCATTCAAAATAGGCAATTACAAATTTACCATTATTTATTAATAATTCACTTTTCAGTGTATTAAAGGTGTATCTATATTTGGAGGCCTTTGGTTCATCTACGCAAGCCTTTTAACATGTTCCCATTAGTAAAAATGTGACTTCCCTCTGACTTCTTTTCTTAAAGGCCAACAACAGCCAAAAACACTAGCCACAACAGTACAGAAATACACACACCATGGAAATTCCCTGGTAGTCCAAAGGTTACAACCCTGCGCTTTCACTGCTGAGGGCATGGGTTCAACCTCTGGTCAGGGACCTAAGATCCCACAAGCCATGAAGAACGGCCAAAAAAAGAGAAATGTACACACCCCACTAAGTAAACACCAACAGATAGGTTTATAAACGCTGTAGCTAATTTGAGTAAACTGAAATCTCAAGTAATCCTTTTTGATTCTCAACTGCCTAATACTCATGAAGGAAATAGACAAGAGTAAAAAACTGTGAAATAACATTTAATTAGCAATCTGGTACTAAATGAGTAAGATTTTTGAACTGTAAAGGAGACAATGCTACTGAGTATTACATATAGGTTATAAATCAGCTGTTGATATACCTGACATAAGGAATTTATGTGCAAATTAAAGGAAAACTGGATCTGAAGAACTAAGTTCAAAATTTTTAAAACATTTAAGGCAGTTATTTTAATGATATCTGGTGTGTTTGTATCTTTACTCTGTAATGATTATTAAATTGACCAAGTCCCTAATAGTAAGTAACTTGTACATTTTTTTCAATCTTTCTGGAATAAAACATCATAAAACAAATAGTGTAAGTTGCTAATCAGACATTTTTAAAGTCTTTAAATTTCATACTAAAACTATTCAATAAAAGCCATCCTATTTACCTCAAAAAATTTTTTAATAAGTAGATGATTGTACTGCAATGAACAAACAAAATACAAAGTATTATTAAATACCTGCTGGGTTGTGACCTAAACTGTCTTTCAACAATGGGAAGACCTTAAAAAAAAAAAAATCACAGCCTTATACTACATCTCACCCCACTGCCAGCTGCAGAACATACCTGTTAATGTTGTGACACATACGAGGTATAAGTCTAGCTAGGAAAATAAGAGATTCCCAGTCAGGCTCATCCTTACTGGAGATTCCACACACATAACTGTAAGAACGACAGTCACCCTAAAAATAAAAATACAATTGATAATTTTTATTGATTTCATATAAATCAAAAGATGGAATGGAAAATACTTCCTGCATGGTGACACCATGGAAAGTACTTTTAACAAAAACATGCTTGACTAAAAATATATATGGATATTTTGCTAACAACATAAATAAATCCTAAATAAAAATTCCCCACTAAATTCTACTTAAATCACCTTAGACATTATAAAGTGTTACAGTAATTTCAACAATTTATTCAACATACACATGAGATCCATTGGGATTTCATTCCAAATATCTGCTTAACTACATACAGATAGCCAGCACACCTAATTTGGGAGACAAGATGTGTCCATATTTATCAGATGGATAAAGGATTCTCAAGTCAGATATAAAAATAATTTATTCCTTTAAAATGAGTTAGTTTTAAAATAAGTAAAGAAAGCAAATTTTAAAACAAGCGAATAAAACTGATAATACTGATTCCTTTTTCATCTGTCTTGTTTAATCCAAGTAATTTGCTTTGTAAAAAACTGAAAAGTAACTTACAAGATTAAATAATTACCAAATATGCAGTAAACTTGAGAATATAAGAATTCAGACTATTTGAATGCCAATATAATAGTATCTATTAAAGTTTAAAGCACACATGCTCTTTAATCCAAGAAATATTACTGAAACACATGAAATAACTCCTTGAAAAAATAAGATTACTTGCCTATAATAATGACAAAGTGAAAATGGTTTAAATGTCCATTGGTAGGAGAATTATTAAATAAATGATGGTATAATCATACATGGAATATAAGGCAACAGTTAACAATAAGGATCTACTTGCAATGGCATGAAAAGAAGTTCATGATGCTCGGTTAAAAAGAAAAAGGTGATGTACAATGTGTCAAATAATTTCCTTTCATTCTCATTCTAAATGATTCTGAAAGGACATTTAACTATAGAGCAAAAATAGGGAGATTTAGTTTTTAAATGTATTGTGCCTTTTTCTTTTTTTTTTTAACAAGTAGTTTATTTTGATATTTAGAAAATAAACCTCATTGCTACACTAACCATGAATTATGATTTTTATCTGGATTTCTAAACCTCAGCTCCAAAGACCTAAGAGACTAAAAGATAACAACAAAAGAAACTTCTATTTTGACGGGAAAAGTAACAGAGCCTGAATAAGCGTCATTTTTTAAAAATGAAGTGTAGTTAATTTACAATGCTATGTTAGTTTCAAGTATACAAAGTGATTTAGTTATACAAACATATACATACTCTTTTTCAGATTCTTTTCCATTACAGTTTATAGTTTCCTGTACTACAGTTGTGTATTTCATATATAGTAGTGTGCATATGTTAAATCATTTTTTAAAAAGAAATCATTCATCCTACAAATTATATTTATTTATCCATAGTATTATCTATGAACTTATCAAAAAATGAGAAGTCAGCATACAGAGCTGCAAGTTTTTTATAACAGACCTTGTTAGAACTGGGGGGGCAGGGGGTCAACCTGTCTGCTCTTCTATTTTTATTAAGTAGGGTAATATCTGCCTGAAATAGCATATCATGAATTTCAAAATGAATCTATGATGAGATAATCTATATACCATTGAAAGACAATTATTTTTACAATTCCAGGAACAGTTATTTCAACTTGATTTAAAAACAATGTAAGTAGCTTTCACATAAGGACCCTGAAAAAGGGAGAAAGGGGGAAATAACTGTCCCATATCATTTCCATTAACTAAAATATTTTAGTTTAATTATAAAAGAACAATGAAGTTTTACTGTTTATTTACAAACAGGGCTACATGAATTCAGGAGAAAGGGGAATTTAAAAGAATGGGCTCAGAGTCACATATTTAGGGAAAAGAGTTAGATCTGTAAAACATTTCTTTTCACGCTTAATTCTACTTTAAGAGAACATTATAACTACATTAACCCACTAACTGGCACTCACACAATTTTTAGTAGAATTACTGACACCTTTTCTGGTTTCCATTTAACTTCAAATCCTAATCACAGAAAAGAAACCTTACTCCTTCCCTATCCTCCCAAGTCTTTCCCCCTAGAAACTCACTTGATGATCATGTAAACAAAGACAAACTTAATATAATCTATTTATGAATAGTATTTCAAAAATGAGAACTATATTATAGTCACATGCTTTTACAATTGGAAAGACTGCACAACAAATACTGAAAATGTTAGTTGTACATTATCACAGCTCAGAGGAAGAGAGAAGACATGCTGAAGAGGCAGAGGACACGGCTTTAAGGAAAACACAAGCCGAGAACAGGCATCCAGGGCCTTTCCTGCAGTCAGAGACTTCTAAAGCCACAGAACATTTCACATCAAGAAGGATAAATGAGGACATGACCTCTCAGTTCCTGTCCTTCAAAGCAAAAGCAAGCCAATCCTATGACAATTCATTCTTTGAAGTTTTACTATTGGTTATAGATGATAGGTGTTTCGAAACTACAAAATCTCAGCCTGAATATTTAGTTCCTACAACCTTATTCACTCCATAAGCATTCATAAAATATTACCTTTTTACATTTTTAAACTTGTATACACTTTCATATTTCTTTTTTGTAAGTCATTCTTATTTCAATATTAGCAGAAAGAGCAGCAGAAGTTATGTCACAGGTCAGTGAATTCACACAACTCACCTGCACACCCACAGTTTTAATTGGTAGCAGGAAGGCATTCAGTGAGTGCAGACTTGTAATTTGCATCAGCTTTTCCTGATCCTCTTCTGTCGTGCAGGCTTTAACTCTTTGTAGTAGCGTATGTGGCTAAGAAAACCAAAGACATACTTCTTAGGATTTCAAGAAATAAGGCAGTCACTCTTTTGGTACCTATTACTGTCTTATGTATCTATACTTTCTAGTTTATAAGCAATAGATTCTATTTGGTATTTCTAACTTGTGTGTGCTATGCAGTATTGTCAGAATTTCATCTCTGAGGGCCAGGGCTATGAAAAGTTAAATATTAGGACAGGAAATACAGATAAAATTTATACACACGGAGCCTTTTCCTCTGTCACCGGCAAGGGACACCTCACAAGTCAAATTCTCCTTATCTCCAGGGGAATTTTTTGTTATAAAGTCAACTTTGTCTGAAATGAATTTATGTTTTTCCATTCTTTTATCCTTTTCTATTCTTTTACCTTCCCTCTTTCTATCCCTAGCTAAACAGACTATAGTTAGATTTTACTCCTCAATCTAGTTTGACAATTATGTCCTAACTAAAGATGTTAGTCTTTTAATTAATAATAAGGTTTAATTCCATTTTACAAGTTTATTCAGTAGTTTCTATTTGTGTGTCCACTTTTTATGTTTCTTTCTCCTTTCTTACATTTCTCTGAACTGATGGTTTTTCCCAACTCATTTATTTCCCCTTTACTAGTTGTGAAGTTAAACCCTCTATTTTCATTCTTTAGCGGCTCCCCTTAAGTGGGGATCTTTAACAAAAGAGAATCAATCTGTGCTCATCTGGCAAGCAATACAACGGTCTTTGAATTCTTTAACTCCAATCAATCCTCCCATGGCTTACAAGCTATTTTAGCTGTATGTTGTATTTTTTTTAAAATAAACACCAAAATTGAGATCAGTTTATACAGCCTGTTTAATTTTACCCATTTACCATTTTATTTGCTTATCAGTCCTTCCTGTATCTCAGACCATTCAAACTAGGATCCTCTTCCTTCTTTGCTGCTGCTGCTGCTGCTAAGTCACTTCAGTCGTGTCCGACTCTGTGCGACCCCAGAGACAGCAGCCCACCAGGCTCCCCCCATCCCTGGGATTCTCCAGGCAAGAATACTGGAGTGGGTTGCCATTTCCTTCTCCAATGCATGAAAGTGAAAAGTGAAAAGTGAAAGTAAAGTCGCTCAGTTGTGTCCGACTCCTAGCGACCCCATGGACTGCAGCCTACCAGGCTCCTCCATTCCTTCTTCTCTAGTCAGTTCTTTAAAACAGTGGTTCTCAAACCTAGCTACACACTCAAATTACCTAGTACACTGAGGTGCCATTACACATCAATTAAATAAATTCTAGGCAGAAGGGGTCCAAGCACAGTATATTTCAAAAGCTTCCCCTGTTGAATCTAATATACAACCAGGGTTGAGAACCACTGCCTTTAGCTCCTTAAGTAATAGACTATTGGCAATAAATTCTGTTTCTGTGAAAACATCTTTATTTCGCCCAAGTTCTTTGAGACGATTTATCTGTTCACTATTGTTCACAAGTATTTTCTCTTGGCATTTTGCATTCTTCCTGCTTTTACTGTTCCTTTCACAGCCTGCATAATAGTATTTCCTTTATGCAGTTGCTTTGTCTTTGGCAGCCTGTAGTTTCCACAGTTATGCTTCTGCGTGTGCCAAGTCACTTCAGTTGTGACCAACTCTCTGCGACCCTATGGACTGTAGCCTGCCAGGCTTCTCTGTCCATGAAATTCTACAGGCAAGAATACTGGCGTGGGTTGCCATGCCCTTCTTCAGGGGATCTTCCCCACCCAGGGATTGAACCCGCTTCTCCTGTGGCTACTGCACTGCAGGCAGATTCTTCACTTCTGAGCCACCAGGGAACCCCAATTAGTTATGCCTATTAGATGTCAAATTCTTCTCCTTTACCATGATTAGGATGTACTATATTTCCTAAATCTGAGGCATGGTGTCTTTCAACAGTGTGCTGTGCTGTGCTTAATCACTTAGTCATGTCCAGCTCTCTGCGACTGAGTCACCAGGGAAGCCCTTTCAAAAGTGTGGCAGAATGCAAATACTTTTGTCTATCTCCTTCAGGATATACATTTAAGTTGGCGTTCTCATTTTGTCTTAATCTCTTCTAATCATATTTTCTCTTTGATGCTTTGTTCCAATTTCTGGATAATTCAAGTTCACTAACTCTCTCTTTAGCTCTTTTTAATTTCAGTTATTTTCATTTCTAGAACTTAATTTTTTTTCAAAGCTCCCAGGCACTTTATATACCTTATTCTCATTAACAATTGCTTCTTTTAATTCTTTGTACTTTATATATGATTTATTGTTAATTCCAGTATCTGAAGTGCTTGAGGGTCACCTTCTACTAGCTCTCATTCATTGTGCCTTACTTTTAGATGTACTTTGTAGTTTTTTATTATAAGCTCATATTTGTTAAAGTCCTATTTATGGGGATTCTCTGAAGCCCAGTTGAAGAGACTCCGAAGATAATTTATATTGCTTCTTTTCCGACACTCAAAAGCACTACCAATCAAAGCCCACTTTAATATAGATTATAAATTTTAAGCACCAAATATACAGAAGAACTGAAGACTTCTCAATCATCCTCAGTTTGGAACTAAAATGATCTCCCTTACTTTCTCACAAGACATATGAAAGGGTGTTTTAAAATACTTGATATCAAGTATTTTATTTTCAGGAATTCAATGTATCTAATCTGTTAAAATATATAGAATAGCTGATAAACATATAGAATAGCTTAAAAGAGAAGTCTGCATTTAAGAGCCTCTGTAGAATACTGTCTTCGTAGTCATTTCCAAAGGTTAAATATCTCTGAATTTTCAAGTAATAAAACCCTAATTAATTCATTGTAAATACTGAAATATAACAAGAATCCATTCAGTTCCTTGTACTGATTAGCTATATCTTGTTAAAGCTCCTATAATATACAAATTCAACACAAATTACCTTTTTAACACTTGCAGAAAAATCAGCTACTATTTTCAAAATATTGTTAGTTTCAGGAAAATCCTTACAAATATAAGGTTCTTCAGCACATATTACTCTGATTGCCAGGCCAGGACCTAAAGAAGGGAGTACAATGATATTTAATATAAATGTTATATTTAATATAAAATCTTATTCTCCCCTCCCCCGGACAGAGTTTTTACTGGATGCTGCCCCTCCTAGGGGTGTGAGGAAGGAACCCTACAAATGGGCACCTGGGACAGACTCTCCAGCCAGCACTGGAGCGGCTGCCAGGTCATGAGGGGTCCCCAAGTTCAGCGGCAGTGCTGAGCCCCCAGCGGCCCCCCGGCTCCACTCCCCAACCCCTCCTCCTGCGAGCTCCCCAGCAGCTGCTCTGCCTCTGTCAGGGTGCAGGCCCCAGGCCCGGGCTGTTGCTGGAGCCCTCATACTCCATCTCATCCCACTTTTGGGAGAGTCACTTATCCAGTGACTTCGTGTACTGTAAGTGCCCATGTATAGCATCCAGTAAAGTGCAGTGGCCTTCTGTCTACTCATGAACAATACTCACCTCTCCCCTACCGGATATATTTCTAGCTCTGTGTCACAAGATACTGCTTTTATTGAAATATAATTGACATATACACTTTAGGGTTTCTAAAGTGTTTAACATGAAATTCAGCTATGAGTTTCCCATACAACTCATCACTTTTAGAATGCCTCAATTCTCTTCATATCAGTTATTTCCATCTCTTATTTTCATAGTACACGTATTAAGAACCTCAAAATTCTCTAATAATTATTTTTAATACACAATTATGTGCCAATCTATTTAAAACTACTTGCAGACACAATTCTTTGCCAACACACATTGGGACTGAACATCTCGAATACCAGAATTGAAGTTAGTAACATAAACAAGGGCTAATCTCCATGTGAGTCATTATCTTTCTAACACTATTTATGGAGGCAATATGGTAGTTAAGAGTAACCAGTACTGAGGAGGCCTTAGTGGGGCTAGACTCCTGGTTCCAAACTCAGTCTGTGTAACTTTTGGCAAACTAGCCTCTGTCCCTAAATTCCCTCAACTGGACAACAGGATAACAGTAGTTGTTATTGTGAGGATCAAATAACACAATATGCAAAATATTTACCAGAATGCCTAGCTCACACTAGTACTCAAGAAACACTAACTATTCTTTTTAATTTGATTAGATCACTTTCAACTCATCACCTAATAACTATCATAGAGACATAGGAACTGAGGTAGAAGACTTGCCATGCTCAAGAACTCAAAACAAAAACAGGTTAAGACTTGCTTACAGTCCTAATTAACAAATATCACCTCTAATTATTAATATTTTTATGACTACTTAAAAATGGAATATTTTCATTTGTTCACAAATGAGTTACATACAGCACTGTGAAAACAAATGGTTCATCCATTCAGACAAGTCAGTCAGGGGATAAGGGTTTCAGAGAACTGAGTTTTAAAGTGCAAAGTGAAGTCACTCAGTCATGTCTGACTCTGTGATCCCATGGACTGTAGCATGCCAGGCTCCTCCATCCATGGGAGTTTTCCAGGCAAGAAACTGGAGTGGGTTGCCATTTCCTTCTCCAGGGGATCTTCCGGACCTAGGGATCAAACCTGAGTCTCCCGCACTGCAGGAAGACTCTCTACCACCTGTAAAAGCAAAACTAAAAAACAACAAAAAAAATCTGTACTACACTAAAACAAAACCAACTTATTTTATGTCATGTACAGCAAAGGACTGACATTAAGATACGTGACAATGCACAAAGGCAGCGAGTCTTCTATGCGTGGTTTCAGCAGCAAGGGGAAATATGGCACAATTCAGTTCCAGCTTTTAAAACACAAGAGCAAAAAACTCCCTGCCTCCCTACAAGATGCAGGGTGAGGAGACAGTTCTGGGTTGCCACTGGTGAAGCATTCAGTTTGCTACTTTGCGTCACACTTCTCTTATTTCTAGTTAATTACTATCTGGAATACATCATGGTATAGTAGAAAGAACATAAAAACCCAAGTTCTAACACTGAGAATTATATGGCGATGTTATTAAAATATTTCTTGGTTTTCTTATCTGATGGCAACATTACATGTCAACCTATTTACACAAGGATAATGCAACACTTAAATATACATATAATTAAAAATGAGTATTTAATAAAATGAAATATATACAGTAGGCACTAAAAACAATGTTTATTTCCTACCCATCCTTTCCTTTCTTTCAAGTTACATATTCTCTAAGATGATAAATTACTTCAAAACATGTCTGAATTGATTCTTGTTCAACATGAAGACATAATGGTAAACCAAACAGAACTACATTTCTTACCTGGAAATGGATGCCTGGAAACTAACTCTTCTGGAAGTCCAAGTTCTCTGCCTAAGATTCTTACTTCATCCTTATGAAAATCTTTCAAAGGTTCTATTACTTTTCCCTACATGAAAGAAAAAGGCCAATTAATACAAATTATAATAGTAACCAAAATGACACGAAAAACAAAGAACAACAAATTACTCACTTTTCCTGTTGTCTTTTACCTTTAAAAATCATTTTTAAAACTTCATCTTTTAAAGTATTTCTTCCTTTGTCTTTTTAAGGAATTAGATATTTTAGTGATTTTTATATATCTCTTTGAGATACATTTTAAACACAAACCTTTTAAACAGACAAAAAGCAGAGCAAACTTACCCAAACATCTCTGATCTAGTTCTCATTGTAATATAAGTCGATCAGAAAACATACTAGTGTTTAAAAATTAACTCTCCAAATGATACCATCAAGAAAGTGAAAAGACAACCCTCAGAAGGCAAATCATGTATCTAATAACCAGCAACCAGACTACAGACTACATAAAGAACACATGCAATTCAATAATAAAAAGATAAATACGCCAATTTAAAAATGGGCAAAAGATCTGAATAGATTTTTCTCCAAAGATATACAAAGAGCCAATAAGCACATAAAAGGTGACTGACATCGTTGGCCAATTAGGGAAATGCAAATCAAAACCACAATGAGATACCTACCACTTCTCATCTACTAGGATGCCTAAAATAATAAAAAGGGACAGGTAATTCACATCCATTAGGATGGACGTCTTTTAAAAAAAGAACAGAAAATAACAAGTGTTGGGCAAGGTACGCAGAAACAGGAAGCTTTTTGCACTACTGGTAGGATTTTAATATAGTACAGCTGCTGATGAGACATTAAGTAAGTCCCTCAAAAAACTAAAAATAAAACTATCATTAAGACTCAGATATCCCACTTCTTAGTACATCTCCAAAAGAATTGAAAGCAGGGGCTCAAAGAGATATTTGCAAATCCATGTTCACAGCAGCACAACAAAGTTCACAGCAACCAAAAAGTGGAAGCAATCCAAATGCCCATCGGTGATATGTGTATATACATACAATAAAGTATTATTCAGCTTAAAAAGGAAGGAAACCCTATCACATGCTACAACATGGATGAACCTTGAGGACTTATACTAAGTGAAATAAGCCAGTCACAAAAACACAAAAACTATGATTGTGCTTATAAGAGGTATTTAAAATAGTCAAATTCATTGAAACAAACAGTAGAATGGTAGATTATCAAGGGTTAGAGAGAGGGAGAAAAGGGTAGCTGTTGTTCAACAGGTACAGAGTTTCAGTTTTGCAAAATGAAAAAGTTATGCAAATCTGTTTCACAACAATATAAATATACTGAAAACTATTGAACTGTACACTTAAAAATTGTGAAGGAGGGAAAGAGGCTTTATGGTAAAGATTTCAAAAGCTTTTACCTCCTCTCTCAACTTTCTGATAAGTTCTGTGTCATTGTGATGGGTTTTGATGAGTTCAGCTTTGCCACTTGCAACAAGAGATGCACTTTCAATTAGATCAGGCCGTAAAGTACCTTGGGCAAGGAAAACCTCCTCTGGTTTCAAGTTCATTTCTCCAATTACTTCATTGGCAATCTATAATCAACAGGAGTAAAACAAACAAATTTTTTTTCAAGACAACAAAATTTTATACTTACAGCTAAATTTCTAAGAGTCCTTTTGCAATACTAACCAGGAGATGAAATCCACCAACCCTCAAATTAAATTCCTTTAAGGACAAATTCTGAAAGAGATGGGAATACCAGACCACTTGACCTGCCTCCTGAGAAATCTGTATGCAGGTCAAGCAACAGTTAGAACTGGACATGGAACTACAGACTGGTTCCAAATAGGAAAAGGAGTACATCAAGGCTGTATACTGTCACCCTGCTTATTTAACTTATATGCAGAGTACATCATGAGAAACGCTGGGCTGGAGGAAGCACAGCTGGAATCAAGATTGCCAGGAGAACCATCAATAACCTTAGATATGCAGATGACACCACCCTTATGGTAGAAAGTGAAGAAGAACTAAAGAGCCTCTTGATGAAAGTGAAAGAGGAGAGTGAAAAAGTTGGCTTAAAGCTCAACATTCAGAAAACGAAGATCATGGCATCTGGTCCCATCACTTCATGGAAAATAAATGGGAAAACAGTGGAAACAGTGGCTGACTTTATTTTTCTGGGCTCTAAAATCACTACAGATGGTGATTGCAGCCAGGAAATTAAAAGACGCTTACTCCTTGGAAGGAAAGTTATGACCAACCGAGATAGCATATTCAAAAGCAGAGACATTACTTTGTCAACAAAGGTCCGTCTAGTCAAAGCTATGGTTTTTCCAGTGCTCATGTACGGATGTGAGAGTTGGACTATAAAGAAAGCTGAGTGCCGAAGAATTGATGCTTTTGAACTGTGGTGTTGAAGAAGACTCTTGAGAGTCCCTTGGACTGCAAGGAGATCCAACCAGTCCATCCTAAAGGAAATCAGTCCTGAATATTCATTGGAAGGACTGATGTTGAAGCTGAAACTCCAATACTTTGGCCACTTGATGTGAAGAGCTGACTCACTGGAAAAGACCCTGATGCTGGGAAAGATTAAGGGCAGGAGGAGAAGGGGACGACAGAGGATGAGATGGTTGGATGGCATCATCGACTCAACAGACATGGGTTTGGGTGGACTCCAGGAGTTGGTAATGGACAGGGAGGCCTGGTGTGCTGTGGTTCATGGGGTCGCAAAGAGTTGGACACGACTGAGTAACTGAACTGAACTGAAGGACAAATGCTTATTTAACATAATTCAAAAAGGTATATGAACATCCCCATCAAAGCCAAAAGACATCTACCCATTGAAATATCCAAAGAACTAAAATCTAGTATCAACTAAAAATATCTACTCTTAAGCAATTAAAACAACAGCCTAACAATGTAAGTACATGTTTTTTAAAACATAAAATAGTTTCTATTAGTCAGTATAATAGCAAAACACAGTAAAACTCTTAGCCAAAAAAGAATCAAAATTAGTCACAAAATTTGACTATTTGGTATAATGACAAGGAAAAAAATACTAAAATTCACATTTAAAATAGGATACACTGAAAATATTTAAAAAGTACCTTAACAAAAGTATCCCCAATGATTTTTCTTTTCTCCTCAGGACTTGTAGTCATATTTAACGTTTTGCTAATTCTCTTTCGTGGAGTTCTGTCTTCATCTGATATTGGTAGAGTTGTTGTTCCATTGTAGAAAGAATGAGCAGCATTTATCACTGGGGAACAGGAGAGAAGCATATTTTAAACTAACAGAAGATTTTTGAAAATAGTAAGTAGTAGATCAACTACAAAAAAAAAAAACCTATATGGATCCTCTGATTCTCCCCTTAAACTGCCTACATATTCTAGAACTACCAATGAACTATGACTAACAGAGTCCATATACGGGCACTCACTGAGTTTTGTTCCTTTGAGAATTCTGTGGCATTTTACTATCTAGGACCATATTATCACAAATTATGCTAATTGCTTTCCTTCTATTCAGTGCTTCACCAGAGCAACAAGCAAAATCCCCCAAAAGGAGTCAAAGCAGCGGTACATATACAGGGATCAAAGTCCTCGGAACTGCACAGTGACCAGTCCCGTGAAAACCTAATGTCTAAAAACATACTCTTAGCGATCCTTAGCTGTCCTTTTAAAGAGTAAAGTTTAAAAAAAAAAAAAAAAGAAAGGGTTCTCTACAAGATGCCAAGGCAGCTGGCTACTTCACTTTACTGAATTTGTAGGTCTTTCTCTCAAGCTGGTCAATTACCCAGAGAAGACATCTCCAATTTCCTGTTTCTAAGCATTCTGATAGCCTGAACAGAGGAAGTGGCCAGTGGAGGGGAAGAGATATCGTTCTGTACATAAGGCTTTTCCTTAATGTTACCGTTTTTAACATACAATCTTCCTTCCACCTTCAACTATGCCTGGTATTGACATGCCCAAGTCCAAAGCCTCTCTTGTTTAGCCTAGGGTCTGAGGGACAGCAGCAGCTGTGTTCCTATTTAAAGGGGAAAGTAACTGCTTCTCAGACTTTGATCCAACACATTCTAGGCTGACAGTGAGCAGGCCCTGTGAGGCAGCCAGTGTTCCCATCTCCTGAGCTTCCCAGAAGCCCTGCGTTTTGCTGGGCTTCCTTCCCGCAACCCTTCCCCAAGTTTCTGAGTCCTCCATCCTACCACTTCAGTTAACAAAGACAGATGCAGGTTTCTGTGGGGCTGAAATGAAACCATTCAGAGGGCCCTTTCAAGAAAAGGAATAACAAATCACGCAATACTCCTATGGCTAACACAAACTATAAACTATACACAGAAACTACTGCAAATCACAAATATAGCACCAAATCCAAACTAAATGTATCCCCAACTCGATGTTTTCTTAGCATAATTCCCAAATGCCTGCAGCCACTATAAAACCACCCAAAAGAGAGAAAGAGGAGAAAGACAAAATAAATTAACTATAAATTATTAAAATACCTTACTTCAAATTTCATAAAATGTGTAACTATGAGAAGATACTGATAGGGTCCTTTCCCAAATTTTGGAAAAGGCCTGGCTGGTGAGTAGCCCTAAAATTTAAGCTTCATTAGCTTATCAGAGAAAATCTGCATAAACCATCTGCTTTCCACTTCCCAACATTTTGTTGAAACCATTAGACTGCTATTATCACCTCCTCTCTATTCCTCATCCTTCTGGCATTACACTTGTTTTATGCCTGTATTGTTATTTTAGTGATATTTCCAAAGAAGAAAGAAATAGACTCATTTTTACTTCATGTTTAACTATACAAGTCTTCATTTTACACTCAACATTTTGGCATCAATTCCAATTAAGTCGATAGTTTATATCATGAAACTACTAATTTAATTTCACTGTAACTATGGCTTACATCTTTTTTTATAAAAGTGCAGAAGATATCCATAAATGTAAAAGCAGTTAAGGCCTAAGAAGATGAATAGAAAGAACAGAATGGTGGCTGGAAAATGGTAACTTATTCTTCTATATATAACATTAGGAGGAATCAATTTGCAAAATTTATACTGTGGCCACTCTTGAACCAGAAGTAACTACAATGTAAAAATAAAAAACATTTCAACCATAAGCTTACTGGGAAAACTGTACTCGATTACTGGGAAAACTCTACTTGGTTAATTTAATCACAAGCTAGATTTGATTAAACAAGTCCTGAGATGTAAGTTAACTTTTCTGGAGTTCATCAATACCTTTGACTTGAATTCCAAGCTTTCTGAGGGCCTCTTCAACAGACTGACTTTCTCGTTTTCTCATAAAGCCATTATCAATGTGCACAGCAATGACTTGATCTTGGTTCAAAGCACGATTTAACAAAGCTGTACAAACTGTTGAGTCTACTCCACCACTGAGTAAAACCTGCAGGGTGAAATGAAAAGTCAAACTGAGTAAAATAAGCACAAAGACAGTAAGAGCTTAAATCACTACCTAAAAACACTGGGGAATTCCCTGGTGGTCCAGTGGTTAGAACTCCGTGCTCTCACTGCTAAGGGCTCAGGTTCAACCCCTGGTTTGTATTAAAGATATGTATGGTAACTGAAAAAGCACTCTGAAACAGGGCAACTCAAAAACACTTATCACCCAGTCAAAATTTAAGGGCTATACTAAGTAAGTCAACCTTGAGTCTAACACTACTGGCACAAAGTTTTAGACTTTCAGATGTAAATTGCTTACCAAAACTTTTGATGTGCCCACTCCCTCTTTGATCTCTCGAATGCACTCAATTTCTCTGTTCTGCACAGTGAAGGTCCCACTGCACCCAGCTATATCGTAGAGAAAATTCTTCAGTATTACTTTCCCATTTTCTGTAAGGCCAACTTCAGGGTGGAACTGGGCTCCATACAATTTTTTAGATTCATTTGCTATACCTTTATAGAAAAAATAATCATAAATAATTTTTTTTCATATTGAAAATACTCAGTGAGCACCCACAGTAATTCCTCACAATTTCTTCCTCCATAAATGTGGAAACTGATTCAAATTAGTAGATTTTTAGCTATGGGGAAAAAAAATACAAATAAAAACTACATTGCCATGATCTGGCTTTATAAGGCCTTCCTTCATATAGCAATTAATGAACGACATGGCTGTGACATCATTTCACAGTATCCTCACTTCTCCACCCAGTGGAGAATCATTACTGCAATCATTGTGTCTATTCAACGCAAGGGTAACTCAGTTTTAGATCTCAGTCTTATATGCCTTCAACATGCAATGTGCAGCTACCAATTTTCTATATTAGAAAATCCTCATACATTAAACCCATCAGAATATCCTAAGTGTTTCCTTCTTGCATACTATTAACCATGAATATAACTCCACTTACTTGACTAATGGGCTTCTGACAAATAATCATCTACAAAGCAGCAGACGATAGGCTAGATGTTTTACATGTACATGTACTACCCGCTGTCTATGGCTCTGAGAAATCAAGAAACTTGCCAGTATCCCCAGCTAATCAAGTAGATAAATCAGGCTTGCTAACCTCCCAAACTTACACTCATTCTCCTCTACTAGGGAAGCTCACACTTTCTTTACTTGGCTTCTCAGACACCACTGTCCTGGTTCATTCCTTATTTCATTGTCTAATGCTGAACCTTCTTTGTTGGTTCCTCATCTTATCCATCTCTACACATGAAAGTCAAACAGTATTCAGTCCTTAAGTTTCTGCTCTACACATTCTGAATGATTCCAAACTCTCATGACCTTAAATGTTACCTGTATGTTGGTATATCCCTGAATTTATTCCTCCAGTCCAGTTTTCTCTTCTACAGTCCTACTCAAAAATATATAAAACTGCCTAGTCACACCTTCATTTCAATGTTTAATAAGAAACCTTAAATTTAATATGCAAACCCAAATTACTTCATTCTTTCACATCAGGTAAACAGAAACCATCCTCTGGTTGCTCAGGCTAAAACACTTGGAAGTAAGAAGCTAGAAGACACCACTATGTTCTAACAACAAGTAAAAAGTTGATTAAATACCCTTAGAGAGACTGACAGGTAAATAGAGAGAATCACAACTTATTGGAGAACTCCATGATTGCAAACCTCTATAGGAACCATTGCTGAGGTAGGGAAACTTGAACTATAATTGATATCACTGGAGGCTCAGCATGGACAAATCTGAGAGATAAAATGTCCAGGAAGACCCAGTCATCTGGGATCCCCACACTCTCCAGTAGCTTCACTAAGTTCTCACAGTGAATATTAGAGGAAAATCCCCTTGTGCTTCCAAAAGGGGAGGGAAAAATAAAACATTTTGAAATATACCAAGCCATTCTTTTCTTCTTAATAAGGTCTTCTACTCTCAGGAGAAACTATTTAACCAGTCTAATATGACAGGGTTTTATCAGAACAAACTAACTTGGGAGAAAAGAAAACACTCAACTCTAGCCCATTCTAGTCCTCCTGTCCCATCTAACAGAGGGAAAAACTGAAAACACTGAAATCTACAGCCCGAAGCCACAGGTTCACTAAGACTGAGACCTACTCCTAAGACCACAGAACACTTTCCCTCTCCCCAACACCTTGCCATCTACAGCAATTCCTTGTACCCAGTACATCATGTCAAGCTAACAAGAAAAAAGTACAAGATACACTAAAAGGGAAAAAATAAGTTTGAAGAGATAGATCAAGTGTTAAAAGAGACTCAGATACTGCAGAGATATTGGAATTATCAGCTTGGGAATTTAAAATAAGTATTATTAAGAAGCTAAGGGCTCAAATGGATAGAGTATGCAAGAGCTGGGCAATGTAAGCAGAGAGTTGGAAATTCTCCAAGGGACCATAATGATTTCAAGGGATCAAAAACACTATAACAGAAATGAAGAATGTCTTTGATGGGCTTATCACTGGACATGGCTTAAGATATACTCTCTAAGCTAGAAGCTGAAAACCAAAAAGAAAAAAACACTGGAAAAAAAAACCAAAACAGAACATCCAGGAACTGTGACACAAGTACAAATAACATAAACAATGGAACTTCTAGAAGAAAGAGAAAGAGGAACAGAATATTTAAAACCATAATGAATGAGAATTTCCCCTGAAATTAATATAAGACATCAAACTAACCCAGGAAGCTCAGAAAACACTGAGCAGCATAAATACAAAAAGAAAAAAAATTACACCTAGGCATATGATTTACAAAATAAAAAACATCTTGAAAGAAGCTTGTGGAGGGGGGAGCCTCACTTATAGAGGAAAGATAAGAATTATTGATACATCCAACTGACTGTAAACCATGGAAGTAAGAATAGACTGAAATAAGTAAAATGTGGAGAGAAATACATATTCTTCTCAAGCACAGTTGGAACATTCTCCAGAATAAATCACGTTTGGCCACAAAACAAGTCATACTAAATTCAACAAGACTGAAATGATAATCAAGTATCTTTTCTGACCACAATGGTAGAAGTAGAAATTACAAGAAGAAAACTGGAAAATTCACAAATATGTGACAATTAAACTACATGCTCCTGAGAAACTAATAAGTCAAAGAAGGAATCAAGAGAGCAATTTTAAAAGCTTGAGACAAAGAAAAATGAAAACAAAACAACCAAAACTTACGGTATATGCCAAAAGCAATTCTAAGATGGAAGTTCACAAAGATAAATGCCCACATCCAAAAAAAGGTCAGGCCTTAAACAACCTAATAACTTCAAAGAACTAGAAAAAAAAAAAAAGAAAAGAAACTAAGCCCAAAGTTAATAGAATGGAAATTACAAAGACCAGAGCAGAAATAAACAGACAAATGATGATTTTTAAAAAGATGAAAATAAAAGATAGTTTCTTGAAAAGATAGATAAACCTCTAGCCAGACTTCCCAAGAAAAAGAGAGGACTCAAAATTAGAAATGAAAAAGGAGATATTAAAACAGATACCACACAAATACTATGAACAATTATACACCAACAAACTGAAAAACTTAGAAGAAATGGATAAATTCCTAGAAACATGTAACTTACCAGGACTAAATCATGAAGCAACAGAAAATTTGAATGGACTCATTTTAAGTAAGGAGATTGAATCAATAATCAAATACCTCCCCAAAAGTTGCAAAACCAGATGGCTTCACTAGTGAGTTCTACCAAACACTTAAAGAACTAGTAACAACTCATGAGAAATAGAAGCAGAAGGAACACTTCCAAACACATTCTATGAAACTAGCAATATTATATCACAGCTAGACAAGAAAAGACTACCAAAAAAAGAAAATTATAGGCTAATTTCTCTGATAAACAATGTTGCAAAAATCCTCAACAATATATTAGCAAATCAAATACAATACATTAAAAAGATCATACACCATAATCAAGTGAAATTTATTCCAGGGATGCAGGGATAGTTTAACATCTGCCAATCAATATGATATACCATATTAACAAAATGAAGGATAAAAATAATATGGTCATCTCAATAGATACAGAAAAAGCAATACATAAAATTCAACATCACACATGATAAAAACTCTCAACAAACTGGGTACAGAAGGAACATATCTCAAATATAATAAAGGCCATATACAACGAGCCCACAGTTAACATACTCAGTGATGAAAAGCTTTTCCTCTAAGATCAGAAACAAGTCAAGAATTCAACAAAGTACTGGAAGTACAAGCCAGACCAGCCAGGCCAGAAAAAGAAATAAAATTATCCAAATTAAAAGTAATAAGTAAACTGTCTCTATTTGCAGATGACACAACATTGTATCTAAGAAACCCTAGAGACTCTACTAAAATGCCATTAGAACTAATTATTTCCGCAAGATTGCAGGATACATAATCAACATACAGAAATCAACTCTGTATGTATCAACAACAATCAGCTGAAGAAATGAAGAAAACACTCCCATCAACAAATTCAAAAAGAATAAAACACTTAGGAATAAATTTAACCAAAAAAGCTGAAAGATCTGTACACTGAACACTGTAAGACCTTGATGAAAGAAACTGAAGAAGGCACAAATAAACAGATATTCCATGTTCATGGATTAGATGAATTACTAATATATTGTTAAAATGTCAGTTCTAGGGACTCTGCTGGCAGTCCAGCACTCAAGACTTCGCGTTTTAGTGCAGGGAGTGTGTGTGGGTTTGATCCTTGGTCAGGGAGATAAGACCCCACATATGTCTTGTGGCCAAAAAAATACAAAAGTAATGTTGTAACAAATTCAATAAAGACTTTAAAAATGGTCCACATCAAAAAAAAAAAAAGGTTTTTTAAAAAAAGTCAGTTCTACCCAAAGTAATCTACAGATTCAATTCAACCTCTATCAAAAATGGAAGGTACAAATGTAGTGACCTAGGGGTGAGGGAACAAGGGGAATAGGGAGAGTTGGTTAAAGGATACAAATTCTTGATTTTAAGATAAATAAGGTCTGAGGATCTAATGTATAATAAATATGGTAATTATAGCTGATAGCAAATTTCAGTGATCCAATACAGTGTTAAGAGAGCAGAATTTAAATGTTCTTACCAAAAAAAAAAAGTAAATACAGTTGACCCTTGAACAATTCATGGGTTAGTTACCTACCCTCAGTGCAGTCAAAAATCTGTGCATAACTTTACAGTCAGGCCTCTGGATCTACAGTTCCACATCCACGGTTTCAACCAACCCAGATCATGTAATACTGAAGCACATATTTAGTGAAAAAATCCATATATAAGGTGACCCGCAGAGTTCAAAACTGTGTTGTTCAAGGATCAACTGTATGTGAGGTGATGGATGGGTTAATTAACTCAATGGGGAAAAATCTTTTCATAATGTATATTAAGGGACTTCCCTGGTGGCTCAGACGGTAAAGCATCTGCCTACAATGCGGGAGACCCCGGTTCAATCCCTGGGTTCGGGAAGATCTCCTGGAGAAGGGAATGGCACCCCACTCCAGTACTCTTGCCTGGAAAATCCCATGGACAGAGGAGCCTGGTAGGGTACAGTCCATGGGGTCGCAAAGAGGCGGACATGACTGAGCAACTTCACTTTATCAAATCATCACATTGTACACTTCAAATATTTTACAATTTTGCTGATTATACCTCAATAAAGCTAAAAAAGTTAATTTTTAAAAAAATGTTTTTGGGAAAAAACCACCAACCTAGAATTCTGTGCCTTGAGAAATTATCCTCCAAAAGTTCAGGAAAAATATAAAAGTTTCAAACAAACAAAACCTGAGACCATCTGTTGCCAATAGGCTGCTCTGCAAGAAATGTTAAAAGAAGTTCTTTAGAGAGAAGGAAAATGATAAAGATCAGAAACTTGGATCCACATAAAAAAGAGCAGAGGAAGCATAAATGAAGGTAAAATAAAAACTTTCTTCTTCCTAATTGAGCTAAGAGATAACTTCATTCAAAATAATAGCAACGATATAATTATGCATGCTTATATAGAGATATATTATTCATGCTTACTTTTAAGTGAAATGATGACAGCAATGTACAAGGGATATGAGGAAAAAAATCACGTTTACTTTGTTATGATAAGGTACACTACCTGTGAAATGGTACACTGTTATTTGAAAGTGAATTTGGGTTAGCTGTGAATGTATATTGTAAAATCATGGGCAACTTTTTCTTAGAAAATGTAAAAAAAGAGATATAACTGACGTGCAAAGAAAGATAAAATAAGACCATATAAAATGATCAGTTAAAACCACAAAAGGTAGGAAAAGACAAAAATAATATGAACAAAGAACAAGGACAATAAATAGAAAACAACAGATACGATGGATATTAATCCAACACTACCAACAATCCCTTTAAACTCCAATAGTCTAAATGTACCAATTAAAAGACAGAGATTGTCACAGTGGATCAAGAAAGAAAACATAATTTATATGTATTGTCTCTTGCCCACTTTAAATATAAAAACCCAGATCAAAAGTAAATGGACAGAGAAAGATATGTCACGATAACACTAATTAAAAGATAGCATGAGAGACCTTCCTGGTGGTCCAGTGGTTAAGAATCCACCTGCCAATGAAGAGGACACGGGTTCAATCCTTCATTTGGGAAGATTCCATATCCCAATGGGCAAATAAGCCTGTGCGCCACAATTAACGACCCCACACTCCAGAACCTGCGAGCTGTAACCACTGAGCCCAAGTGTCCTAGAGCCCATGTTCTCTGCAATGAGAAGCTCATACACCACAACCAAGACCCAGCACAGCCATGAATAAATAAATAAAAAGATAACACGAGTAGATACATCAATGTCAGAGCAGACTTTAGCCAAAAGTTACCAGGATTGATTTCTCATATAAATGCTTTCCTCTTTGCAATCATCCTGTTGTTTTTTCAGTCTTCAACTTTTTGAGGCTTTTAATGGCTAGGTTAAATGATGCCTCTTGGTAAATGTCATATTGCACTTGAAAATATGTGAGTTATTTTCAACTGTCTTTTGATACTGATTTCTAACACAATTCCACAGTGGTAAGAGAACAGACTCTGTATGATTTCAATATCTTAAGACCACAAAATTTTTGCACCTTGTTTTATTCCCTGGATATGTTCCAGTGTCTCCTACTTTATGGTCTATGGGAACTTGGAATAGAATTTATATCTGTTGTGTGAAAATTGTATAAATCTTAATTATGCTGAATTGGTTCATGGTGCTTTTCAGGTCTACTATATCCTTCTACTTTTTTGTATATTCACTCTTAATTTTTGAGACTTTTGATACTGCAACTAAAATTTTTAATTTATCTACTTAAAAAATAGTTGTATGATAGAACTATATATAACTTCATTCTGTATTTTTCCAAGTCTCTTGTAAATGTGTTATCATACTTTCATAATTTAAAAAGAAAAAAAGAGAAAAAAGAAAATTTATCAGGGATAAAGAGGGGCATACATATAATGATAAAGGAATCCATTCCTAAAGAAGACATAATAATCCTTCATATATAAGCACCTAACAGGAACCCACTGGCACCCTACTCCAGTACTCTTGCCTGGAAAATCCCATGGATGGAGGAGCCTGGTAGGCTGCAGTCCATGGGGTCGCTATGAGTCGGACACGACTGAGTGACTTCACTTTCACTTTTCACTTTCATGCACCGGAGAAGGAAATGGCAACCCACTCCAGTGTTCCTGCCTGGAGAATCCCAGGGATGGGGGAGCCTGGTGGGCTGCCATCTATGGGGTCGCACAGAGTCGGACACGACTGAAGCGACTTAGCAGCAGCAGCAGCAGCAACAGGAAAGCATCAAAATATGTAAGGCAAAAACTGATATAATTATAAGGAGAAATACATGAATCCACTACTGCAGTTAGATACTTCAAAATCCCTCTGTCACAAATAAGAGTCAATTACTGTAATCCATCATATCAATAGGCTAAGGAAGAAAGATTATATGATCATATCAATAAATGCAGAAAGAGTATATGAGATATATCCAAACACTCAATCATGATAACTCTCAGGAGACTAGGAACAGAGAGGGACTTCAAGTTGACAAAGAGTATTTTCTGAAAACCTACAACTAACATCATACTTAACCATGAGAAACTCAAAACTTTTCCACTAAGATCAGGAACAAAGCAAGGATGTTCCCTCTATCCACTGCTTTTCAACATCATAACAGAAGTCCCAGTTAACGCAACAGGACAAGAAAAGGAAATAAAAGATATACAGATTGAGGGGAAAAGGAAATAAAACGGTCTTTGTTCACAGATGACATGAGTGTCTATGTATAAAATTTTAAAAAATCAACCAAAAAAAATTCCTAGAACTAGGAAGTGAGTACACCAGAGTTGCCAGACAGAAGGTTAATACACAAAAGTTCATGGCTTTACCATATACCAGCAATGAACAAGTGGAATTTAAATTATAAATACAATTAACATTAACACTCTCAAATGAAATATTTTGGTATAAATCTAACAAAATATGTCCAATATGTATATGAGAACCCAATCACTCCTGAGCGCTTATACCTCTACCACTCTGCTCCTTACAGTCTCCTTTCCTGATTACCACAATAGATTTCTAGCTGGTCTCTGCTCCTACATTTAACAGTCTCTTTACTCCTCTGTAGCCAGGGTAATCCTGAAATTAGATCATGTCTCTCCTTTGTTCAAATCTTCACTCACTATAAGTAAAGCCAACATTCTCATAATGGCCTCAAAGGTCCTGGGATTCTGGCTCCCAACAGCCTCTCTACCTTACCTTCTACCACATACCCCCACACACTTCCCCAGCTCTACCCATGTGGTTTCCTTTCTGTTCCTTAAACAAAGTCCCCTCCCAGGAATTCTGTACTGCTATGTACTCTTTCCCCAAATATCCAAAAGGGCCAAGCACCTACTTCCTCCATGTCTAGTATCATCTAATAGGGACACCATCTCTGAATATCCTATCTAAAAGAGTAACAGTCCAAATGACACATTCCATAACACTCCTCTCATCTTTTTATTTTTTCAATGCATTTGAACACTGTCAAGCACTGACTTTTCTGTATTATCTGGTTACTGTCTGTCCCACCCCTCCCCCATCCCCAGCCTCACTAACTAGAACATTAAACAGAGGTATAATTCATTTTGTTCACTGGCACCTAGAACTGTGCCTGGGACATGTGGGTACTCAAATATTTGTTGAATGAATAAAAATATATAATCTCATCTACCACTTGATTTTGTATAAGAAATAGAAACCTGTCAAAAAGGAAACTATTCTTGATAATTCCTATGCTAATACAATAATCCATTAAGTAACTGCAGGTAGATTACTCAATTCAGTTTATCCATGACAAATTTTTTTTTTCCAACTTTTTAGGTGTAACATAAAAACAACAACTTTATGATAACTCCACTTTTTCTCTTTTACAGATATCCAGGATTACTGGTGATTATTTACAATTATTCAAGTAAGCAAGTAAAAAAAATGACAAACTGCCAGAACATCAACTCCTCTTCAAGAAAAACAGAACAAAAAATTGTTTAGAGCATTAACTAGCAAACTTCCTACAAAGGGCTGGATGTTATAAACTAAGCTTGGTGGGACATATGCATACAGTCCCTGTCATTTATTATAACCCTTAAATAATATAAAAAGCATTCTTAGTTCCTGAACATACAAAAAACAGTCTGTAGGCTGGATTTGACCCACAGGTTACCCTGGTTCAGAGCAATGCTCTGAATGCTTAGTCTGATGTTTTACAGACATCCAAGATACATGCCTATCTGTACCTAAAAATGTACCTATCTGTACCTCTCTAGCATGCTGTACATGCTAGAGAGGTAAACGGTTCTCAAAACTTTCCTGAGTTACAACAGATATATTTATGTTTGAAAATCATAGTAGAATAAACAATTTTAAAAGTATTTCAGAGCAAACTAGTAAGTGACTTCTAGATAATCCTTCTAATATTAAATATCCTTCATGAGTTAACAATTGACCTTGACATTTACAGTATCTTTAAAAAAATTAAGAAACATCAAAAACAGTATCACATATAGAAACATGTTTATAAACTTTTCAGATAAACTTTTAAAAAGAAAATCTTCAAAAGTTTTAGAAGTTTTACCTGCTACAATGTTCCCAGAACGTGCCACAACCTTGAATCCATCAGCTACTTTGTCTACACTATCTCCATGGGTAAGTAAAACAATTTCTTCCTTCTGAAGACCCCTAAGTAAATAGAAAATAAAACAATATACAAATAGCTTTATTAGACACGATTAATGGAGTCTTTTGCTTTATTTTTTTCTAGCTTTACTGAGATATAATGACTTGTAACACTGTAAGTTTAAGGTGTACAATGTGATAATTTGATACACCTATATACTGTGAAATGATTACCACTAATTTAGTTAACACATCTACCACCTCACAGAATTACCATTCTTTGTGTGTGGTAAGGACATTTAGGCTCTACTCTCTTAGCAACTTTCAAATATACAATACATTGTTGTTAACTGTAGTCATCACGCTTTACATTAGATTCCTAGAACTTAATTCATCTTATAAACTGGTAGTTTTTTGCTTTAAAAGTGACTAGCTTCTATGCATAAATCAACAAAACAGAGAAAGTAGGTAACAGCACAACACTGCTAGAATTTAAATTTACTCTATTCATTATAAAGCCAATAACAATAATAAATACCAGGAAAAGGCAATCCATAAAAACTGAAACTGAATATATAAAGCTGGTGGTATAACCACACACACAGTTTCAAGAGGCTATCATGGTTTCAAAATTATATCTCTACTGGAATTAATCTTAAGAACAGAAGTAATTAATGGCATGGTTTAAAACAGATGTAAGTAACATTTATCAAACCAACTGTGCAGACTTTGGACCTTGATGTAAACGAATGAATTTTATAAAACATATTTGTTATATTATGAAAAAATTTGAATAAGGACTTTGTATTAAATAATATTAAGAAACAAAAATTAAGAATAAAGCAAGAAGATTAAGTACATTAAAACCAAAAGGATGTTTTGGGGGGGTTGTTACTGTCATCACTGTTCATTGTTATTTAGGATTAGTGTAGGCTGTAATTGAGTACCAGGATTTTAGAACTGTCAAGACAGAAAAACTTTAAATCTTAATCAGATCTTTAAAGTCTCTTGTAGTATCACATTCCACCAGCAAGATTCCTGAAGTAGTTCTCAAGAATTTGTTAGAGATACAGATGAATGTAAGCAACACCTCTCCATTATAAAGTAGAACAAGAAATGGATTTCAAAAACGTATTTTGGCAATGAGTAGCTTCAGTTCATAAAATTATTTTGAGCAACTGTTGCTTTTTTATTAATATCACTTTGAAAATGAGAATCTCTGAATACTGATATTCTTGTTCTAATATTAAAGAAAAGCCAGCCACAGCCAGTTTTGTGTAAAAACTGGGATTTCTCCATTTTAGACAAAAGGTCTTAACTTGGATTTTAAAACTGATTTGTCCAATTTGGAGAACACTATCCATTAAGAATTAATTTAGGTACAACTCTATGGAGGATGTAAGAATATATGTTAATAAAACAAATCTATAAAGATAATTAGCACAGTTACAAGAAATGATAATAAACTACATATGCACATTAACTGACACCAGCCTACATTTCATAGATTTAATGCAGTTAGGGAGAAATGTGATTTTTAAAGAAAAATGAACTGTCCACCTAAGTGGGTTATACCCAAAACATGGGAAAACCCAAAGAAAGAAAGAAAGTGACTAAAATTTAAGTTTTCTAGTCTTTCAGGAAGCTGAATGAAAACTCACCTGGTTTTTTGTAAAGCAGAAGATTTATAAATGATTCTAGAAAGCTAATGAACAGCTCATTCACCAATCTTTAAATACATTAGAGCTAATACACCTAAACTATTATCTGTGCTATGCTATGCTAAGTCACTTCAGTCATGTCCGACTCTGTGTGACCCCACAGACAGCAGCCATCAGGCTCCCCTGTCCCTGGGATTCTCCAGGCAAGAACACTGGAGTGGGTTGCCATTTCCTTCTCCAATGCATGAAAGTGAAAAGTGAAAGCGAAGTCGCTCAGTCATGTCTGACTCTTAGCGACCCCATGGACTGCAGCCTACCAGGCTCCTCCATCCATGGGATTTTCCAGGCAAAAGTACTGGAATGGGGTGCCATTGCCTTATCAACCAGCAATAAAATCAATTAATACATTCACTATATTAAAAAGACAGTACACAAGATATACTTATGCTCAGTACAAAAAGTGCAATACATATTTAGTAATGAGGCCAGCAAATGGGTAGCTAGTTAAGCACCCAGAGAAAGAACATGGTAGAAGAAGATGTGTACAAACGCAGGCAGTTTAAAGCATTGTCTGTCACATCTGTCATACTAATATTTAGAATCATGCTCTGCTAAAAAGTGAAAAGGGAAAACTACAAATGTTGGCATCGCCATCTGCAATCCCAAATAGGGGTTTAAGACTGCACAACTGCTTTTCAATTCTGTCATTAAGTGCTTTTCTTATTCCTAATTAGCATCACCACCATCCTCTTCTGTCTTGACACTCAATTGGAAAACAAATATGACAATACCTTTGGCCAATGCCGTGGCCTTAATTTTGTCTAAGAATTACAGAATCTCCAATTTTGAAGAATAACATTCCCAGCTGTAAGTTACTCCTCTAACATTCTTACTGATATAAAAATATCTATCATACCTGAATAAGGAGCATGTGTTATCCACACTAATACTGAAGACTCCATCTTCTCTAACACTTTTTTTGTGCACAGTACCTCCAAATACCTTATTCATCATCTGTTACAGGAGAAAATAAATTGAGGTTAATATAATTCAAAAGAAAATTACCCAATTTCTTACACTAAAAATTTTTATTTCTTGTTCTTAGGATAGCTGTTATGTTTGTGCCTTCAAAATACAGGAAGTTTGCTAACTGTAAATTACTTGTTATTATTATATATAATTATCTAGTTCTTAAAAGGAACAGTTGCAAAACTAGATTAGGAATTTGATCTAATGTTAATTTTTATTAAACACTGGCAAATTTTCCATTTAACATACTTTAATTCCTCTGTTAAAAATAAAGATTTCTTTATAAAAGATAAGTATTTCTTTAATATCTGAGTTTAATTTTTAAAGCATTTTAAAACACTCTTTGAACTCAGAAAGTACCCAGTTGGTATTAAAACTAGCAGCTATAAATTCCTCCAAACTGTTTAATCTTTGGCCCCAAAGGAACAGTCAGTCTGAAAGTCTACAGAAGGCTGTGCTGTGGAGATGGGATAAGCAATATAATCTGGTCTTTAAATTAATTTGTTCAAATCCCATCCACCTATAGACTTTTGTTTTAAGTAGTCTCTCCAGTCTGACCCTTCTGTGTCAATCTTCTTCATCATTTACATATGCCTAAACTCTTCCAACACAAAACAGATATACATAGGATTTTTAGGAACATTAAATCTGCATTGATAAAATCAATACAACCTATCTTCATTATGTCTGCTCCACAACAGGTGTCGTAAGATATCTGCCACGATGATACACGATGTAGGTGTACCCAGCACCCAACAGAAAAACAGGCAGAGGGCTAAACATGTGTTCATTCTTGTAATGCACAATGGCATATTCTTCAAATATGCATCAGCAAATGCTGCCCTCTACATTCTCCTGTTAGACACTGACTATAAAACTTCCTGCAATAAAGCTCTGCATGAAGTCCAGCAATTAAATAAAAAACAAAAAAACACCTCCTAACCCGTTTAACCCAGTACTTCCCAAACTAAAGACTCATACGTCAAACACTTTCTGCAGCATCTTAACAAACACATAGTTGAAGAAACACTGCTGCAGTCTAATCAGTCCCCTTGCCTCTAATAGTGCCCATCTTCCAGAGATCGATGAATGTCAGCTACTAAAATATAAATATGACTGTGTTAGTCCATGATTAAATTCTTAATGGCTATCATCTATATTTGGGTTAGCAAATTTTTCCTGTAAAGGACCAGAGAATAAGTATTTTAGTTTTTGTAGGCCCTATTGTTTCTGAAGCAACTACTCAGTTCTTGTCGTTGAAGCACAGAAGCAACCACAGATATTTAAAGGAATGGATATGATGATGTTCCAATAAACTTTATTTATGGACACTGAAATTTGAATTTCATTTCATTTTCACATGTCATAGCATACAATTCTTTTTTAAAAATGTTTTTCAACTCCAACCATAAAAATCACTTTAAAATCATAAAAACCATTCTTAGCTTGCTGGTCATACAAAAATCAGGCAGTGGCCAGCTTTGGCAGCAGGCTGTAATTTGCTGACCTCCTGTCTACAGGATAAAGTCCAAGTCCCTTATACTCAACAAAGACTTTTCAATGCACTGCCTCCATCTAACTCCACTTTTCATATTTCCCATTATTCTCTACTCAAGCCATTCAAGCTAGTGTGATTAGCAATGTAGAATTAGCAATATTCTCTCCCCACCATGTCTTCAGGTCTGGTCACAGTACCAGTGGCCTAGCTAAGTACGTGGCCCAGAGCAGTCATTCAATTTGCTGAATGAAAAGTGAATGTTTTCCTCTATGTACCAGATGAACCTTGTGTGCCTCTGCCTCCTCTAAATTTCCAGTTCTTAATCAGAAGACAGCTGAATGGTCAAGCTGACCAAAGCTGCTGGAATACAACACAGTTTAAAACTCCACAAAGTCTAAATTAAAGGTTTTTATAAAGCCAAAGGCTTGCAGCAAAATTTAGAGCTATCTCACCTGTTCAGAAGGCTTTCATGTTTATTCTTGACTCCTAACTTATGTATGCATGTATGCTAGGTAAAAGTGAAAATACAAGGAACTGAAGGATCAGCTAAGCGTCTGTGTGTGGCAGAGGGGAGAGGGAATAACTTTATGTAAAGCAGAACACTCTACTTGGTTAAAATTTTGTTTTAATATTCTTTTTTGACTTAAGGAAATGGCTTCTGCTTTGGATTCATGCTAACCTTGAGGTCCTAAATGCCTCAAACAACAACAAAAGCCCTGTAGGTCTAGCAGGTTTACCGCTGCAATTGGGTCAGCTCCCCTTTTATCTGTCTTGTATGTCAAGATTTCAAAATAAATCTTAGATTTGGGAGGGGGAAATGAAAGGAAATTCTCCCAACAAAAATTTAACAAAATCTGTGTGACAGTATATAAAGAAACCAAATGCTTGTAATAGAGATGTTTTCTTAAAAAAATGAAACTATAGTGAAGAGAGAAGTCAGAATCTAGAAGGTATATGCAATATATATAATTGGCAAAAGTTTAGCATCTAGCATATATAAAAACAATTTTAAAATTCAACAAAAAATGTGCAAAAATCATGACTAATCTTTACAGCAAACCAGACACTAATGACTAATGGCAAATAAATCCATGAATCTTAAAATAAGGAAAATGACCATTAAGACTACAACATGTCATTTAACACCTCTTCAGCTAGGCAAATTAAAAAAAAAAAATCTAACCTTGTCAAGGCCTGCAGGGATATAGAGCAAAAGGAATTTTTACATACTGCTGTGGGAAGGTATATTGGGGAAAAATAGTTCTTAGTGAAGTTGAGACTCAGCATTTCAATTAATGGTTAGCTTAGAGAAAATTTTGTGTATGTACAATACCAAAGTCCAAAAATATTCATGGCAGCATCTGTAACTGCAAAAACTTGGAAAAAGACCAGCAACGCTAACAGTCGAATATATCACTATTTGCGATACACTTGAATGTATCACTACATTCAAACAATAATTTCAGTAGTGAAAATAACTTAAAATTAGTGACTTTCAAAACCAAAACTGGAACTATACAAAGCATTAATTCACTTACATGAAGATCAACAGACAAAACTAGATAATATATTATCTAGAAATACAATGTGTATATATCTATAAAGAAAAGAAAGGGAATGAATAACAATTCAATAAAAGTGTTACTTACCTCTTGCTGGAAGATAGAACAATTTGGATTGGAAAAAAGTACAAAGAGAGTTTCAAAAGTTCTACTAATATTCTATTTCTTATGCTGAGTGACGGATAAACCATAATAGAAATAAACAGTTCAAGGAGCAGGACAGACTTTTTTCTTCCAAAGCAAAGAATTACCAGGAAGCAATCAGTAAGACTCAAGAGTTAATGGGAAAAGACAGTACATAAGATTTCAGGCTGCCATGGAGGGGGCAAACGTATACACTAGAGGGAGGCCTTTGGTGCTAACATTACCCAATCAAGAGTCTCTAGGAAGTGTTAGTCCTTAACAAACTGCACGTTAGCTACGAGGCATTATTTATATCAGCATTTTATAGAAAGATAATTTCTGCCCAAAGGAACAAGATCATTCTATTCCATTATCCTCCTATGAAAGCAGTAGGCAATTTTTTTATGCATTTAACATAAACAGACCTGGCTCTGGCTACCAAAAGATCCATCCTGAATGACAGAAAATGTGGCCTCACAATTACAAGGGGGTACTGGCAAAATGGACAAGTAGCCACTATCATTTTATATTAAAGGAGCATATTTCACACCTATTTCACTCTAAGTGGGTCCTAAAAAAATATCCTGCAAGACTCTTCTTTATGTTATAATGGAAAATCGTAACAATTAGAAAGAAACAAAATCAACTAAAGCTGTTTTGCAGACCAGCAACTTCTAATATTCTGCCCTGTATTAAGAATAGAAATAAAAATATTCACATTCTTACATGAACACTGATTTATATTTCCTTCCTTTACTGAAAGCTCCAGAGATAGCCAGAAGAAAATATATTGGTCTGTTCACTTTCTAACTTTTGAACAGATTCCCTTTGAGCATTATTCATATCAGTACACAGGTTTCAACCAGACTGTTTAAAAAAAGAGAATGCACTGTTTTGCTCACTTACTAAAATGAGGAGGACACAAAAATGGCACCAGCAGCAGCTCCTCACGGCAGCACGAGCTTCACAAAATGGCTGCCACAAGCGCCCATGTCCCTAGGGTGAGCTCCAGTCGCTCCTGCCTCTGCAGCAGACTCTAAGATCAGCCGGTGAGTCTGACCCAGTCTCCTTCCAAATTACTGCATCTGCCCTGGGTCTTGGAGCATGTAAGTTTTTGTGGGTGCCCTTTAAGAAAGGAATCACTATTTCCCATGACCCTTTGTCTCTCCCAAAAGTAAGTCTCACTGGCCTTCAAAGCCAAATGTTCTGGGGGCTCATTTTCCTGGCATAGGATCCCTGTGCCCAAGAGAGAAGGTGAGCTCAGGGTTTTCCTATTCCACTATCTTGGCCACTACCCTACATATACCTAATTTACATTACAGTGAAGACACTTGGCAGACACCACCTTAACCAAATAATCTAAAGGAAAACCACCTATCACAGATTAATTGACATATGGCAACCCACTCCAGTGTTCTTGCCTGGAGAATCCCAGGGACAGGGGAGCCTGGTGGCCTGCCGTCTATGGGGTCGCACAGAGTCAGACATGACTGAAGCAACTTAGCAGCAGCAACAGCCTTCTAATGAGATGCTGAGAAGAGCACAGCATTTGCTGTTTAGTTTTGCAAAGTCATATATGACTCTTTTGCAACCCCAGGGACTGCAGCATGCCAGGCTCCTCTGTCCATGGAATTTCCCAGGCAGAATACTGGAGTGGGTTGCCACTTCCTTCTCCAGGGGATCTTCCCAACCCAGGGATCGAACCCATGTTTCCTGCATTGCAGGGGATTCTTTCCCACTGAGCCACCAGAAACACGAGCACATTACTCCTGTGCTATTCCTGCCGAAAACATATAACCTGAATCTAACAAAGAGGAAACATCAAACAAACCAAAACTGAAGACTATTCTACAAGGTAACGGGAATGCACTTTTTTTTTTTAATTGGCAAGGTCATGAAAGAGAAGGAAAGATTGAGAAATGATTCCAAACTAAAGGAATGTAAAGAGACATGACAACTAAATACAACACGTGGTCTAGATTGAATTCATGACTTTTAAGAGACATTAATGAGCCTGTGAAATGTTAATGCAGTCTGTGGATCAGATGTGAACACCAAGTCAATGTTAACTTGCTGATTTTGATAACCATACTGTGGTTATGTAAGACAGAATTCTAGTACTTAGGATACAACAAGTAACAGAACACCATGTTTGCAAATTACTCTCAAAATGGTTAAAAATGTTATAATTAGGGAATTGAGTAAATGTAAAAGGAGCTCTTTGTGAACTACTATTTCAACTTTCATGTATATTTAAATTTCATGTATATATTAAATATTTCATGTATATTTAAATTTTTTAAATAATGGACAGGGTTTTGTTGTAAGCAGTAATACATATAGTTTCTCCTTTGAAAATCCCCACTCAAATCAGTTTTGCCATACTAGTGTGGCAATTCATAAACAGTTTTAATATGAACAAATTCTCTCATACAACTAAATATCCTAAATGCTCTAAAGACAGAAAACACTAAAACAGTAGGAGTCACAAGCAGAACAAATTAACTTTTAAGGCAAATTCACAGATGTATGTACCTGCATGCCATAGCAAATTCCAAGAACAGGCTTGCCAATAGTGAATATTGCTGGATCAAACCAGGGAGCATCCTCTGCATACACAGAATTAGGCCCTCCAGAGATGATAATAGCACTGTGGATTTAAAGAAGACAGTAACGAAGAATCTTTGTTAATTTTTATACAAGGTCTATGCCCTCTCTTGCTTGTACCACTGAGGGAAACTCAATACAGACTCAGATTTTGTTATGTTTTTAGGATGCCACAGCAGATCCAGATTTTATCACAGCTAATTAATAGTCTCCTACACAGCTTATTTTTTTTTTTCTTTTGGACTGTGTGACATGTGGGATCTTAGTTCCCCAATCAGAGATCAAATCCATGCTCCATACCACCTGTAGTGGAAGTCTCAAGCACTGGACTGACACGGAATCCCCTACACAGCTATTTTTACTCTGTTTTATTGCAATATGGGAAAGCTGACCAATTCAACAGTCACTTGTTTATAAGCACAAACTTCCAAACATATAAAACCAATGTCTCAATCTATGAAGGTAAGCCTGAATTTGTTTTGTTTTCCTCATCAGTGGAGGAAGTAAATGAGAATTCTCGAGGCAGAAGGTGAAAATACATGTCTTCTGAAAGGTTAAGGAGTAAAGCAGTTACACAGCGGGACAAGTGAAAGTATTATGAAGGCCCTGGATTATGCAGAGCAAAATACAATAAAGAATATCAGACAATGTGAAGAATTACCTAATTTTGCCTGTTTACAACCTGTCCAGTATTCCCAACAATTCTACCTGAGACCCAGAAGTAGGAGCCAACATGACCTGCCTCATATGCCCTGCTCTCAGAACCCAAGTCAGTAGTCTATAAATTAGAATTTATAGAGCATTCTATGGGTTAACTTGGGAACAGACTATTTGTATAAAGAAAGCTGAAAAATGAGGCTGGCTTCTGACACAGGTAACCTTGGTCCTCCCCATTCAATCAAAAAATTTTGGAACACTTTAATATCATGATTTTTACATAAAAATACAGATTTCTATATTTTCTTTAGGAAAAAAATCTGCTAACATTGGACTCATTCTCATGGCTACAAATAACTGGAATCACAGAAAGATTTGCACCTTCCGATTACTTAGGCTCCCCAGTTTGTCACACACACCCACTTATACAATACAGGCATGTTGTTGCTTAGTCACTAAGTCATGTCGGACTCTTTTGGGGCCTGGCCCATGGACTGTAGCCAGCCAGGTTCCTCTGTCCACGGGATTTCCCAGCCAAGAATACTGGAATGGGTTGCCATTTCCTTCTCCAGAGGATCTTCCCAACCCAGGGATCAAATCCAAGTATCCTGCATTGGCAGGTGGATTCTTTACCACTCAGTCACTTGGGAAGTCCATATTTCTAAAGAAAAACACATTCCAAGATGTAACCAAAATCTACTTACAAACAAATCTGGATTACAATCCACTGTATAATCAGTGGCTGCCTGCCATGTAAAAACATAAACTAAAATGACAGACTTGTAATACATCCAATAAAATAATATAAATCATGAAAATTACTCAATTTTAAAAAAAATATATAATAATCTGAGTGAGGACAAAAGCCCTACTCTCTGAACTTTATATTGGTAACATGAATCTTGGTATACATTATGTTCGTTAGCTTATCTCTTGCAAACAGACTGAAGACAATCTCCTTACTCAAGATGATAAATGGGACATCCCTTTAAGATAACAATTTTAAAGGGGAATGGGGCTAGCCCTAAGGGTAGATATGTAACCTAGCTCCTTAAAAATGCAGAAGCTAAAACTCTGTAAAATATATTCAATAACCAAGATCTCTAGAATTTCAGTATGTTACATTTAGTTTTATAAATGATAACCACCATGGGACTGCCCAGCATCCCTCATTAATCTGCTATAAGATTCTTAATACTATTAAAAAGAAAAAGCAATGGACTTAGTCAAGGATAAAACTCAAGCAGCATTTAAGCCAATTATGAAAATTCTTATCTCAATAAGCTTGAGAAAAGCTAATCACTCTTTCTGAGTTTTCTACTTCTACCCTGCTATTATTTTGAAATAACTTGCAATTACAAGGCCCAGTAAGTCTCAAGGCATTCCAGATACCAGCTTATGTATCAAGCAGATCAAGCTCTAAAAACAGGTAGGTTAAGATGTCTTTCAAGTCATAAATCTAAAATTTATTCTAGAAAAAGGGTGATCAAATGGCTATCTCAGCAGAAAGGATCATGGTAAGGAAAGCAACAGTGCTATAGTTCCCGTTCTCCTACAGAGAGAAGCAGCTATTGGTGAAGCAGGACCTAGAAACTGTTTACGATCAGGTAATCCGATGACAAGAAAGTCAGACTTCTATTGTCAATATTGGTTAACCTATTCCACAACATTTGGTTTCAATTAGTTTGCTGGGAATTTTTGTCTGTTTGCTTTGGATTTGGGGAATGATGGAGCTTGGATTTGACAGAGAGCCATTCAGATTCCTTACAGTTTTAATTCCCTTAAAATTGGTTCTCACTGGCAAATCAAGACAGTTGAATAAGATAAACTCAAAGCGTTCCTTCTTACTATAAAATTATCTGCATCCTACAACTAAAACAGAGTTAAATGTTTTCTGATTCACAATTCACTCCATTTCAAAAATAAGAAACAAAGGATAATGTATACACATTTATAAAGTTTCTGAAAGGTAACCATTTGTCTGAAGAAAAACATCATATGCTTTTAAGAAAAATTAAACATACTGAATTTTGGAAGAAATACAACACCAAATCTTGAGAGCTAATTAAGGTGCTTGCTTCTGAATAACAATCAATAAAAAACAAACATTAATTCCAAGAGAAAAGATACAGCATTAACCAAAAATAGCTGTAGGACAAAGTTACATATAAATTGAATGTCATTTTGACTAGTTTTAATAGTACAAGTTATAGAATTAGCCCTTAAATTAGAAGTCTTCATAATTTAGAAACTAGTCTCCTGGGATAGGAAGCAAAAGGGACGCACTGTACACAGCATTCTCTAATTTAGGTACTCTAACCATTATATATATCCCTTTGATCAAGTAATCTGGGATGAATGAATGACCGTAACAGCCAAATCTAAGTCTGATGCAGAAATCCTATACAACAGCAGTCCCCAACCTTTCTGGCACCAGGGAGTGGTTTCATGGAAAGACAAGTTTTCCATGGGTGGGGGTAGTGTCAGGATGATTCTCATACATTACATTTGGTGCAGACTTTATTCTAATCTAATGCCACCACTGATTTGACAGGTGCCGGACCTTGGCCCAGAGGACCCCTGAATAAAACATAAAATATTCAAATGATAAATTCTTAAACTGTGCAAATAAAATTAACATAATCTTCTCCTTTAATTTTAATTTCTTTTAATGTCAAGAGCTATGGAAAATGTCTTGTATTAAAACCAATCCATTTTATTTTCATTAAAAAATTCAGTGTCCAAGCAAATTAATAATAAAATATCCTGCAATCTAATCTCACCGGAATCCTTGCTCTTTTATGGCAAATGCTGGTGTTTCCAAAGGGAAGATTTCAGACTGCACGAACAGTTCCCTCACTCTTCGGTCTATGACTTTTCCGTACTGAGCACCCGCATCCAGAATGACAACAGCTCCTTCATTGTGGTGGTGGCCATCCTTGAGGTCCCCTCCGGCATTTTCCAGCTGCAAATATGAACACAGAATCTTCCTAATTATGAAAATCAGATGTACTTTTAATAACTATGGTCACTGTCAGCTCCAAAAACACGTAGAAACACAAACTGTTAACTTAGGATTTTGGATTGCTAATTCAAAAACACTTCTTTAAAGGAAAGACTTTTATACATATTCACACACAGGTATAAACAAAAGCTACCATCTACTGACTACATGGAAATAGAGGAAAACAAGAGAATGGGAAAGACTAGAGATCTCTTCAAGAAAATGAGAGATACCAAGGGAACATTTCATGCAAAGATGGGCTCGATAAAGGACAGAAATGGTAGGGACCTAATAGAAGAAGAGGTGGCAAGAATACACAGAAGAACTGTACAAAAAAGAGCTTCACAACCCAGATAATCACGATGGTGTGATCACTCACCTAGAGCCAGACATCCTGGAATGTGAAGTCAAGTGGGCCTTAGAAAGCATCACTACGCACAAAGCTACTGGAGGTGATGGAATTCCAGGGGAGCTATTTCAAACCCTGAAAGATGATGCGGTGAAAGTGCTACACTGAATATGCCAGCAAATTTGGAAAACTCAGCAGTGGCCACAGGACTGGAAAAGGTCAGTTTTCATTCCAATCCCAAAGAAAGGCAAAGCCAAAGAATGCTCAAACTACTGCACAATTGCACTCATCTCACACGCTAGTAAAGTAATGCTCAAAATTCTCCAAGCCAGGATTCAGCAATACGTGAACCGTGAACTTCCAGATGTTCAAGCTGGTTTTAGAAAAGGCAGAGGAACCAGAGATCAAATTGCCAACATCCGCTGGATTATCGAAAAAGCAACAGAGTTCCAGAAAAACATCTATTTCTGCTTTATTGACTATGCCAAAGCCTTTGACTGTGTGGATCACAATAAACTGTGGAAAATTCTAAAAGAGATGGGAATACCAGACCACCTGACCTGCCTCTTGAGAAACCTATATGCAGGTCAGGAAGCAACAGTTAGAACTGGACCTGGAACAACAGACTGGTTCCAAATAGGAAAAGGAGTACGTCAAGGCTGTATATTGTCACCCTGCTTATTTAACTTATATGCAGAGTACATCATGACAAACGCTGGACTGGAAAAAGCAAAAGCTGGAATCAAGATTGCTGGCAGAAACATCAATAACCTCAGATATGCAGATGACACCACCCTTATGGCAGAAAGTGAAGAGGAACTAAAAAACCTCTTGATGAAAGTGAAAGAGGAGAGTGAAAAAGTTGGCTTAAAGCTCAACATTCAGAAAACGAAGATCTGGTTCTTCGTTTGATCCCAAAATGGCATCTGGTCCCATCACTTCATGGGAAATAGATGGGGAAACAGTGGAAACAGTGTCAGACTTTATTTTTTTGGGCTCCGAAATCACTGCAGATGCGACTGCAGCCATGAAATTAACAGACACTTACTCCTTGGAAGGAAAGTTATGACCAACCTAGACAGCATATTAAAAAGCAAAGACATTACTTTGCCAACAAAGGTCTGTCTAGTCAAGGCTATGGTTTTTCCAGTGATCATGTATGGATGTGACAGTTGGACTGTGAAGAAAGCTGAGCACCAAAGAATTGATGCTTTTGAAGTGTGGTGTTGGAGAAGACTCTTGAGAGTTCCTTGGACTGCAAGGAGATCCACCCAGTCCATCCTAAAGGAGACCAGTCCTGGGTGTTCACTGGAAGGACTGATGCTAAAGTTCAAACTCCAGTACTTTGGCCACCTCGTGAGAAGAGTTGACTCACTGGAAAAGACTCTGATGCTGAGAGGGATTGGGGGCAGGAGGAAAAGGGGACGACAGAGGATGACATGGCTGGATGGCATCACCTACTCGATGGACGTGAGTTTGAGTGAACTCTGGGAGTTGGCGATGGACAGGGAGGTCTGGCGTGTTGCAATTCATAGGGTTGCAAGAGTTGGACACGACTGAGCGACTGAACTGACTGACTACATGATACAGTCACTTCATGTTTATTGCATCTTACACACATTATGTAGAACTAAGGTAAGCATACGGTCCAGCTGTGCCAAAACACTGCACAGGTCTATGCTAGTCTGTTACACTGGCATTATTACTAACAGTGCCTCTGTCAAGTCTCAAACGTGTCCCAGTCTGGGTGGTGAACTATACAATCACCCTAATTGTCACAGCATTCCTATGAGGGACATACTGATGAGAACCGAAAGTTTCCTGCCAGAGTATATAAGCATACCCAAACTCACTTTATTAGGTTTTTTTATATTATCTGAGGAAAATTACACATATACATGTGTCTGACCAACAATACTACATTTTTTAATGTGTTTTAATATTATCTCAGACTCCCCTGTAGCTCAAACGGTAAAGATCTGCCTGCAGTACAGGAGACCCAGGTTCGATCCCTGAGTTGGGAAGATCCTCTGGTGAAGGAAATGGCAATCCACTCCAGCATTCTTGCCTGGACAATCCCATGGACAGAGAAGCCTAGCAGGCTACCATCCGTGGGGTTGCAAAGAGTCGGACACAACTGAGTGACTAACACACACAATCCCATCTCTGACAAGTATACACAGAGAACACTTTTCTGGAGAACAATTTGGCAAAAAAAAATTTAACTCTATGTGCTGAAATAGTTATCTGGAGTGTACTAAAATATTCGCCTGGAACTGACTTCAAAATAATAGAGTAGGTGGGTATGGACGAAATAAGACTGCCTGGGAACGAAATCACTAAAGTTGGGTGATACATGTACTGTCCTCACTTTAGTCTCTGTTCTGTTTTCACACATTTTTACATAAGAAAAAGCTTTAAAATGTGTATGTATCTTGAAAATCCACTTGGAAGCATAAAGAATATGAAAAACATTTATAACATTTTGGGTAAAAATACAAGAGTATATGAATATATATGAAGAAGAAATGTATAAACAGATATACACCTATATACTAATAGAGGCAATAGAGAAATGGAGCTACAGTAGGTGATTTAAAATTTTTCTTCATGCTCTTCAGTATGTTCATATACATGTCATAGTTTTTCCCCCTCCAGTTGTAAAATCTGCACAGTAAAAAATACTTAAGCCCAGCCCTGGAGGCATGTTTTTTAATCCTTTCATCCCTTATCCCTCTCCATTTATGTGAACAAATAAATGGAGGCCTCACAACACCACTAACTCTTTACAGCAGTAATGAAAAAAAAGCAACAATCACAGCCATCTACAGAGGAGGATCTATGAGAGGGACCCAACCACAGGCCAGAAGGAATTCCTCAGATCGCGAAATGAAGGTTGTAATTGTAATACTGAGCAGTGTAGAATAATCAGATCACAGAAAACAGATGTTTATAGAATATATTAATGCAACAAATGCTAAAACTTTCTCCTTTCAAATCTTTACCCTTAGTATACATACAGAAACACACACACACATTCCCCTGTTAAGGAATTTATTGAAAAAAATATTTTTAATCTTTTTTTTTAATAAAGAATTTTTGAAAGACTATCATGTTACTGTATAAGTGTCTTGGATTAGTTCCATTATCATCTTCACAATTGTCACCAAATCCAAGTACAACCTGATATTTCGTATTAAGGACAGAGTTCTCACTTTGCATGATTCTGTTGTGTAAGAATTTCATTCCATGTTTTACACCAGGGTTTAGTTAACTAAAGGCTTCCCTGGTGGCTCAGATAGTAAAGAATCTGCCTGCAATGTGGCAGACCTGGGTTTGATCTCTGGGTTGGGAAGATCCCCTGCAGGAAGGCATTGCAAGCCACTCCAGTATTCTTCCCTTAAGAATTCCATGGACAGAGAACCCTGGCGGGCTACACACAGTCCATGGGTTGCAAAGAGTCAGATACGACTAAACAACTAACATTTACACTTTTTCACACTTTTAGTTAACTAAGAACAGTCCCCAACACCATGGCTCCAATTTCTGCTAACATATTAACTATCACATAAGTACAAAACTTTGCTCCTCAGTCCACAAATCGTCACATAAATAGCAGATGAACATCATAATCAGTGGCCAATCATGTCCCTCTTTCAAAGTGTATTGGCAACTAGTCACTGCACAACACATAGCTGAGGGTACAACTGTGTCGTCTCCTTGTTGCCCAGTGACAAATCTACATGCCATTTTACACATATTCAAAAGGCAGTCTAACCAATAAAGGATCAAAGTACAGCAAAGAAATGAAAAGTGATATGCTGGAAGTGAATTGCAAGTCCAAAGTAAATGGAGTTATAGAAGAAGGAGCTGGTGGTGGCAAGGATGACACCGCTGCAGAGGACTTTAGTGAAGGCGAAATGATCAACGAGGAAAGTGGTTGTAATAAAAAGAATGACAATGTCCCAGAGGAAGGGACTCCAAGAAAATACTTCAAATATTTGAAAATACAACAAACTCTTGGAGATATTTCATAACATTCAAGTGCAAAGGATAAAATGTTAAAAGTCATCAAAGCATACAAAAACTGTGAAGAGAAGCACTGTGTACAAACTTATCAAGACTAGTTTAAAAATAAAACACAATTCTCAATGTTTCCAATGTTTTAAGTTACACTAAATGTTAGTTTCACTACTTCTTTATATTATACATCTCTATTCTTTATAGTAATAACAGGAAGTTTATATTCCAACAAAACTTTTTAAAACATAAGGAAACCATCACAATTTTCCCATTGATTACAAGATTGCTTTGCATGGTTTCACCTGGTAAGTTCATTTTTATAATCATTTTACTACCACATAGTAAGGACTCCTATTTATTTAAATCAAAAAGTTTTTCTTAAATAAATGGGTTTTTAATAAAAATGTATAGTGCTTACTTAGCACATTTTAAAACTGTTCAAGCAAATGACATCAGAGATCACTGAGGAAACAATGAACCTTGCCTCATACTTCTCCACTTCAGCTATCAACTTGCTTATCTAGCATAGTTTCAACAACTCAGGGAAAAGCAAAAGGACACCAGTGATAAAAGGGAAAGTTCCTTTCCCTGAAGACCCTGAATCTATTTATTCTTACTTCACACAGAGTTACAGTTTGATCATTAAGCTCCCAAACCTTCCACCGACTAGAAAAAGCACCCTCAAGAGAAAAACAGCTCATTAATCACATCAATAGTAGAGACAAGCAAAATTCAACATCAGGAGACAGAAAAAACCTATTGTATCTATTTAAAAAATTGATTTAAAAGTAAATACAAAGGCTACCCCTTCGCAAGTGACCTGAAGTCATCATAATAAATATTCATGTTTTAAGATAGTAAGAAAACAGTATTAAGTAAAAACTAAATCATATTCAGTACCCTATTTTAGAATAAAGCAAAAGAATCTTGCAAATTCTTAGACAGCATCATTTTTGGATCTTCCTGAAGCTCCACATATCACTGACCAACCAGACAGCAAAGCCAAAACCCATGACATATATAACTAAATACCAAGTTATCCCCCAAGGTCCCCAAAATACAATCTGGTGAGAATGAACTACCACAGCCACAATCCCTGGTGTGAGGGAAGCACCATTAAAGAAAACAAGAAAAAGCCAAAATACCGACAGGTACAAGCTTAAAAAAAAGCAGGGAGCCAATTTAAAAATAGCAGCTGCGCTGGAAGGAGGGATGGCCACTCCAAAGGTGCAGAGCCAGCAGGAGAACGCACAGTAAGGCCTCCAGGAGAGAATGGTTTTAATTCCCATGAAGCTTTGAAACTAACAGAACTGGACTCCCTTGTGGGTCAGAGCTCATGCATGACAAGGAGCAACTGCTGGGATCAGAATCATAATTAAGTAGGATAAGGAAAACAGAAGTGCTCTAAGTGTTAGTCGCTCAGTCGCAGCCAACTCTTTTATGACGCCATGGACTGTAGCTCACCAGGTTCCTCTGTCCATGGAATTCTCCAGGCAAGAATACTTAGGTTGCCATTTCCTTCTCCAGGGGAATCTTCCTGACCCAGGGATTGAACCTGGGTCTCCTGCGTTGCAAGCAGATTCTTTACCATCTGAGCCACTCACCAGGGAAGCACCAAAAAAAACCAGAAAGGCCAGATAAAGCAGGGGGAGGAATCCATGCCAGGAATGCTTAGAAAACAAACGGCCATAATTTTAACAGAAGAAGGAGCTCTATCAAGTTGTAGAAGTTTAGAAAGGCAGTCTAAAATGCAAAAAGAAATGCTGGGACTTCCCTAGCGGTCCACAGGTTAGGATTCTGTGCTTCCACTGCAAAGGGCACAAGTTCAATCCCTGGTTGGGGAACTAAGATTACCACAAGATTACCACAGGTGGTCAAAAAAAGCAAGAAGCACACCTGATACTAACACAACATTGTTAATCACCTATACCCCAATATAAAATTTAAAAAATTAAACTGCAAGAAGTTAAATTAGAATGGAAGAAAAACAATAAGCAGAGAAGTTAAATCCCATACAAAGTTATTAAAAGTAAAAAAGGAAGTAAGGAATAGAATAATATCTTTAAAGAGAGCAAGAGAGAAAGGCAAACTCAAACGCCAGATCAAAACTGGAATGTGCTATTTCTAAATGAGACAAAAGGTATGCAAAGGATAAAAGAATATGAATAAAAATCAGACTAAAACCCAAAAGGATCAATCCCAAGACATACTCTTAACAATATTATTGGGCTTCATAGAAAAAAAAAATCTTGACTATTTTGGGTAAAAACGTAATTCAATCAACTACACATCTGTTATGTAGTTTTCTTGATATGTGTCTTATGTTACAATGAAAATTTTTTAAATAAAGCAAAAGAAGGGAAGTAACAGCCTATACCTATTCTTTTAGGTGTCTTACGTACTTTCTTACTCGTAATACATTTGTTTTACAGATGAAGAAAATGTCGGTTGCCTAGAGATAGGACTAAAATGTAAGCTTTTCCAACCCCAAAATAATTAGCACTGCAGAAGGAAAGTGGGTAAATAATCTTCAAAGTTATTTTATTCTTTAGTATTTTGGTACTTAAAAGGGTAAGCTTTATTATTTTAAAAAGCTTTCTTACATGAGTAAAATAATGTTCTGTTTGTGTCTGAGAAAAGTACTATTTTATAAATCATTTTTGAAACTGAATTTCATCAGTACTAAGTTTATTCAAGTTCAGTTCAGCTCAGTTCAGTCGCTCAGTCGTGTCCGACTCTTTGCAACCCCATGAACCGCAGCACGCCAGGCCTCCCTGTCCATCACCAACTCCCGGAGTTCACTCAAACTCACATCCATGTAGTCGGTGATGCCATCCAGCCATCTCATCCTTCGTCGTCCCCTTTTCCTCCTGCCCCCAATCCCTCCCAGCATCAGAGTCTTTTCCAGTGAGTCAACTCTTCGCACGAGGTGGCCAAAGTACTGGAGTTTCAGCTTTAGCATCATTCCTTCCAAAGAAATCCCAGGGCTGATCTCCTTCAGAATGGACTGGTTGGATCTCCTTGCAGTCCAAGGGACTCTCAAGAGCCTTCTCCAACACCACGGTTCAAAAGCATCAATTCTTTGGTGCTCAGCTTTCTTCACAGTCCAACTCTCACATCCATACATGACCACTGGAAAAACCATAGCCAAGTAGCTGTCTTTAAAAGGTCTTTCAAATTAGAACCCTTCAACTGTTAAAATTAGAAAGTTTTAGGGTTAAGAAAGATTTTAAAAACACTCACCAACACCTATTTTAGTGATCTGAGAATCTCAACTATTCAGAATAATCCTTTCATTACCAAAAGGCTAGTGGAAGTTTGAACACATTTATCTATCTAATCTCACCACACCTATAACTAAAAAAATAGTACAGTTTCTTGACAAAATTATCCAACATCTCAGGTATTCTGGATGAATCAACTTCACTAAAGATTTTTCTACAAGAGACCATCACCTCACTTACAATGCTCAATTACTTTGGAACCTACAACTTAAAGGGTTAAATCAAAGAGTCAGATTCTAGCTCTTGACTTCACCATATACTTGTTATACCCTCCTTTTATTTTGAAAAATTTTGAACCTACAAAATTTGAAAGTATGGTACAGTTAACAGCATCCTCCACCTAAATATAACATTAGTAACATTCTATCCCCTAAACAACTGGAAAGTAAATTGTAGATATTTCACTCTCCAAGCTATTTCTCACCATGTACCTCTTAGAAACAGAGACATTCTCCTACATAACTACAATACTATTTTCATATCCAAGAAATTTAACACTGATAGTATCTATATACAAATTCTCCCAAATGTCACAAATACTTTAAAGGATTTTTTAATTCCAGAACTCTTATCAAAGACCACACACTTCCCACAATTAACCTAATTATTCAGTTTTTTAAGATCTTTCATGACACTGTCATTTTTTAAATTTCAGATATTTCATTTTTTTAATTTTTAAATTCTTTTTGTAGAATGACCCATACCAGGATCTGCTTCCTACTTCATGATTAGATTCTAGAGAAACTTTTTTTTCTTGCAGCGAGTTTACATTGGTGATGATTTTACACTGCCTTCTCCTGATGTCATACAATGGCAAGGACACAGTGTCATTTTGTTCCATTATTGGTGATACTGACTTTGATCACTTGATTAACATGATTTTGCGATTAAAAGAAAAAAAATCTGATTCAAGTCTTCCCCCTGCTTAAAACCCTATAGTGACTCTCTCTTAGAATAAAGTTCAATAAGGTCCAAAATACAAGTCCTGTGAGGCCTTGGCCTACACTTAAGCCTAAACTGCTCTTTTAAACTCTCTACAGTCCCACATAGTAAGTATAACTGTCCTCTGAATCGATCTCAAATATGTCACTAAAAGAAATCAGACATCTCCGAAATCATGCTATATCTTAACATTTTCCATTTGCCCAGTGACAAAGCTGTCACTGCCACGGTGATAGTTACATATAAGCTGACATAAAATCCTCTAAAGAAAAGGGGATTCCAGGAATCTCTCAGGAAATTTGCCTTAGAGCAGAAAGATGTCCCAAGAGTTCAGAGAAAGAAATACAGGTGAGTCTGGCTGAAAGTCATCTAGAATAGACATGCTGGAGCTTGATGTAGCTCAAGTACATCATTTCTCTATGCAGTCTATGAGTTAAGATCCCTAGAAAGTGTAGTGATTCTTTATTTCTAGTGATATGACTGAGCAAGTGCAACCCCTTAACACTTCAGTCAGCAGAACATTTAAAAAGTGGTGCTGGGAAATCTGGTCAACCACTTGTAAAAGAATGAAACTAGAACACTTTCTAACACCATACACAAAAATAAACTCAAAATGGATTAAAGATCTAAACGTAAGACCAGAAACTATAAAACTCCTAGAGGAGAACATAGGCAAAACACTCTCTGACATACATCACAGCAGGATCCTCTATGACCCACCTCCCAGAATATTGGAAATAAAAGCAAAAATAAACAAATCAGACCTAATTAACCTTAAAAGCTTCTGCACATCAAAGGAAACTATTAGCAAAGTGAAAAGCAGCCTTCAGAATGGGAGAAAATAATAGCAAATGAAGCAACTGACAAACAACTAATCTCAAAAATATACAAGCAACTCCTACAGCTCAACTCCAGAAAAATAAATGACCCAATCAAAAAATGGGCCAAAGAACTAAATAGACATTTCTCCAAAAAAGACATACAGAGGGCTAACAAACACATGAAAAGATGCTCAACATCACTCATTATCAGAGAAATGCAAATCAAAACCACAATGAGGTACCATCTCACACCAGTCAGAATGGCTGCAATCCAAAAGTCTACAAATAATAAATGCTGGAGAGGGTGTGGAGAAAAGGGAACCCTCTTACACTGTTGGTGGGAACGCAAATTAGTACAGCCACTGTGGAGAACAGTGTGGAGATTCCTTAAAAACTGGAAATAGAACTGCCTTATGATCCAGCAATCCCACTGCTGGGCATACACACTGAGGAAACCAGAAGGGAAAGAGACACGTGTACCCCAATGTTCATCGCAGCACTGTTTATAATAGCCAGGACATGGAAGCAACCTAGATGTCCATCAGCAGATGAATGGATAAGAAAGCTATGGTACATATACACAATGGAGTATTACTCAGCCATTAAAAAGAATACATTTGAATCAGTTCTAATGAGGTGGATGAAACTGGAGCCTATTATACAGAGTGAAGTAAGCCAGAAAGAAAAACACCAATACAGTATACTAACGCATATATATGGAATTTAGAAAGATGGTAACAATAACCCTGTATGCGAGACAGCAAAAGAGACACTGATGTATAGAACAGTCTTATGGACTCTGTGGGAGAGGGAGAGGGTGGGAAGATTTGGGAGAATGGCATTGAAACATGTAAAATATCATGTATGAAACGAGTCGCCAGTTCAGGTTCGATGAACAATACTGGTTGCTTGGGGCTGGTGCACTGGGACGACCCAGAGGGATGGTATGGGGAGGGAGGAGGGAGGAGGGTTCAGGATGGGGAACACATGTATACCTGTGGCAGATTCATTTTGATATTTGGCAAAACTAATACAATTATGTAAAGTTTAAAAATAAAATAAAATTAAAAAAAAAAAAAAACCATTTGAAGAAGGACTGAGTTCTGGTTATTATCTGAAAACTTCCATTGACATCTTCTGGTAAGAACAAGGAAGTACTAGCAAAAAAAAAAAGAATCCCAGAATGAGTTGTCAATGGTCTGGAAAAAAATCCCAGATGTAATTGAGTACTCACAAGAAATAATGAATCATCAAAATTCTTGATGGAACAAAAGATCTGTAGAAAAACAAGACCTGGACAACTCAAGTCAAAAAGTAATTGAGGAGTCAGGCTAAATGTGAAGAAAGTTCACACTGAATTGACTTATATGAAAACCAATTTATTTCATATAAATAGATATATAGATATCCTTTCTCTATACCTAAGTAGTATATGATTCTTCTAAAAAAGGCTAAGTCCAGGGACTTCACTGGTCATCCAGTAGTTAAGACTCAGCACTTCCACTGCAGGGGGCATGGGTTCAACCCTTGGTCGGGAAACTAAGATCCTACATGGCACATGCCACAGCCAAAAATAAAAATAAATAAAATTAAAAAAAAAAATTTAAAGTCTAAGTCAGGATAAGAATCCATTTTGCAATGCAGGGGATATGGGTTTGATCCCTGGTCGGGGAACTAAGATCCCACAAGCCACAGAGCAACTCAGCCCAAATGTCGAAACTAGAGATTCTGTGCACCACAGGAAGATCCTGTTTGCTGCAGCTAAGACCCGATGCAGCCAAATGAATAAATAATGTTTTTATTAAAAATAAGAGTAAATTAAAAGTCTAAGTCTCTGAAAAATATATATGCTGCTGCTGCTGCTAAGTCGCTTCACTCATGTCCGACTCTGTGCGACCCCATAGACGGCAGCCCACCAGGCTCCCCCATCCCTGGGATTCTCCAGGCAAGAACACTGGAGTGGGTTGCCATTTCCTTCTCCAATGCATGAAAGTGAAAAGTGAAAGTGAAGTCGCTCAGTCATGCCCGACTCTTAGCAACCCCATGGACTGCAGCCTACCAGGCTTCTCTGTCCATGGGATTTTCCATGCAAGAGTACTAGAGTGGGATGCCATTGCCTTCTCCAGAAAAAAATATATATGTATATATAAAATTCCAGGTGCAATCATTGAATACAAGTGACAATTACACCGTTGCTCATTTTACATAATAAATGTATAAAATGCCTTTAGGAAACAATGTCATACACCTAAGAAAAATCTAGAAGCCATGAACCATGCTTTGATGCAATAATACGCAACACTGTATGTACATTTGGTTGTTCAAGCAATGCTCACTTAGCATTGACTGTCTCATATTGCCTAAATTATGATCCCTAACTTTTGATCATTTTGATCACTCAATTTGTCTGTATTTATTTTTCTCCATCTTGTTTAATCTAAGTATGCAACCTATAGGCCTCCTCAACAAATATTTCAATAAATTACTATGTTTTAAAGTTTTCAGTGTTCACAACGTTTGTGAAATACAAGTCCCTAGTGACATATAGTGTTATCTTAGCCTTTTACTGCTCCTGGTTTGTTAATGAGCTCATACACTGAGGAAACACTTTTCCCTACTGATATTTCAAGCTAGTGGTTGTTCAACATTCCTACTTTGTTTCTACATGTTATCTGCGATCCTGCTACTATCATTTCCATATCACTTCTAATTTATTCTCCTTTACCGACCAATTTATAGTAATTCTGATTACAACTTGATCTTTTTTTGAATAAACTATGTCTCTTGACTTTTCAAAGTCATTCCAAATTCTCTTCTCCCCTATCTATAAATGTACTAATAGTTCCTTTCAAGTTCAAGCAAGCACCACCCCAGAGCATAATGAACACAGTCTGAATGTACTATCTAAATCAACAAATCAAAAAGCAGTTTAGTCTGGACTCAGGCTTCTCTGGTACCTCAGCTGGACAAGAGTCCGCGTGCAATGCAGAAGACCCTAGTTTGATTCCTGGGTCAGGAAGATCCACTGGAGAAGGGATAGGCTACCCACTCCAGTATTCTTGGGCTTCCCTGGCAGCTCGACTGGTAAAGAATCTGCCTGCAATGCAAGAGACCTGGGTTTGATCCCTGGGTTGGGAAGATCCCCTGGAGAAGGGAAAGGCTACCCACTCCAGTACTCTGACCTGGAGAATCCCATGGACTGTATGGTCCATGGGGCAGATACTACCACTAGCACCCACTTAAAAGACAGCAAACAGACCCCATAAACACAAACTCTATTCATGGAAGTTTCTGGAGAACTTAACTTCTTAGGTAAATATAGTTATAATGCCAAATATAGTTTAATGGGTTTAACTGAGACACATGATCACTGGGTAAGAAAGTAAACACACAACTGTTTATTATCTTTCTTTTCCAACTTCAGAGGAAATAAAATTTACTCCTATGTCACAATTGGTAATTCCAATTTTTAAATCTTTTTAAATCAACTATTTTCCCCTTGGATTTCAATGAAGTTTTTGCAGAAAGTTATAGCAATGTTATTTGGTTGACAAACAGCATTTATGTAGCCAGTTTTAAATTAATAAAACTTGGTACTGTTGGCTAAAATCAAAATACACTATTGTTTACCTCATGATTCTTTCAATCCTTAAGTTTTACCATAGCTACTTCTCCCATTTGATGATAAGCACTAGCCAACTGAGGAACAAAGGTATCTCTAGATAAACCTAAACCATTATTAATTAGCCCAAATCATCCTACTTCTAAAAGTCAGCAATTTACACAAACACACACAAACAACATTCAGTAACAACTGTTGTCATACCGTTAAAATATCAGAAGGAAAAGTTTTGAACCATGTTCAGTCTCATTATCTACTTAGTTACACTCCTCAAATTTTTTTTTTAAATGTTGACCTTTAGATTTCCTGACTAACTCTGTACTGAGATCTCTGACTTATGACTGAGATCTACTATTTTAACAAAAAAATACTTCTTTGAATGGTGACTCAAGTGTGCGTAGCCTGTTCACATGAACAAGAACCAAAGGCTCTTTGCAAAGAAACAACGATCTAGAATATAGATTTATATATCCAAACATCACTGTCCCTCTTCAGTTCATCTCCACATACTATCAGTATACTAAAGATGATCTCAGATAACAACACTTCCCATGCAGAGATGAAAGATAATCAAACAGCTACCTCTTCTTAAATATACCGAGTTTGTGAACAGACTCAATTTTGTCTCTAGTTACTACCTCTAAAATACTCTTAAGAAGTCACCTTAGCTTAGAAGAGATCTGTACATTTTTCCTAAGAAAAACTTTAAAGTTTAAACAGTAGAATGTCCTAATTTCAGTTATTTCGCACACAGACCATTTTTCAAGATGCAACTATTATACTTAATAAACCCAACCTCCTTTCTAATCCTGCCCTTTCTACTGTAGCATGAGCCTGAACTACTTTGTTGAAAATAATCCTGAGTTATTAGAACTTGAAAAACCTATGAACAAAACTGGTGAAAGTTAGGGAAGGAATCAAGCATGCCTTCTGCCTTTTTACTATCAACTTGGCCACAAGTAACCATTTAGCAGATGAAAGAAAGTTCTTTATACATAGTTCCAGAAAGAACAGAATTAGAATATCACCATTTTGTAATCTCTCATAAAATAATGACCTAAGCTACTGCAGTCTACAAACCACTGCTGGTTTGCAAACTGCCACCAGTTCATAAGAAATAGAGCAGTTCATTCATAAATTTTATATAAGCATTCATAAACATATAACAACTTGACAGCAATTTTATTTCCTTGAATCTATAATAAAAATTTGGAGCCTTTATGGTCTACGTCTTAAGAGTTTTAAATATCATTTGTCTAAAAATTTATTCTATTTTACAAAGATAGCAGCCATGGCAAAACTGAAAACTTTCTTAAAAACTGGCTTTTTATTGCAGATCTATGAGGAGCACAGAACTAGATGTTGGCTATTAAAATCACTAAAGACTGATGAGAAATTTGACAATGGATGGGTAAGATGGCAACACTCTGATAAATCTTAACTACAAAAATAGAGACCAGACATACATGACTTTCTTTTTGTAATTAAGGTGTAGTTGATTTACAATGTTAATTTCTCCTATAAAGCAAAGTGATTCAGGTATATATATATTTTAAAAAGGATGTGTGTGTGTATATATATATTAATACATCATTTTTAACATTCTTTTCCATTATGGTTTATCATAGGATATTGAAAATATTTGTTTACCCATTCTGGATATAACATCTTACATCTGCTAACCCCAACCTCCCACAGCACCCCTCCCGCCAACCACTCCTCCTTGGCAATCTGTTCCCTATGTCTGTTCCCTCCTTGTCTGTTCCCTATGACTGTGAGTCTGTTTCTATTTCATAGATAGGCTCATTTGTGTCATATTTTACATTCCACAAATAAGTGATATCGTATGGTATTTTTCTCTGACTTACTTCACTTAGTATGATAATCTCTAGCTGCATCTATGCTGCTGCAAACAACACTTCTACATTCTTTTATGGTTAAGTAGTATTTCATTGTGTACATATAACCACATCTTTATCCTTTCATCTGTTGATGAAAATTTAGAGTGCTTCCATGTCTTGGTTATTGTAAACAGTGCTGCTATGAACACAGGGTCCATGTATCTTTTCATATTAGAGCTTCATCTGGATTTATGCCCAGGAATGGGGCTGCTGGATCATACGGTAATTCTATTTTTAGCAATATGAATAGCTGAGAAGAGAAGCTAAAGGCAAAGGAGAAAAGGAAAGAAATACCGATAAGAATGCATAGTTCCAAAGAACAGCAAGGAGAGATAAGAAAGGCTTCCACAGTGATCAACACAAAGAAATAGAGGAAAACAAAAGAATGGGAAAGACTAGAGATCTCTTCAAGAAAATTAGAGACACCAAGGGAACATTTCATGCCAAGATGGGCTCGATAAAGGACAGAAATGGTATGCCTCTAACATGCTTCTAACAGAATGCTTCTAATAGAAGCACAAGATATTAGGAGGTGACAAGAATACACAGAAAATCTATACAAAAAAGATCTTCATGGCCCAGATAACCACAATGGTGTGATCACTCACCTAGAGCCAAACATCCTAGAATATGAAGTCAAGTGGGACTTAGGAAGCATCACTATGAACAAAGCTAGTGGAGGTGATGGAATTCCAGTGGAGCTATTTCAAATCCTGAAAGATGATGCTGTGAAAGTGCTGCACTCAATATGCCAGCAAATTTGGAAAACTCAGCAGTGGCCACAGGACTGGAAAAGCTCAGTTTTCATTCCAATCCCAAAGAAGGGCAATGTCAAAGAATGCTCAAACTACTGCACAATTGTACTCATCTCACATGCTAGCAAAGTAATGCTCAAAATTCTCCAAGCCAGGCTTCAACAGTACATGAACCGTGAACCAGATGTTCAAGCTGGATTTAGAAAAGGCAGAGGAACCAGAGATCAAATTGCCAACATCCGTTGGATCATCAAAAAAGCAAGAGAGTTCCAGAAAAGACATCTACTTCTCTTTTATTGACTATGCCAAAGCCTTTGACTGTGTGGATCACAACAAACTGTGGCCAATTCTGAAAGAGATGGGAATACCAGAACACCTTATCTGCCTTCTGAGAAATCTATATGCAGGTCAAGAAGTAACAGTTAGAACTGGACATGGAACAACAGACTGGTTCCAAATTGGGAAAGAAGTATGTCAAGGCTGTATACTGTTACTCTGCCTATTTAACTTATATGCAAAGTACATCATGTGAAATGCCGGGCTGGATTAAGCACAAGCTGGAATCAAGACCGCCAGGAGAAATACCAATAACCTCAGATATGCAAATGACACCACCCTTATGGCAGAAAGCGAAGAAGAACTAAAGAGCCTCTTGATGAAAGTCAAAGAGGAGAGTGAAAAAGTTGGTTAAAAACTCAACATTCAAAAACTAAGATCATGGAATCCGGTCCCATCACTTTATGGCAAATAGATGGGGAAACAGTGCAAACAGTGGCAGACTTTATCTTCTTGGGCTCCAAAATCACTGCAGGTGGTGACTGCAGCCATGAAATTAAAGGTCACTTGCTCCTTGGAAAAAAAGCTATGACCAACGTAGAGAGCACATTAAAAAGCAGAGACATTACTTTACCAACAAAGGTCTGTCTAGTCAAAGCTATGGTTTTCCTAGTGGTCATGTATGGATGTGAGAGTTGGACTATAAAGAAAGCTGAGCACCTAAGAATTGATGCTTTTGAACTGTGGTGTTGGAGAAGACTCTTGAGAGTCCATTGGACTGCAAGGAGATCCAACCAGTCCATCCTTAAGGAAATCAGCCCTGAATATTCATTGGAAGGAGTGATGCTGAAGCTGAAACTCTAATACTTTGGCCACCTGATGCGAAGAACTAACTCACTGGATAAACCCCTGATCCTGGGAAAGATCGAAGGCAGGAAGAGAAGGGGACGACAGAGGATGAGATGGTTGGATGGCATCACCTACTCAATGGACATGTATTTGAGCAAGCTCAGGGAGTTGGTGATCAACACAGAAGCCAGCATGCTACAGTCTGTGGGGTCACAAAGATTCGGACATGACTGAGCAACTGAACTGAACTGAATAATTAGCAATGTTGAACATCTTTTCACGTGCCTACTGGCCATTTCTTTGGAGAAATGTCTATTTAGGTCTTCTGCTCAATTTTCAACTGGGTGGGTTTTTTTTTTTTTTTTTTGCTGAGTTGTATGAGCTATTTGTATATTCTGGAAATTAAGCCTTTGTCAGTTGCATTGTTTGCAAATATTTTCTCCCATTCTGTAGGCTGTTTTTCGTTTTGTGTATGGTTTCCCTTGCTGCACAAAAACTTTTAAGTTTGACTAGATCCCATTAGTTTGTTATTATTTCTGTTGCTTTGGGAGACTGACTTAAGAAACCACTGATGGAATTTACAGATACATGCAACTCTTACTATGAGGCACTAAGTAAATATCTGTAGGAAAACTAACGTTTATAACTGCTGAGCCGAATGACGGGACATTATACTCTTTGCTCTGCTTGTGCATGTTTTTAAATTTTCCATATGCAACAGACTACACTGACCCCAGTTCTTCACTATTCCCTATAATCATGTCTTTTGTAGTGTCACTTTGCAGTCTGTCCCATTATAGGCAGAATATATTTCCATACTCTTGACACTGGGCTCAACCCTGACACCTGCTTTTGCCACTGTAATGAGGGCAGTGGTGACAATGTGCCAAACCTTAAGCCATCTTCATGTTTCCACTTGTTTCCTGTGCTTCTGTCATCATCATGAAAATGCTGTGAGCTACTTACTGGTCCAAGCAAAAGATGAGAGTAGTGGAGCTCAGCTGAGCTCACCCACAAACTCTTGAGCAAGAAGTAGGCATCACTTGTTTTTCTGAAAATGTTTCTAAATCAACCTAAAGCAAATTTTAAAAAACCATCTAACAGCAAAGCATTCATGGCAGGTTATGAATCAGTAGCAAATTATGATTCTGCTTTCCCTGGCCATTTATAGTAGAAATATGTAAGAATGTATGAGAAATTGTACAAGATGGTTATTATCATGCTTAGTTCTCTACGACCATGACTTCAAAATACATATTACACTGAATCTTTGCCTTTAGAGGTTAAAATAATTCCATACTTTTTTTTTGTAAGGGGGTAATGAATGAAGGAACTACATCAGGAAAGAGAAACCACTTAGAAGCACTATAAAATAACCTCTGGAAGGCCAAGCCTGGTGAACTCAAAGAGATACCAGACTAGACATAATAATATGTCTCACAGACAAATTGATAGAAGTTTTCTTTTATAATACTTGAAAACAATTTTCATATGAAAATAGTATACCAATGCCAAGGTTGCATTTTTAAAACACCCACTCTTGTTAAATCCACAATGCTTGAAATTCTATTTATTTTAATCAGCTTTACTATCCAATTATTTTTTATTTAAAATTCAAACTGTAGTACCAAATAAAGTAGTGATTCATTTCTATTGTTTTATGCTGCTGCTAAGTCGCTTCAGTCGTGTCCGACTCTGTGTGACCCCATAGACGGCAGCCCACCAGGCTCCCCCGTCCCTGGGATTCTCCAAGCAAGAACACTGGAGTGGGTTGCCATTTCCTTCTCCAGTGCGTGAAAGTGAAGTCGCTCAGTTGTGTCTGACTCTTGGTGACCCCATGGACCGCAGCCTACCAGGCTCCTCCGTCTATGGGATTTTCCAGGCAAGAGCACTGGAGTGGGTTGCCATTCCATCCTCCAGGGGATCTTCTGGACCCAGGGATTGAACCCACATCTTCTGCGGCTCCTGCACTGGCAGGCAGAATCTTTATCACTGAGCCACCAGGGAAGCCCAACAGTGGAGAGTCACAAATTAAAAAAAAATAAAGCTGGTACTTTACCTTATAGCAAACACAAAGATTAGCTCAAAATGGATCAAAAACCTAAATATAAAACTAAGTAAAGCTAAAATTATAAAACTTTTAAAAAGCATAGGCAATTTCACAAATCTTCATGATATTGAATTAAGAAGTATTTTTCAGATATGACAACAAAAGCACAGTGACAAAATTTTAAAAAAATAAGTAGTACTTCATCAAAATTAAAAGCTTTTATTCATCAGAAGACAGCATTAAGAAAGTGAAAAACAACCCAAAGAATTGCAGAAAATATCTGCAAATCATATTTCTGAAAAGATTTGTCACTAAAATAATGAATTCTTACAATTCAATAAAGACAAACAACCCACCTTCAAAATGGGCAAAAGAGCTAAACAGACATATCTTCCAAGAAAATATACAAATGGTCAAGAAGCACACACAAAAAATGTTCATAATCATCTGTCATTGCTGCTGCTGCTTCTAAGTTGCTTCAGTCGTGTCCGACTCTGTGCGACCCCACAGACAGCAGCTCAAGAGGCTCAAGAGGTACCTGGGATTCTCCAGGCAAGAACACTGGAGTGGGTTGCCTTTTCCTTCTCCAATGCATGAAAGTGAAAAGTGAAAGTGAAGTCGCTCAGTCGTGTCCGACTCTTATCGACCCCATGGACTGCAGCCTACCAGGCTCCTCTGTCCATGGGATTTTCCAGGCAAGAGTACTGAAGTGGGGTGCCACTGCCTTCTCCACATCTGTCATTAGGGAAATGCAAATCAAAACCACAAGGAAATACCACTTTATACTCACTATGATGGTTATAATCAAAGACATGTGTTGGCAAGGATTTGAAGAAACTGGAATCTCATATACTGCTGTCAGAATTGTAAAATACTGCAGCCACTTTGGAAAACAGTTTGACAGTTCACCGAAAGGTTAAACATAAAATTACCACAGCGCTCAGTCATGTTCCCACTCTTTGTGACCCTATGGACTATAGCCCACAAGGCTCCTCTGTCCATGACCCAGCAATTCTGCTTCTAGGTATACCCATGGAAATGAAGTTATTTTTATATAAAAACCTATACAGAAATATTCATAGCAACACTATCCATAACAGCAAAAGAATGTAGACAACCCAATGTCCATCCACCGATGAATGGATAAATAAAAGGTGCTATATCCATACAACGGAATACTGGAGGGACTTCCCTGTTGGCTCAGATGGTAAAGCGTCTGTCTACAATGCAGGAGACCTGGGTTCGATCCCTGGGTCGGGAAGATCCCCTGGAGAAGTAAATGGCAATCCACTCCAGTGCTATTGCCTGGAAAATCCCATGGACAGAGGAGCCTGGTAGGCTACAGTCCATGGGGTCGCAAAGAGTCGGACACGACTATATATCCATACAACGGAATATTATTTGCTAATAAAAAGGAATAAGGTAGTTATACATGGATGAACTTTGAAAGTATTATGCTAGGTCTCACAAGAGACCGCATATTCTAAGATTCTAGTCATATAAAATGTCCAAAGTAGGCAAATCTATAGAGACAGAAAATAGGTTAGTGGTTGCCCACAGTTGGGAGGGAGTGCTGTCACTTCAGTTGTGCCCGACTCTTTGCAACCCCATGGACTGTAGTTTGCCGGGCTCTTCTGTCCATGGGATTCTCCAGGCAAGAATACTGTAGTGGATTGCAATGCCCTCCTCCAGGGGATCTTCCTGACCCAGGGATCGAACTTGCATCTCTTATATAAGTCTCCTGCATTGGCAAGTGGATTCTTCACCACTAGCGCCACCTGGGAAACCCTGGGAGAGGCCGGGTAGAGGAAAATGAGGACCAATTGCTAAAGGGTACAGAATTTCTTCTGGGGATCATGAGAATGTTTTAAAATTGACTGTGGTGATGGTTGCACAAATCTGTGCATATACTAGTAACTATTGAATTGTGCTCTTTAAATGGAGTGAATTTTATGGTATATGAATCATATCTCAAGCTGTTGTACAGTAGAATCTACCTGGTAGATACAGATGCTGACTAAAATTTCTTTCAACTTGCTTGTTGTTTCGAAATTTTTCATGAAATGTTAAAGGAGGGAAAAAAAAAATCACAGCATAAAAATGTTTCACTTTTACCAGTAATACATAAAAACAATGATCTATCTACAATCATTGTATTCATCTAAGAGTCTCCCAAATTAGAGACTGTTCACTGAAAACTTGTCCAAAGCAGATTTTAGAATTTTGTAGTCCCTGGCTTACATTCACAATAACACTCAGAGGCTAAGAATTAGTTCTCCAAATTACAGACAAGGTGAGGGTGACTTAACTTTACATAAACCTCCATGCGTTTTGAGAATGAAAAAGGTTCTGTTCTCCAGTTGATGAACAAAAGAAATAGGGAATTTCACATGTGCAGGCAGTTTTAAAAGTTTGGAAAATGTCCTCTGTAAATGTTATGGCAGACTAGAACAGATTATTTTACCTTTTGGTCAGTTTCAACACTGCTGGTTCTCAAAGTTTAGAGTTAATTTTGGCACTCAATTTTTAACTTCAGAATAACTCTTAGAATAGGTACTAATTTAGAAAACAAAACTTTTAATGTATACACATTAGGCTTGAATTTTAGCCAAATTTTAAATACAGTCACTAGAGAAATCAAAATTCAAATTCAGGATGATGTACTCCGTCACTGAAGTGCCTATATGACCCAGTTTGCCCAGAACTGTCTTAATTTACACCTGTTATTCCAACGGCCGACCCAAGGCAACATATATCGCATGCCTTTCATTTTTAACATATTATTATGAATAATTGCATTAAGGTAAGATAGTATGGATTTATTATACTTCCACCTTCTGCCATGGCTTTGCCTGGTACTCTGTTGAAGTGCAGGTGCAGTGAAGAGTTCTCATTTTAACTTCTGGTTCATTCTAAAAGCCAACCACTGAGAACCAATCTCTCTTTCCTGACATGTTCCTGATAAAACGAAGTACAAAGTACACTTAGAACTTGGACACTGACAATTACTGGTAGCTAACTATCCAGCCATGCGTGCTGATAGAAGGAATGTCTGAAGCTGCTGTTCTGGCCAGCCACTTGGTGTACCTGCCAGGAGTACCACTGCCATTCCTCAGGTTGCAAAATGCACATGACCTCCAGGCCTCTATCAGCCGAGTCAGTGGGATATACAGCTGTTTGTGAAATACGTGTGGGAACGAGACTGTGTGTTCCTGTGCAAATGTACAGAGAGAGCAATCTGAACTTACACTATAGTAGTTTTGCCATTTATTTAATTGGATATACACAACACAACAAATTTTTTTTTGGATAATATTTTACAACAATTATTAGAAAGTTAAACGATTTTAGCACCTCCTTTTCTGTTCAAGTGCCCCAGTTTACACAAAAAGTATATGGTCACACTACTATAAACAAACACCTTATTCCCTATAAAGTTGTAGTGGACCATATTAGCGAGTCTATAAATCTAAATCGAACTACATAAAGTATCTCCTAGGTCCTCAAAACCATTAACCTGAAGGGATGGCAGGCAAGGGTCAGCCAACAAGAAAACCAACTAATACCACACTATTTCTATAGTAAAATTATTTTTTTAACCAATGTGATTCTTGAACAAATACAAAAAAAAAAAAAAAACTATTCCACAACAAGTAAGAATAGTCCACACCTAGAACTATATATGCGATCACAAAAGATTCTAAGTTCTATTAGTTCTTTGTTGGTTCACAAAGTGCTTCAAAATTACGTATTAACCCTGAGGACTTCCTTCACTTTGAGCATTTAAACAGAGTTTAGGTTAGAAGGAGGCATGAAAATAGTTTAAGCACCGTGCTGTGCTAGGTCACTTCAGCTGTGTCTGACTCTTTACAACCCTATGGACTGCAGCCTGCCAGGCTCCTCTGTCCATGGGGATTCACCAGGCAAGAACACTGGAGTGGATTACCAAGCCCTACTTCCGGGGATCTTCCCCACCCAGGGATAGAACCCTTGTCTCTTAAATCTCCTGCATTGGCAGGTGGGTTCTTTACCACTATCGCCACCTGGGAAGCCCTTAAGTACCCGTAACAAAGGAGAATTTCATCATTTTGGATATCAAATAATTATTCATTCCTTTCTCCAAACAGCACTGATTAATATATAATTCATTAAAGAGACTTAAAAAGTATCAAATACATTAGAATAAGTATAGGACAAATCTGTATTTTAAAAAAATTCTTAAAAGACAATTATTATCTGTAATTGACAAGTTGGCCCATGCTAAATTAAAGACAAAGTCATCTGAATTCCTGGAGGAATTTTAAAACCTTTCAAGTCTAAGAACAGAGAAACAATTAAAAAAAAAACAACCCACCATTCTTTTTGTCTGTAACAGCTTTTCTAGTCTAGGTGAATACCTTAACAGATGAGACGAAATCTGAAAAGGAAAAAAAAAAAAATCCACTTTGACCTTTGAAAAAAATGTACTATAGGGTGGGAAAGATCCCCTGGAGAAGAAATTGCAACTCCAGTATTCTCACCAGGAAAATCCCAAGGACAGAAGAGCCTGGTGGACTACAGTCCATAGGGTCGAAAAGTGTCAGTAGGACACAATTGAATGACTAAGCACAGCACAATAGGGTTACCTTTATAAAGGATAGTTGTTCAATTTTCAAAGTATCCCACATTTGCAAATTTTAAAATGCAAATTTAAATTTTCAACATTAGATATCACTGAAGATCCTATATAACATGCAGTTAACAATATTTATTTTTTTAAAAGCCTTTAATCCAAGTACAATATACCCTAGTCAACATCTCAGTGAAAGTAGTAGGGCAGATCCTACCTCTATTCCAACCAAATGAGTTTAAGGCTTAGGACTTCCCTGGTGGCACAGTGGATTAGAATCTACCTGCCAATGCATGGGTTTGAGCCCTTGTCCCGGAAGATCCCACAGGCAGCGAGCATCTAAGCCCATGCACCACAACTTCTAAGCCCATGTGCCACAACTAGTGAAGCCCAAGCACCTGGAGACTGTGCTTCGCAACAGGAGAAGCCACAATGAGAAGTCCATGCAGTGCAAGTTTGAGTGGCTGGACCCCTCTCACAAGGAGAGAAAGCCAGTACAAAAGCAATGAAGACTCTGAACAGCCAAAATAAAGTGTCTAAGGCTTAGATGGGACCAAAAGTGGAAAATCTGACAAGCAGCTCAAACAGCATTACTCTCACAATCTTGCCTTAATAATAGTGAAAAAAGTCATTAGTATTTGCTATATTCATATTTATCACTGAATGGTTGTAAAAAGTTTTTAAAGAAGAGCTGACTGCCTATGCTCTTGTTCATATAAGATCTTAACTAAATAATATTATGTCAGGTCTTTAAGGAAAAGAATACTCTCTGCCTTGGATGCTTAACCTAACCAGCCCTGAAGAAAAAAGAAAAGCCAGATTCTAATTCCAGCTGTTTTTTCAGCTTAGGAAGCTAGAAAACATGAAGATACTTTCCAGCTCTAAAATGATACTCTGTGGATAAAACTAATGAAAACAGTCCAAATACTTTTACAGAATTTAGGTAGGTCTCTCCCTAATGTCTATCAGGCAGAAATGTTATTTTAGAAAAAACCCTGAAAAACACTGAAATGTACAACAGGAATCAAAATCAGCTCTTTCCCCATTCTCATTTATCAACTAGGACTTACAGCTATCAGAGGCACAACAGATGTACAAAGTAAGCCTGGATCCAGTACTTGTATTTTATGCCAGAAAGCAAGCTGCTTCAGTGGTAAGCTATAGAAAATAGATGCCTACTTAGATTTCTGGGTGGACCATCAGAATATCATATTTAACCCACTTTACTATGCATATTCCCCCATATTTAAACATCTCTTTACCTGACATGTTCCTTATGATCAATGACATATCACTGTTTACAACACCATTTACAGAGATTTTTTCCCCCTCTTTAGGAGCGTATGAAATAATAATAGATTTGATGAAATGTTATTTTCCTGGATTGCTCCTCCTGAAAATGCTTTCAATTCGATTGACATCTAATTGTTAGCAAAGTTAAAAAAAAAAAAAAAAAAAACCATGGTTAGCTTTCATGTGCTTTCAATGCCTGAGGTCCAGGTTGGATCCCTGATCTGGGAACTAACATCCCAGCCACGCAGCATGGCCAAAAAACCGAAAAGACACATGTTTGATTATACTACAAAACAACCTTGAAATAAAGGTAATCAGCGATTCACCGGAGTTTCAAATATATGAAACTGGTAAGATTCCCTGTAAAATTCCAGTTGAACGAAACAAAAACATACCAGCTAGAAAAAATAGTGTATGTTCTTCACACCTGAATCAAGTAATTTGGAAACTGAATCTTTAACTTTCTGCTGTCACTTAATTTTGGAAAATACTGTTTTCAAATCAACACATATTTTTCAAAGTCTGCAAATTAGGTTTGAATCCTAATAGTCATTTCCTTTTCCAGCACAAAGATGACTCTTTTCAACGATTTTACGACTCAAAATTAAAGAGAAGAAAAATGCTTTGTAAGTTAACTTGTGTACACGAAAGAGCTGTACGTTAAGATTTAGAGTAGCTTCTTTTAAAACCTTCAGAAAGAGTTCCAACTAGTCTGAGCATCAGTTTCCCCGGTTTAGAAGTTTATTAGATAGCTTATAATCTTTACTCATTTGTTCAACAAATAACTTTTTTGAATATTTACTAGAGACGAAGCAATTATTCACGGAGAGGGCTCAGATGTGACGAGGCACCATCTTTATAAGAGAATGCTGCCTGAAAAGGCACTATCTGACGTCTAAAATTCCACACACCTTGAATGAAACGTAGCCAGGCCCTAAACAGCGTATATAAGAGGCACACCTGGCTTAAGTCTAAATCCCGATTCAAAACCGCGCAGTTTCCCGCGGACAACATGGGCTGTGCGGGTCTGAAAGAACTCCGGGCCAACGAAAATTTTAACACAGAAGTGAAAGCGAAGGTGCTCAGTTCGGAAGCGAGACAAAAAGAGGGTCTAAAGAAAAAGTGAGTCGGAGGTGACGAGAAACGCAGCGGCGGCCCAAACTGCTCTCTCCACTCCGCACCTCGAGTTAACTTCCCCAGCACCCGGGACTCGGGACTTCCCCGACCCCAGGGCGCGGTGGCGGCGGCCGGCGTACGTGAGGGGGCTCCCAAGGCCCGGCGCCGGTCCCACGGCCAACCAATGTGCAAAATAAGGAGTGGGCGGGGCTGGACACAGGCTCCTTTCCTTGGGGAAGACTTGGGGGGGGGGAGGGGAGGGGACGGCGTGAGCGACCCTCCCGCCACCGGATCCGACAGGGGGGGAGGGGGGCCGCTGACCGGCGAGGTGCGGGGAGGGGGTGGACGGTCACACGGCCTCACCCAGGGCCGGCCTCGCCGCGCCGGACCCCAAGGCCGACGTGGGGGAATTGGACTAGCCTCACCGAAGGCAGGCGGGAAACCGGGTGGCGGGAAGACGGAGGCCGGCCCAGCTCGAACGCCGCACGCGAGGCCCTGACCCTACCCCGCCTTCGGTGGGCCCGGAGAGCTCCACAAAAGGCTCCCCGGCTCCCGAAGGGACGGGGTGAGGGCTGAGGAAGCCCCCCTCACTCACACTCACACACACACACACTCACACACACACACACACACACCCGCTCGCCTCCCTACCCCCACCCTCGGGCCGCCCTCCGCGGGCTCGGCGCCCCACAGCAACGCCGGGGAGGCGGGGGCCAGCGGCTCGGCCGCGGAAAGCTGACGCCCTCCCCGACGCCCGGAGGTCGGCGGGCGCGGGAACCCCGACACGCAGACAAAAATCAACAAAGCACCTGCCGCTCCCGAGGAGAAAACAAGCCACAGGCCCCGACCGCCCGCTCTCCGACACGCCGCTGCCCGGGCCGCAGGGTTGCGCTGGCGGGCTAGGGGGAGGAAGCAAGGAAGGGCCCCACGCGGTGACTCCCCGGCCCCGGAGCCTTGCCTCTGTCCGGAAGCGGTGAGGCAGGGGGCCCCCACGCCAGAGACTGACCTTGGAGTCTCCGTTGCACAGAGCCATCGGGGCTGGGGCCGCGGCGGCGGCGACCAGAGATAAGACGGGGCGGGAAAGGGCCGCGAGGGTCGACGCCACGGACCACGACTAAGAAGAAGGCCTGGTCGAGGAACGGGCGAGCAAGAGGCGCGGAGAGCAGCTAGCTGCCTGCGAAGCGCCGAGTAGAGCAGCAGCCGCGGAGCGCGGGCCCCAGCGCCGCGGGAGAGCAGACCAGCAGCGCGCACGCTGCCCCCGCCTCCTGCTTCCGCCCCGGCCGGCCACTGGGAGGAGCCAGAGCCCGTGTGGCTAGGCTGCCGAGCGGCGGACACCCGCAGCTGCCGCGGCAGCCACCGAATAAGCCCGCCTCTGGAGGAGGGGACTTCGGCGTCCGGCCCCGCCTCCAGATCAGTCCCCACCGCCGAGGCCCGCCTCCAGGAAAAGAAACCCACGATCTCCAGCCTGCCCGCCCAAAGGGAGGCGGGGCCTGCGGCTCATAGCCCCGCCCGCACCCCGCTCTGGCCCGCCCTTGGAAGGAGGAGCCGGCGGCAACTAGCTTAGCTGCCCCTGTCCCGCCTCCGCACCCCGCAGCCGGCTTGGCTTCGAGGGCGTGTGGCGCTTTACCCCACCCCCAGCCGCTAAAGCCGGCCTTGGATGGAAACCCAAGCCGCAGTCCGCTTGCTGTTTGCCTGCCGGCCTGCAGCCTTGGACGGCTGTGAAAAACTTGTGGCCCTGAGAAGGAGGCCTCCAGAGAAGCTGGGTCTCTGGGGAACGCTTACCGGGTGGTGCGGCCTCATCTCAGGTTGCGGCCCATGGAGGAAGCCAAAGCTGCTTTGAAGAGTTTCGTGGTGACAGCCGTGGGCTTAAAAGTGATATTTGATCACTTAGGTCCCTCAGAAGTTCTACATCGGGTGCAGAATTTTCAAAAGGAAGGGGTTTGGGAGCGGCAGTCTGATGGAAAACTGAACCCGAGGACAGGAGCTCTGTTTGCACAGCAGTGTTTTTATTTTTATTTGGATATTTTGTGGGGAAGAGGGAGCAGTCTTTCCAGCTACTCCATGGCATCCATCAATGCAAGGTATTATAGTTCCTTGAATTTGGTCACCTAGGGGTCTAAATCAGGATTGGTGAAGAAATAATAACACTTGCAACAGCTTTAGTTTACAAAGCCCTTTAACAAATATTTAGTCATTTATAATACAGGCAACATTTGCTGAGCTCATGCTATCTGTCAAACTCTAGTCCAGGTATTAAAGGGCTAGAGTAAGACAGCCCAAACTTCCAAAATCTCGTTTTATTCTAACTAATCCCATGGAAGTAGTACAGTAAGATTGATGTTCTTATACACTTTTACTAATAAGGAAATTGAGGCTCATTGAGATTATGTGCTACTCCCTCAAGAGGCTCCTGATCTGGGAAAGAATAGACCAGTTGTTAGTAAAACATTTACATGAACAAAAGGCCCAAGACCTTCCTAGACCTCAGACTCAAAGAAAGTATTTTATTTACCTTTTTTTGAGGAGAAAAATGGATACTTGAACTGTCTAAAGCCATGGAGATTGTGTTCTGTTGATAGGTCTGAGTAAACAAACCAGGGAACAGTGTCATAACCAATAGGAGCAGTGCATCAACATCCACCTGGAGTGGAATGGAATGTGATGTGCTGGCAATAAGGATTGGTTAAACCTCATTGGTACTAGATAATGCCTAGTTTAAATATATTCTAGTGGTCACTTGTGGGTATGGCTAAGAACATCAGCATGTACTAAAATCCTTATAGCTTAAGTCTTCTGCAACTTTTGACTCTGTTCACCCCTTCCTCCTTGAAAATGGATTTCCTTACAAGGCACCACAGAGATGTCTTTTCACCTCCATGATTGTTCTCCATCACCTTTTCTTGTCGCTCTTCCTGTATCTTTCCTACAGAAGGAAACTTAAGTATTGGTTTTCTTCAGTATTTCCATTCCTAGCCCTCTTCTCATCTTACTGCTCACCTGTTTTCCCTAGGGCACTTATTTAAAAACACAGACTTGCTTAAAAACACTTTGATAGACTCTATCATGACAGCTCTCTCTTCTGAGCCCCAGGTCCCTATTATAGTGTATACCCCCAGTTAGATGTTCAATGTCATAGTGGGTCCTAAACTCAAGTCCAAAACACTGCTTTGTTCAAGACTATTCTTGCTAGTTTTCTGTTCATTTGTTCTATCAAGTATTGAAAGAAGGACACTAACATTTCCAAACATAACTGTGATTTTATCAGATTCTTGTAGTTCTATCAGTTTTTGCTTTGTGTACTTTGAAGTTCTGTTTTTAGGGTCATAAATGTTTGCATGCGTGCTAAGTTACTTCAGTCATGTCCGACTCTTTGTGACCCCATGGACTGTAGACCACCAGTCTCTTCTGTCAGTGGGATTTTCCAGGCAAGAATGCTAGAGTGGGTAGCCGTTCCTGTCTCCAGGGGATCTTCCAGATCCAGGGATCGAACCCCAGCCTCCTGCATAGCATGCAGATTTTTAACCATCTGAGCCACGAAAGCCCCATAAATGTTTAGGGTCGTTATTGATCCCTTTATAGTTATAGGATGATATTTTTTAGATCCCTAGTAATATTCTTCATGCTGACATTTACTTTGTCCAGTATTAAAATATTGAACTTTGCTTTCTTGATTGGTTCTTGGCATGATATATTTTTTGCAACTGTTTATACTGTTCATGTCTTTATGCTTAAGAAGTGTTTCTTGTAGACAGCATATAATTGGGTCTTGCTTTAATTCGAGTGTTTGTATCATTTACAGTTAAATGTTTATTGATATGGTTAACTTTATTTCTTTAATCTGGAGATTTTCAAGGCAGTAAGCTGGGGCAGTTAAGGGCTCATCTCTTTTGTGCCCTGTCTCTCAGAGATCACTGTCCTTTGTTGCTCAATACCCAGTATCTTGAAACCATTGTTGCATACATTTTGTTGTTCCCAGAAGGGCACATCCAGTTCCTTACTCCATTTTTGGCCGAAATGAAAGTCTTTTAATGATTAATTGAGGTATCTCAAACCTATAATGTCTTCCTTCTGTTACTGGTCCTATCATACTGTTACGTGATTATTAAGGTTAAGAGTGAAGATTGCCCTGAATTCAGAACAACTTAGGTAACATAGATTAGAGATGCTGATTCTTACAAATGTAATTGTGTTGTTTTTGGGGCCAACACATTTTTTGTATTTGAGTTTTCTTAATTTTATTTTTAATTGGAGGCTAATTGCTTTACAATGCTGTTTGTTTCCTACTATACAAGAACGTGAGTCAGCCATAAGTATACATATATACCCACCCTCCTGAGCCTCCCTCCTGCTGGAACCAACACATTTTAAAAGAAACATTTCAGAAAATCCACAGAGAGAAAATTTATATGACTTTTCAGATCTGGTGAGTATCATAAAATATTTATTTCAGGTATAATCCATGGTCATTTCACTTCATCTTTCAAATATTTAACATTTTTAAACCTATTAATAAAAAAATTAACTCTTAAGTTTATGAAGAATATTAGGTATAAGCTTAAAATGTGGAAGGAAGTACATAGGTTTTCAAAACCCTTTTAGGATGGTTGTTGTTGAGTCACTAAATCACGTCTGACTCTTTGCAACCCCATGAACTATAGCATGGAATTTGATCAAATTTATGTCCATTGAGTTAGTAATACCATCGAAGCATCTCACCCTCTGCACCACCCTACCTTCTCCTTCTGCCTTCAGTCTTTCCCAGCATCAAGGTCTTTTCCAGTGAGTCAGCTCTTCAAATCAGATGGCCAAAGCATTGGAGCTTCAACTTCAGCATCAGTCCGTCCAATGAATATTCAGGGTTGATTTCCTTTAAGATAGACTAGTTTGATCTCCTTGCAGTCCAAGGGACTCTCAAGAGTCGTCTCCATAGTTAGAAAGCACTCAGCCTTCTTTGGCACTCAGCCTTCTTTGTGTCCAGCTCTCACATCCTTATGACTACTGGAAAAACTATAGCTTTGACTAGACGGACCTTTGTCGGCAAAGTCATCTCTGCTTTTTAATACGCAATTCAGGTCTGTCACAGCTTTCCCTCCAAGGAGCAAGCGTCCCTTAATTTCACAGCTGCAGTCACCGTCCACAGCGATTCTGGAGCCCAAGAAAATAAAATCTGTCACTACTTCCACTTTTCCCCCTCTATCTGCTGTGAAGTTATGGGACTGGATGCCATGATCTTATTCTTCCCAATGTTGAGTTTCAAGCCAGCTTCTCCACTCTCCACTTTCACCCTCATCAAGAGGCTTTTTACTTCCTCTTCACTTTCTGCCATTAGAGTGGTATCATATGCATATCTGAGATTGTTGATATTTCTCCCAGCTATCTTGATTGCAGCTTGTGACTCATCCAGCCCAGCATTTCACATGATGTACTTCTCCATATAAGTCAAATAAGCAGGGTGACAGTATACAGCCTCGTGGTAGTCCTTTCCCAATTTGGAACCAGTCAGTTGTTCCATGTCCAGTTCTAACCATTGCTTCTTGACCTGCACACAGGTTTCTCAAGAGGCAGGTAAGGTGGTCTGGTATTCCCATCTCTTTAAGAATTTTCCACAGTTTGTTGTGATTAACACAGTCAAAGGTTTTAGTGTAGTCAGTGAAGCAGTAGTAGATGTTTTTCTGGAATTCCTTTGCTTTCTCTGTAATCCAAATAATGTTGGCAGTTTGTGAGTTTAAAAAAAAAAAATTCTGGAAACAGCTGTTCTAAATCTGGTCATAAATCCTTTGTCCAAAATCTTAATAGCTCCCCATTGCTCTTGGGATAAACTCCAGACTTCTAGCATTTCTTGCTTGGTACTTGGAGACTTGGCCAGTTCCTATTCACTTTATAGCCTGCTCTGATCGCTGCCCCTCTCACTCTACTCTCTAGCCATATTAAACTGCCTTCATTCCTTAAATGTGACACATTCTCTCTTGACTTGGGCCTTTTGCACATAAATATCTCTTGTCTAGAATATTTCTGTCCCCTCCCCACAACTCTGAAGTTTTGAGTTAGATATCTCGTCCTCTGTTTTGCTCCGGTAACCCTTTGTCCTTCATTATTACTCACCACCCTCTACAATGTTTACCATTCACTTGTTTCTGTCCACAGAAAAGCCCTAGAAACGATATCAACCCAGTAGCAACAAGCAAACCTAACACCCAGACTGGTTTCTAAATAGCAGTCTCCAGCAAGAGGAATCAGGACTTCTTGGAGAAATAGCTAATTTCAGGATGGAGGCAGGGATAAAGTGACAAGGAATATCTTTTTGTGCAAGAAAGTTAGGAAGTGCTCAGAGAATGATAGGAACATTTCAGAGGGATACAGGATTCACTTAGAAAGAATTTTACTGGCCAAATCTGGAGCAGTATACTGAAATAGTAATGATAAACAGAGTATATTCTCTGAATAAATTAAGAATCCATCAATCTATAATGATATAGATAAATGAATGAGTAAATGGAAAAAAAATACTTTCTTAAATATAATGTCAACTAGTAAAATTCAAAGGATTGAGTTAGAAAATCATTATTTGTACACTCTACTATATATAAAATAGTCAACATGAACCGACTGTATAGGGAATTCTACACAATATTCTGTAATAACCTATACGGGAAAAGAATCTGAAATATGTGGATATATGTATAACTGAATCACTTTGCTATCCACCTGAAACTAACACAACATTGTAAATCAAGTATCCACCAACGTAAAATAAAAATTAAATTTAGAAAAAATCATCATTTGGCAAACATCATAGAAATAATAGATTCAGACAAGCAACATCACTGGATGGTAAAATTCATGGATGAAAATGCAGGATTAAGAACAGGTTTTATTTACATTGTCTCAATAATTATACAAGGAAAATAGTAACTTTACAGTGGAGAAACTTGAGGAACTTCCTTTCTCAAGTGATAGAAGTTAGCATCAACAGTAGTGGAAAAATCAATGTGCATCATGTGATGGCTGCAGTAAGCCAACCATAGTATTACTTCAGTAGTGTTTGCCTAAAATGTGTTACCTAAGGGTGAGTAAACATCAGGCAAAACCAAATGGAGGCACATTTCAAAAACTAACAGGTCTATCATTGGTCCATTACCTTTGCTTTGCAACAAATACCCTAAAATCTAATGGTTTAAAATAACATTGTCTGGGGGTGGGACCAAGAAAAAATGGAGGGTCTTCCACAACGCAGGAAAGGGGCCAGAAATGAACCCAGGTTGCAGAGTGTAAACTACAGCTTGTTGTGGGCAGCCCTGCTTCTTGCATGGAATTGGAGCTGTATGGACCTGTTCTACTGCCAGTTCTACGACAAGTTCTGCTGCAAGCTGGATCAGGATGATGCATTGCTGGGCTCCTACCCCATAGACGACAGCTGTCGCATCCATGTCATTGACCACAGCGGTGCCTGCCTTGGGGAGTATGAGGACATATCCAAGGTGGAGAAATACGAGATCTCACAAGAAGCCTATGAACAGAGGCAAGACGCAATCCGCTCCTTCCTGAAGCGCAACAAGCTAGGTTGATTCAATGAAGAAGAGCGGGCCCAGCAAGAGGCCGAGAACTCCCAGCACCTTATCGAGGAGGCAGCCCAGGCCAGCACCATCCCTGTGGGCAGCCACTGTGAGGTGCAGACACCTGGGCAGCCCCCTCGCAGGGCCACCGTCATGTATGTAGGACTGACAGATTTCAAACCTGGCTACTGGATTGGTGTCCACTATGATGAACCACTAGGGAAAAACGATGGCAGCGTGAATAGAAAACACTACTTTGAATGCCAGGCCAAGTAGGCGCCTTCGTCAAGCCATCAGTCATGACATTGGGGGACTTCCCTGAAGAGGACTACGGTTTGGATGAGATGTAATGGCCAAGGAAGGGCAGCCCCCTGCTCCAGCTAACTCGCCTACTCATTGCCCTTCCCTGTGTGTGCCCATGGCCCTCTCCCCATGAGCCTGTTTTTATTTTATTGACTACCCTCACCATTGACTTTTGAGACACATGTATTAAATTTGCCGAAAACCTGAAAAAAATAACATTGTCTGTTGCTGTTGTTCAGTCGCTCAGTCCTATCCAACTCTTTGCACCCCCATGGACTGCAGCATGGTTTAAAATAACATTTACTTTATTACGGTTTGGGCAGGGTAAGTGGCTCAAACGGTAAAGAATCTGCCTGCCATGCAGGAGAAATGGGTTAGATCCCTGGGTTGGGAAGGTCCCCTGGAGAAGGGAATGGCAGCCCACTCCAGTGTTCTTGCCTGGAGAATCCCATGGACAGAGGAGCCTGGCGGGCTGCAGTCTTTGGGGTCGAAAAGAATCGGACACGACTGAGGGACTAACACTTTCACTTTTCACATTCAGCAGGAGCAGCTCTTGTCTGCCCTAATATGTCCGCAGCTCCACTGGACCTCAGCTGCTGCTGCTGCTGCTAAGTCACTTCAGTCATGTCCGATGCTGTGCGACCCCATAGACGGCACCCCACCAGGCTCCCCCATCCCTGGGATTCTCCAGGCAAGAAGGTGGTCAAAGGCCGGGAGCTAGAACCATGTGAAGGCTTTCACACATCTCTAACACCTAAACTGAGAGACTCAAATAACTGAGAGCCAGGACAGTTACAGCCCATCTGGCATCTCTCTCTCTCTCTCTGTGATCTCCCCATTACCACAGTTCATGGTACCTGGATTTCCTATGAGTCAGCTCAGGATTTCCAGGGAGTATGAGTGTGTGTGAAAGAGACACACACAGAGACAGAAAGAACTGGTGAGAGCCACGTAGAAACTGTGTGACCTTTTCTGTCTAGCCTTGAAAGTTACAGTTTATTTCTCTGCACTGTATTCATAGAATAAGTCGAAAGGCTCTTCCAGGTTCTGGAAGAACATGAGAACTGCAAATGTGGTACAATGCTTGGAAAATATAATCAGCTAGTGATCTTAGAAAATGAAGGTCAGTCTGAGGAACTGTTCTAGGTTGAAGGAAAATAAAGAGACATGACAGCTGAGTGAAATATACACAGCTAGATCGAAATCTTTTGCTATAGGGTATTACTGGGTCAGTTGGCAAACCTTGAATACTCCAAGTGAATGGTTTACAGGAGCTCTTTGTACTGTTATTGCAACTTTGCTATAAGTTTAAAATAATAAATGAAAAAATAAAATACTCCTTAAAATTTATTGTTTAAAAATCTTACAATTAATCTTTTCATGAAGCAACAGATGACTGTGTAATGAAATAACCACCCACATTTGATACAGGCATATTTTTGAATGTCACGTTTTATTAAAGCAAATCTTTGAATGCTATTATCATAACTATATTTTTATTAATTACCCCTGCCGTGCTCTTTGTCTCAACTATTCTCTCAAATTTTCGTCCCTTTCTCTTAGAGTTGAACTGACAGTCTCCTGGTGAGAATTGATTCCGCCAAATCCTGTCTCTTCTTCATCTCTAGGAAAAGGAGGAATACAACTTTTGCCTTTGAAAAGTTTTTAAAACTGCTAATGAAGAAAACCTGTAACAACAGTAGTATCAACTTAGAAAAAATGCACAACATAAGAGTTGCGAGTTAAGTTTTATTTGAAGCAAAATGAGGACTTTAGCGCCAGAAGACAGCACCTCAGGCAGCTCTAAGAAACTGTCCCAAAGAGACGGGGGGAAGGTCAGTGTATATGTGATTTTGGTGAACAGGGAATACATGTCATCAAGCATATATTTTTTCAGATGGTTTCTGCTAGTGTTGTGAAGCTTTTAGTCATGAGGAAAAGTCATCACCTTGAAGGAGTTAGTGCCTTTGTATATATGAGATGATGAAAGAACTGGACTCATAAAATTGGCTCGTGAAAATATCTATCTGAAGACCTGTGCTGCCAGTTTTCGCCACTGCCCCTTCCCAGCAGCATGTGACTTAAATATTACAGAGGTAGATGGCAAGTGCCGATTTGTGGTTGACAGCAGTAGTAGTAAATCTTACATAGCACTTTATATGCCAAAGCACTGTTCTAAATTTCTTGTATATATCAACTCATTTAATCCTCATAACAGTCCTAGGAGATGGATACTATTATCATCAGCTTGTTGCCCTTTTATGACTGAGAAAACAGAGACAGACTAAGGTTATACAGCCAGTAAACCACAGAACTGAGATTCAAACCAGGTCAGCTAGCTGTAATCTTTTATTGTTTATTAAACATTCAAAATAGACACTGCCAGACAATCTTCAAAACCCACATATCACTTGGTACTTTTTAAACAGAGCGATGGCCCTGTTACCACTGTTTCTTTCAGCTGTTTGCAGTGCCATGATTTTGGTGGATTTTTAAAAAATTGGTTATCCTCAACAAAATTCACGGCACAAATTCACTGAGTGCTTATATATTTGTGTGCATGCATAGTGCCTCAGTTGCTCAGTAGTGTCCAACTCTTTGCGACTAGCCCACCAGGTGCCTTTGTCCATGAGATTATCTTGGCAGGAATACTAGAGTAAGTTGCCATTTCCTCCTCCAGGGGATCTTCCCCACTCAGGGATGGAACCCATGTCTCCTGTATTGGCAGGCAGATCCTTTACCACTGAACCACCTGTTAAGCCTTTGTTTATGTATTTATTTGTGGTTTTAAAGGGCTTCCCAGGTAGCTCAACTGGTAAAGAATCCTTGGCTGGTAAAGAATGTTTAGCTGGTAAAGAATCTGCCTGCAATGCAGGAGACCTGTGTTCTATTCTTCAGTCGGGAATTTCTCCTGGAAAAGGGATAGGCTACCCACTCTAGTATTCTTGGGCTTCCCTGGTGGCTCAGATGATAAAGGATCAGCCTGCCATGCAGGAGACCTGGCTTCAGTCCCTGGATTGGGAAGATCCCTTGGAGGAGGGCATGGCAACCCACTCCAGAATTCTTGCCTGGAGAATCCCCATGGACAGAGGAGCCTGGCAGGCTACAGTCTGTGGGGTCACAGAGAGTTGGACACAACTGAGTGACTAACCACAGCAGAGTGGTTTTAAAAAAATATAAAACATAAAATTTACCTTCTTAACCATCTTTAAATGTACAGTTCAGTAGTGCTAAGTATATTCACATTGTTGTGCAACAGAGAGACCTCCATAACCTTTTCATTCTGCAAAAACCAACATCCCATTTCTTCCTCCTCTCAGCCTCTGATAACCACCATTGCATTTTTTGTTTCTATGAATGTGACTACTTTAAATACCTCATATAAGTGAAATCATACAGTATTTGTCTTTTTGTGACCAACTTATTTCACTTAGCATAATGTCCTCAAGTTTCAACCGTGTTATAGCATTTGACAGAATTTCCTTCCTTTTTAAGACTGAATAAAATTCTATTTTATATGAAAAATATATACGTATTATTGTTTATCCATATAACTGTCCATGGGCATTTGGGTTGCTTCCACATCTTGGCTATTGTGAATAACACTGCTGTTGGAGTGTTCATATATTAAAAACTGAAAATATAAGAATGAAACATGGTAACTCAGAAAATAGCTCACAGTAAGGGTGAAGAAAATGAAGCTCTTCAGGTTTGTATAATTGATGATAACACTTTACATGGAATTTTAAAATTTAGGACTTTAAGCTGTTTTCATATATCAAAATCACCTTTTATAATGTCCATGAGTTTAGAGTTCTGGCAATAGGCATCATAACACTTGTACATGTGTTACTGAACTGAACTTGGGGCTACTCACCTACCACACAGTAGGGGCAATTTATAACACTGAGTTATGGTAAAGGAAAGTACAGCGTTTACTGCAGAAGCCACCCAAAGAAAACAGGAACCTCATGCTCAAAGCCTAGAGAAGGAAATGGCAACCCACTCCAGTATTCTTGCTGGAAAATCCCATGGACAGAGAAGCCTGGCAGGCTACAGTCCATGGGGTCACCAAGAGTCGGACACCACTTAGGGACTAAACCACCACCACCGTCCTCAAAGAACCTGAACTTCATGGTTTTCAGGGGAAGATTATTAAAGGCAACATTTAGGGTGAGAGCTGCAGGGTACATGACTTTCTTCTGATTGGTTGGTGGTAACAGATGGTTTCAGGAATCTGGATCATCAGCTTTCTGGTTCCACCAGTCTGGGGTCTACTTCTTGTGCTCAAAAGGTAATCACAATCCTCTGCCTTGGTAGGGGTCTTAGGTCCTGCAGAACAACTGAAAATATGTGTCAGATTGTTACCTAAGACAGCTTTATCGCTAAACATTGTTTATTGACTGATTTTCCTTTGTTTCCTTCACTTCCTTGATTAGTAACTGCTCCAGTCTGCTCTTTGGAATTCAGGGAAGGTCTAGGAGGACAAAGCCTTTTTGTTTTTTTTCTACAAAAAAGAACTGGGGACATGAAGGGACTTTGTACTATACTTGGGAGGGCCCCCAGGATGCTGCTCAGTTTCAATCCCCCCTTTTTCTTTAATACTCCTCAATCTTGAGGGGGATCAGGAGTGGGACAAGAAAGGGAATCAAGTTGTGGGTAGAGAGGTTAATCATAAATTTGACAGGGGAACCTGGTTTTAAGGGATCTCAGTTTCACATATATTATGGGCTTAATTTGTAACCAAGAGCTTGCTGTTTTTGAATTCCTACATTTTCCTAGTAACAAGCTCTACATCCAGAGCTTGAATCTGAAACAGGACTGAAAAGGGCAGGGCACAACCTTTAGAAGAATGACATAGCCATTTAGTTTAGTTTAGTTCAGTTGCTCAGTCGTGTCCGACTCTTTGCGACCCCATGAATCGCAGCACCCCAGGCCTCCCTGTCCATCACCAACTCCCAGAATTCACTCAAACCCACGTCCATCGAGTCAGTGATGCCATCCAGCCATCTCATCCTCTGTCATCCCCTTTTCCTCCTGCCCCCAATCCCTCCCAGCATCAGAGTCTTTTCCAATGAGTCAACTCTTCGCACGAGGTAGCCAAAGTACTGGAGTTTCAGCTTTAGCATCATTCCTTCCAAAGAAATCTCAGGGCTGATCTCCTTCAGAATGGACTGGTTGGATCTCCCTCCAGTCCAAGGGACTCTCAAGAGTCTTCTCCAACACCATAGTTCAAAAGCATCAATTCTTCGGCGCTCAGCTTTCTTCACAGTCCAACTCTCGCATCCATACATGACCACTGGAAAAACAACAGCCTTGACTAGACGGACCTTTGTTGGCAAAGTAATGTCTCTGCTTTTCAATATGCTATCTAGGTTGGTCATAACTTTTCTTCCAAGGAGTAAGGATCTTTTAATTTCATGGCTGCAGTCACCATCTTCAGTGATTTTGGAGCCCAGAAAGATAAAGTCTGACACTGTAGGACATGACAAAACCTAGTTAAAACCAACTAGGTCCAAGATGGCAGATTTGACTTCCAATGGAGCTTGAGCCTCATTATATGCTCATTGTGATACATTTAGTTCAGTTCAGTCGCTCAGTCGTGTCCAACTCTTTGCAACCCCATGGACTGTAGCACGCCAGGCTTTCCTATCCATCACCAACTCCCGGAGCTTACTCAAAATCGTATCCATCCAGTTAGTGACCCAACCATCTCATTCTGTCGTCCCCTTCTCCTCCTGCCCTCAATCTTTCCTAGCACTAGAATCTTTTCCAATGAGTCAGTTCTTTGCATCAGGTGCCCAAAGTATTGGAGTTTCAGCTTCAGCATCAGTGCTTCCAATGAATATTCAGGGATGATTTCCTTTAGGATTGACTGGCTGGGTCTCCTTGTAGTCCAAGAGACTCTCAAGAGTCTTCTCCAACACCACAGTTCAAAAGCATCAGTTCTTCTACCTTGCTGGCATGTGAAATGAGCGTAATTGTGCAGTAGTTTGAACATTCTTTGGCATTGCCCTTCTTTGGGATTGGAATGAAAGCTGACCTTTTCCAGTCCTGTGGCCTTTGCTGAAGTTTCCAAATTTGCTGGCATATTGAGTGCAGCATTTTCATAGCATCATCTTTCTGGATTTGAAATAGCTCAGCTGGAATTTCATCACTTCCACTGCCTAGCAAATTGTGGGTACCCAACTAATAAAGATTCTGCCTGCAATGTAGGGGACCTGGGTTCAAATCCTGGGTTGGAAAAATCCCCTGGAGAAGTGAATGGCAACCCACGCCAGTATTCTTGCCGGGATAATTCCATGGACAGAGGAGCCTGACTGGTTACAATCCTTAGGGTCATGAAGAGTCAGACATGACTGAGTGACTAGCACTTTCACTATATTCTCTGTCCTAATTTTTAAGACCATGTACATTAGAACATGACAACAAGTAGGAAAATTTTAACAGAGAAGAACAGGTATGTTAATTTCTAAAATATATGCAGCACATTATAATAAATAAAATAAAAATTACCAAGACCTGAGTGAGAAAGGTGCAGACAAAATTCACAAAATAGGCAGTTGTTGTTGTTTACTTGCTAAGTCATGTCCCACTCTTTTGCAACCCCATAGATTGTAGCCTGCCAGGCTCATCTGTCCATGGGCTTTTCCAGGCAAGAATACTGGAGGGGGTAGCCATTTCCTTCTCCAGGGGATCTTCCTGATCCAGGGATCAAACCAGCATCTCCTGCGTTGACACTTTATTGCATCCACTCAGTGGATTCTTTACCACTGAGCTACTTGGGAAGCCCAAAATAGGCAGTACTGCTGCTGCTGCTAAGTCGCTTCAGTCGTGTCCGACTCTGTGTGACCCCATAGACAGAAGCCCACCAGGCTCCTCTGTCCCTGGGATTCTCCAGGCAAGAACACTGGAGTGGGTTGCCATTTCCTTCTCCAATGCATGAAAGTGAAAAGTGAAAGGGAAGTCGCTCAGTCGTGTCTGACTCCTAGAGACCCCATGGACTGCAGCCTACCAGTCTCCTCCATTCCTTCTTCTCTAGTCAGTTCTTTAAAACAGTGGTTCTCAAACCTAGCTACACACTCAAATTACTTAGTACACTCAGGTCCCATTACACATCAATTAAATAAATTCCATAAAATGAGAGAAGAAAAAATTTAAGTATGGCAATACTGGATAAATAGGTAGAAGGTAATAAGCAGAGAAAAAATGTTTCTGACAGGAGTGCAAAATGATACAACTACTTTAAAAACACTGGCAGTTTCTTGTAAAGTTAAATATACACATAGCATGCTCTGCTATGCTTAGTCACTCAGTCAGGTCCAACTCTTTGCGACCCCATGGACTGCAGCCTGCCAGGCTCCACTATCCATGGGGATTCTCCAGGCAAGAATACTGGAGTGAGTTGCCATGCCCTCCTCCAGGGGATCTTCCCAACCCAGGAATCGAACCCAGTTCTCCTGCATTGTAGGTGTATTCTTTATGATCTGAGGCACCAGGGAAGCCCATACACATAGCATACAACTCAGCAATCCTATCCTAGGTAATTGCCCAGAAGAAATGAAAACTTTATTTACATAAGAACCTGTATGCAAGGGTTTATAGTGACTTTTATCATCAAAATCTGAAAATAATCCAAATGTTCTTGAACTAGTGAATGGATAAACACATGCTGGTACATTCACACAATGAAATGTTACTCAGGAAAAAAAAAAAAGCGGGGCTGGGGGGAGGTACACAGGAAGGAACTATCAATACAGGCAACAACATGGATGAATCCCAAGGCATTATGTGGACTGAAAGAAGTCAGAGTTAAAGGCTACATATTGTATGATTCCATTTAATTGACATTTTGGAAAAGTGAAACTATAGGGATTAAAAACATATCAGGGGATCTTCCCTGGTGGCTCTGTGGTAAAGAATCCTCCTGCCGATTTAGGAGATGTGAGTTCCATCCCTGATCAGGAAGATCCCACATGTCTCAGAGCAGCTAAGCACAACTTTTGAGCCTGTGCTCTAGGGACCAGGAGCCACAACTACTGAAGCCCATGTGCTCTACAGTCCATGCTCTGCAACAAGAGAAACCATCGCAATGAGAAGCCTGCCCACCGCAACTAGAGAGTAGCCCCCACTTGCTACTAGAGAAAAGCCTGCACAGCAATGAAGACCCAGTGAAGCCCAAAATAAATATATACATTTAAAGATATTTATTTATTTATGGCTATGCTGAGTCTTCATTGCTGTGCGGACTTACTCTAGGGGATACTCTCTAGCTGTGGTGCACTGGCTTTTCATTGCGGTGACTTCTCTTGTTGTGGAGCACCGGCTCTAGGCATGTGAGCATCACTAGGTGAGGCACGTGGGCTGTCTAGCACATGATCAACAGGCCAGGCTCATGGCTTAGTTGCTCCACTGCATGTGGGATCGTCCGGGATCAGGGATCAAACTCGTGTCCCCTGCGTTGGCAAGCAGATTCTTTACCACTGAGCCACAGGGAAGCCCCAAAATAAATAAATAAAATTATTAAAAACAAACAAACAAACACATCAAGGTTTTTCAGGGACTGGGGGCTGGGTGGGGAGGCTGATTTCAAATGAGCCCAGAGAAGTTTTCAGAGTGATAAAACTATTCCATCTTGATGGTGGTTGTGGTTATTATAACTATTTGTGGAAAATGGCTCGTATTTGTCAAGACTCATAGAACTGTCCACTAAAATTTTACTCCTCCCTGCCCCCGCCAAAAAAAGCAATTAAAAATTCTGAGGAAGATCCTGAAGATTCCAGTTAGAAAAGTTAAGAAATCTGCAACCACCCAAAGTTTTAGGAAGAGACCACTAGATGGCGGTATAAATTTTCTTAATAGAACCCAGGAAAAATTTGAAGCTCAAAGACCAAAGGCCTGGGGGTGGAGCAGTTCTTTGAAAAGTTTCCTGAAAATCCATAGCTATAACTCCTGCTGTCAAGACTGCAGTGGTTTCTGTGTTTTTCCTAAGGTCGGTCTTCCCAGTCTTCCACAGCTCTTAGTTTGTTTTTGTTTTCTGAAACAGATCAAATAGCAGAACCCTTGTGGCAGAAAGTGAAGAAGAACCAAAAAGCCTCTTGATGAAAGTGAAAGAGGAGAGTGAAAAAGTTGGCTTAAAGCTCAACATTCAGAAAACTAAGATCATGGCATCTGGTCCCATCACTTCATGGGAAATAGATGGGGAAACAGTGTCAGACTTTATTTTTTGGGGCTCCAAAATCACTGCAGATGGTGACTGCAGCCATGAAATTAAAAGATCCTTACTCCTTGGAAGAAAAGTATGACCAATATAGATAGCATATTGAAAAGCAGAGACATTACTTTGCCAACAAAGGTCTGTCTAGTCAAGGCTATGGTTTTTCCAGTGGTCATGTATGGATGTGAGAGTTGGACTGTGAAGAAGGCTGAGTGCCGAAGAATTGATGCTTTTGAACTGTGGTGTTGGAGAAGACTCTTGAGAGTCCCTTGGACTGCAAGCAGATCCAACCAGTCCATTCTGAAGGAGATCAGCCCTGGGATTTCTTTGGAAGGAATGATGCTAAAGCTGAAACTCCAGTACTTTGGCCACCTCATGTGAAGAGTTGACTCATTGGAAAAGACTCTGATGCTGGGAGGGACTGGGGGCAGGAGAAGGGGACAACAGAGGATGAGATGGCTGGATGGCATCCCTGACTCGATGGACGTGAGTCTGAGTGAACTCTGGGAGTTGGTGATGGACAGGGAGGCCTGGCATGCTTCAATTCATGGGGTCGCAAAGAGTCGGACAGTGCTGAGCGATTGAACTGAACTGAACTGAACTGTTGTTGCTCAGTCGTTCAGTCGTGTCCGACCCTTTGAGACCCCATGGACCACAGCACGCCAGGCTTCCCTGTCCTTCACTAATTCCCAGAGTTTGCTCAAACTCATGTCGATTAAGTTGGTGATGCTATCCAACCATTTCATCCTCTGTTGCCCCCTTCTCCTCCTGCCTTCAATCTTTCCCAGCACGAGAATCTTTTCCAATGAGTTGGCTCTTTGCATGTGGTGACTAAAGTATTGGAGATTCAGCAACAGTCCTTTGAATGAATATTCAGGGTTGATTTCCTTTAGGACTGACTGGTTTGAATCTCCTGGCAGTCCAAGGGATTCTTAAGAGTCTTCTCCAGCACCATCCATAGTTCAAAAGCATCAGTTCTTCAGTGCTCAGCCTTCTTTATGATCAACTCTCACATCTGTAAATGACTACTGGAAAAACCATAGCTCTGATTAGGTAGACCTTTGTTGGCAAAGTGATTTTCAATACGCCGTCTAGGTCCATCAACTTTTTTTCCAAGCAGCGTCTTTGGACAGCACGGCTGTCCTCACTGTCCATAGTGATTTTGGAGCAGAACATTAGTTAACCAATTTTTTGTTTGTTTTTCTTACTTTTCATTACCTAGAATCTTGAACATGTATGAAATAAACAGAATGGTATAATGAATTTCAGTATTACCAAACATCAGTAGTTATTGGTAATCTACTATTCTTAATTTATCAAACCTTCATCCTTCCCAATCCCCATGCAAATAGCTTTCTATAGTCATTTTCCTAATAAGTTTACATCATTTTGAAATGCAGTTTTTAAAAAATAGGCTTATTTTTTCACAGCTGAATTGAGCAGAACACAAATACATTTCCTACATGCCCCTTGCCCCACACATGCATAGTCTCCCCCATAATCAGCATTGCCCACAGACTGGTACATTCGTGACACATCAGTATCACCCACAGTTCATAGTTCATGTTGGTGTCACACATTCTATGGGTTTGGACAAAAACAGTGACATATAACTATCATACAGTATCGTAAGAGTAGTTTCACTCTACTAAGCGTCACTGTGCTCCCCTTACTCATTCCTCCCTCTCCCTAATCCCTGGCAAAATGCACAGATTTTGATTATGTAATTCCCATTTGTTTTGGATAGACCTAGTTTGGAAGTTTCTAGTAACATAAAGCAAAAAGAAAAGGGAACATTGCGGGAGAATGAAATGGAGCAGGACCTTATGGTCCTTGCCACCCCCACCCCCACGCATGTCCTCCACTTGCCTTTTGTCTGTGGAAAAACTTTAGCCAAAGAATAAATTTAATCAGAGAAGTGAGAAAATGCAAAAGCAAAGAAAAGCAGTCAGAAAGGACAATGCGATAATAGTTTGGTCAATAAGCAAGATCAAGGACCTTTAGTTCTTTCTCAAGGGCTATAGATAATATTCTGAGCCATATCCCATGAGCCATCTTATGGATACTGAAACCTCCACCAAGTGAGATGTTAACTACATGACCAGACTGTAGCCATGATATAAGCTGCCACAATTCCAAGAATCGACCTCAAAGAAATGGAAACAAACTGACCCTGTAGCTGAAGATTAACTCTACTTAAAATAATCAAGATGACTCTGGTCAGACTAAGGTGACTGTCTGAGCTGACTGCTATTTCTGCCTGTAGCCCACTCCGTCTATAAAAGCTCGTCTCCTAATTGTTGAGGATAGGCAGAGTCGGCCTTTGGACAGACATGTGTCTCTTCCCCGACCACTACCCTGGTTGTCTGAAAGAAAGCAAATTTTTCTTTTCACCAATCTGGCTTCTTTACTGGCTTTCGAGCAGCGAGCACCCAGACCCTACTTTCAGTAACAAGAAGGCTAAAGAGAGAAATCCAGTAAACAACTGGATTTCCAGGAAGAGTTAATGAAGAGGAAAGAAAGAAAGGAAAAATCAAATGTATTATAAAAGAAAATTTCCCTAAATTCATGAAAAATTCTAAACTTTGTTCAAAAAGACCTAATAAATGTTGAATAAGATTAACAGAAAAACATACATGGTGAAAATTCTGAACTCCAAAAACAAAGGAAAACTCCACAAGCTTCCAAATGGAAAAACAGGATACTGGCAAAGGAATAAAAATTGATAGTGTCAACTAAAAAAGTAAAGAAAGCACAGTGTGACAGCTGTGAGTTCAGTTCTGTTTGGGAACTTATTGAAGACTATAGCCCAAGAGACAGTCTCTCAGAGAGTTCTGATGAACCACTAGGAAGAGGTAAGGGAGAGATCAGTGTATACGTGATTTTGGCAAAGTATATGCAATTGAGTAAACATCCAAGTAGAAGGTTGCTGCTAGTCAGGAGGAGCTGATGTCGCCCTTAATGATTTTAGAGCTTTTCTAGACATGAGAACATGCAAGAAATTTGAGTCATAAAATCTTCTCCTGAAAATAGCTTACTATGAGAAGGTCTGTTCTGCCAGTTTTCCCGAGCAGAGAGTGCCTCATTCTTGATCTTCACCCTGAACTCCTTTCAGGGTATGTCAAAGGTCAGCAACTTCAGTGGCTAGGGACTTCATTCTTGTACAACTAGATGGTGAGCGACATTTTTTTTGTTGGTAAAAGTAAATAACAGGGAACTTCCCTGGTGGTCCAGTGGCTAAGACTCCTTACTCACAATGCAGGGGGCCTGAGTTCAATCCCTGGTCAGGGAACTAGATCCCACATGCTACAATTAAATAAATAAATAATTTTTAAAAGTAAATATCAATAATATAATAAGTAACTTTTTTGATGTAATTAATACCTTGTTTTTGAGAACTTCAGCCCTAAGTCATAGGAAAAAAGAAATAAAATTTTTAAAAAATTGATATAAAAATATGTATTTTCGTTGTTCTTTGCTTTTGGCTTCCTTGACCATGGACTGAACCCTGACCTCTGGGGGGTTCGATTCACTAGACTGCCAGGGAGTTCCCAAGGTGAACATATGCTTTTATCATTAATAGAAAACAATTAAAAATAGCATCACATTTTGGTGCTCTCATATTGGTGTACACTGACAAGTCTGAAATACAAAGGTTGATGAGGGGCAAGCAGATACAATTAATCACAGCTAAACATTATACATTAGTATAAAACTTTTTGGAGGACCATTTGGCAATATTATACTTTACATTTTAAATATATATTTCAACCCAGAAATTTAACTTTAAAATATATGTGTGTGTTTTATATTTATACTATTGATAATATTGATATATATTTTACATTTTACATGTGTATTTGGGGGAGTTTTGAGAAAACAAATCATCAAACCAGAAAGAAGCTAAATGGTCATCAGTGTTATAAGTATGAGCCTGGTTGGTAAATTTTAGCAAATCCACACGACTCTGACAGGCCTAGTGTAGACCCTGTGTTCACGCTTAAGATTATTCAAGTGTAAGTAACAGAGGATGGAGTCAGGCAACTGAAGGCAATAAAGAATTATGGCTACCTCCAGGAGGGTTTTGGAGAAGGCAATGGCACCCCACTCCAGTACTCCAGTACTCTTGCCTGGAAAATCCCATGGATGGAGGAGCCTGGTAGGCTGCAGTCCATGGGGTTGCTAGGAGTCGGACACGACTTAGCGACTTCTCTTTCACTTTTCACTTTCATGCATTGGAGAAGTAAATGGCAACCCACTCCAGTGTTCTTGCCTGGAGAATCCCAGGGATGGGGAGCCTGGTGGGCTGCCATCTCTGGGGTCGCATGGAGTCGGATACACTGAAGCGACTTAGCAGCAGCCAGGAGGGTTTTACATTGGCAGTTTCACTAGCTTTGTCAAAACGCACCAATCAAGGAAGGCCAGTTTCCCAAAGAAAAGGGAGTTTTACTCCCTTTTACTCCCTTTACTCACTTAACAGAAGTGAGTAAGGGGCCCTCAGTATGTAAAAAGAGCAGCTGCTCTCGACAGTATTGGCTGAAAGTCCCCCGCAGTAGCCGCCTTATTTTCATAGTAGTGGTGACAATTGTTCCACATTTGCTGAGCCTGTCGGGGGAGTGCTCCCAGATGTGTAGGAAAATGTCTGTCTGTCAGACAGGAAGACTACCACAAGGCCTTATGATGAGTAAACAGTAAATTTGGGCGTGACTTAACTGTGGACATCCCTGGTGGCGCAGACATTAAAGAATCCACCTGCAATGCAGGAGATGCAGGTTACAGCCCATGAGGTCACAAAGAGTCAAAACGACTGAGCAACTAACACCTTCACTTTTTTCACTTTAGTGGGGAAGACTTGCCTCTGTTCCATGTGATGGCTGCAAGGGCAGCTCAACCTGGGGCTGGAAGATTCCATTTTAAGATGGCTCACACACACAGCTGTCAAGCTGATGCTGTTGAGTGGGAGCTCAGCCAAAGCTGAGAGCCATGAGCCTTAGTTCCCTTCCAGGTGCATGGAATTCAATTCTAAGAGTGATTATCTCAAAAGACAGAAAGCAAAAACTACCAGTTCCTTAAGACTTGAGCCTGGAAATTATCCCAGCATCACTTAATCTGTATTCTATTGTTCATAGAGCCTAGATTCAAGGAAAGGGACATAGATTCTACTTCTCAAAGGGAGAAGTGATAAAGAATTTGGAAGCTAAGTTTTAAAACTGCCATATCAAGTTGAGGGAAGACATTAGGGTTGGAAGCTCTAAAAAGCCTTAAGAGTTTAGATACTTAATGTGAAATATACATAATGTATGACCAGCTGGCTTACTATACATAATATCTGGCATTATATTACACGTTACTTACACCAAGATTGCACCATATCTTATATTAGAATTTCCTGACCCATCCTTCACCCTCAACATGCTTTTGGTCAGAATTCAGCTTCTAAATGAAAAGGAATTGACCAAGATGGCTTTGGACTCTTTGATTCAGTATCATCATTTGAATGTCAGATCTGGATAGCCATGCTATAACGTTTAAACCTCTGGCAGATTGTGGAAAATGGAATAATGAGGACAATCATAAATATATGAGACGTTTAGAAACTATTTTGTATTTTTTAGCTAGCCTGTACATAATCAGGGGACTAAGTATCAAAGACCAGTTTGATCAACTTCAGGTAACCAAGTGAAAGTGAAAGTGAAGTCACTCAGTCATGTCCAATTCTTTGGGACCCCATGGACTGTAGCCTACCAGGCTCCTCCCTCCATGGGATTCTCCAGGCAAGAGTACTGGAGTGGGTTGCCATTTCCTCCTTCAGGGGATCTTCCCAACCCAGGGATCGAACCTGGGTCTCCCGCATTCCAGGCAGATGCTTTAACCTCTGAGCCACCAGGGAAGCCTAACCAAGTGGCCTTTAAAATAAAAGAGTAATCATTTCATCTTTTCTTTTTGATGGGTTCAAGATGTATTAGCTATTATATGGCTCTATTGGTTGGCCTGAAAATAGTCAAAAGCAATTGTATTATTTTGGATTATTTTAGACAACAAATTAATATTAGTTGTTGAACTTCTTGGTTTGTGCTTGTGCGTGAGTGTTGAGTCATAGCCAGTATGACCACATGTTTTAGATTAGAAACTTATAGTCAGAGTAGACACCTATGTCTGGATTCCTCCTGACAGGTTTACTGGACTTTAAAAAACAATATATTACTAAAAGACTTGTTTTGACTACTTAGAAATGCAGGATGACTTGTCCACACAGGTCACAGTTGATATAATAAGTACACAAAAGCTATCTGTACACACAAGAATAGTTCTGAGGGCTTACATTAACAAGACACAAATTTTTTGTTTATAATAATCCACTAGTACCAATTGCTATTGAATTTCTTGGCCTAACAGACTTCAGTATATTTTGTTATGGCATCTGAATATCTAAAAAAATAATTGGCCTATAGCATATTTCAGTAGTCTATGTTCTTTTTTACCCTTGACGTTCCTAGAGTTTCTTTGAGGCTCTAGGAAACATCAGTAACAATATTGGTATCAGAGGTACTGAATACAGTATCAGAGTAGGTGTAGGTATTACAGAGTTGGTATGCTGAGGTTAGTTATATTAACAACAATAATAATATAAATAGTTATAAATTAATATATAAATATTTAATATATGTAAATATAGTTAATATTAACTCTGCAACCTATAGGATTTATGGGTTAGATGACAAATACAATAGCAAATTATAATTCAAATGATTTATAATATATCAAAGTCCTTCTATTGGTACCTACACTTGAATTAAGCCAAAATTGCACCTTTCCTTCATGAGAATGTCGCAACTTTTAAAACCCTTAAAAACCTACAGATAAATTATTACATGTAATTTTTTTTTTAATAATACAAGAAAACTTCACTGAACTGGAAGATTTTTATCTTCAGATTGAAATGATTCACTGATTCCCAGTGTGACAGATTAAACTATGTTTACAAATCCTTTGACATGCTTCCCTTCAAAAACACTTTACTGCCTGAGCCCCAGGGAAGTCTCTCTTCAAGAGGTGGAGCTTTATTCTCCTTCTCTTGAGTGTTGGCTGGACTTTATGACTTGCTTCTGATGAATGGAATATAGTAGAGATTTTTAAAAAAGTGACAGTATGTGACATTTGTGACTGAGTCATAAAAGCATTGTAACTTCTTCCTTCCTCTTTCTCTTAGACCACCTTTTCTGCAGGAGACCAACCACCATGTTGGAAAACTATCTAACCAGTTTTACAGGGAGCTTCACATGGCAAGGAACTGGGGCCTCCTTCCAACAGCCATATGAGTGTGCCATCTTGGAAATGGATTCTCCAGCCCGTCAAGCATTCAGATGATTGACAGCCCAGCTGACATCTCACTGCAACCTTGTGAGAGATACCACGCCAGAAACACCCAGCTAAACCATTTCTGAACTCCTAGCCAACAACTGTGAGATAAAATGTTTACTCTTTTAAAGTGCTGAGTTTTGAGGTAATATGTTACTCAGCAATAGATAATGAATATAACCAGAAAGGATTATGATTTATTTTATAAAAGGCACATCTAGAAATTAAGAAAAAAACAAGTATCAGACAGAAAGAACAACCTATTTACAAAAGAAATAAAATCAGGTGAATATTTCTTCCTTATCAGTAATAGTAGAAGTTGGAAGTCAACAACTACATTTTTTGAACATGCAAGGATTCAGTTTACCTATACATCCAGTTTTTTAAAAATAATGAAAGAAATTCTCTAACCATATAAAAATTGAATAGAATTTAATCATGATTATACCAAGAACTTATGGGCAAGATAAAAAGCACACACACACACAGATAGCTATTCTGCAACATGTAAATCTAAATGGATGCTGACAATATGAATGGGAATTTGTAATATGTTATAAAATTAGTCTTGAAATGGAAATAATTTCCACTTCCATACTTACTAGCTTAGTATTAAACTTTCTATTACATAATTCACTATTCAGCAAGTATTTACTTTTAACTTAATATGCCTAAGTACTTAAAAAAAATTCTCAGCAAGTACATAGACCTTTGATGCTTACAAATGGAATTTCACCTAACAACTACCATCTCTGCCAAAACTTTCCCGAAACATTACAGAATGTTAGTCTTCAGAAATGCATTATTTGTATAGCTTGGTTTCATGTGTAAACTATAGGTTACATTTAATAAATGTGTAACTTTTTAATTCAAATTTAAGGTCCATCTTCAGGAATCCAAACTTTTTCTTCCCTGAATAATTTTGAGATAAACAGTTGTCAAAATGTCAACATTTATATATGGAAGAGGCCAACAATAAGATGCTTTCTCTCTTAAATGGTGTAAGATTTAGTATGTTTATCTTGAATTATATGTTTTTCTTTTTGGCCAAGCCACGGGACTTACCAGATCTTAGTTCCCTGCCCAGGGAACAAAGCTGGGTCACCCAAGTGAAAGTGCAGAGCCCTAACCACTAAACCACCAGGGAAATCCCTCTTTAATTTTAGGATTTAGTTTTGTGGGGGGTTTTTTGGTATATGTAACCTAGTTTTTTATTGGACTATAATTGCTTTACAACGTTGTGTTAAGTTACCATTGTAGGATGAAATGAATCAGCTATATGTATACATATATACTCTCCCTCTTGGACCTCCCTCCCCCCACCCCATCCCACCCACCTTAGTCCTCAGGGAGCACTAAACAGAGTTCCCTGTATTATACACCAGGTTCCCACTTCACTTGATAGTGTATTTATGTAAAACTTAATCTCCCAATTCATCCCACCCTCTCCTTGCCCCCTGTGGCTACCACTGGTGTTCCAGTCTGCGTTTCTATTCCAGACCTGCAAATAGGCGCTACAGGTTGCTCAAGATTAAGTTCTCCGTGATCATTTCAACAACGCACACCTGTTAACAAGAAACAAAATTTTAATATTTGGTTTTTACTAGATATTTTACAGTAACTAAAAAATAGAACGATAAGGAATCATTCCAATCTATCCAATTTAACTAGTTATGCAGACACCAGTTCCCCTAAACTTCTTCCCCCACTTTGAAAAACAGACTAGGAAGAAAGCTAGCGCGCCTTGAGCAGTTTCATTCATTCCAGGAATAAGGAGGTATTGTAAGGAAGGCGCTTAGCCTTTTAGCCAGGACTATTTTTTACCCTCTGGAGGGCACAAACCGTCTCTGCCTGCTAAATAAATTCCATAAACGCAATCCTTCTCCTCACTGTTTCTACCCGGCCCATGAAAGCAGGAGTATCACAAAATACCCAGCCATTGTTTGGGCTTTGCCCACCTCCAGCCTAGTGACTAAATCAGTCCTGAATATTCATTGGAAGGACTGATGCTGAAGCTGAAGCTCCAATACTTTGGTCACCTGATGAGAAGAACTGGTTCATTGGAAGGGACCCTGATGCTGGGAAAGGTTGAAGGCAGAAGGGGACGACAGAGGATGAGATGGTTGGATCGCATCACCGACTGGATGGACAGGAGTTTGAGCAAGCCCCGGGAGTTGGTGAAGGACAGAAGGCCTGGCGTTCTGCAGTCCACGGGATCGCATAGAGTCGGACACGACTGAGCATCTAAACTGAACTGAGCTTAGTGACAAGCCCTCACTGAGTCGCCGAGAATCAGAGGATGCACCGTAGAAACCTTCGGCTATCCGCACAGGCCTAGCTGACTCCGCCCCCACGTGCCTGCAGGGGCCCAATGACCGAGACCCACGCTTTCCATACAGTCGCATGCGCTCACAGCGCCGGAGCTCGTGCGATGCCCCGCCCCGGCTGCAGGGTGCGTTCGCGTTAATCCTCCCAAGAGGTCTCGGCCACTGGGGCTTCAGGTTCCTAGCGAGCATTGTTTCCGAACTCGGCCACGAGAGCGTCTCCTGATTGGCTTGCCCTGGAGGCGGGTTCAGGACTTATTTGAGACTAGGACCACTTCCTGAAGCTCCAGACAGGAAGTTATCAGATGTCTATGGTGTCCGGTGGAGAAAGTGCTGTCGGCTTTTTTGGTGACGGCGAGAGAGGACTGTGGATCGGCTGGACTGGCCGTTTGGCCTCGCCGCAGCTAGGAGCCCGTTTCCATAGCAGCACCACGGCCCGGTCCTCCAGCCTAGACCCCGGCGCGACTGCCCGGGGGATTTCTTCAGGCTCCTTGACGCCGCTCCAAGGGGCACCTACCTGGGTTTTGCCTGGGCCTGCAGCCAGCGGACTGGCTCCCGGCTTCAGCTCTGCGGGCCACAGTAAGAAGTGCCCTTATCAACCCGCGCCCTGCCCCCCTTCCTGAGCCATAGAGACCCCGGTCCAGAGCGACAGCCTTGGACCTGGGACTAGACGGATCCAAGACGCTCAGCCCCGGCCCCCCTCAAACTGGGCTCTGCATCGTCTCTGATATGTCACCCACCGTCTCCCACAAGGACAGCAGTCGGCAACGAAGGCCAGGGACTTTCAACCACTCTCTAGATTTGAAGAGTGGTCCTCTGCCGCCGGGCTCCTGGGATGATAATCTTCCGGAGGTGGTGGGCGGGGAAGGGGACAAAGAAGCTCTTCTTCGGGATATCAGCACTGTTGATTTCTCAAAAACCCCACGGAGCTGCCGGGCGGAATTGAGCAGTATTTTGCTGTTGCTCTTTCTTTACGTACTTCAGGGCATTCCACTGGGCTTGGCGGGAAGCATCCCACTCATTTTGCAGAGCAAAAATGTTAGCTATACAGATCAAGCGTTCTTCAGTTTTGTCTTTTGGCCTTTCAGTCTCAAATTGCTCTGGGCCCCGTTGGTTGATGCGGTTTACTTTAAGAACTTTGGTCGTCGTAAATCTTGGCTTGTCCCAACACAGTATATATTGGGATTCTTCATGATATATCTGTCTACTCAAGTGGACCATTTGCTCGGAAATACAGATGGCCGAACCCCCGACGTGGTTGCTCTCACTGTGACTTTCTTTTTGTTTGAATTCCTGGCAGCCACCCAGGACATCGCTGTGGATGGTTGGGCGTTAACTATGTTATCCCGGGAAAACGTGGGTTATGCTTCTACTTGTAATTCAGTGGGCCAAACAGCCGGCTACTTTTTGGGCAATGTTTTGTTTTTGGCCCTTGAATCTGCCGACTTTTGTAACAAATACTTGCGGTTTGAGCCTCAACCCAGGGGAATCGTCACTCTTTCAGGTAGTGTATTTATTGTGCTGTTGGGTTTATTGTACGTTTATAAATCCTTTCGACAGTGTGTGTGACTGTGTGTGTTAGAACCGTTATTTAATGAACTGGAAATCATATTATGGGAGATGATCGGAGGTAAGTTATCTGTTCTGCTAACATGAGCTTCAGCCAGAATGATTACATTAAAGCAGTCATAATTGATCTGTATTCTGAAGTGATTAGGGAAAGGCAGCTCATCCAATAAACATTGTTGTGTAAGAGCAAACAAAACTCTGAGTCTAGGGATACCTTGGTGCTTGCATAATAATAGGTGCACATTTTTTAAAAGTCTGGCTGGTGTGAATGCATGAACCCAGCCTGACTATAATTTTCCTTTTGTCTTTTGTTAGATTGAGATTTCTAGCTCCATGCTTTCTAGTCCATTCCTACCCTTACTCTTATACCAAGACCCTGTTTCTATCTCATCTAGTCTTCTGATGAATGGAACAGGGTTAATCCATTCAAACATTAGTGAGTGGGCTAAGTGACAGAGTTCAAAGGGCCTTCTGTGATTAAAGCCAATTCCAGCCCTCAAAAAGAACTTGTGAGAGTCAGGCTTTACATTTGCCCTTGCTGAATAAGATTTCATGATGTGGGTAAGTAAAGTTCCCATAAGCCACCAAACACGAGCTGAAAATACAGTGAAGCAGCAAAGTACCAAAAGATACAAGACAGTACATACAGTGTTCCAAATTCCTGAAGCACTGGTTTGTGGCATCTGCTTTTGGGAAATGGTGCTGAAAGAAAGGTTGTGACCAAATTGAAGGTTGTTGACTGAATTGTTTAATTGCTACCAGTAAGAGTTTAAAGTTTGTCCTGTAGGAAATTGTTAATCCTATAGATTTCCCCTTCTTTCTACATGAGCATAACACATAGCCCTGTAATGTTTTCTGTTTTTTTGTGTTTTGGTTTTCTTTTTGTTTTTTAACTTTCCTAAAAACTAAGAAACAGTGTAAAATTGCCATTATCAAAAATAACACTGGTACTATTCGTAATAAGAGCTCTTTATTACTATTGGTAATAGAGTTCTTAATTCTGGTAGTGATGATGAATTTAGGATGAGTTTATGATTGTCTTTTGAAGTATAAAAAGACAGTGGTAAAGTTTAAAAAGCTCAGTGGTGAAGAATCTGCCTACCAATGTAGGAGATGAGGGTTCAGTCTCTGGGTCAGGATGATCCCCTTGAGAAGGAAATGGCAACCCACTCCAGTATTCTTGCCTGGGAATGGACAGAGGAGCCTGGCAGGCTACAGTCCATGGGGCACGAAAGAGTTGGACACGACTTAGTAAACAACAACAAGGTGAGTGGCAAGGGCATTTTAAGGGTTACAACATTCAGGGAAGGGAGGAAAGGATTCACAACTGTATTTCTGAAATCGTATACACCCCCTCCACATCCCTACACCCTGTCAGGGACCCCCCTTTCTACTTCTTTAAACTGCTAGTGAGCCACTATTACTGATAATATTAATAGTTATACATTTTCTTAGTTGGTTTAAGGCTGAAGATAGTTGAGTGATACTGCTATGCACCTAGCCAGATTTGTCTCTTAGTGTTCTGGGGTGGCACTCCTTCTCTATGGATAATTTTCTGCTCAGAAATCCTTTGTGAATGCATCATATCAGCACCTTGTTGCTTTTTACGTGTTTTGCTTTTTGTTTTTTATTGGACGGTTCATATCACCAAAAAAGGCTAATAGGATGATGTGTTCCTTATTATGAGAAAGCCTCAGTAGAGAAATCAAGATTGAAGAGGCCATGGAACCTAAATTACTGAGTAAGTTAGAGCTTTCTTGTGTGTTAACTAAGTGACTCATACAGTATCCTTCCAGAGAATGCAGTTATCCGTTCAAGGACCATTATGGCTATATCCTCCCTCAGCCACAGCCATGCCCCTTTGGGAAGATCAGAGACATACCACTAGATTTTTATTTACACTGGTTTATTATTTTGAATAGCTGTCTTTTTTTGAATTTGAACTGTGTTCTCTAGGAAACTGTAAAAATAACTTACTTTTTAATTGAGCTTTTATATCCGTAGTATATTGCTGTTTTGGGTTCAAGCATTTTAATAAGAGTTGAAGAATTCCTGCTTTTTTCATTCTTATTTGTACAACTGTACATACCACATTTATAATTTTTTTTTTTTGAGGGGGTGGGGGAACTTAGTATAACTAAGAAGAACCAGTGGCTTTGAGAAATTTAGCACAGAGAGAATCATGGAGGAAATACAGTCGCTCAGGTAATAGAAGAGGCAAACACTGAGGTGACTGTTTAGAAAACGAGAAACTTTAAAAGATGCATAATTTTTTTTTTTTTAATTCTGAAATATATTCTGTGATTAGAACTTTGTTTTGAGCTACACATACATAGAGATAGAATACAATCAGAAAGAACAGTTTTTATATCAAGAAAGTAGTAATCTAGTCAATTTAGAATGGAAGGATAGGATGAAAATATTTAATAGAATCCCTTAGAAAGAAAAACTTAATTATGCTGAGATTGCCTTTTGGTTCCTTCAGGAATACAGGACAGTCCTTAACCCAGAGGTAACCTTCTTTTGGTCCTGCCCCGTTGGTTTTCAAGGATCTTTAGTAGCAAAAAGAGACAACCTTTTAAGTTTCAAGAAATACGAGAGTAACCCAGAAGAACACAGAGATTACAGCATAAAGTTTTATGACTTGAAAAGATGTATTTTAGTCCTTTCATTCTTATAGATGAGGAAACTGATAAGGAAACTTAATTGGCTAGTTAGAGATTTACTTATGGCTTAGATTTGCTAAGCCATAAGTGTCTGGTGTTTATTTGGTGTTTTTCCTTCAGTTGTCAGAAAATTAGGAAAAACTTCAAGGAAAGCTTCAAAACCTAAATATAAGATATGCTGATTGGGCTTTTCTGCCAGAGAAATCAGCACTCTGACTGCTGATGTCTAAAAAAAAACATCAGCATGCTCCCAGAATGCCAGATGCCCAGAAGTGACAGATTAAGGGGTGTTTGTTATTTTGTTTTTAAAGTGACCCACATCTTTTTGTTTACTTAGCATTGATTCCCTTTTTGGTACTAGTCATATGACAGGTGTTATAATTTGATGACTAAAACCTGGCCATTCTCTGCCCACAAGTAATTTATAGTGGAGTTTTGCCAACTAAAATGATCTGGTGCAAGACTGGTGCAAGTTATTGGAGAGGACAATGGCGACCTGAAAAACTCATGCCCTTTTAAAGGCAGGTAGGTAGCCTCATGTCTGGGCTTCTCAGGAGGCGCTAGTGGTAAAGAACCTTGCCAGTGCAGGAGACGCGAGAGACACAGATTCAATCCCTGGGTCAGGAAGATCTCCTGGAAAAGGAAATGGCAACCCACTCCAGTATTCTTGCCCAGAGAATCCCCAAGGACAGAGGAGCCCGGTGGGCTACAGTCCATGGCATTGCAAAAGAGTCCAACATGACTTGGTAACTAAACAACAACAACTGGGGCTACAAGATTCAGGAGATATTAAATATTAAAAGCTGGAGACCATACCCCAAAATTTTAAAACAAAGCAAAGGAGAAATGGTACTATAAGCTTTCTTTGTCCAGTAAAGAACTGTGAAATTTTGTGGATGGGGTGCATAAAAGCTAATTTACAAAATACACTGTAAACTAAAAATGCATTTGATTTTATTTGGTATATGTCTTATTTGGTATATGTTGAATTTCACTTCCAATTTCATTGAAATATACTTGGAGGCCAGTTGAATTAGCCTTTAGTATGTAAATGCATCAATAAAAGAATTATAGAACCTCACTAATTACAGTCTTCTACTTTCATTTATAGTGTTCCTAAAAACTCTAGTGGAGAAAGCAAAATAGACTTAATACAAGATACTCTCCTAGAAAATGAAAAATATAAAACCCCTGATTTCATCTGTTCTTTTAAATACAATTTGGGATAAATCTTGCATTTTTCATGTTCTTTTCATTATATTTTTTACTGTGGAGTTTATATCTTACAATGTGTGTGTGTATGTGTATATATATATATGTGCATGCATGCCGTGTTGCTTTAGTGTGTCCAACTCTTTGTGACTCTGTGGACTATAGCCCACCAGGCTTCTCTGTCCATGGGATTCTCCAGGCAAGAATACTGGAGTGGGTTGCCTTGGATCTCCCATACTCATATCTTGGTATGGGAGATCACAAATATGTATTTTATATGTCAGTGTACATGCTGAAATATTTATTAAGGAAAGGGTGCATATTCAGAAAGCAAGATGTTTGTAACCTTCTAGGATTTCTATTTCTTGGTTTGGTGTTAAATAAGAAAAACTTTTTAAATTTCATTTTTTCCCCTTTACTTTTGAACATGATAGCTGAATTTCAGTTGTTATCAGTTAAAGCTATAGAATACATGATTTCAGCACATCTAAGGATTTCTTTCCTTTTAGATATTTTATATTGTCATGGGTTTGAGACCTACATTTCTTTACTTTAAAAATTTTTATTGTATAGTTGATTTACAGTGTTGTGTTGAGACCTGCATTTCTTATTCCTAGCCCAATCATAGAACTTTTAGTAGAACTTTTTCTCGTTTAAATTTCCCACTAGTTTTTAAAAACTTTATTTTTAAATAATTATAGATTCACAGGAGGTTGCAGAGAAATGTTTAGGGAAGTCCTATGCACCCTTTCCCTAGCCTCCACTGTTAAAATCTTATATAACTATAGTACAGTATCAAAACCAAGGAATTGACATTGGTACAATCCATAGAGTTTATTCAGATTTCAAGTTATACTCATTTATGTTTGTATTGCTGTATGCAGTTTTATCACATTTAAGCTTATGTAACCTCCAACACCACTATCAAAATACTCAGCTGTACCTTCTCCACAATATACTTTGCTGTTGTTTCTTTACAGCTATGCCCATTTCCTCCTCTCCATCCCTAATCCCTGCCAGCCCCTAATCTGTTTTCCATCTTTATAGTTATGTTATTTCAGAAATGTTACATAAGTGAAATCATTTAGTGTATGTCCTTTGGTAATTGGCTCTTTTCACTTAGAATAATTTCTTTGAGGTTTTTCCAAGTTGTTACATGGATCAGTGATTTGTTCTGTCTTGTTGCTGAGAAATATTCCATTTTTTTTTTTTTTTACATACTACACTTTGTTTTACCACTCATTTATTGAAGGTGATTTGAGTAGTTTCTAGTTTTTTGATGATTATTATGTGCAAATAAGTTTTCATTTCTCTCAGATAAGTGCCCAGGAATGCAAATGCTGGTTTATTTGTCAGTGCATTTTTAGTTTTGAAAGGAACTGACCAAATTTTTTCTGGAGTGGCTGTATCATTTTCTCTCCTTACCAGCAATATATGAGCGATTCAGTTTCTCTGCATCCTTGCCAGCATTTCCTGTTATTATTTTTCATTTTAGCTATTCTCATGTACCCTGCATCTTCATGCGATAGTTTGGACTACTTACTGTCAACTGTTTTAAAAAGTCAAAATTCAGCTTTCGTCTTACAAAAAGTGATTTTTGGGGTGTCAGGATATAGGTTGTACAAAAACTGAATGCAAGAGCCTCCTATCATAGCATCAGAGTAGAGATATATATGTATGTTTAATTAATACGGATTTTGTGCTTGACCTGAACATATTTTGAAACATGGAAAAGTAAAAGTGAAAGTTGCTTAGTTGTGTCCAACGCTTTGTGACCCCATGGACTATACAGTCCATGGAATTCTCCAGGCCAGAATACTGGAGTGGGTAGCCTTTCCCTTCTCCAGGGGATCTTCCCAACCCAGGGATTGCACTCAGGTCTCCCACATTGCAGGCAGATTCTTTACCAGCTGAACCACAAGGGAAGCCCTTAAAACATGGAAAGAGTGGTTCATTTTCTTCTGTTCAGTGATACATGCTCCAGATTTAGCATGAGATGGGAGCATTGCATCTATTGGTCTCTAAGCTTCAGTTTTGCATCCTGGGCTGAGTTTAATGTTTTGGGACAATAGGGCTCTTGATAACCAGACAGCTGCTTAATCGGGTGCTTGATTGAAGAAACCATTTCTTCTACCCCAGAGGAGAACCTAACATTGCTGGAGTTAATGAAAAAGTATGTGATCTCAAACATGGCACCTCTCTAAGGGGTTAGGAAAACCAAAGGATTATGAAGATTTCAAAATTAGCTTTGTGTTTAGTCAGTTTTTCCATTGCATGCTGTCTTTCAAAAATTCTAATCCTCAAATAAGATATACTATATTGTATAATCAAAACAGCATTTTCTGGGAATGCTCTTTGGCATAGATGTTTTGAGAAAATGCTTAAGGGAGTGGTTTGTGACATAGAAGAAAGTTCTGTTTTTTGTTGAGACTTAGCTAGTGAGCCAGGGCCAGATACATAGTATTTCTATTTCAGTGTCTTCCATGGTGAAAGTGAGAGCAGTGGACTGATGATAGCTGTCTAAAGTCCCTTCATACTCTGACTTGTGAAGCAGAGAAAGCTGTGCTGAAAGCAAGATAAAAGGAAGGCCTGATGGTAATGTAAAACAGAAACTGAAAGTTTGTTTTCCTGCCACTGACTTCTGAAGGACTGAGGTTAATTCCCACACTGTGAGAGTTAGAGAGAAGCTGTTCTGATCCAAGGATGGTTCTTATCAGACTGTGCTTAATTTTTCTACCTTTTCTGATGGTGGAAGAGAATGAACCTACGCCACAGAGGATCTGGAGGCCTGGTCCAAAGCCTTGAAGGTTTGCTCCAGTATCTACGTTCCAGACTTCATAATTGGAGCTAAAATAAGTACCTTTTTCCTCAGGTCTGTCTGTTTGATCGGAAGAGAGCTTCCTTGCAGTAGGTGTGTCTGAGCATCTGAGTAGTATAATGGGACGCATTCTTGTTTCAGAATCAGATCTGAATTTGAATCCCCCCTCTGGTACTTTCTGGTTTGTGATTCTCTTTCACTGAGTATAAAGTAGGAATAACAATGCTTGTCTTAGAGAGTGATTTGGAGACTTACTGCACTGTCCTGTGTTTTGCCTTGGCATAATAGACATTCAGGAGTTGACTGTTATATCCTTTATGAATACTGGTGAATTGTTGCATAAGCTTATCTGCAAACAATACTGAACCCGTTTAACTTGTTCTTATTAATTTTTTTTCTCTCTTTGCACTGGATCAAAGAGTTTAAATTTAGATAAAGATTTTGTTCATTAAAACTGGGAGAATACACTAAACAAAAAATACTATACTAAAAAAATTTTTGCTGAAAGTAGTATATAACTTTAGTTTAAATTTTCACTTAAGATTTTTATAAAGACCGTTAATTGAAATTTCTGGTGACAGTGAAAGCTTTTTTCAGGGTTTCTTGAATTGCTCATTTAAATCAAATAATGAACAAGAACTTTAATGAGAATAAATATTACAGATGATATTCCATAAATGTCATTATTTGTCAGTTTCACAGACGAAATTAAGAATGCAAAAATAATGAACATTAGCCTCACTTAATTGTAAGAATAATCTTTAAATTGTTGTTCATTGGTTTTGAACTAGATTTCAAAACTATGTTAATACAAACTAGAAGTTATGTTGTGATGTTATTTTAATGAGCTTTAATCATAAGATATGTATTTATTAGTGCATTTTAAAGTGAATACCTTTGCATTTAGGAATCTCAGTTTTTCCTATTTCCTGTTTTTCTTCTGATATCTAGAATTAATGATGGCTTCTTCTCAACTTTTGATGGGGTTATGTCTAGTAAGCCCAGTATAAGTTGAAAATTTTTAAGTCTTAACTTAGTCTTGCCTACCTTAAACGTGCTCAGAACACTTACATTAGCCCACAGTGAGGCAAAATCATCTAACACAAAGCCTGTCTTATAGCAGAGTGTTGAATATCATGTAATTACTGAGACTGTACTGAAAGTGAAAACCATAGTGCTTGTCTGGGTACAGAATGGTGGTGCATTTAGCCTTGTGATTGTGTAGCTGACTGGGAGCCGTAACTTTCAGGTGCTGCCCAACTTCACAGCAGAGGTTCATAATGAATATTGCTAGCCTGGGAAAAGATGGAAGTTTGAAGTGCAGTTTCTACTGAAGGCATATTGCTTTCACACTATCATAAAATTGAAAAATCTCAAGTGAGGCCTTCATAAGTTGGGGTCCATCTGTGTAAATTCCTGTTATGGAGAGAAGAATTCATCTCAGAATACAAATTTCCATGTATGTTTGAGAAGATTTAGCTTTTTTATTTGCATAATTTGAATAGCAGAGCCTCATTTTTGGTTACCCTTCTGGAGACTAATTAGCCAATTCAAGTAGATTCTTTTTATGTTTTAAGTGTATTGATTTAGTTTTGGCTGTGCTGGGACTTTGTTGCTGCGCCGTCTAGTTGCAGTGAGCAGGCTGCTCTCTGGTTGTGGTACATGGGCTTCGCATTGCTGTGGCTTCTCGTTGCAGAGCACAGACTCTAGGGCATGTGCGCTGCAGTAGCTGTGATGCATGGGCTTAGTTACCCCACTGCATGTGGAAGCTTCCCAGACCAGGGATCAAACCCATGTTCCCAGCATTGGTAGGCAGATTCTTAACCACTGGACCACCAGGAAGTCCTAGTAGATTCTTAATTCAACAGTATTAAAAAAAAAAACAAAAAACTTTATATAAGCAGTATGAAATAATGGAACCCAAATCAGAAGATTTATTAGGTTCTGCCTCTTAATTGGACCTATGGCAAAGATTTAAATATTCTGAGCTTTTCCTTGTCTCTCATAGTAATAATGCCTGTTTTGCTTGTCTCACATGTTGACTACAAAAATCAAATGAAATAGGGAGCTTGCCTGATGGTCCAGTGGCTAAGACTCCATATTCCCAATGCGGGGGGCCCAGGTTTGATCCCTGATCAGGGAACTAGATCCACATGCAACAACTAAGACCTGGTGCAGTCAAATAAATAAATAAGAATATATAACATTTTTTTAAAAATCAAATGAAAAAACAGGTAAGAAAGGATTATTTAAATACTAAGGTGAATTTGATCTATACTGTGAGTTAAGTTGATCTATGATGCTGTTTGCCTTCATCATAAGTGAGTTTTAAACTGTAGTAGCTACCTTTACCTAGCACAGCAGAACAAGACTAATAGAGGAAAACCTTGACTTAAGGAAGGTCTACCTTTTTTGGAAAAAGATGGCTAGACTTCATGAACAGTTAGTTGATTGTGTTGCATTAGCAATAAACTAAAAAGCAAACACATGTAATACAGTTCCAGAATGTTAGAGCTAGAAAACACCTGGAATTTTCTAGGCAAGTCTTCTTACTTTACAAATGAAGGAACCGAGAGAGAGTTATGCATTTTCATAGAGATAAAATAAGATGCATTCTCATGGTAGTTAAGGAGATACAGTTTTTAAAATGGGTTGTATGAGGCGCTGACTTCAAATGTAACTTCAGGCAATGTTTCAGCCTTCTCTCAGCCTGTTTCATCATCTGAAAATTGGGACTGGTGATAACTTCATCTATTGTGTTGTTGTAGTAAAGGGAATGATATGTGTAAACTGCTTAGCACATTTATAGCACATGGTATGCACTCAAGAAATAGTGCCTCTATTATTAATATTATTTTTAGCTATTATGCAGAATCTTCCAGAACATTATTCACTCTCTCTGCTTGTTTAAAATATTGGCCAGTGGCCCAGCTCTCTTCCACTGAAACAACCAAAAGAGTGTGTTATGTTTATGTATCACAGAATTGAAAGAGAATATTCTTAAACAGATTAAAAACAAAGTTTAAAAACAAAAGGCCGAAAATTTAATGTAAATGATCATGTTTGTTGTCTAAGTTGTCAAAATTTAATAAAGAACTGAAATGATTTAGGTGCTTAAGAATTTATGACTGATAGATCTTATGGGATATGGAAATCATCTCCTGCCCTTAAATAAAATGACATAATAGACTTTTATTTCATTCAACCCACTAAACCCTTTCCTTTTTCCTTGTTAAGTATCGCTGTCTGTTCTGGGTCTGTGTAATGTCTTGTATCTGCTGTGCTTGGTCTGGTGCCAATGACAAGCCCTATGTGTTGATTTTTTTTTTTTTAACAGATTTTAGTTGAGAAAAAGTTGTGTACAGAATTATTTAGTATCAGTGAAGGTACATTATTTCACATGTTAATTATAGATATAAAACATTTTAAATTTCAGATTTCCTTTTCTTCTGGGGAACTGTATTTTTGATAACAACAACTTTAGTTGCCCTACTGAAAAAAGAAAACAAAGAAGTATCAGTAGGAAAAGAAGAAACTCAAGGGATCACAGACACTTACAAGCTGCTTTTTGCAATTGTAAAAATGCCCGCAGTTCTGACATTTTGCCTTCTGATTCTAACTGCAAAGGTAAGAGATTGATAAAGCAAATCCCCCATTCTGTTACAAGTACCGATATCATGGAATACTTCTGCTGCTGTTTCATAAGTCCCTTTTCACTAATACTAGAATTTAACAATGATAACTAATATACTTTATTTACTAAATGTATTTAAACAGATGTGATGATAGCAAATCAGACATAATTTCAAACTAAGCTAAATGTCTTAGGATCTTGAAAAAATTATGCCAATTTGAAGTACTTGTAGTCATTGTCAGTGTTTTTAATGAATGATATTAATGCTCAGAAGGGAAATGAATGCTATGAAAAACTAACAGCATTCTGCTATTAGAATGAGTATATACTTAATGTCAAAGGTATTGAAATTACTTACTTAGAAAGTAATTTACAAAGATATGGAAATGAATATTAGAAGTCTATTTAAAAATCAGTTGAACTATTTCAAAATGTTAAAAAGAAATATACCATCAAACAAATGGATGTTTTGGTGACAATTCTATATGTTTTCTCTATTAAGATGTCTTAATTTTTTATAGTTCTAAAATATTTTAAAGAGATTATGCTAGAAGAAAGGTAAGTATACTTTGTTATAATGAACTATTAGAATTATTATTCCTAAAATATAAAATTGGTTACAGGATTTTTGAACTATATATTTAAACCTATCTATATAAACACTTTCATAGCTATATTTTGATAACACTAAAGTAAAAATTATAGTCTCATTGTTTTGAAATAGTGAGTTTTCCCTCTCTGATAGGGAGGGTTGGGTTTTTAGGAAATTTTAGGAAGGTTTAAACTTAAGGTTCAACTTTAGAAAATGCTAAAAGGTTCAGTTCAGTTCAGTCACTCAGTCATGTCCGACTCTTTGTGACCCCCATGAACCGCAGCACACCAGGCCTCCCTGTTCATCACCAACTCCCAGAGTCCACCCAAACCCATGTCCATTGAGTCGGTGATGCCATCCACCCACTCATCCTCTGTCGTCCCCTTCTCTTGCCCTCAATCTTTCCCAGCATCAGGGTCTTTTCAAATGAGTCACCTCTTCGCATCAGCTGGCCAAAGTATTGGAGTTTCAGCTTCAACATCAGTCCTACTAATGAACACCCAGGACTGATATCCTTTAGGATGGACTGGTTGGATCTCCTTGCAGTCCAAGGGACTCTGAAGAGTCTTCTCCAAAACCAGAGTTCAAAAGCATCAATTCTTCAGTGCTCAGCTTTCTTTATAGTCCATCTCTCACATTCATACATGACCACTGGAAAAACCGTAGCCTTGACTAGATGGACCTTTGTTGACAAAGTAATGTCTCTGCTTTTTAATATGCTGTCTAGGTTGGTCATAACTTTCCTTCCAAGGAGTAAGTGTCTTTTAATTTCAAAGGTTCAAGAAAGTTAATACTATTATAATGTATTATCTAATTACATCATTTAGAGATAACCATTGGTAGTATTTTTGGTATATTTCTGCTTTCCCCTATGTAGGTATATGTATGTGCATGCACATGTATATACACACTTTACATGTATAAATATAATTAATACATTAGCTATAGTTAATATATACACACAAATACTTTAAAAGTGAAATTGCATGTAATTTTTATCTTGTTATTGTCTTATTCCATATTCCTATATCATTAATATTTGATAACATGCTTTTTAATAGCTATAAATTGTTACAGTATATAAATGTGCTATAATTTACTAATTTTTTCTATTATTGTATATTTAATTTGCCATGTGTTTTAATTACAAAACTGTACTAGTGAATATATTTGGGTGTAATTCTTTGGTGTTCTGAATATTTCCTTCCAGTAGATTCTTAGGTTCTTTCCTTCCAGTAGATTCAGTGAGTATGATTGTTAAATTGCTTTCTAAAAGATTTTATAATTTATACTGTCACCAGGAGAAGGCAATGGCACCCCACTCCAGTACTCTTGCCTGGAAAATCCCATGGACGGAGGAGCCTGGTAGGCTGCAGTCCATGGGGTCGCTACAGTCAGACACGATTGAGCGTCTTCACTTTCACTTTTCACTTTCATGCATTGGAGAAGGAAATGGCAACCCACTCCAGTGTTCTTGCCTGGAGAATCCCAGGGACGGGGAAGCCTGGTGGGCTGCCGTCTATGGGGGTCGCACAGAGTCGGACACGACTGAAGTGACTTAGCAGCAGCAATATATAAGGAGTTGCTTCAAATACAGAGTCTAGAATTCCATGTTCCCCCTTTAAAGTAAACCTCATTAAAAGTAACGTCTCTTCTAACTTTTAACATCATAGATTAGTTTTCCCTACTTTCCAGTTTTATATAAGTGGAGTATCCAGTATGTTTTCTTACGTCTGGCTCTTGTACTCTTTTACTCAACATCATATTTGTGTAATTTATCCATATTATTTATAGCAATAGTTTGTTCATCTTGTTGCTTATAATATTCCTTTGTAGGAATATACCACAATTTATTTATCCCATTCTATCAGGAGATGTTTAGGTTATTTCTACTTTTGGACCATTATAACTAGTGCTTCTGTGAACTTTTGTGTACGTTACTTTTGGTGAATGTAGGTAAACATTTCTGCTGGGTAAATACCTAGGAGTAGAATTGCTGGGCCATAAGAAATGCATAGTCTATATGCATTAATATAAGAAATGCATAGTCTATACTATAAACAGTTTCTTGATTGTTCCAATTTTCCCTACCACAAGCACTGTTAGAGAGTTTTAGTCATTACACAGCCTTGAAACCATAGTATTGTCTTTTCAATTTTAGCCTTTCTGGCGGGTATGTCATAGCATCTCATTAGGATTATAATTTTTAATTTCCCTGATGACTAAAGAAATTGAGCATCTTCTCATATGGTTATTGGCCATTTGAATATCCAGAGTTCCCCCTTTCTTTAAATTTGTAGAATTTTTATTTTTTATGTATCCTGGATATGAGGGCTTTTGTTGGATATATGTATTGCAGATATCTCCTACACCACTTTTAAGTTGGGAAGAGAAAGTATGAAATATCTTTGACTTTTAATTTTTTGTGTGTGAACTTCGCTCTTTGGCTTCATTCTGAGAAGTTAAAGTATTTGAAGTAATATTTAGTGTTAAAATATTTTTTATTTGTATATTTTTACTTACTGAAAATTTACTTGTATAATTGGAGGAATACCCATATGTTTATCCAAATTCTATAATTAATTGTTAATAGTTAGGTCTACTTTTTTATTCTGTAAATTATGTTATTTTACATATTTCTTATGAAGTATTAGATAGTAATTTGTACATATCATGCCCTTTTATCCATAAATGCTTTAAGTATGTAGTGTATCTCCTAAGAATAAGGACTTCGTCCTGCAAAGCCACAACTTGATAAAAAATCAGGAAGTTTAAATTGATACAATACCATTTTCCTTTTAGCAAATTATTTATTTTCTGCTATGCTGAGTCTTCATTGCTGCATGCGGGCTTTCTCTAGTTGCAGTGAGTGGGGGCTGCTCCTTGTTGCAGTGCCCTGGCTCCTCGTTGCAGTGCGCTGGCTCCTCCCTGCAGTTGGTTCTCCTCTTGTGGAGCATGGGCTTCAGTAGTTGCAGCACACCAGCTCAGTACTCGTGGCCCACGAGCTCTAAAGCACAGGCTCAGTAGTTGCAGTGCTTGGGCTCTAGTTGCTCCACAACATATGCGATTTTCCCAGACCAGGGATTGAACCCGTGTCCCCTGCATGGGCAGGTGGATTCTTAGCCACTACCACCAAGGAAGTCCAACACAATACCGTTTTCTAGTCATAGTCCGTATCCAGATTTCCCTAGTTATCCCCTAGAGCAGCCTTTATAACTTAATTTTTTTCTGGCCAGCAATCCAATTTAGGATCACATACTGCATTTAGTTGGTATGAGCCCTTCTTTGTTCTTCATGACCTGCTGGGCACACTTTTTTTTTGGTTTTTTTTTTTAAGATTACTTATTTGTTTATATTTGGCTGTGCTGGGTCTTTTATACTGCATGGGCTTTCCCTGTTTGCACCGAGTGAGGGCTATGTTCTAGTTGGAGTACACAGGCTTCTCATTGTGGTGGCTTCTCTTAGTGAAGCTCCTGGGCTCTAGGGTGCTGGGCTTCAGTATTAAGTACTTAGTATTCAGTACTAAGCACAGGCTTAGTAGTTGTGGGGCTTCGTTGCTCTGTTGCATGTGGAATCTTCCCAGACCAGGGATTGAACTAGTGTCCGCTGCATTGGCAGGGGGATTCTTTATCACTGGACCACCAGAGAAGTCCATCCTGGACCTTTTAAAAAATATTATTTTATTTTATTGGATCATAATTGATTTACAATGTTGTATTAGTTTCAGGTGTACAGGAAAGTAGTTCAGTTACACATATACATATATTCATTCTGTTTTAGATTCTTTTTTCATATAGGTTGTCAGAATTTTGAGTAGAGTTTCCTGTGCTCTACAGTAGGTCATTGTTGGTTATCTATCTATATAGTGGTATGTAGTGATCTAGACACTTTTAAAGAAGACAGGCCGGTTATTCTGTAGAAAGGCCTTCCGTTTATGTTTGTCTAATGTTTCTTCATGTTTAGGTCCATTTTGTGAATATATGTCAGAAATATCACAGAAATAATACTGTGAATCTTCAGGGAAGTTTATCAGGAGCCATATCATGTCCCTTTAACCATTAATTATTGTGTTAACCTTGATTACCTTGTTTAATACATTGCAAGATTATTATTTTTCCTTTTGTAATTAAAAATTCATTTGTAGGGAAGTACTTTGAGGCCATCTAAATATCTTGTTTCACCTCAAACTTTGCACACTACAATATTTTAGCATTCTTACTCTTTTTTTTGTGGTTGTTTTTAAGAATTAATCTAAGCATACTTTTTTTTTTTATCCATCATTTAAATCAACCTCTTAGATATGTTTTCTCAGAATTACTTTTGAAAAGCTAGATGACTTTTTGTTGTCAGTCAGAAATCATCAAAAATGTGTATGGTATGTGGCAATGATACTTCATTTTAACCAGATTTATTTGGAGTCCAGAGCTTTTCTTTTAAACTTAAAATATACAGAGCAGTAAGTTTAGACTTGAACACTGTTGATTGTGAGACAGAAATTTTTGAAATGGAAATTTAATTGTAATTAAAATTACAGTTCAAAGACTGCTGAATTTTCACTTGTTTTCACTCCATATTTGTAAGTAGACCATAGAGCTAAGTATGCCTCCATAACTTGCTTGTTGTACCAGATATGATACTTACTTCTAACTGGCATGAGTCATTGATAAGACTGAGGTTTCTAAATTACTTACGTATACTTGGAGGAAAATATTTCATAAGTCATAAATTAAAATATTTTTTTGTTTTTATATTGCAGATTGGTTTTTCAGCAGCAGATGCAGTAACAGGACTGAAATTGGTAGAAGAGGGAGTACCCAAAGAACATTTAGCCTTACTGGCAGTTCCAATGGTTCCTTTGCAAATAATATTGCCTCTGATTATCAGCAGATACACTGCAGGTCCCCAGCCACTAAACATATTTTACAAAGCCATGCCCTACAGGTAAAAATGAAATGAAACCTTACTAAATAAGAGAGGTTAAATGAGGAACAGTCATCAGTATCACTAATGTCTATGTATAGAGTGTAAATGGTAAAAGGCTTGAAAAACATCTTAACTTCTGTATCATTTATATGCACTTTCATCTCTTTTAAACTTCCTAACAGGTTTTAGATTCAGGCTTCTTTCATATGGTAGGCACACAGATTTCTGTTTCTGTTATTCTTTTTTAACCTAAAATAGAAGTCAACTCCACCTTTCTTTCTTATTCTGTAGATTATTGTTTGGATTAGAATATGCTCTACTGGTCTGGTGGACTCCTAAAGTAGAACATCAAGGGGGATTCCCTATATATTACTATATTGTAGTGCTGCTGAGTTATGCGTTACATCAGGTAAGCTTGCAGTGGTTTTTCCCAGGCAGTAAACTGTCCTGTGTAAAATAAAGATGTTTTTCTACAGTTTCCTTAAAATAATGATAATAAATTTTAAGATTTATGCATGAATTGGATACTGAAGAAATTAGTAAACTTTAAAGCTTGTGGATTTAAATATATATACACACACACACATATATATATATTTATTTGGCTGTCTTGGATCTTAGTTGTGGCACTTGAGATCTTCTCTAGTTGTGGCATGGGCTGCAGAGTGTGCAAACTCAGTAGTAGTGGCACACGGACTTAGCTGCTCCATGGCATATGGGATCTTAGTTCCCTGACCAAGGATCGAACCTGTGTTTTCATGTTCCTAAATGGAGGGTTAATTCTTTCTGCTTAAGCACTTTTTGCCTCTCAAGGAGATTTTCCTCTTCAGTTTGTCATGTAAATTTTTAATTATATATAAGAAAGTTATATGCATATAATTATATATTCATATTACCTTTGGATATTTGAGTGCTTACATGTATAATACATATATCCACACATATGATATCTTTAGGTATGGTATAAATATGAAGTTTTGCTTATTACTGTATGCATCCTTCAGTGCCACCTCACTTGTCATTCTCAATTGAGCCTTCCTTGAATACATGTGATAGAATTAATCTCCTGTTTATTTAGGCCCTGATAGCATGATGTATGCACTTCCTCTTTTTACAGTATTTACTACATTTAATTGTATTTATTTATTCCCGTTTTCCCAGCTTAGAATAAATTCTTCAAGGGCACAGAAGGACTGTATCTTATTCATCTTTGTATTACTGTGACCAGACTTAAAGCCTGGCCTGTAGCAGGGGCTCAATAAATATTTGTTGGTTTGAGTTTAAAAAGAGTCATGAAAATTAATTTTCAGATTTATGCTTTTAATGTTCTTAATTTAGACCATATCTTTCTAAAGTTTAGTTGTCCTGAAGATGTTTTATGTTTTCCTTGTAGGTTACATTGTACAGCATGTATGTTTCCATAATGGCTTTTAATGCGAAGGTTAGTGATCCACTTATTGGCGGAACATATATGACCCTTTTAAATACTGTGTCCAACCTGGGAGGAAACTGGCCTTCTACGGTAGCTCTTTGGCTGGTAGATCCCCTCACAGTAAAAGAGTGTGTAGGAGCATCAAACCAGAATTGCCGAACACCTGATGCTGTTGAGGTAAGTAAGTTGCAATTTTAGTTAATAGTAAGCGAATATTAAGATACTAATTTCCTCATTTTGCCTCTAGAGGTACTTCATCTTTTTAAAATCATATCTGCCCAGTCTCTAATAGTTTTTTTCTTTCCCACCGTAACTGAGGGTATAACACACTCAAATCAGTAAAAGTAGCTCACTTGGAGTTCCTTCTCAGCAAGGAAGGAATCTCCTCTACCTTGTGTACCATTGTCCTATACAATAGGAATTTAATATTAGTACATGAAAGTTTTATAATGATAGAAGGGAAATTCCATTGGCTTTCATGTTACAAATGGAGCTAAAACTGAGTGGTTAGTAGTTCGTTGGTAAATTATTTCAAAGTAACATTAACCCACTTCTAGAGTAAACTCATTGAAAATTTCTGCACACTTCCAAATATGAAAAGCTGTATCTTGAAAATGAATATTGTTTACAGCAAGAGCTGAAAATTGTTTTTAATACTCTTAGTAGCATTAGACAGATTAAGATACATTAACTTTGGAGAAGGAAATGGCAACCCACTCCAATATTCTTGCCTGGGAAACCCCATGGACAGAGGGGCCTGGCAGGCTACAATCTGTGGGTCCAAGAGTTGGACACGACTTAGCGACTGAACAACAACAACAAAATTTTACTTAACATTGTGACATGAGCATGACCCTGTATCCTTAAATACTTCTTGAGTGCATACCTTTTTTCTTTTTATAGTTGTTTTATTTAAATTAGGGTCCATATAAGTTCCCTTTACTGTGTTTTATTATTTTTCCTGTTACATCTCTTTAATTCTATAACAGTTCCCCTCTTTTTTGGGGGTAGTAATAAAAAATATATCTAACATTAAAAAAAGATACATTAACTAGTTTTGTCACTTGAATGAAATGTTTGAGCACAAAAGTATTTTGATTAATCCTTTAAATCACAAAGTAGAAACGTATAAAGTGCTGAATACTTCCATTTTGAAATTGTGGAGTATTTATTATAATTTTATTTTTACAGCTTTGCAAAAAACTCGGTGGCTCGTGTGTTACTGCACTGGATGGTTATTATGTGGAATCTGTTATTTGTGTTTTGATTGGATTTGGTTGGTGGTTCTTTCTTGGTCCAAAACTTAAAAAATTACAGGATGAAGGACCATCTTCATGGAAATGCAAAAGAGACAAGTAATGCATTCACAACTGGACATTCTAGGAAGGTAACTCTAATTTAGTTTTAACTCAGAGAGTTATGATAATCAGTGTACAGGAGTATAAAATATTATTTTAAACAGGAAATTATTAATATAAAATGCCAAATGGTTAAAAATATAGAAACCTCTCTGTATATTTAAATATACTTTTTCCTTACCTTGTCAATGTATTTAAAGTTTACTTAAGTTCAGGGAATTGGTACTAAAATAACTTTTCTGGTCTTGTTATTTGATTTATAGATCTTTTTAATTTACTGACCAAAGCATGTTTTAAGCTGCAGTGCAGTAGTCATGGGTGATAACCATGCAGTCAAGTATTGTTATTGTACCTATCATTGAGCTATGTTAAAATTTTTGGTAAAATATGATAAGTGGAACATAGCTTGATATTCATGTACTATCCACAACTAGTCTGGCCTTGTCAGTTAAATCTTATTTTGAATTGCAAATTGGTAAAATGTTATGTGGAATTTGCTGAGATGAGAATGTAAACTACTGAAATACCATTTTAATTGTTATTTTCTGACTGTAACCACATTGTGCTAATGAATCTGTGTTAAAGACTATTTTAAATGTATTTCCTGCTTTTGTAAACATTAAAGATTTATAAGAAGATTATTCAAACTATTTTTTATAAAATGAAAGCTATGACTTCTAATTTATTGATTCCCCTTCTCCTCCCCCTTTTTGGAAGCTATCTTGATTCCTTTTTAACTCTTATCCTAAAGCATACATATGTTTTTTGTCATAAGTACTTCATGGCACATGGACAGCTCACAAGGGCATCAAATTTAATGTTGTATGTATGTTTGTGGCAAAGTTTTGAAAATAAAAATTAAATGTTTTTCTTCAAGTAGTTTGTTTTTGTTATTGACAGGAAAAAAAAAACAGTAAAACTTACTGATTAAGTAAAATTTAAATTAATAATACTGTAGTTTTAGAAACTAATGTTTTGAAGAGAGAGACAAAGACATTTTGTGCCTTTGACACGTTATGTACTGGAAAAGGTTTCTTAATTAAGCACTTTACTAATGAGAAAAGATCTCACAATTGCTTTATACCAAATCAGGTACTAATTTTTACTTATTAAAGCACAGCCTTCTGTTTGTAAACTGTAGTTTCCAATTGAGAATTGCTTTCCCAGGAGAATTAAGGTTTTGAGTACTTTAACAATTTCCAGCATATTATGTGAACCTGGTGATAAGGTTCTATGCGTGTTTTGTGTTGTATGGTACTTTGACTCTTTAGAGAGTACATAAATCTTTCAAAAGTTTGAGAAAAGGAGATAGTAAGTTGACTCTCATTTAATAACTATTATCTTTGTGGGAAAATGCATACTACTGTTTGATTATGTTAATTTAATGACATAGATTGAGTTTTAGGGTGGGATTTTTGTAAGTAATGGAGGAGAAAGTAGGTGGGAGAAAATGGCATCTGAAGAAACATAGAGGCACTGGCTTCTAGAACTCACACATTGGCATTGGAAAGCCTGTGTTAGGCATTGATGTCAGATCCTGAAGAATCACCTGAAAAATCATCCTAGAAATACACCAAATGATAGACTACAGTACTTTATCTGGTGGGTTTTCCATTGTCATGTATTATAGTCAAAATATGTACTTGAATAAAGAAAACCCACTTAATCCACATGTGAAATTTATTTGGATTTTTAACTTTTGGATTAAGACACATCGCCATGATTAACTTTATTTTTTCCCCATATTGTTACAAATTATACATAAACGTACTTTTAAGTTTATAGATCGTTAGGACTTAAAGTTTTAAAGTGTATTTTAAGCCTTAGCTATAAGGTGAAAGCCATTCTTTGCATTTGCTCAATAAATGAACTCATGGTTTAAGTTATAGTCCTTTGGGTATTTGGATACATGCTTGTAATATATGTCACAAATGACTTGTTAATATCAATGTTTATACACTGATCACTGATGGCATCTTATAAATGATCGACCTGAATGTGAGGATCTGTTTGTTGTAAATCTACTAGAAAATGCCTATTTTTGCGCGTAAGTGTTTTTCCTTATATTAATAGATATTAATAGATATATACTAATAGATTAACATATTAATGTCTTCCCTGGTGGCTCAGACGGTAAAACATCTGTCTGCAATGCTGGAGACTCGTGTTTGATCCCTGGGTCGGGAAGGTCCCCTGGAGAAGGAAATGGCAACCAACTCCAGTACTCTTGCCTGGAAAATTCCATGGACAGAGGAGCCTGGTAGGCCACAGTCCATGGGGTTGCAAAGAGTTGGACACGACTGAGCTACTTTACTTACTTAATATATTAATAGATATTAATAGATCCTGATAAACTCTATCCTTAAGGGTGAACATTAACTCCTCCAGTTAATTATATATTTCAGTTCAGTTCAATTCAGTCGCTCAGTTGTGTCCGACTCTTTGCAACCCTGTGGTCTGCAGCACTCCAGGCTTCCCTATCCATCACCAACTCCCAGAGCTACTCAAACTCATGTCTTGAATGGGTGTTGCCATCCAACCATCTTATCCTCTGTCGTCCCCTTCTCCTCCCACCTTCAATCTTTCCCAGCATCAGGGTCTTTTCTAGTGAGTCAGTTCTTCTCATCAGATAGCCAAAGTATTGGAGTTTCAGCTTCAGCATTAATCCTTCCAATGAATTACATATTTACTGGCTAATAATGGATATCAGTATCAGTTCAGTTGCTCAGTCGTGTCTGACTCTTTGCGACCCCATGAATCGCAGCACGCCAGGCTTCCCTGTCCATCACCAACTCCTGGAGTCCACCCAAACCCATGTCCATTGAGGCAGTGATGCCATCCAACCATCTCATCCTCTGCGTCCCCTTCTACTCCTGCCCTCAATCTTTTCCAGCATCAGGGTCTTTTCAAGTGAGTCACTTCTTTGCATCAGGTGGCCAAAGTATTGGAGCTTCACCTTCACCATCAGTTCTTCCAGTGAACACCCAGGACTGATTCCCTTTAGGATAGACTGGTTGGATCTTCTTGCTGTCCGAGGGACTCTCAAGAGTCTTCTCCAACACCACAGTTCAAAAGCATCAATTCCTTGGTGCTCAGCTTTCTTTATAGTCCAATTCTCACATCCATACATAACCACTGGAAAAACCATCAGATCAGATCAGATCAGTCTCTCAGTCGTGTCTGACTCTTTGCAACCCCATGAATCGCAGCACGCCAGGCCTCCCTGTCCAACACCAACTCCTGGAGTTCACTCAGACTCACGTCCATCGAGTCAGTGATGCCATCCAGCCATCTCATCCTCTGTCGTCCCCTTCTCCTCTTGCCCCGGATCCCTCCCAGCATCAGAGTCTTTTCCAATGAGTCAACTCTTCGCATGAGGTGGCCAAAGTATTGTTCAGCTTTAGCATCATTCCTTCCAAAGAAATCCCAGGGCTGATCTCCTTCAGAATGGACTGGTTGGATCTCCTTGCAGTCCAAGGGACTCTCAAGAGTCTTCTCCAACACCACACTTCAAAAGCATCAATTCTTCAGTGCTCAGCCTTCTTCACAGTCCAACTCTCACATCCATACATGACCACAGGAAAAACCATAGCCTTGACTAGATGGACCTTTGTTGGCAAAGTAATGTCTCTGCTTTTCAATATGCTATCTAGGTTGGTCATAACTTTCCTTCCAAGGAGCAAGCATCTTTTAATTTCATGGCTACAGTCACCATCTGCAGTGATTTTGGAGCCCAGAAAAATAAAGTCTGACACTGTTTCCACTGTTTGCCCATCTATTTCCCATGAAGTGATGGGACCAGATGCCATGATCTTCGTTTTCTGAATGCTGAGCTTTAAGCCAACTTTTTCACTCTCCTCTTTCACTTTCATCAAGAGCCTTTTTAGTTCCTCTTCACTTTCTGCCATAAGGGTGGTGTCATCTGCATATCTGAGGTTATTGATGTTTCTCCCGGCAATCTGGATTCCAGCTTGTGTTTCTTCCACTCCCGCATTTCTCGTGATATACTCTGCATAGAAGTTAAATAAGCAGGGTGACAATATACAGCCTTGACGTACTCCTTTTCCTATTTGGAACGAGTCTATGGTTCCATATCCAGTTCTAACTGTTGCTTCCTGACCTGCGTATAGCTTTCTCAAGAGGCAGGTCTGGTCGTCTGGTATTCCCATCTCTTTCAGAATTTCCCACAGTTTATTGTGATCCACACAGTCAAAGGCTTTTGCATAGTCAATAAAGCAGAAATAGATGCTTTTCTGGAACTCTCTTGCTTTTTCCATGATCCAGCGGATGTTGGCAATTTGATCTCTGGTTCTTCTACCTTTTCTAAAACCAGCTTGAACATCAGGAAGTTCACGGTTCCCATATTGCTGAAGCCTGGCTTGGAGAATTTTGAGCATTACTTTACTAGCGTGAGATGAGTGCAATTGTGCGGTAGTTTGAGCATTCTTTGGCATTACCTTTCTTTGGGATTGGAATGAAAACTGACCTTTTCCAGTCCTGTGGCCACTGCTGAGTTTTCCAAATTTGCTGGCATACTGAGTGCAGCACTTTCACAGCATCATCTTCCAGGATTTGAAATAGTTCAACTGGAATTCCATCACCTCCACTAGCTTTGTTCGTAGTGATGCTTTCTAAGGCCCACTTGACTTAACATTCCAGGATGTCTGACTCTAGGTCAGTGATCACACCATCATGATTATCTCGGTCATGAAGATCCTTTTTGTACAGTTCTGTGTATTCTTGTTACCTCTTCTTAATATCTTCTGCTTCTGTTAGGTCCATACCATTTCTGTCCTTTATCGAGCCCATCTTTGCATGAAATGTTCCCTTGGTTTCTCTAATTTTCTTGAAGAGATCTCTAGTCTTTCCCATTCTGTTGTTTTCCTCTATTTCTTTGCATTGATCACTGAAGAAGGCTTTCTTATCTCTCCTTGCTATTCTTTGGAACTCTGCATTCAGATGCTTATATCTTTCCTTTTCTCCTTTGCTTTTCGCTTCTCTTCTTTTCACAGCTATTTGTAAGGCCTCCCCAGACAGCCATTTTGCTTTTTTGCATTTCTTTTCCATGGGGATGGTCTTGATCCCTGTCTCCTGTACAATGTCACGAACCTCTGTCCATAGTTCTTTGGGCACTCTATCAGATCTAGTCCTTTAAATCTATTTCTCACTTGCACTGTATAATCATAAGGAATTTGATTTAGGTCATACCTGAATGGTCTAGTAGTTTTCCCTACTTTCTTCAATTTAAGTCGAATTTGGCAATAAGGAGTTCTTGATCTGAGCCACAGTCAGCTCCCGGTCTTGTTTTAATACTTTCAGCTAAATTTCTAAGAGTCCTTTTGCAGTACTAACCAGGAGATGAAATCCACCAACCCTCAAATTTAACTCCTTTAAGGACAAATTCTGAAAGAGATGGGAATACCAGACCACATGACCTGCCTCTTGAGAAACCTATATGCAGGTCAGGAAGCAACAGTTAGAACTGGACATGGAACAACAGACTGGTTCCAAATAGGAAAAGGAGTACGTCAAGGCTTTATATTGTCACCCTGATTATTTAATGTATATGCAGAGTACATCATGAGAAACGCTGGGCTGGAGGAAGCACAATCTGGAATCAAGATTTCTGGGAGAAATATCAATAACCTCATATATGCAGATGACACCACCCGTATGGCAGAAAGTGAAGAAGAACTAAAGAGCCTCTTGATGAAAGTGAAAGAGGAGAGTGAAAAAGTTGGCTTAAAGCTCAGCATTCAGAAAACGAAGATCATGGCATCTGGTCCCATCACTTCATAGCAAACAGATGGGGAAACAGTGGAAACAGTCACTGATTTTAGTTTTCTGGGCTCCAAAATCACTGCAGGTGATGATTGCAGCCATGAAATTAAAAGATGCTTACTCCTTGGAAGGAAAGTTATGACCAACCTAGATAGCATATTCGAAAGCAGAGACATTACTTTGTCAACAAAGGTCCGTCTAGTCAAGGCTATGGTTTTTCCAGTGGTCATGTATGGATGTGAGAGTTGGACAATGAAGAAAAATGAGCATCGAAGAATTGATGCTTTTGAACTGTGGTATTGGAGAAGACTCTTTGAGAGTCCCTCGGAGAGCAAGGAGATCCAACCAGTCCATCCTAAAGAATATCAGTCCTGGGTGTTCATTGGTAGGACTGATTTTGAAGCTGAAACTCCAATACTTTGGCCACCTGATGCGAAGAGGTGACTCATCTGAAAAGACCCTGATGCTGGGAAAGATTGAGGGCAGGAGGAGAAGGGGATGACAGAGGATGAGATGGTTGGATGGCATCACCGACTCAATGGACATGGGTTTGGGTGGACATTCTGGGAGTTGGTGATGAACAGGGAGGCCTGGCGTGCTGCAGTTCATGGGGTTGCAAAGAGTCAGACATGACTAAGCGACTGAACTGAACTGAATTTGACAGTGCTAATTTTATAATGCAATTACTATTTAGTCTGAGATGGGGATCCGTTCCATTTTTTACGTGTTAAAATTACTATTAGAGTCTGTTAGTCTTCATTTTAGTCCTCTAAGTTGTTAGCAAGGTGAATGGGCATGGAGATTAGCTCTCCATGCTAATAGTCCTTCCTGGAATTCTGTTTTGATAGAAGCAAGTCCTGTATCAGAGCAGAATAGTTAATGTACAGGACTCATATCCTCTCCTTAAGCGAAGAGAAACTTTGTTGGATATTGTTTTTAAGGAGGTCTGTTTGTTGTCTTTTTTTTTTGCCTTCAGGGGGCAGGCATTATTTTTGGAGAAAATAGTTTTATATAACAGAATGAAAATTTTATTTATTTAAATAATTGATTTTATTTTTTTATTATTTATTTTATTTTTTGGCCACACTGTACAGCGTGTGGTATCTTAGTTCCCTGACCAGGGATCAGACAGACTCCCTCTGCAGTGGAAGCATGGAGTTTTAATCACTGGACCACCAGGGAGGTCCCAGAATGAAAATTTTATGATTAATTATAGTTTCTCTTTTTAAAAAATGTTTAAAAGATCATCTTAATGTATCAGCAGTATTAATTTGCATAATTTATAAGAAGTCTTGAAGCATGGAGGAAAAGGTTGCTAAATTTTAATAGTTTTCTATTATCAATATAGGTATAACTTTTTATAATAATTTTGTGTGAAGAATAATGATTAAATAGCATGTTTGAAATAAAGAATTTGGTACAATTCTTAGGAGTTATCCTAAGTATCTAAATTTAGCACCTTAATTTCAATAAATAAGTCAGTATTATAAATTATTATTTATATTAATAAAATTATTATTCTATATTAATAATTATTTCAACTAAATTGAGTCACTATTATAGAATATGAGTATTAAAGTCTAGTCTTAATTTCATCAAAGTGACTTTTAAATGTTGGGGAAAGTTTACTTTTTATAGCCTTATAGTTAATGAAATTGAAATTTTTTATCACAAGCAACTATACAATTAGGATAATATAAAATTGGGACAAAATTTTGATATTTTAAAAAGTGAAACATATCCCATAAATTGGTTGATTACCATTGTCAAGTTATATTGATAAATCTGTATCTATTGTCCTCTGATAGTGCCTTTGCAAGGATTACTGTAAAATTGAAAAAATTACTCAATTTTGAAAGCCACCATTGTTGAGGTTAATCACTGCCCCTGTGTACAGTTTTGAGTTAAAAATGCACAGTCCAAAATCATTTTAATTATCATCTTTGGAAGATCTAGCATTAGTTTTGATAGCTTAGCATTAAGTACATGTGAAACATTTATTTGGCTTATTTATTAAAAGAGGTGCATTAAAGTTTGATACTTGTGCAGTATTTAAGTATGTAGAGTATATTTGAAATAAAGTCTCCATATTTTTATTTAAAGAATGATTTAATGCTCAAAATGATTGCTTAACAATCTCTAAAGTATAAAACAATGGAAGATTGCTTTCATTTTTATTAAGTATTAGCTAAGTTTACCTTCAAATCATTCATGTCAAAATTATGCTAGCTTGGCATTATATAATAAAGCAAATACGGTGATTTCAAGAGATACGCACTTAAACCACATTTCTTTTTTTCTGTTTTTATGAAGTCAGCCTGCAGTGTTGATTGTACTGTTAGTAACCCGGGCAAAGTGAAAATAGGTAGAGGCACGCCACTTCTCCTTCAAGAGAAGGTAATATATATGGGCAGTTTGAAAATATGTAGAATTTCCTTTGACACATTTGTGTATGGATGTGGCTTCTTTAGTAGTTATAGTTTTGAAAATTTCTTTAAAGGACAGTTTGGGACTGTAGGTAAAATGTTTTGTTTCTACAGAGTTAGAGCTTTCTGAACAAATTTTACTCAGACTTGGGACTGAGAAGAGAAGTCATGAAAGTTAAATTGTGACTGAACAGATAGTGAGAAACCATCCAGAATGTATTAGTTTGCTAGGGCTGCCTTAACAAAATACTGTGGACTACAGGCTTAACTAGTGGCTCAGACCGTAAAGCGTCTATCTGCAATGCAGGAGACCTGGGTTTGATCCCTGCGTGGGGAAGACACCCTGGAGAAGGAAATGGCAGCATTTCCAGTATTCTTGCCTGGAAAATCCCATGGACTGCAGAGCCTGGTAGGTTACAGTCCATGGGGTCGCAAAGAGTCGGACACGACTGAGCGACTTCACTTTCACTTTCACAGGCTTAAACAAAGGAAATTAATTTTCTCACAGTTGTGGAGGCTGGAAGTCTAAGATGAAGATGATGGTAGGTTTGGTTTCTCCAGTCCCTCCTTGTTTTGGAAACTGCCACCTTCTTGCTATCTTCACATGACCTTTCCTCTGTGTGTAAACATCCCAGATGTCTCTTCCTCTTACAAGGACACCAGTTCTGTTGATTAAGACACCCACCCTAATGACTTAACAACCTTATTTGCCTCTGTAAAGGCCCAAGCTCTGGGAGTCAGTGATGGACAGGGATGCCTGGTGTGCTGCAGTCCATGGGGTCCCAGAGAATCGGACACGACTGAGCAACTGAACTGAACTGAACTGAATTGAAAGGCCCTATCTCTAAATACAGTTATATTGGAAGTTAGTACTTAAACATAAGAATTTTGGAAAGACACAATTCAGTCCATAACACAGATGGTTACATCTCTACTAGGCACAGTTCAAGGGGGATGACAGTGAAGACCATGGAGACAGCTCTGGGCTGTAAATCTGGAGATACAAGTCTTGTCTTCCCACTAAAGACATATATTTACATTCCAAAGGATAAAAGTCTAGGATCCTTACCAAGGAGAATTTGGTTAAATTAAGGAGATAAGATATATCTTCCTTTTCCTGGAAGAGAGGAGAGCTTCCATACAGCTATCCTTTATAGGGCCCCAAATTCATATTTTGAAGTTCCTCCTCTATAGTACTAAGCCTGTTATATGTCAGCTTTTATAACTTTTATCAATCTGGCTCACTCCACAGGTGAGAATTGAGAATTGGAGTATGGGAAACCGGTGTGGTTATTAAAAGTAATAAGTCCTGCTCCAGAAACTTTGTGTGTACATTCAGTACAATGTGGATAAATAATAGCTTAACAGACAAGTAAGTTTCTTGAAACTGAAACTTACAAGTTTCAATTGAAATTGAATTCTGCTTAATTCACATTTTTTGGTTATATTATGGTCAGAGGCCTGGGGTTATGAAAACCTGTGTCTTAGAAGCAAGTCTCAAGTGATTAGATATTTCTTTTTATCTTTTCTTCTAGCCTAAATGGGGCAAATTATCTAAGTAATTCAATTTAAGGTTATAATGAAAACGAAAGTGCAGTCCTTTGGAGGAAAGGAAATTGTAAATTTATAAAAGTATTTCAGTAGTGAAGTATGAGCTGAGGCAAAAATTGTAAGGTTTAAGTGAAAGAAGTAAGTTGGAAAATGAAAACTACAAAAGCAGAAACAACTGACTATGAGTTGAAAAAAAAATTGATGCCCCGCAGGGCCTTGTGGGGCTCCTGGGCACAGAGGCCTTTTTGTCCCTCATTTTTAGAGGCAAGACTCCACCCTCCATGACCTTCTCTCCATTCCAAATGGCAGAACAGTTGCTAATGCCAATCAAAGGAGGGATAGCAAGGAAACCACCCGAGGCAAGATTAAAGGACCAGATCAGGAGACCACCTAGGACCTTGCACATACCCTAATCTTGTCAGCAAACTGCCCACCCTTTTAAAACTTTGTAGAAGAAAAAATGCAAGACTGTTACTGCCTTGATCCTTAGCTTGTACTCCTACCTGATAAGAAATCTGGGAAGATTCCTTGGAGGAGGACATGGTAATCCACTCCAGTATTCTTGCCTAGAGAATCTCATGAACAGAGGAGCCTGGCAGGCTACAGTCCATAGGGTGGCAAAGATCAGACAGGACTGAAGTGACTTAGCATGCCACCCCTGACTATTTTACCTTTCCCTGCTCACCAGAGAGGGGGCCACAGTTCTTGAGGCACTGGCGTACTGTGTTCCTCCTTTGCCTCGCAAAGTAATAAAGCCCCTTTTTCCTTCTCCGTAACCATCTCTGTATTTCTGTTTGGCATCAGTACATAGCCAAGATTTTGGCAGCAAATTGATGAAGCGATTTCAAAATTGTACTTTAAAATTTTTTTGAACATTTTTGTTTACTGCTGCTGCTGCTGCTGCTGCTAAGTCGCTTCAGTCATGTCCGACTCTGTGTGACCCCATAGATGGCAGCCCACCAGGCTCCACCATCCCTGGAATTCTCCAGGCAAGAACACTGGAGTGGGTTGCCATTTCCTTCTCCAATTCATGAGAGTGAAAAGTGAAAGTGAAGTCACTCAGTTGTGTCCGACTCTTAGCGACCCCATGGACTGTAGCCCACCAGGCTCCTTCATCCACTGGATTTTCCAGGCAAGAGTACTGGAGTGGGGTGCCATTGCCTTCTCTGATTGTTTACTAGGCTTCTGATAAAAAATAAGAGTTTAAAAAAATTTTATTTCATATTGTCGTGTAGTTGATTTACAGGGTTGTGTTAGTTTCAGGTGTACAGCAAAGTGATATACATATATTAAGTAGAGTTCCCTGTATTACTTAATAGGTTCTTGTTGATTATCTATTTTATATATAGTAATTTGTAGATATTAATCCCAACCTCCTAATTTATCCCTCCCTGCCACCCACCTTTCCTCTTTGATAACTGTAAGTTTATTTTCTAAGTTTGTGAGCCTGTGTCTGTTTTTGTAAACAAATTCATTACTGTAATTTTTAAAGATTCCACATGTAAGTGATATATTTGTTTTTCTTTGTCTGACTTAATATAATCTCTAGGTCCATCCCTGTGGCTGCAAATGGCCTTATTTCACTCTTTTTTATGGCTGAGTAATATTCCATTGTATATGTGTACCACATCTTCTTTATTCATTCAACTGTCAATGGACATTTAGGTTGCTTCCATGTCTTGGCTACTGTAAATAGTGCTTCAGTGAACACTGAGGTGCATGTATCTTTCAAAGTATGTTTTTTTCTGGATATATGCCAGGAGTGGGATTACTTGATTGTATGGTAATTCTATTTTTAGTTTTTTAAGGAAACTCCATGCCATTCTCCATAGTAACTGGACCAGTTTACATTCCCACCAACATGTAGAAAAGTTCCCTTTTCTCCACACCAAAAGTGGAGTGGTTTTTAAAAATTCATTTTTCAGTCCTCAAATTTTTTAAAAAATTGCCAATCAGATACTGCCTACACTGAGACTGACTTATACATGGATCATTAGGTATATACAGTCAGAGAATAAAAAAGCTAAGATTTTACAGACTATAAGCATTGGTTTATTATGTTTATTATTTTTAGTATTGGTTTATTATTGGTTTATTGTGTTTACTTTTTCTTTTTTTTTTCCGCCAAGTTCTAGTAAAATGAAATAGGGGGAGAGATCAGTTAAAGACCTTCATGTGATACACAGTCTAAACTAGACTAGTAGCATTGGAAAAGAGGAAATGGATTCCAGAGACTGTGAGGGTGAATCGCAAGGACAGTTGGATGCCATTGGAAGCATGAGATTTTGAGTTTAGATGATATAGGAAATGTGGATGGGGGAGCAGCTTTGAAAGAGAAGGCAGTTTTAGTCAGAAGATGATTGTTATGAGTGTAAATAGGCACTTGTTTTGAACTTTTTTTCTCCTAAGGAATTGAGACTTGAGCATTCTCTTGAGAAGAAAGGGCGAAAGTTTGTAGGACAAAGTTCTGGAGAAGTCAGGATGAAGATAACATAGTATTCTTTTTAAAAATTAACATTTATTACTGTAAAGAAATCTAATGGTACATCTTCATCATTCCAGTCCCAATAAAAATAAGAAAAGTTAAGAGTTGGAATTTTGTTATTAAAGCTCATACTCCTCATGGTGAATATCAAAAGTATTTTTTGAAGGGCTCACCATCTATCAGCCTAGGATTGGGCCATAGCCTTCTAATGGTTCTTCTTACTATCAGTTCTACTATATCTATATTTCTCATTACAGATATTATAGAGTTCTTCCAAAATGCAATCAGAAATTATGGGGGAAAAAAGAAGTCATTAACACCTTTCTTTAGAATAATTCTTCCCTTAAAGTAATAAAATCTATAATTTTCATGATCTTGTTGCATTTTCTAACAGTCTATGTTCATTGCATAATTTACATACCAGCCACAGTAAGAGAATTCCTGATTTTTAGAACACTGTATACTCACTCTTCAAGGCAAGCCCCAAGGTATTCTTCCTCTAAAATTAGCAGTGGGCTTTCATTCACTCCCTTGTCCCCAGGACCTCAGCTCATTTAATCTCCATAAAAATCCATAATCTTAAAAGGTAAGTATCATTGTAATTCCTATTTTATACAAGAGCAAATGGAGACATGCAGAAGGTAAGTGATTCATTCTAGGTGAGACTGCTAGGAAATGGCAGAGTCAGATTCCAACCATGGTAATCTAGCTGAGTTCACACTCTTAAATCACTTAAGTGCCAAAGCTGTGCTACCAATACAAGCTCACCCAGCCCACCTCACAGCTTAACATTATTCTATGCTGAACTTTCGGAGAAGACAGTGGCACCCCACTCCAGTACTCTTGCCTGGAGAATCCTATGGATGGAGGAGCCTGGTGGGCTGCAGTCCATGGGGTTGCTAAGAGTCAGACACGACTTAGCGACTTCACTTTCACTTTTCACTTTCATGCATTGGAGAAGGAAATGGCAACTCACTCCAATGTTCTTGCCTGGAAAATCCCAGGGACAGAGGAGCTTGGTGGGCTGCAATCTATGGAGTCACACAGAGTCGGACGACTGAAGCGACTTAGCAGCAGCAGCAGCATGCTGAACTTTGCCTCTCAGATGATAACTCAATTCCTCATGAAAGTTAGAGCTCCTCATTCTTGAGCCAATATTCCATTTTCCTTTTTATGTTCTTTGGTTCATGCCATCTCTTATTCTTTAAATACTTTTCCTCCTAAAAGTGACCTTTAATGAGGATTAATTATTTGACAGGGATAAGAGTTGTAGCCAGATGAGACATATCATTCTCTGAACTTGGAGAAAAGAATATGAGACAAAATTTAGAATCTGTCGGAGTGGGAACAGAAGTTGAACTTTTCCCAGGTATTTTGGTATCATTGACTAAAAAAGATGCACAAGTTGAGAGTTGGGAGTTAAGTTTTATTTGGGGTAAAATGAGACTGCAGCCTGGGAGATAGCACCTCAGATAGCTGCTCCAAATAGGCAGTCAGGAAAGGTCAATATGTAAGATTTCAGTGAAGGGGGAGTTCAGTGCAATCAAATACTTTACCAAAGGTTTTCTGCTAGTCATAAGGAGCTGATGTCACCATCAAGGGATTTAGTGATTTTCCAGATATGAAAGGCTTCCCTGGTGGCTCAGATAGTGAACAATCTGCCTGCAATGTGAGAGACCTGGGTTTGACCCCTCGGTTGGGAAGATCCCCTGGAGAAGGAAATTGCAACCCACTCCAGTATTCTAGCCTAGGGAATTCCATGGACAGAGGAGCCTGACAGGCTACAGTCCATGGAATTGCAAACAATTGGACACAACTGAGCGAGTGACTAACATATAAAGAGATGCAAGGATTAGGATCATGAAATCAGTTCCTGAAGACATCTAACTATCTAAGACCTGTTAGAGATACCATGGGAATATTTCATGCAAAAATGGGCACAATAAAGGACAGAAACGGTATGGACCTAACAGAAGCAGAAGATAAGAAGGTGGCAGGAATACATAGAAGAACTATACAAAAAAGGTCTTAATGACCCAGATAACCGCAATGGTGTGAACACTCACCTAAAACCAGACATCCTGGAATGTGAAGTCAAGTGGGCCTTAGAAAGCATCACTACAAGCAAAGCTAGTGGAGGTGATGGAATTCCAGCTGAGCTATTTCAAGTCGTAAAAGATGATGCTGTGAAAGTGCTGCACTCAATATGCCAGCAAATTTGGAAAACTCAGCAGTGGCCATAGGACTGGAAAAGGTTGGTTTTCATTCCAATCCCAAAGAAAGACAATGCCAAAGAATGTTCAAACTACCTCACAGTTGCACTCATTTCACATGCTAGCAAAGTAATGCTCAAAATTCTCCAGGCTAGGCTTCAATAGTACGTGAACCGAGAACTTCCTGATGTTCAAGCTGGATTTAGAAGAGGCAGAGGAACCAGAGATCAAATTGCCAACATCTGTTGGATCATCAAAAAAGCAAGAGGGTTCCAGAAAAACATCTACTTCTGCTTTATTGACTATGCCAAAGCCTTTGACTGTGTGGATCACAACAAACTGGAAAATTCGGAAAGAGACGGGAATACCAGAAAAACAGTCCGTCACTGGTTCCCCATCTATTTGCCATGAAGCAATGAGACCAGATGCCGTGATCTTTGTTTTCTGAATGTTGAGTTTTAAGCCAGCTTTTTCACTTTCCTCTTTCACTTTCATGAAGAGGCCCTTTAGTTCCTCTTTCCTTTCTGTCATAAGGATGTGTCATCTGCATATCTGAGGTTTTTGGTATTTCTCCGAGCAATCTTGATTCCAGCTAGTGATTCATCCAGCCCAGCATTTCACATGCTATAACCTGCATACAAGTTAAATAAGCAGGGTGACAATACACAGCCTTGACGTACTCCTTTCCCAGTTTGGAACCAGTCTGTTGTTCCATGTCCGGTTCTAACTGTTGCTTCTTGACCTGCATACAGATTTCTCAGGAGGCAGGTCAGGTGGTCTGGTATTCATCTCTTCCTGAATTTTCCACAGTTTGTTGTGATCTACACAGTCAACATTCAAAAAACTAAGATCATGGCATCTGGTCCAATCACTTCATGGCAAGTAGATGGGGAAACAGTGGAAACAGTGACAGACTTCATTTTGGGGGGCTCCAAAATCACTGCAGATGGTGACTGCAGCCATGAAATTAAAAGATGTGTGCCCCTTGGAAGAAAAGTTATGACCAACCTAGATAGCTTATTAAAAAGCAGAGACATTACTTTGCCAACAAAGGTCTGTCTAGTCAAAACTATGTTTTTTCCAGTAGTCATGTATGGATGTGACAGTTGGAGCATAAAAAATGCTGAGCACCAAAGAATTGATGCTTTTGAACTGTGTTGTTGGAGAAGACTCTTGAGAGTCCCTTGGACAGCCAGGAGATCAAAGCAGTGTACCCTAAAGGAGATTAGTCCTGAATATACATTGGAAGGACTGATGCTGAAGCTGAAACTCCAATACTTTGTCCACCTGATGCAAAGAGCTGACTCATTTGAAAAGACCCTGATACTGGGAAATACTGAAGGCAGGAGGAGAAGACAGAGGATGAAATGGTTGGGTGACATCATGGACTCAATGGACGTGAGTCTGAGTAAATTCCCGGAGTTGGTGATGGACAGGGAGGCCTGGCCTGTTGAAGACCTGTTGAGACCATGGGGTCTCAAAGAGTTGGACACAACTGAGCTACTGAACTGAACTGAACACAGTCAAAGACTTTGGTGTAGTCAGTAAAGCAGAAGCAAATGTTTTTCTGTAACTCTCTTGCTTTTTCTGTGATCCAACCCATGTTCGCAATTTGATTTCTGGTTCCTCTGCCTTTTCTAATTCCTGAAGGGACAGCTGTTTAACTGTCTATTTTCCACTTAACATAGTAGCGTGTAAGAATAATAACTGACTTCAATTCGAAATTATTCCCCTGTTCTTTTTGTTTGTTGCAATTCATACATACATAACACATGTGCACACACACAGAGTATTTGGATGTGTGTAATTTTGGACAACAAGCTCTTGTGGTTTAATTTGCATTTCCCTAATGACTAGTGATGTTTAGCATTTTTTTTTCTTCCAAGTGGTATCCAGAAAACATATTTAGATTGTGGATTCTCTGGTTTTGTGTAGTAACTCCATTCTAACATTTCAGTCCTTTTTTGAATCCATTCTTCTGCACTCTGCCGAGGCAGTTTAGCATCTCTGCTTCATTTACTATAGGCTGCTTTAAAGATAGGTGTCCTTGCTTTAAAGATCCATCCCACTTGTATAGTAGAATTGGCTCTAGGAGCTTCCCTGGTGGCTCAGAGGTAAAAATTTGCATGCCAATGTAGGCCACACGGATTAGATCCCTGGTCCAGGAAGATCCCGTATGCCGAGGCACAATTAAGCCTGTGTATCACAATTAGAGCTGGTGCTTGAGAGCCTGGGGAGCCAAAACTGCTGAACCCATGTACCACAGCTACTGAGAGCCCGTGCTCTGCAGCAGGAGAAGCCAGCGCAAATGAGAGGCCCTTGCACCGCAATTAGAGAGTGGCTCCTGCTCTCTGCAACTAGAGGAAAAGTCTGCACCGCAATGAAGACCTAGCACAGCTAAAATATATATATAAGAAAAAAAAAAATAATTAATAACCTGGCTGTAGATTTCTTTCCCAGGATGCTCACTAACCTTATATTCTGTTTTCCTGTTTCCACACCTGTAAGATTCAATCTCACAAGTGTTTTCCCATCCCCTGCTGGTACACTAAAGCCTAAGTTATCTAATTTTCTCTGTGAATAACATCTTTCCACCCTGAGCAGATTTGGTATATTTCCACTCAGATTGTGCTCAGATTGGCCTTATTATTGACCTGGAGGCATTGAGTGGAGGCTGTGCAGATCCCAGAGACTTGCTGCAGCAAGTAAGCTGTAGATGCAAGGATACAGAGACTGTGTTAGGTGTAAACTGTGAGGCAGATGATAAGGTTACTTAATTTCCTGTGTTTGTACAACAATACAAGTTTATGCTTGCTGTCCCAGCAAAATTTATTTTTTTATAATTTTATTTGTTTTTGACTGCATTGGATCTTCGTTGCATGCAGGGTTTCTCTAGTTGTGGCAAGTGGGAGCCACACTCTAGTTGCATGCATAGGCTTCTCTTGTTGTGGATCATGGGCTCTAGGTGATTGGGCTTCAATAGTTGTGGCTCCTGGGCTCTAAAGCACAGGCTCACTAGTTGTGGCACACGGGCTTAGTTGCTCCTTGAGATGTGGGATCTTTCGAGACTAAGGATCGAACCTGTGTCTCCTTCATTGGCAGGTGGATTCTTTAGGACTGAGCCACCGAGGAAACTGCCAGCAAAATTATTCCTAGAACTTTGTTTTAATACTGAAAAATGTCATGGTTTTTAATTGTATGGTCATCCTAGTGATAGAAAAGAGGGTAAGGAAGTTAATTTCATGATGAGAAGGAAAGTGTAAATGGAAGAAAAGAAAACCAAGGTCAGGTAGGTATAGAAGTATTAGCAAAGAGTCACAAATCCCTGATGTGATTCTTAAGACTTCACTGGGGCTATTTTCCAGTGTCTGAGATTCCTAGTATGATAATTTTGTGAGGTTCCTTTCCCTCTCATTTCTACCTCAAACATTTACACTGGGAGGACTGTTTCTCTTATTTGAAGTAGAGAAAGTAAATCTCTCTTCTTAAACAAGAAGTCAATAAAATAAGTATGGTCCTACCACAAAGGCTAAGCTTGGGGCTATATATTAATATAATAAAGATTTCATCTGTATATAATTTCCAATGTTCTGCCAGAAATTCCTTCCACAGACTTAATTGCCAGACTGATGCCCAGAAGTGAAAGTAAACAGTGCCTGCAAATTTAATAAGAGCTAAGGACTGCAGTGATAACCCTGGGAGGCAGACATTTCAGAGTTTTACTATCTCATTTTCTAAATTAAGCTTATTACATGATGGAGTGGAATGGCAGAACACTGTTCTATAAATAGGAAAATACTATAAGAATACTTAATTCTTGAACTTGATGTAATATAAAGATTACAAGTAACATTGCAGAAATGTATTCATACAGTGTCCTTGTCATGTTGGTTGTAGTCTTTAATTCTTACTTATTTTTAAAATAATTTTATTTATTTATTTATTGACTGTACTGGGTCTTCGTTTCTGCACGGGCTTTTCTCTAGTTGTGGCGAGCGAAGGCTACTCTCTAGCTGTGGTGTGAGGACTTCTAATTGAGGTAGCCTCTCGGTTGTGAAGCACAGACTCTAAAGTGTTCTGCCTTCAGGAGTTTCAGCACAAGGTCTCAGTAGTTGTGGCTCCCAGTCTCTAGAGCGAAGGCTGACTAGTTGAGGCCCACGGGCTTAGCTGCTTTGCCACATGTGGGATCTTCAAGGACCAAGGATCAAACCTGTGTCTCCTGCATTGGCAGGCAGGTTCTTTAACACCGAGCCATCAAGGAAGCCCTGATTCTTATTTTGACTCTTATTTTGATTCAGCAAAGTTATTATATTTTCTTCAAAATGTACACTGTGGAAAGAATAGAAATATCTTGACATGTCTTTTCCTTTAGAGGATCATAATTTACTGAGCAAAAAAGTGCTATGAAAAAATTGAGCAGACAGTAATTTTGTTTAGGAGAATGCTCTGGAGAGGAGGTTTTTATCTTTTATATGCTTCCCACATCCCCTTCTGAGGGTGAATGCTATGCCAAGAGCCCCAGGCATAGCAAAGCAACTCTGGCTTTTTTCTTAAGCTTAAATGGCCATGTTTTTAACCACTAACCCTTGTCATACAGACTCCAGCTGATTGTGCTAGAGAAGTGAGCCCCTGACTGAAAGCCACTTTATAGACCAGCTATCAATCTATAAGGCGGCTTGGCCTGAAAACTCTTCTTGATAGGAATGATAATGCTTGGACCAATTACAGTTGGAGGTTATGTGGGAGAGGTACTAAGTGTGTGTTATACTGTCAAGAGAAATACACAATGAGACAGAAACTGAGTCACTAGGGATAGGTTAAACATTCATAGAGACTAATGAGCTTCTGATCCTGAGAAGAGATCCATGTTGGTGGCTGACTCAGAGTTGTATAAGTTCTTGAACAACTTTTTTGTTCTCAAACTGCATTCTAAACATAAGACCTAGCTAGACTGCAGTTACTGATCACTGCCCAATAACTGAATTGAGGTTCCAGGGTTCCTAATTTCTACAAGTATTATTATAGTATTCAAACTCCTCCCTCCTACCCTATTTTTTTTTTTAATCAAGTTATAATTTACCTGTAGTAAAGTACACAGTTCAGTCACTATTCTACAAAAACTTTGCTCCAATATAATTCTGTTCCTGCCCCACTCCTTTGTGCTATTTTTTTGTCATAGAAATATCTTTATTTATTATAGGCCCTCAATACAGTTTGTATTATTGCTTTATCCAGTTGTATTTTGAATCATACAGGAGAAGGAAAGAATTAGAAACAAAAATATTTGTACAGTATCTTATGTTTACCTATATAGTTACCTTTCAGTTCAGTTCAGTCGCTCAGTTGTGTCCAACTCTTTGCGACCCCATGAATCGCAGCACCCCAGGCCTCCCTGTCCATCACCAACTCCTAGAGTTCACTCAGACTCACGTCCATCGAGTCAGTGCTGCCATCCAGCCATCTCATCCTCTGTCGTCCCCTTCTCCTCCTGCCCCCAATCCCTCCCAGCATCACAGTCTTTTCCAATGAGTCAACTCTTCGCATGAGGTGGCCAAAGTACTGGAGTTTCAGCTTTAGCATCATTCCTTCCAAAGAAATCCCAGGGCTGATCTCCTTCAGAATGGACTGGTTGGATCTGCTTGCAGTCCAAGGGCCTCTCAAGAGTCCTCTCCAACACCACAGTTCAAAAGCATCAGTTCTTCGGCACTCAGCTTTCTTCACAGTCCAACTCTCACATCCATACATGACCACTGGAAAAACCATAGCCTTGACTAGACGAACCTTTGTTGGCAAAGTAATGTCTCTGCTTTCGAATATGCTATCTAGGTTGGTTATAACTTTCCTTCCAAGGAGTAAGCGTCCTTTAATTTCATGACTGCAGTCACCATCTGCAGTAATTTTGGAGCCCCCAAAAATAAAGTCTGACACTGTTTCCACTGTTTCCCCATCTATTTCCCATGAAGTGATGGGACCAGATGCCATGATCTTCGTTTTCTGAATGTTGAGCTTTAAGCCAACTTTTTCACTCTCCTCTTTCACTTTCATCAAGAGGCTTTTTAGTTCCTCTTCACTTTCTGCCATAAGGGTGGTGTCATCTGCATATCTGAGGTTATTGATATTTCTCCTGGCAATCTTGATTCCCGCTTGTGCTTCTTCCAGCCCAGCGTTTCTCATGATGTACTCTGCATAGAAGTTAAATAAGCAGGGTGACAATATACAGCCTTGATGTACTCCTTTTCCTATTTGGAACCAGTCTGTTGTTCCATGTCCAGTTCTAACTGTTGCTTCCTGACCTGCATATAGGTCTTTAATTCTTCAGGTTACTAGTTCTGCACTCCCTAATGCCTGTAGTACTGAATTGGTCTGAAAGAGAATGGGAGGAAATGGAAGGAAGGAAGATGAGGACAAAATAGAAGTGGAGAGAAAAGAGGTAGAGATTTTGCTGTGCAGAAAATGGAAGAGATTCTCTCTTATGCAGTTAATACTTGGAAGATTCTTCTCTGTATCAGGAAATACACTAAGCACTGGCTGTTCAGTCATAGACACACACTAGTAAATAGACATAGGCCCTGACCTGCAGGCTAATGGGGAAGGAAGAGAATAAAAAGGGAAGTCTTACCAGTCCATCAAACTACACATTAAATTTTATGTTGTGTATGGTATGGGCCTATCTGAGATAGTGTTTAGAAACGACCTCTTTGTGCATATGATATTTAAACTGAGACCTGAAGGATAAGGAGCCAGCTTGGTGGTAGTGATGGGCCAGGGAGGTGAAGAGGGAAGAGGGATCAGGACATTCTAGACAGAGGAGCAGTATTTGCAGAGGCTCTAAGACAGGGATGAACTTGATGTGTGTGAAGACAGATGGTCAGAGAGGGGACTTCCCTGGTGGTCCAGTGGCTAAGACGCCATGCTCCCAATGCAGGGGGCCCTGGTTGGATCTCTGATCAGGGAACTAGATCCCACATGCCACAACAAAGATCAAAGATCCTTTGTGCTGCAACTAAGACCCTGAACAGCTAAATAAATAAATATTAAAAGGCAGCTAGGAAGCTGACTGTGCTTGAGGCATAGTGAGTGAAGTGGGGAGTAAGAAAGAAAAAATAGGCAGGGCCTTGATTATGTAGCACCTTGTATGTGATCCCAAGGAGTTCTGACATTACTTGAAGCATAAGGGAAAGCCATTAAAGCAGAGGTAATAAACTGAAGGTCTGTAGTCTCTGTCTCAAGACATATCTTGTACCCAGAGCAATGTGTTGCCAACACTTATTCTTTAAAATTATTTATTTATTTTGGCTGCACTGGGTCGTTGTTACTGCTCTTGCGCTTTTTGCTAGTTGTGGTGAGCACAAGCTCCTCTCCAGTTGAGGAGTGCAGGTTTCTCATTGTGGTGCCTTCTCTTGTTGCAGAGCACAGGCTCTAGGGTGCTCACAGGCTCAGTAGTTGCGGTGTATGGGCTTAGCTTCCCCAAGGCACGTGGAATCTTCCTGGACCAGAGATTGAATCCATATCCCCTGCGTTGGCAGGCAGATTCTTAACCACTGGACCACCAAGGAAGTCTGCCAACACTTAATTTTAATTTCAAAGTAGGATGATTTCATATAAATGGTTAGATTTGCAGCTCCTCTTTAAAAAAAACAAAAAACCTTGAAGACCTCCCTATACCAAACCCCAAGTGTTTGCTGAAGGTTCAGTATAATCCAAAGTTGGGGTTTTGCTGACAAGTATAATAGAGAAGTCAGAGGGGGATTGGAGTTGAGCCTATCTTTAAGAAAATGATTATAAAGCTAAATCATAGAGTCTAAGCTGGATAAGATGGGAACTGAGGTCTAGAGGGGGCTGAGGAATAGGACATGGTGCTTCAGTGGATTGCTCAAAGAATTATTGCTTTAAGAAGTATTTTGACAAGTTAACCAGAAGAACAGGAGGTTGTATGGGAGAGTGAGGTGTTAAGGGCTATGATGGCAGGCATGGTAATTTCTGGTGAAAATAAGATCCAGGGTATAATCATGGGAGTGGATGACTGACATGGGATAGAAGGAGAAGTCAGCAGGCATGAGACAGTCAGCCACCTGAGAGATCAGAATAATGACAGGAACTGAGATGAAGAGAAAGACTTTAAATTAGATGCTGAAGTTTTCAGTGAATAGGAGAACGTGGCAAGGAATCAGAAGATGACGGCCTTGATCACTCCTGACAGTCCTGAAGTGGGGCGGGAGGCTGACAGTTTAGGGAGCAAGGAAATTAGGAGCTCCTTTCTGAACCTGCGGTACACAGGTGCTTTAGTTATCTCAGGCCACTAAGACAAATGGCCATAAACCGCGTGACGTCAACAGACATTTATCACAATTTCCGAGGCTGCAAAGTCCAAGATCAAGATGCTGCCAGATTTGATTCCTGCCACCTTCTCTGTGAAAGCGCTGCACTCAGTATGCCAGAAAACTTGGAAAACTCAGCAGTGGCCACAGGGAGAAGGTCAGTTTTCATTCCAATCCCAAAGAGAGGCAATGCCAAAGAATGCTCAAACTACCACACAATTGCACTCATCTCACACGCTAGTAAAGTAATGCTCAAAATTCTGCAAGCCAGGCTTCAGCAATATGTGAACCGTGAACTTCCAGATGTTCAAGCTGGTTTTAGAAAAGGCAGAGGAACCAGAGATCAAATTGCCAACATCCGCTGGATCATGGAAAAAGCAAGAGAGTTCCAGAAAAACATCTATTTCTGCTTTATTGACTATGCCAAAGCCTTTGACTGTTTGTATCACAATAAACTGTGGAAAATTCTTCAAGAGATGGGAATACCAGACCACCTGACCTGCCTCTTGAGAAACCTATATGCAGGTCAGGAAGCAACAGTTAGAACTGGAAATGGAACAACAGACTGGTTCCAAATAGGAAAAGGAGTTCGTCAAGGCTGTATATTGTCACCCTGCTTATTTAACTTATATGCAGAGTACATCATGAGAAACGCTGGGCTGGAAGAAGCACAAGCTGGAATCAAGATTGCCGGGAGAAATATCAATAACCTCAGATATGCAGATGACACCACCCTTATGGCAGAAAGTGAAGAGGAACTCTTGATGAAAGTGAAAGAGGAGAGTGAAAAAGTTGGCTTAAAGCGCAACGTTCAGAAAACTAAGATCATGGCATCCGGTCCCATCACTTCATGGGAAATAGTTGGGGAAACAGTGCAAACAGTGTCAGACTTTATTTTTTGGGGCTCCAGAATCACTGCAGATGGTGACTGCAGCCATGAAATTAAAAGACGCTTACTCCTTGGAAGGAAAGTTATGACCAACCTAGATAGCATATTGAAAAGCAGAGACATTACTTTGCCAACAAAGGTCCGTCTAGTCAAGGCTATGGTTTTTCCAGTGGTCATGTATAGATGTGAGAGTTGGACTGTGAAGAAAGCTGAGTGCCGAAGAACTGATGCTTTTGAACTGTGGTGTTGGAGAAGACTCTTGCGAGTCCCTTGGACTGCAAGGACATCCAACCAGTCCGTTCTGAAGGAGATCAGCCCTGGGTGTTCTTTGGAAGGAATGATGCTAAAGCTGAAACTCCAGTACTTTGGCCACCTCATGTGAAGAGTTGACTCATTAGAAAAGACACTGATGCCGGGAGGGATTGGGGGCAGGAGGATAAAGGGACGACAGAGGATGAGATGGCTGGATGGCATCACCGACTCGATGGACATGAATCTGAGTGAACTCCGGGAGTTGGTGATGGACAGGGAGGCCTGGGGTGCTGCGATTCATGGGGTTGCAAAGACTCGGACATTACTGAGTGACTGAACTGAACTGAACTGACCTTCTCTGTGTGCTCACATGGCAGGGAGAGAGGGAAATCTTCCTCTTCCTATAAAGACATTAATCCCATCATCAGAACTCCACTCTATCTAAACATCAGAATTCCACCTTATCTAAACCTACTACTACTACTAAGTCGCTTCAGTGGTGTCCGACTCTGTGCGACCCCACAGACAGCAGCCCACCAGGCTTCCCCGTCCCTGGGATTCTCCAGGCAAGAACACTGGAGTGGGTTGCCATTTCCTTCTCCAATGCATGAAAGTGAAAAGTGAAAGGGAAGTCGCTCAGTCGTGTCTGACTCTAGCGACCCCAATGACTGCAGCCTACCAGTCTCCTCTGTCCATGGGATTTTCTAGGCAAAAGTACTGGAGTGGGGTGCCATTGACTTCTCCAATCTAAACCTAATTACCTCCCAAAGATCTCATCTCCTAATACCATTGTATTGAGAGTTAGAATTTCAACAAAGAATTTTGGGGAGATGCAAACAGTCCATAACAATGGGTGTGTTAGAAAAATGGGATGAGTGAATTTAAAATCAGAAACCAAGGCTAGAAACTGGGATGTTTTTGTGAGTGGTCCCATTCAATTTGTTTTCCTTTTACTTTGGATTCTAGGAACATTCACTTTAATATCTAGTTATTTTTTTTAATGTAATTGCACCTCGTTAACATCCAACTTCCCCCAAACTTCTATTATAGACACAGTCTTTGTGTCTATGATATTGTGGGAAATTAAGGGATGGGCAGAGAATCTAAGTATACTTTTCTGTGCCTACTGCTACTGGCATAAGCAACATATCCAGTGAGTTCTCAGAGGTCATCAGCAGCAAAATAAGCAGGGTTCCTTGGTGGAGCTACTCCAGAAGAATGTTAAATTTCGGTTAATCTGCAGAAATCCTGGGGCAGGCACTATACTTCTCACACCAATGGTTAGTGGGATGATGCTAAAATATTACTGAAAAGACATTTTCAGAAATCTACAGAAGTTAGAGACACCCAGGTGACTGATTTCTGGGGTACAGAAAAAAGACTTTGGGGTGGAAACTAGGGAGAATGGACTAGTTATCTTCAACTAGGACAGCTGGAGTGGGAGCAGAAAGGAGATAAGAGATACAGGACATTTAGGAAAGCAAAGGAAGCAGAATTAGGCACATAATTGCCCATTGTCTTTCTTTTTTTTTTCATTTATTAAATAAAGCTATTCAAAATCTAATATGCAGAGCTTCTGTTTTCCCTGGTGGTTCAGAGGTTAAAGCGTCTGCCTGGACTGCGGGAGACCCATGTTTGATCCCTGGGTCGGGAAGATCACCTGGAGAAGGAAATGGCAACCCACTCCAGTACTCTTGCCTAGAGAATCCCTTGGAGGGAGGAACCTGGTAGGCTATAGTCCATGGGGTCACAAAGAGTCGGACACGACTGAACGACTTCACTTTCTGTTTTTACATGATAGAGTGATTAAAGATTTTGGTGTAGTGTATCTTTTTTTTTTTTTTTTTGGATTTTCCCTATTATCATTTGTGTCTTTTCTTCCCTGGAAATGTATAGGCATTTAGGTGATTTAGCTGATTGTCTTTGTGGGAGTCAGTATTGTGGTTAAGTACACAGACTGAGCCAGCTGGCTGAGTTGAATCCCGGCACTACAGTTCAGCTCACCACTTCTTGGCTTGGTGACCTTGGCTGCTGGCTTAACACTTTCTAAGTACTTCCTCTTTAAAACTGGGGTTAATAACAGTGCCTGTCTCATAAAGTTGCTATGAGGATCAAAAGAGTTAATATATGAAATAAAGTATTTAGGACAGGGCCTGGCACATAGTAAGCAAGATCTAAGTGTTAGCCATTGTATTTACTATTAGCTACAGTACTCAGACAATATATTCCTTGCAGGCAATCCTTATAATATGTGTTATTAGGGATACAGCATACTCTATTTTGATCTTTAAAGGTAATGATATATATGCATAAGGTTTAAAAAAAAAAAAAACTGTCCAATATGGTAGCCACTAGCTAGTTGTGACCACTTAAACAAATTAAAATTAATAAAATTAAAAATTCAGTTCCTCTGTTACACTAGCTACATAACAAGCACACAATAGCCACATGTGGCTATTTATGAAATTGGATAGTGCGATACAGAACATTTCTGTCATTGCAAAATGTGCTGTTAGAGCTGGTAGACAGTGAAACCTCCCTCCCATTTCCACAATCCCTCCACCCAGGGGCCATCCCTGTTACAGATTTCTTGCACAACTTTTCATGGCTCAGACACAACTTTTTTACACAAATATAATTTGCATTGTCCTGTGACTTTTTTGTTTTAAAATACATTAACTGTATTGATTTTAAACGGATATATAATTGACAGCATTTCTTAGTTGTAGGTGTACACTGTAATGCTTTAATATATTCATACTATATTGCAAAACAATTACCACAGTAAGTTTAGTATGTCAGCTCCCTACATTTAATCATAGATTTAGAGCATCTGATATTTAGCTTAGGAAGCAACTGTGACAACTTGAAAATACAATTCAAATATAAGGAATACACATTTTAATATATTTGGGAGCAGGTGTAAGAATGGTCTACTTCAATTTTCTTTCTTGTGTGGCACATGCTACCTACACTGAGTTAAGCGAGTTGAACTGATCATCTTCCATCAGCATGCCCTGTAATCCTGCAGCTCGCATCCCCTAACGACAGATATCTCTCGCGCTGTGGGAAAACCTCGTGTAAATACTGGAGGATCACTGTAAAGACGTCTTCTAACTGGTCGGGAGGACCGCCCCCAGCCGCTTCTTGGTTGCTGAGACCCCGACCCGAAGGTCGGCTCGCGAGGCGCCCCCTCTAGCCGCAGGAGCTTGGATCCCGCCATCCGCCCGCCCGCGGAGAGCGGCGCCCCCTGTCGTCCGGTCGAGGAGGCGGCGCCCGCTCCCGGGAGGCCGGGAACATGGCGGGGCAGTCCGCGACCCCGGCCACACCGCCGCCCAACCGGGACGGAGCAGCGCCCAACGTGGTGGCGCGGATCTCGCAGTGGGCCGACGACCACCTGCGCCTCGTCCGGGTACTGCAGGCCGGGCGGTGGTGGGCGCGGGCCGCGCAGCGCCAGGCTGAAGGAGACGCGTCCTGGGGGAGGCCCGGGCAGCGGCGGAGGGCCGCCGGGTCGGGGCGGCGTGTGCGGGGCGGCGGGGGCGCGCGGCCTGGCGGGGCTGCCGCGACCCCATCACTGCCTTGACCGTGCTGGGCGCCGGGATGCCTCCGAGGGGAAGCTGCAGCCCAGCTCTGGGCGCCAGCGGGGCCATTGGAGCAGTTGGGGAGGGGCGGGCAGTTTGAAAAAGGCGGGGCGTCGCAGGCGACCAGGGGAGAGAAGATTGTGACTAAGCCCTGGTGGTGATTTCTTTCTTTGTAACAAAGAATCAAGGGGGCTGCCTGCTTCGTGGATGATGTGGAAATTGCTGAAATGGAGGAGTTGGGATAAATGATTTGTTGGGGAAATCTACAGAGCTTTTTGCAAGGTGAAATTGAAGATGCCTATTAGACTTCTAATGGAGATGTGTGAACTTGAAGGTGGTCATTAGACTTCCCAACGTAGCTTAGGTGTTCTAGGCAACTGGATACAGGAATCATGTCCTGAAGGGAGATCAGAACGGGAATCTGGGAGTGGGCTGCATAATACCTTAAGTATTTAAAGTGTAAATAAACCTTATAGTATTTTAGTATTATTATAGAAAACTAGTATTCAAAGCTTGGATGACTTCGAGCGAGTCAGAAAAGCTCCTGAAAAAGCTCTAGGACTGAGACCTGAGGGCCTCTCGAACATTTAGAATTTGGAGACTGAAAAGGAGATCAGAAAAGACTCGGAGGGAACAGACAGAGGGGAAGAGGAATATCAAGAAAACCAAGTGTGCTAGAAGCCAAACGAAGAGAATGTTTTCAGATGGGAGAATTCTGCTGAGAAGTTGAGTAGGCTCATTATGTTTGCAAATACTTGGCAGCCAAAGTGCCAGGACCATGTCTATTTTCACTCACCAGGACTGCAGCTCAATGCTGAGACCGCAGCTCACTCACCTGCAGCTCAGTCCTGAGAACAGTGCCTGCCACTTATGTTAAACATAAATATGTTTAACATTAATGAATTGTATACATATATGTGTGTATATGTGTACACAGAAACACGGATGTTAATTGACAAGGCCTTGGTTCTTCCAATTAAGCAGGAAGAGATGCACTGGTTAATTTCAAATAAAAAAATAACCTCATCAGGATTGGGAGAGCAAACAGTATTTAAATTAGTGTATGGATGTTTTATTCCAAATAATACAATCACAGAATGTACTCTTGTATATATATATACAATACATATAATCATCTCTTATATGCTTAGTTGTGTTTATTGAAGGAAAGCACGTTAGATTACCACTGTTGGTGAGGGAGTTGCAGGATCCTTATTAATTAAACTTTAGATCGATTTCAGTTTAAATGAAATACATTGCTATGATTTTCCTGACTGTTTGCCTCATCTGTTTCCCAAGTGCTGTGTTTTATGGTATCGGTAATAAAGTTTTCTACTAAATACTTTAATTCCACCTGCAGACTTAGGGTTATGGAGTTCCTATGGGCCTTGCACAAACAGTATTAATATTAGACTGATTCATTCAAGGGACTCATGGTTAAAGCAATACAATCAATAGAAAACAGTACAGTATTATGTATATAATTACTGTGTGTACTAGATTGGGAGAAAAAGGGGAAGATTAATGGGTGGTGGGCAGTTGGTTTTTTTGGAAGAAGTGGGCCTTAGTTGAAGGATAAGCCTTATTTGAGAAGTTAGGTATAAGGGATGACTTTTTTTCCTGCCTTCTATTTAGTACTTTCAGTATTGTGAATAATAATTAGAATTAATCATAAAATCTCTTTCTAAAGAACATCAGCACTGTAATGGCCATGGCCGGAGTAATGTTACTTCTAAGAAGTGTTCGACTGGTAAGTTAAAAAATTAAGACATTATGATAAGCACTAGACAGTTAATTTCTCTCACTTCAGATGATTTTTATCTTAACATGGGTATCATTTTGTTATTCATATTAGAAGCTTTTAAATAACATTTTAGAACAGTGAACGTACTTTAAGATGTTGGTTTAAAAATAACACATCCACAGGGTTTTATGGAAAGAATTGCACAACCTGTTGTTCCATAATGACTTTTCTTCATGCTTGAAATAAATAATCACTAAATTTGCATTTTAGATGCTGAAGAATATCTCAAAAATGTTTTTTGTAGCGGTTTTAGGTTTAAATTGAGTTATGTCCCTTTGAACTAAATAATTTATGCTTATTTAGTGTGTTTTTTTGCCCTTTCAAAAAGTATTTTAATAACAGACATTTTGGAAATGTATTTGATAATTCAGGATTTACAAGTACTTTTAATATACCTGATTGTTGTCATAGGATGTCATTTCAGTGTCATGTTATGAACTGGAATAGATATATTGCTTCTGTATATATTTATTTCCTATACTTATCTCTATATTGTTTTGTATTATCATTGACTACACCTTGTTACCATACTACATTTTTTCCAACTGTTGCCTTTACACCCAGACTCCGATTTCAGAACTTTTGTCTTTTTTCCCTCTTTTTTTTTAACACCTTGAACTCACTTTTTTAAAGCTGAGATGTAATTGTCCTATAGTGCTGCCTAGGTTTAAGGTGTCCAGTATAATGATTTGACTTACATACCTCAGGAAATGATTACCACAGTAAGTTCAGTGAACCTCCATCATCTCATATAGATACAAAATTAAATAAACAGAAAACAATTTTTTTCCTTGTGATGAGAACTCTTAGGATTTACTTTCATGTATAACAATTTTCATGTATAACATACAGTATTATTAATTATATTACTCATGTTGTACATTACACCCCTAGTATTTATTTATCTTATAACTGGAAGTTTGTATCTTTCAAGTTCTCCCTCCATCTCCTACCTCTCATAACTGCAAATCTGATATGATTTTTTTTATGAGTTTGTTTTTGAAGTAAAATTGACCTACAACACTATGTTACTTCCTGTTACACAACATAGTGATTTGATATTTCTATACATTTCAAAATGATCACAAGTCTGTCACTCTACAGAGATTCTGCATAATTACTGACTGTATTCTCCATGCTGTACGCTTCCTACCTGTGACTCACTTATTTTATAACTAGTCCCATAAAGACTTTGTAGTGTACTTGCTAAGAGCAGGATACTTTTCCTCCATAATCACATTAATATTTTTGCATCTAATAAATTTAACATTTTTGTAGTAATTTCTAAAATCCAGTTAACATTCATGTTTATCTCTTGAAAATATCCTTTGTAGCTGTTTTTTCTCCCAGTCTTAAGTTTCAGTCAAGGATCATGCACTGTATTTGGTTGTCATGTCTCTTTGGTCTCCTTCAGTCTAGACTTTTACGCCCACTTTAATTTTTGTCTCTCATGACACTGTGATTTTGAAGAGGCCGAGTTAGTCTTAGAGAATCTCCCACAGTCTGGATTTGTGTTTCCTCTGTAGATTTAGTGTGAGCAAGAAGGTGATGGAGTATGCTGCTTCCTGTTATGCTGCATCAGGAGACTCACAGTGTCTGTCTGTCCTAGAACATTATCACATCTAACATAATTAATAACCTCAGCATCATCTAATATCCAGACAATCTTAAGAATTCTTTGATTGTTTCAATGGTGTCTTTTTAAAAAAAAAGTAGGTGATCTATTCAAAGCAGGATTCTAATGGTCCATATATTGTGTTTGTTATATCTGTCTCATTTATTTTATAACAGTCTATACGCCCACTCGTTTTTTTTTTCCCCATAAGCCATTTATTTTTTAGAATAACCAAGTCATTTATCCCATTATTAATGTTCCACATTCTGGATTTGTCTGCTATAATGTTTTTCTTGTTTGGAAAAAAATTTTTTTAATGTTTAGACCAACTTTACTATCTTAGAAAGTTGGTTACTAGTTTATCCTTCTGCCTGTTACGAGGCTCTCACCCAGCCATGCTTATGAATTAAGCTTGTTTCTATAGTACTGTTAATGTGAAAGACACAGGTATAAAATGTTGAGTAACTCCAAGGTGTTAGGTATTTAAATAAATTTCTAATGTTGGCCTTTTTGGAGGGGAACAATTTCTCCTATGAGATTGAAAAATGAGGGCAAGAAACTTGTTGATTAGTAGTCTAACTTAAATGGCCTCAGTTTTGGCTAGGTTCTGGCAGGAGTTGCTGCTGTTGCTGTTTAGTTGCTAAATTGTGTCCAACTCTTTGTGACCCGGTGGACTATAGCCTGCAAGGCTCCTGTGTCTGGCATTTCCCAGGCAAGAATACTGGAGTGGGTTGCCATTTCCTTCTCCATCTCCCAGAGTACCTGTATGAATAGATAGTACATTTATAGAATGAGATAGTAACTTAACCAGTAAGATAGTAAGTTTAACCAGATTTGTGTAGTGCCAGGCACAGCTGTATGCTCACTGCTTCTTGATAAATTGTGTCACATTTTAAGGATGTAAGCTTTTCTAAAAGTGAGGAGTCTGTTTAATGTTCTCTATATAGTAGTCTCAAATAGTAAAACAATGACTAAAGGTTTCTAAAAATGTGCTTATAAACACCTCTGTTAAGTCTTTTAAAAATATTATTATAAAATTAAGAACCAAATTAAAAATGTTCAGTGGTTATTATGTCTTCTTTGAAATGTTTAGAGAATATAACATGCTTAATTTTAAAATGAAAATAGTAATAAAATGTTATACTTTTCTCCTTGTAAATCAACAGACATCAAAATTCACACGTTCTTCAGATATTCCAGTAGAATTTATAAGAAAGAATGTTAAACTACGAGGCCGACTACACCGAATAACTGAGAATGGTTTAGAGATTGAACATATTCCCATTGCTTTACCTGCTATATCTTCATGGAGAAGTAAGTAAGGCACAAAAATAATAGCACTAAATAACTATTTTAAAGTTCCTGTGTTAGAAGTTATTTTAAAATAGCAAAAAAAAGTCATTTTAATTTTTAATAACTCTCCATTGTCTATGAGAGAAAGTCCAAACTCTTAACTTACACAAATGAACTATTTATTTTTTTATTTAATTAATTAATTTATTTTAATTGGAGGCTAATTACTTTAAAATATTGTGGTGGTTTTTGCCATATATTCACATGAATCAGCTATGGGTGTACATGTGTTCCCCATCCTGAACCTCCCTCATACCTCCCTCCCCATCCCATCCCTCAAGGTCATCTCAGTGCACCAGCCCTGAGCACCCTGTCTCATGCATCGGACCTGGACTGGTGATCTGTTTCACATATGATAATATATTTGTTTCAATTCTGTTCTCTCAAATCATCCCACTCTTGCCTACTCCCACAGATTCCAAAAGTCTGTTCTGTACATCTGTGACTCTTTTACTATCTCACATATAGGGTCATTGTTACCATCTTTCTAAATTCAATACAGTATTGAATTGGTATATTGGTGTTTTTCTTTCTGACTTACTTCGCTCTGTATAATAGGCTCCAGTTTCATCTACCTCATTAGAACTGATTCAAATGCATTCTTTTTAGTATCTGAGTAATATTACATGAAATTAAAAGACACTTGCTCCTTGGAAGGAAAGTTATGACCAACCTAGAGAGCATATTAAAGAGCAGAGACATCGCTTTGCCAGCAAAGGTCCATCTAGTCAAGGTTATAGTTTTTCCAGTAGTCATTATGGATGTGAGAGTTGGACTATAAAGAAAGCTGAGCACCAAAGAATTGATGCTTTTGAACTGTGGTGTTGGAGAAGACTCTTGAGAGTCCCTTGGACTGCAAGGAGATCCAACCAGTCCATCCTAAAGGAGGTCAGTCCTGGGTGTTCATTGGAGGGACTGATGTTGAAGCTGAAACTCCAATACTTTGGCTACCTGATGTGGAGAGCTGACTTATTTGAAAAGACTCTGATGCTGGGAAAGATTGAGGGCAGGAGGAGAAGGGGATGACAGAGGATGAGATGGTTGGATGGCATCACTGACACAATGGACATGGGTTTGGGTGGATTCCGGGAGTTGGTGATGGACAGGGAGGCCTGGCATGCTGCAGTTCATGGGGTTGCAAAGAGTTGGACACGACTGAGCAACTGAACTGAACTGAACTGAATATTCCATTGTGTATATGTACCACAGCTTTCTTATCCATTCGTCTGCTGATGGACATCTAGGTTGCATCCATGTCCTGGCTATTGTGAACAGTGCTGCAATGAACATTGGGGTACACATGTTTCTTTCAATTCTGATTTCCTCGGTGTGTATGCCCAGCAGTGGGATTGCTGGGTCATATGACAGTTCTATTTCCGGTTTTTTAAGGAATCTCCACACTGTTCTCCATAGTGGCTGTACTAATTTTCATTCCTACCAACAGTGTAAGAGGGTTCCTTTTTCATCACACCCTCTCCAGCAGTTATTGTTTGTAGACTTTTTGATAGCAGCCATCCTGACTAGTGTGAGATGGTACCTCATTGTGGTTTTGATTTGCATTTCTCTGATAATGAGTGATGTTGAGCATCTTTTCATGTGTTTGTTAGCCATCTGTATGTCTTCTTTGGAGAACTGTCTGTTTAGTTCTTTGGCTCATTTTTTGATAAAGTCAGGTATTTTTCTGGAATTGAGCTGCAGGAGTTGCTTGTATATTTTTGAGGTTAATTCTTTGTCAGTTGCTTCATTTGCTATTATTTTCTCCCATTCTGAAGGCTATCTTTTCACCTTGCTTATGGTTTCCTTCATTGTGCAAAAGCTTTTAAGTTTAATTAGGTCCCATTTGTTTATTTTTGCTTTTATTTCCATTGCTCTGGGAGGAGGGAGGATCCTGCTATGATTTATGTCACAGAGTGTTTTGCCTATGTTTTCCTCTAGGAGTTTTATAGTTTCTGGTCTTATATTTAGATCTTTAATCCATTTTGAGTTTATTTTTGTGTATGGTGTTAGAAAGTGTTCTAGTTTCATTCTTTTACTAGTGGTTGACCAGTTTTCCCAGCACCACTTGTTAAAGAGATGGTCTTTTCTCTACTGTATATTCTTGCCTTCTTTGTCAAAGATAAGGTGTCCATAGGTGCATGGATTTATCTCTGGGCTTTCTATTTTGTTCCATTGATCTATGTTTCTGTCTTTGTTCCAGTGCCATACTGTCTTGATGACTGTAGCTTTGTAGTATAGCCTGAAGTCAAGCAGGTTAAATCCTCCAGTTCCATTCTTCTTTCTCAAGATTGCTTTGGCTATTTGAGGTTTTTTGTATTTCCATACAAATTGTGAAATTATTTGTTCTAGTTCTCTGAAAAACACTTTTGGTAGCTTGATAGGGATTGCACTGAATCTATAGATTGCTGGGTAGTATACTCATTTTCAGTATATTGATTCTTCTGATCCATGAACATGGTATATTTCTCCATCTATATGTGTCATCTTTGATTTCTTTCATCAGTGTTTTATACTTTTCTATATATAGGTCTTTTGTTTCTTTAGGTATATTTATTCCTAAGTATTTTATTCTTTTCATTGCAATGGTGAATGGAATTGTTTCCTTAATTTCTCATTCTGTTTTCTCATTGTTACTGTATAAGAATGCAAGGGATATCTGTGTGTTAATTTTATATCCTGCAACTTTACTATATTCATTGATTAGCTCTAGTAATTTTCTGGTAGAGTCTTTAGGGTTTTCTATGTAGAGGATCATGTCATCTGCAAACAGTGGGAGTTTTACTTCTTTTCTAATTTGGACTCCTTTTATTTCTTTTTCTTCTCTGATTGCTGGGGCTAAAACTTCCAAAACTATGTTGAATAGTAATGGTGAGAGTGGGCATCCTTGTCTTGTTCCTGATTTTAGGGGAAATGCTTTCAATTTGTCGCCATTGAGGATAATGTTTGCTGTGGGTTTATTATATATGGCTTTTATTATATTGAAGTATGTTCCTTCTATTCCTGCTTTCTGGAGGGTTTTTATTATAAACGGATGTTGAATTTTGTTAAAGGCTTTCTCTGCATCTATTGAGATAATCATATGGTTTTTATCTTTCAATTTGTTAATGTGGTGTATCACATTGATTTGCAAATATTGAAGAATCCTTGTATCCCTGGGATAAAGCCCACTTGGTTATGATGTATGATCTTTTTAATATGTTGTTGGATTCTGTTTGCTAGAATTTTGCTAAGGACTTTTGCATCTATGTTCATCAGTGATATTGGCCTGTAGTTTTTTTTTGTGGCATCTTTGTCTAGTTTTGGTATTAGGGTGATGGTGGCCTTATAGAATGAGTTTGGAAGTTTACTTTCCTCTGCAATTTTCTGGAAGAGTTTGAGTAGGATAGGTGTCAGCTCTTCTCTCAATTTTCGGTAGAATTCAGCTGTGAAGCCATCTGGTCCCAGGCTTTTGTTTGTTGGAAGATTTCTGATTACAGTTTCGATTTCTGTGCTTGTGATGGGTCTGTTACGATTTTCTATTTCTTCCTGGTTCAGTTTTGGAAAGTTATACTTTTCTAAGAATTTGTCCATTTCTTCCAAGTTGTCCATTTTATTGGCATATAGTTGCTGATAGTAGTCTCTTATCATCCTTTGTATTTCTGTGTTGTCTGTTGTGATTTCTCCATTTTCATGTCTAATTTTGTTGATTTGATTCTTCTCCCTTTTTTTCTTGATGAGTCTGGCTAATGGTTTGTCTATTTTATTTATCTTCTCAAAGAACAACCTTTTAGCTTTGTTGATTTTGGCTATGGTCTCCTTTGTTTCTTTTGCATTTATTTCTCCCCTAATTTTTATGATTTCTTTCCTTCTCCTAACCCTGGGGTGCTTCATTTCTTCTTTTTCTAGTTGTTTTAGGTGTAGAGTTAGGTTATTTATTTGATTTTTCTCCTGTTTCTTGAGGTAGGCTTGTATTGCTATGAACCTTCACCTTAGCACTGATTTTACTGAATCCCATAGGTTTTGGGTTGTTGTGTTTGCATTTTGATTCATTTCTATGCATATTTTGATTTGTTTTTTGATTTCTTCTGTGATTTGTTGGTTATTCAGAAGTATGTTGTTTAGCCTCCATATGTTTGTATTTTTAATAGTTTTTTTCCTGTAGTTGACATCTAATCTTACCGCATTGTGATCAGAAAAGATGCTTGAGATGATTTCAATTTTTTTGAATTTACCAAGGCTAGATTTATGGCCCAGGATGTGATCTATCCTGGAGAATGTTCCATGTGCACTTGAGAAAAAGGTAAAATTCATTGTTTTAGGGTGAATTGTCCTATAGATATCAATTAGGTCTAACTGGTCCATTATATCATTTAAAGTTTGTGTTTCCTTGCTAATTTTCTGTTTAGTTGATCTATCTGTAGGTGTGAGTGAGGTATTAAAGTCTCCCACTATTATTGTGTTACTGGTAATTTCCCCTTTCATACTTGTTAGCATTTGCCTTACATTCTGTGGTGCTCCTATGTTGGGTGCATATATATTTATAATTGTTATATCTTCTTCTTGGATTGATCCTTTGATCATTATGTAGTGTCCTTCTTTGTTTCTTTCCACAGCCTTTATTTCAAAGTCTATTTTATCTGATATGAGTATTGCTACTCCTACTTTCTTTTGGTTTCCATTTGCGTGAAATATCTTTTTCCAGCCCTTCACTTTCAGTCTGTATGTGTCCCTTGTTTTCAGGTGGGTCTCTTGTAGACAACATATATAGGGGTCTTGTTTTTGTCTCCATTCAGCCAGTCTTTGTCTTTTGGTTGGGGCATTCAACTCATTTACACTTAAGGTAATTATTGATAAGTATGATCCTGTTGCCATTTATTTTGTTGTTTTGGGTTCGAGATTATAAACCTTTTCTCTGTTTCCTGTCTAGAGAAGATCCTTTAGCATTTGTTGAAGAGCTGGTTTGGTGGTGCTGAATTCTCTGAGCTTTTGCTTGTCTGTAAAGCTTTTGATTTCTCCTTCATATTTGAATGAGATCCTTGCTGGGTACAGTAATCTGGGTTGTAGGTTTTTCTGTTTCATCACTTTAAGTATGTCCTGCCATTCCTTTCTGGCCTGAAGAGTTTCTGTTGAAAGATCAGTTGTTATCCTTATGGGGATCCCCTTGTGGGTTAATTGTTGTTTGTTTTTCCCTTGCTGCTTTTAATATTTGTTCTTGTGTTTGATCTTCATTAATTTGATTAATATGTGTCTAGGGGTATTTTGCCTTGGGTTTATCCTGTTTGGGACTCTCTGGGTTTCTTGGACTTGGGTGGCTATCTCCTTCCCTATTTTAGGAAAGTTTTCAACTATTATCTCCTCAAGTATTTTCTCATGGCCTTTCTTTTTGTCTTCTTCTGGGACTCCTATGATTCAAATGTTGGGGCATTTCACATTGTCCCAGAGGTCACTGAGGTTGTCCTCGTTTCTTCTAATTCTTTTTTCTTTTTTCCTCTCTGCTTCATTTATTTCCACCATCTATCTTTCACCTCACTTATCCTATCTTCTGCCTCAGTTATTCTACTGTTGCTTCCCTCCAGAGTGCTTTTGATCTCAGTTATTGCATTATTCATTATTGATTTACTCTTTTTTATTTCTTCTAGGTCCTTGTTAAACTTTTCTTGCATCTTCTCAATCCTTGTCTCCAGACTATTTATCTGTAACTCCATTTTGTTTTCAAGATTTTGGATCATTTTTACTATCATTATTCTGAAATCTTTTTCAGGTAAGCTCCCTATCTCCTCCTCTTTTGTTTTGTTTGGTGGGCTTTTATCATGTTCGTTTACCTGCTGAATATTTCTCTGCCTTTTCATCTTGTTTAGCTTGCTGTGTTTGGGGTGACCTTTCTGTATGCTGGAAGTTTGTGTGTTCCTCTTTATTGTGGAGGTTACTCTCTGTGGGTAGGGTTGGACAAGTGGCTTGTCAAGGTTTCCTGGTTAGGGAAGCTTGCATTGGTGTTCTGGTGGTGCAGCTGGATCTCTTCTCCCTGGAGTGCAATGAAGTGTCCAGTAGTGAGTTTTGAGGTGTCTGTGGGTTTGGTGTGACTTTTGGCCACCTGTATTTTCGTGCTCAGGGTTATGTTCCTGCATTGTTGGAGAATTAGCCTGGTATGTCTTGCTCTGAAACTCGTTGGCTCTTGGTTGGACCTTGGTTTCAGTGTAGGTATGGAGGCTTTTGGATGAGCTCTTGTCAATTAATGTTCCCTGGAGTCAGGAGTTTTCTGGTATTCTCAAGTTTTGGATTTAAACCTCCTACCTCTGGCTTTCAGTCTTATTCTTACAGTAGCCTCAATTCTTCTCCATCCATACAGCACTGATGATAAAACATCTAGGTTAATGCTGAAAAGATTCTCTACAGTGAGAGACACCCAGAGTGGGTCCCAGAGTTTCATGGAGAAGAGAAGAGGGAGGAGGAAGATATAGGTGACCAGGAGGACAAAAGGGGGAATCCAAAGGGGAGAGAGCAGTCTAGCCAGTAATCAATTCCCTATTTGCTCTCCAAGTCTGGAATACTCAGAGAGGTTCACAGAGTTCCATAGAGAAGAGAAGAGGGAGGAAGGAGATAGAGGTTACCAGGAGGAGAGGAGGGGCAGTCAAAAGGAGAGAGACCAATCTAGCCAGTGATCAGTTCCCTAAGTGTTCTCCACAGCCTGGAACACCCAAAGATATTCACAGAGTTAAGTAGAGAAGAGAATGGGGAGGGAGGAGGTAGAGGTGACCTGGGGGAGAAAAAGGAGAGTCAAAAGGGGAGAGAGCAATTAAGCCAGTAATCACACCCCTAAGTAAAAATGGGTACTGAAGATTGGATTCTTAAAGGTACAAAATTGATAACAAATACCAAAAAGCAAAGATTAAAAATCTAGAGTAGAAGTTAGATTCTCAAAAATACAGTATTAAAAAAATAAAACAAAATCACAAAAGTTATAAAATATATATATATATATGAAATTTGCTTTAAAAATAGGGTCTTTTTTTTGCAAGGTAATAGGTTTTAAAAATGAAAATTAAAGGAGTAATAAAGAACTTAAAAATTAAAAAATGACAATAGTAGAATCTTTGGCTGCAGAGAATATAATCAGTTTGATTTCGGTGTTGACCATCTGGTGATGTCCATCTGTAGAATCTTCTCTTGTGTTGGAAGAGGGTGTTTGGCTATGACCAGTGCGTTCTCTTGGCAAAACTCTATTAGCCTTTGCCCTGCTTCATTCTGTACTCCAAGGCCAAATTTGCCTGTTACTCTAGGTGTTTCTTGACTTCCTACTTTTGCATTCCAGTCCCCTGTAATGAGAAGGACATCTTTTTTGGGTGTTAGTTCCAGAAGGTCTTGTAGGTCTTCATAGAACCGTTCAACTTCAGCCTCTTCAGCGTTACTGGTTGGGGCATAGGCTTGGATTACTGTGATATTGAATGGTTTGCCTTGGAAAGGAACAGAGATCATTCTGTCGTTTTTGAGATTGCATCCAAGTACTGCATTTCAGACTCTTTAGTTGACCATGATAGCTACTCCATTTCTTCTAAGGGATTCCTGCCCACAGTAGTAGAAATAATGGTCATCTGAGTTAAATTCACCCTTTCCAGTCCATTTCAGTTCGCTGATTCCTAGAATGTTGATGTTCACTCTTGCCATCTCCTGTTTGATCACTTCCAATTTGCCTTGACTCATGGACCTGACATTCCAGGTTCCTATACAATATTGCTCTTTACAGCATTGGACCTTGCTTCTATCACCAGTCATGTCTACTACTGGGTATTGTTTTTGCTTTGGCTCCATCCCTTCATTCTTTCTGGAGTTATTTCTCCATTGATCTCCAGTAGCATATTGGATACCTACTGACCTGGGGAGTTCCCCTTTCAGTATCCTATCATTTTGCCTTTTCATATTGTTCGTGGGGTTCTCAAGGCAAGAAAACTGAATTGGTTTGCCATTCCCTTCTCCAGTGGACCACATTCTGTCAGACCTCTCCAACATGACCCTCCCATCTTGGGAGGCCCCACACGGCATGGCTTAGTTTCGCTGAGTTAGACAAGGCTGTGGTCCATGTGATCAGATTGGCTAGTTTTCTGTGATTATGGTTTCAGTGTGTCTGCCCTCTGATGGAGAAGCTCTACAGTCAGCAAAAACAAGACTGGGAGCTGACTGTGGCTCAGATCATGAACTCCTTATTGCCAAATTCAGATTTAAATTGAAGAAACTTGGGAAAACCACTAGACCATACAGGTATGACCTAAATCAAATCCCTTATGATTATACAGTGGAAGTGAGAAATAGATTTAAGGGACTAGATCTGATAGACAGAGTGCCTGATGAACTATGGATGGAGGTTCGTGACATTGTACAGGAGACAGGGATCAAGACCATCCCCATGGAAAAGAAATGCAAAAAAGCAAAATGGCTGTCTGAGGAGGCCTTACAAATAGCTGTGAAAACAAGCGAAAAGCAAAGGAGAAAAGGAAAGATATAAGCATCTGAATACAAAGTTCAAAGAATAGCAAGGAGAGATAAGAAAGCCTTCCTCAGCGATCAATGCAAAAAATAGAGGAAAACAATAGAATGGGAAAGACTAGAGATCTCTTCAAGAAAATCAGAGATACCAAGGGAACATTTCATGCAAAGATGGGCTCAATAAAGGACAGAAATCGTATGGACCTATCAAAAGCAGAAGATATTAAGTATAGGTGGCAAAAATACACAGAACAATTGTACAAAAAAGATCTTCACGACCCAGATAATCACGATGGTGTGATCACTCACCTAGAACCAGACATCCTGGAATGTGAAGTCAAGTGGGCATTAGAAAGCATGACTATAAACAAAGCTAGTGGAGATGATGGGATTCCAGTTGAGCTCTTTCACGTCCTGAAAGATGATGCTGTGAAAGTGCTGCACTCAGTATCCCAGCAAATTTGGAAAACTCAGCAGTGGCCACAGGACTGGAAAAGGTCAGTTTTCATTCCAATCCCAAAGAAAGGCAATGCCAAAGAATACTCAAACTACAGCACAATTGCACTCATCTCATACACTAGTAAAGTAATGCTCAAAATTTTCCAAGCCAGGCTTCAGCAGTACATGAACCATAAACTTCCAGATGTTCAAGCTGGTTTTAGAAAAGGCAGAGGAACCAGAGATCAAATTGCCAACATCCGCTGGATCAATGAAAATGCCAAGAGAGTTCCAGAAAAACATCTATTTCTGCTTTATTGACTATGCCAAAGCCTTTGACTGTGTGGACCACAATAAACTGTGGAAAATTCTAAAAGAGATGGGAATACCAGACCACCTGACCTGCCTCTTGAGACACCCGTATGCAGGTCAGGAAACAACAGTTAGAACTGGACATGGAGCAACAGACTGGTTCCAAATAGGAAAAGGAGTACGTCAAGGCTATATATTGTCACCCTGCTTATTTAACTTCTATGCAGAGTACATCATGAGAAACGCTGGGCTGGAAGAAGCACAAGCTGGAATCAAGATATTTCTCAAGCTGGGAGAAATATCAATAACCTCAGATATGCAGATGACACTACCCTTATGGCAGAAAGTGAAGAGGAACTCAAAAGTCTCTTGATGAAAGTGAAAGAGGAGAGTGAAAAAGTTGGCTTAAAGCTCAACATTCAGAAAACTAAGATCATGGCATCTGGTCCCATCACTTCATGGCAGATAGATGGGGAAACAGTGGAAACAGTATCAGACTTTATTTTTGGGGGCTCCAAAATCACTGCAGATGGTGATTGCAGCTATGAAATTAGAAGACGCTTACTCCTTGGAAGGAAAGTTATGACCAACCTAGATAGCATATTGAAAAGCAGAGATATTACTTTGCCAACAAACATCCGTCTAGTCAAGGCTGTGGTTTTTCCAGTGGTCGGTCATGTATGGATGTGAGAGTTGAACTGTGAAGAAAGCTGAGCGCCGAAGAATTTATGCTTTTGAACTGTTGTATTGGAGAAGACTCTTGAGAGTCCCTTGGACTGCAAGGAGATCCAACCAGTCCATCCTAAAGGAGATCAGTCCTGGATGTTCATTGGAGGGACTGATACTGAAGCTGAAACTCCAATATTTTGGCCACTTCATGCGAAGAGTTGACTCATTGGAAAAGACTCTGATGCTGGGAGGGATTAGGGGCAGGAGGAGAAGGGGACGACAGAGGATGACATGGCTGGATGACATCACCGACTCGATGGACATGAGTTTGAGTGAACTCTGGTAGTTGGTGATAGACAGGGAGGCCTGGTGTGCTGTGATTCTTGGGGTTGTAAAGAGTTGGACACGACTGAGCGACTGAACTGAACTGAATAGTATAATATGTCTAGGAATTTCTCTGGAGCTGTTGAGGGCAATGGGGTCAGTTCAGTTTCAGACAGGTCCTTGTTCCAGCTTATACTTCCCAAGGTCTATATGTCCCTTCCAGTGTAGCCAATGCTAACTACAGGGTTTTAATCTGTTGCACCTGTCACTTCCAAAGCGGTTCCCTCTTATTTGTTTATTTTGGCTTCCTCTGTTTGCAAGTCTCTTCAGTATCTAACTTCTGCCCTGACCCAAGAGGGCGAAGGTGGTCATTTATTTAGGCTTACTTGTTCAGTTGTGCTGTGGGGAGGCTGGAACGCTGCAAACAAATATCACTGGTGTGTGTGGGGAGTGCTTGCAGTGACTTGGCCACACTGGGTTTGTCCCCACTGATGGTGTGTGTGTGCTTTCCCATCTACACTGCTCAGGCTCTAGGTTGCTCTGCAGGGGAACTGTCTAAGGTGGGCCCTGGGTTGCGTGCACTTCCTATGTCTAAGCCACTCAGGTTCAGGTTCTTGGGTACTCCACAAAGGCACTCAGTTGGGCCAGTGTTTTGTGCCCTTCCCAGGTCCGAGCAGCTCAGGCGACCAGGTGCTTGTCAAGCGCACACTCCCCATGGGTGGCGCGTCTTGTCACCTCCCCTGTCCCAGCCGCTCGGTTTCCTGGGTGTGCAGCGGGAGTGCCATCTCAGGTGTGCTGTGTGTCTCCTCTGGGGAGCTGATCTCTGGCTGCGACCCCCCTGGCGGATGTCAACCATCCAGGATCCCAGGAAGATTTGGTTAGCAACTGGGAGCCTGCTCACAGTTTGGTAGAGGATGCCGTCTCTGGGGCCAAGTTTGCCCCTTGCCTTCTGGCTCTGGCTGGGGCCCGCCTGCCTCCCTGCCTCCGGCGGGGATGGGCCAGTGCACTGCTGGCTAGCTCTCCTCTGGTATTCGCTCAGTCCTTTGTTCTGTGAGTGGCCTGGCGGTGCCGTAGGTTAGAGGTTTTTGTGGGAAAGTTCTCTCTCTCTCTCTCTCTGCTCTTTGTTTTTTTTTCTCTCTGGCTATCCCACAGTTTGGGTTGCTATCTCATGTTAGCTCCCTCAGATTGCCCTCAGGGCATTCAGGCCCGGTCCTTACCCTAAGCAGTGCAGCCTGAGCCTCGCTGTTCAGCCCCCGCTTGCTGGTGGCAAATGCAAGCGTCTGGGGTACTTCTTCACTGGGAGTTGCTGTTAGGGGCATAATCTATGGGTTTTATTTATTTATTTTTTCCTCCCAGTTATGTTGCCCTCTGAGATTCCAAAACTCCCCAGGATGGGTCTCTGTCCCTAAATCTTTTGTCTCTCCTTTTATCTTTTATATTTTGTCCTACCTCCTTTCGAAGACAATGGATTGCCTTTCTGGGTGCCTGGTGTCCTCCGCCAGCGTTCACAAGTTGTTTTGTGGTATTTGCTCAGTGTTCAAATGATCTTTTGATGAATTTGTCGGGGAGAAAGTAGTCTCCCCGTCCTATTCCTCCACCATCTTAGGACCGCCCCCCACAAACGAACTATTTAATTTGGTTCCAGATTTCTTTTCTTCCTTCCCTCCTTTTTTCACTTAGCTACTCAGGCATTCAAACATTTATTCCACAAATACTGAACACACATTATGTTCTAGGTCCTAGCTAGCTGTACATGCTGAGTGAAACAAACAAGACCACTCTACCCCTTGGAGCTTACAGTCCAGGTGGAAGATGGGCAACAAAAAAATGAAAAATTGTCCTAAGGGCTATGAAGAAAAGGATCAGGGTGTAGGATGAGCGTTACTGGAGCTTTTATGAAGAGGGAATCCACATATATGGTGGTCAGAGAAGGCCTCATCAGAGGCCTGGAGAATGGGAAGGAGCTGGCTAGGAAGAACATGCGTGGGGATGAGCCCGGCTCTTTTGGTAAGGCACGTGAAGGCTCATGTGGCTGGAGCATAGGGAAGAAGGGGACAAGAGACACCAAAGAGGTTGGAGAATTGGGCAGAGTCCAGAGCTTGCTGCTGCAATTCCCTTTTCTCCCTGCTTCTCAGCAAAGACCACAGCCACACAGACCTTCCTGCTGCTTCCATGTGTTCTCATGCCCTGGGCATAGATCTTTTCCAAATGCCTGAGCGTCTGTGGATTCTTTTTGTTTGTTTTTTCTCTTTTTCTTTACTATGTGGCATGTGTCATCTTAGTTCCCCAACTAGGGATTGAACCTGTACCCCCTCCACTGCAAGCATGGAGTCTGAACCACTGGACAACCAGGGAAGTCCCAGTCTGTGGATTCTTTAGGTTCTAGCTCAAACTTCAGCTCTTTTGTGAAGCTCTCCTTAACTCCCAAGCAGAACTGGCCTCTTTCTTTCCTATGCCCCAAGCAATTTATACATACTGCAATTACAGTACTAAAACACATTTTCCTGTAATTATGTATCTAGGTTTATATCCTTCTATTGAACTATGAGCCCCTAGTGGGCAGGGAACTTTTCTTATCTAATTATTCACAGTCCCTAGAAAAATAATTTTTAGCCAACAGAGACTTGGCAAAATTGTCAAATGATTTAATTGAGTCATATTTAAAGATCTCCTTAATATTATTTTAATGTTTTAAAGAAAGTTCTTATTTCTTTAACCTGAGATGAATGAATCTCACTCTTCAATTGACATATGGCTATAAAGGAATAAGGTTGATTTTTTTTACCTCAAGCACACCTGACATGATTGATTTTATTTCTTAACAAATCAAGCAGAACTTACACAACTTACAACAGTCATTTGAATGACTGTTGTTCCCTAAAGAAAGATTACTTGGGATGTTTATTTGTTGGCCATTTCAGCTCTAAGCATGGTTTATACTTCTCAGTTGTTGTAATAATGCAGTAGTAATTTAAATCTCTCCTGTCGGAAATAGTGATGATTTTTTAGTGCTTAGACAGCAAGGCCATCGGTGCATTGCACAACTCCAGGGTTGGTATTCACCAGGTATCTGTCCTGAAAGGTGTGCAATGCCACAGCACTTTAATTGCTATATTAGAGTGCTATAATTGCTATAATATTAGTGTATTATTAGTATATACATCAAATAATAATGTTTGTCAACTTGGTACAATCAAAATTTTAAAGCTAAAAGGAAACTTACTTCCCCTACTTATTTTAATATTTTCTGTAGAAGTTAAAGGTCATTTATGCAGCCATCTCTGTAACAGTTGATGGAACTAAAGATAGAAAATAGATTCTTTGCTACCCAGTCCACAACTTTGTGTATTGAGTTGCAAAAATTAAAGAAACAGACACACTGACAGATGCTAACCAGTACAAATGTAATGATAGTGTTAATACTTTTTGTAACTGACATAAATTGTTCATTTAAAAAAATCTTTATTTATTTGGCTACGTCAAGTCTTAGTTGGGGCATGCGGACTCTAGTTGAGGCATGCAGGCTTAGTTTGTCCCACTTAGTCATGTGGGATCTTAGATCCCTGACCAGGGATTGGACCTGTGTCCCCTGCATTGCAAGGCAGGTTCTTACCAGAGAAGTCCCCAAATTGTTCATGTTAAAGAGATCAATTTGCATTTACATTGGTTAAACCTGTTTACCTATAAAACAGTTATAGAATCTAGAAGTTGCTTTCCAAGCACTATTTTGAATGACATAATAAGATGTTAGAGCATAATCTTGTTCATTTAAGAATAGCTATTAATTGAAAGCTCCTTATGTTCCTTTCACTGTTTTTACTACCTGGTCTATAGGATAGAGATGGACTTTTGATTTTATTGTAAGGAGGGCTAAGATTCAGGCCCCCCAGATTGAGGCCATTCTAACCAAATGGTTGGGCTCAGATAACTACATCAGAGTAGTCTGTGTGGCGTAGTTGAACGTGTTTGGTGTAGAGAGCTTGTGTTCTGTTTCCAGTTCAGCCAATGGTTTCCACCACTATCAAACAAGAGAATCATCACATTTCCAAGACTCCTTCCTCATGACTATTTTGTGATATCCTTGCCTTCCATGATCTTATCTTTGGTTTATATGATGAGGCAAACACACAGAGCTGAAAATTTTTATGAAGTGAAACTCTTAGAACACTTCATTTCTTCAGTAGATGTTTACTGAAGACCTGCTCTATTGCTGCAGTTTCAGTATACAGTGGCAAACAATGGATGTGAGCCTATGGTAGTCAGAAAACCTGCAGTCTAGTGATACTATTTCAAAGCTTCTCCTATTCCTAATAGTAAATTTTACCATTTACCTAATGGTAAAAAATAATCTTTTTGATATATGTGATATACCTATCTCATGAAATTGTCCACTGTCATGAATCCATTTATAATATTTATTTATTCAGTCATTTATTATTTCTGTTGTAAGGTTGTGGAATCTGAGTTCCCAGACCAGAGATTGAACCCAGGCTTCCATAATGAAAGTGCAGAATCCTAGCCGCTAAACCACCAGGAAACTTCTTGATTTTTAATATTCTGTAAATCTAGGGGATGAATCAGTTGTTTTGGGATCAAGTACTATCTTTCTAAAAACCTTAGGAATATTAAGTTGTGAAGTTTCCTACCCATCTGATAGAACATAAATGTAACAAAGTCCTTAGTGGTGGTTTACCTGAGTATTCATCTTATGTCTGCAGTTTTCTCCAGGTGCCCATGGTCTTTCCCTTACTTGACATGCTCACTCCCATTCCTCCCTGTGCCTCTCTGTGTTCATTCTGCAAAACCCAAGCCGTACACTTTTCATGGAGTGCTGTTGGGCTCCTCCACTGGAGCCCGTTTTGCTGTGCCCTTATAATCCTTGGCATTGTGTCATCCTACCCAGTATGAATTAGGTTTTTTAAAAGTATATATGTAAAAGATTTATTGAAGAGCTGGAAAGACAGGGATTCACACAAAGCTAAAATTAGAAATCATAAATATTAAAAGTAACCTCTCCTTTTTCAAGAAAACTTCAATTGTTTGGGCAAAAATATTTGATGGATATAACTTACCTTATTCAGTAGATTAGCTTCTGGAAAACTTATGTTTACATTGGTATTGACCATATCATATTTTAAATGCTTAATTGGGACTTTGCTAATTTTAAAGGAATCCCATGACCTTGTTGAAGTGAAGAATTAGGACATTAATACTCAAGGTTGATAGTGTTGATTAGATTCATGTTTTTGGTCCTAAAGATTTGGTTTTAAAGACTAGAGGATACTTTATTGAAAGACAGTTGGTGTTGATGGTAGCATTAAAGGGCTGAAGAGAGGCCTCAGAATCTTTATACTTCCCTTCACTCATTAGGTATTTCATCTAATGATTTCATCTAATCTTTATTATGTGTGTTCTGCCTTAATAAAATTTGTGAATATACTGTATCACAGAGTTTTCTAAGGACATAATCCTCCTACTTACACCTTTTGAAACTTCTCTAACTGAAGCTCTAGGACAAGTTTCAAGAAACCCAAGCCTTAAAGAAAATGATTTTCTATCATCAAATAATATCATGAGAAACTTCTGGGATATCTTTCTGAACTCAAGTGTTACTTTTCCCTAGCAATTAAATGGACAAACTTTATACTTTCAACTATCAATACTTATATAAGAGTATAATATATGTTAAATGTATCATTTCTTTTAAAAAAAGCATTAACTTTTTTTTTTTTTGCCAGCCATTTTCCCTTTTTGGAAAGTTGTAAACTTTTTCTAAAATAAGATCCTATTATTAAAGTTCAATTGGTAAAAATTTTATCCAGAGTTTGCCCAAACAAACTTTCTTAATGCTATGTTGTTGTTCAGTCATGTCTGACTCTGTGACCCTAATGGACTATAGTACGCCAGGCTCCTCTCAGTTCAGTTCAGTTCAGTTGCTCAGTCATGTCTGGCTCTTTGCGACCTGTGAAGTCCAGGCTTCAGTCTGTCAGGCTCCTCTGTCCTCCACTGTCTCCCAGAATTTGCTCAAATTCGTGTTCATTGAGTCAGTGCTTCTATCTAACCATCTCATCCTCTGCTGCCCCCTTCTCCTGTTGCCCTCCATCTTTCCCAACATCAGGGTCTTTTCCACTGAGTCGGCTTTTCTTATCAGGTGGCCAAAGTATTGGAGTTTCAGCTTCAGCATCAGTCCTTCCAATGAATATTCAGGGTTGATTTCCTTCAGGATTGACTGGTTTGATTTCCTTGCTATCCAAGAGACTCTTCTCCAGCACCACAATTTGAAAGTATCATTCTTTAGCGCTTTACCTTCTTTATGGTCCAACTCTCACATCCATACATGACTACTGGAAAAACCATAGCTTTGACTATATAGACTTTATTACTTGGAATATAAATTGATAAAATCCTATCTGGAAATAAGTTTTATAAACTGTATAAAAATAATGTTGACATTAATATTTATTGAGTTGGGAAAACAGCCTCAGTAAATTCAGTGAAAAAGCAGTTTATACGGTTTTATTGATAGTAGGAGCCTATATTATTGAACGACGTGACTTGTAGCTTTATGTGTATGTGTACATAGAAATAAATCTGGAAGATTTTTTTTTAAAAAAAGATAAATTGGTTAAACCCCACATCCTGTTCTGGATCTTACTGAAATTAGTTTTTTAAATTATTCCATCTGTTACCTACTTGTATTGTTTTAAAAGACAAGTTGACTATAGAAATAAATGGATCTACATCTAGAGAGTCTGGGTATTTATAAGTAACATATCCAGTTGTGTTTTGAAGCACAAATGACTTTGGAATTTGCTTTTGCAATTGTGATATTAAAGGTAAACTCTTCTACCTAACCTTTTTAGAAGAACCATGTGGCGTTTTGCTGATTAAGTTGGCTGGAGTAGAACTTACTGAAACTGGGAAGGTGTGGTTACAAAAAGAGCTAAAACCTTCCCAAGTACTATGGTTCCAACTTCTTGGAAAGGAGAATTCAGCACTCTTTTGCTACCTTTTAGTGAATAAGGTAAGTAGTGTGAAGAAAGAACTAACAATATTTTATTCTTATTATTTATGCATAAGTGAAAAGTGAAAGTGTTAGTCATTCTGTCGTGTCTAACTCTTTGTGACCCCATGGACTGTAGCCCAATATATAAACACATCATTAATTAGAACCTTGATTATATAATGAAACAGGTTTTCTTTTGTCTTTTGTAACTACTACTGCTAGTGATTATATATAAGGAACCAGGTTTCATATATAAATTTTTCTATAAAATTTATTATAGAAAATGTTTATTACAGAAAAATAAAAAATTAAGAAAAAGTAAAAAACTTCAAATTATTAATGACTGGCTATTGCTTATTTAAAGAGTATCATATATTTATTTATGGACAAGTGTATTATATCACACTTGTTATAAACCACTTGTTGAGTGTGGTGTCAACTGGTAGTTGCAAAGAGCAAGGATGTTTTCTGAAGGTAAATATTGCTCATTCTGATCCAATACCTTGTAGAAAGGTATGACTTAACATGTAAGTCTTTGAACTCTAAAAGCATTGAGCATATTTAATATTACTGGACATATTTAAATGGAGCCTATTTAAGTACTATTTACTTTTTTTAAAAAAAATACTGTTTATGATCCATAGTCAGTCATTGCTTTAGAATTTCCTTACTTTTGTGATTGACCATAGCCATTCTGTCGGAGAAGGCAATGGCACCCCACTCCAGTACTCTTGCCTGGAAAGTCCCATGGACGGAGGAGCCTGGTAGGCTGCAGTCCTTGGGGTCACTAAGAATCGGACACGACTGATCGACTTCACTTTCTCTTTTCACTTTCATGCATTGGAGAAGGAAATGGCGGCCCACTGCAGTGTTCTTGCCTGGAGAATCCCAGGGACAGGGGAGCCTGGTGGGCTGCTGTCTATGGGGTCACACAGAGTCAGACACGACTGAAGTGACTTAGTATAGCATAGCATAGCCATTCTGTAACTGGGAATGCCACAGAGCCTCATTGCTGTTGCTGTGTTACTGTCTTGAGTTCTTCAATGTGCCTTCCTCCAAATTTCTTTTGGTGGACGATTACTGAAAAAAGGACATGGAAAAATGAAATAGTTGAAACGTTAATATGAAAGAATTAAGAATTGTTTTTTTAACTTACATTATTATGACAGCATTAAGGGTAGTTTTTCTTTTAAAGTTCTTTATTATACTACAAGTGAGAATAATCTGAAGAAAAATAATAATCTCACACTAAAGTGATTAGAATGGTAACCATTTTAATTATAAAAAGCTTTCTGAATTAATAGAACACCTAATGAAATCCATTAATTTTTGCATGTCCAGGTCATATTCAGTTCTTTCAAAATAAGAATTATCCAACCTTGATTGGTTGAGGCATCTATATTTAACTAAGTTGATAATACAAAATTATATAAAAATCCCAAAGGCCTTATTCAAATATTAACTTCTCTTTTAAATTGAGAAGTATGTATTATTTATTCTCAAACCCCGCTATGGAATCATTTTATTCCCATATAAAGGTGGGACTCTGAGTAACCAAGTGGAAAAGCTGGTATTGAAGTCCAGCTTCTTGGGGCTCCTGAGCCCGAACTTTACCTTTTCTGTCATTACCTTATACCAGACTATACGCATATTTCAGTATTTATTTCTGTTGAACTTTTCTGTAGTGTGAGGTTGAATTTTAATTATTCTCATTTTGGTTCAGCTCATTAAATTTAAAAGATTGAGACAAATATGATATACCCTTTAAAACTGTATTTGTTAGCTGCTTATCATCATGTACCAAAAGTTACTGCATTTAAAGAAACAAAAGTTTCCTATATTCTTTTAATCTTAGAAAATGTTTACTACTTTAAACCTTTAGTTTTCACATTAAAAAATTTTAACTGTGAATTACTTGTCTAATGAAGCTATAAAATTTCTAACACCTTGTTAAAATTAATCTTAAATTAAAATCCCAGAGGGACTGTGGAAACAGCTAAGCAGGATCTCTTTTATATTGTAAATTAGTAAGGGGAAAAATGTTCCCATTTATCTGGTTTCACTAGGCAGTGAGGCATAACTAAAATTTCTTGAAGTTTGAAGATTCAAGGGCCAGGGCTATTTTTGTGTTCATTATTTTATGGGCCATCTTTTAAAAACATTCTTACATGCCAGGCCTTGCTAAACACTGAAATTCTGAACCTAATTTAACAGTTCTGTGATGCTTCAGTCCATTTTGCATTTGTCTACTTTTCAGTTTTGTTAATTTCTTTTTCTGTGGCCTCCTGTCATTTTCCCTAACTGGTGTGTGCTCCATTCTCTATTCAAACATCAACCAAAAAATCAAAAATCTCTTTTCATACTTTATCGCTTCTACACACTTTTGAGTTAGGTGACCAGTGAACCTGTGGAGAGCTATGTGTTATAAAAGAGTCAGTTGTCTTTGAGCAAAAGTTTCATCTAGTAATGAAATTCTTGGATTTAACATTAGCTGTTTTAAGCTCTTAAGGACCCCTTTGCATATATATGTATATGTATGTGTGTGTGTAAATATATATATATGTATATTTTGTGGCTATACCACATGCCATATGGGAGCCCTACCAGGGATCAAACCCATGCCCCCTGCCGTGGAAGCACGGATTCTTAACCTTTGTGCCACCATGGAAGTCCCATCATTTATATTTTTGACTTTTCTCTGGAGGACTCAAATTGCAGATTGACTGATTTTAAACTAAATAAGGTACTATGGGTATATTAGTAATTTTATTAAATAATTGGTTTGTGTTATTTTTTATTCAAGGGTAGATTTTTTAGTGTGAATCTGAATGAAGAAATCCTGAGAAGAGGTCTTGGCAAAACTGTTCTTGTTAAGGGGTTAAGTCATGATTCTAAAATCTACTGGAGAATTCACAGAAATTTACTTAAAGCTGAATTAACAGCCTTAAAAAAAGGAGAAGGAGTATGGAAGGAAGACTCTGAAAAAGAAAGTTATTTGGAAAAACTGAAAGGTTCCTGGAGAGAAATATGGAAAAAAGACAGTTATTTAAAAAAAAATGGATCAGATTTCAACTTGAAAAAAGAAAGTTATTATGACAAATTTAAAAGGTCTTATGAAACATGGAAAGAGACCGTGAATAACTACTCGTTAATACTGAAGTTCAGAGAGCTTATGAGTCGCATACACTTGCGTAGAAAAGAATGAAATATTCCAAGCTGTCTGGGGGTGACCTACTCCAAAAAGAATAAAACGTGTAATTATAATGGATATTTTTCATTGAGTTGAAATGGGAAATTTCCCCAGAAGATCAAAGTTGCATTCTAATGGTATTTAAATATTTAAGAGATGATTCTTTGTACATGTAATATCAGAGTAATGTAAATAAATTGTGGTTAATATAGTATGGTTTTAAGAAGAATGAAACACTCCATAAAAGTTACAGGTTGGGCTTCCCTGGTGGCTCAGTGGTAAAGAATCCACCTATCAATGCAGAAAACAACTAAGCCTGTCCAGCACAACTACTGACCTGTACGCTAAAGCCCAGGAGCTGCTACTACTGAATCCCTGCGCCCTAGCGCCTGTGCTCCTCAACAGGAGAAGCCACCACAATGAGAAGCCCATGAACTACAAATGAGAAAAGCCTGAGCAGCAGTGATGACCCAATGGAGCCAAAAAAAAAATTTTTATCAGGTTGAAGGAGATATACATATAATGATAGTACATGAAGAGAAAGTTTAACTACTGGCCGTTGTATTATTTTAGTCATTTGGGGCAGCCATATTTAGCTTTTGTTGAAAGACAGTATTTGTTTATTTTGCCGGTTTTTTCAACTTTGATTACTTATAATGAAGGAACTCTTTAGGCAGCATGTCTGAGGCTGCTCTTTCTTTTTCACTGCTCTCTAACTGCTTGTGAATTTGGGGCAGAGCCACAAGGGAAGGTCACTTAGACCATTTCTAGTAATAAAGAGTAGCTTATTTCCACCTATTGTTAGATGAGGGGGACAGTCCTGAGAACAAAAGCACAAAAGTGTTGAGGATGGCAGCACAGAGACGGGAAAGAACAGGGATGCCTTCTGACATTGTCGAGATCCCGAGGACTTGAACTCTCTTGCCTCCCAATTTCTCATTATGCAAGGTAATACATTTCTTTCTTTTTTAGAGCCAGTTTGAGTGGCTTTGAGGATGTGGCATACAAAAACATGTACTTGCTGCTAAAATCTTCCTGACATTATAAGCTTCTTTCAAAACACCAGCAATGATCTACTCACAGGGTCTCCAGAAGTTTTTCCTAACGGGTTGCAAAGGAACTGACCAAAGTCAGAGGAGTCATCTGGTCCTCTTCATTCTGACTCCTATCAGAATCCGTGATTTAGAAGGGGAAGTTTACTGCTGCTACCTGATTAAAGCAGGAAACTGCTGCTTCTGGGATAAAACATAGCAAGGTAGCATTTTTCTGGTGGTCCAGGGGTTAAGAATCTGCCTGCCACTGTGGGGAACGTGGGTTCCATCTCTGGTCTGGGAAGATTTCACATGCTGAGGGGCAACTAAGCCCCTGTGCCACAACTACTGAACTTGCACTCTACAGCCCTGGAGCCGCAACTACCGAAGCCTGTGACCGAAACGAGAGAAGAGCCCTCACTCACCACAACCGGAGGAGGCCCTCACCTAGCAGTGAAGACCCAGCATAGCCAAAAGGAATAAATAAATACTGTGTTTTTTTTTTTTTTTAAATAAATGTAACCTAAAAAAACCACACACACAGCAAAGTAGATTTCCCAACATTTTCTAATTAAACAACATTAATTTTTAGTGAGGTCTCAAATCTTCCAAAGTTCTTTTTGTGTGCGTAACTTTATTTCATCATCTTTGGGGTAGGATAGGAAGTTATGTGGTAGATTTTGTTCCCTGGATCTAATGCCTCAATAGCTTTCTATTTTGTTTTAAGGGAATGTGTTATTTTTGTTTACAGAGATGTTAAGATTTTTATTTACAGAGATGTTAAACTAGTTTTGTGGCAAGCTCCTGAGCCTTTCCCCTCGCCTCAGTTTGCCTCCAAGTGATGTCAGATCTCATCATAGTTATCACTGGAATTAGTTCTGATGACCTCTGCCAGCTCAGCCAGTGCACTGTGATCTTTCCAGTTGAACTGTTTGAAGGCGGGGCTGGTGAAGCCCCTCCTGAGGACTGTGTAACCTGGTCTATTCTTTTCCTTGAAGAGATAGTGACCTGAAAGTGAGTGAAGTCGCTCAGTTGTGTCCGACTCTTTGCGACCCCACGGACTGTAGCCTACCAGGCTCCTCCCTCCATGGGATTTTCCAGGCAATAGTACTGGAGTGGAGTGCCATTTCCTTCTCCAGGGGATCTTCCCGACCCAGGGATCAAACCTGGGTCTCCTGCATTGTAGACAGACGTTTTACCATCTGAGCCACCAGGGAAGTTTGAAGAGATAGTAGGGAACACTAATTAAACCAGCTTTTGGTCCAAGGGCAAGATGAACTGGATAACTGCAGAGAGGCTAGATCTTTGTCATTGGGGATGGTTATAACAGGACTATCTAAAAATGTGAAAAAGTCCATTTAGGCTAAATTTCTGACCAAAGTCTAGGTTCTTAACCTTTTTCAAATAGAGGATTTACTGCTACTTAAAAAAAAATTAATTAATTAGTTAGTTTTTGATTGTGCTGAGTCTTCGTTGCCGCGTTTGGGCTTTCTATAGTTGCAGAAAGTGTGGGCTACTCTCTCGTTGTGGTGTGAGAGCTTCTCATGGCAGCCGCTTCTCTTGTCGTGGAGCACAGGCTCTAGAGCATGTGGGCTTTTAATACTTGTGGCATGTGGACTCAGTGGTTGTAGCTCCTGGGTTCTAGAGCACAGGCTCAGTACTTGTGGCACACAGACTTAGTTGTTCCTTGGCATGTGAGATCTTCCTGGACCAGGGATCGAACCTTTGTCTCCTGCATTGGCAGGTGGATTCTTTACCTCTGAACCACCAGAGAAGCCCAAGGATTTACTACTTCTTGGTCTCTTGCCTTCAAAAATAACAGGGTCCATGACCACCTTTCCCCTTGGCTTTCTTTTTTTGGTATTTTGGGTATTTAGGCTCCTTTACTTTTTAAATATATTTCTATGACATGAATTTAGTTCTTACAGTATTTCTAAAGGATTGGATTATTATGGTCCTTTTCTATTTTGTCTTAGATCCACATTTCCTTTTGCGGGTTTTATTTATTTTTCATTTTAAAATCATACTTTCTAAAAAATATTTATTTATTTATTTGGCTGCATCAGGTCATAGTCGCAGTGCACAGGTTTAGTGGCTCTGTGGCATGTGGCATATGGGATCTTAGTTCCCCAGCCAGGGATTGAACCTGCATTGTGGATTCTTAAACACTAGACTGCCAGGAAAGTCCCTACACTTTTTATATATGAAATGCTGATAGCATTACTAGTTTTATCATAATTAACAGTAAACAAGTCTTGAGAAAAGAGTGAAAGCTAGTCCCATATATATCATTCAGCACTGGTCATTTTTGGCAGCCAAAAGCATATTCCACCAACATCCAGAGGAGGAAAACAGACATCCAAGGGCTCCTTACATGTGGCTTTCTGTTTGTGGTGCTAGTGTTTCTGTTAGTTCCATCCATGAGACAGACAAGTTCTGGCTCTCTTCTAGCACATTAGGTCACAGTTGCTGTTCATTGAGGAGTCTGTAAGGCTTTCTGTCATTGTCCCCAGGCTTGGGAGATTAACTCTTCTTTTCCCACTTGCTTGACTCCCAATGCAATCTAGTTCACAGCCTTTAACTGCTGGATTCCTACCATCTAGGGTGGGAAGTGCCCTCTCTATAGCTGGAGGAAAGAAGCATCCTTATCTCCAAACACAAAGGGATGCCAAGAGGATTCCTAACAAACAGGCTTGCTAAATTTCCCCCCAGTAAATGTACTACGATTACCTTACTCCTTTCCTATCATATTCCTCCACAACTGCATACTCTTCCATCAAACCTACCATAAAGTACTCAGGTCTATTTCTTTGGGTCTTTATTTCCTTATGAAGCCTCTTGTGTCACATAAAACTTGTATTAAATAAATTTGTGTGCTTTTCTCTTGTTAATCTTTGTCAGTTTAATTTTCAAACCCAGCCAGAGACCCTCAGAAGGTCAAGGAAAACTTCTCCCCACTCACACCACAAAGAGTCGGAAAAGCCATCTCTACCCCAGCTATCCCAGAAGCAGGTGCATCTCCTTGGTATGTCTGCCATCACCTTTAATGGTGACTTAAGCAATAATAGTTCTGTTGGTGCCCTGAACTTCTGAAATGCTGTTTCTTGGCTTCTTGAAATATGGCCTGTTCCAGGGAAGAAGGAGGAGAGGAGGTCAGAGTGAACCTCTGCTTTTGCTGCTTTTTCAAACTCCTTAAGCTTAAAATATTCAGTATACTAAGGTGCCATATTTTGGGGGGAGTGTGTTTGTGTCTCTATGCTCAGTCATGGCTGATTCTTTGTGACCCCATGGACTATAGCCTGCTAGGCTTCTCTGTCCATGGAATTTCCCAGGCAAGAATACTGGACTGGGTTGCCATTTCCTTCTCCAGAGGATCTTCCCGACCCAGGGATCAAACCTGTGTTTCTTGCATCTTCTGCATTGGCAGGCAGATTCTTTACCACTGTAGCACCTGGGAAGCCCATATTTTGGGGGTAGCATGTCTTGAACACCAGCAGTGGTTTGGAACTTTTCTAATGTTACCAAGGTAGCTATTTCAATGAAGGCAAACCACAGGAAGAAAGTAATGCAAATTTATGAGAAGACTGAAGAAAATAAAAAGCCCAGGGTTAAAAATTAAAATGTCAATAGATATTTTAAGGTAAAATAGTAAAAAAACTTAATAAATGAACCATATTTCTATTCCAAAATGGTTCTTGAGCTCACTCATTTACCTTCTTTTCAAATTATGTCAAAATATCAAAGAAAGAATGGAGAAAAATGGTATCAAAGTTGGAAGGCTGTATTAATAAGGCCTTTAATTAGCTAGATATTTTGAAGTTTTGCAAACTATGATGAAAAGAGTTTGACTGAGATACTGATGATTCTAGGGTTCATTATTCCTCAGGAAAGAAGGTGAGTTCCCTCTAGGAAGTAAGTCCCTGCACCAGTTTGGGATCTCTGAGTGATGTGAATTCCTCTTGCTCAGGTCTTGAGGTGGGCTTCCCTGGTGGCTCAGCTGGTAAAGAATCCACATGCAATGTGGGAAACCTGGGTTAGATCCCTGAGTTGGGAAGATCCCCTGGAGAAGGAAATGGCTACCCACTCCAGTATTCTAGCCTGGAGGATTCCATGGACAGAGAAGCCTAGCAGGCTATAGTCCATGGGGTCGCAAAGAGTCAGACACGACTGAGCGACTTTCACTGAGGAAGTTCCTCATGATCTGGAAGCCTAAGGCCGCATGTCAGTTCATCCAGTTTAATGTATAACACAGAGAGAAAATAGGATGTCAATAGTTTCTAGAATATGTTCCAACCTGCTGGACAGGGATAACAATGCCTCCCAGTCTTGGCAGTGTGCACATTTCTTAGTCAATCTGGATGCCCAGTTCTGCTCTCTGGAAGATTACCTTTACCTTTCATAGCCTCTTCACAAGGGGGAGGATCTACCCTTTGAGGGCTGGGCAACTTCAGAAGCTCCTTTCTGTTGCTGTGGGTTCATGGTCAAAGGGTTGAGCAATCACATACATTTTTTTTTCTCCCACAGGTTTAAATCTTTATGGTTTTGAGATCTATCAGTGTACTGAAAACTACTGCTTTTCCTTATTTTCATTTAAAAGAAAATTATTTATTTGGCTGCTCTGGTCTTAGTTGCGACCTGCAGGATCTAGTTTCCTGACCAAGGGTTGAACTTGGTCATCCTGCATTGGGAGTGCAGAGTCTTAACCACTGGAAGGCTAGGGAAGTCCCTTTTCACTTTTAAGGAACATTGTGGAACCACGTTTTTCAGCTGTAGGTCATGAGCTCTAATTAATGAGATGGACATCAGTTTAATGTGTTGTTGCTGCTGCTGCTGCTGCTGCTAAGTCACTTCAGTCGTGTCCGACTCTGTGCGACCCCATAGACGGGCAGCCCACCAGGCTCTCCCGTCCCTGGAATTCTCCAGGCAAGAACACTGGAGTAGGTTGCCATTTCCTTCTCCAATGCATGAAAATGAAGAATGAAAATGAAGTCGCTCAGTCGTGTCTGCCTCTTTGTGACCCCATGGACTGCAGCCTACCAGGCTCCTCTGTCCATGGGGTTTTCCAGGCAAGAGTACTGGAGTGGGGTGCCATCGCCTTCTCCGTAATGTGTTGTTACTAGCAATTAAAAAAGATAAAGAAACAGAACAATATATGAGTGCATGGCACATAACAAAAATAAGTGTTTTTAAAAAAAAAATTTTTTTTTACAAATATGTTTGAATGTGTGTACTGGCTTGGAATGCAAAACTATATGGATTACTGAAAGTCACAAGAGAAGCTTTCATTCTCCAACAAGCTCTTCTGGAGAATCCTAATCTGTAGATTTATGTAACTAAGTTAGCACTACAGCTAATTCAGGCAGAAGTGAGATTTTTAGAAATTGAGGTACTGGGATCATTACTTCTATTTTCTGTTCTGTTTTATTATTAAAACAGTTTGTAGAGACTGTCAATGAAATTAAGTAATTAGCGCCCTCTTCTGTTCTTTAACACCACTGCTGCTGCTGCTAAGTCACTTCAGTCGTGTCTGACTCTGCAACCCCATAGACGTCAGCCCTCCAGGCTCCCCGGTCCCTGGGATTCTCCAGGCAAGAACACTGGAGTGGGTTGCCATTTCCTTCTCCAATGCATGAAAGTGAAAAGTGAAAGTGAAGTCGCTTAGTCGTGTCAACACCACTACACATACCTATTTCAAAGAATCCCTGGTGGCTCAGATGGTAAAGAATCTGCCTGTGATGCGGGAGACAGGTTTGATCCCTGGGTTGGGAAGATCTCTTGGAGAAGGGAATGGCTACTCACTCTAGCATTTTTGCCTGGAAAATTTCATGGACAGAGGAGCCTAGTGGGTTACAGTCCATGGGATCACAAAAAGTTGGACATGACTGTATGACTAACACTTTCACACATATTCATTTTAGCACTTGACACGTTGTATTAATATGTAGGAGATCTACGGGATCTTCTTTCACGTCTGAGGTATAGTGCATCCTGTTACTCAAACCATCCCTTATAAATTTTAAATCATTTCTGCTCCTTCCACTGCATTTAGCTTAGTTGCTTGCTTATTGGGAACTATGCTGCTGCTGCTGCTAAGTCACTTCAGTCGTGTCTGACTCTGTGCGACCCCATCCTGTCCCTGGGATTCTCCAGGCAAGAACCCTGGAGTGGGTTGCCATTTTCTCCAATGCATGAAAGTGAAAAGTGAAAGTGAGGTCGCTCAGTCGTGTCCGACTCTTAGCTACCCCATGGACTGTGGCCCACCAGGCTCCTCTGTCCATGGGATTTTCCAGGCAAGAGTGCTGGAGTGGGGTGCCATTGCCTTCTCTGATTGGGAACTATAAATATTCATTTAAAAGAAAGGAACCAAATAAGGAATGAAGTGGACCATTACAGCAGTGCCTTCTCATTCTGACCAAAACTTGTTTTTCCAGTCTAATTTCCCCTTGTACCTCTCATGATCTTACACCAAGAAAATTGATTTGCCTTAAATAGTCTGAAGGAACATTTTTTAAGCTAGTCAAATTTGAACATGATATTTTGAACAGATCAAGCCCCCAAGTACATATTTAGTTTAAATATGCAAGTAAATGAAACAAAAACTAACATATGGTTTTTAAAACGCAGTTTTTCCTTTCACTATGTTTGTGTGGGAAAACCTAACCATTTGTTGTCTGGTTTAAAAAAAAACAACTGTTACTAATAGAGATTGCATGCTTCATTAGGATTCCAAATAGTCCTGGAAATAGAATTTTCCTCATGGTGTAAATTGCCTTCCCAGCCCCCAGCTTTCAAAGTTTTGGAATTTGTATTGTCTCACCAGTTTCTTCATTTTTCACTCTGCAATATGATTTGCCCATGTGCCTAAACTTTTGTTCAGTGACTATAAAAATAATTCCTGTATTAGATGACTGGTCTGCAATTAGACTTTGATTATATTATGGGATTCTGCAGGAATTTGTAATAGTATGGGAGGGGGAAATCCCAGTATATTCCCTAAGGGAAATATGTAATGTCAAAGTTTCAATATTATTTCTTAGGCTGTAGGAAGCACTTCAATTATATGTCTGTCCTGCCCATCAGGCTCTGGCCATCTTGAAAGCGTAGATATTGGCTCTGTGGGAGGTCTTTCTGGAAACAAAACACATAGAAGCTGAGTTGTGAAGCTTTTAAGAGGAAGGAGAGGGGACTCTGTCCTTCTCTGACACTATTGTTTCCTCCAAAATACTTCATTCTGCTCCCCAACTCCCAACAACAACACAAGTTGGGAAGAAACAGAAGATGGGAGAGTTCACATTAATTAGCATGCTTTCTTCCTTTTACAAAGTATTCATTCTGTGCTAGGAACTGAAACTCTTGAGATGTATAATTGGTTATAAGAAAATCTTAGTTGAATCTAAGGACTTAGGCGGGCATAACTCAGCTACTTTACCTTTATTCACATTCAGCATTCACAGGATGAATCTCTTTCCCAAGGTATTAAAATAGGGAACCTGGAGTTTAGAATTCGGATATCTAGTCCAGACTCATTCTTGATCTTGACAATTTAACCTATATTTTTTCGTTATTTGTAAGGTGAAAATTGCATTTGCTTTTAATATTTTTGACATTTCCATATAAAAGGGGAAACAATTATATAGGCTTGTTATAGAAAAAGCATATGAATAGCCTATTTTAAAATGTTATTTATTGTCTATTGGTAAGGAGTTTGGGGGCTTCCCTCATGGTACAGACAGTAAAGAATCTGCCTGCAATGCAGGAGATCTGGGTTCGATCCCTGGGTTGGGAAGATACCCTGGAGACGGGAATGGCAACCCATTCTAGTATTCTTGCCTGGAGAATTCCATTGACAGAGGAGCGTGGCAGGTTACAGCCCATGGGGTCACAAAGAGTCAGACATAACTGAGCGACTGAACAGTAACAAGAAGAAGGAGTTTACCCTTAAAACATTTTTTTCTTTTGTAGGCAAAATATGTTTCAGTTTGTAGTTTGTTAGCATTTAAAAGCTTGAAATGGGTTGCCAATAAAAACAGTAAACATAACTGACATTTTTGAGAGCTAATTTTGTACTAGACGCTTTGCTAAGAGCACATATATTGGTCTTCAGTTTAGTTATTTTGGAGGCATGCATTTCTTTCATTAACTAACATTGTAGAACCGCAGAAATGTGTTTATTATCAATTTAAGTATTCCAGTGAATTTTCCACATTCCTGAATAGATAAAAGATTACCAAAATATTAATAATTGTTGAACCTGGATAATACAATACCTAGAGTGTCCTTATACTATTCTGCTTTTGGGTATGTATGAAATTTTCCATAGTAAAAAGTGAAAAACAAACCAAAACCCATAATACAATCCCATCATCCAAGATCATCCATCTTGCTTATGTTCCTTTCTTTCCATCTCCTGCTCCATATGACAGTTGGCCACATATGTGGATACACGTCTCTCAAGCTGGGGAGGGAAAGACCAGTGACACTTACCCTGGTCTGCCCACTACCCCCTACCCCATCCTTCTTGATGGACTTAGGAAGTTTCTCTTCTCATTTTTCTCCCTCTCATATGGGTATGAATCTGTACAAAACGTGTGCTGTCTTTCTTTGGTGGCACATTCAGGAGAGGGTACTTAGGGGACACCTGCTCTTTTCATCTGCCAGATTCTCCTCCTACCCTTATTTGGGAAGAGCAACCCCTTTCCTATGGTGAGCAAATCCTCCCCCAAGTTCTGGTGGGGCTGTTCCTCATAATATTCCACCTAGCTCTGGGGAGGCATGGGTATCAGGAGTGGGACACATATATACTCTGTTGATGACCAAAATAATTGATCTATATAGATGGACACATGACTTGAAGCAGGTCATTTAGAATCCTTTCAATCTTATTTACAGATGGTAAAAGCAGGAAGGCCTCCCTCCCACCCCCAATTCCTCCAGGGTGTTAGCTGAGATGGTTGAAGCCTGGAGCTGTCCCTGGCCATGCTCCACCCCCACCAGCCTATAGAGGACGCTCATGTGTAGTAGGAGAGAATACAATCAAAACTTTGGAAAAAAGCAGAGAAAGAGTAGGAACAAAAGTGAGAATGAGCGTAATGATGACTGAACTCCAGGATCCAGTCATTACTGCAGCCCTTATCCTTTCTCCTGTCCTAAGTTAGGAGTCAGCACATTGCCTTTTGCCCTCAAGCTAATTTGAGTTGGGATTTTAATCTAAAAGTCTTCATCATTACAGGGAGCAGATCTGTGACAGCTACTGCTCTGTATTTCAGGAGTACTATCTATATTCCAGCTAAGACTTCAGCAACGCCTGGTACATGGCAAGTGCTTCAGACATAAGTGTTGAAAGCTCAATAGGTCTTCCTTGATAATTGTTAAGCTCTTTGGTCATCCTCTTGATTTCTTGGTGCATTGATTAAAATAGAATATTCATCTCCTTCACTCTCTTGTTTCATGCTGGTAACTTAAAGATTTGATTTGAGTCTCTCAAACACAGCTATTTTTGCAACTGAAAGCATGATTTTTTTGCACAACTAGAGAAAGCTATTTCCAACACAGATTTCTAGTTCAGTTTTCTAAGAACTCCGTAAGATTTGCAGCACAGCGGGCCCACCGCAAGGCACATCAATCATCTCCCGTTTATCAGGCACCTTTTACAGGATTTTCTGTGATCCTGGTGTCAGTGCGCACTGTGTATCAAGGCAGAGGTGATATGGAGGAGTCTGGCAGCTATTTAGAAGGGAGGCCAGGCAGTGCCATGCCAGTATAATTAATGAGAGTCATCGCTCTGAAAGCCAGAGGAGAGTGGGGGTTGGGAAGGATGTCTTTCACCAGTCAATGGCATTTAAGAAAAATTGGTGCTTTCATAGCCCTTTTACTGCTGTGAGGAGGTTAAGTCAAAGGAGTGCTGTAAAGGGCTTTCTGTAACTCCCTGCGAGGATGGAGGTCCCTGTGTATGGGGAAGCAGGGAGAATTCAACCCCAGATTTTTCAGCAAGGCTGATTTCAACCTTGAATTGAGCTCCCAGCAGGAGTTCCTTATGCTTGGAAATCCTTACTAAAAGATTATAGCTTACGTGACCAAGAGACCAGTCAAAAAAGGTACTTTATTACTATTTGGGACTTATGTTTTACCTGCTCAAAGAAGTGTTAACCTAGGTCCCATTTTCTCCAATTCCCTTGTAACCAGTGAAGGAAGAATGGGGTGTTATTTGGTTTGTTTTCCTATGGACTGTTCAGTAACCATGGAAGGGGTTGTGTAACCTAGAGAAGCTGTTTACTACCCACTGTCTAATCCCTTTGTTATCGTTCTCCTTGATTGTCACAAGCAGGGGAAAATAGTTCTGTCCTGCTTCTAAAAACTTAGTGTAACAACCACGTTTTCTTGGTTTTAGTTAGTAATTTTTCTCTGATTAATGGTGAAAGAAAGACTCAGAGGGAAAAGCTACATTAAAAGATTTATGGATATATACACTTAAGACCATGATGAAGTATGATTCACACCAACTTCAGAATGATTGCCTTTGAGGAGAAAGGGAGGGAGAAGGGCCACGAGATGGGGTTTTAGCTGTATCTGGAATGCTTTATTTAAAAAATGAAGGGATGAAGGAATGAAAGTATGATTTGGGTTGTTTGCCTTGTTTTTGGTAGGTTTGAAATATTGTATAATTTAAAAAAATGTAGTGTTCTCAAAATTATGGTAATTGATTAAAACTATCAAAATAAAGGATGCATAGCAAACAAGTGCCCTTGTTCTGAACATTTTTATGCATTTATTTCACCATTTGTCTTCTTCCTATCTGAAAAATTGCAGATGCAAACACAGAAGGTTGGGGGGACATGGATAACTTCTAGGGTTGTGTGAGGGGTTGTCTTGAGTATCTTTCTCCCCCTTTCTTTTTCTTGGGGGAGGGTGCTTCCTAATCACCAGGGAGATTAACAGTCAAACAACTCTCCAAAAAGCAACCTAGGGCTGGAAGGAGGATCTGCTTCATTTCTTCTAAGCTGGGAATTTGCAGCTGGGCCAGAAAATTTGGGACAGTGTCTTTCTATGGAGCCAAAGGACCTTCTACATCTTTTCCCAAACTGATTTCTTCCTGGTACTCCTGGCAGGAAGAAATCCAAGTAACTATTCAGGTGGCTTTTTCCTTTTTTCTGAGAGTCCAGGATCGCCTTCTGGGATAAAGTTTCTTCTTGCCCATGGTGCTTTGCTGTGACATTGTAATTGCCTCTGTTGAATTGAATAATACAAATGGGTTGTTTCTATGGTATCGGCTAAGTGGGATGAAAAGGTGAAACCCTAGATCTTGCGCTGGGAGGTCACGGTGCTACCACCCCCCAACACTAACTGTCCGTCAAAGCTGACCGGCAGCCAGGCCCCCTGTTCTCCGAGCTCTGGCGCTCATTTGTAACTTCCTGAGCAAATTCACGCTTGACAAAGAAAATGACTTTAGTTTATGTTGTCACTAAGCCCAGAAAATCCCTGCCAACCCCCAGCTGCCAGCTTTCCTAGGACCTTCTTATTGGTGGAGAATTTTAAACTGAAGGTGAGTGAGGAGCCGCGTCTCCCAGTCCCTCCCAGCCAGGCTTTGAACTAACAATAGGGCAGGTTGAATGAAGGCTGATAAATGCAAATCCCGGAATGCCGACACCGGATCACAGCGCGACCGCCTGGGTGCGCGCTCCAGCCGTCGCAGCGACCTAGTCACTCGCCACGTCGGGATGCTCGGTAGATTGCATCGTTTTAGCACCACTGGAGTCCCTACTGCTTCCCTCCGCAGGCCCGAGCTCTCGTTCATCGCCTGTGGGCCGCTCGAGTCCCCCTGCCACTAAATTGATCTGATTGAGTAACTGGCATGTTAACTCAGGAGAAGCACCTGGGAGAGGGGGCGGGGAAATAAAAGTGGGCTTTTACCCTCTCTTGCTCAGTTTTAGCTCCACTTTACTCAAAGCAGGTTTTCCTGGTTGTAACAGAATAAGAGATGCTATTTTCTTAGAATGGTAAAAGCAAACAACAACAAAACAAGAGGAGAGATAAGATGAGCAGGTGGGAATTTCCCTTAAAATGTACTTCTGGCACTTTTTACTTCGGTGCAAACTGCCCATAGTCCCTGCTCCCTTCCTTCCCAGTTTCATTTCGCCAGACTCCTTTACTGTCCCACCGCGGACGTTCTTGAGTATCTCAGCCCCGAACTGAGTATCGAGGGGTTTCCCTAGGTTTGGGACCCTTTGAAACTTGAGGGAGAAAACAAAACAACAACAACAAAAAGAGTTCATCTCCAGTACTCCTGACCCTTGGCTGCCGGGGAACCCCTCAAGGAGGTGTAAGCCCTGGGGTCCGGGCCCAGCGCTCAGACCCTCGCACCCAGTCGCTGGGTCCCCTGGCGGTGGCGCCAGCTCCAGTCCGCTCTCCGCGGCTCCAGTTCCTGATTTCCGCCGGAGCTGAGGCCTGGCAGGGAGGGGGCTCCGGAGTGAGTGTGAGGATTTGAATGAGAAAGCAGGTTGTGGCGGCGGCGACCCATTCTGTCCTGCCGGTCTCTGGGGATCTACAGGCTGGTGTGCAGACGAGTCCTTCTGGGGTGCTTTTCTGCTCCTCCACAGGGTTTTGGAGTTGGAGTCACAGGGACCAATAACTCATCAAGCCAGCACTTCGGAGGACTCAGAGGAATCCATCTCTCGAGCACTCAAAGTTGAGCAGGTCAGTGCTTTGGGGGGAGTCGGGGTGGCGGACGGGAAAGAAGAGGACTGGTACTGCAGTCCAGGTGTGCAAGTGGCTGAGTTCCTCTCTCTGCAGTTCCGGCCGGGACACGCTCTTTAGGACAGTGTGAGGTGTGCGAGTGGGGATCCCTCAAACCCCCTGGCGGAGAACTGGACCACAACTGGTCTTGAGGTCCCGTAATTTCGAAGGATGGGTGTGTGAGCCTGCGCCAGGATTTAACTCTCAGGTCTCTTGTGGTGGTAAGTGGGGGTTTATGCACGGTGAGGGGTAAAGCACCGCTCACTGCAGGGTGCTTCACCTCTAGGCGGGCCGCCTGTCTGACCCGCAGTCGCCGCAAAGAGCAGGTCCGCTTTTCCCAGCAAGGGAAGTGCGGTGTCCATTACATTTGGAGTCTCACGAGCTTTTCCTGCGCCCAGTGACCTCACTCAGGACCCTTTCAGAGAAGACCGGGTGCTCTCAGTGCTGGGAGGATTTACTCCATTGCCCTTTCCTGGAATAAACCCGGGGCACCCGAGCGGCGCGGGGCAGGGCGGTGGAGGGTAGTCCTGGACACAGCCGCGCGCTCTGCGCTTGCGTGGGGTTCCCATAGCGACGGCGCCGCGAGTCCGCAAAGCCACCCGGCGTGCCCCAAGCCTTGCTCCCTGTTGAGCGTCTGCGGCGCTCTCTCCCGCTCCCCTAGACTTTTTCTTTGTTATTTGTAACTCGGAATAAGTTTATGATCTCATTTTGACGTTAGGAGTTCAGCATTAGAACAATAACCAGGTAAAATTTTAAAGACCCCCCTCCCACGTCCTAGGGCAATACCGCTTTGATCATCGACGGAAGAGATGAGAAATTGCTTATTGGGACGGTGTTTTGAGATCCACCCCCCCCCCCTTCTTTTAGCCCATGAAAGTGGACCCGAATAAAATATTCTTACTAGTTAAGCAGTTTAAAAAAACATTGGTCAGGTGTTCTTGAGCGTTAAGGGGACAGACCTGTGCCGCTTTCCCGCAGGTGTAGAGACGGGCGTGTACAAACTAGAAGCACCTGTGTCCTCTTTTGGCTTGTTTATGAGAACTGAAGGCGATCCGAAGTGGACCAACGTAAAATGGCAATGAAAAGAAACAAAGGCTTTCCCAGAAGTGATTGTTTTCCAGTTGCTCAGGCGTTTTGATCACTTCTGGGGTTAATCATCTGCAGGGAATGTTTCAAGAAACTTTGACACGAACCAGTCAGATCCCTCAAGCTTCCTGTTGAGAGAGTCACTTTTTCTTAAAATTGAGTCTTGACAACTCCATTGCCCTTAAAGAGTTTCACTTGTTTACGCATAGGTTAGCATTTGGCAAGGGTACACATCTTAAGGGTTATGCAGAAGGAGCTGTAGCTTCTTGTAGTACACTTCTTAAGTTACAACAGTATTTGGCAGCGTGATTGGTATACTTACTTGCTATTAAATAAACATTGGTAAGAATTAACTGCTAATAAATGTATGAAAATGGAATTACTCTTTCTGGGATAAAGTGCAGCATAAAAATACCGTAAGTGTAGTAATACATGAGCACTGTCTTGCTATATCCTATTTTAAAGTAATTTGCCTTCAAGAATAGCAAATGTTTATTAGTAGTAGTATTCAGACAATATCCTTCCACCATCAGCAAATGAAGTCAATGGTAATATGACTTTTCAGATGATTAACAAATAACATGCTGTTAAAGTTCTCTTTCCCATCCCATTCATTATGAATGCCGAGACATTATGCAATCCATCTGGCTCAAACGTTTAGAAGTGTCCAATTAAGTTTTTTATCATTAAAAATATAAAAACTCTTAATTTTCAGGTTCAGATACTTTGTGACCCTATTTTGTGGCTTGTAACTGGCTCCAATTCCCTAATTCTCAGTGACATGTGTTTCTGCTGGTTCCAGGAGGTAAACTGCAGTTTAGCAGATCATGGGATAATGAGACTGGGAGTGCTTGGGGGAAGGCTGGGGAGAAGCCATGGGATGAGACAAAGGGAGGGAAGGTTGATGGGCAGAGCCAGGATTTATAGCTGCACCAGATTATTCATAAAAGCTGTTACAGTCATTGCTTCTGTTTGATACATTTCTCCACATCACCAACATCAATTAAACTTATTTTTAGAATCAGTTTTCTAAATAATTATAAAGACAGTTACAGAAATAGAATATGATAAAGGTGGTTTATATTAGGGTGCTATAATATACTGGGAAAACTCTTAAATCCTTCCTATTTAATTTATTCATTTAGTCAACAGTATTGAAAACCAGTTATATATAAGATATACAATAAAGTGATATATAAGATATAGATAAGTAAACCTAGATTTCTGTTCTCAGTGAACTAAGAATTGTGACTTAATCTGTGAAATAATTTTAATCCTGTTTCAGGTTTTCAGGGAAAAGATGCTATCTGTGGCACTCTTAAGGAGAGCGCTTAAATAAGTGCCAAGCAATCAGACATCTAGATTTGGAAACAAAGGCTTAAACTTTGATAAAAAATATCCTGAACCTTGTTTTTAAGCATTTTAGATGAGTCATATATACAGTAAGAAACATTATGTGCATCTGTCTTTTTACATTTTTGTAATACAGTCTCAACCATAAAACCTGCAGTCTTGGCAAGTGCAGTTCTTGAATTTGGGAGGAAAAGAGAAACCCTGTAATTCTCAGGTTTCTTAGATGAAGATAAGGTGAGTGATTCAGTAGTCCTTTGTTCTGGCTCTGTGTTTCATGACATAATAAACCTCCTGCAGCTCCCTTCTAAGAATAGTTCTGGTCTGCATGCTTGAAAGATCATGACTACTATTTGTCTGAGGAAAAAAAAAAAAGATATAAAATTATGGTAGAAGGTTAAAAGGAATACAATAGGGTATGTGAACATTTTAACTTTTGAACTGGAATAATTTCTAGGCATTTTTCATGCATTTAGACTCCACTGAAATCCATTATAGTCAGGACAAACCTCTGGCATAATAATAACCAAGGTTGACAAACGTTTCCTCTGGTCACTCTTGGGACACAGAAGATGAGGGAGACTGTAGCCTCCTTTTCTTCAGCCTCATGAATCTGCTCAACATTATCAGCTCAGAGAAGCTTGCTAAAGAGCATCGCCATTTGGTTATTGCTCTTTGTTTCAGAAAATCAGACTCAGCTGTGAATTGTGGCCGAAGTGGTGCAGAACTCATTTCTTTGAACAATGCCTCCTCGGCCTGGGAAGCATGTTCTCTCTCTTCACTAGTAGGGGCTTATTCCAGGCTGGCTTTGCTCACAAGGAAAATCATTTAGACACAGTTCAGTGGACACTCACTCACATTTCTTTGATACCCGTGACCATTTTTGTTTAAGGAGAAATCCAGGACTGTTGTGGTAGGGTGTGCCGAATTAGAAGTGCATTTTAAGAAGCCGTGAAGAAGTTTACACAGCTTTGTGTTGTTATCCTCAGGGTCTCTGTCTTCTGTGCTTCAAAGTAAAAGAGGGCAGGATGGACACAGAAGGGACAGCTAAGAAAACTTTTGTAGCAAAGTTAAAGTCTCATCAAGTTCTGCATTTTCAATGCGTTAAAAGCACCAAATGCTTGTGCCTCGTGATCTGTCATGTTACAGAGCAGAAAAATATGTCTACTGTGTTTATTATATGACTCGGGAAGCCAGAGCCCAAGGTTTCCAAAGGATTTCTTAAAGTCCTACAGCTAATAAATGAAAAAACTGGGGTGAAAATGTTATGATTACTAATGATGCTGCTGTTTCTAGGAAATCTAGGGAGGGCGGATATGAAATCCTTTCTCTAGACTTTGGTGTTTGTAATATAAACTTGTTGTAGTTATAAAGTGGTCAAACACCAAGAATGTTTTATGATTTAGTTTAATTTCACTGAGTGGAATTGACAGTGGGTAGCTTCTGATTTAAATATTTGGTTATAAGCAAATGTATGTCATGAGAATGTGTATGGTTCATGTGTATAAACAAGAAAGAGATCTTTTTTAATATGTATTTTGGCCTGAAGAATTCTACTGTGATTAAGACAATGTAAGGGAGAGCAGCGTTTCTGGTTATTATACAGTAAATATCTTAAGGAGTTCTAGAAGAAAAGGAGAAAATGAACATTGATATAGTCCAATCATGTGCCTATGCATTTATTTTAGTTCAACTTTAAAATTCATGAAGAGATTCAGGAATTATTATCCCATACTACTTAATGAAACAGTGAGACTTGGAGATTAGTTTCCTGCCCCAAATCTAAGTGAGTATGAAAGTGTCTTGGAATTAGAACCCAGGTCTGTCTGCCTCCGTGTTCTGTTATGTCATGTTGTCATTCAGAAAAGCAAGGCTAAATTATGAAAAATAGTTTTCATTCAAACTCAGCATGCCATCCAAAATACAGACATTTAGAAGTTTCTCTGATAAGCTTTCTGGTGAATGGAGACGCTGCATTCCCTGTATGGAGTTTAAGAGGTTATAAATTCAGGTCTGGTTCCAGAAAAACATTCAAGGCTTTGTTTATAAACTGTGTTGGCTATTTGTTTAGAAGTGAGTGGTGTTTAGATTCTCTTGTGCAAATGCTTTTCCACATCAAAGTGGCCCACTTATCACTTTGAGATTGTTGTCAAATTATGCTGGGTCTAAGAGGACCCCTCATGATTTTAATGTGTGTTTTCTGGCATCCCAAGACTTAGATGTTGATTTTTATCTTGTGTAAGCTTTGCTCACTTATTTTTCTTGAAATAATGACTTACTGCAGGATGGAATCAGATGGCATGTTTCCGTAATGTTTTTAAATTGGGGACCTGAATCACCTCGGACAGTTGCTGAAAATTTCTTAACTTTGGCCAGAGGCTGGAGTTTTGATACTCCTGAAACTGCTCTGGCCATGGTATTGAGACTATACTCAGCTGGTTTCAGATTCACAGTGTTTTTGAGAGGGTTTACCCAGGAAGAAACTGAGGCTCAGGGATGTCCATCTCAAACAGCTGGGAATTAAACCTTGACTTGCCAGCAGATGCCTGGTCTAGTGACCTAATTAGCACACTTCGCCTTAAACGCACCCCTTTCTCTCCTGGGCCTTCTTTTTCTCCCTGTATCTCTGGCTCCAGGGGAGAAGAAAAGGCTGAGGTTTTTAGAAGACTGGATGCCAGACTTCACTTTGGAATTCAGCCCAGCCTCGCTTCAGGCAATGCAAAGGACCCTGGGGTGTGCTCTGAGTTTCCCTCTGTTTCTCTGTGTCTTACCCTCCTAGTGGCCTCTTTTCTCTGTGGCTCCATTTTCAGAATCTAGCAAGGTGCTTAGGAACCTGTCCAACCATTCATGTGCCCATGCATTAGCTATTCTGTTGCCACTGGAAGGCAGAAAGATCTAGTTGGTGCTCTCACTTGTGAGTTACTGATTAACTGATCTAAGGCAGTCATGGTTTCTCTTTCATCTGCCTTTGCTTCCTTGTTGCTAGCCCACAAGAACCAAACATTTGAATTCAGCTTCCTACTTCCCTCTTCTCTCCCTCTTCAATTTAACTAAAGGAGCCACTGGATCTTGGAACAGGTCTCTGTGGAGCGCTAGTGGAACCTCTGGTGGGAACTTTAAAGACCTATTTGCTTTTTCCAGGGGTCAAAATCCTGGACCAGAAGTTAAGTGAGTGGATTTGCTGTTTGATTGCATGTAATTTAGTTTTCTAGACTTCCTATTTCTTTTTGCCAAACAACTCTTCCTTAACTTTGAGTGATATGGGATTGAAAATAATTTTTTAAAAGATGATTTCTTTATTAAAAAAAGGAATTAGGGTTATGAAAGATCCTTTGATTTTTATTTCAATTCAAAGACTGTTGGTTCCAGACAACCATTTGTGTAAAACAGAAAGAAAAGGAGAGATGGGAAAAGAAGGTTTTCTTCTATGCATATAGAATACCTCTGGAAGGGTACACTAGAAACTAATCATGTTGGTTGCTGGGAGACATACCAGAGGTAAACTCTTCACTGTATACCTTCTTATGCCCTTGGGTTTTGAAACTTAATGAGTAAAATTAAAACAAAAAAACTTGGGTTTCAATATTAAAGAAACAAGTAACTATCTCCTGGGACCTAAGTGAAAGAAGTAGGAAACTGGGAAGCAATATTAAAGAAAAGAAATTCTTTTTTAAGCTATCTTTTTAAGGCTCACCAGCATTCACATTTAGTAATTTCTTTTGTATTTAGTAATTTTTAAAAGCAGTGTTTTTCAACACTGGATTTCAATAACAGGGCTTGGGGAGGGTTTTTTTTTTTTTTAATTTTCATAGTTTTCTTCGCTCTCATAAAGCATCAGCTATTGGCTGCTCCCAGACTCAGTGGGCCAATGAGAATCTATTCCTTTCCTGAGTCACTAAACCTGTCTTCTGCTGGCAGTGTGTTTATGGAATGAAGTGTAGAAAGCCCTCTCCCCAACCCACTCAGCCCCCTGCCCTGTTTTTTTCTCCCATGGAGAAATCCCTGTAATGTGATTATTTTATTTTCCTAATCAGTGTCTAAATGCGAATGTTAGAGGAATCTTTTCTTCTCAAATTGAAAAGGGGGAAAAAAAAGCTTATACAACTGTTTTATTCTGAACCACAGCTTTTCTTTTTGAAATAGGTTGTGAATTGGAAGTAGTTTTCTGTTTACTGGGTAAATCTTGAAAGTACAATCTTGGAAGAGAGAGAACACAAAACTGTGTACCAACTTCTTTTTCACTTGTCCAAAGAGAAGTGTGAAATGTATTATTTAGTGTCCAAGTTTCAATCAAAAGCAAAAAACTCAAGTCAGGGTCAGTTCTCAACTTTTTGAAAATTCCTCATTGAAAACTAAAGTTAATAAGGTATTCTTTCCTCACAGAATTCTTATTACTCTGTTACTTTTGTTAGAAAAGAATAACTGAATAGATCGTACGTTCTCATGTTTTAATTTTTTAAACCTAAAAGGGCATTTAGTGAAAATTCTCTAACCTCTGTCCTTCAGCCATCCAGTTATTTCTTTAATAGACCAATAGTTATTGGTTTCTTCTGTATTTTTTTTTTCAAAATATATAAGCAAATGCATATGGGTGCTTTTTGGCTTCTTTCAAAAATCAAATGGTACTGCACCATCCATATGAATCTGCTTTTTTTTTTTTTACTGTAATAATATATATTGTATGTCATTCCATATCAGCATATAGGGCTTCTTAACTTTTTTCCTTTTTACTTAATTTTAATTATTTTTTTGGGTACACCATATGACATGTGAGATCTTAGTTTTCCCAACCAAGGGTGGAACCCACACACCTGGTGTTGAGAGTGTGGAATCTTAACCACTGGACCAGCAGGGAAGTCCCCTTTTTATTAATAGTATACTTTAAAATAGCAGTTTTAGGGTCACAGCAAAATTGAAGGGAAGGTATAGACTTTCCCATGTATTCCCTACCCCCACCCAGTACATAGACTCCCCATTACCAACTTCCCCTACCACAGTGGTACATCTGTTATGATTGATGAACCTACATTGAGACATCACAGTCATCTAGAGTACATGGTTTCCATTATAGTTAACTCTTGGTGTTGTGCATTCTGTGGGTTTGGACAAATGTGTAATGACCTGTATCCATCACTATGATATCATACACTGTGTTTTCACTGCCCTAAAAATTTCGTGCTCTGCCTGTTCAGCTCTGTCTCACCCTTGAGCCCCTACCAGTCACTGACCTTTTCATTGTCTTGCTAGTTTTGCCTTTATCAGAATGTCCTATAGTTGGTATCACAGTGTAACCTTTTCAGATTGGCCTTTTTTCACTTAGTAACGTGAAAGGATTCCTCCAAGGCTTGATAGCTCATTTCTTTTTAGTGCCAAATAATATTCCATTGTCTGCATGTATCAGTGTATCCATCCATCTATTGCAGAATATCTTGATTACTTCCAAGTTTTGGCAATTATGAATAAAGTTGCTCTACACACTCGTGTGCAGGTTTTTGTGTGGACATAAGTTGTCAACTTCTTTGCGAGCTGACAGTACCAAAGAGCACAGTTGCTGGATTGTATGTAAGAATATGTTTTGTAAGAAACTGCCAAACTGTCTTCCGGGGTGGCTGTAGCATTTTTCATTCCCACCAGCAGTGAAGGCAACTCCTCTGTTGCTCCACATGCTCGCCAACATTCGATGTGTTAGCTGGATTTTGGCCATTCGCATAGGGGTGTGGTGGTATCTCATTGTTCTAATTTGCATTTCCTGATGACACATGATGAAAAGAGTATCTTTTCATATGCTTCTTTGCCATCTCTGTATCTTTGGTGAGGTGTTCAGGTTTCTGGTCCGTTTTTTAATTCCGTTTGTGTCTGTGTGTGTTTTAAGCATTCTGTGTATATTTTGAATAAATCTTTTATTAAATGTCTTACAAATATTCTCTCCCAGTCTGTGGCTTGTCTTCTAATTCGTTTGGCATTGTTTTAAATTTTAATGAAGTTCTGCTTATCAATTCTTTGGTGTATCATCCCTTTGGTGTTGTATCTGAAAAATCACCACCATGCCCAAGGTCATATAGATTTTTTTCCCCTATGTTATCTATCTAGTTTTTGTGTTTTAAATTGAGGTTTGTGATTCATTTTGAGTTAACTTCTGTGAAGGGTATGGTTAAATTCATTTTTTTTGCATAGGGATGTTCAGTTGTTCCAGCACCATTTGTTGAAAATTGTTTCATGGTATTGCCTAGGTTTATTTGTAAAAGATCAGTTGACTTCCGTTTATGTGGGTCTGTTTCTGGGCTATCTGTTCTGTTCCATTGATTTATTCGTTTACTCTTTGTTCAATACCACAGTCTTGATTACTGTAGCTTTAGAGTGAGTAAGTCTTCAGAGAAGGCCATGGCAACCCACTCCAGTACTCTTGCCTGGGAAATCCCATGGACGGAGGAGCCTGGTGGGCTACAGTCCATGGGGTCGCGAGGAGTCAGACATGACTTCACTTTCATTTTCACTTTTCACTTTCATGCACTGGAGAAGGAAATGGCAAGCCACTCCAGTATTCTTGCCTGGAGAATCCCAGGGCTGGAGGAGCCTTGTGGGCTGCGGTCTATGGGGTTGCACAGAGTTGGACACAACTGACACGACTTAGCAGCAGCAGAGTAAGTCTTGAGTTGGATTGTTTCAGTCTTCCAACTTTATTGAATATTGTGTTGGCTATTCTGGATTTTTTTTTAATGGCTACATATTTTACAATGTATGGATATATTAAATTTAACCAGATTAATTCACAATTAGGTTGTTTCTGAACTTTTGAAAACAATGATGTAGTAAATAACCCTGTACATACTCTGCATGCTCAAGTATGGCTATAGAATATATTTTTGGAAGTGGGATTGCTAAACGAAAGGTATACACATTTGTAACTTTGATGAATAATGTCAAATCAACTTTGATGGAATTTGTACAGTTTTTGTTCTTATCAGAAATGATAAGAACATGATGATTTCTCCACATGTTTACCAACACAGTTTGTCATCACACTTTTTGATTTTTGCTAATCTGATAGGTAAAAAATTACCATCTTGGTATAGATAAAACTTGCTTTTCTTATATTCACTTATGGGTGATTTTGCAAATTTCCATTTTGAGCAGAGTCTCAGAGTAGAAAGTGTCACTTCATTCTCCCTATTATAGATGAAAAAAAATCAGTTTTGAAGAAGCAAATGAATAGGTTTCTGATCACTGCCTGATCACAGAGTCAGCACACTTACTTTTCTTAAATGATAAGCATTTAGTTGCTTTTCACACTTCCTTCCAAGCCTCAGTATTTCACTCCTCTCCCCATGTCTGGGAAAGTTGATATCTTCGACATCTAAGAGCATCTCCAGTCCTAGCAGGGTGGTGTCAACAATGGACTCGGCTGTGGCCCTGCTTGTTACCACTCCCTGGTTTGAAAGCTAACTTAAATTCCTTATTGTTGTCTGTGGCATAGGTTCTTGTGTCCTAACATTACTGAAGGAAAGAAGAAGTGGTGAGCGTTCAGACTTCGGTGGGTTCAGCTGCTGTTTGTTTGGACACTCAAGAGATCCCTGCTCTTCCCTGAACATGGATGAGATGCTTAGGAATAATGGAGAATTCTGAGGGTGGCAGGGAACCAAGCCCTGGCTACAAGAATATTGTGCCTCCCTCTGGTTCCCATGATTTTAGTGTGAACATATTAGATATTCAAGGAGAGGAAACTGTGCAGGAAAATATAATAGGAGAAGACCCACAGGCCAGGGACAACCAGGAGTTAGCTGCTGTGTCTAAAATCTTGTTTGTACTAATTTAAGGAAAATACACCACACTACAAATTTCATTTGAGGAATTTGTAATACCGTTTGGTTTTATTTCCCTATTTTGTCTTGTTAATGCTTTCTATGACACCTTTTTTCAGATGGCAACTTTGGACAAGCTGTTTATTAGTTAGATTTAAAGAATCAAATACTTATACGCTTGACCAGGAAGTATGTTAGATGCATTTAACTTGGGCTAACTACATCAGCTTCAGATTTTTTTCCTCAGAGCTTCTTAATAATTAAGAATTCAGCACATGAAAAACAAAGCTTCCAAAATTTAAGACATTTGGCTAGATTTTTTGATGTTCTTTTGAGCTTGAAAATTTTTATAATCAAATTAGGTTTACTATCCCATCTTGTTCTTTACTGCTTTGAGGACCTCTAGCCTTTCCTTTTACAATTTCTGATGTCCTAATATTTGCACTGATGTAAGTTCTCTGTTGAACATCTAGAAGGTTAACTTCTCTGCTGGCTTTAGAGAAATTAAACTCTAAGTCTTTACCCCCATTATCTTAGGCTAAAATCTTTGCAAAATTAGTCTTTATGATCACTGCTGTCCTATTGCTTAGTCACTAAGTCTTGTCCGACTCTTTCACAACCCCATGGACTGTAGCCTACTGGGTGCCTCTGTCCATGGGATTTTCTAGGCAAGAATACTGGAGTGGGGTGCCATTTCCTTCTCCAGGGGATCTTCCTCCCCCAGGAATCAAATGGCGTTTCCTGAATTTTAGGTGGATTCTTTACCACTGAGCCACCAGAAGGGCCCTTTATGGTCATTGCTGCCGCTGCTGCTAAGTTGCTTCAGTCATGTCTGACTCTATGCGGCCCCAGAGACAGCAGTCCATCAGGCTCCCCTGTCCCTGGGATTCTCCCGGCAAGAACACTAGAGTGGGTTGCCATTTCCTTCTCCAATGTGTGAAAGTGAAGTTGCTCAGTCGTGTCCGACTCTTAGCGACCCCATGGACTGCAGCCCACTAGGCTCCTCTGTCCATGGGATTTTCCAGGCAAGAGTACTGGAGTGGGGTGCCATTGCCTTCTCCGTTATGATCACTACTCTCCTTTTAAAGACAGGTGAGGTCAATCTCAGGATTTAGATTCTGAATAAGTTACATTTAAGCATTCTTGATGATATGTTATTTTTGCCAGTATCCTTATATGTACTTTGTTATATCACATTATATTTAAACAGCATATTAACAATGTACTTTAGTCATTTTTGCTTTGATAACTGAGAGCAGTATTTGGGGCATCTACAGTGCCTTCCCACTAAACTACCTTTCCCACTCCCCTCCCTTCTCATCTTTCCTCTGTTAAACCTACTGATCTTTTGACATCTAGCTCTATCCTCCCACCCAACAGGAACTCTTTCCTGACACCCTTGGTTTCTTTTCTTTGAACCATTACAGGATGCTTCATTTGCCAAGTATCATGTATTCTGCTTTTTTTCTGTGCAAGTTTTATATAATTTTTTTGGGTTTATCTATGCATTATTCTCCCATCTCCATCATTAGTTTCTTGAAGACTGGAACAGTGTTTAGCCATCTCTCCATCCCCTCAATATTTATAGCACCTGTAGTAAGGCTCAGAGCATACTTGTGGGTTATTTGATTCATAAATTGGTTTGACTGTAGCTTTTTGCACCTTAAGGGGTCCTGAACTCCTGTTTTTGAGCACAGATCAGGGGCCGCTTCCCCTACTTACCCTGCTGTGTGGTCGGGAAGGAGAGAAGGTATTAACTGGAGGTTTAATTGCCCAATTAAAGGTAGATCTCTTGTTGGAGCTGCACGTATTGCTGAGTGGAAGGAGTAGGGAAAGCAGGCAAAGATGAGGATCCAATACATCCTCTGTGATAAGCTCTCTTTCTCACTGGTGGGTGGGCAAGTGGATAGGAGAAAGGGTGAGATGAACTTGGGGAAGCTGGGAGATCTGCTCTTCTCCGGGGGTTGCCATTTCTGAGACTGAATTTTGGACATCCTTATATATGAAGGAATTAGGAGTAGAGGTATTCTGAAGTCCTTCTCTAGTTTTTAAAAACTATGGAAATCACTGGTTTAGAGATAACCAGTATAAATCAAAGGTTTTTTTTTGATGTTAGACCTGGACAGAAGTAAATGAAATTAGAATTGTGACCAAAAAAAGTTTGCTGTTAGTGTGTCATCAGGAATAGTCTGCAAATATGATCAAAGGTATTAATATTGGGCTGGATTTTGCAACTGGCGGCCACTGAGGGTTGATATCTAATTACCTAACAGTCATTCCTTCGGGGCTTTTTTTTTTTTTTAATGTAGTTTTAATTTCCAGTCTGTACTTTGTGTCTACTTTTAAAATTAAAGAATATACTTTTTAAAAGATGAAAATATCTCAACCGTGACATGAGCATAGGGAATTAGAAACGATTGTGCATTGAGAAGTCTGGATCCTATTACTGACTGTGCCATACCTAGTAATATGTTCTCTCCCTCTCTCTTACTGTCTTTTCCTCTCTTCCTCTTCATTATTTATTAAGTAAAATTACATAGATCTTAAGAGTGTAATCTCTGAAGTTTTATTTAGGCCACATACTAGTGCTGTCACTTGACTATGGGTAATTACCTAAGGGTAATTACTTAACTTCTCTGTGCTTCAGGTTCTCTATCTGTAAAATGGGATAATAATTTTACCTAGCCCTTAGGATCACTGTAAAGATGAAAAAAATAATACTTGTGAAATATTTATCAATATACTTGGCTCATAGAAAGTGCTAGAAGTATCAGCAGATATTACAAAGTAGCAGGTCCTGAGCTAATATGCTTTTGGGTTAGATCAGGTTCTGATTTGGCCATCAGACTGCAAGGTTCTGTGGCTTTGAATGTGAATCTCCAGGGTTGAATTCTGTTTCTAACAATATAATTCATCAATACTCCTGATGAAACAATTTAGAAATGTTGGGTACAATAGAAAGATTATTTCCTTAAGTGCAATACTCTATAAGAAAGTAATGACTACACAGGCCAAATGTTAAGTGAAGAGAGGTCTACTGAGCACTGAAGCTGGCTTTTTGCCTTGAGGACAATTGCCAAACCAGGTTAACTTGAACTTCTCCTTTCCTGGCCTGAGGGCACAGGGGACAAGAGATAAAGTAAGACATCTGGGGGGGGGGGGACTCTTTGGTCTTAAACATAGGACTTCAAAGGGCTTCTCACTCTTTGGAAATATGAATGAGAATTTTTAAAAAATTAAAAATTATTTACCTTCTTTCTTTCTGGTCTTCCCAGATGGCTCAGTGTTAAAGAACCCGCCTGCCAATGCAGGAAACGTGGGTTTGATCCCTGGGTCAGGAAGATCCCCTGGAGAAGGAAATGGCAACACATTCCAGTATTCTTGCCTGGGCAATCCCATGGACAGAGGAGCCTAGTGGGCTATAGTTCATGGGGTTGCAAAAAGCTGGACATGACTTAGTGACTAAACAACAAACCTTCTTTCTAACCCTATGTCTGTAAGGAAAATCACTTATCAATAATTTTGGTTCTGAGCAGATCCTGATTATTTGGTCCTGAGAATTTGTGATTCTGAGTCAGCTCCGAAACGGATTTGTATCCAGAATCACAATAACTAAGTGGTCAGAAAAACCTTAGGATGAAAACTTTTAAGGAATTCCTGCATTGCAAGTGTCCCTGGTACCGAGGGACCAGTTTCTCCTTTCTTTTGGAGGAATCTATTTTTACCCTAAACTTCAAAGAATCCCCATCAATGAAATTAGAAGGAAAATAGGCATCTCATAGTTTTGGGGGAAAAAAATTGCTAAACACAAGGTATGAGCTGAGAAACAGAAACTGTAAAGACTAACCAAGCTGATTTGAGAAAGGACCAAATAGAACTTGGGGAAAGAAAAGAGGAGACTTCCCCGGTGGTTCAGTGGTAAAGAATCTGCCTGCCAATGCAGGAGATACAGATTTGATCCCTGGTCTGGGAAGATTCCCGGAGAAGGCAATGGCACCCCACTCCAGTACTTTGCCTGGAAAATCCCATGGATGGAGGAGCCTGGTAGATTGCAGTCCATGGGGTCGTGAAGAGTCGGATACGACTGAGAGACTTCACTTTCACTTTTCACTTTAATGCATTGGAGAAGGAAATGGCAACCCACTCCAGTGTTCTTGCCTGGAGAATCCCAGGGATGGGGGAGCCTGGTGGCTACCGTCTATGGGGTCACACAGAGTAGGACACGACTGAAGTGACTTAGCAGTAGCAGCCCGGAAGATTCCACATGCTGTGGGGCAACTAATCCTGTGTGCCATAACTATTGAGCCTGTGCTATAGAGCAACTACTGAAACCCATACACCCTCGAGCCCATGCTCCTCAGCTAGAGAAGTCACTGCAATGAGAAGCCTGCACACCGCAACTAGAGAATAACCCTTGCTCGCTGCAACACTACAACAAGCCTATGCAGCAATGAAGACCCAGCACAGCCAAAAATAAATAAAATTATTAAAATAAAAAGGAAGAAAGAACTCAGTGAATGGATTTAACAACAGATTAATCCAGTCTGAACAGGGAAATTGTCAGATGAATGATAGATCTGAAGATAATTTTCTAGTGGCAACAGAGAGGCAAAGCAATGTAAAACCCAAAAGAAAGGTTAATCAATGTGGAAGATACCGAATTCAGACTCAAGGTAAGTTTAATTATAATTTCAGAAGCAGAAAGACAATGAGGAGAGGCTACATTTATACAGGTAATGACTGAGTATTCTCAAGGACCGATAAAAAGCATTACTTTAACATATTTATGAAGTCATCTGAATTCCATTCAGGATAAGGAAAAAGAAGATACACAGAGATAAAATATAATTAAATTGTAGAACACAAAAGATAAAGAGAAGATCTTAAGCAAGGTCAGAGAGAAGAGGCAGCTTATTTTTAAAGACATGACAAATTATCCTGACAGTGTGGCAATAGAAGCCAGAAGACCAGTATAATATTAAATTTTATGCCCCAATAGATGTTAATTATCAGCCTAGGATTCAGTTTTCATTAAAGATATCTTTAAAAAGCAAAGACAAAGACTTTCAAACTTAAAAAAAAATCCCTAGAGTTCTAGCAGATCCTCACAAAAAGTATACATTTCAGGCAGAAGAAAATTATTACCAGATGGAAGGTCTCAGAAACAAGAAGTAAAAAACAAAGAAAAGGAAAAATTTTAAGTAAAACACACATTGACTGTATGTAAGGTGATAATGATGTCTTTAGTGGAAACTGGATAAAGAAAGTGACTGAAGTTGAAGAAACAAAAGGAGTCAATGTTTTCCAAAGTTTCTGTGTGGTTTTGGAGGAGGTTAAAGATAGATTAAACTTGTACTTTGATAGATCAAGTGTACGTGTTAAAATTTCTAAGGCAACCACTAAAATTTAGTGAAAGAATGAATAACTTTCTAACTAAAGGGGAAACTGAAATGAGAAAACTATGAAATATGAAGGCAAGAAAGTTGAGAGAAGAGATATAGAATAGGCAAGACAAGTAGCAAACACAAAATAAGATGTAAAAGTAAAATGAAATGATTAGCAACTATAAAGAAATCAAAGATTGTTAGACTAGATGAAAATTTAGCTATTTGCTATTTATAAAAGACGTGTCTAAAACATAAGGATACAGAAAGGTAAACAGGTAATTATAAACTAAAAGCTGGCAATTCTGACATCTGATGAAACTGTCAAAAAAGCATTTATAGAGATAAAAGAATATGATATTGGTTCAAAAGTTTGAACTCATCAGAAAAAGCTTTTCTGCATCTCATAACGTGGTCTCAATGTATATTATGCACTTTATAGAAAAATTGAGAGAACTGCAATGGGAAACACATATATTCCCAGTGATATTGTAATGTGCTTCATCAGTACTTAATAAAGAGGGGAAAAGATCAGCTACCACATACAATATTTGAACTATACAGTTAGTAAGTTTGAGTGGATAGACATGTGAAGGCATTGCATCTCAAAACCACAGAATGCACATTTTCAAGCACATGAAGAACACTTATAAAAAGTGACCTCAAACTTGGTCATCAAGCAAGTCTTAACAGTGAACAACTGATTGGTTTCATCCAGACCAGATTTGTGACCACAATGTAGTTAAACTAGAAACTGATAATAAACAATGACTAAATTGCCCAAGCCAGGCTTCAGCAATATGTGAACCGTGAACTTCCTGATGTTCAGGCTGGTTTTAGAAAAGGCAGAGGAACCAGAGATCAAATTGCCAACATCTGCTGGATCATCGAAAAAGCAAGAGAGTTCCAGAAAAACATCTATTTCTGCTTTATTGACTATGCCAAAGCCTTTGACCGTGTGGATCACAATAAACTGTGGGAAATTCTGAAAGAGATGGGAATGCCAGACCACCTGATCTGCCTCTTGAGAAATCTGTATGCAGGTCAGGAAGCAACAGTTAGAACTGGACATGGAACAACAGACTGGTTCCAAATAGGAAAAGGAGTTCGTCAAGGCTGTATATTGTCACCCTGTTTATTTAACTTATATGCAGAGTACCTCATGAGAAACGCTGGACTGGAAGAAACACAAGCTGGAATCAAGATTGCCAGGAGAAATCTGAATAACCTCAGATATGCAGATGACACCACCCTTATGGCAGAAAGTGAAGAGGAACTCAAAAGCCTCTCGATGAAAGTGAAAGTGGAGAGTGAAAAAGTTGGCTTAAAGCTCAACATTCAGAAAACGAAGATCATGGCATCCGGTCCCACCACTTCATGGGAAAATAGATGGGGAAACAGTGGAAACAGTGTCAGACTTTATTTTTCTGGGCTCCAAAATCACTACAGATGGTGACTGCAGCCATGAAATTAAAAGATGCTTACGCCTTGGAAGGAAAGTTATGACCAACCTAGATAGCATATTGAAAAGCAGAGACATTACTTTGCCAACAAAGGTTCGTCTAGTCAAGGCTATGGTTTTTCCAGTGGTCATGTATGGATGTGAGAGTTGGACTGTGAAGAAGGCTGAGTGCCGAAGAATTGATGCTTTTGAACTGTGGTGTTGGAGAAGACTGTTGAGAGTCCCTTGGACTGCAAGGAGATCTAACCAGTCCATTCTGAAGGAGATCAGCCCTGGGGTTTCTTTGGAAGGAATGATGCTAAAGCTGAAACTCCAGTACTTTGGCCACCTCATGCGAAGAATTGATTCATTGGAAAAGACCCTGATGCTGGGAGGGATTGGGGGCAGGAGGAGAAGGGGATGACAGAAGATGAGGTGGATGCCATCCAGCATCCATGGATCAATGGACGTGAGTCTCAGTGAACTCCAGGAGTTGGTGATGGACAGGAAGGCCTGGCGTGCTGCGATTCATGGGGTCGCAAAGAGTCGGACACGACTGAGTGACTGATCTGATCTGATCTGATGAATAATTATAGAAATATGTTTCAAAATGACCCTTGGATCAAAGAAATTGCAATGGAAATCAGAACCTATTTTTAACTGGATGATGACAAACATATGATGGGTGAAGACTTGGGGTAGGGGTAAGCAGCTAAAGCATAAAATGTTAAAATTAGAAAAAAAGAAAGTCTGAAAATTAGCTAGACACTGAAGAGTTAAAAAAGATGCAAAATAGAGAAAACAGATGGAAGGAAATAATAATTTCATTATTCAATGGAGAGGATCAAAAATGATACAGTTTGGTTCTTGGTAAAACCTAGTAATGTTGATTAACACCTGGTGAGATCAATTTCAAAAGAGAGGCACAGTATTCCTAAGCAATATTAGGAGTGGAAAAGCAGATGTTGTAGATATTAAAAAATATTATGAACTACATGATGCTAAAACATTTGAAAGCTTAGAGGAAATTAATATTTTTTAGACAAATATAACTTACCAAAACTAGAAAAAATAGGCTGAATAGTTCTTAATTTTTAAATTAAATACTCCATTCATCAAATATTTCTCCATAAAGGAAGGTCTAGATTTAGATGGGTTTATGATCAAGTTCTACCAAGCACTCAAGTAATTTCAAACTTGCATAAATCATTCCAGGGAATAGAAATGCATTTTTCAAGCTATGATAACCTCAATGTACAAATTTGTCAAGAACAAGAGGAGAAATGGAAATTATAGTACAAACTTACTTAGAAATATACATATAACAATCATAAAACCTGAGCAGGCCAAATCCAGCAATGTGTTAAAAAGGTAATACATGGTAAACAATTTGGTTTTATCCTGGAATTGCAGAGTTGATATAATATTGGAAAATTCATATTAACAGATTAATGAAGGCTTCCCTGATGGCTCAGATGGTAAAGAATATGCCTGCAATGCAGGAGACACAGGGTTGATCTCTGTGTTGGGAATTTCCCCTGTAGAAGGGAATGGCTACCCACTCCAGTATTCTTGCCTGGAGAATTCCATGGACAGAGGAGCCTTTTGGGCTACAGTCCATGGGGTTGCAAAGAGTCGGACATAACACATGATATTAAATAGATAGAAAATGTCTTAAAATGTTGCATATCAAATAATGCAAAAGCTGTTCAGAAAATCAGAATAGAGGGAGTTTTCTTAACATAATAAAGAATATTTACAAATAACATATGGCAAACATTACACTTAATGGTAAAATATTAAATGTACTTTGTTTCTTGTTAAGATCCATTATTCTATGCAATATTGCTTTTGATGGCTTTATATCATACTGTATCCCATTTTTTTCACATAGCATCATGAGCATTTTCCATGCTCCCTTACAAAGCTTTTTGCGAACAGAAGTGTTAATATCTGTCCTATATTGACGCTACCCTAAAAGCTGGCTATTTAGTGTTCTATCTTTTCTGCATCATGAAAAATGATGCAATGAATATTTTCTCATGTATACATTTTTGTCTGTATTTTTAGTGACTTCTTTTTGATATATTTCCAGCAGCTGAATTACTGAACCAAAAGGTATGAACTCTTTGAAGCAGTGGATACATATTATATATTTGAAACCAGTCCTTTCAAATGAGGCATGGCCATGTCTTTGGAGAGTGATTGTATCTCAGTGCTCAACTTAGCTCAGAGCATTTGCAGCTCCTGATTGCTTTAAAGAAAAGAAAACAGACGGAGAACTTGGGGTTTAGTGATGTCCCCTGTGAGCCTTACAAAATGAACAAAGTACTCTTTTATTTCTTTCCCTGTGTGTACATAGCTGGGAGGGGGCTAGCTATGGAATTAGGCTGTTTGCAGAGCCCTATAACAACCAGTTTGGCGGTGCTTGGAAACCCGTGGGAAGTGGGGGAGGGAGCTTATGAGGGGGGAGGGGAGGACAGTGAGATGCCGTCTGTGGAGTGGGGCCGCTCTGGCCTCTTCCCTCTGAGCCAGGCGTCTGAGCTGCTTTAGAACCTGTTAGTCTAGGCCTGGCCAGGGGACAGGAGCTGTGGCCCTTCCCACCCCATCCCTGCACTATGTAATTCTTTTGATTTTTTTTTTTTTTTGGTCTCAAAATTAGTGGAGAAATGAGAGAAGCAGCAGCTGTCTCTGAAATCTTAGCTTTTAACTGGCCTGAGTTTGAATTCTCAGTGTTTAGGGAGACCTTGGTGTGGAAATTCTCAAGTGTTGTGTCAGAGGCTATGAGGTGCAGGACACAGTTTGGGACCTTTTCTTGCTGCCTTCCTGTTTCTCAGTGCTTCTCGTTTCATGAATATTGCTGTCAGAGCCGATTAATTATGTCTTTTGTCCCTCAGCAAGGCTTAAGGAGAAGGAAATCATTCCTCCATATGAGTTAAAGGCTATACTAATGGGAATTAACTGTGGTTTCTCAGGGCTATTTTAATTTATAATTAAAGCTGTATGGCTGGGTATATTAGTGGGGGGTGGGAGTTGCCGACAGCCCTTATTAAGTAGAATATTAAGTTTGGAAGCTCTGAGAGAGCATCTCACTCATCACCACCCCTGTTTTGTTCCATAGATGAGGCAGCCCAAGCACAGGGGAGTGAAGAGATTTACTTGACACTGTTTAGTCAGAGGATCAACTGGGTTGGAACCCTGGCCTCTTGACAACCAGTCAGACATTTTTCCATTGTTTCTCATGTCTTACTACCTCTCGTGAACTAGTTCCTCCTTTTCCAACAACAGGGTGTGTTTACACGTTTTAATTTCTGGCTGTAGCCTTCTTCCCTGTTGTTAGCAATTTGGAAAACACATGAGCCCCTCAGACAGTTTTCACAATGATTTCTGGCTCAAAAATTTGGCCTTGGTGTTTCTGAACTTGGTCCAAGTAGCTCACTCAGATTTCATTGCAAAGAAACCTCCCACTATTTGATTCTCAAAGGACTGATACTTTGCTCTGATCCCCTCCAATCTGTGTACTCAAAAGGCTGCTGGATGGAGGGACAAGGTAGGTATTTTTTTAGTAAGTAAGGTTTCATTTAGTCATCTCCTCCCTTTCTCCTGGCTCTTCTCCTTCACTGGCTGGCCCATAGTAGCGTTGGATTGAATGGTGGAGGTGGGAAGAATTAATTTTATTAATCATGAGTAATACAACTCTAGGCTCTTTCATAGGGAAGCAGAGATCAGGGAGGAAACACGGCTGGATACAGTGTAACCTTGGGATTAGGTCAGTGGCTTTGGAATCAGAAGACATAAATTTGCAACCTATTGTTTCCTATTAAGCTCTTTGAACTCATGCTTAATAATACCTGACTTGCAGGGCTGCCATAAAGATCATTTTTTAAAAAGACAAGATATAAATGGAAATATTGAATAAACCATAAAATGATTTACAAATAATATGTTTTTAAGAAAGAAAGAATGTAAAGGAATGGGAGTAGAAGTGTTGGTTTTTATGGAAGAGGCGTGCCAGAGGAGAATGGGCTATGATGTAGCAGTCACAGGAGATGAAGAGGTGGAGATAGTCAGTATATAGTAGACAAATCCCTGTACTTAAAATATAAGTATACATAAAAACATAAATATATTCCCTTTCCCAAAGTTCTTTTTTAACATTCTCCTCTTCCTTCTTTTCCTGTGGCACAGTGTTAGAACTCTGTTTACCATATATGAACTTGAATGGTTTGCTTTTTATTAAGCCATTCAGTGGCTTGAACATGTTAGTTGAGTTCCATAAAACTCATGTTAAAGTACTAGTATAGATTTGCCTCACATGTAAAAATAGGTAAGGAAATTCTAAAGAAAAGATTTCAGAAAAGATTGCTCTGCTTAAATACACTTTAAGGGGATTGATGGAATCCTTTACTACTGGAAAAAAGAACTTGAGTACAGCATATCCTTAGGGAAAGCCCAAGTAAATACGGAGTCATATTTTTGAAACTTAGTGGACCAGCTAAAAAAACTTGCCAAGTTTCCTCCCTCCCCCTCCCCCCACCCCACCTGTGATTCAATTGTTAGAGGTGAAACCAGAATAGTGAGCTCATGACTGCCAGCCAGGTGTCTCTTGATTCTTTGCTTTGCTGACATATTTCATCAGTCAGAACTCTTTGGATGCAAGTGACAGAAAACCAATGTGGCTTAAATAAAAGTAAACATAACATAGAAAGGAATATACTGGGTCATTTACCTAAAAAGTACAGGAAGAGATCTGACGTCAGGTGTGCCTTAAATGATATCCTTAAACTAGGACCAAGTTTCTCTTCATTCCTCTTGGTTGGATTCCGTCTCATCGATTTTTTTTTTTTTTTTTTTTACCATTGTAGTGGCAAAGAGTTCTAGGTTTCCAGGCTTCACAACTTCATAACCTCACAACTTTGAGTCCAACAGAAAAGAAAGTTTCTCTTCTCCAACAGTTCAAACAGACTTCCGTGACTGACTCTCAGTGGTCCAGATTGGGTGATGTGCACCTCCTGCTTTATGGCCTGAGGGAGGTGGTGCTCTGAGTTGCCAGGCTTAGCCAGGCCCGCACCTGACTTGAGATGGAGCTGACACCAGCTGAATCTCATGGACAGAACTTGGGAGAAGGTGTTTCTTAGAGGACAACCAGAGGAAGCAGAGGGACAACCAGCAGATGGCTGTCACTGTGAGCTTTTTCTTAGGGCCTTTCTTTAAAATGAATGGGTGTTGGTGTGAAAACTTTTTTTCTCTCACTCTTTTTTTATTGTGTGTGTGTGTAGTTTTAAAAGCATTGACAGATGCTTCATAATCAAAATAGTTTCTACTTTTCTTAATGAAAATGTCCTTGAATTTCTAATGTTTCCTTGGGCTTCCTTGCTGGCTTCAGCATTAAAAGAAGTCTGCCTGCAATGCAGGACACACAGGGTTGACCCCTGGGTTGGGAAGATCCCCTGAAGAAGGGAATGGCTATCCATCTAGGATTCTTGCCTGGAAAATTATCATGGACAGAGGAGCCTGATGGGCTACAGTCCATGAGGTTGCAAAAGAGTTGGATATGACTGAATGACTAATATTTACTTACTTTCTTGGTGGTGGTCTGCTTTCGTAGTTTTATGTCTGGCCTGTAGTTTGACACTGGCAATTTTGGTCATGTACCTACACAGAAAATGTCAAAAATAAAAGTATTAATAGAATGATTATAAAAGTTACTAATCACTTACAAAATGAATTTAGGAACATTTTAACTTATTAGATACTTTTAATCCATCGCATGAATCCTGTGATTGTGGGTTCAGTCTGTCTGCCCTCTGATGCCCTCTCTCAGCACCTACCATCTTACTTGGGTTTCTCTTACTTTGGACGTGGAGTATCTCTTCACGGCCGCCGCTTCTGACCTTGGACATGGGGTAACTCCTCTCAGCCACTCCTGCGCCGTGCAGCTGGCGCTTCTGCACCACAATCACAGACAACTAGCCAATCTGATCACACGGACCACAGCCTTGTCTAACTCAATGCAACTAAGCTATGCCGTGTGGGGCCATCCAAGATGGATGGTTCATGGTGGAGAGGTCTGACAGAATGTGGTCCACTGGAGAAGGGAATGGCAAACCACTTCAGTATTCTTGCCTTGAGAACCCCATGAACAGTATGAAGAGGCAAAAAGATAGAACACTGAAAGATGAACTCCCCAGGTCGGTAGGTACCCAATATGCTACTGCAGATCAGTGGAGAAATAACTCCAGAAAGAATGAAGCCATGGCGCCAAGGCAAAAACAATACCCAGTTGTGGATGTGACTGGTAATAGAAGTAAGGTCTGATGCTGTAAAGAGCAATATTACATAGGAACCTGGAATGTTAGGTCCATGAATCAAGGCAAATTGGAAGTAGTCAAACAGGAGATGGCAAGAGTGAATGCCGATATTCTAGGAATCAGCGACATTCTAGGAATACAGAACTAAAATGGACTGGAATGGGTGAATTTAACTCAGCTGACCATTATATCTACTACTGTGGGCAGGAATCCCTTAGAAGAAATGGAGTAGCCATCATGGTCAACAAAAGAGTCCAAAATGCAGTACTTGGATGCAATCTCAAAAACGACAGAATGATCTCTGTTCCTTTCCAAGGCAAACCATTCAGTATCACGGTAATCCAAGTCTATGCCCCAACCAGTAATGCTGAAGAAGCTGAAGTTGAATGCTTCTATGAAGACCTACAAGACCTTCTGAAACTAACACCCAAAAAAGATGTCCTTTTCATTATAGGGGACTGGAATGCAAAAGTAGGAAGTCAAGAAACACCTGGAGTAACAAGGAAATTTGGCCTTGGAGTATAGAAGGAAGCAGGGCAAAGGCTAATAGAGTTTTGCCAAGAGAACGCACTGGTCATAGCAAACACCCTCTTCCAACAACACAAGAGAAGAATCTACACAGGAACATCACCAGATGGCCAACACTGAAATCAGATTGATTATATTCCTTGCAGCCAAAGATGGAGAAGCTCTATACATTTAGGTAAAAACAAGACTGGAAGCTGACTGTGGCTCAGATCATGAACTCCTTATTGCCAAGTCAGTTCAGTTCAGTTGCTCAGTTGTGTCCAACTCTTTGCGACCCCATGAATCACAGCACGCCAGGCCTCCCTGACCATCACCAACTCCCGGAGTTCACTCAAACTCATGTCCATTGAGTCAGTGATGCCATCCAGCCATCTCATCCTCTGTCGTCCCCTTCTCTTCCTGCCCCCAATCCCTCCCAGCATCAGGGTCTTTTCCAGTGAGTCAAGCCTTCGCATGAGGTGGCCAAAGTGTTGGAGTTTCAGCTTCAACATCAGTCCTTCCAATGAACGCCCAGGACTGATCTCCTTTAGGATGGACTGGTTGGATCTCCTTGCAGTCCAAGGTACTCTCAAGAGTCTTCTCCAACACCACAGTTCAAAAGCATCAATTCTTCGGCACTCAGCTTTCTTCATAGTCCAACTCTCACATCCATACATGACTACTGGAAAACCATAGCCTTGACTAGATGGACCTTTGTTGGTAAAGTAATGTCTCTGCTTTTGAATATGCTATCTAGGTTGGTCATAACTTTCCTTCTATGCAAAGAAATAGAGGAAAACAATAGAATGGGAAATACTAGAGATCTCTTCAAGAAAATTAGAGATACCAAGGGAACATTTCATGCAAAGATGTTCTCAATAAAGGACAGAAATGGTATGGACCTAACAGAAGCAGAAGATATTAAGAGGTTGCAAGAATATACAGAAGAACTGTACAAAAAAGACCTTCACGACAAAGACAATCATGATGGTGTGATCACTCACCTAGAGCCAGACATCCTGGAATGTGAAGTCAAGTGGGCCTTCGAAAGCATCACTGTGAACAAAGCTGTGGAGGTGATGGGATTCCAGTTGAGCTATTTCAAATCCTGAAAGATGATGCTGTGAAAGTGCTGCACTCAATATGCCAGCAAATTTGGAAAACTCAGCAGTGGCCACAGGACTGGAAAAGGTCAGTTTTCATTCCAATCCCAAAGAAAGGCAATGCCAAAGAATGCTCAAACTACCGCTCAATTGCACTCATCTCACACGCTAGCAAAGTAATGCTCAAAATTCTCCAAGCCAGGCTTCAGCAATATGTGAACTGTGAACTTCCTGATGTTCAGGCTGGTTTTAGAAAAGGCAGAGAAACCAGAGATCAAATTGCCAAATCCGCTGGATCATCAAAAAAGCAAGAGAGTTCCAGAAAAACATCTATTTCTGTTTTATTGGCTATGCCAAATCCTTTGACTGTGTGGATCACAATAAACTGTGGAAAATTCTGAAAGAGATGGGAATACCAGACCACCTGACCTGCCTCTTGAGAAACCTGTATGCAGGTCAGGAAGCAACTGTTAGAACTGGACCTGGAACAACAGACTGGTTCCAAATAGGAAAAGGAGTATATCAAGGCTGTATGTTGTCACCCTGCTTATTTAACTTATATGCAGAGTACATCATGAGAAACTCTGGGCTGGAGGAAGCACAAGCTGGAATCAAGATTGCCAGGAGAAATATCAATAACCTCAGATATGCAGATGACACCACCTTTATGGCAGAATGTGAAGAGGAACTAAAAAGCCTCTTGATGAAAGTGAAAGTGGAGAGTGAAAAAGTTGGCCTAAAACTCAACATTCAGAAAACTAAGATCATGGCATCTGGTCCCATCTGCTACTGCTGCTAAGTCACTTCAGTCATGTCCGACTCTGTCCCATCACTTCATGGCAAATAGATGGGGAAACAGTCGCTGACTTTAGTTTTCTGGGCTCCAAAATCACTGCAGATGGTGACTGCAGCCATGAAATTAAAAGACGCTTACTCCTTGGAAGGAAAGTTATGACCAACCTAGACAGTGTATTAAAAAGCAGAGACATTACTTTGCCAACAAAGGTCTGTCTCGTCAAGGCTATGGTTTTTCCAGTGGTCATGTATGGATGTGAGAGTTGGACTATAAAAGCTGAGTGCTGAAGAATTGATGCTTTTGAACTGTGGTGTTGGAGAAGACTCTTCAGACTTGGAGAGCAAGGAGATCCAACTAGTCCATCCTAAAGGAAATCAGTCCTGGGTGTTCATTGGAAGGACTGATGTTGAAACTGAAAGTCCAATACTTTGGCCACCTGATGCAAACAGCTGGCTCATTTGAAAGACCCTGATGCTGGGAGGGATTTGGGGCAGGAGGAGAAGGGGGTAACAGAGGATGAGGTGATTGAATGGCATCACTCACTCAATGGAAATTGGTTTGGGTGAACTCTGGGAGTTGGTGATGGACAGGGAGGCCTGGTGTGTTGTGGTTCATGGGGTTTGGAAGAGTCGAACATGACTGAGCAACCGAACTGAACTGAACATGAATCCTGTCTGCATGCTTACTTGGCTTCTTTTATTTCTTATTGCTGCTTTAGAGTTTTTGGAGTTGGGAGATTCTGAGTAGAGTTGATTACAATTTCTTATTCAAATCACATATGTAATTCTGTAGAAATATGTTTATTCATATGTCTAGAATGTCACAATATATTAGTAAGTTATCAAGTGAAAAAAAAGGCTTCAAAAAATAGAGTTTAGTTTTTGTTTAAAAAAAAAAAAAAAAAGGACCACAGTGTCCATGGCAGTTGTCTTTGGCTGATAAGTGATACCACTATATAAGTTCTTTTTTGGTTTTTCTACTTGCTTCAAGCGCTAAAAATGGATAAAAATAAATTGTTAAAGATAAATACACACATATAAGCATTTTATGTGACTTTCCCATCCACTAAAAGAATTTAGATTAACCGTGTTTCAAAGGCAGAATTTGAAACTAGTTTTAAGGAGTTGTTTCTTTAGGTGATATTCCTTAGTCAATGCCAATTATTAATTTTTAAATAAGGATTAGAGATTTAAATATTCTATAGAGTTCCAAATGTAACGTATATTAAATAGCAAATATTAAATCAATGAAAGTGTATTTTAGTGGCAATTTTCACCCATTATGTTCACACAAATGGGATCACAAAACACTCAAAAGACTCCTGCTTTGGGACTGCTGAGCCTGGAGTTCCTGCTAGCTTTCTTGAGGAGCTAGCAATGCGGTCTTGCAAGTTACACCTACTTTCTGAGCTACACCTACTTTCCTTCTGGCTACACTGCATGAGATTTGGCTGAGCTGGTTTTTAAGGTTCCTTTCAGTTACTTCTTCTTCCTCAGTGAGCACCTGGCCCCTGGCTCAGCTAATTCTGGTTGTGGCTAAGGTTGGCTTTGTTGCATAGCGGTTGCTCCCCCTGCCTCTGCCCTACTGACTCCATTCATTACCTTCACCTCCATTACCTCTCAATTTTGAAATCATTTGCTCTGACTCTGGAAGCCAGAGCGGGCACTTCCTTCAGTCTCAGACTGGAGGGAATTCAGGAAGTGGGGTGTATGACGAAGGCGTCACTCGTGTTTACCAAGGGCCTGTAGTGTGTGCACAGCTCAGGGGCAGCTTACTGTCTGCCCTTCAGCAGCGAACAGATGCCAGGGGAGGTAAGACATGCCAGTAATTAACCAAAATAGGGGACACACAGCCTGGTGACCATAGTGCTCAATTACTTATCTTTGTGTTCTAGTTTAATCATTTAAACTGAGTCCCCTCCTCTTAAAAACACCTACCCAGCAGAGCTCGTCATCCAAACATACCACTTTAAGTCCCATTGCTGCTCACCCTAGCAGCAGAAGTGAGTCACTTACTCCAAGGTCCTCATCTCTCCCTACATCTGATTAAAAGGAAGGGCCAAATGAGGGTCAGGTATGTGTGTGTAAGTTTTAACTATGTACAAATGCACCTTTTTTTTTTTTCATCTTCCCATCCCACTAATCTTACTTGGATTAAAAATGAACAGAGAGCAAAATAAAGACTGAAATAAAGAATAAAAAATAATAAAAGAATAAAAATAAAATAAGGACTAAAAAACCAAATTGTAAGATCAAGTTAGTAAGGAAAAATTAGCATGAATACAGACAGAGCTCTCCTTAATTCTGGATAACCTAAAATATTTCTAATCATAATTATACTTTTGTAGAAAATAGTTACTACTGGTATTACTGAAAATTATTTCTAGTTCGTAAAAAGTATTCTTATTAAAAACATAATGTATACGTGTATGCAAAAGTGAATACATGGATATATATAGAAATGAATATGCTGTTGCTCAGTCATGTCCAAAACTTTGTAACCTCATGAACCGTGTCATGCCAGGCTTCTCTGTCCATGGGGATTCTCCAGGTAAGAATACTGGAGTGGGTTGTCATGCCCTCCTCCAGGGGACCTTCCCAACTCAGGGATCAAACCCAGGTCACCATCATAGCAGGCAGATTCTCTACCATCTGAGCCACCAGGGAAGCCCAGAAGTGAATGTATGTATAAATAAGTAAATGCATAAAAAGACTGGAATGACGCACACCAAGCCAAAGTTATCATTCCAGGAAAGGGACATGAAATGAGGCAAGTGGCGATTTTGGATGAAAATATTTTTGATGCATTTCAGTATTGAGTTTTTTTTTAAAAAAATTGGTGAGCATATCTAACTATATAACTAGAATACTTAAGACAATCTTTGTAGTATGGTGTATTGGGTGGGGAGAGGGCAGGGAGGGTTGTTGCCATAATCATTTGTTTTCTGTCCCATTTTACAGTTGGTTGCAGGGGTGATTTTATCTTGGTGGGACGGGACTCGTCTTCAGCCTGAGGGAGTGGGAGAAGCAGCCAGGTTCAGCCGAGTGTCTGTGTGCTTAGTCCCTCAGTTGTGCCCGGCTCTTTGTGACCCTTTGGACTGTAGCCCGCCAGGCTCCTCTGTCCATGGCATTTTTCAGGCAAGAATACTGGAGTGGGTTGCCATTTTCCTCCTCCAGGGGATCTTCCCAACCCAGGAATCGAACTCTTGTCTCCTGTGTCTCCTGCATTACAGGCAGATTCTTTACCCGCTGAGTCTTTGCAGAAGTCAGGTGGGAGTGGGGTATTAAGAGGAGAAAATCATTTGCTCTGACTTGAAGCCAGAGTGGGCACTTCGTCCTGGAGCCAGAGAAAAGGTAGGTGAGGTTGTGGTTAGGGGAGGGAGGAAGAATGAACATTGGGGAGCCAAGGAGAAGCGCTGGCAAGAGCTTTAGGAACCTCTACTAGTTGTGGTTCCATTAATGAATAGGCACAGCTCTGGTTGTTTATTTTCATCAGCACTTACTGACTGCCTTTACAAAAGTCTAGATTGCTTTAATAGAACAGATGACAAATTGTTACCCACCTGTTGGTTTTCCTTCGTGCCAGCCTTGCTTGGTTTTCCCTGGCTTTATTTTGTGATCAGAAAAGGAGTTGGAATTCTGAAAAGTTGCTTTAGCCAAATGCTGGGAACAAAGGGAACCTTGTTATGCACATCAGCTTTTGGAGGCATTTAATTCATCAGCTCGGATCTCTGCCTTTTAAGTCCTCGCTCTGGTTAGCACTGTGTTTCTCTTTCTGTGGAGGAGCAAACCTTCTGGAGAAGCCAGACCCACTGCTTGTGTACCCGGCTCTGGTTACACAAATAAGCTCAGTCTGATCAGAGGCAGGCCCTAGTGGTCCTAAGTGGCACCCATAGTGAGTCCAGAAGAGGGAGACAAGCTTTGTTACTATGTTTGCCTGACCCCTGGCTACATGGACACGTTACAGTTTCCAAGATCTCCATGGACGGATCATAAATGTAGTCCTCCAGAGTGTGTTGACTTAAAAAGTCAGGAACTGGGAATGACAGTCACCCTTCTGTTTTCACCTTCCCTCCTGCAATTGAGCTTTCCTGAAAAGCGACCAGCATGGGCTGGTTTGAGTCCTGGCTGAGTGGGCGAGGCCTGGAGCACAGAAACCAGTCTTAAAACTTGTTCCCTGGTGGTGGCTTGGTTTTCCCCCAGGACAGCGGTAACTTTGAGCCCTGTAAGGCACTGTTAGAAAAAGCTCCAGCGATGCTGTGTTAAAGGACCTTCTACTGGGTGGGAAAACTTTTGGGGAATTTCTTGGGGCCTGGGGGGGTGGTACCAGCTCCCCGTGTGGAGGAGGTGGGAGCCCTGTGTGCTGTCCCTGAATGCCTGGGGACTGAAAGCATCAGGCAGCCAGTGTGGGCATGTGGCTGCTGCTTTCTTCTTTTTTTTGTCTCATTCTGTTTCCCTTGACAGGGCAATTTGGTTTTGATGCTGTGCCAGCAATCTTCTGACAATGAGTTACTGGAACTTGGAGAAAAGGAACTGTGTGCAGTACCGCAGGCATTTTCTGGTGGACAACAGTCCGTTTCATGGTGAGTTGCCTTTTCTACTCCTGTAGTTGAATCTTTTGTTTCTGACAGCACTTTTATTCCAGCACTCCGGATGCAAATGTGGTATAATTATCGGGTTGAACCAAGAGCTTGAGTTAACTTGCTGATGAAAAATTACCCAAGAAGCCCCACCGGACTCCTTGCCCACAACTGGAATTGGCATGCCCCACCTCAACAACCATAACCGCATCATCACTTTCTACCTTGAAAGTTAGTTTATGTCAGGGCCTTTCCTCCTCTTCCATGCTATCAACTTCAGTCATATTCCTTCCTTTCTGATGTTTGAAATTTGAGGGGCTAGACCCACAAGTAGTATTCAGTTAATATTGGTGGATCATCAATCAGGGCTTATAATGAGCTTGGTGTGTGCGTTCCATCAGGCACCGTACAAAACAGAGCAGGTCATGGCACGTAACCAGTAACAGGGTGGACGAGTGCAGCTGTAAATCAGAATGGTCAACATTAGTCATTTTCATGTAACAGGGTGGACGAGTGTGGCTGTAAATCAGAATGGTCAACATTAGTCATTTTCATGACAAACTAAGATGAATTGCCATTACCCTGCTGCTGTATTTGTCTTGTGATAGACAGTTAGGGGTAAACTCTGTCAATCCTGATATCAGGATGCCCTTGGGTGAAACTGACTCGAGTTGAAACGCGTGTGTTGGCAGGATTTGGGGAGTGATCTCCATCAAGAGTTAGTGGAACTGTAGCGAGAAGAGAGATTTCATGAGTAGAGTGCTGCTGAACAGAATCCTTAACCTAACCTGCCTTCTACTTTGTCAGTTTGGTTTTTCTTCCACAAGTTAGTGCAGACATAATGTTTTTTATTGCTTTAGATTAACTTTAAGATAAACTTAACTCTACTTTGTCAAAGCATGCTTTGCCATGTTTTTTTCACGTTCATTATACCACCTTGCTATGGAACTTTGCTAGATAGAGGATGCCTTCATTTACAGGTCAAGAAAGGGAGGAAGAGAGGAAAAGACCAGCCCAAGTTGGCATAACCAGTTATTAGCAAAGTCAGAGCTAAAATTTTAGCCTCTACTCTTCCAGGCTGACTCTCTCTCGGCATTGTATTGGTGAAGACCTCTTAGCAGAGGAGATGAAAATATTGTAACTTAACACTTTGGCACTGAGTTCTGTTTTGCTTTCCTGTGAGCCTCACCTAAGGACCCTGTTCCTAGCTTCATCTCTTCACACAGTGTTTGCTGTTAAAAATTTACAAATTTGTTTGCTGTTACAAAGTGTGGTGTTTTCTGTTACAAATTTACTTGTAATAAAAAAAATATGATAATCAAGGAAACACAGGAGTTAGAAAAATTGCATTCTTTTTCCAAGTTTTGTGCCAGTTTTGAAAAAGTTCAGGTTTTATTCATTTGTTATTTTAGAATACCTTTGTCCAGACATCTAAAGGCTATAACAACTTAAAAACAATTTTCTATGTATTTGTATAGTTTTGTTACCACTTAGTGAATTACTGTATTGCTGGTAGTTATGCTGACGGCTTGAGAAACATGGTCCTACCGAATCCGTTTAACACCTTTGCCGTTGTTATTATTCATCCCATTTTGTGGATGGGGAAAGAGGTTTGCGGACGGTGCAAAGTGGTGATCCAAAATCAAATTCATATCTGCTTAACTCCAGAACCCCAGTGTTTTCTTCCAGGCTCCATCTCCATTTTAATAGAGCAATTAACACTCTGAGAGGTTGAAGTTCTATTCAGCAGTGTTTGCTTCCTATTAACTAACTGTATCTGATCTTGACCAAGTTATATAATCCTTCAGATCTCAGTTTTCTCCTCTGTGAAATGAGTGTGCCATTCTCCGTAATTTTTTAGGTTCTTTCCAGTTCTAGGTTCCAAGATTCCATTGAAGTATTTCTGAGCTTTACATTTGTATGTGTTTCGGGAGCTGTCTTGTTTCTAAACGTGAGATACACAAGGGGGCAGCAGAATACTTAAAATATGAGTTGATTCCTTCTTACATTGAGGAATTTCTCTTTTGAGAGGATTTAGAGATAGCAAATCTTCTCAAGATTAAAAGGATTAAAACCAATTAGAATTATGATTCTCTTCATTTATAGTAAGGCAGTAGCTTTAAGTATTTCTGATAGTATAAAATATCATTTGGATCTCTGTGCCAAAGGCTATGTAATTCAGAAAAGTATGATGCTTCTGCTCTTGCTGTGTATTTACCTCTGCAGAAAAATAATGCCTGTAAAGACAGGAGTTTATTTAACTTAATGGAGAATTGTGAGGATTCTTAGTATATTTTAAGCCAAGGGAGCACTAGTAATATAATTTTTATAGAGAATGTCTGAACATTTCTGAGAAAAGATAAGGGACAGGACATGTTGAGTTAGAAAGGTCAGATTTCTTTTAGAGGAGCTTCTCCAGGTCTGCTGGTAACTCTCCTTACAAAACCAAGGCAAACAAAATGAAACAAAACCCCATTCATTATAAACAGAAAAGAACCATTTCCTCTGCAAGATAATAGACTTTTAGAATATGCATACTTAAGTAGTATTCCCAGGAGAAAAGAGCCACTTTAAAATGAGGGCTAGATGGGCTGCCCTGGTGGCTCAGTGATAAAGACTCCACCTTGAATGATGGAGATCTGGGTTGGGAAGACCTCCTGGAGGAGGGCATGGCAACCCACTCCAGTATTCTTGCGAGGAAAATCCCACGGACAGAGAAGCCTGGCAGGCTATGGTTCATGGGGTCGTAAAGAGTGGGATATGACTAAAGCCACTCAGGTCAGTTCAGTAGCTCAGTCATGTCTGACTCTCTGCGACCCTATGGACTGCAGCATGCCAAGGCTTCCCTGTCCATCACCAACTCCCGGAGCTTACTCAAACTTACATCCATCCAGTTAGTGATGCCATCCAACCATCTCATTCTCTGTCGTCCCCTTCTCATCTTGCCCTCAATCTTTCCCAGCATCAGGGTCTTTTCCAGTGAGTCAGTTCTTCGCATCAGGTGGCCAAAGTATTGGAGTTTCAGCTTCAGCATCAGGTGGCCAAAGTATTGGAGTTTCAGCTTCAGCATCAGGCGGCCAAAGTATTGGAGTTTCAGCTTCAGCATCAGGCCTTCCAATGAATATTCAGGACTGATTTCCTTTAGGATTGACTGGTTTGATCTCGTTGCAGTCCAAGGGACTCTCAAGAGTCTTCTCCAACACCACAGTTCAAAAACATCAGTTCTTTGGCACTCAGCTTTCTTTATGGTTCAACTCTCACATCCATACATGACTACTGGAAAAACTATAGCTTTGACTAGATGGACCTTTGTTGGCAAAGTAATGTCTCTGCTTTTTAATATGCTGTCTACGTTTGTCATAGCTTTTCTTCCAAGGAGCAAATGTCTTTTAATTTCATGGCTGCAGTCACTTTCTGCAGTGATTTTGGAGCCCAAGAAAATAAAGTCTGTCACTGTTTCCGTTGTTTTCCCATCTATTTCCCATGAAATGATGGGACTGGATGCCATGATCTCATTGTTTGAATGTTGAATTTTAAGCCAGCTTTTTCACTCTCCTCTTTCACTTTCATCAAGAGGCCCCTCAGTTGTTCTTTGCTTTCTGCCATAAGGGTGGTATCATCTGCATATCTGAAGTTATTGATATTTCTCCGACAATCTTGATTCCAATTTGAGTTTCATCCAGCCTGGCATTTTGCATGATGTACTCTGCATATAAGTTAAATAAGCAGGGTGACAATATACAGCCTTGACGTACTCCTTTCCCAATTTGGAACCAGTCCATTGTTCCATGTCTGGTTCTAACTGTTGCTTCTTAACCTGCATACAGATTTCTCAGGAGGCAGGTTAGGTGGTCTGGTATTCCCATCTCTTGAAGAATTTTCCACAGTTTGTTGTGATCCACATAGTCAAAGGCTTTGGCATAGTCAATAAAACAGAGGTAGATGTTTTCCTGGAACTCTCTAAAGCCACTGAGCACCTTCAAGCTCTCACATAGCTTACAGGTGGGTTATAGAGGTCAAGAAAAGTAAAAATAAAAATGTAACATTTGTTTACTGTTTCACAGTTCATAAAGTGCATTCATAGCCTCTTTTTCCAAATATAGAGGAGGTGAGTTCTCATTGGAACAATGTAGAAAATTACCCACAATCCCACAAACCAAAGAGTAACACTAACCTTCAGTTTCTGTCCAGTCTTTTATCTTTTCTCATTTTTGCAACAATCCTGATCTAGGAATAGAATATTTGGAACAGGTAGGAAATGGTGGGTGCTGGCTAACAGTAATGAGCTGGTTGAATTGACTTAGTTCTGTGTCAGTGAGGAGAAGACCTCTGGTAGGAATTATGATGAGGTTTTGTTTTTTTTTTTTTAATTTCCCACTTGTCTGTCCTTTGCCCCGATTTTTAGTAAGTCTATTGAATCCAAAGGGATTATAAGCCTATCAAAGAAGCCAGTTGCTAGAGGCTTTTTCTAGTTGGATTTTGTTTCTAATTTGTTTGATATAGAGAAAAAACTTGGGCAAAGAATAATTTGTGTAGTATGAACCTTGCTTTAATGGCTGATATTTTCGTAAATTGTTCTCATTTGAAAATGACCTGTATCTTCAGCTCTTTCTCTTGGCTGTTGTGAATTGCTTCATTTTTATCTGATTTGGGACACAGATACTTAAACCAATTGTCAGTATATTTACTATTTAACATATATAATTTCTAATGCACACAAGCTTTTTCAAACATTTGAGTTTCTCCAAGTCACCTTGGAGGTGACTTAATTTTTATTTCTAGCATTGCTTTTTATAATTGTAATTCTGGAAAAGCAACATAAGTAGGATTCTTATTTGACTGTAAAATCTGTAGTTACCTTTGCACTGGCAAAAAGCAGCATATCCCTTTGGGTGGAGGTTGTGGGGGGTTGGTGTGTGTGTGTGTGTATGTGTGTGTGTGTGTTTTCCTAAGTCCTTTCTGATCATAGAGAGACCAGTAGCAAGGACTGACAGGTTTTTAGGACAAATGTCATTTATTCACAGAAGAAGAGTGGAGAGGTTTACCTCACTGGAATTTCATCCTGTCAGATCCTGCCTGGTAAATATGCAAGGAGAATGAAGTTATATAGAAGTGAATTAGGGTTCTTATTAATTTAGGCCAGTTTATTAGCAAGTTATGACTTAAGCAGCCTGCCTACTTTAGGGGTTTGGGGCATTACTACCTTTTTGTTTTTTTTTAAGAGTGTCATTGTTTTACTGAGTCAAAGCCTAGCTTTTCCAGCCAATGACTGTATAAACATTCTCTTCTGGGTCCAGAAAAATACCAGTGCATAGAGAATACCTATTAATGCAATGATAGTCAAGATATTGTGGGCATCATTAAGATCAAAAGTATTATTTCTTGGAGAGGAACACTACATGGAAAAAATTTCAAAGACAAATTGAGACAAAGAGTTAAAAAAAAGGCCTTAAAGGAGAGAATGCATAATATATATAAATGTTGTAAATTTAATAGAACTAATTTTGGAAGCAGCTTTGCCCAGTGGATTCCTCTTTAGCCCCATACTCAGGCAGAAAGCATGGAGGACGGGTCTGTGATGTTAAGGGCATCTTGCAAATAGCCAGAGGCAGTGAAGGCTCAGCAAAAAGAGTGAGGCCTCTTGCAGGGGTCACCCTCCCACTGGGTTGCTGTGAACTTTGTGCTTTGGACCAAGTTTCCATGTCAGCAAATGCTGCTATTTAGGACAGATAACCTCTAAACATCTTCCTATGTGTTAAAATGTCAAGAAATGCTTGTTTCCCCACCTCCCCTCCTCAGGCCACTTTTAAATAGAGGCTGTTTGAGGAATTTGCTATGAATTAACTGACCATCAATGACTCAGTAGACATAAGTTTGAGCAAACTCCGGGAGATGGTGAGCAACAGGGAAACCTGGCCTGCAAAGAGTTGAACATGACTGAACAACAGCAGCAACCAACCAAATTGGTCTACGTACTTAATCCTCGCTTGTGACAAGTTAGAGTTCGCCATTCAGGCCTTAACAAAAGTAGACACTTGTGTGTAGTTAGACATAAACTTTATTGTGAGCTGGTGAGGCAGACTTACTCTATAATCTTATGGTCACATGATGTTCTTCCTTCATCTCTTGGAGACAGAGAAAATTCTCAAAACCTCAGTGAAATGCTTTTTATATCAAAATTCAAAATTCATTATTTTTACTCCTCTTCCCCCCTTTCTTCATGATGGGCATTCCATTTATAACTTGTTTATTGAGCATTCTCAATTTATTGTAGCATATACACAAAGTTGTTTTATTTTTCACCAATTACTAAAACAGCTTCCCTGGTGGCTCAGATGGTAAAGAACCTGCCTGCAATGCAGGAGAATTGGGTTTGATCCCTGGATTGGGAAGATCCCCTGGAGAAGGGAATGACAACCCACTCCAGTATTCTTGCCTCAGAAATCCCATGGACAGAGGAACCTGACGGGCTACTGATCGTGGAATCACAAGTTGGACAAGACTGAGTGACTAACACTAACATACACAAAATTGTTTTATTTTTCACCAATTACTACTTTGAAAAATAATCTTTGCAACATCTGGGGCAAATTCTATTACTTTTTGGCTGCTTTTGGTTATTGAGGTGCTGTGTGCTCATGCGTGCTTAGTTGCTCCTGATTCTTTGTGACCCTATAGACTGTAGCCTGCCAGGCTCCTCTGGCCGTGAATTTCTCCAGGCAAGAATACTGGAGTGGGTTCCATTTCCTACTCCAGGGGATCTTCCCGACCCAGGGATTGAACCCAAGTCTCCTGTATCTCCTGTATTGGCAGGTGGGTTCTTTACCACTGTGCCACCTGGGGAGCCTAGTTGAGGTCTAGTCCAGTTTGAAATGTTAAAGTCAAACTCATTTAAATCCTGTCTCCTCCCTTACCCCTGGCTCAGGGCTGAGAGTGGGCATTCTTCTGGCCCTGCTATAGTTCTTCTCCTTAAAGAAGAATTCAAAATCCTCAGATTTTGGTACTAGGAAGAGGGATGGGGGAAGCAAAGGCCTTTGAGCCACACCCCAGCCCTGTTTGTTTGTCATTGGTGGTGAGATGATCAAGACTCTGGTTCCATCTTCTATGAATATTTGGTTTCACTCTGACCCCTCTGTCACCTAAGACTCTGCAGAGAGGAGCTGCTGTCTCCCTTCAGCCCCACCCAATGTCCATTTCTAATTCCCTCTAGCTGAGGCCTGGCTTCCCTTGCCCTGAGGACTCTTGGTGAGGGGGCGCGGGTGACTGCCTGGTCCCTGCCCCTTTTCTAATGTCCGTGTTTCTGCATGTGGATTTCTGTGGGCTCTGGAGGTTGGGCCGTCTATAAAGTTGCTCCTGTCCTCCTCCCAGACCTGCTGACCTCTGTCTCTGTCTCTTCTCACACTGTTATGGGCGCTACCCCTATAAGCCTTAGGAAGCCTCTCTGAATTATCTGAATTATTCTTTTATAGAAACATTACTTTGCCAACAAAGGTCCATCTAGTCAAAGCTATAGTTTTTCCAGTAGTCATGTATGGATGTGACAGTTGGACTATAAAGAAAGCTGAGTGCTGAAGAATTGATGATTTTGAACTGTGGTATTGAACTGCAAGGAGATCAAGCCAGTCTATCCTAAAGGAAATCAGTTCTAAAAATTCATTGGAAGGTCTGATACTGAAGCTGAAACTCCAATACTTTGGCCACCTGATGCGAAGAACTGACTCACTGGAAAAGACCCTGATGCTGGGAAAGATTGAGGGCAGGATGAGAAGGGGACGACAGAGAATGAGATGGTTGGATGGCATCACTAACTGGATGGATATGAGTTTGAGTAAGCTCCGGGAGTTGGTGATGGACAGGGAAGCCTGGCGTGCTGCAGCCCACTGGGTAGCAAGGAGTCAGATGCGACTGAGTGACCTGACTGAACTGAAATGAGCTCTTCCCCCGCTTGTCTCTGGGAATGACTGGTGCTCTGATTTTAATTCTCAGAGTACTGTCTGTGCTATTCCATGTGCCGAGGCTGTACACGCAATAGGGACTCAGGTCATGTGATTTTGAATAGATGGAATCCCACCTCCTCACCCCTGGCAGTTCTCCTTGGTCCTCTGTAGAGCCATGCCAGGCCGGTCTGTGTCCACTAACATTTTGGATTCAAGTGATGTCCTTTTCCCAAAGGTACTGGTGTTCTTTATTGTGCTTGCTTCTTGCAAGATTGTGTATCTGGACTAATCAGAACCAAACAACGATCAGATTTATAAAAATCTGTGGTGAGATGTCTCAGCCTCTTTTCCCCATTGGGAATCTGATTCAGTGGGCTTCTGGGGGGTGACTGGACCCACTGTGTTCTCTTTTGTCACGCTTTCCGTGTCAAGGTCATTCACATTCTGTAATGATGGAGGGCATGAAAAGACCCAGGTGGAGTGTGTACCAAAATGGCAAATTGAAGATCTGGACACCTGGGAAGCCCTGGTGGATGAGAAGTGAACAGTGTTCGGTCTTTGAAGCTTTAGTTGTTGTCTGCAATGAGCCTGTTGGGTTAAGTGATATCCTTGGCTGGCCCTTCCTGATAATCTCTCAAATTCTCTCAAACCTCTGGTCACTGGGAGTCCAGCCAAGCAGGCAGGCTACTGATTGTTTTATTCCTTTATGCTTGGGAATACCAATTTTCCACTTAACTAAGTTAGAAAGAAATATCTAATAAACAGTCAACTTTCCCTTCTGATTTGCAGACTTCTCACGTTTTAAATGGCTACTTATGAGAATTACGTCCCCTTAGACCTGTGTTACAAATTTAAGCCTTTGTTCTTTAAGCTGCATTTCCATAATTATAATTAATTTTCCTTTGCTCTCTCATCTTCCCCATTGTCTTTCCTACTCTGTGCCTAATGTATGCACAGAGATTGATGAGAGGATGAAATGTCTTTCCACAAGTAGTTTCAGGGTTCTTCCCGGGCAGCATAATTATGTAATTTAGTTATACAAAAGATCCAGATTTTTTTCTTTGATCAAAGTAATAATTATTAGTGATTGTATTTATAATCACAAACAAAGATTGAAAATTCCAGCTTGGTCCTTTACTCTGTGTACATGAAAAGTCATCCAATTGAATGGTGATAGTTTATATGTTTTTTAGGGCTCATTCCTTGAAGCAGGTATGTTTGGGGTTGTTATAAGTGCAAACTGTTGATTCCAAAGGGATATTCAGATTTTTTAAAAATTGGAAGCCCATAGCCTAGTGTATTTTTCACCCATTCTTGTAGCTTTTCCCATCTCTACATCCATAGCTCCCATCAGTGTGTCCTTGGCTTAGATGGCTCCTCTTTTGCACCATGCTCAGATGTCCATCTTCCTATCTGATGGCTCCACTGATGCCTGCCGGTCCTCACACTCAGTATGTCTGGAGCAAAATTGCCTCTTCCCACCGGTACCTGACTGCCTTGCCAATCTTCTCTTGCTTCCCCTCCTTTTTTGCACCACAGCTATGCTGACTTTTGCATTCCTTGCCCACAAAATTAACTCCTTCTTTGCTTGGTTGGCTGCCACCCCATCCTTCAGAGCCCAGATTAAGGGTGCCCTCAAGAGAAGTTTATACTGACTTCCCAGACCAGATCACTCCCCCTTTTATGCTACCCTAGCACCCCATATTGCTGCCTCATTGCATTATCACTGTTGTAGTAAAACAGTTTTGTGATAACCAGTTTAATTTCTGTCCTCCTTGTATTCTAACTCCCAGGGTAGCAGAGACTGCTGTGACTTGTATCTCCAGTACACATAGAGTGGCATTGTATGTGCATGCTTGTGTGCTAAGTCACTTCAGTCGTGTCTGACTCTTTGTGATCCCATGGACTGTAGCCTGCTAGGCTCCTCTGTCCATGAGATTCTCCAGGCAAGAATACCGGGGTGGGTTGCCATGCCTTCCTCCAGGGGGTCTTCCCAACCCAGAATTTAATCCTCATCTCCTGCATTGCAGGATTCTTTACCGCTGAGGTGTTTAATAAAATGTTGCTGAATGAATTTACTCATTTTAATAGGGGAGATAAGAACCACCTGTTTCATTATTTTTTTCACTCTTAAGTTTGGCCTTTAATCTTTGTGCTGTGGAATGCATCAGTTCTCCTGCCGCACGCTTTCTTCTCCCCTTCACTCATGCTTTTGGCTTGGAGAACAAAAGAATACACCTAATACACCTAAATCACACCTTCTGGGACTGAGAAGGAAAAGACAAGTCTGCTGAGAATCCTAGTATGCTCTAGAAAAGATGATTGCAAATGTGTAATGCCTCAAAGTGGAAAAGGATGAATCCATGTCTTCAAAAGAATTTCTTAGACGTTTTGAATTCATTTAATAATACCCTCCAGAATTTCCCTGTTGGTTATATATACTGTGACAGAAGTTGGTGGACAGCCAAATGGAGGGCGATTTAATCTCTCCTTGGCTTCCCAGTTGGCACAGTGGTAAAGAATCTGCCTGCGATGCAGGAGAATAGGGTTCAATCCCTGTGTCAGGAAGATCTCCTGGAGAAGGAAATGGCATCCCAGTCCAGTATTCTTGCCTGGAAAATTCCATGGACAGAGGAACATGGTGGGCTACAGTCCATGGGGTTGCAAAGAGTTGGCCACAACTGAGCACATCAGCACAGTACAACTATGAAAATAGAGGTTTTGTTCATGTAAAAATAACATTTAATAAAAGCTGTTTAATTACAGTGTTTTGCATACTATTAAAATTCTCTGCTGCTTGGGTCTGGAAAGTCTTCAGGCACAGAAGTGAGTGTTATCTGTGGGCTAATTCTTACCCCAGAGAGCAGAGAATAGATCTGCCCCAAAACCAAAGCACCAGTTTCCTCAGTAAGGGAGGAGGAAAGGAGGCCTGGGGGGTGCATGGTGAGAATAATCAAGCACAACAGAGCTTCTTTAAAAGTTAAAGAGATGCACTTTTATTTCAGATTTACAAACAAGAAAATGGTGAGCATCTAGGCCTTTTATCTGAGAATCTCAGGCAACATGAGAGTATGATTCTGACTTCTAGGTAGCAAAGTTATCCCGAGAATAATACCTACTTGGGTAGAATAAATGTAGAATCTGTGAAAACTTTTTTTTTTCCTGTCGAATTTTGTCTTGTCCATATTCCTTTCTTGGTCAGAATGTGTGACTGACGTATAACAGTGATTTCAGAACTTCTTGTATTTAAATGTAGAAGATGGTGACTTATTCCCAATTAAAAAGGAGAACAGTGGACACATTTATTATTTAGTGTGCTGTTTTATTCCTTGGCAACTTGAAATTGAATATCAATGCATATCCACAGTGACCATTTTTTGAAATTATACCAGTGCCAGAATTTCAAGGTATTGTGCTTTCAAGCCAGTAGAAGCTTATCTCTAGAGATTTGTATTAATTAATTCTTTAAGTCAGTGGTTCCCAGCCTTGGTTGCATGTTGGAATCAGCTGGGTATATTAAAAAATACCAAAAACTGTGGGTCCCAGCCCAGAGGTTCTGATTAATTGCTCTGGGTTATGGCCTGGGCCTGGGGGAATTTTCAGAACTCTGCACATAATTCCAGTGGGGGCAACCAATTAGATTCTGGTGGGTTATAAACCCCAGACTTAAGGTGGCAAAAACATATTCTCTCACCGGAACTATAGAATTCATGAATTTGATCATGATTATTTTCTGTGATGATAGCCTGTTTTATACTGACTCTTGAAGGTATGGAAAGAGGGGACATCTCATAAGATTATGGATTCAAGTGTGTGTTTGAATATAGAAGCAGAAAATATAAAAGTCATTTATGCTTGGCATTTTGTGGTTTTCTATTAATTTTTATTCACAATTTTTTTTATAGCAATACAGGCTCACTGTTGAAAAGTTGGAGAGTACAGGAGAGACTAAAGAAATAGGAAGAAGTAGTCTATAATCTCAGTATGTGTTTTAAGTCTGTACTTTCTTAAAGTGATTTAAAAACCAAAGACCAAGTAGTGATTCTCCACTCTAGTTATACATTAGAATCTGCTGAGGTGCTTAAAAGATATTGGTGGTTGGGTTCTACCCAATCCTCGTTAAATCATCTCTGGGAGTGGGATGAGTCCTCCATCTTCATCCTTTCCTTCCTTCTATCTGTATCTTTCTGTCTAACTTTGGGTGATTTTGATGCATTGTGAGGGGTGATACTGACTGGGCTAAAATTGTTTGTTTGTATTTTTCCCCCCCAAAAGGTAATTGTATTTATTTCTTTATTTTTGGCTGTGCTGTGTCTTTGTTCCCGGGAGGGCTTTTCTCTTCATTGCAGTGGTGTGGGTTACTCTCTAGTTGCGGTGCCTGGGCTCCCCACTGTGGTGGGCTCTGTTGCTGCAGGGGGCATGGGGTCTAGGCACACTAGCTTCAGTACTTGTGGCTCCCAGTCTCTAGAGCATAGGCACAATAGTTGTGGTGCGTGGGCTTAGCTGCTTTGAGGCATGTGGGATCTTCCTAGACCAGAGATAGAACCTGTATCTCCTGCATTAGCTGGCAGTTTACTGCTGAGCCAACAAGGAATCCTTGAGATTGTTGATTTACTAAAATATTGATCTAATCAGTAAACTAAATTAAATTAATTTACTGATTGAGGACAGTATGTAATTATTTGCTAGTCTGAGCAAAAGTGATGCACGAAACTCTTTTATGCAGAGGAGTGAGAGGGGCAAGTGATATGCTCACCTTCATATAGTTGTTTTTTCCTAACAGATTTATTTCGTATTCCTTCTAATATTGTGCTTTCTTAGTGCCCTTTTAGTGTGACTTGTCTGAACTTTATAGCTGAGATATTTGTTGCATGAAACACATATATTCCCTTTAGTGTTAGTTGACCTCACAAGGTTATTCATAGCCTCCTGATGGTGAACAGAAATACTTAGGGAAGATTCTTAACAACAGGAAGCAGAATGTATAAATGTTTTGCTTTGATTAATCTATAATGAGGACTGCACAGTTCACAACCTGTTAAAGGATAGATGCAGAAATAAATGTGAAGCACAGGAACTGGGGGAACAGTACCATCGTTTGGAGTACAGCAGATTAGTCTTGAGTATTATTAGAATTGTGTTTATCTACACTGGAAAACTAAGGGGTGCTTAGAGATTGAGAGAGGTGTACACGTTTTGTTGTTGAAGGCAAACTTTTTAGCTCCTGTAGACATTTGTTCTGCCTCACTTCACATGTGAGGAAGCTAATTCTCCAGGTCCCTGTGTTGCTAGAAGTTCAGAGTTGTGAAGGAGAAGAAATCTTGTCTTCTCAGATCGTTCTTTGCACATTGGAGTCATATAGGGGGGCACAAAGAGGATGTTAAGATATTTAGGTTTAGATCTTGTCAGGAGGAATTGGTGGATTCTATATTCCACTATTCTTGGGGTGTTTCTATATTAGGAAAGGTTAGGGCTGATGCTGAATCAAGGTTGTCATTAGGACTGGCAATGCTGGTTGCTTTACTAGCACTGTCTTTTTGAAAAAACCTTTGTTGCAGTATAGTTGATTTATAATGTTGTATTAATTTCTGCAATACAGCAGAGTGGCTCCAGTTACACATATGTATTCTTTTTCATGCTCTTTTCCATTATGGTTATCACAGGATATTGAATAGAGTTCCCTGTGCTATACAGTAGGACTTTGTTGTTTATCCATCCTATATATATAATAATTTCCATCCAGTATTATCTCTTTTAAGTTTTCCAACAGACAGTTTTAGAGATGAAACTAAGAGAGGTGAACATTGGGCCAAAACCACATGTTAGATTATGGTGTTCAAACCGAGGTTTGTCAGTCTAAAATCCAGTTTTTCTACTATTGTGACACAGTGATGTATTCAGTTCAGTTCAGTCTCTCAGTCTTGTCTGACTCTTTGCAACCCCATGAATTGCAGCACCCTAGGCCTCCCTGTCCATATGATGTATTACACATAGTTTTTTCTTCTAGAGCAGTTGAAGGTTGGGGACAGGTGGGATGGATTTGAATGTTTTAAAAGAACTTGAGACCTTTTAGAAGTCATTTGAGGATTTCACAGAAACACCATGGTGAGCTGCCCTTGGGCTGAGAAGGGGGCTTAGGGAACTGGGGTGGGGGTTGAGAGGAGGCATCTACTGGAGTGGTGCCTCAGAGCTTGTTAGAAATGCTGACTCACAGCCCTCCTGAACCTGCTGAGTTGGAATCTGCATTTTCCCCAGATCTAGGTGGTTTGCGAGCACAGTAAAGAGGGGGCAGCACTGCTCTGAGAGATGTACTGGGCTTGTCCTCATGAGTGAGAGATTAGTCCTTTTTCTTCGAGGAACAGGTTAGAAGAATGGGGTTAGAGGAAGAGAATGACCTCCACCAACCAACACACTGAGAGGATGGAAACTTGTGTGTGTAGTTAAGGATATGAGCAACACCCCAGTCTACAGCATGCATGGCATAGCAGAGCTAGAAAGGATTTGAGAAGCCATCTCATGGGGAATTCTAAGCAGAACCTGTAGCTGGGCTTCAGGACGTTGTAAAATCTCTGAAAACATTATTCCAGACACTTGTGTTTATATGGATATACATTTGTTCATCGCCTCCTATGAACAAAGTCCTTAGCTTTCATCATATTTCAAAGTGATCTGTTACTCCTTGCCCCTTCTGAACACTGTAAACCTTTGACTAAAACCACTCTCCTTCAGAGATGAGAAAGCATATTCATATTCAACCATCTAGTAGAAGGGTTAATTCAAAAAGCCAGCATTCTGCCAATCCAACTCAACTGGGCTTTATGATCTGACTGAGCGTTATGAAACTCTAAGTGGATTTTCTGTGAGATAAATCTTGCAAACCTCTGTATTTTCTGATTATGGGAAATGGTTAGATCTTTTTAATAGCGTTGGAATATTGTGACATGAAATCAGTTTTACCTGAAAGCATGTTAAAAATCTCTTTGTGTTGGCCAGGTGAGTATGAAGTGTTCATTGCAGGGCTGCTGTAGGAGGGCCTGAGCATCGTGCATGGGTTCCTCCATCACTGAGGGCAGCAGGGCTCTGTGAGACAGGCCTCTCCTCATCTGGTGACATCCAACTGACTTTTTTGCGTCTTCATGGCTAATAAATGGTTAGTGACAGGGAGGCCTGGCGTGCTGCGATTCATGGGGTTGCAAAGAGTCAGACATGACTGAGCGACTGGACTGAACTGAACTGAACTGAACTCTCTGTGGGGAGCCAGGTGCTGAACTTTACAAATAGTCATATAATCCATGTAGCATTTAGATCAAGTAATGATTTCACTATCTGGTAATTTACTATCTGGTAAAGTGTTGACTCCGTGAATCCAAAGGACATTTAGAACATTTTTCATTTCTAGGGATAAAAATTTTCAAACTACCATTTTGTAAAACCACAGATGAATACCTTTAGTTGTGGAAGTTAACTCTTTAAAGTGGTCCCTCTTTAGTACTTCCCTGGTGGCCCAGTGGTTAAGACTTCGCCTTCCACTGCAGGGAGTGCTGGCTTGATTCCTGGTGGGGGAGCTAAGATCCTATTTGCCTCAGGGTCAAAGAACCCAAACATAAAACAGAAGCAATATTGTAACAAATCGATAAAGACTTTAAAATAGTACACATCAAAAAATCTAAAAAAAAAAAAAAAAAAGTCCCTCTTTGCATCTACCAAGAAATAGTAAGAGTGTCCAGGTCTTTGTGAATTATGTTAGTGGATGGTTGTTTTTCAAGGACAAATGCTCAGTCTCAATATCTCAACTTGTAGCCTGTGAGTGCAACTGTCTTTCATGGATGCATGTTCCTATGTTAGCTCCTGAGAACCCATTTGGGAAATAATATTCTTGTATGTCCCTTACTTTGAGCATTTGGAATCTCATAATTATATTTTTTGATCCCCTGTCCCTTCCCATTTCTCCTAAATTATATAAATCAGTGTGGATGTTTAATATCTGGCAACCGTAGGTACCATGCTTCTGATACTAGTAATATAAAAATTTTCTTGGCTAGATAACAAGTCTGCATAAATCATGGTACTAAATTATTTCTAAATTAGATTAATTTATATAAAGTGATAAAATGTTATTGGTTTCCTATTTTATCATCTTTAGTATTCATGAAGGAGCAGTTCTTTCCTCTTTTCTCCAAGGTCTTTAACAAAATTAGCCTTTGTAACCATTTTTGTGCTAGTTGACTGTGAATGAGGAGGACTGATGAAGCAGAAAATTAAAATACTTTTGATGTTGTAATTTTAATACTAATCATTAATCTACACTTCAAAGTTATTTTTCTAATTGATAAATTTATTGCTTTTAAAAATGTATTTCTATCTTAATAATGTTTTTTTGTAGCTACTTTGCCCAGTTAGATTTTTGAAATTCTTGCTATTTGTATAACTTGTCAAGGAATGAGAATTTTGGCAACTAAAATCACCTTGATCGTTTGCAGAAGGCTTAATTATATATGCTCTCAGGCATTTCCCTGCCTGTGTGTACAGATTTTTAAGTTATGAAACAGGATATCTTGGGTGTATTTTCACCTTTAAGAGAGCATGCTTTTGTTGTAAGTTCTTCCGAGCGGTTAAATTAATTCCTATTTTTGAAGTAAAAAGCCCCAGAATTTTTGTATAGAATTTTCAGGGTTGGAAAAGACCTCAAGAAATTATTTAGTGTAGTCAGTTGTAAGATTGTTTCCAGAATGAAAGCTCTAGAGAGCAGGGAACATGACTTGAGGGCCTGGCATATGGGAGACATCCAGTAATTACTTGGTGAATGAGTTAGTAACCTCCCACATCTTATCAGTGAGGACCCTGAGGCCTGGGAAGGTTAAATGGTGGGCCCAAGGTGGGTCTAAGTGAACTCTTAGTAAGCCAGTAAGCAGTGAGAACCAAGGCCTGTGCAGTGTAGTGCAGTGTGTGGTATACACCACGTCACACCTTGTGCCTGTGGTCTCATTCTAAGTAGAGGCAGTTCCCTGATTCCCAAGCGCCGCTGTAAACTATTAGTCATTTGTCCTTGCTCCAAGCCCTCACTCCCCCATGGGATATTGCCCTTTTCTCCTTCCTGCCTGAAATATTTATTGACCTGGGTTCTGTGCTAGAGATTCAGCAGTTAACAAAGAAGAAATGTGCTGCCATCTAAACAGAGCTTCAGCCTCGCCTCTCTTTGCTGTTACTCTCGTTCCCCCAAAGCTCACATGGGACCTTTACTTTTCCTTTGGAAATAACTTATTCTCATAGAAAAGTTGTGGAGAAGGCAATGGCACCCCACTCCAGTACTCTTGCTTGGGAAATCCCATGGACAGAGGAGCCTGGTAGGCTGAGGTCCATGGGGTCGCTACGAGTCGGACACGACTGAACGACTTCACTTTCACTTTTCACTTTCACGCATTGGAGAAGGAAATGGCAACCCACTCCAGTGTTCTTGCCTGGAGAATCCTAGGGACGGCTGAAGCAACTTAGCAGCAGCAGCAGCAGCAGCATAGAAAAGTTGCAAGAATAAAAGTGCAACAAAGAACCTCCATATATCCTTTGCTGCTCCTGCTAAGTCGCTTCAGTCGTGTCTGACTCTGTGCGACCCCATGGACGGAAGCCCACGAGGCTCCCCCGTCCCTGGGATTCTCCAGGCAAGAACACTAGAGTGGGTTGTCATTTCCTTCTCCAGTGCGTGAAAGTGAAAAGTGAAAGTGAAGACGCTCAGTCGTGTCCGACTCGTAGCGACCCCATGGACTGCAGCCTTCCAGGCTCCTCCCTCCATGGGATTTTCCAGGCAAGAGTACTGGAGTGGGGTGCCATTGCCTTCTAGAGTTACACTATTACAATCATTGATCTTATATCGAACTATACATTTGATCAACTGCTTCAAGTCTAGTCATCATTTCCATTGAAGTCTCAGTCATATACTTGGTAATACAAGAAATAATAATCTTGTGAAACAAGTAAAATACCAATGGTATATTTAATAACATTAGTGGAATTAAAAGTAAATATTTTAGCCATGAGCCTCCCACACCAGTTTTTTTTTTTAAAGATTGTCAAGACTAGGGAATGGGTCACTTCGAGCAGAAATCTGATTTTTCATATGGTTCAAATGTGTTACATTAAAGCATTTATCAGGTACAAAAATACAGCATTCAGTTTGAATTATAGCATAGATATCTCCCTGAGATGCTATAAGGTGTCAAGGGTCTTGTTACCCAGATTTGTTTACTGTTAAATTTTACCCTGTTTGCTTCATCATTGTATGCTTGCATTCCCCCTCTCTCTCACCACACACACACACACACACACACACACGTACACGCACGCACACACACACACAGAGTTACTTTTTCTGAATAACTGAGAATAAGTTGCATATATAGTTCTTTGTCCCTAAATGCCTCAGTGTGGATTTCCTAAGAATAGGAATATTATTCTCTTATATAAGCAGGGTATAATTATCAACCTAAGTAAATTTAACATTGATAAGGCCATTTAACTTCTTTCTAAGTTTCTTTATTTTTGAAGAATTTTTTTTTCAACTGTTATCTACAGGGAAACAGATGTGGGAGACGGAGAATAACAAACATGTAGAAAATGTTATAGCATCGTAAAACCTTCCAGGCCCTTAGGGTGAGGGCCAGCTTCACATGCACGTGATCTGTGCCTTAGAAGGGCCCTGTGCTTAGTTTAAAGCTCTGCTATGGCTGTCCCGAAATCCTTTATTTTGGGGAAAAAGCCCCATATGTTCATTTCATACTGAACTTGTAGATTATGTAGCTGGTTGTGCTGAGAGTCCGTCTGTACGCGTCTAGGATCTTTTGCATTTGTTCTTGTAGGTCCTGTTGGAGATGAGGAAACTGAGGCTTAGAGGGGCTCAAAATAACTTGGCTCAGATTGCTGAATCACCTGGTAGAACCCAGATTTGACTTCAGGTCTTTTTTTTTTAGTATTTGGTTTTATTTATTTGGCTGTGTCAGATCTTAGTTGTGGCATAGAAACTCTTAGCTGTGGCATGTGGGGTCTAGTTCCTTGACTAGGGATTGAACCCTGCACTGGGAGTGCAGTCTTTAGCCACTGGACCACCAGGGAAGTTCCAACCTCAGGTCTTTTTGATCCCATATCCAGTGGTTGTCACATCGCTTCCAACTACTCCATGCCTGCAACTCTCCCTGTATGGTGATATTTCCAGATTTGGACTAGACCTGTCCTTTCTGTTTTTCTCCTTAGGTTTCTACTTTCTTTTTGGTACCACTGGCTCGCTCTTTCATGCCAAGTTCCTGGGGTAAAGTGTTAACTAGAAGGCCATTTGGGAAACTTAAATAAGTTGTTAATTTTTGTCTCAAAGGAACTGCCTATGAGTGGTTTCTATATTAATCTTTTACCATATTTGTAGGGAAAAGGCTGCCTGTGGTCACTTCCTCATTCACCCTTACTGTGTATCACAATTCCGGCAACTGGTTTCCTTCATGCTTCCAGCTTTTGGAGTCCCTCTTGGTGGCTCAGATGGTAAAGAATCTGCCTGCAATACAGGAGACTGGGTTCTATCTCTGGTTTGGGAAGATCCCCTGAAGAGGGGAATGGCAACCCACTACAGTATTTCTGCCTGGAGAATTCCATGGACAGAGGAGCCTGGCGGGCTACAGTTCATGGGGTGGCAAAGAGCTGGACATGACTGAGCGACTAAGCATATACACTGTCATCCTTTATGGTCCAGGTCCTGCTTTATTCCCAGTCTGTCTGGGAGTTGGAGAGCTGTTTGGAACCTGAGTTCCTATGGTGGGTCTTCCTGCTCAGACCTTCTTGGTGTCGTTAGGCCTGATCCATTCTAGGCCCAGGGATATATCAGTGAACAAGGCAGACACCATTCCTGCTCTCAAGGAGCCTACGTTATGTTCCTATCCATTCTGTGTCCCATCTACCTGTCAGGATGGTTATTAGCCAGAAAAATAACATTAGTATCATTGTTGAGGAAAATAAGATAAGGAAAAAGGCTAAGGAAGTGAAGTTATATGACTTGGGGAAGGGAGACAGCAAAATACGTGTGAAAAATGTGCTGCTGAAGTTGAGACAACAGTCACTTTCTATCTCATCAAGAAGGAGACAAAGGAGTCGCGTTTTCACTTCTGTGGCGTCATCAAGGTTAGGAATTTAGACTGTTGGGATAGTACTGTGTGTTGTAACTTGATAGTTGTTACCAGAGGAACCAGTGCCATGTCTTACTTTGGTTTTCTTCCAGAAAGATGGGTGATGTCTCTCTGCTGACAGGTGATATCACATTATGTTATGAAAATGCCCTCCCCAGCCATTACAGGGTTAGATTTTCAGGGGAGTGCATCTCCTTTCCTGTCCTTCAAGGGGTTTACTGCCCCTCTGGCTCTTCCAGAGACTAGCTTCCTGTTCTGTGGAGAGTCTGATCAGTTGCACAAAGGCTGATGGCCCTGAGGCCAGCATGCTGTGCTGGAGGAGCCTTGGCTCTGGCCCCTCCTGAGCCAGGCCTTGGCTTGGGTTGGCCTGTGAGAGACTTTGCAGACATGTGGCTGCTATCTCTCATGCCTGAGCTTTTGTGGCTACTGACTCTGTATTCTGGGCACCTGAGTTGCTCTCAACTCTTTGTGCTAAGAAGAACTTTGTATAGAAGGAGGTGGTTTCTTTTCTTTTTTTGCTGATCACATTCTTCCTTGTGACAGTTGTCAGTATGTTTTTTTTAAGGGTTTGATCTTTTTTAAAAACATTTTTATTGGAGTATAGTTGCTTTACAATATTGTGTTCATGTCTACTCTACAGCAAAGTGTATCAGTTATACCTGTACATATTTGTTGTTGTTGTTTAGTAGCTAAGTTGCATCTGACTCTTTTTTTAACCCCATGGACTGTAGCCCACCAGGCTCCTCTGTCCATGGGATTCTCCAGGGAAGAATACAGGAGTGGGCTGCCATTTTCTTCTCCAGGGGATCTTTCTGACCCAGGAATCGAACCCACGTCTTCTGCATTGGCGGGTGGATTCTTTACCACTGAGCCACCAGGGAAGGCCACATATACATATATTCCCTCTTTTTTTGGATTTTCTTCCCATTTAGGTCACCACAGCGCATTGAGTACAGTTTCCCTGTGGTGTATATAGTAGGTTCTCATTAGTTATCTATTCTATACATGGTCGTGTATATATGTCAATCCCAATCTTCCAATTCATTCCACCTCCCCTTCCCCCCTTGGTAACTGTAAGTTCTCTACATCTGTGATTCTATTTCTACTTTATAGATAAATTCATCTCTCCCATTTTTCTAGATTCCACATATAAGCGATATTATACAGTATTTGTTTTTCTGTTTCTGACTTACTTCACTCTGTATGACAGTTTCTAGGTCCATCCACATCTCTACAAATGACCCAGTGTTGTTGAAGGAGGTTGTTTCTTAATCTAAAATCTCCTTTCCCCCCTTTCCCTGCTCCTCTGTCCTCAGAGTTGTCTTTATGTCTGCCTTCCTCATGGGACCAGTCTGTACATGTAGAGTTCAGAGGTTCAGTATCACCACATAAGGCAGTTGCATGATGATGACCACGCGTGCCTCCCATTTGAACACACATATTGTAATCCTTCTTAAACTGGCTGTAAGCCAAGCCAGGCCTGGAAGATAATATTACCTTTTATTAGACCCAAAGATGTCAGATTGAAAAGCATGGCAATATTTCCTTTTTTAAAATATCAGATATGCATGAGCATGGTCATCATATAAGAAAACAGTCCTCGGTTAGTTGGAGAGCATAAGCACCTAGCATTTCTTCTTCTAGACTTTTAGACTGCAGGTGTCCAGCTCTTCCCCCCCAAGGAAGAAGGTAAAGGTGCTTCTCTGTTCAAGGTACAAATTCTTTGTGAATGCTATTGGGGAGGTTGAATATGTCACTATTTCAGTCTTGAGAATTTAATTAACGCGTCGGCCCGCAGGGTAGGTATTTGTTTTAATATATGTCACTGTCAACAACCATTAGCAATTCCTATGTGCCTACCTATCTCTGGTTAATTCCCTCTGTTAATGTTATAATTAGCACTGATCAGAACTGATGGTTGATATCTAAACAGTTGATGCTGATTTATAAAGTCTGGGTACCTTTATTTATGTCTGGATATGAGTTCATGAAACCCAAATGTCAATTGAATTTTCACACTTCCTGAGTCTCTACCCACAGCAGTTCAAGTGCTGTACACACAATCACTGGCTGCTTTCCTACAGGGCCTGGGAATAAATCCTGCCCATGAGGTCTCAGTTGTTTTCATGGATAGCTCAAGCTCAAATTGAGCTTTGAGCCTACCAGGGATTTTATCCTGAATTATATTGACACCGTCATCAAACTGACAGTGATGTACTTATAAATTTTTATACTAACCTATAAAATTTAAAGTGACATGACCCATAAAGAATCAAGTCTCTCTCAAAAAAAAATGAGAATTTTCTTTTAAAGCCGAGTCATTAAGAGGAGATCAGTAAATCATCAAGGAAGCATCATTTCAAAGAACTGTTGGCTAAAGGGTGGCTTCTTTCTGTCCTGTGAAACAAAGCAAAATTAAATATGGGTAATACTCTGTTTGTTTTAGAATTCAGATGTTTAAAAATGTGTAACAATTACTTCCGACTGAGGTATGTCAGGATTTTGCTGTAGGGCAAGTCCAAATTGGTTTATTTGAAAAGCATGTGTGATCTATAGGACATGTTCTATGTCATTCTCTCCAATGATGAATAAACAGCTATGTTAATTAAGACTGATGTCTAAAACCCTTGTTTCTGCCATTTTCAGTATTAGTTTAATAGGCACTGAATGGAAACCTCCAGGTCTTTCTCTACTCTTAGCTGAAATTTTTGTTGCACACTGTGTTTGCAGTTTAAGTTTTTGGTTGCACTGTGTTGTCTAGCAGCTAAGGATTGTTGGCAATCATCTGTTAAGCACATACCCAGGGTGTGCAGGAAGAGCTACTGCTGCTGCTAAGTCGCTTCAGTCATGTCCAACTCTGTGCGACCCCATAGATGGCAGCCCACCAGGGTCCGCCGTCCCCTGGGATTCTCCAGGCAAGAACACTGGAGTGGGTTGCCATTTCCTTCTCCAATGCATGAAAGTGAAAAGTGAAAGTGAAGTCACTCAGTTGTGTCCCACTTGAAGCGACTCCATGGACTGCAGCCTACCAGGCTCCTCCGTCCATGGGGTTTTCCAGGCAAGAGTACTGGAGTGGGTTGCCATTGCCTTCTCCGTGCAGGAAGAGCACAACGTTATTATTGAGGCTATAGGTACTTTGTGTACACCTTCGTCTCTGGAGTGCCTTAACTCCTGCCTTGAAAAATGAACTCATGGTAGCATTTCATTTTGTTTGGTGGGACTGGAGGCAAAAATTCTAGCAATTTTTTCATCATAGTCCTGACAGCGTTTTCTAAGCCTTTACATAACGGCGAGTCCCTCAAATAGGTGATGAATAGGCCACAGGCATGTACTGTGCTGGTTTGTTTGAATTGATGTATGATCTCTACTCTTTTAATCCATTTAACTCCAAATTTGCAGCGACTGCATAAGCTTTAATCTAGTGAGTTGAGTCCATTGTAAATATAAACTGAGAGCAGGTTTTCAGTGCCACCCCCTAGATTAATAGACATTCAGAGGCTAAAGTCTCTACCCTTCAGTTGGCTAACTTTTTTTTTTTTTTAAGTCTCTGTGATTCACGTAGGCCAATTAATGGGATGGTACTGCTTCTACTTCAAAGCCAGACACTGCTCAGGACATCTAGTTGAGTACAGAAGGCCCTGAGTAGTCAGGGGATTTTGATGGAGTACTGGTACCCAGTGTCCCCAGGATGACTGGGAGCAACAGTCTGGGGCCAAGCCAGGGGGCTTAGACAGGATAATGCTGGAGTGGGAGGTATCCTCTGGTTTGTGGAAGCAAATGTGTTTGTTCATCCTGGGAACACCTCCATAAGACATCTGCTTGGGAGTTTCCTCACGTCTAGCTCTTTTGATTTGTATGTACGTGTAGAATTCTTGTTTTGAGGTTTCATGTCTTTGTGTGTTTACATATGTGACTTTGCCATATAACTTATATTGAGGATTTTAGGTTTCCTGTGTAGTTGAGTCTACAGTGAAATTTCCTTAAAGGAATTAGGCTCCAGTAGCTCTATTTGCTGTTCCATGAGGCTTCCAGATGAAAAAACAGACAGCAGGATGTAAATGACATGCTCAAGATCTCCATGCTACCTTATCTGGAGAAGAATACTGGCTCTAGAGACAGACTGTGGGCATTCAGAGCCTATGTCTATCACTCATCTGCGGTGCCAGCTCAGGAAAGTTACTTCTCTCTGCCTCCATCTCCATGTCTGAAGCTAGAGAAAGGATAATACCAAATTCACTCCTAGGGACATTGTAAGGCTCAGATAAGACACTGCTAGGAGCAGTGTCTGAAAGGTAGTAAGTGCTTCAGAAATGTTAGTAATCCTCAAAGTTCTCCATTGTTTAACACACCAGTGGGAAAGGATCATCTCCCCCCCAATTGAGTGCTACTGAATTGGCTGCACTTTAAAAAATGTTATTTTTTTTTTCCAAATAAAAGAAATGCTAGCTCTAAAAAAATTATAGTTAAATTTTAGAAGAAAATAACACCTAGAAATCTTTTTTTCAATTATTTTATTTATTTTAATTGGAAGCTAATTACTTTACAGTATTGTAGTGGTTGTTGCTGTACATTGACATGAATCAGCCATAGGTATACATGTGTCCCTAATCCTGAACCCCCTCCCACTTCCCTTCCCATCTCATCCCTCAGAGTCATCCCAGTGCACCAGCCCTGAGCGCCCTGTCTCATGCATCGAATAACACCTGGAAATCTTACTGTTAGTCTTTTCCACATATTTTTTCTAGTCTTTTATTCTGTATTTCTATACACATATATCTTACATAATTAAACTCAGATGTCTGGGTCCTTTTACCACATAGATTGTCAAGCATTCTCTAGGTAATAGCAGTGTTTTAAAAGTATTGTTAATGGCTAGATAGTATTCCAAAGCATGAATATATATTTAATCATTCCCTTGTTGATAGGCAGAGCTTCCCTGGTGGCTCAGATGGTAAAGCGTCTGCCTGCAATGCAGGAGACCTGGGTTTGATCTTTAGGTTAGGAAGATCCTCTGGAGAAGGAAACGGCAACCCACTTCCTTGCTTGGAAAATTCCATGGATGGAGGAGCCTGGTAGGCTACGGTCCATGGGGTCGCAAAGAGTCAGACACTACTGAGCAATTTCACTTTCTTTCTCTTTCTTATTTTGTTGATAGGGATTTAGATTTACTTATTCGCTGCTATAACTAATACTAAGGAAATATCCTTGTACATAGGTTTTTATATTTCTAGTGATTGCTCTAAGATTGCTTTATAGCTGTAACGATTATTTATTGGCTGTGCTGGATCGTTGTTGCTGTGTGGGCTATCCTCTAGTTGTGGAGAGCAGGGGCTGTTCTCCCGTTGAGGTGTGCAGCCTTCTCATCGGGATGGCTTCTTTCGTTGTGGAGCGCGGGCTTTAGGGCCCTTGGGCTTCAGTAGTGGTGGTGCACAAGCTCAGTAGTTGTGGTGCTCCGTGGCCTGTGGGATCTTCCCAGACCAGGGATCGAACCTGTGTCTCCGGCATTGTTGTTGTTCAGTCACTAAATCGTGTCTGACTCTTTGTGACCCCATGAACTGCAGCACGCCAGGCTTTGCTGTCCTTCACTATCTCCTGGAGTTTGCTCAAACTCATGTCATTGAGTCAGTGATGCCATCCAACCCTCTCATCCTCTGTCTGGCAAAGGTAGATTCTTTACCAATGAGCCACCAGGGAAGCTCTATAATGATTATTGGCTAAATAAGTACAAACATTTTTAGGAATCTCGCTGCATCTTGCCTGGTGACTAACTTCATCTGCAGTGTGTGACAGTTCTGTGAAACCCCCTTTTCACCAGGTTACCTAGATGCTTTGAGGGAAGGGCTGGAGGACAGGGTCTGTGGAAGGTCCAGGCCGGTCACCACCTGGGGCTCTTACACTGTGAAGCCACTTCTGCTCTCCACTTACTTCAGTGCTACTTTGCATCTTGAAGAAAATTGAATAGGCTTTAAAAATTGAGTGGTAATTTGGGATTATTTTGGGCTTCTCTGGTGGCTCAGATAGTAAAGAATCTGCCTGCAATGCAGGAGACCCAGGTATGATCCCTGGGTTGGAAAGATCCCCTGGTGGAGGGCATGGCAACCCACTCCACTATTCTTGCCTGGAGAATCCTATGGACAGAGGAGCCTAGCAGGCTCCAGTCCATGGGGTCGCAAAGAGTCAGACATGACCGAACGAACGACTGACACTTTTCCTTTTGGGTTTTATAGGCTATTTTTCTTTTTAAGCGTCTCTGTGTTCTTATGCCAGGGCCCATACAACTCTGGCATTGTGTGGGAATATTCTCTAACTGGGAAAAGCAAGGAATTCTGGTGGTAGGTCTGAAATCTTACAGGTGGTTGCCATGACCTGAAGCATGGAGCTGGTGGGAAGGGCCTGGGTCTAGAGTTGGTTTGGGTTTGAATTTTTGTTCTAACACATCTTGTCCAACCTGTATATGTTTCCAGGGTCTTGCTCTATCTCCCTGCAGAAGTTTCATGCAGATTTAGAGAAGGGCATGTTTGTGTCATGGTCTTTGGTGAACAGTAGTTTTTATAATCATTGACTCATGAAGTGACGTGGCTCCTATGTTGGTGCTGGAACTTTTCTAGTTGGACTTGGGAGTCACAGGGCAAATACTTGCCATGCTTTTGCCCAGAGTTGGTCTAGATTCAGAGTTATATGAACTTGTGAGACTGTGGTGTGGGGAGAGTATACCGTCTGCATGTGACTTGATTAAATGACATTAGACTAAACCAGTGATTGGAGTGGCCACTTAACTTGTAACTGTTGAATATGTATTTGTTTAGGTATGGGGACTTGGCCCTTGGCCTGTACTAGCTCATCTAGTTCATAGAAATGCCCTATGAGCTGGGTACTATAGTCATCAGAAGAGAATGTTTAGGCTCAGAGGCTTAGAGAGGCCCTCTCAGTGGGATGATCAGACTCTAACAGATAAAATACAGGAAATATTTCATGGGACATATACTAAAAAGTTATTTGTTGTTTATCTGAAATTCAGATTTAACTGGTCATGCCCATAACTTCCCCAGGGTCACACAGTGAGTAGAGGAGAAAGCTGGGACTTGGACTTCCCTCCACCTGAATTTGAAACCCGGGCATTAACCTGTTTCTCTGTGATGTTTCTTTAAGAAATCAAAACTCAGATGTGAAGCATGAGGAAAATGCCATCAGATGGGGCTTCAGATCTGTCACTCCTTGTAAATTCAGAAGCTGAACACAGAGACACTTTTCTTTTTGACCAAATTTGTTAGAGACAATTCTATATTCGGTTGAATAATTTTATACACTATTGATGCTACGTATAAAATAGAAAACTAGTGAGAACCTGGCTTCGTAGGTGGCACAGTAGTAAAGAACCCGTGTGCCAATGCAGGAGGTGCAAGAGACTTGGGTTTGATCCCTGGGTGGGGAAGATCTGGAACAGGAAATGGCAACTCTCTCCAGTATTCTTGCCTGAAAAATTCCACAGAAGAGCCTGATAGGCTGTAGTCCATGGGTTGCATAGAGTCAGGCATGACTGAGCACAACCCACACACAAGGAGAACCTACTGTGTGCCATAGGGAACGTTGCTCAGTGCTCTGTGGTGACCTACTGCTAAGTCACTTCAGTCGTGTCCGACTCTGTGCGACCCCATAGACGGCAGCCCACCAGGCTCCCCCGTCCCTGGGATTCTCCAGGCAAGAACACTGGAGTGGGTTGCCATTTCCTTCTGCAATGCATGAAAGTGAAAAGTGAACGTGAAGTCGCTCAGTCATGTCTGACTCTTATCGACCCCATGGATGGCAGCCCACCAGGCTCCTCCGTCCATGGGATTTTTCAGGCAAGAGTGTTGGAGTGGGGTGCCATTGCCTTCTCTGGTGGTGACCTAAATGGGAAGGAAATCCGAAAAAGAGCAAATATATGTATATGTGTAGCTGATTCACTTTGCTGTACAGCAGAAACTAATACAACTTTGTAAAGCAACTATACTCTAATAAGAATTAAATAAAAAGGAGAAAGCTAATGAGAATTTATAACATACTTACTATATGCCAAGTATTGTGCTAGAACTAATCTGAAATATCCCTGATCTTTTCAAATGAGAGTTTTAGTTAAGAAGTTAGAGATTCTAAATCTGTCTGATTGTTGAGGTTGTCCGTCAGAGGAAGCACCACTCCCCACCCCTAAGGTGTGTTATCCTAGACTTGACATCATCTGTGACCTTCTGGTAGGAGAATACTGGGGGACTAATCAGGGGTGATGTATTATTCACCCACTGCCCCTGCTGACCTTAGAACAGGTGTTTATTTTATGATTTTTTGAATGGGCAAATAACAGAAGGTTATTCGCTGCTGCTGAAATATTTGGTATTTAATAAGGAGTAGATATTTCTGGGCTCTCAAATCCATAAATGTTCCTTGGTGATCAAATGTTTACTCATGGGCCATGACTGCTTTTTAAAAGTCCATCTACCTGCCTTGTAAAACCTCTGAGCACTGGTGTCTGTCTTGGCTCTTGAGGACGCCCCAGAGCCATTCAGGATAAACCCAGGGCCCTGCCCTTTGCTGCGGTGTTAGGCTCCATATTTAACATATACCCAAGCTTCTCTAGGGAAAAGCCTACAGAGCTTTGAGTATGAGAGGGGCGGAGAACTTGGGAGAAAAAGATTCCTTGTGGATGAGGAGGGTGAGGAACAGTTGGCTCCCTCCCCTCTCCTGACCCACCCTTCTCTTGGCATCACAAGAATGCCATGGGAGATTTTGTAAGGAAAAAAACAAGAAAGGCTCAGAGGTTAAAGCATCTGCCTCCAATGCGGTAGATCCGAGTTCAGTTCCTGGGTTGGGAAGATCCCCTGGAGAAGGAAATGGTAACCCACTCCAGTATTCTTGCCTGGAGAATCCCATGGATGGAGAAGCCTGGTAGGCTACAGTCCATGGGGTCGCAAAGAGTCAGACACGACTGAGAGACTTCACCTTCACCTTTCCAAGCCTGCCTTGGGACCACTTTGGTATCCATTTCTTTCCTGGATTGAGTAGGAAATTGACCTGAAGATGCCTTTTGCTTTTTGGATAGCTTTGGTTCTAGGGGGCTAAAGGAATTAGAAATCTATCACATGGTGCCAGTTTTGTGTTGATGGAACCATCTCTGTCTTTTTGTATAAGATTATCTAGGAGTATTGTGCATGCGTGTGTGCTAGTCGCTTTAGTCATGTCCGACTCTTAACAACCCTGCAGCTTGAATGTAGCCCGCCAGGCTCTTCTGCCCATGGGATTCTCCAGGAAAGAATGCTGGAGTGGGTTGCCATGCCCTTCTCCAGGGAATCTTCCCGACCCTGGGATTGAACCCGGGTCTCCTGCATTGGCAGGTGGGTTCTTTACTACTGGCACCACCTGGGAAGCCCATCTAGGAGAATTAGTCATTTGAATTATTTGACAGAAGTATTTCTGAGATACCTCAAATTTTGGGGTGGCATTGTGTGTTCCAAGTGCTGGTTAGTTAATATTAAACAATGAAATCCAGTGGTTTACTGGATTAATGTGAAGGATTTCAAAGACTAATAACAGTAGCATTACAATGATAATATAAAACAGTTGTGAGTCTAAGCATTTTTATGTATGAACATTTTACAATTAATATTCTGTTAATATGTTTATTGAACAAATAAGGAAACCAAAGAGCAGAGAATTTAAGTAACTTGCCCAAGGTCACACAGCTAATTGGTGGCAGAGTCAGGATTTGAACCTAGGTAAACCTATACTCTTAAACTCTTAACTGCTGTTGTGTATAGTTGTGTATATATATATATGTCAGATAAAATCTTGCTGGAAGGATATTTGAATCCAGTGTACCCCCCATACACCTTTGAAATTCAAATTTCTCAAGAGTAAGAGTAAATAGTGTGGGCTTGCCTGGTGGCTCAGATGTAAAGAATCTGCCTGCAATGTGAGGGACCTGGGTTTGATCCTTGGGTTGGGAAGATCCCCTGGAGTGGAGATCCTTCCCACCACTATTCTTGCCTGGAGAATTCCACAGACAGAGGAGCCTGGTGGGTCAGAAAGAGTCAGACACGACTGAGTGACAGACACTTTTTACTTTTAGTGGGGTTTGCAAATTGGCTGAAAGATATGCCAGTTGGGAAACAGGTGACCAGGTACTGGGGTAGAGAGTGGCATCTTAGAGGAGGGGGTTAACCAGGGTTTTGGGGGAGAAAGTGGCATCTTAGAGGAGGGGGGTGACCAGGGCCTGGGGGAGAGAGTAGCATCTTAGAGGAGGGAGGGGTAGGTTAGCAGTCTGGGCTGGGTGGTCCTGATGGGAATGGAGTTAGGGACTGACACTGACATGGGAGATGCTGGGAATCTCAGGGACCACATCTGGAGCTGGGGACAAGACAATGGTAAGAGGGGTTGATATTCGATAGAGAATTCTGGGAGTAAGGGGGTTAATCCTCAGGATGGAGAGACCTAGTCGCAAGTTTAAACACAAGACTGCAGTAACCTGTTTTTGAAACATCTACCTGTCAGTCTACCTATGTCTGTGAAGAAGTTGATTAAAACATGCAAATGATGCTTTTGTATACTTGAGGGAAAATTGTCCTCTGATACCATGCTGTTTCATTCACTAAAAACTGGCTTTTTCAGACCCATTCATGCTACTTACCTTACCCACCGGGATACGCTTTTTACCTGAGAAGTACCCTCATTGCTCCAGTATTTTGTAACTGTAGCCTCATTCAAAGTTGGAAGCATTCCAGTCTCTTCTGTGAAATCAGGACAAAAATCAAGAAAAAGCTTCAACACCGTCAGTACGTATGTGCTTAACCTGAGCAGTGCAAACAGTGTGCGGTGTAGAGGACCACACGTAGCTTATTGCCAGTGGATTGTGTTTTTTTTTTCGCCTCGAATGGAGTGATGTTTGCCTCTGAGTGTGCGTGTCTCTGTGTGTGCTTCTGTGTGTCTCTGTGTGTTTGCATTCATTTTCTGCATTCAGCCTGCGTCACGACCATGGTAATCAGTGTTTCTCAATGGCCTCTGTAGGTGAGGAGGGTTTCTTTGATGCTTAAAGACCTACACTTCCTGGACATTAAATGTGCATAATGCCTTGAGGGCTTTAAGCACTGCACTAAGCATGCATATCTCATACCCAAAGTAGACACAGCGCCCCGCATTCCCACAATAGCGGCAGCCCTGAGCAGATGCTTGCAGTGTTCTTATCTGGCTGTGCCTTTCACTTTGAGACAAAGTTCTCTACTCACATCTCATGGATTTATTTTTCCACCTTGTAAAGCCTGAATTGTGAAGATCCCCTCATACCATTAAGGGCTGCATGAGTCAAGTTCTTGGGACTGCTAAGGATTTCTTTGCCTTTTTTTTTTTTTGCCTCTTTCCTTTTTGGAGATGTGTATCAGGAAAAGGCTTTGCCTTTAGAGAGAAATTTTACTGCTCTTGCCAATAATGTGTAACAATATTAAATTTAATGGCAGACCTTGAAGTGTATAAAAACTTAAGTCCAGAAAAAGGTAAGTCGTACGACCCATTTTAAGGTAAGCGTAATAGTCCTAGTAAAAGATGTTGTACATGTCTTATTTTATTTCATGCTTAAAGGTTCATTTGAACTCTTGACAACATATTTGAGATATTATATTTCAATGTGGGATGAAAAGGTAACAGTATTTTTGAGAAGTCTTTTGTTGACAGTGTGTACTTTTATAATGGTAGAATTTGCATGCTGACAAATTGGAAGTGTATCATTATAATAAAGTGGTCAGTGACAAAACTGTTTGTATTCTTTGGTTATAAGTCAAGGAAACAGAAATACTTAAAAATCTCATTTGTCTGATACTTATAAACAATTGGTTTTAATTTAAACATTGTGTAGGCTTCTTCAGTTTGAATAATGATGTATAAAGCTCTGTTTTAACTTCCTACAATAATCTGGACAAAATCATTCCCAATTTGTATCAGTTAAAGAAAGTCATGAATAGTGAAAATAATTAGGTTTCAGAATGAAATGGTATAAGTATTCAGCATGGATAAAATGGAGGCAGAATCCATGTCTCATGTTTTCAGAGCCTATTTGTCAGCTCCCCGGCTGAAAGAAACATCTTAAAGTACGAGTTAGGAGATCAGGAATTTGAAATACATGGAGATTGTTTTTGAATTATAAGAAATGTCCCTACCTGATCAGACAGAATAAATGACATGTCAGGAAATATCTTCTAAACTTATCTTGAAACTGAAATTTATCTGTCATTTGAGATTATTCATGTGCAGCTACTCAAATGTAACTTTATTATGTGAATGCTCCATCTGAGAGCCTGTCTCGAGGTTGTTGCTAGTTGATGGTATCAACTTCAGTGTGCCATGTTCACAGAGAGGCTTGCTTCTTATTTAGAATATGAATTAAACTGTGGCTGAGGTTTTTCTGAGTGGAACTGACTTTTCTAAGACTTAAGAAAGAGCTTTTACACAGAAATAGGGAAAGATTTGGTTTACTCAGTATGCAGTTTATCAGAAGGGTTTTTCATTGAGAGTTTTATCTTTTAATATGTTTGGAAACTTTCATATGCAGAATGTGGGAGTCAGTTGAATGGCATGGCATACTATCAGGATTGTCTTTATACATCTTGAAAGTAAGGATGAAAATGACTTCTATTACTTTTATCACATGAAGTAATCTTTAAGATGAATGTTAAAGTTAAGCATTAATTCTTAAACATAATGGAAATGTGAATGAATTTTTCTAGTCAGATAAGCTTTTAAGATTGACACATATAAGGTGTCTGTTTGGAGGTAGATGTAGTCACATACTGATGGTCTTGCTAGATGTTTGTCTTAATGAGCATATACTTCATATTTTACTTAATAGACTTTCAATTATTCATTTTAGTGATTTATTTTACTGAGTGAAAAATTTTCTTTATTAACTGTCCATCTTGGTATTAAAATAATCTTAGTGGGTAGCAAGACTTTTTCAGAATAAATCTTTTGAATTTCATATCACTATTAAGTGGAACCTTTTAAATTATATAGATCAACTCCATTTCCAAGTGTGTGGAAATTAATAGACTCTGAATTCTCATGAAATCTGAGTTGCATTATTAAACAGTAATGTTCATTTTTCACTCTCATGCATTGGAGAAGGAAATGGCAACCCACTCCAGTGTTCTTGCCTGGAGAATCACAGGGACGGGGTAGTCTGGTGGGCTGCCGTCTATGGGGTCAGACAGAGTCGGACACGACTGAATCGACTTAGCAGCAGCAGTGGAAGTGATTTCAATTTATGGGGAGACAAAATTGAAAAATATTCATTCAGAGCCAGGAAGACTAAAGAGCAGAAACCTGAGTTTTGATGGTATACCCTTAGTCTTAAAATGTCTATTAAGTGTAAAACTCATGTCTGCGCCTACATTGTGCTTATCCTCGGAGAATTATTATTATTGTTGTCCTTTGCCTCATAATGTAATACCAGGTTCTATAAACCTCCAAACTAGAAGGCATCTTGCTGATTCTTAAAACAATGCTGAATATGTAAGGGACTCGATTTGCAGCATAAAAACAGAAGTCAGAGCAAGCTTTGGGCATGTAAGGCAAGTGTTTTATAATATTATGTCTAGGAATTCCAATATCCTCTTTAGTAATAAGAGAGAATAGTGCTTTCTTGCTTACTTCACAAAATTGTTATAAGAAGTATGGGTATAATGTCTCTGAAAGCATTTGAAAGATGGAAAATGATGACAGGTATGGAAAATGAGATAGTCATGGACATAAGGACAATGCATATTTTGTCTATTTTAGTTGAAAAGCATTTGTATTTGTTCTGGAGTGCAAATCGAAAGCACTTTGACCTAGAACCTTGGTACCATCTGCTACTAATTTTCCCCTTGGCTTAGTGTAACCTACATGCCCGCAGTGTTCATGCATTGTATGAATGCCTTATGGAATGGCTGAAGTCAAAGTAGCAGTGAGTCCTAGATTCCTAGAGCAGGAATAAATTATAGCAATCTTTCTCTTTTTTAAAGAGAAAAAAATAGATTGTGCAATTTTTTCTAAGACATGGAGCAGATCTGTGTCTAGAATTGGACCCTCCAATTCACAGATGATAATGGCTAGACCCACTCTTTTTAAATACACAAATTTTTGCTTTTAGCAAATGCTAAACATTTAGATACTTATGATCTCTCTCATCTTGTGTCATTTGAATTCTTTGTGTAAGGCCATTTTTAAGGAGGGAAAAATTGACAGTTTCTTGCGTAATTCTTAACTGCTAATAAATAATAACCAAATATACCAAATATATACTTTATATATAAGGTGTTGATTGTGGATATGAAAGTGAATAAAAGTATTAATCTGTTTTCCAGTAACTCATGATCTAGTGCAAAGACACGCTCATATCACTATAACTAGCTACATAATGATATGAGCGTGTCTTTGCACTAGATCATGAGTTACTGGAAAGTAGATTAATACTTTTATTCACTCACGCTCATATCACTGTAACTAGCTACATAATGGAGAAGGCAATGGCACCCCACTCTGATACTCTTGCCTGGAGAATCTCATGGACGGAGGAGCCTGGAAAGCTGCGTTCCATGGGGTCGCTGAGGGTCAGACACGACTGAGCACCTTCACTTTCACACATTGGAGAAGGAAATGGCAGCCCACTCTAGTATTTTTGCCTGGAGAATCCCAGGGACGGGGGAGCCTGGTGGGCTGCCGTCTGTGGGGTCACACAGAATCGGACATGACTGAAGTAACTTAGCAGCAGCAGCTACATAATAGAGGAGCATTCCAGTGGTACCTTGAGCTTGGAGAATTCAGCAAAGTATTTCTGGAGGTGACATTTGAACTGAGCCTTGAAGGATAAGAAGGATTATATCAGGTGAATAGGCAAGGATTGAAGATGAAGTAGGCAAGGGCCAATAAAGACTTCATAATCCAGGTTAAGAAATGTAGGCATTATCCAAGAAAAAAAAAGGGATGATTATAAGCTAGGGAGAGATTAATCTGATTTGAATTTCAGATCTCTCTGACAACAGTTTAGAGAAAGCTGGGAGGGATGAGTCCAGAGCAAAAGAGACCAGAAGGCTGTTGCAGTAAATAGGTGAGAATACAGTGGACCCTACTCAGGTTTCTTAGCTTAGATGTTCTTTTAGGAGAAATTTCTGCACTCTGATGTCCACCCTTGTGCCTTTGCTCTGGTTGTAGCTGCCCTGGAACTCACACGGCTTCTCCCTCTGCATATGCTGTGTATCTAGTCACTGTCTTGTAGCTGAGCTAAATTAGCTACAAGTAGGTACTTTCCTGGAGAAGGCAATGGCACCCCACTCCAGTACTCTTGCCTGGAAAATCCCATGGACGGAGGGCCTGGTGGGCTGTAGTCCATGGGGTTGCTAAGAGTCGGACACGACTTCACTTTCACTTTCACTTTTCACTTTCATGCATTGGAGGAGGAAATGGCAACCCACTCCAGTGTTCTTGACTGGAGAATCCCAGGGACAGGGGAGCCTCGTGGGCTGCCGTCTATGGGGTCACACAGACATAACTGAAGCGACTTAGCAGCAGTAGCAGCAGCAGCAGGTACTTGCCTTATATGAAATCTAACATTTCTGCTCTTACTGAGTTTACAATCTCTAGTCCATTAGACAGAATTGTGCCTAATGAAATCTCTGCTCTTCTTTTACAGAGAACAAAAAAACTGTTTCCCCAAGAATCTCAGAGAACCCCAACTCCACATTTTTTAGGTTGCAAGATATTTGTTTCAGTGTTGTCATGTTGCTTGCATAATCAGTCCAGCTAAAATTAGAGTAGGGAGGTCTTTGGTCATTTCTTGGTACTTAATTTTGTTTTTGGAGAAAAGGGCTATTTTCTCATTTAATGAAGAAGATGATGTTCATGATACTGTATACTTTATTGTGATCCACAGATCTGTCAATGTTTCTTGAACTATCTGTTAGGGCAAGTTCTCCATCATTACTCTTACTCAAAAAATGTTGACTCTTTTAATGTATTTTTCTGTTCCCGATAAAGATTAGATATAGGCTGTCTAGTTCCAAGAGTAATTTTGTTGGTTTTTTTTTTTTAAGTGGAATCGCATTGCATTTATAAATTAACTGAGCAGAACCATCACTATTAAGACTCTGAGTCCCTCCCTTTCAGGAACACAGTAGAAGGCACCATATTTAGGTCTTTTATGTCAGTGAAGATTTAAGGTTTTCTTCATGCAGATTGTCCATGTTTCTTGTTAGGTTTATTCTTGTGGTTTTAGTTGGTATTGTGAATAGATCTTTTTCAGTTACATTACTTTGTTTTTGAAAACAGTTAAAATTTAAACACAATAGTATAGAAGAACTAGTACAAAAAGTGTCCTTCCCTCTCTTAACCCTCTCTACCTCTTTCTCTTTAACTCCTTTCCTGTTTTTTGTAGAGTTTTAGTATTAGTTTCATATCTCTAAATGATGTACTATATTACTACTTACAGATTTTCATTTTTTGATATTGTCTATTGATTTTATTCTATGTTAGATGAGGAATTAACTCACTTTTACCACCCCCGTCTCTGAGTTACTCCATTGCTTACCTTTGTGACTTTAGCAATTATGTAGACTTTTGTGTTTCCTGCTCTGCCAAATAGAAATACTCCATTCAGTGATCATAGCATTCCCTTTTACCAACCCTTTCTCTTGATTATCCCTCCTAACTTTTCTCACATAAAGTAATTTTCCATTCTTTTTCTGTGTTTATACTCAGTCCATGCTTTGATAATAGGTTGATTTAAAAAGTTTATTGGGGAAACAGTGGAAACAGTGGCAGACTTTATTTTGGGGGGCTCCAAAATCACTGCAGATAGTGACTGCAGCCATGAAATTAAAAGATGCTTGCTCCTTGGAAGAAAAGCTATGACTAACCTAGACAACATATTAAAAAGCAGAGACATTACTTTGCTAACAAAGGTTCGTCTAGTAAAGGCTATGGTTTTTCCAGTAGTCATGTATGGATGTGAGAATTGGACTATAAAGAATGCTGAGTGCTGAAGAACTGATGCTTTTGAACTGTGGTGTTGGAGAAGACTCTTGAGAGTCCCTTGGACTGCAAGGAGATCCAACCAGTCCATCCTAAAGGAAATCAATCCTGAATATTCACTGGAAGGACTGATGTTGAAGCTGAAACTCCAATACTTTGGCCACCTGATGTGAAGACCTGACTGATTTGAAAAGACCCTGATGCTGGGAAAGATTGAGGGCAGGAGGAGAAGGGGACAACAGAGGATGAGATGGCTGGATGGTATCACTGACTCAATGGACATGAGTTTGAGTAAACTCCGGGAGTTGGTGACGGACAGGGAGGCCTGTCGTGCTACAGTCCATGGGGTTGCAAAGAGTTGGACAGAACTGAGCGACTGAACATAACTGAAAAAAGTTTATTATCAGTAACAAAGTTTATAAACTCTAGTTACATACATTTACATTATTTTGGCTATATAAATGCTCACCAGAGAGAGGTCATTGCTTAATTTTAAGGGTACTAATTCAGAGGATGAGCTCCCCAGGTGGTGTAGTGGTACAGAGCTCACCTGCCAGAGTAGGAGACACAAGAGATGCAGGTTTGAGCCCTGGGTCAGGAAGATCCCCTGGAGGAGGGCATGACAACCCACTCCAGTATTCTTGCCTGGAAAATGCCATGGACCGAGGGGTATGGTGGTCTACAGTCACAAAGACTCAGTGGGCTGGGGTCACAAAGAGTCAGACATGACTGAAGCGACTGAACATACACATTTCAGAGAATGGTACCCGAGGAAAAGGACAGATTCTGGAGATTTCTGTGTCACATGATGGCATCACATTTATTAGAGAGAATTGAATGGCTGGTAATTTGACAGCTAGCAATCTTGATCATAACTCAGGTGAGTGTAGGTATCTCCATTTTGGGGGTGAGGAATTTGAGGTTCAGAGAGAGGAACATAACTCGCCCTAGGTCACACTGTAATGAGTAGAGCTGACGTTTGAATCCTGTTGGCTGACTTCGGAGCCTGACTTGCAGTCACGTTCTGTCTTAGTGATGATATTATTGCCCTGGAGGTGCTGAGATGCTGAGTAAAAGATTCTATTTATATTTCTACAAACATCTCAGTTTAACTTTGCTTTCTTCAGATGTCTTCCCCCAGCCATCAGTTTGGCCAGACATTCCCTTGAGTAAATGGACCTACAAATGGGTACTTCCTGAGTAAGAGACAAGAAGAAGAATGTGTGGTAGATTGCATGGGGTTGGTATAGGGAAGCAGTGGGTTAAGAATGAGGGCTTCCCAGGGGGCTCAGTGGTAAAGAATCCGCCTGCCAAGCAGGAGATGCAGGAGATGGGCGTTTTATCCCTGGGTTGGGAAGATCCCCTGGAGAAGGGAATGGCTACCCCTCCAGTATTCTTGCCTGGGAAATCCCATGGACAGAGAAACCTGGTGGGTTACAGTCCATGGGGTCGCAAAGAGTCGGACATGAGTTGGTGACTAAGCAGCAGTGGGGGTAAGAATGGTTAGTGTGGGAGCAAATTACCCAAGGTTTTTGATATCCCCATGAGGAGTTTGGGTTGGATTTAATGAAGAAGGGAGAGGGATGGTAAAATTTGGAGTGAGTGAGTGATATAAAAGCAGTATCTTAAGAAAAAGGAATGGTATTTTAGGAGAAAATAGGGTATCTAGAGAAAAAAAGAAGTGCTGCAAAGGATGGATTCAACAGGCAAAGGTAAGATCAGTTGCTCAGTCGTGTCCTACTCTCTGTGACCCCATGAATCGCAGCACGCCAGGCCTCCCTGTCCATCACCAACTCCCGGAGTTCACTGAGACTCACGTCCATTGAGTCAGTGATGCTATCCAGCCATCTCATCCTCTGTCGTCCTCTTCTCCTCTTGCCCCCAATCCCTCCCAGCATCAGGGTCTTTTCCAATGAGTCAACTCTTCGCACGAGGTGGCCAAAGTACTGGAGATTCAGCTTTAGCATCATTCCTTCCAAAGAAATCCCAGGGCTGATCTCCTTCAGAATGGACTGGTTGGATCTCCTTGCAGTCCAAGGGACTCTCAAGAGTCTTCTCCAACACCACAGTTCAAAAGCATCAATTCTTCAGTGCTCAGCCTTCTTCACAGTCCAACTCTCACATCCATACATGACCACTGGAAAAACCATAGCCTTGACTAGATGGACCTTTGTTGGCAAAGTAATGTCTCTGCTTTTGAATATGCTATCTAGGTTGGTCATAACTTTCCTTCCAAGGAGTAAGCGTCTTTTAATTTCATGGCTACAGTCACCATCTGCAGTGATTTTGGAGCCCAGAAAACTAAAGTCTGACACTGTTTCCACTGTTTCCCCTTCTATTTCCTATGAAGTGATGGGACTGGATACCATCATTTTCTGAATGTTGAGCTTTAAGCCAACTTTTTCACTCTCCGCTTTCACTTTCATCAAGAGGCTTTTGAGTTCCTCTTCACTTTCTGCCATAAGGGTGGTGTCATCTGCATATCTGAGGTTTTTGAGATTTCTCCCAGCAATCTTGATTCCAGCTTGTGCATCTTCCAGCCCAGCGTTTCTCATGATGTACTCTGCATGTAAGTTAAATAAACAGGGTGACAGTATACAGCCTTGACGAACTCCTTTTCCTATTTGGAACCAGTCTGTTGTTCCAGGTCCAATTCTAACTGTTGCTTCCTGGCCTGCATACAAATTTCTCAAGAGGCAGATCAGGTGGTCTGGTATTCCCATCTCTTTCAGAATTTTCCACAGTTTATTGTGATCCACACAGTCAAAGGCTTTGGCATAGTCAATAAAGCAGAAATAGATGTTTTTCTGGAACTCTCTTGCTTTTCGATGATCCAGCAGATGTTCGCAATTTGATCTCTGGTTCCTCTGCCTTTTCTAAAACCAACTTGAACATCTGGAAGTTCACGGTTCACGTATTGCTGAAGCCTGACTTGGAGAATTTTGAACATTACTTTACTAGCGTGTGAGATGAGTGCAGTTGTGCGGTAGTTTGAGCATTCTTTGGCATTGCCTTTCTTTGGGATTGGAATGAAAACTGAGCTTTTCCAGTCCTGTGGCCACTGCTGAGTTTTCCAAATTTGCTGGCATATTGAGTGCAGCACTTTCACAGCATCATCTTTCAGGATTTGAAATAGCTCAACTGGAATTCCATCACCTCCACTAGCTTTGTTCGTAGTGATGCTTTCTAAGGCCCACTTGACTTCACATTCCAGGATGTCTGGCTCTAGGTCAGTGATCACACCATCGTGATTATCTGGGTCGTGAAGATCTTTTTTGTACAGTTCTTCTGTGTATTCTTGCCATCTCTTCTTAATATCTTCTGCTTCTGTTAGGTCCATACCATTTCTGTCCTTTATCGAGCCCATCTTTAAAGAGGCCTTCAAACTGCTTGAGAAATTGGTTCAGGCATATCAAGGCCATGAACCCTAGTCATTGAGAGTTTGACAAATGATCTGTTACTGTCTCTAATTACTTGTCAACAAAACAGAAGCTACCATAAGTGAGCTAGAGTTACTTCAGCAGTCTCTTTGAAGAAAGGTGAATGATTGTTTCTATTGATCTGTTTAAAGAATAAGTCACGGTGGTTGATGTGTGTGACATAAGGTTTTCGTCTAATCCAGTGACCTGTTGCTTCTCACTTTTCTTTAAAATCGTTGTTAATCTTGTCTGTTTTTTTCCCCAAGGAGGGTATACAAAGATAAAGTTTGAGAAAATATACAAGCAGGAGTCTGAGGCATGTCCGCCTCAAATGTACAAATTCAGGAGAAGAGATAAAAGGGACGATGTAAAAGACAGCTCCAAAGGATGATTTTGTTACTTCCTTTTTTATAGTCTCTCATTGCATATTCTCCTCTCCTGTCTTAGCTTTTCATCATTTGTGCTCTTCTTTATTCTTGGTTTTGAATGTCCAAAGTTATACTCAATGACTTTAAAAAAACAAGCAGTATTGATTTACATTAAGTACTAAGTGAAATCGCTCCTTGCCTTTCTCACTCCTCAGATATAACTGTGCTTGGTATATTGGCATCTGGGTTGCAGGTTTGCATCCTTCCAGGAGTGTGTGCTGCGTGTGTGCATACATATCCAGGAAAGGGTCACATCAGCAGGGACGGTTTCCTAGGGAAGTAAATTTTTATTTCCTTTTAGTCAACAAGGAGGATGAAAATATAAATTCTATGGACCATTCCGAAAATCACCTTCCCATCTCTACTTGTGTCCCAGTGTGAACATGAGATAGGGCCTCAGCTATTACTTATTCAGCTGGTATTACTTAGTTACTAAGCCAGTACTTAGTAATGAAATTACTCTCATATGGTGAGTATTCTCTTGATATAGAGGTTTTACGGTCGATTTAGATGATTTCATCCTATTCTCTCATTTTTATACTTTTTCTTTACTCATTTCTTTTCTCAGGTTTGTATCAATTATTTGAAAAATGAAAAGTTCAGAAAATTAGGAAAATGAAAGAAGGCAGGCATAAGGAGCATAATAAATAGTAATATACAAATTTTGTTGGTGTGGGGGGAGGGGAAGAATGATGTTCCATATTTCTTATTTACCATTTACTTTTCACTTATTTAAAAATTTTGGTTGACAGGTCTTTTTATCTGATCATGGTGTGTAGTCATTCTGAACTTCAGTTCATTTTCTTTCACTATTTACTTACCTTTTTTCTGTCTCAAATTTATGCCTATTTGCCCCTGAAGACGTGGTCGATGGATACAAGACAGGCAAACAAAGGAACAATACAGTGAATGTGGAACAAAGCCACCCCGTCCTTCTTAGGCTTGCGTTTCTTTTTCTACTCCGGGCACCCACTCTTGTTGATTGTGATCTCTCCTCCACAGCATCTTCCTTTTGGTTTTTAAATGTCCCTGCCCTAGTGTTCTAATTTTCTTTTTTTTTTTTTTCCATAGAGAAAAATTTAGAATGTATTTGATTTATAAAGTCACATGCAAATCCATGAAGATAAGAATCAATGGATCAATGGTTGGTATTACTCTGACTCAAACATGCATCACCTGGCATGTCTTGCAGCAGTAACCTACACTGTGTGAGGCTAGGGGATCTTTCTAAGACACTTTCTGTGATTTCTCTCATTCTAAGCTCAGAAGTATTGTTAAGAACAGACAAAGCAGCACAAACATTGGCAGACTCGGCAGAAGCCATGAGGATCTTGGAGAGCAACAAACGGATGAAAGTTCTCAAGTTATCAACTGTTAGTACAAACAGCATCAACCGGCTGTGACTAAGGTTCTCCTGTAATTCACTGGGTGGATGTGGCCCTTATTTGAAAAGAGAGTTCAGTTTTGGTCACTGCATTTAAAAAGGGTGAAAACTGGCATATCATAATGAATACTAACAATGGAAAATGGATTCCTTTAGGAACAGGTAAAGATCAAAGGGCTGAACATACTGTTTCTTGGTTGAAAAATTCAGTTTTGTAATTCTGTTGTTTCTAGCTATTTATCATTTTATACCTTTAAATTTCTTCATTTGACTAATGTGTTCTTTCTTCTTTCTGTAATCTTGTTTTTAAACTTAAATTATTTTATATTGGAGTATAGTTGATTTACAATGTTGTATTAGTTTCAGGTGTAGAGCAAAGTGGTTCACTTACAAATATACATCCATCCATTCTTTTTCAGATTCTTTGCTCATACAGATCATTACAGAATGTTGAGTAGAGTTTCCTTTGCTATACAGTAGGTCCTTGTTGAGCATCTGTGTGTGTGTGTGTGTGTGTGTGTGTGTATGTATGTATGTATGCTGAGTAGTGTATATATGTTAATGTGTGCTTTTTATGCCACCGTTTTGTGCTACTTCCTTTATTCTTCTGGACACAGTTCCAAGTTTGCACTTTCTTCAGTGTCTCATTTATTCATTACATAATTTCTTTGTTCTTTTATTCATATTCTGAGACCTTCCCACATTTTCACATATAGGCTGCTCTCTTTTTAACTTTATCATGTCTTTGTGTCTTTGTATTCCTCAGTGAAACATGAGGGACACTGGTGGCAGGGAGAGCACTGGAAGTTCTAATCCAGGATTTTTCCAGTGCTGTGGAACACTGGGGGAGAATGTGGGATTTGAAACAAAATAGCAGCAAAAACCCCAAAGTTTTTTTTTTCTTTAAATATTTATTTCTTTATATGTATTCTGCTGTTCTGGGTCTTAGTTGCAGCATGCAGGATTTAGTGTCCTGACCAGGGATTGAACCTCGGCGGCTAGCATTGGGAGCTTGGAGTCTTAGCACTGGACTACCAGGGAAGTCCCCCAAACAAGCAGAAGTTCTGGTAGAAGTTTACCTTTTTAGGTAATCACCTAGCTCAATTTCTCTGACACCCTTTTTCTCATTTAACAAATATGAATTCCGTGCATTTCGAAGAGTTGTGAGGATTGAGAAGATGCGTGTCACAAGTTTTGCCCAGTGGTTGGTACCTAGGCCTTCAGTGTAAGTTGCATCCCCCCCAATATTAATAATTCATGTGTGTTCATTGCAGTACCTGTGTTCTGCACACACCCCTCATCTGTGTCCCTTCCTTCCTTTTTCTTAGTGGTAACAACCTGTATCAGTTTCTTTTTTAAAATTAATTTTTATTGGCGTACAGTTGACTTACAATGTTGTGTTAGTTTCTGCTGTACAGCAAAGTGACTCAGTTGCAAATATACATATATCCACTCTCTTTAAGATTATTTTCCCATATAGGTCAGAATACTGAGTAGAGTTCCTTGTGCTGTACAACAAGTCCTTATTAGTCATCTATTTTATATATAGTAGTGTATATATGTTAATCCCCATCTCCCAATTTATCCCTCCTCTCTCCCTTTCTCCCTTGATAGCCATAAGTTTGTTTTCTATATCTATAATTCTATTTCTGTTTTATAAATTATTTTATGAATCATTTGTACCATTTTTTAAAGATTCCACATATGTTGTTGTCCAGTCTCTAAGTTGTGTCTGACTCTTTGCGACCCTATGGACTGCAGTATACCAGGCTCCTTTGTCCTCCATTATTTCCAGGAGTGTGCTCCAATTCATGTCCATTGAGTCAGTGATGTTATCTAACCATCTCATCCTCTGCTGCCCCCTTCTCCTTTTGACTTCAGTCTTTCCTAGCATCAGGGTCTTTTCCAGTGAGTTGGTTCTTTGCAGATCCCACATGTAAGCAATATCATATAATATTTGTTTTTCTCTGTCTGATTTACTTCACTCAGTATGACAATCTCTGGGTCCTTCCATGTCACTGCAAATGGTGTTATTTTGTTTTTTTAAATGGCTGAGTAATATTTTATTGTGTGTATGTACCGCATGTTTATCCATTCATCCGTTGATGGACATTTAATTGGCTTTCATGTCCTGGCTGTTCCCAGTAGTGCTACAAGGAACATTGGGGTGCATGGATCTTTTGAAATTATGGTTTTCTTGAGATATATGCTAAGGAATAGAATTGCTGGGTCATATGGTAGCTCTATTTTTAATTTCTTAGGGAACTTCCATACTGTTCTCCATAGTGGCTGAACCAATTAAGATTTTCATCAACAATATAGGAAGGTTCTCTTCTCTCCACACCCTCTCCAGTATTTACCTCTCAGCACCTATCCAGTATTTAGTATTTAAATAACATATTTATTATTTTTTTGATGCTGGCCATTCTGACTGATGTGAGGTAACACCTTTTTGTAATTTTGATTTGTATTTCTCTAATTATCAGTGGTGTTGAATATCTTTTCATGTGCTCTTTGGCCATCCGTATGTCTTCTTTGGGGAATTGCCTGTTTAGATCTTCCACCTATTTATATTGGATTTTTTTTTCTTCTAGTAGTGAGCTGCATGAGATGTTTGTATATTTTGGAGATGAATCCCTTGTCAGTCAATTCATTTGCAAATATTTTCTCCCTTTCTGTGGGTTGTCTTTTTTTTTTTTTTTTTAAGATGGTTTCCTTTGCTGTGCAAAAGCTTTTAAGTTTAGTCAGGTCCCATTTGTTTATTTTTGTTTATCAGTTTCTATTTGTATTTTCCCTCACGTTTGTGGTATTCACCCTTTTTGTTTGTTTAGTCACTAAGTCATGTCTGACTGTTTTGTGACCCCATGGACTGTAGCCCACCAGGTTCCTCTGTCCATGGGATTTCCCTGACAAGAAGACTGCAGTGGGTTGCCATTTCCTTCTCCAGGGACTCTTCCTGACCCATGGATCAAACCTGCGACATTGCAGGTAGATTCTTTACTGCTGAGCCACCAGGGCAGTTCACAAACTTATCTTTTTACTGAACTACTATGTAACCAAACCCCTAAATAAGTCAAACATTGATAAAAGTATAAAAAAACCTAAGGAAGCAATAAGTTAAATACATTCTAGTTGCTTTATGTAGCAAAACAGCTAATTATTTAGAAGCATATTACCCATTCAGTTTTGATAGTCATGGCTCACCTATAATATGCAGATTACTTGAGAGTATCCTCTAAGAAGAGTTAATATTTGATCATCTTTGCTGATTTTTTTCATGCTAAGTCTTTCAAATTCAAAATTTGCTTTGCTTCTAGTCACTTAGATCAATTGTATAAATTAAGCAGACTGTCAGCTTAAAGGTAACTTCTCAACGTTGTGTCCTTAGTATCTCCTACAGATGAAACAGGATTTTTTTTTTTAATGCAAGGAAGAGGACTAAAAAAAGTACTTAACTGTGTTCTCAAAAAGTAAGTGAGAGGGTTTTTTATTTTTCTAACCTGATTGGTGAAGAATTTTAAGAAAAGATCCAGGTCAGCCCAGGTAGGAAACTGGTCACTTTTATACATGGCTACTGGGAAACTGAATCAGTATTTTGGGAGGGCATTTTGACAGTGGAAAAATCTTTTAGCTTATCGGCTTTACTTCCAGGCACTAGTCCTGAAAAAGAACTTGCGCATTTGCATAAAGATGTATCTATCAATAGGAATGTTTGTTGCAGTAATTTTTTTGTAACAGCAAGAAAAGGGGAACAACTTAAATGTACACTAGGGGATAACTGGTTTTCTTTTTTGAAAAATAACATCTATGTCGTGGGGGCAATGCAACTACTCACAATGATGTGAATATAGTTTGATATGAGAAGATCCCCATGATTATATTCAATGGAAAATACTATATTTTCATTTTTCTTAAGGCCTAAATATATGTGCATAAAAAGGCAAAATAAGATCAGAAGTTTATGTGTCGGAACTATAATACTAGTTATTTTCGACTATAGGATTCAGTTTAGTTCAGTCGCTCAGTCATGTCTGACTCTTTGTGACCCCATGGACTGCAGAATGCCAGGCTTCCCTGTCCATCACCAACTCTGGGACCTTGCTCAAACTCATGTCCTCAGAGTCAGTGATGCCATCCAACCATCTCATCCTCTGTCATCCCCTTCTCCTCCCACCTTCCATCTTTCCCAGCATCAGGGTCTTTTCCAGTGAGTCAGTTCTTTGCATTAGGCGGCCAAAGTATTGGAGCTTCAGCATCAGTCTTTCCAATGAATATTCAGGACTGATTTCCTTTAGGATGGACTGGTTTGATCTCCTTATAATCCAAGGGACTCTCAAGAGTCTTCTCCAACACCACAGTTCAAAACCATCAATTCTTCAGTGCTCAGCTTTATGGTCCAACTCTCACATCCATACATGACTACTAGAAAAACTGTAGCTCTGACTTGATGGGCCTTTGTCGGTAAAGTGATGTCTCTGCTTTTTAGTATGCTAAGTTGGTCTTAGTTTTTCTTCCAAGGGGCAAGCATCTTTTAATTTCATGGCTGCTGTCACCATCTGCAGTGATTTTGGAGCCCCCCAAAATAAAGTCTCTCACTGTTTCTGTTGTTTCCCCATCTATTTGGCATGAAGTTATGGGACTGGATGCCATGATCTTTGTTTTTTGAATGTTGAGTTTTAAGGCAGCTTTTCCACTCTCCTCTTTCACCTTCGTTAGGATGCTCTTTAGTTCCTCTTCACTTTCTGCTATTAGGGTGGTGTTGTCTGCATATCTAAGATAATTGATATTTCTCCCAGCAATCTTGATTCCAACTTGAGCTTCATCCAGCCTGGCATTTTGCATGATGTACTCTGCCTATAAACTGAATAAGCAGGGTGGGTGACAATATACAGATTTGACGTACTCCTTTCCCTGTTTGGAACCAGTCTGTTGTTCCATGTCTGGTTCTAACCGTTGCTTTTTCACCTGCATACATGTTTCTCAGGAGGCAGGTAAAGTGGTCTGGTATTCCCATCTCTTTCAGAATTTTCCACAGTTTGCTGTGATCCACACAGTCAAAGGCATTAGCATAGTCAATGAAACAGAAGTAGATGTTTTTCTGGAATTCTCTTGCCTTTTATATGACCCAACTGATGTTGGCAATTTGATCTCTTATACCTCTGCTTTTTTTTCCCAAATCCAGCTTGAACATCCAGAAGTTCTTGGTTTCAGTTCAGTTCACTTCAGTCGCTCAGTCATGTCCAACTCTTTGCGACCCCATGAATTGCAGCATGCCAGGCTTCCCTGGCCATCACCAACTCCTGGAGTTCACTCAAACTTAGATCCATCAAGTCGGTGATGCCATCCAGCCATCTCATCCTCTGTTGTCCCCTTCTCCTCCTGCCCCAATCCCTCCCAGCATCAGAGTCTTTTCCAATGAGTCAACTCTTCGCATGAGGTGGCTAAAGTACTGGAGTTTCAGCTTTAGCATCAGTCCTTCCAAAGAACACCCAGGGCTGATCTCCTTCAGAAGGGACTGGTTGGATCTCCTTGTAGTCCAAGGGACTCTCAAGAGTCTTCTCCAACACCACAGTTCAAAAGCATCAGTTCTTCGGTGCTCAGCTTTCTTCACAGTCCAACTCTCATATCCATAAGTGACCACTGGAAAAACCACAGCCTTGACTAGACGGACCTTTGTTGGCAAAGTAATGTCTCTGCTTTTCAATATGCTATCTAGGTTGGTCATAACTTTCCTTCCAAGGAGTAAGCGTCTTTTAATTTCATGGCTGCAGTCACCATCTGCAGTGATTTTGGAGCCCAAAAAGATAAAGTCTGACACTGTTTCCACTGTTTCCCCATCTATTTCCCATGAAGTGATGGGACCAGATGCCATGATCTTCGTTTTCTGAATGTTGAGCTTTAAGCCAACCTTTTCACTCTCCTCTTTCACTTTCATCAAGAGGCTTTTTAGTTCCTCTTCACTTTCTGCCATAAGGGTTTACATACTGTTGAAGCCTGGCTTGGAGAATTTTGAGCGTTACCTTGCTAGCATGTGAGATGAATGCAGTTGTGCAGTAGTTTGAAAATTCTTTGACTTTGCCATTCTTGAATGTACCCCTTCCTTATTTTGATATATCTCTTGTCTGAAATCTAGCTGGTAAACACATCCTTTACATCTTTTCTATAGCTGAGTGCAAACAACACCAAATCTGGACACAGGCTGTGTTAGTTAAGGGAGTTGCTGTAACACATAAAGCTCTGCATCTCAGTGGCTTAATAAAAGTTTCTTGCAGTTTTCACAGTGTAATAATGCACTTCTTTATGGTTGGGTGACTTTCTTCCAGGTTGTGCTTCATGGACTCAGGCTCTTTCAATCTTGTGGCTCTGCTTTTGTCAACATGTGACTGGCAAGTTTACCCTAGGAATGTCTCCTTTCCAGCCAGCTGAAAGGGGTGAAGGAAATAGAGAATCATGTTTAAGAGTTTTTTATGAGGAAATTTTAAGGGGCAAGGCCTAAATTCTACTGATCAGAACCCAAGCACATGGCTATACCCAAAGGCAGAGGAACCTGGGAAATATAGTCTGGTATAAGCCCTGGAGGATGAGGAAACTTTGGTAAGCACATGGTAATTTTTGCCTATTACACAGAAGCTCATATCTTACCTCCACTCTTAGTTGTATAATGACTTAAAGTTCTTTAATTGAGCTTTAGTTTTCTCATTTATAAAATGAAGATACTAAAACCTATCCACTGTAAAGGGTTGGTGTGAAGATTAAGCTTTCAGTCATATATGAAATAGCTTCATTGTTTATGAAATGTTTTATGGATACAAGGGGGAAGTTTTCATTAACACAGATATCCTTGTTTTGTATTTTGAAAAACAAATGTATCTGACATGGGTTAGATTAGGAATAGCAAACTACATCTTGTAGGCTAAACCTAGCCAACTGCCTGTCTTGGTAAATAAAGCTTTATTGGAATATGACCATGTTCAATAGTGTATATAATTTTCTAAGGTTGCTTTTGCACTACATGCTAAGTTGAGTGATTGCCACAGAGACTGTATGGACTGCAAAGCCTAAAACATTTACTATACGGCTCTTTATGAAAAAGTTGGCTGACCTGTGGACTAGAGGGGAGTGTCTGAGCTCTTATTCATGTGCTATTCATTGTAGTGTCTGAGAGGTAGCAGATGCTCAGAGAATCTTTACCAAGGAGCTGAAAATCCCTTTTTAGAGCCCTGTAGCTGAGAAATTATGCAGCTGGAAGGCAATTTCAGGAGGAAAGATGCCTCTCAGTCAGAGTGGATGAGTACCGTAGGCTCCTTTGCCCTCTTTGAATAGCCAAATAGCCAAGATAATTAGGCACCCTGACTGCAGGCCCGCTGAATCCTCTCTCCTGTGCAGCCTTGCCTAGGTTCTTTTCTGAACAGGAGCAAATACCCCTCTAGTCATTATAATTGGTTCAATCATCAAAATGTTTATGGTGCATCACTATTAATCTCATAATCATTGGCAAATACTAAGTGAATGATTATTGCAGGGAGTAAAAGGCAGAGTAAGGGATAGATGACTGAGGAATGCTTTAATTTCGCAAGTGCACAATCATGTGAATGTTTGCTTCTGATTGTTACGCAGCCTAACTTTTGCAAGTTTGAAGACATGACAGCTTGAGTAAGAGTAGCACAAATTTGATTTAAACTCTTCTCATGATTGGCTAATTAAGAGTATATATCAGCCAATCAGTACACATTCAGCACATGGAAATATTAAGCTGGATATTAGAAGGGAAGTTCATTGAGCTAATATTTATTGACTGCCTAGTAGCTGTTATGCACACACATTGGACTAGGTGCCAAGAAATAGGATAAATAAGCCATAGTCCCTGCTTGAGGCACACAGCTTAGTGGGAGAAGATATAGAAAGAATTGGCAGATCCCTCCTTACCTTTGAGAGATAAGGACGGTAAAGAATCTGCCTGCAGTATGGGAGACACGGGTTTGATCCCTGGGTGGGAAAGATCCCTTGGAGAAGGGAATGGCTACCTACTCCAGTATTCTTTCCTGGAGAATTCCATGGATAGAGGAGCTTAACAGGCTACAGTCCATGGGGTTATAAAGAGTTGTACATGACTGAGTGACTAACACTTTCACTTTTTTTCCCTAGGAGATAATATTTTTATAGACATGAATATCTGGAGCAGCAGTCTCTTCAACTGGAATAATCAGGAGGTTGAAATCTTTGGATTATGGAAAGTGAGGGAGAGGGGCAGAAAAGGAAACAGGAAAAGTACAAGGTTTCATCAGTTGTTGTTAGAACTAGGTCAAGATTTACTTCTCTAGGCATATTCTTAGTTACCCAAATCTAACCAAAGGCACTTGTCTAAATTAATTAAATCACACATTACAAAAGAGGTGTTTTTACAGCTATGTTTAGTACATACATTTTTGTAGCTTTCTCTCATTTTTGTTTTGCACAGTTATATTTTATAATATAATCTTTGTAGAACTTAACTGTTAAAAAATGCTAGGATATGTTACTCCTAAGAAATTTGCAGAGAAAGGATAGAGTCTCATGTCACTTGGAACCCTGGAATCTACAATAGTGTCCTACATGGTGTAGTGGGGTGTGCATGTGCTCACTTGTGTCCGATTCTTCGTGACCCTGTGGACTGTAACCCTCCAGGGTCCTCTGTCCATGGAATTCTCCAGGCAAGAATACAGGAGTGGGTTGCCTACTCCAGGGGTTCTTCCCAGTTTAGGGATCTAATCTACATCTCTTTTGTCTCCTGCATTGGCAGGCAGATTCTTTACCACTGTGCCCCCTGAGAAACCCTGATACATGTTGGGGCCTGATAATTGTTTACTGATAAAATATTAGGAAGTTTAATTTAATAGTCCTTTTAAAAAGAAATACATAATCACAGAGGCAAAGATCAACCAGTGAATAATTCAGAGTTCTCACTGGAATTGGGAATATTTGTTTGCAATGCATTTTGTGTTCTCTCTGATCTCTTACTTTCTAGTCTCAGTCTTTTGGTTAAAATATATACATGGTAGTTCCTCTAATTACAGTGAATGTCCCCATGATAAGCTTGTACAAAGCAGTAACTTCAAGACCTTTTGTTGAACTATGTGGGTGATGGGCCCCCAGCCAGGATATGGAGATGATAGCTCCAATTTGGGTCAGTTGTTGGGCTTTCCGTATTGATTCTGCTGACCTACCAAGGAGACAATACTCCCCTGTTCCTCAATATGCCAGTTTTCCACTTGGTATTATGTTTGAAAGCCTCAGGTGGGTAGGGATTTGGGCTATATGGAATGTTCTGCAGAGCACAGCAGACCTTTGTTATTTGGTAAATTTCATATGAAATTCAATTACCTGTGAAGTCACCCTAGGGGACTAAGTTACATAGGAAAAGCAAAATTGTCAATTCATTTTCCAACTAGGGATTTCTTTTCAAAAGGAGACTTGATTTTATTTTAATAATATAAAATCAAAATGCACAAGAGAGGAAGCAAAACTCATGAGACTGATATGGATAAATGAGTAGAAGAATTATTTGATGCCCTTCTACTCACCACCCCACCATTCCTGCAGTAGTTGAAGTAATTTATCTAAAGTTCAGGTGTAGCTGTAGCTAGATCACTTCTAATATTAAGATATTGAGGATGGAGTATGTTTCCAGGGGCAGAAACTGTGCTGTTTTCCTTTGTGAATCCCTATACTCTTTAGTATAGGGATTGTGCACATACTGGGTTTCCAGAGGTTACTAACTGTTGAAATCTTATTCGGCAAGACCAACTGTAGCTGGCTGGAAATAGCCTTGGAGTTGCTCTGCTGCTGCAGTCCCAATATCACCTGCCTTCAGCTTCTGCAGCATTTTAAAGGATTTCAGAATTTGTTCTGAGAGCCAGCTTAGAAGAGGTTGGTAAAAGTGGCTGTTGATTTCTGCAAAGAATACAGTTCCCCTGAAGATGGTGTGCACAGGTGGCCAAGGGCTCTGCACTATTAGAAAAAGTCTTTAATTGTGTTCAACCTGTTAGACACTGAAAACTGCCTCACAGAGGCAACAGTGCCTTTACAGTCCAGGTGTGGATGACTTGGCTAAAGATCCTTCCTTTCTAGAGGACATCTGGCTCCCCCATTCATGGGTATCGGTAATAAGTTTAGAGGTAGAAATGCTTTCCATGTGAACAGAAATCACATAGTAGGCACTTGATATATTAGTGTCAGATGAAGTGGAAAGCCTCATTCTCTGATGATTGACTAATGTTGGAAGAAGATTAAGGGTGAGTGAACATCTCATCTCTGTCGGGTGGTCAGGAGCAATAAAGTATTCTGCAGTTTTGAGTTAGGGAAGTCTCCTTGGTTGTTGAGACATACCCCTTATCCTGATGGACTAGGAACTTAACTGTCCCATGCCCAATGTCCTTCAGCATCTTCAGCTCCATTGCTTCTTGATGCTTCAAAGAAGGTGGGAGGCTTGGTTTCCAGTAACTGGTAGGTTGTAATGGACTCTTGTTATTGTTGTTGTTCAGTCACTAAGTTGTGTAAAAGTCTTTGTGACCTCATGGACTGCAGCACACCAGGCTTCCCTGTTTTTCACCATCTCCTGGAGTTTGCTCAGACTCATATCCACTGAGTTGGTGATGCCTTCCAAACGTCTCATCCTCTGTCACTTTCCAATGAGTTGGTTCTTTGCATCAGGTGGCCAAAGTACTGGAGCTTCAGCTTCAGCATTGGTCCTTCCAATGAATATTCAGGATTGATTTCCTTTAGGATTGAATGGTTTGATCTCCTTGCTGTCCAAGGGACTGTCAAGAGTAATGGGCTCTACCCATCTTTCCAGATGGTGGTGATGGGATAGCTAGAGAGAGAGTCTGGGTTCATCTTTGTGAATGTGGTACTGTTACTTTGACAAGTAGATAAGTTAGTTCTATGGTCTGCTGGGTAATTATATTTTTTAAGTAAGATTAACTTCTTAATTACTCCTAAAGGAGAAGCTGTAATATCAAACTGTGATTGTTTTTGGCAGGCAGCCAGGGAAAAAGAACGTAATTAAATGTGTGACTACTTCTTTCCAAATATGAAAGGCATACTTCTCAGTAGGTTTATTTAACCTTTAGATAAAAACAGACTTAAAAATGAATAGACATTAGCTATGGAAAGAGACTTCTTTAAAAACAAATTTTATTTTTTAAGCAATAGTCTACTAAATGAATTGTCTTATACTGTACTAATAAAACTTGAGTAAAAATGAAAAATTATGTGAAATATCTTAGATTTTTCTCAAAAGTATAGTTTCAGACTTTATAATTCGATAAATATTTTTGAAATAATATACTACACCTAGGAAAAATTGTATTTCCTACAATCCTCCTAGGTTCTCTAGCAGAGGGCCCTGTAAATTGGACTGACCAAAAAAGCATACAAACTTACTTGTGTTTTATATGACACAGCCTTCATAAGGAAATGAAGAAATGGTTACACTTGAGCGTTTTTATACTAGGTTTGATGGGGAGTGGAAGAATGTTGGGACAAAGGGTATGAGCTGAGGGTAGTAAACTGGGGGAAATTTAGCAAGACCTGTGTATTTGGATTCTTCTTGGCATCCCTCTGTCTAACCATCCCCTGGTAACCACCACTTTGCTTCTATAAGTTCAGCTTTTATAGATTCCACATGTAAATGATATAATATTCATTTCTCTGACTGACTTATTTCACTTAGCGTAATGACCTTAAGATTCATCTGTGTTGTTGCAAATGGCAGGATTTCCTTCTTTCTCACATCCAAATAATATTCCATTGGATATATATGCCACATCTTCTTTATCCATTCATCCATTGTTGGACACTTAGGTTGTTTGCATGTCTTGGCTATTGTGAATAATACTGCAGCAAATATGGGAGTACAGATACTTCTCTGAGATACTGTTTTCATTTCCTTTGGGTATATACCCAGAAGTAGGATTGCTGGGCCATATGGCAGTTCTGTTTTTAATTTCTTTAACTCCATACTGTTTTTCCTAGTAGCCAATTTTCATTGCCACCAATAGTACATAGGATACTTTTCCCCCCACATTCAATACTTGCTATCTTTTGACTTTTTGGTGATAGCATTTTAAATACGTATGAGGCAATATCTCATTGTGTTTTGATTTGCATATTCCTTATGATTTCATGTACCTGTTGGTCATTGCCTATTTTTTAATCAGATTTTTTGGGTGGCTATTATGTTGAATGAATTCTTTATATATTTTGGAGATTAACCCTGTGTCAGATATATTATTTGAAAATATTTTATTCCCTTTTGTAGGTTACCTTTTCATTGATTTTTCTTTTTTGGCTGTGTTTTCTAGTCTGGTATAGTGCTGCTTACTAATTTTTGCTTTTATTGCTTATGCTTTTAGTATTAAATCCAAAAAATTATTGCTTTGCCCCCTAGTTTTGATCTAGGAGTTTCACATTTTTTCAGTTATTATGTTTAAGTCTTTAATCCATTTTAAGTTAATTTTTGTGAGTGGCATAAGATAGGGATCCAATTTCTTCTGCATATGGTTATTCAGTTTTCCCAATACCATTTATTAAATAATATTCTCTCTCTGTTGAGTATTCTTTGCCATCTTGCAAATATTAATTGGCCATATGTGAGAAGATTTATTTCTGGGCTTTCAATTCTATTCCGTTGGTTTATGGGTCTACTTTTCTGCCAGTACCATGCTATTTTGATTACTATAACTTTGTAATATATTTTGAAATCAGGAAAAGTGATGTCTCCAGCTTTGTTGCATTTTCTCAAGATTGCTTTGGCTGTTTTTGTTATTTTGTGTTTTTATACACATTTTAGGATTGTTTTCCCTAGGTCTGTGAGAAAAAAATCGTTGGACTTTTTAGTCAAAGCTACAGTTTTTCCATAGTCATGTACAGATATGAGAGTTGGACTATAAAGAAAGCTAAGCGCTGAAGAATTGATGCTTTTGAACTGTGGTATTGGAGAAGACTCTTGAGAGTCTCTTGGACGGCAAGGAATTCCAACCAGTTCATCCTAAAGGAAATCAGTCCTGAATATTCATTGGAAGGACTGATGCTGAAGCTCCAATACTTTGGCCACCTGATGCGAAGAACTGACTAATTTGAAAAGACCTTGATGCTGGGAAAGATTGAAGGTGGGAGGAGAAGGGGATGACAGAGGATAAGATGGTTGGGTGGCGTCACTAACTTGATGGACATGAGTTTGAGTAAGCTCTGGGAGTTGCTCATAGACAGGAAAGTCTGGTGTGTTGCAGTCCATGGGGTCACAAAGAGTCAGACACAACTGAATGACTGAGCTGAACTTGAACTGAGAGATTGAATTGAATCTATAGACTTTTTTGGGTAATATAGCTATCTTAATAATACAAATTATTCTAATCCATGAATATGGGGTGTCTTTCCATTTGTTTGTGTATTTTTCCATTTATTTTATCAACATTTTATAGTATTCAATGTACAGATTTTTCACTTCCTTCATTAAATTATTCCTGAATATTTTATTGTTTTTGATGATATCGTGAATGGAATTGTTATTAAAATTTCTTTCTCAAAATTTTTTTCTTGGTGTATAGAAGCACAACTACTTTCTATATGTTGATTTTGTATCCTGCAACTTTACTTAACTAATTGTTTAGTTCTAACCACTTTTTGGTGGCATCTTTAGGACTTTTTTATGTGTGAGGTCATGTCCTCTGCAAACAGATAGTTTTAGTTCTTTCTGATTTGGATGTCTTTTATTTCTTGTATGATTGCGCTCACTAGGGTCTATAGAGCTGTTTTGAATAGGGGTAGTGAGAGTGTACATACTTGTCTTTTTCATGGTCTTAGAATAAAAGCTTTCAATATTTCACCATTGAATTATGATGTTTGCTGTAGGTTTGTCATATATGGCTTTTATTGTGTTGAGATTCCGTGTATACCCAATTTGTTGAGCCTTTTTTTTTAAATCATGAAATGATCTTGTATTTTATTGATTGCTTTTTCTCCATCTATTGGAATGCTCATATTATTTTTTTATTATTCATTCTATTAAATGTGGTGTATCACATTTGTGTATGTTAAATCATCCTTGCACCCCATGGATAAATCCCTCTTGATTGTGGTGTATGATCCTTATAATATGCTGTTGAATTTGGTTTCCTAATATTTTGTTGAGAGTTTTTGTGTTTATATTTATTAGGGATATTGGCCTATAGTTTTATTTTTTTATAGTGTCTAGCTTTAATATCAGGGTAATGCTGGTCTTTTACAATGAATTTGAAAGTGTTTCCTAAGAAAAACTTTCTGACCTTCCTCTGAAGCAGGTTAATAAATTTTTTATGTGCGAAGCGCCCATATAACCAGAGGAAAAGTGTTGCTTTATTTCTAAAGGGGGACAGAGGATATTGGAACAAGCAGGCTTTGCTAGGTTTCTCCAGTTAAACGAATTTACCTCATACTTTGTCCTATCTTCATATTGCTCCATGACTTTCCATTCTTCATAAGACCTAGCATTAAAAACACTCGGTTTTAACCATTTCTTTGGGTCTTCATTTGCTTATGAAGTCTCCTATGTCATGTAAAATTTACATTAAATAAATGTATATGTTTATGTCTTGCTAATCTGTCTTTTGATATTAAGTTCCAAGTTGAGAATTTACATGGATAGAAGAAAAAGATATTTTTCCTCCTTTACGCTAAAGTCTTGAAAACTATTGTTTCATATATTTTGTTCACTTTCTTTTTTAAGGTAGGCTACTCAGTCTTGGTCAGAAGCAGAATTCCTTTTTCTGAACTTCGGCTTGTTTATTTTTTTTTGCACTAAGAATCAATTTATTTATCTGCAGAAACACTGAAAAAAAGGAGATTTTTGTTTTTGCTTATGTATGGGATTTTCTTTCCCATTTTTATCTTCTAACTGATTACCATATGACTATATGCAGATTATGCTATTTTGTTTCTTAATCTCATAAGTTTCTGTTTTACTAAGTTATTTAAAATTTTCTCTTTGATTGCCTTGGTTTTATAGGTGTGTTGTTGTTTAGTTGCTAAGTCATGTCCAACTCTTTGCAACCCCATAGACTGTAGCATGCCAGGCTTCCCTGTCCTTCACTATCTCCTGGAGTTTGCTCAAATTCATGTCCAACTGCTGCATAATCTACAAATAGAAAGGAAATACAATTGTATCTAATTTTCATGTTTTTAGTTGCTTTTCTCTTATCTGATTATGTTGGCTAATGCCTCTTATAATATAATAGTACATAAAGATAATGAGCATCCTTGCCTCATTTCAGACATTAGTCAAATGATTCCAGTGTTTCCCTATTAAATAAGATGCTGACTTTAGGATTGAGGGACACACACACATATCCATAATTTCTGAGTATTTTTTTCTTTTTTGAAATCGGGAATGGTATTGAATTCTATCGGAGGGTCCTTTTAGTGTTTCTAGAGATAATCGTATGGTTTTTCTCCTTAAATCTGTTAAGACGGTGAATTACATTAATGAATATGTAATATCTAAAAGTGAACCATTTCATGAAGTTATCACAATATTGTTAATTGACTGTACTCCAAAATAAATGGGAAAAAAAAAAAGTGAACCAGTCTTACATTCCTAGGAAAGAATTCCACTTGTTAAAACAATTTATATTTTTTGTTATTCACTTTATATATATGATTTTACATCCATATTCATAAGTGAGGTTTATAGGGTTTTTTTTTTTTGCAGTTTTTTTAAAAGTTAAATTTAGGTATCAGTATTATATCTTCTTCATAAAATGAAGTTGACAATTTATTCTTCTTTTTGTTTGCTCTTTTTATTAACATAGGAGCAATTTTATTAATATTGGAATTATCCATTCCTTGAAGGTTTGATAGAATTTCCCCCATAAAATCATGTTTCTGTGATGTTTTTTGAAAATTTATTTATTTTTTAATTGAAGGATAATTGCTTTACAGAATTTTGTTGTTTTCTGTCAAACCTCAACATGAATCAGCCACAGGAATACTTATATCCCCTCTCTTTTAAACCTCCTTCCCATCTCCCTCCCCATCCCACCCTTCTTGGTTGATATAGAGCCCCTGTTTGAGTTTCCTGAGACATACAGCAAATTCCTGTTGGCTATCTATTTTACATATGGTAATGTAAGTTTCCATGTTACTCTCTCCATACATCTCACCCTCAGCAGTAGTTTATTTGGGGGAATAATTCTATTTCTTTTATGAAAATTGATGTTTACTATCTGTTTTGGGGTCAATATGCAGAAGGTATGTTTTTTAAGAAAATTATCCCTTTTATCCAGGTTTTCAGATTTATTTGCTTAGAGTTGGTAAAAGACTTTTTTGGGATTTTAAACATAACCTCTGTTTCAATATTCTTTTCCTTTTATAGTTTTTTATTTATTTATGGCTTGTCATTTTTCTTTTTGTTGAGTGGGTTTTGGTCTATTTTGTTGTCATTTTCTACCATGGCATCTGCATTCTTAAATTTATTTAGTAATCTTACTGAAAATTTTTTTTCTTTCCTTTCTTTTCCCTTAGGGTTTGCTAGCCTCTGAGATGGTTCCTTTTCTTTCTGAGAGAGATTTTTGTCTGTTGCCCACCACCTCTAGGTCCCTCCTGCTACCCTTTTCATGCAATTGACGTCTGATTCTGGGACTGGCTGTGCTATGCTGTGCCATGCATTTGATCACTTACATGTAGACTGAAATTTCTACTATCTTCTCTGACTCCTATCTTTGCTCTGGGATTGGGTTATACATGGTATTATTTGTTCTTCTTGGGATGTATGGATAGAGTCCTTCATCTGCAGAGATTCTGAAAGTACAAGAATGATCCAAGTATCAGAGAGAAATAGCTCCTAAACAGGAATGTTTTAGATATAAGGCTCTAAGAAGGCCTTTATAGTGAGGTGACACTCCTTAAAAAAAGGAGTAGAATTCTACTGAAGGGTCATTTTAGTGTTTCTTTTTTTGACACAAGAAGGTGACACTTTAGCAGAATCCTGAATAAGGTGAGAAAGTGACCATATAAGAGCCAAAGGAATATTTGGACTTGGAGTCAGAGAAGTAGCCATGAGTCAGACCATGGAGTTTAGATTTTTTCCTAAGAGTAACTGGAAGCCATTGGAGGATGTTAAGGGAGAAGTAACAGAGTTCTCTTTAGAGGGACCTCTTGGACTGTACCTCAGAAGATGAAATGAATGAGTTGAGAGAAACTGGGAGACTAATTACAATGTTATTGTATGAGAAGATGGTGTCTAAACTGGAGTGATAACTGGACATGTTGTATAAGAAGTGATCAGACTCAGAATATGTTTTAAAGTTTTACTGGATGGGACTTCCTGATTGAGTGGATATGGATGTGCAAGAGAACTATCCAGGATAAATAGGGTGAAGGTGATGCCATTTTCTGAGATGGAAAGTCTTGACTGAAGAGCAAATAATGGTGGTGGTGGTGGGTGTCAGTAACTCTTCTCTAGACATGTTAAGATTGAGATGTTTGTTAGACCTCTAGGTGGAGATGTTGATAGGTGAGAGGTTGTAGCTTTGTAGATAAATACATTTTTGAAATTGTCAGCAAACTTAAAATCACAGTCACTTTCTAAGTGCTGTCAGGAATGAGTGAAAGAAGGGCACAGACTGAGCCCTAGGTTTCTCTAGATTTAGAGCTCAGAGAAAGGAGGAACCAAACAACAGGCCCCAAGGAGGACTGGCCAGTATGAGATGAAAGATGTTAGGGGAATATGGTGGTGCAGGACCCATGGTAGGCCAGCCTTTCAAGGAGAAGGTGTGGTCAGTGGGTCAGATGCCACTGTGGAGGTGAGTACAATGAGTAGTAAGAAATGGCCATCGGGTTTGGCAACATGGAGGTCATGAGCATGCTTGATTAGCATGGTTTCCGTGGAGAGGTAGAAAAGTCTGGTTGGAACAGATTAAGAAAAAAGTGGGAAAAAAGAAGTGGAGAGAGAGACAGATGACTGTTTTTTTGAGGTTTTTTTTTTTTTTTTTTTTTTTACTAAAAATATATAGAGATATGGAGTGGTCACCAGAGAGGAGTGTGGGCTCAAGGGGTGGAATATTTAAGGGACACTTAATGGTACACTTGAAAACTGTTACGTATTATCTGGTACAGAGAAAACAAATTGATGCAGGAGCGAGAGGAAGCAGTGTGTGTGGACATTAGATAAAGATGGTGGGTGAAATGGGTAATTTCTCTACCTATTTCTGGCATTTTGGAGTGTGATAGAGTGAACTGAGAAAGGAAGTGAGGGCCCATTTGAAAACTGAGAGTGTTACCTTAAAAATGGACCTTGTTCCTGTATTTCATTCTTGCCAGTCAAGTGCAAGCGCAGAAGTGGAGATAGGGGCTCACCAGGGCAAGGGATAACGGGGCGAAGGAATTCCGTGTGGATGCAGGACTGTCTAACCAGCGCTGGGTAAAGAGGGCCACGAGGAAGACTATGGACATCTTACAGACAAAAACTGAGAACTAACGGTGGGGTCAAAGAATTGGGATCACAGAGGAAGGGAGGAAACGAAACAGGACTGGTGATGATAGTCTAAGCGGAAATATAGTCGGAACGGAGGTTTTAGGAATTAAACAGTAGTATATACAATTAGAAGCCTAGGGTGGGACCACTGACATGGGAGGCCGAGGTGGTGAAGGACAAGATTTTTGCAAGTGAGGAAATCCAGGAACAAGAATGCCAGTTTTGGGTGTGTCTTCCAATTTTAAGTCCGTGTCAGCAGGAATGATGACAGAAGTAGAGGTGGAGCTGGATGCAGAAATTGTCAACAGGGGAAGTGCCCGAACAGGTGGTATACGGGGCTGCAGCCAGATGATGTGGCAGGTGCTGTAAGGGGAGGTATGTGCTTCGGTTTAAATGTGAGAGGGGGCGTGGCCTGAAAGCAGCAGTGAGAAGTAAATGGGATCAAGTACTTAAAGAGACCTTCCTGTGTATAATAAACACTCTACAAACGGCTGATAGTGTCTAGTCCTAAATGTTTGGTGAATACATGATCTTGAAAATGTAGTGCCGTGTACAGAGCGGGCTCAGAAAATGTGAATGTGTTCAACAGGGTCCCAGACCAAAAACGAAACAGAACTCTCCGTTTGCTAATCTGAAGGGAGATTTTGGCCTCCCAGAATTTTGAGTGTGGATTTGTCTTACTGACCGTGCAGAACTCTGGTGGATAATAGTCTGTGTCTAGCCATCTAGGCCATGTTGGCTTCTTTGTGTACATTAGATAAATGATGCTGTGCAAATGTAGATTATTAGCAAGCTATAAAATGATCTCATGTAAGAAGTTTAATGTGGGGCCTTTTAAACATTCTAGCTGTTTGAAGGACGGAGCAGCATGAGTGATTAAAACTCACTGGCTCTCGTGGCCTCAACGCTCCTGGAATGCTTGGAAAAATGAGATCACAGGGTTTGATGTACAGTCAAATAAATGTGAACATCCCACTTGGACTTTGCTCTGTCTTCCTGCTCGTTTAGAATGATTAGATCATTATGTTTGCAAGAAAGTCAAATTAATAAGCTTGTTATGCATGGTTAACTGCATGGATCCACAGGCTCTGAGGCATAACTCACATATTTTTAGAGATTCCTGAAGAGAGGAAAGTTTAGGAAGTTGAGCCTTGAAAAATGGAGGCCAACAGATACTCAGATTTCCTTTTAGTTTATCTTAACTAATAATTGATCATTTCCAAGGACTAATTTAGAAATAGCAGCATTTCAGAGAAGATAATTGGAACAATTTAATCTGCCTATCTATAAAAGTGGAGGAAGAAAGCAGGGATTTCTTGTTAATGTTTCATGTGAGATCAATAGGTAAGTAAGTTCACACAGAAACAGAAAGTGACCCAGAAGTAAAGAGAAATAACAGAGTATATTTACTTGCTGAAGGACATTAAACTCCAGAGGTTCTTTTCGTACTTTTTTTACTAGTTTAAAAACTTGATATATGCTTATCACTGGAAATTTTAGTGATACCAAAGTATATGAAATAAAAGGAAAAGTCATTTTTTGAGCTAGGCTACTTTGCTGCCCGCTGGCTATTCCAGCCTTTGTAGGTTTTCACAGTTGACCGTTTTGTGTATACCTGTGCACATGAGAAGGTACTTCATCTTAACAAGAAGATGTATGATCTTATACATTGTTTCACTGGTTTTGTTTTACTTCCTTCTCTCTTCCCCTCTACCCCCCCCACATACATATATGTTCATGTTGTTGAATACACATCTACCTCGTTCTGTTTAACAACTGTTTTCAATAATGGTGGCTGTACCATATTTTAAGAAACTAGTTTCCTGTTGATGGATGTTTAGCTTTTTTATTCTTACAAATAGAGCTATGACAAACATTCATTTACACATGCCTTTGTACCCTTGTGGAGTGTGTGAACTCTGAGCTTTGAAGTGTCAGGTTTAAAGAACAGGAAAATTTTTAGATGTGGCTAGATTTCCCCAGTCTTAGAGATTGCCTGTTTATCCAGTACTCTAGCCAACACTGGATATCAGCTAGCAGCGGAATATCATTGTTTTAATGTACATTTCTGGAAACATTAACATTGCTGAGCATCATTTCATGTTTCTTTGTAATTTCCTCTTCTATATATTGTCTGTCCTATAACCATTTTTGCATTGGTTTATCTTTTTCTTTTTAAAATATATTTTATTTTAAATTTATTTTTAATTGAAGGATAATTGCCTTATTAATATTGTCTTGGTCTCTGCCACACATCAACATGAATCAGCCACAGGTGTACATATGTCCCCTCCCTCTTGAACCCCCCTTCTCATCCCCACTGTTGTCACAGAGCCCTAGTTTGAGTTCCCTGAGTCATACAGCTAACTCCCACTGGCTGTTTTACATATGGTAGTGTATGTGTTTTTCTTATTGACTTTCTCATTGAATGAGGCAAATGCAGTATCTGTCACATATGTTGAGAATATATTTGCCATTTTCTTTTAAATTCTGACTTCAGTGTGTTTTGCCATATCTTCTGTAGTTCAAAAGAAACACTCTAGTTTGGTGACTTAGGGGATTCCCTGGTGGCTCAGATGGTAAAGAATCTGCCTGTAATGCAGGAGACCAGGGTTTGATCCCTGGGTAGGGAAGATCCCCTGGAGAAGGAAATGACAACCCACTCCAGTATTCTTGCCTAGGAAATCCCATGGATAGAGGAGCCTGGCAGGCTATAGTCTGTGGAGTTGCAAAGAATTAGACACGACTGAGTAATGAACACACACACACATACACTTCAGAGACTTGAGGCTAATTCCAAGCTCCCTAAAGTAGCATTTGATGTGTGAGGGCCCTAGCCTCCTGGCTGTAGCAGCCCCTGCTGCAGGCTTGCCAGCTTATCTCCTCTGGCAGCCTCTCCAAGATAATAGAAGTCCACTGAGTACTTGTCTGGGGCAGTATTAGATTATTGTATCATGTACAAGCAATGTGCTTTAGTGGCAAGAGGGTGGGTCTGGATTCAGACTCTTGGTTTGGGTTTTTTTTTTTTTAGCAATTGTATGTAATTGTGTGATCTTTGAGCTTCACTTTTGAAACAAGGATTAACCCTGTCATGTCTCACAGGACTGTTGTGGGAGTCACATGATACATCCAAAATAAATTGGTTTAAGTTAAAAAGGGCTCTGTGTAAATTTTTATTAGTCATGTGACAGTTTTTTTTTTTAGCTAGTAAAGAACTCTTTGAGGGGGACCCTAGGAAGCTGTAAAAGTGTGACTCTTCCCTCTCCCATGCCTCCTTATCCCTGTGTCACAAAGTCTTTGATTTTATTGATTTTGCTTCCTAATAGACTTTAGAATTGTTCTCTTTGTTTCCATTCCCATACAGTCATCCTAGTCTGGATCAAATCTGGGTTAAAGGTGGGTCAGCAGGGTAGCCCTGTGATACGGGAGTGATATGACTAGAAACACGAGATAGAGAAAATGGGTTGGATGACATTATGGGGGTAAGAGGTAAAATTTCTGTCTCCACCCCCACCGCCCCATAGCAGGGCTGCCCTGTACTGTAGCATAGAATGTACACTGTGCTATACACAGCCTGCATAGCCAGCACACCACATGTGCCAGGGCTACCTGAGGGTATGTGCTCGTCAGATGGTCCCCGTCCTCCCTGTAAAGAGGACAAGGCCTGCTCAGGGGCAGGTTTGTTCTGTTGATCAGGATATTATTTGGCGGCTCTGAAAGACAGGCTTCTTTGCCTCGCTTTCTTCAAGCAGTTGCAGACATGTCTCTAAATCAGCTTTGGACAAATATGTGAAGACTGCTGGTTGAAGAAGACCCCAAATTATGAGCCCCCATAGCTCGGCTCTGCCCTTGTGTAAGTTACCCCTCTCAGCCTCACTCTTGTCCTGCCAAACTGTCCTGATCTTTAGAGAAGAGGAACCTCATCATGTCATCTCCCTACTTAAAAGCCTTCAGTGGATTTCTGTTGCTCTTATTATGAAAACCGAGATCCTTAGTGTGACCTAAGAGACCCTATGAGGTCACCCCTGGATCTGCCCACGTCCACACCTGCACGGTTCCCGCCTGCCTGTTCCCTGCTGCTCTGTCTGAGCTCAGATGAAAAGCCATCTCCATAGAGAAGCCTTCCCGGCAGTCCAGGCTCCATCAGGTCCTCTGTTGTTGGCTTTCTCTTTATACCCTGCTCTTTTCATAGCACTTATGACAAATATTTGTTGTCTAATTTGCTGTGTATTGTCAATCACTCTTGCTGAATTCTGTATGTTGTTTTCATTATTGTATTTTTAGTACCTCACAATACATCTTGTACACAGTGGACACTTTATTTGTTGACAGATAGAATGGATGAATAACTGAGGCACTCTGGGAAATTTACATGTGACCAGGACTTTCTCCCTGTTGGAAGCTGACGTCCCCCAGGGAACGGGGGCCTTTGCAAAGGACGAGTCTCCTTTTTCTGGAAGGATAGCAAGACCAGAGACCTGTAAACCTACCTAGGCTGTAAGTGGTCCCACCTGCTCTGAAGTTGCCTTTTAGTGACTTCTCTTCCTTTCAAGGTTACCAGCATCTTATAATGATGGTTCCTCTGCCTTCTCTTTGTTTGTTTTTAATCTGACTTGGTGAATGTAAGAGGGATGTGGTTAGATATCAGGAAATCTCCAAGAACACCACCCTTGCTCCTTAGAGTTAAATTCCTGAGCTGTGACCCTCTGTATAAAGTCTCCGGAGCCAGTATAGTAGAGCTGTCCTTTACTCCTAAGGCTGGGGGACTTTTAGGTGACTGTATCACTGATTTGTTATGCTTTTTCTGTCATTTGACCCAAGAGTAAAATTTTCAAACTTTCTCTTTGAGAACATGTACAAATTCTTCTTTTACTGCCTTTATGTAAACTTGGCAGATTGAATACACAAACTGCTCCTTCCAAGAACCCTGCCAGAATTCCTCTACTACATATAGTGAGGATGGTCAGTATTAAGGAAATGAAAGAGATCAGGTTAAGTGCCCAGGATTTAAGACTCTACCTCTGACTTAGGCTCAGAAATTCTTAATACTTGACTAGCTATTCTACAGATATTTAAAACTACTTGCTTAGTGAATAAAAGAATTAATATTTATTCTTCAGACAATCATCTCTTATCTCAGGAATTAAAATTTTTTTTTCTTTTTTTTTTAAAAGGCATTCAAAGTTCTCATTAAATCTTAGAGTGCGGGCAAGGGATGAATTAAAGTGTCTGCTGATCAGCTGTTAAAACCTTTTCCATGTCAAAGATCACATAGGCATTGCTTTAACAGAAGCCTTTGGATTCCGTATTTTTTTCCCTAAAACTCTGTGTACATCTTTTTTCTCTCTGATCTCCTAAATTGGCCACTTTGTTGATTTGCAAAGAAAATGCAATTTCCTGTTAATTGTGTCCTTTGATCTATCTAAAAGATTCTGCAAGTTTGGGAGAAAGCTGTTTATGAAATGTGCCTTGGTTGATAGTGCTGTCCCCAGGAACATTCTCTTTAGAGTACTTTTGCATGAAGCCGGCAAGCATCTTTCATCCTGGGACTGTTAAAGTGCGAGCAGGGAGTTATTTAAATTGTTAGGAGCACAAATGCTTGTTGTTCTGCTGGATGGAAGAGCACATTCATTTTCCTTATTGACTCTCAGGTTAAGAATACATGCATTTTGTATTAGCTCAGCTTTTATATCTTCAGCCTGCTGAACAGGAAAAGCAAATGGGGTTGGCCGTGCATGATACTGCATTTATATAAAATTGTTTCACTCTCTGGAAAGAGTTGTAAATCAAGAACGAAGGTGATGATTAATTTTGCACAGCTGCAGGAGCATCTTGGTTCCATATCGGTATTTGTTCTGGTGTTGCATTCTAATTGTCAGATATGAATCACTAAGGTGAGGCCGTATCCAAGAGGTGGGGAGTTGGACTTGATTTCTCAGTGATAGGAGTGACAAAGAATTTATGGCTATGTCTTAAACCGCCATAGATGTGTATTGTAATGTCCCCTGTACACCATTGCTTCATTGAACTGTTTCATGAAGAGCCAGCCCAGCAAAATTGGGTCAAAGACTATTAGAGGCAAGATGTGTTCAGGGTTTACATTTTCAGAGTTAGTGGCATGTCAAAGGTGAACTTGGGGCAGGAGGCAGGCTGTGTGGGAAATGAGGTTGTCTACTTAGGAGGCTGCTCCAGGAAGGCCTTGATTTAGGGTCTCTGCTTTGGCCTGTGTTTCCTGAATTGTGGCCTTTACCCTCTGGGTCATGAGGCCATGGGGTCGCAAAGAGTTGGACACGACTGAGCAACGAACACTTTCAACCTCCGGGTCATTTGGGGGAGTGTCAGGGCAAAAGCGGGCTTTTCTGAGAAGGCTTGTTTTACTCAAGGATTCTGGGGAACTTTAATTAGGGAACTGAGGATACAATTTCATATACTTTTTATAAAGATAAAACAAAGGTCTTTGAAGGGTTTGAGCATGGGAGTGAGGTGGTTAGAGCTGCACGTAGAATTGGTCACTATTGTCAGGACTGAGGAAGGGGTGGGTGAAGCAGGACCAGGATGCTGGCTAGCTTCTAGGATAGCATTCAGAAAGTATGGTGTGACAGCCAGGGTTAGAGATGAAGGACTGAGCAGTGAGGGGACCGAGGAGGGAGAGAGGAGGTGTGTGGTGTAGCAGAGTGGAGGAATCAGTAGTGACCAGGTGTCTGGCTTGGGCCAGTGGCTGGTTGGTGATGCCACCCACTCCTGAGACTGAAATCAGGAGGGGAAACAATGTGTAGGAAGGCGTGTTAACCATATCCTTTTTTGTTTTCTATATTCTGATGCTTCACATCTGGGACCTTGCTGATCCTGGGGGACTGTCCCTCCCAGGGTTAGCTAATTCCTAGAGACAAAAACTCATGTGTGGGCAGTACAGACCAACCGATTGTCACCCCAACCACCTCCTTTATCAGTCCCTTCTATCCACTATTCACCTGCCTTAATCACTCAACACACAGACACCAGATAACTATGGATAGCCCCTAAGCCTCACAGTCTGCTAAATTACTTACATTCATCTACCATGCCTGATCTGATCCTTCCTGTGAGACCACAGTAAAGGCTCTTGCCTGCATTTCACCATTACCCCACCCCTCTGCCTCCTGACTGACCCTGCCTTATCCTTCCTCTGTGCCCCTTGCCCTACACTTGCCTCCTGTTTCCAGGGAGCTGAATGTGTACAGAATTTATTCCTGTATGACAATATTTCCATATCTATGTGTCTTACCACACATACTAGAATTCTAAAACAAATTCCAGGAACTCTTAAGACCATGGGATTGATGGGGAGTTTGGTGTTATAACCTGTTGAGTTTGAAGTGGTCTGGGGTATTAGAATACTTGGATATAGATATCTAGGAGCTGTTAGACATAGGAATTTGGAGCTTTAGGAAAGAAGTCCCAATATTTCCTCTCCATTATATCTCCTAGGGTTGCTGTGGGATGGATATAGGTGAGATTCATGTAGGAGGAGGCCTTTGAAAATTATGAAGTGCTGTGTCAGTAAAAAGTACTCTTATTTTATCACTTGCCTTTAGAGTCTGGAGCTATATACCTTGCTGAGAATAAAGGGAATTTTGCCTTATCCGCTTATTGGCCAATCTCTATTCAGACAGAAGCTTTCATAGGAGTTCCCTTAGCAGGATGTTGCTGCCACCATACTGGCTTGGGTTTGATTTTTTTTTTTTTAGAAAGAGCAGTCTGACAAAAATAGAAATATAGATCAATGGAACAGGATAGAAACCACAAAATAAACCCATGCACCCATGGGCAATTAATCTATGACAAAGGAGGCAAGACAAATGGTGCTGGGAAAACTGGAAAGCTACATGTAAAAAAAATGGAATTAGATCATTCTTTAATACCATACACAAAAATAAGCCCCAAATGTGAGACCAAACACTATTAAACTTCTTGGGGAAAACACAGGCAGGACATTCTCTGACATAAATCACAGCAGTATGTTTTTTGATCTGTATCTAAGAATAATGGAAATAAAAACAAAAATAAACAAATGGACCTACTAACTCAAAAGCTTTTGCATAGCAAAGGAAACAATAGACAAAGTGAAAAGACAGCCTACAGATGGGGAGAATATATTTGCAAATGATGTGACCAATAAGGGATTAGTCTCCAAAATCTACATACAGCTTATGACACTTAACAGCATCAAAACAAACAGCCCACTCAAAAAATGCACAGAAGACCTGAATAGACATTTCTCCAGAGAAGACATACAGATGGCCAATAGACATGTGAAAAGGTGCTCAACACTGTTGCTTATTAGAGAAATGCAAATCAAAACTACAATGAGGTATCACCTTATACCAACCAGAGTGGATATCATCAAAAAATCCACAAACAATAAATGCTGGAGAAGGCGTGGAGAGAAAAGAACACTCTTAAACTGTTGGTGGGAATGTAAATTGGTACAGCCACTGTGGAGAACAGTATGGAGGTTCCTTAAAAAACTGAAACTAGAGCTACCATATGACTCTGCAATCCCACTCCTAGGCATATATCCAGAGAAGAACATAATCCGAAAGGATACATGGACCCCTATGTTAATTGCAACACTGTTTACAATAGCCAAGATGTGGAAGCAACCTAAATGTCCATCAACAGAGGAATGGGTAAAGAAGATGTGGTACATAAATACACTGGAATGTTACTCAGCCATTAAAAAGAATGAAATAACGCCATTTGCAGCAACGTGGACCTAGAGTTTGTCATACTGAGTGAAGTAAGTCCGACAGAAAAGGAGGAATATTGTATGACACACTTCATACGTAGAATCTAAAAAGAAATGATATAAATCAACTTACAAAACAGACTTACAGACTTAGAGAAGAAACATTGTTGGGGGAGAAGGATGGGGAGAAGGGATAGTTAGGGATGGACATACACACTCTTATATTAAAAATGTATAATCAACAAGGATCTACTCTATTGCACATGAACTCTGCTCGATATTGTGTGGCAGCCTGGATGGGAGGGGAGTTTGGGGGAGAATGGATACATGAATATCTATGGCTGAATCCTTTCGCTGTTCACCTGAACTTATTACCACATTGTTAACTGGTTATACCCCAACACATAATAAAAAGTTTAAAAAAAGAGCAGCTGTCCTAGCAACAAAAGGGGAATATCGGAAAGTGAATGCAGTTGGTCCTTGAACAATATGGGTTTAAGACTATGTGAATCAACTTATACAAAGGTTTTTTTCAATAAATGCTACAAATGATCCTCAGTTAGTTGATTCTGTGGTTGCAGAACCACAAATACAGAGGGTCGGCCAACTATGGTACTTGAGCATCTGCAGATTTTGGTGTCCACTGAGGGACACCTATATTTTCCTTTATCCTGATCTAAGGATTGTAATTGAAGGTATAAAATAAGAATAAAGTAAATATGATTTAGGATAAAATCAAGATTTGAATTTCCTTTCTTGGAAATAGTTTTCCTTCTCTTTCAAAAAACTGTTTATTTTATATCTACTTTTTGGAATTAGTACTTTTCAGTTCAGTTCAGTCACTCAGTCGTGTCCGACTCTGCCACCCCGTGAATTGCAGCACGCCAGGCCTCCCTGTCCATCACCAACTCCTGGAGTTCACCCAGACTCATGTCCATTGAGTCAGTGATGCCATCCAGCCACCTCATCCTCTGTCATCCCCTTCTCCTTCTGCCTCCAATCCCTCCCAGCATCAGAGTCTTTTCCAATGAGTCAACTCTTCGCATGAGGTGGCCAAAGTACTGGAGTTTCAGTGTTAGCATCATTCCTTCCAAAGAAATCCCAGGGCTGACCTCCTTCAGAATGGGCTGGTTGGATCTCCTTGCAGTCCAAGGGACTCTCAAGAGTCTTCTCCAACACCACAGTTCAAAGGCATCAGTTCTTTGGTGCTCAGCCTTCTTCACAGTCCAACTCTCACATAGTACTTTTAGATTTATGTAATTCACCTCAAGATTTTCTTAAACTGGGGATTAAATAGCTCTGGACCCCAGAAATCACAGAGAGTGATTAGAGAGATGACAGAGCCTCAGGGGAGTGGGGCCGTGTGACCCCACCCTTCACATCCCTTCCTCTTTCCGCAGCTTTGTGTTTGTTACCTTCTGTGCTACAAGGTGCTGCCTCTGTGATTACACCTGTCTGTCTACATCACTGGCTCCATCCCAGGGGACTCTGGTTTTTATTTGGAATTCAAAACAAAATGGAATGGAAACCAATTCAGGATGTGATCCCAAGTTAATTATCTTTTCTGAGGCTGATAACAATCAAGGACTGGACAGGCCCTTTCCTGTACAACATGCCACTGGTCAGACAGGAGTAGATGACAGAGAAGAAAATGAAAATCACTCAGCTAAATAAACCTTAGTACCTGGCTACACTGTTCCTTCATTCTTCAGTCATACATCTAATTGTTCACGTATTCAACAACTACTTATTGAACATGCCAAGTTCTGTGGCATTTGTTGTTGTTCAGTCACTAAATTGTATCTGACTGTGACCCCATGCGATCCCCTGAAGCACACCAGGCTTCCCTGTCCTTCACTATCTCCCAGAGTTTACTCAAACTCACGTCTGTGGCATATATTGGGGAAATTCAATGATGAGACAGATCCCTAATCTCATAGAGCTTATGTTGGTAGGTCTAATAAAACGATAATGCAGAAATACAGTCAGCCCTCAGTACCAGTGGAGTTTGAGTTAGGATTGGTTGAGTCTGCAGATGTGGGACCCACAGACACGGAGGGCTGACTGCACTACACTATATAAGGGACTTGGGCATCCATGGATTTTGGTATCCATCAGGGGTCCTGAAACCAATTCCCTGTGAATACTGAGTATAACTAATGAAGTAATTTTGAGCAGTTCAAGGTTAATTTCATGGGCACTAGATTACAATAGCAGGGCGTTCTGGAGGATTAATGTCAATAGACAAACATTTTATTCTTCATTGCCAATAACAAATTACCCCAAAATAATTTATTTTACTTATTACCTTTCATGGTTTCTTTGAGTCAGGAATTTAGGAATATCTGGTTCTGGCTTGAGGTGTCTCATGAGAATACAGTCATCTGAAGGTTTGACTGAGATGGGATGATGCACTTTCAGGGTGTTTTCCTTGTATGGTTCTCAAGTTCTTGCTGAGGGAGACCTCACTTTCTTTTCACGTGGGCATCTCCACCGGGCTACCTGAGTTGCTTTGTGATGTTGGTACTGGTTAACTCCAGAGTGGAATAATCCATGAAACCAAGTTGGAAGCTGCCAGGCCTTTTACGACCTAGCTTTGGAAATCACAGGTCCCTTTTGCCATATGCTATAGACTGCCTAGTTTAGTGTGGGAAGAGATCATACAACAATATCAGGAGTCATGGTTACTTTGACTGTCTGGCAGGGTAAGCTCCTGTAAGCTGACTCCCATTAAGGCCAGGTGTATAACATGAAATTAAAAAAACAGCACCTTAAAAAAGAATCGATTTTTTTACATGTAAAAATCTTGAGGGAAGGCAGTGTACAGTTATGGCAACTCCGTGCCCTTCCAGGTTTCAGGTTTTTTCCTAAGCTTCCCTACATTGTTAGGACTTTCATAAGTATTACACTGCATGATACAATGGAGAAGAAGTGGGAGAGAGAAGCGAGAAGGGAAAGACCTAGGTTTCTTGTTCAAGGAAGTCTGTAATTATAAGATGACTGCTGTAGTTCAAGCTGTCATAATTTATATTCAGATAGCAGGAAGGATCAAGAACAAAAGGGTACTTGTTAACTGAATTAGTCCCCTAGTGGATTAGTCCCCGTAAGTGGAAATCCACTTATGGAATTGCACTTATATTACACTGGCCAGAAACTAGTAATATGACTGCACAACACTATTTTATATAAGATACTTTAGCATCCATGAATTTTGGTATCCTGTATGTGCAAAGGAGGCTGGGAAATGTTTTTAAGCTAGGCACATGGCTAAAGTGTGCCTGAATAAGCAATGGGCAGTATCTGCCTGAAGTTAAAAAGAAATCTCATGCTCTTTTGCTTCTTATGTAGATTGATTGTGGACTATCAAACCCACTTGTTTTCAGTAACAAACAATTTGCAAATGTGTTTCTGATCTCTTGGGCCATTATTTTTAGGAAAATTCCTGACAAAATAAAGCCAAAATGTATATTTTCATGAATGAGGTGATTTCTAGGGCCTTAATGTTAGAATCATTTTACCAGGAGAGTTTGTTTTCCTAACATGCCCAGGGTGTGTTAGTCCCTCAGTCATGTCCAACTCTTTGCAACACCATGGACGATATAACCCTCCAGGCTCCTCTGTCCATGGAGTTCTCCAGGCAAGATTACTAGAATGGGTTTCCATTCTCTTCGGGAGATCTTTCTGAGCCAGGGGTCGAACTTGAGTCTCCCTCATTACAGGCAGAGTCTTTACCATCTGAGACACCAGGGAGGCCCAAATACAAACTCCAGGGAGGAAAGATGTTTCTGGCCAGTTTCGAACTGGGGACCTTTCTTGTGTAAGGCGAGCCTGATAACCTTGGATGTTGGTGGTGGTGGTGTTCATGTGCTGGTGTTGGTGGTGCTCGGTCATGTCCAACTCTTTGCAACCTCATGGACAGCAGAATGCCAGGCATCACTGTCTTCACCATTTCTCAGAGCTTGCTCAAACTCATGTCCATTGAGTCGATGATGCCATCCAGCCATCTCGCTTCTGTCATCCTGCATTCTTTTCCTGCCTTCAATCTTTCCCAGCGTCAGGGTCTTTTCTAATGAATTGTCTCTACACATCAGGTGGTCAAAGTATTGGAGCTTCAGCATCAGTCCTGCCAATGAATATTCAGGACTGATTTTCTTTAGGCTTGACTGGTTTGATCTCCATGCAGTCCAAGGGACTCTCAAGAGTCTTTGACCACAGTTCAGAAACATCAATTTTTGGTGCTCAGCCTTCTTTATGGTCCAACTCTCACATCCATACATGACTACTCAAAAAACCATAGTTTGGACTATATGGAACTTTGTTGGCAAAGTAATGTCTCTGCTTTTTAATATGCTGTCTAGGTTGGTCGTAGCTTTTCTTCCAAGGAGGAAGTGTCTTTTAATTTCATGGCTGCAGTCACCATTTGCAGTGATTTTAGAGCCCAAGAAAATAGTCTGTCACTGTTTCCATTGTTTCCCCATCTATTTGCCATGAAGTGATGGACCGGATGCCATGATCTTCATTTATGAATGCTGAATTTTAAGCCAGCTTTTTCACTCTTCTCTTTACCTTCATCAAGAGGCTCTTCAGTTCCTCTTCACTTTCTGCTGTAAGGGTGGTGTCATCTACATATCTGAGGTTATTGATATTTGTGCAAGCAATCTTGATTCCAGTTTGTGCTTCATCCAGCCTGCCATTTCACATGATGTTCTCTGCATATAAGTTAAATAAGCAGGGTGACAATATACAGCCTTGACATACTCCTTTCCCAATTTTGAACCAGTCTGTTCCATGTCTGGTTCCAACTGTTGCTTCTTGATCTGCATATAGATTTCTCAGGAGGAGGGTATGGTGGTCTGGTATTCTCATCTCTTTCAGAATTTTCCACAGTTTGTTGTGATCTACATGGTCAAAGGCATTAGTGTAGTAAATGAAGCAGAAGTAGATGTTTTTTCTGGAATTTTCTTGCCTTTTCTATGATCCAAAGGATGTTGGCAATTTATCTCTGGTTCCTCTGCCTTTTCTAAATCCAGCTTGAACACCTGGAAATTTTCGGTTCACGTATAGTTGAATCCTAGCTTGGACAATTTTGAGCATTGCTTTGCTAGCATGTGCAATGAATGCAATTGTGTGGTAGTTTGAATATTCTTTGGCATTGCCCTTCTTTGGGACTGGAATCAAAACTGACCTTTTCCAGTCCCGTGGCCACTGCTGAGTTTTCCAAATTTGTTGGCATATTGAGTGCATAGCTTTCACAGCATCATCTTTTAGGATTTGAAATACCTCAGCTGGAATTACATCACTTCCACTAGCTTTGTTCATAGTGATACTTCCTAAGGCCCACTTGACTTCACACTCCAAGATGTCTGGCTCTAGGTGAGTGATTACACCATTGTGGTTATCAGGGTCATTAAGATCTGTTTTGTATAGTTCTTCTGTGTATTCCTGTCACCTCTTCTTAATATCTTCTGCTTCTGTTAGGTCCATACTGTTTCTGTCCTTTATTGTCCATACTTTATTCTGCCCATCTTTGCATGAAATGTTCTCTTGGTATCTAATTTTCTTGAAGAGATCTCTAGTCTTTCCCATTCTATTGTTTTCCTCTATTGCTTTGCCTTGTTCACTTAGGAAAGATTTCTTTTCTCTCCTTGATATTCTTTGAAACTCTGCACTCAGATAGGTATATCTTTCTTTTTCTCCTTTGCCTTTAGCTTCTCTTCTTTTCTCAGCTATTTTTAAGGTTTCCTCAGACAACCGTTTTGCCTTCTTGCACTTCTTTTTTTGGGGGATGGTTTTGATCATCACATCCTACACAATGTTATGAACCTCCATCCATAGTTCTTTAGGCACTCTGTCTATAAGATCTAATCCCTTGAATCTGTCTGTCACTTCTATATAGTCGTGAGGGATTTGATTTAGGTCATAACTGAAAGGCCTAGTGGTTTTCCCTACTTTCTTCAATTTCAGTCTGAATTTGGCAATAAGGAGTTCATGATCTGAGCCACAGTCAGCTTCCAGTCTTGTTTTTGCTGATTGTATAGAATTTCTCCATCTTTGGCTGCAAAGAATATACTCAGTGTGATTTCAGTGTTGACCATCTGGTGACGTCCATGTGTAGAGTTGTCTCTTGTGTTCTTGGAAGAGGGTGTTTGCTATCACCAGTGCCTGCATTCTCTTGGCAAAACTGTTAGCCTTTGCCCTGCTCATTTTGTATTCTATGGCTAAACGTGCCTGTTTATCCAGGTAACTTTTGATTCCCTACTTTTGCATTTTTGTCCCCTGTGATGAAAAGGACTTTTTTTTTTTTTTGGTGTTCTACAAGGTCTTGTACTTCATAGAACTGTTCAACTTCAGCTTCTTTGGCATTAGTGCTTGGGACATAGACTTGGATTACTGTGATATTGAATGGTTTGCCTTGGAAACGAACAGACATCATTCTGTTGCTTTTGAGATTGCATCCAAATACTGCACATTGGACTCTTTTGTTGACTATGAGGGCTACTCCATTTCTTCCAAGGGATTCTTGCCCATAGTAGTAGATATAATGGTCATTTGAACTAAATTCACCCATTCCGGTCCATTTTAGTACACTGATTCCTAAAATGTCAATATTCACTTTTGCCATTTCCTGTTTTACCACTTCTGGTATACCTTGATTCGTGGACCTAACATTCCAGGTTCCTGTGCAATATTGTTCTTTACAGCATCAGACTTGACTTCCATCACCAAACACATCCACAACTGGCCATTGTTTCCACTTTGGTTTAGCCTCTTCATTCCTTCTAGAGCTATTTTTCCTACTAGAGCTCTTCCTCGGTAGCATTTTGGGCACCTACAGACCTGGGGAGTTCATCTTTCAGTGTCATACTTTTTTGCCTTTTTATACTGTTCATGAGGTTCTCAAGGCAAGAATACCAAAGAGGTTTGCCATTCCCTTCTCCAGTGGACCACATTTTGTCAGGGCTCTCCAGCATGACATGTCTGTCTTGGGTGGCCCTACGTGGCATGGCTCATAGTTTCATTGAGTTAGACAAGGCTGTGGTCCATGTGATCAGTTTGGTTAGTTTTCTGTGATTGTAGTTTTCATTCTGTCTGCCCTCTGATGGATGATGATAAGAGGTGTGGAAGCTTCATGATGGGAGGGACTGGCTGTGGAGAATACTGATTTTGCTCTGGTGGGCAAGACCTAACCACTACACTATAGAAACTTAGAAATGCCCATAGAAATTAAATGCTATAGATAAAGGCCCGTATATGAATAGCTTTTCATGCGAATTTTTTTTCCATTATTCATTCAAGTGCCTGACATCATCCAAAATGGACATAAAATACTTGTGCATTCTGTCTGTATTTTGTAATTGGCTTAGCTAATTATCGTGTTTTTTTTTTTGGCCTGTTTGCCTAAAGCCTTATCTCCCTAAACCAGAAAATAGGACCGTTTGGTCTTTTTTCTACATTTAGGTCTAGTTCCCTGCTTATTTAAAAAGCTAAACATGAATTTAATGTCTAGAAGAGATAAGGGGAAAGTCTAAATTTTCTACGAGTTAGCATGGCAGGCAGTTATTTAGAATAAATTGGTTAATCACAAAGGATAAGAAGAGCTTTTTAGATTAGTGATTCTTAAACCACAGTCCCATAAAACAAAAATTTTGGTGAGCTAAATTCAAGTTAGTTAACATTTGGTTACTGGAGTTTCCCCCAACCTCCACTACACAAACTAGATGAATCTTGTTAGTGGAAGGATATTCTTGTGCATTAAGAAAAATTGGGGGGATTTCATCTGTTTCCACATGAATACAGACCATTGATAAATAATGGTCTAACTTGTTATTTTGAAATGAACAGTAATACTAATGGGGACAATCCAAATAGTTGACCATACTTCATTGATTTCTTTGACATTTTGGCTCTTTGCTGTGTGATTGTCACTGGTATGTGTGATTGAGTTAAGTGTATGGGTATCCTTGAAAAGCCTGGGTCATGTCTTCAAAAGAACTCTGTGACCTGCTATTGACCTCTTGGCTTTGGGGGAGATCCTTACCTGGGAAATGCCCTTCACCTCTGGGTGCCCTAGGAATGTTATATTGAATGTAATTTTAATACATAAAGTCTTGAGGTTGCCACTTGTTTATTTATACATTTGTCTCTTTAAAATTGGCTATTTAAAACTGGCTATAGAAACTACTGCCAAGTGGAGTCCCTTAGGCTTTTTTCAGTGAAAGTGATGGTGGAGACAGTGTGGAAAAGTCTGCAATTTATCCTGAATATTTTTTCTTTCTGCTGTCATTGTACTAAAGAATTCAGTGCCCTTTTTTTTTTTTTTTTTTAAACCCAAGGTAGTACGTGAGTCTTGGAAAGTAGCTCAGTGTGGATGCTGTAATCCTACTCCACCACTTCTTGGTTGTGTGACCTTGGGGAAATTACTTGGTTTATTTATGCCTCAGTATCCTCTGCTGTAATATAGGAATAATGATAGTACTACTCATAGGGTTATTTTGATTATTAAATGACTGGAAGCCATGCCAAGCACTGTGAATAGTGCCCTGTGAGTTCATGTTAACGGCTCAATAAAGTTTAGCTGTTCTTTTTTATTATTGTATTAATATTTTCACTATTCTTAGAACTGGAAAGAACTATACTTGACCCATTTTTTAATATACCACCCTTGGGTAGTTGGCCTTTGAATTAGTGGTTTTATTAAATTTTTGGCTGATAGTGTTTAATAACTTTTCTGCCAGAATAAAACAGATTTTGGGGGAAGGTTTAGTATGAATTTTCTGTTAGCAAGATTTAGGTGCCCTAAACTTCAGATTTGACGAAGATCGCCCCTGCCCCAAATTTTGACCTCAGAATGGATCAAGCATAGTTAGGGAGTATTTGGGCTTATTAAACAGGTAGAAATATAAGTCAGTATAACATCAGATCTGGCCATTTAACTCTGAACAAAATTCTATAAGGACAAGTTATGGAAAACATTGACTTGAATCCTCAACATTTCTAATTAAAAAGGATAAATGTTAGTGGCAGTGAAAGAATCTTAAATATTTGTTTTCGTGATTTATTTTTTAGCATGAAAATCAGTTTTTAAAATGTGTTCCATGAGCTGCACCTGCTGTAGATCTTGAATTGTAGAAAAAGTGAAGTTCATGTTTATTGCAGAGCCACGATGGTCCCCATTTCAGTATCTCCCCTGTGTTCTCCCTCTCTCTAAGCCATCTTAACAATCATTATATTTAGAAGTGTACAAAGCCCCCAGTCTTAAGGGATTTAGGGACAACCTGTGAAATTAGTAAAAGTATCTGCCACCAAGTATTACTATATGGATATATGTGTTGAAATTACTTTGAAAAACTTAGGAAAGAGAACAACAACATTCAGGAAGAAATGTTAGCGTCTGCTAAAAGCAGTAGAGTGATATTCTTTCTGGGCGATTCCAAAATACAGCACTATTGAATAATGGAGACTCTGGTGACTTAATCTCTAATCCTAATGATTTAATTACACACTCATAAAGATTTAGACTAACATTCTAATAACTCATTGTGCTGGGGTGACAAAGAATGAGTTTTGTGTTTAGAGAGAGCTTACATAAAACATGTTCCTTTGAAAAGAAGTAGCCTATCTGTTTAAATTATGCCAGCAGGCAGCATTGCACATTAGCAACAGATACTTCCTTGGTACCGTGCACTGTTAAACTATCACAAAACCCTCTTCACTGCAGTCTTGCTCCATTGGAACCCATTCTCAGGGTGGTGTTTGTAAAGATGATTCCCAAATACGAGTCACTCTGCTTAAAGCCCTTAAGTGGCTCCCAGAGCCCTCAAAGGAAGTCCAGCCCAGCACTGCATCCTTTTTCTTTTTTATTCTTATTCTACCCACCATTTTATTACATAGACATCTTGGCTACTGGGGATTCCCTGGTAGCTCAGATGGTAAAGAGTCTGCCTGTAATGCAGGAGACCTGGGTTCAATCCCTGGGTCAGGCAGATCCCCTGGAGAAGGCAGTGGCAACCCACTCCAGTATTCTTGCCTGGAAAATCCCACGGATGAAGGAGCCTGGCAGGCTATAGTCCATGGGGTTGTGAAAAGTCAGACACGACTGAGCAACTTCACTCACTTGACTATTGAGTCAGCTCAAGGAACCTCACTGATGGCTAGGTGTCACAGGAGACTGGAGCTAGGAGTACAGGCAGTTCTGGAGGTCCGATTCTCATCTCCATGGCTTTTCCTACTCCCTGTCTCATTCTCTTTTTCTGTAGACTGCCTTCTTCTGCTTTGACTTGGAGGAAATGGCCATCTCACAACTCCTAGTTTAGGTCTTCACTGCAAGTGTTCAGCAGAGATGGAAACTGGTTTCATGGGCCCTACAGCAAGTTCCTGGGAAAATGAATCTAATGGGCAAGAGGAAGATGGGCTCACTGGTGCACTGAGCCTGGGCACTGGTCCCAGGGTTAGTAGTGGCTGTGAAAACAGGCTGCCATTTTGCAGGTTGGGAGTGTTCAAAGGGTTCCCAGATAAAAACACAGGGAGCTCTTTGAGATATCCCACCTTTGATTCCCTTCTCCAATTATCCTCAGATGCCTTCAAATAGACTTGGGCTTTGTCTTTGGTATCGAGGACTGTGATTGCCTTGTATGTAGTTTATTTATGGGAAGCCTAATGCCACCAAGAAGTTGCCTTTTCAACCAGGTGATATATCTTGTGTTTTTGAAAATGTATTCATTTTAATACATATTTATTAGTTATCTCAATTATTTAAATTGCTATAATATAGAGCTGCATGGAATATAATTGTGTCTAGTTTAAAGGTTATTTTTTGAGGAAATTAACGGTATGTATTTAAGCTGCATTTACTTGCATGTCCAGGGTTATAATCCTTTATTCATTAATGTTTTCTCCCAGATCTTGTTCCAGTGTTGCAGCAGGCAGTCAGACTTTTTAATCATTTGCCTGTACAGATGCCTTTGATATATGGGAAGCTTTTTTAAACTCATTGTTGTATGTGTAAGAGAAAGGACATGTTGGAAAAACAGAAAATTTCCAACAGCTTTATTGCAGGACATTATGAGTTTGAGATTAACTCAATAACAAGAGACTTTGTATAATCTGAGAAGCTGGAGGATTTACGATTATGAACATGGCAAGTTGCCCAAATCATTTCTAGAGCTGGAGGTATTTCAGAGTTCAAGACTTCATAAATAAATACTCACACTCAAAGAGAAAAATCAGAAACATCATTGACTAAGTCCAAAATGAAGTCACAGTCCTACTGGTGGGAGGACTTGTCCATGGTTAAAGATACAAACTTGTATTTTTAAAGTTCAATATGGGAACTGTTGAGGGGTTATATCATGGGACTATTTCTTAGAATGACAGTGGATGAAAAGTAGGAAACCCTTACAAAGACACATGTTGGTGAACTTATTTGTTAAATATTTGAAATTGCCTTCTCCTGCAGTGAGGGAGGGAGTGTCCTTACTCTTGTGTTCTTAAAATTGAATACCTAAAAAATCATTTGGAGAGCTGTGCCAGGATCACCAATGGGAAATACATAGGGAGAAGAAAGTGTAACTCACTAACATGGCATCAGTAGATGTGCTAAAGCTGAGAATGATCCTTACTCTCAAGCTTCAGTCTGAGAATCAGTTTAGAATTCTTTTTTAATTTTTTTTCTTCCTTTTTTTATTTTGGCTGCACTTTGTGGCATACGGGATTTTAAGTTCCCCAACCAGGAATGGAACCCGTGGCGCCTGCAGTAGTAGTACGGAATCCCAACCACTGGACCGCCAGGGAAGTCCCAGACTAGATTTCTTAACTGTTGGACATCGTGTTTCCTTTGTGCCCTGGTTAGTGCTCTCAAAGATGGTGGGGAGCTTTTCCTATGAAGATGGTATGTTAATAATTTCATAAAGATACCATTCAAGAGCCCAATTTGAATACATTTTGAGGTGGAATGTTTTCTCAGCAGTTGGTGATTTTAAAGTTTACTTTAAATTTACTGCATAACCATATTCAAGTAGCTGGAAAGAAAAATGTACTACTGATATGTACTAATTACGGCAAAGGTAGTCTCCTACTTTCAGCATTAACTATAGGTCTGTCCTTCATCGAGTGGTGCAAGAATGAATTCATGTGACTTCTGTTTGAGAAAAATAAGCATAAGATGATATATTTACAAAACATTTTCCACAGGAGAGGAGCTAAAGTGCTAATTGAATGTAGGTGATTTTCTCGTTTGAAGGAAGGAGTGATATGAACTTTGAAGCCAGTCCTTACTGACAGTGGCATTTTGCTTATCCAAAGGACTTCTTTTCATCTTGTGTTAGGATGGGACATAACAGGTTTTTCCAGTAATACTGACCTGCTCAAATTCATACACAACTCTCTTCTGCTCCCCTTTTACTTGATGTATCCAGGGGCTGGCCAAAGTTAAAGGTCTGATCTCTTCTAGAACTGACTAGCCAACAAAGTAATGGACTTCTGACCTAGAGCTCAACAGTCCTAGCCAGTTTTATTTTTTTAATTCAATTTTTACATTCAAGTATATTTTACAATGTTCAGGTCACAAGTTTAGCTCTCAAAGTCTTAGACCTTAATCAGTTTTAGAGGAAAAAGCTGCTGAGACTTGTTACGGCAGTTGAAGGTAAAATTTAACTTGTTCTAGGTATAACACTTAAAGTAAAGTTAGACATGTTGCATAGGTCAATCTATCTCTGTTGAATGACTATTTTGGTTATTATTTTTTTTTCAGGCCATCATAGACTCAAAATTTCATAGAATACAGTGAAAATCAATTATTAAAAATAAAAACCAAGGCATAAAAAAGACAAGTTCCAAATTTTCATTAGGCTTAACAGATATAAAATCTGCCAAATGTTATAAACGTGCTAAATTCTTTCCGTTTCTGTACTTATCTCATTTTGGACCCATCACAACCAGTTTACAGACCAATGTGGGTCCTGGGATTACTTTGAGACATTGAATCTAATTATTTAGTTGAAGTTGAAAAGGTTACATCATGGCTAGATGTTCCTGTTTAGGAAATCTCTGAGAATTGTATCCTGACTTAAATTTGTTATATCAATATTGCTGCCTAAAACAACTTCCTTTTTTCTGAGAGAGCCTCAATCAGATCAATTAATCCTATTTAAGTGAAATCTGAGCATCTGCCCAGTCTGGGTGAGTCTTGATCAGATTGGTTACTCCAGTTTCCTCTGAATAATTGGTTGTAGGCAGGGACATATGACACAGTTCTGGCCAATTAGATGTGAAGAAAATCAGGGCACTTTGGAGAAATTTTTCTTTCCTATTCAAATGATATGGTAAAATAATAGGAGGGCATGATGCCTGGAGCTGCTATTATACATTTGGTAACCTATCAGTTTAGGGAGAAACTTGGATTTTATAGTGAATTATTAAACTGCTAAATGAACTAAACATGTTAGTACCTTTCACAATTACTATGCAGGATTTAAAAAGAATCCTCTTTATTATTTAAGCAATTTGTAGTTGGTCCTTCTCTAGTTTGCAGCCCAAAGCATCTACACAGAGTAATTTAGGAGTAGTTCAATGCATAGATTTTAATAATGAGTTAATTTTTAAGGAAAAACAAAAATTGATTAATGTTTAAAAAATCAGTTTTCCAAGTAGTGCTCTGCCCCTGGGCCTGTTTTTCCAATAGGTGGAAACTCCTAGACTTGCAGGTAAAAAAGCCCCAATGACTAAACAGACCTCTGTCAGATTTGCTCTGCAAGTCCAACATTTCAGCATTGGCACATGTCATAAAAACAAGAGGCACCGCAGCTGATGTTTTTGTTTGGTGATATAGGGCATTTATAATATTTGGGGTTGGATAAGAGAAGGCAATGGCACCCCACTCCAGTACTCTTGCCTGGAAAATCCCATGGATAGAGGAGCCTGGTAGGCTGCAGTCCATGGGGTCGCTAAGAGTTGGACACGACTGAGCGACTTCCCTTTCACTTTTCACTTTCATGCATTGGAGAAGGAAATGGCAACCCACTCCAGTGTTCTTGCCTGGAGAATCCCAGGGATGGGGGAGCATGGTGGGCTGCCGTCTCTGGGGTCGCACAGAGTCAGACACGACTGAAGCGACTTAGCAGCAGCAGCAGCAGGTTAAAAATCAAGTCTTCATCTTTTGTTTGGAGTGTGAAGGAAAGCACACAGTATAAGCGGTGCTCTCAGAGTAGGCTGTAAGATTTGGATTATCAATAACTGCTGGAAGCTCTGACTGAAGGCTTGCACATTCCTTTCTCTCCCCCACCCCTGGCCCTGAGCACTCTGCTCTCAGCCTTTAAAGTTTACTGAAATACCTGAGGAAGATAGAAGCTTTGCAGCTGGAGAAATATCTTGTGGTGCAAAAAGAACCATTACCAGGCATTTTGGGAGTTGGAGTGTTTGAGAAGTGGTAATAGAGCTGGGAAGTTTTAATTTTTAAAATTATGAAATAAATGGCACTGTAAAATCTGACATTATGTGGCAGGCATTAGTCCAAGCACTTATTCATTTAATCCTTGCAAGAAGCCCACAAAACAGATACCATTATTTTCACTCTCTGTTACATCAAAGGAAGGGATTCCAGAGAAGTTAGGTCATTTAGAGACTTACAGCCTCTACCATCCATGCTGTTACCATTGAACCACACTCTTTCCAAATGGAATATTTCAGCTGTACAGATAAAGACAGAAACGGTTTAAGACTCCCCCAGGTATCCAGTGCTTCCTTTGTCCTTTAGAGAGATTTGACATGGATATGGTTGGTCCTTGAGTGTTTCTCCCTGCTCCTACCCCTCCCTCTCTTTCTGTGATCTTTCTTTCTCTGGCATGAAGTTTGGTTCAGTTTTTGGTTAGAGGGGCTGAGTCTACTTTCTCCTACCTCCTGGGTCCTGCTTACTTAATTAATCAGCAGTTCTGAAGGCGACTGGAAGTCATTTTCTCGAGCCTTCTTTCTGTAGCCCAGAGCCCCATCCTAGACAGTGAGCCCAGCTCTGGACCACAAAGAGTAATCGTTTGGCTTTCATTTAGTCGTCATTTCTCTGCCGGTGTTCAGTAACATCCCACTTCCCGCTGTTGGTCCTGATGACCTGCTGCTCCAACATTTCAGCCCCTCTCACCACTGTGAGGCTTATAGGAAAACAGGGAAGATATTAATACCTTTTTCAGTGCCATCTTGACGTGCCTATTGCTCATTTGCCAGTCATCAGTAGGTGGCGCAAAGGAGCGCCGTTTTCCCTCTATGTACAGCGCAGGCGCACCATCCTAGCACTACCCACTGCGTGTTTCTAGATTCGAGGGGAGATTGGCCAGACTCTTTGATTTACTGTGCATCCTTTTTTTGGTCAAGAATGTCCCATTTTCTCTGAGCTGTTTTTATTCCAAGAAATTAGGTTGATCATTTTGGAAGGTTGGTGAGATTGGTTTAACAGCTAATTTGATATTGAAAGTTTTCCCACAACCCTATGGTGATAAGCTGTAGAGTGTTGTAGGTCTGCTTAAGGCTTACTACTGATACCTTAGGCAATTCACAGGAATTTGGAGAAGTCATGGCTTTCAGCCTATAACCCCCTAAATACACATTTCCCTTAAGTTAAAAAAATAAAGTCGGGAATGCACCAGCATGGAGACTGCTGTAATTTGTCTTTTGATTTATTATTTATAGAGTGTTTACTGGCAGGTATATGGGCTTCCCAAGTGGCTCAATGGTAAAGAATTCACCTGCCAGTGCAGGATTGATCCCTGATCTGGGAAGATCCTCTGGAGAAGGAAATGGCAACCCACTCAAGTGTTTTTGCCTGGGAAATCCCATGGACAGAGGAGCTTGGTGGGCTACAGTCCAGGGAGTCGCAAGAGTCAAACACAAATAGCAACTAAACAGCAACAACAGATGGGGAACATAGCACTAGTAAAACAGATAGAAATTCTTAACTTCATGGAACTTACATTCTAGTGGGAGAGACAGACAATAAGAAAACAGGAAGATTATGACATTTAAAATATGTAGACTTTTAGGTCATTTATGTTTTTGGACTCTGACACATTTGAGAAGCTTGGCATCCAGACAGTAGGGAACTCTTGGTATCACCACCAAACCCCTCTCAACCCTTAAGAGCGACGTGTTTCATGTTCTACTACCTCTTGTCCTTTCTTTCCTCTGGACCAGTCAGTAGAACTGACCACTATTTAAAAAAAAAAAAAAGGGGAAATACTTATCAGCTCTTCATACTCAAGGGAGGGGAGACAAAGGGTCATAAAAAATATTTTATGGTAGCTTGTTGTGGTCACTGGCAGTGTTAGCACTAGAAGTGAAAGTGACTTTTCTTTTCTAGGAAAGAATTTTGGTGTGTTGTCTTAGTGGCTTAGGGCAACGAGGTCTGCCTATGTATCTGGCAAGTTAGAAAGGAGCTTTATATTAAGATCAAGCTTTACATTAAAATTCAAATGGGGGCTGCTTCCACGAGGATTCTTACTATTACTATTATAGGACATCCGCTGACTGTCCTTTTCTGTTTACATAAGATTCCCTTAACTCAGATAAAACTTTAAGAAAGTCTTCCTTTCCCTCCTTGCTTCCTCTCTTGATTTTTCCCTACCTCCTTTCCTGTCTTTCTCACTTTAAGTAAATTGCCACAGGGGAGTTTATTTTTCCTTTTGTAAGATCTTCCTTTAAGCAGAACCCTTAAAAGTCTTTTGTGATCAAGCATTTTAAAGTGCCTACATGGGCATGGCTTTATAGAAACACAGTTAGATTGAATTCAGTCTAGTCATCTCAGAATACAGATGAAAAGCAGAAAATTGTATTATAAAACTGCAGCTTGGACTGGGAACCATCTAGTCACCAATGATACACACTGCTTTATAGCTGGTTTGTTCACGGGTATGATGATGGCCCTAGAAGGTAATAGATACTTGATTCAGTTGCCCTGAATAATTCTGAATTCTGGACTCAGTTCAGTTCAGTTCAGTCGCTCAGTCATGTCCGACTCTTTGAGACCCCATGAATCGCAGCACGCCAGGCCTCCCTGTCCATCACCAACTCCCGGAGTTTACCCAAACTCATGTCCATTGAGGCGGTGATGTGATCCATCCATCTCATCCTCTGTCGTCCCCTTCTCCTCCTGCCCCCAGTCCCTCCCAGCATCAGGGTCTTTTCCAATGAGTCAACTCTTCACATGAGGTGGCCAAAGTATTGGAGTTTCAGCTTCAGCATCAGTCCTTCCAATGAACACCCAGGACTGATCTCCTTTAGGATGGACTGGTTGGATCTCCTTGCAGTCCAAGGGACTCTCAAGGGTCTTCTCCAACACCATGGTAATTGATTTAAAGATGTGACTTTTTTTGTTTGGATAGAGATACAGGGAGTTGGAGTGAACTCCAGGAGTTGGTGATAGACAGGGAGGCCTGGAGTGCTGCAATTCATGGGGTCACAAAGAGTTGGACGCGACTGAGTAACTGAACTGAACAGGGAGTAGTGTGTGCGTCCAGTGGGTTTGCATAGGATACTTTATAAATACAAATCAGCTGGTTTCATGGGGTTTCCACTTGTAGCTTTTTCGTAACTGGCATGTTTATGCCACCAAAAAATAGCTCTTTCAACAAAGAAATTGTCATTTGCTAAGATGGCCTGCCACCATCTGATAGAATTGATGGTTGCTATGAAACTACTGAAACCTGCTTTAGATGAGTAAACCTGGCTAGAGTGGCCTTTAAACCTCAAATCCCCAATTTTAAGGACAAAAGGAAGGGTGCACTGGTCGGAAATATGATTCTAGTTAAATGAACCTTGTTGATTATTTTTATGTGCCTGAATTGAATATTTAAAGAAGAGTCCTTCTGGTTATTTTATTTACCTAGAATGCCCTTGTTCAGGTGGTCAGTAGTAGTGATGGTTCCTAAATACTGACAGATGCTTCTGCATTATTCATCAAAAGAGTTTTCTATCATTAGAATCACACTGCTTTCACAGTGCTGCAAATGTTTTCTGAGATTTAAAGAAGATGTGGGCCTAGTTGGTGCTTTTTTAGCTTTCAGATCTGGATTGTGGGGATAAACTGATGTTTGAATTGCCCTTGTTCTTCCAGAAGAAAAGGATTTCTGATTACAGCACTTATTAGCAGTGGGAGTGCTGAGTCAGTTGCAAAAATTTAAAATAGCATGCAGACTGGGACGTGATTGTCCTGTGAAGAGATCTTTAGGGAAGCAGCCTTACAGGATGAGGGCCTACACGTCGTTGAATTCCATACTGAATGTTTCCTAGGGTAGGGTGAACAGGTGTCCTGGGGAGGCTTGTGCGTCTCTTGGGTGTTGACTTATGCTGCTGCCTCAGTGCTTTTTGGACTGAAGTCCGGTTGCTCCTGGTGAATGTGTTATGTTTAAACATAGCATACCTTGAATTTGGCAATGATCTTAGCTTGACTGTACCATAATTTCAGCGTGAGGCTGATACAGTCATTTATGTGCAAGGGCACAATCCCACTTTTAAGGCTTGTGATTTGTTTGTTGAGCATCTACTCTGGGTCTACTACTATGCTTTTCTGAATTTACCAAAATTACTAGAATTGTTTTCTATCTTATGCTTTGCTATGACTCTAAGTCAGGCAAGTATGACTTAAATATGGATCAGAAAATTCTTAGTAATAAATTTTGGATCAAGTTTGAGGGTTGGGATAAATGACTTCTAGGAATAAGGCAGAATTTTTTCTCTTCAAAATTAAAAATTAGAAGTAGTTTCTGTGATAACTGAAAAAGAATATTTTAAATTCTGAAAATTTTCTCCATTATATTAGGGTATTTTAGTATTTGTCTTTTAAGTTTTCAATCTTTTTTTCAACTCTTATTCCATATGGGCAAATAGCATAATAGATATTAAAACAAAAAGTTATTTTTTAATTTGAAAAATACTGCTTAACTGAGAAAAAAAAGGTAAATCCAGAAGAAAATGAAGATGATTATGAATCATCCATAATTCAGAAACAACTATAGTTGGCATTTTGGTAGTTTTCTAGTTTTTTCTCCTTTTCCTATGATGTACAATTTACAAATGTAAGGTTGGAGCCTCTCTTTCATGTGATTCACTGGAGTGTAGGAGTCAGAAAAAAGCAAGTATAGATGGTAGATACCAAACGAGGGGATGAATCACAGAAGAACTGAAAGGGCTTCTAAGAATGCTGCCTCATCTGTGATACAGTGAAATCTCACGGACAACTCATGAACAGCTTTAAGAAGTTTACTTATACTGAACTTGGAGTTCTGAGAGAATAAAAACTCTGATTAGATGAGTTCTTTGGCCAGCTTGGTGACTCCACTATACTCTGAAAGGTCTAATAAAAACACTTTCAATCATACTGTTCATTATTAGCTTAAATGAAAACATATTGATTGCCATTTAAGTTAACAGTTGTCATTTCTCACCATTCATATTGACTCTTACTCAAACCTTAGTTTTAAATGCTAAAAAAATCACTGTTCCTGAGATAAATATCAATACAAATCAATCCCCAGCTTTTATTGATAAAGTTTTTTCTTTTTTTTTTTTATGGCAAAAGTTAAGAATTGGATCTCTTTTAGATCTACATCGGGAACCACAAAAATCATTAATCCAATGAACAAAAATTTGTGGTGTCACCACTGTGTGCCAGGCACTGTTCTAGGCACAGGGAACCATGAGTGAATAAAACATTTCTATTTTCGTGAAGTGAATATTTTAGGGGGAAATGACAGAAAATAAAATCACTGGTTGTTGGTGGCTCAGACGGTAAAGCATCTGCCTATAATGTGGGAGATCTGGGTCCAATCCTTGGGTTGGGAAGATCTCCTGGAGAAGGAAATGGCAACCCACTCCAGTATTCTTGTCTGGAAAGTCCCATGGATGAAAGAGCCTGGTAGGCTACAGTCCATGGGGTCCCAAAGAGTTGGACACAACTGAACGATTTCACTTTCATTTTCAGGAGGCCTCTCCAGACTGGGTGATTAGTATCTACTCCTCTGGATTACTTAATCCCAGCCTAAATGGCAAGGAGGAGTCAGTCTTGCAAAAATCTGGAGAAAAAGCATTTGAGACAGAAGGAACAATGAGTCAGAATGAACTGGGGAACCGTGTGGAGCCCATGATCATAGGACGAGGAGTAGAAGAGGTAGGCTGGAAGGAGATCGTGTCGGCCTACAGGCAAGATCGCGTAGGCTACAGTGAGGAGTTTGGGATTAATTATACTTATTGTGAGAGGCCATTGGATTGTTCTGAGAAGTCTACTTGACCTTAAAAAGTACCACATTAACAAAAAAAACACAACCCAATCACAAAATGAACAGAAGACCTAAATAGACGTTTCTTTGAAGAAGATATACCAATGGCCAGTAGACATGTGAAAAAAAAAAATGCTCAACATTGCTACTTGTTAGAGAAATGCAAATCAAAACTACAATGAGTTGCCACCTCATACTGGTCAGAATGGCCATCACTACAAATAGTAAATGCTGGAGAACGTGGAGAAAAGTGAACCCTACTACACTATTCATGGGAATGTAAATTGGCACAGCTACTATGGAGAACAGTATGAAAGTTCCTTAAAAAACTAAAAATAGAGCTGCCATATAATCTTGCAAGGGCTTCCCTGGTGGCTCAGTGGTAAAGAACTTGCCTGACAATGCAGGACATATGAGTTCTATTCCTGGGTTGGGAAGATCCTCTGGAGAAGGAAATGGCAATCCACTCCAGTATCCTTGCCTGAGAGATTCCATGGACAGAGGAGCCTGGCAGGCTACAGTCCATAGTGTCACAAGTTGGGCATGATTCTAAACAATAACACCGACATAATCTTGCAATCCTATTTCTGGGCATATATCTGGAGAAAATTCTAATTAAAAAAGATACATGCACCTCAGTGTTCAAAGCAGCACTATTTACAATCACCAAGACATGGAAGCAACCTAAATGTCCATCAGGAGATGAATGGATAAAGAAGATGTGGTACATATGTACAATGAAATACTATTGTTCTTCAGTCACTCAGTCATGTCTGACTCTTTGCAACCCATTAGATTGTAGCATGCTAGACTTCTCTGTCCTTCACTATCCCAGAGTTTGGTCAAACTCATGTCCATTGAGTCAGTGATGCCATCCAACTATCTCATCCTTTGTCACCCGCCTTCTTGTCCTGCCTTCAGTCTTTCCTAGCATCAGGGTCTTTTCCACTGAGTCTGTTCTTCATATCTGGTGTCCAAATATTGGAACTTCAGCTTCAGCATCAGTCATTCCAATGAATATTCAGGGTTGATTCCCTTTAGGATTGACTGGTTTGATCTCCTTGCAGTCCAAGGGACTCTCAAGAGTCTTCTCTAACATCACAATTCAAAAGCATCAGTTCTTTGGCACTCAGACTTCTTTATGGTCCAATTCTCACATCCATACATGACTGCTGGAAAAACCATAGCTTTGACTATACAGACCTTTGCTGGCAAAGTGATGTCTTTGCTTTTTAATACACTGTCTAGTTTGTAATAGCTTTCCTTCCAAGGAGCAGGTGTCTTTTAATTTCATGGCTGCAGTTACCATCTGCAGAGATTTTGGAGCCCAAGAAAATAAAATATGTCACTGTTTCTACTTTTTCCCTTTCTATTTGCCATGAAGTGACGAGACTGTTTGCCATGATCTTAGTTTTTTGAATATTGAGTTTTAAACCAGCTTTTCACTCTTCTCTTTCACCCTCATCAAGAGGCTCTTTAGTTCCTCTTCATTTTCTGCCATTAGAGTCATATCATCTCAGTTCATGTGCTGCTGAAGCTGAGCTTGACGTATTTTGAGCATTACCTTACTAGCATGTGAATTGAGCGCAATTGTACAGTAGTTTGAACGTTCTTTGGTATTGCCCTTCTTTGGGATTGGAATGAAAACTGAGCTTTTCCAGTCCTGTGGCCATTGCTGAGTGAGTTCTCCAGATTTGTGGCATATTGAGTGCAGCACTTTTAACAGCTTCCTCTTTTAGAATTTGAAATAGGTCATCTGGGATTCCATCACCTATACTAGCTTTGTTTTTAGTAATGCTTTCTAAGGCCCACTTGACTTCACACTTCAGGATATCTGGCTCTAGGTGAGTGGCCACACCATCATGGTTATCTGAGTCATTAAGATCTTTCTTACATAGTTCTTCTGTGTATTCTTGCCACCTCTTCTTAATCTTTTCTGCTTCTGTTATGTTTCAGTAATGAAAAAGAATAAAATAATGCCACTCACTGCAACATGGATGGGCCTAGAGATTATCATACTAAGTGAAGTAAGTCAGGCAGACATAGACAAATACTGTAGGATATCACTTATATGTGCGATCTAAAATATGATACAGGGCTCCCCTAGTGGCTCAGTGCTAAAGAATCTGCCTGCCAATGCAGGAGACACAGATTCGATCCCTGGCCTGGGATGCCCCCCCATGCTGTGAAGCAGCTAAGCCCATGCACCATAACTGCTGAGCCTGTGCTCCAGAGCCGGGAGCTGCAACTGCTGAAGCCTATGTGCCTAGAGCCTGTGCTCTGCAACAAGAGAAGCCACAGCGAGAAGCCAGTGTACTGTTAACTGGAGAGTAGTCCCCACTCACTGGGGACTAGAGAAAAAGTCTGTGCAGCAACGAAGATTTAGCATAGCCAAAAATAAATAAATTATTTTAAAAATATGATATAAGTAAACTTATATACAAAACAGAAAGAGACTCATAGACATAGAAAAGAAGCTTATTACCAAAGAGGAAAAGGGGTAGGGGAGGGATAAATTAGGAGTCTGGGATTAGCAGATACAAACTACTATAATAAAATAACAACAAACCCCTATTAAAAAAGAAAAAATGCCACAGTGACTATGACGTGGAGAACTTTTATGAGGGGAAACAGAGAAGTCAACTGGAATGCTTAGACATCCAAGAGAGATGATCGTTGGTTTGAATCACAAGGTTGCTATACTGATGGAGAGAAACAGTGGATTGGGGCTGTGCTTTGGATGAAGAGTCGAGGCTTTCTGAAGGATGGAGAAAGGAAACAGTGATGTTTTGGGTTTAAACATTCGGGGGTGGGGGCCCATTTACTGAGATGGAGAGGCCAGAGCAAGAGCAGGTGTAAGATTCATGTAATGTTTAAGATTCTGAGATATCACAGCACTGTCGTCTGGCAGTTGTACATAAAACTGGGACTGAAGGCGGAGGATGATACTGGAAATTTACATTTGAGGTCATCTGTGTGTGGATGGGAATCAGTACCCTGGGATTAGGCCACACGACTTAGGGTGACATAGAAACTCAAGTCCCTTCAACATTTGGAAGCATCTCTATTTTCCTGTCAGAATTTTCAGCAATTGAGAGTCTGCTGACAGTACCCTGAGCTGCTGCTTTTTCTGAGCTCTGATATGGTTTAGGAAGAAGGAAAGAAACTAATGTTTGTTCAAGGTGTGACATATGCTGCGAATTGAGCATGACACCTTTACTTTATTTCATTGAATCTTTACCATGATTCTTGTCTTTAACATGTGAAGCGACTGGCTCAGTGTCAGTGAAGTCAGCCAGGAGACAATGTGACTGAGAAATGAACCCAGGATTTCAGTGCAGGTCTTTGGGCTTGTTTTTTTTCTTCTTCATTCATGTTTGCAATTGGCAAAGTTGCAAAGGACTGGCAATATTTGCTTTTGCAAATTGTATGTGATTTAAAAATAAATATAGCATGTCACATGTTAAAATTTTTTTTCAAAGCAGTGCTTGCTCATGGCAAACACCAGAAAATTCTTTAACAATACAAAAAACTCTAAGGTGGGAATTGAAGTACGCTTGTCTCTTCCTGTTTAAGTACCATTTCTTTTCTGCAAATTATAGAAAATTTCTAAGACTATATAACATATTTTTCTGTATGTTACAAAACAAGTAGAAATGCCATGCAACAAATATTGCTTTGTAACTTTTTATTCACTTAATAATGTATCTTGGACAGCTTTCTGTTTGCAGATCTATGATATTGTTTTTAATGACATCATAATGTTTTATGATTAGCTCATTTATTTAATCAGGCCTCATAGACATTTAGATGATTTCTGGTTTGTTTTTTAAACAATTGCAAACAAGGTGGTAGTGATCAACCATATAATTTCTATTTCTTGCTTTATTATGCTGGCGTTTATCCAGAATAAATCCCTGGTACTGTAATTGCAAGGTCAAAATGAATATTTTAAATTTAGAAAAATATTGCTAAATTGATTCAAATAATATTACCTAATTTATAATCTTACTATTAGCCCCACAACTTCATCCTCAATATCTTTTTTCACATTAAAATTTGTGCTTATCAGGTGAAACACTATTTCACTTTTGACTTTAAGATTTTAACCATGGGTACTGTTAAGCATTTTTCTATTTATCAGTCGTTTCTTCTGTGAATTGTCTATTCTTATCCTTTTGCTGGTTGATTTGCAGGGACCCTTTCAGATCATGGATATTAATCCTTTTTTCTGTTATGTTTCTTTACAAAAGTTTTCTCCTAATTTTTTTTGCTTATTTTGAATGATGTTTATGGTTTATATAGATATTTTTACATGTAGTTAGATTTATCATCCTTTTCCATAAGGACTTCTATCTTTTGCCAGCGTTAAAGAAAGTGTAGAATTCTTACTCTAGAAAGGCTTCCATAAGGACAGACTGTTATATGGCAAAGCTTATGTCTTAAAACTGTGTAGACCACAGCGACTTCCCTAGTGGCTCAGATGGTAAAGAATCTGTCTGCAATGAAGGGGACCTGGGTCAATGTCTGGGTCGGGAAGATGCCCTGGAGAAGGGAATGGCAACCCACTCCAGTATTCTTGCCAGGGAAATTCCCCTGAACAGAGGAACCTGGCGGACTACAGGCCGTGGGATCCCAAAGAGTTGGACATGACTGAGCAACACACACACAGGCATGCAGAAGCAGGTCCCGCATTCCATTGACCCACCAATGTCATGTATGACTCTCCCAGTGTTCTGTGTTTCTGCATTAAGAGGTCTGTCAGATGTTCAGCAACTTTCCTGTCTACCTCCTATTTTTTCTTGGACCGCAGCTCTTTCTTACTCTTTGGTTATTTCTCACTGACTCCCTTCTTCACCATCAAAATTTTTGCTTCCAGTTTCTCCTTCTTGTCCCTGCCACCATTGTGTTTAATATTTCCTACTCTCTCAATCCATCCTGACACTGCCCTCCCTGATGTTTTTTCTGTCCCTTGTCAATTTCTATGTGCTTCCCAAGATTTATCCCAGCAGTCAGAGCGTAATCATGGACACTTCTCAGCCCTGGTGTTCTTGCTTGGTGGACTCCCTTGTACTGCTGAAGAAGTGTGCAAATGTTTGTGTCCACATGAATGTGTTTGTGTGTTAGTGTGTGTAGTTATTTCTGAATGCAGAGAGGGAATCTTGTAATCAGATAGTTTGGGTTTTAATGCTGGCCATCCTTTTTAACTTTTTCCCCTAGGATTGGCTATTTAGAAAACTTTGTAGCACATCTGCTCCAATTATATATGCAAATTTTGCTTAAAAGAAAGTTTTTGGGTTTTTTCATTTTTCTCCCATTTTTAGATTTTTCTACTTAAAGAATGATTTTAAGATCTATAGTGCAGTGATTTGAAATATGGACTAATCAAAATGCCACTTATTTGTGACAGTTACTCAACAATGTTTACATGGTATTTTAATAAAGGGAAGCTTTTGATACCAGGAGCAGAGTTTGAATGGGGACAGACAATTGTTGAAAAATCAACTTGCGTGGATACTCCTAGGCTTTTTCTTTACCACAGGGAGATCTATTTTTATGGTTTTTTTTTTTTTTTAGCATGGATTTTTTTCCCCCCCCGCAAAACCACCTGTCACAGAAATAAGGTGCCTGCTTTAAATGCTGTTCAACTCGATTTCCAACTGGCTGTGGCTGGAATGTGCCAGGCCTGCTTCAGATCAGCAGGCAGTTTCTCTGAGCCCCTCACTCCTCCGGAGATGGAGACTTTGATCTGAAAAGACTTGGGGGCGGGGAAGTGCTTTGTTTTCTAGGGAAAAATGTGATCTCTTCCTCCATTGTCCTTTCTTTGACTTGTAGCCAGAAAGCCTTACAGGCTCACAGAAGTCAGACTTCTATGGACAAAATTAGGACAGTTTGCATGAAATCAGTTGCTCTTTCTTGACTTTTTTTTTTTCTCTCTCTTTTTGGCAAAAAATAATTGACTCCGTAAACCAGTAGTTAGAGATATAGAGGCTTGAGGGTGAGAATTTGGAAACTGGTTGGGGTTTATGAATTTGTTAGCATACAAAGCAGACTTTCCTTTAAAATGAAATTAAAACACAGGAGGTAGGTGGCAAGTGTGTACGGTGACTTTAAGAAATGAATGAGACGCTAACAACCTCGACAAATACTTCCTCTACAGTTAGTGTGTGTAGCCCACTGTGTAAGTTTCCTGTCAAGGTATCTTTTTAAAGAGGCGACTCTGGATGGGATGTAGGTGAGATCAGATAAAATACAGATGGTCATAAGGCTCAAAATTTTAAAAGTACCTCTTCCCCACTTAGCAGCTAATTACAAGTTAGGGTAAGGGCTTCTCTGGTGGCTCAGAGGTAAAGAATCTGCCTTCAGTGCAGAAGATATGGGAGATGTGGGTTCAATTCCTGTGTCAGGAAGATCCCCTGGAAGAGGAAATGGCAACTCACTCAAGTGTTCTTGCCTAGGAAATCCCATGGACAGAGGAGCCTGCAGGCTATTGTCCATGGTGTCTCAAAAGAGTCAGACACAACCAAGCGACTAACACACACACAAGTTAGAGTGGATCTGAAATTGTCCTGAGCAGCCCCCAAGGGGACAAAAGGTTATGGAGACATAGTCAGTAATGGTTAGTTGAAAGTCAGAATTTCATATCTTTTAACTCCTGCTTTAACTGGGATATTTCATATTTTATCAGTAGGGGATGAGACCTTGTGCTGATATCTTAATATACAACTAAGCTAGCAAGCCTTTGCGTCTTTCACTTACATGACTCTGAATTAAGTGCTGTGCCTCGGAAACAGATTGACTCCCACTGACCACACGCTCAACAGGTCTGGTGGGCGGTAATGCTGCCTGGAGCTGTGGTTTCCAAACTTAAATGGGACTCAGAATTACCTGGGAGAGCTTTTAAAATACAGATTCTCAAGCAACAAGGATTTCTGGAGACGTGTGTAGCAGTTTGTACAAAGAAAGCCAAGTTTGGGAACCTGTGGCTGCCTTAAAAGAAGCTGGATATGTCTGAGGACCACACTTGACTTCTATCTCCTAATAGCTGTGTACATTTTGACCTATGCATGCATGCATGCTCAGTCGCTTCAGTCGTGTCTGACTCTTTGCAACCCCATGGACTGTAGCCAGCCAGGCTCCTCTGTCCATGGGGATTCTCCAGGCAAGAATACTGGAGTGGGTTGCCACGCACTCCTCCAGGGGATCTTGCCGACCCAGGGATGGAACACATGTCTTCTGTGTCTCCTGTGCTGCAGAGGGTTCTTTACTGATGAGCCATGGGGGAAGCCCACATTTTGATCTAACCATCAGTCAAATAACAAGCTAGCATTTTGAAGTTAATGTGTAATATAGTCAACTTTTTATTCTTTTTAATATGCCCAGTAGAGATGCTTTTGTGCTTTGACATGAGTGTTCTTGTAGAACTAAGAGAAAATATTTTAATATCTTTAGGGAAGGTTAAGCCTCACTTAAGTCCCCTTGTCCAGTGTCACCCAGGAAACAACCAAGATTAGGAGTAAGCAATAATGAAACTTGCTTTCCAGTTACTAAGAACAGATGTGTGTGTGTTAGTCATTCAGTCGTGTCCAACTCCTTGCAACCCCACAAACTGTAGCCTGCCGGTCTTCTCTGTCCATGGAATTCTCCAGGCAAGAATACTGGAGTGGATTGCCATTCCCTTCTCTAGAGGATCTTCTTGACCCAGGGATCAAACTCTGGTCTCCTGCATCGCAGGCAGATTCTTTACTATTTGAGCTACAGGGAAGTCCTACAAAGAACAAATACCAAGGTCTAAATTTTTACTGTGGTAAACAGAGTATTTATAAAGTAATCATAGCTACTGTTTGCATACTCTAAGTAAAAAGAAAAGTACATGGCCTAGAACAAGAAACGTTTTAGAACTGTATCAAGTGTTCTTACAAATAGCTGTGAAAAGAAGAGAAGCGAAAAGCAAAGGAGAAAAGGAAACATATACCCATTTGAATGCAGAGTTCCAAAGAATAGCAAGGAGAGATAAGAAAGCCTTCCTCAGTGATCAATGCAAAGAAATAAAGGAAAACAATAGAATGGGAAAGACTAGAGATCTCTTCAAGAAAATTAGAGACACAAAGGTAACATTTCATGCAAAGATGGGCTCAATAAAGGACAGAAATGGTATAGACCTAACAGAAGCAGAAGATATTAAGAAAAGTTAGCAAGAATACACAGAAGAACTATACATAAAAGATCTTCACAACCCAGATAATCACGATGATGTGATCACTCACCTAGAGCCAGACATCCTGGAATGTGAAGTCCAGTGGGCCTTAGGAAGCATCACTATGAACAAAGCTAGTGGAGGTGATGGAATTCCAGTTGAGCTATTTCAAATCCTAAAAGATGATGCTGTGAAAGTGCTGCACTCAATATGCCAGCAAATTTGGAAAACTCAGCAGTGGCCACAGGACTGGAAAAGGTCAGTTTTCATTCCAATCCCAAAGAAAGGCAATGCCAAAGAATGCTCAAACTACCGCACAATTGCACTCATCTCATACACTAGTAAAGTAATGTAATGCTCAAAATTCTCCAAGCCAGGCTTCAGCAATACATGAACTGTGAACTTCCAGATGTTCAAGGTTTTAGAAAAGGCAGAGGAACCAGAGATCAAATTGCCAACATCCGCTGAATCATCGAAAAAGCAAGGGCGTTCCAGAAAAACATGTATTTCTGCTTTATTGACTATGCCAAAGCCTTTGACTGTGTGGATCACAATAAACTGTGGAAAGTTCTGAAAGAGATGGGAGTACCAGACCACTTGACCTCCCTCTTGAGAAACCTGTATTCAGGTCAGGAAGCAACAGTTAGAACTGGACATGGAACAACAGACTAATTCCAAATAGGAAAAGGAGTACGTCAAAGCTGTATATTGTCACCCTGCTTATTTAACTTGTATGCAGAGTACATCATGAGAAACACTGGGCTGAAGGAAGCACAAGCTGGAATCAAGATTGCCGGGAGAAATATCAATAACCTCAGACATGCAGATGACACCACCCTTATGGCAGAAAGTGAAGAAGAACTAAAGAGCCTCTTGATGAAAGTGAAAGAGGAAAGTGAAAAAGTTGGCTTAAAGCTCAACATTCAGAAAACGAAGATCATGGCATCTGGTCCCATCACTTCATGGCAAATAGATGGGGAAACAGTGGAAACAGTGGCTAACTTTATTTTTCTGCGCTGCAAAAATCACTGCAGATGGTGATTGCAGCCATGAAATCAAAAGACGCTTACTCCTTGGAAAGAAAGTTATGACCAACCTAGACAGCATATTAAAAAGCAGAGACGTTACTTTGTCAACAAAGGTCCGTTTAGTCAAGGATATCGTTTTTCCAGTGGTCATGTATGGATGTGAGAGTTGGACTGTAAGGAAAGCTGAACGCTGAAGAATTGATGCTTCTGAACTGTGGTGTTGGAGAAGACTCTTGGGAGTCCCTTGGACTGCAAGGAGATCCAACCAGTCCATTCTAAAGGAGATCAGTCCTGGGTGTTCATTGGTAGGACTGATTTTGAAGCTGAAACTCCAATACTTTGGCCACCTGATGTGAAGATCTGACTTATTTTAAAAGACCCTGATGCTGGGTAAGATTGAGGGCGGTAGGAGAAGGGGATGACAGAGGATGAGATGGTTGGATGGCATCACCGACTCAATGGACATGGGTTTGGATGGACTCTGGGAGTTGATGATGGACAGGGAGTCCTGGCATGCTGTGGTTCATGGGGTCACAAAGAGTCAGACATGACTGAGCAACTGAACTGAACTGATTATGTTCTTCAGGGGTCAGGCTCGAACTCTGTGTCTTCTGGTATTCACCTGATCCAAGCCACATCCTCCACCTTCATTCCTTATTGTCCTTATTTTACTGACTAGAGTTGTCATTCCTATGTGCTAGATAAAATTTCCAAAAGCTAGACCTAGTATGTTATAGATTTCTATATTTACTAGAAAGGGTCTGAGGAACCAGGACATAGAGTCCTTGTTTTTATAGATCATAAAACTGGAGGCAAAGCTGTTGGAAAGACTTAGCAGTGATGATCCAGTTTGTGCTTTAGATGGGACTTGAAGGCAGACAGTCCATATGATGAAACAGAATGAGACTTGCTCTAGGGCCAAGAGCACCTGATTTCAAGCCTGACTCTGTCATATCCTAGCTTTATGACCTCAGACAGGGTCTTCATTTCTCTGACTCTATAATAAGAGGCAATTAATTATCTCTACCTACTTCACAGAAATATTAAGAGGAATAAGTCACATAATGTATGTCAGTACTCTTAACTCTGGATACACAGTAGAATCCTTGGGAAGTTTAAGCAAATCACCAAACAAAACAGATACTCAGTCCAGTCCCATCCTGAGAAATGCTGATTTAACTGATATGTGGCGAGGCTTTGTGATCAGCACTTTTAAGAAGGTCCCCAAGTGCTTTTAATGTGCTACCAGGGTGGAGAACCATGAAAGAGCCTTACTGGATGCCAATGATCTTTATAAATTCAGGTCAATATTTACTGTGGCTTGGGAATTTTGCTCCTAGATATTCAGTACAATGTCATATCACTAAACAAATAACAGAACAGTGCCATAGTCTTTTATATATATACATAAGTGTTATGACAAGCCATATTGTTGAATAGTGACAACAGTGTCATTTCTGATCTTATGTTGACATAGAAAACTGTTTACATAGTAGTTGGAACTAAATTTAGAATTTTAAGATTAATTCATATCCCTCTTCCCCATGGGATAACACTGAAACAAAATGAACAAAGCTATATTGTTATGAATTCTTGTTTGTATTTCATTTGTTTCCCAGGGCTAACAATTATAGAATATAAAATAGGTCTTATTGAAAAGGCAAGTATCATGTGAAAGGCTTTAATAAAATAGAAACAAGGTTCTGACATTTGAAAAATTGCTGATTAATTCATTTCATCCTTTCTTTGACCTAAATCCTCCCATATGTATTTGTCAGCTTTGCAAACAGATTGACTTTGTGCATTTAGAGTTTGCAAACAAGTCCCAGAATGTTACTGCTAACCAATTAGTTTCTAAAAGCCTTTCAAATAATCTTATCGTCTCCACAGGAGTGATTTAGGCAATGAAAAAAAAAAAAGTTTGTTCTTCACTGAGAAGAATCATGACTTAATAAGAGTGGAGCTCACCGTGGCTGTTCGTAAGCATACTTATTCATGAGCTGATATTTGAGTTTATGCCTGATTACTGGAAAGGAAGAGCATTTACAGTTAAAGCCAATCCTCTGTGAGAGCAGTTATATTTTGTGTAGAGATCATTTTTGAAAATTCATATCTGTAGTAAGAGATCCAGATGTTAATCAGCTTTTTTTTTTTTTTTCCTCTTTAAAGTTAGTCTAATAGGCTTTTGGATTGAATGAGGCTTTCAGCTTATCGAAAGATAAAATAATATTTGTGAAAGCCAGATCAGCTGTTTGTAGACTCATGGAGCTTAGAGGAAAATGCATTTTGAGGGAAGCAGGATGATCAGTGATACTCAGTGACCCTCTGAAGTCCGCACAGCTAGTTAGTGACAGAACCCAAACCAGAGCTCTTTCTGCCAGCCCTCTTTCTGCCCCTCAACCCAGACCAACTATGTCATCCAGCCCAGCAGCAGGGTATCTCAGGACTCACTGTGAACCAGGTCCCCAAATATGTCCTGGGTCTGTGCTGAGAACTAAGCATGCCCTGTACTTCTGCTCTGATGGTTTTAGGAAATCTCTCTTTTCCTTCCTTTGACAGAAGCATTACCTGCACCTTTTCCATGTAGAAATGAAATTGTTTTCAGAAACGAATCCCTTTCAGCCACTCAGCTTTACTCTGATCTGTGGAAGCTGGCAAGAAATCAATTCACATTTTTTGTGTAGTTTTTGGTTGAAAAGATTCCATTGTAGAGGGTCTGTACTTTGTTGTTGTTGTCGTTGGCCCGCTAATGCAGTTTGTTGATCAGTGTCCCAGAATAGACGTGTTTACAAAAGAGCGCAAGTGATATTTTTGTGTGTCCTCAACACAGACACGGCCATGAGACTGTGTGAGAGACTGCCTCAAGGTGACCTTTAGAGCAGAGAATGAGCAGGGCTCCAGGTGTGCTCAGTACTGTTGGAGGGGATTTTGCTTCTTGGCCTTTCAGAGAACAGAGCCTGGAAATACATGCAGCTCCACACACACACAGACATACAAGTATGTACACAAACACCTGTGTCTCTGTGTATATAATTTTGTTTACATTTTGTCTTGTTTTGCACTCCTCTCATCCTTATTGATTTAAGTTTGAACATGTAGGATCCTACAAGAGGTGTCACACCGTTCTTTACCCTCATCACTCAATTCTCTTCCACCCTTATAGGTAACCACCTTCACTGTTTTCTGGGTTATCCTTCCTGTATTTCTTTTTGTGATGATGAACAATATTTATATATTTAAAAATTCATATACTTTTTATTACACAAGAATTAGTATACTCTAAGTTATATATGCTTGTTTATACTTGGCCTTTTTCACTTATAATTTTAATGTATATAAATTATATCTCAAAGCTATTAAAAAGTCACCATCAGGTGGCATATATGGCATTCCTAACACAATATGATTTTCTCTGATTTGACCTTGGCTTAAAGATTCAAACCCATTTGGATGCCATGTAGACTAAGTGGAAATGTTGGGAATCTCCCCTCAAATGATTGTATTATGATACTTTAAATCGGAAGTGTATTTTTTAACAGCATTTTCTGCTTGAGGGACTTAGTGAACTGATAACCCCTAAAGAAATTTACTTAATATTTTAAACTGACTGTGGCAGAAATGATTGATTTAATCCCTCTGTGGTATCAGAGAAGACTCTTGAGAGTCCCTTGGACCGCAAGGAGATCCAACCGGTCCATTCTGAAGGAGATCAGCCCTGGGATTTCTTTGGAAGGAATGATGCTAAAGCTGAAACTCCAGTACTTTGGCCACCTCATGCGAAGAGTTGACTCATTGGAAAAGACCCTGATGCTGGGAGGGATTGGGGGCAAGAGGAGAAGGGGACGACAGAGGATGAGATGGCTGGATGGCATCACTGACTCGATGGACGTGAGTCTGAGTGAACTCCGGGAGTTGGTGATGGACAGGGAGGCCTGGCGTGCTGTGATTCATGGGGTTGCAAACAGTTGGACACGACTGAGCAACTGAACCGAACTAAACTGAACTGAAAGACTTGAATTCTAAAGGACCTTATAGACCACTTTGCTACGCCTTTTATTTTACAGATGAGACTCAGAGAGCTTTAAAACTCTAATTATGTAATAAAGTTAGAAATGCAGTCCTCGACTCATCTGTTCTACTCTTTAAATATTTATACTATTTTGTTAGGCAGTGATTAAAATGATAATTATTAAGACTCTGTAGAAACATGGAAAGCTGTTTATAATACAAATGAAAAAAAGAGCAGCATGCCAAATGGCTTAAATATCATGATTGCAACCAATATGACAAATTTGTGTTCGTATTGAGGTCTGGAGCATAACAGACAAAAACGGTATGTGTGTTATGTAATGGGTTAAAGGGCATTTCTCCCTTAATGTTTTCGAACATTGCGGCATTGTATCCAACTAAACTTCCTTTCTAAAAATATTAGGGCTACCACAGGGGGAATGTGAAATCAAAGAGATTGTTGGTAGCTGCCTGAATCTGTCGCCTGTATTTGCACTTTCCCCAGATACTTTCCAGCACAGGAAATGTGTGATGAGGTTCTGTTATCCTATGCCTCTGACACTCTTCCGTTGTTTACCCGCCCCTGGAGTTTTGCCTTTATTCCCTTGTTTCTCACCCTGTTTTATGGAATCTACTGACCCAGCATGGCTGGTGAATGACTTTTATAGCAGGTAGTAACTACTGTTACTTATCTCAACTGAATGCAGAATATAAAGAAATTATGCTGACCCTTAAGTAATTTAGGGCTTCCCTGCTCGCTCAGATGGTAAAGAATCTGCCTGCAGTGCAGGAGACCTGAGTTTGATTCCTGGGTCAGGAAGATCCCCTGGAGGAGGACATGATGACCCCCTCTAATATTCTTGCCTGCAGAATTCCATGGATAGGGGAACCTGGAAGGCTAAATACAGCCCTTGAGGTTGCAAATAGTCGGACACGACTGAGCAACTAATACTTAAGTAATTAAAGTGAAGTTGCTCAGTCATGTCCGACTCTTAGCGACCCCATGGACTGCAGCCTACCAGGCTCCTCTGTCCATGAGATTTTCCAGGCAAGAGTACTGGAGTGGGGTGCCATTGCCTTCTCCAAGGAATAATATTTTGTCTCTAAGATGGGTGATTATTACCCAGTGGAATGAGCCCCAAAGATTGAGGGTGCTCCTTCTCTGGTTAGCTGTACCACTCCACAGGACCGTCTACTATCAGGTTTGAAGAACGGAGCGATAGGTTTAGATGACTTTCAATCTGGTTAAAAAACAGAAATCATTTGTGGATTTGCCTATCGCGTGGCTCTGATTCCTGAAAAGTAGCCAGAAAGAAAAGAAAGCACTGTACCATGATGAGCCTGCCTCAGTTCTTTGTGGCTTTGGGACCCTGCCCTCTGTAAGAATTCTATTTCTGGTCAGAGTTGCCACATCAGCTTAAACTTCATCTAAATGCAAGTTCACTAGACTTGTTTTTTTTCAAGTTGACTCTAACAATATGGTTTTTTTGTGTGCTAGAGAACATCACAGGGAAAGCATAAAGCAGCTACATAAACAATTTAAGCAGCACTTTGTTTCAGACCCTAGCTCTGCCAAGAATGTTTGGATCATATATACTAGTTCACGGCAGTGGATAATGCTAGGGTTTCAGCCCATGACTGAGCTAGTGCAATAAACGTGAAGCTAGTGAATATTTAATGTACTATTCAAACACACTCCCTCTCTAAGGGGTTGGGTCTCATTTTCTAAAACGTTCGGGTTTCTTTGGATGACGCTTGCTAAGTGGCACGTGGTGTTATCTCAACTAACTGATTAAACTTTTATGTCCCTGTGCTTTTCCTGTTAAAAAGTTGAGAATATTATATCCATAATGGTTTTATTTCAGGGAAAAGAAATGGGACTGTGAAAAGTCCAGGGAAAGAAGAGGCAGCGTGAACAGGGCAGAGGGCACTGTGTCTGATATATAGACAGTCCTTCCTACAGGTCTACAGTCCTCGCTTTAGGTCTTGGTGATACAGTTAAGTCAAGTTAAGTTAAGTCAACTTTCTGTTCTGGCATAAACAGTTCATTTTATTCTCCTTTCCCAAGCAGACATCTTCTTGAATTATATCTTTTATGCCCCCTCTCCTTTGCTTAGAAATATCTAGTGAATCTGTTATTGCCATTGTGTTTAAATCTTAGGTCAGGCATTCCTACCTCTATGCATCTAGTCTTATCTGACCCCAAAAATCAAATATCCTGTTATAATAGCCTTTTAGGACACTGCACCAAAGAGAGCGAAGCATCCTTTCCTATCCTCTGATTACACCCATGCTCTTTCCTGTCCTCAAGGCTCCACTGACACTGTTTTATTACCACATTCTCCCTACCCCCACACACTGTATTCTCTTTTTGCTATGGACTCCCATGTATTTTTGTCATGGCGTTTATTTTTGAAAATATCAATAATAAAATTGTAATAATAGCTACCATTTATAGTATTTATTTTGTGCCAGGCACTGCTTTTGGTACTTTACATGAATTAACTCATTCAGCCTTCAACAACATTTCAAGGGGTAAGTAACATTATTCCCATTTTGTAGACAAATCCTGGAGACATGTTCTTGCTCAGTTGCTGAACAAGTCATGTCCAACTCTTTTTCGACCCCATGAACTGCAGCCTGCCGGGCTCTTCTGTCTTCTACTATCTCCCGGAGTTTGTTCAAATTGATGTTCACTGAATCTGTGATGCTATCCAACCATCTCATCTTCTGCTGCTCGCTTCTCCTGCCTTCAATCTTTCCAGTCATCAGGGTTTTTTCCAATGAGTCGTTTCTTCACATCAGGGGGCCAAAGTATTGGAGCTTCAGCATGGGTCCTTCCAATGATATTCAGGGTTGATTTCCTTTAGGATTGACTGGTTTGATCTCCTTGCAGTCCAAGGGACTCTCAAGAGTCTTCTCTAGCACCACAAAAAAATTGAAAGCATCAGTTCTTCGGTACTCAGCCTTCTTTGTGGTTCAACTCTCGCATCTGTACATGACTACTGGAAAAACCGTAGCTTTGACTAGACAGATCTTTGTCCGCAAAGGGATGTCTTTGCTTTTTAATATGCTGTCTAGGTTTGTCATAGCTTTCCTTCCAAAAAGCAAGTGTCTTTTAATTTCATGGCTGCAGTTACCATCTGCAGTGATTTTTGGAGCCCAAGAAAAGAAAATCTGTCACTGCATCCACCTTTTCCCCATCTATTTGCCATGAAGTGATGGGATTGCCTGCCATGATCTTAGTTTTTTGAATGTTGAGTTTTAAGCCAGCTTTTTCACTCTGCTCTTTCACCTTCAACAGAAGGCTCTTTAGTTCCTCTTCACTTTGTGCCATTAGGGTGGTGTCATCTGCATATCTGAGGTTGTTGATATTTGTCCTGGCAATCTTGATTCTAGCTTGTGATTCATCCAGCCCAGCATTTTGAATGATGTACTCTGCATACAATTTAAATAAGCAGGGTGATAATACACAGCCATAACATACTCCCTTCCCAGTTTGGAACCAGTCAGTTGTTTGGTGTCTGGTTCTAATTATTGCTTCTGGATCTGCATACAGGTTTCTCAGGAGGCAGGTAAGGTGGTCTGGTATTCCTATCCCTTTCAGAATTTTCCACAGTTTGTTGTGATCCACACAAAGGCTTTAGCATAGTTGATGAAGCAGAAGTAGATATTTTTGGGGAATTCTCTTGCTTTTTCTGTGATCCACCGGATGTTGGCAATTTGATCTCTGGTTCCTCAGCTTCTTTGAAACTCAGCTAACACATCCAGAAGTTCTTATTTCATGTACTACTGAAGCTTAGGTTGAAGGATTTTGAGTATAACCTCACTAGCATGTGAAATAAGCATCATTGTACAGTAGTTGGAACATTCTTTGGCATTGCCCTTCTTTGGGATTAGAATGAAAACTGACTCTTTCCAGTGCTGGGGCCACTGCTGTGTTTTCCGAATTTGCTGGCATACTGAGTGCAGCGCTTTCACAGCATCATCTTTTAAGATTTGAAATAGCTCAGCTGGAATTCCATCACCTCCACTAGCTTTGTTCATAGTAATGCTTCCTAAGGTCCACTGATTTCACACTCCGGGATGTCCAGCTGTAGGTGAGTTACTACACCATTGTGATTATCCAGGTCATCAAGACCTTTCTTGTACAGTTCTTCTGTGTATTCTTGCCACCTCTTCTTAATATCTTCTGCTTCTTATGGGTCCTCATTGTTCTGTCCTTTATTGTGCCCATCCTTGCATGAAATGTTCCCTTGGTGCCTCTAATTTTCTTGAAGAGATCTCTAGTCTTTCCTATTCTATTATTTTCCTCTAATTCTTTGCATTGTTCATGTAAGAAGGCCTTATCTCTTGTTGCTATTCTCTGGAACTCTGCTTTAAGTTGGATATATCTTTCCCTTTCTCCCTTGCCTTTCACTTCTCTTCTTTTCTCAGCTATTTGTAAGGCCTCCTCAGACAACCACTTTGCCTTGTTGCATTTCTTTTTCTTGAGGATGGTTTTGGTCACCACCTCCTGTACAAAGTTATGAACCTTCATCCATAGTTCTGCAGGCACTCTGTCTGCCAGATCTCATCCCTTGAATCTATTCACCACCTCTACTGTATAATCATAAAGGATTTGATTTAGGTCATACCTGAATGGTCTAGTGCTTTTTCCTACTTCAATTTAAGTCTGAATTGTAAAGAGGAGCTTGTGATTTGAGCCACAGTTAGCTCCAGGTCTTGTTTTTACTTATTGTATAGAGCTTCTCTATTTTTGCCTACAAAGAATATTATCGATCTGATTTCAGTACTGACCATCTGGTGATGGCCATGTTCAGAGTTGTCTCTTGTGTTGTTGGAAGACGGTGTTTACTATGACAAACACCCTTGACAAAACTCTGTTAGCCTTTTCCCCGCTTCATTTTGTTTTCCATGGCTGAACTTACATGTTATTCCCAGTATCTCTTTGACTTCCTACTTTTGCATTCCAATCTCCTATGCTGAAAAGGACATCTTTTTTTTTTTGGTGTTCTAGAAGGTGTTGTTGGTCTTCATAGAAATGGTCAATTTCAGCTTCTTCAGCACCAGTGGTTGGGGCATAGACTTGGATTACTGGGATGTTGAACAACGGTTTGCCTTGGAAACAAACAGATCATTCTCTCATTTTTGAGACTGCACCCAAGTACTGCATTTCAGACTCTTTTATTGACTATGACGTCTACTCCATTTCTTTTAAGAATAGTAAATATAATCACATGTGAATTAGATTTGCCCATTTCTGTCCATTTTAGTTTACTGATTCCCAAGATGTTGATGTTCACCCTTGCCATCTCCTGCTTGACCACGTCCTATTTACCTAGATTCACAGACCTAACATTCTAGGTTCCTATGGGATATTGTTCTCTACAGCATTGGACTTTACTTTCACCACCAGACACATCCATACCTGAGAGTCACTCCTGCTTTGGCCCAGCCTCTTCATTCTTTCTGGAGCTGTTAGTAATTGCCCTCTGCTGTTTTCCAGTAGCATATTGGACACCTTCTGATCTGGAGGACCCATCTTCTGACATCGTATCTTTTTGCCTTTTCATGCTGTCCATGGGATTCTCTGTGGCAAGAATGCTGGAGGTTGCCATTAACTCTTCCAGTGGGCCACAGTTTGTCAGAACTCTCCACTCTGACTCTTCCATCTTGGGTGGCCCTGCACAGCATGGCTCATAGCTTCATTGAGTTACCCTCGCCCCTTTGCCATGACAAGGCTACAATTCATGAAGGGGCATGGAGGCATTGAGGGATAAAATAATGAACCTAAGCTCATACAAGCAAGTGGAAGATTTGGAATTCTGTCCCAGGCTGTCTGGATTCAAATTGTGTTCTTAACCACAGTTCTAAACTACTGTTTGTAAGTTATCTTTTTAGAGGCTTCATTCTTTTAAAATTTAACTCTGTAAGTCAAAGTCTCCTTATTCTCTGCTTTACCTCATTATATAACCCTGTGCCTGGAGCAGGGAGTGATTCTGTGAATATTTGTTTATTGATGTGACCTGATGTCAGAGGTCAAAGAAATTCTAATAGGTTTTTCTGGGAGTTTTGACTTGCTTGGTTAGACTTGATTTTTTCTTGATAAACTGACTGTTTTCTGTTCTCCCTCTAACTGTTGGTATGAGATGGTCAGGGTGACTGTCAAGAATTTAAATCCATGACATTTATTACCTAAATGAATGGTGCTAAGTGGTGGGTAAATTTACTAATGTGTGTGAAATCAAATCTCAAATTTTGTTCTGTGCTTCAAAGTAAACATTTTAAATTTGCATGTTTTTTTCTTAAGCAGTATTTTTTTACTTGCATATTTGATATGTCAGATCAAAGGCATAAGAGCAACCTGTACTTCACCTTTCTTGCAATATCAAGTCCTAGAAATATATTTAGTTTTGCACAGTTTTTCCTTGATTTCTTTGGGGGAAGAAAAGACTCTTCATGGAGGAAATGGTCAAAGTTGGTTATGTTAAAGTTACTTTGAGAATTCTGTGCCTACTGTGTTAGGCTCTGGGATCAAATTCTTTCCTATTTAATATAATGACAAGTTAGCCAAAGAAGCTGAAGTCTAACTTTGAAGTTTTGTTTACCATGTTTCTTTTCTCTAACAGCATGCTGCTTGATAAGGTAGGTGCTCAGAGCTAGTTGTTTCTGGTTCTCTAAAGGTTACATCTGTGCCTGTGTGTTAGTCAGTGAAACAGAAGCAGTTTCTGGCTGGTGCAATGAGAAAAGGGCATTTGGAAGAGTATTGTATAACTTGGAGAACCAAGGGGGAAAACTGAATAATTTGCCAGCTTTAGGAAGGGTGACTGTGACAATTGTAACATCTTGAGCGTCCAACCAGGAGCATCTCTGAAGTTTTGGCCTTTGCAATGACTCAGTTCCGTTTTCATTCAGTGCTCTGCTCAGGATTTCTGTTTCTTGGAAGGGAGCCAGATTTGCTCTCCACCTAAGCCAGGTGCCCATTTCTTGCTTGGGATGGTTGACAGGTCACTGGAGGCACATAAGATGGGAAAATAAGTATTTCCAAAGGAAATGTGGGTACTATTAGCAAAGAAAAGGAAACGGACATCAACAAAAGATGCTCATTGCCATCAAGTTTCATCTCAAAGCAGAGAGTTTAAATGAAAGCATTAACTTGGATGATAAGTGAGTTGGATTTTACCTGAGTTCAATCACCAAGTTACTTCTCTACTTAGAAAATACTGGCAGCCAAATTCCTTAACAAATATTTTATATTTGTACAAACTTGATTTTTTTTTTCTGACCACATTTTAAAATGTTTACTTAGCTGTTTTCAAGTATATACAAAATTATAATATGAACCCATATGCAACTTCAAGGATTGTTGAAACATTTTGCCATTCATGTTTTTGTTAATTGCATTTGGAAGCATTAACATAAGATGATTTTATAGTTGGCTGTATAAAAGCTCACAAGATTTAACATAAAGTCTGAAACTTGCTTTATGAATGTATATTCAAGTATCAAATTATTTATTATTGGTTTTTATACCAAAAACATGTTGCCAGTTAGAAAAAAAGATACACTGTTCAATGGTCATGCATTGTTTATCTAGAAGTAGACTTTTATTTCCATCAGTGAGGCTTTTTTCTGGCTTAAGCCTGATAAATCAATTCTTTAACAACTCTGTTTTCAGGTTACCTCTTCTAAATTTGCCTTCTGGCTCTTGGAGGCTTTGGGATGTGAATCAAAGGTTTCATTCAGCAGTGTCTCTGAACAGCAGGAGGCACTTGCACTGTGTGAGAACTGACTGTGCTCCAATCTCATTTGCAGTTGAAAGATGCATGAGCGTAATGCAGTCTGGGACACAGATGATCAAGCTGAAGCGTGGGACCAAGGGGCTCGTCCGGCTCTTTTACCTGGATGAACACCGGACCCGCCTCCGATGGAGACCCTCTAGGAAGAGTGAGAAGGCAAAAAGTAAGACTAGCTTTTGAATTCTTGACTTGACCCAGTAACACATGGCTTCTATTGGATGGGCTCTGTGGAAGTTTTAGCTTGGTAAAACTTTCATATTTTTACAAGTTTTAGGGGGTCAGTGGTTAGAGAATGTGCAGAGACAGAATAAGTGATGACCATTTTTGCTTTTGTTAATTCATCAGGAACTTTGAATCCATAAAAAGTTTTCTTATCCACTAGTGCTGTTGAAGGTAATATTTATCCTACATTGAAGACATGTTGTATTTAGTTGGGATATGAGGTTTTATAGCTTGAGGCCTTTTATTTTTCTTTAAAAAAGTGAAGGAAGTCATAAATCCAATAGGATTAAACTGTTTTGACATATTCTGTGCACAGTTAACTGACGAATGGATTGACAAAATTGTTTTAATGATATCAAATAAAATAGCTTTGATCTGCCTCCTCCATAAAGCCTCTCTCCCAATCCTAAACTCAGTTTCTAGTCCATGCTGAGTCCCCTGGAGCATCTCTCTTCATCTGCTCCTTCCTCTTGTTTTCACATGGACCTCCTTCATCCAGGGTCTCTGTCTTTCTGGTGGCATATGCAAAATCTCCTAACCAAGCTCCATTTGCTAGTTTCTTCTGCCCTGACCAGTGAAGATGCTTTCCTCTTCATGTCACAGATGACCTCCACTAAATCAGGCTTACGTGATATACAATTTATTCTCACTTAACAAGAAACCCAGAGACTGGTTGGCTCCAACTGTGGGACGTTGAGCCTCTAGTTCTGTCTCTGTGAGCACTCTTGACTCTCTCCCTTCTGCACTGACATTGTAATTGAGGCAGCAGTAACATGGCTTCACAACTGATAGGCTTCAAGAAGATGCAGAAAAGGGACCTTCTCTTCCAGTGCTTCCTTTTCAAGAGGGGAGAGCCCCATTCCATGCCCTTCCCTCAAGCAGAATGCATGTCTCCTTGGTTACAAGTGGGTTATGTTCCCACACCTAAAGCCATTATAGGAGTCCGGAGTGGGGCCACCCCAATGCCTTAGCCGTACCGGAACTTGCCCTGCAATGGTCAGAGGCTCATTTCCCCATGAGTGGAAAGAAAGAAAAATTGGGACTTGCCATTAAGGCAGAGCAGAGGTATGGATGGTGTATATGGGCAGTCAGTAAGATTACAACTTTCTGATTCATGCCCCCAAACAGGCAAGTGAACAAACAGAACGTAGTGTTTAATCCAAAGTAATCCTCTCTGCAAGTGTTCCCCTGACCCAAGCCTGCAGTGTTGCTCCACCACCTACATAATGCTCATCTCTGCACTGTCACTCCAGCTTCTCATAACCTAGCCTCTACCTGCCTTTCCAGCTTTGTCTCCTGTTACTCTACTTCCTGAGCTTTTCAGTCCAGCATCTCTGGAGTGGGGCTAATGTTTCTGTATCTTTATGCCTCTTTTCCCTGATTGACCATCTTGTTTTCCCCTCCACCTCTCAAGCCTTGCTCTGCCTTCACCCTTATAGCTTTCTCTCTATGAATCCAAATCACATTTAGCTATGCTATTTGGTTGCCATCAAATGTTTTTTCCCTTCAATTTTTTTTTTCCTTTCAATTTTTAACTGCTGTCGTATGCATATTGTAAAATATCAGAGTCGGCTCTAGGTCTTTGTATGTTTTCCTTGCATAAATGTATAAACTATACATTTGATATATTTACATCCCCCTTTTCTACCAGTCTTCTTGCCCCCTGCTGGGCTTATCTGTTTTCCTATCATAAATTTTAACACTTCCTGACCCAGTGCCTAGGAGGGTATTGTCTGAGTGCCCAGGAGGGTAGAGTGGTACATGGAGAAGGTTACTAGCAGGAAATGATAAAGCTTGTATTGCACATTTGGACTTTTCAATTGTCTGGACAATTCACAGACAATTAATTTTATTTTTAAATCTTTAGATGATTTTACTTTTCTGAATCTGCACACATATCTTCACCTGCCAGGTAACTGCCCTTTCCTCACTTTCCTCACAGTACTTATTGACTCCATTTACAAAGTCACCGAGGGTCGGCAGTCTGAGATATTCCACAGACAGGCTGAGGGGAACTTTGATCCCAGCTGCTGCTTCACCATCTACCATGGCAACCACATGGAGTCCCTGGACCTCATCACCTCCAACCCCGAGGAGGCGCGCACCTGGATCACAGGCCTCAAGTACCTCATGGCTGGCATCAGTGATGAAGATTCCCTTGCCAAAAGGCAGAGGACCCACGACCAATATCCTCCCTAGAACTTTAATTCTGCACTCTGTATGTGTCTGTGTGTCTGTATGTGGATTAGACTATACTTTTCCCCATAATTTTGAGGCTTAAACCCACTTTCCTTGCTGTCTTTTTTCTTTACCCTTAGCAGCTTTCTGCCCACTCCTCACTCCCACCCCAAGTAAACAAATGTGTAGAACATGTAGAAACTTAAGCTTATGTGAACTCAGGAGCAAACTTCTTTGGAGGAGACTAGATTCAGCTTCATAATCTGCTAGGTCTCCAAATGCATCGTAAAGTTTCCTAAGAGAGACGAAGCAACGAGCAAAATGTTTATTTGAGTTAGAGTTTCCTCCCACTTTGTTATAGAGTCCGTCTAGTTTAACAAACTCTTTTTTTTTCTTTTTCAAATTCATAAATTTTATCACAACTTCCTAGGCGGTGCAGTGGTAAAAAATCTGCCTGCCAAGGCAGGAGACACAGGAGATTCAGGTTTGATCCCTGGGTCAGGTAGATCCCCTGGAGAAGGAAATGGCCACCCGCTCCAGTATTCTTGCCTGGAAAATTCCATGGATAGAGAAGCCTGGTGGATACAGTGCATGAAGTCATAAAGAGTCAGTCACGACTGAGCAGCCGAGCACATACATATTTACAAAACACTTTTTTGAGTTCCAATTATATACCAGCTGTTAAGTTCTTTCCTGGTTTTTCTCTCTTCTTAATTTACAGTTTGGAATCTGAACTGATTGATCCTTAAGGGGAAGTTATTTTTTACTTATATTTACCCTGCCTAAATTGTTCAAGAAACTGGAGTTTCTTGATTAAAATTCTGATTCTCATTCTTGATTAAACCCATTCTTTGGTCCTGCAGCATTGACAGGATAAATGATTAATGTGATTAGTCTGCAGGCACCTCTTCTGCTAGGATCACCTGGACATGTGACATGCATGGCCATTCTGGCCTCAGTTTCCTTATCTGTAAAGTGAGGGTATTAGACTCATTGACTGCTTTGGCTCCCTTCTTCACATTTTGAATGGTCTTAAAATACATGTTTCTCCCTCCGCCTGTAGGAATTAGTACTACTTTCCTGCTGTCATTGGAATGTGCACCCTAAATTTTTTCCAGAGTAGGGGTAAATTTGTGCTGCTTGAGCTATAGTCCTCACCCAGGGTACTGTTGAAGCAGGGTGGAAATATTCAACCCATGAAAGGATGTTGACAGTGCAAAGGTCTAAGCGGATGAGCCCTGATGTTTTCATCAATATTCACAGCATGCAGGTAAATCCAACTGGGATTCATAAGTGAACAAAACATAAGCATAACAATTCACTTTGTGTGCTTTTTTTTGTTGGTTTGGTTCTTAACTCCTTTACATTTGATAAAAAACCAAATAATGAATGCTTTCTGGTGCAAGCCACAGAACCATACTAACAGTGCCTCAGACAATACAGAATATTCATTTTCTCATGAACAAGAGACCTGAGGTAGAGTTAATTCAGTGGGTCAGTAATGTCATTAGAAGAGATCTAGGTTCTGCCATTCTCAGCATTTTGGCTTGGTTCATTAACTGGCTACGCTTTGGTCAAAGAGAACTGCAACAGCTCCAAACAGAGAAACGCTGCCCAGAGGGAGCGAAGTTTCTTCTCATAAACCTCCCCCTCCTTTTTTTTTAGGAGTAAAGAAGAACTTCCCAGGAGTTTCACAGAAGACTACCTCTCATCATTGGCCAGAAATGCTATTGTGGGCCCATTTCTAAACCAACTCTGACAAGAGAAATGAACATAATTGGACTTTGATCTCAGGACCCTTTTTGTATTTTTAGAACCTGAAGACTCCAAAGAGTTCTATGTGGGCTCCATCTACTGATATTTGTCATATTAGAAATTAAATCTGAGAATTAAAAAAGCTCATTAAAAATTATAATAAACTATTACATATAAACATTTTTATGGAAAGTAACTTTTTCAAAGCAAAACAAATTAGTAAGAAGGGAGGTATTGCTTTACTCTTCTGCAAGTCTTTAAGCTTTTCTACATGTAAGATTGTATCATCTGTAAACACATAATTTTACTTCTTCCCTTCTGATTTGGATGCCTTTTATTTCTTTTTCTTGCCTAGTTGCCCTGGCTAGAACTTCCAGTACTTTGTTGAGCAGAAGTGGTGAAGGCAGGCATTCTTGTCTCATTCCTAATCTTACAGGAAAAGCTTTCAGTCTCTAACTATTGCGTATAATATTTGCTGTGTTTTTTTCATATGTAACTTTTATTATGTTTGGATAGTTTTCTTCTATTCCTATTTTGTTGAGTGTTTTTATCATGAAAGTGTATTGAATTTTGTCTAATGCTTTTTCTGCATCAACTGAGATGATTGTGGTTTTTCTCTTCATTATGTTGATGCAGTGTATTACATTGATCAATCTCATGTGTTGAATCATCCTTGTATTCAGGAATAAATCCCACTTGGTCATGGTGTATAATCCTATTAATATGCTGGTGAATTGTATTTGCTAGTATAGCTGACCCTTGAACAGTGTAGGAGTTGGGGTGCAGACCTCTTGAGCAGCTGAAAATCTGAGTATAACTTTATAGTTGGCCCTCTGTATTGAGGTTCTGTATCCGTGGATTCAACCAGCTGCAGTGCATGTAGTACTGTAGTACTTATTTATTGAAAAAAATCCACATATAAGTGAAACCACACAGTTCACACCCATGGTGTTCAAGGGTCAACTGTATTTTGTTGAGTGTTTTCCACCAGTGTAAATAAGAGATAATGGTCTGTAGTTTTCCTGTAGTGTCTTTCTCTGCCTTTGGTATCAGGGTAATGCTGTCCTCATAGAATGAGGTAGAAAGTATTTCCTCCACTTTAATTTTTGGGGAAAAATTTGACAGTTTGGTGTTTGTTGTTCTTTAAATATGTGGTAGAATTAACCAGAGAAACCATCAAGTCTAGAGATTTCCTTTGTTGAGAGATTTTTGACTACTGATTCCATCTCCTTACTAGTTATAGATTTATTCAGATTTTTCCATTTCTTTGTGATTTAGTCTTGGTAGTTTTTATATTTCTAGGAATTTGTCCATTTCATCTAGCTTATCCAATTTTTTGGTGTACAATTGTTTACAGTGGTATCTTATAGTCCTTTATGTTTCTGTAGAATCAGTAGTAATGTCCCCACTTTCATTTCTGATTTTAGTACCGAGTCTTTTTTTTTTTCTCTTTGTCTGTCTAACTAAAGGTTTGTTGATTTTTAGTAATCTTTTTGAAAAAAATACTTTTGATTTCACTGATTTTTTTTCCTCAGTTGTTTTTCCACTTCATATCTGTTCTTGTCTTTCTTATTTTCTTCTTTCTGCTATCGTTTTAAATCTATTGAGACTTCATTGGTGGCCTAAAATGTAATCTATCCTGACAATGTTCCATATGCCCTTGAGAAGAATGTGTATCCTATACTGTTGGGAAGACTGTCTATATATGTCTGTTAGAGCTAGTTGATTTATTGTGTTGTTTAAATTCATTTCCTTAGTTCTGTCTGGTTGTTCTATCCATTATTGTGAGTGCACTCTCCAAGTATTATTGTAAAACTTTCTCTCTTCAATTTTCTCCGTTTTTGCTTTATATATTTTGATGGTCTGTCATTAGATACATGCATGTTTATAATTGTTATATCTTCTTGTTGTATTGAGACTTCTGTTAATACATAATGACAGTCTCTTACAGCCTGTTTTGATTTAAAGTCTATTGTTTGATGTTAGTAGAGCCACCCCTGCTCTCTTTTGGTTACGATTTGCTTCGAATATCTTTTCTCATCCTTTCATTTTCAACCTGTTTGTGTCTTTGGATCACAAGTGAGTTTCTTGTAGACAGCATATAGTTTAGTCAGGAATTTTAATCTATCCTGCCCATCTGTCTTTTGGGGAGTTTAATTGATTTACATGGAAATAATTATTGATAAGGATTAATATGTTATTGTGCTATTTGTTTTCTTTATGCCTTATATCTTTTTTTGGTCTCTTATTTCTTGACTAATAAGAGACCATCCTCTTTTTATGTGTTTTTTTTTTTTTCTTTTTTGATTGCAAAATAAATTCCTTCATTGTTTCTTTTTATGTAAATTCTATAGCTGTCTTCTTTGTGGTTATCTTGAGGATTACATTTAATGTTCTAAAGTTAAAATACTCTAGTTTAAATTTATACTACTTTAGATGAGTAGGTTTTTGAATCTGATTTGTTTGTTCATGTTTACTAGCAGTAGAAAGTTTTCATATTTGAGTTCATTGACAGCTGAAGAATTGTATCTTTTGAAAATATGCTATCTGGAAAGTGAGCATGCTCTAGAATCACACAGAGGAACCATTTTATAAGAAATATAAGTTGCTGTTTATGTCAGTGAGGAAAGAAAAAGAAACAGGAAGTTAATGAATAATGAAGAGGAAGCTAGTGTCACAAATAGGGAAATTTATGTTGAGTCAGGGAGCCATTCTCATAGAGATTTGTCAGAATTTGATAGGGGTTTAGATAATGTCTTACTATCAGGGTTTAGATAATGTCTTACTATCAGAATGACATCCCTGATTAGATGTACATTTAATTATATTAATTGGGGAGAACAGAGCTGAGATGTTCATTATTATTACATTTCAATTAGACCTGAAAATTTCAACTGTGAATGAATAATGAGAATAATGAGTCTTAAATGATTGCATGAATAAAATGCATCCAGTTTAAAGTGAAATTCAGGTGATTTCTACAGTATGGCCATGTTGAATGGAGGTAGATGTGGTACCTCTGTCTATCAGCAGCAACACAGTGTTGTGGTTAACGACTGAGACTGGTGCTGCCCTGTCTGGGGTCTAGCTCCAAGGCTGCCATGTACTGTGTAACTAGGGGAGTTACTTAAACTCTTTTGCTTCAGAGTCTTGAACACGTTGATGATGGTGCCCCCCCGTCTCACTGTGTGACCATCAAATGAGTTGGTTATACACAAAGTACTTTGAATGTTCTCTGGCTCATAGTAAGCATTTTATAAATAGTAGCTGCTGCTATTATTGCTAGAGAGGGATAAGGATTGGCAGACTTTTTGCTTTTCCTGGTCAGATAGATTGACATCTAAAAATGCAGTGTCCACAGCATACAAAGATGATGATGCCTAGGTACTTAGCCTCACCATGTTCCTCCATCACATCCTCCATCACATCATTCTCCTCTGTGATTCCTCCACCTTACCTCTTGACGCCACTAGGGAAATTATTACCTCTAGAAGACTCCAGGCAGTCCTTTATGGATGTTGTCAACTGAAGCCTTACACCTTCCCTATAAATTTGGAGTTTTGCTTGTCGGGCAAATCTGGCCCTCCCTTCCGGTTACATGGCCTCCTGAGCTAAGAATGGGTTTTCTATGGCTGAAAAAAAAAATCAAAAGGAGAATAAAATTTTTTGACACATGAAGTTTTATGAAATTCAGAGTTCAACATCCTTAAATTTTATTGAAACACAACCATGCCAGTTCATTTATGTATTGCCTGTGGTAGCAGAGTTGGGTGTTTGCAACTGAGACCAAATAGCCTGTAAAACCTAAAACATATACTATGAGGCCCTCTTCAGGGCCCTGTTTGCCTACCCCTGAACTAAATAATACTGTTCAATGCTTTACATTCTCCTAAAGTTTTTTCATTAAAAAATACTAGGCCAGAACTTTTCATTCAGTTTTTACTCTCCTAGTTTTCCTTTGTAAAATTGCTATTTCTTTTCTTAAATTTATCGTGTATTAGCTAGGAATCATTAATTCAGGGCTTTCTTGGGCACTCGTGTGTTAATTTTGAAGAACAACTTCGGGGTATCAGAATACTTTTACCTGCAGTTATATCTTATATTATACCATGGGTACCGTTACTGAGAGAATGGTGTTTCTTTAATAGAATCTTAGAGTTGGAAGGGGCTTCAAGGTCATCTAGTTGTGCTCGCTGACATTATAGACGAAGAAATGGAAACCCCAAGAGGTAATATAAGTGACCCACTGTCGTAGGCCAGGTCAGAATGAAGTCAGAACTAGTGTATATTACTTGTCTGAGTCTACTTCTGTTTCTGTCTTACCAACCCTAGATCCCTTAAACCAACAGTCCAGGCCAGCTCATGTGTTGACACTGAAGGCCTTGCAGACACAGGCTCATCCAAAGCCTGTTTGTTTCTGCAGAATATTCATGCTTAGGGTTTGTTTATCCCTGCTTCTTCCCTGGAGAAGTCTTTAAGGTGCTTTGGTAAAGACGTTTAGCATCAAAGGATGAAAATACTGCTGTCCTTGGACTAATTTAATCATTTCTTTGAATTCTGACCAAATATTTTATGGGGCACAGAGCAGTGTTCATGGTCAAAAGAAATAAAGCTCATGCAATGGGCACTGTAGGCCCAGAAAACAGAAACAACAAGATTCAGGTTCTAACTAGTAATTGGTCCAAATGTTTTACTCTTGATTCTTCAGTTATTTTTCCCCCTGGGTCCTGTGTCACCCTTTAACTTCCAGGTATCATATATAATGAGGTCCTACCTGAACTCTATGAGAAATAATTGAATTTGAAAGAACCGGCCTGGTTATTCTCAAATGTTATAAATGGAACAAGATGTGAAACAGATATTTACAGTTGAAAAATCACTTCTGATTAACTTTAGGAGAAATAAGACTATCATATTTTATTTTCTTTCTAAGGTATAATCTCCTATAATCATAATTTGAATTACCTAAAAATATAAACGTTCTGAGTTACTACTAAGAGGTCAGTTAATATTTTGACTTAAATGAAAATCTCTCTGTCTGAGGTCACCTGCTTGATGAATATTTTTCATTGACCTCTTCCTTTGACCTACTCCCACCTTCATTCTTTTCCTCTTCTTTATTCTTTGAATTTTAAAGTTGATTTTGGTTTTCTTTTCTTTCTTCTTTTTTTAAAAAAGATTTTTTGACGTAGATCTTTTTTTATGTTGTTGTCGTTCAATAGCTAATTCATGTCTGACTATTTGCATCCATAAACTGCAGCATATCAGGCTTCCCTGTCCTTCACTATCTCCCTGAGTTTGCTCAAACTCATGTCCATTGAGTCAGTGATGCCATCCAACCATCATATCCTTTGTCACCCCTTTCTCCTTTTGCCATCAGTCTTTCCCAGTGTCAGGGTCTTTTCCAGTGAGTCAGTTCTTCACATAAGGTGGTCAAAGTATGGGAGCTTCAGCATCAGTCCTTCCAATGAATATTCAGGACTGATCTCCTTTAGGATGGACTGGTTGGATCTCCTTGCAGTCCAAGGGACTTCAAATGTCTTCCCCAGCACCACAGTTGAAAAGCATCCATTCTTTGGTGCTCAGCTTTCTTTATAGTCCAACTCTCACATCCATACATGACTACTGGAAAAACCATAGTGGACCATTTTTAAAGTCTTTATTAAAGTTGTTAAAATATTTCTTCTGTTGCTTATGTTCTGTTTTTTCGGCCACAAGGCATGTGGGATCCCAGCTCCCTGCTGCTGCTGCTAAGTCACGTCAGTTGTGTCCGACCCTGTGCGACCCCATAGACAGCAGCCCACCGGGCTCCCCCATCCCTGGGATTCTCCAGGCAAGAACAATGGAGTGGGTTGCCATTTCCTTCTCCAATGCATGAAAGTGAAAAGTGAAAGTGAAGTTGCTCAGTCGTGTCCGACTCTTCGCGACCCCATGGGCTGCAGCCTACCAGGCTCCTCCGTCCATGGGATTTCCCAGGCAAGAGTACTGGAGTGGGTTGCCATTGCCTTCTCCGTGCAGCTCCCTGACCAGGCATCAAACCTGCACCCCCTGCTCAGTAAATCTTTAATCCAATTAAATTCCCTCCCTGTTATTTGACCTGAGGCCAAACTGTGGTAGAGGTAATGAAGATAATGGTGATCTCCAAAAGGTACCATGCAGGCACTGCTGCATTCAGTGCCCCTAACCCTGCAGCAGGCCACCGCTGACCCATGCCTCCACCGGAGACTCCTAGATACTCACAGGCAAGTCTGGGTCAGTCTCTTGTGGGGTCACTGCTCCTTTCTCCTGGGTCCTGGTGCACACAAGGTTTTGTTTGTGCCCTCCAAGAGTGTGTTTCCCCAGTCCTGTGTAAGTTCTGGTTGCTCTATGGTGGGGTTGATGGCGACCTCCTCCAAGAGGGCGTATGCCATACGCAGGTCTACTGCACCCAGAGCCCCTGCCCCTGCAGCAGTCCACTGCTGACCCGTACCTCTCCAGGATATACTCAGACACAATTCTGTCTCAGTCTCTGTGTGTTCTCTGGGTCCTGGTGTGCCCAAGGTTTGTTTGAGCCCTCTAAGCATCTCTGGTGGGTGTGGGGTTTGATTCTAACTGGGATTTTGCCCCTCCTTCCATCTTGCTGGGGCTTCTCCTTAGAGATATAGGGTTGACCAAAAAGTTCATTTGGATTTTTCCATAAGATGCTACAGAAAAACCTGACCAAACTTTTCTGGCCAACCCAATATATAAGCTTCCCGGGTGATATGATTTGACCCTCATTTCCCAGTGAAGGGAATGACCTCCGTGTGTCCTCCTCTCACCATTCTCAGTGTTATTGTCACTATTAGTAACTCACTAAGAGCCTGTGGATTGTGGGGTCTCCTCAAAAGAATTTCTTCTCAAGTTCGGTGTTAATGATCAAGCTCCTTGTGCATATTCTGTGAAAGTAGTTTTTATTTTGATGACCGTGTAAGTGGCAAGTGTTTCCTTGACCTTTCTGCAAGTGGGTGAAGCAGACCTTTGAGGAAGCTGATAAGAATGGCGATGGCTTATTGAACATTGAAGAGATACACCAACTGATGCACAAACTAAATGTCAATCTGCCCCGAAGAAAAGTCAGACAAATGTTTCAGGTATGTTTTCACAACGGGATTGACCTTACGTAAAATACACTTTGGAGGGCAATGGTATACTGAGATATTTCAAAAGGCTATTTTGTCTTGGTGGAAGCTAATATTACCTGCTGTATATCGTTTTGTTTTTCTTTGAAGACAGAGGCATTTTATTTCATCAGAGAAAACTTCCCAAACTTAACATGCATCCACAATTTCACTTCCTAAAATGTGTTGTTGTTGCCGTTTTTGGAGTGATTATAAGCACTTTACTTGACAGTTAAATAATGGGGTAAATAGGATGAAGTCCCTTGGAGAGGATAAGATCTCATCTTTCAACCTCATGGTCTGTAATGAGGATCAGAATAAAGACTAAGTAGTGTGAAAAAATAGCACTTGTGGAACTCCTCAAGAGCCCTCTATTTTGTTTCAGAGGAGTTGAGGATTTTAGAATCCCTAAGATTTAGAAGTGCTGTATCACTCCTGCCATTTAGGGAGCTCTCCAGAAGTTCACGCCACTCCTTCTTGGTATTAGATGAGATGTTCTTTCCCTGTTTGAAAGTCCTGGAGGAAAATTCTTGGACCCAAATTTATCCTGTGTCCCCCGCTCAGATTGTACTCAGCCTTCCATCTAAGATGCTGAAGTGAGTTCTATTAGGATTGGCGCAAAGACAGTGTTCAATTATTAGTAATTCCTAGAACATTAATTTTGGAAAGGCTTTTATTTGAAGATAAGTCATACATGTAATTCATGTGTTGTAGTAATTTGCTAAGTGAGTAGGTAGTTCATATTTTTTATGTGTAAAATTAAGTAAGAGGGTTATATTTTATGGTTAATGCGTTTTGCTCCCTTTGTTTTCTGACCTCCTGTTATCAGAGGTGGTAAGGGCGGAAACGACATGAGGGCTGAGTTGCAACGGTGAATGGAAGATGGAGGCTGGCTTTGATCTGTGACCTCTTACAGTTACACATCCTGTGGTTCTGTCCTCGGAAGCTGGAGATAGTTTGCACTGTGGGAACTTGGTCCCATTGCACTGAAGAGAAAGGAAAGAGGAAGGAATGAGACACACTATGAAAGGAACTAGAGATGGAGAAGGGGACTTTGGAGGTGAACTGAGTTGTCACAGAGTGAACTGTCTGTAAACCGCATGGAAAGATTTGCCATGTTCCTGGCACTCCCTGTGACACCTAACTTTTGTTCTGTTGTGAGCCCATCTCCCATCTGTTCCTTTTCATAGATGTTCATCATACTGGAGAGAGAGCCCTGATTAAATCAGAGAGGGCACACTTATAGAGGGGAGCAAAGTCTATACCTACAAAAATAATGATCTGGGAGTACTTTTTGGAAGTAAGAGAAGTAACATTTAATTTTGACTTATTTTTACTTCTGGATTTTTAACCCTCTTCAGATACCTTTTGTCTCTAATGCACAAGTATTTTGAGGATAAACCATGAAACGTTTATGTTAAAAGTCTTGTGAGTTCAAAGTTAATACTTCAGAGAAGTTTTTTTCCCAAAAAACTTTAAAATTCTTATTTTTTGTATTGGGGTATAGCCAATTAACAATATTGTGGTAGTTTCAGGTGATCAGCAAAGGGACTCAGCCATACATATACATGTATCCACTTTCCCCCAAACCCTCCTCCCATCCAAGCTGGCATATAATATTGACCAGAGTTCCATGTGCTATGCAGTAGGTTCTTGCTTGTTATCCATTTCAAATATAGTGGTGTGTACATGACTTTCCCAAAGTCCCTAACTATCCCTTCCCCCTAGCAACCATAAGTTCATTTTCTAAATCTATGATTCTCTTTGTTTTGTAAGTTCGTTTGTATCATTTCTTTTTAGATTCCACATATAAGGGACATCATATGATATTTTCCTTCTCTGTCTGACTTCATTTAGTATGACACTCTCTAGATCCATCCATGCTACTGCAAATGGCATTATTTCATTCTTTTTAATGGCTGAGTAATATTCCATTGTATATATGTACCACATCTTCTTTATTCAGTCCTGTTGATGGACTTTAGTTGATGGGCTTGATAGTCCTGTTCAGTCCTTTATTCGGGTTGCTTCTATGTCTTAGCTATTTTAAACAGTGTTGCAATGAATGTTGGGGTACATGTATCCTTTTGGATCATGTTTTTCTCTGGATATATGCCCAGGAGTGGGATTGCAAGGTCATATGGTAGCTCAATTTTTAATTTTGTAAGGAACCTCAATACTCCTCTCCATAGCAGCTGCACCAATTTACATTCCCACCTACGATGTAGGAAGGTTCCCTTCTACTTTGGAGATGTTTTAAGAAAGCATTAAGATCTCTTTTTGTGACTTTGAATTTAAAGATTGAAAGACTTCTCAAGCAAGGAGTGACTAGAGAAGTAGCTGGGCTTCTAGTGTAAACATAGATTATTTCTACCATAGATTTTGCATGTAGCTTAGGATGTAGTAATGGGAACAAGGACCTTAGCATTTTTTTTTTTTTTAGCATTGTTTTAATGAGCATATTCTCTTCTTTCTTTCTCTCTTTTTTTTAAAACTGAATTACTGGTAAAGACATTAAATGCTTCCTGGAATTTTCTTTGTCTTCTTGTTGCAGTGCAAGATTCAACTGATTTTTAAAAAGTAATCTGTTAGGGTATGGATAGCTTCTTTTGAAGTCTTTGAGGCTGTTGCTTAAAACCTCAGAGTGGTACTGTTCTTAATGGTTTAGGTATTTCCAAAGAAATCTTGAAAAATGTATCATCTCTCTACCCAGGGTTATATATTTTGAAAAAAGCTACAGCAGAAATATGAACATTAGACATACTTTCTTAGGATGCAAAGACTACAGCCAAGAGCCTTAAACGCCAAAATTGTTGGTATTCTGTAGATCACTGTATCACTGCTTTTAAAATGACAGAAGGAAACAGCAATCAGCCTCAAAAAGAAACTCTGTGTGATGTAAATATCGGTCTAAGTGTTTGTTCATAGTTGACGCAAAGTTAGCAGAGTTTAAAAAGATATATTTTTATACACACTTTGACTTTCAAAGCTATGTTTAAAACCACATACCAGCTGACTATATGTCACAAAATCTATGTATTTCAAAATGTCATTCATCCCCTGTCAGTTTTAGTTTGGTTTTACAACTGTGTTCACTTAGAATAAAGAACATATAAATGGATTGGTTACTCATTATATATTCTCAGCAGTTTTATGGTTTTATGACAAATTCAGCCAGTCAGACGGCAGGTACGTGGTAAAAGATCCTTGTTCAATAATTACTAGGAGCAAATAATTTCAACTAGAGATAAGTGCAAATGGATTTTTCAGGCAGGGAGATACCAATGATGCTGCTGGCTATAAGAGCAATAAGCAATAAGCAATAAGAATTAAGAGATTCTTTTATAGGTAAAGGTTACATTTGATTGAATCACAGTTTAGAAGCTGATAAGAGACTAGTATTTTTGTCATATATTGAATGTATTTTCTCTTTTGCTTATGATTAGTCTTCTCCAAGGTTTCTTTTATTAGTTTTGTCAAAAGACCAGCTTTTGGCTTAATTGCTCACCTTTGATGTTATATCTTCTCGTTTTCTATTGTTTAGCTTTCTTCTTTTGTTTATAATTTATTTCCTTCTATTTTCCTTAGCTTAACTTTTTAATAGCTTTTGGAGTTGAATTGTAAGCTCATCTGGTTTTAATTTGCCTTGCTTTCTAATAAGTTGAAAACTTCAAGTTCCCCTCTAACTACTGCCTTAATGTCATCACACAAGTCTTAATACATGGTGTATGTGTTTCCTTCTGTTTAATTTCCTATTTAGAAATGGTTGTTTCCAGACAAGGTTTTTTAAGCTTTCTTTGTTGCTTTATAAATTTACTGTGGTCAGAGAAATTAGTTTTTATAAAGTTGATTCTTTATAATTTGAAACATTATTGTGGCCTAATGTATAGTCGTTTTAAATTGATCCATGTGTTCTTGAAAAGAACATGTTTACCATTTGCAAAATGGGCATTAGCTTTTTATTGTAAATATTATTTCCCACTGCTGAATTTCCTATTTCAAACTGTTACTGCTTTATTTTTTTCTATGCCTCTTTCAGGAAGCTGATACAGATGAGAATCAGGGAACTCTGACTTTTGAAGAATTCTGTGTGTTTTACAAAATGATGTCTTTGAGACGAGACCTTTATCTGTTGCTTTTGAGCTACAGTGACAAGAAAGATCATCTAACTGTGGAAGAACTGGCTCAGTTTTTGAAGGTGGAACAAAAGGTATCATTAGACTGTTGAACTGAATGTTTACTTAAAAATACTTGTGAAAGATACATGGGTTTCTCTTAGGGCTGGGTGTAGGTATATTTTAAATTTAAGTTAGAAGGGTAAATATCACAACTGCAAAAAAATCTTATCTATGAGGTTTTAAAAATGTGTTCCCAGCAGCTTTAGAGAAATTGAATTAGTAAATTGAACACATACATAATTTTTAACCTTAAATATGCATATTTTTCCACAAAGTGGTGACTGCTGTCTCGTGTGTTTCCTTTTAGGTACTATAGTAATATTTTCTTTATGTTAGTAATATAGCTAGATATTTATTAACTATGATATAATTCTTTTTAAAAATTACTTATTTGGCTGTACTAGGACTTAGTTGCAGCATGTGGGATCTAGTTCCCTGATTGGGGATCAAACCTGGGCTCCCTGTATTGGGAGCATGGATTCTGACTGGACCACGAGGGAAGTCTCCTATGACATCCTTCTTTTCTTCTTTTTTTAGTTGGAAGATAATTGCTTTACATTGTTGTCTTGGTTTCTGCCATACAACAGTGTGAGTCAGCAATAAGTATACATATGTCTCCTCCCTTTTGAACCTCCCTCCCACCCCCAGCCCATCTAGGTTGTCACAGAACACCAGCTGAGCTCCCTGTGTTATATAGCAACTTCCCATTAGCTAACTGTTTTACATATGGTAACGTACATGTTTCAGTGCTACTCTTTTAGTTCATCCCCCCCTCTCCTTTCCCCTCTGGGCCCACAGGTCTATTCTTTATGTCCCCATCTCTATTCTTGCCCTTGCAAATAGGTTCTTCAGTACCATTTTTTCTAGATTCTAGATATATATGCTTTAATACACAATATTTGTTTTCTCTGATTCCCTTCACTCTGAATAATAGGTTCTAGATTCATTCACCTAGAACTGAGTCGAATTTATTCTGTTTTATGGCCGAGTAATATTCCATTGTATATATGTACCACAAATTCTTTATCCATTCATCTGCCCTTTGACATAATTCTTAACTAGCAAAATAGTACTTCACTGGTAAATATCTGCCCTCACACCTTGCCCTTATGCATCTCTTCCATATGGCTGTTCCTGAGTTGTATACTTTATAATAAACTGGTAACAGTAACTAAAACACCTTTCTGAGTTCTGTAAGTCATTCTCATAAATCTTAGAAACTGAGTCACAGAAACCGACAAAGACTTTCTCCTTAGCTAAACAAACTCTAGGCAGGCTCTTTGGAGCCACTTTTTCTACTGGGTTCCATCCCTTGGCCTTGCCCTTAAGAACCCAGTTGTAGCAATAATTCTAAGTTGGTTTAACCAGAATTTCTATCCTTGACATCTACTCACCTTCGATGTCTGATAAAATTCCTCATCTACCACTATTCCCTGGGTGATATTTGATCACCTTGGCCTGCGTTTCAGGAAGAATCCTATTAGGTTGGGTTAGCCAAAATCCTCACTTCTGCCTGGTGTTTCTTCCATTGATCCCTACCTTGCTCTTTTGGCTGTAAATACCTACTTGTATTCAAAGTTGAATCAGTTCTATACTGAGTTCTCTTTTCCCCTTTTGTAGTAGTTAACTGATTAAAATCTGTTTTTAGTTTTAACCCACTTCCAGTTCTGATTATTCCTTGACAGAACTCCCAAATCTGTTAATAGGTCAGGTAGAGCTGGGGTAGTCTAAGCAACTCATTTGTGGCTGGCATCTGAAATAGGGGCAGCCTGTGGGCCTGAGTCTTGTGAAGTCTAATGCTAACTCCAGGTGGTCAATGTCAGAACTGAATTGCATCATTGGAACACAGTTGGTGTCAGAGAATCAGAGATTTGGTGATGTCAGAAAAAAGACACTAGACCTGGTAATATTTTACTTTGTTCCATTACCACCATCACATACATTTAAGGCATAACAGATTTATAAATTTCATTGTTGCTTTCCTAAGGAGTAAGCCAGATAGTATTAGCAAAATGTTTTATCCCAATCAGTTATTAAATTAGTTTGATAATTTGGCAAAGGCTGAGCTTCTCCATTAACAAAGTTAGCTCTAAGACAAGTAGAAAATGGGAATGGAGTAATAGAAGAATCCCCACCCCTCCAAGAGAATATGCCTTTCTAAATCTCTATTACCCTGTTTCTTGCAATTATAACTACTCTCGCTTTCTCATCAGAAGAACTCTTCCTAGTATAGTAGAAAGACCATTAGACCAGGAGTCTAGAAAGTCTGTATTTCACACCTGGCAAGTTGTTTTTTTTTTTTAAACTTCGAGGATAATTACTTTACAATGTTGTATTAGTTTCAGTAAGCTGGTTGGAGGATCTTACGCAGGCCAATCAATATTGTTTCTGAGCCTTGGTTTCCTAATCTGTAAAAACGGGAGTTAATACCTACCTTCCTTATCTCACAGTGTCAGATTGAAGATTGATAGCGATGATGAATGTGAAAGCCCTTTGACAGAGATATTTGGAAGCACAGTAGTGTGAAAAATTAAAACATTTAAAGATATTGACTTCAAATTAATTTGTGCTAGCGGAATTTACCCAATCTAGCTGAATAGCAGTAGTGGATGTCACTTGCTAAGGGGCACGTATTTTTTGCCTCCTTTTGTTATATTGACATTCAACCAGTAAATTTTAGTTGGGCGAAATAGAAGCCACTGTTCTGTGACTTCTGCTCCTGGCAGGTGATTACCCATTTCCAGTTTAATTTTCTAAACTAGCTTGAAGCTACATGTGGATTTAACACAAAATAAATTTAAAAAAATTATCGTGTATCAAGAGGCATAAACCATAAGGAAAATATTAGTGTTCTGAAACTTTTATGTGTGGTCCAATATATCAAACATGATAAAATGAATGTCAGGTTCAAACTAGGAAAATACAATATACAAAAGAGAGAAATAGTGAATTTCTCTAGTGTAGAAAGTGCTGTACAGACTATTGGGGGGAGAAATGAATACTCGGTAGAAAAATGTACAAAACATAAAAAATTGTACAATGTCAATAACATTAAAAATGTTCATCCTTCACTAGTAATTAAAAAATGTGAAGTAAAACAAAGAGACCATTTTTCAACCATCAAATTAATAAAGGTTAAAATATAGTATGAAACATGGTATATGTATATTTCTGGTGAAGTTGGGAAATGATACAATCTTTTTGTAGGGTAGTTTTATTATTTATCAATTTTTACATAATATATAAAACTTTGGCCAATCCATTTTACTTCTAATAATTCATCCTAAGGAAATAGTTGTGCATAGAAAAAAGTTATCAAGTTGTGCATTTCAGCATTTTTTAGCAGAGAGAAAAATTGGACATAATCTAAGTGTGCAGCAGGAGAGTCATTAGTCAAGAGTTTTGTACGGTTTTGAGTTTCGAAATGGGATTTTCACAGTGTAAAAAATCTGAGGCAATTTGACGATCCATATGGCAGTAATTCATTCATTTCTGATGGCATCAGATTGGTGTAGACACCAGTGTATTCAAATTTTACAGATTTACTCAGTTGTGAAATGAAATATCACTGCTGGCCACATATGCTGTCCAGGATTATGGGAATTCAAATATTGGCCTGTAGGCCAGACATTTTTATTTCACTTAAGCACTTTGAAAATTGAATTGATGACTTTGACAAGTCCAATTGCAGTTTGATTAGGACTTTCATCCTTAAAATACAATATGCTCAGAGAAATTCTCACTGCCTTTTATATCCATGAAGAAGTGCCAGTTAGGGAAGAAGCCAGTTGGCTGGATTTTCCCTTCCGTCACTTCCTTGCATCCACAGATCAATATCACACACATCTATTAGTCTGTGGTTCTAGAGTACAAGAGTTGGTTGAGACCCTTTTCCAGTTTTTCTATTTTTTTTTAATTTAAATATATATATATGCATATATATTTTTTTAAGTTCTACAGTGTTGTGTTGGTTTCTGCTATACAACAGTGCAGATCAGCCACAATTATAAATACATCCCCTCCCTCCCTAGACTCCCCCACTACCCCCATCCCATCCCTCCACGTCATCACAGAGCAGCAGAATGGGCTCTCCCTGTGCTACTCAGCAACCTCCCAGAAAGGGATAGTTCTAGCAGAGAAGAAAGGGACAAGCCATCCATCTTATACCTGATCGTGTATAATTGATGCTGCCCTCTTCATTCATCCCACTCTCTCCCCGCTGCACTGTGTCCACAAGTCCACGCTCCACATCTGCATCTCCATTCCTTCCCTTGGGCTGAATGTATTTTGTGTTTGATTCTTTTCAGAGTTTTGGTTTAGGAGTAAGAATCTTATTTCATTCCCTCCACCCTCCTCGACAGCCTTTCTTAGCGAGCCTCTACCTTTTTTTTAATCCTTTTGTTTCTTATGTATTGAAGAGTGAGGAAGAGAAGGCAGGAATATTGAAGCATCTTTATAGTTTGCAAATGCTTCTAGCTGTTAACCAAGAGCAAAGGCAGTGCCATAGATGAGTCAAAAGCAGATTTCTATTTATGTATGGCTTTTTATCTGAAATATGCATGTGGTTGGTTAATTCCAGGGGAATTTTCAGAACTTATGTGATCCCATGCTAGAAGGTCCTCTTCTTGTTGAACTTTATATGACACAGACCTATATATTATCCCTTTGTGGTGGTTCTAACAGTTGCTCATTTTGCTTTTTTTGTTTTTTCTGTTGAAATATACCCTTGATTTTTCTGACTCAATTATATAAGTGTCATTTTTGCCCTTTCCTTTCATTACCCTTTACTGAATCCAGACTGGTTTGGTGAGAGTCATGGTCATTCTAATATCACATCTCTTGTGGGAAATAATTATAAATTCTTCTCTGATAGAACTATCCCTTTCTGGTGTTAGTATTCCTTTATCTTTTATTTTTAAAGCATTCTCTTCATCATAAAAAGCATTCCATTAAGAGCCTTTCCCAAATCTATTTCATTTTTCTTAATCATTCACAATTAAAGCAGTTGAGAGACTGTTCAGAGTAATTGTGTCTTGTAATATTTTTTCTCTTGAATACAGTTCCCAAAAGACATTTTCTATGAAATAGCTTTGTGTTTAAATGCTTTGAAATTTGTACCTTAATTTTAGGATGAGTTAGAGTAGCCATTTTGGGGAGATAAACAGTTACCGCAGTTGTTTTTTTCAGTTGGAAACTGAACGACCGTTCATCTAGAGATGTTTCTCTGCTCCCTCCTGAAATTGCCAAAAAATATAGTAAAAAGACCCCTGCTCCCTGTAAAACCACAAGGACAAAGAGAATAGGAGAGGATATAGAAACAGCAATATCTTGAAACTTGTCTGATCTAAAGGAGACCCCAGAGCACTGAAACCCAAGCCCACTGAGCAAGAAACCAAAAAACATGTTCATTTGCCTGGAAGAACCCAAGAAAGCTCAAGAATGAAATTCACACAATACTCTGAAAACAGGAGAGGAGCATGGGTTGAAAGCACAAGCATTGGTTGGAAGTCTGATCCAGATGCTGCTAGGCCTCCAGATCCTCTCCCCTCCCTGTGGTAGCAGGGCAGCTGTCCCTTCTACACCCTGGCATGAAACTGAAAATAAAAACTGGAGAAGGGTGGACCAGAAGACTCTGGACTAAGTCATGCCAGGCACACCTGAGCGAGGGCCCTGAAACATAGGAGATGTGTCAGGCGGTTTTTAAAGATGGCTACAGTAGTTCCCGACTTCCCTGGTGGCTCAGATGGTAAAAGCATCTGCCTACAAAGCGGGAGACCCAGGTTCGATCCCTGGGTCGGGAAGATCCTCTGGAGAAGGAAATGGCAACCCACTCCAGTATTCTTGCCTGAGAAATCCCATAGATGGAGGAGCCTGGCAGGCTACAGTCTGTGGGGTTGCAAAGAGTCAGACATGACTGAGCAACTTCACAACAATAACAGTAGTTCCCATGTCCCTGTATGTATGTTGCTTTATGACATGACTTTGCTTCTCCTCCTGTCAAGAAGTGGAGTCTATTTTTCTGCCCCTTGAACCTGGCCTGACTTTGTGACTTGGATTGACTAGTGGATTGTGGCAGAATTGATGTACAAGGAATGTAGGTTTCAGAGTCTTGGCAGTTCCCTTCGTGTCCTGTTGCAGCTGTGAGACTATCATGTGGGGAAGCTGGGTACTTTCTCTGAGGAGGAGAGACCACATAAAGAGGCTCAGCCAACAGCAACCACAGTCATGTTGGTGAAGCCATTTTGGACTATATGACTGTAGTCTTGTGACTAGCTGCCTACTTTTACCTAGAAACCCCCAGGTGAAAACAGAATAATTGTGTTGCTGGACCCAGTCCCACTTACCATCCTACATAGTTGTGAACAAGTTAGTGGTGGTTGTTTTAAGTCTCTTAAGTTTTGGAAATGGATAAAGTACAAAGATTAAGTGAATATTTATGAGCTGAAATGTGAGAACCATAGCCCCTACTCTTCCAAGTAGGACACTGGAAAAATTTCCTTAGAGGAATATTACTAACTTTGGTAGGTTAAATAGTAGCTTGAAAAGATACGTCCAAGTCCTAACTCCCTGTATCTGTAAATGTGACCTTATTTGAAAGTAGGGTCTTTGCAGATGTACTAAAGGGTGTTGAGATGAAATTATCCTAAATTTCGTGTGTACTCTAAATCCAGTGATGAGTGTCCTTATAAGCAACAGAAAAGAAGACACAGACACATGGAAAGAAGAAGGTGGATGTGTGAAGATGGAAGCAGAGACTGTAGTTATGAAGCCTCAAGCCAGGGTTTGCCAGCAGCACCAGAAGCAAGGGGAGAGAAATGGAATGGATTCTCCCGCTGTGTCTCCAGCTCTAGGAAATAAACTCAAGGGGGAAAACCCCTCTAAAGATATTTACATCAGAAATTTCCTAAGAGTCCCACTGGAGAACTCTACAGTGAAGTTTATGAGTCACTAAGCTCTGCTCCAGAACACAGAGCTTTCAACCAATTTTTCCTTGCCTTAGTTTTAAATAGGTTTTTAAATAGTTGACTTAAAAAATGAGCTTTAAATAACCAGGGCTTACCACACGTTTGAGGAAATCCTCTGCTATAAAGAAAGAGACAAAGGCAAACAAGTAACTCAAGAAACTTAGAGGAAAGAGACAATGCAGGGGAAGGAAACTTTAGAAACTGACATTAATACATCAGAGTAATTAAAAAAGTTGCAGCCATGAAGAAAGAGCAAGGTGCTATGAGAAAAGAAGACTCAGAGGAAGAGAAGAGCAGGGAGCTACATTTGTTAGTTATCTTAGATAAAGTTGAGAAAATTTCCCCAAAAAGGAGAACAAACAGCAAAGAAACAGATAAATGAGAAGAAAATTATTTGATTAATCCTGAAGATCAGCTATCTGAATGATAGGAGTTACAGAAAAAGATGTGATAGAAGGGAGAATATTTATCAAACAAGTAACAAAAGATTATTAGCACCAAAAGGTAGGGGTGTCTAAACTGTTGGCATCCACTGAGTGCCAAGCACAGTGAATATAGAAAGATCCACGTAGAAACAAATCACAATGAAATTGTGCAATGCTAAGGTTAAAATGCGATGGCGCCCCACTCCAGTACTCTTGCCTGAAAAGTCCCATGGATGGAGGAGCCTGGTAGGCTGCAGTCCATGGGGTCTCTAAGAGTCGGACACAACTGAGCGACTCCACTTGCGCTTTTCACTTTCATGCACTGGAGAAGGAAATGGCAACCCACTCCAGTGTTCTTGCCTGGGGAATCCCAGGGACGGGAGACTCTGGTGGGCTGCCATCTCTGGGGTTGCACAGAGGCGGACACAACTGAAGTGACTTAGCAGCAGCAGCAAGGTTAAAATGAACCCCTAAAAGCTTGCATAAAAGGGGGAAAAATCCCTTACCAAATTAACAAACAAAAATAGGTCCTGTGGAAAGAATTGGAATCAGAATGGCTTCAGACTTCTCAACAGCAATTCTGCAAGCCAAAAAAAAAAAAAAACATTAAGCAATGATTTCTGACCTAGGATTTTCTGCCTGGTTAATTTGTCAACCAAATGTGTACACAGAATAAAAAAACAGATAACACAGAAAAATATGTACAAGAAATAATTTACTTTTCAAGTGCTCTTCAATAAGAATGACACAATGAAGTTAGGACAAAAAGCTGAGTGAAGTTCTAGAACACAACCAGCCTGGAAGAAGGAGGACCTTTATAGAGAAGAAAATGAAATTCATGGATTACCTGTTGCCTTGATGTGGAAAATAATACCGAGATACCATTAGAGTCACTGGGAAAAATTTGTGATAGGAACATTGTAAATTAAACAGATGAGTGGGAATTTCAGCAATTAAATCAGAAAAAAATTCTATACGAGCAGAAGCACAGGAGGATGGATGGAGAAACTATGAATACGTTACTTTGGTAAAAATAAAGGGAAGAGAGTTTAGCCATGTTGAAATTCTTTGAAAATTATGTTATGATTTTGTGTTTGGGGAATCATTCCAATCTGGAATTATCAAAGAAGTCAAATGAATGGATTTGAAAGTTACAAAAATTTCAAAAGTTAAGTTAAAATGCGGGAATTTCAGCTATACTAAAAAAAAAACTCACTTTGGAAAGTATTTCAATTTCTCAGTAGAAATAAAGAAAAACTCCCAGACAATAGATATAACATAAGAAAAAAAGCTTTGGACTTGAATTCAGAAAGTTGAAATTTGAACCTTTGTTCTGCCTTTTAATGACTGTATGATTGATTGTGATAGGTAACCATTCTTTGTGTCCATTTTCCTACTTACAAGATGAAGATAAAAATACTAAGTTTATAAGAACTATAAAGATTATGGATGTAAGGACTTTTAATAAACTGCACAGCATTGATTACATTATGAATGTGTTATCAAGTTTTCCTCAAGTTCTTTTTCACACCATTTGCCTTATATAGAATAAACAATCGTCAGTGTTAAAAGACAGTGAGGAGCTCAGATATTGATAGCAAACAAGACTTTCAAGTGAACTCCGTGGGAAAGAGGGAGAAAATGTTCCTATTCTGTCTTATCAGTCATGTCAAATAGAACACAAAACAATGGGGGAAGGACACTAAAGAGTATTAACGTACATTGAACCTTCATTCATAAAGTAAAATCCCAATATAACTTTCCAAGTGAGGTCTGGAAAACTTTCCAAGTGCAGGATTTTGCTCTTGGGAGGTTAATTAAATGAAAGGAAGGCTGGAGGAAGGATGGGAACTGGTTTGCTTACATTTCCATTCTCATTGTTATGAGGTTTTACTGTATTTCAATGAGTTAATCCTTAATACTTGTATTTTCGGTTAGCTCTCATTAATTTTTATATGGTGCTCAGAAAATTGTGGGCTTTCTAGAATGCCTACTGATATTTTCACTAATTTAATGATACTTTTCAAATATGATTTTTGTTAGCACATTCTTTGTGTTTTGAGCTGGTAACATGTTCTCATGGGCAATTAACTCCATCCTAGGATGCCAGGATTTTTTTTCTTGTTGTTTGTTTGAATTTTGTTTTTAGATCTCACAGGCTCCTGGTAGACTGAGGCTAGTGCAAGGCCCTGATGTCTCTGAACAAATGGCCTCATAAACCAAATAATTGCAATGTAAGCTCAGTCTTCCAATGGAACATACAATTTTTTTTTATCAATTTCTTTCTGTTTTGTGAGAAATTATCTTTTAAACTGCATGTGATAAGTCTCTAGCTTATAACAGATGAATCAATGAGTTAATCAAAAGCCACACTGGCTCAATCAAGTTACTCACAGGTAGCATGATATCATGTATTTATGTATTTTGGGGTGATGTCTGCTAAGGAGGCCTCTGCATGCAGTAAAGACTGTAAAATTTATGCAAAGAATGCAGCTAGCCTTAGGGGAACAAAGCATTCTGTGCTCCTTCAAACATGCAAAAATGGTTGCACTGTAGAGCTTTTTCTTTCCCTGCAAAAATTTAAGTGATATTAAATAGATGGTTTGAATTTAGAGTTCACTAGAACATAAGTATTGCACCTAAGAGGTAATGAAATTTTTGAAAATATCATAGAAATATAAAATACTGGCTCCCAATTTATCTTCTATTGTTATTCGTTAGTATATTTAAATATTGTTGTTCAACTGTGGGACTGAATGAATTTTTGATCAAAATATCACATCCTTTGTTAATACTAAAGAGATTATTCTCAGAGTTTGCTTTTCCTAGTAACACACTAAGCATGTAATTTACTTGCAGCAAAGTGAAGGTGGCTCAGTCCTATCTGACTCTTTGCAATCCCATGGACTATACAGTCCATGGAATTCTCCAGATCAAAATACTGAGTGGGTAGCTTTTCCCTTCTCAAGGGGACCTTCCCGACCCAGGAATCAAACCGAGGTCTCCTGCAGGTGGATTCTTTACCAACTGAGCTATCAGGGAGCAAACTTCAGACTAACTCAGTACTGTTAGCATATACAGCTTTTTTGGGTACCATACATTTTTCTTAGAATTATTAATCTATTTAATCCTCACAGCTACCTTATAAGGTAGCCACAGAGAATGTGAGTGACTTATGTAAGAACACACTGTTACATGTGTTCTTAAGTAAGGCAGTTTATTTGAATATTAAGAGCACACGCTATATGTTAATATGAGACAGTTGATTTGAATATAAGCACTCTCATTCCAGAGTTCTCACCTACCTTTTTATTTTCTTTTGCTAACCTTTATGTTCTTGAATCACTATGGCAGATTGCTCCCATGAATTGGTGGAAGGATCTGTAGATATATACACACAGGTAGATTTACCTAGAACATTATGCTTTGGTAGGGAGTCATTTTCTTTTTACATACAATTTATGATTAGCCAACTTCAGTGTTTGTATGGAAGGCATTACTTTTGCTAGCTACTGGCTTATAGTGGGAGAAGGCAATGGCACCCCACTCCAGTACTCTTGCCTGGAAAATCCCATGGACGGAGGAGCCTGGTGGGCTGCAGTTCATGGGGTCGCTAAGAGTCAGACACAACTGAGCGACTTCACTTTCACTTTTCACTTTCATGCATTGGAGTAGGAAATGGCAACCCACTCCAGTGTTCTTGCCTGGAGAATCCCAGGGACGGGGGAGCCTGGTGGGCTGTCATCTCTGGGGTCGCACAGAGTCAGACACGACTGAAGCGACTTAGCAGCAGCAGACTTATAGTGAGTGGATTTTCAGTCATGCATTTGCACTGATTATTGACTTGGTTTTATTAATCTTATTGCTTCACGGAGATCAACAGTTGAATGACTATTTTCACTGATTAAATCTGAAAGATGCAGAGGAATACTGAGTTCATAATCATTTTCCAAAGATTAAGTAGTTATGACACAAGTAACGTCAAACACTGCTCATTTCACCATTTTGCATTGTATCAAGAACGCTTAAAAAATCAACATGCCTTTTTAGCATGGAGGAAAATATCTCATGAAATTGCAAGTATTCTACTATTGTTCTGTTTTGTTTAGATGACAAATGTGACAACAGACTATTGTATTGACATCATAAGGAAATTTGAAGTTTCTGAAGAAAATAAGGTGAAAAATGTCCTTGGCATAGAAGGTAAAATGATTAATATTCTTAATTTCTCATTTCTCCATTCAGTATTGTTAAGTTACCTTCTAGCAAAATTTTTAGGAAAAGAAATCGGGAGATATCCTTGGAATTACAGATGATTCAAACAAAATCCACAACACACACATAATTTCCTACAAATCAGATGTCATGATTTTGGTGTTTCTCTTACTTTTGCAATGACAATATCATTTTCCCCTCTGAGCAAGTCAGCTTGATACCACTATGTATAATATATGCCAAGAAATATTTTGACTTTTCTTAAGTGCCTAATTTTTAGAAACAGTCTCAACCTAAGGAAGGAGAATTTGGTCTTAAATAAACATGTTTCTTTTAAAATGTTGGCAACTCATTTGTTTTACTTAGTTGGTAGTGGTAGAGAGGTTGTAGGAACTGAAAATTTTGTTAATGACTATCTCATTTTATAGTTGAAGAAAGTGAGGCTTAAAGAAATTAAGTAATTTGCTCATGGTTCTATACTCAGAATCTAGCTCCTAGGTTTTTGCATATGAATGAAATGGTATGTTATATAGCTGCATGTATTTGTAAGTTCCATGTATTTAAAATATATAGGGAAATGAACTGTAGCCTGCTACCCAAAAGAGAACAGGTCCTAGGCAGAACACATAATCTTAATTAAAAAAAACCACGGGCACCCCCCCACTGCCCACAAGAGCATCCGAAGCCATGGTTTATCTCACCAGTTTTGATTGTTGGCCTCCTATTCCCCAAACAGGCTCAGTGTAGACAAGGGGGTTTTGACACTGTAGGTTTACTTCCGGGGACAGAGGCTAATTAAAATGAAGAGAAATGATTTAATGTTTATATGTTTAAAAGCTATTTTAAAAACAATGAAAGAAGATAAACTAATTTGGACCTTTCTTTACCAATAAATGAATTACTTCCTTGGTGTAGGGCCTTAAGAGATGGAATTAAACATGCTTTCTAAGTTATGGCCATAACCATGAAGATGAACATAAAGAAATTCTCCAGTTTCCCAGGATATCTACTGGTGGTTTTACCACAGGATTTTTGAAGAGCTGAAATGGTTTACCCTAGTGATCATTTAAGTACTTTTAGGACATTTACATATTTGTTGTATTAATGAATGCCTCTCCTACCCAGAAACTTATGTTTTTGAAAAACTTAGAAAAACTGATAGGGTTTTCTGCATAATCTTACAGCACTGTATCACTTTTATCAAATGTGCTAGCCATTAGCAGCATCTTCCCAAACCAGCTTCATAGTCAAATAATCATACCCTGATTTTAGGCTATGCCTAATTCCTGACCTTTACCTCCACTATGACACAGACAATACTGTTTTTCAAATCAGCTTAACAACCTATCAGATTGCTGTTGATCAGTATATCACTTTGGATAAATACGGCTTTAACACTGCATCAGCCACCTGGTAGGTCACACTGCATACTCACAGCTGGAGCTCAGAAGTTACTGAATAGCGATGCAATAAGCCTCTCACTCCCCCAATCAAAATTCTTAAAAAGTCTGTTTTTCTTTAGGTTACATTTAAACTGCTACTCCCCAAAGTCACACTGCAGTTTTTGACACTATTTGACCTGGGCAATCCCCCTATTGCCTCAGTATTCCCTGCAAAGGTTGTCCTGAAGGTAAATAAGATAAGCACTCTGGACAAACTTTGATCTCTTTTGTACTTCTTGGAGTCGGGTAAGTATATAGGCTTTATTTACTAATTTATTTTGAAGATTTTTGTTTTTTTTTTTGATGTGGACCATTTTTTTAATCCTCTGTTGAATTTGTTACAGTACTGTTTCTGTTTTATATTTTGGTTTTTTGGCCTTAAGGCCAGTGGGATCTTAATTCCCCAACCAGGGATTGAACCCACACCTTCTGCCCTGGAAGGCAGTCTTAACCACTGGACCGGCAGGGAAGTCCTTGGCTTCGAAGCTATAACACTTCCCTTTCTTTTCCAAAGGCTTCACGAACTTCATGCGTAGTCCTGCTTGTGACATCTTTAACCCCCTGCATCATGAAGTGTACCAGGACATGGATCAGCCCCTGTGCAACTACTACATTGCTTCCTCCCACAACACATACCTGACTGGGGACCAGCTCCTGTCTCAGTCCAAAGTGGACATGTATGCGCGGGTGCTGCAGGAGGGCTGTCGCTGTGTGGAAGGTGCGTGCCTTGTCTGAGCGCCAGTGTGTGTCAATGAATATGTCCTTTAGTTAATAAAGTCTAGTGGAAATAATGGAGACCTAAAAAATGTACTCATACTAATCAAAACCATGTTTCCACTTATTATAAAGTGATTCTTCTTCTTTCTTTTTTTTTAAAGAGTGAGCAGGACCTGGTCATTGCCTGTGATCTTTCTTTTTAAAAAACATTTATTTATTTGGACATGTGGGATCTTCCAGTTATAGTATGCAGGGTCCTTTTTCAGTTGTGGTGTGCAGAATCTAGTTCCTTGACTGGGGATTGAACCCAGGCCTTCTGCATTGGCAGTCCAGAGTCTTAGCCACTGGACCACCAGGGAAAAACCTGTCTGTAAAGTTATTCTTAATTCATAATCCTGTCTCCCCCTTACAGATCAAGCAGGGAGAGAGATATGTACTAGCAGTTGGGAGGCACACCTTCAGGTGCTGAAAAATTGTGATGAACATGGAAGTTTTTTGATTAAATGATGGTAAAAACAGTTTAGAATAACTGTTTATTTTTAAGATACTTAATGATGTGTCAATCAGCCAACACTTATTAAATTTCTAGGAGGTTCTTGGGGGTGAGGACACAGATGTGAGACATAGTTTCTGTCTTTAAGTAGCTCACAGTCTAATAGAAGAAGTGGACACTAAAAACAATAATACGGTGTGAGAATTCGACCAGTTGATGCATATGTGGTAGAAAGGGGGTACAGAGAGTGAAGGGGTGTGGTAAAATGAGATAAGTCAGTCAGGGAAAATAGATGGGTCTGCGAGAAAGAGTTTTGAGTGCTGTGATAAGGAGCTTCAGGTTTAGCTTTTGGTAATAAGCATCCAGTGAATTGTTTTAATACCTACAGTGATATGGTCACACTTGCAGTTTAGAAAGATTGCTTGGGCAGCAGTGTAGGAAGAAAATTTTTTTTTAATGATATATGTTTGTAGAGGGGTAAGAGAGGTGAAACTGGGGCAAGGAGAATGGTGGGAAAGCTACTGAAATGATTCAAAGGAAGGATTATAGAAGATTAGATTATGAAAGCTTAGACTAAGTGAGAACGAGGTTTATATGGATATTAAAGAAGTAAACTTGCAGGACCTAGCAAGAAAAGTGAAGGAAGTAAGGCAAGCAGGGGAGAGCTGGAAGGAGTGATGGAGCCATCATCTCCTCTGGGGCCCGAAAGGAAGAGCGTGGATGAGTTCAGCTGTCCCTGGGTTGGGTTTATAGTAAGTCTGTAACGTTTATGTAGACATTCCTATCAGTCAGTTAAATAACAATAGAAGGATCCAGACAAGATAAAGATTCCACAATTCTGAGTTTTCTATGTGGTAGTGTACGAGATCACTTACAGAGACCTTCATGTGTAAGTGTAGGTGAAAATGTACAAGTCCCACTTAGGGGACTGCAGTCTCTCAAATATCTCCCTCCCCAAACCTGCATCAACAAATTCCTCCTCTGTGGTTTGGTGTGAAGTTTTCACTGTTGCAATAGTCTACGACTGGACGGTGAAAGTCAGTTTCTGGAAGGTTTTATTGAGAAGAAGAAGTGTATTTATCTGGGAGACTTGGTCAGCTTTGTACATACTCAGCTTCCTGTTTGAAACTATGGTGGTCACCTTGGCTTTTAATGTACTGGGAAGGAACAGGGAATTCACCATGATTTCATCCCCTTTTGTGGGCTAGATTCTGGTTAATTGCTTTCCATACATTCTCATTTAGTTCTTACAGCACTAAGGAAGATGGAGTGATCTCCTTAAGAAGAGGGGTAGGGTTGATGACTCAAGGTGCCATAGCTGGAAAGGTTGGAAGCTGGTATTTCAACTCAAGCTGTCTGACTGCACCACTTTGCTTCTCCAGGAAGCCTGTGTGGTCTTTGGAGGAACAAGCATTGAATGACATGACCAGCCCAAGGTGAGGTCAAATGCAGGCCATCTGGTCACATAAGGAAGGCCAGAAAACATAATGCAAAGCACAGAGGGGAGGTTGGCTTTAATAGGAGGCATTTCCTTGGCATCTAAATATCTACATGTTTCTAAAGACTTTAGAACTTGATAACCTGATCTTTCATGCTCTCTTGACAATTTGTCAGCCCTGTAATATGAAGATCTTAGCTTACACTTCAATCTTGGGTCCGGAGGCACCAATCTATAGACACCCAGCAGTGCTTTATCTACCTTGGTTCCGGATGAAGTTGTTTTTATTGTTAAGCAGCTGTGGCTAGGATTTAAGGAACTTGATTTATAGAATGTAGCAGGTGGTGGATTAAAAACTGCAGGCCCACAGATAATTTTCTGAAGCAGCTCTTGGCAAGTATAGTACTTAGAGAAGGAGAGTAATGCTTCTGGACAGTTTCTTCATGGTACTGTGACCTGAAGAATCTCTCCACTTTCAAGCATCTGTGTGGTTAATATTGTGTTTTCCATCTCTATTAGTTCAGTTGCAGCAATATCCTTGGTCAGGGTGTATATCGTGACTTGAGGAACACTAATCAGTCTTGTTTTTGATGAAGTGGGTTTGTCAACAAATCACATAGACAACATTTTTTTTTTCTTTTTTACATGGCCTTTCATTTCCCTTAATTTTCAGCCCTAGTTGCTTAATAAATATGGATGTTCTGTCCAGGGGATTTTCACTCTCATTATGGAACTGGTGTTGCATTGCCATTATAATCGGTTTACAGCTTTCCCTGTTATCTCTGGGAGCGCTATCAGGGTGGAACATTTCTAAGTTCCACTGTGAAAAGCTGTCATGTTAACCTCTCAGCTGGTCCTCAGATCTGACCAACTCTTTGTCAGGGTGCTTTCAGGGGCCTCTATTGTGTGGTCTGATTGAAAAAAATGGACTTGGCTATTTCGTGGCTAGGAAATTGGTTAGAGGATTTCTACTTTGCCAATGTTCTTGTCACAGCACTAGCTCTTACAAGAGGTCTTCATGGCCATTTGAACTCAGCTACTGATGCTGAGGCTGAAACTCCAATACTTTGGCCACCTCATGCGAAGAGCTGGCTCATTGGAAAAGACCCTGATGCCGGAAGGGACTGGGGGCAGGAGGAGAAGGGGACGACGGAGGATGAAATGGCTGAATGGCATCACCGACTTGATGCACATGAATTTGGGTGAACTCCGGGTGTTGGTGATGGATAGGGAGGCCTGGTGTGCTGTAATTCATGGGGTCGCAAAGAGTCGGACACAACTGAGTGACTGAACCGAACTGAACTAAACTGATCGATGCTAGTCATTCACATGCCAGCACCATTTGGGAGTGTTGTTTTCCTCATTTAACAGACAAGTGATAAAATAGACATAAAAAGTGAATATTAGGAGACCATCCTCAACTATGCAAATTCTTCTTATTATAAATGTTAGCAAAAGAACACCTTCTTTCATGTGTTAGCAAAAGAATACCACATGACTAATGTGGTTACTCATGAAGAGATATTTTTTTGGGTATATGATAATCAAGTTAGTGTGGCATTGCCTACTACTTTGCATTCTTTTTCAAAAGAAAGTAACTCATTTATAAGGAGCCCTGTTATGCCCTTTTTCTTCTAAGATGGGATATAAATTGGGGTATATTGTTAAGTTACATACTTTTGAAACATCTGTTTATTTTTTTCATGTCTGTATTCAAACAAAGAATATAAAATACATGTCAAAAGATGGATGGAGCTTCTCTTCTGAGAAGATACCTTCTTATATTTGACTTCATTCAGGCCCAAAGACAACCCTGGTGGCTTAGTGGTAAAGAATCTACCTGCCCACACAGGAGACGTAGGATCGATCCCTGGGTTGGGAAGATCCCCTGAGAAGGAAATGGCAACCCACTCCAATATTCTTACCTGGGAAATCCCATGAACAGAGGAGCCTGGAGGGCCACAGACCATGGGGTGGCAAAGAGTTGGACATAACTGAGTGACTAATGCTTTTGCTTTCAGGTTCTTGTTGGTATTTGAATTTGTGACCCCCTATCATAAGGAAGGGCAACATCACGAGAGCTGGCAAGGTTATCTGTGGGGGATCCTTGTTTAGGATCCAAATTCTTAATTAAGGATTTGACCCTTGATTGGGACTGAAACGAACAAAGTGAAGGAGGACATGTCAGTTGACCTTAAATGAAAGAAGCAAAGACATGGAAGTAGGATTGTATGTGAGGAAGCTTGCGTAACTGGAAGAAGTCTGGTAGTTTTGTTGTTAGGAGAAAAAAATGTTTGACTTGTTAAACAGAAGCTAGGATACTAATTAACTAGTTTTTCAATCCTAGTGCCTTAAAACAAGTGAAGTTTATTTTTTATGTGAAGTCCAAAATAGCTGTTCCTAATGGGGGAGTCTTTCTGGCAGTGATTTAGGGATGCAGGCTCTTTCCCTCAGCATCTGTGCCCTCTTCAGCACAACTTCCAAATCACAGCAGAAGAGGGAGCATGAATGACTGTGTAAGGCAGGCTTTCATAGGCCAGACGTGGAGGTGGTGCATCACTTCTACCCACATTTCAGCAGCGTGTCCTACTGCAAGGGAAGCTGAGAATTGTAGTCCAGCTCTGAACCAGGGCCAGAGAGAAGACAACCTTAGCTGAATGGCAAGTCTCTAGCACCAGAGATAGGGAGGGACCTTGGAGTTAAGCAGGCAGCAGCTTCCATAGACTTTATTTATAAATTTAACATATATCTACTGACTACATAATATGTACTGGATGCTATGTTATGCACTGAATATGCTTCAAAGCAAAGTAGTGACATGGAGAAAGCAGTGTTTGGAGAAATTAGTCTGGTAGTGGAGTGTAAAACAAGGGAAGACAAACTCTGAGTCGGGGAGGATGGTGAGGAAGCTTTTGTGTTTCTTCAGCGGGGGGCCAGTGAGTTTGTCCATATACATAACAGTATCAATAGTATCAATAACAATAATGATTACTATGTGCCATGCAGGATTATAATCATCTTCACAGGTACTTATTTATGAATCACTCAGACTTACAATTCAAGCCTTGTTCTTAGTTTTCCTTTTATGGATGGGGAAACAATACTTTAAATTATTAAATCATTTGTCCATGTTCACATAACTCTTAGCAGGGCCTAAAGATTTGAACTTCAGAAGTCAATGCTGTTTTACAACTACTGTAGAATTAATAAAATGGAAATAAATCTAATGAAAACATAATGAGTTTAAGTGAACAATAATGAAAAGGACTGGTTTTGATTTGAGAGGGTCATTGAGACTTCATAAAAGAACAGTAAAGTGAAAGAAGTAAAATTAGAGAAATAATCTGATAAGAAATATCACTATCCTCAAGCATACTCAGTTGGATTTAGATCAATTTCTTTTTTTTTTAAAAACTTATTTTGTACGAGAATATAGCTGATTAACAATGTTATGATAGTTTCAGGTTAACAGCGAAGGGGTCCAGCTATACATACCCATATATCCATTCTTCCCTAAACTCCGCTCCCAACCAGTCTGCCACATAATGTTGACCAGAGTGCCCTGTGCTATACAGTAGGTCCTTATGGGTTATCCATTTTAAATATAGCAGTGTGTATATGTCCATCCCAAACTCCCTAACCATCCCTTCTCCCCATCCTCCTCCCCGCTACCCTGGCAACCATAAGTCCATTCTCTGAGTCTCTTGGATTTAGATCAATTCTAATGAGAGTTCTTGGTAAATGCTAAGCTGATTGTATGACCTCCTTGTTAACTATAAGCATTCACAGTAACTCATTTATAATCTTTAATTCCTTATCCTGATAAATATGCCAGAACACTCATTGTGGTCTGACATCTTTGTCATGATCATCCTAGTGTATAATCTCAAACAACAAACTTAATACGTGTCTGGTATTTCCAGAAATATTGGGAAATACCAGAAATTTTGAGTTGTTGATGTGATGTTCTTTTTCTGGCAGTTGACTGTTGGGATGGCCCGGACGGAGAGCCAGTGGTGCACCATGGTTACACGCTCACTTCAAAGATCCTCTTCAGAGATGTTGTGGAGACCATCAACAAGCATGCCTTTGTGAAGAACGAGTAAGTCAAGCACAGCGGGGAATCAGGCTCAGCTGGCACACGGGACGCTGACTGCTGTAACTTGGCCACCAAACCACATGCTTCCTTGGAGGCCACATCTCCCTTTCTCCTGCCGCAGTTCTCTCCCTCCTTCCCAACAAAACACTGAACAAATAGCATGGGCCCCACAACCATGCTTTCTTGTGCTCTCTTCATTCCTTACCCCATTCTCTCTCAAATGCTGCCTCCTTGAAGCCTATTCTTCCAAAGGGTGACCTCAAAATTTCTAAACCCAGGGTTTACAGTGTCCATAAAGTTTAGAAATGCAGATTACTGTACACAATAAATAGCTTATCAGTATTGTTCAGTTCAGTTACTCAGTCGTATCTGACTCTTTGCGACCCCATGAACCCCAGCACGCCAGGCCTCCCTGTCCATCACCAACTCCCAGAGTTTACCCAAACTTATGTCCATTTAGTTGGTGATGCCATCCAACCAGCTCATTCTCTGTCATCCCCTTCTCCTCCCGCCCTCAATCTTTCCCAGCATCAGGGTCTTTTCAAATGAGTCAGCTCTTCGCATCAGGTGGCCAAAGTATTGGAGTTTCAGCTTCAATATCAGTCCTTCCAATGAACACCCAGGACTGATCTTCTTTAGGACGGACTGGTTGGATCTCCTTACAGTCCAAGGGACTTTCAAGAGTCTTCTCCAACACCAGAGTTGAAGCATCAATTCTCTGGCACTCAGCTTTCTTTATAGTCTAACTCTTACATCCATACATCAGTATTGTATGCCAATACAATAAAATAATAATGTCTTGATTTCCAGACTTGTTGGATTTCCTATACATACTGCAGTGTCTGGAATCTGTATGTCACTTGACCCCTCCTTGGCATTGGATGACATTGGTGAACATTTTCTCCTTAATACTTGCTTTTGGCGGGGCGGGGCGGGGCGGCGGTGGTCTTCTGTTAAAACACTCTCTCCTCTATTGCTGCCATTGCTTCTCATTCTCTTTCTTTAGCCTATGGTCTTCCAGGCCACTTTCTCACTCCTTTAATAGTCACTATTTCCGGGACTTCTCTGATGGTCCAGTGGTTAAGACTCTGTACTTCCAATGCAGGGGATGCATGTTGGATCCCTGGTTGGGGAACTAAGATCCCACATGCCAAGTGGAGTAGTCACCAAACAAAGAAAAAAGTCGTCATTTCCCAACGTGTCTTTGGTCTACTTCTTGGTTATTTGCCAATTTATATCGAGAATGTTCTTCCTAAGTTTCAGAGATATATTGAAAAATTCTTAGTACAGATTCATCTGAGTATCTCATAGGTACCTGAAAACCAACAAATTTCATTGTTTATTCAGACATTTACTTAGCTATTTAATGGTGCCTACTGTAAGCCAGGCATACTGTAATAGGTGTAAGGAGCCACAGCACTGAACAAGGATAAAACTCCTGCCAGCACGGGGTCTCCATCCCGAACTGAACTCAGCTTCTCATTCTGCCAAGCTTCCTCTTAGTTAGGAAGGTAGCACTGCTTACCAATGATTTTATAGGAATTGGGAGTTACTCTTGATTCAGCCAGTCTCGTCAGTGCTACTTGCTAAATCATCTTTTGACTCCATTGCCTTCTCTTCATTTTCACTTCTCTTTGGTTCATCCTCCACACTGGAGTAGTATCTTTCTTTCTGAAAATATAAGCTGATGTTGTAATTCTTCTTAAAGTCCTTCAAAGGCTCCCTGTTGTACAGAGTCATGCCTTCTGTGCCGGCCTCTTCTTGCTCTTCCATGTCACCTTCTACCATTGCTCCACAGGGACTTCGGCTTCTGCCATCACTGACAGTTTCCGAAGTCCCTAGGCATCTCCTTGCCTTCACAGCCTCCCCCCAACCCCTGCACCAACCCCCTCTCCTGTGCCCTTCTCTCTATCTGATAGTCATCCCCATTATTCCACCCCCCTAATTCTTGCTCATCCTAGCAGACTGCTTAGGCATTGTCCCTTTGGCAAACTTACCCATGCCACAATTTATTTAAATGCTCCTTTTCACTGTCCTTAGCACTCTGAGCATATTTCTGCCATATCATACAGCACTTTCTTGCAATTGTTGGTGACTTGCCTCCTTTTATGTCTTTAGGATCATGAGCTCATTGAAAATATGTGGCTATGTCTTATTCTTTAAAAAAAAACAAACAAAAAAACTTTTCTTTTTTGGCGGGGGAGGGAGTGCTGTTTATGACTTGTGGGATCTCAGTTCCCTGACCAGGGAGTGAACGAGAAAGGAAGGAACCTGGGGCACCACAGTAAAAGCCCAGAATCCTAATCCTAACCACTAGGCCACTGGGAAACTCCCCTGTATTCATTCTGTAGTGCCTGCAATATACCAGATATTCAATAAATGACTTCTGCATTAAAAAGAGGCAAGTTAAAATTAACAGTTGCATAAAGTTAGTCTTATAGACCTTGCTGCTGCTGCTGCTGCTAAGTCACTTCAGTCGTGTCCGACTCTGTGCGACTCCATAGACGGCAGCCCACCAGGCTCCCCCGTCCCTGGGATTCTCCAGGCAAGAACACTGGAGTGGGTTGCCATTTCCTTCTCCAATGCATGAAAGTGAAACGTGAAAGTAGTGGCCTTTAAAATTTCTAATGTTTGGTCTTCTCATTAATTAAATATGAAGTTAAAATGCTGTTCTGATAAGAGACACTTGCTGCATAGCAGGTTTGGATTCTGGTGTCTTCTACATGGAAGAATCTCGAGGACTCAATTATGATGGATCAATTTACCCTGATTGCTCCTCAACTTAGCCAGGTTGCTGAAGGATTTGCCCCTGAAATAGAGCCTTGAGAAGACCTGCTATCTATGTACTCTGGTGACGACCATGCTAACTTCAAGTTTGGAAGAAAACTTAGGAAAAAAGGACTTCAAATGAAAGTAGTCAATAAAGTTGTTAACACCTTTTATTTATTTTTTTTAAATTTAATTTTATTTTTAAACTTTACAATATTGTATTAGTTTTGCCAAATATCAAAATGAATCCGCCACAGGTATACCTGTGTTCCCCATCCTGAACCCTCCTCCCTCCTCCCTCCCCATACCCTCCCTCTGGATCGTCCCAGTGCACCAGCCCCAAGCATCCAGTATCGTGCATTAAGCCTGGACTGGCGACTCGTTTCATACATGATATTATACATGTTTCAATGCCATTCTCCCAATTCTCCCTACCCTCTCCCTCTCCCACAGAGTCCATAAGACTGATCTATACATCAGTGTCTCTTTTGCTGTCTCGTACACGGGGTTATTGTTACCATCTTTCTAAATTCCATATATATGCATTAGTATACTGTATTGGTGTTTTTCTTTCTGGCTTACTTCACTCTGTATAATAGGTTCCAGTTTCATCCACCTCATTAGAACTGATTCAAATGTATTCTTTTTAATGGCTGAGTAATACTCCATTGTGTATATGTACCACAGCTTTCTTATCCATTCATCTGCTGATGGGCATCTAGGTTGCTTCCATGTCCTGGCTATTATAAACAGTGCTGCGATGAACACTGGGGTACACGTGTCTCTTTCCCTTCTGGTTTCCTCAGTGTGTATGCCCAGCAGTGGGATTGCTGGATCATAAGGCAGTTCTATTTCCAGTTTTTTAAGGAATCTCCACACTGTTCTCCATAGTGGCTGTACTAGTTTGCATTCCCACCAACAGTGTAAGAGAGTTCCCTTTTAAAAGTTCAGTCTTTTTCTTGAGTTTTAGTTGCATCTTTATACCAGGGTTTCTCAAGCCTTGGCACTACTGACATTTTGGGCCAGATTATTCTTTGTTATGGGAACTGCCTTGTGCATTGTGGGACAATGAGTACATTCGTGACTGTACTCCCTGAACACCAGTAGCAGTCCCCTCTCACAACATTGTGACCACCACAAATGTCTTCAGATATTGACAGATGTCCCTTTGGGAGGGGTACTACACAGCCACCCCCACCCCTGTTGAGAACCAGTGCTTTATACACCAAGCATCATTAGACACTAATAGACACAGACTTTTTGTAAACAGATTGATAATTTTAAAATTCACTGCTAGAATTCCCTGATGTGATTTCACAGACAACTCAGGGTTGCTAGTTTGTTGTTTTTTTCTCTTTCTAACACACTGGGTGAAACCCATGTGAGGACACAAGAGTAAACAAATTATAGTCAGGTAATCAAACCAACCTCAGCCACAAAGGTTCATCTCTTATATTACCTCTGGCATGAGATTTACTAATGAGGATAGAATGTAATTTCAGAAGGTCACAGCCTATATTGTGGAGCTTGTGCTTGTCATATAAGCCCAGAAATAAAACTTTTTCTCCACATAGACATACTAGGTAATTTAAATATTGGTTTGTATGTTATGAAAAAAATCTATTGCCTATTACTTCAGAAGATATATGATGGAAAACTAGGGGAAAAAATAAGCCTGAGTTTGTTTTTCCAAGGAAAAAACAAAATCAAAAGAGGAGTAAGGTCATGTAATCATTCCTGGTTCCTCAGGCTGTCTGTGATAATGACTTCACTGGGGCCCCACATCTCTGCACAGAAACCTGAGTGCCGGAGGAGAATGCCTGCCTTTTTTTTCCTTTCTGAAAGTAAAGACTAGTATATAATTCTGTACAAATGACTTTGAAATGCCTGATATAGGACACTATAAAACACAAATTCCTTTATGTTATTTTATCCTCAATAGTAATTTTCAAGCTGGGTACTAAATATGTATTTTTAGAGTAAATATATGCATTTAATGATAGTGGTCTCCTAGATGTTTCTAGAATTTGAATGAATAAGACAAAATTACATTATGAGTGTTCTTTCTGTATGTTTCTTATCTCTCAAAATTTTCTCTTTCATTTTTTCTTGTAAAAGAGACATAATGTATGTACCATGTGTGTGCATATATATGTGTGAGGGAGAGAGATGCAAAATATTAGACTAAGTCATCCCCTGTGGATTGGTATTGAGTTTACCCATTATGCCTGGTAAGGTATATTTGGCCAGAGGAGTTTTTTAAAAAATGTGTCTCTCATTGTTTTCATTTTAGAAGCATTTTAATCATCACCTCTTTAACAAATACTGTCACCAGGCTTGTAAGAACATAGTGAACACGGAATGATTTTCAAAAGTCCCTGTGAGTTGCTGTGGTCGATGCCTTTACAATGTGCTGCTGTTTTCTCAGGTTTCCAGTCATCCTGTCCATTGAGAATCACTGCAGTATCCAGCAGCAAAGGAAAATTGCTCAGTACCTGAAAGGAATATTCCAAGACAAACTCGACCTGTCATCTATAGACACAGGAGAGACCAAGCAGCTTCCAAGCCCTCAAAGTTTGAAAGGCAAAATCCTAGTGAAGGTAAGTACCTCAGAAATGAAATAAAAAGCACTCATTACCTACTAAGCCCTTCCTCTCTCAAAGACTAAAAATGGGTTTATCAAGAGAATAATAAAGTCAATAATAGAGTCAAGAGTGAAGGTTTGTCTAGACTTGTGCATGCACCTTGTTCCAATTTATTTATAGTCATACCTTTAGAAAAAGCTGATTACTGACTGAACATGTATTTTTGGGGCTGTTTTTATGAAGCAAGAACATCAATACTGTGAGCCAAATGTTGAATGTTTTAGTCAGTGGTGGTTCATACTGGAGAGAAGCCTGTGTACAGGAGACAAACCTTACACGAGAGGAGAGGCTCCTTCTGTCCATATCCAGAAGCATTTCTTTCAGATCCTTTTCTCCCATTTCAAGCTCCAATAACTGTCTGTCAAAAAAAGTCTTCATGGTTGATCAGCCTGGGTTATGTAAGTGAGAAGAGCTGGCTTCAAAGTGGAGCACAGGCATAGACATAACGCCCCATAGGATTCGTGTGTGCGCGGAGGAGCAGTAGGCAAATAGAATGACATTTCATGAACAGATCTTCTCAGAGAGGAAACCTACTACCTGAAATGAATATTATTAATACAAGGAATAGCCGGAAGACAGCTTTCTTGAGATTTCAGATTGCTGATATGATTCACTTAATCCCCAGTTAATTTTGTGTATTTGGACTAAAAACATTTTGGATAGTTGTATTGTTTTGAAACTGAAAACCTAAGGAAAAGCAGTAGAATATTGATATTTAAATGGAGTTATATTTTACTTTAAAAGGTGTGTACAAAAACCAAATAGCACAGTGGAGGCCTAGGAAAGTCAGACAGTATAATTTCATAGCGAGACTAGAATTGGGGTGTTAAGAGAGGACAGCAAATGGAAAAGTTGTATTCATCTTTGAAATTGGTCAAAACCTGTTTTTCTATCAGTTAAATGAGAATTATAGGCTGAATCCATCAAAGAGATGTCGTTGGGCATGTGTATGTGTGAAAGCATTTTGAATAAAAGCTCCAATTATATAATGCAAGAAATGATGTTAAGGTCAGTGTTCCTGAAATCTTGCTAAAGTAAACTCTTGTGGTGAAAACTGGGCTAGAAAGTTGGATTAGAAAGCTCAGTGTCACCTTTATAATCTTGTAAATGTTTTCATGTCTTTAGCCGAGCAGTCAGAAGAATAAATACCAAATGAGTCCATTTGGACAGTGGAACCTAAGAAATATTTGATATAAACTCACTGAGTTCCCTTCTATATAACTCGGCTTTGGGTTGTTGGGCACCAACTGTCTGAAGGTTGATGGGCACCAGGATGAATCAAAGCCAAAAGACCTAAGACACTTATTGGAAAGAGTGGCAGTGATGTGGGCTGTGGGTATTTCAAAACAGCTGTGGTCAATTTGCTGGTAGTAACCGTCTCCAAACTTTAAGGAGACTTCCTAGATCTGTGGGGGCAGAAAACTCCCATTTGAAGCAACAACAGGGGAACTGATTTTCCTAAGTTCCTTTAGCATCTGAGCAATCTTTAGCATTGCTTAGATGCTAAGATCCTTTAGCATCTCTGATCCCAAAGGCAGTATTTGAATGACTGCTTACTACTTTGGAGATGGACAAGTCATTAATTATTATAACTATATACACATGCCTTCCCATATATTTAAAACATACCAATATACTTGCCTGGAGAATCCCTTGGACAGAGAAGCCAGGCAGGCTACAGTCCATAAGATTGCACAGAGTTGGACATGGCTGAAGTGACTTAGCATGCATGCATGCACAATACACACACACACATATATGCACACATAAACACACACATATATGTGCACACACATACACACAGATATACACAGTAGTCTCTCAGTATCCATAGGGGATTATTTCAAAATCTGTGATGCTCAAGTCCCTCATATGAATGGTCTGGTAGAGTTGGACCTTTGCATCTGTGGATTCCGTTGACCCTTAGATATGGAGGGCCAGCTGTGTGTGTGTGTGTGTGTGTGTGTGTATCTCCTGAAAAGTAAATGAAAGTTTGCTTTTGAACAAAAATAGTAACAAACTTAGTAATTTTTCCACAGGCTTACAGATGAAAGAAACCTTATCTAGCCCAAGCATTTTACTTCTGTAGAGATATCACAGAGTTGTTAACCACTCTCCTAGGGCCATGCTGCTAGACGCTAAGAGATGGCTATGGTTCCAGTTTCTAGAAATATTTCCATAGACTATGGAGAAATCAATCTAATTCTTGAGTGCAACTCCTGCATGAAATAGTATGTATGTCAGAGGGGGACTTTTAGGTCATTTTTTTGTTTATAACAAACCCCTGTTAAGTTCAGAAAATTCTACCTTGCATGTGTGCTCAGTTGCTTAGTCGTGTCCAGCTCTTTGCGACCCTTTGGACTCTAGCCCACCAAGCTCCTCTGTCCATGGGATTATCCCAGCAAGAATACCTTAGTTTATTCTATAATTTTCCTTGTGAGTAGCACTGTTCATGAGAGGCATTAAGAAATAATGTTCTGTTCTATTGCTTTTCTTCCTATCTGCCTGGAAAACATATCTTTCAAGGACCAGGAACATTAAAAAAGCTAGCAGAAAATATGGCCCTCCTGTCTTTTAATGAGATAGTAAAAGGAGTGAAAACAAGGATGCCTTGTGAATACTCTGAGATGGCAACTTTCCTTACCCTGCACCCACTGCCTCATTTAAGTGAAAGGACTTTGAAGTCTTAGTGCTGCTGCCAGGCCTGCCCGTCACGACTGCTCATGGTGGTTACATTTTCCTTTCTTTCTTGTGGTATCAGAACCATGTGCAACACTCCAGAATTGCTCTTGCTTATTTGGTATCACCTCACACCAGTCAGAATGCCCATCAACAGATAAAGAAGTGATGGTACATATATACAATGGAATATTACTCAGCCATAAAAAGAAACAAATTTGAATTAGCTCTAGTGAGGTGGGTGAACTTAGAGTCTATTATCCGGAGGGAAGTTGAGTCAGAAAGAGAAAAACAAATGTTGTATATTGACACATATATGTGGAATCTAGAAAAATGGTACTGATGAACATATTTGCAGGGCTGGAATAGAGACACAGACATAGAGAACAGACTTGTGGGCACAGCCAGGGAAGTAGGGGGATGAATTGAGAGAGTTGCATTGAAACATCTACATTACCATATGTAAAATAGATAGCTCATTATACAAACCATATGTGTAACACAGAGAGCTCAACCCTGTGGTCTGTGATGACCTAGAAGAGTGGGATGGGGTGGTGGGGGAGGGAGGTTCATGAGGGAGGGGACATATGTATACTTGTGGCTGATTTCCTTTGTGGTGTGTCACAAACCAACGTAGCATTGTAAAGCAATCATCCTCCAATTAAAAACAGCTGAAAAAGCATTGACTAAGATGGTATTTCAAGAGAGGGAATTGAGGTCACTAGGTTTTAAATATCTTCTGTACAGCTCCATCTTGGTGTTTGTCATTGTGCTCAAAACAAAGTTGACTGAAGAAATTAATTGGTGGTGAATAAATGAAGGGGGTTCATATATCCCTGAATCTGTCTGGTCACCACCTAATTGAGTACCTTATTTCTGGTACTGCTAGGCATATTATCTTAGCTATTTTACAATACTCTCTAAAATGAAGAGATATAAAACTTGTTTTATAGGGACCTTCTATCAATAACACTTAAAGTAATATGTAGACATCAATACCTTAATTCCAAGCTACCTTGTTATTAAAGATATACAGGAAGAAGTGAAAACAATATTTTGCTATTCTAAATTAGAATCATAGTAAAAATGTATATATATACTCATATATCTATGTTATATGTATTCTTATGGGAAAGAATGTAGTTTTCACTTCGCAAATAGCACTTACAAACAAGAATGGTATTACATAGTGGTATGAAGGCAAATTAAATACCAACTTTTTAAGCCTATATACATCCTTTTGTAATTTGAAGAAAATAAGTATTCATTCAAACCCTGAGTTTGGATTCTTAATATAGATTTTGTTTTCATTACACAAATGATTTAACCAGCTTTGAATTTATCACTATGCGAAGCACCCGAGACCAAGTGCTTGGGTATCAGGGAAGGTACAGGAAAACTGGGAGGGAGGAGTTCTCTGAAGATCTGACTATGCTGTTGGCCCCATGAAGGTAGGAGAAGTGGATGAGGGAAAGATCCAGAGTGATGAAGGTGGGCCAGCCATGGTGTGAAAAGCAGAAATACTAGAAGTCCCTGGAACCTGAGTTTAGAAAAGACAGCCTGGTTAGTTGTTTGGGAAGATATTTAGAAATGTATTATTAATTTTGGCTGCCAAGCATTTGCACATCCTTCTATGTTTAAAGAATTTCCCCCGTCATTATGTGTTTAGGAATCCCCTCATAGAACTAAAGTTATTAGACATTTTGCTTTTGCTGTCTTCCATTCATTAGAAGGAGCAGTAGGTCCAGCCCACAGTCAAGGAGAAGGAATTCTAGAAGGGCATGAAAACCAAGACGTAGGAGCCACTGGGGGTATTTTAGAGGCTGCCTACCACTGTGACCTTGGCCACTTAGCCACAGAGCTTGATTCTGTCTCCCCAAATCCCCAAGATTTGGGGAGGGATTCAGTTTCCTATTAATTTTCCTTTCTGCTTGCAAGTGTGATTCTTTACCGATACAGATGGTTAGCTGCCCTAGCAGCTCTTATCAGGCCGCTGGGCCATGCCTTCTGGTTATTTACTTTTTCTTTTTCTGAATATAAATCTGGAAATGTAGAAAAGGAGAAAATAGCTATCATCCATAGTGCTGTTACCCAGAGATTTGTACTCTTAATAATGGACCATATTTCTTGCCAGAGATTTTCCTTCAGTTTTTATACATCACTGAGATCATAATGAGCATGTACCCTTTTGCCATAGGAATTCCCCCTTGTTTTCCAAAAGCCCCTGATTCCTGAAGTATGTTAGTTGTGAGGGGTACGCTCCAGCTGGGCAGGCATATCATTGCACTGTCCTGTCATAAAAACTGGCCTGCTCTGTGCAGAGGGGATCACCAGCAGGAGGGAAGGGCACTTTGAATCTGCTCAGGAGAACAAACTGCTCTAAGGACATGGGATGGACATGTCCTTAGACATGTCCTTAGGACATGATGCCTATTATGGCAAGTCATTATTCTCAAACAGAAGCCTGGTCTGACTTGCATTTGTTAATATAGTAAGTACCCCTAATTGTTGTTTTTCAGTTGCTGTCGCATCCACCTCTTTGTGACCCCATGGACTGCAGCACCCCAGGCTTCCCTGCCCTTCACTGTCTCCCGGAGTTTGCTCAAACTCATGTCCATTGAGTTGATGATGCCATCCAACCATCCCATCCTCTGTAGTGCCTTTCTCCTCCTGCCCTCAATCTTTCCCAGCTTCAGGGTCCTCTCCAGTGAGTCAGGTGGCCACAGTATTAGAACTTCAGCATTAGTCCTTCCAGTGAATATTCAGGGTTGATTTCCTTTAAGATTGACTGGTTTGATCTCCTTGCTGTCCAAGGGACTCTCAAGAGTCTTTCCCAGCACCACAGTTCAAAAGCATCAATTCTTTGGTGCTCAGCTTCCTTTGGAAGTAAGAAAAATGCCTTTTCTTTGAAGTCTCTTCCCCTTTTGTTTTGTCCCTAATTCAAGCAATCTGCCTTCAAGTCAGTCTGAAGTAAGGAATAACACATTTTATTTTCATTTTTCAATTTTTAAAAATTATTTTTAACTGTGTTAAAATACAGCATAAGACTTACCTACCATCTTAACCGTCTTTATACCGTCTTAAGTATACAGTTCAGTAGTGTTAAATACTTTCACATTGCCTTGTACAGAAAGCTCTTTCCTTGCAAACTGAAACTCCATAGTCATTAAACTATGCTCCCCATCCTCCCAGCTTCAGGAGACCACTGTTTTACTTCTTATTTCTATAAATTTGGCTACTCTGGGTACCTTATATAAGTGGAATCATATAATACTCTGTTGTGACTGGCTTAATTCCTTTAGCCTAATATCCTCAGGGTTCTTCCATGTTGTAGCAAGAGTCAGAATTTCCTCACTTTTTAAAAGCTGAGTAATATTTCAATGTATGTATACCACATTTTGTTTATCCTTTCATCTGTTAGCAGACACTGGGTTATTTCCACTTTTTGGCTATTGTGAATTTTCATTTTTGTTTTGTATTTTATTTTTTAACTGAAGTACAGTTAATTTATATTATACTAGCTTCAAGTGTATAACATAGTGATTCAATATTTTTATAGATTGGACTCAATTTAAAGTTACTATAAAATAATGACTATTTCCCTGTGCTTTACAGTATGTCCTTGTAGCTTATTTTATACATAGTATTTTGTACCTCTAATCCTCATACCCCTATCTTGCTGAATTTTCATTTTTTAAAAATTTATTTATGGCTGCACTGGATCTTTGTTGCTTTCTCTAGTTGTGGTGAGTGGGGACTACTCTTCACTGCGGTCTGTGGGCTTCTTATCATGGTGGCTTGTGGTGTTGCAGAGCACGGGCTCTAGGTGTGAGGGCTCGGTAGCTGCCCTGAAGCATGTGGGATCTTCCCAGACCGGGAATTGAACCTGTGAATAGCAGGCAGATTCTGAACCATAGGACCACCAGGAAAGTCCCTGAATTTTCATTTTTAAATTGGGTGTTGTGTTTCATTTCAGGGCAAGAAGCTGCCTTACCACCTTGGAGATGATGCCGAAGAAGGAGAAGTTTCTGATGAAGACAGCGCAGATGAAATTGAAGATGAGTGCAAGTTCAAGCTCCATTATGTAAGTTACAGGCTTGGCCATAATTTTTACCCTCCATGTGCTATAGTAAAAACTGCTGCTGTGCTGGAATATTCACAAATATGGTGGCTGTAGTGTAGAAAGTATATGTATTGAATTACATTGTGTGCTGGCACACAGGACTCCCAAATGTTTACTGGGTGACTGAGTCAAGGATCGTTGTGTCTTAGAGTTGGAAGGAGTCTTAGTGATTAATCCATTTGACCCTCTCTCCAGGGACCAATTCCCTTCTATTCCAACTTGGTCAAAACTCTTCTATTCCAACTTGGTCAAAACTCAAAGTGACTGAGTCAAGGATCGTTGTGTCTTAGAGTTGGAAGGAGTCTTAGTGATTAATCCATTTGACCCTCTCTCCAGGGACCAATTCCCTTCTATTCCAACTTGGTCAAAACTCAAATTGCAGTTGGAAATGTCACTGTCTGGTGAAATAAACTGGCTTTAGCATTGTCTCCCTGCCTCCCGCTAGCAGCCCCACCATGCTGCCATTCAAAGCTGGCTCACAGAACCCAGCTGCAAAAGGATCTGCTTCTCTAGAATGCTCGTCCCCTCCCTGAGACAATGCAGCTTGGACCAGAAGATCTCCAAGTTCTTCCAGACAATGAGACTCTTGGCTAAAACTTTAATTTGCCACATGTTAGACAAAATGGCAAAGAGCAGTTTGTCACCTGCATGTGGCTTCAGACTTCTGTCCTAGAACAAGGAGCTCTGTTTTTAAACAGAGCAGCACCGTTTAGCCAGGTACCCCAGTGGAAATGCAAACCTGGAAGAAATGTAAGGCTTACAGACCTCCCTATCCCCCATCCCTTCTTGACCACCTCCACCTTCTATAGCTCACATGATTTCCAGGATCATGTGATGATCTGAGAGTAGCACCTGCTCATGTTAATTTGTTGTAGAGTTTACAATTTCATTTCTATAGAAAAGTAGTATTTCTCTAGATGTCAGAACTATTATCCTACCTCCTAAAAAAGAAAATATTACACAAAATCTTCTAATTTACAGTATTGCCCTGAATTCAATTATTACATCATTAAAAACAGTCTTCTTTCTTCGAGATAATAATAATGGCAGTGGCTTCCTATAGGTATTAAAGAGAGCTGGTATTATTTTCGAAGAGGGCAAGAGCTTAATGACAACTGAAGTCTCAGTAGATAGTTCTTTCTTGGTGTTAATGCATTTTAGAAGGGATGACATGGACAAGATTCAGCCTTGAAATGAAAAGGAAAAATTACCATCTGTATTAATCTATTGCTTTTTAATAGTTTTTATTAGCTCAATTAAATACCATGAATAAGGCTATGGTTACAGAAAATTAATCTAAATAGATTTACATAAGTGAAAATACAGTTAATATTTTAGTTTCTTTGCTTTTGCTCTTATAGCTACTTGCCATTTTGGTAATTACTTGTGATTATAGGTAATCTAGTTCTTTTTCTAAGCTTTATTTTATAGACTAGATTTTTGTCTCTGAATTTCAGTATCTTTGCCTCTTTTTTTTTTTTTGAACATAGACGTAAAAATCTTTAATAAAATTCTAGCAAACAGAATCCAACATTTTTTTTTCAATGCTGAATTTTTTTTTATTTTTAAACTTTACATAATTGTATTAGTTTTGCCAAATATCAAAATGAATCCACCACAGATATACATGTGTTCCCCATCCTGAACCCTCCTCCCTCCTCCCTCCCCATACCATCCCTCTGGGTCGTCCCAGTGCTCTAGCCCCAAGCATCCAGTATCGTGCATCGAACCTGGACTGGCATCTCGTTTCATACATGATATTTTACATGTTTCAATGCCATTCTCCCAAATCTTCCCACCCTCACCCTCTCCCACAGAGTCCATAAGACTGTTCTATACATCAGTGTCTATTTTGCTGTCTTGTACACAGGGTTATTGTTACCCTCTTTCTAAATTCCATATATATGCGTTAGTATACTGTATTGGTGTTTTTCCTTCTGGCTTACTTCACTCTGTATAATAGGCTCCAGTTTCATCCACCTCATTAGAACTGATTCAAATGTATTCTTTGCCTCTTGTCTCCACTTGTTCTCTTGGTTGCCAGCCTCAGAGTAGTCCACAGTTTGGAAGCAATAAACAGAGTGTTTATTTTTATTTATTTATTTGACTACACTGGGTCTTTGTTATGACTCTTGGGATCTTCCATTTTCATTGTGGAATGTGAACTCTTAGGTGCGGCATGTGGAATCTAGTTCCCTGACCAGTGATCAAACCCAAGCTTCCTGTGTTGGGAGCACTGAGTCTTAGCCACTGGACTACCAGGGAAGTCCCAAGGAAGGAACAGTCTTGGCCAAGTTATGTGTTTAGGGAATGTAGTTTTTCGTGAAAAAGAGTGGTGGAAATTTAGCTACTATTACAATAGTACTTATTGCTCTGAGGAAACCCATTATTCTCGTTTCTAAATCCACCCAATAGTATAAAATTTCTTCTAATGTCAGTGAGCCTTCTAACTTTCTAAGTTAAATATCTATAATTACAAAAGAGAATTAGCTAAGGTGTTATGGAAGCAAATCAATTACTTCACTTGTGAAACTATCCATCTGGGTTCCTCTCAAGCTTCATAATCTCTTGGTTGATGTCTAGGCATCCATATAGGTAGACAGTTTAGAACATGAGTCCATAAAGATAGACATGACCTTTCACTTGGATTCTTTGATTTGGGCCAAAGTGAATGTGAAGAGCACCTTACCTATAACATTTTACAGGTGTCTCTTTGTTAGACTTTAGGAGAGAAAATATATGCAGAAACCAACATTCTAGCAGAAAGAGATAAGATTTTTACTCATCCTTTTCAGATCTGTTTTCTCTATTTTTGAGCTCCTCTGAGAAGAGGCAGTACTGTATTTAGAAAGCCAAAGCATTATCCTGCAATCAGTCAATTTCTAGTTTAGTTGTCAGCAGAGGGCTCAGATGCCTTATCTGAGTGTGGAATGTAAATTGCCTGATCTAAACCGAGTGATCAGATTTCTACAAAAGTGGATGTACTGTGCATAGTTGGTATGAAACCAATAATTACCTTAGAGGAGGTTCTTAACCTCAAGTTGGAGTTAACAGAATGTGGTTAGATTTATAAGTTATATCTGAATTATTGCAACAGATAAAGATTTTTAACTTAGCATTCAGGGATACTGAAATGCTAGTTGTCTTGGGGCTTATGCAGGATTCATTTGCACACTCGACAGATTTTTATGGAGGTGCAGCCAGTGTGCTGTAGACATTGGGGCACATATCAATGAACAAAAAAGAACAGCCTTTGCCTCTGTGGAGTCTATACCTTGGTGGGAGGAGGGAAGACAGACAAGAAACAAAGCAAATAAGTAGCACGTGTAGTAAGCAGTGATAAGTAATAAGGGGGAAAGGGAGAGAAGAAATGAGTAGAGGGTCTATGGAAGGTTTAGATGTGAGGGCCAGGAAAGGTCTCACAGAGAAGGTAACACATGGGCAAAGACTTGAAGGAAGTGAAGTTAGCCATATTGATATTTGAGGAATGTTCCAGGCAGAGGGCACAGGAGATGCAAAGATCAGAGGCAGGATTTGCAGCTCGCCCAGCTTCACCTTGGGGTTAGAAGCAGGGTGGAAGGCAGGACCCTCATGCTGGCCCTCCTTCTCCTCTTAGTCTACTGTCTAAGGAATTCAAACCTACACCCACACTGAAAACTTTCGCTCTTTTAATAAATGCTTTCTGTTGTTGAATTAATTGAATCCTTTAGGCATCTGCCCTATTATTTTGAGGCTTCAGCCATAGAGAAAAGCTGGCTTATGATGTAATAAGCCATAGATAAAGCTGATGTGTTCAGTGACCCAGGAAGCACACAGATCAAAGACTCGGGGGACAATTTCCTTTCAGCCACAGAGCAGTAATCTAACAGATGTGATTCAATGAGGCCAGCTCACCATTATTCATCTTTTTGGGGTCCTCTAATGTCAGTGTGCCTTACAGACTTTCTAGCCCATATTTCAACCTTACAGATTATTTTACTCTTCTGCTGAGTTATTTGATACCTTTTCTCCCCCTGCACTCTCTAAGGCTGAGTTCAACCGGTTTCTTAAGCACAAATATCAAACTGTCACGTATGTAAAGCTTATCCTGTGAACACCAAGCTTTCCAACAAGTTTAAGTGAGCCTTTGTAGAGTAACATGCAACCACTTTTTGTGTCATATGAATACCCCCAAATCATATTTACTCTGTGTATGTCTCGCAGTAAACACTTTAATAGTCTGCTGCCTTCCTACCACCTTAGATTGAGCTTCTTTCATAAGTTATTCATTGTATGATTTGAGCCATTTTGAGGAGGATTAAGAATCTTGTTGGTTGAAGACTTGTCAGCGCTCAGGGAAGGGATGAATTCCCTCATGATGTTGTGAGATCCCTGTTACTCAGTAAATGCCCATGTGCCAGGCCTGCTGTTGCATCCTGGTGATAAAGGGTGAGGAGTGGAAGGAGAGTTGAAAATTCCAGTTACTTTTTAATATGTGATACAACTTCTTCCTCCTTGCCCTGCCAGAGAGTTCAGGTAATGAACATTTAATGTCTAGTGTACAGTATGTGTTATCTACATGTATATGTAGATATTTCTCTTATATTTATAAGGTATTCAGTTCAGTTCAGTTCAGTCGCTCAGTTGTGTCCGACTCTTTGCGATCCCATGAATCACAGCACGCCAGGCCTCCCTGTCCATCACCAACTCCCGGAGTTCACCTAGACTCATGTCCATCGAGTCAGTGATGCCATCCAGCCATCTCATCCTCTGTCGTCCCCTTCTCCTCTGGCCCCCAATCCCCCCAGCATCAGAGGCTTTTCCAATGAGTCAACTCTTCGCACAAGGTGGCCAAAGTACTGGAGTTTCAGCTTTAGCATCATTCCTTCCAAAGAAATCCCAGGGCTGATCTCCTTCAGATTGGACTGGTTGGATCTCCTTGCAGTCCAAGAGACTCTCAAGAGTCTTCTCCAACACCACAGTTCAAATGCATCAATTCTTCGGCGCTCAGCTTTCTTCACAGTCCAACTCTCACATCCATACATGACCACAGGAAAAACCATTGCCTTGACTAGACGAACCTTTGTTGGCAAAGTAATGTCTCTGCTTTTGAATATGCTCTCTAGGTTCGTCATAACTTTTCTTCCAAGGAGTAAGCGTCTTTTAATTTCATGGCTGCAGTCACCATCTGCAGTGATTTTGGAACCCAAAAAATAAAGTCTGACACTATTTCCACTGTTTCCCCATCTATTTCCCATGAAGTGATGGGACCGGATGTTGAGCTTTAAGCCAACTTTTTCACTCTCCACTTTCACTTTCATCAAGAGGCTTTTGAGTTCCTTTTCACTTTCTGCCATAAGGGTGGTGTCATCTGCATATCTGAGGTTATTGAGATTTCTCCCAGCAATCTTGATTCCAGCTTGTGTTTCTTCCAGTCCAGCGTTTCTCATGATATACTCTGCATGTAAGTTAAATAAGCAGGGTGACAAAATACAGTCTTGACGTACTCCTTTTCCTATTTGGAACCAGTCTGTTGTTCCATGTCCAGTTCTAACTGTTGCTTCCTGACCTGCATATAGGTTTCTCAAGAGGCAGATCAGGTGGTCTGGTATTCCCATCTCTTTCAGAATTTTCCACAGTTTATTGTGATCCACACAGTCAAAGGCTTTGGCATAGTCAATAAAGCAGAAATAGATGTTTTTCTGGAACTCTCTTGCTTTTTCCATGATCCAGCAGATGTTCGCAATTTGATCTCTGGTTCCTCTGCCTTTTCTAAAACCAGCTTGAACATCAGGAAGTTCACGGTTCACATATTGCCGAAGCCTGGCTTGGAGAATTTCAAGCATTACTTTACTAGCGTGTGAGATGAGTGCAATTGTGCAGTAGTTTGAGCATTTTTTTGGCATTGCCTTTCTTTGGGATTGGAATGAAAACTGACCTTTTCCAGTTCTGTGGCCACTGCTGAGTTTTCCAAATTTGCTGGCATATTGAGTGCAGCACTTTCACAGCATCATCTTTCAGGATCTGGAATAGCTCAACTGGAATTCCATCATCTCCACTAGCTTTGTTCATAGTGATGCTTCCTAAGGCCCACTTGACTTCACATTCCAGAATGTCTGGCTCTAGGTGAGTGATCACACCATCGTGATTATCTGGGTCTTGAAGATCTTTTTTGTACAGTTCTTCTGTGTATTCTTGCCATCTTTTCTTAATATCTTCTGCTTCTGTTAGGTCCATACCATTTCTGTCCTTTATCGAGCCCATCTTTGCATGAAATGTTCCCTTGGTATCTCTAATTTTCTTGAAGAAATCTCTAGTCTTTCCCATTCTGTTGTTTTCCTCTATTTCTTTGCATTGATTGCCGAAGAAGGCTTTCTTATCTCTTCTTGCTATTCTTTGAAACTCTGCATTCAGATGCTTATATCGTTCCTTTTCTCCTTAGCTTTTTGCTTCTCTTCTTTTCACAGCTATTTGTAAGGTCTTCCCAGACAGCCATTTTGCTTTTTTGCATTTCTTTTCCATGGGGACGGTCTTGATCCCTGTCTCCTGTACAATGTCACGAACCTCAGTCCATAGTTCATCAGGTACTCTATCAGATCTAGGCCCTTAAATCTATTTCTCACTTCCACTGTATAATCATAAGGGATTTGATTTAGGTCATACCTGAATGGTCTAGTGGTTTTCCCTTCTTTCTTCAATTTAAGTCTGAATTTGGCAATAAGGAGTTCATGATCTGAGCCACAGTCAGCTCCTGTGGCTTGTTTTTGCTGACTGTATAGAGCTTCTCCCTCTTTGGCTGCAAGGAATATGATCAGTCTGATTTCGATGTTGACCATCTGGTGACGTCCATGTATAGAGTCTTCTCTTGTGTTGTTGGAAGAGGGTGTTTGTTATGACCAGTGCATTTTCTTGGCAAAACTCTATTAGTCTTTGCCCTGCTTCATTCCATATTCCAAGGCCAAATTTGCCTGTTACTCCAGGTGTTTCTTGATTTCCTACTTTTGCATTCCAGTCTCCTATAATGAAAAGGACATCTTTTTTGGGTGTTAGTTCTAAAAGGTGTTGTAGGTCTTCATAGAGCCGTTCAACTTCAGCTTCTTCAGCATTACTATAAGGTATTATCTTCTGAAAATTACTATTACTGAGAACTCAACTATTCCTTGTTTTCTTTAATTTTTATTGAAGCACAGTTGATTTACAATGTTGTGTTAGTTTCTGCTATACAGCAAGTGAATCAGTTACACATATGCATATATCCACTCTGTTTTAGATTCTTTTCCCATATAGATGGGTAGAGTTTTAAGTAGAGTTCCCTGTGCTATACAGTAGATTTTAATTAGTTATCTGTTTTATATATAGTAGTGTATATATGTCAATCCCAGTCTCCAAGTTTATCTCTTTCCTCCTTGTTCCCCCTTGGTAACCTTGTTTTCTACAATTATTCCTTGTTGGTAATTCATCTTCCCTTTCTATTCTAAATGTTCTGTGACTTCACTAGTAAATGACTGGGAGTTTATTTTTCTTAGCACTCAGTGTTCACTTCTTACTAGAGAACTTATGTTTTCTTTCATTCTAGAGAAATCTCAGCCATTTTTTCTTTGAATATTGTTTTTATGCCATTTCATCATTTCTCTTTTTCTGGCAGTACAATTAGATTTAGGTTCGAGTCTTAGTTTATTCTCTGTCTTAATTATCTGTCAATTTTTCTTTAATGTTTTATTTATGTCTCTGCTGATTCTGGGTACTAGCTATAGTATTATTTTCCAATTCATTAATTATCTCTTTGGCTATGTCTGATCTAGAGTTTACCCCGGCTATTCTTTTCATTTCAATGACTATATACTTGATTTATAACATTTTTGTATTGTTTTTTCATAGATACTTGTTTTTATTTTACTCTATGGCTTCTTAGTTTCTTGTTCTTTTTATGAGACTATTTCTTTCTATCTTTGAGCATCTGAACATATTTAATTCAAAGTGAGTTTCCTTTTCATGTGTTGGTATTTTTGGCACTTCATCTTAGCATTAGTCTTCCACATGAATTTTAGAATTTCGAGTTGAAGGTTCAGTTTTCAGTGGAATTTTTTTCCCGCTTCCATTCTCCTCCTCTATTTAACGTGCTTCTCTAGTGGTATGGAGATTGCTTCCACTTGAACTCTACGCACCACTCCACCTGGCACCCACACATATAAACACAGCCTACCTGTGTCCCAAGTTCCTAACTGGACCTTACATTGATTGATTGGAGTTCCCTGCCACTGGAGACGTTGAAGATATTTCCCATTCAGTCACCAGACAAGTGAACATTTTGGTTGTCTTCTTATTCTTAACTCTTTTGATATTCAATTTCAAATCTTCCTCACAGTAGTTTTTTTTATTGCTTCCTATTATAAGTGAGGGGCTTCCCAGGTGGTGCTAGTGGTAAAGAATTTGCTTGCCATTACAGGCGACATAAGAGACACCGGTTCAATCCCTGGGTTGCAAAGATTCCCCCGGAGGAGGGCATGGCAACCCATTCCAGTATTCTTGCCTGGAGAATCCCCATGGACAGAGGAGCCAGGAGGGCTACAGTCCATAGGGTCGCAAAGAGTTGGACATGACTGCAGCAACTGAGCACGCATAAGCCCATACGTAAGGCTTTCATTCCCGCTTTCTTCACCACCTTGGTTTCGTGTTGTGAGGCCAGCTCTAATCTCCCAAAGCATGTGGAGCACCTTTAGTTTCTATTGTACTATAAAAGCTAAAGTCTTGGTCACCTTTGCCCTCTGTGGATATGGAGCTCACACATTTATGATCTGCAGTGATCTTGTTTATTTTATTTTTTTGATAAACTTATGACTTTTCTCTTTGTTTTTCTATCATTGGAGCAGGGAAGATATCAAAGCATGGAGGTACACTGTTGTATATAAACTCACATGTATGTACAGATGTATGAACCCAGACATATTCATTTTGAACAGTATTTTTTGTTAAAGTATCTAAAGAGTGGTTGCTAATATATTTTAGAATGTATGCTTAATAGCTCCGAAGAAACATTACCTTTTGCTATTTGCCTGTCATTGTACTGTTATTTTTTTATACCTAAGCTAAATTCAGCTTTTAAATGTGAAAAATTTGTTGAAAGCTTATTAGTACCAGCACTATGCTAATATACAATTTCTCTATTCAGATATAGGTCAATGGAACTATAGGATAGAAAGTCCAGAGATAAACAACACATCTATTGTCACCTAATCTCTGACAAAGAAAGCAAGAATATACAATGGAGAAAAGATAGTCTGTTTAATAAGTGGTGGTTGGAAAGCTGGACAGCTATTAATACATGTAAAAGAATGAAATTAGAATACTCCCTAACACCATACACAAAAATAAACTCAAAATAGATTAAGTACCTAAATGTAAGATTGGATACTTTAGAACTTTTAGAGAAAATCATAGGAAGAATACTCTCTCACAGAAGTCGCAGCAATATCTTTTTTGATCCACCTCTTTGAGTAATGAAAATAAAAGCAAAAATAAATAATGGGACCTAACTAAACTTAAAAGCTTTTGCACAGCAAAGAAAGCCATAAACAAAACAAAAAGACAACCCACAGAATAGGAGAAGGTATTTGCAAATAAATTGACTGACAAGGGATTAATCGCCAAAATATACAAACAGCTCATGTAGCTCAATGTTAAAAAAACAAACAACCCAATTAAAAAGTGGACAGAATATCTAAAGAGACATTTCTCCAAAGAAGACATACAGATGGCCAAGAGTCACATGAAAAGATGCTCAATATCACTGATTATTAGAGAAATGTAGATCAAAACTACAATGAAGTGTCACTTCACACCAGTCAGAATGACCATCATAAAAAAAAAAACAAACCCTACAATAAATGGTAGAGAGGTAGTGGATAAAGGGGAGCTTTCCTACACTGTTGCTGCTGCTGCTGCTGCTAAGTTGCTTCAGTCGTGTCCAACTCTGTCATTGTGACCCCATAGACAGCAGCCCACCAGGCTCCCCCATCCCTGGGATTCTCCAGGCAAGAACACTGGAGTGGGTTGCCATTTCCTTCTCCAATGCATGAAAGTGAAGTCGCTCAGTCATGTCTGACTCCTAGCGACTCCTACACTGTTGATGGGAATGTAAATTGGTGCAGTTCAGTTCAGTCCCTCAGTCATGTCTAACTCTTTGTGACCCTATGGACTGCAGCACTCCAGGCTTCCTTGTCCATCACCAACTCCTGGAGTTTACTCATCTCATGTCCATTGAGTCGGTGATGCCATCCAACCATCTCATCCTCTGTTGTCCCCTTCTCCTCTTGCCCTCAATCTTTCCCAGCATCAGGCTCTTTTCAAATGAGTCAGTTCTTCACATCAGGTGGCCAAAGTTTTGGAGTTTCAGCTTCAACATCAGTCCTGCCAGTGAATATTTAGGACTGATTTCCTTTAGAATGGACTGGTTGGATCTCCTTGCTGTCCAAGGGACTCTCAAGAGTCTTCTCCAACACCCCAGTTCAACAGTATCAATTTTTCGGCACTCATCTTTCTTTATAGTCCAACTCTCACATCCATACATGACTACTGGAAAAACCATAGCTTTGACTAGACCGACCTTTGTTGGCAAAGTAATGTCTCTGCTTTTTAATATGCTGTCTAGGTTAGTCATAACTTTCCTTCCAAGGAGTAAGCATCTTTTAATTTCATGGCTGCAGTCACCATCTCCACTGATTTTGGAGCCCAAAAAAATAAAGTCTCTCACTGTTTCCCCTTCTATTTGCCTTGAAGTGATGGGACCAGATGCCATTATCTTAGTTTTCTGAATGTTGAACTTAAGCCTACTTTTTCAGTCTCCTCTTTCACTTTCATCAAGAAGCTTTTTAGTTCTTTTTCACTTTCTGCCATAAGGGTAGTGTCATCTGCATATCTGAGGTTATTGATATTTCTCCTGGCAATCTTGATTCTAGCTTGTGCTTCTTCCAGCCCAGCATTTTTCATGATCTACTCTGCATATAAGTTAAATAAGCAGGGTGACAATATATAGCCTTGACATACTCCTTTCCCAATTTGGAACCAGTCTGTTGTTCCATGTCCAGTTCTAACTATTGCTTCCTGACCTGCATATAGGTTTCTCAAGAGGTAGGTCAGGTAGTCTGGTATTCCCATCTCTTTGAAAAATTTCCGCAGTTTGTTGTGGTCCACACAGTCAAAGTCTTTGGCATAGTCAATAAAGCAGAAATAGATGTTTTTCTGGAACTCTCTTGTTTTTTCAATAATCCATCAGATATTGGCAATTTGATCTCTGGTTCCTCTGCCTTTTCTAAAACCAGCTTGAACATCTCAAAGTTCACGGGTCATGTACTGTAGATTGGTGCAGCCATTATGCAAAACAGTACAGAGGTTCCTTAAATAAATACTTAGGAATATATCTACCTAAAGACACTAAAGACCTATATATAGAAAACTATAAAACACTGGTGAAAGAAATCAAAGAGGACACTAATAGATGGAGAAATATACTATGATCATGGATTGGAAGAATCAATATAGTGAAAATGAGTATACTACCCAAAGCAATCTATAGATTCAATGCAATCCCTATCAAGCTACCAACGGTATTTTTCACAGAGCTAGAGCAATTTCACAATTTGTATGGAAATACAAAAAACCTCGAATAGCCAAAGCAGTCTTGAGAAAGAAGAATGGAACTGGAGGAATCAACCTGCTTGACTTCAGGCACTACTACAAAGCCACAGTAATCAAGACAGTATGGTACTGGCACAAAGATAGAAATATAGATCAATGGAACAAAATAGAAAGCCCAGAGATAAATCCATGCACCTATGGACACCTTATCTTTGACAAAGGAGGCAAAAATATACAATGGAGAAAAGACAATCTCTTTAACAAGTGGTGCTGGTAAAACTGGTCAACCGCTTGTAAAAGAATGAAACTGGAACACTTTCTAACACCATACACAAAAATAAACTCAAAATGGATTAAAGATCTCAATGTAAGACCAGAAACTCTAAAACTCCTAGAGGAGAACATAGGCAAAACACTTTCGGACATATATCACAGCAGGATCCTCTATGACCCACCTCCCAGAATATTGGAAATAAAAGCAAAAATAAACAAATGGGATCTAATTAAAATTAAAAGCTTCTGCACAACAAAAGAAACTATAAGCAAGGTGAAAAGACAGCCTTCAGAATGGGAGAAAATAATAGCAAATGAAGCAACTGACAAACAACTAACCTCAAAAATATACAAGCAACTCCTGCAGCCCAATTCCAGAAAAATAAATGACCCAATAAAAAAATAGGCCAAGGAACTAAATAGACATTTCTCCAAAGAAGACATACAGATGGCTAACAAACACATAAAAGATGCTCAACATCACTCATTATCAGAGAAATGCAAATCAAAACCACAATGAGGTACCATTTCACGCCAGTCAGAATGGCTGTGATCCAAAAGTCTACAAGCAATAAATGCTGGAGAGGATGTGGAGAAAAGGGAACCCTCTTACACTGTTGGTGGGAATGCAAACTAGTACAGCCACTTTGGAGAACAGTGTGGAGATTCCTTAAAAAACTGGAAATAGAACTGCCATACGACCCAGCAATCCCACTGCTGGGCATACATACTGAGGAAACCAGAATTGAAAGAGACACGTGTACCCCAATGTTCATCGCAGCACTGTTTATAATAGCCAGGACATGGAGGAAACCTAGATGTCCATCAGCAGATGAATGGATAAGAAAGCAGTGGTACATATACACAATGGAGTATTACTCAGCCATTAAAAAGAATACATTTGAATCAGTTCTAATGAAGTGGTTGAAACTGGAGCCGATTATACAGAGTGAAGTAAGCCAGAAAGAAAAACACCAATACGGTGTACTAACGCATATATATGGAATTTAGAAATATGGTAACGATAACCCTGTATGCGAGACAGTAAAAGAGACACAGATGTATAAAACAGTCTTTTGGACTCTGTGGGAGGTGGGGGGGATGATTTGGGAGAATGGCATTAAAACATGTATAATATCATATAAGAAACGAATTGCCAGTCCAGGTTCAATGCAGGATACAGGATGCTTGGGGCTGGTGCACTGGGACGACCCAGAGGGATGGTATGGGGAGGGAGATGGGAAGGGGGTTCAGGATTGGGAACATGTGTACACCTGTGGTGGATTCATGTTGATGTATGGCAAAACCAATACAATATTGTAAAGTAATTAGCCTCTAATTAAAATAAATAAATTAAAAAAAATTAGAGGTACCATATAATTCAGTTATACATATATATATGTTTTTCAGATTTTTTTTCACTTGTAGGTTACACACCGAGTGTTGAGTAGAGTTCTCTAAGATGTATAGTCCCTGTTGATTATCTATTTTATATATAGTAGTGTGTATCTGTTAATCCCAGCCTCCTAATTTATCCTTCCCCCAGGACACCTTTCCCTTTTGGTAACCACAAGTTTATTTTCTGTCTGTGAGTCCCTTTCTGTTTTCTAAATAAATTTGGAAACAGAGCTTATTTAGACCTGGACTGCCAGGAAAGTCCCAGGACCTTGTTGTATATCTACATATATCAGTTTAAATCTGCTAATCCCAAACTAAATAAATTCATTTGTATCCTTATTTTAGATTCCCATATGGTATCAGTCAATCGGCTCTGTATTATAAGAGCCTATTGTATCAGTCAGTCAATTGATACATATGATATTCATCTTTCTCTGTTTGATTCACTTAGTATGGTAATCTTAGTTCCCTGTGCTGTGTAGTAGAACTTGGGTTTTTCTTTCTTAAATTTTTTGGCCATGTTGTGCAGCATGCAGGATCCTAGTTCCCTGATTAAGGATCAAAGCCACATCCCCTGCAGTGGAAGCATGGAGTCTTAACCACTGGACAGCCAGGGAAATCCCAGGATCTTGTTGTTTATTCATTCTATATATATCAATTTGTATCTGCTAATTCCAAACTCCCACTCCCAATCCTTCCCTCCTGTTCCCACCAAAGCAAAAATTTGTTTGCTAATTCCAAACCCCCCTTCTCCTCCCCCTTAGCAACTGCCCATCTGTTCTCTGTGTCCCTGATTCCATTTCACAGATAGGGTCATTTGTGTCATAATTTAGATATCACAATAAGTGATATCATATGGTATTTGTCTTGTTACACTGCTTAGTATAATAACCTCTAGTTGCATCCATGTTGCTGCAAATGGTATTATTTCATTCTTTTTTATAGCGGAGTAGTATTTCATTGTATACATGTACCACATCTTTATCTGTTCCTTTGTTGATGGACATTTAGGTTGCTTCCAGGTCTTGGCTATTGTGAATACTGCTGTTATGAACATAGGGTGTGTGTATCTTTTCAATTATAGTTTTGTCTGGATATATGCCTAGGAGTGAGATTGCTGGATCATATGGTAATTCTAGTTTTAGTTTTCTGAGGAACCTCCATACTATTTTCCAAAGTGCTTCTGCCCATTTTTTGATAGGGTTTTTTTTTTGGTAGTGAGCTACATGAACTGTTTGTATATTTTGGAGATTTATCTCTTGTTGGTTGCACTGTTTGCAAATATTTTTTCCCATTCTGAAACTAATATAATACTGTAAACCAACTGTACTTCAATTTTTAAAAGGGAATAGTGACTTTTCCTGGTTGGAAATATCAGCCACTCTTATCCTCTGCGTAATTTTGACTTACTATGTACTAAAGGAATGAAATTGCTGTTTAACTGAAGGAAAAAAAAGGAAAATGATTATCATGATGGCTGAGTTAAGTTCATACTCAGTAAAGAACTCAGAATAGTGCCTGGCACATAATTTGTACTCAATAAATGTTAGCTAAAAACAGTAACAAGAATAGCAGCTGTGTCATGATTATTGCTAATGTAAGTCCTGAGCAGAAGAAGGTGTTTCAATGGGAGCTAAAGGAGCAGGCAGGAGAGGACAGGAGTAATTGCAGAGCCTCGGATAGCTAAGAGGCCGCTGCTCTTCAGCCCGACACTCAGGTAACCAGCTTGGAGAGCTCTAAGGCTGTCACAAAGGGCAGCTAAGGTATTATCCTTCCTGTCTGCGGCTCTAGTCCAGAGAGGGGAAAAGACATTTGGGGATGGTGAGATATTCCAGTGTTTTTGCTTTTTGTTTTTAAAGTCGAGGCCTTCAACTTTGGCTGCACATTGGAATGACGGGGAAGCTTTCAAAAATCCCACTGCACTGGTCCCAGCCCAGAGATTCTGTGTCTTCAGTCTGGGCTGTGGTCCCTGGCGATTCCAATGTGCAGCCCAGGTGAGCACCGGTGTCTGAGGGAGTTTCTCTTTACAGGGCAGCCCTCTATCCGGCTCCCTCCTGCTTCTGGCTGCTCCCCAGCCTGGAAGTGGTCAGCTCTCTCTTTTTCCAGTCACTTTCATAGTACCCTGGAGATGAAACAAAAATGTGTTTTGTGTTTGATTTCTTATTTGTGGTCAATATTCCTAGGTCATATTTACTTCTGGAGAAGGCAATGGCACCCCACTCCAGTACTCTTGCCTGGAAAATCCCATGTACGGAGGAGCCTGGTGGGCTGCAGTCCGTGGGGTCGCTAAGAGTTGGACACGACTGAGCAACTTCACTTTCACTTTTCACTTTCCTGCATTGGAGAAGGAAATGGCAACCCACTCCAGTGTTCTTGCCTGGAGAATCCCAGAGACGGGGGAGCCCGGTGGGCTGCCGTCTCTGGGGTCGCACAGAGTTGGACACGGCTGAAGCGACTTAGCAGCAGCAGCATATTTACTTCTCAGAAATGGCAATTAGGAAGCCCGACTGGGGCTCAGGTGGAAACTACCCCAGACCATATTGAAGGTCTGCCCTCCCCTCTCCCTATTCCTCCTGCAGCATCCTCTCTCCCTTGTGGGCTCAGGGAACAAAAGAGCAAGAGGCTTGACTTTCTGCTCTGGTCCCTGCAGCATCTGCAGAGTGGCTGACAAGTCACCAGGTCAAGTGTCCATCTCAGCTTTCCTTCAGTATTGATAATATACTAGTGAAACCTCAGCCACACATTTATTTATTCTCAGTGCTGTAAATCACAGGGAAAGAAAAGACCAACAGGCAGAAATATCATTCCTTCAGCTGCTCCAAATGTTGAGAGGATGTGAAATGAATAATTATAGCCTTTGTATTAAGTATTCATTATTTCACCAGCCCCATCGCCCCAGCTTTGTATTTTCAGCCTTGTTTGCTGCTGGTAAAAGTGTTTGGGCATAACTGCCACAGTTCATCTCCTCATTGTCTCCAACTCCTCACATATCCCTGAGCCGGGGAAGGAAGCTGATGCTTATTGGGGAGTGTTTGTGTAACACTGAGCACACTCATGCTCTTACACACTTTCTCCTTTGGACCTTCCAACACATGTGTTCCTTGCAGACTTTGGGTTACTTGATGAAACGTATTGGTACTTTGAGACCTGGACTTCCTTTCTCAGATTCATTTCTGACCTTAAGTGAAACCTACTGTTTTTCTCCAGTAGATTTGTGATGATCTATTCCCAGGTGTCACATAGGAAAAAAGATTATCTAAAATATGAGCCTGTTCATGATTAATTTCACTCAGAAATTTATCTTTTTCTGTAACAGTAGAACTTATCTTTTTCTGCAGCACCATGTAGTGAAATACACAGAATTTCGAATTGGAAGTCTTAGGCTCCAACTCACACACTTCATGTGTGTTTGGACAAGTCATTGAATCTTTCTGCCTGTACTCTTATGATTAAAACTGGACTAGACCTACACAGCCTTAAAGGGTCTTACACAGCTCAAAGGAAGCATTGTCATATAACCATGCTTTGTGAGCCACAATACAATGTATAAAGTCTTAGCTGTTTCATCGGTGTCCTCAGTATTTTCTCCATGTTCATGTGGTTACTAGTTCTCACTGATACTGTTTTCTCTAGGCTTTTGCTCACATTGGAATGATTTGTGGCCACCAAAAGATGTGTCTAAGTCCTACTCTCTGGTACTTATGACTATGACCTTAATTGGAAAAAGAGTCTCTGTAGATGTAACTAGGTTAAGAATCTAGAAATAAGATCATTCTAGATTAACTCTGCTGCTGCTGCTGCTAAGTCACTTCAGTCGTGTCCGACTCTGTGCGACCCCATAGACGGCAGCCCACCAGGCTCCCCCGTCCCTGGAATTCTCCAGGCAAGAACACTGGAGTGGGTTGCCATTTCCTTCTCCAATGCATGAGAGTGAAAAGTAAAAGTGAAGTCGCTCAGTCGTGTCCCACCCTCAGCCATCCCATGGTCTGCAGCCCACCAGGCTCCTCCATCCATGGGATTTTCCAGGCAAGAGTACTGGAAAGCAGCCACCTTTTATTAATGTTAGGAGTGGGGACACACCAAAGGCCATGTGAAGACAGAGGAAGAGGCTAGAGTTCTGCTGCCACGAGCCAAAGAAAGCTTGGCACCACCATAAAATGAAAGAAGTACGGAAGGATTTTCCCCTTAGAGATTATAAGAGGCTGAATGTAGCCCTGACAATAGCTTGCTTTCATAGTTCTGTCCTCTGATGCTGTGAGAAAATAAACATCTCTTGACTTTAAGCTACCAGGTAATTTATTACAGCAGCCACAGGAACCTAATACACTCTTCTTTTTTATTTTTTGCATTTAAAAAAAGAATTTTATTGGAGGATAATTTCTTTACAATGTTGTGCTAGCTTCTGCCATATATCATCATGAATCAGCCACGGGTGCACACATCTTTTAAGACCTGGCTCCAGTGTCCTCTGCCCCTGGAAGTCTCTGCTGCATTCCCAAGGCTGGGGGCAGTGGCCCTCCTCCTCACACCCATGAAACCCCTTACATCTGTCACCCTACTTGCACCTGTTATGTAATTATCCACTGACGTGTCTGTCTCCTCGGTGACACTGAGAGTTCTATGACAGTGGGATTGTGCCTTATCAATGCTTTCGTCTTGCATGTAACAGCTCAGTATGTGTTTGTTTTATGCAAAATGCTCTCAGACTCTGTCATCTTTATTAAATCCCCCACCAGCACATTGACCTTAATGCTTGTAGTGGGAACTGATGTGCCTGGGTTTCTGCTATAGTTATCTTTCATCTTTCTGCACACGCTGCCTGGTTAATATTAGTTCTACAATGTGATCCAGACACTTGTCTACTCAGAGTCTCTCAGCAACTCCATACCTCTTGACCACTGGCTTTCAGGTGTCTCCACAGCCTGGCCCCAAAGTACTTTTGCAGTTTTATCCACCATTACCCTCCTTCATGGGGACTTCCTTGGTAGCTCAGTTGGTAAAGAATCCACCTGCAATGCAGGAGACTTGGTTGGATTCCTGGGTCGGGAAGATCTGCTGGAGAAGGGATAGGCTACTCACTCCAGTATTCTTGGGCTTCCTGGTGGCTTAGCCAGTAAAGAATCCTCCTGCAATGCAGGAGACCTGGGTTCAATTCCTGGGTTGGAAGATCCCCTGGAGAAGGGAATGGCTACCCACTCCGGTATTCTGGCCTGGAGAATTCCATGGACTGTATAGTCCATGGGGCCTCAAAGAGTTGGACACGACTGAGCGACTTACACTTCACACCTTCCTTCATAAACTTCTGCTCCATCAAAACAAAGCTGTTCCTGTATTCATAAAACACACTTTGCTAATATAAAATCTTTACTAGAATGATGGGTGATAGGAAAGCCCATCTCTTCATCACTATTGAAGTTTTAGTTGCCATACAGAGTCCCCCACTACCCCACATTTCTATGAGGTCTTTGTGGTCACTAGGGCAAAAATGCCATGTTCCTTCTCAGAACCACTGTTGTGTGGTCATTTGTGCCTTTTGCAGGCAGCTGTGCAGACCAGGGTAGGTTATTTGAGGACATGCCTTTGTTAGCCTAATGCGGTCTTTGCTGATGTCAAGGGCCAGCTCTTTTCCATCTCTGCATCTCCTGCAGGACCTGAGGGCCTCTAGTGCCTCATTCACTGGGTATATTAAAGATATTCATACATGTGATGTTAATATAGGGAAATTCAATAACCTCTCCTGATGTAGCCTTTTTTCCCCTCCAATTTCCCTTTGTATTTGTATTGCTTTGCCATTACAAGATTTTGTGAAAATGAATGTTATTACTGAAAAACTGCCTGTTCTGTATTTTAAGTATAATAACCTCTTAGTAACAAATTTGCAAGCAGAAAAAAATGGGTCTTAAACTTTTAGTGAGGACTAGGGGAATTGTTTTGGTGGAGAAGTATTCCTTACCTTTGGATGGGTTGGCCTCTAACAAGTGGTTGAAGAGTTCACAGAATAATGTTGGACACTGGGAGAGGGGTTAGGAGCTGAGAAGGAGAGGAGAGGTGGGCAGAGCTTGGGCCATTAGCTTCAGGTAAAACAAGGGACCAAAAAGCTGTGCTGCTAAGCAGACTTCTAGGAAATCTGAGTCCCTTGATCATCTAAAAATTGTACAAGTTATCATCTGGACACAAGCAGATCTTTTTTATCCAAAACAGTTGAAGTTAGTTGTCATCTTAAAGTAATTACAGTGCCTAGTCATGGCACAGGTCAATAGTGAGTTCCCTCCAATTACATAGGGGTGCAGAGATAGGAAAGAAATTTTATCTCAGAATAATCCTTGCTTCCAGAGATTTCTACAGCACTCTTTTCCCCTCAGTGAAGGAAGTGATTTAAGTAGCATATTCTTGCTCAAATTTACCTGTGTATTGGGTTGGCCAAAATGTTTGTTCAGATTTTTCCAGAACATCATATGGAAAAATCCACACAAGCTTTTCAGTCAACCCAATAGATGTAGAAAACCTAGTCTCCAAAAGACCTGAGTTTGAATCCTGCCTCAGTTACTTACTGGCTTTGTAACCTGGAGCAACTTATTTAATTTCTCTAAGCATCAGATTCTACATCTCTGAAATGGAAATGATGATAACACTATAAGGTTGCTGAAAGTTGAATGCAGCCATAGTCATCATTATTTTATGGGATTGGTGGAGGGCTGGCGGGAGATGGACAAAACTGGTACAATAAGTTTAACTCCTTATGGGTAGTTGAGAGAGAAATTATAGCAGCAATGCTGGTTTGAGTGAAGGGTGCATTCTAAGTGACTCTGTGTTTCTTAAGAGATATGATTTCCATTGCTTAATTCTTTGCAGAATAATGGGACCACTGAGCATCAGGTGGAATCTTTCATAAGGAAAAAACTGGAGTCGCTGTTAAAAGAATCTCAAATTCGAGACAAGGAAGATCCTGATAGTTTCACAGTGAGGGCACTCCTGAAGGCCACGCATGAAGGCTTAAATGCACACCTAAAGCAGGTATACAATTCCCTCTTGTGCTTGTCCTCGACAGGAAAAAGAAAGCACCTCATGCTTTGTTTCTGATCATCTGTCTCTTTTTGGAATGCTTCTCCAGTTTCTTCCATTTCTGCCCTTATATTGTGGGAAAAATGAAAGTCTCCTCCTGCAAAATGATGTTAGAAATAGTGAATAATAGATTAAAGGGCATGGGTTGGGGTAGACCTGCTTCACTGGGATCCTTGGGACAAAGCCCCATGTCCCTGCAGTCACCCCTTGGTGAGTGCTCAGGTGAGGTTGAGGGCTCATTCAGGCGGCCTCCATGCCCTATTGATCGCACCTCCTAAATGTGTATCTGTCCACCTCTCTTCTCTATGGCATGTCCTCATTCAGGCTAATGTCAACTCTCACTTAGACTTCTCTTGCCCTCTTTCAATCTAACCTCCTCTCTGAAATCGGCAAAAGATTTTAAAAATGCAAATCTGATCATGTCACTCCACTGTTCAGAATTTTTCAGTGGCTTCCTGTTATGCTTGGGATAAATGACAGACTGTTTAACAGGGCTTTCAAGGACCCACATAATTGCATTCTCACCTACCTCTCCAGTCTCATATCTCCCCATTTCCCCTGTCACACCACCATCCACAATTGTCACACCAGCCACAATCATCTAACTGCCTTGGTCTTCCTCACTTTCCATTTTCTCTACTTGAAACACTCCATTCCCACATCTACTCTAGCTAACTTCTACTTAGGCTTTTAGATTCCAGCATCTATGTGGTATTCTGAATAAGTCTTGCCTTGACCCCTAGATTACGTTAGTTATCCCTTTTATATTGTTGATGGTAGTCTGCTGTATCTTCTTTTTAAAGAAGTTTATTTGCAATTACTTGTTCAATATTGATCTTCTCAACTAGACTATAAGATCTCATGAAGGCAGGAACCATGTCAGTCTTGATAACCATTATTTTTCTGACTTGTCTAGTGCCTGGGACTTGTTATGACCCTCATGCATAGTTGTTGAATGAATGAATGGTTTAGGCTCTGGGTGAGATTTTTATTCTTCTTCCTGATAAAGTACAAATGGGCAAGGGAAAGAGATGGTGGGTTTATTGATGTTATCATGGCAGGACATTGAGGGCATTTATTCTGGCTCAAAGGAGATCCATGTGGTCTCTGGCTAAGCTGATAGCAAAGGCCTCCCCTGCTACTGCTGTCTGTCCTCCAGGGCTCAGCATGCCCCAGCAGAGGGAAGATCATTACCCTTGGATCTGAGTGACCACTCAGCATTGGTGGTTACTTTCTAGACCCTACAGAAGTCCAGCCATTCAAACATCTTGTTGATTCTCAGGTCTGTTTTGCTTCCAAACATAGAAAAACCTCATTCAAAATGGCTTAAATAATGAAGAAAGATGTTGGGTTAGGTAGGTGGCAAGTTCATTTGCAGAATGGCCTTCAAGGTGGGCTTAATTCAGAGGCTAAGCAGGGTCATCAAAGACATGTCTTCTGTTCTAGCTACCATGTAATTAGCATTATCCCCTGTCAGTTTTCCCCTCTCCTGGTGGTTGTAGGGTGACTGCCAGCAGGCCCCTGAACTATGTGTTTCTTGGTCCAAGCCCGGAGAGAGTGAAACACTGGATACGCCTCATCCAACAAACCAGAATTTGTACTGACTTCTGGACGGGCAGCTTAGCTCATTTGATGACCCCTGAGCTGATCCCTGTGACCTTGTGTATGTGTTCTCCTTGGAACAGTAAATCAGCATGGGCATAGGATAACATTGGCTTGCTGATGCCAATGATCACTTATCCCTGGAACTGGCACTTCTGAAACTCCATGCTGGATGGGCAGAATGAATTGTTGGGGGACAAACAGAATGTCAATTATAGCATCACTGCCCTACAGTTTATCATACAGTTTTGTGTTTTCTTAAACATTTCTGTAAATAGCTGTAAGCCTCACCCCTTCCTCCCTGGCCTCCAGCCTCTATTTTCAACCACACAAATGTCTGTTAAATCACATTTGGTTTGCCCAGCTTGATTTTTCTGCTTCTTGTTCCTGGTGAACTCTCTTTGGCTAATCTGGACCAATCACTTCCCCTTATGCTTTTGGAGAAGTCTTTGCTCCATCCTGGATCATCCCAACTAGAAAGGCAACAGCAGGTCTTAGAGATTTTTGAAGAGACAAAACAGGTTCATCTTTCTTTTATAGAAGAGATCCTAATGGTAATTTCCTCATCAAGTAAGATGGCAGGGGACTTCATATTTCAGATATATGGTAGGACAAAGCTCATCCTCCTTTTTCTTATTTTTTTACTCTCCCTTAAATCTGGGTGACTGCAAGAATGCATTAGACTTGCATAAAGTAAATGGAGCCTGTGACTTAAACTGACTACAAAGTGTTAAGATTTTTTAACCCTGCTGTCGTGTTAGTTTTTCAAATATGGTTTTGACTCAGTGGGCAAGCAAAGACAGGTTACTGTTGAGAGAAGTCTGTCTGTGTCAGATACATATGCATATGTGAAGCCAAGCCTGAGAACATGCTGTGGGGTTCAGGACGACACTCACGTCAGCTTCGTTCCCCCCGGATCAGCACCCAGCAGTGCAGTAGAGTGTGCTACTCTGCCATCTTTTTCCTGGAGATCCCTGACATAAAATAGCAATGAAATCTCATCCTTTACACTGGAAGAACTTAGTATATACAGGAAGGATGCTTACCTTAAGTCCTTGAATCCACCCCTTTTTTACATCCCAGTTCTGGTCATCTGGGTAGCCTTAATAGGTCCTTAAATAGACTTTTCCAGCTCTCCCAAGGTCCCACTCCCTCCATTCTCTCATTTATACAACTACTACCGTAGTGATATTTCAGAAATACGTGTCTGACCATGTTATTTTTCTATCGTAAACCATTCAGAAGCTGTTCATAGCTTGGAGGATAAAGTTCACATTGCAAGCTATAGCCCAAAAGACGATCCAACCCCTGCTCTGACTGGTCAACTAATGCATGTGTATAATATAAACACACACACCCCGCTTAGTTTCCTGGAAGGTACCATGTTTACAGCATTTGGCCTTTGTGTTCACACTTTCCTGGGCCACAGCACCCTTCTTTTTCACATCATGTAGACAATGTCTACCTATCTCTGGCTTTAGCTTTTGTAACATGTGCCCTTAGAAGTCCTTCTTAATCTGCCTTCTCTGTCATGAGGCAGCATGCTGGACCTTCCCCATCATAGTCTTGTTCAAGTGTGTTATGATCATTTGTGTTCATCATTAAAGTGCAAGCCCTGGGAGGAACAGGGTCTGCCCCTCTCTTGCTTGCTGTCTCCCTTGTATACATGTCAAGTTCTTATCATGATGTCTGATCCATTAATTCAATTAATGGTGTGGTGTTGATGCTCAAGGAGAGGTCAAGTTGGGGAGAGATATTTGTATATACTTTTACATAAAGAGGGAATATAGAGTAGGGGAGAGGTAGCAAGTCAGACAGGAGACTTAGAACTATACAGAATCCCTGTTTTATCATCAACTGGCTTTGCAACTTTGGGCATGTTATCTAACTTTGCTATACTTTAGTTTTTATTATCTGTAAAACTGGGATTTTAATTACAGTTGTCTCTAGGCATGGTTGTATATATTAGAATTAGAGAATATATGTAATGTACTTGGTATAGTCCTTGGGGCATAGTAGGTGCCTGTTAAATACATGACGTTATACCTCAACCTGCCTGGGACAGCCCCACTTCATACCTGTTGTCCCAGTGTCATTACTAAAAGTGCCCCATTTTACTCTTCAGAGTCTTGTTTTGGACAATAGATGACATGTTCCCCTACTGAGGAATGAGCTACTAGAACTAGAAAGGAACTCAGAGGTTAATTGGTGTATTCTTCCCCGCAACTCACAGATAAGAGAACTGAGGTCAAGAGAGTGAGTTTTGCCAAAGACCTGTGACTACTTGGTGGCAGAATTGAGTCTTCTAACTTGGAGAGCAGAGTTACTTCTATGCCACATCTGAACTACTTTCTTAATTCCAGTGTTTTTGAAGGGTTAATGATCAGCTTTAATAGATCTTCAAAGGCAGTCAATACATATAAACCAGCTAATATGTATAAACCTGTAAACCCGCTACCCACCCTTCTCCAGCATTTTCTGAACTACCTCTTTCCCCAACCCAGCCTCCCTCTTCTGAACTGCATCTTTAATTAGTTTCTATAGATATATGTAGATGCTCTCCCTGACCTTTTGATTTGGGGTGGTTTTGCTCACCCACCCACATTCTTCCCTTTTATGAGATGATCTCTGTTCAACTGGAAGTCCTAGGAGGCAGGGAGGGCCTATAGGTGTCCCCCTAGATCATGTGAATCACCTAATACATATTTTTAGGGATGGCAATTGGATAAGAGCCTAAACCCTTTTAGCAGGGTGGCTTTCTGTCCCCTGGGGTACAGACCTCTAGCCTGTGCATGTCCCCCTCTCTGAAGACGGACACAGCACCTGCAGGGAAGTGGAGGGCAGAGCAGGAGGAAATGAGCAGCACTTGCTTGCTGCCCACCTGGAGGCAGAAGGAGAGAGGGGCCCCATTCCCTTCCACCAGAATTGAGGATGAAACAAAAACAAAGAAGATAAACAATCGAACAATCGTATTATGCTTTATTTACTCAGCATCCAGATGCAAAGGAAAGTGGAAAGAAAGCACATGGACGATCCCTCATGACCAACTTCGGAAAACATAAGGTAAATGAATTAAGAGTGATAATTTGCATAACTCAGTTAATTTAAAGAGTCGAGAAGGTAACAGGAGAATATCATCATGACCTTGGAATAACTGTAGATTCCTTAAACAGGACCCCAGAAAAGGAAAAGATTGACAGTGAAACTACTTTAAAATTTAAGAACTTCTGTTCATCAGAAGTATGAAAGAGCAAATAGCATACTGGGAAATAATATTTTCACTACACTTATCACACAAAGGACTTATATCCTGAATATATTAAAATATCTCTACAAATCAATAGAAAGCACCCTAATTTTTAAAAAATGAGCAAAAGACTTAACTGTGCTTCACAATAGAAGATATTCAAGTGACTGATATGGAAAAACCCTGATCAGCCCTGGGGAATGTAAATTAGAATGATGTTGAGATTCTGCATACATCCTCCACAATAACACCCTCACAGTATCTACTCAACCACTCTGTGAACCATGAGCGGCTTATCAGCTCTATTGTTAGGTGTGTGTCATGAGACTGAAGCAATGATATTTATAGGGGTCTTATTTGTAATAGTACAAATAGGAAACAGTTCAAATGTCTATCGATGATCGAATGAATAAAAATGATGGTGTATTCGTGTAAGAGAATATCAGCAATGAGAATGACAAAACTACAACTACATGCAGTAGTGTGATCTTTGTAAATATGACATTGAGCAAAAGAAGCCAGACCCAGAAGAGTGCATATAGTTTGAGTCCATTTATATGAACCTCAAAAATAGGCTAAAAAAAAAATCTATGGGGTTAAAGTCAGGATAGTAGTTACTTCTGGGGAGAAGGTGATGACCAAATGGGAGAATCTGAAGATTTTGGGGCAGATAATATTTCATTTCCTCATTTGGGTGGTTTCACATGTGGAAAGTCATCATGCTCTACACTTACAGTTCTTGTACTTTTCTAAGTGTATGATACGTCAATAAAAAGGTAAAGCAGTTATTAAGTGATGAATTTTATGCATGAGTTTTCCCAAGGCCATTTCTTGTACTTTAAAGAACGTTGTACCTAGAATTTCCTGCCCATCAACAGGATAATTTATTAAAAGTTTGGACAAAATAGTCATAATAAACTGAAAACAATAAAAATGTTCTCCCATATAGACTGCTTAAGTAAATTATGATTCATTCACACAGTGGACAATTATGCCATTGAAAGATGATCTCTCTAAAGAGTTCAACATGCAAAACCTTAAAAAAGTAAGATGAAAACTGATTATATGGTATACTAATGATGATGTATCAAAACTTCATATAAAGAAAATATATCATCATTTCTCCAAATACCTGTTGTTGATGATTATTACTTATTTCTGCTTTTTGCATTTTATATTTTAAAATGAACCTGAGAAATAGATTTATTATTTTTGTAACTCTTCAAATTGCTAACTGTATATGGAATTGAAGAATATTTCATTTCTTGATTACAACTACTCATTTAAATTAAAATTATTTTCCAAAGTAAAGCTTTTATGGAGTGCTTCAGCTACTACAGAATCAGACTTTATTATGTCTTAAGTCATAAGAATGAATGTCCTCAAGACTTTATAGGTTATTTTTTAAAAAGTTAATAGTATTTTAAACTGAAAGTTTATACAAAGTTTATACAATTTTCCATGCCATCTTATTTAACCACCACAAAAATAGTAATCCTTTAAGATAGATGTTATTTTTCTGCCCTTTAGAAAAAGTACAATAAGAAACTTGAGAGATTAACTGATTTATCAGCTTGGTGAGAGGCCAGTCTGAAACAGGAGCTCATCAGATGCTTGGGTTCCCACTCCAGGTACACTGTTGTCCTCAAGGCATAACCAAGACCTGAGAAGGTTCCAGACTAAATTGGCGCCTTGCTGTCAGTGCAGTAGAGTGCATTTATGGCAATAGTGTGGCTTGCTTTTTTGTTGATTATGAATGAGGAAATCTGGAAGGCAATTTGGTCCCATGGTAATGTGGGGATGGAATCCCTTTCCTTTTCTAAGACATGTTCCCCCGATGTCCAAGATACTTGTCTAAAAGTTTTACCTTTGTTTGTAGAAGCTGAGTTTTTGGTGACATGGTTTTCTGCAGTTGGGTCCCTCCCATTGTTTGTGTTGTTGAGATATGTGTTGCCAAATATTGGATTTATTTCCAATGTTGTGGGGATGAAACTGCATCATTGCTAAGGTTTTGGGTCTAACAGCTAATCTGTCCAAAGACATCAGGTTAGTCCTACAGTCTTTCAGCCTGAATACCATGGGTAATAATCTTCATTCTGCTCTAGAAATTAAAATGGGTCAAAATCTCAAAAGAACAGTTTGACTTAGATGAGTTTTTGAGTCCATACTAAACAAAAGCAGGAATGGTAATTATTCACTAAAAAATTACTGCTTTTGTTTTTTTTTTTAAATAAAATCTGCCTTTTATAAGTAATTCAAAAGGAACAGTGAGCTTTCTATATGAGGACATTTTATCCCTTACAATCATTTAAATATATATTACAACTTGACTCTACCCCTCATAGAAACCTTTAATGCATGACTAATAGTCTAAGATCTATATTTTATGTGCCTTAGAAGTCAGTTTTACAGCATGAAACCATCAGTTTTGCCTTGATTATTTTAAGATAATTTTGGCCAAAGACACTCTTGTTATTAGGCTTCCCACATGGGTCAGTGGTAAAGAAACTGCCTGCCAATGCAGGAGCCACAGGAAATGAGGATTTTATCTCTAGATTGGGAAGATCCACTGGAGTAGGAAATGGCCACCACTCCAGCTTTCTTGCCTGGGAAATCCCATGGACAGAGAAGCCTGGCAGACTACAATCCATAGCATCCCAAATGAGTCAGACACGGCTTAGTGACTAAACAGCAAATGCTTGTTGCTAAAGCAAGCTGCAATGTTTGGTCAATTCTTTTCCTCCAGGTTACTGTCCTTGTGTGTCTATGTATATTTTAAAGTTCATTTCATTTTCTGTATATTATAGAGGTACCTGATGCAATGAGTTTGTGTTAAGTTTGCTCTGATTTTTCTGGCAGAAAACCACAAAATCACGGTCTAAATCTTATAGTACTGATGATGAGGAGGATGCACAGCAGAATCCTGGCAAGGAAACTGGCCAGCTGTACCGGTAAGAAAACTCCCCATGTTTCTTACTCAGGCTCCCAGGACCTCTCTATCCCCATCAGCTTGGCTGGTTAGTTGTATGTATCTGGAAAATCAGATCACAAGGTAAAGGGCTCAGTGCAGTGGGACATGTGATCAGGATATGAGATGATAATATATGTAGGGGATTTTACAGCCTGATGCGCAGTGGGCTCTTAATAAATGCTGGCTGTAACAGGCAAGAATCCCTTAGAAGAAATGGAGTAGCCCTCATAGTCAACAAAAAAGTCCGAAATGCAGTACTTGGATGCAATCTCAAAAATGACAGAATGATCTCTGTTCGTCTCCAAAGCAAACCATTCAGTATCACGGTAATCCAAGTCTATGCCCTGACCAGTAATGCTGAAGAAGCTGAAGTTGAATGGTTATATGAAGACCTACAAGACCTTTTAGAACTAACACCAAAATAAGAAAAAAGATGTCCTTTTCATTATAGGGGACGGGAATGCAAAACTAAGAAGTCAAGAAACACCTGGAGTAACAGGCAAATTTGGCCTTGGAGTACAGAATGAAGAAGGGCAAAGGCTAACAGAGTTTTGCCAAGAGAACACACTGGTCATAGCAAACACCCTCTTCCAATAACACAAGAGAAGACTCTACACATGGACATCGCCAGATGGTCAACACTGAAATCAGATTGACTATATTCTTTGCAGCCAAAGATGGAGAAGCTCTATACAGTCAGCAAAAACAAGCCATAGGAGCTGACTGTGGCTCAGATCATGAACTCCTTATTGCCAAAGTCAGACTTAAATTGAAGAAAGTATGGACAAACACTAGACCATGCATGTATGACCTAAATCAAATCCCTAACTATTATACAGTGGAAGTGAGAAATATGTTTAAGGGACTAGACCTGGTAGAGTGCCGGATGAATTATGGACAGAGGTTCATGGCATTGTACAGGGGAAAGGGAGCAAGACGGTCCCCAAGAAAAAGAAATGCAAAAAAGCAAAATGGCTGTCTGAGGAGGCCTTACAAATAGCTGTGAAAAGAAGAGATGCAAAAAGCAAAGGAGAAAAGGAAAGATATACCCATTTGAATGCAGAGTTCCAAAGAATAGCAAGGAGAGATAAGAAAGCCTTTCTAGTGATCAATGCAAAGAAATAGAGGAGAACAATAGAATGGGAAAGACTAGAGATCTCTTCAAGAAAATTAGAGATACCAAGGGAACATTTCATGCAAAGATGGGCTCAATAAAGGACAGATTGCAATAGGTGAACCGTGAACTTCCGGATGTTCAAGCTGGTTTTAGAAAAGGCAGGGGAACCAGAGATCAAATTGCTAACATCCGCTGGATCATCGAAAAAGCAAGAGAGTTCCAGAAAAACACCTATTTCTGCTTTATTGACTATGCCAAAGCCTTTGACTGTGTGGGTCACAATAAACTGTGGAAAATTCTTCAAGAGATGGGAATACCAGACACCTGACCTGCCTCTTGAGAAACCTATATGCAGGTCAGGAAGCAACAGTTAGAACTGGACATGGAAAAACAGACTGGTTCCAAATAGGAAAAGGAGTACGTCAAGGCTGTATACTATTACCCTGCTTATTTAACTTATATACAGAGTACATCATGAGAGACGCCAGGCTGAAAGAAGCACAAGCTGGAATCAAGATTGCCAGGAGAAATAATAACCTCAGATATGCAGATGATACCACCCTTATGGCAGAAAGTGAAGAGGAACTAAAAAGCCTCTTGATGAAAGTGAAAGAGGAGAGTGAAAATGTTGGCCTTAAAGCTCAACATTCAGAAAAAGAAGATCATGGCATCTGGTCCCATCACTTCATGGGAAATAGATGGGGACAGTGGAAACAGTGTCAGACTTTATTTTTCTGGGCTCCAAAATCAGTGGAGATGGTGACTGCAGCCATGAAATTAAAAGATGCTTATTCCTTGGAAGGAAAGTTATGACCAACCTAGATAGCATATTCAAAAGCAGAGACATTACTTTGTCAACAAAGGTCCGTCTAGTCAAGGTTATGGTTTTTCCAGTGGTCATGTATGGATGTGAGAGTTGGACTGTGAAGAAAGCTGAGCGCCAAAGAATTGATGCTTTTGAACTGTGGTGTTGGAGAAGACTCTTGAGAGTCCCTTGGACTGCAAGGAGATCCAACCAGTCCATTCTGAAGGAGATCAGCCCTGGGTGTTCTTTGGAAGGAATGACGCTAAAGCTGAAACTCCAGTACTTTGGCCACCTCATGTGAAGAGTTGGCTCATTGGAAAAGACTCTGATGCTGGGAGGGATTGGGGGCAGGAGGAAAAGGGGATGAGAGAGGATGAGATGGCTGGATGGCATCACCGACTCAATGGACGTAAGTTTGAGTGAACTCCGGGAGTTGGTGACCCCAATTCATGGGGTCGCAAAGAGCCGGACAGGACTGAGTGACTGAACTGAACTGAACAGAAGAAGATTTAAGAAGAGGTGGCAAGAATGCACAGAAGAACTGTACAAAAAAGATCTTCATGATCCAGATAATTCATGATGGTATGATCACTCACCTAGAGCCAGACATCCTGGAATGTGAAGTCAAGTGGGCCTTAGGAAGCATCACTATGAACAAAGCTAGTGGAGGTGATGGAATTCCAGTTGAGCTATTTCAAATCCTGAAAGATGATGCTATGAAAGTGCTGCATTCAAAATATGCCAGCAAATTTGGAAAACTCAGCAGTGGCCACAGGACTGGAAAAGGTCAGATTTCATTCCAATCCCCAAAAAAGGCAATGCCAAAGAATGCTCAAACGACCGCACAATTGCACTCATCTCACACGCTAGTAAAGTAATGCTCAAAATTCTCCAAACCAGGTTTAAACATTATGTGAACTGTGAACTTCCAGATGTTCAAGCTGAATTTAGCAAAGGCAGAGGAACCAGAGATCAAATATCCACTAGATCATCGAAAAAGCGAGTTCCAGAAAAACATCTATTTCTGCTTTATCGATGCCAAAGCCTTTGACTGTGTGGATCACAATAAACTGTGGAAAATTCTGAAAGAGATGGGAATACCAGACCACCTGACCTGCCTCTTGAGAAATCTGTATGCAAGTCAGGAAGCAACAGTTAGAACTGGACATGGAACAACAGACTGGTTCCAAATAGGAAAAGGAGTACATCAAGGCTGTATATTGTCACCCTGCTTATTTATCTTATATGCAGAGTACATCATGAGAAACGCTAGGCTGGATGAAGCACAAGCTGGAATCAAGATTGCTGGGAGAAATATCAATAACCTCAGCTATGCAGATGACACCACACTTCTGGCAGAAAGTGAAGAAGAACTAAAGAGCCTCTTGATGAAAGTGAAAGAGGAGCTCAACGTTCAGAAAGCTCAACGTTCAGAAAACAAAGATCATGGCATCTGGTCCCATCACTTCATGGCAAATAGTTGGGGAAACAGTGGAAACAGTGGCAGACTTTACTTTTGGGGCTCCAAAATCACTGCAGATGGTGACTGCAGCCATGAATTTAAAAGACACTCCTTGGAAGAAAAGTTATGACTAACCTAGACAGCATATTAAAAAGCAGAGATGTTACTTTGCCAACAGAGGTCCATCTAGTCAAAGCTATGGTTTATCCAGTGGTAATGTCTCGATATGACAGTTGGAATATAAAGAAAGCTGAGTGCCGAAGAATTGATGCTTTTGAACTGTGGTGTTGGAGAAGACTCTTGAGAGTCCCTTGGACAGCAAGGAGATCCAACCAGTCCATCTGAAGGGAAATCAGTCCTGAATATTCACTGGAAGGACTGATATTGAATCTGAAACTCCCATACTTTGGCCACCTGATGCGAAGAACTGACTCATTTGAAAAGACCCTGATGCTGGGAAAGATTGAAGGTGGGAGGAGAAGGAGACGACAGAGGATGAGATGATTGGATGGCATCACCGATTCAATGGGCATGAGTTTGAGTAAACTTCAGGAGTTGGTGATGGACAGGGAGGCCTTACGTGCTGCAGTCCATGGGTCAGAAAGAGTCAGACACAATTGAGTGACTGAAATGATCTGAACTCTAACATCTGTCAGGTAAAATGTGTCTTCGGAGGAAAAGGGCCACATGAACTAGCACAAAGGAGCTTTACAGGAGATTGAAGTAGAAGACAGATGATAAGCACATGAGAAGAGCTGGGAATCTGAAATCAGCCAGACTTCAAACTCTTGTTCCTCCAACTTTTACATGGGGCTATGTAGGCTCCTCATTTGTATCTATTTCATAGGGTCACTCTAAGGATTAATGGACTTCAACTGTTTAGCCTGATGAGCCCTACCCCAATTAACTAAGTGCTGAAAAATATCAGCTGCTGCTCTATTATTTGTTGTTGAGTCATTAAGTCGTGTCTGACTCTTGTGACCCCATGGATTGTAGTCCACTGGGCTCCTCTGCCCATGGGGTGCTCCAGGCAAGAATACTGGGGTGAGCTGCCATTTCCTCTTCCAGGGGGTCTTCCTGACCCTGGGATCAAACCCATGTCTCCTGCATTGGCAGGCGGATTCTTTACCACCGAGTCACCAGAGAGGCCTGCTTTATAATTGCTGGTAGAATTTGGGATGAGTAAAATGATCACAATTTTAGAACCCAAATTGTGATACATGATTTGATATAGGATTTTCTGGAAGATTATACATACAGTAAGTCTCACAAAGGAATATAAATTATATGCTTCATAGATAGACAGATATACAAACATGTGCACATCCACGCACACACCTTGGCTTTATTGAAAGACTAAAGCAAAATTGGAGGCATAGAGGTCCTGTAGGAAAGAATCACTTAATGTTGAATTCAATTTTGTATTTGAGCCTCACTTCAACAGAATGTCCATATATAAGATAGTAGCTAATTAGTAAGGGCAAAGAAGATGTGTATGGTCCTTACCCTTAGGGTACAGAAAATCCAATATGTATAAATAGTTAAAGGATATAAGAGAATAGAGTCACTTTCCAGGAGACCTCTGCTGTGAATGTTCTCAAATATAAGTTTGACAAAGGCTCAACTCTGAATCATCTTCCAACACAGGGATCAAACCCACATCTCTTATGTCTCCTATTTTGGCAGGTGGGTTCTTTACTGCTAGTGCCTCCTGGGAAGCCCAATAGCCAGGGAAGCTATCAAATAAAGTCATGTTCCATGCTTCACTTAAATTAATTAGAAATTTGCCAGTAATAGCTACCAAGGCCCAAGCAGCTATGACTGTAGCCTTTTGGGACTTCAATAAACTAACTCAATTTTTAGATAAGAATTAAAAAAAGCAAACTGTATGTAGAAATTCTCTGTAATATGGAGTGTCTTGGGGGTTTTACTTGTCCTTTCTAGGCATGGCTTCCCTCACATTCATTTATAATCATTTGCTTTCACAAAACCAGATTTTTCACCTATGGCTACAGAATTTCCTAATTACATAGTAAAGGAGGAAGATGGACTGTTTCTTCCCATTGATTTTTATTCCTGTTTGTGCTCATGTCTTCTTTCTCAAATGCATTATTGACACATTTTGACTTTAATTTTTTTGTTGAATGTTTATAAATATCATCATGATAAGAATTTTTGTCTGATTTGTTTACTGTTTTATCTCCATTAGGTGCTCAATAAATATTAACAGAGTGAATAAATCTATATCATCACTATCTAATTCCAGAACATTTCACCACAACAAAAAGAAACTCTACCATTAGCAGAGATTTCCCATCCCTCTTTCCCCTAGCCCCTGATACCAACTAATCTACTTCTTTTTTTTTTGGCTGTACCCTGTGGCATGTGGGGATCTTAGTTCCAAGACCAGGAATCAAACTTGTGCCTCCTGTTTTGGGAGTGTAGGGTCTTAACCATTGGACCACCAGGAAAGTCCCCCAACTAATCTGCTTTTTGTCTCTATAAATTTGCCTTTTCTGGACATTACCTATAAATGGAATCCTACCATATTTGGCCCATTTTGTCTGACTTCTTTCACTTAGTATAATATTTCCAAGATTCATCTGTGTTGTAGAATGTATCAGTACTTCATCATTTTTATTGTTGAATAATATTCCATTGTATGAATATATTGCACTTTATTTGTTCATTAGCTGAAGGATATTTAGGTTGTTTTTACGTTCTGGCTATTATAGATAATACTGCTATGAACATTCATTTCTAAGTTTTTTCTGTAAATATAGGTTTTAATTTCTCTTGGGTATATAGTTAAAAGTGGAATTGCTGAGTCACATGGTAACTGTTTCATTTTTTGAACTGCCAAACTACTGGCAGTTGAAATTGAGCAAAGCAATTGAGCCATTTAAAATTCTCCAGTAGTGTGTGAACATTCCAATTTCTCCTCATCCTTGCCAATGCACATTATTACCTGCCCTTTTGGTTATAGCCAACCTAGTAGACATGAATAGTATCTCATTTTAGTTTGGTTTGCATCTCCTCAATGACTAGTGAGCTTCTTGTCATGTTCTTATTGGCCATTTGTGTATATTTGGTGAGGGCTGAAGTTTTTAATGATTATATGTTTTCTGGGAGGAGAAAAGTGCTTCTGTAAAGGGAATGTGTTATTCTGTGGAGAATTTACTGAGGCAAAGAGTAAGTGGTAGAATTTGTAAAGTTGTGGAGGAAAAGAAATCCTAGGAGTGGTTTACAGGATATATACTATATAGATATATAGAGAGAATAAGTGATGTTTGTCTTAAAAAAGTTGAAGAATATATTAATAGAAAAAGCAAAGAAGAAAATCAAAATCACTATAAATTTACCTCTAGAAGATAATGACTATGGAAAGTTTGGTGTATTTCTTGTTAGATGTATTATTGTTCAGTCACTAATTCGTGTCTGACTATTTGTGACCCCATGGACTACCATACACCAGGCTTTCCTGTCCTTCACTATCTCCTGGAGTTTGCTCAAACTCATGTCCATTGAGTTGGTGATGCCATCCAACCATTTCATCTTCTGTTGCCCTCTTCTCCTCCTGCCATCAATCTTTCCCAGCATCAGGGTCTTTTCCAATGAGTCAGCTTTTTGCAGCAGGTGGCCAGAGTATTGAGGCTTCAGCTTCAGCATCAGTCCTTCCAATGCATATTCAGGGTTCATTTCCTTTAGGATTGACTGGTTTGATCTCCTTGCAGTCCAAGGGACTCTTAGATGTATAACATGCTTTTTAGTCTAGGGAGGTTCTCCTGCCAAAATAGGGTGATTCCCTGGTAAACTCTGGTATTACTCCACAGTTGGGTACTGGTAGGAATCCAGCCCCTCACAACAGAATTCATAAATTCAGGAGAAGAGACTGTGGATAAAATCTGGCTGAACAGTGAATAAAGCCACATGAGTAGAGTGTTGTGGTGGAGACGGTGCTAAACTAAAATCACATTTAGGTTCTAATCCTGGCTCCATCAGAGCAGGTAGGGAAGGTGGAGTAACCAAAAGCCCAAACTTCTTCCAGCTCTAAAATGTCTTGAGTCCTGGGTGTGTTTTACAGGTTGGGCCGCCGAAGGAAAACCATGAAGCTGTGTCGAGAGCTCTCTGATTTGGTTGTGTACACAAACTCTGTGGCAGCCCAGGACATTGTGGATGACGGTAAGGCCTGAGTGTTTTTACTTCTGGATAAACACCCCTGACCTTTCTTTGTCAATTGTTAATTAAACTTTTGTTAATCGAATCATCAGCACACATTGCTGGAACTGCGTAGAATCCAACTTGAGTGTCAGGAAACTGATTGCTGGAACAATGCTTAGCTCACAGGGAGCGCTCTATTGATCACTTTGTTTGCCTAACTGGCTAGAGGTCAGAGACATTTCCTGCAGGGCAGAGGAGGACTTTATTATTAAAAAGGCAGATGGATCAGAGCAAGGTCTTCCCTGTGTTTAAACTATGGAGACTTGACCTAGTTTGATGGTCAGATCACAGATGGCCATTCCAAGTGTGAATGACTAGAAGAAAGAGGAAACTAATTGGCGGAAATAATATCCTGAAACGCCCCATATTTTCTCATTAAGAGTTTTGACCTTGATGAAAATAATTTAACCCACAGATTGCAATTTTAACAAAAAGAGCAGAAATTTCAAAAAGCATTGTCTCTTTCACAGTTTTTTACCCATCAATTGCCATATGTGGAACTGAGAAATCCTAGTCACAACTCTTCTTACCTTGACTTCCTGCTGGCTGCACTTTCTCCTTAGCCTCTTCTCTTCTCACTTGTGTTTTGTCCAGTTATTGAGTGCTTATGAAAATAAACTATGATCATGTGGGTTTTCAGTATAATTGTAGTTTCAGTGGAAGTGAAAATTACATCAGAGTCTTCCATTTTCTCAGTGATGCTAAAACAACATTGTGCTGAGTCTTGTGTCTTCACAACCTCCAGGATTTTTCCTCAGATCTTTCTTTTTTCTTCCCCTATTCTACAAGTATGTATTTTTTTATCTAAAGATTTTCTTCCCTTTGGTGTTGAATCCTTCTTCAGATGATGATAATTATTAAGAAAAATTGAACTTCGTGTATGAGAATATGAGAACCTGTAGACTTCTGAGAAAGTGAACATTCTTTTTTTCCAGATTCTTTTCCATTATAAGTTATTATAAGATGTTGAATTTATACCCTTGTACCACACAGTAGGACCTTGTTGTTTACGGTATGCATTTTGTTCTTGTTTTTATTCAGTTTCTTAGTCATGTCTGACTCTGTGACTCCATGGACTGCAGCACAGCAGGCTTCCCTGTCCTTCACCATCTCCTGCAACTTGCTCAAACTCATGTCTATCGAGTTGGTGATACCATCCAACCATCTCTTCCTCTGTCATCCCCTTCTCCTCCTGCCTTCAATGTTTCCCAGCATTAGGGTCTTTTCTAAAGAGTAGGCTCTTGCATCAGATGGCCAAAGTATTGAACCTTCAGCATCAGTCCTTTCAATGAATATTCAGGACTGATTTCTTTTAGGACTGACTGGTTTGACCTCCTTGCAGTCTAAGGGACTCTCAAGGGTCTTCTCCAACACCACAGTTCAAAAGCATCAATTCTTTGGTATTCAGCCTTCTTTATGGTCCAACTCTCACATCCATACATGACCACTGGAAAAACCATAGCTTTGACTATATGGATCTTTGTTGGCAAAGTAATGTTTCCGCTTTTTAATATGCTGTCTAGGTTTGTCATAGCTTTTCTTCCAAGGTACTTCCCTAGTGGCTCACACAGTAAGGAATCTGCCTGCAATGCAGGAGACATGGGTTTGATCCCTGGGTTGGGAAGATCCCCTGGAGGAGGACATGGCAACCCACTCCAGTATTCTTGCCTGAAAAATTCCATGGACAGAGGAGCCTAGCGGGCTACAGTCCACGAGGGTCACAAAGAATCCGACTTGACTGAGTGACTAACACTTTCACTTTCTCCCAAGGAACAAGCGTCTTTTAATTTCATGGTTGCGGTCACCATCTGCAATGATTTTGGAGCCCAAGGAAATAAATTCTGTCACTGTTTCCATTAATAGTTGTATATATTAATCCCAAACTCCTAATTTATCCCTCCTCTTTCCTCTTTTGTAACCATAGGTTTGTTTTCTGTGTTTGTGAGTCTATTTCTATTGTGTAAATGAGTTCATTTGTGTCATACTTCAGATCCCACATGTAAATCATATCATGTAGTATTTGTCTTTCTTTGTCTGACTTACTTTACTTAGTATGATAATCTTTAGGTTCATCCATATTACTGCAAATGGCGTTCTTTTGTTCTCTTTTATGGCTGACTTTTCTGTTGTGTGTGTATGTATGTATGTATGTATGTATACACACACATACACACACACCCCCCACATCTTCTTTATCTATTCATCTGTGGATGGACATTTAAGTTGCTCCCATGTCTTAGCTATTGTGAATAGTGCTTCTATGAACATCAAGATGCATGTGCCTTTTTGAATTAGAGTTTTTGTGTTATCTGGATATATGCCTAGGAGTGGGATTGCTGGATCCTATGTAGTTCTATTTTTAGTTTTTTAAGGAAACTCCACACTTTTTAATATAGTAGCTGCTACAATTTGCATCCCCAGCAATAGTGTAGAAGGTTCCATTTTCTCCACACTGTCTCCAGCATTTATTATTTGTAGACTTTTTGATGATGACCATTCTGAACAGTATGAGGTGATACCTGAATGTCATATTCTTATAGTAACAGCCTGGTAGCGGTGGTGGTGGTGTAGTCGCTAAGTTGTGTCCAACTCTTGCGACCCCGTGGACTATAGCCTGCTAGGCTCCCCTGTCCATGGGATTCTCCAGGCAAGAATACTGGAGTGGGTTGCCATTCCCTTCTCCAGGGAATCTTCCCAACCCAGGAATCGAACCCAGGTTTCCTGCATTGCAGGCAGATTGTTTACCGACTGAGCTACACGGGAAGCCAATAACTGCCTACAGCTAGAAAATAAACGGGAAGTATTTAAATGGAGTTAGAGGTATATTTGGTTCATAGAAATATAATTTCTACTGCATGCCTCAGGAAATCATAATCCCATTAGCTTAATGGAAAATAATATTGAGGATTGTTTAGTTCTTGAACATCACCTATTTTTGTCTTGTGTGTGTGTATGTGTATGTATACCACAAAATAAGTAATAGATAATGAATGCATGGCTTATCCTAATGCAAAACAACTCAGCTCTATTAATATACTAATTGACATGTGCCTAGTTAGCAAGGTCATCTTACTGATGATGTGGTGTGCCTAATTTATATAGAGAGAGGAAAGAGTGGTACTAAATTTAGTGCTGTTACATCTGAAGGTGGTTTGTCAAAAAGACTATATTGTCTTTTATTATGTTCAAAGTATTCCTCATCTACAAGTATGATCATTTTTAGTATGCTTGAGATGTGTAATCTCTGCTAAAAAGTTATGTCAATAAGATATATACAATAAGGAGTCTATATGTAGGAAATCATCAAATTAAACACTGTAATTCTCTAATTTCTTTGCCTCTCATTTGTATTTATGAATGTTTCAAGTTCCAACTCTAGAATGTAGTTGCTAGTCAATTTGGCCAGTATTTAATATCTAAGACTGTACAACCCCGAGGACCACAGGGGCCCTGGGAGACTGCACAAATTAATTTGTACAGTCTGGATATAGTTCAGGTCCAGTAAAACAGTAATTCAACTCTGGTTCATGGGCCATGTCCTTCAGTCTGGGTTCAGAGTACACACTGGAATGAAAATGAGACTCTGGGTAAGTTTAGGTCTGTATCTAGCTAGGCTGGTCTTTTCCAACAGGTCCCGATAAGATTGGGTGGTCATTTGGGGATGAGGTATGAATATTTAGTGAAGGAGTGGGAGTGGGGCATTCTAGATGTGTGGCACAAAAAGACAGAATTGGGAGAAAGGGGTAGGATATTAAATATTTGGAGGTTTACTCCATCGTGACCCCCTAACTTGTAGCATCGTTGGTCCTAGATTATCCCTTTCTGATGATGCTCTAAGCAGAAAATTTAATATCGGCTTCCTCGTTTATTTTTTTTTACCTCCCATTTTTTCCCCATTATTTATAAACTTGGCTAGGTGAATGATGTTATTTCTGAAACTTTTACTTCCTCATAATATTCTTTTGAATTCTTTTCCATTATTATTCCTTTCTCCCAAACAGGTTTCGACTGGCTTTAAGATTCTATTCAAATCAACTTTAAAACCCAATTTTCCTATTTTGGAATTACTCTTTTCCCTTTATTTTCTTAAGCCACAAATGCAGTCACTTAATGTGTTTCACATGTGTGCTTTCTAAATGCTGCCTTCCATGATTGTCTCCCTTTTATCAGGAATGAGTTGCACAGATAGTTTTATTTATCCATAGGTGTCTTGCTCTCTGGCAAAGCTATTCTGTTTGAATCAGGCACCTAGAAAATGTTTCTTCTCTGCCCTCTTCCTACTAGCCAGATCAACATGAAGTAGGGAGATAAGAGAATTCTCTTGAGAGAATATGGGATTCAAAAATAGATAGTTATCTGAACAAGATGCAAAGCTCTGATCTGAAATGGCAAAAGAGTCCTGGGAGTAGGATTTTATAGATCTTTCTTGCTCAGGAGCTGAGCCTCTTCCGGTTGAATTCGCTCTTTTGCTCTGCCTTTTATTATTGGTGTAATCGGCCTCAGGATCTTTCATGAGTGGTATTTTCTTTGCTGCAGTTCTCACTTTTCTGTTTTCTTTGTTAAAAACTGTGTTAGGAACCACAGGAAATGTGTTATCCTTCAGTGAAACAAGAGCACATCAAGTGGTTCAGCAGAAATCAGAGCAGTTCATGATTTATAACCAAAAGCAGCTCACGAGGATTTATCCCTCCGCCTACCGCATCGATTCCAGTAACTTCAACCCTCTGCCCTACTGGAACGCAGGTTGCCAGCTAGGTGTGTATACCTCTGGGAGGAGCAGTTCTCCGTGGGTCTTGAGTCTAGGCTGCTATGTTACCTAATTCTCTTAAACTTTGAACTTGCACAGTGGCACTGAACTACCAGTCTGAAGGGCGAATGATGCAGTTAAATCGAGCCAAATTCAAGACAAACGGCAATTGCGGCTACGTTCTCAAACCCCAGCAGATGTGCAAAGGTGTGTGTTGATTTCATAGTCTTACCTCTGAATGCAAGACACCTTTACTGAAGGAGCACTCGGAAAAGCAGAGTGCCTCAGTGTTTTGCAACATGATTTTTAAAAACGAGAAAAATGTATTGGAATGTAAATAAAGAACTCTTTTTAAAAAATACTTATTTTTAATCGAAGGTTAATTGCAATATTGTGTTGGTTTCCAGCCATACTTCAACACGGATCAGCCATAGGTATACATGTGTCCCCTCCCTCACACCTCCCACCCATCCCAGCCCTCTAGGATGTCACAGAGCCCTGGTTTGTGTTTCCTGAGTTATACAGCAAATTCCTGTTGGTTGTCCCATTTTACATATGTTAGTGCATATGTTTCCACAATCCTGTTTCTGTTCGTCCCACCCTCTCCTTCCTGCCCCCGCTACCCTGTCCATAAGTCTGCTTTCTATATCTGCATTTCCACTGCTGCCCTACAAATAGGTTCATCAGTACCATCTTTCTAGATTCCATATATATATGTTAATACACAATATATTTGTTTCTCTTTCTGACTTCACTCTGTATAATAGGCTCTAAGTTCATCCACCTCATTAGCACTGACTGAAATGTGTTCCTATTTAATGGTTGAGTAATATTCCACTGTATATATGTACCACATATTCTTTACCCATTCATCTGCCCATGAGCATCTAGGTTGCTTCCATGTCCTAGCTGTTGTAAATAGTGCTGCAATGAACACTGGGATACATGTGTCCTTTTCAGTTATGGTTTTTTCAGTGTTTATGCCCAGTATTGGGTTTGTTGGGTCATATGGTAATTTTATTCCTAGTTTTTAAGGAATCACCATACTGTCTTCCATAGTGGCTGTATCAACTTGGAATGTAAATAACTCTTGTCACCAGTGTTTAATAATTTGGTAGCCTTCCCTAGTAGGCTGGTGTTTGGCCTTCCATTGTAGCTCAGCTGGTAAAGAATCTACCTGCAATGCAGGAGACCCCAGTTCGATTCTTGGGTCAGGGAGAAGGGATAGGCCACCCACTCTAGTATTCATGGGCTTCCCTTGTGGTTCAGATAGTGAAGAATTTGCCTGCAATGCGGGAGACCTGGATTCAATCCCTGGGTTGGGAAGATCCCCTGGAGGAGGGCATGGCTACCTGCCGGAGTCCAGCCCTGGTGGATCCAGGGAATTCGAAGCGGGGACGGCGTCGGCGAGGATCAGGACACAATTGCTTAATTAAACGTTAATTAAGGATATAAAAAGTGGTGAAATAAGGATAGCTCAGTGAGGAAATTCAGCGGAGAAAAGAGGCTGAATAATTCAGCCAGAAGGTGAGAGAAAGAATGACATGGGGAGACCAAGCTTCGGTGAACAAGGCCCGCACTTTATTTTCCAAAGTAGTTTTTATACCTTAAATTATGCATAGAGGATAATGGGGGAAGGGGTAGAGTCATGCAGTAAGCCAGGCTTTCTTCCTGCAAACTTATCATATGCAAAAGTTTAGGTGATTTGCATCATCTTCTGGCCCGGAGGCCTGTTAACATTTTAAGACCCTTTCTTCAGAAAACTTATTTTTCTCTAAAGGTGATTAGTCAGGCGCCACCCTCCAAAAGCATTAGATAAAGTTGCATTCCTACAGGGCAAAGGTGTGGTGGGCTATAACAAGAAAAAGAATTAATTCAAGGGTCCAAGGTTACAAACATTAAAGCTACTACTTACACCAATGATATTAATCAATACACTGCCAGGGACACAGCAGGTAAGGGATATGGAAACTTAGCAGCAAACATTGGCCCAACAAGTGAAAAACCCTTCACCAATACAATTTCTAATCAGTCTTTTAACTGCTCAAAGGAATCTGTATTTAGACAGTTTAGAACATCTCATGCTTCTCACAGTTGGGAGGCTCTGAATAATCACATGTGGCCGGAAAAACCTATTCAGGCAGGCTAGAGTATTTCCAAAGGAGTTTGTAGGTTGAAACACTATCACACCCAGGAACTTTATTAACTGGAGCTGTAAGTTAACTTTTTTCAGAGAGAGGTAGTAGGGGACAGCCCTTTGTAAAGTCAGAGGTGTAGGTGAGAGCACAAAGCAGAAAGTAGGCAGACTCTGGTTTTGGGTGTAAATGCTCGAGAATTTCCAGGGGGACTCCTGAGGCTCAATCCCGCCTTTGCATATGCCTAGCCTCCTTCCTCATGACCTTTGCCATGGGCAGAGTTCCTCACGCTGGCTCCTGACAGCTACCCACTCCAGTATTCTTGCCTGAAGAATCCCCATGGACAGAGGAGCCTGGCAGGCTACAGTCCATGGGGTTGCAAAGAGACACGACTGAGTGACTAAACCACCCACACAGTATATTTAATTCTTTAAATCCCAGGCTCCTCTGTCCCTGGGTATTCTCCAGTCAAGAACACTGGAGTGGGTTGCCATTCCCTTCTTCAGCATGTGTGCATATGTATGTGTAATTTCCATGCTACCAACCTTAGATTTTAACCTCTATTTCTCTTAGGTACCTTCAACCCTTTCTCAGGTGATCCACTTCCTGCCAACCCCAAAAAACAGCTCATCCTGAAAGTGATCAGTGGACAACAACTCCCCAAACCTCCAGATTCCATGTTTGGAGACCGAGGAGAGGTAAGCCATGTATGACCAAGTGGTTAGTTATGTGATTATCTTATTGTGTTTACATTTCATCTGAGGGTGCTGTGTATGTATGTGTGTGTGTGTTTGTAAATGAGCCCTGACCTCAGCTTCTCAGATATTAACTGACTTACTGGCAAAGTACACACAATTCCTTCTGGAGTGCAGTGCATCATCTATTTTGGAGGCATGAGTGCAATACAATTCAATTGACAATCCAAGAAGGACACTGGCGATGCTAAGTTGAGATGCAAGGAGCAATTTTGTTATTAATAGAAACACTGAACAGGAGAATGTCTTACGCTCTCTGCATTTTTCATCTGCTGAGACCCTCGTCTCTGCTACACATCGGCCACCTGCTCCCTGGTCACAGGCCACTCTTCCCTTGCTGCACTTCTGTTGCATGACTTTACAATGTCTCCCTCTGTGACCACAGCCTTCGCTCTTCCCAGGGCTGTCATTCCATGATTCCCACTATACCTGCTCTTGGCCTTCTTGGCCTCTGTTTCCTCTCTATCTGTCAGCCTCACCTCTGCTCTTGTCCTTCCTCTCAGGAGTTGTCCATCACTTCAGGCTATTTGCCACTCCCACCTATTAAACTATCCTTTCTGGATCTTGAATATCAATGGGGAAACCACATAGCTCTGAGTGGTCCCACCATCAACTCTGTCTCTAATCTCTGATGAATTCTGCAGTGCCGTCCCAGCTCCACCTGATCAGCCCTCCATCACATTTCCCGCAGCAGATATTGTCAACTTCTTCTCTCCTCATACATGTATTCTCATCACTTTCTCATCTTTAGCAGATGGCTCCATGTCCTGCCTCTTAGGAAGTAGAGCTTCAGGTGGGACCGTGTCTTCCGTATCATCTGTAATGCCTCTGGCCTAGTCTCAGCCACCATCAGCTCTTGGCATTTCTGCTGCAGTAGGCTCTCAGCTCACTGGTCTCCCCGCTTCCGTTCTGTTCTCTCAGCAGCAAGAATAATTATGTTGGTAGTATCAGAAAGTTTCTCCTTACTTCCTCTTCTTTCCCTTTTCTCTTTGTTGTCTGCAGAAGGGAAGAGTCACTTCCTATATTTCCCCTAAACTTTTTGCTTTGAAAAATTTCAGTCCTTAGAAAAACTGCAGGAATAGCAGAATGAACACTGTATCTTCAGCATCTAGATTCATCAATTAAGTTACTAAATTTTGTTACTTTCGCTCTATCTTCCTTTCATGTGTAAATGAGTATATGGTAAATATTCATATACAGTTTTGAAAGGGAGACGTAAAGCAAATATAACAAAGTTTAATTATATGTGTGTGTATTTAATTATACACACACACACACACTCATACATATATATATATATATATATATACCTTTTCTTTTCTTTGGAGAATTATTTGAGAGTAAGTTAACATCATGACCCAAACCCCTAAATACGTCAGCATTTCTCTCTCTCTCTTTTTAATTTAATATAAATAAATATACTTATTTTTAATATTTGGCTGTTCCAGGTCTTAGTTACAACCTTTGGGATCTTTAGTTGCAGCGTGTGGGATATAGTTCCCTGACCAAGGATGGAACCTTGCACTGGATGCAAGGAGTCTTAGCCAATGGATCACCAGGGAAGCCCAGGCATTTCTCTCTTAAAGACAAGAAGATTGAGACTTTCCTGGTGGTCGAGTGGTGAAGACTCCATGCTCTCAGTATAGGAGGGGTCCAGGTTCGATCCCTGTTCAGGGAACTTGATCCCACATCCCACAACTAAAGATCCTGCATGCTTCAATGAATACCCAGCACAGCCAAATTAATTCATTAATTAATTTTTAAAACAGAACAAAGTTATCCTGTATAACTGCAATACAGTCATTACACTCATGTTATTAGATATTGGCACAATAATATATTTTTCTGCTATTTTATTTTATTTTTTATTTCTTTTAGACCCTCAGAACAACTTTATCCATCTTTTTAAAATTTTAAAATACAGTTTTGAAAGATTACTTTCCATTTACAATTATTGCAAAATATTGGCTGTATTTTCTGTGTTGTGAAGTACATCGTTGACCATATCTTACACCCAGGAGTTTGTTAGTACAATAATTTTATCTAAGATAATATCTGTATTCAGTTTTACCCCATTGTCCCAAAATTGTTCTTTTATTATTTTTTTTCTTTTTAGATTCAGGATCCAATTAAGAATCACACATTGCTTTCAGTTGTCATTTCTCTTTGGTCTTTTAAAATGTAGAACGGTTTTCCAGTTTTGTTGTCATTATATTGCTATCTTTTAAAATAAATGTCCAAGCTAGTTGTGTCCATAATGTCCTTCAGTTTGGATTTACCTGATTGTTTGTTCATGATTTAGTTCAGTTTCTCAGTTGTGTCCGACTCTTGGCAACCCCGTGGACTACAGCACACCAAGCTTCCCTGTCCATCACTAGCTTCTGGAGATTATTCAAACTCATGTCCTTCAGGGTCTTTTCCAACTCATGTCCATCAGGTCTTTCGCATCGGTGGCCAAAGTACTGCAGTTTCAGCTTCAGCATCAGTCCTTCCAATGAATATTCAGGACTGATTTCCTTTAGTATGGACTGGTCTGACCTCCTTGCAGTCCAAGGGACTTTCAAGAGTCTTCTCCAACACCACAGTTCAAAAGCATCAATTCTTCGGCACTCAGCTTTCTTCACAGTCCAACTCTCACATCCGTACATGACTATTGGAAAGACCATCGCTTTGACTAGATGGACCTTTGTTGGCAAGTAATGTCTCTGCTTTTTAGTATGCTGTCTATGTTGGTCATAGCTTTTCTTCCAAGGAGCAAGTGTCTTTGAATTTCATGGCTGCAATCACCATCTCCACTGATTCTGGAGCACAAGAAAATAAAGTCTGTCACTATTTCCATTGTTTCCCCATCTATTTGCCATGAAATGATGGGACCAGATGCCATGATGTTAGTTTTCTGAATGTTGAATTTTAAGCCAACTTTTTCACTCTCCTCTCTCACTTCCATCAAGAGTCTTTTTAGTTCTTCGCTTTCTTCCATAAGGGTGGTATCATCTGCATATCTGAGGTTATTGATATTTTTTCCGGCAATCTTGGTTCCAGCTTGTGCTTCATCCAGTCCGGCATTTCTCATGATGTACCCTGCATATAAGTTAAATAAGCAGGGTGACAATATACAGCCTTGACGTACTCCTTTCCCGATTTGGAACCAGTCTGTTGTTCCATGCCCTGCTCTAACTTTTGCTTCTGGATCTGCATACAGATTTCTCAGGAGGCAGGTAAGGTGGTCTGGTATTCCCATCTCTTGAAGCATTTTCCACAGTTTATTGTAATCCACACAGTCAAAGGCTTTGGCATAGTTGATAAAGCAGAAGTAGATGTTTTTCTGGAACTCTCTTGCTTTTTTGATGATCCAACAGATGTTGGCAATTTGATCTCTGGTTCCTCTGCCTTTTCTAAATCCAGCTTGAACATCTAGAAGTTCACGGTTCACTTACTGTTGAAGCCTGGTTTGGAGAATTTTGAGCATTACTTTGCTAGCGTGTGAGATGAATGCAATTGTGCATGATTAGAATAAACATATTTGTCAGGAATGCTACATGGGCAATGTGTTTCCTTCTCAGTGCATCATATCAGAGGCCACATTATGTCAGTTTATCCCAGGACTGATAATGTTACTTGGCTAAGGGAGTTTCTTCCAGATGTTTTTCATTGCATAGTTATCTCTTTATCTTTGTAATATATAGTTTGTGGTATTAAAGGATCTTTTAAATGTATGAGTATCTTTATTTTATGGTTAAAATCCAACCTCTTTATCATGGCTCACGAGGTTCTCTGTCAGAAGATTTTAACTCTTTCTTGAGCCACAGAACAAGATGGTATCAGATGAGGCCTTTGGGCACTTTCTCAGTGTTTTTAAATGCATTCAATAAACAGATAAAGTGATACTTTAGGAAGCTGCTGCTGCTGCTGCTAAGTCGCTTCAGTTGTGTCCAAATCTGTGCGACCCCATAGACGGCAGCCCACCAGGTTCCCCATCCCTGGGATTCTCCAGGTAAGAACACTGGAGTGGGTTGACATTTCCTTCTCCAATGTATGAAAGTGAAAAGTGAAAGTGAAGATGCTCAGTCGTGTCCAACTCGTAGTGACCCCATTGACTGCAGGCTACCAGGCTCCTCCATCCATGGGATTTTCCAAGCAAGAGTACTGGAGTGGGTTGCTATTGCCTTCTCCATTAGGAAGCTAATTATATTGAAATTAACTTATCAATATATTAGAAAGAAGTTGTGACATACAACTATGTGTGCAATAAATAGCAGGATCTAGAGAGGGGTTGAATAACTATTAGATGAGTATGGGTGACATAGAGATTTCTGTCACGACCGTAATGTGACTTAAACATCTGTGATTTCTGTCAGACACAAAGTTATAGTACTAATATTCTACTATTTGTGCTTTATGGAAAATGAAAATGAAAATACAGTTTTCCTCTCGTCTTGGCTCGTTGAATTTGCCATGAACCCTACTTATTTAACTTATATGCAGAGTACATCATGAGAAATGCTGGGCTGGAAGAAGCACAAGCTGGAATCAAGATTGCTGGGAGAAATATCAATAACCGCAGATATGCAGATGACACCACCCTTATGGCAGAAAGTGAAGAGGAACTAAAAAGCTTCTTGATGAAAGTGAAAGAGGAGAGTGAAAAAGTTGGCCTTAAAGCTCAACATTCACAAAACTAAGATCATGGCATCTGGTCCCATCACTTCGTGGGAAATAGATGGGGAAACAGTGGAAACAGTGTCAGACTTTATTTTGGGGGGCTCCAAAATCACTGCAGATGGTGATTGCAGCCATGAAATTAAAAGATGCTTATTCCTTGGAAGGAAAATTATGACCAACCTAGATAGCATATTCAAAAGCAGAGACATTACTTTGCCAACAAAGGTCCATCTAGTCAAGGCTATGGTTTTTCCAGTGGTCTTGTATGGATATCAGAGTTGGACTGTGAAGAAAGCTGAGTGCCGAAGAATTGATGCTTTTGAACTGTGGTGCTGGAGAAGACTCTTGAGAGTCCCTTGGACTGCAAGGGATCCAACCAGTCCATTCTAAAAGAGATCAGTCCTGGGTGTTCTTTGGAAGGAATGATGCTGAAGCTGAAACTCCAGTACTTTGGCCACCTCATGCGAAGAGTTGTCTCATTGGAAAAGACTCTGATGCTGGGAGGGATTGAGGGATGGAGGAGAAGGGGATGACAGAGGATGAGATGGTTGGATGGCATCACTGACTCTATGGACATGAGTTTGAATAAACTCCAGGAGTTGGTGATGGACAGGGAGGCCTGGCGTGCTGCGATTCATGGGGTCGCAAAGAGTCGGACACGACTGAGCATCTGAACTGAACTGAACTGATGGGACCAGATGTCATGATCTTAGTTTTCTGAATGTTGAGCTTTAGGCCAACTTTTTCACTCTCCTCTTTCACTTTCATCAAGAGGCTCTTTAGTTCCTCTTCACTTCCTGCCATAAGGGTGGTGTCATCTGCATATCTGAGGTTATTGATATTTCTCCCGGCAATCGTGATTCCAGCTTGTGCTTCATCCAGCCCAGCGTTTCTCATGATGTACTCTGCATATAAGTTAAATAAGCAGGGTGACAATATACAGCCTTGTCATACTCTTTTTCCTATTTGGAACCAGTCTGTTGTTCCATGTCCAGTTCTAACTGTTGCTTCCTGACCTGCATACAAATTTCTCAAGAGGCAGATCAAGTGGTCTGGTATTCCCATCTCTTGAAGAATTTTCCACAGTTTATTGTGATCCACACAGTCAAAGGCTTTGGCATAGTCAATAAAGCAGAAATAGATGCTTTTCTGGAACTCTCTTGCTTTTTCCATGATCCAGCAGATGTTCGCAATTTGATCTCTGGTTCCTCTGCCTTTTCTAAAACCAGCTTGAACATCTGGAAGTTCACAGTTCACATATTGCTGAAGCCTGGCTTGGAGAATTTTGACCATTACTTTACTAGCGTGTGAGATGAGTGCAGTTGTGCGGTAGTTTGAGCATTCTTTGGCATTGCCTTTCTTTGGGATTGGAATGAAAACTGACCTTTTCCAGTCCTGTGGCCACTGCTGAGTTTTCCAAATTTGCGGGCATATTGAGTGCAGCACTTTCACAGCATCATCTTCCAGGATTTGAAATAGCTCAACTGGAATCCCATCACCTCCCCTAGCTTTGTTCATAGTGATGCTTTCTAAGGCCCACTTGACTTCACATTCCAGGATGTCTGGCTCTAGGTCATTGATCACACCATCGTGATTATCTTGGTCATGAAGATCTTTTTTGTACAGCTCTTCTGTGTATTCTTGCCACTTGTTAATATCTTCTGCTTCTGTTAGGTCCATACCATTTCTGTCCTTTATCGAGCCCATCTTTGCATGAAATGTTCCCTTGGTATCTCTAATTTTCTTGAAGAGATCTCTAGTCTTTCCCATTCTGTTGTTTTCCTCTATTTCTTTGCATTGATTGCTGAGGGCTTTCTTACCTCTCCTTGCTATTCTTTGGCACTCTGCATTCAGATGCTTATATCTTTCCTTTTCTCCTTTGCTTTTTGTTTGTCTTCTTTTCACAGCTATTGTAAGGCCTCCTCAGACAGCTATTTTGCTTTTTTGCATTTCTTTTTCTTGGGGATGGTCTTGATCCCTGTCTCCTAATGGAGTAGCCATCATGGTCAAAAAAAGAATCCCGAAATGCAGTACTTGAATGGTCATATTTATTAACTGCCCCCAAATCCAAGACCTCCAGTGGTACAGTTTTACCATATGGTTCTATTCTAAGGAAAAACTTCTGTTTGCAAAGAATTAATTCAAAATGTGTAAACTTTAGCTGACTTATTTAGTAAACCAAAAATATGTCTATCCATCTGTCTCAAAGTGTTCTTCCATCAGACCTCTATCTTATATTCTCTGACACTCCCCTTCCCAAACTGTATTTTTCTTACTCTCCAAACTCCTAAAACATTGTTTTCCCAGAGTTAGTAACTCCCTCCTTTCTGGGTCCTTTAGGATTTTATTCCTTCATTGCTCCTTGTCTGGTACTGGAATGACAAAAGAGAGCTTACAAATGGCCAACAAAGGAAGATTCCTCCCCCAGAGGACAGGGATGTGGGGGAGGTAAAGGTTTTTTTTGGTCGTGCTACCTGGCATGTGAGATCTTAGTTCCCTGCAGTGGAACCACTGGACCACAAGGGAATTCCCTCATATTTTTCACCTTTTTAAATATTTTAAAATTTGCATCATAGTACTCAATTGATTTAACTATGTTAAATTGCACAAGTGTGGATAACTTGATTAATTATTATGTACCCAGATCAAGATAGAACATATCCAGCACCCCCAGAAGGCTTCCATACACCTTCTCAGTCAATATCTACTCCTAAGCCTCTGCTCCTTCCATCAAATACCAGCCCAATCACAATAGATTGATTTAGTCTGTGCTTAAACATTATGTAAATAGACTCTGACATATATGTAAATAGACCCTTATATATACATCAGTTCAGTTCAGTCGCTCAGTCGTGTCAGACTCTTTGCGACCCCATGAACCGCAGCACGCCAGGCCTCCCTATCCATCATCAAATATTGGAGTCTACCCAAACCCATGTCCATTGAGTTGGTTATGCCATCCAGCCATCTCATCCTCTGTCATCCCCTTCTCCTCCTGCCCTCAGTCTTTCCCAGCATCAGGGTCTTTTCAAATGAGTCAGCTCTTTGCATCAAGTGGCCAAAGTACTGGAGTTTCAGCTTCAATATCAGTCCTTCCAGTGAACACCCAGCACTGATCTTTAGGATGGACTGGTTGGATCTCGTTGTAGTCCAAGGGACTCTCAAGAGTCTTCTCCAATACCACAGTTCAAAGCATCAATTCTTTGGTGTTCATCTTTCTTTATAGTCCAACTCTCACATCCATACATGACTACTGGAAAAACCATAGCCTTGACTAGATGGACCTTTGTTGAGAAAGTAATGTCTCTGCTTTTTAATATGCTGTCTGGGTTGGTCATAACTTTCCTTCCAAGGAGTAAGCGTCTTTAAATTTCATGGCTGCAGTCACCATCTGCAGTGATTTTGGAGCCCCAAAAAATAAAGTCAGCCACTGTTTCCACTGTTTCCCCATCTATTTGCCATGAAGTGATGGGACCAGATGCCATGATCTTAGTTTCTGAATGTTGAGCTTTAGGCCAACTTTTTCACTCTCCTCTTTCAGTTTCATCAAGGGGCTCTTTAGTTCTTTTTCACTTATATATGTAAATAAATATATACCCTTTTATGACTTGTTCCACTATTTGGTTATGTAGAGAACTTTGTTATCTTTTCATTGTTCTATAGTTTTATTAAATGAATATTCCACTGTTTATCCATCCAACTCATTATGGACATTTAATTTGTTTCCAGTGTGTGGCTATTATGAATTCACCTGCTCTGAGCATTTTTGCATAGACAGAAGCTCTCATTTCTGTTGGGTACATAACCTCAACTAGAGTCATAGATTCATTGGATAAAGTTTGTGTAGCATTAGTAGATATTGGTAAATAACAATGTAATCTTTTTTCTTTCATGCCTCATATCTGCCTCTGTTGCACCTGAAACAATTTTTCTTAGTAAGCACCTAAGTGGATTGCTGTTGATATATGACATTTTGGCTAATATTCTTCAATTAACATATGTGTAGAAATGTATCAGTGGTAATAACTAATGCTTTTAATCTTTTTATAGATCATTGATCCTTTTGTTGAAGTTGAAATTATTGGATTGCCAGTAGATTGTTCTAAAGATCAAACTCGTGTGGTAGATGACAATGGTAAGATCTCTGTTCACTTTTAATAAAGATGCTCTAGAGGTAGAATTTGCACCAAAAATGAAAAACGTGTCTGTGTGGGCTTCCCTGGTGGCTCTGACGATAAAGATCTGCCTGCAATGCAGGAGACCTGGATTCAGTCCCTGCATTGGGAAGATCACCTGGAGAAGGGGTAGAAAGTCAAGAGGTTCATTGGAAAGACTGATGCTAAAGCTGAAACTCCAATACTTTGGCCACCTCATGCGAAGAGCTGACTCATTGGAAAAGACCCTGATGCTGGGAGGAATTGGGGGCAGGAGGAGAAGGGGATGACAGAGGATGAGATGGCTGGATGGCATCACCGACTCAATGGACATGAGTTTGAGTGAGCTCCGGGAGTTGGTGATGGACAGGGAGGCCTGGCGTGCTGCGATTCATGGGGTCGCAAAGAGTCAGACACGACTGAACGACTGAACTGAATTGAACTGAGATAGGCTTTCAGAGGAGTTTAAAGAAAGTGATTTGAGGGTTCAAGAGTAGTAGAAACTTGTTACTTAGGAAATAACATGCTTAAAGTAAGTAAGGTTCCCATACTGCATTTTCCTACCAATGCTCAATGAATTTTTTTAGTCTCAGAAGTAATTGAGATGTCATCACTAAATCAACAAAAAGTATGAATTCTCTTGTTCAGGAGGGACATCTCAATGATTTTAAGTCCATAATTATTTCATTAGCTAAGGCATTAGGGTTAAGTGGCTGATGCCTCCTTAATACATATGTTTAATAACACTGATTTTCAGTTTTAGAAAAGAAAAACAAACTTATAGAGTACTTGAATTTTTATCTATTTAATTAATTCATCTGGGAGAATTTTACCAAGAAATAAATGTTTTTGGCTTATAGAATTTTCGTTAAATTATATGCTTTTCCTATTTTTTCAGTACCTATGAAAATATATCATCTTTCTTGTATTAAGGTCTGGCTTCATGAGATGCCTCTGGGAGTCAACAGGGCCTCATCTCACTTGGCTCTGTCACTAGGGTATGACATTAGGCACATCATTTCCTCTGAATATCTGTTTTCTCAAGTATAACATGAGCATTGTATTTCCTGTGTTAAAAAATGAGCATGGATTACTTGCATATTTTTTGTAAGAGCTACATATTTTTGAAAGTCAGTAATGTATATTTTTTCATCAGTTAGGGAAAGAACCCCTGCCCTACCACCCTTAGAGGATTGCCATAAGAATTAAATAGGATAGTATATGTATAGTGGGTCTCCCTTGGTGGCTTAGCAGTAAAGAATACACCTGCAATGCAGGAGACAAGGGCTCAATCCCTGAGTTGGGAAGATCCCCTGGAGAAGGAGATGGCAACTACTCCAGTATTCTTGCCTGGGAAATCCCATGGACAGAGGAGCCTGTGGGCTACAGTCTACAGGGTCACGAAAGAGTTGGACACAACTGAAAAATTAAACAGTGACAACAACAACATTTGTACAATAACATTGAAACCTTACAGAATGCTTGCTGGTGATGATAACAGCAAACATCTTGGTGGGTAAGAAGCATCGCTTTATTGGGGTGGGGTAGGGGTGGGGGAGAGGAATCATTCTTTATTGTTTTTGCTAAAACAGTATTCTTAGCTCACTACTATAGATGCTTTTTGAGCTTACTGAAACATTTTAAATATTGTCTAAAAGAGCCTTCTCTACAATGCAGTTTTGCTTCAAGGATTATTAGAATTGATGTAATAATTTACAGGCAATTTTCTTACCAATTATTTTCTAGCAATGGGGGTAAGTTCCAAGGCTTTATTTCAGTAAGGCATCCTGGGGTGGCTCTGTTGTCTTCACCAGTTTAATAACCATTGCAAGCAATTTTCACTGTCTGCTTTGCAGATGTTGCCGCTAAATAATTTTTAGCCAACCGCTTTTGCTTTTTCAATTTGTTTTTTCCTATTTCTCTCAGGATTTAACCCTGTATGGGAAGAAACCCTGACATTTACAGTACACATGCCAGAAATAGCTTTGGTCCGGTTCCTCGTGTGGGATCATGATCCAATTGGACGAGACTTTGTTGGGCAAAGAACTGTGACCTTCAGCAGCTTGGTGCCTGGTAATTCTGGCTGAACTTTTCTCTCTAGACCATTCCTTGTTCTTTGGAAGATGTGATATGCAGTATACACGATACATGGCATATATGATATATAAAGTATGTGTTATATGATAATGTGAGTGTTAATATAACTATTGTAAAGTCAGGTATTTAATTCTATTTCACCCATGGAAAAGCCAAACATGAGTTCAACTAAAAGGTAACTACTTCTCTTTTATCAGGCTACCGGCATGTCTACTTGGAAGGACTGACAGAAGCATCTATATTTGTCCACATAACAATCAATGAAATCTATGGAAAGGTGAGAATGATCACAGGGCTTAAAGTCACATGCAACAATAATATTGTCCCTAACAAAGTTTTTAATTCATTGCATAAAAGGAACGTAAACCTCGACAAAATTTTTTGAAAGGAAACTCTAGGAAGGCCAGCCCACGCCATGCTCCATGTGCTCTCCTGCCCTGAGGTCCTCATTCATGTGCTCCTTCCTCTGTTTAGGGGTGTGTACATGTCCCCTCCACCCAGTGGCCCTTGCTGGGCTTAACAGACCTGAGAAAACTATTACTCTCTCAGGCAATCATTTGTTTGACTAAAACAGTCAAGCTGGAGTTACATGTTTGAATTTTATTATAATCCTTAAAAAAAAGACTCAGCTGGCTGCAGTTGGAAACGTAGTCTCAGATGTTTGAATTACCTGTACTAACTGGGTTGTGATCCCAGCCAGTTCTAGACAGGATGCATTCATTCAAGTGTCATGTATTTAACCAGAAACCTAAAAATCATGAATGAATTAAAAGCCACCCACTGAACTTAAAAGGAAGAGACTGTACCAGTGTCTTCGGGCTCTCTCCCAATGATAGTTTCTTCACTGTGGAGCTCACTTGAGGTTTACATATCTATAGGCTCTCGTCTGGTAATGCCAAGTCACTGGGGATTTAGTGACCGGAACCATTTTCAGGACTAGATGTGATTCGGAGGGCCTCGGGCCCAGGAGTGTCTGGTGCTCTTTATCAGAAGGTCAGCATATCAGAAGGTCTGGGGCTCCTCCTCCAGAGGAGGTTTATACATTTATTATACAGAGGTTTATACATTCTCTGTGCTTCTGCTTCCTTATCTGTACCTACTTCATGAACAAATACTTTATCTTTAAGAAGCTGCCTGGCACATAGTAAATGCTCAGAAATGTCAGCTAATATTAATATTAAAAAGACTACAATCTGACTGGTAGGGAGCAGACCAGTTTGCCCCGAAATAGGAAGTATGTGTTTATTCTCACATCCGTCAGTTGGGAAGGGTGAGGATCCTAATTTCTAAGAGTGGTAAAGTTTTATGTCTTCTTGTGTTCAGTCCTAGATTGTGCTGCTTGCTGAGATCTCTCCTCTGGCCTAAACATACACAAATGTAAATTATCAAAAAGTGATTCTTGAATTTCTTAGGAATCCCAGGCAAACTAAGCACCATCTCTAGCATTTCACATGCTTGAAGGAAATAATAAAAATCAGAATTTGTTTAAAACTTGAGCCAGAAATAACAGGAAAGAGAATGTGTTCTCTAGGGCTTATATCTCTCTCCTACGTAAATGTCCATGTATAGTGTAAGTCATTTATTACCTTCAAGGTGTGTTTGCATTGAGAGGCATAAACCACAATGTGGTGATAGTGAACTGAGCAATGAATGAAACCTGCAACTAAAAATTCAAAGTGGGAGAAAGGGTTTACAGAGCATATGTGTTGTATCATCTTCTGGTTTTACTTGTGCAACCTTCTTGAATGAGGCCCAATTGTGTTTTGTTGTGCTTTTTTCCCCCCTTGCAGTGGAGCCCTTTAATACTCAACCCCAGTTACACTATATTGCACTTTCTAGGAGCTACAAAGGTAGTTTCTCAGCATGGTGTTTGGTTCTGGCTGGCGTGTTTCTATCAGTGGTCATGGCGGCATGCTCTCTCACATCGCTCCATCGTCCTGCTTACCACTTTGAAACTTGCGTCTGTTGCTTTAAGGAGGCTCAAGTTCATAACAGTCTGTTCACTGTGGAAACTCTTCCTACCACCTTGTCCTGCCTTCTTTGGGCAGGAAACTCGTGGGCAAGCTTGGTTGTGAAAATGGGAGGCTGCCTTCCTCCCAAAGTCAGGTTGATGAGACATGCATGATGTAGTGCAAACGTGCTGTGTGCTGCCGTTTTCTTGGTTTGAATATTCTTCAGTGGCTGTGAGATTTCGTTTTCTATCCATTTTTCATGCAGATGTCACTTGAGAGGCAAGTGGTTGACACAGTGGTATTTGCTTAACTTCTGCTTGGTCCTTTTGTGTCTTCAGAACAGACAGCTCCAAGGTTTGAAGGGGCTGTTCAATAAGAATCCCAGACACAATTCTTCAGAAAACACTTGCCATTACATTCGGAAGCGATCGATTGGAGATAAGATTCTGCGACGCACAGCCAGCGCTCCGGCCAAAGGCAGAAAAAAGAGCAAAATGGGCTTCCAAGAAATGGTAGAGATGAAGGATTCTGTTTCTGAGGCTGCAAGAGATCAAGATGGGGTCCTGAGAAGGACCACGCGGAGTTTGCAAGCACGCCCTGTCTCTATGCCTGTTGACAGAAGTCTTCTTGGGGCTCTGTCGCTGCCTGTATCTGAAACCACAAAAGACACTGAAGGAAAGAAAAACTCTCAGGGTAAGATGCTTTAAGTTTCTCTGAGAATACACCATTTTAAGACACATTTTAGTGTCCTTAATTACCATGATAACATGGTTGGCATTTTGTAGTCAAAGTAAAATATTCTGAAAAATAGGTAATTACATTACAGTGTTACCTTTTAGACCAGATTTTAAACTTTGGCGAGAGGGTGCTGGAAGAGCAATTTCCTAGTCACCTACAGCCTCAAAATAACATTGACATCTGAAGTCGACAGTGAGGGACCAGGGGCGATGGTGGAGAGCGTATGGGCCTATGAGGTGCAACAGAGGGAGGTGAAACCGGCAAACTATGAGCAGGGAGCGTGGTTTTCTTAGCGGGTACCATAGTTACTGATTTTCTGAGGAGGAATAGAATTATATTGACTTTTCTGAGGTGTAGTTTAGTTGTATTTCTTTCTCACTATGCAACATGTTTCCACAATTGGAAATGTTTATGGAGAAAGAGGAAACGCCAGCTGTTAAAAGTAAGCCACTTTCTTCACTTGAGAAATCTCTGCTTCCTCAAGAGGGAGCTTATTTGATGTTTTCCTGTGGCCTCTGTTTCCCTCCCCTGGATGTGGGCAGGGAAGGAAGCATGTCTGTAGCTCCTGTCCAGTTATAAACTCCTCAGGCACAGGGACCAGGTGTTACCTATCTTTTCCTCTAATGTGAGCATAATGGTTCACTTGAGAACTTGATAAAGAGTGGTATCTGTTTTACGCGGTACCGAAGAGCTCTGTCCTTGTATCAGTGACTCCTCCCCCACCCTATTTTAGATAATTCAAGCGCCAAAACTGTATGCATTTGATTTCTCTGCAACAGATACGTTTTAATTAAATCAGAATCACCTCAAACAGTAGAAGGTGATCCCTGTTCCTTTTAGCAGAATTCTTTCATCATGCAGTCTAATTTCAGTGATTTCTTTTCTCATGAATACCACTTATTGATTTTTATTGTCAGATATGATAGGAGGACAAATCAATTTTTCAATGGCTTCTTTGAAGGAGAAAAGGGGAGTTTAATGTTTGAAATGTTGCTAAGAGTAGTATTGGAGAAGAGATGAATACATGCTTTAAAATTTATTTTAAAACTCCACTTTGGGGGAAGTAAACTATAAATAAAGTCCATTTGGGGAGGGAAATAAAGCAAAAAATGGTAATAATTAATCCCGTTAAAACCACAATTAAGATGCTAGTACTATTTAGGTGAGTTAGAAAGCAATAGTTGATATTTCTTTCTTGCACTTAAAAAACAGGAACTTTATATAAGTTATTCATATATATATACTATAATATATTTAGTAATACATAAATATAAAACTTGTAAATATAGAGCAATACATAACCATGCAATGATTCAAGTTACCATGTAGAAGAAAAATTAAGTGGAAAAAATTCAGAATACAAAATTGTATACATAATTTTATAAAAGCTTACAGTATCTATCTGAGTGATAACACCATATAATATTTATATTTTCCTTATAATTTTGGGGTTAATCAAGTTTTTATGATGATTTTTTTAGTTAGGAAAATAATAAGTTAAGTATATTCTTTTTCAATTTTCATAACTGAAAGCATAAAGTGCTATTAAAATAATGTGATTAAGAATATTAGCACACCTAATATTGTCTTAACAGTATACTAAACAGGATGGGTTACCCTGAATTAATTTAAATTGTGTATTTTTTTAAAGTTTTCCTTCTTCTGCCCAAGATCTTGCTGCCTTTTTTAGGGGAGAATGAAATATGAAATCTATGTATTTAAACTCCAAAAAATATGATCAATGGGAAATTAGATATTAGCAATGCCATAGAATTGGTGACCAAGTCTTTATTTTTACATTTTGAAGTCAACAGATATTGATATTCTAATGCATTTATTGCACTTCCAATTTGGTTTTGAAATTAAATGGTCAAATTAAGTCTTTTGCCAAAATGTTTTTCAAAATGATTTGTGGGTTTTTTTGTTTGTTTTTGTATCTTGCTTACAGTTACCACAATACTTTGTTTAACAGAGCTGTCTTGTTCTGTTTTTATTGCCATGCTTCTGTGTAGTACAAATCTGAATAGGAAACAACTTAAGGTAATCTTCACTGTAAAAGTATGGTAACTCATTGACATTTTTTTTTTACAATGAATATTACATCCTTAGCTGATGTAATAGCTATTCAAAGGGAGGCTCCAGTGAAACTATATAAATATATTTTACCATTTATTCATCACACAGACACTTTGTTGCAAATCTATGCAATCCATGATTCTGTCACAATGTAACAGATTTACATTTTCCATTTGTCTGTCTGAAGGCAAACATGAGTGTTTGCAGGTCCTATATAAAGTGATATATGTCACTTAAAATATTGTTTGTTTCATTCAGCAGAAGATAAGGATGCCAGGAGAGATGGGAAGGCAAGTGTAAAAGACCAGCATCTTCCAAATTTCAACAAAAAGTTATCCTCTTCCTCCAGCGCTCTCATCCACAAAGACATCAGCCAAGGGAACTCTGCTGTTTCTACTGCCAACTTGTCAATCACAGAACAGTTAGTGCCAGGTCCAAAGGGTGGGAGAACCAAATCAAACATGTTAAGTGATTGCTGGGAACATCAGTGCCTCAGCAGATCCCTCTCTCCAAGGCAGCATTTGGCTCATGATCCTGCAGTTAGCCCATCAAAAGATCTATGTGGTGTGAAAACCAAGGAAAATGGGAATGCTGGGGGCTTCGTGGTAGGGAAAAGCACATTGTCAGGAAGCATCCTTTCTCAAAGCAATCTGGAGATTAAGAAGCTGGAAGGTAACTGGGATAAGGGCAGAGCTGCAACATCCTTTTCTTTGTCAGACGTCTCTACACTCTGTTCTGATGCACCAGACTTACATTCCACTGCAATTCTCCAGGAGAGTGAAATTTCCCACCTTATTGACAATGTCACTTTAACAAATGAGAATGAGCCTGGCAGTTCCATCTCAGCACTGATTGGCCAGTTTGATGAGACCGGCAACCAGGCTAACCCTACAGTTGTTTCTCATCTTCAGAGCCCCAGTGTGATGTCGGGCCATCCTCCTGTGCCCACCATGGACCTAAAAATGCCCTTCAAGCCTGGCTTTTCCAATGGAAAACCCAAGTCATCCTTCCTGTGCTCGTCTCCTGAGCAGATTGCACTCTCTGGACACGAGACCTGTGAATGTTCAACACACACAGCTGTTGGTGAAACTATGTGCACTCCTGTCTCTAAAATGAAACCAGACAATGACCTTTCTGGGAAGGCCATGACTGGGGCCATAGAAAACAACCTGCCTCAGTCCTCTAATTCTTCTCACTGCTGGTTACCAGAAAGTCCCACCCATGGGAAAGACTGGGAAATCCTGAAGAACCCCAGCCCTGCCACTTCCACTGACTTGACACTGGAGGATGTAATAGCTGCTCCTACTCTCAGTTTAAATTCTGGGGACAGCAGTCTCGTAGAAATGGATGGAGACTCAGAAAATCTGTCCCTAACAACCTATGAATATAGGGGAGAGGGCACAAGTCACCTCACTTCTCCTTTAAAAGTGAAATACAGTCCAGCTGCAGTGGAACATTTTCAAAGAGGCTTGAGAAATGGCTACTGTAAAGAGACTCTCCACCCTTCTGTCTCTGAAATATTCAACAATACTCAAGATGTCAAAAATCAAAATATCTCTCATCTAGCCTATCAGGGTGCTGGGTTTATGCATAATCACTTCTCAAATTCAGATGCAAAAACGAACCAGACCTCTGGGCCCCTGCCTTGTGCTCATGACTTGCATGCCCCTGCCCCGGAGCAGTCCACACACTCTGCTCTGAAGCTGTCCAGTCCGTGCAAATCCAAAAGTCTTGGGGACTTAACATCAGAGGACATCGCCTGTAATTTTGAAAGCAAGTACCAGTGTATTAGTAAGAGCTTTGTTACCACTGGCATCAGAGACAAGAAGGGCATGACTGTAAAAACAAAGTCGTTAGAGCCTATGGATGCCCTGACCGAGCAGCTGCGGAAACTTGTGTCCTTTGACCAGGAAGATGGCTGCCAAGTGCTGTACTCCAAGCAAGATGCCAATCAATTCCCCAGGGCCTTGGTCAGAAAGTTGTCATCCAGAAGTCAGAGCAGAGTGCGCAATATTGCTAGTCGTGCCAAGGAGAAGCAGGAAGCCAACAGGCAGAAGAGTGTGAACCCCAGCACTGTGGGAGGAGTGGTTCTTCGAAGCAAGCCGTGCGCGCCGGCTCCCACAGGGAACCGGCACTCCACGGGTTCCTACATCGCGGGCTACCTGCGGAGCGCCAAGGGCGGCAGCTTGGAGGGCCGCGGCATCCCCGAGGGCGCATGCGCAGCCCTGCGCTCCGGCCACGTCGACAGGTTCTGTTCACATCATTCTGTTCTGCAGACCGAACCCAGCAGTGATGATAAACCAGAAATTTATTTTCTTTTGAGACTGTGAATTACATAAAGCTGCATTTTCACTGTTAATAAGATATTCTGTAGAATGTCTGAGTTTTTAGGAAATATGGTCCTTGGCTTTGAGATGATTTTCAGATGTATTTTTAAACTCGTATTACAGCCTCCTTTTGACTCCGTGTGTTCTTTTTGCGTTTGTATATAGACCCGGGTGACATTTCCTGTGTACCTCTGATCTTTCCTCACTGAGGTGTGAACTCTATTGGTATGATATATGTGCATGCCCTAGATGTGAAACTTCTCAGCAGTTTGGGTTCTATGCTTCACCAAGACGCTCTTTACTCTGTGCTCTCAGCTCACGGTCACAAATATAGTCATTTTTACTCTCTGCTAAGAGATTTTTACAAAGGACAAAGGGATGAATTCTTTATTTTAAAGCCATTACCATCTTTCCTAGTTTTCCTTCTTTATTGAGAAGCTCAGATGCATTTTTATAACTCAGTTAAAAGAAGATTTAAAAAGTTACCTACCTTACCTTTCAATATTTCTCTACCCCACCCAGAAGGAGAGTTCAGAGGAGATGGGTAGCTGCCCTCCCCACCCCCCAACCATACCCTCTCATTTTAGAGCCAGGTGTGAGGGTCTGAGGAATAAAGCAAACTTCTGTATATAAGGACAAAATTGTTTGTTTTACATAAATTTTGTTACATATTTTTGCTAATGGCTTTGTATGTAACAAGAACACAGTTGCCAAGCTATTTGTTGTATTTTTGAATTTTCTGATTAAATTATAGGCTGCAAATAATGGCTTTCAGGATGAAGGACTTCCAGCATATGCTAACAATGACAGTAGCACAAATTGAAAACTTCCCAAAGCTTTCAAGAAAAAAAATATTTTCTCATGCTAAAACCCAAGTGAATATAGATAATTAGAAGAAATCTTTTCCCTTCAGGGAGCCAAGTAATTCTATTTTAGTACCAACATACATTATTTTCACTGTGAATCCATTTTTTATTGCATGTTCAGATGTCCCTCTTTGCTTTTTTGTAATGTTAACTGCAATGATGTTCTTCTTGGAATTCATGAAAATATAATTAAAGGAGATTTTTAAACACTTGGTGATTTTTTTTTTTTTTTTTTCAAAATTGAAGTTCATGTGATGACTGTTGAGTAGGGAACCCAGAGCTCTTGGAAATATTTGCCTTTTCATCTCTTTGCAATAGAAGAGATCACTTCTATGGGGACAGTTTTAAGCAGCATTTTATGTCCTTGAGTGTTTTCACTCTGCTTTCAAGACAGTATTTGCAAGGTGACTTGAGAAGAAATGGAAATGTAATGAGTTGCTTTGCATTTGGTGATGATGTTGCAAGTTAAAAATCCTTCCCAAATCCTGCCCATGGCAGGAGTGGAGTTGGTAAGCAGGCAATGCCGGCAAGAGGCTGTGTTTGACAAATTAGACCACCTGAAGCTTTGCTGTGTGGGGGGAGACTGGAGAGGAAAGCAGTTGGATCCTGCTTTCTCTCATCAGCCTGCTGCTGCAGAACCTGGATCCTGTGCTTCACCACCTCCTGATCCCAGCCAGGTGCCCACCCAACTCCTGCTCACCTTCAGTTGCTGCTGCCACCTCTTGGCACTGCAGCTGCTTCTCACTCCTATGCCAGGACTCCATGGAGTCCCTGTTTCTGGAATCGCATACAGGTTCGGAGCCTACCACCATGGCCACTTTGCTCATTAGTCCATTGCACAAGCAGTGAATCTGGCAAGGAGAGAAACTGACCGGCGCTCAGAAAATAGGTCATTCTGTCTCCCTGGTTGAAGGTCTCTTTGTGGCTACGCCTATTCTTTCAGAGTCACTCCTGAGAGACTGTAATGTGGCCGTGATCACAAACTGTCTTTGACCTGAGTTCAGGGTCTTTCTTTCTCCATCAGTTGGTTATGGGGAATAGGTGTGGCTGAGAGAGTGGCATTGATGCAACAGAGGCAGGTGATATGGAGATCAAGGCCAACAGGCATATTTTTTGCATCTTCTGGAGTACTTGAGTCTTCCTAAGTCTACTGTTTCTTTCATGTAATAGTTCATTTTTGTCCACTCAACCCTTTCCTGGGAGTTTCTGTTAACACTGAGCTCATGATGGGCTGCTTCAGCTGCACAGTTACTTGATGTGCCATTGTTAGGCTCTCCTGCTTTACTTCAGAGGGTATGGCCCTTCCTATTCCAGACCACTGGACCTCTAAAAATCTTACTGATGTCGCAGGCCCCTTGATCATCAAGGACTTGCTGCCTTCCCTCTGACACATTTGTGTTTTAATAGGACATTTGAATTACTTGACTGTTCTCCTTATTAGGTCCAATTAGTAAAATGTCAATCAGTGTAGAAGCCTGGCACAATGCACTGAAGAAAAGCAAGATGGTGGAGATCAGTATAGACTAGACCCTGACAGACAGCAGAAAATTGATCCAGACCTAGAGAGAGACAGTGAAGACTTACTGCTGTCCTTGCAACATGAAGATGAACTGCTTTTGATCCTCTCTTTTGATGAGAATCAGACATAAAGCATTCAGCAAAACAATAGTCACAAATGAAGTGCCAGAGGTTGAGTTGATCTCCTCCCATAAAATTCCTATCTAGCGTAGAAGCTGTAATTGGAATAGTATTTTAAATTTATAGTAGTCCATTGGCACCCACCATGATCAACATGGTTTTGGGGGGAAGGCCTGGTACGTGAAATGAACAGATGTATTATGGGAATCACCATCATTGAATCTTTTTAGTCTTTTGGTACTGATTTCTGCAATTTGTCCTGGCAGATATGGCTCCTGATTTTACTATCTTGGCCTGGATGGAAGGTGCATTGTACCTTTTAAAATCATATTATTCCTTAATTCATAGGTCAGGAAACCAAGGGCCAAGTTCTAAGTGTATCTATCCCATTAGGCATTCAGAGACTAGAGACAGAGCAACAGAGTGGGTCCTTGGAACTATTGGATCCATTGCAAGATGAACCCAAACACCATTTACAATCTGGTGTCTCTAAGTCTCCCTTTTAATTGGAAGACCATGGTGGTGGTGTGGGTTCTCTAATATTGTCAGCTGTGATCTCATTCTAACCATCCTCAAGATGTCTAGAACTTTCCTGGTTGTCCAGTGGTTAAGAATCTGCACTTCCATTGCAGCAGGCACTGGTTCAATCTTTAACTGGGGAATGAAGGTCCTGCATGGTGCAGCAAAAAAAGAAAAAAAGATTTCTGGGAATTCCCTTTTCTGCAGTGCACAATTACTCTGGCAAGTTTGAGGAAAGGTTAGAGAGAAACTTGCCATGATCTGGTGGCATTGTGGGAACCCTACATTCCGTTTAATCAACGGGCTCTGGCTCTGTGAACTGACTTAGATCTAGTAACTGAGGATTGCAGTTTTCCATCAGTGTCTGACAGCAGCATTATGATCATCAGTTTTCAATTCTTTTTGGTTGTATAAATCAAACAAAAGACTAGTCAGTGGTCTTCAAACTGTAGCATACTTTAGCAAATTACCTAGAGGATTCATTCAAACATAGATTGTTGGCCCATATCCCCAGAATTTCTGCATTAGTAGATCTGGAGTGGGGCTTGAGAATTTTCATTTCAAAGAAGTTCCTAGGTGATGATAAAGCTGCTGATCTTAGGACCACTAAGAGCTCCCACACAGGTGGCATGTTCCCTCCTAGAGAATACACTCAGGTGGTGGGTTTGCATGTCTTCATTCTAATATTCTCTTTTTCCTGAGCCTTCTGATTCCTTTCTCACTACTCTGCCAAGTAAGTTCCCACAAACTCACCTCAACTTACTGAGCCATTGTGAATCCAGGCTTAATGGAGTCATCTTAGCTAACTATTAGGACTGGTAGACATTAAATTTTACTAGGACATTATTAAGACTTACTGGACTTTAAATTCCAACTTAAGGATGAGTTGCTCATTTCAATAAGTCTCTCCTGTTCAGTGGTACATTCCAGGTCCACTTGAGGGTCCAACACCCTCAAGATCTACCACCACAGATGTTTCTCTGGTTCTTTCTTAATGTGTTCATGATATGGTATTACTCCCTGCCTTAAAAGCATCTATGGCTTTCACAAAATGCCTGAAAATGACAGTCACTGGCCAGAACCTATCTAGGATTTCAGTGCCATCATAAGTAGCCAACCGCTACAGAAGTACTAAAATTAGCATTACCCCTAATTTATTCAGTTGTTAGAGCTACATGATATCCCCAATCTTACCCTAAGCCTCCACTCATCCCAATCAACCCCAAGTGAGAGCATTAGTAATTCACACGCCAAAGCATGCCACCTGCTATTACTACCCTACTTCTGGTACAGTTGTCTCTGGTACAGTTGTTCTCAGGTTCTTAGAGAAGACTGTCAGAGCGGATGGCTTTTGTGCTAATGTTTTATTGAGGCCCAGTCCTAGGGAAGTTAGAGTGAGAAGAAAAGGAAAGAGAGGTAAGGAAGTAGGGAAAGAAAGTATGAAGAGGAGTATAGCAGGCTGGCTGTGATGTCAGAACAAACATAGCTGGTTGCCTGACCTTATGAGACAAAGAGGCCAAATAAAATGACTGCCCTTCAGAACAGTCCAGGAGGGGAAGGAAAGACTGCTATCTGCTGACTATTTTCTGTTTCTTGCCTTTGTTTGTTGAATTCTGCCTCCTTAGGGTGTTAACTTTCTCACCTTTCCAGCTATGTTACCCAGCCTCTACCAGCTTCCCTGAGGAACCCAGAGCTCTGTGGGTCTCCTGTAGTAAGTGTTCAAATGTAGTCATCTATACTTGTCAGTAGGAGCTGTGTGTGGAAACTTCCTGATTCATGGTGGTGGCAGTGGCCATAGTAGTTGGGCTGTAAAACTGTGAATCAGGTGTGATCCGTAGCTGGGGTTGTGGGGCTGGGATGCAAGGGAGACAGCCATGGTGGGGGTGTTGCCAGGGCCAAGCAAGGTTCATGTATAAATTGGCTTTTTTTGCTCAGCAAGTTGGTATAGGTGTCTGGTCATTTGAACACCTATCAAAGGTCTATGTGATTGTGTGCTAAGTTGCTTCAGTCATGTCTGACTCTTTGTGACCCTATGGACTGTAGCCCGCCAGGCTACTCTGTCCATAAGATTCTCCAGGCAAGACTACTAGAGTGGGTTGCCATGCCCTCCTCATCAAAGGTCTACTGATAAGCAATTTCAATACTGAGACCTAGAAATTAAAAAGAAAAAATGATTTAGCCAAATTCCTTGACCTTATGAAGTTTACAAAATATTCTGTGAAACAAACAAAAAAGTAGATAAAGGAACACAGTGGGCTAAATGGAGTGATACATGCAAACATGGGGGTAAGCAAGGTGCACAGAAAGGGGTGGCTAGTTTGGTTTGGGGGGACAGGTCAGAGAACATTTCTTGGAAGCAGGACCAGTTTCAAGGACAAACAACCAGTATCTCAGGTTCTAACACTCAGAAGTGCTCATACTTGGGGTTTAATGCTGTATGGCCCCCTTTTGAAATTCTTAATCCTGCAGCTTTATTTTTGATACGTGTGTTTTGTATGAAGGACAGTGGGGCATATGCCCGGGGCTTGGAGCCCCCAGCTCAATGCAGTCTCACCTGCTGCCTCCCTGTCTCCCCAGGAGGGGTTCTCAGCAGCCTGCCTTCGGCCGGTGGAGCTAGGGAGCAGTGAGCCTGGCAGGGAGAGGCCTGCACACTGCCATCACCCTCCATCTCCAGCAGAGACCAGGCACGGGGGCAAGGAGAGTCAAGGCTGGGCTTGTGCTCCACTGTGTCTTGGGTGGGGCAAGATGGCATTTGTTCCCAGCCTGGGTTGGCAGTTCCATAGTGTTCTTGTCTAGGCAGCTCATGGGGGCCTCTCTTTTACCCTCAATGAGGTTCCAAATATGTCCTGTGCAGAGGCTCCAGTTCCTTGGCTTGGGGTAGCCAAATGTGTGATGAGTGACTGAATAAGCCTACTTTTTCATTTTGCACTGGGCTCAGAAAATTTTGTGATCAGCCTGCTTGGGGGTGATGCTGGAACTGATTCTTGAAGGATAAATAGGAATTTTCCTGATATAAAGGGCAAGGGAGGGGCCGAAAGAGTCTCCTAAAACAACATGAACAAGTGAGTGAAGCATGAAATTGTACCACACATAGATACATAGAGTTCCAAATGCTGCTGCTGCTTCTTTTTTTTTTTTTTTTCCTGTTTTTGAACATCTTGGTGGATGGTGTTCCATCCCCTGAGATGGGAAGGTGAAGGCATGCATGGGTGAGGGGAGAGCTCCCTCTTGGCCACTTTAATTTGAGATTCCTATTATATGGAGATGTCAAGGTGACAGTGTCTGGAGTGACAGGCAGAGCTTAGGGTATGGGTTTGGGAATCTGGCACAGGTGACTGAAAGCCATGGGATGGGTGAGGTTGCCCAGGTAGAGAAAGTAGATAGACCAGAGAAGGGGATCCGGGATACCCTTATTTTAGATGATGGGGAAAAGAGGAGGACCCAGAAAAGGAGATGAGGAGTATCTGATACAGGAGGAAGAAACTTGGGAGAATGTCATGGAGATGATGATGAAAGTGTTTTAAGAAGGAGGTCTGTACCTAGTTTGAAAGTTTTAGTAAATACTGGAAGGTCAAGATACTTCATATAAAAATGTAGGTTTTCAGTCTTTCACGAAGAATCAGCAACTCTGAAAACACAGGACTCACAATCTGCTTGGTAAAAAGCAGCTACCGGCCGCTGGAGCCTGAGCTCATCAGTGCGCATGCGCTGTGCATCGTCGCAGTCTCCCACCCACTGCCTCTTGTCTCCCTGACTATCAGGATTTGTCAGTCTGCATTTATCATCATGCTTACATTACTGAAAGTCCCACAGGAGAGGGACTGTCTCCCCATCAAAGCCAGGAAAACAAAAGATAGCCCCAACGAGCTGTGTGTTTTAAAAGCAAAGTTGGAGAGAGCACATTTCTGTGAGGAAGGGATGAATAGTCTATGTGTTTAATAAGAAAATAAAGCCTCTTCAAAAGAAACAGCTCTGTTTTACTCGATTATAATCTACTACCTCCATGTCTTCTGCAGGCTTTTGAGTTGACCCGATTTTAAATTCATTTGCAAATTCTGTTTCCAGAAAAAAATATTTCTCAGATGTTTCATCATGTCATTTTTCATATTTAATTAACCTCAGTGAGTCCTGTTGGTGTCCATATTGTCTGAACACAGAATATATGCACTGACTGAGGATGTTTTTCAAATCTAAATTCACACTTAGGAGCATTTTTCCACTGTCCTTTGCTGGCTCTCCTCCCAGCCGCCAATTTGGCGCCTAGAGGTACGTGTGACAAGGCCTGACAACACCAGTTCAAATCCTACCCCATAGATCATTTTCTAATCAACAAGGCAGTGCCTGTGTGGCAGGAGGAGTTCACCCTGGTCCCTTCAAGAGCCCTGGCTGGTATGGAGCTACTGGGCTTTACATCCTATGGTCTGAACCTTCTTGTCACCCTTTCCCCCACTTCATCTCTTCATCTTGCCACACATGCCCTAGTGTATCACCTCCTGGTGACAGGAAGATTCCAATCCTGAGCTCTGATCATATTAAGGCATAAAATTGTATTGTAAATTAGAAGTTTCATCTCCCAGGAGAAGGGAAGACCAGTCTGTTCAGTCAAGTCTTTTGCAAATTCCCAGCAGTGGTTAAAAGTTTGTGATTAAAAACTTTATCTCTGGGCCAAACTGCTTGCATTCAAATTTCATTTTGCCCCATGTACATTTTACCATTATCTGTAAAATGGGAATAACAGTAGACTAATCTCATATGCTGTGAGGATTATGTGAATTGACATGTAAAGTCCTTGATTAATAGTGGTCGGTATTTGGTAAATGTTCAAATTTCTGCTGCTGTACTATAATTATCATCATCCTGATTGCTACCTTATGGCATACTGTTTGATCTTTCCACTTAGTTATTATGTAACCACTGAGTTGATCAGTTTCTTTCTCCCTGAAGTACAATCCATTTTTTGGGGAGGGGGGCAGAATTTTCTAACTTATACACAATTCTATATATCATCCTTTCCTACTGACAGAGACAGTAAGAAATTTCTCTTTATAATTTATAGACACATGCATGCTTAGTAGAAGAAATAGAATATATTCGCCTATAAATACATACAATTTCTAAACAGAAATAGTCAAGGAGGGAAATCACTCAGATGTCAAAATTCTTCACTTGTGTCCAGTCTCATTTTTCTTAAATCTTCCAAACCCCTTTTCAATCAGTTGTCTACTCTGAATTCCTTTCCATTCATGTGTTGAATAAGTGGTCATTTTGCCTTGTTCCTCGTGCTGTTTCATGATTTTTTTTTTTACATCATTTCATTTCCATTTGGTTTTCACAGTGATACCACAGAGAGTTTTGAACACAGTATGATTTCAGAGAGCCTAATCAATATTCTGAATTTTTTGTTCCAATTACTCCCTCAGTATATTCTCTATCTCCAGTTGCTATTTCAATGCATGTTTGTATAATTCACTTTAAATTATGCTTTGAACTTATTTCTTATTTTGGAATTTTTCATTTTGAGATTAGATAAGATTTATAAAATTGTTGTAAAAATAGCACGAAGAATTCCTGCATACATTTCACCCAGCTTCCAAAATGTTAATGTCTTACATAACCATAATATAATGATCAGAAACAGGAAGTTAATATTGATATGGTATCAGATCAGTCGCTCAGTCGTGTCCGACTCTTTGCGACCCCATGAATTGCAGCACTCCAGGCCTCCCTGTCCATCACCGACTCCCGGAGCTCACTGAGACTCACGTCCATCGAGTCAGTGATGCCATCCAGCCATCTCATCCTCTGTCGTCCCCTTCTCCTCCTGCCCCCAATCCCTCCCAGCATCAGAGTCTTTTCCAATGAGTCAACTCTTTGCATGAGGTGGCCAAAGTACTGGAGTTTCAGCTTCAGCATCAGTCCCTCCAAAGAAACCCCAGGACTGATCTCCTTTAGGATGGACTGGTTGGATCTCCTTGAAGTCTAAGGAACTCTCAAGAGTCTTCTCCAATACCACAGTTCAAAAGCATCAATTCTTCGGCGCTCAGCCTTCTTCACAGTCCAACTCTCACATCCATACATGACCACAGGAAAAACCATAGCCTTGACTAGACGAACCTTTGTTGGCAAAGTAATGTCTCTGCTTTTGAATATGCTATCTAGGTTGGTCATAACTTTCCTTCCAAGGAGTAAGCGTCTTTTAATTGATATGGTATACTATTAGCTAATCTATAGTCTTATTCGAATTTTATTAGCTATCCCACAAATGACCTTTTTGGGGACCAGATTCCAACCAGTGATCCCACATTGCATTCAGTTGCCACATCTTCTTGGTCTCCCCTCATCTGTGAAGTTCCTTAGCCTTTGTCTGTTTTTCATGGCCTTGACACTTTTGAAGAGTACTGGCCAGTTATTTTGTAGAATGTTCCTCTGCTTTGGTCTGTCTGATATTTTCAGACATACTTTTTCTCTATGAGTTCTCATGTTTAGGTATGTAAGATGAATGTAATTAAACAAGGTTTCTCTATGACTTCAGCATTATAGATTTCTTTACATAGAAACCTCTTAAAAACTCTTTATTCTTAAAAATGTCTTGAGAGGTTTTGCTCCCTATAATGGGAACTGAATAGTCACCCATGCATGCTAAGTTGCTCAGTCATGTCTGACTCTGTGTGAACCTAAGGACTGTAGCCCATCAGGCTCCTTTGTCCATGGGATTCTCCAGGCAAGAACAATAGAGTGGGTTGCCATGCCCTCCTCCAGGGGACCTTCTCGATCTAGGGATTCAACCAGAGTCTCTTAAGTCTCCTACATTGGCAGGCAGGTTCTTTACCACCAGCGCCACTTGGAAGTCCTAATAGCCACCCAGAGAAAAACAAAACAGCAACAACCACAATGACCTCTCCCTACAAAGTTATTTTTCTCTTTCAGATGAATAACTATTTGTGAGAATTGTATTGAAATATTAGAAAGACCTTCTCACAAGCTAGAGATGCTAGTTCAAGTAAAATGTGAAGAAACATGAAAACATTGACATTTCAAAGTGATTTCTATGATCTGACTTTATGAATAACATACAGCATTTAGTGGTCTTATATTTTTTAAAACTCATTCATTTTTACTATGAAATCTTTATAGCCAAAAGAAGTCTAATATATCATACATGTTCATTGATTTATTTGAATGCAAGTCACAGAAAGCAATTCTAGCTGCTCATCCCAACATGAATCTATTGAAAGGATATGGCTTAAGTCATAGAACCAGGGGAAACAACTAAGATATTGGCTCAGAAAAGACAGTTGCCAGAAGGCCTGCAGGAATCTATAAAGAAGGAACTAACGAGTAGACCTTTTGAACAGTCTCTGCCTTCTTGAAGGTACTTATTGTGTGATCCTATTCAGGTTTGAATATAAAAGACAGAGCAAGTAATGCACCTTTACTGATGATCCCAGAAAGATTGGGTCCACATGGGGAGGGATAGTGTCTCTTTGGGTTCCCAAAGAGTCTGAGAGAAGAGTTCAAGAGCAAGCACTTCATTTGGGAGCTGCCCCCAAGGAGGTTTACTCAAGAGTGGGAAAGAAAGGCAAGGAAGGGGAAGAAGTCAATAAAAGATGTGTTATCAAAGCAGTTTCCATGCTTGGCAACTGAGGTTTACTGTCACAGCAAGAGAGTTTAGAACACACATCAGAGTTATTTCAACTGAACGATGAGGAAGCTAGGGTATTTCCCAACCATTTCTCTTCACATGGTTGGTTGAAAGCCTCTGGGACATTATGTTGCTGTTGTTCAGTTGCTCAGTTGCATCCAGCTCTTTGTGACCCCATGGACGGCAGCATGCCAGACTTCCCTGTCCTTCACTATCTCCTGGAGCTTGCTCAAGCTCATGTCCATTGAGTCAGTGATGCCATCCAACCATCTCATCCTCTTTGCCCTCTTCTTCTCCTGCCTTCAATCTCTCCCAGCATCAGGGTCTTCTCCAGTGAATTGGCTCATTGAATCAGGTGGCCAAAGTATTAAAAATTCAGCCTCAGCATCAGTCCTTCCAATGAATATTCAGGATTGATTCCTTTTAGGGTTGACTGGTTTGATTTCCTTGCTGTCCCAGGGACTCTCAAGAGTCTTCTCTAGCACTACAGGTCAAAAACATCAATTCTTTGGTGCTCAGCTTTCTTTATGGGCCAACTCTCACATCCATATGTGACTACTGGAAAAACTATCAGTTAGTTCAGTTGCTCAGTCATGTCCTACTCTATGAGACCCTGTGAACCGCTGCACACCAGGCCTCCCTGTCCAAACCCAAATCGGAGTCTACCCAAACCCATGTCCATCGAGTCAGTGATGCCATCCAACCATCTCATCCTCTGTCATCCCCTTCTCCTCCTGCCCTCAATCTTTCCCAGCATCAGGGTCTTTTCAAATGAGTCAGCTCTTCGCATCAGGTGGCCAAAGTACTGGAGTTTCAGCTTCAACATCAGTCCTTCCAATGGACGCCAAGGACTGATCTCCTTTAGGATGGACTGGTTGGATCTCCTTGCAGTCCAAGGGACTCTCAAGAGTCTTCTCCAACACCACAGTTCAAAAGCATCAATTCTTCAGCGCTCAGCTTTCTTTATAATCCAACTGTCACACCTATACATGACCACTGGAAAAACCATAGCCTCGACTAGACGGACCTTTGTTGACAAAGTAATGCTTTTTAATATGCTGTCTAGGTTGGTCATAACTTTCCTTCCAAGGAATAAGTGTCTTTTTATTTCATGGCTGCAACCACCATCTGCAGTGATTTTGGGGCCCCCCAAAATAAAGCCTGACACTGTTTCCACTGTTTCCTCATCTATTTCCCATGCAGTGATGGGACTGGATGCCATGATCTTCGTTTTCTGAATGTTGAGCTTTAAGCCAACTTTTTCACTCTCCTCTTTCACTTTCATTAAGAGGCTCTTTAGTTCTTCTTCACTTTCTACTATAGGGTGGTAGAAAGGGTATGACCTGCATATCTGAGGTTATTGAGATTTCTCCCAGCAGTCTTGATTCCAGCTTGTGCTTCTTCCAGCCCAGCGTTTCTCATGATGTACTCTGCATAGAAGTTAAATAAGCAGGGTGACAATATACAGCCTTGACGTACTCCTTTTCCTATTTGGAACCAGTCTGTTGTTCCATGTCCAGTTCTAACTGTTGCTTCCTGACCTGCATACAGGTTTCTCAAGAGGCAGGTCAGGTGGTCTGGTATTCCCATCTCTTTCAGAATTTCCACAGTTTATTGTGATCCATAGTCAAAGGCTTTGGCATAGTCAATAAAGCAAAATTAGATGTTTTTCTGAAACTCTCTTGCTTTTTTGTTGATCCAGTGGATGTTAGCAATTTGATCTCTGGTTCCTCTGCCTTTTCTAAAACCAGCTTGAACATCTGGAAGTTCACGATTCACGTATTGAAGCCTGGTTTGGAGAATTTTGAGAATTAGTTCACTAGCTTTGACTATATGGACCTTTGTTGTTAAAGTGATGTCTCTGTTTTTTAATACATGGTTTAGGGTTTGTTATAGATTTCCTTCCAAGGAGCAAATGTCCTTTAATTTCATGACTATAGTCACCATCTGCAGTGATTTCAGAGCCTAAGAAAATAAAGTTTGGAAAATTAACTCTTGGTTAATTCTGGCTTGTCCTCTGCATGTATCCAGCACGTTATTACAATTAGAAGTTTTTAGGCAAGGAGTCACAGGAGTTTGAAGTGAGCAGCTTTCTGTGAGTAGAAGCAAGTGCTGAGAAGACACAGTCAGGGAATGAATACATCTGCTGGAGTGGTTTCCTTAAGCAAAATTGAGATGTTTTTACCAGAAGGTGGAGACTAAAGTCTGAGCAGGAGAAAATGGTAAATATTCATTTCCCAACCAGTACAATCCTCTCATTTTACAGAAAGAGTTGTCTGCAGGTCAAATTGTTGTATATGTTGATTCAGTTAGGATACTTTCAGCTACAAGTAGGAGCATATCAAAATACAAAATACAAGTGGCTAAAAGAATAGAGATGGTGTCTATTATTATAGTGCAGTAACAATTGCTCATCAGTAGCTTTATACAGCAGAAGTTTATTTCTTACACATGCAAAATCAGCTGAGGGTTCAGGCAGCTGTCCACAGCAGCTGACTTTTTTTAGGCATTGGCTTATCATTCCAGGCTGCTTGAATCTTGGGCAGCTCTGCTAATGTACATGTTCCCATGATTACCACTGTAGGAAAGAGTGGCTGGAGTCAATCACTGAACACAAAACATGACACTCCGGTCACACATCATTTCAAGTCACAGAGCCATGCTTTGGCGGAGGAGAGTGCTGTGCTGCTGGGGTCCAGAAGTAGAGAAGAATAAGACATTTGCAACCAGAGGTAACAGGTACTCCCAAGGGTTTATTTTTCTTTCCATTAGAAAATCTGGAGGTAGGTAGTCTCATGGTTGTTTCAGAGACTTGGCAATCATTGAAGACTCTGGCACTTCCTGTCTTCCCAATTTGGCATCCCTGATTTTCAGGGACATTGTTTTGTCACAAATGACTAGAGCAGCTCCAGAATGTCACATCCTCTCATGTCAATATCCAAAGGCAGGAAGAGAAAGGTGAGATCTCCTTGCTTCTTTACCAGGTAGAGTAGGCCTCTCTCTCTCTCAATTCCCCTCTCATTCCAATCAAGGGAAAAAAAAAAATCTCTCTATAACAGACTTCCCATTGTACCACACCAGAACTGGCTCACATGGCCTCCTGTAGCTGTAGGTGAGCCTGACAAAGTAAGCATTTGAAGTTTTCAGCCTTTCTTATGAGAAGCAGGCTCTGCCAGTGTAGAAAACCGGGTAGGGGCATGGCGGTTGGGTTCAACATCAATGGGATAAGACACAAGACAACAAGATTCTCAATGTCCAAGAACAACAGTATCAAATATTTGCCCCAGATCACCATGCTGTTGAAACACATGTTCCTGAATTCCTACCCTGTGGAACTTGGAATTACAGTCACTGATGGTAGGGTTGTATTCAGTCACAACTTTCTATTTCTTAGAAAATTGAGTCTTTCCTGAGATCCAATATCAAGCAACCTTCTGGGAACAAGTCTGTTTGGCTGATAAGATGAGAAATAATGGCTCTTGCTTGATAATTCAAAGTAATTTAAAAGAAGCTTCCTTTATAGTGTTTTTTTGGAACTCATAATCAAAATAGTAGACTATAAATGAGTCGGAAACTAGGACTTGATTGCAAAAAATTTTCCCTCCTGAAAGACAAACCACAACTTGGCTTATTTTTCTAAGAATCAGCTCTCTGACTCTAGGCAGATAGATGAATAGCACTAAATAAACAGTTACTGTATATTTCAGAATCATACACATCTGGGACTTTAATAAGGTTTTTTTTTTTTTTTAAAGAAGACACAGTAGCATAGACTTCTGTTACAAATAAAAATTGTCTAACAGCTTCCAGTTAACTTGCTATGACAGCAAAAGAAAAAGGTTGCAATGCCATTAAAAGCTAAAACTTAAAAACAATCATAATAAGCTAGGAAGAAATTCACTAAGTCTAAAACAAATGGAGCTGGACTGAGGAAAGAAATCTTATTTGGTCTTTTATCCTGGAAACAAAGAGAGCATAAAAACAGTGGGAAGATACTTTCTATCCCCTCTGTTGACATTGGGGAGTCAGAGTCTACCTACATCAACCAAAAACGAACACTGGCTTCTTTAAGAAGATTGTTTCAGAGATCCCACCTCTGTCGCCCTACCTTGCACACTGAGAATGCCACACAGCAGTGTGAAAGCTACCCTTCCCAGAATGCAGTGCACCACTGGGATTTCACAGACCAAGCACTGTGAAAAGGGAACTGGGTAGGAACCCCTGGTGGCAGTGTGTTGCTGGGATTGTAGAGCTCCTTGCTTTCTTCTACCCTGGGTATCAAGCACAGGATGGAGTCTTTTCATGGATCACTGGGGATTTTGGGACTCTTCAATTTATGGGAGACTCCCCTTTTCTGCCCTCAGTATGCTGAATAACCCTAACCCAGTTTCAGAGTGCTATGGAAACACCATTTGTGAGCATTGCTTGCTGTATGTGCAATATCTGATACGTAACATTTACGGAATACCTACTATGTGCCCCTCATGACTTTAAACACTCTCTATATTTGGATGCCTATGTCAGAAGCTTTCTCTATCTCCTGTATACTTTAATAAAACTTTATTACACAAAAGCTCTGAGTGATCAAGCCTCGTCTCTGGCCCCGGATTGAATTCTTCTCCTCCGGGGGCCAAGAATCCCGGTGTCTTCGCGTGATTCAACAATAACCTTTCATCTTGGGGGCTCGTCCGGGATCCTTCAGGACAAGGTAAGGATGCTTGGAGCTCTAGTTCTTTGTTCTCTAGTGAACACGTTTTCTGCTGTGCTTTACTAACTCTACGGTGTGCTTGTGTGAATGAATGACATGCCCTGCGTGAAGCAAGTAAGGAGCCCTGCTCTGCGGTTCCACGGTGATCTCACAGGGCTTATGGCAGAAACCTGTTGGGGGTTTATACCGACCTGCCAATGCCAAGAGGCACCCAATGTCTCCTTCCGAACCGACCAGAAATGGGCAAAGTGTGTGGACTGAACTCTCCTTTCTCGGTCAAACTTTTCTGTCTCTTTGACCATTTCATCGGAGAAGGCAATGGCACCCCACTCCAGTACTCTTGCCTGGAAAATCCCATGGATGGAGGAGCCTGGTGGGCTGCAATCCATGGGGTCACTAAGAGTCAGACACGACTGAGCGACTTCACTTTCACTTTTCACTTTCATGCACTGGAGAAGGAAATGGCAACCCACTCCAGTGTTCTTGCCTGGAGAATCCCAGGGACGGGGGAGCCTGGTGGGCTGCAGTCTCTGGGGTCACACAGAGTTGGACACGACTGAAGTGACTTAGCATGGATCAATGAGTAATCCTCACAATAACTGCATGAATTAGGTGCTGCGATTATTGTTGTTTTACGTATAAAGAAACTAAAGCATAAGTAAAAGGGGCTTCCCTGATAGCTCGGTTGGTAAAGAATCTACCTGCAATGCAGGGGACCCTGATTTGTTTCCTGGGTGGGGAAGATCTGCTGGAGAAGGGATAGGCTACCCACTCCAGTGTTCTTGGTTTTCCTTTGTAGCTCAGCTGGTAAAGAATCTGCCTGCAATGTGGGAGACCTGGGTTCAATTCCTGTGTTGGGTAGATCCTCTGGAGAAGGGAAAGGCTTACTTTTTTTTTCTCTACGTATTTTTCTTTTACATACAAAGAAACTACATTTCCATTGTGTTTTACATATAAAGAAACTAAAGCATAGAGAGGTTAAATTGCTTGTTCAACTTTTCAGTAAGTGGCCAAAGTAGGATTTGAACCTAGAGACTCTAGCTTCCAATTCCAGACTCTTAACTTCCTTTAGTTAAAGCCATGGTTTTTCCAATAGTCATATACCGATGTGAGAGTTGGACCGTAAAGAAGGCTGAGAGCCAAAGAATTGATACTTTCAAACTGTGGTGGTGAGAGTCCCTTGGACTGCAAGAAGATCAAAGCAGTCAGTCCTAAAGAAAAGCAGCTCTGAATATTCATGGGAAGGGCTGAATGCTGAAGCTAAAGCTCCAGTACTCTGGCCACCTGATGCAAAGAGCTGACTCACTGAAAAAGACCCTGATGCTGGAAAAGACTGAAGGCAGGAGGAGAGGGTGGCAGAGGTTAAGATGGTTAGGTAGCATCTCCGACTCAGTGGACATGAATTTGAGCAAATTCTAGGAGAAAGTGAAGGACAGAGGAGCCTATCATGCTGCAGTCCAGGAGATCACAGAGTCAGACTGAATAACAACAAATGCTGTCCTTGAAATATATGTTCTTCTCTAGAGATAGAGAAGTTGTTTGTATTGGTGGGTGTATTTGTATAGGAATAACCAAATATACACAAACATATGTTCATCAACTGATCAAGATGATGACAGAGAAAATCACCAGCTAATAAAATGGTACAAGGCAGGGTGGGAATATGTTATAAGTGAAATCTGTCTTTTAAGCCAGGGACCCCAAAACACAGAGAAAATCGATGAGGAGCCCCTGGTGGAGAGATAGATGGCACAAGATGGATATTCATATCAGGTAAAATATTGCAGCTGGGAGATTAAGCTCCTGGCTGTGACTTCATTGTGAGACTACACTCAGTTAATGCCATTACAATCCTAAACAAGCTACCTCAAGAAGAAATAACTTTCCAGGGCTGCTTCTAACTCAGAATTCAATAAGAAGCATCTCTATTTGCCTCCTACACCTCATCTGCAAAGAAGTGTAGGAATATTGCTCTGTTTTGTTCTATTAGCTGTACATTCTCTATCTCTCTGTGCCTACCAAGACCAGGAGGTAGGTGATAGAATTTCTCCCACCTTCCTCTTGTCTTCTTTTATGTTCTTTGGAGATAAAAGGGCACATGGGGTAGGAAAGAGACAAGTATCCTTTCAGATATGCCTGTCTTTATGTTTGTTTTCAGATCTTAAATAACTGTTGATAGTAACAGCAATAGAAAGATATAAATTCATACGTGTTAAAACTCTGGAAGGATAGAAATTGGTTGTCTTAAAACTTCCAAACTTATCAAAGGGAAAAATGCAGGAAAAAAAATGCAACAAATTACCAAAAAGACAAAAGCATAAAAGAACAATATCAAGGGAAAATAAGATTGCAGAGGTAAGTCTGAAGTAGTTATGTATTTATGATAAATCTGAGTGACTCTGAGACTGGGTTAAAATCTAAGAGCAATGTGTACATGAGCTGTCTAAGATAAAATGACTTCTAAAGACTGAAAAATCAAGAAATGAAAAATGTATCCCAGGCAAATAGTGCTTAAGGGCATGTTCCCTCTCTCTGCCTCTTGCACCTGATTGTAGGGGACCCAGTAGAAAACAGCAGAGACGCTCAAAGAAATGCAAGAGCCATCAGGGGTTGCAAATTGTAACCTGGGGTTCGTGAACTTGGATGGAAAAAAACTGCATATTTTTCACTAATCTCTAACAAATTTAATATTATTTTCAAATATTACAGTAATATTTCAAAATATCACTTTTGAAATATTACTATGTTTGTTGTAGGCAATAAACATAGTAATTAGAAGTAATTTCTTGTCCCTTAGAACTCAAATGTATACTACCACCCTTTTTTCCTCAGCCAGAAATCTTCAGGAGTGCAGTAGATAGAAACAGAACAAAAAAGTAAGCAAGCAAGTAAGCAAATAAAAACCCTCATAGGAACAACAGAAACTAAAAGGGAAAAATTGATTCCTTTCCAAATCACAACTAAAAATATAAAATGCTTATTTAACCTCTCCTCTATAAGAAAGCTGAAACATTTTGCTGAAGGGCATAAAAAACTTGATTAGAAAGACAAAGCTGTTGAAGGAAAGGCCCGATTTTGTGAAACTGTCGATTTCCCTTCCTATTGGGTAAATCTAAAATATAGTGTAGTCCTGATCACATAACAATGAGATTTTTAAAAAACAAACCGGAAATTGCAGAATGACCTTAAGGAAGAATCTATGTATAGGAGGGGTTTATTTCTGGGTTTTTAAATTTTGCTGTTGTTTTTGTTTTTGTTTTTTTTTTCAGTTAAAAAGAGTGATGAATAGGGTCAAATTTATGTTGATATGTTGAAAGTATTCTTTATCCTTATTTAGTAAATCATGGACAAATTGGCCAACTTGCTGTGTGTGTGGGGTGGGGCATAGAGGAAGAGGTAGCTTCCAACTTCCATTTTAAATCTAAATAAATTCCTGGTGGATTAAAGGTATTAAATATAAAAAATCGTGAAAGTTGCAGAACAAAATATAGGTGAATATTTATAAAGATTCAAGGTAGAGAGTCAGTGCTCAGATAGACACCAAAGGTAGAAACAGTAAGGTACAATAAAATATATTTTATGTAGTGAAAACGAAAATCTTCAGGACATTAAAAACACTTCAAAGATATAAAGACAAATGATCAAAGTGAGAGAAAAGAAAAAGATTTTAGTAACATATGGATATGAGAGTTGGACTGTGAAGAAAGCTGAGCGCCACAGAATTGATGCTTTTGAACTGTGGTGTTGGAGAAGACTCTTGAGAGTCCCTTGGACTGCAAGGAGATCCAACCAGTCCATCCTAAAGGAGATCAGCCCTGGGATTTCTTTGGAAGGAATGATGCTAAAGTTGAAACTCCAGTACTTTGGCCACCTCATGCAAAGAGTTGACTCATTGGAAAAGACTGTGATGCTGGGAGGGATTGGGGGCAGGAGGAGAAGGGGACGACAGAGGATGAGATGGCTGGATGGCATCACTGACTCGATGGACGTGAGTCTGAGTGAACTCCGGGAGTTGGTGATGTACAGGGAGGCCTGGCGTGCTGCGATTCATGGGGTCACAAAGAGTTGGACATGACTGAGTGACTGAACTGAACTGAACTGAACTGAATGAAAGACAGAGGGTTAATATCTTTAATACAGACACGCTAGTGAGAACAAGGGTGAATACCTTACCCAGGGATCAAACCCAGCAGCAAATGCTTTATCATCTGAGCTACTATGTAAGAGAAACAGTTCCTGAATTGGTCATATATTTTTCAACTTACAATCAAAGAAATTCAAAACAAAACGTGAGCTACATTTTCCTACTATGTTGACAAAAAAGATCTGTATTTCTAAAATCATAGCCATTATGAGGTATGGTGACCCAAGGACGAAAGAGCAGATAAAACCAAGGAGGGTATTGGAATGTAGGAACAGAAAAACCAGACCTTTATTGTCTTTCCCTCCCCCATGTTGTAACTATTAACGGAACAGTATAACCTGTCTCCCCTCCTACCCCATAGGGAGAAGGCAATCACCCTACTCTTCCCCCACCCAGTATACATGCCTTAGCCAATCAGCAAATGGCCTGCAAGACCCTGATCCCACTCCTTGTACCCTGGGTATAAAAGTGAACCAAGGACCCCTGTTCAACCTCGGTTCTCCCTTGAGCTGGCCTGCTGTTCCAACAGCGTCTCCCATTCTAATAAACTTTATTTCCCTCTCCTTCTGTCTCATGTCTGGAAATTCTTTTCCAACCCGCACACAGACCATGACATGAGGGGAAGAAGATTTTCATTTAATGTGGGTAGACACATACATGGGATTCCCAGGTGATGTGAATAGTAAAGAATCTTCCTGCCAATGCAGGAGATGTAGCTTTGATAAGGAAGATCCCCTGGAAAAGGGAATGGCAACTGTGGAAAGCAATTTTTAAAATTCATCCAAAATTATTAATGATAAAAAATATTCAGATCACTTAGCTAAGTTAAGAAAAAGTCATTTATAAAATTATTTACACAGAAATAACATTTTTATATTTGAATTTTATATTCAATTACACATAATTGAATATAGGACATTTTACAATTAACACAAATTACTCTTTAATGAGAAAAGCAAACAATTTAATAAGTAGTAGTTCTGTAATTATAAACTGCTGTATTTAATGTTATTTTCTCCTTATGAAAATTTTAAATATCACTAAATTTCCATTACTCATTTAAATCCTGTACATAAATTTCTTTTACTTGCAGACCATCATGTGAGATGTATAATGAGAAATGATTTACTGAAATCTTATGAATATCTCTATCCTCCTATCACTAAGCATTTACCAAGAAGGAAAAAAAGGAGGAAGAGAAAAGATGTATAGTTTTTTTATTTTTTCAATATGTTGTCTAGCTAAAAGCTAATGGAATGTATCTCCAATGTTATGTGCAGTATAGTGTGATATTAAGTTATATAAAATTGTGGAAGGGAAATGAGACCCTTTTTTTTTTTTTTTTTTTGCAACTTGAAAGAATATGATTCCTCATTTTGTCTGTTCCATTCCATTTCTCTTGTGTTGGTGTTTCCCTCATGCCTTTATTAAGAATGAAGTTCTAGGTCAAGTTCAGTTCGGTTCAGTTGCTCAGTCCTGTCTGACTCTTTGCAACCCCATGAATTGCAGCACGCCAAGCCTCCCGGTCCATCACCAACTCCCGGAGTTCACTCAAACTCACATCCATCGAGTTGGTGATGCCATCCAGCCATCTCATCCTCTGTCGTCCCCTTCTCCTCCTGCCCCTAATCCCTCCCAGCATCAGGGTCTTTTTCAATGAGTCACCTCTTTGCATGAGGTGGCCAAAGTACTGGAGTTTCAGCTTCAGCATCAGTCCTTCCAAAGAAATCCCAGGGCTGATCTCCTTCAGAATGGACTGGTTGGATCTCCTTGCAGTCCAGGGGACTCTCAAGAGTCTACTTCAACACCACAGTTCAAAAGCATCAATTCGTCGGTGCTCAGCTTTCTTCACAGTCCAACTCTCACATCCATACGTGACCACTGGAAAAATCACAGCCTTGACTAGACAGACCTTTGTTGTCAAAGTAATGTCTCTGCTTTTTAACATGCTATCTAGGTTGGTCATAACTTTCCTTCCAAGGAGTAAGTGTCTTTTAATTTCATGGCTGCAATCACCATCTGCAGTGATTTTGGAGCCCCCCAAAATAAAGTCTGACACTGTTTCCACTGTTTCCCCATCTATTTCCCATGAAGTGATGGGACCAGTTAACCTGGATGTATTGAGGATTCTCTGTTGTTTTATTATCTCGCCTTACAAGGAATGAGAGAAAGCTTTAAGTTAGCTTATGTGTGACATGCATCATTTAGAGATAGTAGATTGAATCTGTATGAAGCAGTCACTTCTGACAGCAAGCATATGTGGGTGTCCAATATTGCTAATTGTTAGTTTACTAAGAATTATATAAGCTGATGGGTCAGTGAGAAATAAACCCTCATTGCTGTGACTTAGAAGGAACCTAGTGAATGGGGAAGTAAGCTGTTTTTCATATGGTAGTTCCAGTGGATATGGCTTTTGATGGTTAGTTTTATGTGTCAACTTGACTGGGGAACAGATACCTGGTTAAAAATAATTTCTGGGTGTGTCAATGAGGGTGTTTCTGAAATAGATTCACATTTGAATTGAGTAAAGCAGATGTCCGTCCCCAGTGTGGATGTGTCATCCAATTGGTTGAGGGCCTGAGTAGAACAGAGAGGTAGAGGAAGGTTGAATTTGCTCTCTGCTTCACTTCTTGCACTGGGGCACCAATCACCCTAAGCATTCCTACTGCCCAAGCCTTCAGACTCAGCGTAGAATCTGCAGCTCTCAAGGCTTTAAACTCCACCACCAGTTTTCCTGGGTCTCTAACTTGCAGAAGTCAGATTATGAGAATTCTCAGTCTCGTTAATAATGTGAGCCGATGCCTTATAAAATATCTTCTTCTATATGTATCTCCTACTGGTTCTGTTCCTCTGGAAAAGTCTGACCAGTATGTGGACCAGTGAGAAACAAACCCCAATTTCCGATAATTGATTTGAGGGAAAACACTAGAAGAGGACAGAACCCAAACTAACCTGCTCATTTAGAAAATACTCCAAGATCTGATTTCACTTCCCACTAAATCAGAAACTGAAGTGGGAACTGAGAATCATTTGAGCCATGCTCTAAAAAAGAGGTGTCTTCTGCTGCTGGCCATTCCATCTGAAACTGGGTCGAACTATCAAGTCACAAATCTAGGTGATGAAATTGCTTATAAAACTTCTAAATACTAATGTATTATCCATAATTTTCCAGAATAAACTTACTGCAAATTAGTTCACAAATTCCAAACCATGGAGATGCTAATAATTGTGTCCACTGGGTTAACCCAGGCAAAATAGGAGATGCTGGGTAGGGTTGGGGAACCCGGAGGTAGAGAAGCAAGGAATAGAAATGAGGGTTGCTCTTGAGGAACAAGGTGAACTGGACTCTCAGTTTCTCAGACTTGTATTTGATATGCCAGGCACACTTGTGCCTCCTTTGAGTTCAGAAGAATCAGCCTCCTTTGTTTAACTACCTCAGATGTTCAGACTGAATAGTGTTGCAAGTAGATGAATAGACTGGGAGATCACGGAGGACACATTTTTGAGAATAGATACCAAGTCTAATAAAAGTTAGAAGGATATTAACTATGTGTCCTCCAGAGTGATATTAGACACTGATAAGCTGTCTCAGTTATTGAGTATGACACATTGTCTTGGATACTTCCCTTTTTCCTTCCCACCCCCAGGTTTCACCATACAATTGGCATAATTCAAGTACCTGAGGCACAGATGACCTAACCCTTCTGGAAACTTTGAGTCATTAAATTCTTCAGGGTCTTCACCTAAATATTAAAGGAGAAAATTAAGCTCATGTTGCTGCCCAGGACTGATTCTTCTCATTGAGCTTTTATTTGATGGAATCTTCAGAATTCTTTAGGAGTTTATATGGGAAAAGAAAAGTATTTAGACCTTTATGAATAGATATTTTTTTCCCTAAGATAGGGGATTTTAGGGGAAAAATAAGATTTAGGTTTTATCAAAACTTGAAAAGCTGATGGAAATTCCCTGGAAGTCCCATGGTTAAGACTTGGTGCTTTTACTGCTGAAGCCCAGGTTCAATCCCTGGTCAGGGAACTAAGATCCTGCAAGTGGTGTGGCCAACTTGAAAGGTGAAGGCAAAAAATAACTTTAGTTTCTGAAATAGATCCTGGGCTTGGGGGGCAGGTGTGATTCTGAAATTTCAGCTCTGTGTAAAACTAATATGCTTTCTAAAAGCTTATTTCCTGTTAATTTATCTTATGGTACTGTTTATTCAAAGGACAGTGGAACGATTTTTTTGTTTTATTTTGTTTTGTTTTTGAAGAGCATACTTCTAAAGTAGGTGAAAATTTCACATTTCATTGAGCCCAGCTAAAATGGATAAATAGGTGAATGATAATTTCTTGGTCTTGCTTGAGTACGGAAGCAAGTAACTGCTCAGGTAACACAAAACATAAAGTTGGCAAGTGGACAATTCATTTTCTGTACAGTTTTATTGACTCTGCTGACTTGTTCAGCACATACTGTTAATTAAAGTTAATAAATTTCAAAAATATTTTTATAATTACAAACAATATTATGAGCAAAACTAATTGAAAAACACCATGAGCATTTGAAAAATAGCCCATTTAAAAGTTGAGTTTTACGATGCCCCAAAGACATATCTGTGTTAAAGATAGAAACTTGGAATAAAAAATGTTCATAGTTTTTATGTAATTGGAGAGATCTATGAATCAGTGGGTGGGAATACAGTTTCCTTGCTGTTCATTTAGCAACAAAACAAGAAGTTGGCAGAGTTCATTTCTAATTACCACTAGAGGCTGTCTTGTACCAGGGAGATGCTTTATTCCAGGGATTCTTGAACAGAGTCAATGAGTGGGCAGTGTTGTGGGTTGGATCGTGTAATTTCTCCTCCCCAGAAAGATATCCAGGGCTGTCACAGAGGTCATCAAATTAAAATGAGGTCATTAGGGTGAGTCCTAATCCAATATGACAGGTGTCCTCACAAAAGGGGGACACTTGGACCCAGAGACAGACACACATAGAGGACAAGCAATGTGAACAGACACAGGGAGGGATTGGCCATCTGCAGGCCGAGGGGAGGGGCCTGGAACAGCTCCTTGGCTCACAGTCCTCAGAAGGGACCAGCCTGCTGACGCCCTGATTTTGGATTTTGTAACCTCCAGAATACTACAAGATAATACATTTCTGTTGCTTAAGCCACCCGGTTTGTGTCACAGTAGTCCTAGAAAATTAATACAGGTGGTTGGCATACAAGATGGTGCACAAGATGTGTGTGTGTGTGAGTGGAAGGACTTCTCCTTTCCCTTCCTCTTCCCAGCACAGGACATATAAAGCACTAGGATAATGGAAAGAGGAAGAGTCTTTAAGGAAAGTATAATATAAACAAACGGGCAAAAATGGATCAAAGTACCATGCTGCAGATTCTGAATGCTTTAGATGCTGGGAAAGGAGCCAGTGTTCTCATTCTTGTGTTGGAGGAGTGGTTGTATTGGAGACTCCTGATTGAGAAGACAAGGTACGCCCTGGAGAGATGCCCTTGCACTGCGGTGAATTTTTGTCAGGTCAGGCTCCTCACCACTGCCTCTGTGGGAATGGGGTGGGCAAAATCCTCATTGAGAAGCCTCAGTGCTGTGGGCCGTGGTGAGCCCTGTAGTAGCTTTTCCAGGACCAGGAAGGCTCTGCTTCAGCAACGGCGTGTCATGTAAAGCCACTGAGCCCCCCAGAGGCGGGTGATATGTGATGACCTTCTAGGGCTCAGGGTGATGTGTGATGACTTGGGGAGAGGAGAAACACTGAGGGTTCTTAGGGCAGTGCTTCTGCCTCTGATAGTGGGGATGGGGTGACAAAATGAGACCACTGGGTTTGCTACATTCAAGAAAATACTTTCCCCTGAAGGCAGCCCATCTAGAAGTTATTTAATCACCAAAACCTTAGAATTAATTCACATTGACTTTTTTTTTTTTGAGGTCTAGGCATCTGAATCCTTGGTGATACATTGTTGGCAATGGATTGTTTACTCATTCCCCCCACCCCCTACCCCCAGGCACATACCATACAGGTTCAGAAAAAAATCTTAGCAATTTAAAGATTTCTCTCTTGAGTTCCTTCTAATCAAGGAAAACATTTTGAGAGCTGTTTACCACCCAAAGTATTTCAGTTGTTTGGGATTAAAAAGCCTAGGAGTGGTCCATTGTCACCCATAGTGGCATCGACAACCCAGGATACTTAATAGACGGGTACTAACCAGTACTCTTGCCTGGAAAAATCCCATGGAAGGAGGAGCCTGGTAGGCTGCAGTCCATGGGGTCGCTAAGAGTCGGACACGACTGAGCGACTTCACTTTCACTTTTCACTTTCATGCATTGGAGAAGGAAATGGCAACCCGCTCCAGTGTTCTTGCCTGGAGAACCCCAGGGATGGTGGAGCCTGATGGGCTGCCATCTATGGGGTCGCACAGAGTTGGTCACGACTGAAGCGACTTAGCAGCAGCAGCAGCAGCAAACAGTATTTGAACTCAATATTCAATCTGACAAAAGGCCAGCTAGGATACCACCACATTTATAGAGTTTGCTTCAAAGTTGCACCAAACCAGGGCTCGGGTTGCTCTCCTATTCAGCTTGGATCTGGCAGAGATAGTGTCTGCTGCTTCCCAAGAGGCTGACTTGCCTCTCATGAAGAGGTTAGTGGTTTCTGCTACTAAACCAGGATAGTCCCTCTGGTCTCCGTAGGACTACAGAGAGATGTACGGTGGGAGGGTGACATTTGAATTGAGGGCATGAGCTCAGAATCCCTCCTCTCAGATGCATGGGGAGATTTCTACCATTCCTAAACAAAGAAGAAGTACACCCCTTGTTAAGAACTTAATCTGGAGCCAACAGTGTCCAGATGGGGGCTGCAAATGGTACACTGGAAGCAGAGTGACCTAGGATATGTGTGGGTGTGGCAAAAGGAGTGGTGGAGTGTTGTGTGAGCTCTTGGTTCCAGGACCAAATGGTGTAGGCAAAGCATGTGTGGAGAAACCTCAGGACCTTTCACCCAGAAGTGGGGACAGGAAGGGATACTGACCTCTGTGAGGACTGAGGTTTCTGTGGAGGGGGGCATAGTCGGATGGGTCTGTTTTCTCTTACTCTCATTCTCATTGGTGGAAAAACACATAAGAACACATTGAAAATGCCCACAGGATTTCTGAGCATTGAACGTACCAGGAAGCTATACATGGCTCTTTCCCTCTATCCCTTGTCTCTTCTCCCTCCCAAAATGCCCTGCCCAAGAACCATCTAGATGGCATTTGGTGGGGTGGAGGAAGGATTCTGTTCAGTCACTCAGTCATGTCCGACTCCTTGCAACCCCATGAGCCACAGCACGCCAGTCCTCCCTGTCCATTACCAACTCCCAGAGTTTACCCAAACTCATGTCCATCGAATCAGTGATGCCATCCAGCCATCTCATCCTCTGTTGTCCCTTTCTCCTCCTGCCCCCAATCCCTCCCAGCATCAGAGTATTTTCCAATGAGTCAACTGTTCGCATGAGGTGGCCAAAGAACTGGAGTTTCAGCTTTAGCATCATTCCTTCCAAAGACATCCCAGGGCTGATCTCCTTCAGAATGGACTGGTTGGATCTCCTTGCAGTCCAAGGGACTCGCAAGAGTCTTCTCCAACATCACAGTTCAAAAGCATGAATTCTTTGGCGCTCAAGGATTACCTGCACATTAAATGAGAATATGCTAAAGTTCAAAATTAAAGAGAATCTTTTCAGTGTCCAAGGAGCCTTGGAGAAGTTAAAACTGGAATAGGAGAGGAGGTTTCTCTCCTGTCTCTAAGGTGGTGGCTATGTGGGTGTGTGTCTTAAGCGTTAAGAACTAAGGTCCCACTCCGGTAAAAAGTGAAATCTGAGGAAATACACTGTTTTATATATTCTTTGGGGCTTTATGTGTCTGATAGGTTAATAGTAAGACAATTTAGATCTAGACTTTACTACTCCACTCTTTCCACAAGAAGCCAAAAATACTGGGGTTTCAGGAATATATGTGATTTTTTTCCTAGGCAGAGGACATAGAGATGAAAAACTGGATATAATTTAATAACTAGTACTGGAGTTCTTTTATTATTCCTTGCCAGCCTATAATAACTGGGGAGTTGGGAGGATGAAGGTGTGATGACCACCGTGGTAGGATGTGAACCTACTATGTGCCAGGTTCATGGACACATAATAGCTTACTTACCCTCGCAAAACTATAGGAGGTGGATATTATTATCTTCATTATCCAGATGAAGGACTTGCATTTCAACACAGTTAAATGGTTTTAACCATGATAAAAAGCTCATGTACAGATCCCTACTCAAGCCCTGTCCAGATTCTGTTCATTTTGTCACACTGTCTTCTAGAATGTGTATGAGTGTGTGCCTATAAAGAGTCCCTTTTTTCAGTAGAATGGTGCTGCTTCTATGGCTAAAGACTAGATGTCTTTTTCCCTTAGGTCTTCACCTTAGCAGCTTTAGGATAAGCAGTTATGACTGATCCTACCTCTGCCTTGAGGACCCAAATGAGACTTAAAGCTGGCCTTGTCTTGTTGAATTATGTTTTGACTACTTTTAGCAAGTGAGTCACTTTCAAAATGCATTATTCCTCTGAATGTATTCATAGGTGGAACACTGAGTGAATTCAGTGGGAGATTAAAAGGATTTGGGGGCCTTTACCAGAACTGTCAATTTAAATGCACTTGTTTTCCCAAGGGACATTTGTAAATTATCAATATAATATTTTATTCAATCCCTTTCTTCCTAGTCATGCAAAATATTCTGGAAACAACTTACCTCATTGCATCAAAGAGCAAAGAAAGAGCTCTGGAGGTGATGGTACCAGGTCTGTTTCAGTAAGGGTGGGGTTGGAGAGAATTAAGTAAACTTTAGTGAAATTGAAATCCAAATTACTACAGATGATGGAGTTGATATTGTGCCATTTAGCTTGTTTTGATGATTGCACTTTTCAACATCTCCCGTAGTCAACAGTGGTAAACAAAACCTTTGAAAATGTTGCTTCACAGAGGTCTTACCGTGACAGGAAAACACCCTGAGTCTAGCCATTCTTGCCTTTGATAAGGAGAGCAGAGTTTCATTTGCTTATCCATTTTGTGCTGTACCTATAAACATATTTACCAAGTTGATTCTCAGTAATTTTTCTTCTTTCTTAATGTAAACACTGATGACTTATATAGGTGGAGATACTGACATTCCTCTGAATTTGGATGGGCCTCTGAATCTACTGTATCTTGCAAAGCTGTGCTTAGTTGTAACACTGTGTTGGAAATGCACAAGGAAGCTTTTCTCATTTAAGCTTAATATGCTTATTTAGTGGCAGAAAGCTAAGAATGCAGCAGATGGTATCTGAGAACCATGAAACCCATAAAATGTCTCTAAGAATTCTAAAACAAATTATTTTAATATATAATCGGTTGGAGGAGGAGTTTGTTGTTAGTTGCTCAGTTGCTCTTTGCAACCCCGTGGACTAGAGCCCATCAGGCTTCTCTGTCCATGGAATTCTCTCAGCAAGTATACTGGAGTTGGTTGCCATGCCTTCCTCCAGGAGATGATTAATGTTAATATCCAATGGGCTCTACAGCTCACTAACAAGAAACTCTGAGAGCGAGAGTCAGTGACAAGAGAACTGGACTATAGTTACTTACATTTTTCTCTATGTAACCATTTCTGCCCATTTCCCAGCCCCCTGCCGACTCTAGTTTTGTGGATAAAATCTATAATCTCCTTAGAATCTAATGCATTTTTCCATCTTCAGTCTTGCAGCCGAGAATGGCAGCAGATACCATGCAGGACGCTCTTGTTAAGGCAGTTGAAACGGCCAGAAAGTTCCTGCTCGTAGAATGTTTCCTAAACGTTGCCAAGCTGCACAGTTCCTTAGCATATGGCTTTCTTCTCTGGGGTCTCCAGGCCTTTGGTTATACTTGAAGGCATTTTAACTTCCAGGATTTTGCCTCACTGCCCCACCGCTGTTGTAAAGTATTTTCCCTGAGTGGGGGTAATTACTTCAGTAAATATGAAACACTTCTGTGGCAGCCTCCTCATGTTCATTTGCCTGGAATGAACCCAGTTCTATTCAGAATATCTAGAACCTCAAAATGCAGGGTTTACATTCTCTCATATCTGAGGTTTATAAGTGTTCATATATTAGAAAGGCTCTTCTTCCAGAAGATTTTAAATGATATTTGTATGTGCTAATGTTACATTTTTAAAAGCATAGGTTCTTGGCTTTTAGTTGCTTATAATAAATGCTGAGAAGTGTTCCAAGTTGAAGATGTCTGTTAATTCTCATACAATGCTCATTTTTCTTCTTTTAGATATTAGTTTTTTCCCCTCACAATTCCAAGAAAGCAACATAGGTGTGATTTTTCCCCCCCTAACTGTCTCTACTATATCTCTAGAGTGCACTAAAAAAGAGTTTAGCCCTCTGCCCATCTCCATCCACATTTTTTTTGGTTACAGCATTCTGCCTTTAAAAAGAAAGAAATATCATCATTTGCAACAATATAGATGGACTGAGAAGACATTTTATGTATATACCACATAGTCTTTATCAGTTTATCTATCAATGAACATTTGATTTGTTTCTATATCTCATTGTTGTTCAGTCACTCAGTCATGTCCAACTCTGCGACCCCATGGACTGCAGCACACCAGGCTTCCCTGTCCTTCACCATCTCCTGGAGCTTGCTCAAACTCATGTCCATTGAGTCAGTGATGCCATTCAACCATCTCATCCTCTGTCATCCCCTTCTCTTCCTGCCCTCAATCTTTCCCAGAATCAGGGAAAGTTTTTTTTTTTTTAGGGTTTTTTCTAATGAGTCAGCTCTTTGCATCAGGTGGCCAAAGTATTGGAGCTTCAGCGTCAGCATCAGTCCTTCCAATGAATATTCAGGGCTGATTTCCTTTATAATTGACTGACTTGATCTCCTTGCTGTCCAAGGGACTCTCAAGAGTCTTCTCTAACACCACAGTTTGAAAGCATTGATTCTTCTCATGTTCAATCCTTGGGTCAGAAAGATCCCCTGGAGAAGGGAAAGGCATCTGCTCTAGTATTCTTGCCTGGAGAATCCCATGGACAGAGGAGCCTGGTGGGTTACAGTCCATGGGATTGCAAAGAGTTGGACATGACTGAGTGACTAACACACATGTGCTATTCTAAATAGACTGGAAAAGAGAATCTTGCCTTTCCAGCTATACCCTAGTTGAAACCAAAGGAGGCAGCATAGTTCTTTAAGGACTCCTCAAGCAGCTAGAGTGGACAGGATGGCCTTTTCTATCTGAAGCCCTCCAGAGAGCTCCATGCCATTGGTGTTAGTCAGGAGAAGGTAGGTAACACTGCAGTAACTAATAACCCTCAGTCACAATGCCACATACATTCATTTATTGCTCATGTCACATGAGGAAGGTAGGTCAGTGAAAGGCTTTACAGCACACCATAGAAAGGGGACTCAGACTAAGAGAGGTCCCACTATTCCGGGAGCTGTCCTATGGAAATACATGACCTTCTCAGTCTCTGCAACAGGAGAAGAGAGTACTAGAGTGACTTTCACTTGGCAATTAAATGCTTTGACCCAGAGGTAACTTGCCACTTCCATTCATAGCCCATGGCCTGAACTAATTACATAACCCTGCCTAACTGCAACCCTGTGTACCTGGAGGAAACATGAGCAGGACTTGAATAAGCACTCAGGATCTTTATGACCAACGGCAAGGGAAGCAACATGGATCAACGAATGCATGATAAAGGCATTGGACTGGGTGGCCAAATGGACACACTACACATGCCCTCACCTGGTGCCATTTTCCCCCATGCAACACTTTCATAATGCTGAAAAGGGAGACCCACAAGAGTCTCATATCCATATAAGGGAGCAGAGCCAGTAGTAGTGACTGGAAGCCATTTGAGAGATCTGGCTCCTTTGGTAGACGCCTGAGGATAAATGATGATTAGAAAAAAAAACATGGCTTACATAAACAGTGGAAGCCAGCTAAGGACACAGTGTCCCATTTTCACTCATACAGTGGCCTACATAAGCCACCTCACCATTCACACACATAGAATTTAGGTGCTATTTTAGGCAGAAAGGGAGAGATCCTGAATTTATTTGAGAATATCCTAGAAGTGACTAGCCCTGCATTATTCAGGATTAAGTTTCGGCTATAAGTGGAATAAGAGTTCAAGATCAATGTTATATTATTTTGAGTAAAATCATACCTTCAACCATGGTGTGTAAGTATGACTGGTACATGATGATGAGTTACTAAGATAACTGAGTGACAGAAAGACATACCTTTCAGGAGGGGAACAGGATGGGAAAAGTGAAGAAAAAAAAATGGGAGAGACGCCAGTGCCCAACCCTGACACACAGGCAGAAAACAGGCGTTCCTAGGAGTAGGCAAGAAGGATTTGACTAAGTGGGAATTATATTTAGCATCCTCCAATTTTATATTGCTTTGCTTCAGTGCTTTCTTAGGATAAGAACTGGGGCCCTGATGGAAGGAAGAAGTTATCTCTGTTTGCAGATGACATGATCATATACAGAGAGAATCCTAAAGACTCCAACAAAAAACTACTAGGCCTAATAAACAAATTCAGTAAAGTTGCAGGCTCCAGAATCAACATACAAAAATCAGTTTTGTTTCTATACACTAATAACAAATTATCTGAGAGATAAACTAAGAAAGCTGTATTTAAAACAGTATTGAAAAGAATAAAGTACTTAGAAATTTAACCACATAATGAAAGATCTGTGCACCAAAAACTATGAAACATTAATAAAAGAAATTGAAGAAGACACAACTATGGAAAGATATCCTGTGTTCATGGATTGGAAAAAGTATTATTAAAATGTCCACTACCCAAAGTGACCTACAGATTCAATGCAATCCTTATCAAAATTCCAAAGGCATTTTTCATGGAAATAGAACCAAAACCCTAAAATTCACATGGAACCACAAAAGACCCAAATAGCTCAAGCAATCTTGAAAAAGAACAAACCTAGAGGCATCACAGTTCCTGATTTCAAATCACATTGCAAAGCTATCAAAACAGTATCATACAAGTATAAAAACAGGCACTTAGATCAGTGTAACAGAGTAGAAAGCCATGCATATAAGGTCAACTAATCTTTGACAGACTAACAAGAATACATAATGGGGAAAGGATAGTCTCTTCAATAAACTGGATGACCACATGCAAGAGAATAAAATTGGACCCATATCCAAGCATGCCTTGGATCCAGCAGAAGATTCTAAGCCATGGTTGTGAATTTGGGTTTGATTGGAGAAGGCAATGGCACTGCACTCCAGTACTCTTGCCTGGCAAATCCCATGGACAGAGGAGCCTGGTAGGCTGCAGTCCATGGGGTTGTGAAGAGTCAGACATGACCGAGCGACTTCACGTTCACTTTTCACTTTCATGCATTGGAGAAGGAAATGGCAACCTACTCTGGTGTTCTTACCTGGAGAATCCCAGGGACTGGGGAGCCTGGTGGGCTGCCGTCTATGGGGTCGCACAGACTCAGACACAACTGAAGTGACTTAGCAGCAGCAGCATACGGCCACAAGATTAAAATGTTTTCAGCAGGGGGAACATGACTTGATTGATATTACCAAATACCCTAGCTTCTGTGAGGAGACTGTGCTAAGAAAAAGACTGAAGAACAGATAGCAGGTAGGTGGCCTGCAGGAGAGATGCTGTAGGCCCACCCCACATGGTGCCCATGAAGACAGGCCAGGTGGGAACTTCTCCAACTGGTCACTAGCCCTCAGAACCATCCTGCCAGGAAAGTGCTGGCATCCCTCAGCTGAGTGGCTTCTGTTAATGCATCAGAATACCACAGCTGTCTGACTCCCAAGCCCAGCCTTGTCTGCTGTGCTGCCAGCCTCCTACTGCCTTTGAAGCCTCCCTGTCCCACATCCATTTCCCTGCTCCTGATGAGAGCCTGAGATACCACTGTTACTGCCAGTAGAAAGAAATTCTTTCTCTTTTTTTTTCCTTTCTTAGAACATAGGTTCTCATCCTAGGCTACCTGTGCCCATTCAGCTAGCCAATAACAGTCAGGGGAATGTCCCCTAGATCTTCACCAGGCTTAGCTGTGACACCTATTTCCTCTTCCGCCTTCCTTCAGTCACCCAAAAAGGGTTAACAGAAATCTGGTGGTCTGTCTCAGGGTTTACTCACCCCTGTCTAAGTCTAATAATGACGACTGAGGTCCATGGATGACAAGCACACAGCCAGTGCATTGAGCCTTAAATCGTCCCAGAAGGGACTTCCCTGGTGGTCCAGTGGTTAAGAATCTGCCTGCCAATGTAGGGGACAGAGTTTCGATCCCTGGTCCGGAAAGATCCCACATGCCGCGGAGCAACTAACCCTATGTGCCTCAACTACTGAGCCTGCACTCTAGAGCCAGCGAACCACAACTACTGAGCCCAAGCGCCCTAGAACCCGTGTTCTGCAACAAGAGAAGCCACCTCACCGAGAAGCCGGAGCACTGCAGCTAGAGAGTAGCCCCTGCTCACTGCAACTAGAAAAATGCAGGCAGTAATGAAGACCGAGAGAAGCCAAAAACAAAATAAAGTTTTTAAAAGTGCTGCATTATGACTGAATCACTTTGCTGAACACTTGAAACCAACACAAAATTGTTAATTGACTATGCTCCAGTATAAAATGTAGGAAAATTTCAGAAGTCCCAGAAGATTCTTTTTTCCAAACACCAGCTGACAAAACTAAAGGTGTCATGCTCAATCACCTCTAAAACCTCTCATTGGGAATAAAAATTATCCCCATAACAGGCTTACTTTTTGATTGTGAGAAATGCACTAACACATGGTCTCTTAAAAGTCCATGTCCCTTTCATTATGCTTTTAAGAGAGTCAGAAATACTGGTCCAAGAAGGCATTCCTCCTAAAGAATTCTTTGGGTTTAAGGCCAGGTCTGCTCCATCTGCTATAATAAAAACTATAGACCAAGTGGCTTAAACAACAGACATTTATTTCCCACAGTTCTGGAGGCTGGAAGGTTCAAGATCCAGGTACCAGCTGACTCTATTCCTGGTGAAAGCCCTCTTCCTGGCTTTCAGATAGTCACTGTCTTGTGTCTCATTCTTATAAAGCCACTAATCCCATTGTGAGGACTCCACTCTCATGACCCCATCAACCCTAATTACCTCCCAAGTGTTCCTTGTCCAAATACCACCATACTGAGCTTCATGGTATGAATTTTTCAGGGGGACACAATTCAGTCCATAACACCATGTGATATTACGGTTTTGAAGCTGCTGTGCTATGCTCAGTCCTGCTCGACTCTTTGTGATCCCTTGGACTGTAGCTCATGGAATTCTCCAGGCAAGAATACTGGAACAGGTGCCATTTCCTTCTCCAGGGGATCTTCCCAACCCAGGGAGTGAACCCACATCTCCTATACTGGCAGGCAGATTCTTTACCACTGCACCTCCTGGGAAGCCCACAGACTTGGAGAGCTTTCTCAATTTATATTATTTCTTGATTCTTATTTGTTTCTCCATTCCCAATACCCAGGGTAACTAATAGTGTCAGTGAGGCTAGGCTGGGTTCATTTAGTTGGGCTTCAATAAGACACAGGATTTCAAAGCTTCTCAATTCAAGTACCACAATCAATTCATAGACCAGGGGAAACATCAGAGGCCCACAGTAGGTTAATTTACCCATTGCATATTCCATGTGGCTGAAATTCCATAAGTTCTCTGCTGAGAGGTATGAGGAATCTTAGAGAAATTTAGGTTTCTTGTGTGTTGCTTCACACTTCTCAAATAATGAAATGGATGTAAGAATTCAGTCTTCAGATCTCATTATCAAAACTGGTGGTGAGTCGGGTGAAGCGGATTGGACTTCCTGCCTGTCTACAAAGGCGTGCAGGGGGCAATGCCTGAGTTCCAGCCCTGCTTCTGCAACAAATTGGCTGTGGACCTTGACAAGTCACTTCACTCTCCCGAGGCTGCTTCTCGATTTGCAAACAGGGGTGATAAGACATCCTCTGAGCACCTGACCAGAATGCTTAGAAGGGCCAATACCAAGGCAGCAGTTTAAGACTGTGATGCTGTTATGGTCACATCTGATACTCACCCTCTAGAAATTGTTTAAGGTCTTGGTTTCCCAGAATTACTATACAATCAGCATTCCAGAACTGGTGAGTAGAAGTAATCAATCTTTTCTGCTGGTTTTGTGCACGTGGTTGTCCCCAACATTTGTTTAAGATCCTCAACATGATGACCAGGAATAAGATATGTCCCTAAAACCTGAGCTCTCCTCCAAGCACAGGCACTTGTCTCAAATGTCACTTAGGAGACTGTTATCAAGGAACTCTATTTTGCCTTTTTCTCTTCACAGCAAAAGGCTCTTAAAGGATTGACTCTTTAATGGTAACAAAACAAGCCACTGTTTAGCTCCTTATAAAAGGTTAGGGTACTTGGCAGGCACGAAGAGAAGGAAAGTTATTAATTTACACTTTTCCCTTTCCTCTGACTCTAGCTGTCTTGTCTCTCAACCAAATACATCAAAGTAATCTGTGCACCAAAATTGAGGTGATCAGTTCTAGAAAGGGGAACTTTAACAGGTAGGCAGATAAACCAATTTAGAAAATCTAGCTGGAATGGAAGGCAAACCGTGTGTGTACAAACAGAAGAGTAAAGCTCTGAAATGAAACCCAAGATGTTAGCCAAACCTGTAGACAGCTTGCCTGGCTCAGTGGATGTGGTGCGGTGTGGGAGACTGTGTTGGAAGGAAGGGAAAGGGTGACCAAGGTCCTGCCCTGGGTGGCCAGAGCATCTAGTTCAAAAGCAAAAAAAATACAAATCTTAAGAAAAGGACTAAGACAGTCATCAAGCTGTTTAAAGTTTCAGGAAATACCACTAACAGCTGAGTCATCCCAGGAGTCCAGACTCAGTTTCCAGCCTAGCTCAGGGCCTTCCTGAATACTGGACAGTCATTATGGACTGGGTTCTCCCTAAAATTAACACACTGAAGACCTAATCCCCAGTACCTTAGAATGTGGCCACATTTGGAGATAAGTCTTTTAAAGAGTTAATTTAATTATGGCTAAATGAAGTCACAAGGATGAGGTTCTAATCCAATAGGACTGGTGTCCTTATAATAAGAGGAGAAGATGCCAGGGATGCACACACAGGGAAGGTCCACTCAAGGACAGAGCGAGGAGGCACTATCTATAAGCCAAGGAGAGAAGCCTCAGGAGAACCCTCCAGAACGGTGAGAAATAAATTTTGTTATTTAAACCACCCAGTCTATGCTATTTTGTTATGGCAAGTCTAGCAGACTAATGCATATATGTGTGGGCTTCCCTGGTGGCCTAGACGATAAAGAATCTGCCTGCAATGAAGGAAATCCAGGTTCAATCCCTTGGTTGGGAAGATCCCTTGGAGAAGAGAATGGGTAGCCACTCCAGGTTTCTTGCCTGGAAAATTCCATGGACAGAAAAGCCTAACGGGCCACAGTTGTACATACAGATGCTACATATTACATATGTATATGTAGTGAGGACTAATTACAATCCATATACTACATACTGGGCTTCCCAAGTGGTGCCAGTGGTAAAGAATCCACCTGCCAATGCAGGAGATGCAGGTTCAATCTATGGATTGGGAAGATCACCTACAGAAGAAAATGACAACCTGCTCCAGTACTCTTGCCTGGAGAACTCCATGGACAGAGGAGCTTGGCGAGTTATAGTCCATGGGGTCACAAAGAGTCAGACACAACTGAGCTCTGAGTGCACATGCTACATACATATATATAGTGGGGACTAATTACAATCCAGAAAACCATTACTACTTTATTTTTTAGGGTTCAATTTACAAGTAATTTCAGAGTCTGAACCCCCATATTTTCTTTACCCCAGAGAGGGAACAATTGAAGCATAGTCAAGGCATGGAGAAAGGGAAACAAGGACTATATCTGGTCCTTAGGTCTTATGACATCCTTTGTTCACATTGGTCCTTCAGGTGGGGATCTCTGTAAGACTCCGATGGTCCCATTGGCCTAGGTACACTGTTACATATTTTTTCTTTTCTGGAGTCACACCATCTCCCCTCAACACTGACAGAAAGCAAGATCTGGGACCCTTATGCAGGGTACAGGGGACACTCTCTCTAGTTTAACCAGATGTTCACCTTCACTACCAACTTTTTTTGTCTGAGTACAATTTCATTGACTGGGGTAGAATCAGAAGATGGGCCTGATACGCTGAGAAATGGGCTACCATCCTTCCATACTCTACTTATAGCTACAGGCTAGAGTGGTCTAGCTTGTTATCAACAACAAGCCAGGAGCACTGGCAACAAGCCTGGGAGCCTGTTAGAACTGCAATCTCAGGTCTCAACCTAGAATCAGAAGCCACATCTTAACCATACGCCCAGGAGAGTTTTAAATCCATATTAAAATTAGAGAAGCAGCAGTGTTGCCCAATGACTCTCAAAGTTTAGAGGCACAGAGTCACCTGGAGCCACGTGGTGAAGGCCATGTACCTTGGCTGCACCCCAGACTCTGTATGTCTGGGTGGCCTGAGGATTTGTGTTTGTAGCAATCTTCCAGGTAACGGTGATGCTGCCAGTTTGTGGATCATAATTTGAGTAGAATTAATATAGACCTGCAGCAGTCCCCAACCTTTTTGGCACCAGGGACTGGTTTCGTGGAAAACAATTTTTCCACAGATAATGGGGGGACGGTAGTTTGGGGATAATTCAAGAGCATTACATTTATTACGCACTTTATTTCTATCATTATTATTACATCAGCTCTTCAGATCATCAGGCATTGATCCCAGAGGTTGGGGACCCCTGGGTACAGAGTATATAAAGATACATTAGTAATGTTTAAGTTAAGAGATCTCAAGTCACTTTTTCTAACTATTTCTTTATTAGTTGAGGCAGGCCTGTCATAACATTTGTAGAGTTTGGGGCAAGAATACAAAAGGACACCCATGTACCATTTGTATGAGTATTTAACAGTTATAAATCAGGCTGAAAGAAAATGGATTTAAAAATATTCTGTCCTCTATCTTGACAAATACATTTGCATGATGATGCAGAAGATCAGATTCAAAGGTAGAATTATCAGGAGTTCTTAGGATCCTCAGAATTCCATGCCTATTTTTGCCTCAGCCTGCCCCTTTCTTTTCCCAGTCTCACCTCCTTCCTCAACCTGGGAAAAGACTCAAGAAGTGGGTTCAGGGCCTTTTGGACAAGGAATCATAGCATCTCAGGAATTCAAAGGAATGGTTTTAGAAGGGTGACATAGGCTCCAGGTGGCATATCACGTACCTCATGGACTCTGTGCCATGGGGAGGAGGGGGCCAGAGAAGGACCAATATACACACAACAGAAACACAGAACGGGACTCAACATGGTCAAATCTAAGTGTAATACAGACTGGAGTGCTTGAGGCAGCCTATGGTTTTCTGATAATATTCTCCAGTTCAGTCGCTCAGTTGTGTCCGACTCTTTGTGACCCCATGGACTGCAGCACACCAGGCTTCCCTGTCCATCACCAACTCTCAGAGCTTGCCCAAACTCATGTCCATCGAGTCAGTAGTACTATCCAACCATCTGATCCTCTGCCGTCCCCTTGTCCTCCTGCCTTCAATCTTTCCCAGCATCACGGTCTTTGCTAATGAGTCACCTCTTCACATCAGGTAACCAAATTATTGGAACTTCAGCTTCAGCAGCAGTCCTTCCAATGAATAGTCAGGACTGATCTCCTTTAGGGTTGACTGGTTTGATCTCCTTGCAGTCCAAGGGACTCTCAAGAGTCTTCTCCAACACCACAGTTCAAAAGCATCAATTCTTTGGCTCTCAGCTTTCTTTATAGTTCAGCTCTCATATCCATACATGAATACTGGAAAAACCATAGCTTTGACTAGATAATATTAGAGTTATAAAATTATTTAGCACCACCCAGGAAGTCTGCCTGCTACGTGGGAGACCTGGGTTCAAACCCTGGGTTGACAAGATCCCCTGGCGAAGGGCATGGTAACCCACTCCATTATTCTTGCCTGAAGAATCCCAAGGACACAGGAGCCTGGGAGGCTACAGTCTATGGGGTCACAAATAGTTGAACATGACTGAGTGACTAACACATTCACTTTCACTTCCAGGAAATCTGCAGGGTTTCCCAGGTGGCACAGTGGTTAAGAATCTGCCTGTCAAAACAGGAGACGTTGGAGATAACCTAAATTTAATCCCTGGGTCAGGAAGATCCCCTGGAGAAGAAAATGGCAGCTCATTCCAGTATTCTTGTCTGGGAAATTTCATGGACAGAGGAGTCTGGTGGGCTACAGTCCATGGGGTTGCAAAGAGTCAGACATGACTGAGCGAGTGATCATGTGTGCGAGTGCACATATACACACACAGAAGTCTGCAAGATAAAAATGTAAGAGTTGACCTACTAATTTCTGTGACCTTCAGTTTGGTGCCCAGAGCAGCAGCATTGTTATAGACTGAATGCATGGATCCCTCCAAAATTCGTATGTTGAGTTGCTGTGAACAGAATGTTGGTAGAGTGGACAGTAAAGTCCATGCTGGTGGTAGACAGAAATGAGGAAAGGATTATTAGGAAAGGGACAAAAGGTGATCCTTGTTACAAAGTGGCAAAGAATTAGGCTCAACTGTGTTCTAGTGTTTTGTGGAAGACAGAATTTGTGAATGATAAAACTGAATACTTAGCTGAGGAGATTTCTAAGCAGAGTGTTAAAGGAGGGACTTGGTTCCTCCTGACCACTTTTAGTAAAATGTGAAGGCAGAGAAGAATCGAGGAAGGAATTGTTAAGCAAAAAGGAACCAGAACTTGGAGATTTTAAGAATCTAACCACATTGTGAAAATGAGATGCTTGTTCTGAAAAGAACACTGAACAATCATTTAATAAAGAGATTATGTTGCAACTCAGGGACTCACCAGTCATCTCTGAAGAAGTTAGGGATAGAGATAGGATTATACCAGCAGAAACAGTGCCAGCTGGAACTAAAGGGAGAAGGGAAAAAGTGGATGAAAGAAGATGGTCAGACTTCTGGAATTCTACAGGACTGGACAACAGGAACAGAGCTGTCCAGCTGCAAACATGTTTTAGTCTTCAAGAAAAAGAAAGAATGACTCTGAAGGTAACTGAAGTTCATGAGGCTATTATCCTCACCATAGGCCCAAGGCCAAGGCTACATCTTCCTTGGCTTCAAAGGGTAGGGCACTTTCAGAAAGCTGTGGGTCTGATGCCCTGTGAAGTCATAGGGGTGACTGTCCCACTGAGTCATGCTGGTAAACCTGCTACCCCAGTCAACCTAGAAGGCAAGAGCATCAAACCAAAGAGGATATTCTTGGGACTTGTAAGCTTGTGGATTTGTCTTGCTAAGTTTTCAATTTGCTTGGGGTCCACTGTATTTTTATTTTCAATTTCTCCCTTTTGGAATGGAAATGTCTATCCCATGCCTATTCCACTATTGCATTTTGGAAACACATAGTTTGTCTGGTTTCACAGATTCACTGTTGTGGAGGAGTTTTGCCTCAGGCTGAATCATATCTCAAGTCTCACCTGAGTTCAGTTCAGTTCAGTTCAGTCGCTCAGTCATGTCCGACTCTTTGCGACTCCATGAATCGCAGCACTCCAGGCCTCCCTGTCCATCACCAGCTCCCGGAGTTCACTCAAACTCACATCCTTTGAGTCAGGGATGCCATCCAGCCATCTCATCCTCTGTCGTCCCCTTCTCCTCCTGCCCCCAATCCCTCCCAGCATCACAGTCTTTTCCAATGAGTCAACTCTTCGCATGAGGTGGCCAAAGGACTGGCGTTTCAGCTTTAGCCATCAGTCCTTCCAAAGAAATCCCAGGGCTGATCTCCTTCAGAATGGACTGGTTAGATCTCAGTGATACTTAAACAAGACTTTGAACTTTAGACTTTTGAGCTGATGCTGGAATGAGTTAAGATGTTTGGGGACAATTGAGATGTTATTTCCCTAAGTTGAAGATGCTATTAAAATTAATTCCTTCATAGAAAGACAAGGACACACCTTCCAGATCCCCTTTTGGGAAAGAGAGGAAACTCAAGAAATTGGTTCTTCAAGGTTCTACACAAGTGGGACCCTGACAGTGGTTTTCATCATCTTCCTTGCTTCCAACCTACACAGGGAAAGGGGTGGGGCTGATGAAGGTCACAGGTGATCTTTATGAGCCACTGTGATGATCAAACAGAGGTTAAACCTCTCTGGAGGAAAAACAAGCTGTATACATATGTGATAGTTTCCAAGCACCATCAAGGGAGAAGGCAATGGCACCCCACTCCAGTACTCTTGCCTAGAAAATCCCATGGAAGGAGGAGCCTGGTAGGCTGCAGTCCATGGGGTCGCTAGAGTCGGACACGACTGAGCGACTTCACTTTGACTTTTCACTTTCATGCATTGGAGAAGGAAATGTCAACCCACTCCAGTGTTCTTGCCTGGAGAATCTCAGGGATGGGGAAGCCTGGTGGGCTTCCGTCTATGGGGTCACACAGAGTTGGACACAACTGAATCGACTTAGCAGCAGCAGCAGCAGCAGCAAGCACTATCGAACAGCTAAGAATCCCCCTGAATCCAGTATTCCACTCAGAGTTCTTACTTCTTGGAAGAGCTAATTTGGTCTCCTAGAAAAGACAGATGACCAATGGCCTCCAAGAAACCTGCTAGTTTAAGAAGCGGATGGGTATTATCAAATTTCTCTCTTTCCCTTCAGAAGTGGCACTCCACTAGATTCAGGGCATTCCACCTTCTTGAGAATCTGCCTAAGGAAGTCCTAACACAGGAAGTTTTAACCTTTTTGTCTAAAACCACAGAGTTTGTCTGGCCAGTCAATTGAAGGAAGTCTAGTTGACCACTGGCTAAAAGAGGGGCCAGAGAGCTCTGTGGCAGGACTTCAGGAAAGAGAAATCTTACTTATTTTTCCCTGAATTGGAAGGGCAATGCCTGGCCATTAGGAAAACAAGCACATCCCTGGTGCTGGAATTGTAGCCGTTGCCATGGCACCCAGCCAGCCAAAGCTTCAGATGCTGTGGAGGCTCCACAGAGACCAGGTCCTCAGAGCTGACAGCAACAGTAAGATGCAGCTGCTAATTATGTATTAAAGCAACAAGAAAACCCCCTCTGACATGCCGCAGATGGTGTCATGTCCTGAGGTAAGCTTTTGGCAAGAACAGAGCCACCATTGATAAATTCCCCTTGTTTGCCCTTTAAAAATGTACAGGGCCAGGTCATGTCTAGGAAGCCAAACCCAGTCTGTGGAACATTGAAAAGATATACCTCCTCTGCTGGTCCCTGCAGTTCATGCTGTAATTCTGCCCTTAATTACGTCTGGCGCATTAGGGCATCTTTTCTTTTCATGGTGTGATTTTGGCATCCATTTATCCAATTCCTTCATTTAACAGATGAGGAAATGCATGTTCAAAGATGTATATTCCCTTGTCCAAACTGTATAACTAATAAACAGTGGAGCCAGGATCAGAACCCAGGTATGTCTGATTCCAAATGAAACCCATGCATTTCCTCAGTCTTCATTGTTTTTCTGGACTGGTGGAAACTTTATTTTGTCCTATATCAATTAGGAATGATTCTTAAGTATATTTAATTATTCATTAATTTATTTAGCTGACCAGATCTTCGTTGCAGCACGTGGGATCTTTAGCTGTGACATGGGAACTCTTAATTTTGGTGTGTGGGATCTAGTTCCCTGACTGGGGATTGAACCTGGGAGTGTGGAGTCTAAGCTACTAGACCACCAGGGAAGTCTCCCAATTAGGAATGACTTTGAAACCGCAACCAAAAAAAGAAACCACAAGAAAGAAACCAAAAAACCACAACCAAAAAAATACAAAACAAATTAAGTGTATCTTAAACCACACAGAAATGAAATCTGAACACAGGTAGTTCCACAGCTGCTTCACAAGCAACACAGAATCAAGACCCCAAGTCAGCGTCTCTGCAATTCTCATGCCTTCATCACATAACCACAAGAGGGTCATTGCAGACGCTGGAATCAGGGCCACATGAGTGTGTCCAAGCCCTATCAGTGGACAGCTTTGTAATAAGAGGAAAATGGGCACTATTGTAATGGTCTCTTCTTTCCTCAGGGAGTAAAATCCATCTCAGTATCCCCTCAGTAGATGTTTACATTTCCCTGGATGAAACCAGACTATATGGACAGCTATAGATGCAAGGGAGGCTGGGATAGGGAGGATTTGGTTTTGCGCAACTGCTGTAGTGGGAAGTAGTTAACAGAAGTACACTGAAGCAGCAGTTAAGTAGCCAAACACAGATGTCTGCCGCAGGTCCCCTCAGGCTTCAGGGAAGCTGGCTCAGTGGCAGTTCCCTTGCTCAGTGCTCTTGATCTTTTTCTAGCACCTCTCTCTAAGAGCCTCCTAACTGATGTTCCCTGTCCAGGATTTATCCATTTAGTGGAAGGATTTGGCTGAGTTCCAAATTGTCTTACTCATACCCTCAAGCCTTTTCTGTCACAGGATCTAACTAACCATCTATACATTAAAAACACCAGCATTTAGAGAACTGTTGTTTAGATTTTCTGTTCTGTGCTAAGTGGAAAATATTTTCAGCAAAAATACATCAGAAAAACCTACTGTCTTTCTCTTCCCCACACCACCGTTCTCACCATTCTTAGCCCCAGAGGCACTTCAGACAGATTCTCCAAACGATCTCAGTCCCAGATGAGCTCGAAATGTACCTTGTCTGAAGGAAGGAATACACACACACACACATGCACACACACACACACGCACACACACACACTCCCTAAAATCAAGAGTGAGACAAAATTCTTACAGACTTACAAATTGCCTATGTGGAAAACTTAGAGGTTTTCTTTTTTGTTTCTTTTTAATATAATCACTTCAGTCTGGTTGCTGGTTTTCAAATTTACTGATTTAAAATTAAGTCTTGCCTATGGGACAGTTTATGCTTGTCACTTGAGAAAGTCCATGCCTGTCTGAAACCTGGGTTCGATCCCTAGGTTGGGGAGATCCCCTGAAGGAGGGCACGGCAACCTACTCCAGTATTCTTCCCTGGAGAATCCCCATGGACAGAAGTGCCTGGTGGGCTACAGTCCATTGGGTCACAAAGAATTGGACACAACTGAGCAACTAAGCACAGAACATCTGATTCAAAGCTGTAGACTCATAACTTCATCTTCAAAGGCACAGAACAATATTTGCATTTACTTTTTATCCATAAACTAAGGGCAGGAATGAAGTATCCATAAGAATACACAGCAACAACCCCATCCCCCCACAAGCATTATAAACTCCAGGAGTCACTCCACATATTATATGTAAATGCAGCAGCCCCCTTTCCCCCAGAGCTTTGCAGGTGGAGTCCTAACAGTAGCTGCTCCTTGAAACGGCAAACAGTACACCAATTAGCCTGAGAGCAAATCTCCCCAAGGTCTGTGCTCACAGTGATGAGCCAGTCCTTTTGGCTCTTAGCAGAGGATGTGTGAGATAGTTACACATAGAAATTATTATCCTGTTCAGAGTCCAGGCTGATTGCACCTCGAGAGGTGCAGCTGCTCCTTTGGTCTTTGTATATGATGAAGAGCTCTTGTTTTTAAATGACAAAAAGAAACAGCCCCCTGGTGATCCAAACACCGCACCCCCCCCCCCGCCGCATCTCCTCAGACAGAATAAAGACAAAGGACAGAATAAGGGAATGAAGATTAGGCGAGGGACAGAGGCCAGTGCCAGGAAGAGACTGAGCAGAACTGGGAGCGCGCGAGCAATTAATTCTCCGAGAGGAAGAATGCAGGTGATTTTTCAATCAGAGAGCATGCCAATTTGGGGGAAGCCTGCATAGAGTGTGTTGGAACAAAGAAGAGAAATTCCAGCAGTTCAATTAGTCCATAGGGAATCAGATTTAGCAGAAAAGAGCAGTCATGAAAGTTTTATTGTGCTTTTCATTCATTCAACAAAAATGTGTTGTCAAGTAGAGTTTTTTGCCAGACACTGAGACGGGGATTCAGCAGCGGAGGCACCCACGGTCCTTGTCACCAGGAAACTGACAGTCCAGTGGGTAAGGAAAACATTTAACAAATAATTATACAAATACGTGTATGATTTGAATTGTGACAAGTGGCAAAATTCAAGATACACTACCCAAAATATGGCACTTTGGCAAATTAAATATCTCAAGCTGAAGGAATTTGAGAAATGGTGTATGTAAGAAGGGCTTTCTGACTTCCCCCTGAGCTAGATCATTAAACCCTACTGTGAGAAGTGCCCTCCCTATACCCACACTTGAAAGGAACATCCTTATCTATCTCTGAAGATGGAGAGACACAGCAAAATCTGAACTAACAAGCCTTGCTGGGCTTCCTACAATTTACTACACTTAGCTCACCTTTGTCCTGTTGTATCTTTCTACGACTTTCCACTCTCCATCAAACCTAGCATAAGACACTCAGGTCTAGATGTTTCTTTGGGTCTTCCCTTTCTTATGAAGGCTCCTGTGTCACATAAAACTTAAATAAATGTATATGCTTTTCTTCTCTTACTGTTTGCCAGTTTAATTTTCAGACACAGCCAGAGACCCTAAGGGGACGGTCAAGGGAAATTTTTTCCTCTCCTACATGAGCGTTTCAAAGGAAAAATTCAGGGTACCAGAAGAGTGAAGAAGAAAGGAACATATTCAGACTGGGCAGAGTACACCCAGTAAGTCGATGTTTAAGCCCATGAAGGCTAAGCAGGGTTTGGCCAGTGAAGAAAACAAGTGTTGGAGGCAGAGGGAACAGAGTGTGGGAGAGCGTGGAAGAAGCTGGCACATTTGAGGAGAGGAAAGAGGCCAGTGCGAGCCAGGAGCACAGCACTGAGCTGAGAGCTCAGATCGGCTATAATGCAACAGGGACTTTTAGAGATCACCCTCTTCCAGAATCCTCTCTTCAGCTGTGATCATATCAAGTCCACTACAAAGGTATACCCTCTGGTCATCTCATCAAATACCAGGCAGGAACCCAAATCTTGCTTTGAGAACACCGTCCCCTGCTCTGAATCGTCAACAGAGTATAAATGCATGCCCTAAAATACTTTAGCGCTATTAGCAGGGTAAGGGGCAGATAAGGGCAGGCCAATACCTATTCAATCTCTGATGTTTGGGGCGCTGCATTGGGTTCCTAGGGCCTCCCTTGTGTCACATATGGCAACTGCCAATGACATCAGGTGGGCTTCTCAGGTGGCACTAGTGGTAAAGAACCCACCTGCCAATACAAGAGACATGGGTTTGACCCCTGGGTCAGGAAGATCCCTTGGAGGAGGAAATGGCAACCCACTCCAGTATTTTTGCCTGGAGAATCCCATGGACAGAGGAACTTGGTGGGCTACAGTCTGTGGGGTAGCAAAGAGTCGGACACGACTAAGCGACTGACTTATCAGGTGGGGGAACTGGCCTCAGACCAAAGCAGTAGATCCTCTGCAAAGAGCTCCCTCTCCTTCCTGCCTCCTCCCACTGCAGACTAGCAACAGCCCAAGGCAGCCTAGTTCCTGGCTGCCTTCATTTCCCAGTATTTGAAAAAGGAAGTCATTTCCATAACCTGAGATTTTAGAATCTCAGTCCCCTGTTACCTCAGGTATCAGCAATCCCTCCCCAGTAGACAGGAGAAGAGAAGAGAGCTGGGCAAGTGGAAGGAGGCTGTCATCCAGGGGTCCTCACAGGCACAGGCTTGACATTCAAGGAGCCAAAAAGAATTTGCCTACCCTAACTTGCTGCTGCTGCTGCTAAGTCGCTTCAGTCGTGTCCAGCTCTGTGAGACCTCATAGACGGCAGCCCACCAGGCTCCGCTGTCCCTGGGATTCTCCAGGCAAGAATACTAGAGTGGGTTGCCATTTTCTTCTCCAATGCATGAAAGTGAAAAGTGAAAGTGAAGTTGCTCAGTCGTGTCGACTCTTAGCTGTCCATGGACTGCAGCCTACCAGGCTCCTCCATCCATGGGATTTTCTAGGCAAAAGTACTGGAGTGGGGTGCCATTGCCTTCTCCGACCCTAACTTGCACTAAAGTGCTAATGTGGAATCACCCAGAACTCTTCAGATCTGTACACCCCAGAGAGAGGCTGCTCCAGAACTCTCCAGAACAGCCTTGGGCAAAATAGCAAAGTGGAAGGCTTAACTGTAGTCTTACTTTGTTTTTTAAAACACACACACACACACAAAACCCAAAATTACTAAACTAAAAGAACTGAGTATTGAGAGGTGAAATGTTCAAACAGACAATGGCCAGACAATATATAAAATAGAACTCTGACCCACAACCTGCAGCATCCAGGCCAGGAAAACAACTCTTTACTTATATTAGCCATGTCAGGAAGTCCACAGCTATCTAAGTCAGGCTTAACAGAAGTCAGACAGCTCTCTAGTAAAACCCAGGAATCCAATCAATAACCCCTGTAACAATAGGCAAAAAAGGCCAGGACTTGGTTAGTAATTGACATCTTCTCATATTTGTCCCTGCTTCCAACTTAGGACCAATTGGAGGAAAACCTGCCAGGCACCCCTAATCAAGCCCAATGATACTACCTGCAACATATCTGACACCTTCCCTTTTTCCACTACAAATCCTTTTCATTCTTTTGCCAGCCTTTGAGCCTGTGCCTGAACGTAAGTGACAGTGGATGACTCCTTTGCTAGAGCAAGCGCTGACTAAATGGCCTTTGCTCGCTCTGATTTGGTTGGCCTGCCTTTATCTCCACACTAGAGTTCTATCTTTTGCTGGGTACCTGATGCCTATCTGATCATCATCTCCAGACCTCATTCTCTTCCTCTATAAAATAGGGTTCATGTTGCTAAGCTCTGCTTTTTCATAGTATTAGGAAGACGAAATAATTGCTTTGGAAATGAAAGCTCTGAAGCAACAAAGTTACTACTTTGGGCATCAGTGCTGCCCTTCCATCACCTCCCTCTGCTCTCCTTGTTCCTCTTCTCATTTTCTCTTCTCTTAGTCTTAGTTCTGGAGAAGGCAATGGCACCCCACTCGAGTACTCTTGCCTGGAAAATCCCATGGGCGGAGGAGCCTGGTAGGCTGAAGTCCACGGAGTCGCTAAGAGTCAGACACGACTGAGCGACTTCACTTTCACTTTTCACTTTCATGCATTGGAGAAGGAAATGGCAACCCACTCGAGTATTCTTGCCTGGAGAATCCCAGGGACGGGGGAGCCTGGTGGGCTGCCATCTATGAGGTCGCACAGAGTCAGACACGACTGAAGTGACTTAGCAGCAGTCTTAGTTCAGTACTTCAGTTTTAGTATGCAATACATGCAAGAATCCATGTCAGTGTCTCAATTTAAAACGTTAGGAGTAGAGACATGTAGTGTTTTTCTCTACTGCAATGCCTCTTTTAGCCCTTCTTAGCATCCTTCCTTATCTCTCTCTGGCCCTCCATCCCCTCCACTTTGATATTTCTTCCCCAAGATATGTCTTTTGAATTATGAACTTCTCTTTCTCCATCCTTACTTTCCTCATTGTTGGTGATTTCTGTTCTCTGATGCTAGATTCAAGATTTTTTGATACCTTTCACTTTTTTGAAGATAAATAAATATATATATATATATATATATATATATATATATATTCAATATATATATATGAAAGTGTCGCTCAGTCATGTCTGACTCTTTGGGACCCCATGGACTGTAGCCTACCAGGCTCCTCTGTCCATGGGATTTTCCGAACAATAGTACTGGAGGGGATTGTCATTTCCTTCTCCAGGGGATCTTCTCAACCCAGGGACTGAATCTGGGTCTCCCACATTGTAGACAGACGCTTTACTGTCTGAGCCACCAGGGAAGCCCTGTCATATATATATATATACATACACACACATATATATATTGGAGAAGGAAATGGCAAACCACTCCAGTATTCTTGCCTGGAGAATCCCAAGAAAAGAGGAACCTAGCGGGCTACAGTCCATAGGGTTGCAAAGAGTTGGACACAACTGAGCAACTAACACACACGTACACATGTATATATTCTTTCTCAGATTCTGTTTCATTACAGGTCTTTATAAGATATTGAATATAGTTCCCTGGGCTGTACAGTAGGTCCTTGTTGTTTATCTGTTTTATAATAGTAGTGTATATCTGTTAATCCCAAACTCCTAACTTATCCCTCCCCTATCTTTTCCCTTAAGGTCTGTGAATTTATTTCTGCTTTGGAAAGTAATAATAAAATTTTTAAAATTATAAAGTCCTGCAAGTTTTCCCTATATGAGGACAAATGTTTATCTGGTGAATCTGAGAGTATTTCAAAAGAAATACAGTCTCATTACTCCCAAGGAAGAAAGATAATGCTGGTTGAGAAGGGAATAAGAAAGCCTTGTACTTGAACAGATCAGAGTTGTAATTAGCCTATTCATTGTTTAAATGCAAATTCAGGCTCATAAACTAATAAGCATTTCCCTTGTTTGTGCTTTTAATTCCATTAGCAAATCTTATTCTTTGAGATGCAGAAAATCCCATTACAGAGTAATATTCATCACAAAAATTAATCCCAGGGTCTCTCATAATCACAGCTATTAATCTCTAGAACTGGTCCAGTGCTGTGCTCACATGATTACAAGTTTCCACACATAATAACTTCATACAATAGATGCTGTCACAAAAAATGGCTGGCCTTGCTCGTGTGCCCAGAGTGGTGATTCCCCAGGGCACTGTTCTCAAACTTGAGGGTGACTCTGCACTGCTTCCTCTCCCCCTCACCTTCCTGACTTTCTGAGTCAGTATATCTGCAGTGTGCAAGACATGAGCATTTCTAAGACGTTCCAGACTATGCTGATGCTGCCCATCCAGTGCCCACACATCACAGCTGCTGCTTTAGGTGCCTGAGAGATTGGGATAGACGTGAGACCAGCCAGACCCACTCTGTTCTGCTGATGCACGCTTCCAAGTTACGCGCTTTCCACCTGAGACTAAGACTCCTGTCCTTAGAAATCAAAAGGTAACCAAGGACTTCAGTTCATATTAAGACACAAATGATTGGAGGGAGGACAATGACAGTGGGCAGCTGAGATGGCAGCGCCAGAGGGCAGAGCTGAGGCCCTTTGAGCACAGAACAAAACTGGGTCCACACTGTCTGTCTGGTCCCAACTGGTCTTCTCAATAAGATCCTCTCCCCACGAGGACATGCCTGTTTCTACGTCTTCTGGTCGTGAGTGAAATGATGAAAGGAGAGCTGCAAGTCAGGGCATGATTAAACGATTCTGGCTTCTTGGAGCGTTCTTACAGTTCTGCCTGTAGCTATTTCACTGTGGGATTTTAGAATCCAAGAGGATGAAAGTCACATTTGATGGCTGATGTGTTTGGTTTAGACATAAAAGAAACGGACAGATTTGTATTGATTCTCCCGACTTGGAGTTGTAAGAAGGCTTCGATTTTCAGGTATTACTTCATTGTGTGTATGGAGCCTGATAAAGCAGTAGATCCAGAAGGAGTTGGGTTCCAATTACTCTGAGTGTCTGAGGGTTACATAAGACAAGGCAATACGCTTCTGTTGCTAATGGAATAACCTGGAGTAGAAAGGTGTGTTTGGGGGATGATGAACAGGCTTGGAGTAAACTGAAGAGCCCTGGAAGAAGGCTAAGTGCAGGCAGGATACCTGCCTGTTGGTCACCTATGCATTTTTTGCCCATAGGTGATAGGCTGAGGCCATCTTGATTTCACTGACTTTTTCAGCAAGAAAACCAAGCAATCAAAATACAGTACGTGAGGTCAGAGACGAGTCTTATCCAGGGTGGAACTGAAGGCGCATGGCTGCTACCACAGGGCACTTTCTCAATGTTGGGGACTGTTTAACAGTTTTCAACATAATGTTGTAAGGACACGGTAGTTGTTAAGACAGTGATGAAAGAACTTAAAAATGAAAGCAAGGCTTCCTTCATAGGTTCATTCTACTCCTGTAACTCCTGGATTCATCTGTGAGTTGGTTAATAGTGGACTAAGAATACCTGCTATAAAAATCACAGTTTGTAGGTTGATTATGGAGGGAAACCAAGGTAGTTGTGAAAAGAGCATATTTCTAAGTAAAATAGTAAGAATCTAATTGCTTCTGTGAAGAATCTTATTGAAAATGGTAGGTGAACAGATCCTAAGGGGTCAAATCCATATTGGTGTTGGCTTGATTTTCCCGTGAATATGTTTAATTGTGATCTTCAGATTATGATAATTACTAAAACAGAAGTGAATGCTGTCTTAATTACTAGTGATCTTTCAAATTATTTCTCTCTTGGATTTATGTCAAAAGTGCCTCATTTGATGTCAGTTATGCCATTAGTACTGGAAAAGTAGGCTTCTCATCAACAAATTTTTTCATAATAGAACAGTCATATGACATCAACCAAAGGTCAGTATCAGACAGCAGCTTCAAACCAAAAGCACCAATTAAATGTGAAGTAAATTTGAAGTAGTTGATTTGGAAAGCATATGATTAGGAGTGCTATGTCAATAATCACATGTGATCCACGACATCCCATTTCTCTGAGCGATGCTGAGACACAGATGCTGTCCATTCTTAGTTACTGCTGGAACTGGGATGAGAACATACAAAAATATTTTCAGTTCTTCTTCAACCAAAAATTCCTTCCACTTACTGACGTCTATCAGGTGGCACATTGTGCCTTTCAAGAGATGAGAAGTAACTGTACATCTCAATGGACAACACAGGAGATTTCAAGACTACACCAAACCTTTGTGTGAACTCACCACAGTTCTTCCCCAGAAGCTTCTATTCTGAAATGTTTAAAGGTTGCTGAAAAGGAGAAAGGGTGAATTTTTTTCCCCAGAAAGCCTCCTCCTCTCTCTCTCTTTCCATGCCTACTTCAATTTTAGTTCTTAGATAAAATCATCTCACTCCATTCACAATAAAACTAAAAGACAATTCACTCAAAAAGTACTAATAATGACAGACATTGTCAGAGGAAAAAATAAATAGTATAATGATTTTTTTCCCTTGCTTTTGGCAAGAATTCATTTTTAAAGAAAAAAAAATGAGTATGTGCTTTGCAAAGTCAAAGTGATTCATCTTATTCCTCCAAGGTGAGGTGACCCACACCATTTCATCATTTCAGACTAGCAGTCATATGATATTTCAAAATGAAATGTGATCGCTCAAAGGTAAAAACCAAGCATACCACCATGAAAAGTCATAATATTCAAATTTTTCATTTCTCTGTTTTGCATTTTCCTGCCCTCCCTGCTTACATCTCTTTCTACCTTGCCAGAATAAGACTTAAAAAAAAAATAATATCAAGCATTCAGATGTGGAACTGTCTGCCTCAATTTCACTGTATATGGAAGAAGTCCAGTAAGAAAAGCCTCAAATATTCTTTTGATCTCCCTAAACATCTCAGGATCTTGACTCATTTCCCTAGGAAAGATCAGAACCTAAGTCTTACATTCTAAATACTTATAATCCCAATACTGGGAAGGAGAATGGCAAATTTGCCTACTCTAAGTGGTATGGATTTCTCAAAACATTCCCACTAATGTATTGGATTTTCCAGCTTTCTTGCACAAACAGTGTAGAACTTTACAAATATTTCTTTGTCCCTCTCTTTTTATTCCTGGGTAACACTTTAAGACTTGCCTTAGGTTTTGCCTCTAAGCTTCTCTCCCTCTTCCTCTGAGACGAGTACTCCTCCTTTCTGCTCTCACATCCATGCATCGTGGATAAAGTATCTGAAGGCCGAGATTTGAACTCTGTTTTTTCCATTTATTAGTTTATAACTTAGAGGGGGAAAAAAGGAAAAAGAAGATATACTCTCTCAACCTGAGCTTTCTTATCTGTAAAACCCAATGAAATGAATTAAAGCAAACACAAGTAAGTGGAATGATATCTCATATTCATAGCTTGGAAGAATTACTATTGTTAAAATGCCTATACTATCCAGAATGATCTACAGGTTCAATACAACTCATAAAAATCAGTTTTTTTACAGAAATAGAAAGAAAATCCTAAAATGCATATCTATCCACAGAAGACCCCATCCAGCCAAAACAATCTTGAGCAAAAAGAACAAATATGGAGGCACCATTCTTCCTGATTTCAAAATATGTCACAAAGCTACAATAATCAAAATAGCACAAAAACAGTTACTCAAAGCAGACACATAGACCAATGGAACAGAATAGATTTCAATTGATTTCATGCATATGAACATTGATTTCAATGCATATGTGGTTAACTGATTTTTGACAAGTGTGACAGAATACACAATAGGGGAAAGAATAGTCTCTTCAATAAGTGGTTTTGAAAAAGTGGATATCTACATCTAAAAGATTAAAATTGGATCCTTATCTTACACCATGTACAAAAATTAACTCAAAATGGATTAAAGACTTCAACATAAGATCTGAGACTGTAAAACTCTTAGAAGAAAACATAGGGGAAAGTCTTGACATTGGTCTCAGCAATAGTTTCTTGGATGTGATACCAAAAGCATAGGCATCAAAAGGAAAAAGAGACAAGTGGAATTATATTAAACTAAAAAGCCTTTTTACAGCAAAGGAAACCATAAACAAGATGAAAAGCCAGTCTAAAGAATGGAAGAAACTATTTGTAAACCTTATATGTGATAAGGGGTTAATTCCCAAACTACATAAGGAACTTCAACAACTCAATAGCAAAAAATCCCCCCACAACCCTAATTTTAAGATGGCCAAAGGACTTTAGTACACACATTTCTCCAAAGAAGACATACAAGTATCCAATGAAAACATGAAAAGTTACTCAACATTACTAATCATCAGTTCAGTTCAGTTAAGTCACTCAGTTGTGTCTGACTCTGTCATGCCATGAATTGCAGTAGGCCAGGCCTCCCTGTCCATTACCAACTCCCAGAGTTCACTCAAACTCACATCCATCGAATCAGTGATACCATCCAGCCATCTCATCCTCTGTCGTCCCCTTCTCCTCCTGCCCCCAACCCCTCCCAGCATCACAATCTTTTCCAATGAGTCAACTCTTCGCATGAGGTGGCCAAAGTACTGGAGTTTCAGCTTTAGCATCATTCCTTCCAAAGAAATCCCAGGGCTGATCTCCTTTAGAATGGACTGGTTGGATCACCTTGTAGTCCAAGGGACTCTCAAGAGTCTTCTCCAATACCACAGTTCAAAAGCATCAATTCTTCGGCACTCAGCTTTCTTCACAGTCCAAATCTCACATCCATACATGACCACTGGAAAAACCATAGCCTTGACTAGACGGACCTTTGTTGGCAAAGTAATGTCTCTGCTTTTGAATATGCTATCTAGGTTGGTCATAACTTTCCTTCCAAGGAGTAAGCGTCTTTTAATTTCATGGCTGCAGTCACCAGCTGCAGTGATTTTGGAGCCCAAAAAGATAAAGTCTGACACTGTTTCCACTGTTTCCCCATCTATTTCCCATGAAGTGATGGGACCAGATGCCATGATCTTAGTTTTCTGAATGTTGAGCTTTAAGCCAACTTTTTCACTCTCCTCTTTCACTTTCATCAAGAGGCTTTTGAGTTCCTCTTCACTTTCTGCCATAAGGGTGATGTCATCTGCATATCTTAAGTTATTGATATTTCTCCTGGCAATCTTGATTCCAGCTTGTGCTTCTTCCAGCCCAGCGTTTCTCATGATCAGGTAAACACAAATAAAAACCAGGAAATATCCCCACATACCAGTTAAAATGGCTATTAAAAACAAAAAGGAAAATAAAAGATAAGTGTTGGCAAGGTTGTGGAGAAAGGAAACTCTGATAAACCACTGGTGAAAATGTAAATTTGTATAGGTACTAAGGAAAAAAGTACTGAGGTTCTTCAAAACAGTAAATAAAGAACTATCATATGATCAAGCATATGAAATGATATTCATTTCTGAGTATATATCCAAAAGTTTCGAAACCAAGATCTCAAGAAGATATCTGCAATTCCATGTTCATTGCAGTATTATTCACAAGATGGACACAATAAAGGACAGAAACAGTATGGATCTAACAGAAACAGAAAATATTCAGATGAGGTGGCAAAAATACACAGAAAAACTACACAAAAAAGATCTTAAAGACCCAGATAACCACAAAGGTGTGATCATTCACAGAGCCAGCCACTTTTTTTCTTAGTACCTATACCAATTTACATTCTTATCAACGGTTTATCAAAGTTTCCTTCCTCCACAACCTTGTCAACAATTATCTTAGAGCCAGATAGTGTGACTTCTTGGAGTGCAAAGTTAAATGGGCCCTAGGAAGCATCACTACAAACAAAGCTAGTGGAGGCGATGGAATTCCAGTAGAGCGATTTCAAATCTTAAAGGATAATGCTGTGAAAGTGCTGCACTCAATATGCCAGCAAACTTGGAAAACTCAGCAGTGGCCACAGGACTGGAAAAGGTCAGTTTTCATTCCAATCCCAAAGAAAGGCAATGCCAAAGAATGCTCAAACCACCGCACAATTGGACTCATTTCACATGCTAGCAAAGTAATGCTCAAAATTCTCCAAGCTAGGCTTCAACAGTATGTGAACCAAGAACTTCCAGATGTTCAAGCTGGATTTAGAAAAGGCAGAGGAACCAGAGATCAAATGGCCAATATCTGCTGAATCATCAAAAAAGCAAGAGAATTCCAGAAAAACATCTACTTCTGCTTCCTTGACTACGCTGAAGCCTTTGACTGTGTGGATCACAACAAACTGTGGAAAATTGTTAAAGAGATAGGAATATCAGACCACCTTACCTGCCTCCTGAGAAATCTGTATGCAGGTCCAAAAGCAACAGTTAGAACCAGACATGGAAAAACAGATTGGTTCCAAATTGAGAAAGGAGTACATTAAGGCTGTATATTGTCACCCTGCTTATTTAACTTATATGCAGAGCACATCCTGTGAAATTCCGGTCTGGATGAAGCAGAAGCTGGAGTCAAAATTGCTGGGAGAAATATGAATAACCTCAGATATGCAGTTGACATCACCCTTATGGCAGAGAGAAACTAAAGAGCCTCTTGATGAAAGTGAAAGAGGAGAGTAAAAAAGTTGGCTTAAAACTCAACATTCAAAAAAATATCATGGCATCTGGTCCCATCACTTCATGACAAACAGATGGGAAAACAATGAAAACAGTGACAGACTATTTTCTTGGGCTCCAAAATCACTGCAGGTGGTGACTGCAGCCATGAAATTAAAAGACGCTTACTTCTTAGAAGAAAAGCTATGACCAACCTAGATAGCATATTAAAAAGCAAATACATCACTTTGCCAATAAAGGTCTGTATAGTCAAAGCTATGGTTTTTCCAGTGAGAGTTTGGCCATAAAGAAGGCTGAGTACCTTCTCTCATTAGAGGCAGATTCTTTACCATCTGAGCTACCAGGGAAGCCCAGAATAGATATGAACTGATGCTAATTCATTAGTACAGAGAAATCTCAATTAACCTGAACATTCAAATAATCAGGGAGAAAGCAATGAAAAATGTTAGGAAGAAATGATACTATGAATGGGGGATCCATAATTATACTATACCAGGGCCTCAACTGGAATGAAGAAAACGAAATCTTCCTAGCACATAATGATTTCAAGAAATATCTATTGATGAAGCAAAAGAGTTTTTTTTTATTTAATTTAATTTTATTTTGTTTTTAAACTTTACACTATTGTGTTGGTTTTGCCAAATATCGAAATGAATCCACCACAGGTATACATGTGTTCCCCATCCTGAATCCTCCTCCCTCCTCCCTCCCCTACCCTCCCTCTGGGTCGTCCCAGCGCACCAGCCCCAAATAGACATTATAGGGATTTCCCTGGTGGTCCAGTGGCCAAGACTCTGAGCTCCCAGTGCAGGGAGCCCAATTTCGATCCCTGGTCAGAGAGCTAGATCCCACATACTACAACTAAGACCCAGAGCAGCCAAATAAATAAATAAATAAAATAAAATAAAAAGTAAAAAAAAGACATTATAGACATAGTGGATTTAAAAAATATACTTGATAGAGACTTCCCTGGCGGCCCAGTAGTTAAGACACTTTACTTCCACTGCAGGGGAACACTTTACTTCCCCTGGATGGGGAATGAAGATTCCACATGCTGTGTGAGGCCAAAAAATAGAAAAAAATTATATAAAAAAATTAAAACTAAATAAAAATATACTTGATAGGAAAGCTTACTTGAATTAAAAGTACCATTAATAACTAGAAGAAATGTTTTATAATGTATCCAAGAATGCTATGTATCTTTAGATCATTCTAAAATAGAATGAAGTTAGCCTTTAATTTCAGTTTGAGAGTCCAATGTAGGGAGAATGAGAGAAAGGGATGTATCCTACTGTTTTGAATAGGGTTTTATTTTGTGGATTATTTAATATTAATAAACAATAGTCTCAGTCCAGCACACTAATCCTCATAGGATGTTCTCCTTTTACTTTAATTTCATTCATGGCTTTTTTGTGGTAAAGCAATTTAACAAAATTTAACAAAATTTAACAAAATTTTTTATTCTTAATGCCACTTTAGACTATTGAGTTACTGATATAGAAATCACACTGTTTCTGTGGCACCAACCATTCAGATCAATAAAAAAAAAAAAGACAAGCCTGTTATTGTAATTCAGTATTTTACTTCTTTGCAGTGTACATACAGTTTCTGAACCTATAACTTGGGTCATAGTAATATTTCTTGCCCTATTAACAGTCATTTTCCTATTTGGTATGTTCATCCTCAAATAATTTCTGAAAATGACATAGGAATTTATGGTACTTAAATGCCTTCTTGTTCAGAAGAAAGTAACTCTTCCTTACGAAAATAGTCAAGTTAATGAAAAGACCAAAGGAAATATTAGGCGTGACCTCTTTATTTGTTTATGTATTTATTTTTGGTTGCCCTGGGTCTTTGTTGCTGCAGGCAGGCTTCCTCTAATTGCAGCGAGCAGGGGCTACTCTTCATTGTGATGCATGGTCTTCTCATTATGGTGGCTTCTCTTTTTGCAGAGCACAGGCTCTAGTGTGTGTGGGCTTCAGCAGCCGCAGCACATAGGCTCAATAATTGTGGTGCTCAGGCTTAGTTTTTCCACAGCATGGAATCTTCCCGGACCAGGGATTGAACCTGTGTCCCCTGCACTGGAAGACAAATTCTTATCTACTGTACCATGAGGGAAGTCCTAGGAGTGACCTCTTGATCTTGCCATTTGAGGTAAGAACAGGGTACCTGTCATCGTTCGATTTCACTAAATGAGCTTTCCTCTTTGTCCCTCTGTCATTGCCTCACTTCATTGCCAACATTTATAGGAATGAATTTTGGGAAAAATGATTCTGTCTTAGCTTACAAACTAACCAAGTGAAACGCAAAGCTTCCTGCACATGGAATAAAGTATATTAACTCCTCAGTAAGAATGTTACTCTACGTGGGTGATGATGAGTTTTGACATGGGTATAGTTACTGTTTTCTGTAAGTCAGCAAAGAACGCTAAGGCTCCATCAGCCAGGGTCAAGGCCGGACAGACCAAAGGATGCCTTTCAAGGGCATTAGAGTCACATCAGAAAAAGCCACAGCCCACCGCTTGCCTAATTAGGTTGCCCATGGACATTCCATTTAGCATATTGAATCCCTATTATGAACAAACAGCCGTGTTTGATGTGTATCTGCATTAGCAGGAGAGGTCAATTGGGGTCAAGAAGAAAATCCTATGGGTTTATAAATACTTTGGTGTCATCTAGTCCTGTACTCTTGATGTGCTGCTGAGGAAGCAGAGGTCCTCAGAGGTTAATCGACCTCACACAAGGTCACCCTGCTGCCAGGATGGGCAAAGTTGGGGCTCTCACACATGCCTCCTGAATTTCAGTTCAACTCTATTTCCACTCCATCACCTGTCTCCCCAGATGTCTGCCTTTTGCTTACTTTGCACAGTAAACAGATGCTAGCTCCCACCCTCTCATTTAATGGAATTTGCCATGCTGTATTCTTTGCAAGAATGAACTTGCCTCTCTCCAATCTTCTCCCAAATGGTAAGCATGCTGATACTCAGCTCTCAAGAAGGGCTCATGAGAGCATCATGGCTACACTTTATATCAGTCAGTTACAGGCTATGATATGCCCTCCCAGGGCACAGACCTGGTGCACAGAACACAGCTGGTTTTCCAGGCACTAAGATGAAGTAGGGAATGGTGTGTGCTCAGATGAGGCCAGAAAGGTAGCAAGCAGGGAGCTGAGAGTGACAATGGGCTTTGGAAAATATCTCTTCATCCTCCCAGCTATTTCAAAGAAAATAATTCAAAGTTAAAAGAATATAGTCATTGACTATTTTATTACTTTTGAATATTTCTATCAAAAGTTATGCTTAAGAAGTTCTTTCAAAAGCTCAGCTAAGTGAGAGTATTTTCAAAGTGGTGGTTCAAGAATGTTTTCAGGTATACCTGTGAGGATCTAATAGGATAGATCGTGGGACTTTTATTGTTGATTCACATCCATAAACATCCAAAAGAAACAGATGGCAAAAGTACTGCTATACATGCAAAATTTTAGAGTCTAAAGATGTAAATATATATCATATAAATGTATATATATGTGTGTATATATATATGTAAAAATAATATGGAAAAAAGACTAGAATGTGATACTTGATTTACCTATTCCAAATTTGGTATCAGTAAAAAATATGCATCTTTATCATAAAAAATGACTTCAAATTAGAGGCAAAAGTGATAACCCTGAAAAGCCATGTATTAAATGCATAACAAATAATGGCCGCCCCCAAACAAACCCTGATCAATAAGAGGGTTGTGATTTGAATGAATGAAGTAAAAAAAATTTCCGTATGGAAAATAATTATATTTATACATAGCAATGGAACAAAACAATTAAAATGTTCACCAGTGTGTGACTTCAAAGATTGAAACAGATTGAGCCAAAATTTTAAGAACTTGCTTTTGGCCTGATCAGAATGTAAGTCAGGTCTCTTCCTTTCTATAACTGAAGTAATTTACTACTTTCTAGTGGACTATTCTGATTTATTAATATGGAAGTACAAAAGACAACACAAGAAACCTTTGTTTTTCCATTCTTTTATATCCTAGTTGATAAAGAATGCCAAATATTCTGGAAAAAGGAACTGTATTCATTAATTTATAAGAAGACACTTGTGTCTTTTGTTTTACTAAGATGAATATATTTATAATTTTCCATTTTTATTCTTTATTGATTAATCAAGTTTAGAAAGCAATCATGTATAATGCACGCAAATTTATTCATTTTTGCCTCATTAAGAAAAATAAAGTAATTATATAAGGTGCAATATCTAATGGAATTGTAGAGCTGTCTGAGAACATTCATTTCAAAGATGATGTTCTGAAGTTTGGCATATTCTAATTTCAGTGCTGCATTTTAATATAATATTGTATTATCTAAAAGTGAAGTGAAGGGTCTGGGACATTGGATGTGGTTCTTTGTCAAATGGGAAAATAATGTGATGTCTGCTCTGAGAATGACTTGGAGCCCAGGGGGGTAATGCCATATCTCAGAACAGGATTGTGAGAATGGCTTGAGGAGGTAGAAATGGCCAAGCCTCTTTATGCCAGAGGCAGGAGTGGAAATACAGGGGCTTGGGTGGAAGGGGCAACGGGTATGGTGAAAATGTGGGAAGCATGCATAGAGTAGCCTGGGGGAGTTTTCTTGTTGTATCCCACATTTCCCTGAGTGGACATTGCCTTCAACAAAACCACTGTGAGGAGGGACAATGGCAGACCAGCCCCTTAGCTGAAAGCTGCAGGACAGTGTCAAGCACTGTGGTCTGGCTGTCAGGGAGAGTGGGTGAAAGTGCAGCTTTGAGCTGGACCCTGAATGTCCCCTCCTTTCCTTGCTCTTTATCTTCTTTGCTGGATTATCACTGACGCAGCCACTGAGAAAGAGCAGTGCCTGTAAGTTCTTTTAGAGACAGCATCACTTGATGAGTGCTTTGGGAAGAGGTAGATGAAATGGCTAATAACTGAGCCTAGACTAACAAAAAAAGGAGAGTAAAATTAGGGAAAAAAAATGAAGACAAAGGAAACTTGTCTAATGATCTAGAGAAGAAGTGTTTTAGTAGCAACATTAGACACAAAGTATTGAAGGAAGCAAACTTCAAAAAATGAACAGTGAGTGTAAAATAAAGATACTCTTGGTCATGCAAGGTCTCAAAAGTGTCCACTTTGACAACATGGTTGAAAGAATTATATGTTCTGAAAGAATAAAAATGAACCGACTACTCCAGGAAATAAATAAGTAAAGTGTATTATCTCAAAAAGCAATGTCATGTACACATTTATTCACATGGAAAAAAATCTACACGTTCAGAACGAAAGCTGAAGGTATTATTGCATTGCATCCATATACGACATTGTATGCACACACACATGTAGGTGCTCACAAATGCCCAGGATTCACAACTTTGTGCAGTCCCCTTCTCTACTGAAACTGTGCTGGCCCTGTGTAAGCAATAGAATATTCCAGAAGAGACACTGTGACTTTTGAAGGTAGGTCAGAAGAAGCCTGGAAGCTTCTGGTCTGATCTCTTTGAATGCTTACTTTGGTGAAAATGAGCAGCCACGTAGGGAGTTTTAATAACCTGAGAAGGCATGTGGAGACTGTCGAAGCTAGCAGCATGGAGAAGCCAAATGGGAGCAAGTCCTCAGGTATTTCAGTCATGTCAGTTGAGGCACCAGACATGTGATGAAAGGAACTATCTTGGATGTCTAGCCCAGTTGAGTCTTCAGACCACTCCAGTCCCAGCCATCCATCATCTGACTCCAGTAATGACATTACCGACCCCAACTGAGAACTTTTCAAAAGATCTGGTTACCCTACCAACTAAGAAGATATAGTAGTGAATGTTGTTGTAAGCCATGAAATTTTGGGGGTTCTTTATTATAAAATAATAGATAACTGAAACAGTTGAATGGTAGGTTGATTACAAAAGTGATCCTGATTATGTTTCTCTCCCAGTGTCTGTGCCCTTTGCAATGTGAATTTGTAGTTAATTTAATCAAGAAGTGGGCTTCCTAGGTAGTTCAGTAGATAAAGAATTCACCTGCAGTGGAGGAGGTGCAGGAGATCCAGTTTCAATCCCTGGGTCGGGAAGATCCCCCAGAGTAATGGCAACCCACTGCAGTATTCTTCCCTGGAGAATCTCCTCAAGGACAGAGGAGCCTTGTGGGCTACAGTCTATGGGGTCACAAAAAGTCAGACACAACTGAAATGACTGAGCACACACACAATCAAGAGGCAAAGTCTATTTCCCCATCCTTTGAGTCTGCATTGGTTTTGTGACTTGCTTTGGCCATTAGAATTTTGTTACATTAGAATGTAGCAAAAAGTGATACTGTGCTCAGTTCAGTTCAGTCGCTTAGTTGTGTCCGACTCATTGCGACCGCATGAATCGCAGCACACCAGGCCTCCCTGTCCATCACCAACTCCTGGAGTCTACTCAAACTCATGTCCATCAAGTCGGTGATGCCATTCAGCCATCTCATCCTCTGTCATCCCCTTCTCCTCCTGCTCTCAATCGCTCCCAGCATCAGAGTCTATTCCAATGAGTCAACCCTTCATATGAGGTGGCCAAAGTACTGGAGTTTCAGCCTCAGCATCAGTCCTTCCAATGAACACCCAGGACTGGTCTCCTTTAGGATGGACATGTTGGATCTCCTTGCAGTTCAAGGAACTCTCAAGAGTCTTCTCCAATACCACAGTTCAAAAGCATCAATTCTTTGGCACTCAGCTTTCTTCACAGTCCAACTCTCACATCCATACATGACCACTGGAAAAACCATAGCCTTGACTAGATGGACCTTTGTTGGCAAAGTAATATCGCTGCTTTTCAATATGCTATCTAGGTTGGTCATAACTTTCCTTCCAAGGAGTAAGTGTCTTTTAATTTCATGGCTGCAGTCACCATCTGCAGTGATTTTGGAGCCCAAAAAGACAAAGTCTGACACTGTTTCCACTGTTTCCCCATCTATTTCCCATGAAGTGATGGGACCAGATGCCATGATCTTAGTTTTCTGAATGTTGAGCTTTAAGCCAACTTTTTCACTCTCCTCTTTCACTTTCATCAAGAGGCTTTTGAGTTCCTCTTCACTTTCTGCCATAAGGGTGGTGTCATCTGCATATCTGAGCCAATCTGTGCTGTCTTTTGGAACTCTGCTACCATACTGAAGAAGATATATACTGTACATTAACAAGGGCTTGATATCTATGACATACAATGAACAAATCAATCAATAAAAATGGTCAACAAAATCCACAGATAGAAATGTAAATGGGTATCATGTATGTAAAGAGATGTCCAATTTCAGGAGTAGAGAAGTACAAATGGGAACAATAATAAGACCCACTTTACAACCATCAGATTGTCCAAAGTGAGAAAGTTGGATAAAACCAAATGTGGGCAAACAGAAATTCTTGTGTATCCCTCCTCTCAACTCCGTGCTGTGGCAGGGTGGAGATTTGAGAGGGAGCTCAGAGGGACTGAACCTTTCCCACCCAACATCAATAAAACCAAGCTCAAATCTGGTTTTCAAGTTTCTTCCCAAAAGTCCTGCATCCTAATACATTGTTTATGAGATGGGAATAATTTGATAGTGAAAATATTAGAAATGCTAGGTTAGTGCTCACCACCATGACATGGTGTCTTAGTTGTAGATGCTATAACAAAGTACCATAGACTGGTGGGCTTCTAAACTACAGACATTCCTCAGAGTTTAGGAGGCTGGAAGTCCAAGATCATGGCCAGCATGTCAGGTTCTGGTGAGGTTCTCTTGGAGGTTGGTTGCAGATTGCTGTCTTCCTGTTATATCCTTACAGAGCAGAGAGCAGAGGGAGGGGGCGTATTTTCTCGTAACTCTATAAAGGCACTAGTCCCACTTATGAGGGCTGCACTCCCATGATCTCATATAATTCTAGTTATCCCTGAAAGATTCTACTTCCTATTAGCATTGCATTATGTGGTAGGGTTTCAAGACCTGAATTTGGGGAGGGTTACTAGCAGTCAGTCCATTACATGTTACATAATCTCATTGGCAATACATCACTGGGCAATTTGAGAGCATACCAAGCCTCTCTTTCCAAAAAAAAAAAGAGCTCTTTAAGGAACAAAAGGCACAAAATGCACACCTCTCTCCAGGACCCTCACAGAATTTCACCTGGCCATCCTCTTATTGTTTGTGTGTGTGCTCAGTCATGTGCAACTCTTTGCGACCCTATGGACTATAGCCTGCCAGGCTCCTCTGTGCATGGAATTCTCCAGGCAAGAGTACTGGAGTGGGTAGCCATTCCCTTCTCCAGGGGATCTTCCCAACCCAGGGATGGAACCCACATCTCCTGGGTCCCCTTGCATCTCTTGCATCTCCTGCATTGGCAGGCAGATTCTTTACCACTGAGCCACCTGGGAAGTGCCATACTCTTATTAGTCTCACGATGTTAGAGTGGTTCTTCCTCCTATCAGAGCATCATACCCAGAGACTCTGCATGCAGGGTGAAGGCCCCCCCTTCATCAGCCTTGGCCCACAGCATTGCATAGAACTTGGGATCCAGTTATAAATTAGTCCCTAAGGGGCATGAGAACATCCCAGTAATTTGTTCTGACAAAAGCTAGATTAAACATTTCTAGGTCATTTGGTGCTCAGTGTGGCTCAATTAGACATACCCGAACCCACAGGCATCTGGTTTGTTGTATTTTTGGAGAGCAAAACAATTTGAGATAGAAAGTCACCAAGGCAACTTCGTGTGTCTGAGAGACAGGAAGCCATAAACCCTCCTCATCCCAGGCTTTGGGACAGACACCCTTTAGGTACCATTTGCTGCCATCAGCTTGTTAGGTTCTGTTGGGTATATGCATTCTAAAAGAACATGGATTTACTTATTATTTTCTTTTTCATATAGACTTCAAAGTGCCATTATTAATACAAGCACTGCTATCAAAGATGTCAGATCTCATTTTTTAAGATTTTAAATCTCAAATTTAGATTGTCTTTGCTATTTTATATTCAGAAGCTTTGTGTGATTCATCCCACAGCGTGTGTTATTGGATTCCTTAGGATTTCATATATTCCAGCAACTTGTAATGGTTTGGGTAAACATCATACCTGGCTTGCACTAAATGAAAGAGTTTAGTCATTTTAAATGCAGAGTAGTCCCCATTGGACCTCTATCGTTTAAAATTGATTTTACTTTTAAGCTAGTGGCTTCATTATTTTTCTTTTAAAACTCAACTTATTTAGAACCATTTTCCCCTGTGACATTAGTTTCAAACTAGCTTTTATCTTGTGTAATTTCCCTGAAGAATTTTTGGTCATAATGGGGGTGGCTGAGCAAATCTGACAAGCTAGATACATTTCCCCTGATTTACTTAATTTGAACAGCTTGGTATTTGCTTAGTATTCCATGGTATAAATAAGAGGACTTCCCTGATGGCTCAGTTGGTAAAGAATCTACCTGCAAAGCAGGAGACCCAGGTTCAATTCCTGGGTTGGGAAAATCTCCTGGAGAAGTAAATGACAACATACTCCAGTATTCTTGCCTGGGGAATCCCATGGACAGAGGAGCCTGGCAGGCTACAGTCCATGGGGTTGCAAGAGTCAGACATGACTTAGCGACAGACAGACCATGGTATAAAACAACAGAAGGATTTTACAAATTGTTTTCAGGTTTAAATTACCTAACAAAGTTCTATATTTTTTTACAGGTTTAATGGGTTTGATAAGTTTACCCTTTCAGTTCCTATTTGCGCAAAACAAAACAAAAACCAGTGGTTAGATGCTACAAAGTAGGTAGTAGTACTTAACCATGTGCATGTTGCCAGGCCCGAGGACCTCTTCCATCCTTGTTAGGGGGAATGCTAACCTTCTCTCCTTTCATGTAACACCTATACATATTTTTAAAGGGGAATTAAAACCACCAACAGCAACAGTGGTAGCTCTTAAACATCAAGTTAGGATTCTTGTTGAAAAGTAAAGATGTGGACTAAATCCATCCAGTGTCTGATTGCCCATCAGATGATAAAGATCAGCTTCCCCTCTGAGGGAATGCTAAACTATTCTCACTGCATCTCCTTTCCTTCCTTTTGAACATTTGCATGGGATATTATTTCAGTGCTATATAGGGAGCCAGCTACATAATAAGCACTTGTGTAATGCTCTGGGCTTGTCAGGAAGCTTAGCAGTTACTTGTCCAGTCAACCATTGAATAAAGTGTCATAGGACTTTTCTCAGGTTAGAGGATGTCTCTAGAGGGTTAGCAGTTATTGATATAATTTTCCTTGCAATGAGATGGACAGTTTAGGACTCTTCAAGTCAAAGGGTTTTGTCTACCCATTTTTTGCTATCAAATACAGTGCTAGGAAATAATCTTATTTTCTCTACCTTGCTTCGAGTTTTCTGTCAAAAGTGAGATTTAAAGATATGAATAGCTCTGGAACTCAAGGTGGCAGAGCTTGGTGATGGGATATAGCAGAAAGGTTTTGCTCATAGCTCTCTCGTCTTTGGCAGAAATGCGGTAGATATTTCAGTAGAGAACAGTAGTAATGGGAAGATGGTCTGGTTCTTTTCTTGGACTTTATTCAGAGCAGAAATCTCGGGTCCACTGTGTCTGTCAATGATAATTCTCTTAATTCACCCAGGACGATGGGAGATGAGAGACAGACAGACAGGTTCTTCTGTCCTCTGGAAGAACCATAGGAAGCAAGTTAGCACAATCTTCTAACAAAGAAGCTTTTTGAAAAAGTATATGTTTATTTATTTTCGGCTGTGCTGTGTCTTCATTGCTACATGTGGGCTTTCTCTAGTTGCCACAGGCGGGGGCTGCTCTTCGGGTTGTGGTGCGCAGCTTCTCATTGCGATGTCTTCTCTTGTGGAGCACCGGCTCTAGGCTTGCAGGCTTTAGCAGCTGTGACCTGTGGGCTCAGTGGTTGTGGCACGTGGGCTCTAGAGGGCAGGCTCAGTGGTTGTGGTGCACAAGCTTAGCTGCCTCATGATGTGTGGAATCTTCCTAGACCAGGGATTGAATCTGTCCCCTGCTTTGGCAGGTGGATTCTTAACCACGGGACCACCAGGGAAGTTCTAATGAAGAGCTTTGAGCAAAGTTTGTGGCAGGTGTTATATTTTCTCCTCTTGCAGTGTATTCATCTTCTGGAAAGGAGGCACATAGATCTTGTAAATAGCTTACAAGCAATAGTTATGGTCTTATTAACTTCCTTTTGTTCCTCAAGGAAAAGAAAAACAATTCCATAGTTACATTAGATTGTCCCAAGAGTTTTGAAGGTCTCTTCTAACATCTCTTCTAACATATGGTTCTTTGATTTTATCAGTTGGAAACCAATGTCTGAGACATTATTCTTTGATGCATAAAATATCCTCTTATTTGATCTCTTAAGCTAAAAAAGACAGATGATTGTCTGCCTTGATGACAGTGTAAGAATACTAAGACCATAATCCCAAGTCCAATAAATGCTTAGAATTTCTACGCAGGAGTATTTTCATCCAGGCAGTCTGGAGATGACCATTTACAGATTTCAGATTGGTCACAAGTTTGTGTATGTATTTGACTTGTTGTTTTGCTTTCACTTAGTTTGCAACTTTAGGATGTTGTTCTTTCTTTTTTATTTTCCAAATGTGAAAATATAAAGGTTTATGATAAATCTGTAAGTAACAGTAGGGAGACCAAAGATATTGTCTGTTGTCGGCTGTTGGTAGGATAAGGAGAGGGGCAAACTTTATTTAAATGAGAAAAGAAACAACAAAAGACCAAAAAGTAGTAATATGACTATGCTGGGCAGAATGGAGATGGGGCAGTGTAAATGAGCTCATTTGTGAGAAGATTAGTTAATACAGAAAATTAGTAAATCAAGAAAGTATCAAAAGTGTATTGTTTAGAGATATCAAAGTAACCATCAGAAGAACTATAAACAATATTGGGAGAAAGTGGTTCCTTCTGAGGAGTGAGACTGTTTATCATGAAATCTGTACTATTCAATATTTTTTTATGTACAAGCATCTATTACTTTGGTGAAAAATTTAAAAAATTAACCTTGTGTCTGGTTTAACTTTCCAAAGCTACAATACAATTAAGTCTCCGCATCTCCTTCACACTTCCTCTCTGCTGAAGTGACTGATGTGTTTTTCAGGTATTTACACGCAAGTATGCTGGTGTGTCATGTATATATTTCTGTTCCATATAGGATTCTTTTTCTTGTGTTATCTTTTCTTATTACAACAAATACATTTTCTAATTAAGTCAGATCTAAATTGGAGTCTAAAAGCTGAGGCAAGTTTTAATTCACCTCAGTATACTGGATTTGAGGCAGATGTTACGGCCCTAAACACTGTTTATGAATCTTGAGCAGCACCATTTTCCTTCTGTAAATTAGGTACTACCTTAATTACAGACTCTTGGGTATCATTGTTTTTTGCATTTGCAAGGTACTGACTGTAACATAACTCAGCTTTATCTATCTATTTATATCTGCTTATCTGTCTTATTGAAGTATAGTTGACATACTATTATCAGTTACATGTGAAAAAAGTGAAAGTGTTAATTTACTCAGTTAATTTAATTTATGTCCGAATCTTTATGACCCCATGGACTGTAGCCCACCAGGGTCCTCCATCCATGGAATTCTCCAGGCAGGAATACTGGAGTGGATAGCGTTCCCTTCTCCAGGGAATCTTCCGGACCTGGGATTGAACCCGGGTCTCCAGCACTGCAGGTAGATTTTTTTTTACCATCTAAGCCACCAGGGAGTCCCTGTGTGCAATTTTAAATGTCATACACTATATTATCATAAAATAATGGTTATATTTCCTGTGTTGGACAACATATTCTCATAGCTTGCCTATTTTATACATGACAGTTTGTTCCTCTTAACCCCTCAGCCCTATTGCTCAGCTTATTTAAATTAACACACATGGTTTCTTAATCCTGCTAAGGTTTTTCAGTGATTAACACTTCAATTATTTTGTTCTTATTTAGTGCCTAATTTATAACCTTGGTCATTTAAATGTAAAAAACTCATTGGAAGGTCAGGTCCCTGCAGCTACTAGAATCAAGCATTTAAATCACAGTTGCAATATGTCCCTGGATTCTGTATCCCTCCACATTCTAGGGCAACATGAATTTCTCAAAAGGTCAAGGTAGGCCTCTGTCACGTCCCTGACACATGATCATCCTTCTTCTTCCTAAACATCCACAGAAATAAGAAGCTCACTACCTCCTAAAGCCAAGGGACTTGATGCTGAAAAATGTTAAAAGTGGGTTGACAGGGATTGAGAGATTGAGTGTACTCGAAGGACAGGAAATCATACTTAAGGATTGGAATCTTAAGAGTTTAAATTTGGGTCCTTTTTTTTTGGTCCTTGAATTATTGGGGATATAGGATATAGGATTTAGGCTACACCTATATGGATGATTGAAGTGGATAAAGCCTAATAAGGTAACTGAAGCTCATGAAGTTGTGGAGACAGGAGCCCTCCTGTTGGATAAGTGGATTCCTGTTGTCCAAGATGATGGCAGAGGTGGTTGGGTAGAATGGTGTCAAAGAGTCAGTGAATATTGGAAAGAAACCTAGAGGTCACTAATTGCCATCTACAAAGAAAGAGAGGAAAAATATCTGCAAAGTTACCACTTCAGGTGCTATTAGGATGATTTCATATTTCTCAGTCATATATCTTTCATAAATCAGGTTTATAACTGTGATTCTCTTTCCTGAATGCCATTCTCCTATACATATACTAGGGCCTGGAGGCTTTTCCAAGAACAACAACTACTAGAAAAAAGTCATGGTGTGTATTTCCACATAGAAACTGGCAGCAAAAGATTGCACAGTGAGGGTGATGCACTCAGAAGTTCTATACACTCAGCCCCTGGAAAAAGAAAACTAAACAACAACAAAAATGCCGTTGTCCTGCAGAGAAATAGACTTAGTTTCACCAAAAAATGAACATGAACATTTTTTGGAGACTGCACCATTTTAGAAAAAGAAAATCATGGAACAATGGAAAAGCTAAGCTATGCTTTGTTGTGCATATAATTTGAAAATGTTTGTTAATTACATGATCTATGCCCAACGATGGGCTTATGTGCATGGTGTCCAGACTATGATAGTTTCCAAATCTTGGACCAAGTCTGGTAAGAATGGTGTTGATTTTGTTGCCATCTTTAAAGTTCCATCTTCTACAAAACTGGGACTTGGTGTGCTTTCCTTAACATTTTATTCAAATGCCAGGGTGCTCTCTCTTTATGGGGAAAACTGACATGTTTTAAACATAGACAAGTAGAAATTCTTAAACTGTGGAATGTTGAGACCAGGGTATCTGTGTCTGCCTGAGGTTGAATTCCCAAGCCATCTGACTATCCCTGACCTAAGTTTGATTTTGGTGAGAATTGTATACTCCAAAAGAGGTGGTAATGCTCCTTCATATTCCATGTGCTCTCCTACTTTGCTGAGCCTCTTTGAAGTGAGGTTGAAAACCATGTCTCTGGTTTTGGCTAACAGATAGTGAATAGAAGAGAGATGTGCTTCTTTTAATCAGAGGCATTTCAGAAGCAGTGTGAGCTCTTTACCTTTTCTCTTCACAATCCTGAAATCATGATGGAGAGAGCCTGTATCTCAAGTCACCACGTGGGAGATAAGTTACCTTGGGGAATTGCTTATCTGTGTTGGCTTTAAATGACTGGAGAAATAAATTACTGTCATGTTAAGCCACTGAGATTTGGAGGTTTGTAATACTTTGTTAGAACAGTCCAGCTTAACCTGATTAATAAACCTCCTAGCCAGAAGACTCTTCTGTGGGACCTGAAAGCTCAGGAGGGGTATGATTTGAACCTCTTCATGTCTCTCTTAATCTCTGGTTTCCTTTTAGTCCAACCCATCAGAAGATATGCTGGCTACTAAAGATTTGCTTAGGAAATTGGATATTTTTCACGAAAATGAAATTTGGGGCTTTATGTATTAGTTTTAGTTATCTACGTCATCTTATTACTCGGATGCAAAATTGACTATGAGAAAAGTGAGAAATTTAATTTTTGAGGAGTGTGCAGAGAAATGGAATAGATAATTATATTGAAGCTACATGACTAAAGCATTGCATAGACTTCTTTTGCCTGTAAAAATGGTCAGTCTTTTTATTTTTGGTTAAAAATCTGAGATGTTTAGCAGAGGTTCTTGCTGCTGCTGCTAAGTCGCTTCAGTCTTGTCCGACTCTGTGCGACCCCATAGATGGCAGCCCACCAGGCTCCGCCCCTCTATTCTCCTCCTCTTTGTGGTAAGAAGGAATTGCATGAGTCATTTGCATTTTCCCCAGGGAAATAAGGACTCTGTTTCTTTTCCTGAGGATTTGGGCCATAATCAAGCATTTCACCCTGTCTTCATTGTCCCCTCTAACATCCATCACAGAACTCTGCTGATTCCCTGCATTCATCTGTTATAATCTTTTTTCTCTTCTTAAATATTGAAGTATTCAATATAATTGACTTACAATATTACATTAATTTCAGGTGTACAGCATAGAGATTGGATATTTTTATATATTGCAAAATGGTCACCAGCATGAGTCTAGCTACCACCCGTCACAAAGTTTTTACAGTATTATTGATTATATTTCCTATGCTGTACATTACATCCGCATGACTTACTTATTTTGTAACTGAAAATTTGTATCTCTTAATCTCCCTTCAGCTATTTCGCTGAACCTCCCCACCCTCTTTCCTCTGGCAACTACAAAGCTGCTCTCTGTGTTTACACATTTGCTTCCATTTTGTTGTTTTTTCAGTTGCTTTGCTTTTTAGATTCTACATGTAAGTGAAACCAGACAGTATTTGTCCTTCTCTGATTTATTTTACTTAGTATGTTACCCTCTAGGCCCATCCATGTTGTCACAAATGGCAAGATTTCATTATTTTTTATGGTTAATAATATTCCATTATTAACCACATTTTCCTTGTCTATTCATTTATTGATAGACACGTTGCTGCCATATATTGGTCACTGTATATGTTACAATGAGCATTGGGGTGCATATACCTTATCAAATTAGTGTTTTTATTTTTTGTTGAAAAATACTACCCAGAAGTGAAACTGTTGGATTGTGTGATGATAATTCTATTTTTAAATTTTGGGGGAAATCTCCCAAACAATCTATGCTGTTTTCTATAGTGGCTGCACCAATTTAATACTATCCCACCAACAGTTCATGAGGGTTTCCTTTTCTCCACATCATCACTAGCGGTTGTTTTTTTTTGTCTTCTTGATAATAGTCATTTTTACAGATGTAAGGTGATATCTCACTGTAGTTTTGATTTGCATTTCCCTTATGATTAGTAACACTAAACATCTTTTCAAGTGTCTTCTTGATCAGGTTATTTATTTTTGATGTTAAGTTGTATAAGTTCTTTGTATATTTTAGGTATTAACCCCTTATCTGATATGTGATTTGCAAATATCTTCTCTCATAAAGTAGGCTGTCTTGTCATTTTGTTGATAGTTTCTTTCACTATGCAAAGGCTTTTTAGTCTGAAGTAGTCCCATTTCTTTAGTTTTGCTTTGGTTTTCCTTGCCTGAGGAGATAACATGAAAAAAAAGTTTCTCAGAATGATGTCAAAGACCTATGTTTCTTCTAAAAAGTCTTATGATTTCAGGACTTACATTTAATTTTTAATCATCCAGGATACAACCTGAGTAATGAGGCTCCAGAATTTGTGCTCCTTACACAGGAAAGGTCATGGATGGAAGGGGTCTGTTTCTCACACATTCTCATAATTGAGATGATTTTTAAATTTTCTCTTTAAAATATTGCTGCCAAAGCAGTCATTTTCCCCTTTAGACATTTTCAATGACAAACAACGTAGACCACTCATCTTCTGAAAAATTCAGATTTTTGAACAGCTTCTCTAATTATTGAAATAAAAGCTTTACTTCCCCTGTTCCTATTTCTTTCCTTTGGCACAGGAAACAGCTCTAATCCTTCCTCCACTTGACAGTCCTCTGACACAGGACACCATCTTCCATGAGCTCCCTGAATTCTCTTTTCTTCTGATGGTACACCCCTAGCTTCCTGATGGTTGCCCATTTAAGACATGGTTTCACATGTAATGTCCTGGCCTCCGATACCTCTTCTGAAGGTACTCTACGTGCTTCAATGTTTGTCTTTCAACTCAAAGCTCTTCTTGAATTAAGCCTCTCAACTGAACCACACAAATCATAGTAACCTGTCCACTCCCTTTAAAGTTTCTCACCTTTGGCTTTGATTGTGGTATCTGAATATATTTCTTTTATTTGCTAATATGATACCTTAGTTAGGTTCTTTTAGGTTTCAGGAAGCAAAGACAAAACTCGAGTTCAGGAGATAAAGAGTTGTGGTAAGGCTAGGTGAGGAATGGGGAACTGTGGGCCACACTGAGGCCACGCAGCAACTCTGGGCACCGCAGGAATTTCAGGAGGTTTCCTCCAGGAGCTGAGCCTGTCCCTGCATCCCCTCTCTGCAGCCCGGTCACTACGGTGACTCAGCGAGTCTCTGCTGTGCACCTCTTCCTCCTGCCTTCTGGCTACTTGATGCTTTCTTCTCTCCTACCCTTGGCTCCTACTGCTCTGGGGCTTCTTCCTGCTGCTTCTCTCTGTAGTTTTTCAGGTTCACATTAAGACATTTTAGACCAGAAAATGTGTAGGCTGCCCTCCTTCTCCTGATCCGAATTTCAAAGTAAGTGCCATACAGAGTTTCATAAGATAAATATAAATAAATCTAGGAAAAGTTCTGATATTTTTTCCTCCATGATGATGAATTTTTTATAAAATAAAATAGCAGTTATTCTAAAATAATTTTTTTGATACTCTGGTGGTTAGATATGAACTTGCTTTGCATATTTGGTAAACAGAATGTTTTTTATTCCCTCTACCAACTGCTATTTCTTGCTTCTTACTATTTTTTAATAATGTTGGGGTCTCAAAAGGTCTAAGCAATGAGATCTGACAGCTTAATTGGGTCACAGTTGTGCCTGTTGGGCAGGGTCCCTGAGCCAGGCTGCTCTTGAGTCAGGCATGCCTTCATGGTCCAGCCAGCTGTAACCAGGGTTGCAGGGCTACCTGCTACCAATTAACTAATTGGGTGGGTGCGGCTGGAATCCCAGAGCAGGTGATGGCCCTGGCAGACAGAGTGCCTGGCTGTTCATACATTTACTATACACACCACTGCAGGACTTGCTTATGGCCACGTGCTACACCATGATCAATTCCTTCACTATGAAATGTGATACACTCAGCAAAGTTCAAACTGTTGCATGTCGCCAAGCTTTCCAGGGACACTGGTCTTTATAGACTAAGGCTCCAGGAAGCCATGTGGCCCTGGCCAGGCCATGTTAGTGTCTACAGGTGGCAAGGGGGCAGGAGCAGCCACCAGGCTCTCCATCTACATGGACACTTTCGCCCTCCTTTCATCTCCACCTGAGTATGGAGGGCAGACCAGCTGGGAACCTTTGGAGGGTGCTAGGATTGTTATGACTTTATGTTGGTTAAAGATTTCAGTGATATTGGATTAGATGTATCTATTTTTTTTAAATTTTTCCTTCTCTTTAATTTACAATATTGTGTTGGCTTCTACCATACAACAACATAAGTCAGAAATAGAAAAACAAATTTCATAGATGTGTCTATTTTTGCTCTAATCTTGCCATAATCTTGTTTTTCCAAGGAGGTAAGATCTGTGTGTAGAAATAGTCCATGAATTGTCCATGTGAACACAGACATTGAACCACAGGCAGACCCCAGAGAGCCATCTGCTGGGCCCTCATCTTCCCTTGATGCTCCCTTATGCTTATCTGGAGGACCCTTTGGTGGGCACATTTGAACTCTCCTGATTGCTTCTACTTGGCCCTGGAGGTTTCCATTCTCCTTGCAGTCTGCCTGTGACAGCTGATGTTTGTTGTGGGATAGCCTGTCAAGATGCCCAATGGCAAAGACCTTGTTTCCTGAGGTGCAAGGTTGGGGAGGTTGCTGGTAGGTTGGGGAGAAAATGTGGATTGCTTTTATTTTCCTGCCTGGGAGTAATTATACGGAAAAGCGATGTCCTGGGCATGTTCCCCCACCAGCAGCAGCTGTCACTGCTCATGGGGGAAGAAGTGCAGGCTCTCCTCCCCTCGCTACTTCCCTTTCCCCTGTAAGCCCAAGGCAATAAAATCAAATCAAGCATTACTCTTTTTACATTGAAAATGCTCTTGAATTTGAATTATGGATTTAAGTGGCTCCTAAACAGAGTCCCCAAGGGGCTCCAAGTGCTGCCAGATGGCAGGGGAGCCAGCAGGGGAGCTGCATCGGCCGTCTCTGACAGAGATGATGGCTTCCTCCATGGGGGGAATCTTCTCCTTCCTCCATGGGGGGAAACCAGTCACTCTCATCTCCAACTCAAGGTTTTTCTCACCTTTCTGAAACTGTATTATGTATTTGGTCAGACTCCCTGCCCAGGGTGGATTCAGAGACCTTCTTCCACCTTTTGCACAGCTGGATCCATTTACAGGTCACATACAGGCCCCTGATGTTGAGTCAGGTTATTCTCTTGGGCTTTGAAGATCCTTGATATCAGTTTGGGGAAGACTGGAAAAGCTACTGGTCTATAAACGTCTTTGAGGAAGTGGGAGATATGGGGAAGAAATGCACAGGGAGAAGAGAGAATCTATCAGAAATTAGATGCAATTTCCTTCCCAGGGTGGGGCTTCCCAGGTGGCGCTTGTGGTAAAGAATCCGCCTGTCAATGTAGGAGACAGAAGAGATGTGGGTTCAATCCCTGGGTCAGGAAGATCCCCTGAAGAAGGGCATGGCAACCCACTCCAGTATCCTTGCCTGGAGAATCCCATGGACAGAGGAGCCTGGTGGGCTACAGTCCACAGGGTCGCAAAAGAATCAGACATGACTGAGCACATGGTACACACCTCAGGGTAGCCAAGGTTCTCTGGAACTGGATGTGGGGCTCAATTCTGCCACCTATTTCCAGACTCTGAACTAACTCGCAATTCTCTTTCAGGATCCTCTCAGTCTTGCAGTGGTTCAGAACATCTTGCTTTCCTTCAGTGTCCACTGGACATCTGCTCATCAACTCACCCATGTTCCCACCAAAGATGGTAGTATCTTCTACTACAAACTGATGCTCTGCCACCTGCTGCATAAGAAAGGATACAGGATCAAGGGTGTGCTTGTCTAATGGGGAAACGTCCCGGAGTAACCTTCTCACAGAGGTTTCTCCTTGGTTGCAATGAGCATTTCTCCTCCTGACTCATCCTGTCCTCTAAATTGTATGTTATGCCAGTGATGGGTGTGATTCTGGTACTATTCCTTTACAGTATTCTAGCAAAATGATTGTGGAGCATGCTGTCTGTGCCTAAGTCCTTTATTCCGCATCTTAAAATTCCCATCCTGCCTCGCAATGTTTAGAACAAATAGATAAATGGATAAACACTTTGGGGAAAAAGCATAAGCGCTATTACCTAGGATGAGGTTCCCATACATAGCTGAGCTCCAGAATCCCCTCAGGAGCTTTAATTATTATTAAAAAAATTTTTTTTTAATTTATTGGTTTTTGACTGCAATGGGTCTTCATTGCTACATGTGGGCTTTCTGTAGTTTCAGAGAATGGGGGCTACTCTCTAGTTGCGGCGTGTTGGCTTCCCACTGTGGTGTCTTCTCTTGGCGTAGAGCATAGGCTCTGGGGTGAGAGGGCTTCAGCAGTTGTGGCCCTCAGGCTTAGTTGCTCTGCAGCATATGGTATCTTCCTGGACCAGGGATTAAACCTGTGTCCCTCGCATTGGCAAGCAGATTCTTAACCACTGGATCACCAGAGAAGTCTTCCTCAGGAGCCTTTAGAGATTCAGCATCCCTGGGTTCCACCCCAGACCTATTGAGTCTGAATCTCCAGGTATGAGGCCTGGGAATTTCTGTTTCAAAAATTCCCCAGATGATTTTGATGTTCGCTTGGCTTTGAGAACTCTTGGTGGGGGGTGTGACAGTCACAGTCAAGAGGCGACAACTAAGCTCACAGATAAATGACAAGTGCTAGTTGAACCCCTGAACAAAGTTCTCTGGAAGCTCACTCCATGCCAGAGGAGCAAGGAGAGGTAAGGAAAGGAAGTGATATAGAGTGAGTTCTTGAAAGACGATATGTTTTCCAAGAAAGGTATAGGTGCGAGGCGATCTCAGGCACTGGAAAAGCCACTCACCAAAGTGTGGAGGTGTTGAGGAAATGTGGGGAGTTGAGTATGGAAGGAGAATGGGGTACCCTTGGCAAACACAAAGAATGAGTCTGGTATTGGGGCCCACAAGCTGTAGTGCATGGTTCAGAGGAAAGTCTACGGCTTGAGTTTGGCATTTCTATACAGTGCCCCTGGGTTGATGTTCAAGAGAAAATGTTAAATGGTTTGAGATCCAGGAAAGCTGTCTGGCTGGAGACCTAATTTTGGAAGCCAAATCACACAGTTAAGCTGCTAGGGATCTGTGCTGCTGGGTGCTGCTATGAGAGTTGCTACATAGACTCTGGGGGTAGTCCTGGGAAACTCAGGCCTCTAAAACTCTGGAGGGCACCCAGCACTTTCTATGGACATAATTTCAGAGGATTCTCATGTCTAGACAGAGTCCTCTTGAGGTTGACTTTGCAGTGGGTGCAGGTTGTAGGGTGAGGTGCCTCATGGACTGTAGCCTGCCAGCTTCCTCTGTCCATGGGATTTTCCAGGCAAGAATACTGGAGTGCGTTGCCATTTCCTTCTCCAGGGCATCTTCCCCACCCAGGAATCAAACCCTTGTCTCCAACATCTCCTGCCTTGGCAGATGGGTTCTTTACCTGTCGAGCCACTGGGGCTTCTTTTGAAATATGATCCTCTGCTATCTTCAGCTGCCCATGATCACAAATGTGGTAAGGCCATTGACTGAACCCCTCTGACCACCATTTCTTCTTCCAACAAAGAGCTGATACCAGAGCACAGGATCTTCTCATTCATGGGTTTATTTGACAAACACTTATTGAGCATCTGCTCTGAGCCAGGCATTGGGTTTGGCTTGGTGGACATGAAGTTGAATAAGACATGATATGTGGGTATGTGTCTACTTCTGCCACAGGTGTTATTTTTAAAGGTCTGTGTTCCCTCCTGTCCGTTTTGTCTCTGAGCAGAGGAGGGTCAATAGCCTGCCATTTCTTACCAAAAAATGTGCTACGGGTTGAATAAACTCCAATGAACAAAGAAAATCTGAAGAATTTATTTTTAACTTATTTTATTCTTCAACAATGAGTTTTAATATTGCATCGAGGGTATAAGTCATTCCCCTAGGAGAGCTCTATTTGAGAAAAATTGGTTGAATACAGTTCCTAGTTTTGAATTATCTTTTTGGATAACAAAAACTTTTGGTGAACAATGATGATAATAATATGAAGAAATAGATGCTCTGGAAGATGCCATGTGTTAAAAGAGGGAACAAAAATCTCAGACATTTTTAATGCTATGTCCGGTCTCCATACAAAAACCTGTCAGCTTCATGCTGTTTTTTAGTCAATTTCACAGTGGGGAACAGAGAAAGGCTGATGGCTTAAGAGAAACAAGCTCAAAGTTGGCAACACAATCGCTGAAACATTTTCTCCAAAGGAGAGCTTTTTATTTGTAGCTAAATATATGGAAATAAAAACCAAATGGAAGTGTAGGCGCACTTATGGGCATGGGGTAGAGGGCCAGGCGATGTTTGTGGGAACTACAGCCTCCAGGGAGGGTTGGGGAAAACGGGGAACTTTAGGTACCCAAACCAACTGTAAGTGTGTGGAGTGCAAGCTTTGCTCTCTTTCTAGTCTGAGAAAAGGGCATCGCCCGGAGTCAGCACCTGATCCTCACCCCAGCTCTGTCACTACTCAGTACCCATGGTAGGTCTCAGTAAATATTTATGGAGTGAATAATTTGTTTGTATTTTATTAATATTAGCATTAACAAGTGCTCTACGGTAATGATGGTTCTGGCAGTATTATCATTCTCCCGGAGTTCAGCTATTAGCAGCAAACCCAAGAGAAACTTAATTGAATTACTCTTCATTTCCATGTCAGCCTTTTTAAATGGAAGGGGGCTATTTAAGTTGTAGGAACCAGCACTTGACCCTCATAATCACCAAGTGTACCCTGGGCTTTGCCAAAGGAATGTCACTAAAGGAAGGCTATGAAGGGAACGTGCCCCACACAGTCTGTCTTGTATACTGAGGAAAAGCAGCTGTTTGGATCTGACAAAGGAGGCCACATTAAATCTGGTGTGGCTGGTGAATGACGAAGGGGACATAAAGGCAGCAGTAGGTGAGGACAAGATGTCTGTGGAGGTGTCATTTTTCTTGAGAAAAAAGGAGGCAGGAGGTGTTAAGAGTGTTGAGAAATGAAAGCAGGACTCTTTCCTGGCTACTGAATGTCTCAAAAGTCCCTCCTTCTGGGAGTCCCTTTCTTTTTTTAAAAAATTTATCTTATTGAGGTATAGTTGATTTACAGTGTTGTGTTATTTCTGCTGTACAGCAAAGTGATTCAGTTATACATAAATGTATACATATATATTTTTTCATATTTGTGTCCATTATGGTTTATCACAGGATACTGAAGATAGTTCCCTGTGCTATATAGTAGGACCTAGTTGTTTAACAACTCTATATATAATAGTTTGCATCTGCTGCTGCTGCTGCTAAGTCACTTCAGTCGTGTCTAACTCTGTCTGACCCCATAGACGGCAGCCCACCAGGCTCCCCCATCTCTGGGATTCTCCAGGCAAGAACACTGGAGTGGGTTGCCATTTCCTTCTCCAATGCATGAAAGTGAAAAGTGAAAGTCAAGTTGCTCAGTCTTGTCTGACCCTCAGCGACCCCACGGACTGCAGCCTACCAGGCTCCTCCGCCCATGGGATTTTCCAGGCAAGAGTACTGGAGTGGGGTGCTATTGCCTTCTACAGTTTGCATCTGCTAATCCCAAACTCCCAATCTGTCTCTCCCCCCAACCCTGTTCCCCCTTGGCAACCACAAGTGTGATCTCTATGTCTATGTGTCTGTTTCCATTTTGGAGATAAATTCATTTGTGTCATATTTTAATTCCACATATATGATATCATATGGTATTTATTTTTCTCTTTCTGAATTACTTAGTATTAGGATTTCTAGGTCTATCTATGGTGCTACAAATTGCATTATTTCATTCTTGTTATGGCTGAGTAGTATTCCATTGTATATATGTACCACATCTTCTTTACCCATTCATCTGCCAATTTAGATTGCTTCAGTGTCTTGGCTATTGTGAATAGTGCTTCTATGAACATAGGGGTGCATGTATTTTTTGAATTAGAGTTCTTTTCTGGATATATGCCCAGGGGTGGGATTGCTAGATCATCAGGCAACTCTGCTTTTAGGTTTTTTAAATTTTTAAAAAATTTTATTTTATTTTTTAAACTTTTACATAATTGTATTAATTTTGCCAAATATCAAAATGAATCCACCACCGGTATACATGTGTTCCCCATCCTGAACCCTCCTCCCTCCTCCCTCCCCATACCATCCCTCTAGGTCCTCCCAGTGCACCAGCCCCAAGCATCCAGTATCGTGCATCGAACCTGGACTGGCATCTTGTTTCATACATGATATTTTACATGTTTCAAAGCCATTCTCCCAAATCTTCCCACCCTGTCCCTCTCCCACAGAGTCCATAAGACTGTTCTATACATCACTGTCTCTTTTGCTGTCTCGTACACAGGGTTATTGTTACCATCTTTCTAAATTCCATATATACTGTATTGGTGTTTTTCTATACTGTAAATAGGCTCCAGTTTCATCCACCTCATCAGAACTGGTTCAAATGTGGAACCTCCATACCGTTATCCATGGGCAGTCTTAAGTTGCTTCAGTTGTGTTAGACTCTTTGCAATCCTGTGGACTGTAGCCTGCCAGGTTCCTCTGTCCATGGGATTCTCTAGGCAAGAGTACTGGAGTGAGTTGCCATGCTCTCTTCCAGGGGATCTTCTGGACCCAGAGATCGAACCTGCAGCTCCTGTGGCTCCTGCATTGCAGGCAGATTCTTTACTACTGAGCCACCGGGGAAGCCCACTGTTATCCATAGTAGGTGCAACAACTTACATTACCACCAACAGTGTAGGAGGGTTCTCTTCTCTCCACATCTCCTGAGAATCTCTTTCTGATCCATATAATAAATAGGATGCATAGTGTTTCTATCAACCAGCATGTGCACTCTTTAAGTCTACTGAAATATGTTTGAAATATTTCGTCTTCAGTGATACCAATAAAAATTCTAAAGGGAAAAGTGAGTCCATAATCAACTAACAAACGGTTGGTTTTCTTTACCATGTTCCTTTGCTGCTCTTTTCTGTGTATGTGCATCAAGGGCAGCTCCTGACAGGCCCAGCTGGTCACTTGGATTACATGTGGCGCAGATGGTATTGCGCTGTCGCCACACACCTTCCCTCACTGTGTGTTACATGCCTGACATCCCCAGGGCTCTTCCCAGAGGCCAGATGCTTTTGGCTGCCATGTGGCCACACTTTTCTGGTCCTGCGGGAGCCTTTCAACCTATCAGCCCAGACTCTTCCAAGCCCTGCTTTCACATAACAAGGCTGTTCATTCAAAAGGTTGCATTTTGGCAGGGGGTGGGGTGGGGTGGGGGGAGTGAGTGAGGTGTGGGGTGTAGTAACTCCTTATTCTTAGGACATGCATGGGAAATTCTATCAAATCTTCCTATATTTTGATTTATTTCAAGGTAATACCATTTTATTGATTTATGCATGCATGCTAAGTTGCTTCAGTTGTATCCAACTTTGTGTCCCCATGGACTGAAGCCCATCAGGCTCCTCTGTCCATGGGGATTCTCCAGATAAGAATACTGGAGTGGGTTGCTACACCCTCCTCCAAGTTGTTGATTTATATGATTCCAGAAATCAGTCTATAGTATCCTAAAGCACATATATCTTGCTTTGTTTAGTAACTTTTCTATTTGGGGATTGTTATACCACTTCCCAAATAATGCCAAAATGAACATTTGTAAATGTTTATTTTGTTATTATAATTCAAAGGACATGAATTTGAGCAAACTCCGGGACACAGTGAAAGACAGGGAAGCCTGGTGTGCTACAGTCCATGGAGTCACAAAGAGTCACACATGACTGAGCGAGTGAACGACAACAACAACAAACGTTTGTAATCTACTGTTCTTTCTTTTGGATTATTTTCTTATTTAATTAACCTTAATTCTTGAGGTTAAATCCCAAGTCCAATCATGAATCAAGGAACTTAAATTTATTTTGGCTTTTACCAAGATGCAGGTCACTGGGACCTGTCTGCAGCTTACAGTCCTGAGACAGAGACTCATAGTGGGTCTCTTGACAGATTTCCATTCTGTGGAGTGGGGAGTGCTGTTTCCCATGTTGATCAGTGTGTATGTATGTGCGTGTGTCAGGCCAGAGAAGTGAACTGCCCCCGATGTGGGTCTTCTTTCTGGAGCTTTTCATTGAGATTCTGTGAAAACAGATGTGAGCATGGAGAATTGGTGTGACTGAAAAAATAAGGCAGCCTGTGATTTATTTTAGCAACTTTGAGTCTTGAGGTGTGTAGTCTCTGTGGATTGGTCAGATACCTTTCTGCCTGTGCTGTCATTGGTTTAAATAAATTGGGGGGGAAATATCTACTTTCCCTCTAGACATAGTGCTGAGTGAAGTTACTTGCTTGGGTAGCCTATCCCTTCTCCAGTGGATCTTCCCAACCCTGGACATTTGCTTTAATATCATGTTAAATCAACTGGGCAAAGCCTGGGCAGAGAAACCTCCTAGTCGATTCCCTCAGTGGACACAGTGTGAGCTCAGCTGGTGATGCTGGGTCCTGAGGCCTGTGGAAGGTGGTGGAGCAGCAGGCACTCCTCAACTGAGAATAGCAGTGCAGAGAAAGCCAGAGAGAAGGTGAAGTGTTAGCAGAGATGGGAAGCCATTGCCCAGGAAGCTACTCACCTCTGCAACAGAGCCACAGCTAACCCTGGTGACCATGTGGCCGAAAACTCAGACAATCCCTTTTGTTCCACCTGAGGGAGGTGAGTCATCAGAGAGTGCCAAGCAAAAGGCCTCTCTACATACAAGGGATTCACCTTCCATATCCCCCAACCCCTGCGTCCTCTGGCTTTTAGAAATAAATGAGTACAATGAAATTTAGGCTTCCCAGTGGCACAGTGGTAAAGAATCTACCTGGCAGCACAGGAGATGTGGGTTCGACCCTCTGGGTTGTGAAGATCCCTTGGAGGAGGGCATGGCAACCCACTCCACTATTCTTGCCTGGAGAATCCCATGGACATCGGTGCCTGGGGGTCGCAAAAAGTCAGACATGACTGAACTCACACATACACACATAACAAAAACTAAAGCCACGTTAAAGCTAGTTAAAAGATTATATATATGGAAAGTATTCAAGTAAACATTATAGGTAAATGTCCGTGGTTCAGAGGTAAGAAATCTGAATTTAAAAATATCATCTTTTACATGGGGTATTAAAAACAAAGCAAACAAATGAGATTTCACAGCTTGTTAGTTTATCTTGTTAATCACAAATTGCAGGTTCTCTGCCTATGGATCTATAGATTCGTGGCAGTGATGTGAAAGCCTCCTGCAATAGTCTGCTAGGGCTGCCACGACATGGGTTGAGTTCAGTAACAGAGGTGTGTCTTCTCATAGGTCTAGAAGCTACAGGTTAAAGATCAAAATGTCAACAAGGTTGCTGTCTTTTGAGGGCTCTCATCTCAGCTTGTAGATAGTTGTCTTTACTCTGTTCTCATATGGTACTTCTGTGTGTGTGTGTGTGTGTGTGTGTGTGTGTGTGTGTATCTGTGTCCTAATCTCTTCTTATGCAGACCGTTATGCAGTCAGATTGGATTTGTTGTTGTTTAGTTGCTCAGTCATGTTGGACTCTTTGCAACCCCATGGAATATAGCCCACCAGGCTCCTCTGTCCATGGGATTTCCCAGACAAGAGTACTGGAGTGGGTTGCCATTTCCTTCTCCAGGGGATCTTTCCGACCCAGAAATTGAACCCGAATTTCCTGCATTGGCAGGCAGATCCTTTACCACTGAGCCGCCTGGGAAGCCCAGGTTGGATTAGGACCCACCATAATGACCTTATAAAACTTTAATTATCTCTTTAAAGACCCTATCTCCAAATACAGCCACATTGTGAGGTATTGGGGTTAGTTCATATGATTTTTGTTAGTATGAATTTTCAGGGAATAGAATTTAGCCCATCTCATTTCTTCATAAGAATTTTGAGGAACATTCTTAAAATTGTACAAATTTTACTGGAGATATTAGAGAGGAAAATTATTGTATCTCAGGGGAAAAAATCTAGTTTGTGATAAAAGCACTGAACTGGTAACCAAAATGAATACTGATAACTGCTTCTTGGGTAAAGGCAAATCAGGTTTTGTCACTAAGAAGATCTGTAAAATTTTCTTAGACCCAGGAAAATACAGAAATAGCATTTTAATGTGAGGATGAGAAAAGTCTGCTAAAACCCTAACCTCCATGGCGGGCCTCACTTGTGCTCACCGAAGTCTCTGGATCATGTTTCTGTTCATATTTTGCACGTTCTCATCCAAAGCCTAGTGTGAATGGCCTTTATCATACATTTACTCATTAGGTGTTCCACCTGTGAATTCTCATACAAGGAAAAAAATAATCATTTTTACTGACCGACACATTACTTCTCTATATAAATTTTAGGGATGCAGGAGTGCACTTCCACTGAGATTAGTGTGTATAATACTAGGTGCAAGAGTGTTCTGGTGGTGGCCATTGTGCTATTTCTTCCACAGAAAGAAGAGATAAGGATGATGTAAGTAATAAAGGGAGGAGATGGAGGAAGGAAAAGGAAATTCAAACTTTCCTCCCACCTCAGTAGAGAGACAAGAACCACCAGATCCTAGAATTTTTGTTCTAATTAAACCCCAAAAAGATGGAGACATGGGTATGGAGTTGGTAGAGCTTGAAAAAGAAGGTTGGGGTAGGAGAGGGGAGACAGCATATTATCTGTGTTCTTGCTAAAAATTGACCTCTTCTGCAAAACCTGCCTTGAAAATTCCGACTGACATTCATTTAAGCAAATTGTTATAAATTATCCTTTTCACATTCACATTTTTAAAGTTATCATTCATTTTAACTTCCCTTTGAAAAGTGCTTCAGCTTCTCCCCTTGAGTCCTATAGTGGACCTTGCAAAGTTCTGGGCACATACTTGGTAGGAACTTAAAATTTTTTTAATATCCTCTTTAGCCATAGAAATTATTCCTATCAATCAGACCACTAGCACAGATGGAGAAAACAATGAATTGACATACTTTGTGAATGCTACAATTGGAGTTCTTAGGAAAAAAAAAACACCTCTGGGCCTCAGCGACTCTGCTGCTGCTGCTAAGTCGCTTCAGTTGTGTCCGACTCTGTGCGACCCCATGGACAGCAGCCCACCAGGCTCCGCTGTCCCTGGGATTCTCCAGGCAAGAACACTGGAGTGGGTTGCCATTTCCTTCTCCAATGCATGAAAGTGAAAAGTGAAAGTGAAGTCGCTCAGTCATGTCCGACTCTAGCAACCCCATGGACTGCAGCCTACCAGGCTCCTCCATCCATGGGATTTTCCAGGCAAGAGTACTGGAGTGGGTTGCCATTGCACTCTGCTAAAAAGACTGAAATTCTCTTACTCCGTAAACATGTTTGTTGAGCACCTACTACATGCTAGGCATTGTGCTAGCTGATACGGTTCAGTTCAGTTCAGTCGCTCAGTTGTGTCCGACCCTTTGTGACCTCCCTGTCCATCACCAACTCCCAGAGTCTACCCAAACTCACGTCCATTGAGTTGCTGATGCCATCGAACCATCTCATCCTCTGTCACCCCCTTCTTCTGCCCTCAATCTTTCCCAGCATCAGGGTCTTTTCAAATGAGTCAGCTCTTTGCATCAGATGGCCAAGATACTGGAGTTTCAACTTTAACATCAGTCCTTCCAATGAACACCCAGGACCAATTTCCCTTAGGATGGACTGAAAAATACACGACTCTACACACAGGAGGCTCACATTTTGGTGGAAGAGATGCTCAAACATCTTAATATTATATAATGAGGATGATATTGTAACAGAGATATATAGAGTGATGTAGAAACCCAGAATAGAAAGTAACTAACCCAGAGTAACTAAGTAGCTGACCCAGTTAGCTACTAACAGGTTAGCAGGCAGAAGTGGTGACACCTGAGCTGGGACTTGAAGGGCATGTGGGAGTTTACCAGGCAGAGAACAGCAGGGAAAATGTGACAGGCAGGTGATAACATAATGACAGCAGAGGAGCATAAGGTGCACCTGATCAGTACACATTATCATAGTGAAAAAAGGAAGCCACTTAAATGCTGGGCATGGCAGGGAAAAGCCCAGGTGTATCACTGAATAGTCACACCATGAACTTTTACATGATGTTTACAGAGAGATTTTAACATCATGGGGAGGTACTTAGACTATAGAGTTAAAAGAAAAGTAAGGGAATGCAATTGTCTCTATGGAATGAGCCCACCTTTCTTCCTTTAAAATATAAAATCTAGAAGAAAAATGTACATATTGTTTTTTGCTCCGCTATATTTTTTGAACTCACCTTTTTATGAGTTTGTATTATTTTAATAGAAAAATATGATGTCAGAAAATTAAAGAAAATGTAGGGCAGATTTTAGGCCTCCTTGGTGGCTCAGACGGTGATGAATCCGCCTGCAATGTGGGAGACCTGGGTTCGATCCCCAGGTTGGGAAGATCCCGGGTAGAAGGGAATGGCTACCCACGCTAGTATTCTGGCCTGGAGAATCTCATGGACAGAGGAGTCTGGGCTATAGTCCATGGGGTCGCAAAGAGTTGGACATGACCGAGTGACTTTCATTAACTTCAGGGCAGGTTGCAGAATGAAGACTGAGGGAGGGAATGAAATAATGCCATTTGCAGTAACATGGATGGACCTAGAGACTGTCATACTGAGCGAAGTAAGTCAGAGAAAGACAAATAAGATACTGCTCATACGTGGAATCTAAAGAGTGGCACAAATGAACTTATTCACAAAACAGAGTCACAGAGGTAGAAAGCAAACTTGTGGTCACCAGGGAGGAAAGAGGGAGGGGGGATAAAATGGAAACTGGGACTGACATATATACATTACGATATATAAAATATGCTGTTGTGTCTGTGTCAAGGCTATGGTTTTCCTGTGGTCATGTATGGATGAGAGTTGGACTGTGAAGAAGGCTGAGCACCGAAGAATGATGCTTTGAACTGTGGTGTTGGAGAAGACTCTTGAGAGTCCCTTGGACTGCAAGGAGATCAACCAGTCCATTCTGAAGGAGATCAGCCCTGGGATTTCTTTGGAAGGAAATGATGCTGTTGAAACTCAGTACTTTGGCCACCTCATGCAAAGAGTTGACTCATTGGAAAAGACTCTGATGCTGGGAGGATTGAGGCAAGAGAGGGGGGACAGGATAGAGGCTGGATGAGATGGCTGGATGGCATCACTGACTCGATGGACGTGAGTCTGGGTGAACTCAGTTGGTGATGGACAGGGAGGCCTGGCGTGCTGTGATTCATGGGGTCACAAAGAGTCGGACACAACTGAGCGACTGATCTGATCTGATCTGATATATATATTTCTATTTTGTCTTTCTACCTGTGTATAACTCAGTTTGCTATAATGGCTTTTCTGGCAAAAAGCTATGTATTAATGGACGAGATTTAGAGTTTCTTTTGAAAGTTTGGAACAGAGGACATGGTTTGACTGCTTTTGCCATTAGTGCTTTCCTGGAATATCCTGGGAACCAGAGGGATACCTTCAGTGTTGGGGTTGAAAGACCACCAGTAAAGATGGAGGGACCCTAAGCTCATACATGGGTTACCTGTTTCTCTAATTTTTTTCTTTCCTAGGGTTGGAATGAAAACTGTAACAGAGTCATATTGTTAGGATGTGACATCAGTATGTCCAACTTGCTAGATTTTATTCAGGTCAGTGCCCACCCCCCTCAAAAAAAAATCAAGAATGACAAATTCTGACTTTGTTTATACAGAGCCGTTCACTTGAGGCCAGGCTGTTGCAAGAGGCTGTTGCCTCTGTTGCTTCCACCCTGGACAGCAGAATGTGGAGATGATCAAGTTTCTTCGCCTTCACCCTCTGTCCCCAGTCAGTGGGCGCAAGCAGCCCTCAGAGAAAAGTCTCGAGACAGCAGAGAGAGGGGTCTGCAATTGTGCTGATGGTTTATAGGGTGTGTTAGGGGCTTCAGATACCCAGCAATGAGTTTCCCTGGGATGAATGTGTAGAAGCTGAAATGTGAAAAGTGCTTTTCCCCAGACAGTTAGAATACATAATGAAGATGGAAATTTCCAAGACCTGAATCTCCAAACTCAGGCTCATCTCCCCTCTCTCCTTGAAATATAAAACCAGCAAGATTTAAAAAATTGGACTCAAATAAATATTCATCATTTTCCTTCCTCTATTCTGGGTCCTATGGAGTAATACATGGTACTCTTTGCATTGGCGCTCACATATTTAAGTGTGTAAGTGAGAAAGTGTGTGTGACAGCATATGTGACTGCATGAATGTAGGTGTGAATGTGTGTATGATTATGAGTGTAAGTGTAAGTACATGTGAGTGAATGAATATGTGTGTAAATGCATATGTATGAATGCTGCTGCTGCTGCTAAGTCGCTTCAGTCGTGTCCGACTCTGTGTGACCCCATATACGGCAGCCCACCAGGCTCCCCCGTCCCTGGGATTCTCCAGGAAAGAACACTGGAGTGGGTTGCCATTTCCTTCTCCAATGCATGAAAGTGAAAAGTAAAAGTGAAGTCGCTCAGTCCTGTCCGATTCTGCAACCCCATGGACTGCAGCCTACCAGGCTCCTCCATCCAAGGGATTTTCCAGGCAAGAATACTGGAGTGGGGTGCCATTGCCTTCTCCTATGTATGAATATGTACGCATTTAGTTGCAAATAGGAGCTGAGATATTTATTTCTTTTGAAAACAAGTCAAACTTCTGTAGACCTTTGACACTTATTTTCAGTGCTTTTTAGAAGGGAAATTGCATCCATATTGACAGTACAGTTTTCAGAAGAGCGGTTTTGATAGGTTGAGGACACATCGATGGTATTTAAAGATGTTTGGCAAGGTCAGGAAATATTTGCCTTCATTTCTTCACTGTTCCAAGTTCTGGTATAAGCACCAAGGCACATGTTAAAGGCCAAGATTTTACTTTCAAATACAGCAAAGCCTTTATTTATAGGAAAGATATCCATTCCAGTCTTGCCTTCTTGCATTTAAAATCTCACACTGCAGCCAAAATGACTTCAAATCCATGATTGGATGTCACTCTACTTAAATATCTTTAATTGCCTCTTCAGAGAACAAATACGGGTTTCCTACCCAATTCATCCCGATTCCAAATTCTTTTCCTTCAGTTGAATGTCCCTACCCTCAAAGCTCAAATCCTGATCCAGAGAAGGATGCTGAACAACTTAAGGCCATCGCCACCTTCACCCTTATGATAAGTCTCGGGTCCACAGTCATTGGCACAAGGCTGACGTGTGCTTTTAGCTGGGGCAACAGAGTGCATCTCAGGACCCTTTCTTGAAATTCTGGGACCTGTCACATTTTCCTTTGGGATGGAGTTGAAGCAGATGCAACCCTAGGAAATGACATCATGAAACCAGAATGCTAGGCAGCTTTGAGAAGACTTGATTGTTCAGAAAGTGAAGTGAAGGAAAAGAAGCTATTACAACAGTCTTGAAGTTCACCTACTTCAGGACTCCCTGGGATACTTGAGCATTATTGGGGAGAGTGCCAGTGACTCCACCCCTGCCCTTTCTTGCTCAGCCTCATTCATCTCTTGCCTGAAAGCATCTCTAGGTGAGTAGTGGGCCCCAGTCTCCACTCATGCATGTCTGCAACTCAAGAGGATGCTGGCATGTTCTCCTAGGTGCTCTCTCCCTGTGCTCCTCCTTGGAAGGGTGGGCCTGTGAGGTTCTGCAGCTTGGCTGATTCCAGATAAGGAGCCTGCTGTCAGGTTCCCCTCCCTGCAGGCACTTCTAACCTCCCAAGAGGAGCTCTTTGAGCTCTCCATCCCTTGGTTCCAGAGCGGGGAGAACCAAGGCTCTCTCCTCAGGGCTCTTTAATACCTTCCTTCTGGATTGCTATTCTGTTTCTTACATGGGACGTAGAGGTAAATGAAGGTCTGGGGGGTCACCTTTTGCATCTTTCAGTGATTCTGACAAAATATGTCCAACAGCTTCTCTTTAGGATATGGGAACATTATCACTAATTACCCTCAGCGTTGGGACTTACACCAAAAATTCTGAGACAAGAAGAAAAATACTATTCAATCTCCTATGATATGTCTCAAGACGAAAGGTACATGTTAAAGACTCCCGTTGTGAAAATATTTTTAACTGATACATTATAAATGCACAATGTTTCATAGACTAATAAAAAGCATACATGGATTTCTAATTAGCACTAAAAAGAACTTTTTCAGAAATACTTTGTTGAGTAAAAAGCAGATGTTGCGAATTCAAATGGTTCAGGCAGATAATATAAAAGTGAAGTGTAATGGGTTGTGTGTAAGGCAGTAGAAGGTAGAGGGGACCATGGTGAATCAGAGGCACCAGGTTCTATCTGAAAAGATCAGCTGCCACTCAACTCCAGAGATTTTTGTTTCATAAAGAAATATAGTCCTAAACTTAGGAAATCTTATTATTTCTTAGGAGAAGATGGAAATACATTTTTTAAAAATTATGTATTTTTATTTTTCGGTTGTGCTGGGTCTTCATTGCTATGTGCAGGTTTCCCCTAGTTGTGGTGAGCAGAGGCTACTCTTTTTTATGGTGTGTGGGCTTCTCTTGTTGCAGAGCACAGGCTCTAGGCACATGGCCTTCAATAGTTGCAGCACCACGGGCTCAGTTGTGATGTGGGGGCCCCAGAGCGTGCAGGCTTCAAAGGCTGTGGCACAGGGCCCAGATTGCTCAAGGCATGTGGAATCTTCCTAGACCAGGGATTGAACCCATGTTCCCTGCATTGGCAGGTGGATTCCCATCCACTGGACCACCAGGGAAGTCCTGGAAATCCATTTTTGAAATGTAAAGTGTCCCAAATTTTAGATGATGGTGACAGATTAAATAAAAAAAAATCCTTGGGCCCAAGAAAAGCCTGGCAACTGGCCAAACTTGGTATTTGGACCAATAATTTACCACCTCTGAGAAAGTGCTATGTAAATATTGGTTGTTATGATAATGGAGTTGATGAACGCTCTATCAACATTTTGTAAACAATGATCCAAAATGTAACCATACATTTCAGTGATCTAAGAAATGCCAATCTCATCCCATTCTCCAAAGCTCAGCTCAGCTCTCCAAGGTTGCCTTGCTGGGAGGGCAGACTCTGCAGTGATTGGATGCATGCTGTGTGCTAAGTCACTTCAGTGTGTCCAACTCTTTGCCACCTTATGGACTGTAGCTTGCCAGCTTCCTCTGTCCATGGCATTTGCAGGTAAGAATACTGGAGGGGATCCCTCCTCTAGGAGGTCTTCCCGACTCAGGGATCTGACCTGCATCTCTTACATCTCCTGCACTGGCAGGTGGGTTCTTTACCACTAATGTAGTGATTGGGTTTAGTTCAGTTCAGTCGCTCAGTCGTGTCCGACTCTTTGCAACCCCATGAATCACAGTATGCCAGGCCTCCCTGTCCATCACCAACTCCCGGAGTTTACTCAAACTTATGTCCACCAAGTCGGTGATGCCATCCAGCCATCTCATCCTCTGTCATCCCCTTCTCCTCCTGCCCCCAATTCCTCCCAGCATCAAAGTCTTTTCCAATGAGTCAACCCTTCACATGAGGTGGCCAAAGTACTGGAGTTTCAGCTTTAGCATCAGTCCTTCCAATGAAAACCCAGGACTGATCTCCTTTAGAATAGACTGGTTGGATCTCCTTGCAGTCCAAGGGACTCGCAAGAGTCTTCTCCAACACCATATTTCAAAAGCATCAATTCTTCAGCACTCAGCTTTCTTCACAGTCCAACTCTCACATCCATACATGACCACTGGAAAAACCATAGCCTTGACTAGATGGACCTTTGTTGGCAAAGTAATGTCTCTGCTTTTGAATATGCTATCTAGGTTGGTCATAACTTTCCTTCCAAGGAGTAAGTGTCTTTTAATTTCATGGCTGCAATCACCATCTGCAGTGATTTTGGAGCCCAAAAAAATAAAGTCTGACACTGTTTCCCCATCTATTTCCCATGAAGTGATGGGACCAGACACCATGATCTTCGTTTTCTGAATGTTGAGCTTTAAGCCAACTTTTTCACTCTCCTTTTTCAATTTCATCAAGAGGTTTTTAGTTCCTCTTCACTTTCTGTCATAAGGGTGGTGTCATCTGCATATCTGAGGTTTTTGAGATTTCTCCTGGTAATCTTGATTCCAGCTTGTACATCTTCCAGCCCAGCGTTTCTCATGATGTACTCTGCATAGAAGTTAAATAAGCAGGGTGACAATATACAGCCTTGACGTACTCCTTTTCCTATTTGGAACCAGTCTGTTGTTCCATGTCCAGTTATAACTGTTGCTTCCTGACCTGCATACAAATTTCTCAAGAGGCAGGTCAGGTGGTCTGGTATTCCCATCGCTTTCAGAATTTTCTACAGTTTATTGTGATCCACACAGTCAAAGGCTTTGCCATGGTCAATAAAGCAGAAATAGATGTTTTTCTGGAACTCTCTTGCTTTTTCAATGATCCAGCTGATGTGGCAATTTGATCTCTGGTTCCTCTGCCTTTTCTAAAACCAGATTGAACATCTGGAAGTTCACGGTTCATGTATTGCTGAAGCCTGGCTTGGAGAATTTTGAGCATTACTTTACTAGCATGTGAGATGAGTACAATTGTGTGGTAGTTTGAATATTCTTTGGCATTGCCTTTCTTTGGGATTGGAATGAAAACTGACCTTTTCCAGTCCTGTGGCCACTGCTGAGTTTTCCAAATTTGCTGGCATATTGAGTGCAGCACTTTTACAGCATCATCTTTCAGGATTTGAAATAGCTCAACTGGAATTCCATCACCTCCACTAGCTTTGTTCGTAGTGATGCTTTCTAATGCCCACTTGACTTCACATTCCAGGATGTCTGGCTCTAAGCGAGTGATCACACCATCGTGATTATCTGGGTCATGAAGATCTTTCTGTACAGTTCTTCTGTGTATTCTTGCCACCTCTTCTTAATATCTTCTGCTTCTGTTAAGTCCATACCATTTCTGTCCTTTATCGAGCCCATCTTTGCATGAAATGTTCCCTTGGTATCTCTAATTTTCTTGAAGAGATCTCTAGTCTTTCCCATTCTGTTGTTTTCCTCTATTTCTTTGCATTGATCGATGAGGAAGGCTTTCTTATCTTTCCTTGCTATTCTCTGGAACTCTGCATTCAGATGCTTATATCTTTCCTTTTCTCCTTTGCTTTTCACTTCTCTTCTTTTCATAGCTATTTGTAAGGCCTCCCCAGACAGCCATTTTGCTTTTTTGCATTTCTTTTCCATGGGGATGGTCTTGATCCCTGCCTCCTGTACAGTGTCATGAACCTCAGTCCATAGTTCATCAGGCACTCTGTCTATCAGATCTGGTCCCTTAAATCTATTTCTCACTTCCACTGTATAATCATAAGGGATTTGATTTAGGTCATACCTGAATGGTCTAGTGGTTTTCCCTACTTTCTTCAATTTCAGTCTGAACTTGGCAATAAGGTTCATGGTTCATGGCAATAAGGCAATGGTTCATGATCTGAGCCACAGTCAGCACCCAGTCTTGTTTTTGCTGACTCTATAGAGCTTTTCCATCTTTGGCTGCAAAGAATATAATCAATCTGATTTCAGTGTTGACCATCTGGTGGTGTCCATGTGTAGAGTCTTCTCTTGTGTTGTTGGAAGAGGGTGTTTGCTATGACCAGTGCGTTCTCTTGGCAAGACTCTATTGGCCTTTGCCCTGCTTCATTCCATATTCCAAGGCCAAATTTGCCTGTTACCTCAGGTGTTTCTTGACTTCCTACTTTTTCATTCCAGTCCCCTATAATGAAAAAGACATCTTTTTTGGGTATTAGTTCTAAAAGGTCTTGTAGGTCTTCATAGAAGCATTCAACTTCAGCTTCTTCAGCATTACTGGTTGGGGGCATAGGCTTGGATTACTGTGATATTCAATGGTTTGCCTTGGAAACGAACAGAGATCATTCTGTCATTTTGAGATTGCATCCAAGTACTGCATTTCAGACTCTTTTGTTGACTGTGATGGCTACTCCATTTCTTCTAAGGGATTCCTGCCAGAATTCTGACACAATGTGGTCCATTGGATAAGGAAATGGCAAACCACTTCAGTATCCTTGCCTTGAGAACCCCATGAACAGTATGAAAAGGCAAAATGATAGGGTACTGAAAGAAGAACTCCCCAGGTCAGTAGGTGCCCAATATGCTACTGGAGATCAGTGGAGAAATAACTCCAGAAAGAATGAAGGGATGGAGCCAAAGCAAAAACAATACCCAGCTGTGGATGTAACTGGTGATAAAAGCAAGGTCCGATGCTGTAAAGAGCAATATTGCATAGGAACCTGGAATGTTAGGTCCATGAATCAAGGCAAATTGCAAGTAGTCAAACAGGCAATGGCAAGAGTGAACATTGACATTCTAGGAATCAGCGAACTAAAATGGACTGGAATGGGTGAATTTAACTCAGTGATTGGGTGGTGGCATTTAATTCCTAGAGCAGTGGTCCGTGGAGTGACAGGCCAGCACGCCCTTCAAAAGAGGGTGCAGGAGGACAGTTCTCCTCACTTGCATATCACTGTCTTTCAATCAAGGAGGTGGGATAGGTGGGGAAAAGGATGAAAGGTAAATAACTTGGTCCCAAATAGAGTCTTACCCAACAAATGAATGACTAGGATAGAAGAGTCATGGTTATACTTGACTCGGTTATCCATTTACTTTTATCAAGTGATTTTAAAATTCAGTCTGATTCATTCATTTTCAGTTCAGTGAACCCTCTGCTATGGAAATGATTTTTGCAAACATCTCTCAGGCCAAGAGGCTTTTGTTTAGGCTTCATGAAGAATCAGCAATGCAATGCTCTTAGAAATTTTGCCCTCCAAGTCAATTTATGTGACGACGTTAGAATAATTGCTTGGGTGATATGCAGAGAAATATGCAGGAAGAAGTGGTTTCACATGAGAGCTTTTTGTAAAATGCACGATTCAGAAAGCCCACCAATGGCTTCCAGTAGTTCTGCTTGCTGAGATCCTTACTTGTCATACTGGAATCTGTTTCATTCGTGGTAGGAATATTGCTTTCCTGAATGTATATGCTTTTATATCAGCTCCTTTAAGTGGCAAAGAAGTGGCAGGCTGCTTCCTAGAGTTTTCCCCTCCCCTTCCCATTCTTGCTTGTCTATCTCTCCCTCTGTAACTCATGCGTGTGTGTGCATGCAGATGTATACACATACACATTACACAGCATATACCAACTCTTAGATTCTCACTTCACCTCCAGACTGGTACTGGGAGAGGGTTTTCTTGGGCAGTGTTAGCATTGGCATGGGGAAGAGGGAAGAATAGAGAAAGGATAAATAGCATCTTAACAAAAATCACAGTTCTCATCAAGTTTAATCTTTTAGAATCATTCTATTTTACTTAAAAATAACTTTTCACAAGGAAGCATGCCCCTGGCTATGTTTATAGCTCTAAAAGGGTAGATACTGACTTTTTAAAAAAACTGGTTGACTTGATCACTGATACAGTTATTATTTCTTGAGCCTCTTAAGTGTCAGGTACTGTTTGGGTCGGTGGGAAGAGCACAATAGGAAAATACCCAAAACACCGATCTTTCTGGTGGCTGTAAGTAAATTAGAATAAATCAGTGAGCTTCTCATCAGAGGGCAAATTATCGGTAGGTGACTGGTGAGATCAAGCACCCATGACTAACGTGATTTGCATTTTAAGTGCACAAACACTGTTTTCTGCAATGAAGCATAGTTTCTTTTTTTTTTTTTTTTTAATCACAATCTTAGAGAATGAGAACAGAGATAGGAAACAGAGAATGAGAACACACAGTCAACTCTATCATATACCAGTGTTAAAAAATAAACTGAGCATTATTAAACATTTTAAGAGTGCATTCCAACAAAAATCAATTTGAATCGGGCAGCATCCCATCTAGCAGATATAAAGGAGCTCAGAAAAGCTGTGTAATGTTTAAATTTCTGTAGGCAAAAGAGAAAGAACAAGGGACTCACAAAAAAAAGCTGGTTGGTTAGTGCAAGTTTACTTTCCTTTAGGGGGTGGCAAGATCTATCAGGCAGATTGCCTAACTAGTGCTGATCAGGTGATTCCTGATTGACTGGTTTCGGCTTCCATTTCTGGGACATTTGAAACTGAACAAAGCTGTAATTACCCTTGGTTTGGTGATGCAGGGCTTAACATAAACTAAATAGAGCAGGACACTGTGGGGCCTCCCTGGGGACAGACCCCCTGTGTCCCTCAGCTGCTTGTTGTTTGTAGAAAAGCTTTAGTCTTCTAGACCTTTCCCCAAAAAACAAATTTATCAGAGAAGCGAGAAAAGGCTGAAACAAAGGAAAACAGTCAAGCAAGACAAAGTAATAATAGTTTAGTCATGAAACAGAGTCACAGGCTTTTAGTTCCTCTTCAAGTGCTACAGGGTTCGATCCCTGGGTTGGGAAGATCCCCTGGAGGAGGAAATAGCAACCCAATCCAATATTCTTGCATGCATAATCCCATGGACAGAGGAGCCTGGTAGGCTCCAGTCCACAGGGTCACAAAGAATCAGACACACCCGAGTGACTGAGCACACATGCACACAGTGGCTATAGATAATACTCTGTGCCACAGCCTTGAGTTGTTTTGCAGAGACTAAATCCTCCACCAGGGTGGAAGAAGTTACCGGCATGCTGACCAAAAGCACTTAGACCCCAGATAGTTGGAACCACAAGGCTGATAATATTGATTCCCAATTACCTTATCACGAACCAAGCAGAAGAATATTCAGGAGCTGATCAGGCACCCTGCAGCCCTCTCCTCACCTTGCCCTTCAAAATATTTCCCTGAAAGCCATTGAGGAGTTCAGGTCTTTGGCCCACTAGCTGCCCTGCCTGTTCTCCTTGCTCGGCTCTCCATGGGGTGCCTTGTAATAAACATTGCTTTTCTTCACCACAACCCACTGGCAGTAGATTGGCTTTACAGGGCGTTAGCAGACCCACGTTTGGTTCAATAAGAAAATGAACTTGTCTTGTTTTTAACATTAGCCTGGCCACCTTGGGGGCTTCCCTCATGGCTCAGATGGTAAAGAATCTGCCTATAATTCGGGAGACCCAGGTCTGATCCCTGGGTCGGGAAGATCCCCTGGAGAAGAGAATAGCAACCCACTCCAGTATTCTTGCCTGAAGAATCCCATGGACAGAGGAGCCTGGCAGGGTACAGTCCATGGGGTTGCAAAGAGCTGGACATGACTGGGTGACTAACACTTTAACTGCCACCTTGGGAAGGTCCCCCTTCTCTCCTCAGTACCCTTGTTGGTAAAATTGAGTTGACCCCTAAGATAGCACTCAGGTGGAATCTAGGCAACATGCTCTCAGGTAAAAGCATTTTATCCACTATATAGTGCTACAGAGAATAGTATTAAGTTCGGATGGAGTTAGGGAGAGTGGGGAAGAGAGAGACATGGCAGGCATAGGGAGACCAGAACTGAAATGGAGACGACCGTAAGAAGTGATATGACCCAGAGCAGGGCAGTGGCCATGGACGTGGCTGCTCCTGATCTCATCGTGACTGAATGAGATTGAGGCAGAGGGAGCCTCTCTGGGGAGACGCTGTCCTCACTAATCTGTGTAACGTGAGTGAATCTGATGGACTTTCAACTCCGGACAGATACTAATGAGAACCAGTCTGCCATCCATGTTCATTAACGAGCCAGGCAGCACTGGCAAGTCATTGTGTTTTTCCAAGTCCCTAGCAATTGCCTGCGGAGCAACATGGGAGCTCCCACCATTGGCAAGTTACAGGCCAGAGCGTGCCATCTGTCTGGAATAGAAAGCTGGCTGCCCTCCTCTTTAGACCCTTGGAACCTCCCCACCCAGTAGTCCACTTCGCCTTCTTTACAGAGTTGAAAGTTTTGGTGTGTGCAGTTTGATATGCCCTTTTCCAAAGGATGTTAGAAATAGAGACTATGCTCTAATGAAGATGTATATATCAGATTATAAAATCAGAGAGTGGCAGGAGACACTAGAGACTGCCTAATCCAAGTCCCACACTTTGTAGGTAGGGACTCAAGTTGGCAATGATCCTCCATCTGACCTTCCCTACGGGGGTTGGCATCATGTCATCTTTTCTCCACACCCATTCTGACTGCCTAAATAGTCTGTTATTAGGGTATATCTTCAGCCATAAAGTTGAATTCATATCCATTTGTCGAAAAGGATGGGCTCCCCTGGTGGTTCAGTCGGTAAAGACTCCCCTTGCAGTGCAGTAGACTGGGGTTTGATCTCCGGGTCAAGCAGATCCCCTGGAGGAGGAAATGGCAACCCACTTCAGTATTCTTGCCTGGAGAATCCCATGGACACAGGAGGCTGGAGGACTACAGTCCATGGGGTTGCAAGAGTCAGACACGACTTAGCAACTAAACCACCATAACCACTATCAAAAAGAGTTATGAGTTTTCTTATTATTTTTAAGGTTTGTTATACTAGTTTACTGAACTCTTGATTTGTGTGTGTGTGTGTGTGTGTGTGTGTGTGTGTGTGTGTGTGTGTGTGGTTTTCCCCAGCTGTGTTGGGTGATCTGGTTCACTGCAAATCCCAGTTTTTGGGAAAGAGAGCAGAAACCCTCCAACAAGCTCAGTGAAAGGCTAATAACTGCACAGCCCCAAGGGTGACCATTAGTTTCTAGTCACTTCAATTTTATCACAATCTTATTTTCATATTTGACTAAGTTTCACTCATTTTTAAATTTCAAGTTCAAGCTCCTTTGAAGTTCTCTTCCCCAACCCCCCCCCATAGGTCATCCCTGTTGATTTTCATGGCTGTGTGTGTGTGTGTGTGTGTGTGTGTAGGGAGAAGCATGGCCTGTCCTTTATAAGCCTCACATCTCCCACCCACCCCCTCACTCCCCAGCCAAGCCCTCCAGTCCCTGGGACAGAGGGAGGGCGAGGCCCCCGGGCAGACTCTTCTCTGGCTCATCCAGGCTGTCCTTTCTGGTGCAGTCTTCATGGGGCTGGGGTTCAGTGTTGCCCTGGTGAGCATGGCTGCTGCAGGTCTGTCTACTCTGGAGCTCCCCACCCAGCCTTGGAGAGCCAGCTCCTGCTACGCACCCCCACCTCGCCCCTCAGACCCTCCGAAGACTGCCCAGCCCTGGCCCCTGTGCTGGGTTCTGTGCAATGCCTCCCTGCCCTGTACCCTCCCCCCAACCAGCTGGTGCACATTAGGCTGAGGATTGACGAGGCAGTGTGAGCCAGCTACCATCTGAGGTGACCACCCCATCCTCGGGGAACCCTGGCACCCTGGCCATGGCCATCAGAGGGGTGTGGGCTGCTCTCCTGCCACCTCTCCCCAGCCTGGACCTCACCTCTTGCCTTCTGCTGGGGATGGATCAGCATGTCAGGGGCTAAGCAGACATGGGTGATGGTATGGACTGCCCTCCTCTTTCTTGCAGACACCCCATCTTAACAAGGGAGTCTCTTGGGGGTTCTCCCCCACAGTGGACCCTGGGGAGAGTCAGCACAGCCTGTTTCCCCACAGGAAGGCTTTGTTTCTCTCCATGGACACTGACAGACTCCCTCCCTCTTCTTTTCTAACCTGAGTCAGGGTGGGGGTGCTCTTGGAGCTCAGGTTGGTTTTGGGACCCTTCAGGAAGCCTGCAGGTCCTGCTCCAGGTGCAGGTGTCGGCAGCTCTGTGAGCTAAGAAGGGGCCTGTAGTGTCTTTGTTCTTGGATTTGGGCCTTTGCTCAAACGACTGGAAAACAATCCCTCTTGACAGCTTGCTCTGTTCTCGGCCAAAGAGTGCAATCGTGACCCCTGGTGGTCCAAGGCAAGAAGTGCAGTCCCAAATGCCACATAGACCAGCATGTAGTTCAGAGGAACAGGTTTTAGTTTTAATTAGCAAACATGTCTGATTTTTCTCTAGGCCTTCTATTACTGCATCAGTTCAGTTCAGTTCAGTTCAGTCGCTCAGTCGTGTGCGACTCTTTGCGACCCCATGAATCGCAGCACGCCAGGTCTCCCTGTCCATCACCATCTCCTGGAGTTTACTCAAACTCATGTCCATCGAGTCAGTGATGCCATCCAGCCATCTCATCCTCTGTCGTCCCCTTCTCCTCCTGCCCCCAATCCCTCCCAGCATCAGAGTCTTTTCCAATGAGTCAACTCTTTGTATTACTGCATAAAGAGCTAAATTTTCTTTAAGAAGTTATTTTTGTGTGTTTTTAATACTGAATAAAAATTGCCAAAAATAAGATTTTCAGCATAAGTTGAAAAATAGGTAACAACATTTGTTTGATTATTTTAATTTTAATTATTATTTACTTATTAATTATCCAAAAACTCTGTAGCTAGGTCATCTGGCTGGATCAGTGAGTGGCCAGGGAAGGCCAGATTCCAAGGCTTCCGATACAGGGGGCTTTGTATCCCACTGGGTTCATGGATCCCTATTGTATAGCCTAAAGCCAGCACAAGTCATTCTGATCCCCAGGCCCCCAGTTTTGTAGTTTAACTGCATGCTAAGTGTACCCCAAACTGTGCTTGAGAGTAACAGACCCCCTCATTACAAGGCCCCGAATGACATTCTTTAAAGTTCATGTAATGGTAGGTTAATTATTTTGGCACCAGTGTCTACCTGGAACACGCAAGCCAATTGTCAAACTAACCCTTTAGCAATGAGGCAAAATTCCTGCAATGATGCAGGATTATAGAAATAATCAACCCAGAGGATCTCAACAGAAAACAAATTTACTTTTAGTAGTGGTTAAAAATCAAAGCACCGGGCTTCCCTAGTGGCTCAGTGGTAGAGAGTCCTCCTGCCAATGCAGGAGACACAGGTTTAATCCCTATACTGAACACAAGTTCCGTATCCAGGAAGATCCCACGTGCCGTAGAGCAAGGAAGCACGTGGGGCACAGCTATTGAGCCTGTGCTCTAGAGCCCTGAAGCCACAACTACTGAGCCCACGCGCCCCAACTACGAAACCTGTGCACCCTCGAGTCTGTGCTCCTCAGCAAGAGAAGCCACTGCAATGGAAGCCCATGTACCACAACTAGAGAGGAGCCCCCGCTCTCTGCAACTAGAGAAAAGCCTGCATAGCAACAAAGACCCTGCACAGCCAAAAATCAATCAATCAATAAGCAAAATTATTAAAAGAAAAAAAAACACCCCAAAGCACCATGACTACTCAGACAGAGTGGGGAGGATGTTTCCAGTCTTCTGATCTTCTGAGCACATGGGGTTTAACCACAGGATCACTTCCTATGGTCCAATGTTGGGGAACCTGTTGGACCAGACAACACCTCCTTTATTTCATGACCAAAGAGTCTAAAATGTTTTTATATCTGACTTCATTCACCTTTTGCAGACATATTAATACATGCTTTTTGGGTGACAGAGGAAATAGTAAAAAAAAAATGCTGATGGGAGGAAGTAATTTAGAAAATTACTTCTTCATGGGGTATAAGCAATAATTTTGTTAAAGGACTTTTTCTGAAAAATTAAAAAGATAGACATCTGGCTTCATGGTGGCTCTAATTTCCCAAATCTCTAAAGTAAAGCATAAATGGAATCAGGAAGCCTCATGGTTATGGAGATAAAGCTGTTGATCTTGAAGCAGAAGCAGCTGAGTAAAGGTCAGCCAGCAAGCAGGTGAGTAGGAAGTAAGGACCTAGACAGATGCTTGGAAGCTAATCATTTAGGGACAGTGTGACTGACCACTGTGATGTTTCTGAGTCCCCACATTACACCAGACACTGCTTTAATGCCCTGCTTTGTGGGGTCCCTAAATAACCTCTTTGGAAAGAGTTCTTGCCTTATGGACAGCTTACAAAGACTTGTTGTTTAGTCACCAAGTTGTGTCCGACTCTTTATGACTCTCTGTAGCCTGGCAGGCTCCTCTGTCCATGGGATTCTCCAGGCAAGAATACTAGAGTGGGTTGCCATTTCCTACTCCAGGGGATCTTCCTGACCTAGGGATTGAACCCACATCTCCTGCATTTGTAGGCGGATTCTTTACCACGGAGCCATCACTTTCAGGTATCTTCCTTTGCTTTGTTTGGCAGATGCTCAGTATTCCACAGTTATAGATTCAAGCTTTTATCTTGTGTGTACGTGTGTGTGTGTGTGTGTGTGTGTTTGCTAGGGCCTGCTTCTGCAGGCACCATACTGTGTAGCTTCTACAGGAAGACCAGAGTGCTTCTTAAACTAGGGCAGGGCCTGGTCCTTCCATAGAGACCCATCTTAATGGCTTGGGCTGCCACAACAAATTACCTCAGACTGGGTGGCTTAAACAATACATATTTATTTCCTTATGGTTCTGGAGGCTAGAAGTCCACAGTGGACTAAATGTTTGGGTTCAATCCAAAATTCATAGGATGAAACTCCAATTGCAATATGATGGTATTTGGAGATGGAGCCTTCGGAGGTTATCAGGCCATGAGAATGGAGTTCCTTTGTAAGTAGAAGCCAGAGAGCTAGCTAGCTGTCTCTCTACCCAGTGAGGTTGCTGAGAAGTTTGTAGTCAACCCAGCCAAGGGCCCCCACCTGATCTTACTGGCACAGTGACCCCTGCTTCTGGCTGGTGAGATTGGAGAGCCTTCTCTGAGAAAGAGAATGCAAAAGCCAGAGCAGGCTTCCAGTGCGTGTGAAGCTTTGCTTTCAGAGAATGAGACTTGGGGGGCCCTGGGGACTCAGTGGGGGTGCTCAGAGTCCACTGAGACTGGGTGCCTGCTCCTTACCCTCTCCTTCTTTGGTGCCACCTTCTGCCTGAAAACTTTTCTCCTTCTGGCTGGCAGGTACTCGGGCCTTCCCTACATGCCTTTCCTCCTGAGTGCCTTGGGGGGGCTTCTCCCCGGAGCATCACTTTGCCCACCAGATCCACTGCAGACTTTGGGCCTCGAGTGTGATTATTTGGTCACAACCTCTCTGGTCCTGCCCAGCCCCATCCCAGCCCTCCCTTTCTGTGCAGTCAGATGCAACTCTGCCCACCTGTCCCAAGCTGGTTCTGAGTGAGGTTGAAGAGTTGCTCCGTCTTGTCACTCCCTGATAGCTCTTCACTCAGATGCTGTGGAGTCCTCAGCTCTTGTAGGTCTGGACCATTCCTGGGAACATTCAGAACGTGAGGGAGCAGGAAGAGAACACAAGAACATTGTCATCACAAATCCTTTTTGGAAAGTAGATGAGATAGTAAATACAGAAAAAAAAAAAAAAAAAAATCAAGACACAGGTGGACACTTTCCCAGAGAGGAAACAGTACAGAAGCAGGGCTGGGTCTTTCAGGAGGTGCATTTTGCCCTCTTCATCATTTTGTCAAATTCAGACCAGAGAACCGTTTATGTAGGGTCTGGAGGAAACGTAAGGTGAGAGGCTCCATTTTCAAATGGCAATAACAACAGTAGCAGCTGATATTTCTTGCGTATTTTGTGCCAGGCACTAAGTGCATTGTGTGTATGGTCTCATTTAATCCTTACAACAATACCATGAGACACATATTGTTAATATTCCTTTTTATCAGATGAAGATGTGGTGATGTGGTGCTTAGCAGGTTACATGGCTTATTCATGCATCTCACAGCTCACCTCCAAACCTGGCTGCCCATTGGGTGTTGCAGTGTGTACGGGGATGAAGAGTGTCCCCCACAATCCATGTCCACCTGAACCCTCAGACTGTGACCTTACTTGCGAACAAGATCTTTGCAGATGTAGTTAGTTAAGATGAGGTCATGTTGAATTAGGGTGGGCCCTAAATCCAGTGACTGGTGTCCTTGTAGGAGGCCACATGACGACAGAGAGACACACAGAGGAGGCACGTGAAGACCGAGCAGAGATGGGAGGGGTGCATCTCCAGGCCAAGGAAAGCCAGGGGTTGCTGACGACCACCCGAAGCTAGGAGAAGCTTGGAGCAGATTCTTCCTCAGAGTCTCAAGAAGGAATCAACTGTGCCAACAGCTTAGCTGCTGACATCTAGCCTCCACAACTGTGAAGTAATACATTTTTGTTGTTCTAAGCCAATTGATTTGTGGTTCACTAGGAGTACATCATGAGAAACACTGGACTGGAAGAAGCACAAGCTGGAATCAAGATTGCTGGGAGAAATATCAATAACCTCAGATATGCAGATGACACCACCCTTATGGCAGAAAGTGAAGAGGAACTCAAAAGCCTCTTGATGAAAGTGAAAGTGGAGAGTGAAAAGGTTGGCTTAAAGCTCAACGTTCAGAAAATGAAGATCATGGCATCTGGTCCCATCACTTCATGGGAAATAGATGGGGAAACAGTGGAAACAGTGTCAGACTTTATCTTTTTGGGGCTCCAAAATCACTGCAGATGGTGACTGCAGCCATGAAATTAAAAGACGCTTATTCCTTGGAAGGAAAGTTATGACCAACCTAGATAGCATATCCAAAAGCAGAGACTTACTTTGCCAACAAAGGTTTGTCTAGTCAAGGCTATGGTTTTTCCTGTGGTCATGTATGGATGTGAGAGTTGGACTGTGAAGGCTGAGCGCCGAAGAATTGATGCTTTTGAACTGTGGTGTTGGAGAAGACTCTTGAGAGTCCCTTGGACTGCAAGGAGATCCAACCAGTCCATTCTGAAGGAGATCAGCCCTGGGATTTCTTTGGAGGGAATGATGCTGAAGCTGAAACTCCAATACTTTGGCCACCTCATGTGAAGAGCTGACTCATTGGAAAAGACTCTGATGTTGGGAGGAATTGGGGGCAGGAGGAGAAGGGGACGACAGAGGATGAGATGGCTGGATGGCATCACTGACTTGATGGACGTGAGTCTGAGTGAACTCCGGGAGTTTGTGATGGATAGGGAGGCCTGGCGTGCTGTGATTCATGGGGTCGCAAAGAGTTGGACACGACTGAGCGACTGAACTGAACTGAACTGGAGGAAAATAATACAATGGCTAAATGGTTAATTTCCCATATTATTTCCTAACTGTCAAAAAGATAATAGGTTTCCAGGTACTCTCCATCTTTCTTCATTTCAAAGTCGCGGATATGTTGATTTGACAAGGCTTATTTTAACCCAGATTCATTTCCTCCCTTCCACGATTTCCTTGGTTTAGTTATGTGGCAGTGTGCCATCCAGTGGCAGCAAGTGAGAATGCATGTCATTTTTGGAAATGGCTTAAAGATATTGGCTTCCCAGGTGGCTCAGTGGTAAAGAATCCGCCTGCCAATGAAGGAGATGCAGGAGACACAGGTTCGATCCCTGCTTTGGGAAGATCCCTTGGAGAAGGAAATGGCAACCTACTCCAGTATTCTTGCATGGGAAGTCCCATGGACGGAGTCCCTGGTGGACTACAGTCCATGGGGTCACAAAGAGTAGGACATGACTGAGTGACTAAACTCATGCACACACATGATTTGAGTGATCTCACATCACCCTCATGGCAGAAAGTGAAGAAGAACTAAAAAGCCTCTTGATGAAAGTGAAAGAGGAGAGTGAAAAAGTTGGCTTAAGGCTCAACATTCAGAAAACTAAGATCATGGCATCCGGTCTAATCACTTCATGGCAAATAGATGGGGAAACAGTGGAAACAGTGGCTGACTTTATTTTTTGGGGCTCCAAAATCACTGCAGATGGTGATTGCAGCCATGAAATTAAAAGACGCTTACTCCTTGGAAGGAAAGTTATGACCAACCTAGATAGCATATTAAAAAGCAAAGACATTACTTTGCCAACAAAGGTCCATCTTGTCAAGGCTATGGTTTTTCCAGTGGTCATGTATGAATGTGAGAGTTGGACTATAAAGAAAGCTGAACGCAGAAGAATTGATGCTTTTGAACTGTGGTGTTGGAGAAGACTCTTGAGAGTCCCTTGGACTGCAAGGAGATCCAACCAGTCCATCCCCTTTAGGATCGGTCTTAGGTATTCATTGAAAGGACTGATGTTGAAGCTGAAACTCCAATACTTTGGCCACCTGATGTGAAGAGCTGACTCATTTGAAAAGACCCTGAAGCTGGGAAAGATTGAGGGCAGGAGGAGAAGGGGACGACAGAGGATGAGATAGTTGGATGGCATCACCGACTTGATGGACATGGGTTTGCGGGGACTCTGGGCCTCCTCAGGGAGGCCTGGCATGCTGCGGTTCATGGGGTCGCAAAGAGTCAGACACGATGAGTGACTAAACTGAATTGAACTAGCCCCTGAAGAGAAGAAAATTCTGCAGTATAATCTTCCCTAAATATCTTTTGTAGTGACATGGGATGGAGAAGACAATGGCACCCCACTCCAGTACTCTTGCCTGGAAAATCCCATGGATGGAGGAGCCTGGTAGGCTGCAGTCCATGGGGTTGCGAAGAGTCGGACACAACTGAGCGACTTCACTTTCACTTTTCACTTTCATGCATTGGAGAAGGAAATGGCAACCCACTCCAGTGTTCTTGCCTGGAGAATCCCAGGGACCGGGGAGCCTGGTGGGCTGCTGTCTATGGGGTCGCACAGAGTCAGACACGACTGAAGCGACTTAGCAGCAGTAGCAGTGACATGGGATTATTCAAATAATTTCCCCAAACTGTATCTAGGTTTTAAAAGACAAGTAAAATTAAAATGTTAATTTTAAGTCAGACTTTAGGCAGAACTGAACTTTTTTTGCATTATCTGTATAATTCAAAGTATATGAGGCAGCTTGCATTAAAAATATATGAATATTGTGGGCATATTTTGTAGTCTTATTGGGGGTTAAAGTCTACACAGTTCTCTTTTTCTTTTCTTATATAATTGGAACAAAGCTATTCGATGGACATTTTTTTTTCTATTTGTAAAGATGAAGAAATTGAGCCAGACTAACTTGACCCCAAATAACATAAGTAAAGAATAACATCTCCAAAACTCAGCCCAAGTCTGTCTAACTTTTTTTTGCAGACTTAAACTTCTATCCATTGGTCTTGTCAGATAAAGCTGTTAATTTAAAAGGCTCAGAGTAATTCACGGCCACACTATTTGGTTATAAATTCCCAGTCTCCGAAGAAGCCTATATCCCACTAAAGTCTTGTTCCTATGGGAAAAAGTCAAATGAGTTTTACACTTATTGGCAGAAAAAAATTCCTATGAAAAGGAAAGATCATGCAGTTTTATCTTCCTGGAAGAAAAAAAATAAAAGTGATTGTAAAGTTCCAATAATAAAGTCCACTTCCTAAATACATTATTAGAATAAGAATTTAGAGGAAAGGAATAGAAACATGAACAGAACCATTTATGTTTGTGGCTTTGATTGAGTGGGTGACAAACTTTTATTCTTACTGGTTTATGAATATATTGATTAGTTACATCTTTTGGGGAAGTATATCATTCAAAAAGGGTGGCAAGAGATCACATTTGAATGTTTCATTGATTTAAAAAATTCCAAGGTGTGCTTTTAAGATATTTCAGAATTTAGTATTTCTAGAAATTTCTGAACAAAATGAGTTGGGGGAAATTATTTTAGTGTTTAGAGCTCTTCCTTTTAGGACAAGTTAACATTTTACCCAAGAATCATATATATTCATACAAAATTAACATAAATCAGCCCAGTTAGAGGCCAGCACTATCAGCTTCCTCAAAGCTCAGCGTTTTCTCCTAGAAATGTTAAGTTCCTTCAATTAAAAAAAACAAACCAATGTGCTTCAGAGGTTCTCTGCCCATCAGCATGGGAAATGAGCATTTTTAAAAGACACATCTGCTCTATCTTTACTAGACTTTTGAGGGAAGTTTGGAGTTGGGACATTGGAGAGGGGATGGATATCTACTCATTAAAGTAGTAGAAATGATTCCCATTGACCTTGAACCCCAGGATCTGAACACGTTTCCTTGATTGTTTAAAAGTTAATTCCCTCTCCAGGAAGACATGATTGAATTTTATGATAGTGCTGAATCTGCTTGGCTGAGAAAATTAAAAAACACTTTCCATTTTCTTGTGTGCTCTTGCCAGAAATATAAGGTAATCTGTTCTGTTTGGTGGGTATGCCTAACTTTAAATTATCTTTCAAGGTTTGCATGAAATGTATTTTATTAGCTACTTACTTTTTTTTAAGCAAGAAGTTGACTTCATTGTCGAAATTGGTAAGGTGATTCTGAAGTTCGTATGGGATCATAAGGGACCTGGATTAGCCAAAACAATATTGAAAAAGAAGAATAGAGTTGGAGGACTCACATTTCCCAATTTCAAACTTACTACAAAACAATGGTAATCATGACAGGGTAGTACTGGAACAAGGTTAGATCCCTGGAATAGAACTGAGAATTCTAGAAATAAACCTGCACGTCTGTGGTTAACTGAGTTTTGAGAAAGTCACCAAAACCATCCAATGTGGGCATAAAAGTCTTTTCAATAAATGGTTCTGTGACAACTGGAGAGCCACATGTAGAATAATGAAGTTGAACCCTTACATCACACCATACACACTATTAACTCAAAATGAGCCAAAGACCTAAATGTAAGGGCTAAGACTACAAAACTCTTAGGAGAAAACATAGGAGTAACCTTTCATAGCCTTGAATTTGGCAAAGACTTCATAGATAAGATCCTAAAAACAGAAGAACCAAACAAAAAATAGATAAACGGTTCTTCATCAAAATTAAAAACAAATTTGCTTCAAAGGACACCATCAAGAAAGTGAAAAGGCTTTCTCTCAGGATGAGAGAAAATATTTGCAAATCACACATCTAATAAGAATCTAGTGTCTAAAATAAAGAGCTCTTAAAATTTAATAATAAAAAACAAATAACCTAATTAAAACTGGGCAAAGGACCTGAATAGACATTTCTTCAAGGAAGATGGATAAATGGCCAATAAGCATTTGAAGAGATGCTTGATATTGTTAGTCCTTGCTAAGTCACTTCAGTCATGTCTGACTCTGTGTGACCCCATGGACAGCAGCCCACCAGGCTCCTCTGTCCCTGGGATTCTCCAGGCAAGAACACTGGAGTGGGTTGCCACCTCCTTCTCCAATGCATGAAAGTGAAAGTGAAGTCGCTCAGTTGTGTCCGACTCTTCGCAAATCCATGGACTGCAGCCTAGCAGGCTCCTCCGTCCATGGGACTCTCCAGGCAAGAGTACTGGAGTGGGGTGCCATCACCTTCTCTCTTAGTCCTTAGGGATATGCAAATGAACACCACCAAGAGATACCACTACACCACCACTATCCCCACTCGTATGGCTAGAATAAAAAATCAAATAATAACCAGTGTTGATGAGGATGTAGAGAAATCAGAACGCTCATTCACAGTGGGATATAAAAGGGTAGAAATGTCCCTTAAATTACTGAACATAGAGCTACCATGTGACCGAGAACTTCTACTTCTACGTATAAATCCAGAATAAATGAAAACATGTCTACAGAAAAACTTGCACACAAATGTTTATTGCAATATTATTCTTAATAGCCAAAAGATGGAAAAAGTCCTGATGTCCATCAGTTGATGAATGGATAAAAAACAATGTGGAACATACCTGTATACAATGAAATATTATTTAGCCATAAGAAGGAATGAAGCAGTGACACATGCTGTGACTTGTATGAATGTTGAAACCATCATAAATGAACAAAGCCAGTTTTTAAGACACCACGCATTATATTACTCCATTCATATAATGGAGAGTAGTAATCCAGAACGGAGAGTAGATTAGTGGTTGCCTAGAGCTGGGAGTGCACTGGAGAGGTAGGGGGTGATAGCAAAAGGGTTTTTTTTAGAGGTGAGAAAAATGTTCTAAAATTGACTGTTGTGATGGTTGAACATATCTGTAAATATACTAAAAAACACTTATTTTAAATGAGTGAGTCATATGCTGTATGAACTATCATCTCAAACCTGTTTTAAAAAGGCACACTGACATTAATAATCTTAGGACCTGAATCAATTCTTTCTCTCAATGTATATATGTGTACAGATATACATGCATGCATGTATATATACACATATATGTATGCTTTATAAGATTTGATGTTATTACAAGGAGTGAAGTGAAATGAAGTTAAAGTTGCTCAGTCGTGTCTGACTCTTTTCCACCCCATGGACTCTACAGTCTGTGGAATTCTAGAGAATATTTGATAAAGAGTACTCAGAAAAAGAAGATCATGGCATCTGGTCCCATCACTTCATGGGAAATAGATAGGGAAACAGTGGAAACAGTGTCAGACTTTATTTTTGGGGGCTCCAAAATCACTGCAGATGGTGATTGCAGCCATGAAATTAAAAGACGCTTACTCCTTGGAAGGAAAGTTATGACCAACCTAGACAGCATATTAAAAAGCAGAGACCTTACTTTGCCAACAGAGGTACATCTAGTCAAGGCTATGGTTTTTCCTGTGGTCATGTATGGATGTTAGAGTTGGACTGTGAAGAAAGCTGAGCGCCAAAGAATTGATGCTTTTGAACTGTGGTGTTGGAGAAGACTGAGAGTCCCTTGGACTGCATGGAGATCCAACCAATCCATCCTAAAGGAGATCAGTCCTGAGTGTTCTTTGGAAGGACTGATGCTGAGGCTGAAACTCCAATACTTTGGCCACCTCATGCGAAGAGTTGACTCATTGGAAAAGACTCTGATGTTGGGAGGAATTGGGGGCAGGAGGAGAAGGGGACAACAGAGGATGAGATGGTTGGATGGCATCACCGACCCAATGGACGTGAGTCTGAGTGAACTCCGGGAGTTGGTGATGGACAGGGAGGCCTGGCGTGCTGTGATTCCTGGGGTCGCAAAGAGTCAGACACGACTGAGTGACTGAACTGAACTGAACTAACAGACTAGTTACATTTAATCTGCAGAAATAGGATAAATTTGCCGTACAAAATTCGAATGAAAGTGGATTATACTACCTTCAACACTGTCTCTTTTGGTTCATCCATGAACTATTTCTCAAAATTCCCCTGGGCTAGTCTTCCTGGCAGTACCTCTCACCTCACACCTCACAGCTGTGTGCTACTTCTGTGCTCTCCTCTGCCTCATATATCGCTGCTTGGCTCATCTTACAAAATGCTGACTTCTTTCTCCTGCCCTGTACATATGCATGTGTGCTCAGTTGTGTCCAGCTCTTTTGCGACCCTATGGACTGTGGCCCCCCAGGCTCCTCTGTCTATGGGATTCTTCAGGCAAGAATACTGAAGTGGGTTGTTATTCCCTTCTCCAGGGGATCTTCCCAACCCAGAGATGGAACTCGAGTCTCTTGCATCTCCTGCATTGTCAGTTGAATTCTTTACCATTGAGCCAGCTGGGAATTCCCTTCCCTTGCCCTGCCAGTGTATTTTTTCCTGCTACTTCTCCAGTTTTTTGGAGAAGGGAATAGCAATCCACTTCAGTATTCTTGCTTGGAGAATTGTATGTACAGAGGAGCCTGATGGGCTACAGTCCATGGGGTCGGGAAGAGTTGGACACAACTGAATACTCCAGGTTTTCTCCTCCAGAGCACCATTTGGAGCCCAAATAAGACATTTAGAGGCCCCAGGACTAAGGAGATAATGGTACCAGCCCCTCCACCCATCTCTTATCTGACATAATTTCATGTATCTTGGGGCCTCTGCTGTTCTTATATCCTCAGTCAGTTCAGTTCAGTCACTCAGTTGTCCCCTTCTCCTCCTGCCCCCAATCCCTCCCAGCATGAGTCTTTTCCAATGAGTCAGCTCTTCGAATGAGGTGGCCAAAGTACTGGAGTTTCAGCTTTAGCATCATTCCTTCCAAAGAAATCCCAGGGCTGATCTCCTTCAGAATGGACTGGTTGGATCTCCTTGCAGTCCAAGGGACTCTCAAGAGTCTTCTCCAACACCACAGTTCAAAAGCATCAATTCTTTGGCACTCAGCTGTCTTCACAGTCCAACTCTCACATCCATACATGACCACAGGAAAAACCATAGCCTTGACTAGATGGACCTTTGTTGGCAAAGTAATATCTCTGCTTTTCAATATGCTATCTAGGTTGGTCATAACTTTTCTTCCAAGGAGTAAACGTCTTTTAATTTCATGGCTGCAATCACCATCTGCAGTGATTTTGGAGCCCCCAAAAATAAAGTCTGACACTGTTTCCACTGTTTCCCCATCTATTTGCCATGAAGTGATGGAACCAGATGCCATGATCTTCGTTTTCTGAATATTGAGCTTTAAGCCAACTTTTCACTCTCCTCTTTCACCTTCATCAAGAGGCTTTTTAGTCCCTCTTCACTTTCTGCCATAAGGGTGGTGTCATCTGCATATCTGAGGTTATTGATATTTCTCCCGGCAATCTTGATTCCAGCTTGTGCTTCTTCCAGTCCAGTGTTTCTCATGATGTACTCTGCATATAAGTTAAATAAGCAGAGTGATAATATATAGCCTTGACGTACTCCTTTTCCTATTTGGAACCAGTCTGTTGTTCCATGTCCAGTTATAACTGTTGCTTCCTGACCTGCATACAAATTTCTCAAGAGGCAGGTCAGGTGGTCTGGTATTCCCATCTCTTGAAGAATTTTCCACCGTTTATTGTGATCCACACAGTCAAAGGCTTTGGCATAGCCAATAAAGCAGAAATAGATGCTTGTCTGGAATTCTCTTGCTTTTTTGATGATCCAGCAAATGTTGGCAATTTGGTCTCTGGTTCCTCTGCCTTTTCTAAAACCAGCTTGAACATCTGGAAGTTCATGGTTCACATATTGCTGAAGCCTGGCTTGGAGAATTTTGAGCATTACTTTACTAGCGTGTGAGTTGAGTGCAATTGTGCAGTAGTTTGAGCATTCTTTGGCATTGCCTTTCTTTGGGATTGCAACAAAAACTGACCTTTTCCAGTCCTGTGGCCACTGCTGAGTTTTCCAAATTTGCTGGCATATTGAGTGCAGCATTTTCACAGCATCATCTTTCAGGGTTTGAAATAGCTCAACTGGAATTCCATCACCTCCACTAGCTTTGTTTGTAGTGATGCCTAAGCCAGTGCTTAGTTTGCTTCTTTGATCATGCGCCTTGCCAAGCTGATTTTCCTTATTCATTCCCTCTCTCCTCACTCTCCTCCTCCACCACTGGTCTCACTCTCACCCTGACATGTGCTCCTTCTGGTCTGCATGGCAAACCTGAAAAGGCATGAGCCATAAGCCCAATGCCAGAAATTCTCTAAGGCCTAGCCCAAATCATGCCTCCTCTTAACCTGACTTTGGTGCTACCAGAATCAACATGAGTTTTCTGTTCTCAATAACTGAAAATTTGGAAAAAACAGGGAGCTGGCTTCCTATAACAATTCAAGATTTCTTTATAAATAGTTAATTTTAGAGAATTTATAATCTAAAGGACATAAACATTGGAAGTGCTATTTGGCTAAACTCAATAAAAAAAAAACAAGAAAGATTTTCCTTCACAGCTCTCTGTGATGCATGGTTTGATAGAGCAATCATTTTTAGACTGATAGTGTTTGGCAGAGCTTTCTGTAGGAAATATTCTTGACTCATATTCAATGAATAATTTTTACATTGAAATTCACATCTAAATTATCTGATGTTTCTATTTGCTCAGACATGTTAGCAAACATAAAAATGAAAAATATTGGCATATAATGAAAAGAATATTTTTAATCTAGCACTTTTACTAGAAACACATTATTGCCTTTTCAGACAGAAAAGTCAATTATCCTACATTAACAACAGAATCATTCAAGTCATAAAGGATTTTTAAAAAGCATTTAAAAAGAATAAAAATGATTGACATATAGGACTCATTGCATTTACACTATATGTTCTAGCTTACAAATTTTCTGATTTCAGAGAAAGGTCATTTTTCTGACATCACTTCTTTCCACATACATGTTTTTGGTGAGAAGGGGACAGTTACGCACACTTAATGACATTTTGATGTGACATACCTGTTTTCCAATTCTTTGATTGGATTTTCAGTTTCTCCTACAGGCATGCTATATGATGCCAGAAATTGATCAACAGTTGTGGCTGTGGGGGAAAAAAAAGGAGAATAAAACCTACTGTGTTGTGGTGCTTGCTATGGTGAAAATAGTAGATTCTGAACTGTTTGTCAGTGGAGATGCCTGTTAATCCATTGCCATGTGCTACAAGATCTGTAATCTACTTTAATATATTCTCTGCAGATCATGTGAAATGAGTATATGCTAGTTAACACAAGTTTTAAATCTAGGGCCAGAGATTTGCCCCATGGAGAATCCACATATCAGGGGTCATCAGCTTCTAGACTACAGCAGTCTCATATTAAATGTGGCTACTTTAAGTGTTATTGGTATCTTGAGAAAACCAAGTACCCTTGTAGCTTTTTTAAAAAAATCTAATTATTCTTGATAATTAGATAGACCGTTAAAACTGAACGTCAGAACTATGCTATTGATAAAAATGGGAACCTGTGTATGTTAGAAATGGGCTCTTCTTTGTGAACTTTGAGGTGGTTAAGATAAGAGAACTGGTTATACCTCTGACATGACCAAGTATAAAAACCAGGGAAGGCCTATGGTCTCTGTCTATAGGGAAGGCAACCCAGGCTCATTCCCCACATGATCCTCTGTCCATTGGTTTCCTAGGGTTCTGGTTGCATGGTGACGTCAAAAACAACTAACAGAATATTGCCTTTGAAATGTTGTTGTGTCTGCCTTGAGAGAACTTGCTGGGTAACTTTAAAGGGATCCAGGGAGCTAGAACCTCTCTGAATTTACACAGTTTATCAGAGCTGTTTTGTGCTGCTTGCTAATGACTGCTCAATCCATACCTACATGCACGTTAGTCTTGCTTTTGTTATAACTTAAATAGCAAGTGTGGGGCATCAATTCACCCCCATCTACCTCAAATTGCTCTACAGATTATTGCTATCAACCAAAAAGGGGAGTTGTGTTTGACTTTGTTGGCTAAGGTAGGTAGTGTGTGTGCGTGCAGCTGCTTGACTGTGCTCGACTGTCTGCAGCCCCATAGACTGTAACCAACCAGGCTGTCCATAGGATTCTCCAGGCAAGAATCCTGGAGCAGGTTGTCATTTCCTACTCCAGGGATCTTCCCAACCTGGACCTGAGTCTCTTGTATCTCCTTCATTGGTAGGTGGATTCTTTACCACTAGTACAACCTGGGAATCCCAAGGTAAGTAGTAACAGTATGGAAACCTGTCCTTACCAGATACAGTAGCTGAGGGCATATGTATCATTTTATCAGCCAGGGCTGCTGGTTTGCTAAGCTAGGCTGCATTGGGGCATAACCCAATTAGATAGCATGCTAGATGACGAAATTATGGAAAGAGGTCAAGGTAGATGAGGGTAGGGAGAACAGGCAGGATAGCTGGCTCCTATGGGATCTTAGAGACTATTGTAGGGATTTTTATCTTTTCCTCTGAGACAAATAGGGAGCCATCACTGGGTTTTGAGCAGGGGAGTGATATAATCTGATTTATATTAGGGCCATTTTGATGGTTGGATTGAAAAGGCTTGGAATGCTGGGTTGGAAGCAGGTTCACTAGTTAGGAGGCTCTTGGAAGAATCCAGAGAGAGTGGAGAGTTAGACTCAGACAGTGGGTATTAAAGCATGGTTACATCTTGATCTGTTTTATAGTTAGAACTTATTAGATTTGCTGGATTGAATTGGATGGGAGGTGCATGAGAGGAAAAGGGCCAGTACTGACCTGGGCATTTGGGTTGAACGTCTGGAAAATGGAATTTTCATCAGGTGTGAAACAGAAGACTGCATAGAGTAGGTTTGAAAAAAAAAAGTGTGAATATCTTATAATTTATGAATTGCTATAAAAACATAGAGTTTGGCGTATTTATAAACTCTCTATAATTTAGCATGTGTTTAGTCTAGAGCGTTGCTTTTTGCCCAATTTACGCTTATGTTAATTTCCTAGTTTCTGATGGTCACGCCATACACCACGCAAGACATCTGCTTTCACTTGTCGTCTGAGTGTTTTCTGTCTCCCCAGCTTCCCATTTTGCCTGGTCCCACATGGTGCCAAGGTAAGGTTGTCTCAAAGATGCAATCACAGGGTTTGCACTTGTTGACTAGCGAGGAAGCCTGCCATCTGCTTGGCTCATGAAATCATTCAGAAAGCAAAATGAGGTTTATTTTACATTTGCCTCTTACAGTCATCAGTAACCTAAGATGTTTACTGAGATTGGGGTTCCTTGGGTCTGATCTGCCAGGCTCTGATTCACTCTTTAGTTTTCTCTTTTGTGGAGACTTCACAGCAAACCTACTGGTGCCAAAATGATACGTGATACGTTTCACATCTGTATGGAGTAGTGACATGGGATGTGCATTCCAGTTACTAAGAAGGGTAGGGAAGAAGGAACTTGAAAACACCATATCTTGTTTACTTAAAAAAACAAATAGCATACTTTCCTTCCAGCCATGATGTTGTAATAGGGACTGGATGCTATCTTCAACATAAAAAACAAAACAAAACAAAACCCAGAAAATCAGATAAAATATGTGAAACAAAGACTCCCATGAATTAGCCAAGGGCAGTGCAGGACTGTGATATTTGAGAAAAAAACAGTCAAATCAATAAAATGAACTCCACAATTGGTTCAATGTACCACCCAAAGGCAGTTTCCAGTTTGCAGAGCCCAGAGATCTGGCTGAGTAGAGAAGATAGAAATCGGAATTTTGAGAGAGAAAGTGCCTAGAATTTGTGGAAGAGAAGACCAGAGAAGAGAGTGTGACCCGGAGAATTCCTGAGATGTGCAGATGGGTCCTCTCCAGTGGTTGGCTGAGTCTTGACCTGCAGAAGTCTGAGAAAAAACTCCCCGAGGCTGGGGAAAGCCCATTGACAGCAACAAGTCAAATATTTCCCAGAGCTCATGCTGGGCTAGAAATAGTTCATGGTCCCATCAGCCAGAGTGGGGAAGCCTTGTAAGACCTGGGCATTGAGTAGAGGGCAAAGAAGGGTGTTAGCACTAGACTAAAACTTTGAAAACAAGTTTTGGGAATTCCTTGGCAGTCCAATGGTTAAGATTTTGCATATCCACTGCCAGGTTTGATCTCTGGTTTGGAAACTAAGATCCTGCAAGCCACATGGCATGGCCAAAAAAAAAAAAAAATAGTAATAATAATAAATAAAATGAAGTTTAAAAAAACAAATTTCACCAAGATGAGACTGTTCCTAAAATAATTTAATTGCATGCTGGAACCGAGTCCAATACTTCTTAAATCCAGTACCCAAACATTCAAAAATCACAATATCCAGCATGCAATCCAACTTGGCAAGTGTGCTGGTTTCCCAGGGATGCTGTAACTAAGGAACACAAACTAGGTGGCTTACAGCAACAGAAATGGATTCTGTCACAGTCTTAGAGGCTAGAAGGATGAAACCAAGGGCTCTGCAGGACTGTCCTCCCTCTAGGACTCGGTAGAGCCCTCTTCTTGCCGCTTCTGAGCTTCTGGTGGTGGTTGTCAACCCCTGGCACTCCTTGGCTTTTAAGTGTAGAATCCCAGCTTCTGCCTCTGTCATGTGATGCTCTCCTTGTGTGTTTCTGCCCTGTCCTCTTTTAAGGACACCAGTCATATTGGATTAAGGGTCCACCCATGTCCAGTATGACCTTATCTTAAATAATTACACCCACAACCAGCCTATTTCTAAATAAGATCACACTCTAAAGTACGAGGTGTAATGTGCTAAGCCTCTTCAGTCCTGTCTGACTCTTAGTGACCCTATAGACTACAGGCTGCCAGGCTCCTCTGTCCATGTGAACTCTTCAGGCAAGAATATTGGAGTGGATTGCCATGCCCTCCTCCAAGGGATTTTCCCAACCCAGGGAAGATCCAACCCATGTCTCTTATGTCTCCTGCTTTGGCAAGTGGGTTCTTTACCACTAGTGCCACCTGGGAAGCTCACCAGAGGTTAGGACTTCAACTTATCTTATTGGGAACAAAATTCAGCCCCAAATACCAGACATTCAAAGCAGTAGGAAAATAAGACCTATAACCAGAAGAAAAATTCATGAGTAGACACAGAGTAGAAAGTGTTGTGGTAACGGAATTAGCAGACACAGGTGGTGGCCCCAATGGTAAAGAACTAGCCTGCCAATGCAGGAGACATGGGTTCAGTCTCTGGATAGGGAAGATCCCCCGGAGGAGGAAATGTCAACCCACTCCAGTATTCTTGCCTGGGAAATCCCATGGACAGATGAACCTGGCAAGATGCAATCCATGGGGTTGCAGAGAATTGGATATGACTGAAGCAACTGAGCATGCAGATGCTATCACAACTATAATAAAAATGCACCATGTGCTTTATTTTGGATAGTTTTATTGCTATGCGTTTTTTTTTTTTTGGTTATTTTTTAGATAATTCCACTAATCTCTGTAATAGCATAAAGAACAGAGATAAATACTAGAAATCATAAAGTAACTCCTAAAAAAGATCTCTATGAAAGTGAGTGATGGATATTTTCAGAACTGCTTCTTCATCTCTAAAATGGGAATAATACTTCCCAGATAAGGTGCAATAATCAAATAAAATTTTTATAACTTACCTGGTACATAATCAACTCATAATAAATAGCAGCAATTCTTGTTACTAAAGCCTGAGGCAATGATTAAAGCAATTATAGGTCAAACGATTACAGACCTATGATGGATGAGGCTGAACACAGTCAGTGTAATTATAATGGGCTTGATTCATTGCTCTTGGTAAGAACTTTACTAATTTGGACAAGTTGGGATAGGGAAAAAGTCAAATCTGACTGATGAGCCATCTTAATTACAGAATATTTTTGAAGAAATGGCTTTTGATTACTTTTAACTGTATGCAGTAATTAGAACCAGGCTACAAAGTTTTGCCTAGTATATATCCTTAAGGGACTGGTTTTAATGATTACATAAAAATGATTTTTCATTAGCATAACAAGGCTTTCAGCTGCTGTAAATGAGTTTATTTTCATAAGCCATTTTTCTTTAGCAGTAGAGTAAGTTCTATTGGAATGATTTGTCCATCAATGACCATGTGGCAATTCCCTCATGGTTTTGGGTATCAGTCACAAGGCTCCAGCTGAGGGTTCTAGCCTTGGCTGTTGGCACATCTACATCCTGGGGAGCATTCCTGTGACTGCACAGCCTCCAGTGACACCACTTCTTTCCTGTGGTCCTCTCACCTGTGATGGTGGCTGCTTCCTGAAATGAGTAATCTCTGGGTCATCTCTGCCTGCTACTTTTTGCTCTTTCAGTGTTCCAATAACCATATAACCAAGTCCTTGAATTAAATTCCCTCTGTTTTATTTTTTAAAATTTTAAATTGGAGGATAATTGCTTTACAATATTGTTCATTTCTGCTATACAACAAAGTGAGTCAGTCTTGAGTATACATATATCCCCTCTCTCTTGCGCCTCCACCCTCCCCATCCCACTCCTCTAGATCATCACAGAGCATTGAGCTGAGCTTCCTGTGTTATACAGCAGCTTCCCAGGAGCTATCTATTTTACACATGGTGGTATATATATTGGAGAAGGCAATGGCAACCCACTCCAGTACTCTTGCCTGGAAAATCCCATGGACGGAGAAGCCTGGTAGGCTGCACTCCATGGGGTCGCTAGAGTCGGACATGACTGAGCAACTTCACTTTCACTTTTCACTTTCATGCACTGGAGAAGGAAATGGCAACCCACTCCAGTGTTCTTGCCTGGAGAATCCCAGGGATGGCGGAGCCTGGTGGGCTGCCATCTATGGGGTCGCACAGAGTCGGACACGGCTGAAGTAACTTAGCAGCAGCAGTATATATATATGTCTGTGCTACTCTCTCAGTTCATCCCACCTTTATCTTCCCCTGGGGGCTTCCCTGGTGGCTCAGATGGTAAAGAATCTACCTGCATACAGGAGACTCAGATTTGATCCCTGGGTTGGGAAGATCCCCTGGAGAAGGGAACAGCTACCCACTCCAGTATTCTTGCCTGGAGAATTCCATGGGCAGAGGAGCGTGGTGGGCTATAGTCCATGGGGTTGTAAAGAGTCTGACATGACTGAGTGGCTTTCACTCACTCACTCCCCTTCCCGCTCTGTGTACACACGTCTGTCTCCTGCTCCTGCCCAGTAGTGGAAATCCCCTCTGTTTTAAATACCTGGCCTAACTATCCTCTTGACTGAACCCCAGCTGACACCATACACAAGAGGAACAGCTGGAACTAACTAGAGAGATGCCAAAGGTGGAGCAGAGGGTCGGTCACCAGAGAAAAGGTCTGGGGTTGTGTGGGAGGCAGTCACTGGGGGCGGGTTTCTAAGGCACTTCAGCTGATGCCTTCTCTCTGGCAGGGAGCACTGTCATATCGCACACACTGCTGTCAAGCTGCGTGGACTTGTAGACATCTCATCCACTGTTTAGGAAATGAACTTTCAATTTGCAAAATGTGAGGATTAGTCTAGATGAATTCCAGGTTTCCTTTCAGCTCTATGTTTCTCTCAAACTAGCTGACAATTTTGCTCAGGGTTGGTTGGGAAAAGCTCTTCTATTCTTTCCATATGCTGAGAGAAGACAGGATTAAGGAAGCAGAATGGCCCACGGTGGGCACTGACTCCTGGACAGGTAACAGAAATGTTCTGTACAATCCCTGCCAGGTTTAGATAAGACGATGCAGCCAGAGGAGGCACCATGTGCCAGACTTGGCAAAAAGCACTGTCGTGCAGCAAGGAGCAGTCACAGGGCAGCGTGTTACATGTGAATGTGATTGTGCTTGGGAAGTGGTCATTCCAAAACTGTAGCAGCAAAGGTGATAATCAGAGAAAGCTAGTTAAGTTGCCTATAAAAGTAGGTGCTGGACCAGATTCCTGGGTGTAGTGTGATTAAAATGGCTGTGTATTTGTCTTCCTGTATGTAAAATGTAATGCCTTTTTTGAACAAGTTTTCCAAGGGATAGTCATTTGTTTACCTCTTTTCAAAGAACCAGTCTTCCCTTTAAGTATGTTATTTTAAGTGGCAGCCAGGTTTTGCCACTTGATGTAGTTAAAATGGGCAGAAGCTTTGCATTTGTTCCTGCAAATTGCTGAGGACCTGCCTATACCCTAGACTGCTATAGGCTTCTGGCAAAACCTGTTTTGTATTGTGATATGAGGTGACCCAGTATCAAAACCTTATCCCCTCTGTAGGTAAAGAAGATGATATTAGAAACTGAGGAGATCTGGGCCACTGAATTATATCATTTACAATTAGCTTGAGGGTAGCCCAGCTGCCTGGCCTTCAGGTTGTCAGTTAATATAAGAAAGTTGCATCTGCTGGATAATGAACCCCTGTGACAATGATCATCTCCTGGGTATCCATCATTGAAAAATAAATCCTTTCAGCATGGATCAGATGCTGCTGGTGTTTAACTTTCATGGGCTGGACCATTTTCTGGTCCTATTGTAAGCAGTCAGAGGCCCTGAAACTCTACTTTCAAGAGAGGCTGACACAGCTGCCATCCATTTCTAGTTTGTATCACCCCCTGAGCCAACCCATGCTTAAAGCATGGTGGTCAGCTGATCAGACTCGACTTCCCAAATGGCCATGGGCTTGAGCTGAGTGAACGGCAAAGTGGTTGATGAGGGGTCTGAGCTGCTTGCCCACACAGCTTGCTTATGTCCTCTTCTCTGGCTGGCTTTTGACTCTTTCCATTTTGTGGTGAATAGCTGCTGGGCCTACTCAGTGGGTCTGACTAGCCCAAGCTCGTGCTGAGCAGTTGGTCTGCATGGCTGCCTGTGGCCAAGCACTCTGTCTCTCCCAGAGCTCAGGAGTCAATGAGGAGCTGTCTTTAAAAAGGTGTCTAGATCTTCTGAAAGGTTGTTGTTGAATCACACGAATACACCAGGATTCTTGGCCCCCGGAGGAGAAGAATTCAATCCGGGGCCAGAGACGAGGCTTGATCGCTCAGAGCTTTTGTGTAATAAAGTTTTATTAAAGTATAAAGGAGATAGATAAAGCGTCTGACATAGGCATCAGAAGGGGGCAGAAAGAGTACCCGCTTGCTAGTGTTAACAATGAAGTTATATACTCCAAAGAATGTCTGGAGGTTGTAAAGACCTCCCATAATTTACACTTTAAGATAACAGAATTAGCCAGAAGGTTTGATTCAGAGACTGTCCTTAGGCAGGATACATTATTGTTAAATAATCCTAAGGAATGTGGAGAAAGAAAAAAAGATTGTCCTTTCTTCCTCCTTGAGAATTCCAGACCCCTCTCTCCTTGGGGACCCCTAGACTCCCTATCAACCTGCCTAGGAAATGACTCTCTCATTCCCCCCTTTTCTTTTAGGAGAATTATGTTGCCTAGGGAAAAGGGGCGTTGTTCTCGTTCCATAACTGCTTCCGAGCTGACAAGGGGCGTTGTCCCTAAATTGGTGAGGCAACATATTCTCCTAATCCTCATATTGAGGATATCTGATCCAGGGGCCCCAAATAGTAGCTGGAGGAAGCTACAGCAGTAGCAGGAGTTTGAGCAACCATTTGTAACTTAAAAGCTTTCATGCAGTTAGAAACAAATCCAGTTATACAGTTACAGAGGGAGCAAACAGCAAGAACAAAACAATCAGAATCAAAATTAAAAGTCACATTATGTCCATAGTTAAAGTACAAAGTGTTGCACCAGTCCATTTTAGGGTTGGTAAATGTCATCAGATGAAGAAGAGGGATTGCATGTGATTGTTGTCGAGGGTATTCACAGACATGGAGAAAGTCTTTTCCTTGAAGTGGGGATGTCCACCATGGGAAGCCTTCCACTGATGAAGAGGGGAGTGCTCCACAGACCCAGGAGTTTATCCTTTAGATCCTCCCGAGCTGCATAGTTTAAAGTTAGGAATTGAGAACAATCGTGATCAGGTGTTTCATCTTCCTTCTCAGGAAGGAAAATGGCAGGATTTAAATTTCCACAAACTTTAAGCTTAGTTACTGGTCCTTCTAACAACAATGACTGATACTTAAGAAGCCTACTGTCTGTCATCCAAATATTAACCTTAGAGATTCCATTCACATCATGAGAAGTCAGTACAGTAAGGTTTCATCCATTAATTATTTTTAAAGCTTCAGGTGCTAATAAAGCCGCTGCCCCAATTACTCTTAGGCAGTGGGGCCACCCACGTGAAACTACATCTAATTCTCTGCTTAGATAAGCAATAGGTTGCTGATGAGGCCCTCGGGGTTGTGTCAAAACTCCCAATGCCACACCTTTTCTTTCAGTGACAAACAAATTAAATTCTGACCCTGTGGGCAAGCTCAGAGCTGGAGCTTGCAGGAGAGCAGTCTGAAGAACCTTAAAAGCCTTTTGAGTTTCTGGAGACCAAACCAGTTTGTCGGTTTGGGCCTGCTGAGTTTCAGCTATAAGTTTATATAAAGGCTGGGCAAGTTCCCTGTAACCCGGAATCCAAATGCGACAGTAACCTGTGATTCCCCAAAATCCTCTCAATTGTCTTAAAGTCATAGGTAGGGGGTGATTTAGTATAGGTTTAATTCTCCCAGGGCCTATGGCCCTAGTCCCTTCTGATATGATTAGGCCCAGATATCTAACCGATTGTTGACAAAGCTGAGCCTTTTCTCTTGATGCCTTGTAACCACAGTCTGCCAGAAAGTTTAAGAAATCTTCTGAGGCTTGCGAACAAACTTCCTCTGTCTCAGCACAGAGCAAAATATCATCTACATATTGTAACACCACTGCTTCAGAGCTATTAAAGTTTTGTAGATCCCGTGACAAACTTTGTCCGAATAAGTGAGGACTGTCACAAAATCCCTGGGGCAAAACTGTCCAGGTTAACTGAGAAGCTGGCTGTGTAGGGTCTTCAAAGTCAAATAGAAATTGACTTTCTTCTGCCAAAGGCACTGAATAGAAGACATCCTTTAAATCAATTACTGAGAAATATTTGGCCCGTTCAGGAATTTCAGACAATAGACTATAAGGATTAGGCACCACGGGGGTGTAAAGGAACTACAGCCTCATTTATTATTCGTAAATCTTGAACTAGTCTCCATTTACCATTCGATTTCTTTATACCCAAAATAGGAGTGTTGCAAGGACTGTTACAGGGAATTAATAGTCCCTGCTCCTTTAAATTTTCGATGATGGGTTTTAACCCTTCCTTAACTTCAGGTTTCAGTGGATACTGCTTCTTATGTGGATATACATGTGGGTCTTTGAGCTTAACAACTACAGGAATAGCATTTTGTGCTCGACCCACAGATTTTCCATCAGCCCATACTCCAGGATTTACATTTTGTTCAACTAAAGGGAGAGAAAGGAAGGGCTCCATATTCATGAAAACAGAGGCATGGACCTTGCTCAGTATATCCCTTCCCAAAAGGGGTGAACTCAGAAACTCGTGTGAAAACAGCACAGAATCCCAGTTGCAAGATAAAGAATAAGTGAAATAATACCTTTTGGCTCGTCCAGACAGTCCCATTATGGAAGCAGATCGGGAAGAAAGTGGGCCAGGGGCTTCAGTAAGCACAGAATAAGTTGCCCCAGTATCTAAAAGGAAATCGACCGATTGGCCCCACACAATTATTAATACTCGGGTTCCTCAGGTGTAATTAGGACAGAGCTTGTGTAGGGACCCCCGGGCACCTTCAGTCCTGATTGTCTTGAGAGTCCGACCCCAGAGACCTACACCTCTGGGGGCAGTCTCTCTTCCAGTGTGGTCCTTTGCAGACCGGACATGGAGCCGGGGGCGGCTTAGATGCCTTAGGGCAATCCCGCTTGAGTTGCCCCTCCTTTCCACAGTAATAGCAAGCCCATCCCTTTTCACCTGGGCCCCTCTGGGCATTTTTCTCAGGCTGTTTAAGAACGTTTTTCATAGCCATGGCAAAGGCTTCCGCCTTTTCCTTTGTCTTTTTTTGCCTTTCTTTCTTTTCCTCATATTCCCTACCATAATAGACTGTCAGAGCCAGTTGTAACAGAGTATCTAAAGACTGATGTGGTCCATATGCCTGTTTTAATAGCTTACGGTGGATATCTGGAGCCGACTGAGTGAGAAATCTATCCTTTAAGATCACTTTTCCCTCTTCACTTTCGGGATCAATCTCAGTGAATCTGTGAAGGCCTTCTCTCAGTCTATCTAGGAATTTACCAGGAGCTTCCTTCTCCTCCTGTTCTATGTCTGCCAATTTGCCATAGTTTAAAGGCTTAGAACGCGCCTGCCTAAGTCCTTCAAGAATACATCTAACAAAATGACTCTGATCCCATCTTCCTTTAGCTGTGTTGTAGTCCCAGTCTGGTTCTATAGTTGGGACCGCCTGATTCCCAGTGGGGAGGGCCGCTATCTCGTTCTCCCTCTTCCCTACTGATTCATTACCAAGCCATTCATCTCCATAAGCAACCGCTTTCCCCAAAACTCGAGTCTTTGACTCGGGAGTCAGCGTTTGTCCCAAGATATATATCACATCCTTCCAAGTGAGGTCATAAAGCAGAGTAACACCTTTAAAAGCTCTAATATATTTTTCTGGGTCCTCTAAATAGTCTCCCAGATCCTCCTTGATTCTTTGTATTTCTTGATAAGAGAAAGGCTTATTAACTCTCACAGACTGATTATTTCTCCCGGTGGGTGTTTCATAAAGAGGCAACAGCTTGTGTGGCTGTTCCTCAGTCTCTTTGGCTGCTCTGCACATATGATCCCAGGGATAGATTGGAGAAACCTGTTTTTCCTCTTCTCTTTGTCTCCTCTCCTCCATCTCATCTCTTACTTCGATGGTCTGAGTTTCTACCGAAATCAGAGTAGTCTGAGGTCGTACTGAGACAGGAGTTGTTTGGACCTCCATGTGGGCAGTTTGAATCCCAGTTTGGAGTCCCCAGTATGGGGGCAAAGTAAGAGGACAGGAGGGAGCTGAAGGTTTCACGCCCAAATCTAAACCCTTAGGACATAAGTCTGGCATATTTCGCAGAGAGAAAAAGGGCAACACATATGCTACTTCTACCCATTTCCCTTGTTCCTTACAGAACCGGTCTAATTGTAGAACAGTATTATACTTAAGAGACCCTCCAACTGGCCACCGTTCGGCATCCTCCAATGGATACCGTGGCCATGCAGTATCACATAGGAAGACCAGGTGTGTCTTCTTTAAGCCCTAGGGATCAAATCTATCCCAGTTTTTCAGGATACAGTTCAAAGGAGTGAGGCTGAAATTGTTAGCTCCCATCTGTAAGAGAGAAAAAGAGTGACCAAGGCCATTTTTCTACTGGAGGCGTCCCTCCCTGCTCTAGATGGGGGTGTAGACAGATGTTACACCAAAAGCTTTTCCTTCCTGGTCAGACTTAGTGTGTCCCTTACCGACGCAGGTGCCGTACTCGTCCCTCCCGGTTCTGCCACCGAGATGGGGTGGGGATGTACCAGGAGTAGACTTGATAGCATCCCTACTTGACGTCCAGCTCTTCACCCTTAACCTTGCTTGCCTCTGATGTCACCTGGGATGAATTAGAGTAACCTTCCAGAATGCCTCCCAAGCTAAGACCACTGTGGGAAACATTCGTCACCTGAGTGCCTGTGCACGACCCTGAGTATTTCCTGACCACAATAAGACCGATGCGAACATAAAACTGAGATGTTCTTTCCAAGCATCACCACACCAGGATAACAGCCTCTTCTGATCTACTAAGAGCCAGCGTTACCAAAGAAAAAAACCCATTGCAATCCCAATCTGAGTAACCTTTTAACCTCAGAGATGTTCTGGGAGCTAGAGCTCCATCTAGCTTCTGAACTTTCAATTCCTAGCGAAGCTAGGTGCTTTATTGGCTACCAATCCAAGTTTGGGACCTAAGCCACAGTACACAATAACAGTATAGATCACAAGTCCCTTGAAAGTCTATGATCCGATAGATTAGGTTAGTACTTCTAATTCCCAAGGAGTTATGAAATGGTCAAAGAGACCGAAAAGTTTGACCGAGAAAGGAGAGTTCGGTCCACACGCTTTGCCCATTTCTGGTCAGTTCCTGAAGGAGACATTGGGTGTCTCTTGGCATTGGCAGGTTGGTATAATGCCCCAACAGGTTTCTGCCATAAGCCCTATGAGATCACCGTGGAACCGCAGAACAGGGCTCCTTACTTGCTTCACGCAGGGCATGCCATTCATTCACACAAGCACACAGCAGAGTTAGTAAAGCACAGCAGAAAACGTGTTCACTAAGAGAACAAAGAACTAAAGCTCCAAGCATCCTTACCTTGTCCTGAAGGATCCCGGATGAGCCCCCAAGATGAAAGGTTGTTGTTGAATCACACGAATACACTGGGATTCTTGGTCCCCGGAGGAGAAGAATTCAATCCGGGGCCAGAGACGAGGCTTGATCGCTCAGAGCTTTTGTGTAATAAAGTTTTATTAAAGTATAAAGGAGATAGAGAAAGCTTCTGACATAGGCATCAGAAGGGGGCAGAAAGAGTACCCGCTTGCTAGTGTTAACAATGAAGTTATATACTCCAAAGAATGTCTGGAGGTTGTAAAGACCTCCCATAATTTACATTTTAAGATAACAGAATTAGCCAGAAGGTTTGATTCAGAGACTGTCCTTAGGCAGGATACATTATTGTTATATAATCCTAAGGAATGTGGAGAAAGAAAAAAAGTTTGTCTTTTCTTCCTCCTTGAGAATTCCAGACTCCTCTCTCCTTGGGGACCCCTAGACTCCCTATCAACCTGCCTAGGAAATGACTCTCTCACTTCCCTGCCATGGCATGGCCTTGCTGCATGGACTTGTGTTGTGATCCTCCACTGAGGCTTCTGTACACTCCACACAGCATCTCCTCCTACCATGATGTCTTTACCACTGTAGGTTCTGCTGGTTCGTAAGACTCAGGAGGCAGGGGTGTACCACCAGTTTGGACCTGTGGAGGAACTCTATCCTTCCTGTAGCCCCACTCAAGGCTGGCAGTACGTCATTTAACCTGGTACAGAGACTGGAGCAGTGTTCCCAAGTATGGAATATGCTGCCATCAGAGCCTGAATGCACTGCACTTCCTATTTCAGGGTAGAAGGTAAGTTGCAATCATTCTTTTACTTTGGAGAGGATTTATTGGCATGCCTAACACCACTGGACACCAAAATGTTTCCTGATGTAGCCCCTTGAATCTTTGTAAGGCTTGTCTACCACCTTCTGGGGCGCATGGGTCTTACCAAGGCCTTGAGTATACTGCTACTGCTAAGTTGCTTCAGTCGTGTCTGACTCTGTGTGACCCCATAGACGGCAGCCCACCGGGCTCCCCCGTCCCTGGGATTCTCCAGGCAAGAACACTGGATTGGGTTGCCATGGCCTTCTCCAGTGCATGAAAGGGAAAAGGGAAAGGGAAGTTGCTCAGTTGTGTTCGACTCTTCCCGACCCCATGGACTGCAGCCTACCAGGCTCCTCCGCCCATGGGATTTTCCAGGCAAGAGGACTGGAGTGGGTTGCTTTCTCATTTATCCAGCCTAGCTGTTATGTGTGTAGTGAATGAATGTGATTCTTTGTGGGAGATCTAGATAGTCCAGATATATATAGCTCTTGGGCAAATTGTAAATGTACAGTGCGATGCGTTCATGTGAATGCAAATTGTTTCTCATGCTTGTTTATGATTAGAATAGAAAAAAAATTACCACATATGCCAAATGAGTAGTCACATACCATGTGATTACCTGAGGCTGTTTTCATCTGCTCTAGAAAAATACCATTTAGTGACTGCAACTGGGGCAGTTACCTGGTTGGATCTTTAAAGGTCTACTCTAAAACCCCTCTGCTGTTTCTTTTTTTTCAAACCAACTTTTTATTGAAGAATAGTTGATTTACAGTGTAGTATTAGTTTCAGATATACAACAGAGTGATTCAGTTATACATATTTATTTTCAGATTCTTTTACACTATAGGTTATTACAAGATGTTGAATGTAGTTCCCCCTGCCATACAGTAGGTCCTTGTTATTGATCTACTTTATATATGGTAGTGTGTATCTGTTCATCCTAAGCTCCTAATGTATCCTTTACCGCCCCTGGTGGTAACCATAAATTTGTTTTCTATGTCTGTGAGTCTGTTGCTACCTTGTAAATAGGTTCATTTGTATCATATTTTTAGATTACACATGTAAGTGATATTACATCATATTTATCTTTCTGACTTTAGTTAGTATGATGATTTTTAAATCCATCCAAGTTACTGCAAATAGCATTACTTCATTCTTTTTATGGCTAAGTGTTATTCCACTGTATAAATGCATACCCCACACCTTCTCTGTCCATTCACCTGTTGATGGACATTAGGTTGTTTCCATGTCTTGGCTGGAAATAGTGCTGCTGTGAGCATTGAGGTGCAGGTATCTTTTTGAATAGTTTGTTTGTTTCCTGGATATATGTCCAGGAGTGGGATCGATGGATCATATGGCAACTCTATTTTTAGCATTTTAAGGAACCCCCATACCGTTTTCCATAGTAGCTGCACAAATTTACATTTCTATCAACATTGTAGGAGGGTTCTCTTTAGAACCCATCTGTTTCCCTACCCCCACGGGTCAAGCTAGAGAATAAAATGAGATCTAATGGGACCACCACCCCTTCGTCCTTTAGATCCTTAAAGGTGGCACTGATTCCTACCATTCCCCCACCCCCTGAGATATGATAGTTTTTTAAATTGGGGGGTTGACTGTTCCAGAAGTTTCAATTTGACCTTCCCCACCATAAGATCCCTTATTTCACAGACTGAGGATCCAATGTGGGCATTACAGCCACTGACTAAGCATGCTGATCCCAACCATAAATTCATGAACAAGGTAAACACTCAGTTGGTGGGTTTACAGACCCAGTGGACTCCTCTGATCACACCAAAACCCTGTCCCCCCAAGGAGGAGAGCCAGGGTGACACTTCAGGTAATGGCGCACCAATGTCGACATGGACAGTCTAACAGTCCCTTCTTTCTAACCTGGAGAGAGGACATAGCTTGAAAACAATTGTCTACCAGGAAGTGCTTAACAAAAAATAAAAAACACCTACATTGTAATAAATCAGGAATATACAGAAAATGTCCAAAGAGTGGCTTTGACAGTGATGATGCAGGAACCCAAAGGAGAACATTGGTGCTGAAGACCTTTATCCTAAGATGTCTACTAAGATGGCATATTCCTGGAGAGAATTCTTTAGGGGTTCATACGTAAACACAAATCTGCCAATAATCAGTAGAAATACATCATCATTTCTATTTCAGAAATAACATCCAAAAAGCATCTCAGACATTTCCATCAAAACTAACCAAATGACTCATTTGGAACTTAATAATTTTGAATTGACAAGCACATGTCCAATGGAAAGAAGGCATCAGCTACAGTTTACTTTTATCCTTAAGTGTGTATGGGCCTTGACAGTTTTAATAACTTTTTATCTAAGTCACAGAGCTATTTGGCTCTCAGTTAAAATGATTCCCTGAAAAGGGAATATAAGCCAATGCTCCGTGTTCTAATTACTTTCTAGTAAAGCAGATTAGCAATATTATGCATCCCGTTGCTTTCTGTTCTATAACTATAAATGTTGATATGTTTCCTCAAGAGTGTATTCACCACATATGGTGTTTTCTAAAAGACTGAAATAATGGCTCTTTTTTGGAAATGGCATAATAGCATTTTCTAATCTTCATGTTGATAATTGCCTTTGGTTGATATATATATACATATTACCAGTGTTTGGATACATATGTGTATAGAAAACATGTTTTGAGGCCCATAAGCAGAATAGAAGGCCCACCTCTATTTCCAAATAGACTGCTTTCAAAACTCACAGGGCTCCCAGCTCTGGCTTCAGCTGATAAAGGGCCCAACAGGAGCTGGTTCTGTTGCCCTTGGCTGTCTCCCACGGTGATGAGGGTGCTTTATCTTGCAAGGGACATCAAAGGTTGTCTAGTGACAAGACAAACCCATTCCTGACATCAGGTTTATCAGATTCACCTGGGGAGCTTAAAAACACATAACTTTTCATGCCTATCTGCTTTGTAAATCAGAATATCTGGAAGAAGGTCTTGAAAAAACATTAGCCAGATCTGGGAACCACTGCTCTGCTTCAACCACCTTCATGATTTTATTAAGTCTTCACATTTAGAGTCAGAAGTAAGGTATCGTTCAGTCACTAAGTCATGTCCAATTCTGTGTGGCCCCATGGACTGCAGCATGCCAGGCTTCCATGTCCTTCATTATCTCTCATATTTGCTCAAATTCATGTCCTTTGAGTCAATGATGCCATTCAACCATCTTATCCTCTGTTGCCCCCTTCTCCTGCCCTCAATCTTTCCCAGCAAAAGGATCTTTTACAATGAGTCGGCTCTTCGCATCAGATGGCCAAACTATTAGAGCTTCAGCTTCAGCATCAGTCCTTCCAATGGGTATTCAGGACTGATTTCCTTTAGGATTGACTGGTTTGATCTCCTTGCTGTCCAAGGGACTCTCAAAAGTCTTCTCCAGCACAATTCAAAAGCATCAATTTTTCAGTGCTCAGCTTTCTTTATGGTCCAACTCTCACATCCATACATGACTACTGGAAAAACCATAGCTTTGGCTAGTTGGACCTTTGTCAGCAAAGTGATGTCTCAGTTTTTAATATGCTGTCTAGGTTTGTCATAGCTTTTTTCCCAAGGAGCAGGTGTCTTTTAATTTCACAGCTGCAGTCACCATCCACAGTGATTTTGAAGCCCAGAAATAAGCAGGTCTTCTTAAAATTTATTCTCTTTAACTTCCGGTTGTTGGACTGTCTGTGAATGTCCCAGTGTGGATGGACCAGACCTATTTGTTTTGATCTGATGGTACATCACACATGTTTATTTCAGTATCCTTCCACAGAGCCTCCGCTGTACCTGGTTAGGAGCCATAGTGTAATATATTTGGGGTCAGATGAATGAATGAATAAAGTTAGATTTCAGATTTCTTTTTATTCAGACAAAGAGGGAAAAATAAATGTCATTCAGAAGAAAACAGTTTTCTTCTTAGATCTAAACATTGGTTAGATCAGAACAAAACCTGTAGTAATCCAAGTGTCCATCAGCACAATATGACTCACTCATATAGTAGAATGCTGCTCAGTAATGAGCAGGAACAAAATACTGAACCATGCTACAACAGACATGATCCTCAAACATGTTTTGTTTACATTACAGAAACCAGACACAAAAGATTCATATTGTATGATTCAACTTGTGTGAATTTCCAGAAATAAGCAAATCTGTAGAGACATGGAAGATCAGTGGTTGCCTAGGGCTGGGGGTGGGCACAGGGATTCACCTTAGATGGACATAGAGAAATCTTGGGTATGATGGAAATATTCTAAAACTTTATGTTGGTGATGGTTGAATGAGTCTATTAATATATTAAAAATTGAGTTGTTTAAAAAAATTTGTAAATCACTGAAGAGCATAAACTGCGTTCCTCATCCATTTGTGGGAATAAAGTTCTTCATTGCCGTCTGTTGGAATCAGTGTTGCATTAAACCCAAACAAGCATAATTTACACAAAGCTTCTCCCTTAAAATAGCTTATATGGCCAATGATGCTGGCATTTGGGTTCACCTTAGTGTGTGTGTATGCTACGTTGTCTCAGTCATGTCTGACTCTTTGCGATCCTATGGACTGTAGCCCACCAGGCTTCTCTGTCCATTGGATTCTCCAGGCAAGAATATTGGAGTGGGTTGCCATACCCTCCTCCAGGTAATTAGACCCCAGACTAAAACCCAGAAGCCAGCATGAGGCAGTGTGGGTGTGGGGTGGCAGGGGAAGAGGAGGCCTGGATTCCAGCTGGGTCTGGACCTCTCTGAACTGGTTCAAGCTTAGCTGTGTGGCCTTTCTGGCCTTCACTTATGCATGTAAAATGAAAGCTTCTTTAGTGAATGATTCTGATCCTTAAACGCAAAGAGAAACACTCCCTTCTGCAGTTTCTGATGGAGAGCAGAGTTTGGAGGGAAGCAGGCTCAGTGTTGCAGGACTGAGAGCATGTGTGTGTGTTTGCACTTGCACACCTATGAGAGGCCTTGTGTACACTTGCACACCTATAAAAGGCCATATGTGATGGTGGAGATCCAAGGAGACCAGATATGCTCAAAGACTATTACATCCCATCTTTATGACAAAGTATTTGGAACCATCTGAAAAGTGAAAGTGAAAGTTGCCCAGCTGTGTCCAACTCTTTGTGACCCCATGGACTATACAGTCCATGGAATTCTCCAGATCAGAATACTGGAATGGGTAGCCTTTCCCTTCTCCAGGGGATCTTCCCAACCCAGGGATCAAATCCAGGTCTTCTGCATTGCGGGTGGATTCTTTACCAGCTAAGCCACAAGGGAAGCCCAAGAATACTAGAGCGGGTAGCCTATCCCTTTTCCAGTGGATCTTCCCCACCCAGGAATTGAACCAGTGTCTCCTGCATTGCAGATGGATTCTTTACCAACTGAGCTATCAGGGGAGCCACACCAATCAGGGGAGACACAGCAAATCCAAAGTCACAGCAGCAAGGGGGCTAAAGAACTGTTGTATGCTAGAGAAAATTAAACATGTGCAGATGGCCTCACCTATAATCATTTACATACATAAAATCATTTATAAATATCATCTCATGAGATCCTCTCATTTCTATAATCTTTATTATTTCCACTCTACAGTAAGGAAGGGAGGAATTTAGATTAAATTACCCTTGGATAGTCCCAGTCTTTCTGGAGGGCAGAGTTTGAAAGCTTGGAGGGCGAGGTGGGCATGGACAGGTTACAGGCAGGGGACCATGCAGGAGGGAGTGGTGTCAGTAAGAGAACAGAAGAGGCCTGCTGGCTTGTTCTCAGCATGGTTTGGGTCCTTTTGGGTTTCTGTTGTTGATGATGTCAAGTTGTAATGTGGGGATTCCCTGGTGGCTCAGTGGTAAAGAATCTGCCTGCCAAACAGAAGACACAGTTTCAGTCTCTGGGTTGGGAAGAGCCCCTGGAGGAGGAAATGGCAACCCACTCCAGTATTCTTGCCTGGAGAATTTCAAGGACACAGAAGCCTTGTGGGCTACAGTCCATGGGGTCACAAAGAGTTGGACATGACTTAGCGACTAAACAACAAAGGTGGGGCTGTGTCCTTGAAGGACTGTGGCCCCAGGTCTGTTCCACCCAATCTCATGCTTACAACAGGAGACTATTAGGAATGTTGAAAGAACAAAAGTTCATTCTATTCCCTATTTTAAGAAGGATGAGTCTTTTCCTGCTTTCTCAACATACATGAAATGTGATGATTCAAACCAAGTGAGCCTGAGCTCAAAGCTTCGAATTTGCTGGGAGTGTTGCTTCCTCCCTGGGCTGGTCATCACGAAAGAAACTCTTCTTCTCTGCACTATAGCTGTCACGTGGCCAATAGAAGGTCCATGCTTACTTGGAGCCCTAAGCACGGACGTGTCTTGGTGTAGATGTGTTTTACCTGCATGATACCCTTGCTCCTGGGCCCGCCCCAAGTTACACCTTGAAAGGGGAACCTGCAGCAGGTATTTGCTGCCCCTGCCTTGAGCCCTTTGCCTGTCTCTCTGGAGCATTTTGTCTTTCTCTTCAATGTCCTGTCCTTTGTGCTTTTTTTGTTTGTTTGTTTTTTCCCCTATGTCTACCTCCCTCTTGACTTCTGATCAACCCCTAGCTATGACTTAGTTCTGAAGGGTGATAGGCGCACACACACACATTCACACACACAAGGTATCTGTTGGAAGAGGAGAGGCTGGTGCAGAGGAGAATGGAGTAAGAATGAGCAGAGGAAAGATTTTGAGCTGAGTTGCTGTTTAAGACCCTGGCCACCTTCTGCCTGAAGTCATCTGTGACAATGGCACCACCACCTCCTCACAACCCCCTTCATTTGCAACTTTCCCAGGAGCCTCTTGTGACATCTGCCTCACTTTACAGTTACTTACATACAGATGTGAGTGTCTTTTCTAGATGAGCAGTTGGCCTGGGGGAATTTTTCCATTTTCAACAGAAGGTTAGTTCATCTTTACATTCTATACATCATAATAACTTAACTTCTAAAGGGATCATAGTAGTGTTTGTTGAACCAACAGATGTAGTAGATGTGGAATGGTTTTCAGCCTGAGGTTCATATGCCCTGAAGAGCCCTCCTCCCAGTCTAAAGGGAAATAAAAGACTGTGTGGACTTGCTGCTGGGACTTTCCTGGGGCAAAGATGTGCCAACAGTATCTCCATCAGGAGTGAGTCGACCTCAGGGAAGCAATGGATGATAAATCTAGTAAGTGAGTAAGATATAATTACAAATGAGTACATACATTAGATGTTCATTTATTCATTTAAAGCATCAAATTAGAATGTTCACAATAAGCTAAAACCACAGTAGTTCAACCAAAGGATAAACTGAAATTCTGTAAATGACTGATGTTGATAAAATTGCTGAATAAAAGCCAGTCCATTCTAAAGGAGATCAGTCCTGGGTGTTCTTTGAAATGAATGATGCTAAAGCTGAAACTCCAGTACTTTGGCCACCTCATGCAAAGAGTGACTCATTGGAAAAGACTCTGATGCTGGGAGGGATTGGGGGCAGGAGGAAAAGGGAACGACAGAGGATGAGATGGCTGGATGGTATCACAGACTCAAAGGACGTGGGTTTAGGTGAACTCCAGGAGTTGGTGATGGACAGGGAGGCCTGGCATGCTGTGATTCATGGGATCGCAAAGAGTCGGACATGACTGAGCGACTGAACTGAACTGAACTGAACATTAAAAGTCATGTTCTGTATCAGCCCCCAGCTTCATTGTGTGGCATTTAACCCTTCAGCCCATCTGTACTAGGTCACACATCTGGTTCTTCATGTCAGTTCTGCGGACATTCTCCCTGTAGCACGTGTACTAGGTAACAGAGGTAGGCTGCGCTGAAGTGAGAAAGGTAGGGGACTGTCACAGTCTTTGTAGACCAGGACCTGGGGACTGGGGTCGATGAAAATGAGAGGGTAACAGGCAGGAAGGCCAGGGGTCTCCAAAAGGAGGAAATAGCCTGCAAGTGTCAGACATTTTTATCTCTCTTAAGCGGCAGGAGGAAACACACTAGCAATACTTTTTCCTTCTCTATACAAATTTAAAGGGAGGTTTCTCTTAAAATACTGTGTTGCCATAATGACACCTGGTTTCGCGTGAAGTTAGCTATTCTCGAGCCTAGAGATAACCAATGCCTTTTTCTTATGGAAATGTCCGTCTTAAGCTATGCTAATGTACTATGCCTTTACCCCAAACTCTGTCTCCAAGTTGGTTCCGCCTCTTGGCCCAGAACCTACTTGACAAACCAGTATGGATATTGTTCCCCTAATCTATGTAAATGAAACTATTTGTATGGTGGTCTGCCCTTCTTCAAGATTCAAGTTAATCATTTTATGGCCCAGGATAAACCTTTTGGTGCCAAGATTATCCCAAAATGCATCTTATGGGTGAGGGGCCTGGTGCCATTCTGAATTTTAAGACATTCCTTTCTTTCATTAACAGACTGCTAGTGACTATATAACATCCAGCTGAAGACTAGCAGGGGGGTATTCTTCTGCCCCCTTCTGATGCTGATGTCAGACGCTTTCTCTATCTCCTGTATACTTTAATAAAACTTTATTACACAAAAGCTCTGCGTGATCAAGCCTTGTCTCTGGCCCCGGATTGAATTCTTCTCCTCTGGGGGCCAAGAATCCCGGTGTCTTTGCGTGATTCAACAACAACCTTTCAAAAAGAAGGATGCAGGGGACCCAAGTCTCGAGTGAAACAAGGGTACTTTATTTGCAGAAACACATGCTTCTATATCTTCAATAAAATGATTACTTAGTCATTAGAATTAAATTTCACCAGTTGCAACAAAATGGATAGTCCTTTAAGTACAAGGTCACTGAAGGGAGTCACAAAGGAATCCAAGCAGGTGCCCTTTCCCATGATCTCAGTCCTGACAACTGCGTGCAGCTCTGCTCGTTCCTGTTTTCCAGGAACTGATAAGGAACAGAGAATCCTTGAGAAACAGCACACAAAGAAAGAAAACATATTGGATCCCTTAAAGTTAAATGTCCCCTGACAGGGGACCATCCAGCTAACCCTGGTGTCTTTAACATTGTGATACCATTGAATTGAAGCTAAGGACTGGACCCGTTAACAAAGGAGATATTGGACATGTTGGCCTAGGAAAATAAAAACAACTCATTTAGGAATGTGCTTGGAATATTCTGCAATTAAAAACTGCTAGAAAGAAGGCTGGCATCTCATGTGTGGGTCCTCTGTTTCCAAGTGCAGTTTCAAGAGTGAGCTGAGACTTTGCAGTTTGCTCACTAGAGGGAGTTAGATACTAAAGAGCTGCCTTCTCAAGACACATTGAGCTGAATCTAATGCAGGAAATCCTACCCAGACTTTGAGACACTAGAAGCCAGATTCCCTGTGGCAGAGCCACACAGAATGTTTTCAATTGTTTTTCTAATTTAAACGTAAATGCTCAAGGTAGAAAAATAGAAAAGGTAACAGAAATACCTCAAAATACAAAGAACATTTACCTATAATGTTCACATCTAGAACTAAACACAATTAATAACAGGTTTAGCCAGATGGACTTTCTGGGAGCTGAATATTCTTTTTAATTTTTTAAAAAATTCATTTATTTTTGGCTGTGCTGGGTCTTCATTGCTGCACAGGCCTTTCCCTGGTTGCAGGGAGCTACTCTCTGAGTTGCAATGCGTGGGGTTCTCATTGTGGTGCCTTCCTTTGTTGCAGAGCACGGGCCCTAGGGCTTCGGTAGTTGTGGCCTGGGAGCCTGGGAGCACAGGCTTAGTAGTTGTGCAGCATGGGCTTAGTTGCTCTGCAGCATGTCAGATCTTCCTGGATCAGGGATCAAAATGTGTCTGCGTTGCTGGGCAGATTCTTTACCATTGAGCCACCAGGGAAGCCCAGCTGAACGTTACTGAGGAAAAAAAAAAAAAAACCCCACAATTTCCTATAGTCTAATGTATTATCTGTCCTTATTTTTCTATACATATAGTGATAATAGTTTGATTTTCACTTGATATTATATAGAGACTGTGTATTAACATTCATGTATGAATATATTACTTACTGGTTTATGTTTAGGCTTTGCATTTTGTGTGGATTAAAGGTTATTGTCAATGTTTTGAGAGAGAATTTTCAAGGAAATAAATTCTCAGTCAAAATTTTATCTGAAATCACCATCTTCCCTCTCAACTGTAATTTTTTTAAGCTGCTTAAGAGCAATAAAAAAGGAACGATCAGTTGGTATCAGTAGATTGATGAGGTGTGTGACATATCAGTCACTCAGTCGTGTCCAGCTCTTTGTGACCCCATGCACTGTAGCCAGCCAGGATTCCTCTGTCCGGGGAATTCTCCAGGCAAGAATACTGGAGTGCGTTGCCATTTCCTTCTCTAAGGTATCTTTCTGACCCAGGTATTGAACCTGGGTCTCCTGCATTACAAGGAGATTCTTTACCATCTGAGCCACCAGGGAAGCCCTTAATAGAGTAATAACTCATGTTAACTGCTATGTGGGACAGAGAATAAAGAGTGATGGTTCTTGATTTCAAGGAGTTTGTAATCTAGTTGGGGTAACGAGACCCTCTTGTGTTGCAGAATGAATGAAAATACAACAAGAGATACCAGTGGAACATACTCTAACACCTGGTTACAGACTCTTAAGTGCTATAGGAGCTCAAAGAAGAGAGGAATCGGAGTTAGTCAAAATTTTCCAATAAGCTTCCTCGAAAAAGCAGAATTTAGAATCCAGGGATCGTATCTAACTTTCTCACTAATGTGTCTGTCCCCAGGGTCCAGGGAAAGGCCTGTAGTTCATTTTTTTTTTTTTTTAAATATCAGTGCCTCTGCTTTGTGTATATGGAAATAGTGCTACTGGCCTGTGGACATTGTGCCATTGGACAATGCGCCATTGAAGATAATTTCCAGTAGAGCCAGGAGGCCATTCCCTCCTTTATGGGGTTTTCCTAACATCTTTCACTGGAGGGTAGTTAGGTTCTGGAATACTGTAAGGACACAGGTCAGAGTCAAGGTCATTGACTCTTGTTGCAGTTGAACTTTTAACCTGGGCTCCATAAGCATGGAAGAAGCCAAAATGCCATACATAATATATAAAATTTGCTCAGCAAAAGTGTATCGTGTCTGGAAATGAGGATGAAATTATGGGAAATATGATATATATATATATATATATATATATATATGTTTCCTTGTAAGACCCATAATAGCAAAAGCAAAAAGTAGTAAAAGAACTTTTAGAGGTTGGGAAGATATATGGTTATGGATTTTTTTCATCTGTATTTTCTTTAAAAGTCTTAACACAAAATCCCATTCTGAATAAAGTGGGAAAGCTAGAATGAAAATTACAAAGCAGACTTAGCCAGACATTCAAAATGCCTTACAGATTTTGAAGCTATATTCTGGTTTTAATTTTTCATGCTGTAAGACTGGTGCTGGCTTTAAGCCATGCATCCTCTCAAGCTGGAAGCCTCTTGCCAGACAGAACATCGCTGGCGGTTATTAGAGCTGCTGATTCCATCAATACATATGGGTCTCATGGACTCAATTCTCTTCCATGGGCCTGGAGCCTAGGTAAAGAACTAACATTAGATGCATTTAAAATTTTGTGACTTAGTAACCACATTACCTAGCTTTAAGAGCCATACAAAACACATAACCATGTTTATCTGAGATACAAAATCTAGCTACAGTTTCCTGTATTGTTCACAAAATACTGAAGTAGCTTAAACATTAGCCACCACATTAGGAGCCACAGTCTCCTGCTGGATTAAATGTTAATTGCAGTGACATAGAAAACAAGAACACATTGAAACTTCCTGAAATGTTAATAGAGCTATTGTTGCAGAAAGAACACTGCTTTGAGAGTTGGATTCTTAGGTGGCAGTGGCTCTGATTAGCTGTGTTCTTTGATGAGTGGTTTCTCATTTATGGCCTCACTTTCCTTATCTGTAAAATGGCTAGATTTTACTAGATGATCTAAGATCCTTTCTTACTCTGAATCTGTATGCTTCACGTGTAATAGTTCGATGTATTTTATGTACCAACATATATATATATGTGTGTGTGTGTGTTTATATATATGTGGTGTTGGAGAAGACTCTTGAGAGTCCCTTGGACTGCAAGGAGATCCAACCAGTCCATTCTGAAGGAGATCAGCCCTGGGTGTTCTTTGGAAGGAATGATGCTAAAGCTGAAACTCCAGTACTTTGGCCACTTCATGTGAGGAGTTGACTCATTGGAAAAGACTCTGATGCTGGGAGGGATTGGGGCAGGAGGAGAAGGAGACCACAGAGGATGAGATGGCTGGATGGCATCACTGACTCAATGGACATGAGTCTCAGTGAACTCCGGGAGTTGGTGATGGACAGGGAGGCCTGGCGTGCTGCGATTCATGGGGTCGCAAAGAGTTGGACACGACTGAGCTACTGAACTGATCATATACGTATGATTCTGAAACTAGGTGTCTTAGTCTTGAAAAAAGAGTAGGTTTCTGGTTGAGAAAAAAATGCACAATATATATTTCATCAACATCTCCACTCCAAAATTGTGCTACTGAAAATTGATTGGATTTCTAGTATTTTGTTCCTGTGACTTAAAAAAAATTAATGGTTTCATGTTTTTCAGGTTGATTTTAGTGAATGCAACTGAGAGCATCATGTAACTATCTTGTCTGTTTTATAGCTTGTTAATTTGAAAAAAATCTGAGTGAATTTTGTGGGGAGATTGGTGTGAGCCATTTTAGATTTGAGATGCAGTGAAGACTGAGAACTAGGAAATAGAGAGTTACATTTTACTTTTTATTTGGGTTAGGTGTTTGGAAACAGGACTTTCTCAGCGGCCAAAACCCTGTCACTGGGGAAACTAAAATGCTATTGCTAAACCAAGGTCCCTGTGCATTCGTATTACCTACAAGTGTGTGATTTTCATTTTGGCCCGAGTTAAATAATAGCCTGTGGATATCTGTTCAATAAAGTTGTGTCACATTTCTCTGACCAGGAGTTATGGCTAGACTAAATTTTCTTAACTAAAGAATCATGCTGTGTTTGGTATGTGCATATGTGTGAGGGAGAAAATCTAAATAAACACTTAACAGCAGACTTCAGCAGATATCAATTGTCTCAGAATTACATCTATTGCTGGTCCTCCCAAACTTACACTCTAGCATTTATTTATTTTGGTTCTGCTGAGTTCTCTTCTTTGGATTTTACCTGAGTAGACAAGCATGAAATGAGTTTCTCATTGCATTTCACTAATGTCAGGAATTCTTGCAGCTCAATATCACAGATTAGTAACAGTCCCCACTCTTGAGACCAGTAGTGGATGCTCCCTGCAAAGCCTGGGAACCCCTTGTTTCACCAGCTGCCCGAGCATGCTGCTAGTTCACAGCTGAGTCCTTCCCTAGGTATCACTCTTGGCCAGAGGGTGTGAGCTTGTCCCCGGTGCCATCTCCTCCCTGGGTTCTGTGTCCAAAAACCAGTCAACGTGAAGATACGACGGCTTGGCTCCCTCGCCTCAAGTTTGCACAGCTCTGAAGGATCATCCCAGCTCTCAGTTTCCTATGGGATTCACTGGAGCAGACTGGGGCTTTGATCACAGCTGCATCACAATTCAACTTTCCCCTCTACCCAGTCACATTCCTTTCTACCTCCTGGTGTCCTGCCCCCCAATAAGCCTTCTGCATGCTAATTCTAGCCTCAGCATCTGTTTTCCTGGAACTGATCAAAGACGCGGACCTTTTACCATTTCATGGCATGAATTTTCCATGTCCACACTGAATCTTAATAAAGTGAACTCTTCTGGAAATGTTAATATTCACTGTCTGGAATTTTAACACATTAAATTCAGTGTTTGTGGTTTTCAGTCCAGTGTCTAGTTGTTGTTTAGTCGCTAGGTTATGTCCAACTCTTTTGTGACCCCATGGACTGTAGTCCACCAGGCTCCTCTGACCATGGGATTTCCCAGGCAAGAATACCGGAGTGGGTTGCCATTCCCTTCTCCAGGGGATATTCCTGACCCAGGGATCGAACCCGAGCCTCCTGCATTGGCTAGTAGCTTTTTGGGGAAAAAATGTGATTTTATGATTCTGGAATAAAAATTACTCCTTTTGCTTATTGCAAGCATCCTTAAAACCTCATTTCCTCTCTTGAGGGAATATTGAAGCAGTCTTCAAAAATTGCAAGATACTGCTCAATGTGATAATCCCTGCTTCTTTTTGTAGTGTTGCTATATGATTTATCCACTAGTCTTTTTCATCTTCATTAGAAGAAAAAATTAAAATGCTTGATATTAGTGTCATAAGAAAAAAAATATAGCTGAGCCACACACATAACTGTTTTTTTTTCTTAGACTAATGGTTTTTTCATGGTTTTGACTCAAATCACAACCATGAAAAACAATGAAAATTTTAAAGAGATAGCCTAACTCATGCTAATTATACCAGTCCATATGCCTATACCTTGTGTTTTGTGTGAAAAGACAATTTTTGGAAATATTTAGGAATTTATTTGGGGGGAGTCAGAATTGATCTAGAAACTTTTTTCCACCTTTTAATAAAGCCAAAAGAGATAATCAACTGAGATTCTTGATTTGTGCCTCTTAGACAAATGTTGGGTTTTTAGTAGTAGTATCTCTTGCTAGTTTTAGAAATTAGCAAACAAAACAAAGTAGATTTTATATACAAGTGATGCCTAGAAATTTTGATTGATGTAGTTTTTTTTAAATTGAGCTTTATGAGCTGTTTGTTTATTTTGGAGATTAATCTCTTTCCTTCTTTTAAAAAATTTAATTTAGTTATTTTTAATTGAAGGATAATTGCTTTATAGTATTGTGTTGGTTTCTATCAAACATCAATATGAATCAGCCATAGGTTTATCTATATCCCTTCCTTCCTGAATCTCCGTCCCACCTCCCTCCCCATCCCACCCTTCCAGATTGTTACAGAGCCCTAGTTTGAGTTCCCTGAGTCATACTGATTGATGTACATTAATAAACATGACATATAGAAGTTTTATTTCTCTGGTAAATAGCAGAATTCATAATTTTGTAATATCTTTTATGAAACAAAATTATGACTCTTCAGTACTGAAATCAAGGTACATTTGAAAATTTATTTTAGGCTGAAGCTCTCCAAATTTTTGTACGTGGAATGTAATACTTGACATTTTAAAATCTGGCTTATTCCAAGCCCAGCGTGTTCATAGCCCGATGCAGTGTGCATACTGGATGCTCTCCTTTATCAGATGCCAGCTGTCTGAGTGGATTGATATTGAGAGGATCATGGAGTTGTTCAAGCTGGGGCAAGGACACACTGAATCATTAGCATCTACTGTGAAGGCTATTTCCAGCTAGTGCCTGCCCTCTGCCAACATGGAACTAGCAGCAGAGAGGCATCATGGCTATGGACATGGTGAAACAGAGCCAGTGAGACACATGCTATTTATAGAGTTTAGAGAATAGTCTTGTTAAAAAAAAAAAAAGTTACACAATCTGTCTGGAAGCTCATTCTCTTCCATCCTTGTCTTTCTACTTGAGTGTCAGGGTAAAGAAGATTCTGAGTAGACATTTCAAAAATGATTTCTGATTGGTCAAACCTTTTCTCTGGGGCTAATTCTGGATCTCCCAAATTTTACTTCTGTCTCTCAAAGCCAATGAAGACAAAACAAACATAGAAACAAATTGCACTAATGCTGACATTTAAGGGACTAAAATGTCCTTTGAAAGATCTAAGCACTAATATAATGTATAAATGGAGAATTGTGTAGTACCTGTCAGGCTTACAAAGTGTTATCAAGTCATTATTAACATTTGAAGTAGGAGTTGTGGTCTGTGTCTATTCTCTTGATGAAATCTGATGTTTCTAAATTGACTTGGTCATGTCTAGGTAAGGTTTTTGCTTTAGGAAAGGTTTGGGGCTCCCAAAAGAAAGAGTGAGTGCTTGCAATCATTTAAATAAATTTGGGAAATTCTTGGTTACATTGGTGTCTTTACTGTAGAACTTCTTAGAGTCTTTTATATGAAAATGTTTTATGAGTCTTCAAGAAAGCGATGACATATGCAGCACTTTTCTAAGTTGTTTGATCATAAAATCTTTATTGTGTGTACACCATTCATTCATATGTATAAGAGGCATTTCTGGATCAGTTTCAGCAATGCTGACCTATAGTTTTGTTTTTGATTATATTTTTTTCAAGCTTTTCTAGCTTTGTAAACTGAATTTGGAAGCTTTAATTTTTTTTTTCCTCCAATGCTTTGAAAGTCACTAAAATAATGCAAATAATTTGTACCTCTTTCAATTTCTTTTCTGGTAAGATGGGCCAGACAACAAAAGTCAGCTGCCAGGGCTGGCTTCTCCAACCTAATAGATCCCATATTTGAGGATCAATGAGAATTATTTATTAAGCAGCACGACTTTCTTTTCTTCCTTTTCTTTATTTTTTTAAAATGTATTTTGTTTATCTTGGGCTGTGCTGGGTCTTTGTTGCTGCACAGGGCTTTTCTCTAGTGGCAGAGGTGGGGGGGCTACTCTCTAGTTGCGGTGCTCAGGTTTCTCTTGTTGCAGAGCAAAGGCTCTAGGGTATTCAGGCAGCGCAGGGACTTAGTTGCCCTGTGGCATGTGGAATCTTCCCAGACCAGGGATCGAACCTGTGTCCCCTGCATTGGCAGGTGGATTCTTAACCACTGGTCCACCAGGGAAGTCCTCTTCCTTTTCTTTTTTGAAAACACCTATCTTTAGCAACATAGTTGTTTTTCATTACCTAACTGACAAACAAACAATTCAGAGGATGCAAGGAGATGACATATTTATGACAGTGTGAGTGCACTGGGCTTTTGGACACCACCCTTGCTCCTCATGGAAGGGTGATGCCCTCTGGCCTCAGCTGTCCATGTGAAAGCAGGGCTCTGTTAGGCTGGAGAAGCCACCCCTGGGAGCTGACTGTTTGATACCATCTCCTGTATTGGGGGAGTGTAGGTGGGTTCTCAGCAGTTGGTACTAAAAAAGTGCATTTCTATTTTATTTACACCACATTACCTAGACCCATCTTCTGGGTTCCAGATTTACATTTTTTTGAATGCCACTGAGGTCTCTGCTTTTTAGTACACTGTCTAGGTTTGTCATAGTTTTCCTTCCAAGGAGCAAGCATCTTTTAATTTCATGGCTGTAGTCACCATCTGCAGTGATTTTGGAGCCCAAGAAAATAAAATCTGTCACTGTTTCCATTGTTTCCCCTTCCATTTGCTATGAAGTGATGGGACTGGATGTTAATGATCTTTGTCTTTTGAATGTTGAGCTTTAAGCCAGCATTTTTACTCTCTTCTTTCACCTTCATCAAGAATCTCTTTAGTTCCTCTTCACTTTCTACCATAAGGATGGTGTCATCTGCATGTCTGAGGTTATTGATATTTCTCCCAGCAATCTTGATTCCAGCTTGTGCTTCATTCAGCCTGGCATTTCGCATGTACTCTGTATATAAGTTAAATAAGCAGGGTGACAATATATAGGCTTGGCTTACTCCTTTCCCAATTTGAATGAATTTGTTGTTCCATGTCTGGTTCTAACTGTTGTTTCTTGACCTGCATATAGGTTTCACAGGAGACAGGTAAGGTGGTCTGGTATTCCCATCTCTAAGAATTTTCCACGGTTTGTTGTGATCCACACAGTTCAAAGGCTTTAGTGTAGTATGAAGCAGAAGTAGATGTTTTTCTGGAACTCCCTTGCTTTTTCTATGATACAACGGATGTTGGCAATCTAATCTTTGGTTCCTCTGCCTTTTTCTAAATCCAGTTGGAACATCTGGAATTTCATGGTTCACGTACTGTAGAAGCCTGGCTTGGAGAATTTTGAGCATTACTTTGATAGCGCATGAGATGAGTGCAATTGTGTGGTAGTTTGAACATTCTTTGGCATTGCCTTTCTTTGGGATTGGAATGAAAACTGACCTTTTCCAGTCCTGTGGCCACTGCTGAGTTTTCCAAATTTGCTGGCATAGTAAATACAGCACTTTAACAGCATCATTTTTTTAGGATTTGAAATAGCTCAGCTGGAATTCTGGGTTTCCCTGGTAGCTCCCTGGTAGGTAAAGAATCTGCCTGTAATGCACGATACCCCGGTTCAATTCTTGGGTCAGGAGGATCCCTTGAAGAAGGGATAGGCTACCCACTCAAGTATTCTTGGGCTTCCCTGGTGGCTTAGATGGTAAAGAATTGTCTGCAATGTGGGAGAACTGGGTTCGATCCCTGGATTGAAAAGATATCCTGGAGGAGGGCATGGCAACCAACTCTAGTATTCTTGCCTGGAGAATCTCCACAGAGAGAGGAGCTTAGCGGGCTACAGTCCATGGGGTTTCAAAGAATAGTCACATGACTGAGTGACTAAGCACATAGCATAGCTGGAATTCTATCATCTCCACTAGCTTTGTTTGTGGATGCTTCTCTAGGTCCACTTGACTTTGCACTCCAAGATATCTGGCTCTAAGTGAGTGATCACACCATCACGGTTATCTGGGTCATAATGATCTCTTTTGTATAGTTCTATGTATTCTTGTCACCTCTTCTTCATATCTTCTGTTTCTGTTAGGTTGATACTGTTCTTGTTCGTTATTGTGCCCATCTTTGCAAGAAATGTTCCCATCTTTGAAAGAAATGTTCCCTTGGTATCTCTGATTTTCTTGAGATCTCGAGTCTTTCTCATTCTATTGTTTTCCTCTCTTTCTTTGCACTGATCACTGAGGAAGGCTTTCTTATCTCTCCTTGCAATTCTTTGGAACTCTGCATTCAGATAGGTATATCTTTCCTGTTCTCCTTTGTCTTTAACTTCTTTTCTCAGCTATTTGTAAGGCCTCCTCAGACAATCATTTTGCCTTTTTGCATTTCTTTTTTCTTGGGGATGGTTTTGATCACCACCTCTTGTACAGTGTTAAAACCTCCATCCATAGTCCTTCAGGCACTCTATCAGATCTAATCCCTTGAATCTATTTGTCACTTGCACTGTATAATTGTAAGGGACTTGATTTCAGTCTTACCTAAATGGCCTAGTGGTTTTCTCTACTTCAGTTTAAGTCTGAATTTTGCAATAAGGTGTTCATGATCTGAGCCACAGTCAGCTCCTTGTTTTTGCTGATTGTATAGAGCTTCTCCATCTTTGGCTACAAAGAATATAATCAATCTGATTTTGGTATTGACCATCTGGCGATGTCCATGTGTAGAGTTGTCTCTTGTGTTGTTGGAAGGGGGTGTTTGCTATGATCAGTGTGTTCTCTTGGCAAAACTCTGTTAGCCTTTGCTCTGCTTCATTTTGTACTTCAAGGCCAAACTTGCCCATTACTCCAGGTATCTCTTGACTTCCTGCTTTGCATTCCAGTCCCCTATGATGAAAAGGACATGTATTTTTGGTGTTAGTTTTAGAAGGTCTTGTAGGTCTTCACAGAACTGTTCAGCTTCAGCTTCTTCGGCATTACTGGTTGGGGCATAGACTTGTATTACTGTGATATTGAATGGTTTGCCTTGGAAGTGAAAAGAGACCATTCTGTCGCTTTTGAGATTGCACCCAAGTACTGTATTTCAGATTCTTCTATTAACTATGATGGTTACTCCATTTCTTCTAAGGGATTCTTGCCCACAGTAGTGGATATAATGGTCATTTGTATTAAATTCACCCATTCCAGTCCATTTTAGTTCACTGCTTCCTAAAATGTCGATGTTCACTCTTGCCATTTCCTGTTTGACCACTTCCAATTTGCCTTGATTCACGGACCTAACATTCCAGATTCCTATGCATCATTGTTCTTTACAGCATCAGACTTTACTTTCACTACCAGATACATCCACAACTGGGTGTTGTTTCTGTTTTGGAAACAGAAGGCCTGTCCTTTCTCTCTCTCCATCCACATCACCACCAAAGTGCCATGCACAGTGTAAACGTTTATAAAATGTGGTGAAATTGTGTCTGTACATCACTGTTATCATTTTCTTAGCACCATCGTGCATGCTTTATAGTGACACTGTGACAGTAAGAAACATGTATTTGGTTTTTATCCAATTCCTGGCATAGAGCTCCTAAAGCTCTTAGAATTTCCTGAGTGACTGTGGAGAGGGGAATACCTTTTTTATTCATAACTAGACTCTTTCAACTATACCTGAGTTTATGATACTGAAGTGATTCTTGGAGGATGGTTCCTTGTTGCTAGAGAAACCAACCATGTGATTAGAGGGTGGGAACTTTCAGCTCCACCCCCAGGTCACCAGGGAGGGGAGAGGGGCTGAACATTGAGTTGATCATTAATGACCAATGCTTTAACCGGTCATGCCTGTGTAATGAACTAATGAAAACTTTACAAAAATCCTGAACAATGGAGTTCAAAGAACTTCCAGGCTAGTGAAAACATCCTGTGCTGAGAGGATTGGGCACCCAAGGGAGGGACTGGAAACTCCATTCTGCCTGCTGTGCTACGCCTTTGCACCTTTTCCACTTGGCTGCTCCTCGATTATAAGACTTATGATAAACCAGTCATAGTAAGTAAACAGCTTTCCTGGAATCTGAAAAAATGAGCAAACCTGAAGGTCCTGGGAACCCTCAATTTATTTAACCCTCCAGTTAATCAGGAGGACAGGAAGTCAAGGCTTTCGATTAGTGTCTGAAGCGGAATTAGTCCTGTGGGACCAAGCTCTCAGCCTGTGGGGTCTATACTAACTCTAGGTAGTGAGTGTCAGACCTGAATTGTAACACACAGTGTTGGAGAATTTGTTGGTGTGGGAAAAACTATCACATGTTTGGTGTCAAAGGTGTTCTGAGAATAGAAACAGATCATGGTACTAGTAATAGCTATCATTTACTTAGTGCCAGGTATTTTGCCAATGCTCATCATATACTGTTTCCAGTTCCAATGATCTTTTCAGATTATTTTCTTGGCACCATTTTACAGAGGAGAAAAACAAAGACTTAATTACTCAGCAAAGGATATATTTCTGATAAAGTGGATTTTCAGTTCTTTCAGACTCACAATCCCTGCCTCCCCTCCTCTTCTCACCTGTACTAGGCTACTGCTGCTGCTGCTGTTAAGTCGCTTCAGTTGTGTCTGACTGTGCGACCCCATAGACGGCAGCCCACCAGGCTCCCCTGTCCCTGGGATTCTCCAGGCAAGAACACTTCTCCAATGCATGAAACTGAAAAGTGAAAGTGAAGTCTCTCAGTCATGTCTGACTCTTAGCGACCCCATGGACTGCAGCCTACCCAGCTCCTCTGTCCATGGGATTTTCTAGGCAAAAGTACTGGAGTGGGGTGCCATTGCCTTCTCTGGTACTAGGCTACTACATGCCTCTATAACCATATAAAATCTACTGTGGCTGATTTATTCAATAAATATAACTGAGTGCCGCCTGAGATACCATTATTCTGCAGGCCTCTGTGAGCCAGAACATACAGAAGGAAAATAATAGTAATAGGAACAAATGCTTAATTGATCCTCACAAAATAGAAATATAAGGATAGCTCTGTAAGTTGTCCAAGGCCACATAGCTAATAAATGGCAGAGCCATCACTGAAACCCAGGACATCTGACTCCAAAACTGAACTGCCTTTTGTGAATATGCAATCATTTATATCAATATATTTCAGTCTAATTTGGAAACAAACACATATGATACAGCCAAAGAACTATTATTTCATAGTGCTCATACAAATTTGAAACAATCAGTTATAAACTTCAATTCAAGGGGTTCAAGATAGAAAAATATCTTCATGGATTTCACGTGCTATTTTCAGTAGTTACAGTATGATTCAGTTGCTAAAAAAGATCATTTCAGTTAGTTACTACATGGTTTAACTTGGTTGAACCCATTCTTGTTCATTGATTTTTAGTTATTTTCTGATTGAAATTCTCTAAAGAAAAGAAACTTCCATCATGACTATTCCTGCTTTTACTAATCTCAAAAAGACAAGGACCACGAAGATCACATATAAGCCTCTGAATAGAATATAATAGCTTTGGTGAAATGCAGTTGGCTCATTTAGACATAGTTCTCCCCAAAATAGCCTAGATGGACTGAATGGAATTTATTGCATTACTAATGTTCTAAAGGCAGATTTCCCAGTAGTTACTTACTCATAAAACTACTTTAACAAAAGGCTACTTGATAGCATAGAATAAACTGGAATGCATTTTTATAGCCAGAGATTTCCAAATCATAAATACATCCATCCCTGTAAGCAAACGTGTCAGAAATATCTGTGAGGCACCCTGCATTTTTATCACCTCTGTGATGGAATACAGCAATTTCATCATGACTACATTCTATCTCTACCTTTACCCTGGTGATGGACTCCTTAGCATATCATAAGCAATCCATTAGTGAGAGGAACTTTGGCATTCAGAAAGGAATGAAGAGAAAAATATCATATGGAAGTTGTTGAAACTGGTTATTTCTGAACAATATGTTATTTACAGCAAATTAAATCCAATAGTTAATTTCAGAACAGTGTCAGTATTGGCAGTTCAAAAGATGATTGCCTAGTAATTTAATTTATCTGCTGATGGTGCTCAAATTTATTTTTTTTCCCCAATAGAAATAAACATTCAACTGGGAATTGAGCTTGGAAAATTCCAGATTGCTGACATTTGGGATATGGTGTGAGACTCATAATTTTAAAGTAAGCCTTTTCTTTTCCTTTTTTAAAGGAAGCCTATGGAAGTAACTGCTTTAAAAATATCTCTTTAAAAATGTCAAAAGGTCGAATTAAAATATTATGCTGTCGATCATTGTCACTATTTTGTCTCTCTTTCTTGTTAGAATGGTAGATAGAAAAAACCAATCTTGATTTTACATTAATCTTAAAAGAATAATGTTATTTGCCTAAATGTTGCGTGCGTTTTATTTAAAATTCAAGCAATTAAAAAATTCACAAAAAGGAAATCTTAAAAAATGAATTAGGAAAGAAACATATGACGTTAGCTAATATAAGAGTATGAAAAGTCTAATATATGAAATAAATATTGAGTAATATATACACTTTTGTTTTAGAAACAGTGCTTAAGAATCTGGTAAGTCAACAATCAAATCTTGCTATATAGTGTGACATGCATTGTTAAAAATAAAATTTGTAGATGCCCTTGAATTAAATGTTAGTTTCAGATTCTTCTAGCTATAATTTTTAAAAGGAAATATTGCTTTGTATTGATACAAGTTTCTTTGTATAAACTGTTATTAATTTATTGTTAATAAAAGTACCTATGAGCAAAATATCTTGTTAGTCACAAAGAAAACCAGACATAATGGCAGAGATGGGTAGGTACTCATCAAACTTAATTCCACTTTTTGAACACATAGCTAGGTTACATTTCCTGGGCTCCTTTGGCATTAGTACATACATGAGATGGAGTTTTAGCAGATGGAATGTAGGGAGACTGACCTACATTTACCTCTGGTTGGGTGGTTGGTTTATTCGCTAAGTTGTGCTCTCTTTAGGGAGAACCCAAAAGGTCTCCTGTGTATTTCTGTAAAGGGTCTTTTTCTGTCTTTGCCTCCCAAAAGATGTAGAAGATTTCTAAGCCTTAGGGGTAAGTGACTATAGTTACAGAGATAATGCCTGTAAGCAGAGACCCCCACCAGTGATCCACACTGAATTATAAACCTTTGCTGTGGCAAGTTGCACGGACAGAGGGATTTTTTGTTTTGTTTTTGTAGGCAGTTTTATTTTTTAATTTTTTAACAGCTCATTTCTTGCCCTATGCCAAGTTTTCTCTACTTTGCACTATTAACTTATTGGACTAGGTAAATCTTTGCTGTGGGGGCTATGCATTATAGCATCTCTGGTTTCTATTCATTAGATGCTCACAGCACCTGTCCTCCTCCATCAGTGACAATCAGAAATGTCTCCAGTATTCCAAACATCCCCTTAAGGGTAAAATCACCCCTATTTGAGAACTACTGGTCTAATATAGTCAGGTTTCTAATATAGTCAGGTTTATAAACGAGTTCTCTACTTTTTTATATAATGAGTTTCTGAAAAATTTGAATTCAGAGTCTGAAAGATGAGCAATATATTTATGTTATAAAGAGTTTTGTTATAGAAGACAAATAAAAGGGAGATAAACCTTTTTAACCTACCATTGCGTTCAGTAGCACATTACACGGAGAAGGCAATGGCACCCCACTCCAGTACTCTTGCCTGGAAAATCCCATGGGCAGAGGAGCCTGGTAGGCTGCGGTCCATGGGGTCACAAAGAGTCGGACACGACTTCAACTTCCCTTTCACTTTTCACTTTCATGCATTGGAGAAGGAAATGGCAACCCACTCCAGTGTTCTTTCCTGGGGAATCCCAGGGATGGGGGAGCCTGGTGGGCTGCCGTCTCTGGGGTCACACAGAGTCGGACACGACTGAAGCGACTTAGCAGCAGCAGCAGCACATTACGAGGCTGTTGTTGCAGTAATTTTTCCATGTTTTCAAACTCTGCGTTTTTCCTTCACCACTGAACCCACATTTGATCACCATAAATCCATTGAACTGTAGCTTGAAGTTCAAGCATTATCACTGAAAGCATAGAGAAGGACTTTCATCTGTGTCACAATTTTGTAAGACCTGTGCTTTTTGTTTTTATAAGGTACATTTCAATCTTCCATTTTCCATTCATTTTTATGAAATGAAAATAAATATCAAATTAATCAAATAAATATCCCTATATAACAAAGATGGCCACAAAGCCAGACTCAAATTGGTGACATTCATTTTAATTTTTTTTAGTTTCATTCTTCTTTTATATTAGATTACAGTTGATTTACAGTGTTGTTAGTTTCAGGTGTACAGCAGTGATTCAGTTCTATATATACAGATGTCCAGTTTTTTCATTCTATTCCCATATAAATTATTAAAAATTATTGAGTAGAGTTTCCTGTGCTGTATAGTAGGTCCTTGTTGATCATCTGTTTTATATATCGTACTGTGTATATGCTGATCTCAACTCCTAATTTACTCCTTCTCTGTCTTTCCATTTTGGTAACAATAAGTTTGTTTTTTGAAATCTGTGAGTCTGTTTCTGTTTTTTAAATAAGTTCATTTGTATCATTTTTAAAGATTCCATGTATGAGTAGTAGCATACAATATTTGTCTTTCTTTGTCTGATTTACTTCACTCAGTATAATAATCTCTAGGTCCATCTATTTGCTGCAGATGGCATTATTTCATTCTTTTTATTGGTTGAGTAATATTCCATTGTATATATATATTTCATCTTCTCTATCTATTCCTCTGTCAGTGGACATTCAGGTTACTTCCATGTCTTGGCTTTTGTAAATAGCGCTGCAAAGAACACTGGGGTGCATGTATCTTTTTGAATTACAGTTTTCTTCAGATAAATGCACAGGAGTGGGACTGCTGGGTCATTCTATTTTTAGAACTATTGTTCTTCATAGTGTGTGTGTATAAAGTTGCTCCTCCATATTGTTCTCCATAGTGTGTATGTGGGTGTGTGTAAAGATGCTCAGTTGTGTCTGACTCTTTGAGACATCATGGTCTATAGCCCACCAGGCTCCTCTGTCCATGGAATTTTCCAGGCAAGAATACTGGAATTGGTTGCCATTTCATACTCCGGGGGATCTTCCTGAGCCAGGCATTGAACCCACATTTCTTGTGTCTCCTGCATTGGCAGGCATATTCTTTACCACTGCATCACCTGGAAAGCCCTGTTCTCCATAGTGGTTGTATCAATTTACATTCTCACCAACAGTGCAAAAGAGTTCTTTTTTCTCCACACCCTCTCCAGAATTTATTGTTCATAGACTTTTTGATGATGGGCATTATGAGTGTGAAGTGATACCTCACTGTAGTTTTGATTTGCATTTCTCTAAAGATTAGCAATTTTCATATACAGCATATTTTTATGTGCTTTTTGGCCATCTGTATATCTTCTTTGGAGAAATATCTATTTAGATATTCTGCTAATTTTGATTAAGTTATTTTGATGTTTAGCTGCATAAGCAGTTTGTATATTTTGGAGATTCATCCCTTGTCTATTGCTTCATTAGCAAATATTTTCTCCCATTCTGTGAGTTGTCTTTTTAAAAAAATTTTTATTGGAGTATAGTTGGATATACAATGTTATAGGTTATACAAGGTTATTGGATATACAAGGTTATAGGTTGTTTTATCACTTTGTTTATGGTTTCCTTTGCTTTGTAAAAACTTTTTAAGCTTAAGTCCCATTTGCTTATTTTCATTACTCTAGGAGGTGGATCCAAATATGGCAAATAATGTTCTGCCTATGTTGTCCTCTAAGAGCTTTATAGTATCCAATTTTATGTTTATTTAGGTCCTTAATCCATTTTGGGTTTATTTTTGTGTATGGTATTAGAGAATTTTCTAGTTTCATTCTTTTACATGTAGCTGTCCGGTTTTCCCAGCATTGCTTATTGAAGAGATTGTCTTTTCTCCATTGTATATTCTTGTCCCATTTTTCATAGGTTAATTGAGCATAGGTGCATGCATTTATTTCCAGGATTTTTATCCTAATCCATTGATCTAGATTAATGTTTTTGTGCCAGTACTGTTACTGTTTTGATTACTGTAGCTTTGTAGTATAGTCTGAGCTTAGAGACTCCAGCTCCATTTTTCTTTCTTGGGATTGCTTTGGCTATTTGAGGTCTTCTGTGTTTCCATACAAATTAAAATTATTTAATTCTAGTTCTGTGAAAAATGTCATTGGCAATTTAATAAGGATTGCATTGAATCTATAGATTGTCTTAGGTAGTATAGTCATTTTGGCAATATTGATTCTTCCCTCCAAGACCATGGAATTCTGTTTGCCTTCTTTGATTTTCATTGTCATCTTATAGTTTTCAGAGTACAAGTCTTTTGCCCCCTCAGCTATGTTAATTCCTAGGTATTTTCTTCTTTTTGATACAATAGTAAATGGGATTGTTTCTTTAATTTCTGTCTGATGTTTTGTTGTTAGTGTATAGAAATGCAAGAGTTTTCTATGTATTAATTTTGTATCCTGAAACCTTACCATATTCATTAACGAGCTCTAGAAGTTTTCGGTCAGCATCTTTAGGATTTTCTATGTATGGTATCGTGACATCTGCAAATAGATGCCAATTTCCAATTTGTATTTCTCTTCTTTTTCTTTTCTGATTGCTGTGGCCAGGGTTTCCAAAACTATGCTGAATAAAAGTGTCAAGAATGGACATGCTTGTTTTGTTCCTGATCTTAGAGGAAGTGCTTTCAGCTTTTCACCATTGAGTATGATGTTAGCTGTGTGTTTGTCATACATGGACTTTATTGTGTTAAAGTAGTTTCTCTCTATGCCCACTTTTTGAAGAGGTTTTTTTTTGTTTTTTTTTTTAACCATAAATGGATGTATGTTGAATTTTATCAAAAGTTTTTTTTTTTTGCATCTATTCAATATGGTTTTTATTCTTCAGTTTGTTAATGTGTATCACACTGATTGATTTGCAGATATTGAAAAATCCTGTATCCTTAGGGTAAATCCCATGTCATCATGGTTTATGACTCTTTTAATGTATACTTGACTGATGCTGAAGCTCAAACTCCAATACTTTGGCCACCTGATGTGAAGAACTGACTCATTTGAAAAGACCCTGATGCTGGGAATGATTGAAGGTGGGAGATGGGGATGACAGAGGATGAGATGGTTGGATAGCGTTACTGACTCAATGGACATGAGTTTGAGTAAACTCCAGGAGTTGGTGATGGACAGGGAAGCCTGTCATGATGCAGTCCATGGGGTTGCAAAGAGTTGGACACAACTGAGCAATTGAACTGAACTGGATTTGGTTTGCTAGTGTTTTGTTGAAGATTTTTGCATCTATTTTCATCAGTGATATTGGCCTCTAATATTCTATTTTTTGTGTCTGGTTTTGGTATCAGGGAGATGGCAGCCTCATAGAATGAATTTGGAAGTGTTCCTTCCTCTGAAGTATTTTGGAATACTTTCAGAAGGATAGGTGTTAATTCTTCTCTAAATGTTTGATAGAATTCTCCTGTGAAGCCATCTTGTCCTCGACTTTTGTTTGCTGAAGTTTTTAAAATCAGTTTCAATTTCAGACTTGTGATTGGTCTGTTATATTTTCTATTCCTGGTTCATTCTTGAAAGATTGTACCTTTTTCAAAATTTTCCAATTTCTTTTAGGTTGTCCATTTTATTGGTATATAGTTGCTTGAGATTCTTTAAATCATAAAGAATGATTCTTATGATTCTTTGTATTTCTATGGTAACTTCTATGGCAACTTCCCTTGTAACTTCTCCTTTTTATAGATTTGGGCCCTCTCCCTTTTTTTCTTGTTGAGTTTAGCTAAAATTTTCTAAATTTTATCTTTTTAAAGACCCAGTTTTTAGTTTCATTAACCTTTTCTTTCTTTTCTTCCTTTTTTTTTTTTGGTCTCTAGTTCGTTTATTTTGCTCTGATCTTTATGGTTTTTTTCCTTCTACTAACTCTGGGTTTTGTTCTTCTTTAATATCTGTCAGTGTAAGGTTAGGTTGTTTATTTGAGATTTTTCCTATTTCCTGAGGTAAGTGTGTATCACTATAAACTTCCTTCTTAGAACTGTGTTTGCTGCATTTCATAGGTTTTTGAGCAGCATGTTTTCATTTTCATTTGTCTTTAGGTATTTTTTTATTTCCTCTCTCATATCTTAAGTGATCTATTGGTGTTTGTAGCATATTATATAACCTCCACATGTTTGTGTGTTTTACAGGTTTTTTTTCTTCATGTAATTGATTCCTAATCTCATAGTGTTATGGTTAGAGAAGATACCTGATATAATTTTAATCTTCTTAAATTTACCAAGGCTTGCTTTGTGGCCCAACATGTAATCTGTCCTGGAGAATGTTCCAAGTACACTTGAGAAGAATGTATATTCTGCTGCTTTTGGATGGAATGAATATTAATTCCATCTAGTCTAATATGTCATTTAAGACCTTTGTTTCCTTATTGACTTTCTGTCTGGATGATCTGCCCATTGATGTAAGTGGAGTGGTAATGTCCTCCACTATTATTTTGTTACTGTCGATTTCTCTTTTTATGGCTGTAAGCATTTGCCTTATATATTGAGGTGCTCGTATCTTGGGTGCATATATATTTACAATTGTCCTATTCGTTGGATTGATTCCTTGATCATTAGGTAGTGTCTTTCTTTGTCTCTTATTACAGTCTTTATTTTAAAGTCTATTTTGTCTGACATGCATGTACAATTGATGTAATTGTGAGCTTTCCCACTAATAATTTTCTTGTTTCTAGTTGTAGCCTTTTCTTTTCCACCTAGTGAAGTTCCTTTAGCATTTGTTGTAAAGCTCATTTGGTGGTGCTAAATTCTCTTAATATTTGCTTGTCTGTAAAGCTTTTGATTTCTCCACTGAATATAAATGAGAGCTTTGCTTGGTAGAGTACTCTTGGTTGTAAGTTCTTTCAATCACTTTAAATATATCATGCCTCTTCCTTCTGGTCTGCAGAGATTCTGTTGAAAAATCAGCTAATAACCTTATATGAATTCCCTTGTAGGTTATTTTGTTATTTGTTTCTTTCCCCTTGTTGCTTTTAATATTTCTCTTTGTTTTTAATTTCTTAACTTGATTAATATCTCAGTGTGTTCCTCCTTGGGTTTATACTGTATGAGACTCTCTGTGCTCCTTGGACTTGAGTGTTTCATTCCCCATGTTAGGGAAGTTTTCAGCTATTATCTCTTCAAATATTTTCTCAGACCCTTTGTCTCATCACCTTCTGGGACCCTATAATGTGAATGTTGGTATGTTTTATATTGTACCAGATGTCCCTTACACTGTCCTAATTTCTTTTCATTCTTCTTTCATTCTCCTGTTGTGCAGCAGTAATTTCTACCAATCTGTCCTCCAGCTCACTTATTCATTCTTCTGCCTCATTTATTCTACTCTTGATTCCTTATAATGTATTTTTCACTTCAGTTATTATATTGTTCATCTCTGTTCTTTAAAGATTCTAGCTCTTTATTAAAGCTTCTTGTATTCTCTCAGTCTTTGCCTCTGTTTTTTTTCTGAGATCTGGATCATCATTACTATTACTACTCTAAATTCTTTTTCAGCTAGATTACCTACCTCTACTTCACTTATTCTTCTGGAGTTATATATTGTTCTTTTGTTTGGGACATATATCTCTGCTGTCTCATTCTGTGAGAAAATTTTCTGTGTTGTGGTCTCTGTTCCTCAGGCTGCAAGGTTGTAGTTCCTCTTGCTTCTGGTGTCTGTGCCCTGGTGAGTGAGGCTAGTCTAAAAGGCCTGTGCAGGCTTCGTAGTGGGAGAAACTGGTGCTTGCCAACTGATGGGTGGACCTGGTTCTTGTTCTTCTGGTGGGTAGGGCCATGTCAAGGAGTGTGCTTATAGGTGGCTGTTGGCTCAGGATGAATATAGGTAACCTATCTGCTGATGGAAGAACCTCTTGATGAGAGTAAAAGAGGGGAGTGAAAAAGCTGGCTTAAAACTCAACATTCAAAATACTAAGATCATGGCATCTGGTCTCATCACTTCATGGCAAATAGATGGGGAAACAATGAAAATAGTGACAGACTTTATTTTCTTAGGCTCCAAATCTTTGAAGATGGTGACTGCAGCCCTGAAATTAAAAGACGCTTGCTCCTTGGAATGCTCAAACTACTGCACAATTGCATTCATCTCACACGCTAGTAAAGTAATGCTTAAATTTCCCCAAGCCAGGCTTCAGCAATATGTGAACCATGAACTTCCTGATGTTCAAGCTGGTTTTAGAAAAGGCAGAGGAACCAGAGATCAAATTGCCAACATCCGCTGGATCATCGAAAAAGCAAGAGAGTTCCAGAAAAACATCTATTTCTGCTTTATTGACTATGCCAAAGCCTTTGACTGTGTGGATCACAATAAACTGTGGAAAATTTTTCAAGAGATGGGAATACCAGACCACCTGATCTGCCTCTTGAGAATTTGTATGCAGGTCAGGAAGCAATAGTTAGAACTGGACATGGAACAACAGACTGGTTCCAAATAGGAAAAGGAGTACGTCAAGGCTGTATATTGTCACCCTGTTTATTTAACTTCTATGCAGAGTACATCATGAGAAACACTGGGCTGGAAGAAACACAAGCTGGAATTAAGATTGCTGGGAGAAATCTCAATAACCTCAGATATGCAGATGATACCACCCTTATGGCAGAAAGTGAAGAGGAACTAAAAAGCCTCTTGATGAAAGTGAAAGTGGAGAGTGAAAAAGTTGGCTTAAAGCTCAACATTCAGAACACGAAGATGATGGCATCTGGTCCCATCACTTCATGGGAAATAGATGGGGAAACAGTGGAAACAGTGTCAGACTTTATTTTTCTGGGCTCCAAAATCACTGCAGGTGGTGATTGCAGCCATGAAATTAAAAGACGCTTACTCCTTGGAAGGAAAGTTATGACCAACCTAGATAGCATATTCAAAAGCAGAGACATTACTTTGCCAACAAAGGTTCATCTAGTCAAGGCTATGGTTTTTCCTGTGGTCATGTATGGATGTGAGAGTTGGACTGTGAAGAAGGCTGAGTGCCGAAGAATTGATGCTTTTGAAGTGTGGTGTTAGAGAAGACTCTTGAGAGTCCCTTGGACTGCAAGGAGATCCAACCAGTCCATTCTAAAGGAGATCAGCCCTGGGATTTCTTTGGAAGGAATGATGCTAAAGCTGAAACTCCAATACTTTGGCCACCTCATGCGAAGAGTTGACTCATTGGAAAAGACTCTGATGCTGGGAGTGATTGGGGGCAAGAGGAGAAGGGGACGACAGAGGATGAGATGGCTGGATGGCATCACTGACTCAATGGACGTGAGTCTGGGTGAACTCCGGGAGTTGGTGATGGACAGGGAGGCCTGGCGTGCTGTGATTCATGGGGTCACAAAGAGTTGGACACGACTGAGCGACTGATCTGATCTGATCTGATATGCTCCTTGGAAGAAAGTTTATGACAAACCTAGACAGCATGTTAAAAAGCAGAGACATTACTTTGCTGACAAAGGTCCACCTAGTCAAAACTATGGTTTTCCAGTAGTCATGTATGCATGTGAGAGTTGGACCATAAAGTAGGCTGAGCACTGAAGAATTGATGCTTTTGAATTCTGGTGCTGGAGAAGACTCTTGACAGTCCCTTGGACTTCAAGGAGATAAAATCAGTCGATTGTAAAGGAAATCAATCCTGAATATTCATCAGAGGGACTGATGCTGAAGCTCCAATACTTTGGCCACCTGATGTGAAAAACTGACTCATTGAAAAAGACCCTGATGCTGGGAAAGACTGAAGACAAAAGGAGAAGGGAATGATGGAGTGTGAGATGGTTAGATAGCATTACTGACTCAGTGGACATGAATTTGAGCAAACTCAGGGAGAGTGAAGGACAAGGAAGTCTGACTGCAGTCCATGGGGTTGCAAAGAGTTGGACACAACTTAGAGTTGGACTGAACAACTGCTGATGGGTAGGGCTGTGTCCCCGCTCTACTGGATGTTTGGCCTGAGGCATCCAGCTCTGGAGTCTAGAGGCTGTTGGGTGGGGCCAGGTCTCACTGGCTAAATGGAGCCCTCCAGGATGGCTCATGTCAATGAATAGTCCCTTGGACCTCCGCCACCAATGTTCTTGCCCCACAGTATGCCACAGCCATCCACTGCCTCCCCAGGAGTCCCTCCAAGACCCACAGATAGGTCTGGCCCCGATTCTTGTGGTTTTCTCTGGGTCCCAAAGCATGTGAAACCTTGTCTACACCCTCAGAGGCAGAGTTTCTGTTTTTTTTTTTTTTTAAATTTTATTTTTAAACTTTACATAATTGTATTCGTTTTGCCAAATATCAAAATGAATCCATCACAGGTATACTTTGCCAGCTCTGTAGAGTTCCTGCACACAAGCCCTGTTGGCCTTCACTCTAAGTGCTCTGGGGGCTCCTCCCTCTAATGCCAGACCCCCAGGCTGGGTAGCCTGATGTGGGGCTCAGAAGTCTCACTCCCATGGGAAAACCTCTTGGCTATGATTATTTTCCATTTGGGGTGTTGCTCACCCAGTATGGGATTTGATTATATTGAGAAAGTGCCCTTGCTATCATCTCTTGTGGCCTTTTGCTTTGGATATAGAATATCTTTTTTTGGTAGGGTTGAGTCTTTTTTGTCAGTGATTATTTGGCAGTTCGTTGTGATTTTGATGTTTTTATGACAAGAGGTGAGCTCAGGTCCTTCTACTTCACCATCTTGTCTTTCTTCCATGACCTGTCCTTGATTTTCATTGAACTGTTCACTGTGGAGACTGAATGAGATAGATGCTTGTCTGCTGATATACAAAAGTACATTTTACTTTTACCTTCCTTAGTCTTAATTCATTTTTCCTATGCCTAGTTTCTCCCTTGCTGAGTTTATTTCCTCTTTCCCATCTCAGTCTCTAGACTAGGCAGTGTAGTGTTTGGACTATTTGTGTGGCTCAGCAGAGGCATCCTCAGGTCTCAGTACTGAGAACCTGATCTTATACACAGACCCCCCTGATGTTTAAGGCACTTTGCTCTCACTGAAGTTGAACACTTGCCTGGGAACACCCGCCTGGGAACACCCTCCATTGGCTCCTGCTTTTGTGGAGAAGCATTACAGATAGTTGAATGTCTGATAAAACAAGGATAAAGAGGGCAGAGTCCTTGCTCTTTTAGGCATTTGTCATTTAGTGATGGAAACAGATGCAGCCTCAAGTAATACTTAGAAGAATTGTGTAAAAAGAGAGGGACACTGGAGTGACTAAATTCAAAGTAGAAATACTGGGGTTGAAGTGTGTTATCCAAGTGCATTCTAGTGGAGAGGGTTAAAAGAATATCTCCATCTGAACCAGCAGCACAGATCTGATGGAGGTCCTCTTTTAGAACCCAACTACAAGTATGGTCTTCCTCAATCAAACCTGTGATCAGAGCACAGAAAATATTGCATTTGAAATTCATTTCTCTGAATGCTTGGAAATGGTTTTGTTGAATTAGTGGATTCAATAGATCAGTCTTTGGTTAAGTCTTCTGATATTAGTAGACAGTGTGATTAAAGACCCTTTGGTCAGACCACCAGTGTTGGGATTAAAAATCTGCCATGTACCACTGTGTGACTTCCACCATATAATAATTTAAATTCTTTGCTTCAGTTTTCTTATGTGTAAAAATTCGATCAAGAAACTCTATTTGATAGAGTATTGTGAGAATTATGATCCTAAAGGAAATCAGTCCTGCGTGTTCATTGGAAAGACTGATGTTGAAGCTGAAACTCCAATATTTTGGCCACTTGATGCAAAGAGCTGACTCATTTGAAAAGACCCTGATGCTGAGAAAGAAGATTGAAGGCAGGAGGAGAAGGGGACGACAGAGGATGAGATGGTTGGATGGCATCTAGATTCAATGGACGTGAGTTTGGGTAAACTCCAAGAGTTGGTGATGGACAGGGAAGCCTGGTGTGCTGCGATTCATGGGGTCACAAAGAGTCAGACACAACTGAGTGACTGAACTGAACTGAACTGTGAGAATTAAATGTTAATGCCTGTCATGTGCCCAAAACAGTGTCTGGCACCTAGTAAAGTTCTTGATAATTGTTATCTCTTATTAATATTTATTTGTGATACCTTATAGAATTAATTTATTCTTTCGAGCAGTATACTATAAGAACTGATGATTTTATCTTTAAAAAAATCACATTTGTAATTATAATTTCTTTTTTGTATAGTGACTCAGTCCCAATAAATCTCTTCATCTTTTTGTTGTCGGTAACATGTGACTAGATTTCCATCATTAACAGACTATTTCTAGAGATGCCAATGTCTCAGAAATCATTCTATTGTTTCAAAACAGGAAGCAACTTTGATGGACTATCTTTTTTTCCTTTACTTAAAAAGTGTGTTTCTACTGTTATTATAGAACTTTGGTGTTCATTTTATTTTTCTACTCAAATTTTTCCGACTTTTAAAAATAAGAATAAATGCACTCCACAAAGCACTGCAAAAGTCTCAAATTCATTTGCTGTTCTTATGCTTTTCTTAGACATGTGCAGTTTTGATTTTCCTCAGCACCTTGAGTGTGAGAGATGGATGGCTAGTGTCTGGAATCTTCTGACCTAGGTTAAAAGGCCTCAAGAGGCATGAACAGACTAGACTCATAAATATCATAAAGTAGTCATATTACAGCCACCTTCTCTATGCAATAGCCCCTTAAAGGTGAACATAACAACTTTATGTAGACCTCATAAACAGCATCTTTCTCTCCTGGCATAAAAATAACCACACTTTTAGAAAACATTTTTGAAAGAAAAAGATCAGATTTAGAGATTAGGAGTTTTTATCTCAGAGACAATTCCTAGGGAAGGCTTCAAGTTTATGAAGGGTATTATTGCAGAGAATAGGGACCAGCTGTTCTCTATCTCTCAAGAATCCCAAAGAGAGGGCTAAGCCTCAGCATGAAGTAATTAGGTTGGTATGAAGAGGAATTTCCTGATGGTGAGAGTAAAACATTGAAAGGAATGCCTTAAAATCTGAAAGAACTCCGAAAGCAGAATGATTCTCCTGGAGCACTCTCCACATCTGAAATCTACTACAGCCTTAAGCTTTCCAGAAGTGTGAAATAACACATCTACGTTCCTCAACAGGCATTCCTAACATGCTAAAGGATCACATGTGGTGGTGGTGTGTTCGGTGTATATTTTCTATAGATGGTCTGCAGTTTGTACTTTGCTTTCTCACGTGGTTCCAGTGATATAGTCTAGGAGGTAGAATTGTGTCATCTTTGAAATCAGACATACGTGGCAGGCATCCACGTTCTACTGTTTTGATTCAGAGGCTCACTGTGTGGTGTCTGACAAGTTGCTTCATCCCTCTGAGACTTAATCTTCTATAATAAAGGAGGATATGTGTGTGTGTTAGTCGTTCAGTTGTGTTTGACTCTGCAATCCCATGGACTGTAGCCCACAAGGCTGCTCTGTCCATGGGATTCTCCAGGCAAGAATACTGGAGTGGCTAGTCATTTCCTCCTCCAAATATAGGAGGACAGTTAAGGAAAAAAACTAATCATTGAATTTAGGTCACAGATAAAATGCTAGCACATAGTATTTAACATCTATTAGTTAAAATAAAGTATGAAAGTGAAAATGTTAGTCACTCAGTCATGTCCAACTCTTTGCAATCCCATGAACTGTAGCCCACCAGGCTCCTCTGTCCACGGAATTCTCCAGGCAAAATTACTGAGTGACCATTCTATTCTCCAGGGGATCTTCCCAACCCAGGGATCGAACCCAGGTATCCCACATTGCAGGGAGATTCTTTACCATCTGAGCCACCAGGGAAGCCTATATTTATGTATGCACATATACATATGCATACATTAAGTAGGAGTATTTTGTAGAAAAAAAATCCTTATGGGAGACAAAACTTAAATAGATGCATAAGTACATAGTACCTGACATTAAAGTCTTTGTCTTACAAAAATGTCACAGATTCATTTTAAAAGCAAAATGCCACCTGGAAATTTAAAAATTCTCTCAATTCTTGGTCAAAAAAAAAAAAACCAAAATAAAATGTCAGAATATCTAGAAAATATCATTAATTAAAACATTAAATGTCAGGACCCATGGGATACAGCTAAAACCATGCTTAGAGGAAAAGCACAACCTTCGGTGTTTTTATAGATGAAGGAGACTAAATGAATTAAGCATCAATTTAAAAAATTAGTCAAAGACAAGACAATAAACCTAAAGAAAAATTGAATGAAAGAATTCACAAGTTAAAAGCAAAAATTAATGAAATGCAAAACAGAAAAACCATAAGCCTGAAAAATTAATTCAAGAACTGGTTCTTTGAAAAGCTAGTTAAAAGGAGAAAAGCACAAAATAAGAAATAAGGATGGGTAAATGTTAAGTTGTACAGACTATTTTTTAAATCTTCATAGTCTCAATTTTCCCCACTTGCAAAAACGGGGATGTTCATAATAATGGCTTCATAGAGTCATGGTGAGAACAAGGAAATTAATCCTTATAATGGATTTATCAGAGTATCTTGAAATGAGATAAAGTTTCAATAAATGATAGTTCGTATTTTCATTATTAAAAATTTTCTTCTCCCCCCACCCCCCAAAAAAGAATGGATAAATGACGATACAGAGGAAATGGAAATAATTGATTCTTGTTCAACTCAAAACTGCAGTGAAATGGAATAATTTTTAGAAATAGGTAAATTGCTAAAACCATGCTCAGAAGAAGGCCATTTATTCAGAGTTCATTTACAATACAAGAGATTGATGAAATTTGTTTAAAGCACTAGTGATTCCTTATGAGATCACTAGCATTTAGATGCAATTATAAAGGTAAGAAAAAAAAAAGGAGACAGAAATTTAAAAGAAAGAGGTAAATTAATGTTTATAAGCAAAAATTTATATATTAAAACCTAAGAGAATCAATTAAAAAATTCCTATTGACCATAAAGAAAATTGGTAAGTTGTTTGTATACAAAATTCATGTTAAAAGTATGGTGGGAAAAATATATTAATAATAACAATGAATAAGTATTTTAAAAAGGAATAATCTTAAGAAATGTGTAAGAATTTTATGAAGAAAATTCTAATACACAAACGAAGGCTTGAATAAATGGAAAAGTACCTGCTATTCTTGGAAGGAATATTAAAAAGCAGAGACATTACTGACAAAGGTCTGTATGGTTTTTCCAATAGTCATGTATGGATGTGAGAGTTAGATGATAAAGAGTGCTGAGTGCTGAAGAATTGATGCTTTTGAGCTGTGGTGTTGGAGAAGGCTCTTGAGAGTCCCTTGGACAGCAAGGAAATAAAACACATCAACCCTAAAGGAAATCAGTCCTGAATATTCATGGGAAGGACTGATGCTAAAGCTGAAGCTCCAATACTTTGACCACAGGATGTGAAGAACTGACTCATTGGAAAAGACCCTTATGTTGGGAAAGATTGAAGGCAGATGGAGTAGAGGATGACAGAGGATGAGTTGGTTGGATGGCATCACCGACTTGATGGACACGAGTTTGAGCAAGCTCCAGGAGATGGTGATGGACAAGGAAGCCTGGTGTGCTGCAGTCCATGGGGTCGTAAAGAATCAGACACGACTGAATGACTGAGCTGAACTGATTCTTCAAAGGGAAGACTGAAAATTACAATGTTTCTTGTATCTCCAAATTAATCACTCTACTTAATGTAAGTCAATTAAAAATAATAACAAGTTTTTCCTTTTCTTTCCTTTCCTGTTTTTGAACTAAGGGATTTGAAAATTTAAGAGGAAAATTAAACATGCCATAATAATCAAAATAATTCTGAAAATAAGAGTAATGAAGAGGAATAAGAGATGCAGATTTTAAAACATTTAAAGCTAGAATTTTTATGTTTTTAATTTTTATTTTATATTGGGGTATAGATTTACAATGTTTTAGTTTTAGATGTACAGCAAAGTGGTTCAGTTATACATACACATATATTCATCCTTTTTCAGATTGTTTTCCCATATAGGTTGTTTTCAGAATATTGAATAGAGTTCTCTGTGCTATTCAGTAGGTCCTTGTTGATTATCTATTTTATGTATAGTAGTATGTATATGTTAATCCCAAACTCCTAATGTACTCCTCCTTCCTCACTGTTCCCCTTTGGTAATGATAAGTTTGTTTTTGAAGTTTATGAGCTTGTTTCTGGTTTGTAAATATGTTCACTTGTGCCATATTTTGGATTCCACATATAAGTGATATCATATACTTGTCTCTCTGGCTTACTTAGCATGAATCTCTAGGTCCGCTCATGTTGCTGCAAATGGCATTGTCTCGTTGTTTTTAATGGATGAGTAATTTTCCACTGAATATATGTACCTCATCTTCTCTCTCAATTCCTCTGTCAATGGACATTTAGGTTGCTTTCGTGCCTGGCTACTATAAATAGTGGTGTACTGAACATTGGGGTGCATGTATCTTTTCATGTTACGGTTTTCTCCAGGTTGACGTCCAGGAGTGGGCTTGCAGGGTTGTATGATATGGGAGTTCTATTTTTACTTTTTTAAGGAACCTCCATATTGTTCTCCATAGTAACTATACCAAGTTACATCCCCACCAGCAATGTATTCTCCATACCTTTTCCAGCACTTATTGCTTGTAGACTGTAGAATTTTTAATGATGGACATTCTGAATGGTGTGAGGTGATACTTCATGGTAGTTTTGCTTTGCATTTCTCTAACAATTAGTGATGTTGAGCATCCTTTCATATGTTTTTTATCCATCTGTATGTCTTTTTTGGAGAAAGGTCTATTTAGATATTCTACCCAGTTTCTGATAAGGTTGTTTGTTTTTCTGATATTGAGCCACATAGGCTGTTTGTGTATTTTGGAGATTAATTCCTTGTTGGTTGTAAAGCTGGGGTATTTAAACCAGATTGTTATTAGGGCATGAAGAAGCAGATCATTAGTAAAAGCTAGCAAGTCAATAGATTCAGTTTTAGATCTTGACGGAAGTTTGGGTTACAAAGGTGTATGTAGTTGTCAAAACTCAATGAATGTATGGTTAAGACCTGTACATTTCTTGCACATTGTATGTAAAGTTTATTTTGAAAGAAAAAAATCCATGAAAATGTATTAGACTTTAGTCCAAAGGCATGCTTACTAAAATATTTGGTTTATGTTTAATATTTTTATTGAAGTGTAGATTTATAATGGTGTGTTAGTTTCTGATGTACAGCAAAGTGATTCAGAAACACACACACACACACATATATATATGTAATTTTTCAGATTCTTCCCCATTATAGTTTATTACAAGATACTGAATATAGTTCCCTGTGCTATACAGTAGTACCGTGTTGTTAAAGCATTTGGAGCAAAGTACACTGATTGATATCTGCAATTTATTTGGAAACAAATCAGAAAATAAGATGGATTGATGATTGACTAGCAGATTGCAAAAATGAAAATTTTGTAATTAGTAAAATTATCTCAACATTGACATGAGCTTAAAATTTTCATCATGTATAGTATACAGAGAAATTTAGAATAAACTAAAGAAACTGTAGGATGTTTAGAGCACAACTTTCATTACAGAATGAAAGACTTCTGTCTCCGTAATAGTTTCAAGAACCAGAATGCCAGTGGGAAGGGTTGGTTGTGGGGAGCAGAGTTGCTCCTGGGGTGAATTTCCCAGGCTCTCTAGGGTGTCCTGGTGTCCTGACCTGTAAGGCTGCCCAGAAAGTTGGCTCCACTACCTGTGAGAGTTCTCTGCTGGGCAGAGGCTTTCCAGGCAGCAGCCATGTGGGTTAGCAAGGGGCGATCTGATCCCCAGGGGCTACACGTATTTAAAGGTCTAGGAGAAAAATGCGTCACTGTATCAGAGTGTATGTTGTTCAGGCCCAGAACGGTTCTGCTGTTCAAGCATGATGACTATTCACTCCTTTCAGTTTTTTGTTAAGTTGCTCTTTTTTACCTTAAAAGAAGTTATATCAGTTTATTCAGGAGTTTTGGGTAGTTCATAAAGTGCTATTATTTAACTATTTGTCTTATGAGGTTTTATGCTACTCAACCCTATATTTATATTTCTCAAAGACTGCATGGAGTGGGTGTTTTGGAAGGAGCATTGTTCTGCTGTTCTGTGTAGAGTTTGGAAACAGTGGGGTTCCAGGGAACTCAGCCCAGCTCCTGGCAGTTGTCACTTTGCTGCCAGGTGGAAACAGCCAGGTATCCTCAACCTTAAAGACGTGCTTAGACTCTGATGGGTAAAATGGGGCTCTTTTAGTTGCAGTGTGGAAGTGGGAAAGGGTGTATACATTTTGGTGGAATAAGGGAAATATATTTTCTGAAATTTGAATATATGAGGACCTTATAGTTTTGAGCTTCCAGGGCTTCCCTGGTGGCTCAGATGGTAAAGAATCCACCTGCAATGCGGGAGACATGGGTTTGATCCCTGGGTTGGGAAGATCCCCTGGAGAAGGGCGTAGCAACCCACTCCAGTATTCTTGCCTGGAGAATCCCATGGACAGAGGATCCTGGCGGGCCGCAGTTTATGGGGTCTCATAGAGTCAGATATGACTGAGTGACTAAGCACAGCATGTAGTATAGTTTTGAGAGCTCTCAGGGAGGGAAAAGTGTTAAAACATTGTACAGCATATGATTTCAACTGATATATCTTCTCAGTATTTCTTCATTGAAAATATTATATCTCATGTCACGCTTTTGTCTCTTGAAAACTTTGCATTTGAAATATGGAAATGCTAGTGCAAAGTTTCTGAGAAAATCCTTTCTTGTCTTCTGGTTTAAATGTACTTCATTGACAACACTGTGGGCTTTTTAAACCTTTTGCCTGCCTGAGCCCTATTGGAAACAGCATTGGAAAGCTTTCAGTGATGAAGGTCACCCAGCTCTTACACAGAGTTCCCAGTGGGCATTATTTCCATGAGGTGTGAGGTATATAATTAGCAGAGAGTCAGCAAATAAGATTTTAAGGAATGTGATTATGGAAGCAGAAGAGTCATTTCAGGCAAGTTTGTAATATGTGTTTCAGGAAAGGAGCAGAAGTCAACCAGTGAGGGCCTGGACCACAGCCCTGATTCCAGCTGCCTTAATACCCTCGTTAGAAACTCAGATTTCAAGCTCCCAAGCTCCAGGCCTTACGTGCATTTCCTTGTCAACAGGTGCCGTGCTAAGTGTCTGGCTTGACCTACCACTCAATTCTTGTAGGTCTTATCTTCATTTTACAGATAAGAAAACTGAGGCCAAGAGAGTTAATCGTGCTAAAGTGTAATTCTCAAAAAGATAAAATCAGAACTCATGGGCAAATATAAAAAGGAAAGGAAAGGGAAAGGGTTAGTTGTTCAGTTATGTCTGACTCTTTGCGACCCCATGGACTGTAGCCTGCCAGGCTCCTCTGTCCACGGGATTGTCCAGATAAGAATATTAGAGTGGACTGCATGCCCTTCTTCAGGGGATCTTCACGACCCAGGGGTCAAACCTGGGTCTCCCACAGTGGAGGCAGATTCCTTATCATCTGAGCCACCAGGGAAGCACTAATATACAAAGGGCAAGGTATAAAATATTTTATTGAATTTATTAGTTAAGGAGGGGAAAAGATGTGATGAATTCAAAGAGCTTGTAAGAAGCTAGTGTATTTGTTGGTAACTTAAAGAATTGTTAGGGTGAGATTGCAGAGTTAAACATGTGAGATCTATTAATCGCCCAGCCATGTTTGACTCTTTGTGACCCCACGGACTGTAGCCCACCAGGCTCCTCTGTCCATGGAATTCTCCAGGCAAAATGCTGGAGTGAGTTGCCATTTCCTTCTCCAGGGGATCTTCCTGACCCAGGGATTGAACGCAGGTCTCTTGCATTGCAGGCAGATTCTTTACCATCTGAGCCACCAGGGAAGCCCCTAGAGTTAGATATAGAACTATTTAATGTTCAGCTGGCCCTTGATTTGCGGTGTTATCTATTTTACTACATGGAAATTATTTGTATCTCTACTGGACAAAAAAAACTACAAGTTCACAAGTAAATTTTCTATGTATGGAAACTTTAATCAATAGTAAAAATGAGATGAACTAAGTACAGGTCTTGACACTCCTTGGGTGATCCTTTGTCCCCCGTGATACTGAAAGAATCTGCCTCCACTTCTTTGCTTTCTTTCCGAGTTTGAGAATTTTTCTGACAGTAGCCTGCCCCCAGGTCCTGCAATATTAGTTAGAGGAGCAAAGATTTGAACCCCTGTCACTGTATGAACCAGCCTTGGTAGTCAACTCTTTGTAATGATTCAGTAATGTTAACTTGTTTTTTATTCATAAAGAATGTTGGAATCTATCAGGTCTGTGCAGATAATTCTCTCTCATAGCCAAGGCATCTCTGAAGCACAAGGGTTCTCTGGATGGCAAAACCATCTGAATCAATCAATAAACATCAATCTGAAGTAATAGCACCTTTTGTTTCTACCTTAGTGGAGACTGCTGAGACCACAGACCTCAGGAACATGAACATGGCCGTGAGAATGACGTTGAGCATCTTTTCACGTGCCTGTTGGTCCTCTATATGTCTTTTTTGGAAAAATGCCTGATACTTCAGCCCATTTTTAAATCAGTCTTTTTTTGTTTGATATTGAGTTGTATGCGTTCATTATCTATTTTGGATAGTAACCCCTTGATTACAAGGAAGCAATGTATGGCCCAGGGAATATAGCCAATGTGTTATAATAACTATTTATGGAGTATAATCTATAAAAATATTGAACCACTGTAATATACCTGAAGCTATTATTTTAAGTAATAACCATACTCCAATTTAAAAAATGGCACTTAAATGGCACCTAAATTTTTACTTCTGTATCTATAGTAAAACATTTGAGAAACAGAAAGGTTTAGGCAGGGAGCATATTCTATAAACTGCTTTGCAAGGTAGTGACTTGAAGTTTAGAGAATGTCTCTTGGAATAAGAAATAGATAAATAGATGCTGATATTTGGGCATTCTCCTGCCAACCTTCTTTCTTGTTTTACATTTGAAGTAGGCTAATAATAGGGGGTTTCCAAACTGGGTTCTCAGAAAAGGGGCTCTCATGTAATCACTGAACACGTCATGTCACCAGGATGAGTCATGAATGCCAGGAAAATAGCACTCTCCATACAAATCAATTCTGTGTAAGTCTGAAGGTTAGAGGTTGGGAGTCAGGAGGCTGACCCTAAGTTAGGAAAAACAGAAAAGTCACTTCACTTTTCTGTACATTAGCTTGTTTCTTCCTATATGTGTGATCGCAGCAGATGGGAGTTATCTAAGCTTTGTAAGCACGGAGAACACTATGGTTACAGGAAACAAGAAAGAAACAGACGTGGAAGGCCCTGCCTTCTTGCTACCCCATTGTCTCTTTTCCTTAGGGGAAGAATCAGGGCTGACGACAAGATCTGGAGGGCCCAGTGCAAGATGAAAATTCAGAAATGCTGTTCAAAAAATTAAAGAGTGGCATTAAATGTGCTATGAAATGTTTTCCTTTAGAAATATTTGATGACATTAAGTGTAGAGGTATAGTTGTGACACATGAGCATTAGCATAAACTTACAAACTGCAAAAAATATTTCAGGTGCCATAATTTTATGTAATATAATATATAATAACACTTTAATAATTTCATATCTTTATTGACCATAAGATTATTTTGGCTCGCTTTTCTGCAAATTATACATTAGATCATCAGAATTTATATTTTAAGCAATTTCATTTACTATAAAATTGACAGCAATGTTAGTCACTCTTGACAAATGCAAGATTGCAAATAATTTTTGATAATTTTTAAAAATATCTTTCTGCCAATGTAACTGTTACTGGAGAATATGAAGAGTATTTGATAGGTGGTGACAGTATTAGGACACATTTCCAATAAATTTATATAAAAACCCATCAAAACATAAATTTTAGCACATCTGGAGCTGATTTTCTAGAGAAAGAATAAAGATTTAACTCTCCATACAAATCAATTCTGTGTAAGTCTGAATTTAATTTTAAACGTATATTTATACAATGGCATTTCAGTATTTCTTCTGATATTTTTGGTAATTTATGGAAGTTGTGCAAGAGATCAAAAGTAGCTTTACAATTTGTATGTATTTCAAAATTTCTGTTCTGCATCCTATTGTCTTATCTTCATTTATAAGAAAAATTTTTGTCCTCTTCTTAATATTTGATTCATCCAAAGTTTCCTGTGAAAATATTGTTATTTTCCATCGAACATGGCAATCTTTACATTTAATTTCTATTTCAAAACCTGTGAATAGTTTGTCTTGCAAGGTTGTAGCAGTTTTGAAAACAGATTTCACAGTTTACTGCTGAAACTGTCCACTTATCCACCAGCAATTCATCCAGGCATGCCTGCTGCCATCCCTACTGGCATTCTGTGCCCAGGTCCTGGTCCTTACCTTCCCCATCCTTACACTCTGTATCTCTGGACCGTTCCAGGCCCTGATGTGCACTCAGGACTGACTGCTCTGTGGACGCAGTCTGCAGTGCCGGGAGCCTGAGCTTGCACAGCCACTGACTGCTGGAGGACTACTACAGCTCAGATGCGCTGCCTCCCTTACCACCTCTGCTTGTGTGGGTGCTCCACCATTCCATCACTGCTGACAAAACTTAAGTTCAAAGATAAAATTATTAAGAATTACAAGGCACTGAGAGCAGAGAGTATTAAAACAAATATGAGGTCCTTCTCAGCTTGGAGTCCTAAGTGACTATACAGGTTGCATGCCTGGTAAGCTCGCCCTGGGAGGAAGTCTCAGGCTCTGTAAATACACATGACAAACCTCACTTACCAGCTCTCTCCAATTCATTTCCCATATCATGAGAGCTCAATTCTGATATTTTAATCAAGAAGCCATTATTTATTGTGTAGGTAGAGGAGGATAAACCTACAAGGCTAAGAATGAACTGTCAAAAATGGGAAAAGTCAGAAGAGTCTGATGCCAAGAAGCCAAGAGAAGAGAGGATTTCAAGGAGGATAAAGTAATTGGTGGTGTCAAGTGATACCAAGAGGTCATCAGGTAAGGGAGATCAGGACTAAAAAATTTCCATTGACTTTAGCAACACGGAAGTCACATGATCTTAGTGGTCTTCAAAATAAATTGTTTCAATGGAGAGATGCAGGCTGAAGCCAAATGAAAATTTGCATGGAAGAATGAGTAGAAGCCAAAAAATAGACTCCTGCAACCCCTTTTCTGCTGGGGCCTGCGGGTCAACAGATACGAGCCTTCTACTTCAGCAGTTGCCAACCTTTTTGACACCAGGGACTAGTTTGGTGGAAGACATTTTTTTCCACGGTCTGGGGTGGGAGGGATGGTTTCAGGATAATTCAAGCACATTATATTTATTGTGCACTTTTTCCTAATCTAATGCCACTGCTGATCCAACAGGAGGTACTGGTTCATGGCCCAGAGGTTGGGGACCCCTGCACTTGAATTGACCCAAGTTCCTGCTTCTCCATCATCATAGCTCTGAACTACCCTTCCCTTTTGGTAACATGAAGAAGGGATCCCAGAGAAGGAGATCAGGTAGTCTGTAATCCTTTGTTGACTCTTGTTAGTCTTGATACATTTCACATTTTGGTTATCTCAGATTGCATAAATCTTAATACATTCTGCTGCAGTTTGCTAAACTCTTTAATTGGAGTTTAAATATATAAACCTTTCCACATAGCAACTCAGTCAGCTAATAATAGAGGAAAGTTAGTCAGACCCACCACAATGACCACCTTACTTTGGTCTCATTGACAGTTCCCCTTCTTGAGAATTAATCAAGTACCACCCTGGTCTGGGTCTCCATCATCTCCTGACCCTTGTTTGGATTTTTACAATATAAGTATCTCTGCTTCTATCTTTGCTCTCAATCACAACAACCAGAATGATACTTTAAAAATGTTAAGTCAGATTATGTTAGTTCTCTCTTTAAAACTTTCCTTTGGTTCTGTGTTTCACTCAGAGAGAAAAAATCTGACATCCTAACAATGGCTGATAAAGCCCTCCCTATTCACCTCTCACCTCTTCCCTTATAGCTCACTTCCTTGTTCATCTTGCTGGAGCCACATCAAGCCCTTGTTTTTCTTCAGTCCTGCCAGGAAAAGCCAGCCCTAAGATCAACTTAATTATTAACCTTAGTCAGCCCTACTTTTTCTTTTTCCATAGCATTTATTATTACCTTTCTAAATCATAACTCTGGGAGGGCAGGGATCTTCTTCATTGAAGTTTTGCAAGTGCCTAGAATAGGGTCTGGCCCACAGTAGGTACTCCACAAACATCTTTTTTTAAAAACAAAAATTTCGAAAGAACAAGATGGTGGAGGTGGAGGTGGACATGGAGTACATCCTTCTCCATGGATACATCAGGAATACACCTTCACACACAGAAGTGCATGCAGAACACCAGCTGAGAGTAGATAGGAGTACCTGACCAGCGGAAAAGAAAATATAAGACCACGCAAAACTCAGTAGGATGAAGGAATTAGGGGGGAAAACAGGAGTGTCAGTAGAACTGGACCTACCTTTGGTGGGTGGGGGAACTGAAGCAGGAGTCTGATCCCCACATCGGGGCAATTATCTGAGTCAAAGGAGAAACATTTAAGGCCGAGAGTGAAACAGCTGATCTGTGGGAGCCTAAATGGAATGAGAATCAGACAGTCCTTGCCGCAGCCATACATACCCCAGACAGGGATGCAGGTCCCTAGAAGGTGCAGTGGCTAGGAGCTGTAGTTTAGGGATTGTGGAGCAATCCCAGGGCTAGGGCTGCTGTTGACTGTGGAGATACAATCAAGGGGATGTGAGGGAGGAGATCATGGTGGGGAAATGCCTGTGGAGGAAAGCCAAGCAGCCATGGAAGCAAGGTGATACTGCTGAGTCACATGTACGGGGTGGAGCCATCACCATAGCCTCTCTCCCCGCATAGGCCAGCATCAGCAGCTGAACAATAGAGAGGCTGGCCTATCAAATGCCTGACACACTGAACTACAGAGTAGGACCCCACCCAGGGTCCCCCTTTAAGTGCCCAACATGCCAGTCTACAGAGTAGGACCCCACCCAGGGGGGCTCCTCTATGTGTCTGATGTGGAACAGAGAAGGACCCCAGACAAGGGAGCCGTCTAAGTGCCTGAACAGCCAGAGCTATGGAGAAATACTGGCCAAAGAGGCCTTCTGATTGCCAGCTACAAGAGGCTTGAAAAAAGACTGATAGGGCCATAACTCCTGTGGTGGAGGCAGTCTATGTCCCTGCACACTTGGCACTGCCAGGGTCCCCGCAAGCCAAGCAGCTGTGCTACCTTCAGGCTTAGCCCTCACTGGGGCAGAGCTGCCACAGGCAAAAAATGTCTTGCATCTATATATGCAGGATCGCTTTGGTCATGTTCAACTCTTTCTGACCCTGTAGACTGTGGTCTGCCAGGCTTCTCTATCAGGGGGGTTCTCTAGGCAAGAAATTGGAGCGTATTGGCCAATACTGGTTGCCATACCCTTCTAGAGCACTATGTTTCCTGCTGCCCTAGCTGCCAACCCTCCTGAGTACCTGGTGCTGCCAGAACCCCTGCAACCCAAGCAGCTGCACCACCTCCACACTTGGCCCTCACAGGGACAAACCCAAGTCTGCCAGGGCAGCCTCAGGAGCAAACCCCAGTGGATGACCCACATGCAGAGGTGGAAATAAAACCACAATTGAAACCCAGGGGCAGTGTGGCTAGGGAAGAACACCCAAACCTTCGCACCAGCTGTGCAAGCTGCAGATTAAATCCACTCTATGTCTATGGAGTATATAAAAGATCATTGAGAGCTCCCACAAAAGAAAACACATTAGTTTTGATAGTGGTTGACATTGGAGGCTAGAGCACACAGGAGTAGGACCAGATGAGAACCTGAGCTGCCCCCACAGCAGGTCCAGAGACCAGCACAGTGTTGGAGGGCATCCTAGGGAGGTGAGGTGGACTGTGACTCCGAGAGGGAAAGGACTCTGACAGCAGTGACTCAAGAAAAACATTCATTATTTTTATGTTTTGACTACTTCTGTAGAGTCTTTTGGATTTTTTTTTTTTTTTTACTTTTTTTCCCTTTTCCCAACCTCTGGTGTAATTGTTGATTTTATTGGCACTATGAAATCTAATTAAGCTTTTGAGCTTTTTTCCCCCTCAGTCACATTTTTTATTGTTGTTACAAACCTCTGCCTCTACACTGGGCATTTGCAGTTCTGTGGGGTTTTCCTTTTCTTTTCTTTCTTCTTCCTTTTTTTTTCTTTTCTCTTTAATTTTTTAAAAGCTATCATTTTTTCTACATTTATTCCTTTGTTTGCTTTACCTACTGTTCTTTTCCCCTTGCAGTTAACCTTTAATGTATATAAACTTCTTTATCTACCTCTATCTAACTTTGCATATCTATTCTTTCTTTCTTTCCTTTCCTCTCAACATATTCGTTAGTTTTGTTTTCATTGTTTTAGTCCCCAATTGGCACCTTGCTGTAGTTTTGTTTTCCAGTTTGTGCTTTAGTTAGTTTTTGTTCTTAACTGGTAGACATAATTTTTGATTTCCTTTGTTTGCCAGGTCAATCTACTGTACTTTAGTTGGACTGTTTTGATTTTGCTTATGGTTGTATATATATGTGTGTATATTCCATTATTTTCATTATTACTTGCCTGATTTTGTAACTGCTATTTGTCTGGGGTTCATCTTTACTTTCTCGTTTCTGGGTATTTGTTTTAATCTCACTTAATGCCATAACAAACCACTTGTGGAATCTTTGTTCCTGACCAGAGATCAAGCCTTGAGCCTTTGGAGTGGGAGCACTGACTCCAAGACCCTAGACTACCAGAGACCTAACCCTTGGGAGTATCAGATAGTGAGAACTCACACAAAGGAAACCACTTGAAACACAAGACCCGGCATCACATATCACCACTAACACCCTGTGCAGGATGCCTCATCTAAACAACAAACAAACAAAAATACAAACCAAATCATCAGCAGACAGGATTACCACACATGCAGCCTTGCCCATCAGAGGAAAAACAAAACTCAGCACAAATCTCACCCTATATGAAATTTACAGAAACCACTGAACCAACTTTAGGAGGGCACAAACCAAAAGGAAGAAATAATTCAACCTTGAAGCCTGGGAAAAGGAGACCTCAAACACAGTAAGTTAAAAAAAATAATGAAAAGGCAGAGAAATACTACACAAATGAAGGAACAAACTAGAAACACAGAGTCCAAACAAATGAAGAGGAAACAGGCACACTACCTGAAAAAGAATCGAGAATAATGATGGGAAAGATGATCAAAAACCTTGAAAACAGAACGGAGAAAATGCAAGATTAATCAACAAAGATCTAGAATAAAGAATAAGCATACAGAGACAAACAACACAATTACTGAAATTAAAAATACTCTAGAAGGAATCAATAGCAGAATACCTGAAGCAGAAGAATGAATCAGTGAGCTGGAAGATAAAATGGTGGAAATAACTTCTGAAGAGCAGAATAAAGTAAAAAGAATTAAAAGAACTGAGGATAGCCTCAGAGACTTCTGCTGCTGCTAAGTCACTTCAGTCGTGTCCAGCTCTGTGTGACCACATAGATGGCAGCCCACCAGGCTCCCCTGTCCCTGGGATTCTCCAGGCAAGAACACTGGAGTGGGTTGCCATTTCCTTCTCCAATGCAGGAAAGTGAAAAGTGAAAGTGAAGCTGCTCAGTCGTGTCCGACTCTTAGCGACCCCTTGGACTGCAGCCTACCAGGCTCCTCCGTCCATGGGATTTTCCAGGCAAGAGTACTGGAGTGGGGTGCCATTGCCTTGAGACAATATCAAATGCACCAACATTCGAGTTATTGAGGTCCCAGAAGAAGAAGAGAAAAAGAAACAGTATGAGAAAAGTTTTGAAGAGATTATGGTTGAAAATTTCCCCAACATGGAAAAGGAAATAGTCAATCAAGTCCAGGACGTGCAAAGAGTCCCATGCAGGATAAACCCAAGGAGAAACATGCCAAGACACATGCTAATCAAACTAATAAAGACTAAACACAAAGAAGATTAAAAGCAGAAAGGGAAAAGCAACAAGTAACATACAAGGGAAACCCCATACATTTAACAGCAGAGTTGTTTCTTTCAGCAGAAACTCTGCAAGCCAGAAGGGAATGACAGGACATATTTAAAATACTGAAAGGGAAAAATCTACAACCAAGATTATTGTACCTGGCAAGGATCTCATTCAAAATTGATAGAGAAATCAAAAGCATTTCAGACAAGCAAAAGTTAAGAAAATTCAGTACCATCAAACCAGCTTTACAACAAACGTTAAAGGGACTTATATAGTCAGTAAATACAAGAGAAGAAAAAGATCTACAAAATCAACACCAAACAATTAAGAAGATGGCAATAGGAACATATATATCAATAATTACTTTCAGTTAACCAGATTAAATACTCCAACCAAAAGACACAGACTGGCTGAATGGATACAAAAACAAGACCCATATATATGCTGTCTACAATAAACCCATTTCAGACCTAAAGACACATATAAACTGAAAGTGAGAGAATGGAAAAATATATTCCATGCAAATGGAAAGCAAAAGAAAGCTGGAGTAGCAATCCTCATATCAGACAAAATGGGCCTTAAAGAAGATTACAAGACACTACGCAATGATCAAGGGATCAATTCAAGAGGAAGACATAACAATTATAAATATTTATGCACCCAACATAGGAGCACCTCAACATATAAGATAAACACTAACAGACAAAAAAGGAGAAATTGACAGTAACACAATAATAGTAGGAGACGTTAACACCTCAGTCACACCAATGGACAGATCCTCAAAACAGAAAATTAATAAGAAAAGAGAAGTCTTAAATGATACATTAGATGAGATGGATCTCGTTGATATCTTCAGGACACTCCATCCAAATGCAGAAGAATATACCTTTTTCTCAAGTGCACATGGAACATTCTCCAAGATAGACCACATCTTGGGTCACAAATCAAACCTCAGTAAATTTAAGAAAATTAAAATTGTATCAAGCATCTTCTCTGACCACAATGCTATGAGGTAGATATCAATTACTAGAAAAAAAAAAAAAAACTAAAAAACACAAACACGTGGAGATTAAACATTACATTTCTAAATAACTAACAGGTTACTGAAGAAATCAAAAGAGAAATAAAAAAATTTCTAGAAACAAATGACAATGAAAACATGACAACTCAAACCCTGTAGGATGCAGCAAAAGCAGTTCTAAGAGGGAAGTTTATAGCAATGCAATCCTACCTCAAGAAACAAGAGAAACATCAAATAGACAACCTAACTTTAAACCTAAAACAACTGGAAAAAAAGGACAAAAACCCCCTAAATTAGTAAAAGGAAATAAATCCTAAAGATCAGAACAGAAATAAATGAAAAAGAAATGAAATAAACAGTAGTAAAGATTAAAAAGCTGGCTCTTTGAGAAGATAAAATTGACAAACCTTTAGCCAGACTCATCAAGAAAAATAGAATCAAATCAACAAAATTAGAAATGAAAAAGGAGAGGTTGCAACAGACAATGCAGAAATACAAAGGATTATCAAAGAGTATTATGAACAACTATATGGCAATAAAATGGATAATCTGGAAGAAATGGACAGATTCTTAGAGAAGTTCAATCTTCCAAGACTGAACCAGGAAGAAATATAAATTATGAACAACCCAATTACAAGCACTGAATTGAAACTGTGATCAAAAATCGTACAAAAATCAAAAGCCCAGGACCAGATGGTTTCACAGGAGAATTCTATCAAACATTTAGAGAAGAACTAATGCCTATCCTAAAACTCTTTCCAAAAATTGCAGAGGAGGGAACACTTCCAAACTCATTCTATGAGGCCACTGTCACCCTGATACCAAAACCAGACAAAGTCAACACAAAAAAGGAAAACTACAGGCCAATATCACTGATGAATATAGATGCAAAAAACTTCAACAAAATTATAGCAAAAGAATTCAGCAACACATCAAAAAGCCCATACACCATGATCAAGTTGGGTTTATTTCAGGGATTTGACGATTCTTCAATATATGCAAATCAACCAATGAGACACACCATAGTAACAAATTGAAAGATAAAGATCATATGATAATCTCAATAGATGGACAAAAAGTCTTTGACAAAATTCACCACCCATTTATGATTCAGTTCAGTTGCTCAGTCATGTCTGACTCTTTGCAACCCCATGGACTGCAGCAGACCAGGCCTCCATGTCCATCACCAACTCCCTGAGTTTACTCAAATCATTGAGTAACCATCAAAATCATTACCTCAAAACCATTGGTCAGTGATGCCATCCAACCATCTCATTCTCTGTCGTCCCCTTTTCCTCCCACCTTCAATCTCTCCCAACATCAGGGTGTTTTCCAGTGAATCAGTTCCTTGCATCAGATGGCCAAAGTATTGGAGTTTCAGCTTCAGCCCTTCCAATGAATATTCAGGACTGATTTCCTTTAGGACGGACTGGTTGGATCTCCTTGCAGTCCAAGGGACTCTCAAGAGTCTTCTCCAACACCACAGTTAAAAAGCATCAATTCTTCGGCGCTCAGCCTTCTTCACAGTCCAACTCTCACATCCATACATAACCAGTGGAAAAACCATAGCCTTGACTAGATGGACCTTTGTTGGCAAAGTAATGTCTCTGTTTTTTAATATGCTGTCTAGGTTGGTCATAACTTTCCTTCCAAGGAGCAAGAATCTTTTAAATTCATGGCTGCAATCACCATCTTCAGTGATTTTGGAGCCCCTCAAAATAGTCTGCCGCTGTTTCCACTGTTTTCCCATCTATTTCCCACGAAGTGATGGGACCAGATGCCATGATCTTAGTTTTCTGAATGTTGAGTTTTAAGCCCACTTTTCCACTCTCCTCTTTCACTTTCATCAAGGGGCTCTTTAGTTCTTTGCTTTCTGCCGTAAGGGTGGTATCATCTTTATATCTGAGGTTATTGATATTTCTCCCACCAATCTTGATTCCAGCTTGTGTTTCATCCAGCCCAGCATTTCACATGATGTATTCTGCATATAAGTTAAATAAGCAGGGTGACAATATACAGCCTTGACGTACTCCTTTTCTTATTTGGAACCAGTCTGTTGTTCCACGTCCAGTTCTAACTGGTGTCTCTTGATCTGCATACAGATTTCTCAGGAGGCAGGTCAGGTGGTCTGGTATTTCCATCTCTTTCAGAATTTTCCACAGTTTATTGTGATCCACACAGTCAAAGGCTTTGGCATAGTCAATAAAGCAAAAGTAGATGTCTCTCTGGAACTCTCTTGCTTTTTCAATGACCCAACAGATGTTGGCAATTTGATCTCTGGCTCCTCTGCCTTTTCTAAATCCAGCTTGAACATCTGGAAGTTCATGGTTCACATACTGTTGAAGCCTGGCTTGAAGAATTTTGAGCATTACTTTGCCAGCATGTGAGAAGAGTGCAATTGTGCAGTAGTTTGAGCCTTTTTTGGCATTGCCTTTCTTTGGGAATGGAACGAAAACTGAGCTTTTCTAGTCCTGTGGCCACTGTTGAGTTTTCCAAATTTGCTGGCATACTGAGTGCAGTACTTTCACAGCATCATCTTTTAGGACTCGAAATAGCTCAAGTGGAATTCCATTACCTCCACTAGCTTTGTTTGTAGTGATGCTTTCTAAGACCCACTTGACTTCACATTCCAGGATTTCTGGCTCTAGGTGAGTGATCACACCATCGTGATTATCTGGGTTGTGAAGATCTTTTTTGTATATTTCTTCTGTGACCCAGTTTCCTCCTCAGTCAGTCTCTCCCGTTGGGTAGCTTCCATAAGCCTCTTATCCTTCTCCATCAGAAGGCAGACAGGCTGAAAACCACAGTCACAGAAAACTAGCCAATCTGATTACATGAACCATAGTCTTGTCTAACTCAATGAAACTATGAGTCATGCTGTGTAGGGCCACCCAAGACGGACGGGTCATGGTGGAGAGTTCTGTCAAAACATGGTCCACTGGAGAAGGGTATGGCAAACCACTTCAGTATTCTTGCCTTGAAAACCCCATGAATAGTATGAAAAGGCAAAAAGATAGGACACTGAAAGATAAACTCCCTAGATCAGTAGGTGCCCAGTATGCTACTGGACATCAGTGGAGAAATAACTCCAGAAAGAATGGAGAGATGCAGCCAAAGCAAAAACAACACCCATTTGTGGATGTGACTGGTGTTCAAAGTAAAGTCCGATGCTGTAAAGAAAAATATTGCATAGGAATCTGGAATGTTAGGTCCATGAATCAAGGCAAATTGGAAATGGTCAAACAGGAGATGGCAAGAGTGAACATCGACATTTTAGGAATCAGAGAACTGAAATGAACTGGAATGGGTGAATTTAACTCAGATGACCATTATATCTACTACTGTGAGCAAGAATCCCTTAGAAGAAATGGAGTAGCCATCATAGTCAACAAAAGATTCCAAAATGCATTACTTGGATGCAATCTCAAAATGACAGAATGAACTCTGTTCATTTCCAAGGCAAACCATTCAGTATCACAGTAATCCAAGTCTATGCCCCAACCAGTAATGCTGAAGAAGCTGAACTTGAACAGTTCTATGAAGACCTACAAGACCTTCTAGAACTAACACCCCTCAAAAATGTCCTTTTCATTATAGGGGACTGGAATGCGAAAGTAGGAAGTCAAGAAATACCTGGAGTAACAGGCAAATTTGGGCTTGGAGTACAGAATGAAGCAGGTCAAAGGCTAACAAAGTTTAGCCAAGAAAACACACTGGTCATAGCAAACACCCTCTTCCAACAACACAAGAGAAGACTCTACACATGGACATCACCAGATGGTCAACATCAAAATCAGATTGATTATATTCTTTGCAGCCAAAGATGGAGGAGCTCTATACAATCAGCAAAAACAAGACTGGGAGCTGACTGTGTCTCAGATCATGAACTCCTTATTGCCAAATTCAGACTTAAATTGAAGAAAGTAGGGAAAACCACTAGACCATTCAGGTATGACCTATATCAAATTTATGATTAAAAGTCTTCAAAAAGAATGGGCATAGAAGGAACCTACCTCAACATATTAAAGGCCATATGTGATAAGCCTACAGCAAGCATTATTCTCAGTGGGAAAAAACTGAAAGCATTCCCTCTAAGATCAGGAACAAGACAAGGGTGTCCACTTTCACCACTATTGTTCAACACAGTTTTGAAAGTCCTAGCTACAGCAATCAGAAAAGAAAAAGAAATAAAAAGAATCCAGATTGGAAAAGAAAAAGTAAAGCTTTCTCTGTCTGCAGATGACATGATACTGTACATAGAATACCCTAAAGATAGTATCAGAAAATTACTGGAGCTAATCAGAGAATTTAGCAAAGTTTCAGGATACAAAATCAATACACAGAAATTACTTGCATTTCTAAATACTAACAGTGAAAAATCAGAAAAAGAAATTAAGAATTAATCCCATTCACCATTGCAACAAAAAAATTAAATATCTTGGAATAAACTTAATTCCAGGAGTTGGTGATGGACAGGGAGGCTGGTGTGCTGCAGTTCATGGGGTTGCAAAGAGTCGGACATGACTGAGTGACTGAACTGAACTGAAGGAGACAAAAGAACTTACACAGAAAATTATAAGACACTGATGAAAGAAATCAAAGATGACATAAACAGATGGAGAGATATTCCATGTTCCTGGGTAGGAAGAATCAATATTATGAAAATGACTATACTGTCAAATGCAATCTACAGATTCAATGCAATCCCTATCAAATTACCAATGGCATTTTCCACAGAACTAGAACAAAAATTTTCACAATTCATATGGAAACACAGAAGACCACAAATAGCCAAAACAGTCTTGAGAAAGAAGAATAGAGCTGGAGGAATCAACCTTCCTGACTTCAGATTATACTACAACACTACAGTCATGAAGACAGTATAGTACTGGCACAAAAACAGAAATACAGACCAATGGAACAAGATAGAAAGCCAAGAAATAAACCCATGCACCTATGGGTACCTTTTTTTTTGACAAAGGAGGTAAGAATATACAATGGGGCAAAGACAGCCTCTTCAATAAATCATTCTGTGGGAAAACTGGACAATTACATGTAAAAGAATGAAATTAGAACACTTCGTAATACCGTACACAAAGATAAACTTAAAATAGATTAAAGACCTAAATGTGAGACCAGAAATTATACATCTCTTAGAGGAAAACATAGGCAGAACACTCAATAACATAAATCAAAGTAAGATCCTTTATGACTCACCTCCTAGAGTAATGGAAATAGAACCAAAAGTAAACACATGGGACATGATTAAACTTAAAAACTTTTGCACAGCAAAGGAAACTATAAGCATGGTGAAAAGACAACCCTCAGAATGGGAGAAAATAATTGCAAATGAAATAACTGACAAAGGATTAATTTCCAAAATATACAAGCGGCCCATACAACTCAATACCAAAAAAACAAACAACCCAATCAAAAGGTGGGGAAAAGACCTAAACAGACATACTTACAGATGGCTAACAAACACATGAAAAGAGGCTCAACATCACTCATTATTAGAGAAATGCCAATCAAAACTGCAATGATATCACCTCACACTGGTCAGAATGATCATCATCAAAAAGTCTACAATGAATAAGCACTGGAGAGGGTGTGGAGAAAGAGAACAATCTTGCACTGTTGGTGGGAATGTAAATTGATACAGCCACTACAGAAGATGCTATGGAGATTCCTTAAAAAACTAGGAATAAAACCACCTGGGGGACCCAGCAATCCCACTCCTAGTCATATACCCTGAGGAAATAAAAATTGAAAAAGACACATGTATCCCATTGTTCATTGCAGCACTATTTACATTAGCTAGAACATGGAAGCAACCTAGATGTCCATCGAAAGATGAATGGATAAAGAAGTTATGGTACACATACACAATGGAATGTTACTCAGCCATAAAAAGGAATGCATTTGAGTCAGTTCTAATGAAGTGGATGAACCTAGAGCCTGTCATACAGACTGAAGTAAGTCAGAAGGCGAAAGATGAATATTGTATTCTAACACATCAAGAGCCTCTTGATGAAAGTGAAAGAGGAGAGTGAAAAAGCTGGCTTAAAGCTCAACATTCAGAAAACTAAGATCATGGCATCTGGTCCCATCACTTCATGGCAAATAAATGGGGAAACAGTGAAAACAGCGGCTGACTTTATTTTTTTGGCTCCAAAATCGCTGCAGATGGAGATTGCAGCCACGAAATTAAAAGACACTTACTCCTTGGAAGGAAAGTTATGACCAACCTAGATAGCATATTCAAAAGCAGAGACATTACTTTGCCAACAAAGGTCCGTCTAGTCAAGGCTATGGTTTTTCCAGTGGTCATGTATGGATGTGAGAGTTGGACTATAAAGAAAGCTGAGAGCTGAAGAATTAATGCTTTTGAACTATGGTGTTGGAGAAGACTCTTGAGAGTCCCTTGGACTGCAAGGAGATCCAACCAGTCCATCCTAAAGGAGGTCAGCCCTGGGTGTTCATTGGAAGGACTGATGTTGAAGCTGAAACTCCAATCCTTTGGCCACCTGATGCGAAGAGCTGACTCATTTGAAAAGACCCTGATGCTGGGAAAGATTGAGGGCAAAGGAGAAGGGGACGATAGAGGATGAGATGGTTGGATGGCATCACCAACTAAACAGACATGGGTTTGTGTGGACTCCAGGAGTTGGTGATGGACAGGGAGGCCTGGCATGCTGCAGTTCATGGGGTCACAAAGAGTTGGACATGACTGAGCAACTGAAATGAACTGAACTGAACACACATATATATGGAATCTAGAAAAATGGTACTAAAGAATTTATTTACAGAGCAGCAGTGGAGAAACAGACAGAGAGAGTAGATTTATGGACATGAGGAGAGGGGAGAAGAGAGTGAGATGTATGGAAAGAGTAACATGGAAACTTACATTACCATATATAAAATAGATAGCCAACAGGAATTTGCTGTACATCTCGGGAAACTCAAACAGGGGCTCTGTATCAACCCAGAGGGATGAGATAGGGAGGGAGATGGGAGGGAGGTTCAAAAGGAAGGGGATTTATGTATACCTATGGGTGATTCATGTTGAGGTTTGACAGAAAAACAACAAAATTCTGTAAAGCAACTATCCTTCAATTAAAAAATAAATAAATTTTAAAAAGCAAAAATTCAACTTTGTTATCATTTTGCCTGGCATTTCTGCCAATCCTGTTCTATCTCCCTTTCCCATTTCCACCTTGCAGGTCTGGGGGTTTTTCTCTAAATCTTTCTTGTTTCAAGAACCAATTTGAACTTAAAGAAATTAAGATAGGATTCACATACTATAAAATTCACTCTTTTGAAAGCATGCAATTTGGTGATTTTAGAATATCCATAAGGCTGTACAACAATCACCACTACCTAATTCCAGAATATTGTCATCACTCCTCAAAGAAACATCATAGCTCTTAGCAATCACTCCCCATTTTCATCTCCCTCATTGCCAAGTAACCACTGATCCACTTTCTGTCCCCATAGATTTGCCTGTTCTGGATATTTCATAAAATGAAATCATAGAATATGGCTTCTTTCATTTAAGATAACATTTTCAAGGTTCAGATGGGTTTCGGCATATAGCAGAACTTCACTCCTTTTTACTGCTGCACAGCATCACATTGTATGGCTATAACATATTTGGCTTATTTATCAGTTTATTTCTACTTTTTGACTATTTGATAATGCGGTTATAAACATTTGTGTACAGTATTTGTCTAACACCTGTTTTTAATTCTCTTTGGTATACATGTAAGGATGAAATAGCTGGGTCTTAAGGTTAATTCCGTACCTCACATGAGGAAATGCAAAATTGTTTTTCAAGGTGACTGTACCATTTTACATTCCCACCAGCATCTCCATGTTCTGGATTCTCCACATTTTTGCCAGTACTTGTTATTGTCTTTTTTTATTATACTCATCTCGGTGGAGGTGAAGTGGTAGCTCATTATGGCCTTGATTTGTATTTCCCTAATGACTAGTGTTTTAGGTATATTTTCATGTGTTTATTGGCCACTTGTATATCTTCTTTGGATAAATGTCTATTTAAATTCTTTGCTCATTTAAAAATTGTTTTTTCTTAATTATTTAAGAGGTTTTTAAAAAATGTATTATAGACACTAAAGCATTATCAGATGTATGATTTGCAATATTTTTTCCATTCCAAAGATGGCTTTATTACTTTCTTGATGGTGTTCTTTGATGTACAAAAGTTTTAAATATGGATGAAGGTCAACTTATCTATTTTTCCTTTGATTGCTTCTACTTAGGTGTTATATCCAAGAAATAGTTGCCTGTTTCATCCCTGTTTTCTTCTGATTTTATAGTTTTAGATCTAACGTTTCGGTCTTTGGTGCATTTTGAGTTAATTTTTGAATATGTTATGAGGTAGGGAGTCTAGCATCATACTTTTGCATATTTAAAACTAGTTGTCCCAGCACCCTGTGTTGAAAAGACTATTCTTTCCCTAATATTTTGTCTTGGCAGCCTGCTGAAAATCAACTAACTGTAAGTATTTGGGTGAACTCTTAATTCTATTCCATTGACCTACATGTCTGTCCTTATACCTGTACCACACATTCTTGATGATTGTAACTTTCTAGTAAGTTTTGAGATCAGTTAAATGTGAGTTCTCCAACATTGTTTTCCTCTTCAAGATTGTTTTGATTACTCAAGGTCCCTTGCAATTCTGAATGAATTTTGAGGTGAGGTTTTCCATTTCTGCAAAACAAAAAACAACCAAAAAAGCAACAAGTCATTGGTATTTTGATAGAAATACATTATATGTGCTTAGTCAGCTGGTCGTGTCTGACTCTTTGTGACCCCATGGACTGCAGCCCTGCCAGGCTCCTCTGTCCATGGGGATTCTCTAGGTAATAATACTGGAGTGGGTTGCCATGCCCTCCTCCAGGGGATCTTCCCAACCCAGGTCCTCTCACATTGCAGGCAGATTCTTTATTGACTGAGCCACCAGAGAAGCCCAGAAAGACATCGAATCTGTAGATTGCTTCTGGTAGTATTGCCATCCTTAACATTATCAAGTGTTTTAATCTATAGGATAGATTAAAAAACATAATGGAATGTCCTTCCACTTATTTTTTCTCCTTTTAAATTGAAAAAGATAATTGCAACACTGTGTTGGTTTTGTCATACATCAACACAGATCAGCCATGGGTATACATATGTCCCTTAAGTGGCAACCCATTCCAGTACTCTTGCCTGGAAAATTCCATGGATGGAGGAGCCTAGTAGGCTACAGTCCATGGGGTTGCAGAGTTGGAAACAACTGAGCGACTTCACTTTTTTTCTTTCTTCCCTCTTGATCCACTTATTTAGATATTCTTTGATTTTCCTCGGCAATGTTTTGTCTGTCTTCAGTTACAGACCTTGTATATCTTTGGTTAAATGTATGATGTTGGGTAGGGGGGAGCATCTAGTCTTTCACAATTCAGTTCAGTTCAGTAGCTCAGTCGTGTCTGATTCTTTGTGACCCCATGAATTGCAGCACGCCAGGCCTCCCTGTCCATCACCAACTCCCGGAGTTCACTCAGACTCACATCCATAGAGTCAGTGATGCCATCCAGCCATCTCATCCTCTGTCGTCCCCTTCTCCTCCTGCCCCCAATCCCTCCCAGCATCAGAGTCTTTTCCAATGAGTCAACTCTTCGCATAAGGTGGCCAAAGTACTGGAGTTTCAGCTTTAGCATCATTCCTTCCAAAGAAATCCCAGGGCTGATCTCCTTGCAGTCCAAGGGACTCTCAAGAGTCTTCTCCAACACCACAGTTCAAAAGCATCAATTCTTCAGCGCTCCGCTTTCTTCATAGTCCAACTCTCACATCCATACATGACTACTGGAAAAACCATAGCCTTGACTAGATGGACCTTTGTTGGCAAAGTAATGTCTCTGCTTTTGAATATGCTGTCTAGGTTGGTCATAACTTTCCTTCCAAGGAGTAAGTGTCTTTTCATTTCATGGCTGCAGTCACCATCTGCAGTGATTTTGGAGCCCCAAAAAATAAAGTCTGACACTGTTTCCACTGTTTCCCCATCTATTTCCCATGAAGTGATGGGACCAGATGCCATGATCTTCATTTTCTGAATGTTGAGCTTTAAGCCAACTTTTTCACTCTCCACTTTCACCTTCATCAAGAGGCTTTTTAGTTCCTCTTCACTTTCTGCCATAAGGGTGGTGTCATCTGCATATCTGAGGTTATTGATATTGGTCCCGCCAATCTTGATTCCAGCTTGTGCTTCTTCCAGCCCAGCGTTTCTCATGATGTACTCTGCATAGAAGTTAAATAAGCAGGGTGACAATATACAGCCTTGACATACTCCTTTTCCTATTTGGAACCAGTCTGTTGTTCCATGTCCAATTCTAACTCTTGCTTCTATATGACCTATATGACCTGCATATAGGTTTCTCAAGAGGCAGGTCAGGTGGTCTGGTATTCCCATCTCTTTCAGAATTTTCCACAGTTTATTGTGATCCACACAGTCAAAGGTTTTGGCATAGCCAATAAAGCAGAAATAGATGTTTTTCTGGAACTCTCTTGCTTTTTCCATGACCCAGCGGATGTTGGCAATTTGATCTCTGGTTCCTCTGCCTTATCTAAAACCAGCTTGAACATCTGGAATTTCACAGTTCACATATTGCTGAAGCCTGGCTTGGAGAATTTTGAGCATTTAAGATATACTTTATGTTTTTATTGAAGTATAATTACTTTGAAATGTTGTGTTAGTTTCTGCTATACAACAAAATGAATCAACTATATGTATACATATAGCTCTTTTTTGGATTTCCTTTCCATTTAGGTCAGCACATAGCATTGAGTAGAGTTCCCTGTGCTATACAGTAAGTTCTCATTAGTTATCTATTTTATACATAGTACTGTATATACATCAATCGCTTTCTCCCAGTTCATCCCACTCCCAGCAATGGGATTTTTATATTGATAGATTCCCTTCATGAAGTTGAGAATTTATTCCTAATTCATTTATTGAGTGTTTTTATCTTGAAGTAGTATTTGATTTTTATCAAATGTTTTTTCTGCATCTACTGAGATGATCATGTGGTTTTTGTTATTCTATTAATGTAGTACATAATATTAACTTGTATTTGAAAGTTGTATTGACTATATACTCCTGAAATAAATCCTACTTGATCATGGTGTATAATTTTTATGCTACTGGATATGGCTTGTTGGTTTATTGCTGAGAAGTTTTGCATCTACTTTCATTAGCAAGATTGGGTCTGTAGTGTTCTTATAAGATCTTTGGTTTTGGTTTTAGGGTGACACTGGCAGCATGGGGTGAGTTGGGAAGTCTTCTTTCCTTTTCTATGCTTGCAAAGAGTTTTTAAGAGTTAGTATTAACTCTGCAAGTTTGGTAGTATTCACCAGTGAAGCCATCTATTCTAGGACTTTGGTTTGTGGGATATTTTATTATGACTTCAACTTCTTTACTTTTTATAAGTCTATTCAAATATGCTATTCTTTTTGAGTCACTTTTGGGAGTTTGTGTGTTTATAGGAATTTGTCCATATTCAGATCTGTAATATTGACATATAATATCTAATATTTATATTATATCTATAATTCTGGATATAAAAAAAGTTTGAAAAATGAAGAATTCTGACTTCTTTTGAATAAGGAGACAAGTATTTGAAAATTTTTTAGCTTAAATACCCTAGAAGAAACTAATGTCACCTTGATAATAAAGGAAGTGAAGTCGCTCAGTCGTGTCCGACTCTTTGCAGGGCCATAGCCTACCAGACTTCTCCGTCCATCAGATTTTCCAGGCAAGGGTACTGGAGTGGGTTGCCATTTCCTTCTCCAACAATGTCACCTTAATAATAAAGGAACTGAGATCTAAATATTCAAGAAACTTGCAAATTAAAAATAGAAAATGTACCTATATACCTAAGTGATATGCCCTAAGAAGATGATGAGAAAATGGTCAAATACAGGCCCTTGGGTTTATGAGTTTAAAGCAAAACTAGTCTAATAATGAATAAGACATTTTTTCCTGAATAAATATTATAAAACTTTTTAAAAAACTGATAACAAGGAAATGAGATTTTAGATTGAAACTTTCTCTGAGATCTGGGCAGTTCATGTTCATTGAATTAGTTTTTCTTTTTTTCCCTCTCTCTATAGAGAACTAGCTTCCCTGGTGGGTCAGATGGTAAAGAATCCACCTGCAACACGGGAGACCTGGATTCAACCCCTGGGTCTAATATGTAGTCTATAGATTATAAGATGAAGTCAACCATGTATCTGCTGATACTTTATAAGTTGACCTGTCTTTATACTTAGAAATGTTTCTTAATAGTAGGCTTCCCTGGTGGCTCAGATGGTAAAGAATCTGCCTGCAATGTAGGAGACCCTGTTCAATCCCTGAGTCAGGAAGATCCCCTGGGAAATGGCAACCCACTCCAGTATTCTTGCTTGGAAAATTCCATGGACAAAGGAGACCAGCAGCTTACAGACTATGGGGTTATGATGAGTCAGACACAACTGAGTGACTATCACTCCCTCACTCATAGAAAACTAAAGAAAATAATGAGTTGTAAAGTAATCCACCCTCAGAATCAAAATTTGTGTAATAATGTTAATATACCACATTAGAAAAGAGTTTAAGACATGTGACATGGAAATAACTATTTTTAATGTATACACTTTCATACATTCTATTTTTATCCATTTCAGGCAGATTATACCCTAATACATATGTATCTTTGTTTGTTCTTTGGACGGTACTTTACTGTTTCTTTTGAATATCTTTTTTTTTTTATAAGTGTTCATTTGAGCCTATTTGTTTAAAGTGTTCAGCTTTTAATGAGATTGAACATTATGCTTTTCTTCTTTTTCTATCTATCTTGCCCTCAATTAAGTTTTGTTCAATATATAGCTATTTAATATTGGGAAAACACCTCCTGACTTTACCAGGCATTTTGTTACATAACCTCTCTTCTTATCTGGTAAAGCCAGTCATTCTTTCAATATTAAATTGGAGAGAGATGACAGCTTGGCTTAAGTGATATTAAACCTTATCAGATTTTTTGGCTGCACACTCTAATCTGTAGGTAGAAATTCATAGGTTATCCTTGCCTGTGTGGGTGGTAGCATCCTGGATTCATACAATAGCAAGTTCAGTGTGGCTGAAGCATCATTGCAAATGGGAAATTAGAGGGGTGAGATTTTTTAGGGATCTTAACAAGAAACCTGCTTTTTATTCTCTAGGAGATGGAGAACCATTGGTGGATTTTGATGAGTGATAAGATGTGGTCGTTTGCAAGAAACATTACTCTTGGAACTCTGAAGGTGGATCAGATCAGGTAAGTCTGTCTTTAGAGGAGGACACTCAGTCTTGTGCTGGATTTTTTCAAAGTCAGTTAAAGGTCATTTTGCAAAACTTTTCCATCCAGACCTAAAAGTTACTCCAATGAGAATCTAGGGCATAGTCTAGGTCATGTTACATAAACGAGGTTGGACTTGAAAAATGGAATGTCCCATTTTTATACATTGCTAATAAAAACAAGATTATAACTGCTCTCTGAAAAGTCTAGGCAATACCACAATTTTTTATTGTTTTCATTTCTAGGACATTTATATTTACAATTTTCTGTTTTTAGATTGGTTCATAGAAGGGGCACCATTTATTTTATCTTTTGCATTCTGTAATGTAATAAAGAATTGTCTAAATTTCATATAGCTTTTTCATCTTTTTGACACTTCCTTGGGTAGGTATTAGTATCTTCATTTTAAAACTAAAGAAGCTGATGCTCAATTAAGCTACTTTCATTTATTACAGAAATAGCAATTGGAATTTGAATCTAGGTCTCTCCAACTTCAAAGTCCTTTCTCTCCATCATACCACCCTTCTTCTTTAATAGGACTTGTCTAATTGAAATGTCATCTTTCCTCTGTACACCCACTTCCCTGAAGAGTTCCTTCATGTTGTCTGAGGCATTGAGTGAGTAAAAAAATCTGCATATCTCTGAGTTAGAATTATTCAGCTTAACTTTAGATCCTATAGTCCCTTGTTTCCTTCATAATAGGATAAAGAAAAAGACAGAGGAGTTCTGCTTTTCAGTGCCTTACATCACCCAGACAGTTGGCAGCCAGGAGTCAGGCAGCTGCCACACTCTTCACGTATCTATTTAAAGTTCAAAGAGACACTGGATAACAATAACAAAGAGGTAAGAGTGGCCCTGACCAGCCCACCCAACAACAGGAAGAATGGCTGAAAAAGGTAAGATTTAAGGCACCCAACTCTCTTAGCAAAAAACATTCCAGGCTCCCAGGTTTATTTTCTGTTTCCCTGTTATTCTGAAGAGCAAGGTATCTCTTCTAAAGGAGCATTAATCACATTATGTTAGTGTGACTGCAAAAATGCATTAGATATGCAATTTATGGACCGCATCTATACATTAAGTGAGTAACTTTGAAAGGTTCAAAGAAACAAAAGAGTTTAATTTGCTCATGCTTGTTTTGAAAATTGAGTTAGAAGCAGGTTACTCTCCAGCGTTGTACTGGATTTGAATTTGAAGTACGGTGGTGCACTGGGCTAGAATTAAGGATATTTTAATTTTGTGTTGGATGTGCTACTCAATGGCCATGTGAATTTGGGGAAATCCTTCTACCTTTCTGTGTTTTTTGACTGTCAAAAATAAATAAAATAGGCTTAGTCATTTCTAAGATGCTTCACATCTGAATTTCTTTTCTTCTGGTTTTTAAATGTTTTTTATATCTAAGAAAAATAATTGATAAGATGGGCTAAATATATATACTGCGTCCAAGAAAGCTTTAAATGTCTATGGAAATTAATGCTTTTAATGCTGACAACAATCTCATGAGATATCACCATTTCCATTTTACAGATAAGGAAACTGAGGCATAACAAAATTTAGTAACTTGCTTGTAATCATATGCAAGAGCGTGGGGGCACCAGCTTTTAAACCTGGATAGTCTTATCCCAGAGCACAGTGTTCTTAATATGTATAAGTCTACCTGCTTGGGCATGCTCAGGATCAGAGAGAAGTATTTTGAAATTATTCTTCATGTTTAAAAAGAGATTTTGTGCTTATTTGTACTATTGATGTAAGTGATATATGCAAATATTATGTTCCTATATATTCCTATTTCGAACCAATGCTACAGATTATAATAAAACTTAAAGTACTAGTGTTAACAGAAGACAAATGCAGGTATGCTTTGAGTATTTAAAAGCACAATGTTTTTTTTTTTTCACAGAATAATAAATAATGAGATACTATAAAGTGCTAAAAGTAGTAGTATTATGTACATTTTAGAATTGTATTAAAATATGCTTGTATAAAATACAAATGCTCAGTTAAAATATTGGTATTAATTCTAAGTTCCTGGAAATCAGGAAAAATACTAAATCAATATAGAAACAGTTCAAAAAAATTATTGTGACCTCCAGTGTAATGGTACCTTAATTCATAAAAAGGCTTTTATCCAAATGAGAGTAAAGAGCATATCATAATGTTCCCTTTATCCTTAAGGCAATGCCACATGGCAGGTAAAGAGAAAAAAATTTTCACATTGTTGTGGTTAATGCTTTGTTCAAGGTCACAGTGTGATGGAGAAGTTAAGTAAAGCTGTTGAACTTGTGAGAGTTGAGACACTCCAACAATTTTGGAAACCCACTCCAGTGTTCTTGCCTGGAGAATCCCAGGGACGGGGGAGCCTGGTGGACTGCCGTCTATGGGGTCGCACAGAGTCGGACATGACTGAAGCAACTTAGCAGCAGCGGCAGCAAGCTATTAAAATTCATATTAATTTCAGGAGATTTGCTATTATGTCTCCAAATTTTAGAAGTGTCTCATTTCTTGATGATTTTAACAGCATTAAAAAAACTTTATTTTTAGAGTGATAGAAATTGTAATAGGAATGCAGTTGCTAAGAATATGCATTTTCTTTGTTAGCTAATTGCATAAAATCTAATTGTGCTTTCAGTTAAGAATATATCTGAGCCTTTAACACAGGGCGTTATTCTATAATGATGTCTTTCTGTGTTTTGAACTATTTTGTGTGGTGTCTGAAATAAGATTGAGATGCAGTGAAAAAATACTTTTATAAGTTGCCTTTTTACAGGTAAGGGTATAAGTAGGAAACTTATAAATATATAATATACATATAAATATAAAAATATAATAAAGAGGAGTTATACTTTTGTCTTCTATGTGTGTGTTGGATCAGTGTTGGTTGCTATACTGAACCAGTTGACAAAATAGAATCTCTTTGCTCTGTTCAGGAATGATTACATGATTACGTAAAGTGTAATGCTTTCTTTTCCTATGATAAAGTCAGCTATCAAATCTAAGAACAGTTTTCAACACCTTCCCTACTTTATGATTATTTAGTAGTAATTACCTCACTTTCCAGTGTTTCTATGTAAACAGCTGGTCTCTGTGTTGTTGAACAAATGCAGGAATGTGTTCTGTATACGGCAAACACACACATGGTGGTTAGAGTTTACAAAGTCTTGGCACTTACTCAATGTCATTTGATTCTTAGAACAATTCCTGGAGGTGGATATCATGAGTTTCACTCTCTGTATTTTACAAACCGGGAAGTTCAAGCTCAGGATTGCCCAAGGTCACCTAACTGTAAAAGGAAGGCATATGGTTTGAACACAGTCCTCTGTCCATGGGATTCTCCAGGCCAGAACACTGGAGTGGGTGGCCTTTCCCTTCCCTAGGGGATCTTCCCAACCCAGGGGTTGAACCCGACTCTCCTGCGTTGCAGGCAGATTCTTTACCAGCTGAGCCACCAGGTGGCTTTCACACACACCCTTCTCTTTCAAATACCCAGCTGAGTCACAAGCACCCTTTGTAGAAAAGAAAATAATAATCATGTATGGGTATCATTAGAGAGTGTATTTTTTTTCCCTTGATATTATATCAAATTTCCTCTTATCCTCTTGATTCAGAAGATTTAATACCAACATGACCATTCTAATCTGATTTCTCTTGTTTTTCAGCAGAGGCTACATTATCTCGCTATGTGGTCCCTATTCTTCTCTTAATTGGCTGGATTGTGGGATGCATCGTAATGGTTTATGTTGTCTTCTCTTAGAAAGGTAAAGTTTTCAATAATTGAATGTTTATTCATTAAGAGTATACATTACTCCAGGAATAATGTTACTTGTTTTACTAATAGAACATTTTATCATGCAGGCCAGAAGACTTCAGACTGACATCATTTAGAAGAATTAAGAAAAGCATGAAATGACAGATTATTAAATGTTTCTCATGTAAATGACTGCAATGGTTGACATCAGTTTATAAACTTGCATTTGTAAACTGTTGCTTTGAACCTAAGAATCTCATCAGAAACATATTTAAAAATTCTGGGTACAAATAACTATAGGAAAATATAGATGAATTTCTTTATCACTTGAGAGTAAGAAAAATGTTCCTAACTATGACTTAAAATGCATAACCAATAGGAAAACATTTGGTAAATTAAACATAAAAAAGTGAGCCAGAAATAAGAGACATAGTTCATAGAAAACAAAATGTAAATGTAAACTTGTCCCTTAAAACTCTTATTACATAATAAGAGAACTGTAATTAACTCTGAACGGAAGAGGCATTATTCACCTGTCAGATGGGGAATATGAAGATATTTGACAGTATATACTGGTAAGGCTGTGGGGAAATAAGTACTCTTCTATACTGTTTTTAGAAATCCAAAATGATATAATACTTTTGGGAGTATTTAGCAATCACAGTACCAGAATTACCATATGCATTTAACTTTTGACCCAGCTATTCCTCTTCTAGGAATACTGATGTTTCCTCAAATACACTGGTAAAAATACAAAACCATATATGCACAAGTCTATTCATTATAGCATAATCTATCAGAGCAAAACCCTGGAAAAAGCCAAATATTTATTAATAGAAGACCAACTGAATAAACTGTAGTCGATCCACATACTGTGGCACTTAAGCATCTGTAAAGGGCTTCTCTGCTCTGGTGGCTCAGATTGTAAAGAATCTGCCTGCAATGTGGGAGTCCTGGGTTCAATCCCTGGGCCAGCAAGATCCCTTAGAGAGGAGAATGGCAACCCACTCCAGTAGGAAAAGGAATGAATGAAGGGGGTCTCTATACAGTGATATGATGTCATCTCTGGAAAAAACAAAAACCCCAAACAGGTACAGAACAATCTATGTTCTCTTTTGTGTAAGAAAGGAGGGGCTATACCAACATGCACACATACCTGCATGTATTAAAAATACCGGAACAGAGGAGCCACAAATGGATGAGAACTTCATAACTTCATTTCTAACAAGTTTTCAGGTAATGCTGATGGTCCTGGTCCAAAACCCATAGTTTGAAAACCACTGCTGTAGAAGTGCTATGGTTTGACTGTTCGTGTCCCCTCACGATTCTTAAGTTGAAAACCTAACCCCTAAAGTTGATGATATTTGGCAGTGAGGGTGAAGTTTGGGAGGTGATTAGAGCATGAATGTGGAGCCCTCACGAATGGGATCAGTGCCCGTTTCTTCCTCATTAACTACAGCATCCTTTTCTGCTGCTGCTACTGCTAAGTCGCTTCAGTCGTGTCCGACTCTGTGCGACCCCATAGACGGCAGCCCACCAGGCTCCCCCGTCCCTGGGATTCTCCAGGCAAGAACACCGGAGTGGGTTGCCATCTCCTTCTCCAATGCATGGAAGTGAAAAGCGAAAGTGAAGTCGCTCAGTCGTGTCCGACTCTTCGGGACCCCATGGACTGCAGCCTACCAGGCTCCTCCGTCCATGGGGTCCTCCAGGCAAGAGCACTGGAGTGGGGTGCCATTGCCTTCTCTGCTTCTAGTCAACTAATTTTTCTGTAGAAAAGGAAAATCTCTTACCAAAAAAATTAGGGAAAGCTTTGGCTTTGTTCAGTAATTTTTATCTTATAGACTTGATTAAACATTTCAAAAAAGCTTTTAAAAAAATCTGTTTAAAGCAGTATTTTAAAAATGCTAACCGAAAATGTATATAAAATTAGGCTCAACTATGCTCATGAACCACTTGACCTAATTTTAGTTTTCTCATGACTTGAGAAGATTGAACTCATCCTGAATCAGAGGACCACTGGATCTGGCTCCTGTAGTCTTGTGAAAGCCGACTGTTAAATTTTCAGGAATTTTCTAAGTTAGTCTCCGTCTCATTGGCAGCTTTAAATTGGCCACAGAAATCAACAAGTACTATAAATCAGGGCTTTCCCCCACTGGACAGCCAGTTTTTAAACATTCACCAGGACACTGCTGACCTGAATCCTCTAGACTTCCCTGACAGAGGTTTGTAGGGGTTTCAAAACCATCTACCATTTGCCCCCTTCTTCACATTGTTTGAATTAATTAAAAATATGGCTGTTCTATTCCCTTGACCTCTTTCTGTATGATAGACTTTAATGAGAAACCCATGAAAGCCATAGCTTTCTCAGAACACATACATTCAAACAAAACTGTAGATGCCATTTCAATGGATTTCCTGAAATCCATTAAAAGACTTGCTAGGTGAAGCAGCCTGCAGGCTGTCACCAACCTTCTGAAGGCTTTAGGCTTCTTTACAACTGGGCTCTGCTTTCACCTGGGTTAAAGACGTCGTCTCATATTTTAGCTTTCTTCCTAGAGACTGCGTTTTTCTCTACTTCTTTCTGCTGATACCATTCCTGCATGACCTGTCAGGTTTCTGGCATTTTTATACCTGTATACCACAGAGTTCTGACATTAGATTAGAAAGTTAGAAAACAAGACTGAGGTAACCTATGTACTTTGTCAGAACAACTTTCTTTTCTTTAGTCTGGAGTATTTTTCCTCCCTACATGCTGGGCCTTTTCCTTAGTTTTTTGAAGCTACAGGATATCTCGTTTCTTGTTCAAATGTGTGTCCAACTTTTCCCTGAAACACAAAAGCTTCAGCATTCCCACACATCTTAACTTTCCACCTTGAACAAAGACTTTCTTACTTTAAGAGCTCAATATTCTTTAACACTTTAAAACAGATTGTAATGTTGTTTTCAAGCAGTAGTAGAAATGAATTTTTCTATAATTATTTTAATGCTATGTTTTCATATCCAACCGGATCATTTGCTCAGAGAACAAAGAAATTTTAGTGCAGTGAAAAGAACAAAAGTTTTGAAAGTCAGATTGTTGTATTCTAGTTTAGGAGTCCTTTGAGGAGTTAATTAATCTTTCTAACCTTAGTTTTCTCAACTATAAAAGAAGAAGAATGTTTTCATGGAATTGTTGTGAAGACTGCAATGTTTGCTAAGCCTGCCTGAACTTAAACAATTGAATCATTTATTAAAAGACAGATTCTCAAACTTCTGCTCTGGAGAGTTCATTTCAGTAGGTCAAGAGAAGGCCTATTAAGAAATAAATTCCCCAGGTGATTTTTGTCATCACAGAAGTTTAGAAACATACCTATCATATATATGTGTGAGTCTATGTAGGCATTACTTCTCTGGTACATAAGACCCTGATCAATGACAGCTTATATTGGTAAACCTCAATCATGTTCCTGTTTATTGCTACAACAGAAAATCAGCACTTTGTATGAGCTTATATTACATCATACTTTTTAATTACATGAAGTATTAATGACATATTATTTGTTCACTCATATTTTCATACATGTGAATTTTTTGTTAAATTTGAGCCCTTTATGAATGAATACATTTCTCATTTCTCCAAGTCATAGCACAAAGTATCAAAATACACAACTAATAAATGTGTCATGCAACTAATAAATGGGTAATTCTTTTTCCCTTACAATATTCTTGAATGCACAATGTTAATGTTCTAACTTTGAACTTTCTAGATGTCTTTGGAGCAGTGTAAGCTGGATTGGAATTCTCAAAGAAGTGATTAATGATCTGTGAACAGTAGGATTAGGTAGGTGGCAGCATACAGATTTCACAAGGCATAGAATCTTAAATGCTTTAAGTTTACAAAATCTTCAGCTTACATAAGTGCAGATGTAGTTATTTAAGAAGAAGACTCTGAGTTAACTGTGTATCATTTTGGTTGCATAACTTCCCACCTTATATCATCACAGCCCTCACTCTGTGCCCCTCCCTCTCAAGGTATGTATTGATGTCAGAGCTAAAAATGTTAATTTCTCTATACCCTGTATTAGGACATAAAACATAAGAACATCTTAAAGCTTTTTATTACTCACTATGTCTAGGAAAAGAAAGAAATTCCAATGAGTTCTGAAATATCTAAGGAAACTCATCCTGAGCAACCAAACCTGGTAGAGCTGAGGCGATTCCCTAGAGAACAGAAGGCTACAGGCGAGGTCCCTGTGCACAAGACCTGTAGCAGTCGGCCTTCTGTGCCCACAAGTTCTGCATTGTGGATACAACCAACTGCAAAACAAAGCATTTGAAAAAACAATTCCAGAAAGTTCCTCAAATTGAATTTGCTACATGCCAGTAACAACTTACATAGATTTACATTGTATTTACAACTATTTGCATTGGATTTATTTTGTGTTAGGTATTATAAGTAGTCTAGAAATTATTTAAAGTGGATTAAACATTTAAATGTAAGACTGGATACTATAAGACTCTGAGAGGATAATATAGACAGAACACTCTGACCTAAATCACAGTGATATCTTTTTGTATCTACCTCCAGGAGTAATGAAAATAAGAACAAAAACAAATGGGATCTAATTAAACTTAAAAGCTTTTGCACAGCAAAGGAAACAATGGACCAAATGAAAAATGGGAGAAAATATTTACAAATGAAGAGGTTGACAAAGCATTAATCTCCAAAATATACAAATAGCTTAGATAGCTCAATATAAAAAATAAAACCCAATTAAAAATGGACAGAAGCATGGATGGACTTAGAGAGTATCACACTGAGTGACGTAAGTCAGAGAATGGAAAATATCATATGACATCCCTTATATGTGGAATCTAAAAAGAAATGATACAAATGAATTTATTTACAAAACAGAAACAGACTCACAAACTTTAAGAATGAGCTTATGGTTGCTGGAGGAAGGATGGGGAGAAGGAACCGTTAGGGAGTTTGGGATGGACATGTACACACAGCTATACTTAAAATGAATGACCAACAAGGACCTACTGTATACCACATGGAACTCTGCTCGGTGTTATGTGGCAGCCTGGATGGGAGGGGAGTTTGCGGGGAGAATGGATGCGTGTATATGTATGGCTGAGTCCCTTCGTTGTTCACCTGAAACTATCACAACATTGTTTATTGGCTGTCAGTCAGTTCAGTTCAGTTCCTCAGTCTTGTTTGACTCTTTGCAACCCCATGGACTGCAGCACACCAGGGTTCCCTGTCCATCACCAACTCCTAGAGCCTACTCAAACTAATATCCATCACATCGGTGATGCCACCCAACCATCTTACCCTCTCTTGTCCCCTTCTCCTCTCACCTTCAATCTTTCCCAGCACTGGGGGCTTTTCCAATGAGTCTGTTCTTTGCATCAGGTGGCCAAAGTATTGGGGTTTCAGCTTCAGCATCAGTCCTTCCAATGAACATTCAGAACTGATTTCCTTTAGGATGGACTGGTTGGATCTCCTTGCAGTCCAAGGGACTCTCAAGAGTCTTCTCCCCAGTACAAAATAAAAAGTTTAAAAAAATAGGCAGAAGATCTAAATAGACATTTCTCCAAAGAAGACATACAGATGGCCAAGAGGCACATGAAAAGATGCTCAACATCACTAATAATAGAGAAATGCAAATCAAAACCACAATGAGATATTACTATCACTTCACACTGGTCAGAATGACCATTATCAAAACATTTACAAACAATAACTGCTGGAGAGAGTGTGGAGAAAAGGGAACCCTCCTACACCATTGGTGGGAATATAAATTGGTAACCCCACTATGAAAAACAGTAGAGGTTCCTTAAAGAACCAAAAATAGAATTGCCATATGATTTAGCAATACCATTCCTGGGCAGTTATCTGGAGAAAACCATAATTCTAAAAGATACCTGTACCCCAGTGCTCACTGTAGCACTATTTACAATAGCCAAGACACGGAAGCAAATGAAATGTCCAAAGACAGATGAATGTATAAAGAAGGTGTGTACATATATACAGTGGAATACTACTCAGCCATAAAGGAGGAGGAAATAATGACATTTGCACCAACATGTGTGGATCTAGAAATGATCATACTAAGTGAAATCAGACAGAGAAAGACATATGATATAGCTTATATTCGGAGAAGGCAATGGCAACCCACTCCAGTACTCTTGCCTGGAAAATCCCACGGATGGAGGAGCCTGGTAGGCTGCAGTCCATGGGGTCTCTAGGAGTCGGACAAGACTCAGGGACTTCACTTTCACTTTTCACTTTCATGCATTGGAGAAGGAAATGGCAACCCACTCCAGTATTCTTGCCTGGAGAATCCCTGGGACGGGGGAGCCTGTTGGGCTGCCATCTATGGGGTCGCACAGTCAGACACGACTGAAGTGACTTAGCATAGCATATATTGGAATTTAAAAAGAGGGTAAATGAACTTATTTACAAAGCAGAAATAGACTCACAAACTTCAAAAACAAACTTATGGTTACCAAAGGGGAAGGTATGGGGGTGAATAAATTAAGAGTTTTGGATTAATATATACACTACTATAAAATAGATAACCAACAAGGATCTACTGTATAGCACAGGGAACTTTACTCAATATTCTGCAATAACCTATATGGGAAAAGAATCTGAAAATCAATGGATATACATATAACTGAACCTCTGTGCTATACACCTAAAACTAATACATTTTAAATCGTCTATACCCCAATATAAAATAAAAATTAAATAAAATTAGATACATAAAAAGTAGAGTACACAGGAGGGTGTGCATAAGTTATATGCAAATACGATGCCATTTTGTACAGGGGACTTGAACATCTGTGAACTTAGGTATCTGCAGGGGTCCTGGAATCAATCCCTTGCAGATATGCAGAGATTGCTCTAATATCCACCTGTAAATCTTGTAATTAATTTCCTCAGAAAATGAAAAGAGAAAATTCATTTATCTCCTACTTTTAGTGTTTTATTTGCTATCCTTTATTTTTGCTACTATTATTTCTCAGACATGATCTCTTATTTTTCCTTTCTTTTCTTTTTTGACAAACAGAGGAATTCCGCTTAAAATATGCACTAGCTTAATATTCCTTTATAGGAAAAGAAAGAACACCAAAAGCTGAAGAATACTATTTTGAGTTGGTCATTTCCCAGAGATTGAGAGGGATGAATATTTTACTTTCATTCCACTCTTATTTGAAAGTGATTTCTTGGTTTGTGATGAGTGAGATGGGTATGCAATTTCTTATAAATCATTGTGAATCTGGAGTGGGCCCAGAGTTGTGGATTTTTTCAGAAGGTCAGAAATAGTCCAGAGTTTAACACTTTGGTTATTATTCTAGATTTAAGTTTATTTTCAGTCATTTTCTTGGGCCGGGCATATATGCTCTTATAAATTCAAAATTCCAAACAACACAAATATATATCTGTCAAAGTTCTAAATTTTAGGGGTCTATGCCTATGAATATTAAAAGAAATAGGACATTGATTGGAATCTTGATGTTGAATGAAACAGCGTCATGGAGAAATCATTTGAGTTTTTGTAAGTTACTCATCCTGTACAATTGGTCCAGAAGTGAAAAGTAAATGGAAATAGGCTTCTCAGTGGTTTGCATATTTATGTGCTCAAAGCCACATTTTCTCTCAGCTACACCTTGTGAAGGTATACTCAGGATAGGGTGCATTTTGATTTAGAAAATACAGTTCTTTAGTCTAACAAACATGCTAAGCTCATCAGCATATTGTAGACATTGAGAGTATTCCTCATTTATCTTTCTAAAGGTAGAAACTTGATTTTGAACCTGTTGACAATCAATGGACAGATTGCTCTGGAGTCAGACTGTAAGCACCTTTTTAAGCAAGCAACCAGATTCATCTAATTTCTTTTTCCCCTTTCTGCTCTTGTCTTTTTATTTAATATCCACTCACTTTTCCTATACTCAGGTAATATGTAACCAACACTTCACTTCTGGTTTCAGTAGCCTATGTAAAGTAATGGGATCACCTTTAGTACTGGGAGTTCAAACTTCCCTGGTTGTTGCCTCTCTCCTGATGAGGAACCCAGGAGGGTACATAAATGTCTGCTCCCTCTAGTCACCACTTCTCCTGTTTTTCCCAGGCACTATGGATGGCTTCCCACTTCTCCCCATCTCTCCCATCCCAGCTCTCATAGTTGTGGTCTATGGGTAAGTTGCTGTTTGTGGAGTTCTCAAACAGTGCTGCCTATGCCACATATATTACCACATGTAAGCAGATAGCTAGTGGGAAGCTGCTGTATAAATAGGAACTCAACCTAGTGCTCTGTGACAACCTAGAGTGGTGGGATGAGGACGTGCTGTGGAAGGGAGGTAAAGACGGAGGGAACACATGCATACTTCTGGCTGATTCATGTTGTATGGCAGAAACCAACACAGCACTGTAAAGCAATTATCCTCCAATTTAAAAAAATACTATTTTCAACTCACCAAAATGATTTCAAAATCAGTGGCTTGACCCACAGTTTGAAACACATTATTTAAAATTCAGTATTTTTAGACATTACCATCTTGGTAAGAGTTTTTTCTGACCACCCACACCTTCAAATACACACACACACATTACTTAAAATTCAGTATTTTTAGACATTACCATCTTGGTAAGAGTTTTCTCTGACCGCCCACACCTTCAAATACACACACACACAAACCCATCCACCCACCCCTAAGCTTCTTTGTTCTTTCTAAGTGAGAACTTTTTCCTTTTGCATCCTTAATCAAATAGTGGGAATGGAACCCTTACTAGTGAGAGGGTAACAGGTAGGAAGGCCAGAGGTCCCCAAGCTGCAGGAGGAAATAAACTGCAAGTGGCAGATGTTTTTCTTCCCTTCTTTATACAAAATGAAGACAGACTTCTTTTAATTCTGTGTTGACAACACCTGGCTCTGCCTTGAACTAACCAATTCGTTTTTCCTATGGAAATATTTTTCTTAAGCTGTGTTAATGAAACTATGTATTTGTTTTGGAAACCACCTTTCTCCAAAGTGGTTCCACCTAAAACTAACTTTTTTTCTTTTCTCAAGCCTTGGGATGATAATGACTCAACAAACCAGTATTCTTGTCAATTGTTTTATGGCTGGAGATGACATACCTCATGGCTTTCTATCTCAAAAATGCATATTGTGGAGAGGAGCCTGGTGAAACTCCCTCAGCCTTGAGGTGTCTCTCTTATCTGTTTAGCAGCTCATGAACAGACATAAAACACCTTGCTAAAAAATAGCAAAATTCTTTCTGCCCCCTTCTGATGTCAGAGGCTTTCTCTATCTTCCTTATACTTTAATAAAATTCTGTTACACAAAATGTTGCAAGTGGTCAAGCCTGGTCTCTGGCCCCAGATCAAAATCCTCTGGAAGTCACTAATCCTGGCACACTACTTGTAGCAGCAACCTTTCACTAGGTACTAAACTTTTTAAATATAGGATATGTGACAATGTAGGATTCATTGGGTATAACTAGAAAATGTCCAGTAGATATATGTCAAAGGAATGGAATGAATAAATGAATGAATGCCTAAACATTACCTTTAATCCAACAGCCTCATGAGATACAAGTATATGAAACTGTTAGCAGAGCATCTAGTCATTAGTCATGTCATGTCCAACTCAGTCGTGGCCAACTCTTTATGATCCCATGGATTGCAGCCCACCAGGCTCCTCTGTCCATGGGGATTCTCAGGCAAGAACACTGGAGTGGGTTGCCATGCCTTCTTTCAGGGTGTCTTCCCAACCAGGGATCGAACCCAGGTCTCTCACATTGCAGGTGGATTCTTTCAGGACTGAGCCACCAGAGCCTCTAGCACTTACTAAATGTCCAATTAGTATAAAGGATTATTTTAGTTATTATTAATATCACAATTTTCCTTATTACTTCTGACACACATTCTTATTTATTGCACCCAGCAACTCCCTGAAGTAGATGTCATCATCTCCATGCTGTGGAAACAGGAGTGCAGAGATATTGAGACTTGTTCATGATTATATAGTTAATATTGATATAACCAGAACTTGAACCTATGTCCTTTGATTCAAAATTGCTTTTCAACTATGCTATATGATCACCAAATTACAGTTTTTTTCCAACTATACTGTGAGATGCACCAAATTTCAGAAGAAGGAAATCATCAACCTACATTTGTTTCTTCTGGGCAACATTATTTTCATGCTTCTTGAACTCCACAGTTAAATTCTGTAGCAAGATCACCCTTATCTCCTTTCTCTAACTTTCTTTCTGTTTTCTATTATTTCGGTCTCATTCTATGCAATGTGGTCAAGTTCTTAGATTTCTAAGTCCCTTGGTATAAGGGCATCTTGTATCACAGAACTTAAAGGTTCTCGATCAGCTATATCTGGGCTGCCTGCTCTAAGCCCATTTTGTACATTCTGTTCCAGAAAAGAACAACTGTTGGCCCTAACATACCTCACCCCCTTTCCCAGAACCTATATTTTATACAACTACTTTCTTCCAGCTTTTCAATTTTGTCTCAACATGAGTCTCCTTCAAGAAGCAAAGGGACATAGAACTTTAAACCCTTCTCCATATCTGCAGATACAGAGAGTAAGTTGAGGGTTTTCACATTGTAAATCACTGTATGGAGATACTCATGCTTAGAAGTAAAACTAAAATACCTATATGTCAAGGGTTTTCAATGCTTACCTAGTTCTCACTAACAATAACATATGAAGAAGACTATCACTAAAAGATACATATGTAAAAAGTGACCTCTTTCCTCAAACATTTCAAGCAATACAGAAGAAAGTAAAAAGCTTAGATTCCCTTCACCTGTCTCCAATTCTACTCCCTTCCTCAGAGGTAGCCAACCACTATTAGCAATTCAGTGGGTATCAATCCAAAATCATTTTGATGCAACTATAAAATAGCTTGTATATTATAATTGTAAAAATACTGTCTTATACATTATTTTGTTTGATTCTCATGAAAGATAGGTGTATCTAGGTGTGTGTTATGAGACTTATGAAGGTGGACTTGTCCAAAGTCTCATAGCTGGTTACCAGCTCAGCATAACTTAAATTCTTGACCAAGGGCTCTGAATCACATGCCAGGTACTGTTCTAAGCATTTTGCACATGTTAGCTCACTTACTCCTTAGGACAGCCTTCTCAATTAGGGTGATTATTATGTCCATTTAAAGATGAAGAGAGATTCAGAGAGGTTAAGTAACGAGCTCTAGTCATGCAGTTAGACTGTATCAGAACTTGTACCAAGAAGTTGAACTTGAACCCAAGAAATCTCCTTGGGTATTAGAACTTGAACCCAGGAAATCTCCTTTTGAGCCTGGAGATGACTGGTTATGTTGTATATTATTTCTGCTATAGTCAATTTCATCTTGAAGTCTGTGTATTTAAGCCTAGTAGAACTGTAGTCAGCATTATACTCTTACAGCAAATAACTTAGACCTTATTTATGCTGCTGCACATATCTATTGCTTTTACTTTTGTATCCCATTAGACTGTATGTTTGGGTTTCCCAGCTGGCGTGAGTGGTAAAGAACCCACATGCCAATGTAGGAGACGTAAGAGATGTGGGTTTAATTCCTGGGTCAGGAAGATCCAGTGGAGGAGGGCATAGCAACCCACTCCAGTATTCTTGCCTGGAGAATCCCATGAACAGAGGAGGCTGGTGGGATTCCGTGGAGTTGCAAAGAGTCTGATGTGACTGAAGAGACTTAGCACACATGCAGACCATATCTTCATGTATTTAAAACACTCTGAATAGCTTTGCTTGGTGTGAGATGCTCAATAGTGTACTTTCTTTCCTCCCCTTTCCCTCCCCCTTTTCTTTTTCTTCTTTTTCTATGACAGAGGTATTCACTTTCCTTCCATTCTTCACTGTGTATCCACTGAAAACAGCTTCAAGTGACAGTGATGTGGGAGCTCTGAAAGTCTCCCTGGAGGCTGCCTGGTAAATGTCTCCAGAAAGTGATGATTTAAAAACTTTGAAGTTTAGGGACTTTGCTTCACAGTCTTGGGACTTATATATGATGCAAAAATAATCCTTTAGAAGACTTTATAAAAACTATATATAAAATTCACTTAAGAGAAAAGTGAAAAAATAAAGCAGTGGACATTTTAGTGGTGACTGTAATCCAGAAATCCAAAGAGGTTTTACAACAATAACAGCAGCAACAGCAACAACTCATCAATCTTTGTAATTTTATGGCCACAGTTAGTGACAAGAAAACTTTTGAGAAGAAAAGGGGCATGGTGTATAAACATGTCAGGTCATAGGAACAGAATAGAGTCAAAGCAGACAGCAAAGTTTTGTGATGCATCACCTGGAGAAAAGCAAATCCAAGGTCAAGTGGAGGGCAAAGCTCCATGTTACATTTTCAAACCATATCTGAGTTTTCATTGATGTCTAAGTAAGAAATTTAGCTACTGAGAAGCATTTGAAACTCACTGCCTGAGATAATTTTGCTTAACAGTTATCGCTGGAATTTTATCTTTTAGGGAAAGGTCATAGCCCAGGGAGTGAAAACATTAGTGCCTTCAGATTAATCATCTTAGTCTAGGAAAGAGTAACCTGACTCAATACCCAGCTTTGGAAAAAATGGTTAGAATTCCTCTGCCCTAGGGGCTTCCCAGGTGGCACTAGTGGTAAAGAACACGCGAGCCCATGCTAGTGGTGTAAGAGATACAGGTTTGGTCCCTGGGTCAGGAAGATCCCCTGGAGAAGGGCATGGCAACCCACTCCAGTATGCTTGCCTGGAGAATCCATCCCATGCACAGAGGAGTCTGGCAGGCTACAGTCCATAGGGTCACAAAGAGTTGGACACAACTGAAGCAAAATAGCATGCATGCATGCCCTTAGGACAGATGGTATATGAACTAGTGATCGCTTGTAGAAGAACTTGAAGAATGATGAGAACCCAAAGGCTCAGTAATTGTCAATCATATTGTAATTAATTGGACTGATATCTGACAAAACCACTCAACTTATTGTTTCTTTTTTCATGTCTGGTCCATAGTATGATAGAAGAGTGAAACATATTTTTTTTCCCAAGCAAGCTGATAAAGATGTGTTTTATAACCAGACCAGAGATCTGGGTAGTATGAATCATCTTTGCAAATAAGTATCCAAAGTTTTATTGTTTGTTGTTGTCTAGGTAGAGATTGGTTTATGTCAAGTCAGTGTGCATGTATGTTCAGTCTTGTCTATCTCTTTGCAACCTCATGGACTACAGCCTGCCAGGCTCCTCTATCCATGGGATTCTCTCAGTAAGACTATTGGAGTGGGTTTCCATTTTCTTCTCCAGGGGATCTTCTCGACCCAGGGATTAAATACACATCTCCTGTGTCTCCTGAATTGACAGGCCAATTCTTTACCTCTGAGCCACCCAGGAAGCCTGCAAGTCAGTGTACTCTGTATTATAAAACTGACCCCTCAAACCACCTTTTTAACCCATCCCTGAACTATACATCCCCTCTAAATCTTATTTACTGCTTTACAGTAACTCACTACTATCCTTGTTATCCCCACTAGGCTCTATCTAGTGGAATTTGCATCATTTAGTAAAGAAAATTAAGTCTGTGTGGCTGTGTGTGTGTCCTGAAAGAGAAATCTGACAAAGAAGTTTCCTTCCTTTTAAAACTATATCAATAATTAGAAATGAAAAAGAAGTTACAACAGACAATGCAGAAATACAAAGGATCATAAGAGGCTACTATGAGCAACTAACTATATGCTAATAAAGTGGACAACCTAGAAAAAAATGGAAAAATTTTTATAAAAGTATAACTTTCCAAGACTGAACCAGGAAGAAATAGAAAATATGAACAAACCAATTACAAGCACTGAAATCAAAACCGATCAAATATTTTCCAACAAACCAAAGCCCAGAGCCAGAAGCCTTCATGGGTGAATTCTACCAAATGTTTAGAAAAGAGTTAACACCTATCCTGCTCAAAGTCTTCCAGAAAATTGCAGACGAAGAAAAACTCCCAAACTCATTTTATGAGGCCACCATCACCCTGATACCAAAACCAGACAAAGATGTCACAAATAAAGAAAATTACAGGCCAATATCACTGATGAACGTAAATACAAAAATCCTCAACAAAATTCTAGCAAACAGAATCTAACAAACATTAAAAGGATCATACATCATCATCAAATGGGGTTTATCCAAGGGCTGCAAGGATTCTTCAATATACACAAATCAATGTGATACATCATATTAACAAACTGAAAGATAAGCATATGATCATCTCAATAGATACAGAGAAAGCTTCCGACAAAATTCAACATTCATTCATGATAAAAACTCTCCAGGAAATAGGCATAGAAGGAACCTACCTCAACATAATAAAGACTATATATGACAAACCGAGATGAAACATTATTCTCAGTGGTGAAAAACTGAAAGAATTCCTCTAAGATCAGGAGCAAAACAAGGGTGCTCACTCTTGCCACTGCTATTCAATATAGTTTTAGAAGTCTGAGCCATGAAATCAGAGAAGAAAAAAAAAATAAAGGGAATCCAGATTGGAAAAGAAAAAGTAAGACTCTCACTGTTAGCAGATGACACAATACTGTACATAGAAGATCCTAAAGATGCCATCAAAAATTACTAGAACTAATCAATGAATATTATACAATCACAGGATATAAAATTAATACACAGAAATCCCTTGCATTCTTACACACTAACAATTAAAAAAATCAGAGAAATTAAGGAAACAATCCCATTTACCATTGCAACAAAAAGATTAAAATACCTAGGAATAAACCTACCTAAAGAGACAAAAGATCTGTATGCAAGGAACTATAAGACACTGATGAAAGAAATCAAAGACAACATATGGAGAGAGGTTCCATGTTCTTGGATTGGGAGAATCAATATTGTAAAAATGACTAAACTATCCAAAGCAATGTACAGATTCAATGCAATCCCTATCAAACTACCAATGGTATTTTTCACAGAACACAACAAAACATTTCACAATTTGTATGGAAACACAAAAGACCCTGAAGAGCCAAAGCAATCTTGAGAAAGATAAACAGAGCTGGAGGAATCAACCTTCCTGACTTCAAAGCTACAGTCATCAAGACAGTATTATAGTGGCACAAAAACAGAAATACAGACCAATGAAACAAGATAGAAAGCCCAGAGATAAACTCATGTATCTATGGACACCTTATCTTTGACAAAGGAGACAATAATACACAATGGAGAAAAGATAGTCTCTTCAATGAGTGGTGCTGGGAAAACTGGACAGCTACATGTAAAAGAATGAAATTAGAACATTTATGAATGCCATATACAAAACTAAACTCAAAATGGATTAGAAACTTAAATGTAAGGCTAAAAACTATAAAGCTCTCAGAGGAAAACATAGGCAGTACACTCTGACATAAATCACAGCAAGATCTTCTTTGGCCTACCTCCTAAAATTAAAGTCGCTCAGTCGTGTCTGACTCTTTGTGACCCCCTTGGAATTCTCCAGGCCAGAATACTGGAGTGGGTAGCTTTTCCCTTCTCCAGAGGATCTTCCCGACCCAGGGATTGAACCCAGGTCTCCTGTATTGCAGGTGGATTCTTTACCAACTGAACTATCAGGGAAGCCTGATTTACCTCCTAAAGTAATGGAAATAAAAGAAACATAAAAAAGTGGGATTTAATTAAACCTAAAAGGTTTTGTACAGCAAAGGAAACAATAAACAAGATTAAAAGACAACCATCAGAATGGGAGAAAATAATTGCAAGTGAAGCAACTGACAAAGGATTAATCTCCAAAATATGTAAGCAGCTCATACAGCTCAATATCAGAAAAACAATCCAATCAAAAAATGGGCAGAAGACCTAAACATATTTCTCCAAAGAAGATTTACAGATGGTCAATAAACACATAAAAAGATGCTCAACACTGCTCATTATTAGAGAAATGCAACTCAAAAATACAGTGAGATATCACCTCATACCAATCAGAATGGCTATCAATAAAAAACTGCAAACAATAAATCCTGGAGAGGATGTGGGTTATAGAGAACCCTACTGCACTGTTAGTGGGTATGTAAACTGATAAAGCCACTATGGAGAAGAGTATGGAAAGAATCCATCTGTCAATGCAGGAGATGCAAGAGATGTGGGTTTGATCTCTGGGTGGGGAAGATCCCCTGGAAAAGGAAACAAAAACTGGCTCCAGTACTCTTGCCTGGAAAATTCCATGGACAGAGGAGCCTGGTGGGCTACAGTCTATAGAGTCACAAAGAGTTGGACATGACTGAGCATGCATACACACACACACACACACACACACACATTCCTTAACAAACGAAGAGTAAAACTACCATATGACCCAGCAATCCCACTGGGGGGCATATACCCTGAGAAAACCACAATTCAGAAAGAATCATGTACCCTAATGTTCACTGCAGCACTATTTACAATAGTTAGGACATGGAAGCCACCTAGATGTCCATTGACAGTTGAATGATAAAGAAGTTGTGGAACATATATACAATGGAATATTACTCAGATATAAAAAGGAATGGATTTGAATCAGTTCAACTGAGGTGGATGAACCTAGAGCCTGTCATAGAGTGAAGTATGTCAGAAAGAGAAAAACAAATATCATATTAATGCATATACATGGAATCTAGAAAAATGGTACTGATGAGGATATTTGAAGGATAGGAATAGAGATGCAGATGTAGAGAACAAGCTCATGGACACAGTAGGGGAAGGAGAGGGTAGGATAAATTGAGAGAGTAGCATTGACATGTATATATACTATCATGTGTAAGATAGGTAACTAGCGGGGAGCTACTGTATAACACAGGGAGCCCAAGCTGGCACTCTGTGACAACCTAGAGTGGTGGAATAAGGTGGAGGGAGGCTCAAAGGGGAGGGGATACATATAAATATAAATATGACTGACTCATGTTGTTGTATTGGTTTACAGAATTGTAAAGCAATTATCTTCCAGTTAAAAAAAAATTCAGATACAATTCTACAAAAGAACCCAAAAAAACAAAAACGATAAAACTATACCAAGTCTCTGGGTATTTCTTATTCTAGTAGTTTTCAAAATTTGGTCCCTTAACAAGTAGTATCATCATCATTTGGAAACCTGTTAGAAAGGAAAATACTTGGTTGGACTCCAGGGCTACTGAATCAGAAACTTTGAGGGTAGGCCCAGCAATCAGTGTTTTGACAAGATTTCCAGGTGAATCTAATGTACAGTTGCTCAAGTCTGAGAACCACCGTCTCCAAGCCATCTCTCCAATATTCCTAAAAATATCACCTCAGCTTGGACATACATCAAAAATATTAACACAGGCTATTTCTTTGAAATCCACAAATTTCTTTTTAATTAAAGATTACACAAATGTTTTTGCTCTCTTTCTGAATCTGGCACTAATTTAGTCATGGTGAATTCTATGTTATTATAATACACACATCAATAATTCATGGGTCCCCGACTCGTATGCCTTTGGGGACAGCAAGATAGCAGAGGTAAGAGAGATGGAAAACCAATGTAAGAAAGTAGAAAATACTAACAACTTTGTTAACAAATGGAGGCTTTGCTCCTTCCTGCTCAAGTTCACTAAAATATATATTTAAAAGAATATTGCCTTTAGAACACATCTTTGTACAACCTTTGGTTTACACTGAAGTCAATATAACAAAAAAATCTATTTAAACTCTACTCTGAAGAATTTGTAAATAGTGATTTTAATTCTGATTGCTGTTGGAATTACTTATATTAATATATAATACACACACACACACATATATATATCAGAGTAAATGAAATAAAAATGTATAGTACAGTAAATTTCTTTGCTTTGTGTTAGACTTTGGGAAACCAAAGTAGGGTCTATAAATTTTAAAGACTTGTGCAACTTTGAGATCTTTTTTGCAATGACGTGATCTTATTTCCACATCTGATTTCACTTAGCATTAAGAAATATATGCAAGAGCAAATACAAGACAGCTGCAACTTGAAAAGAAATCACAGTATGGGGAGGCAGAGAAACTAATGTAAGATATACTTCTTTGATCTAAGATCACCACTATACAGGACTCTTGGGTTTTTGGATAAAAAGTTAATATAAGTAAACCAAGTGTTACTAATTTTCTTTCATCTAGTGAATGTTTAGAAAAGAAAATTACATTTCTGGGTTCCTCCCCCACCTTTCTCAAGAGACAATATTGACTTTCTTGTTAGCATATATTCCCCTCATCTCCTTCAGCTCAAAATCTGAAAAATATTCTTTAAGCTAAAATGAGTTTGTTTTGTTGGACTTCTGGAAACTATACTGTAGTTTTAAATATCATTTAGAGAAAGGGTCTCTTTTTTCTTCCAAATTTACTGAGAAATAATTGACATATGACACATGTTTTAGGTGTACAGTGTAATGATTTGACTTACATCATGAAATAATTAACACAATAAGTTGAGTGAACATTCATCTCATATAGATACAAACTTAAAGAAATACAGATTTTTGAACAAAGAACTCTACTCTGAAGAGCTGGGTACAAAGCTTCTAACTGTCGGACCCAAAGAGCAAGTGAAACTAGATGAAGCACAAAAGAAAGAAAAGTCCACTTAGGAAAACCAGAAACTAGTGAAAAGTTTACTCAGGCAAAGCACTGGAGGAGAGACCTCCACAAAGACAGGAATGAAGAAAGACTTTAAGAGTAAAAACTGGAAAGGTTGGGCATAGGGGAGCAGCAACCAAGAAGGCAGAGTATTAAGAACCTGAGCTCACTTCCTCTCACAAGCATACCAAAAATTACAACTATGTGCAGAAAACCATCTGTGAAAAAGATTGGGAGAAGGAACCACAGCAAGATGGGTACGAGGGGCAGAGATGGGACATAATCAAACCTTATAACCTCCAGGTGGGCAACCCACAAACTGGAGAATAATTACAGCAGAGGTTGTCCCACAGGAGTGGCAGTTCTGACTCCACACCAGGCTGCCCAGCCCAGGGGTATGGCACAGGGAGGATGAGCACCCAGAGCATTTCACATTAAAGGTCAATAGGCTTAATTGCAGGAGCCCTCAGGGCTGGGAGGAATAGAGACTTCATCTTTAAAGGGTGCACATAAAACCTCATGTACACCAGGACTCTGGGCAAGAGCAGTAATTTGATAAAAGCCTGGGCCAAACCTACCTGCTGGTCCTAGAGAGTCTGCTGGAGACACTGGAGTGGCTGAGGCTCACACTGGGAACATAGACACTGGTGGTAGATATGTTAGTGAACATTCAGTTCCATGAACATTCCTGGCAGCTGCTGTGTTGGGTTATTAGAGCCAAGATTGGACACACCCATTCCTCAGACCAAACAACTGAGTGGGGATACAATTCCACCCATCAGCAGACAGTCTCCCTAAAGACTTCTTGAGCCCAAAGCTGCCTAGACATGGTCCTGCCCACCAGAGGGGTCGAGACTTGGCTCTTCCCATCGGTAGGCAGGCGCCAGCCCTTCTAGCCAGAAGGCCTGCACAGGCCTCTAGACGAGCCTTACCTACCAGCACGTTGACATCAGAAGCAAGAAAACTATGATCCTGCAGCCCACAGAATGAGACTGCCAACAATAAGTCAGACCATACCCTGGGACAAGCTGGGCCCTGGCCCTTCCCATTAGCAAGACAGTGCAAACTTTGGGACATATTAACCACAAACTCAACTGTATCAAGGACTGACCCCTCTCCATCAATGATCTAAAACAAGCCCTGGGATCCTTGAGCCCTGCAATCAGACTAGAAACAAGCTCTGCCTGCAAACAGTCAGGCACTCACCCCAGGATCTGTCTTTACCTGTTTACCTGACAGTTGGTGGACCTTGATTCCACCCATCAGTGAGCCAGTACTAACTCCAGGGAACCCTGCTGCTGCTGCTGCTGCTGCTAAGTTGCTTCAGTCGTGTCCGACTCTCTGCGACCCCATAGACGGCAGCCCACCAGGCTCCCGCATCCCTGGGATTCTCCAGGCAAGAACACTGGAGTGGGTTGCCATTTCCTTCTCCAGTGCGTGAAAGTGAAGTCACTCAGTCGTGTCCGACTCCTAGCAACCCCATGGACTGCAACCTACCAGGCTCCTCCATCCATGGGATTTTCCAGGCAAGAGTACTGGCTCTACAAATATCCATCTCATGACCAAGTCCTGCTAAAGAGCAGTCAGCAGCATCTACACAAGGCAGGGCCTGACAACCAGCCAAATTAGGAGCCAACCAAGCCTACCAGACAGCTTATCTAGTCAGTCTATGATAACAGGAGGACACACGCAGCCCTTTTAGGGGGAAAAACCTAGAGCATATAGCTTGGGTGATGAGAAGGTAGAACACTGCTTGGATGCAAAGGACATTTCCTACAGAAGGCTACTTCTCTAAAATCAAGAAATATAACTAACCTACAAAATACATAAAAATGCACATAGCAACTTAAACAAAATGAGGCAGCAGAGGAATATGTTCCAGATGAAGGAACAAGATAAAACCCCAGAAGAAGGGACTTCCCTGGTGGTTCAGTGGTTAAGACTGTACTCCCAATGCAGGGGGCCTGGGTTCAATCCCTGATCAGGGGACTAGATCCCAGACGCCACAACTAAGAGTTTACACGCTGCAACTAAGGAGTCTGCATGCTGAAATGAAGATCAAAGATTCTGCAGCCTGCAACTAAGAGCCAGTGCAACCAAATAAATAAATATTAAAACACACACACATACACACACACACGAAGAACTAAGTGACCTGGAGATAGGCAACCTAGCTGAGAAAGAATTCAGAGTAATGATTGTAAAGATGATCAAAGAATTTAGAAGGAGGATAGATGCATTGAGAGAAATTAGTTTCTTAAACAGTAAGAAAATATAAGAAGCACCAGAGAAGAAACATACATAAATGAAAAAATACACTAGAAGGGATCTAGAATACATTAAATGATATAGAAGAAAAAATGGGTCAGTTAGAAAACAGTAGTGTAAATCACTGCCATTGAGCAGAAAAAAAAATTGAGTGAAAAGAAATAAGAACAATTTAAGAGATCTCTGGGACAACATCAAGCACCTTAATATTTGCATTTAAGGAGTCCCAAAAGGAGGAGAGAGAGAGAAAAGTCCTGAGAAAATATTAGAAGAGATAATAGTCTTCCTAAGTGATCAATATAAGTCTGAATTTGGCAATAAGGAATTCATGATCTGAGCCACACTCAGCTCCCTGTCTTGTTTTTGCTGACTGTATAGAGCTTCTCCATCTTTGGCTGCAAAGAATATAATCAATCTGATTTCGGTGTTGACCATCTGGTGATGTCCATGTGTAGAGTCTTCTCTCATGTTGTTGGAAGAGGGTGTTTGCTATGACCAGTGCGTTTTCTTGGCTAAACTTTGTTAGCCTTTGACCTGCTTTCTGTACTCCAAGGACAAATTGGCCTGTTACTCCACGTATTTCTTGACTTCCTACTTTTGCATTCTAGTCCCCTATAATGAAAAGGACATCTTTCTTGGGTGTTAGTTGTAGAAGGTCTTGTAGGTCTTTATAGAACTGTTCAACTTCAGCTTTTTCAGCATCACTTTTTGGGACATAGACTTGGATTACTGTGATACTGAAAGGTTTGCCTTGGAAATGAACAGAGTTCATTCCGTCATTTTTGAGATTGTATCCAAATACTGCATTTCAGACTCGTGTGTTGATTATGAAGGCTACTCCATTTCTTCTAAGGGATTCTTGCTCACAGTAGTAGATATAATGGTCATCTGAGTTAAATTCACCCATTCTGGTCCATTTTAGTTCACTGATTCCTAAAATGTCCATGTTCACTCTTGCCATCTCCTATTTGACCACTTCCAATTTATATTGATTCATGGACATAACATTCCAGGTTCCTATGTAATATTTTTCTTTACAGCATCAGACTTTACTTTGAACACCAGTCACATCCACCACTGGGTGTTGTTTTTGCTTTGGCTCCATCTCTTCATTCTTTCTGGAGTTATTGCTCCACTAATCTCTCCAGTAGCATATTGGGCACCTACCAACCTGAGGAGTTCATCTTTCAATGTCCTTTTTTTTTTTTTGCCTTTTCATATTGTTCATGGGGTTCTCAAGGCAAGAATACTGAAGTGGTTTGCCATTCCCTTCTCCAGTGGACCACATTTTGTCAAAATTCTCCACCATGACCCATCTATCTTGGGTGGCCCTACAGGGCATGGCTCATAGTTTCATTGAGCTAGATAAGGCTGTGGTCCACGTGATCAGATCGGTTAGTTTTCTGTGACTGTGATTTTCATTCTGTTTGCCCTCTGATGGATAAGGATAAGAGGCTTATGGAAGCTTCCTGATGGGAGAAACTGACTGAAGGGGAAATTGGGGGTCGGGGGGCATGCTCAGTAAATCTTTAATCCAACTTTATGTTGATTGGTGGGGCTGTGTTCCCTGTTATTTGACCTGAGACGAAACTATGATGGAGGTAATGAAGATAATGGCGGCCTCTTTCAAAAGGTCCCATGCATGAACTGTTGCACTGAGTGGACCTGACCCTGCAGCAAGCCACCGCCAACCCACATTTCTGCAGGAGACTCATGGACACTCATGGGCAAGTCTGGGTCAGTCTCTTATGTGGTCACTGCTCCTTTCTCCTGGGTCCTGGTGTGCACAAGGTTTTATTTGTGCCTTCCAAGAGTGTGTTTTACAGTCCTATGTAAGTTCTGGCAGCTCTATAGTAGGGTTAATGGTGACCTCCTCCACGAGGGCTTATGCCATACCTAGGTCTCTTGCACTCAGAGCCCCTTCTCCTGCAGCAGGCCACTTCTGACCTGTACCTCCACAGGCAACACTCAAACCCTCAAAGGCTGGTCTGGCTCAGTCTCTGGAGAGTTTCCCAGGTGTGCAGAAGGTTTTGTTTGAACCCTCTGAGTGTCTCAGGTGGGTGTGGGTTTGATTCTAAATGTGATTTCACCACTCCTACTATCTTGCTGGGGCTTCTCCTTTGCCTTTTGATATGGGGTATATTTATTTGGTGGGGTCCAACATTCTCTTGCTGATGCTTGTTCAGCATCAAGCTTTAATCTTGGAGTTCTTGCAGGAGAAGATCAGTGCATGTTCTTCTACTCAGCCATCAATAAATGCATTTATTTATCATAAATTAAATCCCTTACACTTATACAGTGGAAGTGACAAATAGATTTAAAGCATTAGATCAGATCTGATAGAGTGCCTGAAGAACTATGGACAGAGGTTCCTGACACTGTACAGGAGACGGTGATCAAGACCATCCCCAAGGGAGAAAAAATGCAACAAGGCAAAATGGTTGTCTGAGGAGGCCCTACAGATAGCTGAGAAAATAAAAGAAGCTAAATGCAAAGGAGAAAAGGAAAGATATACCCATTTGAATGCAGAGTTCCAAGGAATAGCAAGGAGAGATAAGAAAGCCTTCCTCAGTGATCAGTGCAACTAATAATAAAGAAAATAATAAAAGAAAACAATAGAATGGGAAAGACTAGAGATCTCTTCAAGAAATTAGAGATACCAAGGGAACATTTCAGGTAAAGATGGGCTCAATAAAGAAAAGAAGTTGTATGGACATAACAGAAGCAAAAGATATTAAGAAGAGGTGGCAAGAATACACAGAATAACTATACAAAAGATCTTCATGACCCAGATAATCACGATGGTGTGATCACTCATCTAGAGCCATACATCCTGGAATGTGAAGTCACATGGGCCTTAGGAAGCATCACTAAGACCAAAGCTAGTGGAGGTGATGGAATTCCAATTGATCTATTTCAAATCCTAAAAGATGATACTGTGAAAGTACTGAACTCACTATACCCGCAAATTTGGAAAACTCAGCAGTGGCCACAGGACTGGAAAAGGTCAGTTTTCATTCCAATCCCAAAGAAAGGCAATGCCAAAGAACGTTCAACCTACTGCATAATTGCACTCATCTCACACGCTAACACGGGATTTTCCAGGCAAGAGTACTTCACTTTCACCTTTCACTTTCATGCATTGGAGAAGGAAATGGCAACCTGCTCCAGTGTTCTTGCCTGGAGAATCCCAGGGACAGTACAGCCTGATGGGCTGCCGTCTATGGGGTCGCACAGCATCAGACATGACTGAAGCAACTTAGCAGCAGCAGCAGCACACGCTAACAAAGTAATGCTCAAAATCCTCCAAGCCAGGCTTCAACAGTACATGAATTGTGAACTTCCAGATGTTCAAGCTGGATTTAGAAAAGGCAAAGGAACCAGAGATCAAATTGCCAACATCCTCTGGATCATTGATAAAGCAAGAGAGTTCCAGAAAAACATCTACTTCTGCCTTACTGACTACACCAAAGCTTTTGACTATGTGGACCACAACAAACTGGAAAATTCTTCAAGAGATGGGAATATCAGTTACCTGCCTCCTGATAAATCTATATGTGGATCAAGAAGCAACAGTTAGAACTGGACATGGAACAAAAGACCAGTTCCAAATTGGGAAAGGAGTATGTCAAGGCTGTATATTATCATCCTGCTTATTTAACTTATATGCAGAGTACATAATGTGACATGCCGGGCTGGATGAAGCACAAGCTGGGATCAAGACTGCCGAGAGAAATATCAATAACCTCAGATATGCAGATGACACCACCCTATGGCAGAAAACAAAGAAGAACTAATGAGTCTCCTGATGAAAGTGAAAGGTGAGAGTGAAAAAGTTGGCTTAAAACTCAATATTCAGAAACTAAAATCATGGTGTCTGGTCCCATCACTTCATGGCAAATAAGATGGGGAAACAATGGAAACAGTAAGAGACTCTATTTTCTTGGGCTCCAAAATCACTGCAAATGGTGACTGCAGCCATGAAATTAAAAGACACTTGCTCCTTGGAAGACAAGCTATGTCCAAACTAGACAGCATATTAAAAAGCTGAGACATTACTTGCCAACAAAGGTCTGTCTAGTCAAAGCTATCGTTTTTCCAGTAGTCATGTATGGATGTGAGAGTTGGACTGTAAAGAAAGCTGAGTGCCAAAGAAATGATGCTTTTGAACTGTGGTATTGGAGAAGACTCTCGAGAGTCTCTTGGAGTGCAGGGAGATCAAATCAGTCAATCCTAAAGGAAATCAGTTCTGAATATTCATTGGAAGGACTGATGCTGAAGCTGAAACTCCAATACTTTGACCACCTGATGCAAAGAACTGACTCACTGGAAAAAAACCCTGATGCTGGGAAATATTGAAGGCAGGAGGAGAAGGAGATGACAGAGGATGGGATGGTTGGCTGGCATCACCGACTTGATGGACATGAGTTTGAGTACACTCAGGGAGTTGGTGATGAACAGGGAAGCCTGGTGTGCTGCAGTCCATGGGGTCGCAAAGAGTCGGACATGACCAAGCAACTGAACTGAAAAAGGAATACTGCCTTCTTGGAAAGATTTTTTTATGATAGACACACAATTTTAAAATGGATACCAGTAGGAAGAATATTTGGTGATGGACAGGGAGGTCTGGCGTGCTGTAATTCATGGGGTCGCAAAGACACGACTGAGTGACTGAACTGAACTGAAGGAAGAATACTGGGTATTGGCTATTAAAAATGTAAGGATACCATCTTAAAATGGCAACATCAAATGAAGTATCTTCTTGGTCTCAATAGAAATTGGTACTTTTATTAACTACTTCTAGAAGAAACAGGAATGAAAATATCACAAAGCTTGTATTCATGGTTTACTCAGATAGCTAAACTCTGGTTCTACTGTGATTTGTTGTAATCCATTAGTATCAAAAAGCATGAGTTAGTACAGAAGAGCCTGACTTGACCTGGTCTTAGTGTCATGTATCATCTTGCTGTTTTTGTTTTTTTTTTTTTACTTTTTGGCTTGCAAGCAGTCTTGGAAGAACTAAAATATAGGGCAGCTAAGTTACTCAACTTACCAGACCTACAAAGAAATCAGAGTTGATTTTAACTATTCTATGAGACAAATAGAGGAAAAAACACTCTTCAAATAAACCTCTCTTCAAATTACTTCAAGTTCTAGAAATGTTTTGAAACTTATATTTCCTATGCAACTATAGAGGTTTTAGTCCTCCTTAACAATTTTATTACCCTCCAATTCTCATAGAGCCAATTATGTGTATAGAAACATACTCAAAGCAGTATTAAGGGCAAGATTACAACAAACAATCCTTTCCACCTCGGTCTAAAAATATCCATTCAAGGGTAGGGATGGGCAAAGTCAAAAGAAGTGCTAGGTACCAAATGTGTCATAACATTGGTTCATTGATTGGAGGTATAAATGTAATTTCCTCTTAAATTGAATTGCATAAGTTTCAGTTTAGCAGTATTAGACTATGATAATCATATGAGCATTTTGGTACTTTTCAATTTAATTTAGCATTTATTTCAAGAGGAGCAGTCTACAGGGAATCGACATGAATAGAGCCTGCTTACAGGTGACACCTGGGAAGAATATTGACTAGATTGGCATTTAAAACTCCTAAAAGAATGGCATTGAAATACATATAATATCATATATAGAACGAGTCTCCAGTCCAGGTTCAATGCACGATACTGGATGCTTGGGGCTGGTGCACTGGGACGACCCAGAGGGATGGTATGGGGAGGGAGGAGGGAGGATGGTTCAGGATGGGGAACACATGTATACCTGTGGCAGATTCATTTTGATATTTGGCAAAACCAATACAATATTTTAAAGTTTAAAAATAAAATTAAACAAACAATCCTAAAACTCCTAAGTCAAGTATTAGTGCTGGGTGCATTTAAGCCCAAGGGGATGTCAGTACTTTCCAGGCATTTGTGAGTTTGGTGTGTGTGTTTGTGTGTATGTGTGTGTGAAGTATGCTCATCTCAAGGGAACTCAGTTGACATTAACACTGGCTGGTTATGCATGATTCTACTAGAAATCATTCTGCCATGAAGGATGAAATGAGCAGTGTTACTGTACCTAACAGAGTTCTGCAGCATTTGGCAGCAGTGAATGTTACCACTCAACGTCTATTTTCCTTGAGCCAGAAAGTCACACAACCACTTAAGAATATAAGAATTTCTATACCATCTGACAGCCTTATATTCTCACTTCACAGAGATGAAATGACAAGGCCACAGGAATTGATGAGTAGGTTTTAAAATAGAATGAAGCTTTTATAAATCTCTAGTATAAGGCATTAAGCTCCTTTTTGTTTAGTTCAGAGATAAGGATATAGCTCAAACTAAATATACTCTCAACAATACATCAGAGGTCTGCAGACATGGCTCTGTTGTTTGAACTACTTTGCTTTATAACACAAAATACCTATAAGTTTTGAAGACCATTCTCTTCAAATCAGTTGGTACATGTGTGATGCTATGGCTATCTGCCTTTGAAAAAATGAACCAATGCTGCGTTAGCTGGCAAGTGTTTAAAAAAAATACAGAAGCCACCATTGGTTCTAGCCATGCAGCAGATCTGCATAGGCGTAACCTTGGAATTTCAATGTTACTTTAATGACCTGACTGAGTGAAAAATTGTGTGGGGTTTTATTTAGGAATCTATTCTTATGTGTTGCCCAGATTTCTAGCTTGAATTAAGTAGGTGAAAAAAATGAGCCAGCAAACCGATAGAACTATGGATGCAAATGAAGTTTTCACACAGAATTTTCATTATTTAGTTCCATAGGATCTTAATAATTGTTGCATGTCCAAAACGGCTTTGTGGTCAAGTGAGTTTAGAAAAGTTGAGTTTAGTAAAGCTGAACAGATTTCTTTACCATATAATTACTTGGACTTTTTATATGATAATGCACATTTTGAATCTCTAACGATTATATATATATATACATATGTATATATCTCTAACAACATTTTTTTAATAGTCTCGATAAAGTTGGGCTCCTCAGGTCTGGCATCCTGTTGAGAGTCATGAATTGGCTGTGTAATCTTATCTGAATCACTTAGCCTCTCTTGACCATATTTTCTTCCTTAGTAAAATTAAAAGAATGAACTACATGACATTTCAGGCTTTTGCAGCTCAAACTAAGTCTCTGTTTTGTGGAAGTATATTATATGCTGAATTTATTTAAACCCTTCCTTTAACTGTGAATTAGCATTTTAAAATAATAAATGCTTACTGAGTTTACTTCTTCTTCCACTTGACTCAAAACAATTCATACATTTTAGCTGGTATTCCCTAGCTGATATTTCCAAGATTTGCAGTAAGTTTGTTAAAACCAAGAAGCTGTCTTCTGAATTCAAACACCTGAAATCCCTTGGGCTTTTCCTTTGTCATTATGCAGTCAATTTTCTTTGGCTTCCTAAACCACTCAACATCACACCCAGTGGCATTGCCCAAAATAGATTAGAATCCTTGGTAAGTCTCTCCAAATCATTTGCTTTTCCAGGGTATCTGGTTCTAGGTCACAGAGTTAACAAGGTCATTCCCTTTGGGACCCAAGGACAAGACAGTGTCTGGATCCATGTAGGGAAAGGATGTGGTCCTCTCAATGTGGGCCAACAACTCAGTGGCTCATATTACAACATGAGGGCACCTGCTTAGACACCATAGCATTACTTTCTAGGGTGAGGTTTTATTGTCATTCTAGCAGTGCAGCTCACAAGATGGTATTCCTTTTGTATATTTTACCCTTTTGCTTAACTATCTCCTGGGACATAATTATCTTTGAAGGTTTTTTTTTTTTTTTTTCAGTTGATGGAAATAATCAATCAAGATGAAATAGATGGATATTTTCCTGCCAATGTCAACTGATGTAAACTGTCTTAGTTGAGAGAGAAATTATCCACAAAACAATGTTTTAGTTTATTTATAGAAATTGCCTCAAAAATAAGTTTCACAAGAATCTCACACTAACCACCTCAACTTTTTCTAAGAAGGAAAAACAGACAAGACTTGAAAAAGATTCCTCATAATATTGTATGTCTGGTGAAACTTAACAAAAAAAAAATAGTATGAATAAGCAATAGTATTGATGCTCCTCTTTTGGAAAAACATATATACTTATAATCTGGAAAGAGCCAATTTGTGGTAGACTAAGGAGCATGGCTGTTCAGCAGGTGTCTGTGCTATTGCTCCAAATATTCTGCTTCCTTCTAAGTGGGAGCCAAGAATATGGTCTTATTTATGCCTTCTGGTTCCTTCTTTTCAATATTCACTCCCACTCATCTTTTTTCCCAAGAAAACAACAGTGCATATAATCAAAAGCAAATATTTCTTCTTCTGCTCTTTGTTGGATCAACTCATGATAATTAGAAAAGAATTACCACTTGTGTTAAAGAAAAAGGAATATTATGTTAATAAAAATTTTTCTTCTGCAATGCCCTCAAGGCTGATAAAATTGTCTGGGCCAATCTGTGGGGCAATCAGGACATTTTAGCCTTCTCAGAATAGCCTACATATGTCCCCATTGTCCCAGAACAATATCTTAATCTGCTGGCGTGCTGGCCTATTGTTTCATCAGGGAGGCATGCTTGGCTTTTCAAGGGATTGCATGCAACAGAGTTCCTTCCCGGGAGTAATTGACCCCCAAGAATGTCCTGGAAACAGGCAGCTTGTGGCCTCATTTGAGTGGTGTGGCAGTTTTTGGGAACCAATCCATTATTCTTTGCCCCTATATAACATTGAGCCACTTAGAGTTGGCTTCCTTGTTTACTCTTCTCAATTTCTCTTCTTTGGTTTGTGCCAAGAACAGTTATCTTAGGTCTTCATCTGCATTTATAAATATAATAAGATGGAAGGTAGACAAGTCACTAGAGACCTTAGAGGCAGGGCTAACTTGTGGCAAAATCATGAAGTAGTTGCGTGGGGAAAGAGGTGGAGGAAAGGTTTTCCAGTTCCTTTCTAGAATTGCCTCCTAGCACTTCCTCCAAATTTGAAGATGCAGGCACACAGGAGCATTCTTTATTCCTGCTCTCTCTCTCTGAGGTCTCTCCTGAATCCCCTTTATATCCTCTGCTGATAATCAATCCTTTCTAAAACTTCATTTTTTTTCCCCTCCAAGATACCCACTGATAACAAAAAGTATGCTGTCTCTCTCTCTCTTATTATTTGCATCTTACAGCACTGAAGACCAAAAGCCTTAATAACTCCACAGAATCAAAGGGAAAATATGTTACAGTAGAAGAATTATTTACTGCAGGAGTCAGTTCTTTGTAATAAGAAATCCAGATTTGATGAGACTAAGAATTACTATTAAATCATTGCATGTCAAAGTGACAATCATGCAAATTTATGGCAACACATTTTATCTAGAATTGTCTTCTGTCAATACTATAATTGGATCTGGAAATAGCAGGCAGATAATTAAATACTGACCCAAACAAAAATTTCCACTCTCTTCTAATATTACATGTAAATGCTTTTTGCCTTGAGACTTCCCTTTGTTACACCAGGCAGCCTTCAAAATAAGCATCTTATTTTGCAGGTATTTAGGTAAGAGAGCTTTAAAAGTTCCCAATTAGTGGTATTCATAGACTTGTTATGACTTTTTAGGCTTTTAACTGTCTTCCAAGACTTAATTATGGCTCAGATCTTTGGCTTGCTCACGAAATATGCTTCAAATCAATTCAGTTGCTCAGTTGTGTCCGAATCTTTGTGACCCCATGGACTGCAGTATGCCAGGCTTCCCTGTACATCACCAACTCCAGGAGCTTACTCAAATTCATGTCCATCTAGTTGGTGATGCCAGATAATCATTCCATCCTCTGTTGTCCCTTTCTCCTCCTGCTTTCTATCTTTTCCAGCATCAGGGTCTTCTTCAATGAGTTAGTTCTTCCCATCAGGTGGCCAAAGTATTGGAGTTTCAGCTTCAACATCAGTCCTCCCCATGAATATTTAGGACTGATTTCCTTTAGGATTGATTGGTTTGATCTCCTTGCAGCCAAAAGGACTCTCAAGAGTCTTCTCCAACACCACAGTTCAAAAGCATCAATTCTTCGGCGCTCAGCTTTCTTTATAGTCCAACTCTCACATCCATACATGACTACTGGAAAAACCATAGCTTTGACTAGATGGATCTTTGTTATTGAAGTATGCTTGATAAGTTTTTATGTTACATCTGCTGACCAAACTAGCTGGTTTAATTATCCCAAACACGTTAATAGAGGTTCACCCAGCAAGAGAGGAGCCAGCATTCCCCGGTGGCATCCCTCTGCCATTGCTGTGTGCTGTTTGCAGGGGACAGGCAGTGCCTGTGGTCATCACATAAATCACCATTTCTCCTTTGGCTGCAGCCCAAAGAACACCATGCCTCTCTCCATGGATGGGCTTGAAAGGGTTCAGGGTGAGGTGAATGCAAGAACAAGGGATTAGGGTGACTTTCACAGATGATGGGCTAAAAATGAGATATAGAAAGACCAGGGCTACAAGATGATATCATGCAGCCTGAACAGTTGTCTAGTAGAGAACTTTGTATATTACATTCATGAATGGAGAACAGGGTGGCTATTTCCTGAAACCATAAGAAAGTCATTTTAAGATAAGTTAAAGAAGTAGAATGAGACATCACTGATGAATCTCTCTGCCTTATGATAGCTTCTGAAAAGATGTTATAGCCATTGTTTTTAGGAGTTAATCATCTTAAATTGGAATTAGAGAGCCTGTGAGCAATTTACAACTGTGTGGCATAAGAAAAGAATTTAGATACCGACATTTAAGACACCACACAGGTTCCAAATAGGGATGTTATTTTTTCTAGCTGAGAATCATGGCCTTTTGGCAGGCAAAGTCTGTGCTCATAAGATGATAAAATGATCCCAGTGGAAAAAAAAAGAAAATCCCAGTGCATATTCAATTGCCTTCCCAGGTGACACAAACAGCTGTTGCAAAATCCCAGACCTCAGTCCCTGCCAGCCCTCAGGCTGCTGAGCACAGAAAACAAAACCATGACTCATGGTGAACATTCACTGCCCCCAAGGTGGATACAGTCACTTACACACACTCAACTTCAGGAAATTGGACTCAGTTACCTAGCTATCCATATCCCAGAGAGGAGGCCACCCCAATCTGTCTTTGACAGAATGCAAAGACATTTGGGGAGCCCATCTCCTTTTTACCCAACACTGAAGGAAGGAGTCTGTGTCCCTTAAGAAGAGGGTATAATCCACAATAACCTAGTTTAACCTCTTATTTCCTCTTTGCCTGATTTGCCTGGGACTCTGTGTTTGGGGAAGATGAATGTTTTGAGTTTGGTTTTTTTCCTTGAAAGTAAGGCAGGTTATCTTGGGACTCTATGATCTCAGCAGTTATGTGGCAGCCTTCAGAATCCTATGACCATGATCAGAAAAGTGGGTCCATTCCAGCTCTATAATTGTGATTTGGAACTTGGCAGATAAAGTTCAATTTCTGGATCAGACTGTTAAGACTAGTATCCTGAAAGTTTTTTCCTCCTTTTATTTTGCATTTTATGAAATGATGGATGTTCACTACACTTACTGTGGTAATCATTTCATGATATAAGTGAATTCTGTAAACATTAAATTTATAAAGTGCTGTATGTCAATTTTATCTCAATAAAACTAAAAGAAAAAGATAACCTGAGTACACAATCATAAAAAAAAAAGATTAGTATCCTGAAAATCTTAGAAACTTGGAAAGGTCAACATTAAATATTGAAAAATGACCCAAACAATTCAACCGAGAACTGGAGATGTACATTCAAACACTTCCCAGACCCAGGCAGGTACCATGAACAAAAGAAGCAGGCCACGAACCTGGTGTGTGGTATGGACAGGAAGTGGTGAGGACCATGGCGAGTACCGGGACCCGGTCTCAACTAAACAAGAGGAAGAAGCTGAAGCTTGGCAATAACCAATTGAGGACACATGAGGAGGTGGGCCCACGGTTGACAGTTCCACTTTTTTCAAGAAAAGCCAGAAATCCAACTTAGTAAATGACACACTGATTTTTAAATATCAGCCACTAATTTAATCACTCTGTAATTCAAATAAGATATGTCTATCAATTGGGTTATGAGCTACCAATTTTTGACCTGTGGTACAGGAAACATTACAATATAGACATTTTCACTGATGCCTTACATGGGAGTTTCTAAAACTCTGAATTCCTACTTCTGAGATTCTGGGGATAAAGGATGATGCCACTGCAAGGGTGAATGTTCTTTGAAGGTTCTTTTTTTCTTTAAAAATCTATGCTTGACATTTAATAAATGCTTTTTTATGATAATGGCAAAAAATGTGCTAATTTTACATTTCTTCTCCATAATATATTTGTGTTCACTTTCAAATTTTGTTTTGGGTTGCTTACCTTTGTGCCTAGCATAAAACAGCTTTTCAATACGTATCTGTGAAATGAATGTGTGGAGTACAATTGGTACTTCTGGAAGATACACCTTGTTGATTCTGTTGTTTTATGTCCTCCAGTGTGAGAAACATACACTAGCATATAAAGTGCCATGGTCACTCAGTTGGTAGGTTCTGGAATTGGTGGCATCACCAGCAAGGCAGCATTGTACTGCTTGGAGCTCTTCACCAAATTCAACCCACAAGAGATTTCAGAGGGGTCTTGAATTGTTGCTTTCATCATTTGGGTTCAGTTTTCAGCCTCCTGCATCCCCTCACTCTCTTTTCCCCATATATTTATGAAGTACCCACTATCTTTAAGAAAAGGGAGATGAAGTAGTAAATAGACAACTTTATAATCCAACACAAATAATGAAATTAGAGGTGAAGTAGTTGAGTCTGGGGCCCTGGACATATAAAAATTACGCTGAGTTACATATTCTATCCTTTTCCATTTCAAGGGATTCAGTCCTACAGACTCTACCCTTGATTTGAATATCTATTGTTGCATAAATTTAGTGATGTAAAACAACAACAATACCTTATTATTTACTTCTCTTTGTTCTTTGAACTGAGTGGTCTGAGGCTGTTCTTGTTTAAGGTCTCCCTGCTGTTGCAGTCAGACAGTAAGTGAATCTAGAGTTATCTCAAAGCCTTCCTTAACAATGACCATGACAGGAGTCAGCTCAAAGCCTTCCTCACTTACCTGTCTGACAATTGATGGAGACTATGGCAGGAATCTTAGCAGAGGCTGCTAGCTAGAATGCCTACCTTCCACCTCTCCATTTGGCCTGGGCTTCCTCACACAATGGCAACTGAGCATTAATACATTATTGACCAGCGACGTATTAATCTGTCTTTTGTTACCCAAACATTATTGACTGGAGACATTTCAATATTCACTTACATAACAATTTGCTGGCCACAGGAATTGGTTTCTGCAAAAATCCCCTAGTCAATAATGTGTTAAGGTCAAAATTCCAAGCAGGAAGGTAGAAGCTGTATTGCCTTTTCTAACTTAGCCTCAGAAATCCCATAGTTTCACTTCGGCTGCATTCTCTTAGTCACAAAGCCCTGCCCTGTTTTAAAGGAAGAGGACACTGTATCCACCTCTTAAAAGGAGTACTGTCAAAGAATTTGCAGACATTTTTTAAAACTACTACAACTTAGGGGAAAATGTCCAAGATGGCAGAGTAGAAAAACTCCGAGCTCACCTCAAGTTCAACAAAATCACTACTATCTTCAGAACAACCAATGATGAAAAAGACTGGAACCTAAAAGAAAAGATCTTCTGCCACTAAAGACAAAAGAAGGAACCACAACAAGACAGGTAGGAGAGGTGGACTCAAGAATATAATCAAATCCTATACCAACTGGGTGAGTGACCCATATTGCAGAGGTTCTCCCACAAGAGTGAGAGTTCTGAGCCCACATCAGGATCCCCAAGTCTGGAGGTCTGGCACCTGGAAGATGAACCTACAGAGCATTTGCCTTTGAAGGCTAGTGGGGCTTAAGTGAAAGACCACCACAGGACTGGTGAAATGGAGACTTCAGTCTTAAAGGGAACATACAAAATACTCATGCACAGTGGGACCCAGGGCAAAAGTAGTATTTTAACAAAAGCCTGGGCCAGACCTAACTGCTGGTTTTGGAGAGACTCCTGGAAAAATGGGGAGGTGGCTAACTGCAGCTCAGCTAGGGACATAGACACAAGTGGCAGATATATTTGGGAATGTTCAACACCATGAACACACTGCTGGAGGCTGCCTGCTTGGCTCATTAGTGCCAAGACCTGGCCCCACCCAACAACCTATAGGCATCAGTACTGGGACACTGCAGGTCAAACAACTGGGCAGGGACACAACCCCGCCTATCAGCAGACAGGCTGCCTAAAAATGACCTGAGCCCACAGCCACTCCTTGACATGCCCCTAGGTATGGCCCTGGCCATGAGAGGACCAAGACCCAGATCCAGCCACCAGTGGGCAGGCACCAGCACTTTGTGCCAGGAAACCTAAACAAGTCTCTAGACCAGGCTCACCCAACAGGTGGCAGGCATCAGAAGCAAGAAAACTATGATCTTGCAGCCTATAGAAGGAGTCTGCCAACAGCAAGCCAGATCCTACCCTGGGACCAGCTGGGCCCTGGCACTGCCTACTATCAGGTCAATGCAACCTTTGGGCCACCCTGGACTCCATACCCAACTGTGTCAGAAACCAGCTCCTGCCAGCAAATGATCTGAAATGAGCTCTGGAATCTCTGAGCCCTGTAGCCAGATTCCAGAAAACCAGCTCTGCCTGCCAGTAGTCTAGCACTAACCCCAGGAGTTGGTTTCACCTGCCAATGGGTGGGCAACAGACCTAGTGTTTTCAGGATCCTGACTCTGCCCACCAGTGAGCCAGTACTAGCCACTGACCAGGTCCTAATAAATAGCAGCCAGCCTCAGCCACTCAAGGTAGGACCTGGCAACTTACCAGACTAACAGCCTACCAGACTGCCCACCATGCAACCCTCTTAGGGGGAAGCCCTATAGCGTATAGCCTGGATGATGAGCAGAAGTACACTGCTGCGACACATAGAATGTTTCTCTAGAAGGCCGCATCTCCAAGGTGGAGAAACACAATTAACCTATCACAAATGTAAAAATGCACATAGCAACTTAAACAAAATGAGGCAGCAGAGGAATATGTTCCAGATGAAGGAACGAGATAAAATCCCCAAAGAAAAACTAAGTGAAGAGGAGACAGGTAATCTTCCTGAGAAAGAGTTCACAGTAATGATTATAAATATGATTGAAGAATTTAAGAGGAGAATGGATGCACAGAGCAAGAAGTTAGAAGTTTTTAACAGAGTCAGGAAATAAAAAGAACCAGACAGAGATGAAGAATATAACAACTGAAATAAAAATACTAGGAGGAATCAAGAGTAGACTAGATGATACAGAAGAGCTGGAAGATCAGTAAGCTGGAAGGCAGAGAAACAGAAATCATTGCCACTGACCAGAAAAAAATGGAATGAAAAGAAATGGGGACACTATAACAGACTTCTTATAGCTGTCGTAAAGGTGGATTTAGAAAAGGCAGAGGAACCAGAGATCAAATTGCCAACATCTGTTGGATCATAGAAAAAGCAAGAGAGTTCCAGAAAAACATCTACTTCTGCTTCATTGACTATGCTAAAGCATTTGTGTGGATCACAACAAACTGTGGAAAATTCTTCAAGAGATGGGAATACAAGACCACCTTACCTGCTTCCTGAAAAATATGTATGCAGGTCAAGAAGCAACAGTTAGAAAGACATGGAACAATGAACCAGTTACAAATTGGAAAAGGAGTATGTCAAGGCTGTATATTGTCATCCTGCTTATTGAACTTATATGCAGAGTATATCATGCAAAATGCTGGACTGGATGAAGCACAAGCTGAAATCAAGATTGCTGGGAGAAATATCAATAACCTCAGATATCCAGATGACACCACCTTTATGGCAGAAAGAGAAGAGAAACTAAAGAGCCTCTTGATGAAAGTGAAAAAGGAGAGTGAAAAGGCTGGTTTAAAACTCAGCATTCAAAAAACTAAGATCATGGCATGTGGTCCCATCACTTCATGGCAAATAAATGGGGAAAAAAATGGAAACAGTGACAGACTATTTTCTTGAGCTTCAAAATTATTGCAGATGGTGACTGCAGCCATGATATTAAAAAAACGCTTGCTCCTTGGAAGAAAAGCTATGACCAACCTAGACAGCATATTAAAAAGCAGAGACATTACTTTGCCGGCAAAGGTAGGTATAGTCAAAGCTATTGTTTTTCCAGTAGTCATATATGGATGTGAGAGTTGGACCATAAAGAAAGCAGAGTGCTGAAGAATTGATGCTTTTGAACTGTGGTGTTGGAGAAGACTCTTGAGAGTCCCTTGTACTGCAAGCAGATCAAACCAGTCAATCCTAAAGGCAATCAGTCCTGAATATTCATTGGTAGAACTGATGCTGAAGCTGAAGGTTCAATACTTTGGCCACCTGATGTGAAGAAGTGACTCACTGGAAAAGACCCAGATGCTGGGAAATATTGAGGACAGGAGAAGAAGGGGACGACAGAGGATGAGATGGTTGGGTGGCATCACCGACTCAATGGACATAAGTTTGAGCAAGCTCCAGAGGGTGTGATGAACAGGGAAGACTAGCGTGCTGTGGTCCTTGGGGTCGTAAAGTGTGGGACATGACTGAGCGACTGGACTGAACTGTTAAGAGACCACTAGGACTATATCCAGCACCCTAATATTTGCATTTTATGGATCCCAGAAAGAATACAGAGAGAAAGGACCTGAGAAAATATTGGAAGAGATAATAGCTGAAAACTTCCCTAATCTGAGAAAAGAAACAGTCACTGAAGTCCAGGAAGTACAGAGTCCCATACAGGATGAACCCAAAGAGGAACACATCAAGACATATTATAATCAAAATTACGAAAATTCAAGTTAAAGAGAGAATACTAAAATCAGCAAAGAAAATGCAACAAATAACATACGACGAAACTCCTAGAAAGCCATCAGCTGATTTTTCAGCAGAAACTCTGCAGGCCAGAAGGTAGTGGCATAATATATTTAAATTAATGAGAGGAAAAAACCTGTAATTGGGAATACTCTATCCAGCAAGCCCCTCATTTGGATTTTTTGGAGAAATCAAAAGTTTTACAGATAAGCAAAAGCTAAAAGAATACAGCACCACCAAACTAGTTTTACAACAAATGTTAAAGGGACTTCTCCAGACAAAAAAAAAGGCCACAACTAGAAACAAGAAAATTACAAGATGAAAGATTTCACCAGTAAAGGCAAAGAGACTAAAGGTAGGAAATTATCCATATACAAAACTAATACGGAGGGTAAAAGAAAAGTAATAAAATCTGTATCCATAGTAAGCAATTAAAGGATACACAAAGCAATCAGATGCAAAATATAAAAACAGTGATCATGAGGGGAGGAGAGTACAAATGCAAGATTTTTTTTAATGTATCTGAAGCTAAGATCAGCATCATGCAAATCAAAAATCTAGAGTAAATATATACACAAAGAAAAAGGAATTCAAACATAACACGAAAGACAGTCAAGTCACAAGATCGGTAGTGATCAAGTCACAAGAGAACACAAAAGGGGAAAAGATTTTTAAAAAGTCCAAAATAATTAACACAATAGCAACAAGAAATACATATTGATAATTACCTCAAATGTAAAATGCACTAAATGCTGGAACCAAAAGATATAGATTGGCTGAATAGATTAAAAAAAAAAAAGCAAATCTCTGGCCAGGCTCACCAAGAAGAGAGGATCAAATTCAGCAAAATAAGAAATGAAAGAAGAGAAATAACAACTGATACAGCAGAAATACAAAAAAAGGAGAATAGCATGAACAATTATATGTCAAAAAATTGGGCAAGCTAGGAAAAAAAATAGGTTTCTAGAAACGTACAGTCCACCAAAATTGAATGAAGAAGAAATAGATAATCTGAACAGAACAATCACTAGACATGAAATAGAATCTGTAGTAAGAAAAAAAAAAAAACTGAACAAAAGTTCAGAACTGGATGACTTCACTGGAGAATTCCACCAAACATACAAAGAAGAATTTATACCAATCCTTCTCAAACTCTTCCAAAAGATTGAAGAGGAAGGAACACACCCATAGTCACTCTATGAAGCCCCCATCATCCTGATACCAAAACCAAAGACACTACCGAAAAGGAAATTACAGGCCAATATTGTAACGTTGTAATTACAATGGTAATACTGTAATTCACCAATATTGTTGATGAATATAGATGCAAGAATTCTCAATAAAATATTAGCAAACTAAATCCAACAACACATAGAAAGAATTATACACCATAGGTGTATAATGGCATTTATCCCAGGGTCAAAAAGTGATTCAACATATGCAAAATTAATGTGATACACCACATCAGCAAAAGGAAAGACAAACGCCACAAAAAATGAAAGACAAAAGACACACAGTCATCTAAATAAAGGCAGAAAAAGTATTTGATAAAATTCAACATTCCATTCATGATAACTCTTGCCAAAGTGCGTATAGAGGGAACATGTCTCAGCATAATAAAATCAATTTATGAAAAGCCCACAGTCAATGTAGTATTCAGTGAAAAGCTAAACGTATTCCTGCTAAAATCTGGAACAAGATCAGAATGCCCACTCTCACCACTTCTATTCAACATAGTATTGGAAGTCCTAGACACAGTAATCAGAAGACAAAGAAATAAAAGGTGTTTGAGTTACAAGGGAAGTGGTAGAATTGTCATTATATGCAGATGACATGTTACCATATATAGAAAACTGTAAAGACTCCACACAAAAACTGCTAGAACTGATAAACAAATTTGACAAGAAATTGTATTGGTAGGAACCAATACAATTCTGTAAAGCAATTACCCTTCAATTAAAACACAATTTTTTTAAAATTTTATTTTATTTAACTTTACAATATTGTATTGGTTTTGCCATATATCAAAATGAATCTGCCACAGGTATACATAATATTTTTATCAACAACAAATTCAGCAAGGTAGCAGGAAACAGACTAACATAGAGAAATCAGTTGCATTTCTTTATGCTGACAATGAAATACCAGAAAGAGAAAGCAAAAAGAACAATCTCCTTTTAAAAAACTTAGGGATAAACCTGACCAAGGAGGTGACTTATATGTTGAGAACTATAAAACATTGATAAAGGAAACTGATTCAAAACAAAAGGGAAGGATATCCCATGTTCTTGGATAAGACAAATTAATATAGTTAAAGTAGCCATACTACCCAAAGCAATCTATAGATTTAGTGCAATCCCTATCCAATCACCCATGACATTTTTCACAGAACTAGGAGAAATAATCCTAAAATTTATATGGAGCCACAAAGACCCAGAATTGCCAAATCAATCTTGAGGAAAAAAACAATAACAACAAAGCTAGAGGCATAGCCCCCCGGATTTCAGACAATACAACAATGGAATATATAGTAAGCAAAACAGTGTGGTACTGATACAAAAACAGACACATGGATCAATGGAACAGAATAGAGAGCCCAGAAATAGACCCAACACATCTATGGTCAGTTAATCTTCAACAGAGGAGGCAAGAATATACAATGGAGAAGAGACTCTTCAGCAAGTGGTGTTGGGAAAGCTAGACAGCCACAGGTAAGTCAATGAAGTTAGAACACACACACACAAACTCAAAATGGCTTAAAGATTCAAATATAAGACATGAAACCATAAAATTCCTTGAAGAGAACATCAGCAAAACATTCTCTGACATACATGATAGCAATGTTTTCTTAGGTTAGTCTCCCAAGGCAAAAGAAAAAGGAAAAGAAAAAAAAAAGTGGGACCTAATTAAACTTATAAGCTTTTGTCCAGCAAAGAATACCATAAACAAAATGAAAATACAACCTCTGGAATGGGAGAAAATATTTGCAAATGATGCAACCAACAAGGGGTTAATTTCCAAGTTATAAAAGCAGTTCAAAAAGCTCAATATCAAAAAACAAACAAACCAATCAAAAAATGGGCAGTATTTCTAAACAGACATTTCTTCAAATACATACAGATGGCCAATAGGCATGCAGAAAGATGCTCAATATTGCTACTTATTGCTTTTGAACTGTGGTGTTGGAGAAGACTCTTGAGAGTCCCTTGGACTGCAAGGAGATCCAACCAGTCCATCCTAAAGGAGACCAGTCCTGAGTGTTCATTGGAAGGACTGATGCTGAAGCTGAAACTCCAATACTTTGGCCACCTCATGCGAAGAGCTGACTCATTGGAAAAGACCCTGATGCTGGGAGGGATTAAGGGCAGGAGGAGAAGGGGACAACAGAGGATGAGATGGTGGGATGGCATCACTGACTAGATGGATGTGAGTTTGAGTGAACTCCGGGAGTTGGTGATGGACAGGGAGGCCTGGCGTGCTGCGATTCATGGGGTCACAGAGAGTCAGACACGACTGAGTAACTGAACTGAACTGAACTGATTGCTACTTATTGGGCTTCCCTGGTGGCTCAGATGGTAAAGAATCCACCTGCAATTCAGGAGACATGAGTTCAATCCCTGGGTTGGGAAGATCCCCTGGAGGAGGGCATGGCAACCCACTCCAGTATTCTTGCCTGGAGAACTCCCATGGACTGAGGACCCTGGCATGCTACACTTCATGAAATCGCAAAGAGTTGGACACAACTGAGTGACTAATTGTTAGAGAAATGAAAATCAATGGGGTATCACCTCACACCAGTCAGAATGGCCATCATCAAAAAATAGCCAGTGCTGGGGAGGGTTTGGAGAAAAGAGAACCTTCTTACATTGCTGGCAGGAATGTAAATTGGTGCAGCCACTATGGAGAATAGCATGGAGTTTCTTTAAAAATAGAGTTGCCACATGATCTAGCAATTTCACTCCTGGGCACATATCTGGAAGCAACACTACTTACAATAGCTAAGACAAGGAAGCAGCCTAAATGTAAACAGAAAGATGAATGGATAAAGAATACATGATATGGACTTCCCAGGTAGTCCAGTGGTTAAGAATCCACCTGCCAATGCAGGGGACAAAGGTTCAATCCCTAGTCTGGTAAGATCCCACATGCTGCAAAGCAGCTAAGCTCACACTCCACAACAACTGAGGCAGAGCTCTAGAGCCTGTGAGCCGCAACTACTGAAGCTTAAGTGCCTAGAGCCTAAGAGAAGCCACAAGGAGAAGCTCACTGCAATGAAGAGTAGCCCCTGCTCACTGCAACTAGAAAAAGCCCTCATGCAGTGAAGACCCAGCATGGCCAATAAATAAATAAAAATTTATAAAGAAAATGTGGTAGCTGAGAGACTAGCATTGAAACATATACATTACTATATGTACATTTATATAGCCAGTGGGAATTTGCTATATGATGCAGGGAGCTCAAATCTGGTGTTCTGTGACAACTTAGAGGGGTGGGATGGGAGGGGAAGGAGGTTCAAGAGAGAAGGGACATATGTATACCTATGGTTGATTCATGTTTTTGTATGGCAGAAACCAACACAATATTGTAAAGCAATTATCCTCCAATTAAAAATAAATCAAAAGCAAAAAAATGTCATATATATATAGATACACACACAATGGAATATTCATCAGCCATAAAAAGGAATGAAATAAAGCTATTTGCAGCAACATGTATAGATCTATAGTTTAGTATACTAAGTGAAGTAAATCAAAGACAAATACCATATGATATCACTTATGTGTGAAATCTAAAAAAACATCATTCAAGTGAACTTATTTACAAAGCAGAAATAGACTCATACACATTAAAAAAAAAAACAAAAACAACTTACTATTACCAAAAGTTAAAGGGGCAGGTATGAGATAAATTAGGAGTTTGGGATTAGCAGACATACTGCTATATATAAAATAGATAAACAGCAAGGACCTATTGTATAGCTCAGGGAACTAAAGTCAATATCTTAATACTTATAATGGAAAAGAATTTGAAAAGATCTGTATTTTATATAGATACGCTGCTGCTGCTGCTAAGTCGCTTCAGTCGTGTCCGGCTCTGTGCGACCCCATGGATGGCAGCCCACCAGGCTCCCCCGTCCCTGGGATTCTCCAGGCAAGAACACTGGAGTGGGTTGCCATTTCCTTCTCCAATGTGTGAAAGTGAGGTCGCTCAGTTGTGTCCAACTGTTAGCGACCCCATGGACTGCAGCCCACCAGGCTCCTCTGTCCATGGGATTTCCAGGCAAGAGTACTGGAGTGGGGTGCCATTGCCTTCTCCATTATATAGATATAAGTATAACTAAATCACTTCACTGTACCTCTGAAACTAACACAACATTGTAAATCAACTATACATCAATAAAAAAAAAAAAACAAAAAAAAAAAACACTACTTCAGATCTCTCTTTGTACCTGTGAAGTGTTTTCTGAAGGGAACTTGGCAGCAGCTTCTTCAGCATCACAATTAAATTCTCAGTACTGCTGACAATGCCATCCTCCTAGCTCAGGTCTCAGGGGGCAGACATGGAGACAGCAGAGCTATGGTTATGGCCTTAGAAGTAGTGTTTAGGAGGGACCAGTTCCTAGTTTCATAGTTGGACTATCCATGCCGTATACATCATTCAAATCAGAGAGTATTAGGAGCTAGATTAAAAGTGGTAAACCTTCCTGGAGCATCAATCAATAAATATTTAAGACGAGAAAATCACTCACAGAACTTTAAAAATGAGTTTTATATTAAAGTAAATAACCTCGATTTAAAATAATAAAACCAACACTCAGGGAAATTTTTACTTGCATAGGGTCCCTGGTGAGGCTCCCAGGCCTACAGCATTCTTGTTCGGTTTCCTCTTCTATGATACTGGGCATTCCACATGGAAGAGTTTCTGAAGCACCAGCTCTCTAATTTTACCATTGAAAACCAAGATTATAATGTCAGCTTTTATTGGCACATTTGAGTTTAGTTATCACTGATCTTCAGACATGTGTTTTATTCTTTATAATTCTCTGATTTTCAGGGTATTAGAGCAGGAAAACAATGACTGTTACTTCTGTGGAGTCTTGATTACCCAGGCCCAGCTGTAAGCCCTATAGCTGTTTGCCTCTCTTAGTTCTCTCCTGCTGCCTGACTCAGCACTTTTTCTTCTCGCGGCTGCTGCTAAGTCGCTTCAGTCGTGTCCGACTCTGTGCGACTCCATAGACGGCAGCCCACCAGGCTCTGCCGTCCCTGGGATACTCCAGGCAAGAACACTGGAGTGGGTTGCCATTTCCTTCTCTAATGCATGAAAGTGAAAAGTGAAAGTGAAGTTGCTCAGTCGTGTCCGACTTTTAGCGACCCCATGGACTGCAGCCTACCAGGCTCCTCCGTCCATGGATTTTCCAGGCAAGAGTACTGGAGTGGGGTGCCATCGCCTTCTCCATTCTTCTCTCTAGTACTAGATTACGGTAGCTATTGCTTATAGAGTTGTTGTTTGCTTGTTAATTCTATTTAATTTATATAAGCCTCCTTTTCTATCCACTTGGTCTGTAACAAAGGAATTTTATCTGGGGGTAAATTATCCCTGATTTAATGTGGTCTTGATTATACCATCAGTCATGTACTCTCACCCACCTTACCCCCTGGCATCTTCCACCTTCATGCTTGACCACAGGTCAAAAATTGTTAACCAAATGGAGTCACATCAGGAAATACACTTGCAATAGTTTCTACTGCTGCTATAACAAGTTACCGGAAACTTAGTGGTTTAAAAAAAAAAATTAAACTTGTACTCTTACAGTTTTAGATGTGAGAGTCCAAGATGGTCTGATTCCATTGGATATTCTAGAGGAGAATCTGTTTCCTTGGCTTTTTCAGCTTCTATACACAACTTCTATTCCACGGCCTGCAGCTCCCGCCATTTTCAAAGCAAAACTCGATCTCTGCTTCCAGCATCACTCACTCTGACTCTGACTCTTACTGCTTTCCTCATCTAGGAAAGGATGAGGAAAGGATAAGGACCCTCATCTAAGAGTCCTTGTGATTACATCATTGGGTCCACCTGTATAATCCTGACTACGCTCCTCTCACAAGATCCTTAAATTACCCACTTCTGCAACATCCCTGTGGCCATGTAAAGTAACGAATTCACAGGTGAAAGACATGAGAATATGAATATCTTTGTGGACAGGGTCATTTCTCTGTATAATGCACCACCGTTTGGAAAAGTAATCCAGCCAAAGGTGGACGTGTGACCTCAACAGGAAAATTAAGGCCTTCCCAGGGATTCTTATCAGATTGGGAGGAGAAGTTATTTTTCTAGGGAGTGGCTAATCTTTCAAAAATTACATGTGGCTGCAGGCTACTATCTTTATGATTGCATGGAGGAAGTTCATTGGCAGCAGGAGGGAAAGCAGCCAAGTAACTGAGAACTGCAGCCAAGGACAGGGCAAAAAAAGGGCAGTGATGATAATACTTGAACACCTATCCAGCTACACTTCAAATCAGACTCACGTAATTTCCCAGGCTTAGGAACCAATAGGTTCTCTTTTTGCTTGAGCTACTTTGAACTGATTTTCTATACTAACACTTCCCCATATTTTTTCTTAAACAATGAGGAGAAGGATATGAGAGCCAACTCTTGTCCTGATTTTTCTACTCCTTTGAAGGGGTATGATCACTACGTTTGAATAAAACTGAGGTTGAAGCCGTCAAAATAAATCTTTATAAATATCATTAGGCTTTGTTTTCTTATATCTATACCAAACTACAACAGAGAATTAGAAGCTCATTATATTTTTAAAAATGAGTGTGACCAAAACTGAATAAGTTATTGAAATAATAAATTTCTTGACACTTTGCTGCCATTTTTTCATTTCCAAAAAGAAAGAAAAGAACGATTCTTTTTCATAAGAAGCCTAATGTTATTAGTTCCCTTGCCTAGAAGGAGGCAGGTGGATTGTGTTAGCAATTTTTTGTGTTTCATGCCTAGAAATCTTTGCTTTGAGAAGTTAGGTCTATTATGGAATTATCATGGGTTTTTCCTGAAAGGATGCAGTATAAGGAAGCTGATGTTTAAAGGAAGAAGAGTGGTCTAACATCCAAGGCAGGCCATAGAATGGTGGATTACACTAGCCACATTCCTTCAAGAGGTAGAGGTTCTTCCCTTGAATTTGGGCTGGCCTTATGGATTATCTTGGCGGATAGAACATGGAGGAACACATATCTTGTCAGTTTCTGACCCAGCTCCTTTCAGGACTGTCAGCTTCTTATTACTCCTTCTTGGAAGCCTCCCTCTTTGGTTCCAGCTACCGTGGAAGAAGCAAAACTGGACCACTGGATCAGAGGCCATGCAGAGAGTCCCTGAAGGAAGAGAGAAGACCATCTTGGACTTTAGTGCTCCCAGCTGAAATTGACTGCATGAATGTTCCCAGTCAACACCCCATGGAAGGAAGATGAGATTTTCCCACTAAGGTCTGCCCAGATTGAAAATCATGAGCAAATATCTGGTGGTATTTTAAGCTATTCAATTTAGGGGTTACTTGTTATGCTGGAAAAGATGAGTGAAACAGGTAGTATGCCTAAGACTGGGAATAAGGAATTGGTGGTAGGTAACATGGTGGCTGAGACTTGCATCTTGTTCTAACTCAACAATGAACTTTCTTCAGTGTATCCTAGAAGTAACAGAACCTCATATTCAAGGATGCTGCATGGTTATTGGGAAACTGAGCACTGAGTGCCAGGGATTAGGAGTCATGGAGGTTTCTGTGGCCACATTTGGTACAGAAGGAGAGGAATTAGATAGAGCGAATCTTCAGAAAAGTTCTTTAACAAGACATGTCCCCTCACCTTTTCTCCTTGCCGCCTGTCTGGAATTTAAATGCACCAAGTGGAGCTCCTGTAAGCCACCCAGGACCCTGAGACAATTTCATGAGTGAAACTTGTGCCCTAAAAATGGCAGAGCAGAAAACGGGAAGACTTTAGGGAATTAGAAGACCCGGTGGAGACTCCACATTTGGATTTCTTACTTTCAGATTTTTCTCACTTGATGAAGTAACTTTTATATGTCTTTCAGCCACTTTAAGTCCCAGTTAATGGGCAGCTGGAGGCTTTTCCTAACTGAAACATCCCACAGAATATCTGAGGTTATAATTCCCACAGACCTTAGTGAGTTATAGAATGAACCATATTGAACATGATTGAGGAAAGTAATGTTACGTTCCCCTACTTTTTTCCACAAAGGAGGTCATTTAGTACCAGGTCTCTGGAAAATAGTAGCATAAGAACCTATAGAGATGTTATAGCCGATTAGGTTTCTCCTACATAGATGCTGTGAGGAAAGCTTGGGATTTAAATGGAGTTTAGGTTGAATAAATTCTGGGTTTGAGTCCTAGCCCAGTGCCAACTGCTTGAACAGGTGATAGTAATCTCTTCAAACTTCAGTGTTCCTGTATAAAAAATGGGATAAGGCACTTCATTGAGATTTGGGGAATGATTTAATGAGATACCTTATAAAACACAAATTATACTCCCTGACAGAACAGTCTGCAGTAGATGACAGTGTTCTAGACTGTGTGTAATGGAGAGAAAGGAGACTAATATAGACAGAAAAAAAGTAAGAGCAGAGGGATATCAGTGTCATGCATCAAGAGAAGAAGGCTGAAATATGAAAATGATTTTCAAAACTCTGCTTCCTGCAGATCTTCATCCTCCCGTGGAGCAGAGCAAGGAGATTCCAGTTAGCAGGTTAATAAATCAGCTACTAAACCAAACATCTAGCTATATGCCCAAGATCTGAAAACAAAACAAAAGCTCAAACCTGGGCAGTTGTAAAGAAAGCAGGTCAGTACTAGTAAAGAATTCAGTCCCAGGACTTCCCTGGTGACACAGTGGATGGAAATCCACCTGCCAATGTAGGGAACACAGGTCCTGGAAGATTCCACATGCCACCGAGCAACTAAACCTGTGCCTACTGAAGCCTGCAGGCTCTAGGGCATTCAAGCCACAACTACTGAGCCCACATGCTGCACCTCCTGAAGTCCGCACACCTAGAGCGTGTGCTCCACAACAAGAGAAGCGCAATCAAAGGCCTGCACACCACAATGAGGAATAACCCCTGCTCTTCAAAACTAGAGAAAGCCCTCAAGCACTGCAATGAAGACCCAGTGCAACCATTAAAAAAAAAAATTCAGTTTCAGTTATTCCTTCAGCAAATATCAACTGAGCACTTTCAGTGTTCCCAGCCCTGGGGATATAGTGGAGAGGACAGACCAAGCACATGCCCTGCAGAAACTTCTATCTTGGCTGCAGAGGGAGGCAATACACCCATAGATTAGAGCACTACAGTCAGGCACTGAGGTATACGTTGAGGAAACTCCAAGCAGGTGAAGAGATGGAGAGGGATAAGGTAGGAGGGGTGCTTTTTAAAAACAGGCTTTTACGGTCTAAAACAGTATTTACAAGTATTAAATACATAAGGCTAAAATTTTCTCTATTACTTTATCTTCAAATGATCACAGGTATTGTTTGAAGGAGAGGTGCTGATCAATTATTTTCTTCTCTATGGCAAGATAACAAATCAGGTCCCAAATACTTATTCTAGCACTTACTGGGTGCCCTTGGACTAGTTACATGATCTCTCCAAGCCTTGGCTTTCTTAACTGTAATATGAGACCATAGTATCTACTTCACGAGGTTTGTGGAAAGACCAAATTAAAACATTAAGGTATGTGAACTGCTTGGCATACTCTCAGACCTCAAGGAATAGTTGTTCCTTTCTCTTTTTTGGGGGTAGAGTTTATCCAAAAGAAAGTGATTCAAACTAAAGCCATACAGATCATTTGTGGAAAGACAAGAATTCTTGATTGTTGGGGTGGAGACTTTGAAATTGAGCTTTTGATGGCACTTGTGGGTTTCTGAGAGTTTGAAGGGACCAGCACTTTCGTATCCTTTAATTAGAATAGAGACAATGGGCTGGGCTCAGTCATGCCATCTCATTCTTTCCAGCTCTGGGGTTCTAAACTTGGCTTACTTGGCTTCTGCCCTTACTTTGGCAGAAATCAGAGGTCCCTAGATATAAGTTCACTGACTTTTGCAGGCCCATCTGCATTATGACTATCTGGGAACTTGTAAGAACAGATCCCCTGGTCTCAGGTCTAGATATTTTAATTCCGTAGATTAGGGTGTGGGGTCTGGAAATCTCACTGAGTCACTTTGTATCGAATTTTGTTTTAGGCTATTCATTCACTTATAATGAAAGTAGCTATTTCCTCCAAGTCCCCTGTGTAATCATTGCTTTACATCTGTCAAAGGAAAACAATAAAAAGCCACAGTGATACTTTCTTAACATAACCTAACATTTTTCCTATAAAACTTTCTACATTTGTGTTCATCTGTTTACTGTTTATCTAAAGACAGACTCCCAAGAACAAATTTACATTTTTTGCTGCCATCTTCAGTGAATACTTTTCTAGACACTTTTATGAATATTAGCTTTGAAAGTAACAAAACCTTACTACATTTAGCCAGACATTTAAAATTCATATTTAAGGACACTAGAAACATGAACTTTTAGTAACTACCATTAATACAATTGGATAAATAACACCAGGGGAAAAAGCCGAATCTCTACCTCACACTGTTCACTGCTATAAATTTCAAATGGACCAGAAGTTTAAATGTAAAACAACAAAATCATACTATTACTAAAAAAAAACACAATAATAAATTTCTTTACAATATTTGAATGGGGAAGCTCTTTTCTATGATTCAAATTTCAGACTCCCTAAAAGATTAAAGTAAAAATCAAAAATTCTTCATGGAAAAACAATTCACCAGAAATATATGAAAACACAAAACAACAAACAAGGAAAGAGCTCTTCAGCTCATAGTACAAATGAGAACATCCCGAATATAGAGAGGACTCCTTTAAATGACAAGTCATAACTAATTTTTTAAAAATATAGAAAGAGAAATATAAATGGTCCCTAAAACTTATGAAGAGATGTTCAAAATCCCTCATAATCAAAGAAATACAAGTTAAAACTGTATTAAGATACCATTTGTCACCTATCGGATTGATAAAAATCTTAAGTTTGCCTTCAGGTACGTGCGTATGTTGCTAGTGGGAATGTAAACTGGTACAACTCCTTGGAGAATAATTCAACACTAACGATCAAAGAGACACTGATGTATAGAACAGGCTTATGGACTCTGTGGGAGAGGGAGAGGGTGGCAAGATTTGGGAGAATGGCACTGAAACATGTGAAATGTCATGTATGAAACGAGATGCCAGTCCAGGTTCAATGCACGATGCTGGATGCTTGGGACTGGTGCACTGGGACGACCCAGAGGGATGGTATGGGGAGGGAGGAGGGAGGAGGGTTCAGGATGGATTTTCTTTTAAAAAAAAAAAAAAAGTGGATCAAATGGGATATTAAAAAAAAAAAGAAAGAAAAAAAAATAAAAGTAGATGCAGTTTGGAATTGGAAGGATGTTTAATTGGGTAGAAGCCGTAGTTCTTAAAAAATTCCAATGTGAATATTTTCAAAGAAGTAGGATCCACGAACCTATATTTTCAGTTTTTCTATACAAGATAAATGCATGACAATCCTAAAAAAAAAAATTACAACTGCATTTACCCTTTGATTTGGCAAGCCCACCTTTGGGTATTTGTCTTAATAGAAATTTTTTCCCTTGCAAGATGATATATGTTTGAAGTTTTTGGTTCCACCACTGTGTGCTGAAACAGGTCAAACATCCAACAAGGGAGGATAGTTAAACATCTCATGTACATTCAAACAATGGAATACTTTGCCACTATAAACATGCGATGCCATTCACAGAAGTGGAAATCCTCCAAGATATGTGGTTCCACAAAGATGGCAAGGCCCAGAGCAGTGTGTCTAGGTTCACTTTTCTGTAGGAAAGGGGGGAAAAAAAAGTACACATCCCTATGACCTTGTATTTGAATGAAAAATCTTTGGAATAAATGAGAAACTAATAAAATGATTGAGGATGTGGGAGCAAACTGGATTCGGGCATGGGTGGGTTTTTCATTTGTTTGTTTTGCAATCACCATATGACCAACAGTTTATTTGAAAGAAAGATATCTAACAATAGTTTTTAAATTTGTTTTTTTTTTTTTTTTTGGCCTTGCTGCGTAGCTTGTGGGACCTTATTTCCCCAATCAGGGATCCAACTTGGGCCAATGGCAGTGAAAGCCCAAGTCTTTAGTTTTTAAATCTGGTTCTAATGATGTAATAGACTTTTCATTGTAATCCTTTGTATACAATTTTGTTTTATGAACAGATAACTGTATTACCTATCTAAAAAATAAAATAAAATTTTAAAGCCTCTATGAAAAAGAAAGAATATGCAGATTTCCTATGGATAATTAGTGTTTTAAATAAAAATAACATTTTGCTCAAACTGAAGTGAGGAAACTACAGACTGTCCAACACCAAACACAAGAGGAAAACTTGCCAAGCAAATTGTGTAGTAAACAGGAAACTCCAGCTATATTTTTCCAAAGTGAGAGTGGACCAGACATGAAGCATGAGTGGTGCAAGATTTTCTTTCCTGAGAGAGAGAGAAATTCATTCAGTGTAATGTTATTACAAAAAGACTCAAAACCACAAAGAGATGTTACTAGTCCTCACCTGTGTACTTTGGCTGCAAGTAACAAAAAGCCTCACAGTCCCATAACCAGGAGGAAGCAGGCCTCTGACATTGCTTCAGAGACTCAATAAAGACTCAAAATTGCTTCCAAAGCCCCAGACGTGAACAGATATAAACATAAGCCCCTTCAAGGGGGATAAAAAGGAGGCAATGAATGCCAGCCACTGTTTGTACAAGGAAAAAAAAAACTTTGCCTAAATACCCCGACATAGTTCTTTCTTGCCTTGTTGGCTTAACTGTGTCACACAGCCATTCCTAAATGCAAGGGGGTGGGGGTGGAAAAGTAGGTATTTAGTTTGCCAGCTTTCATGGCAGGACCAAAAACGGTGAAGAGCAGATATTGAGGGCTGGCTTACCTAACAAATAACATCCAATTAACTGTGAAGGACAGACCACCTGGTGGTCACTGCGTTGTGTCTGACTCTCTGTGACCCCTTGGACTGTAGCCCACTAGGCTCCTCTATCCATAGGATTTCCCAGGCAAGAATACTGGAGTGGGTAGCCCTTCCCTTCTCTAGGGGATCTTCCTGACTCAGGTATCGAATCTGCATTCCTGCATTGGCAGGTAGATTCTCTACCACTGTGCCATCAGGAAAGCTCACATTAGAAGAGGGTGAAACACAAAGACAGAAATATAGATCAATGGAACAAAATAGAAAGTCCAGAGATAAATCCACGCACATATGGACACCTTATCTTTGACAAAGGAGGCAAGAATATACAATGGAGAAAAGACAATCTCTTTAACAAGTGGTGCTGGGAAAACTGGTCAACCACTTGTAAAAGAATGAAACTAGAACACTTTCTAACACCATACACAAAAATAAACTCAAAATGGATTAAAGATCTACATGTAAGACCAGAAACTTTAAAACTCCTAGAGGAGAACATAGGCAAAACACTCTCCGACATACATCACAGCAGGATCCTCTATGACCCACCTACCAGAATATTGGAAATAAAAGCAAAAATAAACAAATGGGACCTAGTTAAACTTAAAAACTTCTGCACAACAAAGGAAACTCTAAGCAAGGTGAAAAGACACCCTTCAGAATGGGAGAAAATAATAGCAAATGAAGCAACTGACAAACAACTAATCTCAAAAATATACAAGCAACTCCTACAGCTCAATTCCAGAAAAATAAATGACCCAATCAAAAAATGGGCCAAAGAACTAAATAGACATTTCTCCAAAGAAGACATACAGATAGCTAACAAACATATGAAAAGATGCTCAACATCACTCATTATCAGAGAAATGCAAATAAAAACCACTATGAGGTACCATTTCACGCCAGTCAGAATGGCTGTGATCCAAAAGTCTATAAGCAATAAATGCTGGAGAGGGTATGGAGAAAAGGGAACCCTCTTACACTGTTGGTGGGAATGAAAACTAGTACAGCCACTATGGAGAACAGTGTGGAGATTCCTTAAAAAACTGGAAATAGAACTGCCTTATGATCCAGCAATCCCACTGCTGGGCATACACACTGAGGAAACCAGAATTGAAAGAGACACATGTACCCCAATGTTCATCGCAGCACTGTTTATAATAGCCAGGACATGGAAGCAACCTAGATGTCCATCAGCAGATGAATGGATAAGAAAGCAGTGGTACATATACACAATGGAGTATTACTCAGCCATTAAAAAGAATACATTTGAATCAGTTCTAATGAGATGGATGAAACTGGAGCCTATTATACAGAGTTAAGTAAGCCAGAAAGAAAAACACCAATACAGTATACTAACGCATATATATGGAATTTAGAAAGATGATAATGATAACCCTGTGTACGAGACAGCAAAAGAGACACTGATGTATAGAACAGTCTTTTGGACTCTGTGGGAGAGGGAGAGGGTGGGATGATTTGGGAGAATGGCATTGAAATACGTATAATATCATATATGGAATGAGTCTCCAGTCCAGGTTCGATGCACGATACTGGATGCTTGGGGCTGGTGCACTGGGACAACCCAGAGGGATGGTATGGGGAGGGAGGAGGGAGGAGGGTTCAGAATGGGGAACACATGTATACCTGTGGAGGATTCATTTCGATGTTTGGCAAAACCAATACAATATTGTAAAGTTTAAAAATAAAATAAAATAATTTAAAAAAAACTCAAAAAAAAAAAAAAAAAAAAAAAAAGGGTGAAACAAAAGATTTCTTTGAATTTCCTGGACTTTTCTATCTTTCAGGAATTGCCTAGCTGTCTGTGCCTCTGTAAAATGTAGTGCCCCTCATACTGCATGCATGCTATCGTTTCAGTCATGTCTGACTCTTTGTGATCCCATGCACTGTAGCCCACCAGCCTCCTCTGTCCATGGGATTCTCCAGGCAAGAATACTGGAATGGGTTGCCATTCCCTTCAGTGCCCCTTACAGGAATAGTATTCAACCCCCATGCTCATATTAGTTACTATTATATTGTAAACTTTAAAAATGGTTATAAGTAAGCTCTTCACAAACCTGAGAAAATCTCTTCACTGAATGCTCTAATGGTCAAATGACACATTCTTTAAGAAATCTCCTGGGACTTCCCTGGTCCAGGGGCTGAGACTCTGCACTCCCAATGTATGGGGGCCTTGTCCAATCCTGGGTCAGGGAACTAGATCCCACATGCTGTAACTAAAGATCCCACATGCCACAACTAAGACCCACTGCAGTCAAATAAATACATATTAAAAGAAAAGCAATCTCCTAACAAGCCTGTCTGGCTTGGATTACTTAGACTATTTCAGTACATTTGGTAGTTTGTAAGGCAGTTCTGATCACTTGACAATTAAAGATTTTCATATGACCTTTCAGTCCTATGAAATAATTAGTAAGCCAAGTCTTGTAAAGTGGAAGAGAATACTTTTAATTGAGAAACACAATTTTAATAAGGTGTCCATCTGCCATTACACACAGAACATGCCCTTATCTCCAACTGATTTATAATGCACTAAAGTGAAAATGAAAGTTGCTCAGTTGTGTCCAACCCTTTGCAATCTCATGGATAGCCTCTCCCTTCTCCAGGGGATCTTCTGAACCCAGGGATCAAACCCAGGTCTCCTGCATTGCAGGCGGATTCTTTACCACTGAGCCACAAGGGAAGCCTATAATGCATTAAAGCACAATATAAATATTTCCTCTATTAAAATTCTATGTTGATCACTCTTTGATGACCAGCTTTTTCAAGAAATATACAACACTTAACATTGCACAACCATTCAGCAAATTGAAATTTATAGTAATCTGGTGCAGGTGACATTTTAATGTCATGATTACCATGATGGAATTTTGGGTTTGATGGTTTCTTGCAACACTTCCTTCCAGTTCCAGCTAATGTTCTGTGATTCTATGGTTTTTCATTTTTGAATATGACCTATGATTTATTGAAATTTAGTTTGTTGGATTTCATTTAATCTTAAGTTCAGGTCTATAAGACCCGTTTTTGGAGTAATAAGGTGTCCAACCCCAATATTTACCTGATTTCTGACTCTTGAACTCCCTACTAGAAGGGACAGCTTTCTCACGTCATCTTTAGAAAGTTGGTTAAATGTTGATTCCTTTGGAAGAGTTAATACCTAACCTTAACAAGAAAAAGCCTTGGTCCTCCTGGTAATGGCGTGAGGGTAAGATTCAAGAAGAGAGACATCAAAAAGGTGGAAAGAGGCCTTGATGGGCATTCTTCACTCATTTAAACACATACTTCTTAAGGGAAGGACAATTATCTGCTTAGAATTTACAAAGTCTGTCTATTCATTTACTCATTTAAAATACTTATCGAGCCACTGTTACGTAACAGACAATGGTGTAGAAAGAAAGGTTAGTACTGAAGATTAGACGATAGAGGGCTCAGGCAAATTATTTTACAATGTTTTTAGAGGTGAAAGAAACTGATACTTTAATAACATTTGCACAGATATCCCATACCTAAAGCAGATGCTGTCTGGCGAGCATGTGTGGTAGACTCATGCCCCTTATTCCAGCTGCTCTCCTCACTCTCTGAAGTCTTTCTAGGGTGTACCTGGCACATTTTTTCTAGAGGGACTGAGATAAGCATCCGCACTAAGTGGTCTCCCTTCTGAAAATCTGCCGCTTCCAGCTTGACTGTTTCACATCAAGGCACCTACTGTCCACTTAGTGCCCTGATCACAGACATTGACAGTCAGCCTCAGGATTCTTGCAGTGGCTGTGATGTTCCCAGGGGAGGATGGGGAGAGGGTGGAGCCATCCTATCTCACACCAGGGTGGCAAACTGAAGCATTTACAGCAGCACATGCAGACAAAGCATTTAAATGAAGTGACACAGTGGGGACCAAGGTGAACTGTGCCGCACATGCTCCATCCAAAGAATGCATCAACTCAGGTTCATGGCTTCCCAGATGTTCACATGTTTCAGAGAAGCCAGAAATTTATGTTCTTATCCTAATAACTAACTCAACTCTTTAGCATTTTGAGAGTCAAACAAAATAAGTCTGTGGGCTGGCTGAAAGTTTGAAATTTCAGATTTAAACCTTTCTCACTTTCAACTTCCCCAAGCATCTTACTCACTGATGAAGATTATGTGTTTTTTTTTTTTAATGTTTCTTCCATATGTTTCTCATAGATCAATATGCATGTTGCACAATATCGTAAAGCAATTATCTTCGAATTAAAAATAAATGCATTTAAAAAAACATAAAAATATGCATGTTGCATCATAGAAGAGGTGTACCCAGTTGCTCAGTCATGTCCAGCTCTTTGTGATCCCATGGACTGTAGCCCTCCAGGCTACTCCATCCATGGCATTTTCCCTGCAAGGTTACTGGAATGGGTACCCATTTCCTCCCCCATCATAGAAAAGGAGTGAGAGATAAATAATAAAGGGATCCAAACATAAATACCATCTTATGAGATTCACTAGTAATAGTTACAATAGTACAATTAAGTAGTGTGCACTGTTACATTCATTAAAATGTTGAGATCCAGTCACTTACTATATAACCTTTGGTAAGCTATTTAACTTCTCTGTTTCAATTTCCTAGTCTGTAAAATGGGGATACACAAGTATCCACCTTGAAAGGTTGTTGAAGCTTAAATGAGATCATGTATGTAAAATATCATGAAGAATTCATGATACCTTCTGTTGAGGTTATGAGCAGGACTCAAAACAGCACCTCTCTTCACTGCCCAGGTTCTGAGCTAGTTAAAATATAATAAAGTTAGTCCACGAAGAACTAAGATATCAGCATTAACAAAGATGAGGACTAAGTTGCTAGACGCAACTTGGTTGGACCAACAAAATGGGCTTGCTAACTTCTTCCCATTCTTGACCTTGGAAGAATCTATCTGAGGGAAGTTGTATTTCACGGGAGCAGGGGTACTAACTCTGAACAGAAGACAGAACCCAGGGTACTAACTGCCCCTGGTCCAGATGCAGAGGAAAGGCAACAGGCTTAGTGTCTTTGTTCCTTCCCACTTTTGACATGTTAGCTTCGTCTAACTGAGAAATGTTGACCAATGGCTATTATGATAGCCACCGATAGCTCTCCACCTCCAAGAAGAGTTCAGAGAGTGAGACAGAAAGTTAGGGGTATTGAGGGGAAATTCTGCTCAAGGAGTGGGGAAGAAGCATTTTCCTAAGATTTACTAACTGTTCCATAAGTGGTATCTATTATTATTGATACATGAAACACTGACAATTTTTAGTTTGATAGCCTTTCTATTAATTGCAAGATGAACCCTGCCAAAATGTACTTACTGTGTCCCCAAACTGGAATCTGGCAAACTGTATTCTGTATGATGCTAACAGAGAGCTGGGAAAACTGGATTCCAAACTCAAGTAATTTTGGAAAAATATAGATTAAAGGACAAAATAGATTTCTTCACCACAGAACAACTTAGTCTTTTCTATGCTAATGTGCTTTTGACATGCTGATAAATGTATGTAATGAAACCCTCTATTTCAAACTTATTTTGTGCTAGTGCATTTCTCTCCTAGCATATGTATTAGCATTTTAGGAACAGTGTTCTGTGGTTGATAGTTAGGGAAAGGCTAATTTAGATTAATTTTAAATCAATTGATTTATCTAAATACTCAGGGAAAACAACATTAACCATTGTATATTGTGTATGTCAACTTACCACGGTCTTAGACCAAACATAATGAACAAATGGAAAGCAAAAAAAAATACATTTTATAACAAACTCCTGCCTTAAAACTATTGCTTTGTGTTTTCTGACCCAGAAAGGCAAATAAAAGTGGTGAAGCTAATTATTTGTTGTAGTTTAGTCACTAAGTTGTGTCCAACTCTTTTGTGACCCGATGGACTGTAGCCTGCCAGGCTCCTCTGTCCATGGGATTTGCCAAGCAAGAATACTGGAATGGGTTACCATTTCCTTCTCCAGGGGATCTTCCCAACCCAGGGATCACATCCATGTCTCCTGTATTGGCAGGCAGATTCTTTACCACTGAGCCACCAGGAAGTCCAATTGTCTGTTAGGCAATGGTTTATTCTTTTGTTCAGTTTGGCTTGCCAATGGTCTTTGTCATTGCCAAATAGACCCTCCTTCCTGAAAGTGTTATGGTTTCTGCATATGGGCCACAATATACACTGTTGGGAAGGAGGAAGGAACTGAATAGTAGGGCCCATAAAACTCAGTTGTCTGGGAACTCTGCTCAATGTTAGGTGGCAATCTGGATGGGAGGGAATTTGGAGGAGAATGAATACGTGTAATGTATGACCAAATCCCTTTGCTGTCCTCCTGAAACTATCACAACAATGTTAATCAGCTATACTCCTATATAAAATTTTTTTTAAATTTAGGTTTCTGATAAGAGCAAAATATTCTTAAAACACTGGTTTTAACCTGGAAGTCTGTTGCTTTCTGAAGGTTTCTTTATAATATTAAAAAAATTAGAAGCCATATGCTTCTCTTTCTTTTATCATTCTAGTTCCCAAATGTTACATTAAAATTTGTCTAAACATTTAACTCTGAGTATGTCTGACTTCATTCAACTAATTTATTCCAGTTTGGACTTGGCAGGTACAGGGGTCTAGCCAGTTTCTCAACTATGGACAATTGTTCTTGTAGTTTATTTGTATGACACTATTTTAGCTGAGATGTTCTCATTAATTAAAAAAAAAACGCAGCAACAGATACTTACGGAGTGTGTGCCAAACACATTATTTCATTTTATCTCAACAAATGTCTTCTGAAATAGGTACAATTATTTTGCCCATTTCACAGATGGGGACTGGGGCTTATAGAGAGCTGAATAGTTCCTGAGGTCACGCAGTCTTTATAATATGAGTGGTGGCTTGATGGGAACTCAGGTTGTCTGGACCATACTCTACCCTTAACCACCATGTCCCGTTTAAGAGTACTTGGAGATACAGTTCTTAAAACCCATCAGGGCTTCAAGGTCTTTGCAGAGTCATAAATTTGTGTGAATACAAACTTATTTTCTTTACTGTTCACATGAATGAGTCTGTATTTGGTAACTCCCAGGGCTCTCTCAATAATTTAAAAGCTAAAATGTTCAAACTGTCCTGGGAGGGAAAGATTAATAGGAACAAAGTGTTAGCCAATGATGCCTAATTAGGCCAGTGTGAGGAGCTGAGTAAGAAATGAAAAAGACAAGTTAAGTTACAGATGGGTTGCGACTAGGATGAAAGGGGAGATTGTGTTCCCAAAGCCTGAAGTAGAAATGAATGCAAAGCACAGCAAAAATTCATACCCCTTAGGAACTCTGAGGACACTTTACAACTGAGGCCACCGTGAAATAATAGCAGTCAAAATGCTAAGGCCTCAGATACCTGAACACTGCTTTCGAAATATTGCCACAAACTATGATTTATTGTACATAGGCATTTTTGAAGATATGTCAAAACTTATGCTTTATCCGATTCGAATTCTGAAAGGGCACATGATCACAAATGAGGATAAATTACCTCTTCACAGGCAGAAATACTCTCATTTTCATTTAGATATGTTGGAGTTTGTGTTTTTTCCCTCTTTCTGTTGTTACAGCTTGAGCAATGTTCTATCATGTGAAACAGAATTGGCTCTGTGCAAGCATCTGGAAGAATATTAAAGCCACATTTCAGCCTGGTATGGCATGTTGCTTACTTTGAGGGTGGGGCTGGGGTGAATTGTAGTTCATGGTTTTAATAATCAAATACTCAGAGATGAATATCAAATCTGATCTAGAAAGAACATCAAATTATGCTCTCCCATTCTCCTTTCCCCCTTTCCATCCCTCCCCATTGAGCTTAAAGATTTTCAAGTAACTTTTTCCTGAGTTTCTACCGAAGTTTCTATATGAAATGCTAACACACCTGAAAGAGAGTCCTTGCCTCCACAGGACAGTCACATGGAGTATCCAACTACACATCAAGTATCTATCACATGAAGGAGAGCCATAGCAAGGGCTTTAATGGAGAAATGAAATGTGATGAAATCCAGTGTAGGTAAAGTTTACATCAGCCTGAGGGTATCAGAGAAGATATCACAGAGAAAGAGACATCTGAGCTTGGGTTAAACAGTAAGCAAGAATGTGACTAGTAGAAAAAATATTAGGTAAGAATTTCAAGCTTCCAAGTAGCTTAAATCAAAAAGGAGGGATTTGCATGTAAAGGTTTTGTTCCCAGCTAAAGGTGCACAATTGTAATTGGAGGAAAAAAAATGCAGCTGCATTTATTTCAGTCTGCAGTCAATTAGTTTTCAACCCTTGGGTTAAAGATCAAAAGGTATAAGACCACAGTCAACAAACCTTTCTATCACTCACTGCTTTTTTTTTTTTTTTTTACCTTTTTCTTAAAAGATGAGCAGATAATTAGATACCTGAGGAATCTTAACAAAAAAGATAAAGGCTAAAACACACACACACAAATAGACAACTTGAGGAAACCAAAACTATGCATAAATGTGAGAACATAGAAAGGAAAATTACCATTAATATTCTTAGAGAGATAAGAGAGGATATTATGTCCTTGAAATGTGAGCAAGATGCTATTATTAAAGGACCATTAAAAAAAAAACCCTCAGAAATATTTGCAGCCAACTAATCCAACTGTGCTCTTTTCCTTTGGGGGGGCCCATTATGCAATGGCCTCAAACAGCAGCCTCCTCAGTGGTGTATGCAGCCTATTGCCTGTATCAGTTTCCTTATGGGACCTTGGGAACAAGCCTTTCCAGTGGACATTCATGCCTGATTGCATGCTGTCCCAAATCTAGGCTCCAGACAAGTATGTGTCTTTGGAAAGCCCTAGGGTACAGTGGCCACGGTCCACATTGGCCAAGTCATCATGTCCATCCGTACCAAGCTGCAGAACAAGGAGCATGTGATCAAGGACCTCTGCAAGGCCAAGTTCAAGTCTTCTGGCCACCAGAAGATCCACAGCTCCAAGAAGTGGGGATTTACTAAGTTTAATGTGAATGAATTTGAAAATATGATGGCAGCAAAGCAGTTCATCTCAGATGGCTCTGGTGTCAAATAAATCCTTAATAGTGGCCCCTGCACAAATGGTGGGCCCTGCACTCATGAGAGCCTTGGCTCTGTCCCCTCCTTACTCATGTCCACCAATAAATCCTACTTTCCTGTCAAAAACAAAAAAACTCAGAAACAAAAAAAAGTGACAACAGATATAAGAAAAGTATAAAATTAATATTATAAAGTAGAGAACGGCAGACTATAAATTTGTTAGGGCTGCCATAACAAAGTATCACAGACTGGGTGTCTTAAAGTGAAAGTAAAGTGGCTCAGTTGTGTCTGACTCTTAGTGACCCCATGGACTGCAGCCTACCAGGCTCCTCCGTCCATGGGATTTTCCAGGCAAGAGTACTCGGGTGGGTTGCCAGTGTCTTAAACAACAGAAATTTATTTTCTTAGTTCTAAAGGCTAGAAGTTGAAGATCAAAGTATAAGCAGATTTGGTTTCTTCTGAGGCCTCTCTCTTCAACTTGTTAGTGGCCACCTTCATGTTCACATGGCATTCTGTGTGTGTGTGTGTGTGTGTGTGTGTGTGTGTGTGTGTATTCTATCTTCCTCTTTTTATAAGGGCACCAGTCATATTGGATTAGGTCCCACCCTAATGACCTCATTTTAACTTGATTATTTCTGTAAAGACTTTATCTTCAAATACACTCTAAGGTACTGGCAGATAGGACTTTAACTTATGAATGTGGGGGAACGCAATTCAGCCTGTTATATAGACCAAAAAGACTTAGAAACAGAAAACTGGAAAGAAGAGTAAAGAATAGTGGAGGATGGGTCAAGAAAATCCAACACCTGAAAAATATGAACTCTGGAATAAAAGCAGAGGAAAACCAGAGAAGAATAAAGCCTTTAATAAAAAAAAAATTAAGACAATTTCTCAGAATTATAATACTCAAGTTTCAAGATTAAAAGTTTCTAGGAATATGCAAGAAAATAGATGAAGACAGATCCACACCAAGGCAATTATTTTAAAAAAATTAAAAATATGGGGACAGAGGGAAGATCCTATAGAAATCTAGAGGGAAAAATACAGGTTGTATACAAAATGGTAGGAATCAGAACACCTTCAGAATTATCAAAACCAACATTGAGAGATAGCGTAGCAATGTCTTCAAAAATTTAGAGAAAAAATTATTTCTGAGTATGAATTCTACATTAGACAAATAAGTCAAATGGAGAGCAGAATGAAAGCATCACCAATAAGAAACATCTCAAAATTTTATCTTTTAAATACTCTTTCTCAGAGCTTCACCAAAATTAGAAAGTAAACAAAGAAAGATACAGATAGAATAGTGGTTCTCGTTCACAGCTGCCCACTGGAGTCAACCAGGATGCTTTAAGAAATACTGGCGGGGGCGGGGGGCCATCTCCAAAAGTTCTGAAGCAATTGGTCTGAATGGGGCCTGGGCCTTTTAAATTTCCCTCAGATGATTTTTATGTACATCCAAAGTGGATATGGATGAAAGAAGAGACAGGAAGGGAAATCCCCATGGTAAAAGAGAAGGGATTCTGGAACAAAAGTTTTACACCAAGAAAAGAGTGCAACCTATCAGAAAACCCCATGAGAAATTCCTTCAAATGGATGAAATAGAAACAATATCTATAGCAAGGTATAGGAAGCAAATTTGGACAACTGATATAAAGTTTTGGTGTAGTTAGTGATAGGAATATAGGAAACAAAAGAAATTTAAAAAATAAACTAATTCCATGGATACAAAAACTATTCAAGAAGGAAATGTTATCAGAGCTTTAGCTGTGAAAAAGAGTTTATATAAACACTGAATATCAGGGGGAAAGGAAAAGAAAGTGTACAGGTGTGCAATGGTGGGTTGGTTGTGAAAGAGTTGCTCTTCTTTTCCTACAGTGGGAGAATAAGACATAATGGTTAGAAATAAAACATCAAAAAGTAACAGTACAAGTGTGCTATTTAGAAAGCTAAACATTTTGGAAATGGTTCCTTCTGGAGAGTGGGGAATAGGTTGGGAAGCCAGAGGACTGCTGTTTCTCATAAAAAGGTTTTTTTAAAACTATTTGACTTCTTAAACTATGCACATTTTTAAGCTTAATATACATTAAAAAAAACCCTATAAGAGCTAAAAAGGGGGAAAAAAGATAAGACAAATTACTGAGGGATGACAAAGGAAAACATGAGAACAGAGAAAAGCTAGATCATGTCTTGATCTAAACCTTGACATCAAGGAGATCAATCAGAGTTTTCTACAGAAACGCTTTGGGTAGAGACCAATATTAAAGGCTTAAGTTAGGATGAAAAGAGCTGTAACTTTTTTCAGGGATAAGAACTATTGTGGATTTCCTTTGAGGTCAGAGGGTTTTTATCAGAGAGTAGAGCCATCTAATGGAGAAGGCAATGGCACCCCATTCCAGTACTCTTGCCTGGAAAATCCCATGGACGGAGGAGCCTGGTTGGCTGCAGTCCATGGGGTTGCAAAGAGTCGGACATGACTGAGCGACTTCACTTTCACTTTTCCCTTTCATGCATTGGAGAAGGAAATGGCAACCCACTCCAGTGTTCTTGCCTAGAGAATCCCAGGGACAGGGGAGCTTGCTGGGCTGCCGTCTATGGGGTTGCACAGAGTCGGACACGACTGAAGTGACTTAGCAGCAGCAGCAGCAGCAGAGCCATCTAAGGGGGCTTCCTGATGGCTCAGCAGGTAAAGAATCCACCTGCAATGCAGGAAATGAGGGTTTGATCCCTAGGTCAGGAAGATCCCCTGGCAGAGGAAATAGCAACCCACTTCAGTATTCTTACCTTGGGCATGGGGTATCTCTTCACGGCTGCTCCAGCAAAGTGCAGCCATTGCTCCTTACCTTGGACAAGGGGTATCTCCTCACCGCCGCCCTTCCTGACCTTCAACGTGGGATAGCTCCTCTAGGCCCTCCTGCGCCCGCGCAGCCGAGATACCCCACGGCCAAGGTAAGAGAAACCCAAGTAAGACAGTAAATGTTGCAAGAGGGCATCAGAGGGCAAACACACTGAAACCATACTCACAGAAAACTAGTCAGTCTAATCACTCTAGGATCACAGCCTTGTCTAACTCAATGAAACTAAGCCATGCCCGTGGGGCAACCCAAGACGGGCGGGTCATGGTGGAGAGATTTGACAGAATGTGGGCCACTGGAGAAGGGAATGGCAAACCACTTCAGTATTCTTGTCTTGAGAACCCCATGAACAGTATTAAAAGTTCCCCAGGTCAGTAGGTGCCCAATATTCTACTGGAGATCAGTGGAGAAATAACTCCAGAAAGAATGAAGGGATGGAGCCAAAGCAAAACGAATACCCAGCTGTGGATGTGACTGGTGATAGAAGCAAGGTCTGATGCTGTAAAGAGCAATATTGCATAGGAACCTGGAATGTCAGGTCCATGAATCAAGGCAAACTGGAAGTGGTCAAACAAGAGATGGCAAGAGTGAATGTTGACATTCTAGGAATCAGCGAACTGAAATGGACTGGAATGGGTGAATTTAACTCAGATGACCATTATATCTACTACTGCGGGCAGGAATCCCTCAGAAGAAATGGAGTGGCCATCATGGTCAACAGAAGAGTCCGAAATGCAGTACTTGGATGCAATCTCAAAAACGACAGAATGATCTCTGTTCATTTCCAAGGCAAACCATTCAATATCACAGTAATCCAAGTTTATGCCCCAACCAGTAATGCTGAAGAAGCTGAAGTTGAATGGTTCTATGAAGACCTACAAGACCTTTTAGAACTAACACCCAAAAAAGATGTCCTTTTCATTATAGGGGACTGGAATGCAAAAGTAGGAAGTCAAGAGACACCTGGAGTAACAGGCAAATTTGGCCTTGGAAGATGGAATGAAGCAGGGCAAAGACTAATAGAGTTTTGCCAAGAAAATGCACTGGTCATAACAAACACCCTCTTCCAACAACACAAGAAAAGACTCTATACATGGACATCACCAGATAGTCAACACTGAAATCAGATTGATTATATTCTTTGCAGCCAAAGATGGAGAAGCTCTATACAGTCAGCAAAAAACAAGACCAGGAGCTGACTGTGGCTCAGACCATGAACTCCTTATTGCCAAATTCAGACTGAAATTGAAGAAAGTAGGGAAAACCAATAGACCATTCAGGTATGACCTAAATCAAATCCCTTATGATTATACAGTGGAAGTGAGAAATAGATTTAAGGGCCTAGATCTGATAGATAGAGTGCCTGATGAACTATGGAATGAGGTTCATGACATTGTACAGGAGATAGGGATCAAGACCATTCCCATAGAAAATAAATGCAAAAAAGCAAAATGGCTGTCTGGGGAGGCCTTACAAATAGCTGTGAAAAGAAGAGAAGTGAAAAGCAAAGGAGAAAAGGAAAGATATAAACATCTGAATGCAGAGTTCCAAAGAATAGCAAGAAGAGATAAGAAAGCCTTCTTCAGTGATCAATGAAAAGAAATAGAGGAAAACAATAGAATGGGAAAGACTAGGGATCTCTTCAAGAAAATCAGAGATACCAAAGGAACATTTCATGCAAAGATGAGCTCGATAGAGGACAGAAATGGTATGGACCTAACAGAAGCAGAAGATATTAAGAAGAGATGGCAAGAATACACAGAAGAACTTTACAAAAAAGATCTTCACGACCCAGATAATCACAATGGTGTGATCACTGACCTAGAGCCAGACATCCTGGAATGTGAAGTCAAGTGGGCCTTAGAAAGCATCACTACGAACAAAGCTAGTGGAGATAATGGAATTCCAGTTGAGCTATTTCAAATCCTGAAAGATGATGCTGTGAAAGTGCTGCACTCCATATGCCAGCAAATTTGGAAAACTCAGCAGTGGCCACAGGACTGGAAAAGATCAGTTTTCATTCCAATCCCAAAGAAAGGCAACGCCAAAGAATGCTCAAACTACCACACAATTGCACTCATCTCACAGGCTAGTAAAGTAATGCTCAAAATTCTCCAAGCCAGGCTTCAGCAGTGTGTGAACCGTGAACTTCCTGATGTTCAGGCTGGTTTTAGAAAAGGCAGAGGAACCAGAGATCAAATTGCCAATATCCGCTGGATCATGGAAAAAGCAAAAGAGTTCCAGAAAAACATCTATTTCTGCTTTATTGAGTATGCCAAAGCCTTTGACTGTGTGGATCACAATAAACTGTGGAAAATTCTGAAAGATGGGAATACCAGACCACCTGATCTGCCTCTTGAGAAATTTGTATGCAGGTCAGGAAGCAACAGTTAGAACTGGACATGGAACAACAGACTGGTTCCAAATAGGAAAAGGAGTTTGTCAAGGCTGTATATTGTTACCCTGTTTATTTAACTTCTATGCATCATGAGAAACGCTGGACTGGAAGAAACACAAGCTGGAATCAAGATTGCCGGGAAAAATATCCATAACTTCAGATATGCAGATGACACCACCTTTATGGCAGAAAGTGAAGAGGAACTCAAAGCCTCTTGATGAAAGTGAAAGTGGAGAGTGAAAAAGTTGGCTTAAAGCTCAACATTCAGAAAAAAGAAGATCATGGCATCCGGTCCCACCACTTCATGGGAAATAGATGGGGAAACAGTGGAAACAGTGTCAGACTTTATTTTTCTGGGCTCCAAGATCACTACAGATGGTGACTGCAGCCATGAAATTAAAAGATGCTTACTCGTTGGAAGGAAAGTTATGACCAACCTAGATAGCATATTCAAAAGCAGAGACATTACTTTGCCAACAAAGGTTCGTCTAGTCAAGGCTATGGTTTTTCCTGTGGTCATGTATGAATGTGAGAGTTGGACTGTGAAGAAGGCTGAGTGCTGAAGAATTGATGCTTTTGAACTGTGGTGTTGGAGAAGACTCTTGAGAGTCCCTTGGACTGCAAGGAGATCCAACCAGTCCATTCTGAAGGAGTTTCTGGGATTTCTTTGTAAGGAATGATGCTAAAGGTGAAACTCCAGTACTTTGGCCACCTCATGCGAAGAGATGACTCATTGGAAAAGACTCTGATCCTGGGAGGGATTGGGGGCAGGAGGAGAAGGGGACGACAGAGGATGAGATGGCTGGATTGCATCACTGACTGGATGGACGTGAGTCTGAGTGAACTCCGGGAGTTGGTGATGGACGGAGAGGCCTGGCGTGCTGCGATTCATGGGGTTGCAAAGAGTCGGATACGACTGAGCAACTGATCTGATCTGATCTTATCAGTATTCTTGCCTGGGAAATCCCATGGACAGAAGAGCCTGGAGGGCTACAATCTAGAGTCTCAAAGAGTCAGATACGACTGGATGATTGAGTATGCAAAGCCATCTAAAGAGACCAGACAATCCAATATTTAATTACCTAGTGACTAATTAAGTAAACATTGACTTACCATCTGCTCTACCCTGGATGTTAGATATAATAGGAGCAATGGTTAATTCCCCTTTGGGTATCAATTTAGTCTCCTCAAAGTACTTGGTTATTAGTCTGTTGCTGCTGCTGCTGCTAAGTCGCTTCAGTCGTGTCCAACTCTGTGCGACTCCATAGATGGCAGCCCACCAGGCTCCCCGGTCCCTGGGATTCTCCAGGCAAGAACAGTGGAGTGGGTTGCCATTTCCTTCTCCAATGCATGCAAGTGAGAAGTGAAAGTGAAGTCGCTCAGTCATGTCGGACTCTTCAAGACCCCATGGACTGAAGCCTACCAGGCTTCTCCATCCATGGGATTTTCCAGGCAAAAGAGTACTGGAGTGGGGTCCCATTGCCTTAGTCTGTATTGGGCTTTAAAAAAGTCTCATTAACAGGGAACACAACCTTTTAGGGAAGAATTTTCCTTTGTTTAGGAAAAAGTCTTGATCATCCCCCAACACATAATTGAATAGCAAAAGATCTGGCAATATAGTATGTGGCCCAACTGCTTTGCATAAGAATAGGAGTTTGCAGCGAGTAGAGTAGAGGGGGTGAACCAACAAAGGTCCGTCTAGTCAAAGCTATGGTTTTTCCAGTAGTCATGTGCAGATGTGAGAGTTGGACTATAAAGAAAGCTGAGTGCCAAAGAATTGATGCTTTTGAACTGGGGTGTTGGAGAAGACTCTTGAGAGTCTTCCAACCAGTCAATCAAAGGAAATCAGTCCTGAATATACATTGGAAGGACTGATGCTGAAGCTGAAACTCCAATACTTTAGCCACCTGGTGTGAAGAGCTGACTCCTTTGAAAAGACCCTGATGCTGGGAAGATTGAAGGCAGGAGGAGAAGGGGGTGACAGAGGATGAGATGGTTGGATGACATCACCGACTTGAAGGACATGAGTCTGAGTAAACTCTGGGAGTTGATGATGGACAGGGAGGCCTGGTGTGCTGCAGTCCATGGGGTCGCAAAGAGTCGGACATGACTGAAGGACTGAACTGAACTGAACAGAGTGGGTGGAGGTTGGAGGAAACAGCTGAGTAACAGGGCAGAGGGGTCTAAAGCATTAAGTCAGGAATATCAATGTTCCATTTAAGGGTCTCTGTTTAAATGACGTACATTCTTACCTATATTCCTAAAGCCTTCAGTAAAGTATGCCACACATTTAAAGCCCTTATGAAAGTGAGGCTTTTTATCTTACTTTGGAGAAGTTTATTTGGTTCGAAACAGTTGAAATAAAGACACACTCCCCAAGCAGAGAGAGAAAGAAAAAGCAATCAGCAGAACAGAACTTGGTGACTGAAGATACTTCTGAGTCACAAGACAAAAATGGGGATTAAAGACAATTTTCTTTACATCTCAAGTGACAGCAAAATCTTAGCTGCTATTTGGGTTTCAACTCAATTATACCAGTTATCATAATCCATTTTAGATTATAGATGATTGTAGGTGATGTGTGCAGTTTCATCGAAATCCTGGCTATGGAGTGGGGATGGAGTCAGTTCATAGAAGGAGAGGGATTCTAGGCAGAACTCCTAGACTAGCAATAAGTGTCTGTGACAGTGGTTTTCCTTAACTCAGCAGCAATTGTTTCCATCACTTGTTAGTCATTGTCTATTGTATTGTTATATGAGAGATCTTGGGTTGACTGGCCATGGTAATACACCATAAACTTCTTGTGAGAATATTATATTTCTTTTTAGTCCTTTTGCACTGAACCCAAGTTTACAAATGAGATCAAGGAATAGGTTTTATGAAAGCAGAAACTGTGCCTGTTCTGTTTTACCAGTGTTTCCCAGGATAGTGCCTGGCCTACTAAAGAAGCAAAATACAAGTATTTGTTGAATTAATTAAAAAAATTGCTACCCAGTAAATAGTTTGTTGAATAATGCATTTTTATGAGTTAGAACCGGAAGAAATGTGGTGATTGGTGGCCGATGAGAAGTAAGACAGAAAAATACAGAATATGTTAATCTGTATAATCTGTTATCATGGTCTCTTTTCTTTTCTCAGTGTTCACTAACCCCAGTTGCTACAGAATGGAATCATGATTACCTAACTCTGTGTTTGGTGATTTTCCAACTAATTCACAAATGAATTTCAGTATTTGCCAACAAATTGAACTGGATTCACAAAAACAAAATCTCATGGCCAACAAATTGAACTGAACCCACTAAAACATAATCTCATTTTTCATATTATTTGACTCCTTTCACATTGCACTCTTAAGCAGAGCAAAAATGCATAGGAAAGTATGGTTGGATTTTAATGGTTGGAAGCTACTCCTAAATATTTTGGAGAAAGGTAGCTATAAAGGCTGTTCTTGCTTGTCACCCTTCATTCTCTAGATCTTCAGAATCACAACCTTCCTGCACTGAGCTGAGAGCTATGACTGGGTTTCAGTAGTTAAATATCTTTCTGTTTCGGGGCAATATCAATTTTCTATGTGAATTGAAAACATGCTTGTCAATTTCACATGCACAAATCTTGGAGAATATAGTTCTAGGAGGCATGAAAATTATCATACTAAAAACTTTTATTTTGGGGAGCAATTAATATAATTAAAATACTCGGTTACATCTGATGGCCTCATTTTCTGAATACTGTGCTGATCAGAGTAGAATACACATTGATCAAATAGTGGATAACTTTTGCCTTCTGAATTTTTATTTGAGTCTTCTGAATAATTTTGTGTTATGTAATTTGCATCTATTTTCTTATTGCCCTATGTATTAGAGTTCACTGCATGGTGGCTCTCAGTTTTCTGGGGCTGCCATAGCACAATACCAGAGTGGAGTGTCTTAAACAACAGAAGTTTATTGTCTTATGGTTCTATAGGCTAGAAATCCAAAATCAAGGTGTCAGCAGGGATAGTTCCTTCTGAGAGCTGTGCAGGAAAGTCTGTTCTGGGCCTCTTTCCTAGCTGCTCATGGATTTCTGATAAATATTGGTATCCGTTGTCTTGTCGATACATCACCCTGAACTCTGCTCTATCTTCACATGAACTTCTCCCCATTACCATGTCTGCCTTGGTGTTCAAATTTCCCCTTCTTATAAGGACACCAGTCATGTTGGATTAGGGCTCATCGTAATGAACTCAACTTGATCATCTACAAAGACTATTTCAAATAAAGTCATATTCACAGCTACTGTGGGTTAGGACTTAAACATCTTTGCAGGGTTGGGGGAGGTTGGGGGACAAGTCAATTCATAACAGTGGCATATTACTTTCAAGAATTGTTGTAAGGCAAAGCTGAAAAGAAATAAAAACCTCTTTCAAGTGTTGAGCTGGGTCTGAAGGGGCACAGTACAAGATGGTGGGGAAAGACGAAATATCTGACAAGCCATGGTAATGCAATAATTGTTATTCCTTTGATTACTATGTCACATCTGAGCCAAACACAAATGGAAAGGTCTTATTGAAAGAAATAGTAAAAAAAAAAAAAAAAGCTGGATGTTAGTTCCAGCTCTGTCATTTTCCCAGTCAAGTAACCATGTATAAGCAAACCAAATTCTGCAAGCCTCTTTTTCCTTGTCAGTAAACAGAAGATCTAACAGCTTGAGGCTTAAATGAGACACTATGTAAAGCACCAAGAATGGTACCTGTAATTTAGCAGAGCTAAAAAATAGAACTTCCCTTCTCTCACAATCCCTTTCCACTCTCCTTCCCTTTTTGTTTTAAGCCTGAAATTTCTCATACTACTGGCTTAAAATACGTGAAAAATTTATAGCACCCTACTGAAACTTTTTAAAATTAGTGTTTGAAGGATGAGGCTGCATATATCTTGTAAAAAGGCAATGATTCTGAATAATTCTTCTGTCTTCCATTCCGACTCCTGGGTTAGGCATTAGCATGAAGGCATTTAGTCTCAATAGTTGTTTAAAAAAGATGTTTTCCTCTGACTTGGGTGGTTGTCACATGAACACATTAGGCTGTGACATAAGACTCCTGATGAATATGGGGGTGGATACTATTCACTGGAAGAGCCAAAAGGGTCTTGAGGGAATGTGATGAGATCAGGTTTGTTACATCTAAAATGCTTGTGAGCTATTGACCTGGTATCTACTGAGCTCCTTCTCTGTGCCAGGCATTAAGATCAGTGCTGGTGTCTGCTTTCGACAAGGCTTACCTTTTCCTACCACAGGAAGGCTATTTGTCTGTGGACAAGAAGTATCTGCACAGTCACAGTCCTGTTTGTGAGGGTGAAGGAGGCCACAGGGAGGGTGCTGAGGAAAAGATGCCATTAAAGTTGTGCTCAAGTAACATGATAGCAAGGTTATGCTCAAAATCCTTCAAGCTAGGCTTCAGTACTATGTGAATTGAGAAAGTCCAGATGTACAAGCTGGATTTAGAAAAGGCAGAGGAACCAGAGATCAAATCACCAACATTCATTGGCTCATAGAAAAAGCAAGAGAATTCCAGAAAAACATCTACTTCTGCTTCACTGACTATGCTAAAGCTTTTGATTGTGTGGATCACAACAGACTATGGAAAATTCTTAATGAGATGGGAATACGAGACCATCTTACTTGTCTTCTGAGAAACCTGTACGCAACTCAAGAGGCAATAGTTAGAACCGGACAAGAAACAACAGACTGGTTCAAGATTGGGAAAGGAGTATGACAAGACTGTATATTGTCACCCTGCTTATTTAACTTATATACAGAGTACATCATGCAAAATGCCAGGCTGGATGAATCACAAGCTGGAATCAAGACTGCTGGGAAAAACATCAACAAAAACATCAGATATGTAGATGATACCACTCTAAGGGACAGAAAGCGAAGAGGAACTAAAGAGGCTCTTGATGAAGGTGATAAAAGAAAGTGAAAAAGCTGACTTGAAACTCATATTCAAAAAATGAAGAACATAAAAAAAAAAAAAAAGAAGAACATGATATTTGGTTCCATCACTTTATGGCAAATAGATAGACAAAAAATGGAAACATAACAGAGTTTATTTTCTTGGCCTCCAAAATCACTGCAGATGGTGACTGCAGCCCTGAAATTAAAAGATGCTTGCTTTTTGGAAGAAAGGCTATGATAAATCTAGACAGCATACTAAAAAGCGGAGACGTCACTTTGTGGGCAAAGGGCCATATTCTCAGTTCAGTTCAGTCACTCAATCATGTCTGACTCTATGAATCCATGGGCTGCAGCACGCCAGGCTTCCCTGTTCATCACCAACGCTCAGAGCTTACTCAAACTCATGTCCTTCAAGTTGCTGATGCCATCCAACCATCTCATCCTCTGTCGTCCCAGTCTCCTACTACCTTCAATCTTTCCCAGCATCAGGGTATTTTCCAGTGAGTCAGTTCTTCGCATCCAGTGACCAAAGTACTGGAGCTTCACCTTCAGAATCAGTCCTGCCAATGAATATTCAGGACTGATTTCCTTTAGGATTGACTGGTTGGATCTCCTTGCAGTCCAAGGGACTCTCAAGAGTCTTCTTCAACACCACAGTTCAAAAGCATCAATTCTTTGGCACTCAGCTTTCTTTACAGTCCAATTCTCACATCCATACATGACTACTGGAAAAACAATACCTTTGACTAAATGGACCTTTGTTAGCAAAATAATGTCTCTGCTTTTTAACATGTTGTTTAGGTTGGTCATAGCTTTTCTTCCAAGAAATAAGTGTCTTTTAATTTCATGGTTTCAGTCACCATCTGCAGTGATTTTGAAGCCCCCCAAAAATAGAGTCTCTCACTGTGTCCATTGCTTCCCCATCTCAGTTCAGTTCAGTCGTGTCTGACTCTTTGCGACCCCATTAATCACAGCACTCCAGGCCTCCCTATCCATCACCAACTCTCGGAGTTCACGCAAACTCACGTCCATCGAGTCGGTGATGCCATCCAGCCATCTCATCCTCTGACATCCCCTTTTCCTCCTGCCCCCAATCCCTTCCAGCATCAGAGTCTTTTCCAATGAGTCAACTCTTCACATGAGGTGGCCAAAGTACTGGAGTTTCACCTTTAGCATCATTCCTTCCAAAGAACAACCAGGGCTGATCTCCTTCAGAATGGACTGGTTGGATCTGCTTGCAGTCCAAGGGACTCTCAAGAGTCTTCTCCAACACCACAGTTCAAAAGCATCAATTCTTTGGCGCTCAGCTTTCTTCACAGTCCAAATCTCACATCCATATGTGATCACTGGAAAAACCATAGCCTTGACTAGATGGACCTTTGTTGGCAAAGTAATGTCTCTGCTTTTGAATATGCTATCTAGGTTGGTCATAACTTGCCTTTTTAAGGAGTAAGCGTCTTTTCATTTCATGGCTGCAGTCACTATCTGCAGTGATTTTGGAGCCCCAAAAAATAAAGTCTGACACTGTTTCCACTGTTTCCCCATCTATTTGCCATGAAGTGATGGGACCAGACACCATGATCTTTGTTTTCTGAATGTTGAGCTTTAAGCTAACTTTTTCACTCTCCTCTTTCACTTTCATCAAGAGGCTCTTTAGTTCCTCTTCACTTTCTGCCATAAGGGTGGTGTCATCTGCATATCTGAGGGTATTGATATTTCTCCCGGCAATCTTGATACCAGCTTGTGCTTCTTCCAGCCCAGCATTTCTCATGATGTACTCTGCATAGAAGTTAAATAAGAAGGGTGACAGTATACAGCCATGATGTACTCCTTTTCCTATTTGGAACCAGTCTGTTGTTCCATGTCCGGTTCTAACTGTTGCTTCCTGACCTGCATACAGGTTTCTCAAGAGGCAGGTCAGGTGGTCTGGTATTACCATTTCTTTCAGAATTTTCCAGTTTATTGTGATCCACACAGTCAAAGGCTTTGGCATACTCAATAAAGCAGAAATAGATGTTTTTCTGGAACTTTCTTGCCTTTTCCACGATCCAGCAGATGTTGGCAATTTGATCTCTGGTTCCTCTGCCTTTTCTAAAACCAGCTTGAACATCAGGAAGTTTACGGTTCACATATTGCTGAAGCCTGGCTTGGAGAATTTTGAGCATTACTTTACTAGTGTGTGAGATGAGTAGAGTTGTGTGGTAGTTTGAGCATTCTTTGGCATTGCCTTTCTTTGGGATTGGAATGAAAACTGACCTTTTCCAGTCCTGTGGCCACTGCTGAGTTTTCCAAATTTACTGGTATATTGAATAAAGCACTTTCACAGCATCATGTTTTAAGATTTGAAATAGATGAACTGGAATTCCACCACCTCCACTCCTTTGTTCATAGTGATGCTTCCTAAGACCCACTTCACTTCGCATTCCAGGATGTCTGGCTCTAGGTCGGTGATCACACCATCATGGTTATCTGGGACAGGAAGATCTTTTTTTATATAGTTCTTCTGTGTATTCTTGCCATCTCTTCTTAATATCTTCTGCTTCTCTTAGGTCCATACCATTTCTGTCCTTTATTGAGCCCATCTTTGCATGAAATGTTCCCTTGGTATCTCTAATTTTCTGATCTCTAGTCTTTGCCATTCTATCGCTTTCCTCTATTTCTTTGCATTGATCACTGAGGAAGGCTTTCTTATCTCTCCTTGCTATTCCTTGGAACTCTGCATTCAAATGGCTATATCTAATTTTCTGATCTCTAGTCTTTCCCATTCTATCGCTTTCCTCTATTTCTTTGCACTGATCACTGAGGAAGGCTTTCTTATCTCTTCTTGCTATTCCTTGGAACTCTGCATTCAAATGGCTATATCTTTCCTTTTCTCCTTTGCATTTAGCTTCTCTTCTTTTCTCAGCTATCTGTAAAGCCCCCTCAGACAACCATTTTGCCTTTTTGCATTTCTTTTTCTTGGGGATGGTCTCAATCACTGCCTCCTGTACAATGTCATGAACCTCTGACCATAGATCTTCAGGCACTCTGTCTATCAGATCTAACTCCTTGAATATATTTGTCACTTACACTGTATAATCATAAGGGATTTAATTTAGGTCATACCTGAGTGGTCTAGTGGTTTTCCCTACTTTCTTCAATTTAAGTTTGAATTTGGCAACTAGGAGTTCATGATCTGAGCCAGTCAGCTCCCAGTCTTATTTTTGCTACTGTATACAGCTTCTCCATCTTTGGCTATAAGAATATAATCAATCTGATTTTGGTGTTGACCATCTGGAGTCTTCTCTTGTGTTGTTGGAAGAGGGTGTTTCTATGACCAGTGCATTCTCTTGGCAAAATTCTATTAGCCATTGACCTGCTCCCTTCTGTACTCCAAGGCCAAATTTGCCTGTTTCTCCAGGCATTTCTTGACTTCCTACTTTTGCATTCCAGTCCCCTATAATGAAAAGGACAGACATCCTTTTTGGCTGTTAGTTCTAGAAGGTGTTGTAGGTCTTCATAGAACTGTTCAACGTCAGCTTTTTCAGCTCGAACCAGTGGTTTGAGCGTAGACTTGGATTACTCTGATACTGAATGGTTTGCCTTGGAAATGAACAGAGTTCATCCTGTTGTTTTTGTGACTGCATGCAAGTACTGCATTTAGGACTCTTTTATTGACTATGATGGCTACTCCAATTCTTCTAAGGGATTCTTGACCGCAGTAGTATATATAATGGTCATCTGAGTTAAATTCACCCATTGCAGTCCATTTTAGTTGACTGATTCCTAAAATATCCATGTTCACTCCTGTCAATTTCCAATTAGACCACTTTTAATTTACCTTGATTCATAGACCTAACATTCTAGATTCCTATGCAACATTGTTCTTTACAACATCGGACTTTATTTCCATCACCAGTCAGATCCACAACTGGGTGTTGTTTTTGCTTTTGCTCTATCTCTTCATTTGTTCTGAAGTTATTTCTCCACTGTTCTCCAGTAGCATATTGGGTACCTACTGACCTGGGGAGTTCATCTTTCAGTGTCCTATTTCTTTTTGCCTTTTCATACTGTTCATGGGGGTCTCAAAGCAAGAATACTGAAGTGGTTTGCCATTCCCTTCTCCAGTGGACCATGTTTTGTCAGAACTCTCCACAATGACCTGTCCATCTTGGGTGGCTCTACACAGCATGGCTCATAGTTTCATTGAATTAGACAAGGCTGTGGTCCATGTGATCAGTTTGAGTAGTTTTCTGTAATTGTGGGCTTCATTCTGCCTGCCTTTTGATGACTAGGGATAAAAGGCTTATGGAAGTTTTCTGATGGGACAGACTGACTAGGGGGAAGCTAGGTCTTGTTCTGATGGGCGCGGCCTTGCTCAGTTAATCTTTTATCCAATTTTCTGTTGATGGGTGGGGCTGTGTTCCCTTCCTGTTGTTTAACCTGACGCCAAACTATGTTGGAGGTAATGAAGATAATGGGGACCTCCTTCAAAAGGTCCTGTGCATGCACTGCTACACTCAGTGCTCTGAACGCTACACCAGGCCACCACCAACCCACGCCTCCACTGGAGACTCCTGGACCCTCATGGGCAAGTCTGGGTCAGTCTCTTGTGGAGTCATTGCTCCTTTCTCCTGGGTTCTGGTGCACACAAGGTTTTGTTTGTGCCTTCCAAGAGTCTGTTTCACCAGTTCTTTGTAAATTCTGGTGAATCTATGGTGGGGTTAAAGATGACCTCCTCCAAGAGGGCTTATACCATACCCCAGTCTGCTGCACCCAGAGCCCCTTCCCTTGCAGCAGGCCACTCCTGACCCCATACCTCTGCAGGAGACACTCAAATCCTCAAAGGCAGATCTGGCTCAGTCTTTGTAGAGTCTCCTGGTATGCACAAGGTTTTGTATGAGTCCTCTGAGCATTTCTGGTGGGTATGGCGTTTGATCTAAACATGACTTTACCCCTCCTACCTTCTTTCTGGGGTTTCTCCTTTGCCCTTGGATGTGGGGTGTATTTTTTTGGTGGGATCCAACATTCTCCTATCAATGCTTCTTCAGCAGTGAGTTGTAATTTTGGACTTCTCACAGGAGAAGATGAGCACACATCCTTCTATTTCACCAGTTATTCAAAGTATACTCAAAGTATGGTTTTTCCAGTAGTCATGCATGGATGTGAAAAGTGAAAGTGAAAAGTCACTCAGTCATGTCCAACTCATTGCTCCCCCATGGATTATACAGTCCATGGAATTCTCCAGGCCAGAATATTGGAGTGGTTAGCCTTTTTCTTCCCCAGGGGATTTTCCCAACCCAGGGATTGAACCCAGGTCTCCTGTATTGCAGGCAGATTCTTTACCAACTGAACCACTGCACCATAAAGAAGGCAGAGTGCTGAAGAATCGATGCTTTCAGATCTTGGTGCTGGAGAAAACTCTTGAGAATCCCTCGGACTGCAAGGAGATCAAACCAGTCAATCCTAAAGGAAATCAACCCTGAATATTCATTGGAAGGACTAATGCTGAAGCTGAAGCTCCAAAACTTTGGCCACCTGATGCAAACAGCTGACTCATTGGAAATGACCCTGATCGTGGGAAAGACTGAGGATAGGAGGAGAAGGGGGTGACAAAGGATGAGATGGTTGGATGGCATCACTGACTCAATGGACATGAGTTCAAGCAAACTCTGAGAGATAGTGAAGGATAGGGAAGCCTGGTGTGCTGCAGTCCATGGGGTTGGAAAAAGTTGGACATGACTGAGTGACTGAACAACAACAAAGTTATGGGTGATAAGGGTAAGGCTCTAAGGACTCACTTCACTTATATCTTAGAACTAGTACTGATGGAAGAGGAAAAACCATAGACACTGCTCCTTATCATGGAAAAGTAAGGCTCAATAGTTTTCTCATGACTGTACTATTAAAAATACACTTTAGGGACTTTCCTGGTGGTCCAGTGGTTGGGAGTCTGCTTGTCAATGCAGAGAACATGAGGTTTAACCCTGGTCTAGGAGAATCCCTTATGCCTCAGGGTGACTAAGCCCCTTTGCCACAACTACTGAGCCCTTGTGCTCTAAAACCCATGCTCAGGAATGAGAGATACCACTGCAATGAGAAACCTGTGCACCACAATAAGAGAAATCCCAGAGCAGTCCTAAGATGGTGGAGGAATAGGATGGGGAGACCACTTTCTCCCCCACAAATTCATCAAAAGAACATTTGAACGCTGAATAAGTTCCATAAAACAACTTCTGAACGCCGGCAGAGGACATCAGGCACCCAGAAAAGCAGCCCATTGTCTTCATAAGGAGGTAGGAAAAAATATAAAAGATAAAAAGAGAGACAAAAGAGGTAGGGATGGAACTCCATCCCAGGAAAGGAGTCTTTAAAAAGAGAGAAGTTTCCAAACACCAGGAAACACTCTCACTGCTGAGTCTGTGGCAAGCCTTGGAACCACAGAGGGCAACATAACCGGGAGGAAAAATAAATATATAATTAAAACCCACAGATTATGTGCCCAACAGTAACTCCCCCAGCAGAGAAGCAGTACAGACGCCTGCATCCACCACTCCAAGTGGGCGCTGGGCAGGGAGGCTTGGGCTGCATTGCTTAGAGTAAGGACTGGGCCTGAATGCCCCAAGGGCAATCTGAGGGAACTAACTTGGGCTAGCAAACCAGATTGTGGGATAGCTACCACACGAAAAGCCCTAACCTAAGACACCGCCAGGCCTGCTCACAGAACAAAGGACTGACTAGAACTATGCAAAAAGCCCTAGCCTGAGACAACGTCAGACCCACTCACAGAACAAAGGACTGAGCAGACCTAGCCAGCTGCAGACCATCCCCCTGGGTGACAGGCAGCCAGAGCTGGAAGGGGGCAATCGCAGCCCCAGAGAGGCATTATCTACCAAACTGCAAGCAGGCTTCATTGCTAACTAAGACTTCTTGGGATTCTGGATGGTCAACATCTGCCTGAGAAGGTGTGCCGGTTATACACCCAGAAAACCAAACAGCAGGGACAGGGGAGTCTATAAGTTGCAGCAACCGCGCTTGCAAACACCTGGTCACCTGAGCTGCTCGGACCTGGAAAGGGCACAAAACGCAGGCCCAACAGAGTCTGCGCCTTTGTGGAGTACCCGAGTACCTGAACCTGAGTGGCTTAGACCTGGGAAGTGCACACAACCCAGGGCCAGCCTCATAGAGTTCCCGGCAGACCAACCTAGAGCCTAAGCAGTGTAGGCAGGGAAAGCACACACGCCGTGAGCGGGGGCAAATCCAGTGTGGCCGAGTCACTGCGAGCACACGCCAGTGTTATCTGTTGGCAGTGTCCCTCCCTCCCCATAGCACGACTGAACAAGTGAGCCTAAAAAAGTGTCCACCACCGCCCCATTGTGTCAGGGCAGAAATTAGACACTGAAGAGACCTGCAAACAGAAGAAGCTAAAATAGAGGGGACCACCTTGGAAGTGACAGGTGCAATAGATTAAAACCCTGTGGTTAGTACCCAAAACATAGAAAGGGGCCTATAGATCTTGAGAAATATAAGCCGGATCAAGGAACTATCCAAAACTGAACTAACCCCACACTGCCCACAATGCCAGAGCAAGTCCTAGATATATTTTTACTATTTTTACTATCATTCTTTATATTTTTTAAACTTTTAAAAAATTTTAAGTCCTCTGTTAGTCCTTTAATTTTCATTTTTATAACTTACTATTACTTTGAAAGCCAGGAAGCAACAGTCAGAACTGGACATGGAACAACAGACAGGTTCCAAATAGGAAAAGGAGTACATCAAGGCTGTATATTGTCACACTGCTTATTTAACTCATATGCAGAGTACATTATGAGAAACGCTGGGCTGGAAGAAGCACAAGCTGGAATCAAGATTGCCGGGAGAAATATCCATAACCTCAGATATGCAGATGACACCACCCTTATGGCAGAAAGTGAAGAGGAACTAAAAAGCCTCTTGAGGAAAGTGAAAGAGGAGAGTGAAAAAGTTGGCTTAAAGCTCAACATTCAGAAAACAAAGATCATGGTGTCTGGTCCCATCACTTCATGGCAAATAGATGGGGAAACAGTGGAAACAGTGTCAGACTTTATTTTTTGGGGCTCCAAAATCACTGCAGATGGTGACTGCAGCCATGAAATGAAAAGACACTTACTCCTTAAAAAGGCAAGTTATGACCAACCTAGATAGCATATTCAAAAGCAGAGACATTACTTTGCCAACAAAGGTCCGTCTAGTCAAGGCTATGGTTTTTCCAGTGGTCATGTATGGATGTGAGAGTTGGACTGTGAAGAAAGCTGAGCGCCAAAGAATTGATGCCTTTGAACTGTGGTTTGGAGAAGACTCTTGAAAGTCCCTTGGACTGCAAGGCAATCTCACCAGTCCATTCTAAAGGAGGTCGGTCCTGGGTGTTCTTTGGAAGGAATGATGTTAAAGCTGAAACTCCAGTACTTTGGCCACCTCATGCAAAGAGTTGACTCATTGGAAAAGACTCTGATGCTGGGAGGGATTGGGGGCAGGAGGAGAAGGGGACGACAGAAGATGAGATGGCTGGATGGCATCACTGACTCGATGGATGTGAATTTGAGTGAACTCCGGGTGTTGGTGATGGACAGGGAGGCCTGGCGTGCTGCAGTTCATGGGGTCGCAAAGAGTCGGACACGACTGAGTGACTGAACTGAACTAATTACTTTGCAAAAAAAAAGAGACCCTTTTTTAAAAAAGTAAACTTCATTTATATATATATTATAATTTTTGTGACTTTTTTTTCTTTAATATTGTATTTTTGAAAATCCAAACCTCTACTCTGGATTTTTAATCTTTGCTTTTTGGTATTTGTTATCAATCTGTAACTTCAAGAACCTAATCTTCGGTACCCATTTTTACTTGGGAGCGAGATCACTGGCTTGACTGCTCTCTCCCTCGTTGGACTCTCCTTTTTCTCCACCAGGTTGCCTCTATCTCCTCCTTCCCCATTCTCTTCTCTACCTAACTCTGTGAATCTCTTTGTGTGTTCCAGATAGTGGAGAACACTTACTGGTAAGTCACTCCAGTTGTGTCTGACTCTGTGCGACCCCACAGATGGCAGCCCACCAGGCTCCCCCGTCCCTGGGATTCTCCAGGCAAGAACACTGGAGTGAGTTGCCATTTCCTTCTCCAATGCATGAAGGTGAAAAGTGAAAGTGAAGTCGCTCAGTCGTGTCTGACTCTTAGCGACCCCCATGGACTGCAGCCTACCAGGCTCCTCCATCCATGGGATTTTCCAGGCAAGAGTACTGGAGTGGGGTGCCATTGCCTTCTCTGGGAGAACACTTAGGGAACTGGTTACTGGCTGGATCTGTCTCTCTCCTTTTGATTCCCCTCTTTATCCTCCTGGCCACCTCTGTCTCCTTCATTCCTCTTCTCTTCTCTGTGTAACTCCGTGAACATCTCTGAGCGGTCCAGACTGTGGAGCGCACATAAGTAAGTGATTACTGGCTAGCTTGCTCCCTTCTCTTTTGATTCCACCTCATCTCATCCAGGCCACCTCTATCTCCCTCCTCCCTCTTCTCTTCTCCATGTAACTCTGTGAACCTCTCTGGGTGTCCCTCACTGTGGAGAAACTTTTCACCTTTAACCTAGATGTTTTATCAACAGTGCTGTATAGATGGAGAGCCTTGAGGCTACTGTAAAAATAAGACTGAAAACCAGAAGCAGGAGGCGTAAGTCCAAATCCTGAGAATACCAGAGAACTCCTGACACCAGGGAATATTAATCAACAGGAGCTCATCAAATGCCTCAATACCTACACTGAAACCAAGGACCACCTAAGGGCCAACAAGTTCCAGAGCAAGACATACCATGCAAATTCTCCAGCAACAGAGGAACACAGCCCTGAGCTTCAATATACAGGCTTCCCAAAGTCACTCCAAACCCACTGACATCTCATAACTTATTACTGGACACTTCATTGCACTCCAGAGAGAAGAAATCCAGCTCCACCGACCAAAACACCGACACAAGATTCCCTAACCAGGAAACCTTGACAAGCCACCAGTACAACCCCACCCACAGTGAGGAAACTCCACAATAAAGAGAACTCCACAAACTGCCAGAATACAGAAAGGCCACCCCAAACACAGCAATATAAACAGAGGAAGAGACAGAGAAATACCCAGCAGGTAAAGGAACAGGATAAATGCCCACCAAACCAAACAAAAGAGGAAGAGATAGGGAATCTACCTGATTAAGAATTCCGAATAATGATAGTGAAAATGATCCAAAATCTTGAAAACAAAACGGAATCACAGAAAAATAGCCTGGAGACAAGGATTGAGAAGATGCAAGAAAGGTTTAACAAGGACCTAGAAGAAATAAGAAAAGAGTCAATATATAACGAATAATGCAATAAATGAGATAAAAAAACACTCTCGAGGGAACAAATAGTATAATAATGGAGGCAGAAGATAGGATTAGTGAGGTAGAAGATAGAATGGTAGAAACAAATGAATCAGAGAGGAAAAAAAGAAAAACAAATTAAAAGAAATCAGGACAATCTCAGAGACCTCTGGGAAAATGTTAAATGCCCCAACAGTCGAATCATAGGAGTGCCAAAAGAAGATAAAAAGAAAAATGATGAGAAAATACTTGGGGAGATAATAGTTGAAAACTTCCCTAAAATGGGGAAGGAAATAATCACCGAAGTCCAAGAAACCCAGAGAGTCCAAAACAGGATAAACCCAAGGCGAAATACCCCTAGACACATATTAATCAAATTAACAAAGATCAAACACAAAGAACAAATATTAAAAGCAGTAAGGGAAAAACAACAAATAACACACAAGGGGATTCCCATAAGGATAACAGCTGATCTTTCAATAAAACTCTTCAGACCAGGAAGGAATGGCAGGACATATTTAAAGTGATGAAAGAAAATAACCTACAGCCCAGATTACTGTACCCAGCAAGAATCTCATTCAAATATGAAGGAGAAATCAAAAGCTTTACAGACAAGCAAAAGCTGAGAGAATTCAGCACCACCAAACCAGCTCTCCAGCAAATGCTAAAGGATCTTCTCTAGACAGGAAACAAAAAATGGTGTATAAACTCGAACCCCAAACAATAAAGTAAATGGCAATGGGATCATACTTATCAATAATTACCTTAAATATAAATGGGTTGAATGCCCCTGCCGCGGACCAGCCCCGGCTGATCCAGGGTACTCGAAGGAGAGACGGCGTCAGCGAGGGTCAGGATACGATAGCTTCAATTAGATATTAATTAGAGATATAAAGAGTAATAGAATAAGGATAGCTCAGTAGGAAAATTCAGTGGAGAAGAGAGGCTGAGTAGCTTGGTTTACGCGGGGGACCAATAAAACTTCAAGACAAGAAGCTTGCACCACTTACGTAGGCCGCAGGCGTCCTTCCATTCTCCCGAAGGAGAGGAGACACTGAGGCCTCCCCGGTCGGATCTTAGAAGCCCAGGCAAAATTAGTAAGCATGGTGGGTTCCGCGCTCCAGATGGAGACTCAGCCAGAGGGAGAGAGAGACATGGGGAGACCAGTATTTCGAGAAACTGATCCCAATTCTTTATTTTCCAGAGTCTGTTTTTATACACTAAGATGTTATACAAAAGTCACATGGGGACAGCAGTCCTGACTTTTATTAAAGTCAGGTGCTTCACACAAATGTATACAGAGGTCTTAGGGGTGTTACATCATCTTCTGGCCAGGGGGGCCTGCTGACAATTTACGACCCTCTCCTTGTGACAGCGGTCAGTCAATCAGGACACTTATTTCTCCAGGGCTGATTATTCTCAAAACAGACGCCACCCAAATAAAGTTACATTCCTACAGGGTGAGGGTGTAGTGGGTTTTAGTTAAGGAAAGAATTTACTTAGCCTAAGGTCTAACGTGATTAATATCAAAGGTTAATTCTATATATTCATTAATGTGTGTAAGGGCAGGGGATGTGGAGACTTAGCAACAAACATTGGCTCAACAAATGAAAAACCCTTCACCAACACATTTCTAATTAGCCCACTATACTTATAGTTTTCTAACTTCTCTAAAGAACCTGTTTTTAGAGGGTTTAAAGCATCTCATGCCTCTCACGGTTGGGAGGCTGTGAGTGATCACATGTGGCCGGACAAGCCTGTCAGGCAGGCCAGAGAACCTTCAGAGGAGTTTGTAGGTTAAAACACTCTTATCACGCCCAGGAATTATTATAAACTGGAGCTCTAAGTTAACTCCTTCTCCAAAAGAGGTGGTGGGGGACAGCCCCCCGTAAAGTCAGAGGTGTAGGTGAGCACAAAGTAGTAAAGTAGGCAGGCTCTGGTTATGGGGGTAGATGCTTGAGGAGTTCCAGGGGGACTCCTGAGGCTCGATCCCGCCTTTGCGTATGTCGAGCCTCCTTCCTCATGACCTTTGTCACGGGCGGAGTACCTCACTCTGGCCCCCAACAGCCCCAACCAAAAGACAAAGACTGGCTGAATGGATACAAAAACAAGACCATTATATATGTTGTCTATGAGACACCCACCTCAAAACAAGGGACACATACAGACTGAAAGTGAAGGGCTGGAAAAAGATATTCCATGCAAATAGAGACCAAAAGAAAGCAGGAGTAGCAATACTCATATCAGATAAAATAGACTTTAAAACAAAGGCTGTGAAAAGAGACAAAGAAGAACACTACATAATGATCAAAGGATCAATCCAAGAAGAAGATAAAACAATTATAAATATATATGCATCCAACATAGGAGCACTGCAATATGTAAGACAAATGCTAACAAGTATGAAAGGGGAAATTAACAATAACACAATAATAATGGGAGACTTTAATACCCCACTCATACCTATGGATAGATCAACTAAACAGAAAATTAACAAGGAAACACAAACTTTAAATGGTACAATAGACTAGTTACCTAATTGATATCTATAGGATATTTCACCCCAAAACATCGAATTTCACCTTTTTCTCAAGCACACATGGAACCTTCTCCAGGATAGATCACATCCTGGGCCATAAATCTAGCCTTGGTAAATTCAAAAACATTGAAATCATTCCAAGCATCTTTTCTGACCACAATGCAGTAAGATTAGATCTCAATTACAGGAGAAAAACTATTAAAAATTCCAACATATGGAGGCTGAACAACACACTGCTGAATAACCAACAAATCACAGAAGGAAAAAAAAAAAATCAAAATATGCATAGAAACGAATGAAAATGAAAACACAACAACCCAAAACGTGAGGGACACTGTAAAAGCAGTGCTAAGGGGAAGGTTCATAGCAATACAGGAATACCTCAAGAAACAAGAAATAAGTCAAATAAATAACCTAACTCTACACCTAAAGCAACTAGAAAAGGAAGAAATGAAGAACCTCAGTGTTAGCTGAAGGAAAGAAATCTTAAAAATTAGGGCAGAAATAAATGCAAAAAAACACAAAAGAGACCATAGCAAAAATCAACAAAGCCAAAAGCTGGTTCTTTGAGAAGATAAACAAAACTGACAAACTATTAGCCAGACTCATCAAGAAACAAAGGGAGAAAAATCAAATCAGTAACATTAGAAATGAAAATGGAGAGATCACAACAGACAACACAGAAATACAAAGGATCATAAGAGACTACTATCAGCAATTATATGCCAATAAAATGGACAACGTGGAAGAAATGGACAAATTCTTAGAAAAGTACAACTTTCCAAAACTGGACCAGGAAGAAATAGAAAATCTTAACAGACCCATCACAAACATGGAAATTGAAACTGTAATCAGAAATCTTCCAGCAAACAAAAGCCCAGGTCCAGACGGCTTCACAGCTGAATTCTACCAAAAATTTAGAGAAGAGCTAACACCTATCCTACTCTTCCAGAAAACTGCAGAGGAAGCTAAACTTCCAAACTCATTCTATGAGGCCACCATCACCCTAATACCAAAACCTGACAAAGATCCCACAAAAAAAGAAAACTACAGGCCAATATCACTGATGAACATAGATGCAAAAATCCTTAACAAAATTCTAGCAATCAGAATCCAACAACACATTAAAAAGATCATACATCATGACTAAGTGGGCTTTATCCCAGGGATGCAAGGATTCTTCAATATCCGCAAATCAATCAATGTAATACACATTAACAAATTGAAAAATAAAAACCATATAATTATCTCAATAGATGCAGAGAAAGCCTTTGACAAAATTCAACACCCATTTATGATTAAAAACTCTCCAGAAAGCAGGAATAGAAGGAACATTCCTCAACATAATAAGAGCTATATATGACAAACCCACAGCAAACATTATCCTCAATGGTGAAAAACTGAAAGCATTTCCCCTAAAGTCAGGAACAAGACAAGGGTGCCCACTCTCATCACTACTATTCAACATAGTTTTGGAAGTTTTGGCCACAGCAATCAGAGCAGAAAAAGAAATAAAAGGAATCCAGATTGGAAAAGAAGAAGTAAAATTCTCACTGTTTGCAGATGACATGATCCTCTACATAGAAAACCCCAAAGACTCCACCAGAAAATTACTAGAGCTAATCAATGACTATAGTAAAGTTGCAGGATATAAAATTAACACACGGCAATCCCTTGCATTCCTATACACTAATAATGAGAAAATAGAAAGAGAAATTAAGGAAACAATTCCATTCACCATTGCAACGAAAAGAATAAAATACTTAGGAATATATCTACCTAAAGAAACTAAAGACCTATATATAGAAAACTATAAAACACTGATGAAAGAAATCAAAGAGGACACTAATAGATGGAGAAATGTACCATGTTCATGGATCGGAAGAATAAATATAGTGAAAATGAGTATACTACCCAAAGCAATCTATAGATTCAATGCAACCCCTATCAAGCTACCAATGGTATTTTTCACAGAGCTAGAACAAATAATTTCACAATTTGTATGGAAATACAAAAAACCTCGAATAGCCAAAGCAATCTTGAGAAAGAAGAATGGAACTGGACGAATCAACCTGCCTCACTTCAGGCTCTACTACAAAGCCACCGTCATCAAGACAGTATGGTACTGGCACAAAGACAGAAATATAGATCAATGGAACAAAATAGAAAGCCCAGAGATAAATTCACGCACCTATGGACAGCTTATCTTTGACAAAGGAGGCAAGAATATACAATGAAGAAAAGACAATCTCTTTAACAAGTGGTGCTGGGAAAACTGGTCAACCACTTGTAAAAGAATGAAACTAGAACACTTTCTAACACCATACACAAAAACAAACTCAAAATGGATTAAAGATCTAAATGTAAGACCAGAAACTATAAAACTCCTAGAGGAGAACATAGGCAAAACACTCTCTGACATAAATCACAGCAGGATCCTCTATGACCCACCTCCCAGAATATTGGAAATAAAAGCAAAAATAAACAAATGGGACCTAATTAAACTTAAAAACTTCTGCACAACAAAGGAAACTATAAGCAAGGTGAAAAGACACCCTTCAGAATGGGAGAAAATAGCAAATGAAGCAACTAACAAAGAATTAATCTCAAAAATATACAAGCAACTTCTGCAGCTCAATTCCAGAAAAATAAACGACCCAATAAAAAAATGGGCGAAAAAACTAAACAGACATTTCTCCAAAGAAGACATACAGATGGCTAACAAACACATGAAAAGATGCTCAACATCACTCATTATCAGAGAAATGCAAATCAAAACCACAATGAGGTACCACTTCACGCCAGTCAGAATGGCTGCTATACAAAAGTCTACAAGAAATAAATGCTGGAGAGGGTATGGAGAAAAGGGAACCCTCTTACACTGTTGGTGGGAATGCAAACTAGTACAACCAGTATGAAGAACAGAGTGGAGATTCCTTAAAAAACTGGAAATAGAACTGCCATATGACCCAGCAATCCCACTGCTGGGCATACACATGGAGGAAACCAGAATTGAAAGAGACACATGTACCGCAATGTTCATTGCAGCACTGTTTATAATAGCCAGGACATGGAAGCAACCTAGATGTCCATCAGCAGATGAATGGATAAGAAAGCCGTGGTACATATACACAATGGAGTATTCAGATCAGATCAGATCAGTCGCTCAGTCGTGTCCGACTCTTTGCGACCCCATGAATCACAGCACGCCAGGCCTCCCTGTCCATCACCAACTCCCAGAGTTCACTCAGACTTACGTCCATCCAGTCAGTGATGCCATCCAGCCATCTCATCCTCTGTCGTCCCCTTCTCCTCCTGCCCCCAATCCCTCCTAGCATCAGAGTCTTTTCCAATGAGTCAACTCTTTGCATGAGGTGGCCAAAGTACTGGAGTTTCAGCTTTAGCATCATTCCTTCCAAAGAAATCCCAGGGCTGATCTCCTTCAGAATGGACTGCTTGGATCTCCTTGCAGTCCAAGGGACTCTCAAGAGTCTTCTCCAACACCACACTTCAAAAGCATCAATTCTTCGGCACTCAGCCTTCTTCACAGTCCAACTCTCACATCCATACATGACCACAGGAAAAACCATAGCCTTGACTAGACGAACCTTTGTTGGCAAAGTAATGTCTCTGCTTTTGAATATGCTATCTAGGTTGATCAAAACTTTCCTTCCAAGGAGTAAGCATCTTTTAATTTCATGGCTGCAGTCACCATCTGTAGTGATTTTGGAGCCCAGAAAAATAAAGTCTGACACTGTTTCCACTGTTTCCCCATCTATTTCCCATGAAGCGGTGGGACCGGATGCCATGATCTTTGTTTTCTGAATGTTGAGCTTTAAGCCAACTTTTTCACTCTCCGCTTTCACTTTCATCAAGAGGCTTTTGAGTCCCTCTTCACTTTCTGCCATAAGGGTGGTGTCATCTGCATATCTGAGGATATTGATATTTCTCCTGACAATCTTGATTCCAGCTTGTGTTTCTTCCAGCCCAGCGTTTCTCATGATGTACTCTGAATAGAAGTTAAATAAACAGGGTGACAATATACAGCCTTGACGTACTCCTTTTCCTATTTGGAACCAGTCTGTTGTTCCATGTCCAGTTCTAACTGTTGCTTCCTGACCTGCATACAAATTTCTCAAGAGGCAGATCAGGTGGTCTGGTATTCCCACCTCTTTCAGAATTTCCCAGTTTATTGTGATCCACACAGTCAAAGGCTTTGGCATAATCAATAAAGCAGAAATAGATGTTTTTCTGGAACTCTCTTGCTTTTTCTATGATCCAGCAGATGTTGGCAATTTGATCTCTGGTTCCTCTGCTTTTTCTAAAACCAGCTTGAACATCAGGAAGTTTACGGTTCACATATTGCTGAAGCCTGGCTTGGCGAATTTTGAGCATTACTTTTCTAGCGTGTGAGATGAGTGCAATTGTGTGGTAGTTTGAGCATTTTTTGGCATTGCCTGTCTTTGGGATTGGAATGAAAACTGATCTTTTCCAGTCCTGTGGCCACTGCTGAGTTTTCCAAATTTGCTGGCATATTGAGTGCAGCACTTTCACAGCATCATCTTTCAGGATTTGAAATAGCTCAACTGGAATTCCATCACCTCCCTAGCTTTGTTCATAGTGATGCTTTCTAAGGCTTGACTTCACATTCCAGGATGTCTGGCTCTAGGTCAGTGATCACACCATCGTGATTATCTGGGTCGTGAAGATCTTTTTTGTACAGTTCTTCTGTGTATTTTTGCCATCTTTTCTTAATGTCTTCTGCTTCTGTTAGGTCCATACCATTTCTGTCTTTTATCGAGCTCATCTTTGCATGAAATGTTCCTTTGGTATCTCTGATTTTCTTGAAGAGATCCCTAGTCTTTCCCATTCTATTGTTTTCCTCTATTTGTTTGCACTGATCGCTGAAGAAGGCTTTCTTATCTCTTCTTGCTATTCTTTGGAACTCTGCATTCAGATGTTTATATCTTTCCTTTTCTCCTTTGCTTTTCACTTCTCTTCTTTTCACAGCTATTTGTAATGGAGTATTACTTAGCCATTAAAAATAATACATTTGAATCAGTTCTAATGAGGTGGATGAAACTGGAGCCTATTACACAGAGTGAAGTAAGCCAGGAAGAAAAACACCAATACAGTATACTAATGCGTATATATGGAATTTAGAATGATGGTAACAATAACCCTATATGCGAGACAACAAAAGAGACACAGTAATATGGAACAGTCTTTTGGACTCTGTGGGAGAGAGCGAGGGTGCGATGATTTGGAAGAATAGCACTGAAACATGTATAATATCATATGTGATACGAATCACCAGACCAGGCTTGATGCATGATACAGGATGCTCGGGGCTGGTGCACTGGGATGACCCAGAGGGATGGGATGGGGAGGGAGGTGGGATGGGGGTTCAGGATGGGGAACACGTGTACACCCGTGGCAGATTCATGTTGACGTATGGCAAAACCAATGCAATATTGTAAAGTAATTAGCCTCCAATTAAAATAAATAAATTTATATTAAAAAAATTAATTCAAACAAAACAAAACAAGAGAAAGCCCACATGCAGCAATGAAGACTCTGGGCAGGCAAAAATAAATAAAATAAATTGAGAAACAATAAACTTCAAAACAGCACATTGAAAACTTCATAGGTTACTTGCATGATATCATGAATGTTATCTTTTAAACACTGGAAAGTGAAGTTGCTCAGTCGTGTCTGACTCTTTGCGACCCCGTGGACTGTAGCCTACCAGGCTCCTCTGACCATGAGATTCTCCAGGCAAGAATACTTGAGTGGGTTGCCATTTCCTTCTTCAAAACACTGGAAACAATGTCTTATTAAGGAAGTGAGGATAGAACCTTGAATCTAGTTACTATGGGCCTAATTCAATGATAAGAAATGAAGAGAGCATGGGATTCCCATCATGTCCTTATTCTTAATGTAACCCTGTTTAAACACTTCACAAGTGTTTTGATGAAATACAATACTAAAGCTGGAACAGACTTAAGATATCACTTAGTCTAAGTGCGCCAGCTTGAAAGTAAAATTTAAGCACGCAGAGATTAAGTCACTTGCTCAAGGTCACAGCCTCATTTTCTTAGTTCTAGTCCTATTCTCTTTCCTTTTGGAGTTGTTAAGAGACAGCAATGAGATCATTTTAATTTTATAACTGTCAATTTCTATGTACTTCTACATGAGACATGCTTCTATATTTTCCTTATTTTGATCAAAATTAAGTTATTGGTTGGTCTGAGATCCTTTGTGATTTGAGCTTGGATTGTTTCAAATAGAACCCATTACCTTGGAAAACTTGAATCCTTTCCTTCTCATTGCAGTATTCCTTCTTTTTCTATAGATGCTTGTCTTGACAAGGTCTATTACTATGTATATTTCAACCATTTCATTAGCTATTCTTACACTTTAACTTTGATTTTCATTAACTGTCAGGTGTTAGGCAGCTGCTCTGCTCATTTTGGGTTCATTCTAATTTTTGTGTTCCACTTTTACTAGCCTGGCCTGTTTTGAACAGTCTATCTTAATGGCTTGGCCTAATTCCAAGTTACAAAATAGATTTGTAATTCGTTAGATACTTGCCAAATCTAGTTGATTTCAAAATGAACCATAGTTTTAAAATATCTTTCACTAATTTTTTACTACTGGTTTTACATAATTTTATTTGCAATTTTGGATTAAAAATATTTATTTCATAGTGATAAAGTCTAGGAATGCAAAGTAATTCTTAATTTCTTCTACATGATACATAAGCCACAGGCATTCCAACAAAGGTTTGTGTTAGTTCTATCTTTCTTATTAAAGTAGGTATCGTGCAGACATTTATTGCATAAATATTCAATTTTATTAGTTTCAAGAAAGAAGCATTTCCTGTCTTCCTTCTGCAGACTCAAGTGACAAATAAGCTTACTGGTCACCAGGTCAACCTGTGGTTACAAACATTTTGAAAGTCTGTGTGATCAAAATGTTGTTTTATTTTGACTCAGTGTTATTAAGAATTTCTTGGGTTGACAAAGTCTTCACCAGCTCAGACTGTCTCATTGACTCGATGATTTTATCAAGGAAGAGCTGGAATCCTAGTAAATGAGCAGTATAAGGGGTTACTTGTCTGGCTGAACTGAATCTGGGTTTATAGGCCATGCAATTTCCTGACCTCTGTTCAGGGACTGAAGATCCCTGGGCAGAAAGTCATTTTGAAAAGGTCTTGTTCTTTCCAAAAATCTCTTTATAGTATTGCCCTTCTAGGTGAAACAGCATATCTGCTGCTGCTGCTGCTAAGTCACTTCAGTCGTGTCTGACTCTATGCGACCCCATAGACGGCAGCCCACCAGGCTCCCCCGTCCCTGGGATTCTCCAGGCAAGAACACTGGAGTGGGTTGCCATTTCCTTCTCCAATGCATGAAAGTGGAAAGTGAAAGTGAAGTCGCTAAGTTGTGTCTGACAAAGAGCATATCTAGTCTTTAGCAATAATTCTCTGGGCTCATGGAAGTTGTACAAAATACTGATTGAGCTAACTGCCTAAACTTTTATAGGAAGGGTTCAACCCACTGAAGTTCTTTGGATTATAGCCCAATTAATCTGATAACTCTTGTAATTTTTAAGGTGACTACTTCTCATTTTCTTGTACCTCGACTCCTGTAATGTTTTCACAAAAATTCCCTTTCAAACCTTAGACATTTAAAATACAGCTAACTTCTTCCCACAGTCATATTCTGAGACCATATAAGAGCCATCAAACTGCTGACCCACATTGCTTGAATAGCTCTGAGTCTCTTCACTTTGGTAGGTTACCCTTTCTGCCAATCTTTACTTATTCCAGTTCCTTTGATTTTCCTAGTGAATGTAGTGACTTGCGTGGCTATTGTTTCTTAAGAATAGAGTATTTTAATATATGTTCCATTTTGGAGCAGCTCTTCATGCTGGGACCCACCAAGTCAAACTGAAATGCATTTTGTAAGAATCTGAAGAATAGTTCTTTGGAGGCTCTATGTATCATTAGGACCCACATGCCTGTAGTATTAAGGTAAAAGAAATATTTTAGAACTAAAAAGTTATTGACTCAAAAATATGAAGCACATGTACAGATACATATAATTTATATTTCATGTAAAATCTGAGTACACTTCAATATGTTTGGTATGAAGTAGAATGAAGCAAAAAGTTAAAATATCCAAGGTCTAGAAAGCTGTTAAAATGCCTTAGTTTCTAGGACAGACATTAAATTTAAAATTAGTGATCTATGTCTGAAAGCAGCAGAATACAAGTGCTTTGTATTGTAATGTACAATACATTCTTTTCAAGTGCACATGGGACATTCTCTAGGATATAATACATGTATCCGTGCTAAGTTGCTTCAGTAGTGTCTGACTCTTTGCAAACCTATGGACTGTAGCCTGCCAGGCTCCTTTGCCCAAGGGATTCTCTGGGCAAGAATACTGGAGTGAGTTGCCATGCCCTCCTCCAGGGAATCTTCCCAATCCAGGGATTGAAATCACGCTGCCTGCAGCTCCTTCATTGCAGGCAGATTCTTTACTGCTGAGCCATCAGAGAAGCCTAATACATTACATAATAGGCCACAAAGCAAGCCTTAGTAAGTTTTAGAAAATTAAATTTATATCAAGCATCTTTTCTAGGCACAGTGCTATGAGATTAGAAATCAACTTTAAGGAAAAAAAATGCAAAACTCATAAACACATGGAGGCTGAACAACATGCAACAAAATAAGCAATAGATCACTGAAGAAATGAAAGAGGAAATAAAAAAAACATCTTCAGACAAATGAAAACACAATATTCCAAAATCAAGCAAAAGCAGTTCTAAGGGGGAAGTTTACAATGATACAAGCTTATCTCAGGAAACAAGAAAAATCTCAAACAACCTAACCTTACACTTAAAGCAACAAGGGAAATAAGAACAAACAAAACCCAAAGTTAGTAGAAGGAAAAAATCATAAAGATCTGAGCAGAAATAAATGTAATAGAGACTAAGAAAACAGTAGAAAAGATGAATGAAACTAAAAGCTGGTTCTTTGAAAAGATAAACAAAAGTAATAAACCTTTAGCTAGACTCATCAAAAATAAAAAGTGGGGAGAGCCCAAATCAAAAAATTAGAAATGAAAAAAGGAGAAGTTATAAGCAACTCCTCCACAGAAACACAAAGGACCATAAGAGACTACTATAGATAACTACATGCCAATAAAATGGACAATCTAGTAGAAATGGACAAATTCCTAGAAAGGTACAATCTCCCAAGATTGAACCAGGAAGAAACAGAAAATATGAGCAGACTAATTACAAGTACTGAAATTGAAACTATGAGTAAAAACAAAAGTCCAGGACAGATGGCCTCACAGGAGAATTCTATCAAACACTCAGAGAAGAGTTAACATCAATCTTTCTGAAACTATTCCAAAAAATTGAAGAGGAAAGGAACACTTCCAAAATCACTCTATGAGGCCACCATCACCTTGATACCAGAACCAAAGACTCTTCATTACAGCAGTTTAGTCTATGTGCAATCACATGCAAACAGTCATTATAAAGTCATCCGTCTCTGGAAGGAAAACATATAGGTTTAAATATCTCTATCTTAATGACCAGAGCAATTATATGATACAACCTCAGGTACTGTGTAATCAATGTGAAAATAATATCTATTGAGAAAAAAAATTGTGGGCTTAAACTTTAGATAAATTATGTTACATACTGTACAACAGTCTGAAAGTCTGCATTTGATATGATGAAATAATTATTCAATATATTAGAGAAATTGTCTGATATCATCTAGAGCTACTGCTTCATGTTAATTCCCAGGCCATCACAGTCAAATTAATAACTAACATTTAAAAGACAGTTGGGGGTGTTTAGGTAATTAATATAAGTTATTGTAACAAACAGTCACAAACCTGGAGAGCACAAAGTTCTTCACATGAAACCCTCTAAAAAAAAAAAAAAGAAAGAAACCCTCTAGAGTGGGACAGTTTTACTGGTGACCCTTCTCTTACCCATGACCGTTACCTGGCTCCTTTTAGAGTTTTTACCAGTATTACTGATGAGCATTAGACACAATAATTTATCAAGCCAAATCCAACAATACATAAAAAAATCATATACCATGATCAAGTGGTATTTCTCCCAGGGATGCAAGGATTTTTCAATATCTGCAGATCAATCAGTGTGATATACCATGTTAATAAACTGAAGAATAAAAACCACATGATCATATCAGTAGATGCAGAAGAAGCTTTTGATAAAATTCAACATCCACTTAGGATAAAAAAAAAAAAAACTCTCCAGAAAGTGCACATAGAGAGAATCTACCTTAACATAATAAGGTCATATATGCCAAACCCACAGCTAACATCATACTCAATGGTGAGAAACTAAAAACATTTCCTCTAAGATCAGGAACAAGACAAGAGTCCCCTTCTTCACCCCAAAACACTGATTCAAACAAGCAGGAGTTGATTTTTCTGTTATTAGTTCAGAATAGGCCCACAGTAAGGCTGCCCAGGCCCAGACCCTATCATTCTTGTTACTTTTCCAACCCAGGTGGAAGCACGCTCATCAGCACCACATCTGTATGTCTGAGTCTGCACCATGGAGTGCAAGCAATCTCCTTCCTAAACTACATGGTGCAAAAGTTGAATGTATCACTTCTGTTCATACTCTATTTGCTGAAACAGTCACACATCCACCCCTGGCTGGAAAACGTGGTCTTAATCTCAGTAGCTGTGTGTACCTGACTGACTACGTTGGGACTTTCAACCACATTTGACTATCAGAAGGAATCTGTCATATTTTGTACTATTCTGCAGCGAATATCCTTGCAAATGAAAATCATTGACATCCCCAGAAATAATTAACAGTACCTTTATTATCATATGGCAATCTTTTATTTTTTCCAATTTTCAAGGAATGAAGGAATAGAACATGTACTTTCCTGCAAAATTTTTTTAACGTGTTACTCTATGAGCCTTCATGTATTTTCTCTTGGATTTAGGAAGTTCTGAAGGCAGGAGACTAGTCAAAAGACTTATCATTGATCAATCAGAATGGGTGCCAGGGGTAAACAGATGGGACGCCCGTACAAGCACCTACCAGCTGAGTGTCAGTCCTGTTTAGGGTGGGGAAAACTCAACAGGAGTTTGTTTAGAGTGAAATGAAGGGTCTCGTGGAAATAATTTATTCTCAGGAAAGTGAAAGCAGAAATTCAAAAGTTTGGCTTGGAAGAAGGGAGACTGTCACTCAGAATGTTGCCATGAGTTCAGATTTTAAGTCCTAAATAAACAGGTCTGTAATAACAGGGCAAATAATATATGTGTGTGTGTGTGTGTGTACACATACATACATATATATATATTTCCCTCCTTCCCAATAAAAATAAAAGTATTTATAGGCTGTGGGAACAAAGATGTCAGTAACATGGTAGTGATGCAATGGAAAGATTCCATGCTGGGATCTTTGGCAGTATCAAGAGACAGAGCCGTTCAATCAGATGACAATGCCCTCAGTGTCTGGCATCTGTAGCAATGGGGATGTGGTTGTGCCTTTGGTGGGGGTTAGTAGTATTAGACCCAGTGTGCACAGGAGCAGAGCTGCTGCATAAGGAACTGGCATTAACAGAAGATGTTGCAGAAAAGTGGAGTGAGAGAGGAGGGAATTCTTGAGTGGTCAAGAATCCTGAAGGTGGTTTGATATGGAATGTGTGTGTGGTTCCCATTGGACTCTCAGAAATGTCTGAGAGGAAGTTGAGAAAATCAGGAATTTGTTCCTACACGATGGATGGGAGTGAAGATGGGGAGAGGCTGTTTAGTGACATTTACTGTGACACTTTCTCTACCCTCTCTCCCTGCTTTATTAATAGGGACTCACAGCTAGTGTCCTTGACCTATTTGATCTAGGACTTGAGGCCTTATCTGGTAAAGCTCCAAGCCTTGCTGCCTGTCCCCCTTGGCCTTTGTCACTGATTTGCCTAGTCTCTCAGAGGAGGGAAGGGATCCAGCCTGGCACAATTCTCATTCAAGGAATAAGCATACTGAGGCTGAAATTAATGATCCTCTTTACTAAAGTATCACCCATTTCATTTAATTTCATTGTTTCTTCTGTTACCTTGGCCACTCTTTGAGCATTTGGTGCTTCTGATTCAAGGCTCTAATGACAAAATGGAAACCACACTATTAAGAAATTTCCTTTCTTCTAATCTTTGTAGAATAGAATTTTCTATTCTAGTGATGTCTGCCTATCATTAGTCTTGTCTCTTAACTTTAACCTTTTAATTTTATTTGGCAAAATATCTCACCAGAGGGAAGAATGTAAAAGTCACTTAATAAACTGGCTTATGAAATGATTTGAGATTGGCTTAATTGTGATGTATTAAAAATGTTTTAACAAATGCATTTCATGGTAGAAAGATTAAGGACAATGGCTTAAACTCAGCTCATGATCCCTAAATAGGAAAAAAAAAAAAAGAGTGCTGTGATGAACTGGGTGCTATGCCAAGCCCTGAAGGTACAAGGGTGAATAAAACAGACGTGAATTTTCACATTGTTCCCTAGGTCTCTTGTTTCATGTTAGAATAATTCCATTTGGGGCAGAAAAATCAGGCTTTAAAAATTCAAATGGACTTCTAAAATTTAAACTTCTTAGTTTGGAATTCTAGATCCCAACAATTAGGCCACAAAATATCTTGAGAAGTGAATTTTCTTCTGGTTAGTTTGAGACAATCCAATTGACTCTTTGAAGAACTGTCACAATTACCAACCTGGTCCCAGGTTGTTCTCTTCTCTTGGAATTCCTGGCCTGCTACTTGTCCTGAAGCAAGTCTCTCTATCTTTAAAATCTAGTTCAATGATGCATCTTCCTAAAACCTTTGCAAATAGATGTAATCTCATTTGTATCATGGTTAAATCCAACATCACAGTTATTCTGACTTAACTTGCTTAAATTACAATTAGCCTACACATTGCAATTGGGCGAATTAGAAAAAAGTACTTCTTCTTCAAGATTCTTTACTTTCATCTATTGGAAAATTGTTGTAATATGATACAATAAAGTAATTACAGTCATCTGTGAAAAAAGTTCAGTTCAGTTCAGTTCAGTCACTCAGTCGTATCTGACTCTTTGTGACCCCATGAATTGCAACACGCCAGGCCTCCCTGTCCATCATCAACTCCCGGAGTTCACCTAAACCCACGTCCATCAAGTCGGTGATGCCATCTAGCCATCTCATCCTCTGTTGTCTCCTTTTCCTCCTGCCCCCAATCCCTCCCAGAATCAGAGTCTTTTCCAATGAGTCAACTCTTTGCATGAGGTGGCCAAAGTACTGGAGTTTCAGCTTTAACATCATTCCTTCCAAAGAACACCCAAGACTGATCTCCTTTAGAATGGACTGGTTGGTTCTCCTTGCAGTCCAAGGGACTCTCAAGAGTCTTCTGCAACACCACAGTTCAAAAGCATCAATTCTTCGGTGCTCAGCTTTCTTCACACTCCAACTCTCACATCCATACATTACCAGTGGAAAAACCATAGCCTTGACTAGACAGACCTTTGTTGGCAAAGTAATGTCTCTGCGGAAAGAATGAAGGGATGGAGCCAAAGCAAAAACAATACCCAGCTGTGGATGTGACTGGTGATAGAAGCAAGGTCCGATGCTGTAAAGAGCAATATTGCATAGGAACCTGGAATGTTAGGTCCATGAATCAAGGCAAATTCGAAGTGGTCAAACAGGAGATGGCAAGAGTGAATGTCGACATTCTAGGAATCAGCGAACTGAAATGGACTAGAACGGGTGAATTTAACTCAGATGACCATTATATTTACTACTGCGGGGAGGAATCCCTCAGAAGAAATGGAGTAGCCATTATGGTCAACAAAAGAGTCTGAAATGCAGTACTTGGATGCAATCTCAAAAACGACAGAATGATCTCTGTTCGTTTCCAAGGCAAACCATTCAATATCACAGTAATCCAAGTTTATGCCCCAACCAGTAATGCTGAAGAAGCTGAAGTTGAACGGTTCTATGAAGACCTACAAGACCTTTTAGAACTAACACCCAAAAAAGATGTCCTTTTCACTATAGGGGACCGGAATGCAAAAGTAGGAAGTCAGGAAACACCTGGAGTAACAGGCAAATTTGGCCTTGGAATACTGAATGAAGCAGGGCAAAGGCTAATAGAGTTTTGCAAAGAGAAAGCACTGGTCGTAGCAAACACCCTCTTCCAACAACACAAGAAAAGACTCTACACATGGACATCACCAGATGGTCAACACTGAAATCAGATTGATTATATTCTTTGCAGCCAAAGATGGAGAAGCTCTATACAGTCAGCAAAAACAAGACCGGGAACTGACTGTGGCTCAGATCATGAACTCCTTATTGCCAAATTCAGACTGAAATTGAAGAAAGTAAGGAAAATTAGACCTTACTTTCTAGACCATTCACGTATGACCTAGATCAAATCCCTTATGATTATACAGTGAAAAAAGTTACAACCATACAAATCTACTGTATCTAAGATATATAAGAAGTCCCCTAGATTCTGCTGGCCTTTAGCTGGTCACCCAGGTTTTACTTACTAGGTTGTGATTTGTCATTGTTCATGGTCAGTGGTGTGCTAGTAAATTCTGAATACCTGGCTCCCTGGGAAAATCAACCAATGAAACAACCAGCCAATCCTGATGTATAGTGTTCAGTTCAGTTCAGTCGCTCAGTTGTATCCGACTCTTAGCGACCCCATGAATGGTAGCACGCCAGGCCTCCCTGTCCATCACCAACTCCCAGAGTTCACCCAAACTCATGTCCATCGAGTCAGTGATGCCATCCAGCCATCTCATCCTCTGTCGTCCCCTTCTCCTCCTGCCCCCAATCCCTCCCAGCATCAGAGTCTTTTCTAATGAGTCAACTCTTTGCATGAGGTGGCCAAAGGACTGGAGTTTCAGCTTTAGCATCATTCCTTCCAAAGAAATTCCAGGGCTGATCTCCTTCAGAATGGACTGGTTGGATCTCCTTGCAGTCCAAGGGACTCTCAAGAGTCTTCTCCAACACCACACTTCAAAAGCATCAATTCTTCGGCGCTCAGCCTTCTTCACAGTCCAACTCTCACATCCATACATGACCACAGGAAAAACCATAGCCTTGACTAGACGAACCTTTGTTGGCAAGGTAATGTCTCTGCTTTTGAATATGCTATCTAGGTTGGTCATAACTTTCCTTCCAAGGAATAAGCGTCTTTTAATTTCATGGCTGCAGTCACCATCTGTAGTGATTTTGGAGCCCAGAAAAATAAAATCTGACACTGTTTCCCCATCTATTTCCCATGAAGTGGTGGGACCGGATGCCATGATCTTCATTTTCTGAATGTTGAGCTTTAAGCCAACTTTTTCACTCTCCACTTTCACTTTCATCAAGAGGTTTTTGAGTTCCTCTTCACTTTCTGCCATGATTGGTGTCATCTGAGGTTATTGATATTTCTCCCAGCAATCTTGATTCCAGCTTGTGTTTCTTCCAGCCCAGCGTTTCTCATGATGTACTCTGAATAGAAGTTAAATAAACAGGGTGACAATATACAGCCTTGACGAACTCCTTTTCCTATTTGGAACCAGTCTGTTGTTCCATGTCCAGTTCTAACTGTTGCTTCCTGACCTGCATACAAATTTCTCCAGAGGCAGATCAGGTGGTCTGGTATTCCCATTTCTTTCAGAATTTTCCAGTTGATTGTGATCCACACAGTCAAAGGCTTTGGCATAGTCAATAAAGCAGAAGTAGATGCTTTTCTGGAACTCTCTTGCTTTTTCCATGATCCAGTGGATGTTGGCAATTTGATCTCTGGTTCCTCTGCCTTTTCTAAAACCAGCTTGAACACCAGGAAGTTTACGGTTCACATATTGCTGAAGCCTGGCTTGGAGAATTTTGAGCATTACTTTACTAGCCTGTGAGATGAGTGCAATTGTGCGGTAGTTTGAGCATTCTTTGGCATTGCCTGTCTTTGGGATTGGAATGAAACTGACCTTTTGCAGTCCTGTGGCCACTGCTGAGTTTTCCAAATTTGCTGGCATATTGAGTGCAGCACTTTCACAACATCATCTTTCAGGATTTGGAATAGCTCAACTGGAATTCCATCACCTCCACTAGCTTTGTTCGTAGTGATGCTTTCTAAGGCCCACTTGACTTCACATTCCAGGATGTCTGGCTCTAGGTCAGTGATCACACCATCGTGATTGTAGCTGATATCAAATTACCAAGATGACATCAACTGGCTTGCGAAATCAGTGAAAATTTAAAAATTGGCTCTCATGAGACAGTACTGACTCCAGCACATAATGGGCTTGGCTTTGAATTCATTTTTGATATCTACAGAACTCAATTAATATTGACCTAGTGGTCCCACTTCTGGGCCTATATCCCAAGAAAATGATTTTTTTTAAAAAGACGCATGCACGCCAATGTTCAGTGCAGCACTATTTACAATAGACAGCACACAGGAGCAACCTAAATGTCCATCAACAGATGAATGGATAAAGAAGAGGTGGTATATGTATACAATGGAATATTAGTCAAGAATGAAATTGGGTCATTTGTGGAGACACGGATTGACCTAGAGTCTGTCATACAGAGTGAAGTAATCCTAACAGAGAAAATGAATCAAATATCATATATTAGCCATATATGTGGAATCTAGAAAAATGGTACTGATAAACCTATTTGCAGGGTAGGAATAGAGACATAATTTGGACATATTAATATATACTCTCCCATGTGTAAAATAGATAGCCAGTGGGAAGCTGCTATATAGCACAGGGAGTACAGCTTGGTGCGTGATGACCTAGAGGAGTGGGATGAGGGTGTGTATGAGGAGGTCCAAGAGGGAGGAGATATCTATATATATTCAGATATCTATATATATACAGCTGTATATATATACAGCTGATTCATTTTGTTGTACACAGAAACCAACACAACACTGTAAAGCAACTATACCCCAACAAAAAATATATATATAAAAAAACTCTCAGAAAAACACATTTGGGAAATGCTTCAATGACGTTGAATTTGACAACAATTTCTTTAACACCAAAAAGCACAGGCAATGAAAGAAAATATATAAAATAAGCCATATAAAAATTAAAAACTTTTGTGCATCAAAAATTACAGTGTCAACAAAGTGAAAAGACAACTCATGGAATGGGAGAAAATATTTACAAACCATGTATCAGATACAGGGTCTACTACTCAATAAGAAATCAGCCTGATTAAAAAATGCGCAAAAGATTTGAATAGACATTTCACCAAAGAAGATATACAAATAACCATTAAGTAAATGAAAGGATGCTCAACATCAGTAATAATTTTTCTAAAATGCAAATGCAAACCACAATGAGATACTATGTCACACCCATAAGGATGGCAACTGTGAAAACCAAAATAAAACAGAAGCAAGTAACAAGTGTTGGCAAGGATGTGGAGAAATTGGAACCCTTGTGCAGCTGGGGGAAATATAAATGGTGTAACCGCTAGGGAAAACAGTATGGCAGTTCATCAGAAAATTAAACAGAATTACAGATCCTGCAATTTCACTACTAGGTATAAACCCAAAAGAATTGAAAGCAAGGTCTCAAAGAGATACTTGCACACTTGTGTTCATTAGCAGTATTATACAACAGCCAAAGCAGAATCAACTTAGGTTTTCATTGATATGTAAAGGTATTAATAAAATGTGGCATATATATATATAGAGAGAGAGAAATTGAAAGAATGAATTACTCAATCTTAGAAAGGAAATTCTAATGCATGCTGCAACATGGATGAACCTTAAGGACATTATACTATGTGAAATCAGCCAGAAAACTAGAACAAACATATTTCATTTGTATGAGGTACCTAGAAAAGTCACATCCATACAGACAGAAAATAGGATGGAGGTTGCCAGGAGCTGAGGGAAGGGAAGAACAGAGAGTTATTGTTTAATGGTTTTGTAGTTTCAGTTGGGTAAAATAAAAAGGTTATGGAGGTGGGTGGTGATGACAATGTGAATGTCCCTAACACCACAAAACTGCGACATTTAAAAATGGTTAAGATGGTAAATTTTATGTTATATACATTTTACCACAGTTGAAAAAACAAAACAAAACCTTTGACTAGTATTGTAGAAGTTCTTAAATTGCATTTGACTGTCACTGAATGAGTACCTAAATGCAACTGGCTGAGAGTACATCTGCCAAAAAAGCAGATGGTGCCTACCTTCCTAGAGCTGTCTGTCATCAGCCAGCACTTAAGTAGCCTCAGGAAAAAAAAATAGAAATGAAGAAGCCCTAAGCAACGCAAATATGAAACTTACAGGTATTGTACCTGAAAAAAATCAAGAATATGCTTGGCATTGCTACCAAGGACAACAGCATTTGCCGGTGTAACTATCTCTTTAATATTTGAGCACTGGGGTAATATTTCTTTTTTATGACACACTTCTGAGGCTGAAGTACAGAAGTTCCTGAGAACATAGCAATTCATTAGCTTGCCTAAGGTAAAAATAATACCTATAAATAACCTTTCAGGAAAACACAATGTGCCAACTGCAGTAAAATTTCAAGGCTGTCTTATGATTAGTATTTCCTCAGTCCTGGGTTTCTATTTTCTCAAAGCTTTGCCTAAACAATTTACATTTTAGCTACTTTAGTGGATAAAGCTATAAATATTTTCCTGACATATTAGCGCTTTTACAAGGAAGGTCCTCTTCATGGTTAATTAGTTTGCATGCTGAGATGAGAGGTGGGTGATATGCAAGGCTCGTTAAGTGTCAAACACCTAACTTCTATAAGATAGATTATGTTTATTTTATAAAGGTCAATGTTGGATTCTTTGCATGAGTGAATCAATTATGACTACGCACATTAGTTGAGAATAATGGCAACTTATATCTAGTTATCTCAAACTGGTGTTGTATCCATATACTTCACTATCTAGTAACAGATAAGCCAAGAATAATAAATATCCTTTGACCAACCTTTTATAGTTGTATATATTTTGCCGTTAGAAGATAATAGTGAATATTTATATCGTGCATTTTCTGTAGCTGATGTAACAAATTAACACAAAGTTATGACTTAAAACAACATAAATTTGTTACATTAGTTCTGTAGATCAGAAATCAGAGAGTGGTCTCCCTGGGCCAAAATGGTCCCTGCTTGTCCGGTCCCTCCCGGAGGTGCTAGGGAAGAATCCACTCCCTCACCTTTTCCAGCTTCTAGAAAAGGGTAGGGAGAAGGCAATGGCACCCCCACTCCAGTACTCTTGCCTGGAAAATCCCATGGCTGGAGGAGCCTGGTAGGCTGCAGTCCATGGGGTGGCTAAGAGTTGGACACAACTGAGTGACTTCACTTTCACTTTTCACTTTCATGCATTGGAGAAGGAAATGGCAACCCACTCCAGTGTTCTTGCCTGGAGAATCCCAGGGTCGGGGGAGCCTGGTGGGCTGCCGTCTATGGGGTCGCACAGAGTCGGACATGACTGAAGCGACTTAGCAGCAGCGGCAGCAGAAAAGGGTAAGGGTCACCCCTTACCTCAATGACCCTCTTTGTTTATCTTCAATCATCTACAGCTGGTCATTTTCTCATATTGCCTGGCTCCGGGTTCTACCTCTAGCATCCCTTTTAAGAACCCAGGTGATTACACTGGACCTACCTGTAATCCAGGTTACTCTCACCTTAAGATGAGCTGATCAGCAAAGTTAATTCCATCTGCAAACTTTAATTCACCTTTACCCGATGCTCTCACATCTTTACAGGTTCTGGAAATTAGGATGTGGATCTCTTTAAGTGGGGAGAGGGGTATTATTCTGCCTACTACAGAATCACAGGACAAAAATACATTTACAATTTTACACTTTACTTCTGAGCAAACTAAGCTTCAAAGGAGTTAAATAGCTTTCCTAGGATTTCTGTGCCAAGGCCATTTTCCAAGCAAAGCAAAGGTACTTGCATAACTGTTTTCCCCCAGATCATCATTTCACTCAAAACTTCAATTTTGTTTTGAGTGTGCTGCTTTTGCTTTTTTTTTTTTTTACTTTTGAAGAAATCTTTTGCTATTTAAAGGATGCACATTTTTTGCCTTGTTTCAAGGGAGTCTAGAGAGAAAAATGATTTGACAGGGATTAAGTAAGCGACTCACCTAGAGCAACAGAACAAACAATATGGTAAAAATAAAAATCTAGTCTTTAAGCCAAAAGCCCTTATGTTTTTAAAGACCTACAGGTTTAATCAAGATATTAAATTTCAATATAGTTGAAAACACAATTTGCTGGCAACTGGTACAGTAACCTTTCCATAGAGGTATGTGTAATTGTGACCATTTTGAAGAATAAACTGAAGCTTAGAGGAGCCAAATGCTTGCTGTGTCAGCATTTGGCTAGTCCTTGCCCTGCGTGTCCCTGGGTCTATATGGAGCACTCTGGATTCCAATTTTTCCACAACACTGTGACCTAGTTCTTCTGCACTGTAATATCTTGAGCCATCTCCAAAAGGTTCGATTTGCAAAACATTCAATCTGCCTGACTTCTGGTTTAGAAAAGGTCTTGATCTTTACTGATTTTAATTCTGAGATGATAGAAATGCAGAGAAATTATTTGCTTAATGCAGTGATTTAGCAACAGAACTGGAATGAGTAGTATTCTAAATTCCCAGTAATGGAAACAAATGTTATCTTTATCACACAAATTCCGGCAAATGCAAGAAATGCACAGAACTTTCAAAGTAAAATGATAGTGAATAAACTTTGAGAATAGTTAAAGATACTTGGGGGGGGGGGGGAAGCCCTTTTCTTGATATAAGACATGTCAAGAGCTGTGAATAATGAACAATTGTGTTAGAGTGCATACTCCCCTTGACTGTGTCCCTCTAGAATGAGCATTGCTACCTAGAGTCACTGGGTTCTTACGTACTTTAGTTGCCTAATTTTGTATGAGGTGTGTGCGTGCGGAGTTGCTCAGTCGTGTCAAACTCTTTGTGACCCCATGGACTGTAACCCACTAGGCTCCTCTGTCCATGGAATTCCAGGCAAGAATACTTAAGTGGGTTGACATTTCCTACTCCAGGGTCACATAGCAATATTCTTTGTCTCATTTTCCAACTGTCAAAACCCCATCCATCCTGTCAAATACAACGTATTACTTCTAACAGAATGTCTTTGCCATACTAGGAAAATCCCTTGAATTCTCAAGTTGTGTTTTCTCTGTATTTCTTGGCACATCACATATTCAGCTGTGTAAGTATTTGTGTACATTTTAATGTCTGTACTAAAAGTCCAGCTGTTTTCATTCATTTTTATCTTCTAATGATCCTACTAGAGGGTAATCTTTTGAGGACTCTTTTATATGCAATATACTGCATCACACATAAAAGGTGGTCAACATTTGGTCAATGAGTAAGTGAATGTGTGTAATGGACAACTGCAGTGCTCACCAAAGAGTATCACTTTATCTTGCTTTTTTTAAATTTTTATTTTGTTTCTAATAGAGTACCTTGAATATAGCATATGCTCAATAAGTGTTTACTGCTATAATTGTTTAAAGCACTAAATATTCTTTTAAAAATAACAAAGGCTTATATAAAGTAATAAATTGGAAACTATATTGTTTCCTATAAAAGATAATTGTTTTGCCAAGACATGGCAAAAGATAGAATTCTGAGGAAAACTAATGAATAAAATTACTTAAGCTTTTTTTAAAAAAAAAGATTTTTAAAAAAATATTGCTAGGCTAAAATCCATTTTATTTTTTTTTATTTTTTTTTTTTTTTATTTTTAAAAAAAAAAAAATCACATGCTCCCCATCCTGAACCCTCCTCCTCCCAACCTCCCCATACCATCCCCTATAAAGCATCCACCTACCCAGCGTGGCATCCACTTGATGATTATTTCAGTTTTAATTTACATTAATCAGAATGAAATAAAATAAAAATTTAGTTCCTCTAAAAAAAAATAAATAAATAAAATCCATTTTATAGTGACATAGAAAACTGATAGTAAATTTATATAGATTTTGGACTTCAACATATCTTGATTTGGTCCCTGGCCTTGTCATTTACTATCTTTGTGAATTTGGGAAAATTAGTTAAACTCTCAAATTCAAATTCACCATCTATAAAATAGGAGTATTAACATTAACTCACAAGGAAGTTACAGTAAATGGAAACTTCATACAAACAACCTAAATCATGGGCCTTACTCACAATAAAATATATTATCTTCCTTCCCATCCTCTTATTGAAAATGTATATCTTAAATATTGTATCTAGGTAAAATGCATGTCTTCATTTGACACATTCAGAATTTAATATGCACAGTATAATCCAAACTGAGGCGTTTTGCAGTTTAAAAGAAATATCTAGTATAACTGGCATTTGGGACATCTGTGTCTTCCTTTCTCTTCTAGGAACAGTGCTTTTCTTTTTTTGGGAAACTGCCCCTCTCCTATTCTGTAGGGAATCAGTGATCATAATTTCTATAACCTCCTCACTTCCCCATGACCTATTCACATGGATAGGCATGTTTCCAAAACAGGCCAATTGGTTTTCTCCAGGATTTGTCAAGTGTATTGTAGCTAGAGGCGGTACTTCCCCTGGGAAGAAAGCAGAGACTCTTTGAGCCTGTCATGGTTGACCAGCAAGGTTTCCTTTGGCAAAGTTGACTGGCAATCATAAAGTAAACCACATGGAAAGAAGCCCCAGTTACTCGTTATTTAGTTGCTTAGTCATGTCCAACTCTTTTGCGACCCCATTCACGGTAGCCTACTGGGCTCCTCCGTCAATGGCATTTCCCAGGTAATAATACTGGAGTGGGTTGCCATTTCCTACTCCAGGGCATCTTCCCAACCCAGGGATCAAACCCACATCTCCTGTATTGACAGGCAGATTCTTTAACACAGAGTCACCTGGTACTCCTACTATCCCAAATTTGATTATGGGATCAACACAATCTCCAGTTTTGGCTAAACTAGAGTTTGATTTCACATTTATAACTAAAGTCAAATATAAGCAGTGGCTCACCTAGAGTTAGCTGTATCCTGGTGTTTCCTCCTGCTCAGTCTCTACACATTAGCATCTGACCCCCTGGTAAAGCACTTAAGTTCGCTTACTGTGTAGTTCACTGCCTTCTGTTTCAGTCCTAGACTGCATCCTTAACTTTGGTCGGTGTTTGGCAAATGATAGCCTTTTGTATGGAGGGAGACCAGTGGAAGAGCGTGGCTAGATCAGTCCTTTAGCATTTTCAGGGGAAAAAAGAAACCCAAGCAGACCTTCCTAGAGCACATCTCTGTTCTTACAGAACCACTTCAAGTAGTCAGGGGGAAGTCCATCAAAGTCTCCTGCCTTATGTTAGGCAGCGTGTGTAGAAGCCACTTCGTAAATCTGAGAATTAGCCTGTTTTGTGTGTGCTTGTGTGGCAAGGCAGGTGAAGATGAGCGAAGGAAGCTCCTGACCCAGATTTTTTTGCACTTGGATCTAAGTAGACTGAGATACCAAACTGACGAGCTTCTTAAATAAATCAACATAGCTTAAATCCAGGGGAATTATATTTCTCTTTTTGAATCATTTCCCCCACCCCGCCCCATCATTCTTTCCCTTCCATCCTTGCTCCCATACTTCCTCCTTTCTTCCAAATGGTAAAATGTACCATTTTCACATTATAGAAATATTAAAATGCAAGAAAAAATGGAAATAAGAACCACCTGCAATATCATCAACTGGAGACATTCCCTACTAATTTCTGGCATATATTCTTCCAACTCTTTTCCATGCAACTCTATTTAAACATGATTGAAATCATAATGCATACTCAGCACTGTGTCCTTTTCATATTTTCTTTGAACAAATCTAAACATTTTCTGCTGTTTATTTTTTCCTTCGGTATCATGGATAAAGATGTGGTGACCATTTTAGCATTCATTGCATCTTTGACAACATATTGTAGGGAACAGAGAGCTTGGTGAGCATATGTGTTGAAGGATTAACACCAAGGTAATCAATATTCTTGCCTGAAAGATCCCACGGACTGAGGAGCCTGGCAGCCCACGGGGTCTCAAAGAGTCAGACAAGACTGAGTGACTTCACTTTCAATCCATAATCCAGGTATGTGACAAAATCAATAATCCATTTTTATCTTCTCGGATGTAGAGTAGATCTTCAGGATGCATTAGAATTTGAGATGATCAGGTCAGAAATGACAGCAAGTGCATTTACCAAAGTTGAATCAGATATGACCTGAAAAAATGATTGTTAGTTTTGGCAAGAAGTATAAAAATTAGTCATAACGGCTAGATGTCATCTTTCTTCATTCCCCAAGCGGAGTCCATCCTTGTTTCCAGCAAGAGCCAATGCCCATTCTTCTGCTAGACTTTGCTTGTACAACCTAGAGGATCTGCTTTGTCAAACAAAATAGAAGCAGTTTGGCCATGAGGTTGAAAATGCTAGTAGTATTTCTCACTGTTTTAGAGGAAATGCAAAAACAAACAATCCCCCTCCTCTAAACAAACAAACAAAGGAGTTGAAATTAAGACAGCGTTGTTAAAGACTAGAATGAAATAAACACGTGCCACTTGGACACCAGTCACATGTGGCTTCTCTCGTCACCTGATCAACCAAAAGTCAAGTCTCAGTCCTGGTACATTGCACAAAAACACTTTGGTTCCTGCCTAAGTCATCTGATTATACCTGTAATTCTCTATAGCATTTGGCAATCTTTTTTCTTAACTTCTGAAAACAAATCAGATCAGAAAACTATGGTATCTTTGCAAGATAGGTGTGGTGAAAACAAGAAAATACAAGTCAAAAACATCTGTCATTCATTTTTAAAAGATTCAATTTGAAGCTAGCAGGAAGTATAAGATTACAGTGACAAATGCTCCGTTTGGCCTTAATGTTTTTCCAGGCATAAATGCTGTGAGGGTTTACATGAGGGGTGGTGGGGAGGCTGGAACAGAGACTAGAAATAAGAGCAATAGTATGAAATATATGTGTTTTCACTATATATTTTTGAGACTGGAACCTGATAACAAAGGACTCCTCTCCCAGGATAGCATCCTTTCCACTTTGCTTCTAGAATTTATGTAGACAGTGCAGCACAGAGCAGGCACCTCACCAAAGTTGTTGCCAAGAACTTTTTCCTATTTTCATTCATGAGTAACATCAGCCCCCAACCCTTAGTGTCTCAGCTTAGGAACTCTTTTCTTGACCAGGATTCAAGCATGGTTAGACTTATGTGTGAGATCATTATAGATAGCTTTTATCTGATGGGATAATACCAAGTGATTGGGCATGGTTAAGAGAGACCATATCATCCCATACAACTCAACACAGTGCCGCGTACAATGGATGATGTCCACATGTGTCAGGGTGGGGAGGCGTTGGTATTCTGACTTTGGTCTATCTGGTAGTCTTCTATTTCTAGAGATAAAAAGATCCAGTTGACAGTTGGGAGGAGGGGCTTCTCAGGCACTGGTAATGTTGAGTTTCTCAGAGTCCTAGGCTATAGGACGTGCTCAGCTGAAGAAAGTTCACTGAGTTGTATGCTTATGCTTTATGAAATTTTGGTATATGTATTTCAATACCATTAAAAAATGTAAACAGGCATTTTTCAAGAGGTAGGAAAACCAACACTTGTATTTTGGATATTCCATTTTCATGTTTCACTAGGAAAAATAAGGATTTTGGACCCCTTCTGTAAAATATTACTCAAGTAATGAACTGAACTAGCTAACAGTGACAGGAAAAGAGAACAAAAAAGCTTCAAGAACTGAACTGCTCTCAGGGACTAGATCCCTGCTTCCAGAACTCTAGGTGAGTCAGAATTTTAGAAACAAGCCCACTGGATATGCAGAAGCCTCTTATTTCTATTCAGAAATGCGCTTCCAAAGCTGGACGGCTGGTACAATAAGCTTAGTGAATAATGGGTTCACAATTTCAATTTATTATCAAAATATTTCCATCATGACAAATTTGAAAAGACAGGAGATGCAGAGCTACATAAATGCAGTTGTGCCCTTTTATCATAGCCACCCTCAGAGAAGATTTCACATTGAAAATCCTGCTTATAAACTACAACTTTTATGTTATCTTTAAACCACAACTCTTATGTACCTCTAGCCAACTGTCCAGGGGCAGTTTTTAACCCAAAGTTTGTGCTTAAAGCTTTTCATCAATATGATTTATAAGTTTAAAAAGTCTCAAATCTTTATCTGTACATCACTTTACAGACCTTGTTGGTTCATTAACTATTTATCTTGATCTGAAGCTTCAATATTCAATGGTTACTTATAATAACAATTATTTAGTCATAAATGTAGTTAATAATTAAATATAAAAATTATTATTTATACATTACTACAAATCTCTTAAAAAGACCAAGTTTTGAGAGAGAACAAGAAACTGCTTAGAAAATTGCAGGGAGCCTCAAGAATCTCATTATCAGTGGAAATAGGTACAACAAAAAACAGTTTTAGACATTCATTTTAGCCCTAAGAGTGCTTAGAATACTCTCAGAATGAATAACTGATAACTGGTAAAATTAGATTAAAACTATGTTGAGTCCCAAGGCCCCAATATGTATAAGATTTCTTTGGAAGAGTTCTGAAGGAGTGTAAATGTTGCAAATAAAGGTAAAAATAGGTACACAGGCTTCATGTTTTTAACTCTTATGCTACTGCTGTACTTTTGGGGCCAAGTGAATTATTCTACCTTTTCTTTCTCCGTTTCATTAGAAATTCCAGTCCACATCAAGAGACAACATCAAACTGGCAGATCATATGGGAAACTGAAATGAATGGTAATATTCTGTCTAGAGATTAAGCATGATTTAGACACTGAGAATGAGTGATTTGATAGACAGTAGACCCTTCCTCCCTCCACACCTTTTCCAGAAAACCAAACTTCATTTTTATTGCCATGTTCTCACCCCTGTGAACCACCTCCATGTAATCAGTGACCTCTCTGACCCCTTCTCTCTCGGATAGAGTTCCCCATTTCTGTGATTTGGGCAAGCTTAGCCAAGGGCTGCACCACTTCTTCTGAAGATTACCAAACCCGGCATTTCTTTTCTGGATTCATGTATGAATTCTTGCGACAATGGAAGGCTTCTGAAAACTGAGGAGAGTTCTGCAAAGTCCCAATAATCCTGGGAAACAAACAAAAATCACCATCAGCATTTGATACTCATGTCCATGCCATGTAAGAGCTCTACAGAATTTATGTAGATCAATTGAGTGAGTTTGGAACTTTAAGTTTAAAAGGAAACTAAAACAAAATAAAACAAAAAAACTGGTAGCCCACTCCTTTTCATTAACAGAATGTTTTAAATAGAGAGATAGCAAACTACAGGGGTTAAGTGCACAGATTTTGAAGACAGACCACATGCTCTGAATCCCAGTTATGAGCTGTTTTTATTTAGCGTGTCTGTGCCTCAGTTTCCTTTTCTGTAAAATGCATATAATAATATTACCTGCATTTTAAGCTTGGTTTGGGGAGTTAATTTATAAATACTCTCTATATTTTGGTAGGATAAATGAATAATTCAAGTTTGGAAGTGCAGTTATTTTAAGAAGAATTTGGTCAAAGAATAAAATTATGATTTCTTAAAAAGCAGAGACATTTCTTTGTCAACAAAGGCCCACCTAGTTAAGGCTATGGTTTTTCCAGTAGTTGTGTATGGATATGAGAGTTGGACCATAAAGAAAGCTCATTGCCAAAGAATTGATGCTTTGGAACTGTGGTGTTGGAGAAGACTCTTGAGAGTCCCTTGGACTGGAAGGAGATCCAACCAGTCCATCCTAAAGGAGATCAGTCCTGAGTGTTCATTGGAAGGACTGATGCTGAAGGTGAAGCTCCAATACTTTGGCCACCTCACGTGAAGAACTGACTCACTGGAAAACACCATGATGTTGGGCAAGATTGAAGGCAGGAGGGGAAGGGGACGACAGAGGATGAGATGGTTGGATGGCATCACTGACTCAATGGACATGAGTTTGAGTAAACTCCAGGAGTTGGTGATGGACAGGGAGGCCTGGCATGCTGCAGTCCATGGGGTCACAGAGTTGGACACAACTGAGTGACTGAACTGAACTGAATATATCTTGAAAGGTATCACAGTGTAACTTTATGATAGATTTTAAATAGGTATCTGTTGATTTAATAGGAAAAATAATAATTATTTCCCTTTCCCTCTCAAAGAACCCCATAGATTATCAGAAACTGGATTTAACCTGAGAACCTGGGAAAGGTTGGAAAAATGCCAATTTCCTCTTATCTCTGAACCCCAGTGGGCAAAACCAACACTGTCCAACCCACTATTGGCACCAAGCAGTACTTGAAGGACACTGGTCAGTACAGTGATGGAGAGGTGATGTTTTCCCATCAACCATGAACCAGCTCCTTCCCTTCTCTTTCCACTGGGACCATCCCAACTCAGCCACCTTGGGTTGGGGGCATGGGGTCAAGAGGCAAGCAAACTGGAGTCGTCAGAAGACTATGAACATGTTCTAACTTGCTGAGATCTCCCTACATGGCAGATATATGAACTTCATGACTGTTGTTTAGTTACTAAGTTGTGTCCAACTCTTTGAGACCTGTGGATTGTAGCCCATCAGGCTCCTCTGTCCATGAGATTTCCCAGGCATGAATATTGGAGTGGGTTGCCATTTCCTTTTTTGAACTGTATACATCCCAACATTTCTCTCCTCCTCCAACCCATTTTCCACACAGCAGTGAGAGTGATGTTGTAAGTCAGAAAGAGAAAAAACAAATATTGTAAATTAATGTATATATGTGGAATCTAGAAAAATGGGACAGATGAATCTCTCTGCAAAGCAGAAATAGGGACACAGATGTAGAGAACAAACCTATGGACACCAAGCAGGAAAAGGAGGGGTCAAGTGAATTGGGAGACTAGGACTGACATACATACACTACTATGTATAAAGCACATGACTGATGAGAACCTACTGCGTAACACAGGGAGCTCTACTTAATGCTTAATACTGAATGTGGTGACCTAAAAGGGAAGGAAATCCTAAAAAGACGGGATATATGTATGACAGGTTCACTTTGCTATACAGCAGAAAATAATACAACATTGTAAATCAACTATACCCCAATAAAAAGTTTAAAAGTATTTAAATCAGTAATTCTTTTACTTATAACCTTCTAGAGACTTGAAGAAAATCCAAACTCCTGTCCATCATCTCCAGTGTCCTGATGGCTCCAGCCTACCTTCCAGCCTCCTCATGATCTGTTTCCCCTATTCCTCATTAGGCTCAAACTACATGGATCCACCTTCCATTATGCAAACTGGCTAAGCTCTTGCCCTTGTCTGGCATTGTTGTGCCTGCCAACCCCACTCCCTACAAAGTTACTCCCCAATGACTATGTGGCTAACTCCCCATTGACTATGTGGCTAACTCCTCAGCCCCTGCTTCAACACATCATCTTAGAGGCCTTCTTGGAATACTGTCCATGTGAGCCCCTCTCACCTGTACCAGCCCCATCACAGCACTTATCATGAAACGTGATGATTTTTTTCTCCTTCTTTCCTTCCTGACATACTCTCGACACTGTAATCTCTATGAGGACAACATATGGAATATACTTTGCTCCCTGCTGCTCCACCACAGCTTAGCACAGTCCTTGTTTATTGCAGAACTCCAGAAATAACGAATGAGTCCATCACCTGGTCATGGTGATTACATATAGAGAGTAACAGGACATTATGAAGAAAAACAAAGCTCAGTGTTTTTGGTATATTTGTTATAATGAACCAACAGGAGGGAAAGAAAGCATTTCCTTCCTCTATTTCATTCCACATAGAATTTGTAAAAGTCCTACTTCCTAATGTGTAACCCATCACCACATTAGTTATTTCTCAAATTTCCCATTCAAGGAGGATGTAAATTTTTTTGGTTGTATGTTTTTGAGGATTCCTAGAGCGATCTTTGGGGAAGGCAATGGCACCCCACTCCAGTACTCTTGCCTGGAAAATCCCATGGACAGAAGAGCCTGGTGGGCTGCAGTCCATGGGGTCGCGAAGAGTCGGACACGACTGAGCGACTTCACTTTCACTTTTCACTTTAATGCATTGGAAAAGGAAATGGCAACCCACTCCAGTATTCTTGCTTCGAGAATCCCAGGGACGGGGGTGCCTCGTGGGCTGCCGTCAATGGGGTCGCACAGAGTCTGACACAACTGAAGGGACTTAGCAGCAGCAGCAGCAGCAGCAGCAGCAGAGCAATCTTGGGGCTACCCTGGTGGCTTAGACAGTAAGGAACCTGCCTGCAATTCAGGAGATGCAGAAGACACGGGTTTGATCTCTGGGTTGGGAAGATCCCCTGTAGGAAGGCATGGCAACCCACTCCAGTATTCTTGCCTGGAGAATCCCATGGACAGAGGAACCTGGTGGGCTACAGCCCATGGGGCTGCAAAGAGTCGGACACGACTGAGTGATCTCTCATGCATGCGCTCAGAGCACTATTAAAGATCAAAAGGAATCTTCCCAGCATAAAGTGGAATAGGGGAGAGGGGTAGAGCAGAAGAATCTATCTGTTCACTGGCTGAAGAGGGAGGTCTCCTCAAGCCTGAAGAGGGGCCCAATAAAGGCAAGGATGTGTCTGCCTCTGAGCAGGGTCCAGAGAGGACCCCTGATAGGATGGTACATGGCTGTCAGTGAGGCTGAACGTCAAGAGCAGTGGTTGCTGCCTAGCTTGACCATGACCAACGGAAGGAAAAGGAGCCACTTGACTTCAGATAGGACGAGAGGACTGCAAGGATGCCAGTACCCATGGCAGACCAGAAAAGGAGGTAATTTCTTGATTTCTAGGCTCATCAGATGCCTTTGGATTCCTGTATGACCCCAAGAAGGACTACACTGAAAATGACTGAAACTGAATTTCTCACCTCCTGGCTTAGTGTGGGAGCTTAGACTTTGAGTTAATTTGATTAATGATAATAATAATGTCCATGGTGTAATTTCTTACACTTGAAAGCTCATGAACAGATTTACTCGATACCTGGTCAAAGTGATCATACATATAACAATAGGAAGATTTCAGACATCAGGGATTTATAGGTGTACTTAGTCTTTAAGGTTGTAGGCTCATAGACTTGGAGTTGAGAAGGGCTTTGGTTCATTTAATCTGATTCTCTTCCTTTATTAGAAACCCTAAGTGCTCGCTGAGGGACAGTATGCTGGTGGTCTGACTATTCCTCTGAGGAGCAAGCTCCCTGATGGATGGGGTCATGACCATTTGAGCATCACTGGCTGGAAGAGCTGATCTCTTTGCTCTTACTTTATTAATATTTTTTCAAGGGATCATTATCTTAGACATCACCACATGGGGATAAGTACTTCAGTAAAAATGTCCAAACCCAAGACTTAATTCTACGTTTCTCTTAAAAATATTAAAGACATTTAAAAGAATATACCTCAAAACAAGAAAGCCCACAAAACACCACTGGGAGTTGGCCATGCAATGACACTCAAAGTAAGGAACACTCAGCCCTCCATTTCCATTCCAATTCCTTTCTTTCCATCCAAAAACTCCAGTTTAGATAATCTGATTCTGAAAAATTAGGTCAACAGTGTACCAGGGCTTCACTTACTTTCCTAGGACTCTAATTAGTGCTTGTGTGTTTATAACATCAACTCTTTGGATGGATGACATAAATAATCTATTTCAAAAAGTAGATATATTATTGATAAATATAAATTTCTTCTCTAAGAATAGGATCATATTTCATAATTTTTAAATGCTATATGAAAACTATATATATTTGTGTTTATAATAAGAGGAGACAATAACATCTTTTATTATTTCCTAAAGTAATTTTCTTGAAACTTTTAGTTTATTATATAAAACATATATTACTGCTATCTTATCATATTCCTACTGCTTATTACCTTGGCAAATAATCACTTGTACTGAAAATATCTAAGAGATGTGCAGTTGAACATCATGTAATCAAGAATGAACTTTATCTACCACAAATCTGACTACTCCTGCTTGAAATTAACTGTTTTTTAAATTACTGAAGGAGCTTTTAACAATTTATGAGTTCTCTGAAAATCTTTTGTTACTTGTTTAAAACACACAACAGGGATACAAGGTTAATTAGCTTCATTCATGAATAAACTGTTTAAAATTTATCATTAACTAACATTCATGATTCTTTTAAGGTAAGGTCACATTGGTCCACATGTGTTCCATTATAAATTCATCAAGAAATAAATGTGTGAATAGATTCGCAGGCATGGGCTAAAGATTAGTAAGTGCTAAAAGAAATTCTACAAAGCCCACTAATATCCACACCATGTATAAAATACCAGAAATGAATCCTAATATTTAAGGTAAATGGAGGAAACATCAGTATTTCAAAGAGGGCTTAGCTTCGACATGCTAAATCATAGAATGTGCTGTGTTGTGCTTAGTCACTCAGTCGTGTCCGACTCTTTGAGACCCCTTGGACTGTAGCCCACCAGGCTCCTCTGTCCATGGAGATTCTCCAGGCAAGAATACTGGAGTGGGTTGCCATGCCCTCCTCCAGGGAATCTTTCCAACCCAGGGATCAAACCCAGGTCTCCCACATTACAGGCGGATTCTTTACCATCTGAGCCACCAGGGAAGCCCAAGAATACCGGAGTGGGTACCCTATCCCTTCTCCAGGGGATCTTCCCACCCAGGGATCGAACCCAGGTCTCCCACATTACAGGCAGATTCTTTACCATCTGAGCCACCAGGGAAGCCCGAGAATACTGGAGTGGGTAGCCTATCCCTTCTCCAGGGGATCTTCCCAACCCAGGAAATAAAACTGGGGTCTCCTGCATTGCAGGTGGATTCTTTACCAGTTGAGCCACCAGGGAAGACCAATCATAGAATAATAAGGAATAAAATAGCCACATTACTTTAAAATGTCTAAATAAATCATTAGAAAGAATATTCTTTTAAAAATATTAGATATTGCTGCTGCTGCTAAGTCGCTTCAGTCGTGTCCGACTCTGTGTGACCCCATAGACAACAGCCCACCAAGCTCTCCCGTCCCTGGGATTCTCCAGGCAAGAACACTGGAGTGGGTTGCCATTTCCTTCTCCAATGCATGAGAGTGAAAAGTGAAAGTGAAGTTGCTCAGTCGTGTCCAACTCTTAGCGACCTCATGAACTGCAGCCCACCAAGCTCCAAGCTGTGTTAAACATTTCTAGCATTAATAGTGGTATAGAATCTATCCAAGAAAAAGAACACATGACTTTCTGAGGAGGCCTTACACAAAAAAGCAACATGGCTGTCTGAGGAGGCCTTACAAATAGCTGTGAAAAGAAGAGAAGTGAAAAGCAAGGGAGGAAAGGAAAAATGTACCCATTTGAATGCAGAGTTCCAAAGAATAGCAAGGAGAGATAAGAAAGCCCTCCCCAGTGATCAGTGCAAAGAAATAGAGGGAAAAAATAGAATGGGAAAGACTAGAGATCTCTTCAAGATAATCAGAGATACCAAGGGAACATTTCATGCAAAGATGGGCTCAATAAAGTACAGAAATGGTATGGACCTAACAGAAGCAGAAGATATTAAGAAGAGGTGGCAAGAATACACAGAAGAACTGTACAAAAAAGATCTTCACGACCCAGATAATCACAATGTGTGATCACTGACCTAGAGCCAGACATCCTGGAATGTGAAGTCAACTGGGCCTTAGGAAGCATCACTATGAACAAAGCTAGTGGAGGTGATGGAATTCCAGTTGAGCTATTTCAAATCCTGGAAGATGATGCTGTGAGTGTTGCACTCAATATGCCAGCAAATTTGGAAAACTCAGGAGTGGCCACGGAACTGGAAAAGGTCAGTTTTCATTCCAATCCCAAAGAAAGGCAATGCCAAAGAACGCACAAACTACCACACAATTGCACTCATCTCACACGCTAGCAAAGTAATGCTCAAAATTCTCCAAGCCAGGCTTCAGCAATCATGAAATTCCAGATGTTCAAGTGGGTTTTAGAGAAGGCAGAGGAACCAGAGATCAAATTGCCAACATCTGCTGGATCATTGAAAAAGCAAGAGAGTTCCAGAAAAACATCTATTTCTGCTTTATTGACTATGTCAAAGCCTTTGACTGTGTGGATCACAATAAACTGTGGAAAATTCTGAAAGAGATGGAATACCAGACCACCTGACCTGCCTCTTGAGAAACCCATATGCAGGTCAGGAAGCAAGTTAGAACTGGACATGGAACAACAGACTGGTTCCAAATAGGAAAAGGAGTACATCAAGGCTGTATATTGTCACCCTGCTTATTTAACTTATATGCAGAGTACATCATGAGAAACACTAGGCTGAATGAAGCACAAGCTGGAATCAAGATTGCCGGGAGAAATATCAATAACCTCAGATTTGCAGATGACACCACCCTTATGGCAGAAAGTGAAGAGGAACTCAAAAGCCTCTTGATCAAAGTGAAAGAGGAGAGTGAAAAAGTTGGCTTAAAGCTCAACATTCAGAAAACTAAGACCATGGCATCTGGTCCCATCACTTCATGGCAAATAGATGGGGAAACAGTGTCAGACTTTATTTTGGGGGAGGGGGTTCCAAAATCACTGCAGATGGTGATTGCAGCCATGAAATTAAAAGACGCTTACTCCTTGGAAGGAAAGTTATGACCAACTTAGATAGCATATTCAAAAGCAGAGACATTACTTTGCCAACAAAGGTCCGTCTAGTCAAGGCTATGGTTGTTCCAGTGGTCATGTATGGATGTAAGAGTTGGACTGTGAAGAAAGCTGAGCACAAAAGAATTGATGCTTTTGAACTGTGGTGTTGGAGGAGAGTCTTGAGAGTCCCTTGGACTGCAAGGAGATCCAACCAGTCCATCCTGAAGGAGATCAGCCCTGGGTGTTCATTGGAAGGACTGATGCTGAAGCTAAAACTCCAATACTTTGGCCACCTGATGCAAAGAGCTGACTCATTTGTAAAGACCTTGATGCTGGGAAAGATTGTGGGCAGTAGGAGAAGGGGACGACAGAAGATGAGATGGTTGGACGGCATCACTGACTCAATGGACATGAGTTTGGGTAAAGTCGGGAGTTGGTGATGGACAAGGAGGCCTGGGGTGCTGCAGTCCATGGGGTCGCAAAGAGTTGTACACCACTGAGCGACTGAACTACTACTACTAGGATCTGTAAAATATACTTTATTCTGACTGGTGGATGATCTCAAGCAATCTAAGTATCTAGATTAGCACCCGTACTATTTAGGAAGCAGACATGGGTATCATTTTTGTCTATTTGGATTTACTTTAAAAATGATCAGACCTTTATATCTTATACAGAAATATTATATCTGAATAACCTTAGAAACACATTTATAGATTGTATAATAAATAGTATCATAGCAACCATTCCCTGAAGTGACTGTAGAGAGCTAACAAAAACTAGATTTCCAAATGAAGTCATTTAAATTTCCAGAATATCAGGAGGAAAGGTTTTTAAATACTAAAGTTTAAAGTACATAAGACTTTAGTTAGGAGGAATAAAACAATTATAGCCTAAACCTAGTGTTGTGTGTGAGCTTCCCAGGTGGCTCAGTGGTAAAGAATCCATCTTAAATGCAAGAGATGCAGATTCAATCCCTGCGTATGAAATGGCAACTGGGTCCAGTATTCTTGCCTGGAAAATCCCACGGACATCGGATTCTGGCGGGCTACATTTCATGGGGTTGCGAAAACTCAAACATGACAAAGCAACTGAGTGCACACACACACACACACACACACACAATGTGCTTCTATAGATTCAACTTAAACCAACTATACTTGGCCTTATACTTTTGATAGTGTGGTTATTTAAGTATAAAGTTACAAACTCTCCCTTCATTTCAGGTATATTTCTACAGAAACCACTATGCACAGTTTTTCAATAGCAACTCAGTGTCTATTGGTTTTTAAGGTTCTTTTAAAAAAAATGTATTTTACTTTGTACAGCCAGGAAGCAGCCTGTTTCCAAAACTAAATATGACCTCAACCTTTTGCTGAGGAAATCCCTTTACCTCCAGAGAAAATAATAATTTTCCTGGAAAAAAGGTTGGCATTCCATTTACTCTTTTATAAAAAAATCAACACATACTTCTCTTATTATGAATGAAAAATAGTCAAAGAGGCATCTTTTGGGCCAGAACAAAGAAAACAAAAGTTACAAATAATTTTACATATTTATAACAAAATACTATTTTCAGTTTAAAATTGGGAGTGGAAAAAAATTCCTTGTTTACCTATATGATCACTTACTGGTGATCAGTTATTGACATTTTGAACTATGAACACATAAGAAATGAGAGAAAAAAACCCAAAAAACCCTTGACTGTCAGCTAAATAGGGAATGACTGCAATATCCATATGCTTTATTCATAGGAACTCTTATTCTGTTCACATTTCTCTCACATAAAAGTAATTCAGGCACTAATTTTCAAGCACATACATGTAATAGAGATTTCATATACATTAACATTAGCCCCCCAAGCAACTCTTATTATAATTTACTTCTCGTTTTATATATCAAGAAATTGAGACCCAGATGATTAAGAAACAGCTCATAAATGGCAGAGCCCTGAATGGAACTCAACACTTTTCTTAATTCAAGGTTTGCATTCATTTTCTACCATAAACTGTAGGATATGTTTTTTGAGCCAATAGGAATGGACAAATGGGATGGCTGAAGGCAGGCAATTTCATAATAAGAAAAAAAAAATACTAGGGAAGAGACAACAGGTAGAAAAATCCTAATAAAAAACCTTAACTGAAAAGTAAATAAAATCACCATAATGGCTCTATAGTGTAGGAATTACTCCACATGCTACAGCCTCTGAGGCCGTCTCTAACCTAATAAACAGTGAAACCATAAGTATTACTCATAACAAAAATCTGTATCATCAAAAAAGAAAGCTGAGGTTTTCTTCAGGATGCTGTGTTAATAAGGCAGGAAGTTGGAAAATTTATTTTAAACACAGAAATTTTAATCCACTGGTTAAAATAAAAATGGTAATACTCAAGAGATAAACATTAGCTGTCAAAATATTAATATGCTACCCCTTGTTCTTTGAGGATGCTGTACATACAAAGTACTGGATAAAATTACTTAAATTAACCTGGGCATTTTATGGATATATGCTTTGGTTCATGATGCTCTATAGGGCAGAGCTTTGACAGATTAGTTATGGTCATTTGTGTGAGCTTATAAATACTCTGTTATCCCCAGATTTTTAGACCTTAACTTCTAAAGACTTCAGTAAGGAAAAAGACAACTTTAAAAAATTAAAGCTATTGAATCACTGTTTTGGAGCAGGAATTAACATGGTATTGTAGGTCAATTATACTCAATGCATGATACAGGATGCTTGGGGCTGGTGCACTGGGATGACCCAGAGGGATGGGATGGGGAGGGAAGTGGTAGGGGGGTTCAGTGGGGAACACATGTACACCTGTGGCGGATTCATGTTGACGGATGGCAAAACCAATACAATATTATAAAGTAATTAGCCTCCAATTAAAATAAATAAATTTATATTAAAAAATAAAATAAAGAAACACACTCAGAGGAAAATCTATCAGATTTGTGGTTATCAGGGGGAGGGGAATTGGATGAAGGTAGTTGAAAGGTACAAACTTCCGGTTATAAAAGAAATAAATACTAGGGATGCAATGCACAACATGACAGATAAAATTAACACTGCTGTATGTTACACATGACAGTTAAGAGTGTAAGATGGAAGAGTTCTCATCATAAGGAAAAAGAATTTTTTAGTTTAATTTTGTATATATTTGAGACGATAGTTCAATAAAGTTATTAATGTTATGGTAATCACTTCATGATGTATGCAATTTGAACCATTATGCTATACATCTGAAACTTATACCGTGGTGTATGTTAATTATATCTTAATAAAACTGGAAGTAAAATTTTTAAAATTAAAAAAAAAAAAAAAACACCTAAAAATTACAAAACCATAATGAGAATTGGTCCAGGGATTATGCTGCTCATGCCTCAGACAGTACAGGATCTGCCTGCAATGCAAGAGACCAGGGTTCGATCCCTGGGTTGGGAAGATCCCCTGGAGAAGAGAATGGCTTCTCACTCCAGTATTCTTGCCTGGAGAATTCTATGAACAGAGGAGCCTGGCGGGCTGCAGTCTGTGGGGTTGCAAAGAGTTGGATGTAACTACGTGACTAGCACTTCACTTTTTTATCTAAAAAAGAACTTAATTTGTACATCTTAGCAAGGATAAATTTAGTTTGCACTATACATATAATAGGCATACAATAATCAATTGTTGAATGAATGAATTTGAAAAAACTGTTAAGGCAAATACTAAATGGTGATGATGCTACACCAAGATGAGTAAATTCTTTAATTTTAAATATGCTTTTTTATTATTTCACAATTGAATGTGTATTTTTCTCAGGAATGAATGATCTGGGTAGTATGTTTGTGTTTGTTTTAGGAGAAGCTTTTAAAATTAGCCCATTAGTTTCCTTTTGTTCTCAAACTGTTTCCCAATAAGCCTACAGAAATTTTAATTTGTTTCTCATACATTCATGCCTGAGAGGTGCTGCTGCTGATCAGCAAATCAGTGAGGAAGAGTTTAGAACCTGAGGAAGGGGTAGGAATTAGGAACTCGGCCCTAAAACAGACACACAGGGACTTAAATTTAACATTCAAATGATAGCTGGTTGATCTTCTTTCAATCTGGTGTTCTCTTAGATTTTCTGAATTGGGAAGGACTTTAGATACCTTATAATTCAACCTTCTACTCTGCACAGAGTAGAATTTTCCTCCAGCATCCCTGCCAGGCTATTCTCTGACCTCTGCTTCATCATACTCTTTCCTGGAGTTTTGGGAACAACTTTACTCCACGTTGGGACCTTTTAATTACTAGAAAATTTTCCTCTGTGTTGAATGGAAATCTTTTTGGAACAGCTACTCACTGGTTCTAGGCCTTTGCCTTTTGTAGCCTTAGAAATGTCTCTGCTAGCTTTAAATAGAGCCACTGTTCCGAGGTGACATCTTTGTTGGAATTCATTAACAACTGGGCCTAGGTTATATACAATCTGAAGATAAGAGCAGTCAAGGCTATGCTTGGGTAAACATGACATATATCTTGACGTGTTTGGTTAATTCTTTCTGAGACCCTCAAAAAACAAAACGAAAAAAATGAAAGGAAAAAGAAAAGCACTGGATTTCCAAATTGTACAGAATCAGAGTCAAAAACAACCCTCCAAATCTGAAATAATGGAGCCAATATTGGAGCACTTTGACCCTATTGATACCCACACACCTGAAATTGCCTGGACTGTGCACATCTGTTTTAATGGAGTTGAGAGCATACTCCGTCCTGTAGGTTCCACACCACACCTAGGGACAGAAATGGAGAAAGGAAAGCAGTATTCTCAGGTTGCATCAAGGATTATTTGTTTGGGCAGTTTGGAAGAAAAGCAAACTTCCTATTGCAGAAATTAAATAGAAGTTCTGCATTCCACAGCCAATTACTCTTCAAATAATGTTTAATAATAGGCAACCAGAAACACAATTATCATTAATACGGTCTGACAGACTATTACACACAATGAAAGTCAGTCAATCAAATGCTCTGCCACAATCAATTAAAACAAGAAAACTCAGTATGCAATATCTAACTTAGTATGAAATTATAACTCAAAATGATTTTCATATCTATCAATCAAGAAAGATAACAATACCTGGGCAAAATTCAGGAAGAACAGTTGTCTGTGATTTAGGTCAAGTCCAGGAAGTAATTTTTCTTCACCATGCTTTTTAACATAGTTTTGATAGGCCTAGGCAGTTAACGAAATAGAAACATGATGTTTATAATTTTTAAATTTATACATAAACCTATTTGAAGATCATGTGACCAAGTAATTAATATCAGAATCACCATAATAATACATTTAGTTATGGCAACCTTCAAGTATTTAATGGATTAGAAAGAAAACTAGAATTTATTTACAAATACTCTGAAAAGAATAAGATTAATGATTAACAGATGATAAAAGCCTAGCTAATGTCAGAAAATCAACAAATGTTAACTGAAAGGATGGATTTACATAAGTGATAAAAAACTTATCTAAATGTTGTTCTATAGATGAGTAAGTCTAGCTAGTTGGAAGAAAGAGTAGCCAAGAGAATCTGTAATTGTTATACTTGACTGGGTTATCACTCTCGGTAAAAAGAGATTCACAACAGATTTCATTTGAGAGATACTTGAGAAAAGTTAAGGGCGTCTCCTGAGATTCCTTAGAGGTTTAGCACCATATGATTCTAAGAATAAGGATGAGCAATTATTATGGCCCCTGAAGACAGGGCAAAATAAATTGAACCTCAGTCATCCTACGAAGGAGGAATTTAGATTACTGAATGTCAGGAAATGTCCTTAATTCTTAAGGATTTATAGACACTATTGGAAAATATAGTTTTCCGCTACAAAATATACTTAAGAATGGGATTGACAACAAATTTCTGAGATGTGTTAGCTTTAACTGAAAAAAAGAAAGGTGATAATTAGATACACAGAAGATATATTTCATTTCTTCTTGCTTGTCATCAACATAGATTTTCTGCATCTCTAATGTGCAAAGATGCTGGAGATATAGGAAAGACATGAACCTACTCCTCTGAGGGATTTCACAATCTACCAGGGAGTATTACAAGTCAAGACTTCATATATAATAATATATTTGCACAATTGTAATTTGCTTTGTTATTCTTAACCTGTACTTGTTCTACATGAGGATCTCCATGGAAGTACACTTAACTCAGACTTTGGCCGAATTTTTACAGCAGTGATTCTCAATCTGATTGTGTATTAGAATCACCAAGGACTATTAAAAGGGTCAATTCCTTCCACTTCCAGGCAAGATGGAGAGACTGAGACTGAATTTATCCTTCCGCTGAAACAACCAAATAATAGACAAAATATATTAAACAATGGTTTGCATGACGCTAGACATCAGGCAAAATCTGATCTCTAGGAGATAGTAAACAAGAGGAGCCCTATGACTGCCCTAGCTAATAACTTGAGCACTATGGAACACAAAATAGAGCAGGAAACCCCAGTGGAGCCTGGTGGACTTTGCGAACGGGTGAGGAAAAGGCATTGAGAATTCAAGGACATCAAGGACAGGGTGAAGAGGAGAAAATGCAGAGAAAGAGACTCTCAGAAATCAAACATCCCCTCAGTATTCAGCTGAGTACCTGAGTATACATGTGGGCAAACTATCCAAGGCTACGGAAGGGACTGCAGAAAAGGATTCGAGATAAAACGTCTGGTACTCACACAATACAAGATTGGAAGACCTTTAGGTTCACACAGGGTGTTGCTCAGCAGTGAAGAACTATCCCTAGACTGAGCACTACCCCAGACATACCTAACACGATGTAAAAGCAAGATCTAAAAGGATCTAGCCATTTCTGAGGGACTTAACTGCACCCTAAAATAAAGCTCAAGAATATTAACAGGAGAACAAAAATTTTCCCCACCCAAAGATGTAAAATGTACAATATGTGGCATCGAGTTTAAAAAAAAAAAAAAACAGATCAAATATTCAAAGAAGCAGTAATCGACCATCCCCCAGGACTTGGCTGGGATTCATTCTTTAGGAAAATTTCCAGCCAGATTTATCTCCCAAGTCTCACACTTTGATCATTCGGGTCACTGCCAATTTACAGGCCTCACAAGTCACCTCTCCCACATTGTTCTGATCATTCCTTCTTCCTGACCCAACCACCAAGTCTCTTCTCCCCTCCAACCCAAACATCTCTATGGTGAACAAATAACACTACATCTTCATCCACTACAATGAACATTCCATCCATCTTATGTCAGTAGCCTGATTCTCTCCTGTGGACACCTTGTCCCGTGTCCTCTCACGTAGCCTCTGCCTTTTTCTCCCACATGTGGGCTATCTCAGGGTTGGGAAAACAACTCAAAATCATACTCACTCCGTATTTACTTCCAAGATCATTATTCCCCCACTCTTTTGTGAAAAACTCTACTTTTTTTTGTACACATAGTATCCACTAGGCCATCTTTGGAGAAGGCAATGGCATCCCACTCCAATACTCTTGCCTGGAAACTCCCATGGATGGAGGAACCTAGTAGGCTGCAGTCCATGGGGTCGCGAAGAGTCGGACACAACTGAGCGACCTCCCTTTCACTTTTCACTTTCATGCATTGGAGGAGGAAATGGCAACCCCCTCCACTGTTCTTGCCTGGAGAATCCCAGGGACGGGGGAGCCTGGTGGGCTGCCGTCTACAGGGTCACACGGAGTCGGACACAACTGAAGTGACTTAGCAGCAGCAGCAGCAGGCCATCTTTAATCCTGGTTCAGATCATCAAATAATGGCATCTTTTATGAAGGGTTTGAAGCTGGATCTCTAGCACCAAGAATAGTGCCAAACACAGAGTGAAGGCCTCAGAAAGTATTGTTGAATGCAAGCCTAAATGAGATTCTAAAGGATATTCCAACAATATACTCCTCTGCGTTTACGGTATGGACCATTACAAGGCTACTTGCAGGAACCATATCACTTCAATCCTTCACTTATCACTGTAATTGGACTGGGTTTATGTTGATTATTATTCCCAAATACTGCTTCACCTGCTAAGAAACTGAGAGTCCTGTTCAGTACGTCAGTGAATGATTCTATAATAAATCTTTTTGTAGACTATCTTTCCTAAAAAACTATCTCAGAGATTATTTCTTAGGAAAATGTTGCCTCCTCTATGGAACTTGCATACTCCTCAATTCTGTCATTATAATATTCTGTTTCCTTTTCTCTTTCCTTTCTTTGAAGCTTAGAGAATGGTATCTAGCTCAAGCCTATCAACTGTATTGTCCCTTCTTATTAGCATATTTACAATCCCCTTTCTCCTGTGTATTTTCAATTTTCTATTGTTACATGTATCTTTTGCAAAAAGCTTTAAAATGAATGATTAAATGTCATCAATATCCACTCTAACCACTAAAATGGAAAGAAAATATTACTCACTCTGTATGCTTGGCCAATACCACCATTATCAGCAATGTTTTCTCCCAGTGTATTAATTCCATTGAGCTGTTTAAAAAAAAAAAAACAAAAAACACTTAAAGATCCTTAACTATGTTTGGATTGTTAAGAAAACATCAGTAATTCACTTAAGGTTGAATACAACTTTTGAAGAGAATGCTGATGACATACATGCTGTCCATTTGCTAGGTCCCAGGAGAAGTTCCCATACTGGTACACCATGCACTGGGATAGGTCTTTAAAATTATTTGCAGACTGTTGAGTCCACCAGTCAACAAGGTCTCCATCCTTGTTAAAATTTCTGCCTGGAATATATATTTATCTAAGTAAAATGAGAACTCATTACATCAAGAGTTGCAATAAGATATCTTTAATTCAAAGTGCAAGGACTGAAATACCAAGCATGCAAGAGAACATTAACCTGGACAGATGAGTAGATAAACTGTTCTGCTTTCTCATCTAGGGTTGATAAAAACCAGACCATTTGGGCTCTCTATGCTGATATGCCCTAGTATTAATCCAGATTAATCCAATTTTACCCACTTGGTTGTTGATGTCTCAGCCAAGGCCACCAGATAAATACTCCTGAAATCATGACTTGTTTCTGTTGGATGATTTTTGTTTGGATGAACCAAATCTGTTCACTTTGATGTTCTGAGATTTTTAAAGAGGTCAGTATTTCACTATGGCGTTCATTTCCTATCTCAAACCCTTCATTAGTAATTGTGGGCTCATAGTTTTGCCCTACTTCAAGCATGAACAAAAAGTCACTTTTACTCTTGGGGCTTTCTTGCTGATCCTAACTACATTGATCTTTCTCCTTTTTGAGCTTCAGCAGCATTTATATACATTATAATTTTGACACTTGATTTTGTCATCTTTTAAACAGTTATCTATGATGTAGTGAATAAGGTAAGGGCTATAAAGACAGACTACCTGAACCCATATCCTGGTTCCACCAATTCCCAGTTTTGTAACTTTGACCAAGTCTTATGTGTCTCTATATTTTTCTGTTTGAAACGTGGAAATAGTATTAATATCTACTTGTGAAGATTGCTATATAGTTTAATTGAGTTAACAGACCCTTAGTATATCCCTCCTGTCTCCTTTTCTTCTTCTGAAGCTTTGAAGTTAGATTAAGGCTTAATTATTTTCTCTCTACTGTTTTTATTTTCTTTCCAATTGTGAACTGATCTTTGTTACAGCTTCAACTCCTACCTCTTTACATCTCTCATGTCTTTACTTCTATTCCTCTCAAATTTCATTGAAACTCGAAATCTATGTTGCTGTTTGGGGCAGCATGTAAACATTTAATTTCCTACTGTTTGCAAGGCTGTGAACTAAGTAGTAGATGTGAGATGCAGTCAAAAAAAAAAAGTCTCTGACCACAGGAAGTTTAAAAGTCCTGGGGGCACCTTACTTTCCGAGTTTACATCTAATTTTAAGACATGGACTCTACCCTCTAAAATTCTGGAGAGATAAGACATAATCATGAAATGAGAACAAACATTATCATTGGTGTTGACAAATATCAGTGTTTTCTCAATGTGGATATTGTTTTATTCTGTCAGAGTAAAAAGCACACGTTACTAAACCTCACTATTAGAAAATTCTGATCTTCTAAAGCAACAATTTAAAAGGAACATTAAAAGTGCAGTGATTGTTAGGCTAATGATACACTGATGAATAAATGTGTTTTATATCGATACATTATTATAACTCTTAATTAGGTTTACTAGGGTATATCTCAGGCAAATAAAAGCATCAGTTGTACTTTACCATTGTCATCGAAGCCATGGGTGATTTCGTGTCCTATGACCATGCCAATGCCCCCGTAGTTCAATGACTTAGGCTGCTGGGCACTGAAAAAGGGTGGCTGCAGAATGCCAGCTGGGAAGACTATAAGCAAAGAAGATGGTTAAAGATTGCTTGTAGTTTTTTTTCTGTAATGACAGGCATTGGATTGGCTGTTTGCCTGCTAAGCTGCTTTCCAGTATGTCAGTTTCACTTAATTGTATACAAAAATCTTCTGTGACAGAAACAAATGCAGGTCATCTATTGGTTTTTTTAAAAAAAAGGATATTAAGATGCTGTTATTTCTTTATATTTTATTTTATTTATTTTGGGTGCACTGCCAAGGCAAGCGGGATCTTAGTTCCCTAACCAGGGATCGAACCCATGCTCCCTGTAGTGAAAGAGCAGATTCTTAACCACTGGGCCACCACGGAAGTCCCCAGGTCATCATTTATTGTTGATGACAGTAAAGAGTTTATCCCAGAATACATCATATCTGTGATTTATAATTACAACTGACTGTATAACATCCGTTAAGATTGTTTTCATGCTATAAGGAATTTAGAGCAAGGGAAAATTATCATCTCATTCAGAAGGTCTTTCCACTGCAAATATTTGGGAGAAACAGTTAATAACAGAAGTATTGTTTTTACCATGTCTAACAGTTTATCCATCTACAATAGCTTAGTAAATAAACAGAGACAATCAAAAGTACCCCCTAATCACATAACCTTTTTAAATTTTCATCAAGGCATGTGACTATTTATTTATTTATGGTTGTTTAGTCCTTCGTTTTTCATGTCTTCCTCAAAGCACCTCAAGTATTAGCTCTTTGAGAGCATAGATTTGTTTGCACATACATGTATTTGTTTATTTGTTTTTGAGTCCATTTGAATTTTTAATTATCTCTAGCACTTTAAATTGGATAGTGCCTGGAACATAACAGGTACTCAGGAAATGTGCTGAATAAATCAATAACTGATGAATGAATGAGTGAATTTTGTACAGTGTCCTAAAGACTTGTAAGTAAATGAATTGTGATTTTTATATCTACCCTGACATCTGTCTTAACTAGCTAATTTTCTATACTTAGACATTTCATACTGTTTAAATTTCATGTGTCACACATCTAACTCCTCATTTCCCTTCTAAACCATCTGAGTTTATTATTTCTGCTAATAGCATGTGAAGAGTCTCGATCACCCAAAGTGAACATTTTTCTGTTTATCTTTCATGTCTCCTTTCTTTCTACAAAGTCCCTATATGATCTAGTATGGAAAACATCAGGTCCTGTGCCTTCTTTCCAGAAGCATTTCTTCTGTTTATCTCCTCCTATCAGTCCTACTGGCCACCTTCTGAGTTCATGCTCTCATTTCTTACCTGAAGAATTACTTAATTTCCTAATTGGCTTTCTTAGATCTTCTTACTTCCAGTCTCCCCCAACTTCAGTCTATCCTAAATCTACTCTATCCTGCCTGCCAATTAAAGTGCCACTGTGGTCATTATCACTATCCTGCTAAAACACCTTGGATGGCTTATCATTGTTTCCTAACTAAAGACAGCATATTCTTCCTGGCCTTTGTCTCTATGGTGTTCTACTTCTCCACCTCCCCTATGCCCTTCCCTTCCCTCATAACATTCATAGTTTTGAGATTTTATCTTTCACATTGTAAAATTCTAGTATCCACTGAAGTATTATGTTCTGTAAGCAAAAATAAAAAATCATTAGTATCAACATCTGCTACATGTAAAGGCCTGGGCTATTGCTGCATGGAACATTAACAGCACAAAACAAAGGCGCTTATTTTAAGAAATATAAGACCTAGTTAATACAGAGTAGCAAACGTTGTTTTGTGTCATTCAGCTGGTGTGTGAGTATGACCTTAACTTGTAAGTGTTTCAGGGATAAATACGAGCTATTTACAGAGGAGACTTTAAAATATACACTGGGCAATTTAAGTGCTCGTTAGATCTTTAAAAAATATCTGGAAAGTTGTCTTAACAATCAAAATGACTAAGTTAAAAAAAACACACAAAATTTTTGTCCTTGGAGAATTCTGATGAACATTATACGTCACGTGTAGCTGCCTGAGCTATCAACGGTGCCAAGAAATTATTTTTAGCTTGAAGTATAAAAATTATGTGCAGTACTTTATTAACTTAAAGTGAGGACTATCTCCCACACTATGTACTTTGATTAAAATCCATCCGTTATATAAAATGCTCTTATGAAACACACTATTAAGACTAAACATTAACTATAAAGATCCTGCTGCTTTAATTATACCCTGATATACATTTTTCAGGCAAGTGATAAGATTTTTATGGCTCATATTAAATACTAGTCTTCAAGTTCAACTTTGCAAATCACGATTTCTCCTTTTACTCCGTCAGCTAAATATTTATGAGGATTTTACTGATTAGTCTTATCGTTGTTACTAGTAGACATCACAACTGTTGATAATTACCAACTGCTTAGTTGTGCATTTTTTATGTTCATGACTGTCAACAAGTTAGTTAGTTAAATACACCATTGTTCCATGAAACAAAAGACAGTGTTTCTCCTCACGCCTATCCCCTCACTTCCCTGGTTTATTTTGTCAAGGCTGCAAGCAACTCAATTTTAGAATCTTTGATATAAAGCTCAAGAGTGCAATCAGATAAAATCAATTTTGGTGGAAAAGTTAAACATTGTTTTTATATTAAATGAAATAGCAACCTGTTTGGAAAAATTTACTCTTAATTCTCAAGTCTGAAAATAAGAATCCTAATGACACCACTCTTATGGCAGAAAGTGAAGAGGAACTAAAGAGCTTCTTGTTGAAAGTGAAAGAAGAGAGTGAAAAAGTTGGCTTAAAGCTCAACATTCAGAAAACGAAGATCATGGCATCTGGTCCCACCACTTCAGGGGAAATAGATGGGGAAACAGTGGAAACAGTGTCAGACTTTATTTTTGGGGGGCTCCAAAATCACTGCAGATGGTGATTACAGCCATGAAATTAAAAAAGACACTCCTTGGAAGGAAAGTTATGACCAACCTAGATAGCATATTCAAAAGCAGAGACATTACTTTGCCAACAAAGGTCCGTCTAGTCAAGGCTATGGTTTTTCCAGTAGTCATGTACGGATGTGAGAGTTGGGCTGTGAAGAAAGCTGAGCACCAAAGAATTGATGCTTTTGAACTGTGGTGTTGGAGAAGACTCTCGAGAGTCCCTTGGACTGCAAGGAGATCCAACCAGTCCATTCTAAAGGAGATCAGTCCTGGGAGTTCATTGGAAGGACTGATGCTAAAGCTGCAACTCCAGTACTTTGGCCACCTCATGCAGAGTTGACTCGTTGGAAAAGACCCTGATGCTGGGAGGGATTGGGGGCAGGAGGAGAAGGGGACGACAGGGAATGAGATGGCTGAATGGCATCACCGACTCGACGGACATGAGTTTGAGTAAACTCCAGCAGTTGGTGATGGACAGGAAGGCCTGGTGTGCTGCGATTCATGGGGTCGCAAAGAGTCGGACTGAACTGAGCTGAAGGATGAGTAAGACAATTTTACAAAGTTTAATTATGTCAAGGTAGTCATAGATCACCCAGGCTGAATATACTCTAAATTACTTATAAATTACCTAAAATTGGAAAAGAATTTTGTTGTTATTGAAAAAGGAGAATGCAGCAGTATTAAGACTTCTCAAATGACTTATCATTTCCTTGGATAAGACTTGAAAGTTTAATAAGATGATTGGATACTGCCTGAAACTTACAGAGAAACACTTAACAAAACATTCAAGTGCAGCTTTTCTAATAACATGAAAGGTCCCTAAAGCTCTATGGTACAATTACATAAGGAAGAGGAACAAGTGAATTTACTGCTTTCAGCATGTCTTCCTGTCCTGAAAGTTGACTTTTTGTTTTTGAGAAGGGGCAAGGGTAATGGCACCCCACTCCAGTACTCTTTTGCCTGGAAAATCCCATGGACAGAGGAGCCTGGTAGGCTGCAGTCCATGGGGTCGCGAAGAGTCGGACATGACTGAGCGACTTCACCTTCACTTTTCACTTTCATGCATTGGAGAAGGAAATGGCAACCCACTCCAGTGTTCTTGCCTGGAGAATCCCAGGGACAGGGAGCCTGGTGGGCTGCCGTCTATGGGGTCGCACAGAGTCGGACACGACTGACGCGACTTAGCAGCAGCAAGTGTGCATAAAAATTGGAATGTAGCCTACATGTGTGAGTTATGACAAAAAGTGGTCATAACTTTTTGACCACTTTTAGCCTACATGTGTGAGTTATGACAAAAAGTGGTCATAACTTTTTTCTACTTTTTAAAAAGTAGAAATTTTTTAAAAGTAGAAATTATTAATATGGATAACTCCCTATATAATGATAAAACAAGTTCTTTTTTCACCATAACATAAAAAGATCAATCCTGCAAGAAATTGCATGTGATATAGTTTAAGGGATTTGTGTGAAGGTGGGGGGGTCATTTATGAGACATGTTATTCTATACCAGTTCTAATTCTGTGATGCACATGATATCAAATCCATTAAGAGAGTTGCAAAAGCTGTATATCTAGGTATGGATGGACATGGATAGGCATACAAATACACTTTTATGAAGAAGAAAGTGAGAGATCAGGATCTTCAATTGTTTTTAGTTAAGACAATCCCCATTTTGGAGATTTAAATGAATTGTCAAGGAGAAAATGTACGCGTCAAAGCGTTCTCATGCATGACACTTTCCCTTTCTCTGAACTGCTGTTATTAGCAGATAAGCATATGAAAAGAGGTTAGCAATTTTTCAGATTTCTTATTTCCATCAGAGGAATTTATATTAAGCATCTTTAAGAGGTCTTTCTTATACATTAAGAATGCTTATTACAGCCAATTCTTGATTATTCAGATGATAATTGTCTGCTTTGTGAGATGTCAGGCCACTTTTAACTTCTTTTTCCTTTTGCTGTAGCTTGTTTGGTTTAAGGGTATTAAATTCAAAATGAGAACATACCCAGGTCTTCTCTGCTCAGGGAATCTCTGAGGGAGACCAATTTTGAGCCAGCTTCAGGAACAAGGGGTAATTTAGAGACAAACGAAGTCTGTCTTGACCTGCCCTAGAGGACTGAGAGGATGAACATGCCAGAGTGGTCTTCTTGGGAATGCTTCAGCACTAGGTCTGATAGGATACTGAGCTGGATTAATAGAAAGCAGTATCCTTTAGTCTGCCCTAATGCACAATTGAAGTTGAGGCTGCCTCACTTTGCCTTGGGAATCCTTTAAAAGTCAATTATCCTATTTAGTTTAAGTCTTGAATGAATGAGAGGCTTCCTAGGTAGCTCAATAGTAAAGAATCCACCTGCCAAGCAGGAGATGTGGGTTCAATCCCTGGGTTGGGAAGATCCCCTGGAGAAGGAAATGGCAACCCACTCCAGTATTCTTGCCTGGAGAATCCCATGGACAAAGGGGCCTGGCAGGTTATAGTCCATGGGGTTGCAAAGGGTTGGACGTGACTTAGTGACTAAACAGCAGCAGCAGCAGAATGAACTAGACTTTACACCGACAGAACTACTGAACATCAAAGAGGTCTTCAAAGTAAAGACTCTCCAGAGAAAAAGCAAAGGTCTTTAATGATAAAGAGTTTCCCTTGTGGCTCAGATGGTAAAGAATCTGCCTATAAGGCAGAAGAACTGGGTTCGATCTCTGGGTCAGGAAAATCCCCTAGAAAAGGGAATAGCTACCTACTCCAGTACTCTTGCCTAGAGAATTCCATGGAAAGAGGAGCCTGGCAGGCTACAGTCCATGTGGTCACAAACAGTTGGACGCGACTGAGCAACTTTCAGGAAAAGATCTGAATGGTTTCTAGGAATACTTTACAAAGGACAGACTGCATGGGTTCTCAGTTGATAATTAAACAGGCTCTGACCTAGTTTCAGGTAATCATTTTACTAGCTGGGAGATGTATCAGACTAGTTTTAAAAGCAATGTTAAGAAGTATCATCAAACTTTACCTTCCCACTTGATTTTTGACTACACTTAGAAATGAAGGGCTAGACTGAACAAACCTGGAGAAGCTGGCTATACTGTTGAGAATACTTCCACTGAAGTACTAAATCAGTTGGTTGTCTTTCTTCATACTAAAATCCTTGGGGCAGGGGGAAATGTATCTATTTGTAAGATACTTAAGAGAGAGCTTCAAGATGACAAGGTATTCCCAGGAAGAGAAAAAATATATCTTTGGTTTATTAAGCCATTGCATTATTCATAGTGTTATTCACCCAGGTATTAATTTCTTTTTTTTTATTTTATTTTAATTTTAAACTTTACATAATTGTATTAGTTTTGCCAAATATCAAAATGAATCTGCCACAGGTATACATGTGTTCCCCATCCTGAACCCTCCTCCCTCCCCATACCATCCCTCTGGGTCATCCCAGTGCACTAGCCCCAAGCATCCAGTATCGTGCATCGAACCTGGACTGGCATCTCATTTCATACATGATATTTTACATGTTTCAATGCCATTCTCCCAAATCTTCCCACCCTCTCCCTCTCCCATAGAGTCCATAAGACTGTTCTATACATCAGTGTCTCTTTTGCTGTCTCGTACACAGGGTTATTGTTACCATCTTTCTAAATTCCATATATATGCATTAATATACTGTATTGGTGTTTTTCCTTCTGGCTTACTTAACTCTGTATAATAGGCTCCAGTTTCATCCATCTCATTAGAACTGATTCAAATGTTTTCTTTTTAATGGCTGAGTAATACTCCATTGTGTATATGTACCACTGCTTTCTTATCCATTCATCTGCTGATGGACATCTAGGTTGCTTCCATGTCCTGGCTATTATAAACAGTGCTGCGATGAACATTGGGGTACATGTGTCTCTTTCCCTTCTGGTTTCCTCAGTGTGTATGCCCAGCAGTGGGATTGCTGGATCATAAGGCAGTTCTATTTCCAGTTTTTTAAGGAATCTCCACACTGTTCTCCATAGTGGCTGTACTAGTTTGCTTTCCCACCAAAAGTGTAGGAGGGTTCCCTTTTCTCCACACCCTCTCCAGCATTTATTGCTTGTAGACTTTTGGATCATAGCCATTCTGACTGGCGTGAAATGGTACCTCATAGTGGTTTTGATTTGCATTTCTCTGATAATGAGTGATGTTGAGCATCTTTTCATGTGTTTGTTAGCAATCTGTATGTCTTCTTTGGAGAAGAAGAGCTAACACCTATCCTGCTCAAACTCTTCCAGAAAATTGCAGAGGAAGGTAAACTTCCAAACTCATTCTATGAGGCCACCATCACCCTAATACCAAAACCTGACAAAGATCCCACAAAAAAAGAAAACTACAGGCCAATATCACTGATGAACATAGATGCAAAAATCCTTAACAAAATTCTAGCAATCAAAATCCAACAACACATTAAAAAGATCATACACCATGACCAAGTGGGCTTTATCCCAGGGATGCAAGGATTCTTCAATATCCATAAATCAATCAATGTAATACACCACATTAACAAATTGAAAAATAAAAACCATATGATTATCTCAATAGATGCAGAGAAAGCCTTTGACAAAATTCAACACCCATTTATGATAAAAACTCTCCAGAAAGCAGGAATAGAAAGAACATACCTCAACATAATAAAAGCTATATATGACAAACCCACAGCAAACATTATCCTCAATGGTGAAAAATTGAAAGCATTTCCTCTAAAGTCAGGAACAAGACAAGGGTGCCCACTTTCACCTTTACTATTCAACATAGTTTTGGTAGTTTTGGCCACAGCAATCAGAGCAGAAAAAGAAATAAAAGGAATCCAAATTGGAAAAGAAGAAGTAAAACTCTCACTATTTGCAGATGACATGATCCTCTACATAGAAAACCCTAAAGACTCCACCAGAAAATTACTAGAGCTAATCAATGACTATAGTAAAGTTGCAGGATGTAAAATCAACACACAGAAATCCCTTGCATTCCTATACACTAACAATGAGAAAACAGAAAGAGAAATTAAGGAAACAATTCCATTCACCATTGCAACGGAAAGAATAAAATACTTAGGAATATATCTACCTAAAGAAACTAAAGACCTATATAGAAAAGTATAAAACACTGGTGAAAGAAATCAAAGAGGACACTAATAGATGGAGAAATATACCATGTTCATGGATTGGAAGAATCAATATAGTGAAAATGAGTATACTACGCAAAGCAATTTATAGATTCAATGCAATCCCTATCAAGCTACCAACGGTATTCTTCACAGAGCTAGAACAAATAATTTCACAATTTGTATGGAAATACAAAAAACCTCGAATAGCCAAAGCTATCTTGAGAAAGAAGAATGAAACTGGAGGAATCAACCTACCTGACTTCAGGCTCTATTACAAAGCCACAGTTATCAAGACAGTATGGTACTGGCACAAAGACAGAAATATAGATCAATGGAACAAAATAGAAAGCCCAGAGATAAATCCACGCACCTATGGACACCTTATCTTTGACAAAGGAGGCAAGAATATACAATGGATTAAAGACAATCTCTTTAACAAGTGGTGCTGGGAAAACTGGTCAACCACTTGTAAAAGAATGAAACTAGAACACTTTCTAACACCATACACAAAAATAAACTCAAAATGGATTAAAGATCTAAACATAAGACCAGAAACTATAAAACTCCTAGAGGAGAACATAGGCAAAACACTCTCTGACATACATCACAGCAGGATCCTCCATGACCCACCTCCCAGAATATTGGAAATAAAAGCAAAAATAAACACATGTGACCTAATTAAACTTAAAAGCTTCTGCACAACAAATGAAACTATTAGCAAGGTGAAAAGGCAGCCTTCAGAATGGGAGAAAATATTAGCAAATGAAGCAACAGACAAACAACTAATCTCAAAAATATACAAGCAACTCCTACAGCTCAACTCCAGAAAAATAAATGACCCAATCAAAAACTGGGCCAAAGAACTAAATAGACATTTCTCCAAAGAGGTATTAATTTCTATGCTTATTTATGTGATATTACTACTAGTGAACATAAATTTTGGGGGGGATCAAAAGTGGTTGCTGCTGCTGCTAAGTCACTTCAGTCGTGTCTGACTCTGTGCGACCCCATAGACGGCAGCCCACCAGGCTCCCCCGTCCCTGGGATTCTCCAGGCAAGAACACTGGAGTGGGTTGCCATTTGTGGTTAAGTAAACACAATTCCACATGGTTCAACCTAGTAAAACCGACTTTGCAACTTTCTGAGCTTCTCTCTTGGAACCTTCTAGGAAAAAACAATGATACAGAGCAGGATCATCTCTACCAATGCCTGCATACAGAATTGAGAAAAAAATTGGATTTCTGAAACTTTGGTTCTTGAAACTTAAACCACTTAAGATGCTGATGCTTAGAAAGTCCTAAAGTTAGTATAACTTTATGGAGATATAAGGGAATTTTTTTAAAAAGCAGTTTGAAATAAAAGTACTTAACAATAAGATAAACCACTTAGCTATAAATGAGAATGTTATAAAAGAAACAAAACCACTTAATGTGACTTATACTGATTTAAATTTTGCTATTATAGTGAAAAGAGGTACATGGATACATTTATTTCCAAGGAGGATATTCAATAAATCAGTAACTCAGCCTCAACATTGCTTTTATAGGGAATATAATAAATTGGTCATGCAAAGCACTAAAGCGTGGGACCAACAGAGAAATATTATACAGTTATTTAAGAACAGACCTTACCTATCTGATTTCTGCCTGACGAGTAAAATGCATTGACTACAGCTGCTCCGCTTATCCACCTATAGAAAACATAAGAACTTGTTACAAAAGATACTAAATTATCTGATTCAATCTGTTCACAACCATAAAAGCATTACCACTATTCCAAGATGAATTTTAATTTTCTGTTTGAAATATGATCAACAAATTAAAATTAATTCACTAGATGAGAGCATTCATTTAAAAATATTTCCACTTCTTGAAAAATGAGTGTACACAGGTCTGCAATCTGTTATTTAATTTGCATACATTTTTAATGATGGCATCTCACAGTGCAAAACCCATTCTAACACATCTCTTTGGAAACTGCAATGGATTAAAATTATATTGAAATTTATTTAGTTCTGTGTTCCTGATACTAGGTGACTATGCCAACAATTCTGGAACAGTTGACAAAATATAGAAATAATGCTAAAATTTCAATTCAGCAGATTTCAGGTTGCTAAAAAGTACATTTAAACTTTTTAAATTCTTGGTTTACAAAGAGCCTCTTTGGGGACTAAGAGATCCCCTTGACAGGTATTTAGCTTTGTGTAGTGTGCCTACTCTGATTATTGTCACTTAAAATTTAAAAAAAAAAATATGACAGATAAGTGAGCAAAGGTATATTTTTGTATAATGACTGCAAAATGAAATCCAGGTGATTCTTAAATAAATCTGTCTGTCTGTATATGCCATGAATTAGGCTCTATATTGGACCTAGAGATTTTATAAAATACAATTCTTGACTTCAGAAGACCCTAGTTGAGGAAATGATAAAGAAGCATAAATAGCTTATACAAGAGTGAGTGAGAAAAAAACCAACAATCCAGTTCCCCAAACAACAATCTGAGAGCAGCAGTAAGGTAAAGGATGGAGCCAGTGTTCCCATGTCTTTCTGCTAAGATGTTATGAAGACTGCATATCAACAATCACTGTTAAGCACTTTTGTGCAACAGGAGTAATACTGTCTTCATAGGCTGTATTCTTATATACTCATTAATAGACACATATCCTTATATTGAAAGTGTCAATTTACTTGAATTCTGATACCTTCTTAAATGTCAGCACACATACACACACACACTCAAAACAACCATATATTGTTATCTAATGGCCGCATAGTTACCCCACTTTTAGGGCAACAATTCAAGTGAAAATTATTATCCTACTCATGAAACAAGTTTATAGTAATTAACACAATGAGGTTAAATCAGAACTGTTTCCAGACCCTGCTTTGCAAGGTAAGCAGTCCAAAGTCAGCTGCCCAAATCAGCATTTTAGTTAAATTTTCAGTAACTATTCTGGGATATCAGATGTAAGTCCTATTTTGATCTATTAAAAGTAACTCAGACAGGGTCACATATAACAACTGTTAGATAAATTCTAATTAAGCATGAGTTTTACCTCCAATAACAAGACTAAGACATTCATATGAAGGATATATGGCTTAAAAAAAATTCAGATAGAGTTTCTGTAGATAAAAAAAATTCAGATAGAATTTCTGGGAATTTTTCTTTAGGAAGAAAATAAGTTTGAAGATGGAGGGTTTGGGTTGGGGGATGGTCAATCAATGTGTTTCTTCTTTAGTTTGATTTTGTTGTTTCAAATAGAGAAAAACATTTTCAAACAGGATGGTATGACCAATATTTCAGTCCTCCCTAATTGCACCACAGCTGAGTCATCAATATTTTAATTTCTTGCAGGTTGATGATTATAAGCATACAATTTTATTTATTTTAATTAAACTTGACTTGCTTCCCACGTGCTTTGTAGTGACTCACAACAAAAACACGTATTTGTAAACCCAGGGATGTTAGACTAAAATCTTGATATCAGAAGCTACATAGGAAAAGTTGATTTTGTGTGGCCCAAAAGTATTATGAAAGAAAATATATAAATAAAACTCACGATCAGGAAAAATGATGCATTAGGACTATGTTTAAATAAATTCACACAGAACCACATGACTCACGTATGGTTCAAGGCTATCTGGCAGGAGCAGAAAATAGGAAACATGCTCACCCCACTCCTGAGCAGAAACACTGCTCCTTGTGGTGAGTTTAGAGGTATTTCTGATGTGTCATCAACATTCTGAAAGTGTAAGACAGCAAAACTTGCCACCCATAAAAAGTCTCTTTGGCATGAAGATAATTTTGAGATGAAAACAAATCTCCCGGAAGACTTAGGAAGAAACTTCGACCTGCCCCATGACTGCCTAAAAAAATTTAGATAGAGGAGACCTGTTCCTGAAAAAGAGCCATCACCAGAGGGATCTTCAGGGAATATGGACCAGATGTGGTGGGGCAACTATTCAGAGCCTAGAGATCAGAGTCCATTCTGTATCCCTTTGTGACAGCATGACGCACTGAATAAGCATTTCCCAAACATTTGATTTTCCATCTTCATGTGAATTGTCTTCCTCCCCTTTGAGGTCCCAAACCACTATTCTCAACATCCTCTTTTGTCTTTAGCTGAAGATGGTATTTAGGGTTAGGGGTTCAGCCTTGGCAAGTTACTCAGTTTTCCTGGGTCTCTCTTGTGTATACATGGTATTAAACCTTGATTTTTCTCCTGTTAATCTGTCTCATGTCAATTTAATTCATAGACCAGCCAGAAGATCCTGGAAGGGTTGAAGAAAATTTCTTCCTCCCTGATAATAGCCAACATAACAGATTTTATGCATAAATAGCTTATACCTATTAGAATTTCAATTGTTTAAAAATTACTTTAACATATTTCTAGGCCCCAGTTGTTCAGTTCTGAACTTCTGATTTAGTGATAATATACTCTGCATGGACATTAGTGGGTAATCACAGATAATATATACAAATTGTTGGTTTTGCACTCAGGCACAGTACTAATAATGAAACACAAAAGGTGCCAAGTCAACATGTTTTCTATTTTTAAATTAGTATATTAGAGAGGAATAAACTAGATACAGCAATCTGATGTTGCAGATAGCAACAGATCTCAAAAGTTGGACATAGATGAATGGAGTTTGTATTATCCATCTCATGTTTATTGCTTTTGTAAAAATAAATGTCCCACCTGTTGTTTTAATGATTTTTTTTTTCTGCTCTTCTGTTTAAAATTGTACTTTGATCAATGTTTGTAACTTCTTAGCAGGGAAAGTTTTACATATTAAAATGTCCACTGTGAATTACACCTTCAAGAAAATAGGTAGCTATTTATGACCACAGAACACTCACATAAAATTAGAATCATAGTGGTTAGTTTCACAGAGCACAAGTGTGTAGTGTTTGCCTTTTCTTCCCCGAGACCTTTCACAGTGCATCCTCAGGCCAACCCTGGGTAATTATCCAGATCCAAAAGCACAGGGCACTTTGTCCCTGGGAATGACCAGAACTTAAGGTACTGTAATTGGATCATTCATCTTAAAGTGATGATAGCAGTTACAGACTCAGTGTCTAATATTTGTGGTCAATCATGAAATATCTCACTATGTTACAGCAAAAGCTAAATTAAAGGACAAAGAATATAGTTTTTAAAGTAAATGGTGATATAACAAAAACTGTAAGATCTTCTGATTTGGATGCAGCCTCAGAGTTTCAGGAGAGGCTTTCGTTTATGGAAAACAGACAAATGTGACCCTGAACAGCAGCACAGAAAAGAGAAAATGCACAACTAACGAGAGAACCAAGTGTCCAGTAACAAAATGGATAGTGCAAGTTATCTGAAGATACCTTTAAAGTATGGAGGCCAGACACTAGCATCTCCTACAGCAGGTACTGGAGCTGAGAGAGAGTGCACATCACTCTGTTCTTTGACTTCTCTTCCTGCCTCCACTATGTGGCTGTAGAAGGATGGGTATGTGCAGTATAAAGTGAAGGGTGGGGAAGCAAGAGGTAAGCAAACTTTACTTTCCATTTCTGAGAAACAATTTTGTCAAGTAATCTTATTCTGGTTTGGGGGCATTTACATACAACAAACTGAACTAACAATGTAGTTGGGAAATATAACTGAAATCTCCTGGAGAGGCGGACCAGGTGCGTTTCTCCTCCACCTCTTAATTACCCTGAGGAACCTAAGTGATGATGAGATGAAAGCACAGGACACCGTTTTACCCAGGGCACTGAAAACAGAAGTCTACAGCCTGATCCTATAGCCTCTTGGATATAATAAACCCACTGGATTGCAAAGACGTATGGAATAAAACTTCTTTCACTTATTCATGTGTAACTTTAAAACAAACATCTTTAAACAACAAAATCATGAATGCTCCTTTCCCTGAAAACATTTAATTTCCCAGCATCTAGTGGCTTTGAAGCAATTCCTTTGAAATCAGCAGTATAATACAAAGGTTTTCTCTGTCTTCCTCAAATACTTCTGGAAAGGAGAATTCTCATTTGTAATGGTAATTACCACTGTAATTCTTTATATTTATTAATATCCCCTCAGCAGGACTTCAAAGTTTTCTATATATTTTCATTCATCTTTCAAACCACCCATATAAGATAGATGATACCTCAATTTTCATGTATAGAAACTAAGGTACATCATAGATCAAACTCTTTTTCCTAATTTATTTATAGAGTTAGTGATACAATTGGGAAAAGAATATATAAACTACTGAGAAATATGACACACTCATCTTCTAATCAATCCCCAACTTCTAACATGTCGATCTGCACCATGCATAAAATTTCATTACAAAAATCAATGCCATTTCCTTGCTAACCTCTTTAAAAATGAAGGTGTTCACATTTTTCATCTTTTTTAAAGATTTGTTTTATTTTTTGGCTATACTGTGCTTAGGATCTTAGTCCCCCGACCAGGGATCAAAACCATGGCCCCTGCATTGGAAGTGCAGAGTCTTAATCACTGGGAAGTCCCAGTGCTCATTTTTACATTACTTTATATTTAGGGCGGCCCCTACCCTAACAAGCTTTAGGATGCTGGCTTATACACCACCCTGAAGTCTCATCATGACCCAATCATAACGATGGCTACTGTTTAATGAACACCTAAGTTATGTGGCACAATACACAATACACAATGACCTCACAAAGCAAAAGTAAATGCTATTATCCTCAGTTTATAAAGGGACCATTGAGGCTCAGAGGTATCATGGTGGTTGTCTAACTTAACACAGTTAATAAGTGGCAGAGCAGGAATCTTAACTCATGGTTGCTCACTCTCTCTACCATCCACCTCAGCCCCCTGGTTCCAGAGTACAAGCTCTTTCCATTGCTGCATAAAGTACAATATTTTATACAAAGGCAAAAGCATAGTAGGACCAAAGAGCCTCAATAAATTGGTCCTTTAAGAGTAGTTAACAAGCACTCTGAGTGATTCACCTGATCCTCGGAGGTGAGAGCCAAGGTTCTTTCTCTAATAGCACAATAAGAGAATCAACTTCTCTTTCAACCAAAAAAAAAAAAACCAACCCCAAAATTATTGATTTTCTTCCTAGAAGTCATCAGTTGGTTGTGTATGGTTGTAAGTTGGCAACAAGACGCAATCGCTTTAGTCTTCAGTAACTCTATGTGTGTGTACATGCATGATGTGTGCACTCATGTGAGCAATGTCAAATTCAGAGAAATTCCCAATTTGGAACATATAGGGGTGGGTGGATTTTTTTCTGTTAGAATTTTCTTGTAGTATTTATTCTCCTGACTGAGAATAATCTTGTGATCTTTCAGGAAAGAATTGAAAGCTCTTACATCCTATATACCCCTTAGCAAGGACATAACATTACAAGTCTATTGTCTGTCTAGCTCATGAAATAGTGACTCCATGAAGGCCGCAATGTTTCATGTTTTGTCCTTTTTCTAAATTATGGCAATAACACTTACCACGAGATCTACCCATTTAATATATTTTAAGTATCTAGTACATTATGGTTGACACTAGGCACAATGCTGTAACTTACTCATTTTGCTTAACTGGAAATTTTTTGCCTGTTGATTAATAACTTCTCATTTCCCTCTTCCCCCAATGATTCCCTCCTTTGATTTTATGAAATTTGACTATTTTAGAAACCTCATATAAGTGGAATCAGGCAGTACTTATCTTTCTGGGCTTATTTCAATTAGCACATTTTCTTAAGTTCGTCAACGCATACTGCATAATTTCCTTCTTTTTAGATACTGAGTAGTGTTCCACTGTATACACAGATATTTTTTTTCCAACCATTCATCTGTTGAGGGAAAGAGGCTGCCTCCACATCTTAGCTATTGTGAATGGTGCTGCTATGAACACGGGACTGCTAATATCTCTGAGATCCTGAGTTCAACTAGTTTGGCTATAGGCCCAGAATTGCTGGGTCTTATGACAGTTCTATTTCTAACTTTTTAAGGAATGTCTATGTTGTTTTCCATAACTTTTGCACCCTTTTGCATTCCCACCAATTGTGTTCCAATTTCTCCACATCCTTGCCAATACTTGTTGTCTTTTTATTTATTTTTTTAACAATATGTCATCCTGACAGGAGTGATGTGATATCTCACTAGGGTTTTGATTTGCATTTCCTTGATGATTAGGTTTCCCAGGTAGCACTAGTGGTAAAGAAACCACCTGCTAATGCAGGTAGACACAAGAGATGCAGGTTTGACCCTTTGACGGGTGGGAAGATACCTTGGACGAGGGCACACCAACCCACTCCAGTATTCTTGCCTGGAGAATTTCATGGACAGAGGAGCCTGGTAGGCTATGGTCCATTGGGTCACAGAGCGGACATGGCTGAAGTGACTTAGCACACATGCATGATGATTAGTGATGTTGAGCATCTTTCCATCTACCTGGTGGCCATTTGTACGTCTTTGGAGAAATGTCTATCCAAATCCTTGTGTGCACGCTCAGTTGCTAAGTCGCGTCTGACTCTTAGTGACCCAATGGACTGTAGCGCACCAGGCTCCTCTGTTCATGGGTCATTTTAAATTGGTTATTAGGGTATTTTTTTTTCTGCTACTGAATTATAGGAGTGCCTTATATATATTGGAGATTAATCTGTTACCAGATATGTGATTGGTAAATACTTTCTCCCATTCCTTAAGATCAGATGAGATCAGTTGCTCAGTCATGTCCGACTCTTTGCGACCCCATGAATTGCAGCATGCCAGGCCTCCCTGTCCATCACCAACTCCTGGAGTTCACTGAGACTCACGTCCATCGAGTCAGTGATGCCATCCAGCCATCTCATCCTCTGTCGTCCCCTTCTCCTCTTGCCCCCAATCCCTCCCAGCATCAGAGTCTTTTCCAATGAGTCAACTCTTCCCATGAAGTGGCCAAAGTACTGGAGTTTCAGCTTTAGCATCATTCCTTCCAAAGAAATCCCAGGGCTGATCTCCTTCAGAATGGACTGCTTGGATCTCCTTGCAGTTCAAGGGACTCTCAAGAGTCTTCTCCAACACCACACTTCAAAAGCATCAATTCTTCAGCACTCAGACTTCTTCACAGTCCAACTCTCACATCCATACATGACCACAGGAAAAACCATAGCCTTGACTAGATGGACCTTTGTTGGCAAAGTAATGTCTCTGCTTTTGAATATGCTATCTAGGTTGGTCATAACTTTCCTTCCAAGGAGTAAGCGTCTTTTAATTTCATGGCTGCAGTCACCATCTGTAGTGATTTTGGAGGCCCCCCAAAATAAAATCTGACACTGTTTCCACTGTTTCCCCATTTTTTTCACATGAAGTGGTGTGACCGGATGCCATGATCTTCATTTTCTGAATGTTGAGCTTTAAGCCAACTTTTTCACTCTCCACTTTCACTTTCATCAAGAGGCTTTTGAGTTCCTCTTCACTTTCTGCCATAAGGGTGGTATCATCTGCATATCTGAGGTGATTGATATTTCTCCCAGCAATCTTGATTCCAGCTTGTGTTTCTTCCAGTCCAGCGTTTCTCATGATGTACTCTCTATATAAGTAAATAAGCAGGGTGACAATATACAGCCTTGACGTACTCCTTTTCCTATTTGGAACCAGTCTGTTGTTCCATGTCCAGTTCTAACTGTTGCTTCCTGACCTGCATACAAATTTCTCAAGAGGCAGACCAGGTGGTCTGGTATTCCCATCTCTTTCAGAATTTTCCACAGTTTATTGTGATCCACACAGTCAAAGGCTTTGGCATAGTCAATAAAGCAGAAATAGATGCTTTTCTGGAACTCTCTTGCTTTTTCCATGATCCAGCAGATGTTGGCAATTTGATCTCTGGTTCTTCTGCCTTTTCTAAAACCAGCTTGAACATCAGGAAGTTCACGGTTCACATATTGCTGAAGCCTGGCTTGGAGAATTTTGAATTTACTAGCCTGTGAGATAAGTGCAATTGTGCGGTAGTTTGAGCATTCTTTGGCATTGCCTTTCATTGGGATTGGAATGAAAACTGACCTTTTCCAGTCCTGTGGCCACTGCTGAGTTTTCCAAATTTGCTGGCATATTGAGTGCAGTACTTTCACAGCATCATCTTTCAGGATTTGGAATAGCTCAACTGGAATTCCATCACCTCCACTAGCTTTGTTCGTAGTGATGCTTTCTAAGGCCCACTTGACTTCACATTCCAGGATGTCTGGCTCTAGGTCAGTGTCGATTCCTTAGAACCTTAAATTTTTTTTTTTTTTTTGCTGGGCAGAAGCTTTTAAATTCCAAGGAGTCCCACTCCCACTCATTTATTTTATGCTTAGTTCTTAAAGCATCTCTAGGGCTTAACACAATATTGAGAACATGAAAGGCATGCACACACATATAGGTCTTGGGATACCAATGAGTCCTTCAGGCCCCAAGAGTACTGACTCTTTTCAATCTGGAAGGGTGATGCCTGGTAAGCCTAGGTGAGGCACTGCTGCCCTGCAGACTGTGGAGAGTCATGACAACCAGAAGCCACGCACTATCTGGGCATTGTCCTCTCAAGAGGGCACACTGGTATCAAGTTCTAGACTTCTTCTGCAAAGCTCTTCAGTTTAAACCTTTAACTTATTAGCCTTCCTTCTCTATCTCTTCTTTCCCCTCTGAAACAAATCTTCCTTGGTGCTAATTAAAATGCAAAAAAATTTTTTTTCACTGATAAGATATATTTTGCTTATAATCCAAAAATGTGTTGAAAAATCACAGTCTGTTATCTTAATGGGAATCTAAATAGATGGAACTTAATATTTTAATCTATTATTATAGGTGTAGAACATGAGCACACCAAGGCAGATACTGCCACAGGAAATCAGAGTGACTTGTCCAGGTTTAGTCTGTTAGTCTTTCTGACTAAGTAGTGCTTGATGAGTCAAAGCCATCTGCTTTATGTATCTTCCCATACATCTACACCATGGAGAGTCACTTGTGTCCCAAGTCTCCAGCACTCTAAATGCCCACCCTGCATGAGTCTTATCAATTTTCCACCTCTGGGCCATCTCATTACTTCACAGAAATCCTCTATAGCTATTCTTTTGAAATTCAAGTTCAATGATACAAGACTTAATTAGAAGACTAAGTCTAGAAACATCCCTGAAGGGGAAATAGCAGAAGAGATACTTCAGAAAGAAGTGAGGTACATCCCTACCTTGTAAGAATATGGTCTTTCTCTCCTGGGTCACTTGTGGAAAAGCCAAGGACTAAAACATCTTGGCTCTTATCAAAACTTCACAGTAAGAGCCCAAAATTTTTAGTGCTGGAAAGAATCTTAGAGATGTTATAGGGTCTAAATCAACCTGCTCATTTCACAAATACCGAAACTTCAAGGCTTTTAAAAGGCTACAGATAGTAACTGGCAGAACTGAGACACTGAAAAAGGGGTAGCAAGTCACTGCAGCAGCAAAACAACAGTGGAACCAGCCACCCTGTCTTTTTGGTGCTGTTGGTTTTTCGGGAAGAACTACACAGAGCCACAGCTGTTGGCCGCCAACCTCCGTAGCACCACTTATTGCAGGGACTAGCAAACATCCAGTTGGTCCAGATTAGAAAAAACAGCAGACTTGAAGCAATAAAGGAGAAGAAATGAATCAATCATTTTGTTTGTTTTGCTCTAGTTCACCTCAACATTAATTTAAATGCTGACATGTTCCTTCCAGAGAATGTTTTACTAATAAGTAAAAGTTTAATTGTGGTTTTAGAAAAGTGCTATCCTAGCACCTTGTCTTGTAATCGCAACAGCCAACTCCGCCTTCCATCGGCTTTCACTGTTACATACCTGCCTCTTCCATTAGATTGCTAGCTCGGAGTCTTACTCATCTCTGTATCCTCTACAAGGTAGCACAGTACTTTGCACACTGTAGCTATTTGGCAAAATGTTTATTGCTGCTGCTGCTGCTGCTGCTGCTAAGTCGCTTCAGTCGTGTCCGACTCTGTGCGACCCCATAGACGGCAGCCCACCAGGCTCCTCTGTCCCTGGGATTCTCCAGGCAAGAACACTGGAGTGGGTTGCCATTTCCTTCTCCAGTACATGAAAGTGAAAAGTGAAAGTGAAGTTGCTCGGTTGTACCCAACTCTTAGCGACCCCATGGACTGCAGCCTACCAGGCTCCGCCGTCCATGGGATTTTCCAGGCAAGAGTATTGGAGTGGGGTGCCATTGCCTTCTCCAATGTTTATCGAGTTGGCTGCTATTACTGTCAGCTTGTTTTGAGTTTCATGTACAATGGCAGGAAAGATGCAGCAGTGAAATAAGTCATTGTAGTTTATGAAATGCAACTCCACATGCTCAACAGTCATAACTTACCAAGGCTGGTACTACTTGTCCAAATTATATTACAGAAAATCCTGTCTTGAGAAACTAACAAAATAATGTCAAGTCTAAAATTAAGGAATTCACTTTATTTTGTCCTAGTACATTGCTTCTTTTTAAAGGTTTATGTTTGTTCCATAGAGTCTAAGTGAATACTCATGTTACTGAAAGTAAATTATTTCAGATACTTCGCCAAGTCATTTTGCCAATGGATATTACATTTTCAATCTAACATTATTACTATTTGATAACATGATGTGCTTGAAATTATTTACAAACTGTCATTAAGTCCGCAGAGAACATAATGTTTGAGGTAATTTTGGAAACATAAACTAGGTACTCAGAAACCCCATGAACCAACAGCCTTGTAAATTTAAATCTTTGTCCTTTGCAGTTGCCAGCTGCTTGAATGGGCAGAAGGAGGTTCTTTTAGCCAAATGACTAACTTAGGCATATCACACTCAAACTTTCTGACTTTCTCAATTTTTTGAATTCTTAAGCAGAGAAAACAGAGATCATATTGGACGTATTCACCAACGATGATGGTGAAATGCTTGGATATATCAGTATTTATTTTAGTGGCTGAGTTCACTTTATCAGCACTGTTACAAATTGACTGTTTTATCAATCATTCACTCTGTCATCATTGAAGGAAGGTCCACATTCTATTCATCAATGTTCAATCTCTGGTGGCACAAATACATGACTTCTGCTTTCTTTCAACAAGGGCTATTCCAGCTAAATGTAACATAATATACTGGTGACGAAAATATGTGTAAGGTATCATACAAGGACAAGGTGAAGAGAGAAATGTAAGGGATGCATGAGTAAGGAGATAACACTCAAGAAGAATTATAGTAAGTGTAGGTTTCTGATAAATGAACAAGGGTGGAAAGAGTGGTCCGAGGTAAGGGATAAGGAGGAGGAAGAGATGGAGCAGTGATTTTAAAGTAATTCCTATGGCTGGAGATTTGGGACAATGCTGTGGGGTAGGGTGACTCTGAAGGGATTCTAGAGTGTGAGCAGTAGATTGTAGAGCTTTGTACAAGCTTCATGAGATGGGCAGAACACATTGAAAGGTTTTCATCAGAAAACAACATGACTCAGTCTGTGTTTTTAAAAGCTCTCTAAGGTGGTAGCCTGGAAAATTAGCTCAAGATTGACTGTGAGATGATTGAGAAGATTAGGAAAAATATTGTAATCACTCTGGTGAACAATGAGAAATGTCCGAATAAGGCATGACAATGGAGATGTAAGATGGATCCACATGCCCTCATGCCAATAAAATAGTTAATTAGCAGCTGGTGGATATAAACATTTTTTAAGATAGGATTTGTAGTAAATATCACAGCAATTGCGAGAGATGATAGAAAAGAACTGCTCTGAAATGATGAACCCATGTGTGTGTGTGTGTGTGTGTGTGTGTGTGTGTTAGTCGTTCAGTCGTGTCCGACTCTTTGTGACCCACGGACTGTAACCCACCAGGCTCCTCTGTCCATGAGATTCTCCAGCCAAGAATACTGGAGTGGGTTGCCATGCCCTTCTCCATGGGAATCTTTCTGACCCAGGGATAGAAAACACTCATATCAGGACCTCCCTATTAGTCTAGTTTCTAACACACTGTGCTCCCAATGCAGGGGGCTTGGGTTCCAAGCCTGATCAAGGAACTAGATCTCACATGCCATGGCTAGGATCCAGTGCAGCCAAATAAACAAATAAATATATTAAAAAAAAAAAAAAAAGGAAAGCAAACTTATAGTTACCAAAAGGGAAAGGGGGAGGGGGATAAATTGGGAATTTAGGATTGACATATACATACTGTTATATTTAAGGTAGATAACCAACAAAGGCCTAGAGTATAGCTAGTATAGTATACTAGAGTATAGCTATACTAGAGTATAGTATAGTTCCCTAGCATAGGGAACTTTACTCACTATTTTGCAATAACCTAAATAGGAAAAGAATTTGAAAAAAGAATATATATATATGTATAACTGAATCACCTTGCTGTACACCTGAAACTAACACAGCATTGCAAATCAAGTATGCTGCTGCTGCGTCACTTCAGTCGTGTCCGACTCTGTGCAACCCCATAGACGGCGGCCAACTAGGCTTCCCATCCCTGGGATTCTCCAGGCAAGAACACTGGAGTGGGTTGCCATTGCCTTCTCCAATGCATGAAAGTGAAAAGTGAAAGTGAAGTCGCTCAGTTGTGTCCGACTCTAGCAACCCCATGGTAGCGACCCCCGCAGCCTACCAGGCTCCTCCGTCCATGGGATTTTCTAGGCAAAAGTACTAGAGTGGGTAGTCCAATATAAATTTAATTTTTTAAAAAAAATCAAAATTCCTAAGTTAAAGGTATCATCTTGTAAAAATATCTCACAATATTGAATATGAGCAAGTATGATTCAATATAAAAAGGAATTAACATTAATGCAAAGATTCTGACCTGAGAAGGGGGTGTGGTACTTAAAAAGAATACCAGTACCTGAGACCCCACCTAGAGGCATGTCCATCACAATCTAGGGTGGGAGAGCTGGAGAATCAGTCTATTTCAAATGCTCCCCAGCTGAATCTAAAGTGCAGTCAAGAGTGTTGAACCCTTGTATTCAGCATACAGGTAGAAGATGAGGAAGGAAGAAAAACTAGCCTCATATGGCAGTGAAGACCTTAAAAGGCATATTGCACTTGTCATTGACTGTCAGAGGCTCATGAAAGGATCCAAAAAGTACTACTGAGCTGTGCATGCTATTGAGAAAACATTCATTAAATCTTAGATACAGTCTTTGCTATTGAGTATCTGTGGTAAAGAGAAAAGAACTCAGAGAAGATCAACACATATGATGAAAAGGAGTGAAAATTACATACTACATTACAAAATTATTAAGGAACTGAGAATATATTAACTTCCAAAGAAAACATCAAGCAATAATTCAACAACGATTTTTTAAATTATGAAGAAATATTCTGATGTCAGGTGGATGCAGCTTATATTAGCTCTTTTCGGAAGGAATATTTGATGATAATTATATATAGGTATTTTACAAAGTGCTAACAATTATTAAATGTAAGTATATAGTATGTAACTATATTTTGTAAAGAAATAAAAACATTCAGACTTGATTATAAATTTTTCCACAAGGTATTCTTTTTGATGACTTTCTGTCAATTTCTACAGCTAGGACTTGACCACTGAGTATGACAGAAGCCATATGTACCCAATCTCTTTCTTTCCCACCTGGGGCACTAAACGTTCTCTGACATTTGCTGCCCTATTTTTAGTACCAGATAACATAACATTTGCTCCAGTGGAAACACAGGGGTCAGTAAAAGAAATTGCTGTCTTTTTCAGAATACCTGAAGGATTAAAAATGTTGTACAGGGATTGAAATGTATTGGCATTTTCATACTGGGAATTTTGTCCAACCTGTACTTGGTTTACTGAGAATAGAACACTCTGTCATCAAATAGTTCTTCTGCACTTTGTCCCTTTCTTGGCACATTTCCCTGCTGGAGGCAGTTTGTTATAACACATCTTTCCTACACTCTACTATTGTAATATAATGTAATTGAATCAAGGTTCACCTTTGATTTTTCCAGTTCCCATCTTGACTTGGTCGCTATTCCAAAATACTAACTTAATAAATGTTAGTGAAAGAATAAAGGAATATAGGAGTGAACCATACACTTCACTAGCATGGTATTGTGTCAGTTACCACAAAGATCAAGTTAGTATATTTACTTTGCACTTGCTCACTCATTAATTTATTTTTAATTGAAAATCTCCTATGTATCCAGCACTGTGCTGAATGATCTCCTATTCTCTTGGAGCTGTGTGGGGAAAAGTCCACACAGTTCTAGGGACTTAAGTGCATAAACACTTATGTTGATAAATATTTTAAAGACATCCATTTAACCAAAAAATAAACATTAAGCTGATCATTACTATGATGTACTAATACCACTAGTAAGCAGAGACTGAATCATTTGAAAGCTATGAATGTGACTGAACCCTGATATCTCAGATTTGGTTCTCACAAGGTTGAGAGAAGTGTTACCTGGACAAGCTAGGTAGGGGATGGAGTTGCAGGATGGCTGAACAATAGAAAGGTAGGTGGGTCTGAGGGTAGATGATAATTCTGAGTACAGTAATAGACCCAAAGAAGGTTTGAAGGATCTAAGGACTGCTTAGACTAAAGTGTTCTAGGGAGCTCTGTCCACAAAGTAGAAGGGACAGACGATAATATGAGAAGAAACCAAGGGTAGTCTAACACCGTAAGGAAAAAATTTATATTTTGATTAAATCCTCCTATATTCTTAGATGCTCTTAGAAGTACTCAATAGAAAGAGAACATTTCACCTTTTAACATTTATTCTAAGTCAGGTTCTTAATCCAACAAAGGGCCTCTTCTGAATGAACATATTAGAAAATTGAAATATACATACTCATCCTTGTCCACCTTTTCTCGAAGCTTCTTTAGTTGTCTATTTTGGCCAAACTTCAAGTTTTGAATTATATTCTCAAAGTATTCTTCTTCCTGGTAGCTCAACTATATTAATTTAAAAGAATTTTGAGAACAATATTAAAAATGTGTCTCCAAAGTTTTGCTAAATAGCATTAAGAGATTATTACTTAATAAAGTTAGCAGAGAGCATTAAAACTTACCAAAGAAAAATTAAGTTCTAATTAATTCTATACAAGTCACTGCTGCTCTGGCTGAATTATTTCTTCAGTGTATTCTTTTCTAATTAATCAAATGAAACTAAGTGTCAAACAAGCTTTTCTATATTTGTATCAATCCTTACATGACAGATAACAGCATTCTTATTTACTGTGTTATAAGAACACTTATTCTTCTAATCCTCAAAATAATTTTATGAAGATGGGCTATTATCACCATTATTAAAGTTGAGGAAACTGAGGCACAGACAAGTCACTTGTCCAAGTTAATTAGTGATGAAGTTGAGATTTGAACCCTAGGAGTCTGACTTTGAGTTGATGCTCTTAGCCAGTTAGTGTGTGGTAGAGCTGAGATCTGAACCCATGCAGTTCAGCTCTGAGGCTATATGCTCAGCCACTAGACTCCTGCCACAAGGGCCCCAAGGATGCACATGCTACAGTGAGCTCATTTTTTTTTAAAGTCAAGCTTTTCTGCAATAGAAAAAGAAATGAGGACACTGTGCCTTGCAAACTCTCAAGTTAGGCTAGTAATCAATGATTAGAAATCATCATCCCCGGATCTAGGCAAGGACCATCTTGTCACCAAGGTGGCAAGTAGTCGTGGAGACTGCAAGGTTAGCAATAAGCTCTTATGTGACTCTGAAATCCATACTTCAATCAATTCTGGTTTCATCATTTACATTACACAGGGGAATAAAACAGTTTCTTATTCTCGAATAATAGATGCTTTTTTTCCAAATAGAGAAGACATGACCAGGTTAATCCAGTGGAGAAATAATTAGAAATTGGAAAGAAACCTGAAGATTTGACTTTTCAGGCATGTATAAGAAGCCTGAGTACTGCCGGTTCATCACTTAAATATCCATGCCTTGATGCACTTAAAAAAAAAAACACCAAGTTTTTATCACTACTCTTAAAATGGACTATATGGAAAGCAAAATAAGAAAACCAAATACAGACCAGGCCAATGAAACAATAAGCTAACACTAAAACAAACAGTTCTGGCTTCAGTGTTAAAGGCTTAATATAATAAGAGCTCTCTGTGTAGGCCCTCATATGTTCTGGCCCCCCCATAGCAAGAAATGACATTGCCCCCAGCCTCAGGCATCATCAGTGTAGAGTCCTTTTAAGACTTACCTCAAGGTACTCATTATTCAATTTGTCATCATTTGAAATAATGTCATCAGGATAGCCAATTCTTTCTTTAATTGCTAAGGCCTATGAAAATTATAATATTGAATGTGAGCATGATTATGAACTTTCAAATGCAAACTTTATGATTGTGCCCTTGACTGGAAATTGAATAACTTGATCCATACTGTTTACAAAATGAGTATTTGACCACACTTAAACAGAGTCTTTGCCATGGCTTCTTCCTGGAATTCAAAATAAAAGTGTCCTGAAATTTAGCTTCTAATACCCTATTCTCATAGTCTGAAGCTTGCCCAAGAAAATTAACATTAAAAACTGACAAATCTTTGTTCCACAGGTATTGAAACAAAGGTATTACAAGCACAGGTATTACTCTTATGAACTTTTTCTCTATAAGGCTTTTTTCGTCAGTCTTACAGTCCATGGGGTCGCAAGAGTCGGACACAACTTAGCGACTTAACTACTACGACTACTACTACTATAGGAGAAATAATATTTAGAACTTCCATTCTAGTAGCTTATCTTTCCACTTCACCAATTTGGCTGAGAAAACAGATGTGGGCTTACAGGTTCAGTGCCAAATATTCTTCTTGAATATTGGTTCCTGGAGTTTTTATGTTCTCTTTCGGTCTCCAGAGCTAGAGTACCCAACTTTCCACAGTTAAATGAATGATATTAGTTAAATGAGTAGAAAGCAGGGTTTTCCTTGTTATACCATCTCATGTTTACCAGTTGCTTACTACTGTTTGTATATGTGCATGCTAAGTTACTTCAGTTGTGTCTGACTCTTTGCAACCCTATGGACTGTAGCCTTCCAGGCTTCTCTGTCCATGGGATTCTCTAGGCAAGAATACTGGAGTGGATTGCCATGCCTTCCTCTAGGGAATCTTCCCAATCCAGGGATCAAACCTGAGTCTCTTAAGTCTCCTGCATTGGCAGGCCAGTTCTTTACCACTAGCACCACATGGGCCATCCTTAAAATTGTTTACTTATAATTATTTCATTATTACCACTTGCTTGTGGGTGCTAAGTCACTTCAGTTGTGCCCAATTCTATGTGACACTATGGACCATAGCCCACCAGGCTCCTCTGTCCATGGGATTCTCCAGCCAAGAATATTGGAGTGGGTTGCTAAGCCCTCCTCCACGGGATCTTTCCAACCCAGGGATTGAACCTGTGTCTCTCATGTCTCTTGCACTGGCTGGCGAGTTCCTTACCACTAGCGCCACCTGGGAAGCCCACTTGCTTACTACTTGCTATTTCTATTTTTCACTTCTCTCATTTTTCTCAAAGATATTTGATTCAATCATGCCACACTGTTCTTAAGCAATTTAACTAATTTACATTTTTCATGAGGTATTAAGCTTGCATCTCTGAGTTATTTGTTTTGCCATCAAATGGATGCGGTTTTGTTACAAATCTGTTTCATGAGTCTAGGATTTCCCCAGTGGATCAGACAGAGGTGTCAGCTAATCTAATAGGCCCAGCCTATTTTCTTTCCATACTGTCAGCTCATAATAAATCACTCCCCTCTCAGTGGTATTTTCTTTTCTAGAAGATATTTCCCCCAAAAGTATTCTAAGGGATACAAAATCTACAGAAATGGGAGGTACTACATAAGAAAGGATATATTGTAAAATATTTGGGGTAAATACTGTGACCGCTTCCCAGGTGGTTCAGTAGGTAAAGAATCCACCTTGCTGGTGCAGAAGACTCAGGAGACATGGGTTCAGTCCTTGGGTTGGAAAGATCTCTGGAGAAGGAAATGGCAACCCACTCCAGTATTCTTGCCTGGAAAATTCCATAGACAGAGGAGCCTGGCAGGCTACCGTCCATGGGGTCGAAAAGAGTTGGACATGTCTGAGCGACTGAGCACGCGAGCGCTATGACAGAAACATGAAGCAGGCTCTTTCACTGAAGGACATCTTAGAGTCCATAATTAAGTAATTGCAAGTATCCAAGAGGATGAATTAGTCTGCCTATTTATTCATTCAATTTGTGTTCTAGGATCTACAACAAACCAGGTACTTTGTGAGGGGTTGAGGATACAATGCAAAAACTTCTGCTCATGGAGAGTTTATTGTAAAGGTCAATGGTAGGCAATAAAATGAATATTAACTCTCAAGTGTGATGTATGATGCCATAAAATCATACTCTAGAGGCATGTAACCTAATCGAGGGTAGGATCAGGGAAGCCTTCCTTCAGGAAGTGTTGCCTAAACTTTTTGAGTATGGGACTCTTTCACAAAGCAATTTGCAGATCCAGAGTTTTATATCACCTTGGGAAATTATTAAGTCTAGAACAACTTAATTAGTTACATCAAAAAGAACCATGTTATGACAGCTAGAACACTAAACGAGCAAATCCAGCCTGAACTTCTGAGGAGCTAGACACAGTGCTGCAAAGACAGCTATCCTGGGGTGCCAAATTCTAGATCTGAGTCATCCAGGGTTCTATGGTCACTGAAGAAGATGATCCTTCTATGTGATCTAATCCTGAAAGAAAACTAGACTTCAGTTGGATTCTCTTATTATAAATAGATTTATGGACTCTTTCTGTGTTAAGTTTAGAGAATGGTCTGTTCTTCCTGCTACTCTAACTACTGAGGAATAATCAGGTTGCATGTGAATACTGCTTATAAAGCACATACAGTTTTCACTGGACATGTTCCTTCTAGTTTTATATAGTTATCAAGACAATGGCATAGTAAATTTAAACCTGGGATTTCCTTAGAATTTCCATTTTGATTATTCTATGCAAGATGTTAAAAATCTCAATAAAAGGTAAATAGTGATGGTAAATAAGAATAGTTTATAAAGAGCTCCATCAACATCTCTGTAACTGTAGGACACTCCATAGTATTCAAATAATGCACTACCTCACATTGGCTTAATAGAAATTTGGTATTATTTTCCCTAGGTTATATTTAAAAAAAAAAAACAACTAAATAGCACATGTTTACAAATTTTTAGCTAGAAATTTGCATTAAAGATTACTGAATATTGGTAGAAGTCTTTTAAATATGTTTCATAAAAGGAAAAATATGAACCACTGATAATATCTTCTAATGCTTTCTTATTCACATAAGATTTTTCTCTTATTTTCTTGGTTTGTAAAGACTTCTTTTTTAAAGAAAAGGAGTTTTTCAAAGTTTTGAGCTGAACATGGAGAGTAGGAGCTAGTTGCAAAGAAATAATGAAAGACGAAAATCATAGGAAAAAACTTCATCCATGAAAATTGTTCCTGGATATGTTACATCTTGAAAGAGTGTATTTTTATTTTATACAATTCTTGATTAGCATATTTTCCCCAAATATCATAAAAGTTCATCATTTCTTATAGATTTTTCTTTGGTAGTTAGCTCTGCCTTGCTCTTTACCTTTTCTTCAGCTTTCTTTTTTGTTTCAGCATCCATCCAAGTTAGGTCATCTAAAGTTTGAATAAAAACCGCCCGGATCTGGGCAATTAAATCCTCAACCTTAAACCAAAAGAACAGAAAGCAAATATGAGCCATGAGATAATTTTTTGTAATAAAAATTAAGAAAAATAGAATTATAAGCTGTGTTGATGTGATTCAATAATATGTTAATAAATATAAATGGTCTAAACAAATGGATATATATGGATAATTATATTTTTAAAGCAGCACTTCCATTATCAACACTAACGACTGAATAGATCCTAATGTATACATTAATAAAATTCTTCTTTAGAATGTATGGTTTCCATTTTCAAGAAAGAAGAACTAACATAAAATAGTAGCTGTCATTACTATTAATAGTTCAGTTAAACATGAAGTAGCATTTCAATAGATTCTTTCACCTTGCCTATAAGTTCCTTTGTCTTCCCTTCAGTAACAATAAAATATACAGTACTTGGCTTATACTTCAAATGAACTCTGATTTATTTTCTGTTTTTTTTTAAGAAAAAATACTAATTCTTAGTCAATTTTGCTAATAGAAGAGACTACAAATGACTATATTATAAGAACATGTGATTAGGTATTGTGAATACACTGCTTTTGGAAAATGGACAATTGCTTTTGGGTTAAACAATATTAGGATTAGAAAAATACGCAGACCCTTGGGGGAGGGAGGATAAGATTTATTGGGTAATAATGGCAAATGGTAATTCAGAAGTTCTCAGCCAATCAGTAAAACTTTAGGAAATGATGGACTACTGTGACTTCCCATTGATGCAAACTGATAGAGTACTGTGCTTAAAACATTACCACATGTTTACTATCTCCAGGAAATGCCGCTTCCACATAGAGCCTTCCCACGGCATTTTCCATATTCCCATTGACATAGTTTGCGCAGCGCCTCCAAGTTGCTGTTTCTGATGTTGTGCCATAAAGAGCCTATGGGAGAGAGAAAGGAAATGGCATTTGAGCAGGCGTAGATAGCCGAAGTGCGGTGAGAGCACAGATTTCATAGGACTCTACTCTTACATCTCAAATTCTTTCAATATTCATTGCTTCTCCTCACACGTCAGGATGTCCGTGCACAGGAAAAAATGTAATCCAATAGAATTATTACTTATATATGATCTGGAAATAAGGTATATTTTCAGTAGCAAGTCCTAGAAGAACTGTTGGCTACTGCAAGTTAATATCCTTCTGGACCACCTTAGGGAAAAAACTCTGCCCCGCCAAATCTCAAAATAATGCTGTTGCCACTGCATAAACATAAACATGAAGCAATATTCAATATATGTACCAAGGGAGAGACCTGGTATACAAGAAAACACATTGCTGTTTTTCAATGCTTTTACTGAACTTCCAGTACTTAGAAGAACTGCATGTGTACACATTTAAGTACCAATAAAGGGATACATTTGTGGAAGGAAAATTTAGCAAAACACAGCTTTTATCTTCTTTAATTTTTAAAATATCTACATTTTCTTTTAAAGGGTAAAATATTAAAAATTTCAATCAATGAGAATTATTCCCTTCCCATGACACCAACCAATACATTTGTGAGAATTTCTTCTTTTTCACATTAGGACTTTGTCTTTCCCCTCACATTAGGACCAAAATGATGATTGTTTAAATAATATGGGTACAGCCCAATAAAAGGTCTTAAGGGTATCTCCAGGTAGGTGTGTTCTCAGTGGGTAGTCCACACAATGTAGTCCATCTGTTTGTATGTCTACTGTGCTGTGAGTACTAGAAAAATCAAATTAATTGAGATAGATAGCCCTGAAATTACTTGGAACACAACACCAAACCAAGCCAGTACTCTTTCATGAACTGTGTAAATAACCAAATGCCCTTCCTTCCAGGGCAATTCAATCATGGTGCCAAAGTAGACAGGACAACAGAGCACCTGAAACCTGGCTTTCCTAGGCAACACGGCTTGAATACAGGCAAAGTAAGCAACATTTGGCCTTCTGTCTCTTCGCAAAGTTTACCACATTCTAGCAATGGACATGGCAAGCCTTCATAACCATGGATCTCTTTATGCTTTAAGTCTTAAGAAAAGAGAGATTTTTTCTTCACCTTGCGGAAAGCATTTCTGGACTCCTTGTAGTTTCGGCTGAGGCTGCTTACAAGATCCATTATGAACCGCCAGGACATTAAATTTTGAAGATCTCTGTATAAAAAAACCCACCACCCAGCAACAGAAAAGATGAGGCTGCAAAGCTTCTAAAGAATGATATTAAATGCAAACTTTGGGGACACGGGGACGCTGACATACCTACCTGGCAGAATATTTGGCAAGAATGAGCTTAAGATTGGTTAAATATTCTGGAGCATAAACAATCACTTCTTCCTCATGTGGAATATTGATATTCACGGTTGACATGATTTCATTTGTGAAATTTGACCAGCTGAATGGCTGGAAAAAATCAGGCACAAAACATTCAGTAATTATGGATTTTTCTTCTTGGTTCCAAGAATCAGTTATGGTTACATGGTCAGACATGGTTATAGTGTCAATTGTATCCTATATAATTATCACAGTGGTCAGTGTGATATTTGTTTGGGCTTCTTCTTTAATTGCTTCTGTCAGTTTTTGAATAAAAATTAGTTCTACGGCATAATTATTTAAATGCAGAATTAAACCAACCATTTAAGAGCAATAACAAAGCCTCTAAGAGTAGTAGTCATATGGTAGAAATCAGGCTCAATGTCATATTCTTGGTCTAGCCAGAAGAGAGAAAAAGAAATTTAGCTATAATGTTTTCTAGGTTTAAGCAAACATTTAAATGGGTATAATATGCATATTCCTTAAAAGTGTATGTTAGTAGACAATTTGTTTTAACACAGTGATCCATTTCAGTGGAGACTGTGTTGTACATGAAGGTGAAAGCACACTATTGTTCTAGCAGAGGTATGAGTAATGGTAATGACACAACACACATGGTCTCGTGAGGATGAACAAAACGTATTTTACGCTATCAATGTCAGGTCTATATAGACATGCAGTTTTCACACTTCAGAAGCTGGATTTGGAGTTACTGAGAGATAGAATCTTGTTTCTCTATTATTCTTTCAGTGGGAATTGTGGGTATTCAACCACCAATGGATATAAGGAAAGATAGCAAAAGTGAAGACTATGCAAATCTTGCTGAAATGTCACATTTCAATGCTTGAGAATGTTTAAGATTACAGATATATTAGGCTACCTAGAAGTACATAAATACACTGATCACTTACTCAGTATGAGGTGCTATGGCTTTTCTTGATTTCTTTTAGTTGCATGGACTATTTTTTCAAAACATTTATTAAACACTTATTAAAAAGCTTTATGTAAGAAATTCCTTGTTTATTGCAATTAGACAATAAACAAAACAACAACTGCAATTGTTTATTGCAATTCCAAATAGAATTCCATCACTGAATGTGGTAGTTTGTAGATTTTATGAATGTTGCTTCATTATTCAATTGTGTGCATCGGCTCACACACAGAATATACGCATAGCTTAGAAAAGATTATTAGATACTAGCTAAGGAATTACTACTAAGCAAAAAGATGTCAATTGACATTTATAAATGGTACCCACAGATTTTTCTGTTTCCTGTGTTCTATCTCTCCATTATTGCTTTGAACACCTCCATAGATGGCCCTGATGAGAACATGGCAAGTTCTATGAATAAATTATTCTTTTTTCGGAGGTAAGAATTCTGGTACATATTATATGACTGTCCAAGTCCCATAGTTATATAATGGCCTTTCAGAAGGATTTTCCCTTTTAATGTTTCTAAATCCTTTTTTATGATACTTTCTAACACTATTCCATAGCTGCTTTGAAAAGGCTTTTTATCTTTGAAATTCACTCTAATTAAATATAAATAGAATAGTTTTTTTCAAGTCTTTTCCTAAAATCAAATGATTGGTATCATCTAAATTCATTTTGATGTTCAATTTATCTCAATAAATTAAAAAATCATTGAATTTTAACTTCATTTTAATATTAACTTTGAAAATGACATAATAAGTACTTAAATCTTGCTACTTACCTTCCCACTGAATTCCAGTGAAAATTTATTTTGGACCTCAGCTAATGTCATTTTGTTATAAAGAAGCATTGGATCATTTCGATCTTCAGATTTAGTTGTAGCCTATGGATTTAATGTTTTATTATTATTTTAGATCAAGAATTCTTTTGAAAAATACACCTTTATACAAGGGGGAAAGAAATATGGCATTGGTACAACATAATTATATTTGTTTTTATATTCTGTATTTGTTTCATGATTTATCTTGTCACATCAAGATGAAAAGAGAAATTAAAAGATTTTAAGTATATTTAGTAACAATCATCAAGATTTGGTTAGTGTTAAGTCTGAGGGCTTCTTTGCTGGCTCAGTCAGTAAAGAATCGGTGAGCAGTGCAGGACATTGCCTGCAATGCAAGAGACCTGGGTTTGATCCCTGGGTCAGGAAGATTTCCCTGGAGCTACCCACTCCAGCATTCTTGGCTAGGAAATCCCATGGACACAGGAGCCTGGCAGGCTACAGTCCATGCGGTCTTCAAAAATCATTTTATATTTTTATAACAACGAAAAACATCAGCAATATTTGCAGCCCTCCTTCCTTCCATGGCTAATGGGCAGCACAGTTGTGCCTGTGGCTATTTCATATAATGATTTTCTTGAATAAAGTCATTTCCAATTAATCCCTCAAATACTCTGCTGCTGCTACTGCTGCTAAGTCGCTTCAGTCGTGTCCGACTCTGTGCGACCCCATAGACAGCAGCCCACCAGGCTCCCCCGTCCCTGGGATTCTCCAGGCGAGAACACTGGAGTGGGTTACCATTGCCTTCTCCCACTCTGTCTGCTACCCACCACCATTCAGTGTCCTAGTTAAAATTCAGACAGGAAAACACACATACACACACCCACAATGATTTCTGCCAAGAACTGAAGGCAAGTGAGACCAAGAAAATCCCTAGTACACAGTGTAGGTAGGTGCCAAATTATCTGAGGAGAGTGCTAGCACTTACTTCTGTGACTGTCCGCTCATGTGGCCTAACGAGTTTAGTAATATCATCATCATCCAGTATTACTGTTTTCACTGACTGAAAAAAGAAAATTTCAATAACAACTCCCCAACTAGTGGTTGAAAGGAGTAGAAGCAATTTTAAGTGAAGAGAGACAAAAGGTAAAAATGGGAATTATTTCTCTAGTTAACAATGACTCGTGATTTCAGTTCACGGATTTATTTATTTACTTCAAGAAAAATGCAAAAAGGCAAAATGGTTGTCTGAGGAGGCCTTACAAAGAGCTGAGAAAAGAAGAAAGTGAAAGGCAAAGGAGAAAAGGAAAGACATACCCATTTGAATGCAGAGTTCCAAAGAATAGCAAGGAGAGAGAAGAAAGCCTTTCTAAGTGAACAAAGAAAAGAAATAGAGGAAAACAATAGAATGGGAAAGACTAGAGATCTCTTCAAGAAAATCAGATATCAAGGGAACATTCATGCAAAGATGGGTACAATACAGGACAGAAACAATATGGACCTAACAGAAGCAGAAGATATTACAAGATGGCAAGAATACACAGAAGAGCTGTACCAAAAAGTCTTAATGACACAGGTAACCACAATGGTCTGGGCACCCACTTAGAGCCAGACATCATGGAGTGTGAAGTCAAGTGGGCCTTAGGAAGCACTGCTATGAACAAAGCTAGTGGAGGTGATGGAATTTCGGCTGAGCTATTTCACATCCTAAAAATTATGCTATTAAAGTGCTGTGCTCAACATGCCAGCAAATTTGGAAAACTCAGCAGCAGCCACAGGACTGGAAAATGTCAGATTTCATTCCAATCCCAAAGAAGGGCAATGCCAAAGAATGTTCAAACCTCACAGTTGCTCTCATTTCACTTGCTAGCAAGGTAATGCCCAAAGTCCTTCAAGCCAGTCTTCAACAAAAGGTGAACTGAGAACTTCCAAGTACACAAGCTGGATTTAGAAAAGGTAGAGGAATCAGAGATCAAATTGTCAACATCTGATGGACCATAGAAAAAGCAAGAGAACTCCAGAAAAAGTCTACTTCTGCTTCATTGATTACACTAAAGCCTTTTACTGTACGAATCACGAAAAACTGTGGAAAATTCTTAAAGAGGTGGAAATACCAGACCACCTTGCCTGCCTCCTAGAAGCTTGTATGTAGGTCACGAAGCAACAGTTAGAACTGGATATGGAACAACAACCGGTTCAAAATTGGGAAAGGATTATGACAAGGCTGTATATTGTTATCCTGCTTATTTAACTTCTATGCTGAGTATGTCATACAAAATGCCAGGCTGGATGACTCTCAAGCTGGAATCAAGATTGCTGGGAGAAATATCAACAACCTAAGATAGCAGATGACACTACCCTAATGGCAGAAAGTAAAGAGAAACTTAAGAGCCGCTTCATGAAGGTGAAAGAGAGCGAAACAGCTGGCTTAAAACTCAACATTCAAAAAAAATGGCATCTGGTTCCATCACTTCATGGCAAATAGATGAGGAAACAATGGAAACAGTGACAGACTTTATTTTCTGGGGCTCCAAAATCACTACAGATTGTGACTGCAGCCATGAAATTAAAAGACGCTTGCTTCCTGGAAGAAAAGCTATTGCAAGCCTAGAAAGTATATGTATTAAAAAGCAGAGACATCACTTAGCTGATAAAGGTCCGTATAGTCAAAGCTATGGTTTTTCCAGTAATCATGTATGGATGTGAGAGTTGGACCATAAAGAAGGCTGAGTGCCAAAGAATTGATACTTTCAAACTATGGTGCTGGAGAAGACTCTTGAGAGTTCCTTTGACAGCAAGGAGATCAAACCAGTCAATCCCAAAGGAATCAACCCTGAATATTCACTGGAAGAACTGATGCTAAACTGAAACTCCAATACTTTGGACACCTGATGCGAAGGGCTGACTTATTGAAAAAGACCCTCATGTTGCGAAAGACTGAGGGCAAGAGGAGAAGGGGGCGACAATGGACAACTTGTCAATGGACATGAGTTTGAGCAAACTCCAAGAGATACTGAATGATAGAGAAGGTTGGTATGCTGTAGTCCTCTGGGTCACAAAGAGTTGGATATGACTGAGTAACTGAACAACAACAACTTAAAGATTATGTTTGTAAAATCTGCCTGCAGTGATATGCTGGACATTGTTAGAGACACATAGGTGATTCAGAGAGCACTAAGACCCCACTAAATCTCAGTGTCTGAGAGGAGAGAAAATATAGACACAAAGAATTTTGAAGTAAGATACGACTATTATAGAGCTGAGGCTGATCAAAGGAGCACACAGTCTGATAAGGTACAAGTGGTAAAAACCCAGGGTAATAAACTATGCTTCTCTAAGAATTCTGTTTCCAACACAGAACCATGTGTAACCCATCAAACTGCCACTCATCCAGCTGCAGCTCCAACCAATGTCTGGTTGTGATTCTAGACTTTTAGTTTCATGTGGCCCCAGGAAAGCTAAAATTGCCCTCAAAGATCTTTCATTTTCAAGATTCTGATGGCAAACTGCCAAGCAGATGGGGATTTAGGACTGTAGGTTGCTGGTGGCAATGTCACAGCTCTGTGGATCCTAGACTGAAACTGACTATGAGATCAGTCAATAACCTGGATGCTGTTTAGACAGAGTTCACTTGCTTGAGACTGCAGATCCTGTCAGAGGAACGTCAGAACAGAATGTGCCAACTCAGCCTCTAAGGGCTGACCCAGAACCAGAGGAATCTCAGCAACAGACCCCTTTGGCTTTGCTGATAAACTCCTCCTGTCAGATCTTCCCTGAGCTAATAAGCAGCCTGACAGTCTGAACTCAGTGAATTTCATATGGTAGTGTGGCCATGTTAAGAGGCTAATACTTCTTAGCAAAGGGATAGAGACAATTTCTGTGGTCACCTTAAATTTTAAAACTTTAAAATAAAGCAAAATTGTATACATTAAAATTAAAACAGCTTTGCTGAATAGTCATCACATGTGTCCTGAATCTCAAGGGCATCTCAACAACAGTGTGACTGCAAATAGTTAAGATCTTGACGTGCTCCAGTTATAATAGGTCATTAAACAAATCTAGTTTAATATTTGTCAAAATTAGTATGTCTCCTGGATGTCTGGAATTTGGTTTACTGAAAAACTCCAGTTTCAAAGGTCCTCTTGAAGTCAATGATCCATTACTGAGCTGTACATTTTTATCACTTAGTTGAGGAGCTGTACCTTTTACCCTTAAAATACAATAGAGAGGAGAAAGAAATAAAAAGCAGTTGACATTATTCATTGTATAAGAGAATATGTGTTTTACATTGGCAATTTCTTTTTCCAAATCCATAACTTTATTCATTTCCAAAGAAAGCTGGTTTTCATCTATGGGCAGTCCTCTTTCCTGACGAATCAATTTGGCCACAGAAATCATAAAATCCACATATGCCGTACAAGCCTGCAAGAAATAAATAACAGTACATTACTGAAGAACCTTCTAAATATTCATCATGGCACTTAAAATTAAAATTTATTTTCAATTCAATATTCATTTTTGGTAACAGATGAAGCACAAAATAGAAATTCATTTCTGAATCTTAAAAGAAATGACCTGCACAGATTCAAACTCAGTGTGTCTTTGAATCATAACAGACTCTCAATGTACCTTTGAATTAGAACAGAACAATGAGGGATCACTCTAAAAGTACTAAGTCATTTAAAACTATATGGTTATGGAGATTTTATAATCTTCAACTTTTAACCAAGTTATACTGCTTTAATAAGAATACACTCGCAAAACACTTGGTAAGCAGTAAACTAGTATTTTTTCCTTAAAAATACATTATTTTGCCAAATTTCCTTTTATCAGGTTTTCTCTGCTCATATAAATTTTTTTTCAATTATCCATGAAGAGATGGCCACAAGCATATCATATTATCAAGACATCTTTTAATTGTCTCCTCTAGCCAAGCAATATTTTTTTTTAATGAGACTGTTTTCCCATGAGCTCCTCCAAGACAAATCTGTGGGCTTTAGTTAATTCCATAGCTGGTTCTCATTACTGTGAAATTTCTAATATGCCATTTTGACTATCAGCTTTCTTCCAAAAACTCAAAATTTTCCATTTTCTATTCACACACATTTAACTGTATGAAGATAACCTATAACCTAATTATGTTATTGACCTTTTACAGAATATATAAATCCCTTATTCAAGTTCTGACTGGCACTGAACCCAGGAAATTGAATAACACTTTCATAAATCTCAGCCCACTGCTATTTAGTTATTATCTATCAGCAGTTTAAACAACTTAAAATTTATTCAAAATTTCAAGTCCCACATCAAAATTTACTCAAAATTTCAAGTCCCAGCATCAATTTGGTAAGGGCTTCCTGGTGGCTCAGTGGTAAAGAATCCACTTGCCAATGCAGGAGACTAGGGTTCAATCCCTGGGTCAGGAAGATCCCCTAGAGGAGGAAATGGCAATCCACTCTAATATTCTTGCCTGGGAAATCCCATGGATGGAAGAGCCTGATGGGCTATAGTCCATGAGGTAGCAAAAAAAATTGGACACAACAGCAACTAGACAACTACAATTAGGAAGGCCATACCACACATTTGGGATCAATGGGTAGTTCTGAGCTTCAAATATATGTCCACACAGGATAAATATGAAGAAGAGCTGAAGAGTACTTAACCCTTTCACAGTTTCCAGGGGGTTTTATAACCCTACTGATTATCAGTGAAAGGGGCATCCTTCCTGTCACGCTGAGTGAAAAGGCACATTTAAATTCACAGTGACTCAAGAGGATCACACAAAAAATTTGTAGGGAAATGAAAATATTTTATCAAACAAGAACCTAAGCAAAATGTAAGCTGTTATTAATTTGAAATTCAAGAGGACATCTTTAAGTAACATTTAGATACTGGTATTCCATGACCATTATTAAATGCTAAGTAAGGATACCCTGCAATTAGGAGGCTGTCTAACTAGCATCTCTATCCTGGATCTGCTGTTCAATAAAAATTTCATCTGTTTCTGTATTAAACACTTAATCACTAAGGTAACAGGGATAAAAGGATGTTTTTATGTATAGTCCTGCCAACTCCATTCTTTTCCTATTAAAAAGTAATCAGAATTCTTGTTTCACTTTGAAGAAAATAAACATGTCTGAGTTCATACCTAATGGGACCAACGATTCCAAAGTACAAGCATGCAGTGTTTTGAATTAACTGTATTTCAAATCATATAAATTCATCTGCATTCAGCAGGGAATTACTACTTGACTGCAAAGAAATGGTAATTTGAATTTTCCAATATCAATCTCTAAGATTTTTTTTGTACACTATGGGATGCTTTTTTGTTAATGAGGTGAGAAAACAATAGCAAGAGTGCTCTCCTCCATTTCATTGACTCTGCAAGGGTGTTACTCCTGTGTCTTTATCCCTAAAGATGTATTTAAAGGCTACAGAACTTGGTAAGCACAAGAACTTTGTACAATGCTTCCAACCTAATGAACTGGTAAAGCTTCCCAGAAAGCTAGAAGTATATGATATCATGGACTTCTGAGATGCTTGAATATTAAATACAGTTAACACAAAATATACTCTTTCCTTTAATGAGCTCCATTACCTGGCAAAATTTTACAGTGTGACTGATTAAAACATGTTTCAGTATGTTTTTTTTTTTAATTGGAGGATAATTGCTTTACAATGTTGTATTAGTTTTTGCCATACAACATGAATCAGCCATAAGTGTATATATATATATATATATATATATATATATATATATATTCCTCTTGAGCCTTCCACCCACCACCACCCCCATCCCACCCCTCTAGGTCATCACAGAGCACCAGGCTGAGCTCCCTGTGTTATACAGCAACTTCCCACTAGCTAACTGTTTTATACATGGTAATGTATGTATTTCGATGCTACTCTCAATTTATCCCACTCTCTCCTTCTTCCACTGTGTCCACAAGTCCATTCTCGACATCTGCATCTCTATTCCTGCCCTGCAAATAAGTTCATCAGTACCATTTTTTCTAGATTCCATATATATGCATTAATATGGTATTTGTTTTTCTCTTTGGAGATTTCCTTCAAAAACTAGGAATAAAACTGCCATATGACCCAGTAATCCCACTACTGGGCAAAGATTCTGAGAAACCGTAATTCAAAAAGACACATGTATCCCAAAGTGTTCATCACAACACTACCTACAATAGCCAGGACATGGAAGCAACCTAGATGTCTACTGATAGATAGTTGGATAAAGAAGTTGTGGCATATATGTACAATGGAATATTGCACGCTCAGTCACTCAGCTGTGTCTGACTCTTTGTGACCCCTTGGACTGTAGCCTGCCAGGCTTCTCTGTCCATGGGATTTTCCAGGTAAGAATACTGGAGTGGGTTGCCATTTTCCCCTCCAGGGGATCTTCCTGACCCAGGAATCGAACCTACAACTCCTGTGTCTCCTGCAGTGGCAGGCAGATTCTTTACTACTGAGTTACCTGGGAAGCCCACAATGGAATGTTACTCAGCCGTAAAAAGGAACAAATTTGAGTCAGTTGAACTAAGATAGATGAACCTAGAGCTTGTTATACAGAGTGAAGTATGTCTTAGTATCTTGATTTTATCTTCTTTGGATTCCAAATTTATCCAGTAGCTGTCAAAACCCAGGCTTACTGCTGCTGTTAAATCCTTTTTACAAGAGAGGTTTCCCTGGTAGCCCAGTGGTTAAAAATCCACCCTGCAATGCAAGGGACACAGGTTTGATCCTTGGGTCAGGAAGATCCCATATGCCACAGAATAGCCAAGCCTGTGTCCCACAACTACTGAGCCTGTGCTCTAGAGCCCTCAAACCACAACTACTGAGCCCCTGCACTGCAGCTACCAAAGCCTGCAGCACGTAGAGCCTGCGCTCCACAAAAGAAGCCACCTCACTGGGAAAACTGCACACTGCAGCAAAGAGTAGCCCCTGCTCGCCACAACTAGAGAAGTCTCATACAGCAACAAAGACTCACCATAGTCAAAAAAGAAAAAATAAATAAAGCTTTTAAAGTCTTTTCTACAAGATATGGTTCTACCTTAACATATTAATTTTCTTCCTTGAGATACTTCTAGATATGTAAAATGCCAAATAATACCAATTATAATTTGGGGAGAAAGTAATCAACACATATTTTAACCTTAAACAGTATATTAGCCAGAATATTTTTTAAATCAAAAATTTAATTTTTATTCTCTGTCACTAATAGAGCAACTAGATATTAGGACAAGGGTGAGAGGCAGCTATCTTCTTTGACAGTCGTAAGGTAGCCTAGTTAAAGCTTTGATACAGTGAATCCTTTACATGACAAAAAAAAAAAAACACAGAAAACAAAAAACCTAAATATCTATGTAGTCTTTCCTTTAAAAATAAAACATTATAAATCCCAATGCTTGTAATAGCAGGTTCGAAGATGATAATTGGTTTTAAATGGTTGGGTAAAATCCACAATCGCAGTTTTGTGAGCTTTTAAGTTATACACTATTGGTGAGATATTTACCAATACCTAACACCAGGAACTGTTACTCTAATTCTTTAATCTGCAGGACCAGGCAATAATATTTTTATGTTGGCTCTGTTCAGAAATTAGATTCCTTCTGCTAAGAAAAAAAGCTACTATTTGTTTGAGTTGCCAAAGAGCAAGAGAGCAATGCCATTCAACTATTGTCCTTCACACTTAATATCTTTGTTAATAAGTAACAGCAAGTCCCAGGGAGGAACAGAGAGCACTCTGGAAATACTGCCTGATATTTGTGCACCTTGGTATGCCAACAACCATGGACCAGAAATTTCATTTCCCGGACACCTTAGTCTTAGCAATTTTCTGCCCTTCCCTTTCCCAGATATTATGTGGAGCATTAAACAACTGAAAAGTCACAGAACTGTCTTATTCCTAGCCGCTGACGCCAGGGGTGTTATTTAATAGTGTTACACAGGATGTTTCGTGAGGGAACACACAGGGCCCCCACCAGGAGAGATATGTTTCCTCTCAGAAGACTATGAATTTTTTTCCACTTGACGAAGCATGTCAGAGATCATGCAGCTGCCAGAACACAGAGACTTGCTCCCCAAAGATGGATACGAACATACAGAATCACACAGCGGATCCTGGAGACAGGAAGTGAGAAAGTCCCCAGAAGCTAACAGGGCTCAGAAACAGGAGAAACATAGGCACAAGAGAATCTACTGTGGACGAACATGGGGATGGTCAGAGGCTTTTGTCAGGTTACTAATGAGAGCACCTGCAGATTCACATGAGAATTTATTGTGTAACTTCTAAGGTTTGTTGCTTATGTTTGGGAAGGTGCATGTACTTCTTTTTACAAACTGAGTTCAGATGATCTAAAAAAATTTCCCTTGACATACCCACTAAGTCCCAAGTTCAAAAGCTCCTTTATGTTTTGTTAAATACAGATACTTGGGGGAAACCTCCTGACTATTAGTCACCTGATGCCCAGAAAGAACAAAACGAGGTCAGCAGTTTCCCTTGCAGGATCTGTTTTATCAAGTCAACCAAGCAGCAGTCAGAGCAATCCTTGTAAAAACCAAATCAAATCACATCTAAATTATCCACTGACCTGGAGCGCCAGTCATTCACCTTTTATAACACTGCCTCCATTCACCTCTTTCCTTAAATTATTTTTTATTGTCTATCTCCTCTGATTAGAACATGAGCATTCTATGTGAATTAAAGACCATTTCTGCCTTGTTTCCTTGATATCCTTCCTGTCCAGAGGAGTATCTGTCACATAGTAGAAGCTCAATAAAAATAGTTAATTGTAAGTATACTGAGTAAATATCCCTCACTTACTGTGTCATCAGCCTTCTAATCGTAGTCCAAGTTCAGAGCAGTTTCTTTGAGGTTGCATTTTGGGTAAGCAGGCAAACAAAATCCTCTCTTGGTTTACCCTAAGTTCTAAAACCTGTTCATCTAAAGGACTGAAAATCTCAGTTTGTGCTATTTCCAGAGTAGGTACAGCTTAGAGAATTTCCCTGGATTGTGGTTGATTTCTCTTATTCAGTACACAAGCCTTGGATCATCTCTTTTTGGCTTCTAACCATCTCAGCCATATTCTAAGTCCTCTGTCTTCATCCCTAAAGTGTTTTCTTTTTACCTTTTTTTTTTAAAATGAACATCATTTTTTCTAACTGCTCTAAATTTCTTCATAACTCTCATCTCCTCTTCCTACCCTGCCATGCCTCATAGCAATATACTATATAGCTTCTAATCTCGAACCCCTTTGCTACCTCCTCAGGCTTTCATGGGAGAAGGCAATGGCACCCCACTCCAGTACTCTTGCCTGGAAAATCCCATGGATGGAGGAGCCTGGTAGGCTGCAGTCCATGGGGTCGCTGAGGGTCGGACATGACTGAGCGGCTTCACTTTCACTTTTCACTTTCATGCATTGGAGAAGGCAATGGCAACTCACTCCAGTGTTCTTGCCTGGAGAATCCCAGGGACAGGGGAGCCTGGTGGGCTGCCGTCTATGGGGTCGCACAGAGTCGGACACGACTGAAGTGACGTAGCAGCAGGCTTTCATTAACTAGATGAGAGATTTTCTCACTTTTATTTTAGCCCTGAAATGCTATATTCAGATGAATGTTTTGTTAATGTATAAACAAGTGAAATGAATCTTTAAGAATGTATACTTGAAGGTGTGGCTACACAGAGCATTGTCATTGGCACACGCCAAGTGGTCCGAACATTCAGAAGCCACTCCTGTGGCTTATTCTACCTTCTCAGACAAACAGAACATAAACATAGCTACAATCCAATTATGCTCCAATATGCTGGTTACCTAACCTGTAGATTTCCTTATGAAGGAGGACAAGATAACAATTAGCCTTGAACCACTAAGGAGGTAGAGAAAGAGAAGATTTGAAACCAATTCCATTCTCCCGAATAGAGTTTAAAAACTCTTCTGAAGGTGTGATTGTTCAAGAAAATTAAGGTTGCTATTCCTTTCAGTGAATCAATATGCAAGCACTTTCCCACACTAAGTAGTTGGTTGGTTCCATTTGAAAATTCTGTGAATGGGATGATTATTTTTTATGGGCAATGGGTATCTCTCACATTGTTTTGCTAGCATAGAAAAATGTATGCTCTTGTACAGGATGGAGTTGTCTCAAATCTCATTACTTCTGTCCTCTGAGGTAGCAGTGTGTCATTAAGCGATCTCTTCAGATAATCAGAATACCTCCAAAATAAAGTTCTATCTCTCCAGCCAGAGACTTCCAGCATGAGTGGCTCCTTAATGAACCCATTTTGAGAGCACAATTAAATCCCAATTTTTTAAATAAATGTATGTATTTGTTCGGTGTCTATACAGATGTCTATGTGGCCTTTCGCCTAATACTTGGCTGGAGGGACACTGTGTTATCAGTTTTACACTATAAACTCCTGAAAAAAGACAGTGTTTGTCTAGTTGGGCACCTTATGTCATCCACATGAGCCAGCTTAGTTCACTATTTTCAATGAGAGCTGCTCTCCAGGTCTTTTTTTAGAAATTGCACCATCTAGAAGTAAAACTAGTTGGGAATCGGAAGACAGGATCATGACAAGGGGAGCTACCCAGTAGCTATTTCTCGACAACTGCTCACAACAGAACCCTCTGTTCTCTTTCTTCTTGGTGGACAAGGGGTCTAGTTTCCTGAGCCATTGAGATGGGTTGACAGTCAATCAAGGGGTCTACTTTCCTGAGCCACTGAGATGGGTTGACGGTACCGACTAGCTGTTCAGAGAGCCTGGTTCCCTGGACATAGTGCTTGGTCAAAAGAAAGGCAGGTGGCTCAATCAGGATCAGAGCCCTTTCCTCAGAAATCGATAGACAATAACAGAGATGGGATTTCTTTTCTCTAGATTGCAAAGCTGCCAAGGATCATCATTTAGCTCTTAAAGTCTGTGCATAAGTAAATATACTATGAAAATATATGATACTATGTAAAAAATATAAGAATATATTTCTTTGAGTTGCTACTGCCTTTAAGGCCTATTCCCTCTTTAGGAAGGAAAGCACAGAAAACAAAAAGGAACTGAGGTATTTAAGTTCAGAACATTAACTAGAGGAATACAATATGCATTTCTCAAAATATAACATTCAAAACTACTGAATAAAAGCACACGTTTGAAAAACAGCGTGTTTTTTTTTTTTTTTAACAAGAGAAAAATAGGTTTTGTTTTAAGGAAGGAGGTTAGATATAGTTCTTTTTAAAAAATGCATTACCTATTTTCATCACTTAGTGGTATAATGACACATTTTACTATTTTGAATGCCAAACAAATATTTGAACACAAAAATTCCATTCCTAGGATATCAGAAGCCCCCAAATACCTCAGTGTGGTGGAATGGACTTCCTTGTAATCACAGGGGCTGTTTTCATTGCTCATAAGAAGTCTGGTTGTAGAATTGTAAGATGATTCCCTAGAAACAGGGATCAAAAAAGACCTGGGGGAAATGGCCTTAGGTAATGATTTGATCAAGGAAATCTATAATTAGGGTCCCTTTGATCAGAAAGGGATGCTTCCTCTTCCCCAGCCCCTGAGACAGATCTGCAAACCAGACGCCATATCATAGTGTGAAAATCACTGGCTACAGTGACAGACAAAGAAGCCAGTCTTCTCTAGTCAAAGATAAAGTACCTTTCCTGTCTTCCCTGACATCTTCCCTCTCAACCATTCAGCCATAGATTCCACTGCTGCTGCTGCTAAGTTGCTTCAGTCGTGTCCGACTCTGTGTGACCCCATAGACAGCAGCCCACCAGGCTCCCCTGTCCCTGGGATTCTCCAGGCAAGAACACTGAAGTGGGTTGCCATTTCCTTCTCCAATGCATGAAAGTGAAAAGTGAAAGGGAAGTCGCTCAGTCGTCTCTGACTCTTAGCGACCCCATGGACTGCAGCCTACCAGGCTCCTCCATCCACGGGATTTTCCAGGCAAGAGTACTGGAGTGGGTTGCCATTGCCTTCTCCAAACCATGAATGATAAAATCCTAAAAAAAAAAGTACTTGAAGGGACTGAATTCTTTCAGAGACTGCAGAGTAGTGGAAAAACTAGAATGAACTTTAATTTGATATCTGGCTGGGGATGCAGATGAAACTAAGTGAGGGATTACAGGTAGTAATGAATGGGAAAGAGTAGCAATTATCATGAGGGAAATAGGTAGAAAATTGGAATTTTCTCCATAGTTATATACTCTTCCCCCTCCCCCTAACACTCCAAAAGAATGGATTTTAAGATGGGAAGAGTACAGAAATGTTCTAGCAATTACCCATTTTCAGGATGACAGAATTTCATCTCATTAAAAAAAAAAAAAGAATTCCATATTATATGCAGACTCCTTGCAACTGGAAGCACATTGCTTGGAGCTTGGAGCACTAAGCTGAGGCATATTCTGAGGTCGGAGGTTAGGGGGAAAGAGTGCAGTGACCATATAGCCATAGTTATGGAAGCGGGGTAAGGCACCCAGCATGCTGTGTGTTTGCTTCTCTTATCCAGATCATGGGAAGGCACCTAATTTGAGCTAATAATAACTTCCTAGCTGAAAGTGCTACTGCTACTGAGTTTTCTAAATCATTTGTTCCCGTAAAGAACTCTACTACTATGAAATACTACTCTTAGGAAGTTGGAATGATGTAACGGAAGGAACAGAAGATAGGGACTAAAGTTCTATCTCTGGTTCTACTATTGTTTGAGCGTTCTGACAAAGACTGACAATCTTTAGGCCTTGGATTTCTCACTTATAAACTCTAATCACATTACTAATTCCAGATTTAATCTCCACTCCATTGTTTGACTACAAATATTTTGACTATAAGTATTTTCCCGACCAGTGGATGCAATGGGTAGTACAGACTGCCAAATGTAAGTATCTGTGGTCTGAGCTCCTCTTCTTTTCAGTAATAGAACCTTGTTCCCATTAACCAAATTTTAATAAGGCATACACATGGCCACTTGTTTAACACTACATTTCTCAGCCTCACTGATACTTAGCTGTGTCCACATGACAATATTCTAAGCAATGAAATGTATACAACTCCTGCATCACTTCCATGACAAGAAATTGCTTGTCTATCACTACCTCTTTTCTTTTTCCTATGAACTGAAATGTGAACAGGGCACTGGTCAACCAACTTTGACCAAACAGACTACAAATAAAACACTTGAGGAGGTCGATATTAGAGGTCAAAGAAAACAGTGCTCCTGGCCATTCCCATGAAGAGAGCTTCCTACCTCTCTGGAGACAGAAATGAACTTCTCTCTTGCTTTTTCAGTCTCTTTTTTACCACAGTTTAGTAAGATCCCAACTAATTTACAAACTCAAATGTCTAGAGGAACCACAAAGTCAATAAAAATCAATGAATTATCTCGATGAGGACTGCCCAAGTCTGGAGAACAAAGGCCCTACCTGAAGCAAGAACCATAAAAAAACTCTGTCCCATAACTACATGGGGATGTAGGCCTAGGGTTTCCAATTCTGCTAATTTATCAGGAGATCTGGATTCTCAAGTAAAATCTTCAATTTTTAGAAAATCTTGGCAACTAATATAAAATTTTAAAAAAATTAGCCACAGGTTAAACAAAATGTCTCTCTATGACTCAAACCTATGACCTAGATTATGACATTCTATTAATTATGAGACAATATTGAATACAAAATGCACATATACACCATCCTCTTAACAACAGGATCCTTTCCAAAAGAAAAAAAATGCAAAAAGGAAACTTTATCACATTACGTGTATACACTGACTGCCAGGTATACCTTGATATCAGGAATTTAAAATACAAAAAATATGTATCCTTTTTGTTGCTGTTTAGTTGCTAAGTCACGTCTGACTCTTTTGAGTCCCCATGGACTGGAGCCGGCCAGGCTCTTCTGTCCACCGGATTTCCCAGGCAAGAATACTGGAGTGGGCAGCCATTTCCTTCTCCAGGGGATCATCCTGGACCAGGGACTGAACCAACATCTCCTGGATTGGCAGGCAAATTTTTTGCCACTGAGTCACCAGGGAAGTCCTCACACATCTTTATAAGGTTGGATAAATATAGTATGTTTTTAGGACAAAATCCTAAATTTGAAAAACATTCCGGTTAATAACAATGAAAAGGTAGTGTAATGAGCCAAAATTCTTCAATCACCCTCAACTCTGCAATAGGAAGCAGCTAGATAGCTTGTAAAGACAACTGCAACCCACATGATACCTGCATTGTCAAGAACTCAAATATCCCACGCCCATTTGATTGTCTATGACATTAATTGTGGACTTTTATATTTACCTTTTTCTTCATTTCAATGCTGTGTAGCCACTCATAAAGTTACTTTATACTGAATTTATTCCATGGCTTTTGAACTTAATAATGAGGTAAAATGCACACTCAGTATGAACATATAGAGCTAATCATTTTAATTAAGAAGTAATTTCAGCCACAACACCTCTGATCCATTAGAATAAAAGGTAACTAAACTTACTTCTGAGCCTCAAATTAGGAAAGAAAACATTTATGGAACCAAAACCTTCCCCAAATACTTAATACCCTACTCTGCTAAGTTCATCTTCTGTGGTTCCCTTATATCAACAAGCAAGTACACACCAACACCAGCTTGAGCAAGGCAAGGCTGTGAGACAATAAGAAGCAGTGTTGTGGGGTGTGACGAACAGAGTCAGAAGGTGGCCACAAAGGATTGTCTAACCCAATGCCCCTATGTGGGCAGCCCTCTGAAAGTCAAATAGGAAGGCTCTAGAAAGAATGGTGCCGAGCACAATGTACGTACTTACTGGACCATTCCCTGGTCTTCACTGGCACTGACCTAGACTATGATTCATCTGTTCATTTTTAAATCATTTGAATTTATAAAGAAAAAAAGACATTTAAAATTGGCTTTTCAGGGAAAATGGATATACCATGATATGGTTGTTGATAACAACCTCAGATATGCAGATGACACCACTTTAATGGCAGAAAGTGAAGAACTAAAGAGCCTCCTAATGATGGTGAAAGAGGAGAGTAAAAAAACTGGCTTAAAACTTAACATTCAAAAACCGAAGATCATAGCATCTGGTCCCATCACTTCATGTCAAACAAATGGGAAAAAAGTAGAAACATAACAGATTTTATTTTCTTGGGCTCCAAAATCACTGTGACTGCAGCCATGAAATTAAAAGATGCTTGCTCCTTGGAAGAAAAGCTATGACAAACCTAAACAGAGTATTAAAAAACAGAGACATTATTTTGCCAAAAAAGGTTCATATAGGCAAAGTTCTGGTTTTTATAGTGGTCATGTACGGATGTGAGAGTTGGACCATAATGAAAGCTAAGCACCAAAGAATTGATGTTTTTGAACTGTGGTACTAGAGAAGACTCTTAGGAGTCCCTTGGACAACAAGATCAAATCCGTCAATCCTAAGGGAAATCAACCCTGAATATTCCTTGGAAGGACTGATTCTGAAGCTGAAGCTCCAATATTCTGGCTACCTGATGTGAAGAGCTGACTCATTAGAAAAGACCCTGATGCTGGAAAAGATTGAGGACAGGAGAAGAGTGCAACAGAGGATGAGATAGTTGGAAGGCATCATCGACTCAATGGACATGAGTTTAGGCAAATTGTGGGAGATAGTGAGGGACAGGGAAGCCTGGTGTGTTGCAGTTCATGGGGTCACAAAGGGAAGGACAGGGCTTAGTGACTGAACAACAACATACGTATGCTGAGCCCCTTCATTGTCCATCCGAAACTATCACAACATTGTTAATGGGCTGTACTCCAATATAAAATTAAAAGGTAAAAATAAATAAGTAAATAAAATTGGCTTTTAAAAATGGGCCACATGACTTAAATACTAAGAATCAAGACACAAACAAGGAATTTCAAGTTTCTTTGTTTCTTAAAAGATCTTCATTTGTTCTGTTGAGAATACTCAGTCAGTCAAAGGAAGCTCACTATTATGTATGATTTTCAGTATCTGCCTGAGTGAAGAAGATAGAGGGTTAAGTTTAAATTCTGTAGTTTAGTTTTGTTGGTTTTTTGTTTTTGTTTTTACCTCTTTATATGCTGCAGTGCATTCATAGTAGTCTCTGGAAGGCAGGCCAAGTTGAGGTTGGTCAATCTATAAAAAATGTACAAAGAAGAAAATATTTAGTTGACAAATTATAAGCATGCCTACCTATGTGTAAACAAGATCTTAGTGTTCTTGCTCTATATAACAAGCTAACACTGAATGAATATACAATTAAGAAATGGTTTCCATAATACTTCTCAGTGTTAAACATGGGTAGGTGAGACAATCTGGAAGATCATATTACAGATATTTGAGAGAAACCAATGAAATCTTAAACCCACAAAAACCATATGGGGAAAGAGTTTACTGTATAACAATGGGAGAGATAAACAAACACACATTAGAATCTAGGGCTGGGGAGTTTTATACTTTTATAGGACATTTCAGGTCCCTGAGTTTCTAATATACTCCCTTGCTGGATGTTTTCTTTTGCCCCTACCCTTAATTGTAATGGAAAAAAAAAAAAGTGGAAAACCTCTATGGTGACTCAAGAAATTCTAAGCTAGTAGAAATCTTGCCAGAGATTTTTTTGAGACTCTGTACCCTAAGAGGGGGCTTCCTTGGTAGCTCAGTTGGTAAAGAATCTGCCTGCAATGCAGGAGATCGGGGTTCAATCCCTGGGTCGGGAAAATTCCATGGAGAAGGGAATGTGTTAGTATTCTTGCCTGGAGAATCCATATGGAAGAGGAGCCTCATGGGCTATAATCCATGAGGTGACAAAGAGTCGGACATGACTGAGCAAGTAACACACACACACAACACCCTAAGAGGACAGAGGAGACTCCTCTTCAGAGCTGCCCTGCTCAGGAGGTCAGCAGACCCAGCTGCCAGCTGAGCATATGAAAGAGGTAACCTATTTCTGCTCCAGCACGTCCACTCCACCCTGGATACCTCATGAAAGCTCCTAGACATCCTCGAAGCTTTGTGAGATTCCCTCCTACATGCTGCACGATAAGTGGGTAAAGCAAACTATGGGTGGAAGTGAGAATCCTAGCAGTGTAAAGAAACAGGGCAATATAAAAGAAACAGAACGCAGAAGACTGGCAGGGAAAGAGCCAGAAGACATCCCCACAGGAGGGGCCCTGTTCCTTCTCTAACCTTCTGAGCCTCCTTAGCAATCCTCATATGGTGATCAAGCAGGATGCTGGCATTCCACAGCCAAAGGAGAGACTCTAGGAAGACAGAAAGGGTCCACTGCAGACAAGAGTCAGGTTCAATTGTTTTCATGGTTTTAATAAAAATGACCATAAGGATTTATATAACTGTGACATACATAAGCTTCTATGATCTGTAACTTTTGGTAGTTTCTTTTACAGGAGACTAAGGAAAAGCTCTGTAAATGTTTTACTCCATTCCAAACATACTTATTAAGTACTAATCTCATGTTATGTGATTCTTCAGATCAGATCAGATCAGATCAGTCGCTGAGTGGTGTCCGACTCTTTGCAACCCCATGAATTGCAGCACGCCAGGCCTCCCTGTCCATCACCAACTCCTGGAGTTCACTCAGACTCACGTCCATCGAGTCAGTGATGCCATCCAGCCATCTCATCCTCTGTCGTCCCCTTCTCCTCCTGCCCCCAATCCCTCCCAGCATCAGTCTTTCCAATGAGTCAACTCTTCCCATGAGGTGGCCAAAGGACTGGAGTTTCAGCTTTAGCATCATTCCTTCCAAAGAAATCCCAGGGCTGATCTCCTTCAGAATGGACTGCTTGGATCTCCCTGCAGTCCAAGGGACTCTCAAGAGTCTTCTCCAACACCACAGTTCAAAAGCATCAATTCTTCGGTGCTCAGCCTTCTTCACAGTCCAACTCTCACATCCATACATGACCACAGGAAAAACCATAGCCTTGACTAGACGAGCCTTTGTTGGCAAAGTAATGTCTCTGCTTTTGAATATGCTATCTAGGTTGGTCATAACTTTCCTTCCAAGGAGTAAGCGTCTTTTAATTTCATGGCTGCAGTCACCATCTGTAGTGATTTTGGAGCCCAGAAAAATAAAGTCTGACACAATTACCACTGTTTCCCCATCTATTTCCCATGAAGTGGTGGGACCGGATGCCATGATCTTCGTTTTCTGAATGTTGAGCTTTAAGCCAACTTTTTCACTCTCCACTTTCACTTTCATCAAGAGGCTTTTGAGTTCCTCTTCACTTTCTGCCATAAGGGTGGTGTCATCTGCATATCTGAGGTTATTGATATTTCTCCCAGCAATCTGGATTCCAGCTTGTGTTTCTTCGAGTCCAGCGTTTCTCATGATGTACTCTGCATATATGTTAAATAAGCAAGGTGACAATATACAGCCTTGACGTATTCCTTTTCCTATTTGGAACCAGTCTGTTGTTCCAAGTCCAGTTCTAACTGTTGCTTCCTGACCTGCATACAAATTTCTCAAGAGGCAGATCAGGTGGTCTGGTATTCCCATCTCTTTCAGAATTTTCCACAATTTATTGTGATCCACACAGTCAAAGGCTTTGGCATAGTCAATAAAGCAGAAATAGATGTTTTTCTGGAACTCTCTTGCTTTTTCTATGATCCAGCGGATGTTGGCAATTTGATCTCTGGTTCCTCTGCCTTTTCTAAAACCAGCTTGAACATCAGGAAGTTCAAGGTTCACGTATTGCTGAAGCCTGGCTTGGAGAATTTTGAGCATTACTTTACTAGCCTGTGAGATGAGTGCAATTGTGCGGTAGTTTGAGCATTCTTTGGCATTGTCTTTCTTTGGGATTGGAATGAAAACTGACCTTTTCCAGTCCTGTGGCCACTGCTGAGTTTTCCAAATTTGCTGGCATATTGAGTGCAGCACTTTCACAGCATCATCTTTTAGGATTTGGAATAGCTCAACTGGAATTCCATTACCTCCACTAGCTTTGTTCGTAGTGATGCTTTCTAAGGCCCACTTCACTTCTCATTCCAGCATGTCTGGCTCTAGGTCAGTGATCACACCGTCATGATTATCTGGGTCATGAAGATCTTTTTTGTACAGTTCTTCTGTGTATTCTTGCCATCTCTTCTTAATATCTTCTGCTTCTGTTAGGTCCATACCATTTCTGTCCTTTATCAAGCTCATCTTTGCATGAAATGTTCCTTTGGTATCTCTGATTTTCTTGAAGAGATCCCTAGTCTTCCCATTCTGTTGTTTTCCTCTATTTCTTTGCATTGATCGCTGAAGAAGGCTTTCTTATCTCTTCTTGCTATTCTTTGGAACTCTGCATTCAGATGTTTATAGCTTTCCTTTTCTCCTTTGCTTTTTGCTTCTCTTCTTTTCACAGCTATTTGTAAGGCCTCCCCAGACAGCCATTTTGCTTTTTTGCATTTTTTTTCCATGGGAATGGTCTTGATCCCTATCTCCTGTACAATGTCATGAACCTCATTCCACAGTTCATCAGGCATTCTATCTATCAGATCTAGGCCCTTAAATCTATTTCTCACTTCCACTGTATAATCATAAGGGATTTGATTTAGGTCATACCTGCATGGTCTAGTGGTTTTCCCTACTTTATTCAATTTAAGTCTGAATTTGGCAATAAGGAGTTCATGGTCTGAGCCACAGTCAGCTCCTGGTCTTGTTTTTGCTGATGTATAGAGCTTCTCCATCTTTGGCTGCAAAGAATATAATCAATCTGATTTCGGTGTTGACCAGCTGGTGATGTCCATGTATAGAGTCTTCTCTTGTGTTGTTGGAAGAGGGTGTTTGTTATGACCAGTGCATTTTCTTGGCAAAACTCTATTAGTCTTTGCCCTGCTTCATTCCGTATTCCAAGGCCAAATTTGCCTGTTACTCCAGGTGTTTCTTGACTTCCTACTTTTGCATCCCAGTCCCCTATAATGAAAAGGACATCTTTTTTGGGTGTTAGTTCTAAAAGGTCTTGTAGGTCTTCATAGAACCATTCAACTTCAGCTTCTTCAGCATTACTGGTTGGGGCATAGACTTGGATTACTGTGATATTGAATGGTTTGCCTTGGAAACGAACAGATATCATTCTGTCATTTTTGAGACTGCATCCAAGTACTGCATTTTGGACTCTTTTGTTGACCATGATGGCCACTCCATTTCTTCTGAGGGATTCCTGCCCGCAGTAGTAGATATAATGGTCATCTGAGTTAAATTCACCCATTCCAGTCCATTTCAGTTCGCTGATTCCTAGAATGTCAACATTCACTCTTGCCATCTCTTGTTTGACCACTTCCAATTTGCCTTGATTCATGGACCTGACATTCCAGGTTCCTATGCAATATTGCTCTTTACAGCATCGGACCTTGCTTCTATCAAGCCCTTTAAGAAGAATGACATTTTGCTTACCTTAACTGGGGAAAAAAAAAAAAGTACAGATGTAGCAAGCATCAAAATTATGTTCAATATCCCATTTTTGGGAGAAGGCAATGGCACCCCACTCCACTACTGTTGCCCGGAAAATCCCATGGACGGAGGAGCCTGATAGGCTGCAGTCCATGGGTCGCTAAGACTCAGACACGACTGAGCGACTTCACTTTCACTTTCCACTTTCATGCATTGGAGAAGGAAATGGCAACCCACTCCAGTGTTCTTGCCTGGAGAATCCCATGGACAGAGAAGCCTGGTAGGCTGCAGTCCATGGGGTCCCACAGAGTCGGACACGACTGAAGCGACTTAGTAGTAGTAGTAGTAGTAGTAGTAGTAGTATCCCATTTTTATGATCTTTTTGGAGTCAATTAGGAATTTCTGATTTCTAACCCATATTACTTATATAAACAAGACCATGCTCCTTTCATGAACGTATAGAGAAATCAAGTGCTTTTTCTAAATTGTTATTGTTTAGTCACTAAGTTGTGTCTAACTCTTTGTGACTCCATGGACTGTAGCCCACCAGGCTCCTCTGCCCCTGGGATTCCGTGAGTCAAGAATATTGGAGTGGGCTGCCATGCCCTCCTCCAGGGGATATTCCTGCCCCAGGATCAAACTCAAGTTTCCTGTATTAGCGGGTGGGTTCTTTACCACTGAGCCACCAGTGAAGCCCCTTTTCTAAATAGGAGAGACCTAAAGTCTTTCATTTCTTATCTAAACAAAGATAGCAGAAAGGAGAGTTGAATGTCTAAAACATAGCATCAAGAAAACAGTTTCAAAATTGGAAAGCCAGGTATCTGTCCTTGAATTTATTACCACTTTGTTCCTACAAGTCAAATAAGAATAAGCCTTATTTTTTCTAAATATCAATAACAACAATGCATGTGAATGTTTTATCACGTTAAAGATAACTCTGGCTGTTGGCCATACAAACTTACATGAATTATATGATTCGTAGAGTTTTTATCATCAGTGCCAACAAAAAAATTAATAATGACTTTTTTTCCATATTTAGAATTCAGTTGTGCAATAGATTTCTCAGCTGTCCAAGAAGAACCTAAAGAAATGAAAGGTGAAGTATATCATTAGATGCTTGATGCATTAATATGATACTATAGTATAATAATAACAGATTTTATACAGAAATAATTTTATTAAAGGGAAGACTGTCTTACCATATTTTTGCTCCCAGTTTTCTAGCGCCACTGGCCAATCATATATATCTGGCAACAGTCTAAGTAGAGGTTCCCCGCCTCTGCTCTCAATAGCAGCTTTTAAAAATAATGAATATAAATATATTATGAAGTATATACATATTTTGGCATACTCCTAGTAAAATAAAATAAAGAGCACTTACTTTCATTTATACAAGATCTATATAACATTTTTGCTTTCTGCACTGCTATTATATCTTCAGTTTTGGGTTCCTGAAGGACATCTGAAATGGAGTGTTGGTAAAATGCATCAGTATAATTGTTCATTTGCAGCTCTAAATAACATTTTCAATGCAAGTTTGGTTTAAAAAAAAAAAAAAAAACTTGTATGTGTTCATACCTCTCCCATTCCAAAACCCTATGAGAAAAACCAAACTCCTTATCAGATCATTATTCCTAGTGTAGAAGGAGGAGTTACTTTCATTAGCCAACTTAGATGAAAGTCTTTTTGACTAGATTATTAGTTTCTGGTAAACAGTGATCTGTACTGCTCTGCCATACAGAAGTTACTTTTTCTGATATTGAGATTAAAAAGAAAACAAATTTGTTTTGGAATATGTAATTTAATATGATAGTCTTCTTGATGGTTGGAGGGTAATTATTTTTGTGTGATCATACTGTTCATGCTCCAAATGAAATGTTCTACTTGCTTGGATATTAAAAAATAGTAAAAAAAAAAAAAAGTTTTGATTTTTACAAAGAATTCTAAACAAGAACACAGAATGTAGGATAACAAAGGACTAGACACAACTTCCTCAGCTTCCCGGGCAGAGTGTCTTGATCATATCTGGATTAGAACAGATATACCTAGTCTGGGAAGGCAAATCTTGGTACTATCTTACAGCAACTTCAACACAGGGCCAGGGTAAACATGCATGTCCTGTTTAGTGGCAATCATTTAATTTCTCCTGTAAAATGCATAGATACCACCTTCATGGGTAATAGAGCATTTATCATGTTATATTCAAATGAAAGCAGGAATGCTGAGATGTCAACATATTCATTTTAGTGTCTTCCATCCTTAGAGTGACTCAGCAATGGTCCACAAAACTTGGAGGGATTATCAACTTTTAATTTTGTGTGACACTCCCTGTAATGGCTTTTACATTCCCAAGTAAAATCTTGAAAATGGATGTTATTTAGTTGCTAAGTTGTGCCTGACCCTTTTGTGACCCCATAGACTATGGCCCACCAGGCTCTTCTGTCCATGGGATTTCCCAGGCAAGAATAATGGAGCAGATTGCCATTTCCTTCTTCAGGGTATCTTCCTGACCCAGGGGACCAAACTCACATCTCCTGCACTGGCAGGCAGATTCTCTACCACTGAGCCACCTGGGAAGGCCTTAAAATGGATATATTAAGACAGAAATCTTTGATACATAGACTTAAACTTCACTAACCTTTCAAAACGACTTCTAATTCATCTCTTAAAATGTCAAAGTTACTGTAACGAGAGCTGGTCTCCGGAATGACGTTACGTTTCAACCAGCCTCCGCAAGCATATTTGAAAAAGTCTGTGCAAGGCTCAACAGTGGCATCCATGTTCTGGATCAGTCGAGCGGCTGAAAGACCAGAGAAAGGATGAGATAAAGTGAAGGGTTTGTTTCGTAAGTAGTTTGGAAGGGGGGAAGAAAAAGAGACATGTTACTTCTTTATGATCAGGTCAACTGGACTGATGCTCTTCTTTTTACTTGTGGAACTGTGGACTTAGGTTGAATGATGAATAGTACGTGTGTATACTTCTTCCTCCTTTACTGTAGTGGGTTGGTTTTATTCTTAAGAGGTCTGGGTCCTCCTGTCCTGCATCTTATCTCTTTCTTTAAATAACCAAGTGTCTCGCTAGTTTCTACCTCAGATGAAAGAGAAAATGCAGGCCTGCCTTAGCTGTCCTGGGCCTGGAGTCACTCTGCACTCTGATAACTTTGGCTGTTGACTTTGTTCTTCAAGGTGCTGTGACCTTTGAACATCTAGGAGGCTCTACGGTATGTGGGATTGTTAAGGGATTTTATTGTTTCAGTAAAGATCTGAAGCTACAGTTAATACTTCTTGGACTCTGCTTACAATATTTCTGCAATTCATACCGGATATCCAATTTGCATTTGTTTATGTAGAGTCTGTCATTATAAAATTAGCTGTAAGCTTGTTAGTTTTTCTTTCATCCATGATTTTATCTTTGAGAATTATGATGAAAAAACAAATCAACTAATGTTGAGTATTTAAAATGTGCAAAACACTGACTGTACTAGGTGTCTCAATTAATAGAAAGATAGATAAAGAGAAGATCTATGAAGAGAAAAATACTATATTATGTACAGGACTCTTGTGCTCACAATTTCTACACCTGGAACAGTGAGAAAACCCTACCATTGCCCTCCCCACATTCTTTCTCAAACAAGTTGAACTGTTTTGCAAGGAAAACAAAAGAGCAATTGAGAATTCATCTGCATCAAGAGAGTATAAGTTCTCAAGTGAGCTTTTGAAAATACTTTGCCTTCTGAATAAATTAATTAAACACTTTTAAAGAACTGCTGAGCTGTGTGGATTTTTCCAGCTTGGAATGGTAAATCTGTCTTCCCGCTGAGCCTCGAGCCCCCGCTTCTGACCACTTTTGGACATGTTTGCCTGACTGTCATCTCAGTCTCCATCTCTTTTAGACTAAACTCTGTGGGTCACCTCCAAACCAGTCCTCTCTGGATGTTTGTACTTTGGCATGTGGTACAATTGTTATCACAGCCTCCCAGGTTTGAAATCTTGAGTAGAATTCTGTATTTCATGCTCTCCCTTGGGCTATCAGTAACTCTTCTGCCTCTTTCAATCTATACTCTAGATAATCAATGTCAACCTAGTTTACATCTTCCTCCCTTTTGACTAGACGTCACCCAACTACTCCTCTTGCTATTCATAGTATTATCTCTCTACTTGTATACATATGTTGTGTATCTTTCACAGGTTAAACTTCCCCAAAGACCCTTTTGCTCTAGCTACTCCCTTGCTCAAAAATGTCAGTGGCTTGACACTGCCCAGGTTAAATTACGACTCTTCAACTTGGCTAATATAAAGTCTCTACCTTCTGTCTTTTTTCCTCCCTGCGTTTTCACAAAAACACTGTACTTTGGCCAGGTGGGTTTTGCCGCAAGGACCACAAACACTCCTGTGCTTCTCTACCCTGCATCTTTGTTTCTCTCCTCCTCACTCCACCCTTTTTTAAAAAACAGTTTTATTGGAGTACAGTTCCTTTGTAATGTTGTGTTAGTTTCTCCTGTACAGCAAAGTGAATCAGCTATACATAAATATATATTCCCTCTTTGTCACCACAGAGCAACGAGTGGAGTTCCCTGTGCCATACAGTAGGTTCCTGTTAGTTAGTTATTTTATACATAGTAGCATATACATGTCAATCCCAGTCTCCCAGTTCATCCCACCTTCTCTTTCCTTGCTTTTGTATCTGTATGTTTGCCTCTTTATTTCTGCTTTGCAAATAGGTTCATCTGTACCATTTTTCCTAGATTCCACATACATGTGTTAATATACAATTTTTTTTTCCTCCTTCTGACTTACTTCCCACTGTATGACATGCTCAAGGTCTACCCATGTCTCTGCAAATGGCACAGTTTTGTTCCTTTTTATGGCTGAGTAGAAACTTGACCCTTTCAACTTCTCCCATTCTTTCCAAATTCTACCCACTATTCAAGGTTCAGCTTCTGTCCCATCTCTTCCAAACCATAGAGAAAATTTCTTTCTCTGAACTCCTGGGAGGTCACTGTCTCACTCAGTCTTAAATGCTCTAGATTAGGCTATTTTGAATTTCTCATATAAATACCTGCTGAGTCTTCCTAACCATTCTGTTGATGAACTCAACCTCTTTGTATTCCTGTCACCTGGAATGTTCAGTAAAATGCGTTAAGTTTGTATGATGACATTACTGAATCATCAATGAGTCCCTTTACTTGTTCCTCCTACACATCTCCTTCCCTAGTTCCTGCAGGTCAGACCAGTTCTCATTTCACAGCCTCCAGGGTCAGTCCCATACTTCCAGTTCCCACTGTTTCCATTCTTTCTTGGGCCTTCGTCTCTAAGGCTCTATTCATGCCCTTTCACCAAAGTATGGCCCCAGGCCTCTCCCCATGCCATCCATCCTGTGTGTCAATTGGATTCACACCATCCTAGCATTTCAGTATGCCATTTTCCACTCCAAAGTATTCAATATTTCCACTCCAAACTATTCAATATTCCACTACAAAGTATTCAGTCCTCTCGCATTCATAATAAAATCCAGATTCATAGTATATTCTAACCTTAACATACCTAGTGAAGCTTCTCTCATCACTTTCTTACATGAGCCATCTGCCCCAATTAAATGAATGTATTCATTTTATGCTATGGAACATCTTACAGTTCTCCATTTCTGTAACTTTGACTATGTTGCCTCAACCCTTGTCAAAATATCCTTTTTTATTTTCTCACATTCAGAAATTTCAGGCTTGTTCAAGGCCCAGTTCAAATCCTTTTTCTTCATGAAGGACTGTCCCTACAAAGCCCATACTGGCTGACATTCATTTTTCTGTTGGAAAACCCATTGCCTCTTCACCTGGATTGTGGTTCCCACAAAGGTAGAGATACAATTTCCAGTTTTCTCTCAGAGCCTAAGATTGTGCTTGATCAAGACTTGTCAGTAAAAACTCTACTTGAAACCTCAGGTAAAGATTAAGAAATAGATCCTAAAAAGGTAGAAAGAAAATGAAAATCTCTTAAAGTTTTAAGGAAATGAAGATATGATGACAGGGGAAATAAAAATAAAGACCCTAAATAATAGATTATTATGTAAAGTGAAAAGCCAGAAAACTGGAACCTGAAAGGACTACTAGCTAAAGACATTCTCAGCACACATTTTTTAGCAATTTTATACAACTCTTGTCTTTCAACAGACTTTAAAAAGTGTAAGCTGAATGTTGTAAAGGCAACCACCATTTTGAAAGCACTTCTACTTTCTTCTATTCTCGGAGGAAATAGATGGCTTCTATCCTAACACCACAAAGAGCCATAGACTCCTAGTTAGGAGGGCATCGAACACATACTGACCCACCCTGAATGAAAAGGAGGAGCAGTGGCTGAAGTCCCACATTCATGAGTGCAAATACACGCCACGTTCACACAGCCTCACCTCCCACCACGGAAAAGACGATCCTTCCCATCTTAGGTTGAATTCCTCACTTGATACACAGTGAAACTACTTACATCTGGACAACAAACCAAAGAAGCAGCATTCAAGCAATTGTGAGGTATGTGCAGACGAGAGAGAGAGAAAGAGAGAGAGAGAGAGAGAACCTCTGCCAACCCCTTCTGTGCCACTTTTAAAGTTTCCCTTTGACCAGAGAGCTCATCGGAGCGCAGGAGCTTCCAATCACATCAAAGAAAGTTCTGTTCTGATGAATATTTTGGGGCCATGGGCCAAGGCAAGTCATGGGCTAGCACTTTCATGCTGGGGCTTTGATCAACCTTCCTTTAATCTCTTATCGTGGGTTTTGATTCTCGTTTTGCACCTTATCCTCTGGACCTCCTCTGTGCTGGCTTTCCTTTGAAGTCAGCAGTAGACTCAGGGGTAGGAGGGCCATAGGAAACAGACGCACCACTGTCAAACTGACTGTAATTGTTTTTATATTTTGCACTTTGTTTTGAATTACTCAACCTCTCCACAAAGCCACACCTGGGGCTCTTCAGATGTTTCCGAATCTGTGAGTTTCTGACTTCTAAGTAAACAAATGTGGTTTAAAAACAAACAAAATTATTTTACCTTCATAAGCAGACACAAAAATGATGTAGTAAATACCAGTGTATTGACACAAAATGCTGTTGACCAGATGTTTATAAAGGTAAAAGAAAGTGTATATTATGACTTTTTGAAAATCTGCATAAAAACAGAGGAAGTCTAAAAGGTCTTTAGAGCAATTGTATCTGGGTAGAGAGATTATGAGTGTGTTTAATTTTGTGTTATTTGCTTATCTCTATTTTCCAGTTTGTATTAGATAAACATGCTTTGCTTTTACAATAAGAAAAGAGTTTATTTTTAATTTAAGAAAATAGTCACATAAAGACAAGAAAAGTAATCTTTTATTAATAATGAGCTTATTTCTCATGAATGACAATTCTGAATGTTCTAGGCTGATAATAAATGGCACACCGTTTTTTTCTCCAACTAATCTTTTTGTAACATTTGCCCAATGTATTTGACCATAGGAATTTAAAAACAAGCTCAACTACCATCTGGGACATTATTAATTGCTGTATTCATTACCAGGCCCTATTGTATGGGTATGGATTAGAAGATGCTACATAAGCTGAGAAAATGTTTAGAGTTCTTAAATCAGTCAGGCTTGTTTTGAATCCCTGAGCTTCCCCACTTTTTAGCTGTAAAAGACTAAGTAGTTCCTGGACTTCCCTGGTAGTCCAGTGGTTAAGAATTTGCCTTCCAATGCAGCGGACACAGGTTTGATCTCTGGTCAGGGAAGTAAGATCCCACATGATGCAAAGCAACTAAGCCCTCACTCAAGACACCGCAACTACTGAAGCCCACACACTGTAGAACCTGTGATCCACAACTAGAGAAACCTGTGCACTGCAACTAGAGAAAGCCTGTGTACCACAAGGAAGACCTGGGGCAGCCAAAAAGAAAACAAGCCAAAAAAGTAGCTTCCCCAAGATCCAGAAGCTAGTAAGTAATGGAGACCCAGAACTTCCACTTGGGTGTGTGTGGCTCCCTGCTCACACTCTTCCCTCCACACTCTGGCCATAGCCGGAGTGTGTGAGAAGCAGTGAGTGTGCTCCATCCCTCTCTCCTCCTCCACTTCTTCCCAATTACCCTTTATTCTCCCCTTGCCCTGCCCTCTTCTTTACTTCCTCTCCTCCCCTCAGTGTTGAGCTCATCACCAGAAACTAGTGCAGAGTCCAAGGAAGGAAAAGGCCTCAGAATTTGGAGTCTGTAGGGGCCAGGAAGAAGGACAGGGAAAGAAACAGATGAATTCTTCACAGGGTAACAAGAGACAGAGGCACACCCAGGAGAGCCCTTCTTGAGGTGGACACGTAGCAGGGGTCTTGCCTAACCCTCCTCTAGATAGAGCAGGACAGATGATGGAGAGTGAAGATTTTCCGTGATATATTTAACTGCAACAACTTTCAACTGTGGTTAACCATGTGAATCACCTTAGAAGCCTTTTAAACATAAAGATGCCAAGGATCAAGGATAGATCCCTGATCAATCAAAACCTTTGAGATGGTTCCAGCATCTTTTAATGCTTCCTGAGTGATTTTAATGTCCATCCAAGGGAAGAACTATCAGATTAGACAATAGAGAAACATGGAAAATGAAAACAAGAGAACTCAGTATCAGCAAGTAAAAACAGTACTATGCTTAGATGTGTGTGTGTGTGCGCTCAGTTGTGTCCATCTTTTTGCGACCTGACAGACCCATGGACTCTAGCCTGTCAGGCTCTTCAATCAATGAAACTTTCAAGGGAAGAATACTGGAGTGGGTTGCCCTTTCCTACTCCAGGCATACTTGGATGGATCAGGCCTATTCCTTCTCGCCTTTCCAGCCTGTAAGTGTGAATGGGCTCGTGTCATGACAACCCATATTTCTAAGTGCATTGATCCTTTCCGAGTCCCTGGCACAGTATGGCAAGGAATCACACAAGTGTCTTCTGTACAAGCCCACTCTCCTTAGCCCTCCACTATACTGGCTTTGCCTCCACAGCCTCCTTTCCTGGATCCCATCCACAACCTCTGGTGCAGGGAACATGCTCTCTTCCATCAGTCACTGTCTTAGGGGAGTCCCAAGAGGGCTCATGGCCCCTCCAGGTGAGGAGCTCTCTTGATTTTATCTCCATGCCTTCCTCTACCAAGAACCACAAGGACCAGTGGGCCTGGTTTGGGAGGAGGGCCAAAACAGCAAAAACTGGACTGCATACAGAATCACTTCTCTGATGGGAAAGATTTTCTTCAACAGATATTTCTGTTGAGCTTGACTTTTATTCCTCTGAGATGAGCTCTATCTATCTCGGGAGGACCCTGACCCTCTCAGCAAACAGACCCAAGACACAACCACTCCACTAGTTATCAGACATGATTAGGCATGGTGGAATTCTAGCTTCACTGGAAACCAGCTACTGGTCTTCAAGAAGGGGCAATCCATGATCTGCCTTTGAATGCCAATAGCTTCCAATGTTTTAGGATCCCCCTTTTTTATCTATATGCCACGCTTTCAAATAACATCAATGGTTTGCTGAGTGAAAATGGAATTTGGGGCACTATCAAAAGAAAGATTTCTAAGTTTATACATGTACATTCCATAGAGGCCAGTTTTCTCGTCCTGTGTGTATGAATCTGTATGTGTATTTTAAAGAGACTTCTGCATGTCTCAAGTGCTCCTAGGAAGACTCTCAGGAACATAAGATAATCTGAAATAAATGATTGCCACTGGATAGCAAGAAGCTTTGTGCTGTGGCACTTTGTTGTAAGTTTAATTTTCTTTAATGTTGATCTTTACTTAGTAGATCACTGATACATTCCCGTGCAAATGAATTAACAGGAATTATGAATAGGGTTCAGACTTAAACTGAAGAAAGTAGGGAAAACCACTGAAACATTCAGGTATGACCTAAATCAAATCCCTTATTGATTATACAGTGGAAGTGAGAATAGATTCAAGGGATTAGATCTGATAGACAGAGTGCCTGATGAACTATGGACAGAGGTTCGTGACATTGTACAAGAGGCAGTGACCAAACCATCCCCAAGAAAAAGAAATGCAAAAAGGCAAAATGGGGGTCTGAGGAGGCCTTACAAGTAGCTATGAAAAGAAGATAAGCTAAAGGCAAAGGAGAAAAAGAAAGATATACCCAATCGAATGCAGAGTTCCAAAGAATAGCAAGGAGAGATAAGAAAGCCTTCCTCAGTGATCAGTGCAAAGAAATAGAGAAAAATAACAGAATGGGAAAGACTAGAGATTTCTTCAGGAAGATTAGAGATAACAAGGGAATATTTCATCCAAAGATGAGCACAATAAAGGACAGAAATGGTATGGACTTAAGAGAAGCAGAAGATATTAAGAATAAATGGCAAGAATACACAGAAGAACTATACAAAAAAGATCTTCATGACCCAGATAATCACAATGATATGATCACTCACCTAGGGTCAGACATCCTGGAATGAGAAGTGAAGTGGGCCTTAGGAAGCATCACTACGATCAAAGCTAGTGGAAGTGATAGAATTCCAGTTGAGTATTTCAAATTCTAAAAGATGATGCTGTGAAAGTGCTGCACTCAACATGCCAGCAAATTTGGAAAACTCAGCAGAGGCCACAGGACTGGAAAAGGTCAGTTTTCATTCCAATCCCAAAGAAAGGTAATGCCTAAGAATGCTCAAACTACCGTACAATTGCAGTCATCTCAGTCAGTTCAGTTAAGTGGCTCAGTCGTGTCCAACTCTTTGCGACCCCATGGACTGCAGCACGCCAGGCCTCCCTGTCCATCACCAACTCACAGGGTTTACCCAAACTCATGTCCATCAAGTCGGTGATACCATCCAACCATCTCATCCCTCTGTCATCCCCTTCTCCTCCCGCCTTCAATCTTTCCCAGCATCAGGGTCTTTTACAATGAGTCAGTTCTTCACATCAGGTGGCCAAAGTATTGGAGTTTCAGCTTCAACATCAGTCCTTCCAGTGAACATGCAGGACTGATCTCTTTTAGGATGGACTCGTTGGATCTCCTTGCAGTCCAAGGAACTCTCAAAAGTCTTCTCCAACATCACAGTTCAAAAGGATCAATTCTTTGGCGCTCAGCTTTCTTCACAGTCCAACTCTCACAACCATACATGACTACTGGAAAAACAACAGCCTTGACTAGACAGACCTTTGTTGACAAAGTAATGTCTCTGCTTTTTAATATGCTATCTAGGTTGGTCATAGCTTTTCTTCAAAGGAGCAAGCATCTTTTAATTTCATGGCTGCAATCACCATCTGCAGTGATTTTGGAGCCCCCAAAAATAAAGTCTGCCACTGTTTCCACTGTTTGCCTATCTATTTACCATGAAGTGATGGGACCAGATGCCATGATCTTAGTTTTCTGAATGTTGAGCTTTAAGCCAACTTTTTCACTCTCCTCTTTCATTTTCATCAAGAGGCTCTTTAGCTATTCTTCACTTTCTGCCATAAGAGTGGTGTCATCTGCATATCTGAGGTTATTGAGATTTCTCCTGGCAATCTTGATTCCAGCTTGTGCTTCTTCCAGCCCAACGTTCCTCATGATGTGGTCTGCATATAAGTTAAATAAGCAGGGTGACAATACACAGCCTTGATGTACTCCTTTTCCTATTTGGAACCAGTCTGTTGTTCCATGTCCAGTTCTAACTGTTGCTTCCTGACCTGCATACAGATTTCTCAAGAGGAAGGTCAGGTGGTCTGGTATTCCCATCTCCTTCAGAATTTTCCAGAGTTTGCTGTGATCCACACAAAGGCTTTGGCATAGTCAATAAAGCAGAAATAGATGCTTTTCTGGAACTCTCTTGCTCTTTCAATGATCCAGCGGATGTTGGCAATTTGATCTCTGGTTCCTCTGTCTTTTCTAAAACCAGCTTGAACATCTGGAAGTTCACAGTTCCTACATACTAGTAAAGTAATGCTCGAAATTCTCCAAGCCAGGCTTCAACAGTATGTGAACCATACTGTTCCAAATAGTGTTCCAAATAGACTGGTTCCAAATAGGGAAAGGAGTACGTCAAGGCTGTATACTGTCACCCTGCTTATTTAACTTATATGCAGAGTACATCATGAGAAACGCTGGGCTGGAGCAAGCACAAGCCAGAATCAGGATTGCCAGAAGAAATATCAATAACCTCAGATATGCAGATGACATCATCCTTATGGCAGAAAGTGAAGAAGAACTAAAGAGCCTCTTGATGAAAATGAAAGAGGAGAGTGAAAAAGTTGGCCTAAAGCTCAACATTCAGAAAATGAAGATCATGGCATTTGGTCCCATCACTTCATGGCAAATAGATGGAGAAACAGTGGCAGACTTTATCTTTTGGGGCTCCAAAATCACTGCAGATGGTGACTGCAGCCATGAAATTAAAAGACTCTTGCTCCTTGGAAGAAAAGTTATGACCAACCTAGATAGCATATTAAAAAGCAGAGACATTACTTTGTCAACAAAGGTCCGTTTAGTCAAAGCTATGGTTTTTCCATAGCTTTGTGAGAGTTGGACTATAAAGAAAGCTAAGCGCCAAAGAATTGATGTTTTTGACCTGTGGTGTTGGAAAAGACTTTTGAGGGTCCCTTGGACTGCAAGGAGATCCAACCAGTCCATCCTAAAGGAGATCAGTCCTGAATATTCATTGGAAGGACTGATGCTGAAGCTGAAACTCTAATATTTTGGCCACCTGATGCAAAGAACTGACTCATTGGAAAAGACCCAATGCTGGGAAAGATTGAAGGCGGGAGGAGAAGGGGACGACAGAGGATGAGATGGTTGGATAGCATCACCGACTTGATGGACATGAGTTTGGGTAAACCCTGTGAGTTGGTGATGGACAGGGAGGCCTAGTGTGCTGCAGTCCTTGAGGTCGCAAAGAGTTGGACATGACTGAGCAACTGAACTCAACTGAACTGAACTGATGAATAGGGTGAATATCTATTATTTGATGGATTTGTTCTAAAGTCAACAGTAACACTGAATTAACAAATATTGATACTTATAGCTCAGGGAGCTCAGTGCTCTGTGGTGACCTTAATGGGAAGGAAGTTGACAAAAGAGGGGATATATGTATATGTATAGCAGATTCACTTTGTTGTACATAGAAACTAACACAAATTGTAAAGCAACTATTCTCCAATAAAAATGAATTTTAAAAAATTCTGAAGCATTGACCCTTGGTAAATGCAAGGTTAGGTTCCTATGAGCCTCTGATCACACAGCATTTTCATCAACTGATCAATACATAACCTCATTTTATGTGTTCCTGTTTAATTTCTGATTTAATATATACATCATTGATTCATTAACATTGAAGTCAACAGCACTACAACTCATACCTGAATGAAGCTTATGTATCACATGTCTTTTCTCTGTAAGGCACATCACAGCCTTCTTGCACTTAGGAACACTAGATAGCACTTCAGCACTAGTCCTGGGGACCATTTTAAACAATAAAATAATTAACAAATAGTATAAAAAATGTGAAACGTGTGGCGGTAAAAAGACCAAGAGAAGGACCCTCGTTTACAATCTCATTGGACATCAGAAGGGTACACATATGCGGGTGACGGAAATGTTTCATCAATCTATAAATGATCTCAAAAGTGTGAAGACTGATTTGGAGGTTACAAATAAATTTTAACCCATAGGCAAATTAGCAAATAGAAAATTTGTAAATGACTAGGGTCAACTACAGTTTTGTCCATTTTTTTCTTTCAGGCTTTTAAAAAATATCCAGGAAAATGTGCAAAACAAGCAACAATATTAAGTGGAAATGGACTCAAATCATTTCTTTCTCAGTTACTATTGCATTATTAAAAACTCCTGGCCCTATATGTTTTAGTGTTGAACATTTTAAATAGACTAGCCATCTTTTTATTTACAACATATATGAAACATTCCTAGCTTGGTGGCAAATTCTCTTGACTATTCTTTCCATGCTTAAATCAGGTTTAAGAAAGCTGTTATGAGCAAAACTGTTTTCAGCTTATTCTCTCTCAATCGGCTTATGCCCTTGGTTTTTTGCTCCCAACCACACGACATTTTCATTTTGATACCTTAAAAATTATTATAGTCATCAGCCTGGTCTATGACCATTTTGGAAGTGTCCAGAAGACATCAGAGAAATGCTGGGCATCAAGGAGCAAACACTCCTGTGAAGACCAGAGGACATTCATTTCTGACTCAACCTCCTATCCTGTCTCCTTTATTAACACATACCAAGCTTGATACTCGGGTTTCCCTGGTGGCTCAGTAGTAAAGAACCCACCTGTCGATGCAGGAGACACAAGAGATGCGGGTTCAATCCCTGGGTTGCAAAGATCCCCTGGAGAAAGAAATGGCAACCCACTCCAGTATTCTTGCCTGGGAAATCCCATGGACAGAGGAGCCTGGCGGGCTACAGTCCAAAGGCTTGCAAAGAGTCGGACATGACTAAGCAACTAAACAGCAACAAACCACAAAGCTTGCTATTACTTACTAGGCAATTTTTAACAATTTAAAAATCTTCTTTGACAACATTCTGAAAGTACTGCTGACCTCATTCCCCTGCTGCCACCCTCCTCCCACCATCTCCCAACCAAAATCAAGGCGAAGTCAGAACGTTTTGAAAGAACACAAGGAAAATGCAATGTAATTACAATGGGTCACAAAGGACTCCATTCAGAAGGCAGCAATGTAGAAACTAGAATCCGGGGGACCATTCGTAAAGAGAAAATGACTGAAAATTAGCAAGAACACAGACTAATGCTAATAAAACCAAACAGTTTTCATTACAAATGTTCAGATTCTTGCAAAATCCAATCCTCCCTTTTAAATGAAATCCCTGTTTCAAATGGCTTTTCTGATACCTTGGTTAAAGAAAGGTTAGGGGAAGCAGGTGAAGGAATACCTGATGCTAGGTGTAATCAAGATGTAATAAGAACTGCTAGTTAATCACTTAGTTCAACACTCCCTGTCAACCACTGGGTAAGTTCAAGCTAAGCCAAAGTCAAGTCTTGCACTAGTCCAACTGGTCAGTGCCAAAAGCCACCTCTATACCACTGTTCAGAAACTGTGGATTTACACAAGTAGATTCGAAGAAAGTTTCAAGATAGTGAATTTTCTCTGTAGAGTTGAAACTCCCAGGAAAGGAGATTTACTTTTTGTGTTTTTGCTTGAAGAGTAATTAGTTTAAAATTATATTTCATATACGACATGCATGTGTGCTCAGTCATGTCTGACTCTTTGTGACCCCATCTGGCACTGTAGCCTGCCAGCCTCCTCTGTCCAGGCAAGAATACTGGGGTGGGTTGCCATTTCCTCCTTCAGGGGATCTTCCCAAACCAGGGACTGAATTCTGCGTATGGCACATCTCCTGCATTGGCAGGCAGATTCGTTACCACTGTACCATTTACCTTGAATGCATAGGCACAAACATACACTACAACCACGCCTCCACAGGCTCCATACCCACATACACACAGACACAAGCTATACATAGTTAACCTGGAATACATTTGCTATCAGATTTACAGATAAACTCACTGTCAAATTTATAGGTAAAATATGAACTATAGGATTTTAATTAAGGTTCAGCCAAAGATGCGCATGTCATAATAACAATAAAAAGTCAATGTTTGACATGTGTTAGGCACCAGGCACTTACTTAATGCATTTGCTTCAAACTTTAAGTCTGAAGTACGGCAACAATATTTTTGTCCCCACTTTGTATGCTTAGTCACTCAGTCATGTCCGACTCTGCGACCCCATGGTCTGTAGCCCGCCAAGTTCCTCCATCCGTGGGGATTCTCCAGGCAAAAATACTGGAGAGGGTTGCCATGCCTTCCTCCAGGGGATCTTCCCAATCCAGGGATCGAACTCAGGTCTCCTGCATTGCAGGCAGATTCTTTACCGTCTGAGCCAACAGGGAAGCCCACTTTAGAGCCATAGTAATTGAGTCCCCACTTTAGAGCTAAAGAAATTGAGGATAAGGAATCTGTATGTGAAGTCACACTGTTGGTAAATAGCAATGCTGAAGGTTTTAATTATTTTTCTTTCTTACAACATCTTCCCATTGCTCTATAAATAGGACATATTATGTTTATTTTAAGGAAACCTAGGCATTGAGTGATTACATGCTTGAAGTTATCAATACGACTTTAGAGAGAGCCTAGGTCTAACTTTAAGCTGATGTCTTTCTACGGAATCATCCTTCCGTAACTCCAAATAACACTAAAAAACATTTTGAAAGCTCCAAGAATCTAAATTAAATTATATAGCAGTCACTGTTTTTTTGATGCCCAATTAAGATTTTAATTGCTTCATAACATGAGTACAGCTACATAAAGTTTTTCACCTCGTTTGACCCTAGACTTTAAAACTTGTATAGATAATTACAGAAATCTCAAGTCTAATGGACCTACAGTAATAATCCTTAGTTGGCGTTTCCAAATTAGTGAAATTCTTCAGCCTTATCTTACAGCCCATTTAAATGAATGGCTCATAGCCAAGAGAGGATAGTCAATAATTTTCCAGTAGGGATTCCTTCAAAATTCACAACCCAAAACATCCTGTTAACAAATGGAAGCCCTGAAACTGTGTTACAATTAAGTTAAAGTGCCCTAAGTCTAAAAATAAATTTTCTTTTTCAAGTCAATTTGCATTTTAAATCCTAAAAGATTCTCTGCTGGCAAAAAGCTATTAAAGATTATACTGCAATTTAAATACAATATATCACTTAAAATAAGTTATCAAGGCTGCATGTTGATTATAATATTAATGAATAATAATGTTCCTCATTTAAGGAAAGATACAGAAGGTTATGAAAAGGCTACATTGTTCCCTTAGTAACTTTATTAGGTAGATCTCAAACTCTGGACACTGGTAGGTATCTCTAAGGAGAAAGCAATGAGATTACATAGCCATGTTTCTCCCATTTAAAAATTTTGCTATTTTGGATCATGCTGTGGAACAAAAGTGATCAGTCCAACTTCAATGATATATAATTACTGGGAGTAATTCAAAACATTCTGCCTTTGCATCAATTTTGGATAGGGAGTGGTGCAAGATCACAATAGAAGGATAAACTGGGTCACTGGTGCTTTAGAATGCTGCCTAAAGTGAAGTCAAAATTATAAAAACAAAACAAAACTCTAGTGGGCACTATGACATTGAGTACATATTAACAAATTAGAAATTTAGTGGATACAAGGTAGCGTAAGGCTCCATATATTTATCTTTTTAAAACCTATCTCTCTTCTATTACAGAAGACGCAGAAGATTATGTTAAATCATTTGCCTTCTCCAAAAAAGATTTTTTTTCTTTGTGGACCATGAAAAGACTCTGAAACTTTTCGACAACTATTTTGAGTACCCCTACATGTCTGACACTATTGGGATCTGAATATATGTCATGGTGAATAAACAGGTATAATCCCTTCCCTCACAGAAATTGCAGGGTTTCCTCTGACACAAGACTATTTCTTTCATGATGCACATGAATTCCTATAAAGTAACTGTATCTAGAAAGGAAGGGTTGTTATGCTCCACTCTCAGTGTGCTTCTATAAATGAGCTTCTTATGGGTGATTGTGTGGACTAACCAGGAGTCTGAATGAGCATACTATGAGTGAAACATATTCCTAGGATAGAGGAATCTTTAAGGATGATGGTCAAAAACCAGCCACACTTAGCCAAACAGAGACATTCAAGAGAAGGTGAGCACGGGGTCTCATTAAAGGAGAGCAGAGATGAGTTACTGAGAAGGGAGAAGCTCTGAGAGAGCTGGTGTTGGAAAAAGAAAGGCCAGACTAGTGGAGATTTTGGTCATATGAAGTTGGAAATGCTTATGTAAGTAGAACATTAGTTACAAAATCTCCCTGAAAGAAGAAAATAGTGGGAAGAGAAATACATACAGAAACTGTCTTCTTGTTGACCCAGTTCTACCTTAGAAGGGTAGAATTAACAAGGAAAATTAAACCACCAAGAAGAGAATAATTGACTTTACTGCTAGCAAAAGAGATAGATCAAACAGAAAAGGGCTAAACTCCGGAAATCTGATGGGGAGATACAAAACTAAGAAATCTGATTTACATATGTGGAGCAGTCAGAATGAGACCACTTCTTTGCTACTGCATTTATGTATAAGGTGCCCTGAAAACACCTTGCCTAGACAACAGTGGCTTTGTAACCAAGATAAGGAACCTGACAGAATAAATATAAACAAATATAAAATGTAAATAAAATATATAAATATAAAACATAAAATCGTCATATATGCAATCAGTATTTATTGGTGACTTACAATTTGCGATGCACCTTGTTAGCTGCTAGAAACAGACTGATGAGTAAGATAGAAATAGTTATTATAGTGGGGCAAATCTAGACATTGGAGAACTAACTACAAGTGTGATGGGAGTTATGGGTAAACATATAGGATGTGTTGGGAGCAAAGGAGTTAGCTAGGCAAAGGTGAAAGAGGGAAGACATTTCGTTCATTCACTCAACAGATAGTGGAGTCAGGAACAGAGCTGCGGTCCAGGCAGAGAAGGTGAGTGACAGGCTTCACAAAAGAGGCAACTGAAAGAGGACTGGAGAGTAGAGCGGCTCTCTGTGAGTATGGAAAGGTAGGCCATCCTCAGAAGGAAGGATACAGCATGGATAAAGAATGAAGGGCTAGATCCCCAGGGCTTCAACATCCCCAGGGCAGAGCATCCCTGAGGAGGATCCCTGCCTCTTCAATTGGTGGAAAGAGATCTGTGGGAGCCAACAAGCAGGGCTTGGCCTTTGTCACCCTGTCCAGTTTAGGGAAGGGAGTTGATCACAGGAAAGGATTTCCTCTTGCTGAGCTTGCAGGAAACAGCCAGCCTTGTCCTAGAAGTCCTCATCATGTGCATCTAATAGAAATGGGCCTTTTGATCCTCAATCTATCTGGATGGCTGGTCAGAAAGTTATAAACCAACTTTCAGCACATGCCCTTGCCCAGTCAACTTAGGCTTTCAGGAGCCCTTGCTTGGACAAAGCCTCCCCATGAATCCAGACAGAGTTCTCATGGATTACAGATATTAAGCTGCTGGTTGACCTCTTCTGTAAGATTTGTACACAAAGGCATCATTTGTATGACTGTATGGGCTAGGTTAGAGATGGAGCTTCAGACTATCAATCATGCAATAACTTAAAAGTATGAGATGTGCAGTTTCTAAGAATTAACTCAAGGTGTATTTCCAGGTAACCCACAGACTATAAAAGCAATGATAATTACAAGTATACCCTTTACCCACAGCAATGATTCTAATTCCAATACCTTAAACAATGACTATTCCATAAGAGATACTCCCAAAGAACCCTTCCTTCTTGTCTTCTGTTAGTGAATTATCACCACCTGTTATTTTAAAGCTGTACTTTAACTGTATCAAAATCTTAAGATATTTTGATACTGGCTTCTTTTTTCCTGTTACTACAGTTAAATATGGCTTTTATTGTTCATTTAAAGTCAGATAGATCAGATCAGATCAGTCGCTCAGTCGTGTCCGACTCTTTGCGACCCCACAAATCGCAGCACGCCAGGCTTCCCTGTCCATCACCAACTCCCGGAGTTCACTCAGACTCACGTCCATCGAGTCAGTGATGCCATCCAGCCATCTCATCCTCTGTCGTCCCCTCCTCCTCCTGCCCCCAATCCCTCCCAGCATCAGAGTCTTTTCCAATGAGTCAACTCTTCGCTTGAGGTGGCCAAAGGACTGGAGTTTCAGCTTTAGCATCATTCCTTCCAAAGAAATCCCAGGGCTGATCTCCTTCAGAATGGACTGGTTGGATCTCCTTGCAGTCCAAGGGACTCTCAAGAGTCTTCTCCAACACCACAGTTCAAAAGCATCAATTCTTCGGTGCTCAGCCTTCTTCACAGTCCAACTCTCACATCCATACATGACCACAGGAAAAACCATAGCCTTGACTAGACGAACCTTTGTTGGCAAAGTAATGTCTCTGCTTTTGAATATGCTATCTAGGTTGGTCATAACTTTCCTTCCAAGGAGTAAGCATCTTTTAATTTCATGGCTGCAGTCACCATCTGTAGTGATTTTGGAGTCCAGAAAAATAAAGTCTGACACTGTTTCCCCATCTATTTCCCATGAAGTGATGGGACCGGATGCCATGATCTTCATTTTCTGAATGTTGAGCTTTAAGCCAGTAGGCAGTATCTAAAAAATTTTGAACTTTTGACACATAGATTTTCTTGTATTGAAATAAAATAAGACAAAAAATTGATTCCTCCCTCTCTAAATTTTTTAATTTAACAGGCATGATTGGCTGATAGTTGAGAGAAAAGCCAGATCCTTGGCTTTCTGTATCAGCATACAACATCACCGAGCTGTTTCTTCGTCAGCAAATGAAGAAACATTTTCCTTCCATATAAAATGTTGTCATGTACATAAAGTGGGCTCAGGTAGAAGTAATCTGAGCCAGTCCTGGGAGACTGAATCCCAATTTAGATAGACTATGAGGGATCAGCAACAGAGGAAGTTCCTGCCTAATAGCAAGAAGCTACCCAGGGACAAGGAGCAGTAGGCAGCTGTGATGAGGGCACTGTAACCAGCAGACTGTGTGCAAAAGGCAATAAGGTAGGTGCCAGTCCCAGAAGACAGGGAAGAAAAAGCAGAAACTCAATTTCCAAAACTGGGGGATGAGCCAGAAGTGAGGTCCCAAGGGACAAGGTAGGAACCCAGTCACTAGAGTTAGGTCAGAGGTAGTTCACCAGGCGCGAGACTGACCAGACTCGGGAGCCAGAGCCAATGACCTTGGCTTAGTAAGTGCCTGGGGCTGGAATGGAGCTGATCCTGCAACAAGGGCCTGCATGGAACTCAGCCAGTTTGTCAGCTTTGCAAATCTTTCCACTTCTTTACTTTAAGTTTATTACCATAGTTGTCGAAATATGTCAAGTTTCACAGCATCTGTAGCTGCTACCTTACATTCTCTTTTAGAGATTCATATTTGCATGGATTTGAGTTTAAGGAGACTTTCAAGGTTTCACTTGTACCATTTTTTCCCAACACATTGTCACTTCCTTACTACAGAATATTATACGCAGGGCTTAGAGAAACATTCTGTTCAGTTAATGACTTTTTAAATATTGTTTTTTTCTTTGATTCACTTATATATAATTAAATTATTTCTCTGAACATATATAATTTTAATACTTTGCTTTTTGGTTTCTAAGTTAGTGAAATCATTAATTACTATATATATGTGTTTTGGGGTAATGAATTCATTCTGGCTTCAGATTGGCAAGAGATATCAGAAACATCTTAATTTCACTCAATTAATTTAATTAAAGCAGAAAATTAAGCCTCTAGATTTAACAAACTTTCTTTTCTGGTAGTATTTTAAAATAACTACTAGATCCTCAACAACGTTTTATTATAAGTCTTTAATGATTTGCGAGTTCTTTAAATAAGAAATTCTCATGGCATCTGATCCCATCACTTCATGGCAAATAGATGGGTAAACAGTGGAAACAGTGGCTGACTTTGTTTTTCTGGGCTCTAAAATCACTGCAGATGGTGACTGCAGCAATGAAATTAAAAGACGTTACTCCTTGGAAGGAAAGTTATGACCAACCTAGATAGCATATTCAAAAGCAGAGACATTACTTTGCCAACAAAGGTTCGTCTAGTCAAGACTATGGTTTTTCCAGTGGTCATGTATGGATGTGAGAGTTGGACTATAAAGAAAGCTGAGAGCCAAAGAATTGATGCTTTTGAACTGTGGTGTTTGAGAAGACTCTTGAGAATCCATTGGACTGCAAGGAGATCCAACCAGTCCATCCTAAAGGAGATCAGTCCTGGGTGTTCACTGGAAGGACTGATGTTGAAGCTGAAACTCCAATACTTTGGCCACCTGATGCGAAGAGCTGACTCATTTGAAAAGACCCTGATGCTGGGAAAGATTGAGGGTAGGAGGAGAAGGGGGCGACAGAGGGATGAGATGAGTCAATGGCATCACTGACTCGATGGACATGGATTTGGGTGGACTCCAGGAGTTGGTGATGGACAGGGAGGCCTGACGTGCTGCAGTTCATGGGGTTGCAAAGAGTCGGACACGACTGAGCAACTGAACCAAAGTTCAATAAAATCTTAATTAACAAAGGAAACTACTTAAAGGTATGGCCTAAGCCATCTTCACCACTTTATGGTTGGCTTCTTTATTCTTGCTTTAAACATCAAGCCCAGAGAAACAGAGGTACTGCTGGCTATTGGTTACCTGCTAATCGATTTCAATTTGATTTCCTAATCCACCTAGTCCGTGCTATGGACCAAATCCCTTTTTATTAGTTTCAGGTTAAGGTACTACTTTGAAAAGTTTTTTTAAAAGACGTGTTGTGTCTAAAATGTGACAATTTTGTTTGGGCTTTTTTTTCCTTTTGATTTTGAAGGAAGATTATGCCTCTGAAAAATATTTAAACAAACATTTTGCTTTAAGAACTCACTGGTTCACTTTGAGTTTTCATCTGGGCTGATAAAAAAAAAAAAAAACGAATTCATGACTAATTCTAATTCCATCAAATGGAGTTCCCACACAACATGCTGGACGGGTGGCCCTCCAGCATCTCCTCTTACCCACTGCTGCGGACCCACTGGGGTGATACAATAACTGGTGACACATAGAAGTCGAAAACCCTAACGAGAGTGGGTTAATTTCCAAAGTACAAATGATACATTTTATTTCATCTCTGAAAACAAAAACAAAAATGTCCACATCTAATGAGAAACTGAACAACTGTTCCCAAACTTTACCTGGAAATGATATGTAAATAATTTCTTCACAGTAAGGCAGGGTATAGAGAAGGGTTTGGAAAGATACCTTTCATGAAATATTTTCCCATACTTATTTTAATAAAACATTATAATCATTGCTACTATGTCTGGCAGTGCTAACTTCTAGATCAGGTGGCCCATACTATGATTCTAGAATCTGATTCCTATCAGCAAACATTTACCTCCATTCAGAAGGGTATCTCCTGCAAGTCTGCCTTTAGAGAGTGAAAGAAAGCATTTTGGGTTGTGTGAGGAAGCATGATCAGAAGAGCATTTCTAGAATTATCTTGGACAAGAAGGCATGATTTATTAATCCCTAAGCTTACTCACAAGTGGTAAAGAATCTGCACACGATGCAAGAGACCCGGAAGATCCTCTGGAGGAGTAAAAGGCAACCCATTCCAGTATTCTTGCCTGAAGAAATCCATGGACAGAGGAGCCTGGTGGGCTACAGTCCATGGGGTCACAAAGAATTGGACATGACTGAATGACTAACACACACACAGCCTACTCACAGGACACTCCCCCAGCTCTCTGATTTAAGGGAGGCCCTTTTCCTTGAAGCTCTCTCTCCGTCAGCACTCCACACACTGAAAAACAAAACCAGCCTCCTACCGTCACTCTACAAAGCTTCAGATCATTCCTCTCTACTGGGTTTATTTAGGCTTCTGCCAGCTGACCACCCCCACTTCATCTGCTTTATCTCTGTTGTCTACTAAATTCCTAGACATTCATCTGTATTAAAGACTCGACATCTCGCTCAGTCTTCCCTGCCACAAATGTTCTACCATGTTCCCAGATAACATGAGGGACTACGTGGACAATTGCTGCTACTATCTAACTTAAGAATTTCTTAACCTTACAAAGTCTCAGGACCTTCACCTCCATTCCGCATTCATATCTGCGTTTTCAGGGTGATGTTCTGTTGTTATCATATGGAATAGTTACCTTTGACATCTTTTACTTGCGTCATCTACACATCAGCCTTCCCATCCTCAGAAGCTTTTTCACTTCTTTAGTCCCTCTGCACCGGCTCTTTTACTTTGCTGAGAATTCTTACTTCAGGTCTACTCTGCTCTTTCTTGGCTTTTCCTTTACCTTCTATTAGGCTACATCCTATGGTGCCATCATTTAAACTGTCATCTCACCAGAGAATTTATTCCCTTCCCCTTGCAAATGAGCCCACCCTGAATGCTCCCTGCCACCTACCTTTTCCCTTCCAACTTTAGGTTAAGATAGTTCAGAATATTTGTATAGAATTATCAATTGACTTCTTTATTATCAGTCTCCCTTTTTACTGCATGCTCATTTTGAGCAGGGACTTTGTGTTGTTTACTTCTACATCTGCAGCAACTGGAACAATGTTCAGTAAATATCTGTGGAAGACATTATCTGTGATGCTGGGAAAACCCTGTAACTGCTTAGTTTAATGCCATTTCAAATAAGAAAACTTCAACAGGGCCATTAATTCTGTGCAAAGCCTTTCTACACGGGCCTGGTTAGTCTTTCCTTTCAACTCCACACACTGGCCCTTTCCAGCCTTCAAAACCCGTAATTTCTCTTACAAAGAGAAAACTGAAGTAACTGGGTGATGTGTCACACAGGTTCCCATCCTTGCCAGCCTCTAACCATACTAGCACTCACACTATCATTACCACTTTCCGCCTGGTAAGAGAGGAAGAGGGGTTCCTCCCCTGTTTAATAGTAGCCCTGCTGTCTTTTCTCTGAATGTATCCTCTCTTATGTCCCCAGGAACAAGATCCATCATTTTTCCCATCTTCCAATGGAATCTTCAATCTCTTCCTTCATTAAAAAACATTTTTTTTTTAATGTGGACCATTCTTTAAAGTCTTTATTGAATTTGTTACATTTTGCTTCTGCTTTATATTTTGGCTTTTTGGCCATGAGGCATGAAGGATCTTAGCTCTCAGATCAGGGATCAAACCCACACCCCCTGCATTGGAAGGCAAAGTCTTAACCACTGGACCACCAGGGAAATCCCAACCTCTTCATAGTTTCATTTCTATCTTATCAACTTCTCAGCTGCATTTAACTCCAATGATCAGACTCTAGCTTTTAACATACTCTCTAATTTCTTCCCGTGTCCCCTGGCTGAGTGACTGGCAACACTTATCACCCAGTTTCCCAAGCCAGAAACGTCAGTTACATTTTACTCACTTCTTTTTCACAACCTCACATATTTACTTTATGCCTATATTTACTCCTAAAGAGCTCTCAAGTCCATCTATTCTCTCCACTCTGTTACCATCAAATCCAGGCAACCATTAGGGTTATGGTTAAGGGGTAGTAGACTAATTCCCTGCCCACAGCCCTTCTTTAGTTACAGTCAATGAACCTTCTCAACAATTCTGATCTTCACTGAAAACTTCATTCCATAACTTTTCACTGGTATTGGTAGAAGGTTCAAACACTTTACCATGGAATTTACCATGGACTACAAAATCCTGTGCCAATGCTGACATACCCTTATCACCCCTACTCTCACATCCACACACACGTCACCTATGACTTAGCCTTATAGTCATTATTCTAGTTCTTTGATCTTGCTAAGCTCTCCCTCATACCCAGGACACAGAAATAGTATTCCCTTGTATGGGTAAAGCTCTGTCTCCGCTTCACCAGGTTGGCGTGAGCTAGCAGGCAAGCCTGACAATGCCATACCTCTGCTTAAATCCTTTAGATGCTCCCTAGAACATACTTATGCATTTTCTATAGACTTGAAGAGGAATTACAACCCAGTGCATTCCACATTACACTCCAGTCATCATGAACTCTTTGCAGACCCTACACTTACCCAGGTTTCCCAGGCGTATTGCATCCAGCCTGTGCACATGCTGCCCTCTGCTCCACTGGCCTGCCAACCCCTGCCTGGCCTTCTGAACCAGCAGGCAATGTTTCCTCTTGCAAATGCTTTCCTGGCCCTGTTACAATCACTCTAGCTGCCAAGCTATGTAAGGATTGATTTGGTTTTAGGTGCTCTGTTCTCAGAGCGCCTGAGGCACACTGCTTCTCTCTGCCCTAGCACTTACCCAAACCACATGGTAACTTTGTTTATTGGTCTGTCATGCTGAACAGACTGTCACTTTCCTGAGGGCAGGGTATATCTAAGTTCAAACTCCCAGTGTCTAGAAAAGTGCTTAATATTTAGAAAGTGTTCAATTAATGTTTTGGGGAACTATAAATGAATGAAGAGAGGAATAGATGAGGAAAGATGTTGTTCTGAAGTCTCTATGGAAATATCTGTGCCTATATTATACTAGGAAATTCAAAGGAACAATCAGGTTCAGCTTCTCCATTATAATTAGTTAAAAAAAAAAAAAAAAAAACAGGCCCAGTGTCCCTCAGCTCTGACTTAGTTTTCACTGAGTAGCACTGTCCAAAATTGCACCTTTTAAAGCAATCAGTTGGTTACATATAACTTCTTGTAAAAATGCAAATGCCTAGGGAATTTCTATATACCTTAATGTCACTTTATTTACTTAAATTCCTTTTCTGCCAACACTCAGCAGAAACCACTCTGCTGAAGGACTGGGAACTTTGTGTGTCAGGGAAAAGAGAGAGGCTGGCATGGGTATATTTTAAAAGTTTCCCCAATTATCGTAATAAGCAGCCATAGTTGAGAATCACTATTGCTCAGTGCTTCTCAATCCTTACTGTGCAGTGTCCTCTCCTGGCAATTTGACTAAAAATGCAGTTGCAGATTCAACAGGTCTGAGTTGGGATCTGAGAATTTGCATTTTTGCAAGTTCCCAGCTAATGCTGATGCTGCTAGTATGTGGACCACACTGTGAATAACAAGAATCTAGTTATTCTCCTCTTACTGTAGCCCTCTGGCTTCTTTACTTTTAGAGTTTAATCCCTGGGGAGGGAAGGGATAACAGTGAGTGTCTGCAAGGGTGAGCACAGAAGAGCTATGTGTTCAAATCAAAGTGTGCCTGACTGATTTCACACACACCCAAAAATGTGGTTTGCTTTACAGGAAACATGGATGCAAGTGCCCATTACTAATTTTGCTCGTTTTACCTGATTTGCAGGCTGAACTGTCACTCCTTGTGCTAAGACAGAGCACAGTAGTCAAGGAAAATGTTAATAAGAGATGACACATTTTTACCTGAGTATCTAAAATATACTACTTTCTCTCTCTCTCCCCCTCCAGCCCCTACCCTCTCTCTTTTTTAGATACACCTTCCACTTAAAAAAAATACATTGACTGCCTTTTGATTCTCAATAAATAGATTTTTACCCTTCAAAACTCAGCCTTAAATAGTGCATCTGCAACTTTCATGAAAGAACATATTAAATGGAATACATCTGTGCATTATACCTGTGGTGTATCTCCTTGAAGAATGCATAAAATGAAATGGGCTGTCATTAGTCTTTGCTGTTTCCCTGTAAAATGAGACACTTTTAATTTCAATTTTGTAGATAAGGAAAATGGAATGCAGAGAGCTAAACTGACATAATTAAGATCACATACTAGCAACACAGGATGTGGCCCAGACTTACATCTCAGTTCTTTGGTGCTGCTGGCTTTGTGGAAAAAGAAGCCATAATCTTTCAAAAGATTTTGCCTTAATTATTCATAACACATCTCTTTGAAATAAAGTTTACCCTTTAACAGTCTTTCTCATGCACATATCTATTACTGGAAGTTCTCTATATTCTAGTCATCTAATTATTAACCTATGTGGTTCATAAAAGAATTCAAAGTGGCCTTACAGGGATATATAAAATAAAATCATATACATCAGCTGAGAAAGAAAAAGGAGGGCAGGGATAATGCTAATGAATCAACTGTATACAAAGAGGTCCTATCATTAGAGGTTAAAGACAAATCTCTTGACATATTAGTAGTCAGGATGAAAAGGGAAACAATTCACAGAACTCTCGGGAAAAACCAACACCTTTTCCCAGGAGCACGATTATCCCCAAGAACCACTCTGTGGTAGACCCTGTATCCTGCCTTTGATTAAGAGGTGGTTGATCTACCTGGCCTACCATACCACATATATCCCGGACTTCCTCTGAAAATGCAACTCGAACATATGCAAACAATGCTTCCCATGTCCAATTCTGAAATAATTTTAACTTCTTAGTTGACTTACTATTTCCATAGACTTTTCATCAATATAATGTTAATGTAATCAGATAATAGGTACTCACTCAAATTGAGAAGCTTAAATTATTTAGTGATTTGGTAGGCATAGAAAATGACACATAATTGCTTTGAATTGTGGATATGGGAATCAATGGACTCAACATTTACTAACGATTCCAAGTATAAGATCAAAACAGAAGATAACTACTTATAAATGGACACTGGAGAGATGGAAAAAAGGGATAACGGTGATTTTGCTGCTTTTAAATCATATACCATAAAATTCACCCAGTGACTTTTAATACATCTACATATTTGTACAATGATCACCACAATCCAACTCTAGAAACATTCCATCACCCCAGAATGTTTCCTTATGTCCATTTGTGGGAATCCTTGTTCCAATCTCAGCCTGTAGGCAATAGCTATTCCACTTTCTGCCCCTATAGTTTTGCCTTTTTAGTAAAATAAACCTTAAGATACCAAATGAACTTATCAGACATTGCCAATTTTTTTCCCTTTAGCCACTGAATCCAATTTATCTATGTTTTCCATACCTTGACCATGTACTAAAAAGAGACGGTGCATGACTGCTTAAAATCTACCTAGAACGTAAGAAAGATATGTTATATATGAGTGTACCTATCACATAATTGACTCCCTTTCTTGGAAAGGATCTGACTGACAAATGCTAATTTAGACTGGAGAATTTTTGAAGCTAGTATTTTTACACAATTGTCAGGAGAATGGTGTCAGGGAAGCCCAAAGCAAATTGCCACATGCCACATTTAAATTAACAAAGCTATGCTTCAGCAGTCTTCCCACTAAGATACCTGCTGTGTTCTTATTGCCTGAAGGATTTTTTTCAAGCTTAATTACATAATGAAATCGCCTCATCCACTCTGAAAGGCCATTACATGGCTGGCAGCTCTCATGAGTCAGTCTGCAGTCTTCAGTGTACTTATCTAGTTGGTCATTTTTCTTCTTGGAGGTCTCGGGTGTCAGCAGACAAGGAGGGACCACGACCCATATCAATGCAGATATTCCCTGCTGTTGTCAGGAAAAGGCCAGTTGCTAACAAGATGCTTCACTGAGGTTACTACCAGGATCTGGCCTTGCAGAAACGATCAGATATTTGGAAGGTTCATTTACTTCAAAGATTATAGCTTCAGCCACACAAAAGTGATTATATATCAGAATAGGAATACATTATCTCACCAAGCTGAATATATCTATCAAATGAATAGAATGCCTCCTTTCCTGTATTAATATTTAATACTTATCAAAAGTTTGCTTGGTAAGTAGAGAATTAAAGTAAAGAAAATGGATAGTTCTGAGAGGTTCATCCAGATCCTGGTGCTCCATAAATCTCTCAGGACTGCCACAATTGTGCAGTGTACAACCTGCACACCTGTACGGGTATTCCTGCTGTCTTGAGAACTGGACTGATCATGTATCTGAACTTGGTTTCTCTATCCCCTGGAGAGTTGAGGACCACACCACTAATGTTTGCTTCTATAAACGCCTCAATTCCAAGTTGAGTTTGATGTACTAAAGTCACTGATAAAGTTGCTTACTGTTCTCAGTAAAGTAGCTTGGTTCTTGGTCAAAGAGATATTCATTCTTCTCCTTCTCAGTTTGGATTTAATTATTTCAGGTCTCTGAGAGTCATTTATGTCCTTTAATTCCAAGTTCTAGCACGAGGGGAGGCAATTTGCTTTCAAATACTATATGTACAAGTATAGAGCATTAGAAGTTTGACAGATGCCTAATTTTCTTTAAGGCAACATGGAGAAGTGGTCATGAATACAGGCTCTAGAGCCAAGCTGCCTGGAGTGCAATGCTAGCTCAAGTTTGTTCATCTGTAAAAAGAATGTATGCTGCTGCTGCTGCTGCTAAGTCACTTCAGTCGTGTCCAACTCTGTGCGACCCCATAGACGGCAGCCCACTAGGCTCCCCCATCCCTGGGATTCTCCAGGCAAGAACACTGGAGTGGGTTGCCATTTCCTTCTCCAATGCATGAAAGTGAAAAGTGAAAGTGAAGTCGCTCAGTCGTGTCTGACTCTTTGCAACCCCACAGACTGCAGCCTACCAGGCTCCTCCATCCATGGGATTTTCCAGGCAAGAGTACTGGAGTGGGGTGCCATCACCTTCTCCTAAAAGAATGTATAACGGTACCTAATTCACAAGGTCACTGTAAGAATCAAATGTAAACTGCCTGCAACTGGGTCAGACACACAAACAGTCAATAAGTGTTAGCTATTATTATTCTATTTTATTATCTCCTATTTTTACTTTATTAGATTCGATTATTATTCTCCTGTATTATACCTCTCTGTTAATCTTTTTAACATTTCTTCCTTATTTTTATATGTTACACACAATTTAGTAATAAAAGACTAGTTTAGCAAGAGACACTGTGTATGCATGTTTAACTCTTCAAAGACAGGCCTCAAATAAAGAAACTATAGAAGGGTATATTACTAGTTCCCTATTGCTGCTACAACAAACTGTCACAAATGCAGTGACTCAACAGAAATGCATTATCTTACGGCTCTGGAGGTCAACAGGGATACATTCCTTCTGGATACGCTAGAAAGAACCATACCTTTCCCTTTTCAGCTTCTAGAGGCCACACACTTTCTCTGGCTTATGGCTGTATTACTCCAATCTTGGCTTCCTCTGCTTCAGTTCTCACATCTTCCTCTCTGATTCTGACCCTCCTGCTCCCTTCTCCTTATACTGGGTTGGCCAAAAGTTTCATTTGGGGTTTTCTATAAATGGTACCTGAGTGGACATTCTAGCCAACCCAATAAGAACTCCTGTGATCACATAAGACCATCCAGATAACTCAGGATAATCTCCCTGAGTTATCCTTAACTTAATAATCACATCTGCAAAGTATCCTTTGCCTTATAAGGTAACACATTCACAGGATCCAAGGATAGGAAGTGGACCTCTCTAGGGAAGCATTATTCTGCCTAGTACAAAGAGAAAGCATTAGATGATCTCCTGAGATTATTTAAGCCAGTGGTACTCAACTGGAGATGATTCTGCTGCCCCAAGGAGACTTCTAGCAATGTCTGGAGACATTTTTTGATTGTCACAATTGGGAAATGATGCTGCTAGTCACCTAGTGGTAGAAGCCAGGGATGCTATTAAACATCCTACTGTTCACAGGACAGTCCTCTCCACACAGTAAAGAATGATCCAGCCCAAAATGTCAACAGTGATGAAACTGGAAAACCTTGATTTAAAGTTCATGATTCTTTGACATCTCAGTAAGTTTTCAGTGCAATGGAAGCCAGTTTCAAGATATAGATTTACAGAGACATTTGAGAAATCACATTCAGGCTCTGTAACTCCATGTTTTTTACAACCTTGTATGGTAAATAATATTACTCAGACTTTAAGAGTAGGGTTTTGAACACTGACATAACTTGTTAAATAGTAATTGTTTCATTTTAGGTGTGGTGTAAGGCTCTGGCTTTTCCTGTGGTCATGTATGGATGTGAGAGTTGGACTGTGAAGAAAGCTGAGTGCCGAAGAATTGATGCTTTTGAACTGTGGTGTTGGAGAAGACTCTTGAGAATCCCTTGGACTGCAAGTAGATCCAACCAGTCCATTCTGAAGGAGATCAGCCCTGGGATTTCTTTGGAAGGAATGATGCTAACGCTGAAACTCCAGTACTTTGGCCACCTCATGTGAAGAGTTGACTCATTGGAAAAGACTCTGATGTTGGGAGGGATTGGGGGCAGGAGGAAAAGGGGACAACAGAGGATGAGATGGCTGGATGGCATCACCGACTCGATGGACATGAGTTTTCGTGAACTCTGGGAGTTTGTGATGGACAGGGAGGCCTGGCGTGCTGCGATTCATGGGGTCGCAAAGAGTTGGACACGACTGAGCGACTGAACTGAACTGAATCTTTGATAGTGATGCAGTTTTTACACAAGCAAGTTAAAGTGTGTATTATAAACATAATTTTTGTGTATATTATAAATACTGGGTTGGCTAAAAAGTTTTTCAGGTTTTTCTATAACAGCTTATGGAAACCCTGAACTAACTTTTGGCCAAACCAATATTTAATATTGGCCAAACCAATATTTAAATTTATAGAGGTTTAAAGAACAACCACTAAATTTCAAGATGACCCACAGCCTTCTGTAATATTTTATTTTTGCCTTAGTATGGCTTGACCTCCATCCCTTGACTTCATAGGATCAAAGAGAGAAGTATACTTGCCATGACTTTCCCTTCCACGGGGAGAAAGATTTAAGCTACAACCAACTTTTACTTAAAATAAACACCATGGGTATCAATACCTAAACGTTCCAATGCTCAACAATTTCTGTGCTCAGATTTGAATCTTCCCAACTGCAGATAGTGACTGCAGCCATGAAATTAAGACACTTACATCTTGGAAGGAAAGTTATGACCAACCTAGGTAGCATATTGAAAAGCAGAGACATTACTTTGCCAACAAAGGTCCGTTTAGGCGAAGGCACCCCACTCCAGTACTCTTGCCTGGAAAATCCCATGGATGGAGGAGCCTGGTGGGCTGCAGTCCATGGGGTCGCGAAGAGTCAGACACGACTGAGCAACTTCACTTTGACTTTTCATTTTCATGTATTGGAGAAGGAAATGGCAACCCACTCCAGTGTTCTTGCCTGGAGAATCCCAGGGACAGGGGAGCCTGGTGGGCTGCCATGTATGGGGTCGCATGGAGTTGGACACGACTGAAGCGACTTAGCAGCAGCAGCAGCAGCATGGTTTTTCCAGTGGTCATGTATGGATGTGAGAGTTGGACTGTAAAGAAAGCTGAGTGCTGAAGAATTGATGCTTTTGAACTGTGGTGTTGGAGAAGACTCTTGAGAGTCCCTTGGACTGCAAGGAGATCCAACCAGTCCATTCTAAAGGAGATCAGCCCTGGGTGTTCTTTGGAAGGAATGATGCTAAAGCTGAAACTCCAGTACTTTGGCCGCCTCATATGAAGTGTTGACTCACTGGAAAAGACCCTGATGCTGGGAGGATTGGGGGCAGGAAGAGAAGGGGAAGACAGAGGATGAGATGGCTGGATGGCATCACCGAGTCAATGGACGTGAGTTTGAGTGAACTCCGGGAGTTGGTGATGGACAGGGAGGTCTGGCATGCTGTGATTCATGGGGTTGCAAAGAATTGGACACCACTGATCGACTGAACTGAACTGATCTGAACTGAACCTTTTAAAGTAATCTATAGAATTGCTGGTGGGAGACTTTATATTTTTTTCAACATCCTTTTCTCCATCTTTCTTTTCTTTTCCATCCATTCCCCTCTTTCACTTTCTCACTTTTTTTTTCTTTCCAAAATTTCCCCCAGAGTTTTCTTAATCTACAGAAACTTCCAAAACTGACAGTTGTATTTTCTGACACAGAAAATATTTTCTAACCAGTAGAGGACTGTGTGTGTGTGTGTGTGTGTGTGTGTGTATGTGTAAGTAGAGCATGAAAACTCTATCCATAAGTGTAAGTTTCACCATTCTTCCCCCAGGGAGGAACAGTAACTAGGAATACAAACGTATTCTTAACAGCTTGTGAATCAACAAAGCAGAATGAAGAAAAACATACAGCTATTCAGCAATCTTGTTTATCACTGAAGTTATTCCTACTGTATACATTTCTCTGCCAAGATACAGTTCTGTGAGGTATTTTTTACATTTGGTATGATTTCTAAGCTACAATTAAAGGATCCAGTTTAAATACATTTTAATGAGTTAAGCCTGGCAGCCACTATCAAAAAGAGCCAGAGCCTTACCCCCAAACATTAAGTCACATGTAAGATTTCAGATTCCAAATGTCACATTGCTCATTGGGTGGGTATCACTGAAGAAACCTGCTCAGATCTCTAGGGTACAATCACCTAGATTGTAGGTGATCCTACAAATCCTAGGAATCAAAGGATCTAGTTTCTTCAAAAATAAAATCCAAGAAAAAAAAGTGAGAGGGAAAAAAAGAGTGCCTGAGAGAATCTACAGATTAAGAGACTTAATAGGTCTGTCAAGTGTATTGAAAAACAGAGATAATTAGAAGTCAACACGTAAGTGGGGTTTTTTCAAAACTGAACAGCATGAGCATATCATAGGGAACTGGTAGAGAGAAAGGAGGGATGGGACCCAGGGAGAGGGCAAACAGTAATTCAGACAAACAACTTGAGCATTACCAGCTTTAGCACAGAGACCCTGGACACCACCCAGCCAAGGGACCTGTGTAGCCATTCCCCTGAGGAATAAGGAAACTTTGGTTTCTGGGAAGGCCTTTGGATGGGAAAGTATGTGTTGTTATGCTGAGGAGCAAATGGCTGGTATCCTAATCAGGTTGCCCTTAAGCTACCCACATCATGTCCCAAAATGTCTATATGGCTAGTGCCCTTAAGATCCAGTGGTTGGGGAAGGGTAGGCAAAAAGAGCACATATACACTCAGGACATTAGACTACAACCTATAATCCCATAGTTTTCCTATCATTATTCTGCACAAATCAGTAAATAACAAAAAACCACATAAGACAGTCCAACAGAAAACGTTTAATTTGTGACAGGTTATTTCTTAGAAGAAATGTAGACACTAGAAAGGAAGTTTAGAACCTCTTGCTAAAGGGCATATATATTATGTCCATCTCCAAGGTGTTCACATATCTGCTACCACCTTTCTTCTCTTTGTCAAAATGTTCTTTTTTTCACCACACTCTAATTGATATGACGTCTAAAAGCATCATATACTTCTCTGTTCCCTTTGCTGATTTTTCTTCTCCTTCTACTCTAATTCTTGATGTCCTCTTAATTTCAACCTTATACTTCTCCTTTTAAGAACTCAGCGATTCCCAAGGCTTCAACCATCCCCTCTTGGCTGACAGACCCTAAATCCACTGCATCTTTACTGTCTTACTGTCGATCTTCACTTCGATATTACCCCTGACTTAGACCCAACACATCTAAATCCACATTAATCACACCGCCCCCGAAAACAAACTTACCTAACTTCGTTGTTTCTGTGTGAACTGCCACAGTCGCCCAAGTCCCTTGAGGTTTCATACTTGGTGTCATGTTCAAATTATTCATATCCTTCCTTTAGCAAGTCAGTGCTATTGAGCCATCCAATTGTTTCATTGCTTTTTCATCCCACCGTAGGTAGCCCTCCTCAGTTCACATCTGAGTTACAGAAGCAGCCCCTACCTGCCTACTCTCCCTAGCTTCTCACTCAGTCCACCTACCCTAGCATTCCCAGAATCACCTTCCAACTATTGCCTTATTGAGTGATCTGTTTAGGAAAATATCCTTTCCACTCCTACTACAAAATCAGGGCTAAACATGAATTTTCAATGCTCTCTGTAACTTTTATCTATCAAGTCTATACTTTCACTGCTTTTCTACATGATTTATTCCTGTCTTTTCTCCTAGTTTAGAATTTTCTCTTCTGTACTTCCACTTCCACATCCCAGCCCTGCTTTAAGACCCCTCCCAAATCTCAGTTTCTCTACCTTGCTTATGATCTGCATTGAGAAATTTAAAACTAAATGATACGACGTGTGCCATTTCAATGTGCTGATTTTCTTTCTCCAATTATAAGGCAAGCTTCATAAAGCTAGAGACACAGTTCTCCATCTCTACCCTACCATATACTCTGGGGTTCAAATGAGTGAATTCCTTTTTAGAATGAATAAATTAACTATCTACTACTTAAATGTATTTTTATTTTCTTTGACTATAAATTAGTGATTTATAATAAATAAAAATATACCCAAATATAGAGATATATTAGCATTTGATTTTTATATATTTATACAATAATTATAAAACTATTCAATTTAAAAACCATATTCTTACCTGATTTTATGCACTCTGATGACTTGCAAATACCATCTAGAAAAAGGAAGATATATGCATAAATACTTGCAATACATGTTTTCTATTTTCTCCCTACCTTTTCTTCTTTTATAAACTATCAATTAAATAATCAATTCCTTAGAGCAAGAATTAAACCCCAAGTATTATATACCACTGACAGAAGTTAGAAGAAAATAAAGAGGAATAAAATAAGCAAATCCTACATTTTTAAATGAAGAGAATGTATTTCTTATATCATCTCTGTCCCCTAAGCCCTTAGTACTATTAAATTGAAATATCAGTTGTTTTAGTCTGATAACCATACCATTTTTTTTCCCATTTGTGAAAAACTTTTAAGACTCAAATTAGACCTCTTAAATTCTCGTAAAGCTGTTTAGAATTTCAATGACACAACAAAAGTTGACCAAATGAAGTTGGTTTTAAAATTGTGAACATTGTCATCATGTAAAATTATACATTAGAATCTTCATAAAATAAGTATGAGTGCACTAACTATACTTGGCAATTAATAACTTAGTTCAAGCATAAAAAAACATTGTACTTTAGTCAAAGTTAATTGCTCTGGCATATTGATATTACATTTTATAAATGAATCTTTATATCACACAGTCTTTAAGTGTCTCTCTCCTTAACCTATTGTTTAATAGATGGGGAAAGTCTAGGATAAAGACTTCACTCTCTTCTGCATGTTTGTGGGCATGAGTGTGGGAATAACTCACCATCATAGGTTGCATAGAGAGCTATCATTGTCACTGCAATGATGGTGAGCAGCAGGACGAGGACGGAGAGGCTGATCTCCAATGGGGTCCATCTCTGTTTCTTCTTTGGCTTTGGTGTGTTGATATCAGTTATATCCATCTGACTTTCTGATCTGCCCATTACCTAAAATCTGCAAAAAACTGTTTCTTAATTTTTAAAAACTAGTCATAACAAATAAATAGATAAAACGAAGAGATCTATACACAATTTTCTAAATGCCTAACGTGGCTGAATAAAAGTAAAAGGCTGCTGCTGCTGCTAAGTCACTTCAGTCGTGTCTGACTCTGTGTGACCCCATAGACGGCAGCCCTCCAGGCTCCGCTGTCCCTGGGATTCTCCAGCCAAGAACACTGGAGTGGGTTGCCATTTCCTTCTCCAATGCATGAAAGTGAAGAGTGAAAGTGAAGTCACTCAGTCGTGTCAGACTCTTAGCGACCCCATGGACTGCAGCCCACTAGGCTCCTCCGTCCATGGGATTCTCCAGGCAAGAGTAATGGAGTGGGTTGCCATTGCTTTCTTCAGTAAAAGGCTAACTCAGTATAAAATTAGAAATAGAAGTTTTTTTGCTGAAAGTCAAAATTTTGATTCTGAAAGCAAGGAGTATATAGTCATATAAATTAGACAGATCCTGGCCACAATCTTTCGGGTTTTTTGACATATCACTAAAGATCCAAGCAAAATTAGACAAGGAAAGTTGCTTAAATACTCACATAGAATTTTTTCAGCGGTTCATAAGCAAGTAACTTCTGTACCATTAAGGAAATTTTTAAACTCACCCTTCTGAACTTTGGACAACATCAAAGGTGAATTTTATATCTTGTTCCACTGTCTTCTTTTACAAGCTTGGAAATCAACATCTAATACTTTGTGGTTTTGACTAAATAATAATTTGAAATGTGAATAAAGATAAAAACAAAAATGAACAAACATATGTGGTAGTTTTTTTTCAGTCTTAAAAAGTCTTTTATTTTTACAGTTCCAAATTACAACTGCTAACATGAGTATCTATTAACTAGTTAGACCGTCTTGGAGATGGTCATTCACTGGACCAAAAGTCATGGTTTACAACCTGGGATGAGAGATATTAACCACAATCACAGCTTCCTTGTGCAACTAAAGAAGGAAAAAATATGATTAAAAAAAATTCAACTTTGCAGGTCAAGATAACAAGATACTTATTTAACTTGTTTTTAAATTACTAATATTAATACTTCTACTAATAATAGGTGACATTTATTACTTCCCCTGTGTCATTCATAGTTCTTAGTGCTTTGCATGTGCTTATTCTCTGAATCTTTGTGAGTTGGATTTTAATATTCCAGTTCTATACCTTAGGAAAGTGGGGCAAAGAAAAACCAGGTAACTTGCCCAGAGCTACACAACTAAGAATACATTTACAATGAATACATTTCAAAGAACACAATTACAAAGAATACATTTTGAAATAAAATTGAATCATCATAGAAAGATAGCTACTTTAAACCTTATTGCAAAAAAAAAAATAAAATAAAATAAACCTTATTGCAGAAGTCCAGGGGGTAAAATTAAAGGGATATAAGCCTAAATATTAAATTTCATTATGTTTCTTTTAGAGGCCTAGTGACTCTTTATCAGCCATTTACCAAAGCTTAGAACAGACAACTTCAATTTTCCTGGCTGATTGTAGAAAAAAGGATCGTAAACTAACAGATTAACTGTTTATAGCCTGATGCAAATTAAGCATATAATTTAGTTCCCAGATGAAATGACTGCTCAGAGATGCTCTTACTGTTAGAAATCTTTGTAATCTTCTGTGTTTTGTGGAAACTGAGGCACAGGATAAAGTAGATAAGGATTCTATGTTTAAAGGAAGGCCTGGATGATCCAGCAGATAACTAGGAATTTAATATGCCTAGTGAGTTATTACTAAGTGAACCACAACTGGACTTGAAATTTCTGGATACATATTTTTAAGTATGCTGTCCCCTTGATTACATGAGGCTATAACCAAGGACAGACTATCAAATAAAAATATTTTATTAGACCATGAAAACCGGGTCTACTCAATAAAAACGGAATGTAATGTACCTGAATGTTAAAATGTCTTAATGGTTATGTAACTCATGTTACCATAACATGAGGCTTCATCTCACAGCCTCTTTCTTGGGTTACGATATGGAATTGCACTGATAGTAGTCCTTGGAGTTTTAACAGGGGAGGTAGGTGGGGAAAGAAAATGGGCGACAAAGTGAACACTTGTATGCTGTACAGAAAGATAAACAATAAAAAGAATAATTTTCCCACTTCTCCCAGATGAATTCAAGACTGACTTCAAAAACATCTTAATATTAATCACATTTACTTGAGTATTTCCCTTTCCTGAATATTTCTCTCCCTTCTCTAATAATAGTTCAGAAGACAATTTAGAGAAACATTCTCTGATACATTATGACCCACTTCTCTTTTTAGTTCCTTCTTAGAAACGTCGGTTTCTCTAGCAAAACTTAGGGCCAGGAACCAGGGCAGCCATGGGGTTAAATTAAAGGTGCTCTTTGGCGCCACCAGGCTTCCACTATACAGGAAAACTAGTAGGCATGTGTATCTTTCTGTCTTCTGGGATACTTTTCCCAGGTTTCTCCTCCTTACCCATGAGATTGGGGTACTGAAGCAGTTGAGCTCTTAATGGTTCTGCACCTAAGGCAGCAGAAATTGTTACAGGGGTAAATGAAGGCCGTGACTGAGGCTGTTTAGTCCTTCTACCTGCATCAAAAGAATATCATTTTTTAACTACATGCTAACCCCTGGGATTTCTTTGGAAGGAATGATGCTAAAGCTGAAACTCCAGTACTTTGGCCACCTCATGTGAAGAGTTGACTCATTGGAAAAGACTCTGATGCTGGGAGGGACTGGGGGCAGGAGAAGGGGATGACAGCGGACGAGATGGCTGGATGGCATCACTGACTCGATAGGCGTGAGTCTGAGTGAACTCTGGGAGTTGGTGATGGACAGGGAGGCCTGGCGTGCTGCGATTCATGGGGTCGCAAAGAGTCGGACACGACTGAGCGACTGAACTGAACTGAACTCTCCATCTGCCCTCTTGTAAACGCCCAGTAAATTTGCAATCTTTGCTCCTAAGACACATTTTTCAACAGCACTTAGCAAAGCAAAAAGGAGGCAGGCATGTTTAACCACCTAATCAACTTTGTCATTCATTTCCAGTCAATTCCAGTGGATTCACTATTTTCTTATATGAAAATAAGTGTCAATATCTTGAATTTCAGGAAGAAACTTACCACCATCTCTCAGATACTTAGATACCCAATGCAATCACACCCAACTCGTTTTAGAGAGGGGTAAAGGAGGCAATTATACAAAAGAATATAAAAATTATACAGCTGATACTTTTAGTCCCATATAAAGCAGGATATGCCAAAACATATCTACATCCTTAAAGTATTTCACCTCAATTGGAGATGTGTTGGCAAGTTCAAGCAAAAAAGTAGATACTTCTACGAGAAGAGAAATAGAATGTCTAACCTAACAAACTGCAGACTTCAGACAACATCTCCAAAAGAAAAAAATGATTATTTTGCCTAGGTAGAAACTGAGTTTCAAAGCAATATAAAGTAGCAATTTTTATGCCAGTTGAGCATACACATTACTTTTATCACATCATCAAAGAATCCAGAGGGTAACTGGTTTGTTAAAAAGAAGTCTATAAATCCAAGCAATGTTCATCTTCACAGTACATTAACATTTTTCTACTAGTCCCTGAGGTTAATCTATGCAATTACAGTTTGTATTATGGAAACTGAGGCATAGAAAGCAAGAGAAACAGGTTCCACCTGTAGGGGAGTATAATCTGCAAAAATACTGAACCACTATGCTATATGCCTGAAACTGACACATATAAATCAACTATACTTATGTTCAAAAAAAGATGGTAATGGGTCCCATATTTAGAGGGCAGCACATATACTAGAGGGTAGCTGCAGATCTGAGGAGGCACATATGCTAGAGAAATCACCTCCTTGTTTGCTCAGACATTAACTTGAAGGTATTTCCAGGATCTATTAATAATATACGGAGTTCTGAGCACAAAGTCCCAACCACATTACTCCCATATGCAGTATAGCAGCTATACAACAAAAGACACAGCATGGAGCGCAAGAAACTGTGGGACAATATTTCTGTAAGTGCTGAAACCCACCAATAATGCAAGGTAGATGGCTTCATAGCCGATTTGCGGATTAGCAACTTCCAAATGCTGACACTGCAAATCAAGGTACTACTTTTCAGTTTAATAAAATTACTATTTGCATCGTATATTGGGGAGGAATAGGCTTGATCAAGCGGCTAAAGAGAACAGTTCAGTTGCAATTACCCTTTTGTTCGAATAATACAAACTGGTTGAGACCGATTAAGGAAACTTTCATCTGCTAAAGAACTACCCACCCACTCCCACCAACCAACCCTCGAGAGATTTAAGCACTCTATCAGCATAAATTATGTAAGAGGAAACTAAGGTTCAAAGCAAGATGAAGAGGTGGGATAATAAAAAGATCTTCAGGTTAGGGAAAGTAAAAATAGAAAAGTGAGCTACAAAAAGGAAGAAAATCTGACAGAAACCAAAATGAAAACAAACCTTACTTTAAATATACAATAACACTGTCTGTCCAGCGGAATGGCAAATGCCCAGTCCCCAAATCAGCCCCGCTGCAATCTGGTACCGCTGAACTCAGTAACCAGACCTAACTCTCCGAGGAAGAGGCTACAAGAAAGCTATGGAAATGAACCTGAAGAGTCGACCTCACATCACTTGCAAAGCCCTCCTCCAGGTTACCCTCTCTGCCCTGGTCCCTCACTCTTTAAGTCTGTTTCGGCTTTTCCCAGGGCACGCCTCCCTCGCCCGCAGGGTCGCGGGCGCTCTGATCGCGCCGGACCTGAGTCGTCAACCCGGTTCCGTGCACCTCCCGGGCAGCCGCGCCCCGCGGCCAGCTCTGCCCTCCAGCTGTCGTCCCAACAGCTCCCACCGCCCCAGGGGAGATCTCACGCCCTTTGGACCCATCTCCCTCAGCTCCCAGGTGCCCGCTCGCTCTCCCGGGACTCACCCGTGGGATTCGGGGGAAGTTGGCGGCTGCTGAGCAGACACATCCCCGACCAATGAGCGCACAGGGCCGGCGGCCGGCGGGGAGTCCCGCAGAGCGCGGGTGGGTAGGTGCGTCCGCCCAGGCGCGCCCGGAGCAGCGCGGGCTCCCGGCAGCTGGTGGCAGCGCAGAGCCCAGGCCGGACTCCAGGGAGGTTCCGGGCCCGCCTCGGCCGGGGCCCCGGGGGCCACGGGGAACCAGGGCATCTCCTGACCCGCATCCGGAGAGACTCACCGTGGCCTCTCAGCAGATCCCGCGCCGGGAGTTGGGCGGCTGCTCCCGCCTGCGCTGGGTCCAGCTTCGCCACTCGCACATCTCCGCGCCCCGCGCGTCTGGGCGCTCTCACCCCCCACCCCCCACCCCGCCTTGCTACTGCAGGACCAGCGAGAGGAGCAGTTCCCTGAGTGACCTGAAGGTTTCCTCTAAGTCTCCCAAATCCTGCCACATCCTGTGATGGGGCCAGGGCTGCGGGCTAGGGGTATGAGAAAGTCCTCCCCACTCGTCCCCTACCTCACCCTTCTCAAAAGGTCTTTGCCAAACATTCTTGGAATTGCTTAGCTTCTGGGCTTTCAAGAAAACAATACATTGCTTCTTCGAGATTCTGTTGTGCTGATAAAGGTTCTATTTCTCTTCCTAATGGACCTGAGACAAAAACAATTCTCCTCACACTCCCTTTTTCTCGTTCCCATCAGCGAAGCTTCCTTCCTTTCTCATTTTTTCTTTATTTTCTTTCCCTCCTTCATTTATGTGTTTTCTTTCGTTCTTTTCTTTCAATCCCTCCCTTTATTCCTTCTCTCCTTCTGTTCCTTTTCCTCCCTTCCTCTTTGCTTACCCTCTCGTCTCTTTCTTCCCTTCCTTTCTTTTTCTTGGGGATGTCCAGAGCTACAATCTGTAGTGAAACTCTCCACTTCCATCTTCTGACTCTAGGGAATCTTGTAATGTGCATACCTGGGGGCCTGGAATGGGGAGTGAGAAAAAGAAACTCAAGTGTGTCTGCTTTACCTATTAAAATTAGCTATATAAAATAAAAAAAAATTTTTTTTAATTAGCTATAATGTATCTGCTGGACCCTCATCATTTTAATGCAGTCAAGCAACATACCATTTTCATGTAAGACATGTGATTCCTTTTCAAGGGCACAAAAAACAGTTTAGCTTAGAAGAACTAAACCTCTTCTAATTTCTTTTTTTTTTAATTTTTTGCTTCAATAATTTTTGGTTCAGTTAATCAATGCCAGGTACATAGGTAGCTTTAACATCGATGTCTTTTTCCTTATATGTTTGTCAACATATGTACACACATATACACACATGACACATCCTGGGGTATTCATACTGGAATTCAGGTTGCGTTTTCCTGCATTTCCCGTTACTGTTTTTAACATCACAATGACTCAGTGCTTGAGAGAAGTCCCTTTGCATTAACAAATTTTGAATCTTTCTCATAACAAAGAAAGCTGAAAAGCTAAGAGAAAAAGTGATACTTGCTAATGAAAGGGCAAATGGGATACAATGGAGAGACATTAAGAAAAAGAACAATCATTGTATAATTAGATTATATAGCAAAATCAAAAGGACTCTCCTCAAACCTCTGTTCTCTACTCTTTCTAGATGCATGGTGCAGACACTACTTAATCCTCACAATATTACAATATGAATGTAATTACCCCACAGATAAGCATAAGGAACTCAGCTCAGGAATTTGAACCCAGTTCATTTTGACTCAAATAAGAGTTACTCTTATTCTCACTTTACAGAAAAGAGTGAAACATAGGTGATTTACTCAATCTGTGAGAAATCTAGATTTTTCTAACACTCTAGTACTTAATTTTTATTACTTTTCAGCTAAATCATCAGAATGTTATTTCAACCTTATGCAATTAACAATAAATTAAAATGAGCTAGAAAAGTCTTTTTTTTTTTTTTAATGTAGTCAGTCCTCAGTTTCTTCATAAGGAGCCATGTACGTTAAAAGTTTAATACATTTCTTCTGATTAATATGTGATGAAAGTTGGTGGTGGAGGGGGAATACCTTGGCCAGAATAATCACCAAGTTTGCATATCAACAGGAAATGTAAGTAAAACTCAGTCCTGGTCCTAACATTTTTATTTGAATTTTTCAAGCTATGTTCTGTTTTCAAATTTGCACAAAACTTTTAAAAAGAAAATTTTCCTTTGGAAGGTAATATTTATCCTTGCAGTTCAGGAATATCTTATTTCTGGTAGAAACAAAGATGGTCTGATTTGTTTATAGTGCCTCTGAACTTAGAGTTGAAACATAAAAACAAAGCTAATTCATTTAAATTGTCTTAAAAATTAAGATTTGTTAATGAAAACTTTTCAGACTATTCTTAACAGAGCATATGTCATAGATTTAAGTCTATTCAATTGCAATTAAAAAAAAAACTGCAGGAATCCAATTCAAAATTCACTTTTGATAAGGTTGTTTCATAGAGAAAAAGACTGGATATAGAGTATACAGTTAACAACAAAAAAAAGTGCCAAGTTATTTTTAGAATGAGACTTCTAGCTGTTGGTCAAGTGTGTGTTTCCTACAAGAAAGCTTAATCTCATTAAAGTTCCCCAGAAATTTAAGGGTTATATCAAAAATGCCAAATGTCTTCCTAGACAGAGGTTAAACTGGGAAGATTTCTTTTATAATAGATCTAATAAAGAGTCAGGGGCTTCCCTTGTAGCTCAGTTGGTAAAGAATCTGCCTGCAGTGCAGGAGACCCAGGTTCGATCCCTGGGTTGGGAAGATCCCCTGGAGAAGGAAATGGCAACCCACTCCAGTATCCTTGCCTGGAAAATCTCATGGACAGAGGGGCCTGGTGGGCTGCAGTCCATGGGGTCGCAAAGAGTCGGGCACGACTGAGCGACTAACACTAACTAATAAAGAGTCACTAGATAAGGAAACTCAGAAAACCGAGGTTTGTAGAGGTTTTCCAAAGTCAGGTAGTTTGGTGAGTTACAGAGATGGAGGAGAAGATTTTAGGGAACTGTTGGCCAGGCATGAGTTGCTGCACAACAGGAAGTCATGATACAGAACACTATGCTGCTGCTAAAAACTAACAGAGAATTTAGGAGGGGTCAAAAAGAGGTGAGAGATACCATCCCCTGATATGTCTTGTAAGACTAATTGGGAGAATTTGGGAAGGGACAAAAGGAGGGAGGGGATGCCAGCCCATAATATGTTCTGCCAACCTTCCAGAAACCCTTGGGCTGGAAACCACTTTAATTAACAGATGTGTGCACTGCCAGGAAGGGTCTTGAATCATTTTGCAGGGGCAAAATGATTGGCCAGAGGCAACCCAGAAAGCAAACCCCATCACCATAAAACCTAAGACTGCAAACCTCATGACAGCACAGTTCTCCTGAGTTCCCTTACTCTCCTGCTTTCCACCTCGTGCCTATTCCCAATATATTCTTTTGCTTTGTTAGCATGTGTTTCTCCTCAGACAATTCATTTCTGAGTGGTAGACAAGAGCTCACTCTCGGACCCTGGAAGGGGTACTGTTTTGGTAACAAAAGTAGTCCTCCCGGCTGCTATGCATAAGTTATTAAGAGTGGAACGCAAGTTCTAGAAGGATGCAGAGTAGACCCTTCAAAGCTGTCCTTGTATGCAACACTTACAAATTCTTGATATTTTTTAAAGGCCCTTTAAGTGCACCACTGAGCTAGCAAGAAATGGAAGGAAAATCTGAAAAGCCAAAAGCTAGGAATCCAGAAAGGCATTTGAGTGATGAAAGTGGTGCTGCCCTGGTGACATTTACCTATCTCAGGAGGTCTTATCAAACCTAGGTGATCTAGAGCTTCAATTTTAACAAAATCTTACAAAACCTCCTTACAAAACCTAGTCCAGAACAAGGTGAAAGCCAGGTCAGATTCCTACATAAAGTCGAGATGACTAAAAAGGAACATCTGCAGTGAAAAGGTGAACTAGAAAAAAAGAAAAAAACTCAAATCCCACTTTCACTCTTTCCTACTCCCTAAACATAAATACATAAATATATATGTATTTTTAAGCCTCCACTTCAGGTACGTAAATTTATACCAAAAAGCTTCCAGTGAAAATTCATGATCAGACCAGACCTCAGATGGATATAGGGCTGAGATTTACACTAATTGTGCAGCCTGAAAATTCCCAAGTTAAAAATTCTTAGTAAAGTGGTCCCAGCTAGACTATGCCAAACAAAAATTGAGAGAATTATCACTACCTAACTCTCACTAAAGGAACTTGTTGAGAATGAATTTCTGAAACAAAATAATACTAGATATGAGATCTTATATGCAAGAAGAAATAGTAAGCAAATAAAATAGTAATAATATAGGTAAATCTAAGGAAACACTGATGACAAAATGTATGGGAATAAAAAAGATCAACTAAAATACTAGGCAATGGTGATGTGTAACTCAGGAAAGTATTAAATAGAGTTCAAACACTCTAAAGCGCTTACTTAGGTTGCTGGAAAGGAGGATAATGACATTAATTTTAGACCTTATTAAATTAATTATACGTGTAAAAATTACTAGTTAACCATAAAAAAAATGAAGTGTATAAGGTCAAGTTTTACATAAGGAAAATAACTAGAATTAAAGGCAATATAATTTTGAACTGTGGTATTGGAGAAGACTCTTGAGAGTCCCTTGGACTGCAAGGAGATCCAACCAGTCCATCCTAAAGGAGATCAGTCCTGGGTGTTCTTTGGAAGGACTGATGCTGAAGCTGAAACTCCAATACTTTGGCCACCTCATGCGAAGAGTTGACTCATTTGGAAAAAACCCTGATGCCTGGAGGGACTGGGGGCAGGAGGAAAAGGGGACGACAGAGGATGAGATGGCTGGATGGCATCACCAACTCAATGGACATGAGTTTGAGTGAACTCCGGGAGTTGGTGATGGACAGGGAGGCCTGGCATGCTGCGATTCATGGGGTCGAAAAGAGTCGGACATGACTGAGTGACTGAACTGAACTGAACTGAATGATAAGGAAAGAGAAAAAATGAAATTCTAGAAATAAAATTGTAAAAATTAATCCAAATATGTTATTTATGGGCTTCGCCGTTGGCTCCGATGGAAAAGAATATATTAATTATAATAAATATAATTTGATCCAATTTTCCAATTATAGGACAAAGATTGTAATACAACAAATAAAAGCCAGCTATCTTCTGTTTAAGAAACACGGGCATCCTAAGGTGTTTCAGCCATGTCCGACTCTTTGTGACCCTATGGACTGTAGCCTGCAGGCTCCTCAGTCCATGTGATTCTCCAAGCAAGAATACTGGAGTGGGTTGCCATTCCCTTCTCCAGGAGGTCTTCCTGATCCAGGGATCAAACCTGGGTCTCCTGCATTGCAGGCAGATTCTTTGCTGTCTCAACCACCAGGGAAGCCCAAGAGACACACTTATAACCTAATAATATAGAATGGTTGAAAGCAAAATGATGTTAAAAAAAGATACTTCAAACAAATGTTAACCAAAAGATAGCTGGTATAGCTATATTGTAATCAGACAAAATAAACTTAAAACTTATCAAAGAAAGATACCAGTCAGTTCAGCAGGGTGATACAATTCTAAACTTTATTAGATCCAGTACTATAAGTTTAAATATGTACTGTAAAAAAAATAACAGCAGAATTGCAAGAGAAAAATGATAATTCACCATGATAATGGGTGATTTTAATACATCATTCATGATATTTGACAAATCATGTACATAGCAGTAATGATACAAAAGATCTAAATAACAATATTAAAAGCATGCCTAATGGAATATATTGAACATTTTAACCAAGAACTGGAGAAAACACATTTTTTAAAGCACCCGCTGAATATTTATAAACATTGATTACATATCAAACCGTTAAACAAGTGCCAATGAATTTCAAAGACTTTTCATTATAAATAACAGATTTTCGGAACTTAACACAACTAAAGAAAGCTAAATCAAAATCACATGTACACTTAGAAATTGTTAAATGATGCACACAAACACTTTTACATATGTTAAAGACAAGAATACAGGCCCCAAATGGAGTGTAGCATATGTTAATTCCCACAACACTTTAAAACTGTGCCTGGACTTAATTATAGTTTAGGCTATTCCAGAAACGGAATTTTAAACTAGTCAATCAGGATTGCCTGATCAGCACTAGGTAGCTAATCTGCCTGGTGGACTCCTGCCAAAGGAAAATAATTTTGCAATAACTAATCTGTCTTCTTTTTTATTTTGTCTAGTACAACTTCCGTGTTCCTCCTTCCTTGTATCTATAAAATCTCTTGCCCTGTATAGAACTTCAGAACTCTTATCTACCTGCTAGGTTGAATGTTTCTGCTTTTAAGAATTGTTGATTTTTATATTTTACTCAGTTGAATTGTTTTTAAATAAATAACACATGAATCAAAGATGAAAGTTGAAAAACAAAACTGGATGACAATGAAAATACTGCCTATCAATTGACTTATCTATAGGGAGACTTACAGTCTTAAATGTTTTTAATTTAAAAAGAAAAATGTTGAAACTTCATGAGGTGAGCATTAACTTAAAAAGTTAACGAACAACAGGAAACATTCTAACAAAATGAAAGGAAAGAAATAACTACCTTAAAATAATAAAATTCATGAAATATAATAGAAAGTGAAAGTGAAGTTGCTCAGTCGTGTTCAACTCTTTGCAACCCCATGGACTGTAGCCTACCAGGCTTCTCCATCCATGGGATTTTCCAGGCAAGAATACTGGAGTGGGTTGCCATTTCCTTCTCCAGGAGATATCCCAACCCAGGGATTGAACCCAGGTCTCCCGCATTGTAGGCACTTTACCATCTGAGCCACCAAGAGCAACAAATCCAAAATTGGATCTTACAAAAGACAAATAAAACTGCTACTGCTACTGCTAAGTCACCTCAGTCGTGTCCGACTCTGTGAGACCCCATAGACGGCAGCCCACCAGGCTCCCCTGTCCCTGGGATTCTCCAGGCAAGAACACTGGAGTGGGTTGCCATTTCCTTCTCCAATGCATGAAAGTGAAAAGTGAAAAGTGAAAGGGAAGTTGCTCAGTCGTGTCCGACTCTTAGCGACCCCATGGACTGCAGCCTACTAGGCTCCTCTGCACATGGGATTTTCCAGGCAAGAGTACTGGAGTGGGGTGCCATTGCCTTCTCCAAAATAAAACTGGCAAGGCTAAATGTAAGGTAAGGGAGTTAGAGAAGGTGAGGTTCAGAAAAAGGAGACCGGCACTTTACAGGAACAGATCACCTTTAATGAGGCGAGAAGGGGCAGCAGTCAGATTATCGAGCTGCTGTACTTATCCAAGAAAAGAGTAAGTATATATAGGCATGTATGTGGAAAGTTACTGGCTGGGAACTGGGTGTAACCATCCTTAATGTCCATTTTTTTCCTCTGGATGAGAGAGTTCTTTGTTTTGCATAGAATGGTGGGGAGGATCTGGAAGGGAGTTTTAACTTCAGGCTATTTTGAGCCATGTAACTTTTCTTTTTTTTTTTTTTTTGCCATATAACTTTTCTTCACTAAAAAAGATGGATGAGTCAAGGTTACAATTGAACCTTGCATGGCTTGAATAAAAGAAAAAACAAAAAATAAACAGAAATTAAAGATAATGAAAATGTTGTATGCTGTTATATCCAATATATTTAAGAAATTAGGTAAAATGAACAGATTCCTAGGACAATACAAATTACAAAAATTGTTTCAAGAATAAATAGAGAATCTAAATAATCTTATAATCATTATAAGTTTAACAGTTAGGAATCTTCCCATAAAGAAAAAAGAAATAGGCCTACACATTTTTAAGGCAAATTCTATCTTATTAATGGGCAATTCCATTCTCATACAAACCTCCCTAGCAAATGAAATAAGGAACAATATCTCCTAAGTCATTTTATGAGATTAATATAACCTTGATGCTAATAACAGAAGAGTATCTGAAGGGAAAATTAAGATCAAACATCCATGAGTTTTGAAGCAAAACCAAAATAATGGTAAACTGAATACAGGCAGTATATAAAAATGATCCAAAAGCTAGAAATACAAGTTTGTACATTAAGTGTTGTATTTAGAGAACTGAGACAATACAGTTAGAAATTAAACAAAGAGAGAGAGGAGGCAGGAAAAAGGAGAAAAGAAAAAAAGAAGGAAAGAATGAAGGAAAGAATGTCAAACTGTCATTGTTTGAAAATAGTATGATTGTTACCAAGTCCAAGCTTGCTCTGCTCACTGGACAACAGGCCAAGAAATTTACAAATGAGGTGTTGAGGCAAGGAGTAAAGACTTTATTCAGAAAGCCAGCAGACAGAGAAGGTAGCAGATTAGCGTTACCAAATACCCATCTCATCAGGGTCTGGATGTCAGTTCCTTTTTTAAAATCAGGGAGTGGGAGGAGGTGAGGAAGTAAGATAAAAAGGCCATTTACCTCACAAAATAGGAGAGGATGTATTAATTTCTTCTTTTCGGTAGCCATTCACAGGTGGGCAGGGTTCTCTGAAGCAGGTCATTATGTAAGATTATATAACAAAAGCAATGGTTAAAGTCAAAACAACAGATCCAACATGGAGTCAAAATTGGCCCTTCCCTGCTACATGATCATCAATATAGGAAAATGAATGCAATCAATAAAAAATTGTTAGTATTTGTAAAAGTGTAATAACATCATTGAATATAAAGTCAGTATTAAAAAGCTAATTGTATCTTTATACAGCAGAAATAAAATTTTAGAAAGTGTAACCTTTAAAAGACCTGTCTACAGTAACAAAGATAATATATATATATATATATATATATATATATATGAGAAAATGAAATATTTCTTGCCATATCAGTAAACAAGGATGTCCCAGTCATCAGTGATTGCAGCCCTTTAAGGTGAGCCCTAAGGGAAACTCTGGAAGAAGAGTATCTGTGAACTAGCAGCCATCAGGACTGCAGCCACTCCCTATGGTGAGCCCCAAGGAAGCTCAGGATGTGAAATAACACAGGATACTGACCCCAGATAGCTGAGATGCACATGAAAGGAATGATTTCAGTGAACCCAGACTCTTGCATTTTCCCATGCATAGAAAAGCACTAAATTCCTTAGCTTAGGATATCTGGTTTTCTTTAGTTAACAATAGTCTTTTGATGTTCAGACTATCTGCCCTTTGTTGCAAAATTTCTATATAATCTGCCTCCTCCCCTCATCTGCTTGGAGAAGTTCTCACAGGGTTACTTAAAATGCTGTCTCCCAGGCTTGAAGTCCTAATAATCCATACCAAATAAAACCCAACTTTCAACTTTTAGGTTGTGACTATTTTTTTTAGGTTGATATATGTATAGATAGATAATGATATAATTATGGACATAAAAAGATTTTTTTCCTAAAAGTAAATCTCATAAAAAACATACAAGCTATAAATCTTCCCAAAAGTTATGAAGAAAACCAGGTAAACTGAGAAACAAATCAAGAACTCAGAGTTGAATATTTAATATTATAAGAATATCAATTCTTAATCTATAGATTAAATTAGATGTCAATCAAATGCCCAAAATATTTTTGGAAATATGATAAGCTGATTGTAAAATGATCATGAAAGAAACAGAAAATTATAGCTGAGACAATCCTGAAAATGAGCAGGTAGAAGGAATTTAACCTTCTAGAAGATAAGACTTATAAATTAATTTTAATAGTAATTTACTAATTAGCAATAGTTTATGGTTCAAAGAAAAATGTATCAAATGAAATAGGGATATAAAATATAGACTCATTTTTTTAAGAAAACTTGATATATCTATCAGATCAGATCAGATCAGATCAGTCACATAGAGTTGGCTTATAGATAGAGAAAGAATTTTAAATTATTTAAATAGTGATAAAACCTCAGATGGAAAATACATTGCATTTCTATACAGTACACAAAATCAGCTATATGTGAATTAGAAATTTAAATGTGGTAAGCAAACATTTTTAAAGTGTTAAAAGTGTTAGAAATAAATATAAAAGCATATCTTATGAAATGGAATTATTTCAAAGCCCCAAAAGTTCAAAACCTAAAGAGACTGATAAATATAATTACAAATTGAATTCTATTTGCTTACCAAAAAAAAAAAAAAAAAACTTTAAAGAAAATAAAAAGACAAGTAATGCACTAGGGAAAGATATCTCCAACACATAAAAGTGGAAAATTATTAGAGTATATAAGGATCTGCAAATAGAAGCCAAGTTAATCACTCCAAATGAATAAGAGACATAAACAGACATTAAATAGAAATGGGCTTCCCTGATAGCTCAATTGGTAAAGAATCTGCCAGCAATGCAGGAGACCCCAGTTTAATTTCTGGGTTGGAAAGATCTCCTGGAGAGGGGACAGGCTACCCATTGCAGTATTCTTGGGCTTCCCTTGTGGCTCAGCTGGTAAAGAATCCATCTGCAATGTGGGAGACCTGGGTTCGATCCCTGGGTTGGGAAGATCTCCTGGCAAAGGGAAAGGTTTCCCATTCCAGTATTCCAGCCTAGAGAATTCCGTGGACTGTATAGTCCATGGGATCGCAAAGAGTTGGACAAGACTAAGCGACTTTCACTTTCATTTTAAATAAAAATGATACACAATCTCATTAATTAACAGGTAAATATCAATTAAAACTCCAAGATAAAACCAAATTTTACTCACCTGACTTCTTACATACCACAGATAAGAGTATCAATTTGTTCAGTCTCACGGGAGGAAAAAACAATTGTCCTTGTAAAGGACAAAAGAGATTATTTTTAATGGAATTGAGAGAATTGGCTAGCACAAAAGTAGGAAAACTTGTTCTGTAAAGGACCAGAAAGTTAATATTTTAGGGTTGCCCACATATGTTTGTTGCGTATTTTTTTCTTTTTAAAAACTCTTTAAAAATGTAAAAAAATTGTATGTGGAATCTAAGAAGCAGGCTACTACTGGATTTGGCTAGCCAGTGGTAGCTTGCAGATCCCTGGCTAGCAGATCCTGCAGGACTATCTGATTCTATTGGTCTGTACAACTTTGGCTGACTCTTTATTGGCCATGCTATTTTACAACTCTGCAAAGATATCCATTTTTGGAAATTGATAGGAAAGTACATGTATTCAAATATTTAGTAATTTGTAAGAAACTGATAGGAATCAAAATAATTATTGCTTAAAAAATACAAATAAACTTTTTCTGACAGAAATTCTGTTAATTTCCATTGAAAAGATAACCCCAAACATTACATTTAACTGGCACTGGCCAATCAGTTCAGTTCAGTTGCTCAGTTGTGTCCTACTCTTTGCGATGCCAGACTGCAGCACACCAGGCTTCCCTGTACATCACCAACTCTCTGAGCTTGCTCAAACTCACGTTCATTGAGTTGGTGATGCCATCCAACCATCTAATCCTCTGTCGTCCCCTTCTCCTCCCCCTTCAGTCTTTCCCAGCATCAGGGTCTTTTCCAATGAGTCAGTTCTTCACATCAGGTGGCCAAAGTATTGGAGTTTCAACTTTAGTATGAGTCCTTCCAATGAATATTCAGGACTGATTGCCTTTAGGATCGACTGGTTGGATATCCTTGCAGTCCAAGGGACTTTCAAGAATCTTTTCCAACACCACAGTTCAAAAGCGTCAGTTTTTCGGTGCTCAGCTTTCTTTATAGTCCAACTCTCACATCCATACATGACTACTGGAAAAACCATAGCTTGACAGACCTTTGTTGGCAAAGTAATGTCTCTGCCTTTTAATATGGTGTCTAGGTTGGCCATAGTTTTTCTGCCAAGGAGCAAGTGTCTTTTAATTTCATGACTTCAGTCACTATCTGCAGTGATTTTGGAGCCCCAAAAATAAAGTCTCTCACTGTTTCCATTGTTCTATTACTGGCCAATAGAATTTTGAAAAAAAATTATATATATACTTTAGCAAATCATTTTGAAAAATTTTTGCATTGTCTAGAAAAATTGAAGTACATGACATTCCAGCAATTTTACCTTCAAATGCATACTTGTGTACATGTGCATCTGGAGATGTGTGAAAGACTTCATGGCAACATTGTCTATAATAATAATAATATACAAGAAACAAAAGTCAACTTATGGAAGATTGGATAAACTATTCTAATACATTCATAAAATGGAATCCTAGAATATTACACAGAATGTAAAATAACCAATTGCAGCTAAACAAATCAATATGGATGACTCAGAAAGAAATTTTGAGTGAAAAAGCAAGCAAATCCTTTGCAGGATTGTGTAGATAAAAAGAAAACAAAAGATAAGATGATTAGGTAATCAAGGAAGTCATAGTTTAGTGAGTAAGACAAATACAAACAAACTTTTACAATAGAACATAGTTATTTTTGTAACTGAATAATATACAAAGTTCATTTGAAATATGTGACAGGGCATTTTTTTTTTATCATTGGGTACATCAGAACACTTCATCACTTAATATATTTCTTATTTGACTTGAGGTATTTGGCAGATAAAAGAGAGGATAAGAGCAGTCAAGACAGAGAGAACATAGAGAACCTTTCTATGTCCTGAATATTGTATGAGATACCTTGCAATAGTCTGATGACTTTGAGTAGCTAGTTATTGCTGAAGTGTAAAAGACATAGGGAGGAAGCAGGAGGTTTCTCAAGAGAAGACTGAAGAGAGGAACCAGATAATGAAGAAATTTGTATGTGCTACAAACTGTTTACATTTGGTTGCATGCAGTAGAGAGCATGGTAAAATCTGTACAAGGGAGAAATACTATCAGAGTGGTACATGAGAATACCTCTGCTGCATGGATGGTAATGGGAAGCACAGCTGGAGGAGGCAAAAAATGGAGGCAGAGAGACCTGTTAGAAAGCTAGTGCAATAGTTCTTATGAGAGGTGTCTTAAAAGCAAATGATCTAAGGCAATCAAAGGAGAGATTTTTGAGGTGGAATCATAGGACTTTGGATTTTTTTTTTTAATATTAAAGGTACAGAAGAAGGAATCTAGAATGATTCCTGTCGTTTGGGGCAAGGAGATGGATCTATCACTTCACTGAGACAGGGAACATTTGGTGGTGGTGAGTTATAGATAGAATGTAGAACAAATTGTTGAAATTGCTGTATTTCTGTGAAATGACAGAACGTAACAATGGGAAGTTTGTTGTTTCTGACAAACTGACAAAACATCTAAATATTTGTTATGTGCCAAAGGCAATCAGAGTCTTTCCTGGTGGCTCCAATGGTAAAGCATCTGCCTGCAGTGCTGGAGACCAGGGTTCGATCCCTGGGTTGGGAAGATCTCCTGGAGAAGGAAATGGCAACCCAACCTGGAGAATCCCACAGACGGACGGAGGAGCCTGGTAGGCTACATTCCATGGGGTCGCAAAGAGTCGGACATGACTGAGTGACTTCACTTTCACTTTCAAAGCAATCATTAATTGTGACAATGATACAAATAAGGCTCAGAAACATTGTAACACCAAGCTCTACTCATCAAGCAATTTTTTGATTGACGTGAAAGTGAAAGTGAAGTCACTCAGTTGTATCCGACTCTTTGTGACCCCGTGGACTGTAGCCCACCAGGCTCCTCTGCCCATGAGATTCTCCAGGCTTAAGAATACTGGAGTGGGTTGCCGTTTCCTTCTCCAGGGGATCTTCCTGACCCAGGGATCGAAGCCAGGTCTCCCGCATTGCAGACACTTTAACCTCTGAGCCACTGAAAATTGCATTTTAAAACATGGAATCGAGCCTCTTCTCTGGCTAAACTGTTCCATATGCTCTGATATTGTGGGGCAGGAAAATCCGTCTGGGGACAGGCTGCACTTACCCCTCACCTAGAACGTGACTAAGCTCAGTTACAAAGATGTGCTCATCCCTCACATCCCCAAGATGATTACATGTTTCATCTCAGCAACACTCTAACATTCCATCGCTGACACTGTACTGAGAAGGGGAAGGAGAGGCGGTTTTCCAGCACAACTTGTGCAGACACTCGGCATTCACAAGCCTGGAAACAATTCTGGCCTGAGGGAGCCCTGCCTGTGGCCGGCACTTTGAGGATGCCCATCACCACATACCAAGGAACATGTGCATCTGATTCACTCCCCTTAGACCTCTCAGATGCATTTCCTGTGGACATCTGTGGCCCTGGCTCTGGGGTAAGAGTGGGGAGTTGAATACAACACAGCAACAGCCACAGGAAGAATCCAGACTGTGGACAGCTGTTCAGCCTTGGCACAGTTCACCTTTAAATATCTGGTACTTTCTGACTCTGACTGTGGAGGGGGAAGAGGGATGTTTACAAATAGTCAAAACCAGGAGAAGCACGATAAAGAAAAGAAATGTGTCTTCTAAGCAATCCTGAAGAGGAAAGCTGGTATCTTACCTTGATATATTCATATTTTAAATATAATTGATTCCCAACTTCTTGAATGCCTAATGTTTGCAGGAAAAGTGCCAAATGAAATAGAAATATCTTGATTTTAGACTCATGTTTTCTGCTTTAGTTTCTACCAATTCATTTGCAAAGATAAAGCTGACCTTTAACCCCATCCATCTTAATCCTTTCCACCAGACAGTCATTCTTACCAATCAGATTATTACATTTACCTACATTCTTTAAGTTCAATTGTAAAGAAAACTTTAAAAACTTCAATCGGATCTGTACAAGCAGATGTATGTACCTAGTGGCTTTCAGTGTATATTTTTAATAATGTTCAAAATTTCTGAATGCCAATTCCTAAATAAAACCAACTGCTCATTGCTACAAGATACTTTTTAATGTAAAAAATCTTTTCAAGTATCGTGATTGGGGAATATTACTTAAAAAGTTTGTTCAATGTACATTAATGCATTGTAACTTTCAAAACTGGGCCAGGAAAATTAAAGAAATTTCACTAGGGAAAAATTGATGTACTTGAAAGCTTCAGACATATTAAACTGTGTGGTCTGCCATGTTTTTACTTCTATCAAACTAATTTTATTTGTATAGACAAGTTATTTGGAGAAGGAAATGGCAACCCACTCTAGTATTCTTGCCTAGAGAATCCCATGGTCAGAGGAGCCTGGTGGGCTGCTGTCCATAGGGTCGCACGGAGCCAGACACGACTGAAGCGATTTAGCATGCATGCATGCATTGGAGAAGGAAATGGCAACCCACTCCAGTATTCTTGCCTGGAGAATCCTGGGGACAGGGGAGCCTGGTGGGCTGCCGTCTATGGGGTCACACAGAGTTTGACACGACTGAAGTGACTTAGTGGCAGCAGCAGCAGACCAGTTATTGTCCCTTCCCCTAGTCCACCTGTGATATCTGTTGGTTTTGGGTAGAGGTGGCAGTTACATTCCAAAGGGAAAATAATCTCTTCCTGTTCTCTCTGGTTATGCTCATTTCCGGCTGCTTCTGGAGCTGGGTAGGAAGGCAAATCCCAAAGAGGTGTTTTTGCTGGGGTTGCCTGACATCACAAAGATAAGGAATAGGTTCAGTGTCATTCTTGCCAAATTGAGTCAGTATCTGGGTATTAAAATAGCTGAAGGTAATGGAGCCTATTCTCAGTTTGTTAAGCTGATGGTATTGCTTCCTACTCATCTGAAACTCAATGAGTTTCTTTCTGCTAAGGAATTCAGGGCCAGACTAATTTCTCCAAGAACTCTTTGAAGTAGGAGTTAATATAAAAGTAAAAAAGATTTCTCCATAAAGTACAATTTTTCTCCTCCTCCAGTATCTTCAGTAAATTGCTAGGGCACCATTTCACATTCTAGCAAGAAATTAATACTCCTATAAAGTGCCTCAGAGCGAAAGGGTCAGGTTAGTGCTCTTCATTTACTGGAATGTTCATCTTCCCTCTAGCCTTATCCCGGGCCTGGACAAAGCTCTCAACTCTGAGTTGTCCACTCTCTTACTGAAAGCCTTCAATTTTCTCGATTATTTCTTCTCCTGAAACCCTTAACACATATATTTCTTGAACTTTTAACTCAGCTTCTGCCATGCTATGCTAACACTGTGCCTACACTGGCCTCCCCTGTCCTCTTTTCCCTCTGTGTGTCTAGTAAACAAAGCATCTTTTCTTCTCTTTTCATCTCTCTACCGTTTCTTCCTTGATTATTTTTATCCATTCCCATTATCTCAGCTATGATATCATGACAGACAACTACCAAATTGATGTCAGTCTGTCCAGTGTATTTCCTGAGTGGTAGACCCAACTTTCTTTCCATCTGCAGGAAACTCCACATACCCATGCTCTTATGAACCCATACATTTTATAGAATTACCATTGTCCCAGGTCACCTAGGCTTTACACATTCAAGTGACCTTTAATGACTTCTTTATTACTAACCATACAATAGGTTTCCAAATCCTAATGTTTTTACCTCTATAGGATCTGCTATATTCTTCCCCTATACCCTATTCCAAAGCTAACATTAACCAGCATGAATGCTCTTACTTTTTCTGAATTATTATACTAACATTTTAACTATTATTCTTACAAATGCACAATTTCATCTTTTCTTTATGCCAATTTATTGTTCACTATACTCTCTGGTAGATTGTTTTAAATAGAAGCTCAGATTATTTCACTCCTCAACTGTTCAAAAACTTTCAATAATTCCCTACTGCTGTAGACTTCTGCAGTCTAAAATGTTACTCATGCTACACTAAATTTAGTAAAACTTGTTAAGTGTGTGGTGGGCCAATTAGAATGGGAAAGGTGTTTATAAGTACAGAGACTTCAAGCAAAGTAGTTGATAATAACACCAATGATACTGTATCAGACACGCTTATGGTATCCAAGTTTTGGGGGGGCATTATTTTGGCTTCAACAACTTTATTAATGTTTAATTGACATATATTTAAGTGTACAACTTGATACATTTTGGCATATGTACATATCAATGGAAGACTCATTGCAAGATAATAAATTTATCCGTCACTCTCCAAAAATCCCTTCTGCCCCTTGATAATCTTTCTCTCCTGCCCCTCCTCTACCTTTCTCTTATCCTTAGGCAACATTTAATGGGCTCTCTGTCACTATATGATAGTTTTCACTTTCTAGAATTTATGTAAATATAATCACATATATATGTATATTTATTAATATGTAGTTAGTTACTTAGATTTATAAAAGTATACTCTTTTTTTGCCTGGCTTTTTCACTTAAAATAGTTATTCATCCATTTAATAGCAAAAGTCTGTTTGTTTTTTTTTAATTGTTGAGTGGTGTCATCGTATGGATACACCACAGCTTGCTTAGCCATTAGTCCTTGTGCTGTTTCCCATTTAGGCTACTACAAATAAAACTGCTATGAAAATTAATGTGCAAGTCTTTGTACAAGCATATGAGCATATGCTTTCATTTCTCTTGGATAAATACCTAGGAGTGCAATGATTGGATATGGTAGTCATGTTTAACTTTTCAGCAAACTGCCAAACTGTTTTCCAAAGTGGCTGTAGCTTTCTTTCTTTTCACCAGTAATGTATAAGGGTTCTGTTTGGTCCACATCCTTGCCAACACTGGCATGGTCAATCTTTTAATTTTAGCCATTGGGTCAGATACATAGTAATGCCTCATTGTGATTTCAATGTATATATTTTTTAATTACTAGTGACTTTGAATCTTTCCATGTGCCTGTTTTTTTATCCTTATATCTTGCTTGTTAAAGTGTCTATTAAAAAACAATTTAAAAAACTTTCAATAAGGTAAGTAATATTCAATTGATACTCAGATATGCCAAACTCACTAACATAATATACAAATGTGGCTAGCAGAAAGCAGTTGTATAGCATAGGGAACTCAGCTCAGTGCTCAGAGATGACCTAGAGGGGTGGGATGGGAGTGGATGGGAGGGAGGCTCAAAGGTGGGAGATATATATATATATATATATATATATACACACACACACACACACTATAGCCGACTCATGTTGTTGTACAAGCAGAAACCAACACAACATTGTAAAGCAATTTTCCTCCAAATACACACACATGCACACAAATGACTGAAATTTGGGAAAAGCTGCTTTAATATTTATCCTAATTACTTTAAAACTATGCTACCCAAGAAATGAGAGTTTACATGGGGGTGCCTTCATTATTGGCAACTGGTAAGCAAGGAGAGATGAACAAACAAATTTAGGGTGCCCAACCTTGGGACCAATCATAACAGCTCATAATATTTATTTATAGGAAATAGGAAATATCAGAAAATGCAAAGAAGACAATAATCATCTGTGTTCGTTTGTGCTATCATTTCCTTTCAGTGCACATCCTGTACTCTCTTTCTATGTCCATATGGATTATTTTGGGGCTTCCTTGATGACTCAGTGGTAAAGAACCTGCCTCCCAATGCAGGAGACGCAGGTTCAATCCCTGAGTTGCGAAGACCCCCTGGAGAAGGAAATGGCAACCCACTCTAGTATTTTTGCCTGGGAAATCCCATGGATAGAGGAACCTGGTGGGCTACAGTCTATGGAGTCTCAAAGAGTCAGACACAGCTTAGCTACTAAACAACAACACGTTATTTTATAAATAAGATTGTGTCATTATTTTATATATTTCTTTAAGAAATAAATACTGGAAAAGGTTTATTTTCTGTCATTACATAGTCTTTGAAAGTTGATTTTTGAAACAGAGTACTTAAACTGTGAGCCTCAGTTTCACTTCTACAAAGTGAGAGGTGGACTATATGATATCTAGAATACTTTCCTGCTCTAACACTCCTTGATTCATTAGGTGAATCAGCTAGAAGCTCTTGAATGGCTTAAAAATATCAGTCCCTCCTTATTCATCCTAGAAGGCACTATACATATGGAGCTGTCCATGTAAAAGTAGCTCCATATACAGCAGTGACAGTAATTAGGAACATCAGTGCATATCAGTACAATTTGGGTTCATATTTAAAGCTACTGTTCTTTTACAACCACAGTGTCTTATTATGTATGGAAAGCTTCTTCTAGTTAATCTCTGACCTCTCACTTCACCTCAGCTTTGGTTGCTCTGGACAATGACTGCCTGTTTATTTAAGGCACCTCCTAGTGCTCTACAAGGTAGATTGTGTTTATGTCATATAGCTCATATTTTAAGTTAGATAATACAAAACTCACCCTGATGAAAGAATGCCTAAAGTGGTCAATTAAAAAAAAAAGAATTCACACAGATTGTCTTTGAAGAAACTGCCAAACACTACTTTATTGGGCTTAATAATGTTCCCACTCCAAATTCATGTCTTTTTGGAACCTCAGACTAAGAATTTATTTGGAAATAAGGTCATTGCAGTTATAATTCATTAAGATGTGGCCCTATTGGAGTGCATGCATGCTGAGTCATTCGGTTGTGTCCGTCTCTGTTACCCCATGGACCATAGCCCTCCAGGCTCCTCTGTCTAGGGGACTTCCCAGGCAAGAATACTAGAGTAGGTAGTCATTTCCTTCTCCAGGGGATCATCCCAATCCAGGGATTGAACCTGTATTTCCTGTGTCTCTTACACTGTAGGTGGATTCCTTACCACTGAGCCATCTGGGAAGTCTTGAAATAGAGTGAGTCTTAATTTAGTATGCCTGATGTCCTTGAAGAGAAAAGACTCAGAGCAGAGTCACGCAGGGAGAAGGTGACCATGCAACAGTCAAGGCAAGGGTTAGAGTGGTGCTTCTACAAGCCAAGGAATGCCAAGGGTTGCTACCAACAAGTACCAGAAGCTAGAAGAGGCAAGAATGAATTCTCCCTTACAGACTTTACGGGGAGCCTGGCCCTATTTACACTTGGCTTTTGAATTTCTAGCTTCTAGAGCAGTGACACAATAAATGTCATGATTGTTTTAAGCAGCCAGTGGTGGTACTATGTTAAAAATGTCCTTGGGAGACTAGGACTAGGTATCCTAGTCCAGATACCTAGGAGCTCACTGAGTACACTGAAGGGAAAGATTTTCTAAGTAAAGGTGCCAGCATGTTCAAAGGCAAAGGAATAGAAGGGTCCTATTAACACAATTGAGTTATAATTCAACATGCTATGTGTGGTTAAATGAATAATAAATACAACCAGTGATGTTCCTTATCATGCTGTACAATTGAGCATATGCCACAGGAAGAACACGAGAAATGAGACACAGACTTTAGCCTGTTTTTTTTTTTTTTTTTTAAGCTGGTCACCATGCCTCTCATCTGGAGAAGGCAATGGCAAGCCACTCCAGTACTCTTGCCTGGAAAATCCCATGGATGGAGGAGCCTGGTGGGCTACAGTCCATGCGGTCGCCACGAGTCGGTTGCGACTGATCGACTTTACTTTCACTTTTCACTTTCACACAATGGAGAAGGAAATGGTAACCCACTCCAGTGTTCTTGCCTGGAGAATCCCAGGGACAGCAGAGCCTGGTGGGCTGCTGTCTATGGGGTCGCACAGAGTCGGACATGACTGAAGCGACTTAGCAGCAGCAGCAGCACGCCTCTCATTGAGTATTTCGCAAATTGGAGGGTTCATACAGTTGTTAAATATAGTTTTTAAAAAAGCACCATGGCCCCAAACACTTCATCTGGTACTCAACTGAAGAAACAGTTCTATTCCAATATGAACTAAAATTGGATATCTTAATTACTCAGAGATCATTAATAAGTTTCCAGTTTAGCAACTTTCTAATGGTTTACAAGAGTAATTTTGGCTCTACCTAATTTTTGTCTATCACTGGACTGATCTACAGTGAAGATTCTACTTCACTGTAAAAGGTTATAAAATGACAAGTTTTCTGTTTCTATTCTCCTCAGAATTGGAGGGCAGGGTGTAGGTCATTAACAGGTAAGCAATTATTATTTTCTTCTTTATCAGGTCAATGAAGTATTGAGAAAGTTTACAAAGCTATTTTTCACAGTTTGTTCTTGTATGATCCTTTTAAGGATACTACAAACTGCCATATATATTAAATAGCTACATATATTTACCCACATTTGTATAGCATATGAACATATATATGCATCTGTGTGCATGTGTACAGTGGGGAAGCTGAGATGGGAGAAATTAAGGAATTTTCTGAAGTTCATTGATTAATAATGATAAAATCTAGCATATTAATTTAAGTATTCTAACTTCAAATTTAGCATCTTTCCCACTTGAGTTTGATGACTAATTATATATACATGATTTTCAAGCAAAGAGGTTCTCAACCAGGAATTTTTTGTTTTCTAGACAATATTTGACAATTTCTAGAGACATTTTTAGTTGTCCCACTGAGGGGATACTGCTGGCATCTGATGAACAGAGGTCAAGATAACCTCTGAAAATTTTACTATATATAGGATATTTTCTCAGAGAAAGTTATTCAGTCCAAAATGTCAAGAGCTAAGGTTGAAAACTGTGATCTAGCATAATGGCTAATAATAAATATCTTTATTAAATATTTATCAGATACCAAGCATTGTGCTAAATAAATCATTTCTAAACAATGGTTTCTTTATCCTCAAGATATTCTTGATTTAGTACATAGTATTATGAATACCATTTTACAAATGAGGAAACTAAAGGTTGGAGAAATTAATCTGTCCCAGCAAATGATGGGCTACAAGTCAAGCATGGGTGTTTTTGTTGCAAAAGACTCTGCGTTTAACTGCTACATTCTGTCTCATTGACAGAAAGGTCATCATATGACACTGTGTGATTCTAAATAATTTTTGTTAAATATTATTTTATAGTTTGGTTGCCTTTGCATGATAACAACTATTGCATCTTTTATAAGATGATGATATGGTATAAAATTTGCTGAGATCAGTTGGCATAACAAAATCAATCACATAATTAACACAGGATCCAGTTATATTGCCTTAAAAATAAATATTTCTTCCTGAATTATATCTTGAAAAGCTAGAAATACAATTTTTAAATCCTTTTTTACCTCTTTTAAGATAAAATTTATAAAGTAATTCTATGATCAGCAACTTCTTTTTAGCTATATCATGGTTAAGAAATTAAAAAAAAAGGACCAGAAGACCTTATGAGTTTGAATTAGAAAGAATTGGCTTATCTATAATAGCAGACTAAATGCGCTCAGTCACTTTAGTTGTGTCCCATTCTTTGTGACCCTATTGACTGTAGCCTGCCAGGCTCCTCTGTCCATGGGATTCTCCAGGCAAGAATCCTGGAGTAGGTTGCCATGCCCTCCTCCAAAAGTGAAAGTCACTCAGTCATGTCCGACTCTTTGCGACCCCACGGACTATGCAGTCCATGGAATTCTCCAAGCCAGAATACTGGAGTGGGTAGCCTTTCCCTTCTTCAGGTGATCTTCCCAACCCAGGGATAGAACCCAGGTCTCCTGCATTGCACGTGGATTCTTTACACTGAGCTATCAGGGAGGATCTTCCCAACCCATGTCTCCTGTGTCTCCTATATTGCAGGCAAATTCTTTACCCACTGAGCCACCTAGGAAGCCCCAGCAGACTGTGTAATTCAGAGCAAAATTTCTATTGTGAACAACAGAAAAAGCAAGGAAGATAATATAATAAAATAGTGGGACATCAAAGGGTCAAAATCCAGGAGAAAAAGATCACCTAGGAAGTGAGCCCTCAGTTTGGAGCACTGTTCCTCCAGGGTCATACGCTCATATTTGAAGAGATGTCTGAGAGCCTGAGATGAAGCAGTGCTTTTCACAGTTTTGCACAACTAGATTTAAAAAAAAAAACAAAAAACAAAAATTGAGTATAGCACCAGCCAATAGAAAACAAATGAAACAGTAAATGTCTCACTGCTTTGAGTTGAGACTGCACTTTAAGAATTAAAGTGTTTGAAAATAACCTGTTTCTTCTAGGAACTGAAGTTCAGTGTAAAACACATCTATCCCTTAAATTGAATTAAGGTAACCCAGCATTGTTAGCCCCTCACCAGTAAAGAAACCTGTTTCAGTATTCTTGCCTGGAAAATTCCATGGACAGAGGATCCTGGTGGGCCCTCTGAGTCACAAAGAGTCACAGGGGGTCACAAAGAGTCAGACACAGCTGAGCATGCATACACCAGTAAAGAAGCAAATCTAAATCCTCCATGGTTTAGAAAAATTATTTCAAAAAATAATATTACACTATGCTTAGAATTGTTCCACAGTTTTTAATACACAATTTTTAGCACTCAGTCAAAAATAAACAGGCACATGAGCAAAAGAGAGAAAGGAAACAAAACATTGGATAAACAATATACAAGAGAAGTGACTGAGAAGTAATGGACACTGGAATTATCAAAAATAGATTTTAAAATAATTCAGTTCAGTTCAGTTCAGTTCGGTGGCTCATTTGTGTCCGACTCTTTGCAACCCCATGAATCACAGCACGCCAGGCCTCCCTGTCCATCACCAACTCCCGGAGTTCACTGAGACTCACGTCCATCGAGTCAGTGATGCCATCCAGCCATCTCATCCTCTGTTGTCCCCTCCTCCTCCTGCCCCCAATCTCTCCCAGCATCAGAGTCTTTTCCAATGAGTCAACTCTTTGCATGAGGTGGCCAAAGTACTGGAGTTTCAGCTTTAGCATCATTCCTTCCAAAGAAATCCCAGGGCTGATCTCCTTCAGAATGGACTGGTTGGATCTCCTTGCAGTCCAAGGGACTCTCAAGAGTCTTCTTCAACACCACACTTCAAAAGCATCAATTCTTCAAAATAATTATGATTATTATGATCCAAGACATAAAAGCCAAGCTTGAATACTTTTTCATATAGCTGGAAACTTAAAAAAAAAAAAGAACTAAATTTGAAGATAAATATAGGATTATTTACCTTGAATCTAAGTCAGACAAACAAATCAAAAGAAAACAAAAATTACCCAGAACAAAACACTAGGAAACAAAGGGGTGGACAATAAAGAAAAGAAGGTAAAAGGCAGGAGGATACAGAATACATTGAGAAGATCTGACATACTTGTAACTGAAGTCCCAGAGGAAGAGAGAAAGTAGGGTAGAAACATTGTTTGGAGATAGTGCCTAAGAATTTTCCAAAACTGATAAAAGGTATCAATCAACTAATTCAGAAAGCTGAAGCTAAATTTAAAAAGAAATAAATATGAAAGGAATGGTTTCAGTGAGCCCAGAGTCCTGTATCTTCCTATACACAGAAAAGATAAGTCCTTGAGGTCAGTAGATGTCCAATATGTCTTATGGGGAAGAGCAGAGAAACACTCCAGAGGGAATGAAAAGGCTATGCCAAAGTGGAAACAGTGCTTAAATGTGGGTGTGTCTGATGGTGAAAGTAAAGTTGGATGCTGGAAAGAACAATATTGCAGAAGAACCTGGGATGTTAGATCCATAAATCAAGGTAAACAGGAAACATCAAGCAGGAAATGGCAAGACTGAACATTAAACTCTTAGGAATCAGTGAACTAAAATGGACAGGAATGGGTAAATTTAATTCAGATGACCGTTACATCTACTACTGACGGCAAGAATCCCTTTGAAGAAATGGGGTAGTCTTCATAGTCAACAAGAGAGTCCAAAATACAGTACTTGGGTGCAATCTCAAAAACAACAGAATGACCTTGCTTCATTTCCAAGGTAAACCATTCAACATCATAGTGATCAAAGTCTATGCCACAACCACTGATGCCGAAGAAGCTGAACTCAAATGGTTCTATGAAGATGTACAAGAACTTCTGGAACTAACATCAAAAAAAGGTGTCCTTTTCATCACAGGGGATTGGAATACAGAAGTAGCAAGAGATACCTGGAGTAACAGGCAAGTTTGGCATTGGAGTACAAAATGAAGCAGGGCAAAGACTAACAGAGTTTTGTCAAGAAAACACACTGATCATAGCAAACACACTCTTCCAACAACACCAAAAATGACACTACACATGGACATCACCAGATGTTCAATACCACTTCCCTGGTGGCTCATATGGTATATCATCTGCAGGCAATGCAGGAGACCTGGGTTTGATCCCTGGGTCAGGAAGATCCCCTGGATAAGGGAATGGCTGCCCACTGCAATATTCTTGCATGGAGAATGCCATGAATAGAGGAGCCTGGCAGACTACAGTTCATGGGGTGTCAAAGAGTCAGACACAACTGAGCAGCTAACACTTTTTCACACATACTTTGGCTTTGGAATACAAAATGAAGTAGGGCAAAGGCTAACAGAGTTTTGCCAAGATAACATACTGGTCATAGCAAACATCCTCTTCCAACAACATAAGAGATGACTCTACAAATGGATGTCACCAGATGGTCAATACCGAAATCAGATTGATCATATTTTTTGTACCCAAATATAGAGAAGCTCTATATAGTCAGCAAAAAGTGAGCTGACTGTGGCTTAGATCAATGGCTCCTTATTGCAAAATTTTGGCTTAAAATGAAGAAAGTAGGGAAAACCACTAGGCCATTAAGGTAGGACATAAATCAAATCTCTTAGGATTATACAGTGAGAGTGATGAATAGATTCAAGGGATTAGATCTGGTAGACAGAATGACTTAAGAACTATTGATGGAGGTTCATAATGTTGTACAAGAGGTGGTGATCAAAGCCATTTCAAACAAAAAGAAATTGTGGTTATCTGAGAAGTCTTTACAAATAGGTGAGAAAAGCAAAGAAGTACAAGGGAAAGGAGAAAAGGAAAGATATACTAAGCTGAATGCACAAAGCCTTTGGGCTTCTCTGGTGGCTCAGACTATAAAGAATCTTGTCTGCAATTCAGGAGATCCAGGTTCCATTCCTGGGTTGGGAAGAGCCCCTGGAGAAGGGAATGGCTACCCACTCCAGTATTCTTGTCTGGAGAATTCCATAAACAGAGGAGACTCACAGAACAGACTCACAAAGAGTTTGACATGACTAAGTGACTAACACTTTCTTAAATGAACAATACAAAGAAACAGAGGAAAGCAACAAAATGGGGGAAAACTAGGGATCTCTTCAAGAAAATTGGAGATACCAAGGAAACATTTCAGGCAAAGATAGGTACAAATAAAGGACAGAAATAGCAAGGACCTAACAGAAGCAGAAGAGATTAAGAAGAGGTGGCAAGAATACACAGAACTATACAAAAAAGGTCTTAATGACCCATATAATCACAATAGACAGAGAAGGCAATGGCACCCCACTCCAGTACTTTTGCCTAGAAAATCCCATGGATGGAGGAGCCTGGTAGGCTGCAGTCCATGGGGTCGCTAGAGTCGGACACGACTGAGTGATTTCACTTTCACTTTTCACTTGCATGCATTGGAGAAGGAAATTGCAACCCACTCCAGTGTTCTTGCCTGGAGAATCCCAGGGACAGGGGAGCCTGGTAGGCTGCAGTCCATGGGGTCGCACAGAGTCGGACACGACTGAAGTGACTTAGCAGCAACCACAATAGGGTGGTCACTCACCTAGAGCCAGACATCCTTTAGTGTGAAGTCAAGTGGGCCTTAGGAAGCATTACTATGAAAAAGTTAGTGGAGGTGATGGAATCCCAGTTGAGCTATTTCAAATCATAAAAGGTGATGCTATGAAAGTGCTGCACTCAATATGCCAGCAAATTTGGAAAACTCAGCAGTGGCCACAGGACTGGAAAAGGTCAGTTTTCATTTCAATCCCAAAGAAAGGTAATGCCAAAGAATGTTCAAACTACCATACAATTGTGCTCATTGGACATGCTAGCAAGGTACTGCTTCAAGCTAAGCTTCAATAGTACATGAACTGAGAACTTCCAGATTTATAACCTGGGTTTAGAAATGGCAGAAGAACCAGAGATCAAATTGCCAACATTTGCATCATAGAAAAAGCAGGGGAATTTCAAAAAGCATTTACTTCTGTTTCGTTGGCTATGTGAAAGACTTTGACTGCATGGATCACAACAAATGGTGGAAAATTCTTAAAGAGATTGGAATACCAGATTATCTTACCTATCTCCTGAGAAACCTGTATGTGTGTCAAGAAACAACAGTTGGAACCAGATATGGAACAAGTGACTAGTTCAAAATTGGGAAAGAAGTATGTCTGGGCTGTATATTGTCACCCTGCTTGTTTACCATATATAATAGAGAGAACATCATGAAAAATGCCAGGCTGGATGAATCTCAGTCTGGAATCAAGATTGCTGGGAGAAATATCAACAACCTCAGATACTCAGATACCACTGTAATGTTAAAAAGTGAAGAGGAAATAAAGATCCTCTTGAGGAGGGTAAAAGAGGAGAGTAAAAAATTTGGCTTAAAACTCAATGTTCAAAAAACTTAAGATCATGGCAGCTGGTCCCATCTCTACATGGCAAATACATTGGGGAAAAAATGGAAACAGTGACAGATTTTATTTTCTTGTACTCCAAAATCACTGCAGATGGTAAGTGTAGCCATGAAATTAAAAGGCACTTGCTCCTTGGAAGGGAAGTTTTCACAAACCTAGACAGCATTTTAAAAAGGAGAGACATCACTTTGCCAACAAAGGTACATATAGTCAAAGCTATGGTTTTTCCCAGTAGCCATGTAGGTTAGAGTTGGACCACAAAGAAGGCTGAGTATAGGAGACACAGGTTCCATCCCTGTGTCAGGAAGATGCCCTGGAGAAGGAAATGCAACCTACTCCTGTATTCTTGCCCGGGAAATCCCATGAACAGAGGAGCCTTGGGGGCTATCGTCCATGGGGTCACAAATGAGTCAGACATGACTTCACAACTAAACAACAATATCATAATAACCATGTTGAGGGCTAAAGTCAAGGAGATAAATCCCAAAAGCAGTTAACAGAGAAGCAGTGGGGGTTGGAGAAACAGAATTTACCTTTAGTTTTGTCAGTATTGTTAACTGTTTCTCTAAAGTTTCATTTCTGTTCTGATTTCTTCTCAGATGCCTGGTTACTTTAAATTGAGTGTCGGAGATTGTATACAAAAATTTTGTGATATAGCTCCAAGCCTGTAAGTATATTACCTTCCTCCATAAATATTTATGTTCATTTCTTACAGGTAACTAGGGACAAACACTCTGGAACTCAAAGAACTAACAATTAGGGTAATAGCTGAATTTTCAACATGAAGAATGGAAGCCCAAAGGCAATGGAAAGATAGTCTTTAAAGTTTTGAACGAATTTTGTTGTTGCTTAGTCACTAAGTCATACCCAGCTCTTTTGCAACCTGTAGCCTGGACTTTAGCCTGCTAAGCTCCTCTCTCTGTCCATGGGATTTCTCAGGCAAGAATACTGGGGTGGATTGTCATTTCCTTCTCCAGGGAGTTTTCTCAACCTAGAGATTGAATCTATCTCTCCTGCTTGGCAAGGATATTCTTTGCACTGAGTCACCAAGGAAGCCTTTTTGAAAGAATAGTTTCTTCAAAAAAGAAGATAAATTAAAGGCATGCATGCTTTCCAGGTTGCTTCAGTCATGTCCAACTCTTTATGACCCTATAGACTGTAGCCTGCTAGGTTCCTCTGTCCTCGGGATTCTCCAGGCAAGAATACTGGAGTGGGTTGTCGTACCCTCCTCTAGAGGATCTTCCTAACCCAGGGATCAAATCTGCATCTCTTATGTCTCCTGTACTGGCTGGTGAGTTCTTTATCACTAGCAGCACATGAAAAGCCCCTAAACTAAAGATATTTGTTACCAAAAGATCCATATTTTGCCTATGGAATAGGATGCAGGTGAAAGTTCAAAAAGGCTGGAAGGAATGATGAGCAAGATGAAGGTAAATAGGTAAATCTATATAAATGTTAAGTGTTTGAAAATTAACTCTAGAAAAAAAATTACAATATATGACAAGGATGCCAACTACCACCATTTAAATTTAAAACATGAAAGAAAATATTGTAACTAAGGCAATTAGTCAGAATGAAGAAAGAAAGTGTTACAAGTTTTAGAAAGGAACAAATGTAACTGTTGTTATTCTCAAATGTAATGTACCTAGAAAATCTAAAAGAACCTATAGATAAATTGTTAGAATTAATAGATGTGCTTATGAAGGATAAAATATATAAAAAGCAAATACAAAAAATCAAGTGCATTTCTATATACCTGTAACAAATACAAGTTTATAATTGTGATATTCTGATTTTTTTAGTAAGAAATAAATATTTGATCTTTGTTTCTATCTGGCACAGAACTATGGAAACCCTCAGAATTTCCAAAGTGATGCGCATAATAAAGGTGTCTTTGTTAATGAGGTGACTTTTGGAAAGTCCCTAGTCATCTAAGGATGGGAGTTGGTTGCCTGAGAAACCAACTGATGTTGGAATTTTCAGTCCCACTTCTATCCCTGGCCTCTGGGAAAGGGAGAGGGGCTGGAAATTGAGTTTAATAACCGAGGACCAAAGATTTCATTGATCATGCCTAGGTAATGAGGTCTCTATAAAAACTCAAAGTATCAGGGTTTGGAGAGCTTCTGGGTTGGTAAACACATGGAGATTTGGGGAGAGCGGTGCTCAGAGAAGGCATTGACGCTCCTCATCCTTTCTTCATACCTTGCCCCGGTGGACCTCTCCCATTGGGCTCTTCTTGAATTATACCCTTTTATGATAAACCCGGTTTGATCCCCGAGTCAGGAAGATCCCCTGGAGAAGGGAATGGCTACTCACTCCAGTATTCTTGCCTGCGAAATTTTATAGGCAGAGGAGCCTGGCAGGCCACAGTCCATGGGGTTGCAAACAGGCATGACTGAGCAACTAGCACTTTCACCTTCTTTTTCACTTTTCATAATAAATCAATAACCTTGTGAGTAAACTGGTTTCCTGAGTTCTGTGAATCGCTCTACCAAATTAACTGAAACCAAACAGGGGGTCGTGGGAAACTGACTGATAGCCAGTTTGTTAGTAGCTCAGGCAATAATCGGGACTTGCTATTAGCACCTGAAATGGAGAGCAGTTTTGTAGAACTGAACTCTTAACCATGGAATCTGGTGCTATCTGCAGGTATATGTGTCAGAATTGAGTTAACTTTACAGACACATAGCTGATGCCAGGGAACTATTTGGGAAAAAAAAAAAAAAAACCACACTTCAAAAATATTATCAGGATCTTAGTAATAAATGGTTGCTATGGTAAGAGTCCCCTCCATGACTTCTTAACTCAGAACAAAGTTGAATAAAGAATGTGTGATACTTTTTATTTGTATGGCTGGCACATGTAGCCTTTTAATATGTTACATGGCAATTATCCTTTTGTAAATATAAGGCATACCTTAGACCAGTTCTAAAACATTCAGGTTTATCTTTAGCCATCCTTGCACCCAAGTCCCCTTCCCAACTCACCCTCATTGAGAAAGTTCTGTTCTTTCTCAACGTCATCAGGACCTCAGGACATTCCTTCCATTACAACCATCAGTTTCTATCTGCTCTCTGGGAAGGATCTGAGGATCTAAAATCTTGACATATTAGGTCTGGGAAAAGTCTTAGGTTATTCTTGTTCAACCCCTTACATTTTACAAGGGAATAAACTGAAGACAAAAAAGGCCAATATACTTGCTGTAAACCACCTGCTCTATGGGAAAGATGCCTTAGTAAACCATCATGACCATAGGCATTTCAATGAACAGATTAAGAATGCTTCCAGCTATAAAGAAGGATCTTTAATAGCATGGTTTCAGCTTTCCCCTAGCCCAAAGGGACATTTGCGGATCAGAAGCAGTTTTACATATACAAAACTACATTCTTTTGCTGCAACTCTCAGGACATTGATTTTCCCTCAGTTTCCCAAAGATCAAGAATGAAGGTCTATTCTTGACGTCAATAACCTCTGACCAAGCGACCTAAAGCAATTTTAGGTGGCGTATAGTTACCTTCTACCCTTATCCTTATCAGTCAAGAGAGTGATCAACTGAGCAACAACTCCTGCTTTCAGACTCTGGATCTAGTTGCCCCTTAGCCAAATCCATTCAACAACCTCTTTACTGAATTTTCATATTATTAATTTTTTTTCATTTTGTTTTCCTCTGTTCACTATATTTTTATTAATAATGGTAACTGTTGCTTCTTTAATATATGGTTTATTCTGTTCTCTGAGAATGATTACATCAAATTGCTTTCCGATTGAATGAACACATAAAATTTTAAATTACTTAAAATTTAAGAATTGCATAAATTGTCTTTATACTCTTGAGTTTTTTCAATTTTCTTAAAAAAAAAACCCTCTTTTGGTCATGATATATATTTGTTTTCTTCTTCAAACTTTATATACTTTTGAGTTAAACTTGCTAGCAATTTATCTAAGATGGTGGCATCTTCATTCAAAAATGAAGTAGGGGTGTAACTTCTGTTTTCTATGAAAGGCAAACAGTGTAATGGTCGATAGCTTGTCTCCTAGAATCAAGTTACTCGACCTGCATTCCAGTTCTACAATTTACTAACTGTGAAATCTTGAAGTTATTTAGCATCTCTGTGTCTAAGTTTTCTTATCTGCAAAGTTTTAATATACATCTATCTCATAAGCATTTTGTGAGAGTTAAATGTGTTTATATTCCTAGGACCCTTAAATAATGCTTATTATATACTAAAAGCTCCTTTTCGGTATTAGCTGTTGAGAATTGGAATGTTTTCTGCCATATCAATAAACAAGGATGTGACAGTCATCAGTGATTCTAGGTCTCCAGTGTAAGTTCCTGAGCGCTAAGGGTGCTCAGGGAGGAGAAAAATACCTGTGGTCTAATAGCCATCAGATTGCAGTCATTCCCTGTGGTGAGCCCAAGGAAGCTCAGGATAACGCAGGTTACAGGCCTCAGGATAGCTGAGGTCCATATGAAAGGAATGATTTCAGTGAACTCGGACTCTTGCATCTTCCCATACATAGAAAAGCACTAAATTCCTTAACTTAGGATATCTGGTTTCCTTTAACTGACAATCATCTTTTGATATTCAGACTACCTGCCCTTTGTTGCAAAACTTCTATATAACCTGACTCCTCTCCTCGCCTCCTCAGAGTAGTTTTCTCAGGGTCACTTGAGATACTGTTTCCCAGGCTTGAAGTCCTAAAAAATCCCACCAAATAAAATATAACTCAACTTTTAGGGTGTGAATATTTTTTAAGTTGACACTCATTCTCTAGCCATGTTTTGATATCAATATGCTAACTTCACAAAATATCCTTGGAAGTGATCCTTCTTTTTCTAGATCTGGAAACACTTTAAAAAGCAGCAGAATTATTTATTCCTTGAAGATTTAAAATAACTCAGTTATGAAATCATTCGGAACCTGTATCCGTTGGAGAGGGTAGTGCTTTGACAAATGCGTATTTTCTTCCTCTTCTTGGAGTAATTTTGGAAATTGGTGTTTTACTGGAAAATTACACTATGTACAAAATATCAAGATGCTTTAAATATATCAATATTGAGTTTTATTTTCAATCTTTTTCCTGTTGAGGTTTAAACAATTGTGGTTCACTTTGTGGCATTTTCAGAGTCAGGGTACAGTTTCATTTACCAACTTATTCATTGTGTGTTTGTTTTCCATTCATTTCTGGTGTCAATTTTAAAATAATTTTCTTTTCCTGGGTTTTAATTTTCTAACTTATTAAGTGAAATGTTTAGTTTGGTTTTTGGCACAAATGCTGGATAACGGCTTTAAAAGTGTGAAGAAATGGCTAAGAGATGTTTCTTCTATTTTTCTAATTTTAGCATGATCTATTTACATGTTCTTTGTTATGATTACATTCCCATTCATTAGTTTATTTATTCATTCTTAAGTATTATTTAGAACTAGACATTGTCCGTGGTGCTGGCAGTGGGGGTAGGGCAGTGAACAATAAAATGGACCACTGTCATTGACAAGAAAAAAATCCAGTGGTTAAATGTCCTTTAAGAAGAAAGAGATGCTCTTTCTCTTTCTTGGGGTCTGAACTGAAAGGCTTCTACCATGTAACATTTTGAGTCAATCATGATCAGGCATCTTTATTAAAAGTCTTGACAATTTTAACAGCATAAATGTATTAATACTATTGTTATTATTTATAGGGGTTCATAAAAGCTTTTTGTTTTTAAGTCAACTACCTCCTAACATATTTTAAAAGATATGGTAACTAAGTAAGTTAGTTGGTAGTTAAGTAAACTTGACTTCTGCTTTCTGGGGAAAGACAGTGAAAAAAGTTATATATTAGATCCTTCTTTGTCCAAAAATAAAACAGTTAAAAGTAAGTTTCAAACAGTGACAACTATAGAAATGAATGAAGGAAAATTTTAGTATGGCAGCAGGAGTACAACAAATAGATATAAAACCAAGCTGGTTCAAAATTGGGAAAGAAGCATGTCGAGGCTGTATATTGTCACCCTGCTTATTTAAATTATATGCACTGTGAAAGTGAAAGTGAAGTTGCTCAGTCATGTCCGACTCTTTGCGACCCCATTGACTGTAGCCTACCAGGCTCCTCAGTCCATGGAATTTTCCAGGCAAGAGTACTGGAGTGGGTTGCCATTTCCATCTCCAGGGGATCTTCCCAACCCAGGGATCGAACTTGGTCTCCCACATTGCAGGCAGACGCTTTACCATCTGAGCCACCAGGGAAGACTGTACATCATGCGAAATGCCAGGCTGGATGAAGCAAAAGCTGGAGTCAAGATTGCCAGGAGAAATATCAATAACCTCAGATATGCAGATGACACCACCCTTATGGCAGAGTGAAGAAAAACTAAAGAGCCTTTTGATGAAGGTGAAAGAGGAGAGTGAAAAAGCTGGTTTAAAACTCAACAGTCAAAAAACGAAGATCATGGCATCCAGTCCCATCATCCAGTTCCATCACTTCATGGCAAGCAGATGGGGAAACAATGGAGACAATGACAGACTTTATTTTCTTGGGCTCCAAAATCACTGCAGATGGTGACTGCAGCCATGCAATTTAAAGACTCTTGCTCCTTGGAAGAAAAGCTATGACACATCTAGATAGCATATTAAAAAGTGGAGACATTGCTGACAAAGGTCTGTCTAGTCAAAGCTATGGTTTTCCCAGTAATCATGCATGGATGTGAGAGTTGGACCATAAAGAAGGCTGAGTGACAGAGAGTTGATGCTTTTAAACTGTGGTGTTGGAGAAGACTCTTCAGAGTCCCTTGGACTGCAAGGAGATCCAACCAGTCCATTCTAAAGGAAATCCACCCTGAATATTCATTGGAAGTACTGATGCTGAAGCTGAAGCTCCAATACTTTGGCCACCTGATGAGAAGAGCCAGCTTATTAGAAAAGACCCTGATGCTGGGTAGGATTGAAGGCAGGAGGAGAAGGGAACAACAGAGAATGAGATGGTTGGATAGCATCACCAGTTCAATGGACGTGAGTTTGAGCAAGCTCTGGGAGTTGGTGATGGACAGGCAAGTCTGGCGTGCTGCAGTCCATGGGGTCCCAAAGAGTCAGACAAGACTGAGCAACTGACCTGAACTGAACTGAAAGGCAGAATACAATAGGCATTGTGGACTTCATTCATCCTGTAAGCAGTCGGGGGAAAGAAAATGAATTACATCCTTAAAAAGATCACTGATCTCTACCCTTTCACTCTTCACCTCCCCTCCCATGCAAGAATATTGGAGTGGACTGCCATTCCCTTCTCCAGGGGATCTTCCCACCCAAGGGATCGAACCTGGATCTCCTGCATTGCAGGCAAATTCTTTACTGTCTGAGCCACAAAGGAATCTTGAGAGTAGGCCTATGCAAAAAAATAAATAAATAAAAATTCCAAAAACCTGTGTCCTGGCTAGGAGCAGGGAACTAAGGCACCGAAATTTTAGAAAAGACAATTTTTGTAATTTTTTCTCACAAAATGTACATTTAGAAAAATGCATACATCATAAATGCATAAATCAGAAAAATGCATTAGTGTACATCCCAATGAATTTTCACAAAATTAAGACATTCATGCAATCACACCAAGAACAGAGTATCCCTAGTGACTTAGGCATCTTTCTGGGCTCCCTTCTAGTTATTTCCTACTTCTCCCAAGAGTGACTATTATTTAACTTCTAACCGCATAGATTAATTCTGTCTGCTTTTGAATTTATATATTTGGAGGATTTATGTAATAAATTCTTTTTTAGTGTGATTGACATGCCATAAAAAGTATCATAATCTGGGCAGCTTAAATGACAGAAATTTAATTTCTCATAGTTCTGGAGGCCAGAAGACCTAGATCAAGGCCCCAGCATATTCAGCTTGTGGCAGGAGCTCTCTTCTTGGCTTGCAGGTGGCTATCTTCTTGCTATGTGCTCACAAGACAGAGACAGAGAGAAAGTTCGAGCAAGCAAGATCCCCAGTGTCTTTTCTCTTAAGAACACTAATGTTATCTAATTGTGGCCCCATTTTTGACCTTATTTAACCTTAATTATCTCTTAAAGGTTCTATGGGCTTCATAGGTGGCTCAGAGGTAAAGAATCTGCTTGTCAATTCAGGAGACTCAGGTTCGAGCCCTGGGGCAGGAAAATCTCCTGGAGAAGGAAATGGCAACTCACTCCAGTATTCTTGCCTGGAAAATCTCATGGACAGAGGAGCCTGGTGGGCTACAGTCAATGGGGTCACAAAAGAGTTGGACATCATTTAGCGACTAAACAATAACAAAATGACTCTATCTCCAAACACGTCATATTGGGGGTTAAGATGTCAATATATGAATTTTGCATCAACACATTCAATCCATCAGATTTCTCTCTATTTTGCTCATCATTATCTTTGTGAGATTCATCCATGTTGTTGCACGTAGTTTTAGTTTGTTTATTCTTTTTGAAAGTGAAAGTGAAAGTCTTTCAGTCGTGTACGACTCTGAGACCCCATGGACTATACATTCCATGGAATTCTCCAGGCCAGAATACAGGAATGGGTAGCCTTTCCCTTCTCCAGGGGATCTTCCCAACCCAGGGATCGAACCTCGGTCTCCCACATTGCAGGCAGATTCTTTCCCAGCTGAGCTGCAACGGAAGCTTCTGTGTGGTATTCCACTGTGTGAGCGTATCACCATTTATAGTTGAGACATTCTTAAGCAGGTCCCAGTTTACAGCTGATATGAATCTTCTGTGTGTTTTTTAGTGAAAATGTGAATACACTTCTGTTTGGTATATATCTAGAAGTTGAATTTCTGGGTCATGAAGTATACATATGATCAGGTTTAATAGGTGCTAACAAACAATTTCCCATGATGGTTGAACTAATTAATATCAACAATCTACGATATTTCTGATTATTCCAGATTCTTGCCAACTCAGTCATTTTCAATTTAGCTATATGTTTATTGGCCATTTAGATATCCTCTTTTATGGAGGTACTCAATGAAGCCTTGAGTCCATTTTCTTATATACTGAATTTCTAACAAAATGATATGAGAGGGAACATAGGCTAGGTCATCTACCTATAGTTGTCCAAAGCTGGACTTAACTCTTTCAATTCATGCATAATTAGGAAAATGAGGAAGAAAAACATTGGGTCTTAGCACCATGGAAGGAAGACAAGAAGAATGTATCAAAGTTATTTAGGACCAAAAGATGGTTTTGATGAAACAACATAAATGAGTAATAAAGACAAAAAGAAGTGATAGGAAAGCTACATAAAAATTGCTACAATAAAAACCATTAAAGAAAAGAATATAGTGTAAAAAATCCCAATAGATGCAATACCTCATATTAAAAAGGGCAAAGAAATAAAAGTAAATTCCACACTGTATTAGTGTCCTGGGGCTGTCATAGCACATTACCACAATCCGGATGACTCGAAACAATGGAAATGTATTCTCTTATAATGCTAGATGAATAGTTTCTGGTCATTGCTGGAAATCCTTGGCAGTCTTCTCTGTATCTAGACTGGTGAAACCAGAAAACAAGTTCTGTGCATGCTCAGTTGTGTCCACTTCTTTGTGTCCCCCTGGACTGTAGCCTGTCAGGCTCTTTTGTCTGTGGAATTTTCCAGGCAAGAATACTGGAGTGGGTTGCCATATCCTACTCTAGGGGTATCTTCCTTACCCAACGATCAAACCCATGTCTCCTGTGTCTTCTGCATTAGCAGGCAGGTTCTTTATCATTGAGGCACCTGTGAAGCCAGAAAGCAAGTTATCCACTTCCAAAATATAATTGTGGGACAGGCATAGGATAAACATTCTTATTCTCATAGGGAGGCACTGGAAGGAATAAAGGGATCACTGATCCCAGGCAAATCTGAAATCCAGTTGGACAAATTCCATTAAGTTCAAAGTCTGAGAATAATCATCTAAGATTTGATGCTCTGTCCTCTGGGCCTATATCAGTTGGTTTACCCTTTCAGCCTGTGGCAATGGTTCTATTTTTTTCTGGTCTCTGCCTTTACATCTATCTGCAGCTTTCCCCTGGATTCATTTTTTTTTTTTTTTTTGACAATTAGTACACTTTTACAGCCAAGCAGCTTTGTCAGTTCACTTTTTGTTTGCATAGTCCCAGAAGTCTGACAGTCTTCCTTCATTTTGTCCCACCATTATCTCTTTCAGTCCAGGCTGGCAATGTTTCTGCTAGTATAACAGTTTCAAAACCCATGTTGGTCTCCCACACAATTCATAGTAATCTGTGCCATCAGACAAGAAAGTCCTCCATAGACCTTTCTTTGATAACCCTATATCTGTTCTTGGCTTTTGTTGACATGGTTGATTTGATTCACATGTTATTAATATATACCTAATCTCTTTAGCAAGGGTTTGTCCAGAACGCTTGATTCCCTCTCTAGAGCATGCCTTCTGTATAGACTGAGAATTTTCCAAATTATCAAACTCTGGTTCCTTATTGTTTAACAGTTCCTTCTTCAGTTTATCTCTTTCCTCTCACATTTTACTATAAACAGCAAGGAGGAACTAGGTGAAACCTTTCATACTTTTCTTGGAAGTATCCTCAGCTAAATATTCAAGTTCTTAACTTAGAAGTTTTGTTTTCCACCAAACTATAGAACACATCTCAGCCAAAGTTTCTTTGCTTTCTAAGGACAATTTTTCTGCCATTTGACAATAATTATCCTTCATTTATTTCTGAGATTTCACCAAAAGCATCTTTTATGTTCATTGTTGTTGTTCAGTCGCTGTCATGTCTGACTCATTGACATGGACCGTGGTCTGTAGCACGCCAGGCTTCCCTCTCCTTCACCATCTCCCAGAGTTTGCTCAAATTCATGTTCACTAAGTCAATGAAGCTAGCCAACCATCTCATCCTCTGTTGCCCTTTTCCTCTTCCCCTCAATCATTTCCAGCTTCAGGGTCTTTTCCAACGAGTTGGCTCTTTGTATCTGGTGGCCAAAGTATTGGAGCTTCAGCTTCAGCATCAGCCCTTCCAATGAATGTTCAGGACTGATTTCCTTTAGGATAGACTGGTTGGATCTCTCTGCTGTCCTAGGGACTCTCAAGAGGCTTCTCCAGCACCATAATTGGAAAGCATCAATAATTTGGCATTCAGCTTCTGTTATAGTTTAACTCTTATATCCATACATGATGAGTAGAAAAACCACAGCTTTGACTTCAGCAAAGTAATGTCTCTACTTTTTAATACACTGTTTATTTTGTCATAGCTTTTCTTCCAAGGAGCAAGCGTCTTAATTTCATGGCTGCAGTCACTGTCCACAGGGATTTTGGAGCCCAAGAAAGTAAAACCTGTCACTGTTTCCACTTTTCCCCATCTATTTGCCATGGAGTGATGGGACCAGGTGCCATGATCTTAGTTTTTTGAATGTTGAGCTTTAAGTCAGCTTTTTCACTCTCCTCATTCATATTTCTACCCATATTCTGTTCATAATGATATGTATATTTGCTAAGATTTTTTTCTCCATCATGCTCCTAACTTCCATCTGAGTCCTCATCAGAATTACCTTTCACATACATATTTCAACTAATCATCTCTTCAAAGCAATCTAGACTTTTTCCAAGAAGTGCCTCAAAATTCTTCCAGCCTCTACCCATTTCTCAATTCTAAAGCCATTTCCACATATTTAGATATTTCTTACTGTAGCACCTCACTTTCTAGTACCAACATAAGGTGTAGATCCCTAGTGTTGCCATAACTAGTTATTACAAACTAAGTAGCTTGAAAAAACACAGGTGTATTATTCTCATACCTCAGGAGGCCAGGAGTACAAAATCAGCAAGGTCAGTTCTTTCTGGAGTTTGAGGGAGAAACTCTCCCATACTTTTTTCCTAATTTCCAGTGACTGTTGGCATTCCTTGGCTCATAGAAGCACTCATTACTCCTACTCTGTATCCATCCTCACATGGCCTTCATCGCTTTCATCTCTGGGTGTCTCTGTCCTTTTCTGTCTTAAATGAAAGCAACCTCATAGGGTTTAGGACCCACTCTAATCCAGCATGATCTTATCTCAACTATTAGATTAATACATCAGCAAAGACCCTATTTCCAAATGAAGTCATATTCTGAGGTTTTGTATAAATATGAATTTTTGGGGGGGGGCAGACACTATTCAACCTATGACAGATACGATGGGAGATTTGACCACAGGGAGATCAAGAAAAGCATGAATTCATGAATAAAAAATAAATAATGAAGTAACAGAAAAAGGTGAAATGTGAGATTTCAGGACTAGGGAAACAAACTGAGGGTGTGTAATACAAAAGTCATGAATAAATTAGAATTAGTAAGGATTAGAATAGACATGTTAAAGACAGACTTTTTTGGAAAAGTTTGGGATAATCGCAGTGATTACATATAAAAGAGATAAGGAGATTAAAGCAATTAAAGGGCACATAATATATATAAAGAACAAAAATAAATTCCACACAAAGATCTTCAGCATCTATGAATAAGATAAACTAAATACTGAAATAGAAAAAAGTACTCAAAGATAGAATAATGAGTATTTTTATAAGAGGAAGGGAAGAACTGAAACTACAGATTAAAGTGTTCACCATGTTCTAGGAAAAATGAATGCAAGGTATTCATTATCACGGGATGTTCTGCAGAATATACTAAAATTCAAGGCCAAAGAATTCTGTAAGGATGTAGGTTTTAAAAGTCTGCATTCAGGACATTGCAAGCTTTCTCTGATTTTACCCCAAGGCAATTTCTATTGAGCTCTGAGGAAAGAGTTAATAAAAAAAATTTTACAAGTCTTGTTAAATAAGCACAAAGGCAAAGAGTATAAAACCAATGCAACAATCTCAAGAAATATTCTCACTGTAGTCCATGTCTCCCTATGATTATAACGAAAACAACAACTCTGAACAACAAACAAACAAAAATGTTCTGAATTGTTCAAGAACTCCAAAAAGAAACAAAACCAATTAAATGTTGGAGAGTAAAAACTGAGTGAAATAATTCACATGGGGTGACTTCCCATTTATTCATGAATTTATCTTTCCTCTGTGACGCTATGCATGTACAGGTTTGACCTCAACCAACACATAGCAAGGTCTTCCAAAGGGAACTGAGATTTAAACCACATGTACAAACTCAGCTTTAACCCAAAAATATGCCCTTCTGGAACAATGCCTACACAGGAACAACCCACACAAAAGCTTAAAAAGAGCTGAGTTGAAAACTGGACTACTCAAAACAGTCTTGTACTAACACATGAACTTTAAATGCATGGACCAGACCTAAAACAGATTAGCAAAGTCTCAGAAAACTTCACAGAGGTTTGAATTACCATTCATAAATATAAAACAGATCTTACTGTTTAAATCATATTGGTTTCTCTAGAGGATCACAATAGGACTCAGTCTACACAACATACCTTTTGTAATATCCAGGATACAATAGAAAATTACTCTACATACACAGAACCAAGAATATATGTCTAACTCTCAGAAAAAAAAAAAAAAGACAAGGAACAGCTGTTGTTGTAGCCATGCGTTCTGTGAAACAAACTCACTCAGAAGGACAATGCAGAGAGTGGAGTGCAGTTTATTACACCAGTGGGCCTAAGGTAGAGTCTCTTAGAGAAGGACCCCGACCAGCATTTGTGAAAATCTTTTATACCACATGTGTACATGTCTGAACCCACCACTCCAAATTCCTTGAGACTTACATAAACCAAGGAAAATACAATCCCAATAACCCCATCACTCACGTGTTGTGCTCTTATGCTCAAACAGTCAAACAATTAGCCAGTAATCAATAAACCCGAGGTTACACTCTGATAGATACAGAAAAATTTATGGCCTGTCTGGAGGAAGGGGTGATTAGTGTATGTTTTCTCTTAGGCGATGAGTAACCTAGATACGATCTTCAAGGTTCCCCTGTCCGGAGGGGGTCTTATCCTTCTGTTGTTGTTTTCATAGGCACTAAACACAGAGTTCAGAGTCCATTGGAAAGGTGGCAGAGCATGATCAGCATGAACTAGCCTAAGATGCAGTCCAGGCTCTATGAATTCCTTCTTCACTGTCATCCCTGAGATACACCTAGGTGTTGGAATCATAGCTATTATATAGCTGTACAACATGATGTAGAAACCCTCAACTGAAAAAAAAAAAAAATGGAATGAGTAAAAGTCTCATGTGACTAGTAGAGAATATAAAAAAGAAGCACAGGAAAATTTTAGAAGTGATAAATACAATAAATTAAAACAAAACTCTTACTGATAGGCTCACAAGTGGAATGGAAATAACAGAGGAACAGTTTAGTTTTTCAGTAAAGTTGAAGGTAAGTCAATACAAAGTTATCCAATTTAAAAATAAAGAGAAAAAAGATTAAAAATATTTTTTTAAACCGTCATCTCTCAGGAACCAATGAGATACCTCAAAAAGTCTAACATACATGAATAGACTCCCAGAGAGTCAGTGCAAGAGATACAGAGGCACAAAAATAGTTAAAGAAAATAATAGCTGAAAATCTTAAAATTTGGTGAAAAACATAGATTCATTTATTCAAGAAGATTAGCAAACCCCAAACAGGATAAACTTGAAAAATACCATGGAAAACAAGGGAAGTAAGAAAATACTTTGGACTGAATTATAATTCAAAGATAACATATCAAAGTTTATGAAATAAAGCTAAAGCTGTAATGAGAGGGAAACTTGAAATTTTAAATATTGATATTAGAAAAGAACAAGTATTTAAATCAATGCCTAACATTTAACAATAAACTGGGACTTCTCTGGTGGTACAGTGGATAAGAATCCTCCTGCCAATGCTGGGCTGCCATCTATGGGGTTGCATAGAGTCGGACACGACTGAAGCGACTTAGCAGCAGCAGCAGCAGCAGCCAATGCAGTGGATATAGGTTCAATCCCTGGTCTGGGAAGATCCCAGGTGCCATGGAGCAAGTCAGCCCATATATCGCAACTACTGAGTCTAGAGCCTTCGAGCCACAACTACTGAGCCTATGGGCTGTAACTATCAAAGTGCGTGTGCCAAGAGCCTGTGCTGCAGCACAAAAGAAGCCATCAAACTGAGAAGCCCACGCACCTCAATTAAAGAGTAGCTCCTGCCAACCACAACTAGAGAGTGTCTGCACGCAGCAACAAAGACCCAGAACAGCCAAAAATAAAATTTAAAAATAAATAAATAAAAAATAAACCCAAAGTTTATTTTATCTAATAAAGATAAGAATGGAAACAGACAAGAGAGAAAATTAACAAAGAAAAAGTTGGTTCATTGAAAAGACCTAAAAAATCAACCAACTCTAGGTAAAGTGTTGAAGAATAAAAGAAAAAGAGAATCAATTGTTATGATGGGAAATAAAAAATAGATCAGCAAAGAGCCTACAATTATTAAAGGATAATATTTTTTTAAAAATCCTCAAACCAAAACTACCTGAAAATTTATATACTTATAATACCTTTTTGGTAAGGAAGAAATCAAACCAAATTTGCTGAAAACGTATTAATAGTACTCTCTGAAGAAATGGTCCAAATGGTTTTATAGATAATTTCAGCCTAATTTACAATATTGTAATGAACACTAAGGAGGGAAGGCTTCCCAGGTGGCACTAGTGGTACAGAACCTGCCTGCCATTGCAGGAGACATAAGAGACGCAGGCTTAATCCCTGGGTCGGGAAGATCCCCTGGAGGAGAGCACGACAACCCACTACAGTGTTCTTGCCTGGAGAATCCTGTGGACAGAGGAGCCTGGTGGGCATGGGGTCACAAACAGTCAGACATGACTGAAGCGACTTAACACACACAAATGAAGGAAAGCTTTCAACTTTTACTTACTAGGTCAGGAGAAGAGTAATAACAAAATTTGCCCCTCTTTCATTACAAAGCTAATCTCACCTACAATATTAATACAAATATCTTTTAAAAATGCATGAATAGCATAAAGTGGACAATTAAGGAACACTACTTCTTGGCCTGGTTAGGCACACCCCAAGAATGCAAAATTGTTTACACATCAGGAAATTAATTAATATAATTCCTCACAATACTAGGCTAAAGGAGGAAAAATGATTATCTTATTCCCAATAGGGTGTTTGTTGAAGATATTTGACAACAGCATAAAGAATCTACTTAATAAACATTCAAATTAGAGTCAGGAGAAAGGTAAGGATTTCTAGTGTTAGCTCTGTTACTAATATTGTTCAGGAAGGAATAGCCAATACAAATTAAACAAGAAAAATTAGTAGTATTAGTAGTATAAATACTGGAAGTAAAAAAGAAATGGAAAAACAGAAAAAATTCTTTGCAGGTGAAATGATTAATCTACCTAGAAAATTTAAAAGAATCGCCCCAAAACCCTTTTATAATTAATAAAATAATTTTTATCAAGATGGCTACTTACAAAATTAATACACAAAAGTTAGAAACTTTCCTAAGAGTACACAACAATATATTAGATAAAAAAGGAAGAAATGATCTCATTTACAATGGTTATAAAAAGATAAATAATGAGAAACTTACAGAATTTCTAAGACTTTTATAAATGCATCTAAAAAATTCTATTGAGATTAATAGAGGAAATGATACTTTGTCTATGGATAGGTTAAAAAACGATCACTTAATGATAAATTATTAACTTAAGTCAATCAATCTCATTATAACACCAGAAGATTTTATGGGATATCAGACAAAATTTTTGTAAATATGTGAAATATGGATTGGAGAAGGAAATGGCAACCCACTCCAGTATTCTTGCCTGGAGAATCCCAGGGACGGGGGAGCCTGGTGGGCTGCCATCTATAGGGTCACAAAGAGTCAGACGTGACTGAAGTGACTTAGCAGCAGCAGCAGTCTAGGGACTTCCCCTAGGAGTCCAGGGGTTAAGAATCTGCATGCCAATGCAGGAGACAAGGCTTTGACCTGGAAGCTAAGATCCTCTGTGCCCCATGCGCCACAACTATTAAGCCTATGATCTAGAGCCTGGGAGCTGCAACTACTGAAGCCTATGTGCCCTAGAGCCCAAGCTCCAGAACAAGAGAAACCACTGCAATGAGAAGCTCATGTGCCACAATTAGAGAAAGCCCAGATGCAGCAACAAAGACCCATAATAGCCAAAAATAAATAAATAAATTTTTAAAGAATTAAAGAAAAAAAGAAGACTAGTCTACCAGATAATAAAATATGTAATCAAGTTAAAAAAAAAAAAAAAAAGAATTGGTAGTATAGAAGAAATAGATCTAGGAAACATAAAAAAGAGTCCAGTAATAGATAAATTCAAGAGAAATCAGTGTGTTGTGAGGGTTGCATATCCAAACAGAGGAGAAAGAATAGATTCACAAATAGTGTTGGAAAAATATGCTAGTATTTTGTAAAAAATAAGGTTGATTCCTTAATATCAAAATAATTTCTAGGTAATCAGAGATTTAAAACTAAAATTATAAAATTACTAGAAGAAAAGTTGGATAAACTTATGTATAATCTTACTATGAGAAGACTGTAAGTAGGACACAAAAACACTAAAGCCATAAATGAAAAAGTTTAAAAATTGCACTGCAAAAAGACTGTAAGAGTAATTTTACAAGAGAAAAGAAGCAAAAAAAAATACCCCCACAATGATTAACTTGGAAAAATATTTGTAAGAGATATAATTTACAAATGGTGATTTTTCTAAATTTATAAATGGTTTATGTAAATTGTTACATAAAGGAAAATATAGAAGAAAAACATATAAAGGTGATAAGTGTGTGTGTGTGTGTGTGTGTTTGTGTGCGCTCAGTCATGTCCGACTCTTTGAGACATGGACTATAGCCCATTAGGCTTCTCCGTCCATGGGATTTCCTAGGCAAGAACACTGGAGTGGGTTGCCATTTCTTTCTCCGTATCTCCTGCATTGCATTAACACTGCTGAGCCACTGGAGTAGTCCTTAAAGGTGATGAACATAAACACTTAAGGGAAAAAAGAAATATAAATTGGTAAAAAACACGAAAAATATGCACTGTCATTCATAATTAGTTAGCAAAAGCAAAAATGGTGCTTTATTTCATCTTTTAGATTAAAAATTTTGTTTTAAGTTTACTAACATTCAGTTTTGGAGAGGCTATAAAGAAATTCATGTATTTCTTCATGAATTCATGTATTTGGAGAGGTTATGTACAGAAATTCATGTATTTCTGGTGGGAAAATAAAATATACAATTTCTTTGAAAGGTCATGTTGGCAATGATTATTCAAACTGAACAATATTTGAATTGAGTGTTTGAAGATTCAAACACTCTTTGCTATACAATGCAATTTGTGTAAAACATTAAACACATATGTAACCTTTGTGTGTGTGTGTATATGTGTATTTTTCCCCTATTCTCTGAAGGATCCATAAGAAATTATTCTTACTAGTTACATTTGGGGAGAAAGATTGGGCATGAAATGGGGAGAAAGATTGGGCATGAAATGGGAAGAAAGATCTTTTTTTCATTGTATATGTTTTTGTCTACTGATTTTTAAATTTTTTTATTACAGGTCTATATCACCTAAAATAAAAATTAGCCAGACCCCCAACCTTTACACACACACACATATACACAGCAAAACAAAAAAATTAAAAAGTGGCTGACAGAAAGAATTCCATTATAAAAATTGTCTTCAACTAGTTTGTATCAATTGTTCTGAACTTTTCTGACAAGAGAAGGTGGGAACACTCTCATTCCCGACTGTTTATGAGTTTTATTTCAGCGAAGATGAAAACCAGAATGGTCATTATGACCATTAGGCAACTCCATTTGACTAATTTCTCTAAACTCCTGAATTGAAATATTCTTTTGTTAAGATAATCTTTCAGAGCTAAGTAGTGTTCCTGTAAAATGAATAAGTCCAATTTCAAGAAGATTAAAAGAAGTGGCTCAATAAAAGTCTAGAAACATGTAGAGTTGCAACTCTTTCTTCTCTCGGGTTAAGACAGTACAATGCTGCTGACAATTTCCATTTCCCTCTGATTCGAAATGCGCATACTTTTCTGTGGCTTAAATTGACACACAGGCTTTAGGTCTTTGCCATTATCATAATTGGTGAGGTACTCGAGAATTTAAATCTTCTTCATTTTTTCTTATTTCCTCATCTCTCACTCTTTGTCTTCTGTTAAAACTGAAGACAATTCCTTCTTCTCAGTCACTTTTCTAAGATGGTGCTCTGTGTACTTCTGTTTAAATAGAAACCCTGGAGTTTGAAGACCATTTTCAAAAGGGCTTTGGGTGAGTAGGCTGAAATGCCTTTAATATGCTGCAAAATGATCTGAACCACCATCTCACATATAAAAGTGACAATTGCCTGTTTTGCTTGCTTTATCTTACGGAAAAATCCTTCCTTTCTCAGAAAACTAAATTTATGGATTTTTCAAGCTTTCTGGTATCCTTCTATGAAATCCCTTTTTAAAATTTGCTACAATAGGAACAGTCAAGAAAGCAAAGAACTTGTGACCTTTAAATGCTTGTGGCTTTTGTATGATCTTTACTCTGGAATCAAGTTTAAGGTCTTCACTTCCACTATATTTAATACTGCCTGCCTGGGCATTCTGTGTCATATGGACTACTTTTATCTTTTTATAATACTTATCACTTCCTAAAATATTTTTGCTGTAATTGTTTATGATCTGTCTTGTTTACAGAATGAGGAGTAAATTTGCCATGAAGCTAGTGAAGTTTAAGCTTCAAAATTCCCGTCTTGCTTGAAAGTGGAAGTTACTCAGTTATGTCCGACACTTTGCGACCCCATGCACTGTAGTCTGTCAGGCTCCTCTGTTCATGGAATTCTCCAGACAAGAATACTGGAGTGGATAGCCATTCCCTTCTCCAGAGAATCTTCCTGACCCAGGGATTGAACCTGGGTCTCCTGCATTGCAGGCAGATTCTTTACCATCTGAATCACCAAGGAAGCTCTGTCTTGCTTGGAGCCCTATAACTGCTGGGAGTTTCTGGAAGCTGTGCAGCATTCAGGGTGAAGAGGGGAAGGCAAGTTGTGTCAAGAAGCCTTAGCAGGTAAGCACATCTAGCGATTTGCTGAAGGATTTCTCAGAAGAAAGGGGTCTGAAACTCCAAGGCCAAGAAAGTGCTTGAAATTTCTTCTCTTATTCTAAATAACTACTAACTTCTATATCTACTTTTGTACTCACAATTTATAGCTGTTTTTTTTCTTAGTGAAAGCAGGCCAAATTTATGTTAACTTGAGGCTTTATGAATCCTGAGTATGTCACTGACAAGAGCACAAGCCCTGTGAAAAGACCATGAATGTGCTTTCACTATTGTTACCACAGAGCCTAGAATAGTGCTTGGCACATAACAGGATCTTCATAAATCTTTGTTGAATGAATGATGAGATGTGGGATATGAGAGACAAGGGCATTCCAGTCAGTGCAGATATGGGAACAGAGATGACTTGTTCCAGAAGTCAAGGAAAATTCCACATTGTTGGAGTATGTGGAATGATGAAGAGAGGCGGGATGCTTGGAGGCATATGCAGGGCCCTGAAAATTCTAAATGCATTGGAATATTTTATGTGTATAACATGACTGGCTATAAATAGACTTTAGTTAGAATGTAGAAAATATATTGAGGGAGAGGTGATAGGGAAACAGGCCTGCCGGGCTTTAATGTTGGTGACATGGACTAGAATGATGATCATAGAGATCATAGATTCAGAGTGAGGGAAGCAATTCAGAATGAATAAGGGAGATCAAAGCAACAGTATTTTCTGATGCACTTATATATATACATAATAAACACATATAATATATCTATCAGTTCAGTTCAGTTCAGTTGCTCAGTTGTGTCCGACTCTTTGCAACCCCATGGACTGCAGCTCACCAGGCCTCTCTGTCCATCACCAACTCCCAGAGCTTGCTCAAACTCATATCCATCGAATTGGTGATGCCAGCCAACCATCTCATTCTCTGTTGTTCCTTTCTCCTCCTGCCTTCAATCTTTCCCAGCATCAGGGTCTTTTCCAATGAGTCAGCACTTTTCATCAGGTGGCCAAAGTATTGGAGCTTCAGCATCAGCATCAGTACTTCCAATGAATATTCAGGGTTGATTTCCTTTAGGACTAACTGGTTTGATCGCCTTGCAGTCCAAGGGACTCTCAAGTATCTTCTCCAACACCGCAGTTCAAAAGCATCAATTCTTTGGCACTCAGCTTTCTTTATACTCCAACTGTCACATCCATACATGACTACTGGAAAAACCATAGCTTTGACTAGATTGGCGTTTGTTGACAAAGTAATGTCTCTGCTTTTTAATATGCTGTCTAGGTGTTTCATAGCTTTTCTTCCAAGGAGCAAGTGTCTTTTGATTTCATGGCTGCAGTCACCATCTGCAGTGATTTTGGAGCTCAAGAAAATAGTCTGTCATTTTCCCATGGTTTCTCCATCTATTTGCCATGGAGTGATGGTACCAGATGCCATGATCTTAGTTTTTTGCATGTTGTGTGTGTGTAATCTCATATATCCATTATTCATTTTCTGAAGCATTTAAGAGTAAGTTGCAGAAATAATGTCCCTTTCTTCTCGAATATTTCATTGTGTATTTTCTAAAACCAAGAAATTCTCTTACAGAGCCATGAGTGAGTGAGTGTTAATTGCTCAGTCGTGTCCGACTCTTTGCAATCCCATGGAGCCTGCCAGGCTCCTCTATCCATGGGATTCTCCAGGCAAGAATAATGGAGTGGGTTGCTATTTCTTCCTCAGGGGATCTTCCAGACCCAGGGATCAAACTTGTGTCTCTCATGTCTCCTGCATTACAGGCGGATTCTTTACACTGAGCTACCAGGGAGGCCCTACAGAGCCATAGTTAAATGATTAAAATTAGGAAATTATCTTACAATAATTACAATAGCACAATTTAACTGGCAAATTTTATGGTCATTCTTTTGGTCAATTAAAAAAAATTAGAAGATCTAAGCTTATTAACTTTTCCCAACAATATTATTGGGATGAAAATGGCCATTAAAAAAAATGAGAGCTACTTATTAAGTATCAACTTGCTATCATTTTGCATGTATGATCATTACCCTCAAGCACGCATCCAGTGCTACTACCTGGCAATTCTACTACATTTCTCTAATCTATTTAATTCTTACTCTCACAGAGACCCATGTTCAGTTCCTGGTTTGGGAAGATCCTCTGGAGGAGGGCATGGCAACCCATTCCAGTATTCTTACTTGGAGAATCCAATGGTCAGAGGAGCCTAGTGGGCTACAGTCCATAGAGTTGCAAAGAGTCAGACATGACTTACTGACTAAACCACCACCACCACATAATTGATACCTTTTCTACTTTCATCAAGTTTCTGCAATTTTCTTGCCTCTCTTCACTTTTAGCTGATGGTCCAACTTCTTCCTTCACTGAGAACAAATAAGCTCCCAGAAGAGCCCTCTCACACATTCCTACCACAAATCCTGTCAAACCACCTTGTACCACATCCTCTGCCTTATTATTCCACTACTAGGAAGGGCTTATTTCCCCTTCTACCTGCAGCTGACCCTTCTGCTTGGCACTGGGTCTTACTGTTATCTTCACTTGTCCCCTCCAGGATTTGTGTTCTTCAATTTCCTCTCCTCACTTTTGCATCATCAATATTTTCTTCTTCATTAGATTATCCACATCTTCATACAAACCTGACTTCATCTACCACCACCACTATCACTCCCAGCTACTACCCAGTCCCTCACAACAAACACAGCTAATGTGGTGTGTACACTTTCATTCTCCACTTCCTCTTCTCTGTTTTTCCCTTGATCCCACTGTATTAGCTCTAATACCCGCCTATGGTTCCACCACAGCTGTTCTTATCAAGATCATCAACAACCCATGTTGCCAAATCCCATGAGCATTTCCCAGCGCTCACCTCATTTGACCTACCAGCAGCATTTGACATAGTTGATCCTCCCTCCTTGGAATACTTTCTTCCCTTAGTTTCTAGAACACTCCTTTTTATGATTTTCCTCTTTCAAGGATTATTTCTTTTCAGTCTCCTTTGTTGATTCTTCCTCATCTTTCTGAGCTCTAAACTCCTTGCTCATTCCTCTGGTTTTTTTTCTTTCTGTTTGCATTCTGCATGAATTCACTTAGTGAGTTAAAGTTTGAATATCACTGCTGCTACTGCTGCTAAGTCGCTTCAAGTCGTATCCGACTCTGTGTGACCCCATAGATGGCAGCCCACCAGGCTCCACCGTCCCTGGGATTCTCCAGGCAAGAACACTGGAGTGGGTTGCCATTTCCTTCTCCAATGCATGAAAGTGAAAAGTGAAAGTGAAGTCGCTCAGTCGTGTCTGACTCTTAGTGACCCCATGGACTGCAGCCTACGAGGGTCCTCCATCCATGGGATTTTCCAGGCAAGAGTACTGAAGTGGGGTGCCATTGCCTTCTCTGTTGAATATCACTAGTATAGTGATATTTGCTGGTGGCAAAGCAGAATGTTACAGGCAAATGCTCAGGAACTGGATTATCTGGCTTTGAAACTTATCTTTCACCACTTGCTGCTGCTGCTAAGTTGCTTCAGTCGTGTCCGACTCTGTGCAACCCCTTACTAGCTCTTTATTTAATAGACAAAATAGTTAACTTCTCTGTGCCTCAATTTCCTCATCTGTTAAGTGGGGATAATTATAGTACTTTCTCACCAATTTTTTGAGACTTTATATTAGTCAATTTTGACCTGGAAACCACTTGAAGTATTTACAACAAATGGAATTTAATGTATTTGTTAGCAAGAAAACTAATTAGAAGCTGAGAAGTCAACAAAGGGCTGGTGAGAAGATCCAGATGTTAGTAACACAATAAGCCATTGCTACTACTTGGAGGGACAAAGCAAGACTTAGTATAAAATTAATATTCAAGACAGTATAATACTGTCATGAGAATACATAAAGATCAATTCAGCAGAATGTAGCATCCAAAAATAGTTTCTCACATTTATGGTCAATTGAATTTTGAAAAAAGGTGTCAACATTACTCAACGGAGGAAGTAAATCATTTTCAAAAATTGGTGCTAGAAAAACTGTATATCCATTTGGAAAAAATAAACTGTACATCATATATGAAAACTAACTTGAAATAAATCACAGACCTAAACTTGAAAGTTAAAATTATAAAATATTTAGAAGCAAACATAGAAGACATGTAACTTTGGAGTATGTAAAAATTTTTTTGGTCATAAAATATACAAACCATAGCAGAAATGTGATAAATCAGACTTCAACAAAATTAAAAGTTCTGCTTTTCAGCATACACTGTTCTTCAAAAGAAAAGGCAAAAAAAAGAAAAAAAAAAGCAAACCAAAAACTGAAGAAGATATTTGCTTGCATGTATCTGAAAAAGGAGTAGTATTCAGAACTCGTGTGTGTGTGTTAGTGCTCAGCTGTGTCTGACTCTGCAGCCCCATGGACTGTAGCCCACCAGCCTACTCTGTCCACGGAATTCTCCAGGCAAGAATACTGAAGTGCGTTGCTATTTCCTTCTCCAGAGTATCTTTCCGATCCAGGGATCGAACGCAGTCTCCTGCATTGCAAGTGGATTCTTTACTGTCTGAGCCACCAAGGAAGCTCAGTAAGAACTCTTCCAACTCAGTAATAAAAAGGCAAATGATACCCAGCAATAAGAGGAAACAAACTACTGATACAACATGAATGAAATCACAAAAATATTGGTCTTGATTGAAAGAAGTCAGTCCAAAGATTATATGCTGTAACATAATCTATGCTATAGGGACAGAAAACAGAGCAGTTGTTGCCTGGGGCCTGCAGTGGCTGGGGAAAGGACTAGCACAAGTTCTGGAGGTAATGGTAAGCACTCTGTAGCTTGTTTGCAATGATAGTTACACAAGTGTCTACATTTGTCAAAACACATCAAACTGAACACTTTAAATTGGTACGTCTAATTGTTTATGAATTATACCACAATGAAGTCTATTTTTAAAAAATTTAAAAGAATTTAACATGTTCAAACATGAATTATATAATTTTTTTCCTGAAAACTGCAGCTTTCACAATCTTCCCCATCTCAAAACATGACAAATATATCTCTCCAGTTGCTCAGGCCATAAATACTGAAGTCTTTCATGACATTCTGTGTCACATATCACTTCCAACCCATTAAAAAATTCCACCACTTTTACCTTCAGAATACATTCTTTTGATGGGAATATAAATCAGTGTAACCACTGTGGGAAAAAGTATGGGAGTTCCAAACAAAAACATTACTTTGAAAAAGAGATATGTATCATCATGTTCTCTGTAGCATATTTACAGTAGCCTAGATATGGAAACAACCGAAGTGTTCAACAATGAATGAATGAATAAAAAGTTGTAAAGAACTTTCAGTTTCCTTGAACTGTGCCTTAACAGACCCCAACTTATTTAAGTCATATATACAATGGAATATTATTCAGCCCTAAAATAGAATGAAATCTTGCCATTTGTGACAGCACAGACAGACCTTGACAGAGAAAGACAAATAACCATATAATCTCCTTTATATGTGGAATTTAAACAAATAGACAAACTCAAACTCATAGATACAGAGAACAGATTGGTGGCTTAAGAGTTGGGGGGCAAGGAGTAAGAGAAATGGGTGAGCTGAGTTTTTCTTTCTAGTTTAAATAAATACAAATCTTAAAATGTAAATATTATATGGAAATATACATACACACATATATAAATGTAATATATATATGTATGTGTGTATATATAGAGAGAGAGAGAAAGAGAGAGCTATCTCCTGATATGATCACTTCTCCCCTTCACCACAACTAAACTGGTTCAAGATTATCGCAGGTGTCTCCTGAGTGTTTTTGCTTTTCTTTTCTGAGTGGTCTTTTTTCTTCTATTTTTGCCCCATTTCCTTCCCTGCAGTTTTTCTCAACAACCACCAGGTCATTCATAGTAACTTTCCGCTCAGAACTCTTTGTTGGTAACTTGTCAAACTCGTATAAGGGACAGCTTCCTCAATAGCTGAGGAGGCTTAGCTCTCATCATCAGCCCCCATTCTCTCCTCATCTCCTTCACTCTCATCAGTGCTCCTTCCACCCACTGAAATCCTTGCTCTTCTTCAGACACCAAGAACACTCTGGCATCAAGGTCTTTGTGCTTGCTCCTCCCTGAAAGAAATGTGCCCTCCCTGCATGTGTCTACACAGCTCGGCCACTCACTTCTTTCAGGTCCTGCTTCCAGGCCACCTTCTCAGAGAAGGCTTCACCCCCTGTTCATGAAATAGCACTCCTAATAATCTCTGCTCCTTTTCATTACTTTATTTTTATTCTCAGCCTTTATAACTCCCAGAATTATTTGTTTAATTGCCTTTTTTTGGGTCTCTTCCTCACATGAAATGTAACAGAATGTTGTTTTAGTTTTTATTCTATCTCTAGCACCTGGAAAATACACTCAGCAAATGTTTATTTTTTCATTATTCATATATAATGCATATCATGCCTGCTTTTCATGACAATATGTAAGTATATTAAAAGTATATTTGTATTATATGTAATACATGTTATAGTAATATTATTATTATATTTGCTAATTATTGTTAATAATTTAATTTTTTTAAACAAACATACAATAAACTTTTTAATGAATGAGTAAATGGCTTTACTCTGAAGTCACTATACACATATGTATTTTTATATTTTCTCCCTTATTGGTGGCACAGTGGTAAAGAATCCGACTGTCAATGCAGGGGACACAAGAGAGGCAGATTTGATCTCTGGGCTGAGAAGACCCCCTGGAGTAGCCTTAACTGCTCCAGTAATGTTGTCTGAAAAATTCCATGGACAGACAAGCCGATGGGCTACAGTCCATGGGGCCACAGGGAGTCAGACACAACTGAGCACCCACACACCATTCTTGGTATGGAAGTTTTACTTTTCATCCATCATGGTTCCCTGAAACAATCATCTGTCTTCATGTTTCTTTGAGTGTCTCCATCAAAGTCAGTGAACACATTGAGTGGGCCTTGTCATATTCCCTCCCTGAGTGCATGGTAAACATAAGTAACTCATCCTGGTTTCTTTCCCATGAGCTAGTGTACTTTACCATCCTGCTCGACCCAGAATTCCAGGCAGCCACCTCGAATTGATGAGATCTGGCAGGGCAGGCAATATGAAACCTGTTTGTTATCCTGGATATAAATTTAAACTTTCTTTGGTTGTTATTTTAGGCTTGATTTCCAAACTGACCAAGAGACCTAGACCCATGGGGTAAAATGGAAATCACATGTTCTTCAAAATTCTTCCAGTTTTGTTAGGAAGGACCAAAGAGGCAAATTGTGTGTTAATGACTACTGCATATTTTATTAAGACCCTAGGGGGTTGGCTTCAAAATAAAACTCCTGCTTCTCCTTCATCTGTGCCTTAACAAAAATCTCAACTTAATTGAGTTATATTCCTCCTTAGCCTTCTGAGGTCTAATCAATCACAGATCGCTAAGGCATGTACAGAAAACCTTAAAAATTGTTTGCTTTATTTATAAGGAGAGCCCTTTATGAACAAAGCTCTGCACCTCTTCTGAAGTGAGGCAGATTGTACAAAGTCAGAGAAACATCACTTCCAATCTTTGGCTTCTAAAGTCAAATTGATAACTATGCTCCTTATTTCTAATGAGGTTTCTGGATGTACAGTAAGATATTTATTACTACCGGGAGATCACTGGGACAGGAAAAGCATACCTGGAGGGAAAAATAAATCTCAGCAAACAGCCCATGCACATTCTGCCATGTGTCTAAGACTCAGGAATTTACTAGTGGTAACTTTTCCTTCTGGTTAAGGAACACACATGCCCAAATCCTCTTTATGATTTATGGTAATGACCTTAGACAGGTTAAAGTCCTCCTATACTAGTTTATCTCCATAGACAGTAACTCAAAACTTGAATCTCATTGTTGAGATGAAGACGTTTCTTAGATAAGACTCTGAAGGCTATCTTTTCCTTGTACATTCTAAAAATCTGCAGCTTGAATCTTTTAGGCAATTGGCCAAGTTTTCCATATCTATTCATTTAGATACTACCCTAATTTTGAATCTTTTGGTATCTTTGGTTTAAGGAATATCTCCCAGTGTCAGTGAATTAATTTCCATATTACTTTAAGTTTATTCTGGCCCAATGGAAGATAATTACATGGTATTTTAGTTAACCTTTAATTAGCCTTTTTGTGGTTACTGATCACTAATAGATTAATTTTAAAAAATAGAAGAGAGATGTATCTGTTCATTGTATTCACTATAAACTGAATACCCTTTTTGAAGTGTCCACAATTGTTTCATGGTTGCATTTTGTTATTAGTTTAGTGTGCTATGTCAGCCTTGAAGAATTGGTTGAATGTTTTAGCATCAACGGGAAACAATGCTTAACAACAACAACAACAACAAATGTTGTGTTTTAACATTGAATTGCCTCTTACTTTATCCTCAAACTTTAAAAACACAATCTCTTCAATAAACGGTGTTGGATAAACTGGACAGCTATATGCAAAAGAATGAAACTGGGTGACTTTCTGCACCATACACAGAAATCAACTCAAAGTGGATTATACACTTAAATGTAAGACCTGAAACCATAAAACTTCTAGGAAAAAACATAGACAGTAGCTCTCTGACATTGATGATATTATTATTTTCTTAGATCTGTCTCCTTAGGCAAGGGAAACAAAAGCAAAAACAAGCAAATGAAACTACATCAAACTAAATAGCCTTTGCATATCAACAGAACAAAAAGGCCATCTATTGAATGGTAGATAATATTTTCAAATGGTAAGTAGTTAACATCAAAAATTTATTTTGAATATTCATAAAACTCAGTAACCAAATAAAAAAGGAAGAAAGAAACCAATCAAAAATTGTAGAGGACCTAAACAGTTTTTCCAACAAACATTACAGATGGCCACAGACACATGAAAAGATGGTCAACATAGCTAATCATCAGGGAAACGTAAGCCAAAACCACCGTAAGTTATGACCTCACACCTGTCAGAATAGCTATCATCAAGGAGTCAAAAATAAAAGTGTTGAACTGGATGCAGAGAAAAGGGAAACTTTGTGCGTTACGGGTGGAAATGTAAATTGGTATAGCCTCTATGGAAAATGGGACAAAATAAAAAATAGAACTACCATACAATTCAGCATTCTACTTCTGGGTATTTATTCAGAGAGACTGAAAACACTAGTACAAAAAGATAGATGCCACCCCAGTTCATTGTAGCACTATTTAAAATAGCCAAGATGTGGGCTTTCCAGGTGGCACAGAGGTAAAGAATCTGCTTGCCAATGCAGGAGGCACAGGTTCAACCCCTGAGTTGGGAAGATCCCCTGGAGAAGGAAATGGCAACCTGCTCCAGTATTTTTGCCTGGAAAATTCCATGGACAGAGGAGCCTGGCAGGCTACAGTCCATGAAGTTGCAGAGAGTTGGACATGATTGAGCACACTTCAACCAACCAAGTTATGGCAGCAACCTGTGTTCATGGACAGAAGACATAGTACACACACATACTACAGACGAATATTAATCAGCCAATAAAAGGGATAAAATTTTGCCATTTGTGATAATATGGATGAATCTAGATGGTATTACACTATGTTAAATGAGTCAGACTAAAACAAATACTGTGTGATTTCACTTATTTGTATAATCAAAAAAAATTTAATATAACAAAGCAGAAATAGATTCATATACAAACTGGTGTTTGCCAGGACAGAGAGGGTAAAGGGATGAACAAAATAGGGAAGGGGTTAAAAGGGACAAACTTTCAGTTATAAAATAAAGCTACTTCCCAGTGACTTATAAAAAGTAATATACAGCATAGAAAATATAGTTAATAATATTGCAATAACTTTGCATGAGACAGACAGTAACTAGATTGGGGTAATCATTTTGTAATGTATAAAAATACTGAATCACTATGTAATATACCTGAAATCAATGTAATATTGTAAGTTAATTAGACTTCAGTAGAAAAAAAAAACTACTGAAATAATATATATTCTCATCAAACTATGAATTTTCATTTTATTGGTGTTTATATCAATTGACATTTTAATTTGGTCTATTAAAATGAAGTATGTTGTTTATAGCTCCTACCATGGTTTTAAACAGATGACAGTTGTTTTTGAAATATATAACTTGCAAATAAGGAAAAGCTTAAAATAGTACATTTATACTTTGAGGTAAGCAATATTGTCTTCTAACAATATATCAAGAGATTCCAGTGTATTTGCTTGTTTTCACCTCACAGTGGTTTAGCAAAAGACTGTAAAGACACAGTGATATCTAGAATCAGTTTACTCAAGTCTGAGTTTGATTCCGAACTTTTGAGACAGTCACAATTTGTTTAGAATAATTGTTCCTTCCATTTCCAGAAGAGAAAATTATTTCTCTTCTCTGACTCTCAGCTTCCTCTTCTATAAAATGTGGATAGTCTTCTTCCAAGGATGTGGTCAGACATAAAAGTAGAAACATGGGAAGCAGGTGATGGAGTATTTCATACACTCTACGGTCTTCTTCACTGATGATGTGCTAGCTACGCTTGTGGCCTTTTCTTTTCCCAATTCCTGTCTTTAGACTGCTCTGACTGTCCTCTCCATTCCTAGATCTTACGTGACAGGCTCTTTTCCAACATTTAGATCTCACCTCATCAGAGAAGAATCACCCACTCTAACCTCTATCCGTAATCTGTTGCAAAACAACATATCATTTTATGGTCCTTTTAGCCCATATTGAAATGAAGTGAAGTGAAGTTGCTCAGTCATGTCCGACTCTTTGTGACCCCATGGACTGTAGCCTACCAGGCTCCTCCATCTATGGGATTTTCCAGCCAAGAATACTGGAGTGGGTTGCCATTTCCTTCTCCATTAGCCCATATTACTAGACACTATTACCTTGTTTTTCTGGTTACTTGATTATTTTCTGTCTCTTTAGAGAATTAAAGATCTTAGAGATCTTAGAGATCTTTAATTGGGCATCAACAGAGGGCATTGTCTGTATTTCTTTTCATGGAATCACCTGAGCCTAGAAGAGGGCTGACACATAATTAGCAATTAAATGAATGAATAAATGGTGGTCATCACCCCTTTCCTGTAGCTGAGTTCATTGGCATTCCAAAAGAAAAGCAGAACCATCTTTCTAGTGTGGCATTTACCCATGCATAAATAGATTGCTACCAATCAGTAAATAGATAATTTAAAACAAGCAAAATAATCAAACTTTTATTTGATTGTGCTGATGAAAAGTGAAAATATGCTGGAGGTAAATTTCACCCATTCTTTCAATAAACCTCTTTGAGCAAATATTATGTGCTAAGGATTGAGCCAGTTACTGAGTTTAAGATATAGAAAGGAAAGAATTCATATATTTAAAAAGCACCCAATCCAACCTAATCTAAGCCATTTATGCATTTAATCTGTTGCCTTTAAGCCCTCTACGTCTGTAACACTGTTAAAATGCTATATAAATGCAATGCCAAAGGATTCTGTGGAAGGAACCCCAAGGCAAAGAAACCTCTATAGCAGTGATATTTGAGCTGGATCTCAAAGACCGAGTGGAGGTTTTCAGGGTAGAGAAAGGAGAAAGAGCATTAAGGAAAGAAACCAGCATGAGCAAAGGCCCAGAAGGGTCCTGGCATTCTATGTGTATGTGGGACTGGGGAGATCGTGGGGAAGAATTAACCAATAGCCTTCAAGTCTGAATAGCGCAGGAAGTGGCAGGACTAGAAAGGTAAATTGGAGCCCATCACAGTTTATCTCTGGCCATCATGCAGGCATAGTCAGCAGAGCAGATGCTCTGTTAATATGTCTCTGTTTTATTTGTCTTCTCCATTGGTGAGCACATGGCCACTGTGGCTAGGCTGCACATCCTGATTCTCTCAGAGTCAGAAGTAGAGATGTGAATGTCACAGACATTCTGCTCCATTTTGTCAGGAAACTGCATCTCTCATCATCTGTCCCTCAGGCCATACCTAACAAGCCCAATCCATTTTTTTTTTTTTTTTAAATTCCAGAAGCCTCCAACTATTTGGAAACGGATATTACATTCAGCAGGTCTTGCTTTCTCAAGAATCCTTGTTTTTCAGCTTCTTCTCAAGTAATATGATTTTCAGTGGCTTCATAGCTCTTTCTGTGCATTCAAAGATATTTGCTACAATTCTCCTCTGCTTCTATATAGATAGGACCACTTTTTTGTTGTTGCTGTTGTTCAGTCATGAAGTTATGTCCGAACTCCATGGACTGTAGCCCGCCAGGCTCCTCTGTCCATAGAATTCTCCAGACAAGAGTACTGCAGTGGGTTGCCACTTCCTTCTCCCCCGGATCTCCCCAATCCAGGGATTGAACCTGTAGGTGGACTTTTACCACTGAGCAATCAGGGAAGCCCGAGGACCACTTTTATTTATTGTTAAAGAAAATTTTCTATTATGGTTTTTATACATATATTAATATGAATCTTTATAGGAAATTTATCCTTTGGACAAAAACTTCTGTTTCTGTGTTACACTCAAATACCTAAATTCCTTAACCACAATTGCCAAATCAGGGCAATATCAATGGAAAAGTATCCAAAAAACAGCCACATGTTCATAATAGCAATTCCAACAGAAACAAAAATGAAATAATATAATTATATGAGACTAAGACTGAATAACATGAAAGTTGCCCTTTTTTACAACTTTATTTGTCCTCTCCTTAGACTACCAGCTTTATGTATTATTTTTGTGCAAATAACATGAATCATCACATATACTAAATTAAGCATGGGCAGAGAATATTTTGGCTTCTCTGGTAGCTCAGGTGGTAAAGAATCTCCCTGCAATGCAGGAGACTGGGATGCAATCCTTGGGTGATTCCCTGGAGAAGGGAATGTCTACCACCCCTGTATTCTTGCCTGGAGAATTCCATGAAAAGAGGAGCCTGGTGAGCAGCAGTCCATGGGGTCGCAAAGAGTCAGACAGACTGACTGACTAAGACACAGGGAATATTTAGAACAGCATAAAGTGAAATGCTGATAGCATAGGATATATCAGTGTAGAACAGATTTTAAGACTCAAGTAAACTTTGATAGTAATAATTAATAAAAGTAATAATACAATTTAGTAATAATAATTAAAAAAAATAGAACTGAACTATTCAAAGCCAAGAGCCTGGGTAGTGTAAATTCCTCCAAACTCATACACTATACATCTTTATATACACACTTGGCACAAATCTCTCAATGCAGGCACAAATCCAGCCACTGCAGGCACAAATTCCTACCAGATAAGGAATCCCACTCCTCAGTTCCCAGCAATGACAGTGAACAACCCTAATTCATACTCAGTGAGGGGGCCACACCATTGTTCCCAACACTAAAAACCCCACTGCTTATTTTTATTCCCACCACATTCCACAGAGTTCCAACTCGTGTTCTGAGTAGTTTGCAAGAATGTCTTTGTGTTCTTATCTTAGTGCCCTCTGAGGCTGTAAATGCTCTGCCCAGCACCCTTACTCCCTCAGATGAACAGCTGAACCATCTTCAGAGCCGTTTTCCTTTCTTGGCCCTCTCCTTCCTTGCTCCACTGCTGCTGCTGCTAAGTCGCTTCAGTCATGTCCGACTCTGTGTGACCCCATAGACGGCAGCCCACGAGGCTCCTCTGTCTCTGGGATTCTCCAGGCAAGAGTACTGGAGTGGGATGCCATTGCCTTCTCCACTGGATCACCTCAACTCCAGGTTCAATTGTGCATTTCCCTGAAGACCCAGCTGTTCTTTTTCTTTGCCTTGCAGCCACTCTCTTTCTGAACTTCAGGACTTGAAGGCTGGTTGTTAAGAGAGAGGGATTCTCTACAGACCGCTCTGTGATTCTGACCTCTTCTATCAGCAGGCTTCAGTGAACAGCTCTTAGAACGTGCCCAGCATACCGTACTTTGTGGCCATAGTTTCACCCTCCTGTTTTCACTTTTAATCTGAAGCATTTTTTTTTTCAAAACAAAATCTTTTTGAGAAACTCAAAATATTAATGATATAAAACTGAGGAGCAGATTCAGGTGTTGGGGGCTGAAGTTCTAGTTGTCTTCTCTCCAGACCAATGTCAAAGGGAACTTGGAGACTCTATGAAGAGCAATGTCTTAACCAGCACCCTTTAAGTCAACATAAAGTCTCTTTGCTTCTTTCTTCCTTCTTCCCTCCCCTCTTTTTATTTATTGTTTTGCACATGTGTGTGTTAGTCTCTCAGTTGAGTCCGACTCTTTGTGACCCCACAGACTGTAGCCCGCTAGGCTCCTCCATTCATGGGATTTTCCAGGCAAGAATATTGGAGTAGGTTGCCATTTCCTTCTCCAGGGGATCTTTCTGAGCCAGGGCTCAAACCCAGGTCTCCCCCATTGCAGGCCGACTCTTTACCATCTGAGCCACCAGGAAAGCCTGGCGCATTAACTTCACTTTTCCTTTGTAGTCCTGAAATGTCCTTTCCAGTTTATTCTGAAAATATTTTCTTGTCTTTCCCTTCTTTGTCAACAGATCCTTTAATGTTGCCTTCACAAAAACACTGATTTTACTGAATTTAGATCATTTCCCTGTACTATTTTTATTTTTTCAGTAAGTGTTTACTGAATACTTATTATGTTCCTGGTACTAGAAAAACAAACAAAAATCCCTGTACTTATGGTATTCCCATTGCAGCTGGGGTAAAATAGATGATAGGCACAATAAACAAGTAAATTATTTATTAGAAATTCATAAAGAGTAGAGAGATAAATAGATTAGGGAGGTGAATATGGAGTTGGGGAGAATTGTTTCCATTTTAAATCGTGCACTGCAAAGAATGAGCAGCAGCAAAATCTAGGGCAGCAGCCTGGGGAGGTGGGGAGGTGCTTCCCCAGGTGGCAACACATTTGGCAAGCTCGAGGAATAGCAAAGAAGGATGGAGGGGTGCGAGCAAAGCTGAAAGTGCAAGATGGGTTCAAAGGGACACACGGGCCAATCTTGCAGAGCCTTTGAAACTGTTACGAGGACCTTGGCTTTTGTCCTGAGTAAGAATGGGAGTCATTGAAGAGTTCTGATGATAACATACTCTAGTTGATACTCCTCAAGTACCACTTGGTTGCCAGATGTGAAGAGACTGCAGGAGAGCAAAGGTGGAAGGGGGGCTGTGAAACTGGCAATCAGATTCGGACTTGAAGCCACAGCCTTTTAACTGAGATCACACACACGTGGTCTCAGTACCGAATGAAACTCAGTTCTTGATATCTTGTCACAGAAACAATTCGGTGAGAGACAAAGTGATAGATAAGAAGTGAATTTGTTTAGGAAAAATTCCTACACAGACAGAGTGTGGGACATCTCAGAAGGCAAGAGGTACCAGGGTATGGAGTTGTCAGTTTTTACAGAGGTGGGTAATTTCATAGGCTAATGAGTGAGAGGAGTATTTCAGCTATTTTGGGGGAAGGGTGGGGATTTCCAGAAAATTGGGACACCACCCACCTCTTGATCTTTTATGGTCAGCCTTGAAACTGTCCTGATACCTGTGGGTGTGTCATTTAGCTTACTGAAGTGTTACATGAGTGTATACTGAGGCTCAAGGTGTAGTGGAAGTCTCATCGGCCATCTTGGACCTAGTTGGTTCTTAGTTTATCTTCTGTCCTTGTGACAATGTCATTCTTTTAAAGGTTTTGCCCTGCCTGCTACCCTCCTCTTTCAGCCATTACTTTATAAAAATTTTTCATTCTCTAACTTATTTCAATTAATATATTGATGTTGTTTTTTCAATCACTCAGTTATGTCCAATTCTTTGCAACCTGAAGGACTGTAGCTTGCCAGATTCCCCTGACCACTGGATTTCCCAGGCAAGAACAGTAGAGTGGGTTGCCATGTCCTTCTGCAAGGAATCTTCCCAATCCACGGATCAAGTTTGCATCTTTTGTATTGCAGGCAGATGCTTTATTAACAGTTCAGCAGTAAAGCATCTGCCTGCAATGCAGGAGGAGACCATGAACAATGAAGGAGATGTGGGTTTGATCCCTGGGTCAGGAAGATCCCCTGGAGAAAGAAATGGCAAACCACTCCAGTATTCTTGCCTGGGAAATCCCATGGACAGAGTCTGGTGGGCTGTTGTCCATGGGGTTGCAAGAGTTAGATAAGACTTAGCAGCTAAACCACCACCAATACACCATTAGCCTCTTACTTCAAGGCCCTGGGTTAGTGCTAAGGAGAGGATGGTTTAAAAAGTCCAGGAATTTTTTTGAATCAGTCTCTTTCCCCAGCAAGTTCTAGTTGAGAGAGCTGTATACATTAAGCAACTTTAATTTTTTTATCTTGTGTACCACATCTAGAGGAGAACGGGCATAAAATTTTCTATTCTGATTTAATTAATAAATCTTTGAATATACTCAGCAGCTCTAAAAAAGTCTGCCCAATTATGCTAAGTGAAAGAAATCAGATGAGAAAAACAAATACTGTATGATATCACTTATATGTGGAATCTAAAAAATACAACAAACTAATAAATAAAAAAGAATCATGCTTACAGATACGGAGAACAAACCAGTGGTTACCTGTGGGGAGAGGTTAGACAGGAGGGGCAATACAGAAGTAGACAGGGAAAAGGGGTAATTCCAGAATTATACGAAATCATGTGTGTAAAACTTCTGAAAATTGTAAAGCAGCATAGAATTTAAATAATCTTTCATCCAATAAAAAACAAAAACATTAAAAAAAAATTAAAATTATTAAAAAAATTCTGCCCACATCCCTTAAATAATCTAATTTCCTGAAATCTGACTCTGGTTTAATGAAACTGCTGAAGATTATCTGCTCCAGCAGTTATGCATGTGTACATGTTGTTCAAATTGTGTCCAACTCTCTGTGACCCCCATGGACTGCAGTCCACAAGGCTCGTCTGTCCCTGGAATTTTCTAGGCAAGAACACTGGAGTGGGTTGTTATTTCCTCCTCCAGAGGATTTTCCCAACCCAGAGATCAAACCCAAGTATCTTGTGTCTCCTGCCCTGGAAGGCAGATTCTTTACCACTGGTGACACCAGAGAAGCTTAGATAGCATCATTTCAGTAAAAAGAAAGCAATTTATTTGCCTAACACATGGTTGCTGCTGCTACTGCTAAGTCGCTTCAGTAGTGTCCGACTCTGTGCGACCCCAGAGAGGGCAGCCCACCAGGCTCCCCTGTCCCCGGGATTCTCCAGGCAAGAATACTAGAGTGGGTTGCCATTTCCTTCTCCAATGCATGAAAGTGAAAAGTGAAAGTGAAGTCGCTCAGTCGTGTCCGACTCTTAGTGACCCCATGGACTGCAGCCTACCAGGCTCCTCTGCACATGGGATTTTCCAGGCAAGAGTACTGGAGCGGGGTGCCATTGCCTTCTCCGAACACATGGTTACACAGTTGATAATCTTATATAATTAGCAAGACTTATCAAGTTCCTACTTTAACACCAGTGAAAGAAGATGGAATCATTCTGGGATAAAAGTCGTTAGACTGGAATTTGCAGCTTCATCAGTTATTCATATTATGACTTTGAACTTAACAGGAAAAATCCTTAGTCTGTTTGACCCTTAGCTTCATCCTCTGTCAAACTGACATGGGAATTGCTTAGGTTTTTCTCTTGCTAATGACAAGGTTAAATAGGTCCCTGCAGAGGTTGGTCAGCCTGTTCTGGCTAAGATCCCAAGCTTTCTAAAAGGCCAGGAAAATCCTGGAGAGAGACTCTAAAACTGCTAACAGATTCTGCAGAGATCCTAAGAAGAGCCTTCACAGATGCAACTTCATATTCACAGCTTTCTCTAATGGCAACAAGGTGTAGGAGACAGGGCTGTATCAGGAGAGTGAAGTCGTTAACTGTGCATCGACCAACAAGAAGAACGTGTACCAGAGAGCATAGTCCTTGCCATCCATTAGCATCGATTTTTAACAATTGTTACTGTGTGTCATATAGCAAATAGCAGTTTGATTCCTAGATCCTTATCTCTGTTTTTATGGGCCTTTAGGTCCCTAAAGCAAAAAACAAAGACCCAAACCTAACTAAATTAATCTAACAAGTGTTTAGTAGGTATTCTTTGGGACATAGGATTATGTAGTATCAGAGGATTTCTGTAATGCTGGTTTATGAATGATTATCTATTAATCAATTTCCTTGTCAAATACAAGAATGAATGAAGAAGAAACTAGGAAATTATCGTACTCTACCATTTCATGAAAAAATGATTAGAGTTGCTGGAAATACGTATAAAATCATATAAGTACTGATTCATGTAATTAAAATTATAATGCCTACTAAAAGTCTGTTTAGAAGTAGTTGTGTTGGCGAAAAACAGGTCTCTGCTTACCATAGCTGAATATAAGTATGGAGACAGAGTCTTGGAGGAGAAGAAAGGAGTAGCTTTATTACTTTCCCTGGCAAAGGACACCACAGCAAGCTAATGCTTTCAAGACTGAGTCCCCCTTCTTGGGAAGTTGGAAGAGGTCTTACAGTTTTAGGATGGAAAATGGGACTGAAGATAAGGGTCAAGGTTGATGTGGTCCTGCATTCTTCTCTTCCTCCTAGGGGCACTGAGATCATTAGGGCTGGCATCAGGTGATTCCAAGACAGGTTCTGATGGTCCTTGAGATCATCTTCTGGTGACATTCTTTCTGGAATGAAGACTGTTGCCCTGGAAGGGTAAACATCAGGTGTAGCTGGAGGGCAATCATTTTCAAAAAGCAATTAAGCAAGAAAGAGAGAGAGAAGAAATGGTAGGTTAAATGGGTGAGAGAACAAGGGCTGGATAAGGGCTACCATAATGGGGTGTCTCAGTTAGTTTTTCCTAAGCAGTTGCCTGTTGATTATTAGACTGAAAATGTTTCCATTAATACTAAACAATGTATCAATACAAGGAAGACTTAGACTATATATCTGATGAGCTTAATTGTGTCCCTCTCTAAATCTGTATAACCCCAATACTTCTTACTGGAGAGAGAGCCTCTGGAGAGATGACTGTGCTGTGCTCAGTTTTGCCTCTCTTGTTGAACTATATATAGCCCACCAGGCTCCTCTCTCCATGGATTTTCCAGGCAAGAATACTCGGGCGGGTGGCCATTTCCTACTCCAAGGGATCTTTCTGACCCAGGGATCAAACCTGCCTCTCTTGAGTCTCCTGTATTGTCAGGCAGATTCTTGACTGCTGTGCCACCTGTGATGCCTAAATTGAAATGAGGCTGTTGGGGGGGGCCTAATCCATTGTGACTGGTATTGAAACCGAATAGGACCAAATGCAATGGCACCCCACTCCAGTACTCTTGCCTGGAAAATCCCATGGATGGAGGAGCCTGGTGGGCTGCAGTCCACGGGGTCGCTAAGAGTCGGACACGACTGAGCAACTTCACTTTCACTTTTCACTTTCATGCATTGGAGAAGGAAATGGCAACCCACTCCAGTGTTCTTGCCTGGAGAATCCCAGGGACAGGGGAGCCTGGTGGGCTGCCCTCTCTGGGGTCGCACAGAGTCGGACACGACTGAAGCGACGTAGCAGCAGCAGCAGCAGGACCAAATGGGGTGCCTGAGCACAAAAGCCTTTCTTTGTTCCAAAGGATAGGTTCAAACATTTGCTAATCAGGAATGGGAGGGGATGCAGAAAAAAGGGAAGAACAGTCAAGAAACAATAGTACAGCCTTGGGGCAGGGTCCTGGTTCTTCCTCAAGAGGTATTCACAACAATATCTTTAAGCTCTTCTGCAGAACTAAAATCTCCACCAAATAGATGTTCCAGAGAGGAAGTCACAGTTCAGTAACCTGGAGAACCAAGAACCACAGATTATGAGACCATGAGATGCCAGGAGATCTCAGATTAAAGGAATACAGAGCTTGCATGCAACCTGGTCCTTAGAAGCAACCCTGTCCCTTGGCTATAAAACTCCCCACAAACCCCACCAGTTTGGGACAGAGTTTTGGGGGCATGAACCTGCTATGTCTACCTTTGCCTATCAAAAGTGAAAGTGAAAGTGAAGTTGCTCAGTCGTGTCTGACTCTTTGTGACCCCATGGATTGTAGCCTACCAGGCTCCTTTGTCCATGGGATTTTCCAGGCAAGAGTTTGGAATCGATTGCCATTTCCTTCTCCGGGGGATCTTCCTGACCCAAAGATTAAACCCGGGTCTCCCTCATTGTAGGCAGATGCTTTTACAGTCTGAGTCACCAGGGAAGTCCTATCAAAGCAGTAAGTCTGTTCTTTACTACTTCACCCAAAACTCTGTCTCCAGGATTTTACTCAGTACCAGTGTGCACAAAGGCTAAGTTTTGGCATCAGTATCCTTATAAAAAGAGGAAATCTGGACACACTAAGAGACACCAAAGGCACACATGTATGCACAGATCGATGGCCACATGAATAGGCGGCAGGGAGGTGGCCATCTGCAAGCCAAGAAGAGAGACTTCAGGAGAAACTTCATTGGCAATTTAATCTTGAACTTCCATCCTCCAGAACTGTGAGAAAATAGATTTCTTTTGTTTAAGACACTGATGATTGTGGTATTTTGCTATGGCAGGCTTAGTAAAGTAATACAATAGTATTAATGTTGTATTTCCTTACTGTTTTCCTTAATAGTATTTCCTTACTATTTTCCCTAATAGTAAGGAAAAGCAACCATTTGGAAGATAGAAAATTAAGAGGACTTTAGGAATACTGCAGGTAACAAATATAATAAAATTGAAGAAAAAAATTTCCTAGAAGAAAATAGTCCTTACTCATTATATTTCTGTGTTTCCTTAAAAATTCTCTTTAAATTTCTTATCAATTAAACTATATTTATCAGTTTTTAAAACGTCTTGGAGACTATAAGGATGGCTTCAAATTTTTATAGAATGTTAATGTTAAATTCTTTCAGAGTGACTAAAGATCGAAATAATACAATATACAAATGTGAATCTTCAGATTTCAAAATGAAACAAACCATCAAACCATAGAATTAGGAAATTAAGAAAAAAATCAGGATAATTTTACCAGAATGGCTGTAGTAAATAAAAGACAAAGGAAACACTGTTTCAAAATCTCATTATTTCCAGAATGGCAGTGTAAGGAGATCTAAGGACCCAGTGCCCTTACTAAAGCAACCATAAGTAGTAGCTAGTAATAACTGAACAATATAATCAACATAGGATTGAACTGACACTACTCACCACTCCACTCAACAGAGCAAATACATACTTGTTCAAGCACCTGTGAAAAACAAGCAAAACCACAACTCCCCCAAGCTGCTAGATATATCTATGTTTTTTCTGCTCATGAAAAAATGAAACTGAAGTCGCTCAGTCGTGTCCGACTCTCTGCAACCCCATGGACTGTAGCCTACCACGCTCCTCCATCCATGGGATTTTCCAGGCAAGAATACTGGAGTGGGTTGCCATTTCCTTCTCCAGAGGATCTTCCCAACCCAGGGATCGAACCCGGGTCTCCTGAATTGTAGGCAGACGCTTTAGTGTCTGAGCCACCAGGGAAGCCCCTATTCTGCTCATACATATATTCAAATATGTATATTATATTTATACGCACATTTAGATAGATATCCATATATCTATATCTGTTTGTGTGTGTTCTCAGTTGCTTAGGTGTGTTTGACTCTTGTGACTCCCAGACTGTAGCCCATCAGGTTCCTTTGTCCATGGAATTCTCCAGGCAAGAATACTGGAGCGGGTTGCCATTTCCTACTCCAGAGGATCTTCCCGACTCAGGGACTGAATCCGCGTTTCTTGCGCCCTCTGTATTGGCAGGCAGGGTCTTTACAACTGCGCCACCTAGGGGCTATGTCTATATCCAAAATCACTGCAGACGGTGACTGCAGCCATGAAATTAAAAGACGCTTACTCCTTGGAAGGAAAGTTATGACCAACCTAGATAGCATATCGGAGAAGGCAATGGCAACCCACTCCAGTACTCTTTCCTGGAAAATCCCACGGATGGAGGAACCTGGTAGGCTGCAGTCCATGGGATCGCTAAGAGTCGGACACGACTGAGCGACTTCACTTTCACTTTTCACTTTCATGCATTGGAGAAGGAAATGGCAACCCACTCCAGTGTTCTTGCCTGGAGAATCCAAGGGACGGCGGAGCCTGGAGGGCTGCCGTCTCTGGGGTCGCATAGAGTCGGACACGACTGAAGCGACTTAGCAGCAGCAGCAGCAGATAGCATATTCAAAAGCAGAGACACTACTTTGCCAACAAAGGTCCGTCTAGTCAAGGCTATGGTTTTTCCAGTGGTCATGTATGGATGTGAGAGTTGGATTGGGAAGGAAGCTGAGCGCCAAAGAATTGGTGCTTTTGAACTGTGGTGTTGGAGAAGACTCTTGAGAGTCCCTTGGACTGCAAGGAGATCCAATCAGTCCATCCTAAAGGAGACCACTCCTGGGTGTTCATTGGAAGGACTGACGCTGAAGCTGAAACTCCAGTACTTTGGCCACCTCATGCGAAGAGTTGACTCATTGGAAAAGACCCTGATGCTGGGAGGGGTTGAGGGCAGGAGGAGAAGGGGACGACAGAGGAGGAGATGGCTGGATGGCATCACCGATTCCATGCACATAAGTTTGGGTGAACTCTGGGAGTTGATGATGAACAGGGAGGCCTGGTGTGCTGCGATTTATGGCGTCACAAGGAGTCGAACACGACTGAGAGACTGAACTGAACTGAACTGATACATCTCTAGAGCCCAAGAATATATTGATACGTAAAGAGAAAATATGATTAAAGCACCAGTCTGATTACCAAATTTTTCAAATAGCTACATAAAACAGTAAAGATTAAATATAATCTTCCAATTTCACAAAATTTTCTCAGAAAAGTTAAGCAACTTTCCCAGTGTCACTCAGCAAGCAAATGGCAGAACAAGGACCAGACTCCTTCATCTCCTGACTTCAGGTTTCATGCTGCTTCTCCAGTCTAAACTGCACTACAGCCTTTTTCCGATTAACATGACAGAAGGCACATTCCTATTCACTGTCCCGTTCTATTTAGTTTATGCCTATCATTTGGAATCTTCATTGAAAGGGCAAAAGAAGCAGGGAACCTATCAAAGCAGTTTTACTCAGTGTGGGTGGCTGTCTGAAGGGCTTTGTCTACTTACACTGTAATGAAGTGTGACACAAAGGTCAGATGATAGACATAATTTTCACCTACAGGAATTTGCACTAAGGGATTTTTTTTGTACTAATTATTTGTACTAAGGGATATTTTAACTTGTAACAGAAGCTGTCTCAGTGGGTAAAGAATGCCTGCCATGCAGGAGACACTGGAGATGCAGGTTACATCCCTAGGTCAAGAAGATCCTGCGGAGGAGGAAAATGGCAACGCACTCCAGTAATTTTGCCTGAAAAATCCCATGGACAGAGGAGCCTGGCAGGCAACAGTCTTTGGGGTTGCAAAAGAGTCAGACACGACTGAACAACTAAGCACGCGTGCCCTGCTTTCCTTCCTTACAAAGCGATGATTGTGAACCTTTGAAACAATTACTTAAATATATGTGTGTGCGGGTGGAGGATTTGAAAATCAAACCACATAGTTCAGCTAAATATAGCTTTTGTCAGGAGAAGTAATTTGTAAGCAAATAAAAATTAAGAACTAGAATTCACTGTAGATGATAACTTGGATATACTGTCCACTCTTTCCAGAGAATTTTCAGGCTGCAACCACTGTACCTCAGTCCACACTGACCCAGTGATGTGTAACTCTTGAAAGATATCACCACTACAGAGAACAAATGGATACATCATTCTACTTTATAACGTGGTTCTTAAAAATGTAAAAACAATTAAACTAATCAAGCTTGAAAGGCTTTGGGGTTCAACCTAGAAACAAGAGTTCAGTCTTTTGTGAATGATTCATCCACATTACCTATAAACGAAAAGGGTCTGCCATTTTCATTCTGGTCAAGGATAGCATCACTTATTATGGTACTATCTGTGTGGATGAATGTACATGAAATGTCCAATCTGCACCCCTTTCCCTCTTCTACTTAGCATTTCTGGGCAGTGGTGGATCCCAATTTGTAAGTTATCTTACTCTTTGTCATCATGCTTTTCTTTTTTCCTTCAGAATCTGAATATCTTGTCTGAAACTGAATCTGTTGCTCAACATTTTGAATTTAATACAAATATCATTTTCCCTCAGTTACATGTGTATCTACATGTACTTTTACATTCATCAATTAGCTGTTCATGGAAGTTTGCTGTCTTTCACGTGGATATTTATGTTTAATTTGGCCCTTCCTGGGCCCTTTGGATTTTTTGTTGATATCATATATATAAAATATTGGCAGAGAAATTCATAATCAAATTTATGATAGTCAATATTTTCTTGTTTGAAAATAAAAAGTGTTCAATTTGGGCAGTGCATCATAGGCCACATGTCACACAGGGTACCCTGGATGGATGAGTTACATACTTGCCCCGTTTCTTATTTAATAATATTAACTGTGCAGCCAGTAACTATAGTAGACCAATAAATACAGTATGAACTTTTAAATTTAAATGTGTAGGAGGTGCTTCCTGCCTGAATACAATATTTTAAAACTTTACATTATTCCATTAGGAAATATTTATTGAGTCCCCTCTATAAAGAAATTGCAGGAGCCCATTAAATATGCTTTTAGGTTTCAGATCGTGAGTTTCAAATGAAACAAGTCAATATAGCTTTATCTTGTTTGACACCTCCCCACCCCAACTAGCTTCTATGCATAGTTATTCATGTATCATGCTGAAAGAAATCATGAGGGGACTAGGGGGAAGAATTTATCCCATAGGAAAATAAAGCAAAGTAAAACAAACTCTAAAATAGGAAAAAAGGAAGAACCTTTTAAAATTGTGTATTTTGTTTTCATAGAACAGGTGTCCATACACGTCCCCATACCCTCCATGAGCATTAACCAAAAGGAACTTTGGTATTTAATCAGCAACAGGCTTTGTTCTCTTTGGGTAACTTGGGGAACATTACCATAGGCCTTGGGAAGATAATGACGTTCTCCCTTATTTAAAAAATACAAACAAAACTACAATGTTGTTTCTTGGCATTCCAGCAATGAGGACTCCTGATCAACTGATACATGTACTTGTCAGTAGCACAAAGATAGTGTAGACATTTAATAGCTATTGTAGAGCTTTGAGAGAGATAGCAGGGCTATTAGAAGCAGAGAAAGCATAAGGTACTTTGTGGTGGGTTAGTTCTCATTTTGTCACCTATACATACAGAAAATGCTTATTAATTCTTGGATTAACCAGTACATCTAGTTTCCACATAATGCCATGCAACAAAGAGTTTACAGCATTTTGCAGTCATTTTCAAAGGAGATACAGAAAAATCATGTAGGATGGAAGATGCTCAGAATATGGTAAGACTATTTCTCCAGGCTACAAAGAGAAAGGACACTGAACTCATAAATTTTAGCAACAATTAGGCCTTTGTACTATGTCATTAGAGTCTATTAGATGTGTGTCTTTACTTCCTCACAGGCTCATTCCTCACTGCTGGCAAATTTATTAGACATATTACCCAGGATTATAAAGGAAAGCACTTTTTTTTTTTCCCATTGTTATGCTTACAGGATAAAAAAATTTTTTTTTCACCTTGAGCCACTGGAAACAAATCAAAGTAAGAAATATAAGTTACTCCAAAGAGAGGTTTGAGCATAGTTCAGAAATAAGGAACAAGAATGAAAATGAGAAATGTGTATATTTCACTTCTTGATTCAAAATAAGCCTTCCCTAAAAATTCTAAATACAGCTCTACTATTGCCTGGAGAATCCCAGGGATGGGGGAGCCTGGTGGGCTGCCGTCTCTGGGGTCGCACAGAGTCAGACATGACTGAAGCCACTTAGCAGCAGCATTGCCTTCAATGTCACTTTTTTTTGGTACAGTGCATCACAGTTTTTGTATCCTAACCTCAACTATACAAGATCAAGTCAACTTTAAATTTAGAATTGTAAGAAAAATTAAAGTAAATAAACTATATATTCTGGTTGCATATACTGGAACTTTGTTTTAAGTCTGGCTATTCATTGGGCTTCCCTGGTGGCTCAGACTGTAAAGAATCTGCCTACAATGAGGGAGACCTAGGTTCAATCCTCGGGTGGGGAAGATCCCCTGGAGGAGGGCATGGTAACCCACTCCAGTATTCTTGCTTGGAGAATCCCCATGGACAGAGGAGCCTGGTAGGCTACAGTCTGTGTGGTGGCAAAGAGTCAGACATGACCAAGTGACTGAGCACATTCATTGGGTGCATAGGGAGGTTGTATTCATTGGGTAACTGGGATGGACCCTGAGACAACAGAATTGATGCTGGGTATACAGCTAAGAAATTAAAAGACACTTACTCCTTGGAAGGAAAGTTATGACCAACCTAGATAGCATATTCAAAAGCAGAGACATTACTTTGCCAACAAAGGTTCGTCTAGTCAAGGCTATGGTTTTTCCTGTGGTCATGTATGGATGTAAGAGTTGGACTGTGAAGAAGGCTGAGCGCCGAAGAATTGATGCTTTTGGACTGTGGTGTTGGAGAAGACTCTTGAGAGTCCCTTGGACTGCAAGGAGATCCAAGCAGTCCATTCTGAAGGAGATCAGCCCTGGGATTTCTTTGGAAGGAATGATGCTAAAGCTGAAACTCCAGTACTTTGGCCACCTCATGCGAAGAGTTGACTCATTGGAAAAGACTCTGATGCTGGGAGGGATTGGGGGTAGGAGGAGAAGGGGATGACAGAGGATGAGATGGCTGGATGGCATCACTGACTCGATGGACGTGAGTCTGAGTGAACTCTGGGAGTTGGTGATGGACAGGGAGGCCTGGCGTGCTGCGATGCATGGGGTCGCAAAGAGTCGGACACGACTGAGTGACTGATCTGATCTGATCTGATAAAGCTAAGGCAGAGCCTGGCCTTCAATAGGTGGCCCGCTTATCTATGATTGGAGCCTCCCTCTACTCTGGGGTTTTCCACTGGGAAGTTAGAGTTCAGGGGAGACATTTTCAATTCTTGATTGTCAGATCTTTTTGGCCATTCCTTCTACAAGTGTATGGAATGATAACGGAAGGAAAAATAGGAGTGTAGCTCTGTGTCACTGAGGGTGAGAGTGGTGGGTGACACCAGGACTTGAGGTGAGAAGAGTTTAAAAATGAAATTCAAAGCAGAAGACAAGGTCTAGGGACTGCTCAAGATGGGTAGTGAGGAATACTGTAACTCAGGGGCCACGTGGATACCAAAGGTTAGCTCTGTCAGTCCTTGTCTGATTTAAGGAAACATAGGGAGCAAAACAGGAGCCTAGAACGTTTCTATATTATTATACTGCTTCATATCAAATCACAAAGATTGCAAGAGTGAGAGCAAACTAATCCCCTTTCTAAGTTTTATCAGTGCATTTATTGCTATAGATTGCTTTTTCAGAGCAATATTACCATATATATCCCTGAGTCAGGAAGAGCCGCTGAAGGAGAAAATAGCAACCCACTCCAGTATTCTTGTCAGGCAGATTCCATGGACAAAGGAACCTGGTGGGCTACAGTCCATGGGGTTACAAAGAGTAGGACATGACTTAGTGACTGAGCACACACTCATGCACTACCATATATTAAAGAACAATTATTATATCTCAGAAACCTTAAATAGAATGATTCCTCTAACTATATATTCCTGTAACTATACGTGTTACTTTTGTTTTATAGAAGAAACCAAGCTTCACAGAAGTTAAAGAAGTTGCCTAAGGTGACACATTAAATCGTAGACACAAGATTCAGTGTCATGGCAAAGGGTTGTGATTTTCCTGCCATGCCATGTGTACTTCTATTTGCTAATTTTTGCTGGCCTGGTTTTTTCATGCACCCAGGGTGCCTATTAGTCTAGTTCAGTTAATTCGTAAGCTACTCTTCCACCGTTTTGATATTCTGTGGGTTGCAACGACAACTAGGATGTCCTTGAGGCAGAAGTGTCCTCTTGTGTGTTCAGCATCACGGAAACCAGTACCCAACCCACGTGGCTAAGACCCAGGGGTTGACTCTGCCACACTTCAGAGCCATTGACAAATTGTTCACAGCTGTCTGGGGTTAAAGAACTCATCTCTGAGAACTACTTTCTCATTCTCTTTTGAAAGAGACAAGTGTGCCTCCTTTTCTTCTGCACTTCTAAGGTTCCCTCTGCTTTGAAAATGGCCCCTACATTTGCAGTTTGGCCTCACTAATATCTCCACTCTTGCATTCTTCTCAGACTTAACTTTCATTTTTAACTGTGGCAGAATAGCTTCTCATGCCATTTGAACCTTTTCAGATGACACAAAAGAAGAGATATCATTACAGCTCTTGTGAAATGAGACTGTCGGCCACTTAGAAATGCTTCTCTGTTATTGCATTTAATTGGAAGGGGTGGCCTATTAGCACTGATGGTGGAAGAAAATGACCTCTGTATTCAACATGAAAAGGTATTGTGAACTGCTTGAGGAAGATGACTTATCAAATGATTGAGGTTAACTGATGTCAGCAGTTTTCAGAGTGTTGATATCAGAAATCAAAATGAAAGTAAAATGACGTATGGGAATATATTTAGTAAACAGATAGAAGAATTTTGAAGATTGTCAGCTCTAATGAACAAATACACAAGAACTTAATTTTATTCTCACCCAAGTGCTTGCAGCAGCCTTGAAACGCCACTGATGTATCAGTATACAAAACTAGTATTTAAAATCTTACTAAATAAAAATTCCTTTCTATGGCATTATTTTTTAATTCCTCAAAACTATTGCTGCCACAAGAGCTCCAATTACTTTTTTTCTAGAGTTGGTTATTATAAAGTTTTTAGTTTTTAATTTCCTCATGCTGCATAAAGGACCCTAAACCACAACAATTTATAATTTGTCTGGCCTACAACTGAGTACTGTTTAAGGAACTAATTGTAGAGAAGCCACATGACAATACTTAAAAGTGTTTCATGTTACACTGTGAATTTCCAAAATATTCAACAGCTTGTTCTAAATAAGTGCTAAAAAATAAATATATTGTTTGGACTACATCAGGTATTAAATCTTTCTTTTTTCCTCCAACAAGCTTTTAAGAGGCCAGGGATTTCTACAGAAATAGAGTTTAAAGCATTCACTGTGCTAGCATAGTATAATTCTAGGCAAAATAACAACCTACGTCTGTGAACAGGTCACATTAGCTGTGTACATTAAAAATATACAGCCAATTACCTGTGAGATTTAAAATTTTCTAGTAATTCCATTAAAAAAAGGGAAAAATGTGAAATTAATTTAATAATATTTTGGTGTGTGTGTGTGTGTGTGTGTGCGCATGCGCTCAGTTTCTAAATTGTGTCCGACTCTTTGTGACCCCATGGACTGTAGCCCATCAGGCTCCTCTGTCCATGGGATTCTCCAGGCAAGAATACTGGAGTGGGCTGCCATTTCCTCCTCCAGAGGATCTTCCTGACCCAGGGATCAAAGGTGCCTCTCTTGAATTGGCAGGCAGATTCTTTATCACTGAGCCGAAAGGGAGGCCCATTTTATTAATCCAGTATGTCAAAAAAATTAACAATTCAACATGTAATCAATTTTTTACATTATTAATAAAAATCTTGCTTTTATTTGTACTAAATTTTTGAAGTTTGGTGAATATTTTATGCTTACGACACCTCTCACTTTTACTTGCAACACTTAAAATATGGCTAGTCTCAATATGGACTGGCTGTATTTTAAGTGTTAAATACTCTCATATTGCTAATGGCTATTGTATTGAACAACGTATGCTAATAATAGAGGTAATCTGTTAGAGGAAAGTGAAGGAGGATGTGGCCAGCAGTGCAGAGTAGTAAGACCCTGAGCTCACCTCCTGCCATGGACACACCAAAATTACAACTATTATAGAGTAGCTATCCATGAGAATGGCCTGAAGACTAGCAGAAAGATTTTCCACAGCTGAAGTTGTAAAGAAGGAACCATAGCAAGATAGGTAGGAGGGCACAGATGTGATGCAGCCTAGACCTACACTCTGGCAGGCAAACCACAAATAGGAGGGTAATCACTAATGCAGAGTTTGCCCCCGAGAATCAGGAGTCTGAGTGCAACATCAGCTTGGGGCCCCTGCAAGGGAAAGAGGAGCCCTTTTACTGTCTGGCTCTGAAGGTCAGACTGCTTCCACGCAGGAGAAATGGAGGGCTTTATGAAACAGAGACTCTGCTCTTAAAGGACACATGCAAACTCTCACATATGCTGAGTCCCAGCACAGAAGCAATAATCTGAAGGCTCTTTACTGATCTTGGAGAGACTCCTGGCAAGGTGACAGGAAATTGGTACTCCCTCTGAGAACACGGATGTTGGAGACGGTCGTTTGGGAAAGTTTGTGGTACCCTGAAGAAGCTGGTGTTGACAAGTGCCATTTTGGAGTCTTCTTGTGTAGCCTATTAATGCTGGGAGCTTTCCCACCCATCAGTGGGCCAGGACCAGTCCCAACACCCACCAAACCTTGCAGCCAACTGCTTAGAGAACTGCCCCTTCCCACTGGCAGGTTGGCACCAACTCCAGATATGTCCATCATAGAAGGGCCCATGCAATTCACATAGGGAGTGTCACAGAGCGTATAGCTCTGGTGATTAAAGGGAAGTGCGCTGCTGGGGCCTATAGCATATTTCCTACATATGCTAAGATTAGGAAATGTTAACTTCTCTAAGTAGGAAATGTAACTAACCTATCTAATAAATAGAAATAAATACAGAGAATTAGGGGGAAATGAGGAAACAGAGGAATATGTTCTAAATGAAGGAAAAAGTGAAACCTCAGAAGAACTAAGCAAAGTGAAGATAAGTGATTTACTTGCTAAAGGGTTCAAGGTAATGATCATAAAGATGTGCAACAAAGTTGGGAGAAGAATTGATGCAAATAGTGATAATTTTAACAAAATGTTAAGAAATATAAAAAAAGAGCTAGATAGAGCTGAAGAATACAGTAAATGAGATTTAAAAAAATACACAGTAAGACACAAAAGCAGTAGATTAGAGAGTACAGAGGAATGGATCAGCAAAATGGAAGACAAACTAGTGGAAATCATCTGAGCTGAAGAGAGAGAGAGAAAAAGAAAAAGAACTAAAATAAATGAGAATAAGAGATCTTGGTACAATGTCACACGTAATAACGTTTGCATTATGAGGAGGAGTGTCAGAAGGTGAAGAGAGAGACAGAAAGCAAAGGGCAAAGAGCTTATTTAAAGAAATGATAGCTAAAAGCTTCGCTAACATTTTAGAGAGGCAGAAAAAGGAGGAAGATATTCAGGTTCAGGAAACACAGAGAATCTCAAACAAGATAAAACCAAAAAGGTCTACACCAAGACACATTATAATTAAAATGGCAAAAATAAAAGGCAAAGAGAGAACCTTAGAAGCAGGAAGATAAAAACTGCTAGTTATGTACAAGGGAACTCCTGTAAGATTATCAGCTAGCTTTTCTCAAAAAACTTGTAGGCCAGGAGGGAATGGCACAAAATGTTCAAAGTGATGAAAGTTAAAAAACAACAACAACAAAAAAACAACCCCTTATACCCATCAAGGCTGTCATTCAGACTTGAAGATGAGATAGAGTGTTGCTGCTGCTGCTGCTGCTAAGTCGCTTCAGTCGTGTCCAACTCTGTGCGACCCCATAGACGGTAGCCCACCAGGCTCCCCCGTCCCTGGGATTCTCCAGGCAAGAATACTGGAGTGGGTTGCCATTGCCTTCTCCAATGCATGAAAGTGAAAAGTGAAAGTGAAGTCGCTCAGTGTCTGACTCTTAGCGACCCCATGGACTGTAGCCTACCAGGCTCCTCTGTCCATGGGATTTTCCAAGCAAGAGTACCAGAGTGGGGTGCCATTGCCTTCTCCAGAGTGTTAAGCAAACTCAAAAAATTTCAGTAGCACTAAGCCAGCTTTATAATAAATGTTAAAGGAACTTCTCTAAACAGAAAAGACCACAAATGGAAATATGAAAATTACAAAAGGAAGATTCTCACTGGTAAAAGCAAACGTATGCAAATGTAGCAGATCAACCACTTACAAAGCTATGAGGAAGATTAGAAGATAAAAGTAGTAAAATCAGCTATATCCACAATTAGTAGTTAAGGGGATACAGAAAACTAAAAGACGTAAAATATGATATGAAAAGCATCAAACCTGGAAGGGAGAGTAAAAAACGAAGGGTGGTTAGAATCCATTTAAATTGAAGGGATCACCAACTTGAAATTGTGTTTGTGCACTTGCTCAGTTGCTTCAGTCATGTCTGACTCTGTGTGACCCTATGGACTGTAGCCCGCCAGGCTTCTCTGTCCATGGGATTCTCTAGGCAAGAATACTGGAGTGGCTTGCCATGTCCTTCTCCAGGGAACTTCCAGACCCAGGGATCAAATCTGTCTCTTGCAGACAGGTTCTTTACCACTAGTGCCACCTAGGAAGCTCAACTGAAAAGTATATATACTTATAATTGTTTATATATTTATATGTATATGTATGTGTATATACATATATATATGGATGTATTTATTGCTATATATGTACCTCATGGGGACCACAAACCAAAAAGCTATAATAAATACATACAGATACACACACAAAGAGAAAGGAATTCAAATCTAACACTCAAGGACAATGACAAGGAACAGCAAAAGAAAAAACAGAAAGGAACTACAAAAGCAACCAGAAAGTAATTTAAAAAGTGGCAATAAGTACATACCTACCAAAAATTAAATGTAGGACTAAATGTTCTATTGAAAAGACAGCATGGCTAAATGAATAAAAAAATAACACCCCCACATATGCTGCTTATAAGAGACACACTCGGAGAAGGAAATGGCACCCCACTCCGGTACTCTTGCCTGGAAAATCCCATGGACAGAGGAGCCTGGTAGGCTGCAGTCCATGGGGTCACTAAGAGTCAGACACGACTGAGCGACTTCACTTTCACTTTTCACTTTCATGCATTGGAGAAGGCAATGGCAACCCACTCCAGTGTTCTTGCCTGGAGAATCCCAGGGACAGGGGAGCCTGGTGGGCTACCGTCTATGGGGTCGCACAGAGTTGGACACGACTGAAGCGACTTAGCAGCAGCAGCAGCAGCAGCAGCAGCAAGAGATTCACTTGTGACCTAGTGATGCACAGACTGAAAGTGAGGAGATACAAAAGAAATTTCATGCAAGACAGCTGAGGTAGCAATACTTAATTCAGAGAAAATAGATATTAGAACAAAAACTGTAACAATAGACAAAGATGGACATTACATAATGATCAAGGGATCAATCCAATAAACAGATATAAGAATTATAAAATGCATGTACCCAACATAGGAGCACCTAAATGCATAAAGCAAGTTTTAACAAATATAAAGAGAGAAACTGACACAGTATTAGTAGGAAAATTTAACACCTCACTTACATCAAACGACAGATCATCCAGACAGAAGATGATCTGTAAGGAAATACTGGTCTTAAATGACACACTACACCAAATGGCCTTAATAGGTATCTATAGAACATTTCATCCCAAAGCAGTAAAATATGCATCCTTTCACATGGGCTTCCCAGGTGGCACTAGAAAAAACAGAACATTAAAGGCCAATATAATATGCCTGATGAAATATAGATGCAAAAATCCATAATGAAATATTAGCAAATGAAATTCAACAATACCTTAAAATAATAATACACTATGATCAAGTTGGATTTGTTCCAGGGATACAAGGATAGTTCAGCATTCACAAATTAAACAATATGATACACTCCATTAACAAATTGAGCAATAGAAACTATATGATCATCTCAATAGATTCAGAAAAATATTTGACAAAATTCAACATCCATTTATGATAAAAGTTTCATCATAGTGGGTATCAAGAGGACATACCTCAACATAATAAAGGTGAGGTATGGTGAGTCTACAGCCAACATCATACTCAATGGTAAAAATACCTGAAAACATTTCCAAGGAAGAAGACAAGGATGCCAATGTCACCACTTTTATTCTACATAGTATTAAAAGTCCTAGTCACAGCACTGAGACCAAAAAAAAAAAAATCCAAATTGGAAATGAAGTAAAACTGTCACAGTTTGCAGATAGCATGATACTATATAAAAGTATTAGAACTAATAAATAGATTCAGTGAAGTTGCACATGATATAAAATTAACATACACAAGTTTGTTGCATTCCTATACACTAACAATGAAGTAGTCAAAAGATAAATTAAGAAGACAGTACTATTTATAATTATACCAAAAAGATTGAAATATCTAAGGATACATCTAACCAAAAAGGCCTGTACTCAAGACTATAAGACATTGATGAAATAAGTTGAAGATGAAACAATGGATAGCTATACCACACAGATAACCATCCAAATACCAAAGGCATTTTTCACAGAAGTTGAACAAATAATTCCAAAATTTGTATGGAACCATGTTAGCCAATCTTAAGAAAGAAGAACAAAGTTAGAAATATCATGCTCATTGATTTTAAATTAAACTACAAAGCTACAGTTATAAAAATACTACAGTACAGGCACCAAACAAGACATCAAGATCAATTCAACTGAATAGACAGCCCAGGAATAAACTCACACTAATATGGCCAATTAATCTATGGCAAAGTAGGCAAGAATATACAATGGGAAAAGACTGGATTTTCAATAAATTGTGTTGGGAAAACTGGATGGCTATATGCAGAAGAATCAAATCGGACTACTTTCTCATACCATATAGTCAGACATGACTGAGCACACACACACACACATACTCATACCATATACAAAAATAAACTAAAAATGGATTAAAGACACATATAACTTAAATTTTAGACATTAATCTGTAAAATTTCTAGGAGGAACCATAGGTGATATGCTCCTTGACATTGGTCTTAGCAATATTTCCTTGCTAAACAATGTCTATCTCCCCACACAAGGGAAACAAAAGGAAAAAAAAAAACAAAAACAAATGGGACTCCATCAAACTAAAAACCTTTCTTCACATTAAAGGAAAGTGCAAACAAAACAAAAATGTAGCCTCTGCAATAGGAGAATGTATTTACAAACAATATATCTGATGAGGAATTAAAATCCAAAATATACAAGGAGCTCAACAACTCAACATCAAAAAAACCCCAAACAACTCAGTTTTAAAAATGAGCAGAGGAACTAAATAGGCATTTTTCCAGGTAAGATATACAGATAGCCACAGTTACATGAAAAGATTCTCAGCATCCCTAATCATCAGTTCAGTCGCTCAGTCGTGTCCGACTCTTCGCGACCCCATGAATCGCAGCACGCCAGGCCTCCCTGCCCATCACCAACTCCCGGAGTTCACTCAGACTCATGTCCATCGAGTCAGTGATGCCATCCAGCCATCTCATCCTCTGTCATCCCCTTCTCCTCCTGCTCCCAATCCCTCCCGGCATCAGAGTCTTTTCCAATAAGTCAACTCTTCGCGTGAGGTGGCCAAAGTACTGGAGTTTCAGCTTTAGCATCATTCCTTCCAAAGAAATCCCAGGGCTGATCTCCTTCAGAATGGACTGCTTGGATCTCCTTGCAGTCCAAGGGACTCTCAAGAGTCTTCTCCAACACCACAGTCCAAAAGCATCAATTCTTCAGCCCTCAGCCTTCTTCACAGTCCAACTCTCACATCCATACATGACCACAGGAAAAACCATAGCCTTGACTAGACGGACCTTCATTGGCAAAGTAATGTCTCTGCTTTTGAATATGCTGTCTAGGAAACCACAATGAGATACCACCTCACACGTGTCAGAATTTGTGTGTGCTTAGTTTCTCAGTTGCATCCGACTCTTTCCGACCCCATGGATTGTAATCCATCAGGCTACTCTGTCCACGGGATTCTCCAGGCAAGAATACTGTAATGGGTAGCCATTTCCTTCCCTGGGACACCTTCCCAACCTAGGGATTGAACCTGAATCTCCTGAATTGCAGGTGGATTCTTTACCATCTGAGCCACAAGGGAAGCCCAATAATTTTCTGTGCATGCTCAGTCACTTCAGTTGCATCTGACTCTTTGGGACCCCACGGACTGTAGCTGACCAGGCTCCTCTGTCCATGGAATTCTCTAGGCAAGAATACTGGAGTGGGCTGTCATTCCCTTCTTCAGGGGATCTTTCTGACCCATGGATCAAACCCAGGTCTTCTGCATTGGCAGGTGGATTCTTTACTCACTGGGCCACCAGGGAAGCCCTATCTAGCAAATCTACTTCTGGGTATTTACTCAAAGAAAGCAATAACACTAATTTGAGAAGATATAAACATTTCAATGTTCATCACACCATTATGTATGATAGCAAAGATATGAAGCAACCTGAGTGACCATCGATAGGCAAATGGATAACGATATGGTATATATGTGTATATATATATACACACACACACGCACACACACAATGGAATAGATTAAGTGAAATGGATTAAAAGGAGTAAACTTCCTGTTTCATAATTAAAAGTCATGGGGATGTAATATATAGCATAAGAAATGTGGTCAACAATATTGTAATAACTTTATATAGGGACAGGTCGTACTAGACTTATTATCATGGTGATCATTTCATACGTGAATGCCATATTATTATGTATCACACCTGAAACTAAAAAATCATCTATATTTTAACTTAAAAAGAAAATAAAAAGAAGTGAGAACAGTTATTCAGAGCTCATCTTGTATTAAACAACATTTCCAATATGTGTGTGTGTGAGTGTGTGTGTGTGTGTGTGTTAGTTCCTCAGTCATGTCTGACTCCATGTGACCCCATGGACTGTAGCCCTCCAGGTTCCTCTGTCCATGGAACTCTCCAAGCAAAATTACTGGAGCGGGTTGCCATGCCCTTCTCCAGGGGATCTTCCTGACTCAGGAATTGCAGCTGAGTCTCCTGCATTACAGGCAGATTCTTTACCATGTGAGCTACCCAGGAAGCCCCTCCAATACATGTAGTTCTGTTTTTTCTATGCTATAAATATTTTAGAACAACTGCTAAATTCAAGACAACATTTTGGGACTATGACAACTCAATACATTAATAAAACAAAACCAGTTCCTGTCCTCAAGGAATTTGCTATCTGGTAATATGTAGAATTTCTGTAAACTGTACTAGCATTTGCTATTCAATGAAACTATGTCAGGAATAGTGCTCGAGCAATTAAAGTTGAATTCTTCTCTCATTGTGAAACATATCATGGAAGGTATTAGCTTGTTAAATTTTGTACAAGCAGAATAAAAATAAAAATATTTCTGAGTTATAAACTTGCTAATATGTATGGCAGGAATGATGGTAAATTTTAAATGCATTTTATAAATACCTAAAACGTTGGGTTAAAAGAGTCTTACATTAAGTTTTTCAACTTTTTAATTTCACACTTATATGAATTTATTCATAAATTTATTTCATAATTATTATTTATGTTTATTTAATAGGAAATTCTAATCAAGCAGTAGTGGCCTAGTTATTCTAGCCATTGAACTAAAAATTATTGAAAAAATGAAAAACTGTTTTCTGAAAAAAAATTGCTTTCTGAAACACTGTATTAAACACTGTGTTAATTATTATCAGGAAAAAAATAACTGGACACAGATCCCACTTTCAAGACAATTCTATATTTAATTTTAAAAATGGGACCTGTAAGCAACTAAATTGTATATTGCTGTATATTTTCACCCTCCTTATTTAACTTATATGCAGAGTACATCATGAGAAATGCTGGGCTGGAAGAAGCACAAGCTGGAATCAAGATTGCCGGGAGAAATCTCAATAACCTCAGATATGCAGATGACACCACCCTTATGGCAGAAAGTGAAGAGGAACTGAAAAGCCTCTTGATGAAAGTGAAAGTGGAGAGTGAAAAAGTTGGCTTAAAGCTCAACATTCAGAAAACGAAGATCATGGCATCTGGTCCCATCACTTCATGGGAAATAGATGAGGAAACAGTGGAAACAGTGTCAGACTTTATTTTGGGGGCTCCAAAATCACTGCAGATGGTGACTGCAGCCATGAAATTAAAAGACGCTTACTCCTTGGAAGGAAAGTTATTGTCAACCTAGATAGCATATTCAAAAGCAGAGACATTACTTTGCCAACAAAAACCATCTAGTCAAGGCTATGGTTTTTCCATTAGTCATGTATGGATGTGAGAGTTGGACTGTGAAGAAAGCTGAGTGCCAAAGAATTGATGCTTTTGAACTGTGGTGTTGGAGAAAACTCTTGAGAGTCCCTTGGAGGGACTGCGAGGAGATCCAATCAGTTCATTCTAAAGGAGATCAGTTCTGGGTTTTCATTGGAAGGACTGATGCTAAGCTGAAACTCCAGTACTTTGGCCACCTGATGCAAAGAGTTGACTCATTGGAAAAGACCCTGATGCTGGGAGGGATTTGGGGCAGGAGGAGAAGGGGACAATAGAGGATGAGATGGCTGGATGGTATCACTGACTCGATGGACATGAGTTTGAGTAAACTCCAGGAGTTGGTGATGGACAGGGAGGCCTGGTGTGCTATGATTCGTGGGGTCGCAAAGAGTCGGACACGACTGAGTGACTGAACTGAACTGAAGCAGCTAAATATTGCCAGGAAGGAGGTGATAGGTGTTTTAAGAGAGCCAGGAAGGTCCTATACATGTTCATCAGAATGAAAGAAAACAGATGAGAAATTAGTGTTGTACTTGAATTAAAAAAAAAAAAAACCCTGATGTTTTAATCTGAAAAGGTGTGAAAAATAAATATATTATTTGAAACCACTTCAGCTATCTACGATCATTTCCTTCTTCTCTGGATGATCCTTTTCCTCCTCTGCTTCTCCTTTCAAGATGCTTAAATATAGGAGGAGGGAAGGGGTTTACAAGTCCTCATGGTAATAGGAAAAAGCAGGATTGTTATGGACTGAATTGTGTTAAAACTCCTTCAGTTCTTACGCTGAAGTCTTAATCTCCAAGGTGACTGAATTTGGAGAAAGGGCCTTAAGGAGGTAATTAAGGTTAAGTGACGTCATAAGTGTTAGCCCTATTCTGGTAAGACTAATGTCCTTATAAGACGATGAAGAGACACCCCAGAGAACTCTCTCTGTCTTTGTACATAAGCACATAGGAAAGACCAGGTGAACACACAGCGAGAAGGCAACCATCTTCAAGCCAGGGAGAGAGCTCTCACCAGAAACCAACCCTGATGCCACCATGATCTTGGATTTCAGCCCCTGGAACTGTAAGAAAATATATTTCTCTAGTATTGCCATTAGTCTGGAGTATATCATTATGGCAGCCTTAGCCAATTAATGCATGGTCCTATGGAAGGAGGTGCTAATGTTGACTGGTTGTAACATTCACATAAGTTTGTTTTTCTGGAGTGATGTTAGGGTATGGTGGTGTAAGGGTAACAATCTTTGGGTCCTGGAAATATTGACAGGCATACTCTTAACCCTCAGTTTATTTAGACTTCTTATCTCTATAGGATTTTCTTTCAATGGCAACAGGTGTTTAATTTTCAAAACTACAATCCCAGGAAGGAGAAAAAGTGGAAAGTACAAGAGAGTAGAAGAAAGAGGTGAAGAGAAAGATAAGAAAAGCTAGTAAAAACTTGATTCTTGTATATAGTGACTTAGAAAATGCATGATAGCACAGATGCATTTCTGCTTTGTGGAAACAGACATGCTAAATACTAAATGATTGGAAACCTAGAATCTTGGTACATACCATGCCAACTCAAATGACTAATGGAAAGTATTTATATGTACTAATTCTGTTTAATAGTGACTTTTATTTACTATATGCCAGAACTTAAGCCAAAAATTTTTACATATTTCTGTTTATTAAATTCTTATAAGAAGCTTATAAGTGAGTCATTACTAGCATCTCATTTAGCAGGTGAGGTGTAAGACATGTTTAGAATGTCACAGTATTCAGTGATAGAACGAGGATTTAAATCCAGATATACCTTAAGTCTGAAGTCTTGGCCACTACAATTGTGTGTTCTCTTAGAAACAAATGGAGAAATGAAGATACTTTTAATATGACTTCTCCAAATAAGGTGGTAACATTTGGCATCTTACCCTCATAAAGCTGAGTATTTCTGATATGTTATATAGATGATTGTGATATTTAGTGGTCAATATGTGTATGTTTGGAAGTACATTCTAAAAGAATTATAATTAAAGATTAATCATAATTAAAATGTTTTGTATGTTTTTGGGCCACAAAACAAAGGAAAATAAACAAGGTACTAATAAATCTCTTCCCGGGGTCCTTTTCTGGTTTCGCTGTTTTATCAGATAACATGGAACATTATTTTAAAATTCCAAGGCAGAATGAAATAACTTACCCACTTATAAAAAGAGAGCCATATTTAAAGTATGGCCTTTTCAGAAATCATACTCTGAGAGACAATGTTTCTAAATTTTCATTTAAAAAAATTGTCTTTAATGGCAGGTTCTAAAATTTTTACTGTGTTCTTTTAAATTTGTTTTTCTATTTTTCTCAAAAGGATATGTAGCTACTAATTTTACATGTAATCTGAGTTTCGTTTGAGGATTTATCTCAATAACTCTGCCAAGATTTATTTTTCACATCCTGATAGTCTTATCAAACAAAGAGAGAACACGACTTGTCTTCTGATTACCAAGAAAGGAAACATCCAGGTTGGTTTCAGTCTATTCACAACATGTTGTTAAAGAGGAAGCTGGTTATTAAAGGGAGTTTGAAGGGAAAGCTATAAATTCTTTAGACTGTCATAGTTTATGGAATTGGAGAGATTCTTACCCACAAAACACCAAATCAGTGATTTTTGTATCCTACAAGTCTCACTGCTACATTTATATATCTGTTCAAACCTAATCATAGCAATACCAAGGCACAGAAGTAAATTGGAAAGGGAATTAATTACCCTCAACTCAGCTTAAACTACTACTTCAGGGTTATGTATAAGTATTAAAGCATTAACTATGAAAATAAACAAAAAAACTTTAGCTTATTAAATGGAGATAAAGTATAATTTTTTTCATGAACAGAATTTCTCTAAAAGTGTTTCACAGAACAGAAGAACATTAATCTCCTTTTCAGGCTCTCATAAATTGGGGAAACTATCATAGGGGCGTTCCAGATGGCGCTAGTGGTAAAGAACCCACCTGCCAATGCAAGAGACATAAGAGATGTGGGTTCAATCCCTAGGTCTGGAAGATCCCCTGGGGAAGAGAATGGCTAACCACTCCAGTATTTTCATCTGGAGAATCCCATGGATGGAGGAGCCTGGCAGGCTATGGTCCATAAGGTTGCAAAAGAGTTGGATATGACTGAAGGAACTTAGCACTCACATACTATAGTTCACCATTCTCTTGGAGATTAACAAGTAGTGGTTTTAAAGAGGCTTGTAGTTAGAGAACCACTTTGAAGTCACTTAGCTTGAGTTTTTTCATCTTCTTGGGGCACAGAACTTTTTTGGAATCCTACTAACTAATCCTACTAATATTTCTGGCACATGCCCAGGGTAATGTTACCATAACCTTATCATTCCAATTCTGTTTTAGGAATATTAGATTATAATACTAATTTAACCAAACATTTTGCTTTTCAACTGAGAGGACTTGACCAAAAAGTGAACCATTGGAAGGTAGTTGTCAGAATTTGATATTTCAAAAAAGAATTAAAAAAAAAAGAAAACACATAGAAATAAAACTGAGCATCTTGTCAGAGGCCAGATCACCCAGGGCCTTATAAATAATATGACCTTTCATCCTGAGCAGGATTGTGTGTACTGTTCCTGTGTAATTATTAGTAATGTTCTCCTTTACTCTAAAAAATGTCCTGCTATGCACAATAAATTACATGTTCATTCACTTATGTGCTACTCTAAAGATCCGATGAGTCTGTCATATGCACAGGATTCTGCTTTTGTCTCTAGTTGAGGAGTGGGGGAGCAGGATAGTGTGCAGTAAGGCCAGTATGAGTTAACCTAAAATGTTGGGGCCTCAAATAAAAGTTTGGAAGAAAGTTATGGTGAATGTTGCTAGATAAATTTTAATGTCAAAAGATGAATGGCTAAATAATAATTAAGAGAATGGAGCAGAAGTTTAGATAAATTAGGAAGCTTGTTTGTTAAAGAGCTAGGTAAGTGAAAATGAGTCAGGTATGATGAAGACCATGACGTTAGCCCTTCAAATAAATACAGAATGGCCTTGGAGATGATACAGATGTTCCACAGTTTTTCCTAGTATCTTTGAGGCAGGGGTTGTCTCCTGGGAAATTTGAGCTGACAGCTCCGCTCATTGTCTAGATGGGTGGTTTTATGTATCAGATGCTCGGTGTTAACTACAGGTCACTGTCAAGGTCATGATGACTATGTAGATAGACCGAAATGACATCTCATATACATTGGAGATTTAAGAAGTCTGCTTACAATGCCAAAGGGAAAAGGATATATATTTTGTTTTCTTTTTTTAGCAGTTGGTTATTTACAAAATTATATCCCTACACCAGAACTTTGATTTGATTGAATAGGAAATGGAGACAACAGTTAAAAAAAAAAAGGCAAAAACCCACAAAGAGAAAGTTACTTCTAACTCCTTCTCCCTCATCAGATCACATCTAGATGGATACTTATTCTCAATAAGTGTATATTTAAAATGAATCTTGACTTTCTTGAATGTCTAATGCCACTTCCATGGCTCATATCCCATATTTTCTTGTCTATACTGTTGTGTGTTGTGCCTATTATATATATATGTATATAAAATATATTGCTGCTTTGTCATAAATCTTGTCCAACTCTTTTGCAGCCCCATGGACTGCAGCCCTCCAGGCTCCTCTGTCCATGGGATTTCCCAAGCAAGAATGTTGGAATGGGTTGTCATTCCCTTTTCCATATATATAGTAAACCACATATATTAGTATATCACATATATAGTAACTATATGAAAGGGAAAGTGTTAGTCCCTTAGTCGTGTCCAACTCTTTACAACCCCATCAACTATAGTCCACCGGCTCCTCTGTCCATGGGATTGTCTAGGCAAGAATAATGGAGTGGATTACCACTATTCTCCAGGGGATCTTCCTGACCCAGGGATCAAACCTGGGTCTCCATTGTGGGCAGATGCTTTATCATCTGAGTCACCAGTGAAGGTCCTGTATACTATGCTATACATATATATATATATATACTATATACTACAATAAATATATATATATATATATATATATATATCATAATACTATGTGTGCTTAGTTGCTAAGTCATGTCTGACTCTTTGCGACCCCATGGACTGCAGCCCTCCAGGCTCCAATGTACCTGGGATTCTCTAGGCAAGAATACTGGAGTGGGTTGCCATGTCCCCGTCCAGGGGACTCTTTCCAACTCAGGGATCGAACCCGGGTCTCCTGCATTGCAGGTCGATTCTTTACTGTCTGAGCCACCAGGAAAGCCCAAGAATACTGGGTGGGTAGCCTATCCCTTCTCCAGGAGAACTTCCCAACCCAGGAATTGAACCAGGGTCTCCCGCATTGCAGGTGGATTCTTTTCTAGCTAATCTCCCAGGAACCCCCATAATACTATATATATACAGTATATAAATAGCCTCCAGCTTTGTCACTGGACTCTACTCCTCCTGAATATATTCTTTATTTTTTATTATTATTATTTTTTTTTACGGTTGAAACCTTTATGTCAAAAATTTATAATAAATGTTTGGTATTAGTCCACATACAATTAAGTTCTTGGTGTAAAGTTACTTGGCTTCAAGAAGGAACATTTGGTTTACTTCACTAATAGGAATATCTCTTAGTGCTGGGATGGCCTCTTCTTGGTCTTTCTTGTGCTGTTGGTTTTCGGTATAGTTATCTGTGATATTATGAATGGAGTCAAGTGGAGAGGTACTCATCATGTTTATTCCAAATAAGAGGACGTAATTGATGACTACGGTAATGAGGAGATACACAGGCAGAGCAACGGCCCAATACTTTTGAGGCCAATAAGTTAAGCCTAAGGAGTTTAGCCAAGATTCAGGAATAAAAGCCCACACAAGATACAGTATGAAGCCAAATTGGGAGCTTAAGAAAAGAACAAAGCCATAAATCGCTCTTTCTGGCAACGGCGACGGTGAATTTTCCACCATTTTCCCCGTGGCTTTAGATATTCTTGGGTCCTCCAAGCGCCGACTCCCCCAGCGGCAAGTTCGGCCACCTCAGGGCCTCTGCCTTGGCGCAGGCGCAGACTAGGGGAGCTGCAGGAGGGCGAAAGAGGACCCGAATATATTCTTTAGTATTTCACAGGAGACTGCTAAGAACAAATATTTAAAAATAATTTTGATTACATCACCTCCTTGTTTAAGCACTTAATATTGTGACCCATATATATTAAAAGCAGACTACCACATAGTTATTTTATGTATCACCAAGTTTAAAAACGCTACAAAATAATTCTTTCTTATTAGACTTTTTCTATCTAAAGACACTTTTAAATTTATTTGGCCAGATTTTTATTATATATCATTTCTGTAAATGCACAAGGAAGAAAATACAAGCTGTTGGTACTCACAATACAATTATGTAACAATCCCCGCTAAAGGACTCTGTAAATTGAAAGATACATTCTGATGCTAGAATTGTAAAAAATATACATCCTAGAATCAGTAAAAGATGGTGACTGTCCACCATATGACCCAGCAATTGCACTCGTTGGTGTTTACTCAAAAATGTGGAAAATTTATGTCTATGCAAAAATTTGCAGACATATTTATAGCTGCTTTCACCATTGCCAAGATTGGAAGCAACCAAGTTATCCTTTAGTAGGTGAATGGATAAAAAAAAACTGTGATATATCCAGACAATGAACTAATATTCATTGCTAAAAGTAAATGAGCTATCAAGTCATGAAAGGACATGAAGGAAAATTAAATGCATATATCTAAGTGAAAGAAGCCAACATGAAAAGGATACCATATGATTTCAACTATGAATATGACATTCTGGAAAAGGTAAAACTATGGAGACAGTAAAATAATCAGTGGTCATCAGGGTAGGGGGTCAGGAGAGTGACTGTTGGGTGGTGACCATGGGGAAGGGTATGCATGTGTTGGGACAGGAGGAGTATGGGACATCTCTATGTCTTTCCCTGAATTTTATTGTGAATCTTAAATGTCTCTCTCTAAAAAAAAATTAAGTTTAAAGTTAAAAAATATGGTGAATACTAGTTTCATAACTCACTCTCCTCCTCCTCAGCCCTCTCACCTTTTACATAGTAAAAATAAAGTGTGAATCCCTCAGCTTGACATTCATGAATTTTAATTTCATAGTATGGCTCATAACTAATTTTTAACCTAACTTCTTTCCATTTACTAGTGTGTCGACATACGTGCACTTTCACACTCCTCTGCTTTTTGTCCCTTTCCTTCTCTCTCTAATGTCCTAGATTTATTGCCTCCTTTGTTTCCTCTCTCCATCCTAACAGTCCTAGTTCCTCCCTACTGTCCCAATAGCATTATCTGCACACTGATGGCCTATGGTTTGATCTCCTTGTTCTGTAGTTAGTAGAATACATGCCATTGACCAAGTCTTTATACAGGGCCTGGAGGAAAGGAGATGCTTCATAAACATATTTTGACTGAATTTAACTAAAATAAATTGGGAAGAAATTAATTCAAGGATAAAATAGTAAAATACATACAAAGCATTCTATCATTATCATCATCATGAACAAAACAAGACCTTCTATCTATATTTAAAATGATTAAAAATAGGCCTTGTCACTGTAGGTGACAAGCTTAGTGTTTAATATTTTTTTCTTTTTCTCAGGTGAAAACTTGCTAGGCAACTAGGAGTGATACTATAAGTCTTAGACAGGGAGCAGTGGCTGAAGGTCCCTGGGCTGCCTCAAGGTTATAGCATTGGGCTTCTCCTTTACCCCACATCCAAGGGCAAAGGAGAGGCCCCAGCAAGATGGTAGGAGGGGCAAAAATGCATTTAGAATCAAACCCCATGCCTGCCAGAGATGCTCAGAGAGCTCAAACATACTTTGTGTGCACCAGGACCCAGAGACCCCACAGAGATTGAGAAAGAACTGTGTTTGAATTCTCCAGCAATGGACTGCTGCAGGGGCAGGGGCTCTGGGTGCAGACTTGGGTATGGTATAAACCCTCCTGGAGGAGGTCACCATTAACCCACCATAGAGTTGCCAGAACTTACACTGAACTGGGGAAACAGACTCCTGGAGGGCACAAACAGAATCTTGTGCACACTAGGACCCAGGAGAAAGGAGCAATGACCCCACAAGAGACTGACCCAGACTTGCCTGTGAGAGTCCAGGAGTCTCCCATGGAGATGGGTCAGCGGTGGCCTGCTGCAGGGTTGGGGGCTTTGAGTGTAGCAGTGTATGCTTGGGACCTTTTGAAGGAGGTCAACATTTTCTTAATTACCTCCACCATAGTTTGGCCTCAGGTCAAATAAAGGGAGGGAAGACAGCCCAGCCCTTCAATAAAAAATTGGATTAAAGATTTACTCAGCATGGCTCTGCCTATCAGAAGAAGACCCACTTCCCCCCTCAGTCAGTCTCTCCCATCAGGAAGCTTCCAAAAGCCTCTTATCCTTCTTGGTCAGAGGAAAGACAGAATGAAAACCACAATCACAGAAAATTAACCAATCCAATCACATGACCACAGCCTTGTCTAATTCAATTAAACAATGAGCCATGCCATGTAGGGCCAACAAAGATGGACAGATTATGGCAGAGAGTTCTGACAAAATGTGGTCCACTGGAGAAGGGAATGGCAAACCAGTTCAGTATTCTTGCCCTGAAAACCCCATGAAAGTATGAAAAGGCAAAAAGATATGACGCTGAAAGATGAACTCTCCAGGTAGGTAGGTGCCCAATATGCTACTGGAGATCAATGGAGAACTAATTCCAGAAAGAATGAAGAGACGGAGTCAAAGCAAAAACAACACCCAGTTGTGGTTGTGACTGGTGATGGAAGAAAAGTCTGATGCTGTAAAGAGCAATAATGCATAGGAACCTGTAATGTTAGGTCCATGAATCCAGGCAAATTGGAAGTGGTCAAGTAGATGGCAAGAGTGAACATAGACATTTTAGGAATCAGTGAACTAAAATGGACTGGAATGGGTGAATTAAACTCAGATGACCATTACATCTACTACTGTGGGCAAGAATCCCTTGGAAGAAATGGAAGAGCCATCACAGTCAACAAGAGTCCAAAATTCAGTACTTGGATACAATCTCAAAAATGCCAGAATGATCTCTGTTCATTTCCAAGGCAAACCATTCAGTATCATAGTAATCCAAGTCTATGTTCCAACCAGTAATGTTGAAGAAACATTCCAATCAGTAATGCTGAAGAAGTTGAATGGTTCTATGAGTACCTACAAGACCTTCTAGAACTAACGGCCAAAAAAGATATCCTTTTCATTATAGGGGACTGGAATGCAAAAGTAGCAAGTAAGAAACACCTGGAGTAACACGCAAATTTGGCCTTGGCATACAGAATGAAGCAGGGCAAAGGCTAACAGAGTTTTGCCAAGAGAATGCACTGGTCATAGCAAACACCCTCTTCCAACAACACAAGAGAAGATTCTACACACAGACATCACCAGATAGTCAATACCAAAATCAGATTGGTTATATTCTTTGCAGCCAAAATGGAGAAGCTCTATATAGTCAGTAAAAACAAGACTGGGAGCTGACTGTGGCTCAAATCATGAGCTCCTTATTGCCAAATTCATACTTAAAAAAAGTAGGGAAAACCACTGACCATTCAGGTATGACCTAAATCAAATCCCTCACGATTATACAGTGGAAGTGACAAATAGATTCAAGGGATTAGACCTGATAGAGTGCCTAAAGAACTATAGACGGAGGTTCATGACATTGTACAGGAGGCAGTGATCAAGACCATCCCCAAGAAAAAGAAATGCAAAAAGGCAAAATGGTTGTCTGAGGAGGCCTTACAAATAGCTGAGAAAAGAAGAGACACAAAAGGCAAAGGAGGAAAGGAAAGGTATACCCATTTGATTGTAGAGTTCCAAGGAATAGCAAGGAGAGATAAGAAAGCCTTCCTCAGTGATCAGTGCAAAGAAACAGAGGAGAAATATAGAATGGGAAAGACTAGGGATCTCCACAAGAAATATAGAGATACCAAGGGAACATTTCATGCAAACATGAGTTCAATAAAGGACAGAAATGGTATGGGCCTAACAGAAGCAGAAGATATTAAGAAGAGGTGGCAAGAATACACAGAACTATACACAAAAGATCTTCATGACCCAGATAATCACAATGGTTTGATCACTCCTAAAGACAGACATCCTGGAATGTGAAGTCAAGTGGCTCTTAGGAAGCATCACCACGAACAAAGCTAGTGGAGGTTCTGGAATTCCAGTTGAGCTATTTCAAATCCTGAAAGATGATGCTGTGAAAGTGCTGCACTCAATATGCCAGCAAATTTGGAAAATTCAGCAGTGGCCACAGGACTGGAATAGTTCAGTTTTCATTCCAATCCCATAGAAAGGCAATGCCAAAGAATGCTCAAACTACCACAGAATTGCACTCATTTCACATGCTAGCAAAGTAATTCTGAAAATTCTCCAAGCCAGGTTTCAAAAGTACGTGAACCGTGACTTCCAGATGTTCAAGCTGGATTTAGAAACGGGAGAGGAACCAGAAATCATATTGCCAACATCCGTTGGATCACTGAAAAAGCAGGAGAGTTTCAGAAAAACATCTACTTCTGCTTTATTGACTATGCCAAAGTCTTTGACTGTGTGGATCACAATAAACTGTGGAAAATTCTTCAAGAGATGAGAATACCAGACCACCTGACCTGCCTCCTGAGAAATCTGTATGCAGGTCAAGAAACAACAGTTTAGAACTGGACATGAAACAACAGATTGGTTCCAAATTGAGAAAGGAGTACGTCAAGGCTGTATATTGTCACCCTGTTTATTTAACTTATATGCAGAGTACTTCATGAGTAATGCTGGACTGGATGAAACACAAGCTGGAATCAAGATTGCTAGGAGAAATATCAATAACCTCAGATGTGCAAATGACACCACCCTTAAGGCACAAAGGGATAAAGCACTAAAGAGCCTCTTGTTGAAAGTGAAAGAGGATAGTGAAAAAGTTGGCTTAAAGCTCAACATTCAGAAAACGAAGATCATGGCATCTGGTCCCATCACTTTATGGCAAATAGATGCAGAAACCATAGAAACAGTGGTAGACTTTATTTTTTGGGGCTCCAAAATCACTGCAGATGGTGACTGCAACTGCAGCCATGAAATTAAAAGATGCTTGCTCCTTGGAAGAGAAGTTATGACCAACCTAGACAGCATATTAAAAAGAAGAGACATTGCTTTGCCAACAAAGGTTTGTCTAGTCAGAGCCATGGTTTTTCCTATAGTCATTTATAGATGTGAGAGTTGGAGTGTAAAGAAAGCTTCGCACTGAAGAATTGATACTTTTGAACTGTGGTGTTGGAGAAGACTTTGAGAGTCCCTTGGACTGCAGGGCAATCCAACCAGTTCATCCTAAAGGAAATCAGTCCTGAATATTCATTGGAAGGACTGATGCTGAAACTGAAACTCCAATACTGCAGCCACCTGATGCGAAGAACTGACTCATTTGAAAAGACTGTGACGCTGGGAGAGATTGAAGGCAGGAGCAGAAGGGGATGACAGAGGATGAGATGGTTGGATGGCATCACCGACTCAATGGTCATGAATTTGAGTAAGCTCTGGGAGTTGGTGATGGACAGGGAGGCCTGGCATGCTGCAGTCCACGGCATTGCAAAGATTCAGGGACAGCTGAGTGACTGAACTGAACTCAACTCGGCAGAGGCTGTTACTAGGAGGTGAGGAACTGGGCCTTCTCTGAAGTCAAGTGTATGTAAGCCTGTGCAAAGGGACAAATACTCCTTCTGTTCCTAATTTCTCTAGGCTTATTTGCTCTAGAATATTTAGAACTGTTGTGTAGCTTGCTATTAATGTGCTTATTCCTAAAATTGTTTCTTCTGATTATTTAATACTTTTTTTTCATGAATAATGCTCTTTAATGGACAGAAATACCTCCCACAATATCTCACCTCCCTTCTCTCTTTGTGCATAAAAAGTATTATATGTCATTTGTAACCCTTGCCTTCTTTTAACACTTGAAAAATGTTGTCCTCTCAGGTACATGAACCAATATCTAACTAAAGGTAGACACAAGTGGCATTTGACTAAAGTGACCATAACATTTTTAATAAAAATATGCTTTTGAATGAAGCAAGTTAAAATATGCATGTCATGAATTGAATTACATGTCCTTTTGATTTATAGAGAATTATTTGAGGTGTTCCCTGACAATATATACTCATTGTTTATTATTTATAGTACCAGTTATTGTCTTTTCCAGATAAAGCTTCATTCCCAGTGGCACTGAAAATGTATTTTGAATAAATCTTGGCAAGAACAAAGGCGTAAATTCTTGAACTTTGTTTAGTCAAAACAGAGTTGTATGCTTCATTCGAAAACTAGTGGACTAAAGCAGTGTCATTTTTCATACAATTCTACTGGTTTTATAGTAGTGATTCTTTAAAACAGTGGATCTACTTAGGTTTCAGGCCTTAGCTGGCAGTTTTTTGGATATGGTCAAGATACAGGAGCAAGTTGATGAAGTTCACTTAGCCAGTTACTCTTTCATATTCACAATATTGATTCTTGATTCACCCAGGTGTTAAGCCTCTCTGTTGCAATACATTCACATTCATATATTCAAAGTAAAAAAGATCTAAGAATTAAATGTTCTTGTTGTTTTCAAATATAATTCTTTGGGAATTTTTATCAAGATAGTATTTGTATTTATTTGAGGCATATATACTGAGTCAAAATTTGTTAAACAAACAACAATCAAAAAATGTACTGAAGCATCTACTCTGATTATGTCTAGGCTAATTATTGACATACATCCCTGGTGGCTCAGTGGTAAAGAATCTGTCTGTCAATGCCTGCCAGTTCAGGCAACTCAGGTTCGATCTTGGGTCAGGAAGATCCCCTGTAAAAGGAAGTGGCAACCCACTCCAGTTTTCTTGCCTGGAGAATTCCATGGACAGAGGAGCTGAGCGGGCTCCATGGGGTCTCAAAAGAGTCGGACATGACTTAGTCACTAAACAATAACAACAAATTAGTGACATAGCCAAGTTTTAGAACTCAAGTGTGTGAAACTACAGCTTACTTGATCCTATGTCATATCATGCTAAAATCAGAAAATCTGAGAAATTGCTATCACCACTAAATTGTCCGTGTGATATAGGCCCCTTTGTTGCCAGGTAATGAAATGGTTCTCTGTGGGCAATGGATCTGGACCCAATTCTATTGGTCACAGATAACAGCCACCACCCAATCAAAGAACAAGTTCGCTTCTTCAAAAAAATTAAAACTTCTATCAAAATCAGTATCAATTCAGTCACTCAGTTGTGTCTGACTCTTTGCAATCCCATGGACTGCAGCATGCCAGGCTTCCCTGTCCATCACCAACTGCTGGAGCTTGTTCAAACTCATGTCCATCAAGTCGGTGATGCCAGCCAACCATCTCATCCTCTGTCATCCCCTTCTCGTCCTGTCTTCAATCTTTTCCAGCATAATTCAATATTTCCCAGCATAAAACTTCTAATAAATGTTTAAATAAGAAGGATGCTTTTGAAGTCCACTTCTGATTTATTTCTCATTTAAGTAATCTTAGATTTATTTCCAAGTGATATGGCATACTAAAATGGGCTCCTTCCCCCTAGCTTAAATATTTGTTGAATTTGTTGAGTGGACATATCTCATCTCTCTGTAGCTTCCCAAGTACTTCACACAGGTCCTTGCACATGACAGGAGCTCTACCAATAGTGATAAAATTCCATTTGTCTGCAGTTTATTCCCTCTTCCTCCCTTTTCCCCTTTCTCATTTTCTTTTCCTTGTCCATCCCCTCCTTGTCTTTATGCATCTCTTTCTTTATTTCCTTACTCCTCTTTTTTTAAAAATTATTTTTCCAAAGGCATGCTATTAATTATCCTTAAATTTAGTTTCATGTGATTTTCCCAGCAATTTCATAGGGTCAGTACGTTGGGCAATTTTTAAGAAAATGTCAGTCAACTCTTATAAAATCCAACTTTATATAAATCTTCATATGAATCTTCATATTAATTTTAAATTTATATAATACATTTATATAATCTTTATATAGATCTTTAGTTATAGCCTATAGTTTGTCCCAGGAATCTTACTAGTGTTATTGAAAGAAATCAGCAATCATGGCCATTTTCAGCTTCTCTGGATACTTCATGCTATCCACTAAGTAAACAGTTCTGTTGCCATGACACTTACATCTGCTGTCCGTCTACATATCCAGAGGTCCAGTGAGGGGAATATAGAAAGCTGTTTCCTGCTTAGCCAGTGGCGAGATTGGGGTAGGCATTATTTCATATCATACAGCACTGACTGATGACAATATGAGCTGCTCAATGTGCTCTACTTATATTCCTAAACAGGTTTACAGACAGATTACTTGTGGAAATCTCACAAAAGTGAAGCAGAGATTTGCATCTGTACAGACTCATGGTCAAGACACCAAAGAATTCAATAAACAGCTGTGTGTTTAGTGACTGAACAAGGATTCAAAAGACATGTTCTCTAGATAGTTTAGAAGAAACTATATTTTGGGGGATTGCACTCTCAATGCTTATTGTTTGCAGATGATTTTTTAAAATCAACTATGTCCTTGAGAACTTGGCAGACAATAGTATTTTATGTGTTCACTGTGTTTAATAGTTTATATATCACATTCCCATTTATTTTCTTCCTTTTACTTTTCACCATATGAGGAGAGGTTTATTTTCACATAAACAGCATATAGATATGAGGTTTATTTGTTTTACTAAAAGTCCTATAGGGACTTTGATCATTTTGCATCACAAGACCTTACAGATTTTAGAGTCACTGTGTCATATATTTAAATATTTATAGGTGAAAACATTCTTATTCATCTGTGATTTAGAAAACAGTAAACTTAAAGATCGTTCTGACTAACCAGGCAGGATGTTACAGTGGGAAAGGTATGGATTTGGAGTTTTGAATTCTGGTTTTGTCACATATTAATAGTATGATCTTGGGTTACTTATTAATCTGACTGAGTCTCATTTTTTCATCTAAGCATCATAACAATCATTCTATACAAGTACTGTTATGACAACATGAAATGATGTAGATAATGTGCCAGAGATGCAATAGGTGTCAATAGAGTCAGCTTCCTGTCAGGATTACTCTACATCTCTAGACTATCTTTCCAACACATCTCTAGACTATCTTTCCCAATCTCTTCATTCATGAATGAATGACGTTCTCTGAGACACAACCAGTGAACAATGTTGTCTATGGCTTTGAGGAAACAGAAAAGTATTCTGTCCATGCTGAAATCAAACCTGGAGCTCTGACCTCATGAACAGACAGTAAAGAAGGGTAACCAGTTGCAGGCTTGGGGGGTTTGTCGTTTGAACCACTGAGGAAAGTCTCAAGACTCATGTGTCTTCCTTATTCATGTCTCTGAGAGAAACTCCGGTGCACTGAGACCTCTCTAACATTCAGGTCTACCTCTGTTCTGGCATAATTGTGCCTCAGTCCGCTCACCTAGTACAAATGGAACAAATGTAAGCCACTAAACAGGTTGAACAACTAAGGAACACACCAGATTCTATCTTGAGTATTGTCTTGCTAATTAAAAACTCACACTGAGGGAGAGCTTTGATTAAAGAAAGAATTAATATATGTGTTTTGGAAGAAAGTTTACTAGAAAATTCTTTCCTACAACTTACCAATGATCATGAAAAATTACTGGTGAAGTTCCAACCATCATTGAAAATTTAAAAGTGGTATTATTGAGTAATGTGATTATGAGTGATTTTTTAATCTTTGCTTCATTGTGCTTTTCTACATTTTCTTTAAAAAAACAGAATGGGATGGGGCAGTCCATAAACCAGCCTATCAATAATCAATCAACCCATATGGAAAAGAAATATTCTTTTGAGAATCCTTTTTGGATGAAATGAAAATATCTTCACTTAACTCCTAGAAATTGCTTTTGCTAGAAGAAGTACTTTTGTCCATCTATGTTCTGAGCCTTTTCTGTTCAGAAGTTAGATTTTCTTTTCCTGAAACAGCTCTTTCTGCCCATCCATGGATCTCATCAGCACAATCTGTAATATTTGTATGCAGCTGGCTTTCCCTGTTTTTACTTTTGAATGGGTAGCTTATTTCTTTCCAGCAGTTTCTTTTCTTTTTTTAAAAAATTGACCCAAAATGGGTGCAGATGTGGTAAGCATACACTGCAAATTGTCGAATATTATTTTCACCCTGAAGAAAGACCTGACATAAGCAGTTTCAGATTGTGTGAATTCTTGATTTCACAGTGGCCTTCCAACACCACCTCTGGTGCCAGTGATAACAGGAACCAGTGAGAGACCTTGAGAGGTAAACCACAGATTTACTTTGTTTCCAAGAACTGATGACCTCATGTTTCTTGGTGTGTGAGTTTGTGAAATGCAGAGGTGTAAAATGAAGTTTTCATTTTAAAAATTGGTACTAGGGTCTAAATCTAAGTGTAAGTTATTTCCTCTATATTTCCCCCTGTATTTTTCAGTACATACTTGTAGAAGCCAACTTCTGTTATTTGCTTATTTACACCAAAAATAGTTTCTTTGTGCCAATCCTAAATTCTGAATCTTTGTTTTTTTCCCTAATGCCTTTCTGTTAGCTGCATAGTATATTGAAGGACCATTAACCTGGGAATAAAAAACCTGCATTTTCCCTTATTTTGTGATATGAATATGTTGAAAAACAATTGAAAATTGCTAAAACAAAAAACAAGGATGTTCACTTCTACCTAATTCGAATTCACAACTACCAATCATATTGCTCATGGATTTTCCCCCAATACTTATAGAAACATGTTGAGGCAGGAGATAGATGGGCCTCAGGCTGAAAAGTTTCTCTCCTGTGGATAGAAACTTCATAAAAGCAAGATGATGGAAGAGGCTGGGCCATGACCAGATAAGAGATAAAAGGCCACATATTCTATTCCTCATGCTTGAAGTCAGGACTTCCCCAGCTACACCTGTGCAGAAAGGCTCCTCAGAGGTCAAAAGAGAGGGAATGCCACCACATACTAAGTGATATCAGCCTACCCACAGGCTTCTTCACTAGAATCCATCTTGGTTAAGAGATGTGCATGCATACATGGGAGGACTCTGAGATACACCAAAAACAGACTCAGAACCAGGCAAAGCAAGATGATTGGCCACAGGAAAACTGGAAAAAAATGCTCCATAAAAGTGATTTCAAACCATCACAAGGACACAACTCTCTCTCTCTGAGGCCACCTGTGTGTCTATCCACACATACTATACTCTTTCCTTCCTGCTGCTGCTAAGTCACTTCAGTCGTGTGCGACTCTGTGCGACCCCACAGATGGCAGCCCACCAGGCTCCTCTGTCCCTGGGACATCTGCTACACTACAGGTGGATTCTTTACCATCTGAGTCACCAGGGAAGCACAGGTCAGTATGGAGAAAAACAAATAAGTAATTGCAGTAAGAGTGTATTGGAGGAACACCTGAACCTAGATTTAGTGGTCAGGAAGTAAATCTTGAGCAGAAGAGAGATCTGAAAATGAGCAGAAAATGAGATGTGAGTAGAACTTATACAAGTCTTTGTATCGTTGAGAAAGGGATAGTGACAGAGTGTGCATGTGTTTGAATGTGAAGGAAAAGAAAGAGAAAATGCTAGCTAGCTAATGGTTTAAGTCTACATTTGGAATGAATTAAAATAACAATAAAAGCTGGTGGAAACTCATTCCACAATCATCAGTAGGCTCTTACACGCTTACTGGCCAGTTTCAAGCTTTGCTTTCTTGGAACACAGAAAGAGAATTTAATAAATTTCCCCTTAGCGGGAGGAGAAAGTTAATAGACCACTACAGGGGCCTAATTTACCTCCCAGCACTAGATTACTCACAGTTAAAATAGGGCAATTAAGATATGGATGCCATGTTTAAATGCTAGAAAGTATACTCAGTGTAAACCTACTCCAGTATTCTTGCCTGGAGAATCTCCATGGACAGAGGAACCTACTGGGCTACAGTCCATGGGTCTCGAAGAGTTGGACATGACTGAGAGACTAAGCACAGCACAGCAGCATGCTCAGTGTAATTCTAAAAGATCAAAGTCCTTCAGAAAAGACTAGAGTTTGTTCAGTGCACTGAAGCTTTAATTTCTCAAGGACCCCACACCTTGGTCTTAGGTAAAAAGAGGAGAAAGCAAGTCATGCCATTCTGCTTCTCATCATCAGGCACAATCCTCAATGTATTAGATTGTTTGGTCTGGCTGGAGTGAGGATCAAATTCATGTTGTAAGAGGTAAACAAGATGATCTTTATGAAATATGTATAAAATTTCTCTTGCCAGCTCCAAATAGATGAATCATATTGACTTCTTCCTAGAGAGCCATGTTCCTAATCTTTAGATTATTCTTCCTGATTTTTTAGCCTATTTTCCTAATTTTTCATTTGGATTATTATTATATATTTTCTCACTCATCTCAGAGCCCAAGTAGACCTCCTGGAGTTGGCTCTAGGTTCTGTCATGGTCCCTTAGCATTTTGTAGAAAGAATAAATCTAGTTTTAAAACACCTGGTTTGGAGGGTTTTGAAGTTCCATAAAACTTTTAAGATGCTTAAATTTCCATTCAAGGACTGAGACATGGATTACTTTAAATTATTCAAAAGATAGAGGATGCTTCAACAGGATACTTCAAACTTAGGATTTATTCATTCATTCAAGATATATTTACTGAACATCTATTATGTACCAAACAGTGTTTTAGGTATCATGTAGTATGACTGAAAGCCTATACTTGGCTGATTCTGAGTCAGAATTTCAATAACATCAGACAAAATCTACTGATCTTTCAAACACGGCAGAGATAATCAACATCCTGGCTCTGCCACTCAGTAGCTGTGTGACCCTGGACTCCTCTCTGAGCCTCAGTTTTCACATCCCTCATGTGCCCAGCAACTTCTACTTTCATCAGCATACTGCACGGGACAAGATTAATGGAGGGAGGAGCTGCTTTGAGCTCTAGTCACTCACCGTTCACCTGCCAAGTATTATCTTCCAGGGCCAGCCAAGCTAGAGGGAGGCCTAGAATAGTCCCCTCAGGAGTCACTACATTAACTCCTACTCTTACCTCAGACTTCCTCCAGAAGCCTGCCTTGACATCTTCTGTGATGACATGCCCCTGATATGAGTTTCTATGGTGCCCCGCCCTACTTCTAATATATGCCTTTGCACAATTTTATCATGAAAGATGTTTGGTTTACCATCTATCTCCCTGTGAGAATCTAATTTTCAAGAGGGCAATTGACATGTGTGTTCTGCTTTCTGGTATATCCCCAATATTTAACAGAGTCCACCTATCATTATTAAATAAGTGATGAATGTATGTCTGTATCCAGAGACATCACTTAGCCGACAAAAGTCCATATACTCAAAGCTATGATTTTTCCAGTAGTCATGTATGGATGTGAGAGTTGGACCCTAAAGAGGGCTGAGAGCTGAAGAACTGATACTTTCGAACTGTTCTGGAGAAGTTCTGGAGAAGTTTCGAAGTTCTGGAGAAGACTCTTGAGAGTCCCTTGGACTGCAAGGAGATTAAACCAGTCAATCCAAAAGGAAATCAACCCTGAATAGTTATTGGAAGGACTGATGCTGAAGCTGAAGCTCCAATACTTTGGCCACCTAATGAGAAGAGCCAACTCATTGAAAAAGACCTTGATGCTGGGAAAGATTGAAGGCTTTGCTTTATTAATAAAGACAAACAGAAGCTGCTAGCGGTGCTATTGATAGAGATTTCTGTTTGAAAATGAAATTTGGGGCATCTGTTCTGCTGTATTTTGCTTTGAAAAGAACACCTATTTTGGTTTTTTAAATTATTTTTCTCAAAAGATAATGCATACATATGGCAAAAAGGTAGACATTAAAAAAGGGCACTTTTTAACACATGGTAGCATATTATATATATCTCTGTGTACTTCACTTCTGTCACTGAAAGTAATATATCTTCAATAGAATTCTATAGAAAAATATATATTTAGTAATATTAATGATTACATGTAATTTCATTTTATTTGTAGCATATAATTGGTAGGTTTAATAATATGCTAACCACAGAAAAAATAATCTAACATCAGGATTACATTGTTTACCTGGCAACACAAATACATTTTAACAAATATAGTTAATCAAGCAAAGCAACTGTTGAAAATAGAATTCCCATAGAGTAGGAAAGTACGATATTTTTTATATCGAAAGCAATAAAAGTACCTAAAAGTTCCATTCCTTTTATTGTGAAACATTGCAGCCAAGTATCATTTACAGTCACTCTAAGAGTGACTTTAGAGATGATTTAGTGGAGTGGTTTTACAGTACATTTTTGGGTGTGTGTGTGTGTGTGTGTATGAGTTTTTTTCAAAAGCAAGCTTATACAGAGACATAATAATGTCTTGTTTATTGAACACCTACTTTGGGCCTGGAAAATTATGAGCATTTTAAATTATTATCTTATTCCTTACAACAATCTTAGAAATAGGTACCATTATATTGATTTTATAGGTGAGAAACATAAATGCAAACTCTGTGGCATTTTATTAATCACAGCCCGAGCAGTTCAATATACTTGTCTTCCTCATAATCTGGAAACTAAGTCAAAGCCTGGCACACACAGGGGGCATCCCTGAGGGAACTGGCTCTGGTTAATACCCTTGTGACTATGCTCTGATAGTGGACATTTTGCTTATTTCCAACAAACACCATATCAATGAATTTTCTTGTAAATACATGTTCATATATCTATCATATGGATAAATCTATGTGAATATATATATACATATATATGTTCATTTGGGTATATATTTTAGTATGTATTTCTGGAAATGAAATTGCTGAATTGGTTAATTTAGAAAATTACTGAAAGTGTTAGCCACTCAGTCATGTCTGACTCTTTTATGACCTCATGGACTGTAGCCCTGCCAGGTTCCTCTGTCCATGGAATTCTCCATGAAAGAATACTGGAGTGGGTTGCCATTCCCTTCTACAGGTAGAAAATTGCTACATGTATGTTAACATTCTTCATAAAATACGTTTTAAAAAACTCATTGGTCAAAGCTACACTTGTGGAAAATACTAGTATGTTGGTTGAACTCATTTTGGCTTCTGGACCTTGCTTTTGAAGGAAAAAATTTCAAAGTAGAAAATATTTTAAATTCTTCACTGCTGCTGCTGCTAAGTCGCTTCAGTCGTGTCCAACTCTGTGCGACCCCATAGACGGCAGCCCACCAGGCTCCCCCGTCCCTGGGATTCTCCAGGCAAGAACACTGGAGTGGGTTGCCATTTCCTTCTCCAATGCATGAAAGTGAAAAGTGAAAGTGAAGTCGCTCAGTCATGTCCAACTCTTCACGACCCCATGGACTGCAGCCCACCAGGCTCCTCCATCCATGGGATTTTCCAGGCAAGAGTACTGGAGTGGGGTGCCATTGCCTTCTCCGTTAAATTCTTTAGGGAGAGGGAATTTGAAACATTCCATCACCTGATAAATGAAGCCCAAAGCCACAAAGGGCAGAAATGCCCAAGAAGCTCTGAAAACAGCTTTAGGTGTGAGCAACACTGAAGAGCACCATTGCTGAAAATAGAGGTTTAAAATGATGCCTTTTCCCTCAGGCATCCTTTGCCCACAAAACTTATCCATGATGACAGTTTATATTATGTTCATTCCTTCAGGAATAATTACTGTGCCTCCATGTGGAAGTTTTCTCATTCCAAAGAAGCAGGATCATCCATCATATCAGTGTGATATGGTTTTGCCAGATGCCAGATGAATTAACAAATGGTATTCAATATACACATTTATCAATTCTGACTACCGCTTAAATAAAATCATAATGGTATATTTTCGGAAAATACTAGTGGGGTTTGAACATATTTAAAAAATTGTCCAGATAGACATATGGTTCTTTTAGCCACTTAAAGAAATTTTAGAATTAAAATAGCTTTTGTTGAAAGTTAGCTTTTCTTGAGTATAAACTGAGAAAAGCCAGAGGCAGAAATTTTCAAACTTGAGCATACATCAGAATCACCTGGAGGGTTTGTTAAAACACTTTACTGGGCTGCACCCCAAAATTTTACATTCAGTAAGTTTAGAGTGGGACTGTGGTTCTGCATTTCTAACAAGTTTTCAGGCAATGCTGGTGTTCCTGGTCTGGAAATCATACTTAAAAATGGCTGCTCTTGACAAGTTTTTTACAAAGTTCAAGTCACATATGAATCACATAGAGATCCTTTAAAAACAGATTCAAATCCAGTAGGAACTCAAGATTCTGCATTTTGACAAGCTCCCAGGTGGTGCTGATGCTTCTGATCGGTGCAATTTTGAGCATCAAGATTCTATACAAAGTGTAGCACATTGTAGTTAGTTGACAATTTAGGGGGTTCCTGATTAAAAGATAAGGGTACTTAGAGAAATGTGGGACTTCACCCACTCTCCCAGTTTCTCTGTCAAATGTTAATGAACACTTTGAAACTGATTGCCAGGTCTTTTAACATAACTTGGCTAATGGTCCTCTCATCCAGTAAACTTAATCCTTTGGAACCATTCTTTCCACTTCCTAATTTTCCTGAGTCTTAGTCTGATAGAATTTCAACTACATTTCAACATAGAGAAACTGGACATGGAATATTACTGGCCATTGACATTATATAGAAGCAGAAATTGAAGCTTAGAGTAGACAAGTAATTTACCTAAGACAAGAAGCCAAAGCAAGGTGGCTACTTTCCCTTTGTTCAGGAGAGGCAGTATGGTGAGGATAGATCCTAGACTGTGAAAAAGAGAGAAGGTCATACTTTAATAACACGGTGATAGAGTTAGGAATAGGGTGTGGCCTTGGTAGAAGCTGGTGCTCAAGAGTGGGGCAATTACCCATATACCTACATTTTTGAACTCAGAGCTTTGAATTAAGAAAGGAGAAGGCTCTGTTTCCAAGCCTCAAAACAAAGTATGAACAGAAGGATTTCAGGCTTCAGGTATCAGATTCCAGGATCCATCCCTCACATACTAGTTTCTTGTTGTTGAGTCACTAAGTCATGTCTGACTCTTTCGCGACCCCATGGACTCTAGCCCACCAAGCTCCTCTATCCATGGGATTTCCCAGGCAAGAATACTGGAGTGGGTTGCTGTTTCCTTCTCCAGGGGATCTTTCTGACCCAGGGATTGAACCTGCGTCTTGTGCACTGCAGGCCAATTCTTTGCTCTTGAACACCAGGGAAGCCCACATACCAGTTTACATCAGTTCATATTCAGATTATTAGGGTCTGGGGAATTGAATCATAGAACTATAGACTCTCAGAGTTGAGAGTCTTAAGGGATACAGGCAGTTTCTCCCCTGAGACTGTGATTCAGCACTAACAAAACTCACAAGAAATAGGTTTATAACCCATCACTAAGATTACATGGGAGAAGGCAATGGCAACCCACTCCAGTACTCTTGCCGGGAAAATCCCATGGACCGAGGAGCCTGGTAGGCTGCAGTCCATGGGGTCACTAAGAGTCGGACGTGACTGAGCGACTTCACTTTCACTTTTCACTTTCATGCATTGGAGAAGGAAATGGCAACCCATTCCAGTGTTCTTGCCTGGAGAATCCCAGGGATGGGGGAGCCTGGTGGGCTGCCGTCTCTGGGGTCACACAGAGTCGGACATGACTGAAGCGACTTAGCAGCAGCAGCAGCAGCAGCAAGATTATATGTGCTGGAGATCAGAACACTTACATCTCAAATATGGAGATCCTCTGACTAGTATTAATAAAACAGTAACTGAATGAAAAGCTTGATAAGCATGGAATCAATTAGAGCTGGGGAATTGAGAATTTTTGTGAGACATTTCACCCAAACATAGAAGAATCTGAGGACTAACTTGTTCCCCTATTAATATTGCAACTATTACCTCTAGATTTTCTGAACTGGCTCTAGATCCAAGCATTCTATCTATTGTATTCAGGTCTCCTTCTCAGGCTGCATGTAACAAATTTTGGTTTGAAAAATACAATGAACATAACTGGAGAATTCACCTTCCCTGAGGGTGGATTTTTTCATCCACAGTAACTTTCTCTCTGTCCCCTGGAAAGAGCAGAAGGCCCACAGTGGGTCTTGTTTCTCTGTCCTGCTCTCCTGGCTCTGGTCTCTGTGCTGGTAGCCTCGTACTTCTTGAAGTCCTCAAGCTTTAGCATCAAACACTGGCTAAGATTTCTGAGCCTCATGCTGTATATGATTCACAATTTTGGGGGACTCAGAAAGAAGGTTAGCCCATAGTATTGCAAAGAATGAAATATAGGCTTACAAGTGGGGAGAGTACTCCAGCTGTATTGGGGAAAGGGTGGGAATTTCTAGGAACCCGGCCACTGCTCACTAGTTGACCTTTTATGGTTAGCCTTGGAACTGTTATGGCACCCATGGGTGTGTCATTTAACATGTTGATGTTTTACAGTAAGCATATTCTGAGGCTCAATGTCTGGTGGAAATTGACTCATCCGCCTTCTTGGACCTAGTTGGTCCCAACCAGTTTCTTTTAAAGGTTGTGCCCTGCCCCCTTCCCTTCTTTTTTTTTTTTTTTTCCCTTTATTTTTGTTTTGGCAGAATAATGATCTTTAATTATACTAATTACAGAAATGGATAAAAATTAATGATTAGGGCATTACTCTGAAAATAATAGCTCTGTATTAATGATTGGATCTTCTTACAACTTATCTTCATCATCCCCCTACTTCTTTTTTTTTTTCTAATGTTCTAAGATTTACTTATTTATTTTTTAATTTATTTATTTTAATTGGAGGCCAATTACTTTACAATATTGTAGTGGTTTTTGCCATACATTGACCTGAATCAGCCATGGGTGTACATCTCTTCCCTATCCTGAACCCTCCTCCCACCTCCTTCCCCATCCCATCCCTCAGGGTCATCCAGTGCACCAGCCCTGAGAACCTTGTCTCATGCATCAAACCTGGACTAGTGATCTGTTTCACATATGATAATATACATGTTTCAATGCTATTCTCGCAAATCATCCCACCCTTGCCTTCTCCCACAGAGTTCAAAAGACTGTTCTATACATCTGTGTCTCTTTTGCTGTCTCACATATAGGGTTATTGTTACCATCTTTCTAAATTCCATATATATGCGTTAGTATACTGTATTGGTGTTTTTCTTTCTGGCTTACTTCACTCTGTTTAATAGGCTCCAGTTTCATCCACCTAATTAGAACTGATTCAAACGTATTCTTTTTAATGGCTGAGTAATATTCTATTGTGTATATGTACGACAGCTTTCTTATCCATTTGTCTGCTGATGGACATCTAGGTTGCTTCCATGTCCTGGCTATTATAAACAGTGCTGCGATGAACATTGGGGTACATGTGTCTCTTTCAATTCTGGTTTCCTCCATGTGCATGCCCAGCAGTGGGATTGCTGGGTCATATGGCAGTTCTATTTCTGGCTTTTTAAGGAATCTCCACACTGTTCTCCACAGTGGCTGTTCTAGTTTGCAGTCCCACCAACAATGTAAGAGGGTTCCCTTTTCTCCACACGCTCTCCAGCATTTATTGTTGGTAGACTTTTGGATAGCAGCCATTCTGACTGGCATGAGATGGTACCTCATTGTGGTTTTGATTTGCATTTCTCTGATAATGAGTGATATTGAGCGTCTTTTCATGTGTTTGTTAGCCATCTGTATTTCTTCTTTGGAGAAATATCTGTTTAGTTCTTTGGCCCATTTTTTGATTGGGTCATTTATTTTTCTGGAATTGAGCTGCAGGAGCTGCTTGTATATTTTTGAGATTAGTTGTTTGTCAGTTGCTTCATTTGCTATTATTTTCTCCCATTCTGAAGGCTGTCTTTTTGCTTATAGTTTCCTTCGTTGTGCAAAAGCTTTTAAGTTTAATTAGGTCCAATTTGTTTGTTTTTGCTTTTATTTCCATTACTGTGGGAGGTGGGTCATAGAGGATCCTGCTGTGATTTATGTCAGACAGTGTTTGCCTATATTTTCCTCTAGGAGTTTTATAGTTTCTGGTCTTACATGTAGATCTTTAATCCATTTTGAGTTTATTTTTGTGTATGGTGTTAGAAAGTGTTCTAGTTTCATTCTTTTACAAGTGGTTGACCAGTTTTCCCAGCACCACTTGTTAAAGAGATTGTCTTTTCTCCATTGTATATTCTTGCCTCCTTTGTCAAAGACAAGGTGTCCATAGGTGTGTGGATTTGTCTCTGGGCTTTCTATTTTGTTCCATTGATCTATATTTCTGTCTTTGTGCCAGTACCATATTGTCTTGATGACTGTTGCTTTGTAGTATAGTCTGAAGTCAGGTAGGTTGATTCCTCCAGTTCCATTCTTCTTTCTCAAGATTGCTTTGGCTATTCGAGGTTTTTTGTATTTCCATACAAATTGTGAAATTTTTTGTTCTAGTTCTCTGAAAAACACCGTTGGTAGCTTGATAGGGATTGCACTGAATCTATAGATTGCTTTGGGTAATATACTCATTTTCACTATATTGATTCTTCCGATCCATGAACATGTTATATTTCTCCATCTATTTGGGTCATCTTTGATTTCTTTCATCTGTGTTTTATAGTTTTCTGTATATAGGTCTTTTGTTTCTTGAGGTAGATTGATTCCTAAGTATTTTATTCTTTTCATTGCAATGGTGAATGGAATTGTTTCCTTAATTTCTCTTTCTGTTTTCTCATTGTTAGTGTATAGGAATGCAAGGGATTTCTGTGTGTTAATTTTATATCCTGCAACTTTACTATATTCATTGATTAGCTCTAGTAATTTTCTGGTGGAGTCTTTAGGGTTTTCTGTGTAGAGGATCATGTCATCTGCAAACAGTGAGAGTTTTACTTCTTTTCCAATCTGGATTCCTTTAATTTCTTTTTCTTCTCTGATTGCTGTGGCTAAAACTTCCAAAACTATGTTGAATAGTAGTGGTGAGAATTGGCACCCTTGTCTTGTTCCTGATTTTAGGGGAAATGCTTTCAATTTTTCACCATTGAGGATAATGTTTGCTGTGTTTTAAGAGTCATGTATAGTTTTTGTTTTAAGGGTATTAAGGCTTAAAAAAATATATGGCCATTCCCCAAGTCTCAGAGTCCTTATAGCATCCCTGCCTTTGTTATCCTTTCTAAAACTGTGTAACTAACTTTACACAGATATTAATATGTTTAAGGTTAATATTATCCTATGTGTATAATAAAAAAATTTATTCATTGTTTACTCATTCATTAATGGGTAATTTATTTAGTGAGCATCGGTTGAACTCTTACTATGTTATTCCATGCTGACAGTGTTATTTATAAGGAACAAGGAATGCGTGAAGCATGGCCCCTGCCTTGAGGAAACTCACTATCATTGGTGGAGATAGGCATCCATTTTTTTCACTTATTCTAAAAATATTTATTGAACGCATATCATGATTGAGACACTGTCCTAAGCTCTGAGGAGCTTACATTGTAATAGAGTGGGTGAGGAGAGGAGGAAGGAGAAGACAGACAATAAACAAGTAAACAGATAAATAGGAACACATCAGTTAAAAAATAAAAGGTAGACAAAAACAACAAACAAACAAAAACACAAAACATTAAAGCAAGGTAATGGGATAGGGTAGTTGGAGAAGGTGTTTTTTAATCAGGTGATAATAGTAATAGACTTTAATGGTGAGAAAGACCAGGAGAAAGAACATTCTGCACAGAAAGAATCACATAAACAGGGCCTAAGTACTTGGACTTAGGCCAATCTCAAAAAAAATACAATGATCTCTGTTCCTTCTCAAGGCAAATCATTCAGTACAACAGTAATCCAAGTCTATGCCCTGACCAGTAATGCTGAAGAAGCTGAAGTTGAATAGTTCTATGAAGACCCACAAGACCTTCTGGAACTAACACCCAAAAAAGATGTCCTTTTCATTAGAGGGGATGGGAATGCAAAAGTAGCAAGTCAAGAAATACCTGGAATAAGAGGCAAATTTGGCCTTGGAGTACAGAATGAAGCAGAGCAAAGGCTAATAGGGTTTTTCCAAGAGAATGCACTGGTCAAAGCAAACACCTTCTTCCAACAACACAAGAGAAGACTCTATACATGGACATCACCAGATGGTCAACATTGAAATCAGATTGATTATATTCTTTGCAGCCAAAGCTGAAAAAGCTCTGTACAGTCAGCAAAAACAAGACTGGGAGCTGACTGTGGCTCAGATCATGAACCCCTTTTTGCCAAATTCAGACTTAAATTGAAGAAAGTAGGGAAAACCACTAGATCATTCATGTATGACCTAAATAAAATCCCTTATGATTATATAGTGGGAGTGAGAAATAGATTTAAGGGACTAGATCTGATAGACAGAGTGCCTAATGAACTGTAGACAGAGGTTCATGATATTGTACAGGAGATAGCGATCAAGACCATCCCCAAGAAAAAGAAATGTCAAAAGCAAAATGCTGTCTGAGGAGGCCTTACAAATAGCTGAGAAAAGAAGGGACATGAAAAGCAAAGAAGAAAAGGAAAGGATAGATATACCCTTTTGAATGCAGAGTTCCAAAGAAAAGCAAGAAGAGATAAGAAAGCCTTCCTCAGTGATCAGTGCAAAGAAATAGAGGAAAACAATAAAATGGGAAAGACTGGAGATCTCCTCAAGAAAATTAGAGATACCAAGGGAACATTTCATGCAAAGATGGGCTCAATAGAGGACAGAAATGATATGGACCTAACAGAAGCAGACAATATTAAGAAAAGGCGGCAGGAATATAAAGAGGAACTGTATAAAAAAGATCTTCATGACCTAGATAATCACAATGGTGTGATCACTGACCTAGAGCCAGACATCCTGGAATGTGAGGTCAAATGGGCCTTAGGAACCATCACTAGGAACAAAGCTAATGGAGGTGATGGAATTCCAGTTGAGCTATTTCAAATCCTGGAAGATGATGCTGTGAAAGTGCTGCACTCAATATGCCAGCAAATTTGGAAAACTCAGCAGTGGCCACAGGACTGGAAAAGGTCAGTTTTCATTCCAGTCCCAAAGAAAGGCAATGCCAAAGAATTCTCAAATTACCACACAATTGCATTCATCTCATATGCTAGCAAAGTAATGCTCAAAATTCTCCAAGCCAGGCTTCAATAGTACATGAACTGTGACCTTCCAGATGGTCAAGCTGGATTGAGAAAAATCAGAGGAATCAGAGATCAATTTGCCAACATTCACTGGATCATCAAAAAGGTAAGAGAGTTCCAGAAAAACACTTATTTCTGCTTTATTGACTATCTTTGACTGTGTAGATCACCACAAACTGTGGAAAATTCTGAAAGAGATGGGAATACCAGACCACCTGACCTGCCTCTTGAGAAATCTGTATGCAGGTCAGGAAGCAACAGTCAGGACTGGGCATGGAACAACAGACTGGTTCCAAATAGGAAAACGAGTACGTCAAGGCTGTATATTGTCACTCTGCTTATTTAACTTATATGCAGAGTACATCATGAGAAACGCTGGGCTGGATGAAACAAGCTGGAAACAAGATTGCTGGGAGAAATCTCAATAGCATCAGATATGCAGATGACACCACCCTTATGGCAGAAAGTGAAGAAGAACTGAAAAGCGTCTTGATGAAAGTGAAAGAGGAAAGTGAAAAAGTTGGCTTAAAGCTCAACATTCAGAAAACTAAGATCATGGCATCTGTTCCCATCACTTCATGGCAAATAGATGGGAAACAGTGGAAATAGTGGCAGACTTTATTTTTTTGGGCTCCAAAATCACTGCAGATGGTGATTGCAGCCATGAAATTAAAAGATGCTTACTCCTTGGAAGGAAAGTTATGACCAACCTAAATAGTATATTCAAAGGCAGAGACATTACTTTCCAAACAAAGGTCCGTCTAATCAAGGCTATGGTTTTTTCAGTAGTCATGTATGGCTGTGAGAGTTGGACTATAAAGAAAGCTGAGCACTGAAGAATTGATGCTTTTGAACTGTGGTGTTGGAGAAGACTCTTGAGAGTCCCTTGGACTGCAAGGAGATCCAACCAGTCCATCCTAAAGGAAATCAGTCTGAGTATTCATTGGAAGGACTGATGTTGAAGCTGAAACTCCAGTACTTTGGCCACCTGATGTGAAGAACTGACTCATTTGAAAAGACCCTGATGCTGGGACAGTTTGAAGTTGGGAGGAGAAGGAGATAACAGAGGATGAGGTGGTTGGATGGCTTCACCAACTCAATGGACATGAGTTTGAGTAAGCTCTGGGAGTTGGTGATAGACAGGGAAGCCTGGCATGTTGCAGTCCATGGGGTGGCAAAGAGTCGGACATGACTGAGCAACTGAACTAAACGGAAATCCAAAAGAAACACCATATATTACAGGAATATAAAATCCAGAGGTTCTGAGAATAATTATGCCTAATGACAATGGGAAGAGATACAAGATAAAAGATATGATAGTATACATTTCTTTGGAAAGATGGGCATGGAAAGGCAGGGGTATGTGGGGCTCTGTCATGGGAGTTTTCAAAGAAGAGGTGGCCTTTGTGAAGCTTTAGGAGTGGAAACCTGTAATCATTTGTGCAAAACAAAAATAGAGACACAAATGTAGAGAACTAATGTGTGCACACCAAGCTAGGGGCCAGGAGGGTGGGATGAATTGGGGGATTGCGACTGATATATGTACACTATTGATTCTTTGTATATAATAGATAACTAATGAGAACCTCATATATAGCTCAGGGAACTCTATCTACTCAGTGCTCTTTGGTGACCCAAATGGGAAGGAATTCCAAAATTAACGGGATATATATGCTTACTCCTTGGAAGGAAAGTTATGATCAACCTAGATAGCCTATTCAAAAGCAGAGACATTACTTTGCCAACAAAGGTTTGTCTAGTTAAGGCTATGGTTTTTCCTGTGGTCATGTATGGATATGAGAGTTGGACTGTGAAGAAGGCTGAGCGCCGAAGAATTGATGCTTTTGAACTGTGGTGTTGGAGAAGACTCTTGAGAGTCCCTTGGACTGCAAGGAGATCCAATCAGTCTATTCTGAAGGAGATCAGCCCTGGGATTTCTTTGGAAGGAATGATGCTGAAGCTGAAACTCCAGTACTTTGGCCACCTCATGTGAAGAGTTGACTCATTGGAAAAGACTCTGATGCTGGGAGGGATTGGGGGCAGGAGGAGAAGGGGACGACAGAGGATGAGATGGCTGGATGGCATCACTGACTCGATGGACGTGAATCTGAGTGAACTCCTGGAGTTTTGATGGACAGGGAGGCCTGGCATGCTGCGATTCATGGGGTTGCAAAGAGTTGGACACAACTGAGCGACTGAACTGAACTGAAGGAGATGGAACAAGCGAATGGGAAGGGAGCTGGAGGGAGACTGGAAGTGGTGGTTAGGGCAACATTGCCTAAAAGCTTTTTATAATTTATACATTTCCATAAATAAAAATGTCCAAAAATAATTTGCAGACCTAGAAATACAGGTTTCTAATATAATTTTTCACACAATCAGATACACTTTGACTTAATCTTTTTCTTAGTGATCATAAATTCCAATTTATTAAAGTGTGCATTGATGAGATTTTCATATGGTCATATCCTATTGTCAAGGAAATTGAGGCCTGTGCCAAGAAAGCATCTTTCTTATCAAGTCTATCTATTTTTTATATGTCCTTAAAAAATTTATGTGTGTGTTGTGCATTTTTTTCTTTTTAATGGAGTTGTTTAGAGACAAGGAATAATAGTGAATTTAGTCATCTTGATTTGTCCTTCCTTGTAAGAGCTGAGGGTTCTTTAGAAATGTTATCTACTTTGTGGCTGAAAATAATTTAATAATACTAATACTTTAAAAAAGGGGTATTTGATACAGTATAGGCTTAAAAATCAGAGGTATCCTTATGGAAGTCTGTATGTGTGTGTGTGTGTGTGTGTGTGTGTGTGGTGAGTGAGAATGAGAGAGAGAGAGACAGAGATAGAGATAATCTGATATTTTAAGACAACAAATGAGCCTGGTGTCCCTGTGGGCTTTAGTACCACCATCATCACAGAGGCTTATTGTTCCTCTTTTTTATTTAATAGATCCTCAGCACTTCTGGTGCCTTACTGGTAAAAAAAGGCAAAAAAAGAAATGCAATGAAATTCATTTGCTGTCACCCTAAACTATCTGATACATTCAAGCTTAATTTTGAAAAGAACATGATTCTAGATTTTAAAATCCTGCTCAAGTTTGTCCTCACTTTTGTAAGTGAAACTAAAAGTAAAGCTGGCACTGTCTGCTGCTGGCTCTGACAAACACAGGTGAGGGCATTATGAAATAGGTTTTATGATTACTTTAAAAATGCATTTATCTACCCTTCCTTGCACCTCTAGGCACTTCCCTCAAAAACTTAATTCTTAACTAAGAGGATTTCAAAGTTTGGTATTTTTGAGAATTACTGTAGTGTTTGTGTTCTTTAAAAAATAAATTACATTCTTATACATAAACTAAGGCTAGGAAAGCATATAATATTTTCTCTCATGTTTTATCATTTAATAGAAAGATTAGAATAATAGCACTTTAAATTGAACTCAGATAGCATTTTTAACCAGCTTTTAGGAAACCATACTTCTTGTTCCATTGTTTCTGTAAATAGTTGAATTACTTTTAAAATTCCAAATTCACCAGGTTCCCCAGAGGTTCCCTTCATGGAGGATGGTGCATTTTCCAGTTAACCTTGCTTAGGGGCTGAAGTTGTTCAAAGCAATTTGTCCAAGTCTAAACCTGAATTAATGCGGTGCATGGACTATATATTGTATTACTTTTAAAAATTCAAGACACACTGCAAACTTTTCAGTTATTCAGAGCCAGGATTAAGGTACAAGTGGAATAAGTGACTTGACATATGATTTGAAGAGAGATGCTGGGAGACACTCTTTTCCATTTTGCATCCCTTTTCTCTCTCCTCAGTTCTCTGTTATAAAGACTTTGAGTCTGGAAGTATCAGAACAGAATGCAAATGCCTTTATAAGGAGTTAGATGCAAAGCAATGATGAATCTATGACTCCTCAGTGGAACTGTATTCATCAGATTATGTAGCAAGAACTTGATGATGGGGATAATATTCGCAAGTGTGTCATTTATGAGAAAAGCGGAGGAGGGGCAAGCCCTGATTTTCCTGCCCCCATTATTTAAAATCTAGAATGCATGTGAGGGGTTCAGGATCTTTAAAGGGAAAGGGGGATTAAGCAACTAGTAGAGGGATGAGGGCTTCTGACTTGCCTGTTTGATTTGATTCTTCCTGAGAGTCTCTTTTCTCTTTCCATCTCTGCCCACTGATTCTGTTTCTCAGATTGCCCTTTCTGATCTCCCCCTCTACCCGCCTCTTAATGAACTTCTTCAATTCTCAGTTTGTCACTTGTTTCCAGAATTCTTCTCCAACCTTGAGTCCTTTCCTCCCTTCTTGATCAACTAAGTGCCTCCCCCTCCACTATAGTTAGTGTCCCTTACAATGATTTGTTTGTTATCTCCTCCTTGACAAATTTCAAGCTCTTTAATGGTTGGGGTGATGGACCCCTTATCTTTTGGAGGAATGGTATGGTTATTTAATAAATGTGGAATAAATACATTTCAGTACTGCTTGTATATGCTTCCTGACTTATCCCCTATATTTGAAGATAAGCAGTGCTATATCATCCTCCATTTCAATGTCCAGTGGAAATGTACAATATTTTGTAGATATATTAGTCATCACTATTTTTTTTTTTTTTACTCTGAGTTCCTCACAATCTTTATAGAATGGAAACTGCAAGTGTAGAGTCTAATAATATATTCATCACTGTCCTCTGGCCCTCCAGTTAAAACCACCCCATTGCCCTTCACCATCTCATTTAGAACATGGATGGATGGCTGTTCCCTGCTTGATAAAGCAACAGCTACCAGCATGAAAACCTCCTACTCCTAACCTTTTTTTTGCTTACTTGATTTTACTCCCCTATTCCTTTAAAAGAGACTCCTTCAACATGCTCTTCTTCACTCATTTATTCTATATCTTTTGAGAGATTTCTCCATCATGTTCCTCTTCTTTTCTATATCTTCAATTACTGTAGTGAATCTTTCTTTTCAGCATGTAAATATACCCAAATCTCCTTACATAAAAAGCTCTTTTAATCACAAGTGTCCCTGTATCTCTGTTTTTCCTCCAATCTATTCAAGAAAGTAATTATCATTACTTGAAATCTTAAACTCATTTTTCATTTACAATGAATCACTATTGCCAAAGCCAATGTTCATTTAAGCTTTTATCCCTACTTTACCACTGCTGCATTTGACTGTGTTGACCACAACCACATCTTTTGAATTTTCGGATTTTTATTATTTATTTTTTAATTGGAGTATAATTGCTTTACAACGTTCTGTTAGTTTCTGCTGTACAATAATATGAATCAGCTATATGTATAAATATATATCCCCTCCGTCTTGAGACTTCCTCCCACACCCTACCCACTCTTGTGAATTTTTCGATCTTTAAAAAATATTCCCCTACTTCTTCCTGATTTCTATTTATGTCTGCAGCCAGTATATTGAGCCTACTCTATGAGCCTCTTTTTCCACTTGCTGTTTAAATACTGATGCTTTCCAAGTTCCCACTTTTGGCTTGCTTCTTTTCTCATTTTACATACTCTGAAAGGGTAATGTTTTCATACACACCACATACACAACCAACTATGCTGGGGAGGAGTTTTCTCAGCATAGTTGGGTATGTGTAATTGAGATGAAATACTGCCTTCCCTGCGCCTAGTCTAAAACTTGGGAGTCGTCTTGAGTTTTTCCTCTCTGTCAGTCCTGTATCTAACAGTTTACAACTGATTACGGGGGTGGAAGCTGAGGCTGAACAGCTTCCTTCTGCTATTTCCTCCAAATGAGTGGATCAGGTTGAAGAGCAGGACTCCGGACTTCTTTGACAGAGAAACAGTACCAGAGACTGACCAGGTTCAGGAGCATTATGTTTGACCTTGCCCTTGTGGGGAGAGTGTGCATGGGTGGAGCCTTTTCAGGATGTGTTGTTCTCCTAAGAGCCTGCTGCAAGCTCCCAGGGCACCCTACCATATCAGCCATGTGTCTCCTCTTCTGTCCTCTCTTACCCAGCACCATGCCTTCTCCCAGATTCCCTTTTCTTCATTTGTTCCCTTCCCTCTTCACAGATGTGTCTTTTCTCCACAGTGGAGAAAGAATTACATTTTTCAATGGACTAGACAGAGAAGATCTTTCCTTCTGCTTTTAGTGTAGATTTTTAGGATTGAACTTTCTTATCTTTGAATCAAAATCTTCAGATAGAAACAAAATGGGTCTGGACTTCCCTGATGGTCCAGTGGCTAAGACTCCACACTCCCAGTCCAGGGGGCCTGGGTTCAATCCCTCGTCAGGGAACTAGATTCCTCATGCTGCAACTAAGAGTTCGCATGCCACAAATGAAAGATGCTGCATACTACAGTGAAGATTGAAGATCCTGTGGGCTGTAATTACAACCCAGCACAGCCAAATAAATAAATAAAATAAATATTTAAAAAAAATAAAGAGGGTAATTTTTACCTTGCTTGGCTCTCTGTGAATACATTTTTCTCTGGGAAATATGCAAAGAAGTAGGTAGCCAAAAACAAGATTCAATTATTCATGATCTCTGGTCAATACAATTTTAATGTCAGTATCTCTTCCTTTTCACCATCAGCCACCAGCTGTTTTGACTCTACCTTCTAGCTATGCCAAGAGTCTGTCTCTACGGTGGAATGCAAAATGATCACATTCTTTATGGCCCTCACATCAAAAGGCACAAAAGTATTTCTTTATCTCTTGAATCTGGGCTAAATTTGTGACTTTCTCTGACTCACAAAATGAGACACAGGCAACCGTGTTTGCTCTCTGAGACTCACAGCAGTGTGTGCCCCCAAGAGATCCTGCATATTTCTTCTTCATCTTTTGGAGCCCTGACTTCAGCACATGAAAGACCCCTGGTCAACCTGCAGGAGGATAAGACTTGATAGGTATCAGAAAGGAGCTCTCACAGCAGAACCTCAGAGCAGCCAGCTCTCAGCTGACCATCTAGCTGACCACACATACATGGACCACCCAGGTGAGGGCAGAATCCCTTAGAATCCCTGCCAAGATCAGAGCAAACTGGACCTGTGGAATCATAAGCTAAGTAGTGCTTCTCAACCTCAGAACACTGACTTTTTAGATTAGATGGTTCTTGGAGGGTGGTGGAGCTCTCCTGTGTATGGTTGGATGTTTAGTGAAATCCCTGGCTTCTACTTACTGATGCTGGTAGTACTGTTCTTCATTGTGATGCCCCAAAATATCTCAAGACACGGACAAATGTCCCCTGATGATCGTGGTGGGGAAAACCCCTCCCCTCCCATAGATAAAAATAAATGCTGGTTGCTACACACCTCTAAGATTCAGAGGAGGTTGTGGAAGAGAAAAAACTACCTAACACAGTTCCCTTCTTTCTAGAGCCATTCTCATTGTCTTTGTCTTAGGTCAAGTTCCTGTAACTTTGTTGTTGTTTTTCAGTCTCTAAGTTGTGTCTGACTCTTGGCGAGCCCATTAACTGCAGCACACTAAGCTTCTCTGTCCACAACTATTTCCCTCAGCTTGCTCAAACTCACGTCCACCCAACCGTCTCATCCTCTGTTGCCCCATTCTCCTCTTGCCTTGAGTTTTTCCCAGCATCAGGATCTTTTCCAATGAGTTAGCTCTTGCTGCTGCTAAGTCGCTTCAGTCGTGTCCGACTCTGTGCGACCCCATAGATGGCAGCCCACCAGGCTCCCCCGTCCCTGGGATTCTCCAGGCAAGAACACTGGAGTGGGTTGCCATTTCCTTCTCCAATGCATGAAAGTGAAAAGTGAAAGTGAAGTCGCTCAGTCGTGTCCGACCCTCAGCGACCCCATGGACTGCAGCCTACCAGGGTCCTCCATCCATGGGATTTTCCAGGCAAGAGTACTGGAGTGGGGTGCCATTGCCTTCTAGTTGTGCCTAAATCATTTCCAGTTGCCTAACGAAGTTATTTCCTGTGATTTGTTCCTTTAATCTAGCCTATCCATTTCCATCAGTGGTTAAACAAATGCAAACACAAACTTGATCATATCATTTCATACTTAAGTAAATTTTACTGATGTCTCATTGCCTACATGGTAAAATTCCAAACTTTTGGTATACAAAGTCCATCATAATCTAAAATCTCTATTAATATAAATATGATTTCCCACCCTCTCCCCCATACACAAGTGCTGTCACAATATTTACTGCTCTGGAATATGTGTTATGTTTTCATGCTTTGTATCTGAGAGTTAAATATTAAGTAATTCAGATTCTCCTTTCTACTACCAATGTTCTGAAGGATTTTATAGTATAAGCTAATTGCATCCTAATAGCCTCTTAGTAACTTATTTTTTAAAAAACAATCTTGGTTTATGCACAGACAAGTATACACATATGGAGGTATAATTGTATATACAGATGCAATATATATAGAGTGAAAGTCTAATAAAATCAGAATTCAAATTTCAGAGTTTTAAAGGGAATTTTGAGGAAACTTATAGGCATCCCCCTTGAAGTATTTTATTAACTCTAAAGCTCCTCTGAATATAACCTAGTATCATAGATAACTGTTTTAATAAGCATTCACTTAATAGGCAAATAACCCAAATTCTTTTTAGAAAATTACCTTCCTTCCACTGTGTGCAAGACTAATACAGCAATCAATCAAGGTATTTTGCCCCACCCTAGCTAAGGGGGGGAATTGTGAATTAAACTTGGCCAGTCAGCATCTCCTCTGGGATGCTGACTGTTGAGCAGAATGATGCAAAAACCTAAAAACTGATGGGAGCTTCCTTACCCTGTGGTGGTTGATTAACTTATTCACCCTGGTCCAGTTCCTGATGCACTAATTCCTGTTATTTTTCAAGCCTAGTGCAGGCTTCTCTTTGGTTCTATAAATTACCTGTGATCCTTTCAATATATTCCCTTTATGCTTTTGTAATTTAGAGTTGTTTATGTTATTTACAACTAAACAACCCAAAACGATGCCTCATGCTACCTAGTGTATTATTCTTATGATAGAAAAATAGCAGTTAAAACATAAGTAAAGCAAGAATGAATAGCTATAGCCAATAAGTCCTTTATGACTTTAGATGCATTAACTAAGCTATCATTACTTTTCAAGGAAAGTTAGTTTTTATTTCTTTGAAGACTATTCCAAACACAAATTTATCACAAAACTTCGTGCCAATCTGAGTCCTTTCTTGGTTCAAGGAAAAGTTGGATTGCCATGAAACCAGCAACAATATAGACATATCAATCATTCTTCAAGAGCTTGACTATGATATGCCAGATGTTTGGTATGTATTACATTCCTGGTTATTTAAGCTTACATATATGAACTCAATCTGATTATTTGGTGATTTATATAAACTATTTTCCATTAAGTCTTCTGGAATAATGGCAACGATGTCATTTTACTAAGGATTTGGAAAGATGGACTTTAGTTCTGAAGAATAAAGATCTAGTATTAGTTTTTCCTTTGATCAACTGTTAAAATACAGTTGACATCCCTGACTTTTTGAAAGAGGAAGTAGTAACTTATTTATCTTTTTAATACATGAACTTAGCTCTTAGTATATTCTTTTTTTTTTTCCTGTTGGGGAAATCTCCTTGAAAGTCTATTTTCAATGATAATTCCAACTAGTTCTTACTCTTATTATAAATAATAGTATTGAATTAATTTTCAGCTATTTCATAATACATAGCTGTTTCCCAATGGCTTAGTGGGTGAAGAATCCACCTGCAATGCAGAAGACAGGAGACGTGGGTTTGATTCCTGGGTCTGGGAGGTTCCTTGGAGGAGGAAATAGCAACTCACTGCAGTATTCCTGCCTGAAAAATCCCATGGACAGAGGAGTCTGGTGGGTTATAGTCCAAAGGGTTGCAAAGAGTTGGACATGACTGAGGGGTGACTGAGCACATAATGCATATCTTTGATTAAATTAATGTGGGTTTCCCTCAAGTCATGTTATAACAGTTTATTATATCTTTGTTATAGATGCATTTTCTAGGTGCTCCAAGATTTTTTTTAATTGAAGTATAGTTGATTTATAATAAGGTGTTAGTTTCAGTGTACAGCAAAGTGATTCAATACACACATCACACACATGCACATTCTTTTATATATACGTATATACATACAAACGCATATGCATTCTTTTTCAGATTCGTTTTCATTATATCTTGTTTCAAGATATTGAATATTGTTCTCTGGGATATTCAATAAGTCCTTATTGTTTGTCTATTTTATATATAGCAGTGTGTAGCTGGGCTTCCCTGGGCTCAGCTGGTAAAGAATCCATCTGCAGTGCAGGAGACCCTGATTCGATTCCTGGTTCGGGAAGGTCCCCTGGAGAAGGGATAGGCTGCCCACTCCAGCATTCTTGGGCTTCCCTGGTGGCTCAGACTGTAAAGAATCCACATATAATGCAGGAGACCTGGGTTCAATCCCTGGGTTGGGAAGATGCCCTGGAGGAGGACATGGCAACCTACTCCAGTTTTCTTGCCTGGAGAATCCCCATGGACAGAACTGCTTGGTGGGCTACGGTTAACGGGGTCACAAAGAGTTGGACACAATTGAGTGACTAAGCACAGCACAGCACAGTGTGTATCTGCTAATTTCACACTCCCAATTTATCCCTCCCTCACTGTCTGCTTTGGTAACCATAAATTTGTTTTTTAGGTTTGTTTCTGTTTTGTAAATAAATTAATCTGTATTTTGTATATTCTACATAGTGGTATGTATGGTATTTGTTTTTCTCTGTTTGACTGACTTCACTCAGCATAATAATCTCTAGGTCCATCCATATTGCTGCAAATGGCATTATTTCATTTTTTTAATGGCTGAGCAATATCCCATGATATATATATATATATATATAGGAAGATATGTTATATATATATGCAGGAAGAGTCATGTCTGACTGACTCTTTGTGACTCCATGGACTGTAGCCTGCCAGGCTTCTCTGTCCATGGGATTCTCCAGGGAAGAATACTGGAGTGGGTTGCCATATACCAATCTTCTTTATTTATCTATGTATCTACTGATGGACACTCACATTGCTTCCATGTGTTGGCTATTGCAAATAGTGCTGCTATGAACACTGTGTTGCATGTATCTTTTCAAATATGAGTTTTCATCTTTTCTGGATATATGCCAGCATTGCTGAATCATTTGGTAACTTTATTTTTAGTTTTTTAAGGCAACTGCATAGTCTTTTCCATAGTAGCTTAGGTGCTTCAAGTATTATAAACTTTATTAGTATGAGCCAGATGTGGGGAATCAGGCAGTTTAGAGATTCTCTATAATATGTTGTATATAACTTCTGTTTTGTGCTCTCATATGCAAACAGAAGCAATGTTAGGAATAGTCTTCCTCTGGCCTGCAATGGGACTCCTTTAGACCTGCTCAGATTTTTGAGAGACATGAGGATGTTCTCTTTAAGTAGTTATTAGTCCTGGTCACTAACATTCTCTGTTATCTCCTGTTTGGGGCACATGGGATTGTATTTCTCATCCTCACTGCGTCTGAGTGGGGCAATGTAATTGGTTTTGGCTGATATGTCAGAGCAGAAGTAATATGTGTTACAATACTTAGAAGAAAATCATTTAATAGCCTGAGAGCTTTCAGAATTCTCTTTTCCTTCTCGCATGTTTGAGATGGTAGGGGCTCTACCAAGACTGTGAGATGGTGGGTGTCCTCTGAATGAATACTCTGAGCCGAGTAGGTAAACAAGCAGATTGAAAAAGAAGAAAAACTTTATTTTAAACCAGTAAAGCTTTGCTGTTGTTACTGTAGCATATTGTGGGTTTCTTTTCTGCCTGAAAGATCTCTATTTCTGGGGAACAATTCTCTTGAAATCTCTACCTTTTCTCCTAATGATAAAACTGTGGTACAAGTAAGAAGAAGAGCTTGAAGCTTCCACCGCCACTCTTGCCAACATCTAGATCTTCCATCTCAGCCTTCCATAGACATTTTGAAAGCACACATCATCTTCCTTCCTTCCTTTCCTACCTATCTCCACAGTCCCATAAATCTCCTGAAAGCTTGAAAGTGTCTTAGACAAATTTCCATCAACCAAATCTTCACTCCTAAAAGGTAGAAAAGAAAAAAAAATTTGCTTCTACCCTACATTAAATTTTTTTAGCTTTTAAAACTCTTTATTTTTGCCTAACAAAGTTTCTAACACTCCAATTTGTTTTATATCTTCTTGCAAAAGGAGAGCATAGTATTTGTCTCCTGTACTGACCCCTAGACTTAGTAATACTTTCCCTTGCTCCTTCAGTCTTTACATTTCTTTCTATTACTGTTAGTTTGATCTTGATGCCTGACGCATCCTTCTTGTGGAGAAGGTGGAAGTGAAATGGACATGGGGACACAACATATGCTTTCTGTGACATTTTCTAATTCCAGAATGCTCTCATATTAAGAGAAGTGCTCTTGGAATTGGCAGTCACACTAACACTGTTTGAACTGCATTTATGAAAGTGCAATAACCTACAAGATCTGTAATTCCAAAAGGGTTATACATCTGCACATTGACAGGAAGCCTACAGGAAGCTTTTTCCTTCTACTCTTTCCATTTAGTTGTGCTAAGTGGCCCAGTAGAGACCAATGAAAGTATGGGAGCAGAAAGAAAAGAGTGGAGTTATGAGTCACAGGTAACAGTGAAGGAAAAAAAATAGTAAAGGCCACAGTTTGATGGTTTTCTTCACTGGTTACCATGGCACAACTGAGATTTTTTTTTTTTTTTGAAAATTCAGGTTGAATTCTTTTTTTTTTTTTTTTTTTTTAAAAAAAAAAATCAATGCTTCCTGAACCCTCCTCCTCCCAACCTCCCCATACCATCCCCTGGAAAACCAGCCCCAAGCATCCAGCATTAAAAAAAGTTTTTTTTTTTTTTAAAATGGAAAAAGATCATGTATAAATAAAATTAAATAGTTCACATACTTGGTTGACTGGCTGAACTGTTGGGACTGTTCTGTTGAAAAATGTTCTAAGACTCTGGTTTGACCCAGTAGTGACTGAATAGCCATGATGGTCAAGGGCTTGAGTGCTCCACATTTGTCATCCTTATTCTGGATATCTGAGAAACAATCTTGTACATTTTTATACAACAGGAAGAAAAGGGATCTATGGGGCTTTCTCAAACATGATCAAAAACCTCAGAAATGACATTTGAGCCAGGTAGACTTGGCTTTAAATCTCTTGCTTGCTTCCAAGCTATGTAAAACCTTGGGTGAGTTGTTAGCTCTTCTAAGGCCTGTTTTTCTTATCTGTTAAATAGAGATAACACTTCTCAGATTGAAAATTGTTGTGAGATTGAATTGAGATAGCAGAACACAGTAGATGCTCATTAAAGATTATTTCTGTTTCCTCTCTTCAGTTCAGTTCAGTTCAGTCGCTCAGTCGTGTCCGACTCTCTGTGACCCCATGAATTGCAGCACACCAGGCCTCCCTGTCCATCACCAACTCCCGGAGTTCACTCAGACTCATGTCCATCGAGTCAGTGATGCCATCCAGCCATCTCATCCTCTGTCGTCCCCTTCTCCTCCTGCCCCCAATCCCTCCCAGCATCAGAGTCTTTTCCAATGAGTCAACTCTTCACAAGAGGTGGCCAAAGTACTGGAGTTTCAGCTTTAGCATCATTCCTTCCAAAGAAATCCCAGGGCTGATATCCTTCAGAATGGACTGGTTGGATCTCCTTGCTGTCCAAGGGACTCTCAAGAGTCTTCTCCAACACCACAGTTCAAAAGCATCAATTTGTCGGCACTCAGATTTCTTCACAGTCCAACTCTCACATCTGTATATGACCACTGGAAAAACAATAGCCTTGACTAGAAGGACCTTTGTTGGCAAAGTAATGTCTCTGCTTTTGAATATGCTATCTAGGTTGGTCATAACTTTCCTTCCAAGGAGTAAGCGTCTTTTATTTCATGGCTGCAGTCACCATCTGCAGTGATTTTGGAGCCCCCCAAAAATAAAGTCTGACACTGTTTCCACTGTTTCCCCATCTATTTCCCATGAAGTGATGGGACTGAATGCCATGATCTTCGTTTTCTGAATGTTGAGCTTTAAGCCAACTTTTTCACTCTCCACCTTCACTTTCATCAAGAGGCTTTTTAGTTCCTCTTCACTTTCTGCCATAAGGGTGGTGTCATCTGCATATCTGAGGTTATTGATATTTCTCCCAGCAATCTTGATTCCAGCTTGTGTTTCTTCCAGTCCAGCATTTCTCATGATGTACTCTGCATATAAGTTAAATAAGCAGTGTGACAATATACAGCCTTGATGTACTCCTTTTCCTATTTAGAACCAGTCTGTTGTTCTATGTCCAGTTCTAACTGTTGCTTCCTGACCTGCATACAGATTTCTCAGGAGGCGGGTCAGGTGGTCTGGTATTCCCATCTCTTTCAGAATTTCCCACAGTTTATTGTGATCCACACAGTCAAAGGCTTTGGCATAGTCAATAAAGCAGAAATAGATGTTTTTCTGGAACTCTCTTGCTTTTCCCATGATCCAGCAGATGTTGGCAATTTGATCTCTGGTTTCTCTGCCTTTTCTAAAACCAGCTTGAACATCAGGAAGTAATCCAACAAATATCTCCAATTCTTTATGGCAATGATTAAATGTAATTTGCTGCCATTATCCTTCAAATACTTGCAGAGTATAATAGATTTTTCTTTAGCTTTTCTTTGTTGCTCAAATCAGTCCTGATTTTGTGTCCTTTTAAAAATCTTGTTATTCATTCATCTGGTGAAACAATGGATAAAAATATTTTCTTCTTTATTTTATATTTGTCAAATTCTCATTAATGGCAATATTTTACTAATTCATATAATCAATGCCATAATATGAGAACTACTTTGTTGGATATAATTTAGTTTGTTTATTCATTTAATGAGTGGTGTTCAATGTGTCTTCCACAATTGTTAAATGTGTATTTTGATAGTTTTCCTTTTCATAAATGAGTACCCTAGAATTTCTCTTTTACATAGATACTGTTAGGGGAAGCACACTGATTGAAACTGCCCACCCTGGCCAGGCACCATAGTAATGAGTTGCATGAGTTGTTTCATGACAGGAGATTCTGATAAGGAATATGGAACTAATAAGCCACCACCAACCCGAAGAGTTCAGGAAACGTGGAAAGGAGACACCGTGTGTCTGTCCACTTCCCAGAATCCCTCTCGCTAGCATCCATCTTGGCTGAACGATGTGTGCGCCCTCAGGAAAGACTCTGAATTAGAGTGATTGGCCAAAGACCACCCAGAAACTAATCCCATCATCATAAAACCCAAGACTGGGAGCCACACAGCAGAGCAGTTCTCTTGGGTTCCCTTACCTACTGCTCTCCACCGCGGTGCCCTTTCCCAATAAAATCTCTTGCTTTGTCAGCACATGTGTCTCCTTGGACAATTCATTTCTAAGTGTTAGACAAGAGCCCCGTTTCAGTCCCTGGAAGGGGTACCCCTTCTACTTCCATGTGTTTTAAGATTATATGTTGTTATGTATCATGTGCATGTAGATTCTTGATGTGAAGAAAGCATTAATGAAAATACGAAATTACAACTTAAAGTACTTTTCTCTGTACAAAACTAGTCCAATGAACAGGACGCTATTTGTAAAGCTTTGTTTTTCTCGTGTTCCTTAGACTTAACTGTTACAAGATGCTTTTTCTTTTTTTATCTTCCTTTTATCTTAGCCCATTATTGGAAATTTTGCCATAGTCTCTAGATATTGCAGGTTATTTAATACTAAACATCATTATGTCTCTGTAATACATGTTTGCACTCATGCCTACTCCCTGCTTTCCTTCCTTAATATTATTGTTTAATTGTCAGGAAATTTGGAAAACAGATTCAGTGAAGAAAGTTAACAGTTCCTAGACTGACCTTAAAAAAAAAAAAATCACTTTGCAACAACATGAATGGACTTGATTGGAGTTACACTAAATGAAGTTAGACAAGGAAAGACAAGTACTATATGATATCACTTACATGTGAGACCTAAAACTTACATCATACTAGTGAATATAACAAAGAATAAACAGACTTACAGATACAGAGAACAAATTCGTTGTTACTAGTGGAGAGAGGAAAGGGAAGGGGGTAATATAAGGGTAGAGGAGTAAGAAGCATAAACTCTTTAGGTATAAAATAAGCTACAAAGATATATTGTACAATGCAGAGAACATAGCCAATATTTTTAATACCTATAAATAGAGTATAACCTTTAAAAATTGTAAGTCACTATACTGTACACTTGTAATTTAAATTGTACATTAACTAAACATCAATAAATAAAGAAAAATATCACTGTCCTATTTATTTACAGACTTACCAAATACTGATTTTTATGGGACTAACCCCTGGAAAAGTCCTATCTATTTAAAAATAGAGATTAAGCAGAATTTTTGTAAATAACTAAAGAATTTACTTTGGTCTTCTTCATTAGGTAGTAGACTATTCTAACCTGAATTCCCTGCCTAATAAAAGCACAGTCTTTTTTTTTCACTGCCTATGATTTTATTACATATTTGCTATTATAATATGGAAGAACATTTTTAATGAAATCAATGCCTTAAGAATTAGGTATTCCTTTTTTTTTAAATTTTGTTTTGTATTGGGATATAGATAATTGACAATGTTATGATAGTTTCAGGTGAACAGCTAAGGGACCCAACCATACACTTGAATGTATCCATTATCCCCTAAACCTCCTTTCCATCCGGGCTACCACATAGCATTGAGCAGAATTCTATGTAAAAGTACAATCTTTGATGCCATTCTTTTGTTATAATTTCTCAACAAAGTGTAGTGCATAAATGAAGGAAATTTGGAGTGACTTTGCTGACCAGGGTGATTACGATGTGTAAATAAATACCTCTTATAAGTAACACATAAACAGGAGGAGTTTAACAAAAAGTCCAGCTTCCATGATGACCAGAGAAAATATGATGAGAAGAAAAAAATTACCTTAGAATGAAATTATGAGACGTCCATGGGATTTTCCAGGCAAGAGTACTGGAGTGGGTTGCCATTTCCTCCAAATTATGAGATTGGAAAGATCTAAAATGAACACTTTTTAGTAACCAAAGACAAGTTTACATTCCTGACCCATTAGCTAACTCTAAAAAGGAACTTGACATTCTAGTAAGAGGAGCTATTTGAAGAGTTTAGACATCTAATTTTCTCTGAGTAGATATTTAGATGAAAGAGAATTGATGAACATTTTTAACCAAAATTATTTTCTTGGTGACAGAATTTAATGGAAGAAATGTACTCTCTAGAGAAATAGGCTAGGGGAAAACAGCTGGAGTTTTTCTTATAAATGAAGTGCCTGAAGGTAATCTTAATATAGTTTGTAAGATGTTTCCAAATAGTTATAAACAAACAGGTCTCCACATCTTTGAACTAAACACACCAAGTTATTAAGGAAACTCAAAGTGGGTCCAAGCTGGTGAGTGGTTCTGGGCCATGTGATCCAAAGAATTAAATTTCAGTCATCATTTCCTAAACAAAGTGAATCTGAGGTTCTTATGTGGGCAAAACTTCTCATCTCAATTTTGAGTGCTGCTTTTGAAAGGCCCTGTATTGGAGCCCAAGAGAGTTTTGGTTTGAGCATGACAGGAAATGTTTTTCCATCTTTGAATAAAATTCAAAATTTTTATAACATGATCATGTGGATTTTCTATAACTACTCTGCTGTAATAATTTATTTTGTACAGTGGGGTAAATAATTCACAGCACAGAATGAAAAAGGGATGTGTGTGTAAAACTGTGTGGGAAACTTTTTTAGTAATTGGAGCCTTTTTTAATCCCTAAGCAATGTAGTAGAGATGAGTCATTTAGATGGGCATTTTGCTGTTGCTTAAGTAAGGAGTGTTTCATTTGCAGAATTATCCCAAAAGAAAAAAAGTCTTGTGGTTGAGGCCCTCTTCTTAGCTAAGGAACAAATTGGCATTTTACTACTAGATTTGAAAACATCTGAGAAAGTTTTTCTCTGTAATTTAGAAGTTATTATTTTTATCTAACAGGCAAAATTTTATTTTGATTATATGTATACTAATATGTAGCATTTAAATATGCAATATTCAAATATTGCAAAAAAAAAAAAAGACCCTTGGTTTTGAAATCAGGAAACCAATTTGACCCTCTTCTGCAAAAAAAAAAAAAAAAAAAATCCCTTTAAAGCTTGTGGTTTTCACTAGTACTTTTAGTGTTTAGTCAACTGTTTCACAAGTTTTACATCCCATATATGAGACCATTTAATAAAAGAGTGGTAGATGCTTTTTCAGATTAGAAAAATTAATTTTACATTAAGAACCACAGAGATGTCATACATTTTTATAGAAAGACAATGGTCTTCTACAAAATCTTGCTCCCATACACCTGTAAGTAAAATATTTGAGCATGTAAATATACATTTCTTTGTCTATTTATGTACCACATTATAAAGCACACAAATAAAATAAGGTGACAGTATGAGGTAAAAAGGGCTTCCCTGGTGGCTCAGTGGTAAAGAATCCTCCTGCCAGTGCAGGAAATGTGGGTTTGATTCCCTAGGTCAGGAAGGTTCCCTTGGAGAAGGAAATGGCAACCCACTCCATATTTTTGCCTGGGGAATACCATGGACAGAGGAGTCTGGCAGGCTACAGCCCATGGGGTTGCAAGAGTTGGATGCGACTTTAGTAACTAAACAACAATAGCAACAATGAGGTAAAAATAAAATAGCACTTTTTCACATCTAAAGGAGTGAATGCAATCACTACTGATTGGAAAAATAAAGAAAATGTAATATAGCAATTTCTTTCTTTCTTCTTTTCTTTTTTTTTAACTTTTGGACCATACCGCACAACATGTGGGATTTTAGTTCCCCAACCAGGGATCGAACTCATGCCCCCTGCAGTGGAAGCTCAGAGTCTTAATTGCTAGACCACCAGGTAAGTCCCTGTGGCAGTTTCTGCCACAGCTCTGCAGAGTCCTTCTAAGGCAGGGGACACATGCAGAATAGTTTCTGTGGCCTAACAGGTGAGACATGTCAGGGGAGATATAGGCGCTCCACATACCCACAGGGTGACCTTCAACACTCACTCGAATCAGAGTCACTTGTATCTTTTTAAAAAACACTGATACCCCTGCTCTAACTTCAGGGATTTGGTTTTCATTAGTCTGGCAGTGGAGGGACTAGGCATGGATTTTTAAAAAATCTTCTTAGGAGAGATTAGCGTTCAGCTGGGGTTGAGAATCACTACCTCAGACCCTGGGCAGCTCTTCTTCCTTGTGTGGGCCCTGCAGGGAGTTTCTAGGGGGAAGTGGCACTGAACCATAGTGCCTGGTGGGACAGTGCCATGGTTGAGTGGCACAGTAGAAGCAGTGATATGACTGCCATGTCATGGGAATGTATTCATTTGAATCGGGACAAGCAACAACCATCCTTTGAGATGGTGCCCAGCAAAGGTTGTGCAGCTGAGGGTGAAGGTCTAATTGGTTTAAGAGCTCTGGTAAGTCATCAGGAGAATGCTTCCAGAGGCTGAGACCCCAAGTCAGCAGGCAGGAACAAGGACTATCTATTGCAGCTTAAATTAATGTCATTCCTGTGTCATTAAGCCTTCCACAGCCCAAGGACACCTAGGGAAACTCAGGTTACAGCATTAATATTGTAACAATAAGCAACTTTTACAGAGAGCTTCACAGCTTACAAAGCTCTTTTGTATATATTATGTTACTTGATCCACACTTCAGCCCTGGGAGGTAGTAGGGTAAATGCTATTAGTTCCAGTCTATAAAGGAAAATAATGAAGTTCAGTATTTGTCTGAAGTCATACAGTATTAAAGGGCAGAGCCAGAATGTCAACTTACTTCTCCCAGCTCTCCATCTTTTCTCCTTTTTTACCAAATCTTGGACTGGTAGAAAGTGCTTGGTGATATACAGATCAGGATTCCTATGAATGTATGTAGTTATTGATTTGTTTAGAAATGGGATACATCTCTCTTAGGACTTAACTATTTTTATTCTTCATCACAACCAGAGCTAATAATATTCAGCCATACCAGTTGTTAAAATGCTGAAAGACCTTTTGCTCATTTAGTAAGTAGTTAAGCCCTCTACCACCACAACCCCTTGTGGCCCAGTTCTTCCCCTGGACTCTGTTAGACCTCCTCACGGTCCAACAAATAAGGGGTTAATTTCTGGCACAGCAAGGGCATTCCTGGCCCTGGTTCCACATTGAAAACCAGTGTAAGTGCTTGCGCTATTAAATTTGTGGTTGTTAAATATTAGAAATATTACCCTTCCTCATAGGCATTCATTTTCAAATCCAGGGGTTTTACAAATTAATTTCATTGATAGTAATAAGGCCTGGAGGATGGATCAGCAAAGCATTGAACCATATATCTATCCAACAATTCATCCAATCTGTGATCAAGTTCTGTGGATTCTGCTTCCTATATCCTCTCTGTCTCCTCCTCTACTTCAAAGAGCACTGCCTTAATTCAGTTTTTACCACCCTTCACTTAGACTCTTGCTATATAGTCCCTGTTCTTTATCTAACCCTCTCTAATTTGTAAAGTTTAAATATGATGATATCCCAACCAGTTTAGACTTTATCAAATGTTGCCCTTTATTAACAGGATTTTTTCCTAAACTTTATTGAGCGATAATTAATACAGAACATTGTGTAAGTTTAAGGTGCACAGAGTGATGATTCAATACATTTATGTATTATAAAATGATTACCACAATAAGGTTAGTTAACACACCTACTACCTCACCTTGTTACCTTTTTTCCCCTGTAATAACATGTAAGATCTACTTTCTTAGCAATTTTCAACTACACAATTCAGTATTATTGACTATAGTCACCATGCTGTCCATTAGATTCCTGGAACTTTATCTTATAACTAGAATTTTGTACCCTTTGAACAACATCTCCCCATTTCTCCCACTCCCCAGCCCCCAGCAACCACCATTCTATTCTCTATTGCTATGAGTTCACAGGGTACTGTTTAAGCTTCTGACTTGGGATACAAGGCCCTGTACTCTGACTTATGCTGTCTTCAGCTTGGTAGCTCACTAAAGATAGTTTTTCTTGTATCTGATGCTCACAGCACAGCAAAGTACCCCAAGTTCTCCAAGTGTTCCATACTGCAGTTTCCCACCACTGTACCCTGATTCATATGACTCTCCTTCATGGGCCCACACTACCTCTACTTGTTGATGAAAACTAGCATTTTCTCTAGGTTTAGTTCAAGCCTCACTTTCTCCACTTACCAGCATCCTGACTCCTGTGGCCCCATGCAATTGTCAGCCCTTACCTCCTTTATGAACCTGGTGTATTCCATATATGCTTCCACCACAGCACCTACTAAGGCTTTGCTACATTTGTTGCTTTGGTGGCCCTCTCTTTTATACTGTATCTGCTCCTTGAGGGTATGAATCATGTCTTATTTGTCTTATCTCCAGCACCTAAAAGAGTGTCTGAATACTAAGTATTTAGTAAGTGCTTACTAAACAGTCCATTCTGAAGGAGATTAGCCCTGGGATTTCTTTGGAAGGAATGATGCTAAAGTTGAAACTCCAGTATTTTGGCCACCTCATGCGAAGAGTTGACTCATTGGAAAAGACTCATGCTGGGAGGGATTGGGGGCAGGAGGAGAAGGGGACGACAGAGGAGGAGATGGCTGGATGGCATCACTGACTCAATGGACGTGAGTCTGAGTGAACTCTGGGAGTTGGTGATGGACAGGGAGGCCTGGCGTGCTGCGATTCAGGGGGTTGCAAAGAGCTGGACACGACTGAGCGACTGAACTGAACTGAAACAAATACTTTGGGTTTCCCTGTGCCTCAGTGGTAAAGAATCTGCCTGCCAAGCAGGAGACATGGGTTTGATCCCTGGGTGGGGAAGATTCCCTGAAGAAGGCAATGGCAACCCACTCCAGTATTCTTGTCTGGGAAATCCCAGGAATAGAGAAGCCTAGTGGGCTACATTCCATGGGGTTTCAAAAAGAGTTGGACACAACTTAGCGACTAAGCAACAACAACAACAACAACAAAACAAACATCTTAATTCACTATCTCTTGATATGATTCAGAGGCTTTCACTCTGATATAGTCTGCTGCTGTTAAGTCACGTCAGTCGTGTCCGACTCTGTGTGACCCCATAGACGGTAGCCCACCAGGCTCCCGTCCCTGGGATTCTCCAGGCAAGAATACTGGAGTGGGTTGCCATTGCCTTCTCCGCTGATATAGTCTAGAGCTTCTGAATGTTTAAAAACAGGTTAAAAGTTCTGACAAAAGCTTTCTTGAGCTTCTGTTTCAAATCTATGATAATGATATATCTATAAATGTCAGCTGCCAGACACTGCTAAATGTTTTTCAAACCAGTAGGAGTCCTGAATCCAGAAGTACATGCCAACTTCCAAACTACAAGTAAGTATATGCATACTGCAATTAATAGCTTATTTGGAGCTGAATAATCTCTACAAGAATGGAGATACATCATTTTCAATCAGTAAAGAACTAAGTTCTGGCAGTTTTCTCTTTTATGTAGAAAAGGATTGTAAGCATTATTTGGATACTTAAACAGTTAGAAATGCATTCATTTCAGCCATTATTTGAGTATAAGCCTGTGTCATAGCAGGACTAATCTTTTTTTCCCCCCCAGAACCTGGTCTGTAAGGTCAATTGCTGAATGGAATTTGAAAATGGACTTCACTCACTAAGATTCTGTGAAAAGTCACACAGTAAAAGGAACAAAAGGAAAAATAAAAACATTTTCCTACATCTATAAATGAGATAAGAGATTTCCATTTTAGAGATTAAAAATTCAAAAAATGCCCCTCAATTTATAAGTGCTTGGTTGAACATGTTAATCGTAAGCATTTTATGGTTTGTTTCTGAATACTCTTAATTGCTAAGACATTTCAAGAGTCTCTTCATTATTTATCCTATCTATAATCTTGAAAGAAACAGACTGATTGCTGCTGCTGCTGCTGCAAAGTCACTTCAGTCGTGTCCAACTCTGTGTGACCCTATAGATGGCAGCCCACCAGGATCCCCCATCCCTGGGATTCTCCAGGCAAGAACACTGGACTGACTGAGGCATGAACAATTTTTAAGTGAGTTAATATGTGTGGAATCTTTTCCTAATGGTTGATGAGGTTAAGGGCATTGCTTCAGACTGCTTTTGAAGAGGATGAGAAAAAGCATTTCTAGTATCTTATTCATAGTATAAGTAATCAAGATGTGTTCATTTCCAACACTTCCATTGTATGCCCTGAAATGATCATATAACTTCTTTTAACCTCAAACTGCAAACAAGGAATTATATGCCAAGAATGCAAGAAGTGTGTACATATAAACACATCTAAGTTTGACAGTATAATATGACTTTTAATGTCTTGTCAGAACAATAAAGAGCATTGAATAAGAGTAAATTTTAAGGCATAAATATATATTGACTTTTAAACTAAAAAGCATAGGTACTAAGAAACTCCATATAATTTCAAGAAATTTAGAATGTTATGTCGTTTCCTATACTGTGTTTACTTAGTTGAACAAGGTAATTGGTGAGCTTAGAGAAGGGAACTGGAGGACTGGAACTTTTATTATTTGCCAGCAGGGAGACACCAGGGGTAAAGTTAGCCAGACGGAGTTTTGTTAGGATCTTGGGCAAAGTATGGGTGTCTTTAAAGGATTCTCATGTTTGATACTTTAACTATGTTCCCTGTAGTAGTTTCTGTATCTGCTCAAGGCTGACCCCTAAACCATCTGGTTGGTACTTTGGTTTCAGAGACTCTCCCTCAAATGTAGCCTAGAATTTCTGAGTTAAAAAAACAATCTGGTTAAAAGATCTGACAAAGGTTTTTTCACACTTTGTGATTTGGTTTATACAGTGCATTGGAATTAAGTCACTTTTATTTATAATCTCCTGAGCCATGTTAATTAGAAGAAGTAAAGTTTTGTGAAATTGGAATTATTTTGAAAAATTCCAGGATGGATCCAAGCATACCCTTTTCCATTATCTTCTCAACTCTTTGAAAAGTCCTAAGTTTTAGATTATATTGTTGCTGGTTTTCTCCCTACCTAACCAAATATGAAGATCCTCTCTCTTCTTTTTTGAAGATCTTCTTTCCCTTTAGAGTTTGATAATACTGGATGGAAATCAATATACTAAATTGTAAGAGGAAAAAGTTTATTCACTTACCCTACTGCTGAAACTTTATTGAAAATACTGACATGCTTTGGTTTGAGATGGGAAATTATTGAAAGAGTCGCAAATTATAATACCCACTCAGTTTTAATTTAAAAATACTTAAATTTGGAAGCAAAGAGCAAATTTTCTACTAGCAATTCTATTAACTCTAACTATACTGTAATAGCTCATGTGGTGTTTTTCAGATACACAGTAAGTGGGGCATTTAATACAGCTAGGAGTTTTAGTCCTGATTCTGATACTTGCTTGAGTGCTGTATGATCCTAGGCAACTTCTCTGAGCCTCAGTTTTCTCATCTGTAAAACAGGAATAATACCATACCTCCAGTTTTCCTCCATAGGACACATGAAGTTGAGAGGGTCTCTTGGGCTGAGGCGCAAGAAAGCTTTGATAGCAGAGGATACTGCAGTTCCGCTGATGAACCAGCAGGGGGCTTGGTCCAGCACCCAGTTGAACAATGGTGTCTATATCCTTGCCTCAGCTCACAGCTTCTTCTTCTTTTTTTTTTTTTTAATTCTTTTTTTTTCTGATTTTATTTTATTTTTAAACTTTACATATTTGTATTAGTTTTGCCAAATATCAAAATGAATGCGCCACAGGTATACATGTGTTCCCCATCCCGAACCCTCCTCCCTCCTCCCTCCCCATACCATCCCTCTGGGCCGTCCCAGTGCACCAGCCCCAAGCATCCAGCATCGTGCATCGAACCTGGACTGGCAACTCGTTTCCTACATGATATTTTACATGTTTCATTGCCATTCTCCCAAATCTTCCCACCCTCTCCCTCTCCCACAGAGTCCATACAGCTTCTTGTACAATTTGATTGAGACGCTATTTTTGTCCGTGTTCTTTCACCAGCTTGGAAGCCTCAAGTCAGCCTCTTGCTTAAAGTAGTGAGTATTTCTATTGCCTTCTGGCATTGGTTCATTTACTCCGTCTTGGTTAAATTCCTGGCTGTGATTGCCTGCTTCCAGCTTTGTCCAATCCTTTGTTTTGTATTTCTGTACAATAAAAATGCTGATCTTGTTTTTGAGGTGGGGTATGGTTGTTTTGGATCTCTGTTAGTAATCTGGATGTATTTCGAGTACAGAATATATATCAAAGCCTGAAAAACTATGCAGCTAAGTTGACTAGATTTCATTAGTACAAGTGTTTTATAAACTGTCAAGTTCAATCGATAATAAGATGCTATGTTTAAGAAAGAAAACCTAACATTCATCTTTTTATGAACTGTACCTGGCATCATGGAGAATATCTGACAGTTTAACAATTAAGTCACTTCTACAGCGACAAAGATCAGTGATGTTCAAAGCATGGTCCTTAAACTGGGCTAGTCTGTGAACTGTTACTGATTTGGGGCAAGATAAGTTTAGAATGTAAGCAGCAGCACTGGGAAACATTTAGAGCAATTTGAAAAGGTAATTTTACATTTGTTGTACCTAACAATGTAAAGGATTAACTTATATTTTTGTTCTTTTGATTTAATTTTTCTTATAGTGTGTGAAATATCTATTTATGATGGATTAGAAATTAAAACAACTAGGCCTTTTACCACAGAAAGTTTAAGAAGTACTGGTTGATACTGTTACTGATGCTTATTATATTTTATAAACTATAAGATTCTATCAGTTTAATTTGTGCTATTATTTTATATATCACAAAAGAAGAAGATAATGCTGCCAGTATATGCCATATCTACACATCACTTACATTTTTAATATTTACTGAAGGAACTCTTTTTGACTTTGACTTAATTTAAAAAATCATGGATTCCTCTCCTTAAGTATAAAAAGGAAAATATTAATCCACTAAATTAGTAAAGGTATTTCTCAAACTTCTTCATGTTCTGAGTCCAATGTTTCTGACTCACTCTTCAGCTTGTGTTGTTAACGTCTGTTTTCCACACAATACCATGGAATGTTGTGATTTTCCCACATAGTTTTTCCCAACACAGTATTGCCCAACATAAAGTATCTTTTTGTAATACTATTGAGGGCATAGCACTTTAAAAAATATTTCTCCAAAATAATTTGCAGGTTTTCCCCCACAAACTGTAGACCTCACTAGAAGCGGTCAATAGACAGTTTTACGTATTTTGGGAACAAACTGTAACATTTTTATACATGTTTTAGCCTTTCTTAGATTCTAGAAAGCATTTGATGGATGAAAAAATGGAACTGTGACTATCGCTTCAAAGATGAATATCTGCTTCTTCAATGGCAGATGTATACCCAAGTGCCCTGTTTCCATACCTTTCTATAGACACAGCATCTTCTTTGTTTTAATACTGAGTTATACTGTCATCTTTTAATAATTTATTATGGCAATTAAACTCAACACGTATAGTATAAACCAGGCATTTAACTCAATGATGGGAATTTGAAAGCTAGGAAAGGATTGAGCTGTAGCATGTTTAGGCAAGGCTGGCTCATTGTGATTTACAATTTCAGATTGTAAAATGCATCCTAAGAGATGCCAAAATGTTGAAGAAATAGAAGAGTCTTTAAATTGATGAAATATGGTAATTTGAATTGAATGACTTTTAAGAAAGAGCTGTCATTTTACTGGAATGATTTAGAAACATGTAGGTTCATGATTAATATTTATTCCTAGGAGAGGCACTAAGGTTATTTAATACATCTAAATTTTATTAATTGAGCTTAAAGGAGTATGTGTATGGAGACTATAGCATTCTATTGATTAATTCAACCAGCCTACTACAGAGTTTACTAAATACCTAAGTGATTTAATTTATTGAATTACTCCAAAGACAGAGTGTATCTAGCACTCCATAACACTCAGCACTTACTGTGTATAAGTTATTACTCACAGTAACCTTTTATATTGGGTAACTATTGGTTTCCTTATTTGTAAGACTTGGCAATAAGGGTACAGAGAGGTCAGCAAGTTGTGGAGCCAGCACTCAAGCCTATATGTCTGGCCCAAGAGTCCAAAGTTTGAGCTGTTAACTTTTGCTATGTTGCTTTTCAACTAGTGAAGTTGTTTCTCTACATTTCTGGCTTTCAAAAGATCACATAGTTGATTAAAAAAATAATTCCCTAAAACTATCCAGATCATGAAAGCATGTAATGGGGGAAAAAACAACCTTGAATTTAAACAAATAAACTGGGCTAGTCAAGGTCTTGAGTATGAGTGGAAACAGCTGAAGAAAATGTGGTCCAATAAGAGCCTTTATCAAGTCTTGGTAATAAATGCCCTTGGCAAACAAACACAATCAGAACAAAAATTACTTTCCAGTACCACTGAAAGGACAAAATGTTGGCAGGGACTATGGAACTGTGGTGACTAGTAATTATTCAGTTGAAGGGGAATATAAACTGGGACTAACATAGAATCTGGATGCCAAACAAAACTATTACAATGAAATTCTAGAAGACCAAATGTAAACCAAACCGCCCAGGCTAGAGTGTTTCCCCACTATTGTATACACAAAGGTGAAATTGAATCACCAAGGACAACAAGGCAAGTAATGACATCAGCTGTTTCTCAGAATGAAAACCTAATAAAAATGAAACTGAGTTTGTAAAACTCAATTGTCTGAAGTAGATGCATTTCCTCTTGTTAGAAGATTTAAATAGATTCTTGTTTACTCAAAGTACAGAATATAAAAGTATCCACTGGCCAAACATAAATGAATCTTAGACTTTTCTGTAGACCTTTGTTTAAGAAATGCAATGAATAAAATACTTAAACAACAGGGGATTTATATGTCATAAAAGGATGCAGTTATATTTTATAGAGAATTTAGTTTCCCATGAGTTAAACGGCTTTCCAGATTATTGTTTGGTTATATGGTTGGATTCTAAGAAACTTGAGACTAAATTTTAGTTAATGACCAAGTAAATATGAATAGAATAAATGAATAGAAAAACAATATTTGGAATGATAACATAAAGCAATACCAAAAATTTTCTTTTACCAAATTGTTTAAACTGACGCACCTTTTTCATTTCTATTAGTACTGCCTTTTAAAAATCCTTGCATCATTTAGGAAAAAATATACACCACAATATATTAAAAGACAACCCATTCTTGTTGGAAGGTAAAATTACAGCTTTAATTTGTAGTTTAAGACACATGGTGGACTTCTCTGGCGGTCCAGTGTTGAAGACTCAGCACTTCCACTGCAGGGGACACAGGTTTGATCCCTGGTTGGGTAACTAAGATCCCATATGCCACGTCACATGGCCAAAAATTTAAAAACCACACACATACAGAAAAGCAACCCCAAATATTTGGTAATGCAAAGATACAAACTTCCAGCTATAAATAAATCTAAGTGATATAATGTATAACAAGATGACTATAGTTAACAATAATGCATTGTATGTTTGAAAGTTGCCAAGAGGTAAATGTTAAGTGTTTTCATCACCACTAGAAAAATTTAGATTTGTGTGTGGTAATGGATATAAAAATAAACTTATTGTGATAATCGTTTCACAGTATACATATCTTAAATCATTTTGTTGTACAACTGAAGTTAATACAATGTTATATGTCAATTATATTTCAAATAAATTTTTTCTAAAAAATTGGAATTTCAAAGAATGAAAAATTTAAATATATACTTATATATATATATATACACACATTATTGTGAAGCATATTTAAATCTATAAAATTAAGACATCATGCCTTAATGATTTTTGTAAATTGTATTGGCCCAGGAACCCTTACTTAGTCAATATTGCAGAGTATAGTGGCCTTCCTGCAAGGAGGATGAATTCCACTCTCTAATGGTAAATTTTATGCATCAACATGGCTTAGTCAGGATGCCAGATATTTGGTCAAACACTATTCCATATATTTCTGTGAACATGTTTTTCATTTTATTTTTAACTGAAACATAGCTGACTCACAATGTTATGTTAGCTTTAGGAGTAAAACATAGCAATTCAATATTTTATAGATTATGCTTCATTTGAAGTTATTATAAAATAATTGGCCATATTCCCTGTGGAATACATTACATTCCTGCATATTATTTTATGCATTTATAGTAATTTTTACCTCTTAATATCCTTCCCCTGTTTTCCTCCTGCCCCAACCCACCTATCCACTGGTAACTACCACTAGTTTGTGAGTCTGTTGGTTATATTCATTTGTTAATTTTATTTTTTAGATTCCACGTATAATTGAAAATGTACTATTTGTCTTTCTTTCTTTGACTTATTGCACTGAGTGCAATATCCTCCAGGGCCAATCATATATATATACACCACATCTTCTTTGTCTATTCATCTGTTGATGGATGAATAGGTTGCTTCCATATTTGGCTATTGTAAATAATGCTGCTGTGAACATTGGTACACATATATCTCTTCAAATTAGAGTTTTCATTTTCTTTGGATAAATACCCATGAGTATAATTGATAGATCATATGACAACTATATTTTTAAGTTTTTGAGGAACCTCCATACTGTTTTCCATAATAGCAAAATCAATTTACATTTCCACCAACTGTTCACAAGGGTTCCATCTCTCCACATCCTCACCAACATTATTATTTGTTTTCTTTTTGACAATAGCCATTCTGACAGGTGTGAGGTGATATCTCATATCAGCTTTGATTTCCTTTCCCATGATGGTTACTGATATCGAACATTTTCTTACATGCTTGTTGGCCACCTGGATCTTCTTTGGATAAGTGTCTATTTAGACCTTCTGACCATTTTTTAATTGGGTTATTTGCCTTTTGGCTGCTTGGTTGCATAAATTCTTTATATATTTCTGATATTAGCCCCTCATCAGACATCAGTTCAGTCACGCAGTCATGTCCAACTCTTTGCGACCCCATGGACTGCAGCACGCCAGGCTTCCCTGTCCATCACCAACTCCTGGAGCTTATTCAAACTCATGTCCATTGAGTCAGTGATGCCATCCAACCATCTCATCCTCTGTCACCCCCTTCTCCTCCTGTCTTTTAATCTTTCCCAGCATCGGAGTCTTTTCAAATGAGGCAGTTCTTTGCATCAGCTGGCCAAAATATTGAAGATTCAGCATCAGCATCAATCCTTCCAATGAATATTCAGGATTGATTTCCTTTAGGATTGACTCATTTGATCTTGCAGTCCAAGAGACTCTCAAGAGTCTTATCCAATACCACAGTTCAAAAGCATCAATTCTTTGGCATTCAGCTTTTTTATACTCCAACTCTCACATAATACATGACTACTGGAAAAACCATAGCTTTGACTAGACAGCCTTTGTTGGAAAAGTAATGTCTCTGTTTTTTAATATGCTGTCTAGGATGGTCATAGCTTTTCTCCCAAGAAGTAACCATCTTAATTTCATGGCTACAGTCACCATCTGCAGTAATTTTGGAGCTCCCCAAAATAAAGTGTCTCACTGTTTCCATTGTCTTTCCACCTATTTACCATGAAATGATGGGACCGGATGCCATGATATTAGTTTTCTGAATGTTGAGTTGTAAGCCAACTTTTTCACTGTATTCTTTCACTTTCATCAAGAGGTCTTTAGTTCTTCTTTGCTTTCTGCCATAAGGATGGTAACATCTGTGTACCTGAGGTTATTGATATTTCTCCTGGCAATCTGAGTGCAGCAGTGCTTGCATGGGACCTATTGAAAGAAGTGGCCATCATCTTCATTCAGTTCAGTTCAGTCGCTCAGTCATGTCTGAGTCTTTGCCCGTGAACTGCAGCATGCCAGGCCTCCCTGTCCATCACCAACTCCCAGAGATCACTCAAACTCATGTCCATCGAGTCAGTCATGCAATTCAGCCATCTCATCCTCCGTCATCCCCTTCTCCTCCTGCCCCCAACCCCTCCCAGCATCAGTCTTCTCCATTGAGTCAACTCTTCACATGAAGTGGCCAAAGTATTGGAGTTTCAGCTTCAGCATCAGTCCTTCCAAAGAACACCCAAGACTGATCTCCTTTACAATAGACTGGTTGGATATCCTTGCACTTCAAGGGATTCTCAACATCACAATTCAAAAGCATCAATTCTTCTGTGCTCAGCTTTCTTCACAGTCCAACTCTCACATACATACATGACCACTGGAAAAACCATAGCCTTGACTAGACGGACCTTTGTTGGCAAAGTAATGTCTCTGCTTTTGAATATGCTATCTAGGTTGGTCATAACTTTTCTTCCAAGGAGTAAGCGTCTTTTAATTTCATGGCTACAATCACCATCCGCAGTGATTTTGGAGCCCCCCAAAAATAAAATCTGCCACTGTTTCCACTGTTTCCCCATCTGTTTCCCATGAAGTGATGGGACCAGATGCCATGATCTTTGTTTTCTGAATGTTGAGCTTTAAGCCAACTTTTTCACTCTCCTTTCACTTTCATCAAGAGGCTTTTTAGTTCCTCTTCACTTTCTGCCCGGAGAAGGCAATGGCACCCCACTCCAGTACTCTTGCCTGGAAAATCCCATGGATGGAGAAGCCTGGTAGGCTGCAGTCCATGGGGTCGCTAAGAGTCGGACACGACTGAGCGACTTCACTTTCACTTTTCACTTTCATGTGTTGGAGAAGGAAATGGCAATCCACTCCAGTGTTCTTGCCTGGAGAATCCCAGGGACGGGGGAGCCTGATGGGCTGCCGTCTATGGGGTCACACAGAGTCAGACACGACTGAAGTGACTTAGCTTAGCTTCACTTTCTGCCATAAGGGTGGTGTCATCTGCATATCTGAGGTTATTGATATTTCTCCTGGCAATCTTGATTCCAGCTTGTGCTTCTTCCAGCCCAGCGTTTTTCATTATGTACTCTGCATATAAGTTAAATAAGCAGGGTGACAGTATACAGCCTTGACGTACTCCTTTTCCTATTTGGAACCAGTCTGTTGTTCCATGTCCAATTCTAACTGTTGCTTCCTGACCTGCATATAGGTTTCTCAAGAGGCAGGTAAGGTGGTCTGGTATTCCCATCTCTTGAAGAATTTTCCACAGTTTATTGTGATCCACACAGTCAAAGGCTTTGGCATAGTCAATAAAGCAGAAATAGATGTTTTTCTGGAACTCTCTTGCTTTTTTGATAATCCAGCAGATGTTGGCAATTTGATCTCTGGTTTCTCTGCCTTTTCTAAAACCAGCTTGAACATCAGGAAGTTCACGGTTCACATATTGCTGAAGCCTGGCTTGGAGAATTTTGAGCATTACTTTACTAGCGTGTGAGATGAGTGCAATTGTGCAGTAGTTTGAGCGTTCTTTGGCATTGCCTTTCTTTGGGATTGGAATGAAGACTGACCTTTTCCAGTCCTGTGGGCACTGCTGAGTTTTCCAAATTTGTTGGCATATTGAGTGCAGCACTTTCATAGTATCATCTTTTAGGATTTGAAATAGCTCAACTGGAATTCCATCACCTCCACTAGCTTTGTTCGTAGTGATGCTTTCTAAGGCCCACTTGACTTCACATTCCAGGATGTCTGGCTCTAGGTGCATGATCACACCAATGTGATTATCTGGATCATGAAGATCTTTTTTGTACAGTTCTTCTGTGTATTCTTGCCATCTCTTCTTAATATCTTCTGCTTCTGTTAGGTCCATACCATTTCTGTCCTTTATCGAGACCATCTTTGCATGAAATGTTCCCTTAGTATCTCTAATTTTCTTGAAGAGATTCCTAGTCTTTCCCATTCTGATGTTTTCCTCTATTTCTTTGCATTGATTGCTGAGGAAGGCTTTCTTATATCTCCTTGCTATTCTTTGAAACTCTGCATTCAGATCCTTATATTTTTCCTTTTCTCCTTTGCTTTTCACTTCTCTTCTTTCACAGCTATTTGTAAGGCTTCCCCAGACAGCCATTTTGCCTTTTTGCATTTCTTTTCCATGGGGATGGTCTTAATCCCTGTCTCCTGTACAATGTAACAAACCTCAGTCCATAGTTCATCAGGCACTCTATCTATCAGAGAAATAGAGTAGCCATCATGGTCAACAAAAGTTGACCATGCAGTACTTGGATGCAGTCTCAAAAACAACAGAATGATCTCTGTTCGTTTCCAATGCAAACCATTTAATATCACAGTAATCCAAGCCTATGCCCCAACCAGCAATGCTGAAGAAGCTGAAGTTCAACGGTTCTATGAAGACCTACAAGACCTTTTAGAACTAACACCCAAAAAAGATGTCCTTTTCATTAAAGGGGACTGGAATGCAAAAGTAGGAAGTCAAGAAACACCTGGGGTAACAGGCAAATTTGGCCTTGGAATATGGAATGAAGCAGGGCAAAGGCTAATAGAGTTTTGCCAAGAGAACACCCTGGTCATAGCAAACACTCTTCTCCAACAACACAAGAGAAGACTCTACACATGGACATCACCAGATGGTCAACACTGAAATCAGATTGATTATATTCTTTGTGGCCAAAGATGGAAAAGCTCTATAGAGTCAGCAAAAACAAAACTGGGAGCTGACTGTGGCTCCGATCATGAACTACTTATTGCCAAATTCAGACTTAAATTGAAGAAAGTGGGGAAAAACCGCTAGACCATTCAGGTATGACCTAAATCAAATCCCTTATGATTATACAGTGGAAGTGATTATCTTCATTACCTCCACCATAGTTTGTTCTCAGGGTAAACAACAGGGAGGGAGCCCAGCCCTGATCATCAATAGAAAATTGGATTAAAGTTTTACTGAGCATGGCCCCGCCCCACCCATCAGAAGAAGACCCAATTTTCCCCACAGTCAGTCTCTCCCATCAGGAAGGTTCCATAAGCCTCTTATCCTTATCCCTCAGTGGGCAAAAAGAATGAAAACCACAATCACAGAAAACTAATCATCAGACATATCTTTTCCTATTCATTAGTCTTTTTGTTTTGTTGATGGTTTCCTTTGCTGTGCAAAAGCTATTAAGTTTGATTAGGTTACATTTGTTTATTTTTGCTTTTATTTCCGTTGCCTGAAAAGGCAGGGTCAAAGATATGTGGCTAAGACCTATGTTAAAGAGTGAGCTGCCTGTTCTCTTCTAAGAGATTTATGGCTTCCAGTCTCACATTTAGGTCTTTAATCCATTGTTTATTTTTGTATAGGGTATGAGAAAATGTTCTAATTTCATTCTTTTACATGTAGCTCTTCAGTTTTCCCAACATCCCTTATTAAATTGACTATATTTCCCCCATTGTATATTCTTGCCTGCTTTGTCACAGATTAATTGAGCAAATATGTGTATGAATTTATTTCTGGTGCTCTCTATTCTGTTCCATTGATATGTGTCTATTTTTGTAACAGTACCTTACTGTTTTGATTACTATGGCTTTATAGCATAGTCTGAAGCCACAGAGTATGATACTACCCGCTTTGTTCTTTTTTATCAAGATTGCTTTGGCTATTTGGGGTCTTTGGTGGTTCCATACAAATTTTAGACTTATTTGTTCTGCTGCTTCTGCTAAGTCACGTCAGTCGTGTCCGACTCTGTGCGACCCCATAGACGGCAGCCCACCAGGCTCCCCAGTCCCTGGGATTCTCCAGGCAAGAACACTGGAGTGGGCTGCCATTTCCTTCTCCAATGCATGAAAGTGAAAAGTGAAAGTGAAGTCGCTCAGTCGTGTCCGACTCTTTGCGACCCCATGGACTGCAGCCTACCAGACACCTCCACCCATGGGATTTTCCAGGCAAGAGTACTGGAGTGGGGTGCCATTGCCTTCTGTTCTAGTTCTGTGAAAAATGTCTTGAGTATTTTGACAAAGATTGCATTAAATATATAGATTGCTTTTGATAGTGTGAACATTTTAACAGTATTAATTCTTTCCATCCATAAATATGGAATATCTTTTCATTTGTATCATTTTCAATTTCCCTCATCAATGTTTTATAGTTTCCAAGTATAGGTCTTTCATGTCCTTAGCTAAATTTATTCCTAGGTATTTTATTCATTTTGATGAGATTGTGAATGGGATTGTTTTCTTGCTTTCTCTTTCTGATAGTTATTATTAGTATAGAAAAGCAGCATATTTCTGTATATTAATCTTGTATCCTGCAACTTTACCAATTCACTTATATTTCTAATTGTTTCTTGGTGGAAACTTCAGAGATTTATATATAGTATCATGACATCTGAGGATAATGATGGTTTTACTTCTTTTCTTCCAATTTTGTTGACTTTTATTTTTCTTCCTTGTCCGATTGATTTGGCTAGAACTTTCAATACTATGTTCAATAAAAATGGTGAGAGTGGGCATCTTTGTCTTGTTCCTGATCTTAGAGGAAAGGTTTTCAACTTTCATGGCTAAGTACTATGTTAACTGTGGGTTTGTCATAAATGGCCTTATATTCTTCTATACCAGTTTTATTGAGAGTTTTTATCATGACTGGATGTTGTTTGGTTTTTATCCTTTGTTTGTTAATGTGGTGTATCACATAGATTGATTTGTATATATTGAACCATCCATACATTCCTGGTCTAAATCCCAATTGATCATGATGTATGATCCTTTTAGTGTATAAATGAATTCAGTTTACTCTTGTTAAGGACTTTTGCATTGGTTTTGGTATCAGGGTGGTGGCCTCATAGAATGAATTTGAAATGTGTTTCCTCCTCTTAAATTTTTTAGAATGGTTTGAGAAAGCTAGGTATTAACTCTATTTATGTGTTTGGCAGAAATCCCCTGTGAAGCCATGAGGTTCTGGAACTTTTTTGGGGGGAGTTTTTTGATTACTGATTCAATTTCAATGCTAGTAATCAATCTGTTCATATTATTTAGTTCTTCCTTATTCAGTCTTGGAAGATCACTTCCCCCCCCCCCAGGAATTCATCCATTTCTTCTAGGTTGTCCAATTTGTTGGTATATAAATATGCAGAGAATTCTCTTGTTGTATTTCTGTGATATCAGTTGTTTCACTTTTTTCATTTGTGATTTTCTTGATTTGGGCTCTCTTTTTTTCTTGATGAGTTTTGATAAAGGCTTATCAATTTTGTTCATTTTTTCCAAAAAGCTAGATCATGGTTTCACTGGTCTTTTCTTCTGTTTTTAAATTTTTTTGGTTTAAATTTTTTTTTTCCACCCTGATATTTTTTATTTTTCTGACTTTGGGCTTGGTTTATTCTTCTTTTTTAAGTTCCTTTAGATGCTGGATTCAGCATTTTATTTGAGAATATTTTTCTTCCTTGTGTTAGGCCTGTATCTCTATAAATTTCCTCTCAGAACTGCTTGTGCTGTGTCCCATACATTTTGGAAATTTGTGCTTTTATTTTAAGTGTGTGTCAAGATATTTTCTGATTTCCTCTTTGATTTCTTCATTGACCTATTGGTTTTTTAGTAGTATGCTCTTTATTCTCCATGTATTTGTGTTTTATCCATTTTTCTTTCTGTAATTGATTTCTAGTGTCATACTGTTGTAATCTGCAAGATACTTGATACAATTCCTATCTTCTTAAATTTGTTGTGACTTTCTCTGTGGCCTACCATGTTATCTATCCCAGAGAATGTTCCATGTGTATTTAAAAATAATGCATATTCTGCTGTTTTTAGATGGAATGCACTGTATATATCTATTAAATCAACTGGTCTAATGTGTTATTTAAAATTTCAGAGACTGAAATTATCTCACCTCTCCCCTACCAAGCAAGAAAATATTCTGTCAGCAGACTGCCTTTGGACTCAAGCTGCAGTTCTCTTGGTCTCCAGCCTGAAGGCCTGTCTTGGAGATTTTGAGTTTACCAAGCCTGTACCATTGCTTCAGTCAAATCCATTGTTTCTTGATCTGGTTTCACATGTCTAGTGAATGAAAGTTCATTGAGCTGGGCTTTATGAATAGGCATTTTTCTATATGTTCATTAAACTTCATTGAAAAGTTAACAAAAAATGGCTTCAAATTTGGAAAATGTGTACCTACACACATTCTGAAAGAAGTGAAGCTAATTGTTATATAAACCAATTGTGACTATAGAAGTGAGAACTGGGAGCAACCACTTTACAATCAACAAAGACATAGGTTAGTACTTCAGATTGCTTAGAAATTTTGTGTTCATGAGGGGATATTATTGTGTAGTTCTCCTGTTTGTGTGTGTGTGTGTGTGTGTGTGTGTATGTAGTTCTCAGATTTTATTTTTAGGGTAATGCTGACATCATAGACTAAATTGGGAAGTGTTCTTTCTTCTCAATTTTCTCAAAGACCTTCAGGGTTAGTAATATTTCTTATGTCAATATTTGGTAGAATATTCTATATGGGAAAGTTTTAAACTATAAACTCAATATTTTAATAGGTACTGAACTATTCCAGTTACCAACTTTTCGAATGAGGGTTGGTAGACATTCAATGACTTTTTCCCTTTTCATCTAGTTAATTTTGTTGGCATAACATTGTTTATAACATTCCTTTATTGTTGTTTTTATATCTATTAATATCCTTTAAGTGTCTGTAAGATATAATATGATGTTGCCTTTATCATTTCTGATATTGGTAATTTATGTCTTTATTTTACTGGTCAGACAGGTTTATAAAGGACAAGCTTTTGATTTCATTGATTTCTTCTACTATTTTTCTGAATTTTACTCATTTTGTCTTTGATCATTTCCTTTTTTTATGCTTAGTTTGTGTTTAATTTGGTTTTCTTTATGTAGAAGTTGAAGTTCTTGATTTATTTCCTTTTTTCTTTTCAAATATAACCATTGTTGCTATAATTTCCCCCTAAGTATTGCTTTAGCAGCATCCCACATTTTTATTCAGTTCAAAGTATCTTCTGTTTTTTAAAACATTTCTTCTTTGACTTCTGGGCTATTTAGAAGTATAATATTTAATTTTCAAATATTTGAGATTTTTCAGATGTCTTTCCATTATTGATTTTAGTTTAACTACAATATGGTTACACAACATATTCTGTATAACACAAATACTCTCAAGTTTAATAAAACTTGTTTTTTGCCCTGAATACGATTTATTTTTGATAAATTCTTAATGTGTACTTGAAAAATGTGCATTTTGTTTCTAGGTGGAACAGTCTATACTTTTTAATTAGATAAGTTTGGTTGATAGTGTTTTCCAAGTGTTCTACATCCTTGCTGATTTTCTGTCTACTTGTTCTATCAGTTATTAAGAGTGGTATGTTAAAAACGCCATCTATAATTATATGTCTATTTTTCTTTGCAGATTTATTGTTTTCTTTCGTGTAATTTGAAGCTCTATTATTAGGTATAAAACCATTAGAATTCTATGTCTTTTGAATGAATTGAGTCTTCTATCATTTATCAAATGGGTCTCTATCCTTGATAATATCCTTTGCTCTAAAATCTATTTTATCTGACATTAATGTTTGTGATTAATGATAGCATAGTATATCTTCTCCTACTGTTTAGCATTTGGCCTATTTGTATTTTTATATTTAAAGTAGGTTTTTTCTAAGTAGCATATATTTGAGTCTTGTTCTTTTTTAAAATCCAATTTTTGCCTTTTAATTGGAATATTTTGATCATTAATGATTAATGTGATTCCTGATATAGCTGAGTGCAAATCTACCATCTCATCATTTGTTTTCTATTTTTCCATAAGTTCCTTATTCCCCTTTATTGCTTTTTTTTTTTTTTTTTGGTTTCTTCTGGATTAACTATTTTCTTAAAAATTTTATTTATTTATTTGGCTAACCTGGGTCTTCACTGGTGTGTGGGCTGTTCTCTAGTTGGGGTGAGTCGGGACTACTTTCTACTTGAGGTGCACAAGTTTCTCAGTGCAGTGGCTTCTCTCTTGTTGCAAGGCACAGGTTCTAGCACGTTTGGGCATCAACAGTTGTGGCACATGGGCTCAGTAGTTGTGGCTCCTGGGTTCTAGAGCACACGCTCAGTTGTGGTGCACAGGCTTTCTTGCTCTGTAGCATGTGGGATCTTCACAGACCAGGGATCAAACTTGTGTCTCCTGCATTGGCAGGCAGATTTTTTACCACTGGACCACCAGGGAACCTTGGATTAACTATTTATTATTTCATTTTATCTCTTCTATTAATTTATTGTTTATAATTCTTTTGTGTGTTTGAGTGTGTGTATATGTGTGTGTGTGTATAGAGTTGCTTTAGGTTCAAAGCATATGTTTAACTTACCACAGTTTGCTTAATGACATACCACTTCATGTGTGTTATGAGAACTTTATAGCAGTGTACTTCCATACCTCCCCTCCATGTGTTTGTGATATTGTTATCATACATTTTACTTCTACATGTTATAGACCCTAAAATACACTGCTATTATTTTTCTTTAAACAGACTATTACTTTTTAAAGACATTTAAATAATAATATAGTAAGTTTTTCCACTTACTTATGTAATTACTATTCTTCTGCTTCTCATTCCTTTGCATGGATCCATATTTTCATCTGATGTCATTTTCCTTCTGCTTAAAATACTTTAGTATTTTTTAGAGCAGAAAATCCACTAGTGATAAATTCTTCTAGCTTTTGTATGTTAGAAATGTTTTAATTTTACCTTTGTTTTGAAAGATATTTTTCTTGAGTAAAGAATCTAAGTTGACAAGTTTTTAAAAACTTCAAAGTCTGCTCTATAATCTGTAGTCTCTTCTTAGATCTTACTACATCAAATCTAATTTCCTGTGCTTGAAATTTAAGGTTGATCATATAAATTGACTGATTTTCCCTCTACTTCTTAAAAGTAATCCTCAAGCTGAGAAATGCTATTCTTCCTAATCCTACGTTTATTCTTCTTCCTTTCTCTGTAACTTTACCACCTTCATCCTTCAAGTTGTTTCAAAAGTTTATTTATTTATTTATTTTTTGGTAATTACCAAATTCTATTTTATTTTTTAATAGAAATTTATTTAATTGGAGGCTAGTTACTTTACAATATTGTATTGGTTTTGCCATACATCAACATGAATCCGCCATGGGTGCACACGTGTTCCCCATCCTGAACCCCCCTTCCACTTCCCTCACCGTACCATCCCTCTGGGTCATCCCAGTGCACCAGCCCCAAGCATCCTGTATCAGACATCGAACTTGGACTGGTGATTCGTTTCACATATGATATTATACATGTTTCAATGCCATTCTCCCAAATCATCTCACCCTCTCCCTTTCCCACAGAGTCCAAAAGACTGTTCTATACTTCTGTGTCTCTTTTGCTGTCTTGCATACAGGGTTATCGTTACCATCTTTCTAAATTCCATATATATGCGTTAGTATACTGTATTGGTGTTTTTCTTTCTGGCTTACTTCACTCTGTATAATAGGCTCCAGTTTCATCCACCTAATTAGAACTGATTCAAATGTATTCTTTTTAATTGCTGAGTAATACTCCATTGTGTATATGTACCACAGCTTTCTTATCCATTTGTCTGCTGATGGACATCTAGGTTGCTTCCATGTCCTGGCTATTATAAACAGTGCTGTGATGAACATTGGGGTACACATGTCTCTTTCAATTCTGGTTTCCTCGGTGTGTATGCCCAGCAGTGGGATTGCTGGGTCATAAAGCAGTTCTATTTCCAGTTTTTTAAAGGAATCTCCACACTGTTCTCCATAGTGGCTGTACTAGTTTGCATTCCCACCAACAGTGTAAGAGGGTTCCCTTTTCTCCATATCCTTTCCAGCATTTATTGCTTGTAGACTTTTGGATAGCAGCCATTCTGACTGGCATGAAATGGTACCTTATTGTGGTTTTGATTTGCATTTCTCTGATAATGAGTGATGTTGAGCATCTTTTCATGTGTTTGTTAGCATCTGTATGTCTTCTTTGGAGAAATATCTGTTTAGTTCTTTAGTTCTCTCAAAAATTTAAAGTCTTACCTTCTCTAAGAGGCCTTTCCTTCCAAGTTATTTACCTTTTTTTCATCACCATCTGCATTTACAGCTCTTGAACAATCAGAATTTTCATCCTTAATTGTATACAGCATTTTATGCAGTTCTTCCTGATCTCATCTTGCCTTTTGATGAAAGCTTTTTAAGAAAACTGAGTAAATTACATAATTTATGTTCTCTGTACATCTCCTTTCTGTTCTGACTGCCCGATCAGTTTTGTAGGTGCTTTTCAAGGGCTTGATTAACAAGAGTCTTGATAATTCACTGAACTAGATGTTATCTTTGGGAAATTGAAAGTATTAACTGGGTCAGGAGATGAACCAGAAAGGCCAATTTTCCCAACTCTAATCACAGCAAAAGATTTGCTTTCCAAATAGAAACATCAAGGTTTAGGGGAAAGAATTGCTATTTAAAAACCATGGTATACTTTTAGTTTCCATGATTTTCATAATAGTCAAAGTGATCAAGTGACTACACTAATTTTCTAGAAGGGATTGTAACACTCATTTGGCCAGAACATTTTTTACAGCCAATGAGGACAAGTTAATAGTTGTTCTTGTAAAATATGGGTTATGTTAGACATCCTTAAGATTCCTATCAAGTTAGTTTCACAGATAGGAAGACAGAGATCTGAAATACTGACACTTTTTTTTTACATTCTCAGTCTCCAGGTTTAGAAATAATATTTCTTTCTAGCCATGAATGTTCCACATTGATTTTAGGTGCACTCATGCCAAGATTTGTCAGATACTAAATATATATGTATATATATCTCAAATTGAATAAATAAAAATATAATCTTGATAAATTGATCATTTTGGGTTTTCTACACATCATCTTAATTTCTTAGCTGTAATGCCCATTAACAAAGACCTGCTAGGAATGATAAAAATATTTATAAATACTTTAAAATTTATCACCAACATCAGTTGGCAGTTTAGCCATTTTTGCCCCCTATGTAACATCAACAATCAGTTCTGTATTTACATCAGATTTGATTCAAGCCACATAAGCTATTCACTCAACTCCTACATTACAAATCCTAACAGAAAGACTCATTATGTTAAAAAAATACTGAATTTATACCAATTAATTTAAACTACTTTTAAAATACAAATACTTCCCTATATTATATCATGAGACATACATTTCCCCTCTGGATTAGGCTGGTGATGCTAAAAATAGAACAAGATAAGAACCCAATCCATATATGTCAAAATCATAAGATTTCATTCAAGGTTGTCTAGGGAGATGTACCATGAGCTAGTATGCACTTCCCAAATGAATACAAGGAACTAACTCCCTTCTCTTCTGACTTGATAGTGTATGTTTGAGACCTAAACATATGAGAAATAAAGCAATAAGTAAGTGCAAAGTTTTAGTCTATGGCATGTTTTTATATATGCCCATCTATTGGGATAATTAGTTTTCCTATTCTGTTTGTCAAATTACTCACTCTACTACACACTTACGGAAGTGAGAGCCTAATCCCTTTCCTCTAAGAACACATGACTACAATTAAGGTAGGCTCTCAACACCTGTATTTGTTTTACATGACTCTAATTCCAGGCAGAGTTGATCAGATCAGGATTAGATATCTGACCAAACCTAGACTCATCCATTTCTTGTGAAAGTTGGGAACTGAACGTGAAGCAACAGTTAATCTCTATGTGGGACTTAAACTGCATTCTTGTAACAATTTGCTATGTGAATGAAGCAGAGAAAACCAGTTTTAAGAGGGAGGGTAGAGAGGACTCTTCCTAGGGTCCTCAGTTCAGTTCAGTTGCTCTGTCATCTCCAACTCTTTGTAACCCCACAGACTGCAGCACACCAGGTTTCCCTGTTCATCACCAATTCCTGGAGCTTACTCAAACATGTCCATCAAGTCGGTGATGCCATCCAACCACCTCATCCTCTGTTGTCCCCTTCTCCTCCCGCCTTCTATCTTTCCATCATCAGGGTCTTTTCCATGACTCAGTTCTTCTCATCAGGTGGCCAAAGTATTGGAGTTTCAGCTTTAGCATCAGTCCTTCTAATGAATATTCAGGACTGACTGCCTTTAGGATGGAATGTTTGGATCTCCTTACAGTCCAAGGGACTCTCAAGGGTTTTGCCAACCACAGTTCAGTTCAGTCGCTCAATCGTGTCCAACTCTTTGCAACCCCATGAATCACATCACGCTAGGCCTCCTTGTCCATCACCAACTCCCAGAGTTTACTCAAACTCATGTCCATTGAGTTAGTGATGCCATCCAGCCATCTCATCCTCTGTTGTCCCCTTCTCCTGCCCACAACCCCTCCCAGCATCAGAGTCTTTTCCAATGAGTCAACTCTTCACATGAGGTGGCCAAAGTATAAAGCATCAATTCTTCGGCTCTCAGCTTTCTTTATAGTCCAACTCTCACATCCATACATGACTACTGGAGAAACCATAGCTTTGACTACACAGACCTTTATTGGCAAAGTAATGTCTCTGGTTTTTAATATGCTGTCTAAGTTGGTCATAGTTTTTCTTCCAAGGAGCAAGAGTAGTTTAATTTTATGGCTGCGAGTCAGCGTCTACAGTGATTTTGGAGCCCCCCAAAATAAAGTTTGTCACAGTTTTCACTGTCTCCTCATCTACTTGCCATGAAGTGATGGGACCAGATGCTATGATCTTAGTTTTCTGAATGTTGAGTTTCTGAATGATGAGTTGAACACAGCCCTGCCCTTCAACAGGAAATTGGATTAAAGATTTACTGAGCATGGCCCCACCCATCAGAAGAAGATCCAGTTTCCCCCTCAGTCAGTCTCTCCCACCAGGAAGCTTCCATAAACCTCCTATCCTTCTCCATCAGAGGGAAGACAGAATGAAAACCACAATCGCAAAAACTAACGAATCTGATAACATGGACCACAACTTTGTCTAACTCAATGAAACTATGAGCCATGTCATGTAGGGCCACCCAAGACGGATGGGTGATGGTGGAGAGTTCTGATAAAACGTGGTCCAGTGGAGAAGGGAATGGCAAACCACTTCAGTATTCTTGCCTTGAGAACCCCATGAACAGTATGAAAAAGCAAAAGATAGGACACAGAAAGATGAAATCCCCAGGTCGATAGGTGCCCAATATGCTACTGGAGATCCGTGGAGAAATAACTCCAGAAAGAATGAAGAGATGGAGCCAAAGCAAAAACAACACCCAGTTATGATTGGTGATGGAATTAAAATCTGATGCTGTAAAGAGCAATACTGCATAGGAACCTGGAATGTTAGGTCCATGAATCAAGGCAAATTGGAAGTGGTCAAACAGGAGATAGCAAGAGTGAATATTGATATTTTAGGAATCAGTGAACTAAAATGGACTGGAATGGGTGAATTTAACTCAGATGACCATTATATCTACTACTGTGGGCAGGAATCCCTTAGAAGAAATGGAGTAGCCATCATAGTCAATAAAAATGCAGTCCATGGATGCAATCTCAAAAGTGACAGAATGATCTCTGTTCATTTCCAAGGCAAACCATTCAATATCACAGTAATCCAAGTCTATGCCAAGTAATGCTGAAGAAGCTGAGGTTGAATGGTTCTATGAAGACCTAGAAGACATTCTAGAACTAACAGCCAAAAAAGATGTCCTTTTCATTATAGGGGACTGGGATGCAAAAGTAGGAAGTCAAGAAATACCTGGAGTAACAGACAAATTTGGCCTTGGAGTACAAAATGAGCAGGTCAAAGGCTAACAGAGTTTTGTCAAGAGAACGCACTGGTCATAGCAAACACCCTCTTCCAACAACACAAGAGAAGACTCTACACATGGACATAACCAGATGGTCAACACCAAAATCAGATTGATTATATTCTTTGCAGCCAAAGATGGAGACACTCTATACAGTCAGCAAAAACAAGACCAGGAGCTGACTGTGGCACAGATCATGAACTCCCTATTGCCAAATTCAGACTTAAAGAAAGTAGAGAAACCACTAGACCATTCAGGTAGGACCTAAATCAAATATCTTATGATTAAACAGTGGAAGTGACAAATAGATTCATGAGGTTAGATCTTATAGACATCTTATATGCTGAAAAAATGATGGATGGAGTTTGTGATATTGTCCAGGACAGCAATCAAGACCATCCCCAAGAAAAAGAACTACATATAGGCGAAATATTATCCAAAGAGGCCTTACAAACAGTTGAGAAAAGAAGAGAAGCTAAAGGCAAAGGAGAAAAGGAAGATATACTCATTTGAATGCAGAGTTCCAAGGAATAGCAAGGAGAGAGAAGAGAGTCTTCCCCAGTGATGAATGTAAAGAAATAGAGGAAAATAATATACTAGGAAAGGCTAGAGATCTCTTCAAGAAAATTAGAGATACCAAGGGAACATTTCATGCAAGGATGGGCACAATAAAGGACAGAAATGTTATGGACTTAACAGAACCAGAATACATTAAGAAGAGGTGACAAGAAGACACAGAAAAACTTTACAAAAAAGATCTTCATGACCCAGATAACCACGTTGGTGTGATCACTCACCTAGAGCCAGATATCTTGGAATGTGAAGTAAAGTGGGACATAAGAAGCATCACTACGAACAAAGCTAGTGGAGGTGATGGAATTCCAGTTGAGCTATTTCAAATCCTGAAAGATGATGCTGTGAAAGTGCTGCACTCAATATGCCAGCAAATTTGGAAAACTCAGCAGTGGCCACAGGACTTGAAAAGGTCAGTTTTCATTTCAATCCCAAAGACAGGCAATGCCAAAGAATGCTCAAACTACTGCACAATTGCACTCATCTCACACGCTAGCAAAGTAATGCTCAAAATTCTCCAAGCCAGGCCTCAACAGTATGTGAACCGTGAACTTCCAGATGTTCAAGCTGGATTTAGAAAAGGCAGAGGAACCAGAGGTCAAATTGCCAACATCCACTGGGTCATTGAAAAAGCAAGAGAATTCCAGAAAAACATCTACTTCTGCTTTATTGACTATGCCAAATCCTTTGACTGTGTGGATCACAACAAACTGGAAAATTCTGAAAGAGATGGGAATAACAGACCACCTTACTTGCCTCCTGAGCAATCTGTATGCAGGTCAAGAAGCAACAGTTATAACAGGATATGGAAAAACAGACTGGTTGCAAATCAGGAAAGGAGTACGTCAAGGCTGTATATTGTCACTCTGCTTATTTAACTTACATGCAAAGTACATCATGAGAAATGCTGGGCTGGATGAAGCACTAGCTGGAATCAAGAATCCCAGCAGAAATATCAATAACCTCAGATATGTAGATGACACCACTCCTATGGCAGAAAGTGAAGAACTAAAGAGCCTCTTGATGAAAGATAAAGAAGAGAGTGAAAAAGTTGGCTTAAATCTCAACATTCAGAAAACTAAGATTATGGAATATGGCCCCATCTCTTCACGGGAAAAAGATGGGGAAACAATGGAAACAGTGAGAGACTTTTTTTTGTGCGGGGGGGTGGAGGGTGGGGCTCCAAAATCACTGCAAGTGTTGACTCGCAGCCATGAAATTAAAGATGGTTGTTCCTTGGAAGAAAAGCTATGACCTAGACAGCTTATTAAAAAGCAGAGACATTACTTTGCCAACAAAGGTCCATCTAGTCAAAGCTATGGTTTTATCAGTAGCCATTTATGGATGTGAGAGTTGGACTTTAAAGAAAGCTGAGCACAGAAGAATTGATGCTTTTGAACTGTGCTGTTGGAGAAGACTCTTGAGAGTCCCTTGGACTGCAAGGAGATCCAATCAGTCCATCCTAAAAGAAATCAGTGCTGATATTCATTGGAAGGACTGATGCTGAAGCTGAAACTCCAATAATTTGGCCACCTGGTGTGAGGAAATGACTCACTGGAGAAGACCCTGATACTATGGAAGATAGAAGGCGGGAGGAGAAGGGGATGACAGAGGATGAGATGGTTGGATGGCACAATTGACTCCATGAACACGAGTTTGAGTAAGTTCCGGGAGTTGGTGATAGACAGGGAGGCCTGGTGTCCTGCAGTTCATGGGGTCACAAAGAGTCGGATACGATTGAGTGACTGACTGAACTGACCAAAATTTGTTATTTCATTATTGGCCTTTGTTCTTATCCATTTTATGTCTTGAGACCCTGTGTGACATTTCAGGTAATGACATGCTCCATGGTTTGCTTTTCCCCGGTTTTTCACATACAGAAGGACATTTAACATCACTATTTCCATCCAAAATAACAGTAGTGCTTCTTTGAAAATGGTGAAAATCCCAGAGGTTTTCACATATCCCTATTTGACCCCCAAAGGGGGACAATATCTACTTTAGAAAATGTAAAAAGGCCAATCCATATCTTGACCCATGAAAAAATTTTCCCACAGTAGCATCACAGCATGATGTGGAGCTATAATGGATCCTGAAGGAATAGAAAATATTCTGAAGTTTATAATACCACTCATGGTGTATTGAAAGTTCTGACATTTAGATTTTCAAATTTTTGAAAATTGAAAAGACAAGCCTTCAGGGAAGTACCTTTGTCTAGACACATTATCCCTCACTAGCCGGCTGTCAGTCACTCTGAGTGTCTAGGGTGAGTCCTCCTCCTGCCCCTATGCTCTCTTCTGAGCCTTCTTTTGCTACTTACTTTAGGAGGAAGGTCTGTGGCCTTGGAGGTACAATTTGGGTGGTCCATAGTTTCACAGGCAAAAAGAAGTTTGATTAATAGAGTTTCCAACAGTTACAATCAATTTGAAAATCACTGTACCTTTACTATCCCTGAGCTGAGAACTATTAGAGGTGCTTCATTCTGGTTCAAAGGTTGAATATGCAACCTTCAAAAATTGCATGAAAAAATTTTTAAAAATTTTAAAAAGAGGTTGAATCTGCCAGTAATAACAATTCATCATGTGTTTTTAATTAACATAATGACTTAATTAAGTAAAACACTGATTTCTTGTAAATGATTGGCCTTTATCTCATTTTAACTTTTTGTGTATTTGTAATCTCCCCTATTTTTATATTTCACTGTAGTAATATAAATCCACCTGCAAGGTGGGAGACCTGCATTTGATCCCTGGGTTGGGAAGATCCCCTGGTGAAGGGTAAGGCTACCCACTCCAGTATTCTGGCCTGGAGAATTCCATGGACTATGTCCATAGGGTTGCAGAGTTGGACACAACTGAGCGACTTTCACTTCACTTAGAAATATAGGGAAGGGAACCTTTTCTTTTTCCTCTACCCATCTTAAATTCATTGAACAGAGCCCTGCAAGTAAGACAGACAAATGATAGATTAACAAGAGAAAATCACCAAGTTTTCTAACAGGTGCATTGCACACACACGGAGGTATTCAGTGATGAGTAACTCAAAGGCTAGAACTTGGTCTTATCTTAACAAAAGAAAAATAAATTTTTAGAGAAGTAATAAGACAAAGGAAAAGGACTTTGAGTTCCTAGGTAAACATACTGGGGAAAGAATGGAAGATAAAGACTAGTTAATAAGGTGTGTTATGTAGATTTTCCTAGTTCTGTCTCTGTGCTGATCAGATCAGTCACTCAGTCATGTCCGACTCTTTGAGACCCCATGAATTGCAGCACGCTAGGCCTCCCTGTCCTTCACCAACTCCCGGAGTTCACCGAGACTCACGTCCATCAAGTCGGCGATGCCATCCAGCCATCTCATCCTCTGTCGTCCCCTTCTTCTCTTGCCCCCAATCCCTCCCAGCATCAGAGTCTTTTCCAATGAGTCAACTCTTCACATGACGTGGCCAAAGTACTGGAGTTTCAGCTTTAGCATCATTCCTTCCAAAGAAATCCCAGGGCTGATCTCCTTCAGAATGGACTGGTTGGATCTCCTTGCAGTCCAAGGGACTCTCAAGAGTCTTCTCCAACACCACAGCCCCAAAGCATCAATTCTTCGGCGCTCAGCCTTCTTCACAGTCCAACTCTTACATCCATACATGACCACAGGAAAAACCATTGCCTTGACTAGACGAACCTTTGTTGGCAAAGTAATGTCTCTGCTTTTGAATATGCTATCTAGGTTGGTCATAACTTTCCTTCCAAGGAGTAAGCGTCTTTTAATTTCATGGCTGCAGTCACCATCTGCAGTGATTTTCGAGCCCAGAAAAATAAAGTCTGACACTGTTTCCACTGTTTCACCATCTATTTCCCATGAAGTGATGGGACTGAATGCCATGATCTTCGTTTTCTGAATGTTGAGCTTTAAGCCAACTTTTCCCTCTCCACCTTCACTTTCATCAAGAGGCTTTTGAGTTCCTCTTCACTTTCTGCCATAAGGGTGGTGTCATCTGCATATCTGATGCTATTGAGATTTCTCCCGGCAATCTTGATTCCAGCTTGTGTTTCTTCCAGTCCAGGGTTTCTCATGATGTACTCTGCATATAAGTTAAATAAGCAGGGTGACAATATACAGCCTCGATGTACTCCTTTTCCTATTTGGAACCAGTCTGTTGTTCCATGTCCAGTTTTAACTGTTGCTTCCTGACCTGCATACAGATTTCTCAAGAGGCAGGTCAGGTGGTCTGGTATTCCCATCTCTTTCAGAATTTTCCACAGTTTATTGTGATCCACACAGTCAAAGGCTTTGGCATAGTCAATAAAGCAGAAATAGATGTTTTTCTGGAACTCTCTTGCTTTTTCCATGATACAGAGGATGTTGGCAATTTGATCTCTGGTTCCTCTGCCTTTTCTAAAACCAGCTTGAACATCAGCAAGTTCACGGTTCACATATTGCTGAAGCCTGGCTTGGAGAATTTTGAGCATTACTTTACTAGCGTGTGAGATGAGTGCAATTGTGCGGTAATCTGTGCATTCTTTGGCATTGCCTTTCTTTGGGATTGGAATGAAGACTGACGTTTTCCAGTCCTGTGGCCACTGCTGAGTTTTCCAAATTTGCTGGCATATTGAGTGCAGCACTTTCACAGCATCATCTTTCAGGATTTGGAATAGCTCAACTGGAATTCTATCACCTCCACTAGCTTTGTTCGTAGTGATGCTTTCTAAGGCCCGCTTGACTTCACATTCTAGGATGTCTGGCTCTAGGTCAGCGATCACACCATCGTGATTATCTGGGTCGTGAAGATCTTTTTTGTACAGTTCTTCTGTGTATTCTTGCCATCTCTTCTTAATATCTTCTGCTTCTGTTAGGTCCATACCATTTCTGTCCTTTATCGAGCCCATCTTTGCATGAAATGTTCCTTTGGTATCTCTGATTTTCTTGAAGAGATCTCTAGTCTTTCCCATTCTGTTGTTTTCCTCTATTTCTTTGCATTGATCGCTGAGAAAGGTTTTCTTATCTCTTCTTGCTATTCTTTGGAACTCTGCATTCAGATGTTTATATCTTTCCTTTTCTCCTTTGCTTTTCACTTCTCTTCTTTTCACAGCTATTTGTAAGGCCTCCTCAGACAGCCATTTTGCTTTTTTGCATTTCTTTTCCATGGGGATCTTGATCCCTGTCTCCTGTACAATGTCATGAACCTCATTCCATAGTTCATCAGGCACTGTATCTATCAGATCTAGGCCCTTAAATCTATTTCTCACTTCCACTGTATAATCATAAGGGATTTGATTTAGGTCATACCTGAATGGTGTAGTGGTTTTCCCTACTTTCTTCAATTTCAGTCTGAATTTGGCAATAAGGAGTTCATGGCCTGAGCCATAGTCAGCTCCCAATCTTGTTTTTGCTGACTGTATAGAGCTTCTCCATCTTTGGCTGCAAAGAATATAATCAATCTGATTTCGGTGTTGACCATCTGGTGATGTCCATGTATAGAGTCTTTTCTTGTGTTGTTGGAAGAGGGTGTTTGTTATGACCAGTGCATTTTCTTGGCAAAACTCTATTAGTCTTTGCCCTGCTTCATTCTGTATTCCAAGGCCAAATTTGCCTGTTACTCCAGGTGTTTCTTGACTTCCTACTTTTGCATTCCAGCCCCCTATAATGAAAAGGACATCTTTTTTGGGTGTTAGTTCTAAAAGGTCTTGTAGGTCTTCATAGAACCTTTGAACTTCAGCTTCTTCAGTGTTACTGGTTGGGGCATAGACTTGGATTACTGTGATATTGAATGGTTTGCCTTGGAAACGAACAGAGATCATTCTGTCATTTTTGAGATTGCATCCAAGTACTGCATTTCGGACTCTTTTGTTGACCATGATGGCTACTCCATTTCTTCTGAGGGATTCCTGCCCACAGTATTGATATAATGGTCATCTGAGTTAAATTCAGCCATTCCAGTCCATTTCAGTTCGCTGATTCCTAGAATGTCGACATTCACTCTTGCCATCTCCTGTTTGACCACTTCCAATTTGCCTTGATTCATGGACCTGACATTCCAGGTTCCTATGCAATATTGCTCTTTACAGCATCAGACCTTGCTTCTATCACCAGTCACATCCACAGCTGGGTATTCTTTTTGCTTTGGCTCCATCCCTTCACTCTTTCTGGAGTTATTTCTCCACTGATCTCCAGTAGCATATTGTTCTTTTTTTTTTTTTTTTCCAGAAGGAGGAGGAGGCGGCCGCGCCCGGGCATGGTGGTCTGGGGCAGGGCTGAAGAAGCTCCACCATGAGACGAGGTGGATGGAGGAAGAGAGCTGAAGATGACTGGGAAAAATGGGGTGGGTATATGGCCACCAAGGTCCAGAAATTGGAGCAACAGTTTCGATCAGACGCTGCTATCCAGAAGGATAGAACTTCATCGACAATTTTTAGCATATTGTTCTGATAAGCATCTACAATTATTTCTGGGGATTAACTTCTGTCCTCTCCTGAGAGAGGAGAGGAGGACACCTTTATAAATTTATTAATCTGTTCTTTTTTTAGGCATATGGGGGTGTGCACCTGCTTCTTCTCAACTGCCTTCTGCTCAGAATAATTCTTATATCAAAGTGGCATATTTGGGGGTGGTGTATTCTGCTACCCTTCAATAGGAATTTGAGAGAGAAACTTAAGTTTCTATATCATCATGTTCAAGGAAACACACTCTACTGTCCTGTCTTGGTGGCCAGATAAATTTATTTATTAATTCATGCAAGAGATTCTGGCTGAATACCTACTGTCTAAGAGCTGGATTCATGACTCTGACGCAACTCCCTGTGTATTGTTTAGGCAAGGATTAAACTAACAAGATAGAGTGAAATAGTCTTCTTTTGTTGATGTTTAAAAATACATTCATTCAACATTTAGACTAAGGCAATGCCCAATAGAATATCTCATGCTATATAAATAAAAGCAAGTTATGACAAGCTTTGCATTCAAAACTGACTGTATTGGGCTTAGGGATACACTGAATAGACATAAGAATTATTATACTGCTATCACTACTATTATAGTATAATTAAAAACATATTATTGTTAAAATGTATTTCATGTGCCAGATAATTATGTCTTTGTTAGGACAAGATATGTCAGCACTGACTGAACGAGATTGAGTCTCTGTGCTGTAAAGGTTAAGTGTTAGTAGCTCAGTCGTGTCTGACCCTTTGAGACCCCACACCTGTAGCCCTCCAGGCTTCTCTGTCTATGGGATTCTCCAAGCAAGAATACTGGAGTGGATTGCCATTCACTTCTCCAGAGGATCTTCTGGACCCAGGGATCGAATCTGGGTCTCCTGCATTGCAGACAGATTCTTTACTGATTGAGCTACAGGGAAGTCCTTCTCTGTGCTGTAGGCTGGTCATATATTTGAAATTTATCTTTAAACAAAGCACATCAGCTGGCATCTTCAATAAATTTGTTTTTTTCATGAGACATAAGGACTGATGTCTGAGGCCTTCAACAGCAATCTAAAGCCAGTTGGTTTTTTTTTGTTTGTTTGTTTGTTTTCTCCACTGACAGTTTTCCCCTAAAAAATTACACTTTAATATTCGGGGGTGGGGAGTATTTTTTCTGGCTCAATTTGAACGTTTATTCCTTACTCATAATTTTAAAATTGTATTTTGATTTAAATTGGCATCCTTTTGTTTTGATAGTATGTCATTCTTGCTTACTCCCCCTCTCCCAATCCTAGCACTGCTTATTACTGTTCTCATCTATAGATCTAGTGGATCGGTGTTGATTCAATGAACGTTTTGTTATACTTGAAGATATCAGCCCTGAAGTTTTCTCTTGAACATGTAGAAGCACGGCTCAGTTCAGTTCAGTTCAGTTCAGTCGTGTTGGACTCTTTGATACCCCATGAACTGCAGCACACCAGGCCTCCCTGTCCATCACCAACTCCTGGAGCTTACCCAAACTCATGTCCATTGAGTCAGTGATGCCATCCAAACATCACATCCTTTGTTGTCCCCTTCTCCTCATGCCTTCAATCTTTTCCAACATCAGCGTCTTTTCAAATGAGTCAGCTCTTCGCATCAGGTGGTCAAAATATTGGAGTTTCAGCTTCAACATCAGTCCTTCCAATGAACACCCAGGACTGATTTCCTTTAGGATGGACTGGGTGGATCTTCTTGCAGTCCAAGGGACTCTCAAGAGTCTTCTCCAACACCACAGTTCAAAAGCATCAATTCTTCTGTGCTCACCTTTCTTTATAGTCCAACTCTCATAGCCATACATGACCACTGGAAAAACCATACCCTTGACTAGATGGGCCTTTGTTGACAAAGTAGTCTCTGCTTTTGAATATGCTATCTAGGTTGGTCATAACTTTCTTTCCAAGGAGTAAGCGTCTTTTAATTTTATGGCTGCAATCACCATCTGCAGTGATTTTGGAGCCCCAAAAACTAAAGTCAGCCACTGTTTCCACTGTTTCTCTATTTATTTGCCACGAAGTGATGGGACCGGATGCCATGATCTTAGTTTTCTGAATGTTGAGCTTTAAGCCAACTTTTTCACTCTCTTCTTTCACTTTCATCAAGAGGCTCTTTAGTTCTTCTTCACTTTCTGCCATAAGGATGGTTTCATCTGCATATCTGAGGTTATTGATATTTCTCCTGGCAATCTTGTGCTTCCAGCTTGTGCTTCATCCAGCCCAGCGTTTCCCATGATGTACTCTGCATATAAGTTAAATAAGCAGGGTGACAATATACAGCCTCGACGTACTCCTTTCCCTATTTGGAACCAGTCTATTGTTCCATGTCCAGTTCTAACTGTTGCTTCCTGACCTGCATATTGTTTCTCAAGAGGCAGATCAGGTGGTCTGGTATTTCCATCTCTTTCAGAATTTTCCAGTTTATTATGATCCGCACAGTCAAAGGCTTTGACATAGTCAATAAAGCAGAAATAGATGTTTTTCTGGAAGTGTTTTGCTTGGTAAAATATATTAAAAGACAGTGTATGGCCTGTTTGAGGGACAGTGAGAAAGAGAAGTGGTATGTGTTGAGACCCAAGAAGCATAGAGGGACCACATCATTTCAGGCCTGAGAGGTCATGTGTTTTATGCTGCAAAGGGTGTGGAGAAAAGGGAACCCTCCTACAGTATTGGTAGAAGTGTAAATAGGTGCAGCCACTATGGAGAACTGTCTGGAGGTTTCTCAAAAAACTTAAAATAGAGCTATCATATGACTCGGCAATCCTTCTCTTGGACATATATACAGAGAAAAACATGATCAAAAAGAATACATGCACCCCAGTGTTCATTGCAGCACTTTTTACAATAGCCAAAGGATGGAAGCAAACTAAATGTCTATAGACAGAGGAATGAATGGAGTAGAAATGGCACATATACACAATGGGATATGACTCAGTTATTAAAAAGAATGAATTAATGCCATTTGCAGCAACATGGATGGATCTAGAGACTGTCATACTGAGTGAAGTAAGCCAGAGAAGGGGAAATATCATATGACATTCTTTAGATGTGGAATCTAAAAAGAAATTATACAAATGAACTTACAAAACAGAAAGAGACTTACAGACTTAGAGAATGAATTTATGGTTGCCAGGGGGAAGGGAAAGTTAGGGAGTTTGGGATGGACATGTGTACATTGCTATATTTAAAATGGATAACCAACTAGCACGTACTGTAAAGCACATGGAACTCTGCTCAATGGACTGGAGGAGGGGTTAGAGAAGAATGGATAGTTGTATATGTATAGCCGGGTCCCTTCTCTGTTCACCTGAAAGTATCACAACATTGTTAATTGGCTACACCCCAATACGAAATAAAAAATTTAAAATGTGACCAAAAAACAAGACAGTGTGGTGATTGTAGTGTTTATGAGCCCAGCCCTGAAGCCAGATTCCCAGGGTTGAAATCATTGTTTTCTGTGACTGTGAGCTGGTTTCTGTGTTTGAGTTTCCATATCCAAAGAATGGAATTCATAGGAAAAAACTAAGCTCATAGACTTCTTGTGAGGATTAAATAGGTTAAAATACATGAAGTATTGAGAACAGTGGCTGACCATATTAAATACTATGTAAATCTTTATTATTATACAGCTTTAAATTTAGTTTTATCTTTTTTCCTTAATATAACTGAGTTCTTTCCCTGTATCTTGATTTGTATCTTATACAGTCAAGCCAAGACAATCAGTTAAATAAATTTATAGTTCTGTTAAGAAAGAGCCACTTGTTTGGAATGAACAGAATACACTTTAGAATCATGCTATGTCGGGAATTACTAGAGAGACTCTAAATATCATAAACATCTTTCTCATACAATTTCAGGAATGAGACTTCCAGTTATAGGTATATAACTCCAACAAAGAAGTTGTGTTTTTCCTGAAACTACCCCGATGAAGGATTTTCATGGGATTCTACCTTTGACAAAAGATAACCAATTGAAAGATTGAAGACAGGAGGAGAAGGGGATGACAGAGGATGAGATGGTTGGATGACATGACCAACTTGATGGACATGAGTTTGAGCAAGCTCCGGGAGTTGGTGACGGACAGGGGAGCCTGGTGTGCTGCAGTCCATGGGGTTGCAAAGAGTCAGATATGACTGAGTGACTGAATTAAACTGAACCAACTCTGAATTAGGCATCTAGTTTATGACTAAATGTCTAGTACACCCTGTTGATAGACTGACTGTAAATTTCTCCAACATTGTGTATTTCAGTGACTTCTATAGGCTCATTCTACTATGGCCCATTAGCTGATGAGGGTTGTTCTGTGGAGACTCACTAAATCTGTCACACAATGAATACTTTTGAAACATTTGTACCATAAAAAACATTTTCTGTACATCTTTGACAGAATATAGGCAAGAACAGAGTTTTGAACTAAGAACAAAATCTAAAGGAGAAAGTTTTAAGAACAAAAATAGGTTCTTAAGGAATGCTTGGGGGGAGTTCAATTCCATTAATTAATTATGTTTTTTGAAGGGCACACCACTGCCAAGATATGAAAGAACCAAGAGGATTAACCAGGTGATGACAAACTTTTCCAGTAATAGTGACAAATGATATCATTTTCTTCCAAACCAAGCTCTGAATATTTTAAAAGAGAGACCTGGTAACATTGCAGTATCTAGAAGAAAATAAAAAGGTAGGGAGCCATCCTCCCTAATTATACCTCAAAGACTGTGGAAGATTGAAAGCTATCTAGATGTTTCAGATTTGAAAGGAATTTTGAGGTGTCTGATAAAGAAAACACATTAATTAGAGTGACATGTAATTAGAACTTTAAAAATTAATATAGCTTCTGATGTTCATTTAGTTTAAAATAAAAAACATTTAAAATTATAAAGAACAAAATGCTATTAAATCAAAACAACAGTCTGGGATCAGACTCGTAATGAGACATTTTCATGGTGAGGAATAGGAAAAATATTGTTGATTTTACAGTAAAGCTAAAAATTCTCACAAGATCATGTGTTAGAACTGTTTCTAATCAATTACAACATTCATATTCTGATATTAATTTTTGAGCTATTTGATGCTAATTCAGACTTCCAAAGTGAAGTTAAAAGAACCACATTTAACTTAGCTTTGAACATTTGAAGTGTTATCATCAAAAAATGATTAGCTAAACATTTCCCAAAGGCTTTGCACCCAAGTTATTTGGGGGAAAAATACATCTTTGACAATGATCAGGCAGAAAAGATTTGTCCAAATTAGGTAAAATAGAATCTGAGTAATGAATATCTTTTATCAATGTAATGCCTGACTTCTGCTGCTGCCAAAATGATGTAAGCTTGGTCACGCTTCATAGTGTGCATGACCTTGCTGGGTGGGGCCGTCGCAGTGGAACTCTTAGCTCCGTGTTCACTCAGGAGGCTGTTTTCCCTAATACCGGTATCTCTGGATAGTCAGGACAATAGGAAGATGACACAATTATGGAAGGTCCAGAGTAGCAGCCTGGCTTTCCTCAATCAGCCCTCAGCTCTCAGTTCACAGAACTCATGAAGCAGCCCCATACACAGAAGGGCAAAAATGGGCCAGAATGCTAAGCTTTGTAGCTGTTTTTATTCTGAGAGCTTTTTAACTGACTTTACATGACTGCAATAAACTTTTGAATTCGTATCATCATTTTAATGTAGCAAGCAAAACATGTACACACACCCACTCTACTATCGGTTTATATTCTCCTCATACCCATTCTATCAAATTACCAATTACTAATTGGTAATTGGTATTACCAATTAGTAATAACAATATTATTTATTTAATTACCTTTTAGACTCCAGTTTAATTATCTGAAATCTATTTTGTTTTTTCTTACTAATTTATATAATTGTTTTCGATTGCTTTTTAACTAGCTTGCATTTATGCAATTCATTTGGGGCTTCCCAGTTGGCACTAGTGGTAAAGAACCTGCCTGTCAATGCAGGAGACTTAAGAGATAGGGGTCTATCTCGGGTCAGGGAGATCCCCTGGAGGAGGGCATGGCAACCCACCCCGGTATTCTTGCTTGGAAAATCCCATGAACAGAGGAGCTTGGCCGACTATAGTCCATAGGGTTGCAAAGAGTCAAACATGACTAAAGCGACTTAGCATGAACACATGAGATTTATTTAGCTCTTTCATAACTTTTATTTTCACTCTATCTTGTCTATTTTTTCTGACTTATTATTTGCCTTTTTATCTGGTAGTATCTTCTTCCAGTTTACTTCATTTTCAAAATCATCAGCTAATATATTAGGTTCCCTCCCTTTAAAAAAAATTTGTATTACTCTCCTAGCTTATTAAACTAAAAGCAGGAATATGGCCTGTGCCATAAAGTGGAAGATGGAAAGTTAATTTGTGCTTCAAGAAGAGAGGATGATGATTTCTGACCCTTTTAACACAACCAAACTTCTGCTTAGTTTAAATTAACAATTTTTTTTTTCTTTTTGGTAAGTGTATTTAATAGTAAAAGTTTGAATTTCACTTATAAAGAAATAGTCAATTCAACCTTTTAGGCTTCAAATGATCACATGTGTGTAATTCTGGCCTTGCTTTAAATATCACTGGTAGTGAAATTTTCCTATGAATTCTATCTGTTGGTTTCACGTACTGATATTATCTTTAATGGAGGGCTTGTTGGCATGTTTTTATATATTTAAACTGTGCTTTCATGTGTTTGTTTATTAAATTATAGTTGACATATTAGTTTCAGATGTACAACAATGATTGGATATTTGTCTATATTGTAAAATAATTATAAGTCCAGTTAATATGTATCACCATATACAGTTACAAAAAAATTATTTTCTTGTTAGAATCATATATTTACTTTAGAACTAAGGGAACAATGCACAACATCAAGAGGAAAAGTAGAGAGAGTATCCTTTCTAGATTTCAATAAACCAAACAGTGAACAAAAGAACAGATAGGAAAAAGAATAATTCACTACTGAGTCACACATTTCTTTCAACTGTAAAGTCAGATACTAGTAGTATCTTCTACTTGAGCTTGTCTTTGTTCCTTCATAAGCAAGTCTTCAACTTTTCTGTACAACATAAGAGGACAAGTTTGTTTGCAGGGGAACTCACTGATGTTAGCCAAAGATTTGAACATAGCCCAAAGCAAAAACAAAATAAACGTAGAAACTCACACTAAGAAGTGGAATATAGTTAGGATCCAAAGAGAACTGATCCCAAGTTTTCATATATAATGATTTTTGCAGATGCTAGTTAATGATTTTCACTTCTGCTTTTTTTGCGCAAGCCCTGGAATTCATCAGATCTGGAAACAAATGTTTCAACAGTTCCCAGAGAAATTCTGGCCTACCCATCTCCAGGAAGTTATGGGAGTCTCATGAGGAATCCCGCTCTTGTAATAGTTATGGTCCATTTTGCAAATTCCAAAAAGTTGAATTAGGGTCAGCAGCAGCTACTATTAATTTGTTGCCCATTAAGTACCAGACATTGTGCTAAGCATTTTCTATACATCCTACATTTATGTCTTACAACAACTTTATTAAATAGATACTATATACCATATTTTCTAATAACTCTGCAGCTCAGTTAACTTACCTCAAGCTCACACAGCCAGAAAGTAGAGCTGGGACTGGAATTCAGGTCTTTAAGACTATATTCTTAACCACTAGTTAACACTGCCCTATTAAATACAGCACAATTATAAATACAAATTTAAACGTGGAGAGGAGCAGGCATATAAGATTGTCAATTGTTTTCAAATTAAACCTGAATTGATTGGTAAATAAGCAGATACATTTGGAAAAAAATTCTTCATTATTTTTTCTGTGATCCTACCAGCATCACTTGAAATTTAGTGATACACACTACCATTTTAATATCTATGGGCAAGGACAGGATAGAAGTCATCTGCTAAGGATATAAGATATCAAGTGATAAAACCAAGAATTTCAATGCAAAATTACACCTAGCATAATTAAAGTTGCACAAATCACAACAGGTTAAATACTCACATGTATAACTTTTCTTTAGGATTCCAGGCTTGCCTTGGCTTAAGCATCCTAGGGTTTCTATCTCTCTTCACTTGGCTTTTCCCTTACCCTCTTGTTGTCAGGTCCTTCTCTCTATTTTACTGACAATATGTTGAAAAGCAGAGACATTACTTTGCCAACAAAGGTCCGTCTAGTCAAGGCTATGGTTTTTCCAGTGGTCATGTATGGATGTGAGAGTTGGACTGTGAAGAAGGCTGAGCATCGAAGAGTTGATGCTTTTGAACTGTGGTGTTGGAGAAGACTCTTGAGAGACCCTTGGACTGCAAGGAGATCCAACCAGTCCATTCTGAAGGAGATCAGCCCTGGGATTTCTTTGGAAGGAATGATGCTAAAGCTGAAACTCCAGTACTTTGGCCACTTCATGCAAAGAGTTGACTCTTTGGAAAAGACTCTGATGCTGGGAAAGATTGAGGGCAGGAGGAGAAGGGGACGACAGAGGATGAGATGGCTGGATGGCATCACTGACTCGATGGACGTGAGTCTGGGTGAACTCCGGGAATTGGTGATGGACAGGGAGGCCTGGCGTGCTGCGATTCATGGGGTCGCAGAGTCGGACATGACTGATCGACTGAACTGAACTGAACTGAACTGAAACTAATTTATTCTGTGTACTGGGCTTAGCAAATTTATAATCTGAATAAGAAATATATATTTTTTTAAATTGACATGAATACATACTCTTTGGAAAATTGAAATCTAGTGGGAATTTTATTTATTGTAAGCTTTTTGGAAAATTCTAAAATGAGGGAGGGGACTGCCTGTTTTTAATCTTACTCATTTAGTAAAATGCTTTACACCCTGTTAATTTTCGTGATTGTTGACATACCAATAGACTGGTTGAGGAAATCTTTAGACTTAAATTTTAGTAGTCAAGCTGTTGAACAAATGGAAAAATTACAAGAGCTCTTTATTATACATATGAATCTTTTTCTGGTTCCTTCTTTATTTTTCTCTTTTATAAGGCTACTGGGCCTGATTAAAATCAGCATACTACATATTGTGCATTTTTACTGATCTAACAGTAGATGTAAAAGAGAAGTCCTGAAGGGCTAAGGGAGGAAAAATGTGAAGAAGCTGTAGTAAATGCTCCTAGAAGCAGCATTAGAGGCACTGGGATGGTTGGGAGCTGTGCAATTTCCACAGAAAGTTTCCCTGGAGGGTGAAAGGGGCTAGATTTCTGCTCTTGGACCTAGAAAGGAGCGGTGAAGTTTACTTGGCTTGCCCCTACAACAACTTCTCAATAATAAACTCATCAGGCTTTTCATCACCACCTGCCATCCAACATGGGACCTGGGGTTCTGAAACAGCCCCAGATGGGTAGAGTGAGAAGATGGCTAAGTAGTTGCAAAACCATTGCTGGGTATAATTTCACCAGGAGCCCAGAGACCTAGTTCTGATTCTTCCCTTCTTTCTAGCAATAGCGACTGACCTGTTCAGAGGGCAGTTTTCCTGGGACCACCGCAGTTCCGATGTGAAACCACATCACCCCTTCTAAGTTCTCCACTAGTCTCCTTCCCTGTGCTTGTGCTTCAAGTCTTTGCTTAGAGGTTATTAGACAATAAACAAAGGAAAAGCAGAATAGTAGAAGAAAATACCAGTTTGGGCAGGAAAAGGCACAATAAAGATTCTCAGCAAAGGTGGCAGAGTCCTCTAGATCAACCTGGATGTGGCACTGATGTGATTTGACTTATTTACCTGATTTGTGAAGATATCTTACTTTTAAAGTGATTTTTCTTTCTTCTTTCTGCTTATCCTGTTTATCTGTATCTCAGTTCAGTTCAGTCGCTAGTCATGTCTGACTCTTTGTGACCCCATGAACCGCAGCACACCAGGCCTCCCAGTCCATCACCAACTCCTGGAGTCCACCCAAACCCATGTCCATTGAGTCGGTGATGCCATCCAACCATCTCATCCTCTGTTGTCCCCTTCTCCTCCTGCCCTCAGTCTTTCCCAGCATCAGGGTCTTTTCAAATGAGTCAGCTCTTTGCATCAGGTGGCCAAAGTATTGGAGTTTCAGCTTCAAAATCAGTCCTACCAATGAACACCCAGGACTGAACTCCTTTAGGATGGACTGGTTGGATCTCCTTGCAGTCCAAGGGACTCTCAAGAGTGTCTAACAGTGTCTAACACTGTGTCTAATAATGTCTAATAGTGTCTAACAGTGGACAAAATGCTTTCATGTATATTATTTCATTTAAACCTCACAAGCACCTTATAAAAAATACTATTATTTTTTGCAGATGAAGAATTTAGAACTCAGAGACTAAATGATTTTTCCAGCTGGTAACCAAAGGTGACTCAAGCTCATATCTCCTGATCGTTCTTCACCCATTTGGTTCCATAATTGACCTACATTATCCTATCATTTGTCCCAAATGACAAAAGTAGGGAGCTGACTTTTTTCCCACGAAGGTGTATCCCAAATTCTCTGAGCTCTTCTTTGGGCACTTTGCTATACTCCAGTTGTCAATGCTTATAAAACTCAGAAGCCTAAGTAGAATAGGGAGGATTATGAGAGACTGCTGCTTGGGTTCAGGATACAATTTTAACCTATTTGCACTATCCTAAAGTGGTACATTGTTGGCAATACTTCTACTCTTAAGTCTTTCTTGATATATTTTCAATAAGTATGTAGTTTTCCCAGTGCTTCACTGTTGATAGTAAAAGAAGAAAAAAAAAGTGCTGTTTGAGGCCCAGAAGTAAAGACTAAGAAGGTTATGGGCAAAAAATACATTGTCAAAGTTCCTCAAATTTTACATAGGACTAATAAATATTTCCAATTCCCAGAACCCATGTTGGTTTTCTTCAAAGAACATCCAAACCCTATTTATAATTCAAAATACCTCTTTTATTCTAACACCTTGGTGACAGATTCTGAAAACACAGAGCTGCCAAGTGTCAACATTTTGTGGCGAGGGTTTCAATTAGCCTTTCCTCCTGAGAATTTTCTCCAGTTTTCCCTGTTATGGTTCTGGCACTCAAAGAAAGGCAGGGCTGTCTGTTATTCTTTAGACCTGGATGAGAAAGTACTCAGCCCCTTTTTTTTTAGAGGATAGTAATGTTATTAAATGGAAAAAGTTCAAGAGGAATGAGAATTCCCAACCTTGGCTGTAATTTTGTCTAAGTTGGCTTATTCAATACAATACAACAAATCTTAGAAGGTTGTAAAAAAGAATTAACAAAATTATACTATTTTGAGTTTCACTGAAACATATTTTTATAGGATTTCATGTTTTTGATTCAAACATTTATTGAAGGCCTACTCTGTACAGGGCACTGAGGGAATAAAAAGATTACTTATTCAACCATGTTCTTCCATAATCCTTTCCAACACCTATCCCAAGATCATGTACAGTTATCACCTTGTATGCTTCAATGGTGGCCAACATTTACCTTGATCACAGTAGTTACATAAAAATATCTATTGAAGGTTTTTTAACTAGTGGACAGTGTACTAGGTCTTGAGATATAGCATTCCCCCTACTAAGCTGCAGGTAATCTGAGGGCTGAGATTTAAACAGAAAACACATGACTTAAAATTATATTGGCTAGGAATTCCCTGGTGGTGCAGTGGATAAGAATCTACTTGCCAATGCAGGGGACATGAGTTCATTCCTTGATCTGGGAAGACTCCACATGTCTCTGAGCAACTTAGCCCCTGTGCCACAACTACTAAGCCCATGCTCTAGAGCCCATGAACCACAACTAATGAACCCACAGGCTTCAGCTACTGAAGTCTGAGTGCCTAGTGCCTGTGCTCTGCAGTAAAACAAGTTGCTGCAGTGAGAAGCCCGTGCACCACAACTAAAGAATATCCCCCACTCGCTGCAATTAGAAAAAGCCTGCTCAAAGCAACAAAGACCCAGCGCAGCCACAAATAAATGAAATTATAAAAAAAAATATATTGGCTAGGTCCACTGAACAAAAGGGAAAGGTGTTGATTCAGGGAAAGACAGGAACTAGGAGAAGGTGGCAGGAAATTTTAAAATTAAAATTATAGGCTTTAGGGCTTTCTATTTTGACTCAAGATGTATAGTTCTTCAAAGGAGAATCTAGTTGGCTTGGCTTAACTCATAAGCCTATCACTTAACTAGAGATGCTTGGAGAGACGATCTTGGCACACACATCAGTGAGAATGCATCAAGAGGAACAGATGCCGACAACAAAAACTCAACAAATACACTGTGTACATGGCAATGCTACACAAAGATATGTATGTTTAGGTTCTGAAACTTAGTAGGGGAATCCTTATTTAGGTTTTTTCCAGAAGAATTAATTTCCTTCTGCTACCCAGCTCTTCTCAGTTGCCCTGGACTTCTTTCAGGAATAGTCTGGAATAAATGCGCACAAACCCATTGCTGATATGTGATACTGAACACAGGAGACTAAGAACAGTTAAGCCAGATAATTCTTAAGCAACGATAAACACTTTAGGCACTATGGTCATCTAAGGGTTCCTTTGCTTTTATCTGCATCTGTGCTGAATTATGTACTTTTTGCTGAATAAATAAATACTTTTTCCTTGTAATTCAGAAAAGTGAACTCCGTCACCTGACTCATTCTTTTAAGCTCGATCAAGCTAAGCTAAATACTTTCTTCTGGCCTAAATGCTTATGGTACTCAGGCAGGTAGGTTCTTAATTTCCCTTCAGAAACCTTAACTTTCAGTCAGATTTGGTCCAAGGGAAAAAAAAATGAAAATAGGTCACGTTTAACTTTAGTGGTTATTCTTTTCCTTTCACTGCTATTTGTTTCCCCATGTCTATTTCCACATTTTCCCTTTCCCCTTTAATGAGCTAAATAGTGTAAAAAGTGAACTGACACTTTTTTTTTTTTTAGGATAGTAAGTCTGAGGAATACAGACATTTTATTCCAAGTTCCATTTTTATGCAAGTGGTACAAATCTCACATTTTCCATGGTCCATAAGGGTGGTTTTGCTTTTAACTATGAGAAAATGTACTCCAACATATCCAACATATAGACTGGCCAATCTGACAGTCTTAAGGTTTGTATAACCTGTCTCTTCTCAGTTCTGAGGGCTCAGTCATTCATTCCTCAGCAAGAGGGGGCATTCCAGGGCTGTTCATATCATACAGCACAAACTACATCTGATTATGTGATACAATGTGAGTTCTGTTGATCAAATCAAGGTTCTCAACAGTTTACAGTCATTTTTCAATGGCTCACATAAATTTTTTTTTTTTCTTGTAAATTCAAATATAAGTGATTTTTAAAAATTCCTAAATGGGTTATGATTGTCCTCATACATTTTTTATTTCTTATTTTTCTGCCTTGAGAAATAATGGCAACCCCTTGCTCCTTTATTCTTAGAACAGGCCTTTGGGCTTTTATTTTTCAATTACTCTCCTATCATTTGAGTGGCTGAATAGATTTCTTCACTGAATACAGAGTTTCATATCTAGAGTAAAATTATTTTCCAGTGAAGCTCTGGGACTCTCTGGTGATCAATAGAATTTTCCCTGATTGCTATTTTATAATATTTATGACGCATGACAAAAAACTATGAATATAATTGTATTTCTAGCTTTATTTACCTTCAGAGAATTTTTAAAGATTTCTTGTTTAACTCCTCTGGCAACCAACATCTGTATTAAATTGCTTTTGTTAATAGTATAAGATTCTAACACAATTTGAAGGACTAATAGCAATGCTATCTTATAGAGATTTTATAACCTTGAATATGGTTGACCTAGGTTTGGGAGAAATATTAAAAATAGCGATTGAGAATCTACTCTCAAAACTTTTTTTAAAAAACTTATTATTACTATTTTACCTCATTTGCTTTATCAATTGTTATTTACTTTCATTGAATACCTACTCTTTTACCATGGCCTTTATCTGCTTGTCATTTCTAATCCTCACCCCAACCATAGGTGACATCAATCATATTTTAATAATAAGGGAGCTAAGGCTTTAAGAGATAAAGCAGACATCTGTATTTTTTGCCTTTCTTCTCCTTAGAAGAATATCCTCATTTTCCTTTAGAGAACTCTTATTTACTGTCCATCCATGTGTTCAGACAGTTGGATTATTCCTTGGCTCTAGACCTGGGTTCCTATTCCAGTCTTAGCAAATGAGGGCAGTGGATTCTTTTTGCTAGAGTGATTGGCTCAGAGATGTGCGTATGACCCAACTCAGGTAAATTAGAGACAATCAGCATTAGCCTCAGGACACTTTTCTGGAAAAACTGGGAAAGAAATTCTCTTTCACTTGGAGTTGTTAAGCTATGGAATGTAAGTTTGGAGCTGCTAGAGATTTTTTTCCTTCCACAAATAGAAATATTGTAAGATTTGAGAATAAAGCCAACAGAGAGGAAGGAGAATTGACAGAAATAACTGGGGATTCCTGGAATCAGTATTTATAAGATAATGACTTAGTCATGTGAGCCAACAGTTTCCCTTTCTGCTCAGAGACGGTTGAGGTGGGATTCTGTCACTTGCCACTGAAAACACTCTGACTAATCAAGAAACTATGCTCTTCTCCATGGTTACAACAAGACTATTAGGTGTCAGGAGATGGGATTTGAACTAAGTTCTGACTTAGGTCAAACTCCTCTTGAATTTTTTGAGTACAGAATATGCCTTCTAATGGTCATTGAGAAATGGAAAACAAGGAGGAGAAAAGTGTACACATGTGATTTTTAAGAAGCATATCTCAGTAAACCAGTTCAATTTTTAGCAGATCTGGCATGCAAGTCCTTGCAGAATACCATACTCAGTACTATGGCAAATGAAAAAGGAAGTAGAAATCAGAATAACTCCCTGTGTAAGTTATAAATTAATATAGGATAAAAGACAAAAAGGTCATAAAAAGTAAAGTAGGAAAAAAAACAAATTGAGAAGTTTGAAATGGATGAAAAATTAATAAAACGTTTCAGTAGGTGATAAAAAGTAAAAGGCCATATTGTATCTTCGAATCATCACCCATTTCTAGTGTTTCCAACACTCTCCACAGAGTGACTTTGCCTTAGACCCTTTAGGTATAAAATACTAGAGTCATCTTCAGTTCTCTCTTGCCTCCATCAAAAAGTCTCTGTGTCATGATGGTTCAGTTTCTAGAACCTTATTTTGTGTTTTATATTTCCATCAGTCTGCGCATTTTTATATTAAACCAGGACTGCTGCAATAATATATTTGCTATACTTCTGTTTTCAAGCTGTGGACTTTGTAACCCAAGAATGTACTAATTTAGTATGTTTAAAACTATGGGCCGCTATCCATAAGTATATCATAGGATTGATTTACTTGATTATGATGAGTATTTCTTTTTTTTTAATATAATAGAATATAAGTATAGTGGGGGGCTTCCCTGGTGGCTCAGACAGTAAAGCGTCTGTCTGTAATGCAGGAGACCTGGGTTCGATCCCTGGGTTGGGAACATACCCTGGAGAAGGAAATGGTAGCCCACTCCAGTATTCTTGCCTGGAAAAATCCCATGGACAGTGGAGCCTGGTAGGCTACTGTCCATTGGGTCGCAAAGAGTCGGACACAAGTGAGCGACTTCACTTTCAGAAGTATAGTAAGGGTAGGTACTATAGCACAATTCTCTTTACATAAATGTAGCTATGGTTATTCATATAGATATAGGTAATGAAGTATATCTAGGTATATGATGTAAATGTATGTGTGGATGCTGAGTTGTTGTATAAAATATATTTCTTATAGAGTAAATTATGAACAAAAAACGTTTGAAAGCCAATGAACTGGACACAGCAGTAATCAGCAATCAATCAAAGAGAATTTGTTAACAAAGTATCTAACTTGTGCAAGCACTGCTATATAGGAATTGTCATTTTAAAGTGTAAATTTGCCTTTTTTATTGTCGTTGCTGGGAAAATTACAGTAAATATAAATTTCCATAAGTTGTAAGCACTTTCAAATGTACTTCAAAGTTGGCCACCAGATGATGCTTACTGTGAAATAATCCTCATCTGTTACTGCTCTCTGAGCTCTGCTCCTCTCTGCCAAGTGAAAACACTACCTCTGTTCAGAATCTTGTTCAAAACACACCCCCTCCACAAAACTGTGAGGAACTTTGTCCTTGGGAAAAGTTAGCTTACATCTCATTTGATTAAAATTCTTTAAGTTATTACTAAAACAATATGATTACTATAGAATATACAGAGAAAAAAGAAAAGGAAAATCATCCATTCTAATCTAGAATTATCCATGATTAACATTTTGGGTTAGCTATAAATCACCTCTAGACAGTCATGGAAAAAATTTCATTTTGAGATGGTAGGAATTATAATTCCCACTCGCAGTGTTCCCAATTAAAACTTGAATAAAATATAACCAATTCAGTCATAAATCATTGATAATTGAACAACTAGTAATTATCACTCCTTAGTTTTACATACCAGAAGAACAGAGGTTTGACCAACATTATTTAAAATTGATTGTGCATGAGTGCTAAGTCGCTTGTCATGTCCGACTCTTTGTGACCCTATAGACCACAGCTTGGCAGCCTCCTCTGTTCATTGCATTCTCCAGGCAAGAATGCTGGAGTGTGTTACCATGCTCTCCTCCAGGATATCTTCCTGACCCAGGGTTTGAACCCCATCTCTTGAGTCTCCTGCATTGGCAGGCAGGTTCTTTACCACTAGTGCCACCTGGGAAGCCCTGTAATTACCTATAAGTGACTAAAGGACATTTATAAGAATTGATGTAACTTACTAGTTTCATTACTAGTCTGTGACAATTTTGCTTTGATTCAGAAAAGCTGATTTTCAGTGTCACAACGTTTTGGGTTGGCAAAACTACAGTTTACAAAGCGCTTAAACCTGATGAGGAAGGAATGAAAAATCTGCAAAAACATGTTGAAAATGTTAGACTAATCTTTAGAGAAAAACAGGATTCCATCTGTAACTCTAGTTCAAGTTTCTATAGTTTCCCCCCATCCCCAAACCATTTCTGTTAACCATCTTTCTAAATAAATTAATGATAAAGCTAGCAAGAATAGAGAGAGTTTACTGAATGCTGATCTATTTTCATTCCTTTGCTTGAATATCATGGGAAGTAAATCTGAGGTTATGAATATTAAATTTCATGGCCTGGTTAACAGTCTTATCCCTGTGTCCTGTCCCCACATTTCTGGGCCAGGTTTGGAGCTCCCAGTAATGTCAAATGGTGCTTTGCCCTGAGGCAGGAAACTGATGGGTTTTAGGAACAGAATGAGGATTTGCCCAGTGGGAATGAGTAAAGGAAAAGGAAGTTAGCTTTTGTTAAAGAAGCAAAAAAGTGTGTCTAGAAGTTGAAATAAAACTTTTTCAGATATCTTATTTATTTGATATAGAAGCTGTGGCAACATCTGACTCTAGTGATTTAGAAGTTTTCATTCAATTGCCTTTTAGAAATAGTAGTATCTGTAAGCAGTAGTGTCCTGTGGTCTCTCTAGTCTTTTTTGAAAGTCTTTTCTTATCAGAAATCATAAAAACTTGTGATAGGAATTTAACAAAACACTGACTGTTTAAGAAATAAAGATTCCATTTTGGACGTTCTTATGGTGGAAAAGAGAACACAAGTCACTGTGTACTTCAGCAAATATGACCCTTAGAGAACTGGGAAATGACCAAAGATATGGAAAGGAACTTATTTTATGTACCTCTAGAAAAGTTCTGTAAAAGAAAGGGCAGAGCCAGTTTTGGCTGAATGTCTATGAAAACAAAAGCCAAAAAGGCAAAGAAACCAACCATCTTAGAAAACCACAAAGATTAGTATCCTAGGCTTATTGTCCAGCTTGTTTTCTATGGAATTTGCATGGGGATATATTGCATTTTGCCTAAGGCAAGTCAGTTGGTTTGGAAAGCCCTTGCATGGCCTGCCTCTTTCAAGGGAAAGGACGAAAGGCAGTATTCATTGGGCTGAACCATTTGAAATTGATGGCAATAAATAGTAGGCACCTTAGATATTTTATTACTGCTTTAATCCCTACAATTCTGCTTTGAGGTAAGCATTACTACCTACAGGAATCTGGCCAGAAAGGGAATCAGAAAAGTAATGTAATTTACCTAAACTAGGATCACTTGGTAGTGTAGGAGTTGGAGTTCAAATAAAATCTGACTCTGAAACAAGTGATGAGTTAATCAGAAAACAAAAGTTCTAAAGACATTCGTGAAATGTTTCCTTGGAGGTCCAAAATTAAAAGTGATTCACTAAATGTGTTAAGGTAGAAAGAACATCTAGGGTTCCATGGTGGCTCAGACAGTAAAGAATCCACCTGTGATTCAGGAGAAGTGGGTTTGATCCCTGGGTCAGGAAGATCCCCTGAAGAAGGGAATGGCTACCCACTCCAGTATTCTTGTCTGGAGAATTCCATGAACAGAAGAGTCTGAAGGGCTACAGTCCATGGGGTCCCAAAGAATCAGACGTGACTGAGCAACTAAGCATGTGCATGTGCACGCACGCACACACACACACACACACACACACACACAGAAAGAAGATCTACTGTCTTTGGAAAGAAGAGGGGAAAGAATGAGGGAAAGCTAAGTGTAGTGTAGGAGCTCGAAATTAATTACTTCAGCAAAGGACAGAGTCAATCTTGATCAAGTTGTATACCTGGGACAAAATAAAAGCAATCATTTGCTTCGTAATGAGGAAAAGCAAGATGTAGTATATGCATGCAATGGTAATTTGGAATGCAAAAGGAAATTAAGAAATGAAAGAAAATACAGATTGTTGTTTTAAAATAGTTTTAAAATTCTACTGTAAACAGTGAGAGGATCTTTTAACCATGTCTAGCGAATCAGACCCAAATTATTAGGTTGGTCAAAAAGTAATTGCAATTTTGGACCATGAATTCTAAATCATTATAACTAAGGTCAAATACATTTTTATTAATTAAAATAAGAACCATTACAATCAACACATTTTTGCCAGTGAGAAATAAGTTTTTTTATTCCTGTAGCATAAAAATCTGTGCTTTGGGATTCAAAGAACTCTTGGAAAGCATATTCTGGCTCATGTTGGTTATGGAAGCATTTTCCCTGCAAAAAGTTGTTGAGATGCTTGAAGAAGTAGTAGTCATTTGGTGAGAGATCAGGTAAATATAGTGCATGAGACAAAATTTTGTAGCCCCATTCATTCAACTTTTGAAGGATTGGTTTAACAACATGCATGTGTGTAGTTATGGAGAAGAATTGGGCCCTTTTCTGTTGACCAATGCCGGCTTCAGGCATTACAGTTTTCAGTGTATCTCATTGATTTGCTGAGCATACTGCTCAGAGGTAATGGTTTCACCGGCATTCAGCAAGCTGTAGATGGTCACCAGACCACTAAACAGTGACCATTACCTTTTTTGGTGCAAGTTTGGCTTTGGAAATTGCTTTGGAGCTTCTTCTTGGTCCAACCACTGAGCTGGTTATCACTGGTTGTCATATAAAATCCACTTTTTGTAGAAAGTCACAATCTGATTGAGAAATGTTTTGTTGTTGTTGCATAGAATAAGAGAAGACAACCCTTTAAAACGACAATATTTTTGATTTGTGGTCAGCTTATAAGGCACTCACGTATTGAACTTTTTCACCTTTCCAATTGGCTTGAAATGCTGAATGACTGTAGAATAGTCAAGTTTGAGTTCTTTGGCAGCTTCTTGTGTAATTGTAAGAGGATCAGCTTTAATGATCCTCTCAGTTAGTCATTGTCAACTTCCGATGGCCAGCCACTGTGCTCATATCTTCAGGGCTCTTGTCTCCTTTGCAAAACTTCTTTAACCACCACTGCACTGTACATTCATTAGCAGTTCCTGAACCAAACGCATTGTTGATGTTGTGAGTTGTCTCTGCTGATTAACAACCCATTTTGGACTTGAATAAGAAAACAGCTCAAATTTGCTTTTTGCCTAACCTCATTTCCCTAGTCTAAAACAAATATAAAATAAATAGCAAGTAATGTCATTAGCAAAAAAAAAAAAAAAAAAAAAAGTGAGAAATGCACATTAAAATGGTATATAACATAACAACATTTATTTAAGAATACATTCCAATATAAAAAAGCAAAGGTCAACAATGCAAAACCGCAATTACTTTTGCACCAACCTAATACCATGCAAAATATTTCTACCTCTAAACTCATTACCTATACCCACTGGGGTGAGTTGCCATTCCCTTCTACAAAATTATGACTCTAGGACATTGATTATTTTGTCAACTGTGGGAAACAAATGCATCAATTTTCTGAGTTCACCTACTGATATGCAGATGTAGCCAGGTTATACATTTTGCAACCTCAAATGTTTGCTCTGCTTTCTAAAGGACTTAGAGGGATTCATTCAGCCAGTTATTTTATTACAGATAGTTTCTTCACTCTGAGATGTAGACCAAATACACTGAATAAATATGTTTTCTTTGAGTGAGCCTATTATGTATGCTAATAATCAGCATTCAATTTAGAAAAAAAAAAATTCACCAAAAGGCAAACTTACTGTATCTCTACATATTTGATCTCTGCCACTTAGCTGAGTAAAATGTGTTCAGTTAAGTTACTCAAGAAATGGTATTTCCACTTGAACCAGTCTAGAAGTGAGTTAACCAAGATTCCTGTATTATTCATGGACTTTGGTATATAGTGACATAAAGTCATAGCCAAAAAATCTATTACTTTTGTAATTCTTAATGATAATATTTTTTCCTTTCAAAAATTTTATTTACTTTAAATCTACATTAGGGATCAAATATCTATAGCTGGGCTGTAAACAAAATAATTGTAATAGTATCTCTGAAAATAGAAAAGAAAACACTAGTAAATAGCAAACCTTAATGTTGCTCAAAATAAGATTAAACCATTCAAAATACCACAAGTGAAAAACTGTTAGGGAAATACAGTCAACTTTCACATATTAGTACATTGCTTTTTTGCTGTTTTGGTTTGCATTATCAATCTTCATTTTTAAAATTCCTTTCCTATCCTGACTTTTTAATCACCTAACTGTTCCAGAGAAAGTTTCCAAAGGCTTGGTTCAATGAACAAGCTGAATGGAAAAGCAACTTTGAAACTGAATTAAACCTTAACTTAATTACAATACTGGACAGGGCTGGACTAGCATTAGTACCACTTGCCTTGAAGTAAAATTTAAGGGGCACTCAAAAAATAAAGTTTTAATGCAATGTTTAATGCAATACACAAAACATCCATGATGAACAAAATAAAAATTTTAAATAAAGGCAAGCTGTTGTTTGTTTGTTTTACCACCCTGCACTGTTGCACAACTGTTTCTAATCAGCTCATAGTTCCCAGCCAGTGCCCCTCGTGCCCTCTGACAGGTGGTCTATGAGAGTTGACAGTTTTATGTGAACAGTATTTTGATCATAGAATTTTATTAACTTTTTTCACTTGGTTCAAAATAGGGAAAGATATAATACATAATTTTCCTTTTGTCCTATTCCAACATGGTCCGTCTAGTCAAAGCTATGATTTGTCCAGTAGGCATGTATAGATGTGAGAGTTGAACTATAAAGAAAGCTTAGCAGCAAAGAATTGATGCTTTTAAATTGTGGTATTGGAGAGGACTCTTGAGGATTCCTTGGAGTGCAAGGAGATCAAACGAGTAAATCCTAAAGGAAATCAGTCCTGAATATTCATTGGAAGGACTGATGCTGAAGCTGAAACTCCAATATTTTGGCCATCTGATGCAAAGAACATTGGAAAAGACTCTGATGCTGGGAAAGATTGAAGACAGGAGGAGAAGATGAGATCGTTGGATGGCATTACCGATGCGACGGACATGAGTTTGAGCAAGCTCCAGGAGTTGGTGATGGACAGAGAATACTGGTGTGCTGCAGTCCATGGGTTCGTGAAGAGTGGGACATGACTGAGCTACTGAACTGAACCCGAACGTGGCTCTCCTCGGCACTGTTAATGAAGTGAGTCCCCATCAGCTGATAATTCAGACTTCATCAGCATTTACCTTTGGGTTTGAAAATGAATGCATTTAATGTCCTGAGAATTTGTTGCAGACAAAGCTTGGAAATATTTCACGGAGAAATAATTCCTTTAGATTAGGAATTAAAACATGTTCTAGTTTTCCTAGCAACATTTTGGAGTGCCAAGGTCAATTTTGGCACTGCTCTAAGCTGAAAGATGTATGACTAATCCCTAGTGTAGGGCCTGATGTGGATTAGCTGCCCAGGGCATGTTAGTTTTCTGAGCTCTCAGATTCTCACAGGTGGAAAAAACACGGTGGTTTTAGTTGTTAAATAGAAAGTAACAGCAATAACAAACAGTAATCATTCAAATTTATTAAGAACACTTGAAGGTCTTAAATTATTGCACTTGGTAACCTTAAAAATGAATTTTTTGCTAGTCTTTTATATTCTTTTTCAAGGCTATTTAGTCCTAGGTCCCATTTCTCAAAATCAAAATTAAGTATAACTAAGAATCCATTCGGAGAAGGCAATGGCACCCCACTCCAGTACTTTTGCCTGGAGAATCTCATGGATGGAGGAGCCTGGTAGGCTGCAGTCCATGGGGTCGCTAGAGTCGGACACAACTGAGTGACTTCCCCTTTCACTTTTCACTTTCATGCATTGGAGAAGGCAATGGCAACCCACTCCAGTGTTCTTGACCGGAGAATCCCACGGATGGTGGAGCCTGGTGGGCTGCCGTCTATGGGGTCGTACAGAGTCGGAAACGACTGAAGCGACTTAGCAAGAATCCATTTCCCAGCTCCTTTCTCCTATAAGCAAAGACTAAAAGATATACCATGTAGGTTTTTGTGAGATTCTGCTTTATCTCAATGTGTGAAACCCCTTGAGGTCTTGTTCAGTGCCTTAAACATATTTTTCTTAAAAAATGAATATGGAATTAAATGCTATGGTTTGACTGTAGCAACAACCTGACTACCAATTTTTGCCATTTTTTCCCCAGGCTTCAAGGGGATGGTAGCTTTCATGTGCCTGGCTAATTTCAGCTTGGAACAACACAATTCTTCATGTGGAAACAATTAAAAATACCTGGAGAGAGCCAAATCCCCAGAAAACTCCACCTGTACCAAGCTCTGTGAGATCCCAGGGAGAAGTTCAAAAGAGTTCTAGGCAAAATAGCCTTGTTGCCTGGTTGCTGCTGCTGCTGCTGCTAAGTCGCTTCAGTCGTGTCCGACTCTGTGCGACCCCATAGATGGCAGCCCACTAGGCTCCTCTGTCCCTGGGATTTTCCAGGCAAGAGTACTGGAGTGGGTTGCCATTGCCTTCTGCGTGTTGCTTGGTTAGAAGGGTTCAAGGTAGCCTCAATCCCTCTCCCACCCATATGAAGATCTTTTTTTCCTGCATACAATATCAAAAAAGTAAAACAAAGCAAACCTAAATCAGAAATAGAAGATAATAGCAAGTTGTAATACAATTTCATTCAGTGAAAGGTTAGAGAGGAACTTGTCATTCAATAGCTTGAAGCTCTACAACTGCACTCTACGTTTCTGGTATTTCTCCTCTTCCTTTCAGTTTGTCAAATTTATCCCTGAAACAGAAAAATAACATACCCTAGAATAATAATAATAATGGTGGGGATTTTAGATCTCATCATTAGACTCATAGATCACAGATTAGGGGGTGGGAGATTTCAAGGCACATTGTAGAAGCAACCACCTTGAGGACAGGTAGTCTCAGAAACAAGCCAAGGAATAAGAAGGTTAAGGTAGAAGGTTTTCAAATAGCACATTCACCTTTTGGTTTTAAGGGCAGTCCAAGAAAATACATCTAAAGCAACACTGTTGAGGATACACAATGATGTGTATATACAATTTTTATACAGTCTTCAAAATATGTAACTAGCCTCTGGAAAATAAAAAGTCAACTGTTTGATGCTGCTTAAAACAGTAGGATGTTCATGCTGCTGCTGCTGCTAAGTCACTTCAGTCATGTCCGACTCTGTGTGACCCCACAGACGGCAGCCCACCAGGCTCCCCTGTCCCAGTGGCAAGAACACTGGAGTGGGTTGCCATTTCCTTCTCCAATGCATGAAAGTGAAGTCGCTCAGTCGTGCCCAACCCTCAGTGACCCCATGGATGTTCATAGTAGGTATTTAATACTTCTGAGGTTCAATTTTGTTACTGATTTTGCGTACATTTGTTTTTGTTCAGTCTCTCAGTCGTATCTGACTCTTTGTGACCCCATGGACTGCAGCACACCAGACTTCCTTGTTTTTCACTATCTCCCAGAGTTTGCTCAGACTCATGTCCATTGGGTTGGTGGTGCCATCCAACCATCTCATCCTCTGCTTATGTGCTAACCTCTTAAAAGCAATATGCTGTATGGCTTTGAGTTTTGCTCAGTAGAGAAATGCATTTTTTTCCCCAAATCAAAAGCTTTTTTCCTTTTAACTATAAAATCATTAATAATCCTATTATATTTAAAACATATTCATTAGTCATTACAATATAAATAATGGATTCCTTGGTGTTGTTTTCTTAAGGGATTCAAAATCTAAACTAAAACACTATTCTGTCTGCTTGCCAAAAAATAACTACAAACTTTACAAAACAATGTTAGTTATACAGGAAAAAAAATTTAGCCAGGTATTACTGATTTTGCAGAGATAATTTTGTAGAGATAATCTTGAACAAAGCTAGCTTACAACGTCCTAAAACACAAAGTTATTAAAGGAAATATTTTTGATGAGCATAGAACAATTTGACCTGGATTTTGAAAGCCATGGAGCTTGTTTTAAAAGTGATAGGTAGTGATGTAGCTGGTACTACTGCTGTTCTAAAGAGAAAAAGAATTTAAGTAACATTTTTAACTTGAAACCCATGGATTGAAATGGAAGGAGAGTCTGTGAAAGAGGCTGTAATAGCTTAGGGTCAGTCGCATTTTCTTTCAGTCTAGTTGTCTGGGAAGATAATGGGTCAAAAACCTTAATGTGCAGCATTTGAAAATAAAAATTTGAGTACTTCTAGATCCTTTTGGTGGATCCACAATAGAACTTTCATGTTGTTCGTCCAGGGGAAGAATGTAGAACAGGGTAAGAACAGGCTTACTCAGATCAGTGCATTGCTCCATGAGAGAAATCTCAGGCTTCCCCATGTTATTAAAGGAGTCTCTGTGAAAATACTGACATTTAGTTTGGTATTCATCTGGATGTTGACAAGCTGTCAACTCCCCAGGTCAATTTGAGTCATGTTAAAAATACTTTGGTATGTGTGGTTTGTTAACTGCAGGTGTTTGGCTGTGAAAGTTGAGGAAGCAAAAACATGCAGCTAGAACACTGTGCTGATATGATGGGTTTACAGTGATTTGAGGGGAAGCTGAGAGAAAACATTGTTTATTACCAATTTATTTATTTCCTTTTCACAAGGGTCTCTGTGAAGCCAAACATCTGGGTAAAAAAACCAAAAGCCTTAGAGAATCTTTTGCAAAGATTTTTTTCTTCACTCATCCAATTGTTTATTCAACAAATATTTATTGGGTGTTTATTATAGACAAGGTCTTTCTGCCAAAGAGCTTAGAAGGGGAGAAAGTTATGCACATATTACTAATATTATTATAGAAGTTAGAAATAAATTGGAGGGTGCCACAGGAGAGATGTAAATAAACTGTCATACCTGAGCAGCTTACTTATGCATAGCTGGGAGAGTCAGGGACACCCTCTTGACAAGATGGCATTGAGCAGAGTTAAAAGGTTTTCATTCTAACTAAAGTTGAGGCTATGTAACAGAGACAGTTTTGATTGCAAAATGCAGAAAACACAACTCAAACTTGAATTAGGATGCAGGGAAGGGCAAAATCTATAAAGTATGCTGGTGCTCATTTAAATGTGCTGTGAATACTGTGACAGCATGTTCCGTAAGTTGGGAAGAGGACTGGTGTGCTTACTCCAGAGTGTGAGAAGTGTGGCTTCTCACACTGTACTCCAAGTGTGGCTTGTAAAGCTGTATGTATCCAACAATAGCCTAAGATGGAAGGCTGTAAAAATAGATGCAGCTGCAAGTGTCAGAAAAAGAATTTAACAAGACACAGAACAACAAAAAAAAGTAGGAAGTAGAAAATTATTGCAGTAGCAAAAGCAAGGAAAGATACAGTGTTTGGATTATGATCATGAGAGTGAAGTTAGAGGGATGGGAATGTATTCTAGATCTGCCAGTTGTAGAACCAATAGCACTTGGCATCCAATTTGAATGCAAATATTGATGAGTTTCATCAATATTTCTGTCATAAACTGAATTAGTATACAGGAACATATGTGTGAGGGATGAGGCTTTATTTACTTTTGTGCATACTGAGCTTCAAGTGTAGGTAGGATATGCAAGTAGAAATATGGAGCAACTTTTTGGATATTAGTGCTGGAGCAATGTCAGGATGGGGTCACAGATCTAGGAGCTTTGCAGAAGTGATAATATTAACAGTAGTCTAGTGAATGTCAGGAGAGTATTGGTACATGAGAAAAAGAAGAGAAGATGATCAAAATATTTGATGACTTAAACACCAGGACATTTAGAAAAGTATAGATGTTTCATTCTCCTAAACCAACTGAAAACTTACTTGAATTTTCACTTCATTTACCTAGTTTTGTAGATGAGGACATTTATATTTGTTTGTGATTTTAAAATTTAGTATTGTATGTGTGAAAGTGTGGTGATGTTTAACCACACTTTCCCACATATAGTGTAATATCACATTTTCTTCAAATCTTTACTTTTTCGGTCTGAAAAGTTTGAAAAATCCAAGGATTTGTTTCCTTAATTAATCTCAAGTACAGACATAATTCATTCAGTCTTATGTGTTACGCCAAGCATATTTTGATATTTTGTATGTTGGAGATCAAACCAGTCAGTCTTAAAGGAAATCAACACTGAATTTTCATTGGAAGGACTATGACTGAAGCTGAAGCTCCAATATTTTGGCTACCTGATACAAAGAGCTGACTCACTGGAAAAGATGCTGCTGCTGGGAAAGATTGAAGGCAAAAGAGAAGAGGGTGGCAGAGGATGAGATGGTTGGATAGTATCGCTGACTCAATGGACAGAATTTAAGCAAACTCCAGGAGATAGTGGAGGAGATGGGAGTGTGGTGTGCTACAGTCCGTGGGGTCGCAAAAAATCAGAAATGACTTAGCAACTGAACAATGACAACAACAACATTGGTCTTCTAAAGTACTTATCAAACCTCTCTCTGACTTCTTTATTGTTGATACTTGTAAGCGGCTCTAAATTTATAGTAAACATTTGAGAACATATTATTATATAATTTATATTGGTTGCTGCTGCTGCTGCTAAGTCACTTCAGTCGTGTCCGACTCTGTGTGACCCCATAGACGTCAGCCCACCAGGCTCCGCCGTCCCTGGGATTCTCCAGGCAAGAACACTGGAGTGGGTTGCCATTTCCTTCTCCAATGTATGAAAGTGAAAAAGTGAAAGTGTAGTCGCTCAGTCATGTCCGACTCTTAGCGACCCCATGGACTGCAGCCCACCAGGCTCCTCCATCCATGGGATTTTCCAGGCAAGAGTACTGGAGTGGGGTGCCATTGCCTTAGCTTTTGGAAGAAGGATATTTCAAAATGCAAGGCCAGAACAGTATTTGGGCATCAAATGTAGATTTAGCAAATATGTCTATACTTCCCTTGTGTTGTTATCACTCACAAAGACCTAAAAAATAATCTTAGTATGTAAAGTAATCTCATTGAAGACAGTTTATATATATGTTAGTGAAAGCAGAAAGTAAGGTGCCTCATACATAGTAGGCATTTAATGAGTGCTAGATAGCATATTAAAAAGCAGAGACATTACTTTGCCAACAAAGGTCCATCTAGTCAAGGCTATGGTTTTTCCAGTGGTCATGTATGGATGTGAGAGTTGGACTGTGAAGAAAGCTGAGCCCCAAAGAATTGATGCTTTTGAATTGTGGTGTTGGAGAAGACCCTTGAGAGTCCCTTGGCCTGCAAGGAGATCCAATCAGTCCATTCTGAAGGAGATCAGCCCTGGGTGTTCATTGGAAGGACTGATGCTGAAGCTGAAACTACAATACTTTGGCCACCCCTCATGTGAAGAGTTGACTCATTGGAAAAGACCCCGATGCTGGGAGGGATTGGGGGCAGGAGGAGAAGGGGACAACAGAGGATGAGATGGCTGGATGGCATCACCGACTCGATGGACATGAGTTTGAGTGAACTCCGGGAGTTGGTGATGGACAGGGAGGCCTGGCATGCTGCGATTCATGGGGTCGCAAAGAGTCGGACATGACTGAGAGACTGAACTGAACTGAATTGAAGTAAAAGTGACCTAAAAAGGAGACTGGCACTTATTAATACCCTAGAAATGTTAATGTTGTCTAGCTCTGTAAATGGAGAAACAGATCACTGTGGAGGGATGGACTGATGGAATAACTAATAATTGCCATGGTTAGAAAACAATATTTTAAAAATAATAGGTCATCTGTGCACAGAAATATGCCTATGTTAACAAGATAACTCCACTCAAAACAATAAATAATTTGACATCTGTGTTGGAAGTATGGGAAAAAAATACTAAAGAAATTCAGTTAAAGATTTTTAACAGAGTTGAATGATGAACACATTTCATAGACAGCAAGATAAAAGAAAATATGATATATCTGAGTATATTTTACTTCCTAGAATGCATTATTATACAAGGTTCTCAAAAGTGTATTTTGGAGAGAATAAATATAATTTTGAATGGCTAAGAAAGTTATCCAGCCTAGACACTGGGAGATAGACTAAAGGTTTATTTGTAACAAATTCCTCTAGTATTGTGGATCTTTAAAGCTTATTGCGGTCAATTTATTTCCTTTCATGCCAGAAATAATAAAAAAATTAAAGCTACTTTATTATTGCAGAGTTGAGTTAAAATTGGCTTTTTAAAAATGTATTTTCCTCTCAGTTTAGTGCATTTCTTTAACAAGACAACTGTAATTTTGCACTTGCAAGTCGCTTGAAAAAAAACTATAGTTTTTAAGTACAATATAATCAATGCTACAATAATTATATTTTCTGATCTACGTGTCCTCAGCTTAACTTCCAAATATAAAATTGTTTTCACAAAATATAAAGCATTTGAGAGGTTTTGCTAATGACAATATAAAAACACGTAAGTTTCACTAAAAATTGCACAATAATTTTTTTCTTAGGACTTTAATCTCTCCACCTTCATCTTCACATGGTCTTCTTTTCTGTCTCTGGGGACAATAATTTTAAGCCAGACTACCTGTGTTCTCTCAAGGAATAAGTGAAATCATTACATGAATAAACTCTTTTCCCTTTCTCTGTAGGTGAATTCTTAAGACAAACCATACTTCACTTTCAAGTGAATTTTGGGTAAACATTTTACCTTTTTTTCCTTCATGTGTGTCATCCTTGAAAATTCAAAGAACTGACTCAATGCTTAGGAAATGTGTCTCTTCTAATAAAAAACATAAGACCAGAAAGAATGCTTATTTTAAGGGAAATTTAATTATATATTTTTGGATTACTTAATTCTTTATACACACATGTTGTTTTGTATAAACTCAAAAGAAGTCTTTGAGTCATTGTCTTAAGAGCAGGAAGTTCTATTTTCCCACAGATAAGGGAGTTTCAAGTTTTACTTAAATTACAACTCATATTTGAGGAAAATTGGCAAAAATCTGGCAATATGTCAACACTGGAAACAAAAGCAGCTTTTGAGTTGTTGGTACCTAACAAAATAGTCAAAAGGACAATACAATCCATTTTCTTTATGATTGACAACTGAGCCATCATGAATTTCTGAGAAAAAACTTGCAAACTGGAAAAATTTTTAACATAAAATTTTATCACAAGTATACACCCACAATAGCTTACTTTCTTAAGTGCCAGGTGCTTTGAGAAGGGCTTTGTAAACCTGATGTAATTTAATCTCAAGAGCAGTAGGAGGTAGAAGCTATTATATGAGAAGACTAAACAAGAAAAATTTTGGGCAACATCTCGTTTATAGAGCTGGCAAGAAGTGGATCTGGGATTTGAACCTGAAGATGTGACAGTAGCCAGGCTCTCATCCAGTTATTATGATGCACTCCACTAAAATACAAATGTATATAAGGGAACAGCATGAATAGTGATGATCAGTTTAACCCCTGGTGAAAATGCTGTTTAGTGTCCCTTCAATTCAGTGTGGAAAGTGGACATTTTCTTAATTCTAACGTTACCTTTATACTCGTGATTTTAAAACATTTTCTAGGTTCCTGATTGCTTTAGCAATTAGACAAAAGCTAAGGATACTCTTTGCATAAAAAATGCATGATCATAAACCGTTGTTTAGAGTTTCAGAAGAATCACAGGTAAAAGCCTCATCTTGCCCTCTCCTGGTAACATCACCTTCCTGGAAAATCAAATTTTGGTTTATTACCAGGATGGAGAGTCCTATTTATCCTGTACACTTCTTTATTTATTAGATGTGTTACTCATTAGATCAGTAAAACTGCCTTGCTTAGTTACCCTTGATCTTTTGTAGATAGAAAACTCATCAACTTAAACAAGTACCTGTTTATGGCAGAAGGAAGACGTTTGAACTGAATTGGATAATCTCAAACACCACTTGAAAAGCTGACCAGAATTTCAATGATGCATTCTAAGTTTCACTGTATAAATGCCTGAATCCAACTAACTGTGAGTTCTCAAACTCAAAATGGGATTAGATGTGTGACTTGAAGAAGTTTAAGTTTACCTTTTTCCAGTCATCCCTTGCTTAGTAGAGACCTGTCCCTGCAAGTTATAGATTCACCCCAGCACTCCCTGGGCTGTGATGCCAAATTCCAGAACTGAAGAGCTGTCAATTTGACAAGATACGGGTGGTTTTCTCCCCCCTATCAAATGGAGTCGTTCTCAAAGGTTATATATAGCGCTAGGAACATAATTATGAGCCCGACTTCTGTACACGGAGTCATCATCTTTCTAAATTGCTACCACTGTGGTGGTCTACGGTTACTTCCTGACACCCGGGTACACCAGCTTTGCTTTTTTTCACTGCATCCCAGGAGGAGCAGCAGCACCCGCGCCTGGCACATGGACTTTCTTTGTTCCACCCCCTCCACTCTTGGTCCCTCATATTCAGCAGAACTCCAATGACGAGTGGACCTGTGACTTGGTAACTGGGACCAGCCAGGTCTTCCTCAGTGAGAGCGTGGAGGGGGATTCTTTACCTTGTGTTTATGTGTCACTCATTCCTGCTTGTCTTTCTATGCCTCAGTTTCCTCTTCTACAAAACTGGGAGAATAATAGGATTATCAGTGAAGACTGAATGAGTTAATGCATATGAAGAACTGAGAAGAATGTCTGGCACTATTGAAATGTTGTGTGGGTTGTTACTGACTAACAGTATTAGTATGATTACTGCCCAGGCTTGGGCTCAGTCAAGCATGACATGTGGTCATTTCTCAGCCACAGTTAATGGTAGCCACAGTTAATAATAAACAGTTTGAGTGGGAAAATTCAAATATACTCATTTGGAAATTTTTTTGTGATATTCACTATGTGCCAGGCCCAGTGTTATTTGCTGACAACTTCCTATAATCTAATAAAGTCAGAAGAGCTGTGTTCCAACAATAACTAAAGGTGTCACAAAGATAAACTTAGAATTTAATGTAAAGCATGCCTAGACAATTGGTCAGGGCCATGAATGACTTTGCTTGGTCTACCTTGGCTGAAGTAAGGTTCCCTTCCCTACTGAATTCTGGCCCTTTTAACTGACAACACTTACATTTTGTTCTCTTCTCTCCTCTTTGTTTGAGGAGAGCACATGTTACTTCATGGTTTCATCTTATTTCTTCTCTGAGCTTCCTGCAGACAACAACAATGTTTCACTTGTTTAAATCAGTTTAATCATTTCCCAGGTATGGTAAACAATCTTCCCTTCTTTTTTTTGTAAGTTTTAAAAAAAATTTTTTTTTATTGAAGCATAATTGTTTACAGAATTTTGCTGTTTCCTGTCAAACCTCAACATGAATCAGCCATAGGTAAACACATATCCCCTCCCTTTTGAACCTCCCTCCCATCTCCCACTCCATCCCACCCATCTAGATGGATACAGAGCTCCTGTTTTGAGTTTTCTGAGCCATACAGCAAAATCCCGTTGGCTATCTATTTTACATATGGTAATGTAAGTTTCCACGTTACTCCTCCATACATCTCACCCCCTCCTCCCTCTCCCCAAGTCCATAAGTCTATTCTCTATGTCTGTTTCTCTATTGTTGCCCTGTAAATAATTTCTTCAGTACCATTTTTCTAGATTCTGTATATATGTGTTAGAATACTATATTTCTCTTTCTGACTCACTTCACTCTGTATAATAGGTTCTAGGTTAATCCACCTCATCAGAACGGACTCAAATGCATTCCTTTTTATGACTGAGTAATATTCCATTGTGTATATGTATCACAACTTCTTTATCCATTCATCTGTTGATGGATATCTAGGTTGCTTCCATTTTCTAGCTATTGTAAACAGTGCTTCAATGAACAATGGAATACATGTGTCTTTTTCAATTTTGGTTTCCTCAGAGTCTAGGAGTGGGATGCTTAGGAGTGGGATTGCTGGGTCATATAGTGGTTTTATTCCTAGTTTTTAAAGAATCTCCATACCGTCTTCCATAGTGGCTGTATCAATTTACATTCCCACCAACAGTGCAATCCCCTTCCCTTTTTTTCACACCCTCTCCAGCATTTATTGTTTGTATACTTTTTGATGATGGCCATTCTGAGCGGTGTGAGGTGATATCTCATTGTAGTTTTGATTTGTATTTCTCTAATAATGAGTGATGTTGGGCATCTTTTCATGTGTTTGTTAGCCATCTGTATGTTTTCTTTGGAGAAATGTCTGTTTAAGTCTTTTTCCCACTTTTTGATTGGGTTGTTTGTTTTCCTGGCATTGAGTTGTATGAGATGCTTGCATATTTTGGAAATTAATCCTTCGTCAGTTTCATTTGCTATTATTTTCTGCCATTATGAGGGTTGTCTTTTCACCGTGCTTATAGTTTCCTTTGCTCTGCAAAAGCTTTTAAGTTTAATCAGGTACCATTTGTTTACTTTTGTTTCTATTTCCATTGCTCTAGAGGTGGGTCATAGAGGATCTTGCTTTGATTTATGTCTGCCTATGTTTTCCTATAAGAGTTTTATAGTTTCTGGTCTTACATTTAGGTCTTTAATCCTTTTTGAATTTATCATTGTGTATGGTGTTAGAAACTATTCTAATTTCATTCTTTTACATGTAGCTGTCCAGTTTTCCCAGCACCATTTATTGAAGAGGCCGTCTTTGCCCCATTGCATATTCTTGCCTCCTTTGTCAAAAATAAGGTACCCATAGGTGCGTGGGTTTATTTCTGGGTGTCCTATCTTGTTCCATTGGTCTATATTTCTGTTTTTGTGCCAGTACCACACAGTCTTCATGACTGTGGCTTTGTAGTATAATCTGAAGTCAGGAAGGTTGATTCCTCTAGCTCCATTCTTCTTTCTCAAGACCGAGGCTATTTGGGGTCTTTTGTGTTTCCATATGGATTGTGAAACTTTTTTATTCTAGTTCTGTGAAAAATGCCATTGTTAATTTGATAGGGCTTGCATTGAATCTGCAGATTGCATTTGGTAGTATAGTCATTTTCACAATATTGATCCTTCCTACCCAGGAACATGGGTATCTCTCCATCTGTTTATGTCATCTTTGATTTCTTTCATTAGTGTCTTATAATTTTCTGTGTACAGTTCTTTTGTTTCCTTGGGTTAGTTTATTCCTATATATTTAATTCTTTTTGTTGCAATGGTAAATGGGATTGATTCCTTAATTTCTCTTTCGGATTCTTTCATTGTTAGTATATAGAAATGCAAGTGATTTCTGTGTATTGATTTTGTATCCTGCAACTTTGCTAAATTCACTGATTAGCTCTAGTAATTTTGTGATACTATCTTTAAGGTTTTCTATGTACAGTATCATATCATCTGCAAACAGTGAGAGCTTTACTTCTTCTTTTCTGATCTGGATTCCTTTTATTTCTTTTTATTTGATTGCTATAGCTAGGACTTCCAGAACTATGTTGAATAATGCTATGTCCTTCTTAACCTGTTTATCATGGTTCTTGACATCTACTGGTTCAAGTAAGTTGATTCAGCCTAATGGATTTGTTTAGTGTTTAAATTGTGTCATGTATAGTGGTAAAAGGGTGAATATAAGCTATTTTTGTTTCCTTAATAAGACTTATAGTTGGAGGAGACAGATCCCAAAATAGGGCCGCTCTATATGTTATGGTGAGTCTGAGTGCACAAGATGCCTTGGCACGCATCCATGTTACAGCTTCCCCTCCATACCCTGTTTCTCATTACAGATTATATGAAAACCTGGTGTTCCTGACTCATAATCTGTTGGCGTTATGCTTTTGAGCCTTTTTCCAGTACTAGTAATGGGTTGTACTGAATCATTTATTTACATTTCCTTGGCCAGTTTATTTTGACATATGACATATATTTACTGATGGAAAAAACACACGCAGTTTTTGATTGCAGTGTAAGGTTTTCCCTCGGAAACATAAGACAGACGTCATTTAAGTTTTACTGGCTGAATAGTTACCTTGGTGTTTTTAAATGGGTCCAAAATAGTACATGCTATGTACATCACTTTTGTGTGTATGTATGAGTGTAGGCAAACATACTACGAAGAACGTGAAGAGCATAGGAACATCTATTCAATGCATAATTTGAATAATATTTGAAGCAAAGGAAAATAAGTGAAACACCATTAATTTGAAGTCTTTCACCTGTTTATGGTCAAATTTATATTTCAGGACTCAGCATCTATACCTTGGGGCTTCCTTCATAGCTCAGTTGGTAAAGAATCTGCCTGCAATGCAGGAGACTCCAGTTTGATTCCTGAGTCAGGAAGATCTACTGGAGAAGGGATAGGCTATGTACTACAGTATTCTTGGGCTTCCCTGTGGCTCAGCTGGTAAAGAATCCACCTGCAATGTGAGAGACCTGGGTTCGATCCCTGGCTTGAGAAGATCCCCTCAAGAAGGGAAAGGCTACCCACTCCAGTATTCTGGCCTGGAGAATTCCATGGACTGTATAGTCCACGGGGTCACAAATAGTCCAACATGACTGAGCGACTTTCACTTCACTTCATCTATACCTTCATTAATCCTTAGTGCCTCCTATAAAATAATATCTTATTGCATATATTTTTTAATCAAACTGGGTCTAGGTTCAGTCAATATTCAATATATTATAGGAATTGCTTTCACTTTATTGATTTTGCATTGCTCATCTACTTCTAGAATAACATTTGCTTCTTTTACATTTATTTACTTATTTTGGGTTGCGCTGGGTCATCACTGCTGCACGTGGGTTTTCTCTAGTTCTGGTGAGCGGGGGCTCCTCTTCCTTATGCTGCATGGGCTTCTCATTGCGGTGGCTTCTCTTGTTGCAGAGCACAGTCTCTAAATTTAGGGGCTTCAGTAGTTGTGGTACATGGGCTTTAGTTGCCTGCAGCATCTGGAATCTTCCTGGACCAGGGATCAAACTCATGTCCCCTGCATTGACAGGTGGATTCTTATCCACTGTACCACCAGGGAAGTCTTAGAATAACATTTTCTTATAGCTAATGTGCCTGCAATTCCGGTTATTTCCACAAGGAGAGTGGGGATATCTAGTTATGACTTTGTAGGACCACAAATTAGATTTGCCCATATTAGGATACATAATAGTAACATATTAGCACATGATCCTATCTTTCACATGATGCTTTGGCCAGAATATAACTCTCTTAGTTTTCACCCACTTGTCTTCCGAGTGCTGCTTTTGGCACAGTGTTGTGTCTTGGTCCTCCTGTTGGCATCTTCAGCATTTCCAAGGATTCTCTCCTTGGCTCATTCTATCTAACTTTTTCTTACATATGCTCCATTGGTTATCTCGTTGACTCCTATGACTTTTAAGTAACACCCATTTGATATTGAACCCCTGATCTGTATCTCCAGGATAGATCTTCGGGGCTTCCTAATGAAATCAGCAGGATTTCTCACTAGCATTAAAAAGCCTTATCTGACTCTACTGAAACCCATCACTTGTTCCTCCTCCTCATCCCCTTCACTATGCAGCATCATTCCTCTAGACAGAAACTAAAGTTACCACTGAAGCTCTTTTTCCTCCACCTTTCATATGATGTCCTATCACCCAACCCCAATAGCCCTCCTCATTTTCTCTGTGTCCCTGACACTATTTTCACTGAAGCCTTTCTTTTTCCTTACCTGCATGATAACAGGCCTTCTATCTTTAACCTCTTTCTTCTACCATCTACATTATTATGAGTGTCATTTCTCAAAAGCACACATCCTTCAGTGTGACTCATCCCCATGGCCTTCAGGATAAGGTTCTAACTCTTCAACAGGATCTACAAAACCCACTTCCACATTTGGCCAAGCAAGCCACCTCATCTCTAGGCTCGGGTCTCCTCACAATACTTCAGTATGTCCTTCACCTTAGACCCTTCACATTTCCCCAGATGGTCTCTGGCCTTTGATTTTTTATTTTTGTATTTTGTTGTTTTTGTATTTGCATTTTGTTCGTGCTGTTTATTCTGTGTGGACTGTCCTCTCTCTTTCTTCTTCTCTGCCTAGAAAACATTCCCTCCTTTTCCAAGGCTCATCTCAGATCTCACCTGCTTGGGATGCCTTCTCCATCATTTCCACTCAGCGTGGGCTGCTTCCTGCACTGTGCTTCCACAGCACTGTCTTCTTCCCCAGGACATGTTCAACATCCAGAATTCCGTGCTTTAATAATTTATTTCTTTTCTTAAAATCCATAAAAGTTTGAGCTCTGGTTGGATAGGAAACTTCAAGCCAGCCAAGATTTTTCTGATATCCAGCACAGTGTCTGTCATATAGAAGGCTCCCTCAACTGTGAACAATATGTCAACTTTATAGCAATAGTAAAAGAAATATCAAAAAGTGTTATGTGGCTTTTTTTCCTCATATCCATCCTCAGCTGGATCAGTCATTGATTAGTCCATCTTTTGGCTTCCTCATTCTCCTCTAATGCTAACTTTTACTTTCCAATGTATTGGCTTTTAGTATTGCAAAGTATTAGAACTTGATATGCATATACATTCCTGGTGGTTTGGGATGATATTAATATTTTAAGCTTAAACTTTTGAGTTTAATAGCCTGTCTTTCTCTAAATTAAATCCATCGGTGAGATAGTTCTGCATTCCCCCTTAGTGTTTCCACCATTGAAATGGCCTCACTATTCAGTCCTAACTGGAAACATTTTGGGGGCAGAAGTGGTTTTTGTGACCCTGACTTTACATTAATCTAAGGAAGGACTCTGAACCACGTTCACCTGCCTTAGTGGTTGCCCCATCTTTATTTTTTTGTGTGTGACCTGAATTTATAAATCAAGATCAGCACATCTAATTTTTCTCAAACCATCCTAAACTATCATGATCCTCTCTTTCCAGTGAGAGCAAGATCTTCCTCACCATTTGTCCTTCTCACTCTCCCAACTCCTCCTTCTTGATGGAAACTTCATATACACTGAAGTGGCTCCATGTGTTCTGCTATTGTTTTAAAAGCTAGATTTTGTCAGATACATGCTTTCTGTTCACAAAGAAGCATTGCTATTTTCTTCTGAATGTACTGGAGCAGGGGGCAGATATCCTTCTAAACAAAAACATAAAGCAGTTTTTAACATATGCTAATAAGGAATGTAGGCCCAAAAGTATTTCCTTTTGTGATAAATCAAACTCTAATTCATGAATTAAAAAAAAATATTCCTCTGACTGTGGACAAGAATTTCTAAAGTGTGTGTGTGTGTGTGAACACTAACAGAGTGGGGAACAGAACATATCATGGCCCTAAATTCCTTTTAATAATTAATGTATATATCTATGTCTCCTTTCTTTCCCCCATCTGGCTTCCTTATGGTTTTTTATTATTTTATTTGTTTCCACCTTTACTACTAATGCATGAATCTGCCTTTGCTAAACCATCTTTTTATATAGAAGGTAAAAGTTGTAAAATACAAACACACTTTCAAGTTAACAATAGTAGGCTAATATTTATTGAACACTTACCATGTACCAGGCACTCTAATAAGCACTTTACATAGATTGTCTCATTTTGGTTATGAATTATAATCAAAGTGGAAATACTAAATGAAATGCTTAAAAGCAAAGTGGAAGCAATGCATTTTTAAAATGTAGAAACAGCCTGAATAATTTCTTCTGTCTTTATAAAACCACAGCCTTCAGTCTGCTTTTTATCTTCAGTTGCCACAGACAAATTAATCACACTCTCTTTTCTGCTTTCATTTTAGTCAGAAAGCTTTAACAAAATATTTAGTATTTCTGGGATACCAGTCCACAGCCAGGCAGTCTACGTGTATCAGTGGGCTACATACGCTCAGGAGAATTGTGAACAGTTACAGGAAACTAGACCCAGAGAAAAAAACTCACTTACCCACTTGACTTGTCAGCTATTTTAACCCCGTAAAACAGGCTGTATTATACTAGTATGTCTATTTTTAGTCAGTCTAAAGTAGCAAATTCACTACTGCTAATTGTTCAGCAGTAAATAGCAAAGAAGAAATGAAGAGATGCAAAAATGCCTTCTTTCAAAGAATTTGAGAATTTGAAGTGATTTTACAGGGTTGAAAGTGAAGCCCAGAAACTTTGGACATCCTGCAGAGCCACACAACCTGTGAACAACAGGTGAGGTTGGAACCCGTGTCTTCTGTCTCATGCGCAAATGTCTTTTGACTTTAGAGAATACATTTTCCTTTAATTTCTCCCTTCCCATCTGATTTCCTTATGCTGATTCTATTTATGTATTTTTGTAGCAACATGATACCTTTTATTATTTTCTTTATTCTATTTCAAATTTGTCTTTTTGGTTTCTCTATACCCTCTTGCCTTTTACCTTCTTTTCTTGGTTTATAAAAGGTTTTATTCCTGTGAAGACTTTTTTTACTTTCAGTATTTCAGTAGTTTTGAATTACCTCTTACTTTTTCTATTTCCACTTGGGGTCTCCAAAAGGAGCTTAGAAATGTTAAAACATTGAAGGTCAGCTCTCCAAATCAAATCAGCCAAAATAACAATGACCAAAAGTCAACAAAGAAGGAAAATGCTATTTAGCAAATATGTTCATCTTAGGTTTGAATTTGCCCTTTTTTTTTTTTTTTTTGGTGTTACAGCTGCAGCAGCTGAATCCTGTATGTTGAAATTTGGATGTTTTTCATTTTGGAAGATAGTGATAAATCTGAGAGTAGAATAGTTATTCCAACAAAAATGGTTTTCAAAAGTATGTATTTACATAAGAGAGAAAAAATATGGCAGTATTGGGTTTTATTGCTTTTAACTAATAATTTAGCAGTTAGTATACAATCTGGTACTTATTCTCTGGCTATTTTATGTTGGTTCTATGTTATCCAACTAGAGTGCCATGAGGTGCTACTGTGATTAGTTTATATGCTAATTTTAAGTTTTAAATGTACTTGTACTAGACAAACATTTTCCCAAAGAAGACATACAGGTGGCCAATAGGAATATGAAGAGATATTCAGTATAGCTCATGAGTAGAGAAATGCAAATCAAATCTACAATGAGCTGTAACCTCACACCACTCAGAATGGCCATTATCAAAAAGTCTACAAATAGTAAATGCTGGAGAGGGTGTGGAGAAAAGAGAACCCTCTTGTACTGTCAGTGGGAATGTAAATTGGTACAGCCACTATGGAAAATAGTATGGTGGTTCCTTAAAAAACTGAAAATGGAGTTATCATATGATCCAACAATCCCACTCCTGGGCATATATCCGAAGAAAATCAATTTGAAGATACATGGCCCCCAGTGTTCATAGCAAAACTATTTACAATAGTCAAGACATGAAATCAACCTAAATGTCCAATGACAGATGAATAGATAAATAAGATGTGGCACATATATACAATGTAATATTACTCAATCATAAAATAGAATGAAATAATGCCATGTGGAGCAAAATGGATGAACCTACACCGACATGAATCCACCACAGGTGTACATATGTTCCCCATCCTGAATCCCCCTCCCACTCATGTCAATGTATGGCAAAACCAATACAATATTGTAAAGTAATTAGCCTCCAATTAAAATAAATAAATTTATATTAAAAAAACAAAATGGATGAATCTAGAGATTTTCATACTAAAAGAGGTAAATCAGAGAAAGAAAAATATACCACTTATATGTGGAATCTAAAATATGATACAAATGAACTTGTTTGAAAAACAGAAACACATTCACAGACATAGAAAACATACCTATGGTCACCAAAGGGGAAGAGGGTAAGGGATAAATTAGGAGTTTGGGATTAGCAGATACAAACCACTGTATGTGAAATATATAAACAAGGTCCTACTGCATAGCACAGGGAACTATAGGCAATATCTTAGACTATAATTGAGAAGAATATAAAAAAGACTGTTTATATGTGTATGTATAACTGAATCACTTTGCTTTACACCAGAAATTAACACAAACTTGTAAATTAACTGTCATTTTAAAAAACTGTACTAGTATTGCGTGTATGCATTAAAAAATGACATACATCTACTCAAATAAATTCCGTTTCCTGTCTTGTCTGAATCACTTTGAAGCATCAAGTTCAAAGAAGAGGGCCAAGACTGACCTATATGCCCCTTTGACTGAAGAAATATAAAATGCTTCTTTGCATAGGAACTGAGATATGGTAAGATTCCCTTTATCTTTCTCTTATTTCCCCATGGCGATCTCCTCTAACCTGTACCTGTGACCTGCACACATGAGGCCTGCAATGTAACACCGAAAGGCAGAGACAGGAGAGGGACAGAGGGAGGCTTGGAGAGAACTTTGATGAGCACAAGCACCTCAGCACTTAAGTCACTACCACCACCATTATTAAAATGCAGTGGTTTGTTCAAGCTGTCTTGGGAAACTTTTTAAAAACACACAAAAACCTGAGGTATTTAAAAACACTTTTCAGCTGTGTATGCATGTGTGTTTGGTTATTTTGTTTGGCCCAGAGAGAATTAAAGGGACCAAGGGAGTGTTCACTCACCCTATCCAACTTTGTCATTTCGCAGTAAAGTGTCATTTCTGATCACTGGTCTAGTTAAACATGTGCACAGAGCACATAATTGTCTGGGTTGATCTGAACAACACTTCCTCACATTCCTGGCAGGAGTTATGACCAGAACAGGACATTTATGAGAAATTAGCCTTGGCCCACAACATGCTCAGTGTAGAAAGGAATCCAGAAAGAGGGTTTAGTGGAAATGAGGAAGTGGCTCTAAAAAAAATAGTATATAGTCATTTCTTCTTTGTACTCCTTTCAATGATGACTTTTATAAGAATTTTATTTTGTTTCCTATAGAACTGCCTTTAATAGTATCTACTCCCTCCTTAAATGTTCATTCAAATCTACATTACGATTGAATTAAAGAAAGAGCATTGAGGCATCTAGTTAGGAAAAGAGAATTTTAAAAGATAGAGAACAATACATTGCAATTTAAGGAAAATTCCCCTGCTATTTCTTTTATTTTTACTCTTTTTTTTTTAATGTTTCTAATTTTATTTTATTTTTAAACTTTACAAATTGTATTAGTTTCGCCAAATATCAAAATGAATCCGCCACAGGTATACATGTGTTCCCCATCCTGAACCCTCCTCCCTCCTCCCTCCCCAACACTGGGACATCCCCTGCTATTTCAGTCCAAACTGGTTTTGCCCTTCTTTGCCTTCTGCAACATTTTAATCTGCCCCACTAAATAAGTCTTGATTGTCTACTCTATTGTATTTATGCCAGGTCAAAAGAGACAATAATATATAATCAAGTAAAGCAATGTTCATGACTATGCTTTGTAAACAATCAAGTACTGTGTTGTATATTTAAAATTACTTTGTATGTTACTTCTGGTTCTTAATTCATGTGATAATTACTTTAAAATTCTTTCATATCTAGCATTGCACTGGACAAAATGAGGGCCTATTTTATTGACTTACTAAATAATCATTAATTATATTTTTAAAAAATTATCAACCATTGAAGAGCATTATCACTCAATGCTAATATTCTTCAGGGATGATTCCTTTAATGCCAGATATACCTTCTGAGAGAAGCATTCAATTTGAAAGGCAAGAGTTCAATTTCCCTTATTCCTAAATTCATGTTTCATTTCTTCTTTGAATGAATTAGTTAGATTTTTCAATTGGAAAATGACAATTATTTCTACATTATTACATAGGTTCTAAAGATACCAAAAGACTTAAAGAAAAACAAAGTAATTTAAAAAATTGATTCCAATGACTATTAATAATCCCTGAAAAGTAATCTCCTTGAAGACAGAGACTCTCCTGATATTATCTTTGAATTGTTTTTGGAAACTGGAAAACTATATTATAGAGGCAGGCTTAATTAAAGTATGTTAAACAAATGAATAAAAGTCCTAGAGTAGGGAAGTGCGTCTGTGACCAGCAGACCTTGTCTGTAACCATTGCTACCAAAAGAGAATTAGCATCATGAAAGTTATCTGCTTATCAAATGAGAAATAGCGTGCAAATGGTTTTTATTTTAAAAATCAGACTCCTGGGTTAATAATCATGGAGCATAAATTTGTCTATTACAGGTTTCCTATGAAAATGATTTGTTAACTTTCATTCTGTGATGAGGTTTTATGTTGTACAATACTTAGCTTTGTTTTAATAAGGACATCCATTCAGAATTGCTACATTATTGAATGTTGTCTTAATAACGAAAGTGTGCCTAAATTAATTGCAAAAGACAAAGCATATACAAAATAGAGAAGGGAGAAATATCAATGATAGCAGGAAAAATCTGTAACCTGGAGACAAATGATTTCCTGACTCTTAAAAAATACTTCAAAAGAAGTATTATAGGGCACTTTTATATGACAATACTATATGCATTATCTTCTTAACTCCTTTGTTAAATCTAGTTCCTATTCCCATTCTGTACTGTTTCCCAAGATTTTCTTCTCCTCCCTCAATTTGCTCTATTTATCCCATTTCTCATTGAGGCCAGCCCTAGAGTTTGAGTACAAGTCTGTATTTGAAGCTACACGCAGGAAATTTCTTTTTAAACATCTAAAGAAAGTGAAAGTGAAGTCGCTCAGTTGTGTCTGACTCTTTGCGACCCCATGGACTGTAGCCTACCAGGCTCCTCTGTCCATGGGATTTTCCAGGCGATAGTACTGGAGTGGATTGCCATTTACTTCTCCAACATCTATCTTTTGGAGAGTTGGACTCCAACAACATCTTTTAAACATCTATTCTCATCTCAAATCCAAGAACAGAAAATCTGAACTCATTTTTTCAAAACAACTGCTGTATTATACTACCTTACTTATTTTCCTCTTTGTTCAGTCACCTATTAGGAGAGCTTGGTCTCATTCTTCTTTTATTTGCTATAGCTAAATTCTCTCCAAAACATTTATCCTTTCAAACAGGTGTGGGATATTTGTAGGCATAAAGACACATTTACAAGAGTTCCCCTCCCTGATAGCAGTAAAGCTAACCAAAAGAACTTTTTTTAAAAAGAACAACTAAAACCATCTGTGCTGACCTTTAGAAAGGTCTTAACCTCATAATAAGAACCCAACAACATCATCAAGATGCAAGTTCAGTCTGATTTATACAGGACACTAGTTTCTCAACACAGTACAATAATTATCACTTAAGTGAAAGAAATAAAAATGTTGCAGAAACAAGCAAACATGAATATGTAGGGCTTTAAAAATACTAATACCTACTATCTATAGAGGCATAGTCTATAAACATGAATGGATTGTGGGAAAGAACAGAAATATTGTCTTGAGTCAATTCCTTAATTACAACTCAGCCAGAATCTGAGAAAGCCCTAAACTAAGCAGGTTCTTACTTGAGAGGGGTATGATCTAAAAGCAGGTCTACTGTGAAGCAAACTTCACAAGGACTAAAAATAGAAGCACAGAACGTCAATCTGGCTGACTTTTCATTCAGAAGTGGACAGACTGAAGCAGGAGAACAAACCAATTCCCAGCAACACCATCTGTACTGTTGTGGTCTGTCAAGCTTGCTAGATGTGGAGCCTGGACTTCCAATAAACTGTGGGAGAAAGCAGGAGAAATCTCTTTGACCACACTGCCTATGTCCCCAGTTCCCTTCCTTTGGTCCTCAGAAAATGAATAAGAACCTAAGCCTGCAAACCTCCATCTATATAGTTTCTGAAGAGGAAGGTCTGAAGGGAGTCATGGAGATGTCTCCCTCCTTATTTTAAAGAAAATAGCAAGTAGATGGGGAAACAGTGGAAACAGTAACAGACTTTATTTTTTGGGACTCCAAAATCACTGCAGATGGTGACTGCAGCCATGAAATTAAAAGACACTTGCTCCTTGGAAGAAAAGTTATGACCAACCTAAGCAACATATTAAAAAGCAGAGATATTACTTTGCCAACAAAGGCCTGTCTAGTCAAGGCTATGTTTTGTTCCAGTAGTCATGTATGGATGTGAGAGTTGGACTGTGAAGAAAGCTGAGCAGCGAAGAATTGATGCTTTTGAACTGTGGTGTTGGAGAAGACTCTTGAAAGCCGCTTGGACTGCAAGGGGATTCAACCAGTCCATCCTAAAGGAGATTGGTCCTGAGTGTTCATTGGAAGAACTGATGTTGAAGCTGAAACTCCAATATTTTGGCCACCTGATGTGAAGAACTGACTCATTTGAAAAGACCCTATGCTGGGAAAGATAGAAGGCAGGAGGAAAAGAGGATGACAGAGGATGAGATGGTTGGATGGCATCACCGACTCAATGGACATGAGTTTGAGTAAACTCCGGGAGTTGGTGATGGACAGGGAGGCCCGGCGTACTGCAGTACATGGGGTTGCAGGGAGTCAGACATGACTGGGCAACTGAGCTGAGCTGAGCAGAACATGTAGGTATGCCCCCAGTCAAAGGTAAGGAAGTTGCATGAGGGAAAGTACCATATGAGTTTGTTCATCATTCTATGCCCAGTACCTCTGGCAGCACCTGGCATAAAGGGGGCTTCTTAAAAATTTGATGAACAAATTATATTGCATAAGGTAGGAGCATGGATTCTGAAGTTAGAGGGATGGTTAAGAGGCCTACTTCTGCATCTTAGCTTTGTGCCTTGGACAAATTATATAGTGCTCTATAATCTTATATGTATAGTGCAAGTAATAGTAGCATTAACTTGTGGATATTAAAAGACATAACATATTTAAGATATTCAGCACATGACTCTGCTGGTTATTCTCTCTTTGGTCCCCCAGATTAGTTCTCAAGCAATGCCATTTCTCCTCTTTCCTCTTCAGACCAAGGAAGCAGTAAGTGTTCCCCATTGTAGCTGGTCTCTGGGCTTCTCAACATCCTTTATTGGTTTCCTTAATCCTGATCACAGCTCTGTAAAGGCTACTTAGGTAAACATTTCTTGAATCTTCTGAATTGGATTTTTTTTTTTTTTTTTTTGCTAATAGAATTTTGAGTGATGCAGGGCCTAGAAATAAAGAATAATTTTAAAAGGGTTAACTTTTGGTGGTGATAATTAGCAGGAGTAGTTGTATTGGTAGTAGTCATAGCAATCATAGAGTAGTACCAGTAAGGACAGTGGCATCTGTTATTATTACTGTTATGAGCAGATCAAAATATAAAAGAAAATCTGCTAAAGCAAAAAAAAGTTCCTAAAATGAATATTATATTTCCTAAGATGGGAGACAGCCTAGACCATAACAATATTGCATTATCAAAAAAAAATTGAAGATGATGTGGAAGTTTTTTATTCCAAATGTCTTTAAAATTTGATGTAAAATGATCCATCAATAAATACAACAATACTAAGGAGAGAACTAGTGAAGAAAAATGTTGCTCAAAAATATAAGAATTAATTTTAAACCAGAACACATTCAGAAAATAGAATCAGTAACTGACTTGAGAACTTCATTTTAAAAATACCAAGAAAAAATTCTTAACCAAGAATTATAAAATATACAATAGGTTCCAATATATGGACACTTGATTGTCTGAAAAACAAAACAGAAAAAATATTCAAAGAAATACAAGAACTAAAATACTTTAATGAATTAACATGGTTCTTAATTCAGAAACTCTCACTGTCCATTAGAGACAGAGAGAGAACAAGACAGAGAAGGAGAGAGAGGTAACACTGGTGAATCATTTTCAATGATTTTTAAAGATTATTCATTCTGCAGGTAAAAGAAGTGGATCAACACAAAGATTAACAAGTGATATCAGACTTCTCTTTTAGCAATTTTGGATATAGGAAAGTAATAAAAATATTACTAACAGGTATTGAATATTAATTTGTGAACCAAGAATTAAATATTCAATTAAGCTTTTCACATATCAGTTTAGAAAAACAGGCTTGAATACATGATTCAAAAGTCTGCATGTATCTGTTCTAAAAAAATTATTGCAAGTGTATTCTAGTCACACCAAAAAATGCATTAAAATGAAGAATTCCCAAATAAGCAAGCCAAGGGACTATACTGGTGAGTACGAGGTGATAAAATTGCTTTAATTTCTTTAACTATCATGGTAAAAAACCAACAGAGGTGTTTTTATACTCAAGGTTCTAAATGGAGAGATGTGTTTTAACGGGCAAAAGCAAACACTAAGGGAAAATATTAGGTAATCTGTGCCTTGCTGAATACTTAAGGAATGTGTGTTGATTTGGGGTCGTGGATGAGCATGTCTATGATGCAGGCACAGGGGTAAATAAAACAAATAAAAGAGATAGTATCACAACATATTAAAACCAAGGGAAAAAATAAAACGAAGGATGTAAAGTCAAATATGCTTGTAAATGGCACCCCACTCCAGTACACTTGCCTGGAAAATCCCATGGATGCAGGAGCCTGGTAGGCTGCAGTCCATGGGGTCGTGAAGAGTCGGACATGACTGAGCGACTTCACTTTCACTTTTGACTTTCATGCATTGGAGAAGGAAATGGCAACCCACTCCAGTCTTCTTGCCTGGAGAATCCCAGGGACAGAGGAGCCTGGGGGGCTGCCATCTATGGGGTCGCACAGAGTGGGACACAACTGAAGCGACTTAGCAGCAGCAGCAGCAGCAGCAGCAATAGTTATAAGTGAAATAGTCATCTTTTAAAGACACTTTAGAAAGGAGTTAACCATTCACCATCATCAAGTGGGATTTACCCCAGGTTTGCATGGATTTTTCCATATCCACAGACCACAGACCAATCCACATTAACACATTTAAGAATGAAAACCATATACTCATTTTAATAGGTGCAGAAAGAGTTTTTGATAAAATTCAGCATCCATTTTATGATAAAAGTCTTCCAAAAGTGGGCACAGAGGAAACATACCTCAACATAATAAAGGCCATATGACAAAACCACAGCTTGCTCCATGGAAAAAGGTTATAATAAACCTATACAGCATATTAAAAAGCAGAGACATCATTTTGCCAACAAAGGTCCATCTAGTCAAAGCTATGGTTTTTCTGGTACTCATGTATGAATGTGAGACCATAAAGAAGGCTGAGTGCTGAAGAATTGATGCTTTCGAATTGTGGTGCTAGAAAAGACTCTTGAGAGTCCCTTGGATAGCAAGGAGATCAAACCAGCCAATCCTAAAGGAAATCAATGTTGAATATTCATTGGAAGGACTGATGCTGAAGCTGAAGCTGAAGCTCCAATATTTTGGCCATCTGATGCAAAGAGCTGACTCATCAAAAAAGACCATGAAGATGGGAAATATGGAGGGCAGGAAGAGAAGGGTTGGACAGAGGATCAGATGTTTGGATGGCACCATCAACTCAATGGACATGAGTTTGAGCAAACTCTGGGAGATAGTGAAGGACAGGGAAGTCTGGTGTGCTGCAGCCCGTGGGGTCGCAAATAGACATAACTGAATGCCTGAACAACAACAGCAGCTAACAAAATACTCAATGGTTAAAAGCTGATAGCATGTCTTCTAATCAGTTATAAGACAAGGATTCCTCACTCTCATGACTTTTATTCAATATAGGTTTGTTAAGTCCTTAGCTACAGCCATCAGACAAGAAAAATAAATAAAATGAATCCAACCTAGAAGAAAGAACTAGAACTATAAAAGGTTGCCTAAACATAAAATCCTAAAGACACTATTAGAAAACTCGAGCTCATAAATGAATTTGATCAAGTTGCTGGATACATAACTATGATATAGAAATCTGTTGTATTTCTGTACACTAACAATGAAATAGCAGAAAGAGAAATTAAGGAAATAATCCCATTTACCATCACATTAAAAAGAATAAAAATGCCTAAGAATAACCCTACAGAGGCAAAAGGCCTGTACTCCTAAAACTGTAAGATGCGGATGAAAGAAACTGAAGATGACACAAACAGATGGAAAGACATACTGTGTTTTAGACTGGAAGAATAAATATTATTAAAATGACCATACCACCGAAGGAGATCTACAGTTTCAATGTAATCCCTATCAAATTAACAGTTCCATTTTTCACAGAACTATTTAAAAAAGTTTAGATTTGAATGGAAACACAGAAGACCCTGAATAGCCAGAACAATCTTGAGACAGAAAAATGGAGCTAGAGTAATCAATGCTCCCTGACTTTAGACTATACTACAAAGTTATGGTAAATCAAAACAATATGGTACTGGAACACACACACATAGATCAATGGAAAAGGATAGAAAACCCAGAAATACATCCACACACTTAGTTGCTCAGACAGTATGGAATCTGCCTGCAATGTGGGAGACCTGGGTTTGATCCCTGTGTTGGGAAGATCCCCTGGAGGAGGGCAGGGCGTCTGACTCCAGTATTCTTGCCTGGAGAATCCCCATGGACAGAGGAGCCTGGCAGGCTGCAGTCCATGGGGTCGCAAAGAGTCGGACATGACTGAGCGACTAAGCATCACGCTCCATGATCAATTAGTCTATGATAAAGGGTGCGAAATATACTACTTCAATAAGTGTTGCTGGGAAAATTAGACAACTACATGTAAAAGAATGAAATTAGAACATTCTCTAACTGCCTATTAAAAAAAAAGATCTCAAAAATGTATTAAAGACCTAAATGTAAGACCAGATACTGTTAAGCTCCTAGAGGAAAACATAGGCAGAACACTGCTGCTGCCACTGCTGCTAAGTCGCTTCAGTCGTGTCTGACTCCTAGGGACCCCATGGACTGCAGCCCACCAGGCCCCTCCGTCCATGGGGTTTTCTAGGCAAGAGTACTGGAGTGGGTTGCCATTGCCTTCTCCGAGGCAGAACACTACTCAGCATAAATCACAGCAGTATTTTTAGGGGGGCTCTGTATGCCACAGTGAACCAAGAACTTCTAGATGTGCAAGCTGGGTTTCAAAGAGCCAAAGGAACCAGAGATCAAATTGCTAACATTCGTTGGATAATGGGGAAAGCAAGGGAGTTCCAGGAAACATCTATTTCAGGTTCATTGACCATGCTAAAGCCTTTGACTGTGTGGATCACAAAAAACTATGGGAAAATCTTAAAGAGATGGGAGTACCAGACTACTTTACCTCTCTCCTAAGAAACCTGTATGTGGGTCAAGAATCAACAGTCAGAACAGGATATGGGACAACTCATCCTGGAATGTGAAGTCAAGTGGGTCTTAGGAAGCATCACTACAGACAAAGCTAGTGGAGGTGATGCAATCCCAGTTGAGCTATTTCAAATCCTAAAAGATGATGCTGTGAAAGTGCTGCACTCAATATGCAAGCAAATTTGGAAAATTCAGCAGTGGCCACAGGACAGGAAAACGTCAGTTTTCATTTAAATCCCAAAGAAAGGCAATGCCAAAGAATGCTCAAACTTCTGCACAATTGCACTCATCTCACATGCTAGCAAAGCAATGCTCAAAATTCTCCAAGCCAGGCTTCAGCAATACATGAACCATGAACTTCCAGATGTTCAAGATGGTTTTAGAAAAGGCAAGGAACCAAAGATCAAATTGCCAACATCTGCTGGATCATCAAAAAAGCAAGAGAGTTTCAGAAAAACATCTATTTCTGCTTTATTGACTATGCCAAAGCCTTTGACTGTGTGGATCAAAATAAACTGTGGAAAATTCTTCAAGAGATGGGAATACCAGACCACTTGACCTGCCTCTTAAGAAACCTATATACAGGTCAGGAAACAACAGTTAGAACTGGTCATGAAATAACAGACTGGTTCCAAATAGGAAAAGGAGTATGTCAAGGCTGTATATTGTCACCCTGCTTATTTAACTTATATGCAGAGTACATCATGAGAAACACTGGGCTAGATGAAGCACAAGCTGGAATCAAGATTGCTGGGAGAAATATCAATAACCTCAGATATGCAGATGACACCACCCTTATGGCAGAAAATGAAGAAGAACTAAACAGCCTCTTGATGAAAGTGAAAGAGGACAGTGAAAAAGTTGGCTTAAAGCTCAGCATTCAGAAAACTAAAATCATGGCATCCGGTTCCATCACTTCATGGCAAATAGATGGCAAAACAGTGGAAACAGTGACAGAATTTATTTTTCTGGGCTCCAAATTCACTGCAGATGGTGACTGCAGCCATGAAATTAAAAGACATTTACTCCTTGGAAGAAAAGTTATGACTAACCTAGACAGCATATTAAAAAGCAGAGATATTACTTTGCCAACAAATGTCTGTCTAGTAAAAGCTATGGTTTTTCCAGTAGTCAGGTATGGATATGAGAGTTGGACTCTAAAGAAAGCTGAGCACCGAAGAATTGATGCTTTTGAACTGTGGTGTTGGAGAAGACTCTTGAGAGTCCCTTGGACTGCAAGGAGATCCACCCAGTCCATCCTAAAAGAGATCAGTCCTGAGTGTTCATTGGAAGGACTGATGTTGAAGCTGAAACTCCAAGCTCAAAGCTGAAACTTTGGCCACGTGATGCAAAGAGCTGATTCATTTGAAAAGATCCTGATGCTGGGAAAGACTGAAGGCGAGAGTAGAAGGGGATGGAAGAGAATGAGATGGTTGGATGGCATCACTGACTCAATGGAGATGAGTTTGAGTAGGCTCTGGGAGTTGGTGATGGAAATGGAAGCCTGGCATGCTGTGGTCCATGGGGTCCCAAAGAGTTGGACACGACTGAGTGACTGAACTGAACTGAACTGACTGGTTCAAAACTGGGAAAGGACTACAACAAGACTGTATATTGTCACCCTGTTAATTTAACTTATATGCAGAGTATATCATATGAAATGCTGGGCTGGATGAAGCACAAGCTGGAATCAAGATTGTCAGGTGAAATATCAACGACCTCTGCAGTGCAGATGATACCACTGTAATGCCAGAAACTGAAGAGGAACTACAGAGCCTCTTGATGGTGGTCAAAGAGGAGCATTAAAAGCTGGCTAAAAACTCAACATTCAAAAAATTAAGATCATGGCATCCAGTCCCATCATTTCCCAGCAAATAAAAAAGGAAAAATTGAAAGCAGTGACAGATTTTATTTTCTTGGGCTCTTCACTACTAATTTATTACTGATGGTGACTTCAGCTGTGAAATTAAAAAATGCTTGCTCGTTGGAAGGAAAGCTATGACAAACCTAGACTGTGTATTAAAAAGCAGAGACATCACTTTGCTGACAAAGGTCTGTATAGTCAAAACTATACTTTTCCCAGTAGTCATGTATGGATGTGAGAGCTGGTCCACAAATAAGACTGAGCACCAAAATTTGTGCTTTCACATTGTGGTGTAGAAGACTCCTGAGAGTCCCTTGGATAGCCAGGAGATTAAAGCTGTCATTCCTAAAGGAAATCAACACAGAATATTCACTGGAAAGACTGTTGCTGAAGCTCCAGTACTTTAGCCACCTGATGTGAAGAGTTGACTCATTGGAAAAGACCTGGTGCTGGGAAAGATTGAAGGCAAAAGGAGAATGAGGCAGTAGAGGATGAGATAGTTAGATAGCATCACTGACTCAATGGACATGAATTTGAGAAAACTTCAGGAGATAGTGGAGGACAGGGGAGCCTGGCAGGCTACAGTCCATGGGGTCACAAAGAGTTGGATATGACTTAGCAACTGAACAACAGCCTAGAATAATGAAAATAAAAACAAAAATAAACAAATGGGGCCTAATTAAATTTAAAAGTTTTGTGCTTAAAGAAAACCATAAACAAAATGAAAAGGCAATCCACCAAATGTGAGAAAATATTTGCAAATGATGTGACTGACAAGGGATTAATTTCTAAAATATTCTATAGCTCATACAGCTTAATATAAAGAGAAACATAATTTAAAAATGAGCAGAAAATAGGCAGTTCTAAAGTCTAAATATGCAGTTCTAAAGTCTAAATAGCAGTCTAAACAGGCAGTTCAAGGAAGACATATAGATTGCCAATAGGCATATGAAAAGATATTGACCATTCCTTATTATTAGACAAATGCAAATCTAAACTACAATGATGTATCACCTCATACCACTCAGAATGGCCATCACCAAAAAGTCTCCATTAATAAATGCTGGAAAGGGTCTAGAGAAAAGGGAACCCTCCTACACTGTTGGTAGGAATGTAAATTGTTGCAGTCACTATGGAAAACAGTAAGGAGGTTCTTTAAAAAATTGAAAATAGAGTTACTGTATGATCCTGCAATCTTACTCCTGGGCATGTATCTGAAGAAAACTCAAATTTGGAAATAAATGCACCCCAGTGTTCATGGCAGAACTATTTACAATAGCCAAGACGTGGAAATAACTTAAATGTGCATCAGTAGGTGATGGATAAAGATATGATATATGTATACACACACACTGTGGAATATTACTCAGCCATAAAAGAGTGAAATAATGCCATTTACAGCAACATGAATGAACCTGCTGCTGCTAAGTCGCTTCAGTCGTGTCCAACTCTGTGCGACCCCATAGACGGCAGCCCACCAGGCTCCACCGTCCCAGGGATTCTCCAGGCAAGAACACTGGAGTGGGTTGCCATTTCCTTCTCCAATGCATGAAAGTGAAAAGTGAAAGTGAAGTCGCTCAGTCGTGTCCTACTCTTCGCGACCCCATGGACTGCAGCCCACCAGGCTTCTCTGTCCATGGGACTTTCCAGGCAAGAGTACTGGAGTGGGGTGCCATTGCCTTCTCCCATGAATGAACCTAGAGATTACCATATTGAGTGAAGTAAATCAGAGAAAAACACATATCATATGATATCACTTACATGTGGAATTTAAAAACAATGATACCAAGGAACTTATTTACAAAACAGAAATGACTCACAGACAAAACAAATAAACTTTTGGTTACCAAGGGGACATTGTTTCCTTTCTAAAATTGCTTGTTCCGAGTCTAATTTGTGTCTGTGTTTATACCATTTGGTGTTCTTTTTAATTTTTTCTTTCTTTTAAATATTATTGGGCATTTTTCTGTCACTCAGCATGTTACTTGTAACAATTTGGTCCTTTGAAACCTTGCTTTTAAGGTTTGTTAAAGCGATTCTGGACAGCCTTTAGTCTAGGGTTAATTTGGCCCCATCACTGAGGCAATGTTTTATTAGGACTGACAAATTTTCTGCATACTAGTAAGGCTTTCTACCCTAGCTGCTGGGAGTACAAACTATGCTTGTCCCTGTGTACACTCTGGGGATTATTCTGCTTATTCCTTTCCAGTGGTTCTTTGCCCAGTGTTGGGCTGCTTCCTGATACACAGGTGCAGATCAACGCTGAGCCAGTAACTTGACGGGACATTTCAGCACATCTCCTGCGCTCTCTCTTCATACAGTTCTCTCCTTCCTGGTACTCAGCCTTGCAAATCCTATTTATCTTGGCTTTTCCAGAATTTTAAATTCTTAAACTCAGCAAGTCTTCCACGTTCTGTCTTCCTTCTGTTGATATTCAGAAACTTGCTCTGAGAGCATTCAAAGGTCTCAATTTATTTGTTTCCCTTTTCTTACAAACCACTGACCTGTGTTATCTGTTGTTCAATGCCTGAAAACTGTTGTTTCATATATTCGGTATAGTTTTCTAGTTGTGCAATGTGGGAGATAAATCCCCATCTCTGTTATTCCATCAAACAGAAGCAGATGTCCTCATGCTAAAATCAGACAAACTTGGATTTAAGGTACATATCTTTAAGGTGGAGTGTTATAACTCATCACCCATTTCATAAATTTTGACTGTCTACCGTGTGCTGACACTTTTATATAACTGAGTAATTTTAAAAGAGTCAATATTTCTGTTCTCCAAAAATTTCTAATAGAATGCAGAAATAGACTAATAAATATCTCAAAATAAAATGATCAATAGTAAGTGCTGTATTATCAAAATTTAATAAATTTCATTGCTTCAAAAATAGTGAGAGCTGTAGAGAGAAGAAAAGAAGGGTGATATATAGTAAATATTAAGTGCCTATCTGATCAGATTTCTGAGACACTGCTATTTCAGCTAAGATAAAAATACAAGAAGGAAACTGCCATGCACAAAACTGGGCAAAGGGCATTCCAGAAGGTGGAAATCACTATTGCAGACACTCAGTAGTGAAAAACCTCGACCTACTTGAGAAGTAAGGAAATGGCCAGTGTGTTCAGAGGTGATGGGGAAAGAGGAGAAAGATACCGAGAGACAGGCTCAAGCCGAATTTGAATACTTTGTGAGCAGAGCTAAAAGTGCGGATTTACTCCAAGTGGGGTAGGGACGCAAATCTGTTGGAAGGGTTGAGCAGTGAGGCTCGTTCAACTAAACAGCAGAGTTATTTTAGAATACTATGTGAGAACCAAGAGTAGAATCCGGAGATCACTTGAGAATTCACTTCAGTAATCTAGGCAAGATATAACTGGCTTATTAGGATTGTTAATGAAGAGAGTGCAAAGTGAATGGATTTAAAATTAGTGTAGACAATGGAATATGATTCAGTCATAAAAAATAATAAAATAATTCCATTTGCAGCAAAATGGATAGACCAAGAGATTATCATACTAAGTGAAGCAAATCAGAGAAAGACAAATATGATATTTCTTATATGTGGAATTTAAAAGAAATATATACAAGTTATTTACAAAACAGAAAGAGACTCATAGACATAGAAAATAAATTACGGTTACCAAAGGAGAAAGTAGGGGGAGGGATAAATTAGGAGTTTGGGATTAACATATACGCACTACTATACATAAACTAGATAAATAGCAAGGACCTACTGTACAGCACAGGGAACTCTATTCAATATTCGCATTTAACCTATATGGGGAAATAATCTGAAATAGAATAGATACATGTATACGATTAACTGAACTGGGCTTCCCTGGTGGCTCAAATGGTAAAGAATCTCCCTGCAGTGCAGGACACCTGGGTTCAATCCCTGGAAAATCCCCTGGAGAAGGGAATGGCAACCCACTCCAATATTCTTGCCTGGAGAATTCCATGGACCAAGGAGCCGGGTGAGCTACACTCCACGGGGTTGCAAAGAGTTGGATAAAGATGCAAAGATGGGCCCAATAAGGGACAGAAAGGGTATAGACCTAACAGAAGCAGAAGATATTAAGAAGTAGCAAGAATACACAGAAGAAATGTACAAAAAAGGGTCTTGATGACCTGGATAAACACAATGGTGTGATCATTCACCTAGAGCAAGACATCCTGGAGTGTGAAGTTAAGTGGGCTTTAGGAACAATTACTGCCAACAAGCTAGTGGAGGTGACAGAATTCCAGCTGAGCTTTTTAAAATCCTAAAAGGTGATGCTGTTAAAGTGCTGCACTCAATATGCCAGTAAATTTGGAAAACTTAGCAGTGGCCACAGGACCGGAAAAGGTCCGTTTTCATTCCAATCTCAAAGAAGGGCAATGCCAAAGAATGTTCAAACTACCACACTATTGTGCTCATTTCACATGCTAGCAAGGTAATATTCAAAGTCCTTTAAGCTAGGCTTCAGCAGTACATGAAACGAGAACTTGCAGACGTATAATCTGAATTTAGAAAAGGTTGAGGAACCAGAGATAAAATTGCCAACATCTGTTGGCTCATAGAGAAAGAAAGGAAATTCCGGAAAAAGTATTTACTTCTGCTTTATTGATGGTGCCAAACCTTTGACTGTGTGGATTACAAACAGTGAGAATACAAGACCAACTTACCTGCCTCCTGAGAAACCTGTATGCAGGTCAAGAAGCAACAGTTAGAAATGACATGGAACAATGGACTGGTTCAAAATTGGGAAAGGAGAATGTCAAGGCTGTATATTGTCACCCTCCTTATTTAACTTCCATGCAGAGTATATCATGCAAAATGCCGGGCTGGATGAAGCACAAGCTGGAATCAAGATTGCCAGGAGAAATATCAATGACCTTGATATGCAGATGAAACTACACCAATGGCAAAAAGTGAAGAGGAACTAAAGAGCCTCTTGATGAAGGTGAAAGAGGAGAGTGAAAAAGCTGTCTTAAAACTCAACATTAAAAAAACTAGGTTCATGGTATCTGGTCCTAATACCTCATGACAAATAGATGAGGAAACAATGCAAACAGGGACAGATTTTATTTTCTTGGACTTCAAAATCACTATGGACAGCAACTGCAGCAATGAAATTAAAAGACACTTGCTCCTTGGAAGAAAAGCTATGACAAACCTAGACAGTGTATTAAAAAGCAGAAACATCACTTTGCCAACAAATGTCCATATAATCAAAGCTATGGTTTTTCCAGCATTCATGTGCAGATGTGAGAGCTGGACCATAAAGAAGTCTGAGTGCCAGAGAAGTGATGCATTCAAACTGTGGTATTGGAGAAAATTCTTGACAGTCCCTTGGACTGCAAGGAGATCAAACCAGTTAATTATAAAGGAAATCAGTCCTGAATATTCATTGGAAAGACTGATGCTGAAGCTCCAATACTTTGGCTACCTTATGCAAAGAGCTGACTCATTGGAAAAGACCCTGATGCTGGGAAGGATTGGGGGTAGGAAGAGAAGTGGGTGACAGAGCATGAGATTGTTGGACGGCATCATTGACTCAATGGACATGAGTTTGAACAAACTCTGGGAGACAAGGAAGGACAAGAAAGCCTAAAGTGCTGCAGTCCATGGGGTCGCAGAGTTGCCACAACTGAGTGAATGAACAACAAATAACTGGATCACTTTGCTGTACATCTGAAACAAACACAACATTGTAAATCAACTATACTCCAACACAAAATAAAAATTATTAAAAGCAAAGACACATTGGAGATAGCCAGGGAAATCTGAAGAATGGTGAGGATATTAGATGATAGTAAAAATTTTCTGCTAATTTTGCTAGGTATCACAATATCAATACTGTGGTTATATAAGAAAATGCCGTTTTTGTAGAAGTGCTTCTTAAATATTTAAGAATGGGGTTTTGCTTTAAAAGAAACACAGTAAATATGGCAGAATGTTATTAATGTTAAAAATCTAGGTGCTGAGGAAAAAAAAAACTTCAAGTTACAAATAACTTCTAAGTGATTTACACTATTCCATAGCACAAAAAAGGTTTCACAGGTGGTGCTAGTGGTAAAGAACCTGCCTGCCAATACAGTACATGCAGATTCAATCCCTGGGTTAGGAAGATCCCTAGAGGAGGGCATGGCAACCCATTCCAGTATTCTAGCCTGGAGAATCTCATAGAAAGAGGAGCCTGGTAAGCTATGGTCCACAGGGTGACAGGGTCGGACACACTGGAGTGACTTAGCATGTATGCAGAACATAAAGAACAAAAGCTAGCTCCACATTTTAAATGAAGTCAGCAAAACTCAAAAATATTACTTATCAATAAAAACAAAAAAAAGGTAAAATTTCAGTCCAGCCCCACTTATAAATATTCATATAAATATCCTAAATAAAATGTTAACAATTAGAATCCAAGAAAATATGGAAAGCCTTTATATCCATGATCAACAGATTCAATCCAAGAATGCTAGGCAATTCAGTAGAAAATCTATTGCTGTAAATGATCATTATTATAATGAGCAAGTGAGGAATATTATTGTTCCCATAGATTTCCCAAAAAGTATTTAGTAAAACTCAATATTCATTTCTGATTTTTTAATGAAAGGATTATATGGGTTTTACCTAACACACTACACGCTCTCACATGCACACACATACAAACTCATGGTATATATCTATACATAAAACTTAAAGTCTGTACTGGGCTTAATTGTGTATCTAAGAAGGTTAATTCTGGAAGATATGATCAAATAATCTTAGGAATTTCTCCATTAAGAACATCCTTAAAAGTTTGTGAAATGTAAAAGACATAAAAGACATCTTAAGAACTCTGAGTCACCATATAAAAGAAAATTGTTTAAATTATTTAATGGATAAACTAACAAATCTGAGACTTCTTTTCCCAGCTCACCTATTATCATGGTTCAGAAGATTTTCTTCTCTCATTATCAGTTCTGAATATCTGTACTAAAAAATTTCCATTCAAATCAAGAACATGACTGTCATCTAGCCATTGCAGTTAGATAATAGAATAAAGTATGATATCTAGCTATTAAAGAAGTGAAATTATTATTATACAGATAATATACTTGAATAGAATTTTCAAGAAAACATTGAAAAATATGTTGAGTTTAGTAGATCAGTGAAATAGGATAGAAAACCCAGAAATAAACCCATGCACCTATGGTCAATTAATCTATGACTAACAACAGACTGGTTCCAAATTGGGAAAAGAGTACATCAAGGTTGTATATTGTCATCCTGCTTATTTAACTTATATGCAGAGTACATCATGTGAAATGCCAGGCTGGATGAAGCACAAGCTGAAATCAAGATTGCTGGGAGAAATATGAATAACCTCATGCAGATGACACCACCCTTATGGCAGAAAGTGAAGAACTAAAGAGCCTCTTGATGAAAGTGAAAGAGGAGGCTGAAAAAGCTGGCTTAAAACTCAACATTCAGAAAACGAAAATCATGGCATATGGTCCCATCAATTCATGGCAAATAGATGGGCAAACAATGGAAAGAGTGAGAGACTTTATTTTTGGGGGCTCCAAAATCACTGCAGATGGTGACTGCAGCCATGAAATTAAAAGACACTTGCTCCTTGGAAGAAAAACTATGACCAACCTAGACAGCATATCAAAAAGCAGAGATACTACTTTGCCAACAAAGATTTGTCTACTCAGAGCTATGGTTTTTCCAGTAGTCATGTATGGGTGTGAGAGGTGGACTATAAAGAAAGCTGAGCACCAAAGCATTGATGCTTTTGAACTGTGGTGTCGGAGAAGACTCTTGAGATTCCTTGGACTGCAAGGAGGTCAAATCATTCAATCCTAAAAGAAATCAGTCCTGAATATTCATTGGAAGGACTGATGCTGAAACTGAAACTCCAATACTTTGGCCACCTGATGGGAAGAACTGACTCCTAGGAAAAGACTTTGATGCTGGGAAAGATTGAAAGGGGGAGGAGAAGGGATGACAGAGGATGAGATGGTTGGATGGCATCATCAACTCGATAGACATGTGTTTGAGCACACTCTGGGAGTTGATGATGGACAGGGAATCCTGGCATGCTGCAATCCGTGGGGCTGCAAAGAGTTGGACACGACTGAGCGACTGAACTGAACTGAAAGAGCTTTCCAGGTGGCGCTAGTGGTGAAGAATCAGCTTGCCAACACAGGAGACACAGGAGAGGCGGTTCTGATCCCTGGGTCGGGAAGATGCCCTGGAGAAGGAAATGGCAATGCACTCCAGTTTTCTTGCCTGGAGAATCTCATGGACAGAGGAGCCTGGTAGGCTCCGTCCATAGGGTCACACAGAGTCTGACACAACTGAAGCGACTTAGCACACAAAGAGGCAAGACTACAGAGTATTGGAAAGACAGTCTTTTCAACAAATGGTGCCGGGAAAACTAGGCAGCTACATGTTAAAAAAATGAAACTAGATCATTCTTTAACACCATACACAAATATAAACTCAAAATGGATTAAAGACCTAAATGTGTGACCCAAAATATAAAACTCCTGGAGGCAAACATAGGCAGAACACTCTCTCACATAAATCGTAGCAGTATCTTTTTCAATCCATATTCCAGAATAATGGAAATAAAAACAAAAATAAACAAATGGGACCAACATAAACTCAAAAGCTTTTGCACAGCCAAGGAAACAATAAACAAAATGAAAATGCAACCTACAGATTGGGAGAAAATATTCGCAAGTGATGTGATTGACAAGCAATTAGTCTTCAAAATGTATAAATAGCACATGAAGCTTAACAGCATCAAAGCAAATGACCCAATCAAAAAATGGGCAGAAGACCTAAACAGACATTTCTCCAAAGAAGGCATATGATGGCTAAGAGGTATGTGAAAAGATGTTCAACGCTACTAATTATTAGAGAAATGCAAATCAAAACTACAGTCAGGTATGCTCTCACACCAACTAGAATGCCTATCATCAAAAAATCCACAAACAGTAAATGCTGGAAAGGGTGTGGAGAGAAGGGAAATCTCCAACACTGTGGGTGGGAATGTAAATTGGTAAGCAGCCAGTGTGGAGAGCAGCATGGTGGTTCCTTAAAACACTAAAACTGGCGCTACCATATGACCTTGCAATCCCACTCCTGGGCATATATACAGAGAAAAGCATGATCCAAAAGAATACATGTACCCCAATGTTCATTGCAGCACTGTTTACAATAACCAAGACGTGGAAGCAACCTAAATGTCCATCAGCAGAGGAATGGATAAAGAACATATGGTACATATATACAATGGAATATTACTCAGCCATTAAAAAGAACGAAATAATGCCATTTGCAGTAACATGGATGGACCTAGAGATTGTCATGCTGAGTGAAGTAAGTCAGACAAAGAAGGAGAAATATCATATGACATCCTTTATGTATGAAATCTAAAAAGGAATGATACAAATGAACTAACTTACAAAAGAGAAAGAGACTCATAGACTCAGAGAATGAAATTATGGTTACCAGGGGCAAAGACGGGGGGAAGGAATAGTTAGGGAGTTTTGGATGGACATACTGCTATAAATAAAATGGATAACCAACAAGGACCCAATGTATAGTACATGGAACTCTGCTCAGTGTTATATGGCAGCCTGATGGGGAGTTTAGCTGAGAATGGATACATGTGTATGTGTGACTGAGACCCTTCACTGTTCACCTGAAACTATCACAACATTGTTAATTGACTATACCGCAATTCAAAATAAAAAATTTAAAAAGAAAAAGAAAAATATGAGGTAAATTAAGAGTTTATAAAGGTGCCCAATAATAAAGTTAACATGTAAAAAGATTATTTTTAATAAGTAAAAATTAATTAGAAAATATAATGCTGCTGCTGCTAAGTCACTTCAGTCGTGTCCGACTCTGTGCGGCCCCATAGACAGCAGCCCACCAGGCTCCCCCATCCCTGGGATTCTCCAGGCAAGAACACTGGAGTGGGTTGCCATTTCCCTCTCCAATGAATGAAAGTGAAAAGTGAAAGTGAAGTCGCTCAGTTGTGTCCGACCCTCAGCGACCCCACGGACTGCAGTCTTCCAGGCTCCTCCGTCCATGGGATTTTCCAGGCAATAGAAGGATATAATTTATAATATTAATAATCCAAAATATCTAATTATCTAATTAATAATAGAAATATGTAGCACAAGTATGAGGAAAACTCAAACTACCAAGGTCCATAAAAGACTTAAATAAAAAGACAGTTCTTAATCTTACATCTAATGATAAATATTTTTAAAATGTCAATTCTTCCTATGAGGATTTATAAGTGCATTCGGTTCAGTTCAGTTCAGTTGCTCAGTCATGTCTGACTCTACACTAAATGGATGTTTCCTTAATTTGACAAAAATGATTCTAAACTTTAACTGGAAGTATAAATGTGGAAAAACATCTAGAGAATTCTAAAGAAAAAAGTATATGCTTTCATATAGAAAAATATATTACTAAACAGCATTTATAAAAATAACTGTATTGTTTAGAAATAGACTAATGTTAACGCAGCTGACCAGAGCAACTATGAAATAAATTTAAACATGTGAGAATTTAATGTAATAAATATGACATCTAAAGTGATATGGAGGGAGAAAGATTCATTATGCAAAAAAGATAATGATATGATAACTGAGTAACAATTTAGAAAAATAAAACATTCAAAATATATTCTGGGTTCACCAAATATTTGAGGAAAATTAAATCTTAAAATTATTAGAATAATGTATGTCAAGATTTGTACAATATCTTGTTGAGGACGTTCTTTCTAAGCTTCTAAGCATAATACACACACACAAAACAAAAGGAGATGGAGTGAGAAAGAAGAAAAGAAAGTATGAACAGAGCTTGACCAAATAACAAAGAGCTGCAGAAATACGATAAGTGAGTTTGAAGATAACCTCAGGAAGCAAAAAGAAATATTTATAATATCTATCACATATAGAGAACTCTAATTTCAATAAATTGATTAAAATATATTAAAACTATACACATCATGATAGGAAGAAAGACAGAAGAGTTGAAAGGCATTTCAGAAAGGAAAAGTATATATGACCAATGAACATTTGAAAGGATATCCATTTCAAAGAAAGAAACCAGGAATGAATATTTTGAAGAATGAAACACATGACAAAACTCAATATTTATAAGGCTTTGGAAACTTTATAGACAGTCTTAGTTGAAATATACATTTGAGTGACTTTTTAAAACAGCATTTAAAATATTCATGAAAATGGAAAACACATCTTTTTTTTTAGACTAGTGATCCAGCTACTATTGATAAAAACAAGAAAATAATCCTGCAAGCAACTCAACACTCAAATGAGAAGTGCATGGTTTATTTCGGTGTATTCTGTCTGTTTTGACATTAGCATTTTGGTATATTCAATTAATGAACTCAGATCCTCTTCTTTCTTTATGTTCTGAAGCATTTTAGTAAAAAGTAGAGACAACTGAAATGTTTATCAAAAGAGGCAAAAGAAAGCTACAATATCATTAAAATTGATGATGCAAATCTTTATTGATATTGTTGAATTTAAAAATGCAGGTTAGAAAACATTTCAAGTGATACAAGTTTTAGATTTGTAAAAATTCTCTCTTAAACTTTGAATTCCCTAATCTCTTCTCTGGGAAATAGCAGGTATTCAATAAATATTGAACAATTAACTAATTATTTCTATAAATTTTGCTTCAGGTTCAATATCAAGATTTTTTTAAGTTTAATGTTAAAATGAAATTATTTTAGTTCACATTTATAAACATGTAAAATTCATTGAAAATTAGAGTGAACATTGGATTCATTACCTTTCCTGCTTTAATACTGAGGAGACTACTGGAAACAAACATCACCATTAGTCAACTCATTGAGTTTAATTGAAATAATGTAAATGAAAGTACTTTGTAAACGGTTATGATATATACAAATAAGATAGTGTCATTAGTCATTTGTTCTGCCATATGATATAATAGTTTTGATTATATAAATGAAATTTTACTGTGGAATAAAGGCAAAACAACATGAACAGATAAAACTGCATACACTTCTTTAGGTGTGAACATGTACATACATATCCATGAAAAAGAATGTCAGTAAGCACGTTCATCTAACGGTTTGTAAGTTTTTGCCCTGAATTTTGGAATTTGGAGTGATTTTGTTTATTTTTACAAATATTCAGTATTATTTGTATGGTTAGTAAAACAGTGAAGCATTTAAATTTAGGGAAAAAGATGCATGTAACTTCATTTTAAAGTGAAACAGACAGAAAATAATTATGGAAAAGGCCTTTATCTTGAGGAACTAGGTCACCAAAGTCTAGGATAGCTTCAGGAGACTGGAGAGAAGCCAGATCGTAGGACTTTAAGAAAAGAATAAATAACAGAAGAGGTAGAAGAGATAAATTTGGAAATTTTTGGACTATTTGTCACTTTCCTCCTACTGCATTAAGCCCTTTGTTTTGCTCTAGTTTTAGCTCCCTATTTCCTTGCTCACATCACACTGAGTGATTTATATCACTTCCTTATGAGGAGGACTGCAGGCATAGAAAATGTTTCTTAAGTAGTTTAAAAATGCATAAACAAGGTCTAGAAGAGAAATATCATCTACTGGAGCATGAAGTATGTTCATTTCAATGCTACTTTGCTATCCTTTTTCAAAACTAATTTTTGAAAATCACTTTGTGTATGCCGTTTGTGTGTCTTCTGTCAAATTCCTAGTCATCTGCTGTTTTCTCTGTAACCTGCAGTCTTTCATCCATCTTTATATTTACTTCAGTTGTTTTCATTCTTTCTATCATTGCTTCCTTATTTGGGGGGGCCTATATGACATAATAAAACTGGAGACTTAGTGTTGTTTTCCTGACTGAAAAGTGCATTATGTAGAATACAGTAATCAATTTAATTTGTAAAAGTCACAGCACATCAAAACAACAACAAAGGAAGGATGAACTAAAGAAATAAGACCACACAGAGTTAATACCACCTGATGAACAAATGGTGTACGTTGGGTATTTATCCAAGTAATGGATGAATGCCATTTACACTTTCATCCTTTTTTAACAACACTGGTATCAGTCCAGTTCAGTTGTTCAGCCGTGTTCAACTCTGCAACCCCATGGACTGCACCACATCAGGCCTCCCTGCCCATCACCAACTCCCAGAGTTCACTCAGACTCATTTCCATTGGGTCAGTGATACCATCCAACCATTTCATCCTCTGTTTTCCCCTTCTCCTCCTGCCTTCAATCTTTCCCAGCATCAGGGTCTTTTCAAATGAATCAGTCCTTTGCATCAGGTGGCCAAAGTATTGGAGCTTCAGCTTCAGCATCAGTCCTTCTAATGAATATTCAGGACTGACTGCCTTTAGGATGGACTGGTTGGATCTCCTTGCAGTCCAAGGGATTCTCAAGAGTCTTCTCCAACACCACAGTTCAAAAGCATCAATTCTTCGGGGCTCAGCTTTCTTCACAGTCCAACTCTCACATCCATACATGACCACTGGAAAAACCATAGCCTTCACTAGACAGACCTTTGTTGGCAAAGTTGTCTCTGATTTTTAATATGCAGTTTAGGTTGGTCATAACTTTTCTTCCAAGGAGTAAGCATCTTTTAATTTCATGGCTGCAGTCACCATCTGCAGTGATTTTGGAGCCCCCCAAAATAAAGTCTGACACTGTTTTCCCATCTATTTGCCATGAAATGATGGGACCAGATGTCATGATCTTCGTTTTCTGAATGTTGAGCTTTAAGCCAACTTTTTCACTCTCCTCTTTCACTTTCATCAAGAGGCTCTTAGTTTTTTGTTTTCTGCCATAAGGGTGGTGTGATCTGTATATCTAAAGTTATTGATATTTCTCCCAGCAACCTTGACTCCAGCTTGTGCTTCATCCAGCCCAGCATTTCACATGATGCACTCTGCATATACCTTAAATAAGCAGGGTAACAATATACAGCCTTGACATACTCCTTTCTCAATTTGGAACCAGTCTGTTGTTCCATGTCCAGTTCTAACTGTTGCTTCCTGACCTGCATACAGATTTCTCAGGAGTCAGGTCAGGTGGTCTGGTATGCCCATCTCTTTAAGAATTTTCCACAGTTTGTTGTGGTCCACATAGTCAAAGACTTTGGCGTAGTCAATAAAGCAGAAGTAGATGTTTTTCTGGAACTCTCTTGCTTTTTTGATGATCCAACGGATGTTGGCAATTTGATCTCTGGTTCCTCTGGCTTTTCTAAATCCAGCTTGTACATCTGGAAATTCACGGTTCATGCACTGTTGAAGCCTGATATACTGATATAAGAATTACCATTTTACATGGGGGGAGGGGCAGGGAGAAAGGCATTGCATTATATAATAGTAATTTGTTCTTATTTATTGTAAATCCTAGTACATTGTTTGCTCCCTTGTTTACTCCAAGTTCTGTTGCTACTCTCCCTCCAGGTGATGTTGTTCTGTCTCTACAGCTCCACTCACTGGGTCTGTAACAGAAGCCTCCCAACAGCCTCCTTACCTTTGATCTGGCTCCCTCCTAAAGTGGATTCTACATGCAGCAGCCAGAGATGTCTTTTTAGATGCTAATTTAAGCATAGTAATTTTCAGCTCAAAACTCTTAAATGTCTTCCAATGTTACTTAGGAGAAAAACTATGTCATTAAATTTAAATTGTTAAAATTGTTAACATGACCTGTGAGGTTCTCTATGACCTGGCCTGGGTCAGTTTTCACTTGTTTCCTCTGGAAGACCTTCTCTTGTACTTGCAGCAGATAATCTGATTCTCTGGCTAACTGCCGCTTCCAACCTTCTTTGCTGGGGCCTCTTGAACAAAGAAACTGAAAAGCTCAAAATTATACTACTCATACTTCCTTGCCACCTGTGTTCTGAATGTGACTTGTGTTTACCAAATATAAGCTCCCATGGATGGTTTGATTTTGGAACTGAGTTAACTGAAGAGAAAAGCAGGGTGCAAGGCACCTATTTTTATGGTATATATCTTAGCAGAGGGGACATGATCCTGTGGTCAGCAGTAAGAATGGTCCAATTCTGTGGTGTGGCTTTGGAGACAGTTCATGGCACCTCATTCTAGGGTCTGTGGTTTCACCACTCATTCTGAAAACCATTTAATATTCTATAACAAATACCTTTTTGCTTAAGCTATCTAATATAGCTTCTGCTATCTTCAGCCTGAACCTTGACTGCTATAGGGCCTGTCCTCAGTGTAAATCAGGCCCTCTGTTCCAGTCTTTTATTATACTTGACATTTCTTTCAGAGTACTTGTTATAATTTGTAATTACATATTTACTTGAATATTTGTCTCAGTTGCTAGATTCTCAGCTTCATGAGAATATGGTAGGTGTTTAATATATAATGGTTGAAGAAGTTAGTAAAAAAAAACCAAAACCAAAATTGTTTGAGATTCTTCTTTATTTACTGCCCGATTATCTGCTTTCCTTGGGTTCCAGAACTTTAGATATATTTGTTGTTTAGATGTAACTGCTGTAGAGGCCCTTGGAGAACAAAGAGGGGAAACCAGTCCATCCTAAAGGCAATCAGTCCTAAATATTCATTGGAAGGACTGATGCTGAAACTGAAGCTCCAATACTTTGGCCACCTGATACAAAGGGCTGACTCACTGGAAAAGACTAATGCTGGGAAATATCGCAGGCAGGAGGAAAAGGGGGTAACAGAAGATGAGGTGTTGGATGGCATCACTGACTCAATGGACATGAGTTTGAGCAAACTCTGGCAGATAGTAAAGGACAGGGAAGCCTGGAATGTTGCAATCCATGGGGTCACAAAAAGTCAGACATGATTTAGGTATTCAACAACAACAGCAACTGCTAGTGAGCATCCTTATTCATTTTACATTCATCCAAAGCAATCTTGCATTATTTCACCTCAGCAGTATAGACTCCCTAGCAGTTCCTTCTTGAATCTGATCTCACTACAATGACTAGGGTTAAATTAAAATTTTACAACATCCACTACTGAAGATAAAATGTATGCTGCAGAGAAAGTATATGGATAGTTGAGCACAAGAAATCTGGCATGAGATTTGGATAATTTGATCAATGTGCCCCTGCTACACAAAGTATTGTCTGAATTTTCTGATACCAACTAAAAAAAGAAAAAAAGGCCAGTGACGGGAAAGAGTAGAATTATTATTGAAATATGTTTTTCCCTCTATTGTATCATATGCTTTACAATTTGGACAAATCAGAACAGATGTTTTATGTTAAAGGATGAAAAATATTTAGATTTAGAAAATCATCCATTGTTTTCCATTTCAGATGAAGAAGATCAGTGAATAGATGCTGCAAATAGATGAAACAAAAGGAAATAAGGCAGCTAAATCATGGAAAGACTGAGCTAGCAGTCTCAGAAGTCTTACCTTTTATGATTGGCATTTACAAGTATTCTCATATGCAGATCGAACTCATCTTTTGGTGACCTTTGAAAACAGCAAATCTGTTCTTCTTCCCAGATTCCTTATATTAGGGAATGAAATTATCCACCCAGAAACCCATCAACTTTGATTCTTCTCTCTTCCTCATGGATGCATCTTCTCCATCCAATTTGTCAATAGCCACAGTTCTTAAAATTTTCCTCTTAATCTTTTTATTTTGCTCTACTTTTGTCAGTATTATAAAACAGTCTCCTAATTGGGTTTCCATCACTTCAATTTAAAATGATATGTCTAAAATCCAAATATTATCATGCTACTCCCTTGCTTAGAATCCTTTAGTGGACTCCCTTTTTAATCAGCCCAGATGCTTTATGATTCCTTCTCATGCCTTACACTCCCCCGTCCATGCACACGTTGCCCTGTCTTCACCGAAATACTTTAAATTCCCAGAATGCACTAGGTCATCTCCCTACTCCCTAGCCCCAAGGTTCCGGCACACACTGTTCTACATCCCTGATATCCGATCCCGTACTCTTTGCTTGGCTAACTCCAACTCATTTTACACTTCAGAGTTCAGTTTAGGCATCACGTCTTTTAAGCAATCTTTCCCAAACTTTCATAACTGGGTTATATTTTAGCCTCATAGTTTCCTAAAATTTCTATCCCCACCATAATTTGGCTTCCAGGGTGGTGCAGTGGTAAAGAACCTGCCTGACAATGCAGAAGATGCAAGAGCTGTAGGTTTGATCCCTGAGTTGCGAAGATCTCCTGGAGAAGGAAATGGCAACCCACTCCAGTATTCTTGCCTGGAAAATCCCAGGAACAGAGGAACCTTGCGGGCAATAGTCCATGGGGTCACAAAAGAGTTGGACATGACTGAGTGACTGAGCACCCTAATTTATCACCATCCTGAATTTCCCTCTTTACATTCTTGTCTATAACCATTAAGTTTGACTTAACATTAAAAATAATAACAACAGTTATTTAAACAAGTTGGAGGTTTATTTTTATCTTATGTAAAGAAAACCCAGAAGTGAGCAGCCCTGAACTTGTGTGACAGCTTCAAGCTCATCAGATTTCTAGGACCCTTCAATTTTTCTGAACTGAAACACTCAGCATATGGTTTCCATACCTAAAGTTGCCATATATCCAAGATAACTCCAGCCATCACATCTGCTTATCAGACAGCAGGAAGGAAGAGAATACAGTAGATATAACGTATATTCAAGCTGTTAAGTTTCCTGCTAAGGTACTTTCCTGGAAGTCTCACCCAATACCTTAGCTCACTTCTTGTTGGCTAACCCTAACTACAGAGTGACTAGGAAATATTATATTCTAATTGGGCATATTGCTGCTTGGCTTTATATTGTGATTCTACTAGAAAGGAAGAAAGGAAGGAGGGATATTGAGTAGGCATCCAGCAATCACTGCTACCCTGGGGTATCTACACTGTAAGGACAGAGATTGTTTCCTTGTATGGGGCTTCCCTTGTAGCTCAGTTGGTAAAGAATCTGCCTGCAATGCAGGAGACCTGGGTTCGATTCCTGGGTCAGGAAGATCCGCTGGAGGAGGACATGGCAACCCACTCCAGCATTCTTGCCTGGAGAATCCCATGGACAGAGGAGCCTGGCAGGCTGTAATCCATGGGGTTGCAAAGAGTTGGACACAATTGAACGACTAAACCACCACCACCATCATAGTCAGGCATGAGCACCACACCACACACTGAAAAGATGTTCAGTAAATACTGGCTAAACTAAATATCTAAATAGTTTACAGATAAACAGTGCAACATAGGTCATGCTAATATATTAGATTGTGGTTCTTTTGTATGAAACAGAGAATCTCCAAAATATGTTTGTTTTTGAAGCTGTGTAATTCATTTTTATTTTCTAAATAAAATGCTACCTAGAACCCAGTATGAAGGAATAGAAATGGAATGTTCAGGTTAGAGACATGCAGCCTGCATGCTTAGTTGACTTATACTCTTAAATTTCCTAGGAGGAGCCCTGGGATATTTCCTTGGAACTCATCAGCTTCTCAAATGACAATTTGAAAACAATTGAACTCATGATCCCACCAGAAGAGGAGTTTATGAACTTAACAACACAATAAAAATTCTATCATATTACCATGAAATAATCAGCCCAATTGGTTTTCAGTAAAAACTAAGCCAACTTCACTAAAAATGGAGCTACCGTATTATCCAGCAATCCTATTCCAGGGAATATATCTGGAGAAAAGCATAGTTCAAAATGATGCATGCACCCCAATGTTCACAGCAGCACTATTTACAATTGCCAAGACATTCAGTTCAGTTCAGTCGCTCAGTCGTGTCCAACCCTTTGTGACCCCATGAATCCGCCAGGCCTCCCTGTCCATCACCAACTCCCGGACTTCACTCAGACTCACGTCCATTGAGTCAGTGATGCCATCCAGCCATCTCATCCTCTGTCGTTCCCTTCTCCTCCTGCTCCCAATCCCTCCCAGCATCAGAGTCTTTTCCAATGAGTCAACTCTTTGCAGGAGGTGGCCAAAGTACTGGAGTTTCAGCTTCAGCATCATTCCTTCCAAAGAAATCCCAGGGCTGATCTCCTTCAGAATGGACTGGTTGGATCTCCTTGCAGTCCAAGGGACTCTCAAGAGTCTTCTCCAACACCACAGTTCAAAAGCATCAATTCTTCGGTGCTCAACTCTCTTCACACTTCAACCCTCACATCCATACATGACCACTGGAAAAATCATAGCCTTGACTAGACGGACCTTTGTTGGCAAAGTAATGTCTCTGCTTTTCAATATGCTATCTAGGTTGGTCAAACTTTTCTTCCAAGGAGTAAGCATATTTTAATTTCATGGCTGCAATCACCATCTGAAATGATTTTGGAGCCCCAAAAATAAAGTCTGACACTGTTTCCACTGTTTCCCCATCTATTTCCCATGACGTGATGGACCCAGATGCCATGATCTTAGTTTTCTGAATGTTGAGCTTTAAGCCAACTTTTTCACTCTCCTCTTTTACCTTCATCAAGAGGCTTTTTAGTTCCTCCTCACTTTCTGCCATAATGGTGGTGTAATCTGCATATCTGAGGTTATTGATATTTCTCCCGGCAATCTTGAGTCCAGCTTGTGCTTCTTCCAGCCCAGCGTTTCTCATGATGTACTCTGCATATAAGTTAAATAAGCAGGGTGACAATATACAGCCTTGACATACTCCTTTTCTTATTTGGAACCAGTCTGTTGTTCCATGTCCAGTTCTAACTGTTGCTTCCTGACCTGCATACAGATTTCTCAAGAGGCAGGTCAGGTGGTCTGGTATTCCCATCTCTTGAAGAATTTTCCACAGTTTATTATGATCCACACAGTCAAAGGCTTTGGCATAGTCAATAAAGCAGAAATAGATGCTTTTCTGGAAATCTCTTGCTTTTTCCATGATCCAGCGGATGTTGGCAATTTGATCTCTGGTTCCTCTGCCTTTACTAAAACCAGCTTGAACATCAGGAAGTTCACGGTTCACATATTGCTGAAGCCTGGCTTGGAGAATTTTGAGCATTACTTTACTAGTGTGTGAGATGAATGCAATTGTGCAGTAGTTTGTGCATTCTTTGGCATTGCCTTTCTTTGGGATTGGAATGAAAACTGACCTTTTCCAGTCCTGTGGCCACTGCTGAGTTTTCCAAATTTGCTGGCATATTGAGTGCAGCACTTTCACAGCATCATCTTTCAGGATCTGAAATAGCTCAACTGGAATTCCATCACCTCCACTAGCTTTGTTTGTAGTGATGCTTTCTAAGGCTCGCTTGACTTCACATTCCAGGATGTCTGGCTCTAGGTCAGTGATCACACCATCGTGATTATCTGGGTCGTGAAGATGTTTTTTGTATGGTTCTTCTGTGTATTCTTGCCACTTCTTCTTAATATCTTCTGCTTCTGTTAGGTCCATACCATTTCTGTCCTTTATCGAGCCCATGTTTGCATGAAATGTTCCCTTGGTATCTCTAGTTTTCTTGAAGAGATCTCTAGTCTTTCCCATTCTGTTGTTTTCCTCTATTTCTTTGCATTGATCGCTGAAGAAGGCTTTCTTATCTCTTCTTGCTATTCTTTGGAACTCTGCATGCAGATGCTTATATCTTTCCTTTTCTCCTTTGCAAGTAATCTAAATGTCCATTGACAGATGAATGGATAAAGTAGATGTGGTATTTATATACACAATGGCATATTACACAGTCATTAAAAAGAATGAAATAATGCCATTTGCAGCAACATGGATGAACCTTGAGATTATCATACTAAGTAAAGCAAGTCAGAGAAAGAAACCTTTCTTATGATACCACTTACATGAAGAATATTAAAAAATGATACAAATGAACTTATTTTAAAATGATTCAAATGAACTTATTTATAAACCATAAACAGAGAATGCACCTGTGGTTACCAAGGGGGAAGTGTGAAGTGATAGACTGGGAGTTAATATGTACATGGGATTGATATGTACATGCTGCTATATTTAAAACAGATAACCAACTTGTGGTAGGTCTAAGGACCTACCATAAGAAAAAGAAATTAAGCCAACTTCTTAAGTCTCTGACAATTACATCATCCATTCTTGGAACACAGAAAGGCTGTGTCAAAATTTTGAAGTAAGGAAGGATGGCATTGTGAGAGAAAACACAAAATAGAACTCTGTAGTCTATATGGAATATTGAAAAGCAAATGTACAGTCCCTTTAATTTCAATTGTGCTCCTCCTTCAAGCTGTAGGTCATACTCTAGTTTATTCAGAACGTCTTCACTAATATTCCCTGACTGTCCACTTCTAAACTAGATGCAGGGGCTGAGTGGCACTTGAAGATCATCTGCTCTAGAGGAGATACAGTATATAGCATTGAGGAGTGAAGCTGGAATGAAGAAAATCAAGCTGACGCTGGATTACAATTATTCTTCAGATAATCAGACAGCTAAAAATTAAGTATCAGGCAAAAAGATAAACTATATTAGCACAGAGCTAATAGATTTTGAAAAAAAGGTAAGAGAGTACACAGAATAGCTAGAATGTAGGAACTTTTTATGAGATACCTGTGACACCATTGTAATAGCTGCAGTTTATTGTAACTCTAATATGTGCTAATATTTTTATATGAATTTTATATATGCTATTCTTAATCCTCACAGCAACCTTAAAAGAATGCTATTATTATCCAATTTTAAAAATACCGAAGCTATGACTTTAAAAAGAGAAATATTTGGGTTAGAAACAAGGGACTAACTGTAGTTCTACCCCATGTTCTTTACAACACCAAGATGATGCAGTGATTGCTGAATTATAGTGCTCTCAGCTAAGGTCCTCTTCTTTGGTCAGTTTGGCTAATCTCTCTGCAGAGAGATGTTTAAAACATCTCTTATAACTAATGTATTTTAGGGTGAGGACTGCAAAACTCCATATTTAATGGTAATTATTTCTATTTACTTTCACACTATGAACTAAGAAGTCTATACAAACATTAACTCATAAGCCATGAGCAAATGGGTGGTAAACAATATTGGCATTTATTATTTTTGATATTGGTATTTATTATTTTCATAGTGCAGTCTATCTCCTTCTCCTTCTTTTATCATCTCCTAAACATAGCATCATATTCCTACTGAAAGAACCTCCTTTCATTGCTCAGAAATGACCTTGTGTCAGTGCACAAGGACTTTCTATTGGGGATAAAATTAGGAGTTTAAATAGCAATTAATTAAGGAAAAAAGATGCTAGAGTAGTCCTTCCCCATTCATCACCACCCCACCACCCATATAGTTACCTCTTTTTCATCTTACATTTCCTCCTGTTTCCTCACTGCCTAGATTTCCACCCTCATCCTCACTGGAAACCAGGGTGAACCCAGCCGTGACTAAATCACTGGACCATCTCATCTCCATCTAATTCATTGGTTGCTGATTGACTGAAAGGCCAACTTCTCTTTTTTAGACTATCTCTGTTAAGTTCATCAATGAATCAGGCATCATCAAACAAATAGCCACTGGATCTGCTTAATAAAGAGACAACTATTACCAAAGCAGAAGCACTTGCACTTTTTCCTGGAGAAGTTGGTAGAAAGTTGCCCAAACGTTTCCACAGCTCTGCAGGACCACCACTTGAGTGGTCCAGTTTATCAAACTGTCTGAAATATTTTTATTTCAGACAGTTTGATTAGCTTATTTCAGACAGATTAATTAGCTTGACTTTCCTCCCTCCCATAGGTGGAATGCCTCAGGCTCCTTCCCACCAACAACTCTTTATTTTCAGTTGAGCACCTTTCCCAGCCTTCTGGATTCTGAGGCTTCAAAGAACAAGATGGCATGTGAAATAATAAAAAAAAAGCTATCTCAAGATTTTGTAACTAAGTAACACGATCAATTATTCATGTAATTTAAACTGAATAATTTACTTTCATTATTACTTCCATTACTATTATTATTTACTGACTTATTCAAATCTTTTAAAATCAATGTGGTTTTATTTATTTTTTTGTAACTTCAGTCATATAAACCATTGGCTCAAGTTATTCTGGGTAAGTAGAAATTATCCAAATTTTTAAATAGGTCCAATATACAAGATTTTGATTTTGAAATCCTATACTAGTTGAATTTCAAGCTCCTCTCAGGAACACATAGAAGAAGACAAATAAAGGGCTCGTGATTTTTGAATATTTCAGTCACTCCTCACTGGATTATGTTAGCACTTTTTCTGCATATGGTAAGCTACATTCTGCCATGCTTGCAGTCATTCATGTTTTTAAAAATGATCATTTCTTTGGTTATCCTTATCCACTTAGCATGGTGGTGGGTACACCCATGGCACTCAGTAAAAATGTACTTTGAGATCTATTTTGAAATGTATGACATTCTAGTGGGTTGGTTAAATAAATACCAGCTTCTCTTACTTCTTACACTAGTCATAATAATATAATGTATTCTCATGGAACATTAACAGTAGAACTTTGTTTTGTGATAGCCTTTCTCAAAAAGCAAATAATGGGCTATTTTTAAAGGCCCCAGACATTTATATTAAGTGCATCTGCTTCTTAATTGCCCTGAAAATCTCTCCCTCTCAGTCTAAGTGTCGTAAGTGGAATTTCCCTAAATGTAAGCAAGAGTTCAAAACTGACCACAAAGAAGCCAAAGCAGAATAAATTAAAAATGTGACTCCCTGCCATCCTGTAATGTTCTTACAGTAAAGGGGAAGTGCTGTGCTCTCTCCCTTAACTATTCCTTGGCTGATGGCTTTTCTTGGAAACATTTTCTTAGAGAAATCCTAAGAGCACATGTTTCCTTGAAAGGTTGTATGCTTTTGTTTGTATATGTTGACTTAGGAAGAAGATGAAAGAAATGCGGAAGACTAGAAACCCTGCAGTTAGTGCAGGGAAGGGGGAAGTAGGGAGGGATTTGTGTTTGCAAGTCCCTATTTTGGCCAAGTGTTAGCACATAATCTAGCTTTTATTATCTTAGGTGATATTATTGCCCATTTTATAGATGAGGAAATCACTGAAAGGCTAATTAAATTGCTTAAATGTACATTTTTTAAGCAAAAAGATAGAACTTGACGTTAACAGATTAAAACAGAACAGTCAGGCTTTTGAGAATGAGCATCTGTGTGGCTTCTCTTCATCAATCAACAGAACAGATCAACCTGGACTGGATTTCAGTAGGGCAGGCATGAGTGCTACACTCCAGCTTCATCTCCTTTAACTGATGTCCAGTTAACAAAAGATTAATACCATAAGCAGAGAGGCAGCTTCACATGTGACTGCCTCTAGAAAAGGAGGCACATAGCTTTCAATTAATACTCAAATGTTAATAGCAGTTATGGTACTATGTTTATCAAGCATGGGTCAAGCTGTTTACATATAATTTCTATCTGATCCACAATAACCTTAAAAAATATTATCATTTACATTTTAAATATGAAGCACTGTAACTTAGAGGAAGTAGATAATTATCTTATACTAGATGGAAAGGCCAGTATTTGATACCAAGTTTCTATCCTTAAATCTAGTAGCAATCATTTTTCAGCATCACTTATGAAATGAAAAGTAATTATTATCTGGACATTAATTGGTTTGGGGGCCACCTAGCCCCACAAGGTTAGTATTTTTTGGTAATCTTACCCTTAGTTCCCTACTCTAAGCCCATGTGCTTTTCAACGGTTGACTAGGTTTCCAGATGCATAAGGGGACTCAAATTGATCTGAATTGGTCAGCATGCCCCATCTTGTCCATAATTATGGGTTCATTATAGGCTTGTATGCAAATGATAGCTGCTAAATCATGAGCTAGTATTTGGACTTCTGGGAAAGAGAAGTTTTCTCTGTTTCCTGTAGACTTGATAGTAAGAGAGTATGGATTTGGAGTGCAGTTATCTTGTGATGACCCAGATGAGTAAGGTTACCAGTGCCTATTTTCCGGTGTGTGAGAATGAAGAACAGAGTCAACTCTAATGAGTCTGAACAAAGAGAGGAATTCTGATGGTTATTTGCTCCTGGATCAAGCTGTACCAGAAGATATCATTACTAAAAGACTCTTGAAATTATGACACAATTTTTCTTTGTCTTTTTATGGCAAACAGTAGAACTGGACATGGAACAACAGACTGGCTCCAAATAGGAAAAGAGTACGTCAAGGCTGTATATTGTCACCCTGCTTTTTTAACTTCTATGCAGAGTACATCATGAGAAACGCTGGGCTGGAAGAAGCACAAGCTGGACTCAAGATTGCCGGGAGAAATATCAATAACCTCAGATATGCAGATGACACCACCCTTGTGGCAGAAAGCGAAGAGGAACTCAAAAGCCTCTTGATGAAAGTGAAAGTGGAGAGTGAAAAAGTTGGCTTAAAGCTCAACATTCAGAAAACAAAGATTATGGCATCTGCTCCCATCACTTCATGGCAAATCGATGGGGAAACAGTGGAAACAGTGTCACACTTTATTTTCCTGGGCTCCAAAATCACTGCAGATGGTGACTGCAGCCATGAAATTAAAAGACGCTTACTCCTTAGAAGAAAAGTTATGACCAACCTAGATAGCATATTGAAAGCAGAGACATTACTTTGCCAACAAAGGTCCGTCTAGTCAAGGCTATGGTTTTTCCTGTGGTCATGTATGGATGTGAGAGTTGGACTGTGAAGAAGGCTGAGCACTGAAGAATTGATGCTTTTGAACTGTGGTGTTGGAGAAGACTCTTGAGAGTCCCTTGGACTGCAAGGAGATCCAACCAGTCCATTCTGAAGGAGATCAGCCCTGGGATTTCTTTGGAAGGAATGATGCTAAAGCTGAAACTCCAGTACTTTGGCCACCTCATGCAAAGAGTTGACTCATTGGAAAAGACTCTGATGCTGGGAGCGATTGGGGGCAGGAGGAGAAGGGGACGACAGAGGATGAGATGGCTGGATGGCATCACTGACTCGATGGACATGAGTCTGAGTGAAGTCCAGGAGTTGGTGATGGACAGGGAGGCCTGGCGTGCTGCGATTCATGGGGTCGCAAAGAGTCGGACACGACTGAGCGACTGAACTGAACTGAACTGAAGTTGTCTTCTGTTGCTTCCAAGTCAATAAATCTTGATATTTTAATTTTATTCAAAAATTACTGACTATAAAAGAAGTAACTGGTAAACTAGACAACACTAAAATTAACTTCTCTATCTGAAAAGTCTTCGTAAACTGGAAAAGTCTCAAACAGCAAAAATAATCCATAAAATTGATGGATTAGTGTCTAGACTATATAGAGAATTCTTATAAATCAAAAGATAATAAGAAACCAATGCATTTATTTTTACAATAAAGTTGTATTATTTACACAAAATTTCTAAAAAGAACACAAAATGTACAGAAAGAAGTTAAATGAAAAATGGTCTCTGTTTATCATCCTAGCTGCAGTCCCATTCCCCTACGAGATATTACATTTTTAACCTTTTTTTTTCATTGTCTTGGCAGCTCTACCAAAATAAATACTGAAATATACAGCTTATATTATTAAAACTGTGTCATGATGGGGGTATACAAATGAGGCAGGACCATCCAGCCTGGCTATTGCATACACAGCAGTGGTCCTCAAACTTTTTGGTCCCTGGGACCAGTTTCAAAGAAGAAAAATTTTTTATGGACCTGGGCAGGGACGGTTGAGATGATTCAAGTGCATTAGATTTATTGTGCACTTTATTTCTATTATTATTACTACATCAGCTCCACCTGAGATCATCAGGCATCAGATCACAGAGGCTGGGGACCCCTGATAAACAGTACACAGCCCATAGCACATTCCCCCGCTAAGCCTGTTGACCTGGACATTTCGGGCTTTCCCCTCAGCTGCAGGCATCCCAGTGCCCTGAGTGGCCTTTTCTTAATTCAGTCTTCAGTCTTTATCTGTGATCTTCAGATGTCCCAATGATGAGTGCACTAATTTCACCCCTTCCCATTTTCAGTGTTGCTATGGATTCAATGTCTGTGGTACACCTTTATTTTTTTATTTCCATGGAATCTAGGAAGAGAGGTAAATGAGTTTCTCCAGGCTTTCATCTGGAAGCTGTGGTAGGGAGAAACTCTCAAATGATCCCTAAATGCCAGCCCTGGGTGTACACATTCTTTCTCCCACTTATTCACTCAAACACTAATCAAGGTGTTAAGTGATTCTGCAAATGTAAATAAAGTCCCAAATCAGCTAACTTTAAGATTGTCTGAATGAGCCTGCTTGAATCACACTAACCCTTTAAATTTGAGTCTGGATGTTAGAGATGGAAGAGGTCAGCACTATGAAGACTGGAAATGATTCTATCCATTATTACTGGCTTGAGGATGGAGGGAGCCATGTGGCAAGGAATATAGGTGATCTCTAGGAGCTGAGAGGAGTCTCCAGCTTATAGCCAACGAGGAAACAGGGTCCTTAGTTCTATAATTGCAAGGAAATGAATTCTACAAACAACCTGATGAACTTGGAAACAGATTCTTCCTCAGAGCTTCCAGAGGGGAAGTCAGCCCAGTTGATCTTGATTTCAGTTTTTGAGCTTTTAACAGAAAACTGAGCCATGGCATGCTTAGGTTTCTGATCTACAGAAGTGTAAGCTAATATATGGCTGCTGTTTTAAGCCACTTTGTGGCAATGCTTTAAGCAGCAATAAAAAATGAATTTAAAAGTCCAACTTTAAATACTAACCTCAGAAATTTGAAAAGCTCCATAAATGTTTCTGAAAGGCCTCCAAGTTTTAAGTTCTGGATAATGCATTTTACTACTTTTTATTTATGCTTGTATCCTGAAAGCAATTCTCCTGTGGAAGATTTTTTTAGTGAGGAAGCACTGTGAGACTAAATTTTGGGATTTACTATCTTTGTTCACAAGAAGAAATTTGATAGTAATCTTAGAAGCCTTGAAGGTTGAGAAAAGCTGAGAGTACTGCTTTGATGGTGAATTTTATGTCAGGTCAAGTTTTAGTCATTTATTTGAACAAAGGGGCTTCCCTGGTGGCTCAGATGGTAAAGAATCTGCCAGCAATGCAAGAGACCTGAGTTTGATTCCTGGGTCAGGAAGATCTCCTGGAGTAGAGAATGGCTACCAACTCCAGTACTCTTGCCTGGAGAACTCCATGGACAGAGGAGCCTCGTGGGCTACAGTCCATGGGTTCGCATAGAGTCAGACACAACTGAGCAACTAACACACAGAGTTGTTCAATAGCATGTGTGGGCACCAATGATACTCCAACACTGTAGTCTATTGGATGAAATTCATATAAACTAAACATCTAAGCACAATGCAGTTAATGCTATGATATTTTTCTACTCAAAGTGTGATGCACTTGGGAATATCATTTAAGTGTTGAATCTTAGATCTCACACCAAACTTATTAAATCAGAATCTGCATTTTAACAAGACATTCAAGTGATTTCTAAGTACATTTAAGTTTAAAGAGCACTTTCAACAACACTACAGCCGAAATAAAAAGAGCACAGGTGTTAGTGGGGTTGACTAATTCCACCTGGAAGGTCTTGTTCCTGATCTTACAGGAGATACTTTCAGCTTTCCACTGTTCAGCATGATACAACCCATGGCTCAGATGGTAAAGAATCTGCCTGGAATGCAAGAGACTGGGGTTTGATCCCCTGGAGAAAGAAATGGCAACCCACTCCAGTATTCTTGCCTGGAGAATTCCATGGACAGAGGAGTCTGGAGAGCTACAGTCCACGAGGTTGCAAAGAATCAGACATGACTGAGTGACTAACATATACTTTTGCCATATATGGCTTTTAGTATGTTCAGGGAAGTTCCTTGTTCTGTAGAGTTTTTGTCATAAATGGATGTTAGATTTTATCAAAAGCTTCTTCTGAATCTATGGAGATGATCATATGGTCTTTATTCTTTGTTAATGTGCTGTGTTATATTGACTGATTTGTGGATATTGAAAAATCCTTGCATTCCTGGGATAAATACTACTTGATCATGGTGTATGATCCTTTTAATGTATTGTTGGGTTAGGTCTGCTTGTATTTTGTGGAGGATTTTTGTGCCTATACTTATCAGTGATATTGGCCTATAAGTTTCATCTTTTGTAGTTTCCTTATTTGGTTTTGGTACCAGCGTGATGGTGGCCTCATAGAATGACTTTGGAAGTACTCCTTCCTTTGCAATTTTTTGAAATAGTTTCAGAAGAAGAGGTGTTAACTCTTCTCTAAAGGTTGGATAGAATTTACATGTGAAGCCATGTGGTGCCAGACTTTTGTTTGGAGTTTTATAGATTCAGTTTCAGTACTTGTAACTGGTCTGATCATATTTTCTATTTCTTTCTGCTTCCAACTTGGGAAATTGTACCTTTCTAAGAATTTATCCATTTCTTGGAAAGAGGATTGTTCATGTTATTGGCATACAGTTGGTTGTAGTTATCTCTTATCATCCTTTGTATTTTTGTGGTGTCAGTTGTAATTTCTCCTTTATCATTTATAATTTTATTGATTTGGACCCTGTTTTTTCCTTGATGAATCTCGCTAAAGGTTTATCAATTTTGCTTTTTAAAGAATCAGCTTTTTGGTTTTGTTCATTTTGTTTTCTTCATCTCCATTGATTTCTGCTCTGATCTTTGTGATTTCTTTCCTTCTACCAACTTTGGGTTTTGTTTGTTCTTACTCTGATTGCTTTAGGTATAAGTTTAGGCTGTTTAATTGAGATATTTCTTGTGTCCTGGGGTAGGATTTTACTCCTATAAACTTCTTTCCCTCTTAGCACTGCTTTTGCTGTATACCATAGGTTTTGGATCATCATGCTTTCATTTTTTATTTGTCTCTAGGTATAAATGATACCCTGTTGGTGAGACTATAAGTTGGTATAGTCATTATGGAGAACAGCATGGAGGTTCCTTAAAAAATTGAAACTAGAACTACCATGAAGTGAAGTGAAGTGAAGTCGCTCAGTCGTGTCCAACTCTTTGTGACCCCATGGACTGTAGCCTACCAGGCTCCTCCCTCCATGGGATTCTCCAGGCAAGAGTACTGGAGTGGGTTGCCATTTCCTTCTCCAGGGGATCTTCCCGACCCAGGGATTGAACCCGGGTCTCCTGCATCCCAGGCAGACGCTTCCACTCGTGGGCATATATCTAGAGAAAACCGTAATTTGAAAAGGTACATGTTAACCCAATGTTTACTGAAGTACTATTCACAGTAGCTAAGACATGAGGTTCGTGGTGTCGCAAAGAGTTGGACACGACTGAGCAACTGAACTGACTGACATGGAAGCAACCTAGATGTCCAGCAACAGGTGAATGGATAAAGAAACTGAGTATATATATTGAAATATTACTCAGCCATAAAAATGAATGGAAATAATGTATTTGTAGTAACATGGATGGACCTAGAGATTATCATACTAAGTGAAGTAAGCCAGACAAAGACAAATATCATATGATATTGCTTATATGTGGAATCTAAAAAAGTGATACAAATACACCTATGTACAAAACAGAAAGAGACCCACAGACATAGGAAACACACTTAAGGTAACCAAAAGTTTTCCCTTTGGTAGGAACAAACAAGGACAAACAAGGAGTTTGGAATTAACATACACATACTGTTATATATAAAATAGAGCCTGGGTAGCTCAGTTGGTAGAGCATCAGACTTTTAATCTGAGGGTCCAGGGTTCAAATCCCTGTCCAGGCAACAAAAATAAATAACTAAACAAATGTACTTTAACCACCATAATGGTCACTGAATTTAAAATACCTAGCCAGCAATATATATTATATATAACTGAATGACTTTGCTGTACACCTGAAATTAACACAACATTGTAAATCAACAATACTTCAAAAAATTTTAAATAAAATTGAAAACCCAGTTGAAGTAAAAAAAAAAAAATAAGACAAATATCCCAAGAAATTACTATAATAAATCAAAATGTACTGAGGCAAAAAGATTAAATTCAGCTTCAGTCATATTTTAAAGATAATATGAAGTATAGTTTAAGGAAGAGATATTTACTGTTTCTTAGAAATTTGAATGGTATTATTGATTGCTAATAGGTTAATAACTTTTACCAGTGTATTAACTGTCAACTTTATTCATACAAAAATATTTCTTTTAATATCTCTATTGTTCTAACCATCATACAACACATTTTATCGATTACATTCTTCAAATATTTCACCTAACCTTCAGGCTAAGAAATTATTTTGAATTATCCTAAAAAAAGTGAATAGAAATTTATAGAGTGAAGAGATGAAAGGGTAAGATAGATAATGTAGGTGAGTAGTGATGGGATAGATGATCAGAAAATTAAATCAGGTAAGATTAAGTCTTGGGCATTATTTCAATATGACAAAATGGATCAATGTGAGTAGTTTACACATCACTTCTTTTCCAAAAATTATCAGGGAGTTATTGAGACAAAAACCTAGTGGAGTAAATACCTATGGAATCTGAACCATAAAATTAACTGGACTGTTATTAATTGCTTTTTCTATTGTACCTAACTCAATCTTTCTAGCACTACTCAGTTAAATCAAACCTAATTGTAGATACGTGAAACTATAATCGACTTAGAATACCACTAATCCAAAAGACTACTTTTCTACATCTGGGATAATCATAAATTTCTTAGAGAAAGATGTTCAATTTTCTTTTGTACTCTAAATTCCTGTGTTCCATACAAAAGGCATGGCTTAAATAAATGCTTGTTGATTAAAGAGTAAATAACAAAACAATATGGAAAATTTTTAGAGATGATGGTTTTAGCCTCTAAATATGTATTTGGACCCCAAATCTTTACATCCTGTCCTGCCCTTGAATTTACATCTGCTAACCTGTGAAATCCAGACTTAAGTTTCTGATAGTTCATGGTAATTATCTAAAACTCATCTGTTTTTTTCCCCCTCAATCATTCTCACACTGATGAAGCTCACTCTTAGAGGTTCCAGAATTGTTCTACTGGCTCTGTTATGATTAGAACACCCCTCTTCAAGTGGTCTCCAGAAACTAAACCTCTCATCCTGATTTGCCAACTGACACCCCATTCAATCTACTAGCTTTACGTGGGAGGAGGATGGCTTGATTCTGGCAAACTCTCTTTGAGCAAATCAGCTCTAGTTTTCCTATCAATGTTAATTTTAAAGCAGCAACATTAATCTTTAAGAGTCCAAGGCTGTAGGAGAAAAATATAATGAGTAAATCTCTCCTTCTCCCCTTTCTACATTCCTCCAGACACATGGATATTGTTAGACAGAAGCTGGAAAAAAAGTTTTCTTTCTTAGCCCTGTATGTCTTAATCTCATTGCCTATGGTTCTGACCTGTAGAACTGGTTTACTCTTCCATATTTTCCCAGCAGCTGCAATATCAAACGCTATGGTTCTGTTTTACTTCATTTTATGGAAAAGTAATATAGTAGAAATGTGAAAACTGAAGGTTTCTTCTGAATGGTTGGGAATGAGTTCTACCGGTATAGAGACAGTTGATCTATTACGGTGGTTTCCCGCAATATATGATCTATAGTTCCCATACTTCACTGAATTTGATTTTGATCAATGATTAAATTAGAAGCGTAGTAACATGGAGTAAACTATCTCTCTGAGAAAAAATACTGTATTTCATCATGCTATTTAAACCTGGGAATTAACTGTTTTCAAATCAGTAAACAGATAATTATATAGTAACATTTTTCACTTCAGTTCAGTCACTCAGTTGTGTTCCACTCTTTGCAACCACATGGACTGCAGCACGCCAGGCTTCCCTGTGCATCACCAACTTCTGGAGCTTACTCAAACTCATGTCCATCGAGTTAGTGATGCCATCCAACCATCTCATCCTCTGTCATCCCCTTCTCCTCCTGTCTTTAATCTTTCCCAGCATTGGAGTCTCTTCAAATGAGTCAGTTCTTTGCATCAGGTGGCCAAAATATTGGGGTTCAGCTTCAGTATTTGTTCTTCCAATGAATATTCAGGACTGATCTCCTTTAGGATTGACTGATTGGATCTCCTTGCAGTCCAAGGGACTCTCAAGAGTCTCCTCCAACACCACAGTTCAAAAGCATCAATTCTTCAGTGCTCTGCTTTCTTTATAGTCCAACTCTTATATCCATACAGGACTGGTGGAAAAGCATTAGACTTGACTAGTTGGACCTTGGTTGGCAAAGTAATGTCTGCGCTTTTTAATATGCGGTCTAGGTTGGTCATAGCTTTTCTTCCAAGGAGTAAACGTCTTTTAATTTCATGGCTGCAGTCACCATCTGCAGTGACATTGAAGCCGCCCAAAATAAAGTCTCTCACTGTTTCCATTGTTTCCTCATCTATTTGCCATGAAGTGATGGGACCAGATGCCATGATCTTCGTTTTCTGAATGTTGAGTTTTAAGCCAACTTTTTCACTCTCCTCTTTCGCTTTCATCAAGAGGCTCTTTAATTCTTCTTCCCTTTCTGCCATAGGGGTAGTGTCATCTGCATATCTGAGGTTATTGATATTTCTCCCGGCAATCTTGATTCCCGTTTTTGCTTCATCCAGCCTGGCATTACACATGATGTACTCTGCATATAAGTTAAATAAGCAGGGTGACAATACACAGCCTTGACATACTCCTTTCCTGATTTGCAACCAGTCTGTTGTTCCATGTCCAGTTCTCACTGTTGCTTCTTGACCTGCATACAGATTTCTCAGGAGGCAGGTCAGGTGGTCCGGTATTCCCATCTCTTGAAGAATTTCCCACAGTTTATTGTGATCCACACAGTCAAAGGCTTTGGCATAGTCAATAAAGCAGAAATAGATGTTTTTCTGGGACTCTCTTGCTTTTTTGATGATCTAGCAGATGTTGGCAATTTGATCTCTGGTTCCTCTGCGTTTTCTAAAACCAGCTTGAACATCTGGAAGTTCACAGTTCACATATTGCTGAAGCCTGGCTTGGAGAATTTTGAGCATTACTTTACTAGCGTGTGAGATGAGTGCAATTGTGTGGTAGTTTGAGCATTCTTTGGCATTGCCTTTCTTTGGGATTGGAATTCCAGTCCTGTGGCCACTACTGAGTTTTCCAAATTTGCTGGCATATTGAGTGCAGCACTTTCACAGCATCATCTTTCAGGATTTGAAATAGCTCAACTGGAATTCAGTGTACAACTCAGTTATTTATAGTATATTCACAAAATTGTGTACCAATCACTACTATCTAATTTATGAGCATTTTCATCAAAAATGCCACGTAAGCCAGAAATAAACCCACACATTTATGGCCAATTGATGTATGATAAAGGGGGCAAAAATATACAATGGAGAAGAGACATTAAGTGGTGCTTGGAAAACTGGATAGCTGAATGTTTAAAAAATGAAATTAGAACATTCTCTAACACCATATACAACAATAAACTAAAAATAGATTGAAGATCTAAATATAGGACCAGATACTATAAAACTCCTAGAGGAAAACATATGCAGAATACTTTTTGACTTATATCACAGAAATTATATTTTTTTGGATCCATCTCCTAGAGTAATGGAAATAAAAACAAAAATAAACAAATGGGACCTAACTAAACTTGAAAGTTTTTGCACAGAAAGGGAAACCATAGATAAAATGAAGAGACAACCATTGGAGTGAGAGAAAATATTTGCAAGTGATATTACTGACAAGGGATTACTTCTCCAAATATATAAACTGTTCATTCAGCATAATATCAGAAAACAAACATAATCAAAAATGGGAAGATGACCTAAATAGACATTTCTCCAAAGAAGACATACAGAAGTCTAACAGGCACATGAACGTTGCTAATTATTAGAAAAATGCAAATCAAAACTACAATGAGGTATCACCTTCTACTGGTAAGAAAGATCATTATTAAAATGTCTACAAATAATAAATGTTGGAGAGGGTGTGGAGAAAAGGGAACCCTTCAACACTGTTGGTGGGAATGTATAATGAACTGGTATGGAGGTTCTTTAAAACTAAAAATAGAGTTACTATATGATCCTCCATTTCAAATCCTGAGCATATATCCAGAAAAAAAGAGAAAACTCTATAATTTACGAAGCTACATGCATCCCAGTGTTTACAGCAACACTAGTCACAATTGCCAAGACACGGAAGCAACCCAAGTGTCACTAGACAGATGAGTGAATACAGATTAGGAAAATATACACAATGGAGTATTACTCAGCCATAAAACAGTAAAATAATGCCATTTGCAGCAACATAATTAATATATTAAATGAAGTAGATCAGACAGAGAAAGACATATGTCATATGACATCACTTATATGTGAAATCGAAAAAAAAATGATATAAATAAACTTACTATAAAAGAGAAATAGACTCAAACATGGTAAACAAAGTTATAGTTACCAAAGGGAAGAGAAGGAGGTAGGGGAAATAAATTACTAATTTGGGATTGATAGGTAGATACTATATATAGATACATACTATATAGAACAAGGAACTATATTCAGTATCTATCTATCTACAAACATACCTACCTACCTATCTATCTGTCCATCTATATGTAAACTGAATCACTTTGTTGTATACCCAAAACTAATACAACATTGTAAATTAACTATACTACAATTTTAAAAAATTTAAAAATGAAAACTTCCCAACACTAAAAATAATTTAATAACAGGATGAAAATAAACATTTCACTGAAGAAAGTATTAGAAATAGCTAAATGTATTATCCAACAAATGCAGTTCTTTTCAGTTTAAATGATTGTTTAAAATGATTTTATTAATTCTCCAATTAATAAAAATTTAAATGGCCCCAAAAATGCCTCATAACCATTAGCAGTCATTCTCCATTCCCCTTTCCCTCATTTCTTCTCAATGGCTACTCTATTTTCTGTCTGTATGGTTTTACTTATGCTGGATATTTCATATAGTGGAACCACAGAATATGTGGTTGTTCAGGAGAAGGTTAGCACATATTGCTTAGGTTATTTAAACTTTGCACATTCCCAGGTAAGGTCTATTTTTAGGACTGGCCTTTGGCCAAGTCCTAGCAGCTGTGTATTGAGCCCTTGAAATGCTCAACCTGGTAAGAGTGTTTTTGAATGCTGGAGGACTTGAACCAAGGTGTATCAGATGATTTATGCTAACAATGTGATTTCTGGTGAACACCTATTTTTTGCTCTTGGGGTCTTGAGTCTGGATAGCCAAATTGAGTATCTAAGTGTGAGTAGATGTCCGTGTCTATGGACTGATTCTACATAAAAATTTTGGGTACCACAGCTTATGTCAACTTCCCTGAATGGTAATACTTTGCTTGTGTTTTCACACATTGTTGTTATGAGAATTAAACACATCCTAAAATCACTGCTGATGGTGATTGCAGACATGAAATTAAAAGACGCTTACTCCTTGGAAGGAAAGTTATGACCAACCTAGATAGCATATATGCCAATGTTCATCGCAGCCCTGTTTATAATAGCCAGGACATGGAAGCAACCTAGATGTCCATCAGCAGATGAATGGATAAGAAAGCTGTGGTACATATACACAATGGAGTATTACTCAGCCATTAAAAAGAATACATTTGAATCAGTTCTAATGAGGTGGATGAAACTGGAGCCTATTATACAGAGTGAAGGAAGCCAGAAAGAAAAACACCAATACAGTATACTAACGCATGTGTATGGAATTTAGAAAGATGGTAACAATAACCCTGTATATGAGACAGCAAAAGAGACACTGATGTATAGAACAGTGTTTTGGGCTCTGTGGGAGAGGGAGAGGGTGGGACGATTTGGGAGAATGGCATTGAAATATGTATAATATCATATATGAAACGAGTCGCCAGTCCAGGTTCGATGCGTGATACTGGATGCTTGGGGCTGGTGCAATGAGACAACTCAGAGGGATGGTATGGGGAAGGAGGAGGGAGGAGGATTCAGGATGGGGAACACATGTATACCTGTGGCAGATTCATTTCGATATATGGCAAAACCAATACAATATTGTAAAGTTAAAAATAAAATAAAAATTAAAAAAAATTTAAAAAAAAAGAAAGAAAAGCAGAGATATTACTTTGCCAACAAAGGTCCATCTAGTCAAGGCTATGGTTTTTCCAGTGGTCATGTATGGATGTGAGTGTTGGACTGTGAAGAAAGCTGAGCACCAAAGAATTGATGTTTTTGAACTGTGGTATTGGAGAAGACTCTTGAGAGTCCCTTGGACTACAAGGAGATCCAACCAGTCCATTCTGAAGGAGATCAGCCCTGGGTGTTCATTGGAAGGACTGATGCTGAAGCTGAAACTCCAATACTTTGGCCACCTCATGCGAAGAGTGGACTCATTGGAAAAGATTCTGATGCTGGGAAGGATTGGGGGCAGGAGGAGAAGGGGACAACAGAGGATGAGATGGCTGGATGGCATCACCGACTCGATGGACATGAGTTTGAGTGAACTCTGGGAGTTGGTGATGGACAGGGAGGCCTGGCGTGCTGTGATTCATGGGGTCTCAAAGAGTTGGACACGACTGAGTGACTGAACTGAATTGAGCTGAACTGATATGACCTCATTTGGAGAGTACACCTGGAAGCTTATACCTGGTTTCTCCCAGACGTCTCTCCATGCACTTTTTCATTTTTGCTGATTTTGATCTGTATCTTTTCACTATAGTAAATCATAACTATAAATATAATAGCTATGGCTCTTATGAGTTCTTCTGGTGAATCATTGAGACTGAGGATGGTCTTGGAAACCAATGACACAGTGACATTTGGGTTGGTTTCTCTCATTTAGTGAACCTTTCAAGGTTCATCCATACCATAGCATGTATTAGTACTCCATTCCTCTTTACTGTCAAATAATTTTCCATTGTATGAACTTAGCTTACTTTGTTTATGAATTTTCTTATTAATGAACATTTTGGTTGTTTCCAGTCTGGGGATATTATAAATATTGATGTTGCAAAAATCCATGTACAAGGTTTTCTATAAACAAATGTTTTAAATTTTCTTTTGTATAACCAGGGTTGGAGTTTCTAGGTCATAAGGTAACTATATATTTAACTTTTTGAGGAACTGCCAAATTGTTTTCAACGGTGATGCATCATTTTATACAACTGTGTGTGTGTACTCAGTCGCTCAGTCATGTCCAACTCTTTGTGACCCATGGACTGAAGGAGGCCAGGCTCCTACTTTACATTTTATGTCTAGATTATTATTCATATTGATTTGATTATTCCATACTGTATAAATAAGGTATTCAATTGAATTTTTCCATAGGGACAGTCAAGTGTTAAAACACTATTAATAAATTAGTTTATCATTATATATCTCTGCTGACATAAGATTTTATTTCACCTATACAACAAATACATATAAATTGTCTGTTTACTCATTAAGTTCTTGGATATCTTGTACTAAATGTATCTAGATTCTTAATATATTTTGTTGCTTTTGTCAATGGCATCATATTCCTATTTTACTTTTAGTGGGATTTGCTATTAATATTTATGCTGATTTTTGTACTGAAAAAGCTACCTGAGTTTTAAAAAATTTCCTCCTGAAGTACAACCTTTAATAGAACTGGTAAGGAGGGAATATAAGTGGCAAATTCTCTTAGTCTTTGACTAAAAATACCCTCCTTTTATCATCTTCATGATATATTTTGTGTATAAAAATTTTTGGTTAATTGATATTTACCTTTAGCACTATGGAGATATTATTCTAGTCTTTTGGGATTTATTTTGGTAATTGACTACTGCAAAATAAATTTTTGTTGTTAATTATGGAATTTTCTTTCTGATAGCATTTATATTTTCCTCATTCTTCTTTATTTTCTTTTAGATATGTAAAATTTCATGAGAATATGGTCAAAGTAAAATTCCTTTAAATTATTATAACCAGGGCTTTTCCAGTTCCTTTAATTTTAGGATTCACATCTTTTGTAATTGCAGAAAATTCTCAGCCATTTTTAAAATTATGGCTTTTCACCATTTGTCTCCTCTTCTGAAACGTCTATTTTTACATATTGTCTTTTTATTATTTCTTCAGTGTTTCTTAATCTCTCTCACATTTTTCAGCTCTTCAACTTCCTGTGTTGAAATCTAATTCCCTCAAATATTTCTTCAAATACACTGACTCCAGCTATGTCTAGTTTATAAATATTTATTGGAGTTTAGTTGATTTACAATGTTGTGTTAATTTCTGCAATACAGCACAATGAATAACATATATATAGAAATACATATATCAACTGTTTTTTCAACTTTTTTTCTCATATAGGCCATGGTGGTTGTTGTTCAGTCACTCAGTCATATCCAGCTCTTGCAACGCCATGGACTTCACCATGTCATGCTTCCCTGTCCTTCACTATCTCCTAGAGTTTTCCCAAACTCATGTTCAATGAGTCAATAATGCCATTCAACCATCTCATCCTCTGTCACCCCATTCTCCTACTGCCCACAATCTTTCCCAGCATCAAGGTCTTTCCCAATGAGTTGGCTCTTTGCATCAGGTGGCCAAAGTATTGGAACATCAGCTTCAGCATCAGTCCTTCCAATAAATATTCAGGGTTGATTTCCTTTAGGATTGACTGGTTTGATCTTCTTGCATTCTGAGGGACTCTGAAAAGTTTTCTCCAACACCCCAGTTGGAAACCATCATTTCTTCAGCTCTCACCTTTTCTTATGGTCCAACTCTAATATCCATACATGACTACTGGAAAAACCATGGCTTTGACTAGAGGGACTTGTGTCAGCAAAGTAACGTCTCTGCTTTTTAATATGCTGTCTAGATTGGTCATCGGAGAAGGCAATGGCACCCCACTCCAGTACTCTTGCCTGGAAAATCCCATGGATGGAGGAGCCTGGTAGGCTCCAGTCCAGGGGGTCGCTAAGAGTCGGGCACGACTGAGTGACTTCACTTTCACTTTTCACTTCTATGCATTGGAGAAGGAAACGGCAACCCACTCCAGTGTTCTTGCCTGGAGAATCTCAGGGATGGGGGAGCCTGGTGGGCTGCCGTCTATGGGGTTGCACAGAGTTGGACACGACTGAAGCGACTTAGCAGTAGCAGCAGCAGTAGATTGGTCATAGCTTTTCTTCCAAGGAGCAAGTGTCTTTTAATTTCATGGAGGCAGTCACTATCCACAGTGATTTGGAGCCCAAGAAAATAAAGTCTGTCACTGTTTCCATTGTTTCCCCATCTATTTGCCATGAAGTCATGGGACCAGATGCCATGATCTTAGTTTTTTGAATGTTGAGTTTAAACCAGCTTTTTCACTCTCCTCTTTCACTTTCATCAAGAGGCTCTATAGTTCCTCTTTGCTTTCTGCCATAAGGGTGGTGTCCTCTGCACATCAGAAGTTACTGACATTTCTCCTCACAATCTTGATTCCAGCTTCATCTTCATCCAGCCCGGCATTTCACATGATGTTACACTGCATATAAGTTAAATAAGCAGGGTGACAATATACAGCCTTGATGTACTACTTTCTCAATTTGGAACCAGTCTCTTGTTCCATATCTGGTTCTGTTGCTTCTTGACCTGTATACAGGTTTTACAGGAGGCAGGTAAGGTGGTCTGATATTTCCACATCTTTATGAATTTCCAGTTTGTTATGATCCACACAGTAAAAGGCTTTAGTGTAGTTAATGTAGCAGATAGTTTTATGGAATTCCTTTGTTTTTTCTATGATCCAATGGATGTTGGTAATTAGATCTCTCTTCCTCTGCCTTTTCTAAATCCAGCTTGTACATCTGGAAGTATTTGGTTCACTTACTGTTGAAGCCTGATTTGAAGGATTTTGAGCTTTGCCTTTCTAGCATATGAAATGAAAGTAATTATATGGTAGTTTAAACATTTTTTGGCATTTCCCTTCTTTGGGATTGGAATGAAAACTGACCTTTTCCAGTCTTATGGCCACTGCTGAATTTTCCAAATTTGCTGGCATATTGAATGCAGCACTTTAACAGCATCATCTTTTTGGATTTGAAATAGCTCAGCTGGAATTCTATCACCTCCACTAACTTTATTCATAGTGATGCTTCCTAAGAGACACTTGACTTTACACTCCAGGATATCTGGCTCTAGGTGAGTGGCCACTCTATTGTGGTTATCCAGGTCATTAAGGCCTTTTTTGTACAGTTCTGTGTATTCTTGCCACCTCTTCTTAATATCTTCTGCTTCAACAGAAGGTCATTACAAAGTATTGATTAGAGTTCCCTGTGTTATATAGCAGTTCCTTATTAGTTATCTATTTGATAATATATATGTATAGTGGTGAGTATATGTCAATCTCCCAACTTATCCCTCTCCTCTTTTCTCTTCTGGTATCCATAAGTTTGTTTTCTACATCTGTGACCATATTTCTGTTTTGTAAATAAGTTCATTTGAATCATCTTTTAAGATTCTGCATGTAAGCAGTATCATATGATATCTGCCTTTCTCTATCTAACTTACTTCACTTAGTATTATAATCTCTAGGTCTATTCATGTTGCTGCAGATAGCATTATTTCATTCTTTTTTATGGCTAAATACTATCCGATTGCATATGTTCAGTTCAGTTCAGTCACTCAGTCATGTCTGACTCTTTGAAACCCCATGAATCGTAGCACACCAGGCCTCCCTGTCCATCACCAACTCCCGGAGTTCACTCACTCCCGTCCATCGAGTCGGTGATACCATCCAGCCATCTCATCCTCTGTCGTCCCCTTCTCCTCCTGCCCCCAATCCCTCCCAGCATCAGAGTCTTTTCCAATAGTCAACTCTTCGCATGAGGTGGCCAAAGTACTGGAGTTTTAGTTTTAGCATCATTCTTTCCAAAGAACACCCAGGGTTGATCTCCTTTAGAATGGACTGGTTGGATCTCCTTGCAGTCCAAGGGACTCTGAAGAGTCTTCTTCAACACCACAGTTCAAAAGCATCAATTCTTCGGCTCTCAGCTTTCTTCACAGTCCAACTCTCACATCCATACACGACCCCTGGAAAAACCATAGCCTTGACTAGACGGACCTTTGTTGTCTCTGCCTCTGAATATGCTATCTAGGTTGGTCATAACTTTCCTTCCAAGGAATAAGCGTCTTTTAATTTCATGGCTGCAGTCACCATCTGCAGTGATTTTGGAGCCCCCCAAAATAAAGTCTGACACTGTTTCCACTGTTTCCCCATCTATTTCCCATGAAGTGATGGGACCAGATGCCATGAACTTCGTTTTCTGAATGTTGAGCTTTAAGCCAACTTTTTCACTCTCCTCTTTCACTCTCATTAAGAGGCTTTTTAATTCCTCTTCACTTTCTGCCATAAGGGTGGTGTCATCTGCATATCTGAGGTTATTAATATTTCTCCTGCTTAGGGGTCTATTCTACTGTTCTAACTATTGTTTTACCATTAATATTTGATTCCTAGATTTACTTAACAAGTCTACATCTTTTTTTAATGTATTAAATTATTTTTGCTTATTAAAGTATGTTATTTTGTCCCTCTTGCTTTCCTTGTTTGTATGCTCTATTTATAACTTCTTCAGTTCTATGCATTTTTCAATAAAGTAACAATAAATGGACCTCAGAATAGCTTTGCCCTCAATCTCCTGAATTTTAATAATCTTATTGCTGGCATTTTCTAGTTATGTGATATTTAAAATTTAAATTTAATCTTTGGCCAAGGAGTTATTAATGATATTTTTGTTTTTGTTTTAAATTTAACTAGTTTTTAAAGTACCTTTTTATTAATTACTAGTTTATTTTCTATGGTTAGAATATGCAATTTGCTCAATTTCTGCTCTGTGGTGTTTGTGAGAACTTTCCAACTTATCAAAATCACCTGAAAATACTATGTATTATGTTGTGTCTTTTTTTTTTTTTTCTAGCAACCCATATCAATCAAGATTGTCTAAGTGTTTTTTAAAAAATCAATAATGGTTGTACTGGTAGTGTTATTTGCTCAATCGTGTCTGACTCTATGCAATGACATGGACTGTAGCCCTCCAGGCTCCTCTGTCCATTGGATTCTCCAGGCAAGCATACTGGAATAATGGTTGTGGCTTAACTGAAATAATAAAGTTAATTTCCTGTTGCTACAATAGTCTAACACAGCTGTCATTGGACTGTTGATATGTTCTGAGAAATGGTTCAGGAATCTAGCTTCCTATTGCCTCCCTAGGGCAGTGCTTCTCCAAGGGTAGCAAGCTACAAATTGTTATCTGTCTGCAACAAAGTAAGGAGCCTGTGTGTTTGTTAGTCTCTCAGTAGGGTCTATTTCTTTGCAACTCCATGGACTGTAGCCTGCCAGGTTCCTCTATCCATGAAATTCTTCAGGCAAGAATCCTGGAGTAGGTATGTATTCCCTTTTCTAGGGGATCTTCCCAACCCAGGGCTCAAATCAAGGTCTCCTGCATTGCAGGCAGATTCTTTACTGTCCTAGCCACTGAGCTTGTGAAAATGAAAGTGAAAGTTGTTCAGTTGTGGACAACTCTTTGAGACTCCATGGACTACAGAGTCCATGGAATTCTCTAGGCCAGAATACTGGAGTGGGTAGCCTTTCTCTTCTCCAGGGGAACTTCCCAACCCAGGGATTGAACCCAGATCTCCCACATTATAGGTGCATTCTTTACCAGCTGAACACAAGGGAAGCCAAGAATACTGGAATGGGTAGCCTATCCCTTCTCCAGTGGATCTTCCCAACCCAGGAATAGAACCAGGGTCTCCTGCGTTGTAGGTAGATTCTTTACCAACTGAGCTATCAGGGACTTTCACTTTCACTATCACACTGCTTAGTTCCATTGGTGTGTTATTAATAGCAAGACTTTTCAGTGAAGGAATCAGTGCCTGCCTTAGGAATTTGGGGTTCTTTACTGTGTTCTCTATCAGGGTGAACAGCTGAAAGAATTGTCAGGCTATATTTTTTACTGATAGTGATGCTAAGAGAACACCAGAGAATACTCAAACTACGGCACAAGTGCACTCATCACACACGCAAACAGTTAGAGCTGTACATGGAAAAACAGACTGGTTCCAAATAGGAAAAGGAGTACATCAAGGCTGTATATTGTCACCCTGCTTATTTAACTTATATGCAGAGTACATCATGAGAAACGCTGGGCTGGATAAAGCACAAGCTGGAATCAAGATTGCTGGGAGAAATATTAATAACCTCAGATATGCAGATGACACCACCCTTATGGCAGAAAAGGAAGAACTAAAGAGCCTCTTGATGAAAGTGAAAGAGGAGAGTGAAAAGTTGGCTTAAAACTCAACATTCAGAAAACTAAGTTCATGGCATCCGGTCCCATCACATCATGGCAAGTAGATGGGGAAACAGTGGAAACAGTGAGAGACTTTATTTTCTTGGGCTCCAAAATCACTGCAGATGGTGACTGCAGCCATGAAATTAAAAGACGTTTACTCCTTGGAAGGAAAGTTATGACCAACCTAGACAGCATATTAAAAATCAAAGACATTATTTTGCCAATAAAGGTCAGTCTAGTCAAGGCTATGGTTTTTCCAGTAGTCACGTATGGATGTGAGATTTGGACTATGAAAGAAAGCTGAGAGCTGAAGAATTGATGCTTTTGAACTGAGGTGTTGGAGAAGACTCTTCAGAGTCCCTTGGACTGCAAGGAGATCCAATCAGTCAATCCTAAAGGAGATCAGTCCTGAATATTCATTGGAAGAACAAATACTGAAGCTGAACCCCAATATTTTGGCCACTTGATGCAAAGAACTGACTCATTTGAAGAGACTCCGATGTTGGGAAAGATTAAAGACAGGAGGAGAAGAGGGTGACAGAGGATGAGATGGTTGGATGGTATCACTGACTCAATGGACATGAGTTTGTGTAAACTCTAGGAGTTGGTGATGGACAAGGAGGCCTGGCATGCTGCAGTCCATGGGGTCACAAAGAGTTGGACATGACTGAGCGACTGAAGTGAACTGAACTGATGCCAGGAGGTAGTATATATCATTCTGCTCACTTTGCATTGTTTTAGAACTCACATGACCTCATGAAGCTATAAGAAAAACTGGAAAAATATATGATATCTGAGTAAGAGGGAAAACAATAATGGATCTTTGTGAACATAATAATCTCTGCCACAACTTTTTCTGTGTTTTCCATTCCCCATGCTCATCTTAGGAATATTTGCATCACTTCTTGTTCTCATCACATTATTAGTACACTACATATCATATAGATCTTTCTCAACTAATGATAGGATTCAGTTCAGTTCAGTTCAGTTGCTCAGTCGTGTCCAATTCTTTGCTACCCCATGCACTGCAACACAGCAGGGTTCCTTGTCCATCACCAACTCCCGGCACTTGCTCAAATTCATTTCATTGAGTCAGTGATGTCATCCAACCGTCTTGTCATCTGTGGTCCCCTTCTCCTCCTGCATTCATTCTTTCCCAGCATCAGGGTCTTTTCCAAAGAGTCAGCTCTTCACATCAGATGGCCAAAGTATTGGAACTTCAGCTTCAGCATCAGTCCTTACAATGAACATTCAGGGTTGATTTCTTTTAGGATTGACTGGTTTAATCTCCTTACAGTCCAAGGGACTCTCAAGAGTCCTCCCCAACACCAAAATTCAAAAGCATCAATTTTCCAGTGCTAAGCCTTCTTTATGGTCTAACTCTCACATCCACACATGACTACTGGAAATTTATCATTCAAATTTATGATTCTGAAAGAGCCAGTCCAAGAATCTCCAAGCACACCAACAAACCCATCTTAGAGAATCTCTGTGATAACTCAGTCTTAAGTCAGAAATATAAACATAAAAACTAGTGGGCCATAAAAATCTGAAGAAGCAAGTTTACTGCAATCAGCCTCAGAAGAGTAAATATTTTCTCAGTTCAGTTCAAGCAATTTTACATTTAACTATGTTTGATTTCCCATTTTGAAAAGTAATTGTAATCATTTGTCTAACCTGCTTTGCTGCATAATAGTGTATTTTAAAGTGGTTTGCTATATTTGACTAGCTTTGCCAAGAACAAATTTCTGATTTGTGGTAGATATGTAGTAAAGGCAAAACCCAGACTTGGCTTTTAGAAGCTGCAGTGAAGCTCCCATTCCTCTATATTTGGAGAAACTTAAAAAAGACAAATTACTCCATAGCATCTGAAAGGCTGTTTTCTGAGTGCTGTATAGTCCTTATTTTCAAAGATATGGATCATTTATGTTTTTTCTGGAAAACTTGACCAGGTTATCTCTATTTGGGTGCCAATCACTGACTCTTTACTGTCATGACTTATTAACCCTAATATCAGTTTTAAATGTCACATTAGACCTTGATGATAATACGTGTTATTCTTTCGAAGCAGTTCAATCTGTTTCAAAGTTATTACAAGGACACAGTTTTCACTGGATTTTCACTATGTCTCTCTTATATGACGAATGTGTGTTTTACTTCCTTGTATGTATTCATCATCCCTACCTTTCATTGTTTTAGGTGTAACAATGATAGATTACTCAGTGTCATAGAAACTGAGTTTATTTTCTTCAGAAATACGACTAGAACTTTTCAACCTTTTAGTTTTCTTCTTTAAAAATCAACATCTTCTTTCTCAGAAATACTGACGCTTGGTAGCCATGCCTTTTCATGTTCATCTAAGAAACTTGAAAGGAAAGCAATTTCCTCCATTTGGTCAAATTCCTGGATCCCCAAGGGATGAACAGGGCTTAGCCTTGAACTCTTATAGTATAGACTGTGTTAGCAACACATTGGTATCCAGCAGATTTAATCTCAGAAATATTTTCACATTTTTGTTTATATTTTATCTTGGTACATGGGCAAATGTTTTCTTTTTTTTTTCTTGGCTTTTTCTCTGAATTTTCATAAATCTATGTTTGAAAAGAGTTGAGAAAAATATACAATACAATTTAATTAAAAACAATGGAGTGTTGCAGAATTTTATCATCCCTAATTGGCTTCATTTGCTTACATCTACAGCAAGACCTGGTTAGCATATTATTTCAAGATGGCTCATTTTCTCTGTTTGTGTCATCACATACCAGCTAGCATTATGTAGTAGATGTAAAATTAAATATGTTTCTAAACTCAGTTGTGGGTGAAAGATAGTCTTATTTTAGGCAGCAGTCAAGAAATTCTATTGGCTTTATTGAGAACTGACAACAGAGTTTCCATACTATATAAGAAATGTTTAGCAAGGGTATTTCTTAGCCTCAACGGTTCTGGGGTGAGGAGGTTCTGTACATTTCAGTGACATAGTGGCTACAGGATATAGTTTAAAGGACACTGAGTCAGCAGGGCTGGGTGGCAATGCTGAGATTCTGACTCAACTCCTTGACCTTAGATTTCAATTATGACCTGGGGAGGCAGGACTATATTGCTATTGAGAGCACTTTCTGCCTCTACAATCATTCAATTTATAATAGACCCTTGAAATGTGTCATATTTTTTTTTTTTTTTGGCTGCCTCATGTGCAGCACGTGGGATCCTAGCTCCCCGGGCAGGGGTTAAACCCACACCTCTAGCACTGGAGCCACAAAATATGTCATTTGTGAAGTTGGATATTTCTCAGTCCAGTTCTAAATTATGACAAATGCTTTAAATTATTTAATTTACAGAATCACTGGGTGACCCATCTATTCACTATTACATATCTGATCTGCCCCAAATCACCAGGTATTTTCTGGTAAAGGAACTCAGCTTTTCTAAACAGCCTTAGCACTAAGGTTGATGAGACTTCCCTTCCCTGTATAGGCAATTGACACCATTGGGTACCTTTGATTTTCTATTCTGACTTGACTGCATCCTAATGTTTCTGTCAGCCTGCTAAGCACCCTGGATTTCTATCTTCTTAAAGATCTATCCTAGATATTAGAAACATTTTTCCTAAACCACGTGGCTTACTCTTTTATTAAGGATAATCCCTGGGGCATAAACATGTACATACGCACATCCCCTCTGATCTGTCTCTGTAATTTCCGTTCCCCCATTCTATCATTGCTAGCCCCATCTTTTGAGCCTTTATAAACTTTTCCTAATCCATTTTCTGTCTTTTGGAAAATCATGCAGTCATTTTCTGCGTGCTTATTTCATTCTTGAAACACATTCTGAAATATTTTGCTAGTTTATTCCAAAAAGGAGAATGTAACTAATTTCATTGAAAGTCGTTGTCTCCTTTTTTTTCTCCCTCTTTTACCCTACCTCTAGCTTTCCCCTTCTCTATTAAACCAGATCCCCTTTCAACTGCTGAAAGATCCCCTTTCAACTGCTCTTCCTCTCTCCCTTCCATGTAATTTTTCAGAAACAAATGTGACAGAAAGTTCTCATGTGTTAACTGACAACTGTGATTAATTGATAGTGACTAATCATCAAGATGCCAGCAAATTTGTAAAACTCAGCAGTGGCCACAGGACTGGAAAAGGTCAGTTTTCATTCCAATCCCAAAGAAAGGCAATGCCAAAGAATGCTCAAACTACCACACAATTGCACTCATCTCACAGGCTAGTAAAGTAATGCTCAAAATTCTCCAGGCCAGGCTTCAGCAATATGTGAACTGTGAACTTCCTGATGTTCAAGCTGGTTTTAGAAAAGGCAGAGGAACCAGAGACCAAATTGCCAACATCTGCTGGATCATGGAAAAAGCAAGAGAGTTCCAGAAAAACATCTATTTCTGCTTTATTGACTATGCCAAAGCCTTTGACTGTGTGGATCACAATAAACTGTGGGAAATTCTGAAAGAGATGGGAATACCAGACCACCTGACCTGCCTCTTGAGAAACCTATATGCAGGTCAGGAAGCAACAGTTAGGACTGGACATGGAACAACAGACTGGCTCCAAATAGGAAAAGGAGTACGTCCAGGCTGTATATTGTCACCCTGCTTATTTAACTTCTATGCAGAGTACATCATGAGAAATGCTAGACTGGAAGAAACACAAGCTGGAATCAAGATTGCCAGGAGAAATATCAATAACCTCAGACATGCAGATGACACCACCCTTATGGCAGAAAGTGAAGAGGAACTAAAAAGCCTCTTGATGAAGGTGAAAGAGGAGAGTGAAAAAGTTGGCTTAAAACTCAACATTCAGAAAACAAAGATCATGGCATCTGGTCCCATCACTTCATGGGAAATAGATGGGGAAACAGTGGAAACAGTGTCAGACTTTATTTTTCTGGGCTCCAAAATCACTGCAGATGGTGACTGCAGCCATGAAATTAAAAGACACTTACTCCTTGGGAGAAAATTTATGACCAACCTAGATAGCATATTGAAAGCAGAGACATTACTTTGCCAACAAAGGTCTGCCTAGTCAAGACTATGATTTTTCCAGTGGTCATGTATGGATGTGAGAGTTGGACTGTGAAGAAAGCTGAGGGAGGGCTGAAGAATTGATGCTTTTGAACTGTGGTGTTGGAGAAGACTCTTGGGAGTCCCTTGGACTGCAAGGAGATCCAACCAGTCCATTCTGAAGGAGATCAGCCCTGGGATTTCTTTTGAAGGAATGACGCTAAAGCCGAAACTCCAGTACTTTGGCCACCTCATGTGAAGAGTTGACTCATTGGAAAAGACTCTGATGCTGGGAGGGATTGGGGGCAGGAAGAGAAGGGGACAACAGAGGATGAGATGGCTGGATGGACGTGAGTCTCAGTGAATTCTGGGAGTTGGTGATGGACAGGGAGGCCTGGCGTGCTGCGATTCATGGGGTCGCAAAGAGTCAGACATGACTGAGCAACTGAACTGAACTGAACTGAACTGAACCATCAAGAGAAGTGTGTGAAGAAAGATGAAAAGGCTGCATCCATGTTTTTTGGGAAGGAGTTCTAAGGTCAGTATAAGTAAAGTTTGCTGTGGGCACGTGGCAACTAAATGAAGGAAAAGAGACATGCTTTTGGAGTCTTCCTACTCTGCCCCAGAACTACTCACTATGGGACAGTCCAATCTGAATGCCTCAAAACAATGACATGTTATGTAATGTAATAGATTATTTTTACTATTCCAGCCTCCTTTGTAATAATAAGTTCTATTTGTTGATGAGCTGGAAGATTTTAGTGATGACACTTTATAAGTATTTCAGCTTTCCCCTTGAGAAAGGATAGGCTACCCACTCCAGTATTCTTGGGCTTCCCTGGTAGCTTAGGTGGTAAAGAATCCACCTGCAATGAGGGAGACCTGGTTTCAGTCCCTGGGCTGGGAAGATCTCCTGGAGGAGGGCATGGCAACCCACTCCAGTATTCTTGCCTGGAGAATCCTCATGGACAGAGGAGCCTGGTGGGCAGCAGTCCATAGAGTTGCAGAGTTGGACATTACTGAGCAACTAAGCACAGCACAGCACAGCACACATTGTAGCTTTCATCTTGCTTTGAACTGTATTAAGCAACTTAACCAGTAACGAGAATACAGCCTGACCACTTGAGGAGGAGGATGTTTCTGATGAGTATAATAGGAATCAATTGTGTGTGTTAGTCACTTTCAGCTGTGTCCAGCTCTTTGAGACCCCATGGACTGGAGCCTGCCAGGCTCCTTAGTCCATGGAATTCTTCAGGCAAGAACACTGGAATGGGTTGCTATTTCCTTCTCCAAGGGATCGTCCCGACCTAGGGATCGAACACTGGTCTCCTGCATTCCAGGCAGATTCTTTACCATCTGAACCACCAGAGCCAAGAGTCAATTACTCCTAAGATATTTCTTAACATTGAGATACTATGACTCGGACACATTTGTAGATATTTCTATTATTATCCAAAGATTGAAGGCAGGAGGAGAAGGGGACAACAGAGGATGACATAGTTGGATGGCATCACCAACTCGGTGGACATGAGTTTGAGCAAGCTCTGGGAGTTGGTGATGGACAGGGAAGCCTGGCGTGCTGCATTCCATAGAGTCACAAAGAGTTGGACACGACTGAGCAGCTGAACTGAACTGAATTATTATTCAAAGGTCAGTGGTTACCCGAAGATTAGGGGTTGACAAACTTTTTTTTTTTTTTTGTAAAGAGCCAGTCGGTAAGTATTTTAGACTTTCTTGGCTGCTTGTGAGATCTTGATTGCATATTATTATTTTTCATCAAACACCCCTTGAAAATGGAAAAACTGTTTTTAAGAGTATAGGCCTTAAAAGTTTGCCAACTTCTGCTTGAGGTTGTAAACATCAGAGAAACTGCTGTACATAGAGTTTTATGAGTTTTCTCCTCTAAATAAGAATATTCTCACCTAATGGACTTAAAATTTTCAATTATGAAATTTAATTTAAATATATCCCAAGACATGTGATAGAAAAATACAATTATTTTATGGTAAACAAAGCTTTGATTTTGTCTTCATCATAAATAAGAACATATTAAAAATTAAAAAGAAAGTGATTAAAAATATTCCTATTTCAACAAGTTCCCAGAAAGTACAATTTTAAACCACAATATAAAACTGATCATCTTTGGTGTAATCAAACTTACTCTACTTGAAACTCATTGCTTTGTTCACATCTACACTATCTTACTATACATCAATGTGCAACAAAAGCAGTTTTTAACAAATTCCATTCTGATGATAACGGACACTAACGTATCAAATCAACATTCAAAATGCTGCTGGACAGTGATAAGAATCAAATATCGTTTAAACAATACTCCCTTTGTAGATACAAAAGTCTTTTCATCTAAGAAAGAGAAACAACAGATGCTTTCAGAAACACCAAAATTAGTTGGAAGAGCCTAAACATTCATTAGTAGCTCGGTGGTAAAGAATCCACCGACAATGCAGGTGACTTGGGTTCAATTCCTGGATCATGAAGATCACCTGGAGAAGGAAATGGCAACCCACTCAAGTATTCTTGCCTGGAGAATTCCATGAACAAGGGAGCCTGTCAGACTATAGTCCATGGGGTGGCAAGAGTCAGACACGATTTGGAGACTTAACACTCACTAGAAATAATCAAAACGAAAAGAAAGCTTGATTTATAGCAGATTTTGATATTATGTTCAATTATTCATAATTGTGAAAAAAAAGATTCACAATTTACTACTTGTAAATTATATGCTAATTGAAATAGGTAACCAATTGGAAATTAGCCCACTCTAAGTTGCTACCTTGCCTTTTCTGAATTCTACCTCTTCACATATAATAGAGATATAATGATAAATAGTTTAGTGATTTTGAAACAAACAAAATATATATAGGTTTAAGTCCTCTCAATTCTAAGTAAGAAGGTCTCTTTTTACTTTTGCAGACTGTTCATGGTAGGAGAGAATAATCATTTTGTTCTGTAGTGTAAATAAAGTAGGAGATATTTGTTACAGAATTTCTCAAACCATTTTGTGTTGGAGAGCCTGATCAATCATTCGTGTATGTGGGTTATTATTTTTATGTTGCTCTTTTTTTCCACAAAATAAACAATTGATAAGTAATCTGAGTGAAGATTCAATACAAATCACAAATACACATTCAAGAACAAGAACTACTTGATTTTTAAAACTCCTGAACAGAAAGTTTCAGTTACTTTATGTGTTCCAAAGGAAATCCAATGTACTCATACCTCAAAAACCTTTTGGTGCAGACTTGTATTTTTAACAAGAGGATAAAAATCAATTACATGCTCTCTTTTCTAAAGGAGTTTTTTTTTTTTTTACTTAATGTTTCCAATATTAATTTCTTCCCAATTTATGAGTTACTTTATTTGTGGAAAATTACTCTGGGCCAAACACTAAAGCATGGAAAGGTAAACGGGTTTCAGTCTCATCAAATTTGCTTTCTTTTATTTGGTAAAATGTATTTTCATTCAACAAATGTTAATTACTCACCAATTAAATGTAAAGCCCTAAGTTATAATAGGCATATTATAAAATACCAAGACAGATCAGGGGTGGTCCTTGCTCTAAAAATTCTTAGTTCTCATAAGTATGACAATTGAGGCATCCAAAACAATATTGAAATAAGCAGACCTCTTATCTGATATATTATAAACAAGATAAACCATCTCTATGTTGATTATTCACTGGATCTTGGTCTTGCTGTATAATGACTGAGCAGCTGCTGTCTAAATGTGTCCTTCTTAGATTTCTTGTTACATATGTGACAATAAGAAAGCTTACTCTTAAAATTAGTTGCTGATACATGAAGAAGAGAGCCGCACACAGATGTAGTTCATAAGAAGTTCATAAACTAGAAATAGATTGCCAAGCAACTCTGAAGCCAATTATGAAAATGGAACATTAATAGAAGTGCTTTGAAAACATGCCACATTTCTGAAATAAATAATTCAATCTTTTTAAAGGTCTGTTAATGCTCTAGTGCTTTTATATAGATTATTTACCTAGATAAAGAAACTTGTGATAGTGTTTTATCATTCTCTTTTATTTAGAAATGATTTTCTATTCTGTGGAGTGTGTAAAGTGTGATTACACATTTAATTGGGGAGCAATTAAAGTTCTTCCTCATCCTCACAGTGACTCCTTCTAGACAGAACCATAAACAAACAGCCTAGTCATCTGTGGGAGTGAGGATGCACATGTTTGATTAATGGTTGGCACCGATGACACCTGGAATCCAAACAGTTGGAGTCATACCTCAGGAAATGCTTCAAGGACACGAGGAAGCACCATCTGAAGCAACAGAGATGCTGATAACAGAGACGTAGTTACATCCAGGATGAAAACTGTGAATAAAGGAAGTAACTGCATTTAAATAGAAACCAGAGGGCAGAATGCAGAGCAGGAAAGGGGCTAAAAAGGACAAAAGCAATGGGCCTGGCAAGCAACACCTGCTCTCATGAGTCATCCCACAGTTCTACCCCTTCCCCTCCTTTAAGAGTCTCTGGCTGGCTGGCTCCTTTTCAGTCTTCTCTCCTTCAGACGGAGGTCCCCCAGTCATTCTCTCCTTTGACCTCTGTTCATTTAACTGAAGTATTTTCGTGGCTTGCTCATTTAGGATTTCTTTCTTCTTTGCTTTTTTCTCTTTCACTCTTTTTTAATTTACAGAGGATGAGATCCATATTTCTAAGCTTTTTTTTAAAAAATGTATGGATTCATTTAAAAGAACTGGATATTTGTGTCTGGATAGTGGCATTTAGACTGACAACATTTTAATGAGCTCTTCCCTGGTGGCTCAGAGGGTAAAGTGTCTATCTGCAATGCAGGAGACCTGGGTTTGATTCCTGGGTTGGGAAGATCCCCTGGAGAAGGAAATGGCAACCCACTGCAGTACCCTTGTCTGGAAAATCCCATGGACAGAGAAGCCTGGTAGGCTACAGTCTATGGGGTCGCAAAGAGTTGGACACAACTGAGCAACTTCACTTCACTTCACTTTAATGAGTTAAGACTCACTTATGAAAGGGGTCTATTACTGTGAGTCCCACCTGACCATGGTAGTCATGGCAGGATTTCTAAAGAAATAGAGGTTAAAACTGTGTATCAAGTATGTTCATGTGTGTTTTGTGAGGCTCAGTTTATTTGTATCTAAAATGAAGCTGATATCATGTTATTGAGGATGGAAATTGACCTCACTGAGAGGTGAGATTTTGAAATGACTACTTATGAAGAAGTATCTATGTTTTATAACCATGTAAAGGTTTTTGTCCTTTAGATATATTTTCAAAATTATGTTCTGATGTAGCTTGGATATGTATTTCCCAGTCCTCAAAGAAGATTTATTTCAAATGAAAGAAAAGCACATGATCCTACTAATGATGGTTACTGAGGAAACAGACAACATGAAGTTGTTTTATATGACTCTCAGCTAAGCTAGTGATCTGAAGATAGGAGAAAAAGCTTAGTTATCTTCAGAAAGTAAACACAGAGACTTATCTGATAGGAATAAACTATACTCTTACTGAAAGACACAATAGTTACAAATATTCATGTTGCTGCTGAGTGAATGTATCGTATAGCTATGATTTCTTGTCAACCTCATGAGTAAAAATTGTGTAAAAAAAATCTACTTTTTTCTACAGTAGAATTAGTGAGAAACTGGATAGTAAGTGCTATTAATAGTAAGGTCTTTGACAGTCAAAGTCTCGTTGGTTAGAGAGTTAAAGAAAATCATGACTCAATGGTTTATATATTAAAATATAGATAACTTTCTAAAAAGTGGTTATAAAATTTAAAAATCCTTCACTATTGTCAATGAAATGGTACAGTGTGACTCTAACCTTGAGTAAAAGTCACTCTGGGTCTTCCTAAAGACTGTCCGCCTCATTGATTATATAGAACCCTTCATTTACTATGAGCTTTAACTCCTTAACCAAAGAGACTATAGCCGTCAAAGGCCTTACTACTAAAAGCACTTACTATATAGTTTCTCCCTAGTTCTACTGTAAAAAGTAGCCACATTTTTCATTCATGAAGCTGATAAGAAATCCTAAGTATATGATATATTCATAGTAAATGAACAAAAATTTATTTAAGTGTGCCCTTGGTATTTGAGATACAATTAAAAAAAAGAAGAAAACACAGTTTCTTCCCTTTTGGAAAGGGAAAGAGAAAATCAAACCACAATTTATTTTGAGAAGGTAAATTCATGAAGAACACATAATTCAGCTTTGGATAGACAGAAAAGGGGTTAGTGCTTTGGTAATGAGTTGCAGTAAGTTGAAATTAAAACCTTTTAAGTAAGAGAGCAAAGTGGTCAGATGTGCAATTTAGAAAGACCTTGTTTTCTACAATGTGGATGATAGATTAGAGTGGAAACAGGAGTATCTTTGGTAGTTTTTCAGGCCCTTGATGATAATACCCTGGTCTAGGTAAGGAGAGGAAAGAAGAGACTCAAGTATATTTGAGAAAAACCGAGAAGTTTTGGTAATTTATTAGATGTGAGAGGTGAGGGAAAGAGAGGACTCAAGAATGACATTGAGATCTTGGGCACCTGCGTAGATGCTCAATCAAGTATATTCAATAAGTATTTGGATCTATAATCTGAGAGCAAAAATATAGACAATAGTGTCGCCAGGATAGCGATGGTGCTATGTAGATCTTAATACAGCCTGGAAAGCAGCACAAATGCTTTTAATGGTTGCTAATGGGAAAGTGAAATGAAAGTGAAAGTCGCTCAGTCATGTCTGACTCTTTGCAACTCCATGGACTGTACATTCCATGGAATTCTCCAGGCCAGAATACTGGAGTGGGTAGTCTGTCCCTTCTTCAGGGGATTTTCCCAACCGAGGGGTTGTACCCAGGTCTCCCACATTGCAGGCGGATTCTTTACCAGCTGAGCCACCAGGGAAGCCCAAGAATACTGGAGTGGGTAGCCTATCCCTTCTCCAGTGGGTTTTCCTGACCCAAGAATTGAACCAGGGTCTCCTGCATTGCAGGCAGATTCTTTACCAACTGAGCTATGAGGGCAGCCCCTGCTAATGGGAAGATATGGCAAATTAATAGGAATTCCGTAGGCCTGCAAACTGACTTTTCACTTTCTTTGGTTTCCAAGAAAATCCTTCATGAAAGATTGTGTTAATTTTATGAATTTATTTTAAAAATGGATTACTTAAAAATAGTAGTAAAATTATGAAAACTAACTTATTCTTAGTATACCCTAAATGGAAACATAAATCATATTTTAAAATCTTGCTTTTCTTACTTTTCCATTTTTAAGTGTATTTAAATTTTTAAAACAATGTATATTATCAATCTTAGATGGTTTTATTATAACAGGAATTCCTAACAGGCAGTCACCAAATATTCATAGAAAAACCACAGTGCTCTCCATAAATTAGGCTCAAGGGAGTTTTATAATAGCTAAACATAAGCAGTTCATTTGATTCACTCAAGACAGCCATGGCATAGCTATTTTAACTTGCCCTGGTTGACAACTGTCCTTGGCACTGATGAGCAAGTTATAGCCAATGAACTTTCAGATAAGATTATTTAATTAATTTTAATTTATATAATTTATAATATCTTTTCCCAACATTTTACTCAAACTCATCATCAATTTGCTCTTGATTTCCCAATGTTTGTCTTTGACCCATATCTATCTTTTGAACTCTAGACAAATTCAGTGGGATGTTTTGAGATATGATTTAAAGTTTTCTCCTCAACACTTTCTTAGAACTTTTGCTCTGCTATCAATTCAGTCACTACCTCAGGGGAGGGATGATGCAACAGAAAGCAGAAGTAAATCTTGGGACTTTTGATTTCAACAGCCTCTCTCAGGAGAGTGTAGGGAAGAACTCAGAACATAAAAAATAGATTTAGAAGGGTACATGATAAGTCAAAAGGCCCAGGTTTTCCATTATCAAGACTAGATTAAGTGTCTCTTGGCTGGGAAAGAAAATGAGTCAGAGGAAAAGTAGAGCAAGCTGGAATATTAATGGATCCCTGAGATAGATCCCTGTGCCCTCCTCTCATTCACCCCGCCACAGGAAACAAGAACCAAGTCTTATGGCGGCATCTGCAAAGACAACCTATTTCCTAGACCTTCTCTAGACTTCCAGTAGTAGGCATCAAGACTTACTAAAAAGCAACATGAATTAAAACAATGAAGTACTGACTAACATACGTCAATAATATAGAATAGAGAGCCCAGAAATGATAATATTAGGACTGCCAACCAATAGGGGAAAGACAAGCCTGAGCAATAAAATAACTGGGTCAATTAAAATATTAATATTGAAAAAATTGAGACTTTACTCCTACCTCAAACCAAAATATAAATTACCGGTGTACAGAATGGTGACCACAGTACTGAACTGTAGACTTGAAAGTTATTAAGAGAGTAGATCTTAAAAATGTTCACAAACACACACATAACTGAGTTGGTGGATGTGTTGACTAACCTTATTTTGGTAATTGTTTTGCAATATATATGTATATCAAAACATCAACTTGTACACCTTAAACTTGAACAATGGTAATTACTTCTCAATAAACATGGGGGGAGAATTTTCCCCTTAAAGATTTGAAATGGTTGCCTCTATTCCTAAGCCTGCAAAGGCAGCCTTCACTACAAAGAAGTGTAGTAAAAATTAATACAGGAAAAATACAGTGTAAATATTAACATACAAATTAATAACCAAATAATCTGTATTAAAGGCTGCTGTAGTGTTGCTTGCTAGAAGAAGTCCTTATCCATGGTAGTTGCTATTTGTGTGCTTGTGTGTTAGCCACTCAGTTGGGTCCAACTCTTTGTGACTCCATGGACTGTAGCCAACCAGGCTTCTCTGTCCATGAGGTTCTCCAGGCAAGAATATTGGCATGGGTAGCCATTCCCTTCTCCAGGGGATCTTTCTGATCCAAGGATCGAACCTGGGTCTCCTGCATTGCAGGTGGATTATTCACTGCCTGAACCACCAGTGGGTTGGAAAAGCCTGAGAAGCGGCTAACAACCCTTTGCAGAGTGTGCCAAGACCATTTGAGAATTTGTGGCTGAGAGACACAGTTGAGAGACACACTCGAATCTCGATCACACTCATATTTGGCTTTAAACATGTCCTCCAGAAAGTTCCTCTCCATTGCCAACTGATTCCAAGTATACTTGGCTGTGTGATGTTACTGCTTCTGTGTGTGCTTTGTAAAGCTGCTTCAGGGTTGCTGACACTCTATCCTTGTTCTTGGTCCATGATACTCATAGTCTCTTATGAAATATAACAATTTTTGCCATCCATAAGCCTGGAGGAAGCCTGAAGAAGGGATTAATTTGACAGTTCCAAGTGTGAATTTGGGGCCCAATTTTAATTGTAAAATTTGACATTTTACTGTCTTTTTTGAGACTTTTCCTTCTTTCCTAGTTTCCTTTTACTTTTTTTACTCAAAGCAAATTAGTGATGCGGTAATGTTTCCCAGCAAAGAGACTCTCCACAGAATACATACTGTAGCAACATCAAACACAGCCCGAGAAACCACAGAAGCTAGAGGGGTGAATCTTGTTGGGAGGTCTGGCTGTAAAAAGCCAAGTCTTCTACGCTCACTTATGGTTTCAGATATCAGCATAAACTGAGAGCCAAGATGATTTGGGTTTCTATTTTCAGTGTATAATTTAGTTCCTTGAGGTGATATTGAGCTATTTATATAACAAAAATCTAGACACTAAATCAATACAACTTTTCTGTGGTTGGGTTTGTTGTTGTGTTTTTAATGCTGAGGGGGAAAAAAAAGTTTTACACTGGAATTTTTAAACATGTAATTCTATTCAACAAGCAACAACATCAAGCAATATTCCCTGACCTCATTTTTAAAAATCATTTTGTTATCTCAGGAATCGTATGATATAAATACAAAATGGTTTCCTCCTGGAATTTATAGTGTATAGTTTATACACATTTTCTAGGGAACCTATTAGGATGGTGTTTCACAAACAACTTGTAGCAGAGACCAGACTTTTGGAGGATAGATATCTGAAGTATACAAGCTAATTCCTAGGTCAGAGATAAAGGGAGGGTGGCAATTTTGAATACAGTGGAGCATCTGTCTCCAGTTTTCCTAGGGAAGAGTGAGAGAGAGATGGGAGAGAGTGCTCAGGGAAAAGGATTTGCAACCATACAATAAAAAGATTTACCTCTTTTTCTCCCATCAATCACCTGGGTATTTATTTGTTTGTGTGCTAAGTGTGTTAAGTTGCTTCAGTCGTGTCCGACTTTTTTCAACCCTATGGACTGGAGCCCACCATGCTCCTCTGTCCATGGGTTCTCCAGGCAAGAATACTGGAATGGGTTGCCATGCCCTCCTCCAGGGAATCTTCCCAACCCAGGGATAGAACCCGCATCTCTTATGTCTCCTGCATTGGCAGGCAGGTTCTTTAGCATTAGCACCACCTGGGAAGCCTGGGTATTTATTTAGGAGATACAAAGGAGGGTCCTTGACCCACTTCTGGTCCTTGAGAACATCTGACAGCATGGGACAAAGCAGAACAGAGGCCAACCGTAGGGGTCTGAGCAAGACACAAGACCAGCTCAGCTGCCTCTTGATCATTGCGGCTCTCAGGTATTAGCTGAGAGGTAAGGCAGAAAAAAGCAAGAGATCTGTTCTCACATGCATGTGAAGAGGCTGGTCCATGGTAAAGGAAGTTGACACACAAAATTACTGTTTCTGCTCTTCTGTTCCTGTTTTTACTCCCAGGCCAATATGACCTGGGAAATGCAGATTGCATAATCACTGAAATATCTCCATTGGCCAATATTCCTTTGCAATTTTCCATGCTCTTAGATAAGGTTTCTTATATATGCAACACCTCTCTGTTTCCTGAACCACCCACCCCACTCCACTCCAGCCCTGCTTATTCACGTTAGGGAACAGTTCTTTTTTTTTTTCAGCACTTTATTTATTTTTTTTTATTTGATAAATTTAATGCCTTTTATTGCCATACCTCATTTTACTGTGCTTTGCTTTAGTGAGCTTTATAGATACATGTTTTTTTTTTTTTTTTTCCTTGTTAATTTTCTGTTTAGTTGATCTATCCATAAGTGTGAGTGGGGTACTAAAGTCTCCCACTATTATTGTGTTATTGTTAATTTCTCCTTTCATACTTGTTAGGATTTGTCTTACATACTGCGGTGCTCCCATGTTGGGTGGATATATATTTATAATTGTTATATCTTCTTCTTGGATTGATCCTTTGATCATTATGTAGTGACCTTCTTTATCTCTTTTCACAGCCTTTGTTTTAAAGTCTAATTTATCTGATACAAGTATTGTGACTCCTGCTTTCTTTTGGTCCCTATTTGCATGGAAAATCTTTTTCCAGCCCTTCACTTTCAGTCTGTATGTGTCCCCTGTTTTGAGGTGGGTCTCTTGTAGACAACATATGTAGGGGTCTTGTTTTTGTATCCATTCAGCCAGTCTTTGTCTTTTGGTTGGGGCATTCAACCATTTACGTTTAAGGTAATTACTAATAAGTATGATCCCATTGCCATTTACTTTATTGTTTTGGGTTCGAGTTTATACACCATTTTTGTGTTTCCTGTCTAGAGAATATCCTTTAGTATTTGTTGGAGAGCTGGTTTGGTGGTGCAGAATTCTCTCAGCTTTTGCTTGTCTGAAAAGCTTTTGATTTCTCCTTCATACTTGAATGAGATCCTTGCTGGGTACAATAATCTGGGCTGTAGGTTATTTTCTTTCATCATTTTAAGTATGTCTTGCCATTCCCTCCTGGCTTGAAGAGTTTCTATTGAAAGATCAGCTGTTATCCTTATGGGAATTCCCTTGTGTGTTATTTGTTGTTTTTCCCTTGCTGCTTTTAATATTTGTTCTTTGTGTTTGATCTTTGTTAATTTGATTAATATGTGTCTTGGGGTGTTTCTCCTTGGGTTTATCCTGTTTGGGACTCTCTGGGTTTCTTGGACTTGGGTGATTATTTCCTTCCCATTTTAGGAAGTTTTCAACTATTATCTCCTCAAGTATTTTCTCATGGTCTTTCTTTTCGTCTTCTTCTTCTGGAACCCCTATGATTCAATGTTGTAGCGTTTAATATTGTCCTGGAGGTCTCTGAGATTGTCCTCATTTCTTTTAATTTTTTTTTTATTTTATCCTCTCTGATTCATTTATTTCTACCATTCTATCTTCTAATTCACTAATCCTATCTTCTGCCTCTGTTATTCTACTATTTGTTGCCTCCAGAGTGTTTTTAATTTCATTTATTGCATTATTCATTATATATTGACTCTTTTTATTTCTTCTAGGTCCTTGTTAAACCTTTCTTGCATCTTCTCAATCCATGTCTCCAGGCTATTTATCTGTGATTCCATTTTAATTTCAAGATTTTGGATCAATTTCACTATCATTATTTGGAATTCTTTATCAGGTAGATTCCTATCTCTTCCTCTTTTGTTTGGTTTGGTGGGCATTTATCCTGTTCCTTTATCTGCTGGCTATTCCTCTGTCTCTTCATCTTGTTTAAATTGCTGAGTTTGGGAGTCCTTTCTGTATTCTGGCAGTTTGTGGAGTTCTCTTTACTGTGGCGTTTCCTCGCTGTGTGTGGGTATGTAGAGGTGGCTTGTCAAGGTTTCCTGGTTAGGGAAGCTTGTGTCGGTGTTCTGGTGGGTGGAGCTGTATTTCTTCTCTTTGTTCAGTCGCTATGGGGGGAGGGAGGGAGGATGCTGCAAACAAATGACACTGGCGTGCGCTGCGCAGTGCCTCAGCCACACTGGGTCTGCCCGCTCACGGCGCGTAGCCTCCCTGCCCACACTGCTCAGGCTCTAGGTTGTTCCGCCGGGAACAATCCGAGGCTGGCCCTGGGTTGCATGCACCTCCCAGGTCCAAGCCGCTCAGGTTCAGGCACTCAGGTAGTCCTCAGAGGCGCAGACTCAGTTGGGGCTGTGTTTTGTGCTCTTCCCAGGTCTGAGCAGCTCAGGTGATGAGGTGTTTGGCGAGCGCCAATGCTGCGACTTATCGCCTCCCCGCCACTTGGTTATCTGGGTGTAAAACCGGCGCACCTTCTCAGGCAGATGTTGACTGTCCAGACCCCCAATAAGTTTTAGTTAGCAAAGAAGCCAGTTTTATAGATAATGTCTCTCTGGGGCTGAGATTGCCCCCTTCCGGCTCTGGCTGCCTGTCACTGGAGGGAAGGTTTGCAGCCGGCTACCTCTGTTTAGTCCTTTGTTCCGTGCGGGCTGGCGGTGTCTTAGGTTAGGGCTGGCTTTTCGCGAGGTAGATATCCCACAGTCTGGTTTGCTAGCCCAAATTATTTCGCTCAGATAGCGCTCAGGTATTCAGGCCAGATTCTTACTCTGAGCGATGCAGCCCAGCGCCGCGCCTCCCTGCCCAGCCCCGCTTGCTAATGGCGGATGCAGGCGTCTGCGCTGCTTCTCCGCTGGAGGAGTTACCGTAGGGCTGCAAATCTGCGAGTTTTAATTGTTTATTTATTTTTTCTCCCTGTTATGTTGTCCTCTGTGCTTCCAAAGCTCGGCACGGATTCGGCAGTGAGAAGGTTTCCTGGTGTTTGGAAACTTCTCTCTTTTTAAGACTCCCTTCCCGGGACGGAACTCCGTCCCTCCCTCTTTTGTCTCTTTTATTGTCTTTAATATTTTTCCCTACCTCCTTTTGAGGAGTTGGGTTGCTTTTCTGGGTGCCTGATGTCCTCTGCCGGCATTCAGAAGTTGTTTTGTGGAATTTACTCGATGTTTAAATGCTCTTTTGATGAATTTGTGGGGGAGAAAGTGTTTTCCCCGTCCTACTCCTCCGCCATCTTGGCGCCTTCCCGGGAACAGTTCTTATGTGAACCTTAGCCCCAAGTCACATCCTTTATCATAATATTGATCATTTAAATCCATTTCTTTTACTACTACATTATTTATATCTCTAATTATATCCATCTGTCAAGTCACCTAATGTAAGGACTGGAGCCATCTCCAAAGCCTCTTTCTGCTTCACTCTCTGCATCCTACACATTACATGTTTTCTCTGGCCTCTCACTGGGGTGTATGCCAATCTCATGCCTCACAGATGAAGTTTGCCCTAAACTCTAATGCAGCTTCCTACCTGCAGCCACTGTCCCCTCCAGTCTGCCCTCTGGAAGCTACGAGAATTATGTTTGCAGAATGCAAATCTCATTTTGTCAATTATTTAACTTAAAATTGTCTATAATTCTACAAAGAATATACTAGAGTTCTCAAACTGGAAGTGGGGTGATGAAGAAGTGCATGAATTTATGGAGGTCTGTGAACCCCCTGAAATTACACTCCGAGAATTGTTTTATGAGCAGTAAGTATGTTTTCATAAGAAGAGTGTCAATAAATTTCAATGGGTTCTCAATGTTCTGTGACATGGCCTCCTTTCCCCCAAAATAATATTCTCTGAAACTCATTAGTGTGGCAGGCAAGGCCCTTTACAATCCAGTCAAGTATAGCACTGTAGTTCAGTGTGAGGCAGAAGTCATGGGAAGCTGAGGATACTGAAAAATTTTAGAATCAAGGAGTCCTGGGTTTCAATTCTGGTTTAATCATCTGGTTGGTCTTAGGAATACATTCTCTCTGAGCTCTATCTGGCTTCTCTGGCAAATGGGATAATATTCTTCTTCTAGTAGGACTGTTTCAACATTAAATTTAATAACTGTGAAGTAACTGAGAAATAATAGATATAAATTCTAACTTCTTCACTATCATTAAGTTTCTGGACATCTAGAGATGGTATTATTAAAAATAGTACCCTACCCTCCCTAGTGATAAATTGCTCCCCTATCATTTGAAGTTACTTTTGTTTCAAGTTATTTAAAAAGTCTATATTCAGTTGGCTAAATCATTCAAGGGGATGTATTTGTTCACAGAGCTCAAAAAGTTCAGAGGTAGAGTACATTTCAGATATAACTTCTACTGGACTCTACCTACAATTTTCTACCATACTCTAGATCTGCTCTTCACTATGCCTCAGCTTTTTACTCAGGCTAGTTTTCTTCATGGTGACAAAGTGATTGCAGCAGGTCCAGCCCTCACAACTACCCCTCCCAATACCTAAAACTATTAACAGCCTTTCTGTCCTGAATTGCCAACCAATTTGAGATCACTTCACTTGCTGACCCTTGAGCAATCTCTGAAGCCAAGGCTACATCTTTAGTCTGAAGCATCTCTGGAGCCATCTGCAGTCCCAGCGGGAATTCAGGGTTACAGTGAAGGGCAGTGTACTTAAGATATTTAACAATTCAGATGACACAGGCAACAATTAATCTGAATATATACCAGCCCAAAGGGAACAGATGCTGATTACAAACAACCAGTATTTCCAGGGCATGTGATGGAAGCTGAACTTTAGCCTTTCCTGGGAGCAAGATGAAGATGGCAATAGCTGGCTGAGGTGGTAGCTCCAAGGGACCCACTCTGCATACCTACTCAGATCAGATCAGATCAGATCAGTCGCTCAGTCGTGTCTGACTCTTTGCGACCCCATGAATTGCAGCACGCCAGGCCTCCCTGTCCATCGCCAACTCCCGGAGTTCACTCAGACTCCCGTCCATAGAGTCAGTGATGCCATCCAGCCATCTCATCCTCTGTCGTCCCCTTCTCCTCTTGCCCCCAATCCCTCCCAGCATCAGAGTCTTTTCCAATGAGTCAACTCTTCCTATGAGGTGGCCAAAGTACTGGAGTTTCAGCTTTAGCATCATTCCTTCCAAAGAAATCCCAGGGCTGATCTCCTTCAGAATGGACTGCTTGGATCTCCTTGCAGTCCAAGGGACTCTCAAGAGCCTTCTCCAACACCACAGTTCAAAAGCATCAATTCTTTGGCACTCAGCCTTCTTCACAGTCCAACTCTCACATCCATACAGGACCACAGGAAAAACCATTGCCTTGACTAGAAGAACCTTTGGTGGCAAAGTAATGGCTCTGCTTTTGAATATGCTATCTAGGTTGGTCATAACTTTCCTTCCAAGGAGTAAGCATCTTTTAACTTCATGGCTGCAGTCACCATCTGCAGTGATTTTCGAGCCCAGAAAAATAAAGTCTGACACTGTTTCCACTGTTTCCCCATCTATTTCCCATGAAGTGATGGGACCAGATGCCATGATCTTCGTTTTCTGAATGTTGAGCTTAAGCCAACTTTTTCACTCTCCACTTTCACTTTCATCGAGAGGCTTTTGAGTTCCTCTTCACTTTCTGCCATAAGGGTGGTGTCATCTGCATATCTGAGGTTATTGATATTTCTCCCGAAATCTTGATTCCAGCTTGTGTTTCTTCCAGTCTAGCGTTTCTCACGATGTACTTTGCATAGAAGTTAAATAAACAGGGTGACAATATACAGCCTTGATGTACTCCTTTTTCTATTTGGAACCAGTCTGTTGGTCCATGTCCAGTTCTAACTGTTGGTTCCTGACTTGCGTACACGTTTCTCAAGAGGCAGGTCAGGTGGTCTGGTATTCCCATCTCTTTCAGAATTTTCCACAGTTGATTGTGATCCACACAGTCAAAGGCTTTGGCATAGTCAATAAAGCAGAAATAGATGTTTTTCTGGAACTCTCTTGCTTTTTCCATGATCCAGCAGATGTTGGCAATTTGATCTCTGGTTCCTCTGCCTTTTCTAAAACCAGCTTGAACATCAGGAAGTTCACAGCAAGAAGAGATAAGAAAGCCTTCTTCAGCTATCAATGCAAGGAAATAGAGGAAAACAACAGAATGGGAAAGACTAGAGATCTCTTCAAGAAAATCAGAGATACCAAAGGAACATTTCATGCAAAGATGAGCTCAATAAAGGACAGAAATGGTATGGACCTAACAGAAGCAGAAGATATTAAGAAGAGATGGCAAGAATACACAGAAGAACTGTACAAAAAAGATCTTCACGACCCAGATAATCACGATGGTGTGATCACTGACCTACAGCCAGACATCCTGGAATGTGATGTCAAGTGGGCCTTAGCACAACTACGAACAAAGCTAGCGGAGGTGATAGAATTCCAGTTGAGCTATTCCAAATCCTGAAAGATGATGCTGTGAAAGTGCTGTACTCAATATGCCAGCAAATTTGGAAAACTCAGCAGTGGCCACAGGACTGGAAAAGGTCAGTTTTCATTCCAATCCCAAAGAAATGCAATGCCAAAGAATGATCAAACTACCACACAATTGCACTCATCTCACACGCTAGTAAAGTAATGTTCAAATACCTACTCAAGAATGAACTAATTCTCACCATTCTTCAGATCATCTTTTGTAGCTAGAAAATCAGCACTCAGGTGGAAGCTAAGTACCTTTACCTTGAAAACGAGGTTATGTACAAAGGGAGAAGAAAAGATAGCTCTTTGGTGTCCTATTCTCCCTAAAGGAATAAATCATTGGGGAAAAAATAATGTTTCTAACTGAAAATATTTTGGAGGATTCTACTTTAAAGCTTTGGGTTAGTAATGTATATCTCTCACATATACAGTATTTAGAAATGCATTACTTGTTAAATTATTTCAAGTCATTTCATAAGCTTAGCAATCCTGAATCAATATTTACTGTAATGGGAAGAGTAATTAAAAAAAAAATCACTGCTGTTCTTTAGCTCCCCTTCATATTAAATTATTCACAAGCCACTTCTGACAACCAACTCAGGAATCCAAAATGTATCACAAAACAAAGCTTCACATTATGAAGGAGCATAACTGAGTTACTTTGTTTCTTCCTTTTTTCCTCCAAATTTTGCTTTCCTCAGCTAAGGGTCTGGAAGCTTTCCAGACGCCAGCAGGGTGGGGGAGTTTTAACACGGGTTTGGCATGTGAACCTCATCACAGATTCTTCAAGGGGCTTGTAGGGGGGAGACGTCAGAGCAATAATGTGCAATAATGCGCCTGCACTGGAATGTGGGGGAAGAGTGGCAGCTCCACTTTTATCTTATGTAGCATTTCCTTTTGAAAAATCAAATTTAAAAGAGAATGTGTGTCCAGAGAAACTCTTGGTTACTTTGAAAATACCAAGGGCCAGTAACTTCCAGAGATGGGGTAAATCTGTTACTGTTGTGTTTGCCTCCAAGGGATGCTGTTACCTAGGAGTTCCATAAGATGAACTTATTTTGTAATTTCACATTAAATATATTAGGAGCACATGCCATTGTCTCATTTCACTCACTGATTCATTCACTCATTATCCAATTTGTGTGTGTGCTAAGTCACTCCGGTCATGTCTGACTCTTAGCAACCCTGTGGACTACAGCCCGCCAGGCTCTTCTGTCCTTGGGATTCTCCAGGCTGTATTGCCATTTCCTCCTCCAGGGGATCTTCCCAGGGATTGAACCCCTGACTCTAATGTCTTCTGCATTAGCAGGTGGGTTCTTGATCACTAGTGCCACCTGGGAAGGCCATTATCCCATTTAAGACATGTCCATTGAGCACCCACAAGTGTCAGGCAGTTGTAACTCCTGAGGATATGGAATACAACCAAACAGACTAAGTCTTTGGTCTCTTGAAGCTTGTATCCTAGGGTGATGTAGACAAGCAAATCTTTAAAATCTCAGACAAATAAACACGAAATGTATCAGGTGGTGATTAGAGAGACTTTAAAAAAATGTGTCAGCAGAGTTAAAGAATAGAGTGATGGGGTGGCAAGGTGATCTGTGGAGAAGGTCAGGGAAGATTCACATCTATGTCAAATCCAGAATGAAACAAGAGAACAAGCCCTATGATATCTGGCTGGAGTGTTCCAGGCCACAGAAACAGATGGCATGCAGGGTCCTCACAGATAAGACTCTCAATGATCTTGTGATGGAGGTGGGACAGGTAATTTCATCTCAGAGACAGGAGGAAACTGGGACTCCAGGAACTGTGTAGCAGGCCCAGGAATAAGGCTCATCCTTTCAAACACCCAGCCCTTTGTTCTAGAAAGAACAAGTGCTAAATAAGTGCTTTATGAGAGTTCAGACTTGCTTTTTCAATGAGATGCTTTCTTCACATGAAATTTTAGGTGGAATCTCAATTTGTGATTTACGTAAAAATGGAATGTCTCTGAAAGAAGTGAGCAGAAGGTTTTGCTCATGCCTCATCCCCAACCTTACCTCACATGCTGAACCTTTCCTCTGAGGAACCTCTGCAGCTCCCTCTAACCTTCTGTGCCCCAGGGAAGGAGGGACTGAGGAGAGGGGCTACTGAAGTATACAGGAGGAAAAACAGAGACACGAGGAAGATTATGACAAGATCAGTCATCCCCACTTGCTCATGGTCCTGCAAAAGCAGACTTTTTATTTCTTTCAAGATCCAATTCAAAGTTTCCTCATTTTTGAGAGGAAGTGCATTTGATATCTATTGCTCCACAATTAATAGTTTAAAAGAGCTAGTATTTGTCATCTCTTAGTTTCTGTGGGTTAGGAATCTGGCTGCAACCTAGCTGGACCTCCGACTCAAGGCCTCCATGAGGGTATGATCAAGGTATTGTCACATCATTTGAGCTGTGCAGATCTCTGCTCGCCTGGAGGGGGATATCTTTACAAGCTTATCTGTGTGGTTGTTTCAAGATTACGTTTGTTATCAGTTGTTGAACTGAGGGCCTCAGTTTCTTGCTGTCTGTTGGCAGGGAACCCTCAGTGTCTTGTCTTGTGGGGTAAGCTCACTCCATAGGGCAGCTGGTTTCACTCAAAGCAAGAGACAGAGAGACAGAGAGAGAGAGAGAGAGAGAGAGAAAGATGAAGTTAGAGTCTTTGTGTAACCTAAGCCTGGTGTGCTGCAGTCCATGCAGTTGCAAAGAGTCAGACACAACTGAGCAACTGAACTGAATCTCAGGAGTATCATCCCACTACATTTGCTTATTTTATTCATTAGAGGGGAATCACTGAGTCTAACCCACACTCAGGAGGAAAGGATTACACAAAGGTATGAATGCCTGGAGATAGGGATCACTGGAGCACATTTTAGAGGCTACATAACACAGGGAGGAAAACGAAAACATAGAAGCTACATAAACTCATGTAATCCATGACATGCAATATAGTTTTAGCATTTCTTGCTTCACAACAACCTGAGAATATGCATGCTGGTATTTCTTTCATCAATTACTTTTAATATGGAGTCCTTGTTTTGCATCCCACCTATTTATATTCTGGTATTAAGAAATAAAATTTCCTTTTGAAAAGGATTTGATTCAGGATTTTCTTGCTTACGTGGTTAATTAGAATTTTGCTTCAATACAGATAAACACATAAGTTAGAGATATAATTAAAAATTCTCAACACCTTTTCCAGAAGTACAAAGAAAGCTTAAGTAAATTGCCCTCAAAAGTAGTCATAAGCTAGTTTTATGGCCAAAATGAAAAAAAATACCCTGACCTATTTCTGTGTTTCATAGTTGACATCATCAAGCAGTCTTTTGAAAGTTACCTCTGAAAGGATGAAGCTGAGTGTACTGAAGAGTTTGTTCACCTGTGTGTATTATTCAATAAACTGTAACTTTGAGGGCCATCCCTATTCCACAGTATCTGGAACACCCAAGTGCCCTGCAAGAATATGAGGAATGAGTGAGGCAGAAGTGACTTCATGGAAACCAGAGGAAAATGCTGCCAGAATAGCCAAATTAAACAAATTTAAAAAATTATTACAGTATTTTTGTGATAACAAACTTCAGAGAAGAATTCAAGGATTTATATACTAGTTAACAGTGCCAAAGGACTTCCTTGGTGGTTTGGGGTAAAGAATCTGCCTGCCAGTGCAGGAGACACAGGTTCAATCCCTGGGTCAGGAAGATCCCCTGGAGGGGGAAATGGCAAATCACTCCAGTATTCTTTTTTTTACTGGAGGATAATTTCCTTATAATATTGTGTTGATTTCTGCCACATATCAACATGAATCAGACATAAGTATACATATGTCCCTCCCTCTTGAACCTCACTCCCACTTCTGCTCCATTCCACCCCTCTATATTGTCACAGAGCACCAGTTTGACCTCCCTGCATTATATAGCAAATTCCCACTACCTATCTGTCTAACATATAGCAATGTATATGTATACTCTCTCAATGTGTCCCACCCTTTCCTTTCCCCACTGTGTCTACAAGTCTATTCTCTATGTCTGCATCTCCATTACTATCCTGCAAATAGGTTCCTCAGTACCACGTTTCTAGATTCCATATGTGTGTATTAATAAAAGATATTTGTTTTTCTCTTTCTGACTTACTTCACTCTGTATAATAGGCTCTAGGTTCATCTACCTCACTAGAACTGACTCAGATACATTCCTTTTTATGACTAATATTCCATTGTATATGTGTACCAGCTTCTTTATCCATTCATCTGTTGATGAACATCTAGGTTGCTTCCATGTCCTAGCTATTGTAAATAGTGCTGCAATGAACATTGTCATTCCAGCATTCTTGCCTAGAAAATGCCATGGACACAGGAGCCTGGCAGGCTAGTCCATGGATCACAAAAGACTCAGACATGACTGAGTGACTAAAACAACAGCAACAGTTCCAAAGGCTCCTGGACATCAGGTTTTAGCTCCTTTATGTGGCCCAAAATATAGATTGTGAACTCAGTGAATATAATCCAGAAGCTTCTCTAATGAGTGACATGTATCCTGTGACGGCTCTTGGAATGGAACATGAGGACATCAAGAAGATGAAATGAAGACCTTTCCAACCAATTCAGCAGAAGCATTTTCTGACAGTTTTGCTTAGTTAACTATTCATGTTTATGAGGACTAAGCAATACTGAGTGGAGATGCAAGAAAGTTTCTTTTTGATAGTAATGCTTTTGAAATGCTAGATGTGGACCAGAAGGAAAAACAGCAGGGACACAGATTTCAGGAAGTAAGGAGGTGCTGTGGCAGATGTGTCCATCCAAGTGCAGAAGGTATGGAAACCTGTGCTCTCTCCCTTCTCTCCTGGATGATAGAGAAGGGTGGGTGAGGGGACCATACCCGCATTTAGCCTCCCAAGTCCCAGATCCCATTTATCATCCTGCTGTGCCATCAGCCTCTCTCATTCTCTTTCCAGGTATTCCCTCTGCCTTTAAGTTAAAAGACTGTGAGGGAGTAGATTACTGGGCTAGCAAGGATGACCATAATTGGTTAAACTTGGCTTTCCCTCCAATCGCCACTGACCTCTTTGCTCCTGACATGACCACCGGCTATGCACAGTGTTTACTCCTAGAAACTAATAGCTAACCAAGTTAGGACTTCACAATTGTGTGTGTGTGTGTGTGGGGGGGGTGTTTGTTTTCTTAAAAAAAAAAAAAAACAATCAAATGCAATGACACCTATTCTGCAAAGCTTTCCCTGATCAACTCCCAGTTGACTCTCCCAGTTGACTTAATGACTTCTCTTTCTAACCTCCCTGCCCGGGTTGCCTCTATGCCAGAGCTCCCCACAATGCACTATCCTCACTGATTTCCCTGTTCCTCTCGAAACTAGGTTTTGTACACTTAGGACCCTGGCGTATTAGATGTGCTGGGTGCCACTAAGCATTTATATTATTTGATGAAAACAATAAACCCAAGAATGGAAGAAATAAAGATTTAATTAGGAACATCATTAATATGCTTACCCCTTAAACTGAGTGGAAAAGAAATAAGTAAGAATTTCTAGATGTTCTCTTATTTTAACAAAAATTTCTGAAGCAACTTCTTCTAACCCTAGCACCACTAGCACCATGGGGTTGCAAGAATTGGACATGACTTAGCAACAAAACCAGCATCACCACCACCACCAAGTATTTTAGGAATGCCAAAGGGTTGAAACCTGTCACTTTGGAAGCAGTGAACTATGTTTTGATGAGCTGTTATTGGTATTTGGGCAGAGATTGAACCTAAACTGACCTTGCTGAGTCAGTGTGACTGTGAAAATCACAACACTTGCTTTTCCATTGTGATGCGTTGTGAAGACCAAGGTGATGAAGATTGTGAAACTGTTGCCTAAGTTACAAAGTACAGTATGCACATTTTCTGCCAAGGGCCTCTTTGGGGAGCAAATAGAGGAAGTAAGAACTGACTGGCCACCGTGAGTATGAGATGTTAACACTCTTTGTTTTAAAAGAGGGGCTTTCCAAAATCATAATGCTTGTATGAATCAGAAAAGCACTGAAGTTCAAACCTTCCTTTTATCTTTATTTAACATCTTGAGACTTTGGTGGAGAACAAATTCTGAGTAAACATACAAAGTGGACTCGTATCTCTGGTACCATTAATGAGTTTTATGTTTCAAGTTAAAGATCTTGGAAGATCTTACAAAACTGAGAGCTCTTGAGAAGAAAAGAATAATTTTAAGCAAATAATCCAAGATTACTGCCAACACTCCCAAAGATGTTACATATTTCCACAAGAGTAGATGTTTCTGCCTCAGTATACTATATGCTAGGTTTCCATGGTAAAACTTCATAGCTCAGTGTAAACACATTCCACTGAACTACATATATGTTCTCTTACGCGGGGATGGGAGTACTCCATCTCCAGTGGGCCCAGAGTCTCTTGGAAAAGAACCATAAACTGTGCACTCTTTCTTAGATCTTTTTTTTTATTATTGTTTTACCATAGACTCACTGCAAGCAGTACCTCTGGAAAGGAAAAGTAGGAGTGGGTTTTCCAGGAGGGATTCTTGTGACTTAAAGGAGGTGGTTTATGCTGTGAGAGTTATATATTGACCTTTTTAAGGCAATTTAAGCACCATTTTTCTTTGACCTGAAAAGGGAGAATAAGAAGAAGTGGCTTTTTACTCATATTCCATGGTTAAAATGAGAGTATAGGAAATGGGGTGGAGGTGAAATGGGTGAAGATAGTCAAAAGGTACGAACTTCCAGTTATAAAACACATAAGTCATGGGATATAATGAACAGCATTATGACTATAGCTCATAATTCTATATTGTATATTTGAAAGTTGCTAAGATAGTAGATCTTAAAAGTTGTCATCTCAAAAAAAAAAAATCTGCAACTATGTATGATGACAGATGTTAACTAGACTTATTGTGGAAATCACTTTGCAATATATACAAATATCAAGTGATTATGTTGTATACCTATAACTAATATAATGTCAAATATGTGCATGTATGCTAAGTCACTTCAGCACTGTCTGACCCCATGTCCTGTTGCTCACCAGGCTTCTCTGTCCATGGGATTCTCCTGGCAAGAACACTGGAGTGAGTTGCAATGCCCGACCCAGGAATAGAACCCCTATCTCTTATGTCTCCTCTAGCAGGTTCTTTACCACTAGCACCACCTTCTTCAATAAAAAAATGAGAGCTTAACTCCTAGTCATCCTTAAGATATCAGTTGGTACTGACCCAGCTCCCCGTCTTCCCAAATTAGTTATTATATGTTCTTGTAGTACCATCTCTCTCTATTTCATAGCCCTTAGTATTTTGGTGCTTTTATGCCTCTGCATGCGGTTCCTTCATTTAAATGTAAAGGCTCTAGATCCAAAAACAACATGAGTTAAAATTCCAACTTCATCACTTAGTAGCTGGTTAACCAATCAACTTAGTAGCTCTGTACTATTGTTTCTTCATCTGTAAAATGGAGATTATAGCTCCTACCCCACAGAGTTTAGGATTAAACTTGAAGAGATGATATACAGAACCTTTACAACAATGCCTTCCGTTTCAGTTCAGTTCAGTTCAGTTGTTCAGTCGTGTCCGACTCTTTGCAATCCCATGAACCACAGCACGCCAGGCCTCCGTGTCCATCACCAACTCCCGGAGTTCACCCAAAATCAAGTCCATTGAGTCGGTGATGCCATCCAGCCATCTCATCTTCTGTCGTCCCCTTCTCCTCCTGCTCCCAATCCCTCCCAGCATCAGAGTCTCTTGCAATGAGTCAACACTTCGCATGAGGTGGCCAAAGTATTGGAGTTTCAGCTTTAGTATCAGTCCTTCAAATGAACACCCAGGACTGATCTCCTTTAGAATGGACTGGTTGGATCTCCTTGCAGTCCAAGGGACTCTCAAGAGTCTTCTCCAACACCACAGTTCAAAAGCATCAATTCTTCAGTGCTCAGCTTTCTTCACAGTCCAACTCTCACATCCATACATGACCACTGGAAAAACCATAGCCTTGACTAGACGGACCTCTGTTGTAAATGTCTTTTAATTTCGTGGCTTCAGTCACCATCTGCAGTGATTTTGGAGCCCAAGAAAATAAAGTCTGACACTGTTTCCACTGTTTCCCCATCTATTTCCCATGAAGTGATGGGACTGGATGCCATGATCTTCGTTTTCTGAATGTTGAGTTTTAAGTCAGCTTTTTCACTCTCATCTTTCACTTTCATCAAGAGCCTTTTGAGTTCCTCTTCACTTTCTGCCATAAGGGTAGTGTCATCTGCATATCTGAGGTTATTGATATTTCTCCCAGCAATCTTGATTCCAGCTTGTGCTTCTTCCAGCCCAGCGTTTCTCATGATGTACTCTCTATATAAGGTAAATAAGCAGGGTGACAATATACAGCCTTGACGTACTCCTTTTCCTATTGGAACCAGTCTGTTGGTCAATGTCCAATTCTAACTGTTGCTTCCTGACCTGCATACAGATTTCTCAAGAGGCAGCTCAGGTGGTCTGGTATTCCCATCTCTTTCAGAATTTTCCACAGTTTATTGTGATCCACACAGTCAAAGGTTTGGCATAGTCAATAAAGTAGAAGTAGATGTTTTTCTGGAACTCTCTTGCTATTTCCATGATCCAGCGGATGCTGGCAATTTTATCTCTGGTTCTTCTGCCTTTGCTAAAACCAGCTTGAACATCTGGAGTTCATGGTTCATGTACTGCTGAAGCCTGGTTTGGAGTATTTTGAGCATTACTTTACTAGCGTGTGAGATGAGTGCAATTGTGCGGTAGTTTGAGTATTCTTTGGCATTGCCTTTCTTTGGGATTGGAATGAAAGCTGACCTTTTCCAGTCCTATGGCCATTGCTGAGTTTTCCAAATTTGCTGGCATATTGAGTGCTGAATTTCACAGCATCATCTTTCAGGATTTGAAATGGCTGAACTGGAATTCCATCACCTCCACTAGCTTTGTTCGTAGTGATGCTTTCTAAGGCCCATTTGACTTCACATTCCAGGATGTCTGGCTCTAGGTCAGTGATCACACCATCGTGGTTATCTGGGTCGTGAAGCTCTTTTTTGTACAGTTCTTCTGTGTATTCTTGCCACCTCTTCTTAATATCTTCTGTTTTTGTTAGGTCCTTGGACTGTGAAGAAGGCTGAGTGCCGAAGAATTGATGCTTTTGAACTGTGGTATTGGAGAAGACTCTTGAGAGTCCCTTGGACTGCAATGACATCCAACCAGTCCATTCTGAAGGAGATCAGCCCTGGGATTTCTTTGGAAGGAATGATGCTAAAGCTGAAACTCCAGTACTTTGGCCACCTCATGTGAAGAGTTGACTCACTGGAAAAGACTCTGATGCTGGGAGGGATTAGGGGCAAGAGGAGAAGGGGATGACAGAGGATGAGATGGCTGGATGGCATCACTGATTCGATGGATGTGAGTCTCAGTGAACTCCGGGAGTTGGTGATGGACAGGGAGGTCTGGCGTGCTGCGATTCATGGGGTCGCAAACAGTCGGACACAACTGAGCGACTGATCAGATCTGATCTGATCTCTTCTTTTCACAGCTATCTCTAAGCCTCCCAAGACAGCCATTTTGCTTTTTTGCGTTTCTTTTCCATGGGGATGGTCTTGATCCCTGTCTCTTGTAGAATGTCATGAACCTCTGTCCATAGTTCATCAGGCACTCTATCAGATCTAGTCCCTTAAATCTATTTCTCACTTCCACTGTATAATCATAAGGGATTTGATTTAGGTCATACCTGAATGGTCTAGTGGTCTTCCCTACTTTCTTCAATTTAAGTCTGAATTTGGCAATAAGGAGTTCATGATCTGAGCCACAGTAAGCTCCTGGTCTTGTTTTTGTTGACTGTATAGAGCTTCTCCATCTTTGGCTGCAAAGAATATAATCCATCTGATTTCAGTGTTGACCATCTGGTGATGTCCATGTGTAGAATCTTCTCTTGTGTTGTTGGAAGAGGGTGTTTGCTATGACCAGTGCATTTTCTTGGCAAAACTCTATTCATCTTTGCCCTGCTTCATTCCATATTCCAAGGCCAAATTTGCCTGTTACCCCAGGTGTTTCTTGACTTCCTACTTTTGCAGTCCGCTATAATGAAAAGGACATCTTTTTTGGGTGTTAGTTTTAAAAGGTCTTGTAGGTCTTCATAGAACTCTTCAACTTCAGCTTCTTCAGCGTTACTGTTGGGGCATAGACTTGGATTACTGTGATATTGAATGGTTTGCCTTGGAAACGAACAGAGATCATTCTGTCGTTTTTGAGATTGCATCCAAGTACTGCATTTCGAACTTTTGTTGACCACGATGGCCACTCCATTTCTTCTGAGGGATTCCTTCCCGCAGTAGTAGATATAATGGTCATCTGATTTAAATACACCCATTCCAGTCCATTTTAGTTCACTGATTTCTAGAATGTCCACGTTCACTCTTGCCATCTCCTGTTTGACCACTTCCAATTTGCCTTGATTCATGGACCTGACATTCCAGGTTCCTATGCAATATTGCTCTTTACAGCATCAGACCTTGCTTCTATCACCAGTCACATCCATAACTGCGTATTGTTGTGTCCAACTCTTTGTGACCCCATGGACTGTAGCCAACCAGGCTCCTCTGTCCATGGAATTCTTCAGGCAAGAATCCTGGAGTGGATAGCCATTCCCTTCTCTAGGAGATCTCCCACAGTCAGGGATCAAACCCAGGTCTCTCACACTACAAGCAGATTCTTTACCATCTGAGTCACCAGGCGAGCCACCAGGGAATCCCCAAGAGTCTTGGAGTGGGTAGCCATATTCTTTTCCAGGAGATCTTCCTGACTCAGAGATCAAACCCAGATCTCCTGCATTGCAGGCAAATTCTTTACCACTGAGCCACCAGTGCTTAATAGATTTTAACTATTTGTTTTAGCTCTGCCAGCTTTAAGTTTTATGAGAGCAGGCATATCATTGCCTAACATTCTTCATACCAAAGTACCCTTTTAGGAAACATTTGTTGACTAAAAGAATAAATAACTTAATCTGGAAGATTTCATCCAGGTTTGTTATGTATTCCTTTTGTGTGGCAACTCCAGACAATAAAGCAGAGAGCAAAATCATTGTGGGAGACTGTGGTTGTTTGGTTCTGGAATACTTGACATTTGACCTCAATTACTTCTTAGATTAACACAAGGGAAAATGAATAAAATGTAACTCATTGTAGACTAAGGGTAATATTTCAAGGAACTCATACATATTTGTTAATTTTTGTGTTATAGCTAAAGAAACCGTATGCTTTGAGGAAAAAGAATACCACTAGAATACATTTTTGGGCTTACCAGATGGCTCAGTGGTAAAGAATCCGCCACCAATGCAGGAGATACAGATGTGGATTCTATCCCTGGGTCAGAAAGATCATCTGGACTAGGAAATGACAACCCACTCCAAGACTCTTGCCTGGAAAATCTCATGGACAGAGGAGCCTGGTGGGCTACATGGGGTGGCAAAGAGTCAGACATGACTCAGTGAGCACAATACAACAACAGAATACATTTTTATATGAAGACATGGTATCTCTAGTATCTAGTAACAATTTATGAAAACTTTTAAGATCTATTCTCTTAGCAACATTTGAATATACAATATGATATTGTTAACTGTAAGTGAAGCATTAAAAGTTACAGTGACACATGGTTCAGATTGGCTTTGCCCAAAACAGGCTTTGATGACTTCCTTATACAGGGCTTTCATGGTTAACAGCCATGTTTATAATAAATACAGTCATCATCAAATAAAAAGTTATGAGATGCTTTTTTAAAATGCTTGGTTACAGTATCATCTTAAAAGGAAATAACACTCAGATGTGAAAGCTGAGAGAATATAAGTCCGTATACTGAGATCACTATACATAATTCAAAACAGGTGATTTTTTAAAAGGGAGCCCTTGAAGGACATACAAAAGGATTATATTATTGTTCTGGCTTTCCCTGAGAGTAATTTCTTTACATTATACCATTTCTGCGAGAGAGGAGTAGCTTTACAAGCACCACTGTGTCACAGTTTAGGACAGTAGTGGTAGGTAGTGAGAAGGTTCAGCTTTCTTGTGGCTCTGGCTTTCAGCTCTGGGATCCCTTCTTTGAAAATAGTTCTATCCCTATCTCCTTGATGACTCTTAAATCTCTTAAAAGAGACAAAGTCTATTTACTCAATGATTGGAATGAAGGTTTAAAATGCAAATATTCTTATTGACTTCCAGTTAAAATAAGGTATTGATAACTGATGTGGCCACTTTCTGAAGAGATTTTGATAGGAGGCAAAAGAATAGGAAAGGATTTCAGTGCTATTGACTAAATTAAATTCTAGAAAAGGGAGGCTGTTAACCTCAAAAACAAATGTCAACATTAATAATTTTGATCAAAAAAATAATTTTGGATCTGATTAAACCTGAAGATAAAGCCATAAATGTTTTCTGAAAATAAACTCTGTTGGAAAAGACTTTTTCCCCTGGATTTTCTTAGCTTCCTTCCACTCTATTATTTTTAACCTACATTATGGGAAAATAAACACAATATTATTACAGCTCATCAAAGAAAGTTCAGGCTTTTTGCTCCTACTGCTTTTGGCAGAGATCAGATTTCAATAACATAAATATTTTCATTGAATTATTAGAAGCAACAGGCAGAAATGACAAGTCATAAATGTTTATTTACTCATCTAATGAATAACTGAGTGGATAGAAGAATAAAAGAATGATGAAGGAGGGAACTGACATACAGTCTTTGGAATGGACACAGCTTTCCACAGAGGCAGTCACAGAAGGAAGGGCACTCATTTGCAGAAAGGAATTGGCACATAAAGACTAAATGCAAGCATCATTTATCTCAGTGTTTTCTTTGGCCCAGTGGTGGTTTATACTGGCAAAAAGGTTGACTTGACTTGTGCTGATTCTTTTCCAGTTTGGAGTTTAAGTCTAGAAATAATTTTCTATTTAACCCAATAAACTCCATAGTGGGTGATTAAGAGGATACCAACATGTAGGCACTCTGTTCAAGCCTATTATTTCCTAATTGCCTATTATTTCTTAATTTACAGGTTACTTCATTTCTTAATGCATATCCTCCTTGACCTTTTTGTAATAATTGACACTCTCGACTACTCTATCATTGAAGACATCTCCTGTAGTTTCTGTATCACTTTACCCTCCAGATTCTTTTCTATAGGTGGCTTTTCTTTTCCAAACTGTCCCCTGGTGATACACATTACTCTGGTTTCAGTTTTCTATCCTGCTCTATTTAATCCCTTTGAGCTCCCATTTACTCCAATCTTCTCAATAAATTCCCCTAGACTAAAGGCTGTATTTTATAGCCTTAGTCTGCCTCCTGAAATCTTGGTCTACATTTCCAATACTGGGATGAATATTTCTGCCTGGCATTTGCATTGATGATTTACATTTAACAATGAAATTCATTATTTTTATGAATTGGTTGCTCCATTTGGCTTCCTTTGTATTTTGAATGTTGTTTCCAGAAGATAGGGCTTCCCTGGTGGCTCAGATGGTAAAGAATCCACCTGAAATTCAGGAGACCTGGGTTCAATCCCTGGGTTGAGAAGATTCCCCTGGAGAAGGGAATGGCTACCCACTCCAGTATTCTTGCCTCTTCCATGGACAGAGGAGCCTGGTGGGCTACAGTCCACGGGGTGGCGAAGACTCAGACGCAACTGAGTGACTAACATTTTGACTTTTACCAGTAGAAAGGCTGGTAAGTAATAGAATGTTCTGCATCAGGAGTGGCCAGAAAGTGAAAACTAAACTGGTACTTGGAGGGTTAATCCAAAAACCAAGTGAGACAAGAAGTCTGGCCACCATATCCTGCTTCCTGGTGATACTGGAAGTTCTAGATCATCTCAACTTTAGTGTTTTGTTTTGTTTAGATGTTTTTGGTTTTGTTTTTGAATTTTTTGTTCCTGGAAAGATGTTCAAGTTGCAGGATCTTCCATAGGAACTAAAATAATACACATCAGGGTTTTAAGTCAAGGTGAGTTACTTAGTGTCCCTGAATGCCACTCTTCTCATCAGTTAAAAGTAATATTGCAACACTCACAAAGTTTTTTTGAAGGGTGAAAACAATATCCATCAAACATATAATACACGGGTGTTCTCAATATGTACTAGCTATTATTATTACCAATATTACTTGATTTTCCTAGTTTGAACTTGATTTGTTTCTATTCTTTTCTTTAACCAATAGCCCCAGGTCTTATTGGACACTAACTCTGTCAGTTTCTTTTTTTTTTTTTTTAACTTAATTTTGTTTATTTGGCTGCATCCCATCTTAGTTGTGGCATGTGGGATTTTTCTTAGTTGTGGCATATGAGATCTTTAGTTGCAGCATGTGGGATCTAGTTCCCTGACCAGGGATTGAACCCAGGCCCCCTGCATTGGGAGCATGGAATCTTAGCCACTGGACCATGAGGGAAGCCCCTAACTGTATCAGTTTCATAGTATTCTTTGTAACTTTTCACTGACTTCATCTTAGGGTAGGTTCTGAAACGCACAACCAAGTTTTCCAGTGGTATCATGACCCAGATAATTTTTTTAACAGCACAACTCATACTATGATAATCCCTAACTACATGCATTGTCATGACTTATCCTTGCTTTCCAGATATGATCTACTATTCTCAGCATGGCACATAGAACCACGTACTGTGTGGCCACATCCTAATTGTTCAGTCTAGCATAATTTGTCAACTCATTGCTTTATGAATTTTCTTTACTTTCTTCTATCTCTACGCCTTTCATCATATTTCACCCCCTTTTCCCACTACTCTTTCTCTTCCTATTTAGCTAATTAAATCCTACATACTCTTTAAGTTTCAACTTGAATTACTCCTTCAAAAACCTTTACCAAATCACTCAAGTTCACTAGTCTTTGCCTCTGAATTTATAGCACTTACTATCTAAAGCACTTAATTGGCTGTTTGTCATGTATATAAGCTTTGTCAATTTGTAGCCCATATTGTTAATTAATGTTTCCACCATCATCTGTCTGTCATGCCAACTATTTTAAGTCATCAACATTGTTGACTCTCCTTGATTTAGGGACCAGTGAAGAGCATAATCAATAAACTGTGGGATCAATACCAAAATTTTGCATTTGTCATTCATTCAATATATGTCTCCTTTAATGACCTAGTATGTACTAGGCCTAATGTTGGCTGTGAGGTATAAGATAAATCAGACACAGGTTCAAGATCTCATGATCTAATGAGAAATATAGACAGGCAAGTAATTAATTAAATGCAGCAGAAATCCTGTAAAAGACATTGTTCAAAACCTATGGTATCACAGAAATAGGACACACAATTCTGCACTGATATAGGAAGAGTTGAGGGAATCTTCCTAGAGTAACTAATACTTGAGTTGCTATTGATAAGATGAGCATGGTTTCTCCATGGGAGGCAGTCAGGGAGAGGTTTACAGAAATATGGACCAAGGAAAACATGCAAAGACATGTATCCCTGAGAATAATTTGTATGATACATGTATAAGGTATATAGTTAGTGAGGTCTAGATAGAAGACTAAAGAGAAGGGTCCTAAAATCATATCATGAAGAAACCACCTGCTGAGCGGTTTGGTCATTATCTAGAAGGCAATGGTCCACAGGAAAAAACAATGAAGGATCCTAGGCAGTGGCGGGAAATGATTCATTTGTGTATTATAGGAAGATCACTTGGAAAAAGAAGAGTATGAAAGAGCCTGAGGGTAAGAAGACATGATAGAAACAAATTTTGATAGTCTAAGAAGAGATGCAGTGTTGGCAGTACAGAGAATCCATCACATTTAAGGGGTGTTTTAGTGGCAGATTAAATAGGGGAATGTTTAGGCACAGGTGAGTTTGTGAGAAAATTCAGAATAAGCTGTTTTCTAACTTACAGATAAATGACAATGCGATTAACTAAGAAAAGGAAGAGAACACTCATAGTTCACTGTTTGTTTTGGAATACACTTTTCTTCCTCTTATTTTGAAAGGCTATATGTAAACAGAGAAGCCAAAGTCATTTGGGTGTAAAAGGTAATACTTCATGTTTTATTCACATTAATTCTTGGAAACAGCAGGGAGTGATTATCAGTTGGAGAGAATGCATTAAGCATAAAAATTTTATTGGTAAATAAGTATATACAGTAATTTAAGATAACATTACATTCTGGCAGTTCTAATTTTTAGTTCTCTATTTTTAATTGAGACCAAAAATTTAAAGACTAGAAAGTAAACTTTTGGGAAAATTTTACAAATTGCTTTAATATCATAAAGCTGAGCATCGAAGAATTGATGCATTTGAACTGTGGTATTGGAGAAGACTCTTGAGAGTCCCTTGGACTACAAGGAGATCCAACCAGTCCATCCTAAAGGAGATCAGTCCTGGGTGTTCATTGGAAGGACTGATGCTGAAGCTGAAACTCCAATACTTTGGCCACCTCATGTGAAGAGTTGATTCATTGGAAAAGACCCTGATGCTGGGAGGGATTGGGGGCAGGAGGAGAAGGGGACGACAGAAGATGAGATGGCTGGATGGCATCACCAACTTGATGGACATGAGTTTGAGTGAACTCCAGGTGTTGGTGATGGACAGGGAGACCTGGTGTGCTGTGATTCATGGGGTTGCAAAGAGTCAGACACGACCGAGCAATTGAACTGAACTGAACCACATGATTACACATTCTTACGCTGTCATTTTGCGGTTCAGTTAGTTATTCTTAGAGAAAAACAACTTAAGCACAAATATTGATACATGGTTAAAGAAATAACTAATTATGAGTAATGCTTCATGCTAGGCAAGAAAAACAGAAATCAGCTTTAATATTTTAGATGCTATGGAAATTGAGAGAAAGTTTGTTTGGTATTAGAACTATATAGCCAAGCAATCTAAAACCTGAAAAAGAATATCTAGCTCTGTTCTTTTATTTAGATGAAGGAACTAAGAAATATGAATGTTAAGTGACATAACACAGGAAAAAACTGGGTTTAAAATGACTATCAAATCCTTTGAAAGTTTCTTAAATGCCAGTGACATACAGTTGAAAGGAAAAACTCAGTTCAGTTCAGTTCAGTTGCTCAGTCGTGTCTGACTTTTTGTGACCCCATGGACTGCAGCACTCCAGGCCTCCCTGTCCATTACCAACTCCAGGAGTTTACACAAACTCATGTCCATTGACTTGGTGATGCCATCCAACCATCTAATCCTCTGTCGTCCCCTTCTCTTCCCACCTTCAATCTTTCCCAGCATCAGGGTCTTTTCCAATGAGTCAGTTCTTCGCATCAGGTAGCCAAAGTATTGGAGCTTCAGCTTCAACATCAGTCCTTCCAAAGAACACCCAGGACTGATCTTTAGGATGGATTGGTTGGATCTCCTTGCAGTCCAAGGGACTCTCAAGAGTCTTCTCCAACACCACAGTTCAAAACCATCAACTCTTTGGCACTCAGCTTTCTTTATAGTCCAACTCTCATCTCACATCCATACATGACCACTGGAAAAACCATAGCCTTGACTAGACGGACCTTTGTTGGCAAAGTAATGGCTCTGCTTTTTAATGTGCTGTCTAGGTTGGTCATAACTCTTCTTCTAGGGTGTAAACGTCTTTTAATTTCATGGCTTCAGTCACCATCTGCAGTGATTTTGGAGCCCAAGAAAATAAAGTCTGACACTGTTTCCACTGTTTCCCCATCTATTTCCCATGAAGTCATGGGACCAGATGCCATGATCTTAGTTTTCTGAATGTTGAGCTTTAAGCCAACTTTTTCACTCTCTTTTTTCACTTTCATCAAGAAGCTTTTTAGTTCTTCTTCACTTTCTTCCATAAGGGTGGTGTCATCTGCTTATCTGAGGTTATTGATATTTCTCCCAGCAATCTTGATTCCAGCTTGTGCTTCTTCCAGCCCAGCGTTTCTCATGATGTACTCTCTATATAAGGTAAATAAGAAGGATGACAATATACAGCCTTGACGTACTCCTTTTCCTATTTGGAACCAGTCTGTTGTTCCATGTCCAGTTCTAACTGTTGCTTCCTGACCTGCATATAGATTCCTCAAGAGGAAGGCCAGGTGGTCTGGTATTCCCATCTCTTTCAGAATTTTCCACAGTTTCTGCTTCCCAGTCCTGTGTATGTTCTGGCAGCTCTATGCTGGGGTTAATGGTGACCTCCTCCAAGAGGGCTTATGCCATACCCAAGTCGACTGCTTCCAGAGCCCCTGACGCTGAGGCAGTCCACTGCTGACCTGTACCTCCACAGGAGATGCTCACACACAGTTCTGTCTCAGTCTCTGTGGGGTCCCTGGGTCCTGGTGTGCACGAGGTTTGTTTGAGACTTCTTAGCATCTCTGGTGGAAATGGGGTTTGATTCTAAATGCAAATTCATCCTCCTACCATCTTGCTGGGGCTTCTCCTTTGTCCTTGGATGTGGGGTATCTCTGCACAGCTGCTCCAGCACCTACCATCTTACTGGGGTTTCTCTGACCTTGGACCTGGAGTATCTCCTCTCTGCTGCTCATTGCTGACCCAGGAGAAAAGAGCAGTGACCCCACAAGATACTGACCCAGACTTGCCTGTGAGTGTCCAGGGCTCTCCAGCAGAGCCGTGGGTCGGTGGTGGCCTGCTGCAGGGTTGGGGGCACTGAGTGTAGCAGTGCATCCATGGGATCTTTTGATGAGGTCACCATTATCTTCATTACCTCCACCATAGTTTGGCCCCAGGTAAATAGCAGGGAGGGAACTCCTCCCATCAACAGAAAATGGGATTAAAGATTTACTGAGCATGGCCCCGCCCATCAGAACAAGACCCAGTTTCCCCCTCAGTCAGTCTCTCCCATCAAGAAGCTTCCCTAAGCCTCTTATCCTTCTCCATCAGAGGGCAGACAGACTGAAAACCACAATCACAGGAAACTAACCAATCTCATCATATGGACCACAGCCTTGTCTAACTCAATGAAACTATGAGCTGTGCCATGTAGGGCGACCCAAGACAGACGGGTCATGGTGAAGAGTTCTGACAAAAAGTTATCCACTGGAGAAGGGAATGGCAAACCACTTCGGTATTCTTTCCTTGCAAACCCCATCAACAGTATGAAAGGAAAAACTATTTCACATCAAAAGAAATCTATTTCAGTTCCAGCTCTAATGCTAGCTGTGTGGTTAAGGGCAAACCATTTAATCATTGTGACAGTTTCACTGTCTAAATACAAGGATCATATTATTTGTTTCACATGATCATCAGGAGGACCAAACACAATGATGTATGTAAAAACTCTTTATGTAAACTCTTTAAAGGGCTTCCCTGATACCTCAGCTGGTAACAATCCACCTGCCCTGATACCTCAGCTGGTAACAATCCACCTGCAATGCAGGAAACACCAGTTTGATTCCTGGGTCAGGAAGATTCCCTGGAGAAGGGAGAGGCTACCCACTCCAGTATTCTTGGGCTTCCCTTGTGGCTCAGCTGATAAAGAATCTGCCTTCAATTCAGGAGACCTGGGTTCGATCCCTGAATTGGGAAGATCCCCTGAAGAAGGGAAAGACTACCTACTCCAGTATTCTGGCCTGGAGAATTCCATGGACTCTTTAAAAACACTAAAAAATGTAACAGATTATATTTGTAGAGTAAATCTTTAGTTACCATTTAAAGAAAGAATTTATCTTTTACTGAGCTCTATGACAGCATCTTTTTTGTATACTATTTCATTTCATTCTTACATCAACCCTTGACGTAGATGCTATTTTCCAGTTTTATAGCTCAAAAAGAAAAGGAAGCTCAGAGACTAAATAAACATCTCTAGATCACACTGCAAGCAATTGGAGAATCAAGATTTGAAAATGACTTCACCAATGGAATGTTGGCTACTACATAATGTTTCTGGCAGTCCTGGAAAAGAAAACCACTCCCTATGTAGAGGGTAGCTGGTTTGAGGAGGAATGAAGGCTGGGAGAGAGAAATAGGCTTAAAGGACTGGAATGCTCCATGGATTCTAATCCAGACAATAAAGGATAATCCAGGTGAGGCAAGGTTATTCAGCAAAAGATTTAATAACTCATAGTCAGAAGCAGGGCTAGATGAAGACTCAAGGGCATCCAAGAAGGATGATAAATTGGTCTCTTGGAAGGGTTAATAACTGGTGCCCTTTCGAACTTTTATTCTTTGTGTATTTGTTCCACAATTTAAACTCCTAAGGCTGAGAGCTGTGTGGAGAAAGGAGAAAGCCGACACCGTCAGTGGAGATCAACCTCCCCTGCCCCATCAAGAAAGTTTGAATTTGTCGCCAAAATTACACACTTTTTTAGGCAAAAGAAAAACACAAATTAGAGCAATTTGGCGATTTGGATTGAGTTTGTTTACGGTATATGGGTGTGTGTGAATGTGTGTGTGCACATGCTATGGGAGGGAAGGTGTCTGTGAAACTTTCTCCTCTACCCTACTTTAAAGGTACCTTATTCTACTTTCCAAGAGAGAAGTTCACATAAACAAATTTTTATGTTATTATTTCATCAATAATTCACCACCTCTCAGAGATTAGTGCTCCAACAATTGTTTTTTTTTTTACCTTTACTCTGGTTCTTGTCAAAAATTTAAAGTTTGATCCAAAATGAATAATTGGGGAGATTGTGAGGGTTTGTGAGTAGAATGGAGTGGAAAGTGGTCTTCAAATTGAAACTCTGGACAGGTTTAATAGAGAAGAATAGAAGCTAAGAGCCATCCATATAGAACTGATAAGGACCAATAATTGGCAGAATTTAAACTGAAAAAAAATAACTCTCACAAATTTTAGACCTGGTTCTTCCTCTTACAAACAATGCGATTTTAGGCAAAATCCTTACACCACTTACATCATCTAAAACCAGGGAATTAAAAAAAAATTTTCTTTGAAGTTTAGTTGATTTACTTAGCCATGTTAGTTCCTGGTGGGCAGCAAAGTGCTGCAAGTCGGACATTGTTGTTTATCTATTTTACATATAGTTGTTTGTATCTGCTAATCCTAAACTCCTAATTTATTCTCCTCTAGCCCCTTTTTGCCTTTGGTAACTATTTATTTTCTATGTCTGTGAGTCTGTTTTATAAATAAATTGACTTGTATCATACTTTTTTTTTTAGATTCCACATATAAGTGATATCATATATTTGTCTTTCTTTGTGTGACTTACTTCACTTAGTATGATGTCCATCCATGTTGGACTCTATGTCCATCCATGTTGCTGCAAATGGTACTATTTCATTTTTTATGGCTGAATAGTATTCCACTGTATGTATATGTGTATATATATATATATAATCACATCTTCTTTATCCATTTGCTAATATCAAGTTTCCTTAAATTGTTTTATATTTTCCCACATATGTTTATATATAAACATAAGGCTAGCCTTGCTACATGATAGATTACTATTGTTTTTCAGTCACTTAGTCCTGTCTGACTCTTTGTGACCCATAGACTTCAGCACATCAGGCTTCCCTGTCCTTCACCATCTCCTGGAGCTTGCGCAAACTCATGTCCATCAAATCAGTGGTGCCATCCAACCATCTCGTCCTCTGTCATCCCCTTTTCCTGTTGCTTTCAATCTTTCCTGGCATTAGAATCTTTTCCAATGAGTCAGCTCTTCACATCAGGTGGCCAAAAGTATTGGAGCTTCAGCATCAGTTCTTCCAATGAATATTCAGGATTGATTTCCTTTAGGATTGACTGGTATGATTTCCTTACAGTCCAAGGGACTCTCAAGAGTCTTCTCCAACACAGTTCAAAAGTGTCGATTCTTTGGCTCTAAGCCTTTGTTATGGTCCAATTCTCACATCCATACATGACTACTAGAAAAACCATAGCTTTGATGATATTGACCTTTGTCAGCAAAGTAATGTCTTTGCTTTTTAATATACTCTCTCTAGGTTTCTCATAGCTTTTTTCCAAGGAGCTAGCATTTTAATTTCATGGCTGCAGTCACTGTATGCAGTAATTTTGGAGCCCAAGAAAATAAAGTCTGTCACTGCTTCCATCGTTTTCCTGTCTATTTTCCATGAAGTGATGGGACTAGATGCTATGAGTTTTTTGAATGTTGAATTTTAAGCCAGCTCTTTCACTTTCCTCTTTCACTCTCCTCTTTCACCTTCGTCAAGAGGCTCTTTAGTTCCTCTTCATTTTCTGCCATAAGGGTGGGGTCATCTGTGTATCTGAGGTTATTGATATTTCTCCCTGCAATCTTGATTCCAGCTTGTGCTTCATCCAGTCTGGCATGCAACCCACTCCAGTATTCCTGCCTGGAAAATCCCATGGACTGAGGAGCCTGGTAGGCTACATGTGTCCATGGGGTCACAAAGAGTCGGATACGACTGAGCAACTTCACTTCACTTCACTCTGCATATAAGTTAAATAATCAGGCTGACAATATACTGTTTTGATGTAGTCCATTTCCATTGTTCCATGTCTGGTTCTAACTGTTGCTTCTTGACCTGCATACAGGTTTCACAGGAGGCAGGTAAAGTGGTCTGGTATTGCTATCTCTTTAAGAATTTTCCACAGATATGGGAATGACAAATATACACATATATATCAGCTTCTTTAGGTCAGCTATTTACATATATTTATTATACAGCCATGGCTAGGCACTTTATATATATTAACTCATTTTTCCTTCACAATCCTATGAGGGTTACTTTTCAATTTGCAAATGAGGAAAGTGAAGTACAGGAAGCTAGGACATGTAGTCAATGATCAGTAGAGCTGGGATTGGAATCCTGGCAGTCTGTTTGCAGAATCTACCTTAACTTTCCACTGTGCTACTTAGCGAATCCATAGAATTGTAGTGAAAATTAAGTGGAACAATTAACCTTTTCTGTAAAACAATTTATCTTACGTATCACTTTCAACATTTTTAGTTTCACAGACTTTGAGAGCCTGATGAAATCATGGATGTTATACCAGCAAAATAAACAGATAAAGATAATATAAAAACATGTGTGCCATTTCCAAGATGTCACAGACCTCCACAGAGGTTCAATCATCGACGTCAGGTTATAAAAGGCCTGACTTAAACTTGGTTGGGTCTCCTAAGCCTCAGAATCTTCCAACCAGAATTGAGACTGAAAATACAGTGATCTACCTCCCAGCCACCAGTTCTCAGGGCTGAGAGACGTACATATAATCTAAGGAAAATTCCACTTTGGATTGCTTAAGTAGGTGTTATTCAGAAGTCCTGTTTCAAATTTCCTTCAAAAGTACACATTCAGGGTTTAAAATGGAGTAAGAGAAAAAAAGACTTTGGCCAAAATCTTTCATCTTTGTGGAATCCAAAATATTTGAAAAGTAGTATGGAGAGGTTTGTGGCATTTAGCCACCCTGAGCTCCCAGAATTGCATCTTGTCAACTTTTGCTAACGTCCCTTTTGACCTCAATTATCTCTACATCCCTTCTTCATTAAAGTACCTTGAGAGCCTAAGGATGGCACCATTCAGGACCACATTAAGGAAAACTGTTCCTCCAAGTTATACATTTCAGCACTTTTTCTGGCACTCAAAAATTCTGACAAGTGTTTATCAAGTTACTTTAAACTCATTGTGATTCAAATCAACGAGTTCCATAAAGAAAACCTATTGAACAATTAACTGTGGTTTATAATAGCTGTTCATATTCTTCCTAACAGACACAACAACAGATACATATTGTCTACCACTGATTACCAAGACCAGAATGCAAGAGAGAAAAGGCATTGTCAGTTTTTTTTGTTTGTTTGTTTCCACTGGAAACCAAAACAAAGGTTTTAAACCCTTACACTTTCTTCCATTTCATTCTGATAGGTCTAATTATAATTAAAGAGCAACTAATGAACAATTGTGTAAGTTAGCAATATTTCAAATTTTCTTGAGTTGATCCAAAGCAGCTGCACAAATGACAAGATGATTTTATGATTTTAAAACTTAAGGTGAACAGTTTTAGTAGGTTTAAGAAATCTCTGTTTACTAGTCCCAAAAATACTATCAAGGGAGGTTTATAATACCTAGAATTAAAAAAAAATTGATGTGAGTCACGTAAGTCAGAAGTCAGCAAGGGAGACTGTGTGTGTTTAAATTGGTCAGTGAATGAACAAAACCTAATTCTTTGCTGCCTGAGATAACTTTACCTACTAAAATGCCACTCAGCTGGTCAAACACGTTTTACCAACTTAAATTCTATTTCTAAATTATGGATTTGCTCCACATGAAAAGTGATTTATAAAGAATTTATAAACATTGATATCTATGCACCAGAGAAAGTACAGAGAGACCATTTAGCTCAACTCTTAGTGAAACTTAGCAGGTTTTGTTCCAAATAAACATTCTCAAGGCAACACTGTGAATTTAGTAACTTCCCTGTCATACTTCCTAATATTAGCCAAAACTATTGGTCAATAATAGTTCATGAAATGATATAAAAATTACTTTTATCCTTTGAGGGAAAAGCCATTATGTAATGCTGAACTGATCATACTATTCAGTTCAGTTCAGTCGCTCACTTGTGTCCGACTCTTTGCGACCCCATGAATCGCAGCACGCCAGGCCTCCCTGTCCATCACCAACTCCCGGAGTTCACTGAGACTCACATCCATCGAGTCGGTGATGCCATCCAGCCATCTCATTCTCTGTCATCCCCTTCTCCTCCTGCCCCCAAATCCCTCCCAGCATCAGAGTCTTTTCCAATGAGTCAACTCTTCACATGAGGTGGCCAAAGTACTGGAGTATTCAGCTTTAGCATCATTCCTTCCAAAGAACATCCAGGGCTGATCTCCTTTAGGACACATTAAAAAATAGGTATTTTTCATATATATCAATATGATAGAAACAATAGTTATAAAAGTAAATTTGGCTCAAATAATGTCAGATTCTCCAATATATATTATACATATAATATTAGCGCTAATATTTCACTAATATTTCATATTAGTGCTACCTTTCTGCCTCACACTAATGGGTATAACTCCATTTGCTCCAACATTCATTTATTTATTCATTCAACACATATTTTTAAGTTAACATGCTTTAAAGTAGAAGTCTGGAAACTTTTTCTTTAGAGAAACAGTAAACACTTTAGTCTTTGCAAGGTATAATATCTCTGTCACAGATAATTATGCAGTTGCAGTGTGAAAGCACCACAGGCAATACTGAGATCATTAAATGTGGCTGTGTTTCAATTCAACTTTATTTACAAAACAGATAGCCAGTTGCCTACAGGCCATATTTATAATCCTTGCTTTAAATAAGCAGATACTTATCTTGTGCCTATAATGCAAAGTTGTTTAAAACATGTAACTTGTGTTCATCAAGTTTACAATCTCTGGAAAAAACAGACCACTTAGTTCAGTTTCTTCCAACTCTAAATAATAATGGCTGCCTAAGCTTAAATGCTTCTATTTTAATTTTACATTCACTGAAAATTAGACATTTCAGAATAACAGGAATGTTATTTACTTCATTAAATAAACAGGCAATTTAACAGCAAAAGAAACCATCAACAAAGTGAAAAGACAACCTATGGAATGGAAGAAAATATTTGCAAATGATGTGACCAACAAAGGATTGATTTCCAAAATACACAAACTGCTCATACAGATCAATAAAAAATAATAAGAAGAATAATAAACAACCAAATCAAACAATGGGCAGAAAACTGAAACAGAGCTTTCTCCAAAGAAGGCATACAGATGACCAGTAGGCACATGAAGAAATACTCAGTATCACTAATTATTAGAGAAATGCAAAACAAAACTACAGTGAGGTATCACCTCACACTAGTCAGAATGGTCATCATCAAAATGTCTACAAATAATAAATGCTGGAGAGGATGTGGAGAAAAGGAAAACCATACTGTTGGTAGGAATGTAAATTGGTAGGACCACTATGGAGAATAGTACAGAGGTTCCTTAAAAAACTAAAAGTGGAGCTACCATATGATCCAGCAATCGTACTCCTCAGCATATGTCCAGAAAAGACAAAAACTCTAATTCAGAAAGATACACATACCCCAGTGTTCATAGCAGCACTATTTACAACAGCCAAAATATGGAAGCAACCTAAATGCCCATGGGCAGATGAATGGATAAAGAAATGTGGTACACACATACAATGGAATACTAATCAGCCATTAAAACACAGAATGAAATAATTTTTGGCCACATGGATGGACCTAGAGATTATCATACTAAGTTAAGTAAGACAAAGAAAGACAAATATCATGATACTACTTCAGTGTGGAATCTAAAAAATGATACAAATGAATTTATTTATAAAACAGAAACAGACTCACAGACATAGTAAAATTACGATTACCAAAGGTGAGAAGAGGAGACAAATAAATTAAGAGTCTGATATTAACATATACACACCACTATACATAAAACAGATAACCAACATGGACCTACTATATTATATAATGAACTATATTCAATATCTTGTAATAACCTATAATGGAGAAAGAAGAATTTGAAAAAAAAGTGTATATATGTGTGAAATGAAAATATCTCCTGCCATATTAGTCACCAAGAAATGTCGCAGCCATTGGCAATTTCTGGCCTCCAAATGTGAATGAGGGCTCCCAAAACTGTGATCCAGAGGCTGCTGCCACCCACCCCTATGGTGATGGCTGAGGAGCTGGGGGAATGCAAGAAGCAAGGTGAAAAAGGAAACAGGATGAACCGCAGATAGCTGAGGTGCATACGAAAGGAATGAATCCAGAGGCTTGCATCTTCTCATACACAGTATGCTAAATTCCTTAAATTGACACCTGATCTTTGATGTTCAGACTGCCTGCTCCCTTTGCTGCAAGCTTGTATATAGCCTGACATCCCCTGGGCCTCCTTAGAGCAGTTTTCTCAGAGCTACTGAGACGCTGCCTCCTGGGTTTGGAGTCCTAAACCTTCCCACCAAATAAACTAGCTCTCTACTTTCAGGTTGTAACTATAGTCCAAACCTTCCCACCAAATAAAACAACTCTACTTTTACGTTGTGACTATATTTTAGTCCACATATGTATAACTAAACCACTTTGCTATACACCTGAAACTAATACAACACTGTAAATCAACTCCACTACAATAAAAAAAGTTTAAAGACAGGCAATTTAGCCTTAATCTTGTTTTGTATTCTGAAAATCTGCTTAGCATATTTTTCAAACTGAACAATGACGGAAATTGTTTTAATGAAAAGATAAATTTAAAGAATAATTAGGGGCTCCCCGGTGACTCAGTGGTAAAGAATCCACCTGCCAATGCACGAGACATGGATTTGATCTCTGATCTGGGAAGATTCCACATGCCACGGAGCAACGAAGCATGTGCGCCACAACTATTGAGCCTTTCCTCTACAGCCTGGGAACCACAACTATTGAGCCCACGTGGTGCAACTGCTGAAGCCTGAAAACCCGAGAGCCCATGCTTCACGACAGAAGCCACGGAAACAACCCCATGCACCACAGCTAGAGAGTAGCCCCCGCTCGCTGCAACTAGCGGAAAGCCCACACAGCAGCAAAAAATGAGCACAGCCGAAAATAAAATCTAAATAAAATTAAAAGAGTAATTAAAATACAACGATCAATACTACTACATGAAGTTAATAATACCCCACAAAAATATTTATTCCATTATCCAATTCAGAGTATGAAGGATTCTTTTGGGAACAGAAACGACAGTACTTTAGGGAAAACTTTCAGTTCATAAAGTAAAGAAATTACTATGAAGCTATGAGTTATTGGCAGAAAATGAGATTTGAAAGTTTTTTTTTTTTAAAAAAAAACATGAACAACAGGATCCTCCATGGGGTCGCTAAGAGTCAGACACGACTGAGCGACTTCCCTTTCACTTTTCACTTTCATGCATTGGAGAAGGAAATGGCAATCCACTCCAGTGTTCTTGTCTGGAGAATCCCAGGGACGGGGGAGCCTGGTGGGTTGCAGTCTATGGGGTCGCACAGAGTTGGACACGACTGAAGCGCCTTAGCAGCAGCAGCAGCATCTTTTTCTACAACCCGACTATAATTTTATGTAGAACCAGCTCCCTCTAGTGGTGACAATCATGCTTTCACCAAAAAAAGCAAGAGGCCTTGACTAAGTGCATAAAACTTGCTAGAATCAAATCTAAAAATATACATGTGAAGAGATCAACTTTCATTGAAAAGAAGATAAAAATTCTAACTACTTAATAAGTCATTTTTAAAAGTCTTTCTCAATTTAATACTATTTCAAAAACATGGTAATATAGGGAATGATCTTGGTGTTTTCCAATTCAACTTATTCTCTTTGCTCCTGGAAAAGGCAGGGCCAGACAACTGAATGGACTCTTATATTCAATAGGAACCAGTTTACAGCTTTAAAAAATCCATTTAAGAAGTTTATAATATGATCTAAAGAAATGAATTTTTAAATGCTAATTTCTGTACCTAGACATAGTCATTTTAATATGCATTTTTACCATCTAGTTGCTTTACTTGATATTGCTGAGGACAAAAACCAATTGTGTAACTTCAGCAAAGTAAAACATCAGACAGCTGCTGCAAAATGGACTCCTCACCAGAACCCCTGCAGTTTGACTATGGTTGGAATGATGTAGACCAGCAGTTGGTAACTTGTTCTGCAGAAAAAGAAAAGGGGCAAATAGTAAATATTTTCAGCTTTACAGACCATATGGTCTCTGCTGTAACTATTCAGATCTGCTATTATAGCATGAAAGCGACCAGAGACAACACAGAAATGAATGGGTGGCTGTGTTCTGTAAAAAGATAATGTCCAGAAAAAGGTAAACTCATGACTCTTAACAAAGATATAAGAATGAACACATTTAAAGATTTTATTCTACGTATACAGGGGACTACAAATAGTTCAAAGGACAGCATTGTATATGGAGTATATGAATCAAATTACAAATGAAAACAAAACTTTTTTTCATGAAGTGTAAGAAGTCAATGAAAACTGTATTTAACAAGACAGGTTTGCATCTCTGTCAGTCATCTACAACTTACAAAGAGTTGAAAAATAGCTCAAAGAAAATTAAAGCCCAGAGTCTGATAACTCAAAAGGATGTGCAGTACAGAGACAATGCATATTTTCAATTAATTAGGATATTTTCTACAGTCTTAATAAACGTTTATAGACACTGAAAATTGAATTTTATATAATTTTCACATCATAAAATATTAGAGTTATTTCAATTTTAGTTTGTGTCTAATAAAAAAGAGGAAACACAAGCGGTGAGTGGGATTTGAGTTCTGGATGGTGGTTTGCTGAGCCCTGAACCTTTGATGTTAAGACTGCATTTTCTCAAATAAGAACTGAAGTATGTCATGAAGCAAGTAAATATATATTTAAAAAGCCAACAGACATAGATTTGAAGTAGTCATATCTCTGATACCTTTAGGACCAACTCAGGCAACAGGAAGATGTTTGAAAGGCAGGCCAGTAATATTTATTACTAACTTTCAAAATATTTTGTCTGTTTGCATACCTGGTGTACTTTTGTGTGTAGCTGTGAGTGTAAAACAAAAGAATGCAAGAAGAGGAGTTTTACAAATTAATACATAAAAGAGAAAATGTGTAAGTATAGAAAATAGAAAGTTAGGATGGTAGAAAGTGGAGAGAAAGAAAAGCTAAAAGGAGTACAAATTTCCTGAGTTTTAATAAAGGAAAAAGAAAGAGATATAAAACATTTTTTAAAAATCAAGAAAAAAATCTAACTATGAAAATGCTTACTAGAATTCTACATGCAATTTTATAGGAGATAAATAAGCCATGGCAGTTTCTGTAAAAGTTATGATTTCAAATTAGTGTTTAAAATGAAGAAATTTGGTTTGCTTAAAATATATTTTATAATATATGCTTTTTGTATATTTGTATACTTTAAAAAAAACATTAATAAAAAGTGGCTAGAAACATAAATAAAAATTTCACACAGATAATAATAATGGCCCTTAAACATATGAGAAGATAATCAACATCACTAATACTTAGAAAAATGTAAAATAAAGATGCATTGTTTCACCTACCATTTTTACCTAACACACTTGCAAAAATGAAAATGTAGGATAATGCATTATGTTTGTGAGGATGTAGGTACTATCATTAACTTTTGGCAGAAATAAACAGATACAAACATTTTGGAAGTGAATTTGACAATTGTATCTATATGTACAATATGTATCTAACATGATTACATATGCATTTATATTTTGATTTAGAAATTGCACTTTCTGGGATTTACCTTAAGGATACACACTTCTACAGTAAACACACACACACACATATATGTAGTTAACAACTGTAGCACTGTTTGTTTGAAACTCTTATTTTGTATTAGAGTATAGCTGATTAACCTGTCTGTCTTGGGTGGCCCCACACTGTATGGCTTAGTTTCATTGAGTTAGACAAGGCTGTGGTCCATGTGATCAGATTGGCTAGTTTTTTGTGATTATAGTTTCAGTGTGTCTGCCCTCTGATGCCCTCTCACAACACCTACCATCTTACTTGGGTTTCTCTTACCTTGGACGTGGGCTACCTCTTCACAGATGCTCCAGCAAAGTGCAGCTGCTGCTCTTTACCTTGGACGAGGTCACCCCTCCTGACCTTGAACCCAAGACGGGCGGGTTGTGGCGGAGAGGTCTGACAGAAAGTGGTTCACTGGAGAAGGGAATGGCAAACCACTTCAGTATTCTTGCCTTGAGAACCCCATGAACAGTATGAAAAGGCAAAATGATAGGATACTGAAAGAGGAACTCCCCAGGTCGGTAAGTGCCCAATATGCTACTGGAGATCAGTGGAGAAATAACTCCAGAAAAAATGAAGGGATGGAGCCAAGGCAAAAACAATACCCAGCTGTGGATGTTACTGGTGATAGAAGCAAGGTCCAATGCTGTAAAGAGCAATATTGCATAGGAACCTGGAATGTCAGGTCCATGAATCAAGGCAAATTGAAAGTGGTCAAACAGGAGATGGCAAGAGTGAATGTTGACATTCTAGGCATCAGCGAACTAAAATGGACTGGAAAGGGTGAATTTAACTCAGATGACCATTATAGCTACTATTGTGGGCAGAAATCCCTTAGAAGAAATGGAGTAGCCATCATGGTCAACAAAAGAGTCTGAAATGCAGTACTTGGATGCAATCTCAAAAACGACAGAATTATATCAGTTCATTTCCAAGGCAAACCATTCAATATCATGGTAATCCAAGCCTATGCCCCAACCAGTAATGCTGAAGAAGCTGAAGTTGAATGGTTCTATGAAGACCTACAAGACCTTTTAGAACTAACACTCAAAAAAAAGATGTCCTTTTCATTACAGGAGACTGGAATGCAAAAGTAGGAAGTCAAGAAACACCTGGAGTAACAGGCAAATTTGACCTTGGAGTACAGAATCAAGCAGGGCAAAGGTAATAGAGTTTTGCAAAAGAGAATGTACTGGTCATAGCAAACACCCTCTTCCAACAACACAAGAGAAGACTCTACACATGGACATCACCAGATGGTCAACATCGAAATCAGATGGATTATATTCTTTGCAGCCAAAGATGGAGAAGCTCTATAGAGTCAGCAAAAACAAGACTGGGAGCTGACTGTCGCTCAGATCATGAACTCCTTATTGCCAAATTCAGACTTAAATTGAAGAAAGTAGGGAAAACCACAAGACCATTTCTGTATGACCTAAATCAAATCCCTTATGATTATATAGTGGAAGTGAGAAATAGATTTAAGGGACTAGATCTGATAGATAGAGTGCCTGATGAACTATGGATGGAGGTTTGTGACATTGTACAGGAGATGGGGATAAAGACAATCCCCACAAAAAGAAATGCAAAAAAGCAAAATGGCTGTCTGAGGAGGCCTTACAAATAGCTGTGAAAAGAAGAGAAGTGAAAAGCAACAGATAAAAGGCAAGATATTCCAATTTGAATGCAGCGTTCCAAAGAATAGCAAGGAGAGATAAGAAAACCTTCCTCAGAGATCAATGCAAAGAAATAGAGGAAAACAACAGAATGGGAAAGACTAGAGATCTCTTCAAGAAAATCAGATACCAAGGGAACATTTCATGCAAAGATGGGCTCGATAAAGACAGAAATGGTATGGACCTAACAGAAGCAGTAGATATTAAGACGAGGTGTACAGTTCTTCTGTGTATTCCACAGAAGGAATACACAGGAATTATAGGAATACACAGAAGAACTGTACAATAAAGATCTTCAGGACCAAGATAATCACGATAGTCTGATCACTCACCTAGAGCCAGATATCCTGGAAAGTGAAGTCAAGTGGGCCTTAGAAAGCATCACTACAAACATAGCTAGTGGAGGTGATGGAATTCCAGTTGAGCTATTTCAGATCCTGAAAGATGATGCTGTGAAAGTGCTGCACTCAATATGCCAGCAAATTTGGAAAACTCAGCAGTGGCCACAGGACTGGAAAAGTTCAGGTTTCATTCCAATCCCAAAGAAAGCCAATGCCAAAGAATGCTCAAACTACCGCACAATTGCATTCAACTCACAAGCTAGTAAAGTAATGCTCAAAATTCTCCAAGCCAGGCTTCAGCAATATGTGAACCATGAACTTTCAGATGTTCAAGCTGGTTTTAGAAAAGGCAGAGGAACCAGAGATCAAATTGCCAACATCTGCTGGATCAAAAGAGCAAGAGTTCCAGAAAAACATATATTTCTGCTTTATTGACTATGCCAAAGCCTTTGACTGTGTGGATCACAATGAACTGTGGAAAATTCTTCAAGAGATGGGACTACCAGACCACCTGACCTACCTCTTGAGAAACCTATATTCAAGTCAGGAGCAACAGTTAGAACTGGACATGGAACAACAGACTGGTTCCAAATAGGAAAGGGAGTACGTCAAGGCTGTATATTGTCACCCTGCTTATTTAACTTCTATGCAGAGTACATCATGAGAAACGCTGGACTGGAAGAAACACAAGCTGGAATCAAGATTGCCGGGAGAAATATCAATAACCTCAGATATGCAGATGACACCACCCTTATGGCAGAAAGTGAAGAGGAACTAAACAGCCTCCTGATGAAGGTGAAAGTAGAGAGTGAAAAAGTTGGCTTAAAGCTCAACATTCAGAAAACGAAGATCATGGCATCTGGTCCCATCACTTCATGGGAAATAGATGGGGAAACAGCGGAAACAGTGTCAGACTTTACTTTTCTAGGCTTCAAAATCACTGCAGATGGTGATTGCGGCCATGAAATTAAAAGACGCTTACTCCTTGGAAGGAAACTTATGACCAACCAAGATAGCACATTCAAAAGCAGAGACATTACTTTGGCAACAAAGGTCCGTCTAGTCAAGGCTATGGTTTTTCCAGTGGTCATGTATGGATGTGAGAGTTGGACTGTGAAGTAAGCTGAGCACCAAAGAATTCATGCTTTTGAACTGTGGTGTTGGAGAAGACTCTTGAGCGTCCCTTGGACTGCAAGAAGATTCAACCAGTCCATCCTAAAGGAGATCAGTCCTGGGTGTTCTTTAGAGGGACTGATGCTGAAGCTGAAACTCCAACACTTTGGCCACCACATGTGAAGAGTTGACTCATTGGAAAAGACTCTGATGCTGGGAGGGATTGGGGGCAGGAGGAGAAGGGGACGACAGAGGATGAGATGGCTGGATGGCATCACCAACTCGATGAACATGAGTTTGGGTGAACTCCGGGAGTTGGTGATGGACAGGGAGGCCTGGGGTGCTGCGATTCATGGGGTTGCAGAGTCGGACACGACTGAGCGACTGAACTGAACTGAACTGATAGCTGATTAAGAATGTTGTGATAGTTTCAGGTGAATAGTGAAGAGACTCAGCCATACATATATGTATCCATTCTCCCCCAAACTCCCCTCCCATCCAGGCTGTCACATAAAACTGAGTAGAGTTTCCTGATCTATACAGTAGGTCCTTGTTGGTAATTTATTTTTAATTTAGCAGTGTAACACTATTTACAATGACAAAATATTAAAAAGAATTTAACTGCCATACATCAGAGTCCTACTGAAAGAACCATGACATACCCACGCAATGGCATCTATGCAACTATGAAAAAGAATGAAGAAGATCTCTCTTAACTGATTTAGAGTGATATTCAGAAATATTAAGTAAAGGAAAAAAACCTCACAAGTGAAGAGTATCTATAGTTGCTACTTTTGTACATGGAAGACTGAGAAATACGAGTATACATGCATCTGCTTTTTGTGCAAAAAGAAACATGAAGCATAGTCAAGAAACTAACAACTGGCAGCCTATAGGATATAAGTGAGAAAGAGTAAAAAGGATGAGAGGAAAGATTGGGTAGGAGGGATGGTTTACTGACACTTCTCTGAGTATAAGTTTGTGCATAGATTTTTTTAGAAACATGTTACATGTTACACTCTAAAATCCCCCAAATTTAAAAATAGGAAAAGGAGAAAAACCCAAATATAGAATATAAGGAAAACTAGTAAGCCTAAGTCTATTGCAAATGAATACCATAACCGTCCTGAAGAGGGGAAGGCAGGGAAGGAGTTAACATGAGTAACATTCAGAAACAGTAATCTGGTTATATAACTTCCACCTAAAGATAAAAAGAACTGTAACCCAATACTGAATTCTAGTTACTAGGTTTGCTTTTCACAGTGTTACAGGTTAACAATTCCTTAATAAAATCTAGACAGTGCGTTATAAAGCAAAGACATCACTTTGCCAACAAAGGTCTGTCTAGTCAAACATGTGGTTTTTCCAGTAGTCATGTACAGATGTGGGAGTTGGACCACAAAGGAGGTTGAGCATGGAAGAGTTGATGTTTTCAAACTGTGGCGTTGGAGAAGACTCTTCAGAGTCCCTTGGACTGCAAGGAAATCAAACCAGTCAATCCGAAAGGAAATCAGTCCTGATTATTTTTTGGAAGGACTGATGCTGAAGCTCCAATTTTTTTGCCACCTGATGTGAAAAGCCGACACATTGGGAAAGACTCATGTTGGGAAAGATAGAAGTCAGGAGGAGAAGAGGACAACAGAGGATGAGATGGTTGGATGGCATCACTGACTCAATGGACATGAGTTTGAGCAAGCCCCAGGAGATAGTGAAGGACAGGGAAGCCTGGCATGCTGCAGTCCATGAGGTCACAAAGAGTTGGACAAGACTGAGCAACTGAACAAGAACAAATATATAATGTGATGTTGAGTAAATAAATATATTGTGTGTAAAGAGGTCAAGGCTTCTCATTGTCAGATGAAACAAGGAAGGCTGGAATAAACTCTTTAGTGCTGATTTAGAATCTGAATTATCAGAGTGAACTCGAGGCTTCTACTATATACGGGTGGTGTTATACATATGTTTATATAGATATGTATGTATGTATATATACATACAGGGAGGACGGGCGAGTGTGTGTGTATTTCCTATCCTCTTCTGAAAGGACCTGGATGCAATGACACTTCAGTAGTAATGAGATTGCTTAATGCCTACATCTTGGTTTCTAAATAACTTGCTTCACTGAAAGGAGCCACTCCTTGGAAAAATGGCTGAGTGCAGGGTGAGGCTGATAAAACAAAATGAACCTGAAACATCTTTCTGTGCCAGAAAGTGAGGAATAAGGTAATAATTTAAAAAATGTCAACACATCAAAGGACCGAGGTGTCAGCTTATATGGGTTCCCACTGACAAGCATGAGACAAAGTTGAGCAAAATGATGATTAAAAAAATTATAACCATTTATAATATTTGAATCTATGAGTTCATACAAATATAACAAATAAATATGTAATTTGGGAAAAGAAAACATCTTCATAGTAGAATGTGCTGTTGTGCTTAGTCGCTCAGTTGTATCTGACTCTTTGCGACCCCAGGGACTCCCCTGCATTGCAGGTGGATTCTTTACCACCTGAGCCACCAGGAAAGCCCAAGAATATGGGAGTGGGTAGCCTATCCCTTCTCCAGGGGATCTTCCCAACCCAGGAATCAAACCGGAGTCTCCTGCATTGCAGGCGGATTCTTTACCAGCTGAGCTACCAGGGAAGCCCAAACAGTGGAATGCCAACTAATAAATGCAAAAGTAATGAAAGAATTAGAAAATCATCATTTGTCAAACAGTAAGAATCATCACTGCATGCTAAATTAGTAACAGGAAATTTGATAAACAGGATATTTACATGGTTATCAAGTATCTCTTCATAAATTAACAACTACAGATAGAAAAAGCAACTACAGCAGAGAAACTTAGGAGACACCTCTTATCCAAATGACCAACGATCATCATTATCAGAAATGAGACAGATATCATGAATCTTAATATAACCTGACAGGATGTACGGAGAAGGACATTATATTGTTTCTCTAGTATTCTTGCCAAAAATTTACAGCCTGAATTTAATCATAAGGAAATATTAGACAAGCTCAAATTAAAAAATATTCTACAAAATCTTGCCCTTCATTCTTTAAAGGTGCTAATATCATGAAAGACAGACTGAGAAACTGTTCCAGAGTGAAGGAGACTAAAGACACATGGGCATTTGTGACCCTGGATTAGATCTTGGATCATAAAATTATTTGTTTACTTTTCTAATAAAAGCATTTACAAAAAAGTCATGAAAACTGAATGTCTGTAGATTAGATAATAGGACTGTATCAATAATTATTTCCTGATTTTGGACATTTGCATAAAGGTTATTTACAAGATACTCTTATTTATAGGAAAAGAGGCACAGTCTGTACAATTTGCCCTCAAGAGGATGGAGAAATTTTTTTCACATATGTATGTAAGGATATACACACACACATGCGTATGTACCGAGAGCAGAGAGAGAATGAGAAAGGAAGTGTGGTAACATGTTAATATTTGAATCTGAGTGAAGTTTTATGGCAATTTTTCTAGACAATTTATGAAAATGTTTTGTAAGTGTGAAAACATTTATTTTTAAAAAGTTTTGAAAAAATCTTTTTTGAATCAGATGGAACATTCTCAGCTGCAAATTGGCAAATGACCTGACTAAAGTAGTGTAAATAATAAAGAGGCTTTTTTATTTCATAAATCAAAAATTCCAGAGGAAAAGTAGATCCAGGACTAGACAATTTTACAGCACATTGATATCATCCAGGACCAAGTTCCTTCTATCCTTCTATTCTGTCAGCAATATGCCCTTGTTCACAAGTTTGCTATAGCAGTTCCAGGCATTATCTGTTCTCGCAGATAGAGACAATTCCACAATGTCCCTAGTAGACAGATTTCCTTTACATGTCACTGGTGAGGACTGGGTGAAGATATCCAAGTGAGACATCCAGGCTGAAACCAATCACTTGGAAGAAGGGAATTATCACAGTTGGCTTAGACCAAAATTGATGCCTAATGTTAGGAAGGCAGGTACGGAACACACAACTTCCCAGTAACTGCATAATTCTATTAGCAAGAAAGTGGGAGGATGAGGAGGATTGGATAGAGCTCTTTGAACACCACTTAATTCGTCTACAAAGCATAATATTTATCATTATGCTTATCTTGTACCAACTCTCTGTCTAATTGTTTTGCCTTTCCTTAGCATTAAAATAGATCAACTACATACCAGATAAAGTAGCTGTTTTTTAATTAAAAAACAGATGGTACAAATTATAATAGCCTTTTTGGGAAGTCTAGTTTTGTTGGAGGAGGGGTGGTGACTGTTTATTTGTATGCTTGCTTGCCTTTTTAGTGACAAAATGCTTAATTCATATAAGTTAAATACTGTAGGATTCTACTTTGCCCTAATTTATTTTAATAGGTTCTGATTTTACCCATAATTAGTAAGCACAGGGTGCTAGGGGAGGACAGTCTTGGATGGGGGAAGGACTGGAGGAGGTTTCTAAGGAGGAGACATCTAAATTGAAAGCTGAAGGATGGCTAAAAGGTTGGAGGCTTGGGTAATCAGTAACTGTAACAATCAAGAGATGAGACTGAGTATGGAATAGTAGGGAAGTTAATAGACCTAAAAGCTGGTGGTTATAGAGCTCAGTAAGGCCGCAGTAAGAGGAAAAGGGCTTGAAGGCAGGAAGAGAAAGGGCCAACAGAAGATGAGATGGTTGGATCTTATCACCAACTCAACGGACATTTAATTCTGGGAGATAGTGAAGTACAAGGAAAACTGGTGTACTACAGTCCATGGAGTCACAAAGAGTTAGACACAACTGAGTGACTGAGCAACAACAACAAAAAGACAAAGAGATCTAAGCTCTTTATTTCTTAATTTTGAAAGGGGAATCACTGATGTGTTTAAGGTAGGGTAAACTATGTTTAAATATATGCCTTAAGAGAAACATTCTGGCTCTAGCTGGAGAAACGAAATAAAGGGGAGTGTCCTGGCTCAAGCTACTGAACGAAATGTCATATACTAAATGGTTTAAATAAGAGACACATATTTCTCACAATTTTGGAGGCTAGACGTCGAAGATCAAGGTTCTGGCATATCCAATTTTGGTGATATCCCTCTCTGACATGCAGGTGGCTCCTTCTAACTGTACCCTCACATGGTAGAGCAAGGAAGCTTGGATGTGTTTTTTTCTTCTTTTAAAGGCAGTAATTCCATCATGAGGAATTCACTCTCATGATCTCACTAAACCTAATTAATGTGATGGTGAGATTCCCAAAGTTCCCACCAGCACATTGGGAGTTAGGACTTCAACAAATGAATTTTGGAGGAACACAATTCAGTCCACAGCAGGGGACAAGACCAGAAGACAGGATAGCTCTTGGGAAACTACATATTCAGGTGACAACCATACCATAGCAACCCAACTAATGAAAGGATGGTAAGGATGGAGAGCAAGAGGGTCAGAGTAGGGAAGAGTCCTTTTTAGGACTGAAAGGTTCTGAATATTTTAATTCCTGATGAAATGGATCTAATTGGAAAAGTTTAAGGTAAAAGAGAGGTAGAGGATGGCTCACTGGAAATCACTGGAAAATTGGGAGTGTGTGGGTCCAGGCTTTGGAGGAGGACTCAGAGTTAGACAGGAGTGATAAAATGAAAGATTAAAAGGATTACCAGTGATCATGCTAGTTTGTAAGTGTGATAATGGTTGACTACTCATTCCACAAATGTTTTTAAGACTTATGGTATGTTAAGAGCTGGGGATATATCAGGAAACAAAAATACTTTTTGTACTCTGAGTTTGCAAACTAATAAGGTGAGACAGATATTAAGCAAAATACATGAGAAAAATACATACTGTGTTACATAGTATAAGTGCTCAGAAGAATATAGATCAAAGAAATGGATGGACTTACAACTTGAAATGGGGTCATGAATGGCCTCTTTGGAATGGAACAATATGTGTTACAGACATAAATGAAGGGAGTGAGAAACTTATGAAGTTATCTAGAGAAAGAGAAATCCAGGATGAGGAACAAGGAGTATTCAGGCCCTAAGATGTGAATACTCTTGGCAAATTGGTAGAAAAAATGAGACCAGTGTGGAGTTTGTGAGGGAAAAAATGGTGGAGATGCCCTCAGAGAAGTCATGAGGATGAGGGCACCAGATCAAATGGGCATTGTAATTACTGGAGTTGTCACAGGATGAATATAAGGCTTCAGAAGGATCATTCTGGCTGGTGTGTTGATAATGGACCTCAGGGATCGAAAACAGGAGCACTTTCAATACTCCTGGTGAGAGATGGTGGGCCAGGTAGTAGCAGCAGAGGTAGGAGCAGAGTTCAGATTCTGATAATGGATTATCTTTCTCAGTTATTTAGGCTGTTAAGTCATTTTCTCAAACTCTGATAAACATGTAAATGTGCGTTAAGAGTAAGGTTAAATGGAGAATGACCAAGTTAAAAAGGAAAGAATTGAGGGCAACATTGGGAACTCAACTTAGGTTTGAGACATTGATTTATGATTGAAGATGCTCATTTTATAACTATCATCAAAATCATTTCAAATAGTTTATTCATGGCATCTGGTCCCATCACTTCATGGGAAATAGATGGGGAAACAGTGGAAACAGTGAGAGACTTTGTTTTTTGGGGCTCCAAAATCACTGCAGATGGTGACTGCAGCCATGAAATTAAAAGACGCTTACTCCTTGGAAGGAAAGTTATGACCAACCTAGATAGCATATTCAAAAGCAGAGACATTACTTTGTCAACAAAGGTCCGACTATTCAAGGCTATGGTTTTTCCAGTAGTCATGTATGGATGTGAGAGTTGGACTATAAAGAAAGCTGAGTGGTGAAGAATTGATGCTTTTGAACTGTGGTGTTGAAGACTCTTGAGAGTCCCTTGGACTGCAAGGAGATCCAACCTGTCAGTCCTAAAGGAGATCAGTCCTGGGTGTTCATTGGAAGGTCTGATGTTGAAGCTGGAACTCCAATACTTTGGCCACCTGATGTGAAAAGCTGACTCATTTGAAAAGACCCTGATGCTGGGTAAGATTTAGGGCAGGAGGAGAAGGGGACTACAGTGGATGAGATGGTTGGATGGCATCACCGACTCAATGGACATGGGTTTGGGTGGACTCCGGGAGTTGGTGTTGGACAGGGAGGCCTGGCGTGCTGCAGCTCATGGGGTTGCAAAGAGTTGGACATGACTGAGTGACTGAACTGAACTGATGGCTCTTTTGAGGGGAAATTTTTATTAATTCAAGATGTAGAGGTATAGCGGAGCTATTTAAAATCCTAAAAGATGATGTTGTTAAAGTGCTGCACTCAGTATGCCAACAAATTCAGAAAATTCAGTCTTGGCCACAAGACTATAAAAGATCAGTTTTCATTCCAGTCCCAAAGAAGGGCAATGACAAAGAATGTTCAAATTACCATATAATTGTGCTCATTTCACATACTACTAAGGTTATGCTCAAAATCCTTCAAGCTAGGCTTCAGCAGTACATGAACCAAGAACCTGCAGATACACAAGCTGGATTTAGAAAAGGCAGAGGAACCAGAGATCAAATTGCCAACATCCATTGGATCATAGAAAAAGTAAGAGAATTCCAGAAAAACATTTATTTTGCTTCACTGACTACACTAAAGCTTTTGACTGTGGATCGCAATAAACTGTGGAAAATTCTTTAAGAGATGGGAATACGAGACCACGTTTCCTGCCTCCTGAGAAATCTGTGTGCAGGTCAAGAAGCAACAATTAGAATCAGACAGGGAACAATCGATTGGTTCAAAATTGGGAAAGGAGTAAAACAAGGTTGTATATTGTCACCCTGCTTATTTAACTTCTCTGTGGGATACATCATGTGAAATGCTGGGCTGGATGAATCACAGCTGGAATCAAGATCACTGGAAGAAATACCAACAACTTCAGATATGCAGATGATACAACTCTAACGGCAGGAAGTGAAGAATAAATAAAGAACCTCTTGATGAGGGTGAAAGAGGAGAATGAAAAAGCTGGCTTGAAACTCAACGTTCAAAAAACTAAGATTATGGTATCCAGTCCCATCACTTCATGGCAAATAGAAGGGGAAAAAGTGAAAGCAGTGGCAGACTTTATTTTCTTGAGCTCCAGTATTATGGCAGATGGTGACTGCAGACATGAAATTAAAATTTACGCTTGGTCCTTGGAAGGAAGGACTTGGAAGGAAAGCTGTGACAAACCTAGACAGCATATTAAAAAGCAGAGACATCACTTTGCCAGTAAAGGTCCATATAGTCAAAGCTATGATTTTTCCAATGATCATGTACAGATGTAAGAGTTGGACCCTAACGAAGACTGAGTACCAAAGAATTGATGCTTTCAAACTGTGGTGCTGGGGAAGACTCTTGAGAGTCCCTTGGACTACAAGGAGATCAAACCAGTCAATCCTAAAGGAAATCAACCCTGAATATTCACTGGAAGGACTGATGCTGAAATTCCAATACTTTTGACTAGCTGATGTGAAGAGCCAACACATTGGAAAAGGCCCCGATGCTAGCAAAGATTGAAGACAAAAGAAGAAAGGGACAGCAGAGGATGAGAGGGTTAGAAATCATCATTGACTCAATGGACATAAATCTGAGCAAACTCTGGGAGATAGTGAGGGACAGGAAGGCCTGGTGTGCTGCAGTCCATGGGGTTGGAAAGAGTCGGGCATGACTGGGCGACTGAACAACAACAACAAAAAGTAGTTAAAACAAACTTGAATATTATGTTAGGGCAAGTCTGTGGTCTGTAGGGTTGTGTAGCAGATCCTAATGTAATATAATGATCCAGAAAAGCCTCCGTGAGTGAAAGACACATAATCTGACACCTGGAGGATAAACAGGAGTTAACCAAACAAAGCTAACACTGTAAAAAGTTTGACTCTTTTATGCTACAACACAGGTCTCATATTTAGTAGATGAGCACCACTATAGCTGTGCTGATTACTTAAAAGTATGAAAACACAGGATCAAAATCCCTTACCTAAAATTTCTAAATCAAAATTTTCTGAAAATAAGAATCTTATGTAAATTATCCGACAGTAAAGAATTGAATATGAGATATGGAAGATAAGAGATGAGAGATAAGATATTAGATTATTGATAACTTTATTTTTCCCACTTGGAGTGAATATTATTCATTTTGCTGCAGAAATGGTAATAAGTTTGATTATTGAATGTTCTTTCCAGATGCTGCTGTGCTGAGGGTACATATTACATATATATATATAATATTTTCTTTTATTTCATTAACAGTTTTATTGTGGAAAATTTCAATTTAATTTAAAAAGGGATAAAATATAATGAACTCCCATGTTCCCATCACCTGCTGCTGCTGCTGCTGCTGCTGCTGCTGCTGCTGCTAAGTCACTTCAGTTGTGTCCAACTCTGTGCGACCCCATAGACGGCCACCCACCAGGCTCCCCCATCCCTGGGATTCTCCAGGCAAGAAATGGAGTTGCCATTTCCTTCTCCAATGCATGAAAGTGAAAAGTGAAAGTGAAGTTGCTCAGTCAGGTCCGACTCTTAGCGACTCCATGGACTGCAGCCTACCAGGCTCCTCCGTCCATGGGATTTTCCAGGCAACCTAGCTTTAACAATTCTTAATGAATAACCAATTTTGTTTCATCTGTGCCATGACCTAATTCCTGTTATATTGCTTTGAAGGAAACCTAAGTCATCATGTTAATAATAATTCCTCTATATCACCATGTGGCTAACTGCTTCAAGAATTTCATAGCTTAGTTTTTACAGTTTATTATTATAGACAAGATTCAGCAAAGTCCAAATAATTGCCATTGGTTGATTTGTCTGAAGTCTCTTTTTTTAAACAATAATTTCCCCTCCTATCTTTTTGAAAAACTTTTTAGGTTATTTACTGAAGAGGGGCTTCCCAGGTAGTACAGTGGTAAAGAATCCACCTGTCAATACAGGAAATGTAAGAGACACAGATTTGATCCTTGGGTTGTGAAGATCCCTGGGAGAAGGAAACGGCAACTACAGTATTCTTGCCTGGGAAATCCCATGGACAGAGGAGCCTGGTAGCTTCAAAGGGTTGGACATACCCCCCGCCCCCCAAAAATAGTCAGACCCAACTGAGCAACTGAGCACAGGCAGGCATTCATTAAAGAAATCTAGGCATTTGTCTCAGAGTGCTCCACAGCCAAAGTCCTGTAGGTTCTATCTTCATAGTGACATTTAACATGTTCCTTGGACCTCTGTATTTTCTATAAATTGATAGTTGAATATAGAAGACATAGTATCCAAATTCTGAAACACACCTGGCTCCAAAGAATTCAGACTAAGGATTATGGGCTTATACTTCTGTACAATGGCAGATAATAATACTTCATTTCTAAGGCTCAGAAAAATTACTTGCTCCCCATAGCTCCCAGAACTCAAATGTCCTATAACTAGCTGATGACTATCACAGAAGGAGATCCTGCAGGCCCTAGCAGATCTGAGGCCAGCTTTTGTTCCAATAATCAGTACCCCTTAAACACCAGTTGTTATATTTTTAATACATCACTAAAATTCTTTTAAGAAATATATTTTTCCTTAACTTCTTTTTTTAACATCTTGAGATATATTTCACATATCATAAAATTCTCCCATTTTCAATGTACTATTCAATGTTTTTTAGTATATTCACAGAGTTATATAAGTTATCATAACCTAACTTTAAAACATTTTCATTACCCCCCAAAGAAATTCTGTACCCATTAGGAGTCACTCCCTTTCCTCCACCCCTAAAACCTAAGTAACCACTAATACACTACAATATCTATGTAGCTTTGTCCAATCTTAACATTTCATTTCAATGAAATAATTTTTAAAAAATGGTCTTTTATGGCCGGCTTCTTTGTGTGTGTGTGCTCAGTTGTGTCTGACTCTTTGTGACCACATGGACTGTAGCCGACCAAGCTCCTCTGTCCATGGAATTTTCCAGGCAAAGAATACTGGAGTGGGTTGCTATTTCCTGCTTCAGGGGATCTTCCAATGCAGAGAGTGGACTGGTATCTCCTGGGACTCGTGCATTGGTAGGTGGATTCTTTACCACTGCACCACTTGGACTGGTTTCTTTAGTATAGCATAATATTTTCAAATTCATCCATGTAATAGCAGATATCGACATTTCATTTCCTTTTATTGCTGAACAATTTTCCATTGTATGGGTATACCAGTTTAAAAAAATCATTTATCAGTTAGTGAATATTTAGGTTATTTCTACTTTGGATATTATAATTAGTATTGCTATAAACATTTGCATACAGGTTTAACTGTTCACATATATTTTCATTTCTCTTGGGTACAGGCACATCTTGTCTTATTGTGCTTCACAAATATTGCTTTTTTTTTTTTTTTTCACACAAATTGAAGGTTGTGGCAACCAGCATTGAACAAGTCTATTTTTCCAATAGCATTTCCTCACTTCATGTCTCTGTCACATTTTCGTCAGTTCAGTTCAGTTGCTCAGTCGTATCCGACTCTTTCTGATCCCATGAATCACAGCACACCAGGACTCCCTGTCCATCACCGACTCCTAGAGTTTACCCAAACTCATATCCATAGAGTCAGTGATGCCATCCAGCCATTTCCTCCTCTGTCGTCCCCTTTTCTTCTTGCCCCCAAACCCTCCCAGCATCAGGGTCTTTTCCAAAGAGTCAACTCTTCACATGAAGTGGCCCAAGTACTGGAGTTTCAGCTTCAGCATCAGTCCTTCCAATGAACACCCAGGACTGATCTCCTTTAGGATGGACTGGTTGGATCTCCTTGCAGTCCAAGGGACTCTCAAGAGTCTTCTCAACACCACAGTTCAAAAGCATCAATTCTTCAGTGCTCAGCCTTCTTCACAGTCCAACTCTCACATCCATACATGACCACTGGAAAAACCATAGCCTTGACTAGACGGAGCTTTGTTGGCAAAGTAATGTCTCTGCTTTTGAATGTGCTATCTAGGTTGGTTGTAACTTTCCTTCCAAGGAGTAAGCATCTTAATTTCATGGCTGCAATCACCATCTGCAGTGATTTTGGAGCCCCCCAAAATAAAGTCTGACACTGTTTCCAGTGTTTCTCCATCTCGAAATTTATCAAACTTTTTCTTTTTCTTTCCTTTTTTAAATTTAATTTTATTTTTAAACTTTACATAATTGTATTACTTTTGCCAAATATCAAAATGAATCATTACTATATTTGTTGTAGAGATCTATGATGTTACTATTGATAGCAAACACTGACTACAGTGTAGCATAAACATAACTTTTATATGTACTGGGAAACCAAAAAAATTGTGAATCTTTATTGCAATATTCACTTTATTGAAATGGTCTAGAACATAAACCTGCCATATCTTTGAAGTATGTCTGTATATACTTAAGAATATATTTGCTTGGACATACAGTGAACATTTTAAAGAACTGCCAAACTGTTTTCCAGAAGTGGCTATTCCATTTTATAATCCTACTAGCAGTGCGTGAGGGTTACAATTTCTTCACATCTTTATCAATACTTATTACACAATTTCTTTTCTATTTTAGCCATCCTAGTAGTTTGAAATCGTAATACACTGTGGGTGTGGTTTGTATTTCCCTAGTGTCTGCTTTATTGACTATGCCAAAGCCTTTGACTGTGTGGATCACAATAAACTGTGGGAAATTCTGAAAGAGATGGGAATACCAGACCACTTGACCTACCTCTTGAGAAACCTATATGCAGGTCAGGAAGCAACAGTTAGAACTGGACATGGAACAACAGACTGGTTCCAAATAGGAAAAGGAGTACGTCAAGGCTGTATATTGTCACCCTGCTTATTTAACTTCTATGCAGAGTACATCATGAGAAATGCTGGGCTGGAGGAAGCACAAGCTGGAATCAAGATTGCCGGGAGAAATATCAATAACCTCAGATATGCAGATGACACCACCCTTATGGCAGAAAGTGAAGAGGAACCTAAAAAGCATCTTGATGAAAGTGAAAGAGGAGAGTGAAAAAGTTGGCTTAAAACTCAACATTCAGAAAACTAAGATCATGGAATCTGGTCCTATGACTTCATGGGAAATAGATGGGGAAACAGTGGAAACAGTGGCTGACTTTATTTTTGGGGGGGCTCCAAAATCACTGTAGATGGTGATTGCAGCCATGAAATTAAAAGACACTTACTCCTTGGAAGGAAAGTTATGACCAACCTAGATAGCATATTCAAAAGCAGAGACATTACTTTGCCAACAAAGGTCCATCTAGTCAAGGCTATGGTTTTTCCAGTGGTCCTGTATGGATGTGAGAGTTGGACTGTGAAGAAAGCTGAGTGCCGAAGAATTGATGCTTTTGAAGTGTGGTGTTGGAGAAGACTCTTGAGAGTCCCTTGGACTGCAAGGAGATCCAACCAGTCCATCCCAAAGGAGATCAGTCCTGGGTGTTCATTGGAAGGACTGATGCTAAAGCTGAAACTCCAGTACTTTGGCCATCTCGTGCGAAGAGTTGACTCATTGGAAAAGACTCTGATGCTTGGAGGGATTAGGCGCAGGAGGAGAAGGTGACGACAGAGGATGAGATAGCTGGATGGCATCACCAACTCAATGGATATGAGTTTGAGTGAACTCCGGGAGTTGGTGATGGACAGGGAGGCCTGGTGTGCTGCGATTCATGGGGTCGCAAAGAGTCAGACACGACTGAGTGACTGAACTGAACTTAACTGAACTGAAGTGCCTACAGATAGTGAGCACTTTTTCATGTACCTATTGGCCAATTATGTATCTTCTTTGGGAAATGTCTATTTGAATCTTTTGCTCAGTTTTTAATTAGCCTATTTTTCTTTTTATTGTTGAATTGTCAGAGTTCTTTATATATATTCTGCATACAAACTTATTAGATATTTGATTTGAAAATATGTTCTCTCACTATATGTATTGTATTTTTACATTATTGATAATTCTTTTGAAGCACAAAGTTTTTAATTTGATAAAGTTCAATCTATCTCTTTGTCACTTGTGTTTTAAGTGTCATACCTAAGAAACCATTGCCTAACTCAAAGTCACATAGTTTTACTCCTGTGTTTTCTTCTAAGAGTTTTACAGATTTTTGTTGAGTTAATGTTTGTATATGTTATGAAGTAGAGGGTTCAACTCCATTCTTTTGCATGTGCTTATATTGTTGTCCCTTGCTCCCTTAGCTCAGCTAGTAAAGACTCCGCCTGCAATGCAGGAGACCCTGGTTCAATATCTGGGTCGGGAAGATCTACTGCAGAAGGGATAGGCTACCCACTCCAGTGTTCTTGGGCTTCCCTGGTGGCTCAGTTGGTAAAGAATCCACCTGCAATGTGGGAGACCTGGGTTCAATCCCTGGGTTGGGAAGATTCCCTGGAGAAGGGAACAGCTACCCACTCCAGTATTCTGGCCTGGAGAATTCCATGGACTGTATAGTGTATGGGGTTACAGAGAGTCGGACAAGACTGAGTGCATTTCACTTTCATGTAAGTTGTCCCAGAGCTATTTGTTGTAAAGCCTATATTCCCTCTTCAGTTTTCTTGGAAGCTTTGACAAGAATCAATTTACCATGTATGTCAAAGTTTATTTCTGGACTCTTGACTATTCAATGAACTGTATGTCTATGCAGTGTTATACTGTCTTGATTATTCTATATTCATACTAAGTTTTGAATTGGGAAATGTGGATCCTCCAACTTCATTCTTCTTTTAGATCATTTTGGTTATTCTGTATTCCTCAATTTTTTATATAAATTTTAAGATCATCTTTTAAATTTCTAAAAATAGGCAACTAGAATTTTGACAGGGATTATGTTAGATCTGAAGATCAATTTTGGGAGCATTGCCATTTTTTAATGACATTAAGTTTCAGTTTCATTCAACAGTATTTTGTAGTTTTCAGTATACAAACTTTGCACTTCTCTCCTTATTCTTCAGTACTTTATTCTTTTTATGCTATTGTAAATGACATTATTTCTTCTTTATTCTTTTTATATTATTGTAATTGACATTATTTCTTCAAGTATTTTTTCTATTCTTTCCTCTCTCTTCTCTCCTGGTACTCTTGTTATACATATGTTGGTGCATATAATGGTATCCCACATCTCTCTGAAGCTCTCCTTATTTTTCTTTATTCTATTTTCTTTCTGTTTTTCAGATTGCCTAATCTTTGACCTATCTTAAAGATCCATTATTCTTTATTCTGCATGGTCAAATCTACTGTTAAGCCTCTATAGTGAATTTTTCATTTTCATTATTATACTTTTCTATTCCATAATGGCTAACTTCCAACTGTTGTTGTTTGTTGTTGTTGTTTAATGGCTAAGTTATATCTGACTCTTTGCAACCCCATGGACTGTAGCCCACCAAGCTCCTCTGTTCATGGGATTTCCCGAGCAAGAATACTAGAGTGGGTTGCCATTCTCATCTCCAGGGGATGTTCCCGACCCAGGGATCAAACCTGCATCTCATGCATTGCAGGCAGATTCTTTACTGAGAGTCACCTATGATATGATAAAACCAGGTTTGCACAGTTGCTAAAATTTGAGCTACCAGCTCCTTGGTGGCAGTGCAAGCCAACTCTGGCATACCAGTTTTCTCATTATGTTTGAGGAGTGATCATGCTGGGTCAGAAAATTTCCCCCCAAAGTGTTGTGGGAAATTTTTCCTGTAACGTCTTACAGTTCTCTCTGATTTTATGTAACTCCCTGCAATTTTCTGGTATCAGAGCCATAATTCAAATAACTGTGGGTGGTAAGGAGGAAGCCAAGGTTTTAAATTATGCTGAGTTTTCTTCCCCTTGAATACAGTGAAGGCCACTTTCTGTTTGGTTGGTTTCTCTACTGCATGCAGGGAGCGGCCTTGCCCTGACTCACCTTCTGTGATGTGTGTGTGTGTGTGTGCTCAGGCACTCAGTTGTGTCCGATTCTTTGTGACCCCATGGACTATAGCCTGCCAGGTTCCTCTGTCGGTGAGATTTCCCAGGAAAGAATATGGGGGTGGTTTGCCACTTCCTTCTACAGAGGATCTTCCCAACCCAGGGATCAAACCCATGTCTCATGCATTGGCAGGAGGTTTCTTTACCACTGAGTAACCTGAGATAGACAGTAATGCCTTCGGTATCAGAGAGAAGTTCCCTTACACTTTGCAGTGAGAAGAGGTTGAGAAACTTGCCACCCACAAGGTTTTTATTTGCTTTGTGTAGCTCTTTAGGGGTGGGGGAGGTTTAATATTTCTCATCTGTCTCTTGGTCTGCACTTACCCCCATCCCTTATCACACAAATTAGGAAAGTCACATATTTTCAGTGAAAATCCCCTCTCTAACTCCCCAGGACATATACAACTTTCTTAACCCGAACTGTCTGGTCCTATCTGCGTTATATATGGCAGATATACTAAATGTTTGTGGCATGTAGCTGGTACACTGCTCTAGGTTTCTATTGATGCCAGAGATTCACTGCTTTTTGCATTTTTTCCTTTTCATTTCAGTCAACTCTTAGAGAAAAAAGGGATAGTTTTCTTTCCTAAATTTTTATTTTATGGTTTTTATTACCCCTAAGCATTGTGACAAAGAATCCAAAATATTTTAGTTGGAAGAATTTAAGATCACTTCATATAACCTCTCATTTTATAACGAAGAGAGTAAGGCCCACAGCAACTTTAATTAAAGATTGAATCTACCTGTTTTGCTGCCTGGCCCAGCAATTTTTTAATACAGTGTGAAGTATGCAGGTCTTACTGCAATGGTACGCTTTTCCTATTGGAATTCAATATTACAGTCTTCTCTTCAACCTATATGAGGAACTCACATTTTAAAGTTTTCTTACAAATAGTCCTCTTTCCAACTCGAATTTGCCAGATTTCAAGTTTAAACACAATTTTATCATGATAGTGTTAAAATGTTTTAAATAGTTATATCATAAACATATTCACACTTCAATTATATGAATAGGACAGTGATGTATTAATGATACTGTTTTGTATATCTGATCTAATTAGTTTCTTTTTACAAATTACATAGGCAGATAAAAATGATTTTAAAAAGTTTAATAATGGTTTTCAAAAAGGTGTGGAAAAAACTCAAATCTTTTCATCAGGGTAACCTCATTTTCTCATTAATCTTTTCTGAGAGAAGATAATATCTTATCACTTCTCCTTCACTTGATAATGATGAATTAGCTAATACCATATGTTCTTTATCACTTATGCCATTTAGTTTTATTTAATTTGAACTGATTATTTTAACTTCAGAAAAAAGTCATTTTAGATAATACACAATAGACATATATAACACATAAAACATATATTAAACTATCAGATCAGATCAGATCAGATCAGTCGCTCAGTCGTGTCCGACTCTTTGCAACCCCATGAATCGCAGCATGCCAGGCCTCCCTGTCCATCACCAACTCCCGGAGTTCACCGAGACTCACGTCCATCGAGTCAGCGATGCCATCCAGCCATCTCATCCTCTGTCGTCCCCTTCTCCTCCTGCCCCCAATCCCTCCCAGCATCAGAGTCTTTTCCAATGAGTCAACTCTTCACATGTGGTGGCCAAAGTACTGGAGTTTCAGCTTTAGCATCAGTCCTTCCAACCAGGGCTGATCTCCTTCAGAATGGACTGGTTGGATCTCCTTGCAGTCCAAGGGACTCTCAAGAGTCTTCTCAAAGCATCAATTCTTCGGCACTCAGCTTTCTTCACAGTCCAACTCTCACATCCATACATGACCACAGGAAAAACTATAGCCTTGACTAGATGGACCTTTGTTGGCAAAGTAATGTCTCTGCTTTTCAATATGCTATCTAGGTTGGTCATAACTTTCCTTCCAAGGAGTAAGCGTCTTTTAATTTCATGGCTGCAGTCACCATCTGTAGTGATTTTGGAGCCCAGAAAAATAAAGTCTGACACTGTTTCCACTCTTTCCCCACCTATTTCCCATGAAGTGATGGGACCGCATGCCATGATCTTCGTTTTCTGAATGTTGAGCTTTAAGCCAACTTTTTCACTCTCCTCTTTCACTTTCATCAAGAGGCTCTTTAGTTCCTCTTCACTTTCTGCCATAAGGGTGGTGTCATCTGCATATCTGAGGTTTTTGATATTTCTCCTGGCAATCTTGATTCCAGTTTGTGTTTCTTCCAGTCCAGTGTTTCTCATGTTGTACTCTGCATATAAGTTAAATAAGCAGGGTGACAATATACAGCCTTGACGTATTCCTTTTCCTATTTGGAACCAATCTGTTGTTCCATGTCCAGTTCTAACTGTTCCTTCCGGACCTGCATACAGATTTCTCAAGAGGCAGATCAGGCCGTCTGGTATTCCCATCTCTTTCAGAATTTTCCACAGTTTATTGTGATCCACACAGTCAAAGGCTTTGGCATAGTCAATAAAGCAGAAATATACATTTTTCTGGAACTCTCTTGCTTTTTCTATGGTCCAGCGGATGTTGGCAATTTGATCTCTGGTTCCTCTGCCTTTTCTAAAACCAGCTTGAACATCAGGAAGTTCACGGTTCACATATTGCTGAAGCCTGGCTTGGAGAATTTTGAGCATTACTTTAGTAGCGTGTGAGATGAGTGCAATTGTGCAGTAGTTTGAGCATTCTTTGGCATTGCCTTTCTTTGGGATTGGAATGAAAACTGACCTTTTCCAGTCCTGTGGCCACTGCTGAGTTTTCCAAATTTGCTGGCATATTGACTGCAGCACTTTCACAGCATCATCTTTCAGGATTTGGAATAGCTCAACTGGAATTCCATCACCTCCACTAGCTTTGTTCGTAGTGATGCTTTCTAAGACCCACTTGACTAAACTATAATATACTATAAAGTATTCAGAGAAATTATGCTTCTTGAGAGAGGTTCAAAAGAATTTCAGTAATAAGGTAATAAAGGAAAAAAATCTTCTGGGTTGCACTGAATAAAAACAAGTGGTAAAAAATTAAATTATATGTTAAAACTTCTGGTATTGCAATCTATTTAAAACACAGAGTATATTGCTACAGAAACTCTAAGCCTCAATATATTTATATTCAGTTAAACCCACCAAAATATTATAGTTTTAGATTAGCTTTTGGAAATTTTTCCAGAAGCATTGTTCATGATATCAAGTAGCATTTTACTGTGTTCTTAAATGGATTAAACCTTATCATTGAAAATAAAGGAAACTTTGAAAAATAATTTCCTTTTTTTATTAAAAAAAAGGCAGGCAGGAAGAAAAGAACTAAAGAGAAAGAGAAGAAAGAGAATAAATAAATATGAATTGAATAATTTGATACATTTTTAAATAGTTGCATTATTTGCCCAGGATATAATTTCATAATGAATTTACATTTACATGATATGTTAAAAAGAAGAAATAAATTAAAGGGCAATAACTTCTATTGAATGGATAGTCTCCTATTAAAACTATGCTTTTATACTTCATACTGAATCGAATGCCAAATCTTAATTATTTATGCTGATGGTATATGGTACAAAATATAACTGAAGTTCTTATTGAAGACAAGTTACTTTGGTTTTTAAACGTAATCATTAGTTTCAAAGTCTTCGACACTGAATGTTTTGCCAAGACCGTTAAAACTGCAGTTTAGACCGTTCACTCCTTTGTGTTTCTCTCCTGTTTCATCAAAGGGTAGCAGCGTTCATGAGCGGTGTCATGGAAAAGCGCGTGAATGGAGAAGAACAGGAGTACGAGGGTTTGCGGACCAGGCTTAAGTAATGGAAGCTTAATTGCGTTTGAAAGCTGATGTAATGATGCAGAAATAGGAAAGGTGACTTTTTTAAAGAATGGTGAATTGGAAAACACAAAGAGGGACAGTTTTTCTGACAAAATAAAGCTAAAAATAAGGATGTCTTAAATAGACACTTATTTTTAGCTTTATTTTGCCTTAAAAAAACTATTTCTGATGTTATTTTTTAAAAGTTGAGTATATGTAATACACACTGGAGTATATAGACAGATTGCCTCTAGGACTTCTGGGCAGCCTATTATGGACTGATTTATCTATGATCTGCTATTTTCCAGTTATATTAAAGAAGGGAACGGTTTCATAGCATCTCATGCCTTTTCACAATTAATTCCAAATTGATGAATTATACTTTATTTGGGGCAATCAACTCAAGTCAGCTTGATTAGTGACAAAAGACATTCAAAGAAGAAATGTTAAATCAGAACTTTCATTCCAGAGAACAAACAAAAAATGGGAAGATCTTCAGGAAAAAAATAGCTGTATATTTTAATATAAAGTTCCCATCGATTCTTATAGCTTTCTTTATTTCTCTTCCTCCATTCTTCTCTTCCTTTCTTCTCATCACAGAGGCTTTGCACAGGTCTTTTTAACTGATTTTTTTAGTAGATGGCGGGGAGTAAAATATGAACAATTCAAAGGGCAATCACATGCCATTTTGAAAATGGTGAGCCTGTCCACAATTGGAAAGGGTTTTTATAAATGTTAGAATGTTCATGGGCAAACAGTGCCTAAATGCTCATTTTAGTATATCAACAAAAATAAGACTGCTTTTAAAAAATGTATAGCAATTAATGGTAACGTGAAAGTCCAGAGTGGCTTCCTATGACGTTATTTCTAATTGTCACTCTCCAACTTTTCCAGCAGTAACACTGGACCATCACACAGTTACCTTCTATGACACCAAAATTTAAAGAGGGAAAAGTGAGCAGAAAGTTTTCGAAAGGTAACATCCTTAAACTTGTGAGAGTTCACTGGAATCACTTTCACACACCAAAAAGTGAATTAATCTTTAGAAAACTCCACTGACCAAGACAAAGTGAAATTTCCTGAGTTTTTGCTTATCACCTGAAATTCAACAAACACAATATTAATCCATTGTTTTTTCTCCCAATAATAAGTTAATGAAATGAGCCAGTACCTGCCAACTGAACAAGAAAACTCAGAGGTTTCCAGATTAATCCCTTCCTCTCATTCCTCCCATTTCTATTGGTTCCATAGATTTCCTGTTCATTTTGCTTTCTCAACACCATTAAGATCTGCTCCATCTTTTTCATTCCCATTGTTTTGGTGTAAGTTTTCATTATCTGCCTGAATTATTGTAATTTTCTTCTAAGTTACCTAATTTTAGTCTCAATATCTTAGTCTATTTGTCACATGACCAAAAAAGTAACCTTTCTGAAAAATAAAAATAAGATGATATTAATATCCTGATTAAATCATTCAAATAAGCTCTTTGCATAGTATGTAAGATCCTCCAGTATTTGGCTATTTTCCTCTCCAATCTTGTCCTCCATTGCCCACTGTCCCGCAATGTACTCTATCACGTTATTTACAGCACTCCCTCTCAAAAATATCCTTTCATGTTTCCATGAGTTTGAACATACTGTTCCTTGTACTTAAAGTCCTGCTCTCTCAACCCTTCCTAGTAAACTCCCACATAGAATTCAAGCACATTCAAGGGTTTCCTCCTCTTGGAACACTTCCCTGATCCTTCCTACCCCACATATTCCTTTGTTCCACCTCTGCACCTGGAGCATCTGTGATACATTCCTAATCACAATCAATTCCAATGATTTGTTTATATATTTATCTCTTTCAAGTCTATGGTTTTCTAGAAAATATGCCTTTAGATCCTTATATGTGGGCACCTATGGTTACTCACTAATGTCGCAAGATTGAATGAACGAATTTAAAAATCAGTGCTCTAATGATGCCAAAACACCAGAGGCATTTAGAAATTTGTCCAAATACACTGCATGAACTGGGGTAGGCCTAGGAATAGATTCTGGTGCCTCCCACTCCTTTCTATTCCTCAGACGCTCAGACCATGATTCACTGTTCCATTAACAAGAGAAGATGGAAAGATTTTAAATTTTCTTACATAAAATTACCCACCATAAGAAACTATTCACTGTTTTGCACTGTCTGGCTTTTAGAAGTAAAATGGGTCTTGATGCTCTAGTTGTACTTTGGGGGAATGTTCTTTCATCCTAGGCACAAATAAGCCCAGAATAGATTCCAATAGCATTGATATTTGAATGAAAGAACTAGACTAAAAATGCCACAAAAACTAGAAAGAATTGAAGTCAGCTATCAACTACTGCCTATCTTTCTTCTTACTTTTATTCTGAAGTAGCAGATTAAGCACTCTTTACTTTTTCTTGCCATGAATTAAAAATTTGTCTGTGTATTCTAGCTAAGATGTCCCTTAAGATTCCAAATCCAGAAAAAACAAAACAATCCCTAGTTAAAACTGGTAGGTTGACATCTCCTTGCCTCATTAAATATGTCTACAATTTTGCACATTGTAACTGTATTTCTTAAGTAACTTTGACTTTGAAAAATATTTTATTAAAAAGAATTTCTAGTAGCATTTATCATGTGATTAGTCCTGTTTTACAGAATTAATTTTATAAAGCAGCAAAATGCATTACCTCTTCTCATAAGTATAAAGAAGACATCATAATCCCTAAAAAGAATTAAACATCCATGCAAGTAAAAAATGTAAGAATTATTTACAAACTTTATAAGCCTTAGAAACCTGTATCTCCTTGTACCTTGTCTCAGTGCATTAGAAACACATCTCATTTTGATAGCCTTGAAAAGTAGTGCTGTTCTTTCAGGAATTTGCTTGTAGAAATAGCACAGATGATTAGATAATACAGTACATTATAAAATTTCCTAAGTATCTTATTCCGATATTTCAGATTCACTCTAGGATTTCACTGCATGGCAGCTCTTCTATCACTACCCACAAAGTCTCCTCACTACCGTATTTTCCTCCATCCTTTTCTCCTTCTCCACTTGAGTTCTTTGCTCCTCTTCTCACACTCACAGCACATGACGTTTCCCACTGGAGAGCCCTAGGGACGTTCTTTCAGTTCCCTGCTCTAGCTGCTTATCATTAAAAAACAGCTTTTCTCAAATTCAGGTGAATAAAATCCCCCACTCTATTAAATATCACAGTACAGAATACAGTTGATTGCTTTAAGAGGAAAATAGACTGGTAGTGCTAAGATTTCACTGTTGAAAAATCACTCTGGATTGAACTGTGAAAGGAACACTTTGTAGAAGAGGAGAGAATCTGGTCAGCCTGAAAAAGAAGGATAAGGTGTAGCTAAGATGAGGTGAACATAGAGGAGGCATTCCAGGTGAGATGAGTCTCTGAGTAATATCATGTGAACCAGCAACAGCTATGGAGTTGGGCAAACAGCTAGTTGGGCAAACAGCTATGGGTTGGAGAATTTGAGAAGGATGATCATGACAGATAATACTGAGAAGTTAGCTGTGAATCTAAAATGTCTAAGATGTTTACATGTCTATCCTTTAGGTCATAAGCAGGTGTTGTAGATGTTTGGGTGCTAAGTGACACAGTGGAGGTAATGTGATAAAAATGTGATGAAGGAGGCATCAAAGAGAAGACACATGAGAGAGGGATATCCTAAAAGCAAAAGGAGTCAGCTTAGATACAAAATAATGAGAAACAGTTGGGAGGTGTGGACAGAAATGGGAAAGAAAAGGTTTCTGTCTTTTATTCTTTCTAAACACATTGATGGTTTCACCAAGAAATCATTCGGTAGGCTCATTTAATAAATACAGTATCAACAATAATTATTTTTCATTCATTCTTATAAGGATTCAAATAATATAAGCACAGACATCCATTTTTTCCCTCTTTTTGTCATTCCCACTTCTACTTAAGAAACAAGAGACAAAGAATGACTTCATGATTAAATAAATATTTTTTAAATAGAGAAGACAAATACTGTATAATATCACCTATATGTAAAATCTAAAAAATATAAGAACTAGAACAAAATAGCAGCAGACTCACAGACTCACAGACTAGTGGTTAACAGGGAGAGGGAAAAGGGTAGGGGCAATATAAGGGTAGGAGGTTAAGAGGTACAAACTATTAGGTATTAAATAAGCCACAAGGATACATTGTACAACATGAGGAATACAGCAAATATTTTATGATAACTATAAATGGAGTATAACCTTTAAAAATTGTGAATCAGTATATTGTATACTTATATATCAACTATGCTTCAATTAATATTTTCAGGTTTTCTAGATAAGGTATGAAATTTTGAGGCAGACATTAATCTAAGCCATTGTTTTCAACACAGTGTCATTTGTAATGAACATTATTTGTAATGTGTTAAAAACATGTTTCAGTTCTTGAGTATTTATGAAATCCCTGAGAATATTCAGTAATTTTTTAAAACCTAAAACTTCATATTTTAACACTCTGGGAACAATCAGTCATTGTTTTCTGTGTCTTTTAATTCCGATAAGTCATTCTAAAATAAGCCAGTCACAAGTATAGTGGATTCTTCAATACACTTAATGCAATTTAACAATAGTTTTACTATGACAAGTGCTAATATACATTTCAAATATTTTGACTAAAAGTTTTAGAAGGACTTCTTTCATTTTTCCTACAATTCCCCTAAAGACTCACTGGTTTAATGACCAACAATGCAGAAACTGTTACTTCAGTGTCATATAAAAAGGAAATATTTTGCTTTCAACTAGGAAGCACTTTATAACTCAGTCAGATGTGGGTGTGTATGCATAAGGAAGCATGAGTAAAGAGGAGAGAGCCAGATTATAGAGAATTTTAGATTCCTTGTCAAATTAATATCATTAAGTCCACTTCTGTGAATAAAATATAGAGTACCTGAAGGTGTTATGCTCAGCTGGTCACAGGAGAGTGCTAGAGCACCATTAAATTACCTGCTTCAAAATAGCTGGAAGAAATCACACACTAGAGAATGACAATGTGCTTGAAGAAGCTTTACCTTGCATGGTTGATTGAAAGAAATAATAGCACTTGCTGGTAAAAATTATAGTAGAATACCAAATCTGCCTCATAATATCTCCAGATGTTAAGAACAGAATGATGAAGTGTGACAGAACTATCTTGTGGTATAATTATTTTAATCGTTGCAGTGCTATTATAAAAGATTTCAATTTTGTTAAATTACCCTCTGCATTTTAAAATTCCCTTTCAGCCAGCTCTTAACACTTCTACTAAATTGTTATACATCTGATGCAGGCAGCATCCTCTTGAGCCAGTGAGAATGGAGAATGTGGACAAAATCACATTTAACAACCCAGTTCTTCCTTGAAATAAAGCTAAACAACTGAGGTGGGATTCTGAGTCCTTGAGTGCTTTGTAGTCAAATACTTCTCTCACAGGATTTAAATAACTTTATGTATCACAATTCAGTTTTATGACGTAAAGAGATGAAAAAAATCTATGATTCCTAATTTCTAGACAAAAACACTAAATCACCTCAGAATCCAAAAGAATTCATGTCGGTAACTATAAGAACTGCAAGTCAGATTTTCAGGCATCTAGGTTCTGCTAGGAAAAAGAATTCTTCTTCATCCAATTTGATCATCAGTTTTATAAGCATCACCTTATAATACTAAATTCATTTAAACTTAACATTCAAGAGTGCTGAGTAATATTTACTAAGTACAAGGGCCCCTCTGAAAGACATTATAATTATATATAACTTCCACAGAAATTGTGAGGTATTCAGTGAACCTATAGACACATTTCCCAGAGAAATGCAAAATAAATATAGATACATATAATTTGAGGAGTGTAAGGTTCAGGCTTTATCACAAGATCTTCAGCTGTAAGTGTACTGTCCCTTTAATACATGGATTGGTGTGGTCAGGTGCAGTTTCTACCAGGCTAAGTCACATCTACTTTTCTCTGAGGCCCATGTTAGGTTACTTCAACTCAATATCACATTATTAAACTATAGATTAAAGGATAAATAAATAGGAAATATTTCCTAGTATTTAAGAGGCTTTAATAAAATGCAGATGACACCACCCTTATGGCAGAAAGTGAAGAGGAACTAAAAAGTCTCTTGATGAAATTGAAAGAAGAGAGTGAAAAAGTTGGCTTAAAGCTCAACATTTAGAAAACGAAGATCATGGCATCTGGTCCCATCACTTCATGGGAAATAGATGAGGAAACAGTGTCAGACTTTATTTTTCTGGGCTCCAAAATCACTGCAGATGGTGACTGCAGCCATGAAATTAAAAGATGCTTACTCCTTGGAAGGAAAGTTATGACCAACCTAGATAGCATATTCAAAAGCAAGACAACAAATGTCCATCTAGTCAAGGCTATGGTTTTTCCAGTGGTCATGTATGGATGCGAGAGTTGGACTATGAAGAAAGCTGAGCATCAAAGAATTGATGCTTCTGAACTGTGGTGTTGGAGAAGACTCTTGAGAGTCCCTTGGACTGCAAGGAGATCCAACCAGTCCATTCTAAAGGAGATCAGTCCTGGGTGTTCTTTGGAAGGAATGATGCTAAAGCTGAAACTCCAATACTTTGGCCACCTCACGCGAAAAGTTGACTCATTGGAAAAGACCCTGATGCTGGGAGGGGTTGGGGGAAGGAGGAGAAGGGGACGACAGAGAATGAGACAGCTGGATGGCATCACCAACTCAATGGACATGAGTTTGGGTGAACTCTGGGAGTTGGTGATGGACAAGGAGGCCTGGTGTGCTGCAATTCATGGGGTCGCAAAGAGTCGGACATGACTGAGCGACTGAACTGAATGAATTGTCATTTTTGTCTTACTGTTTATGGGTTGAATTGTATTCCCCATAAAAAATATGTTTAAGTCCTAATCTCAAGTACCTCAAATTCTCACCTTTTTTGGAAATAGTGTCTTTGAAGATGATGTCAAGTTAAAAAGTCATTAAAGTGCACCCTAATCCAATATGACTCATGGCCCTGTAAAAAGGGAAAACCTGGACACAAACCAGACATTCATAGAGGAAAGACAAAGTAAAGAGACACACAGAGAACACACTGTGAAGACAGAGGATTGAAGTGATAAATCTACAACCAAAGGAATTCTAAAGATTGCCAAGCAAACCATCAGAGACTAAGAGGCAAGAAAGTACTCCTCTCCAGGTTTTAGAGTGAGAATAACCCTGCCCACCCCTTGATTTTGGGCTTCTACTCTCCAGAATTGTGAGACAGTAAGTTTCTGTTGTTTTAAGCCATCTAGTTAGTGGCACCTTGTTACGGCAGTTCTAGGAAAATAATACATTAGTCAAATTGAGCCTTTCATCAGCTAAACAATGTTCCCGTATACCTTTCTGAGAAAGGACTTATAGACATGCGCTCCTTCATTTCTGGAGAGAAGCTCAACTAATATGCAGCTGTGAGCTGTCATATCATTTCTCTCTGCCTTTCTGACATTTTCTCCCAGAGTTGCAATACAAGTAAACTACCAGGAAGGATCACAAAACAAATAGAATCAGATTACCTAAGGTAAAGTTTAATTCATGTTGAAAAGACAAAAATTAATTCTCTAGAGGTCTCTGAGAACCACTTTGTATAATGTACCAAATGGATAAAAATTGGGAAGAGAAAACTCAAAGAAATAAATTTCATAGTTTTAAAAGCAAATAGGATAGAGATGATTAAATGATATTTTAACCTTATCTCTGTTATAGTTTTTCACATATTCATATTTTATTGTATAATTGAAAAGTAATTTTTAAAGAGTGAATAGAAACTTCAACTTTGCTAGTATTATAATTCTTTACATTTAGATAAAGATTAATACAAGAGAACACTCTATTAGCAGACTTATCACATAAAGTTATGTTAATTGAAGAAAGGAGAAGGCAAAATGCTCTCCAAAGGGCCCCTAGTCATCTTTATTTAAGAGCATATCAAATCCATGCAAATTATCTCTTTACCAATTAAGTATGTCAATATTTATCAAGTCCTCATTCCTTTGAGAGATTGGTGGTGTCATCTATTTTCACTGCCAACCGCCCCCTTTCACTTTCTCCTTGCTAGACTTGAAACAACATTTGAAGATGCATCAATAGAATGGAGAAGAAAGAATTAGTCCATGTGAAGCAGAACCAGGGTTGTATTCAGAAGATGGCTTCCTAGTACTTTTGCATGGAAACACAATGCTGCTCACACTTCTTACCATGCCATGGATAAGGGACCAGGGTTTCATGCCATATCCATTAACAGTGGTGGCCAGGCTCACAAAAGTTCCCTATTCAGCCCCTATAGCTTCTTCTGGGTCCTGAATAAAGCCAAAAGGTTAATCTGGGGGGCCTCTGGCATCTGTCACTGCAGGTCTGGGGCTTCAGAGTAGGAGAAGGGTGATTACACGCTCATAATTTATTAAAAGCAGCATGTCTACTCTCTCTCTTTTTCATTCTTTCTCTCTCTCTCCTTACTCTTTGCCTCTTTTCTTTCTGACTGTGGAGTAAAACCTAAAGTCTCATTATCACAAACCAAGAAAGTAAAGAGGGTGAGAGAAGCAGGACAAGGACTGGATCCTATTCCCGATCAAATGGTCAGGCACTGGGTGCAAAACGTAACAATGTGCCAGGAGAGACAGGGCGTGGTGAAGAGAGCGCGCAAATACTGAGCACAACTGAAGAAAGTAGTTGGAACCTAGTAGAGGGGTTAGGGATCCTAGCAGATGGACAGAATCCAGGTTGGGGTAATCTTGGGGCAGAAGCTACTAGTCATTGCCTGGTGTCTATCCACAGGAAATGAGAGTTTCAGGTACCAAAACTGGGTTTAGGGACACAGTGTCAGGCTGTAGAGAAGGTGAACTGCAGTATAAAGAAAAGAGAATGACAAAAATATGGGGACAGGAATGAGATAAGAAGTTCACATTGAGAATTAAGACTTAAGATGCAGAAGGAGTTGCAGTTCAGGAAGCAGAACAGTAATCATCACTGAGGCACCTAGTACTGAAGATAATCAGCAGAGAAGTCTGGGTGGTCTACTTGGAGACACTCATGCTACTTTGTTGAAAGTGAAGGTGTTAGTCCCTCAGTCATGTCTGACTCTTTGTGACCCGACTCTAGCCCACCAGGCTCCTCTGTCCATAGAATTCTCCAGGCAAGAATATTGGAGTCGTTAGCCATTCCCTTCCCATGGGATCTTCCCAACCCAAGGAGTGAATTTGTATCTCTTGCATTGAATGCAGATTCTTTCCTGTCTGAGGGACCAGGAAAGTCCAAAGAGGGAAGCTAAAGCTGAAGTTTAAAACTGAAAGTGTTAGTCACTCAGTCATGTCTGACTCTTTGCAATCCTATGGACTGTAGTTCACCAGGCTCCTCTCTCCATGGGATACTCCAGGCAAGAAGTATCCCATGGAGTGCATAGCCATTCTCTTCTTCAGGGGATCTTCCCAGCCCAGGGATTGAACCAGGTCTTCTTCATTGCAGGCAGATTCTTTACCATCTGAGTCACCAGGGAAGCCCTGCCACTCTATTCAAAGCGCTAAATCTCACCTGATTGGAGATAGAAGATTGAGGTGCTTAAGAATTCTTCACCCATGATCGGCTCAACACAGAAATTGGGATGAGATGGGACTTATAGAAAAATGGCTCTAATGAAAGCCTTAGGGAAATAGAATCAAGGCATTGGCAATAGTTTAGGGAGTGATGTCACATTTGGAAGATATCTCCTGAGCATGAATTTTTTAAAAGAGTGAAACGAGTTTTTATTTTCAGCTAAAGTTTCTCATTTTATGACATTCATAAACTGTCTCTTTAGTATGAAGTGTCTACTACATTATGTAGTGGAATCATGGGGCTTTTCCACCTCCATTCTTTCCACTTTATAGTTTTTCATTTACAGTATACTACCAACCACATTCCTCATTATATCTTATGGAACTACTTCTTTTAAAACTCTGATTCTTGGTAGTATGTGTGTGTTCAGCCACTCAGTCATGTCCAACTCTTTGTGACCCCATGGACTGTAGTCTGTCAGGCTCACCTGTCCACAAGATCTGCCAGGCAAGAATATCGGAGTGGGTTGCCATATCCTATTCCAGGTGATATTCCTGACCCAAGGATCAAACCCACATCTCCTGCATCTTCTGACTGGCAGGTGGATTCTTTACCACTGCACCACCTGGGGAGCCCTGGTTGCTGGTACACTTCACCTTTTATTTGAGCCCCCTACAGGCATATCTCACTTCCCAGATGGCACAGTGGTAAAGAATCTGCCTACCAATTCAAGAGACACAGGAAATGTGGGTTCAATCCCTGGGTCAGGAAGATCCCCTGGAGGAGGATATGGCAACCCACTCCCGTATTCTTGCCGGGAAAATTCCATGGACAGAAGAGCCAGGTGGGCTACAGTCCATGGGGTCACAAAGAGTTGGACATAACAGAGCGACTGAGCATGCATGCATGCATGCATATACAGGAGTATCTAAGTGACTATCTTCAATATCAACAATATCATCACCATTCTGTACTCAACTCTATGTTACACTGAAAGTTGCAACTATTTAAACAAGGATGAACTTTTGTGTTGCCATTCTTTTTTAAAATTAATTAATTTATTTTAGTTGGAGGCTGATTACTTTACAATATTGTAGTGTTTTTTGCCATACACCGATATGAGTCAGCCATGAGTATATATGTGTTCCCCATCCTGAACCCCTCTCCCACCTCCCTCCCCATCCCATCCCTCAGGGTCATCCCAGGGCACCAGCCCTGAGCACCCTGTCTCATGCATTGAACCTGGACTGGCAATCTATTTCACATATGACAATATACATGTTTCAATGCTGTTCTCTCAAATCATCCCACCCTTGCCTTCTCTTTTTTCTTTTTTACCAAATATACTCTTGGTTAAAATTGGAAGTTAGATAACTTCTGTTTTGCTTGAATTATTTCCATACCCAATAAAATTTTGTCACTAATTTTTTTCCAAGTATTCATAAAACTTTCTGGGACAGAATGCACTAATAAAAAACATTGTATCTCTATGGTGTTGGAAACCATTGTCAACTGTCTTTCTTCTTGCCCCTCATATTCAGCTGGTCACAAAGAAAGCTCTGTAATTTCTCTTCCTTTCTACTAACACTAACAGTGCCTAACTCCAGCTTTCACCATCACTCACCTGAATATGTCACTCCTGACTAGTTTGCCTGCTTCCAGTTTCTTATATATTTTTTAATCTATCCATATTCTGCTTACCTTTCTAAAACATATATGTCTAAATATTTCCTCTCCTTAAATATCCACTAGCTTCTAATTGTCTACAAGACCAAAAACATACTCTTAGTGTGGCACAAAAACCTTTGCGACCCCATAGACTGTAGCCTACCCCTCCTCTGTCCATGGGATTTTCCAGGCAATAGTACTGGAGTGGATTGCCATTTCCTTCTCCAGGGGATCTTCCCAACCCAGGGCTCAAACCCAGGTCTCCCGCATTGTAGACAGACGCTTTATTGTCTGAGCCACCAGGGAAGTCCAGTGTCTAGCCCTAACCAACTTATGTTTCTGCTGCTTCTTTGATGTGACCTACTCTGGTCACATCAACATATTTACTGTATCTCAATGTTGGTATGTCATGAACTTATTTTGATTGACTTCTGTCCTTGAGAACTCTTTATCCCTCTTTTCTTATTACAAAGCCACCAACGTCCAGATCAAATGGTACCTCCTCTGGAAAGTCTGCATGTCCTATCTCTTCTCTCTCCCCACCCTCAGCCAATCAAGTCATCCTTCTTGCTTCCTGGTTCTTTGTATAGATCTCTCTTAATAACATTCACCCTATCCCATCAGTTATAATTCATACATTCTTTGCTTCCACTCAATCAGTTTCTGAAAATCATGCAACATGTCTTATTAATATTTAAAGACTTAATATTTAAAAGGTGCTTACCACCTGCTAGGCACTCAATATGTATTTATGTTAATAAAATGAATAAAAATAAATTAATTCACATAGAATTTAATGCCATGATTATGATAGTACTAGCCGTTAACCTACTTCTCATCCATCTTTAAATGAATTGAAGATTTTTACAGAATTTAGGAGTTTTCATGATTTTTCACTGATACAACAATCTTAACAAAAATATAGAAGCTATCTTCATATATACATATATATATTCAATACATATATATACATATATATGTACATACAATTATTCTGCTGAAGATCATAAACAATCAAACATTATAACAAGCCTCCATTAAAGATTTAAACAGTACTCTGGAATTATTTATATACTTCACTGCATTGTGTAGATTTTTCATGTTGTGTGCCTTTAAGATATCCTTGAATTGGTTTGTCCATGGTAACCAGAACCATGTAGAGTCTAAGAAAATGTTACTGATTCTCTCTTTGAATTTTAAGAAGCACTTCTCTGTGATGCTTAAAGCCTAAATTACTAGATTTTCCTTCTTTGAAAGTCTCTTTTAAAGGGACTTTTCTAATATGGAAATTTTTTCTTTATAAGAACAGCAAAAATTACACAATGGAGATCTTACATTTACAGTGGATAATCTATTAGCTGCAATCCCAAGCTTCATATCTTATTTGTTAAAAAATACCTCTCCTAGACTTAGCAAAATTACCACATTTAATTACATTGTATTGTAAAAACAAATATGAAGGGACCTTGATTTAAAAAAGGGTTATGGGATTCTTTTCACAGCCTATCATATAGTCTTTCAAGCTCAAATATGCCAGCCAGAGCAGCAAAGCCTGAAAGAATAAAGGTATGATTTGGAAGGCTCTATAAATAAAAAGTTGAGCATAGAAAAACTGAGACATTCATTCTTTTTACTGATTTTACAGAGGGAAATGGACACTATTTCAAAAGATTTTTATGCATCCATAGATGAGAGCATTGAAGTTTGTCACCAAAGAAAGGATACTCAGAACCAAACTGGACTGTTGTGTATGATATTGACACTTGATATTAGTGAATGCTTAATAAATGTCAAGAACTACTTTTCACCAGGGTTAGGTCAATCCATCCTCACAATAAATATTGGTGGTAAACAGTATTATTATCTCCATTTACAGAAGAAGAAATGGAAGCACAGAGAGGTTAGTAACTCTCCCAAGGTCACATTTCTAGCAGTTAGCAGAACTAGGATTAAAACTTAGGAAGTTGCATTTCCTTTTTTAGGAGATCTTCTGGACCAAGGGATCAAGCCCTTGTCTCCTGCACTGGCAAGCAGATTCTTTACCATAACACAGGGAGCCCAGCCTGGAGCTCTGTGATGACCTAGGGAGTGGGATGGGGGAGAGAGGAGGGAGCCTTACAAGGGAGGGGATGTATATATAATTATGGTAGATTGCACTGCTATAAGCAGAAACCAACACAACATTGTAAAGCAATTTTCCTCCAATTAAAAAAAAATTTTTTTAATTTAAAAAAAAAAAAAAAAACTATGAAGCCTGCTCCTGATCTCACATTTTATACTTAGGACTGCACTTCCAGGGAATATTCCTGAAGGAGTTTGATGCCATGCTAGACAGAACATAGGTCTGAAACTTAAGGTAAATCTTATTATTCATAGATATGAGGCTCTCTTTTCAGAAGGAAAAAAATGTCAAACTTTATTTGAAAATTGATAGTAAGGCCAAGTTTTTTGCAATGGAGGATACACTTTATAGACAGAAACAATAATTTTATTGATTTCTTGATCACAGCTACTAAGAGAACTGAATAAAATTTTTTGGCCACTAGGGGCCTGGTGGGCTACAGTCCATTGGCAAAGAGTCAGACACGTGGAAAATGCACGCAGCAACACAGCTATTTGAAATAACATATGGATTACATAATTTCAGTATAGATTTAATTTAAATTTTGATTATTGTGGATTACAGGGTTTTTATGTATGGAGAAATTAAAATTGTAGAAGAAATACACTAATGAATATACAAATAAATCTATTCTGGTTTATATATGTAGCATCAATCCCTTTAAAATTGCACCACTAAAATAGATGACATTTGAACATTTTGGCACTGAAACTATGAGACATTTTCCACACATGTGCAAACTCACACACACAATTATCTGAAAACAAAGTTTCATTCCCCCTACACAAACTGATACATGAAAATCTTATTTACAAAATAGATGAATAACAAGAGTATTTTAGAGCTTAGATCTTTTACTTCTAATCTGTTATATCTTCTATGAAGAAACATTATTATCAAAACACATTTATAAAATATTATTGTTATCTGAAGTGATGCATTAAGAAAAAGCATGTTGAGAGCAATGAATGGTTTTTCACATTTTTCCAAGAGGATGCAGACACTGGATGTGTCAGGAACGTGTGGAGGAATACATGGACCTTCCCACAACCTCATGTGAATGTCTTCATGAAAACACAAGAAGATGTAGGCTTGAAGGAGAGACTCACAATTCAATGACTAGGCTTGGGCCTGTTTCTTATTGTCTGCGGCTTTTCCATAAACTATTTTAGAAGGAAAATGATGTATTTTCCACTTTGCATCCAGCTTATTTCAACTTCTTCATGAGCACATTTCAAATCAAGTAAGATATGACACTCAGCTTGAGTTAGGAACTTCAATAACCAAGGCTTTCATAAGGGGAAATTGGTAAAAAATAGTTACTCTAACTTTTGGGGTTTTATACACAAAAGCATTATAAGGTCATGTAATATCTCAAGATAAGCTCTTAGGAATAAATTCTTACAAAAGTTAACATGTTAGATTTGCTCACACAGAAATAGCTTTTACAATTCCCTGTTAGTTGCATTGTATTCTGTGATAAGAACAATCTCTATCCATAATGGTTAAAGGGCCATTGTAAGAGAAGATGGAAATAGAGAACCTGAAATTTCAACATTGCCCTAAAGGTCAGTGCTCTTTTGTTCTCAGGAGTCTCACAACAGAACTTGTGTGTTTTAATATGAACTGACTAACATCTATGCATACTCTACCTTTCACATCAAGGTGCAATTGAACTCTTGGTGCAAGAGATAGCAGGATAGATGCCCCCACTCCCCTGCAACTTGACATGCATGAGTAGATGGGGATCCACCAAGGTCATAGAGTTCATATAGGAATATCAAGAACACCAGTTCTGACTATCTAAACATACTTCTGCTACAAAGAACCTGCAGAGGACACAAGATATGCGAGATGGTGCTATTGCATACAGAGTGTCCATGTGAGCAGAAGAGAAGGTGACTACAAAACCAAATATTGATAAAACCACTGATAAAAGATGCAGGATATTACAGAGCAAGGAGGCACTCTTCAGGGGAACAAAGAGGAGAGGAATGCAATCCAACACAGGTTCAAAATATCAGCTCACGTTTACTCTGATTCTGTTGAGTTCACCTCCTCATTCCCTCAGTCCCTGGCCCCATTTGAAGCCCTTCCAACATGGTGATCTCTTTGAGAGGATGACATTAAGATTATGGCCAAACTAACTGAGCAGAAACTAGTCTGGTTGCATTTTAGGTTTTACTGCATGAAGCCAATTTATAGAATTATGGTTATATTATACACTTTCCTCTGATGAGCAATCATTTGCTGATCTCTCCTGATTGTAATCACATTTGCTGCTTCTATTCCAGATGATTAGTGCTGGCTTTGTAACACAATACAGTGCTGTGATTGTCCTGAAACCACATTCATTATTAATCAAGGATGGTCATATGCCTGGATGACTCTATTCCAAAAGCATAAATAATCTATCAAGATTTGCCAAGGGGTGATTTTGCTTCCTCCATTGTTAGAATTATTTATTTTAAGATTTTTTTAGAACCACGCAATTTCCTTCTTTTTAATAAAAATCATTTATTCTTCCACATGAGCCATCATTTTATAAATAACCTTCCTTTATGGGTAAAAATGGATCTAACTCAGCTTATCTTCTCTCTCTGTACTATTATGTGAAATGTATGTCTCTAAATGATTGAAAAAAATGGAGAAGAGCCTCATTTGTGGGCAGACTGATCAAGAGCTAGTGTACTGCATGTGCTTACATTTTCTACAGAAATGATCCAAGGGCAGATATGAGATTTTGCCCATCATTAGAGTTGTCTTTCTGTTGTAGAGTGAGGCTTTAATATGAGTTAAAGGTTTTTTTAAAAAAACTTCCTTGGTAAAATAAATTATGGTCTTAAAAGACTGTACTCTTGGAATAACAGACTGAGTCCACATTGTAGGTACAAATGTGGTTTCTGGCAACCATTGCTTTCCACGCAAAATTTTCTCCTCCAGAAACTTTGCTGTTTGATATTCTCTGCAAGAAAATCCTTTCAGTTAAAAATCTGTAGGCAAAATAATAATGAGGGATCTGAGCCTCTAGGCATTCTAGAATTGTATATTCCTTGAAGGAAAAAAAATAAAAACAACAAGAAGGTGTTCTTTAGTTAATGAGTTAAAAGAACATAATAAAACATATGCATAATTTTGTTTAAAAAATAGAAGCTGAATAAAACCAACTTGTCAAAACTACTTTCAAGTAGAAATGGCATCTGAAGTGAAACTTCTGTTCTATCTGCTCTACAAATCACTTGTAAAAATGCTAATTGTTGCTTTAATTATAGCTTTATCTTGTTAAATTCACCATGTGTTTTCTCAAAAAAGGTTCGTTTCAAGGAAAGATTGACCTCTCTTACCACCTCATGCTCTCCTGAAGTGGCATGGAAACTCAGAAGAATACTAATAATTGTGATAGTAAAAATAATAATATATGATTTATAAAAGGAAAAGTAACTTTCTTCTCTAAAACAGTTAATTCATATATATATATATATATATATACACACAAAACACACATAAATGTTGTCATTGTTCAGCTGCTAAGTCATATCTGCTCTTTGCAACTCCATGGACTGTGGCACTCCCGGTGTCCCTGTCCTTCACCATCTCCTGGAGTTTGCTTAAATTAATGTCTATTATATATAATATTAATATTTAACATTAGTGTTTTTTAAAAGTTCCTTTTCATTGGAGAAATTGAGGAACTGCAGCAAGCCACCCATGAAATAAAAATCTATGTTGAATGATATATATGCTTTAAAATATATGAAACATTATGCAAACCTTTTTTTTTTTTTATTGCATTATAGTTACTTACTTTTATTTTTATTTATTTTATTATTATTATTATTTTTTTTACTTTACAATATTGTATTGGTTTTGCCATACATCAACATGAATACACCACGGGTGTACATGTGTTCCCTATCCTGAACCGCCCCCTACCTCCCTCCCCATACCATCCCTCTGAGTCATCCCAGTGCACCAGCCCCAAGCTTCCTGTATCCTGCATGGAACCTGGACTGGCGATTCGTTTCTTATATGATATTATACATGTTTTAATGCCATTCTCCCAAATCATCCCCCCGCCGCCACAGAGTCCAAAAGACTGTTCTATACATCTGTGTCTCTTTTGCTCTCTTGCATACAGGGTTGTTGTTACCATCTTTCTAAATTCCATATATATGCGTTAGTATACTGTATTGGTGTTTTTCTTTCTGGCTTACTTCACTCTGTATAATAGGCTCCAGTTTCATCCACCACATTAGAACTGATTCAAATGTATTCTTTTTAATGGCTGAGTAATACTCCATTGTGTATATGTACCACAACTTTCTTATCCATTCATCTGCTGATGGACATCTAGGTTGCTTCCATGTCCTGGCTATTATAAACAGTGCTGCGATGAACATTGGGGTACACGTGTCTCTTTCAATTCTGGTTTCCTCAGAGTGTATGCCCAGCAGTGGGATTGCTGAGTCGTATGGCAGTTCTATTTCCAGTTTTTTAAGGAATCTCCACACTGTTCTCCATAGTGGCTGTACTAGTTTGCATTCCCACCAACAGTGTAAATGGGTTCCCTTTTCTCCAGTATTTATTGCTTGTAGACTTTTGGATTGCAGCCATTCTGACTGGCGTGAAATGGTACCTTATTGTGGTTTTGATTTGCATTTCTCTGATAATGAGTGATGTTGAGCATCTTTTCATGTGTTTGTTAGCCATCTGTATGTCTTCTTTGGAGAAATGTCTATTTAGTTCTTTGGCCCATTTTTTAATTGGGTCATTTATTTTTCTGGAGTTGAGCTGTAGGAGTTGCTTGTGTATTTTTGAGATTAGTTGTTTGTCCGTTGCTTCATTTGCTATTATTTTCTCCCATTCTGAAGGCTGTCTTTTCACCTTGCTTATAGTTTCCCTTGTTGTGCAGAAGCTTTTAATTTTAATTAGGTCCCATTTGTTTATTTTTGCTTTTATTTCCAATATTCTGGGAGGTGGGTCATAGAGGATCCTGCTGTAATATATGTCGGAGAGTGTTTTGCCTATGTTCTCCTCTAAGACAAACCTCTTTTTAAATGATGGCATTGCTCTTTACAACTGAAAGTTAGTCTAGCAATTTGAGAAGCCTTATTCATAAGACTTAACATTCACCAGCCTTCCAATCTCAACAACAGTAAAATAATTTCTACTTTTGCTGAAATTAAAATACTAACTTCTGTAACCTCTCACAAAAAGGATTCTTACATATTTGAAGGACAAATAAAATATTGGCTCTGCCAGATCCCACCTCAATTCACATCTTTCCTGGACTATTCATTTGATTTTATAGGCCAATAATGTGGCTTCCTTTAGTCTCTGGTTTTGTACTCTTTTCAGGAAGTAGAGGCTACCATCTATGAACTCAAATGGGAAAGGTCACCAGGTAAAGCAAAGGTTAGGATGTCACCCATCTGTATCTGACTGTGTTATCATATAGCACCTGCCTACAAGATTTGGTGGTTAATTATCAACTATACCAGCCTCATTTCTCTAACTGCTTACAGTTAGTGTTCACCAAAGGGCATCAGATAAGGAATTAGATGCCAAGTCACTGGTAATTAAAGAATATATTGAACTTAGTTCCCTAAATAGAGTCCTCTGAAAAACCTTTTTAACCAGATTTCATTTGAGCTGCAAACCTGAAGACTTTCACTAGGAATTGTCCCAGCCCCACCTTCCCACAAACTGGCTCAGAGTTATACAGGTGCCACTCCAAATGCTAGCAAGTGGAGATGCAAGACAATGAGCTACTTCCTGGACATCAGGTCCTGGAGAGCACTTGGATGGACTGCAATGCATCTGTGGCAAGGTCATGAGCAGGTAGGTTTTATCAAGCTGGATAGGTAGGAAACAAGGTCAAGATGCTATAACTTTGTCTTTGTTTCTTTATATTTCACTGATCGGAGAGGCCCTCTTAGGTTGGATGGATAGATAAATAAATAAAAGAAAGGGCCCAGAATAAACGCCAGTTCCTTGATAGCTATTGTTTACACATCCTTTATCCATATTTAAACTTACAAACTGAAACAGAAACAACATGTTTCTACCTACCTAATGCAATTATTTCTTATGTAAGACACCCTCACCATCTATTAAAAAAGAGAAGACCCCAAATCCCATAAGTCTCTGTTTTCATTTTGAAGTAATGCTCATTCTTCTTCCAGTAAAGCCACACTCCTTCTTCGATATTTTTCAACTAAATATTATAGATTCACAACTATCAGTAAACCTAATTTGGGAAAGATTAGTTAATAGGTATAAATATCATTATAATAAAGCAAGAGAAACATATGATGGCTACTCTAATCATCATTTTTGCATTTGAATGTTGCAGGTGGTAGCTATAACCTTGTCTTTTAATATTGATTCAATGTTCTCTTTTCTCTCTGCCAGCCTCCAGGTGGACCTGTCTCCTTATGACTCATACCTTCATTGCTAAAGGAACTTAGCTCTTAATTGTATTGTTACAATTCTCACTTGGGTATAGAAGTACTAAAAGGCACTCCTGTAATGCTAGTTTCTAGAACTAGATTTCATTTTCACTATGAAACACAAACACTATTTCTTTCTGATCATCAGATTCAAGATCCCCAGTAACACAAAAATTCCTTCTTTGCCTGTTGGTAAAGAGGGACTAGAAACTCCAAATGGCCAGATGGCTGTCTCAACATCTAGATCAGTGCTTCCTCATGAAATCCTACATTAACTGCTAACAATATCACTCAATCAACAGAGTCCAAAGCAGTAGGACTAGAAGCAGAAATTCTGTAAGAGACTCATTGATGATAATGATAATGAGAGAAGTCACGAACATTTCTACCCTTGGTTCTACATCCATGATTTTTGGCTAAGAAACACTGCATACTGGTAACAGCTGAAAGCACATATTGCATCTTATAGGAAAGGACCCCATCCTCAAAGATGTTATCCAACTCACTCCATACTTAAGCCTTTAAGAGGGCATTTCCTCATGCCATCAGACCATTTATTGCTGTATGACAAGGTAAATGGTAAGACAGGAAATCCTTTCTTAAAGTGTAGAATACTCTGTGACAATTAAGGCATTTCAAATCTATGGATTATTATAAAATTTATATGTACAGGCCATAAAGTAGAAAACAAGTTTGAAAAATAGAATAAATGCCTACTATATAGTTTTGGTAATCAAAGCAGTGTAGTATGGATGGAAGGATAGATACATAGGTAAATGAAACAGAATAAAGAATCCAGAAACAGACCTGCACACGTATAGCCAACTGATTTCTGACACGAGTGCCAAAGCAGTTCAATGGAAGAAGAACATACTTTTCAACAAATGATATGGAACAACTGGACATACATAGGCATGCGCATGCATGCACACACACACACACACACACAGAGTTAACTCAACCTAAACATTGTATCTTTCACAAAAATTACAAAAAATAGATCACAGGTTAAATGTACAAGGAAAACTATAAATGTTTTAGAAAAAATAACACAGGGGGAAACCTTTGGGATCTAGGTCTAAGCAAAGAGTTTGTGGAGTTGATAGCAAAAGCATGAACCATAAAAGGAAAAATTGATCACTGGACTTAATCAAAATGAAAACCTTTTTCTTTGTGAAACATCCTATAGAAGGTATAAAAAGAAAATGTTTATTCTGGAGAAAATATTTGCAAACCACACATCTGACAAAGAACTATTATTTAGAACTCTCAAAACACTGCAATTTTAAAAAGAAACCAATTAGAAAATGGACAAAAAACATGAATAGCTATTTCACTCAAGAGAATACACAAATAATAAGTAGGTACATGAAAATATACTCAACACAATTAGCTAATGGAGAAACAGCTAATACAAAATAAAACCTTAATGAGATATCGCTATACATCGATCAGAATGGCTAATATAAAAAGCAGTAATAAAACTAGATACTGAGGAGAATGGAGAGAAACTAGGCCATAATTTTCCTGGTGGGATGGAAAATGGTTCAGCCATAATGGAAAAGAGCTGGCAGTTTCCTATAAAGTTAAACATTTAATTTCCATATGACCTAACAATTACACTCTTGAACATTTATCCCAGAGAAATGAAAACTTAAATTCACACAGTGTATACAGGAAAACTCGTAGTTCCAAACCGGAAGCAATCCACATGTCTTTCAATAGGCAAATGGTTAAACACTGTGATGCATTCATACCACAGACTATTACACAGCAGCAAAAAGGAAAGAATTACTGATACATGCAACATGGATAAAATGCCAGGGAATTATACTGAGTGGAAAGAGCTAATCCCAAAGGTCATATGATATTTTATTTCATTACATTACATTTTTGAAATAAAATTATAGAAATGGAGAAGAGGTGAGTGATTACCTGGAGTCAAGGATGGGAGTATGAAAGAGAGGTGAGTGTGGCTATAAAAGGGCAACATAAGGGATCCTTGTGCAGATGAGATATTCTGTACCTTGACTGTATCAATGTCAATATCCTACTGATGGCATGAGCATGACAAACTGGAAAAGCAAATCTATACCTAGATAAATATCTGTTCCAGGGGAGCCAAATTGCCAAAAGCAATTTCACCTCTCCTTGAAATAGGTATATAATGCAGTCAACCTACATCAGACAGCTATGCAGTCAACCTACATCAGACAGCTGGCTGGTACTCCTGGGGCAAGGGTACCGCACTGTAGGCTCAATAGTAGACTCTACTGTTGACAGATTAGATATTCTGTGCACATGTTACTCAAGTTAGCCTTGGTGAAGAGAAACTCCTATTGTCAAGGTCATGCATAATCTCTGTCTCTCCATGTGGATTCTTTTGAGGTCGTTAAGCAAGTATTGCAGTTTGTAAGCAACCACTGACTCTCATCCATGTAATGGCTCCTCTTGTCCACTTGACTGTTGAGAAGTTCCTCTGCAGTGGGTGCTCTTTGCCGTCCTACCTTCTTTCTGCTACCATATAACATTTTTTAAAGCTTCTGTGTGTCATTTGTTGTTTCTTTTTTTTTGGAGTCACTTTTATAGTTCATCCAAATGGGAATTCTTTTATTTTTATTTTGTTTTTACTTAACCTGACATTCTCAACTTTTAATTAGGAAACCTTACTCATTCACATTCTAGTGAACCAGCAAAAGGAAATAAAGGAAATAAATGTAATAACAAGAAACATGCTAATGTGGTTTGTATACCAACTATGTCCAAAAATAGCATCTTTGCCAGTAAATTATGCCTAAATGTTTATCATTTCATGTCTATAGTATGCCTTAATATAAAGCTATTGGAAAAAATGTTACTAGACTAGTTGTCTAGTTTTGAATCACAAAATATAGTTACTATATTGTATAAATAATATGTTCCAGGCATTAAAATTAATACAAGGTAAATATAGCTTCATTTTTGCTTTCTCTTTGGAGTTTTCTAATAACATTTATTTTTACCATTAAATAATGATTCAGAGAGTAGATACAATGGTATCATCAAACTCATTTTATGAACATAAATAATGAGATAAATAAGCAGTAAGATATTCATGTCTGAGGCTGAGGCTGAGTGAGGTCTGGGCTGAAACTTAATAGGGGAAGTGATCAGCATAAAATGGTATTTAAAGTTATGAAAATGAAGAGGATCCCATAGGAAAGGGTGTAAGCCAAAAAAGGGAAGTCAAAGAACTAAGCCTTGAGGTGTAAAATTTCGGTGTCAAGTTGTTCAAAAGCAACAGGGAAAGGAGTCTGAGACAGGGCATCTAGACAGATGGTCAAATTAGTCTCCTGGAAGGCATGTGCAGAAAATGTTTAAAGGAGAAGAGATCAACTGTGTGATGTCTTATAGAGTGAAGCCTAAAAATTAGTGAGTAGATCTAGCAATGTGCAAGACATGATGACTTGTTGACAGCAAGAAACCTTGCTGTCCTCCCTTCCAAACAACTTCCCAAAAGAGCCATAGACAGCAGCTGGACTATCTATATGTCCATCATTAAATGGAATCTAGTCACTTAGATTAAATGACAAATAGAGATGTAATAGTGAAAATGAAAATAACAACTCTGTATTGAGTATTTACACTGTCTGGCAGTGTTAGGCATTTAGAAGCTATTAACTTGGTTAACAAAGAGGTTACCAGCTATTGATTTGCAGTTGAAGAAACTGCCTGCTGGTTTGCCTATGAGGAAACTGAGGTCCAGAGAAATTAAATGATTTCTCTGTTAATAAACAGTAGAGGCAAACTTGAATCTGAATTTTCTTGATCTCAAAGTTTATGCCTTCTTCTCTACCATAATTAAATACTGACAGAGATATGCATCTAGTTACATGTATGTGTCATTACAACAATAACAAAAAAAAAAGAGGATGAAAAGATAAAAATCTGGAGGGAAAATTTTTTTGCTACAAGTGTCAAAGTCACCTGGGAAACCTGTCTTCAAACCAGATAGTGCTGATTACTGTATAAACAACTTGGATGTTTTGAAGAAAAAAAATAACTGCATTTATAACTAGCTCAGATATCTTTCCATGACATCATTAGGAGAACTGTCCCAGTCAATTAAAGGAAAACAAGCTTGTTTCCATAAATAAAATACACATACTGACACAAACTTCTAGGATTATTAAGGATGCTAGATATTCTCCAATCATTGTCAGAAATCAAACTTCTATAAATAAATCAGCATGCATTTCTCCACCCAGGACCTACCTGCACCAGGATGGAACTGGGTTCACTGTCATTTAACAATCTCTCTTTCTTTCTGTGTCTGTCTCTTTCTACCTAACATTTATAATATTTTATATTCTTTCTCAATGTATATTTAAAATTTAAACATATATTTATAGGGAGAATATGGTAAGAATGTATTGCTGAGAGAGTTTATTGCTGAGAGAGATTCAGCAATAAAAGCTGTTTTGCTACTGTTTTGCTACTGCTATTTCCCAGCTACTGCTGGGAATCTTACTCACAGGTGCATTAGTTATTTTCTTATTCTAATCTTGCTACCAGTTCACTGGGATTAGTATTTTGACAGGTTTGCTTTGTTTTTATTTGCAGTAACTTACTGTAGAAAGTTTACTGTTTAATAATAAATATAACCTCACTCATGAACAAATCAAAGTGATAAAAATGTCTGATCAGAGTATTTTATTTCAACTGCAAATTCTATGCATTGTTAAAATGCATATGGATGATATGGGTATGACTTACTGCTCTTTCTTTTCAATAAATCAAGTTGTCTCTTGATTTATTATTTATATGAGTTGCTTCCAGTAAGCAGTCACTTAGTGCTACTGCAGATACAAAACTAAAGAAAATATGAAACGAACATATAAACTTTAGGAATTCACATTTGACCACATCAAAATTTCATTGTTAATTATTTCACAGAAGAAAATGTTCATGGCTTTTATATAAAATATTTCAATAATATAAAAAGCCAAAGAAAGTGATTTAATATTATAATGATAAATTTGATGCTGGCATTGTTTCTAAAATAAAGAAAAACAGGAACTAACTTTTGATTAATTACATAAAACAACTTTAACAGATATTTCATGTATTTATTCAGCAGATATGTATTCAGATTCTATTATGGACCAGGACTATACTAGGCACTAAGAGTGCAGCAGAAAAAAAAAAAAAAAAAGAAAAAGAACAAGAAAACCCCACACACTTGTGGAGGTTTAATTTCCTATCTGCAGTACTATTATCTCTGTTTTCCGGATAAGAAAACTCAAGCATAGAGAAATTAATCAATTTGGCTAAGTTTGCACATCTAGTTAGGGGGCAAGTAGAAATTTGATTCTAAAGTTCCCCAATATTCTCTCTGTTTTCCACTGTGCTACATTAAACATGCTCCTCATTAAACTGCCTAAAATTAACAAAAGATTTATAGATCTGCTTTTTAACTCTCCAGAATAAGCCACAAATTTAACAGAATATCAATAAAAATGACATTAGTGTATATTTCTTGAGTTAGACAAATTGATTATCAAATTTAGAAAGAAAGTAAACAATCAAGAATAGTCAGGAAATCCCTAAATAACACATACAATGTGAGCCAACTAGCCATACCAGCATCAAAAACATTACAAAATTTCTACAGTTAAAACAGTAGAGTACTTAGGATTAACTAGACCGACAAATAAGGGCAGAAAATGAAAAAATAGACCTAAATGCACATAGGTCTATCCCATGAAATCAATTACCTTTATGGATATACAATTTATATACCATGAAATTCATCCATTCAAAGTTTATAACTTGTTGTTTTATAGAATATTCACAGAGTTGAGCAAGAATCACTACATTCTAATTGTAGAACATTGTCTCTCTCCTAAAGGTAACCCTGTACTTATTAGCATTCAGTTACTATTTCCCAACTCATCCCCAAACCCAGGAGACTAGACAAACACTAATTTAATTTCCAGTCTCTATAGATTTGCCTCTTCTAGACATTTATCATGACAGTATCCAATAAGTGCTCTTTTGTAATGGGCCTCTTTCACTTAGCATACTGTTTTCAAAATTCATCCATGCCACAGCATGTATCAGTACTTCATTTTTTAAATTGTTGGACAGCTTTATATCATTTGCTATCCATTCATCACTTCTAGAACATTTGAATTGTTTTCATTTTTGGCTATTATGAAGAGCATATCTATGAAAATTCACATATGAGATTTTGTAAATACTTATATTTACAAAATATACTTTGTATTTTTCATATATATATACATATACACACACAGTTCAGTTCAGTTCAGTCACCCAGTTGTGTCCGACTCTGTGACCCCATGAATCACAGCACCCCAGGCCTCCCTGTCCATCACCAACTCCTGGAGTTCACTCAAACTCATGTCCATCGAGTCGGTGATGCCATCAAGCCATCTCATCCTCTGTCATCCCCTTCTCCTCCTGCCCCCAATCCCTCCCAGCATCAGAGTCTTTTCCAGTGAGTCAACTCTTCGCATGAGGTGGCCAAAGTATTGGAGTTTCAGCTTTAGCATCATTCCCTCCAAAGAACACCCAGGACTGATCTTCAGAATGGACTGGTTGGATCTCCTTGCAGTCCAAGGAACTCTCAAGAGTCTTCTCCAACACCACAGTTCAAAAGCATCAATTCTTTGGTGCTCAGCCTTCTTCACAGTCCAACTCTCACATCCATACTTTACCACAGGAAAAACCATAGCCTTGACTAGACGGACCTTTGTTGGCAAAGTAATGTCTCTGCTTTTGAATATGCTATCTAGGTTGATCATAACTTTTCTTCCAAGGAGTAAGCATCTTTTAATTTCATGGCTGCAGTCACCATCTGCAGTGATTTTGGAGCCCAGAAAAATAAAGTCTGACACTGTTTCCACTGTTTCCCCATCTATTTCCCATGAAGTGATGGGACCAGATGCCACGATCTTAGTTTTCTGAATGTTGAGCTTTAGCCAACTTTTTCACTCTCCTCTTTCACTTTCATCAAGAGGCTCTTCAGTTCCTCTTTGGTTTCTGCCATAAGGGTGGTGTCATCTGCATATCTGAGGTTATTGATATTTCTCCTGGCAATCTTGATTCCAGATTGTGCTTCTTCCAGCCCAGTGTTTCTCACAATGTACTCTGCATCTAAGTTAAATAAGCAGGGTGACAATATACAGCCTTGACATACTCCTTTTCCTATTTGGAACCAGTCTGTTGTTCCATGTCCAGTCTATTTTTTTAAATCTTTAATTTTATTCAGTATTTTGTAGTTTTTAGTATACAAGCCTTGCACTTAAGTCGATTCCTATTTTATTCTTTTTTTTTGGTATTAGAAATGGGATACTTTTATAAATTCATTTTCATTTTTATATATATATTTTAAAAGTTTTTATTTGGAGGACAATTGTTTTACAATGTTGTGTTGGTTTCAGTGATACAAGGTGAATCAGCCATAAATATATATAGGTGCCCTCCATCTTGATCCTCCCTCCCACTCTCCACCCTATCCCACTCTTCTAGGTAGTCAGAGAGCACTGGTTTGAGCTTCCTGCATTATACAGCAACTTCCCACTAGTTATAGATGGTAATGTACATGTTTCAGTGCTACTTTCTCAATTCATCCCACCCTCTTTCCCCTGCTGTGTCCACAAGCCTGTTCTCTATGTCTGCATCTCTATTTCTGCCCTCCAAATGGGTTCATCAGTACCATTTTTCTAGATTACACATATTTGTGTTAATAATACAATATTTGCTTTTCTCTTTCTGACTTATTTCACTCTGTATAACAGGCTCTAGGTTCATCCACCTCAGTTCAACTGACTCAAATTCGTTCCTTTCTATGGCTAAGTAATATTCCATTGGGCTTCCCAGGAGGCTCAGTGGTAAAGAATCCACCTGCCAATGTAGGAGATGTGGGTTCCATCCCTGGGTCTGGAATATACCCTGGATAAGGAAATGGCAACCCACTCCAGTATTTTTGCCTGGCAAATCCCACAGACAGAGGACCCTGGCAGGCTATAGTGCATAGGGTCAAAAAAGAGTCAGATATGACTTAGCAATTAAACACCACAACCAACAATATTCCATTGTATATGTGTACCACAACTTCTTTATCCATTCATCTGTCGATGGACATCTAAGTTGCTTCCATATCCTGGCTATTGTAAACAGCACTGCAATGAACACTGGGGTACATGTGTCTTTTTTAATTATGGTTTTTTCCACGTACATGTCCAGGAGTGGGATTCCTGAGTTATATGATGGTTTTATTTCTAGATTTTTAAGCGATCTCCATACTGTCCTCCATAGTGGCTGTATCAATTTACATTTTCACCAGTGGTGCAGGACAGTCCCCTTTCTCCACATCCTCTCCAGCATTTACTGTTTGTAGGTTTTTTTTTTATTATGGCCATCTGACTAATGTGAGGTGATATCTCATTGTAGTTTTCATTTGCATTTCTCTAATAATGAGTGATATTGAAAATTTTTTCATATGTTTATTGGACATCTGTATGTGTTCTTTGGAGAAATGTCTATTTACATCTTCTGCCCATTTTTGATCAGGTTATTTGTTTTTCTGATATTGAGCTGCATCAGGTGCTTATATATTTTGGAGATTAATCCTCTGTCATTTGCTTCATTTTCAATTATCTTCTCCCATTATGAGGGTTGTCTTTCATCTTGTTTATAGTTTACTTTGCTGTACAAAAGCTTTTAAGTTTAATTAGGTTCAATCTTTAAATTTTTTGTTCTTATTTCCACTACTCTAGGAGGTGGATCAAAAAGAATCTTGCTGCAATTTACAACAAGGAATGTTCTGACTATGTTTTCCTTTAAGAGTTTTACAGCTTCTGGCCTTAATTTAGGCCTTTTATCCATTTTGAGTTTATTTTTGTATATGGTGTTAGAAAGTGTTCCAGTTTCATTCTTTTACATGTAGCTGTCCAGTTTTCCCAGCACCACTTACTGAAGAGACTATCCTTTCTCCATCATATATTATAGCCTCCTTTGTCAAAGATAAGGTGGCCATAGGTGCATGGGTTTATTTTTGGGTTTTTATCTTGTTCTATTTATCTATACTTTTGTTTTTGTGCCAGTACTATACTGTTGATTACTGTAGCCTTGTAGTATAGTCTGAAGTCAGAAAGGTTGACTCTTCCAGCACTGATTTTCTTTCTCAAGATTGCTTTGGCTATTTGGGATCTTTTTTGTCTCCATTACAAAATCTTGTAATTTTTTGTTCTAGTTCTGTGAAAAATGTCACTGGTAATTTGATAGGGATTGCATTAATCTGTAGATTGGTTTGGGTAGTATAGTCATTTTGACAGTATTGATTCTCCCAATCCAAGAACATGATATATCTCTCCATCTGTTCATGTAATCTTTGGTTTCTTTCATTGGCATCTTATATTTTTCTGCATACAGGTATTTTGTCTCCTTCAGTTCAATCACTCAGTCATGTCCGACTCTTTGCGACCCCATGGACTGAAGCACACCAGGCTTCCTCGTCCATCACCAACTCCCAGAGCTTGCTCAGACTCATGTCCATTGAGTCAGTGATGCCATCCAACCATCTCATCTTTTGTCATCCCCTTCTCCTCCCACCTTCAATCTTTCCCAGCATCAAGGTCTTTTCCAATGAGTCAGTTCTTCACATCAGGTGGCCAAAGTATTGGAGTTTCAGCTTCAGCATCAGTCCTTTCAATGAATATTCAGGACTGATTTCCTTTAGGATTGACTTTTGTCTCCTTAGGTAGGTTTATTCCTAGGTATTTTATTCTTTATTTTGCAATGGGATTGTTTACTTAATTTTCTTTCTGATTTTTCTTTGTTAGTGTATATAAATGCAAGGGATTTCTGTGTATTGATTTTGTATCCTGTGACTTTACTAAGTTCATTGATTAGCTCTAATAATTTTCTGATTGCATCTTTAGGGCTTTCTATGTATAGTATCATGTTATCTGTGAACAATGAGAGTTATACTTCTTATTTTCCAATCTAGAGTCACTTCTTTTCTTTTTCTTTGATTGCCATGGCTTGGACTTTCAGAACTATGTTGAATAATAGTGGTGAGAGTGGGCGCCCTTGTCTTGTTCCTGATCTTAGAGGAAATTCTTTGAGTTTTTCACCATGGAGAATCATGTCAGATTCTTTAATGCAGTTGTGTAGTGTACAGTTGACTTTAGTATAGTGACCTTGTATTCTGCAACCTTATTGAAATAGCTAATTCATTATGATCTTTCTTTGACTCAGGATTTTCTCTGTGTAAGATCAGGACTTCTGGGAATAGAGATATTTTTACTCCTTTCTTTCCAGTCTGGATACCTTTTATTTCTTTTCTTTTTTTCTTTCTTAATTGCCTTGGCTATAATCTCTAGTATAATGTTAAACAGAAATGTCAAAAATAGATATTCTTGTCTCCTTCTTGATTTGCTAACCTGTTTCTGATTGTTGTCTTTACTCTTTTACCATTCAGTGTCAAGGCAGCTAATTTTTTATAGAAATCTTTTAGTAGATGAAGTCCTCATATTTTTTATTTCGTTGAATACTGTTATTATGAAAGAGTGTTACATTTTGTCAAGTGTTTTTTTCCTGCAGCTACTCAGATGGGCTGGAAGAAGCACAAGCTGGAATCAAGATTGCCGGGAGAAATATCAATAACCTCAGATATGCAGATGACACCACTCTTTTGGCAGAAAGTGAAGAGGAACTAAAAAGCATCTTGATGAAAGTGAAAGTGGAGAGTGAAAAAGTTGGCTTAAAGCTCAACATTCAGAAAACGAAGATCATGTCATCTGGTCCCATCACTTCATGGGAAATAGATGGGGAAACAGTGGAAACAGTGTCAGACTTTATTTTTCTGGGCTCCAAAATCACTGCAGATGGTGACTGCAGCCATGAAATTAAAAGATGCTTACTCCTTGGAAGAAAAGTTATGATCAACCTAGATAGCATATTCAAAAGCAGAGACATTATTTTGCCAACAAAGGTCCGTCTAGTCAAGGCTATGGTTTTTCCAGTGGTCATGTATGGATGTGAGAGTTGGGCTGTGAAGAAAGCTGAGCACCGAAGAATTGATGCTTTTGAACTGTGGTGTTGGAGAAGGCTCTTGAGAGTCCCTTGGACTGCAAGGAGATCCAACCAGTCTATTCTGAAGATCAGCCCTGGGATTTCTTTGGAGGGAATGATGCTAAAGCTGAAGCTCCAATACTTTGGCCACCTCATGCAAAGAGTTGACTCATTGGAAAAGACTCTGATGCTGGGAGGGATTGGGGACAGGAGGAGAAGGGGACGACAGAGGATGAGATGGCTGGATGACATCAATGACTCGATGGCATCACTAACTCGATGGATGTGAGTCTGAGTGAACTCCAGGAGTTGGTGATGGACAGGGAGGCCTCGCATGCTGTGATTCATGGGGTCGCAAAGAGTTGGACATGGCTAAGTGACTGAATTGACTGAACTGACTCAGATGGCCATGCAGTTTTGTACTTTATTAATAAAGTATATTACATTAATCGGTTTTGAAATGGTAATCCAACCTTGTGTTCCTGGGCCATAGTATATAATTCTTTTTGTGTCTTGCTTGGTTGGTTTGCTAGTATATTGAGGGTTTTTGCAACTATATATATGAGATATACTGTTCTGTACTTTTCTTCTTTTTGCCTAATTTTGATATCAGGCAAATTGTGTGAATGAGTTGGGAAGCATTCCCTCCACTTTGAAACTCTTTGAAAGAGTTTGTGAAAGATTAGTAATGATCCTTCTTTAAATGTTTGGTAGAATTCACCAGTCAAGCCATATGACCTAGGTTTCTCTTTGTAGGATTTTTTTTTTTTAATTACTAGTTCAATAGCATTACTTGCTATTTATTTACTCTTATAATCTGTCCTTGAGTCAGTATCATATTTACATTTTGGGAAATGTAAAGAGAAACTTATTAAATGACACCACAGGAATACAGTCAACAATAATCAAGTGTTGGCAATCCCACTGGACAGATCATTTCCTTTCTTCAACAAATAAATAACAGAAGAAAAAACAAAACAAGAATGTGAGGAGGATAACCAGAGATTATTAGAGACTTCAGAGCCCCTTGTCAATTAGAATTTTGAATCTTATGTAGATCCTGATTCTAACAAGCTACAAAACAAAATGAGACAATCAAGGATATTTTTTAACACTAATAAAATACTGTACATTAGAGGTGTTGCAGGTTTGATTTCAGACCACTGCAATAAAGTAAATATTGCAATTTAGTTAGTTACATGAATTATTTGCTTCAGTGCATATTAAAGTTAGGTTTATGCTATACTCTAGTCTCAGAGAAGGCAATGGCACCCCACTCCAGTACTCTTGCCTGGAAAATCCCATGGATGGAGGAGCCTGGTGGGCTGCAGTCCATGGGGTCGCTACGAGTCTGACACGACTGAGTGACTTCACTTTCACTCTTCACTTTCATGCACTGGAGAAGGAAATGGCAACCCATTCCAGTGTTCTTGCCTGGAGAATCCCAGGGATGGCAGAGCCTCGTGGGCTGCTGTCTATGGGGTTGCACAGAGTTGGACACGACTGAAGCGACTTAGCAGCAGCAGCAGCAGCATACTCTAGTCTATACAATATATATACAATAACAATATATATATATATATAAAACAATAGCAGTATATCTAACAAACTGTACAAAAGTAATATAAACAAAAGGAGTATATCTAATGTATGTACCTTCCTTAAAAATACTTTATTGCCTAAAAAAATGCCAAAACAATTTAAAAAAGCATCAAAGATCACTGATCACAGATCACCATAATAAACATAATAATAATGAACATTTTGAAATATTGCAAGAATTACTAAAATGTTCCCTAGAGACATAAGTGAGCAAATGCTGTTGGGACAATGTCACCAACATAATTACTTAATGCAGAATTGCCACAAACTATCAATTTGTTAAAAAACCACAATATTAGCAAAGCTGAATAAAGTGAAGTGCAATAAAACAAGGTACGCAATAAAACAAGGTATAATTATCTTATAGTGACCTATGTCTTTAAAAGTATTCTTACGTTTAGAGATACATACTGAAAATGATAAGATGTGAGGCATATGATTAAAAATGATTCAGGGATAGGGTATGTGCAGGGATAAAGATGAAAAAAATTGGTCATAAGTTGATTATTAAAACTGGTGATAAATTCATGGGTTCCTTACATTATTTTGAATTCTTCCATAATATAGAGCTAAAAAATGAGCAATAAATATTTACTACTAATGATGTACTCATCATCGTGTTAAGCAGTGTGTAATAATGAAAGAACTATACACCATGATTTCTGACCATAAATTTTTGATCTCATCCAGGTGACAGTATTAAAAGTCATGAGGACTTCTCTGGTGGTACTGTGGATAAGAATCTACCTGCCAACGCAGGGGATACAGGTTCGATCCCCAGTCCATGCCGCAGAGCACCTAAGCCTGTACACCACAACTACTGAAGCTCACGTTCTAGAACCCATGAGCTGCAGCTACAGAAGCCCACGTTCCTAAAGCCTGCGCTCCGCAACAAGAGAAGCCACACAATGAGTAGCCTGTGCACCACAGTGAAGGTAGCCCTTGCTCGCCATAACTAGAGAAAGCCCACATAAAGCAGCACAGGCCCAGAACAGCCAAAAAAAAAATTTTTTTTTTTCTTTTAAAGTCATGAGACAACAAGTCAATGGAATTAATAGTTAAAATATTTGACACAGATTATAGGCATTCAGAGGAGAATTAAATTCTTGAGGCCTGGAAGTGTTAGAGGAAATATAGAAGGGAAGAGATTCAAATCAGCATTTTAGAGGATGAGACAAATTTGATCAGATATAAGGAATAGAGAAAAGGCTGGGCAGTTTACTAGATTCTATAAAGGTTAATAAGTAAAAATTTCCTCTTACTATTTTCTTTGGGATATACTTCCCAATGCTTCATCCCTGGGCTCTTTAAAGCAAACTGAAGATATTTGAAGATTTAGGAGTTTTCCTTTGAAATCATCTCTGAATATTAAATTATGCAAATTTCATTGAGTATACATAGTCCCTCTGTCATCATATTTTTAAAGGTCATATGTTGTTCTCTTGCAGAAACATCATCTCTTCTCAGTAAAAACCACACTGAACCACATATTTCAAATAAAACTAAAGGTGGAAGTCTCTCCCTAAACACACTGCCAAAGAAAATCATTATGCAAATCATCTAGGAGTTGAATATACTTTTACACTCACAGCAGGCAAATGCAAAATTAGCACACAATAGAAGGTAAAGTTTTGATCAATTCAAAGAGAATGCATGTCAAGAGTAACTAATGGTGGCCCCATTATACCTCTCAATAATGTCAGAGAAATATTTCTTCCAATTTTTCAGCTTAAGCATAATTACTCTAACCACTAAGTTAGAGTGGTTATTCTAACTTATTCTCTTGCTAGGAAAACAAACCAACCTATATGCTTACCCCAAATTATCTAGTAGAACAGGTTACAAGATATGAACCTGAGACCACAAGAGGATAACTAATTTACCTAAATCAACAGTAAATAATAAAGTCAGGAATACTAAAAATATAACAGAATGTAAAATGTACTTTATATTATGTATGTTTTCCCTTCTCAAATTACACTCTAATATTCATCTACTTTATCACATACCTTCATCTTACATTTAAGGACTGACTTCATCTGACAGGAAATAGTTTCACTCGATAAACTAGGCCATTTTTCAATCTATTATGAAACTACAACATAGAACATGAGTGGCCCACACATCAATCATGTCATATTTCCTGCTAATAGAATTACAAGTTTGTTCAGGAACTGGATGATCATATACTTCTAGGAGGGTTAGATCCCAAGGGTGAATCTCAATTAATTTAGAGCAGTAGTCTCCAATGGAGAAGGCAATGGCACCCCACTCCAGTACTCTTGCCTGGCAAATCCCATGGACGGAGAAGCCTGGTGGGCTGCAGTCCATGGGGTCGCGAAGAGTCAGACACAACTGAGCGACTTCACTTTCACTTTTCACTTTCATGCACTGGAGTAGGAAATGGCAACCCACTCCAGTGTTCTTGCCTAGAGAATCCCCAGGGACAGGGGAGCCTGGTGGGCTGCCGTCTATGGGGTCACACAGAGTCGTACACGACTGAAGCGACTTAGCAGCAGTCTCCAAGGTGATGTTGCCATATCCAGTGTTACAGATATCAATATCATGAGAATACTTTGAAAACATCAAAATTATTTTCATAAAAGTACTAATGCCCTTATTACCTTTTTCACTATGTTGACACATGAATTGATGGTGCAAAAGCAGTGTTGGTTTTTAAAACTGCTAGATCCTCAGCACAAAGCAAGGCAATGGCCCACACTATGCCAGAAACCATTTTATTGTTCACCACTAAAGATCCAGGTAGTAAAAAAAAAAAGAAAAGAGAGCTTCCATGGTAGTCCAGTGGTAAAGACTCGGCTTGCCAATGCAGGAGACACAGGTTTGATCCCTGATCCACCTGCCATGGAGCATCTAGGCCCATGTGCCACAACCGTTGAGCCTGTGCTCTAGAGCTTGGGAATCACAACTATTGAGCCCATGGGAGGCAACTACTGAAGCCCGTGCACTGCAGCAAGAGAGGCCACCACAATGGGAAGCCTGCACACCGCAACTAGAGACTAGCCTTGTTTTCCTCAACTAGAGGAAAGCCTGTGTGGCAACAAAGACAGCACAGCAAAAATAAATACACAAATAAAATTATATTTAAAGAAGAACGAAAAAGAAAACCCAGTTTCACTTGAGAATTTCCTATATAAGTTCAGTTCAGTTGCTCAGTTGTGTCAGACTCTTTGGAACCCCATGGACTGAAGCATGCCAGGCTTCCCTGTCCATCACCAACTCCCAGAGCTTGCTCGGACTCATGTCCATCGAGTCAGTGATGCCATCCAAACATCTCATCCTCTGTCATCCCCTTCTTCTGCTTTCAACCTTTCCCAGTAACAGGGTCTTTTCCAATGAGTCAGTTCCTTGCATCAGGCAGCCAAAGTATTGGAGTTTCAGCTTCAGCATCAGTCCTTAAAATGAATATTCAGGACCAATTGCCTTTAGAATTGACTGGTTTGATCTTGCAGTCTAAGGGAGTCCAACACCACAGTTCAAAAGCATCAATTCTTTGGTGCTCAGCTTTCTTTATAGTGCAACTCTCACATTCATACATGACTACCAGAAAAATCACAGCTTTGACTAGATGGATGTTTGTCAGCAAAGTAATGCCTCTGCTTTTTAATATGCTGTCTAGGTTGGTCATAGCTTTTCTTTAAGGAGTAAGCATCTTTTAATTTCAGGGCTACAGTCACCATCTGCAATGATTTTGGAGCCCAAGAAAATAAAGTCTGTCACTATTTCCATTGTTTCCCCATCTGTTTGCCATGAAGTGATGGTACTGGATGCCATAATCTTCTTTTTATGAATGTTGAGTTTTAAGCCAGCTTTTTCACTCTCCTCTTTCACTTTTACTTTCCTATATGATGTAGTTCAAATGATTGATTTTACTAAAGTTTGATTCTTGAATTCCTGGCATTTTAACATTCTTTGTGACAAAACAAACCATTAGTATGTAATAAGTTTACTGTTACAAACATGAAGCACTTCTGTGCAATGATTGGTTCAAGGAAAAGCATTTGTATTACTGAATGGAGTATTGAATTAATCACCTTTTTCATGGAACAGCATTTTTACTTGAAAGATGATTCACAAGCAAACTATGGTTTCCGGACATTGGTATTTTGCAGATATTTTCTCAGTAATAAATCAACTGGGTCTCTCATTTCAAGGAAATTAGTTGTTAATATTTTTCCATTATAAATTTTGAATTTTCAAGTGAAAATTTAAATTTTGGAAAGCATAGCCTCTGTTGTGAGCATGCACAGCTTCCCAATATGATGAGATCAGTGGTAATACTAAAAATGTGATGATGAGATATTTTGATATTGTATAGGGAAATACATCAACATGAGAAGACCTGTATAACCAGAGAGCAAATAATTTATAAATGACCAATTTGACAGGCTAAAAAATCACGCATGTGTAAAATATCCATTCAAAGCACAAAATACACAAATAGGTTTTGATGTAAGGAAATTAATTGATAAAGCCTCAGATTCCACATTACAAATAACCTCGAAGATACTGAAACTTATTTTGTCATATGTAAAAACAATAGCCATAATTATCTGAAAAAAGCTATTCAAGTACCCACCCTTTCTAGCTACATATGTCTGTGAGGCTAGATTTTCTTTATATCCTTCAATCAAAACATATTACAGAAGTTGAATAGTGGAACAGACATGAGAATTTAGATATTTTCTATTAAACCGTATATTAAAGAGATTTATAAAAATGAACAATAATCCTATGCTTCTCATTAAATATATTTTAAAATATAGTTTTTAATATACAGTTTTTTTAATAATATAGTTTTTAATATGTTATCTATCTTAATATGGAGAAGGCAATGGCACCCCACTCCAGTGTTCTTGCCTGGAAATTCCCATGGATGGAGGAGCCTGGTGGGCTGCCGTCTATGGGGCTGCACAGAGTCAGACACGACTGAAGCAATTTAGCAGCCGCAGCAGCATTTTAATATGTAATGGGTTTACTATTATTTTGAGAGCAATTAGTAAATAAATATTTTAAAATTTCTTTTAATTTCTATTATGGTAAATATTGATAGATATACCACATTAACAAAGAATTTAAGAGGAGGTAAAGGAGTCTGAGGGCTTCCCTAGTGTTTCAGTGGTAAGAATCCACCTGTCAATGCAGGAAATGCAGGTTTGATCCCTGGGTTAGGAAGATCCCCTGGAGAAGGAAATAGCAATCCATTCTAGTATTCTTGTCTGGGAAATCCTATGGACAGTGGAGCCTGGGTTACAGTCCATGGGGTCACAGAAGACTCAGATACAATTTTAGTGGCTAAACAACAGCAACAATAAAGGAGTCTGAAGACTAAACCTTTGAGAACCACTGACCTAGAACAATCATGATCATTTCATTACCTTAAAAAGACTGGTCTAGAAATAGGCATATGACTTAATTGCTTGATGAGACTAGAGGAAATTTCCTATTTTATAATACTAGGAAGAGATTTTCTTTCATTTTAAAAGGGACACGAAAAAATAAATTCTCCTTCTGATACTTTATATTGTTATATGAGAACCGTGTTTTTGTATTGGTGCTCTTGACCTTGAAAAGACAAGCCTCAGGACAGGAGCCAACAGTAGAGAACAGTGAAGCAGAAAGATTGAAGGATCGTGGGTCCTTGACCTAAATCATTTCTTGACTTCTTTTGCAAGAAAACAAACCCACTAATTGTCCATGACATTTTGAGATTTTGGACCTGTGGATACGGCGGGGGAAGGAAAGGGTGGGTCGAATTGAGAAAGTAGCGTTGACACATATACACTATCATGTGTAAAACAGATAGCTAGTGGGAAGCTACTATACAACACAGGGAGGCCACCTGGTGCTCTGTGATGACCCAGAGGGGTGGGATGGGGAGAGGGGAAGGAGGCTCAAGAGGGGAAAGATATATATATATATATATAATTAGGACTGATTCCCATTGTACAACAGAAACCAATACAACATTGTAAGGCAATTTCTCTCCAATTAAAAATTAAAAAAAAACCATCCTAAATGACATAGAATGTTTTGTTATGTATCTTATCTAATGTTTCCTTTTGCAACTGCTTATTTATAGTCATTCATTTGGAATATGTTTAACACCTATGCTAATAGCTAAAACAACTATAACTTGAGGGTAAATAAAATGATTTACTTAATAGGTATTTTACAGAAATATGCACATTAAGCATTCAGATAAGTAATAAACCTTTTTCAGTTTGATTCTATACTCGTGAAGTTCTTTTCTAATTGTAATTTAGTTTCCATGAAGGTCTGCTTACATGGATAGACTGCAATAGTGTAACACAAGTAAATATGGCTTATATGACATTGACATTTGTCTGTATAGTCCAAAAATCTTGATATGTATTCCAAATGTACCTTTTTTGGCTTGTGACCTTGGACTTAATTTCAAATTTAATTTTATGATGCAATTTCAGAATTGAGTCTCTATTAAATCTGCATCAATATTTTGACTTTAATATCATAGAGATAAATATGTTAGATAAACTAGTAATAATAGTTGGAGCGTTTTATTTGCCAATTCATGATTATCAGAATTTATCTCACAGAATGTTTATCTAGGAAAGTTTCTCAGCGTTGGCACTATTGAAATTTGGGGCCAGATAAATCTCCTTTGCAGGTAGCTTCTCCCTGTGCCTCTACCTACTAAATGCTAGTAGCAAGTACTCACTACCCCAGGCCCCGATGTAACAACCAAAAATGTCTATAGGCATTATCAAGTGTCCCTTGAGGGGCAAGTTGCTTCCTCCTCCACTCAGAACCATTAGTCTATGAGACAATCAAAAATTTTTCCTGATTTTGCCTGCCACAGATAGCATAACTCAGAAGCATGATTAGGTTTATTTGCTTTGACTATCTTTCTTCTATTCCTTATAAGGGATTGCAAAGTTTTCCTATCCTTCCCTCTCCTTTTTGTCCCAGGTTGATGGGACTCATGGCCTTAGGAAAGAGAGTCCTTAATTAGTATTCCCAGGTGGTACAGTTGTAAAGAAACTCCTGGCAAATGCAGGAGATGCAAGAGATGTAGGTTCGATCCCTGGGTTGGAAAGATTCCCTGGTATAGAAAATGTCAATCCACTAGTATTATTGCCTGGACAATGCCATGGACAGAGGAACCTGGCAGGCCTCAGTCCTGCCAGGGTCACAAAGGGTTGGACGTGACTGAGCACATGCACACACACACACAGGAGATAAAGGGGAGGAAGAGAAAATGATTCCTAAGTTTTTTATAGTGGTATTAACTGTTTTTTAAAAAGCATCATTATGGCATGAACTGTTATATTTAAATATAAATGTCAGTAAATAATCATAACTGCTGGTCTACATGTATTACAATTGTGGTGACCCTTATCTATCTTGCTCAAAATTATTCCCCCAGAGTCTAGCAGTGTTTCCATTCTTGTTAGACATTCAGTATATATCTAATGAATCCATGAATAAAATTCTCATTACCTTAGCATTACAATGTGTGTGCATGTTCAGTCACTAAGTCGTGTCCAACTATTTTGCAACCCCATGGACTTCTGCAACCCTGCCTGGCTCTTCTGTCCATGGGATTTCCCAGGCAAGAATACTGGACTAGGTTGCCATTTCCTTCTCCAGGTGATATTCCCGACCCAGGGATTGAACCTGTGTCTCCTGCATTGCAGGCAGATTCTTTACAACTGAGCCACCTGGGAAGCCCTAGCATGACAATAGCAAACCTGCTAATTACTAGCCTGTTAGTTTAAAAGTTATTCTTCTTGGAGGTGGAGATCATTTAACAATAAATACTGAATATTGCCATATAAAAACTTCTACATCAGGTGTCATCATTATCAAAAGATTCAGTCCAAAGGAGGTGATTAGCACCAAACAACAAAATGTTTAGCAATATATTATTGAATTAATAAGGGTAAATGTGAAGTCATATGGGAAAAAAGATAAAGAAAAAAAAATGACAAAAACTAGAACATTGTGAGAATGAGGTGGTAACTGGATTGAATCTTTGAAGAGAGGACTTTTACAGTGTAAGGCTTTGAAGACACCTAGGAGAACTTCATTGAGTCTTATACGGGAAGGTATAGCTGCACAATGTTGTCATGATGAACCCACTGTGATTACATAGAAATGAAACTTCAAGAGTAATCAAGAAATGAACACTGCTTAGAAGCCCAACCAACCAACCTATTAGGAAGTAACATCAAAAGGAATTCCAAATATTTCAATTTAAAGCCTAAAATGGAGTCATAAAAATACCAGAAAAAATATAAGCAATTTTATTTCTAATTCTTACAGTAGGGTCAGTGTTTTAAAAAATGATACAAAGCCTAGAAAGTATAAAAGAAATTAAAGATATGCTTTGTTTTATATATTAAGGTGTTCTTCATGGGAAAGCTACCATAATCAAACTCAACAGAAACAGTGAGGAAAATATTTGAAATACAAATGACTGACTTAATAAGTCAATTTCCTTCTTACACAAAAAGCTCTTACTAAACTTCCAATTTATCCACATTTTCATCTCTTCCTTCATATCCAATCTGTAAAATCCTCTCAGTCTCATATTGAAATTATATTCAATTTTTTAAACTATAAATTTATTTATTTTAATTGGAGGTTAATTACTTTATAATATTGTATTGGTTTTGCCATACATCAACATGATTCCGCCACGAGTATACACATGCTCCCCATCCCGAACCCCCCTCCCTCCTCCCTCCCCGTACCATCAACCCTCTGGGTCACAGCAGTGCACCAGCCCCAAGCATCCTGTATCCTGCATCAAACCTGGACTGGCGATTCGTTTCTTATATGATATTATACATGTTTCAATGCCATTCTCCCAAATCATCCCACCCTCATAAAATCTGACCACTTGTCACTACCCTGACTCCTATCTCTTGGGTCCAAAGCACCAGAGTCTCCACGCTGAATAACTGAAGTTACCTTTCACAAGATTTCCTGCACTTGCTTCCCAAACTGTCTCCCCCTCAATAGTCAAGTCTCAATACAGCAACTGAAGTGATACTGCCAGAACCAAAGTTATAGGTCACTTCTCTCTCAAAACCCTCAGAGAGCTTTCTGTCAAACTCAGAGTGAAAGCCAAGGTTGCTTACAATGGCTTGCAATATGTTAAAGCATCCTGCTTGATTTGGCCTCTCATTATCTTGTGTCCTACAAGGCTCCCCTCACTTGCTCAGTTTCACCCACCTGACATTCTGAAGCCATATTTCCTCAGGGTCTTTGCACCTGCCCCTCTTTGGTATGGATGTCCTTGCTCCAGATGTCACATGGATTTCTCCTTCACCTCCTCAGGTCTTTCATGCAATGTCACCTTCTCTCTGAAGCTCTCCCTGACTGTGATGTTTAATAGTTCAAACTCATGCCTTGAATCCCTTGTTCCACTTTACTTACTCATTTTTCACTGGTGAATTTATCACTATCCTGGTGGCTCAGTATCAAAGAATCTGTAATGCAGGAGATTCAGGTTTGATCCCTAAGTCGGAACGATCCCCTGGAGGAGGAAATGGCAACCCACTCCAGTATTCTTGCCTGGGGAATCCCAAGGGCAGAGGAGCCTGACAGACTACAATCCATAGAGTCGTAAAAGATTAGGACATGAAATAGCAAATAGCAAAAACGTTTTAATACTGTAGTATCTATTATGTTAATTTTTCCTCCTTCTAGGATGAAAGTTTTATGGGGAAAAGCTTTTCATTTCTTTTGTTGACTTCTATGCTTCTAGCATTTTTAATGGAATGTGTCATAATACAAGCCATAAATAAATACTTACTGAATGAATTTTGAGTGAAATTAAGGAGAAAAAATAAAACTCAATAGAGCACATGATAGTCAAAATTTAACAGAAATATGTTTATAATTAAAATATATTTTAAAATTTTGCCAAATATTAAATAATCTTATCATAGTGTGATGAAACAAGCACTTTCATGTACAGAGGCATGAACTGAAGAGTAATTTGACTCTATTTATTAAAATTAATATTCCACACTCTTATAGCCATGATTACTTAATTTAACAAAATCTTGAAACAACCGAAGTATTGAGAATTGGTATAAATTATGGAGCATAATGTAGAATTTAACAGAACAAAGTAGATATACAAGACAATATAGAAAAAGGTCCTAATATTATTAACTGAAAAGCTAGGTTCAAAAGAATAGCCACTGTAGGATACAATCCGTTTTCCTTAATGCATACATATACTCAGATGCCCACATTTACATATATGTAAAATATTTCTGGAGAGCTACACACATACTGTTCCACACACATTGGGAGTCATTTGCATGAGGAATGCTTTATTCAATTTTTTTGTGAGGTCTAGTTGATTATTTGGTCTTCCAAGAAATTTATTTCAACTTACATTATGAATAATCTCTCTAAGCAAACATGTACATTTGAGTGAATGGATTAATGGTAGAGTGCCAGAAGCCGGCATATTGCATATTGAGTGCATATTGCATATTGCATATTGAGTGCAGCACTTTCCACAGCATCATCTTTCAGGATCTGGAATAGCTCAACTGGAATTCTATCACTGCCGGCAGCCCGTGTGAGGAACTCCGCCCGTGGCAAAGGTGATGAAGAAGGAGGCTCGGCATACGCAAAGGCGGGATCGAGCCTCAGGAGTCCCCCTGGAAATTCTCGAGCATCTACCCCCAAACCAGAGTCTGCCTACTTTCTGCTTTGTGCTTTCACCTACACCTCTGACTTTACGGGGGGCTATCCCCCACTACCTCTCTCTGAAAAAAGAGTTAGCTTACAGCTCCAGTTAATAATTCCTGGGTGTGACAGTGTTTCAACCTACAAACTCCTTTGGAAATCCTCTAGCTTGCCTGAATAGGTTTTTCTGGCCACATGTGATTGTTCAGAGCCTCCCAACTGTGAGAGGCAGGAGACGTTCTAAACTGTCTAAACACAGATTCCTTTGAGTAGTTAAAAGATTGATTAGAAATTGTATTGGTGAAGGGTTTTTCACTTATTGGGCCAATGTTTGCTGCTAAGTCTCCATACCCCTTACCTACTGTGTCCTTGGCAGTGTATTGATTGATATAACAGGTGTATAGAAATGTAAGTAGTAGCCTCAGTGTTTGTAACCTTGGACCCTTGAGTTAATTCCTTTCTTGATTGAGCCCACCTCACCTTTGCCCTATAGGAATGCAGCTTTGTCCAATGCTTTTTTGGAGGCTGGCGCCTGACTTTGGAATAATCACCTTTAGAGAAAAATAAGTTTCTTAAAATGTTAACAGGCCTCCTGGCCAGAGGATGATGTAAATCACCTAAACTTTTGCATATGATAAGTCTGAAAGCCTGGCTTAGATTATGACCAGGAACTGCTGCCCTTGCATGACTCCACCCCTGCCCCCATTATCCTCTATGCACAACTTAAGGTATAAAACTACTTTGGAAAATAAAGTACGCCCCTTTTTTGTTCACCGAAATTTGGTCTCCCCATGTCATTCTTTCTTTCACCTTCTGGCTGAATTTTTCCTCTGAGGCGGGGAAGCTCGTCAAGCCTACTAATTTTGCCTGGGTTTCTAAGATCTGACCGGGGAGGCCTTAGTGTCTCCTCTCCTTCGGGAGAACGGGAGGACACCTCCGGCCTTCGTAGGTGACGTAAATTCCCTGTTTTGGAATTTTATTCAGCCTCTTTTCTTCACTGAATTTTCCTACTGAGCTATCCTTAATTCAGCCTCTTTTCTCCACTGAATTTCCTCACTGAGCTATCCTTATTTCAGCCGCTTTTCTCCACTGAATTTCCTCACTGAGCTATCCTCATTCTATTACTCATTATATCTTTGATGAATATTTAAATAAATAGGTCACCTACGCCATCTCTCCTTCGAATACCCTGGATCAGCTGGGGCTGGACCCCGGCAGTAGAGTATCATATAATTTGGAGAGTCTTTAAAAATCTGGAAAAAACCCACTCAGTCGTGTCTGACTCTGTGACCCTATGGACTTGTAGCCCACAAGGCTCCACTGTTCATGGAATTCTCCGGGCAAGAATTCTGGAGTGGGTAGCCATTCCCTTCTCCAAGGGATCTTCCTAACCCAGGGATTGAACCCGGGTCTCCTGCATTGCATGCAGATTCTTTACCTTTTGAGCCACCGGGGAAACCTTAAAAATCTGAGGAAACTAAAAAAAAAAAAAAAAGTCACAATTGTAGATTTTTAAAATTCCTTTTAGTTTAGAAGTATTTAAAAACCCTCAAAAAACAAAAGTATTAAAATATTCTGTATTTATAAGAAATAAACAGCTATTAGCTCACTATTATGTTTTTTACTACAATTGGTAGACTCTTCTAAATCTTGTTTAAAATATTCTCTCTGTTGTTCAACATCTGCTTCAATCTAGCTTCATTCTAGTGGAATAAATAATTGAAGACTGATCTGAACAGCAAATTTTGTATTCTGTGCACAGCATGTTAATCTGTAATTATACTGCTGCCTTTTCACTAAACTGGCTATAGGAAGTAGTTGACTTGAAGCTAATATTTAGTATTATAAACAATAAAAAAGATATAATGGAAAAGTTATGAAGCATATAAGGGATTCCAAGTAACCAACAGTGTCGCCAGTTTTCTGAATATCATGTGGATTTGATAACACTGAATGGAATAACAAGGTCCTTATTAAGTTTTCATTCAAATTTTTACCCTAAAAGAAAAGGTCCTAATTTTTGACTCCTAGGTCTTAGAGCAGTCATCACCTAAATACAGTTGACTATTGATAAAATGTCACAACTATATAATATTTGATGGTTTGAAGAAACCACATTTTTTTAAATTGCCACATTGTCAAATTAAAAATTACAACTGTTTCCTGGTTCATACCATTTTAGTGAATTTTGCATAAAGTTGTGCCTGCAGTTGTTCAACAGTAGCTCATGAAGCTAGTATGGAGGGAATAAAGGAAGAGCCATATAATAAAGACTCAGGAATTGACATACATCATGCTAGGTAGATAGGGAGAGAAAATTATTCCATTCCAGAAGGGCATTCAAACATGACAGAATAGGGAAGTGAACGAACCAGAACAAATAGTAACTCTACAGAGAAAACAGCCTTAACAGTGAGCTTAGATCAAAGTTTTTTAGAAGAATCTATTGCAGAGATGCCTGAAGCAAAATGTACCTATCCAGGCTGAAAGCTTTGTGAAGGTCATGGGCAGAGGTCTGCAACCAGTGGCTCATGGACTACATCCATGTTTACACAGGCATGACTACTTAAGTGCTTAATTGAACAGTATTTAAAAATTAGAAGTCACATAAAATGCTGTATTTCTAGCTTCTTTTGAAATCAATCCATGGTCTCCAATCATAGAATGATATTTTTGCACTAAAACAACTGATTGACATGGAGGAGCAGCTGCCCCATAGAAAGGATGCCCCATAGAAAGAAACTCTACAACTAGTTCCTACCCTGCAACTAGTTCAAATGATTCCTTTGGGGAAATTAGAAAGGGTTGACCTTTCTTAAAATAATTTACTACCATCATCCAGAAAATCTACAACAATTAGAAATGTAAACGGGGCTCCTTGGACTTGTTCAATGCATAATCAGCCATGATGCTGCTTCACTCAGTTATGCCACCTGCCTTCAGGGTATTTAGAAACACATGGGATGAAATGAAGAAGACAAAGCTAGACCAGCACAGGATCTATTCTTTTCGCCCCTCTGGTCAGAATTAGTGTCATTTTTCTCTATCTTTCTTTTTTTTTTTTTTTTTTTTTTTCCTCTTCCTTCCTCCCTTTCACTCTCCTTCCTTACACTTTTCCTCCCCTCTTTCCTTCCTTCCTTCATCCCCTCTTTCTCTCTTGTGTGTGCATGCACATACACACAGAGTGGTTTTAAAGGTTTTTAATTTGCTAACTCATTTCATGTGATTATTAATAAAATATTTATAAGGAGGTAAAATGCAATTGATCTGTAGTTCATTTTATTTTGCTAATATACCAAACCAAAAAATAAAAAACAAGTAAGTTTTCTTTCAAAAACTATTTCAGAAGCCTGAGGGGAAATGTACCTAAAGTATGTCCCTTTTATATACTGCCTTAAAGAGTACAGATCATATGCCACTTTTTCTTTCAACCAACTCTCCATATGCTGCCTGGGGAAGTATTAGAGGAGATACAATGAAGACACTTGCCTGAGGTATGTCTATCCAGACTACAGACTATTCAAATTTTACTTTCCGAAACACAAGGGCTGAAATAAGGTTTACAAAAACAAGAAACAAGCAGCATCCATATTCTTTGATTATCTGTTTTGTTTACTTCTATTCTATCAGGTCTTGGCTAATATATAAGCTCCTCAGTGAGGCCTTACCTGAACACCCAAGCTAAAGTTGATCTCCCATTTGTCTCTATGTCACCCTACTTGCTTACTTAATAGCTCTAATTAGTGTGTATTTGATCAGTCTATTTACTTAGCTTATTTGTTGATTGCCTGCCACATGTCAGACATTACTCCAGTCACTGGAAAGTCCAAGGTAAACCTTCCCACTAAGGTTTTAAGATTTATGTGGAAGATACACAGAGTAACAGGCACATAAGGAAAATCATTACACACTGTGGTAAGTGTAATCCTTAATTTATATTTCTATCTTTCTGTTCCACTGGCTTGGAGAAGGAAATGGCAACCCACTCCAATGTTCTTGCCTGGAGAATCCCAGGGATGGGGGAGCCTGGTGGGCTGCCGTCTATGGGGTCGCACAGAGTTGGACATGACTGAAGTGACTTAGCAGCAGGTCCACTAACCTGTGTCTATATGGATTTTGTCTTCTATTATATCCCAGCACCAAGCACAGTGACTGGCTGAATGACTGTATTAACTTTTCTAGTGAAATGGATATCTGTAATAATATTTGAATAGGAGCCCCAGGGACTTCCCTAATGGCTCAGTGGTTAAAGAGTCAGCCTGCCAACGTAGGAGACATGGGTTAGATCTCCGGTTCAGGAAGATTTCACATGCCATGGGTCAACTAAGCCTGTAGGCCGCAACTATTGAGCCTGCGCTCTAGAGACTGAAAACTGCAACCACTGAGCCCACAACTACTAAAGCCCACATGCCCTAGAGCGCACGCTCAGTGACAAGAGAAGCCACTTCAAAGAGAAGCCTGCACACCCCAACCAGAGAGTAGCCTCTGCTTGCTGCAACTGGAAAAAAGCCTCCACGGCAACAAAGATCCAGCACAGCTTAAAAATAAATAAAATTATTTCAACTCTGGGAGATAATGAGGATAGGGAAGGATGGTATGCTGTTGTCCACTGGGTTGCAAAGAGTCGGATATTATTTAGTGACTGGACAACAATTAAAAAAATAAATAAATAGGAAACCCAGGATATCTGAATAATATCATCTACTTGGGAGCAGTGAGAATTTTGTCCCTGACACATATGAATTCATATAATGATCAATTACATATGTTATAACAAAGCTTGAAAGATAAATGAGAAACACTCTCACTGCCCAGAGAGCTCTATTGTTAATTCTGTAGTATATGTATTTCCAGATTTTATTTTATGAAACACAAATTTACAAAGAACTTTGTATTTCTTCAATAAAACAATGTCATACCGTGTGTACTTTAAAACCTATATTTTTCAATTAACAATGTCCACTTTGACATTTCAGAAATATGAGGGGGGTTTTGCTTTATTTCTCTCTGAAAGGTTGACAGTTGAATACAATATAACAGGTATATAATTTTGAGTCATAATCAAACCAAACAAAAACTTATGAGCCATAATCTCCTATCTGTACACATGAACTTTTAAAACAGAGTACATTTTCAAAGGCAAAGTGAGAGGAGAGGAGAAAATGAACACCCACTCAGCAAATCAGGGAGAAAACTAATATTATTGCTATTTCATGAAAATAAGTGACCCTGAAGCCACTCAAGTGGCTATTATCCCAGATGGAATGTCAGCTCTAACATTTCTCTATTTGGATTGTCTAACTTGTTTACTTGTACCCATATTGTTCCAGAAAAAAAGATTTCAAATGAAATGTCATCAACACTTCTCTACTTGAAGTATTTTCTTTTACAATTTATCCATGTGCCATCTCTGTCCAAAAACAAAGAACTTAGGGTAGATAACAAAGATAAAAAGCATAAATGAGAAAAATACATGTTGGAAAAGAAATAGAGCCAAGAACTAAGTTAGGAAACAAACCATATCTATTATGTAAACATTCAGTGCAGTTCAGTCGCTCAGTCGTGTCTGATTCTTTATGACACTATGAATTGCAGCACGCCAGCCCTCCCTGTCCATCACCAACTCCTGGAGTTCACTCAAACTCATGTCCATCGAGTTGGTGATGCCATCCAGCCATCTCATCATCAGTCGTCCTCTTCTCCTTCTGCCCCCAATCCCTCTCAGCATCAGAGTCTTTTCCAATGAGTCAACTCTTCACATGAGGTGGCCAAAGTACTGGAGTTTCAGCTTTAGTATCAGGCCTTCTGAAGAACACCCAGGACTGATCTCCTTTAGAATAGACTGGTTGGATCTCCTTGCAGTCCAAGGGACTCTCAAGAGTCTTCTCCAACACCACAGTTCAAAAGCATCAATTTTTTGGTGCTCAGCTTTCTTCACAGTCCAACTCTCACATCCACACATGACTACTGAAAAAACCATAGCCTTGACTAGATGGACCTTTATTGGCAAAGTAATGTCTCTGCTTTTAGGTCAACATTATTTATAAAATTGAAGAATGGAAAAAAATGTATTAATATCACTGGACTAAGTGAAAGTATCTTTTATTAAAATGTTGCTGGTATGTTTATTAAGACGAAACCAGTGGGGGAAAAAACTTCATATGTTACTAGACTGGGTAGCTGTGAAATATAAGAGACTAGCACAAGAAGCCAAGATGTAAAGTTAATATACAAAAGTCAGTTGTTTTCCTGTATACTAGCAATGAACAAATGAGATTTGAAATTAAAACCATATTCTATTTAAATAACACCCCCCCCAAATCTAACAAAATGTGTATAAGATCCATATGAGGGAAACTACAAAATTCTGATAAATGAAATCAAAGAACTAAATAAATGAGAGATAGTTCAAGCTTTTGGAGAGGAAGTTTCAATATTGTCAAAATGTCTGTACTTCCAACTTGATTTATAGATTCAATGCAATCTCAATCAAAATCCTAACAAGTTATTCTATAGATTTTGACAAACTGATTCTCAATATTATTTGGAGAGACAAAAGACCTAGAACAGTCAACATAATATTGAAGGAGAAGAACAAAGTTGGAGGACTGATACTATGTGACTTCAAGAGTTGCTATGAAGGTATGAAATCGAGACAGTGGGTATTGGTGAAAGAATAGAAAACATAGATCAATGGAGCAGAATAGAGAGCCCAGAAATAGACTCACACAAATATAGTGAATTGATCTTTGACAAAGGAGCTAAGGAAATACAATGCAGCGAAGATTTTTTTTCAACAAATGGTACTGGAACAATTAGACACCCACCTGCAAAAAAATTAATCTAGACACAAAACTTATACCTTTCACAAAAATTAACTCAAATGGAGCATAGACCTAAACAGAAATCATAAAACTATAAACTGCAGACAATAACAGGAGAAAACGTAGATGACCTTAGGTATGGCAGTGACTTTTCAGATACAACACTAAAGACACAAATAGCAAGAAATAGTTGATAAGCTTGACTCATTAAAATTAAAACTCTGAAAAAAAACAAACAAAGTCAAGAGAATGAGAAGACAAGCCACAGATTGGGAGAAAGTGTTTGCAAAAATCACAGCTGATAAAAGATGATATACAAAATATACAAAGAAGCCTTAAAACTCAACAATAAGAAAACAAGCAACCTGGCTGAATAATGGGCCAAAGATCTGAATAGACATCTCATCAAAGATGGCAAACATTATGTGTTCATGGAAATGCAAATTAAAACAGCAATGAGATACCACTACATATCCATTAGAGTAGCCAAACTCTCTTTGCTGGTGGGAATACAAAATGATTCAGCCACTTTGGAAGACAGTTTGACAGTGTCTTACAAAACTAAACATACTCTTACCACACAATCCAGCAATCATATTCCTTGGTATTTACCCAACTGGGCTGAAAACTTAGGTCCACATCAAAACCTGCTCATGGATGTTTACAGTAGCTTTATTCATAACTCTTGGTAGTAAACAAAATGTCTTTCTGTCAGTAAATCGATAAACTGGTATATCCAGGCAATGGGATATTATTCAGTGCTAAAAAGAAATGAGCTATCAAGCCATGATAAGACATAAAGGACATATTACTAAGTGAAGGAAGCCAATCTGAAAAGTTTGCTTAGTATATGATTCTAACTATATGCCATTCTGAAATGGGCAAATAGAAGACAGCTAAACGATCAGTAATTACTAGCATATGAGGTAGGGGAGGAATAAATAGGCAGAGCATAAATGATTTTCAGGGCATTGAAAATATCATAATGATGGGTAACATGTCATTATTGTACTTGCCCAAACTCATAGAATGTACAACACCAAGAGTGAACCACTGTGCAAACTATGTACTATGTGTGATTATGATGTGTCAACATAGACTCATCAGTTTTAACAAACATACCACTATGGTAAGGAATGTTGATAATGGGAGAGAGGTATAGGGTGTAAGGGAAATCTCTGTATCTTCTCTTCAGTATTGCTATGAATCTAAAATCGCTATAAAATAAAGTCTTAATTTAAAAAAATAGATATTTGTAATTGAGAAATACAAATATCTATTTTTTTCTGATAAATTGAGAAATGATCTTCTTCATCCAATCATCGACTAAACTCAGGCTGAGGTCCAGTTTTGGTAAGATTCAGTCTACCTGTGGTTTGTATCTCTTCCTATGGTTGCCTTCAATAGACTTCTAACTGAGAATTTAGTGCCCTTGTCTCTTTAACACTAAGGAATTGGAAATTCCACTCTGCTTTTCAGAGCTATTTTAAGTTCTTGCTCTATACATCTTCAGAATATAGCAAAGTCTTGAGATGAAGTGAGTTGTGTGCTTGGATTTCCAACTTTGTCATTCTAACCCACATAATTTCCAAAACTATGATTGCTAGTATGTGCCTTAGCAGCAGCTCTCTGTCTCTTCACACCCATATTCTTAGCCTTATATTTATACCTAGAATCAACAAATATCTCCAGAGGGAAAAAAAAAAAAAGGAAGCTATAGATCCTCAATCTACCTCTGAATTTACCTCTGATTTCTTTGGAATTCAAGTCCTTCTAAATATTTCTGCTTAAGCAGCTCTCTGAAAAACCTTAATTTTTTTTTTTTTCATAATGTGCCTGGCTTTTCTAGTTGTGACAAATACTTCACCCTTCCTGAAGCAGAAATGCTAATATACATACTGCGTTTATTTAGAGGACTCCTAAAATTATACAATCAAATTTTAAATCTTTCCTATGCTACAGATTTGTTTTTCTAACTGCTTTCAGAACATTTTTAATGTGTTTAAACTTATCCCTTTATTCTCCTGAATCTCCTGGATCTGTGATGACTTAATCAGACTTCTGATCACTACTATGTTGGGGGTTAGGAGATGGTTGTGTATTAAATGGGGGAGTTGTGGAAGTCCTCATTGAGAAGGTGACCTTTGACCAAATACCTGACTGAGAGAAGGAACAAGCTATGGAAACTTCCAGGGGAAGCTAAGATGGCTATAGCAAGTTCAAAAGCACTGATACAGGAGTGTACCTGATGGTTTCCTATGATGGCAAGGAGTCTATGTGGCTGGGGCTGAGAGAGCAAGGGGGAAAGTAATAAAGAGTGTATTCAGACCAGGACTGAACTAAGTATCATATTTAATTCATTTTCTTTCCACTCTTCACATCCAATAAAGATCATGTCCTTCAGGTTCCTGGGAAATATTCTTCATATACATGCCTCATTTATAACTCTATTACCACCACTTTCATTTATCTCTTGTTATTCACAGATAACTGCAAATTGGAAACAGATCTTCCCAGTCTTGGAATTCCCCACTTCAATAAATTTCAAATAAAACATTCTTTTCTGCCATAACCATGATCATGGTCACAATATAAGACTTTAAAATTTCCTAACTCTGGATTTTTCCATTACTATACATGAATCAGAGAAGGCAATGGCACCCACTCTAGTACTCTTGCCTGGAAAATCCCATGGATGGAGGAGCCTGGTGCACTGCAGTCCATGGGGTCGCTAAGAGTCGGACACGACTGAGCGACTTCACTTTCACTTTTTACTTTCAAGCATTGGAGAAGGAAATGGCAACCCACTTTAGTGTTCCTGCCTGAAGAATCCCAGGGATGGGGGAGCCTGGTGGGCTGCCACCTATGGGGCTGCACAGAGTCGGACACGACTGAAGCAACTTAGCAGTAGCAGTAGCAGCATACATTAATAGGTCAGTTGAAGAGAGGAAAATGCCCATTTTTCTATAAGAGGTGATTGGGATGTTTGAATATGAGTAAATACTCTATTTTAATGCCTTCCAACAATGTTAGAAAAAAATCTGAAAATTTTGAAATCTTTAGATCTATCCGAAAGTCAAAAGGATTTGGTGAGTATAAGACTGGGCTAGTAAATGAATAAAGTTTTCAACTTCCTATTGCTGGGAAAATTCTAAAAATAACCATATAGCCTCAGTCAGTTTAGTCGCTCAGTTGTGTCCGACTCTTTGTGACCCCATGTCTGCAGCAAGTTAGGCTGCCCTGACCATCACCAACTTCCAGAGCTTGCTCAAACTCATGTCCATTGAGTCGGTGATGCCCTCTAAACATCTCATCTTCTGTTGTCCCCTTCTCCTTCCGCCTTCAATCTTTCCCAGCATCAGGGTCTTTTCTTTATCATCATCAGTCAATTCTTTGCATCAGGTGGCCCAAGTATTGGAGTTTCAGCTTCAACATCAGTCCTTAAAATGAACATTCAGGACTGATATCCTTTAGGATGGACTGGTTGGAGCTCCTTGCAGTCCAAGGGACTCTCAAGAGTCTTCTCCAACACCACACTTCAAAAACATCAATTCTTCGGTGCTCAGCTTCTTCACAGTCCAACTTTCACATGCATACATGACTACTGGAAAAACCATAACCTTGACTAGATGGACCTTTTTTGGCAAAGTAACGTCTCTGCTTTTGAATATGCTATATAGGTTGGTCATAACCTTCCTTACAAGGAGTAAATGTCTTTTAATTTCATGGCTGCAGTCACCATCTGCAGTGATTTTGGAGCCCAAGAAAATAAAGTCTCTCACTGTTTCCATTGTTTCCCCATCTATTTCCCATGAAGTAATGGGACCAGATGCCATGATCTTAGTTTTTTGAATGTTGACTTTTAAGGCAACTTTTTCACCCTCCTCTTTCACTTTCATCAAGAGGCTCTTTAGTTCCTCTTCACTTTCTGACATAAGGTTGGTGTCATCTGCGTATCTGAGGTTATTGATATTTCTCCCGGCAATCTTGATTCCAGCTTGATCTTCATCTAGCCTGGCATTTCGCATGACGTACTTTGCATACAAGTTAAAAAAGCAGGGACATGGCAAAAATTTCACAAAAAAAGCACATTACTCTGCTCCTTCAGACAACTACTTCCTAGAAAGCATCTTGAATTTCACACTGATATCAATTTCTTTTTGTATATACATTTTGCTGATGCTTACAGTTTTCACAAAATACCCAACCTTTTTCTTTTAGTGAGAAAGTGTTTTAAGACACACAAGTGTAAATTGTCCACATAGCTTCTTCCTGAATCTTTCACAAACACAAAAACTGGCTCTGTAAGCTCCATATATATCCTTTGGAAAATATCCATGTTTTCAGTTAAATGAAACAACATCAATATGCCTTTTCAGCCATGGGTTTGGATCATTTGCCTGTAATTTGGCACATTTGAAAATCTTATCATTTATCTGTTTGCAAAAAAAATAATAGTTCAAATGCTTAATAAAAAGCACAAAATTATCTGTAACAAAAATCACAGAAACTAAAAAAATATGTTTGAAAACAACAGTGATAGGAATCTGATTTCTCAGGGAAATGTTAGAACACTCCAATTTTTTTTGTAAGAGAGGCAAAAAATGGCTTCTATGGTTAACACTGAATTTTTTCCTTTGGAGCAGAAAAATTGAAGCTGCTTCAGCAAGGGAGAGAAGGAGGGAAAAGATGAAAAACAATGGTGGGTAAATTCTATACCATGTATTCTAGATGTTAATTAGGTTCAAAAATATTTGCAATATGTTGAAAGAATGAAATGTGATGGGAGTTAAGCAATGGGCATAGAATATTTATTAGAGTAAGTAAATTAAAAATTTTCTCATGTGGTTGATGCAAATTTTGTGAATCTATTCAATTAATAGAAACACTTCTTAGTCTGTTTCTCACTTGAGTAAATACAATTGACAACTTGATTTTTTCTGTAAAGAAATGTGACAAAACAATGTTCACTGCTATTATTGTAGATGCTACATATACCTTGTATATAAGTATACATGTATAATGTAGAATATAACATTCTAACATAAGGCATATTTTAAAGGTTGCATGAAAACAACTGATTTCTTCATTTATTTGCTTGTTTAGATTTTCAGAAAACTTCTACTGAACCTGAAGAGAAAGGAAATTTAATTTTTCAGGTGAACCTTAACTTTTGTGATTTGGAAGTTTGCTCAAATCTTAAATTTTAAAAGTGCATTAGACATTTAAGCTTTGGCTTATGAAATGGATATGTAAAAGTATGTTCTATTGTATCAAAAAAAATCTCAACTTAAAATATTCCCCTGTCCTGAAACACATCTAATTTGCTTTACCTGTCACAATGTAAAACCCAAGGCCATCGATGAAAAAGGAGTTATTGTATGTATATGAAAACACAGCATAGTGCACTGAAGTCCAGGCTGAGGCTAGATGAAATAGGAAGAAAAGAACAATGTAGATTCTGAAAGGTTTACATGTCTAAATTCAGGGGAGCTGATTTGGGGGCGGATGGAGGAGGCTGGGGGGCTACAGTCCATGGGGTCGCAAAGAGTCAGACACAACTGAGTGGCTTCACTTTTATCAGAGGGAGAATTTTCAAGGATTGAGGCATCATTAGGCAGAACAAGGTGGAAAAACCATTCTAGGTGAGAGGAAATGAAGTCATACAGGAAAAATGCAAAGCAACTGTGAGAAGATAAGATCTTGGAAGATGATATCTCCTCTTTGCCATGTTTATTTAATATTGAATTCAAAAAACATGAAAATTAAGAAAGTCTCTCAGAAACTACACCATTTACAAACTAGTATAAGTTAACCTTCTGAAAGCTTTCAGCACTTAAAACTTACCTTAAGTCAAGCCCTTAACACTATTGTGAAATGAAAATATCTCCTGCCATATCAATAAACAGAAATGCCAAAGTCACCAGAGATTTTGGCCTCCAAATATGAATGAGGGCTCCCAAAATTGTGATCCAACAGATGCTGCCACCCTCCATGGTGATTGTTGATGAGCTGGGGGAAGGCAAGAACCAGCCATCTGCCACTCCTTAAGTTGAACAAAGAAACAAGATTTGGGCCCATCCTGGAATGCGAAGTTAAGTGGGCCTTAGAAATCATCACTACAAACAAAACTAGTGGAGGTGATGGAATTCCAGTTGAGCTATTTCAAAACCTGAAAGCTGATGCTATGAAAGTGCTGCACTCAATATGCCAGCAAATTTGGAAAACTCAGCAGTGGCCACAGGATTAGAAAAGGTCAGTTTTCATTCCAATCCCAAAGAAAGGCAATGCCAAAGAATGCTCAGACTACCACACAATTGCCCTCATCTCACACGCTAGTAAAGTAATGCTCAAAATTCTCCAAGCCAGGCTTCAACAATACGAGAACCGTGAACTTCCAGATGTTCAAGCCAGTTTTAGAAAAGGCAGAGGAACCAGAGATCAAATTGCCAACATCCGCTGGATCACTGAAAAAGTAAGAGAGTTCCAGAAAAAATATCTATTTCTGCTTTATTGACTATGCCAAAGCCTTTGACTATGTGGATCACAATAAACTGGGAAATTCTGAAAGAGATGGGAATACCAGACCACCTGATCTGCCTCTTGAGAAATCTGTATGCAGGTCAGGAAGCAACAGTTAGAAGTGGACATGGAACAACAGACTGGTTCCAAATAGGAAAAGGAGTATGTCAAGGCTGTATATTGTCACCCTGCTTATTTAACTTATATGCAGAGTACATCATGAGAAACCCTGGGCTGGATGAAGCACAAGCTGGAATCAAGATTTCCGGGAGAAATATCAATAACCTCAGATACGCAGATGATACCACCCTTATGCCAGAAAGTGAAGAGGAACTAAAGAGCCTCTTGATGAAAGTGAAAGAGGAGAGTGAAAAAGTCGGCTTAAAGCTCAACATTCAGAAAACGAAGATCATGGCATCCGGTCCCATCACTTCATGGTAAATCGATGGGTAAACAGTGGAAACAGTAGCTGATTTTATGTTTTGGGGTCTCCAAAATCACTGCAGATGGTGACTGCAGCCATGAAATTAAAAGATATTTACTCCTTGGAAGGAAAGTTATGACCAACCTAGACAGCATATTAAAAAGCAGAGACATTACTTTGCCAACAAAGGTCCATCTAGTCAAGGCTATGGTTTTTCCAGTGGTTATGTGTGGATGTGAGAGTTGGACTATAAAGAAAGCTGAGCACCGAAGAATTGATGCTTTTGAAGTGTGGTGTTGGAGAAGGTTTCAGAGTCCCTTGGACTGTAAGGAGATCCAGCCAGTCAATCCTAAAGGAAATCAGTCCTGAATATTCATTTTAATGACTGATGTTGAAGCTCAAACTTGAATACTTTGGCCACCTGATGCGAAGAGCTGACTCATTTGAAAAGAAGCTGATGCTGGGAAAGATTGAAGGTGGGAGGAGAAGGGGACGACAAGGGATGAAATGGTTGGATGGCATCACCAACTCAATAGATATGTGTCTGAGTAAACTCCAGGAGTTGGTGATGGACAGTGAGGCTGGCATGATGCAGTCCATGGAGTCACAAAGAGTCAGACACAACTGAATAACGGAACTGAACTGAGCTGAGGTGCAATGAAAGGAATGAATTCCGAGAGCCCAGAGACTTGCATCTTCCCATACATAGTATGCTAAATTCCTTAACCTGATATCTGATCTTTGATGTTCTGACTGCGTTCCCCCTTTGTTACAAACTATATAGCCTGACTTCCCCCTCCTGCCTCGTTGGAGCAGTCTCTCAGAACTAATTGAGGTGCTGTCTCCCAGGCTGCAGTCCTCGTTTTGCCCCAAATAAAACTTATCTTGCAACTCTCAAATTGTGAATATTTTTTAGTTGACACTATAATCAACAAGGCAAAGTCTGAAATCCAAAATGTTATGAAAACTGATATTTTATTGATAACTCGTTTGATGGCAACGTCTAGCCTGGCACTGACATGAAGCTACCTGTAGTCTTTCCTCATCTTTCCAGATGATACTATTCATAGGTTTGACTGCAGAAATGTTGATGCATTTGATCGGAGTCCGGCCCTACTGGAGGATACAGTTCGTTTATGTGTTATATTAAATATACAGGTATTAACTTTTAAATATTGAACTTTTACTGGAGTCTGAAACACATATAGTTTTAATATTTGTGGACCCATTAGAATCAGTTAAATAATACCAATTCTTTTTATTTTTGAAAGGTAATTGTTTTAACCTTTAAATTAATGCTTAATTAATGCTTAATTTGACTTCTTTTGACATTGCTTTATGTCCATTTTAAAGATATTGAGTCCAAATTTGGACACAAAACTAAAGTGAACATGTGACCAGTTATTATTCCTCTTTCCTCATTTCTGAACATCTTAAAGTATTACTTAAAGAATTGTAGCACATTCTATAAAAGTAGATGACACAGATACACTTATTCCTCAGTATCAACTCAAAAGTAAACAGTATCCAGTTCGTACTTTGCATAGAGTATTCTGTCAAGAAATAATTGCTGAATTATTTAAAACATGAATGATTATTAAGTACTATTCTTATTTGTGCAATGCTCTTATGTTTACTTTTTAAAATGCTGTATTTTTAGGTATATATATTGTGATTTCTCTATCTCCTCATTCAGTTTGTGCAATTCCTTTTTTCCCCTAAGTATGACCCACTAAACTAGTTTCTCTAACAACTTTATTTTTGATGACTCCTCTTTATTGAGGTTATTTTGAACTGTAAGCATAAGTCTTAGGATGACATATATTATTCTTAACTTATGATCGTCTTCAAATCTAATGTGTGCTTTCACTTTTTTTTATTTCCCAAAGGAATTAACAAGAAAGGCATAAGTTGATGCGAAATAACAAAATTTTAAATATTCTGAAACATTTATTTTGTACTTAATCCCACTACCTTCATTCTGCCAAGAAATAACAATAAAGACATATTCTCAATATCGATAACATATTTCATGTCATAAAACATGACATTAATACTTCAATTATGTTCCATTACAACTGGAAAATAAATGTGGTCTCTTCCCCTAAGAGACTAATGGTCCACTGAGGAGATAAACATGTGTACGTATAATTACATACTTGGGAGCACTCACCATACTTTGGAAAAGTTTAAATGGCAAGTACTCGAACAGAACAAGACTGAACTCCCCATGATGAGAGGGACAGAAGTTTGGGGGATATGAAGTAGCCATAACAAAGGTACTAGCAATGGAAAAAATTAAATAGTACACAAACGCATAGAAACATGAGGGGAAACTTTCAAGAAAATCTAGGACAACTAGTATAACTAGGGGAAACATATATGGGCCAAATCAAAAGGGACCATCTGAGGCTCTAGTAGGACTTCAGGCTTTGTCTAAAGACACTGAAGCAGATTAATTCAGAAACTTTGCATCTTAGAAAGATATTTCTGGCTACATTATTGAGAACAGATGAGGGGTTCAAGAACTGAATTTGGAGTGGAGTGAGAAATACCAGTGTCTGCACTGAAGTCATGGCTGTGAGCAGAAAGGGGCAGGAATGGTGAAGAGGACAGATCCCCCTGTGAACAAAGATTGGCAATTTGGAATCAGTCATGATGGGAATACTTATACTATAGAAATCAGCAGACTCAGAAACTGGCTCCCCTCATCTCTAACCCTCAACAGAGTCTTTTTAAAAGATTTACCGGCATAGCACTGAACATGTATTTGGAATAGAAACAAATTTATATTCCACTTTTCTTTGGTTTATAAAGGCAGTCATATGTTAGCGGCACTGACACCACATTGGCTATTAAATAATATTAATTATTTGAATTCTTAAAAAAAAAAGCTATTTCTTCTTTCTTTTTGTAAGGAGAGAAAAAGGAAAGAATTAGGTTTCAGGGCTACTGTATGACTGGAAAAATGTCAAAGAGGCCTCTGCAGGTCCCTGGATTTCAGGCAACTTCTGGGTTGCCAAACATATTTTATTTGCTCAGAAGGGGATTTATAGTTGGATTTGCATACTGAATCTTTGAGTTTTATAATATGAAAAAAGAAAAGAAGTACACTCAAAGAAAAGAGTTAGTTTTAAGAATGTTGCCTTAAATATTAGTCCCTATATTCAAGAACAAAGGTTAATACTATAATTCGAGTGAATTTATTTTGAATGTAAGTATATGTTACAATTATTGGTATACAGTTCCATATAAAGTCACTCAATAAATAGATATGTTTACATTGTGGGCCTGACTCTTCCATTCTGGACAGGAATAACTATTTTTTTTTTATTTTTTATGTCTGATGGTAGATGCATTTATAATAGATCAGCTAATGTAAGTTATCTAAAATGTAATCAGTCACAAAAAGGGGAATTTGATACTGAAAGTAACTTTAACAATATACATAAGGACTCTCTTTTTTCTACCATTTCCCACATTAGAGACATTTAATTTATTCATGTTATAACTGTCCCCTTTATTCTTTATTCTTTTCTCCCTTCCTCTCTTCCTCTCTTTCTCCCTCCCTCTCTTCCTCCCTTTCTCCCTCCCTGTATTTTTATTAGATCTTAAATTAATATTCTGAGTTGATAATATCACAGGGTGAAATTTTTAAAAAATAAAATTAAAGTATATGAGGCCCAGACTCCCCACTCCCCATTCTTTATCCTCCTTGTCCCCACTTCACTGCCTTCCTGATATGAAAAGTATGACATATATTCTCATTTTTGTTTCAACCACACTATTATCTATAGCACCTGTGAAAATAGTTTTTGTTTAGCATTTTAAGTATTAGCTTGTTCCCTTACTTTTAGTAAGGATAAATATACAGTATAGGAAATGATCTATAATATCCTATATCCTAGTCCGTTCAGGCTGCTATAAAACAAACTATCCTAAACCAGGTATATAAACAGCCAGTTGTTTACATTAATTATAAATTGTTGTCTATATTGTTGTTTACTTTGCTTATAGACAACAAAATTTTATTTATCATTGTTCTGAGGGCTAGAACATCCAACTGGAGAGCATCAGCAGATTCAGTGTCACAGGGCGTGCTTTCTGGTTCATAAAGGGCTCTTTTTCTCTCTATGTCCTCACATGACAGGAGGGACAAGTGAGCCCTGGGGAACTCTTGTAACAGGGCACCAATACCATTCATGAGGGCTCCACAGTCTTGACTAATCACTTCCCAAAGGCCAGGAGTTGTTTTGATGATTCAAGATTGTCTGCCTAGACAGTCATATCACCTGTGAACAAAGATAATTTTATTTCTTTCTTCTCTATCTGCATATCTTTCATTTCCTTTTCCTGTCTTATTGCATTAGTGAGGACATCCAGTACAAAGTTGAAAAGGCGTGATGAGAGGGAACATCCCTGTCTTATACCTGATTTTAGTGGGAAAGCTTTGAAGTTAGCACCATGAAGTATGATGTCAGGTATTAGGGTTTGGTTATTATTTTTTTTTTTTTTTGGTAGCTGTTCTTTATCAAGTTGACAAAGTTACCCTCTATTTCTAGGGTTTTGAGAATTTTTATGATTAATGGATTTTGTATTTTGTCAGCTTTTTTTCTACATCTATTTATATGATCATATGATTTTTCTTTTTTAGCCTGTTGATGAAATGGATTACTTTAAGTAATTTTCAAATGTTGAATCAGATTTACATAACGCATAAATTCCACTTAGTTGATAATGTATATATTTCTATTTGTTAAAAAGATAAAGCTGTGTCTGATGATTTGGATCAAATGGATAAATTCCTAAAAATATACAACTCTCCAAAATTTACAAGAAAAGAAGTAGAAAACTTGAATATTAAATACCTTTTAAACAATTTGAATTTGTTATACATTTTCCAACAAAGAAAAATCTAGAAAATTTGACTGATGAATTCTTCCAAACAAGAAAAGAACAACACTAGTATTATTCAAAATCTATCAAATAATAGAAACAGAGAGAAAACCACAACCGCTTTTAGGAGGGCAACATAACCTTGCTTCCAGAACTAGATGAGAATATTATAAGCAATATTACAATCCTGAAGAAGGCAAGAGCTTAGGAGAATCAATGAATAAAATTGAAAGTCCATATTGCAGAAGTATAGCAAATGAGAAGAGGAGGAGGTAAGACTGAAGGGAAACAATGACCAGACATAAAGGATCCTATAGGCATGGAAGGGGGTTCTGAAATTTAGTGAGGGCAATAGTCATTGGTTTATTCACATTAATATATGCAGCCTATGAGATTTCAAATAATAATTAAATTTATCAAGGAGAAGTTTGACCTAATATCAGTTTATTTATTAATTCTTTAAAATTTTTAAGAAACTATATTTATGTCACTTTTGCAACAAACAAAAGTAGAAAAGATTTAATATTTGCATTGTATATCATATTGTGATCAATTTTAATAATATTTATTTCATAGTACAAAATGATTATTTTTAATTGAAATATAGTTTGATTTACAATGGGTTTCCCTGATGGCTCATATGGTAAAGAATCTGCCTACAATGTGGGAGACCCAGGTTCAATCCCTGGGTCAGGATGATCCCCTGGAGAAGGAAATGGCAAACCACTCCAGTATGCTTGCCTGGAAAATTCTGTGGACAGAGGAGTCTGTCAGGCTACAGTCCATGGGGTCTCAAAGAGTGGGACACAACTGAGCGACTAACACTTTTACTTTTTACTTACAATGTTGTGTTAGTTTCAGATGTATAGCAGAGTGATATAAACTCCTAACTTATCCCTCCCTCCCATACCTTTCCCCTTTGGTAACCATTAGCTTTTGTCTGTGAGTCTGTTTCTGTTTTGTGGATTTTAAGTGCATTTGTATCATTTTTTTAGCTTCCACATATAAGTGATTTCATATGATATTAGTCATTCTCTGGCTGACTTCACTCAATATGATAATCTCTAGGTCCACAGTCCATATATGTTGCTGAAAATGTCATTATTTCACTCTTTTTAATGGTTGAGTAATATTCCATTATAAATATATGTAACATATAATATATATGCTATATATATACACACATATCATATGTATAGTAACCCACTCCAGTGTTCTTGCCTAGAGAATCCCATGGACAGAGGAGCCTGGTGGCCTACAGTCCACAGGGTAACAACAAACAGTCGGACATGACGGAAGCAACTGAGCGCACACATACATACACACACACACACACACACACACATATATACGCATACATATCATATACACATACATACATATACCAGTCTTCTCTATCCATTCACCTCTTAGTGGAATTTAGGTTGCTTCTTTGTCTTGGCTATACAAATAGTGGTGCAGTGGACATTGGGGTGCATGTATCTTTCAAACTGAGTCTTCATCTTTTCCAGATATACGCCCAGGAGTGGGATTGCTGGATAATACGCACTTAGCAAGTAAACCACTACCACCACCATGGTACCCCTACAAAATGATTTTTAAAGCACATATATATAGCCTATATTACTAAAAAGCACATCACAATAATTTGAATCATCTTATCTAACTGACTGCTCATCTCCCTACCTCACAGTCAGTGTGAGTTTTTAAAGTAGGCTCAATAAAATTTCCTTTCTTCTTTTTCTTATCTGGCACCCTCTTTTTTGTTTTCCCCTGACTCTTTTCTTCCTTCTTTTATGCAATACAGCCTTGTGGCCCACATATATCCAAAAATATCAAAGAAAATTTCCCTTACTTCTTGAATAAAGTCCAACTAAGATTTTTTTAATGAGTCAAGAAAAATATGTATCATATTAGCTTATTAAGATAAAGTGTTTCTAAAACTCTGGAGTCAAACTATGACTCCAAGAATAATTCTGATACTTCAGGCTATGTTTAAAAACTCTGGACGACATTTGATTCTATCTGCCCACAAAAATACATTACCTTTTAAGAAACTGCTGAAATCAGTCATGACTAACATTGGTGAGATAGTCTTGGTATAAGCTGTGCTAAGCAAGCAAATTAACCACACCCCCTCTGAAAAAAATTGCAGTTTCTTAACTCAATTAAGAGTCTGTCTCCTGCTTTTACAAAGTATATGTGGGTCAAGAGGACTTTCTAATGATTTACTTCGAAAGATGACTCAAGATTTAGGCTTCCTCTAGTTGTGTCTGTCATCTTGGGGTCTTTGCTCTTCATTTTCACTGATAAATTAATAATAGGCTGTATCCATTATTTGCACAGATAAACAGAGGTTAAAAAACAGTGCATCATTTACTTTGCCTCTAGGCTAATCATATATAAAAACTGCAACTCTTAAAAGGGTTTTCTCCTCTCTGGGAATATCTTAGAATACTTTGCAAAATAGGACAAATATTGAACAAAAATATACAAAAGTCCACTATCTTGCTCTAAAAACTATGTATAGTTATTTCTTCAGCAATATATATTATGGAAACTTATAGTTCAGTATAACCTATTCTCTAATCTACATTTAAGAAATCTATCATCTATGGATTACAGAAAAATTGAATCTGCTTTAGTTTACTAAAAATTAAAAGTTATAATTTCTATGGCTCAAACAAATAAAATCAATCATCAATCACAAAAACAACAAAACCTAGACCCAGTGGCTATCAAAACAATAATTTAATAAGGGAGTTAGCATGTGAGTTCATTCTCTTATGAAAAGCCAGTTTTCCTCTGCCCTCTACAAGGCATTGTCAAAGTTAGAAATTTCAGGCACTAATTGCCTGAGTTTAGAAACTCTGGGGATTTATAAGTGTCAGAAGGTCAAAATATCAGGACAGGTAAGTGAAGTCTTGTTAGCATGAACTAGCAATTGAATTCTGGTGCTGCAGATGTTTCATATTAAATGAAAGGATGAAAAAGGAAAATAACCCAAGGGAATACTGAGTTAAAAGCTGGTGGCAGCAGGAGGGCTTGGAGCAAAGCAATCATTAAAAGGCCTTTGGCGTTTGGCTTCTTTAAAAGAGCTAACAATGCTTGCTGATTACGTGCCTCATGGTCACATTCAGGTTTTTGGTTTTGATTCTCCTGCAAAGTTAGCTTACCTTACATGTATACCCAATATGCATTTTTCCAAGCTACTCTTATATACATGAAGGTTGCTGCAGACACAGGCAGAAAACCCTGTATGTGGAGATCTTACAGAATACGTTTTCCTTTCTGTGTTTGGCCTTTTATATATTTCTGCTGAAACTCAAAATGATTTTCTTACACACTTGCTATCCTCTCTTTTCTTTCCAGTGAGCTCAGTTTCTGAACAACGTACCTTTCTGAACAGTCAGCCCTGTAGGTGCTCTATCCTTCACAATTTCCCCAGCCCCTGGTGGGGTTGGGGAGAACAAAGTCAAGAGACAGTTCCCCAGAAAATACACCTATGTTAGAGCTGGGAGGCAGAAGACCAGCATCAATGGAGAGCAGTTCTGTCTTAACCAATTGAAAGTCAGTGCCTTTTAGGAATCAAACTGCATTTCAAATTTATCTTTTGATTTTATTCATAAGAGTAATATGCTCATAAAAATGGGCTTCCCTGGTGGCTCAGTGGGTAAAGTATCCATCTGCAATGCAGGAGGCCCAGGTTTAATCCCGGGGTTGGGTAGATCCCCTTGGAGAAGGAAATGGCAACCCACTCAAATATTCTTGCCCAGGAAATCCCTGGCAAGGCTGACAGGCTACTGTCCATGGGGTTGCAAGAGTTGGACATGACTTAGCAACTAAACCACAATGCTCATAAAAACTAAAATCAATATAGAATGTAAATCCTTTCCTTGAATACTCCCTCAGTCTAAACATCTTGATATGCAGTCTTTTTCCAGCATTATCATATGAGTATGTAATCATATTTGTACAAATATACATACATCTGTACACTCATATAATTTTTGTAAATTGGGCTGTAGTTTACATAAAATAGAATGCACACATTTTAGTGTACAATTTAATGAATTTTAACAAATGCACACTCCTGAGTAATCACCACCCCAATGAAGATATAGAATATACTTATCACCCCAGAAATTTCCCACTTGCTCCTTTCTAGTCAATTCTAACAGCCCCTTCTCATCACCCCAGAGGTAATTAATGCTTAGATTTCAAACATCATAGATGGTTTTGCCTTTTCTTAAACTTTATACGCTTTCTGGTATTATTCCCTTTGTTCAATATAATGCTTTTGATTTTCTACCACTTGTTGCCACATGTATCAGTAATTCATTTCTTTTTTTGGGAGGGTGAAGTATGAATCTAAGTTTTTTAAGATCTTCCTATTAACAGACATTTGCACATATGTCATTTTCTATACACAAAGGCAACTGTATTTTGCAGTTTTTTGGTGGCTTTCTTTTCATTTTTTCATTCAGAATTACATCTAGGACATGCTTTCTTAAATGTCCCTGTGACTTACCTGATTCTTTACTAAGGCTGCATAGTTTTTCTTCATATGATGCTCTACATATTATATACTTCATCTACTTATAATTATCTCCTCTCAATATTAAAACAGTTTTGCAAATTAAAGTTACCCCGGGAGCATTTGTGTACAAATACTTCTGTGTACTAAATACAGAATGTCTAAATAAAAAAACCTATTACTCTGCAACCTTATTACCAAGATATGACCATACTTAAGGTGTTTTTTTTTTTTAAATAATAAGCTGGTAATTATAAGACAATTACTTTGATATGAATATATATTTCAATTTTATTTTTATTAACTTTAAAAATACTTCTTAATTCTCTGATATAAAAGATGAGAAACTTAGTATTTTTGTACTACTCCCTCCATTCCATCTCCACCTCCAGATACATATTTTGGTTATGTAGTTATTTTTATGTTATAAACATCTTTACATCCTGTTCCTCAACAATTTAATTAGTCATACTTATTTTATCTAGAATTTGCTTCTATAAATTAAACACATATAAGAGCATTTCACATCTATAATTGTGTAAATTTTATTCACTCAAGAATCAAGCAGTAAAAATAGGACAAAAGAAGCAATAATTGTAACCTTAATTCAGTAAACCCTTTCTACTTAAAGGCAACAATTCCAAGTGTTAGAGAGTGAAGTAATCCATTTTGTCTATTTTTCATCAGCTTTCTCAAAAAATTTTATATAATAATCAACTAGAATTTGCATTTTATATTAACTATTTTTTTTTGGTATTCCTGTTTCATTTTATAGAAATATCTTCATACAGATTACTTTTTCATGCAAGGTGAATGATAATTAGCTTTGAGCTTTCACAGTTTAAAATATTAACTTGCCCAGATATTTGAAAGTTTGGAATCGAATGGAGGGGTCTGATGCCCTTTGGTTTTCTGTCCTTCACAGTGAATGTCCATTTAGTCTCTGAATGCATTCAGGTTTTTTCCCTTTATACATGGTGTTATCAAATTTCCAAGATCCACCAAGGCTATTCATATATCCTGCCTGTCGTTTAGTATACATTTCTATCTACACACTACTTTTTTATTCTCCTTTATTTAAAGTGTTATCTCTCTTCCATTTTTCTTGCCATCAGCCTCTGCTGCTACTGCTAAGTTGCTTCAGTTGTATCCAACTCTGTGCGACCCCACAGATAGCAGCCCACCAGGCTCCCCTGTCCCTGGGATTCTCCAGGCAAGAACACTGGAGTGGGTTGCCATTTTCTTCTCCAATGCATGAAAGTGAAAAGTGAAAGTGAAGACGCTCAGTTGTGTCCGACTCTTAGCAACCCCATGAACTGCAGCCTACCAGGCTTCTCAGTCAACGGGATTTTCCAGGCAAGAGTACTGGAGTGGGGTGCCCTTGCCATAAGATCCAACAATTCCATTTCTGGATATTTATTCAAAGGCAATGAAAACACTAACTTGAAAAGATACATGTTTCCACATGTTCACTATAGCATTATTTACAATATCCCAGGTATGGAAACAACATGAGTGTTCATCAATGGATAAAGAATATATGATGTATATACATGTAAACCTTTAAATTTAATACTGCTGCTGCTGCTGCTAAGTCGCCTCAGTCGTGTCCGACTCTGTGCGACCCCATAGACGGCAGCCCACCAGGGTCCCCCGTCCCTGGGATTCTCCAGGCAAGAACACTGGAGTGGGTTGCCATTTCCTTCTCCAATGCAGGAAAGTGAAAAGTGAAAGTGAAGTCGCTCAGTCGTGTCCGACTCTTAGCGACCCCATGGACTGCAGCCTACCAGGCTCCTCCGTCCGTGGGATTTCCCAGGCAAGAGTACTCAGATAAAAAAGAAGGAAACCTTGCCATTTGTGACAACATGGATAAGTTTTGATGGTATTATGCTAAGTGAAATAAGTCAGGTAGAGAAGGACAAATACTATATGATTTCACTTAACATGTGAAATCTATAAAACAACAAACAAACAAAGCAAAACTCAGGTACAGCAAATGGATTGGTGATTATCAGAGAGGAAGGAGATGGGGGTGGGCAAAAGAGGTGAAAGGAGCTAATTGTATCATGACAGATGACAGTGACTTAATATGGCAATCACTTGGTATGTTGTACACCTGAAACTAATATAATTTCAAATACCAATTTTACCTCAGTTTTAAAAATCCACAATTATAAGATCTATTTCCTTATTTAAAAATCAAGCATTATACCTTACAACAAGAATACCTTTCTGTAGCTTTGAATTCATTGAGTATAAACTCTATTTTTCTTTCCATTTCTTTAAGTACAATTGTGCTTGGACTAAGGACATTTATCCTACACTAACTAGCAGTCTTTGGGATATCTTCCACTGATCAAAAGTGAAAGACAAATAGGCAACATTTACAAGAACTCCAAGGTACATAGTCTGTTCATATGAAAAAAAGACTGAAGTCTCACTGTGTGGTGTTACTAATGGCCCTCAACTGAGCAACCTTCTGAAAAGTACAATTTTTAATAAAAGACAGTTTACTTTTCTGTAGGTAATAAAGAAAGGAGAGGAAAGCAAATACGGGGGAAGGTAGTGGAAACAGCAGCTGCTAAGTGCAGAAACTGGAAATGCAAGCCTTAAGCAAATTCTTCAGGTCACTCACATAAATACTGTAAAAATATAGTCTCTGAAGCCATAATTTGAAGCCATGGCTGGTTTTAAGGGCAGTTTTGTTAAGGTTAATATGTAAGCCAAATTATTTGATATACAGTATTGGCAATGAACTTCATATATTCTGAGCTAAAATAACTTCATAATAAAATGGCAACAGCTTTGGCAACTACTCCAGACATCAAGCAATTAAATAAAAAAGACTCCCAGCCTTCTCTTTTACATAGTCACTAATTAGTTCATAAGATAATCTTTTGTTTTTCCAACTTTCTAAAATTTAATATCTTTCTAATGAATGACTTCAACTATAAAGCTGATGTCATTTTAAAAAATATTGCTGAGACACTCTCTTTTTAAAGGTTATTAGAAACCTCGCTTCAACCAACAGAGAAGGCAATGGCACCCCACTCCAGTATTCTTGCCTGGAAACTCCCATGGACCGAGGAGCCTGGTAGGCTGCAGTCCATAGGGTCGTGAAGAGTCGGACACGACTGAGTGACTTCACTTTCACTCTTTCACTTTCCTGCATTGGAGAAGGAAATGGCAACCCACTCCAGTGTTCTTGCCTGGAGAATCCCAGGGACGGGGGACCCTGGTGGGCTGCCGTCTATGGGGTCGCACAGAGTCGGACATGACTGAAGCGACTTAGCTTCAACCAAAGTAGTTAGAAGACACTTCTTTCCCCTCACCCCAAAAGAGGAAAAAGATTTATTCCTGAGACAAATTGAACAAAAGAGGATGTGGCTTGGGGCATATCAGGCCTGGCAGAGGGAAATGGTGAGGAACCAGACTGAGACTAGGGGGATTAATTGAACAGCTGCAGGTTGAACAGCTGGTCCTGTCCCCTACTCCTTCCAGCTCCCTTCCTTGTTTGACTCAAAGAGCACAGGTAACTAAGCTTATTACCAACACACACACACACACACATAGCCTCAGCAGCAGATCACTGGAAGAATTCTCTCTAGAGAAACTTCATGGATCCAGACAGAAAAACTAAAGATTTACCTATTATCAAAAGCAAACAAAGCTTAGAAGAGAAATGTGAAAGGAGAGCAATGCAGGAACTCACAGAATAAAAAAAGAAACAAGTAAGGGAGAGGGGCTATTGGGAAGGAGGGAGGGATGGGTTGAGGGAAGTCAGGACTGAGAAAAGTAGGGAGGGAGAGACAGCAAGGAGGGAAAGAAAGAGAAAGAAAGAGAAAAAGAACAAGCAGCCAGAGAAACAGTAGAAACCCCTGGAAAGTAAAGTATGGCCAATTCAGAAAGATAGAGTAGAAGGATCCTGAGCTCAACTCCTCCAACGCGCAGCAAAACTACAATTACACAAACAACAACTCTCTCTGAGAATAACGTGGAGACTAACAGAAAAGATCTTTCTCCAACTAAGGATGTAAAGAAAAGGCCACACTTAGACAAGTAGGAGGGGCAGGGACCTGGTGTGGTCAGAGCCCACACCCTTGATGTGGGAACCCAGAAGCAGAAGGATATTACAGCCGCAGGGGTCCTCTCTAGGAGCAAGGTTTCCAAGCCTCACACTGGGCTCCCTAGCCAGGGGAGCTGCACTGAGAAGATGAGTCCCTGTAATATTTGGCTTAGAAAACCAGTGGGGCTTACTTCTGGAAGAGCTAAAAGACTGAGAAACTGAGATGCTGCTCTTGAAGGATTTATGTAAAAACTCTATCATTCTGAGTACCCAGCACAGAGCAGCAGCTTGAAAAGTATCTGAACCATATGAAGAGACTCATTGATTAATTTTACGGCATTTACCAGAGGGACAGAGATCTGGCGGAACTTTCTCCAAAGATGGAAGAGTTCGCAGGCACTGTTTCTGTAGGTTCTGTGATGTTTCCAAAGTCCAGTCAAAGTATAAAGTGTGGGCGGTTTTGTGAACACTTCACCAGACAAGTACAATAGGAGAAAATTTAAGGGATTTGAGATGTTCATAGAAGTGATATTAATAGAAGTAATTACTGATCTAAGCTTTAAGTGAATGCAGGATAGAACTGATAGATAAATAATAAAAGGGTCAATGGACCTATGATCAAGATGAGATAGAAGAACTGGCATATTGAAAATAAACTGAACAGAAAAATAAGGATCTTAGGAACCTCTGTACACCTCGAGATCAGCCGGGATTCCTCCATTATCACCATAAGCAAGTCTTGTTTGCTCCACAACTGAGGTATTTCCTGAGCCTTCTACTTTTCACCTATCCTCTGCTGAAACACTCATCTATGTACAGTAGACCACCGGGACACCTCTAACAGGTGTACTGCTCTTACTCTCGTCTCCCTGTTCTCATAATGCAGCCTCTACATAGAAACCAAAACGATCTGCTCTGATTATTAAGAGAATTAAGTATTCTCTTAATTGCTCCCAATCACACTTTAAATAAAACCTAAATTTCTACCAAACCCTCCAATACTCTAGATTATCTTTTCCTACAGACATTGCTGATTTTGGTCTCTTACCACACTTATTACTGTTGAGGAATTAATTAAGAGACCAGGATGCAAGACAGGTCATAAAGCTAGGGCTGAAGTCACAAAGAATATGAGTGAGGCACGATGCAATGAAAAGCTCTCAAGAGATATGTACACTTAATTGACCATTAATTTTAATTAAATGAATTAGGAAGTAACAGAAGCATACTGTACTATAAACCCTCTAAAGATAGATGACATCTGATTCATATTTGTATCTATGGCAGTTAGCACATTGCCTGGTAGAACAGGTACCCAATAAATTTTGGTTGGTTGAGTAGATGCATGAATGCTTCATTAATGCATGAGGTTTTATTGGATGGATGTATTAGAGTCTGTTGTTCTTATCTGCTGGGTATCTATCTATTCCTTCTGATTTTGTTTTGGAAAATAACAGTCTTCATTTCATGAAGTCTTGTTAGAACTATCAGCCAAGGAGTCTCACCTGCTTCTGGCCATTGGCTCAGTCTAAGCCAATCAGAATTCTTTAGGGAATTTCAACTTTGACCAGAATGATGTTGAGACACCAAAACTATAAGAGCTGATTTTGTGTCAATGTTAACACATTAAGAAGACTTTCCCTTAATTCCTGCCCCCAGTATCCCTGCGGGACACCCTGATTTCTTTGCTTTTTGAGTGATGTTTCTTCAACTTTTTCTTTACTATTTTGAGCTGCATCATAAATTTTTAATAAAGTCATTTTGGGCATAAGTTAAGCAGAGCTCTTTTCTCTTGCTTGCAACCAAATAATGCTAACTAAAAAGTTGAAAATCTAATGCAACTACGAGAAAGCATGTTTACTTTAATAACTATTGAGTACTGCTATCTACAAAAAACAATAGTGAGTACCAAAAATTTTAAACTTATTTCTGAAACAGTTCTTATCTTCAAGTAACTTAAGATATTTTTAGGGAAATTAGGAAGATTAACAAATAAATTTAATTCAAGAAAAAATGAGATTAGTGGCATGATACAGGTAAAATGACAAGGTAATTGAGAAAGGGATTTTCAGTTGGGGAAATAATGGGAGAATCAACAGTTGCCTTATGCTTAGGATTTACGCATGCTGACTTCAGGCATTCAGGATCAGTGTAAGCAGGACACAGATGGGAAAGCATGAAGTATGTGTGATGATCAGTGAGTAGATCTATTTGCTACAGCATGGGTTTCATGGAGGACAATAATAAAAAAATTAGGTTGCAAGGAGTCGTTTGGAGCTGAAAAATCAGGCTGAAAGAAGTCTAGCTTGTATTCTGTATGCAATAGGAAGCCTCAACATTATTTGTTTAGAGTTGTTTGGAAAAGCAAGGCTTGTAAAGTCATACATGATGTGGAGCAAGGTTAAGAACAAACTGAAGAGACAAATTTACAAGGCATTGTGATAGTTCAATCAAGGTATAATTAGTACCAAAATGAAGAAACTTTCTATCCAATTGATGAAAGGAACAGGTAAGGAAAAAAAAAAAAGGCAGTGAGGCCTTTAACTGAATAAGGTGCTAAAATTAATGTAAAATATCTCACAGCTCTGTATTTCAAATCCACATTTTCCTGCTTTCCCTCTCCCGAGTTTCAATCATTCATCTCCAGCTGCCCACACAGCATCTTCACTCAGATAGGTCAGCACTGTCATAAACTAACATGCCAAAAATCAGTATCTTTTTTATCCTCTACCCCACACGTGGCCTCCCATTCTTTTTTCACTAACTTAGAAATATCTCTCCCTCTTCCTCTCTTTCAGCTCCCACCAATCTCTATATCACATCAGTCAGAAAAGACCTTTATTCACTTATGCCTGGTTCACTACATCTGCTTCCTGATAAATCTCCCTGTTTCCATTTCTCCCCACTACGTAGCAGGACATCAATAAACTCTGCCTAAAGTTGGTGAATTAATCTGAGAAGCACAATGCAGCTTTCACTGCCATATGGATCTGCTGAGACACTTAAAAATATTACTCTTATGCTCAATAAATTATGATGGATTGTACTTGCTCCAAATTTTATTGTTTTTGATTTTTTGAGGTCACTATTTTATTTGGGTATGTATGTGTGCGTGTGAGGGAGAGCAACTGTGGGCATGTGCACATACTAACAATAGAGCCAAAGGAGATAAAGGACCTGGGCTTCACCAGGGGCAAGGACCATATTTCCCAGTTATTTACTATTTTTTATCTCTCAGTTCTAAGGAGTTATGAGGAGGAAAGACAGAAATTGAAAAGACAGCTGCCATATATATCTACTAGGTGAGTACTGTAAGGTCAAAACCCTCTGCTTATCTGTTCATATATTCAGTTTCTTGATATTTAGGGGAGAAGGCAATGGCACCCCACTCCAGTACTCTTGCCTGGAGAATCCCATGGATGGAGGAGCCTGATGGGCTGCAGTCCATGGGGTCGCTAAGAGTCGGACAAGACTGAGCGACTTCACTTTCACTTTTCACTTTCATGCACTGGAGAAGGAAATGGCAACCCACTCCAGTGTTCTTGCCTGGAGAATCCCAGGGATGGGGGAGCCTGGTGGGCTGCCATCTGTGGGGTCGCATAGAGTCGGACACAACTGAAGCGACTTAGCAGCAGCAGCAGCATCAGTTGAACTCATCCTCATAATGTCTAGTATTAATCCATATTACTCCAGTAAAAGCCAATATCCTGTGGTAGTAGTAGATGCTTAAAAAATACTGGCTTAGTTAAGTTAATGAAAATCACCAAACACTAGAAAATTACCAAAACGCTAGAAAAGAACAAAATTAATTCTGTTAGAAAAGAAATAGCCAAGGATAGTTTAATATGATTTTTAGAATATATACTTGATGGGAGGAGAGTGATAGGTTTCTAAGTGCAAAGCCAGGTCTCTGCCATCTTGTTGCAATTCTGTACACTCAGGGCAGGGTTAAGATGAAATAGTAGTGTTCCCAAATTTAATGAGTTCAGAATGAACACAGATTTATGGGTATTTAATGCTGTCACTGTTTACAGTGGGTACAGGGCAATAGGATGACAAATGTGTTTGTTTAAGATAGTTTGAATATGAATTTAGTAATTAGGAGATTTGGAAGTTTTTTTTTTTTAATTGAGTATAGGTAGTCCACTTAGAGATCTAATTTTTTACAAAGTCTTGCAATAGATTCATAATAAACTCAGGCTTAATTCTATGATTCATTATTAAAATATCTCCATGTTGGCAGATTCTGACTTCATCGTTTTTAAAACTTGACATTGTTTCAAACATCAAGGCTGTCTTAAAGCAAAAATAAAACAATGAAAAACTGTAAACAAAGCCACTTTTTTATGTTTAAAAAGTATACAGCATTGAGGTTTTTTTTTTTACTAAAACAACTGATTGTTATTTTTCTGTTCTTTAAGCCTTTTTCTTTTCTTATCTATCACCAAAACATAATTCATCAGAACTACAAGGACAGATTTCCTTGCAGTTGTATTTCCTCCTGAGGAAAAAGAAACAGCTCCCTGGCTGTGATAAACTTGATCTACAGTGCTTTTGCATATAAACCTAGGTTTTGTGATAATAAAGCTGCTATACACCTCCTTTTTAGTGAAAACCCCTTCAAGCTAATATTCATTTATTTATTCACTCTGTGTCTGAGCCCTCAAAATTATATGTAGCATGTTTCATGGAAAATTTTGAATCAATGATGAGCAAACAGGAAGGTCAGTTTATTTTTATGAATATGCAAATATATGTATTTATAATACTGGATGCTGTTTTTGTTCAGTTGTTAAGTCGTATCTGACTCCTTGTGACCCCATGGATGCAGCAAGCCAGGCTTTCCTGTCCTCCACTATCTCCCAGAGTTTGCTCAAATTCATGTCTATTGAGTTAGTGATGCTATCTAACCCTTCATTCTCTGCTGTCCCCTTCTCTTTTTGCCTTACATCTTTCCCAGCACCAGGGTCTTTTCAAATAAGTTGGTTCTTCACATTAGGTGGTCAAAGGATTGGATCCTTGCAATCAGTCCTTGCAATGAATATTCAAGGTTGATTTCCTTTAGGACTGACTAGTTTGCTCTACTTGCAGTCCAAGGGATTCTCAGAAGTCTTCTCCAGCACCACAATTCAAAAGCATCAGTATTTTAGCACTCAGTCTTCTTTATGGTTCAACTCTCACATCCATACATGACTACCGGAAAAACCACAGCATTGACTATATGGACTTTCGTTGGCAAAGGGATGTCTCTGCTTTTTAATATGCTGTCTAGGTTTGTCATAGCTTTCCTTCCAAGGAACAAGTGTCTTTTAATTTCGTGGCTTCAGTCACCATCTGCAGTGATTTTGGAGCCCAAGAAAATAAAATCTGTCACTGCTTCCACTTTTTCCCTTTCTATTTGCCATTAAGTGATGGGACTGGATGCCATGATCTTAGTTTTTTTTTAATGCTGAGTTTCAAGCCAGCTTTTTCACTCTCTTCTTTCACCCTTATCAAGAGGCACATTAGTTCCTCTTCACTTTTTGCCATTGGAATGGTATCATTTGCATATATGAAGTTGTTGATATTTTTCCCAGCAATCTTGATTCCAGCTTGTGATGCATCCAGCCTGGCATTTCACATAAAGTACTCTGCTTAGAAGTTAAATAAACAGGGTGACAGTCCTGTACTCATCACCCGATTTGGAACCATGTCAGTTGTTGCACGTCCAGTTCTAATTGTTGCTTCTTGACCCACATACATGTTTCTCAGGAGACAGGTAAGGTGGTCTGGTACTCCCATATCTTTTAGAATTTTTCACAGTTTTTTATGATCCACAAAGTCAAAAGCTTTAGTGTAGTCACCGAAGCAGAGGCAGATGCTTTTCTGGAATTCCCTTGCTTTCCCCATGATCCAACAAATGTTAGTGATTTGATCTCTGGTTCCTCTGCCTTTTCTAAATCCAGCTTGAATATCTGGAAGTTCTCAGTTCATGTACTGCTGAAGCCTAGCTTGAAGGATTTTGTGCATTTCTTTGCTAGCATGAGAAATGAGCACAATTGTATAGTAGTCTGAACATTCTTTGACATTGCCTTTCTTTGGGTTTGGAATGAAAATTGACCTTTTCCAATCCTGTGTCCATTGTTGAGTTTTCCAAATTTGCTGAGATAGTGAGTGAAGCATTTTAACAGCATCATCTTTTAGGATTTTAAATAGCTCAGCTGGAATTCCCTCACCTCCACTAACGTTGTTCGTAGTGATGCTTCCTACGGCCCACTTGACTTCACATTCCAGGATGTCTGGCTCTAGGTCAGTGATCACACTATCGTGGTTATTTGGGTCATGAAGATCTTTTTTGTACAGTTCTTCTGTGTATTCTTGCCACCTCTTCTTAATATCTTCTACTTCTGTTAGGTCCATCCTGTTTCTGTCCTTTATTATGCCCATCTTTGGATGAAATGTTCCCTTGGTATCTCTAATTTTCTTGAAGACATCTCTAGTCTTTTTCATTCTATTGTTTTCCTCCATTTCTTTGCTCTTTTCATTTAAGATGGTCTTTGCTATTCTCTGGAAGTCTGCATAAGGCTGAGTACTGATATCCTTTCCCTTACTGAGTGAAAGTGAAAGTGTTAATCACTTGCTCAGTTGTGTCCAATTCTTTGAGATGCTATGAACTGTAGACCTCTGTCCATGGAATTCTCTGTCCATTGAATCCTCTGACCATGGAATTCTTCAAGCAAGAATACTGGACTGGGTTGCCATTCTCTTCTCCAGGGGATCTTCCTGACACAATAATCAAACCTGGATCTCCTGCATTGCAGGCAGATTCTTTACCATATGGGCCACTAAAGAAGCCCCTTTCTGCTGTTGGGGATTCTCAATTGCTAATGTCAAGGATAACTGCAGGATACAGACCTTTGTAAATCACAAAGATAATAAAATTGTTATGTAGATGGTACATATACACAATGGAGTATTACTCAGCCATTAAAAAGAATACATTTGAATCAGTTCTAATGAGATGGATGAAACTGGAACCTATTATACAGAGTGAAGTAAGCCAGAAAGAAAAACACCAATACAGTATACTAACGCATATATATGGAATTTAGAAAGATGGTAACCATAACCCTGTGTATGAGACTGCAAAAGAGACACCGATGTATAGATCAGTCTTATGGACTCTGTGGGAGAGGGAGAGGGTTGGGAGATTTGGGAGAATAGCATTGAAACATGTATAATATCATGTATGAAACGAATCGCCAGTCCAGGTTCGATGCATGATACCGGATGCTTGGGGCTGGTGCACTGGGACAACCCAGAGGGAGGGGAGGGGAGGGAGGAGGGAGGAGGGTTCAGGATGGGGAACGCGGGTATACCTGTGGCGGATTCATTTCGATATTTGGCAAAACTAATACAATATTGTAAAGTTTAAAAATAAAATAAAATTAAAAAAAAAAAGATAAGGTCTGTAAGAAATGGCATTTGAGTTGCTGCAAAACCACATGAAAGAAAGAGAGGATACCTTGCCCCAATAAGTAGTTTTTACATTAGAAATTAAAGGATAAGTAGGAATTAAGAAGGGGAAATATAGTGACTTTAAGAAGGAAATTTGAGACAGATGGTGGAGCATCTACAGAAGTCATGTTGTAAAAGAGAGTCCAGTATTTTCCAGGAACTAAAAAGTTCATCACAGCCAGAGACAGAATGAGAAGTTTGAGACAGCATTGGGGAATCTAGAACTCTGGCACATTTCCTGATTGCTCATCTCTCTTCATACACCTCCAAAGTTTGGAGTCATCCACAACAGAGGAAAGAGTATTACAGTTCAGCTGGAGCTTATAGAGTGAGTACTGCAAATGTGTCCCTGTTCAACTGGAGCATGGGCAGGATCTTAAAAAGTGGTGAATGTCACAGTGATGACTATTGCCCTCAGACTTCCTCCCTTATCCCTGAGGCAAAGTTGGAGGAGCAAGGAATTGGAGTTTTAAGTTTCTCATGGAAACCAGAATCAAAGAAGGAAGAAAGTGTTAGTTGCCAGTCGAGTCTGACTTTCTGCGATCCCATGGACTGTAGCCCACCAGTCTCCTCTGTCCATGGAATAATCCAGGCAAGAATACTGGAGTAGGTTGTCATTTCCTTCTCCAGGGGATCTTCCTGACCCAGGGAACGAACCCGGGTCTCCTGCATTGCAGGCAGACTCTTTACCATCTGAGCCCCCAGAGAAGCCCCCAAACTTTTTCCCTTTACCCTGAAGCAAAGTTGGAGGAACAGGGAGTTGGAGTTTAAGTTTTTCATGGAAATCAGAATTAAAGCATGTCCCAAATCAATGGCTGCCCTTGTCATACCACAGACACACATACACTAGGTCCTCCACCATGCTGGCGTGAGAGCAGCAAGCTGTCCCACAGCTGGCCACTTATCAACAATCCCATGGCTGCAAGGGTAAGCCAGCCTCCAGCACATGAGCAACAGCAGACATCAGAGCTCTAAGGACACAGCCTTGGGATCAGCTACTGGGGGTGCGGGTGGGGTTTGTGTGTGTGTGTGTGCGTGTGTGTATGTAAACTAATTTCCCAGTAATTTTTAAAATCACAGTTATATGTAGCATATATTCCTAACATTCTTTACTCAATTACTGTCAAAGGCTAAGGCAAAGCAGGGCTTCCCTGAGGCTCAAACAGTAAAGAATCTGCCTGAAATGCAGGAGACCCAGGTTCAGTCCCTGGGTTGGGAAGATCCCTTGGAGAAGGAAATGGCAAGCCACTCCAGTATTCTTGCCTGGTGAATTTTGTGAAAGGGGAGTCTGGTGGGCTACAGTCCACAGGGTTGCAAAGAGTCGGACACGACTGAGTGGCTAAATTTCACTTTTTCACTTTCAAGCCAAAGCAGAAAAAATGCCCAGCTGTGGTTGTATCTGGTGGTGAAAGTAAAGTCCAATGTTGTAAAGAACAATATTGCATAGGAACCTTGAATGTGAGGTCCATGAATCAAGGTACATTGGATATGGTCAAACAGGAGATGGCAAGACTGAACATCGACATTTTAGGTATCAGTGAACTAAAAATGGACAGGAGTGGGCAAATTCAATTCAGATGACCATTATGTCTACTACTGCAGGCAAGAATTCCATAGAAGAAATGGAGTAGCCCTCAGTCAACAAGAGTCCGAAGTGCAGACTTGGTTGCAGTCTCAAAAATGACAGAATGATCTCGGTTCATTTCCAAAGCAAACTATTCAGGATATACATCTTGAATTTGACTGGCTTAGAATTCTTGGTGTGTTGAGTGAGTATTTTGCTTTCCTTAAGGTATTCAGCTTTATCCCCAGTTTACAGCTGGAAAACTCATTCTGCTCTACGGTCTAGAAAAAGTAAAAATATACCATAGAGTCGGGTATCTAGTGAGTAAAGTAACCATGACAAAAACTCCTTGGCCTTGAGCTTGTTCTAATATCAAGCAAAGTCATTGTGCTTATAGCATTATCATTTTAAATAAAATTAGATAAATTTAAAACTAAATAATTATCACTCTTCAAAGCTCAGGAAACTGGCCTGATTTCAGACATTAAAATGTTTGTACTTTATTAATATTGCATCATACAAATTAGCATATATTATGCATAGCACTTCATAGCTTTGTTCTTTTGAAAAATTTTTAAACCACCCTTAAAGTTATTTACTTAAGGCAGATGGTATTTTCTGCTCTTTCTTTTTAGTAAAAGATTATTTCATCCAAGATAATGAGAAGTGTTCCTTTGAGGACTGAAGTCTCATTTATTCCCTCAGAAAGAAGAGGCATATTTCAAGACTTTGAATTGCCTGGTCAAGTAGCTTGTGCATGGTTGGTATTTGTTGGTAAGCTGGTTTATTGAAAGAAGAAAAATGAAAGTGAAGTTGCTCAGTCGTGTCCGACTCTCTGTGACCCTATGGACTGTAGCCTACCAGGCTCCTCCGTCCATGGGATTTTCCAGGCAAAAATACTGGAGTGGGTTGCCATTTCCTTCTTCAGGAGATCTTCCCAACCCAGGGATCGAACTCAGGTCTCCCGCATTGCAGGCAGACACTTTACCATCTGAGCCACCAGGGAAGCTGGTTTATTAGTATATTTTAAATTAAATACATTTAAAAGTTTGGGAAATGTTAGTGAAAAGAAATATGATTGGTGAGCAAAGAGAAATAAATAGGAATAGGAATTTAGGAGATACGGAATCTTGAATTATACAACTTTCACTTTTAGAAAACAAAATCTTTTTAATGACTTTAACTTGAATTCATAATGTGGAGTAATGCTTGAGATGGCACCTAATACTAGAAGCACGAAATTAATTTATTCCTTAAATGAATATTTTTGAATGATTATATGCTTGTTTCCTTATTTGTTGTTATTGTCTTTGTTTAGTCACTAACTCATGTCCGACTCTTTGCAAACCCATGGACTGTAGCCAGCCAGGCTCTTCTGTATATGGGATTTCCCAGGAAAGAATACTGGAATGGGTTGCTATTTCCTACTCCAGGAGATCTTCCTGACCCAGGGATCAAATCTGTGTCTCCTGCATTGGCAATTAGATTCTTTACTGCTGAGCCACCAGGGAAGCCCTGTTTTCTTATTTTAAATAAAATTCTAATTAGTGTAAATTCAGGGTCCAAGATGAACTATTAGAATATGATACCCACAAAACATATAAATAATCTATTAAAAATAATTAATTTTGGTGTGAAAACTGACCTGGATGGAAAATGTAATTTCTCCTTTATTTATTCCAAAGTAAGTTAGACCAGAATCTAGGTTATAAACATGTATTGATAACTGATTAATTCATGTTTATAACCACGGTTGATTTTTTGTGTCAGTTTGCCTAGACCACAGTGCCCAGATATCTGGTCAAAAACTATTCTGGGATGTTTATTTGTGGACATTTGGGGATGAGAATTATGTTTAAATTAGGAACTCTGAGTACAGCAGATTGCTTTCCATAATGTGGGGGATTGGGGCTCATCTAATCAGCTGAAGATCTGAATAGAATAAAAGGCTGACATCCCCAGGAAAGAGAAAATTCTTAATAAGACTGCCTTCAGAATTTATCTTCAACACAGGATGTTTATGGTTTTATGGTATACTGCATTTGGATTCTAATTGCCACTTTTTCCTGAGTATCCAGCCTGCCGGCCACCTCCCCTGGCAGATTTTGGACTGTCAAAGCCTCTGTAGGCATGTGAGCCAATTATATAAGATAAATCTTTCTACATATACACATCTTATTGGTTATATTTCTCTAGTGACCCCTGAGTAATACACTAACATTTTATTTAATAACTTCAGAAGCCATTTCTTGTATAGATTTCATTCAAAGTTATCCAAACTGTAACCAAAGGAAGGACAATAGCAATAGAGTAAGAACAATAGCTTCCTGACACAGTGGTCAGGAAATCTGGAAATTCTGCTATCCGAGTGAACTTAGATAAATCTTTTAACTTTTGTTCCATTTCCGGTTACTCTATATGCACAATTCAAAATCTTTTTCACACATATTATATTATTATTGTTAAAGTAGCCCAGAAAAAAACAAAGCAGCTTATTTTTAGGTTAAAAATGGGAAATAGGTCCTAAGGATCTGAAAATAATTTATTCAAAGTTAGAGTACTCAGAATAGAATCAGGGTCTTCTGAAGTATTTGATACCAGCAAATGAAATATGACAAAATATATTGGAAAGAAACCAAGAACAAGCCTCAGAAGTCTAGTTCTGATGCTGGATAGTAGTTTCATTTTTGCCAGTAGATTTATGAACATCTTAGAAGTCTTTTTTTAAATGGTGTCGTCCAAGAGCCTTATATTCTTCCTGGAACACTAGATATACAATAGATATGTGAGGACTAAATAAAGAAAGAAAATACTCTCCATGGACCATGGAAAATTTACTCAAATTTTTAAGATTCAATTTCTCCAAAGAAGACTAAATGATTTCAAAGCTCACTAAGTGTGTAATTGTACCATCACTGGGGTTATTTCTTCCTGTAAGTTCAGTAGCTCATCTTCTATATTACTATGTTAAAACTACTTTCTATGTTAAAACATAAAACAGTCTTATTTTTGACGAGTGTGACTATCTCTTCTAAATTTAGGAACCATATTTCTGTCATTAATATTAAGTGCTTAGTGACCCATTTGTAGATTCTTAACTATGCTTGAAATTAAACAGTTTCAAGTATATTCATGTGAGTTGAGGGTGTCTTTTTCTTTGGTTACTCATTGTCATGATACTTTAAGACAGTTTATTGAAGATTATGAAGATAAGTTTAAATAAATGCAGTATAAAAACTATACTTAGTTTTAATATTAGGAAACTCCAGATTCAATTTCTAGTCAACCAGGATCAAGACAACCAGATTGAGTGAGATTTATATCACACTTTTTAATATCCCTCGTTCTTAGAGCAAGATATTCAATATCCTTTTTAGATGACTCTTTCAAAAACTATTTTTTACAGTGAGATAAAAAAATCTTCCTTGGAATAATGTTCTCTAAGGCCTTCTTCAGCTTTGAAATAGTTTATGTTTCATAAACTATTTCATGTTTCATAGCCTATAAAATAAACTATGTTTATCTAAGATACGAAGATTTGAATTGGTTAATATTAATAGTAATTCTATTCATCTTGAGTCCACATAACAAAAAAATGTAAATCAAAGTTTTTATAAAAAGTATAGTAATAACTTGCTGATCTTGAAATCATAGAATAGAAATTTAAAGTGTTCAGAACCAGCAAATATATTTAAAAAGTCCATAAAGAGGAAAAATATTTCTAACAAATCTCATAAGATTAAATTCTTTTCAGGTACTTATTTAAAGTCTAGTATTTCTACTTTCCATGTAATTAAATAAGTTTAGCTATATGATTTCCCAGTCCTGAAACAAATTAGAAACAAAAAACAGGAAGAAAAGGAGGACTGCCAAAGACAGACGTGTACATTGAGTGTGAAATGAGATGTTCTGACAATAAAAGAGGAGACCAAACAAAATCCATTCAGTTGTCTTCAGAGTCACTATGCTACAGAAATTACCTAATTGATGTTCTTAACTCTGAGGGATAGATATAAGTATGTTTATAGTATGTATAATATGCATATTTCCTTTTATAAATGCTTCCATCAAATATGGCTGAAATTAAAGCAGTTTTTACTTGAAAAGCTTAACTTTCAGTTACTTCAGAATTTCACTTTTGCTGAGCTTAGTTCTCCAGGAAGCATTTACCTAGAAAAAATATTTTTATATGTAACCAAAGCCTTTAAAAGTCACCCTCTGAGAGTTTTAAAAGCCAAGGACTCCATATGGTTCAGTAGACTGTTGAGTTGAGTATTGTTCAAGTAAGTGTTGAATTACTAAGTGAAGGTAATAGATTTTATACCATCACAAGGCCCTCCATTGTTAGAAAAAGATGAACTTGTATCATCAGAAGTAATTTTTAAGCTTTTTTCCCTACTAGGAATTTAATAAATTATTGTTAAATATACAAATACCCAAACCTACTGGTATTTTCTGTGGATATAACATTGAGCCACTTGTTAGCTATGAAAGATTTTGGGTAGCATAGATTTTTACTGCTTAAAATAATTCAGAAATGTATCCAGATAGCACTAGGAACTACAAAAATTCAGAATACCCTCCAATGCACTCCTCCAAAGTGAGTCTCATCTACTGCAGCTTCTGACTGCAGCATCCCGAGTGACTTGACAGTCCCACAGATTAGCTGTTCTAATCTCTCAATTCCTATATGTTTTCATCCCTTGGTCTTCTTTTCTACGTTAGCTACCTTCTTCTATAGTCATAACCTTGAACTGTTTATATTTATTATCACTTATTCAAATGTTTCCTTTTTCTAATCATAACTTTCTTTTTTCTAACTTATTTATTATTGTTAATTGAAATATTGTTGCTATATAATGTTATGTAACTTGTAAGTATACAATATTGTGATTCACAATATTAAAGGATATACTCCATTTATCGTTATTGTAAAATACTGGTTATATTTCCTTCCTTGTAGATAATATCCTTATAGCTTTTTTATACCTAATAGTTCATACTTCTTAATCTCCTACCCCTATTTTGTCCCTCCCCTCTCCCCACTGGTAGCCACTAGTTTGTTCTCTATGACTGTGAGTCTACTTATTTTTTGTTATACTCACTAGTTTATTGTCTTAAGTATACCCATGACTATATTATTTCTAATGCCAATTTCTCAATATCCATCAGCCACCTTTTCTTGTTATTTTCCAACTCACTCATCTGCCTTCCATATTCTTGTACCTTGAAGCTCCATTCTGAAGGAGGAAATTTCTTAACAGGACAGGTTAATATCACCATTAATTTATAATCTCCAGTATTAACTGAGCCTTCAAATAGTCCTAATATTTAATATTAAGTTCCCTAATAAAGTTACTTTCCCAGCATATCAATTACCTGTTACTAGCTAAAAGACAGAGAAGGCAATGGCACCCCTCTCCAGTACCCTTGCCTGGAAAATCCCATGGACGGAGGAGCCTGGTGGTCTGCAGTCCATGGGGTCGCTAAGAGTTGGACACGACTGAGCGACTTCACTTTCACTTTTCACTTTCATGCATTGGAAAAGGAAATGGCAACCCACTCCAGTGTTCTTGCCTGGAGAATCCCAGGGATGGCGGAGGCTGGTGGGCTGCCGTCTATGGGGTTGCACAGAGTCGGACACAACTGAAGTGACTTAGCAGCAGCAGCTAAAAAGAAATGCAAAATATACAAATCAGATGGGGGTTGTCTAATATAGGCCAGACCCATCTGGAATGGTTCAGTTGTGGCAGCTCTCCTCCACATAGGTCTCATATTCCTCCTAGAATGAACAAGCCATCCTAGATATATTCTTAAGGTATTAGCAGCAAAACAAGAGATCCAGGGTCACTGTGCAAGACCTTTTAGGATATAAACTAAAAACTGGCATAAAGTCACATCCAACTTATTCTGTTGGTGAAAGAAAGTCATACAGTTATACCCAAAGTCAGAAAGTAAATATATCATCTGCCTGTTCTGTGGGAATAACTGCAACGTTATAGGACAAAGAGTGTGACTATATGAAGCAGTGAAGAATTGGTAACATTAATGCAACCTAATATACCCAGTCTCTTTAATTACTGTTTCATGACTTCTTCAGCTCCTAAAAACCACTATTCCATGCCAGCTCAATCTTCCAGCAGACATGCTATCTAACTTCGCTGAGAAAATAGAAGGTATTTAATTTCTCTAGTAAATATGTCTAGCCTCCTGCATCTCCGTTTATGCTTTTACTCACTTGCTATAATTGAGGAATCATCTTTCCTATTCCCATGTAATTTGGATATCACTCATCTCATCAGCTCATGGAACTTTCTCAGTAAAGACTTTCTATGCCTCATCTAACATTTTCTTCTTCCTTTTAGCATTCAACCACCCATATTATCTCTGTATTGTACTCTGTAATGAACTATTGTATAGTTCATTACCTTGAAAAAATGTTTAAATATATTGTCTCTACATCTTCACCTACGTTATTTATATGAGAATGATTTTGGTTTAAACAATAATAAAAGGTATGTTCTCACTGTCAGAAAGTCCAAAGGTAGGGGGAAGCGGTTGTTTTATGTGCACATAGGCCACAACATAATATCTCTGAAATCCACTGAGCTCTTTCTTCCTCTGTGTATTGACTTTGACACACTTCCTTCTTCGTCAGATGATGGCTTCTGGCAGATGGTGCTTCTTTATTCATATCCATCAGGAAAGATGGAGAGCCTATCTTTCAACCAAATAATAAAAGTTCTCTTCAGTTTGACTGGACAAATAAGATCTTGTCCCAGTCTTGGATCACTAACAGTTACCAAAGGAATGTTATATAATGGTTAGCTTAAATCTGAATTCCTAAACCAGTAGAGATGGGAAACCACAATTTGTTCTGAATGATATTACCTGGGGCTGAAAATGGAGTAAGCATCTCTTTTGTTACATGGGCTGTTGCAAGTGGCAGAAGAACTGAATTTTTGTAGCTCCTACTGTTATTAGGATATACTTCTGAATTACTTTAAGCAGTAGGAAACTAAGCTACCCAAAATCTTTTACAGCTAACCTTCATGGCTCAATGTTATATCCACAGAAAATTTCAGTAGGATTGCGTATTTATATATTTAACAATAATTTATTACATTCCCAGTAGGGAAAAAGCCTAAAAATTACTTCTGATGATACAAGTTCAGCTTTTCCTAGCAATGGAGGGCCTTGTGATGGTATAAAATCTATTACCCTCACTTAGTAATTCAACACTTATTGGAACAATACCCAACTCAACAGTCTACTGAATCATATGGAGTCCTTGGCTTTTAAAACTCTGAAAGGGTGGTTACATATAAAATATTGGTTACATATAAAAATATTTTTTTCTAGGTAAATGCTTCCTGGAGAACTAAGCTCAGCAAAAGTAAAATTCTAAAGTAATCGAAAGTTACGCTTTTCAAGTAAAAACTGCTCTAATTTCAGCCATATTTGATGGAAGCATTTATAAAAGGAAATATACATATTATACATAGTATAAACATACTTATATCTATCCCTCAGAGTTAAGAACATCAATTAGGAATTGCTGTAGCATAGTGACTCTGAAGACAACTGAATGAACTTTGTTTGGTCTCCTCTTTTATTGCCAGAACATCTCATTTCACTACTCAGTGTATACGTCTATCTTTGGCTTAGATGTTCTTCCTAATTGTTTTTTGCTTCTAATTTGTTTCAGGACTGGGAAATCATATAACCAAACTTAATTACTTGTAAAGCAGAAACTTATTCTGTCCTAATTCTGGTGGCCAGTAGTCCAAAATCAGTTTCATGGGTTCAAAACTGAGGTGTTGACAGGGCCATTCTTCCTCTGGAAGCACCAGGAGACAACCCATTCCCTTCTCTTTCACCTCCTAGTAGCTGCCAGCATTTTGTGACTTGTGGCCATATTACTCCAAACTCTACCTTCATGGTCACACTTCCTTCTCCTTTTCTGTAATCTAAGATTTGACACATGATCTCTCTTTGCCTCTCTTCTAAGGACACTTATGATTGGATCTAGGGCCCACTGGGATAATCCAGAATAATATTCCCATTTCAAAATCCTTAATTTAATGACATTTTATAAGACCCTTTTTCTTAACAGGTTCCAGGGATTAGAACTTGATGTCTATGGCTGGCCAATATTCAACCCATTACAAAAGGGTAAGCAAAAACTAAATGCACAAAAAATTCTTACCAAAGTGAACCACATGTAGTAGAAAGTCATGCATTCAACATTTTTTAAAAATTGAGCATCTACCATGCACAGAAAGCTATAGGTACATCAGTGAAAAAACATGAACAGATTTTTTTCCATTGAGGGAAGTCTCATTTTAGTAGGGGAGACAAATGATCAAAAATAAATAGAAAGATTTTTAGCTTTTTTTTTTTTTTTAAATAGAGTTGCAGTATGAAACTGCAAGGAAATAGCAACCCATTCTAGTATTCTTGCCTGGAAAATCCCATGTACAGAGGAGCCTGTCAGGCTACAAACCATGGGGTCACAAAAGTCGGACTTGACTTAGCAACTAACCACATGAAACTGCAGTCCCACTCTTGGGCGCATATCCAGAAAAAAATTTAATTTGAAAAGATACATGTACCCCAGTGTTTACTGAAACACTATTTAGTAGTCAAGACATGGAAGTAACCTAATGACCATCTATAGCTGAATGGATAAAGAAGATGTGGTATATATATACAATGGAATATTACTCAGCCACAAAAAACAATGAGAAAATGCCATTTACATTATCTTCAGGAAAATTGGAAACATCAAGGGAGCATTCTGCCCAAATATGGGCATAATAAGATACAAATGATAAAGACCTAGTAGATGCTGAAGAGATCAAGATGAGATGAGATGGAAAGAATACATGGAAGAACTATATAAAAAAGATCTTAATGAACTGGATTACTATGATGGTGTGGTTAGTCACCTAGAGCCAAACATTCTGGAGTGTGAAGTCAAGTGGGCCTTAAGAAGCACTGCTGTATAAGGCTAGTGCATTTGATGAAATCCCAGCAGAACTATTCAGATCCCTAAAGGATGATGCCATTAAGTGCCAGGAGCCGTCGTGAGGAGCTCCACCCATGGCAAAGGTCATGAGGAAGGAGACTCGGCATATGCAAAGGCGGGATTGAGCCTCAGGAATCCCCCCGGATATTCTCGAGCATCTACCCCCCAAAAACCAGAGTCTGCCTACTTTACTGCTTTGTGCTCTCACCTCTGACTTTACTGGGGGCTGTCGCCCACCATCATCTTGCTCTCTCTGATAAAGAGTTAACTTACAGCTCGAATTAATAAAGTTCCTGGGTATTAGGAGTGTTTAAATCCAAACCCCTTAGATAGCTCTCTAACTGGCCTGATAAGTTTACCTGGACTCCTACAGCTATGCATACAATTGTTTACAGTCTCTCAATCTCTGTAGAGGCGCGGGAAGCTTAAGATATTCAAATAGCTTAGAGCCTCTCAGAGAGTTAGAAACTGTCAGAATAAAACTAGTAAAAGATTTCATTGATGAGCCAATGCTTGCTGCCAAGTTTCCACATCCCCTGTATTGTATCCTTGGATGTGTATTAATATAGTGGTATGTAAAAAAAATAAGTAGTGGCCTTGGTGTTAGCAACTTTAGACCCTTAAGGTAATAAATTCTGTCCTTTGTTGTAAACCCACTGCACCTCTGCCCTAATAGGAATGCAATTTTATCTAACACCTTCGGAAGATGGCGCCAAACCTTAAAATAATTACTCTTAGAGAAAATAAGTCTTACGGTTGACAAACCTTTGTCAAGAGTCATAAAATGTCAATAGGCCTTCTGGCCAGAAGATGATGTAAATCGCCTAAACCATTTGTATACAATAAATTTGCAGGAAAGAAACCCTGGTTTTGATAAGGATCAAAGACTGCTGACTCTGCATGATTTCACACCCACTATTATCCTCTATGTACAACTTACGGTATAAAAACCCCTGTTGAAAACAAAGCTATGGGCCTTGCTCACCAAAGCTTGGTCTCTCCACGTCATTCTTTTTTCTCAATTTCTGGCTGAAGTTTCCATCTGGAGCGCAGAGGTCCTCTGCGACCATTTATTTGCCTGGGCTTCTAAGACCCACTCAAGAAGGTGCCTAAGGTGGGGCACCTTCCGCTATTCGAGAGGGTGCCTGCGGCCTCCGTGGTCAGAGCTAACCTGATGTCACAGGTTATATTGACTTTCCGCGTAAACCAAGCTACTCAGCCTCTTTTCTCTGCTGAATTTTCCTACTGAGCTATCCTCATTCTATTACTCTTTATATCTCTATTTAATATTTAAATAAAGCTATTGTATCCAGTGAACTCGCCGAAGCTGTCTCCCCTTCAAATACCCTGGATCAGCCGGGGCTGGACCTCGGCAATCAAGATTTTGCATTCATTATGTCAGCAAATCTGGAAGACCCAGCAGTGGCCACAGGACTGGAAAAGGTAAATCCTCATCCCAATTCCAAAGAAGGGCAATACTAAAGAATGTGCTAACCATCAGACAATCACACTCATCTCCTATGCTAGTAAGGTCATGCTTAAATATACTAGGCTTCAGCACTATGCAAACCAAGAACTTCCAGATGTCCAAGCTGGGTTTAGAAAAGGAAGAGAAAAGTGAAGTGAAAAGTGAAGTCGCTCAGTTGTGTCCAACTCTTTGCAACCCCATGGACTGTAGCCTACCACGCTCCTCCATCCATGGGATTTTCCAGGCAAGACTACTGGAGTGGGTTGCCATTTAACTAGAGATCAAATTGCCGACATTTGCTGAATTATAGAGAAAGCAAGGGAATTAAAAAAAATCTGTCTGTTTCATCAACAATGCTAAAGTCTTTGTGTGGATCATGAGAAACTATGGAAAGCACTTGGAGAGATGGGAATACCAGACCATCTACTTGTATCCTGAGAAACCTGTATGCGTGTTAAGAAACAACAGTTAGAACCCTGTATGGAAGAACTGACTGGTTCAAGATTGAGAAAGGAATATGACTGCTTTCTGCTGTCACCCTGTTTGTTTAACCTGTACACTGAACACATCATGAGAAATGCTGGGCTGGATGAGTTACAAGCCGGAATCAAGATAAGCAGGAGAAACATCAACAACCTCAGATAGGTGGATGACACTCTAATGGCAGAAAGTGAAGAGGAACTAAAGAGCCTCTTGATGAGGGTTAAGGAGGAGAGTGAAAGAGCTAGCTTAAGACTAAATATCAAAAACAAAAACAAAAACAAAAACCCAACAACTAAGATCATGGCATCCAGCCCCATTATTGCATGGCAAATAGAATGGGAAAAGGAGGAAGTAGTGACAGATTTCCTTCTTGGGCTCCAAAATCACTGAAGACAGTGACTGCAGCCATGAAATCAGAAGACAATTGCTTTATGGCAGGAAAGCAATGATAAGCCTAGACAGTCTGTTGAAAAGCAGAAACATTACTCTGCCAACAAAGGTCCATATATTCGAGGCTATCGTCTTCCCAGTGGTCACGTAGAGTTGTGAGAGCTGGACCATAAAGAAGGCAGAACGCCAGAGAATTGATGCTTTCAAACTGTGGTGCTGGAGAAGACTCCTGAAAGTTCCCTGGACAGCAAGGAGATCAAACTAGTCAATCTTAAGGGAGATCAACCCTGAATATTCACTGCATGGACAGATGCTGAAGCTGAGCTCTAACATTTTGGTCATCTGATGCAAACAGATGACTCACTGGCAAAGTCCCTGATACTGGGAAAGATTGAGGGCAGAAGGAGAAGAGGGCGTCAGAGGATGAGATGGCTGGACAGCATCACCAATTCAAAGAACATGAACTTGGGAAAATTCCAGGAGATGGTGAGGGACAGGGAGGCTTGGTGTACTGCAATTCAAGGGGTTGCAAGGAGTAGAACATGACTGGGCCACTGAACAACAAAAAGCCATTGGCAGCAACATGGATGGATCAAGAGATTATCATACTAAGGTGAAGTAACCAGACAAAGACAAATATCATATGATTTTGATTATATGTGTAATCTGAAAAAAAAAAAGAGATACAAATGAACTTATCTATGAAACAGTAATAGGCCTGAGGTCAGTGGAGGCGGCCGAGAGGAGCAATCCCACATCCAAGAAGTGGAAGCTGCATTGGTGCAGGAGGGCCGAGACGAGCTACTCCACGTTCAAGGTCAGGAGGGGTGGCCCTGTGAGGAGATACCCCTCGTCCAAGGTAAGAGAAACCCAAGTAAAATGGTGGGTGTTGTGAGAGGGCATCAGAGGGCCGACACACTGAAACCACAATCACAGAAAACTAGCCAATGTGATCACACGACCACAACCTTGTCTAACTCAGTGAAACTAAGCCGTGTCGTGTAGGGCCATCCAAGATGGACGGCTCATGGTGGAGAGATCTGACAGAATGTGGTCCACTGGAGAAGGAAATGGAAAACCACTTCAGTATTCTTGCCTTGAGAATGCCATGAACAGTATGAAAAGGCAAAATGATAGGATACTGAAAGGGGAACTCTCCAGGTCGTGGGTGCCCAATATGCTACTGGAGATCAGTGGAGAAATAACTCCAGAAAGAATGAAGGGATAGGGCCAAAGCAAAACAATACCCAGTTGTGGATGTGACTGGTGATAGAAGCAAGGTCCGATGCTGTAAAGAGCAATATTGCATAGAAACCTGGAATGTCAGGTCCATGAATCAAGGCAAATTGGAAGTGGTCAAACAGGGGATGGCAAGAGTGAACACCAACATTCTAGGAATCAGCAAACTAAAATGGACTAGAACGGGTGAATGTAACTCAGATGACCATTGTATCTACTACTGTGGGCAGGAATCCCTTAGAAGAAATGGAGTGGCCATCATGGTCAACAAAAGAGCCCAAAATGCAGTACTTGGATACAACTTCAAAAATGACAGAATGATCTCTGTTCATTTCCAAGGCAAACCATTCAATATCACAGAAATCCAAGTCTATGCCCCAACCAGTAACACTGAAGAATCTGAAGTTGAACGGTTCTGTGAAGACCTACAAGACGTTTTAGAACTAACACCCAAGAAAGATGTCCTTTTCATTATAGGGGACCGGAATGCAAAAGTAGGAAGTCAAGAAACACCTGCAGTAACAGGTAAATTTGGCCTTGGAATACAGAATGAAGCAGGGCAAAGGCTAATAGAGTTTTGCCAAGAGAACGCACTGGTCATAGCAAACACCCTCTTCAAACAGCACAAGAGAAGGCTCTACATATGGACATTACCAGATGGTCAACACCAAAATCAGATTGATTATATTCTTTGCAGCCAAAGATGGAGAAGCTTATACAGTCAGCAAAAACAAGACAGGGAGCTGACTGTGGCTCAGATCATGAACCCCATATTGCCAAATTCAGACTTAAATTGAAGAAAGTGGGGAAAACCACTAGACCATTCAGGTATGACCTAAATCAAATCCCTTATGATTATACAGTGGAAGTGAGAAATAGATTTAAGGGACTAGATCTGATAGATGGAGTGCCTGATCAACTACGGACACAGGTTCATGACATTGTACAGGAGACAGGGATCAAGACCATTCCCATGGAAAAGAAATGCAAAAAAGCAAAATGGCTGTCTGAGGAGGCCTTACAAATAGCTGTGAAAAGAAGAGAAGTGAAAAGCAATGGAGAAAAGGAAAGATATAAACATCTGAATGCAGAGTTCCAAAGAATAGCAAGGAGAGATAAGAGAGCCTTCTTCAGCGATGAATGCAAAGAAATAGAGGAAAACAAAAGAATGGGAAAGACTAGAGATGTCTTCAAGAAAATTAGAGATACCATGGGGACATTTCATGCAAAGATGAGCTTGATAAAGGACAGAATGGTATGGACCTAAAAAAGCAGAAGATATTAAGAAGAGGTGGCAAGAATACACAGAAGAACTGTACAAAAAAGAGATTCACAACAAAGATAATCACGATGGTGTGATCACTCACCTAGAGCCAGGCATCCTGGAAGGTGAAGTCAAGTGGGTCTTAGAAAGCATCACTACGAACAAAGTTAGTGGAGGTGATAGAATTCCAGTTGAGCTATTTCAAATCCTGAAAGATGACTCTGTGAAAGTGCTGCACTCAATAAGGGAGCAAATTTGGAAAACTCAGCAGTGGCCACAGGATTAGAAAAGGACAGTTTTCATTCCAATCCCAAAGAAAGGAAATGCCAAAGAATGCTCAAACTACGGCACAATTGCACTCATCTCACATGCTAGTACGGAGAAGGCAATGGCACCCCACTCCAGTACTCTTACCTGGAAAATCCCATGGATGGAGGAGCCTGGAGGCTACAGTCCATGGGGTCGCTGAGGGTTGGACACGACTGAGCGATTTCACTTTCACTTTTCACTTTCATGCACTGGAGAAGGAAATGGCAACCCACTCCAGTGTTCTTGCCTGGAGAATCCCAGGGACAGGGGAGCCTGGTAGGCTGCCATCTATGGGGTCGCACAGAGTCGGACATGACTGAAGTGACTTAGCAGCTTAGGAGCACAAGCTAGTAAAGCAATGCTCAAAATTCTCTAAGCCAGGCTTCAGTAATATGTGAACCGTGAACTTCCAGATGTTCAAGCTGGTTTTAGAAAAGTAGAGGAACCAGAGATCAAATTGCTAACATCTGCTGGATCATCAAAAAAGCAAGAGAGTTCCAGAAAAACATCTATTTTGCTTTATTGACTATGCCAAAGGCTTTGACTGTGTGGATCACAATAGTGGAAAATTCTGAAAGAGATGGGAATACCAGACCACCTGACCTGCCTCTTGAGAAACCTATTTGCAGGTCAGGAAGCAACAGTTAGAACTGGACATGGAACAACAGACTGGTTCCAAATAGGAAAAGGAGTACGTCAAGGCTGTATATTGTCACCCTGCTTATTTAACTTATATGCAGAGTACATCATGAGAAACGCTGGGCTGGAAGAAGCACAAGCTGGAATCAAGATTGCCGGGAGAAATGTCAATAACCTCAGATATGCAGATGACACCACCCTTATGGCAGAAAGTGAAGAGGAACTCAAAAGCCTCTTGATGAAAGTGAAAGGGGAGAGTGAAAAAGTTGGCTTAAAGCTCAACATTCAGAAAACGAAGATCGTGGCATGTGGTCTCATCACTTCATGGGAAATAGATGGGGAAACAGTGGAAACAATGTCAGACTTTATTTTTTGGGGCTCCAAAATCACTGCGGATGGTGACTGCAGCCGTGAAATTAAAAGATGCTTACTCCTTGGAAGGAAAGTTATGACTAACCTAGATAGCATATTAAAAAGTAGATATTACTTTGCCAACAAAGGTCAGTCTATGGACTCAAGGCTATGGTTTTTCCAGTGGTCATGTATGGATGTGAGGTTTGGACTGTGAAGAAAGCTGAGTGCCAAAGTATTGATGCTTTTGAACTGTGGTGTTGGAGAAGACTCTTGAGAGTCCCTTGGACTGCAAGGAGATCCAACCAGTCCATCCTAAAGAAGATCAGTCCTGGATGTACATTGGAAGGACTGATGCTGAAGTTGAAACTCCAATACTTTGGCCACCTCATGCAAAGAGTTGACTCACTGGAAAAGACTCTGATGCTGGGAGGGATTGGGGGCAGGAGGAGAAGGGGACGACAGAGGATGAGATGGCTGGATGGCTTCACTGACTCTAGGGACATGAGTTTGTGTGAACTCTGGGAATTGATGATGGACAGGGAGGCCTTGCATGCTGTGATTCATGGGGTCACAAAGAGTCAGACATGACTGAGCAACTGAACTGAACTGAAATGAATAGACCCACAGACACAAAAAACAAATTTATGGTTGCCAAAGGGGAAGAGGGGGGATATATTAGTTAATCAGATGGGATTAACATATACACACTACAATATCTAAAACAGATAACTAACGAGGGCCTCCTGCATACCACAACTATATTCAGAATTTTGCAATAACCTATAAGGGAAAAGACTCTGAAAAGGAATATAAATATATATATTAAACTGAAAAAGATATATATATGTATATACATATATATATGTGTGTGTGCATTTATATATATATATATATATATATATATATATATATATATGCATACTTATATATATCTGAATCACTGGGCTGTACACCATTGATACCACATTGTAAATCAACTATACTTCAGCCCACTGGGATGTTGGAGGAATGGAGGGTATAGAGGATGCCAAAAAATTAAAAATTAAAAAAAATCAACTATACTTCAATTTATTCAATTTAAAAAATAGAGTGATCTATCAAATGATTGCAGGGGGCACAGAGTAAAGAAGCTAAGATATGCTAGAGGTAAGATGGGCAAGGAAGGCCACACCTATAACATGACATTTAAGCAGAGACCTGCTTACGGAAAAAATTCATCATTTTAGCTGTTATATTGTCTTATCATGTATCATAGTTTATAACTCTGTACTTATCCATGTCATTATTTAACATCTGCTGCTCCTACTTGAAGTTCTATAAAGGCAGAATTGGGTCTACTTAAGAAATTGCTGCATTGGTAGCATCTGGTAGAGTTCTTCTATGTAAAAATAACCAGATTAGCAAGCATTTTTATTTAATAAAACATGATGACACTTCGCTATAATGTTTTCTACTTTTGGCTCTGATGGAATAGGTTGAAGCAGACTAATATTTGTACTATATATCTAGATGTAAAACAAACAACAAAAAATCCATATCTGTTGGAAAAAGGAAAGACGAGAACCAGTATGAGGGAGGCTCAGATCAGAAAGAAAAGGGCATCTCCAGAGAAATGAACTGACATTCAGTAAGCCACTTTTTCTCTTAATGCATTTGCCAATTCTAGGCATAAGCATGGAACTAAGAAACCAAGCAGAGGAACTTCAGCTACGAATCAGAGCTTTCAGTAGATATTTGGATAATCTCACAGAACTAAAGAGATGTTGCAGGGGCTTTCCTCCTAATACCAATCAATTCTCTGATTGTCTAACACCAACTGGTATCCAACAATTTAATTCAGTTCTTTTATAATTGAGGTATAGTTCCTTTACAATGTTGTGTTAGTTTCTGTTGTACAATGAACCAAATTAACTATATGTATAAAACAGCTTCTTGATGAAGGTGAAAGAAGAGAGTGAAAAAGTTGCCTTAAAACTGAAAAATCAAAAAACTAAGATCATGGCATCCAGTCCCATCCCTTCATGGCAAACAGATGGGTAACAGTGAGAGACTTTATTTTCTCGGGCTCCAAAATCACTGCAGATGGTGACTGCAGCCATGAAATTAAAAGACGTTTACTCCTTGGAAGAAAAGCTGTGACAAACCTAGACAGCGTATTAAAAAGCAGAGACATTACTTTGCCAACAAAGGTCTGTCTAGTTGAAGCTATGGTTTCTCCAGTAGTCATGTATGGATGTGACAGCTGGACCATAAAGAAGGCTGAACGCTGAAGAACTGATGCTTTTAAGCTGTGGTGTTGGAGAAGACTCTTGACAGTCTCTTGGACTATAAGGAGATCAAACCAGTCAATCCTAAAGAAAATCAATCTTGAATATTCATAGGAAGGGCTGATGCTGAAGTTGAAATTCCAATACTTTGGCCACCTGATGTGAAGAGCTGACTCATTAGAACAGACCCTAATGCTGGGAAAGATTGAAGGCATGATGAGAAGGGGACGACAAAGGATGAGATGGTTGGATGGCATCACCGACTCAATGGACATGGTTTAAGCAAGCTCCAGGATATGGTGGAGGGCAGGGAGGCCTGGCATGCTGCAGTCCATGGGTCGCAAAGAAACTGAGCAACAACAAATATATATATCTCCTCCCTCTTGGACCTCCCTTGCTGGGAGCCAGCGAGAGGCATTCCACTCGTGACAAAGGTCATGCGGAAGGAGGCTCGGCATACACAAAGGCGGGATCGAGCCTCAGGAGTCCCCCTGGATATTCTAGAGCATCTACCCCCAAAAAAACCAGAGTCTGCCTACTTTATTGCTTTGTGCTCTCACCTCTGACTTTACTGGGGGCTGTCCCCCACCATCATCTCATTCTCTCTGTCAAAGAGTTAACTTACAGCTCCAATTAATAAAGTTCCTGGGCAATTAGGAGTGTTTAAATTCAAACCCCTCAGATAGCTCTCTAACTCGCCTGACAAGTTTATCCAGACTCCTACAGCTACGCGTATGATTGTTTACAGTCTCCCAGCCTCGAGAGGTGCGGGAAGCTTAAGATATTCAAATAGCTTAGAGCCTCTCAGAGAGTTAGAAACTGTCAGAATAAAACTAGTAAAAGATTTCATTGATGAGCCAATGCTTGCTGCCAAGTTTCCACATCCCCTGTATTGTATCCTTGAATGTGTATTAATTAATATAGTTGGTATGTAGAAAAAATGAGTAGTGGCCTTGGTGCTAGCAACTTTAGACCCTTAAGGTAATAAATCCTTTGTTGTAAACCCATTACACATCTGCCCTATAGGAATGCAATTTTATCTAACACCTTCGGAAGATGGCGCCAAACCTTAAAATAATTACTCTTAGAGAAAATAAGTCTTACGGTTGACAAACCTTTGTCAAGAGTCATAAAATGTCAATAGGCCTTCTGGCCAGAAGATGATGTAAATCACCTAAACCATTTGTATACGATAAATTTGCAGGAAAGAAACCCTGGTTTTGATAAGGATCAAAGACTGCTGACTTTGCATCCCCAATTATCCTCTGTGTGCAACTTAGGGTATAAAAACCCCTGTTGAAAATAAAGCTACGGGCCTTGCTCACCAAAGCTTGGTCTCCCATGTCATTCGTCTCCTTAACTTCCAGCTGAGTCTCCATCTGGAGCGCAGAGGTCCTCTGCGACCATTTATTTGCCTGGGCTTCTAAGACCCACTCGAGAAGGTGTCTAAGGTGGGGCACCTTCCACTATTCGAGAGGGCGCCTGCGGCCTCCATGGTCAGAGCTAACGTGGTGTCACAGGTTATATTGATTTTCTGCGTAAACCAAGCTACTCAGCCTCTTTTCTCCACTGAATTTTCCTACTGAGCTATTCTCATTCTATTACTCTTTATATCTTTGATGAATATGTAAATAGTCACTGACGCCGTCTCCCCTTCTAATACCCTGGATCAGCCGGGGCTGGACCTCAGCACTCCCTCCCACCCCCACCCCCACCCAACTCTCCTAGGTAATCACAGAGCACTGAACTGAGCATCCTGTGCTTCATAGCAGGTTAGTACTAGTTACTATTTTACACATGGTGGTATGTATATTATATGTCAATCCCTACCTCCAATTAACCCCACCCCCACCCCATGTTCACATGTCTATTCTCTACACCTGCATCTCTATTCCTGCCCTGCAAATAGGTTCCTTGGTATCATTTTTATAGATTCCATGTATGTGCATTAATATATGATATTTTTTTTTCTCTTTCTGACTTACTTCCCTATGTACGACAGACTCTAGGTCCATCTATGACTCTACAAATGATCCAGTTTCTTTTCTTTCTGTGGCTGAGTAATAATCCACATAAGACTTACGTTGTTGTTGTTTAGTCATTAAATCAAGTCTGATTCTTTTGTGACCCCATGGACTATAGCCTGCCAGGCTCTTTTGTCCCTGGGATTTCCCAGGTAAGAACACTGGAGTAGGTTGCCATTTCTTTCTCCTGGGGATCTCTCCAACCCAGGGATTGAACCCACGTCTCCTGCATTAAAAGTGGATTCTTTACCAATGAACCACTCCATAAGACTAACTACCTGGAGTTAAATCAGATCCCATACGTTACGGGCTTCCCTGGTGGCTCAGACAGTAAGGAATCTGCCTGTAATTCAGGAGACCCTGGTTCAATCCCTCAGTGAGGAAGATCCCCTGGAGAAGAGAATGGCTACCCACACCAGTATTCTTGCTTAGAGAATTCCACGGACCAAGGAGCCTGGTGGGCTATAGTTCATGGGGTTGCAAAGAGTCAGACACAACTGAGAGACTAACACTTTCTTTCCATACATTAAGTTTTTAGTTTCACAAGTCTGCTCCCAGCTCAGATGCCAGCCATAAATGAAGTACCCAGCTACTCATATTTCTTCCCAGCTGACTATAGAGGTTCCACTTCAGTTCAATAATTCACCAGAATGACTCACAGAACTTGGGAAAACACTTCTTTACCTCTATTGGTTTGTTATAAAGCATACAAGTCAGGAGCAGCGACATGGAAGAGATGCACAGGGCAAGGTATGGAGGGAGGGCACTGAATTGTCCTATCCTCTTTAAGTGACCACCTTCTAGCTTCTCAAAGTATTCACCAGCCCAGGGACCCTCTGAATCACACCTTTAGGGTTTTCTATGGAGGATTCATCATGTAGGCGTGATCGACCACTAGCAATCTTCTCTCTCTTCCCTTTCCAGATAGTGGGGGGAAGGATGAGACTGAATGTTAAAGGCTTCTAATTAAGTCTTAGATTTAAGTCTTGGATCTGGCAACCAGCTCCCATCTGGCAACTACTTATGGGATCACCAGTAGTCATCTCTTCAGCACAGAAGGCACTTCCTCCACTCCTATTTACTCAAGAAATTCAAGGTTTTAGGATGTCTGTGCCAAGAACCACAGACAAACACCAAGTATCTTTCTATAATACCACAGATACACAAACTGAACTTGGGCTTCAACTTCCACACCCAGAAAAATGTAGTACATGTAATTTACATATTCCTTTCACTCAACACAACTAAAAAGTCTGAAGATTATATGTAAAATGTACTTAAAAAGACTGGTATGACCACATGACCCAGCCAATCTACTCTTTGGTATTCATCCAGGAGAAATAAAACATGTGCTCCTATACACTTGTACACAAATATTCACAGCAGCTTTGTTTGTAACAGCCAAAGACAAAGGTAATCCAATGTCCATTAACATGTTAATAGATAAACATCTTTATGATGGACTATTACTCAGCAATGAAAAAGAATACAACAATATGGATGAATCTCAAAATAATTTTGCTGAGTAAAAGTAGCTAGCAAAGAAAATACTACATATTGTATGAGTCCATTCATATAAAATTTTAGAAAATGTAAACATAATGACAGAAAGGGGATTCCCAGGTGTCACTAGTAGTGAAGAATCTGCCTGCCAATGTAGGAGACATCAGAGACATGGGTTCGACCCCTGGGTCAGGCAGATCCCCTGGAGGAGGGTAAAGCAACCCACCCCAGTAGTCTGGCCTGGAGAATCCCATGGACAAAGCAGTCTGTCTGGCTACAGTCTATAGGGTCACAAAGAGTCCAACACGACTGAAGCGACTTAGTGTGAATGCACCCAATGACAGAAAACAACACAGTGGTTGACTGGCTATTGGGGGTCAGAAAATGCTGGGAGAGCAATTAGAAAGTGACAGGAGGAAATTTGGACAGTTTTACAGATATACATAGATACCAAAATTAATCAAATACTTTAAATGTGTGTAGTTTATCTTAAACCAATTAGATTTCAAGAAAGCTTTTAAAATTAACTCTGTATTTTTTATGTATGTATGCAAATTATATGCCAATTATCTACAAACTTACATATTAAAAAATAAGCAAGGTTACTTTTGGAAAGAGATTGGAATTGGGGTTAGTAATCAAAGTGGAGTTTCTCATTATCTGTGGTTTAATCAATACAAGGAAAACACACTTATTCTCACAAGTGAAATTTAAGATAAAATAATCACAAAACAATGTAATGAATTCTATTATCCTGTTGGCATGGACCCAAATTAGGAAGTGACTAACTCCATAATATAGGCAGAAATAGAAGAATGACTTTGGGGTGGGGGAAACTTGACAGAAGGAATGACACTTGGTCTGAATCTTAAAGAGTAAGTAGGGAAAAAAAAAAAAAGTGGGAAATCTAGAGCTAAGAAGCAGTAGCAGGGAGGGCTGCCTGAGGGGTCAGTGTGCTGTAGAACCAGGAGAGGGGCCTGGGGATGATTAGAGTATGAGGTGGGAGGGGCTGAGGGCTCTGCCAGCAAGAAGCTTACAAAGGACAAGTAGAATACATGAGAAAGGAAGGGTCAGTCAGTGCTGCTGGGAAGAGTATGATGAAGCTTAGAAAGCAACAGACAGCCACTGACAATTTTCAAGCAAAAACATAATACAATAAAATTTGTCTTTCTATTTTTTTAAATCATCCTGGTGGCACTGTAAAGAGAGACCTTAATAATTTGTGTGGGAGAAGATGAGTTCCTTTAGCCCAGGCATTAGAGTAGAGAGAAAGAGATGGATAAACGATCATTAATGGGGCTTTCCTGGTGGTCCAGTGGTTAAGAATCTGCCTGCCAATGAAGGGGACCTGAATATGATCCCTGGTCTGGGAAGATCCCACATGCCATAAGCATCTAAGCCTGCATGCCGCAACTACTGAAGCCCTCATGCCTAGAGGCAGACCGTGCTCCACAACAAGAGAAACCACCACAGTGGAAAACCTACACACCACAACTAGAGAAAAACCCTTGGGCAGCAGCAAAGACCCAGTGCAGCCAATACTAAATAAGTAAATACATAAGTTTTAAAATATATAAATAAATAAAAGACCATTAAAGTGTTAGAACATCTCACTGACTAGAAATGCAGCAGTTTGGGGATTAGGTGACTGGGGAAATTATGACACAAATAAGAGAGAGAAGGAAGGCATCTCTTTGTTGCATTTCTTTGTTTTACTTTATTTTGTTTGTTTGGGATTTCATTTCACAGAGGTGCCAGTGGTTGGTTCCTGGTATACAGATTTTTGAGATTTTTGCAATGTCTGTAGCCCAGCACATAGGAAAGAGGTTGGGTTATCAGCCAACAATATGTACATATTAGCCAAAGACAAAAGATTGGCTGGAATTACTCAAGGAGAGCATGCAGAAAGAGACTAGAAATTAGCTGAGAGTAGAACCCCATAGCACACATATACTTGAGATACAGGCAGAGAAAAAGAAAGAAGTTGATTGAGAAGAGAGATTGTGGCAGTTAGGGATTAAGATGGAGAGGTCCAGAGTTTCAGCAAAAGAGGACCACTGAGAAGAGTGAAAGAGATTATTGGAACTGACCATTGGAAGTCAGTGATGGTGACTTTTGGGAGTGTCTTATTGGTAGAGTGTGAAAGTGGAAACCTGACTAGTGTTCATTTTGAGGACGCTGAGATGTTGACTACAGATTAGACATTCGAGTGATCTGGAGGAGAAGGGAATGAGAGAACTGGGGACAGGAAGAGAGGAAGGACAGGAAGGCTGGCCAAGGAACAGAACATCAAAACAAGAGTGGAGACAAAAGGACGGGGGATTGACCTGAGCAAAGTCCTAGAAGACAAAGAGATGCAGTCAAGGTGGTAACTGAGAAAGAAGGAGCAATCCAGGAGGTCACAGGTAATGAGGAAAAATTAAACAATTTCATACCAGGTGACTGCCTTTTTTTGAGGTGGGGTTAGGAAGTTTAATCATCTGCTAAGAGTGAAAACATAAAGGGTGAAATGATATGATACAGACGATTTATAAATGTTTTAGAACAGACATCCATGATATTATATGAGGAGTTAAATAAGAATATACTAAAGGACTTCCCTGGTGGTACAGTGGATAAGAATCTGCCTGCCAATGCAGGGGACACAGGTTCAACCCCTGGTCCGGGAAGATTCTACATACTATGGAACAATTGAGCCCATGCGCCATAAATACTGAAGCCTGCATGCTCAAAGCCCACGCTCTGTAACAAGAGAAGCCACCACAATGAGAAGCCCACACACTGCAAGGAAGGATAGCACCTGCTCACTGTAACTAAAGAAAACCCACACACAGCAACGAAGACCTGGCTCAGCCAAATAAGTAAATTAAGTAAATAAAATCATATTTGAAAAAGAACATATTGACAGCCCAGAATGGCCTAGCTGGACTCCGAGATGTGTGTTTGCAATGGCACCTGTCAGGCCCTGTGATGGCACTAATCCTACAAGGCTTTATCACTAAGCCACGGTTCTCTGGTTTCATGATAAAATCAATTAGTGCACTTTAGAAAGCACTTTCGCCTGCTTCACATCCCAGAGTACTCTGATTTAACTGGTCTGGGGTATTAAGAATTTTAAAAGCTCATTAGGTCATTCTAATGTGCAGCCAAGCCTGGGAAACACAGTGCTCAACTCTCACTTTTTTCATTAAACCCAGAACTGAATTCAAAGCATTGAATATACTCGGATTTAAATTAAAAATTGAAACATGGGCCTCCAAGATAATAAAAAATAAATGTTTATGAAGAAACTTCAGGAATTATAACTATCTCAATACTGCACACTTCACATTTCAAAAGCTTTTATTTTCAACACCTAGGCTTGCAGTTTTTGTATCCCCACATCAGCAAAACTGTCATAAAATCTAAGAAAAATTTTAAAACTTATCAACTCTGCCAAATAGTAAAACAGGATGAATGATGTCAGGTTTACATTGTTCATCATGATTGATGCAGACACAGCATATTTATTCAGCAAAACTATCATCTTGATTGTTTTGGGTTTATTGTAGTCTTTGCTTGTTTCTCAAGCTGTTGTTGAATTTAAAACAAATGCCATAAAAAGTAACATAATGAGTAAGACAAGAGGAAATTTCAGCCTGGGTTTTACAGCCCTGTCATTTAGAGTCTGGACCTCAGTGTGGCAAATTTACCATTGATGTTATAAAGCTGGCAAATTGAGTCAATCTTAACAATTTCAGGAAAAAAGAAAATTATTCACTCAAACCTGTTTTCAGATTTTGAACACATTTTAATTGGGATTACCTGGTTTGAAACAAGCCACAGGTGATTATAAATAGCAAATTAAAAGCAGAGGGGATTGTTAAAAGGAGTCACAATGCCAGAAGCAAGAAACCACAGCTAACACAGAAAAGAGACACAAACAGCTAACTCCCAGTCAAAAAAGAAAAGCAGACATAAGATCTCATAAAACAAGTCATTTCAATCAAAGATAAATGGTGTTCACACTTCAATATTCTCTGAGGCCTAATGGAGACTCTGGAACAATAAGGACAAATTCATTTGTGTTTAGAATGTTTAGTTTACACACATATGTGTGTGTATGTATACACACATATGTATGTGTTATATATATAAATAAATAGGGGGTTACATTTTTTAATTTAGAGAATATATTTGGTCACATCACCTTTGAAGATCGTAGATATATAAAAGTGAAAGCAGTGAAAGTGATAGTCACTCAGTTGTGTCTGACTCTTTGCAACCCCAAGGACTATAACCCGCAGGTTCTTCTACCCATGGAATTCTCCAGGCAAGAATACTGGAGGGGATAGCCATTCCCTTCTTCAGGGGATCTTCTCCATCCAGGGATCAAATCTGGGTCTCCTGTATTGCAGGTGGATTCTTTACCATCTGAGACACCCGGGAAGCCCCAAGATATATAAGGGACTAGTTATTCCAATCATGTTTTAACAGACTAAAGTCCTTGCCTCTGGTAAAAGCAGATATAACATCATTCTGTTAGAGCATCCTTTCTTCTACAGCATGCCAGATAAACTCTCTCTGGTCTCCATTTTTGGATCCATTATTCAATCAAATCATCATCACTTTTCAATCTGATACTTTTATTACTTGTTATTATGAGTTTACATTAATCTTAGTTCATTTCTCAGAGATTAAAATTAATCCTTTTTCAGTCTAGTATCATTTATATCTTTCCTGTGAGTTCATTCCAAATAAAAATGAAGGATGAGTTACTCCTAGGACACTTCCCTATAGATAGCTGTCATCATGGTTCAGTTCAGTTCAGTTCAGTCACTCAGTCATGTCCGACTCTTTGCAACCCTATGAATCGGAGCATGCCAGGCCTCCCTGTCCATCACCAACTCCCGGATATCACTCAGACTCACATCCATCGAGTCGGTGATGCCATCCAGCCATCTCATCCTCTGTCGTCCCCTTCTCCTCCTGCCCCCAATCCCTCCCAGCATCAGAGTCGTTTCCAATGAGTCAACTCTTTGCATGAGGTGGCCAAAGTACTGCAGTTTCAGCTTTAGCATCATTACTTCCAAAGAACACCCAGGGCTGATCTCCTTATCATGGACTGGTTGGATCTCCTTGCAGTCCAAGGGACTCTCAAGAGTCTTCTCCAACACAGTTCAAAAGCATCAATTCTTCGGCGCTCAGCTTTCTTCACAGTCCAACTCTCACATCCACACATGACCAATGTAAAAACTATAGTATATGCCATCAAATGACTTTCCTTACTTTTCCACAGACTTAGAGATGTGACTTTTGAGGGGAACCTGGAAATTTTTACCCACTGAGTTTACCAATGTTCATATAGTAACTCCATCAGCAGGCATATGAAATCTAGGACCTTTAGGAAAATACATGACCAAACCAAAGTGAACAGAATAACATATGTCCATGGAAAGCATTTATAAAGCATTTATTAAGATATTTACTAACAGTAAAAAATGCATATACTCTAGCAAGTTAAATATAAATGGATTTGTAAACTTCAGAGGAGCACAAGAAACAATTCATGTATAAAACTAAGGGCTTAGTAGAATTCAGAATGTTTTTTCAATATCTGAGAATCTTAAACTACAAATGAGAACACAAGGCCCCAGAATAAAATGATAAAGCATACTGAAACATTTATATATGAAATAAAAAGCATTAATGTTCCTTTACAGAAAAAATACAGAAGAGGTAAATAAACATAGTGAATAAAATGTAATTATTATGCTTTTAAATGCATGAAAAGTGAAGTTGCTCGGTCGTGTCTGACTCTTTGTGACCCCATGGACTGTAGCCTACTAAGCTCCTCTGTCCATGGGATTTTCCAGGCAATAGTACTGGAGTGGATTGCCATTTCCTTCTCCAGGGGATCTTCCTGATCCAGGGATCAAACCCAGGTCTCCCGCACTGTAGACAGACGCTTTACCATCTGAGCCACAAGGAAAGTCCTAAATGCGTAGGTGAACTTATGAAAAGAAGAAAATTCCAGGGATCAAAGGAAAACAACTGAAGAATGAAACTTCACAGGCCTAGGTTCATATTTACAGGACTCAGCTAGTCACTGAAGTTTAACGAGTTGAGGGTCTAATACAAGTTACATTCTAGGACCAATGCTGATCATAGAACTCCAGACAAAACACATGCAAACTCTCTCAGGAAAGACCTTCCCTTAATCTAGGTGAAAAGAATCACTATCTATACATTTCTGCCGAGAGCAAGCTCATTCTCATTATCCAACAAAAAATTAGCTGAAAGTATGGCAAAACCAATACAATATTGTAAAGTAAAAATAAATAAATAAAATAATATAGGAACCATAAAAAAAAAAAAGAAACTACACTATATTGAGTAGCTGTGCTTTCAGTTACTGTTTTCTCTATGGTCACCCCAAATAAGCAAGCTCTTTTTGCAGACATTACTTTTCTTTTTAAACTTTATTCACTGTTCATTTTTCTCACTGTTCAGACATAATCTTTCTATATGACTTTTTTCCTATAATGCATCCTCAAGTCTTTACATGGTTTTTGAGTAGAAGGCAGGAAGCATGGAAGAACATAGAAATATGGTCTTTCTTTTAACATCAGGCTTATTCAATAATCTGTCAACTAGGAATGTATATTATCTCAACTAATATGGTAAAAGTTAAGCAGTTACATATTTCTGGAGGAAAATGTAAACTGCTTACGGCAATTATTTTTTAAAATAATTTTTTTTTGTGGTTGCCTCACAGAATTATTATGGATTCAGTGTAACCACCTGCACTTTCTTTATGCATACATAAGTAAAATGATAATGAATTAGATGTTTCAGGATCCTGAAGGAATGCAGAAACCTGAAAATTTTTCTCAGTCTTCAGTGGGGTAAATTGCTTTTACATAGTTCAAGCTTAAAGTGTATTTTATGTATTCCATTTTCTGAAACATTAGAAATCCCCACAAAGACTTCTGCTTACTAAAATATGTTATTTCATGACTCTGACCAGTTGGCATTCTTGTACAAAGATAATTTTAGTGACCGAAATTCTTCTTAAGGAAAGTGTAGGCATAACCTCTGAGAAGTCAGCTCTTCTCATAAATAACAAAGATAGCCACCCTAAAGCAGCAGCCCTGGATGCTTCTTGAAGCTAGAAAGCTATGGGTCTGTCAGAACCTAAGGGCTCTGTGGTGGAGTTCCCTGTGAATGTTCTAACTTCATGACTCCAAAGGTCACTTCCAAAAGACGTTCCAAGATATTCTAAAGGAAAACTTCAGGCAAAGTTCTGTCTCTTTTAGCAACTTCCCTGAGAGAATGAATCTGTTTACAGAACATCCAGCCACCTTAGTATATTTCAGTGCATGCAGGGAAGAAATCTGAAATTTTAAACCAATCTTTTATTTCAGCATTTACTTTGTTGGACACACAAAAGAGGTGGGATGGGAGCGGGAGGGTGGGAGGCGATATATGTATGTATATATATCTACACATATACACACACATATATATAACTATGGCTGATTCACATTGTTGTAGAGCAGAAACCAATACATTGTAAAGCAATTATCCTCCAATTAAAAAAAAGAAAAAAGTCCATAGATTTCACACATTCATACACTTTGAACTACATGGGAGGAAAATATCAGATATAATCAGTGAGTAAAAGAACAAATGTTTGGATTTCCTGACACAGATGTTGAAAGTTACTTTATTGTGCATTTATTTAGCAAATATTTATGTCATATTATTTGCTGGACATAGTGCTGGGCACCAAGAGAATCAAAGGTGAGTAAGACATTGTCAGTGTTCTCAGGGAGCTCATAGATAAAAATGTGAACAGAACACTGTGAACCTTCACTTCAGAATAATTATAATTGATTTTTCTCTTGGCTTCTCTCCAGTTTCTGCCAGAAGTGGGTTGCCTGGAACTATGTTCTGTAACTTAGCGGTAGCTTGGGACAAAGTGCTTCTACAAAGTGTTATTAAATGAAAAGCAGTCAGGATAACTTGTGCTCCACATTTTTAAGGCATAAGAAAATGACAAAAGCTAAGAGTGAAAACTTCTGCCATGACTCCCTGATGCCAAAATAACTATATTTATTTGGTACCAGAAAAGTATCATTCAGCAATCAGTTCACTCCCAGACTGGGGGGTTGGGAGGGGGTAGGAGCAATATCATGGAGAAGGCAATGGCACCCCACTCCAGTACTCCTGCCTGGAAAATCCCATGGTCAGAGGAGCCTGGTGGGCTACAGTCCATGGGGTCGCTAAGAGTCGGACACAACTGAGCGACTTCACTTTCACTTTTTACTTTCCTGCATTGGAGAAGGAAATGGCAACCCACTCCAGTGTTCTTGCCTGGAGAATCCCAGGGATGGGGGAGCCTGGTGGGCTGCCATCTATGGGGTCGCACAGAGTCGGACACAACTGAAGTGACTTAGCAGCAGCAGTAGCAGGAGCAATATCAAGCCACTTATTACTCATTATAGGGCTTATATAACCCCGTCAATTTTTACTACATCCATATGTAAACCATAGTTTCTGATTCTCAATATACTGAATTTCTGAAACACCTTTTCTGCATTATACATACTTCCCATACCTCAAGCCATAGTTTCAGAACCATGTCTTCATGACTCCTGACCAAACCAAGGCCATTACGATCCCACCCCTTTCTGAGCTCTTACAGTAGAATCAGTCAGCTACTTGCAAACTACAGTGTGGTTCTCTATCCAGTCATGGTAACCTTAATGAGAACAGGAATCTCCTATCTTTATAACTGGCACCTAGCATGGCTCTGAGCAAAAGTGGGTTCTTATTCACACTAATTATATTTAATTCCTCAACAGAGAAAAACCTAAAATCTTATCAGAAAAATATTTCCTCCATATTATACAATAACCCTAAGAGCAAAACCTTTGAATCCTCTTTTTTTCTCTTAAGCACCCAGCATTGTGCCTGACAGTAGACAATTTAATAAACGTTTATTTCTTGGCTCATGGATGCACAATAGGAAATAATTAAATGCTATTAAATATGAGAAAGAGTATGCATCTAAAATCATCCTGTATTTTCAAGACAAATGGTAATCTGCTTGCTTAGCTAAGCAGATGTATACCTAAAGAATTACAGGTCAGTATCCAATGTACAGGGCATGTAATTAGGACTCCTGTTTATTTAGTGCATTATTCTTTTAAATATCATCACAGTTTTTACACAAAATGGACAACAACTTAGAATCAATGAGCCATAATCTCTAGATCATACTAGAGAAGTTGAAATCTGCTCAAGAGACTTCAGTTTTTATGACATATGGTAAATGAATATGTCAGCACTAAATACCAGTAATATTTATTCTCAAGATCCAAGAAGAAAGGATTGGGATGAACATAGGAAGGAAAAGGGAATTCTGATTTTGGTGAGAAGTCTTTTATATTGATTCAGCTTCATCAACAAAGTAAACCAAAGTTATATGTACAACTACCAGTGACTCACTCTTTATTGACTTGAATCTTTTTTATATTGTGATATTGACATTATATAGACCACAGGACAGTCACTTTAATTTTGCATTTAAATCTGTCCCAAATTCACAATTATGTTTTTACAAAATCCATATTTAAAGTCTTTCATTAATATTTTATTTCTTGGCTTATATTATAGAACATATCCATTCTCTAAAAGCCTAGAGTATAGAGAGTTTGTTGTTTCATCAGAAAAATTAAATGTGATAATTTATTTGATTTGGTATACTATCACTGCACTTTAGAACACCAGGAACCTTTATTTCAGACCTTTTACATCTAGCATCTTTTCTCCTTGAGGGAAAATATTATTTTTGATAAGGATGTTGGTGTAATATGAATAACCTGAGGAGCCATAGCTCATACTCTAATTCTAAATGTTTACTCTTTAAGAAAGATTTTGCTTATCCTTAATGCTTGTTTAAAAATGATGATTCTTGTTTGGAGAATGTTTCCAGATTGATCAGATCAGATCAGATCAGTCGCTCAGTTGTGTCCGACTCTTTGCAACCCCATGAATCGCAGCACGCAGGCCTGCCCAATTCTACCATTCAGATTGTTCAGCCTGCAGATTTCGCCTCTTTCAATGTATGCAATATTAGCCAGAAATATTTGTTTAAACCTGAGTCAGATCTTGGCACTCCTCTGCTCAAAACACCAGTAGCATCTCATCTCACTTGGAATTGGAATAAAGGCCAAAATCTTTAGAATGCCCTACCAAGCCTATTAACAAAGAAATGTCAACAACCTCAGATATGCAGACGATATCCCTCAGAGAGTTGGACTATAAAGAAGGCTGAGTGCCTAAAAATTGATGCTTTCAAATTGTGGTACTGGGGAAGACTCTTGAGAGCCCTTGGACAGCAAGGAGAGCAAACCAATCTTAGAGGAAATCAACCCTGAGTATTCATTGGAAGGACACATGCTGAAGCTGAAGCTCGAATACTTTGGCCACCTGATGTGAAGAGCTGACTCACTGGAAAAGACCTTGATGCTGGGAAAGGTTGAGGACAGAGGAGGAGATGGTTGGGTGGCATAACTAACTCAATGGACATGAGTTTGCGCAAACTCCAGGAGACAGTGAAGGACAGGGAAACTAGGCATGCTGTGGTCAATGGTGTCGCAGAGTCGGACACAACTTAGTGACTGAACAACAGTGACAACCAAGACCATCAGAGCCTTATTGCTCACTACCCCTTCAGACCACAATTCCTACCTATCTCCCCCTTACCTACTCTTCTCCAGTAACCTGTTCCTTAAATACACCTCTTGTACTCTCATCTCAGGACCTTTGACCTCACCACTGCCTCTTCCTAGAATGCTCTTTGCCCAGATATCTGCAGTTTTCCCTTATTTCCTTCAGGCTTCTGCTCGAATGACATCTTTCCATGAAGGTCTTCCCTGGCTACTATATAATCCAACAACACCCACTGTCAGTACTATATTCTCTTTAACTGCCTAATTTTTCTCCATAGCACTTATTACTAAATGATCTCATAATATATTTACCTGTCTTTTATTGATTATCTTCTTCCCCACCAGAACACAAGCACCTACAAAGCAAAGACTTTTTATCTATTCTGTTTATTGCTGTGACTTCAGTACCTATAAGAATGCCTGGACATGGTTGGAACTCAATAAATATTTGTTAGATGAATGAATTCATTGTAAAAAGAAACATTAATACTTATGAAACTCCAAAATACAGATGTAATAACATGACATTTCTTCCTAAAATCAGTTCCCCCAAAATTATATCTACATTAAGCATAATCCATTAATCTGTCATTAAAGAATTAAACCATTTTAACACAATAAAAGAGCAAAAATGGAGGCCGACTTGTCATAAATCTAAACATTCAAGTGTTATTAAATAAGCTAAAAATGTTAATATACAACTTTCCAGCTTGATGATGTACCTCATTAATGACAAAAGCTTCAGGCCAGATTTTTGGGTAATTATTTGGGAATAATTTTTTGATAAGCCAGTTGTATGTCTTATTGTCCTTGGTTATGTGTGTGTGTGCGCGCACGTGGTTGTACGAGGGAGTGAGAGACAGACAGACTGTATGCCTTGTTTGCTTTTGCCATGAACTAAGTCTTCCTCACAGTGACAGTTTGAGATATGGACTTCAAAAAAAATGCTCTAGTAATCTCATCTGTGAAAGTAATGGTCAACTTTGTCCTAATAGAACCAAATTTGAGTACCTTTTCATATTGGCCCACCATCCCTAGCTATTATTCTCTATGCAAAGAAACTGAACTGGGAATTGATACCAAAAGTATTTTTAATGTAATCCAGCAGCTCTCCATACTCTTCTGCCAAAATACAAAATGACTGAGAGAAACAAATATGCAAGTGGAAAAGACTAGAAGAGGGATCTAATTCACGTGAGAGAGAATGAGTCCCTTTGGGACTTAACAAAGTGCAGACAACACATCCTACCCCCAAAGGACCCCATAATCCAGATGCAAAAACAAGACACAAAGATATGAGTAATTCACTCAACAGCATGATTACAGAACAACTTATAAATAAGGCAAACCAGGGTGATTTGAGCTATAAGTCTTAAATGTAATTTATTATTATTTTATGTCATTTATTTTGTGCCAGGCATTTTTATAACTGCTTTTCATATATGAACTCATGTAATTCTAGGAACAATCACACGAGAAAGACATTATTATTATACTCAATTTTTAGGTGAGGAAAATAAGCCACTTAAAGTTCCAGTTACTTGCCCAAGGTTACAGAGTTGAATTCAAGCACTGTGGCTCTGGAATTCATGCTCTTTACTACTTTATATTGTCTTTGACCTAAACAGTACAAATATAATTAAAATAATAATAGTACCTTAGTTGTATAATGTGATTTATGGTGCAAAAATGCCACTACATTCATTGACTTATTGCAATGAGATAATGATTTTACAACTATTTCGTGAATTATACAAGACCATGTTATTCCTATGTTACAGTTAAGAATTGTTGAAGCAATTTTTTGAAGCAAAGACAAGAAAAAATATTTCACATGTGAGGAAAAATGAAAGATGTACGGGATTAATAAAGTAATGGGGTCTCTGGCCCTCATCTCCTAAGGCCATTACTTGGACAGAGCACAGACCCACCTCCCAAGCACAATCAATAATTTTCAGAGCTGGTCCCTTATAAAATTTCAACTAGAAAAACATTGCCACTAAAATGTTTCACACAGGTGTACATATTTCCCTAATTTTGCAAGGGTACTTACCTGTGAATAGAACCATTCTCCTTGTTTAACAAAATATTTAAATTCTGAGTCAGAAGGAGGATTCTCCAAAGCAGTGTTTGTAGTTTATAGTCTCAACCAAAATGGACTCATCTGAAGAAAAGAGAATGCTCCCCCAAATAAATTCTATTTTCTATCCTAGATTACCTGAGCTGATTGAAGCTTTAATATGGGAATTTTTGAATTGTGGCAGTTATAAGTGTCACTACTCAATGGCAACAACTAACATTAATTCCATGCTTTCTTGGTGCCAGGCTCTCTGCTAAGCACTATAAATACAAATGCTGGAAAGGGTGTGGAGAGAAGGGAACCCTCCTGCACTATGGTAGCATGTAAACTGGTAGAGCCACTATGGAGAACAGTGGGCGATTCCTTAAAAAACTAAAAATAGAGCTACCATATGACCCTGCAATCCCACTCCTGGGCATATATCCAGAGAAAAAAGGCCTAAAAAGATACACACACCCCAAAGTTCATTGAAGCACTGTTTACAACAGCCAGGACATGGAAACAACCTAAATATCCACTGGCAGAGAAATGGATAAAGGTGTGGTATGTAACGGATAAAGAACGAATGGATAAAGTAGAAAAGTAAAATGGAATATTACTCAGTCATTACAATGAATGAAATAATACCATTTGCAGCCACATGGATGGACCTCAGTTCAGTTCAGTTCAGTCACTCAGTCGTGTCTAACTAAGTCTTAGTGACCCCATGAACTGCAGCACACCAGGCCTCCCTGTCCATCACCAACTCCAGGAGACGACCCAAACTCATGTCCATTGAATCCATGATGACATCCAACCATCTCATCCTCTGTTGTCTCCTTCTCCTCCTACCCTCAAACTTCCCCAGCTTCAGGGTCTTTTCAAGTGAGTCAGCTCTTCGCATCACGTGGTCAAAGTATTGGAGTTTCAGCTTCAGCATCATTCCTTCCAATGAACACTCAGGACCAATCTCCTTCAGGATGGACTGGTTGGATCTCCTTGCAGTCCAAGAGACTCTCAAGAGTCTTCTCCAACACCACAGTTCAAAAGCATCAATTCTTTGGTGCTCAGCTTTCTTTAGAGTTCAACTCTCACATCCATACATGACTACTGGAAAAACTATAGCCTTGACTAGATGGACCTTTGTTGGCAAAGTAATGTCTCTGCTTTTGAATATGCTATCTAGGTTGCTTATAACTTTTCTTCCAAGAAGTAAGCGTCTTTATATTTCATAGCTTCAGTCAACATCTGCACTGATTTTTGAGCCCAGAAAAATAAAGTCTGACACTGTTTCTCCATCTGTTTGCCATGAAGTGATGGGACCAGATGCCATGATCTTAGTTTTCTGAATGTTGAGCTTTAAGCCAACTTTTTCACTCTTCTCTTTCACTTTCATCAGAGGCTCTTTAGTTCTTTGCTTTCTGCCATAATGGTGGTGTCATCTGCATATCTGAGGTTATTGATATTTCTCCCGGCAATCTTGATTCCAGCTTGTGTTTCTTCCAGTCCAGCGTTTCTCATGATGTACTCTGCATATAAGTTAAATAAACAGGGTGACAATATACAGCCTTGACGAACTCCTTTTCCTATTTGGAACCAGTCTGTTGTTCCATGTTCAGTTCTAACTGTTGCTTCCTAACCTGCGTACACGTTTCTCAAGAGGCAGGTCAGGTGGTCTGGTATTCCCATCTCTTTCAGAATTTTCCACAGTTTATTGTGATCCACATAGTCAAAGGCTTTGGCATAGTCAATAAAACAGAAATAGATGTTTTTCTGGAACTCTCTTGCTTTTTTTTCGATGATCCAGCAGATGTTGGCAATTTGATCTCTGGTTCCTCTGCCTTTTCTAAAATCAGCTTGAACACCTGGAGGTTCACGGTTCATGTACTGTTGAACCCTGGCTTGAGAATTTTGAGTATTACTTTACTAGCGTGTGAGATGAGGGCAATCATGCTCATTTTTGTCATTGCCTTTCTTTGGGATTGAATGAAAACTGACCTTTTCTAATCCTGTGGCCACTGCTGAGCTTTCCAAATTTGCTGAAATACTGAGTGCAGCACTTTCACAGCATCATCTTTTAGAATTTGAAATAGCTCAACTGGAGTTCCATCACCTCCATTAGCTTTGTTCGTAGTGATGCTTCCCTAAACACTTGACTTCACATTCCAGGATGTTTGGCTCTAGGTGAGTGATCACACCATTGTGATTACCTGGGTTGTGAAGATCTTTTTGTACAGTTCTTCCTTGTATGGATGTGAGAGTAGGACTGTGAAGAAAGCTGAGCACCAAGAATTGATGCTTTTGAACTGTGGTGTTGGAGAAGACTCTTGAGAGTCTCTTGGACTGCAAGGAGATCCAACCAGTCCCTTCTAAAGGAGATCAGTCCTGGGTGTTCTTTGGAAGGAATGATACTAAAGCTGAAACTCCAGTACTTTGGCCACCTCTTGAGAAGAGTTGACTCATTGGATAAGACTCTGATGCTTGGAGGATTTGGGGCAGGAACAGAAGGGGACGACAGAGGATGAGATGACTGGATGGCATCACTGACTCGTTGGACGTGAGTTTGAGTGAACTCCAGGAGTTGGTGATGGACAGGGAGGCTTTAGATCAGATCAGATCAGTCGCTCAGTCATGTCCGACTCTTTGCAACCCCATGAATCCCAGCACGCCAGGCCTCCCCATCCATCACCAACTCCCGGAGTTCACTCAGACTCACATCCATCAAGTCAGTGATGCCAACCAGCCATCTCATCCTCTGTCATCCCCTTCTCCTCCTGCCCCAAATCCCTCCCAGCATCAGAGTCTTTTCCAATGAGTCCACTCTTCATGAGGTGGCCAAAGTACTGAGTCTCAGCTTCAGCATCATTCCTTCAAAAGAAATCCCAGGGCTGATCTCCTTCAGAATGGACTGGTTGGATCTCCTTGCAGTCCAAGGGACTCTCAAGAGTCTTCTCCAACACCACAGTTCAAAAGCATCAATTCTTCAGCGCTCAGCCTTCTTCACAGTCCAATTCTCACATCCATACATGACCACAGGAAAAACCATAGCCTTGACTAGACAAACCTTTGTTGGCAAATAATGTCTCTGCTTTTGAATATGCTATCTATGTTGGTCATAACTTTCCTTCCAAGGAGTTAGCGTCTTTTAATTTCATGGCTGCAGTCACCATCTGTAGTGATTTTGGAGCCCAGAAAAATAAAGTCTGACACTGTTTCCACTGTTTTCCCGATTTCCATTATGGTGGGACCAGATGCCATGATCTTCATTTTCTTAATGTTGAGCTTAAAGTCAACTTTTCACTCTCCACTTTCACTTTCATCAAGAGGCTTTTGAGTTCCTCTTCACTTTCTGCCATAAGGGTGGTGCATCTGAGTATCTGAGGTTATTGATATTTCTCCCAGCAATCTTGACTCTTGTGTTTCTTCCAGTCCAGCGTTTCTCATTATGTACTCTGCATATAAGTTAAATAAACAGGGTGACAATATACAGCCTTGAAACTCCTTTTTCCTATTTGGAACTAGTCTGTTGGTCCATGTCCAGTTCTGACTGTTGCTTCCTGACCTGCATACAGATTTCTCAAGAGGCAGATCAGGTGGTCTGGTATTCCCATCTCTTTCAGAATTTCCCACAGTTTATTGTGATCCACACAGTCAAAGGCTTTGGCATAGTCAATAAAGCAGAAATAGATGTTTTTCTGGAACTCTCTTGCTTTTTCCCTGATCCAGCGGATGTTGGCAATTTGATCTCTGGGCTTGGCGTGCTGCAATTCATGGGGTCGCAAAAGTTGGACACGACTGAGCGACTGACCTGAACTTGCATAAAATGTTCCCTTGGTATCTCTAATTTTCTTGACGAGATCTCTATTATTTCCCATTCTATTGTTTTCCTCTGTTTCTTTGCATTGATTGAATGGACCTAGAGAGTGTCATACCAACGATATAAGTCAGATAGAGAAGGATAAATATACGACATTTCTTGTGTGTGGAATCTAAAAAGAAATGATACAAATAAACTTACTTGCAAAACAGAGACTCACAGATTTAGAAAAAGAACTCATGGTTGCTGATAGGAAGGGATAATTAAGGACTTTGGGAAGGTCATGTACACATTGCTTTATTTAAAATTGATAACCAACAAGAACATACTGTATAGTACAAGGAACACTGCTCAATATTATGTGCCAGCCTGGATGGGAGGGATGTTTGGGGCAGAATGTATAGATGTATGTGTATGACTGAGTCCCTTCACCGTTCACCTGAAACTATCACGACATTGTTAATCAGCTATATCCCAATAGAAAATGGGTTTGGTGTTTAAAAAAAAGAAAAAAAAATTATAAAAGAAAAACAAAAAAATGCATATTTTCCATTCAATAAGCAAGAAAGTGCAAAACAAGAAACAATAGCTGTCCCCATTTAATAGATAAAGAAACCAAGTCTCAGAGAAGTTAAGCAAATTCCCTGAGATCACACACATTGTAAATTATAATATTATGAGCACTTACAACCAAATCTTCCTGTCTATTAACTCATGCTATCTTATTATCTGTTAGAAAACTATTTGAGGTTGTTTTCCGTGTATATGATGGAAAGACTAACTATAGAATTTACAAATTCAAATATTTTAAAAAATATAACAATCAGTTCTTCTTATAGTAACTACAAAGAGTGAAACCCTTTGTGTGAGAGTCACTTCTGCTCCTTCAGTTCAGTTCATTTCATTTCAGTTGCTCAGTCGTGTCTGACACTTTGCCACTCCATGGACTGCAACACGCCAGGCCTCCTTGTCCATCACCAACTCCCAGAGTCCACCCAAACTCATGTCCACTGAGTCGGTGATGCCATCCAACATCTCATCCTCTGTCATCCCCTTCTCCTCCTGCCCTCAATCTTTCCCAGCATCAGGGTCTTTTCAAATGAGTCAGCTCTTCACATCAGGTGGCCAAAGTATTGGAGTTTCAGCCTCAGCATCAGTCCTTCCAATGAACACCCAGGACTGATCTCCTTTAGGATGGACTGGTTGGATCTCCTTGCAGGCCATGGGACTCTCAAGAGTCTTCTTTAACACCACAGTTCAAAAGCATCAACTCTTTGGCACTCAGCTTTCTTTGCAGTCCAACTCTCATATCCATACATGACTACTAGAAAAACCATAGCCTTGACTAGACAAACCTGCAGTCACCATCTGCAGTGATTTTGGAGCCCCCCAAAATAAAGTCTGCCACTGTTTCCACTGTTTCCCCATCTATTTGCCATGAAGTGATGGGACCAGATGCCATGATCTTAGTGTTCTGAATGTTGAGCTTTAAGCCAACTTTTTCACTCTCCACTTTCACTTTCATCAAGAGCCTTTTTAGTTCCTCTTCACTTTCTACCATAAGGGTGGTGTCATTTGCATATCTGAGGTTATTGGTATTTCTCCCAGCAATCTTGACTCCAGCTTGTGCTTCATCCAGCCCAGCATTTCTCATGATGTACTCTGCATATAATCTGCTCCTTATGGAACTGTATTTAGTTAAACCATGTGAAATGTCCAGTGTTTAAGATCACAACTAAATATAGGTAACTACATATAGTTCAACATGAATAGACATGAAATAAGGGGACCTGAGCTCTAGGTCAAAGATTGCAATGTTAAATTCAGCTGGTGATTATAAATGTGTATTAAAATAGCTAGCTCCAAAGTCTGGAGTGAAGAAAGTATTTCTAGTATGAACTTGTGTTACCTTTGGCCCCAGTGTTCAACTCCTTTATAGAATAACCTAAATTTGCATCAGGAGATCTGTTCTTCCCATTGGATACAAGCTGGTGGGACACTTCATTAAGATATTTTTTCTCTCTTTCCTGAGAAGGGTGGTACAAGATTCAAGCCAGATCAATAACACACTGGAAAGCTCTGGAGTGATTTCTGCCCTAACCCTTCCAACAAAGCATATTCCTGCAATTGCTCTTTAGTTCCTATCCTTTAAAGATTGATACCTGACCTCTTATTCCATTGTTTAAGCTCTCATATCCAAAACAATATTTTTTTTCAAATTGACTAAAAGTTAATTCTTCCAGTTAATTCTACTTAATTTCATTAAATTCTCTTAAATCTAATTAATTCTAGTGAATTCTGATTAGCCTCAATTTCTGATGCTTGGAACCAAAGAAATATAAAAGATCATTCATTTTATCAAGACATAGCTTACAGACTAAGGGTAGTGGATGAGACTGAGATATATGGGAAGGATAAAAATCAGGATAACAGAGTATTTGGGTAGAGAAATAACATAAATTTATGATACAAGCAGGTCTGAGATCATTTGGGACAGCATAGGGTACTAGTTTTTGTATCGGATGACGGGTTCTTAGATGTTTATTTTAAAATAAGTAAATACAGACAATCAAGTAAAATAAATAAATAAATATCTTAAATTAGTAGTCCTGACTTTTTTGGCACCAGGGAGCAGTTTTGTGAAAGACAGTTTTTCCATGGAAGGGGAAGTGGACAGGAACGGCTGGTGGATGATACAAGCACGTTACATGTATTATTTCTACTACTTTTACATCAGCTCCACCTCAGATTATCAGACATCAGATTGTGGAGGTTAGGGACCTCTGCCTTAAACCACAGACCACTGATGTAAATCTGTGATGAAACAAGAATTATGATTATCCTAAATTTTTACACTTAAAATGTATATTTGAAGAGGCATAAATTGTAAAAACAAAAATTTAATTAAGAAATGACTGAAAACAAAAATACAATTTGCTGCTCAACTAACCTCTCCAAGGACTTTAGATAAACAGTTGCAACAGCTATAGGAAAAACAGTTATGTTTATTCCAAAAAACTATGAAACTTGAAAATAAATATTGAATGAAATTATATTCACTGAGTTTCCTCTCTGGTCTTTCTGATCTTCTAGAGCATGATTCCTTAACTCAATAATGAAATGTATTTTAGCAATCTTATCAGTAGGGTCATCATCAAAAATCTTGTGTTCTTCACTTTTTAAATTAGTTTTCAACACAGTGTTATCCTTACAGAAGCCTAACTTGCTATTTTAGGAAAAAAGAAAAAGGGAGGGAGGGTGATATGCAAATGATTCTGATTGAAAGAAACAGTGAGGAGTGGATGATTACTATCTGAATAGACTCCAAGTCATGGCTTACATTGTTGATCATTGATCATAATACTAATCAAGTTTCTACCTAAAACTCTAAGAAAAAAATACTTTAAAAAATATCATTGTGAAGCTTAAAAATTTTGCACTGTTTAGCAAATATACAGGTATAATAGTCACAGAATGCCTAGGTCATAAGTAATATGACTGGTCAGCAGAAGAAAAGAAATACTGTATAAGTGTTCCAAATCCTATATGTTTTTATACATATCTGCATATATTTCTATGTGACTACATGTAGAACAACTGAATATCAGCTATACATCAAAAACTTAGATACGTTAAATTTTAGAATTGTAAAGAATTTAAATTCTTTAGTCACACTCTCTCATTTCCTTATTTTAAGAAAATAATGTATCTGAAAACTCTGTGGATTCCATAGTTTTGCTATTATTTTAAAAGATGAGAATTCTAAGGTCCACAAGAGTTAAGTAACTTGTTACATTACACGGCTAGTTGGTGGCCAACCTCAAAATGGAACTGAGGTCTCAACAGCTTAATATTCTTCCAACAAATATTTGTTGTGTGTTAGTCTCTCAGTCATGTCCAACTCTTTGTGACCACATGGACTGTAGCCCGCTAGACTCCTCTGTCCATGGAATTCTCCAGGCAAGAATACTGGACTGGGTTTCCTTTTCCAGGGCATCTCCCTGACCCAGAGATTGAACCCAGGTCTCCTGCATTGTATGCAGATTTTTTACTTTTTGAGTCAACATAACAACTATATATCAAGGGTTAGAGATGTGAAAAAAGATAATATCCCCAGAAGAAGACAATAAGCAAGCAAACAACAATAGCAAGGATCAGTAATTTAAATAATAACATGGTATTAAAATGTTGCAACTGGGGAATATGGTAGGCAGTAGTCTAAACCAAAAGACCATATTAAATAGGGTATTCAGAGAAGGGAGCTCTGAGAATTTAGGCCTGAGATATAAATCACAAAGAGGAAATCAACTGCCATAACTTATGTTATAAACAAGGAAAATAACAAAGGCACAGCCATGAATCCCTTTCCAAGGTAACATCTTAGAGAAACCATATTTTAACCTCTTCCCAACTGATCCTAAAAATCAAATCTTTCAATAAGACAATATGTGGCTTAGTTTCTCATCAAATCTCCCTAAAACAGAGAGATCACATATATATTTAACATACATACACAGAACTTCACAGTTTTATAAAATGCTTTAAATTAAACACCCTATTCTATTTGATGCTTACAATAATCCTATATAGTAAGCAAGGTAGTTATTATTGGAAGAAACCACAGTGGAGTGAAATGAACACTAGGTTTAAAATTAGGGTTTGAAGCTGGTCCTACCATTTAGCAACTTGATTCCTTAATTTATATAACTTGAACTCTGAAACCAGATTTCCTCATTGGTTCAACTAGATTTCTTCTTTTTGTAGGCTGATATAAGAATAAAGATAGTCTTTAAAATGGCAGTTGACTTATTAGGAAGTATGGAAGAATTTTAAATAACAGTTCTCAATAAACACAATTTTAAATTAAGGAATGAATATTAAACAATCAAAACTTTCAGTAGTATACTAAAGTCATAGTAGAAGTGTCCTAGAAATTAAAGTTTTGGCGTTTAGAGTTTTATTCTTCCTATTTTCTCCTAATATTGTCTAATTACATATGAACTGAGTCTTCATGCTACTGAAATATGGTGATGTCAGTGATATCAATTATTTCTAAATATCTACTAGCTATGGTTTGGACTTAGCTTTTTGTTGTAGTTGGTGTTGATATTGGGGTTTTTTTTTTCATTATTTACACTGGAGGTTAGTTTGTTTTTCATTTTTGTTTGCTTTACTTTGGGATTGTATGCAGGACTTCTGAACATACAGGAAGAATGGGAGAATTATGATATTAATGAAGCAGTGGTATTGGTTGCTTGGATTTTGTGCTAACTTACTCTCAGTTTAGAGGATTTATTCTTTATGAAGCTAGGGAATGCTAACATTTATAAGTAAACTAGAATACATATGTATGATGGTGTTTTCTCCTCATATTTTCATTTAAGCTATTTCATATTCATCGAAGTCATCCAACCAACCTTTCCCATCACTGATATCTGAAGGAAGAAAATTATTCTGTTTTTAAGATTTACTTAGAACTTTGAATACCTTCAACCCAAAAATATCCCAGTTGCTTTTTGAAATCTTTCCTCAAATGAACTCAGATTTATATAAGAATAATCCCATAGAGACAAAAGGAATAGTTTTCAAAGCTGTAACCATATAAAAACTGCACATCTTGCATGTTTATCAGACACCAACATTATACTCTTTATCTTAAAACTACACTAGAGAGTAGCTGTTACATGTCCTTGATCTCTGCATCAAATAGTCAGTACTGGTCCTCTGGAGGACAAAATGATGTAGAAGAAGCGATCAAGATGAAGTCCTAATATTAGAGAGCACCATGCAATGATATTCCATAATCCTTACAGTCATTTCAAATGTTAAATCACATCCATGCTACAATGAGGAAACTGAGATGCAGAAAAGATAAGTTGTTTATACACAAAAAGTGGGAGAATTGGCATTTGATCCTCAGTTTCTTCAGACAGGATCTTCCTATTGTATAGGGTCTTTCCAGTTTAGAATATCTTAAAGATTTCATAGCATGTTGCATATAGTAACTCATCTCCAGCCCGAGTTCATTTAGTTAGCAACGATGGAAACAGGAGGCCAAAGGCTAAGTTGAATCAGTTCAGCCAAACCTTTCCATACTCTTTAATCTCACAATTTCAGAACAGAACTCATTTTCTAGGGGAAAAAAAGGAGTTGGGAAGAATTTATAAGCACTAATTAATTTTTCAAATATATAGCTGTAAAAGGCAAATTGCTTTCCTGCTTTGTTCCTAGCTAAGGCTTATCATTTCATACACACGTCAAATGCTAATTGATGAAACTTTGAGAGAGGAAAGGAAAGAACCGTATCTCACTTTGAAATATCTTTGAGAACTGAAAATTAAATTGAACATAAAATAATTGGGGGTGGAAAGAAGCTCACATTCTTCATTTCAAACCAAGAGTTCATAAAAGACACCAACTGAAACCTCCCACCTGTTAGGCAATTTGAGAAGAAAGACCAATTTACTAATCTATTTTGGATTAATTCTAACATCTTTGATGATAAATTTACTTGTTTTCATTTGATAATTGTTTGTATCACTTTCCACACAGTAAACCTACCACTCAAAACAAGTTGGAAGTGTATTTTTAATAAAGCTAATTAGGCTTCAGGAACTTTGGAAGATTCCTCTGCAAAGCACATTAGCAGTTGGGTAATTTCTCCAGGGAAGAGTGGGAGGAGCTCTAGATCTTTCAAAATTCCAAATAGATCTTTATTGTCATTATGTCTTTTTTTTCCTTAACAATGTTAACTTCTTTAAGTGTCACTGAGAGAAAGAGCTATGGTTGTCTTGAAAATGAATTCTGATTCTTTGTTGTAAGCTCGCGATCATATATTCATGGTTAGAAACTGAACTATATTTCTGCCCAACTGCTTCGCAAATACATTTCATTTTATATAATTTGGAACTACCCAACGTGTAAATAGCTCAAGGCAATCCCCCTACCACAAAATAGGCAAGTCAATTCAAGTTTCCCACTCCATCAGTTGTTTAGTAGATGCAGCATACTGAAAATTGCAGAAGGGACCAAATTTATACGACTATTGAACACTTATGCACTCATTAATTTTTCCAGGCATTGCAGAAACCGTTTAATGTCACAGAGTTTGGCGACTAGTACATTGTTTCCATTTTCCTTTTTTAAGGTCACTGAAATGTTGTAGTGAAATAATGGTGCTCCAGTTGCCTCAAGTAATTAATGTGTCTCTAATGTGTCTTTCCAAAAGAACATGCTTTAGCTATTAGTGAAACTAGAGTCTCTTATTAGTGCTTCCATCAGCAACCAAAGATTTCTAGAATGTCATAGGTTTATGAAACTGAAGACTACAGCTTTATAACATTCCATTTTATATGATTTCTTTTAATATTATTGTAATTATCTTGAATACAGAACAATTAGCTGAGGCTAGTCCAAAATTATTTTGTCTGAAGAATTCACCAGTTTTAAAAAATGAAATTTTATTACTTTAGTAGTAACATATAATTATACCAACAAATAACTGTCAAACTCTTAGGCAGGATTTTTCAGCTAGAAACCAGCTTTTCTTTTACTGACTGCATGAATTGATTGAAAACATTTCCTAAAAAGAAATTTTTTTCTCTCTCTTTTTAACTGAAAAGTTATTTAGTTACAAAAGACACAATTTTTAACAGAAAATATAAAGAAAAAGTTCAAATGAATTCAAGAAGAATCATTACAAAGTCTGCATTTGTAAAAACTAAGATTGTACTAGAATGAAAAAAGATTCAGTCATTACTTCATAATTTACTGACATTTAATATATGTAAGATCCTTCTTACGTGTATTCAATATGTTATTGAACAAAATAATCCGTGACTAAGGGAGAGAGAAAATAAGCACGTTAGAGAGTGCTAATTGAAATACAAATGAGATAAATGAGGACAGGATGTGGGAAATGCTAGTGTTTAAATGCACAAGTTGTAATTCTAGATGGTCTGGCCAGGGTAGGCAGCACAGAGAAGGTAACAGGTGATGAAGATTTAAAAGAAGTAAGGAGGGAATCGTGCTGGGTCAAGAGCTACCAGCAGAGGGAAGGCAAGTGTAAGTCCCCAAAGTGTAAATATACTGGTAGACTTGAAAAACATCAAATGATTAACATGACTACAGGAGATTCAACAAAGGGGAGCACAAAAGAGATGAAAATAAAGAGGCAATTTGGGGTTGGTAAGGAGAAGTCAAACAGAAGGGACTTGGAAAGACTTTGGTATTTTTCTTAAACAAAAGGGGAGCCAGTGGAGAGTTTTGAGCAAAAGAGGGACATTGTCTAATATATTTTTGAAAGTAACTTCTGGCCATTGTGTTGAGAATAGACTACAGGAAGGCAGGGATAGAAGCATGGTGACCACGTGGGGGCTGTCGCACCAAACAAGGTAAGAAATGATGGCTGGAACCAGAAAAGAAGTAAAAGATACAGACTTCAATGACCTTTTTTGGAGAAGGCGATGGCACTCCACTCCAGCACTCTTGCCTGGAAAATCCCATTGACAGAGGAGCCTTTATTAAGATCCTATTGAGCCTTAAGTACTTTTGTTCTCTCCAGTGGTTTTTTTGTGCTGTTTATCATATATATTTTTGTAATATTTCTCCTTCAATAGACTGTGAGCACCTCAAAGACAGGGATCATATCTCATTCATTTTTCTTTTTTACTTTCAGAGTATTTTGCAGAATCTGAAGGAATTGTATAAGCTTATGTGAAATAAACAAGTTAAAATTCATCTCAATGAACAATGTTTGTATTTTTCACTTCAGAATAATATTTAGTATGCAATTGAGATGTAAAAAAGATAAGAGAGGGCTGAATATTAATAGACCAACCAAACTCACTAAACTATGAAGTAGCAAAATGGATATATTTTGTGCATTATTCCCTTGTGAAGTAATTCACATTTAATGGTAATCTGTAGCTCTTTAATAGTATCACATCTTTTCTACAAAAGTATAAGGAAATTTACATTCTTTAAAATTTTGTATTCTTGCATTCTTTAGCCTGTTAAAGACTGCTAAATCTTTGAGGTCCTAATTGGTTAAAAAAAAAAAAAAACTATTTTCAGAAGTAATTATTTAGAAGAGAAACAGTTCTTTCTAAAAAACCAGACAGCTGATAGGATGGAGTTACATTACATACAGAATTACATATGATACATGATGTAATACAGAATTACATTAGTATTCATGGGTGTTCTCCAAACCTAGTATTCTCCAAATCTAGGAGACACTATATTAGTTTAGGATTGCTGGATACAGTTTGAAAAATGTTTTATGTGTCACAAAGAATATAAAAATGTCAAAACCTTCCACCAAAAATAACTAAAAGGAATTGTAAAATAATGTTTTTTTTAATCTTTTTTTTAGCAATACAGAAAAGAATATTGATTTCCCTTTTAGAGTAATTTTTTTTTCTGATTGTAAACTGAATATAAATTGACTATGAAAAATGAAGAGTTTTTTTTTTTTTTAATCCCATAGTCTTTTTGCCAACAAAACATTTTGGTATATTTCTAACCTTTTTTGGTGTAAAAATTTGCATATTTCTTATTTTACAAAACTGAAATTGCATTATATGTAATCTAATAGTGTAATACTTTTAACTTGTCATATCTGACCATCTGCCCACGTCATTAAATATCTCTGAAGATATGTTTCACTGCATTTGTGTTACTGTTTTTCCATTGTTTTAAGCTGATCAAATATATAATGAGCACCTACTCTGCACTAATACGCTAAGCACTAGACACAGACTCATGGAGTACTTGCTCTTGCCGAGAGCTTACATTCAACCAATAGTGAGGTAAGCTGCGATGAATGCTAAAAGGACACTATGGAAACAGTGGCCCACCTAACTAAGTCCAGGAAAATCAGGCTGAATTGAAGATGAGACCTGCAGGATAAGCAGGAGAGTGTTCCAGGCAAAGGTCTCTGATCTAGAAGACCATGTCTCGGTCAAGGTATTGAAAGAAGTTTATTGTGGCAAGAGGAAAAATAAAGTAGTTAGGAATCTGGTATGGAGTTTGAGGTTCCAAACGACAGCATCCATCAAACAGCTTAATATATAGGTCTAGTGTTCAATATATTAAGATGTTTAATGGAAGCTGTCATTTATGTAGATTTAGTGTTCAATGGGGCTTCCCTGGTGGCTCAGATGGTAAAGAATCTGCCTGCAATGTGGGAGACCCAGCGTCAATTGCTGGGTCAGGAAAATCCCCTGGAAAAGGGAATGGCTACCCACTCCAGTATTCTTACCTGGAGAAGTCCATGGACAGAGGAGCCTGGTGAGCTACAGCCCTGGAGTCACAAAGAGTAGGAGATGACTGAGTGACTAACATTCGTGTTCAGTAGAGGTCACTGAGCTATAGACAGGGATTTGGGAGAGTTTAATATGTATCTGGTGATTATTCTATTAACCAATCTAAAATCATTTGATTATTTCAGGAATGCAAGAATGTATTATATACATGGTTTGTGTATTACAATAATATGACATTTTAAATAGTAAGTACAAAAGTATAATTTAAGCAATAAATATTTGTTATTTGAATATTATAACAATTATTAGTGATTATTGTTGGAGCTACAAGCTGGTACATTAAAGAGTCTAATTTTTCTCAGATTATCAAAACTGAGCAAAAATTAAGAACACAAAAACTTAAGAAAATACCAAAAGTTATTTTCTTTTCAAAAGTATATTCTTTCTAGATTTCAGCTGAAAACAAATAATAAACAAAAAATAAAAAAATTCTAAAAGTTTAAAACATTAAAAGATGATAAGTACTATTTAAAAAGTAGAGAAAGAAAGTAAGAATGTGGGGTAGGAGAGGAGGGGGCTGTAATTTTTAATAGAATGGTCAGAGGAGGTCTACTAAGATTTTCAAGCCAAGATTTCATGGAGATGTGGGAGTAAGTCACATAGATATCAGGGTTAGATGTTTCCAGACAGAAGAGCAAGGAAACCAGTGAGGCTGGAACAGAGATAGCATAGAATGGGGGATTATAATTGGAGATAAAGTCAGACAGGTAGAGGGGGTGGGTGGGCAATGGTGTGGAGTTTCAGAGTTCATTCTAAGGAATTCGGGTTTTACTCTGAGTAAAACAGGGCTTCCCTGCTATATTCAGGTGGTGAAGAATCTGCCTGTAATGCAGGAGACCTGGGTTTGATTCCTGGGTTGGGAAGCTCTCCTGGAGAAGGGAATGGCAACCCACTGAGTATTCTTGCTTGGGAAATCCCATGGACAGAGGAGCCTGATAGGCTACTGTCCCTGGGATCGCAAAGAGTCGGACGCAACTTTCTTTTTCTGACTAAATTGAAAAATTAATCCTGCAATGTGGGAGACCTGAGTTCAGTTCCTGGATTGGGAAGATCCTCTGGAGAAGGAAATGGCTACCCACTCCATATTCTGGCATGAAGAATTTTGTGGACTGTATAGTCAAACTGCAATATTATTAGATGCTTTGAGTGCTAATGGACACTTGTAGTCAGTAACTGCATGCTTATTAAGTTGGGGCTTAAATTGTCTTCAAGTAAAAAATTATATAAAGATTTATTTCCAAAACTGCCCTATCAAGTAAGCTGGAGAAGGAAATGGCAACCTACTCCAGTATTCTTATCTGGAGAATCCTGTGGACCGAGGAGCCTGGTGGGCTGCTGTCCATGGGGTCGCACAGAGTCAGACACGAGTGAAGCAACTTAGCATGCATGCATGCATGCATGCACTGGAGAAGGAAATGGCAACCCGCTCTAGTATTCTTGCCTGGAGAATCCTGGGCACAGGATGCCTGGTGGGCTGCCGTCTATGGGGTAGCACAGAGTTGGACACGACTGAAGCGACTTAGCAGCAGCAGCAAGTAAGCTAACGATTTCAGTTTTGAAGATGAGAAGCATCTTTACTTTGTTAGAAAAAGTAAATCTTTTGTTCCAGTAGTCCTTTTTTTTGTTCGTTTTTATGATTTTTACTTTTAATTGAAGGAAAATTGCTTTACAATGTTATGTTGGTTTCTGCCATACAAAATGTGATCAGCCATAAGTGTGTGTGTGTGTGTGTGTGCATATATATATATATATAGGTACACTATTTATATATATATTTATCTGCCCTTCCTCTTGAGCCTCCCTCCCACTGCACCCCCATCCCACCCCTCTAGGTTATCACAGAGCACTGGTCTGAGCTCCCTGTGTTGTTACAGCACCTTCCCACTAACTATTTTACATATGATAGTATATATGTCAATGCTACTCTCAATTCGTCCCACCCTCTCCTTCCTCTGCTGTGTCCACATGTGAAAGAATGAAGTTATAACACTTCCTAGCACTACACACAAAAATAAGCTCAAAATGGATTAAAGATCTAAATGTAAGGTCAGAAACTTTAAACTCTTAGAGGAAAATGTAGGCAGAACACTCTTACATAAATCTCAGCAAGATCCTCTTTGACCCACCTCCTAGAGTAATGGAAATAAAAACAGAAGTTAAAAAATGGGACCTAATTAAATTTAAAAGCTTTTCCACAGCAAAAGAAACTACAAACAAGATGAAAAGACAATCCTCAGAATGGGAGAAAATAATTGCAAACAAAACAACTGACAAAAAATTAATCTCCAAAATATACAAGCAGCTCATGCAGCTCAATATCAGAAAAACAACCCAATTAAAAAAATAGACAGAAGACCTAAACAGACATTTCTCAGAAGAAGCCATACAGATGGTTAATAAACACATGAAAAAATGTTTAATGCCACTCATTATTAGAGAGATGCACATCAAAACTACAATGAGATACCACCTCACACTAGTCAGAATGGCCATCATCAAAAAATGAACAAACAGTAAACGCTGGAGAGGGTATGAGGAAAAGGGAGAAAAGGGAACTCTTTTTTCTTAAGATACAGATGATGTATAATATAAGTTTCAGGTGGACAGCATACTATTCACAGTGTATAGTTATTATAAAACATTGGCTATTTTCCCTGTGTTGTACAATATAGTCTTGTAGTTTATTTTCCACATAGCAATTTGTACATTTTAGTCCACTACTCCTATCAGGACCTTCCCCCTTCTCCTCTCCCCACTGGTAGCCACTAGTTTATTCTCTATGAGTTTGTTTCTTTTTTATCACATCTGCCAGTTTGTTTTCTTTTACCTGCTAGTTTGTTGTTTTTTTTTGGGGGGGAGGGATTCCATCATTTATTTAACTATTCACCCTCTTGTTATACATTTAGATTGCATTCTCATTTTCACCATTGGAAACAGCACTGCAAGGAAGTTGTTTTTTTGTTTTTTTGTTTTTTTAATACAAGAAGCTTTGGCTACACTTAGAATTGCCACCTTTCCACTGGTCTTTTCTAAACTAAATCCTGTCCACTTTTCTTCCAGAACTGTCTGGACTTTGTGTCTTCCACAAATTGATCTGACAGTAGTATGGCAAGTGGCTTTCGTCCACTATCTTGTTCCTACTTCCTTATGTACAACACTGCTTAACAGTTATTTACTACGTACTTCATTTAGGTTCATCTTTCATCCTCAAATACCTGAACACCTTAACCAGGAGAAACAGTCATACCTCTCTTATCCTCTGGTACTACTGACATTTTGGCTGATGGTTATTCGTTGTGAGCTGCTTTCCTGTGCGCTAGAGGATGTTCAGCAGAATCCTTGGTCTGTACCTAGGAGGTGCCAGTAGCAAATCTCTGTATCCCATAGCACCCACCCCCCAAGTTGTGACAACCAAAATCATCTTTAGACATTGCCTACTGTCCCTTGGGGGACAAAAATCATTCCAGTTTAAGAACGATTGCTTTATATCATATCCTCTAGTCTGGAGTAGAAGAAAACCTTCTTTTTTAGATAATTCAACCAATTTATTCAGTCAATAATTAATATACATATGAATTAGATTCAGATCTCCAAAATCCTAATATAACACACTAGGTGGCTGCTTGCTCTGTCTTCACTGTCAGTGTTCATAAAGAACAAAGTATTCTAGTTGTTAAGGAGAGAAATCAATGCAAAATTGATCCAAATAACTACCTAGGTAATAATTTTTAATGTTTTTATAACAGAAGAATTTCCAAACTACTCTTAGTTACTATAAAACAAGTTGTAGCATTTACCTATTTGTATTACAGTTCTTCTTTTTGCTTGCTTGCTTGCTAAGTCTCTTCAGTCGTGTCCGACTCTGTGCGACCCCATAGACAGCAGCCCACCAGGCTCCCCCATCCCTGGTATTCTCCAGGCAATAACACTGGAGTGGGTTGCCATTTCCTTCTCCAATACATGAAGTGAAAAGTGAAAGTGAAGTTGCTCAGTCATGTCCGACTCTTAGCGACCCCATGGACTGCAGTCCACCAGTCTCCTGCATCCATGGGATTTTCCAGGCAAGAGTACTGGAGTGGGGTGCCATCGCCTTCTCCGACAGTTCTTCTTTAGATGGGTGGTATTACATAAACATCTTGATTTTTTGATTCTTTTGACACTCAAAGCATGGTCCAGAGACCAGAAGTGGTGACATAAGCTGGAGTCTGTCAGAAATTCAGAATCTCAGGATTACCCCAAATGGAATCAGAATCTTTAACAAGATCCCCAGAGATTTGTATACACAGTAAAGATTGAGAAGACTTAGATGATTCTTCTCCCCCACTTTTCACTCTAAATTTAGTAAAATAAAATTATCTTCTGTCCAGATAGGACTCTTTCATATTTTTATGCTAGTAATTCTTTTATATTTATCAACTTATTTGAAAATGACAGAAAATTAGATATAGCCAGCAGAATAGCCAGTGTTTTATTAAAAGTGCTTTGAAACATCAATTAGCTGAATCATGTATTTATCTATTAAGACAAAATTGAGATTTAGCTGGTATATAATTAGTATTTCAATTAATGTGGCTATAAGCATTTCCCTTGTGGCTCAGCTGATAAAGAATCTGCCTGCAATGCAGAAGACCTGGGCTCAGTTCCTGGGTTGGGCAGGTGCCCTGGAGAAGGGAAAGGCTACCCATCCCAATATTCTGGTCGGGAGAATTCCATGGACTGTATAGTCCATGAGGTCACAAAGAGTTGGAAATGACTGAGTGACTTTCACTTTCATATGTAGATAAACATATTTCAGGAGATTCTTGATCCTTGTTCTTCAATATTTCTTACTTTTTCAATATAATAATGTTCTGCTACCAGATATATTACTTTTGCAATAATTTTGTACAATTTTGTTTTTTTTAAAAAAATGAACTTTAGACTTGGAAAGTGGTTTCCATGGCTAATCCATTTTTGTATTATGCTTAATGAGTTTTAGCGTCAAATACATTTTCAAATACAGCATCATTTTAAACAAAAATAACTTTTACTTGAAGAATCCCTTCCCTTCCCTCCTGATAATTTTATTCTCAATTTAGCACTGGTGAGGGCAGCAAGCATGATATTGAAAGTCAAAGAAAAAGGAGGAATCGTAAGAGTATTTTCTGTTTTCTTTTCCTGTTCACCACCTACATTTAAAAACACACAGTGACTTTCCACAGTGCAGAAATGCTAGTGACTGAGTTCAATAAAGTCATTTCTTTCTTGCCGCTGAAAAAACTAAAAGATGGTTTTGCCTAGAGCTTCACATTAACTGAGAAATAGATGAGAGAGAGGTGATATGCAAATTTAAAAGGTGACTTTTTTAAGGATCCTTCTCAGTCTCATTTTTTGGAATTAAATACCCAGATGATGAAGGACCAGATGGCCAAAGCCCTGTAGAGTTGGGAAACCTAACATCCTTGTTATTCTGTGCCCTCAAATCTCCAATTTAAAAATCAAAACACAGGGAGAGAGAATGGATTGGAATGTGAGGCAGCTCCGCAGAGACAGAAGTGTAACTGCTGAGTGTCTCCCTGCCATTTTATCTGCCAAAGGCAAAAACCTGACTGCTCCTGCAGTTCCCTGGTCTCCCCCTATGAGAATTATATATACATACACCCCAAAGTGCTGGAAAAACCAAATTCCTACCTTGAGTAAAGGGAGACATAGAAGACATTGAATGGCAAAGAGAGAACACAGTTCTTTATTTTCTTTGTAAAGAACGTAAGTGCAAAATAGAAATACACAGGGGAAGATCATGTTAGTAATATAAATGAGTTCAGCATTTGTCGTGATGTAAACATTTACATTACTTTTGAGTGACAGATGCAGAAAACATTGCCTCCCACACTAGACAGCCAGAGCTTTTCCTCTGCAGATTTACACAGGCTCAATAACCTATCCTTACTTCATCTCACAGTCTGTTCTGACCTTTACAGCTTTGCTTCTTTTATTGTCTCTTATTCTCCAGTGTCTGATGCCTTTATTTTACAGTTCTACATTCCGTCAAACTGAATTCTTCTTACACATTATTAATTCTTTATCCAATTATCCATATAGCTGTGAACATGTACATTTTCAAAGAACATTTAATGAACTGAGACTTAGTTGACTTAATAATTGAAGCATATATTAAAAGAATATGTGTGCTTCATAGAGATTTTGTGGATGTCTCTGAAATCCTCTGGTAATATATTTTTCATGAGAATGGAAAGGTTTGTTTTTTAATATTTAAGAATGAAAAGAGAAAGAAATAAAGAACAGATATTAGATAAAGAGAAACAACAAAAAAGAGACAAATCCATAAAAAAATATGATATAGATGTACACCCAGAATACCCTTGGCTATAAAAAAAAACTTTAGTGTTTATCCTTTGAATCCTTATTTCTAGTAATTTGGGCTTCCATTTACTGATAGTAATAGGTGAAATTTCCAACATCTGATGGATCATCAAAAAAGCAAGAGAGTTCCAGAAAAACATCTATTTCTGCTTTACTGACTATGCCAAAGACTTGACTGTGTGTATCACAATAAACTGTGGAAAATTCTGAAAGAGATGGGAATACCAGACCACTTGACCTGCCTCTTGAGAAACCTATATGAAGGTCAGGAAGCAACAGTTAGAACTGGACATGGAACAACAGACTGGTACCAAGTAGGAAAAGGAGTACGTCAAGGCTGTATATTGTCTCCCTGCTTGTTTAACTTCTGTGCAGAGTACATCATGAGAGATGCTGGGCTGGAGAAGCACAAGCTGGAATCAAGATTGCCAGGAGAAATATCAATAACCTCAGATATGCAGATGACACACCACCCTTATGGCAGAAAGTGAGGAAGAATGAAAGAGCCTCTTGATGAAAGTGAAAGAGGAGAGTGAAAAAGTTGGCTTAAAGCTCAACATTCAGAAAACTAAGATCATAGCATCTGGTCCCATCACTTCATGGCAAATAGATGGGGAAACATTGGAAACAGTGGCTGACTTTATTTTGGGGGGCTCCAAAATCACTGTGGAGTGATATGATGGTGATTGCAGCCATGAAATTAAAAGAAGCTTGCTCCTTGGAAGGAAAGTTATGACCAACCTAGACAGCATATTAAAAAGCAGAGACATTACTTTGCCAACAAAGATCCATCTAGTCAAGGTTATGGTTTTTCCAGTGTTCATGTATGGATGTGAGAGTTGGACAATAAAGAAGGCTGAGCACCGAAGAAATGATGCTTTTGAACTGTGGTGTTGAAGAAGACTCTTGAGAGCCCCTTGGACTGCAAGGAGATCCAACCAATCAATCCTAAAGGAAATCAGTTCTGAATGTTCATTGGAAGGACTGATGCTGAAGCTGAAACTCCAATACTTTGGCCACCTGTTGTGAAGAACTGACTCATTGAAAAAGACCCTGGTGCTGTGAAAGATTGAAGGCAGGAGGAGAAGGGGATGACAGAGGATGAGATGGTTGGATGGTATCACTACCTCAATGGACATGAATTTAAATGCACCCCGGGAGTTGGTGATGGACAAGGAAGCCTGGTGTGCTGCAATCCATGCGGTTGCATAGAATTGGACATGATTGAGCAACGACCTGAACTGAACCAACTCTGAACTAGGCATCTAGTTTTCCTTCTTTTCTTCCATTTGCACCTTCCAGCACTTTCTTCTCTTGCTTAAGCATTTTGAGAAAAGATTTAGAAGTTGTAGAATGCAAATATATAGACTCAGAACAAGATCAAGTCGGACCTTCTTTTATCCATCCAGTGCTTTCAGGATCTCTTCAGTTCTCTGGGCTTTCACATTTACTCCCTAATCTTCCCTTATCTTTTATAAGTGAATGGAAATAATTATTCCAACACAACAGACTGAATTTTAATGCAACAGATAAGTTTCAAAGCAGCTAAGTTGCCATTCCCTTGTTTACTTTCTTTTAATGCTTTTCCATTTCCTAAAAGTATTGAAAAACATTTACTTCTTTCTCACCATTCTTTATTCTTTAAATGAGACCAGATCATGACCTAAAGGACTAAATGGGTGAGATTATTCTGAGTACCATTGAAAAAGACAGGAATTTTGGAGATGATGATCACTTGACTAGAGCGACAGAGTGTAGAATAATGAAATGTGAAACAGAGAAAGCAAAACTACTGCACACACATTCGTGTGGTTGAATGCTCAAGGATATCCTGGAGGAGAGAAAGCACTCCCCTCCAACCTCCACTCTATAAAATATCATTATTATTATATGTCCACCATCTTGGTAATTTTGACTAATGGATTTGTAAGATTCTTGTAAGAGACAGAATTTTGATGATTAAAAAAGTTGTCATTTAGTCTGTTCATAACAAAGACTCTCCATTATCATCACTATCAGAGTCTTGGGAATAAAATAAGAACATTAGAGCACTTTTTGCCAGTCACCAGTAGCAGACCCAAGAGGCTCTTGTTCCCACAGAGAGACAAGGGCAATTAGACTTATTGTTCACCACCCTTCAAAAAACTCTCAAGTAATTTCCAGTAACAGACTTAAAACCTATTTCCCCTCCTTAGCCATTCAATATGATAAATTCAAAGACTTCCAGAGAAACAATGTATAAGAAGCCCTAATTGTTAAAATTGGATTTTTAGCAAAGCTTTTGCATTTTTTCCAAGTGCTCAATAGGATTAAATATTCATCAGCTGAAATGAACAAATGCCTGCAAACCCAGTGCCCTGTGTGCTTACTTCACGGCTTCCCAAACATTTACACTGCTAACAAACTATTTATTGTAGGAATGTTGGGGGATTCAGAGTATCTAATATTCAGCCCTAGCGGCTCAGTGGTAAAAAATCCACCTTCAATACAGGAGACCAGGATTCAATCCATGAGTCAGGAAGATCCCCCAGAGAAGGAAATGGCAACCCATTCCAGTATTCTTGTCTGGGAAATCCTATGGACAGGGCAGCCTGGTGGGCTATAGTCCATGGGGCTGCAAAAGAGTTGAAAATGACTGAGTGAGTAAACAACAATATTCAGCAGCATTAACAAAATTTTTAGAAGCACACATAAAGACTGGGCACACAATCCTGCAGACTAGAATGTGGAAGATCATAAAAAAAAGAGAGAGAGACTAATTTCCTTGGTTCCTTCTGCTATCCTAGATCCAACCTAAGGTCACTGTCTACTTCTAATTTCCAGTAGAACCAGAGAAAGCAGCAAAGCTCACTAGATCACTAGAGATCTAGGGATCACTAGAACAAGCATCAGCTGAAAATTACTAGTAAGTAGATATAACATGTAGTCGTATCCTCAAGACTGAAATTAACAACAAATGAAGTAAATCAACATATATAGATACAAACTAGGATACATTGCTGCCCTGGGGGGTTTTTATTGTTATCATCCAAAAAACTTCACTATAAAATGCCCATTTTTCATAATAACTTAATTTCAGTTTAAAAATATGTATGTGTGCAAATACAGGCATTTCCCCCTAACAAATGGCTTATATTCTAATAATTAGTTAATAAACCATATAAATCAAGGCCAACATTCAGGTCACAAATAAAGTCACATATTCTATAAATTGAATAGTAGTTTTCCAAAATAATTGCTGAATTTTTATCCAGCATTGAATATTTATGAACCCTTTAACTGACAGTGGATCTTCTTATCACAACTTCTTAGCTCTAAAAATAAATCTTTTTAAAAATAGTCTTTCAAAAATAGAAAGCATTTTAAAAATATCTGGTATGATTTGTTCCTTTTATGATTTTGAGCAACTGTTATGAATATTCTCTTTGTAATACGCTGATAATTTTTTAGATGGTGTGGGACATGGGATTGTATAGGCACTGCTGTTGCTGCTGCTGCCGCCGCCAAGTCGCTTCAGTCGTGTCCGACTCTGTGCGACCCCATACATGGCAGCCCACCAGGCTCCTCCGTCCCTAGGATTCTCCAGGCAAGAACACTGGAGTGGGTTGCCAGTTCCTTCTCCAATATAGGCACTACTCACTGTTTTTGTTCATTTATCAAGTCTTTTGAAGTTGAGTGAAACAAAGGCAGCTACAAAATCTCCATAGCAGAATTCCATGAGAACTTCCAAACAAAATTATCTAACAAAATTATTTAGTAAATTAAAGCCAGAGTTCCTCTTCTGATAGTCTTATCCTCCAAAAATGCATTTTTTTGTTGTTTTCAGTGATTTGTGCAGACTTCCCCTTTTAAAAAAATTGATTCTAATGCCTTTAAAATTATCTGAAAATCAGAAATACATGAAAGAGATTACTGCTGCTGCTGCTAAGTCGCTTCAGTTGTGTCTGACTCTGTGCGACCCTATAGACGGCAGCCCACCAGGCTCCTCTGTCCCTGGGATTCTCCAGGCAAGAATACTGGAGTAGGTTGCCATTTTCTTCTCCAATGCATGCATGCATGCTAAGTCTCTTCAGTTGTGTCCAACTCTCTATGGACAGCAGCCCACCAGGCTCCCCCATCCACAGGATTCTCCAGACAAGAATACTGGAGTGGGTTGCCATTCCCTTCTCTGAAAGAGATTACTGAGTGTTCTTAAATCCAGTATTGGACTAGACTTTCTATTGACTGAGCCATATAAAAAATTTTAGAGGAAGAGGTTAACTTGTAGACTTGTGTCCTGTAGAGATGTGAAATATACAGTATAATTCCCCCCAGCTGCCAAAGATGGCCACATCCTAATCCCTGAAACCTGTGGATATATTATCTTACCTAGTAAAAGGGATTTTGCAGATATAACTAAATTAGGAGATGGAAAGATAAGCCCAGTTTGTCTAGGAGGGCCCAATGTTCAGGCTAATGTCTTGATCTTTCAGAAGTTTTGCATAATGTTGTACTGAATAAAATCTAGGCAAATAAAATACTGATGTATATATTCAACATTTCAATATATATTTGAAGTCTTTATTGAGTACAGTTCAGATGCTTTGAATTTTAACTTTCAATGAACATTTTATATTTATGTTTTACATTTATATCCAGAACTTCAGAGGGTTTGGGAGCAGAATTGTGCTTTGTGGGGAGTTGTAGCCATAAAAGTAGTGGTTATATAGTTCTCTTGCCAATGAATAGATAGATGTCTTATGACTCACTTGACATTAGCATAGTACATCTGCATTCTTGAAGGAAATCCAATCATAAGTGACTTTCTGAATTTGACTCTATATCTTTTCCTGTAGTCTCCTAAGTCAAGGATATATTTACACAGATCTCACCAATTTCAGTTGTAGAATTTGAAAAAGAAATGAAGTAAAAATTCCCAAAGTCATTTTCAAATCTAAGTCTCCATACATCATTTTTATTTGGTCCAGGCAACAAGAAAGTAGTCAGCGAGTTTAATGTTTGCTTTCACTACTTAGGTCATTTAATAAATACTTATTCAGTTCCTGCTGTGGGACTGACACTGTTCTAGGCACAAAGGTTATGGCAATAACCAACAGGCTTTACTGGTATAGAGCTTAATTGCCAGTGGAGTAAAATAAACACATAAATCAATATAACTATAGTGTCAAGTTGCATAATCATTACTAAAAATATTTAGCAGGATAAGTAGGAAATAAGAATCTACTCCAATATCTCAAACATCTCTTCTTTTAGAATTATTATTTTTTTTAATTTTATTTTTAAACTTTACAATATTGTATTAGTTTTGCCAAATATTGAAATGAATCCACCACAGGTATACTCATGTTCCCCATCCTGAACCCTCCTCCCTCCTCCCTCCCCTACCCTCCCTCTGGGTTGTCCCAGTGCACCAGCCCCAAGCATCCAGTACCGTGCATTGAACCTGGACTGGCGACTCGTTTCATACATGATATTATACATGTTTCAATGCTATTCTCCCAAATCTCCCCACCCTCTCCCTCTCCCACAGCTTCCATAAGACTGATCTATACATCGGTGTCTCTTTTGCTGTCTCATACACAGGGTTATTGTTACCATCTTTCTAAATTCCATATATATGCGTTAGTATACTGAATTGGTGTTTTTCTTTCTGGCTTACTTCACTCTGTATGATAGGTTCCAGTTTCATCCATCTCATTAGAACTGATTCAAATGTATTCTTTTTAATGGCTGAGTAATACTCCATTGTGTATATGTACCACAGCTTTCTTATCCATTCATCTGCTGATGGGCATCTAGGTTGCTTCCATGTCCTGGCTATTATAAACAGTGCTGCGATGAATGTTGGGGTACACGTGTCTCTTTCCCTTCTGGTTTCCTCAGTGTGTATGCCCAGCAGTGGGATTGCTGGATCATAAGGCAGCTCTATTTCCAGTTTTTTAAGGAATCTCCACACTGTTCTCCATAGTGGCTGTACTAGTTTGCATTCCCACCAACAGTGTAAGAGGGTTCCCTTTTCTCCACACCCTCTCCAGCATTTATTGCTTGTAGACTTTTGGATCGCAGCCATTCTGACTGGCGTGAAATGGTACCTCATAGTGGTTTTGATTTGCATTTCTCTGATAATGAGTGATGTTGAGCATCTTTTCATGTGTTTGTTAGCCATCTGTATGTCTTCTTTGGAGAAATGTCTATTTAGTTCTTTGGCCCATTTTTTTTTTTTTGCTTTTTTTTTTAATTAATTTTATTTTATTTTTAAACCTTACATAATTGTATTAGTTTTGCCAAATATCAAAATGAATCCACCACAGGTATACATGTGTTCCCCATCCTGAACCCTCCTCCCTCCTCCCTCCCATACCATCCCTCTGGGTCATCCCAGTGCACCAGCCCCAAGCATCCAGCATCGTGCATTGAACCTGGACTGGCATCTCGTTTCATACATGACATTTCACATGTTTCAATGCCATTCTCCCAAATCTTCCCACCCTCTCCCTCTCCCACAGAGTCCATAAGACTGTTCTATACATCAGTGTCTCTTTTGCTGTCTCGTATACAGGGTTATCGTTACCATCTTTCTAAATTCCATATATATGCGTTAGTATACTGTATTGGTGTTTTTCCTTCTGGCTTACTTCACTCTGTATAATAGGCTCCAGTTTCATCCACCTCATTAGAACTGATTCAAATGTATTCTTTTTAATGGCTGAGTAATACTCCATTGTGTATATGTACCACAGCTTTCTTATCCATTCATCTGCTGATGGACATCTAGGTTGCTTGCATGTCCTGGCTATTATAAACAGTGCTGCGATGAACATTGGGGTACATGTGTCTCTTTCCCTTCTGGTTTCCTCAGTGTGTATGCCCAGCAGTGGGATTGCTGGATCATAAGGCAGTTCTATTTCCAGTTTTTTAAGGAATCTCCACACTGTTCTCCATAGTGGCTGTAACTAGTTTGCATTCCCACCAACAGTGTAAGAGGGTTCCCTTTTCTCCACACCCTCTCCAGCATTTATTGCTTGTAGACTTTTGGATCGCAGCCATTCTGACTGGTGTGAAATGGTACCTCATAGTGGTTTTGATTTGCATTTCTCTGGTAATGAGTGATGTTGAGCATCTTTTCATGTGTTTGTTAGCCATCTGTATGTCTTCTTTGGAGAAATGTCTATTTAGTTCTTTGGCCCATTTTTTGATTGGGTCATTTATTTTTCTGGAGTTGAGCTGGAGGAGTTGCTTGTATATTTTTGAGATTAGTTGTTTGTCCGTTGCTTCATTTGCTATTATTTTCTCCCATTCTGAAGGCTGCCTTTTCACCTTGCTAATAGTTTCCTTTGTTGTGCAGAAGCTTTTAAGTTTCATTAGGTCCCATTTGTTTATTTTTGCTTTTATTTCCAATATTCTGGGAGGTGGGTCATAGAGGATCCTGCTGTGATGTATGTCGGAGAGTGTTTTGCCTATGTTCTCCTCTAGGAGTTTTATAGTTTCTGGTCTTATGTTTAGATATTTAATCCATTTTGAGTTTATTTTTATGTAAGGTGTTAGAAAGTGTTCTAGTTTAATTCTTTTACAAATGGTTGACCAGTTTTCCCAGCACCACTTGTTAAAGAGATTGTCTTTAATCCAATTATTTTTAGAATATTTTAGAATAATTTTAGAATTATTTTTAATCTGTATTATTTATATAGTATTTCAAATTTTACACTTGTTATATCCTGAGCTTTTTAAAAATTATTATTATTCTTTACAATTGTGCCAGTTCTTTGGCTTCTTGCATCTATTTTTAAATGGAGTGTCCACTTGAATTATTCTGAATTATTAACTAGTTCAACACCTTCAGAGGATATTAAGTATATAATATACTAAGTATATTAAGTCAATGCTAAAAGACTTCAGTAAAAAAAATGCCACCATTTTTAGTGCTCTTGACAACAGAGATGAAGAGACAAACACTAATGGTATAGTAAATAAAACCTGAAGTATGAATTTAGCAATGCAAACATTATGTTTCTATGTTAGCATTTCCAATGGATTTTGTTCTATGAGGCCAAAAATTGTTAGCCCACAATAATCGTTCCTTCTCTGAGAACAGTTCCAGGCAAGAAGGGCTGGACCACTAACAGCTCTGCCTTGCTGCATCACCCTATATTCAGCTACTTTATCTGAAAGGTCCAGCAGTGGACCCTTGATGTGAACTGAACCAATCATATTCTTTTTTCTTTCTCAGGTCTATGATATTCATAACAAAGGGACCCAGAAGCAGTGTTAGAACCAAGTCATTTTAAATGACAATTGTTCAGATATGCTCTGTAAGGTAATGTATTTCTTGATTCTTCATTATCCATTTCTTTTGTGGTTCATGAGATAGCCTAATATTATTGAAAAACCTTCACTTTCTAATTTAAACTAGTGAGAATCCTTTATATTGCTTAATTTTGCCACAGATAACATCATATTAAATGTTGAAAGACTGAAAGCTTTCTCCCTTAGATCAGGAATAAGACAAGAATGCTCACTTTTGCCACAACTATTCAACATCATCTTTGAAGTCCTAGATAGAGCAATTTGGCAAGAAAAAGAAATAAAATGTACCCATATTGAAATGGAAGAAGTAAAATCATCTCTATTCACAGATGTCTTATTTCTCTATGTAGGATATCACAAAGAATCAACCATATAAGAAATTATTAGAGCTAATAAAGAAATTCAACAAAGGGGTGGGGCACAAGATTAATTTACAAACCTCAGCTGTGCTTATTACACACTTCTAGCCATGTGCCATCCAGTAGGGTAGCCACCAGCCACTTGTAGTTACTGAGCACTTGAAGTGTGGCTACTTAAATTATGCGCTGTTACTGTAAAATATACCCAATAATTTTTATATTGATTCTGAACTGAAATGCTAATATGTTGTATATGTTGGGTTATACAAAATGTTATAAACTTAATTTTATATGTTTTTTTACCTTTTTAATGTGGCTACTAGAAAACTTAAAATTACTTATAAGGCCCAGGCTCACATTATCTATTAAACAGCACTACCTCTATACTCTGTGGAAGGATATAATCCCATTCAAAACAAAATTGGATAACTCTGCGTCCTAAAACTTCCTTAGTATGGCTTTTAAATGATTACAAATGTAACATGCTGGAAAATGTAGCCAAGCTGAATATGCATACTGAATTCAGAATTCTCTACTCAGCCTCCTCTCATTCTGGAACTGTCAATGCAGGGACAACTGTCCTTCCTGCCTTAGCCCTTCCTTCCCTAAGGGTGCACTTAGCATTTTAATCCTTGGGCTAAAGTCTTTTTGCTACTACTAATAAAAATGACATAACTCCATAAGTAATTTATGTAGTTATCATGAACACTTTGAGAACTTTTCCAAGATACAAGGAATAAATTTATCTCCTTTTATGATATGTTTAGGTCAAAAAGGAAAATCACAAGGTCTCTGAAAAATCAGGGACCAGCTATCTTAGAATGCACATTATAAGTTATCTCATTTTTACATAGATTCCCAAATACAGTGCCACCAACAAATTGATATCCCCTCCATGTAGGTAGATTAAAATACTTAAGAGACTTTTAAATGGTCTTAGGTGTTCCATTAGGAATTACATTGACTCCACTCCAAAAACAATTCCCCTTTTACTCTTTATATAAGAAGCTAGCTTTCTTTTCATCATGCCACTTATCACTATCTGATACTATAATCTGTATTTGTTTACTTCCTTTTTGTCAAACTCACACTGTAGAATACAAGATATTGAAGGGCAGGGACTTTGCTTTACTCATTGCTGTGTTCATTGCTGTATTCCTCCATCAGTAATAGTATCTGATGCATACTTATTTCTCAATAAACATAGGCTATTCATTGAGAGAATGAATAGTACTTTTGTGGAAACCATTATGGTTCTTTACTCCAAATTCACTACTCTAATGTGGCAGTTGGCGAGTCTAAGGTTGTAGAACCCAGTGTATTTATAAGAAAAGTTGCCATTCAGAGACAAAATTAAATGTCTGTATTCTACTGATTTTCCATGTTCTCTCTCTGATGGAATGAAAATGATTCTCAGTAAAACAACAACGACAACAAATTGTCTCTGGGCATTGGACACACACAAAAAAAGAGTGGAGTAGCAAGAAAAATGAAACTCTATTCAATTAGCTAAGAAATTTTCAGTTCAGTTCAGTTCAGTCACTTAGTCATGTTCAACTCTTTGCAACCCCATTGACTGCAGCACGCCAGGCTTCCCTGTCCATCACCAACTCCCAGAGTTTACCAAAGTCATGTCCATTGAGTTGGTGATACCATGCAACCATCTCATCCTCTGTCATCCCCTTCTCCTCCTGACTTCAATCTTTCCCAGCATCAGGGTCTTTTCAAATGAGTCAGCTCTTCGCATCAGGTGGCCAAAGTACTGGAGTTTCAGCTTTAGCATCAGTCCTTCCAATGAACACCCGGACTGATCTCCTTTAGGATTGACTGGCTGGATCTCCTTGCAGTCCAAGGGACTCTCAAGAGACTTCTCCAACTCCACAGTTCAAAAGCATCAATTCTTCGGTGCTCAGCCTTCTTTTATAGTCCAACTCTCACATCCATACATGACTACTGGAAAAACCATAGCCTTGACTAGATGGACCTTTGTTGGCAAAGTAATGTCTCTGCTTTTTAATATTCTGTCTAGGTTGGTCATAACTTTCCTTCCAAGAAGCAAGTGTTTTTTAATTTCATGGCTCCAGTCATAATCTACAGTGATTTTGGAGCCCCCCAAAATAAAGTCAGCCACTGTTTCCACTGTTTCCCCATCTATTTGCCATGAAGTGATGGGATCAGATGCTTAAAACATGACATTAGTTTTCTGAATGTTGAGCTTTAAGCCAACTTTTTCACTCCTCTCTTTCACTTTCATCAAGAGGTTCTTTAGTTCTTCACTTTCTGCCATAAGGATGGTGTCATCTGCATATCTGAGGTTACTGATATTTCTCCTGGCAATCTTGATTCCAGCTTGTGCTTCTTCCAGCCCAGCGTTTCTCATGATGTACTCTGCATAGAAGTTAAAAGCAGGGTGACAATATACAGCCTTAATGTACTCCTTTTCTTATTTGGAACCAGTCTGTTGGTCCATGTCCAGTTCTAACTGTTGTTTCCTGACTTGCATACAGATTTCTCAAGAGGCAGGTCAGGTGATCTGGTATTCCCATCTCTTGAAGAATTTTCCACAGTTTATTGTGATCCACACAGTCAAAGGCTTTGGCATAGTCAATAAAGCAGAAATAGATGTTTTTCTGGAACTCCCTTGTTTTTTCTATGATCCAGCGGATGTTGGCAATTTGATCTCTGGTTCCTCTGCCTTTTCTAAAACCAGCTTGAACATCTAGAAGTTCACGGTTCACATGTTGTTGAAGCCTGGCTTGGAGAATTTTGAGCATTTGTTGCTAGTGTGTGAGATGACTGCAATTGTGTGGTAGTTTGAGCCTTCTTTAGCATTGCCTTTCTTTGGGATTGGAATGAAAACTGACCTTTTCCAGTCCTGTGGCCACTGCTGAGTTTTCCAAATTTACCAGCATATTGAGTGCAGCACTTTCACAGCATCATCTTTCAGGAATTGAAATAGCTCAACTGGAATTCCATCACCTCCAGTAGCTTTGTTCATAGTGATGCTTCCTAAGGCCCACTTGACTTCACATTCCAGGATGTCTGGCTCTAGTTGAGTGATCACACTATCGTGGTTATTTGGGTCATGACAATCTTTTTTTCTATAATTCTTCTGTGTATTCTTTCCACTTCTTCTTAATATCTTTCGCTTCTGTTAGGTCCTTATCATTTCTGTCCTTCATTGTGCCTATCTTTACATGAAATGTTCCCTTGGTGTCTTCAATTTTCTTGAAGAGATCTCTAGTCTTTGCCATTCTATTGTTTTCCTCTGCTTCTTTGCACTGATCACTGAGGAAGGCTTTCTTATCTCTCCTTGCTGTTCTTTGGAATTCTGCATTCAAATTCTACATTCAATGGGTATGTCTTTCCTTTTCTCATTTGCTTTTCACTTCTATTCCTTTCACAGCTATTTGTAAGACCTCCTCAGACAGCCATTTTGCTTTTCTGCATTTCTTTTTCTTGGGAATGGTCTTGATCCCTGTCTCCTGTACAATGTCACAAACCTCCATCCATAGTTCATCAGGCACTCTATCAGATCTAGTCCCTTAAATCTGTGTCACTTCCACCTTGTAATCATAAGGGATTTGACTTAGGTCATACCTGAACGGTCTAGTGGTTTTCCCTACTTTCTGCAATTTAAGTCTGAATTTTGCAATAAGGAGTTCATGATCTGAGCCACAGCCAGCTCCCAGTCTTGTTTCTGCTGACTGTATAGACTTCTCCATCTTTGGCTGCAAAGAATGTAATCAATCTGATTTCGGTGTTGACCATCTGGTGATGTCCATGTATAGAATCTTCTCTTGTGTTGTTGGAAGAGGTTATTTGTTATGACCAGTGCATTTTCTTGGCAAAACTCTACTAGTCTTTGCCCTGCTTCATTCCGTATTCCAAGGCCAAATTTGCCTGTTACTCCAGGTGTTTCTTGACTTCCTACTTTTGCATTCCAGTCCCCTAAAATGACCATAGAATAAGAGGACAGAAAATAATAAGAGACTCATAGGAAAGTATCAGACCATAGAGGGTCTTGTTTGCCATGTCATGTCCTTAGAACTTACTTTTTAGCAGATAAAAAATCAGTGAAAGTTTAAATAAGAATAGCAATGAGACCCAGTTTTCATTTCTGATTGGTCATTCTAACTACAGTGTGAAGAGCTTTCCGAGGAGGAAGACTGGAGGCAAGCGAGAAGACTGGCCATGAAGGAAAGCAGAACAACACCAACAGAGAAATGGAGACAAAATCAATACTTTTATTAAATCCCTACAACCAACTGGGAGCTTAGGTAGGGTGGGCATTTTTATTCTACTTTTACAAGTCAGGAGGCAGAAAAGGAGCAATCAAGGTGATTCAGCTGGTTTCTGGAAAATTTGGAAACAAAACAAATTCTTCACTCAGGGACTAGTGTTCTTAGAGCTGAAAAACTTGGACTTCAATTACAAAAGCTTTGTAATCAATTTCAGCCCACCAGGTGATCAAGGTATCAATATAAACTTGTGTTTGCTTGCTTGTCTATTCAATGGATAGATACAGAAAGAAATATAGATGTGTGCATATATACATTTATTCCTAAGCTTTATCCACTGAGAGGGCCTAGGAACAATGACATATACCTGCCACTCAGATCCTGGTTTTTAAATACCATTCTCCAAAAAAGAAACCAGAGCTCTTTAAAATGGGTTGATTCCAAGATTGAAGCAGGAAAAATGAAAAATGAGCCTGAAGCATTTTGTGGTTTCAGGAAGTAAAAAGTGCTTAAAAAGGAAAGGAATGAGAGCATATCAAAAAGACACATAAATTAACCTGAAAAAGCTCCAATGACCAAAGCTAGAATGACATGATTAATAAAATAAATAACAATGATTTTAGATAACTTATAGCACAAAACATATACTCATGAAGCTATAGTGATAAATATAAATAACAGAATAAATAAATAAAGCCACTGTTCCATACAGAAGAATTCTAATTAATAAATGTAGAGGAGTAATATAAAATTATCTGAAACCGAAATAGGGATCAGTTCAGTTTAGTTCAGTCGCTCAGTCATGTCTGACTCTTTGCGACCCCATGAACTGCAGCACACCCAGGCCTCCCTGTCCATCACCAACTCCCTGAGTCTACCCAAACCCCTGTCCATTGATTTGGTGATACCATCCAACCATCTCATCCTCGTTCATCCCCTTCTCCTCCGGCCTGCAATCTTACCCAGCATTAGGGTCTTTTCAAATTTGTCAGTTCTTTGCATCAGGTGGCCAAAGTATTGGAATTTCAGCTTCAACATCAGACCTACCAATGAACACCCAGGACTGATCTCTTTTAGGATGGACTGGTTGGATCTCCTTGCAGTCCAAGGGACTCTCAAGAGTCTTCTCCAACACCACAGTTCAAAAGCATCAATTCTTCTGCACTCAGCTTTCTTTAGAGTCCAACTCTCACATCCATACATGACTACTGGAAAAACCATAGCCTTGACTAGATGGACTTTTGTTGGCAAAGTAATATCTCTGGTTTTTAATATGCTATCTAGGTTGGTTATAACTTTTCTTCCACGGAGTAAGCATCTTTTTATTTTATGGCTGCAGTCAACATGTGCTGTGATTTTGGAGCCCCCAAAAATAAAGTCTGCCACTGTTTCTCCATCTGTTTGCCATGAGGTGATGGGACTGGATGCCATGACCTTAGTTTTCTGAATGTTGAGCTTTAAGCCAACTTTTTCACTCTCCTCTTTCACAACACAGGGATAAGATGATATTGTTTCAAGAAATGTCTACCAATGGATGCTAAAATTAATAGATGAAAGTTTCAGGAGAAATAGGATATTTACATAGCCTCAAGGTGTCCCTCCCCCCAAGACATTTATTGTTATAAAGGGGAAAGCAGTAACTTTAAGTTGGAGAAGCTTGACAGACACCACCTTAACTAAGTAAACAAAGTCAGTATCATCATAAGACGCGATGGCATTATGCACTCCTTGATGTGATTCACTGAGAAGGGCAAAATATCCCTTCAGTGGTGTTCTTGCCAAAAATACATTAATCAAATCATGAGAAACATGACACAAACCCAAACTGAAGGATATCCTACAAATTAACTGATCAGTACTTTCTGTAATATCAAGATGATGAAAGACAGAAAAAGACTGAAAAAATGTCAAAGATTGGAGGAAAGTGACAAAACCGAATAAGTATATGCACTGTGGGATGTGGGTCTGGATTACAGAACAGAAAAAGGATGTTGGTGAGAAAAACTGGTGCAAAACTGAAGTCTATAGTTTACTTAATAGTAATCAGCTTCCTGGTTTCAACTAATGTACTATGGTTATGTAAGATGTTAACATGGGTGAGAGAATATAGGAACTTTCTGATCCATTTTTTGCAACTTTTTTAGGTCTAAAATCATTTCAAAATTAAATGTTATTTTAAAAAGTGATGGCAGAAGTATAATATTTTTCAGAAAATTTCTAGACTATACTAAACTCTATCCAATAAGCATAAACATTCCTAAATAATCATCCAAATATCAAATTAATTTTTTTCATCTGTCCATCTTCCCCTCCATTAGAGTGTCAATTCTTCTAAGAGGCTGGCTCATTGCTGGCATATAATTTAAATTAGCTTTATGGAGCTATAAGAATCTGAGAAGGCATGTCAGAAGCCCTGCAATGAGGACAGGAGCTGTCACAAATAAGGCTTTTTATAGACAGGAATCTGGATTCACAAGACAAACAAGCACATTTTAAACCATTAGAAAAGTCCAATGATCAAAGACTAGAGCATTTGAATATCAGTTTGAAAACCAGTCCTTGCACTTGTAGATGTGTAAAGGGAACAATTTGCAGCTTCTGGCCCTTTAGTGGTTAACTGGAGATAAAGCAAACACTGACCTCATAGGATTCTTGTAGGAAGTTCATTATACATACACTGTAAAAATCACAATCTGATTGCACCGATTAGATGTTATTGAAAAATGTAAAGATGATATTTAAAATGCTCTTTGAAATAAAGACATGAATTAAAAGTAGTACATTTTGAATTTTGTTGCTTTTCCTGAAGTTGAGGGAACATTTGGGGAAGCAGAAGTGCTGCTAGCTTCTCTGACTTGCAGAGTTCACGGTCATATTTATTTGGCAGCTAATGAAAACAACTGCTAGGCTTTAGAAGCCTCCTACTTAAAAGGATTGTGATAGACTGTTCAAACGAAATCTAAATGTTGTTAATACATGTCTGAAGTTAACTTGAAGATGGTAATTAATTATAGAGAGTCTCTGGAACTACCCATTTACATCTATCATCACTGCATCTCTGAAATAGCATAATGATGCTGATAGATTAGCTTCATTACCCGGACAAATCCCAACAAGTCTCTTAGAGAGTCTCCCATCAAGGAGGTTTGCTAGGTTTTCTCCAATTCCCTTTCCTGAAAAACAACTATCCACCTATTGACAATTGACAAAGGAGTAGTGATAATTTATTAGATGCTATGCTTTTGTTTTAAAAAGGGAACCGTTCATTTATTTTCACCTAATATAAATATTAAGCAAAGATGATGATGTTTACAGTAGGAAGAGGCAATTTATAAATGAGTTTGCTCATCAGAGAATACATGTAAAGTTAGTAGGGAAGAGAAACAAATTCTTCGCAAAATAGCATTTGAAATTTGGGTTGATGAAAGAGAATGTAAAGAGTAGGAATGTCTGACTCTATGTGACCCCATTGACTACATCTCTCCAGGCTCCCCTGTCTATGGGATTCTCCAGGCAAGAATACTGGAACGGATAGTCATTCTCTTCTCCAGGGGATCTTTTCAACCCAGGGATCGAAATCACATTTCCTGCGCTGCAGGCAGGTTCTTTACAGTTTGAGCCACCAAGGAAGCCCAATACAAATATCAAAACTTTTTTATCTCCAGGCACATAAGTAATGTGTGCATCATTTAGATTTGAGCTCCCTCAAAACAATCTCCCAGTTTTACTCTCATGTCTCTAGCCACTCTTTGTAGTCATCATTTTGCATTCTATCTTATCAGCCCAAATATCAAATGTTATTTCGCTAAGAATTTCAGATTCTCTTCCCTCGTAACTCTACACATACTCTCTGACGAGCAGACTTATCTACAAGTTGCCTCTTCCTACTGTAAACATCATCATCTTTGCTTGAATTATTGTAACAGCCTCCTAACTAGTTGCTGTACTTCCAGTTTCTTTCCAATCCATTTTCTGCATGGTAGCCAAAAGTGATCTTTCTAAAATAGCAGCCTAATTATGGCAATCTTTTGATTAAGTCCTAAGAGTTCCCCATTGCCCTCAAGATGAAGCACAAACTCTCAGTTGCAGCTTCAAGATCCGGCTTCTGTTAAAATCTTTAGTTCCAGATCTTAACTACTCCATCTGTTACCAGTGCATTCTACAATCTTACATACTTTTCTGTTCTATGTATTCCTATTTGAAAACTTCCATTGTATCCATGGTGCCTAACACTATTCTAGGCACATAAGTATTCAATAAATAATTATTAAATAAATCAATGGGTAAATAAATGAATAAACAAGGCAAGCCATTGTAAAAAGTAACTACTTAAATTTAAAAAATCAATTGGACAATATAATTTTACAACAATTATAAAGAAAGGAGAATAAATAGTAAAACGATCATCCTAATGTTATAGGTTTAAAACTATAAAAAGTAGCAGTATATTCTTACTAAAAGTCTATTACTAAGAGAATGTGCAATTTTATTCCTTGTAAAACAAACTCAAATGGTTTCAGGATAACTTACTTTGGCACATAAAATATAAAACGTGTGTGGTATGGACATTTATATAACTGCATAGTTGAACAAAACCACTGCCTATTCAGCTTTATAGAGGAATTTTTTTTTGCTTGTTTCATAAGAAATTTAAAAGAGTTGCTGCCTCAAGAGATGAAAAATAGCCTCTTGAAGGAATACTAAGTACTGCTTGCTTTATTATACTATATTTCTATGGAAATATGAGCACATCCCATCGGCACTTCATGAATCTGTGTGGACATGTGAGAGCTTTCAGTTGTTTCCCAGGGAAGTTTCATATTACAAAAAAGCCACTGCCTAAGTCAGTGAACTGCCAATTATGGTTAACTGCCCTCTATCTTCCTCCTCAGAGACAGGCAGCAGGCATTTAAATTCTTATCCAATGACCTTCTCATTTTAACTCATTCTAAACTAATGACTTTTAAGATTTAATTTTAATACCATAATGAGAGGAAAAAATATAAGAAAAAATTTGCAACTGAATACATAATCGCAGCCCTAGTTGGAATATGGAATAGGAAATTCCATTCCTATTATAATTGCCCATTATTTATTGATTGATAAGCATTCATACTCAAGTCACTAAAGACATCACATTCATAAGTTCTCAATCATTATCACTTTAATTTTTAATAGATAAGACTTCAGGTTCCTATCCTACCTGTGTGAATTATTTTAATGCAAAGCTACAACTTCAAACAACATGATGCTATATAAATGACACATACAACATGGACAGAAAGCAAGTCAGCTGTAAGGTAAGAAGACATCCAATTTACAAGTCCCCTCCAGTAACTGTCCTAGGCTCTATGTATGTACATGAAGATAGACACTAGCTCTGTTACACACTGGTCTGCTTAAAAGTATTCCAGAAGGTTCTGCAGTGTAACACCTCCCTCGTTTTATGACTTCTGATCTCAAATTATTTTTTCCTGTGCAAACTCCTGATACAATATGAATTGTCATCAGACAATATTTTTTCATGTTGCCGTTTAAAAATTTAAGCTCATCATGCTACTACATTTGAGTTCACTTGTTGAAATGTAATTGATTTCAGTGGAAAAATGTGAACAAAGAGTACATGGATCATGACCACAGATACACTGGTTAGATCATTTATATATTAATATCATCTTGTGTTTATTCTAGATAAAGCACTAAAAGAGAAAATCAACAAATACGGTAGTCTCAGTAAAGTGATAAAGAGTAAAAAGTTATGTAATATGAGGAATTTTAAACTATTTGAATGTAAGCTCCATGATGACATGGGCTATATTTTTCGCGAAAGTTTACTCAGTATCTAGAATGTTACTTGGCACACACCAAGTGCTCAACAAATATATGTTGATTAAATTAACAAAAGAACATGAATGAAGATATGGAAAATATAACTTAACTTACAAAACTCTCTTCAAAGATTTAAAAGCTATGAGGTGAAAGAGAAAATATTAGACATATTGTGTGGAACTTCAGATAGCAAATATAGATGCCACAGATAAGAATTACAGAAGAACCTCTACCAAATAAAGTTAAAATAAACTAACAATAAAATCAGAAGCTTTCTGTTCTGAATGAGAACTTAGATTATATGACTATCAATATCTTTTCCAACCTTGACTCTATAAATACAAAGAATAAATTTCTTTTCCAGTATTTTTTTCAGATGATTACTAAACCTGCTGTTCTAATTTTGCAAAGCTGGCAGTTACTTGTGTAGTTTTCATCTATTATTTTCAGAACTGTATCTCTTCATTATGAGTAGACTCCAGCTAATATGCATAATAATCAAAATATGTGACCATTTTATCCAAATAATGAGTTCCTACAATAATATAATCTACATATCAAAGGTCTGGTGACAAATTTTCTTCAAATTAGAAAACATACATTACAAATTCAATACAATTCATATTAAAATGCCAATGGTACTTTTTTAGAGCAATAGAATAAACAATCAAAATTTGTATGGAAACACAAAAGACCCTGAGTAGCCAGAGCAATCTTGGGCAAGAAGATGAAAGCTGGAGGCATCCCACTTCTTGATTTCAAACTGTATTACAAAGCTATAGTAATCAAACATTTTGTACTGGCATAAAACAGACACATAGATAAACAGAACAGAATTGAGAGCTCAAAAATTAACCTACACAGATACGGACAATAATTTACCACAAAAGGGTGAAAAATATACAATGGGAAAAGGACTGTCTCTTCAATAAATCGCTCTGGGAAAACTGTATAACAATGTAAAAGAATGAAATTAGGCCCCTATACTAGGCCCCTATACTAGACCTTACACAAAGATCAACTCAACACAAATTAAAGACTTGAACATAAGACCTGAAATCATAAAACTCCTGTAAGAGAAGATAAAGAGGTAAACTTCTAGACATTAGTCTTGGCAAAGATATTTTTGGATTTGACACCAAAAGCAAAGACAAGAAAAGCAAAAACAAGCAAGTGAGACTGCATCAACCAAAAAGCTTCTGCAGAGCAAAGGAAATGAGGTGATCAATGTAAGTTTACTGTAGTAATCATTTCACAGTGTATACATATGTGTAATAATTATGTTGTACACCTTAAACTAATGCAAAGTTATATGTCAATTATATTGCAATGAGACTGGTAGGAAAAAGAAAATATATATATATTTCTCCATTTGGAGCAGAAGGCAGAATATTAAGGCTAGAATTTATAAAGTCAAATAATATGATAAATTTAATTACAAAGAATTTAAACTCCATATGACAAGAAAAAAAATACAAACAAGATTAAAAGAAAAACAATATATACAATACATATTACAAAGTTCTGATATTCTGAACTTATAATGTACAAAGCCATATAAAAGGAACAATCTAATAGAAAATCGGTCAGATACAAAATAAAAACAAAAACAAACAAATAGGACCTAATTAAACAAAGGTTTTTGCACAGCAAAGGAAACCATAAACAAAATGAAAACACACTCCTCCGAATGGGTTAAAATATGTGCAAATGAAGCATCTGACGAGAATTAATTTCTAAAGTATATAAGCAGCTCATGCAGCTCAATATCAGAAAAAAACAACCCAATCAAAAATGGAGAGAAGACCTAAATAGACATTTCTCCATAGAGACATACAGATGGCCAACAAACACATGAAAAGATGTTCAACATCACTATCAGGGAAATGCAAACCAAAACAACAATAAGACATTACCTCACACTGGTGAATATCAGATCAGATCAGATCAGTCTCTCAGTCGTGTCCGACTCTTTGCGACCCCATGAATTGCAGCACGCCAGGCCTCCCTGTCCATCACCAACTCCCGGAGTTCACTGAGACTCACGTCCATCCAGTCAGTGATGCCATCCAGCCATCTCATCCTCTGACATCCCCTTCTCCTGCTCCCAATCCCTCCCAGCATCAGAGTCTTTTCCAATGAGTCAACTCTTCGCATGAGGTGGCCAAAGTATTGGAGTTTCAGCTTTAGCATCATTCCTTCCAAAGAAATTCCAGGGCTGTTCTCCTTCAGAATGGACTGGTTGGATCTTCTTGCAGTCCAAGGGACTCTCAAGAGTCTTCTCCAACACCACAGTTCAAAAGCATCAACTCTTCGACACTCAGCCTTCTTCACAGTCCAACTCTCACATCCATACATGACCACAGGAAAAACCATAGCCTTGACTAGACAAACCTTTGTTGGCAAAGTAATGTCTCTGCTTTTGAATATGCTATCTAGGTTGGTCATAACTTTCCTTCCAAGGAGTAAGCGTCTTTTCATTTCATGGCTGCAGTCACCATCTGCAGTGATTTTGGAGCCCAGAAAAATAAAGTCTGCCACTGTTTCCACTGTTTCCCCATCTATTTCCCATGAAGTGGTGGGACCGGATGCCATGATCTTCGTTTTCTGAATGTTGAGCTTTAAGCCAACTTTTTCATTCTCCACTTTCACTTTCATCAAGAGGCTTTTGAGTTCCTCTTCACTTTCTGCCATAAGGGTGGTGTCATCTGCATATCTGAGGTTACTGATATTTCTCCCGGCAATCCCGATTCCAGCTTGTGTTTCTTCCAGTCCAGCGTTTCTCATGATGTACTCTGCATAGAAGTTAAATAAACAGGGTGACAATATACAGCCTTGACAAACTCCTTTTCCTATTTGCAACCAGTCTGTTGTTCCATGTCCAGTTCTAACTGTTGCTTCCTGACCTGCATACAAATTTCTCAAGAGGTAGATCAGGTGGTCTGGTATTCCCATCTCTTGAAGAATTTTCCACAGTTTATTGTGATCCACACAGTCAAAGGCTTTGGCATAGTCAATAAAGCAGAAATAGATGTTTTTCTGGAACTCTCTTGCTTTTTCCATGATCCAGCAGATGTTGGCAATTTGATCTCTGGTTCCTCTGTCTTTTCTAAAACCAGCTTGAACATCAGGAAGTTCACGGTTCACATATTGCTGAAGCCTGGCTTGGAGAATTTTGAGCATTACTTTACTAGCGTGTGAGATGAGTGCAATTGTGCAGTAGTTTGAGCATTCTTTGGCATTGCCTTTCTTTGGGATTGGAATGAAAACTGACCTTTTCCAGTCCTGTGACCACTGCTGAGTTTTCCAAATTTGCTGGCATATTGAGTGCAGCACTTTCACAGCATCATCTTTTAGGATTTGGAATAGCTCAACTAGAATCCCATCACTAGCTTTGTTTGTAGTGATGTTTTCTAAGGCCCCCTTGACTTCACATTCCAGGATGTCTGGCTCTAGGTCACTGATCACACTATCATGATTATCTGGGTCATGAAGATCTTTTGTGTACAGTTCTTCTGTGTATTCTTGCCATCTCTTCTTAATATCTTCTGCTTCTGTTAGGTCCATACCATTTCTGTCCTTTATCGAGCTCATCTTTGCATGAAATGTTCCTTTGGTATCTCTGATTTTCTTGAAGAGATCCCTAGTCTTTCCCATTCTGTTGTTTTCCTCTATTTCTTTGCATTGATCGCTGAAGAAGGCTTTCTTATCTCTTCTTGCTATTCTTTGGAACTCTGCATTCAGATGTTTATATCTTTCCTTTTCTCCTTTGCTTTTCACTTCTCTTCTTTTCACAGCTATTTGTAAGGCCTCCTCAGACAGCCATTTTGCTTTTTTGCATTTCTTTTCTATGGGAATAATCTTGATCCCTGTCTCCTGGACAATGTCACGCACCTCATTCCATAGTTCATCAGGCACTCTATCTATCAGATCTAGGCCCTTAAATCTATTTCTCACTTCCACTGTATAATCATAAGGGATTTGATTTAGGTCATACCTGAATGGTCTAGTGGTCTTCCCTACTTTCTTCAATTTAAGTCTGAATTTGGCAGTAAGGAGTTCATGGTCTGAGCCACAGTCAGCTCCTGGTCTTGTTTTTGCTGACTATATAGAGCTTCTTCATCTTTGGCTGCAAAGAATATAATCAATCTGATTTTGGTGTTGACCATCTGGTGATGTCCATGTGTAGAGTCTTCTCTTGTGTTGTTGGAAGAGGGTGTTTGTTATGACCAGTGATTTTCTTGGCAAAACTCTTATTAGTCTTTGCCCTGCTTCATTCCGTATTCCAAGACCAAATTTGCCTGTTACTCCAGGTGTTTCTTGACTTCCTTCTTTTGCATTCCAGTCCCCTATAATGAAAAGGACATCTTTTTTGGGTGTTAGTTCTAAAAGGTCTTGTAGGTCTTCATAGAACCATTCAACTTCAGCTTCTTCAGCATTACTGGTTGGGGCATAGACTTGGATTACTGTGATATTGAATGGTTTGCCTTGGAAACGAACAGAGATCATTCTGTCGTTTTTGAGATTGCATCCAAGTACTGCATTTCGGACTCTTTTGTTGACCATGATGGCTACTCCATTTCTTCTGAGGGATTCCTGCCCGCAGTAGTAGATATAATGGTCATCTGAGTTAAATTCACCCATTCCAGTCCATTTTAGTTCGCTGATTCCTAGAATGTCGATGTTCACTCTTGCCATCTCCTGTTTGACCACTTCCAATTTGCCTTGATTCATGGACCTGACATTCCAGGTTCCTATGCAATATTGCTCTTTATAGCATCAGACCTTGCTTCTATCACCAGTCACATCCACAGCTGGGTATTGTTTTTGCTTTGGCTCCATCCCTTCATTCTTTCTGGAGTTATTTCTCCACCCATCTCCAGTAGCATATTGGGCACCTACTGACCTGGGGAGTTCCTCTTTCAGTATCCTATCATTTTGCCTTTTCCTACTGTTCATGGGGTTCTCAAGGCAAGAATACTGAAGTGGTTTGCCATTCCCTTCTCCAGTGGACCACATTCTGTCAAATCTCTCCACCATGACCCACCTGTCTCGGGTTGCCCCACGGGCATGGCTTAGTTTCATTGAGTTAGACAAGACTGTGGTCCTAGTGTGATTAGATTGACTAGTTTTCTGTGAGTATGGTTTCAGTGTGTTTGCCCTCTGATGCCATCTTGCAACACCTACCGTCTTACTTGGGTTTCTCTTACCTTGGGCATGGGGTGTCTTTTCACGGCTGCTCCAGCAAAGCACAGCCATTGCTCCTTACCTTGGATGAGGGGCATCTCCTCACCAGTGCCCTTCCTGACCTTCAATGTGGGATAGCTCCTCTAGGCCCTCCTGCACCCACGCAGCCACGGTGAGATTGGCCACTATCAAAAAAAATCACAAACAATAAATGCTGGAGAAGGTGTGGAGAAAGGGAACCCTCATAATTGTTGGTGGGAATGAAAATTGATACAGGCACTATGAAGAAGAGTTCCTTAAAAGACTAAGTATAGAACTACCATATGACCTCACAATCCCACTCCTGGCATGTACACAGAGATAATCATAATTCAAAAAGATACACATACCCCAGTGTTCTTTGCAGAACTATTTACAATAGCCAGGACATAGAAGCAACCTAAATGTCCATTAACAGAGGAATAGATAAAGAAGTTTGGTACATATATACCATGGAATATTACTCAGCCATAAAAAGAAATGAAATTGTGCCATTTGGTATAATATCACCTATTATGGAATTTAGACAAATGATACTGATGAACTTATTTGCAAAGTAGAAATAGAGACACAGAGAGAGCAAATGCATGGATACCAAGGGTAGAGGGCAAGTGGGAGGAATTAGGAGATTGATATTAACATATATATACTTTTGACAGTATGACTAAAATAGATAACTAATGAGAATCTATTATATAGCACAGGGAACTCTACTCAAGGCTCTATGGTAACATAAATGGGAAGGAAATCTCAAAAACAAGGGGAATATATGTATATGATTCACTTTGCTGTACAGAAGAAGCTAATACAACAATTTAAAGCAATTATACTCCAATAAAATTTTTAAAAAGAATATTTATAAAATACAAACAGATAAATTATACACGATAGGCTAATGACCAGGGAACACTCCAAAAAATGGCCAAAAGTTTCTAATAATAAAGAAGTGCAAACTAAAACTAAAGGAGTCTTGGGTTTTTTATTTTTACCCATCACAATAGCAAAATTATGTGAACAATGTATTGGGTTTGGTCAAAGAAACAGAATCTCTGAGAGTTATAGGGAATTTATTAACAAGGGATTGGACCCATAACTGTGCAAGCTGGTTAAACAGCCTGAGTGAATTACTGTGAATCTGTTTCTGGCTCTGCAGTCAGCAGAGCCGGCAGTCAGAAGGAAGATGGATGTGACAGTAAGGAAAACTAGAATCCATGAGAACATGCAGGAACACACGGCTCTTTCTCCAATTACAGAACCCAGGTAGGTTTTCATTGCTTCCAAAACTTTGACTTCGATGATGGGGTAACAGAAGAAATGTCAGCACGTTTCCTCATGGGGCTAAACAAGCACATGGCAGTGGGCTCAGGAGTGAAGGAGGCCAGAGCTGAAAGGCTACAGGCAAGGCAGGAGCCCTTCTCCAACAAGGTGAGCCAGCAGAGTCACGACCATGCGCATGCACTGCAATAGCCTCTGTCTCAGGCCTGCTGCTTCACTTCCCCTTTCCAAAGGGCTTGCAGATTTCTTCTGTGGCCAAGAGAATCCATACCATGCAGGCAAGGGGACTCTAGGCAGTGTTATTTTCAATTCAGCTGACACACTGCAAAGCCACCACAGACAGCTCCAATAATAATGATAACAGACATGTATTGAGTGTTTTCCACACGCCAAGCATAGGTCTGCTTCTTGACAGCAGTCCTCTTAGGGAATTCTAGTGCTATCCTTGAATCTTTCAGACACTAACGAGAGACACAGAAAGATTAAACAATATCTGAACCAAGGCAATCTGATTTTAGGGCTGTACTTTTAACTACAGCTCTATAATTAACAAGATTTGATGAGGGTGTAGGCAAAAAAGAAGAGCTTTCATATTGTAGAAGGAGGCTTTGAGTCATGTTTGCACTTAGAATTGCCAGAAGCACTGTTTATTTTGAGCAGGGTGCAGGTGAAAATAAGATTTGGGAGTGATCAGAGGTTTTCTGAATATTAAAGCAAAAATTAAAACAAAACAAATGACAAAAAAAACTCACCTACACAATTCATATTGTGATACATCAAAGTTAAATTCTTTTACAACTAAAACAAACACATTCATTTTCTATAATAAATATATATCCTAAAGATTTTAAAAGAGTGTCATGATATTATATAAGCTTTGGGCATATTCTTTATGATTAAAAAGCCAGATTTTTGAACCATTAGAAAAACCTTTTTGGTTAAGTACTAAATATCCCAGGATGAGCTATCCAGGATGAATCTGTTTTATAAGCAGAACAAGAGACAGACAAATCCTGTATTTATTTAAATTTGATAAGATCTTTTCCCACTTGTTTTATAGAACAATGTTCTCATTTCACACAGTCCTTGTGCCCTAGAAGGCCCAGAGCATCTAATATTCAGAGTTCAAGATGATATATTCCTGAAGGGCACATATATGTGCTGCATTTAATCATCTCCTGGTTGTCTAGCCAAAGAGGACAATTTCACCTACTCCACAGTAAATCCACAAGCTTTTAATACTAAGTTCATTGTAGCTTACCATTTTTCAACTAAAATCAGTCTTTGAAATTATTTCTACTTCTACAATATACTGTTAAGTAAGCAACTTTTTATATATCCTTTCTGGAGAAAAAGTTTTTCTGTATTCCCAAGTACAAAATGAGCCTACGTAGCTTTTGATGTACAAATTTTATATGTATAAATCTACACTAAGGAAAAATTAAACAAGAGTGTGCAAAAAAAGAAGCTGCAAGAATTGTTCACTGTAACATTTATGAGAGCAAGCAGGTAGACATCTTTATATCTGTTAGCAAAACATTAGTTAAATCAATTATGGCATATCCATGCAACAGAACACAAAGCCATTAAAATGTATAGATAGCTCTATACATACGGATGTGCACAATATCCAAGATATATTATGTTTAAAAAGCAGATTGCAAAATAGTATATATTTATATTGCTATTGTTGTCACCCAGTCGTGTCTGACTCTTTGTGACCCCATGGACTGCAGCACTCCAGGCCTCCTTGTCCCTCACAACCTCCTGAAGTTTGCCCAAGTTCATGTCCATTGCATCAGTTCAGTTCAGTTCAGTTCAGTCGCTCAGTCATGTCTGACTCTTTGCGACCCCATGAACCACAGCATGCTAGGCTTCCCTGTCCATCACCAACTCCCAGAGTTTACCCAAACTCATGTCCATTGGGTCGGTTGCATCAGAGATGCAATTTATATACTGTGATGTATATTTATTGTGATAATCATAAATGTAATCTAGACTCACCAAAAAGCATATATATTAGGAATTAAAGGTCTTTGTATATGCTATTTCCAAAATGCAAATGCTGTGTGATTTACAAAGTGTTATAGTATAGATGGTATTTAATTTTAACAAAACTGATTTTTTAAAGTTTCAGGGTGAACCCAACTGCACTTGTAGAGAAAGTGAATATTAATATTCAAACGTACAATCTTACTTAAGGTAAAACATAATGGTGACTTACATTTCCTTTCATATGGAACTCCTGAAAATAAATATATATTCTACAGATACAAATATATTTCATTTCTTTTTGTATATCAGCAGCAGTTGGCAAGGTACACAACAATGTAATAAAAGTCCAGGATAAATTTTGGGTGTTTTAGTACAGATGTACCTAAATTTAGAGCTTATTTTTATGTCTTTTCCCTCAACCAGCTTTTAACCATCTCTTTTCACCAGAATTGTACCAAATGTTTTCATTGTTTTCCAGTCCCGCAAACCAATGTTGCTTTTCTTGTAATCTCTTCAACTCTCTCAAATGCCATATTTTTTTAAGTCTAAAGTGCCACTGATTTTAAGAAACTACTATTTCATGTAGTGCTAAGAAACAAACAAAAAGGTGACAGTTAAATTAATAATTTGTTGTCTAAAATTTTTATTCAAAAGGTTTCTATAGACGTGTGTGTGTGTGCTTAGTTGCTCAGTCATGTCCGACTCTTTGAGACCCAAGGACTATAGACTTGCAGGCTCCTCTGTCCATGGAATTCTCCAGGCAAGAATACTGGAGCAGGTTGCCATTTCCCACTCTAGGGGATCTTTCTGACTCAGAGACTGAACCTGCATCTCTTGCATCTCCTGCACTTGCAGGTGGATTCTTTACCACTGTGCCACCTGGGAAGTCCTTTTATAGACTTATTTAGACATAAATTTCTATCACATACATCACTCCTGTGCATACTCTAAATGGACAATAAGAGGTAAATTAGCTAAAGCATTTTTTTCAATTATTTTCTTGATTGGCTTGACTCTTCTGGAATCACTTCTCAACTCACCCTTGTTTTCCACTCAGTGTGTCCTTTGTGCCACCAGGAGCATGGATGTTATAGCATTTCATAAAAGCAAACCTTTCTGTCTTTAGAATTTTCTTCCTAGCCGTGGACACCCATTTTGCAAGTATTGATGTGGATGTTTTTTTAATCTTACTAGATGTCAATAAAAGTTTTTAGACAAACAACCAGAACGCATGTTTCTTCTTTATGTGGTCTTTAAGTGGTCTATTGCCTGAATCATTGATGGGTTGTAGTTGTCTAATCATGATAGCAAGAACCAAGTTTGTGCATAGCATACAATAAAGACTGTATCACAAAAGCTACGTGACTCACTGGAGTTGCAAGATGTCATCAACTATGATACTCACCTTCATTTCAGAGGCGGTAAAATGTAAACACCTTGGAATCAACAAAATTTAGTATTAGTACCATCACTTTAGGGCTTCCTGGGTAGCTCAGCTGGTAAAGAATCTGCCTGTAGTGCATGAAACCCCAGTTTGATTCCTGGGTTGGAAAGCTCTCCTGCAGAAAGGATAGGCTACCCACTCCAGTATTCTTGGGCTTCCCTGGTGGCTCAGATGGTAAAGAATCCACCTGCAATTCAGGAGACCTGGGTTCGATCCCTGGGTTGGGAAGATCCCCTGGAGGAGGGTATGGCAACTTACTCCAGTATTCTTGCCTGGAGAATTCCCGTAGACAGAGAAGCCTGGTAGGCTACAGTCCATGTGGTCACAAAGAGTCGGACATGACTGAGCAACTAGGCACAGTACATCATCACTTTATGGATAAGAAATTAGGATGCATAATCTCTTACTGTCCATAAAAATCACACTACCAATAAGTGGTCAAGCCAGGGCCCAAATCTAGGTTTCATAAAATGCTGTGTTTCAGATCCCACATGGGGTGGTACTCAATAGATATTACATTGGGCTTGACCTCATTTTAATATCAAGTTATTCTTATTGATTAGATGTGCGTGAATTATTCCTGTCACCTACTCCCAACCATGTCTTATTCTCTATTTTCTCAGCAAAATTTAACACTTCTTCAATAGACATCTTTACTTTATATTTACTATTTCTAATTTTTCTGCAAGCTAGGAAAGAGATACCTAATCATGTATAAATTAGAGTATTGCTTTTAACTGAATTCAGTACATGAGCTTTAACGTATTGACTCGAGTTTTCCATTTAGTCTCCTTAAGGCATTTTCTTTTCATTTTCTCTTCATCTCTAGCTATTTTCCAAATGCCTGCAGATGCCAAATGTACATCCTATACATAAGGTAGCAGCCTACAGCTATACTCTTTTTCTCAGTTTCTATTTTTGACATGTTTTGTATGGTCCTATAATTCTTTGATAATTTAGTCTGTAACTATAAAATTTGTCATCTCTACCATTCAAGACTTACTGGTAACAATTAGTATTGCTCTTTGGTGACACCATTTTGTTTTAAACAGCAGGGATGGACACATAAATTACCCACAATTTATGAATTTGAAAAAAGATAATTATAGGTACTAGATTACTCCTACAATTATCCAAGTACCCAAAAGAGAATATTATATATAAAAGTTATTTTTAATCACTTGGTTTTCAACTTGCTGTGCATTTTCTGTTAGATTTACTATATACTACTATATACATAAATTTTTTCACCACTAATGAATGCTCCCTTTTCCCTTTTCCTGGAGTTGCTTAAAAAGCTGTAATAAAGCTTGTCACAACAGAATTCTGAAGTAAAAGAAGCTTTCAGGGTTTTTGTTAATATTGAAAAAGAATTTTCTGAAGAAAAAAATGAAGCAGACACTTATCTCAAATCTAAGTCTGGCCATATCTGTCTCATAAAGCAGAGAGATCTTTTCCATCCTATCAATTTAGTCCTGCTGAAATGGCATTTCTGCATTCACTTGCTAGCTACCTTCAGTTATTCAGATGTTTCCTCATTCTAAATTAAGTATTGGCGCTTGCCTATCTTCCTGTAGGTTATTTTCATCAATCTGAATACATTGATGTGTCTCATATAGATTTGTTCTTCCTCTCTCAAAGAAATGCTAATAAATTGAAATCTGTGCCTGCTGCTGAATTTCAGTCTTATGTTGTGACAAAAGGCCCAGAGCCTTATAATTTATAGACAGTCACTCCTCTTGTACACATCACTGATATTTGACATGCTTGCTTTGATGTTTATGTTCTAACAGATGGGGTTTTCCATCTAACAGTAGGGCAGAAAATCCCTAAGCCACATTGAACAGTCTGCTTCTCTGGATAAAACACAAGAGTAAGGAAGAAGAACATGCTCTAATCATTCAGCAAGTGCACCATGGATCCTTCATGCTATCAACTGTATGCCTGTCCTTGACATACCAAAAGCACCTGCTCATCACCTTCTGAGGATTTGTGCAATTTCCAAAGGCTGTATGTAGAATTAAAGAACAGTTTTCCCATCTAAGGCGTAGGCCTGGAACCCAAATAATGTGGCTTCATGCTGTCCTAGCCTAACCCGAGGGGCAGAGCCAGGGGCATTTATTCCAATATTAGTTTCATTTAATATCTAAAACATCAATGTCCTCAGCTTCCTTACAGACATCTTTTTTGATGAGTGTATGCCACAAATTCCCTATCACATTTCTCTACTCCTAAACTTGGAGACTGAGGACTACTTTAAAAAAATTTTAAACCTGCAATTTGATAGCATTATAAATTAATGATTTTCAGCCTCCATGGAAATGTCAGTATACACAGGCATTCTGAAATGATAGTTCTTTACTAATTGTTTCTTCTCCAAAACCCCTGAGGTCCACTCTATTCAGTGACCAAAACCACTACTCCAAGAAATTGCTATTACCAGCCTGGCCATGACCTCCACTATAAGCAATTCAATGGATAGATTTCAGTTCTCAGTTTTAAGTCTATGAAATCACTTACAATACTGTTTCTATCTCTTCAGTGACTCCTTTGCAGTGTGCTTTTCAAATATCTATTCCTTAACCAAATCAAATAAATACTGATATCTTCCAGGCCTCCTTCTCAACATCCTTTTCTTCTTACTCACCTTGCCTTCTTTAGCCATTTCATTCCCACTTATGATTTCAACCACCACCAAAATATAGATCACAATATCACATATATCTCCAAAATCTATTCTTATACCTCAAATTTCTTTTGGACTATCAAATCCATACTCCCAACTTCCTACGAAACACCTCCACTGAATGTTTAACAGGTATCTCAAATTCAGCATATTCAATCTGAATTTGTCATCATCCATATCGATCTGCTTTAATTTTGTGTTCCCTGTTTCAGAACCACTTCAGTTCAGTCACTCAGTCGTGTTTGATTCTTTGTGACCCTGTGGACTGCAGCACACCAGGCTTTCCTGTCCATCACCAACTCCCAGAGCATACTCAAACTCATCTCCATCGAGTCGGCGATGCCATCCAACCATCTAATCCTCTGTCATCCTCTTCTCCTCTAGCTTTCAAGCTTTTCCAGCATCAGGGTCTTTTCAAATGAGTCAGTTGTTCACATCAGATGGCCAAAATATTGGCATTTCAGCCTCAGCATCAGTCCTTCCAATAAATATTCAGGACTTATTTCCTTTAGGATTGACTGGTTGGATCTCCTTGCAGTCCAAGGGACTCTCAAGAATCTTCTCCAACACCACAGTTCAAAAGCAGCAATTCTTCAGCACTCAACTTTCTTTATAGTCCAACTCTCACATCCATACATGACTACTGGAAAAACCATAGCTTTGACTAGACGGACCTTTGTTGACAAAGTAACGTCTCTGCTTTTTAATATGCTGTCTTGGTTGGTCATAGCTTTTCTTCAAAGGAGAAAGCATCTTTTAAGTTCATGGCTGCAGTCAACATCTGCAGTGATTTTGGAGCCCCCAAAACTAAAGTCTCTCACTGTTTCCATTGTTTCCCCATCTATTTGCCATGAAGTGATGGGACTGGATGTCAAGATCTTAATCTTCTGAATGTTGAGTTTTAAGCCAGCTTTATCACTCTCCTCTTTTACTTTCATCAAGAGGCTCTTTAGTTCTTCTTTGCTTTCGCCATAATGGTGGTGTCATCTGCATATCTTAGGTTACTGATATTTCTCCCGGCAATCTTGATTCCAATTTGTGCTTCATCCAGTCCAGGATTTCACATTATGTATTCGCAATATAAGTTAAATACGCAGGATGACAATATACAGCCTTCACATATTCCTTTCTCAGTTTGGAACAAGTCTGTTGTTCCATGTCCAGTTCTAACTGTTGCTTCTTGACCTGCATACAGACTTCTCAGGAGGCAGGTCAGGTGGTCTGGTAGTCCCATCTCTTTAAGATTTTTCCACAGTTTGTGATGATCCACACAGTTGAAGACTTTGGTGTAGTTAATAAAGCAGAAGCAGATGTTGTTCTGGAACTCTCTTGCTTTTTTGATGATTCAACGGATGTTGGCAATTTGATCTCTGGTTCCTCTGCCTTTTCTAAATCCAGCTTGAATATGTGGAAGTTCACGGTTCATGTATTGCTGAAGCCTGGCTTGGAGAATTTTGAGCATTACTTTGCTAGGGTGTGAGATGAGGGCAATTGAGCAGTAGTTTGAACATTCTTTGGCACTGCCTTTCTTTGGGATTGGAATGAAAACTGACCTTTTGCAGTCCTGTAGCCACTTCTGAGTTTTCCAAATTTACTGGCATACTGAGTATCGCACTTTAACAGTATCATCTCTTAAGATTTGAAATAGCTCAACTGGAATTCCATCACCTCCACTAGCTTTGTTCGTAGAATACAGCTTATCATTTACTCAGTTGCCCAAGTGAGAAATCTAGATGTAATCTTTTTCTTCTTTCTTGCCCTGACTCCCCTATAACCAATTAGTCACTAAATCCCAGCATAACTATTTCCTCAATACCTCTCAAATCTACTCCCAAAGTCCCATTCCTATAGCTAAATAGAACTCGGCCATTGTCAGCTCTCGATTGAATTGCCACACAATATCCTAACTCCCAGCTCAACAGTCCTTAAACTTCTGACAGAGTGATATCTAAATTCACAAACCAGATCACATCATTCTGCAGCTTAACATCTTTCATGGCTACCTTTTAACTTCAGTGGGAAAGAAATGATGATCTTTCAGGAATGAAAGGTTAACTCTTTGTACACCTGTATCACTCTATATGGGCTACCCAGGCACAGTGGTAAAGAATCCTCCTGCCAATGCAGGAGACACAGGACATGTGGGTTTGATCCCAAGATCAGGAAGATTCCCTGGAGTAGGAAATGGTAACCCACATGGTATTCTTGCTTGGGAAATTCCACAGACAAAGGAGACTGTTGGGCTACAGTCCATAGGGTCGGAAAGAGTCAGACATGATTGAGCATACACACACATACATACATCACTCTATATACCTTTCATACCACCATACACTTTTTGTGGACCAGCTTCAGTGTAGTACTCTGAGTCCTGATGCTGAATCAGATACACTTGTAAGCTGTATTCAAACCTTAGGAAAATCTCTGGTAGAGGCCTTATTACATGCTATCATAAGTATCTTTCTTCCCCTGTTCTAAGTCCCTTTAAAGGAAGAAATTTATTTCATTTCTGGACCCTCCCCTAACACCTGGCTCATAATAAAAATTCAACAAGTCTTTGTTAAGTGCAGGTCTGATTATAATTGTGAAAGTATATTTTTGTTCTTAGTATATTCCATGTCTATTCTTTATTGAAAAAAATATGGTATAAGGAAACTTAATTCAGAGATTGAATAATCACAACTAAAGAATAATAAAAAGGTCAAAGTGAAAAAAAATCCAATGTTATAATAACCAAAATTATGAACTACACAAAGTCTCTATGAATAATTTTATTTATTCTTTTCAAAGATGATTTTAAATAGATTTAATTGCTCTGTGCCTCGAGGTGATATTTAACTTTATATTTGAATTTAAAGTGTTAAAAATATAAGATTTGATATGCTTAAAGCAAGAATAGGGACAAATATAACCTATTTCACCCAGCAACTACTTTACAGTCTTCCAGATTTGTAAAGACAAACGTGCTAAGACTTAAAACAAAATTTGCCTCCAGTGGGTAGGTGGCCCGGTCAGACAAACAGAGAGCAAAAATGCAATGAATCTGAATTTCAATAGCATTAATAATTTACATTTCACCTTCCACAAATATCAACAACAGAAAAGTCTGAAGCTGTGACTCCCAGTTATGATCATATATCATCTCAGTTGTACTTAAAATAATCTCAAGAGATAACAAAAATTTTTTTAAATCTAAACTACAAATTCACTTTCATGTTAGAAATGAATGTCACATTTTAGATTTTATAATAAGGATTGCCAATCCAACAATGATTTGGGAATATAGCAGGTAGAAAATCTAGAGACTCACACTGAAAATGCTATATAGAATGATAAGACCTATTTGCAAATAAGAGGGAGTCTATTGTTTAATTTTGTTAGGATCACATTGTGTATTGATTTTAATATTTTAGACAAAACTTGAATAACAAATCAGGCAGAAATTTATAATTATGCATATATTTCAGTGATAAAATAGCTACTCATATAAATGTTTTAGTATACAGAATAGTTCAAAACTATTCCCATAGGTAAAGAGATCAGTATAGCACTCAAGGGTAAACTAGACAAAATAGAGGAAAATATAAAGCTGCTACATGAGTACACAGGAAATAGGCTCTCAGAAATTAAAATAATAATAAACTTAAGTAGTTGTAGAATCTAATTAAAAAATGATACATATGAACTTATCTTATTTACAAAACAGAAACAGACTTACAGATATCAAAATCAAATTTATGGTTACCAAACGGGAAACGCGGAGGGAAGTGATAAATTAGGAGATAGGGATTAACATATGTGTGCTGTGCTATATGTAAAACAGGGGTGGAACACTGTAATGTTTTACATAATGGCAGTTATGTAAAACATGGACTTCAAAAAAATAAGTGGAAGCTGGGAGATCCATTAGAGGATTATGCAGTCATTCAGCTGAACAAGGATGGCAACTTGGACTAGAGTGATGGCAAATGGAGTCAGAGAGAAGTAGCTAAATTCAAAAACTATTTTAGAGGTAGAATTTACAGGACTTGCCAATGGATGAGGAAAGGAAAGTGGAAAACATTCTTCAGAATTCTTCAGAATTTGGCTTAAATAATGGTCGTATTTTTTACGACATGAAGAAACTGAGGATGATACAGTTTGGGAGAGTAAAATCAAGGGTTCGACACTGGATATACTTTGTGTGTTTGTGATGCCTCTTAGACATCCAAGTGTGGCTGTCAGGCATTTGAGTTCTCAGGAAAAAGTTTTTTGATGCAGATATAAAATAGAATATTTATAGCCTCAAGCCAGAAAATATCGCCAAGAGAAAGAAAGAAGACGAAAGACTAGGCTCTGATTCCTTTCATCTTTAGAAATTAGATAGGAGGGAGGCATTAGCCAAAAGGCATGAGAAGAAATGGAGAGTTAAAGTATGAAGAAACCCAGAAACATGAAGTGTCACAAAAGACAAGAAAGACAAGTGTCCCAAGAAGATGTCAATGGACAATTGTATCTCATACCAATAAGAAAAAGAAACGACAATTAGGTCTGGTGAGATGGTCATTCTGACTGACTAGGGTAGAGTAACAGAGTGAAGCAGGTTCACATTTGTTTAAAATAAGTGGAACAGGCAATGAAGTTGAGGAGATGGAGACGGTTTAGACACCTCTATTCATGTAAATATGTGAATTCTCTCCTGAAACTAGAGTCTATTCTCTCTATGACTTCCTAATCTACTTCTTTAATTAGAAAAAAATGATGCTAAGTTTACGTATTGTCTGGCACACTCATATGACTAGATATTATTTGCCCTTCCAGATGAATTCTGCAGCCTTCTCTATGCTGCTCTGTGCACTTGCTTCAGCCAGGCTCTATTACATTCTAGTTTCTAGTTGGATACTGTCAACAGGAGATGCCAGTAGGAGAGAGAGGGCAGAAGGAGACAGAGAGATCAGGGCATTTATTCTCTGTGTTCTGTCTGCTTGTCCAAAGTTTGGTAGTAGCTTTCTCCCTTACCTGAGGCCTCAGTTCCTGCCAAGCCCCTATAACTATGGCCACCTGCCAGATTTCAGTGAGAGTTCTTTTTCCTTGTCCTTTCAAGACCAATGATGACAGTGGATTCCCACTATTGCTAGCCAGCCCCTGTGTTTTCACTATTCTTGACTGGTTCCCTCAGCCCTACCTATTCTTTGTAAACTTCTTCATTATTTCAACTGCCCTTTGGGGTGTTATCTCTTTACCACTGGAACTCTGATAAAACTCTCAAAAAGGATTTGTTGAAAGAACATGGGCTATATTTTTCTTAGAGAGCACATGCTTTACAATCATCATCAAATATTTCTATCTTTTATGGATTAAGGTAGGGCAGTCAGGAATATTGGAGAAGGAAATGGCAACCCACTCCAGTGTTCTTGCCTGGAGAATCCCAGGGACAGGGGAGTCTGGTGGGCTGCCGTCTATGGGGTCACACAGAGTAGGACACGACTGAAGCGACTTAGCAGCAGCAGCTACGAATAATGAAAAAAACAGAGAATAAAGGGAGTGAAAGAAAGAGAAGAACAGGTTACCTTTTTAGCCACCAGAATTTTTGCTCTGTTTTCACCAGTTTGCTGTCTCAATCCCCAAGTCAATCCTCTTTTGGCACAAAAGCCAGTCGTTCAGAATGTAAGTTCTCACATGTTAAACAGATCTCTTTTTCTGGAATTCCAGACCCCTTCATTTAAATAGCTTTAAATTATTACACTGTTATACTCAAATACACTAAAGAATAAAATGTTCTCATTTCTCTAGATTGATAATTCAATATTTTAGTCCCCTAGACCACATGATGGAATTCCAGTTGAGCTATTTCAAATCCTGGAAGATGATTCTGTGAAAGTGCTGCACTCAATATGCTGGTAAATTTGGAAAACTCAGCAGTGGCCACAGGACTGGAAAAGGTCAGTTTTCATTCCAATCCCAAAGAAAGGCACTGCCAAAGAATGCTCAAACTATTGCACAATCGCACTCATCTCACACGCTAGTAAAGTAATGCTCAAAATTCTCCAAGCCAGGCTTCAGCAATACGTGAAACGTGAACTTCCAGATGTTCAAGCTGGATTTAGAAAGGCAGAGGAACCAGAGATCAAATTGCCAACATCCGCTGGATCATCGAAAAAGCAAGAAAGTTCCAGAAAAACATCTATTTCTGCTTTATTGATTATGCCAAAGCCTTTGACTGTGTGGATCACAATAAACTGTGGAAAATTCTAAAAGAGATGGGAATACCAGACCACCTGACCTGCCTCTTGAGAAATCTGTATGCAGGTCAGGAAGCAACAGTTAGAACTGGACATGGAACAACAGACTCCTTTTCCAAATAGGAAGAGGAGTACGTCAAGGCTGTATATTGTCACCCTGCTTATTTAACTTATATGCAGAGTACATCATGAGAAACGCTGGGCTGGAACAAGCTGGAATCCAGATTGCCAGGAGAAATATCAGTAACCTCAGACATGCAGATGACACCACCCTTATGGCAGAAAGTGAAGAGGAACTAAAGAGCCTCTTGATGAAAGTGAAAGAGGAGAGTGAAAAAGTTGGCTTAAAGCTCAACATTCAGAAAACTAAGATCATGGCATCTGGTCCCATCACTTCATGGCAAATAGATGGGGAAACAGTGGAAACAGTGTCAGACTTTATTTTTGGGGCTCCAAAATCATTGCAGATGGTGATTGCAGCCATGAAATTAAAAGATGCTTACTCCTTGGAAGGAAAGTTATGACCAACCTAGATAGCATATTCAAAAACAGAGACATCACTTTGCCAACAAAGGTTCATCTAGTCAAGGCTATGGTTTTTCCAGTGGTCATGTATGGATGTGAGAGTTGGACTGTGAAGAAAGCTGAGCCCCGAAGAATTGATGCTTTTGAACTGTGGTGTTGGAGAAGACTCTTGAGAGTCCCTTGGACTGCAAGGAGATCAGCCCTGGGTGTTCACTGGAAGGACTGATGCTAAAGCTGAAACTCCAGTACTTTGGCCACCTCATGCAAAGAGTTGACTCATTGGAAAAGACTCTGATGCTGGGAGGGATTGGGGGCAGGAGGAGAAGGGGATGACAGAGGATGAGATGGCTGGATGGCATCACCTACTCGATGGACATGAGTTTGGGTGAACTCCGGGAGTTGGTAATGGACAGGGAGGCCTGGCATGCTGCAATTCATGGGGTCGCAAAGAGTCGGACAAGACTGAGCAACTGAACTGAACTGAAACTGAACTGAGACCACATGTAAAATTATAATATCAAGTATTTGCTTCCTAGCACAATGGTTTGACCTCAAGACAACTTACAAGAAAGTTTCCCTCACTAATTTAAATTCTCATTCTATAGTCATTGATCTTAGTCACAAAGATTTTGGAGGAAATAATTTTCTCAAGTTTGCAAATTAATAAAAGACAGGCATGAACTCTTTTGGGTATTTCCTTTATGAAATGTAGAGAAAAGAACTCTTTTCAGTGAAAAATCATGCTTTGTAGATAAAAGATAATCAATGTTTGCCAGGAAATTAGAGAGAGGATCTTTTTTTTTTTCTTTTTTACATTTTATTTATCCTTTTGTGTTGACCTACAAAATTGAATCTAAATTTTTACAGGCAAAAAAAAACTCTATACTGAAAAAGTCGAAAACATATTCAAGTCCTTCCACTGGGGACAAGTCACATTGTCAATCACAACTAGTTCCCTTTTTCATGTTAACCTATGTTTTGCTTTTCAACCTCAAATAAAAGAAATTCAGTTGAACATCACTAGATTTTATTCCTTGCAACTATCCTTACATGAATAACCCTTTAAAGGCACTGTCCTAATTACCATACAGAATCACCAAGTTTGGTGTGAATGGCCTAGGAAACCTAATTTTTAAAAGAAACTTTGCATGAATAGGTTGGGGAAATAATTTTACCTGTTGTCTGGTAGATATTATCAAGCATTCAATATGATATCCCTGGGAAGTAAGCTTTTATCAGAGATGTTCTCAGTCAGCACCAGAAATAGAGTATTTTCATTTGGAAGGCCAAGAACTGGATTTGCTGCTTTAGAAACAGATATAGACAGATGTATTTGCCAGCACAATGGATTTTCCAGGTAATTTATGAAGAAGCTTTCAGGCTAGTATCCCATTATTCAATTTTGATTTAGACCTTGGGGGATATTTAGGAGCCCAACAGCAAAGTGGCATGGATGGTACTTAAACAAGAAAGGTAAGCAAATTTTGCTTTGTTTTATGATTAGGTTGCCAGCATTCTAGCTACAGATTGAATGAATTGTGAAAAAGATTTATTAGGAATAAACCAAAAAGATAAGTTGGTTTACCAGTAAGAATTTTTTCTACAAGAACTCCATAAATAAGTGATAATATGGATATATGTAATTTTTCCTACAAACTAGCTTCATAAATGCCTTAAATCTGTATTTTTAATAAAAAGAAAGCTATACATCAGTAGCATTTTTATCACCTCTACCATCCCTACTGCTTTCAGAATTAATAATTACTGATTGTGTTAGTTCATCCAGACTGCTATAACAAAACACCACAGACTAGGTGACTTGGAACTGTCTTGCACTGTTGCTGGGAATGCAAACTGATATAGCCACTGTGGGGAACAGCATGGAGATTCCTTAAAAACAACATCACTCATTATCAGAGAAATGCAAATCAAAACCACAATGAGATACCATTTCACGCCAGTCAGAATGGCTGCGATCCAAAAGTCTACAAGCAATAAATGCTGGAGAGGGTGTGGAGAAAAGGGAACCCTCTTACACTGTTGGTGGGAATGCAAACTAGTACAGCCACTATGGAGAACAATGTGGAGATTCCTTAAAAAACTGGAAATAGAACTGCCAAACGACCCAGCAATCCCACTGCTGGACATACACACCGAGGAAACCAGAATTGAAAGAGACACGTGTACCCCAATGTTCATTGCAGCACTGTTTATAATAGCCAGGACGTGGAAGCAACCTAGATGTCCATCAGCAGATGAATGGATAAGAAAGCTGTGGCACATATACACAATGGAGTATTACTTAGCCATTAAAAAGAATACATTTGAATCAGTTCTAATGAGGTGGATGAAACTGGAGCCTATTATACAGAGTGAAGGAAGCCAGAAAGAAAAACACCAATACAGTATACTAACACATATATATAGAATTTAGAAAGATGGTAATGATAAACCTGTATGCGAGACAGCAAAAGAGACACAGATGTATAGAACAGTCTTTTGGACTCTGTGGGAGAGGGAGAGGGTGGGATGATTTGGGAGAATGGCACTGAAACATGTATAATATCATATACAAAACGAATCGCCAGTCTAGGTTCGATGCATGATACAGGATGCTTGGACCTGGTGCATTGGGATGACCCAGAAGGATGGTATGGGGAGGGAGGTGGGAGGGGGGTTCAGGATGGGGAACACGTGTATACCTGTGGTGGATTCATGTTGATGTATGGCAAAACCAATACAATATTGTAAAGTAATTAGCCTCCAATTAAAACAAATAAATTTATATTTTTTTAAAAAAGACATAATAAAAAAAATAGGAATAAAACTACCTATGATGCAACAATCCCACTAATGGGCATATACCCTGAGGAAACCATAGTTGAAAAAGACTCATGTACCCCAATGTTAATTACAGCACTATTTACAATAGCTAAGACATGGAAGCAACCTAGATGCCCATTAACAGATAAATGGAAAAAGAACCTGTGTGGTACACATACACAGTGGAATATTACTCAGCCGTAAAAAGGAACACATTTGAGTCAGTTCTGGTGAGGCAGATGAACATAGAGCCTATTATACACAGTGAAATAAGTCAGAAAGAGAAAAACAAACATTGTATATTAAAGCATATACATGGAATCTAGAAAGATGGTATTGATGAACCTATCTGCAGGGCAGCAATGGAGATGCAGACATAGACAACAGACTTATGGATACCGTAGGGGAAGGAGAGGGTGGGACAAACTGAAGGCATGTCATTGAAACATACATATTACCATATGTAAAATTAGATAGCCAGTGGAAATTTGCTGTATGACACAGGTAGCTCAAACCCAGTGCTCTGTGACAACCTAGAGGGGTGGAATGTGGTGGGAGGTGGGAAGGAGGTTCAACAGGGAGGGGACATATGTATGTATACCTGTGGTCGAGTCATATTGATACATGGCAGAAACCAACACAATATCGTAAAGCAATTATTTTTCAATTAAAATAAATAAATTTAAAGTTAAAAAAACAACAGAAATTCATTTCTTACAGTTTTGGAAGCTGGAAGTTCAAGATCAAGTCGCCAGCACAGTTGAGGGAGGGACTTCTCCTGTTATAGAGTACCAACCTCTCTCTGTAACATTATGTAGTAGAAGAGTCAAGGAGTTCAGTGGGAACTCTTTTATAAAGAATGCTAATTCCATTTATGAGGATGTAACCTTTATTTTGCTATGCTGTGCTATGCTAAGTCACTTCAGTCGTGTCCGACTCTGTGTGACCCCATAGACGGCAGCCCACCAGGCTCCGCCGTCCCTGGGATTCTCCAGGCAAGAACACAGGAGTGGGTTGCCATTTCCTTCTCTAATGCATGAAAGTCAAAAGTGAAAGTGAAGTCGCTCAGTCATGTCCAACTCTTAGCGACCCCAGGGACTGCAGCCTACCAGGCTCCTCTGTCCATGGGATCTTCCAGGCAAGAGTACTGGAGTGGGGTACCATTGCCTTCTCCGAACCTTTATTTTATGACCTATTAACTTCCCAAAGGCCCCACCTGTAATTGTTGTTGTGTTTAGTTGCTACGCCGTTTGCGACTCTTTTGCAGCCTCGTGGACTGTAGCCCATCAGGCTCCTCCATCCATGGGATTTCCCAAGCAAGAATACTGGAGTGGGTTGCCATTTCCTTCTCCAGGGGATCTTCCCAACTCAAGGATCACATCCATGTATCCTGCTTGGCAGGTGGATTCTCCACCACTAAGCCACCAGGGAAGCTTCCACTATAATACCACCACTTTAATGGGCAAGGTTCTCTCACCATATGAATTGCAAGTGGTGGGGGGAGGTTGGGAGAGGACACAAACATTCATTCCATAGCACTGGTTATTCCATGACAGTGCATTAGAAAGCATATGGGAAGTACACAGGTAAAGGAATGAGAGACTAAGCAGAAAAAACATTAACAGTTCATAATTAATAGTGTTTAAATTACTATACAAATATTTATATATGTTTTTCTTCCACAGCTTCTCCTTCAAATGGTTGCCATGTAAACTGAGATTTAGAAGGCTGAAGCCCTTGAGATTCTCAATGTTTATTGGTTAAAACCATGCATTTTACTCATTCATTTCAGGGTAGTGCTAAACTCACTCACATAACAGCTGACAACTGTCCTTGGAGCTGCTGCCTTGAAGTCACTGGTTAGAGAAGGCTGCAGAAGCAAGCCCTGAAAAATCAAAAGTAGACAATTTCTCAGCAATTATGGTACAATAGTTATAATACTTCTTTCTATACTTGAATTAAAGAATTACAATATGTCAAGGACAGAATATATTTGGCACAGAGTTATCAAAATATGTATGCATGTGTGTGTGTGTATGTACATATATATGAAAACAGAAAAAATATCATTCCAGAAGCTTGGAATCAAGAGGGAGAGTTACAGTGGGACATTGCTGAGAGGTTTAAATAAATTCTATTATTTAATGTCTTGCCAAGGGGGGCTTTGGGCCAATTTTAATCATTAACTGATGTTTAAGATGTGAATTATCTTTAATTCACTTCTAAACTAATTTACAAAAGGATAAATTCCTGAATTATGTTCCTCTGGTTTTCCTGTTTTACTCTGTATAGGCAGTCTCTGAGTTCTACTGCTTCTTCAGACATAGCATTTTCCAGATCCATCAACTTTTTCTGCACAACTCACAAGCCTCTGCCTGACTTGAAACTTTTATCACAGAATCAAAGATTCTTTAAATTTCAAGGACATGAAATGGCATCTAAATAAACCCAGGATATAAACCCCCCCTATATTAGAGCATCCCTGACTGACAGGCACCCTGTCTCAACAGAAACAACTGCAACAAAAGGGGTGAGGGAGCAAGCTCCAGTTCATGGGCAGCCTATGGTACTTGCTAACCGGATGCCTATGAAATAATCACTTGACTGTTTGGGCTTCCTTGGTGGATCAGAGGTTGGGCTTCCCTGGTGGCTCAGAGGTTGGGCTTCCCTGGTGGCTCAGAGGTTAAAGCGTCTGCCTGGACTACTGGAGATCCATGTTCGATCCCTGGGTTGGGAAGATCCCCTGGAGAAGGAAATGGCAACCTACTCCAGTACTCTTGCCTAGAGAATCCCATGGAGGGAGGAGCCTGGTAGGCTACAGCCCATGGGGTCACAAAGAGTCGGCCACGACTGAGCAACTTCACTTTTCTTTCCTTTCTTTCATTTTGTTTGTCAAATAAAAATAAAAATATTATCCATTTATACTGACCCTATGTAAAATTCTTTATAACCTCTGAAAAATCTGTAAAAAGTGCTATTAAAATTTAATTCATTCTTTATTATTTTACCAATCAGCCTACTCTACTTCTATCCATCTCTGGTTATTTTAAGTCTCCTATCCCCCCTTGCTGCTGCTGCCGCTGCTGAGTCACTTCAGTAGTGTCGAAATGGCCAAAAATGTTTCCCTAAAGTTCCACCTAGAATGACAGAACTGCTGCTGCTGCTAAGTCGCTTCAGTCGTGTCCGACTCTGTGCGACCCCAGAGACGGCAGCCCACCAAGCTCCCCCGTCCCTAGGATTCTCCAGGCAAGAACACTGGAGTGGGTTGCCATTTCCTTCTCCAATGCATGAAAGTGAAAAGTGAAAGTGAAGTCGCTCAGTCATGTCCAACTCTTAGGGACCCCATGGACTGTAACCCACCAGGCTCTTCCATCCATGGGATTTTTCAGGCAAGAGGGGTGCCATTGCCTTCTCAGTCTAGTAGTACTGTTGCCTCTGAATGTCATGAGGATGAGAGGTTCTTGCCATGGCCACAAAATCAGGCATAGCTATGGCATCAGTGAGGAACAACATCTATTAGATAAAAACAAGCTGTTAACTTATTCCAAAATCTTGATGGAACATTATTGATTGTGCCAGTAACAATGTCTTAGTTCATGATTTCTTCCAGCCAAGGCCTGTACCTCTTAAAACTAAATATACAAGATTGATGTATGGTATAATAAAACTGCTGCTTTAAAAGGGGCCTAGACAACTAAATCTTGGACTTCTCTGCTGAAGGTTGCTCAAACTCTGCAATATTCCACTAGGCCCCACATATAGCAGACACTTATTTCTAATTCTGTATCCATTATTTGCTGCCATAAACTTGTTTGATAGACCTTCACTAACAGATTGGTGGTGATTTTTTTACCCCAAACTTTTCAACCCCAGCACTTCAGTTAGCTGCATGCATGCACGCCTCCCTCCATAAGGCCATCCCCATTCTCAGTCTCTATGTTCAGCTCCTCCTGCACACCCACACTAAGATTCTCACCCCTATCACAGCACACACATTCTGTCTTATGCCATGGTAAACCATTTTCATGTCTGTCTTTCCTAATGAGTCATAAGCTCCTGCTGCTGCTGCTAAGTCGTTTCAGTCGTGTCCGACTCTATGCGACCCCACAGACGGCAGCCCACAAGGCTCCCCCGTCCCTGGGATTCTCCAGGCAAGAACACTGGAGTGGGTTGCCATTTCCTTCTCCAATGCATGAAAGTGAGAAGGGAAAGTGACGTTGCTCAGTCATGTCTGACTCTTAGCAACCCCATGGACTGCAGCCTACCAGGCTCATCCATCCATGGGATTTTCCAGGCAAGAGTACTGGAGTGGGGTGCCATTGCCTTCTCCTAGATGCCTGAAAATATGATGAATGAATAAGGTAAACAACAAAGGACTCACTTAACAAATGGCAATAGAATATCTCTGTTTTTCCTTCTACTATATTTATAATATTTTCTATATAAGAATATATTCCTGATACTGATTGATCCATCAAGAAATCTAAATTCATTTATTGTCATTTGAATTTTATTTTAGTACAAATTCAAACTCAGAAAAAGCCTAATGATATAGACATGTGGTGTGGGGAAGCATTCAAGATGCTCACGATGGGAAACTGACCTTTGTTTCTAGATTGTTGAAGAGAGATATCTCAATGCCATATCTATCAGTCAGAGTTTATAACAACAACAACAACAAAAAAAAAACTTGCTGGAGAGGGTGTGGAGAAAAGGGAACCCACCTACCCTGTTGATGAGAGTGTAAACTGGTATAGCCACTATGGAGAACAGTGTGGAGGTTCCTTAAAAAAACAAAAATGGGGCTTCCCTAGTGGCCAAGTGGTAGAGAATCCCCCTGCCAGTGTAGGAGACACAGGTTTGATATCTGGTCCGGGAAAACCCCACATGAAGCACAGTCACTAGGCCCGTGCAGCGCAACTACTGAGCCTGAGCTCTAGAACCAGTGAGCTGCAACTACTGAGACCGCATGCCACAACTCCTGAAATCTGTGTTCCCAGAGCCCGGACTTCACAACAAGAGAAGCCACCACAATGGGAAACCCGCACGCTGCAGCGAATAGAAGCCCCGGCTCACCACAACTAGAGAAGTCCATGCAGCAGCAAAGACCCAGCACAAACACAAATAATGAGCAAATAAAATTGCAAACAAAAATCAAAATGCCCATGACCCAGCAATCCCAATCCTGGGCATGGACACAGAGAACCCCATAACTCAAAAAGATACATGCACCCCAACGTCCATCACCAGAGGAATGGATAAAGAAGATGTGGTACACATGGAATAGTAGTGTACACAACGGAATACTATGCAGCCATGAAAAAGAATAAATAATGTCATTTGCATTGACATGAAAGTACCTAGAGATTGTCATTCTGAGTAAAGTAAGTCAGACAGAGAGAGAGAAATATCATATGATATCCCTTATATGTGGAATCTAAAAAGAAATGATATAAGTGAAATTATTTACAAAATAGAAATAGACTTACAGACTTAGAGAATGAACTTATGGTTACCAGGGGGAAGGACAGAGGGAAAGGATAGTTAGGAAATTTGGGATTGACTTGTCCACCCAGCTATGTTTAAAATGGATAACCAACTAGGACCTGATGTATAGCACATGGAACTCTGCTCAATGTTATGCCACAGCCTGGATGGGAGGAAAGTTTGGGGGAGAATGGATACATTTCTATGTATGGCTGAGTTGCTCTGCTGTGCACCCGAAACTATCACAACATTGTTAACCAGCTATACTCCAATATAAAATAAAAGTTAAAAAAAAAAAGGATAAATGTAAAAACTAGGCCTGGACTATCTAATGTTTATACTTACATACAATGTCTATAATAAACACATATAGTAGAAAGGAATTTTCACATTTTTAAATAAGAAATATAAAAGTACTGCGATTATCAGCCTAAGCTTCCAGCCCCTGGGAGCTCTAGTTCATTCTTCTGTCTTTCTAGAACATGGGGTAGAAAACTGCAGTCTATAAAAGGAATGAAAATAGCTGTCAGAGCAAATGGAGGATAATGATTGATACATCCAAGTAAGCTGATATAGTACATGATTACACAAGAGTATCTTACTCCTCTTTTTAATCTGTTTGTTGTCCCTCTGGAATTTAAACCAGGGGTTGATTTATTCCATAGATATGCTTTCCCTCACTATAATGCAGGCACTGACCAGGCAGTGAAAGTAACAAAGATAAATGTGACAGGGCTGCTTGTCTGAAGGATTTCTGATGAGTCAGTGGGGATGGGCATGCATCCAAGTGGCACAGGAGTTATGATGCAGTGAGGCCCAAGAGAGAGGGCAGTCAGAACAGTCTTCCTGAAGCAAATATCCATGCGTTATATATTGGGATTTTAAATTTGCGCACATTGGAGAAAACATGAATTCTAAAGTAAGCCCCAGAGAAATCTTTTCTGAGTTCCCAACACTTCTGTGTATAAATATTCAATAGTTGATCTGCTGCAGATAGAATTCTGTAAACAAATTCAGATATGACCTTCATTTGCTATGTGCTGTGGCAGGAATAACGAAGCTCCTACAGACACTGAAAGCTCCTGGTTCCATTATAATAGCAACACTGGCTTCTTAAAAGAGCCACAGACCACTGGTAGAAGGAATTCTGAATACTTTAATATTTCTTTTAAAGCCATGGCAACCATGAAACAATTGTAGAAATAGAAGGTGTGAATTCTTGACATTTTTTTGTGTGTCTAGTATTCTGAATTTGCACATAAAATGTATAATGTTGAAAGGGAAAGACAATATTATACTTAATATTCTACTTAATGAATGTGAAGTGGCCAAAGGATCTTTTGTCAGAGAGTCACCAAATAATTTCAAGTTCATAGGATTTTTTTAAAATGGTTTGTCATTTTGAAGGTATTTATTATTTTGCCAAAAAAAAAAAAAAAATCAGCCATTCAGACACTGAGGAATGTCATAGGTTTTTCTAGATTTTATTCCATACCTTTATATTAGACCACAGATAAGACAAATGACCACATTAATGAACAGATTTTTACTTCACTGAAAATATCTGGATTTTTCAGCTCTTGATTTTTACAGACCATGGACAATGGCCTCAAAATAGCTCCATGAGTTACTGAAAAACATATTTGAGGATTCACTAATCTATTTAGAAGCAGCAGTATTGTTTTCATGATTGAAAGTAAACAATGCAATAAATTTCTCTTTTGTACATCTTTTCTCTAGGATTTAATACACTAGTGCTTAATATACTTCCTTGGTGGTTCAGATGGTAAAGCGTCTGCCTACAATGTGGGAGACCTGGGTTCAATCCCTGGGTCGGGAAGATCTCCTGGAGAGAGAAATGGCAACCCACTCCAGTACTCTTGCCTGGAATATCCTATGGACAAAGGAGCCTGGTAGGCTGAAGTCCATGGGGTCACAAAGAGTCAGACATGACTGAGTGACTTCACTTTTGACTTCACTTTCACTGCTTAATATTAGTTCAGTGACCTTTCTTGTCATATTTATTCACATCTGAATGAGAATAAGAGTGAATTCTTAAACAGAATAAAAAGACAGAATTCACTTCTCTTAAAAAAATAAAAGGAAAAAAACCACATATTTGTCTTTATATTTTTTATCAACAGCCAAAATGTATGCATGTCATCTAGCTTCATAATGGAATTATGTATTTTTCAGAGTACTAGGTACAAATATTTTATTACTGTTAATGATTTTTAACATCACAATGACTAATGCATTGTTTCTTGAAAATCAATTGCTTGAAATAAGTTTAGAAAATGATTCAGTTGAAAGATGATTCAGGCTGTATCTAAATAAAATTTCTAAGTACTAGTGAAGCATGAATCATGACCTTTAACTCAAAGTGTATTGTTTCACATTTCCCACATAGTCTCTAACGACAAGATCTGCTATAAAAACAAATGAGTGGAAGTTCTCTCTATATACCTAATATTGCTAAACACCGAGAATTTTACATTTTAATATTAACATGCTGAACTTTCCAAATATTAACTGAAGAATCACTATCAAATCTGGGCTTTCACACTTACTGATTTCAGTGGAAGCAATGGCTGTTGGGACACTCTTTTTAACAGATTAGTCAAAGCCCCTATACCAAACATTTTATTCTGTGTTTCTTTTGTTGCTATATAATGACCAGTTTAGTTGCTCTGTTCCCTCATTACAACTTAAACATGACCACTAATATCCATATGTATGCTGATGGTCACAAACTAAATCTATGATAAAGCCTTAAAAGAAAATCAAGACACATGTCCTCCTGATTATAGCCTTCTAAATCATGAATCCCTGGTAAGGAAGAACATTGTTGCCTTTATTGTTGAATCACCAGTGCCCAGCACGTAGTTTTGATAAACAAATGTTTGCATAATAAAACTTCACCACTGGTTAGTCATATCAACATAAAATATGAAGAATGTCCCAATTTCTAAAGTTAAGGTTATGGCTACTTGCCCTTCCTCTGAATTTCTATAGCGTTTCTCTAAAAAACACATATGACACTTTGCACTACCTTCAATGAGATACTTTTTTTTTTCTTTTCTTCTATTTCCTTTTTTTTTTTTTAAAGGTTTTTTATTTGTTCTTGTGCCATACCGTGCAGCATGTGGGATCTTAGTTCTCTAATCAGGAATAGAACCCAGGCCCTCTGCACAGGAAGCACAGGGTCTTAACTACTGGACCATCAGAGAAGTCCCATCTCTTTCCTTTCTTTTTAAACCTGATAAATGTCATCTCTTTAAACAGGTAGTAAACACTTGGAGAATAGGAGCTCTGTCACATGTTTCTTTATAATCTCAAATATTCTTATAAAGTACAAAGCTCAAGAAATGAACTCAGATTGAAACGTAAGTTCTACTTTCTTCCCATATATGCTTCCCATATACTACACTCTTTCTTTTATAATCTTATGGTTTTATTCATGAATTTGAGCACTCACAATAAGGTCAATCTATTAACTAAATCTACTGAATTTGCATGTATATCAAGATAAAATTACTCAGAGTCTGATGATTTTAAAGCTATTTGCAGATAGAAAGATCATTTTCAAGAGGAATTTCTTGGAGCATAGTGACCTTTAGAGTTCCTTCACGCTCCACTCTCAACATTAAGCTATATGCCTTTCTTGGCCAAATATCTCCTGGGATCTACCAATGTGAGCCTTTGAGCTCATTCTGCATAAATAAGGAACTAATGTGGGAATTTATTCAGGTGTCAGGCCAAGAACAAAGATTGAAAAGCAACATGTACTAGGAAGATCTTACCATTCAGAGTTTCCAAGGCAAAGTTGCCATCAGCCCCTTAAGAGTGTTACAGGTGGTTTCTGACCTTAGAAAGGCCAATAAAGAGTTAATGGGAGGCCTGAATTTATCCTGCAGTTGAGGTTTGGAGAACACAACAAAGAGGCTCTGTCAGGTCCCTCAGTAGGCAACTGACAGCCTGCTTAACTCCTAAAACAAAAGGCCACAGGGATGCAAACCACTCAGCCTTGTCCCACCATCCCTGGAAGCCCACAGTTTAAAACACCCCTCACAGCCAGACCTGCACTGTACTAAACCAAAAAAGAAAAATTATTTCTACAAGAGGCCATTAGTCAAAATTACAGAACAAATTCCCAAAGAAACACAGCTTCTGGAAGAGAGACAGTACCCTAAATAAAAAAAATAATAAGAGCATCAAAAGAGATGCCCCAACTGGAGTACTCACTACCTCCACCACAACTACCATATTCCACACCACCATCCTCTCTTGTCAGTGTTTTTGCAGTACCTCCTATTGTTCTTCTTATTGTTTCTTCTTCACATAAAAGCCATATTTTTCTATCGAAAAAGCAAGTCAGAGAGGAGGCATTGTGGAAGATTTTGGCAGCAGAGGCTTGTTTTATGAGTCTCACAAGACCCATCATAAAAACAAAGAGAATAACTAGGAAAGCAAATACAAAGACTCACAGATAACATCTATAATAAAGCTAGGTGACAAGATATCTTCACAAATCACAAAGTGTAGGGAGGTGATAAAAACCACTGAGATTTTTGTGGTATCAGCATTTGTGTGGGAAGAAGTAGAGAGAAAGCACACAGGCTTCTGTTACCTCTGAGCATGGAAGCCCTAAAACTATGAATAAATACCCTCTGGGAATTGCAAGGGATCAATCTAAGAGTTTCAGTGGAAACTTTTTAAAATCACAGTGAGTGAAGAAAATTATAATGGGCTATACTATAGTGGCGCTGGAACAGTCTGGGCCCTTTAAACTCTTGACACTGACAAGTCAAAAGTTCTTTTCAATAGAAAACCTTACATTATAGAAAAATTGCTTTTAGTAGGATCTAAATTGAACAAGTCGGGAGGACAAAGAGACAATACAGGGAGATATGAACAAAGAGATCCGTGTAATACTATAGGAGGGAAACGAGGTAGATGTCTGAAAATATAAGGCTGCATGTTAATCACTTAGCAAAAATGACAGAAGAACTATTTAACAGGAAAACTACATTGGGCAAATGTATCCTGTGCACTCTTTTTCTCTACAGTCCTACAAGCAAGAGTGTGAAAATGGAGGAGGAGGAAGATGAGGAAAGGTCTTCTGAAACCAGTAAAGCACAATATATTTACTACGTGGCCTTTTATATGAAATTTTGCCAACCTCTGCTCTAGCAGAATGAAGCTATAAATGCTATGTTGAATACTCTTCCTTCTAAAAGTAGATTAGAGAGTAAGCAATATGAAATAATCAAGGTAAAGCAGTTATGAGAATAAAAAGAATAAGGAACAATGTTTCTACATACATATCCACAAAACAGATGAAAACTTGAAGTCTACAGCCTAATATCTCAAAACGAGAATAAAGAAATTTTTAAAACTTATCAAAACTATATGTCCTTTGCCTCTTATAGTCATTGTTTTAAAGTTTATTTTGTTTGCTATAAGTATTGCTACTCCAACTTTCTTTGGATTTCCACTTGCATAGAATACATTTTCCCATGCCTCAACGATCAGTCTGTGTTTATCTTTAGATCTGAAGTGAATTTCTTATAGGCAGCATATCTGCGGGTTTTGTATTTTTTGCTTAGCGTTTCAGTCACTCTATATGTGTTTTGATTGGAACCTTTATTGTATATATATTTAATTATTGATACATATGTACTTAGTGCCATTTTAATTGATTTTGGGTTGTTTTTGTAGTTTGTTTTGGTTTCTTTCTTCTTCTTTTTTTTTTCTTTCTTTTTTTTCTCTTTCTTCTTCTTTTGTTCCTTTCCCTCATGATAACTATCTTTAGTGTTATATTTGGATTCTTTCCTCTTTTTAGTGTGAGTATCTATAACAGATTTTCATTTGTGGTTATGATGAGGCTTATAAATAGCTCTGTGTGTGTGTGTGTGTGTGTGTGTGTATGATTATTTTTGTTGAGTTCGGTCACTTAGTCATGTCTGACTCTTTGCAACCCCATGGACTGCACGCCAGGCTTCCCTGTCCATCACCAACTCCCGGAGCTTACCCAAACTCATGTCCATCGAGTCGGTGATGCCATCCAATCATCTCATCCTCTGTCGTCCCCTTCTCCTCCCACCTTCAATCTTTCCCAGCATCAGAGTCTTTTCAAATGAGTCAGTTCTTCACATCAGGTGGTCTAAGTATTGGAGTTTCAACTTCAACATCAGAACTTCCAACAAATATTCAGGACTGATTTCTTTAGGATGGACTGGTTGGATCTCCCTGCAGTCCAAGGGACTCTCAAGAGTCTTCTCCAACATCACAATTCAAAAGCATCAGTTCTTCAGCAGTCAGCCTTCTTTATGGTCCAACTCTCACTTTCATACATGACTACTGGAGAAACATTAGCTTTAACTAGACCTACCTTTGTCAGCAAATTAGTGTCTCTGCTTTTTAATATACTGTCTAGGTTGGTCATAGCTATTCTTCCAAGGAGCAAGCGTCTTTTAATTTCATGGCTGCAGTCACCATCTGCAATGATTTTGGAGACCAAAAAAATAAAGTCTCTCACTGTTTCCATTGTTTCCCCATCTATTTGCCATGTAGTAATGGGACCAAACACCATCATCTTCGTTTTTTGAATGAGTTTTAAGCCAGCTTTTTCACTCTCCTCTTTCACTTTCATCAAGAGGCTCTTTAGTTCTTCATTTTCTGTCATAAGGGTGGTGTTACCTGCACATATGAGGTTATTGTATTTCCGCCAGAAATCTTGATTCCAGTGATTATTTTAAGTTGCTGATTAAGATAAATGCATTTCAACAACCCTGCATTTTTTAATTCCCTTCTCCCATGATCACTGCTTTTGATATCATATTTTACACCTTTTTGTTTTGTGTGTCTCTTAACTACTTATAGCAACATATAGGTGATTTTACTACTTTCATCTTTTAACTTTTCTACTAGCTTTGTATGCAGTTGATTTACTGCCTTTACTATATATTTGCTTTACCATTGAGATTTTTTTCCTTTCATAATTTTCTTGTTTCTAGTTCTGGCCTTTTATTTTTCATGTTGAGAAGTCCCTTTAGCATTTCTTATAAATTATAAAGCTCATCTGGTGATTCTGCACTCTTTTTACATTTGCTTGTCTATAAACTTTCAACCAAGAATACTTCCTCTAGCAAGGATTTTATTAAGATTTGATAGTAAGATCAAAACTTTTGGAGATAAGCAAAAGATGAAAGCAGAAAATTACTGTATTTTCAAAACTTACCTCCTCACTATTCATTTCTGGGCCTCCAACTACAGTGATGTTAGAATTTTCACTATGGCTGTATATCCATATGGCTTGTACCTTACTTTTCTGTAATAATTCTTCAGTTAGAATTCACTCTTATTCACTCTTGTGTTCATTCTTAGTCTTCATTTATGAAATAATTTTTGGTTCACTTGTAATTCTTCCCAGAGTCTGTCACCTCTCTTTTCAAATTTATCCTTTCTCTAATCACTATGTTTCTATGACAAAGGAGGCATGAATATCATAGGGAAAAGAACCCTCTTCAATAAATGGTGTCTGGAAAATTGGACAGCTACATGCAAAAGAACTAAACTGGGTAACTTTTTCATACCATATACAAAAGGAAACTCAAAATGAATGAATAATTTAAATGTGAGACTTGAAACCATAAAACTCTAGTCAAACTTAAAAGCTTTGCATAGTCAAGGAAACCATCAACAAAACAAAAAGGCAACCTACTGAATAGAAGATAATTGCAAAAGATATATTTGTTCAGAGGTTAATATCCAAAATATACAAAATGCTCACACAAGTCAATATCAAAGAAACAAACAATCTGATTAAAAAATGAGGAGAGAACCTGAATAGGCATTTTTCCAAGGAAAACATACAGACAGCCAACTGACATATTAAAAGATGCTCAAAATCACCAATATCAGGAAGATGCAAATTAAGGCCACAACAAAACACCATCTCTTCCTTGTCTGAATGTCTGTCATCAAAAAGACAGCAAATAACAAGTGTTGGCAAGCATGCAGAAAAAAATGGGACCCTTTGCATTACTGGTGGGATTGTAAATTGGTGCAATCATTATGGAAAACAATGTGGAGTTTCCTCAAAAAGTTAAAAATAGAACTGCCATATGATTCAGCAATTTCTCTTCCTGGTATTCACCAAAAGAAAACAAAAATATTAATTTGAAAATATATTTGCACTTCAATTTTCACTGCAGTACTATTTACAGTAGCCAAGATCTGGGAGCAACCTCAGTGTCTATCAATAGATATATAGATAAAGATGTGTGATATACATACATACACATATATATACACACACACACACGTACACATATAAAGTGGTTTAATACTCATCATTTAAAAAGGTGAAATCTTATCATCTGGGACAAGATGACTGGATCTACAGTATACTATGCTATGCAAAATAAGTCAGACAAAGACATATACTACATGACCTCACATATGTAGAATCTAAAAACAAAAACAAAACAAAAACATATCATAGATACAGGGAACAAATGGGTAGTTGCCAGAAGGTGGGTGGCTGGGTGGGTGAAACAGATATAGGGGTTTAAGCTATATATTAAGTCACAAGAATGAATATACAGCATAAGGAATATGGTCAATTACACACGGTAATAACTTTGTGCAGGGACTGAAGGCTAGTAGACTTATCATGTTGATCATTCCATAATGAATGCAATTGTCACATCATTATGTAGTACACCTAAAACTAATAAAATCGCGCACATCAAATATATTTCCATTAAAAAATTGTATGTTAGCTCTATAAGTTTATAAATTTCTTCATAAGGATACTCAAATCAGTTCAGTAGCTCAGTCGTGTCCGACTCTTTATGACCCCATGAACTGCAGCACGCCAAGGCTTCCCTGTCCATCACCAACTCCCGGAGTTTACCCAAACTCATGTCCATTGAGTCAATGATGCCATCCAACCATCTCATCCTCTGTCGTCCCCTTCTCCTCCCACCTTCAATCTTTCCTAGCATCAGGGTCTTTTCAAATGAATCAGCTCTTTGCATCAGGTGGCCAAAGTATTGGAGTTTCAGCTTCAACATCAGTCCTTCCAATGAACACCCAGGACTGATCTCCTTTAGGATGGACTGGTTGGATCTCCTTGCAGTCCAAGGGACTCTCAAGAGTCTTCTGCAACACCACGTTCAAAAGCATCAATCCTTTGACGTTCAGCTTTCTTTATATTCAACTCTCACATCTATACATGACTACTGGAAAAACCATAGCCCTGACTAGATGGACCTTTGTTGGAAAAGTAATGTCTCTGCTTTTTAGTATTCTGTCTACATTGGTCATAACTTCCCTTCCAAGGAGTAGGTGCCTTTTAATTTCATGGCTGTAATCACCATCGGCAGTGACTTTGGAGCCCTCAAAAATAAAGTCAGCCACTGTTTCCCCATCTATTTGCCATGAAGTGACAGGACCAGAAGCCATGATCTTAGTTTTCTGAATGTTGAGCTTTAAGCCAACTTTTTCACTCTCCCCTTTCACTTTCATCAAGAGGCTCTTTAGTTCTTCTTCACTTTCTGCCATAAGGGTGGTGTCATCTGCATATCTGAGGTTATCGATATTTCTCCCGGCAATCTTGATTCCAGCTTGTGCTTCTTCCAGTCCAGGGTTTCTCATGATGTACTCTGCATAGAAGTTAAATAAGCAGGGTGCCAATATACAGCCTTGATGTACTCCTTTTTCTATTTAGAACCAGTCTGTTCCACATCCAGTTCTAACTGTTGCTTCCTGACCTGCATACAGATTTCTCAAGAGGCAGGTCAGGTGGTCTGGTATTCCCATGTCTTTCAGAATTTTCCACAGTTTATTGTGATCCACACAGTCAAAGGCTTTGGCATAATCAATAAAGCAGAAGTACATGTTTTTCTGAAACTCTCTTGCTTTTTCGATGATCTAGCGGATGTTGGCAATTTGATCTCCGTTTCCTCTGCCTTTTCTAAATCCAACTTGAACATCTGGAAGTTCATGGTTCATGAACTGTTGAAGCCTAGCTTAGAGAATTTTGAACATTACTTTACTAGTGTGTGAGATGAGTGCAATTGTGCGGTAGTTTGAGCATTCTTTGGCATTGCCTTTCTTTGGGATTGGAATGAAAACTGACCTTTTCCAGTCCTGTGATAAGGATGATTTCCTAGCAAAAGAGAATATTATTAAATTTGACTAATAAGTCAAAAATTTGAATAAACATAATAATAAAGAAATTGGAAAATCTTCATTATGAAAAAAGGGATTCCACGAGGGGATTCAAAGGAGCATACTTGTAAGCACTGATTTGAAGGAAAACACATTTCTATGTTTGTATCTATTTAAGTTGCCTCTCTGCTCAATCATGTCCTGCTCTTTGCAACTCCATGGACTGTAGCCAGCCAGCCTCTACTGTCCATGAGATTTTATAGGAGAGAATAGTGGAGTGAGTTGCCATTTCCTACTCCAGGGGATCTTCCCGACCCAGCAATGGAACTTGAATTTCTTGCATCTCCTGCATTGGCAAGCAGATTCTTTACCACTAGCACCACCTGGGAAACCCATTTAAATTAGCAGCTCTCAATAAAACACAACTTCCAGGAAGAACAACTTTACCAGTATCTAGAAAAGTGGCATTTGGGCATATTCTATTACCTAGTAACTCCGTACAGAGGTTTTCCGCAAGAGCATAAGGAGCCATGATCATAGATCTTCACTGCAGCAATACTTGAAATAGTGAAGGTTTGTAAGTAATTAAATTTTATGTGAGAGGGTTGGATTGATACAGTGTAATACCTCGTGGTTCAGATGGTAAAGCGTCTGCCTACAATGCGGAAGACCCAGGTTCGATCCCTGGGTTGGGAAGATCCCTGAAGAAGGAAATGGCAATCCACTCCACTACTCTTGCCTGGAAAATTCCATGGATGGAGGAGCCCGGTAGGCTACAGTCCATGGGGTTGCAAAGAGTTGGACATGACTGAGCAACTTCACAACCAACAACCAATACACTCAAACAAATATAATGCACCAGTAAAATGGATACAGCTCAAAATATATGAAGTGAAAAAAACAAGTTATTGAAAAGTACATAGGTATATGAAATCACTTTATGAAAATTTTTTAAAAAATAAGACATTGACTAAATATTTGCTTCAGACATATATATGTAATGAAAACATAAAAATGTGGACTGGATACACGTAACATCACAAGGACTGCCTCCAGAGAAAGGAGGAAGCCATACACTAACAGGGAAATGATGGGATTTCAAATTTAACTTTCATCATTTGAAAAAAGATCTGTAATAAATATGACAAAATGTCAACATGTTTTAAAATTCTGGAAATATCAAAATGTTGTATGATTTTTAGTCAAAGTTTTAAATTTCTATTAACTCCCCTAAAGCCCTAGCCTCCCTTTCCATCTGTTTGGGTCCCACTTTCCTGAGAACTTGTTGTTCACCAAGTTGTGTCCAACTCTTTGCAACCCCATGGACTGGAACACGTCAGGCTTCCCTGTCCTTCACTATATCCCAGAGTTTGCAGAAAGTGATGCCCACTGAGTCAGTGATGCTATCTAACCATCTTCTGAGAGATGCTTAGTGCTGTTTCCTTCCCCAGAGCAACTCTCCAAAAGCAATCTTTACCACCTGGGAAGCCCATTTAAGTTGGCAGCCCTCAATAAAACACGACTGCTAGGAAGAACAACTTTACCAGTATCTAGAAAAGTGGGATTTGGGCATATTCTATTACCTAGCAACTTCCTAGAGAGGTTCTCCCACAAGAGCATAAGAGCCATGTTTCTAGATCTTCTGCCATTTGTATTTATTGTAAACTAAAGCAGATTATTACTCTGAAGTACCTAATTATCTAGTTGTTTAATCTCTATCCATATATACTTTCCAAACATTACAAATATCAGAGAACAGGTGGTTGCATCTTTGTAATGATAGGGCTATTATTCTGGGAAAGTGGTTTTTCCCAAGTTCCTGAAATCACATCTGCCAGGTAACATTTTACATATTGCATGTAATTCAAGGCTAGCTCAACAGAAAGCAATTAACTTGCATATTGTTTTATCATTAATGTAAGAGAATTGCATAGGGGGATTCTAGTATTCATAATACTGCATAAAACTGCATGAACACACGTCTCAGTTCCCCAGATAACTAGATTGACAAATCATATGGCATATGTTTTATTTAGAGAGACCGTGTTTTGCTGGAGGATATATGGTTAGAAAAATATAGGTAGAGGGATGGTTCAGCTTGGAATTAGGCACTTGCTCTCAAGGATGCTTCTCTTTCAGAGTGACCAGGAGACTATGTCCCTATAATGTACAAGCTGCAAAGTATGATATAACTCATTGACCGTGCACTTGCAGGCAGACTTCCCTGAGTTGGAACAGAAACCCAGTAACCTTCCTATGTGCATTGGATTTAGACTTTCACCTCAGTTTATTTTCCATAGTTTTTAATATAATTCAACATTATTTTAATGAGTACACACATTTTTGTAACAAAACAAACAGTTTCTCAATTGGCAGATTCACTGGAAATTTCCCAGAATGTAATTTCTTTAGAAAACTGCTTTGTGAATCCTCCCAAAGCCAATATGTCTATGCAAAAAAAAAAAAAAAAAATCCTCAATTTAATGGACCATGCAATTTAATAGACTATTCAATGTCTATCCATTATTTAAACTGTAAGGAAAAAGTCAATTTAATATATGAATTCAATATTAGGGAAATTATTCTAAGTTAACAGAATATAAAAAGGTATGACAATTTATTATGTTGATTTTTAAAGTGCAATCTATATATGTATTATATGATTGGTATGGTAAAGAAAATAGGTATTTATACTAAGATTAATTTTTGCCAATGTTTGGAAAAAACAGTTATAAAAAGAGTAACTTAAAGCAAAACCTCAATTCTAAGATCTTTACAAGTATAACAGGAATTAGTAAATTTGATAGTTCTATTCCAAGTATAATGAGAAATTTTAATATAAAATTAAAATATGACATAATTTATGATGTGGCTAAACTAATGAAAGGGGCTTCCCTGGTGGCTCAGTGGTAAAGAATCCACCTGCCAATGCAGGAGACATGGAGTCAATCATTGTCAGAAAGATCCACTAGAGAAGGAAATGGCAACCCACTCCAGTATTCTTGCCTGGGAATCCCATAGAGAAGCCTGGAAGGCTGTAATCCACGGGATTGGAAAGAAGTCAGAAACAACTATAGAGACTAAACAATGACAACAACAAGAGAATAATGAGAAGTAAACAATATTGAAGAATATTTGTGCCTGGTTTATCAAATTCCAAGGCTATAAAATGAGTGGTAAACAGTATTTATATAACTTTTTGTATTTATATAATTATACTTAAAATTTAGGAAATATCTGGTAAATAAATTTTAATACTTCTCCTCCCTAACCTTGGCAGTGATCAAGACCATCCCCAAGAAAAACAAGTGTAAAAAGGCAAAATGGTTTTTAAGGTCTGAGAAGTCCTTAAAAATAGCTGTGACTAGAAGAGAAGCGACGGAGAAGGCAATGGCAACTCACTCCAGTACTCTTGCCTGGAAAATCCCATGGACGGAGGAGCCTGGTGGGCTGCAGTCCATGGGGTTGCTAGGAGTCAGACACGACTGAGAGACTTCACTTTATTTTTTTCACTTGCATGCATTGGAGAAGGAAATGGCAACCCACTCCAGTGTTCTTGCCTGGAGAATCCCAGGGACGGGGGAGCCTGGTGGGCTGCCATCTATGGGGTCGCACAGAGTTGGACACGACTGAAGCGACTTAGCAGCAGCAGCAGCAGCAGCAGAAGAGAAGCGAAAGGCAAAGGAGAAAAGGAAAGGATATGCTCATTTGAATGCAGAGTTCCAAAGAATAGCAAGGGGAGATAAGAAAGCCTTCCTCAGTGATCAATGCAAAGAAACAGAGGAAAACAACAGAACAGGAAACACTAGATATCTGTTCAAGATAATTAGATATACGAAGGGACCATTTCATGCAAAGGTGGTACAATAAAGGATGGGAATGGTATGGACCTAACAGAAGCAGAAGATATTAAGAAGAGGTGGCAAGAATACACAGAAGAACTATAGAAAAGATACCTTCATGACCAAATAACCATGATGGTGTCATCACTGACCTAGAGCCAGACATCCTGGAATGTGAAGTCAAGTGGGCCTTAGAAAGCATCACTAAGAACAAAGCTAGTAAAGGTGATGGGATTCCAGTTGAGCTATTTCAAATCCTGAAAGATGATGCTGTGAAAGTGCTGCACTCAATATGCCAGCAAATTTGGAAAACTTAGCAGTGGCCACAGGACTGGAAAAGGTCAGTTTTCATTCCAGTCCCAAAGAAAGGCAGTGCTAAAGAATGTTCAAACTACTGCACAATTGCACTCATCTCACACACTAGTAAAGTAATGCTCAAAATTCTCCAAGCCAGGCTTCAACAGTACATGAACCATGAACTTCCAGATGTTCAAGCTGGATTTAGAAAAGGCAGAGGAACCAGAGATCAAATTGCCAACATCCGCTGGATCACTGAAAAAGCAGGAGAGTTCCAGTTAAACATCTACTTCTGCTTTATTGACTGTGTGAAAGCCTTTGACTCTGTGGATCCCCACAAACTGGAAAATTCTTAAAGTGATGGGAATACCAGACCACCAGATCTGCCTCTTGAGAAATCTGTATGCAGGTCAGGAAGCAATGTTTAGAACAGGACATAGAACAACAGACTTGTTCCAAATAGGAAAAGGAGTATGTCAAGTCTATATATTGTCAGCCTGCTTATTTAACTTCTATGCAGAGTACATCTTGCAAAATGCCAGGCTAGATGAAGCACAAGCTGGAACCAAGATTGCCTGGAGAAATATCAATAACTTCAGATATGCAGATGACACCACCCTTATGGCAGAAAGCAAAGAAGAACTAAAGAGCTTCTTGATGAAGGTGAAAGAGAGAGTGAAAAAGCTGACTTAAAATAAAAAATGCAGAAAACTAAGATCATGGCATCTGTTCCCATCACTTCATGGCAAGTAGATGGGGAAAGAATGGTAACTGACAGACTTTTTTGGGGGTCTCCAAAATCATTGCAGATGGTGGCTGCAGCCATGAAATTAAAAGACACTTGCTCTTGGAAGAAAAGCTATGACCAACCTAGACAGCATACTAAAAAGCAGAGACATTATTTTGCCAACAAAGGTCTGTCTAGTCAAAGCTATAGCTTTTCCAGTAGCCATGTACTGATGTGAGAGTTGGACTGTAAAGAAAACTGAACATCAAACAATTGCTGCTTTTGAACTGTGGTGTTGGAGAAGACTCTTGAGAGTCCCTTGGACTGCAAGGAGATCCAGCCTGTCCATCTTAAAGGAAATCAGTCCTGAATATTCATTGGAAGGACTGATGGTGAAGCTGAAACTCCAATACTTTGGCCAATACACCTAATTTGAAAAACTCACTCCTTGGAAAAGACCCTGATGCTGGAAAAGCTTTAAGGTGGGAGGAGAAGGGGATGACAGAGGATAAGATGGTTGGATGTCATCACCAACTCAATGGACATGAGTTTGAGCATGCTCCAGGAGTTGGTGATTGACAGGGAAGCCTCTTGTGCTGTATGTAGTCCATGGGGTCACAAAATCAGACATGACTGAGCAACAGAACTGAACTGAACCTTGACAAAATTTGATTAGGGAAAATGAAAATTGGACGAAGAATAAAGAGAAATACAATTTTTGACAATATACACTAAAATAGTAATCCAAATATTATTTACTAACCTAAAATTTCTCTCAGGCAGCAGAAAATTATTTAAAGAGGTCAGTCTTTTTTTTTTTTCTTTTTACCCCTTCTGCCCATTTTTCCCACTGCCAACCCCTATCTCTGGCAACCACTAACCTGTTCTCTGTATCTATAAGCTTGAGTTTTTGTTTGTTTTTATTTGAGATCCTACTGTAGGGAATATGCTATGCACAGGCCTGTACTATAATTAACAGGGCTTCTTTGAAAAATAAATATGACTTTCTCATCACCCAGGCTAAGGGCTGGGAGCAGTAAAAAATACATGGTGGAAAAACATCTTGTAAAGAAGATGTTGAAGTACTGATGTGACTGATGGAAAACCATTAGTGACTGTTCCTGTAACCAGAGCCTTGAGGGAGTTTCTGAGAAAGGGTGTCACTAGCCAAAGGGCTAAACAAAGTCATGAAAGGCCTGAAAGTTTGACATTGAGGACTGTGCATTGTATATCTTTATCCCAGATCTGAGACTGTAAAGAACAGATATCTCCAGAGCATGTACAAGGAAGTAGATGTTAACAATAAAAGCATGCAAGGATTAGGATCTGGGCTTTTGCCTGAGAATGGTATCAGCTGCTTGATCCCCACTTTATTTCTGAGTCTTTTTCCTTATTACTTGCTCCCTCAGGTAGGTTCATTGTTGGGCTGGTCCCGACATCCTACATATAAGATAATATGGTATTTGTCTTTCTGTGTCTGATTTATTTTACTTAGCATTATATCCTAGAGGTCCATTAATACTATTGCAAATAGCAAGATTTCATCTTTTTTCTGGTTAAATAATGTTCCATTTAACATAAATACCCTAATATCTTTATCTACTCATCCATCAATGGACCCTTAGGCTGTTTCCATATCTTGGCTATTATCTTGCAAATAATGCTGAGGTGAACATAGAAGTGTTGAGTTAGTGTTTTCATTTACTGTGGATAAATATCCAGAAATGGATTGCTGAATCATATGTAGTTCTATTTTTTAATTTTTTGAGAAACCTCTATACTCTTTTCCATAGTGATGATACTAATTTACTATAATTTCCTTAATGCAGACCAGTTTTACTTAATGAGTAAATATTTCATTTTATTTTTTTTTGCATATTGCTCAAGAACTCAACTGCAAAACAGCCTGATGTTTTTAGAAACATTTAAAGTATATTCTTTTATCCAGTTAATACTTATTGAGTGCAAACAATCAATTATGTGTGCTAGGAATTTGGTATAGAATATGGTCCCTGCTCTGAAAAAGAACTTGAAATGCATAGGGTTCAATAATTGAAAAGATAAGCCCATCACCTCATATTATTCCAGGAATCTAACGTTTATTAATGTGTGATAAATGATATCATACCTATTAGCTTATCCTTGGGTTAGATGTCAGTAGAAAAACGTTTCACTCTCGTTAGCCAGAAAACCATCATTGAGAGTAATAAAATTATTCATGTTGTAACTTTGAGACATAGAAAGAAAAGTAGATACACAAATAAAATTGGGTTTTACCAGTAAGGAAGAGGAAGAATAATTATGGAAAGGGCATCATTCACGTGTGACAGAGAAGTGATGACTGCTCTCAAAACAAATGTATGGTTAGTGTTAGGGAAATTACATCTAGAAAGGAAACTTTGACCAAGGATCTCCTGGAACAAGCATGGATTTAGTGAGGGAAGGTAGTAAGGTAGGTACAGTTCAGTTCAGTTCAATCACTCAGTCGTGTCTGACTTTTTGCAGCCCCATGAATCGCAGCACACCAGGCCTCCCTGTCCATCACCAACTCCCGTAGTTTACCCAAACCCATGTCCATTGAGTCGGTGATGCCATCAAGCCATCTCATCCTCTGTTGTCCCCTTCTCCTCCTGCCCTCAATCTTTCCCAGCATCAGGGTCTTTTCAAATGAATCAGCTCTTCGCATCAGGTGGCCAAAGTATCAGTTTCAGCTTCACCATCAGTCCTTCCAATGAACACCCAGGACTGATCTCCTTTAGGATGGACTGGTTGGATCTCCTTGCAGTCCAAGGGACTCTCAAGAGTCTTCTTCACAGTTCAAAAGCATCTATTCTTCAGCGCTCAGCTTTCTTTAAGGTCCAACTCTCACATGCATACAGTTAAGATATAAACCCCTTAATGCAAGTCTGAAGCTCAGTGACCAGAATGCAAGGTTTGGGAAAATTGGTGAAAACACAGTTCCATTTTTCTAGGAATTTAATTCAGGTTAGAAAGGCATGAACATGAATCAGAGTAAAGTGACTGGAATTACTGAACATGAGAGAAATTTTGTCAAAGAAAATGCTGCAAGTCCATCTCCTTGGTATAATACCCAGGAAAGAATGGGTTAACTATTGAACTAGACTGTCTGCCAGACATAGGCACACTCAAGTAAAGCTTTACCCTTAAACTTTTTTCCAAACCAACTGCAGTTATATCCAGTAATTCTAATGGATATTTCAATATCCATTGGAAACATGTCTCTGAGTATACTGAACCTGGCTGTCAGGACTGTTCATTGGGTAGCCTGGTAATGTATGGACCACAGCTAAACTAATGAATGAAAGCTAAATCCACATTCCTTCAGATGCTAGAGAACTTACAAAGTATTTATGTTGAAAAGATCCTAGACCTTGATGTTTTCCTGTGTTGATGCAAACCAAACGCTTGCCAGTTGTCAAACCTAATAACTAAAACACATCCCACATAGTAACTGGCACAGTGAAGCTGCAACTGGGAGTCTGAAACTTGCATGTTGCTGCCTTATGCATGATTTTGTGGGCCCTGGATTCTATACTTTCTTGAAATTAGTAAGTTTTTTTGCTGAGCAAGCCTATTCTATTCATGAGTTTGAATAATCAAAAACTGAAACCCACTCTGCTAGTCTTATAGACATTTAATATGAATAAAATGGCCATGAATAAAATGGCTAACTTGATATTGAGCCAACTACTAAGCAGGTGTTACTTGATGTACACCTAACCAGTAGTACCATTGGTTCCCTGGTCTTGGTTGAGAATGAGTCTCAAGATGAATGGACAAAGTTTAAATGCCCCAGATTTAGCTGTTAAAGAATGGTTGGCAAGGTGTTGTTGACAAAGAAACAAGTAGAAAACTTCAATTCTTTCATATGTTTATACCTTAGTGAATTAACACTATAGAGAAGTGAGAAGAGTCCTTCAAAGAGATGCAACATTAGAATGTGAAGTTGATAATGTCCTATTCTGGAGAAGGTACAGAAAATGCCTTTCATCTCTAAGTTTAACAATTGGATAGTCATTTGCTTCAAATCTTTTAAATTTTTCCTAAAGGCATTAGCAAACATTTACTGACCCAGATGAACCCTACATTACTTTCTGAGTTGAAATATGACATTTTAGTTCATATAAAAGTTAAAAATATAATTACTGTATCATCCAGCAATTCTACTTCTGAGTATATGCCCCAAAGAACTAAAAATGAACTCAAAGAAATATTTATACAATCATTTTCATAGCAACATTATTCACAACAGTCAAAAGGCAGAAGCAACCCAAGTGTCCCCAGATGGATGACAGATAAACAAAAAGTAATATATAGATGCAATAGAATATTATTTGGCTTTAAAGAGGAAGAGAATTTTGACATATGCTACAACATGGATGAACCTTGAAAACATTATACTAAGTGAAATAAAACAAATACTGTATGATTTCCCTTACAGAAGGTATATCTAGAGTAGTCAAATTCACAGATACACAAAGTAAACTGGTGGTGACCAGGGTAGTCAGAATGGACAGTTAGACTGGCACACACTTTTGCAAGATGAAACGGGTTCTGGAGACAGATGGTAGTGATGGTTACACACAACATGAATGTACTAAATGCCACTAAAACACACTCTTAAATGTTTAAGACAATTTTTATGTTTTGTATATCTTAAAACAGTTTGGTAAAAACTGGTGTCTTAATACTCTGATGCTGTAAGAGCAATATTGCATAGGAACCTGGAATGTTAGGTCCCTGAATCAAGGCAAATTGGAAGTGGTCAAACAAGAGATGGCAAGAGTGAATGTCGACATTCTAGGAATCAGCGAACTAAAATAGACAGGAAAGGGTGAATTTAACTCAGATGACCATTTTATCTACTACTGTGGGCAAGAATCCCTTAAAAGAAATGGAGTAGCCATCATAGTCAATAAAAGAGTCCAAAATGCAGTAGTTGGATGCAATCTCAAAAAAGACAGAATGATCTCTGTTCATTTCTAAGATAAACCATTCAATATCACGGTAATCCAAGTGTATCCCTGACCAGTAATGCTGAAGAAGCTGAAGTTGAATGGTTCTATGAAGACCTACAAGACCTTCTAGAACTAACACCCAAAAAAGATGTCCTTTTCCTTATAGGGGACCGGAATGCAAAAGTAGGAAGTCAAAGAATACCTGGAGTAACAGGCAAATTTGCCCTTGGAGTGCAGAATGAAACAGGGCAAAGGCTAATAGAGTTTTGTCAAGAGAATGCACGAGTCATACCAAACACCCTCTTCCAAAAACACAAGAGAAGGCTTTACCCATGGACATCACCAGATGATCAATACCAAAATCAGACTGATTATATTCTTTGCAGCCAAAGATGGAGAAGCTCTATACAGTCAGCAAAAACAAGACTGGGAGCTGACTGTGGTTCAGATCACAAGCTCCTTATTGCCAAATTCAGACTGAAATTGAAGAAAGTAGGGAAAACCACTAGACTATTCAGGTATGAACTAAATCAAATCCCTTACAATTATACAGTGGAAGTGAGAAATAGATTCAAGGGATTAAATCTGATAGAGTGCCTGATGAACTATGGACAGATGTTTGCGACATTGTCCAGGAGGCAGAGATCAAGACCATCCCCAAGAAAAAGAAGTGTGAAAAAGCAAAATGGCTGTCTGAGGAGACCTTACAAATAGCTGTAAAAAGAAGAGAAGTGAAAGGCAAAGGAAAAAGGAAAGATATATCCATTTGAATGCAGAGTTCCAAAGAATAGCAAGGAGAGATAAGAAAGCCTTCCACAGTGATTAGTGTAAAGAAATAGAGGGAAACAATAGAATAGGAAGTACTAGAGATCTCCTCAAGAAAGTTAGAGATACCAAGGGAAAATTCCATGCAAAGATGGACTTAATAAAGGACAGAAATGGTATGGACCTAACAGAAGCAGAAGATATTAGGAGAGGTGGCAAGAATACACAGAAGAACTATAGAAAAAAGATCTTCATGACCCAGATAATCATGATGGCATGATCACTCACCTAGAGCCAGACATCCTGGAACGTGAAGTCAAGTGGGCCTTAGAAAGCATCACTACGAACAAAGCTAGTGGGAGTGACGGAAATCCAGTTGAAATATCTCTTAGGATATTTCAAATCCTAAGAGATGATGCTGGGGAGGAGCCAAGATGGCGGAGGAGTAGGACGGGGAGAACACTTTCTCCCCCACAAATTCATCAAAAGAGCATTTAAACGTCGAGTAAATTCCACAAAACAACTTCTGAATGCCGGCAGAGGACATCAGGCACCCAGAAAAGCAACCCAACTCTTCAAAAGGAGATTTTTAATTTTTGCTTTTTGGTATATGTTATCAATTTTGTACCTATAGTTTTTTTTATATAATTTCTGTGACTTTTTTTTTTTTTCTTCTTCTCTGTTTCTTTCTCTTCTTCTTTTATATAACATTGTATATCTGAAATTCCAAACTTTACTCTAGATTTTTAATTTATGCTTTTTGGTATTTGATATCAATTTTGTACCTGTATTTTCTTTATAATTTTTGTGACATTGTTCAGTATTTGTTTGTTTGTTTTCTCTCTTTTTTTTCTTCTTCTTCTTTTTTGTTTTTAACATTGTATTTTTGAAATTCCAAACTCTACTCTAGATTTTTAATTTTGCTTCCTGGTATTAGTTATCAATTTTGTACATGTACTTTCTTTATAATTTTCACGACCTTGTTTGTTTTTTTTTTGTTGTTTTTTCTCTTTCTTTTCCTTCTTCTTTTTCTTTAACATCGTATTTTTGAAATTCCAAACTCTACTCTAGATTTTTAATTTTTGCTTTTATGTATTTGTTACCAATTTTGTACCTTTAAGGACCCAATCTTCAGGACCCATTTTTCACTAGGGAGTGAGATTACTGGCTTGACTGCTCTCTCTCCCTTTGGACTCTCCTTTTTCTCCACCAGGTCGCCTGTGTCTCCTCCCTAACCCCTCTCTACTCTACCCAACTCTGTGAATTTCTGTGTGTTCCAGACGGTGGAGAACACTTAGGGAACTGATTACTGGCTGGATCTGTCTCCCTCCTTTTCATTCCCCCCTTTTATCCTTCTGGCCACCTCTGTTACCTTCCTCCTTCTTCTCTTCTCTGTATAACCCCGTGAACATCTCTGAGTGGTCCAGTTGTGGAGTGCACGTAAGGAAGTGACTACTGGCTAGCTCACTCTCTCCACTATTGATTCACCTCATCTCATTTGGGTCACCTCTAACTCCCTCCTCCCTCTTCTCTTCTCCATGTAACCCTGTGAACCTCTCTGAGTGACCCTCACTGTAGAGAAACTTTTCATCTTTAATGTAGATGTTTTATCAATGGTGCTGTATAGAAGGAGAAGTTTTGAAACTACTGTAAAAATAAGACCAATAACCGGAAGCAGGAGACTTAAGTCCAAACCCTGACTCCAGGGAACTCCTGACTCCAAGGAACATTAATTGACAGGAGCTCATCAAATGCCTCCATACCGACACTGAAACCAAGCACCACACAAGGGCCAATAAGTTCCAGGGCAAGACATACCAAGCAAATTCTCCAGCAACAAAGGAACACAGCCCTGAGCTTCAAGATACAGGCTGCCCAAAGTCACCCCAAAACTATAGACATCTCATAACTCATTACTGGACATTTCATTGCACTCCAGAGAGAAGAAATACAGCTCCACCCACCAGAACACCGACACAAGCTTCCCTAACCAGGAAACCTTGACAAGCCACCTGTACAAACCCACACACAGTGAGGAAATGCCACAATAAAGAGAACTCCACAAACTGCCAGAATACAGAAAGGACACTCCAAACTCAGCAATTTAAACAAGATGAAGAGACAGAGGAATACTCAGCAGATAAAGGAACAGGATAAATGCCCACCAAACCAAACAAAAGAGAGGAGAGATAGGGAATCTACCTGATAAAGAATTCGAATAATGATAGTGAAATTGATCCAAAATCTTGAAACTAAAATGGAATCACAGATAAATAGCCTGGAGACAAGGATTGAGAAGATGCAAGAAAGGTTTAACAAGGACCTAGAAGAAATAAAAAAAGAGTCAATATATAATGAATAATGCAATAAGTGAAATTAAAAACACTCTGGAGGCAACAAATAGTAGAATAACAGAGGCAGAAGACAGGATTAGTGAATTAGAAGATAGAATGGTAGAAATAAATGAATCAGAGAGGATAAAAGAAAAACGAATTAAAAGAAATGAGGACAATCTCAGAGACCTCCAGGACAATATTAAACGCTACAACATTCAATCATAGGGGTTCCAGAAGAAGAAGACAAAAAGAAAGACCATGAGAAAATACTTGAGGAGATAATAGTGGAAAACTTCCTAAACTGGGGAAGGAAATAATCACCAAGTACAAGAAACCCAGAGAGTCCCAAACAGGATAAACCCAAGGAGAAACACCCCAAGACACATATTAATCAAATTAACAAAGATCAAACACAAAGAACAAATATTAAAAGCAGCAAGGGAAAAACAACAAATAACACACAAGGGAATTCCCATAAGGATAACAGCTGATCTTTCAATAGAAACTCTTCAAGCCAGGAGGGAATGGCAAGACATACTTAAAATGATGAAAGAAAATAACCTACAGCCCAGATTATTGTACCCAGCAAGGATCTCATTCAAGTATGAAGGAGAAATCAAAAGCTTTTCAGACAAGCAAAAGCTGAGAGAATTCTGCACCACCAAACCAGCTCTCCAACAAATACTAAAGGATATTCTCTAGACAGGAAACACAAAAACGGTGTATAAACTCGAACCCAAAACAATAAAGTAAATGGCAACGGGATCATACTTATCAGTAATTACCTTAAACATAAATGGGTTGAATGTCCCAACCAAAAGACAAAGACTGGCTGAATGGATACAAAAACAAGACCCCTACATATGTTGTCTACAAGAGACCCACCTCAAAACAGGGGACACATACAGACTGAAAGTGAAGGGCTGGAAAAAGATTTTCCATGCAAATAGGGACCAAAAGAAAGCAGGAGTAGCAATACTCATATCAGATAAAATAGACTTTAAACCAAAGGCTGTGAAGAGAGACAAAGAAGGTCACTACATAATGATCAAAGGATCAATCCAAGAAGAAGATATAACAATTATAAATATATATGCACCCAACACGGGAGCACCACAGTACGTAAGACAAATGCTAACAAGTATGAAAGGAGAAATTAACAATAACACAATAATAGTGGGAGACTTTAATACCCCACTTACACCTATGGATAGATCAACTAAACAGAAAATTAACAAGGAAACACAAACTTTAAATGATACAATAGACCAGTTAGACCTAATTGATATCTATAGGACATTTCATCCCAAAACAATGAATTTCACTTTTTTCTCAAGCGCACATGGAACCTTCTCCAGGATAGATTACATCCTGGGCCATAAAGCTAGCCTTGGTAAATTCAAAAAAGTAGAAATCATTCCAAGCATTTTTTCTGACCACAATGCAGTAAGATTAGATCTCAATTACAGGAGAAAAACTATTAAAAATTCCAAAATATGGAGGCTGAACAACACACTGCTGAATAACCAACAAATCACAGAAGAAATCAAAAAGAAATCAAAATTTGCATAGAAACGAATGAAAATGAAAACACAAACAACCCAAAACCTGTGGGACATGGTAAAAGCAGTCCTAAGGGGAAAGTTCATAGCAATACAGGCACACCTCAAGAAACAAGAAAAAGTCAAATAAATAACCTAACTCTACACCTAAAGCAACTAGAAAAGGAAGAAATGAAGAACCCCAGGGTTAGTAGAAGGAAAGAAATCTTAAAAATTAGAGCAGAAATAAATGCAAAAGAAACAAAAGAGACCATAGCAAAAATCAACAAAACCAAAAGCTGGTTCTTTGAAAGGATAAATAAAATTGACAAAGCATTAGCCAGACTCATCAAGAAACAAAGGGAGAAAAATCAAATCAACAAAATTAGAAACGAAAATGGAGAGATCACAACAGACAACACAGAAATACAAAGGATCATAAGAGACTACTATCAACAATTATATGCCAATAAAATGGACAACGTGGAAGAAATGGACAAATTCTTAGAAAAGTACAACTTTCCAAAACTGGACCAGGAAGAAATAGAAAATCTTAACAGACCCATCACAAGCATGAAAATTGAAACTGTAATCAAAAATCTTCCAGCAAACAAAAGCCCCGGTCCAGACGGCTTCACAGCTGAATTCTACCAAAAGTTTAGAGAAGAGCTAACACCTATCCTGCTCAAACTCTTCCAGAAAATTGCAGAGGAAGGTAAACTTCCAAACTCATTCTATGAGGCCACCATCACCCTAATACCAAAACCTGACAAAGATGCCACAAAAAAAGAAAACTACAGGCCAATATCACTGATGAACATAGATGCAAAAATCCTTAACAAAATTCTAGCAATCAGAATCCAACAACACATTAAAAAGATCATACACCATGATCAAGTGGGCTTTATCCCAGGGATGCAAGGATTCTTCAATATCTGCAAATCAATCAATGTAATACACCACATTAACAAATTGAAAAATTAAAACCATATGATTATCTCAATAGATGCAGAGAAAGCCTTTGACAAAATTCAACATCCATTTATGATAAAAACTCTCCAGAAAGCAGGAATAGAAGGAACATACCTCAACATAATAAAAGCTATATATGACAAACCCACAGCAAACATTATCCTCAACGGTGAAAAATTGAAAGCATTTCCTCTAAAGTCAGGAACAAGACAAGGGTGCCCACTTTCACCATTACTATTCAACATAGTTTTGGAGGTTTTGGCCACAGCAATCAGAGCAGAAAAAGAAATAAAAGGAATCCAAATTGGAAAAGAAGAAGTAAAACTCTCACTATTTGCAGATGACATGATCCTCTACATAGAAAACCCTAAAGATTCCACCAGAAAATTACTAGAAATAATCAATGACTATAGTAAAGTTGCAGGATATAAAATCAACACACAGAAATCCCTTGCATTCCTATACACTAATAATGAGAAAACAGAAAGAGAAATTAAGGAAACAATTCCATTCACCATTGCAACGGAAAGAATAAAATACTTAGGAATATATCTACCTAAAGAAACTAAAGACCTATATATAGAAAAAAAACTATAAAACACTGGTGAAAGAAATCAAAGAGGACACTAATAGATGGAGAAATATACCATGTTCATGGATTGGAAGAATCAATATAGTGAAAATGAGTATACTACCCAAAGCAATTTATAGATTCAACGCAATCCCTATCAAGCTACCAACAGTATTCTTCACAGAGCTAGAACAAATAATTTCACAATTTGTATGGAAATACAAAAAACCTCGAATAGCCAAAGCGATCTTGAGAAAGAAGAATGGAACTGGAGGAATCAACCTACCTGACTTCAGGCTCTACTACAAAGCCACAGTTATCAAGACAGTATGGTACTGGCACAAAGCCAGAAATATTGATCAATGGAATAAAATAGAAAGCCCAGAGATAAATCCACGCACATATGGACACCTTATCTTTGACAAAGGAGGCAAGAATATACAATGGATTAAAGACAATCTCTTTAACAAGTGGTGCTGGGAAAACTGGTCAACCACTTGTAAAAGAATGAAACTGGACTACTTTCTAACACCATACACAAAAATAAACTCAAAATGGATTAAAGATCTAAACGTAAGACCAGAAACTATAAAACTCCTAGAGGAGAACATAGGCAAAACACTCTCCGACATACATCACAGCAGGATCCTCTATGACCCACCTCCCAGAATATTGGAAATAAAAGCAAAAATAAACAAATGGGATCTAATTAACCTTAAAAGCTTCTGCACATCAAAGGAAACTATTAGCAAGGTGAAAAGACAGCCTTCAGAATGGGAGAAAATAATAGCAAATGAAGCAACGGACAAACAACTAATCTCAAAAATATACAAGCAACTCCTACAGCTCAACTCCAGAAAAATAAACGACCCAATCAAAAAATGGGCCAAAGAACTAAATAGACATTTCTCCAAAGAAGACATATAGATGGCTAACAAACACATGAAAAGATGCTCAACATCACTCATTATCAGAGAAATGCAAATCAAAACCACTATGAGGTACCATTTCACACCAGTCAGAATGGCTGCGATCCAAAAGTCTACAAATAATAAATGCTGGAGAGGGGGGGAGAAAAGGAACTCTCTTACACTGTTGGTGGGAATGCAAACTAGTACAGCCACTATGGAGAACAGTGTGAGATTCCTTAAAAACTGGAAATAGAACTGCCTTATGATCCAGCAATCCCACTGCTGGGCATACACACTGAGGAAACCAGAAGGGAAAGAGACACATGTACCCCAATGTTCATCACAGCACTGTTTATAATAGCCAAGACATGGAAGCAACCTAGATGTCCATCAGCAGATGAATGGATAAGAAAGCAGTGGTACATATACACAATGGAGTATTACTCAGCCATTAAAAAGAATACATTTGAATCAGTTCTAATGAGGTGGATGAAACTGGAGCCTATTATACAGAGTGAAGTAAGCCAGAAGGAAAAACATAAATACAGTATACTAACGCATATATATGGAATTTAGAAAGATGGTAACAATAACCCGGTGTACGAGACAGCAAAAGAGACACTGATGTATAGAACAGTCTTATGGACTCTGTGGGAGAGGGAGAGGGTGGGAAGATTTGGGAGAATGGCAATGAAACATGTAAAATATCATGTATGAAACGAGATGCCAGTCCAGGTTCGATGCACGATGCTGGATGCTTGGGGCTGGTGCACTGGGACGGCCCAGAGGGATGGTATGGGGAGGGAGGAGGGAGGACGGTTCGGGATGGGGAACACATGTATACCTGTGGCGGATTCATTTTGATATTTGGCAACACTAATACAATTATGTAAAGTTTAAAAATAAAATAAAATTAGAAAAAAAAAAAAAAGAGATGATGCTGTGAAAGTGCTACACTCAATATGCCAGCAAATTTGGAAAACTCAGCAGTGGCCACAGGACTGAAAAAGGTCAGTTTTTATTCCAGTCCCAAAGAAAGGCAATGCCAAAGAATGTTCAAACTACCGCACAATTGCTCTCATCTCACATGCTAGTAAAGTAATGCTCAAAATTCTCCAAGCCAGGCTTCAATAGTACATGAACCATGAACTTCCAGATATTCAAGCTGGATTTAGAAAAGGCAGAGGAACCAGAGATCAAATTGCCAACATCCGTTGGATCACTGAAAAAGCAGGAGAGTTCCAGTTAAACATCTACTTCTGCATTATTGACTGTGTGAAAGCCTTTGACTGTGTGGATCACCACAAACTGTGGGAAGTTCTTAAAGAGATGCGAGTACCAGACCACTGACATGCCTCTTGAGAAATCTGTATGCAGGTCAAGAAGCAACAGTTAGAACTGGACATAGAACAACAGACTGATTCTAAACAAGAAAAGGAGTACATCATGGCTGTATATTAACACCCTGCTTATTGAACTTATATGCAGAGTACATCATGAGAAATGCTGGGTTGGATGAGGCACAAGCTGGAATCAAGATTGCCAGGAGAAATATCAATAACCTCAGATATGCAGATGACACCACCCTTATGGCAGAAAGCAAAGAAGAACTAAAGAGCCTCTTGATGAAAGTGAAAGAGGAAAGTGAAAAAGTTGGCTTAAAGCTCAACATTCAGAAATCTAAGATCATGGCATCCAGTCCCATCACTTCATGGCAAATAAATGGGCCAACCATGGAAACAGTGACAGACTATTTTTGGGGGCTCCAAAATCAATGCAGATGGTGACTGCAGCCATGAAATTAAAGGACACTTACTCCTTGGAAGAAAAGCTATGACCAACCAAGACAACACATTAAAAAGCAGAGACATTATTTTGCCAACAAAGGTCTGTGTAGTCAAAGCTATGTTTTTCCAGTGGTCATGTATGGATATGAGAGTTGGACTGTAAAGAATACTGACCACCAAAGAACTGCTGCTTTTGAACTGTGGTGTTGGAGAAGACTCTTGAGAGTTCCTTGGACTGCAAGGAGATCCAACCAGTCCATCCTAATGGAGATCAGTCCTTGGTGTTCACTGGAAGGACTGTTGAAGTTGAAACTCCAATACTTTGGCCACCTGATGTGAAGAACTGACTCATTTGAAAAAAACTCTGATGCTGGGAAAGATTGAAGGCGGGAGGAGAAAGGGAAGACAGAGGTGAGACGGTTCGATGCCATCATAGACACAATGGGCATGAGTTTGAGTAAACTCCAGGAATTGGTGATGGACAGGGAGGCCTGGCATGCTGCAGTCCATGGGGTCGCAAAGAGTCAGACATGAGTGAGTGACTGAACTGAACTGAATACTCACTATCTATTCTAAGTTTCTATCAAATTAAACCCTTTAAAAATTAGGTACTTTAAGAAAGAAATGAGAAGAGGGAAGGAGAGAAGAGTGGGCAGGAGGGGAAGTTGGGAGGAAGGGTCCTCACTAAACTATTTCAGGTGGTTGTGTTTCAGTTCAGTATGCCAGGTACCCTGGAGGAGAATTTCGTAACAACCAGGAGTCACAGCACCTTCTTCATTCCTTCATGTGGATGCAACTTATACCAATTTACATGCACCCAAATCAGTGTCTGAACTCCTGGATTATATTAAACTACTCTCACGATTAAGTGGTATAGAAAGAAACTGCAGATTTTGTATGACACTAACAATGCAAGCACAAGAAAGAAACAAGAAAATGAGCTGAAACTTTCCATTTCTAGCATGAGTTATGATGTCATCAGTAACATTTGAAGTTAAAAAAAGGAAATAAACACAGTTTAATCATATCTGATAAGAAGTATGCCAGTATCAAAAACTGTAAAAAAAAAAATACTGCTTAGAATACAAATATAAGTCCACTATACTTGGAGATGAACATGAATCTAAGTATATGCCATAGTTTGGGACATTAAACAATAATTGGCATATTTCTACTATATATAATTTTAGTAAGTACATATGTTGAGGCTGTAAACTCAAATTTTGAATGAAGGAGTAAGACATCAAAATAATATGGCGATTACTGCTTTGGGCAAATGGGCTTATAAACAATAGATCATATTCAGGTTTGTTAGGAATTTTAGTTAATACCCATTCTAATAAATCTAATAAATCTAGATTTCTGTACCATTTAATAATTAAGTAGTATGCAACTTATATATTAAATAAAAGTCTAATAAACTATAATCAGTTTTTTAATTGGTCCATTGCCCTTGTTTATAAACTCTGAAATATTCTTATTAAAATTAGAAACTTGTTTCTATTATGAAGTTAGATAAATTAGTCATGGAAATGTTAGAATCATATTGATTAATATAAGAGTATAAATGTAAGTCATATGATCAATTTCCTAAATTTAGTTAGTTTTTGGTAAAAGTGAATTTAAATATATAATACAGCTATGCATTACTGATCCTAAATATCAATATCCATACTTCATAGTAGAAAAATTGCATACATAGTTTAAGAAAAAAATTATACTTAGGGCCATTTGAGTTAATTTATATGATTTTTTTGGCTTGGAAAGATATTTATACAGACTTAAATTTTTTTTTTTATTTTATTTTAACTTTACAATATTGTATTGGTTTTGCCATATATCAAAATGAATCCACCACAGATATACATGTGTTCCCCATCCTGAACCCTCCTCCCTCCTCCCTCCCCATACCATCCCTCTGGGTTGTCCCGTGCACCAGCCCCAAGCATCCAGTATTGTGTATCGAACCTGGACTGGCGACTCGTTTCATATATGATATTATACATGTTTCAATGCCATTCTCCCAAATCATCCCACCCTCTCCCTCTCCCACAGAGTCCAAAAGACTGTTCTATACATCATTTTTTAAATATATTCTGGATTTAATATCAAGAAGCTTTAATCTTTTGTTAACACAAAATATTTGACAGATCTGTGAAAACTGTTCTGATAAAGAGAAATTTTACTAGTCTTAGAGTGAGAAAATTTGAGTAGATAAATTTATACACTATAATCAAGTAGATACATTTATTACTATAATCAGTCACTATAGAATCATTGTTATTTTATTTGCAGAGGAAATAAAATGTGAAATATTCTTCCTCTGAGGGCAAAAATATGCAATCATATTTTCACAGGAATGAGGAAAATAAAGCAAACATCTACCTCTAAATATTCTATATCCGTCCAAGGAATTCAAAAACTTTTTGTGAATAAATCTAAAGTGCGATACTTATCAAAATGAATTAATCTCAGTATCAAATGTACTCCCCAAAATATAACTCTTTCTTGCATAGTCTAAAACTCTGAAGGCATTAAGTAAAAGTATTTCTGGAGTTATTAAAAAAGATGAGAGACTGATAAAAGAAGTGATATTGAGTACTCTACCTCTGAATAAATGTGTTAACAATCTTTTTTCCCTTAAAAAAAATGGAATTCTTTAAAAGCGCAGTGTATCATTGAAATTCATATGTACTATGAATTTTGTGCAAGGAAATTTGCCTTGTTCACAAAATGATTTTAAACAAATGGCTCTAACTTGTTTTAGAATAAATGCTTTTAAAGATCATTTTTGTTTAATTTTCAATGTACTAGTTAGGGAAACACTAGAAACCATTATAATAACTAAACCCAAAAGAACCTAATGACTCAAATCTTAGTTTGTTTCTTAGTGTAACAGTCTACTTCTAATCAAGAGAGAAAAACCACACAGTGATGTGAAGGTGGAAAGTTTAACATAAAGAATTATTAACTGTAACAGAGAATTTGAGTAACAAGTGATTATCAAGTAAGAGGTAAAAAGAACACTAAAGAACATAGAAGTAGAATATAGGAGGAGCAGCCAGTGATTTTAGCACTGAGATACAGCACCCAAAGAAGAGGCTCCTTCTCTTAGGACTGAGATCTTGACCTCACTGGAGATGGGATGGTCACACCTCACTGAATGGCAGAGAAGTCACTGTGGTACAGTGTAATCAAAACTGTGCAGAAATCTGCTCTTGAGGGTGCCAGAAAAAGCTATTTTCAAGATGTCTCCCCAGAGGCAACCTACTCTAAAACCACAGGGGGACGCTGCTGGCAGTTACTGGTGCTGCTGACCATTGTGTACCAGTAGGAAGCTGCAAATGCACAGCCTGCTGAGTGAGCACACACTGGAACCAGAAAACACAGCCCTTTCCTCATTCAATATCTCTCTATCATCTTCCTGCAAAGCCTTAATGGTAGGCAACAATGGAAAAATAGATAAGGCGCCCTAATCCATTTTCATAGAGTAATACAGTATGTGAATTTAGAGGTGAGAGGTACTCAACCAATAACCAGTACACTTGCTTAGGTCAAGTTCACATGGCTGTCATGATATGTGTGCAGTGTTCCTCTAATGGGTGATCGGAAGGTCCTGGCTTTTTCTTCTTTGTGATTTTTCCATCTTTTACATTCAGTTTTCAGTGTCACAGTACTTGGTTATATCAAATTAGTCAATGAGGAAAGAGCATGTAGAATTTCATAATAAAGTTTTCTAAGGGCACAGTCTAGACGTGGCACATACCTTTCAGCTTATATACCATTGATGAGAACTCAGTCATAATCTGAAGTCACATCCAACTCCAAGACAAACTAGAATATGTAGTTGAGGTGGTATGCAGGACAAACAAGAAATGGTTTTGGTGACCAGCTAGTCAGTCACTATTATAGATTATTTCTCTTATTGTTTTATTATTCTTGGCAGCAATGTATCTTACCCATGGTCACCATTACCCCTAGCCTGGGTGATGGTAATGTGTGTGTATATATATTTAGATGTCAACTAAGATCCTTATTCCCACTGAGTTCCAGATAAGATTTACCCAAACCTCCAATTTTTTGCTCCAGAGAGACCAGCAAATTCCCAGAGTTATTGTATTCTCACAGTTTTCTCCATGCTTAATTTCTGCTTTCACACATACTGTTGCCATTCCTCACTGCTTTGATTCAGACATGAAATCTAGACCTTTCATTGATTTCCACCAAAAATTCCTTAGCACAGCACTTGTGGATATTGAAAAACTGCCTAAAGATTTGAGAATGACAGAGGAGGTGTAAATTATAGCAGCAGGAATAATTTCAAAGTACATACTAGGCAGCCTACCACCCTTTAGTAGACACTTCTGTGAAATTTTGGTGGCTCTTCACCTCATCTGGTTTCTTTCCTCACATGTTTCACTGCTCCCTTTCTCACCAGAGTCTCTATACGTCTCAAGAGAAAAACAGATCCCCCTTGCTTTGTCATGCCTAACATATTAACCATTTTGATTTAGTTGTTTAAGATCCTGCTAAAACACCAGTGTTCATGAGGGTCTTTCTTTCTATGTCCCCAAAATTTGTATGCACTCTAAGAGAAATCCATGTTCTAGTGGTTAAAGCTAGTTTTCACATTATTTCATACAAAGTCAAAATGATTTGATACAGACCACAGAGTATAATAAATGAATTCTACCAGGTCAGCATTTCCAAAGTGTGTTCTATGATACACCAGTCCTATGAAATTAATTTGTAGATGATAATAATAAATAAGAGCTATGATCAAGCAATTTTGAGAATTCCTGTATACTATATCCCCCCTCTTGGAAATTCATAATGCATATTAAACATATTGAAAGCCACAAGAAGTCCTATGCTAAGAAACTTATTTGGCTATGATAGTTAAGTTACTTGATGACATAACTTTTTTTTCCCCCACAAAATGCCTTCTAATGTACAGAATGCAGAAAGTCCCTTCTAGCTGCAATGTTCTGAAACACTGAGATCCTTAGGCATTTATGCAACTAACAAGGAAATAATCATAAGAAAGTCAGTTCAACAGCATGGGCAGAATGGGAGCTGTCATGCACTCTTTGTTAAGAGTCTTCTCAGGTGACCACTAACCCCAGCCAGAGCTTTGAGCCATCTGATATTCTAAAGTGAGGCAAAGCCCCTCAAAGACTAAGCAGAAATGAACAGGGAAGAGAGGCAAACTTCCCAGCTGGTGCTGAAATCTCCCTATCTTTCTATTTTCATCATCAAGGCTCCTCAGGCAGGATTTGGTTATAGGCCTGACATATGTCCTCTCCTTTCCTCTCTGGATTCATCTATTCTGAAATTCCTGTGTTCTCCTGAAAGGAATTGATTCTGCTCTCTGCACCCCTCTCCAAGTCCCATGACATTTAACCTTTTACTAATGCTGATCTTGACTCTTGATCCTTTTGGTCAAAAGTACACTTGGTTGTAACCAAATTTTATAGCAAGTCAGCAGTCTAGACAGTGGAGGACCTTTACTGCCCCTTCTATCCTTGACACTATGAAATACTTTGACTTTTTTTTTCTAGCAGAACATATTGACTAGCGACATTTTTAAAAAATAAGAAATACTGCTGGGCAGCACAATTCACTTGAATATTGTCACCAAGGCATGGGTTCATGTTTTTATCAGTCTGAAAGTGTCTTGACAAACACCAAGTATGATATAAATATGAGTAAATCATTATTATTTTCTGTAACTTACAGTGAGGAAGTCTCTTTGCTGTTTTGGTACTTCAGACACTGGAAGTCAAATGAGTCAAAGTCTCATTCCTCCTCTTCTCAAATAAATTAACTGTTAAAAAAAAAAAGTAAAATGATTAACATGTTTGGTGAATTTCAATTTGATGTCCTAATGAATACAGGCTAGAAAATGAGTTCCTCTTTATTGTCAGGATTGTGAACCACTTTGAAAATAGGATAAAAGAGGACAGAGGGAAAATGGTTTTACATTGTATCAGTTAAGGTATAATTGGGCTATTAAAAAAACAAGAAAGCCAGACTGGTATGGAGCCAAGCAAGGGATGATTTTTTCCCAGAGTAAAGCTATCCGGAATAACAATTCAACAACACAAGCAGACCTGAGATCCTTCTCTGTTTCTGCGCAGCCATCTTTAGGAAGGTGGATGTGCCATCCCTAAAACTGAATCTGTACTTCAGGCAAGGAAAGGAGGAAAGAAAAAGGGCAAAAACTTTTGCCAGCCCCGACACTCTAACTGAGTCTAGTTGAGTCTTACTGTATATTCCCAGCTGCTTCAATCCAGTAACTTCTGCTTACAGCCCACTGGTCAGAATTTGGGTCACATGGGCACTTCTGGCCGTAGGAGATGCTGAGAAATGTATAATTTTAACTGGGCACATTACTGCCCTCAAACAAAATTCAGTTTTGTCTGCCAAATTCCCACATACACAACGTGGAACTCCTTAAAGGAAATATCCTTTCACCAGCAAAGCCCAGCGGGCTCTCAGGAGGAAAATGAGGGAATCTAGTAATAATGTCTAACCTTTTCTTTCATGCTCTCTCTAGTTTCAAGCCTGGCACCTAACCTGTCAGATTAGAGTTTCCAGGACAGAATCTATTCCCAGGACAGAGTCAGACACCACTGAGCAACTGAACAACAAGAACGGAATCTCCGAGTCCGACACCTCAGCTTCGCAGTCTGAGTGCGGAAGCGCTGTGTACGACACTCAATTCAAAATGGCTGCTGCAGCAGGTCTTGTGCAGCATGCTGCCCCTGTTCTGCGGTGTGGAGCGTGAGCAGTACAGCCGTGCCCTATGCAGGAGAACCCCGCCTCTCCGCCCTCACGGGAAGCCCAGGGCGTTCTAGGAGAGCCTGTGCTCCAGAGCCCCAGCTCACACTTGTTTATCTTTGCTCAAAGACGGAAGCTTTCCTCTGCTTCTGAACTGAATTCGGTCTCGATCTCTAGGCTCCAGCGACACTGAGGAGAGGGCCCTTGTTGGAGCCAGATTTGAAAGGCTCCGTAACAATTCCAGGTTAACCATCGTTGACTGAAAGACAACCCACAGGTAAGGCAGCAACTATTAAAATAGTTGGTGGTCTGAAGATTGGAAATGAACGTTTTAACGTGAAGGTGGTAGGATGATAGTTGCGTTGCTGGAGAGGGAGATATCACATCCTGGAACCCACAGAGTCTTGGTTTAGCACACAAAAGAATTCCAGATGAGCCAGAGTAAAGGAAAGTGAGTTTAGTTAGACACCTTCCACAGGCAGAATGTGGATGGTCTCAAAATTACAGCAACCCCAAAGCATGGAGTCATAGGTTCTTAAGGGTTAAGAAATTTCATAGGCTAAGGAGTGGGAGGAATATTGTTGCTATTTCAGGGTAGGGTGAGGAATTTCCAAGAATTGAGCCACTGACCACCTTTTTGCCTTTTTTTTTTTTTTGGTCACACCATGCTGCTTATGGGGTCTTAGTTCCCAACTAAGAGTTGAATCTGGGCCCATGACAGTGAAAACGCCAAGTTCTAACCACTGGATTGCCAGGGAAGACCTTTTTGGCCTTATGCCCTTTCAGAACTGTCATGGTGTAGGGGGAGTGATTTTTACTATTACCATGCAGGTGCCTGCATGGATGCTAAATTGCTACAGTCACGTCTGACTCTGCAACCACATGGACAGTAGCCCACCAGGCTCCTCTGTCCATGGGATTCTTCAGGCAAGAATACTGAAGTGGGTTGTCATTTCCTCCTCCAGGGAATCTTCCTGAGTCAGGGATCGAACCTGCATCTCCTGAATTGGCAGGCAGGTTCTTTACCACTAGTGCCATCTGGGATGCCCTACAGTGATGGTATGGGCCAAAGGTCGAAGACTGGGATGTTTTCAAATTTACCTTGGTTTCACCTAATTTTGCTGCTACTACTGCTGCTAAGTTGCTTCAGTCGTGTCCGACTCTGTGTGACCCCATAGACGGCAGCCCACCAGGCTCCCCCGTCCCTGGGATTCTCCAGGCAAGAACACTGGAGTGGGTTGCCATTTCCTTCTCCAATGCATGAAAGTGAAAAGTGAAGTCGCTCAGCCGTGTCCGACTCTTCGCGACCCCATGGACTGCAGCGCACCAGGCTCCTCCGTCCATGTGATTGTCCAGGCAAAAGTACTGGAGTGGGGTGCCATTGCCTTCTCCGCACCTAATTCTAGACAGCCTTTATTGCATCCGCAGAGCTACACCCCCTCTTCATTATCAAGCGTTTCTGTCCTGCCCCTTTCCCTTCTGTCTCAATTAAGTGCATGCAAGTATGCTAAGTCACTTCATTCATGTCCAGCTCTTTTCAACCCTATGGACTGTAGCCTGCCAGCTCCTCTGCCCAAAGGATTCTCCATGCAAGAATATTGCAGTGGGTTGCTGTGCCTTTCTCCAGGAGATCTTCCAAACTCAGAGATCAAAGGTGCATCTCCTGCATTGGCAGGCAGGTTCTTTAGCACTAGCACCACCTGGGAAGCCCTTCAATTATGTATAATAGCCTAAAGCAATGCCTGTTGAAGTCTAGCCCATAGTATCTGTTGTATACATCATCTGTGATGCTGCTTCTGGAATGCACAGATTATTTGGCTCAACCAGATGCCTGAATCAGAATCTCTAGGGAAAGTGCTCAAGAGTTTTCATCTCCATTAGTGGTTCTTACACATACTAAAGTTAGAGAACTCATAGCCCAAACTCAAATGCTTACAGAGATCAGAAAGTAACACAAACAAGTTAATACACCAAAATACATATAATGCAATAGGAAATGGAAGACAGTGGAACATATGACCTAGCTATAGGAGGTAGAAACCACTCAGTGCCTGCCTATAACTGTCACATGACCATGTTGACCCTGCATTCCCAGTTCTTTTCAATTTTTTAAGGAAGGATAAACATCAGATTTTTATGTAAAATCTCCTGATTTTTTAATGGCCAGGAACTAGTTTTAAAATATTTAAAGGAACTACCATAAGATCCAGCAATTCCACCTCTGGATATATATCTGAAGGAAATGAAATCATTATTTTGAAGATATATTGGCACCTCCAGGTTCATTGGAGCATGATTCACAATAGTTGAGACATGGAAACAATTTATATCCTGTAGTGTATGAGTGGATAAAGAAAATTGTGTGTGTGTGTGTGTGTGTGTGTGTGTATGTAATAGTCCCCCCTTATCTCCAGGGGATATGTTTCAAGACCCTCAGTGGATGCCTGAAACTGCCCATAGCACTGAACCCTATGTATACTATGTTTTTTTTCTATATATACATACACGTGATAACATTTAACTTAAAAATTAGGTACAGCAAGAGATTAACAATAATAAAAGAGAACAATATACTATAATAAAAATTATGTAAATGTGATCTTTCTTTCCCTCTCTCTCAAATATAATTTAATTTCTTATACATCTTAACTGAACAGTTATCACTCACTGTGGCTGTAACTTCTGCAGTTTAAGATATCACAGCAAAACCAGCATAAATTTCTTTTTCACAGTTCTACCAATAGAAGATTCATTCTTATAATAGATCTTAGCAACCTCAGCATATAGTTTTTTTTCTTTTCCTATTAAATTGAGAACATTCAGCTTTTCACTCAAAGGAAGCACTTTATAGCTTCTCTGGCCTATCTGAGTTGCCAGCCTCACTACTCTTGCATGGTGGGGCTATTATTAAGTAAAATAAGAGTTACTTGAACACAGTTACTCTGATACCAAGACAGTGGATCTGGTAACTGAGATAACTAGGAAATCCTGCAATTTGCAACAACATGGATGGAACTTGAGAGCATTATGCTAACTGAAGTAAGGCTTACAGAGAAAGACAAATGCTGTATGATCTTAACTGTGTATGGAATTTATACAAAATTAACTCTTGGAAACAGTGAGTAGATTTGGGTTTGCCACATGCTGAGATTGGGGAAAATGGGAAGATGCTGTTCAAAGTGTACAAATTTCCAGTTATAAGATGAAGTTATGGAGATCTAATATAAAGTAGGTGACTATGGTTAACAATATTATATAGTACACTTGGAAGTTGCCAAGAGTAAATCTTAAATGTTCTCACCACAAAAAAAATATGTGAGGTGATGATTGTGTTAATAACCTTCTTGTGGTTATCATTTCACAATATATACAAATCTCAAATCATTATATTTTAGACCTTTTTCATACACATTAGTTGTCAATTATATCTCAACAAAGCTGAAAAAAAAAATATTTAAAGGAAAGCCTTTTAACAAACGGTTCAGAAACAACTAGAATTTTCCATTTGTAGGCAAAAATATGAATCTAGATACAGACTTTATGCCTTTCACAAAAACTGATTGTTCAAAATGAAGTAATTAAAAATGGACCATGAAACATAGAACTATAAAGCCCCTATAAGATAACATGGGCTTCCCTGGTGGCTCAGACGGTAAAGAATCTGCCTGCAATGCAGGAGACCGGGTTCAATCCCTGGGTCAGGAAGATCCTCTGGAGAAGGAAATGGCAACCAACTCCAGTATTCTTGCCCGGAGAATTCCATGGACAGAGGAGCCCGGTGGGCTACAATCAATGGAGTTGCAAAGAGTTGGACATGACTGAGTGACTAATACTTTCACTTTCAAGATAACAAAGGAGAAAACCTACTGACCTTGGGTATGGCTTTTTAGATGCAACAGAAAGGTACTGTACAAAAAAGAAATAATTGAGGGCTTCTTTGTTGGCTCAGTGGTAAAGAATCCACCTGCCATTGCAGGAGACATGGGTTCAATCCCTGATCAGGAAGGTCCTACATGCTGCAGAGCAACTTAAGCCCATGCATTGCAACTATTGAGCCTGTGCTCTAGAGCCTGGGAGCCACAACTACTGAGCTCACATGCTGCAACTATTGAAGCCATGCACCCTAGAGCCCGTTCTCCACAACAGGGGCGGTTGCGGCAATGAGAAGCTCACTCATCAGAACTAAAGAGGAGCCCCAGCTTGCCACAATTAGAGAAAAGCCGGTGCAGCAGTGAAGACCCAGCACAGCCAAAAACAGTGTTTAAAAAGAATAATTGGTAAGTTTGGCTTCATTAAAATGAAAAACTTGTTTTATGAAAGAAAATACCAAGAGAATCAGTCACTAAGCCACAAATTGAAAGTATTTTCAAAAGACATATCTGATAAGAGTATTTTCCAAAATGAAAATTAAGAACCCAATTAAAAAATGAGCATAAGACCTGAACAGATACTTCACTGAAGAACATATAGATTGAAAATAGGCATTTAAGAAGATGTTCAACGTTAGGGAATTGCAAATTAAAACGACATACCACTGCACACTAACTCTGTGTGTGTGTTCAGTCACTAAGTCATGTCTGACTCCTTGCGACCCCATGTACTGCAGCACGCCAGGCTTCCCCGTCCTTACTATCTCCTGGAGATATTATTAGAATGGCCAAAATGCAAAAAACTGACAATACCAAATGCTGATGAGGCTGTAGAGCAACAAAATTGTCATTCATTGCCGGTGTGAATACAAAATGGTACAGCCATTTTGAAAGACGGCTTGCAGTGTCTTATGACACAGTCCAACAGTTGTGCCCTTGATATTTATCCAAATGATTTGAGAATATATATCCACACAAAAAGCTACACAAAATGTTTATGGAAATTTATAGAAGCTTTCTTAATAATTGCCAAAACTTGGAAGCAACCAAGATGTTGTTCAATAGGTGACTAGATAGTGTAGTACATCCAGACAATGGATATTATTCAGTACAAAAAAAGAAATGAGCTCTCAAGTCATGGAAAGACATGGGGAAAACTTAAATGCGTATTACTAAGTGAAAGAAGTAGTCTGAAAAGCCTACATACTATATGATTCCAACCATATGACATTCTGGAAGAGGCAAAAGTGGAGACAGTAAAAAGGATTAACATTTGCCCTGGGTTATAGAGGTTGAGTGGCAGGGCAGGGTGGGTGTGACAAGAGGAAGAGCTCAGAGGATTTTTAGTGTGGTGGAACTGTTCTGTATGAAACAATAAAGATGGATATATGTCATAACACAATTTCAAAATGTATAGAATGCGCAATGCTGAGACTGAACCATAATGTAAACTATAGACTTTAGATAATGATATATCAGTGTAGATTCATAAGTTGCAACAAATGTACCACTGTAAGATATTGATAGTTGGAAAGGTTTGGGGAGGCAAAACAGAGGGTATATGAGATCTTTCTTTAGTTTCCGCTCAGTTTTGTGGTGACTAAAACTGCTCTAAAACATAAAGTTTATTAATTAAAAAAATTTTTTTAAAGAAGTGGTACTGGTAAATCAAAGTATGTCTTTGGGCTGCCAGATCACAACATCTACAATAGAATATAAACTTGCAGTTTTGGAATAAAAAGCCCATTAGAGATTATCTGACTGAAGCCAATAATCTTATAAATGAGAACATTTAGGCTCAAAAAGTAAATGATTTGACCACGAGGGAAGAACTCGTGTTGACAGAACCTGTTCAAGTACCAGACCACTAAATCCTTATACCAATTGACTTTCTTGATAAACTTTACATGCGGTAGTCCTTAAATCTTAGCTTTAAGAGAGATTATCTTTCTCTGTAATAATATTAATAATATTGATAGTATTTTATATTTATATTAAAATCTTAAGAAGCATATCTTACTTCCATCAGTACAATACAGAATATCTCCCCACAAAACACCCTCCAACAAAGATCAATAGAGATAAATAAATGGTTTAACTTAAAAATACATTTCTCTGGGAAATTCCCTGGTGCTCCAGTGGTTAGAACTCTGTGTTCTCAATGCCAGGAACCCTGGTTCAATCTCTAGTCGGGGAATTAAAAAAAAAAAAAAAATGTGTCTCTCCTTAAAAATACATTGGCCATGGGCAGAACAGAAGCAGACAGTAAGAGAACCGTCTCTTGAATGTAGAGCTCAGGGTATCCCTGTTAAGAGGCAGGGATACCCAGAGTCTTTTGGAGTTATGGTGCTGAATTATGGTGCTACATATAGGCGGGCCCTCTGCAAGCAGTAAATGGCTTCTCTGGCCAAGGATGCAACCTCCAGCAAACTGCAGCCCTCATCCAGGACTCATTGCCTTCAGCTGTGGTAAGAGCAGGGAGCACATGGGTCAAGTCATTTTAAGACTAAATCTGTAACTTTCTTTGACATCACCATAGGATGACATATTTAATGAGAACCTCAAACCACCAGTTTCTGAGCCATATATCCAGGGAGGAGTCTCAGAGGTGTTAAATATTTGCCAAGCATCCAGTACCAGAGTGAATTTCAAACCCAGGCAGTCTGACTCCTGAGCTTGCACTCTTAACCTATCTCACAGTTATAGGTTATTACAGACTATCACACAGCCTCACCAGTGAAACAATGACCTAATCTACAGAGCCTAACAACTTGATTAACTGTTGATTTTCACAGAAGCAACTACTTTATTTTGCTATCTACATTGTAGTTTTGATAACACCCTGCCACAGGCAACTGTTGTTTTGATTTCTATCACCATAGATTCGTTTGACCTATACCCTAACTTTGTTTTTCATTGTTCCTTGTTCAGTCGCTCAGTCATGTCTGACTACTTGTGACCCCATGGACTGCAACAGGCCAGGCTTCCCTGTCCTTCACCATCTCCTGCAGCTTGCTCAGACTCATGTCCATTGAATCAGTGATGCCATCCAACCATCTCATCCTCTGTTGTCCCCTTCTCCTCCTGCCATCAATCTTTCCTAGCATCAGGGTCTTTTCTGATGAGTCAGCTCTTCCCATCAGGGGGCCAAAATATTGGAACTTCAGCTTCAGCATCAGTCCTTCCAATGAATGTTCAGGGTTGATTTCCTTTAGGATTGACTGATCTGATCTCCTTGCTGTCAAAGGGACCCTCAAGAGTCCTCTCCAACACCACAGTTCAGAAACATCATTTCTTCGGCGGCCCTCAGGCTTCTTTATGGTCCAACTGTCACATCCATACGTGACTATTGGAAAAAGCATAGCTTTGACTATACAGCCCTTTGTTGGCAAAGTCTCTGCTTTTTAATACACTGTCTAGATTTGTCATAACTTTTCTTCCATAGAGCAAGCGTCCATTAATTTCATGGCTGTAGTCACAATCTGTAGTGATTTTGGAGCCAAAGAAAATAAAGTCTGTCGCTATTTCCATTGTATCCCATCTATTTCCCATGAAGTGATGGGACTGGATGCCATGAACTTCACTTTTTGAATGTTGAGTTTTAAGCCAGGTTTTTCACTCTCTTCTTTCACTTTCATTAAAAGGCTTTTTAGTTCTTCTTCACTTTCTGCCATAAGGGTGGTGTCATCTGCGTGTCTGAGGTTATTTATGATTCTCCTGGTAATCTTGATTCCAGTTTGTGCTTCATCCAGCCCAGCATTTCTCATAATGTACTCTGCATAGAAGTTAAATAAGCAGGGTGACAATATACAGCCTTGATACACTCTTTTCCCAATTTTAAACCCGTCTGTTGTTCCACGTTCAGTTCTGTTTCTTTCTGACCTGCTTACAGGTTTTGCAGAAGTCAGGTAAGGTGGTCTGATATTCCCATCTCTTTAAGAATTTTTCATAGTTTGTTGTGATCTACACAATCAAAGGCTTTAGCATAATCAATGAAGCAGAAGTAGATGTTTTTCTGGAACTCTCTTGCTTTTTTGATGATCCAGTGGATGTTGGCAATTTGATCTCTGGTTCCTCTGCCTTTTCTAAATCCAGCTTGAACATCTGGAAGTTCATGGTTCACGTACTGTTAAAGCCTAGCCTGGAGGATTTTGAGCATGACCTTGCTAGCATGTGCTGCTGCTGCTGCTAAGTCGCTTCAGTTGTGCCTGACTCTGTGCGACCCCAGAGACAGCAGCCCACCAGGCTCCCTCGTCCCTGGGATTCTCCAAGCCAGAACACTGGAGTGGGTTGCCATTTCTTTCTCCAGTGCATGAAAATGAAAAGTGAAAGTGAAGTCACTCAGTTGTGTCCGACTCCTAGTGACCCCGTGGACTGCAGCCTACCAGGTTCCTCTGTCCATGGGATTTTTCCAGGCAAGAGTACTGGAGTGGGTTGCCATTGCCTTCTCCATGCTAGCATGTGAAATGAGTGCAATTGTACACTGGTTTGAACATTCTTTGGTATTGCCCTTTGGTATTGGAATGAAAACTGACCTTTTCCAGTCCTCTGGCCACAACTGAGCTTCCCAAATTTGCTGGCATATTGAGTGCAGTACTTTAACAGCACCATTTTTTAGACTATGAAATAACTCAACTAGAATTCCATCACTTCCACTAGCTTTGCTCATAGTGATACTTCCTAAGGCCCACTTGACTTCACATTCCAGGATCTGGCTCTAGGTGAGTGATCACACCGTCATGGTTATTCAGGTCATTAAGAGTTTTTTTGTACAGTTCTTCTGTGAATTCTTGCCACCTCTTCCTAATAGCTTCTGCTTCTGTTAGGTCCATACCATTTCAGTCCTTTATTATGCCTAATTTTGCATGAAATGTTCCCTTGGTGTCTCAGTTTTGAAGAGATCTCTAGTGTTTTCCATTCTATTGTTTTTCTCTATTTCTTTGCATTGTTCACTTAGGAAGGCTTTCTTACCTCTCCTTGCTATTCTTTGGAACTCTCCATTCAGATGGAAATACATTTCCTTTTCTCCCTTACCTTTTGCTTCTCTTCTTTTCACAGCTATTTGTAAGACCTCCTCAGACAACCATTTTGCCTTTTTGCATTTCTTTTTCCTGAGACAGTGTTGATCACTGCCTCCTGTACAATATCACGAACCTCCATCCATAGTTCTTCAGGTACTCTGTCTATCAGATCTAATCCTTTGAATCTATTTGCCACTTCTACTGTATAAGGGATTTTATTTAGGTCATAACTGAATGGCGTATTGATTTTCCCTACTTTCTTCAATTTAAGTCTGAATTTTGCAATAAGAAGTTCATGATCTGAGCCACAGTCAGTCCCAGGACTGTATAGAACTTCTCCATCTTCAGCTGCAAAGAATATAATCAATCTGATTTCAGCATTGACCTTCTGGTGATGTCCATATGTAGAGTTGTCTTTTGTGTTGTTGGAAGAGGGTGTTTGCTATGACCAGTGTATTCTATTGGCAAAACTCTGTTAGACCTTGCCCTGCTTCATGTTGTATTCCAAGGCCAAACTTGCCTGTTATCCAGGTATTTCTTGACTTTCTACTTTTGCATTCCAGACCCCTATGATGAAAAGGACATCTTTTTTGGGTGTTCGTTCTAGAGGATCTTGTAGGTCTTCATGAAAGTGAAAGTGAAGTCATGTCTAATTCTTTGAGACCCCATGGACTGTAGCCTACCAGGCTTCTCTGTCCATGGGATTCTCCAGGCAAGGTACTGGAGTGTGTTGCCATTTCCTTCTCCAGAGGATCTTCCCAACCCAGGAATCGAACCTGGGTCTCCTGCATTGCAGGCAGATGCTTTACCATCTGAGCCACCAGGGAAGCAATCGTTCAATTTCAGCTTCTTCAGCATTACTGGTTGTGGCATATACTTGGATTACTGTAGTACTGAATGATTTACCTTGGAAATGAACTGGGATCATTCTGTCATTTTTGAGATTGTACCCAAGTACTGCATTTTGGATGCTTTGCTGACTATGAGGTCTACTCCATTTCTTCTAAGGGATTCTTGCCCACAGTAGGAGATATAATGATCATCTGAATTAAATTTGTCCATTGCTGTCCATTTTAGTTCACTGATTCCTAAAATATTTATGTTCACTCTTGCCATTTCCTGTTTGACCACTTCCAGTTTACCTTGACTCATGGACCTAATGTTTCATTCTTTACATGAATGCAATTATAGTTTGTAGTCTTTTGCATCCTTCACTCAGTGTTTTTAAGTTTCATCTATATTGTACCATGTATCAGGTTCATTCTTTTTGTACTCCATTGTATGAATACACCACAATTTGTTGTTGATGGACACTTAGGTTACTTCCAGTTCTTGGCTGTTATGGATAAAGTTGCTATGGACATTTTTTACATGTCCTTTTTTTTTTGGACATATATTTCCATCCCTTTGGGGTAATGCCTGAGAATAGGAGTCATAGAGTAGGAATTGACAAGCAGTTTTCCTGAGAAATATTATCATTTTATACTCCGAATCACATTGTTTCAGTTCCTTCCCATCTTTACCAACTGCCTCTAGCAGGGGCAGAAGGATAACCTCATTGTAGTTTAATTTGCATTTCCCTTATGAATAATGATACTGAGCAGTGTTTCATGTGCTTATTAGCTAATCATATATCTTCTTTTGTGAAGTTTCTATTTAATCTTTTTCCCATTTTAATTGGGTTGATTGTCTTCTTAATATTGATTTGTAGGATTCCTTTATATTTACTGAACTCCAGTGCTTTGCCTGATATATGTGTTGCAAGTATTGCTGCTCAGCCTATGCTTATCCTTCATTTTTCTTTACAGTGTCTTTTAAAAAGCAGAGTTTTAAATTTTTGTTAAGTCCTATTTATCCACTTTCTTCCAGAATATTTATAGCATTAACCATTGTTTGAGTCTATGATTTATCTCAAAATAATGTTAGTGAATGATACAAGGTAATGATCAAGGTTAATTATTTTTCATGCATTTATCTAGTTGTTCCAGAACCAGTTGTTGAAAAAAATTTCCTTTCTTCGCTAACATTCTTAATACCTTTGTTAAAAATCTATTGACCATAAAAAGTGAGTCTGTTCTGAATTCTATTCTGTTCCATTAATTTTTTTGTCCTTGTACTAATATCACTGTGTTCATTACTGTAGCTATAAGGTAAGTCTCAAAATCAAGTAGTGTAAGTCCTCCAATCTTGTTTTTTATGTTCAATATTGTTTTGTTTGAAATATAGATTCTTATATTTCAAAATAAATTTTAGAAACATCTTGTTGGTATCTACACTCCCCTTAAAAAAAAAAAAAAAGTCCATTGCTATTTTAAGTGAGGTTGCACTGAATCTCTAGATCAATTTCAGAGAATTTACATCTTAACCATCCATAAAAATGGTATAATCTTCCATTTATTTAAGTTTCTTGAAATTTCTTCTATAAATATTTTAGTCTACCATGTAGAAGTTGTGCTCACTTTTAAATGTATTCATAAGTATGACATGGTTTTGATACTATTATAAAGCATACTATTTTAAAGTTCCACTTTCCAAATGTTTGTTGCTCGTATATGGAAACACAAATATTTCTACTGCTCCAGATTTACCATATAAAACATTTTAAATATTTAAAAAGCAAATCAATAAGTTTAACTATGAGAAATGTATATCAAACATAGTTTACTTATTCATAAACTTGATTTTTCAGAATTTACTTCCCAGTAATTACTTCATCTATTGATAGTCTTTTCATCCAAGCTAAAATTATTAATTGGGATGTAATAGTGACACCAGAAATAAAAATTTGAAGTATTTAACTAAATGCTTCAGTTTCTATGTTCTCTGCCCTAGGCTTATCAACCAAGCCTTAATCTAGTAAATTTTAATTTAATTTTTTAATCTAGTAGTTAATCCATGTGCAAATCCATGTTAGAAGTTAAAAAAAAGTATTTTAAGCTAGTTTATAAAAATATTTGTAAGACATAAAAGTTGATCAATTAATCTAGTTTCTATGATAGAAAATTTATATATTGCCTCTTCACTATCTTTCTAATTTTATAACTATCTCCTGTTCCTTCTCAAATCTCTAAAGTCCCTACATATTCCCATATTTTTTCCTTTACTTCCTAATATCCTTATTATTCTTTACCACTCCCTATGCACTGATTTTCTTACTTCTATCTTAAAGTAACTAGATTTTACTTTTCTTGAATGAACGTTCATGAGAGGGGCTTCCTCCAACCCCTACCATCTTTTTCTCTCGGCTAAACTCCTTGCATGTCTTTTTCAGGCCCTCACTAAACAGACTGTCATATCAGCCCATGCCTGAAACTTAGAAGGGGTTCACCTTATTTCATACATGTGAAATAAGTCTGAGTTCTATTCTAAACTTTCCCTAAATTCCCTAATTAATATCTCCATAATTAATTTCAATAATTGTTTTCCAATCTTAACACCTGTTGAACATTTTTGGTATCTTTGGTACCATTGGTCTCTCTCTCCTTGACATGGTCATCTTGTGTTTGCTTTAATTGCTTCTGTTAATGTTATGTATCCACCCTGTTCTATTCCTTATATTCCTCCAACTCACTTTTATTGATCTTCTAGTTATTTTCCTTTACCTTCATTTCTCAAGAGTTCATACAATTTCCAGTTTAAATTAATTTTATGGGTCAGACCTTCCACTATCTTTCAGAGTACCTGTGTTAATGCAAAAAAGACAGATTTTCTAGGAAGACAGTTCTATAGATGTCTAGATTGTGAATACAAGCCACTTTTGTTCAAGTTTGAAAGGTTTTTACCTTCCTTAGACTGAGCCAGGTGTGAAACTGTGTACAGAAGTCCTTTGAATGGCTCCCAATTCTACATTTCTAGCTAGGACACCAGGCCTGGATTACCTATAAAGGGTTCTTATGAATACTCTAAGGTTATTGACTTGACACATCAATTCAAAATTTGTTCCTTCTATCAAATGTATTTTCCTTTCTAATTCTGAGATTGCAGTAATTTATCAATGACCAAGCTGTTCTGACACATACTTAACTTTATAATTTGTAGTTTCAAAGACCACCACACTAAGACAAGACCCTACAATCTGATGATTTCACTATTCTAGTGGTCTGTAGTTATAGGTTTTTATTTTTAAATGACTACTTTATGACTTTTCATTGCTTTCAACATAAGATTGACTGAAAGTCTACAAAACTTTTCATAATCTGGCACTCACCTCCCTTCCCAAATCTTCATATAATCAGTGTCCCTGATATATCATAAATCTGCATCATCCCTTGACAGTTATCATTATTATAATCAAATAGATATTTGTAAAATGATATCAGTATTATTTTAAAAATTGAAAGGGTCTGATTAATTATAGCTTCCAGACTCACATTCATATGAAAATATAAGGATTCTATCAACTTATTTAATCTTTATGCCCAGAGCCTTGTGTAGCACCTAGCACACAATAGGCAACATGAGTTAGTGAGAGAATCATGTACATATCATAACAGTATCATTTTAAAAATTGAAAGACCCTGGTTAAATATAGCCTATATCTAAAAAGCCAAGAATAATGAAGTGCAAACTCTGCCGTATAAACAGAAGATGAAGTAACCATTAATCATTCCCACAATTTTCAGAGGTCTTAATTCCTCCAAGAACATCAGTCATTGCTACTGGCCCAGACTTCACATTTCAGTATCTCACAAGGGAAAAAGTCCCTAGCACTTACCATTTGACATTAGCATTTAACTAATCCATCTAGCTTTATTAATGAGAGCTAGCACTGACACAAACAGCTGGAAGAAAGAAAAGAGCTGTTTAAAAGTAAAACATAATTTTTGTTCATCTGTTTAATATTTTAAAGGAGGGCATGGCAGAAAAGCAAATGGAAATACACATGAGCAAAATACACAGTAGTTTAACTGTGCATACTGATGGAAAAGGAAATGAGTGGTCATTTATTTATTACTTGTTAAGTGTGTGGAACATGAATGCCAGAGTTAAAACTCCCCTAGCCCAGTCCACTCAGGCCTCCACCAAGTCATCTTCTCTTCCTTCTTTGGCCTATAGAACTCCTTATATACAACTTTACTACTTACTGAATAACCATATACTAATGTCTCTGTGCCTGAGCTTATTCATTTGTAAAAGTGGGGATAATACTGATCCTTACCTGGTTGCACCTAAGATATTTAATCATAGTGCTTATTACATAACAATTAATCAATACCTGCTAACTCATTATTAGTAGTATAGAATATTTATGGATGGAGATTTGATCAATTTCCTTGGCATCAAATTCCAGTGTCAGTCAGCAGTTCTATCAGTTCTTTCTCCAGTTAACCTAAACATTTTTATCTACAATCTAAACTCATGGGAACCATTCCTAAAGACGTTATCTAGACCCACTCACACCAGTCATTGCCCTTTGTTAAGAAGGTCTTTGTTTAGTAGGCTATCCAATTACCTGGCCTTTTATCCTGGCCCACAATTTGCATCTTGGCTTTATGGGGTTACCATTTTTAAGTTCCCTACTTTTGCAACCCTCTATATGCTACTCATCCTTCAAATATGGATGGCCAACCTAAGCATGTCACCAGAACAACAAATATTTCTTCCCTTATACTGCTTTCCCATAAAATGCAATTGATCTACCTCCCAAATCACTGTGGGATGTAAATTCTATATTTACAGCTTTTATCATAGTTATTTCCATATTTCCTTCTTTGACCATTTTTTCCCAACAACATAGACTAACTGGCTGTTTTGTAACAGAATTAAGGAATTTTTCCGTCTGTAAAGAGACTTACAAGCACATTCTAGCACATACAGAAGGAGAATATCCAAGAGGAAACAATATCTGTCTTTCCTCCTGACAAAAGCATATCACCCATCCATACGGAACATGGCAGACTCATCACCTTAGGCCTATCAAGATGACATGTCAACTTCAACTGGCTTCTTCCATGGCAATTACTCATCTGGTCCCACTCCATAGCACATGACATTCCAAACGAAGAACACGAAAAGATTCTAGTATTGAAGAGACATATGGCAATACCAAGAACACCCTAGAAATACCAAGAACTTTACTAGGATATGGTTCAGTGGGAATGTTATTGGACAGCAGTTCCTCAGAACTTACTCTCTGCCCACAAAAACTGAAACTCAAGCTTTCTAGAGGTAAATCCAAGATGGAGGCTTGGGGAAAATTAGAAATCCCTTCTTGTCTAGAACTCTTTAAACAGAACATGGCTACCCAGAGAATATGGCAATAATGACTCTAATGTCTAGGTGGAATTGACTAGACCCTTGTTTGCTCTTTTATTTCTCTAACTTTCCAATTTTGATCCTCCTTGAATTCTTGTTTAGGCTCCTCATTTTAGAAGCCTTATACTGGAAATCCATTTCGGACACATTCTTTTAGCCAGATCCTCAGCAATATTTTAGGGTCCTGACCTAGTTTTTTTCCCAAGATTTAAATGCTAAGGATGACAAGGACTGTTTCTGTTCTTCTCCCCAAGTTTTGCAGGCCCCGGTAAGAATCAAACAGACCCCAGTTATAACCTTAAATTCAATGTATAGGGATGAAGCTTTACTCCTATAGCTGGAATAGTATAAACAACTATGTAAAAGTCATTATGCATGACATCAATGTAAGTATTAAACGAAAACAGTTAAGACATATATTTTCCTACTTTCTTATATTAATCTTTGAAAGAGACTAATTATTGTTACCACCTATCAACCAACTCTCTTCAAATTCAACAGAGCTACATTCTTACATGAAAGTGAAAGTGTTCACCACTCAATTGTGTCCACCTCTTTGTGACCCCATGGATGATAGGCCACTAGGCTTCTCTGTCCTTGTAATTATCCAGCATGAATATTGGACTGGGTAGCCATTCTCTTCTACAGGGGATCTTCCCAAACCAAGAATCGAACTTGGGTCTCCCACTTTGCAGGCAGAGTCTTTACTGTTTGAGCCACCAGGGAAGCCCAAAAATTCTTATATAATTGTAATTTAAAGCCAAATACATACTTTTTAAAATGTTTTCTTCTGGATTTCCAGATCTATTTATAGCCCTCTTTTAATTTGCATAAAGTATGTATATAATTTAGAGTCAGTTTTACAGGGCTTCTATGGGGAAAAACTCTCTCCACCCCATTTCTTGCCCCACCTAAGCAGCCAATTACAACTTTCTTTGATGATTCTTATGCTAGATATCAAACATGTTCTTTGTTTTTCAATTTTAGGCATTTTCTATTAATCTAAAAATAATCAATAATTGTACCACTGTAAATAAAGTTTTACCTAACATAGTAATTAACACATAAGTTTTCATTTAGAAATTTTTCACAATTGTTTCCATTGTATAATTGAGCCATATGTTATAATTTAGTATTTTATCTCCTGTTGAATATTTAAGTTATTTCCAACTTAAAGGAGAGATAGACCTATGTGAAGTAGAAATTAAAATATAATCTTCATTTAGGAAGTCAGGAAGAAAGATGACATTTTCTCACAGAAGGATTTTCAAATGTGGAGTGAGAATTCTTTTGGAATTCTTGACAGATGGATACTTGCTTGAAGGGCTCCAGAGAACTGGAAGATTTACTAATGTGTCCTTAAGACCTAACACCCAGAGTGCCAGCTGGTTGGAAAATGTGACTCTTGATGTCTCTCTGAAACACAAAAGAAAAAATAACTAAAAAAGATAACCTGTTGTCAAGCAATACTTTAAATATGATCCAAATCAAAATACTTATGGAATTTAAGGTTATCTTTTTCAGTAGGAACACTGTAGAAGGTGGTGAGTCATTTCAAATAGGGCAATTCCTCCTCATTCAGAACAGAAAGAAACCATCCTAACTTTGCCAGACAGCTGTCCTGTCTTGACAGCCAGAGTATGGATGGCCCACAGGGAGAAGAGATGGGTGATGATGAAGATGACAAGCACTGACATCACCACAAGTCTTGTTAAAGGTCAGAAAAGCCAGCCAAGAAGCCATGGCTTAAACAGCCATCAGATGGCAGGTCTCAAGTCCAATCATTTCAATGATGTGGATGTTTTACATCTCAAATTTTTAAGGAATAGTCATAAGTCCTGTCACACAATTGGTATCAGGAATTATTTTTCAACTTATTAACTAAAAGTTAAAATACACAGTGCTGTAAGTGTTTAATGGCATTAAACAAAGACTGTGGAAACAGTTTCACCAAAGTAAATACATGAACCATTTTAAGCCTCTACACCTTTGCATATTCCATTTTGTCTACATAAAGTCCTCCTCCTCTCCCTGTACCTCTCTACCTTGTTGGCCAGTGAAGTACTTACCATTCAAGACCCAGGCTCCACTATTCTCCTCCCCACAGATGGCTAGAAGCTAGCTCGCCTCTGTCCAGATGACAAAAGCTGTTCTACACCTACCTCAGGATAGGCTGCCCCATCACTTACTTGTATTTCCATTCCTCAGATGTCCTTGCTCATCCTTGTCTCAAGATTGCTGTCCTCCTCCCAACAATCTCCTCCCACATCCCTATGTATTTCTGAGAGCCTTTCACCTCGAAGTTGGAGAAGACATAACACAGAGAGCTGGTACGGGAGGCTCAGGAGGATGTTCCTATTGTCCACTAAGGGTGCCACATTCTGAACTCAGAGAATCATCAAAGACTACGCCACCGACTTTACTGCAGGACTGTTTAGAGGTATCAGTTCAGAACTGTGTCCTAATGCCAACCAAGACTCCACGTACAGCTTAAGACATTTTAAAAGGATGGACTAAGAGAGAGAACCTGCCTTACTGACGAATTCAGTGTTTTGTTTTTGTTTTGTTTGTTTTTTATCATCCAAACTGGGAATATCTCTACTTATTTAAGCCAATTATTACACAGCGTGCCCCTTCTATGATACAGGGAAAATACAACACTCAAGACATGTACATTAAAAAAATTATATAGGATTAGAAAAAAAAATGACAAATGGAGAGTTTTCTCTAGCACTGAATTTAAAAAATTAGATTCTCCTACCACCCATTTTTTCTCTTTTGCAAACTGAATCACAATTTTTAAATAAATACACAAGAGTATCCTTTATAGCCTTACTTGTAAAAGCAAATATATAAAGAAATCAGCATAAAAGGAATATATTCCCACCACCTCAGCCCCACCCTTCCACAGTGATATAAATGCAGGAGGCTCCTTCCACTTCACAATGCAAAGGAAGGCTTCAGAAGCATCACTGATGATATAACTACAAATATAAATGTACAATTTTATTTTCTTAATTTTGGTTCTCCTAAAAAAAAAATTCTTGAAACAAGAATTCCAATGCAAAAATTGTTTACTTGAGAGGTACAGAATGTATTGGAAAGGGAGAAGGGAAGTAAGAAAGGGAAGAGAGGCAATTGGAGGTTAATCTTTTCAAGAAACTCAGTCAGTGTAAATTTCTCAGTCAGAATTTTCCCTGAGGAGCCAGGGAACTGGGGTATTTATACACCAACTCCAGTTAGTAATTTGTTGAAAGCTTCCTAGGGTCGGGGTTGTGGTAATATCTCAACATTCTGTCTTGGGTGATACAAGGACGGCAAAGTGGATTCAGTAGAAAGAGATAAGGCCCTCAGGTGCCTGGTTGACTAGAGTTTTATTAAGGGTGTTACCCCATAATGGAACAGGAGGCCAACTCTCCACTATTCCGTCAGTGCTTCAGCTGCACCAAATAAGTACTTCTAATGTCTAGTACTGGGCTTCCCTCGTAGCTCAGTTGGTAAAGAATCTGCCTGCAATGCAGGAGACCCCAGTTTGATTCCTGGGTTGGGAAGATCCTCTGGAGAATGGATAAGCTACCCACTCCAGTATTCTTGGGCTTCCCTTGTGGCTCAGCTGGTAAAGAATCTGCCTGCAATTTGGGAGACCTGGGTTTGATCCCTGGGTTGGGAAGATCCCCTGGAGAGGGGAAAGGCTACCCACTCCAGTATTCCGGCCTGGAGAATTCCATGGACTGTATAGTCCATGGAGTTGCAAAGAGTCAGACATGACTGAGTGACTTTCACTTTCACTTTTCAATGTCTGATATTAATTTTTATTAATATTAAAACTGGGATGACCCAGAGGGATGGTACGGGGAGGGAGGAGGGAGGAGGGTTCAGGATGGGGAACACGTGTATACCTGTGGCAGATTCATGTTGATATATGGCAAAACCAATACAATATTATAAAGTTAAAAATAAAATAAAATAAATAGAGAAAAAAAAACTTTTAATATTCATTGTCTTTTTAAATTTCATTTGACCTCCTTCTGCATATAACACTTCAGAAACAAACTGAATCATGTATTCATGAGTTTTTGGAGGAGTCACACAGCTAGCAGATGTTTGACTAATTATCTAAAACTCCTAACTTTCAAGTCAGTTTTCTTTACACCTGTGAACCTCCTGGGTCCTTCCTTGACATTCAATTTTAAATCAATATAAACATTGATAATTTTTAAATGCCAGTATCAATATACTGCTCTTGCTTTGAATATGATGATATTGATTTTCTTGTCAAACTGATGTTCATTTGATGATAGCCCTACTGAAATAATACACCATACAATCTCAGACATATGAGGATGAATCTGAAATCAATATGCTTAGATGGTCTGTGTTCTAAGTCTCTTTGAAATATGAGTACCAAAAAGATCCACTACATTCTCAGTGTGAGTTGAGAGACCTCTCTGGCAATATAAACAGTGATAAGCTCTTTTTACTCCCTATGTTTTCAGATAACCCTATGGTGGAAAGAAATATTGTGAAACAGAGAAACACTAGCAGTATTAAGGCTTGCACAACAGGAGTGAGTCCATTAGATGGGCTTCCTTCCAATCAGGCATATTTCTATATTCCTGAAAGGGAATATTTGGGAATGTAGAAAATGGGAGGAAGTCTAAAACATGACCCTGTTATAATCAATGAAATTTTTCCTTATGAGTAGTAGCTTTCCCTTTCAAAGGAGCAGCACAGAGGTTTATGCTGCTCAATATCAGAAAAACAAACAATCCAATAAAAAAATAGGAGAAGACCTAAACAGAAACTTCTCCAAAGAAGACATACCTATTGCCAAAAAGCACATGAAAAATGTTCAATATCATTTATTATCAGAGCAATGAAAATCAAAACTACAATGAGGTATCACCTCATTCACACCAGTTAAATGTCTGTCATCAAAAATTCTACAACCAATAAATGCTGGAGAGAATGTGGAAAAAAGGGAACCCTTGTACACAGTTGGTGAGAATGTAAATTGATACAGTCATTATGGAGAATAGTGTTGAAATATTTTTTAAAAATTAGGAATAAAACTACCATATGACACAAACAATACCACTACTGGGCATATACCCTGAAAAAAACCATAGTTCAAAAATACACAGGTACCCCAACGTTCAGTGTAGCACTATTTACAATAGCTAGGACATAGAAGCAACGTAGGTGTCCATCGACAGATGAATGGATAAAGAAATTGTGGTACATAGATACAATGCAATATTACTCAGCCATTAAAAGGAATGAATTTGAGTCAACTCTAATGAGATGGATGAATCTAGAGCCTGTTATACAGAGTTGAAACAGAAAGATAAAAACAAATGTCATGTAATAACATATATATGGAATCTAGAAAATGTTACTGATGAACTTTTTTGCAGGGCAGGAATGGAGACGCAGACACAGAGAAGAGACTGGTGGATGCAGTGGGGGAAGGAGTGGGTGGGACAAACTGAGAGCTTTTTTTTTTTTTTTTTTTTTAAGTTGGGAGCCTGAACTGAGTCTCCATGACCACCGTGTACTTGTAATGCACCTTGAGTGTGTAGGACTTGGGGACACTGAGCTTGATTTCCTGCTTGGGCTCTTCTTTTCCTTTCTGACTCAGGATCTGCTTAACCCGCATTAGTGACCAAAAGTCCATGACTTCCCGGGGCAGCCGTCTCCACATATCAGGAGAGTCTCCCTTTCATGTCTGCCCCGTGGTCCTTTGTCCATCCTCCAGGGCTCTGCAGTTTCTTTTCTCGAGAGAGTAGCTTTGAAACATATACATTACCGTATGTAAAATAGATAGCTAGTGAGAAGTTGTTGTATAAAACAGGGAGGTCAACCTGGTACTCTGTAACAAACTAGAGGGGTAGGATGTGGCAGGAGGAAAGGAAGGAGGTTTAAGAGGGAGAGGACATATGTATACTTGATGGAAAAGTCTGGTGGGCTGTAGTCCATGGGGTCACTAAGAGTGGGACACAACGGAGCGAGTTCCCTTTCACTTTTCACTTTCATGCATTGAAGAAGGAAATGGCAACCCACTCCAGTGTTCTTGCCTGGAGAATCCCAGGGATGGGGGAGCCTGGTGGGCTGCCGTCTCTGGGATCACATAGAGTCGGACACGACTGAAGCGACTTAGCAGCAGCAGCAGCAGCAGCATAGCTGACTACTGTTGTATGGCAGAAACCAACACAATATTGCAAAATAATTATCCTTCAATTAAAAATTAAAAAAAAAAATTTACTTCAGTTGATATTTTGATTTTTATTCTTGACTTTTGGGAGTTTTTCCATTGTAGAGGTATCAAGAGCTCACATTGATTTCTACTCGCAACATTTGATTTCTCTTTGGTATTCCATTGAGACCAATAAAATGATGACTGATAGTTGTTTAGTAACAATGGGACACAAGAGAATAATTCATGGATGGCTATGTGTTTTCAAGAGTTTCAGTCATACATCTGAAAGAAAGACAACAAACACCACAGAGAGCTATGAGGCTTATATATTAATGCATACAGATTCCACCTAATACCTAGAAAAGAAACAAAATACTTACTAGGAAGATCATCATTATATATAAGATTTTCTTAAAATATTAGAATACAATTTGAACATCTATGTATGAGTGGGGAAAATGTCCATCTATTCTTCAAAACTGAAGCTGTTTTTGTGGTTTAATTCAGAATAATCTCCTAACCAAGCCTTCATAGACAATGGCAAGCTCACCATTATGGCTACAGAACAAAAGTTTTCTGCTAACAAAATGGTGAATCATTCATCTAACAAATATTGCTGTGAGGCAAAAGGATACAAGAGTTAAAATTTCATAGTCTTTGACCTCTTGGAGATTGCAAAGGTGGAAGGCAGGTCACTAAACAGGAAACTGTAATGCAAAATATATACAAATTAAGTTGTAGGGGAATATGTAGGAGGGACAGCCAACCCAGTCTCTGGTATTCAAGGAAGGCTAGCAATTGGCTTTGTGAAACATGGAGGAGCTAAAAATATATTCCAGGCAAGGACATTGTTGCAGAGGCAAAGGAAAGCACAGCACCTTTGGGGAACTGAAGCTAGTTCTGATGGGCTACACAGTGATGAGCAAGGACTAAGTCTGGTAACCAATGGGGCTGGAAAGGCGAGGGGCTTACAAACCAGGTTAAAGAGTTGGAAACCTGTCCAAATATGATTCATTAAGGGGACTTTCAGAACAAAGTGTCTATTATCTTTTGCACTTTTGAACAATTGCTCTGGCTGGCACCATGGAGACTACTCTTGGAAAATGTAAGGCGTAGGCAAGGAAACACATAAGGATGCTCTAGCAATCATTCAGACAAAAGACAATGATGGCCTGAACTAGAGTAGTAGTGATAAGTGTAGTGAAAACTAGATCGATTTGAAAGATATTTAAGAAGCAGACTTTGTAGGCTCTGATGATTGGTTGGATGTCAGTAGGTAGGACAGAGAATGATCAGGACTTCTGTCTTGGGCAACTGGATAGCTGCTGTGAACCTACTGGAGACAGGAAACTAAGGAAGAGATGCCATTTTAATGTATATAAGATACTCCCTGGAAATAAAATTGTTGTTTCATAATAACAACATATATAGTTGTTTAAAAGTATCTCAAGTTTCTTTGTCACCAATTACATAGAATATACATTTTACAGGTGAAAAATTCAAGGCTTTAGGAAACTAAATGACTTGCCCAAGATTACATAGGTTGCAAGTGGTGACAAAAGGCCTGAAGCAAGATCTTATGTTTTAAAACCATTGCTTATTGTTCTCTGTCTCCCTTCCTTGGAAGCTGCATTAACTCTTATGAGTCACAGGGATAATATCCCTAGTAGTATTATCAGTGAATTTTCTAAATGATGTTCTGATGACTTGACTGAAATGATGCTGCCTTCCAAGATATTCAATCCACTCATCCAGCAAGGCAATTTCAGTTTTTCAGAGCTTGCTGTCTTGACTGAGATTCTATTTTTAAAAAGAATATCCTTGAAACAGTTTTTTTTTCTCTACCTTTTCCTTAAAAGTGTTCCACAACTACAGTAGAAATAGATACTTTTTTCAAAAGTAATAAACATTCAGAACTAGGTCCTCATCAGATAAATCATTTGCATGACAAAAATATCATGAAGTCTATTTTATGACTATACATAATTTATCATGGAAATTTTAATGTATTATTCTATTTTCAGTAGCTATTCTCTTTGTGTTACTGTCTCAGTACCACAAAGGTTTTCTGAGATCAGTATCCAGTATCAAAAGTTGCTTGCTGATAGAAATCAAGTGAAATTCATTTTCCCCAAGTTTTCAAAATGCTATTACTAATAAATAATGGATAGAATCTTCTCAATCTTAATTTTCTTCCATACATATTTATTAAAATATGATACCTGCTACAAATTATCTATTTGCTAGTGGTAAAGAACCCACCTGCCAAAGAAAGAGACATAAAAGACATGGGTTCAATCCCTGGGTTGGGAAGATCCCCTAGAGGAGGGCATAGTAAACCACTCCAGTATTCTTGCCTGGAGAATCTCACAGAGGAGCCTGGCAGGGCTACAGTCCATGAGGTCATGAAGAGTTGGACAAGACTGAAGCAATTTAGCACACATGCACAAATTATCTATACCAAAATCTAGCATAAAAGAATTCTGGGAAGATGGTGGCAGCAACAAGCATTGAACTCCAACATAAAAACAGGACAGCCACACAGAATAAACCTTGAACAGCATTCAGTGATAGACTGCCTTCAAGAACCTCAGAATATTGGGTTGGCTAAAAAGTTTATTTGGGTTTTTCCCTGTAATGCTTGATGTTATTAGCATTTGAGCAGGAGAAAGTAAAAGGAAAACAAAACAAAACACGGGGACTCTGATGGAGAATAGGAAAACCCCAAAAGAGCCAACAGCTAATCGCTGGAAAGCACATCAGACTAATTTGGAAGCAGCAGTTAAAATTGAGAGAGGTTTTGCTCAATTCAATATGGGATAAATGGAAGGAGTCCATGAGGAGAGCCAAAACAGTTGAAATCTAGCCAGCCCTAGGACTCCATGCACTCTTTAAAAAAAAAAAAATGTTTTATTTTATATTAGAGTACAGCAGATTGGAGAAGGCAATGGCCACCCACTCCAGTACTCTTGCCTGAAAAATCCCATGGACAGAGGAGCCTGGTGGGCTGCAGTCCATGGGGTCGCAAAGAGTCGGACACAACTGAGTGACTTCACTTTCACTTTTCCCTTTCATGCATTGGAGAAGGAAATGGCAACCCACTCCAGTGTTCTTGCCTGGAAATCCCAGGGAAGGGGGAGCCTGGTGGGCTGCCGTCTATTGGGTCGCACAGAGTCGGACACGACTGAAGTGACTTAGCAGCACAGCAGATTAACAATGTTGTGATAGTTTCAGGTGCACAGCAAGGGGACTTAGCTAGAGACATACATGTATCCATTCTCCTCTCTCACCCAGGTTACCACATAACACTGAGCAGAGATCCCTGTGCAATATAATAGGGCCAGTAGATTATCCATTTTAAATATAGCAGTGTGTACCTATCAATCTCAAACTTCCTAACTACTCCTTCCCCCTATTCTTCCCCTGGCAACCATACATTTGCTAAGTCTGTGAGTCTGTTTCTGTCTTGTAAATGAGTTCATTTGTATCATTTCTTTTTAGAGTCCACATATAAGGGATGCCATATGATATTTCTCCTTTTCTGTTTGACTTTCTTCACAGAGACTCCATTCACTCTTTTCTTTTCAGTTTTTATTATTTTATTTCATTTTGGTTGCATTGAGTCTTTGTTGCTGCACAGGCTTTCTCTAGTTGTGGTGAGCAGGGGCTACTCTGTTGCAGGGTGCAGGCTTCTCCTTGTGGTGACTTCTCTTCTTGCCAAGAAGAGCTTCCGTAGTTGTGGCTTGCAGGCTCTAGAGTGCAAGCTCAGAAGTAGTGGCACACAGGCTTAGTGGCACACACGGCATGTGGAATCTTCCTGGACCAGGGATCAAACCCATGTCCCCTGCATTTGGCAGGCAGATTCTTATCCACTGCACCATTAAGGAAGTCCTCCATGCACTCTTGAAACCAATTTGCCGTGGTTCTCTTTCAGGAGACAGCCCACATTGAGGAGTAACTGCTGGGAGTAGAATCAAAATCAAGCAGGGCATGTGAAACAGAGATAATGGAAACAGAAGGTCCAGATAAATGTCAGGAAAGAAAAGAGAGAGGGAAATCTGAGAAAATAGGTTGCCATCATTTTGAACATTACAAAAAAAAAAAAAAAAGCAAGAAAGGAGAGAGCACTGTGAAAGGAGAAAAGCTGTCTAGGCAAAGCCTCCTTCAAAAATTAAGAGAAAACAAATTTCACATGAAAATGATGCAAAGATTAGGTAGTGAGATCAGTTCCCATAGAAATCTATTATATACTAAAAAATAAAATAAGGGGCAGGATAATATCCTTATGGGTAATTTGTTTAAATGCTGGGAAGATACTCATAGAATAGACCAAGAGAATAAGCATCTACTCTAGACAGAGCTAAAAGACAGTAAGAAAATTATATATAAACAATAAAAGAATAATGTAAATCAGTGTTAGAAAACCTTAGAGGTTAAATAGCAGTTCAAGAGGGGCAGGGAACAGATTGAAAAGAAAATGAAGACTGAACCAGAACACAAAGTAAGTAAATACCAGAGATGATGAGAAAATCTCTTAAAGAGAAATACATAGTGAAAAGGAAGAAAAAAAATTTAAGTTGAAGTAGAAATAATGGAAAAGAAAAAAATTTTTTGAAATGAAGTGATAAATATTTAAGATGGGGTAAAAAATCCAATGTATGAATAAAAGGAATTCTTGATGAAGAAAAATACAAAGTAAGGGAACAAAACAAATACTGAAATTCTGTAAGTCAAGAAAAGCTTTAAAAAATGTTGAATCTATATATTAAAAGACCAGTCCATGTACTTCAGATTATCAATTTAGGAATGCCAACTCATATTTTATTAAAACTGTTGGATTTTAATAAAATGAAAAAAATGCTTTGACTGCTAGGCAAAAAAAAAAAAGCATAGATATTAAATTTTTAATAGACTTTTCAAGAGTCACAATCATGCTCTCTTTCATAATAAAATGGAAGACATTTAAGAAAGTGAGCCAAGAATTTGAAATACAAACTATTACCAATGTATAAAATGCAGGAAATACTGTCCTCATGAGCCTTTCCTAAGGAACTTACTAGAGAATGAATAACGAAAATGACTAAAGATAATTAAACATGTATAATATGTAGTCACTTTTAGAACAATGATTAAACAAGAGTTAGTGTACTGTATGTTATGGTGGTAAGTTGAGGCAAGATTGATATAGTATAGCTATAAAAAATGGAGAGTAAGGCAAACGTGCAAAAAATATTTTAACTACCTTTTTAATTATAGTGGTCATGAGAGAATTAATATTGTCATTCTAAAACAGATATGTGTATGACATGAGATAAAAAAGTTTAATAAGCTGCTCTAATTTTAGCATCTCCTTTGCCTTTGAAACTGGTGATACAAATAATATGGATGAGGTTATGCGAAAACCCTGTAGACCTGAATTTGAATTGCAAATATAAGTATGAAATCATGAGGTATTCATCTTAAAAATTATGTATATTTTCTGTTTGCTAAGGAGTTCAGAAGCAGTATCAATGAGCATTCCTAGTACTCAGATTGTGGTCTTCAAATGCCATTCTCTAGTAAAGAGAAACAGTTTCCTATAAAAACAACTGATTCAGGCCTATGGCAGGAAATGTACATGATGAATCTAAAAGCTTGTCCAACCATATAGTGAGAAAGCTATAAAAAGACTTCTAGGGTCATGCCAAAAGGAACAACTTGAAGATCTTTGGGCATTAACATCTTTTAACATCACAAAAGAGAGAGAAGCAGACACTATATGCCTTCTGATAAGGCACACATCACTACCTAGGTAGAGTTTATTGCTAAAGACATCCAATCTGAATTTAATTCGTGGATTAAACTCCATGTTCCAGCTACCAATTTACAAAGGACAGAGGTATATAATGACATTCACCATGAAAATGCAATCAACCAAATCCAGACAGTAGGAAACTGCACTAGTCAAGTGTCTGGGTCTTTCAATAGATACAGTGTAAAGATAGGAGTGGGTGGGAGAAGGGGGAAATTAAAGGGGAAAACTGTAAATTAAAAAAGACTTCAGAAACGTTTCAAAGAAATTTAAATAGAAAGATTGAACTAGGGATTCCCACTTGGGTGATAAAACTATAATAAAAAAGGAGTGATTATTTTAGCAGTCAAGATAGTGATTAATTTGGGGATAGTACATACATGAATGTGAAGTCAAGTAGGCCTTAGAAAGCATCACTACGAACAAAGCTAGTGGAGGCGATGGAATTCCAGTTGAGCTATTTCAAATCCTGAAAGATGACGCTGTGAAAGTGCTGCAGTCAATATGCCAGCAAATTTGGAAAACTCAGCAGTGGCCACAGGACTGGAAAAGGTCAGTTTTCATTCCAATCCCAAAGAAAGGCAATACCAAAGAATGCTCAAACTACTGCACAATTGCACTCATCTCACACACTAGTAAAGTAATGCTCAAAATTCTCCACGCCAGGCTTCAGCAATATGTGAACTGTGAACTTTCAGATGTTCAAGCCAGTTTTAGAAAAGGCAAGGGACCAGAGACCAAATTGCCAACATCCGCTGGATCATTGAAAAAGCAAGAGAGTTCCAGAAAAACATCTATTTCTGCTTTATTGACTATGCCAAAGGCTTTGACTGTGTGGATCACAATAAACTGTGGGAAATTCTGCAAGAGATGGGAATACCAGACCACCTGACCTGCCTCTTGAGAAACCTATATGCAGGTCAGGAAGCAACAGTTAGAACTGGACATGGAACAACAGACTGGTTCCAGATAGGAAAAGGAGTATGTCAAGGCTGTATATTGTCACCCTGCTTATTTAACTTCTATGCAGAGTACATCATGAGAAACGCTGGGCTGGAGGAAGCACAAACGAATCAAGATTGCTGGGAGAAATATCAATAACCTCAGATATGCAGATGACACCACCCTTATGGCAGAAAGTGAAGAGGAACTAAAAAGCCTCTTGATGAAAGTGAAAGAGGAGAGTGAAAAAGTTGGCTTAAAGCTCAACATTCAGAAAACGAAGATCATGGTATCTGGTCCCATCACTTCATGGGAAATAGATGGGGAAACAGTGGAAACAGTGTCAGACTTTATTTTTGGGGGCTCCAAAATCACTGCAGATGGTGACTGCAGCCATGAAATTAAAAGACACTTACTCCTTGGAAGGAAAGTTATGACCAACCTAGATAGCATATTCAAAAGCAGAGACATTACTTTGCCAACAAAGGTCCGTCTAATCAAGGCTATGGTTTTTCCAGTGGTCATGTATAGATGTGAGAGTTGGACTGTGAAGAAAGCTGAGCCCCGAAGAATTGATGCTTTTGAACTGTGGTGTTGGAGAAGACTCTTGAGAGTCCCTTGGACTGCAAGGAGATCCAACCAGTCCATTCTGAAGGAGATGATGGAAGGAATGATGCTAAAGCTGAAACTCCAGTACTTTGGCCACCTCATGCGAAGAGTTGACTCATTGGAAAAGACTCTGATGCTGGAAGGGATTGGGGGCAGGAGGAGAAGGGGACGACAGGGGATGAGATGGCTGGATGGCCTCACCGACTCGATGGACATGAGTCTGAGTGAACTCCGGGAGTTGGTGATGGACAGGGAGGCCTGGTGTGCTGTGATTCATGGGGTCACAAAGAGTCAGACACGACTGAGCGACTGAACTGAACTGAACTGGACATACATGAAGAATCTAGCAGAGTTCTATTTCAGAGCCTGCTAGTGATCCCATGTGTGTTCACCTTTAGTACATGAATAAGCTATCTGTTCATAGAGATTTTCCATATCTGTTTTACTTTTAAATAAAATGGTTTTATAAAAACCTACTATAAAAATGTAACTGATCTTAGGAGGAAAAAAAACTATTTTGTTATTTTGAATATTTAAATAATTTTTATAATGAAATTATGAATCTTCTGTGACTCTAGTTTTGAGATAATTCATTATCTGACATTTGAGAACAATTTCAGTAAGCAAGGACTTCCCCATTGGTGCCATCCTGCTTCATGGTGATACTCTTACAACCGGGCATGTAGTAAACAGTCAATAATATTTTCAAAAAGAATAATGACTGCTTTTCAAATTGGCCTTGAATTTTAAATCTCTTCAAATAGACACTTTTTCATTTGCCAGCCTTCATAAGAAAACACTCCTATTGCATGATAAAGCCAGCTCATTCTTTGTAATCTCACTATTAATCTAGGGACAATTCTATTTTTTAACCAGAAATCCTAATCATTTGAATAGAAAGTATGAATCTTGTTTTTTTCTTATATGAAAAATTTCCTACAGAAACAATATCAACTTACTTTAATATTTTAATCCTTTGGAAAAATATATATATAATAAAAATTTTAATTAAAAAAATTAAATAAAAGTAAAATTCTTATGTAAATAACCAAACCAAAACAAAAAAGTTTTTTTTCTGATGTGGGAATTTATTCATATGGGAAGTCTTAGAAAGTCAGACAAATTAAATTACATTCATAAATTTAACAATATTTATATATCTGACTGAATTAAACAATATTGAAATTGTTCCCCCATGTCTATTAGATATGTGTCCCACATTTTGTGGGCAGTAGGGCTAGAAAAAGAAAAATCAACTAATAAAGAAAAGATTTTAAGCTACAAGTAGGTGTGTGTATATATATATGAATAGGAAAGTAAAAGAATGGTATGTATCATTATATAAATATACTGCTCATGATATTTGACATTAAAAATTTAATTTTAGTTGGTGAATAGGGCCCATAATATAAGTATCTTCCAGTTATCACCAGAAAATGCACATCAAGATTATATAAAGTAGGAAAATGATAACCAGTCTGAAGCTTTCAAGAAAAATAATACATACTTATGGTTATTTAGTTTGATGTTCAAACCTTAGGATTTATTTCAGATATAGATTTATTTTTAATTATGACCTGAGAGTCTCCTAATAACTTTCATCATGGTTATTTAACTGCTTTCTATACTTTTTCTCTCCTTGGTTCTTTTTCTTTAGAACTCTGATATCACTTTTTAAAGTATAAAATCTATATTTCCTGAATATGATAATTACATTTAGATCTTCTTAAAAGAAAGCTATTTTGAGCTGTTGCTTTTACTTTCAAAAATTTGTCTTGGACAGAGAACTTCAGAATAGCCAAAGTATCTAAAAAGCAATTATCTTTGATTTTTTTTTCCTTGAGAATTCAAAGGTATTTTTATCCTGTGCCCTAGATACTATCTCCCTGACCAATTCTATTTTGCCGTTTCTGACATTGTTTCTAAGATTTGGCAAATTTATACCATTCCTCTTAGAAATAGCTTGGCAAAAAATACAAAGATGTTTTAAAGTTTATCATCATAAGCTTTTCTAGCCCTGGGTGCTAATTTTGCCAGTAGAATCATTTTTGCATACCTTCGTGTTTGTGATCACAGAATATTATTTCAAGCAAACCTCAGTAAATACTGGTCAATTCAGAATAGGCAACAAATTTTCCAACTTCATAATGATTAGCATTAAAAGTAAAGCTATTAATTATTCAATCATGGAAACTTTAGATAAATATGAAACTTAGAAATGCATAAATGGTTTATAAGCAGATAAATATACTAAAGTAAATATACTATCATATAGACATAGGTAGTATCATATAGGGTATCATATAGACATAGATGATGGAGGGGAGTCAATTCCGTACATCATTAGAACATATCCAATAGAAAAAATAACTCAGAAGTTCTAGTATCCCAATACAAATATACACGATGATCAGAGATATAGAAGCCTGTAGCCAACATTCAACTGAAAGGAGTATTTAGTATGATAGCTCCTCTAACAGTGATAGAAGGAGGGCATTTTCAGATACCAAGTCCCGGTTCTGCTGTTTTGGACTCTGCATCGTGAATGACCAAGGAGATAAAGGGAGATGAAATCCATCCTGTACTCTGCTCACTGAACCTGACACCCTTGCATGGGACTGTCTTCTAATAAGCAAGCCACCACCAACTGGCAGCCCAGAGAGTGTCTTTTCCTATGGCCATAAAGGAATAGAAGGAACACCTCCACCCTAGAACCACAGAAAGAAAATATATAGGAGTGGACCCCCATCGCTTTTTACTTTTTAAATCCCCTGGTGATTCTTAAGGACTCTCCATGGCAAAGGGCAGTTTTAGAAATAGCACTGTTTCTCGTACAACATACTTTCAATACATAAGAATCAGAATGTTATGCAGTGAGAGATGTCTTCCAAGTTCAGTGTTGCCTGTTATTACACAGAGGTCCCTTTCACTGTGGTTGTCTTTGGTGCCTTTGTCTGTCATGAAATGTATAGTATACTACTGAAGGACAAAATTGAGTCTGTCCTGCATTGTATCCACACCACCTAGCACAGTGCCTGGTATGAATTCAGTAAAAGTTTCCGAATGACTGTATGCATGAATGAATAAATGGGTGAGTGGATGCACAGATGAATAAATGAACATGTTCAACTGAACCAGCAGTTTTGTACTAAGCTACTTTATCTTCATAATATATGGGTTAAATCTAGACAGGACAAAACCAACCCAATGATAGTTTAAAAGTCTAGTCTCTCTATCAACATACAGATATAACACTATTAAACAAATACCTTGATTTTCCCTCCAAGGATTTAATAAGAAGTTGGGCATTTTGCACTGTGTAAAAATGACTTGTTGTTGTTCATTGTTCAGTTCCTAAGTCATGTCTGACTTTTTCCAACCCCATGTACTGCAGCATGCCAGGCTTCCCTATCCATCACCAACTCCCAGAGTTTACCCAAACTCATGTCCATTGAGTCGGTGATGCCATCCAACCATCTCATCCTCTGTCGTTCCCTTCTCCTCCCACCTTCAATCTTTCCCAGCATCAGGGTCTTTTCCAATGAATTGGCTCTTCGTATCAGGTGGCCAAAGTATTGGAGCTTCAGTTTTAGCATCAGTCCTTCCAATGAATATTCAGGGTTGATTTCCTGTAGTGTTGACTGGTTTGATCTTGTAGTCCAAGGGACTCTCAAGAGTACTCCAGCACCACAGTTCAAAAGCGTCAATAATTCAGTGCTCAGCTTCTTTATGGCCCAACTCTCACAAATCTATGGAGTCGGGAGGCCAGAAGGGGGAGCTCTCACACCCCATGATAAAAGCAAACCCCATCTCCCTTTTCTTGCTTAACAAGAGCTCAGCCAATGAGAGACCATCACAACTCAGCCAATAAAAAGCAACCATACTTCAAACTCTCAATACCTCCAAAGGGACTTTGCATTTACCATAGCCGTCCCAACTTTGCTTTGCTCTGTTTAAAAGAATTCTCCCCTTGCTGTGGAGAACTTTGCAAGTGGATTGCCATAGTTGCAGACCCCAAACTGCAATTCTTTATTGGTCCCAAATAACCCGATTTTTGCTAGAGAAATAGCTGGCAATCTATTTGTTAAAACAAATTTTCTTTCTTTTTTTTTTTTTTCAGCCCAGGTTCGATGCACGATACTGGATGCTTGGGGCTAGTGCATTGGGACGACCCAGAGGGATGGTATGGGGAGGGAGGAGGGAGGAGGGTTCAGGATGGGGAACACATGTATACCTGTGGCGGATTCATTTTGATATTTGGCAAAACTAATACAATTATGTAAAGTTTAAAAATAAAATTAAAAAAAAAGAAAACTGTGAAATAAACAAATTTTCAATTTGTCAGTTTATTTTCAAATTGTCAACACACACTTTATAGAAATTATAGCACTGAGAATGATTTAATGGCAGAGAGATAAAGAAAGGCACAACTTCCAATATTCCCCCAACTCTACTAAATATAGTTGATTTCACCGACTCAATGGACATGAGTTTGAGCAAGCTCAGGAAATGATGAAGGAGAGGGAGGTCTGGCATGGCGCAGTCCATGGGGTCACAAACAGTTTGATGCAACTGAGCAACTGAACCACAACAGTAGTTGATTTACAATGTAGGAGAATATTTTATTTAGATGGTCTCAAAATTGCTTACAACTAAGATTGCTGGCTCAGGGGAAATAAAAACACAGGGGAAAAAAAGAAAATTAAGTGTCAGCTGATTTAATGAACTATGGCAAAATTAAAAGAAATTCATGTTTTCATGTAATTTAGCAATATGAATGGATTTCTTCAGGGAGTCATCAACAATGACCATAGTTAGGCTTGTGTATAAACATATCCTACAAAAGGTGGTAAAATAGTAAGACTCCTGGCCAGGGTTAGAGTGGGAGAAAATACATGGTTTACAGTCTAACCTTTTTAAAAATTCTATTTCTATTAGGTGCTACCTATATTACATTAATCTTGCTAACTTCTCTCTTATAGCTTCTGTTTATTCATCAAGTTGCAGTGTATTTTTTAAGATTACACGTGAAAGACACAAAAAAGGTGCCTAATCATGCAGAGTGCATAACAGACACACAGTATATGTTAATTCCCAGCCATTGTCTTACTCATTGACATGATTGCTACTCCTAACAGCATGTATCTCTTGAATACTGAGTGCAAACCCAACTTTCTGTCTTCAGCAGGAATCAGAAGCAGAGAATATGATTAGAGTGTGTGTGGTGTGTTACACATGGAAGTCTAGGAAGAAGAGAGAAAAGAAAAGAGGGCATGATTTCAATGTTAATATTTTAGAGTTGTAAGCTTATAAATGATTATATTCTTTGCAGCCAAAGATGGAGAAACTCTATACAGTCAGCAAAAACAAGATCAGGAGCTGACTGGCTCAGATCATGAATTCTTTATTGCCAAATTCAGACTTAAATTGAAGAAAGTAGGGAAAACCACTAGACCATTCAGGTATGACCTAAATCAAATCCCTCATGATTACAGAGTGGAAGTGACAAATAAATTCAAAGGATTAGATCTGATAGACAGAGTACCTGAAGAACTATGGATGGAGGTTCGTGATATTCTACAGGAGGCAGTGATCAAGACTATCCCCAGGGAAAAGAAATGCAAAAGGCAAAATGGTTGTCTGAGGAGGCCATACAAATAGCTGAGAAAAGAACAGAAGCAAAAGGCAAAGGAGAAAGGAAAGATATACCCATTTGAATGCAGAGTTCCAAAGAAGAGCAAGGAGAGATACGAAAGCCTTCCTCAGTTATCAATGCAAAGAAATAGAGGAAAACAATAGAATGGAAAAGATTGGCGATCTCTTCAAGAAAATTAGAGGTCCAAGGGAAAATTTCATGTAAAGATGGGCACAATAAAGGACAGAAATGGTACGGACCTAACAGAAGCAGAAGATATTAAGAAAAGGTGACAAGAATATTCACTCAACTAGAGCCAGATATCATGGAATGTGAAGTCAAATGGGCCTTAGAAAGCATCACTATGAACAAAAACTAGTGGAGGTGATGGAATTCCAGTTGAGTTATTTCAAATCCTAAAAAACGATGCTGTTAGCATGCTACATTCAATATGCCAGCAAATTTGGAAAATTCAGCAGTGGCCACAGTACTGGAAAAGGTCAGTTTTCATTCCAATCCCAAAGAAAGGCAATGCTAAAGAATATTAAGAATGTAAATGTTAACAATTGCCCTCATCTCACATGCTAGCAAAGTAATGCTCAAAATTCTCCAAGCCAGGGTTCAACAGTTCACGAACCTTGATCTTCCAGATGTTCAAGCTGGATTTAGAAAGGCAGAGGAACCAGAAATCAAATTGCCAACATCCATTGGATCACTGAAAAAGCAAGAGAGTTCCAGAAAAACATCTACTTCTGCTTTGTTGACTACGCCAAATCCTTTGACTACATGGATCACAACAAAGGGTGAAAAATTCTGAAAGAGATGGGAACACCAGACCACCTGACCTGCCTCCTGTGAAATCCATATGCAGGTCAAGAAGCAACAGTTAGAACTAGACATGGAACAACAGACTGGTTCCAAATCGGGAAAGGAGTATGTCAAGGCGTTTTATTGTCACCTTGCTTATTTAACTTATATGCAGAGTACATCATGTGAAATGCTGGACTGGATGAAGCACAAGCTGGAATCAAGATTGCTGGGAGATATGCAAATGACACCTCAGATATGCAGATGACACCACCCTTATGACAGAAAGTGAAGAACTAAAGAGGCTCTTCGTGAAAGTGAAAGAGGAGAGTGAAAAAGTTGGCTTATAACTCAACATTCAGAAAACTAAGATCATGGGATCCGGTCCCATCACTTCATGGCAAATAGATGCTGAAACAATGGAAACAAAATCTTTACAGATGGTGACTGCCGCCATGAAATTAAAAGAGACTTGCTCCTTGAATGAAAAGCTATAACCAACCTAGATAGCACATTAAAAAGCAGAGGCATTACTTTGCCAGCAAAGGTCCATCTACTCAAAGCTGTGGTTTTCCAGTAGTTATGTATGCATGTGAGATTTGGACAATAAAGAAAACTGAGTGCCGAAGAATTGATGCTTTTGAACTGTGGTGTTGGAGAAGACTCTTGAGAGTCCCTTGTACTTCAAGGAGATCCAACCAGTCCATCCTAAAGGAAATCAGTCCTGAGTATTCATTGTATGTACTGATGCTGAAGCTGAAGCTCTAATACTTTAGCCACCTAATGCGAATAACTGACTCACTGGAAAAGACCCTGATGCTGGGAAAAGATTGAAGGCGGGAGGAGAAGGGGACAACAGAGAATGAGATGGTTGGATGGCATCACCAACTCAATGGACATGAGTTTGAGTAGGCTTCAGGAGTTGGTGATGGACAGGGAAGCCTGGCGTACTATAGTCCATGAGGTCCCAAAGAGTCGGACACAACTGATCGACTGAACTGAACTGAAGCTTATAAATCTCCCTGTAATATTCACTTGCTTCTCACTCCCTTAAGGTATCATTTCCATTAGTGTGTTTTAGAATATTTTTCTCTCTTTCTAGTCCATCTCCCCTCTCTCCAGTTTATTTATTGTGGGGTCCCTAACTGTACAAATACATCCACCTCATCAGTTCAGTTCAGTTCAGTTGCTCAGTCGTGTCTGACTCTTTGCGACCCCATGAATCACAGTATGCCAGGCCTCCCTGTCCATCACGAACTCCCGGAGTTCACCCAGACTCACGTCCATCGAGTCAGTGATACCATCCAGCCATCTCATCCTCTGTCGTCCCCTTCTCCTCCTGCCCCCAATCCCTCCCAGCATCAGAGTCTTTTCCAATGAGTCAACTCTTCGCATGAGGTGGCCAAAGGACTGGCGTTTCAGCTTTAGCATCATTCCTTCCAAAGAAATCCCATGGCTGATCTCCTTCAGAATGGACTGGTTGGATCTCCTTGCAGTCCAAGGGACTCTCAAGAGTCTTCTCCAACACCACAGTTCAAAAGCATCAATTCTTCAGGGCTCAGCTTTCTTCACAGTCCAACTCTCACATCCATACATGACCATCCACCTCATGGAAACCTCCTCCTATTCATTGACCTTGCTACCTGATGATAAAGGCCTCATGTTCTCATTTCCTTTTTCATCCTGCTAGGTAATGGGAATCCATCTCTAGCATCATCCTTCTGTGTAGATCATTCATTCCCTTGCTCCTCTCTTTGTTTACCTTACTCTTTTGAAAATCCTCACTCTGGTAAATGCAAGTCTTCACTCATTCTGCAGCTGAACAGAGCAGGAGAAAGACACAAAAACGTGGTGTTCAAGTTTGAAAATACATGTGGACACCTGGCACTGCTCTGCAGTCTAGTTGCATTCTCCTAGTAAATTAACTTTCTTCTTCTCTTAGAAAACTAATTCACACCTTCTTTCTTATACTCAAATTTCCATTATCTCCTCCTTCCTTTCTCACTCTCTCCTGATGACTTTATTTCCTTTATCACTCAGAAAATTAGAAGCAATAGCAAAAGTGCTTCTACAACCTCAGTACCATATTTACTAAACTTGCTGCTTCTGTTTCCATATACTCTACTTTCCCTCCTGTTACAGTGTATATTCTTAACCTTTTGCATGTGTGTTGTAAGAACTTGTAGCAGTCTGGTGAAACCTATGGACTGTTTTCAGGACAGTGTTCTTAAATGCATAAAATAAAATGTCTAGGGATATAAAACTTAAAATTTAACTATCAAAATGTTTAAAAATTTGTGTTATAGTAATATATGTGCTTCTTTATTAATGCATTATATAAGACAATCTAGCATGTGGCCTAGCAACTACCATATTTTAATGTAGTGAAGAGAGAAAATTATATTTTAAGATATTTCCAATACTTATGTGATTTGAAATTGTCTATATTAGTAACCAACTCTGACTTGTTGATTACATCCATTATTGAAGTAAGTACTGAATTTCAATCAAAGATTAATAACAATAAGGATGTAGTTTTTTGCCTATTCAAGTTCACAAGCCTGAACTCTATCTTTGGACTCTTGGAAGTTGGTGGATACCAGAATTAAAACCTCAGATAAAGCTTCCAACTTGTACAAAAATTGACCAATTCACCAAAAAACAAATTTCAATGAATTAAATCTAGTTAAACTGGAAATCAATAATAAGATAATCAGATAATATCTCTCTATTTGAAAATTAAAAAATACTAAATGTGTCAATTCTCCAAGCCAGTCTTCAGCAATACGTGAATCATGAAGTTCCAGATGTTCAAGCTGGTTTTAGAAAAGGCAGAGGAACCAGAGATCAAATTGCCAACATCTGCTGGATCATTGAAAAAGCAAGAGAATTCCAGAAAAACATCTATTTCTGCTTTATTGACTATGCCAAAGCCTTTGACTGTGTGGATCACAATCAACTGTGGAAAATTCTGACAGATATGGGAATACCAGACCACCTTACCTGCCTCTTGAGAAACCTGTATGCAGGTCAAGAAGCAACAGTTAGAACTGGACATGGAACAACAGACTGGTTCCAAATAGGAAAAGGAGTACGTCAAGGCTGTATATTGTCACCCTGCTTATTTAACTTCTATGCAGAGTACATCATGAGAAATGCTGGGCTTGTAGAAGCACAAGATGGAATCAAGATTGCTGGGAGAAATATCAATAACCTCAGATATGCAGATGACACCACCCTTATGGTAGAAAAGGAAGAGGAACTCAAAAGCTTCTTGATGAAAGTGAAAGTGGAGAGTGAAAAAGTTGGCTTAAAGCTCAACATTCAGAAAACTAAGATCATGGCATCCAGTCCCATCACTTCATGGCAAATTGATGGGGAAACAGTGGAAACAGTGTCAGACTTTATTTTTCTGGGCTCCAAAATCACTGCAGATGGTGATTGCAGCCATGAAATTAAAAGATGCTTACTCCTTGAAAGGAAAGTTATGACCAATGTAACTTTGGATATTTTTTACTTTTTCTTATTTTTTAAAATGGATGCTTATTTCATTAATTTTCATTAAATATCCAATAAGACAGCATATTCAAAAGCAGAGACATTACTTTGCCAACAAAGGTCCGTCTAGTCAAGGCTATGGTTTTTCCAGTGGTCATGTATGGATGTGAGAGTTGGACTGTGAAGAAAGCTGAGTGCTGAAAAAATTGATGCTTTTGAACTGTGGTGTTGGAGAAGACTCTTGAGAGTCCCTTGGACTGCAAGGAGATCCAACCAGTCCATCTTAAAGGAGATCAGTCCTGGGTGTTCATTGGTAGGTCTGATGTTGAAACTGAAACTCCAATACTTTGGCCACCTGATACGAAGAGCTGACTCATTTGAAAAGACCCTGATGATGCGAAAGATTGAGGGCAGGAGGAGAAGGGGATGACAGAGGATGAGATGGTTGGATGGCATCACCAACTCAATGGACATGGGTTTGGGTGGACTCCAGGAGTTGGTGATGGACAGGGAGGCCTGGCATGCTGTGGTTCATGGGGTTGCAAAGAGTTGGACATGACTGAGCGACTGAACTGACCTGAAATGTGTCAAATAACTCATTTAAAAAATTAGAAAAGTTTTTTATTTGAATTAAAATTACTACAAAGGATTAAACATCATCATGTTTGTGGTAAAGATTAAAAGGCATAAAAGTAAATTTACTTTAAAATTTTAAAAAGCCTGTAAAATTAAATACATAAATTTCAAAAGAAGTGTTGAAAACTAATGAAATAAGCATCCATTTTAAAAAATAAGAAAAAGTAAAAATATCCAAAGAACATAAAAAGTAGGAATTAATGAAATAAATGACTATATGTTAGAAGAAATAAACAAAGTCACAGATTGATTCTTTGAAGACTAATAAACTGGTAAAACTCTTGGAATAACGATCAGAAAAGTATGAGGCAAAGCATATAAACTAAGAAACATCACTATAGATCCTACAGATACTGAAAACATATAAAAACAAGTTACAGGCTGAAGTAATGTGGACAAAATTCTAGTAAAGAACATTTAACAATATAAACAGATGAGAAATTAATATGATAGTCCTTTGACTATTATAAAAATTAAACCCCATAACTAAAACCTTGCCTAAAGGGAAACTCCAGGCCAAGATAGTGTCCCTTGGTAAAAATTTTCCAAGCATTTAAGGAAGAGTTGTCCCCATTATTACAAAAACCCTTAGAATTTAGGAGAATAATAAATAATGCTCAAGTTGTTTTGTGAAGCTATCAAAGTCTTGATGTCAAAACCTGATCAGAAAACCACAGGAATAGAAAATCAAATCCAACCCCTCTTATAAAATAGAAAAATCCTAAACAAGATGTTAATTAGCAAATCATATTCCACAGATATAAAATGAATAAAATATAATAATCAAGATTTATTCCAGGAAAGCAAGGTTTGTTTTTACCCTTGAAAATCAATTAGCATAATTTACCACATTAACAAAATGAAGAAGAAAAAGCATGGGATTTCAGCAGATGCAGGACAAAAAGATGTGATAAAATTTGACATCCATTTATAATCACCAAAAGCTTTCAGGAAACTAAGAGTTTATTTAATATGGTTTTTAGATAAAGATGACCTACAAGATATTAAATACATTTATTTAGGTTAATGAGTATGAGACATTCAAGACAGCCATTTTTTCCCCAGAATACCAGCAATATCAAAATAGACCTCTCAAAATAGCATCAGAAAATATTAAATAAGCATGTTTGGTCCAATTTTCTCGGTGATGGAAAGCCAAAGGCACCCCAGGAAAAATGAGTAGGAGGATACGAAAACAGAGTACAGTACAGATGGCATTTAAGGCAAAGATGTGTGAGGAGCTATTTAATGAGAAAACTCTACAGACTGACTAACCACACATGAGGAGAGCAGGTGCTGCAATGATGGCAGCAGCTGTGGCAGTCTCTCTACTGACATTTTATGCTATATTTCAAGTACTTGAAATAAAAATGTAAGTTTAGGAAATCAATTTGCAAGATTAGAACACAACTGCAAGTTCTACAAGATCTCCCAGATTAAAAGATTATACCAAGAAATTTCTTTTAATAAAGTTAAGTTTATTTAGCTACAATATAAATGCAGTAAAATGGACTCCTCTTGTATATGTGTTCTGACAAACACATTCAGTCACGTAACCACCACCACAGTTAGGACAGAGAATATTGGCATCACCCCCAGAAGCTCCCTTGTGCCTATTTGTTGTCAGTCCCATCCCCTTCCCTCTAGTCTTTGGCAAAGATTCATATATTTTATATTTTTAGAATTTTATCTTTTACAGAATGTCACATGCCTCTTTGCTTCCAGAAATACATTTTAAAAGAACCTAGTATTTCTAAAACACTTCAAAGTATACAATAGCATTTTATCATTGAAATTTCTAACAACTTCATATTCTAACCACTATTCTGAGTAAAAATACCACGCCCAGTATAGTCATGTATATTCAATTCAGTTCGGTTCAGTCACTCAGTCGTGTCCAACTCTGCAACCCCATGAACCACAGCATACCAGGCCACCCTATCCATCACCAACTGCTGGAGTCTACCCAAACCCATGTCCATTGAGTCAATGATGCCATCCAACCATCTCATCCTCTGTCATCCCCTTCTCCTCCTGTCCTCAATACTTCCCAGCATCAGAGTCTTTTCAAATGAGTCAGCTCTTTGCATCAAGTGGCCAAAGTACTGGAGTTTCAGCTTTAGCATCAGTCCTTCCAATGAACACCCGGACTGATCTTTAGGATGTACTGGTTGGATCTCCTTGCAGTCCAAGGGACTCTCAAGAGTCTTCTCCAACACCACAGTTCAAAAGCAGCAATTCTTCATTACTCAACTTTCTTTATAGTCCAACTCTCACATCCATACATGACTATTGGAAAAACCATAGCCTTGACTAGATGGACCTTTGTTGTAATGTCTCTGCTTTTTGATATGCTGTCTAAGTTGGTCATAACTTTCCTTCTAAGGAGTAAGCGTCTTTTAATTTCATGGCTGCAATCACCATCTGCAGTGATTTTGGAGCCCAGAAAAATGAAGTCAGCCTCTGTTTCCACTGTTTCCCCATCTACTTGCCACGAAGTGATGGGACTGGATGCCATGATCTTAGTTTTCTGAATGTTGAGCTTTAAGCCAACTTTTTACTCTCCTCTTTCTCTTCCATCAAGAGGCTCTCTAATTCTTCACTTTCTGCCATAAGGGTGGTATCATCTGCATATCTGAGGTTATTGATATTTCTCCTGGCAATCTTGATTCCAGCTTGTGCTTCCTCATGTATGTTAAAGCAGACAAAATTTATATAGACAAAAAAATAAATATTTTAATAACACTTAATATAGTGTTTTCTGTGTGTCAATACCTTTCTAAATACTTTTATATATGTTAAATCATTTCATCCCCAACTAGTACAAATAGTTTTACATGTAATAACTCATTTAATTCAACAAAGCTATAAGGTGGTTTACTTGCTAAGTCATGTCCAGCTCTTGTAACCCTATGGACTGTAGCCTACCAGGTTCATCTGTCCATGGGATTTTCCAGGCAAGAATATTGGAGTGGGCTGTGATTTCCTTCTCCAGGAGATCTTCCAGACCTTGGAATCAAACACAGGTCTCCTGCATTGTAGGCAGAATCTTGCCTCATAGATGGTTTTTTCACCGACTGAGGTTGCCGGGAAGCCTGCTGTAAGAAAATTATCATAATCTTAATTTTATGGATGAAAAAACTGAAGCTCGAACTAAGTAATTTTCCCAAAGCACAAAGCTAGTAAGTGGCAGAGCCAGAATTTAAAAGCAAGTGTTTGTTCTGTATTCCTTCTTTTAGGAAGAACAGGAGAAAATAGAATATAATATTCAACCATAATAGATTGAATCATAGCAACCTGGAGATTAAGGCTGACCTAATCACGTACCTCTTTGGAGAAGGAAATGGCAATCCATTCCAGTGTTCTTGCCTGGAGAATTCCATGGTCAGAGGAGCCTGGCAGGCTACAGTCCATGAGTAGCAAAGAGCTGGACAGGACTGAACGACTAACATGTTCATGTTCAGTCATGTACCTACATATAAACAATAATGAATCAGGTTCATCAAACCACTGAGTGCTGTATACAGAAAGGAATGTGCAGCTCATCTTGTCAAATTCCCTCACTTTATAACTGAAGAAAATGAGGGCAAGAGAAAAACAAAAAAATATCGTCTAGTATTATTAGGCTAGTTTATGGCTGGCTTGGCAATAAAATACAGGTAATTTCTCCTACACTATTTCAAAATATCCCTAATCACCTTGAAGTAGATCCTCTTTACAAGTTATCTAATATGTGCAGAAGTGAAAGTCACTCAGCTGTGTCCAACTCTTTGTGAACGGACACTCTTTGTGACCTGACACTCTTTGTGACCCCATGGACTATACAGTCCATGGAATTCTCCAGGCCAGAATACTGGAGTAGGTAGCCTTTCCCTTCTCCAGGGGATCTTGTGCAGAGCCTGCTTGTAAAAACTCTCAAGTGCCTTCATTTTCACAGACCCCTTCTGAACAAAAATAGACAAAATACCTTATACATAGGCAATTGTGTTTTATTCCACATGACCTTGCTTTTCCAGGATCTTTGTATGATCAAAGTGGCAAGTAAAGTGTCTAATGTAAGAGCTGTGCCCTGCAGAGGCTCTTGGTACTGAAGAGTGACTGGAATATCCAACCAAACCACTAACACCCCCAGGACTTTTTAAAAGTATTTATTTATTCATTTGGCTGCACTGGATCTTAGTTGCAACATGCAGGACCTTTTAGATGGGACATGTGAACTTTACTGTGCCATACAGTATCTAGTTCCCTGACCAGAGATTGGATGCAGGGCCCCTGCATTGGGAGCTCAGAGTCTTAGCTGCTGAACTACCAGGGAAGGCCCTCCCACAGGACTTTATAGACACAGGCACAGTTGGCAGGTACAACTGCAGAGGGTCCTAGAGAGAAAAAAAAACAAAAAGCAGAAGTCATGAAGTACTAGATTCTATGAAGTTCATGGCTTCAGGATTTGAGATAAAAATGAGAACTGATATCAGAGTAAGATCAAACAGGAATATGGAAGCTGAGTGGAAGGAATCAAGTCTCTAGCCCTAGAATGCCCTGAGGTCAACACAGCAGCTTTTATACTACTAGATATAAGTGCATTAGAATCACATGGGAACTGTTTAGAAGTGCAAAATTTCAGGCTCCACACAGACTTACTAGATCCAAAATGGGGTGGAGCCCAGGAAACTATGTTTTTAATAAGCACCCCAAGTAACTCCAATGTACCATGAAGTTCAAGAACCATGAAACTAGGCAAGCAGGTGTACCCTGAACATTGGTCAGAATGACATTCCATTTCTTTTCTCCCTTAACTTACTTTCCCCAAATCCTTTGAGCTAAAAGCCTGTATCTTGGAATAACCCTGCAGTTTCTGTTCCTTGCAGCAATCTAATTAGCAATCAATTTCAGGTGGTGGAGAACTGCATATAATCAACTTTAATGAACTGTTTGAACTTTATTCAAATTATGCTGCTATTTTGCATATTAATTTCTTCTTTATTTCATTAATTAATTCATTAATAAATATTTATTAACTGCTCACCATGTGCCAGACAGTACATAGCAATGAAAATCCCTCCATTTGTAGCACTTAGATTATGACAAGAGGAAACAGACAATGAATAGTTAAGTAAATAAGGTAGGACATACATCAGATAGTGATAAGTGCTATGGGGGAAAAAAAAGAGAGAAAATGAAGAAGCCAAGAAGGCGATAAGGACTTTAGTGGGGGCTTTATGATTTTAAATAGGATAGACAGGAAAACAACGCTACTAATGTGCCATCTGAGCAAACACCTGACTACGTAGAAGCATATTGTAGATACCTAGGGGAAGGGAGACCTTAGAGGATTACAGGAATGGCAAGGAGGCCAGTGTAGCTAGAGCTGAGAGAGTGATGAGAAGAGCCAAGCCATAGGCATAAAGTCAGAAGGACAAACAGGAGCCTGAATGCTTAGGACTCTTTACAAGTGATTATGAAGATTTGGGGGCTTATCCATTCGTTTTATAAGTTATAGATAATTTACTTCTCCAATCACATAAACTGGGATTCTTTATTTGATGGGAATAAATGGTCTAGCCTTCTAACCAACTTGTGAAGTACAGTTGTGCCGTTTGTTGAGGCAGCTTTACGATCATAATTCCAGGCTGGCCCTGGAGAGCGGAATACCAAGAGAGTAGGCTATACAATCTTAGCCACTGTAATAGGGCGAATCAAAAAAATAAATCTCTCTTCTGGTTCTCCAGAGATAAATTCTGTGCAGCATTTTGAACAAAGTGACTTTATCTGAGGTGAAAATGATCCCACAGAGAAATCAATTCTCTTTAGAAAAGAATTTATCATTGGGTTAGAAGGATAAACAAGTTACTTCTGAAACCTTTTGTTACCAAGTACATGGAAAGTTAAAGTTATATGAAAACATTCAGCTTGACACAAGTATAAGACCTAAATCCATTAGAATAGACATGCATGGAGACAGAAGTGATTGTGGAGAACACATCTCTTGATTGTACACCATCCCAGACACACTGAGTGGAGAGTGATATGCATGTCTGCAATAGGTGCCACAGACCAAAGTCCTTGCCAGGTGGAGATCCTCTTACAGGTTAGGGATGCAGACAACAATACCTAAACAATAAATAAGCTGATTGCAGATAGTTATAAGTAGGTATGAAAGGGACAGGAGTGGAGAAATCCCTGGTGCTTCAGTGGATAAGAATCTGCCTGCCAATGCAAGGAAAATGGGGTTCAATCCCTGGTCTGGGAAGATTCCATATGCCATGGGGCAGCCAAGGCCCATGTGCCACAACTCCTAAGCCCCTGCACCTAGAGCATTGCTCTACAACAAGAGAAACCACCACAATAAGCCCACACATGGCAACAAAGAGTACCCCCCACTCACTGCAAATAGAGAAAGTCTGTGCACAGCAACAAAGACCCCGCACAATCAAAAATAAAAATAAATAAATGAGCAAACATAACAGAAAGACATTTAAAAAAAAAAAAAAAACAAGAAAAGAACAAGAAGTGACTAGTAGAGTTTGTAGATTTCTACTTGAGATTAACTGCTCAGGAAACACTCTCTGAGAATGTGACATTTAAATTAAAACCTAAATGATGAGAAGAAGCCATGCTTGCAAAGAAATATCTGGGGGCCAAGAACAATGTAAATGGTTTATGATCCACAATAATCCTTAACATTTATACTGTGATTTACAGTTTTCACAACTGTTTCACATACATTTTTTTTTTAGTCCTCATAATAATGCTGTGGAAATATATGGTTGACATTTTTTGCCTGTTTTGCAGATGAGTAACTCAGTTTCAGAGAGGTCTAAGGGTGTGCCAAAGACAGGATTAATAGATGGGCTTTGGCAGGCATTTTTCTTCCTGACCCAGTTTGTTGCTATTGTGACTCCAAAGAAAATTAATATTCTCAAATTGAGAAACAGTGATGTCATATAGAGGACAAAAAAAAAAAGAAAGAAAGAAAGTAAATTCTTTTTGCTGCTGCTGCTGCTAAGTCGCTTCAGTCGTGTCTGACTCTGTGCGACCCTATAGACGGCAGCCCACTAGGCTCCTCTGTCCCTGGGATTTTCCAGGCAAGAGTACTGGAGTGGGTTGCCATTGCCTAGGTTTCAGCTATTTGTAAATAATAAAATATAAGTCACCTGTAATTCTTTAACTATGTTTTAATTGCTCTTTATTTTTCATTTAAGTGTTTTCATTTGGGTCATCTAGGTTTGAGGGGTGATAGTAGTCTCTTCTGCTAAGTATTGATTTGCATTTCCTTTTAATTTTAACCATAATAGATACTTAAGGCTGTAGCCTACACAGGTTTTTGCTACATTCTGAGCTTATGCATTCCTCATATGCACAGATTTATGGAATAAATTGAGGTACAACTTCCATATTGAGGGTTACCAGAGCAAAGATACACTATTATCAAATGAGAGCATTAAAAGAATTGTAAAATAAAAATATTAACAATTATGCTCTATCATTGATATTAGTATTAAAATCTGTGCAAGAATAAGTTTATCTTCAATTCTTAGAGACCTATGTAATGGGCCTCTGAAAAGACATTTTCCCAAGAATCCTTTGTTTCCTAGGATTCTAACACTGACTGTATAAATAAGAAGGTATTTTTTTCTAACTCTTCTGGAAATGTATAGTTGTCTGTCATTTTACAATGATAAATTTCAGGGAACATATTTAAGAAATGTTCTTGTCACCTTTTCATGAAGGTAGAAATTCCTAATTTTTGTCTCATGGATCTCAGAAGACTACAATAATAAGTTCAGCTGCTGCTGCTGCTGCTGCTGCTGCTGCTGTTAAATCGCTTCAGCTACTACACCACAATTATGAGAAATATTTTGAAAATTTACTGAAATATATTTTGAAATTATAGTATAAAATATTATCCTATTTAACAAAAAGATTGATTTTGCATACAGTAATCTATATTAGTACCTAATAAGCCACGGTGTATTTTCTAGGTTTTTTGTTTTGTTTTAATTTTATTTTATTTTTTAACTTTACAATATTGTATCGGTTTTGCCATATATCAAAATGAATCCACCACAGGTATACATGTGTTCCCCATCCTGAACCCTCCTCCCTCCTCCCTCCCCATACCATCCCTTTGGGTCGTCCCAGTGCACCAGCCCCAAGCATCCGGTATCATGCATCGAACCTGGACTGGCGACTTGTTTCACATATGATATTATACATGTTTCAATGCCATTCTCCCAAATCATCCCACCCACTCCCTCTCCCTCTCCCACAGAGTCCAAAATATTCTACACATCTGTGTCTCTTTTGCTGTCTCGCATACAGGGTTATTGTTACCATCTTTCTAAATTCCATATATATGCGTTAGTATAATGTATTGGTGTTTTTCTTTCTGGCTTCCTTCACTCTGTATAATAGGCTCCAGTTTCATCCACCTCATTAGAACTGATTCAAATGTATTCTTTTTAATGGCTGAGTAATACTCCATTGTGTATATGTACCACAGCTTTCTTATCCATTCATCTGCTGATAGACATCTAGGTTGCTTCCATGTCCTGGCTATTATAAACAGTGCTGTGATGAACATTGGGGTACACATGTCTCTTTCAATTCTGGTTTCCTCAGTGTGTATGCCCAGCAGTGGGATTGCTGGATCATAAGGCAGTTCTATTTCCAGTTTTTTAAGGAATCTCCACACTGTTCTCCATAGTGGCTGTACTAGTTTGCATTCCCACCAACAATGTAAGAGGGTTCCCTTTTCTCCACACCCTCTCCAGCATTTATTGCTTGTAGACTTTTGGATCGCAGCCATTCTGACTGGCGTGAAATGGTACCTTATTGTGGTTTTGATTTGCATTTCTCTGATAATGAGTGATGTTGAGCATCTTTTCATGTGTTTGTTAGCCATCTGTACGTCTTCTTTGGAGAAATGTCTGTTTAGTTCTTTGGCCCATTTTTTGATTGGGTCATTAATTTTTCTGGAGTTGAGCTGTAGGAGTTGCTTGTATATTTTTGAGATTAGTTGTTTGTCAGTTGCTTCATTTGCTATTATTTCCTCCCATTCTGAAGGCTGTCTTTTCACCTTGCTTATAATTTCCTTTGTTGTGCAGAAGCTTTTAAGTTTAATTAGATCCCATTTGTTTATTTTTGCTTTTATTTCCAGTATTCTGGGAGGTGGGTCATAGAGGATCCTGCTGTGATGTATGTCGGAGAGTGTTTTGCCTATGTTCTCCTCTAGGAGTTTTATAGTTTCTGGTCTTACGTTTAGATCTTTAATCCATTTTGAGTTTATTTTTGTGTATGGTGTTAGAAAGTGTTCTAGTTTCATTCTTTTACAAATGGTTGACCAGTTTTCCCAGCACCACTTGTTAAAGAGATCGTCTTTAATCCATTGTATATTCTTACCTCCTTTGTCAAAGATAAGGTGTCCATTTTGAAAGTCACAGCACAAGGCAAGAAAATAAAGGGATAATGACAAACAATGATTGTGATAAAGTAAACGCAGGCTGTGGTAATAATAGGATTTTAATAAAGACAGTATCTACTGGAGTTGGACCATAAATAAGACAGAGTATCAAAGAATTGATGCCTTTAAAATGTGGTACTGGAGAAGACGCTTAAGAGTCCTTTGGACAGCAGAGATCAAACCAGTCAATCCTAAAGGAAATCAACCCTGAATACTCACTGTAAGCACTAATGCTGAAGCTGAGGCTCCAATACTTTGGCCACCTGATATGAAGAGCTGACTCATTGGAAAAGACTCTGAGGCAACGGAAGATGAGGGCAGGAGGAGAAGTGGGCGACAGAGGATGAGGTGGCTGGATAGCATCACCAGTTCAATGGACAGGACCTTGGGCAAACTCCAGGGACAGGGAGGCCTGGTGTGCTGCAGTCCATGGGGTCGCAAAGAGTTGGACATGACTTGGCAACTGAACAACAACAATCTACTAGCAGTTGCAATGTGCCAGGTACCAGGCTAAGCACTTTTTACTTACACTACCTTACTTAATTCTCACAACCCCATAATATAATATAGGGACTACCAGAATTATTGTATCCATTTTGTATGTGAAGAAACTGACTTGCAAGAGATTAAGCAGTTTGCTCTAGATCACATATTAACTGAGCAGTAAATCCAGAATACTATCCAGAGGTGTCTGACTCTGGAGCTATCCTCTGTAGTAACCATATAATTCTGTAATGTAATGTGGCGTATTTGCTTACTACTACAACATTGTTCAAATAGTATCCCACAAAACACTGATGTAAGGTAACTGGTATTTCATGTCAAAAGATTCCATGGTCAGATGATTTTCAGAAGCCCTGCATATCAAATCCCTTTCTTGCAGATTCACAATGCACATGACTACGTGAAGATGCCTCAGATGGTAAAGAATCTGCCTGCAAAGAGGGAAACCTGGGTTCGATCCCTGGGTTGGAAAAATCCCCTGGAGAAAGGAATGGCAACCCACTCCAGTATTCTTGCCTGGAGAATCCCCATGGACAGAGGAGCATGGGGTCACAGTCCATGGGGTCACAAAGAGTCAGACATGATTGAATGACTAAGCACAGCACATATGAAGGCTCAGAGCATTCCTGTAGCAAAGAAATCTGTTTCACCAGCATTTTCCAAAGCGTGTATGTGTGTGTGTTGTAATATTTCACTAAATCCTAGGGGAACACACTTTGGGAAACACAACACTTAGATTTTTTTTTTTTTTTTAACCAGTATCTAGGTACATTCAGATAGATTCAGCATAGGTGTTCAAATCCATGTGAGCATAGTTCAAAGCTTGCCATTAAAATAAACTATTGAAAATTTCCAACTGTTTTTCACCCACATCTATTTCCCTACATCATCCCCTTCCCAATTATCAGCATGCTGAACCTTATTCCAATTACAATGTGATTCTTTCTGAATATCCCACATCCAATATTCTCCAAACGTGTAAACCCTCAACATTGTTCACACTCTAGCTTGAATCTACCTCACCCATGGAACTATTTGCCACCAACCTGAAGTGATCACTTCCTTCTCTGATATCTTAGAACACAAAATCATGTTTTATCATTTAATTGTTTCTGTCACTTTACATGGGCTTCCTTCATGGCTCAGGTGGTAAAGAATCTGTCTGCAATGCAGGAGACTCTGGTTTGATCTCTGAGTCAGGAAGATTCCCTGGAGAAGAATAAGAACTATCCATACATCTTTAGTATTTCCCACCTAACAAACTAAGAAACATATGAAGCAAGAAATGTATTCCAAAAGAATCTTCCAGTTTAGAAATTGGCATTGGTAGTTTAGACTGGGTCTACAGAGTTCCTAACTGTGACACTGGTGTTACCTTAGGTGGCATAGTTTCATATCCCACAGAAGCTAGCTTCTGTTGGACTGGAAAATTCTCTAAAGTGTACCTCTAAGCCATGAGTACCTTTGGATGCAAGAGGGCAGGGTCAGAGGAATTGCATGGATTAAAAAAAAAAAAAAAAGAAATCATCTAAAGTTTTGGGAGAAAGAAACAACTCTAGGGAAGGGCATTGTCTTTGGATAATTCCTCAGCTCTTGAAGGCCTGATCTTCAGAAATATCCATCAATACTTTCTTTCACCATAGCAAGAGGCTTATGTAGTTCCAACCCAACCCTCAAAAGTGTCTCTGAGTTAACTTGAGACATTTATGAAATTTATTATAGTCTTGCTGCCATCAGTTGAAGGTATCTGGAATTCCAGGGTCACCTCATTTTATCCTAGGGTAGGAGACTACATATATCTTGAAGACCCTGTTCACAGAACCTTGGGTCTCTCTGCATAAAAACAAACATGAGTTCTAAATTCTCCAGGAAAACTAGACTGGAATGCTCAAGATTTAGGGCACTTGTTGACTCCCTGTCTCTAGACAGGCAAGGGTCTGGTATAATTTAACAGAGCCAAGGTTCTAGGTGACAGGGCTTGGGATGGAGTAGAAAAGTACTGGTTCAAGAGCTGTAGAACATAGAACCAAGGAGGGAAAACTGGAAGAGAGACTAAGGACAAAACCAGAATCAGAAAGACTGTCTAGTACAAATAACGATGATAGTCAGAAGAGAAACTGGAACCGTAAAGCAGAGCAAGCTTAGGGCTAATGAAAAGTGGAAGGCACAGCCGGGCGTGATTCCCTGGGATATAGGAGGTTACTACAGGACTTTATGGGGTGTCAGAGATCTTACCCATGGGAGAAGAAGAAGTTGTTACAAACACTTCACACACTGGAACTATAAGATTTTGGTCTAAGTTGCCTATATATCATCTGGTTTTATAGAGAAAAAGGTGGAAAGGATAACATCAGTCTATAAGCCCTGTAGTTTCCTCTACATAATGGACATCACAATAGTTTTTAAAAACTTTTTCATGAATGGTTTCTGGGAAATTTAGATTCATTAACTTTTAATAGGAAACATTTAAGTTTCCTTCCCTGGCCAGCTAAGCCCTTGTCCATTCTCATCGAGAATAAAGACTGGCACTAAAACGCAGAGAAATCCCATCAGAATTGAGGCTTAGCAGCCACAGTTCAGTTCAGTTCAGTTCAGTCGCTCAGTCATGTCCGACTCTGTGATCTCATGAACCACAGCATGCCAGGCCTCCCTGTCCATCACCAACTCCCGGAGTTTACCCAAACTCATGTCCATCGAGTCAGTGATGCCATCCAACCATCTCATCCTCTGTCATCCCCTTCTCCTCCTGCCCCCAATCCCTCCCAGCATCAGGGTCTTTTCAAATGAGTCATCTCTTCGCATCAGGTGGCCAAAGTATTGGAGTTTCAGCTTCAACATCAGTCCTTCCAATAAATATTCAGGACTGATTTCCTTTAGGATGGACTGGTTGGATCTCCTTGCAGTCCAAGGGACCCTCAAGAGTCTTCTCCAACACCACAGTTCAAAAGCATCAATGTTTCAGCACTCAGCTTTCGTTATAGTCCAACTCTCACATCCATACATGACCACTGGAAAAACCATAGCCTTGACTAGACAGACATTTGTTGACAAAGTAATGTCTCCGCTTTTCAATATGCTGTCTAGGTTGGTCATAACTTTCCTTCCAAGGAGTAAGCAGCTTTTAATTTCATAGCTGCAATCACCATCTGCAGTGATTTTGGAGCCCAGAAAAATGAAGTCAGCCACTGTTTCCACAGTTTCCCCACCTACTTGCCACGAAGTGATGGGACTGGATGCCATGATCTTAATTTTCTGAATGTTGAACTTTTAGCCAACTTTTTCACTCTCCTCTTTCACTTTCATCAAGAGGCTCTTTAGTTCTTCTTCACTTTCTGCCATAAGGGTGGTGTCATCTGCATATCTGAGGTGATTGATATTTCTCCCAGCAATCTTGATTCCAGCTTGTTCTTCCTCCAGCCCAGCATTTCTCATGATGTACTCGGCATATAAGTTAAATAAGCAGGGTGACCATATACAGCCTTGACATACTCCCTTTCCTATTTGGAACCAGTCTGTTGTTTCATGTCCAGTTCTAACTGTTGCTTCCTGACCTGCATACAGGTTTCTCAAGAGGCAAGTCAGGTGGTCTGGTATCCCCATCTCTGTCAGAATTTTCCAGTTTATTGTGATCCACACAGTCAAAGGTTTGGCATAGTCAATAAAGTAGAAGTAGATATTTTTCTGGAACTCTCTTGCTTTTTCAATGATCCATCGAATATTGGCAATTTGATCTCTGGTTCCTCTGCCTTTTCTAAAACCAGCTTGAACATCTGGAAGTTCATGGTTCACGTATTGCTGAAGCTGGCTTGGAGAATTTTAAGCATTACTTTACTAGCATGTAAGATGAGTGCAATTGTGCTATAGTTTGAGCATTTTTTGGCATTGCCTTTCTTTGGGATTGGAATGAAAACTGACCTTTTCCAGTCCTGTGGCCACTGCTGAGTTTTCCAAATGTGCTGGCATACTGAGTGCAGCACTTTCACAGCATCATCTTTCAGGATTTGAAATAGCTCAACTGGAATTCCATCACCTCCACTAGCTTTGTTCATAGTGATGCTTCCTGAGGCCCTTTTGACTTCAGGTTCCAGGATGTCTGGCTAATATTATCAGTTTCTCTTCAAAGAAATCCCATTAGGGAGGCATTAGAAAAGCAGTGGGTTAGTATTTCAGAAATTACCTATGCAAAATGGTACCATAAATTATAATAATGGAATAAAATTAACTTTGATTATTTACAATATACCAGGCCTCAGTATTCTATACAGATGTTCTCATTGTTTCCTCACAAAATTAAGTGCCAACATATTTCCCATTTTGTGGATGAGAAAGCTGAAGCTCCAAGAGGCAGATTTACACAGAGGCAATCCAAGCCTCTGCATTTAGCCACCACACAGATGGCACCCCACATAGTTTGGGTAATGTTGGTATGGTGGGCTAGATGACACCTTCCCAAATAATATATCTGCATCCTAACCCTTGGAATCTGTGAATGTGACCTAATTTGGAAAAAGGGCCTTTGTGGATGTAATTAAGAGTCTGGAGATGAGATCCTTCCATGTTATCCAGGTGAGCCTTAAATCCACTTAAAGCCATTTTTATAGGAAATAAAAGAGAGACACACAAGGAGAAGAGGAGACATCTGTGTAAAGACAGAGGGTGAGACTGGAGTGATGCGGCCATACTGTAGGGATGCCTGGAGCCACCAGAGTCTGGAAAGGCAAGGAAAGAGTCTCCCCTAGAGCACTCAAGAGGAACACAACCCAGTCTACATTTTGATTTTATATTTCTAGCCTCCAGAACCACGAGAATAAATTTCTGTTGCTTTAAACCACTAGGATTGTGGTAATTTGTTATGGCAGCTTTAGGAAAATACAATGCAGGGGTTAGGAGATTAACAAGGGGTTAACAAGTTAGCACCTTGCTCTGCTGAAAATCCAAGCATCACTTTACAGTCTGCCCTCAACACCACAATCCTGCATCCCCAGGTTGTGCATACAGATTGTGTAGTACTATAGTATTTATACTGAAAAAAAAATCTATGTGTAAGTGTATCTGTACAGTTCAAACCCATTTTGTTCAAGAGTCACCTGTAATACAGTTGGTTTCTTAGCTTAGGCTGCCAGAACATAATTGCATAAACTGAGTGCATCATCAGCAACAGGAATTTATTTTTTCACAATTCTGGAGGATGGAAGGCTAAAGTCATGAAGTCAGCATGATCAGGTTCTGGTGAGAGCCCTCTTCCAGGATCTCTTTTATAAGGGCACTAATCTCATTTATAAGGGTTCCAACTTTATCACTTTCCAAAGACCCCAGCTTTTAATACCATCACACTTGGGATAGGATTTTACCATACTATCTTGGGAAGACATAAACATTCAAACTATGGTAATTGGTAAAGGTGGGTCTTTTTTTTTAATTTGGGAGGCTTCTGGGTGGCCACATTTTAGAAGAAAGAATAATTCCAAGGAATCAATTGAATGATTTTTTAATTAAAAGCTTTTTTATTATTGCTATTTAAAGGATCATTCAGTTCAGTCACTCAGTCGTGTCTGACTCTCTGCGACCCCATGACTCACAGCAAGCCAGGCCTCCCTGTCCATCACCAACTCCTGGAGTTCACCCAAACTCATGTCCATTGAGTAGGTGATGCTATTCAGCCATCTCATTCTCTGTCGACCCCTTCTCCTCCTGCCCACAATCCCTCCCAGCATCAGGGTCTTTTCCAATGAGTCAACTCTTTGCATGAGGTGGCCAAAGTACTGGAGTTTCAGCCTCAGCATCATTCCTTCCAATGAACACCCAGGACTGGTCTCCTTTAGGATGGACTGGTTGGATCTCCTTGCAGTCCAAGGGACTCTCAAGAGTCTTCGCCAACACCACAGTTCAAAAGCATCAATTCTTCGGCTCTCAGCTTTCTTCAGAGTCCAACTCTCACATCCATACATGACCACTGGAAAAACCATAGCCTTGACTAGATGGACCTTTGTGGGCAAAGTAAAATCTCTGCTTTCTAATTTGCTATCTAGGTTGGTCATAACTTTTCCTTCCAAGGAGTAGTGAAGTCACTCAGTCGTGTCTGACTCTTTGCAAGTCCATGGACTGTAGCATACCAGGTTCCTCAGTCCATGGCATTTTCCAGGCAAGAGTACTGGAGTGGGTTGCCATTTCCTTCTCCAGGGGTCTTCCCGACCCAGGGATTGAACCCAGGTCTCCCGCATTCCAGGCAGACACTTTAACCTCTGAGCCACCAGGGAAGACTCCAAGGAGTAAGCGTCTTTTAATTTCATGGCTGCAATCACCATCTGCAGTGATTTTGGAGCCCCAAAAAATAAAGTCTGACACTGTTTCCACTGTTTCCCCATCATTGCTATGTGTCAATACACTTTTTAGAGGATCAAAAGTGTTTTATCATTTGAACTTAATATCATTGGTGGAGCAAAACCTCATAATATTATAAAATAACATCAAAACAGTGCTTTTCAATGAAAGCCTTTGATTACTATTAAAAACAATTGTTTTAAAAAACAGAATATTTTCTTTTAATGTTTTAGTACTCTATAGCAGTAATCAACTGTCTTTTAAAATCATATTTAACTAAATTTTTCCCAGAAAAAATCATTTATTCAACAGCAGTGAGATACTGTAGTATCACATAAAACTGTCTTTAGCTTTACTATTAGAATATATGTTGTTGATCCCTAACCAATATTTTCTCAATGGGTCAAATTTAAGATTTCTAGCATATAAAGGCGGAAATCTCTATTTTAAAAATTTTCAAATTTATTAAAACTTCTTTCTCTATGTTAATGTGTTCTCGTTGATGGATCACCAAAGATAATACATACTCTTCTCCAAAGGTAATTTAGAGACCTCACATTATTCTTTCACCAGATTAGAAAGGATAAATGACTCTGATACATGGCTTCATTCCCTCTTACTATTTACCACTATGGCAGATCCTGATTTTAAACACCATAACTCACTCAACATAATTATGCCTTATTTTATAGCTTGCTGCGTGATATTTGAAAAGTACATTATTCATTGTGATTTGAAAACATTCATAAGTATGACTGTGTTAATTTAGTTAATGCTTCAAGCAAGTGCAGATAATATTAAAATGAATGTTTTCTTTGCTAGCAACACACACTGGAGCAAAAAAGAAGTCATTTATTTTGAGGATTAGTCATGTTATACTAGTATCTAACAGTGAGATAAATAGCAGACATACATTTTATTTTAATGCATCATAAAGAAAAAAGGAACAGGAGATGCAGTTAGTTCATTAAAAATAAGTACAATTTTACCCTCTTACAGTAATTTCAAGGGTACTGTGATGTGATCATGAGCCTTCTAATCAAATAGATATGCTTTTAAATTTTACCTCACTACTAAATCACTGAGCAATTCAGCATATAGTAATTCATCTCTCTGAAACTTTATTCTTACCTGTATAATGGGAGAGTATCTACTAACTTCTGGGTCAACGTGAAAATTAAATTCAGCAAGTGAGAAAGGAAGTTAATAATGACTGACAGATAGTAAATAATCATTACGTGATTGACAGTGTTGCTGTTTTTGAATCTACCTTTAGAATCTGAAGCACCGACAGAACAATTGCATGATTTGTGAGTCTTCTTATCATTCCTTTTCTCAATGTCTCTTCTCAGATTCTATTACCATTTCTTTGTATATTTACCTTATTGCTTATAGATTCTATTATTGACAATTAATCATAAATTTGAGATGTTTTACACAACTGACTATATCATTATCATGTGACTTGTTAATATTTTTAGGCAACCAAGTTCACTTAAGAGATATAGAATCCATAATAAATGAAGAATAATACACAGCTGACCCTTGAATAGTGCAGGGGTGAGGGGTGCTGACTCCTGCACTGTTGAAAATTTGCACATGACTTTTGACCCCCCAGAAACTTAGCTACTAATAACCTGCTATTGACTGAAAGCCCTGCTGATAATATAAATAATAAGTTAACACACACTTTGTGTGTTATATATACTCTATACTATATTTTCTTACAATAAAGTAAGCTAGAAAAAATGTTATTAAGAAAATCATAAGAAAAAAATACTTTTACAGCACTGTACTGTATTTATGGAAATCATGTTTTATGTCATCTGTTTATATCATCTGTCAGTACCTACATCAACATTGAATGTACTGAATGTTGAAACACTAAAACTCTGTAGACGTTATATGTATTACTAACACTAGACATTAGAAATGAAAATGTGGTGTGATAAATCATATTTATTTACAGATGCAACAGTTCATGCACTGATAATGAAGAAACAGCAACATGATGGCTTTATGGTAGCCTGGTATAATCGATAGGATTGCTTCACAGTAGCCTACCTTATACACTAATGGATAAATTGTTATAGAAATGTTATGGTATACAATATTACATTCATATTTATAGCACAACATTGGAAACATTGTTATATTTTTTAAAAACCACTCACTTGTGATGATAGGTTAATACACAGTTTCTCTCATTATGAGAGAGGGGCTTACTCTACAATAATTTAATTCTTTGAAAGTAAAATAATAAAACAGTAAAAAAAAAACTAACACATTACTAAGTTTATATTAAATATCACTTCCCTTACACCTATGTAAGGATAGGCTGTCCACTTCAATACAAGTCTTACACACAATGTTCTCAGTTCATTTCAGTCGCTCAGTCGCGTCTGACTCTCTGCGACCCCATGAATCGCAGCACACCAGGCCTCCCTGTCTATCACAAACTCCCAGAGTTCACTCAGACTCACGTCCATCGAGTCAGTGATGCCATCCAGCCATCTCATCCTCTGTCGTCCCCTTCTCCTCCTGCCCCCAATCCCTCCCAGCATCAGAGTCTTTTCCAATGAGTCAATTCTTCACATGAGGTGGCCAAAGTACTGGAGTTTCAGCTTCAGCATTATTCCCTCCAAAGAAATCCCAGGGCTGATCTCCTTCAGAATGGATTGATTGGATCTCCTTGCAGTCCAAGGGACTCTCAAGAGTCTTCTCCAACACCACAGTTCAAAAGCATCAATTCTTTGGCTCTCAGCCTTCTTCACAGTCCAACTCTCACATCCATACATAACCACTGGAAAAACCATAGCCTTAACTAGATGGACCTTTGTCGGCAAAGTAATGTCTCTGCTTTTGAATATGCTATCTAGGTTGGTCATAACTTTCCTTCCAAGGAGTAAGTGTCTTTTAATTTCATGGCTGCAGTCACCATCTGCAGTGATTTTGGAGCCCAAAAAAATAAAGTCTGACACTGTTTCCACTGTTTCCCCATCTATTTCCCATGAAGTGATGGGACCAGATGCCATTATCTTTGTTTTCTGAATGTTGAGCTTTAAGCCAACTTTTTCACTCTCCACTTTCACTTTCATCAAGAGGCTCTTTAGTTCCTCTTCACTTTCTGCCATAAGGGTGGTGTCATCTGCATATCTGAGGTTATTGATATTTCTCCTGGCAATATTGATTCCAGCTTGTGTTTCTTCCAGCCCTGTGTTTCTCATGATGTACTCTGCATAGAAGTTAAATAAGCAGGGTGACAATATACAGCCTTGACGCGATGATGATAGTGACACTTAAACATCTCATACAGTTCTTGCCATGCAGTATTACATTTTCACACTCACAGACATACACAACAGATAAGTCTACTAACTATACTGCATGATGATTACTTTCTATTCATTAAGGGAAACTGGATCATCGTAAAGGCCTTCATCCTTGTTGTCTTTACATTGAGTAGTGTGAGGAGGAAGAGGACAAGGAGAGGTTGATCTTGCTGTCTCCAAGGTGGCAGAAGCAGAAGAGATAGAAGAAGTGGAAGGGAAGGCAGGAGAGACAGATACACTCAGCGTACATAGTAATTTCCATCTGAATATTTTGCTTTTCCATTTCTCTAAAAATGTTTCTGTATGGTACCAATTCTTTTTTCACCATTTCCTTTAGTTTCAGTGCCTATATCACAGAAGGTTCTGTGTCATAAAAGAAGTCAAAAGTAGTCTTGAATAATCAAAACCCTTCTGCCAGATTGCCTAATGTCGATTTATTTTTTGGCACTGCTTCTTCTATGTCTTCTTTCTTATCATGTGGCACTGGTTCAGAAGCACTCATCTCCATTACATGGGCTTCTGTTCATTTCTCTGGTGTAGTGTCTATTAACCTCAAGAGCCATATCTCGAAACCTTTCACCCTCATCTTTTTTCCCCATATCCATAATCTTTTTCATGATTCCCTTGTTTGGCTCTGTAATAAATCCTGTGAAGTCATGCACAACAGCTGGGCACATTTTTTCCAGCAGGAATTTATTGTTTCAGGCTGGGTGGCTTTCATGACATTTTCTATTACAAAAATGATATCCTCAATGGTGTGATTTTTTCAAGCTTTCATGGTGTTCTCTCTGTTGAAGTTCCCTTCCATTGCACTGACAATCTTTTCCGTAGAGTACCATGTGTAATGAGCCTTAAAGGTTCTTGATTTACAGGCGGAATTAGAAACATTGTGTTTGGGGGCAAGGAGACCACTTTGATGCCTTTGGTGTTGAACTCATGGGGTTCGGGGTGGCCAGAGACATTGTACAATAGTGAAGGAACGTTAAAAGGCAGCCTACACCCTAAGTTCAGGGACAAAGCACCAGGGGAATAAATCCAGAAAATCTGATCTCATTGTTCATGGCTTCTTACTGTACAACCAAAAGACTGGCATCTGGTATTTATCTTTTTCTCTCAAGACCCAGGAGTTTGTGGCTTTATAGATAAAGGTAGTCCTGATCATAAGCTTAGTAATTTTCTTAATGGTGTCTGGGAACTCGTCTGCTGCCTCTTGGTCAGCAGAAGCTACTTCTTCTGCCATCTTGACATTTTTAAAGCCAAACCACTTTATAAAATGATCAGACCATTCTACACTTGCATTACATTCTCCAGTTTTAGATTCTTCCCCTTATTTTTGTTTTAAGTTGTCATATAATGACTTTGCTTTTTCTTGAATCATATTAGAGTCTACAGATGTGACTTTTTTAGAGCAATCCTGAACCCACATAAGAGCTGCATTTTCAATAAGAGATAAAAAGATATTTCTTGAAAAGTACAAGGTTTTAATGCCCTCTGTCCTGGCCAGAGTGACAGTTTCATGGGGGAATTTCTTTTTTTTGCAGGGGGGGTGGTGGTGGTGGTGGTGTCCTTTTGCTGGATTCATCTATCTTGGAATGGTGGGCAACCATCATTGCAGACCTCAATCTACAGTACATATTAAACAATTGAACTTTTTCTTGTCATGCCATGACTTTTCTCTGTTTCTTGGAAGAACTTCTAGCATCACTGGGGCACCATGGTGTTATTCAAGGTTATGGTATTGCACTAAATACTATGAAAAATACACACCAATCTCAAGAGTACAGTTTTTATTGCAATATCCAATTTCCTGGAGAGATGAGCCGTTCATGTGGAGATGATTAGAGTTACAAAGTGTCTCAAGAAAATACTTGCAACGCTTGAGTTCTCTGCAATAGCAACAGGAGGTGGCTGCACAATTATTACAGCAGGACAGTGTGTACTATTTATGTTATGTCATCAAGATTTGGGCTTCCCTGGTAGCTCAGCTGGTAAAAAGTCTGCCTGCAATGCAGGAGACCCTGGTTCAATTCCTGGGTCAGGATGATCCCCTGGAGAAGGGATAGGTTCCCCACTCCATTATTTGGACTTCCCTAGTGGCTCAGATGATAAAGAATCAGTACTTCATTTTTATGTTTGTTTACATTTCCTTCAACTGTGAATGCTACCATGTATAATGTGTGTGCATAAGTTTTTATAAAGTTTCTCTGTAATAGATTTGTATATATTTTATGGTGGTAAATGATAGAATAGCATCTACTTCTGGGGTCGCACAGAGTCAGACATGACTGAAGCAACTTAGCAGCAGCAGCAGATTTTATGCATTCCTATCATAACTTTTTCTTAATTTTTTCAACATTTCAAGGCTATACAATTTATCAGCAAGTATTCTCAAATTCCCAAAGGTCTCCAAATTTTTTTTCCATAATATTTATTGAAATAAAATCCACATATAAGTAGACCCACACAATTCAAACCCATATTTTTCGAGGGTCAATCATACTTAGGAAATGATTCCACAGATGCTTTACTTTCATCTAAGGTGAGGTAATGATAAATCACACAATAATTTAAAGTTTTGAGTTCCTAAAAATATACATCATTATCTGCTTTCTAATGTCAATTTGAGAATGTGTCAATTTCTCACAATTTATATGAACTGAGTAAAATTTCACTGTCAAAATTATAGGATAAGTTTTTGAACAAAATGCCTAAGATTATAAATCCATTATTGAAAGACTACAATTTACTCTGCCATGCACATTTAAAAAGTGTCTGACTACAATGAAAAAAAAAAAACACCTCAATATTTGAAATTTTGTTCATATGATGGCTTATAATCTGATTTGGAAAAAAATGTTGACTTTTTTACATGGTTACAATTTCAAAAGTGCTTAATTTCTTACAGAAATCAGTCTGTATCAGAAAACATCACTACAGCAATCATTATATTAGTAATGGTGAAATTAAACTTGTTTACTGAAGGCCTCACTAAAAATTTACTCGAAAGATATAGGAGGAACTTGGCGGGGCTGGGGGGTGAAAATTATTTGAAAGATACAACACAGTAATGCAGCATATATTTTTCAGATTCTTCCTTTCTCCAAGAACTGTCCTAAATCTTTGGCATACAATGATGAATAAGGTAAAATACCATCCCCTCCTTTAGTGCACAGTAAAGAGAAGATCTCTGTCTAAAGAATGATGGTATGATCAAATGAATGTCATGGCAGAGGCGAAAACTCAATGCTGTGCAGGATGGAAAAGAAGTGCTAAGGTTTTGTTGAGGGCTGGGACTAAGGAAAGTTGTCGAACAGATGGTAGACTGTAAAAAGAGTCATTAGATTACATACTCCAAATTAATATTTCAAACTTGTAGAGTCATGGTCACATAATACACATATTTTTAGAAATATTACTCTGGCAACAATGTGGAAATAGATTGAGTGAGGCTGAAACAAGAGCACAAGAAGAAAGATATTTCAAGAGGGAAGAATTAGGAGAGAGATGGGTAAATGGACAAGAAAATTATATGTGAGGATATTTAGAAGGTAAGATTCAGAAAACTTTGTGAGTGAGCAAAAAGAGGGAAATGGAATAAGAAAAGCAGTTAAGTCAATGGTTCTTATAGCAGGATACCTAGAACAGCAGCAGTAGCAGCCCCTGGGAACTTTTTAACAAATATATATTCTTTAGCCTCACTCCAGACCTTCTGAATAATAAACTCTGGGATCGGGGCCCAGCGGTCCATGTTTAACAAGCTTTCTGGGCAATTCTGATGCATGCTACAGTTTGAAAAGCACTTTCAGCTACAGCTGGTTCTCAAATCAGCTGCAAATTGCACAGGGATCTTAGAAAAAGAAAATTCCCATCCCAGAAATTCTCATTTCACTGGGCCAAACTGTAACCTAGATGTCAGGATTTATATATTACTGGTGGTGGTTTAGTCTCTAAGTTGTGTCCAACTCTTGCGACCCCATGGACTGTAGCCTGCCAGGCTCCTCTGTCCATGGGGATTCTCCAGGCAAGAATACTGAAGTGGGTTGCCATTTCCTTCTCCAGGGGATCTTCCCAACCCAGTAATCAAACCTGGTTCTCCTGCGTTGCAGGCAGATTCTTTACTAACTGAGCTACAAGAGAAGCCTTGTGGCTTTCATGTTTCTTAAAGGGGATGCACCCAGATTTTCATGGACTGGACTGTAGGTCCTTACACTCTCTTCCCATTTAGCCAGTTACTGGAACACATGCCCGTTGGGAACAGGCTTATCCATTCTACATTGCTGCAATCTCCTCCAGTCCCTATTAACCCAGTCACTGTTTCTGTATACAATATGGTTCCCACCCTAGGCCTTCTTAGATCTTAAGTTCATGGACATACACCTACATGGTTTTTTTCTTCAGGACACACAACTTCTATGGTGGGTCTCAGAAGACAGGTATCTCTCAATTTTACCATGGGATGTCCACTAAATTCAAGGGCCCCAACTCAGGCTATGGCCAAATACTACTGTTTCCAAACCATTTGCCCCAAATGATTATGGATAGATCCACAAATAATCTTCACATCTAGGGCATGAGATCCTGGTGCAGGGGCCCTTCAGACTTTCCTAGGAAGCCTCAAGAAGCAATATGAGTAGGCCACATTTACACTGAGAGCTGTTCATTGCCTTCCTGCTATTTCTTTTGGGACACAAAAAGTTAAAGAGTAAAGGTAGCTTAAACAATAAGACCTAGGAGAGGAATGGAATAGGAAGTTGTCAGTTACACACACACACACACACACACACACATATATATATATACACACATTTTTTTTGTATTCTTTTCTATTATGGTTTATCTGGAGAAGGCAATGGCAACCCACTCCAGTACTCTTGCCTGGAGAATCCCATGGGCGGAGGAGCCTGGTAGGCTGCAGTCCGTGGAGTCACTAAGAGTTGGACACGACTGAGCAACTTCACTTTCACTTTCCACTTTCATGCATTGGAGAAGGAAATGGCAACCCACTCCAGTGTTCTTGCCTGGAGAATCCCAGGGACGGGGGGCGGGGGGGGGGGGCGGCGGGCCTGGTGGGCTGCCGTCTATGGGGTCGCACAGAGTCGGACACGACTGAAGCAACTTAGCAGTAGTAGCAGCAGCATGGTTTATCATAGGATATTGAATATAGTTCTCTGTGCTGTACAGTGGTACCTTCTTGTTTATCCATTCTATATATACATAAAAATTTACATCTGCTAACCCCCATCCTACCCCATCCCTTCCTCATCCCTCCTCTTGGAAACAGTCTGTTCTCTATGTCCATGATTCTGTTTCATCAATAGGTTTATTTGTGAACCTATTTTAGATTCCACATGTAAGAGATCTTGCATTTGTCTTTCTCTTTCTGACTTTCTTTACTTAGTATGATAATTTCTAGTTGCATCCTTGTTGCTGCAAATGGTATTATTTCATTCTTTTTATAACTGAGTAGTATTCCATTGTATGTACGTACCAATTCTTGTTTATCCATTCATCTGTCAATGGACACTTAAGTTGCTTATATATCTTGGCTATTGTAACAGTGGTGCTATGAACATACTGGTGCATGTACCTTTTTGAATTCAGTTGTTGGATCATATGATGATTCTGTTTTTAGTTTTTTGAGGAACCTTCATACTCTTTTTTATAGTGGCTTCACTAATCTGCATTCCTACCAACAGTGTAGGGGTGTTGCCTTTTCTCCACACCCTCTCTGCCTTTGTTATTTGTAGACTTTTTAAAAGTGGCCATTCTGACTGGTGTGAGGTGGTACCTCATTGTAGTTTTGATTTGCATTTTCATTGCATTTGATTTGCAATAATTAGCAATGATGAGCATCTTTTCTTATACATCAGGATATTTAAAGTTCTCCCAGGTGATTTCAGTGTATGTGCACTTATGGTAAACTGCTGGTTCTGGCTGGGAGGCTGGGTAGACAGTGTTAATGCCAAGGAAAGAGGGGAGGTTTAAGAGAAAATCTGATACTGAATCTCAAAATAAGCACACAAGACCTTATTTAACTAGCTTTCTTTAGTCATGACCAATTCTTTGGGACCCTATGGACTATACAGTCCACGGAATTCTCCAGGCCAGAATACTGGAGTGGGTAGCCTTTCCCTTCTCCAGGGGATCTTCCCAACCCAGGGATCAAACCCAGGTCTCCCATATTGCAGGCAGATTCTTTACCAGCTGAACCACAAGGGAAGCCCAAGAAAACTGGAGTGGGCAGCCTATCCCTTCTCCAGTGGATCTTCCCAACCCAGGAATCAAACAGGGATCTCCTGCATTGCAAGTGGATTATTTACCAACTGAACTATGAAGGAAGCCCTTACTCTAAGCCAACAGATGAAAAATAAACAGCAGTATCAAAACATGAGCACATTACAAGGGTATCAAAACTTCAAAAGTTCTCAATAAAACTCTTTTCATTCTCTGAATCTTTTGCCAACTAATCTCCAAAAGCTTTAATGTTCTTCTACTCTCCTCTTCCTTTTATTGCTAAATATGGAACTCATCAGTGCTCCCTCTTCATTTAGTCAACATTTGGTCCTTAATGTAGTGGGTAAGTACACATGCTTCAGACCCCTACTTTACCACTTGCTAACTCTGGGGGTTTAGCCAACTTAAATTCTCTATCTGTCAGTTTCTCCATTTTTAAGTGGGAATAACAATAGAACCTGTTAGGATTGACCAAGGATTTAAAGCATTAATAGAGCTTTCCTGGTGGCTTAGTGATAAAGAATCCACCTGCCAGTGCAGGAGACATGGGTTCAATCCCTGATCCAGGAATATTCCACAGGCCATGGAGCAACAAAGCCTGTGCAACACAACCATTGAGCCTGTGCTCTAGAGCCCAGGAGCCGCAACTCTGAGCCCATGTGCTGCAACCACTGTAACCCAAGTACAAGTAACATTGTGTTCCACAGTGAGAGAAATCACCGCAATGAGAAACCCATGCACTGCAACTAGAGAAAAGCCCGCACAGCAACAAAGACCCAGCGTAGCCAGAAATAATAAAATTATTTTAAAAATAAGGCAGTCTACGAACAATAAATGCTGGAGAGGGTGTAGAGAAAGAAAACTCTCTTGCACTATTGGTGGGGATGTAAATTGATATAGCCACTATGGAGAACAACATGGGGATTCCTTAAAAAACTAGAAATAAAGCTACCATATGAAAAGACACATGCACCCTGGTGCTCATCATAGCACTATTTACAACACCCCGGACATGAAACAACCTGGATGTCCATCAACAGATAAATGGATAAAGAAGATGTGGTGTGTATATATACAATGGAATATTACTCAGACACAACAAGGAATGCATTTGTGTCAGTTCTAGTGAGGTGGATGAACCTAGAGCCTATTATACAGAATGAAGTAAGTCAGAAAGAGAAAAACAAATATCATATATTAATGCATATACATGGAATCTAGAAAGATGGTACTGATGAACCTATTTGCAGGGCAGCAATGGAGAGTCAGACGTAAAGAACAGACTTTTGGACATAGTGAGGGAAGGAGAGGGTGGGATGATTTGCGAGAGTAGCATTGAAATATATACATTACCATATGTAAGACAGATAGCCAGTGGAAATTTGCTGTTTGACTCAGGGAGCTCAAACCTGGGTGCTCGGTGACAACCTAGAGGGGTGGGATGGAGTGGGAGGTGGGAGGGAGGTTCAAGAGGAAAGGGACATATATATACCTATGGCTGTTTCATGTTGATATATGGTAAAAAACCAACAAAATATTGTAAAGTTATTATCCTCCAATTAAAAGTAAAATTAAAAATAAAGCATTAATAATCATAAAGTTTTTGGAACAATGCCTGGCACATGGTAAGTTCCATGCAAATACTATTAAGTAATTTTTTAAAAATTAGCTTTGACCATTTGGTATATAAACCAAGAGGCAATTCAAGGGCTTCCTAGTCCAAGAGAGGTAATTAGCATCAGGTGAGCCTCACTCGTGTCTCCAGGAAACACATACAACATTATAACTCCTGTAACTAGACTGCCAAATCCTTGCAGACAGTGTCATGGCTTACTCACCTTGTATTCCCACTTTCTATCACAAAGCTTAGCTGACGGTAATTAATAAATATTCATTGAATAAAGGAACTAAAAATGGATTATTCACTTCAGTCATTAATTTTTACTCTATGTAGAAAATAAGATCTCATATGATATCTTCCTTGGAGAAGGAAATGGCAGCCCACTCCAGTGTTCTTGCCTGGAGAATCCCAGGGATGCAGGAGCCTGGTGGGCTGCCATCTCGGGGGTCGCACAGAGTCAGACACGACTGAAGCGACTTAGCAGCAGCAGCAGCAGCATGGTATCTTCCAAGAGGCTATAACCATTTGGGCATGGTGATTGAAGCCAAAGTGTCCCAAGACAAAGCTAGAAGATAAAGAGAACCACTCTACATACCTTACCTCATTCAGCTCTAGCCAGAAAATCTGAGCCTGCAGAAGAATCTATCAGAGATTTTGGGAGGGGCAGAAGCAGGGAAATGGGCCTAGGGCTAACGTTTGGAGTGGATGGGGAAAAAAGATTTAGACAATCAGAAAATCATTCTGAAGCAGTTTTCATTAGCATAGCAGAAGAATAGCACAGTTTTATAAACTCAGAAATTCTGCCAAAGAAATTAAAGCATTATTTAAGACTTGATGGACTTGGAATCAGGGCCAACTTTGCCATTAGCAAGCTCCTGACCTTGGATGAGTCACCTAGCCTCCCTAAGCCTCAGTTTCCTCCTCTCCAAAATAAGGCATTGATTAATGATTCAAAAGGTTCTTTATAGTTCTGTAGTTCTTTGATTCTAACAGCTGACTGAAAATTTCAGCTCTTCAAGGAAAAATAAAATGCTTTCTTCTAATTCATGGAGCTATTGTGGGGACTCTATATCTCTTTTTTGTGTGTAATAATACTATTTCCTCCTAAAATTCATTCTGTGTTTTAGACTTCCATTTGTAATATATGGACTGACACCCAGCTTAGAATAATTACCAAAATATAGAGCTTAATACACCAGACCAAATTTATTTTTAGCTTTGAGTCATCCATCATGTCTATAATAGCAATATGCTATGAAATTCATAACAGTCTCTAAAGAGCCTTTGAAAATATTATAATACCTATTTAGTTCTTGAACAATTTATTAATAAAACTTAAAACTTAATAAAACCTTTATCTGAGTTAACAGTTGCTCTTTTAGGCTTACAAAAATAAAACAAAACAGAACCACTAACTCTGAAGCATGTAGATAAGAATGAGTCAAAATTCTATGACTTTTATGTTTCAATACAAGTTGTGTGTAACATACCTCAGGATTTGTGTCAAACTCCAGGCTTAAACAGTGGAAACCGTTTTATCTATTTACTTGGTTCAGAAAGGCTCAGTGCCTCTAGGCAATCAATCTAACTCTTTGCAGCAAGACATAAGTTATTTGAGATTTCTACCTCAAAACCTATTATGCCCCCAAAGTGCTATCTCTGATTATTGTTAAACGAAGTCTCAGTTGGCAGAAGAGTTCACCATACTAGAACTCTTGATAGCTTCAGAGAAATACTTTATTAAATTCTAAAGCACTCAAGCTATACCTCCAAAATACAGGCAAACCTCCAGAGTCTCCTTGAAAAATTACTCATGGCCCAAGCACTATTGGAGCCATAAAAGGCAAAGCCTCAGAACCACAGAGTTAAAGTAGAAATCACGTCTTTGCTCTGCTAACTCTATAAGGAATCTTTTTTGTTATTGGGATCTCTAAAGCCCCACAAAATACCATGTTCTTGTCAACACCAACTTCAGACAAATAGTCCAAACAAGAAAGTAGTTCCCAGCTACTGTAATTCAGTTCTTGCTTTGACATATAAGTGGAGCTTGTCATTCTCAATGCAACATTTATCACATTGAGTATGTCTAAGCAATCCAGAAGGCTCATGCCACATATCAATTTATCAATAGTTTTGCCCAGTTGTACATGACAAGTCTCTCACATAAGAGTGAGACATTAAGCTAGTGAGTAAATCTAGCTGAACACACAGCACCTCAAACTCTACAACAGTTTTATTGTTATCTACTTGCAATCATAAAAACATTGTTCTTTATTAAAAATCTCCTCTGAAGGATAGTCAAATGCTCACAATGGTGATTAAAATGCAGAGAACCAAAGCTTCCTATAGTTCCTAACCAGAAAGAAATTCTGTGGAGGAAATTATATGCTCTGGTAAATTACTGTCACGTACAAGCTAAAATTTTTGAAATGCAGTAGTTGCAAGTATTAAATGTCTGCTTTCCCAAGCAAAAGGCAAATGATAGTGAACACTGGTAACTCTTTGTTAAATCAACTATACAGTATTAAGAGTAAACAAGATCACAATGTAGGTGAAATTGCTTAGTAACCTGTAAATCACTTTAGAAAGAGAAAAAATTAAGAGTTACACAGAGACAAATACTGAGATGCATGATCATTTAAGATGCTGGAGTGTAAGAAAAGATGAGACCATTTCTGTAATCTTTCTGAGAAAACAAAAATTCCTAGTTGTATTTTGCCTCTATATCTTTCATACGTCCACAAGTTCCTGAACGGAAATCCTGTGTTTGGAAGAGCTACACGAAAAACAAAAAGAGAGAGAGAAACAGAGAGAGAGAATCTAGGATTAGAAATTTTATACATTGCGTGTATTTAGCGATGGACAAGTGGAACTATAAAAATAACATCTTATAGTTAATGTGTGTCGTCGTCTCAATAAACTAATGCGAGTTGCATGTTTGCTATTGGCTATGTTAACAGTATGGTAAAACTCCCTTCTGAGAAAGCATTTAAGAGAGACAAGTGTGTTTTATTGGTTTATATTAGTCAAATATTAACCAATCCGAAAATTTATTACTTTGTGTTCCTAAATCTTAAAAAAGTTTAAATCTACTGATAAAATCAACACCTCAATTGAGAGCCCATATATATATTTAAATTTTATGTAAATATAGTTGATATACTATATTATGTACAAAGTGATTCACTTATACATATATATTCTTTTTCATATTCTTTTCCATTGTGGTTTATCACAAGATATTGAATATAGTTCCCTGTGCTATTCAGTAGGACCTTGTTATTTATCCATCCTATATATAATAGTTTGCGTCTGTTAATCCAAAATTCCCAGTCTTTCCTCCCTCCAACTCCCCCCACCTCTCCTTGGCAACCACAAGTTTGTTCTTTATATCTGTAAGTCTGTTTCTGTTTTTGTAGATATGTTCATCTGTGTTGTATTTTAGGTTACACATACAAGTGATATCACATGGGATTTGTCTTTGTCTTTCTGACTTACTTCACTTTGTATGATAATCTCTATGTTGCTGCAAATATCATCATTCTTTTTCCTGGCTGGCTGATATATAATATTTGATTATATATATATATATATATATATCTCACATTTTTTAGCCATTCATCTGTCAATGGACAGTTAGATGCTTCCATGTCTTGGTTATTATATTAATAAAGAGTGCTGCTATGATATAGAGGAGCATGGATCATTTTGAATTATAGTTTTGTCTGGGTATATGCCCAGGAATGGGATTGCTGGATCATATAGCAATTCTATTTTTAGTTTTCTGAGGAACATCCATACTGTTCTTCATAGTATCTGCACCAATTTACACTCCCACCAACAGTGTAAAAGGGATCCCTTTTTTCCACATCCTGTCCAGCAGTTGTTATTTGTAGACTTTTTAATGGTGGCCATTCTAACTGGTGTGAGGTAGGTATAGCTCATTGTAGTTTTGCTTTTTCTATTTGTTAAATTAATAGAGAATTCCATTAATTAGCAGTGATGAGCATCATGTGTTTAATGGCCATCTGTATTTCTTCTTTGGGGAAATGCTTATTTAGGTCTTCTGGCCACTTTTCAATTGGATTGTTTTTCTATTATTGAGCTGTATGAACAGTTTGTATATTTTGGCAAAAGCCCTTGTGTGCACATCATTTGAAAATATTTTCTCCCAGTCCATAGGTTGTTTTTTCATTTTGTTTATGGTAAAAGCCTATATTTTATTTCTAAAGATGGAATTCCAGTTGAGCTATTTCAAATCCTAAAAGATGATGCTGTGAAAGTGCTGCACTCAATATGCCAGCAAATTTGGAAAACTCAGCAGTGGTCACAGGATTAGAAAGGGTCAGTTTTCATTCCAATCCCAAAGAAAGGCAATGCCAAAGAATGTTCAAACTACCGCACAATTGCATTCATCTCACATGCTAGTAAAGTAATGCTCAAAATCCTCCAAGTCAGACTTCAACAGTACAGGACCCATGAATTCCCAGATGTTCAAGCTGGATTTAGGAAAGACAGAGGAACCAGAGATCAAATTGCCAACATCTGTTGGATCATCAGAAAAGCAAGAGAGTTCCAGAAAAATATCTACTTCTGCTTTATTGACTATGCCAAAGCCTTTGGCTGTGTGGATCACAATAAACTGGAAAATTCTTCAAGAGATGGGAATACCAGACCACCTGACCTGCCTCCTGAGAAATCTGTATGTAGGTCAAGAAGTATCAGTTAGTACTGGACATGGAACAATAGACTGATTCCAAATCTGGAAAGGAGTATGTCAAGGCTATATATTGTCACCCTGCTTATTTAACTTATAGGCAGAGTACATTATGTGAAGTGCTGGGCTGGAGGAAGCACAAGCTGGAATCAAGATTGCTGGGAGAAATATCAATAGCCTCAGATATGAAGATGACACCCCCCTTATGGCAGAAAGTGAAGAGGAACTAAAAAGCCTCTTGATGAGAGTGAAAGAGGAGAGTGAAAAAGTTGGCTTAAAACTCAACACTCAGAAAACTAAGATCATGGCATCTGGTCCCATCACTTCATGACAAATAGATGGGACAATGGATAGAGTAAGAGACTTTATATTTTTGATCTCCAAAATCATTGCAGATGGTGACTGCAGTCATGAAATTAAAAGATGCTTGCTCCTTGGAAGAAAAACTATGACCAACTTAGCATATTAAAAAGCAGAGACATTACTTTGTCTGTCTAGTCTTTTTTTTCAGCAGTCATGTATGGACGTGAGAGTTGCACCATAAAGAAAGCTAAGCACCTAAGAATTGATGCTTTTGAACTGTGGTGTTAGAGAAGACCCTTGAGTCCCTTTGACTGCGAGGAGATCCAACCAGTGCATCCTAAAGGATGTCAGTCCTGAATATTCAATGGAAGGACTGATGCTGAAGGTGAAACTCCAATACATTGATCACCTGATCCAAAGAACTGACTCATTGGAAAAGACCCTGATGCCGGGAAAAATTGAAAGTGGGAGGAAAAGGGGACAACAGAGGATGAGATGGTTGAATGGCATCACCAACTCGATGGACATGAATTTGAGTAAGCTCTGGGAATTGGTGATTGGAAGCCTGGCATGCTGCAGTCCACAGGGTCGCAAAGCATTGGACACAACTGAGCGACTGAACTGAACTGAAAGATGACTTGCTGTCTTTAGTGAGATCCGAGAAACGAATTCTAGAACAGTATTTTTCAGAATTGGAGAGTCTTTCTGTGTCATCTATATAACTTGAAACTGAAATTCTGAATTATCTCTAAAATATCTCAAGCCACTGGAAACCCAAATTCTCTTTGGAGACCTCCCATAATGAGGAATCTCACTGCTTCAGGAGATCTTCACTTAAATTTCAAAGAGTTCCATGGATTCTTTTAAAAATTCATATATTCACCTTAAATCTGCTCTTTCTACAGCTAATTTCACAGCTTAGTTCCAGTTCTCCATAAGAACCAAAGAATAATCCCACTTCTGTATGAAAACTCCACAAGTGTTCAGAGGTAAGTATCATAAGTAAAGCACCTGTAAGACACTCCAGCTTGTATTCAAATAAATGCAAACTATTATAATTTCTATCATCAAAGTCATAAAAATATTTCTTTCTCAGACTCCACATAACTAGTTTTTTCATGCCTCTATTGTTAAATCAAACAAGGAGTCCATTAGATATAGGAGGTTCCATGCTATAGCAGCATACATAAGCAAACTAAAATTAATCCTGTAAATGCCTCAAGCTTACAAAATTGAAATGTAAGGACAACCAATCACAAACAGCTAATCAGGTTTTATGCTATAGACAACCAATAATTTTCTTTCTCTGCTTCTGCACCTTTTCTATATTAGTAATTCTCCCAGCTCCTGTTGGTGAAGCACTCCTAAACACTTCTGGTTTGAGGCTGCCAAATTCCAATCAATTCTCATTCAAATGAATTCTTAAAAATTTTTAATATACTTTAGTTTATCTTTTAATACTGTAGTCCAGTACAGAGTTATACAAAAATCTGTTAAATTGTGTATTTTGAAACAGAGAATATGTCTTCTCTTTAAGTATTCAAAATCTGTCATTGAACTGAACCAAACATTATACCACTAAGGAAACCTAAACATTCCAAAAGTTAGAAATAATGTTGGCCATTTTCTCACATCCAAAGTAATAAAAACTAGAAAGAATGTAAAAATAATTTTTAATTCATCTACCTGGAAATTAAAATGAAACTCTTTCAAACAATTCTGGATCAAAGTGAAAAACAGTCCAAATTACATATGATTTAAAAAATAATGATCATGAAAGTAATATGAACCCCTATATTCTCCTTCATCTACCTCTCCTCTGTTGCTTATTCCATGTAAATCTTCTGTTTTATAATAAGGCATCTAAGAAGACAGCGTTCACCATACCAGAGAAAAGCCTAAGGGAAAAATCAAAACCCCAAACAGAAAGTTATGTCAAGCAGCAGGCAAGTCATATTGTAATTGGAAGGATTTGCCATCGAGATTAGAGTGAGATTCTAATTTGATGGTCAGTCATTCAATGAAATAAACACATCCACACAGTTGGAAATGGAGAAGCAAAATTCTCCTGAGCTCAAGAAAAACGCTACTTTACTTCTGAATTATTTTCCCATTGGCAACAATATAGTCACAATTAGAAAACACCATCTGGTTCTAGACAAATACTTCCATTCTGACTCCAAATTAGGATTTATGGGGTTTAGCTATAATAGAAAATAGATTTTTAAAAAATAATATATATGTTTACCTATATGTATATCTTCAAGCATTCATATTACCAAATAAGAACAAATAGTATTAACTATAATTATGCAATGGGGCTTCCCTGGTGGCTCAGATAGTAAAAAATCTGTCTGCAATGTGGGAGATCCGAGTTTGATCCCCGGGTCAGTAAGACCCCTTGGAGAAAGGAATGGCAACCCACTCCAGTATTCTTGCCTGGAGAATTCCATGGAAAAAAGAGCCTGGCATGCTACAGTCCATGTGGTCCCAAAGAGTCAGACATGATTGAGTGACTAACACTTTTATGCAATCTAAGAATTTAAAAAATAAAAATAAGTTGATTTTTTTAAATTCAGCAAATTAAAAAGAAGAGAAACAGTGAGCTGATAAATATACCTAGAAACTGGTACTTTGAATAAAGCAACAAAATATATTACTAACTATAATCAAATCAAGGAAGAAAAATGCCAAAACACAAATAGTCCAAATGGAACAGATGGAGGCAGCCAAGACACTGGTAAATTTTAAGAATTATTTGCTCAACTCTATGCAGATATACTTGAAAACTCCCATGAAATAGATTATTTTTTTATTTTTTCTCTTTATTTTTATACCCAATTCCCATTTTCCTTACCCCTTAGGGATCTAACTTACTGTATTTAATATTGACACTTTAATTTGTAAAATGTCTTTACAAAATGTGAGTTGATGTTTTATGTGCATTTCTTTCTAACACATGTAAACAGTATTGTACCATACATTTCCCTTCTTTTACTTAGTGTTGTTTTAAAAACACAAGTTTCTAAGATCCATCCATGTTGCCCTGTGTGCAACACCAGCACTTCTCATGGCTGCTTGTGTGTACCGACCACATTTTGCCTATCTTCTCTTCCAGCTACGGGCACCCAGGTTACCACCAACTTACCACACTGCTAAGACTACAATGAACACACTGTGGCATGTCCACATGAGTATGGATGAAAACTTCATACAAATACCAGATTGTAGGATGAATTTCCTTAATCTCTCTGAAGAGTGCTTTCTCAAAATGGTTACACCACTCTACACTCCCACCGGCAATGCAAATGTGACTCTATTTTCATAGCTCTGCTAAACTTTGGCATCTTCCAGCTTTCTTATTTTTGTCAGTTGACTCGGTGCAAAATGGCATCTCATCAGTTTTTAAAATTGAATTTAAAATTGAATTTTTTGCATCTCTTCATCTTTGATAAATTGCCAGCTCATACCCTTTGCCCATTTTTCTTTGGGGATGGTTGTCTTCTGAATGTTGACTTAAAACTATTGTAGCAAGAACACATCATGAGGTCTATGTACCCTCTGAAATTTTTTCAAATGTGTAATTCAGCATTGTTAGCTATTTCAAAGAAATATTAGGACTTTCATGCTCATTGACACACTATTCACAATAGCCAAGATGTAGAAACAACCAAATGTCTGTTGATAGATGAACAGATAAAGAAAATACAGTATATGTGTGCATGCTAAGTTGATTCAGTCATGTCTGACTCTTTGCAACCCTCTGGACTGCAGCCTCCCAGGCTTCTCTGTCTTTGGAATTCTCCAGGCAAGAATACTAGAGTGGGTTGCCACTACCTCCTACAGGGGATCTTCCCAAGGATTGAACCTACATCTCTTATGTCTCCCACATTGGCAGGTGAGTTCTTTACTACTAGAGCCACTTGGGAATATTGTTCAGCCTTTAAAAAGAAGGAAATTGTGTAATATGAGCCAATATGGATAAACCTTAAGGATATTATCCTAAATAAAATAAGCCAGTTAGAGATGGAGCTCTTCCCGTTAATTGATTTTAATCATCTTTTGTTTTTCTCAGGTTTTAGCAATTGCAAAAATTTGCTTTTGTTGTCTCTCCAGAAACCATGTCCATGGTATTCATCTTTTTAGCAGAAATTCTTCATTCTTAGTTTTGAGGTAAAAAGTTGCATCAATATTTTTTCCTTATGATTTGTAAGTTTTCTGTTTTAATTAATAAGACCTTCACTACCCTGGCTTAATGAGAACATAATAGTTTGCCTTTTATATTTAAGTGTTTGATCCACCTACGATTATCTGTATATACAGGATCAAGATCAATTTTTATTTTTATCCATAAAGTTAAGTGATGATGTTTCATGGGGAAATGCTTGTAATATGTTGTTATATAAATGTATAGGCCTATCTTCAAACATTCTGTTCTGTTGCACTGGTAGTTTATATGTTTTTGTACTAATATTACACTGTTTTTAGAATAATGGCTTCATTGCATGAATAACTGCTTTTTATAGCACTGACTTAGCTCTTCACGGACCTCTATCCTTCCAAATAAATTTAAGTTTATTGAGTTTTTCAAAAAATTCAACTAGAAATTTAATTGGGATTATGTTGAATATATTGGAGAAGGAAATGTCAACTCACTCCAGTATTCTTGCCTGGGAAATCTCATGGACAGAGGAGCCTGATGGGCTACAGTCCATGGAGTTGCAAAGAGCTGGACACCACTTAGTAACTAAACAACAACAAAATATTGAATATATAAATTTAGAACAAATTTACATCATTTTAATGGTAAATATTTTATCCAGAATCATGGAATACCTCTCCATTTATTTAGATCATCTTCCATGATCTTTTATTAATGTTTTCAAGTTTTATGTAAATCGGGGTTGAGTGTTTATGATTAAAATAGTTCCTTAGATAGTTCATGATTTTTATCACTTCAAGGATTTAAATTATGAAAATATATATTTTTTATTACGTTTTCTAGTTAGTTTTTACTGCTATTGATTTTAAAAATTGATCCTTTGCCCAGCATTTGAATTCTCTTTTTAGTTGTAATCATTTGTCTGTGAGTTCTTTTGCTACCCAGGTATATGATTACAGCATCTGCACACAATGATAATTTTCTTTCTGAACTTCCACCCTGTCCAATCTCTTCTTTCTATTTTTTTCTTCATAGCATTGGCTAGGACCTCTGTCAAAATGTTAAACAGTAATTGTGGACTTATTTGTCCTGTTTCTCCTGAGAGTTAATTATCCATGCATATCTTGCATTTCTGCATGTCTTACAAGCAGAAATGCTGACTGCTTCTGTATTCTCTTTTTAGAGATGCTTGTATCTAAAGTAAAAGGCAGATTTGGCTACATCCTTGGGATTAAGGGATAGTGTCTCTCTCCAGAGAGGACAGGCATACTTCTCATGATACACCATTTGTGTTCCTAAATTAGTTCAGGGTTTCTCTCCTATAACACAGCCTTCATTGTGTATGCAGTGTCACTGAGTCCTCTGCATGTAACCTGTGGGAATTTGGGCTTGGGAAACTAGCACAAGAAAATACTGATTTCTGCTGTTGTAAATAATAAAGTCCTATATTTCTAAACCAGCAATCCCCTGTAGTCTGCTATGAAACTGCAGCAAATTAACTTGTAAGCCTGCAAGGATAAAATCTACAAGCATTTGTTTGTAATCACCCTAAATTGATGACACAAATGTTTATCTATGATGGAACTGATACATAAATTGTAGGCTGTTCATAAATTTGGAGTGTGATAAATCAAAAACAAAGAACCACTGTATTAAAAAACATGGAAGAATCTTGCACATATGATTCTGACCAAAGGAAGCTAGACTCAAAGGAGCACATACTTTCTTTTCAAGTAAAACTAGTATCTGACTACAGATTAGAAGTCAGGACACTAGTTATCCTTGGCATGCACTGTTGCAGAGGTGGTAAGTGATAGCTAGAAGAGATACATGGGGGCTTCTAACATTCTGGTCATGTGTTTCTTCATTTAGGTGCTATAACACAGAGAGCTCACTTTGTGAAAGTTTATGTATTTATCACTTGCACACTTTTCTGTATGCATGTTATATTCTAACAAAATTTATAATATATATATTATTTCACTAGAAAGGAATCAACAGAGAATAATTTGTATCAAAATAGACACAATTCATAGGGGAAATGATTATACCTTAAAGGTGTCATATCAAATCAGTTGAGAAAAGATAGACTACATAAAATTTTTTTTTTTTTTTTTTAGTTTCATCAATAAATCAATTTATTTAAAAAGAATATGTTACAATTAATTACACTAAGTGACATTACCAAACAATTTTAGAGTGGTTAGCTCTAGAACAAGGAATGAAAGAAACACTGTTAGCCATTATGTGTCTGTGTATTTTCTCTTCATTTCCTAAATCACAAATAAAAAATACAAGATACTGCAGTGAAAATACAATTAGAGTTTCTCTCAAATAAATTAAAAAGTGTGCATGGTTTGGGAAAACTGAAGCCCAGCTCACTGGCTTAATAAAACTGGTGTCCAAGTTTAGCAGTTGGCCAGTGCCTCCACCCACATCACTCCCCTCTTGATTCTGTTCCTCCCCAGAACCCTAAGCTTCCCACACATCCTAGATTACTGCTGAGGAGTGAGCTGAAAGTGAGCCTTGGCATGAAGGTTTAGAGGAAGAGGAAGGCAGGAGGTGAAACAAACTAACAGACGCACACCAACCCCTCTCCTCTCTGAGTATTCAACCACATCACCCTCCCAAAGGGAAGCTAATGTGACACAGTGAACCTGGAAGGAACCTAGCAGGTGTGCTGGGGCCCAACAGACAAATGGTTTCTACTGCTGAATCAATCCAGAGAACACCAAGGACAGAAGGAGGGCACCGCTGTCCCTCTAGGTTTGGAACCCAGGATGACATCCCCTTTAAGAAAACTGCCTTCCAGAGCCAGGTCCCCGAGTTGGCAAATTCTGAAATGAGAGACAGAGGTATCACCTCCCATCAGAGCCCTATACTGCTGCTCAAGCACTGAATTTAGAGGTACAAGAGAGTGACCCAAAGCTACTGGCCTGGGCAAAGGATGAAACCAGATGGGCCAGGTATGGGGATGCTGAACATTTACCTAATTCCTCCTGAGAGCTGTCCAGGCCTAGGATGCCCTGAGCACACACCTGTGCTGAGCTTAGACCTAGAGCAAGGGAGGGAGGGAAAAAATGGACTATAAAGAGCAGAAAACCCAAAGCACGGGCCAAGGGAAACTTTCTACAGAGATAGGTTTCTCAGGGCCTGCATTTCTCCTGACCCCTAACAACTCTGAGCTTTTATCAAAGAGGATGGGAACTCTCTGTGGGGTGAAAGGAGGAGACCAGGGCAATCCTGCTGGCTTTGCTGCGGGCAAAGCAGGGCGCAGGGGACTTCTCCATTTCCTGGAGACAAATTGCAAAAAAAAAGACTGAGGAGAAGCCTCCTGAGCAGAACCCAGGACTAAGAAAGATAGTAGGGATTCGAGAAAGGAAGTGCAGAGTAACAGGAAAGGGTATCACACGAACACTGCTTCATGCAAAGAAGAGCTTGACCCTAGGAGCTGCACAGCCCCAGAGACCTCTGCCTCCATCAAAGACACCTGCTGTGAATGGAAGAGACGAGAAAGCCTTCCTCTGGGCCTTCCTCCTTCCCCTTCTCCCCCAAGCTGGGGCTTTGTTAATGGAACAGCCTCAAGTAGGGCTGGCCTCAACATATTCTTCCAACAGGCTAACCATCCAGTGGGCCCCACCCAATCTCCAAGTGCAAAGTGAGTGCCAGGTCAGGGCGGAGGGAGGGAACAGCGTCTTCACACGCTAAGAGCACCCCGCTGCTCTCATCTGCAGGGCAGCCTTTGGGCTTCCATGGACTCCAGGATTTGTTCATTCCTCTCCCAAATGACAGAATAGGAGCAAACTGCTATTTTTAAAGTGTGAACGGAGCTGGGGCCAAAAACCTCTTCAGCTCCTTGGAGTGGGCAATCAACATACCTTCTTCCCATGGTCCTCTGGCTCATTATTAAATTCACTTATGCCAGAAGAAGTTAATTCTGTGCCAAAGCCTCCAAGGCAGGGCTCACTCTCTGCGACTTTAAGCACAGCCTCCTTACAGTTTGCACTCTGCGATCCCGCCTGGTTTGGAGAAGGCGAGGAAAGACTGGATGTCCTACTAGACTACATAAAATTATGTTGAAGCAACTGGATAATGACTTAGGAAATAAAAATCAAGCAAAATCCTTTTCTAAATCCTTGTACCAAAATACATTTAGCAGAAAAATTTCAAATGCAATACGTGATTCAAATATGGATTCAATATGGATTCAAATGCAATTCATAGTAGTATAAAAATGACATAACTTATTTTACACTTTTGATGTGAAATATTTTGTGGGATACAAAGGAAAATGTCAATCAATTTGCCTAAAAAGTAAAAACTCCTTTTAAAGATAAACCATAATAAGATTAACAAGTACCCTTGAGAGACTATTTCTTAGACCCTGCTTCAACTTACCAAGTATTTGATTACCTCTAACTTGTTCAGCCATGAAATTAAAAATGCTTACTCCTTGGAAGGAAAGTTATGATCAACCTCGATAGCATATTCAAAAGCAGACACATTACTTTGCCAACAAAGGTCCATCTAGTCAAGGCTATAGTTTTTCTAGTGGTCATGTATGGATGTGAGAGTCGGACTGTGAAGAAAGCTGAGCGCTGAAGAATTGATGCTTTTGAACTGTGGTGTTGGAGAAGACTCTTGAGAGTCCCTTGGACTGCAAGGAGATCCAACCAGTCCATCCTAAAGGAGATCAGTCCTGGGTGTTCATTGGAAGGACTGATGCTGAAGCTGAAACTCCAATACTTTGGCCACCTCATGCGAAGAGTTAACTCATTGGAAAAGACCCTGATGCTAGGAGGGATTGGGGGCAGGAGGAGAAGGGGATGACAGAGGACAAGATGGCTGGATGGCATCACCGACTCAATGCACATGAGTTTGGGTAAACTCCAGGAGTTGGTGATGGACAGGGAGGCCTGGCATGCTGCAATTCACGGGGTCGCAAAGAGTCGGACATGACTGAGAGACTGAACTGAACTGAACTGAAATTGTTCAGCAACATAATTTATTTTGAACAAAAGGAGAGAATGACAATTTTCAACTTTAGCTGAACCCTTTGCTCCCAGAAAGCAGTAATGGTTGAGAGATTTCCACTCTTTATTCTCTGGGAAATGGCTAAATCCAATGATCCACCACATTCTGGCATTTCCCAAGATAAAACCCACCTTCATCCTTATCAATAATTCCTTCGTTTACTTCCCTCTGTACAAACAAGGCCCCTTCCTTTTCTTTGAGTGTACTTGGTCGCTCAGTCATGTCCAACTCTTTGCAACCCCATGGACTGTAGCTTACCAGTCTCCTCTGTCCATGGGGATTCTCCAAGCAAGAATACTGAAGTGGGTTGGCATGGCCTCCTTCAGAGGACCTTCCCAACCCAGAGATCAAACCCAAGTCTCCTGCATTGTGGATTCTTTACCATCTGAGTCACCAAGGAAGCCTTTATTTGAGTAATTTCTCATTAATGAATGCTTTCCCAATTGCAATAGTCTGAATGAAATAATTTCCTAAAATATTAATAAACAAAATTATAATAGAAATGATAAATTCATAACAAATATCTGAACATATAATGTTCTTATTTCCTTAATACCAACAGACACTTATAAATCAATATTTTTTAATTAATTTATTTTTTAATTGAAGGATAATTGCTTTACAGAATTTTGTTGTTTTCTGTCAATCCTCAACATGAATCAGACATAGATATACATATATCCCCTCCCTCTTGGACCTCCCTCCCATCTCCCTTCCCATCCCACCCCTCTAGCTTGATACAGAACCCCTGTTTGAGTTGCCTGAGCCATACAGCAAATTCCCATTGGCTATCTATTTTATATTCGGTAATATAAGTTTCCATGTTACTCTCAACATACATCTCACCCTCTCCTTCCCTCTCCCCATGTCCATAAGTCTATCCTCTATGTCTGTTTCTCCACTGCTGCCCTGCAAATAAATTCTTCAGTACCATTTTTCTAGATTCTGTATATATGTGTTAGTATACAATATTTGTCTTTCTCTTTCTGACTGACTTCACTCTGTATAATAGGCTCTAGGTTCATCCACTTTATGAGAACTGACTCAAGTGTGTTCCTTTTTATGGCTTAGTAATATTCATATTGTGTATACATACCACAACTTCTTTATCCATTCATCTGTCAGTGGACATCTAGGTTGCTTCCATCTTCTAGCTATTGTAAATAGTGCTGCAGTGAACAATGGGATACATGTGTCTTTTTCAATTTTGGCTTCCTCAGGGTATATGCCAAGGAATGAGATTGCTGGGGCATATGGAGGTTTTATTCCTAGTTCTTTAAGGAATCTCCATACTGTCTTTCATCATGGCTGTATCAGTTTACATTCCCACCAACAATGCAAGAGCGTTCCCTTTCCTCCGCACCCTCTCCAGCATTTATCATTTGTAGACTCTTTGATGATGGCCGTTCTGACCAGTGTGAAATGATATATCATTGTAGTTTTGTAAATCAATATTTTTTAACCTAGCAGATTGATCAAAAAACTTTTATTTTTTTATTATTTTTTTTTTATTTTATTTTTTAACTTTACAATATTGTATTGGTTTTGCCACATATCAAAATGAATCCACCACAGGTATACATGTGTTCCCCATCCTGAACCCTCCTCCCTCCTCCCTCCCCATACCCTCCCTCTGGGTCGTCCCAGTGCACCAGCCCCAAGCATCCAGTATCGTGCGTCGAACCTGGACTGGCGACTCATTTCATATATGATATTATACATGTTTCAATGCCATTCTCCCAAATCATCCCACCCACTCCCTCTCCCTCTCCCACAGAGTCCAAAAGACTGTTCTATACATCAATGTCTCTTTTGCTGTCTCGTATACAGGGTTATTACCATCTTTCTAAATTCCATATATATGCATTAATATACTGTATTGGTGTTTTTCTTTCTGGCTTACTTCACTCTGTATAATAGGCTCCAGTTTCATCCACATCATTAGAACTGATTCAAATGTATTCTTTTTAATGGCTGAGTAATACTCCATTGTGTATATGTACCACAGCTTGCTTATCCATTCATCTGCTGATGGACATCTAGGTTGCTTCCATGTCCTGGCTATTATAAACAGTGCTGTGATGAATATTGGGGTACACGTGTCTCTTTCAATTCTGGTTTCCTCAGTGTGTATGCCCAGCAGTGGGATTGCTGGATCATAAGGCAGTTCTATTTCCAGTTTTTTAAGGAATCTCCACACTGTTCTCCATAGTGGCTGTACTAGTTTGCATTCCCACCAACAGTGTAAGAGGGTTCCCTTTTCTCCACACCCTCTCCAGCATTTATTGCTTGTAGACTTTTGGATCACAGCCATTCTGACTGGCGTGAAATGGTACCTCATAGTGGTTTTGATTTGCATTTCTCTGATAATGAGTGATGTTGAGCATCTTTTCATGTGTTTGTTAGCCATCTGTATGTCTTCTTTGGAGAAGTGTCTATTTAGTTCTTTGGCCCATTTTTTGATTGGGTCATTTATTTTTCTGGAATTGAGCTGCAGGAGTTGCTTGTGTGTTCAGTATTGGTGAGAATGTCAGAGAAACAGTCTTAATATATTTGAGTTTATACTACCATTGTTGTACAACTTTTTGGTAGGCACATAGATAAATATGTCAAAACTGAAAAAAAAAAAATTGGCCCAGCAATTTCAACTTTGGGAATTTACCTTGAGTATGTACTTGCAAAAAGGTGCCTTGGCATGTGTACAAGGATGTTCACTAAACATTATTGTTTTAGAGCAAAAAAAAAAATAGGGGAAAAATCCTTACATGCTCTTTAATAAGGAATTAACTAAATAAATTCTAGTTCATCTATGCAGCCAAATGGCTTCCCCGGTGGCTCAGTGATAAAGAATCCGCCTGCCAATGCAGGAGATTTGGATTTGATCCCTGGGTTGAGAAGATCCCCTGGAGAAGGAAACGGCAACCCTCTCCAGTATTCTTGCAATCTGACCGGTCTTACTTACTAAACAACAACGACAACAATGTAGCCAACACAGCCAAACATAAAATAGATTCCCGCCATCCCCATGGCTCAGTGGTAAAGAATTTGCCTGCCAGTGTGAAGGTGCAGGAGACATGGATTCGATCCCTGGGTCAGGAAGATCTTCTGGAGAAGGAAATGGCAACCCACTGCAGTATTCTTGCCTGGGAATTCCATGGACAGAGGAGCCCCTGACTACAGTCCATGGAGCTGAAAAGAGTCAGACACGACTGAGTGACTGAACAACAGCAACAACAACATATAATAGGAAATAAGTGCTTACATGAAGTGATTCACAAGATGATTTCATACATTTAACAACAACAACAAAAAAAACAAGATGTAAGTGTGATTCCATTTATGTATCAATTCCATTTGTGAGTACACATGAAACTGCTGATAGTCATCGCTTCTGCACCCTGAGAGCAAGATTTTCTTTTATAGTTTTGTATGTCTTTTTTTCCTTTGACATATCTTTACAGTTACATTTAACCCATTTTCATGACTGACTTACTGGTTTTCAACTCCAGTCCTTTCTGGAACAAGTCGATTTTAAAATATAGAATCTGTGTCTATCAGTTTCTCTTTGTCTTCTATCCTGACCTTGCTGGGTCAACCATATTCCTTCCAACTCCAATGCCTGTCACCAGCAGTGCCCCAGTATATTAGTCCAGATGCTTTCCTACTAGGCATTCATTTATCCTCATTCTCTCTCTCTCTGCCTTCCTCTCCCCATCATTTCTCCTTTTCCTCTATCCTCTCTCCATTGCACATTTCATTAATTTGATCATCAAATGAGAAATAACATGATGTGTTCAGTGACATTTATGGTTGTGATATGCATCAGATGTGGAAATAGAGTGAAATGGAAAGGATAAATGCTCCACCACAACAGCTTCTCCTTTATTGTCATCTACTAGACAACCCAGAGCTGGTGCTGGCGTAGCATTTCACTGCGAAGAAAACCGCCACTTACAGAAAGAAGTACATGGAAACTCATCATTATATATTCTAAACTTTTATGATGCTTTTCTTCTGAGCTTTTAAAATTCTGCTGCATAGGTATCATTTTCCTGTCTATGAAGATAGAGGAACTGAGCCATAGGTGAGATTAAGTGGCTTGTTGTAAGAGTTCAAAGCAAGCCTGATAAGAGTTAGAAATCATTCTGGTTGTTGAGCCCAGCTTCTCCACCACAGTGATCAGAGGATCAATATCACTTTTCACCTCTGCAGGATGACAATTTCTAAGCCTTTACTGTGTCTCTCTGTCATGCAAAATTTTAAAAATGCTTCATAAATATATAACCTTTTCATTTCAAATACACCCCAAACCCTGGGGTATTTCTCACTACATAGCCCAGAGACACTGCTGCCCCTGGGTGTAGAGACAAATTGAGAAAAGGAAGAAAGTACATTTAATTTCCACCTCAGTCCCTGAATTACAGCATCTTCAACAAGTGATTTTGCTTGTATGCTCTGACTTCTCAGCTACAGAGTTTGGATAAAACTTTACTTCTCCTTAACTAAAAGCTATGGAGATAATTTGTTTAAAACCATTGGACCTCAATGATATGAAATGAAAAGGAAGAACAGGAGCCATCTGTATCATTCTATTACTGAGTTAGGACCTCAGAAATCTGTATTGCTTCAGGAAGTTGTCTTCCCCAGCAATCCCTCTGATTTATTAAAGCTCACAGCGTGTTTGCAAAGGCAAGAAATCTAGAGAATAGGGCAGAAAAATAAACCACATACAACTTTGCCTCTGTAAGCCATTGTTATGTCTCTGAATAACCTGGGTCAAATCCATTTACAGGCAGTGTAATTTTAGGTGGGTTATTTACTCACTGTGTCTCAATTCCTTTGTTTAGAGAAAGGGGTCTAAAACTGTTATCAACATCCTAGTATTGTGAAATTAAATTAGTTGATATGTATAGATAACTTAGAAGAATGTCCAGCACATTATATAGACTAAAAATGTGTTAGCTATTGCTATTGTTGTTATTGATATTAATTATATATTTATGTACAAATATATATAATTTATTATATAATATAGTATATATATTATACTATTGTTACATATGTTAGAATACATGAGATGTGGATTTGTCTAAATCTCACAAATGACCCAATCATTCTATTAATTGGAGTTACTTTGCACTGAAATGTTCCCTGTTTTAGATAAGCCAAGGATCAACAAATTTTTTTCTGTGAAGTGCTAGATAGTAAATATTTTTGGCACAGTCTCTGTCACAACTACTTAGGATTCAACTGTTATTGTACCTTGAAAACAATCATAAAAAGACTTAAACAAATGGGTGTGGTTATGTTCCAGTAAAACTACACTTCTAAAAACAAATCATAGCTTGCCAGCCCCTAAAATGAACTGAGAAACCTTTCATAGTCGTTGTTTTTACTTAGTGAAGAAAACTGGGACCTCAGGAAGGAAATTACTCTTCCTCCCAAAAGACATGAGATAAAACATATTTCCCATTATTATGCCCCAGATATCACCTCAAGGCAAAACAATGATACTCCTACAGGACAGAGTGCTCAGATTAGAAAGTAAAGCCATAGCACTGAGAGAGAAGCCACTCCTAGGGCAATGAGTAGATTCATTTTGTAAAGAATCAGAAAAAAAAATCATCTCTGAAAACATGGTTGATGAAGTTTTGGTACTTAAAATGAATCTTGAGCCTTATTAAATGTAGAGACTGAGAAATTTCTGAAATACTAAGAAATGCTTTATTTAAACGGCTTCCCCTGTGGCTCAATGGTAAAGAACATACCTGCTGATGCAGGAGACACAAGAGACAGGGTTCGATCCCTGGGTTGGGAAGATCCCCTCGAGAAGGAAATGGCAACCCACTCCAGTATTCTTGCCTGGGAAATCCCATGGACATAGGAGCCTGGCGGTCTGCAGACTATGGGGAAGCAAAAGAGTCAGACACAACCTAGCAATTAAATAGCAAACAGATCCCAGCACACATTGGTGTGGGTCAGGAACAATGTGGAGGTGGCAGGGGTGAGGGGGCATCACAGAAAAATTAAGGATCCAGCATAACACAAGCCATGCAGGATGAAGAGAAATCTGGACCAGAACAGAACCAAGAACTATTCTCATAGCTACTTAAGAGTTTTTATCAGGTCTATAGTGAAAAGAAGCTAAATAATAATATCGCAACTGCTTCATATATCACTTACAGTTTTAGTACTTCGCTGAGGATATTATTCCGTCCTCAGGGTATTAGCTGCTCAGTTGTATTCAACTCTTTGATACCCCATGGACTGTAGCCTGCCAGCCCCATGGACAGTAGCCATGCCGGCTCAGTTGTGTCTGACTCTTTGTGACCCCATGGAATTCTCCAGGAAAGAATACTGGAGTGGTTTGCTATTTCTTACTCCAGGAGATCTTCCCAACCCAGGGATTGAACCCAGGTCTCCTGCATTGCAGGCAGAATCTTTACTGGCTCAGACGGTAAAGAATTCTATCCTCAAGATACTGAGATATTGAAATAATTTCATTGAAACCTTGGAGACCTGGTGGCTCAGCTGGTAAAGAATCTGCCTGCCAATGCAGGAGACGCAAGAGTTGTGGGTTTGATACCTGGGTTGGGAAGATCCCTTGAAGAAGGAAATGACAACTTGCTCCAGTATTCCTGCCTGGAGAATCCCATGGACAGAGGAGTCTGGCAGGGTATAGTCCACGGGGTCACAAAAAGTCAGACACAACTGAGCAGGCATGAACAGCCCAAATGGGTCTAGGGAAAATAAAATGCAGGGCTCCTCCTGCATTACCTCATTACTAATTTAAGACTTGGTCAATTTGTTGTGCATAAGGACATTCTCATCCTAAGCATTAAATATTTACTGTATGGAATCCCTTGGGATGAGAGGTTTTTGAGAGGAATTTAAGGAAGAAGATAATTTGAAAAATGACTGGACCATAAGCTTCTTAAAGGCAGGAACTCTAACGTTCTGTTTACCATTAATGTACATTGTCTGAACTTTAGACACCCAAACAGATGTTGAATGAATGAATGAATGATAGTTTACACTGTATAGTTATATTTGGAATGACTGTGTCTGCACTCAGTTGTATCCTACTCTTTGTGAACCTATGGACTGTAGCCCACCAGGCTCCTCTGTCCACGGAATTTTCCAGGCAAGGATATTAGAGTGAGTTGCCATTTCCTCTTCCAGGGGATCTCTCCGATTCAGGGATCAAACCCACATCTTTTGTGTCTCATTCATTGGCAGGCAGATTCTTTACCAACTGTGCCACCTGGGAAGCCCATATAATTATGTTTAGAATAACTATATATTATTTATGTTTTTATTCTATTGGATAAATTTGATCATTCTCAATCCACTCAGTGCTTCACAGAGCTCTATATTAAAATTCTCCTCCAGATATTATCTTTATTATATGGCAAGGTGGACCTTCAGAACTACCATGGTCAAGAGCATTGCCCAGATTGAGTAAAAAGAGCAAGCATTAACAATAAATCTATTTCTCTCTATAAATGTTCTATATTAACATATATAAGACTTCATAAACTAAAAGCCTAATGAAATGTTTTCCATGTAATTCTCTCTAGGTTGTTTTATAGCCTGTAATGCTACATTTTTAAAGTAACCAAAACAGCATTGGGGCAATAAATGCATCTTCACCTAAACTATTCTGCCATAATCATAATTTTAATTTAAATCAATATAAATTTGCATTATTAAATAATTTGAAGACAGGATTTTAAATAATTGAGATATAAGCTTTACCATAAGTGAGACAGAGGAACAAGGCTCACTCACAAGAACTAGGAAATCTTTCTCCTCAGCCTCCTAAATGTTATCCTGGTTAGCTGAAAGGCATTTAGAGTGTTTTTTTTTAAGTGCGGGAGGATATTGCAGAGAGATGGAGATTTTGGTTAGTGGAAGGCTTACAACTTTCAAGAAACTCATAATATACATATATATATATATATATATATATATATATATCCCTTGAGATATATATATATCCAAGATATATATATCCTCAAGGGATCTTTCCAACCCAGGTTTCAAACCCAAGCTTTATGTTTTATATATATATACATATATATGTATATATATATAAAATACAGGAGCCTAACAGGCTACAGCTATGGGGTCACAAAGAGTCAGACACGACTAAGCGACTGAACACACTTGCAATATATGTGTGTGTGTGTGTGTATATATATATATATAAACATAAAGCTTGGTCAAAGGTTGTCTATAAATTAAAACTTTGAAAAATTAGATATATCAAATATTCTTTCTGAGAAAGAAAAACAAACAAAACTTTATAATTGTCAAAAGTCATTGGAAGTGTTCCCAATCATGCGGTGCTAAAAGTGGGCAATTAGAAAATGTTTGTATGTGTTGTAATTAAGAATGCAAAGCCAGTCTACAATTTTAAAAATTGGCCCCATCACTTTCTAAGTGTGTGGGGACAACCATGTGCTTAATGGCATTAGGATAAGCTAGGCTACCATCCAATAACAGCCCCCCTAAAACACAGTGACTTACACAATAAACTTTACTTCTTACTCATACAAAGCTTACTATAGGTTCTCACAGCCCTCCAGGGCAGCTATGATCCTTCAGTTGACCTAACATTCCAGACTGCTTGAATCTGATACATTCTTCATGTTGGCAAAGGCCTCCATGTCATCATAACAGGGAAAGAGAAAGCATGGAGAAGCCAAGCATCAGTTCAATATTGATTATTGTGAAGTAGGCAGAAAAGAAAATTAAGACAAAGTTAACCTGAACTATTTAAAAACCATATCATCGAAATTCAGAACTTGAAAGGGCATAAAAATGATCCAGTCAAGCCCTGTATTTTACAGATGTGGAAACAGACACCAGAGAAAGTATAAGAACGTTTACCCAAGGTTATACAATCAGCAGTAGCACAGTCTGGAATGGAATCCAGATTTCTCTCCTAGCCCCCTACTAGCTGAAAATTCTACCACTAACCTTTGGAAGTGTAGTAACTCTCTTGCCCCTCTGTCATATGTTAGAGACCCGGGCAACATGATGCTTAGGTATCCTATCCCTTTTCCAAAATTACCTTTAATAGAAAACCCAGAAATGATGGTAATGATAGGGAGAATGTCTGCAGGCCTCAAATGTTATTGTGCCACTTATTATTTATTCCTACTCATGGCATTTTAGCAATGTGATACATATTATCCAACCCAACTACAAAGCCAAGGTTAAACACCATATTGAAAATTAACTGAGAACCTTTTTACTCACACTACTCTGCAAGGTCCATTGCTATCAGTAGGAAGAGTCAGAGTGCTGAGTTAGCTGTCACAGGTGACTTTTGTTTCCATTTGCTGAGTGAAAGAGAAATTGAACAGTATGTCAAGATTAGTGAAGGGTCTACTGTGTCTATTGAAGGGTATAGCCGGCAATGACTAATACAGTCACTTTTCATTTGCATAAAGTCAGGTTCAAAATGTAGCTCCACTTATCTTTAATATGAAAGGAATGATCAGAGTTCTATTACCACATCTATTTACTTAGATCATTACCATATGAACCTTGTCCTTTCCCTTTCTCTGCTTTGCTTCAGACTCCAGCACTGAGTGTGAAAAGGCAGCCTTCATTCATGTCACGAAGCTGAGCTGTGAAGGAATACTACCCTAGAGCATCCTGGGAAATATTGGACCAGAGCTATTGCTGTTACTTCTTTGTTAAGCCCCACATCTTTCAAAATTGATGATTCTTAAAATGAGTTAAGAAATTCATTTATTGTACAAAGCACCCCAAATACTCTGGTTAAAAATGTTTTTGTGAGGTAACCTCCCTTGTATGCCCTATATACTGTTATCTAACTTTAACAACTAGAAATTGTTATTTATTCAAAAAGCAGCTTGCTTACTTTATGACATTGGCATAAAATAGTTACATGCCTAAAGTTAGAATGTCTCCACCCGAAGAGTCTCCAAAATCTTGTTTAGTGTAGTAAGGACCGTAATGACATTCTTAAGTACAATAGATATTTTAAAAACAAACAAAGCTGGTACCTCCTATTTTCTTTAAAATAGCATTGATGATATTCTTCCTCCAGTGGATTATAGATCAGAGTTCTATAAGAATTTTATAAGAATAAAAGCAGCCCCTTAGCAGAGTAGCTTGGGCCTCTGAAATGAAAACAAGATGCTATTTTTCATTCACATCAAGCCTGAGCAAGTATTTGGGTTAGTTTTATATGTCAAAACCAAAAGGGTAGGCTTAGCAAAGACATTGTCTCTTGCTTCAAATAAGGCAGGCTGAGGAGATGTACATCATTTCGCTCACACACAGAACTCCCCTCCCTTTTGTTCCTGCTTCTCTCCTGCTTAGAGCTGACTGACTCCTCCTTCCTGCAGCTCTGAGGATCACAGGCTGATTGAAGAACACAGCAATTCCAATGGGGAGCTGTGCTCAGTGACTCTCTCTCGTTTTCTGTCTCCCAGTCTGTGAACCGGCCAAGCTGAAATCTACCCGATAATCTCTCTGCCTTTGAATCCAGCTCTGGAACCAAATGCATCATTTTACTGCTCTTAAAAAGTGAATAGAGTTTGATTACCTCAAGCCAAAGCTGCTTTGCTCCAAAGAAGGACCCAAAAGGATCCAGACATCATTGTTTTCCAGTCTACTTGAGGAGCTTTTGCTTTCATGCCTGAAACTTGCTGGTTTCAGGAGGGAGTTTTTGGCTTTTTTTTTTTTAATTGAAATGTTGAAAAGTTTCTTATTGCTGCTTTAAGTGGAACCCATTTTTCAAATATGAGTTGAGTCAGGTCTAACGGAGACTTGTCTGACCGTTTTCTGCAGGAATGACCGTGGAACATTTTGAGGGAAACTTGGTAGGAGAAAATGAGATCTGATTTGCAACTAACAGCCATGCTTATTAATCGTGAGACTATTTACAGACCTATTGAAAAAGAAATTGAATATTGACCAAGGATAATGTCTGTGTTTCTCAGTAACTTATCAACAAATGACTCTAACTTGTGGAAAGGAAACCATAATTCGACAGACCCTTTAAATCCGCCAGGAACCGTGAATATCTATCTTTTTTGCCTGACATGCCTAATGACTCTGGCAGCCCTGGCAGGCAGCATTTATTCACTAGTTTCTCTGCTGAAAATGCGGAACAGAACTGTTGTGTCCATGCTTGTGGCTTCCTGGTCTGGGGATGATCTCATGAGCGTCTTGTCGGTGACCATCTTCATGTATTTGCAGTGGCCAAATGGGGTCTCTGACTACTTCCAGTCTCTGTGCACCATCTCTGCCTTACTTTATTTATGCCAGGGCCTCTCAAGCAACTTGAAGGCGACTCTCTTAGTCTCCTACAACTTTTACACGATGCACAGGGCTGTGGGGAGCCAGGCAACCTCCAGAAGATCCGGCCAGGTGCTCGGCGTGGCGCTGACCGTGTGGGCAGCCAGTCTGCTGCTCTCGGCGCTCCCTCTGTGCGGCTGGGGCGCCTTCGTGCGCACGCCTTGGGGCTGTCTGGCCGACTGCTCCAGCTCCTACGTGCTGCTCCTCTTCGCTGTGTACACTTCGGCTTTCGGAATACTAGCCGGCCTCTCGGTCCCGCTCACTCACCAGTTGCTGTGTTCCGAGCAGCCGCCAAGACTTCACGCCAACTACCAGGAAATTTCCCGTGGCGCTTCCACTCCAGGGACCCCTGCAACTGGAGGGAGAGTGCTTTCCCTGTCCCCAGATGAGGCTCCAGGTCCGGCCCCGCGGTACTCTGGAGGATGCTCCCCAAGCTCGGACACCGTGTTTGGACCGGGTCCACCCGCGAGGAGCTCAGGGCCAGGGCAGGAGCCGGGGCACGGTGCTGCCGCTGTGGCTGGAGACTGCAGGCGCGAGAACCGGGGGACTCTCTTTGGCACCAGGAGCTTCACCGTGAGCGTAGCGCAGAAGCGCTTTTCTTTGATCTTAGCGCTGATAAAAGTCACCCTTTGGCTGCCCATGATGGTAAAAGTGCGGTTGCTCACGGTGTGCGGATGTGTGTTCCAGACAGTATGAGTGCGTGTTGAGACCAGCGCCCCTGGTTTGGAGGGTCACCCAGAGATGTTCAGTTTAGTCCGTTTACAAATGTATCTCGGTTGGTTTTCAAGAAGCACTTGGAGGAAAGCAGTTCACGAGTAGGACTAGCAGCCGCGAAGCCTTTGCTAAGCGCTTCTCGATTCAAAATTAGGGAGGAGGGCGGGGAGCGCTTTCAGGCGCGGCAGACTTAGTTTTCCCAGATCTGTCATGGTCAAGGGTGTTCTCTCTCCGAGCAACGTCTGGGAGTATTCAGAAAAGGAGGGAGGCAGTGAAGGAAAACAGTGTATGCCTCTATTATTCCCAGAGTCTCCTGTCTTGCGCTCATCTTTGCTCCATTCCTCCGTAGTAAGGTCGCAGCCCATCCCCATCAGGAAGAGAGGAGAGGCATAACCACTAGTAGAGAGAACAGAGAGTAGACAAAACCGGCTTTTGTTCACGCCTCCAAGAGAGAGCCAGAGGAGAGAAGTGGCAGGTGGTGCCCTAGAGTGACAAGCATGGCCTGGCAGGGCTGAGGGGCTAGGGATATGACAAAGGACATCTGGAGTACCAGGTACAGGTTTCACAGATGCTTGCCTGTTTTCTGGGATAGCGTTTTTTCATGTTGTGAACTGTGCTTTTCTGGTGGAAACTTGAGCTGGCAGCCAGCACAGACCAGGCACTCAGGAGTGGAAACCCTCAAAAGCCTGTGCAGTCCGAGGAAGCTGGCCTCTTCCCAAAGGATCCTGGTAGCCCAAAACCAATGATGCCAGCTCAGGAGCGGAGCTTCTAGCTCTCAGATAGGAAAGGGGCCTGGAGAAGGGAGCTGAAGGGAAAGGAGCCTTTCCCCTTGGGGGAAAAGGCTTGGCAAAGTGGAAAACATTTTCTTGGGGTAGGTCTGAAGCTCTCTGCTTTTACAGATCCACATGGCGGTCCAGCACATCTTGGGGTTTAAGAGCCTTCCCTTTGAGATGCTCAGCTTTATGCTAACCCTCCTGGCCACCACTGTAACTCCAGTGTTTGTCTTGTCTAAACATTGGACACACTTGCCCTGTGGCTGCATCATCAACTGCAAGCAGAACACATATGCAGTGACATCGGATGGGAAAAAACGTAAGTCCTGGATAGTGCAGAGGTTGAGAACAATATGCAGAGGGTCAAATACAGAAAGGTGGTCTTTTGAGAAAGTTGCCTTAGTAGGTGATGAAGAGTCCAAGGACAAGTTAAATGGTACATAAAAGGAAGAAATGTTAAACAATTATCAGCACAGTGCTGGAGTAAATTTTAAATGAGACGGGTTTAAAACAACTCTGTGGACTGCATGTACATTGAATGGTTATTTTAGGTGATTAAAAAAAGAGAGAGAATTCATTCAACCCAGCATGAAATCAACAAAGGACTTTAGATGTTATATCCACCATAACTCTTAGCTGAGTAGAAAATCAATCCCCCTCCCAAGTCTACATAGGAGAAGCCTGCATTTTTGAAAAGTTAAAATTCATTATGTTAAAGTTTATTATTATTGAGTGGAACAGTAAAGAAAAGCATTTCCATTATTTTGCAGATTGTATTCTTCCAGGGTGTTGGAAAGTTTTCAGAGTAAGCAATAGGAGCACCTAAAAACATTTCCAAAACAAATTTTAAGTGTATGCCTCTGCCTTTAGAAAAAATACAGATATATACACAAACGACAACCCCCCAGCCCAATACCTGTAATTTCAAGAAAGGACAAAGGTTGGCAGAGTTGTTCATGTATAAATCTCATCACTAGTTACTAAAAAAAATCTGTTTTAAAAACTGCAACTTTAACAGGAATGGAGTCAATTATAAAGCTCACTAGAGTGTAATTGTTCCTATACTAAGACAGGAAAAGTTGAGGAATGACCTGTATATTTTTACTCTATCAGGAAGGAAAAGGATATCTTTTTTGTCATTCCAGAAAAAAGATAGGATGTTCTGCCATTTAATAAATCCAGTACACTAATAAATGCATTAGTGTATGCTGAATTAACTCTTCCATTAATTGTCCTTTGCTCAGAATAAGCAAGTATATTTTTGTTTAACAGAGAAGAAAGAGTGAAAACAGTCCATCTCAGACTATATTAGGGCTATAAAAACTGGAGACTATTAAAAAATACTCTGTAATCAATTCTTCAACAGGGTTATTTTATAACATTCAATAGTCATGAACTGCTCATTTTCCATGTATTCATGACATTTAACGTCTAGATAATTTTCAAATAACCTGAAGATTTTTTTAGTGTTAAGGGTGCCATAAAGTTTTATTGTCAATAGACGCCAAATTTGTCTATGCCCTTAAAATACAATAACCACAGAACTTGTAATAGTATGTGCTTCTGGAGATTAATATCCAGAGCAACGGTGACACAGAAAATGAAAAATAAATCTTTCTGATAGAAAACACAGAAGAACATAGAACATATAAAAATTACTTACAGACCTGAAAGTTCTACCATTCTATCAAACATTAATATTTTGTCACTAAATTAATGAAACAATCCCACCTTATATATTTAAAATTGTAAGAGAGACAAAAAGAATTTACGAATAAAAGACAAAAAGAATGTCCTTTTTAAGAACTAAAGGACACTTCTATCAAAGTCAAAAACCAAGCAGTACAACATATCTATCACTGTAAATCATCTAGGAAGCAGTGTCTCTGGTACTGCACAGGACAGAAGAACCTACAGCAGGCTAGTAGAATCAATAATCAAGTTAATAACTCATGTTTGAAATTCGAACCACACCTTTCAAGATCAAAGTAATATTTTTCCTCTAAAATTCCCATTGCCCTTATTTGTATAGGGCAATACAGGGAGAGACATAAAAATTCAGGGAAGATGTTGAAATGTAAGCCTAGAGAAGCATGGCTTCAGAAACAAAACGTGAAAACATTCATTTAAAATGGCTTCATTCTCTTTTGATCCCAGGCTCTGCCACAGGGAAATTATAAGAATAAGAATGGTGTATTTTCACTGTCTGACCCACCATAAGTTTTCCTTTTGCTAGGATGACACACAATTTTGAAACTCCAAAAATGGCTCATCCTCAGGTGGGCAGGAGCTTGGTCAGTTACTTGATATAGTACTTTGATTCTATATAGTTATAGTACTTTGATGGCTCCAGTTTCACACTCAAGCTTTTTCTCCTTAACAGATTAATGTTCCCCTTTAATGTTTTTTTGTTGCCGTTGTTTTGTTTTTTGCTGAAAACTCCAGGAACAAGAAAAGGAACATATTTTTTCCTAATTCACACTTACCGTGAATATGATATAAACATGATTCTACATCTCAGCTTCACTATACGGAAACTGAGAGACATGCAACCAGAAAATGAAGTTTCCAGGGATAATAGTTCTCTCCTTTTTCCAACAATAATCTGTATTACTAATGTCTCAAGACAAAAGTGGTTTTAGAACAGGATGATTTTAACACAGAGGTCTCAGGTGGCAGACATATGTATTGGATATGCCTTTCACACCCATTTTGTTTTAAAATTAAACAGACAGTTCAAGTAAAATACTTTCTAAGTATAAAAATCAGATTTTCGGCTTCCTTTTTTTGATGGAGTCAAAGTATCTGGTGGCATATTACACTGAAGAATTGTATTTATACGCTGACAAAATTACTTATGTCTAAAACTGTCATTGGCAAAATGTGATTAAAATCAGAAGACTAGAGCTAATTCATGTCCTAAATAGGATTTTGCTTTTCAGAACAAATGAGCGTTTGTGCTCAGTTGTGTCCAATTCTTTGTGACCTCGTGGACTATAAGCCCACCAGGCTCCTCTGTCTGTGGAATAGTCCAGGCAAGAATACTAGAGTAGGTTGCCATTTCCTCCTCCAGGGGATCTTCCCCACCCAGGGACTGAACTCACGTCTTCTGCATTGGCAGACGGATTCTTTACCATTGTGCCACCTGGGAATCCCCAGAACAAATATAACAGTGTACTTATTTCTCATAAGTGTAGTATTGATTTCCAAAAGATCCTGACTCTATCCTGATGGTCCTTAAGCTTCTTATAAGTTACTAGTCAGTCATTGACCACCCTGTTATATTGTTATAGCCAATTACCTTCATTAGTTAGTCAGAATTTACCTCTAGTGTTAAGGAAAAGTAACTAACAAGAAATATTTCTATTGGTTACATTTTATAATTAACATACTTCCCTTAACTTAAAGATAGCCTATTGGAGACATTCTGCTTTTATTAACATATTTCTCTTGCGGGTCTGATTAGCAGTACAGCAATGTCCCATAGAAGCTAATAACTGCAATTCTGGAGTCAGCTTTAAATTCACATCTCTTTAAGTAAGTAATCTTAGGTTTCCTTTAACAGCCTCAGTTTTCTCAAACGCAAAATAGAACCAATTTGCCTATTATTATGTAGGGTTGTTGTTTTGTTAAATGACATGACCCCTGTGCCTAACTGGCCCTGGAATGCTCTAGTTCCCCATCGTATCTTTCGCAATCAGACTTCCTTCTTGAAGCCTACCTCAGACTGCCTCTTGCACCTCATAACATGCAGGTAAATTGTCCATTGAATTAATTCTTTAAAAATCTTGCTCACTTTTTCTTTCTATACTTTATAGTTGTGATGTGTAGCTAATAAGATATATAGCTACAGATATCAATTTACGTGATAAAATTGGAGTTTTATGACAGTTTTTGTTTGCTTAATATCTTTGAATTGACCGCTTGTCACTTTGTATCTTATTTTAGAGAAAAAGAAAACCTATCAATAATTGAAACATCCCTTTATTCAGCTTTCATACTATTAAAACAAACTAAAAATTCTAATTTAATTTTACTGAACTATATTATTAGAAAAACTTAAGTAGTACTATAAATGAGACAGTGGATGGTGTTAACATCTGTTTCTACTTTTCCATTTTCTTTGAATAGAAATTTTTATTTGTGTCCTGGTTCAAACAAAGAGTGTTTTTGGCTCAAATAATGAATGATAACTATAAATTCTATCTTTCAGTCAGTGAAATTGGTTTGTAAATCTTCAGTTCTCAGACAATTTCAGTAATAGAATCAGCATATGAATGACACAAGGGTGTACTATGAAATAAATCAAACTTTACCTGTTGTTTTCATAGACAGTTTATAGTTTTTAATAAACTTTTCCCCCAAGGATCTCTCAATGTGTGCTAAGGGTGTGCTATAAAACACAGAGCTATCCAAGTAGAAAAAAGTTTTGAAATGAGCCATATTTGAAGGATGAAAACCAAAATATTACATGGTATTTTGTCTACCATCTGATATAGCTTCATTCTTAATACTCAAAAACTATCTAGTATTTAATGATATTCACACAAAACAATTATATCACTTCTGTCACATTCTCACTTGTTATTTTAGTAAAACTTTATACTGTATTCACCAAACAGTAGTAGTGTATATAGGATATCATCATATTTCATCTGATTTAAACCATAGAAAGTTTTATGCATTCCTGCTAAACTCATCTTGTAATTAATAAGGTATAGACATGTTGTAAAATGCTTCATCTCACAGAAATATAAATATATGCATATTTTTACAGTTCATTTCAAATTATTCATGATATTTTTAAATGTTTAAAAAGTATTTCAGCATTATCTAATTTTTAATGTATTCATTTATAAACATAAATGTCAGTAATGATATACATTAAAATATTGAAAGCAGTTATATCTATTGTTGGTATTGCCAGCTGAATAGCTCAAAGAATATTAAAAGCTTCCTTCCCAAGTTGTTTTTTTTTTTAAGGATAAATTGCTTTTGTTATGTTTATTTATTTATTTGGCTGTGTTCGTTTATAGTTGTGGCATGCTGGAACCTCATTGTATCATGTAGATCTTTTGTTGAACACACAGACTTTCTCTAGTTGTGGCACATGGGTTCAGTAGAAGTTGTGGCAACGTGGACAGTCTACTTGTGGTGTGCAAGTTTAGTTACCCTGATGCATGTGGGGTCTTAGTTCCCAGACCAGGGATAGAACTCACATCCCCTGCACCAAAAGGCAGATTCTTAACCACTGGACCACCAGAGAAGTCTCTATTAAGAGCTTCTTAGTTAATATCTAGTAAAATAAAATTTATAAACTATGTATTTTATCCTAAAATAAAGAAATGCACAATTGGTAGACCAATATAGCTACTCTAAAACTGAAAGTATATGAGACTTTTTAAATTTATAGCTAAAGTTTTAAATAAAATTTGTTTAAAGACTTCAGGGTTCTGGATCTGTATGTATGTCAAGCCTTTCATTGTGTAAGTGACAACAATTAGGCCCAGAATGATATGATGGCTTGAACTTGTAAGGACTATTTCTTTGCATAATTGACAAGATCATTTTAAGATTTCATACTAATCAGGTAACTCACTTTCTTATTTTTATTCACTTTGTATATTCAACTGCTGTTTACATCTACCTTCCTAATCATGGAATTTTGTTTTTGTTTTTACGTAGCCAAGAGGAGATGCTTTGAATTCAATCTATCATTCCAGCAAAGTTATGGAATTTATAAAATAGCACATGAAGATTACTATGATGATGATGAAAATTCTACAGCCTGTCACAATCTCATGAACTATGAGTGCACAACTACAAAAGACTCTCAGAGAGACACTCATATCTTCAGTGCCATAAAAGTGGAAATCAGCACCACACCCTCTCTGGACAGCTCCACACTAACAGGCATCAACAAATGCACAAACACTGACATTATAGAAGCTGAAGAGGAGTCCCACAATGAAAGAGGTGTTGATCCTCTACTCTCTGAAAAAGCAGAAGGTGATATTAAATATGATGAAACCACCTTTTTGGAAGGGCCAGAAAGAAGACTTTCTCATGAAGAGAGTCAGAAACCAGACCTTTCAGACTGGGAATGGTGTAGGAGTAAATCAGAAAGAACCCCTCGTCAGGTACAGTAAAGATTGCTATTATTGTAAAGTAAAAATGAGACCAAGCATGACAGCATGCAAAAAAATTATCAGTTGTTTATTTCATTCAAGATAGCATTCACTTTCAATTAATTTACATAATATTAGATTTATTTCAAAGTGTCTTTTGAAGGACTTCTAAATGTTTTTAATTAGTTCTATACTTTCATTCAAATTCTATATATTTGGGGATTGGCAGAGTTAAATATGCTTTTTGAGAAGAGTAGAGCATTCTAACTTCATGTAATCCGTATAAATTCAGACTAGACCCTTGAAACTTATCTCAAGTTAATTAACTTACAGGTTTTATTTTTCTTCACCTTAAAACTTTACACAAGTCCCTGAAAGAGGTTTGGGGGCAAAAGTTTATATAACTAGTGATGAAGAAATAGTCCTATTGCAACTGTATTAGATAGCTTACCTATTAACCTTGCTGAAATTAGTCCCTCTAATACTCAGGAAGGAAAAAAAGATCTATTTCAGAATACACCCAAGTGAACCTTTACAAAACCCTGCTTAATGTTCCATCTTTTTAAGGATTAAAGAATGTTTATATAATGTTTTTTAATGAAAGAATTTGTATGGTAAGCTCATCTCATTCTTTCCTAGATTACAGCCTGCCTATAATGGTGAGGAGTACTTATTTTATTAAAATCATAGTGTGATATTGATATGATTGTTCTTTCCTCTAAATGCTCATATCTGATAATTAAAGTTGCCCTTGCTTTCCACACAATTGATTTACTAGGAAAAGATACCTTTTTATACCTGACACTGTAAATCAAAGTCCACTTGCCCATAGTCTCTGAAATTAAAAATACAATTCTTCAAATACCCACTAGTAATAATGCAATCATTGATCACAAATATGACCATAAAGCACCAATTATGAATATGAACAGAATTATCTGAGATTTCCTTTATTCTTCTAATTAATTAAAACTACTAGTTTTACTTTGATATCATCAGTTTTAAAAGTTGGATAATAAAACAAAGCATACAAAACATATGATTAAAAATAATTACACGTAGTGTTCAGTGATTGGATATCTCAAAAAAAATCACCAAATATTTACTGTAAATTGAAAAATATCATAAAAAGTATACTACTAATAGGACATATTGTTCTGTCAGTGTGGACACACGGACAGGACACACACAGTTTTAAAACAATGTGGTATCCCAGCTAAAAGGGGCCTCCCTACAATATCATCATCAATTTGCTCCTAAATAATCTAAGCCTCCTGGTTTTCTTGCACTTAAAAATTAAGTAATATTCATGATGAAGTGAGTATGTATATGTGTCATTGTGCACCCATCTTCACCCAGGAACTTGGAGCTACAGTACCCTGTGGTACTCCTCTGTTCCATCCTCATGCTTACCTCTTATCAGTTACAGGACAGCTATCTTGACTCTTGCTCATGCTTTTTGGTTTTACTATTTTATCACAAATGAGTGTGTTTCTAGCATAATATAGTCCTTACTTTTGCTTGTTTTGAGTTTCCTAAAGATAGCAACATATCTGGGTGGGACTTGTGTTTTTTTTCCATACTACCTTACTTTAAATAACTTCATTTTCTAATTTATTTTGTCAAAACAATGGGAAATGCTGCCTCAGTTATCACAACTTATAGCTCTTATTTAAAAGCCTTAGTTATATTTTTGGAGAATATAATCCATTCTCTTAGAATTGGGGGAATATGTAAAAAGATCAGACACTGCTTACAACTAAGTATATTGTCTTATGAGAATAGTAAAGTACAACTTACAAACCTCTGTAAATCAAAAACCAAAATGATATAAGGAAAGCAAAAAATCAATCCAGATATCTTTTAACTACAAAGATTGCTTATTAAGTATTAATATTGTCACATCTGTGAAGAACAAATAATTCAGGAAACTGATTTTAATGATCCTTTAAAAATATTTAGTGGTAATATAGATAATACAATGCTTAGGAAAGGTAAATTTATATTTTAAGAGACTAATTAAAATTAAATGAAATACTATCATAAATTTTAAAACAACAGCAAGAAATCCTTAAGCTACAGGCTCATGTTATTGGTATGACTTTTCCTTAGCATATCACCTACAGACTTTAAGGCTAACATTATAACCAAAATGTGTTTTAGGGTTGAAAAGCTTTTCTTCTGACCAAAGATTGGTTTTAACTCTTAACCTATTCTTCACCAGCAGATATTTCATGGGAAAAGGTAATGACTTAAAAAGCACTTTCTTTTCATTCTCTCCTTCCAAGTTCTTTCTTTGCTCTGAAATCAACTTAACTTATATATCTTATAGTGATACATTAAACTTTGGTAGATATTGTAGTAATTATGAAAACACTATCTTTTTATCTTCTATGGTTGTATTTTCAAATATTTAGGTTCAATTTATCAGTTCATTGAATTATCCACGTTCTTTGTTTTGGGGCTATAAAAAACACAGGTTTGATTTAAAATGTATTTAACTGTCCCTACCATATTTTTACAATGTCCTCAATCATTCAGTTGTGGCTGACTCTTTGCAACCTGATGGACTGTTGCCCACCAGGATCCTCTGTCCATGGGGTTCTCCAGGCAAGAATACTGGAATGGGTTGCCATTTCCTACTCCAGGGGATCTTCTCAACCCAGGGATCAAACCTATGTCTCCTGCATCTCTGCACTGGCAGGTGGATTCTTTATCACCTCACCATCTGGGTAGCCTTTTTTTTTTTTTTTTAGAATACAATAAACATTGCTTTTTTTTTTTTTAGCGTTTATGCAAGTAAACAAATTCTCAGTATATCGTGTTGGAAATTCTGGTAGGCGTGAGAGTGTCAGATCAAGGTTAAGTTATAAAGAAAATGGTAGAAGAATGACTTGAGTAGGTTTAAATGCTGTCCGATAAAATGTATCAGAGTGAGAGTGTTTGTAAGACTAAAATTCAGTGTTATACTTAGCCACACAATTGCTTCTTTTTGGACCCCTAGTAGGTTGAATCCTAAGCAGTTTATTGTTTTAAAGTTCAGGAAAAAAAATAGAAATGTCAGAGGTCTTCAGTTACAAAGATTTAGTGTGACTGTCCCTCAAATGAAATAATGATTTTCTAGAACCTCAAAGTTTTGTCATCTCTGAATAAAGAAAACTGTGCTTATAAAATAACTTGCTAGCTTATTGGAGATCACTTTGGGCTTCCCTGGTGGCTCAGAGGGTAAAGCATCTGCCCACAATGCGGGAGACCTGGGTTCCATCCCTGGGTCAGGAAGATCCCCTGGAGAAGGAAAAGGCAACCCACTCCGGTACTCTTGCCTGGAAAATCCCATGGACAGAGAAGCCTGGTAGGCTACAGTCCATAGGATCGCAAAGAGTCAAACACGACTTCACTTTCACTTTTTATCTTTTAATACTAATCTCATCAGGTTATCCATGGATTTCATTTTCTTTTCTTTTAACTTGTTGTCTTAGAGCCCTAGAAATTCATTTATTACTATGAATTAGCAACAAAGATATGCTGTTATCATGCACTTCAGTTCAGTTTAGTTCAGTCGCTCAGTCGTGTCTGACTCTTTGCGACCCCATGAATTGCAGCACACCAGGCATCCCTGTCCGTCACCAACTCCCGGAGTTCACTCAAACTCACATCCATCAAGTCGGTGATGCCATCCAGCCATCTCATCTTCTGCCGTCCCCTTCTCCTCCTGCCCACCATCCCTCCCAGCATCAGAGTCTTTTCCAATGAGTCAACTCTTCACATGAGGTGGCCAAAGTACTGGAGTTTCAGCTTTAGCATCATTCCTTCCAAAGAACACCCAGGACTGATCTCCTTCAGAATGGACTTGGTTGGATCTCCTTGCAGTCCAAGGGACTCTCAAGAGTCTTCTCCAACACCACAGTTCAAAAGCATCAATTCTTCAGCACTCAGCTTTCTTCACAGTCCAACTCTCACATCCATACCTGACCACTGGAAAAACCATAGCCTTGACTAGATGGACCTTTTAGTCCCACTTGTAATTCTTTATCATCATAGCATTTAAAAGATGAAAGGTCCTCTACTACACCAGTAGAATATAGAAAAACAGATTCTGAAACAATCCTCAAAGGAGAGTCAAGTGCTGGAAGTGACTGCTTTTTGAATTAGCCATACCAACCATTTGGAATAATGAAGAATAAACCAGTAAGAACTAACTTAAAAGTCACCAGGGAAATCAAAGAAATTTTAATTTTAAGGAAAATGTTTTAACTATCTAAAAATAGTTTTACAAATCAAAGTTGAGTACTTCTTTGTAATATTTAAGTACAGCTTTAATAACTAATCACCAAGAGATAGATATTAGTTTAAAGAATGGGGCAAAGTCATTCATATCAATGTATGGCAAGAGCTATCACAATGTTGTAAAGTAATTAGCCTTCAGTTAAAATTAATTAATTAATTTTTTAAAAGTAAAACAAGAATGTGGGGATAAAACATTTAAGTGATGTAACATCAAAACTCTAATAAAGAAATACACTGTAAAAAAGAGAATGGGACAAAATCAATCCTTGTCACTTCATATATGCCCCAAAGTGAAATAAGACTTGAATACCCCAGTGTACATATCTCTTTCCTCTCCCTAAAAAAGTGCTTCTTCCCTTTTCATTTTAAAAAATCAACTATAAAAATTTAAATCAAGCATAAGATGTTAGTGTTTCCTCTGACACTGTCACCTTGGTAATTGCAAATGCTTAAACTTGTTCTCTGAGTAATTTTTGGCATTTTTAAACTGAAGTGACATAAGGGGAAAACGCACATATCACCTCCTGTTTGTAGCCTCAAGGCAAAGATGTAGCCTCATCTAAACACAAAATGAGTGTTTGGAATATAGATTTTTTTATATTTAGCTACATCTGTTTGTTTGGAGTGGTTAATTCCACTCACTATTCAGAGATCTGAAAATTGTTACACTGCTTTCTTTTTTCAAAACATTTATAATCCTTTTTGTTTTATGATTACAAGGTAATATAATTATTGTAGAAAAAGTTTAGAGATTGCTGCTAAGTGAAGAAAAACACCCACTTGTAACCACCCAGAGTTAATTACTGTTTACATTTTATCATATAAAATTTTAGGCTCATTTCTAAGCATATATTTTCACTTTTGACAGAAATGGGATTGTAGTGCACGTATTGTTTTGAAATCTGTTTTTTTCCACGTAAGAGTATAATTTTCACCTGATTTAAATTGTTTGAGCCATTTGTGTGATTATCTGGTATAGTTTCGAATGGATGTTTAGAGTGTGGTTTAAAAACTTGTTCACGAATATAAATTTGTTCTCAAGTATTTAAAGTCTTGAAAGTTGAAACTAAGGAAATTTCATTGTAAGCTAATTTGAATATTTCATAACACATTTTGCAATCCTCACAGCACGTACCATTTGCTAAAATGAAATAACGTTGGGCTAACTGTTCAATTTCTATGGATTCAAGAGGATTAGCATTGGGTCAAAGCTTATGTAGAATCTTACTCACTTTTTAAGCTAAGGGTTGTGTTAATATCCTCAAAAAACGCTCATGGTTTAAACCTTAAAGGCTTTGTGTTGGACCTGCCCAGTTATAGCTTAGATCTCTTCTACAGCTCCAATTGTTATCCCTTATTTGAACTCAAGTAGCTGGAAACACTACATTTTAAAATCTTTTTAAATATGAATTCACTTATTTTAAACACTCATTTTAAACACTATTTTAAAACACTCATTTTAAAATAGTATGAGAGTTCTAATATATCCTTCATCTAGTTCTATTAATGTTAACATGCTACATGATGATAATATAATTATTAGGGAATTAATAACTAATTTATAGACCTTATTTCAGTTTTACTAGCGTCCTGCTTATGTCCTCTTTTCTGGTCCAGAACCTGTTCCTCAATTCATTACTGCAGTTACTGTCATGCCTCCTCAGATTCCTCAGTCTCCAGCAATTCCACAGTCTTTCTGTGTCTTATTACAGATGACTTTGACACTTTTGAAGACAACCAGCCAGTTTGTTTCACTTTGCTTTGTTTCTAGGATATCCTTGAGTTTGTAATTAACACATGTTTTCTATTAATAATTCAAATTGAAGTTATAAATTTTTGACAAGAATAACATAGAAGTGATGTTTGCCCTCCCCAGCACACCATATCAAGAGGTTTGTGATGTTGATATGTCTTATGACAATGATATAAACTTTGATCACTTGTGGTGTCTGCCAGATTTCTCTATGTAAAGTTACTATTTTTCCCTTTGTAAATTATAACTATTTTGTAGGGAGATATTTTTGAGGCCATGCTATGCAAATATTGTTTCCTATCATACTTTTGCCCACTAATTTTAGCATTAATTTATGAATCTTGCCTGTAACAATTATTATGTGAAAGTGATTTTCTATTTCTATAATTTCTCTATATTTATTATTGGAATTATCCTGCAAGAAAAAAATGATCTCTTCTCCTGTTATTTGTGTTAGTATGAGATCAGATACTTATTTTAATCTATATGTTATTAGTAATACTATTTATTTTATTACTCCAGTTAGCCTACATTTGGCCATTGGGCTATTTTGACTTATTCAGGTTTATGCCTTTATCCATTCAATATGCCATTCTCATCTCTTTTTAGCACGTCCTTACTTTCTAGCAGTACAAGGTATTAGTCAGTATCATCTTGTATTTTTCCTGACCCATCCCTAGAATCAATCATTTTCCTAAGGAGTTCTAGTTCCTTTTGTTAAAGAATGGGATTTAGAAACCAACATCTGGGTTCTAGTTATTGTTACTAGTTATTGTTATTGTTACTGAGATGTCTTGCTTCTAGACTCTCTCATTGGACAGATCTAGGAATATATGTATGTATGCTCATGTGTGTGTGTATATATATATTTCCATATCAATTTCTCTTTAAAAATCATTTAAAACCATGAGTTTAAACTGATAGCTCCAAGTCCAATCGAATATCACAGCATTCATTCAAACCCTTCCTTTTTCTTTTTCTGATAGTGAGAAAACTGGTTCTCATTCTCCACAAATTTATTTACTTATCTGCTCAATCCTGATATACACATAAAGTAGTTTTAGAAATGCTAACCCTAGTGGTCCAGTGACTAAGATCCAGGGCTCCCAATGCAGGGGGGTCCATGTTCGATCCCTGGTCAGGGAACTAGATCCCACGTGCTGCAACTGAGAGTTCACATGCCTCAACCGAAGAACCCCCATCTTGCAACTAAAAGAAAACACATGCTGCAGTGAAGACCAAAGATCCTATGTGCTGCAACTAAGATCCAGTACAGCCAACTAAATAAATAAATATTTGAGAAAGAACTATTTACCCATACTGCTGCTGCTGCTGCTGCTAAGTCACTTCAGTTGTGTCCAACTCTGTGCAACCCCGTGGACTGCAGCCTACCAGGCTCCTCTGTCCGTAGGATTTTCTAGGCAAGAGTACTGGAGTGGGTTGCCATTGCCTTCTGCCCTAACCCATACTAGTGTGGGAAAAAAACATTAACTAGAATATAATAGTTCTGTATAGTTCTTTTTATTTTTAACCTTAGAGTTGACATGGTTGTCCACTTTTAGTTAGGTTAGTTATTTTCATTTCCATTCCCTTCATTTTGTATTACATATGGAATGTCTCTCACATTCTTTTTGATTTTGATTATTTATGTTTAAGTATGTGAAATTACTGGGTTTTCCAGGTCACTCAGTAGTAAAGAATCTGCCTGCCAATGCAGGAGACATAAGAGATGAAGGTTCAATCCCTGGGTCAGGATGATCCCATGAAAGAGGAAATGGCAACCCACTCCAGTATTCTTGCCTGGGAAATCCCACAGACAAAGGAGCCTGGCAGACTATCGTCCATGGGGTCACGTTCAACATGACTTAGCAACCAAGCAGCAGCAGCAGCAGCATGTGAAATTATTACCACGTTTCCAAGAGTCAGAACTATTGAAAAGGTAGACCATCCGCCCTCATTCCTTTTCCCCACTCTCATTTTCCCTTTCTTACCTCCTGTCCCCACCTACCCCTGTAAATAATCAATATCATACTTTCTAGTTTAATCATCCTGTATTTCTTTTAGCACAAAGAGCAGATACATGCATATCTTCTTATATCTTCTTCTTCCTTACATATATTCTTTTGTACTTTGCTTTTTTCATTAAGTAATGTCCTAGAAGTTTCTATGTATCAGTCATAGATATTTCTCATTCTTTATATAGCTGCATAATAATCTGTAGTGCAGATACACTATAGTTAATTCCACTACTCTCTTATATAAGCCTTAGATTATTTCTGATACTTTGCAATTAAAAATAATATTGCAGTGAATAACCTTAGGCAAATGAATTTTCATATTGTTGGAAGTGTATCTTTAGGATAAATGCCTAGAATTAGAATTTCTAGGTTAAAAATTAAGGGTAATTTTGTTAGAAATGGTCATACAAATTTGCACTGCCACCAGCAGGGTGTAACAGAAGACCCTTTCCACCACCTTCTCAATAATAGAATATATTATCATGCTTTTTAGTTCTTGCCAGTCTGATAGTAAAGAAATGCTATCTCAGGGTTGTTTCAAATTATAGTTACATAATTATAAATGAATTTAAATTGTTTTCATTTAAGAGCCTTTTTATCTTTTTTGTTTTTTGTAAATTGTTTTTATCTTTTCCCACTTTTCTATTGGATTTTTGTCCCTTTAGCCTTTAATTTTTAAGGTTCCTTACATATTGGGGATATTAGTTCTTTGTGACATATGCTGTAAATATTTCCGCAAGTTTTCCATTTGTCTTTTTAACTTTACTTACGCTGTCTTTAGTATGTATAATTTTTAATATTTTTATAGTAAAAATATCATTTTTTATTACTTGTCTCTGGATTTAGAAAGTCAGTTTTTTATTTTATTTTATTGAAGTATAGTTGTTTTACAATGTTATGTTGGTTTCAGATGCATAGCTCAGTGGTTCAGTTATACGTTCTTTTTCAGATTCTTTTCTTTATAGGTTATTAGAGTATGTTGAGTATAATTCCCTGTGCTATAGAGTAGGTGTTTGTTGGTTATCTGTTTTATCTAGTATAAATATGTTAATCCCAATCTCCTAATTTATCCCTCCCTGACTTTCCACTTTGGTAACCATAAGTGTGATTTCTATGTCTGTGTGCCTATTTCTGTTTTGTAAATATGTTCATTTGTGTAACTTTTTTAGATTCCACATATTGGTAATGTCATATCATATTTGTCTTTCTCTGTCTGCCTTACTTCATTTAGTATGATAATCTCCAGGTCCATCCATGTTGCTAGAAATAGCATAATTTCATTCTTTTTATAGCTAAGTAATATTCCATTGTGTGTATGTATATGTGTGTGTATGTGTATACACATACACATGTATATCTCACATCTTTATTCGTTCATATGTCAATGGACATTTAAGTTGCTTCCCTGTCTTGGCTACTGAGAATAGTGCTGCCGGGAACATTGGGGTGAATATTTTCAAATTATAGTTATTTCTGGATCTGTGCCTAGGAATGGGATCGCAGGATTGTACAGTAACCCTATTTTTAGTTTTTGGGGGATCTCCATACTATTCTCCATAATGGCTGTATATAGTGGCTTCAGTATACATTCCCACCAACAGTATAGGAGGGTCCCTTTTTCTCTACAATCTCTTCAGCATTTGTTGTTTGTAGACTTTTTGATGATGACCATGATGACCAGAGTAGAAAGCCAATTTTAAATGGAGTTTACTCGAGTTTTCTTACTTGTATGGTTTCAGTTTTTACATTTATATCTCCAATCCGTTTGGAATTTATTTTTGTGTTTGGTATAACATATGAGTATAATTTTATCTTTTTTCCAAAGGTTGACCTATTATTTTCTAAAAGGAGTCATTTATTTAAAACTCAAATATTATCCACAGTGTTTTGAGACATTATCTTTATCTTATAATAAATTTCCATATTTACTTGGGTCTACCTCTGGTCTTTCTATTCTATTCCACTATTTGTCTATTCGTGCACTGGTATCTCACTGTTTCAATTAGAGAGACTTTTAGATTATAATAAATTTTAATGTCTAGTAGTCCTGACCTCCCCATTCCCCTTACATTTTTATTTCTCAGTATTTTTCTTGCTATTCTCTTATGCTTGCTTTTCCATAACAACTTTGATTTCAACTTGTTTACTTCCTTTAAAAAAGCTTTATCAGGATATTGTTAAGTTTATAAGTTGGTCCAAAGAAAATGTTAATCATGTTAAGTTGTCCTATCCTTTTCATTTGTTCTAGTCCACACTTGTATCTTTTTTATAAAAGATTTAAAAATGTTCTTCCTATAAGCTTTACACATTTTAGTTAGGTTTATTCATGAATACTTGATCTTCTTTTTTTAATTTTAAATGAGGTTTTTCTCTAATGTCAGGTACTCTAAATGGTTATTGTTTGTGTGTATAAAAGATATTGATTTCTGCCTCTTAGTACTATATCTGTTATACTACTACATTATTTTATTGTTCAAATAAAATCATTGGTTATCATTAATTATCTAGGATTTTCTCAGTGTACCATCATACCATCAACAAATAGAGTAGTTTTACTTCTTTATCAGTACTTATGCCTCTGTTTAATTTCTTCTCTCTAGTTGTATTTGCTGATCCCTCTAGAATAATATTGAATAGGGAAAGAGACAGGGAAATCAATCTTGCCTTGTTCCTGATCTCAGTGCAAGATTACTGATGTTGTCCCATTGAGGAAAATCCTGGCTCTTGTTACTTTCTAAGACAGTTAATTTAATCTTTGGTGATGATGATGATGACCATGATTAATACTTATGGAGCACTTGCTATGTGTCCTACACAGTACATATAACTGTTTAGAATTCATAAGGGATTATCTAGCAGATCAGTTCAATTCAGTTCAGTCGCTCAGTCATATCTGACTCTTTGCGACCCCATGGATTGCAGCACACCGGGCTTCCCTGTCCATCACCAACTCCTGGAGTTTACACAAACTCATGTCCATTGAGTCGGTGATGCCATCCAACCATCTCATTCTCTGTCGTCCCCTTCTCCTCCTGCCCTCAATCTTTCCCTGCATCAGGGTCTTTTCAATGAGTCAGCTCTTCCCGTGAGGTGGCCAAAGTATTGGAGTTTCAGCTTCAACATCAGTCATTCCAATGAACACCCAGGACTGATCTCCTTTAGGATGGACTGGTTGGATCTGCTTGCAGTCCAACAGACTCTCAAGAGTCTTCTCCAACACCACAGTTCAAAAGCATGAATTCTTCACCTCTCAGCTTTTTTTGTAGTCCAACTCTCATATCCGTACAAGACTACTGAAAAAACCATAGCCTTGACCAGACAGACTTTGTTTGGCAAAGTAATGTCTCTGCTTTTTAATATGCTGTCTAGGTTGGTAATAGCTTTCCTTTCAAGGAGTAAGCATCTTTTAATTTCATGGCTGCAGTCACCATCTTCAGTGATTTTGGAGCCCCCCCAAATAAAGTCTGTCACTGTTTCCACTGTTTCCCCATCTGTTTGCCATGAAGTGATGGGACAAGATACTGTGATCTTAATTTTCTGAATGTTGACATTTAAGCCAACTTTTTCACTATTCTCTTTCACTTTCATCAAGAGGCTCTTTAGTAGTTCTTCACTTTCTGCCATAAGGGTGGTGTCATAAGGGTGGTGTCTGGTAGATATCATTACCCAATTTTATAAATGAAAAAAACTGAGGTAAGTTAAGTCTAAAGTCTATCAGAGCCTGGGTGCAAACTCAGACCATGTGACTCCAGAGATGGTCCACATATCCATTAACATAACTACTCCAGAGAGATCGATTTGATAGTTAATACATCATTTCTTACACTAAATTCTAATCTATTCCTCTCACATAGTCAAATTAATATCACTTGGGACACTTTTTAAAGTGTCTTGACCCTACCCACAGAAATTTTGATTTAATTGATAATTTGATTTAATTGGATATCAGCATTGTGTAAACCTTTCTAAGGGTGGATATTTGCAAAATATATAATCAACAAACTTGTATTTAGAATATATAATTCATAAAGAACACCAATAAATCAATAAAAACATGACAGATAACACAGTACATATAAGCCAAAGATTTAAACTGATACTTCTCATAACAGGAAATTCAAATAGCCATATGCATATACAAAGGTATACCACATCATGAATAATATGGAAATCTCGTTTAAAAAAGCAATGAGAGACCACTGCATGCCCACAAGAATAGCTAAAATTAAACAATATGACAACGCCAAGAGTTTGGGAATGTAGAAAAACAGTAAATCATATGAACTGCCTGTGGAGTAAATTGTTAAAATCACTTTAGAAAACAGATAGTAGCTACAAAAGTTAAATATGAACAGGCATTATGCCCTAGCAGTTCCACTCTTGGATATGCACTCTAGAATGCACTGTCCAATACAGTAGTCACTGCTGCTGCGTTACTTTAGTCGTGTCCGACTCTACGACCCCATAGACGGCAGCCCACCAGGCTTCCCGTCCCTGGGATTCTCCAGCTAAGAACACTGGAGTGGGTTGCCATTTCCTTCTCCAATGCATGAAAGTGAAAAGTGAAAGTGAAGTCGCTCAGTTGTGTCCGACTCTTAGCGACCCCATGGACTGCAGCCTACCAGGCTCCTCCGTCCATGGGATTTTACAGGCAAGAATACTGGAGTGGGGTGCCATTTCCTTCTCCACAGTAGTCACTAGCCACATGTAACCATTTAAAGCTAAATTTCTATAACTTTTTTAAATTTAAAATTCAGTTGCCCATTTGTACTAACCACCATTCAAAGTGCTCACTGTCTAAACATGACTAGTGGCTACTGTATTGAACAGGACAAATACAAAACATTTCCTTGGCTGCAGTTATATTGGACAATTCTTCAGTTTAGTTCAGACGCTCAGTTATGTCCAACTCTTTGAGACCACATGGATGGCAGCACGCCAGGCCTCTATGTCCATCACCAACTCCCAGAGTTTACTCAAACTCATGTCCATTGAGTCAGTGATACCATCCAGCCATCTCATCCTCTGTCATCCCCTTCTCCTCCTGCCTTCAATCTTGCCCAGCATCAGGGCCTTTTCCAATGAGTCATTTCTTCGCATCAGGTGGCCAAAATATTAGAGCTTCAGCTTCAACATCAGTCCTTCAAATAAATATTCAGGACTGATTTCCTTTAGGATGGACTAGTTGGATCTCCTTGCAGGCCAAGGGACTCTCAAGAGTCTTCTCCAACACCACAGTTCAAAAGCATCAATTCTTTGGGATTCAGCTTTCTTTATAGTCCAACTCTCACATCCATACATGACAAAGGGAAAAACCATATCCTTAACTAGATGGACCTTTGTTGGCAAAGTAATGTCTCTGCTTTTTAATATGCTAAGTTGGTTATAACTTTTCTTTCAAAAAGTAAGCATCTTTTAATTTCATGGCAGCAGTCCCCATCTGCAGTGATTTTGGAACCCCCCAAAATAAAGTCTCTCACTGTTTCCATGTTTCCCCATCTATTTGCCATGAAGTGATGGGACTGGATGCCATGATCTTAGCTTTCTGAATGTTGAGCTTTAAGTCAACTTTTTCACTCTTCTCTTTTACTTTTGAAGCCTGGCTTGGAGAATTTTGAGCATTACTTTACTAACGTGTGCTGCTGCTGCTGCTAAATCACTTCAGTGGTGTCCAACTCTGTGCGACCCCATATACAGCAGCCTACCAGGCTCCTCTGTCCCTAGGATTCTCCAGGCAAGAATACTGGAGTGTGTTGTCATTTCCTTCTCCATTGCATGCATGCATGCTAAGTCGCTTCAGTTGTGTTCGACTCTGTGCGACCGTATGGACAGCAGCCCAGCAGGCTCCTCTGTCCACGGGATTCTCTTGACAAGAATACTGGAGTGGGTTGCCATTTCCTTTCCTGTGTGAGATGAGTGCAATTGTGCGGTAGTTTGAGCATTCTTTGGCATTGCCTTTCTTTGGGATTGGAATGAAAACTGATCTATTCTAGTCCTGTGGCCACTGCTGAGTTTTCCGAATTTGCTGGCATATTGAGCACAGCACTTTCACAGCATCATCTTTCAGGATTTGAAAGAGCTCAATGGAATTCCATCACCTCCACTAGCTTTGTTCGTAGTGATGCTTTCTAAGGCCCACTTGACTTCACATTCCAGGAATCTGGCTCTAGGTGAGTGATCACATCATCATGATTATCTGGGTCATGAAGATCTTTTTTGTACAGTTCTTCTGTGTATTCTTGCCACCTCTTCTTAATATCTTCTGCTTGTTATGTCCAACCATTTCTGTCCTTTATTGAGCCCATCTTTGCGTGAAATGTTCCCTTGGTATCTCTAATTTTCTTGAAGAGATCTCTAGTCTTTCCCTTTCTATTGTTTCCCTCTATTACTTTGCACTGATCACTGAGGAAGAATTTCTTATCTCTCTTTGCTATTCTTTGGAAGACTGCATTCAAATGCTACCTTAGAACACATTTATGTTTTTGGAAAATCAGTTCATAATAACCATAGCATTTAGGGATAGTCCAAAAGTCCATCAACATCAGAATAGGTAAATAAGTTGTTGAATTTTTTTACAATAAAATACCACAACCAGAATACATTTTTCATAAAGCCAACGAAGCTAAACTTTAAGTCCTTGGCTTGCCCTGATCTCTTCCTAGGCTGGCAGTAGGCTTAGCAATGTGTTCATATGAACATACATTTTTATTAAATTAAGAAAAACAACTTTTCTTATCTTTTCTCTTAATAAACACCAATACTAGTTTCAAGTCCCTCAAAATCTGTTTCAACCCCTAACCAAAATAACGTGCAATTTAATAAACTAGAGTTATGCATAATGTCTCCCAAAGAAAGGCAATGTCAAAGAATGCTCAAACTAGTGCACGATTGCATTCGTCTCACATGATAACAAAGTAATGCTCAAAATTCTCCAAGGCAGGCTTCAACAGTACCTGAACCATGAACTTCCAGATGTTCAATCTGGATTTAGAAAAGCCAGTGGAACAAGAGATCAAATTGCCAACATCTGTTGGATCATCAAAAATGCAAGAGAGTTCCAGAAAAACATCTGTTTCTGCTTTATTCACTATGCCAAAGCCTTTGACTGTGTGGATCACAACAAACTGTGGAGAATTCTTCAAGAGATGGGAATACCAGACCACATGACCTGCCTCCTGAGAAATCTGTGTGCAGGTCAAGAAGCAATAGTTGAAACTGGACATGGAACAACAGACTGGTTCTAAATCAGGAAAGGAGTATATCAAGGCTGTATATTGTCACCCTGCTTATTTAACTTATATGCAGAGTACATCATGAGAAACGCTGGGCTGGATGAGACACAAGCTGGAATGAAGATTGCTGGGAGAAATATCAATAACCTCAGATATGCAGGTAACACCACCCTTATGACAGAAAATGAAGAAGAACTAAAGAGCCTCTTGATGAAAGTGAGAGAAGAGTGGAAAAGTTGACTTAAAGCTCAACATTCAGAAAGCTAAGATCATGGCATCCAGTCCCATCACTTCATGACAAATAGATGGGGAAACATGGAAACGGTGAGAGACTTTATTTTTGGGGGGGCTCCAAAATCACTGCAGATGGTGACTGCTGCCATGAAATTTAAAGACGGTTACTTCTTGGAAGAAAAGTTATATCCAACGTAGACAGCATAATAAAAAGCAGAGACATTACTTTGCCAACAAAGTTCCATCTAATCAAAGCTATGGTTTTTCCCCTTGTCATGTATGGATGTGAGAGTTGGAATATAAAGAAAGCTGAGTCCAGAAGAATTGATGCTTTTGAACTGTGGTGTTGGATAAGACTCTTGAGAGTCCCTTGGCCTGCAAGGAGATCCAACTAGTCCATCCTAAAGGAAATCAGTCCTGAATATTCACTGACAGTACTGATGCTGAAGCTGAAAGTCCAATACTTTGGCCACCTGATGCGAAGAACCAACTCATTTGAAAAGACATTTATGCTGGGTAAGATTGAAGGTGGGAGGAGAAGGGGATGACAGAGAATGAGATGGTTGGCTGGCATCACTGACTCAATGGACATGAATTTGAGTAAGCTACAGGAGTTGTGATGGACAGGGCAACCTGGCATGTTGCAGTCCATGGGGTCACAAAGAGTCAGACGCAACTGAGCGACTGAACTGAACTAACATAATATGAATGAATTTTGCAGATATAATGAAAGAAACATAACAGAAAAGGAGCATGTAATTTATTTATTTATTTTTGATTGAAAGATAATTGTTTTACAGTATTGTGTTGGTTTATTCAAAACATCATCATGAATCAGCCATAGCTATACATATGTCCCCTCCCTGTTGAACCTCCTTCCCACCTCCCTCCACATCCCACCTCTCCAGGTTGTTTCAGAGCCCTGGTTTGAGTTCCCTGAGTCATACAGCAAATTCCCATTGGCTATCAGTTTTACATATGGTAATAATGAATGTTTCCATATTACTGTCTCCATATATCCTACCCTCTCCTTCTCCTCCTCCTCCATCTTCATAAATCCGTTCTCTATGTCTGGGTCTCCATGATTGTAAATAATTTCATCAGTACCATCTTTCTAGATTCCATATATGTGTGTTAGTATACAATATTTCTTTTTCTTTTTCTGACTTACTTCACTCTGTATGATAAGCTGTAGGTTCACCCGCCTCATTAGAACTGACTCAAATGCATTCCTTTTGTGGCTGAGTAATATTCCATTGTATATATGTACCACAGCTTCTTTATCCATTCATCTGTCAATGGACATCTAGGTTGCTTCCATGTTCTAGCTATTGTAAATAGTGCTGGAGTAAACATTGGGTTCAGATCAGATTAGATCAGTCGCTCAGTTGTGTCCGACTCTTTGCGACCCCATGAATTGCAGCACGCCCGGCCTCCCTATCCATCACCAACTCCCGGAGTTCACGCAGACTCACGTCCATTGAGTCAGTGATGCCATCCAGGCATCTCATCCTCTGTCGTCCTCTTCTCCTCCTGCCCCCAATCCGTCCCAGCATCAGAGTCTTTTCCAGTGAGTCAACTCTTCACATGAGGTGGCCAAAGTACTGGAGTTTCAGCTTTAGCATCATTCCTTCCAAAGAAATCCCATGGCTGATCTCCTTCAGAATGGACTTGGTTGGATCTCCTTGCAGTCCAAGGGACTATCAAGAGTCTTCTCCAACACCACAGTTCAAAAGCATCAATTCTTTGGTGCTCAGCTTTTTTCACAGTCCAACTCTCACATCCATACCTTACCACAGGAAAAACCATAGCCTTGACTAGACGAACCTTTGTTGGCAAAGTAATGTCTCTGCTTTTGAACATGCTATATAGGTTGATCATAACTTTCCTTCCAAGGAGCAGGCATCTTTTAATTTGATGGCTGCAGTCACCATCTGCAGTGATTTTGGAGCCCCCAAAAATAAAGTCTGACACTGTTTCCACATCTATTTCCCATGAAGTGCTGGGACCGGATGCCATGATCTTCGTTTTCTGAATGTTGAGCTTTAAGCCAACTTTTTCACTCTCCACTTTCACTTTCATCAAGAGGCTTTTTAGTTCCTCTTCACTTTCTGCCATAAGGGTGGTGTCATCTGCATATCTGAGGTTATTGATATTTCTCCCAGCAATCTTGATTCCAATTTGTGCTTCTTCCAGCCCAGCGTTTCTCATGATGTATTCTGCATATAAGTTAAATAAACAGGGTGACAATATACAGCCTTGACGGACTCCTTTTCCTATTTGGAACCAGTCTGTTGTTCCATGTCCAGTTCTAACTGTTGCTTCCTGACCTGCATACAAATTTCTCAAGAGGCAGATCAGGTGGTCTGGTATTCCCATCTCTCTCAGAATTTTCCACAGTTGATTGTGATCCACACAGTCAAAGGCTTTGGCATAGTCAATAAAGCAGAAATAGATGTTTTTCTGGAACTCTCTTGCTTTTTCTATGATCCAGCGGATGTTGGCAATTTGGTCTCTGGTTCCTCTGCCTTTTCTAAAACCAGCTTGAACATCAGGAAGTTCACGGTTCACATGTTGTTGAAGCCTGGCTTGGAGAATTTTGAGCATTACTTTACTAGCGTGTGAGATGAGTGCAATTGTGCGGTAGTTTGAGCATTCTTTGGCATTGCCTTTCTTTGGGATTGGAATGAAAACTGACCTTTTCCAGTCCTGTGGCCCCTGCTGAGTTTTCCAAATTTGCTGGCATATTGAGCACAGCACTTTCACAGCATCATCTTTCAGGATTTATAATAGCTCAACTGGAATTCCATCACCTCCACTAGCTTTGTTCGTAGTGATGCTTTCTAAGGCCCACTTGACTTCACATTCCAGGATGTCTGGCTCTAGGTGAGTGATCACACCATCGTGATTATCTGGGTCGTGAAGATCTTTTTTGTACAGTTCTTCTGTGTATTCTTGCCATCTCTTCTTAATATCTTCTGCTTCTGTTAAGTCCATACCATTTCTGCCCTCTATCGAGCTCATCTTTGCATGAAATATTCCTTTGGTATCTCTGATTTTCTTGAAGAGATCCCTAGTCTTTCCCATTCTGTTGTTTCCCTCTGTTTCTTTGCATTGATCGCTGAAGTAGGCGGGTTACATGTGTCTTTTTCAGTTTTGGTTTCCTCAAGGTATATGCTGAGGAGTGGGATTGCAGGGTCATATGGTGGTTTTATTCCTAGTTATTTAAGGAATCTCCATACTGTCTTCCATAGTGGCTCTATCAATCTACATTCCCACCAACAGTGAAAAGGGTTACCTTTTCTCCACACCCTCTCCAGCACTTATTGTTTGTAGATGTTTTGATAATAGCCTTTCTGACTGGAGTGGGGTGATATATCATTGTAGTTTTGACTTGCATTTCTCTAATAATGAGAGTTGTTGAGCATCTTTTCATGTGTTTATTAGCCATCTGTATGTCTTCTTTGAAGAAATGCCTATTTAGGTCTCTCCCACTTTTTGATAGGGTTATTTGTTTTTCTGATATTGACTTATATGAGTTGCTTGTATGTTTTGGAAATTAATCATTTGTCAGCTGTTTCACTTGCTATTATTTCCTCCCATTCTGAGTATTGTCTTTTCACCTTCTTTATAGTTCCCTTTGCTGTGCAAAAACTTTGAAGTTTAATTTGGTACCACTTATTTATTTCTATTTTTATTTCCACTACTCTAGGAGGGGGTTGTAGAGGCTCTTACGCCTGTGTTTTCCTCTAAAAGTTTTATAGCTTCCGGTATTACATTTAGGTCTTTAATCCATTTTGAGTTTATCTTTGTGTATGGTGTTAGGAAGTGTTCTAATTTTGTTCTTTTACATGTAGCTGTCCAGTTTTTCCACACCACTTATTGAAGAGGTTATCTTTGCCTCATTGTGTATTCTTGCATCCTTTGTCAAAAATAAGGTGCCTGTAGGTATGTGGGTTCATCTCTGGGCTCTCTATCTTGTTCCATTGGTCTATATTTCTGTTTTTGTGCCAGTACCATACTGTCTTGATGACTGTAGCTTTATAGTCTAAAGTCAGGAAGGTTGATTCCTCCAGCTCCATTCTTCTTTCTCAAGATTGCTTTGGCTATTTGGGGTCTTTTGTTTCCCCATATGAATTGTGAATTTTTTTGTTCTAGTTCTGTGAAAAATACCATTGGTAATTTGATAGGGATTGCATTGAATCTGTAGATTTCATTTGGTAGTTTAGTCATTTTCACAATATTGATTCTTCCAACATAGGAACATGGAATATCTCTCCATCTGATTATGCCATCTTTGATTTATTTCATCAGTGTCTCATAGTTTTCTGTATACAGCTCTTTTGTCTACTTAGGTAGGTTTATTCCTAGATATTTTATTCTTTTTGTTGCAATGGTGAATGGGATTGATTCCTTAATTTCTTTTTCTGAATTTTCATTGTTAGTATATAGGAATGTAAGTGATTTCTGTGTGATTTTGTATCCTGTGACTTTGCTAAATTCACTGATTAGCTCTACTAGTTTTCTGATATATCATTGAGGTTTTCTATGTATAATATCATGTCATCTGAAACAGTGAGTTTTACTACTTCTTTTCTGATCTGGATTACTTTTATTTCTTTTTCTTCTCTGATTGCCATAGCTAGGACTTCAAAAACTATGTTGAATAGTGATGAGAGAGGGCACCCTTGTCTTATTCCTGACCTTAGAGGGAATGCTTTCAGTTTTATACCATTGAGAATAATGTTTGCTGTGGGTTTATCATATATGGCCTTTATCATGTTGAGGTAAATTCCTTCTATGCCCATTTTTTGAAGAATTTTTTTATCATAAATGGGTGCTGAAATTTATCAAAAGCTTTTTCTGCATCTATTGAGATTTTCATATGGTTTTTATCTTTCAGTCTGTTAATATGGTATATCACATTAATTAATTTGCATATATTGAAGAATCCTTGCATCCCTGGTGCGAACTTGACTTGATCATGATTTATAATCTTTTTGATGTGTTGTTGAGTTCTGTTTGCTAGAATTTTGTTAAGGATTTTTGCATCTATGTTCATTAGTAATATTGGCTGGTAACTTTCTTTTTTTGCATGTTGTTTTTGTCTGGTTTTGGTATCAGAGTGATTGTGGCCTCCTAGAATGAGTTTGGAAGTGTTCTTTCCTCTGCAAATTTTTGAAAGAGTTTTAGAAGGATAGGCATTAGCTCTTCTCTAAATGGTTGATAGAATTCACCTGTGAAGCCATCTGGCCCTGGGCTCTTTTAGGAGTTGAGGGGAGACTTTTGATCACAGTTTCAATTTCAGGAGTATGTAATTTATGATTGTATTTAATAAAGTTTGAAAGCAGACACATCTAAATTAAGTGATTTAGGGATAAGTACAAAAATAGTAAAACCATAAAGAAGAGTTTGGAAGCAGTTATCACAGAAATCTGAACAGTGTTTGTCATTAGAAAGAAAATAAACTGGAAAGTACACTTGGGGCCCCCGTGGGTGCTGAAAAGGCTCTATTTCTAATCTTGGGGAGTGATGATTATACTGTTTTATACTGTGTATTAATCTTTAATGCTCTTTCTATCATGTGTTATATTTCACAATTTTAAAGTTAAAAATAAATACAATTTGTCTAGATGATTCTGATGAGCACCCATTGCCCTAGGCCTCTCATCCTGCTTTGCTTCTGCTGCTTGGGCCACCCAGAACCATTCTGCTACCTCTCTGACTTGCTGTTAAGTTAATGAAATATGGTTACCTAATTCTTCACATTGCTGTCCTTTCTCATCTAAATATTATTACTTTGCTCAATCTTTTTTTGTGACAAATTCACTTAAATTAGCCCATAGCCAACTAGGCCACTAAGCATATAGAATCAAACAGAATGTTCAGTCTGTCTTCTTCACTCTATGAGCTATACCTCTCTTAATGCATCTTAAGGTCACATTCAATTATTCGGCAGCCATATCACACTGCTGGTATGTTTAACATCAGCTGATACCCTTAAGCCATTTTTGCTCATGCTGCTGCTTAGCCATCTTGTTCCTTTGTAGTCTATTGTTAAGACTCATATCTTTTCTGTTCAAGTTCATCTAGTTCCATTTAGTTCACTCTTCCATTTTTTCAGCAATCTTTTCTAATGCCATCAAAATGCTTTCAGATGCTGATTCTAAGACCTTACTTCTATACTATAATTCCAAAATTTGTACCACCCATGAATTTAATAAATCACCCTTCATATTTTTCATTAAACTGTTGATTAAAAATGTAGAGCAAGGCAGAGCTAAAGAAAGAAGCCTAATGTATACTACCAGAAACAAGTCCCTCCTTTTGTCTGGTTTGTTTAAAAACACCTTTGGTACTGTGGTTCTAATAGTCATTTATCTCCTTCATTACCTTTGCAATGAATATATTTTTACTCCCTCTTTTTCACATGAGTGTCATTAGGATATTGTATGATGCTTTAATGAAATACGAATATAAAATTTTCTATTGCATCTCTTTTATCTGCCATTAGTTAGTTTGTTTATTCAACAATTATTATTAATAGAAACACTATGGATATAAAAGAGCTTCCCAGGTTGTGCACTGATAACAAATTCACCTGCCAATGCAGGAGACTCAGGAGACATGGGTTCAATCCCTGGGTTGGGAAGATCCCCTGGAGTAGGAAATGGCAACCCACTCCAATATTCTTGCCTGGAAAATTCCATGGACAGAGGCGCCTGGCGGGCTACAGTCCATACAGTCAGTCTACAGGGTCACAAAGAGTTGGAAACGCCTGAGTACGCACACAAACATGGATATAAACATGTAAGCTTCTTGCCTTCAAGTTAGGAAATAGACTTCCAAGCAAATAACTGCACCTCAGTGAGAAAAGAATGGACAGAACACAGACATTTTTAGACCATAGAGGATGACATGATTCGGTCCAGTAATGCTGAAGAAGAAATGAATTGGTCAAGTAAGACATAGTATCAGTAAATTCATACTGTGTCATCATCTTAAATCTTTTTTCTTGACTTTCAAACTCTATCTTTTCATCAAGTAAATCTTTGAAATATTCATGGAGTTAATGAACTATCTCTGGTCTAGTTTATTAATTTCACTTTTCTCCATTTGACAAAGGAGAAACATTTGCACATTTCCAGTGTTCAAATTCTCATTTGCTTAAAGGTCATCAACCATGTTTATACAGCAAATTTTCCTGGTAACTTTGAATATGATTATTTTGAGGGATATATCTTACACCCTTGCAGTTGCAAGATTCTCCCCTATTATTTCTTATTTCAAGTTGTACTTACTTTATTCTCACAGGTGTTTTCTTTACATTTTAAAATTCTTTATAAAGGACACATAAGCAAATTAGGATCTGGGGATATCTTCTTTTCTTGTATCATCCTTCACTTGATGGCATTGACTGCAAGCAGTGGCCTACCCCTTTCTTTGATCTTCTGATCTGAATGTATTCCCATAGTTTGTTGCCCTCAATATTTTCACAAGCCACAGATAATTTTCTTCATTTATCCTTCCAAAAACCAATATTCCCATCTTTGGTGATGAGTCATTTATTCTAGAGGTCCCCTTAAGCCTGACCTGACCTGCAGTGAATTTTTAATATACAATGGTTTCTTTTTCTTCAACTAGATCACTTATGACTACATAGCCAGAATTGTAATCTTGATGCTCATATCTATGTTTTTTTCTCAGTTTTTCTTTTCAAAGTTGGCTTATGAAAGTTAAAACTACATCCAACATACAAGCTACATCCAAGCTTTCCCTCCCAGTTATCATGTATTCTAGAAATAAACATTTTTCTCCTTACATGTCCAAGTCGTCTAATTTGCCACTCACTTCCCTTATTGGTCAGAATTAGAGTCAAAGGTACCGTACCCTTGAGAGTACTGCCTGTACTCTCTTTGAGGTGAAACTATGAGCAAATCAAGGCAAAAGCACGCTAGATGGCCTGCTTTATGTTTAAAAATACCTTCAAGCCAAATCTTTGGAAAACATTGCCTTGCCTCTGGGAAAACATATACATTCCACCTTCCTGAACATATATATGTTCAAGAGCCATCTTTCCTGTATCTTTAGCTATGATCTAGAAATCTAAATTCAGTTCACAGACACTATCTGCAAAGCCAGAACAGTTTTGAAATAACCACTAAACTAATTTCACTTCTGACCAATTCATGATAGCAAGTGATTTTAAGCAGCTACAGGAATAAAGGGGGAAAAGACTTTTAAGAATTTAAGAAAATAGCTAATTGTGTTTTGCCTTTCATCTTTCAAAGAAAGATAACTTTTGAACCAATCCCCTCCTCCCATGAATCCTATAGCGAGAAGTGGTAAAACAAAGGCTCAAACACATGGGCCATCCTGTGAAACAACAATTCAATCATATTTTAGTATAAAAGTCCAGCAAGCATCTTATCAACATCCATTCATTTTGGAGCAAACATTACTCTAAGCAAAATGAAATTTAATACTAGACTGTAATCATGGGTTATAATGTATTTTCACTCTAGTAGTGACTAGTCTTTGATGGACTATTGTAGATAGAGCATGAGCTTTGAAAATGGGCAGGCCTGAGTTGTCTTGCCTCCACCTCCCTGTACTCCTGTATCTTCATAGATAACACAAATAATAAAACAGATGTTGAAAAAGTTAGATAAGATAATCATATCAAATATTTATTTCAGTGTTTAATGCATAATAATATAATAAGAAGGTTTGATGCTATTATATTATTCATTCTTTCATTCAGCAGCTGGTCAATGAATGCATACTAGGTGCCAGGCACTATGCTTGGTGCTGATGGTAGAATAATCAACAAAACACATCCTCTCTTTCATTGTGGGGTTAATTCTTAATATACAAGAGAAAATTTAAATTAATGAGTATTTAATAAGTAGAGGGCATAATAAGAGTGTCTAACTGAAAACCTAGGAAAGACTTGCCAAAATATAAGGCTCTTGTTTAAACAGAGACCCAATGACAAGTAGGATTTAGCCATACAAAATGGGAGAGAACACATCCAGGAAAAGATCTGTCAGACTTAGCTTATCTTTGTAGAATTTCTTCATTTCTACACTCCTATAACAAATGAAGGACTTCCCTGGTGGCCCAGATGGTAAAGCGTCTGCCTACAACGTGGGAGACCCAGGTTCAATCCCTGGGACGGGAAGAACTCCTGGAGAAGAAAATGGCAATCCACTCCAGTATTCTTGCCTGGAAAATCCCATGGACAGAGAAGCCTGGTAGGCTACAGTCCATGGGGTTGCAAAGAGTCGGACATGACTAAGTGATTTCACTTCATAACAAATGAAAGTAGAGGATATACATTCTAGATACATTTCCCCAGATCTACTGAGTAGTTTTAAATTTCCTATGAAGATATACAAGGTTACCTATAAAATCCTTCTCAACTTATTTCCAAGAACTGAGGAAGGTAGTTTTACAACTTCTGTTTCATTGCGGTAAAAATGAAGCAGGAATTACTCCAGAAACGATGTCACCTAATTCAGTAGAATATAGTATTATATCACGAGGGGAGGCTTTCAGATTTTTATATAAGCAGAGCATCAAAATGACAATCTGTTTGTAGAAGGGACTTATGTTAAAGTGGTATTTAACTCACTGATTATGTTAAGTGGTCGTAAGCTCACTGTTTTCTATTGGAGAGCAAATATATTGAAGTAACTTTGGGAGCATCATTGAAGAAACTTTGGGAGCATCATTGAGGAATATTGAGGAGGACTGAAAGAACTTCCCCTAGATTGTCCATTGGCACAACTACTATATGCTATAAGAAGTATTGTAAAAGACAAGTAATGTAATCTCTGGCCATTAGTAAGCTCATAGGACTACTACAAGGATTTTTTAAAACATTTATTTATTTAGTTAGTTAGTTACATCGGGTCTTAGTTGTTGCAGTGCGTGGACGGTGATAATTGTGGTCTGCAGGCTTTACTAGCAGCGTGCGCACACATGGTCTTAGTTGCTCCACAGCATGTGGGATCTCGTTCTCCTACCAGCAATCAAACCCTCGCCCCCTGCATTGGGAGCATGGAGTTTTAGCCACTGGACCACCAGGGAAATTCCCGCTATAAGGATTTACTACTGTAATATAAAATGATTTCAAATACATGAAACCTTTTACACATGTATATGATTATGATATGACCTATATATGCCTTCCCAAATAAGGGCAATGCTTATTTCACATGCTAGCAAAGTTATGCTCAAAATCCTTCAAGCTAGGCTTCAGCAGTACATGAAGCGAGAACTTCCAAGTATACAAAAGAGGCAGAGGAATCAGATATCAAATTGCCAACGTTCATTGGATCATGGAGAAAGCAAGGGAATTCCAGAAAAATATCTACTTCTGTTTCATTGACTACATTGGAGTCTTTGACTGTGTGGATCCCAACAAAGTGTGGGAAATTCTTAAAAGGATGGGAACACCAGACCACCTTACTTGTCTCCTGAGAAACCTGTATGCACAGCATCAAGGAACAGTTAGAACTGGATGTGGAACATCTGACTGGTTCAAAACTGGGAAAGGAGTGTGACAAGGCTGTGTATTGTATTTAACTTTTATGCAGAGTACATCATGCAAAATGCTGGCTGGATGAAGCACAAGCTGGAATCAAGATTGCTGGGAGAAATATCAACAACCTCAAATATGCAGATAATACCACTCAAATGGCGGAAAGCAAAGAGAAACTAAAGAGCCCAAAGACAGATGGTCCATTTACCTGGACAGGACTGTTAGAAGTATCTGAAGACATTACCTGAGGTATATTTGTGGCGCTATTATTCAAAAGTCTTTGTCATTTGACATCCTGACCCTGATGGTGGGAAAGATGGAAAGTAAGAGGAGGAGGCAGCAGAGGATGAGATGATTAGATAGCATCACCAAGTCAGTGGATGTGAATTTGAGCAAACTCTGGAAGATAGTGAAGAACAGAGAAGCCTGGTATGCTGCAGTCCATGGGATCACAAACAGATGAACAGGACTTAACGACTGAACAACAACAACAATGGTTATGATAACATAAAAGTATCAATCAGAGAAACTTTTGGATATATATGTATGTCATATAGGGACTCTATATGACAATATAGACAATTATATTTATAATTATATAGATATAATAATATAGAATACATCATGAGAAATGCTGGGCTGGAAGAAGCACAAGCTGGAATCAAGATTGCCAGGAGAAATATCAATAACCTCAGATATGCAGATGACACCACCCTTATGGCAGAAAGTGAAGAGGAACTCAAAAGCCTCTTGATGGAAGTGAAAGAGGAGAGTGAAAAAGTTGGCTTAAAGCTCAACACTCAGAAAATGAAGATCATGGCATCTGGTCCCATCACTTCATGGGAAATAGATGGAGAAACAGTGGAAACAGTGTCAGACTTTATTTTGGGGGGCTCCAAAATCACTGCAGATGGTGACTGCAGCCATGAAATTAGAAGATGCTTACTCCTTGGGAGGAAAGTTATGACCAACCTAGACAGCATATTAAAAAGCAGAGACATTACTTTGCCAACAAAGGTCTATCTAGTCATGGCTATGGTTTTTCCAGTGGTTATGTATGGATGTGAGAGATGGACTGTGAAGAAAGCTGAACGCTGAAGAATTGATGCTTTTGAACTGTGGTGTTGGAGAAGACTCTTGTGAGTCCCTTGGACTGCAAGGAGATCCAACCAGTCCATCCTAAAAGATACCAGTCCTGGGTATTTGTTGGAAGGCCTGATGTTAAGGCTGAAACTCCAATACTTTGGCCACTTCATGCCAAGAGTTGACTCATTGGAAAAGACCCTGATACTGGGAGGTATTGGGGACAGGAGAAGAAGGGGATGACAAAGGATGACACGGCTGGATGGCATCACCGACTCGATGCACATGAGTTTGGGTACACTCCAGGAGTTGGTGATGGACAAGGAGGCCTGGTGTGCTTCAATTCATGCGGTCGCAAAGAGTTGGACATGACTGAGTGACTGAACTGAACTGAATAATATAGATATGATAATAATAGTGTATTATGCTATTGAATTAATGGATAAATGTCAGTGAAAGTAATTATGTATTTCAAGCTGGATAGTGGAAATGACTTAGGTATTTGTTAAAGAGTTATTTTCCTGCTCTCTGGTAAGGAGAACTCAGGATGTCAAATGACAAAGACTTTTGAATAATAGCACCACAAATATACCTCAGGTAATATCTTCAGATACTTCTAACAGTCCTGTCCAGGTAAATGGACCATCTGTCTTTGGGCCAGAGGAAAGCTGCCAACAACTCTGGAAACACTCTATGGGAATTTTTGTTTCAAGTTCTGAGATGGATTTGGGTTTTAAAGATAGGAGTGAATAGAAGGGAGGAGTCCAAAACCAGTCAAAGGATAAAGGTGATATTTATTACACAAAATAATAATTGACAATTTTTAAACATTTATGGAAAAATATAGGTTACAACTTGCTTTTCTTATTCTCAAAATATTAACTTTTTAGTAGCATTTATTCACTTTTTAATGTTGTTTAAGATCAACTTTTACATGAAAATTATAGTTTTATACAAAAGTGAGAAAAAATCATTGCAGTCTGAATATTTGGCAAGATATTCATGGTATGAATACAAGCTTTGCTTTATGTTTAATGAGCCTAATCTCTGGAGAAATAATTAATGAAGAAAAGCACCATAAATCCAGTGGTCCTCAACTCTGTGTGAGCTGATAAGTTATATGAGGTATTTTCAAGAAATACCAATACTCAGTCCCCACGTCAAACCAACCAAGTGAGGATCTCAACTGATCAGCTCTAGTATTCAATGTTTCTTAGGCTGTTGATTTCAATGAATAGCTTAGATTTAGTACTACTATCTGTACTTTATAAACCAAAGTTACAAAGTAGTGAGAAAAACTGCCCCACTTGTAATTCATCCTTTCCTCTGCCTCTTATTTTTACTGGAATCATGTTCAGCTCTATGAATAGGATGAGACATCATTCTTCAACGGTGAAAACTAAACAAGGTTGACTTGCTCCAGTCATTCTTCAGTCGGCCAGGTCAATCATGTGTTAATGTCACTGAACAAATGGCATTGCTTCCTCTGTATCAGTTCCTACATTGATGAGGTGAATCATGGCCACTTTTAGTTATTTTAAGATCCAAGAGCATATATGGAAATATTTGGGTCTTTGACCTTGTCATTTCAGTCAAATTTCAATTATGGTAACTATATTCTGCTTACCTCATTTCCCCATGATTTTTCAAGGTCATTGTTTCTTTCTTTCTTCTTTCTTCCGGTCTTTTCTTTTTAAAATTACACCCAAAGCTTCCTGTTCTCAGTTGCATATATTGAGAAACTATAATGGTTTCAATTCAGCTAGAAATAATCATTCTAAATGGTCTAATTTTTAATTTAGGATAAAAGACTATAAAAATAAGCAAGAAAAATATCAGAGATGGATGAAATTGACACTTTACCTAATCAATAAAGCGATTTTCTTCCCCAGTGAGTCTTTATTTCATAAAGGTTCTTTCCTTTTAAAGCCTTTGAGAAAATCTGGATGAAAAGGAAAAAGGATGCTTTAACTTCTCTAATCATAATCTTAATGGGAATTTGTATAACACTTCACAGTGTATAAAGAACTTTCACATACGTTGCCTAATTTTATCTTTCCCCTAGACAGTCACAGAAGATGTTTTCATCTGTTTGAGGGATAAATAAATTGAAATGAGATTAATATTTCAGTGGTGTAAATATATATCTAGGGATATAAGTGGGCTTCCCTGATGGCTCAGATGGTAGAGATTCCGCTATAAGTACATGAGATTAAAAATTTTGGTGATATAAAGGATATATGGCAAACAATCTTTTACAAATAAAACATGCTGCTCTTAATTGTACATTCCATATAGCCACTTGATTCTCACAGAATACTTTCATTGATTTCTGCCAAAATTTTGAATTCATATTTAAGTCGCAATTGTCAAACAGATGTATTTCTAATAGGAATATTGGTTAGCATTCTCATATGGTAATGAGTAAGATTAAAGTAAAACAACAAAGGTGTGTTGTCCTTTGTCAATGATATAGGAAAAACTTCATTGAAATCATATAACACTTTTTAATTTTCTGTGCTTTTCATAATGTAATTGGCTATCGACAAGACACACTTTAATTCTAATAGCATTGTTAATATTTTCTCCATTACTTTCTTAAGTCTAGGCAATTAATAAAACAAAAAAAAAATCAAAATCAAGCACCAATTTATAGCATTTGCTAAGTTCCATGGTACAAATACTCCCTCCCTGACTGATTTCAAGTTATCAAAGTAGTATCACTGAGTGCAGAGTTAGGAAGAAATGTGCAGTAGCAATTTATATAGTATTTCCAACATACAGATACAATAGATATAAATAACATCCAGAGCACATGAAATAACAAGATGTAGTAAGATAAATAGGAAATGATAAATCTTGAGCATTCCTTACCTTTGTTTTTAATGTAATTTTAGCTTACTGTTAAATTTAATATATAAATAGTATTTATTATATAATATATAATATACAATAATTTAATGTATATATATAATGTATAATTTATATGATTTAATTTTTAACAACTGGCATTCAAGATTGCTGAAAATTTCATGTGTTAGTATGAAACCAGCTGCAGCACACCGTTGGCATACTCCGTTAAGAAGACTCAACACAAAACACGTTAACACCCAGTGTCTGATCACATGAGTCATAGTCCTTCCAGGCTGACTGTCTTGAACCCCTTCTTCCCTGCCTGCCTTCTCTTGGCATGAACATTTGACTCTGTCTCTTCTTAGAATCGTTTTCCCATGAGTTTGTCCTTTACCAGGCACCTCACCCAGAACTGATTTAGTTTAGGCATTTGGTCTTCCTAGCGTGACTCTCAACTTTTCCCAAATAATAGGAATTAGATTTGCTTCCATTTCAAATGTGCTCTCTAATTCACAAACCCTTACTTCCCTCCCTGCCCCACCACTCCCAGTGGATATACAGAATAGTGGGAAGGATTCAACACCCAATTTACATAGCTAACATTAGAAACTTTAAAGTTAAGGCCATGTCTCCTAGTTCAGTGTTTAGGCACCATTTTTAAAAACATATATTTTAAAATAAGAAGAAACTAATTGACAGAAGAAATAATTCTCACTTTTTAACCTATCTCTCTCCCCATCCCAGGCTAGTGGAAATGATTGTAAAAGGATTAACAAGATATAAGAAAGAGAGAAAAGATCTCTATCTCCTAAGTCTTTATATAAGTAGTATACATTGTTATACATAATATAAATCTGAAAATATATTTTATATATAGTATTATCATATATTCCTAAAAATATTTTATTGATGTCAAGTTTTATTTGAAATTCTAGTTTCAGAATCATGATATTTTGTTCACCTTGAGATATAATTTATATTTTTAAACCCTCTTGAGTATGACTTAGTAGTTATGTATGGATGTGAGAGTTGAACTGTAAAGAAAGCTGAGCTCCAAAGAATTGATGCTTTTGAACTGTGGTGTTGGAGAAGACTCTTGAGAGTCCCTTGGACTGCAAGGAGAGCCAACCAGTCCATCCTAAAGGAAATCAGTCCTGAATGTTCATTGGAATGATTGATGCTGACACTGAAGCTCCAATACTTCGGCAACCTGATGTGAAAAGCTAACTCATTAGAAAAGACCGTGATGCTGGGAAAGATTGAAGGCAGGAGGAGAAGGGGACGACAGAGGATGAGATGGTTGCATGGCATCACCGACATGATGGACATGAGTTTGAGCAAGCTTCAGGAGTTAGTGATGGACAGGGAAGCCTGGCGTGCTGCAGTCCATGGAGTCACAAAGAGTCAGACATGACTGAGAGACTGAACTGAACTCAGTTTGACACCCTTTCAAATTATGTAACATTTAACTTAGATGGATAGCTCCTATATTGAATCGCAAGAAGTTTTAGATTTAGGGAAACTTTGAAGCAAAAGAAGAGTAATAATATCAACTCATTACAGACCAAAAAGTTTTTAAGACTCTCATTATAGTAAGTTAAAAGTCACAAAAGAAAAGAAATATATACATATATTTGAGCATATATATTTATAGTTAAGAATACTGTTTCTTTAGTTATATCATAAAATATAAATTCCTTAACAGAAATAACCTGTGACCTGTGAGCAGTTTTCTAAGAGATACTGAGATGCTATCTCCCAGGCTCAGAGTCCTAAACCTTACCACAAAATAAAATAACTCTCTACTTTCAGGTTGACTGTATTTTTTAGTCGACAGTTTTCGTGACCAACACGAAGGGACCCAGAGCAGAATTCTCTTCTCTACCTGAACTCTATGAGAAACCAGAGCCATGGTACCAGCAGAGGCTCCTTGTGCTCATCCACTTCCTGGGGAGTTTGGGTTGGATTTGAATAAGTCTCTCCTGGTCCTCAGATCTCTGGTTGAGATCCTGATTTTTTATTTGATGGGAGTATAGCAGCTATCTGCCCCCTCTCAGTAGGGTACTAGTGGGTAGCCGGTGGGAAGACACTGGGAAATACCCACCCAGGCTCGGTTGGAAGATACCAAGAGAATTCCCACCTAGTTGAAACACACTGAGAGCGGGAGGGAGTCAGTTAAGGACACTCAGGGCTTGGTTGAAACATAGCAAGAAAACACCTACCTATGGAAAGGCACAGGTTGGGGCAGGCTCGGTTTTTACTGAGAAAAACCCGGGGCTTGGTTGAAAGACACCGAGGTGGCTCTGTTGTAGAAAAATGTAATCAATGGAGCTCACACTTGAAAGTAACTAGTTAACTGGAGAAATTAAATCTTGCCCTAAATATTGAGGGGGCTCTTTAATGCACGGGCAGTTAAAAATTAAAAGCTGGCCTGATAGAATCTTGAGCAAGGCCTTATAGAGAGAAGCTCAGATTTCTGTGTCTTTGAGATGTAAATATCCTATCTGATCTTCCTAGGTTGTACTATTGTGTGTTTTTTTGTTTATATTAGGCCTATAAGAGGTCTTTTTGCATTCTTAATTGGTGGCCAAACGATGACCCTTTTAAAATTACAGAAATTAAAAATTATTAAATCTAGAGTGCTCTTATTGTAAATAGCTGTTTTGTTGGTAACCTATAAAACAAAAGTCAAGTTAACTTAAGAACTTTTCTGAATGAGAAAAACCAGTTTAGGAGGCTTCTTTGAGGCCTTCTCAGCGGGTGTTACAGATACTAATAAGAGCAATTAAGAATATCAGCAAAAAACTTGGGAAAAAATATCTAGCTATTATTTCAATAAGGTAAAAAATTTTTTTCTTTTTAAAAAAAGGAGTTATCACAAATGAATTTTAAAAAATTCTTTGGATGGTTATTTAAAATGGAATAAATAAAACAGATTTTATGATGATTAAAACAATATTTCATATTACTACGCTACCTAAAGTTGGCTTCCCTGGTGGCTCAGACTGTAAAAAATTCGGCTGCCAGTGCAGGAGACCCAGGTTCGATCCTTAGTCAGAATGATCCCTTGGAGAAGGGAATGGCAACCCACTCCAGTATTCTTGCCTGGAGAATTCCTTGGATAGAGGAGCCTGGCAGGCCTCAGTCCATGGGGTCACAAAGAGTCGGACACGACTGAGTGACTAACACTTTCAACCTGTGACCTCCCCTAAGTCTTGACAACTAATCATCTGCTTGGCTTTATTTCTTACTGTTTAATTTATCTGACATAAAAATGGAAATAGCTACATTGGTCTCACACTAAACAAAGGTTCCTTAATAAGAAATGGAAGATGATCTGAATAACAATATCAGTTGATCTGATTTAAATATAATTTATAAGTTTAAGCTTGTCTAGGCAACATTAAAAAAAAAACTCTGCTTGGGATTAAATGATCCAGTGAGAATCTTACATGTCTCCAACCACCTCAGTACTCTAGATATTTAGATTCAAAACTGGACACACTTCAGTGCATTTATAATTCTTAATAGCTGCTGTTGTTCCTATATAAGACTCCCTGGAGAAGGAAATGGCTACCCACTCCAGTATTCTTGCCTGGGAAATCCCATGGACAGAAGAGCCTGGTGGGCTACAGTCCACAGAGTTGCAAAAGAGTTGTACGTGACTTAGCAACTGAGCACGACTATACGAGTCTAAAAGATCAGGAAAACTATTAATAGTCAAGAAACATACAGCTTTCAAATATTACATAAATATTTTGAAGGCCCTGACTGTGTTTTCATATCAATAAATTTAAATTACTTTTACATGATTTCCTGCTTTCCCACATATGGTTTGGTTTTGTTGTTGCTATTGGCTGTATTCATCAAGGTTTGGAAAACATTGTCTTTACTTGACAGAGTGTATGACTTATTAGGTATCCATAGTTTTAGTCTTGCTCTAGAAACTACTGAACAACCTGATTTTAAATATACTAGATTTCCCCAAATCTACCTCCTGACTTTTCTATTCACATCCTAAGAATAAATCAGTTCTTTAAGAGTATTATTTGGGAGAAGGCGATGGTACCCCAGTCCAGTACTCTTGCCTGGAAAATCCCAGGGACGGGAGAGCCTGGTGGGCTGCCATCTATGGGGTCGCACAGAGTCGGACACGACTGAAGCGACTTAGCAGCAGCAGGAGCAGCAGCAAGAGTATTATTTATTTGCTTTTTTAGGGCAGTATCTACAAGTCTGATTTTGCTTCCCAGGTTAGTATCCCAACACTCACATTTTCTCTAAAATATGCCAACTTTTAAAATTTCTTCTCTATGATAGCTTTTCACATATATGAATTAGACTTGCTGATCTAAGACAATATAATTTAGATATGCAATATGTAAGAAAGTATTCACTCTTTTTACAAAGTCAAAAGGAAGGATCAGCTTGAATGATAACTAGGAGACAGAAACTACTTACTGAAGAGTTGGAATGCAGACTCCTTAGAAGATAATTATCATAAGGCCTCTGGCAGCTGATTGGTTAGTGCTAATCAATGAACATCTGCATATCTATATAACTGGAATGTTTAAAGCATTTAGATTTGTATAGAAGCCTATAGTATCTAAAACTTTCTTCCAGATGTATTCTAGAGTAACTAATCTTGTTAACTTAGTTGTTAATCTAAATTGGACTTTTCATCTCAGTTTTCTGGGACCAGATCTTCTATACTCTAAAGATGCACTGTCTAATAATGTTAGCCACTAACCAAATGTAGCTTAGATTACATTAATTAAAATTAGATAAAATTTAAAAAGTCATTTTCTCAGTATCATTAGTCACATTCCAAGTGCTCAGTACTTCATGTCTCTATGGCTACTTCATTGGAGGAGAGTGAAGTCAGAACGTTTCTATCATTGCAGAAAGTTCTACTGGATGGAACTCATCTATGACTTCCATGTTTTAAAGCTTATTTAAATAGCTGAGGTGCATTTTTTTTCCCTCATCTGTTACTGCCCAAATCAGGTTATTAAAAGGAAGAAATCGGGGAGACTCAGAACTCAAATTTCATCCTACCCGTTCCCAACCCAACAGTAGTGCCAGCCCAAACTCAGGAGGCTTCAGTCTGCACTAAAACACCTACAAAACATTTGATCTTATATATACTAATCGCAAACAGCCGGACACAACTTAGCAACTGAACAACAACAATACTAATCCCAGGAGACATATGTTTCCCTTCCTCTCTCTGATCTGAAAGTCTCACAGGAGATAAGGTCATGTCCAATGATGATTTGGACCTATCTCCCAAGTGGCTTCAGTAATTCAGATGGACTCTGCCCCCAGCCTAAGCGAAGGTTCTTTCCTCTGTGCCTTTGTAAATGCATCTTGTGCTTGTGTTCAGTTGCTAAGTTGGGTCCAACTCTTTTGCAATCCCATGAACTGCAGCCTGCCAGGCTCTTCTGTCCATTGGGTTTTCTAGGCAAGAATACTGGAGTTGGTTGCCATTTCCTACTCCAGGGGTTCTTCCCAACCCTGAGATACAACCTGTGTCTCCTGCATTGGCAGGTGGGTTCTTTGCCACTGAGCCACCTAGGAAGCCTAAATGCAGCTGTGCTCAGTCGCTTCAGTTGTGTCCAGCTCTTTGTGATCACATGACTGTAGCCCACTAGGTTCCTCTGTTCATGAAATTCTCCAAGCAAGAATACTGGAGTGGGTTGCCATTTCCTTCTCCAGGGGATCTTCCTGACCCAAGGATCAAACCCGTATCTCTGTCTCCTGCATTGGCAGGCAGGTTCTTTACCACTAGCATCAATAATAAAGCCCAGATACATCTAACCTGTCTTTAAACACGTGTTTTTGTAATTATGTATTTGCGTGTCTGCCACCTCCACCAGATTGTGACTGAATCTTTGTGCCTCATAGAGTCTTTATATGGTGCCTGGCATAAGTCTGGCATGAGTTCCATAATGATGAAAAAAATGAGTGAATAAATTATCTGGGACTCAACCACTCCCAGATTTTCTACAAGTGGTTACCTTTTCTCAAAACTCTGAGGTAACCCATTCATTCCTTCTCCTCTCCTATGTTAGTTCCCACTCACAGTCACTAGGAAGTGTCCTCATACAGGCAAAGTGGTTCTTTACTTTATTTGAATATGTATTTGTATTCGTGAAGTGTTTAGCTTAACAGTGGGATCCTGGTTTTCCTGACAGTGGCAAACTCATGAGTCAGAATTCTGCTCTCCCTCTGTCTGTGCCATGAATGGTATGGTACTGTGCTCCTGTAGTCCACCTGCAGGTCTCGTGGATTGGAGTCTTCAGAGCAATCGAGTTGAATGGAATAGAGTCACAGGATGGTTAGGTAATTATAGCCTGCCTGCCCCATTCCTGTCTTTCAGCTCTACAAACCTTGCTATAGTCGTATTTTCTTTAGAAGCACAGAGTCCTAACCACCGGACCACCAGGGAAGTCCCATATATTTTCTGAATACTGCTTTCAAGAAACCAAAAAGTCATTGCTTAGTCAGTCCTCAGGTAAGAGCATATAGTTAAAAGCTGAAGTACTGGACTTCTCTTGTGGCTTAGCTGGTAAAGAATCCACCTGCAAACAGGAGACCTGGGTTCGATCCCTGGGTTGGGAATATCCCCTGGAGAAGGGAAAGGCTACCTACTCCAGTATTCTGGCCTGGAGAATTCTTGAGGTCGCAGAGTTGGACACGACTGAGCGACTTTCAGGTTCACTATCAAGTATTTATAGACTCAGAAATAAGAGATTAGATGCATGGAAAAATGGGGGGGGGGCGGATACAGGGACAAAGACAGACAGATGTTTGAAATTCTCCTAATACACACAGGAAAAACAAAAGGAAAATTAAATTCCAAATTGGTACTTTTCCCACAAATTACAGTTCATAACAGTCCACAGACTTTGAAATGCTGTTATTTTCCACAGTTCATTTTATAGATGAGAAAAACTAAATGTAAATGTACTTAAAATGTAAGGTAACAGAATCATTGGGATTTTCCAAATAAGTTATTAACTAAAACTTAATTTTCCAAAACAACCTGAAAAAACAGTGGTATTATTTCAAAATACATGTTATTAGAAACTGTGTATGGTTCACACACGTGTGTGCTTCCTCCAACTCAAAGTAGGCAAAAAAATTTTATTTCTTTTAAAAGCCTTTGCCTCTTGAGGCAAATTATAAATATCATTGGTCCTCCACAAAAGTAATGCTCAGGCTTATTTTTCTCACTGTCTTATTTTTTGCTTCATATTTCTAGAGTCATACCATAGGGGTTCACAGGATGTGTACTGTTTAATAATAGAAAGCGCAAGTATAGTGAAAATGTTTCCAGGTTCTTTTCTCTTCTCAGGGTAAATTTTTCAGCACTGGAGAGTGCCAGGAGCTTGCTTGATGTGACAATAATAGACTCTATAATAAGAAATCCTGGTTCTCTAAATGTGGTTTTATTTATTTTCCACCATTCCTGTGAGGTAGGAGAAGGTATAGTTTTCTGAAGTTTAATAAGACATCTAGATATAGAATATAATTGAAACGGAAATCGTTTAGGCTCACTGACTCCTGCTCTACCAAAATTAAAGAAGACAATGAACCCTGATGTATGCTTGGGCCCAGCCAGGTTTGAGTTTATGTGAGGTCACTGCATCTTGACCTTATGGGGAGAATGTTAAGGTACATTCGACTGGGACTATATTATTCACTCAAAAAAAAAAAAAATTCATTGAGTCCAGGACTTAGGTATTATTATTCAAAGGCAATAAAATAGAGCCTTTGCTCTCAAAAGGGATCAGGAAGGGAGGAGGGCACAGATAATGATACTATCTCAAGATAATTGATTACTATGGTTTGGGCAAAAATGCTACAGGCACACTTAATTCTACTGAAGAGAAAACTAAAATAATCACATCTTTCTCTGTCAGCTTTGAAGAGAATAATAGTTCATCCTGAAGAAAGAGTGGGAGGAAGAGAGCACACAGAAGCATGAAAAGTCCAGGAACTTTCCACACTTTTGTTTCAGTACAAAATTTCTATTAAAAAATTGCACTTATAGGTATTGTTTATATATATTCAATTATGCATTTTAAAACTGAGCATGTGGTGAGCATAATTCTGAGATTTTCTTAGGTACTTCTTTTAAAGGGGAAAAGAGAAGAAAAATACACTTCAACCCTTCTTCTAGAAGAGAAAAGCTGAATTTACCACAGATGGATAGAAAGGAAATACATATTTAATACATTATTGAACATATTAAAATGCAATATTTTAAAATGTTATAATACTTAAAAATATTGACTCTCCTATTTAGACATTCCTAACTTTATTAATTAGATATATCTTTACAAGAAAAAGATAATGTTTTTAGATGACCAAATCTTAGTGTCAGCTCTGCAAGAATTAAATCTGCAGTGGCTATGTTTCTTTTTTGTCCCCAGTCCTGTGTTTTTTTCAGCAGCATCTTTAACAGGAGTATCTTGCCTATAGAGAATGAAGAGTCTCTCTAAGGCAAGTGGCCGGGTAGACTCAAAGAGTGAGAGGTGCTCCCTTCTGAAGACATGATGAATGTGGCCTTAAGGAACTGATTTATACTACAAAGGGCTTCCTCTTCAGTCAGGTAGATGGATACAGGCTCCACTGTGGAAACATGATCTCTTTTAAAACATCTGTACAAACAGCCCTTTCCTATGATCACAGAGTCACACCATGAGACACCATCATCCTTCTACCTCAATAGACTATTCTGTTAAGGTCATGTTTGAATTGGGGCTTCCCTTGTGGCTCAGCTGATAAAGAATCTGCCTGCAATGAGGGAGACCTGGGTTTGATCCTTGGGTTGGGAAGATCCTCTGGAGAAGGGAAAGGCTACCTACTCCAGTATTCTGGCCTAGATAACTGCATGGACTGTATTGTCCATGGGGTCGTAAAGAGTCAGACACGATTGAGCAACTTTCACTCACTTGAATTTGGGGGTGGGGAAGTCACCTGTCAGGCTGATTCTATACTGGTGCAGACAAAGGTAGAGGGCACTCTTTGTCTTAAGGAACAATGTCTAGCTTTTTGCATTTGTGTTAAGTTGTAATTGTGGTCTCATAAGCACAAAAGCTGACACTTTCTAGTTCTGATTTATGACCATTTTTCAACCTTGACTTGACATTCAATTCCTCTAACTGTGAAGGGAGATAAAAACATTCTCGTCACAGGGTATTGATGTGAAATAAGCTAAAAGTGGTATGCATCTTTCAAATACTAGGTGTTTATTGTTGATTAAATACCTATTTATTCATGTATTCACCTAACTAATATTTGTTATGAGCCATTAGTCATTCCCCTTATCTGTACCAAAGAGTCAGAAGGTTACAGAAATTTGCAAGTTATCACATCGGAGATCTTTGAATTCATGCCTGTCTCTCAACCAGTTCTTAAGCGTATATAGTTCATCTGTGGACTTGATGGTAAACAGATCAAAAGGAGGTCCCCTAAAATCACATAGCTGGTGAGTACCTGGACAAGATTGTAATCATGGTGTCAGACTCCAGGGTTCTCTTTTACTTCTCTTCTTGTTCTACTCTGCTCCATAAGTAGCCTTGAGAGGACTAGACAGTTGCTCAAATTGAGGACAGTGATTGGTTTATTGGAATTTTACAAGAAATTTGAACCCGGGCTGTCATGCCTATGGTAAGAGTTCCTCTTCTGAATTTAAGCTTCTTAAGTTTAACAAGGTAAACTCAGGTGTCTTCCAGCCCTAAAATGCTATGGTATATAATTCTTTCACACACTGGACTTACCACCAGTCCAAAAAAATATTTGAGTGTCTACTCTGGATTTTCCAACTCCAAAGGGTATACAGGGTTTGAATAACCTCCAAACTCATTGTCCTTGCTCGCCCTATAGTAGGCATGCTTCAAGTTTCTTTGCAGTGAACAAGTTCTCCACCTAACATCTAAAAACCCAAGACCTCAAACATCAGTTCAGTTCAGTTCAGTCACTCAGTCATGTCCAACTCTTTATGACCCCATGAATTGCAGCATGTCAGGCCTCCCTGTCCATCACCAACTCTCAGAGTTTACCCAAACTCATGTCCATCGAGTTGGTGATGCCATCCAGCCGTCTCATCCTCTGTCGTCCCCTTCTCCTCTTGCCCCCAATCCCTCTCAGCATCAGGGTCTTTTCCAATGAGTCAACTCTTCGCATGAGGTGGCGAAAGTACTGGAGTTTCAGCTTCAGCATCAGTCCTTCCAATGAACACCCAGGGCTGATCTCCTTTAGGATGGACTAGTTGGATCTCCTTGCAGTCCAAGGGACTCTCAAGAGTCTTCTCCAACACCACAGTTCAAAAGCATCAATTCTTTGGCACTCAGCTTTCTTCACAGTCCAACTCTCACATCCGTACATGACCACTGGAAAAACCATAGCCTTGACTAAATGGCCCTCAAACATAGACTGATTCATATACAATCCATAAGCTCAGATATGCACTATGAACTCATATAATTAAAGAAATAGTATTTCTCAAAACATAGGCATACATGCAACCATACTCACAAAGCAAATAATACACATTCACAGCTGTAGCTTACTTACATACACATTTGGGGGAAGTCCATGAGATAAGTGGTAGAAGAGAAGATGAAGAAGAATCAGCAGTGACTCATACATCATCCTCTTCTGCATAGAAGTACTAATAGTCTATAGTTAGTCAATGACCAAAAAGGAGTAGTCATCCTGATGATGGAATTTCAACCATGATCCCCAAGTTAGCTCTGTTGTTGTTGTTCAGTCACTCAGTTGTGTCTGACTTTTTGCTACCTCATGGACTGCAGCACTCCAGGCTTCCCTTTCCTTCACTACTATGTCCCAGAATTTGATCAAACTCATGTCCATTGAGTCGGTGATGCTCTACCCTTACACAGAGTAATTACACATAAAGTCACATAAGCCCCAGGATCTTGGTTGGCTTTCTTGTTGCTAGGCAGAATTTGGATTCTGTCTCTGGCTTGGGGACTGATGTGTGACATGGGGCAGACTCTTTGCCTTTTTATCATACCTGAAAAATGAGACGTTTGAGAAAATGAAAAGGTTGGAACTAGGTAAACTCAGGTCTCTCCCAGCCCTAGAATGCTATTGTATATAATTCTTTCACACATTGCACTGTCCCCAGATTTCACTTCAAAAAGCTTCTCCCCAAGGTAGTACGGCTTCTCTATCCCAGTTATGTAAGCTCAAATTTTAGGCTTTCTCAGCTTACTATGGAAGGTACCACTAGGCTAGGTGGCAGTAACGGTAAAGAACCCACCTACCAATACAGGAAACATAAGAGACACAGTTTCAATCCCTGGGTCAGGAAGATCCCCTGAAGAAGGAAATGGCAACCCACTCCAGTATACTTGCCTAGAGAATACTGTGGACAAAGAAGCCTGGCAGGCTACAGTTCATGAGGTCACAAAGAGCTGGGAACAACATAGTACACACGCACATGGCAACTGAATTATTGCCTTGATATTTCTTATTGAAGATGTTTGTATCTATTAATACTACTTAGCTGTGCACCTTGAGGCAGTGATTGGTGAGGCAAACAGACTTCCATTTTGAATAAATCTTTCCATGTTTGAGCAGTTCCTAATTACTTTATGTGATAAAAGAGTCTGAAAATGTTTCTACATGAGAAAATGACTAGACCTTTGCTTTGCTAGTAATAGCAATTTATAACTTTTATTCTTTTAAGGTGAGTTTACTAGAAATAAAGTCTCACCTCAGGCTTCAGGAAAATGCCTGGAGCTTTAAAATCGTCAGTTTTCTAAATCTCCTCTGAACTTGCAAGTGCAGAGGGCTTGGTTTCAATTCAGCATCTGTATGTAACTTTCTTCCTCAAAGGTCAAGGTCAAACTGTAGCATCTCTGTGTCTCAAGCATATGCCTGTGAAATATGGGACTCTTACTACTGGGAAATTTGCCAAACAAAGCATAAATTAGAACTTTGTCAGGAGAAAACCCATAAATGATTTGACTCGAGTTTTCAAGTCTACATATAACTATATCAAGTCAACAAGCACTTTTTAACCCATTTCAGTGCACCCAATACTGTGTTTCATACTCACTGCTGGGGACTGAAACAAAATAAGAACTGAAAATACTGGTTCTTGGACTTCCCTGGTGACCCAGTGATTGAGAATCCACCTGCCAATGCAGGGGACATAGGTTTGATTCCTTGTCGGGGAGGATTCCACATGCTGTGGGACAACTAGGCCTCTGCACCACAACTACAGAAGCCTGTACCCTAGAGCCCATGCTCCAAAAGAGAATAGCCCCCACTATCCACAACCAGAGAAAGCCCCTGTGTAACAAAGAAGACCCAGCACAGCCAATAATAAAATAAATAAATAAATAATTTTTTTTAAAAAGTCTCAACATCATCATTCAAGAAGAAAAAATTTTTTTTCAAATACTGCTTCTTTTTAAAGAGAGAAATCCACATAGAAGTAGGTGCCTACAGCCTCAGCCAAACCCTATTTAAATTACCTCCTATCTTGGGACCACCCTTGACTTAAAGGAAGTAGAGATGAGTGTGTGCTCTGAGATGGTTTAACTGTGGCCTGCTCAGTAAAGATTCTGAGCCCCAAGCCTATTTTCTGAGTTCCCTCTTTGCCCAGTTCTCCCACAGCTGGGTCAACTAATTTCATCTTCTGCAGATCCAGCCTATTTATTTTCAGAGCAATTGGAGTTTTAGAGGCTATAAATAAGTGGCCTCTGGCCCAATGCCTCCATTCATCCAGGATTATTATAACAGCCCTTTTCAGATATGGGGCATAGGCGGTGTGTCCTGGGCTACCCTCGCTATGATCTAAACCAGAGCCATTTTCTACTCTTTCCAGATCTTGACTTCCTTATCTCAGCCTTAATCCTACCCCAAATTCCAGCTAACAGCAATTTATCAAAAATCAGTTCTCTGAAGAAGCAATTTTCTGAATGACTAATTCACTGAATTTAATACATTTATCAACATATCAACAATTTTTTAGAGAAATTTCTTTTTGAGTATATTAAATGAATTTGGATATATTCTTTGTGAATATATATTTGAAAATATATTTTAGTTGAATATGATCAAGCATATGTTGTTGTTTATTTGCTAAGTCATGTCCAGCATTTTTTGTGACCCCATGGAATATATTTCTTATAAACTTATTCTTCATAAAAATATTCATAAGAAAAAATAATGACACATATGACCTCCAGCATTTAATAAATTGAGCATTATTTAAAATAAAGCTAGAGTGAAACATTAATAAATTTTAAAAAAACTGTTGATCTGTCTGAGCTTTTGATAATCAGCAGCTTGATTAAATGGTTAAATTTGACAAATTGATCTTTTAGTAAACTGGCTTTCTGCAAAATAAATTTTGGTGAAAGAATCTAGATTGACCACGGTTCTGTGTCTGTGTTTCCATGGACAGACTGATGGCTAACCTTCCTGGATTTCTATTTCCTTCACCATCCACCTGTGGCTGAACTCAGCTACGTGGCCTCAGGTGTTGATGGGAGAATGGATGCCACTTCCTGAATAGCTGAGATTTACTCATGTGACTGAAATGCCTTTGCTGGCTATCTTATATCATCAATGTACTCAACTCCCCTTCTCCTCACTCCCTCCTGCTCAGCCTCACTGGCAAATTTCAAGATGCAACAGAGCCAAAGGCCTGTCCTCTTTTTCTTTCAAACTTGAAGTTTTTAAATGTTAACTTGTCTTTCATAGTAATGCCAGAGTTCTAAGAATTCTTGAAACCCAAAGGGAAATATCAACTTCCTGTGTTGAAAAATACTTTCCGGGCTTTTAACAGAATAAGCTCTGTTGGAAGATGTCTTATTGTTTGGAGTATGATGGAAGTAGTTGGGCAGGAAAATAGGTAATTGTAACATCAATTGGACTCATTTAGGTTGAGAATTACTCCTTACTCTCTTCTAAAGACAAATGAGTATTTCTAAGAAACTTGTGCTAGGAAGTAATCACATCTTTTAAAACAGTGCATATCATGACATTCCATTTTAAGTGCTATCACAATAACATATAACTCCATGCTCTTGCATAAAAGGACTTCAGATCATCAAATCATTATCTTTATTTCTCTGATTAGCTCTTAGTTAAGGTGTTGGAGAAGGAAATGGCAACCCACTCCAGTATTCTTGCCTGGAGAATCCCAGGGACAGAGGAGCCTTGTGGGCTGCCGTCTATGGGGTTGCAGAGTTGGACACGACTGAAGTGACTTAGCAGCAGCAAGGTGTTAGTTCCACATCAAATATCTTCTTTTTTTTTTCTTCTTCAGCTGTGCAGAGCCTGAGTTGTGGCTTTCAGACCCTTAGTTGCAGCATGTGGGGTCTAGTTCCCTGACCAGGGATAAAACCCGGGCCTCTTACATTGGGAACACAGAGTCTTAGCCACTGGACCACCAGGAAACTCCCACATCAAAAGTCTTAAAACAAAAAAGACTGTTTTAATCTTGAAGGTTCTCACTCCCACTAACACCAAATACATTGACTTTATATTAAAAATCTTAAAGCAACTAGAGACTTCTGGTATGGTAGGGAAAATTTCAAAACAGTCATTAGTTGTAAGAAAAATGAGATCCTAAATATTTGGAGACCAACAGAACTGAATTATTAATTAACAGAACTGAATTAATTAATAATTAATTAACAGAACTGAATTAACTTAAAAATACAGCAATTCAAACAATAAAACTTTATTTTGTCAGCACTCTTGAAAAATGCTACTTGAAAAAGACTACTTGAAAAATCTTTATATCTCAAATCAAAATTGTGTAGTGATTGTTGATCTATAGCATTTATAACGTACAGTTATTTGAAAAGCAAGTATGCACTGAGCAACAAGAACACCAGTTCTTTAGAGTATTATCTGTCAGACTGTGGCCACATGAATGGAAGAGACAAGCTCACATGAATAGAAACAGGCCTTGATGTCTAGTGAATGCACCTGGATAGTCTGCAGAGACCGTCTCCCAAGGGCATCCATGTTGTTTTTCAATATATTTTAACCGGGGGAAAAAAATCTCTCTTGCATCCATTATGTTGTTGCACTTAACCGCCGCTTTGAGGTTTTGCCTAGAACAGTGATTCTTAAGCCTGACTGACCATTAGAATTACCTAATAATGCCCAGTCCCAACCTAGACTAATTAATTAAAAATTTCTGAGTGTGATATCCTGGTATTTGTATTTTTTTAAATTTTCCGGAAGAACTGCTGGTGCTTATCTAGATTTGGGAACCACTGGTTTAGAGTATAATATCTGCTAAATGCAAAAAGTAAATTAGTTATAGGATTTTTCCCCCTGCTTGTTCAACCCTTGGGCTTTGTTGTTAGCTTTCAAGGTCCTACTTTTAAAATCCCGTATATGACATTAAAGTAGCTCAATAGGTGGTGTGCTTGGGTTTGCTCGGAATTTATTTGGACATATGGCCTAATAGCATGCAGTTAAGCTAACAAGTGTTTTTTTCTTTTTTACTCTATATGAATAATCTTAGCCTTAAGTGCTTTTACAGAATCAGATATTGACAGTTTGGATTTAATTTACTTAGGCACAATAGTTTTGACCTTGAAATAGTCAAAATTTAGTGTTAATTATTAATTTAAATATTAAATTTGAAGCATGGTAAGTTCTAAAAGAAAGATGGGAAAGAGATTAATCTGGGGGGGTATTAAAGGGCTATTTGCAGAATAAAGGAGTCTATTTGATGAAGCACCTGATGAAAGAATGATCTCCGTTTTTCTTAGTCATAGTAAGGCTCACATAATTCTCATCAGTATAAAGGTTAATCATTAATGAGCAATTATCTCTACATTTAGTGAAATTAGGTACAAAGAGAATCATGAAATGCTTTGAGAAGATTCAGCAAATGGATTCGTCACTTAAGTGACACTTCAAGGTGGTTCCTTGAACACACCTGATATTAAGGAAATCAGACATCTAGATAATAAAAATCACTACATTTGTGAGTTATCTGTTTAATATTTCCATTCTGTGAGAGCAGTCAGCACCATGCTGGTGTGATCCTGTAACAGTAAACTGAGCATGGCATCTTGTGTGCAGATGGAGCCCTGAGGTGAGGTGTGGAGGAAAGGACAACAGCTAAGTCAAAGAATGTGTCATGGTAATCTCAATTATTCTTCATGTAAAAGGCATTACATGGAATAATATTGATTTACATCTATAAATTATGTGAATAATAATTTAATGTAGTTACATAAATGTAGGAATTAATAGTGTAGAAACAATTCTCTTGCAGAAAGGACAGTTTTCCAGCTTACCTAATTTTGTTTTGTGCCATATTTGTGTTAAATGGCAAGAGTAGGGGTTTGGGAAATGAGCATCAGTTCAAATAGTAGGAAAAAAATCTTTCCACCAAGCAATAATTATATGGATTTTTCTGGTACAAAATAACGCATGCAGTTAACTCCCTGGCAGTGGACTTTCAGAATAAAAGTTCAGCCCCGTAAGGAACGGTATATCATTGATGCTTACAAGTTTAACCAATAGGAAAACAGACACTCACTTTATCAGAGGAGTTAATGAACAAGGACTAGCTAATGTGTGCCACAACAAAAATATTTATATTTATTTACCATACAATCTTAAACCTTTGATTTTATAGGATATATGTGAGCGTTGGGGGTATTTTGTTGGTTTTTTTGTTTGTTTGTTTGAGTGTTTCAACCAAAAAGATGAATAGAAAACACACCCCCCAACATTTACATCTTAGATTTTTTAATGTAAAGAATGCTATGATGGTATGAAGGATGAACAACAGAGTCATAAGTCATGCACTCCCCAGTTTCAAAACTTACTATAAAGGCACAGTAGTCAATTCAGTGTGGTGCTAGCATAAGGATAAACATATAGACAAATGAAACAGAGTTGAGTCCAGGAAAGAAATTTTACATTAATGTACAATTGATTCTTGACAAAGAAACCAAACAATTCAATAGGGAAAAGGTAGACTTTTCACCAAATGGTGCTAAGAGTTGGATGTCAATATGTTAAAAAAAAAAAAAAAAAAAAACTTAGACCCTTACTTTATACCATATACACAAGTTTGGACTCTGTGGGAGAGGTGGAGGGGATGATTTGGGAGAATGGCATTGAAACATGTATAATATCATATAAGAAATGAATCACCAGCCCAGGTTCGAGGCAGGATACAGGATGCTTGGGGCTGGTGCAGTGAGATGACCCAGAGGGATGGTATGGGGAGGGAGATGGGAGGGGGGTTCAGGATTTGCGAACACATGTACACCCGTGGCAGATTCATGTTGATGTATGGCAAAACCAATACAATATTTTAAAGTAATTAGCCTCTAATTAAAATAAATAAATTTTTTTAAAAAGGTCAAAGATATAAATAAACTTAAACTACAAAACTTGTAAAGGAAAACACAGGAAAAAATATAACTTTGGATTAGGCAAAGAGTTCTTAGATATGATATCAAAAGCATAATTCATAAAAGAAAAAAATTGATAAAATTGAATATGAAAATAAATAATTAAATAGGTTTGAAATTAAAATACACTTGCTCCTTGGAAGAAAAGTTATGACCAACCTAGACAGCATATTAAAAAGCAGAGACATTACTTTGCCAACAAAGTACTTTTCCATCTAGTCAAAGCTATGGTTTTTCCAGTAGTCATGTATGGATGTGAGAGTTGGACTGTGAAGAAAGCTGAGTGCTGAAGAATTGATGCTTTTGAACTGTGGTGTTGGAGAAGACTCTTGAGAGTCTTTTGGACAGCAAGAAGATCCAACCAGTCCATCCTAAAGGAAATCGGTCCTGAATATTCATAGGAAGGACTGATGCTGAAGCTGAAACTCCAATACTTTGGCCACCTGATGTGAAGAACTGACACATTTGAAAAGCCCCTGATGCTGGGAAAGATTGAAGGCAGGAGGAGAAGGGGACGGCAGAGGATGAGATGGTTGGAAAGCATCACCAACTCAATGGACATGAGTTAGAGTAAGCCCAGGAGTTGGTGATGGACAGGGAAGCCTGGTGTGCTGCAGTCCATGAGGTCGCAAAGAGTCGGACACAACTGAATGACTGAACTGAGCTGAAATTTATAAAAGAAAGTAAATAGATAACCATGTGCTCCAAAAGGCAAGACTAAGAAAATTAATAAAACAGCCACAGACTGGGAGAAAATATTTGCAAATTATTCTTCTGATTAAGAAACTTGCATCCATGATATACAAAAAACTCTCACAAACCATTATGAAGATAAAAACAACTAAATTTTTTAAATGAGCATAATATTTGAAAAGATACTTAACTAAATAAGATACAGAATGATTAATAAGCAATGATCCTTAACATTACAGAGAAATGCAAATTAAAGCCACAATCAGATGCCACTACACACTTACTAAAATGGCTGCAATTTACACAAAATAGTAATAAAAGTTGGCGAGGATGTAAAGAAAATGGAACATTTCACATTGCTGGTAGGAATGTAAAATAGTATTCCCACTTTGGAAAAAAATTCAATGGTTTCCCAAAAAGGTAAACATAAGTTTATATAATCCAGCAATCCTAGGATTATAACACAAGAGAAATGAAAACATATACCCGAAGACATGTACATGAATGTTTATAGCAGCACTATTTATGAGAGCCCCAAACTCCATCAAGTAGAGAATGGATAGAAGTTGTGATATCCAAATATCCATCAAGTAGAGAATGGATAATGGCACCCCACTCCAGTACTCTTGCCTGGAAAATTCCATGGATGGAGGAGCCTGGTGGGCTGCAGTCCATGGGGTCACTAAGAGTCGGACACGACTGAGCGACTTCACTTTCATTTTTTCACTTCCATGCATTAGAGAAGGAAATGGCAACCCACTCCAGTGTTCTTGCCTGGAGAATCCCAGGGGCAGGAGAGCCCGGTGGGCTGATGTCTACGGGGTCACACAGAGTCGGACACGACTGAAGTGACTTAGCAGTAGTAGTAGCAGTAAAGAATGGATAAAAGTTGTGATATACTCAAGCAAAACAAGATTCTATTCAGCAATGAATAGGAATGAGCTACCAATAGATACTACCACATGAAACCAATTCAAAAAAGTATGCAAAGTGAGAGAAGCCAGACCCAAAAGACTATATATTGTATAATTCCATTTATATGGAATGTCCATAAGATTTAAATCAATGTAAATAGCAAATTAGTGGTTGCCAGGGGCTGAAAGCCAGAATAGGAATTATCTTCAAATGGTCATGAGGAAACATCTTGGGGTGGGAGGAGTGATGGAAATGTTCTAAAACTAGATTGTGGTGATGGTCGTACAACTCAGTTTACTAGAAATCGTTGCATGGTGCATTTACAATGGGTGACTTTAGCAGTATGTAAATTATACCTTACTAAAGCTGTTTGTAAAAGCAAAAAATAATTGTAGACCAAGATGTTCTACCCCAGAGCACATTGCTCATACTGGCTTACACAAATATGTTTTATAGATTTAAAACCAAAACACCCTTTACCTAAAACCTTTCTTTTCTTTTAATATTTTATTCTCGCTCAAGGACCATACTATCAAATATTCATTAAGTAATGATACAACATTGGAGAAACATAGAGCAGCCTATTCCAGTATTCTTGCCTAGGAAATCCCATGGACAAAGGAACCTGGCAGGCTACAGTCCAAGGGGTCGCAAAGAGCTAAGTCACATGACTTAGCAACTAAACAGCAACAACAGTACAACATATTTTCTTCCCACACACTTTAGAATTATTTTGTTTCACTGCCATTTCATATCTTTTTACTTTCTAAATACCAGCCATGATCTACCATCCCCATTTACCCTCTATATTTTATTATTATCTTCTGTTTTAAAATTCAGGACTAGTGGTGCTTTCTTCTTGTTGCTCAGTCACGAAGTCGTGTCTGACTCTTTGTACCCCCATGGACTGTAGCAGGCCTCCCTGTCATTAACCATCTCTTGGAGTTTGCTCAAACTCATGTCCATTGAGTCATCCCCTTATCCTCCTGCCTTCAATCTTTCTCAGCATCAGGGTCTTTTCCAATGAGTCAGCTCTTCACATCAGGTGGCCAAAGTATTGTAGCTTCAGCTTCAGCATCAGTCCTTCCAAGGAATATTCAGGGTTGATTTCCTTTTGGATTGACTGGTTGGATCTCCTTGCAGTCCAAGGGACTCTCAAGAGTCTTCTCCAACACCACAGTTCAAAAGCATCAATTCTTTGCTGCTCAGCCTTCTTTATGGTCCAACTCTCACATCCATACATGGCTACTGGAAAAACCATAGCTTAGACTATATGGACCTTTGTCAGCAAAGTGATGTCTCTGCTTTTTAATATGCTGTCTAGTTTTGTCAGCTTTTCTTCCAAGGAGCAAGCATCTTTTAATTTCATGGCTGCAGTCACTGTCCACAGTGATTTTGGAGCCAAAGAATAGAAAGTTTGTCATTGTTTCCATTGTTTCAGCATCTATTTGCCATAAAGTGATGGGACTGGATGCCATGATCTTTGTTTTTTGAATGTTTTAAGTCAGCTTTTTTTACTGATTTTTTGAGTAAAAAAATTACTAATGTTTTGAGTTTTAAGTCAGCTTTTTTACTCTCCTCTTTCATCTTCATTAAGAGGCTCTTTAGTTCCTCTTCACTTTCATCTGCATATCTGAGGTTGTTGACATTTCTCCCAGCAATCTTGATTCCAGCTTGGAATTAATTCAGCCTGGCATTTCACATGATGTACTATGCATATAAGTTAAATGAACAGGGTGACAATATACAGCCTTGACATACATACTCCTTTCCTGATTTTGAACCAGTCTGTTGTTCCATGTCCGGTTCCAACTGTTGCTTCTTGACCTGCATACAGGTTTCAGAGGAGGTAGGTAAAGGGAGTCTGGTATTCCCATCTCTTTTTAAGAATTTTCCACAGTTTGTTGTGATCCACACTGTCAAAGACTTTAGTGTAGTCAGTGAAGCAGAAGTAAATGGTTTTCTGGAATACTCTTACTTTTTCAATGATCCAACAGATGTTTGCAATTTGATCTCTGGGTTCCTCTGCCTTTTCTAAATCCAGCTTGTACATCTGGTGCTTACAATAATAGTTAACCTTTTTGGAAACATAGCCTCTTCTACATACTTTATGGCTTCCCTGATTGCTCAGTTGATAAATAATCCACCTGCAATGCAGGAGACCCTGGTTCGATTGCTGGGTTAGGAAGATCCCCTGGAGAAGGGAAAGGCTACCCACTCCAGTATTCTGGCCTGGAGAATTCCATGGACTGAATAGTCCGTGGAGTCACAAAGAGTCAGACTTCTTACCTTACTTCATTTAATTCTCAAAATATTCCTATGAAACAGGCATTATTGTAATCCCTTTATAATATGTTAAAGGAGACGGAAGCACAGGGAAATTGCCCAGTGTTACCCCTATCTAAAGTGATAGAGCCAGATATGACTCCAGAGTCCAGCCTCTTAACCACTGAGCTGAATGTCTCTCAAGAGCATTGCCAGGTAGGGAGTGTTTTACAGTTGTCTCCATTTCTGTTACAATGGACTTCCCAGATATCACAGTGGTAAAGAATCCTCCTACCAATGCAGGAGACACAAAAGACCCAAGTTTGATCCCTGGGTCAGGAAGATACCCTGGGGTAGGAAATGGCAACCTACTCCAGTATTCTTATCTGAAAGATTTCATGAACATAGAAGCCTGGCAGACGATAGTTCATGGGATCACAAAGAGTGGCACATGACTGAGCAGCTGCTCACGCATGCATTTCTGTTATAATGGCCTTGTTTACTTGAATATTTTTATATAAAACTCTCTAAGACAGGAATGCCCTAAGTGTATGCTGCTCCTTTCTTCATGTTTCCCTAAGACAAACAGTGTGTGGGTATATTATATGAATTTGTTATCCACTCCTCCAAAATGGGCTTCCCTGGAGGCTCAGACAGTTAAGAATCTGCCTGCCAGTGCAGGAGACCCAGCTTTGATCCCTGGGTCAGGAAGATGTCCTGGAGAAGGAAATGGCAACCCACTCCAGTATTCTTGCCTGGAGAATTCCATGTATAGAGGAGCCTGGCAGGCTACAGTCCACGGGGTTGCAAAGAATCATACACAACTAAGCAACTAGCACACACACACACACACACACCACCAAAATAGCATTTGTTCGGTATTAGTAACTGGGAAAAAGTATACACATACATATATATGTTATGAATATACACACATTATTTGACTTTCTGGTAGAACTTTAAATTTAATCCCAGTAACTAATCTCTTTGTACACATTGCTTCATCCTGAAATGTATAATGTACATAACAAGGAATAACTTGAACAGAGAGAATTGGCTTATTAAAGAACAAAGCTACTACAGATGCAGTTTTAGAAACTTTAGTTGTAGCAGAAGAAATGAGTATCTTTAAGAAAATCAAAGCCCTGACTCTAAGTCTTCTTTTTAAACAATGAGATGGGTATTGTAAAAAAAAAAAAAAAAAAAGCCTCTTTTAGCAATTAAAATTTGAATAACGAAGGAACTAATGATGAAAACAAGGGAATTGTTTTATACTTTTAATCAGGGATATGTACAAACACCTAGTTCCAGTATAGCTCATCTTTTATGGCTTTTTTAAGATTGACTGCCACTATGGGTTATGAGTTATGACAAAATATAATTTGGTTCATGATAATTTTCACTACTAGGGTCTGTTCAGCATGTTAAAAAATTAACATTCTGGCACATCTAGTCCTCTGGTGAAAATAATGTCCCAATTTCAAGTTGACAAAATAGCCTAAAGGTGTTTTGGACAGGAATTTATACGTGTTTAATACCGACAAAGATGCCCTGTGGTAAGTTTTGATGATAGTATTGAAGAGAGTTCACAGGGGAGAAAAAAAAAACTTTTAAAAGAGATGAAAGTCACTTGAAAAAATACAATATTTACACAATGTAATATTTTGGCATGCAACTGTTGTGGACAAAATGTTCTCAAACCATTTAAAATTTTTTCAGGGAATGTTTCCTACTTCAGTTCAGTTCACTATCTCAGTCGTGTCTGACTCTTTGCGACCCCATGGACTGCAGCATGCCAGGCTTCCCTGTCCATCACCAACTCCCAGAGCTTGTTCAAACTTATGTCCATCGAGTCAGTGATGCCATCTAGCCATCTCATCCTCTATTGTCCCCTTCTCCTGCCTTCAGTCTTTCCCAGCATCAGGGTCTTTTCCAATGAGTCAGTTCTTCGCATCAGGTGGCCAAAGTATTGGAGTTTCAGTGTCAACATCAGACCTTCCAATGAATATTCAGGACTGATTTCCTTTATGATTGACTGGTTGGTTCTCCTTGCAGTCCAAAGGACTCTCAAGAATCTTCTCCAACACCACAGTTCAAAAGCATTAATTCTTCAGCGCTCATCTTTCTATATAGTCCAACTCTTACATCCATATATGACTACTGGAAAAACCATAGCCTTGACTAGACAGATCTTTGTGGACAAAGTAATGTCTCTGCTTTTTATTGTGCTGTCAAGGGTGGTCATAACTTTTCTTCCAAGGAGTAAGCATCTTTTAATTTCATGGCTGCAGTCACCATCTGCAGTGATTTTGGAGCCCCAAAAAATAATGTCTGCCACTGTTTCCACTATTTCTCCATCTATTCGCTATGAAATGATGGGACTAGATGCCATGATCTTTGTTTCCTGAATGTTGAGCTTTAAGTCAACTTTTTCACTCTCCTCTTTCACTTCCATCAAGAGGCTCTTTAGTTCTTCTTTGCTTTCTGCCAGAAGGGTGGTGTCATCTGCACATCTGAAGTTATTGATATTCCTCCCAGAAATATTGATTCCAGCTTTTGCTTCATCCAGCCCAACATTTCTCATGATGTACTCTGCATATAAGTTAAATAAGCAGGGTGACAATATACAGTCTTGACGTACTCCTTTTCCTATGTGGAACCATCTGTTGTTCCATGTCCAATTCTAACTGTTGCTTCCTGACCTGCAGATTTCTTAACAGGAAGAATTTCCCAAGGGCTTCTCAAAATGGATTTCATAAGCTGCTGTCCTCACCTTGGGCCCTGAGTAGGAAGAGTATATGCCTCTTTGCATTGACTCCATCTGGATTGACCTGATTTCCCATCTCATTTCTTACCTGTCTCTGGATCAATGGACTTTTGGGTCATTATCCTAGCTGGCATCCCAGTAGCATTTGACATTATTATATCTCTATTCTAGAAAGTGAAGAAGAACTAAGGGGCCTCTTGATGAAAGTAAAAGAGGAGAGTGTAAAGTTGACTTAAAGCTCAACATTCAGAAAACTAAGATCATCGTATCCGGTCCTATCACTTCATGGCAAATGGATGGGGAAAAAGTGGCAGACTTTATTTTTGGGGGATCCAAAATCACTGTAGATGGTGACTTCAGCCATGAAATTGAGACTCTTGCTCCTTGGAAGAAAAGTTATGACCACCCTAGACAGCATACTAAAAAGCAGAGACATTACTTTGCCAACAAAGTTCTCTCTAGTCAAGGCTATGGTTTTTCCAGTAGTCATGTATGGATGTGAGAGTTGGGCTATAAAGAAAGCTGAGCAGTGAAGAATTGATGCTTTTGAACTGTGGTGTTGGAGAAGATCTTGAGAGTCCCTTGAAGAACAAGGAGATCCAACCAGTCAGTCCTAAAGGAAATCAATCCTGAGTGTTCATTAGAAGGACTGATGTTGAAGCTGAAACTCCAATACTTTGGCCACCTGATGTGAAGAGCTGACTCATTGGAAAAGACCCTGATGCTGGGAAAGATTGAGAGCAAGAGGAGAAGGGGACAACAGAGGATGAGATGGTTGGATGGCATCACCAACTCAATGGACACAAGTTTGGGTAGACTCTGGGAGTTGGTAATGGACAGGGAGTCCTCGTGTGCTGTAGTCCATGGGGGTCACAAAGAGCTGGACATGACTGAGTAATTGAACTGAACTGAACTGAACTCTTTCCTTGGTTCCCATTACATTCTACATTTCTGATTATTCTCCTTGCTCTTTGGCTTCCCTTCATGGAGTCCTTTATTATCTCTCTTATCTCTGCCCATTCCTTAAATGTTCATGTTCTTCAGGTTCCTCTTCTCATTTCACATACTCTCCTGATTCAGTCTCATCTCAAATATATAAACAGGTGGATTCTTTACTAGCTGAGCCACAAAGGAAGCCCAGACAAATGTATATTTCAGGTCAGTTCTCTCCTGAACCCCAAGCCCCAATATCCAACTTCCTGCTGAATTTCCCCAGTTGGACACTCATCAAGCACCTCAATTCCAGCTTTCCAACACTGAATTCTTAATTTCCTCCTGACCCTTACATCCCATCCCTCCAAACTTGCTTCTCCTCTGTGTTCCTTCTCTGGAAATAAAACTACCATCCATCTAGTTGACTAAGCCAGATATCTGGTCAACCTTCTTGATTCCTATTTCTCCGTCACAACTCCCATGAAAGCAGTCTCTGAGTCCTTCATCATAAACATATCTTGCTATTCCCATGTCTTCATAGCCATTGTTTCTCCCCTGATTTAAATCACTATTCTCTCTCCTTTGATGGCCTCTTTGCTGGTCCTCCTTCAAAGTCTGAACCCTTCCAAGATGTTTACTGACCACGGACCAGAATAAATGTGCAAAAATGCAATTTTCATCATATCAACCATTTGTTTAGAACACTTTGTGGTTCCTTCATCATTCAGGACAGGGTTGAAAGTCCTTAATGTGGCTCAAGTGATTGGTTCCTGTGTTTTCATCTCTCCTCAATCCTCTCTTAAACTCCTTGCTCCAGTTTTTCTGACTATTAATAACTTTACTTTTTGAATGTGTCCATGCTTTTTCTTTCCACCAGACCTTTGAACCCTCTAGTCAAGTGTTCCCTCTAAGAAGTGTTTTTAGAGGATCCTTCAAAGATGATCTAGTACTGCATACTATTATGTGATCTCATGTCTAATGCTTCACCAGTGGTGGTGGTTTAGTCACTAAGTCATGTGCAACTCTTGCCACCCCATGGACTCTAGCCTGCCAGACTTCTATGTCCATGGGACTTCCCCAGCAAGAATACTCAAATGAGATGCCATTTTCTTCCCCAGGGGATCTTCCTGACCCAGAGATCTAACATGCATCTCCTGCACTACAGGCAAATTCTATACCATTGAGCCACCAGGGGAGCCCAACAGTAGTGTGTCTCTAAATAAGCCTGATATTCATTCTATGATTTCTTACTACTATCACTTAAGACATGTATACAGGTTATGTGGGACTTGAATATTACATATTCGGAGGAGATATCTTTTTTAAGTATACAAATCATGAATAAAAATAAGGTATAAAATTAATATTTATTTAGAATAAGAGAAGAAATCACAACAAATGTATCAGTACCCTGGAGATTCAGGTATCTTTTTTTCTGAGATCTCTTTAGGCCATTTCCCAGGCACACTTACCTAGAAATGCTTTTTAATTGTAACCTCATTTCTCATTCCCCACTCTGAGTACTTCCAACAATAATCAGTTCTCAGAGTAGCCCATTTCTTGTGAGTGGCTCTGGAACATTAAGTTTATGATAGATTCGTCTCCTCCCTGAAGTTTTGATATTTTTAATAGATTTTTACGTCATAACCAATGCACATGCTCATTTGCTTCTTTTAAAATTTGTAATTCTGACTAAAGCTTTGAAATCAGAGACTAGGAGCTTGTAGCAAGATATTTCTTAACATCCTTATCTGAAGTGTTCAGTAAATTAACCAGGAATTATTTACTTTGTGTGACAGCACAGCTCTATCTTCATTTTCTTGTATTTTCTAACTCAGTGGTTCCCAAATCAGGCTTTATATAGGAATCATTGGGAGAGCTCTTTACAAATTAAATTCTTGGTTCCAGTTGTAAACCTACTTAGTTAGATTCTTCCTCAGTGAGACCAAAAATCTATATTTTTAACGAAATATGCTGGCAATTCTTGTGGAGTCAGTTCAGCACAAATCTTGGCATTTGAAAACCACTGGTCTAAAGAACTGAAGAAGGCAGGTTGGAGGCCTGACTCATTGAAGAACAAACAGTGCCAATCAGTAAATTAAATTTTCTTCAAACACTTTCATAATACAGAATCATTGGTTCTCAGAACCTAGATGCTCTACTGCAAATTTCTAGGACTGCCACATTAGGATAACCAACTTATTCTGAAACCTTAATTGATTGGGAAGAGAGAAAAAACACTATGAATTGGCCTAAAATTTTTTTTAAAGACTTTGGAGCATCACCAATTTTCACCGTGTAAAGTCAAAAACATGCATTAATGCATATGGCTGTCCTGTCACCCACTACACAAATAACTTACATAAGACAAAAATTCAGGAAAAGTTTAAACTTAAGTGTCTGAGTAATTCCATCATTTTATACCCTCCCTGGAATAGTGTCTGGCTAAAACATGTGGATTTTATTAGCACAAAGATTTCAATCTATTCCTGATGTTGTTATATATGTGTATGTTATTCTCTCCCAGAAATAAAAACACTACGTCAAATATGCCCTTTCCACTTTCACAAGACTCATTTCCTCTGAAAGCAAGTGGTTTCTGAGAAGTGTTCAAATGGGTGATGTATAACTACATCATTAACATTCTCCTCTTTGAAATCTAATAATATCACTAAGACTTTTTAGTTAATATTTTCTAAAGATCCTTTGTAATAATGTTTTTAAAAGAATTGCTTTAGTATTTTCTGTGTGGAATAGAAAGGTTTTGGAGACCTTGACTTCTAAATCAGACTGAGAAAACAATTTCCACATGTCATATTCTATTGCTTTGCATGTAGTGAAAAGAAAGAATGAAGCAGTCTTTTCATACTCCTTTGAATTTAAGTTTGAAAATTTTCTTTGTGTTTTCTTCAAAAGAGAAATGAGTCACATTAGGTTTTCTCTTAAGAATAATGACCTTATTGTTTTAATAAAAATAACATATGATTCTATTTTATAAATTCAAGCAGTACAGAAAAGTACCAAAAAGAGAAAGACAACTAACCTTAAATTATGCAGCCAAGGAAGAACCATAGTTTTCCATGCGCATATACAGAGAGAAAGATGGATGGATGGATGGATGGGTGGGTGGGTGGGTGAAAATCACTTTATACCCTGGAATACTGTCTGGCTTATAGTAGATACTCAGTAAAAACACAGTAAATGAATGTATGAATAACATAAATTAGCTTTTTTCTGGAACCGTACTGCCCAAATTAGAATCTCACTTCTACCAGTTAATATAGTTTGGCCTTGAAAAAGACACTTAACATCTCTGTGATTCAGTTAATTCATCTGTAAAGTGGGGATAATAATACTACTCACCTTAATCAATGACATTCTTAAGTGATACTGGATTGTGTGTGTGTGTGTGTGTGTGCGCGCGTGCGTGCGTGCGTGCATATACATACATGTACGGTGGTGGAAGGCACAATGCCTACTAGTAGATTTAGGGCCGACTGCCATGAAACTTGTTAAAATGCAAGCAGTTTTAGCAATCATTGCTTTTGTACTAGCAATGAACATGTCAGCACAATGAAAATAGCAAACAAAGCTTTCATATTATTATAAAAATTAGTTTTGACTATACAGATCTCCCTCATTTCAAGAACTACTTCTTGCCAAAATAAAATTTACAGCCAGAATTCTCAGGATATTTTCAAGTCATCTTCTTTCTGTACAACTGCTTTTGGAAGTGGGTATCTCCTTTGTTTCTTTTTGGGGTCACTACTCTGCATGAGGCCGAGCTCTTCATTTGGTTGTTGCTTGAACTCATGGCTGTTATTTTTTCCCCTCATTTTATTGCTGGATGAGAGAGATTCTGTGACTGGACTGCATTCCACCACCTTCATCCATAAATATATTTTGGTTTTTGAGTTAATTATAAATAATTGCATTTTTTAAAAACTATTAAGGTTGGGGTTTCTCTTCCATTGAATGGGATTTTGATCAGATAAGGTTTAGTCAGGAGAGCAGAAGCACAATAGTTATGGGATAAGAGACTTATTTAGAATTGTGGGAAATCTGGGGAAGAGAAGAGTTCAGAAGAGAAGTTGGAGGCTCAGATCTACAGTTAACAGTCAGTTTAAGAAGCCATGTATGTCTTGTCCCCAAGTAGGAATAGGAAGGGGGAATTTGTATAGAGTTCTATGAAAAACTGTTGCCTGTGAAAGATCTGGGTTAGACTGTAAAGAATTTGCCTGCAATGCAGGAGAACCGGGTTCAATCCTTGTCTCAGGAAGATTCCTTGGAGGAGGAAATAGCAACTCACTCCACTATTCTTGCCTGGAGAAACCCATGGACAGAGGAGCCTGGCAGGGCCAGGAGTCCATGGGGCCCCAAAGAGTCAGACACGACTGAACAACTAAACTTTTCACTTTTCACTAAGAAAAACTGTTCCTATGAATAAGCCACAGCCTCTGTGGGTCCACAGCCAAGTATCCAAGGGCGGATCTGAGCCACTGTTGGTGTCAGAAGCTACTGCCAGGAGTCAGGAAGCAAAGTTAGATGTGGAGCAAGGGAGTCAGATGACATGGTGGCACATGCTATGTATGTCTGCTTCTGTCTGTCTCTGTGCCTGCTTGTGAAAGGAATTCCAGATGGTTGTGGTCGCTACCTTTTCTCTACCTTCCAAATACTGAGCAAGCCCTGTCTTGGCCAGTTCTAACCTGGAAGCATACAAGGAAGACATAGAGAAGGTAATTCTAAAGTTAGCTACACAGATAGAGCAGAGTTTGATGACATACACTGTCTTTTGTTAAGGTATAAATATTAGATTTATCAAATGATTATCTAGATAAAGATGTATAGGAAACTTTCCAGAGAATTTTGCCACTGTTTTACTAAAAATAATTTTGCAAAATATTAGGAGAAATTCCCATTAATTTAGGTAACTCATAATATCTACATAGGCTGTAGAGTTGAATGATTCTTTTATTCAAAAGGATTAAAATTCTTAAAATTATAGTCACATGGAAGTCATCCTTAATTTTCTATGACCTGAGAGCTATTTGGTGCATATTCTTAAGATAATTTACAGTAATGTATTATTTTTATCATTGAAGAAAGTTAACTATAAATTATTATACATACATGTATAATACACACATACACAAACACATGTATACTCATATATGTAGGATTCTACATGGTCTTTTAACTATATCTAGTGTTCAATAGATATTTCCTATGGTTGAAGATTTAAATTAGAACTATATAACCATCACGTAACTCTCCTTACAGGTTTATTTCTAAACAATGGCTTATAATCTGCTTCATTTTCTTCCTTGCTGCCTTATTTTCCCACCACAGGCATTTTCACTGAAGAGAAAGCATGGCAGCCTAGATTGAATATACTTTGAAAGAATAAAAGTGTTCCATCAACAGCAATGTCCTATTGATAAAGGAGGGGGGTGTGTCTTTGAAGGGTCTTAGATCCCTAATTTGGGGGGGCACATTTTTAAAGGAAATTTTTATATTTCAATTTCTTTCAGAAGAGCATCTCTGCTTAGATATTTTTCAAGGAACAAAATGCTTTCTTTGAGGTTAGCTTTGCCAAAGTAGAGTCAAAGAATATTGAAATGCAAGAACCAAGAGATAGTTTGGGGGTCATATGCTTGACCCCCTCTTTATATGGATAATGAAATAAAGGCCTAGAGGGAATATGCTACTTGTCTAGAGTCACATAGTTATTATTTATTGGAGAACAGTGGTTTATTTCAGGGTCTCCTGAAAATGCTCTTTTAAAAATACTTGTTTTTTAAGGAACTTCCATACTGTTCTCCATATTGGCTGTATCAATTTACATTCCTACCAACAGTGCAGGATGGTTCCCTTTTCTCCACACCCTCTCCAGCATTTACTGTTCATAGATTTTTTGATGGTGGCCATTCTGACCGTGTGACATGATACCTCATTGTAGTGCTGATTTGCATTTCTTTGATGATGATTGATGTTGACCAATTTTTCAACGGTCTGTTGGCTATCTCTGTGTCTTGAGTGGGGGAGGAAAGAGAGGGCAGGACGAATTGAGAGAATAGTATTGACATATATGAGTAAAATAGATAGATACAAGGAATCTGCTATATAGCACAGGGAACTCAGCTTGGTGCTCTGCGATAACGATGAGGGGTGGGATGGGGAGGTGGTAAGAGGAAAGCTTATGAGGGAGGGGATATATGTATACATATAGCTGATTCACTTTGTTGTACAGGAGAAACTAACACAACTGTGTAAAGCAATTATACTCCAATGAAAATAGTTTAATTAAATAAATTTAATTGAGGAACATTTTATATAATATATAATTCTCTCAAGTGTACAAGTCAATGATTTCTAGTCAATGTGTTTTAGAACATTTTCATTGCACTGGTTAGATCCCCTGTGGCCACTTATGCTTAACCTATCACCATCCCTGTCCCATGATACCCCTAATCTGCTATCTATCTCCATGTGTTTCTTGGTTCTTTTTCCTATATTATGCAGTCTGATAAAAATATTTTGTCTACTACATTTTTATGAATACCATCAACATGAATTTTAACACATTTTCTAAAGTATAGTCATCTTACTAAAAAAAAATTGTATTTATCCTTTGAAACTGTCTTACGAATGAAAATATACATTCATTCTTGACCTAATTCAGGTTCATGAAGTGTGAGAAAAGAAATTTGTGCAACAGTTTTTAGTAGGATATCCCTAAGTGATACAACACCAATTGAATGGTGTTTATTATTTAGATGAGAAAAACCACTTCATTTCTTATAATTCATTATTCCTGATAAAATTGTATATTCTAAATAGAATCAATGCATGTTGATTCTTTTAGAATCATGATGTTTTCTTTCAAATTACAGTCTATTCTCTATTTGTTAGAAGAACAAAAAGAGTTGGTAGCACATGGAAATAAATTTGGATACATACCATGTTGTCACGGAATGTTTAACAGGATTCCTATGTGCTGTTTCTCATAAATCCTCTGTTCCTTATCAGTTTCTGGCAACAGAAACGAGTGGAACGGCACACCGCTCCCAGGACTGAGGTCATAGGATGAGACATGTATGAATCTCCTTCAGTAAACATTCTCCTTATGACAAAACTGCTTAGTCTCAATCCCCTTTCTTGAGATATGGATTGTCTCCTGACCTTAGGACCATTGTTAATCCCTGTTCCCTTGGTAACAGTTGCTGTATGTTTGGTATTCTGATCTTTATCATTGTCAAAAGAAATTCCTTGTTCAACAGCCTATATATACTCACAGAAAGATCATTAAAGCACTCTTGCTCCATCAGAGCTTGGGGCCCTGTGTCTTTCTTCCTTTCTTTCTCTCTCTCTCTCTCTTTCATTTTCTTATCGTCGACTCCAGACCACCAGGTTCCGGTCCGCTAACGGACCACAACACCATGTCTAAACCGAAATGTCATTATTAGAGATACAACAAGAGATTCAGTTTCTATTAGACCAGAGAATGGAAAACCTAGCCAACAATCCCAAGAGCTACAACACAGTTAAATTCAGAATACCCACAGAATTTCTTATAGCCTGTGATGATTGTGCTCATGGGTTCAGATAAAGTCCCAAAGTATGAACTGAAAATACGAGAAGAATAATTACCATAAATAAAAAATAAAGCAGTTTAAATGCAAAGATATATTCATTTCAGAAGCTTATGTTTTGGTCATAAGATCAATGTAAAATTAAGATTCATGCTGAAACATGATCATTTTTCATCAGATAGTTACTCATTTATAATAGATGTCATTTGAATAAAATATTAGAATAGATGAAAGGCATGTGAAAAGATAAGAGTTTGTTTTTCATCGCATTCAGCTATAAATTGGCTCTTGGGGCCTTCCTATTAACCTGTCAACTGAAACTGAATTCTCTCCTCTACTTCTCTTAACTGCTAACACTAGAAAATAACAAAATCTGTTCACTTGTGAAATCATATAATTTGAGAACCATAAAGTGTATGTCCTTTGCTGCTTAAAGTGTGGCCCATGGACCAGCAGCCTCAGCATCATCTGAGAAATCTTTTTAAGTACAGAATCTCAGACCACCACAGACCTACTGAATCAGAATCTGCATTTGCACAGAACAAAAGTTTTTAATTTTGATGGTCTAATTTATTAATTTTCCTATTACAAATTGTGCTTTTGATACCACATCTAAGAGCTCTTTGCCTAGCCTTAGGTCTCAAAGATTTTCACCTATGTTTGTACTAAAATGTTTATAGTTTTACATTTTATATTTAAGTCTGTGATCCATTTTGATTCAATTTTTGAATAAAATATGAAACTTAGTTCTAGGTAATTTTTTTTACCTATGGATGTCAGTTGTTTCTGCATCACTTGCTGAAAAGTCTATGGAATTGGTTTTGCACCTTTGTCAAAAAGCAGTTGGGCATATTTGTGTGGGTCTACTACTTCTGGGTTCTGTATTCTATTCCATTGATCTACATGTCTATCCCTGCACCAATAACACAGTCTTGATTTTTGCAGCTACATTGAAATTAGATAGACTGACTGCTCTCACTATATTAACTTTTTTTCAGAATAAGTTAATGATTCTGTTCATTTGTCTTTTCATATTAACTTTAGAATAAACATGTCTGTATCTGCAAAAAACTTGATATTTTATTAGGAATTACATTAAATCTATCGGAGAAGGCAATGGCACCCCACTCAAGTACTCTTGCCTGGAAAATCCCATGGAGGGAGGAGCCTGGTGGGCTGCGGTCCATGGGATTGCTGAGAGTCGGACACGACTGAGTGACTTCATTTTCCCTTTTCATTTTCATGCATTGGAGAAGGAAATGGCAACCCACTCCAGTGTTCTTGCCTGGAGAATTCCAGGGATGCAGGAGCCTGGTGGGCTGACATCTATGGGGTCGCACAGAGTCAGACACAACTGAAGCAACTTAGCAGCAGCAGCACATTAAATCTATATATCTATTTGTGGAAAACTGAAATATTTAATGTAATGAGTCTTTCAACCCATGTACATGATATGTCTCTCCGTTTATTTGGAGCTTCTTTAATTTTTTTAATGCATCATATAGTTTTCCAGCATATAAATTCTATATAGGCTTTGTTAGACTAACAGTTAAGTATTTCAATTTTTGAGCAATTGTAATTTCCAATTTTGATGTCCGTACAGTCATTTGCTTGTATATAGAAATAGAATGATTTTGCATGTTTAACTTGAAGGCAATGTTGATTAGCTCATGTATTAGTTTTAGGAGTTTTTATAGATTCCTTGGGATTTTCTGCCTAAACCAAATAGTTTTTCTGCATCAACTCATTTAATTATATGACTCTTCTTATTTAACCTATTAATATGGTGGGTCACATTAACCTATTCCTGAGTAGTGAAACTAGCTTTGTATTTGAAATAAACCTCACTTAGTCATGAAGTTTAATTCTTTTTATTGATTGCTTAATTCCATTTACTTATATTTGTTAAAATGTTTGCATTTATATTAATGTTATATCTTCTGGAGTTTTCTTTTGGGGGATTGTCTCTGTTTAGTTTTAGTTTCAGGGCAAAACTAGCCTTTATAAAATGATTAGGAAATAAAGATTGTTACAGTAGCATTAAATTATCAACATCCTCCTAAGGCCCTTATCTCAACTACTAGTACTCGACACTAGCAAAATCATTGTGGTTTCCTCCCTTTTACTTGCCTCCCAAAACAGCTAATAGTTTTGGAGCACTTAGTGAAAGGCACTCAGCTTACATTTTACATTCATTAACTTAACTTAATCATTTTACATTCATTAACTCATGTATTCTTCATATTTTGCAAATGAGACAAAGATACTGACTCGGCTGATTTCAAAGGTAGGTATACATGACTCCATAGCTATATTTTCCCAGGACCATCCACAATCACAAGAGTTTTGCCTCTGCAATTCCCCTATAGTCCATCCCACATATGCATTTTCTACTACCTGTACTGAAGTTCAGATCTCCTTTTCTTTTGTACATCTGCATGCTCAGTCACAATGAGTTAAAAAACTTCCTAATTGGTTTCCCTAAAACAACACTCTTCTTCCTCCAATCTGTCTTTCACAGGCTACCCAGTTATGTTAGACCAGAAGAAGCATAGCAGAAAGCATATGAACTCTGGGATGAGTTTAAATCACAACTCAAAACTTAACTTTCTATCTAACCTAAGTCAATTAACTTCTCACTTCGTTTATCTATAAAATGAAAATAATTTTTCCTTCCTTATGGATTATTATATTACGTTTCACCTGTAAAGTGCCTGTATAAAATGCAGGGCCTCTACATAGTAGGCCCTTCATACATCTTGATTTCCTTCCTTTTTGTAAACAAAAATGAGTGGTCCCTTCTTGCTTATGAGATGCAGTCAGAGCTTGTTATCCTGGTGGACAGAGCTCTTGACCCTAAGCCCAACCTCTGTTTTCAGTCTTATTTCCCTCTGCTACGTCATTTCCTCCAAATTCCAATTTGTCTTCCCTCATCCTGGAGTACATTTTTCCTATTTTCCTGCCAACTTGTCCTACTTACCTGCCAACTTGTCCTACTTAGAAATCATTCTCTCTCTCTCTCTCTTTTTTTTTCCAGTTTGGAAAATGGCATTTGACTTTATACTTGACAATGTTTGGGTGGGTTTACAATAAACTTATGGAAGCACATTAAAAATTCCATGAAGATTACCAGGGAGCCTGGTGCTCTTCACTAGTTATGCCATAAATGCTTGTAAGATACGTGCAAAGTGCCTGATAGTAATGGTCTGAGTTTTCTAAGTTTAAATTTATTTTTAAACCAAGTGTTTTGTATGTTTCTTTTCAATAAGTGCCAAAATTTGTCAGTATTACATGTAAATAATTGGGTTATTTACTTATTTATATATTTATTTGCCACACGATGTGGCTTGCAGGATCTTAGTTCCCTGACCAGAGATTGAACCCATGGTAGTGAAAGCACCAAGTCCTAACCACTGGACAACCAGGGAATTTCCATTTAAAAAATGTTAATTCTTTTATTGTAGCATAGATTCTATTTAGAAAATGGTTATAAAGTTTTATGGACTTTTACAGTAAAGTGTAGAAAGGATTTTCTAAAAGATCTCTAAATACTCCCTTCACTTCCTACAGTGCATAAATCCCTCTATCTCCTTTGTTCCCACAAGACATCACAGGTTCCAGCTGGATTAGGAGAGTAAAGTGTTACTCATATTTTATTCCCTAACTCTACTCCTTGAAGTAGCAAAAGGGCGAAAAACAGAGTGCTTGAGACAGATAGTCCTGGATCTGGATTTGACCATCCCATTTCCTAACAGGTACTTCCCTGGTGGTTCAGACGATAAAGAATCTGCCAGCAATGCAGGAGATCCAGGTTCAATCCCTGGGTCAGAGAGGACCCAGTGGAGAAGGACATGGCAACCCACTCCAGTATTCTTGCCTGGAGAATCCCATGGACAGAGGAGCCTGGCGGGCTGTAGTCCATGGGGTCACAAAAAGTCAGACATGACTGAGTGATTAACACACACACATATTTCTTAACTGGATTTATTGCCCCATGATCCAGTTATGTCATCTATAAAATTAGGATGATGAGAGTCTTTATTTAAAAAGGTTGATGTGAAAATTAAATAAGAAAATGTACATAAAGTGTTTTAGTAAGAAGTCTAATATATGTTCGGCAGATCAGTAAATATTTGTTATGGTGATTATCAATCCCAAATTTGGTACTCAGTTGTGAGACTCTTCATCACTATAAAGACAAATCTTAATTTATAGCTCAAAGGTCTGTGAGAATTGAAGGTGGAATATGCTAAAATACCTAACACTTTCTGTGCCAGATAGTAGGAGCATAGAGGCCCTGCTTTCTCACTCTTACTCTTTTCTTTGAGCAATTCATGTGTCTCCTTCATTTTGGTTTACTAAAGATTTAAATGAAGGTGACGAGATGACACAAGGAATATTTGGGAACTTGAATATATGAAAATATATTAATCACATAGTTTTAAATACATTTCCAAATGTAAATTATTAAAAGTATAGTTTGTTATTTTTCTTACAAAGTTTTCACTCTCCCTGCTATTTATTTAAGTGTCCCTATATCTTCTCCTCCAATCTATCTTTGATACACTGCTTAATTCCTCAGTGTCTATACTTTGAAATGCCTAAAATTCACCTAAATCACCTCAAGATCCATCTATATATTTTTAATTTGGATTAAAATTGTCAGTCGCTTGGATTATTTGTGAGTTAGTGATAGAATTCTAGCTTCTAGGGCAGAAAAATCCATGATCCACCACTTCCGGCGAAAGCAGATTTCTTTCAAAGTGGCAACATGGTGAAGTGGAAAGAGCATTTAACTCAGAGTTAAACCACCCAAGTCCTGGTGCCAGTGCTACTGTTACCCATGTGGCCCTGGGCAGATTCACTGCTCTGGCTGCCAGGTCTCCTTTTATAAAATGGTCTCTTATGAGCCCTATGATCCCACGTGTTGTAATACCGCTTTCATAAATTGAACGACTCAGATAATCATCAGAAACTTCACCTGTTAGGAGAGATATTTTAGAGCAACTCTTTTATATTATAATTTCACCCTGGATTCACCTAGAGGCTTACAGTGAAGAAATAAAAAGTTCACTATGCTCAAGGTCAGTTAGTCTGAATCAATGATCACAGCAGATTATTTGTGCTAATGTGTTTACATGACATGCTGGCTCCTCCTGAAGCATTTCTGAGCAGACTGCTTTTCATTTTCAGATAAAAGAGCTCCCAGCCACCTACGCTCAGGAATACAGAAATAATGGATTATCATTAATCCTGACAGCATATGCTAATTCATAGACTTTTAAATGAAAAGAAAGCAGAGACTACGAAATGAGTAGGTTTATGTTCTCTGAATCTATCATTTTTTATCATGCAAGAAACTTTCACATACAATTCAGTCCCTCAATATTCTATTTGAATTTTAAAAAGAGTATGGTCTGACACGACCTTCTGATGCACTTTAACTATCATTATTTATTGTATAAGACTGTTAAAATAAAAATAGATAAATTTTAAATGGCAATACAGTTATCCTCTGCTTTTCGAAAATTCACTGTATTCCACTTCACTTTTATGAAAGACCTACACTAGTACCTTTTTTCACTAACTGAAAGAAATCCAAAGAGGATTTTTTATTTTAATAAGAAAGGCAAAAAATGAAAATAACATTCAGTGTTTGTTTTGCAACAAGCCTTTATAGGAGCAGCACACACCCAGAGCTGCGGGAATGGCACCACTCAGCTCCTTCTCTGGAAAATATACTCAGCATCTCAGCATCAAGCTGCCATAGCTTTGAACTGTGTCTGTGAGCATCTGTGCTTTATCTCAGTTTATTTTGTGTATCTATTGGTAAGATGTGTCCTAGAGGAACTGCTTTTTCACTTTACACCACTTCAGCTTATGAAAGCGTTCATAGGAATGCTCTACTTTCAGATAGCAAAGGAAATCTGAATTTTTAAAAGTTGATCTTATGTTTTGTGCTTTAGAAAGTCAAGATAAACAAAGCACTACTGTATAGGACAAGGAACTATATTCCATATGCTATGATAAGCCATAATAGGAAAGAATTTTTAAAAGGATGTTATGTATATATATATGAACCACTTTGCTGTACAGCAGAAATTAACATTGTAAATCAACCATACTTCAATTTAATAAAAAGAAAGAAAAGATATGGAATCTAAAAACTCTACAAAGTCAATGCTGTGGATTCATTCATTCATGGAAACATTTATTCACTCAACAAATATTTTTTGAGGGGTTGTCATGTGCTAGCCACTGTTAGAGATAGCAGAGAAAATTAAGATCAACAAGGAAATGTTCCTTTCCCTTGAGGAGATTACATTCTATGTGGATGTGACAGACTTGTAACAGTTCCAGTCTCCATAGGCAATAGGCAGTTGTACAACTTAGCAAAACATTTATATGCATATTTATTTTTGTGCTTCTTTGCATAAAACGTTGTATTAGTTTTCTAGGGCAGCTGTAACAAGTTATCACAAACTTAGATAGCTTAAAACAACAGAAATCTATTGACTCATGTTTTTATGCTCCTCTGAGGCTCTAGAGGAGCCTTGGTTTATGACAGCATAACTCCAAATGCTGTATCCTTTACATGTTCACCTTCTTTATGTGAATCTATATCCAAAATCTTGGGATTAAGGTTTACTCTAATCCAGTATGACTTCATCCTAATTTGAGAACATCTACAATGATGCTAGGCTTCCCTGGTGGCTCACTGGTAAAGGATCCGCTTGTGATGCAGGAGACACAGGTTCAATCGCTGGGTGGGGAAGATCCCCTGGAGAAGGGAATGGCCACCCACTCCAGTATTCTCGCTTGGGGAATCCCACGGACAGAGGAGCTTGGCTGGCTACAGTCTATGGGGTCGCAAAAGAGTCAGACGGCACTTAGCAACTAAACAACAGCAACAAAGATTCTATTTCCAAATAAGGTCATATTTATGACTATCAAATTTTATCTTCTATGTGCTACAAAAATATTATCTCCAAGACTACCAATTGTCTTTACCATTGCTTTCAGCATATACTTCTACACAGACATTTTGAAATATATATATTTATTATTTATTTGGCTGCACTGGGTTCTAATTGCAGCATGTGGGATCTAGTTCTCTGACCAGGGATCAAACTTCAGCCCCCTGCATTGGGAGTCCGGAGTCTTAGGGACTGGACCACCAGGGAGGCCCCCTACACATTTTTAATTATTCTGCAATCAAACCTGTCCATCTTGGACTTTGTCATTTCTAATTTTCATTCCAGATTTGCAAAGATCTTCTTCACTCAGATTTTTAAAGAATTACTAAGATTCAAGAAATAATTTTTGCATATTGAAAAGGGAGTCTGATTTCATTTTGTAGTGAATAGCCAATAATATGTAAAGGCCCACTTGAATCCTTATTTTGAAATGCCATCTTCGTGACATCCTATGCCTGGTTTCTTGACTCAGACTTGCTTGATCAAATCTTGCCATTAACATCTTGTATTAATTACATAGCTTCATATCATGTTTGCAAAGTCCCCTCATTAGTCTGCTTTCAAATTTCTTGGTTATCCATAAGCATTTACTCTTTGAAATAAATCTTAGAAGAAATTTTTCATGCTCTAAAATAAAAGTCCATTGGTATTCCATTGGAATTTTTATTAAATTGTATTAAATCAATAAAGTAAAAGAAAATTGTCATATTTAAACATAGAGTTTTCCCATATGGAACCATTGTTTCTTCTGTCTCCTATTTATTTTGAACTTTTTTTTCAGGCCTCCTTTTCCCTCACTTCACCTAGGTTAGGTGCTGCTTTTCCATATTTTCGTAATAGTCCAGCCTGGGTCTATTATACAGCTAATCACAGGGAAATCCAATTGTTTATAAGCTTCAGTACTCTGCATTTTATGGGCTCTTAAGAGAGTCTCTTCATTCCATTACTATAGACCTACCAGCTAGCCAAGTCCCAGTATACAAATCGATCTGTTCTCCTACTTCTAATCTGTCTCCATTTGAGTCCTTCTTCCATAACCATAGTCCTCCTTCCATATCCTTGGGCTTCCCTTGTGGTTCAGCTGGTAAAGAATCTGCCTGCAATGCAGGAGACCTGGGTCCAATCCCCAGGTCCCCAGGTTGGGGAGATCCCCTGGAGAAGGGAAAGGCTACCCACTCCAGTATTCTGGCCTGGAGAATTCCATGAACTGTATAGTCCATGGGGTTGCAAAGAGTCGGACGTGACCAAGTGACTTTCACTTTCACTTTCCATATCCTAAAAGAGGTGGAAAATCCTGCTGTTCTATTCAAATTCTTTCAGCTCCCTCCTTGAATCTCTATTATTGCTCCATTAGTTCAAGATCCATTTTCTCTCACTTAGAGCAATGTTTCTCTAACTTAAATAAAAGACAAAAGAAAAAAATTATATAAACCTCTTATGATATTGCTTAAAGACATGCAAAATTTGGTGTAAACTCCTTACTCTTGTACTTCATATACAACTCTAAACAACTTATATATTACTTTCATAACCAGTAAAATTTAAATTACTGAATTAGCTTAAAGTAACAGTATGATTTTCCTGAAACTAACCTTCCAACTTTGAATTATGAGTATAAAGTATGCTCAGATATATTTCTTTATAATCTGCCTCTGTGTTTTTACTTCTGTAACTCTCAATCATAGCCTTTGGAATATTTCACAAAATAATTTCGATAACTGGGGACTCTGTACTATTTCAGAATAACCAGTCTTCATACTTAGCTAAACTCTGGCACTATGCACCTCTCAAATGCCAGTTTTAATGAGTTGTCATTTGATAACTCAGTAAAGCTTGTTTTCTCATTCAAAAATAAGGTTAGCATGGAGGAGCTATTGAAATCTGCAGTATTTAGATGTATAAAATCAGATACAAAAAATGTCATATTTGCTTTTGCTTTGATATTAACTGCTCATCAGTGATGCAAGTTGGTTACATATAAAAATATAGCTACACTGTTGATTACACAGTGAAAATTCTTTTTAAGAGACATGCCAATACTTCTGGGCACTGACAACTTAGTTTTCTCATCCCATCTTTTTTAAACTAGCATACTCCATAGGAGTTTGTTTATAGAATGTACCATGCTAATGAGAAAACTTAGGAACAATTTTTAGAGTACCGATATAGGGATTTTTTTTCCTTGCGATAAAGTATAATGTAAGAAGGGTCACTTTCATGTTAACTAGCTCTCAGAATAAAGAAGGCTGTACATATAATTCACATTATTAAATGACAGCCAAATTTTCTGATTAAATAATGTGTTGGTCAGTTTTGATTTAGAAAAGGAAAAGAAGTTTCTGGATTTTTCTCAGGATGGAAAGTTTTTAGGTTGGCCCTTAAACTCACAACTTACTACCCAGAAAGCAAGGCTTTAAAAACTGTCAATCTTTTCTTGATTCTTAAGATCAATTTCAAATGACACCCCTACATAAAATCTAGCAGAGGTCCTAGCTCTACTGTTGTTGTTCAGTTGCTCAGTCGTGTCTGACTCTTTGCAACCCTATGGACTGAAGCACGCCAGGCCTCCCTGTCCTTCACCATCTCCTGGAGTTTACTCAACCTCATGTCCATCAAGTCAGTAATGCCATCCAACCATCTCATCCTCTGTGATCCCCTCCTCCTGCCTTCAGTCTTTCCCAGCATCATGGTCTTTTCTAATGAGTCAGCTCTTCGCATCAGGTGGCCAAAGTATTGGAGCTTCAGCTTCAGCATCAGTCCTTCCAATGAGTATTCAGGATTGATTTCCTTTAGAATGGACTGGTTTGATCTCCTTGCAGTCCAAGGGACTCACAAGAGTCTTCTTCAACACCACAGTTCAGAAGCATCAATTCTTCAGCCTTCGGCCTTCTTTATGATCCAACTCTCACATCCATACATGACTACTGGAAAAACCATAGCTTTGACTAGACAGACCTTTGTTGGCAAGGTAATGTCTCTGCTTTTTATTATGCTGTCTAGGTTTGTCATAACTTTTCTTCCAAGGAGCAATCGTCTTTTAATTTCATTGCTGAAGTCACCATCTGCAGTGATTTTGGAGCCTAAGAAAATAGTCTGTCATTGTTTCCATTGTTTCCCCATCTATTTGCCATGAAGTGATGGGACCAGTGATCCCATGGTCCATGATCTTTGTTTTTTGAATGTAGAGTTTTAAGCCAACTTTTTCACTCTCCTCTTTCACTTTCATCAAGAGGCTCTTTAGTTCTTCTTTGCTTTCTGTCATTAGAGTGGTGTCACCCACTTATCTGAGGTTATTGATATTTCTCCCAGAAATCTTGATTCCAGCTTGTGCTTCATCCAGCCTGGCATTTCACATGATGTACTCTGCATACAAGTTACATAAGCAGGGTGACAATATACAGCTTTGACATATTCCTTTCCCAATTTTGAATCAGTCCATTGTTGCATGTACAGTTCTAACTGTTGCTTCTTGACGAGCATGTAGATTTCTCAGGAGGCAAATAAGATGGTTTGGTATTCCCATCTCTTTCAGAATTTTCTAGTTTGTTGTGATCCACACAGTCAAAGGCTTTAGTGTAGTCAATGAAGCAGAAGTAGATGTTTACCTGGAATTCTCTTCCTTTTCCGATGATCTAACAGATGTTGGCAACTTGAACTCTGGCTCCTCTATCTTTTCTAAATCCAGCTTGAACATCTGGAAGTTCACGGTTCATGTACTGTTGAAGCCTGGCTTGAAAAATTTTGAGCATTACTTTGCTAGCGCGTGAGATGAGTGCAATTGTGTGGTAGTTTGAACATTCTTTGGCATTGCCTTTCTTTGGGATTGGAATGAAAACTGACCATTTCCAGTCCTGTGGTCAGTGCTGAGTTTTCCAAATTTGCTGGCATATTGAGTGCAGCACTTTAACAGCATCACCTTTGGGGATTTTAAATAGCTCACCTGGAATTCCATTACCTCCAGGATCTTTGTTCGTAGTGATGCTTCCTAAGGCCCATTTGACTTCACACTCCAAGATCTCTGGTGCTAGGTGAGTGATCATGATCACACCATTGTGGTTATCTGGGTCATTAGGATCTTTTTTTATATAGTTCTTCTGTGTATTATTGCCACCTTTTCTTAATATCTTCTGCTTCTGTTAGGTTGATACTGTTCTTGTCCATTATTGTGCCCATCTTTGCAAAAAATGTTCCCTTGGTATCTCTAATTTTCTTGAGGAGATCTCGAGTCTTTCCTATTCTATTGTTTGCCTCTATTTCTTTGTATTGATTGCTGAGGAAGGCTTTCTTATCTCTCCTTGCTATTCTTTGAAACTCTGCATTCAGATGGGGATATCTTTTCTTTTCTCCTTTGCCTTTAGCTTCTCTTCTTTTCTCAGCTATTTGTAAGGCCTCCTCAGACAACCATTTTGCCTTTTTGCATTTCTTTTTCTTGGGGATGGTCTTGATCTCCACCTCCTTACTCTATCAGGATAGATAAAGCTGAAATTTTTATTTTTTACACATCTTTCCCACTCAGTCATCTGTGAGGTCTTCGGATGCATGTAGTGAAAATTTAGAATCTTACAGAAAGTATTCAGAAATGTTTAACAAATGATGAATACATAATAAATAAAGTTTACCCAAAGTCGCCACCACTCTAACGATGCTCTGCTGCAGTACTGAACTTAGGTATTGTCTCTCTGTCTTTCCTGTTTCAGTCATACAAGTAAAATTGGTAAAGTTGTTTCTTTGCCTCAGTAGAAGAGCAAACTTAACTTTATGGTGTAAATTTTCAAAGTTTATGTCCCTTTATGGTGCAAGGCCTTAAATCTAGGTCCCCAGGTTCTCTTATGGATAAACAGAATTGAAGCCTTCTCTTTAGTATTTAACTGGGAAAGACTAGTGATGTGTCTCACGTGTCCTAGACTGTATTTTTCTTGGTCCCTAAATTCAATGGGTGTGATATGAAGGCACCTGAATGAAGCTCATGATGCATTCTCCCTTAAAAATTTTACCTAAGTAGATAAGAATCCACACTGTTCCTTAATAGAGGATCCCAATTCTAGGCTTCCCCTAGCCACTCATAGGTCCATGGCAAATAGGGTGACCAACTGTCCTCATTTTCCTCAGACTGAGAGGCTTCCTAAATGCAGGAATTTCAGTGCTGGAACTGAGACAGCCACAGGCAAACTGGGAAGGGCAATCATCCTAGATTGACAAAATGCTATGAGCCCTCATGCCCATTTCCCTGATGAAAGAAACATTTAAGTTGGTCCAGTGAGTAATTCCAGTCTCTCTCTCCCTCTCTCTCTCTCTCTCTCTCTCTCTCTCTCTCTATATATATATATATATATATATATATATAAAGTGTCTGCTAACCATCCCCTTACCCCCACCTTCTTCTGGACTAACGACATTTCTTTAGTTACAGCAATGGGTTGTGAATCTTACCCACATGATAGAATTGCCTGGAGGGCTTGCTAAGTACAGATTATTTTGAACCTCACCCCTAGAGCTTTTATTTCAGTAGGCCTGGAGTCGGACTCAAAAATAGCATTTCTCGTACGTTATGAGCTGATGCTGATAATGCTGCTCTGGAGATCTAGCTTTTAGAACCAATGCTCTAAAAGTTTGCATATTACTGTCTTCTTCTGAAACTAACTGGGCTTCCCTTGTGGCTCAGATGGTCAAGAATCTGCTTGCAATGCAGGAGACCAAGTTTGGGTTGGGAAGATCCCCTGGAGAAGGGAATGACAACCCAGTTCAGTATTCTTGCTGGGAGAATTCCATGGACAGAAGAGCCTGGTGGGCTATAGTCCTTAGGGTTGCAAAGAATTGGACACAACTGAGTGACTAACACTGTCACTTGTCTAAAACGAACATGTAATCAAAAAAGTCAATTGAAAGTATGAAGGCATGAATCAATAATATAAACTACACACTATTGGAAGAATTAATCTTTATTTCTTATGCAGTTCTCAGTGGTGAGTACAGTTTAAAACCAAAATTTTAATACTTTAAAATGTAATATAAATTTTTGTAGGGGTGTGGGGGAGTTCTCTATTACCAGGTTTACTTTAATGACTGTGATTTCTCTGTGGAAAAGTAAGCACACTGTACCACACAGTTCTGGTGACATTTGGTTCCTCTGTGCACATTTGAGCACTGTATGCTCAAATCTGCAGTTGAAATACTCTTTATATTTAATCTGAACCACAGTTTCACAATTGTCACTGTCTCTGCTTCCCTAGTGGCTCAGAGGCTAAAGCGTCTGCCTGCAATGCGGGAGACCCGGGCTTGATCCCTGAGTCTAGAAGATCCCTTGGAGAAGGAAATGGCAACCCACTCCAGTACTCTTGCCTGGAAAATCCCATGGACAGATGAACCTGGTAGGCTACAGTCCATGGGGTCGCAATGAGTTGGACACGACTGAGTGCCTTCACTTACTTACTTACTGGCATACAAAGGGAGGGAAAGTGCATTCAAATCACAGTCTGCACTTCTCTCAACCTATGAAAAGTTTTTAACAAAACTGAACATGTAACAAAAATATAAAAGCAATTCCGAAGTGTATACATACATTTGATTTTATCCTTATATTCTGCCCAACTCCTGCTGGCCACAGTACACACACTTTGCTTTCAACTGTAGAAATAGATCCCTTATCCTCAAAGGTAGGTTTCTGACTGCCCTCATTTAGATGTAGTATTTGACCTAGAAGAAACTAAGTACAGAGCTTTGATGACAGAATTTCAATCCCTATCTGTAAAAGGTTTCCATGGAAATGAGTCTGAACCAGAATAATGTTACCATTATCATGAAAAAAAAAAAAATGATGAAAAAATGAAATGGCCCCCTCTTAGACACTAGTTTTCAATAATAACCATTTTTGTCTTTGTCCCCAGCGTTCCGGAGGTGCTCTGGCCATTCCCTTGTGCGCATTCCAGGGGACTGTGTCTCTCCAAGCCCCGACCGGGAAAACCCTATCTCTGTCTACCTATGAGGTGAGCGCAGAAGGGCAAAAAATAACCCCAGCCTCTAAGAAAATAGAAGTCTACCGATCCAAAAGTGTTGGCCATGAACCAAACTCAGAAGATTCTGCCTCCACATTTGCGGACACCAGTGTGAAAATACACTTGGAGGTTCTTGAAATTTGTGATAATGAAGAGGCCCTGGACACGGTGTCAATCATTAGCAACATCAGCCAGTCCTCCACGCAGGTCAGATCGCCTTCCCTACGCTACTCACGGAAGGAGAACAGATTCGTTTCCTGTGATTTAGGGGAAACAGCCTCATATTCTCTCTTTTTACCCACAACTAATCCCGATGGTGATATCAACATCTCCATTCCAGACACTGTGGAGGCACACAGGCAGAACAGTAAAAGGCAGAGCCAAGAGACTGTTGGCTACCAGGAGGAAATCCAGCTGTTAAATAAAGCTTATCGGAAAAGAGAAGAAGAAAGCAAGGGTGACTAGTGATCATTTAGCCTGATAAAGGCAAGAATGGCTCTGCAACTTCAAATGACTAAACTAACACCTTTATTCTGAGGCTTATTGATTTTCTTTATTATTTGTTGGTTTACATAAGCTTAACAGACTTAATTATTTTTAGCACAAACAGCTGAAATTAGTGCAAACACTTAAGTGCTTTTGATGTGTTACTTATAGATCACTCACTGTGGCAATTAAAAGGTTCTGTTTCTTATCCGATTTCTAAAAATCTTTTCTAAATCAAAACCCTGGTCTAGTTTACTAATGTTTTCACCTATATCTGTCAACCTCAGAGTAAACAGAAAATTGTATAAAGTCATTGAAAATATTGTTCTCATGCGTGTGTCTTGACACATAATGTTGGCCCTTACTGCAAGGGGGAAAATGACATTTTGGGAATGGAAAGAATGTAGCAAAACTCTGAGTTGTATGTGAAGAAAGAAAGAGAGAAAAAGAAGTCTCTCCATCGTGTCCGACTCTGTGACCCCATAGACTGTAGCCTACCAGGCTCCTCTGTCCATGGGATTTTCCAGGCAAGAGTACTGGAGTGGGTTATATGTGAAGAGGCTTGCCTAAATGTGGCTTGCAAAGCAAGTTTATTACAGTTATTGCTTTAGCTTCATACTGATATCTAGGAAATACATTCCTGCATAAAATAGCAAATAAGCTTCCAACTCTGAAACATGCATGTCCCTAGTCTGTACCTAGTTGTTCCCTTCATTTCTATAAAGTATAAATTGTTTACTGATTTTTTTATTTCTCTCTTAAATATGAGTGTTCTCCTTTCATCTTTTCAGTATGTTGACTGCTCTTAAAATAAATATATTGTATGTTAGAAGTAGAATTGGAAGTAGCTCTTAAACATATTGGAAAATGTTGTAAATATATACTTATCATTTCTAGAAGTGTTTTGTTTATTTGAACAGAAACTAGGAAAAAAACACTCCAAGTTCTGTGAGGTACACCCAAGTAGAGTAACAAAATTCTGTGTAGAGCAGAGGAAAAATCCTCTAAGTCCAAATTAAAGGGTCTGTTTCTAAAGCTGCAGATTTGGCAAACCTCCTTAGCTGCTCTTGAAGTGTAGAAAATTTTAGTTCACCTATCTTCCAAGTTTAGGTGCTTTTTCATTTCCTTCCCAAAGATGTGTGTGCCTCAAGCAAAGAAACAATTCAATATAATTTATTGATTGTGAGGTATATGTTTCAAGATTAATTTTTAAATGTGTTACATTGCAAAAATGCAGATATCACCTTGTTAGAATAATAGTAACATACGTATCAAAAATTAAGAAGTGATTTTTCTTTAAATTGCTTTATTCTGATCTTTGTGTAAATATATATTAAATGTATTACTTAAATGTTTATTTTTCAAAGTTATTAAGTTGACATTCTACATTTTTAAACTTTGTACTCTCTCACTTTACTCACATATCTTTATTATTAATTACAGACTGAATTATTTTTTTAAATGATTTATTTTGGCTCCCATTTCATTATGTTGAATCAGAACGCTAAATTACTTCACATAATCCTTCAGATTGTTTTATCTTTAGATTATTTTTTTTGCTACCAAGAAATCATTTTCAAAATAATTCAGATGTATTCACTACAAATGTAGTTCATTTAATATTTTTTAAGATCAAACTTGAGGGTTAATTTAATATATGACAAATGGCCAGATTAATCTGACAGTATAAATCAACAGTGTTAAATGCCTGTTATAAAAGCAAAAGTTGAATATTCTAATAATGCTTTGTAAAAGACGGGTTTTGATATATTAAACTTAGTTGTATAACTTTATAAAACAGAAAAGTGATTTTGCTGCTTAAAGTATAATTTCTACCAGCAAGGAAATTACAAACAGAATCATAATAAAAATGAAGAAATGCAGCACTTTGAGTGGAAAGGAGGAGATGACAAAAATTAAGGTTTAATGAACATAAGGACTTGATTGTAAGACAGTAACAGCCCTTTCTCTCCTGTGTGCTATTTTCTTTTCACTGGACTTGGGCCTATGCCGGAGGAACTGAATACAAAACAAAAAAACACTAGCATATTCCCATTTAATTGTCTTTGGTTGTTGAATTAACTATATGATGGATACACTTAAAAATTCTGTTGTATTGATACAATACCAGGATTATTTACCCTCAAGCCATAGACTAATCAGCATCACAATGGTAACCTGTAACACTTCAAACTCCAAGGCAACAGGAAGTGGATCTCAAGAAAAATCTACAGGGGCCTATGCCAAAGCATGAACGGCTCCTATCAATCCCTGTTAAGAGAGGGGAAAGTTTGACTACACCAGTATAAAATCTGCTTACTCTTTAATGTGATTATGATTGTAAAAATGTGTTCTGGTATAGGACATATCCTTATAGATATTTTGTGCTATGTTTAAATATATTACCTTTGCATTGTTATATTGTTCTTATTATTAATAAATGCTCTACTTCATATAGTTTATCTCTTTTCTACACAGACTGATATAGCTGAAGACAAAAACTGTTTACTTAATAAAAATATCACCACCTGGTGGTGACTCCTATAAACTGAAAAGTCATAATACCTATAATTTCCCAATAATATAAAAGCATATTACATAATCCCAAAGACTTCCAAGAGTTATGACTGACAGAGGCAACCATTTTGAAGATAGCAAATATCACAGTATTAATTAAAACAATTTTTAAAAGGCTTGGTAATGCATTGTTTGGAAGTTTTTTTCTCAATGTAGTTCTGTAGTACTGAATTTAATAAATAGATTTTCTCTTAATTTCTTATACTATTCAGCTACTTTCATTCATGTATTCATCATAATATTTAGTGAATGCCTATTTCATGCTAAAAATTATTCTAGGTACACAGGATTATAACTATGTAATAATTATGTAATATTTTGCAAAAAAAACAAAAAAAATGTGTGTGTATATACACATATATACTGTGAATAGACTGTGAGCACACACGAGACTTCTTTGACTTCCTTTTTTCTTGGGGAGTATAGTTGTTTTACAATGTTGTGTTGGTTTCGGCTGTAAAGACTTTCCTCACATCTGACATCATGTGTGAGTTCTGGTGTTCCCCAAACCACTATCAATTTTAATAATTCACTAGAAGAACTCATAGAACTCCTTGAAAGTTGTATAGTCACAGTTATGGTATGTTACAAGGAAAGGATACAGATCACAATCAGCCAAGAGAAGAAGCACATACAGCAGAATCCAGAAAAAAGGCCTAAGTATGGAGCCTCTGCTTTCCTTTCCCTGAGGAGTCATGAACAGCACTACTTCCCTAGCATCAATGTGTGACAACACACGTGGAATATTGCCAATAAGGAATGAATCTTGTTGTGCAGTCTTTAATGGGACTTCATCGTGTAGGAGTAGGGCAAAGATGGTTGACTGCTCACAAGACTGATCTCAGTTTCCATCTCCTCAGGAGGTCAAGCTTATATGGAATGAATAACTCAAAGGTACTACACTAAATCACATTTTTACTATCTGGCTGATCTAAGGACCTCAAAGTCACTTCTATCACGTATAACATTCCAAGGGTTTAGAGCAAAGGTCAGGCCTCTCTTTGGATAGGATTAAGCTGTTCACTACATATATGTACATTGGTCATATACAGCTCTTATACAGGTCATATACAGAGCTTCACTACATATATATGTATATATGCATATATGTCCGGAAAAGGCAATGGCACCCCACTCCAGTACTCCTGCTTGGAAAATCCCATGGAGGGAGGAGCCTGGTGGGCTGCAGTCCATGGGATCGAGAAGAGTCGGACATGACTGAGCGACTTCATTTTCACGTGTCACTTTCATGCGCTGGAGAAGGAAATGGCAACCCACTCCAGTGTTCTTGCCTGGAGAATCCCAGGGACGGGGGAGCCTGGCGGGCTGCCGTCTATGGGGTCGCACAGAGTCGAACACGACTGAAGAGACTTAGCAGCAGCATGCATATATCTCAGGTAATGCTAAGTATTTTGACATAAAATAGGCACCAGATGTAATTTTTAAAAATTAGAATAAAGGAATAATGACAGAAGAAGTATTGTTTTCAAATATTTCAGTGAGGAAAGCATTCGCTGATTAAGGTAACATTTCATCAGAGATGCAAGTCAAAGATCAAGGTGTTAACTGATTTGGTTCTTGGTAAGAGCTCTCTTCTTGGCTTGTAGACAGCCTCTGTCCTCACAGGGCCTTCCTTCTGAGGAAAGAGAGCAAGCTCTCTGGTGTCATTTGAAACATTATCTCAAACAATCCACACTATTTCCTTCTTCTTTTGTTCCTATCATCTCCAATGACTATCTACTCCTATACTGAAAAATTCACATACTTGTGTATCAGGTGTGCCCAACGGGTACATTTATTTGAACTCTCCATTCCTATAATTTTAATATTAGCTAAGAACTCCCCAAACATACACTCTCAGTCTTCTCTCTCTACACTTTTAACTCATAAAACCAACTGCTTTCTAGACATCAATTCGTATGTTTCATAGGTGCTCAAACTCTACTATTATTAATTATATATATTAACTCAAGCCTCGCCCTCCAACTTCCCCCCACCAAAATCTTCCTCATCCTATGTTCTTTATATTTTAGGATACAGTACTTCTCCGTTGGATCATCTTTCAAATCTTCAACTTAGGAGTCACCTGACCCTTTCCTCTAATTCTCCACATCCAAGTGAATTACCAAATCTTGATCATATTTTTTTCATTAGTATTTCTTAATTCCAGTCCTTCCCATATTCCATCTTGTTCTGTCATCCCATTCTGTCTCCCCAAAATCACAGCCTAAGTCTCTCTACATACATTCTTGCCTTCTCCATTCCTTTCTACTCAAAGCAGTCAAAAAAATATTTCCCTGATTTAAAATGTATTATTCTTTCTGTGACATGTAAGGTCTTTTATGGCCAGGCTCCTTTCTATCACTTTGGCCTTAACCATCAATTTCTTAAGTTTCAGTGTGGAATTTTCTCACTCTCTAACATTTCCATCGTCTTTCTTCAAGCACAATGTTCCATCCACCTGTAATAATTTACTGCTTACTCTCTCATTCTTTAGAAAGAACCTGATTCCAAAATTATATTCTTTTTCCATAACATCTCACGGCTATTGGTGGGTGGGGGAAATTTTTTTTCCTTTACTCTCCTATGTTTAGTTCTCTGGGACTTGGCATACTAAATTGACAAAAGACGGATTAGCAAGTGAAGGAAGTGAAAATCCACTTCAGTATTCTTGTCTGGAAAACCCCATGGACACAGGAGCCCGGTGGGCTACAGTCCATGGGGTTACAAAAGTCAGACACAGGTGAGCACACCCATATGCACACAAAACAGATTTAATCACATATCTACAGGAGTTCACAGAATTGTGCCTCAAGGCAGGGGTTAGAACTTGGCACTTATGTATCATCTTTTAGAGAAGGGAAGGAGGAGAAAGCTATTTATGGGAAAACAAATGGTTTTTATGAAACATAAACGTGCTTTTATGAGGATAGATGGAAGATATTTTTGTTACCAAGTCTTTTTAGGTGTGATGCTGATTTGCAGTCTCCAGTGACAAAAGTCCATCTAGTCCATCTTCTCTGATTACTCTCCCAAGGAAGGGATTTATGACAATAAAGATCTGAGTTCTTCTGGGAGGCTGTGTTTTTAGGCATTTAAAAGATTTTAGGAATTCAATTGCTACGGTTCAAAATAATGTTTTCTGCCACAGTGAAGTATTCTGAACCCCTTCATATGGCATTTTCCTTTAACTCACAATGTACATTTCTTTTGCCTTTATCTTCTCTTAAATACTGCAAGCAAATGAAAGTTGATGCCATACTTGTCTTGTTGAGTGAATATCTCCAGCACCTTTAAATCAGTATATGTATAAATGAACCGGATAGTCCCAGGGAAATTTGCAAGCCTGTGTAGCCAAGCCACTTGATTATTCAAGAATAGCTCGTGGAAGATACTCAATGGCCTGCTCAATCAGCAATAGACAGCTTCACCTAAACATAGGAATCTTCAACTGCTGTTTTACTTAAATTGCCTAAGTGCTCTACACTGAATTTGGGTAAGCAGGCTCATCTTATGCCTTTAGATAAAGGTAGTAAACGACGACAATCCTTTAAGAGAGGCAGGAACGTTCTTATACTTAATCATTGATTTGAAACAGGTGCGAGGCTGTTTTCATGCCATAGCCACTAGTTCAAAAATTTTTAAAGGAATTAATTTCTTAAAGACTTTAGGGGGAAAAACATTCGACTCACAGGTTCTTTTACTGTGCCAACCGACATTTACAGGGCCTACTGGGAAGCAAACTCCCGAGAGAATAAACTAAAACCCAAAACCCGTTTCTTCACATGCTGGACTTCCAGAAAGAAAACCTATAAGCCTCCTGCTGCCTCTCCCTCCAAAGGTATAAAGGTAAATATCTCTGAGCACAACACAGATTTCACCTGAGCCAACCCGGGGACCTCCCGGGCCGACGTCCTGTGACGTCACCGGAAACGTCTGCTTGTGACATTTAATGTCCCTCCCTCTTGCGCTGGGCGCCGGAAGCAAAGCGGAAGTGGACGCTCACCGGCTTCCGGCCCCTGTCGCCATTTCCAGCGGTTGCAGGTACTCACGAGTTGAGGTCTGCTGGGACAATGAGCTATGACTACCATCAGAACTGGGGCCGCGATGGTGGCCCCCGCAGCTCTGGCGGGGGTTACGGAGGAAGCTATGGAGGCAACCATGGAGGAGGCCATGGGGGGAACCGAGGCTCTGGAGGTGGCGGCGGCGGAGGTGGTGGTCGAGGCGGCCGAGGCCGACATCCCGGGCACCTGAAAGGCCGCGAAATCGGCTTATGGTACGCGAAGAAACAAGGCCAGAAGAACAAGGAAGCAGAGAGGCAGGAGGTAAACTGAGACTCGGTAGTGGAGGGAGGATGGGGCTGGACAGGTTTCTTTTCCAGCCTTCTGCCCACCCCCCCCCCTTTTTTTTTAACTTTTTTTTTTTTTTAAACTGGTGTATGTGCTTTGTGAAGTGCAAGTGCTAAAGCTTCCTGTAGTGGATACTAGAGCGGTAGCGGAAACGTTGGCCACGTGCATCTTACCTGGAGCTGTTGAGGTTTATGCGGGCCAAGAGTACACTTTGCTTGAAAGACAGAGAACTGGGAACCAAATATTAAATTGAAGGTCCATCCGGAATTAACTTTATTGGGTATCACGTAGTATCTGTAGCTACCCTTTCTGTTATGTTACTTTAAGTTCTTTGCCTGATGAACTCTAAAATAGCGGTTTTATACATTAAATACAGGTTTGCGTGGAACAAAAAGCACTATTTTGAATGTAGATCCTTCCAGCTTTCATTTTAGTATTAAGATAGGCACAAACTTAGGTTTTTTATTATTACGATGGGCTGCGGAGATTTCTGCTGATTAGGAGCTCTTTGAGAAGGAAACCTAGGATCCTAGAAGTGGAAGAAGTTTCGAGAGTTGATTTGGTCTTTTGTCTTCAGCTGGCAGTTGTTGCTTTGATTTGTATACTAAACACCTGTCTGTAGTAAAGGACCCATTAAAGTTCCCCGAGTGGCCTATTGTAATAATTATGTATATATGATTAAACCTAAGTCTTCTTAATATGAGCTCTACAGTAGCTTTCTACTTAAAAAACTACTTAAAAAGCATCTTTCATATTAGATGCAGAGTGTGATTGAATCACCATTTAGGCTTCTGTGTTTCAGTTATCCCATTTCTTTGTTTTCCTTTTATCTAACTGAACTGATGTCATTTTTATTGAATTTCGGGGGAACATTATCCATTTACCTTAACAATTTACCATTATTCTTCAAACGACATATTTATTTGACATGCAAATAATTAGAGTATTCATCGAGCAAACTTTTTTTTAAAGTTAAGGGAAGCACATCTAAGTTGTCTTGAAATTGGGAGAATGATTGAATGATTAGTATTTGAGAATATACATAGTAACTTCCCAAGAATTCTTTATCAAATTTTTTTTTACCCTTTTTTCACACAAGGTTTTATGCATGTTGCTATGGAGATCTGAAAAGTATTCAAGGAACTTACAGTCTAGTTGAAAAAATAAGAACTAAACAGGTGAAACGTTAAGCAAATCAGGAAAATCTGTTATTTCCACCTGAAGCCAGTTGTACATTGCATGATTATAAACTAAACTCTTGACTTCCGCCACCTCCCAAAACCTTCTCCATTTTAGTACAAGTCACTGCCAGTTTTTCATTTGTCAAGGCCAAAATGAGATTAGTTTTGATTCTTTCATTTCAGCAAATCTGTTTTCCTTCATATATCTCAACTCTAACCACCTATCTCCACAGTAGTTTCCATAGATCAAGCCACTATTTTGTTGTCTTTCCCTGAATCTTAACTGCCTGGTCTTCTATTTCTACTCCTTCCCATAAAATCTGACTCTTGTAGAGCCTTCAGTTCAGTCACTCAGTCGTGTCCGACTCTTTGCGACCCCATGAATTGCAGCACTCCAGGCCTCCCTGTCCATCACCAACTCCCGGAGTTCACCCAAACTCATGTCCATCGAGTCGGTGATGCCATCCAGCCATCTCATCCTCTGTCGTCCCCTTCTCCTCCTGCCCTCAATCTTTCCCAGCATCAGGGTCTTTTCAAATGAGACAGCTCTTCGCATCAGGTGGCCAAAGTATTAGAGTTTCAGCTTCAACATCAGACCACTCAGGACTGATCTCTAGGATGATTTCTATTTCTATTTCTACTCCTTCCCATAAAATCTGACTCTTGTAGAGCCTTAGGTCATCTCATTCTCTAGCTGACAATTTGAAAGCCAGGTCACTTCTGTCTCAGTCTTATACATTTCAGTCGCATCCTAATGTGTTTTCCAGAAATCTTGGCAATTTAGATTCTACATATCAGGTTTCCTTCTATGACCCATACCTTTCTGAGCTCATTTCCCAATCTGATGTAATTAAAGTTTTCATAAACATACTTTTTTTTTTTGCTTTTTTATTATAGTTCTCATACCATTCTCTAAAATTATCTCTCCATTTTCTCTACTAAATATTTCAATTTTTTGAAATATTTCAATAATTTGGCTCAGCTTCTCTTTTTTTGATCACTTTCAGCCCTGCATGATTGCTTGCTTCCCGTTCAAGATTCCCAAACCTTTACCTTTTAAGTAATCTTTCTGCTTACAGTGACTGTGTTCTAATGATGCATTGTTACAGTTTCAAAAGATATTTTTGAGGCTCTAATGTATTTGAAATAGTATTAGAGGCACCTTACAGAAATTGTGGTGTGTTAGGTGCTATAGGGCAGTTAGAATACAATGTTTAAGTAGTACAGTAAGGAAGCTATGGGCTTATCACCTGACTCAAATTAGGAAGAGCTTAGTAGGTTCCCTAGAAAAAAAAACCCTTAAGCTGAAACTTGAGAAAGTATATTTGTGTTTTTGACTTGGGGTCTTAGGCAGAAGCAGCAGCATGCACCACAGCCTAGAGGTCAGGAGGAATGTGTTCAAAGAACTGATCAAGTAAGGGCATGGCTGAGGAGGGCAGAAAACAGACTATATTTTAATTTGCAACCCAGTACTTATGTATAACTGAACAAGGCGTTTCATAAAATAATACTTAATTACCTGTACATTGCCCTGGGGCTTTTGTTTTTGTTTCTACCTTTCTGCCCTCTCCTCCTGCCTCCCTTTAATGCTGGTCACGATACTTTCATTGCACAGATAGCAGTATGAAAGGTCCTGGACTAGAAGATAAGTAGAGCTCTGACGTTCTTTCCCCTAAGAACTCTAGCAAAGTCATTAAAGCATTTTAAGCAAAAATGAAGTGTTAGATTTGTGTTTAAATTCACTCTGGGTAGCCGTATAGAGAATGGATTGAAGAAGAGAGAATTCTGGGACGGGGAGACCAGTTAAATAGCCCCTGCAGTAATTCAGGTGAGGAATGACACCTTGAATTAGGACATTGGCAGTAGGGATGGCAGAAGTGGACAGCTTCAAATGTTTTAGGAGATAGACTCAAGATGATTTTAGCTGGAGGAAGGGGAAAGCAGGTGTGAATGAATGACACTAATGACCACAAAGAGCACACTTACTGGAGGAAAACGATGGGATCAGCTTAAGCACACCAAGTGTGGTATTATAGGGCATATAAGTGGTGGTTTCAGGGAAGTAGAAGGCTGTGTGGATCTGATGCCTAGAGGAATCTAGACTGCAGGTGAACACTTGACAAGTTTGTGGGACTATGCCTAGTAGTTGAGATATAGAAGTGAATGGGAATAGTGATGGGACAGGCCTGAAATCTGTAGACCATTGCTTCTCAAACCTGAATCACCTGGTATCTTGTAAAAATGTAGAACTCGCGCGGGCTCAGATACAGCTTTTCTCACAGGCTCCCAGATGACGTCAATACTGCTGGCCTGCTGAGCACTCAGGCTGTATAATGAAGAACAAGAGAAACAAGGTATGGGCTGAGGAGGAGAAGCTTGAAAGATCTAGGAAGGAGCCTTCAGAGAAGAGAAAAATAAGGATGTGGATGTTGTTTTGGAATCCAGGAGAATCCTTTAGGGAGAAAAAGAGTATATAGAAAAGTGAAAGTAATCAGTAGTGGCAAATGCTGCACTAATGTCAAGTAATATAAGAGTTCAGAGTGTCTTGGATTTAGCAACAATGTAATTGGTAACCTTGATGAGAGCACTTTTCATGGAGTTGTGGAATTAAAAACCAGATTACAGTGGAGTGCCTGGAGAAGGAAAGAGGCAGAAATGGGGTACTTCCAGGCAGTTCTACAGTGGAAAGGAAGGAGAAAAGTTAAGGGTGGGAGAATTCAAGGGAAAATATTTGTTTTTGTTTTAAAAGTGAAGAGGTTTGACTGTGTTCAATTCCTACCATCATGAACTGATGGTAAGGAGCCAGTGGAGAGGAAAGGTGTATTAGAGAAGACTAAATCATGTTACAGTAGTAGTAGATAGCCCATAGATCTTAATGAATTACCACAGTAAAGGTTTTCTGCTCACATTACTTGACCATTGGAGTTCACTGAACAGTTCTCATGAGAATAAAGTCCACAGAGCCTCTGCGCAATAATTTGGACAACATTGTGAGTCTCCTTTGCCAGGAGTTTCCAATTATAAGCTGAAAGAATATTTGAGAATGTCCAGAGCAGGAAAGGGATAATCAAAAAATCAAATACCTTGGTAAGTCATGAAACCTAAAATATGTGTATGAGATTCTTCAGGCAGAGGGTGAGGTAAAGTGAAAAGTAATGTAATTGGAAGAAGGTTAGGAAGGAGACACCTACAGAAAAGGGCTAGATTCAGGTTTGGAATTTGAGCATTCTTGAATTAACTGCCACAGCCTCTGGGGCCTCATTGTACAGAAAACCTCATTAAAAATAATTTGCCAAAAAAGTTTTATATGTTTTTCAGGGGCTATTTTGTCTTTCAATCATCTCACCTTTTTGTGAATATAAAATTAATATTACAAGTTGAGAACTTTTTAAGTGAGACTATTTATAATGTAAGAGATTTAAATGCTCATTGCCACCAAAACATTTCTTGCATTTTTTAACTTTTGTTTTTATCAGAACGTTTGCGTTTATTAAATTTAATTGTATCTTTTAAATTTTAAGATAGGAAAAAAGTAATAACAGTATAATGTAAGGGTAGAAAGAGCACCAAAGTTTTAGTAAAGGACATAATTTTTTCTTCACCAGTTACAGTAGAGATGATTTTATAGACACATAGTAGAAAAGTGTTTGGAAGGCAAGTGGGGGGTGGGTTTAACTTTCTTTTATATGTTTGTTGAATATATATTGTGTTGCTTTAATTTTTTTAGTTGTCAGATGATTTTGCACGTTTTGTCATGTTGATAAGGGTGCTTTTTCCTTTGCACAACATAGAGAGCTGTAGTACATATGGATGAACGTCGAGAAGAACAAATTGTGCAGCTGCTACATTCTGTGCAAACTAAGAATGATAAAGATGAAGAAGCACAGATATCTTGGTTTGCTCCTGAAGATCATGGGTAAAACAAAAAGTATTCTTTTTAAAAAAATTAACAGTGACACTTGTTTTAGAGCATTTGCTTGCAAAAAATGATAATAAATATTGTTAGACTCTTCTATAAGTGTAATTTAGCCTCAAAGTATTTTTTCTTCTTATGTAGATTGAGTAGGGTTAGTGAAAGATTTAAAAATCTAGGTGGTATCATTCCCACAGAAGAATTTAATGGTAGGAATAATCTACTTACATAGTAGGCTGATGAAGTTATTATTTATTGTTCTAACTACCCACCATTGTATTTCCAAAATTCTCTTGTGGAGGAGATCTGTAAAAAGTTAAATTGCTGTTGTAGGAAATTCATAGAAACTATCATCAGGGCAAATTAGAAGTAGTTTTTCTGGGACTGCGTAGTATAGCATCCCATTTGTAGCTCAGAAAGGGTAGCAGGAAGAAAATGAAGTTGTGTAATAAAACAAGGCTCAGAAAATTAGGTAAAGAAAAACACTAAGTCATTGCTATGAAGGAATGACTATTGGGTAGACTTTTATTGTTTAACTACCCCAAGGAATAACCTATCTGTCAGTATCTATCTGTAGGGTGGAAATTGAATTTATTATAAGAATCTAAGTATTTTCATATTGCTCTACTAAGATAAAAGAATAAGCACTTGATTTTGGTGATTTTGAAATCATTAAACAGCATATTGTTCTATTGTTTCAGGGCTTGAGTGGATCTTTAACCTTTCATTTTTTTATTTTTTCAAAATAGATATGGTACTGAAGCTCCTGCTGAGAAAAAACCAAATTCAGTAAAGAATGTGGAGCATCAGGAAAAAAAAATGATAAATCAAGAAAAGAGGCCATTTAGAATCAGGGACAAATACATTGATCATGATTCTGAATATCTCTTGCAAGAAAATGAACCAGATGCAACTCTAGACCAACAATTATTGGAAGATTTACAAAAGAAAAAAACTGACCTTCGGTATATTGAAATGCAGGTAATGGAAAGAAAAGATTTTTACTTGTCATCTCTTCTGACACTTGATAAAAATGTATTTATGGTTAGAGGTAGCTGCCTGATACCTAAATGAGTTGAGATTTTTCAACAAGCCATCCTCTGAGAATCCCCCACCCCCACCCTATCCCTCCCACCCACCCCCCCATAGTACAGAAAAGTAGTGAGAATGGAATTACACATAAGGAGCCTATCTCACAGTTTATATGATGAAGAGAAGAAATATTTAAGAAATGGGTAGTGCAAATGGAAAAAAAATCACTCTTTAATATTTTTAGACTGTTAGATGTTATAAGAGACAGGTTGGTTAGAATTGTAAAGTTGTTTTCTTCTGGAACATCTAATCCACTCTTTCCTTTTACAGATGTTAAAATTAAATCCCTCAAAAGTCATATGATGTGCTTAGGTACACTGACACTTTTAAAGACAGAACTGTGGCAACTGAGTTCTCTTGAAATTTTTTCAGTATTTTCTTATCCTGGGCAAGGTCCCTCCTGCTAAAACATGAAATTGAATGCTTTGTGGATGGATGGATGTTCTAGAGATAGATGTAATAAAATGTTCACTTTTTTTTTTTTTTTTTTTAAAGAGACTAGGGAATTCTGAGAGCCATGTCTTTAATGTGCAGATATGTACTGCTGTTTTTGAGAAAGGCAGATCATTGTATCTCCTGTAGGAAAGAAAGGATCTTTTGGCTCAGTGAAGGTTGAATATCCTTATTAAAACAGATCAGCTGAGGTTGTCTAGGGACCAAATGCTGTAGCTCTTTGATGCCTTTTGAGTGAAAATATGTATTAGGGGCAGAGAAGATTTCAAGATGAAGTTATTGAGACTATTTTACCTGAGAGCTGAGCTGCTTGTATAACCTTAGGAACACAGTGTTAGCTGCCATCTCTGCTTTGTATGGAGGATAGAACTCAGATATTATTGAAGATGAGTAATTGATCTAGTGCAGAGAAAGTTAGGAGAAGAAGTGGTTGGTCTTCCTTTTGGTCAGGCATGTTGTAAATGCTTCCTGTGTACCACATCATTTAAACCTCTCAGCAGCCCTGTGCAGATTACACTTGTCTGTTTCACAGGAGGAAAAAGAATCTTAGGTTTAGTGACCTACCTGTGCTTTGTGCTTGCACAGCTAGTACCAGAACCAGGTTTAAAATTTAAGTGTTTTTAAGACCTCAGCTTTTTTCATCCTTGGTAATATGCCATATTTTTTTTCCTTTAAGTTACAATTTTTTGATAAACATTTTTCCACTTGCTTGATGCCTGTCATTGTGCTATTTTCCAAGATAAGTCTCGACACCTCAAGCTATGTGGTAAAAAAAAATACTTTTGGACTCTTAATGTGTTTATCTATGATATATTCTATTTACCAGGATTATAATTTGATTATATTTCTCTTGTAAAAAATGAAAATTTTTTTTTTCTTTTTATAATTTCAGCGTTTCAGGGAAAAGCTGCCATCGTATGGAATGCAAAAGGTAAAATTTATATACACTATTTAATGTGATTTGCAAAATGCTTAAATCCATTTCTTTTAAGCTTTGAATCAAGAAGAAATATAAATTAATGAACCTTTCCCTAAAGGATAGTCTTGGAAGTTCGTTTTATTCTTTTGAATTGTTGAAAGACCAAAAAAAAAAAAAACATTTCTGAAGCAGTTTTACTGAAAATTTTTCTTTATTTATGTCCATGATAGAGTTTAAAAACAGAATTTTCACTTGTAAGTTTGTTTCCTCATACAATCACCCTGTATAGAATAATATAGTCTCCCATCCTTCCCTGACCTCTCAGTCTTCCTTTGTTCTGACTTTACTTTTCTTAAGGACGGTCTGTTTTGGTCACTCTGTACCTCTTTACTCAGAACAGTGCTTTACATTCTGTAGACCCCTAGTAAATACCTTTTGAATGAATGAATCATGGTCTGCTTCTAAATACTTCTGGCTGTTACTTTGTTGGAATTTGTTCTGATATATATGAGGTATCAGATACATTTTTAAATGGTGAGTTTTCAAGTTAGACTGTTTCATAGATTAAAAATAACTCCTAACACCCTTTTGAAGTAGTGGTGGGATGGTTTTATTAGTACTACTAATTTGAAAATATTCATGTTTATCTATAAGAAGGTCTTTCCTGAGTAGGCAGTTTTCCAGATAGTACCTGAATTTTAGTCATTTGATGTAGTTATTTAAAACTTCGCTCTGTTTTAATTATTTAAAAGGGAGTAGTCTTAAATTATATTCTTCCTTGTTCTCAAACAGTATACAAAACTTATCCTGTAGACAAAGCCGTATTTATGATTTATAACATAAATCCTTGATGTTCTGAGTAGTTTTTTTCAGGGGATTTGCCTTATATTCAGTAGACCCACATGTCAACATTCTTTTTAATTAATGTTAATTCTTACATGAATTTATAAGCTGTCTCCTTTTCCTTGTGTGCTTTTCTTTAACAGAGCCATGGCTCTGTTCTTAAAATTTGGTGCCTCATCTCTTGAAAACTGGTAGATCCAGATACCTAAACTGTCAGTATTGCATATAACAGAATTTTCAAGTATTAATATGCTTATTAAAAACAATTAACCTTCAGTTCGGTAAGATTCAGGTAACTTTTCAGACTTAGTCATCATGTGATGGATGTTCTTCACTTTTTTCTCATTTTGAAATAGGAATTGGTAAATATGATTGATAACCATCAGGTAACAGTGATAAGTGGTGAAACCGGTTGTGGAAAAACCACTCAAGTTACTCAGTTCATTTTGGATAACTACATTGAAAGAGGAAAAGGATCTGCTTGTAGGATAGTTTGTACTCAGCCAAGAAGAATTAGTGCCATTTCAGTAAGTAAGCTCTCACTTGTTAAAATTCCCAACTTTTTTTTTCCCATTCTTCTATGTAGTCTTGCTAGAAATTACTGATTTTGAGTGTTGGGGTGATTCTTAATTGGGTTTAAGATATGTTGCTATGAAAGCAAAATTTGGTTAGCAAGTATTTTGTAGTAAAGACCAAGAAATTGAATGATCTCTCTCTCATTGATAACAGATGTTTAGGAGTTCAAGATAAATTGCAAATCCAGGCAATTTTCTATAAAACTAAATGAAAAGCTGATAATGTTTATAGAATTGAGTATGAGCTTCAAATAATCTCCATCATTAGATACTTTACCTTTTACTCCTTGATTCATTTAATACTGTTTTCAGCTGTTTTTTTTCAGTGTATAGGTACTGAATGATAGCAGTATTTCTGATTTTTTAGTGCAATTCAGTATTAGGGAATTAGTCATAGAAAAATAAGGTGTTTGGAGTTTATTTTGAAACAGGTATTAACTGCGTGTTTGTTATAGATAACATTGTGTTTAGTTAGATGGCCTAGTTAATATATGAGTTATATGTTCTGTAAAGATGTTTGGGGTTTCTTGCAGCATCAGGTGTACAGTACATTTACTTCAGTGTTATGTAATTCTTTGTGTAAATTTAAATTATGAAGCTTTCCAGTTGTATTTGATTTTATGATAGTGTTATTTATTACATCTCTAAGTCATTTTATACAGAATCTATGGTCAGGAACTGCATTACCAATTACAGCAATATTTTGTAGCAACTACAGTATATATTTAAGTTATAGTTTCTAAGAAATAACTGTTTTTAAAAAGTAAAGCTGCCATGTTTGTGGGAGGATAATCTTCCTAGAAATGGCATAAGTTCATAGAATGGTGAAAAATAAACCACTTTCATTGTAACACTATTATATAGCTAGACTTTGGTTAAAAATCTAATTTTACCGTTTTCACTAAAATATGACTATCAGTTCAGTTCATTTGCTCAGTCGTGTCCGACTCTGCGACCCCATGGACTGCAGCATGCTACTGTAAATTGACAGTAAGGAGAAATGTTAATTAGGTTATTTCGTTGCTTTTTTCCCCCCCAAGATCTGTTGATATTTAAATAGGCAGTTTAATTAACAGGAAAAAGTGAAGTAATGGTCTTAATGTATTCAGGATATGATGATTGGGAAATTTTACATCTGAAGTATTTCTTAAAAGCTAATTGTCATTTTCTATTTCTAACCTCGTAAATCACTGATCTGTCACTAAATGACTGTTGGTTACTTTCAGTTGCACAAATCAGTATTAGTTTATAGGATTTCATCTGTCTAGAGCTTATCTTTAGCAGCCATAATTCTAAGAACTTAACCAAGAGTTAAGAATTAAGCCTGCTAATCTACAAAAAAGAATCAGATAAGAAAATGTATCAAGTATATAGTTACTCTGAAATTATATTCAACCTTTATGAGTTTAGATTAGAATTTCCAACTGTTTTTAAGACAAAGATAGAGAGGACTTATAGAAAGTTGCTTTGGAAATAGGAGGCAGAATTTGAGAGGAAATGAAAAGTAAGCATAAGCAGGTAGACTTCAGCTCTTAAAGGGAACAGTTTTAGATACCTCAGACTTTAATATGTTTCTCTTGTTATCTAATGAGTAGTGTTTCAACAACTCCAGATTTTCACAGACATTTAGGATATTTACTCTAAAGGAAATGTTTTGTTTGTAACTGTATTTTATTTTAATTAAAGGTTGCAGAGAGAGTGGCTGCAGAAAGGGCGGAATCTTGTGGCAATGGTAATAGTACTGGATACCAAATTCGGCTCCAGAGGTAAAGAGTGTTCACTTGTTTTGTTTTTGGCCATACCAGGCAGCTTGGGAGATCTTAGTTCACTGACCAGGGATTGAACCTAGGCCCTCAGCAATGAAAGGGCTGAGTCCTAATCAGTGGACCACCAGAGAACTTCCAAGAATGTTCACTTCTTATTTACAGGTAGATTTTTGTGAAACTTTGAAGTTATCAGAGATTTAAAAAAAAAAAAGATTTTCCCCCAAATGTTTATGCTCATTATTGTTTTTAGAATTAACATTTGTAGTAACTGCAACATAGGCTTGCAACCCACAAGATCATTTTTTTTTTGATCCAAATTCAGATTTGAATTGCCATTTTAAGATGTCTTTCGATTCCTGGGTTGGGAAGATCTCCTGGAAAAGGGAATGGTTACCCACTCCAGTGTTCTTGCCTGGAAAATTCCATGGACAGAGGTGCCTGGCATGCTACAGTCCATGGGGATCTCAAAGAGTCAGACATGACTGAGGAACTAACACTTTCACTTCACTTTTTTTTTCACTTTAAGATGTCTTTTACACTAGGAAATGTTCAGAAGGATAACATTTTTCCTGGATATGTTAGTAGACCGTTGCTCGCCTAAAGGAGTGGTACCACCACACAGCCTCTGACTACCTTAAGCTAGTTTGTATTCACAACCCCCATCCCCCTCCACTGTATTTTTGTAGTTCTCTGAAGCTCAAGATTCTGTTTGTCTTTTTAAATGAACTGATTTTCCAGTCACTAAACTGAAGTTGAGTTTCCTAAATATTTGGTCTTTTTCTGAATGGTAGGTTTTGTAAAGAAATCATGAATGTTGTATTTATAGCAAAAATAATGTATAATGAACTTGAAGCTAGTATTTCTCATTACTGTGCTGTAGTAGTTTTGGTAACTGAAAAATTAAGGATGAAGTTTTTCATTAAAACCGAAAGCATTTTTTAAATTGAAGATTTTCTCTTAAACGTTTGTGGTATTTAATAGTTCATCAGTAAAGAAAACCAAGAATTAATTCATGTCTTTTATTCACAGTCGGTTGCCAAGGAAACAAGGTTCTATCTTATATTGTACAACAGGAATCATCCTTCAGTGGCTTCAGTCAGACCCGTGAGTATGTTTCAACGCAGGACATCTAGTTAAACATCATCAAAAGATGTCATTATTACATTGGATTTTATTATTATGTAAAATTAAGATGGTTCTGTTTTTGATTTTGTGCTGAGTAGCAAACTTTATGCTTCTGTTGTAGCCATCTGTCCAGTGTTAGTCACATCGTGCTTGATGAAATCCATGAGAGAAATCTACAGTCAGATGTTTTAATGACTGTTGTTAAAGATCTTCTCAGTTATCGACCTGACCTGAAAGTAGTATTGATGAGTGCAACATTGAATGCTGAGAAGTTTTCCGAATATTTTGGTGAGTAGAATTTATGATTGTTACTTTACAGAGTTATCACAAAACCACTGAATTTAGAAGCAGTTTTTTAAAAAATGTTTTCAGATGTTTAGTGATGCAAGTAGTCAATGTTTAGCAATGCATTATATTTGAATATTTATCTACCCTCTGCCGCTGCTACTAAGTCATTCCAGTCGTGTCCGACTCTGTGCGACTCCATAGATGGCAGCCCACCAGGCTCCTCTGTCCCTGGGATTCTCCAGGCAAGAGTACTGGAGTGGGTTGCCAGTCTCCAATCTACCCTCTTGTAGTTTTTAAAATACTTATTTATTTTTGACTGTGTTGTGTCTGTCGCTGCACGGGCTTTTCTCTAGTTGCAGGGAGTAGGGGCTACTCTCTAGTTGTGGTATACAGGCTTCTCATTGCACTGGCTTCACGTCGCAGAGCACAGGCTCTAGGTCCTCAGGCTTAAATAGTTACAGTATATGAGCTCAGTAGTTGGTGGCACATGAACTGCTCCAGAAGCATGTGCTGCTGCTGCTAAGTCACTTCAGTTGTGTCCAGCTCTGTGCGACCCCATCGACAGCAGCCCACCAGGCTCCTCCGTCTATGGGATTTTCCAGGCAAGAGTACTGGAGTGGGTTGCCGTTGCCTTCTCTGCCAGAAGCATGTGGGGTCCTCCCATACCAGCGTTGAACCCATGTCTTCTGCATTGGCAGGCAGATTCTGTACCACCGAGTTACCAGGGAAGCCCTCTCTAGTAGTTTTTTAAATGGTGGCATCATCTCTCGTCTTGTAGTAAAGAGATGTAGCCTTTTGGTGCTACCACCAGATAATTAAGGTGACATTAATAAAGTCAAACCACAGATTTGAAAAATTTATAAACTTTTTTTGATAGTCTTCTGTAGCTTTTATGTAGTTCAGTTCAGTCGCTCAGTTGTGTCTGACTCTCTGCGACTCCATGAATCGCAGCACGCCAGGCCTCCCTGTCCATCACCAACTCCCGGAGTTCACTCAAATTCACGTCCATCAAGTCAGTGATGCCATCCAGCCATCTCATCCTCTGTCGTCCTCTTTTCCTCCTTCCCCCAATCCCTCCCAGCATCAGAGTCTTTTCCAGTGAGTCAACTCTTCGCATGAGGTGGCCAAAGTACTGGAGTTTCAGCTTTAGCATCATTCCTTCCAAAGAACACCCAGGACTGATCTCCTTTAGGATGGACTGGTTGGACCTCCTTGCAGTCCAAGGGACTGTCAAGAGTCTCCTCCCAACACCACAGTTCAAATGCATCAATTCTTCGGCGCTCAGCTTTCTTCACAGTCCAACTCTCACATTCATACATGACCACTGGAAAAACCATAGCCTTGACTAGATGGACCTTTGTTGGCAAAGTAATATCTCTGCTTTTCAATACACTATCTAGGTTGGTCATAACTTTCCTTCCAAGGAGTAAGCGTCTTTTAATTTCATGGCTGCAGTCACCATCTGCAGTGATTTTGGAGCCCAAAAAAATAAAGTCTGACACTGTTTCCACTGTTTCCCCATCTATTTCCCATGAAGTGATGTATCTCAGGCTGAAGTGGCAATTTGCTAATAGCAGTGATAACTGTGATATCAGTGATAACTGTGGAATACCCTCAGCTTGGCTGGGTAGAGTATTTGGCCTATCTTCATCAATGCTCATTGATACCTTGTGAAGTAGGTGCTATTCTCATTGTTACAGATGGAAAACAACCTCAGAATAGTTAAGTAGCTTACCCAAGATTGCATAATTAACAGAGGGTCAGGATGATTTGAAACTAAATTTGAGGGAATTCCCTGGGAGTCTTAGTGCTTTCACTGCTGGGGTCTGGGTTCGATCCCTGGTCAGGGAACTAAGATCCCACAAGTTGCATGGAGTAGCCAAGAAATAACAGAGAACCTAAATTTGAGTAGCTGCAGAGTACATTCTTTTAAAATATGCCTCACTGTCTCTACTGCTCAAATTGGGGAAGGAGGAGAAATGGGAGAACATTAAAATGGAATAGCACTATATTTAATGTGTTTGTAATCAGCCCAGTTGACCCTCAGAGCCTTACTTTGTTTTTGTCTGTCTCAGTCCTTTTGATGAGAAATCCAGAACTAACATTAAGTAAACTTACACAGGTCAGATACATAAGTGTACTCAAAGTTGTGGTGCCACTTCAGTTACTTCCATCTGTGCTGTAACTTTGGCCTTTGTTTACAGAGAATATGGTTTATTTTGTTTGGTACAGAACCTAAATAACATTTAAGTAACAGTACTGAGAGACTTCTTTTTTAACTAGTGATTCTAAAATAGTAAGCAGTAGTTTAATACTTGGTTAGTTCTTGCTGTAACTACTCCTTTCCCTAATTCTGGATGCTACAGAGGTCATTTCACTAAAGGTAGGTTTCACTAAAACTTAGGTTCTCATGGCACCATCTTGGCTAATGATGAAGAGAAATAGACTTAATAGGTCTTGAATCCAACTTAAAATACGCTGTTTTTTTTGTATTCTGGGTTACTTTGTAGAACTGTGAGGTTTGTATACAGTTTGATAACAGTAAATTGCTACTGAATGAAGACTAAATGCTGTTTTTATTAAATGAGATATGGAAAAATAAGGTATAGCTGTAAAAGTTTCAGGACCCTTTTCTGAAGTTAAAACTAATGTAGTCATTGTCCTATTCACAGTTAATTTTTTTTTTTTTACATTTGAATACAGATTTATGTTTTATCTACCATAATAGGTAACTGTCCAATGATACATATACCTGGCTTTACTTTTCCGGTTGTGGAGTATCTTTTGGAAGATATAATTGAAAAAATAAGGTAAGTAAATATTAGTAAGTAAAAGATTAAAAGTACTAATATACTTTAGTATATTAGTATCACTGTTTTGTCAAACTTTAGTCTAAGAAACTCACCCTTAACTATTTCTTTCTAAAACATTGTTTTTCCTTAAATCAGGGATTCCCAAACTTAGTTGCACATTGAAATCACTTGGAGTCTTTGAAAATCCACATTGACGCTCATACCATATTATATTACAGAGCCTGGGCTTTAGCCACATATCAGTATTGTCTAAAGACTCCTGGGCAGAAAAGTTTGTGAATCTCTGTCTTTAGTGTTGAACTTCTGTTCTGATTCTCCTCCCTGGTATTCCTTTGCTGGCCTCCATTTCCCACCCTTTAAATATGATATTCCCCTAGAGTTCTCACCTTAGATGTTTCTCACCGTTTTATGATTTCACTGTGCAATCCTATTTCCATGACCATAGTTCCAGGTTTTCAGAACTATTTTCCTACAGCTTTCAGAACTATGGTTTCAAAACTGGATTCTTCCTGAATTCTAAACTTAACTAAATCTATACTCAGCAGCATTCCAGTATCACAGATTTCTTGAACCTCACATTTTTCAAACAAAAACTGTCATCTTATATTTGATTCCCACTGTGCTTCCACCAAAAAAAAAATCTATGTTGCTTAGTATGCTTTATAATGGTTGCTCCCGTTGGCTTCCACCCGGTTGTTTAAACTCTAAATCAAAGTAGCTGGGTGTTTCAAGCAGTTATGTTCCAGGATACGTTAACTGCTTTACACGCTTAGTAACCAAAGTACTGTAAGTCTTTCTGTATCCCGTCCCACTTTCCCCCATGAAACCCTGAGAGCTTTCTCCTTGAACATACCTTCTCGTTTTTATTTTTTCTACTTAAGGTCCTTATTGTCTCTCCTATGTTAGTATAAGAGTTTCTCCTGGGCACTGTGGTTTTCACTGTCACAGATGCTGCCATCTGTTTTCCCCAAAACTCTGGTCATGTAAGCTTTCTTCCCTAGGGTATTCCCCTTGAGATTTCTCTTTGAAAACTAGTTGAAGAACCTTTGTTGCTTTGTCATGGCCTAGAGCAGAGCAGCTCAGCTGGTATGCCCAAGTTATGATCCCATTCACGCTGGCCTTTAGCTGCTAGCAGGCTTCTCGAGGAGCCATCAAAATTACCTTAGTATCACTTGATGAGAGAGGGCTGAAGGCACAGACCCACAGGATCAGGTTCCAGCTTCTTAGCCTGTCACCCCAAGGCTCTTTACAGTCTGGCCCTGTCTGTCTAGTGGCATGCATTATGCCACTTCTCTTATGCACTGTCTCTTCTATGCCAGCTTGTGCCCTTTCTTTCATAGTTTTATGCTTTGTTACATGCTGTTTCCTCCTTTATTTGCCACCTTCTCCACTTTTCATATGTAAACTATTATGTAAGAACAAATCCCTGCCCATTCAGCCTTCTCTGATAACCTCTCACAGTGAGTTACCTTCTCAGCAAGACTGCCAGAGCACTTTTATCATATCTCTTGTACCGCTTACCTTATTGCCATGTGATATGTCTTGTTATATATGTCTCTTGCACTAGATTTCAAATTTTCAAAGTGGAAGATTTTGTCCTATGCATCTTTGTAACTAGTACATAGCACAGTGCCTGGCCTATAGTAAACATCTAAAAACTAAATGGACAGATGTAGAAACATTTGTGCTGAGATTTTTCAAGATTCCACAGCTTACTTGTTAAAGGAGAAAACCAGAAAGTGATAGTGGGAAGGTGAGAACAAAGATCCTACTGCATATTTTACATGGGGAAAAGTCAGCTGAATTTTGAATGGACATCTATATAACATATTTTTGAAACTATATGGCTTGCACTGTGCACTAAGATCTGAGAAAAAACAAGGGAACAACTCATTACACAACTTTGGAGCTTGTATCTAGATAGGGATACATACAGGCTATTATTCTTAAGGAGTACACTCTGGTCATACTCTCATGACCAGAGTTTTGGGGAAAACAGATGGCAGCATCTGTGAGAGTGAAGACCACAGTGCCCTCAGAGAAACTCTTATACTAACATAGGAGAGAGAATAAGGACCTTAAGTAGAAGAAGTAAAAACGAGAAGGTATGTTCAATGAGAAAGCTCTCAGGGTTTTCATGGAGGAAGGTGGGACGGGATACAGAATGACTTAACAGTTCTTTGGTTACTGTTCTGGGTAAGTGAAGAGTGTGTAAGGCAGGGATAGCGTGGACAAGTCAGGAAAGCAGTGAGGTCGGCAGGCCAAGGAGGGAAATGTGTGTCAGGGAGGAACATGTTAAAGTGAAAGAGTGTATGTTGGTCTTCCATGCTCTGGTTAGATCATCAATGCTCATATATTTTTATGCTCTCCCTCCTCAGTTCCACTTTCAACCACGTGGCACCGTTTCTTACCATAGCACATTAACCAGTTGTTTTCTAAGGTAATAACAGGCAACAACCTGATAGTAGAACAAGATTCAGGGACCAGTAATCTAACATAACATAAAGATGAATTGCATCTTAAGGTCTCCAGAAGGCAGTGCATGTACACGGAATTGTAGTTAAGGGGAGTCTCTTGAAGCAACAGATAGTATCTGTGCACTTGTTCTGTAGCCAGCGCAAGAGGGGACGTGAAGTAGGGTAGTCATTGGATAGAAGTTTTCAGCAGAGGCCCCACCTATTCCTTTTCCAGAGGAAGAGCTGCTCTGCAGGGAAGTAGGAAAGAAAATAGGTGAGATACTATGGAGGGTTGTGATTGGGTACTTGGGGATGGGGGGCTAAAGGTTACCTCTGATCCTATAATTGCTGGGAAGGGAGCCAGCTGTGGGTCCATCCTGCTGACTAGATTAATTTCTGTCTCAGGTTGCCCTACCTCACAGTGGTGCCTCTATATGTATCGAAGACTTAGGGGAGTCCTGGGTCACAGGTACTGAATAGGGAAGGGGATTGATGAATTCTTTGGGGTGTCCGCTATATGTCAGGCACCATGCTTTATCCCTTCTTTTTCATTCTCATGTCAGTACTGTTAAAAGAGTATTAATCTCTCAAATAAGAAAACTAAAAGCCAGAGCCTTATACCTTTTCCAAGGTCACATAGCTAGTCAGTGGCAGAGCACGGACATCAGTCCCATTCTGTCTGACTCACAAAGCCCATGCTTCACACCCCCCAATCTTTCTAGATGCTCTCATCTAGGTTAACTCCGAGAGGCTTTGGGGTTAAAGTATAGGTTTATTTTTCTTTGTCTCTCTCCACTCCCATGCCTCTCACAACTCACTTATGGTAGGTGACGTGCACTGCAGCATAGTGAAGTCAAAGCATAGCACTGGACTGACTTGTAAGACATCTGAATGCTGATTCTGGTTCTGCCATTGTCTTTAAGACCTAGCAGAACTAAGTAGTTCTCAAGCATGAGTCTATGGATCTACAGACCTATAAATACACTGAATCTCCTGGGGCACTAAATAAAATTGCTGGATGAGCAGACCCCAGCCAGACCTATTGTATTCAAATCACAAGGTATAGGATTGAGGAATCTCTTTTACAAACTCCACAGGCAATTATTTGTGCTCAGGTTTGGAAACCTCTTATATTCAAAATCTGAGTCTTCTAGGCAATTGTTAACTATTATTTTGAACCTATATTAATGTTAACTTTTGATATAAAAGTAAATTCAAACTTAAAGATGGTAGTTACTCAACCATTTAAATTTTTATTGCTGATAGAGCTTTTACATACTTTCATAAAGAATGATTTTAATCTAAAATGTTACGTGTTCATATTTGTAGATAAAAAATTTAACTAGTATTTACTAGAAAGTATAGTGAAGATGTTCTTTAAAATTTTTTAAAATCCTAAAAAGTCAGAGATGTTAGTGAAAACCAATTTTAAACAAAGTGAAGCTATTTAAGAGTATTTTTATTTTAGATATGTTCCAGAACAAAAAGAACACAGATCCCAGTTTAAGAAAGGTTTCATGCAAGGGCATGTGAATAGACAAGAAAAAGAAGAAAAAGAAGCAATCTATAAAGAACGCTGGCCAGGTTATCTAAGGGAATTGAGACAAAGGTAAGTCTGTTTTTGTTTGAAAGTGAGAACGTAGTGGCTAAACAAGATGCAGGTTTGTCTTGACTTTGTACATATTTAAGGGTAGCATTGTTGTTTAGTCACTCAGTGGTATCCAGCTCTTTTGTTATTTAGTCACTAAATGTAGCCTGCTAGGCCTCTCTGTCCATGGGGTTTCCCAGGCAAGAATACTGAAGTGTCATCTACATTGGCAGGCGGATTCTTTACTGCTGAGCTACCAGAGAAGCCCTGAGGATAACATTTCGAGTCTCATATTCTAGCTGGATACTCTACTGATTTGACTTGTAAACACTATCATAATCGCAGTATTTCTTTTTATTTATTATGTTTTCCCATTTGCAGATTGAGTTAATTTTAAAATTTTATAAGTAAGTTAATTAAATGTCAGGAAACTGTCAAGTATTTCATGACTTTATATTTGACTTGACAGGTATTCTGCAAGCACTGTAGATGTTGTAGAAATGATGGATGATGAAAAAGTTGATCTGAATTTGATTGCTGCCCTTATTCGATACATTGTTTTGGAAGAAGAGGTTAGTTTTGTTTTTTTTTTAATTTTCAAAAGTGAAACATTTCAATTTCATATCAAGGACTTGAAAAAATTTTTTCTTAAATGCTTTTAAAAAAATAATCTTTGGAGGAAACAGCTTTTGATACCAGGAGCAAGAATTTCAAAATACCAAAATGATTTAGCAGTTTGACCTGTTTGAAGAAAAGACTCAACAAACGAAATGTCTGGATTATAAATCCTATTTTTAAAAAGCAAACTCTTTAGTTAGTAACTAAAAGTTATCTTGAGCTAATATAATTTTAACAAAGACTTAATTGTGCACAGAATTATACTCTTATTTTGTTATGTGATCCTTTATGACAGTTATTTCCCTTCTGCATAGGATGGTGCAATATTGGTCTTTCTACCAGGCTGGGACAACATCAGCACTTTACACGATCTCTTGATGTCACAAGTGATGTTTAAATCAGGTATTTTAGAAATGTATTTTTATTGCCGTTCTAAGAATGGTACTTGAGTTATGTGTAGCCTGGTTATTTTCTTTGATTTGAGTCCAAGTTGAGTTTTTTCAAAAGTTGGATTTTTTTTCCCCCCCTAAAGTTCTGGGTCAGAGATGAAGATGGTAGATACATAGTGAAGTTCCTTATTTAGATTTATGGTGAGACTGTTTCCCCTCTCTGCCTAAATTTGCCCAATAAAATTGAGTCTTTGGCATTTGAGGTTTTTGTTTCTTCACTCACTTCTGCAATTAGTTGGGCAGAAAAGAAGTTTGAATTTATCCTCTTAGGCCAATATTTCTCAGCTCTAACTGTACAACAGTCACTCATGGCACTTCTTTAAAAATGCAGACCCAGATCGCACCCTCACGCCAGATATTAGAATGTGACCTGCCAAATGTTAAATGTGACCTGAACATCTGAAGTTTAAAAAAAAAAAATTCTCAGATGATCTGATTGTTTAATAGGATGTTTTGAAAGATACAACCTCTTATGTTTTAGAGAAATGCATTGGAACATTTTTCTCCTGTGAAATTACAGCTTTTTCCGGAGTCACTGTTAACTTTAGTAAAATCAAAGCAAATTCCATTTAGTATTTTAAATAGTTCTGAATATACTTCCTAGCCTTACTCTGTTGAAGTGCTTTGATACATTTTACTTTTTTAAAACACTGAAAAATATTTTGATCTAATTTTATTGGCTAAAATACTTTTAAAATCCCATCATGGCAGTGCCCTCAAATCATTCACTATAATTAATTTTCTATTCTCTCACTGCAAAAATATTTTGTCTGATTACTATGACTTCTCTATAATGAAATTCTACTTTCTGTTTTCCTCATCATTGGTAACTTGTGTATAGAAAAAGTATAGGTCGTGATTCAACTATACAACCATATATATTTTTTAAAACAGAAATACTTCTCTGGCAACTTTGGCCTTTCCTTCCCCCATCATAAACTCTATTATATGATCTACTTTTAGTTTTAAAAATGTGAGTGTGTATGTATTTTCCAAGAAAAATGTGGAGATCATTTTGGAGGAAGTAGGGAAAGGGTATAATTCATTGTCTTTCTGATTTCTGATTTAATTATACTCAGGGATGGAAGTATTAATTTATAGTTCTACCACCAGCTTCAGTTCAGTGGCTGAGTCGTGTCTTACTCTTTGGAACCCCATGGACTGCAGCGTGCCAGGCTTCCCTGTCCAAACACCTGGAGCTTGCTCAAATTCATGTCCATCGAGTTGGTGATGTCATCCAACCATCTCATCCTCTGTCATCCCCTTCTCCTGCCTTCAATCTTTCCCAGCATCAGTGTCTTTTCCAGTGAGTCAGTTCTTCGTATCAGGTGGCCAAAGTATAACCACCAGCTTCCTAATCTTTATCATTGTTTTGACTTCCCTGGTGGCTCAGAGGGTAAAGTGCCTGTCTACAATGCGGGAGACCTGGGTTCGATCCCTGGGTCGGGAAGATCCCCTGGAGAAGGAAATGGCAATCCACTCCAGTACTATTGCCTGGAAAATCCCATGGACAGAGGAGCCTGGTAGGCTACAGTCCATGGGGTTGCAAAGAGTAGGACACCACTGAACTACTTCACTTTCACTTTTCACTTTCAATCTTTATCATCATCTGATAATCCAATCCATAATCAGATTTTCCCATTTTTTCCCCCAAAGTATCTTTCACAACTAGCTTGCTTAGACTGTAGAAAAAGTCAGACTGATAAATCGTTTAGTTTTAGAATGGTACTCCCATCTTCCCTTTTCTTTCCCCATGGTGGAAAAGACTAGGTTCTACTTTCTGAAGATGTCTAAATCTTTATAGTATCATTTCATTTGATCATCTCTTAATCCTGTTTTCCTGCCAGCTGGAAGTTATATCTGAAGGCTTGATTCAATTCAAGTTAAGTTAGAGTGGATGTATTTCATACTGTGTCACAGAGATAAGTAATTGGAGGTATTCTTTGTCAAGCACTATTTGACAGCTTTTTACAGTTTAGAAGGGTCATAAAGGCTGTGGAAAGCACTGTATCTCCTGAGTAACAGCAGTTCTCTTTCTTGGAAAATACAACTACAATACCGGAATGTCTTCTGGACATTCTTGCCATAGATTTAAGTTAGGTTGCACTTTGGTAGCTATATCTGGCTGAAATTTACCCTTGTTTCTGTGACTCTCTCTGTCCTTCCCATTACAGTACTACATCAAACTGTCTGTTGACTGATAATCATGAATGGGCTTGAGCAACTTGATTTTGAAACCTAAAACTTCCTATATTCCTAACAAAATTATTTTTTTTAATGTGGGCGACTTTTGGAATGTATTACATTTTACCAATGCTATTTCTTTATTTTTAAGTGGACATGGAAATTTAATAAGTAATTTGCTTTAAAATTTTCTTTGATTAAAGTAGGATTACCCAAAGTCTACAAACATATTCACCCATATTAAATAAAATCCTTTGATCTTTAGTTAGTGGTGGGAATGGAGTTAATGTTTTGTTTTGTATTTTTTGTAATATAATTTGAAAAGGTTGCTACCAACTTTTCAGCATTGTATAAGAATTGAGAATTTGCAGAAAAAATATTAACAAGTATATAAAATGTATATACTTGGTCTGATTATACATGAGAATATAAATTAAGAATTACCATGTATTTTTTATGGAATTTTCTGCAGCTGTTTATCTTAAAGTTTAATTTTCTTAATTTTCAGACAAGTTTATTATTATACCTTTACATTCTCTGATGCCTACAGTTAACCAGACACAGGTATGTTATTAAATTTATCTTTCAAACTGAGGCAAGCTTTAAGGACTGCTTATTGTATGTCTTGTTTTATTTTTGAAAGCACATTTTAAAATAGTAATCCATACAAAAAATACTTCTTTGAGAACCTTTGCAAATGAGTCTTCAGGGAATGACTGCACAAAAATTTGGATAAGAGAGGGTAATCCATGAATCACATTAGTTTCATCGGCATTAGGGAAACATTTAAAGGTTGCTTTTATCAATAGCTTGTTTGGGTTTCCTGAATAAAATGAAAAGGTATGTGAAAGCCAATAAAAATATTCAACCTAGCAATGAATAATCTATGACATACACAGTTTGATACTGAGATTTTGATTTAACAGAATTAGTACATTTATAGGCATGAGATTTCAGTGATGTATTATTAATTATGGTTTTGGATGTTTTGACTTTGTCAGATTCAGAGATCTCTAGTTAGAATGAACAGTGCATTCCCAAAGGAAAGGTAATTTTCTACTGTGTTTGCAGGCCCTGGTAGAATGAAATGGATCCATTTTTTCCACTCTGTAAGAAATAATATACATATTTTTAATTGAGGGCTTTTTACTATCTCTACTGGTATGATAGTTCTGAGTAAGGCTCAGCTAGCTAGATTAGGTACAGTGTGCATGTCTGAAGGAAGAGAAGAGGAAAGACAGAGCTCTTGATCCCAAAGATTGAATAAAAGAGTATGTGGTGTGGAAGTACTTCCATCGCTCATGCCGTGACCATAAAATATTGATTCCTTTGCTAGAGGATATGTGACTAGACTGGCAAACAACATTTTCTCTTATTACCGTTTTTATAAATGAGACGAGTTTATGATTTTTTTTTTGTTGTTTGCTTTTCAGCCAAGTGGTGTCTACCATCATGACGTAGGATTTATTATGTGAAGGGGATCTTTTTAAGTCCATTTCAGTCTAAGTAGCTGGTATACAGTGGTACAGCTAGCTGGCATGCATTCTGATGATTGGGCATGTGCCTTATTGGTTGGTGTCATCTGTATGTCTGTACATGCTCAGTTAATCAGTTGTGACTGACTCTTTGCAACCCCGTGGACTATAGTCCACCAGGTTCCTCTGTCCATGGAATTTTCCAGACAAGAACACTGGAGTAGGTTGTCATTTTCTACTCCAGGAGAATCTTCCCGATCCAGGGATCAAACCCTGCATCTCTTGTGTATCCCCCATTGGCAGGTAGATTCTTTACCACTGAGCCACCTGGGAAGCCCTGTTTTTATCTGTATAGTTTTTAAGTAATTCATAATTCTTTACACTTCTGTCCCTTTCCCTTAAAAAATTTGACAGCACAATAAACGTTTGCATTCTGCAGCATTTAAAAAAAAATTTTTTTTAATTGCTATATTTAAATATTAATAATTTTGTATACCACTTAAATATAAATTAAAATCTTTAAATTATAACCTTTCATTTGAAATCTTTATTTGTGATAGGGTTTTGATATCTAAGGGAGATTTGGTTTACCATAAGGGAATTTTGTGATATTAAAGATGATGTATAAGATATGACTGTATCTATAAATATTAGATGCATATGTCAGTGAATAAACACAGAATTGCTAAAAGTGAGCAGTACTTGAAGTAATTACTTTAATTGTAAGAATGGATGTATCAGAAATTCACTCTTGGGATTTTGATGTATGTATTCTTGCAGGTGTTTAAAAGAACTCCTCCTGGTGTTCGGAAAATAGTTATTGCTACCAACATTGCAGAGACTAGGTAAAAATTGTTTTTTAATTTCCAACTACTAATGGTTACATTTGTTTTGAGCACTATTAACAGTTAACATACCTTAATCTTTTTTCTACAAAATACTTTGTAATTTCTTTAAACCTATTTTAATTTAGTTGCAGTGAACATGGGTTGTTTTTTGTTTGTTTGTTTTAGCCTCTTCAGAAATAGGCTTTTAAGTGATTGTTTTAAAGCTTCCCTAAAGAAGCATGGGGACTGAGGTCAGTACTTCTGGTTGGGAGTAGAATTGATAGATTGTTTGGTAATCAGTTATATATACTCTTAAAATTATTCCATTGGAGATACTAATATACCAGTACAATCATTGCAACAGATTGTTCTGCAGAAGCTGGTGTTAATTCATGGCACTGGAGGGCTCACAGAGCTAGTTACAAAAGTCCTCAGGCAAGCTGTGAAGTTTGACTCAGGGCAGATAAGAATTGTGCACGTGATCTGTAGAAAGGGCACTGTGCTGCTGCTGCTGCTGCCTGTGATGCGGTGTCTGATCCCCACTTGTAAATGTGGAAGAGTGGTGAAAATCCTAAACTACTGATTCAATAAAAAGTGTTTTAAGATCCCTGTCTGTAGATCTGGTATAGGCTAATATGCTTTAGATGTGTTTTTAACAATTTTTATGTATTTGTTTTCCAAACAGCATTACCATTGATGATGTAGTTTATGTAATAGATGGAGGAAAAATAAAGGAGACGCACTTTGACACACAGAACAACATCAGTACAATGTCTGCTGAGTGGGTCAGTAAAGCCAACGCTAAACAGAGGAAAGGTCGAGCTGGAAGGTAAGATCAGACCTTTGAAGTCCTTACAAAAACACCAAAAATTTTGTGTACCAAATTTACTTAAGGAAGTTCCCTTTCATCTTTTTAAAAACTTAACTGCAGCATGTTTTTACTCCCCAGCAGATGGGGGAGTCGTTTTAATCATAGTTGTTTTGGGAAAAGTATCTGTCAGGTTTTTTATTTTATGGTTTTTCTACCTCTAATTCCTCATTCTGGTTAATTAAAGTTAATATTCTTATTAGCTATATTATCTGTGATTGTGTTTCTTTTTTTAAAAACATATTACTAATAATGATTGCTATTAATAATACTTGAATGTCAGATCATCCTCTAGAGACTTATACACATTAACTTGCTTAATCCTCCCACAGTGCTGTGAAGTAGGTTATTATCTCTCTTTTGAGGGTAAAGAAACTAAGGTATAGAAAAATAAAGTCATCTAAAGTCATCTCTCCAAAGTCACACAGCGTTACAAGTAGCAGAGCCAGGAATTTGAATTTAGGTGGTTTGCTTCCACAGCCTGGGCTCCTAATCACTATACTTCACAGCTGTACTGGTTTTTCACTATGAGTTACCAAGGAAAATCCTTTTTCCCACTTACGTGATAGCATGAGAAATAAAAATACCTTTTTTTTGTTTGTTTGGTTGCCCGTGGTATTTTTTGTGGTGAGCAGGAGCTACTCTTCCCTGAAGTGCATGTGCTTCTCATGGTGATGGTTTCTCTTGTTGGGGCGCACAAGCTCTAGGCGCACGGGATTCAGAAATTGTGGCATGTGGGCTCTAGAGTGCAGTCTCAGTACTTGTGGTGCACGGGCTTAGTTGTTCTGCAGTATGTGGGATCTTCTTCGACCCAGGGATCGAACTTCTGTCCTCTGCATTGGTAGGCAGATTCTTACTCACTGTACCACCAGGGAAGTCCAGTACCTCTGTTTTAATGATCAGAGAAAAGATTTGCCTATAACACAAATAATTGCCCTTATTACTTGTTTTAATGCATACTTCAGAATATTTTACACCCTAACTCATACGAGTGATAGAATCATGTCTGGAGTTTGAAGAGTTTTTATTTTACCTCTTACATGTAGAATAAACAAGATTTCCCTTAATTTTCAAGGAGTTAAAAATCTTTTGACAGACCATTTATCAGCCTTTTAATAAGTTTATACTATATATTTAAAGCTGTCGCTCATTATGTTTGCAGATTATTCGAGTATAACTTGTCTTCAGGTAGTGTATTGGATTATGCAGTTGGTGCTCTTGAGTCATAGTCCTGGCTTAGTCCAAGAAGTGTACCTTCTACTCTATTAAGAGGGGATAATTTGATTGGGAGCCTAGCAAGATTGAGGTTCCCCCATGCAGACCAGTCACTAAATGTAAAGTATTGCATTTTATAGAATTCTTCATCCCCACTAACCTGGTGAAAGTTAATTGTGGAATTGCAGTGTTTTTGTTGATGTTTTTAATTGAAGCATAGTTGGTTTACAGTGTTGCTTTAGTTTCTGCTGTACCACACAGTGATTCAGCTTTTATATATATATATAGTATTTTAATTCAAAGGGAAAATAGTCCCCTGTGGACTCTGTGATACAAATTTCCTTTAGCAAAGCTAATTAAGATTGATAATTATTTTGAAGGCCAGTGCAAACTGTTTATTGTGTGGTCCTTGGTGGAGATCCTATAGATAGGTAATGGGTCCTCTGAGCCACCAGATAAGCCCATCATTCAGATCAGTAGATGCAAATAAGGGAAAAAATTGTTTCCAACATCTCTCTTGAGAGTTCACTAGATAGCACATACCTAAGAGCTTTAAAATAATAATAGGTTAACCTAATAACAGGATTTGTTACATAAAGTGCTCACAAGGCCCAGAGATTAACCTATGTATACTGCTGATTTTGTGTCAACCAGTCTGGAGTCTGTGAGAAACAGGTAACCAAATTTTATTGGTAGGAGGAGGGAACCTTGTCTTTTTTAGCACTAGGACTTAGGATTAGTGGATTTAAGCTTATTCAGAAAAGATGAGGAAAAGGAATATATGAATAACAATGAAGTAACAAGTAAATTAGTTATGATGTGGCTTGTAAGAAATAGATATTGACTGCTTTCCCTGCCTTTTCTTTTCTCTGGAATTCTAAAAGTCACTGATAATACTTACCTGCCCACCCCCCTCCTTGTTGTTGGTTTTTTTTCTTTTTAAAGAGTTCAACCTGGTCATTGCTATCATCTATATAACAGTCTTAGAGCAAGCCTTCTAGATGACTATCAACTGCCAGAAATTTTAAGAACGCCTTTGGAAGAACTTTGTTTACAGATAAAGGTAAATTAAGTGGGAGAATTAAAGTAAATAAGGTTCTAGTTTTCAGCATGTTTTATAGAGGAAAGTAATACGTTAATCTGCCAGAAAGAATTTAGACCACCATTTGTTTTTGTGTTAGTACAGTTTGACCCCTGAGCAGCCTGAGGGTTAGACTTGCAAGGTATCCCTTCTCTGCCTCAGAAAATGACTCACCCAAGGGTGGGTCATTAAAACAGCTTGGTTAGAATCCAGAGTCAGACCCTAGTCCTGTTGATTCTACATGTTGTGTTTGCTGATTGAACACAAACTTTGCCCTGCACTTAGTTAATTTAAAGGTCTGTAAAATGAAAATGCAAGTACTATATTTTTTGGAAAAAAAATCTGCATAGACATGAAGTTATGCAGTTCAAAATCGATAAACTGTAAACTGTTTTTAAGCTTCTGTCACATGTATATTAAACAGCTTTTAATTACATACCGCTCCAGAGCCAGACTATCTGGGATTGAATCCCAAGTCTTGTGGCAAGCTAGTTCTTTTATATTGGGCAAGTTATTTAAATTAACTTCATAAAATTCTTAGAACAGTGCCTGGCACATGGGAAGTGTTCAGTAAATCTTAGCTACGGTCACTACATCTTAAGATTCCCTCATTATAAACTACTTACCGTTTTTTTTTAGCATCATATATTTGATAAAATTAGCCACCTTATTTTGAAGATAATCGGTAATCAACTTGTTGAGATTTTAACCTGCTACTTTTCTCATTAATTGAGTTAGTGGGTGTTGAAAGTAGTATGTTGGCCTTTAAACATTTAGAATCACAAACATAATTTTAACTTATTCTGGTGAAATAACTAACTGGAAAATCGTGTATAGGTTTGCTTTATTTGAGTGAGTGACATGGGGAAGACTAAACTCTATATCCATATATGACATGTTTAATTATATTTGTCTCTCCCCAGATTTTAAGACTAGGTGGAATTGCTCACTTTCTTAGTAGGCTAATGGATCCACCATCGAATGAAGCAGTGTTACTCTCCATAAAACACCTGATGGAACTGGTAAATTTGTTTTTTGTTTTTTAATAAATTCTAACTTAGATTTAGAGTGCTTAAGTAAAGCAAGCTAATTATAAAATTTACTCTTAATTATTGCAAAGTAGGCCAATGAGTGTGTAGGACCAAATTGATTCCCTATTTGGCTGTTCAGCTTTAAGTATGAAATAAGTTATAAAATGATACTGTTGTGATTTACTTGTCATACTGGGCTCTTTCCACACAAGTTTTTTCATTGTAGGCATGACTTAAAATTACATATAATTTTGAAATCTTTCCATTTCAATCTTTTAAAACTTTGGAATCTTTCAGTTTCTTGTTTTGATCCTCTTCACTTGTATTCTTGAAAGGAATTTGGTTGCTGTATTCTTTCTGATTTTCATAGTGTTTTTATAGCTTTGTCAAATCTAAGCAACTTAATGACAGAATGGACATCTTATAAAGGCAGCTTTTCTATTTTTGAAGGAATACTAGCACGTGACTTTTCCCCAGACTATATCCCACTACCTATCATTTTCTTAACAGCTTTTTCCCTTAGTTTATTTTATGAAGTCAGTGTTTTGAGGAACAGGTTTCATTGTCTTGCTGCTGCTAAGTCACTTCAGTTGTGTCCGACTCTGTGTGACCCCATAGACGGCAGCCCACCAGGCTCCCCCATCCCTGGGATTTTCCAGGCAAGAACACTGGAGTGGGTTGCCATTTCCTTCTCCAATGCATGAAAGTGAAAAGTGAAAGTGAAGTCGCTCCGTCGTGTCCGACTCTTCACGACCCCATGGACTGCAGCCTACCAGGCTCCTCCATCCATGGGTTTTTCCAGGCAAGAGTACTGGAATGGGGTACCATTGCCTTCATTGTCTTAGGTGCCCACTTAGTTGGTAGCCATCCCTATACAATACCACTTTGAGAAGCCACACACGACTGGCTGCAAGTTCGTGCCCAAAGTAGAGAGAAAGAACAGAACTGTGCTGTCCAACTCAGTATCTACTAGCCACAGGTGACTATTTAAGTTTTGAATTAAATTACAAATTCAGTATCATGGTCATACTCACACATTTTAGAAATTGAATTAGACACATGCGGCTAGTGGTTACTGCATGAACGGTGCAGAAATGACACTCCATCAGTGCTGCAAGTTCTGTTGATCAGTGATGGGTTAGAGGATGCTGATGGGTGTATTTTACATGTTTAAAAATATTTTTTTTGAGCCATCTATGTAGATAGTTTTGAGAATTTGGTCCATATGAAAACATTGAAATAAGCTTGTAATGTGAGTTGTTTAAATGAAAAGTATTATAACTGATCTGACCATTTTTGTTTGAATTGGGGTTAGATTTAGTGAGGTTGCTGATATTAGGGAACAGTATGGTTTTATTGACTTTAAAATTAAAGTCTTCCCCTCTGGATTTTTCTCTAATAGAACATAGCAATAGAGAGCTAGGTGGTGATCGAGAATCAACTTATTTGTGGTAGAGACAGATGACCAGAGGACAGCTGGAGTCTGAAGCCAGAGTGGGATAACTTCCTTTCTCCTGACTGAATTTAAGAACCAGTCTTGACTGAGCCATTTACAAGCAACAAAATTGTGAAAAGTCCTGGGACATCCTTGCCAACAGTAGGGTCTGAAGCCTGCATTTTGAAAAAACTTTTTTATTATGCAATGCAGAATGTCCATCCAGGATAAAAGAGCAAAACAAAGCATTCAGCTTAATGATTTATTACAAAGTGAGCACTGTTATTTTTAATGATGTCAAGAAGTTAAGAACATCTCTGGGATACTAAAAGGCCACTGCCTACCCTCTCCCATCACTCCCTGAGTCTCAAAAATAACATCTATCATGACTGATGGTAGTCTCTTGCTTTTCTTGATGATTTTACCAACCAGAATACATCTCTATAAAGAGCTCAATTTAATTTGATCCTTTATAAACTTTACAGAAATCCACATGGGATGTTGGGAGTTTTGGAAGAATGGGGTTCTGAATTTTTTCAGTGAACATTGTGAAATTCATGTGCATTACTGCTTTTAGCTGTGTATAGTTCATTCGTTTTCATTTCTTTATATGGCTACTGAAAGGTATTTTTGGTTGTTGTTTAATCAATAAGTTGTGTCCACCAGTTTTGTGACCCCATGAACTGCAGCCCACCGGGCTCCTCTGTCCCTGGCTTTTCCCAGGAGGGAGTACTGGAGTGGCTTGCCATTTCCCTTCTCCAGGGGGCTGAACCTGCATCTCCTGAATAGGCAGGTGGATTCTTCACCACTTAGCCACCTGGGGCTTCTGGTGGCTCAGACGGTAAAGAATCTGCCTTCGATGCAGGAGACCCAGATCTGATCCCTGGGTCGGGAAAATCTTTTGGAGAAGGGAATGGCTACCCACTCCAGTATTCTTTACTGGAGAATTCCGTAGAAGAGCCTGATGGAGCCCATGGGGTTGCAAAAGAGTCCAACACAACTGAGCGACTAACACTCACACTTTCACTTGGGAAGCCCCAAAGGCATTTTACTTATTTCCAATTTGAAGGAATTACATACACTGGTATGAATATTCTTCAGTATTTATTGTTTCTCAGTGTACATGTTTAAGTGTTTCTCATAGGTATACGTGTAGGAGTGAATTCAGTAGGTAATGCCCAACCATTTTCCAAAGTTGTCAGACTACTTACATTCCTACCAGGGCCAGTGGTAGGTTGGTATTCTCATTGCTCTATAGCATCACCAACCTATAGTCTTTTATTGTAAGCATGTTGATAGGTATGTTGTAGTTTAATAGTTTTAATTTGCATTACAGTGAGTGCCATTGAATTTGTATGCAGCTTTTCATGCTTCCAGCCCATTTGGATAGTCTCATTTGTAAATTTCTGGTGCCAGTTTTTGTGTTATGTCATAGGAGGTCATTATATATACTTTTTGTATACTATTGATCTGAGCCTTTTGTCAGTTGTATATTGCATATGTTTGTATTTTTACCTTATCACTTTTTACTTGTTTTTTTGTGAACAAATTCCTAATTTTAAAGTGAAATATATATCAGTTTTTTCTTTATTGTTACTGCTTTTTATCCTTTGATGAGTCTTTATCTACCCTGGAGTCATGGTGATAATACTGTTTTCAGTTTTTCTTCTTCACACTTAGAAATATAATCCACGTGCAATTGATGTGTGCGTGTCTGTGTGTGTAGGCGAGGTAAGAATCAGTTTTTAGATATGTGGAACAGTTGGCTGAAACTGTGAGAAAAAAGTTTATCCTTTTCCTTCTCTTTGTTCTGCAGTGTTGTCATCGATCAAGTGTCTATGGGTTTGTCTATTTGTAGGCTCTGCTTTATTCTATTGATGTATATTTTTCTTGAGCGGGTATCACACTGTCTTAGTTACAATATTGAGTCTTAACCAAGCAAGAACATGCTCTTTCCCATTGATTGAGTTATTTAATCTCTTGGTATTTCAGCATTTTCTGTGTATCTTACAACTCTTTAAGAGATGGATATCTTCTTGATTAATGGTATTTTTGGATTTTATTCAAACTTCAAAATTTTGCATTTTCTTGTGTCTGCTATATAGAAATCAAGTTGGTTTTGAATGTTGACCTTGTTTTTATTAATGCTGTGAAACCCACTTATTCTGATAACTGTATGTAGATTTTTTTTGCATACAATCACATCTATAAATAATTAGAATTTTATTTATTTCCAGCTGTCATCCAGGATCCTTAGTACAATATTGTGCAGAAGTGATATGATAGTATATGTTTTTATCTTCTTATTCTCAAAGGAAAAGCTATCAGTAATTCATTGAGCATGTTCTTTGAAGATTTTTTTGTAGAAACTCAAGGAAGATTCTGTTCTTAGTTTATTAGATTTTTATTATGCATGGATAATTTTATTATGTTCGGTTTTATCAAATACCTTTTCTTCCTCTACTGAGATTATCCAGTTATGCTGCTTTTTATGTTTAATTTGTAATGTATTGAATTACATCAGTTTTTCAAATGTTAAACCAACTCTCATTCCTGAAAGAAACCTAACTTGCTGTGATTCAATTTGCCATTGTTTTAAGTTTCTCATGTATAAGGTTATTTAGCTTCCCTTTCTCCAGATGTCCCTGTGAAGCAGGTACCAAGATTATGCTAAACTCAGAAAACAAGATTGAAAGTTTTTTTTTTCCCCCTAGTCTCTGAAAGAGTTTTTGTAAGATTAAGGTAATTTCTTTCATAAACTTTTAGTAGAGCTCAACGTTGGCTGTGTTCCGTGTTGCACAGTACATCCCTGTGTCTGTCCTACACAGTCCGTTAGTTTGTGCCTCTAATTCCCCTACCCCTGTAACAAACTACCAGTGGGTTGGCGGAGCAGTACGAGTTCTATCGTTTGCTGTTTTTGTTGTTGTTCAGATTTTGTCATTTTGAATGTGTACAGGACATTGTATTTACAGAAATCTTTGTGGATAAAAACTTGGAACTTGGGGTGATAATTTCTTCCAGAGAGGATTTATGTTGCCTTCTCTGGGAAAAGATGCTCCAGTGTTGTTCACCTCTGTAGACTTCTTTCTGTCTCCAATTACTGTACTTGTAATTTTTGTAATTCTTTTGTAAAAGACTTTTGTAATTCTTCTGTCAGTGTCTTCAGGCAACTTTTCTAGCTGTGCTCAGCGTGATGATTGGATCACATTACCTAGGGAATTAGAGCAGAAGTCACCCCCATTTTGGAGGATTCTAGATAAATCTTTTTATCTCTTGCCCTGCTGTTGGTTTCATGTCTCCTAAAGTACTGTAATTGACGGGCTGGGCATTATATACTCCAAGTACATGTTTTGTCTTTTGGTTTCCCCGCCCCCAACAACTCTTGTACTTAGTGATTTTCCTTATCTTATTGAATGCTGGCTAATACATTATTTCTCATTTTTCTTCTGACATTTATAGTAAAGCTGAATTGTGAGTTAATTTTATTTTTGTTTGTTTAAATAAGTTTCTAACCTTTGCTGACCTCAAAACTAATGTTTTGATGACGAGAACTAAAGCTGAACAATATAAGGGCATTTGGACATGAGTGGCCTGTCACTTTTTTTTTTAAGCAAACTAAAATATGATGCTTTACAATGTCTGTTTTAAACATAAACTCTTACTTTACAGAATGCTCTGGATAAACAAGAAGAATTGACACCTCTTGGAGTTCACTTGGCACGATTACCAGTTGAGCCACACATTGGGAAAATGATTCTTTTTGGAGCTCTGTTCTGTTGCTTAGACCCGGTACTCACCATTGCTGCTAGTCTCAGCTTCAAAGATCCCTTTGTGATTCCACTGGTAAGAAGTATACAAATACAAAGCTAGGTTTTTCTTTTTTTTTTTTTTACAGGGTAGTTATTTGCTTAGATACACTTTTTATTAGAATGCCATTCTCCTTTATATACCATCAGAGCAATTTAAGCTGCCTTCATCTGTTTTTAAGGGAAAAGAAAAGGTCGCAGATGCAAGAAGAAAGGAATTGGCAAAGGATACTAAAAGTGACCACCTGACTGTCGTGAATGCATTTAAGGTAAAATGGACATATTTTCAATTTAAATTTTTAAAATATGTTATAGTTATCAGGAATAAGTTAAATTAGTGAAAATGTTTAAAATTAGGTGAATATTTGAAAAAAATTATATACTTTCCAATTTTGTGATAGTGCACTGTTACATTTTCCCTTTTGGAAAAAAGTCTGTTCTTTGTGTTTTGATAACAGAACAAGTGAACAATTTATTTATTTATTTATTTATTTATTTTTTACTTTATTTTTAAACTTTACATATTGTATTGGTTCTGCCATATATTGAAATGAATCCGCCACAGGCATACATGTGTTCCCCATCCTGAACCCTCCTCCCTCCCCATAGCATCCCTCTGGGTCGTCCCAGTGCACCAGCCCCAAGCATCCAGTATCGTGCATCGAATCTGGACTGGCGACTTGTTTCATATATGATATTATATATAGTTCAATGCCATTCTCCCAAATCATCCCACCCTCGCCCTCTCCCACAGAGTCCAAAAGACTGTTCTATACATCAGTGTCTCTTTTGCTGTCTCGTATACAGGGTTATTGTTACCATCTTTCTAAATTCCATATATATGCATTAGTATACTGTATTGGTGTTTTTCTTTCTGGCTTACTTCACTCTGTAGAATAGGCTCCAGTTTCATCCACCTCATTAGAACTGATTCAAATGTATCCTTTTTAATGGCTGAGTAATACCCCATTGTGTATATGTACCACAGCTTTCTTATCCATTCATCTGCTGATGAACATCTAGGTTGCTTCCATGTCCTGGCTATTATAAACAGTGCCGCAATGAACATTGGGGTACACGTGTCTCATACACACTGAGGAAACAATTTATTTTACAACATTATTTGCTATTATTCATTTCCATCTTTGTCTTATTCACATTTATGACAGAAGGTTCTTTCCTGTTCATTAATAAACTATGCCTGTATTCAGATTTAACATTTTGATAGAGAATGATAATCATGTATACTCTTTAAGAAAGAGAGATGTTTTCTCTTACAGCCAGGCTTTCCTGAGGATAAACATGCCTCATCCATCTTTGCAACATTTAAGTGTAATTTGGGGTATAGAGACAGCATCTTTTTATTGTAGTTCTAGACTCAGTTTCCTGTTATGGGATTGTTTATGTATTTTTTTTGTTCCTTTGAGCTAATGCAGTATTTTTTCACCCCGTCGTCCTTCCTTTTCTAACTTAAAGCAAAACATATTTGTGAAGGTGAAAATATATAATAGCGTTGAAATTTGTCTAACAGGGTGTTCTTTTTGATTAGCACATCATGTGCAGAATGGTGCTATTTTATGTAAATGAATAGTACATTACTTTATAACTTGCTCTTACTTGTGTAGAGAAAGGTCTGTAAATTCAGTTTTGGATACCTCTTAATGACTAGGATCATGGGGAGTTCACGTTTTTGTAGTTTGTTATTTTTTAAATTATTTGGGTTTTTTTTACAGAGAAGATTAAAAATCAGAAGGTAAACATTATTACTAAAATAAAGACAAACTAGTAAGTAATCTTTACTTTGGGGGAGAAAATGAATGCTTTATTTCTTTGCCCCCTAGGGATGGGAAAAAGCTAAACAACGTGGTTTCAGATATGAAAAAGACTATTGCTGGGAATATTTTCTATCTTCAAACACATTGCAGGTAATGATGAGTGTTTTGAAGTAATTCTTATATATATTAGATTAGGGGATATATGTATCCATTCTGTATAGTCAGCTCTATACCAAAAAGTTAATTGTGAGTTTGTCTTGTGAAGTTGAATCATACAAAATCATAGAAGAGACTATTAAATCAGCTGCAGTAGCACAAGAAAAAGATGTAAAGCATAATAAAATAATGGCTAAGAAAATAAACAAGTCCAGAGTTTAGTAAGAAAACACAGAAACTCGTTTACTCTTTCTGCACCCATCCTTTAGTTGCCATTTTGAGGATTTGTTCTAAAATTTTCATTGATACTTCTAAAATCTGTTTTAAACTCAAATAGGGCAAGTATCTCTTTTTAAACTTTAGATAGGTATTTTTATCCTGAACTGACTTAGTGTAGTGAGAAAACACTATTGGAGACATTTGTGAAACAGAAGAAAGTAAACAATTAAGGCAAATGCAACATCAGACATTGCACTGAACTAGAGAAGTGATCTCAAGCCAGCAGGCGTAGGAATATCCACACCTTTTCAGCTATGTGGCATGAACTCTGGTAATGGACATTTAGCAGATCTACAAGGGAGTAAAGAATCCAGAATCCAGCATATTTAATTAAACTTGCCCAAACATTAACGGAATTAAAAGAAGGGTAATGACAATTCTGAAAGATTCTACAGCCAATGGATAAAAGAAGGGAACCTGGCATATCTCAGCAGAAGATACAACCGTTTCATAGTTAGGAACAATTGAAGAATGCAGTTTCAGTAAAAGGTAAGAAAATAAACCAGTAAAAGGAATGAAAAGACTGCTGAGCCAAGAAGACAAATTGAAGGCCATAGCATCATAAGGAACAAAATGGGCAATCTTTTAAAACAAAATATTACCTAGAAGGAAGGCTTGAGATAATCACAGCCTGTATATGCAGCCATGAAAGAAAAAAATAAAGCAATAAGTAAAAAGCTCATAAACAGGAGGATAGCATTGATCTATCATGAAGGTAACAGGTGTCTCTTCATAGAAAATCCAGGAGTAATTGAATATGTATTGAGAGATATATGTAAGAACATGTCCCTTGAGTAGGAAAAAATGAAGTGAACTACAGTATGAAAAGATAGTTAAATCCAAGTGTTATTTGAGAATACTATATTCTGTCAAGATACTCAAGTATAAAGAAAAATGACAGACATTCAAGAAAGCATTTGAAATAGACACTCATGAGCTGACCTTGAAAAACTTAATGAGAGTAAAATGCTGCGTATTAAGAGGTGAGTCAAAAAGAATATAGGAATGGAGAATACATGCTGAGTATACATTGAAATTATTTAAATATGGAAAAATGCAAAATGGTATTGAGAATTATGGATATAGAAAAAAAGGTATTGTCCTGAACAATATAAAACAATGGTGATAGAAATCAGGAGGTGGCCTGGTGATTCAGTTGTAAGAGAAATTAGGTAGGAAAACTAAAGTCACACAATTCGTTGAAAGGATACATATTTTAAAATGACTTGGGACTTCCCTGGCAGTCCAGTGGTTAAGACTCTGAGCTCCCAATGCAGGGGACCCTGGGTCAGGGAACTAGACCCCACATGATACAACAGCAAGATCCTGCATGCCACAACCAAGACCTGGCACAGCCAAATAAATAAATGTTTTTAATGACTATATTTCATAATCTATTTAAGCTCACAAGCCTTCTTTATTAAATATCTCTTACGATCATAAAAATGTTACATTCATCTAATTCAGTTTTGTTTAATTGCCTTAAATTGAACTAAGATTAAATGCTTTTATTAAAACAGCTTCTGTACTGTTATCGTAGTTAAGATGGCATTTTTTTCCAATTCTGATGAGTATCTGCATTATTGCTTATTTAATGATATTTGTGATGATATTGAGATTAGGGAAGTCTTTTGCACTTTCCTATATTATTTGAATGCTTTTTATAACAAAGCATGTATTATTTTACTCATGGTCGTTTTCTTAAAAACAAGAAACAGGCCTTAAGCTTTTGAACCAGGATGTAATGGTAGTTAGTTCTCAGTAGTACATATGTGTGGAGAAGGCAGTGCCACCCCACTCCAGCACTCTTGCCTGGAAAATCCCATGGGCGGAGGAGCCTGGTAGGCTGCAGTCCATGGGGTCGCTAAGAGTCGGGCATGACTGAACGACTTCACTTTCACTTTTCACTTTCATGCATTGGAGATGGAAATGGCAACCCACTCCAGTGTTCTTGCCTGGAGAATCCCAGGGACGGGGAGCCTGGTGGGCTGCCGTCTATGGGGTCGCACAGAGTCAGACATGACTGAAGTGACTTAGCAGTACATATGTGAATGTTATTTTACTGTATGCTTTTCTGTATTTTTTTCCCCCCAAAATATGGGGTGGAGAGCAATTTTGAAAATTAGTCTTTTTGCTGAATAAAGTAATTCTGAAACATCAGTTGTTACTCCCTACAGCAGCCAAGCCTTTTCTATAGAAGATAGGACGATAAATATTTTCAACTTAATATCCACATGGTTTCTCTGGCAGCTGCTCATCTTTGCCATTGTAATGCAAAAGCAGCCAAAGATAATACGTAGACAAGTGGGTGTGGCTTTGTTTCAATAAAACCCTGTTGACAGAAACAGATTTTTATAAATTTGTAGTTAACTATCCCCTGCTGCAAAACATCACATTTTTGCAAGAGTATTTTATAAAGCAGGGAAAGCTCACCATGAAATTTATTTATGAGTGCACACTTTATAACCCCTATAGATTTGTGTGAAAGGTGTTCTAGTTCTGTTTGTTACCATTGCTCCCTAGATGCTGCATAACATGAAAGGGCAGTTTGCTGAGCATCTTCTTGGAGCTGGATTTGTAAGCAGTAGAAATCCTCAAGATCCAGAATCTAATATAAATTCAGGTACAGCAGGAAATACAGTGTAAATAACTTGCTGCTGTTGTCGGTTGTATCAGTAGTTTACTTTTTTTTTTCCTCTCCCTTCCTACCCCAAATAGATAATGAGAAGATAATTAAAGCTGTCATCTGTGCTGGTTTATATCCCAAAGTTGCTAAAATCCGGCTAAATTTGGGTAAAAAAAGAAAAATGTAAGCATTGAAGACTATTATAATTACTTGTTCTCTCAAACTTTTGAAATCATCTACTATAACACGGCTTGTATTGTACATTTGTTCTTACTTGTAATAGGTCCCTGTTCTTTACTTTGGCTATTGAAGGGAAGGCAAACTGTTTACGGTAGATACCATTGTCCCTCACTGCACATCCCGAAGTCTGTTCCTTTGTCACCCAGTATTCACAAAGAATATTAGTAATGCCAGTGTAAATGTGCTTCCCTGGTGGCTCAGATGGTAAAGAATCCTCCTGCAGTGTGGGAGACCTGGATTTGATCCCTGGGTTGGGAAGATCCCTGGAAGAGGGCATGGAAACCCACCCCAGTATTCTTGCCTCGAGAATCCCCATGGACAAAGGAGCCTGGTGGGCTACAGTGTATGGGGTCACAAAGAATCAGACACAACTGAACGACTAAGCACATAAATATGAGAACAGTAAGCCAGCTGTTAAAAAGCAGTGGCTCAGTGGAACTTGCTTTGGAGTAGATTATGCTTCAGGATTTTTTTTTTTTTCCTTTCTTATGAAACAGATAATCTTGTACTTTAGCTCTTTGGATGAAATTGTGAGGGTTTTACCTATTTTGAGAAATAAAGTATAGCTTTAAATATAGGTCCACATAGAGTCAGCCTCAATGGTAATTGGAGACAACAATAAGGCATATTTTTGCCCAGTAAGCTAACTCATTCTATTGAAAAAAGAAAAACTGAAAGTCAGATATGGCTTGTAGTATGTGAATTGGTGCCAGACTTTTGGAAGACACTTTAGAATTAGGTATCAGCGGTCATTAAATAGTCACTGGCCCAGTGGTTTCATATATTCTAAGGAAGTCATTCCAAATGTTTTTTGCCAAGTATATTGTAAGCAACATAGATGTCTCATAGCAGTGGGAAAATTATGGTTTTATAAGACCTTATTGTATGGCATTTCTGTTAGGTGTAAAAAAAAAATCATTGTATATTGACATAAAATATTTGAACTAATGTTCGGTGAAAGAGTTGGTTGTTCTATACACATGAAAAATATAGACCTCAGAGGTAGCCTAAAGTGCAGTCATTGTTCTAGTGCAGTGGTTCTCAGCATGGGTAATTTTTCCTTCCCAGGGACATTTGACAATTTCTGCAGACGTTGTGGTTTTATAACTGGAGACGCATGTGTTACTGGCATTTAGCACATAGAGGCCAGGGATGCTGTTAAGCATTCCACAGTGCACAAGACAGTCCCCCATAACAAGGAACTCAGCAGTTAAGAGTGCAGATGTTGAGAAGTCTATACTGTTGTACCTGAGAATAGGGTAACATGAATGTTAATCATTGTGATTGGATTATTCACATTTTAAGTGATCTGAGTATTTTTTGACTTTAGTACTTTTTCAAATTCTTCTTCATATATATCCCTAAAATGTACAGGTAGCTTGACATGTTACAGGTAGCTTAAATGTTTGAAATACATTTTGTATATCCCTCTGCCATCCTGGGAAGACTTGATGAAAAAATGTATCAATGGTTCTCTTTGGATTGATGCTTTGTTTTGTAAATGTGCAGGGGTCAGCACATTTTGGCATACTGGCTAAAAAACATCTTTGTGTAAATTTTTGTTGGAAGACAGCCTTGCCTATTCTCTGCCTGCTTACTAGCTACATTAGCAGAGTTGACTAGTTGTGACAGAATGCCCCCAAAGCCTATAAAATACTTTGTCTCTGGTCCCATATAGAAAAAGTTTGCCAAATCTGCGGTTCTAGTGATGTAGGGTTGCAGGATGACATTGGTTAAATTGACTGTGTGGTGAGGAAAAATAATTGATTTTATTCTAAATAATGGCTTATGACTATGGTTGATGATTTTATGGATCCCTAAAACCATGAAAAAGATACCCTCAAAAACAGAGGAGGGATTAATGGATTAACCCTTTATAATGTAATTACCAATGATTATATAACAATACTATCTCATATCTCCTTGTTGAATAATATTAACTAAAGACTCCTACAGATTGAGGTGAAATCTTTAACTATCAAGGCAAAGACCCCCTAAGAATGGAGAGACTGTTCTGGAGCTGTGTATGTTTATTTCAAGTATTCCTGTTTTGAAATGGGGCTGGAGGTTCAGTGAATGTGAGGCCATTTAAAACATATTTTAGAACAGGTTTTTAAAAATCAGAACTACGTTTTAAACAAAATTCTCCGTTTTTTAATTTTACTTGTCTGGGTGTGTAACCTGTGGATTTTTTTTTAAATTGATCATTTCAGTTATTCCGTAAATTGAGGGTGGTTTATCAGTCCTTGGGGTCACAAAGAGTTGACACGACTGAGCGACTTCACTTTCACTTTTCACTTTCATGCATTGGAGATGGAAATGGCAACCCACTCCAGTGTTTCTTGCCTGGAGAATCCCAGGGACGGGGGGAGCCTGGTGGGCTGCTGTCTATGGGGTTGCACAGAGTCGGACACGACTGAAGCGACTTAGCAGTAGCAGCAGTATCAGTATTATGATTTACAGTAAAATGTACAGACTATTCTCTTGGTCTGATTCACTTAGAATTCTCTCAGGTATTTATTTCATTCTTTGTCTTTTAATAGTGTATATATATAAACATGATGGAATATTTTGTCACTTTTCTAATATGTTGAGTAATTATACCTATAAGAGGATTTGTTTTATGATTTAGAGTGTTCATATTTATCTGATACTTTTCCATGTCTTATTAAAATAAAAATTCTCTTTCCTTAAATATAAGTTTGGAAATATATAATGCAGAAATAAGCTAAACTCATCTGGAGTTTCTTTTGATTCTGGGATGGTTTGGAGTTCTCCAGAGTGTTTTGTTGTTTTTTTTTTTAAACTACATTTTAACTTTTTTTAAAGGGTGAAAGTTTACACAAAAACTGATGGAGTAGTTGCTATTCATCCTAAATCTGTTAACGTGGAACAAACTGAGTTTAACTACAACTGGCTTATCTATCACCTGAAGATGAGGACAAGTAGTGTAAGTGAATGTATAAAATAGCCATGGATCTGAATAACAGTCTTGTGTTTTTAAAATTGTTTAGTTTTCATAATTACAAACAAACTTGTTTTCTTAAAGAAATTTTTTTTTTTTTATTGGCGGATAATTGCTTTACAGTGTTTGGTGGTCTCTGCCGTACATCAGCGTAAATCAACTATAATTATGTATGTATACCCCCTTCCCGCCATTCCATCCCTCTAGGGCATCGCAGCGCGCCAGGCTGTGTTATATAGCAGCTTCGCACTAGTTACCTGTTTTATATTTGGTAGTGTATATATGGCAATGCTACTTTCTCAGTTTGTCCTGGCCTCTCTTCCCCCAACTGTGTCCATGAGTCTGTTCTCTACATCTGCATCTCTATTTCTTCTCTGTAAATAGGTTCATCAGTACTATTTTTTTTAGATTCCATATATATGTGTTAATATATGATACTTGTTTTTCTCTTTTGACTGACTTCATTCTGTGTAACAGGCTGTTGGTTCATGCACCTTACCACAGTTGACTCAAATTCATTTCTTATTATGACTGAGTCTTATTCCATTGTATGTATGTACCACAGCTTCTTTATCCACTCACCTGTGGATGGACATCTAGGTTGCTTTGTCCTAGCTATTGTGAACAGTGCTGCAGTGAACATTGGGGTACATGTGTCTCTTTGAATTGTGGTTTTCTCAGGTTATAAATGCCCGGTAGTGGGATTGCTGGGTCATCCGGTAGTTTTATTCCTAAGTTTATTAAGGAATATCCTAAAAATTTTTTTTTTCCAACAAGACTTACAATGTCCTCAAGCAAATAACCTGTACTTTTAATATGTGCAAATCTGTTGTAATGGATCTTTCTATTTTAATTAACAGAAGGTTATTTGATTTTCATAATTTTCTTTCAGAACCTATTTTTCAAGAAATACTGACATTTTATGGTATATAGGAGTTCAGTGTATGAAGAATTTTATTGACTTGTCAATATAACTTATAAATACTGCTCAGAATATTAAGTGGGAATTTTGTTAATATATAAATAAAAAGACCTTCAGCTACATTATTGTTTTGGTTTTATCACTTAGAAAAATACTTTGTTTCCAGAATAGTGCTATTGATTGAATTGAAACAAAAATATAAAACTCCTTTGTTGTCTGAAGTAATGAAAAATGACTTGTTTAAAATTATATATATATTAAAATTAGTCTGTATTTTCACTGACAGGATAATAATAATACCTGTTTTAGAAGAAAAACACTATAATTGATACTAGTGATTTTACTGGATTAGTGTGACAATAATCCTTTCTGATTCCTTGACTGTATTAACTTGCCTTACTTTTCATTATAGATATACTTGTATGACTGCACAGAAGTTTCCCCATACTGTCTCTTGTTCTTTGGAGGTGATATATCCATCCAGAAAGATAATGATCAGGAAACTATTGCTGTAGATGAGTGGATAATCTTTCAGTCTCCAGCAAGAATTGCCCATCTTGTTAAGGTGACTGACTTCACATGATTGTCTTTGATTCTGCATGCAAGTTAGTATACAGTCTTGTGTTTTTGTTTATCCAAGTGTTGTACATGTTACATTAAATATTCCTTGCTTTATTTCAACAGATGAAATTGTGTTGAGAAATCGATTTATAGTTTTTCTGAATTGGTTTTTGAGATAGTTACAAATGACTAGCTAATAGCTTATGAAATTTCTTGTACCAGATCAAGTCACTTTTATTTATTACACTGTTTGATAGTACATCTGCCTTCATTGAATGTGTATACTTTTTCCAACTTCAGGAATTAAGAAAGGAACTAGATATCCTTCTGCAAGAGAAGATTGAAAGTCCCCATCCTGTAGACTGGAAGGACACTAAATCAAGAGACTGTGCAGTACTCTCAGCTATTATAGACTTGATCAAAACACAAGAAAAAGCAACTCCCAGGAACTTGCCACCACGTTTCCAGGATGGATATTACAGCTGACAGGTTTTCTCTGGTGCCCTGAAAAGCCAATTTTACAGCCATCTTCCATCACGGTTTAACTTTGGGCCAGATGCCAAACCCTAGGACATGAATAATTTAATGTGTATAAGGTAGAAACCTTTAGTAGGTAGTAAAGACTTAATGTGCATGAATTAACAGTTGTCTGTAGCTACTATAAATACACCATATATAGCAGTAAGTTCTCTGATCATACACTCTTATTGTGGTCATGTCCACATTTTGAGAATATTCCTTTTATGTACTTTGAATGTTGTACCACTTGAGAACGTCCTTTGTTATGAAATATTAATCTTTCTGCCCTTAATGACTGAGTATAGAATCAGTAAAACTAGAATGATTAGCCAAAAAGCAGTGTCAAATAAGAATTTCAGTACATCCACATTTTTTCTAATGAAACTTCTATCAGAAGTTAATTAATTTGTTGTAATAAAGTCCAGTATGTAATAAAATGTACAGTGTATAAATCTCAGCTAGCTTTTTGGCTTGGTTTCTGCATCTCCACCTGTCCCTTGGTTTGTTTGATTTTTTTTTTTTTAATCTTTTCAGAATATATTTTTATCCTTTTTATATCACCCTGTGTAGCATAATGTAGCAATAGAGAGCATGAGTCTAGAGCCTGACCACCTAAGTTCAAATTTTAGCACTGTCACTTACCCCGGATCTTAGGCAAATTACTTGGCTTCTCTCTGTTCCCATTTTCTTTATCTGTAAAATACAGATAACAGTTGTGAGAATTAAATACCTTGTTATATGTAAAGTGCATAGCTTAGTATCTGGCACGTATTGGGTACTTACTAAATGGTAGTTATGTACTCACTTAATGGTAGTTACTCGTCCATGAAACTTTTTGTTAATGATCCATTAGGTTACACTTCTTCTCCTCATGCTCTGAGTGCTATTTTATACTCTTAGCCAGTGGTAGCTAGTCTGACATGTACTGTGCAGCCCTGTCAGATTTAGACAAATACAAATACTGTCCTTTGTCAAACAGCCTTTTTGTCCTTCCCTTCCTGTTTGCTTGTCCATGTGTCCCCTCCTCTGTGCAGCCTTGTTCCCAGGGATGTTGGACCCTCTTCCCCAAGGGTGAGTCATGCTTGGTCTAAGCCAATCATGCATGGTCTTCTCCTTATAAGTAACTCTTGAGGCATGCATATGTGGACCTGTCCTGTCTGATGTCAGCTGAGAAGAGGGCTGCACTGGGGGCATCTGAGAAAGATCTTCCTCACTAATACTTTGAGGAGGAAGTTCTGCACTCCTCCTTTGGACATTATTTTGGCTGTATTTGGCACTTAAAACTGCTATAGCCATCTTAGAATTACTAGGTTGGCTCAGCAGGCAGGTGGAAATCAGCCTTGTCCTTGATAACACCAGTGAGCTGTTGAATTATCCAACTGTGCAACTGCCCTGCACATTGACTTACTCTGATGACAGTAAACCCTTTATTGTTTTAATTAGCCACTTTTAGTAGAAAGCGTGGTAAGTGCAACACCTGACTATCCATCATTGAGTGTTGTTTGCTGAGGCTTCTATCTCTATCATTTATTTTGTGATCCTAACAGGTTGACCTTTATATCTGAGAAAAGATGTAAAAGTTGTAGTATTGGAAATACTGTAAAAAGACAAACCTTGGAAGAACACCCTGGTATACACAGATTTTGTTGTGCCTTCCAAAGAAGCCGGGGAAAAGGAGTATCATATGATGACTGTGATGATCTTAATAGCACTGCTTCAGGTAGTGCTCCCATTTTGGGGAATGTATGTCAACCTATCATTTCCTCCTAGGGTCCTGAATATTTTTGTGTTCTAAGTCCATTCTCTTGGCCAGTATCCCCAAAGTGATTTGTCTCTCACTGAATTCTTATTCTGCGTCATATTGTGGCATGTTAGTTTTGGCCCTAAACTCAAGGTGATAATTAGGTACTATTTGTTCTATTAGAATGTTTTTATGTTTGTGGTTTTTTTTTTTTTCTTTTACTATACAGTTTAAATTCAGTTATTTGGCCAAAATGGTCTTTGCAGAAAGCAGTTAAAAAAGATTACTTGTTAATTAGTTCTGTGTTCACACACCAATATTTAGTCTCCACAAATGGGGAAGATGTTCCTGAAGGACTGTTTAACAGATGAGCTATTTAGAGGGGTCAAAGGACTTACTTATCACCTCTAATTTATGTCTTCTCTGCAACCAGTCAAGATGGAAATTTTAACTGATGGTGCTATTTATGTTTTTTGTTTACAGAATAGGATGTAACTTAGTGAAAAATGTATTCCATGTCTTAGCATTATCTGTTATTTTGTAGTTTTAAAGAATAAGACATTAAGAAGAAAAATCTGTTTGGCTCACCATTCTGATACCAAGGATAACTCTTGGAAAAAATAACTCTGAAACAGAAACTTATGAGAGGAAAAGGCACTGAATAATCTTTTTTTTAAAAAAAGTCTTTGAAAAGTGAATCCATATAACACCTTCTTAATCATTAACTTGGGCAAAAGCTCTAGACGCATTTGTACCAATTAATGCAAGTGATTTTCTCTTCTTCATTTTTAAAACAAAGTCCACCCTACAAGTTTGAATAATAAGAGAGTTGTAGGAGGAATTTATGTACTCTATTGCCCAAAGTAAATGGTAATCCTTCTGCTCTTGAGCTCTAGTTTGTGTATATATATAAGTAATTGTGATCATGTAGTATAATCATATTTATAATATACTAATTGTTTTTACATGGCATTTTTATTCCGATTTTAAAAATAAATATTCATTATAGAATATTTGAAAATTCAACATATAAAAAATGTTACTGTTACATACTTTTTTAATAAGCTTGAAGATATTATTTTAATAAAGTTACCCAAGTATAATTCTGTTAATTTTGTCAAATGTTTTAAGTCATAATTGTTACCCTGATACGGAATATTCCTGTCACCTAAAAATGTCCTTTGTTTCCCTTGCAGTCAGTCCCCTGCTCCCACTTTCACCCATTGGAAACCATTGATCTGCTTTTGGTCACTAGAAAATTCAAAAGTTTTGCCTTTTCTAGAATTTCAAATAAATGGAACAATATATAGTCTTCTGTGTTCGGCTCTTTCAGTTAACAAAAAATGCTTTTGAGATATTTATGTTGCTAAATGTATCAGAAGTTAGATCCTTTTTATTGTTTAGTAGTATTTAGTAGTAGTGTTTGTTACACTGTAGCTTGTTTTATTTTGTTTAGGATTTATTTTTGTCTTTATTTATGGCTACACTGGGTCTTAGTTGCTGCATATGGGCTTTTCTGTAGTTGCATTGAGCAGGGCCTGCTCTCTGGTTGCAGAGTACAGGGTTCTCATTGCAGTAGTTTCTTGTAGCAGAACACAGGCTCTAGGCACGCAGGCTTCAGTAGCTGCAGCTCATGGGCCTTGTTGTTCCACGGCATGTGTTCACGGCATGTGTTTTCTTTCCGGACCAGAGATTGAACCTGCATTGGCAGGTTATTTCTTTACCACGGAGCCACCAGGGAAGCCCATCACAGCTTGTTTATTGATTCACCAGTTGATGGACCTTTGTGAGTTATCTTTAATTTTTTTTTGCTGTTACAAGTAAAGTTATTTTTATATGTATACAGGTCTGTGTGTAGACAGATAACTTTCATGTCTCTGGGATAAGTACCTATGGTTAGGATTGCTGTGTTATATTGTATTTAAGTTTATAAGAAATCGCCAAACTGACTTCCACAGTAGGTGTTTCATTCTACACATCTACACTCCATATGTTATGATTCCAAATGTTTCAAACCCTCACCAGTACTTGCCTTGAACGGTTGTGGAGTCTCATAGCCCACTGTGATTTTGTTTTGTATTTCTATAATGATCGGTGATGAACATATTTCATGTACTTACTTGCTGTTTTCCTTGGTTGTCCTATATGTGTGTTCTGATCTGATTTTCCACCTCATGTTGTTAAGTAATTGGGACTTTAGGGATATTAGAGAGGAAGGATTATTCTCTGTGAATTTTAGAAGTGCAGAAAATTTAAAGCCATTGACCTGAATATGGCAAAATGTGCCATTCTTCACTGGCTAGTACAGTGGAAGGGTTAAGCCACTGTTACCAGGTGCCAGAAGAGAATTCAGAAGGAGCTGTCTTTTTTAAAGATGTGGCAAAAACACCGCAAAGCAAGCAGCTACAACTTTAGAGAGGGGTTTCTCTTCTGGGCATCAGCAAATATAGGCATTTTTACAGCTGATGGAAATGCAAATAAATAGTCCTACGTGAACACTGGTGCAGCAGAACAAAATAGCACTAGAAACTACAGGGTTCAAAAGCGGATTTTCTCTGATCCCTGGGAACCATGCTATCCATGCAGAGTCCCTGAATCTTTAGTCTTAGTACCTTAGCTGTTAAACTGAGAACAACTAGAGCAGCCTTCTGTGGGAGAGAAACACCAGGTTTAGAGGTCATGATGTCAAGAGGTTGCACATCCACCGTGAGGAAAAGAACAGGGCATAAGACAAAACTGTTCTTGTTTGGGTAAGGGATGGGCGTGAGCGAAGACAGCTGATGCAGAAGCACCGCAGAACCAACCTTTAAGACTGCTTAGAGTTTTGGTAGTTGGTGGTTTTCAATGAACTGGCCCACTTTGTCAATGTTGTGGAATATATGTGAAGTTGAGTATCTTCTTACCAATATCTGTCAAATCTACCACAATATGTGGTCTTCCATTCCTGACATTGACAGTCTCTTTTTTCGTCAGCTTGCTAAAAGGTGTATCAATTGTACTCGTCTTTTCAAAGAACTAGCTATTTGTTTCACTGATTTTCTATTTTCACTTTCATTGATTTCTATATATATATATGATTTCTATATCCTTTTTTCCTTCCTTCTGCTTGTGTTTACATTTTTTTTTATTTCTAATTTCTTGAGGTGGCAGCTTAGATTTAAGTGTTTAGTGCCATAAATCCCTTTCTAAAACACTGCTTTAGCCCCAACATACATGTTTCAATGTCTCGTGCCATTCAATCAGTATATTTTTTATGTCCTCAATATATTTCCCTCTTAACAGATTGAGTGTGCTGTTTAATTTTCAAGTGATTAAAGATTTCTCTGTGACATTTCTGTTAATTTCTAGTTTGGTTCTTCTATGGTAGTTGGAAAACAGTTCTTTTAATTATTTTTTTAAAATAATTTTATTTTTGACTGTGGTGGGTCTTGCTGCGTGGACTTTCCTCTAGTTGCAGGAGGTGGGGCTGCTCTCTGATTGCAGTGCACAGCCTTCTCTTGTGAAATTTGAGCTCTAGGGTGAGCAGGCTTCAGTAGTTGCAGCTTCCAGGCTTAGTTGCTCTGTGGCATGTGGGATTGAACTCTGCTGCATTGGCAGATGGATTCTTTACCTCTCAGGCACCAGGGAAACCCTGATTTCAATTCTTTTAAATTTGTCAAGTTTATTCCCCAGAGTGTGATCTATCTTGGTGAATGTTATATATCCGCATGAAAAGAAAGTATAACCTCCTGTTTCTGGGTGGAGTGTTCCCTAAGTTGATGTCAGTTAGGTCTCATTCCTTGATGTCGTTCAGTTCTATACCATTACCCACTGTACTGTGGATTTGTCTGTTTTCTCCCTTGAGTTCTGTTAGTTTTTGATCATGTATTTTGAAGCTCCAGTATTTGGTACTTACACACTTGGGGTTACATCTTTTTCACAGAATGACCCTTTTATTGTTAGGTAGTATTCTTTGTTCCTGGTAATTTGCTCTGCTTTATGTTCTAGTGTAGCCCCTCCAGATTTCTTTTGATTGGCATTTGCTTGATACTACCTTTTTTCCATTCATTTACTCTATACTTACCGTTATAATTGCATTTGAACTGTTTCCAAAAGTTGACAGCATATAGTTAGGTCACTTTTAAAATCTGTCAGTATCTCCCTTTTAATTAATATATTTATATCACTTAGATTTTCTGTGTGCCATTTTGTTTTTTGGTTCTCTCTTCGTTCCTCTCTTTGCTTTTTCTTGCCTTCCTATGGTTAGTTACCTGACAGTTTATTTTTATTTATTAAAGTTTATTAAAGTATTCCACTTTACCTTGTCTGTCGTTTATCAGCATATCTCTGTAAAGTTTTTGCTTGCTCTGTGGATTACAGTGGACTTCCCAAGTGGCTCAGCAGTTTAAAAAAAAAAATCCCTCTGCAATGCAGGTCATAACGGGTTCGATCTCTGGGTCAGGAAGATCAGCTGGAGGAGAAAATGGCAACCCACTCCAGTATTCTTGCTAGGAAAATCCCATGGGCAGAGGAGCCTGGTGGGCCACAGTCTGTAGGGTTGCAAAGAGTTGGACACAACTGAGCACATGATTATAGTATACATGTATTGCTTTAGTTTTTCCTAAATATTTAGTTTTCCCAAACGAACTGTTAGTGAAGGTAGCTCAGTTGTGTCCAACTCTTTGTGACCCCATGGACTGTACTGTTCATGAAATTCTCCAGGCCAGAATACTGGAGTGGGTAGCCTTTCCCTTCTCCAGGGGGGGTCTTCCCAACCCAGGGATCAAACCCAGGTCCCCTGCATTGAAGGAGGAACTGTTTAAAGACTATATTTTTTAGAGAAATCTAAGGTTTACAGGAAAACTGATCAAACTGTATACTTTTACTCCCTTTTAACTTCCCCTATTATTAGCATTTTAGTACATTTGTTACAATGGATGAGCCAACATTAATGCATTATTAACTAAAATCCATGGTTTCCATTAGGGCTCATTCTCGGTATTGTATATTTGAACAAATGTATGATGACATATATTCACCATGACTTAACCATGCAGAATACTTTCACTACCCTGAAAAAAGTCCTCTGTGCTCCACTTAATCCTCCTTTCTTCTCCCTGAACCCCTAGCTCTCATGGATCCTTTTATTGTCTCCATGGTTTTGCCTTTTTGAAAATGTTACATACTTGGAGTCATTTAATGTATAGCTTTTTCACATTGGCAACTCTTCCTTACTAATAAGCATTTAAGGTCCTTTCATATCTTTATGGCTTGCTAGCACATTTATTGCTGGTTAATATCCCATTGTCTGGATGTACCACAGTTTATCTGTTCATCTATTGAAGATTATCTTGGTTGCTTCCAACTTTGGCCATTATAAATAATGCTGAGATAATTTTTGTGTAGATATTTCTGCGGACATAGTTTTCAACTCATTTGGTTAAGTATCACGGAATGTGATTGCTGCATCGTATGGTAAGTGTTTAGCCCTCTAAGAAACTGCCAAACTGTCTCCCATTGGCTTTTGCATTCCCACCAGCAGTGAATGCCCCGAGTCCTCACCTGTATTTGGTATTGTCAGAATTTTAGTCATTCTCTCATTTTAATATTGTAGTTGCATAATAATATATGATCTTGAACATCTTTTTCATATGCTCATTTGCTATCTATATATCTTTGAGTTTTCCATATTTTTGCCCATTTTTAATTGGGTTTTCTAATTATTTAGTTTTAAGAGTCCTTTGTATACTTCAGATGCTAATCCTTTACCCAGATTTTTTTCAAGATTTTTTCTGTGGATTGTTTTTTCATTCTCCTTTTAATGAAATTCACCTTACCAGTTTTTTCTTTCATTGATCATGTCTTTGGTGTTTAAGAAGTCATCTCCAAACCCAAAATCACCCTGACTTTCCCCTGTATTATTTTTTAGGAGTTTTACACTTTTACATCTTAAAAAGTTTCCAAATAAATGGATAGTTCTTAATTTTTGTTACTGATTTCCAATTTAACTATTTTATAATCAGAAACCATTCTGTATAACTTCAGTCCTTTAAAATTTGTTGAAACTTGTCTTACAATTCAGGAAATAGTCAAATTTAAATATTCTACCTGTGCATTAATGTATGTGCTGAAATTGTTGCAGCATGTCCTAGAAAAGCCTATTATATTATTTCCATCTTATACACTTTCATTGATTTTTATCTATTTTTTATACTTTTTATTTTTCACATCAAATGAGACAGCTATGTTAAAGTCTCAAGCTGTGACTTTGGACTTGTTATATTTTTGCTTTTACTTATGTTGAGAACATATCATTGCATGCTAAGTCACTTCAGTCGTGTCCGACTCTGCGACCCCATGGACTGTAGCCCGCCAGGCTCCTCTGTCCATGGGTTTCTCCAGGCAAGAATACCGGAGTGGGTTGCCTTTTCCTTCTCCCAACATATCAGTGGAAGAATATATATTTAAAATTGTCACATAATATCTTCCTGGCTAAATGAAACTTTATGTAGGCTGTATCCCTAGTCATACGTTTTATTTTACAGATGGTTGTATATTGATATAGCCACAGGTAGTGAATGTTACCATGTTCTGCCCAAACCTCCGTCAGGAACTGCCAGCAACCAACAGCTTTTGCTCATCAGCCATGTACAGGAATTGTCCTTGGCTGAAGGAAGTCGTCTCAGCCAAAGGCATGTCCCCTTTCTGGACACAGCCAGCATCCTTTGTTAAGAACAAAATTGCCAAGACCCACCCCCTTGCCAAAGCCCCTCTTTCTCCTCTCCTCTGAGACTCCAGGTAAATCTTTGCACTCACCACCTGTCCTCTCCATGCTTCCCTGTGGGTTTCTTCTAGCCTCTCTTCCAGTTCTCCAATAGCTTTTAACTGTCAAATCTGACATTAAACCTACTTGCATAATTTCTAGTTTTTTCTTTTTTTTCTGTCACTTCTTGTGGTTAATTATTTATTGCTTTTTGAAGTTTGGCTTTATCTCCATGTTTAAGCATGCTCAATCATGTCCAACTTTTCGCTACCCTATGTTGTAGCCTGCTAGGCTCCTCTGAGGTTTTTTTTTTTTTTTTGCTTAAACTTTCATTTGAGAATTTGTTTTTTGGAAATAATTGAGAACTAAGATGATGGTAGCTTTCTTCAGAATGAGGTTTTGTTTCCTCTGAAGGACCTTGGTATGCCATAATCCCAAAAAGTGAAGCTTGAGATTCTTGAGTTTCCTCTCCAGAGTAAGCCCTTTGGGGACCACACCCACAAAAAGGAAGCGGTGGTAGGTACTGTGGCCTGTGTTACTTAGCGCACGGAGGATGGGCTAAAGAGGAAGGTGCATCTTGCTACTCCAGAGATGATACTCCGTATCGCTCTGCTCCCCTCGTCTGTTACTACCTGAGTGAAAATGCAACAGAGATGCCTTTATAGCTCCTATCACACAGCTCTGTTTTAGCTGCAAAGACTGCTGGAAAACTAGCATTTTAAGGTGTTGTAAAGAGTGTTGCAGACAGAATCCTAAGACAAGCCCCATGATCTCTGCTTCCTAGGTGTTGACATCTCCAATTAGGTTTACTGCATGGCCAAATAATTACGCAGATCTAATTAAGGTCCCAAATCAGCTGAATTTGAGTTCATAAGGGAGATTTTTCTGAGGGTCTAATAACATGAGTTTTAAAAAAGTTTTCTCCAGCTGGTAGCATAAGATGAGAGAGATTCCACGTGTGAGAAGGACTGAACATGCCACTGCTGCCTTGAAGGCAGAAAGAGCCACACAGCAAGGCAGTCTAGTCCCTGGAAGCGGTGAGCACTGGCCCACCTGCCCTCCCTCCAGCAGCCAGCAAGGAAACGGGCTCCACACAGCAATCACAAGGAATGGAACTCGGCAAGTAATGGGTAGGAGCTGCAAAGCAGTCAGGCCACCGCTGTGATTCCCGTCTTACGAGACTAAATGCAGAGAATTCAGCCAAGCCATCCTAAACTTCTTACGTTAGAACTGAGAAACCATAAAGGAATGTTATTTTAAGCCACTGAGTTTGTGGAAATAATAGTCATTCTTTGTCTTCCACCAAGATTCACAAAGGGGTAAAATGTCCCAAGTACAAAGGTTCAGATACTGGGTGGCCAAAGTGAACAATAAGGTGTTTATTCCAAGGGTTAATAACTAAATGATTTGAGATAAGCTATTCAGTCATGAGGTTTTGTGGAAACTCTTAAGAAATAGGATGGCCCAGTTCTTAAAAATGCCCCAGCGTTTTAGAGCAACTGAGGCCCACATGTATCCAAAAAAGATCAGACAGACAGCTTTCATACTAGCTACAGATACCTTTTGAGTAGAAGTCTGATTTAGCTCAAAATGCAGCAAACTTAAATGTACTAAAATGAACATGTCCTACAGTAAATTAAATCACATCAGCACGAAAGAACAAGTATATACAAAATCTTTATAAACTCACATTTTTGCCAAAAGTGTACAAGCAGTCTCATTTCACTGGGACAAAAAATATTTTTGTTCTCCACAGGTCACTGAAAGAAGTCATTGTACAATTCAGAGAAGCTATACATAGAAACTGAACTGGGTGTGAAAAACAATACTGTGTCACTTACAGTTGAACTGAAACATTGTGAATGTGTTAATACCTGCTATAAAACAATGTTTTATCTAATAAACAGTATTAACCCGCTTGCTAAACAGGCTTTGACTTATGCACGTATTTCCAGAACTGTTCAACATCTCATACTGATACAGGATCCATACAGTTGCTAATTTTTAGTTTTAATAGGGTATAAGCAAAAAATAATAGAACTGGTCTCTTTGCAAAGCCACACATTTACTTTCCTTCTGTGAAAATGACCCATTAAATTTTTTTAGCCTCTCCTCCAAAAAGTCTGTGGTGTTTTACCAACCCTGAAACCTCACTAGCTGAGTCCATGGCTACTCTCCACTGACAGACTTGCCCAGACCTCAAGTTGCTCAGGACCTGGAATATCTATACCCAGAAATGTTCCACTGATAAAGGACAGTGGTCCGGGGTGACGCAGCCACAGGTGCCACCCCACCACGGGCTCAACTGCTGCAGTGACGGGACACAAAGCAGGTGAGCCAGGCTCGCTCGCCTCCGGCACTGGGCTTCTGCAGTCACTCACACAGGTAAACTGGTTGGCAGACAGCAGCTGGGGACATGGCAGACAGGACCTGAGTCCTTGAAGGGTGTTCCCTTTGCCAGGCCCTCTGGAAGAGAATGGAGTAGGGGTGGAAAGTAGCTGCCCATAAAAAAAATCATTCCTCCCCCTCACTCTTCCAAACCCTCCATTCCCTCTTTATGATAACATTCAATTATAAGAACTCTCCTCTCTCCTTGTACTAGTGGAAGAAATAAAGTTCTACAGATAAGAGTTAGGGGACTTCAGCAAGCAAGGCCTTTAGTGCACATAAAATGAGTTCCCATTAAGGTCAAAATGTTATGTTGTAATTAAGTACCATGCTGGCTTCTTGATACCTTTTAAGGTCCAATTTTACCTTCTTTGAAATGGTTAAAGCATGTTTCAGCCAATTTCCTTCTGCAAATAGGAGTAGGAACTGTCCAAAACTTCATGTTATTGAAGGCAAAGCGGCCTCACGTCATCTAATCAGCTCAGTTGAGTCTGTTTTTAAAAAGCAGGACCCTTGTCCTATATTCAAGATTTTCTCACGTACGTGAGGCATCTAAATTCTATGTTGTTAGAGTAGCCTATGTTTTATTAGAATATATTTACCTAAGACCAGAGTTAGAAAAAAAAATCTTCTAAGGCTCCTTCCCTTCCAATGAGGAAAGGGGTGACAAAAATTCAAGTGTCAATTTCCCTTTTCTGAGAAGAGGTTTAGAAAGGCTGGGCTCACCTTCAGAACTCTAGCAGTTCCTTTTGAAATCTATCAGATCTAAAATATAAAAGTCAGGAAAAATAGTTACAAAACTGGGCATTTCTTAAAGCCATAAAACCTTGGTCATACTGGAAGAACCATGTGAAGGAGATGTTTAAAGAGAGCTAATATACATTCTTGGTTAAATGAAGACAGAGAAAATGAGGATGCAACATCTTACATATATTTTCTTTTTATGTCAGGACATGATACAATGAGGAGTCGCTGAGGCAGCCTGATCCCTGAAGTGAACTGCTCAGCTATTCTGTTAACCTAAAGAGGTTTGCAAAAGGCTTGCTGTGCACAGACTGAGCTTTGCGGACTAACCGTGTCCAGTAGCTGTTCTCCTGAGAGAACAGAACCACCTGGCAAACTTAAAGGCAAGTGTTTCCATTCTTAACTAGGCTATGTTAAAATTAACATCAAAACCAGCTCTGAACCAACCAGCCCACCATGATGTAGTGCAAATCTCGCAGTGGCAGAATACCCTCGGAAAGGCTACACGTTGGTCTCCAGTCCCAGCAAACGGCCCATTCTCTCCACATTCTTATCAATTGTAGCTTGGCACGTTATCTCCTTAGCACATTCCATAGGAAACCAGCCCCGTTCTCCATCTCGAAGTCTTTCCCCTTCATACCAGCCTGCAAAAAAGAGCAGAGGTCTCAGGGGACACCAAGTATTTGGAGGAATCTTGATTGTGTTTGGCTCCAAGGGAGGAGCGTAGGGGCAAATTTCAGAGCCAGCATTCTGCCCCAGGTTGGATACCACAGATGACGCAAGGTGAGGAGAGAGGTGGAACAGAGGGAAACCTTTCAAGAGGGGATCAATGGCATATCATGATGAAAGGCAGGACATGATCAGAGGCCCTGAAGTCAGCTGGTTGGGAGAGTTTAGGAGCTTGGGCTGAGTTGAAGAAAGGAATGTTGATGCTTTGGGTAGCGAGAAAGTAATTTTTTTTACTTTATTTTTTTATTGAAGTATAGCTGATTTACAGTGTTTTGTTAGTTTTAGATGTACAGCAAAGTGATTCAGTTATATATATATATATTTTTTTTTTTTCAGATTCTTTTTTTCCCTTAAAGGTTGGTTACCTCAGAAGTCTCGAACTGTCCTGATTTGTTTTCATTCCTTTATTCTGTTCCATGGCAGTGATTTCCACTACTGTGTATTCCAACTCACTTATCCATTCTTCTGCCTCATTTATTCTCCTGTTGATTCCTTCTAGGTATGTTTTTCACTTCAGTTATTGTATCCTCCCACTCTGGTTGTTATCTTTTATAACTTTTTAAAACTCTGTAACTTCTCTGTGCATCTGTTCTTTCCCATATTCTTGGGTCATCTTTATGATCATTACTCAGAATTCTTTCTTGAGTAGATTGCTGATCTCCACATCAGTTAAGTTGCTTTTCTGAGGTTTTATCTTGTTCCCTTGTCTGAAACATATTCCTGCGCCATCTCATTTTGTCTAAACTTCTGTGTGTTTTTTTTGTAAATTTGGAAGGTTAGTTGTGTTTCTCAAACTTGGAGAAGTGGCGCTCTACAGGGGATGTCCTGTATGTCTCAACAGTACACTCCGCTCACTCACATCACCCAAGGGCCAGAGGCTAGCTGGTGCCTTCCCACTGGTAGGTGGACCTGGGTCTTGGCTCTCTGGTGGGCCAAGTTAACATGGCCAATCAGCAGGGCCATGTTATGGGTTGTGTCTACAGGTGGCTGTGGGTTCAGGAATTCTTTAGGGAGCCTGTCTGCTTATGTCTGTGGCTGTGTTCCTGCTCTGTTGATTGGCTGGCCTGAGGCTTCCCATTACTGGTGCCTCTGGGATGTTGGGTAGAACCAGGTCTTGGTACTAATAAGCCAGTATGTCAGGCACCAGGATTATCATGTGGTTGAACATAACCCAGTATGCCTGCCACCAGTGTCTGTCCAGACAGTGAGCCACAGCTGACTCCTGTTTCCTCAGGAGAACCTCCAAGACCCGCAGGTAGGTCTGATGTAAATTCCTGTGGAGTCACTGCTTTTGCCCTGGGTTCTGCTTACACATGACCTTGTGTATGTCCTCCAAGAGTGAAGTCTTACTTCCCCCCGACCTGTGGAGAGCCTACACTCCCACTGGTTTTTGAAGCCAAATCTCTGGGGGCTACTCCTCCTGATGTCAGACCCCCAGGTGAGGAGCTTGAAGTGGGGCTCAGCACTCACTCCTGTGGGAGAACTCTTGTAATATAATTGTTCTCCAGTTTGTGGATTGCCCACCTGGGCGGAGGGCATGTGAGATTTGCTTGTATCGTAAGTGCATCCCTTGATCTTGTTGGGTTTCTTCTTCTTTGTCTTTGGATATACAGTATCTTTTTTTGGTAGGTTCCAGTCTTTTTATTGATGGCTGTTTACCAGTTGTGATTTTTGTGTGCTCAGGAGAGGAGGTGACCTTAGAGTCCTTCGACTGTACCATCTTGTCCCCCATCTGACTTAAATGAGGAAGGAGGAAACTCTGGAGATGAGAACTAGGTCACTGGGGGACCAGGAAGGAAGGAAACCTTTCATGGTTCCTTTTGACTAACAGCCATGTAACTGCAGCCTATTAAAAAACATTTAGAAACAGTAATGTGTAGATAAAGGAGAGAAAGGTGCATAGGAGAAAACCAAAGGTTAGGGAACATAAGCATTGACAATAAAATGAGACCCTGAATGCCGGACCACCACCACCCCACTGAAGCACTCCCACTCACCATCGCTAACACGCTGATAAATAAGGACCACATCCGCCACCTGCAGAGAGAGTTCATCTGGCTGCTTGGCAGTAAATGATCGAATGATTTCCACTTGGGTCAGTGCTGAGGGGGAAAGAGGACATAATGAGAAATGAAACAGGGACAAATCAATAATTTGCATTTACTCAGCCAGCATGGATAGAAAAAAGGTAGGCTCCAAAAAGAAGCAGAAATGAGTTTCTAGAACTCCCTTACTCGGCCCAGAGCTTCAGTTAGAAGCTCAGAATCAAGAGAGGCCTTTTATGATACATGAATCCCCTCAAAAATAGCCTTGATAAGTCATTAGATACATCACACAATACAACTAGAAACAGCCACGGGGGAAACTGAGGCAAGACAGATTGGGTATGTGCCAAGGCCATGCAGCTGAGGATAAAATCCAAAATCTATGCAGTTCTCCTGGTTCTCACCCAGGGTGCTGCCCCAGCCCACCTAGAAGCACCTGCGAGCTGCCAGAGAAGTGTAGAAATAAAAGAAGTTCCAGCCAAACGTTAGATCCTAACAGACAAACTTTTACTTCAGTGATTTGGTCCTGGCTGACCTGAGTTCTTACTTTGTTTTTTAATATAAAACTTGATTCCAGAGAAATTTCAAGCCAGTCACTAAAGCTTTGACTTTAAGCTGTGATTTGTGAGTGCTCCAGGAGATCCAGTTTTGTTGCCCCAGTTCTTTGAATTTGCCCTTCCAGCTAGAATCACCCAGAGCAGCATAACGTCAAAGCAGAATGCTTAGCACATGGCACTACCCTTCACTGTGTCAGTTCCTAGCTCCCTAGAAAATTAAAACATTTTTAATATTATTTAATAACAAAAAGTCAAAAGGAAGGGTAAAGTGATTTACCTTAAGGTTAAAAGTACACTTTAGTATGGAGAAGGTTTAAATATGCTACTACTGCCCATTAACAAACTAGAAATGGAGGAGCTTGATAGTATAAGCAAGGCGGTCAAAGTACATTTAACTTTATTCTATCATATTATATAAATGATGCACCTAACTTGCAGGTGATTTAAGAGACTCAGGAAGGCTATGCAATGATGTGCCACATTTATAGAGCAAAGAACTGCACTTGAGGTTGGAATTTGTCCCCTTGTCTTCCAAAGCGGGGTGCACCCAGTGCTGATGTGGGGCAGCAAGAAGGAAACCTTGGAACTTAAAAGCGGGTAGTGTGAAATTTAACCACTAACAACCCAGCAACCAGCAGGGGGCAGAGCTCTCTCTGTTTCAGATTGTCAGCCCTCTGGGTACTTACAGGTCCGATCTGGAGGCTGCTTCCCACTGCTGTGTCCCAGGGCGGTTATCCAACGGGCTCGCTCACTCCTAAACGCAGGGAACATCCAGTTTAGAGATTCGACAGTGCTTAGATACAGAATGAGGTATATTCTAGAATGTAAAGGCTTCTTTCCCCCAAAACAGGGCAGAGATTCTCTAGAAAGGTAAGCACTGGTCTTCAAAACCAATTTTAAAATGATAATCTGGAAAATGTAAATAAGCCCCAAACAAGTCATTGTCAAGAGATTCTGAATGACTCTGTCTTGTTATTAAGTGGAATTTCTCATATGACGGTTTGTTGTTGTTGTTTAGTTGCTAAGTTGTGTCTGAATCTTTTGTGACCCCACAAACTGGAGCCTGCCGGGCTCGCCTGTCCATGGGATTTTCCAGGTGAAAATACTGCAGTGGGTTGCCATTTCCTTCACTAGGGGATCATCTTGTTAACAAATAGCTGATTACACTAATAATCGCAAAAAGATACTCTGTACACTCACAATCTGACATTTAACATTTCAAAATAAAATTTCATGAAAAAAAAAAATCCTAGTAAATCTATCTCTTGCCACTCCCTCCTCTCTTTTCCCTGCACACTCACACATTTCCAAATAAATGAGAAAACTGGAAAACTGACATATTTAAAGTTGTTCTGTCCTCCTACAACAAACATTGCCAAATGTAAGCCTTAGTGAACTAGAAATTCTGTTCTCAGATGCTTAAAGTGATTTCATGATTACAGACAAAAGAAATTTTTTAAGGTTTAAAAAAAAGATTTTTTTATATTACGCTATAATTATATGAAACAATAATTATTTAACTAAAAGATCAAAAGTTTAAGATGAGCAAACATTACTCTGTAATACAGTAACCCCAAGTTTCTGATTTGGACAGTCAAATATTAGGACTGTGATTAAATAAACCACACAAACATATACACTTTAAAATCTTTTAGGAAGCATTTGTCAGACATACCACTTGAGATACATTATTTCCTTTAAGTTTCCCAAAAGCCTGTTCAAAGGATGAGAAGACTAAACAGAAGTTCCAAGGTAAGTGACCCAAACCAAGGTCAGTTTCTACTACTATACTCTACCTAAGTAAGGGATTAAGAAAGGGATGCCTTATAATAATAAAAAATAACCAGATGGGACCTAATAAAACTTAACAAGGTTTTATACAGAAAAGAAAACCATAAACAAAATGAAAAAATAACCTATGGACTGGGAGAAAATACTTGCAAATGATGGGACCAACACGGGCTTAATCTCCAAAATATACAAACAGCTCATACAGCTCATAGGGCTTCCTTGGTGACTCAAGAGAGTGAAGAGCAATGAAGGAGATGGGTTCAATCCCTGGGTCTAGAAAATCGATCCCTGGCTCGGGAAGATCCCCTGGAATAAGGGAATGGCTACCTACTTCAGTATTCTTGCCTGGAGAATCCCATGGACAGAGGAGCCTAGTGGGTTAGAGTGCAAGGGGTCACAGAGTAGGACTCAACAACTAACTTTCTCACTTTCATACAACTCAGTTAAGAAAAACACAATCAAAAAATGGGCAGAAGACCTAGACACTTCTCCAAGGAAGATGTACAGGTGACCAGTAGGCATATGAAAAGATGTTCAACCTCACTAATTATCAGGGCTCCCCTGGTGGCTCAGACAGTAAAGAGTCTGCCTACAGTGCAGGAGACCCAGGTTTGATTCCTGGGTTGGGAAGATCCCTTGGAGAAGGAAGTGGCAACCCACTCCAGTATCCTTGTCTGGAAAATCCTATGGACAGAGGAGCCTGGCAGGCTACAGTCCATGGGGTCGCAAAGAATCAGACATGACTGAGCGACTAGGCACATAAAAAGATAGCCTCACTAACTATTAGAGAAATGCAAATCAAAACTACAATGACGTATCACTTCACACCAGTTAGAATGGCCATCATTAAAAAGTCTACAAATCACAAATGCTGGAGAGAGTATGGAGAAAAGGGAACCCCTCATACACTGTTGGTGGAAATGCAAGTTGGTACAGCCTCTATGGAGGTTCCTCAGAAAACTAATGAGAACTACCATAAGGATGCCTTAACAGCCTGGACGTGAAAGATGGTTCTGTCATTCCATCTTTATTCTCTGACATGTATCCATCCTTCCATCCAGACCAACTTGTTATAGTTGGGAATTTGACATGCTGTTCCATACCTTTCCTATTCTTCTCAATCTTGAGTGTGATCTTTCCTCTATTTTTAACCAAGCTGTGTCCGCTCATTATCACTACTTAGTTCCCTGTGGTGGCTCAGTGATAAAGAATCCACCTGCCAATGCAGGAGACGCAGGTTTGTTCCCTGGGTCGGGAAGATCCCCTGGAGAAGGAAATGGCAACCCCTTCCAGTATTGCCTGGAAAATCCCATGGACAGAGGTGCCTGGCAGGCTACCGTCCATGTAGTCACAAAAGCACTGGACTAAACAAGATCATATTATTGAAGAACATGCATAAAAAACTGCACTATTAAGTGTATACAGATCTGTAAGTATTACTTAGGTACAACCATGTACTCACACCCCCAGATCAAGACACAGACCTACCAGGAGGTTCCTTTCTGTTCTTTTCCAATCAATGAACTCCCGCAAAGGTAACTGCTGTTCTGATTTCCATCACACAGACAAGTTTTGCTTATTTTGAACTTTATGAAAATGGAATCCTATATTGTTGTCCACTTTGATATATCTGGCTTCTTTTGTTCAAAACATTCACCCAATATTGAAAACACAAGGCTCATCTCCTCCAGGTCGGCCTCCTCTGAAGCATGAACCACATTTCTGACGTCATCTCGTTCTGGTAATGCTGTCCCCAGGCCCCCCTCCACATAGCTCTGTCACACTGCTGGGCAGGTACATACTTCCTGAAGGCAAGCACCTTATTTGTGTATCTGCCTGCACATAACAGGAACTAGTAAACACTGACCTCTGCTAAATTGTTACTACGCATTGCACACTGACCCCATCTTTTATGGGCTTATCTGTTTCTCCAACTGGGCCATAGACTCCTCCAGGACAGGAACTGGATCCTGTAAATAGTATAAGGGATTGTGTATATGCCAGGTATGGTGCTTTTTTGTATTTAGTGAGTACCATCTCATCTTTAGAACAGTTTTGAAAATTATTACCATTTTTTTTTTCAGAGGATGAAGCTGAAGTCTGGAATGTTAAGCACCTGCTCATAGTAAAACTGCTAAGTGGTAAAGTCAGACTGTAAGCCAGGCAGCCAGGGATCAAAGAGGTGGCGCTCCTTAGCAAGTGCTCACAAAATAACCAGGGAGGCAGGAAGGATAGAAACTGCAATTTCCTGAAAGACAGACTTACTTAAAAGAAAAAAATGAGGCCAATCCCTGGTTGAGCTGCTGTGTCAAGTAGTAATATGCAAAGTTCATATAGAAACTCGTGACACAGCCTTGCTTTTAAGAACTTCATCTCTCTCTAATACAGGCCCAGGGCTTTAAGGAGGTTTTATAAGGAGCCAGTAAAGCACTTCCTCTCTCCATATAATCCCTTTGTTAGGTAAGGGATTTTTTTTAATTCAAGCTCAATGAGAATTTCTAAAGTACAAAGGCAATTGAAAACTAAACAGTATCTTAAGGATGGAAGCGCTGTTTGCCAAGCGTAACCTGAAACGATCCATCTGTGTCTCCACACGCCATATCCAAACCTGTCCAGCTCACCATAGCATCTTCACATGGCCCTTACTGCCGTCTGCAGTCCTCAGCGTGGACCTTCTCTGGCCCTGAGTGACTGGTCTCAGCAGCAGCCTCACCCCGCAGCCAGCTTCCAGAAGTCCAGATGAAATCTCGCTCCTGTGGCATACTGCCTGGATGCTAATGGCATCCTTTAGACACAGCGGCCCCTCACAGGGACTCCAGGGCACAGAACAAGACACTCCTTGTTGCCTTGCTGAAAGGAGCCGCTTCTTGAAAGGGCTTCAATGGGATCAGCCCCACCCCCTCTGAGATGCCATCAAAACCGCACGACATTACCCGGGGCTTCCACAGACTGTGCCAAGGAGCTCCCGCCTGTCATGAGGCGGAAAGCACTGCATCTCTAAAGCAGGGAGGAGACTTGCTCCACGTAAAATGGAATTCTAAGAACAAGAAAACCTTGGGTGTAGACATACCCATTATTAAATTTAGATATCAGGTCCAGGGCTCAGAAGCAGACAGCTATTTTCTCTAGGGACAATGAGACAACACAAATTAACAGTCCACACCAAACCTAGTTCATTGAGATTTCCCTCTGCCCAAACAAAGTGCCAGAATCGACAGTCAATGCCACTAATGGAGACCCGAGGCAGGTCAACTTTTAAGGCACTTCTGACTCCTCCTTTCAACCGGCATTCACCAAGTCCTTGCCTTTGCAGGAGCCCTGTGGTAGGCAGGGGTTGCTAAGTGAGTAGTACGGGGTCTCTTGCTCTTCACAGCCATCAATGAGGGATCAGAGCAAAAGACAAACACACAGAATCCAACGCATCCTGCATTGTGCTGGGATGGCGCCTTCTCTGTAAAACCCATCTGACCAGGAGAGAAAGGGGACTGAGCTGAGGAGAGACCCCTTTGACACAGATATCTGGAAACGCAGTCCTTTCTCTCTACATGCGTGAAATGATGCACCTCCAGTTCCCCACTCAGGAGTCAGCCATCGTAGCACCTTGACCTGTCCCTTATATGATTATGCACAGGTTTAAACTTAATTGCACAAAGGTCAAAGACATAGCCAAGCTGGACTTTCATTGAATATCAGGCATCTGCTAGAAAAAGACTGATACATCCTGAGAAAGTGGAAAGCAGACTGAAACAGGCAGGAGTGTGGATGAGATAGAAGGGAATGAATGTGCCCATGGAGGGCTTCACTACTGGAGGGGGTCGTCCTGGTTTTTCAATAGAAGCCCAGAGACTTCAGCTGCTGTTTGACCTTCCTTTATCCCTTTTAAAATGGCATTTGACCAGACCCCTTTTGTGCTCCTTTTCACAGCCTGCAAATTTACTTATGGTTCCTTTTGAAACTCCTGTACCCATGGCCTTTGGAGAAAAAGTCCCCTGAGCCTTCCTAAGGTGACCATGCAGACCGCTGTTTCTGTTCATTCTCTCACACATTCAGTTCAACGAGATGAATTCAATATGTGATCCAAAGAAAACCCGCAGGGCAGAAAACATTTTCATGAATGCTGTGCAACAAAGCCTTATAAAGCTGTACCAGCTCAACTTATTTTAAAAACTCTAACCAAAGCAAAGTAGTTCCCCTAGCTCACTAAGAGTTGTAAAATTCATATTCTGTGACATGTCATATGGTTAAATCAATTGTTTCTTGTTTGTCCTATCAAACAGCTCGTGAAACCTAGTCTGGTCCATACATCCTAGAGTTAACTTGAAGTGGGTCAACTACCTGTTTCCTTTAAAAAAAAAAAAAAAAGGCCAACGCCATCACCTGCTCTCGTTTTCCTGGATATTAATGATGAGGAATCACGAAAGATTAAGTATCCTGATGGGCACCTACAAATGTAAAAGATTATTAGACGTAGATTCAAAAAATACTACAACCTAAAATAAATTTTTCCCATACAAAGTGTCATCTCTGGATTTTTTTCTTAAAGGGTGAAGAGTAGGTTAGACACACTATTTACAGTTTTATTCCATCCTATTTACTTCCTGTTAATTAAGTCATTAACAGAAGCAGGAAGAGAGCAAAAGACTGCCTGCAAACAATGCCCCTTTATCAGGAGGCCCAGGAGTGGGCTGTCTGAATGGCTGACAGGACTAACCACATCCATTAGGCATCTAGTTCATCTTGTGAGACAAATTTTGAGAAGGACCTCTGATTACAGCTTAAGGTGATTATATCTTATAGCAAAATAGAAGATAAAAGTTTGTGTTCATTACTAAACATGTCCTGCACAGGCTGGACCCAAATGCCATCCAAATTCCACTGAGAACACAGGAAGCCAAGGACACCACTTGCCACAGCCTCACTCCATGCCAGCTGCAGCTGTCTGGGCTTCCTTTTAATGAAGGCAGACAAAGGGGGCTCCCGGGCTCCAACATTCCTCTTGAAAGGCCAGGGGGAGAAGCGACAGTAGGAAACCATTCTGCCCTCGTCCTTTTATCAAGGGTCAGCTTCTGTGTTTTCCACAGACTATTGTCTCATTAATAATACAGTGACTTAAGATCTTTAAAAAGCAAACAGATATAACAGTATGGCTTAGAGGTACATCCTTAAAATGGTTTAACCACATCCCTGAGAACAAATGTTGCAAAACAGGTGGAATTTAGATAACACTTGCTCTAGCAGCACAAAACTAACAACAACAAAATCCCAGTGAATAGAGATTGAGAGAGAAGCAGTATTTCCCTGCACTTGGTTGCAAGTCCACCTTGGCTTGGATATAGAAAAATGAATTCGATTAATTGTGGGGCAATTCCAAAAAATACTCATTGGGAACCTGCTATGTACCGAGTGAGAAAAAGACAAAATAAGCCGAGTGTGGGCATTAGTAGTAAAACCATGCAGAAGCGGAGAGAAGAGTTAGAGGCTCTGAGGATGCCTCAAAAGGTAAAGGATATGCGGTTGTCCCGGGGGGAGGTGGTGGGATGGAAACATGTAGGAAGATGCAATACACTTTCATTCAAGAAGAACCAGTCCAGGATGGATCTGTTCAGACCTAGAAGCATCAGAAATGGTACCACGTCTCCCAACTGGATAATGTGAAATTAAAGAAACGGGCATGTTAGGGGAAGCAGAAGGTACCAGTGATGACCAGTTTCAGAAAGGCTGCATTTCTGAAGGGGAAGTGGAGAGGAAAGGTTACATGTGGGGAAAAAATGAGAGTGCACAGATAACAGGTTGAGAAAAATTCAAAAAAGAAGGGTCAGCATAAGAGAGCTGGATGGCTAACGAAATGGCATTAGAAGTAAAGAAAAAGGAAATCTGGGCTGCTGGGGGTGGTCCCCAGGAAACCATTGCTCATCTTCTGATGCAGTGCCCTCAACCGGGCAGCAGAGGAAGACACCATACTGAAGATGGTTAAGGAGTAACTCAGTATAGGGCATCAGCTGCTCAAACCAAAGCACCATCAATTCCTCTTTCCCTCCCGGCTGCCCCAACTCATCCAGTCCTGAAGCTGGCCCTGTTGCCTCTGCCTCCACAGTATGTTTCCATCTCCTCTCACAGACTACAGTCCATGCTGCCATTTGACTCATATAATAGGACCCTAACTGCTCTCCCCCATGAATCTCCTGCCTCCACACCTGCCTCTCCAGCTTATGCAATTCTAAACCAGTGCTTCTCGAAATATCTGGGGTGAACTGGTCTTCACCACCCCAAGACCCCCACCCCTGTTCCAATTCAGTGTGGACCAACTGTTCTCAAATACAATGAAAATGAGTTGCTGTTGAAATAATCACACACTCTGATACTGCAGAAATGTCAAATTGCTGTATGTTTTTAACTGTTTCCCTCAGGCCGGGCCAGGAACAGTTTGAGGACTGGCAGCCCACAGAGCCTACTGGAATAGCTCTGCTGGAATGCTCCAGGCTCCCAGTGTGTCAACTACCCACTCTCCCCTGACTTACTCTGATCTAGTCACTTTCACTATGTTCAGGCCAAGTTTCATGGCAGTTGGGACATGCTGTGCCCTCTGCATGGACCATTCTGGCCATGCCCTTTCCCACAGGTATTCACCTTCATCCCTCAGGGCTCAGTTCAAATGTCCCCGGAGACGTCTTTCTGCGCCATCTAATTTGGAGGACATTCTCCACCCTAGCACCTAATACTCACTCCAGAACACACTGCCTGACTTTACTGTTGCCACTGCACTTTTTTTTTTCCACTTATTTTTAATATTAGGTGAAGAGGGCTTCCCTGGTAGCTCAGTGGTAGAGAATCCACCTGCCAATGCAGAAGACATGGGTTTGATCCCCAGTCTGGGGAGACCACACGTGCTGCGGAGCAACTAAGACCGTGCGCCGCAACTACTGAGCCTGAGCACTAGGGTCCCAGAGACCTCGGTTGGGGGCGGGGGGCGTGGTCAGGAGTGGGAGAGCAGAGGGCGGGCGAGATGGGACTGAAGGGGAAAAATGAACCAACAAGCATGGCGCCTGCAGCAAGCGCTTGGAATTCTCGGGAACAAGGCCGCTCGGTGCTCTCAGGAGCAGCGCTGAGGGGCTCCCTGCAGAGGAAAGACCTGGCACCGGGAGCGAGCCCAAGGACCAAGACATCTGGTAACTTGAGGAGTTCCAAGAAGGGTATTCCAGGAAGTGGGAAAAGTGGGCAAAGGAACAGAAAAGGAAGTTTTTAAGTGGAAAATAACCTGGGGGGTGCAGCATCTATTCAGCCTTATAAAATATTTCAAATCACATGATGCCCTAAATTTACCGCAGACCTTTTCCTTTTTTGAGTCTGTGGACTTACACACTGCACATTTTAGTAGTTTTTCACATTTGATGGCAACTGGCTTCCTGGAGTCTCCCCTTCAGGTCCAGAATAAGGCCAGGTGGGAGTGGGATAGTCTCCTGGCTGGCAGCTCTCAGGAAGAAGCTTAACGTTATTAGAAGGCTAGAATCAGAAAGGTCAAGGTCGAGTCGCATCTTTGTCGGCAACCCATTTCCTGTGTGATTTCAGGCAATTCACTTCACCTTTTGGAATCTCATCTGATATCTGGGGAAAAAGCCAAGGGAGCTGGACATCAGGCTTATAATGAGGGTCACTACATATTGTCTAAAGATGCTCTGGAGAGCCAAACAGGGGGCTCTTCTTAATTTTGCCAGAACAGACATAACAATGATCCCGAAGAAACCAAGATGCTGTCTTACTTATATGTCATCTTACTTATTACGTGCTTCAAAACTCTGAAGCACCATCCTCGAGAGACACCCACAGCTCCCTTCTTCATGCTCTCTGGCTGGCTTAGTGTCTGGCCCATCCCAGATGCTTGCCAAGTGTTTGCCCCACTTCCTTTCAGTGAGCTTTTCTGCATTCTTTGTGTAATCAAAGCTATTAATCTGTTCTTGCACAATTCCACTGTCTTATGACAGCCGAACTGTCCCTGTGCCAAAGAGCCGCCCCCTTCCTATTGCTGCTTCCTATTCCCAGGTGGCCTCTACTAAGAACGGTTTTTCAAAGAAGGTAAATATTTAGGTACAGACCTCATTCTTTTTCAAACCAAAGAATAGCCAAAGAATGTAAATAATTGATCTGAAATTCTGCAATTAATCAAGGCCAGGGTGGTGATAAAAACCTTGTTTTCTCAACTAGATTGCTAATGGACTATTTTAACCACATATAAAAGCTAAAAAACATTCTCACCTATACCTTTTGCAAACCTTAGATGCAAGGAAAACATTCTACAAAACCAAAACTCTGACTGTTCAAAACCATGTAGCCCAGTGTCAACCTGCACATTTCCAAATACAGCATATAACAGCTTGCCAGGATTTTAAACAGCTGATTTGAAAACAACAAAAAAAGTGCATTTTGACTGTCCTGTTTTTTTCCAGCACCAAAGTATTTGTCCAGATTTTTACTTTGCAACTGTAACTGAGTTGGGATCAGGGGAGAATGAGGGAGTCATCCTTCCATACCCAAGGAGAGAGCTACCCGTTCACATCTTCTGGAATGTTCTCTTGCTATTAATTAAAGAGCTACAAATATTGAGTCATACCCACGGGTTTATGGGTGACACAACTAGATATTCTGAGAATTTCTGGTTGAGGAAATGAACATCCATTCAGTCCACGGCAAGAAAAAGCGTGGAACATGGATACAGAAAGTCCCAGGAAAGGACTGAGCCTTGGTATAAAAACTGGACGTGCCGCCTTACTGCCTACTCTCTTGGAATAATCTCAGAAACCAGCAGCAGAGATTACATAAATTATGGATGAGACAGTCAGGAAAAGATCTGTTGATATGTTGGCAAGATCTGAATAAAGAATAAACAATCCTTATAAACACAGAGAAAAAGAAAACATAAGCGAAACCAACAACACTTTCTCCCTTATTAAAAATGACAACCGAATGTCTTCATTTCTGAATAATTCTTTAGAATGTCTGGACAAGCAGTCATCTCTGAAGTGTTTAAGACTTATTTTCATCCTTAAAGTTCTTTAAGATCTAAAGTTCAGACATACTAAATTCTCTTTTTTGAGAGAGGCTTCCCCCAAACAGAGGAGATCTAGGTTTGTCTTTACACGCTAAGGGATTTAATCATCTTTTTTAATATAAATTTATTTATTTTAATTGAAGGTTAATTACTTTACAATATTGTGTTGGTTTTGCCATACATCAACATGAATCTGCCACGGGTGTACACGTGTTCCCCATCCTGAACCCCCCTCCCTCCTCCCTCCCCGTACCATCCCTCTGGGTCGTCTCAGTGCACCAGCCCCAAGGATCCTGTATCATGCATCGAACCTGGACTGGCGGTTCGTTTCATATATGATATTCAGTCAGTTCAGTTCAGTTCAGTCGCTCAGTCATGTCCGACTCTTTGTGACCCCATGAATCGCAGCACGCCAGGCCTCCCTGTCCATCACCAACTCCTGGAGTTTAATCATTTTTAAGAGTTGAAGAAATGCCTTCAAGAAATGCCTCAGCCCTGGCCTTAGGTGTGTCCCCCTGCTGGTCACCTGCACAGCCCAGTAAGCACCACACCCACCAAAGGTGCCCTCCCCAGATGTGCAAACACAGAGGAGCATCCTTGGAATGCGGCAGGGCTTTCCAGCCCTTTCCTGGAAGAATTCTGGGGCCTGAGGAAGAGGCATTTCTTTGTTTTATAAACAAACACAGGGGATGGCACTCCTTTTCTTATTCATTCCCTCTGTCAGCTTGAGAAGGGCATTTGGAATACTCCCTTTCTGCTGTTTTTAAATCTCAAATAGCTTTCTATACCCTGCCCCTCTTGGTTTTCTTTACCCTTTGAAAAGTTACTTCTAGTGCCCAAAACATGAAATGATCATTCATCATTTCACGTGGATAGCTTTTCCCCTCCTTTTTCTTTTCTTGTATCTCTAACAAACCAGGGTCCCTGTTAAATATTCTTAGAAGAATATTTAAGAAGAATTTAAGAAGAGGGTAGACTTGACAATTAAGCCCCCTTAGCTTATGAATTCTTATATATTAAGAATATTTAAGAAGAATTCTTTCATTAAGATTTTGTTACAGTCTTAGGGTTGTTATTCACCCTGATTCATTTTCATCACACCATGTAAGAGCCAAGTAGGAGAGAGTATAGGAACCCCAGAGAACCAAGGATTAGGGACCTTCTTTCCCTCCAAGGCTTCAACCTCTGACCCAACATAATACCTGCCTATGATGCTATGGTTTTTCCTGTGGTCATGTATGGATGTGAGAGTTGGACTGTGAAGAAGGCTGAGCGCCGAAGAATTGATGCTTTTGAACTGTGGTGTTGGAGAAGACTCTTGAGAGTCCCTTGGACTGCAAGGAGATCCAACCAGTCCATTCTGAAGGAGATCAGCTCTGCGATTTCTTTGGAAGGAATGATGCTAAAGCTGAAACTCCAGTACTTTGGCCACCTCATGCGAAGAGTTGATTCATTGGAAAAGACCCTGATGCTGGGAGGGATTGGGGGCAGGAGGAGAATGGGACGACAGAGGATGAGACGGCTGGATGGCATCACTGACTCGATGGACGTGAGTCTGAGTGAACTCCAGGAGTTGGTGATGGACAGGGAGGCCTGGCGTGCTGCGATTCATGGGGTCACAAAGAGTCGGCCACGACTGAGTGACTGATCTGATCTGATCTGATCTGATGATGATTATTTTAAGAGGAGGCTTCCAGTTTCCAAACAAATTGGTCAACTATCTCTAAGTGGACAAAATTGCAATGTAACCGAATAGGATCCTACAGGGCCTTCTCAGGACAGAACCCCACCCCCAGTGTCCTCTGCTGCAGCTCCTTCCAGAGGTACCTAAATAACAGTATCTGATGCACAGTCTTGAGCTATGTCACAGATACTAAAACCACCACCAAAATGGAAGGAATTAACTACTTGATGATCATGCACCCCCAGACCCACTGGTACCTAAGGATTGATAAGGTAAACCACCCTGTTACCTGAAATCAACCAATCAGAACTGTGCACCAGCTGACCACATACCCTGTAACCCCTTCCCTCACCGGGCCTTTAAAAATGCTTTGCTGAAATCCACCTGGGTGTTTGGGGGTTTTCAGAGCATAAGTCACCCATCCCTGTGTTGGCACCTTTACAGTAAAGGCTGCACATCCCTTCATCACAACCCGGTGTCAGAAGATTGGCCTTACAGTGCACAGGCAAGCCCCGGACTCAAGTTTGGTCAATAAGAGCGAGGGTAGACGACATTTAAGTCCCCTTAGCTTCATCCCATATGGGCTTCCCTGGTGGCTCAGATGGTAAAGAATCTGCCTGCAGTGCAGGAGATCAGGTTCGATCCGTGGGTTGGGAAGATCCCCTGGAAAAGGGAATGGCAACCTACTCCAGTATTCGTGCCTGGAGAATCCTATAGACAGAAGAGCCTGGCAGGCTACAGTCCACAGGGTCACAAAGAGTCGGCCATAACTGAGCAACTAACACTACCGCTACTACCTTCATCCCGCATGAGAATGGACTGCCTACTAACTGCTGCTGAAACCATAGGCACAAACGCGATGACTGTTCTGCCTCTGCATAAACTCTGGACAGGAAAGAGGGTTCATCAAAATGTTCGGGAACCACTGAAGAAAACCACCCACCTTGACCAGGCAAGACGATAACCACTTGCATGAGTTGTCTCACAACAGGAGGGTCCTGATAAGGAACGGGGTGCTGCCCCAAAAAACTAATCAGAAGAATTTGGGAGGGGCCAAAAGGAGGGAGGAGATGCCACCCTATAATGTGAGCCAGCTTCCCAGAAACTGTCATGCCAGAATCCATCATGGCTGAGAGATGTGCATGCCACCAGGGAGGACCCTGAGTCAGACCAGGCATGAGCCAAACAAGATGACTCCTCATGACTATGAAACCTCAGACCGTGGGCTCTGGCAGAGAGGCCCTCCTGGGTTCCCTTACTGCTGCTCTCCACCTGGGCCCCACTTCCCTATCAAGCCTCTTGCTTTGTCAGCACATGTGTCTCCTTGGACAGTTCATTTCCAACTGCAAGACAAGAGCCCACTTTCAAGCCCACTTTCCAACTGCTAGACAAGACCCACCTACAGGGTGTCCCCCTTCCTATAATAAATATATTTCCCTAAACCCAGTGTCTCTTTTGATAAATCACTGGGCTTTCTGCTGCCTGGCTGAAGGTAGGTGGTTGCAAAATGACTTCAATTTCAGTAGCTAAGGAAACACAGGGCCTAGAATCAAACTACCAGTAAGTCATATTCCTAGGGCTCCTGGGTCATATTTTTATCAATAATTAAACTGATTTTTAAACCATTCTGTACGTATAAAAGCACACTACCTAAAGCAAAACACATCCATCAGGACTCATGGGGACAAAAATAACCTCTCTCTCTCTCAGTACGTTGAGAGGATCAGAGTGAGACGAGTATCTGTATAAAACACCCAGATGCTACGCTTGGTGCATGACAGGCAGGCAATAAAAATACACAGTAGGCAGAGTTTTCCTGTTTCTAGGGAGTCTGTGGGCCAAGGGTAATTAGACCATCAGCAAATATGCTGAAACCCTCGCCCTGCGCATACTTACTGCGTCTCTGCTCCCAGCAGCATCTCCACCTTCTCATTTGCGTGGTTACTAAGGACGGTCAGCGTAAAGAGGTGACTGGCAGAGTTCTGTCTTGAATAAAGCATTGTGGAGCTGTTCTTCCCTGGAGAAGAATTAAGCTCTTCACTGTCACAAGACTCCACCAGTAGCTGATCTCTTAAAGAATAATCATTGACATTGTAACTTTCTTCACTGTTAAGAAAAGGGAAAAAGAACGTTATCAGGAATTCAGTGGATGAGCCTGTGACACTGTCGATTTTCAAGTCACACTTTGGGGGATGTGGAGGGGAAGGGAAGGAGGACAGGGAGAGAAGGATTTATTTTAAATAGGAATTGAACTCTGAATTATTCCTACTGATTCTGAGTCAGTAATGTGTGCTCATTCACTTCAGTTGTGTCCAACTCTCTGTGACCCCATGGACCGGAGCCCGCCAGGCTCCTCTGTCCATCGGATTCTCCAGGCAAGAATACTGGAGATCTTCAGACCCAGGGGCTGAACCCACATGTGTGCTCATTCACTTCAGTTGTGTCCAACTCTCTGTGACCCCATGGACTGGAGCCCGCCAGGCTCCTCTGTCCATGGGATTCTCCAGGCAAGAATACTGGAGATCTTCAGACCCAGGAGCTAAACCCACATGTGTTATGTCTCCTGCATTGGCAGGCGGGTTCTTTACCTCTGAGCCGCCTGGGAAGCCCTATGAGTCAGTATAACCCTCCAAAATGAAAACCTGTTAATTACTATTTTTCTGTTGTATACTGAATTGTATCTTAGGTATCAAAGCAGTATCAGGACTCCCCTGGTGGTCCAGCGGCTAAGAGTCGATGCTCTCAATGTAGGGGACCTGGGTTCAGTCCCTGGTCAGGCAACTAGATTGCACACGTCACAACTAAAGATCCCAAGTGCTGTAACTATGACCTGATGCAGCCAAATAAATATTTTTTTTAAATAATTAAAAGCAATATTAAAAACAATTATTAAACCCCCCAGGTTTCCTTTTCCACTATCCTGGCATTGCTGCAAAAAGTAAAACATACAGACATCATGGTACTGCTTGAACAGCTACTCCCGTCTCACCTCCATCTGCAGGATGAGATCTACTCACACTCTGGGTGGCAAGGCCGCACTACCAGCCTCCAAACCACCAGGCACAGGAGGGAAGACCAGTCCTCTGGCAAGACCCCCAACCCTTCCTCCCAGCATGCACAGCCTCACCACCTGCTTCAGAAAGCACCCACTGATCCCACCACACCCTCTATCCCTGCTTGTGCCCCAGACTGGCCCCCTGGCGGTCTTCATTCCCCTGGATGCACTCTCACCTGCACAGCCTAAGCACATGCCTAACTGGGCCTCACCTCCCCAAACCTTCAGCTGGTCGCTAAACCCTTCCACTGCGTCTTCTGGAAATCCAGCTAAATCTTCTAAATCCTCAGCCTCTTCTCTGAGCTCCCTCTCTTTACCTTCTTGCCTTAACAGATACTAGGCTCCTTCTAAAGAGCACCGCCTCCCTAGAAGGCTTTCCACCTGCTTGAGTTTCGTTATTCCAGACAACAATCACTTCCTCCTCCCAGAATGCCCCCCAGTTTTGTGCTCATGCCATCAGTCTCTATTTTATCATCAAAGTCATCTCCAGGCCCCTGGATCCTGCCTCATCCTCATTCATGAGTGTAGCTGCTGGCTTCCTGGTACTGTCCAACACTCCTTTCTTGAATTTCCATGTGGCAATCCTTCCACAATCCTGGCCTCTCAGTTCCTTGATTTCCCCTTCAAGGATCGACCCTGTTATCACCAACTGCAACCTCTCTTCAATCCCAATGTCAAAACCACTTCCTAACCAGCTCTGCTAGTCTCTTTGACTCATCTCTTCCAATCCTCAACCCCCAAAATTTTAAGCCACCATTCTAACAACCCATTGATTCCACCGCCTTTCCCTCCATCCTTGAACCCTCATGTCCTCTCATTCACTCTTATTCAATTATCCAACTTGAATTTCCTGATACCTAGTTATATAATCACTCCTTGTATACAGTCATTTTCTTGGCAAATCCAACTCTAGTTAGATACAGCTCTCCTCTATCTCTGTCTGTCCTCACAGTTGAACATGGCAGAGCTCAAAAATAACTGGTGAATAAATGGATGACCATGCAATACATTCTAATGCATTCTAAGAACCATATTGAGCAATTAACTTACCTAATAACAAATGCAAATGTATGAACTCAGGAGAGCTAAGAAAAGTCCTAGTGCTTAACTATACTAGGAAATTTCAAAAAAGGCCATTTTGCTCAAGATTTCTGAGAAATTTTTTCATCTGGTAGTGGGCATCTGTCAACCATTCCCTTGTAACTCTCCTTTAAAAACTTTATGGTCTTTTTAAAATTTAGTTTGATAGATCCTTCCCCCACCCCAAACCAGCAAATACAGTTGTATCATCCAAAAAAATGCCTTTTGATCAAGGCTGTTTGTTGCTAGGGTAATAATCTGTATTAACTGGAAGTTCACAAGGCAACATCATCTCTGAAACCCGCTGAGACTGCATACTGACCAGCACAACTGTCCTCAGAATATATAAAATATTTCTCATATCAAAATGAGGGTTATCAAAGTTCATGTGACTTTTATAAAAGGAGGAAGCAGGAGGAAATATAACAATATTATATTTTTTAAAGATCTTGTGTACCAGAACCAAAGCAGTCAATTTTGGGCAAAGCAGGTGTGGGGTTGCAGCCTGCAGGCCTACAAGCCTCGTAGTTGCCCAGCCTCAAGACAGACCCAGCAATGACAGAGACGTCAATGGTTTATGGGAGAGGGGATCTCACATCTGAAACAGAAGGGTCCCAGAGTGACAAGTGTGTTGCAGGCGGCAAGTAGACCAGGGCAGCAGTCTTCAGTGCTCGGGGGGAAAAGCTACCATTTACAGGGGGAAGTGACATCAAGTGGGCTCACTGGTTTCCATGAAAATGTCCCTCACAGCACCTCTGGTTAACAATTGTCATGAAGGCAGATGTTTCCCTTAACAGACTAGCATGTGGAGCTGTTCTGGCCAAAGGATCAGAACAATCACCAGCTGGGGCAGTGAGCAAGCACATTCCTGTGAGTTGGATATAGGTGAGGGAGGGATCCAGCGGGGCATGTACAGAGAATAAGAGAATAGCCATCTTTAGTGGCCTGCCCATACAGCAGGTAAGGCTTATAATACTGTCTAGACATCTGAGATACAGATTTAATAAAATCCAGGACTCAGGATAAGACCAAAAGGAAAAAGAATAAAAACGAAAGCAAAACCTCAACAAGAGCTGCAAAAACGAAAGAAAAAAAAAAATATGAAGCCTTCTTTTGGACTGTCCTCTCTCTGCACCCCTGAGCTACTCTCTTGGTCCAACTCACAAGCTTAAAAAGATCATCTTTTAGTTAAAATCATTTCCAGTTAAAAACAATTCTGCTCAGAGAACTCCAAGCTCCCTAATACTGTGCACATGGAGTATTTAGGCAGTGCCCTATGCCAGGACATTGCATAGGTATTCTCTGTATTCCCAAAGAAATAAAAGGCAAAGAAATCTGCATGCTATGAAGGCATCATTCAAGATGATGCAAATTCCGAAAAGGCTTCAGCATAAAGTGGCTTTACTTACTAGATGGTCCCCAACAGGATTCCAAACCAAGAGTTCATAGGAAACTCATGCAAATGGACATGAATAAGCTACTTAAATCTTTTTTTTTTCCCCTCTTAATTTTCAGAGTTATTACCCCCTGTGTTTGCCTAAATGCAAACAATATCAGCTAGTGTGTTTCACTGATGTGTTGAATCTCTGACCTCAGGAGTAGGTAATTAGAGACAGAAGAAGAAGAAAAATTAATAGAATTTGTTTAAATTGTTCTCTTAAGCCATGACAACTACAATCCCCTTAAGACCTGGGGTGCCCATTTGATCCAGTTTATGCCTGTTGTCCTCTCAAATGTTCAGCCGGGATGGTAAAGAGCGGCCACCTCATTTATAGCCATGCGAGTTCACCTCAAGATATCTGGTTTCCGCATATCTGGGTCACTGAACTTTCCCACTGTTCTAACTTCTGTATCCAAAATAGGGCACAGGAAACAAGTGTGCTGTTTCCTTAACTGATTCAATAGCAGTCACCCAATATCATTACTTTATCTAGACCTGCGAATGTCTTCATTATGTAATAAATAATGTCCACAGCTTCTTCACCCCTCCTTTAACTCACTTAATATAAAAAAAACCTTGATTTAACAGTAGTCAAGTAAGCTATTTATCCTTGTCAGCTACTATTCAAACCCAAAGGAATAAACAAGGAAAAGGAACTCGCTCTTGCTAACATGTTTGTGCTCTCTCACACAAAATACACACTCACACAATCTCATAAAGGTTCAAATTACTATCTCCCCCTCTCCAAATCTGCTGAATACTGAGTGAAATTCATTCTCCTGATGACAACCAGCACCTACTAACTCTCTCACACTAATACAAAAGCATAACTGTTAAAATATGTGCTTAAGGATTTCTCTGGTAGTACAGGGACTAAGAAGGTGCCTGCCAACGGAGCAGACACAGGTTTGATCCCTGGTCCGGTAAGATACCACACGCCTTGGAGCAACTAAGCCCGTATACCTAGAGCCCGTGCTCCACAACACGAAGCCACTGCGATGAGAAACCTCTGCACCGCCACAAAGAGTTAGCCCCTGCTGGCTGCAGCTAGAGCAAGCCTGTGTGCAGCAAGGAAGACCCACTGCAGCCCAAAATAAATAAATACTGATAAAAATACGTGCATAAGCAGAAGAGGGGGGAATCCAGAGACAGACGCAGCCATTCACAACCCCATTCCCTCCTCTGCTGACCCACCTGTGTCCAGTAAAGTATAAAACAAGCTCAGCTGGGTTGGGAAAGATCCCCCTTCCCTAAGGGAAGTCGATGCTAATCAGACTTCCCCATGTTTGTTTCTTTCATTAGCAAACATATGGTTTCATAGCCTCTGAAACAATCTGGATCATGTATTTAGGAAGTTAAACTGCTCAGAAAAAGGCAAATGGAAAAACCACCTTTCCTTGAGCGGAGCAGTTTACACGTAGACTTCCTCTGATTGTCTTAGCCGCGCTCCAAGTTTACCAGCTGCTCATCCAAGAGCAGACGCTTTGTGCAAGCACAGCCTCCTATCAGGCGCAGCAATCAAATCGATACAAGCCTGTGGCTCTGTGGCATAAACAATGATGGGTCTCCCTGTCGAAACTTACAGTCCTAGTATACTTACAGTCCTAGTAACCTTTGGGAAGCCTTTTCTTTTTTTAACATGATAAAAAACTATCAGAAGAGAATGGGATATGGTGGTAAATAAATACCTCAATTATTCTTCCCTCAGAAGGCATTCTTTTGTTAAGCAGCTCAGATACTGTTTGGTTCTACTGCATGCAACCTAGCAGCATGCACTGAATACTTTTCAGCCCATGATACACCTTTGCTGAGAATAGTTGATTCTCAAAGTGAATATTAGGGAGCAGTTTTAACTTTCTCTCCTGTCAATTTCTATAAAAGTTGGAATGCTTTCATGATGGGCATATATTTGAAAAAATAAAGCAAAAGTATTAGTCGCTCAGTTGTGCCTGACTCTCTGGAACCCCATGGACTGTAGCCTGCCAGACTCCTCTGTCTGTGGGATTTCCCAGGCAAGAACACTACAGTGGGTTTCCATTTCCTTCTCCAGGGGATCTTCCCTACCCAAGGATCGAACCTGGGTATCCCGCATTGCAGGCAGTCTTTACCATTACCCAGGAAGACCTGGGCATATATTTATTACTTTTAAATAAGGGCAACATTTACAACTTCATACATGCATGAAGTAAAAGTCGCTCAGATGTGTCCGACTCTTTGCATCCCCATGGACTACACAGTCCATGGAATTCTCCAGGCCAGAATACTGGAGTGGGTAGCCTTTTTGTTCTCCAGGGAATCTTCCCAACCCAGGGATCAAACCCAGGTCTCCCGCATTGCAGGCAGGTTCTTTACCAGCTGAGTTACTAGAGAAGCCCACATACATGCATGATGCTAAGTCGCTCAATTGTGTCTGACTCTTTGTGACCCTGTGGACTCTAGCCAACCAGGTTCCTCTGTCCACAGGGATTCTCCAGGCAAGAATACCGGAGTGGGTTGCCAATTCCTCCTCCAGAGAGATCTTCCCAACCCAGCCATCAAACCCCCATCTCCTGTGTCTCTTGCTTTGTAGGCGGGTTCTTTACCGCTGAGCCACTGGGGAAGCCGGTTGCATACAACATACATTTTTAGAATACCAAATTTTACATATTTAGAATATTTAAAATAAAATTTACATATTCAGAATACCAACTTTTAGAATACCAAAGCTGAATGTGTATACACACATTAGTGAGTGCAGGATGACAGACACCCAGCTCAGCACAGGACTTACTTTGGGAAGCAGAGGGAGAAAGAAGGGATGATGATGAAGAGGCTCTAGGTAAACCTGCAATATTATATCAGGACTTTTTTTTTTTTTTTTTAAGAGACCTGGCAGTGATATAGCAGGGGAAAAAAAAAACAAAACTTGTATCTGTTAAACCTGGATTATAGGCATGTTGGTGGTGGTGGTGGTTTAGTCACTAAGTATGTCTGACTCTTACAACCCCATGGACTGTAGCCTGCCAGTCTCCTCTGTCCATGGGATTCTCCAGGCAAGAATATTAGAGTGGGTTGCCATTTAGTGTTTGATAATTTTCTGTACATTTGAAATATTTTGCAATTCAAGGTAAAAAAAAATCTAAATAATAAACGCATAGATGTGAAGACTGTCAGCATTCCAGGTTTTCTGTGGATGCCTGAGGGTACAGGTGAAGGGACTCTTGGGCAATGGAATATTTTTTGCCTTACAAACAACTGATTACTTGCAGATAACATCACTGACTGAAATATATTACAAGGTAAGAGTGAATTCACTAAAATGGCTGGGTTAAAAAAAGGCTTTTCCATATATGAATAACACTCAGAAAATATAATGGAAGCTCTTATTTATAACAGACACAAAGCCCACAAAAGATTTAGAATTTTAAATTGAAGTTTCTTCTATATGAAGACAGACTTGAAATACTTTAGAAGAAGGCCTGAATGGATAGAAAAGCTTGATATTAAAGAGATATTAATTCTTCCTGAATTAATATATAATTTTAACATAATTTCCTTGAAAAATCTCGCTTTTGCAGGGGCAGAGAGGAGGGGGAATAGTCAAGCTGATTCTAAAATACGCAGAAAATAAACATGTAAGAACATCCAGATTGTGAAAAAAATGAGAGTGACTAGCCATATGATATATTAAGAACATATTCTAAAGCTACAGTAATTCAAAGACTGAGACTAATGGATATTAGTTGACAGAAGGAGCACTGAAACAGAACAGTGGGTTCACAACTGACCCTAAATACATCTAGGAATTTTCTACATGATGTAAGTGATATTTCAAATCTGTGGAATATTGATCGTTTAATCAACAAATAATATTGGGACATCTGGAGAAACACCTGAGAAGTTTTAAGAAGCTGGATCCCAACTTCATTCCATTAATCAGGGTATTTCCTTGAACCCAAAGTACGTAAGCATCATGAAGAAGAGGTGGTGATGGAATGAGTCTTTCTGTAGAGCCTTGTGATTAGAGATGAGCTTTTATACATGCAAATACCATAGGAAGAGTTTCCACCTCAACCCTTATGAGCAAACCTCTTAGGTACGTAACAAGGATGACCAGGAATGAGAAACGGGCTGGATAACCAAATGGAACCAGGAGTACAAAAGCAAAGACAGAGACGAGGAAAGCAAGAAGCGTTAGACTTTAAAAGACCAGCTTTCTCCATGCCCTGCTCAAGTCAGCCTTAACTGTCAGTTGTCTTACCTGCCACCTTGCATTTTTCTGGAACTTTCTTTCAGAACCAAAATCTGACAGACTAGAAGGAGAGCTTCCAATTATTCCTTTTGTAGAAGAATTAAATTTAAAAGGAAAAATGCAAGCAAGGATTACCCAAAACAAAACACAAGGATTTTCTGCCATCTATCGTCAAGAGTAAGATTTATTTTTACCTATTCAACACCTCCCTTTCCACAGGCTTTGTTTAAAACATGCATGCAGCTTCCCTGTCCTGAAAAAATCTTCCCTTGAATCTGTTGGTGAAAATACAAATGTCTACTGAGCTAGCAGCTGCCTGGCATTTTCTCAGACCCTTGTGCCCACCTACTAATGAAATCGCTCTCCAAAGTCATGATGGCCCATCACCCCAACAAACCCAGTAACCTGCATATCACCACTGCTCATCTAGGCACTTGACGAGGTTGAGCACATGTGACAACCTGATACTCTTCCTCTCCTAATTCCTTCCACCACAGTTCTAAGTCATCCTTTTTTTTTAGTGGCCATACTCCAAGTTTCTCTCCTAGACACTCTTGCTTTCCTCAGGGATCTGTAATGGCTCTGCCATGCTCCCTGTATGTGGATTCACAGAAGTTCCTGGGGTTTTACAAAATCAAAGAGATTCTTCCCACTTCCCTTCAAGACATGTACAAGAATTCTTCCTCTGCAGATTTCAACTTGTTTCTCTTTCCCTTCTGAAAACATGATTGCTATTCCCACACTTGACTTTGTGCTCAACTGGAACAAGAACACCCTAGTTTAACATTTCTAGGAGGGAGGAGATAGGATTATGCTGAAGTCTACTTTGAAATTAAGAGGTTAAAACACTTTCTTCACAGTGACTGAAGCTGATTTTAATTTTAAATCTTGGTATTAGAATTATATAAATTTTTTTTACTAGAATAATATACAATTTTAAAGCTGTGAAGTACAGTATAACAGATAAGAGTATAGACTTGATTGAGCGTGTCTGGCTCAATTTCATCACTCATGCACTTTGTGATTTTGAGTAAGTTACTGATCCTTTCTATGTTTTCTCCTATGTAAAAAAATCTCCTGGGGATTACAATACCTCTTAGGATTGTTGGGAGGATTAAATGAAATAATACATTTATTATCTTTTTGCATGTAAAGCTCTTACAATCATGCATGGCTTACAGCAAATGTTGTTAGCTAATATTTTAAATCTTCCTATAGAATATCATGCCTTTATACTGCTTGACATCTTGTTAAAAGCCTAATAATTATATGTACTTTGCAAATAAGCAAGTGGACTAAGCATAATTAGAGCCAAATACCTGGGTCAAAATATTCATTATTTGGCATAGGCTCCAACCAGCAAAACAAGGCATGAAACTTGCCCCAAAACTGGTTTCAAACAGCCTATGTGCTCAATGCCTCAAAATAATTCTGAAGACCAACAAACACGCCACACACAGGTTATGAATATTTACTACAAGCCTTTATGAACAGTTTTTATTTCTCTTAGAATGAAACACTGAATGGAATTACTGGGTCATATGGTAGGTTGCTTAGCTTCTTAAGAAACTACTGGGCCACTTTCCAAAGTGGTTGCATCACTGTACATTCCGATAAGCAGTGTATTAGGGCTCCCGTTTCTCCACATCCTTATCAACGCCATCTTTGTCTTTATTATAGTCATCCTAGTGGCTGTGACCCTACTTATTTAACTTATATGCAGAGTACATCATGAGAAACACTGGACTGGAAGAAGCACAAGCTGGAATCAAGATTCCCAGGAGAAATATCAATAACCTCAGATATGCAGATGACACCACCCTTATGGCAGAAAGTGAAGAGGAACTAAAAAGCCTCTTGACGAAAGTGAAAGTGGAGAGTGAAAAAGTTGGCTTAAAGCTCAACATTCAGAAAACGAAGATCATGGCATCCGGTCCCATCACTTCATGGGAAATAGATGGGGAAACAGTGGAAACAGCGTCAGACTTTATTTTCTTGGGCTCCAAAATCACTGTAGATGGTGATTGCAGCCATGAAATTAAAAGACGCTTACTCCTTGGAAGGAAAGTTATGACCAACCTAGACAGCATATTAAAAAGCAGAGATATTACTTTGCCAACAAAGGTCCGTCTAGTCAAGGCTATGGTTTTTCCAGTAGTCGTGTATGGATGTGAGAGTTGGGACTGTCAAGAAAGCTGAGCGCCGAAGAATTGATGCTTTTGAATTGTGGTGTTGAAGAAGACTCTTGAGAGTCCCTTGGACTGCAAGGAGATCCAACCAGTCCATCCTAAAGGAGATCGGTCCTGGGTGTTCATTGGAAGGACTGATGCTGAAGCTGAAACTCCAATACTTTGGCCACCTTATGCGAAGAGTTGACTCATTGGAAAAGACCCTGATGCTGGGAGGGATTGGGGGCAGGAGGAGAAGGGGACGACAGAGGATGAGATGGCTGGATGGCATCACCAACTCGATGGACATGAGTTTGGGTGAACTCCGGGAGTTGGTGATGGACAGGGAGGCCTGGCGCTCTGTGATTCATGGGGTCGCAAAGAGCTGGACACGACTGAGCGACTGAACTGAATTGAGTGGCTGTGAAACCTAGTTTTGGTTTTAACTTTCATTTCCCTACTGACTAGTAATGTTGAGCATCTTTTCAAATGCTAAGACATTTAGATATCTTATTGGCTGAAATGTCTATTCAAATGTCTGCCCACTTAAAAATTGAGTTGTCTTACTTTTGAGTTTAAGAACTCTTTATGTAATCAGGGTAAAAGTCCCATATCAAGTATGGCTTGAAAATATTTTATCCCAGTCGGTGGTTTGTAAATTCATTTTCTTAGTTTTAAGGTCCACTTCATAGCACAGCCAGCTTTTAAAGGATAAAGACTAAGTCCAGTGGTTAAGAATCCACCTGCCAATGCAGGGGACATGGATTCGATTCCTGGTCCGGGAAGACTCCATATGCAACTAAGTCTGTGCACCACAGCTACTGAACCAGCATTCTAGAGCCCACACGCCACAACCACTGAGCTCACATGACACACCTACTGAAGCCCCCTCACCCTAGAGCCCGTGCTCTGCAATAAGAGAAGCCACCGCAACGAGAAGCCCAAGCACCACAACGAAGAGTAGCCCCTGCTCACTGCAACTAGAGAAAGCCCATGCACGGCAAGGAAGACACAGCGCAGTCAAAAACAAAAAAGTAACTCTTAAAAAAGACTAGACTTCCAAAAACCCAGAAATGTCACACACTTTCTATTTCATTCTTGAGAACGTGACAAATAGTGGAGATGAGGGTCCCATTTGTTGGTAAGAATCTGTTATGATTTACTGTCACCCAAAAAGACAGCCAGTGATTCACATAGGATCAGAAAGCCCCCAATCCAGGTTTATCGTCACTGACCTCTCCAAAGGAAGGGAAAAACATACTGAACTCACTTCTATCAGCCACGAAGTTACAGTGTCTCCTAATCAAATACGAGGGATGTTACAAGACAACTGCTAATACAAACATGCACACATGAATCAGATCACCATACGAAAGAATAAAAGTTGATCAATGATTATCCCTCAGTCACTTGCCATCTGACACGGGTTCTTGATAGGAAGGGAGAGGCATGGTGTTAAATGCATTTACTCCTAAAGGCCACATTTCAGAGGCCATAATCCAGGTTTGGAGAAGGAAATGGCAACCCATTCCAATATTCTTGCCTTGAAAACTCCATGGACAGAGAAGCCTGGCGGGCTACGGTCCAGGAGGTTGCGAAAGGGTGGGACACGACTTAGCGCCTAAACAACAACAACAATCCAGGTTTGGCCTTGGAGGGCGCCAAACTTTCAGCTGTACAGCAGTGGCTTAAGGTTTCAAGGGTTTCCCTGGTGGCTCAGACGGTTAAGAGCGCGTCTGCAATGCAGGAGAACCGGGTTCAATCCCTGGGTTGGGATGATCGATCCTCTGGAGAAGGGAATGGCTACCTCCTCTAGTATTCTTGCCTGGAGCATTCCATGGACCGAGGAGCCTGGTGGGCTACAGTACATGGGGTCAGAAAGAGTTGGACACACTGAGCGACTAACTCTTTCTAAGGTTTCAAACCATTTTTTAAAATAAGAAAATGTTCTAGAAGTAAAAGAGCAATAATCTGATTTGTGCCAAATCTTTAGAGAAAGACACCCAGTACTAGGAATAATGATGATACCAGCAGGTATCAGTCCCTCAGCAGGGGCCATTCACTGCGTTAAGTGCTCTGTGAGCACTATCTCAATTCTCACAGACACTCCAGGAAGACTATGACATTGCTTGCCTCATTGTACAGATGAGAACACTGAGACTCTGAGAGATCAAAGGCAACCTGCCTAAGGTCAAACGGCCAGGATTTTGAACACCGTTCTGTCTGACACCAGGATATTTATACTGTGCACTTGGTGCAACTTTTAACACTGAATGGCAACAATGACTCTTCTTATAGAGGCAGAGGAAGTAAATACTCTTAGGTCCCAGATGTCAGAGGATCAAGGATGTGTGGGGCAGCAAGAGAAAGAGAAGAGGAAGAAGACGAGAGAGGGTTCTCACATCTCTCCCATCCCATCTCCCATCTTGATCTTAGAATCTGATCCAAGTGATCACAAACAACCAAGCTGTATATTCTAGGAATGAAAGTGATTTGAGTCAGAGCCTTATTGCCTTTTCTTTATCCCGGATACTCAAAAGTTAATTTGCCGAGGAAGGAGTTTATTCTGCAGAGGCAGAGGGACAATGTCAGGTAGCCTCAGCTTTCTATAGCGGCAAAGCTGTCAAAATAGAAAAACTCGAAACGGGGCCAACCAAGTCATGACCCTTTCCAGGGAGCCCACACCACTTTAAGCTACTGGACATTCAAACTACTTAGGAAAAGGCAAGTTCTAACAACTCTCTGAACTCCTGATAATGATCAGGTAGAATTCTATTACAGAAAATCCTTTTCTTTAAAACTTGAAGATTTGTAACGTGTCACGGAGTTCAAGTTATGTCAATATACACAATATTTATGGAACTAGGGATCAGGAAGTGGAAAGCTCCGGTCTTAAATATCTGAGGGAAGGAAATGTGAATAGGAAACGCTCTTCCCCACACTCGGATGTTAGATTGGCTAAAGGTAGAGGAAGGCTCACCGTGCACCTCGGGACCCCTTCTAATTTCCTCTCACGACCAGTAAGACTATAATAATATTCACTTAAACAAAAACCCTCTTTGAAAAATGTGTTATCAAAGCAAATAAAAAAAGGTGCCAGTTTCTAGGCTATTTTTCCAAGAACATTACAGGATGGTAGAAAGGTAAAAATACTCTAGAAAAATGAAATTAAGAATTAATGAACATAAACTGTTAGAGGAGGTTCTGGAGTCAGACTCAGATGAGAATCCTGGCTTTGCTGAGAGACCTTGAAAAAGAGACTTTAATCTTTCTGCCTCAGTGTCCTCATCTGTAAAATGGAAGTAATACTTGATTACTGGGCTAACTCAATGACAGATTCACAAACACTCTGAGCACGGTGAATGGTAAACTATAATGCTCAATAATATAGGCTCTTACCATCATTATCACTAATACTACTCATCTAACTGTAGAGAATACCCCAAACCATCATGGATAGATCATCTGTAGGGACAGAATCCAGGAGAAACTGAAAGAGACACATCACAACATGATTGCATTTACTGGTATGATAAAAAGACTAGATTTCTACATTCCTTTGGTCTTGTGCCCAACACCCACACAAGGTCAATCTATCTGCAGCTCTAAATGTGCTCACGGGCACAGTGGGGCTGGTGGCAGCAAAAAGGCACAGCAAGCAATACACTCACGTGACCACACTGGAGGCCTAGTCCCAGCAAAGGGACGTGGGTTCTACATCTCCAGTCATTTCTGTCTTTTTTGAACCTACCCCCAATCCCATTTATCTTAAAGGCAATGTGTTAGTTCTTTTAAAGAGCTCTTCGGACTTCCTTGACTGTGCAGTGCTTAGGTCTCTGTGCTCCCACTGTAGGAGGCAACAGTTTAATCCCTGGTGAGAGAACTAAAATCCTGCAAGCCATACAGAGTGGCAAAAAAAAAAAAATTTCTTTCTCTTTTCCAAACTATCCATTGTCAATTGAGCATCTGTGGAAAAGAAGGCTTCCCAGTTGTGGCTGTAAATGTCTACTACCTAATCCTCTGCCATCTTCCCTTGCTTCGCGGCTAAACTAAAACAATCATGGTTGTCCTATTCCTCTCTGCTATATGCTGGCTTTCCCAGCCTCCTTTGTAAGGTCAAGTCTTGTGACCCAAGACAGATGGGTAAAACACAAGAAGTCTTCTGAAAACTTGTCTGGGAAAGGTTCTCCTCTGCTGAGGAAAAGAAAAGGCACTTGAGAAGAGAGTCCCTTCGTGGTCAGGCTGTATGCCTTGCTCCCCTCCTATGTCTTTGAGTGAAATCGTGATGCCTGGACTTGCAACCATGGCGCTATGAGCACACGGGGCAAAAGCGAACAGCACACAGAGCACGGTGCGGCCAAAGAATGGGAAGGGGCTGGGTTACTGGTGAGCCCGCTCTCGGTCTTCACATTTGGTGCGAGAGGCAAATGTCTTAATTGCTTGAGCCACTGCAATTTGGGTATCCAGTTACATACAGCCAAGACCCTTCCTAAATAATTTAATAGTAAATTTCCCAAAGTAGAAGAGTATGCAGGGTTTCCCAAGCTCATCTGACTTCTTATGTGTGTGTGTGTGTGTATGTGTGTGTAATAAATGAACATTTTTATTGCTTAAACCCTTTTGTATGGGTAGCGCAAAACATTAGTTGACACAATAGTACAAAATAAAAGCAAGCCAAAAAAACCAAAAACCCTTCCTCTGCAGAGCACAATTTTGCAAATACAATCCAAAGTGTTTTTCAGATTGAGGTTATATGTCATTTATGGGTAAGTTTACAGGTAAAATTCTAGAAGATGTGAGAAGCCACATGATAAAGCCCCAGATTTGTTTTTGCCCCGATTAATTAAGCGTGAATCTATAATGGAACAGAACACAAAAATCACATATCTTTTAAAAATAAAAGAGAATTCAAAGAACTTTTAGCTTGGGTGTGGAATGGGGGAAGGCCGCCCACTGAGTAATACTGTCACTCTGTTTATATTTAACCATCTTCACGACTGGTTCACATTTGACAGATATTTATTAAACGGTCATTATGGGCCAGGCAAAGGCTCAGCACTGAGGATGCAAAGGTCATCACGACAGACATGAGCACATAGTAACACAAATATTATGACAGAGAAAGTGCAGGGCTCTATGGGAACACAGAGCAGTGGAAATAAACCCACTCTGGAGGAATGGATAAGAGCTCCCAGTGGATGTGGCAATTAATCTAAAACCTAAAGAATGAAAAGGACTTTGCCTAGAAAAGATCTGGAGTGGAATGGGGTTATGGGGTAGACAGGAGTATTTCAGGCAGAGAAAGAAGCATGTGCCAGGTTTGGGGGACTAAAAAGGGGGGCATTATTCTGTGAGGCATTTATGCTGAGTGCAAGGTAAATCACGGAAAGGCTGTTTGCAAAGCACAAACTGAGTCTTTTAAAAAGCACACTGTGGCTGTGGAATGTAAACAAATGGAGGGACGGTGGCATGAATCCAGTTCTGGGCGAGTTCAAGGTGGCGGTACAAGGGCGTGGCAACAAGTGAGGTCAAAAGCTGATCCATCATGGGTAGAAGACTGGGGACTGGGCAGATGGGGAGTACGACGAGGAAAAGGGCAAGGAGGGCTTCCAGGTTTACCGAGGAGCAACTGGGTGGATGGAGGCACCTTTTACTAAGGAGGGAATAAACCCTGGAGAAGGGACAGTTTGAAACAGAAGATCTGTACATGAAGGTAACCTGTGAAACCCCCAAGAGCTCTTCAAGTCACGTGACCATGAGGACATTCAGAAGTGAATGAAAAATGGCATCGTGCATACGTGTTAAGTCGCTTCAGTCATGTCTGACTCTTTGTGACCCCATGAACTGTAGCCCCCCAGGTACCTCTGTCCATGGCTTCTCCAGGGAAGAATACTGGAGTGGGTTGCTGTGCCCTCCTCCAAGAGATCTTCCTGACCCAGGGATTGAACCTGAGTCTCTTATGTCTCCTGCATTAGCAGGTGGGTTTTTTTTACCACTAGCACCACCTGGGAAGCTCATGAAAAATGGCATCAATGTTAAAAAAACAAGCAAACGTGTTCTAGAACTGGCTAAGACATTATAGCACACTCCTTCATTCTATGTTTAAGTGAGGCGGTGGTGATTGGCCAAGCAGTACAAGAGACTGAACTCTGGCCCCAAATATATGCTGAAACCTAAACTCCTGGTTCTGTGCACATGACCTGATTTGGAAATCAGGTCTTTCCAGATGGAATCTGTTAAGATGAGCCCATTCTGGAACCTAGAGTGGGCCTGGATCCCAGTAACTGGTGTTCTTACAAGGAGAGGGAGATTGTAAGACACACAGACACACAGGAGAGAAGAAAGCCAGTTGAAAGTGAAGGCAGAGATTGGAGCCACCAAGAGCAGAGGCAAGGAAGGATTTGCTCCTGGATCCTTTGGAGGTGTGTGGCCCTGCCAGCTTCCTGATTTCAGAATATTGCCTGCATGACCATGAAAGACTAAATGCCTATTTTAAGCCACCCGGTTTATGGCACTTTACTACAGCAGCTGTGGAAACTATTACAGGGAGGAAGACTTTGTTTTAGTTTCAGAAGAAATTGGAAAGGAAGGCCTAAGGTAGATATAAGGCACTGAATGAGACTGGCAAGACCATTGCAAACTGTTTGGGGAGTCTGGCCCAAGTACTTAGGTCTTGAATTCAGTTTTTGTATTTCAAACCTGAGGGCAATAGTACTTAATCTGTGAAGGTGCACATGGGGGTACAGTCTGTGCACTGTCATGGATAATTAATTACAAATATGCTATCGCAAGGCACAAATTAGATAGTACATATATTTATATAGATTATTCTGAGCAACTTCACTTTCACTTTTCACTTTCATGCATTGGACAAGGCAATGGCAACCCACTCCAGTGTTCTTGCCTGGAGAATCCCAGGGATGGGGGAGCCTGGTGGGCTGCCGTCTATGGGGTCGCACGGAGTCGGACATGACTGAAGCAACTTAGCAGCAGCAGCAGCAGCATATAGATTATTCAGTAATCTATGAACACAACATGGCAATCCCTTCCTCTTTTATTATAATATTACTGCTATTGCCATGTCGAGTCTTGATAGATCTGTACATATTCATTCCTCTGAAGGCAAAGCTGGTTGGCAATCTGCGATCATTCTAGCACAGTGATCCTCAACTGGGAGACATATGACAATGTCTAGAGACATTTTTGGTTGTCACAGTACGAAGGAGGTCCTACTAGCAAGCAGTAGGCAGAGGCCAGGGAGGCTGCTAAAACATCCTACACAGAATACGGCACCCCCCCCCACCCCCACCCCCCCGCCACCACCCCGCAACAAAGAACTGTCCAGCCTCAACTGTGCCTCTAGAACTCTGATCTGGAAGCACCCGACAACCTGCAGCCAAGCTTCAGGTACCAAGAATACACTTTCTCATCCACAGCAGTCAAACTGATCACATATTCTTCTGAAATGTGACACAAAAGACTATTAATACAGTGACTCACAAGTAGCCCAGAGCTAATGGAAACTTAAGTTCTTCTTGATATCCTAAAAAAGAGTGAGGATTTCTGTCTTAGAAGCAGCTAGTGACCATGCCGCTCTGAAAGCACCAGCGGGGATACACATACACACGCTGCAGAGTCGAGGGGTCCACACACCCCACCCGTCAGCATAAACCCTCTGCCAGACTGGATTGGAGGAGGAACAGCAACTGTCCTCCTCAACAGTCCCTCCCAGTAGCTGGGAAACCTCCCTGAAGCTGAGAAATCACTGGAGACCCAGCAGCTGAGCTCCCTGACTGAACCCTGGAATTAGGTATTCAGCAGTGGGTAGCTGAATCAGTCCTGCAGTGCTGGCACAGGTAGTTGGTTATCTTTTATCTGGACCTTGTAGCCAAGCCTGAAATACTGCCTCGTTCAAGGCTGCTGTATCTTCTCTGTGGCCGCCTCGGGCATGCGAAGCATTTGTAGTTGCCTCCTTGTAGCTATAATGTAAATACGGCTGTGCATACTGTACATTTTTAACCAAGCCTGTTTATCAAGCCTCTGTGGTCTGCTTGTCTCCCTCACCATGTATTCAAGTCATAAACAACTTGAACCTCCAGTGCTATTCTTGGCGTCAAGAGCACCTTAGAAATAGGATGAGCTAATTGTTAAGGGCAAGAAAACCCCAATTTTGGTAAAGGCAAAATTAGGTACTCAGGGTGCCCTCTCTGCTGAAGCTGTATGATTTTTTTATTGACGTAGAAGTTCAAACATATCTAAGGAAATAAATGTGCGATAGCTCACAGTGCAACATTAAATGGAAAAATCTCCCGAGGAGGGCAAAGCACACTCCTAAGTAGAACAGCACATAAGTTAATTCTAACTTTGAAAAGTCTGTACTTATTGGTTTCTAGGCAAGTTCAAGGATAAAAGTTGTGCCATACTGGTTTAAATACCCTGAATTTTTCATCACCATAATCAAAACTACATTTACATTTAAAATTGGCTTGGTACTGCCAATGTATCTTTTATCATCAAAATCAAAAGTTTAGTTAAAGCTTTTAGTCCATTGAGACAGAGCAAATATTTCAACAGATGGAAAATGTTAAAAGTCAAGAATTCTGGCATTTGAAGATTCATATATAATTACCCTCCTCTAAAAACAAAACATCATGAAGAAAGCCAAAGAAACATGTTATCTCATAGGAAACCAACAACAAAACACAAAAATACAAAAATTACAATTCCTCTCCAATCTGTAAAATAAAATTTACTGAGCTACTTGAACTTTTTAAACTGCTCCAGATAACAGAGATAATTTCTTCTTGAAGTTATGGGAACACTATTTTCCTAAGTATGAAAAATACTCATCAGCATCTTACTGTATTCATCATAGACACATGGCTTTTCAGGGCAGAACACACAAAATTTTCATGTCACGTTGACAACCAAGCGGCTGAAGCAATTCATAATACAGTCTGATTTGAAGGAGCAGAAAGAAAAGCTCAACCTCTGTTTCAATTCAGTTTGAAAAAGGAGAATTCAAATAACTATTTCATGATAATTTGGACATTAAATTTATATATTCATAGAAGCCTGTTTCCACGATTCCCTCTGGGCAGTAGTGTGTAGTGCTAGTCGCTCAGTCGTGTCCAACTCTGTGCGACCCCACAGACTGTAGCCCACCAGGCTCCTCTGTCCGTGGGGCTTCTCTGGTGGCTCAGACGGTAAAGAATCTGCCTGCAATGCAGGAGACCCAGGTTCTATGCCTGGGCTGGGGAGATCCCCTGGAGAAGGGAACGGCAACCTACTCCAGTATTCTTGCCTGGAGAATTCCATGATTCCCTCTATCTTGTCTAAACCGTACCCTGTGAACTAACAACTGCTATTCCTATTATATGCCATCAAATCAGCCTACCTTCATCACCTTCATATACGGAAACAAAAACCCCACAGATTTATATTTTAATTCTAAGCTCATATTCTGGGAAAGATAGACTGTCTACAGAGAAATAGCAAGAAGACATTTTATAATCCTATCTATGTAGAGTACATTTAATAAAGAATGCTCCCTAGGGCTTCCCTAGTGGATCAGTGGTAAAGAATCCACCTGCCAATGCAGAAGATAATGGGTTCGATCCCTGATCTGGGAAGACCTGACATTTCAAGAAGGCACTAAGCCCATGGGCTACAACTATTGAGCCTGTGCTCTAGAGCCTGGGAACCATAACTACTGAGCCCTCACGCTGCAATTACTGAAGCCCGCATGCCCTAGAGCCCTGCTGTGCCAAGAAGAGAAGCCACCGCATTGAGAAGCCCGCACACTGCAACTCGAGAGTAGCTCTCATTGGCCACAACTAGAGAAAAGCCTGTGCGGCAATGAGACCCAGCACAGCATAAATAAATAAATAAAGCTAAAAAAAAAAAAAAAAGAAATGCTCCCTAGAGAAAGGCAGCACTAAGGGCCAAGGAGACTGTGTATGTATGTTTTGAGTGGGGACAGTTAGAACAAATGTCAGGAAAAAAAGGCTTGTACAGTGGTCCTCCTGGAAGTTTCCCTAGAGTAGGCCCTGACGACCCAACCAGAAGTCTAAAGTAAGAAGAAAAAACACTCTGCCAACCATGAGACTGACTTTCTTCCCCAAAGAGGGGAGTACTGGAGCACTGCTAACGTCTTCCCCATCACGGGGAAACTTTTTTGGACTGACAATTTTTAAGAACACTGGATTTTAAATTAAGCTACAAGAAGCACTAGAGTTGCACTTCAGCCTGCTCTCAATCACAGCAACTTTTATCTGTTTCATACAAAGGTCCTGCAGCAGAAGTGTGAAAAATGCTCACAGAGAATAATACCATTGAATAATACCATTGCCTCCCTAGGGATGTCAAGAGAATCCAAGGTCATAAACGTGTGAAATGCTTAGCACAGAGGTTTGCAGGCTATCAAAGCTCAGCAGCGGTTGGCTAGAACGATGATGCCGATAACAATTCGAATCTGCTGCAGAGGTAATTTAAAGAAAATGAAGCACAGATGTTCGTATGATTCCCTGTGTAGAAATTTTACACTTAACATCTCAAAAGCTTTTAAAAGATGATCACCTTCAATAGTTGCTTGCACCACAGAGTTTTAAAACTGGACGCACAGAGGGCAATGCCACAAAAAGGCTTACCTCTTCTTCTTGGTGATAATGAGCACATCATTAAAAAGGAAGAAGTAGACTTGCTGTTTGGACGTCCTTTTTGAGAAAAGCACCGTGTCTTCCACGTAGGCTGTCAACTCACCTCTTTTTACCAACCACCGGGAAGAGGAGACTAGAGGAAAAGGCTACAAAGAGAGAAACACTCAGTACCCAAAGCCAAAGTTAAGTCTTTTTAGGATTACTGAAAGTAAAGTATAAAACTTACATTCAAACAAATGATATGCCATTATTTTATAATAGTTCATATAATAGGTACATAATGGCAAAAACATAATTAGGGAACACATTCTTCAAGAGAAAATCAAAAGGAACAACTTATTTTCCAAATATAAAAAAACTATTAATATTAACTTGTCTATATAAAAACTGAAAGTCAGAAAATGTTACTGGGTCAACCAAAAACTGTTACCCTTCCATTAACTCTCAACTTTTTGAAAAAGACGACTGATAAGAAGTCACTTAAAAACGAAAAACCTCAAAATGAAATGTATTGGTATCAACTGCAGCCATTTCAAATACCACAAATCAGAATCTAAATATACCAAAAAATATTGTTAACTGTACTTAAAAAGAGACAAATGTAAAATAAGAGATAAATATAAAGGTTTGCATTTAATTCATGAATTAAAAAGACTTTATTCAAAAGGAAAGAAAAAAAAATCCCTGCAAATGTATGTTATGTCTATTGATTATCTACTTAGCTGTATTCTGGAGAACACATATTCTTAAAAGTTTATGGTAGTTTCCCTCATGGAAGTTAGTTCCTGAAAGCATCATGCCACTTTCTGGTTTTGAAAATGAACTTCTTCCAGAATAATCCATCTTAATCTCATAGAAAAGGCTATATTCAAGGAATCACATATTGCCTTTTCTTTATTCAGTTTACAGTTTCCAACTGGAAAACTCTCAAAACCTCAGAATAATCCTTACCCTTGAGAGTTCTTTTTTTTTTTTTTAATTACCAGAAATGCTTACTGCCAAAAATCTGATTTAAAACACGACATCCATAAAATAAGCAAAAGTTCTTGGACACACAAAAGATAACTCTAGTAAGTGTGGTGCAACCAAATGTCAACCATTTCAGAGAATAATGATTAAAAATAGCCAAAGGAAATTGAGGATATAAGGGAGGAAATTTGAAGGCTAAGAAAGGATTTCATTTCTGTTTTTTTTTAATTTATAAAGGACGTTTCTAAGAAGTCTGCTCACCAATATATACTTTTTTGGTTGGCCAAAAAGTTCTTTCAGTTTTTAAGTAAAAATAAAAGACACATTTTTCATTCTCATCAAGAACTTTACTGAACAGAATATTCACCATTTTGTTCCACTATCATCTGTCATTTTTCAGGCAACTTCATAATTTCATCTTCCCAAAACTCTTAATTTTTTTAGGCAAAGAACTAAGTGCCTAGAATTGAAATTTTTTTCCATTAAGAGAATTTTGTAAAGAATGAATTAGATGGAAATTCAAAGGTGCAATGTCTTGTGAATATGGCAGATGAATCAGAACCTCCCAGCCACGTTCTAACAGTTTTTGCCTGGTCATCAAAGAAACAGGTGGTCTTGCGTTATCCTGATGAAAGATTATGTGCTTTCTGTTGACTAATTCTGGGCACTTTGTGTTGAGTGCAGGTTTCAGTTGATCTAACTGGGAGCAGTACTTGTTGGAATCAATCCTTTGGTTTTCTGGAAGGAGTGCATAAGAGAGGTGAGCCAATCCAATCCCATCATACACACAACATCACCTTTGAATGAAGACCAGCCTTTGGTATAGGTGGTGGTGGTTTATCATTTGTCCAGTGATCTCTTCCATTTATGTGCAGTGTTCACTTTTCATCGCCCATCACAAAAATGGGGCATTTTCATTATTTAAGTAGAGAATTGCATGGGGAAAGACGGTCAAGAAGTTTTTTTTTTTTCATTTTAACTTATGTGGAACCCAAACATCAAAGCAATTAATATAATCAAGCTGGTGTACATCATTTTCAATGCTTGACTTGGATATTTTGTGTATGTCAGCTATCCCCCATTTGGTATAACATTGAGCTTTCTTAATTAATGTCTTGATTTGGTCGCTATCAATTTCAACTGGTCTACAATTCAGCAAGAAACTTCACAAACCACATCTGATATACTCAATCAGTCACAGCATCTTCTCCATATACCGCACCAATCTTTTTTTATTTTTGCATTTTAGTCGCAATTTTACCTTTCCTGAAATAATAAGGCATAATATGCAGAAAACGTTGCTTTTTCTTCCATCTTCAATATTAAAATGGCTACACAAAAATTCATCAATTTTGATGTTTTTTTCCCTAAATGCACACTGAAGTGACAGCTGTCATAGTACAATCTAACAAAGTTGTTTTGAATTAAGTTAAAGACAACTAAGCATTATTAGAGCTATCTTGTGGGGAAAAAAAAAACAACAACAACAACAACAAAAAAAACATTTTGGCCAATCCATATTTTCCTGAAGATTTAACAAAGGAAGATGAAAGATTATGGCTGATCTTAAAATTTCAAAAGTGTCTAATAAAAGAGTTCATATAGTTGTCAGCCTCCAAAGTCAAATCAGTCTATGGCTGAGACTTAAAAGTAATTTAGGAGGATCCCCACCAGCAAACACGAGAGGTCACAAATAATCAGCGTCAGGTTAGGTCCTGCCACAGGACTATAATTACAAGATAACACTGCAATCGTGCCACAGACTGTATAGGACGAACCAATATGTACGTGCCACCCTATGTCTATTCTTAGTTTAGAGGACAAGGGGAGAAAAAGTTTTTTAAACTTTTATTCTTGAAATAGATTGAGTTTTTGTTTTGTCTTATTTTTTAGATTGAGTTTTATGGACACATGGCAACCCACTCCAGTGTTCTTGCCTGGAGAATCCCAGGGACAGAGGAGCCTGGTGGGCTGCCGTCTATGGGGTCGCACAGAGTCGGACACGACTGAAGCGACTCAGCAGCAGCAGCAGCATAACCCACTAGGCAAGAATAAATTTCCCATGTATACCTAAAATTGACAGTGGCTTTCTCCAAAGAAGACATAGAAATGGCCAATAAGCACATGGAAAGATGTTCAACATCACTAGTTATTAGAGAAATGCAAATCAAAACTACAAGAAGGACTTCCCTGGTGGTACAGTGGATAGGAATCCATCTGCCAATGCAGGGGACACAGGTTCAATCCCTGATCTGGGAAGATTCCACATGCTGGGGAACAGCTGAGCCCATGCACCACAACTACTGAGCCTGTGCTCTCGAGCCTGCGAGATGCAACTGCTGATACTGAGCCCACGTGTTCCACCTACTGAGCTTGTGTGCACAACTACTAAAGCCCACACTCCTGGAGCCTGTGACCTGCAACAAGAGAAGCCACCGAAACGAGAAGCCCACGCACTTCAATCAAGAGTGGCTCCCACACACTGCAACTCCAGAAAGCTCACACATGGCAATGAAGACCCAGAGCAGTCAACAAGAAAGAAAAAACTACAATGAGGCATTACCTCACACTGCTCAAAATGGCCATCATCAAAATTTATACAAACAATAAATGCTGGAAAGGGTGTACAGGAAAGAGAATCCTTCTACACTGTTGCTGGGAATGCAGATTGGTACAACCACTATGGAGAACAATATGGAGGTTCCTGAAAAAATTAAACCATATGAACCAGTAATCCCATTTTTAGGCATATACCCTGAAGAAACCATAATTTGAAAGGATGCGTGCACCCTGATGTTCACTGCAGCATTACTGATGACAGCCAGGACATGGAAGCAACCTAAATGTCCATTGACCAAAGAATGGATAAAGAATATGTGATACATATATACAATGGAATATTACTCAGCCAAAAATAGGAACGAAATAGTGCCATTTGTAGAAACGTGGATGAACCTAGGGACTGTCATTCAGGGTGAAATAAGTCAGAAAGAGAAAAACAAATACTGTATAATATTGCTTATATGTGTAATCTAGAAAAATGGTAGAGATGAACCTATTTGCAAAGCAGGAATAGAAACAGACATAGAGAACAAACTTTCGGTTACCAAGGGCTGAAGGGACAGTGGGATGAACTGGGAGACTGAAGTTGACATATATACACTACTGTGCATAAAACAGATAACTGATGAGAATCTACTGTACAGCACAGGGAACTCTATTCAATACTAAATAACAGGAAGAGGGCATTATAACAGACGTGCGTGTGTTGTTTTTAGCGAGTACTCAGCATCTTCTAAGAAAAATCATGGGTCATGTTTCTGCATTTAAAATGTTACAGTCAGGATGTCATAGCGGAATAGTTTACATTAATCTTCAAGTCAGGACATCTAGACCCTCATCCTGATTCTGCCACCATAAGTCAAACGACCCTATTAGTGATTAATTATTCTCTGGGCTGTATTTTCCTCATTTATAAAAGGGTGTATCAGTGACCCTGAAACCATATGACACAGTAGAGAGTTATCTGCATAAAGCCGTCATTACTCTAATTCCGCCACACAAACAAGGAACCCGTTTACTATGAGAAAAATATGAGCAGTCACTTTAATTAAATTCAAGAGGCATCAAGAGAAATAAAATCACAACCATGAGCACTCACATCCATTAAGGATTCAACTGTGAGCAACAAAGGACTTGACAATGGCCTAGCCTGGCCATTGTCATTTCCTTCTTTGTTTATCCTCTCATTTGCCCCTGAGCAGTAAGAGACACGCAGCAACATGCAGCACACAGGCAAAAAAAGAATTATGTAGGAAAAACAAAAGTGAAAAGAATAATCCACTAATAATCCTTTCTGCCAACTGGGAAAGGAGCCCCCTTATTTGACTGAGGAGAAATACCCTAGTCCAGCTCATGGGATACCACTATTTTGCAGGACACTTTGGCTCAGACACTAAAGAATCTGCCTACAATGCAGGAGACTCAGGTTCAGTCCCTGGGTTGGGAAGATCCCCTGGAGAAGGGAATGGCCACCCACTCCAGTATTCTTGCCTGGAAAATTCCATGGAGAGAGCGGCCTGCTGGGCTACAGTCCATACAGTCCATGGAATTAAGAGTTGGACACGACTGAGCAACCAACACTTTCACTTTTATTTTTTTGAGAATAGGAAAGAAATCTCCTTTCCAGTCTAAAAATTCTATCGTTTTACTATGTTACCTCAAGTTTAATCTCTTCCGAGGAGGAAAAAAAACTTCTAGTTAGATAATACCTAACTCATTGGTTTAGAGAAAGGTCACTTTATCTGGGATAAGCAAGAGCAGAATTACCCACAACAAGGTATCTGCTGCTCCGCCTGCCAGCCTCTGTGTAATCAATTTATGACCCCGCTTTGACAAGCAAATTCCTCTACACTTTGTTATTCTCCACTATCTCCCTATTCACTGAAGATTTCAACAAAAGCAGTAATAAATCTGTTTATGAAGAAGTACGAGAGAGTACCTTAATTTTAAATTCCAGCTGGGAGTTAATTGTGTACATCATTTCCGTCCTTTCCATCTTCCGGGCTCCTTCGTTGCAGAGTCGCACCAACTGGAAACAGAATAATCAGGGAGGGTTAAGAGGTGAAGGAGAGAAACCTCACTTTCAAATGCAGATCTTGCAGGAAATAATTAGCACTTTGGAAAACTCCAGACAGTTCAAGAATTTACAGCTTCACAGTCGAGACTCTGCACCCAGTGGGAAGTGGTGTCATTAGGATGTGCAGACAGAGAAAGAATGTCCTGAGAATTTTCAGGGACAGACAGCCTCGTGTTATGTGTGTTACCACATGACATGCTTCACATACATGAGGCAGGTTCGTCGCGTGGTCCAATCTGTCCGTTCTGCCCCCGGTCCTTGCCTTCACCCATGGGAACCCCACCAACCTCAGGGCAAGCTGCACCTCTCTCTTTTCAAATCAGAGCAGCTGAGGGCAGAATACCGGACTTCAAAGGCAAATTCTCAGTTGAACGCTACGCTCAAAACAAGTGACAGGTAAGCTGGATGCTGGAAGAGGACAGCCTTCCACTGGGACCTGATAGTCAGTGATTCTTCAAGCTGAGGGGAATGCAGTTTAATTAGCACTACTGAGTTATCTACAAATAGATGGACTAATAGTCCTTGGATGAGTAGTTGTGATACTGTGATTTGTAATAAAACAGATATTTTTGTCTTTTATCCACTGTTTCTGGCACATGGCTCCTAAAACCCTTGTAATGTCCTATATAAGAGCCTTGGGGGCTTCTTTGGCTATAATTTAGTATTGTTACCAGTTTCTGAAATAGCTCCAGGACATAAAAGTGAAGTGGGTATCTTCTGTTATTTATAACAAGCCCCTTTCAACCTTGTCTGAATTTATATTAATCAGGCGACTTTTGGAAAGTCCCTAAAGATGGGGTTGGTTGTCAGGGGAACCATTCAAATAATTAGAGAAAAGACTGGAACTTTCAGGCCTACCACCTGACCTCCAGGGAGGGAAGAGAGGCTAGATATGACTTGATCACTACTGAGCAGTGGTTTAAATAAATCATGTCCATGTAAAGAAGCCTCCATAAAAACCACTGAATTTTGGAAAGGGGAGAATTTCCGGGTTGGTAAGAAGATGGCCATCTCAAACTCTGAGGATAGGACATCCGGAGCTTGGGACCCTTCTGAACCTCACCCTATCTCTTCCTCTGGCTGTTCACTCATATTCCTCAGCATCCTTTGTAACAAACCACTAATCTAGTAAGTAAACTGTTTTCCTGAGTTCTATGAGCCCCTCGAGCAAGTTAATCAAACCTAAGCGGGGGGTGGGTGGTGGGAACTTCTGATTTATAACCAGTGGGTCAGAAGCACAGGTAACTTGTGAAGAGTAACTACAGTGAAGTCTGGGGTGTGGCCTGCTGGGCCTGAGTCCTTATCCTGTGGGATGGGCTATCTCCAGGGGGAGTGAAAACTGAATTGAATAGAGTAAGCCACGTGGGCTTCCCAGGCGGCACTAGTGGTAAAGAACCTGCCTGCCAATGCAGGAGATGTAAGAGACACGCATTGGATCCTTGAGTCGGGAAGATCCCTGGAGGAGGGCACGGCAACCCACTCCAGTATTCTTGCCTGGAGAATCCATGGACAGAGGAGCCTGGTGGGCCACAGAGTCCGTGGGGCCACACAGAGTCGGACACGACTGAAGTGATTTAGCACGCACGCATGCACAAGCCACCCAGCTGGTAGGGCAGAATTGCTCAGTGTGGGGAAAGCCTGCACACATTTGGTGACCACAAGTGTCAGAAGTGAAGCGTTCCGTGGGTAGAGTATTGAGCACAGAGGATCCACCCAAGAGTTTCTCCTTTATATTGTACTTAATATATAATTATTAGTTTGCTGACCTAAACCAAAAGAAATTTTGTATTGTTAATTTCTCATTAACTGAAAAATCTGTAAAACATGCCCATAACAAGGATCATTGGCCATAAAGACAGTGTGATTGTTAAAAACAGAAGCTAGAAATTCTGGTTAGATTTACTTTAATATTGGTGCTTTATTATAATGTAGCTCCCACTATCAAAAGAAATGTTAACACATAAGTAAACAAAACAGGCCATAAAAGGCTCTGACCTAGTCCTACTTCATGGAGGTAACTGGAAACAAGATAGGTTACACACTTCCTCTTTTTTTCCCATGATTATATGAACATATAAGTACATACATATAAGGTGTAAAAATTCTTTTATTTTTGTAAATGGATCGCCCAATGCTTGTCTGTGACTTAATTTTTTTCACTTGACAATATTTCTCCTTATAACATTCACTGAAAAACAAGTTTATTTTGTACCTGGTATATGTCAGGTGCTAGGGTAGGAACATTTAAGAGATATACAATCCCTACTGTCATAAAAGAAGGGCAGACACAATAATCAGAGACTGAAATCTTAAGGAAGAAACTGGGGGGCAGGGGTCCAGGGAGGAAGAAGGTGGGGAGAGAGGCGGGCCCTCTCCTTAAAGTCCCTCTGAGCTGCACCGAAGGACAAAGGTAGCAGTAGCACACAATCAAGGGACAGCACTGTGAACACAGTGCACAATCAAGGGTCCAGGCAGAGTGAACATCAGAAGCAGATTGCTGTGTGCCTGAGAAAGTAAGATCCTGACGCAGGAAAATGGCACAAGAGGAAACTGAAGGACCAGCCAAGGTCAAAGCATGCAGGTTCTTTCGGCGTGTGAGTTGTATTCTAAGTGCAAAGAGAAGCCACCAGCAGGCTTTCAGCAAAGCAGTGGCAGGATGCAATACATGCTGTGAGCACATGTGCTTTCACAGCACACCTATTCCATTCCCAATTGATGGACGCTTGGACGATTTCCAAGCACTTAACAGATACTCTGGGCTTAAAGTGTATGCCTATCTTCAGTTCCAGTATATCTTTAGGTCCCAGTGGTATGAAGAGTTCACTGATGCAGGGACTGATGGCCCACCTGATCAAAGCTAGGAGCTGAGGGACTTCCCTGCTGGTCCAAAGAATCTGCCTTCCAATGTAGGGGACACAGGTCCCATCCCTGGTCGGGCAACTAAGACCCTACATGCCTTGGGGCAACTAGAGTGCCCGCTCACAGTAACTACTGAGCCCACACACCACAACTAGAGATGCCCATGTGCTGCACTGAGAAAAGCCTGCACACCTCCACAAAGACTCAGCACAGCCAAACAAGACAACTCAGAAAGCGCAGAGCCAAAAACACTCTGGCTGGGCTTAGGGGCAACCTGCAGTTAAAGTATCCTAAAAGGATTCAGACAGATAAATAGCTGAGCTGCTTGGGACATTTTTAAGATTTCTTTTATTTGTAGTTACCCAATCTGTGTTCCCAGACTTCCATCGTGGCTTGTTCCCCAAGCTCTACCTCCAGCTACCTGGATGGTATCTCTTCTCAGATGTACCACTGTCATCTGAAACTCAAAATGGGAATGCCCAAACCTGAACACCACCTTCATCTCTCCCTGTTCCAGCCCCATGTTCTCTATGTCAGTGACTGACCCCAGCATAATTCATTTCCCCAAGTCAAAAAGCTAGGCCCTCACCACTCAGGCGTGCCCCTCTCCCTTGTCCTCTATCCAAACAGTTCATAGTATCTCCTTAATGCTGTGACCTCCAGAAAAACATGTTCAGTCTTTATAAGTTCAAATCTGATCATGTTACTCCTCAGCTTGAAATCTTTAAAAGGCTCTTTGAAGCTTCCAGAATTAAATCTCACCAAGACCAGGATCTGGCACCTACTTAGCGGATCCTGCTTCTGCTAAAGGCCTGTCTTGCCAAAGGCCCTCCCTCTCCCATGTCCTTCACACTTTTGATGTGTTTCCCTCCACCTGAATGCCCTTCACCCCACTCTGTCCAACTGACTCCTTCTTATCTAGATTTATACCACTCTATTTGCCTTTCAGATCTCATCTTGGGTATTACTTTTCTTAAAAGACTGGAGAACAGAGACCGAAATGTCCATATCTGTTAGTTAAGTGCCTGGCCCAGTGCCTAAGACACAAGGAATACTCAGCAAATAGCAAATGTTAATGTGTAAACTTTAAGAATTCTTAAAGAGATGGGAATACCAGATCACCTTACCTGCCTCCTGAAAAACCTGTATGCAGGTCAAGAAGCAAGAGTTAGAACTGGACATGGAACAACAGACTGGTTCCAAATCAGGAAAGCAGTACGTCAAGGCTGTATATTGTCACCCTGCTTATTTAACTTATATGCAGAATACATCATGTAAAACGCCAAGCTGGATGAAGCACAAGCTGGAATCAAGATGGTAGGGAGAAATAGCAATACCTCAGATATGCAGATAACATCACCCTAATGGCAGAAAGCGAAGAGCAACTAAAGAGCCTCTTAATGAAGGTGAAACAAGAGAATGAAAAAGCTGGCTTGAAACTCAGCATTCAAAAAACTAAGATTATGGAATCCAGTACCATCATTTCATGGCGAATAGATGGGGAAAAAGTGAAAACAGCGACAGACTTTATTTTCTTGGGCTCCAAAATCACTACAGATGGTGACTGCAGCCACGAAATGAAAAGACACTTGCTCCTTGGAAGGAAAGTTATGACCAACCTAGACAGTGTATTAAAAGCAGAAACATCACTTTGCTGACAAAGGTTTGTCTAGTCAAAGCTATACTTTTTCCAGTATCATGTACGGATGTGAGAGTTGGACCATAAAGAAGGCTGAGTGCCAAAGAATTGATGCTTTTGAACTGTGATGCTGGAGAAGACTCTTGAGAGTCCCTTGGACTCCAAGGAGATCAAACAGTCAATCCTAAAGGAAATCAGTCCTGAATATTCATTGGAAGGACTGATGCTAAAGGTGAAGCTCCAATACTTTGGCCACATGATGCAAAGAGCTGACTCATTGGAAAAGCCCCTGATGCTGGGAAAGATTGGGGGTAGGAGGACAAGGGGCAACAGAGGATGAGATGGTTGGATGGCATCATCAACTCAAAGGACATGAGTTTGAGCAAACTCTTGGAGATAGTGAAGGACAGGAAGCCTGGCATGCTGCAGTACACGGGGTTGCAAAGAGTAGGACACAACTGAACAACAATGCATAAACTGCATTCAGAGATCATTTACAAGTACTTTAAAAAAGGGGGGGGGCATATAGACCAATGGAACAAGATAGAAAGCCCAGAGATAAACCCAGGCATCTATGGGCACCTTACCTTTGACAAAGGAGGCAGGAATATAAAATGGGGAAAAGATAGTCTCTTCAATAAGTGGTGCTAGGGAAACTGGACAGCTACATGTAAAAGAATGAAATCAGAACACTTCCTAACCCTATACACAAAGATAAACTCAAAATGAATTAAGACCTAAATATAAGACCAGAAACCATAAAACTTTTAGAGAAAAACATAGGCATAACAATGTATAATATAAAACATAGAAAGATCCCCTATTACCCACCTCCTAGAATACTGGAAATAAAAACAAAAATAAACAAGTGGAACCTAATTAAGCTTAAAAGCTTTTGCACAGCAAAGAAACTACAAACAAGGTGAAAAGACAGCCCTTAGAATGAGAGAAAATACTAGCAAATGAAATAACTGACAAAGGATTGATTTCCAAAGTATATAAGCAGCTCCTACAACTGAATACCAGAAAAACTCAATCAAAAAGTGGGCAGAAGACCTAAAGAGACATTTCTCCAAAGAAGACTTACAAATGTCTAACAAACATATGAAAAGATGCTCAACATCAAATTGCAAATCAAAACTGCAAAGAGGTATCACCTCACACCAGTCAGAATGGCCATCGTCAAAAAGTCTACAAACAATAAATGCTGGAGAGGGTGTGGAGAAAAGGGAACCGTTTTGCAATGTTGGTAGGAATGTAAATTGATATAGCCACTATGGAAGACAATATGGAGATTCCTCAAAAAACTGGGAGTAGAACTACCATATGATCCAGCAATCCCAGTATTGGGCATGTACCCTGAGAAAACCAAAATTGAAAAAGGCACATGTACCCCAATGTTCACTGCAACACTATTTATATAATAGCTAATACATGGTAGCCACCTAGATAGCCAACATCAGATGAATGGATAAAGAATTTGGTACATGTATACAACAGAATATTACTTAGCCATAAAAAATGAATCCATTTGAGTCGGTTCTAACTAGCTGGAAGAACCTACAGCCTATTATACGGAGTGAAGTAAGTCAGAAAAACAAATATCGTATATTTCTCATATATATGGAATCTAGAAAGACAGTACTGATGAACCTATTTACAGGGCAACAGTGGAGATACAGACATAGAGAACAGACTTCTGGACATGGGTTAGGAGCAGGAAGGTGAGGGTATGACAAATGGACAGAGTACAGAAGCATATACCCTGCTATGTATAAAATAGGTAACCAATGGGAATTTGCTGTATGACTCAAGGGCTTTGTAACAACCTAGAGGGGTGAGAAAGGATGGGAGGTGGGAGGGAATTTAAAGAGGGAGGGGACACATGTATACCTGTGGCTGACGCATGTTGATGTATGGCAGAAGCCAACACAATATTGTGAAGCAATTTTCCTTCAATTAAAAACAAATAAGTTTGGGGGAAAAAAAGGTGGGGAGACAAACTCATTGTAAAAGACCCTGATGCTGCGAAAGACTGAAGGCAAAAGGAGAAGGGAGTAGCAGAGGGTGAGGTGGTTAAATAACATCACCAACTCAATGGACATGAATTTGAGCAACCTCCAGGAGATAATGGAGGACAGAGGAGCCTGGCGTGATGCAGTCCATGGGGTGGAAAAGAGCTGAACATGACTCAGTGACCGAACAACAACAACTGGCTACTGGCCTCTGCACTGGGTAGTGCAACTCTACAAGTGTTTTCCGTATCATCTGAGCAAGAAATTGCACCGCTGTTCTTGTGCTGGGAAGTTGCCAGCCCTGAGAAGTGCACAGCTCTAGAATTTCTCATAAGAAAATGGTCTCAGACTTGCTCATGTACCTATGTAGTGTATTCTCTTGATCAACGTTCCTCTTCCTCAAACTACAAGGATAAATGTTAATTTTATACTCTTCAGGTGGGATGTGGTGGCAAACTGATAATGAAAAATTTTCCAAAAGGTAAAAAAATAAATAAATAAATAAAAAGGGGGCGGGGGACAATTCCTTTATCCCTTTTTAAAATGGAAGAGAAAATGGAAAATAAATTCATCATCTTTATTTCCTAAACTTCCAAATATCAAGTTCATCAGCCACCACTTCTGAAGGCATATTAAAAACAAAAACATTCCCCAAGCATCTCAAGCAATGGTATCCTCAGTGGACTCTGTTTAGTGACTATTTCAAGGGACAAGCACTAATTAGGATATGTGTGCTCTCGTATTTTCCGTAAAATCAGCCTCTGCATATTGAAACTGTGCCTTCCTTCAACATCTGTCAAAGCCTAATTAAATTTAGTTCACTAAATTTTTTGCTTCAGGCAAAACTTATGTGGGGAAAAAACCTCAATCTCTCTAATGAAGTATAAATAAAAACAAAATATTTTCAATTTGTCAAATTCACAAAGATGAAAAGAATATTAGATGCTGGGGAGTATGGAGAAAGATAAGATACTTAGAAATACTTCCGGTTGTCATGGACACAGGGACAATTTTTCTTACAGGTACTTGGGGGCCCTTAAAACATACCAAGCTTTCCTCCCCAATAAACCCACTTCTGGAAACTTTACAACAGAAATCATCGGAGGAGCACAGTCATTTATGCAAGGCCACGCAGCACAATTAGAGCAGTAAATGAAACGGGCACCACATGAATCCATGTTTAAATGTACATTTACATTCACTGGAAGCACACACCATAAAATGACAACAGTCATTACTTTCAACAAGACTACTAATACATTTTGTTTTCTCTTATTTCAAACTTTCAAATTTTCTGTAATGGGCACTTACTACTTTTAAAAATGTACCTTTGTAAACTTTACATACATTCTTTCAGAGCAATACTTAAAGAGTGAAAACAAAACAACAAAACATTAATTCCTCCCTGCCACACTCCTGTCTCTTCACCATCAGCAACCACAGTTGAAAGTTTGAGTGTGATTCTAAATACTATTTCTGACACACATATGTATATAAACGCATTTTATTATCTAGATGTCATTATGCTATTTGTTCTCTTCTGCAACTTCATGTTCTTCACTTAACAATACAGCTTAGAGATCTTTTCATGTTAACAGATATCTACCTCTTTGTAAACAGCTGAAGCAGTAAGTTACAGGAAAAGATTCAGGAGGACTTGGCTCTTCTGCCAGTAGCAGAAGAGCTTAGAACTTAATACTATCTCCAAATAGAAGTAGAATTTTTATGAGGTATGAAGTAAAGCAGTTATCCTCTTTCTGTGGGAGAGTAAATAGAAGACAACAGCAGGGGAGATTTCACTGGCATCAGAAACCATCTCTTAACCACCATTCCTTAGACACAGACAGCTCTGCACCAGCTGAACTATCAGGCTCCCAGGAAATTTCCCTCCTCGCAGCTTTACCTCCCGCACAGGAGCAGAAAATCAGAAAGTACATACATGTTTCACTTGATAGAAACATCTTGTTTTTGGGTTGTTTGACTAAGTTAATAAGTCTCTCCAAATGCCCCAATTCAGAAAAATTGTCACCATCATTTCATCAATCAGATCAGATCAGTCACTCAGTCGTGTCTGACTCTTTGCGACCCCGTGAATCGCAGCACGCCAGGCCTCCCTGTCCATCACCAACTCCCGGAGTTCACTCAGACTCACGTCCACCGAGTCAGTGATGCCATCCAGTCATCTCGTCCTCTGTCATCCCCTTCTCCTGCTGCCCCCAATCCCTCCCAGCATCAGAGTCTTTTCCAATGAGTCAACTCTTCGCATGAGGTGGCCAAAGGACTGGCGTTTCAGCTTTAGCATCATTCCTTCCAAAGAAATCCCAGGGCTGATCTCCTTCAGAATGGACTGGTTGGATCTCCTTGCAGTCCAAGGGACTCTCAAGAGTCTTCTCCAACACCACAGTTCAAAAGCATCAATTCTTCGGCGCTCAGCCTTCTTCACAGTCCAACTCTCACATCCATACATGACCACTGGAAAAACCATAGCCTTGACTAGACGAACCTTTGTTGGCAAAGTAATGTCTCTGCTTTTGAACATGCTATCTAGGTTGGTCATAACTTTCCTTCCAAGGAGTAAGCGTCTTTTAATTTCATGGCTGCAATCACCATCTGTAGTGATTTTGGAGCCCAGAAAAATAAAGTCTGACACTGTTTCCATTGTTTCCCCATCTATTTCCCATGAAGTGGTGGGACCGGATGCTATGATCTTCGTTTTCTGAATGTTGAGCTTTAAGCCAACTTTTTCACTCTGCACTTTCACTTTCATCAAGAGGCTTTTGAGTTCCTCTTCACTTTCTGCCATAAGAGTGGTGTCATCTGCATATCATGAACAATTTCACTGAAGTATTATTTGCACTAGGCAAATACATTTCACTAGCATTTTAATCACCAAAAAACATATTACTCATTTTTCCCCAAGAATGAATAACTATTTAGAGAGACTTGCCCAAGGGCCTTAGGTGGAATCTGCTTCTAAAAAATTTGGGCCTCAACACACAAAATTTCACTGTAAAATAAGTGCTGGGAACTCTCAGTTTCTCTCATTTCAGAAACAGCAAGCAAGTGAAAGTCTGCATTTTGATTTCGAACCATAAACGCTCTATGTGCACAATCTTTTTGTTAAAAATACTGACATTGTTTTCCCATCTATAAAAACTCATTGGTAACTTGCACAAATGAAAAAGAAGATGAATCCTTGAGTTGGCAGTACTGATGACCTCAGTTTCCTACAACATTTAGAGACTGAGGTTATAATCCTGATGTTCATGACTCCTACGCAAGACAGAAAAATGCTGTCCTAGAGAAAACACTTGCTTAGGCCACTCGAACAGCAATTCTTCACAGAGGGTCTTCCGTATAGTAAGTATCAAGGTAGTGCATGCTTAATTGCTTCCGTCGTGTCTGACTCTGTGCGACCCACAGACTGTAGCCCACCAGCTCCTCTGTCTATGGGATTCTCCAGGCAAGAATAGTAGAGTGGGTTCTCATGCTCTCCTCCAGGGGATCTTCCCAACCCAGGAATCAAACCCACGATTGTTAAGTCTCTTGCATTGGCAGGCCGATTCTTTACCACTACCGTCACCTGGGAAGCCCTGTGTCAAGGTAAGGCAGTTAATTTTTGCCAGCCTGCCCTAAAAGCACCAGAGCCAAATCAAGTGAAACAGAGATGCCTAAAGGAACATAGCAGTCTACTCAAACTGGGACGTGAAAGTCTCAAAAAAATTAGGTATCTTTCCTAATTCAATTCAATCACTACTACCTTCCTCCTCTTCCTGTGTGAATTTTTTTTCCAGCTTCTCAGTTACAATCAAACAGAATCTGACAATCTCTTTCATATCTAAGACTCAACTTCTCCATGTAGTTTCTCTTAAAGATTCCCCCATCCACTACAGGATTTGGGGTCCTGGAGGAGAAACCCACAGGCAGTAGGACCATAGGCAACTTCATACCTGTCAGGCTAAGTTTCTTCACTTAGTGTTTTGCAAAGTGGGATATGTGTATCTCCTTCTCTGATGGAGCAAGAGATGCATTCAAGTGGTTGGCAGATCACTATGGTTTAAATGTTCACATCCTCCCAAAATACATACTGAAATCTTATCTTCCAAAGATGATGGTACTAGGAAGTGGGGACCTTTGGGAGTTGCTCAGAAGTCATGGGATAGAGCCCGTATGAATGGGATTGTGCTTTATACAAGAGGCTCCAAAGAGCCGCCTTGATCCCTTCTGCCTTGTCAAGGCTACCAGAAGTCTGCAACCTGGCTGGAAGAGGGATCCCAGCCAACTCTGCTTGTTCCCTGATCTTAGACTTCCAGCCTCCAGAACAGAGAAAGAAATTTGCTGTTTATAAGCCAATCAGTCTGTGGTACTTTGTTCTAGCAGCCCAAAAGGGCTAAGACACAGATAAACTAATTTTTAGTATAAAAATGTGTTAGAAAAATGAACAACTAGCTTATAAAACTCATGATTTTGTAGTAATTATTGGCAAGGATGAGGATAAATAAAATGGAGTCAGTTTAAAGTTGACTGAAGGACTTCCCTGGTGGTCCGGTGGTGGATCTTTCTTTGCCTTCCAAAGCATGGGGTGCAGGTTCAATCCTTAGTCAGGGAACTAAGATCCCACAAGCCTTGGGGTCAAGAACCCCAAATATAAAAAAGAAGCAATAATGTAGCAAATTCAATAAAGACTTTAAAAATGGTTCACATAAAAGTATTTAAAAAATAAAGTTGAAACAATGAAATTCAACATAAAGTTCAATTGATAAAGTTGATAGAAAGAAACAGTGCTTCATAGTCAAGTATCACAAAGACGCACAAAACTCGAGGCAGCTTAGAGATGCTTAGGATGCTTCTGTGATCATGAGCTTTGCTCTCCTGGGTCTAGCTCATCTCATATCCTCACTGATTCTCAAACCTTCAGCTGCTTTTTCTCAGCGAACTATTCCTATTAGCATTTAAACATACCCACAATTTTCTAATCTTTAAACAAAAGACCCTCCCTCACTTCCCTTTCAACTATAGCTTCTCTTTCAACTCATTTTACCCTCACAGCCCAATAGTTTAAACAGCTATACTAACTGGCTGCACAGTCTCATCCTCCACTTATTCCTCAACATGCTCCAAACTGGCTTCCACACCTACCCTGCAAGGACACAACTCACCTGATAATAAATACACCCGGTGAATGCATTGATCATTATCTCACTTTGTCTTGGCAGAGCAGCCAATGGAGCTGCCCTTCCTTCCACCAAATTACATGCCATTTGCCAGGCCATTAGAGGGCTTCCCTGATAGCTCAGTTGGTAAAGAATCTGCCTGCAATGCAGGAGACCCCAGTTTAATTCCTGGATCAGGAAGATCCACTGGAGAAGGGACAGGCTACCCACTCCAGTATTCTTGGGCTTCCCTTGTGGCTCAGCTGGTAAAGAATCTGCCTGCAATGTGGGAGACCTGGGTTCAATCCCTGAGTTGGGAAGATGCCCTGGAGAAGGGAAAGGCTACCCACTCCAGAATTTTGGCCTGGAGAACAGTCCATGGGGTCTCAAAGAGTTGGACACGACTGAGCAACTTTCACTTTCCTACTTTAGTACTTCTGTTGTTTTTCAAGTTTCCTCTGCTGTTTCCTTTTCCCTACACAAGATGAAGCCTGGTGTTCTTCATGGCTGAACCTCAACATTCTTCTTACTCTACACACTCCTGGGTACTTTTCATCTACTTTTCCAGCTTCAAAAATCATCCCCATACTGATGATCCACAAACCCATGTCTCCAGTTCAAGTCTCTCCACTGAGCTCCTGACTTGGATATTCTATTGGAACCTCACTCAATTCCAACACACCCACAATGGAATCCTCAGCTTCTCCCTATGCTCGTACTATGGAAATAAGAGCATCCATCTAGTTGCCTAAGACAGGGATGATTTTCCTTGGCTCATGTCCATAAATATACCCACCCAAGTCACCTCCACGCCTACCTCCCCAATGTTGTAGGCTTGCTTCTTTGCCTTCTAGTATCATATCAGTATAGGCTCCAGTCATCTGTAACCTAAGCAACTATAAAGGCTTCATCACTGGGGCCCATTCTCACTGTCAACTTCACAGCACACGAATCTGTAGCTTCCACAGCATCCTAGGATAAGGTTCACAATTCCTTAACATGGATCCTCTGTGCTCTCTCTCCTGGACTGGGCTCTAGTCACACGAAGAACATTCTAGTTCAAATTCTACAAATAAGTCTTTGGGTCTTTGCATGTTCCTGAAACACCCTCCCCAGTCCCTGGCTCAAAGCTGCTCTTGCTCCAGGCTTCAGCTTCAACATTTCTATGTTCTTCCTCTCATGTCACTCACCATCCTTTATTGTAACTCTTATTTCATGTCTGCCTTCCCCTTTATACAGCACATTCCATGAGGGCAGTAACCACACATGTCTTACTCATCCTCACATTTTCAGGCGCTGGCATTGTCCCTGGCACTGTAGTGGATATGCAATAAATATTTCTTGAATGAGAGAATGAATAAACAGCTATTCAGACACCAAAAGAAAATGAGATCTCTAAAGGCCCTTAAGACTGTCTGAAATAGTAAAAATACCAATTTCATTTGAGTGTAGAAAACATAACTTTGTTTTTCAACTACTTAATGAATGGTGCACAAATGGCTGTGAGAATCAACCAGTTTTTAGCATCAAATCCAGACAGGTTCTCTTTGGAGAGATCTGAGTGTTTTACTGTCTGATAAGCTACTCAACAGTTACCTTGCTCACTTCCTTTAAGGCTCTTTTGCAGACTTCATATTTCGGAGAATCCTTAGGAGTCTTTTGACAGATAGTCTGCAATGAAATGAAAGAAAAACAAAATCAGCTGATTTATTCTTTTAAGTAAAATAAAACCAATGTCCAGCCATATACTTACTCATAGCAAACTTAACAATGCTGAACACAATACTATGGATTAATATAAAGATGACATTAAAATAGGAAATAGTCTTTAAAAGCATAGGATCCATGTTCATCCAGAGGATGATTTAATAAGAGGATAGACTTCAGAGGTGGGTGAATCTGGTTTCAAATTCTAGATCTGCTCCTTATGAGCTATTCGACCTTGGGTAAGTCACCTTCCCTTATAAGCTTCTATAAGCCTAAGTTTTCTCATCTGTAAAATTGGGATAAATCCACCTCTAAAGCCACAAGGCTGTTAAAAAAGTTAAATGATAATGCATGGAAAGTTCTTTATGAATAACCTGCATACATAGGTCTTCAATTAATGACAAAGTTACTTCAATGATCCCTGTTATCATCATCATTATTATTAGAGATTATATTTGCAGATGATATAATGTGAATAAAAAGGTCAAGAAAAAATGGCTGCTGGGTTTTTTCTTGATATGCTTATACTGCAATTTTTGTGATGGTAAAATTGAGTTCAAAAAACATCAACTGAAGATATACTGAATTATATATAACTTTTGAAACTATATCTGTTCAAAGCCAACAAAACCATTTCAATTGTTAAAAATGTTAATCTCAATTAACAAGTTTAACTAAATCTCCAAATGAAGTAAAATCGAAGGGATCATGTTTTAAGTACATTTAGATTCTTCCCAGGTGGCCAGATTCTCACACATGGACAACAGATGAGGGCAACTGGCATCTAGCAGAAGCGGAAGATACCAGAAACTAGCAAACCACTGAACCTTACATGCAGAGGAACACCAAGCCTATGAATCTGAAAGTCAGGTGTCAGGAATATTATGTGTGATATGTAAGAAGTACAGACTGGACCACTGGTGGTTTTATATTAATGTACTCAAATTTTTTTCGACTATGACCCCACTGTAAGAAATACTTTTACACTGCAACTAGTACACATGCACACAAAATGAAAGTTTTTTGTGAAATAATATTTAATCACATTATGAACAATGTATATATCATATACTGTGTGTTCTACTCTATATTCATATTCTAAAAACACTACTCATGTTCCAAAAGTCAACTTCATGACCCACTAATGAGTACAAAAGCAGTTTGAAAAATATTAGTTTTTATTTCTGGGAGCAGGCCACAGTTTCTTTTGTACACTTCAGTTTTATAAATCTTGCACACACTAGGAAGTCATTCTTAAGAATGACTACAGCTTAATCTACAATCTCAAAAGAGTCTCTGACCCCAAAAAGTATCATTTCTTTTTAGACTCTGTGTGATAGACATGATAAATACTGATACAAAAAATCAGAGCTGGATTTGCAAAACTGCAAGTTTCCCAATATTTACAAGAAGAGAAGTCTCTAAATCACACAAGACGGACAAGGATGGGTGTAAAGGTAGCGGACTAGTAGACTGAGGTGGCCCAGGAGAGCAGAAGGTGCTGTGAATTCTGAAAAGACAGCTGAACCTCCTCAACACTGTGCGGCTGGGCCAAGAAAGTGACCATAATCCCACCTTTTTACTAGTTTCTAAATTTCAGTGCTTCTTTGAATTTATAATGGAATAGAGAAAATGGAATTTATTTTGTAATCTTAGACAATCATAATTTTTGCTATATTTTTATCCTGTATTTTGACTTATAAAAAGCAAGCACGTCAAAACTGACATTATATTATCATCCAAATTCAAAGCAGAACTGTGCCAAGATATTTTAACTTGATCAAAAAGATACTTTTTGAACTATCATATGATCCAGCAATCCCACTCCTGGGCATATACACGGAAAAAACAAAAACTCTAATTCAAAAAGAGACATGCAACCTGATATTCATAGCAGCACTGTTTACAATAGCTAAGACATGGAAGCAGCCCAAATGACCATCAACAGACAACTGATTTAAGATGTGGTACGTATATGTAATGGAGTATTGGCCATAAAAAGGATGGAATAATGCCATTTGCAGCAACATGAATAGACCTAGGGATTATCATACGAAGTGAGGTCAGTCTGACAGAGAAAGATAAATACTATATGATATCACATATGTGGAATCCAAAAGTCAATACAAACGGATCTAAAGATAAAAGAAAAAACTCACAGACACAGAAAACAAACTTAAAGTTACCAAAGGGGAAAGGAAAGCAGGGGAGGGATAAATTAGGAGTTTGGGATTAACAAATACAAACTACTACACATAAAATAGATAAGGAACAAGGAGTTACTGTATAACAAAGTAAATATCCTATAATAACCTATAATAAAAATAATCTGAAAAAATATATACATATAGTATGTCTGAACCACTTTGCTATACACCTGAAACTAACACAATATCATAAATCAACTATAGTTCAATTTTATTTTTAAAAAAAGGCGCTTGTTGGCACACTAGCTGGATGGGAGTCACGTCAGGGCACCCCATTCTCCTGTGGCTGCCACTGTGGTTTTAGCCCAGCCAGTGTGCGGCCATCCTGGGCCACTGCCTGGCTGTCCTCCCAGCTGTGCTTCCCACCAGTCCGTCTCTGCTCTTCCCACAGTCACGTCCTGCACTACTCAAAAGCAAATAGCATTTCTTCATGAATGCTCCCTACAATAAGATCAGATGTCTGGATTTTCCTCACTCATTCTGAGCAATGCAAACTAGGGCAGGTTTATGCCTTGTGATGCTGAAGAGACTCCTTCCCGTGTGAAATGGGAGCACTTCAGCAGCTTGGGGCAGCCCAGGCAGCACTAGCGGTAAACAAGCTGTCTCCCAATGCAAGAAGAGATGCGGGTTCAATCCCTGGGTTGGCAAGATCCCTTGGAGGAGGGCATGGCAGCCCACTCCAGTATTCTTGCCTGGAGAATCTCATGAACAGAGGAGCCTGGTGGGCTACAGTCCGTGGCGTTACAAAGAGTCGAACATGACTGAAGCAACTGGGCACACACGCAGCAGCTCGGAACATGACCCAACCGAGGAAACTGAGGCCCAAAGAGATGAATGACGTGCCCAAGGTCTCGTGCCTGGTGTTTCAGACGCAAAGGAATTCAGGACTCCTGACTTCAAGAAGTCAATATTCTTCCCATTTCAAAAAATGTTAAGTGAGGGTTGTAATCTAACTTCTTTAGAGTGAACACACAAGCCTAAACTGAAGAGCTTCCCATGTGGGACTTTCTAACCAAACAGCAACTTCTCACGGAATTGGGAACTTTTATAGAAGGGATATAATTTAAGTGGAAGAAGAATAATTTTCTTAATCAGATTTGTTGCAGCAACAATTATCCACAGAGGAAAAAGATACCAGGTCACATCTTACATCCATCAGCAGGGGAAGGCGGGTCACCCTCTGCATGGGAAGAATGAGAAACGAGATCATGGGTAGGTTCCTACAGTCTTCATGGGACTCGATTCGGGACAAAACTTCCTTGAAAGATGGGTTGGTGGCTCTGAGGGGGAAAAAAGAGACAAAACTTCAAAGTATTTCCTCTTTAAGAAGCAAGTCAAAATGTATTATAAAACACTGTGGTAAACTTATAGATTATCAATGATTTTTCAATATATAAACAACATAAACACATAATTTCATAGGTGGACATGGATGGTTTGATTGCCTTTTACAGTCAAGACTGAACATAAGTTTAAGGCAGTAATAAGAATAATAAGATGAAAATATAGGTGCCAGAAATTTTTAGAAGTAGAAAGTAAACAAATGAAGAAACAGTGGTATCATAATGGTGAATATATACATTAAAAATTAGTATACATACTACATCTCATATCTGATCATCTACAAACATTCCACTAAAAAGATGACACATATGCTTTATACCACATCTCTAGCCTGAGATAATAATCTAAGAAAGAAATCTCAGGATTTACTTACTAGGAGGCTTTTGGACTTTTCCAAAGCTTCTGAGACAGAAAACTTCTGACTATGTCAGCCAGAATATCCTTCCTCTCCCAGGGACATTAGAACAGGGACAACACTGTCACATTTCTACAGAATTTAGCAGAATACACGACATAAAGGATCTCATGTGGCACCATCCATATAACTTTGAAGGGGATTCCAGTAAGAATGTGGAGTCTCAGCAAGGTCCCCAACTTGCCAAATAAAAGACCTAGCATTCGGTGTAGACAGAAGTCCAACCAAGGTCTTCTGACTTTCAGTGGGTCCCTGACACAGCATCTCTCATTCTGTCACCTCACTTCACCCTAAGGGTAGCTCTGTGGAGTTACAGTGTGACCCGAGAAGGGGAGGTGGAGGAGGGTTGGCCCCAGATTCTGTGATCCCCTGGAGAGGGGAGGGGGAGGCCAAGAAGCAGGGTAACGGCAATTGAAACCTTTCTTCAAAAAAATATACTTTGAAACTTAGATGATTTGGTTCAAGGCTGCTAGAGAGAAATCAGGAAATACCCAGAACAGCAAGTTAAAAGAAAGTACTCAGAAATGTTATAATTTCTTTTTCTTAAACTGAGGAGTTAAGTTTCCTGCTAACTTTGAAAAAAAAATTTTAGGAAATTAAAAAAGAATCAAATTTTAAGCCAGTTGCACATTTAAATCACTTCTGCCACCTCCAAAGATTCTGAGGAAACCACCCAGTCTAGGATGGACCCCAGGCACTGTTTGTTTGCTGGTTTTCAGATTCCAAAGTTGCAGGTAAAGCTCAAAGTCACAGCCCAAAATGTAAATTTACATTCTGAACACACAACTACTAATTTCCATGTAAAAGCTCAAATGATGATGTCATTGAGCTAATTTAAATAAAACCTTTATTTTTCAAGAGTTACATAAAGTACAACAGTACTTATTCAAGTTTTTTTGTTTTTTTTTTTTAATCTTGCAAAACAAAACTTAATTTAGCTCTAATTCCAGGCTTCGGCTTTTACACGTGTCACTTGGATTTTCCAACCATTAAAGAGTAACGTTTACATCGCAATTCCCATGGCGGATGAGGGCATCAGGTAACCTCTGGAGACATTCCTGGTTATCAAGGCTGAGGTGAGGCTGTGCTACCAGCAGCTGGTGGACAGGAGCCTGGGGCGCTAGAATGTACAGAACAGTCTCCACAACAAAGACTAATCTAGAAAAAAATGCCCCGCAGTGCAGACAAATCCTGCTTGTGCTAATAACCTCATTTAGGGCTGGCAGCTGTGGGTTTTCCTCCCTGCCTGTACAAGATTTTAAGGAGGATGTGGAGGGGGAATGGGGCGTCATCAGGCCTTCTTGCCCACACGGGGGCTGTTTCTCTAAGTGGCCATGAGGTAATCATCATCATAGGGTCTCTCACATTGTCTAGAGACTGGCCAGCGTGCCACGCTTCGGTTGTAAACACCACAGCTCACAGAAGGATGATAACAGCCAGTCAGCCCCCAAGCTGAGTTTACAGCGATGTCCAACTGTACACGGAGCTCCTTGTGATAAACAAGCCCCGGCCCCAATAAAGCAATACAGACATTGCTGAACCACTGCTGAATGCTTTTCAGACTAGAGATGGCATATTCATCACACCAAAACTCTCAGTAACCTAAATAATACAAAGGGAAAAGGAGTGTGTGGAAATTTAAGGTTTACTTCTTTTTCGTTTCACAATTAGAGCCTTTAAGAACTTAAAAAAAAAAAAAAAAACACCTTCCTTCAGCCCATCCTTGTTCTCCTCACACATAACCACCTAGAGGGAAAAGATGAGTTATTCCCATAAACAACTAAATACAGAGTTGTCATTCGAATGGAGGAAGATTAGAATACCAGAGGACACTTTGGCTCCTAGGCACTAGTTCAAGAACTATATCTTGGCCTCAGGCAAACTATTTAATGACCAGATAACAGCTTAGAGAACAACCTTCTCACCATTTAGAATGATGATCACCGATCATCATTACCCGCCCCCACCCCGAGACCCAAGTCTTGCAGGAATTAAAAAAAAAAAGAAACAAGGAAAAAATCAACAAGCTATAATTTCAGAAGAACTTTAAAGAAAATTCTCCACAACTGGGTTTTTCTAATCTAACACCCCTGCCCAAAAGCACTTCTGTTCCCAAAAGACATTTAATTTAAGAGATCAATTAATTTCAATCAACGTGACCCAATTAAAACATGATTAGATCATTAAAGCTGCAACATTCAATACTGCTTACAACAATTTTTGCAGTGTCCGCTGTTGGTAGACTTCATTTGTGCAGTATTTCACGTATGGGTCAAATGTGGATGTTGTGTGCTTTTCCACAATGTCACTTATGTCTTCTATGAAGATATTATTCTGATGCCTTGCTTCCAACTCTGTAAAGAATCTAAAAAAAAAAAAAAAAAAAAAGCATTTACACTGCCTTCCATATGCTTTAATAGACAACACATTATCCTCATGAAATGTTATTATACAGGGTTTGAAAATACCAGAAGTACACGGTACCAAAAAAATACAAGAAAAAACTATAAAACAGTCTAAATTTAATCTATCATCAGTTCAGTTCAGTTCAGTCGCTCAGTCGTGTCCGCATGTGACCCCATGAATTGCAGCACGCCAGGCCTCCCTGTCCATCACCAACTCCCGGAGTCCACCCAAACCCATGTCCATCGAGTCGGTGATGCCATCCAGCCAACTCATCCTCTGTCGTCCCCTTCTCCTCCTGCCCCCAATCCCTCCCAGCATCAGAGTCTTTTCCAATGAGTCAACTCTTTGCATAAGGTGGCCAAAGTATTGGAGTTTCAGCTTTAGCATCAGTCCTTCCAAAGAACACCCAGGACTGATCCCTTCAGAATGGACTGGTTGAATCTCCTTGCAGTCCAAGGGACTCTCAAGAGTCTTCTCCAGCACCACAGTTCAAAAGCACCAGTTCTTCAGCACTCAGCTTTCTTCACAGTCCAACTTTCACATCCATACCTGACCACTGGAAAAACCATAGCCTTGACTAGATGGACCTTTGTTGGCAAAGTAATGTCTCTGCTTTTCAATATGCGATCTAGGTTGGTCATAACTTTCCTTCCAAGGAGTAAGCATCTTTTAATTTCATGGCTGCAATCACCATCTGCAGTGATTTTGGACCCCCAAAATAAAGTCTGACAATGTTTCCACTGTTTCCCCATCTATTTCCCATGAAGTGATGGGACCAGATGCCATGATCTTCATTTTCTGAATGTTGAGCTTTAAGCCAACTTTTTCACTCTCCTCTTTCACTTTCATCAAGAGGCTTTTTAGTTCCTCTTCACTTTCTGCCTTAAGGGTGGTGTCATCTGAATATCTGAGGTTATTGATACTTCTCCTGGCAATCTTGATTCCAGCCTGTGCTTCTTCTAGCCCAGCGTTTCTCATTAACATCTTATTTCTTCATATGAAAGTGAAAGTGTTAGCCACTCAGTCGTTTTGGACTCTTTGTGACCCTATGGACTGTAGTCCACCAGGCTCCTCTGTCTATGGATTTTCCAGGCAAGAACACTGGAGTGGGTTGCCATTTCCTTCACCAACCCAGGGATCTGAGCCACTGGTGAAGCCCATTACTTCATATGGTTAGCTTAAAACATTGATAGTCCAGGACATTTCTGTGCTTTCAGGTATATTTTGGAATGTACAGATTTCACTATTTTTTCAAGAATTCCCTAGATACTTGGGGACGGGGTGCAGCATTAATCCTTACATATATTATTGTATTGAAAAGCATATGAGCAAAATACCTAAATAAGTGCCTAAAAACAAGTCTGAAACAAACCTAATTCTATGGGGCCTTTCTCTCCAAATAAAAATAATCATATCATTTACATCTAATACAATACATGACATTTAAATGACTTTGTAAATGATTTAGATTGCAATTTAGAGTTGCCTTGTGTGTGTGTCTTGTGTGCACTCACACACACCTATATTGTGTCTAGCCCAGTCAAAATTAAATTTCAGATAAACAATGAATAATTTTTAATACAACTCTGTGCCAAATACTGCATAGGACATCTTGGGTGTCTTGCATTTCTTCTGTCAACCTTATATTGGATCCAATTTTAACAAAGTATCAAATCAGCTATTTGAAACAGAGTGTTCTTCCTCTGGCCCCCAGACCAGCAGCACTGATACCACTTAAGAGCTTAACTAAAATGCAGAATTTCACCCCTCACCTCTCCCAGTCTGAACCTGTACTTTATCAAGACTGCCGGATAGTCTGAATCCACGCTAAAAACTGAGAACTTCCCTAGAGCACACTTACTGACCATGTTCAGAGCAGCAGGCAAATCTATCAAAAATAACTATTACCCAGAGACTAAAGGGTTTTCTTAAGAAGGTGAAATCAACAATAATGTCTAATGTTGACTCTAGAATATTAGTACAAGGGAAGGTTAGTTTTGGTATTTAGCACGTCATTGCTCCTTACCAGTTTGTTGGGTGGACTCCATAAAACAAAATTCAAGACAGCCAGTGAATGAGACAACAGAAATTTATACTAGAGTATTAATGGTAAATATGGGCTAACATTTTCCCACATTTATATCTCAGTTCTTTTCAAAGAAAATCCTGGCACTCAGAAACAAAACAATTAAGACATTAAAGATCTTATTTTTATAAGGGTTGGGAAGATCCCCTGGAAGAGGAAATGGCAACTCACACTAGTATTTCTGCCATGAACAGAAGAGCCTGGTGGGCTACAGTCCACGGGGTTGCAAAGAGTCAGACACGGCCAAGTGACTGAGCATGAACGCATATTGACACATACATTAAACTCATTTTAATACAAATTGTATTAGCTTGTCATCATTATCTATTCTATTTTTATTTATTTATTTTTTGACTGCACCACACAGCTTGTGGGATTTTAGCTTTCCAATCAGGACTATGCTGAGAAAGTGAAGGGAAACTGCCAAGTCTTACCCACTGTACCACCAAGGAATTACCTTTACTCAATTTTTAAAAGTCTCCAAAGAAGCTTACGAAACAAAGAAATATATTTTAACTTCTTAGAAGAATTAACATTTATATTCTGGGAAAGCACCTACATGTTTATTACCTTTAAAAAGGACTCAGGAAAATAGTCAATATAGCTCCTATCCACATGACCTCATCATCCAAACTCCTTGTTTAAAGAGCAAGAGGAGCAATTAAAAGCACCCTGTGCTAGACTATTCAGCCTTCCTTCCAATGGGATCAGGCTGAATACGCACAGTGTCCCTCAGGATTAGCAGGTCAGAAGAACAGATAGCCGGTCAGAAGAACACATCTATGTTTCAAAACTCAGTCAGTGACGTCATGTCACTTTGTCACGCTGAGTTTATTCAACATTCAAATAAAATATCAAACCCTCTCTAAAAGGTTTCAGGATTTCAAATATATCCAACTCCAAACCCTAAACAAACAAAAACCATGTTACTTCCTATTTAGACTAGTCCTTCACTTCAAGAAATCTGTGATCTATTAAGGCGGTAAGAATGATAAATATAAATGATACAGGAAAACAACATGCTTATATATAACTATATGTTGAAACATATATGCATAAGAGTGCTGGTGGCAGTATCTTTTTAAAAAATTATACAAGCTATATATCTTTTATTCTAGTAAAACATATATTACATAAATGTCATTTAAACCATTTTCAATGGCTTTAATTACTGTCACAGTAATTAAACCATCATCAATTATCATCACTATTTCCAACCATCATCATCTATTTCCAAAATACCTTCCTTTCCCCAAACAGAAACGCTGTACCCATAAAGCAACAACTCCCCATTCCCCCCTCTCCTCAGCCCCTGATAACCTCTCATCTACTATCTATCTCTGTGACTTTGCCTATTCTAGATATTTCATTGAGTGGAATCACACAACTTCTTCTCTAGCTTATTTCACTTGGTATTGTGTCTCCTAGGTTCATTCATATTGAGGCGTATATCAGAACGTTTTCTTCTTTATGGTTGAATAATATTCCATTGTAGGTACTTATTATAATTTGTTTATAATATTAACAGGTTGTTTCTACCTTTTAGCTACTGTGAATAATGCTTCTGTCAACATACCCATCTGGGTATCTGTGTGAGTGGCGGTTTTCAGTTCTCTGGGATATATATCTACAAGTTGAATTTCAACCTTGCTGACTCTGCTACTAATAGTGTATTCCAAGAAATAATAGTATAATAACAAGAATCAATACAGAAGAAGCTGAGTTAGATGCCAAGGGGAGGTTATTTCATTAAATGAAGGTTGAGTAAGAAATAAAGGATAGAAATGGTACGGACCTAACAGAAGCAGAAGATATTAAGAAAGAAGTGGCAAGAATACACAGAAGAACTGTACAAAAAAAGATCTTAATTTCCCAGATAATCACGATGATGTGATCACTCACCTAGAGCCAGACATCCTGAAGCCAGAGGTCAAGTGGGCTTGAGGAAGCATCACTATGAACAAAGCTAGCAGAGGTGATAGAATTTCAGTTGAGCTATTTCAAGTCCTAAAAGATGATGCTGTGAAAGGGCTGCACTCAGTGTGTCAGCAAATTTGGAAAACCTAGCAGTGGAACTGGACTGGAAAAGGTCAGTTTTCATTCCAATCCCAAAGAAAAGCAATGCCAAAGAATGTTCAAACTACCGTACAATCACATTTATCTCATATGCTAGCAAAGTAATGCTCAAAATTCTTCAGGCCAGGCTTCAACAGTACATGAACTGTGCACTTTCAGATGCTCAAGCTGGATTTAGAAAAGGCAGAGGAACCAGACGGAGAAGGCAACGGCACCCCACTCCAGTACTCTTCCCTGGAATATCCCATGAATGGAGGAGCCTGGTAGGCTGCAGTCCATTGGGTCGCTAAGAGTCGGACACGACTGAGCGACTTCACTTTCACTTTTCACTTTCATGCACTGGAGAAGGAAATGGCAACCCACTCCAGTGTTCTTGCCTGGAGAATCCCAGGGACGGGGGAGCCTGGTGGGATGCCGTCTATGGGGTCTCACAGAGTAGGACACGACTGAAGTGACTTAGCAGCAGCAGCAGAGGAACCAGAGATCAAATTGCCAACATCTGTTGGATCATAGAAAAAGCAAGAGAGTTCCAGCAAAAAATCGACTTCTGCTTTACTGACTTCACCAAAGCCTTTGGTTATGTGGATCACAACAAACTAGAAAATTCTTAATGAGATGGGAATACCAGACTACCTTACCTGCCTCCTGAGAAATCTGTATGCAGGTCAAGAAGCAATAGTTAGAGCCAGACATGGAACAACGAACTGGCTGCATATTGGGAAAGAAGTATGTCAAGCCTGTATATTGTCATCCTGCTTATTTAACTTATATGCAGAGTACATCATGAGAAATGCTGGGCTGGATGAAGCACAAGCTGGAATCAAGACTGCTGGGAGAAAGATCAACAACCTCAGATATGCAGATGACATCACTATTATGGGAGAAAGTGAAGAGGAACTGAAGAGCTTCTTGATGAAAGTGAAAGAGGTGAGTGAAAAAGCTGGTTTAAAACTCAACATTCAGAAAACTAAGATCATGGCATCTGGTCCCATCACTTCATGGCAAATAGATGGGGAATCAGTAACAGACTTTATATTTTGGGGCTCCAAAATCACTGCAGATGGTGACTGCAGTCATGAAATTAAAAGACACTTGCTCCTTGTAAGAAAACCTATGACCAACTTAGACAGCTTATTAAAAAGCAGAGACATTACTTTGCTGACAAAGGTCCATCTAGTCAAAGCTATGGTTTTTCCGGTATCATATATGGATGTGAGAATTGGACCATAAAGAAGGCTGAGTGCTGAAGAATTGATGCTTTTGAACTGTGGTGTTGGAGAAGACTCTTGAGAGTCTCTTGGACTGCAAGGAGATCAAATCAGTCAATCCTAAAGGAAATGAGTCCTGCATATTCACTGGAAGGACTGATGGCTGAAGCTGAAGCTCCAATACTTTGGCGACCTGATGCAAAGAACTGACTCATTGGAACTGACTCTGATGCTGGGAAAGACTGAAGGCAGGAAAAGAAGGGAATGGCAGAGGATGAGTCTTGCTCAGACTCATGTCCATCACTGACTCGATGGACATGAGTCTGAGCAAGCTCCAGGAGTTGGTTATTGACAGGGAAGCCTGGCATGCTGCAGTCCATGGTGTGGCAAAGGGTCAGACACAACTAAGTGACTGAACTTAACTGAGTAAGAAATGATTCTTTACCTCCTGATGCTCAGAGGTGAGTGGCCCATGGGAGGCAGGGAGCCAATCACTTGCAATATGAGACCTATGACAGGGTCATACAGTGACGACAGTGTAGGGCAGGGCACCTGGAGGCCCGAGGTGAGGAAAGGCGTGAGGGGCCATCAGTGATGAGGACGGTAATGCAGGAGGCCAGGGGACAGAGCAGCTGCAGCAGCACACAATGTGGGCAAAGACATGAATCTCCTTCAGAAAGACTGTGGGGTTAGCAAGGCAAGATGTCAACCACAGGAGGAGCAGGAGCAGAGAATGGGAGTGGCAAAGCAAGTGGGCCTGGGCTAGACTGCACAAGTCTGACTGTCTACTGACAAAGAGAACCTGCTGGAGTTGTTGAAGCCAATAAACCATCCCGTTGGACAGAGACAACTGACACAGAAGTGGGGAAGCCTATTTGCAGGCCAGTGAGACGCTAACCTAGGCAAGTAACAATAAAGCCTGCATGGGAAATCAAAAGGAGAGGACACATTAGGATAACAGTTTGGAGGGAAAGTTAATACAATGGAGAAACTCATTAGATAGAAGAGTCAAGGAAGACACTGCGGTTTCTACTCAAAGTTTCCAGCTGGGCAATAAGTTGGGTCATTAAGCCACCCATGAAGACAGGAACTTAGAAGGAAGAGGGAGAGGAGAGAAAAACGCAGTTTAATTTTCCCTGAAAATATACATCTGTGAGAATTCAGAGCCACAGGAATTCTAGGTAGTATGTAACCAGGACTAGTTCATTTTTAGCTGGTTTTCATATAAATGCAAACTATTTGTAATTTCTTTTAGCTCCAAGTGTCCTTTAAGAAAATGTTCAAAGAAAATTGAAAAAATAAGAAACCATTCATAAGATCATTATCATGTAAATCTAAGAAATATCTCAGAGGCAAAGCTCTCTTCCAATTTCTTGTCTTCAGCTAACTGTTAGTCGGAAAGAATGCAACTATATGACCAAAAACAACAGTAACTTGGCTTTTCCCAATGAAAAGGGAAATTCATCTATCACTCTTGAAAGTTTGCCAAAGTACAAGATTAAAAACAAAGCACTAATGAAATATCTGTTTACTTATTTTGATACAATATAAACGAAGCCGCCCATCTTTTATTTTGACATAAGCATAATTCAGACATAATTCAAAGCCTTCTATGTTCAATTCTCTATTGGTTATTTTGGGCAAATTTGCATATTTCACTAAAAGAGCTGAGCTACCAACAGGCCAAGAAAGTATTACTAAAGAATGAGGTATTATTTCAATAACCGAGAATGCTGGAGATCCAAATGAAACCTGAAGCAAAAATAAAAGCATTCTGATTCCCTGGGTGAAATCTGAATGGAGTCTGTGAAGCAATCTGGCTTACTTGAAGAACAACTTTTTAATGGAAATCTATTTCAGCCCAATGAATTTTTTTTTCCTGGCACAATACCTTCATTATTTCTTCTTTGTAGCAGTACCAAGATGATCATGTTTTACAACCGATCATGTTACACAACCTTTCATTTTTTTTTTTCCAACCAAAATTTTAATGTCATCACTAACATCTAGACTTTGAGAAACCTCTGATGGACCAGGAAAGGCCTCTTGGAAGCACTGCCTCTTAACCAGACGCCCCGGTTAACCCTGTCTGACTCTTGACTAACCATCACCAGCATCCGGTAGCTCCGAATTCTCACAGATGTGTCTTTTCAGCATCTGTTTCACCTCTCTAAAGGGAAATTAAACTGACTGCTTCTTGCTTCTTCTCCCTCTACCTAATCACATCCATACTTCACAGGAGGGCTGCAAATGATTGCAGCCCCTCCAGGAGAGCTCCTTGGCTGAGCAGAGAAAAGGTCGGGGCCACCAAGAAACACCAGGCCAGCCTCCCAGGAGGTGGGGACTTCAAGATGAGAATCACATGGTCATGTCTGAGGAACTGCTCGAGGCCTGTAGCCTCTCCTCTAATATTTCCTATAACTACAGGGACTGCATATTCTTTAGGCCTTTCGTGGTTGCTTTATCAAATGATGGTTTTAATTGTAGCATGACATTTTCAGGGAAAAAGCAAAGTCCACAGGGAAGTAGCCGCTTCTGACACACTCAGTACATATACTTCTGTGAGCATCATTTTCTCCCTTCTGTAGTAGGTGGAAAAGACCTACCATATGAGGATAAACGTTGCCAGACCACAACTAACAGCCTCTTCAAATTCAACTGGTAATGTCAGTGGCATGTCAGGGATGACTAATCCTGAGAGATCTTTGGAGACAGTATATCCACTCATCTACAGAGGAGAGTAAAATTTATTTAATACAGACAACAAATCTGGCTTCAACTGTCAGCCAACAAAATCTCCTCCCATGTGTTTAGCACAGGATGACATGCTTTGACGGATGTCAAGTAGCCAACAATTGATAACCATGAACACCACTCACTGTGCCAAGTCCAGCGCTTCCCACACACTGCCTCATCTAACTTAACCCTCAAGTTGACTTTATGACTGCCAATGAACCCATTTTACAGATAAGAAAACCAAGGCTAAGAGAACTTAAGTCAGAACTCTAAACACACTTCCATTTGAACGCAGAGCCTCTCTGAGTCCAGAGCCTGCTTGAACTACTTCACCTACTGCCTCTGCTCACAAGTACCCACTGCTCTGTTACTACTGGCCAGTCCTCAATCTGAATATCCAGCAAGAAGGCTTACAGCTGGATCTTAGAGAGGAAATACATTACTTTCCAAGAATGACTACCGAATTATCTCAACAAATGATTTACACACATCTACAGAGTAAAGACTTTCACAGTGGATTTATGCCGTGGCAAGAGGTGCGAGAGAGCAGAGGAGCTGACCGTCTCCCCAGATGCTGCCTCCAGGAGGGTGGCAGCCAGTGATGTGTTCTGGCCCTGGTCCACGGAGTGAGAGCAGATATTGGTTAGGGGTGGCTGGTGAAACCCTCTGGGAGTCATTCCTTGCCACCCCTCCCCATTCCCTGTTACCTTCCCCCTTGCCCCACTCATCCTTCAAGTCTCAGATTCACTTTCACCCCCTCCAGGAAGCTTTCCCTGACCCTTCTGAGTCGGGTTAGGTCCCCTTATTTTATGTCTTAATAAACCTCTATGCTTTTCTTTTGGTGTGTCTACTATGACTGTAATTAATTATATAATGATTTTGTTTACCTTTATCTCTCTTAGCAAGGGGGCTAGAGGACAGAAGTCATGTTTGTTTTGTTCAACACTCTATGCTTGGGGCCTGGCCATAGGACTTGAAGTATAAAAGACAAGTAACTGATGGATGAATAAATCTAATTTGTGTTTTAAACAGTAAATATGAAGATGGAATCCACTCAAGGAATTTTGTTCTAATGCTATTTATACGACATCTACAAAGAAGTCAGTCTCTACCTTGATCTGTGCTGTGTTGTGCTTAGTTGCTCAGCTGTGTCCGACTCTTTGTGACCTCGTGCACTATAGCCCACCAAGCTCCTCTGTCCATTGGGATTCTCCAGGCAAGAACACAGGAATGGGCTGCCATGCCCTCCTCCAGAGGATCCTCCCAACCCAGGGATCAAACCCAGGTCTGCCACATTGCAGGCAGATTCTTTACCCTCTGAGCCACCAGGGAAGCCCCTACCTTGCTTTATTCACTCGTAAATATATATTAATATTTACTGACCACAAACTGAGTTCCCAGAGTTATTCCAGGCACAGTGAAGGTTTCAATGAAGACGCAAACTCCCAGCACAAACTTTTACAATCCTGTCAAGTATGGTCAGCGCTTCCCAGGTGGCTCAGTGGTAAGGAACTCACCTGCCAATACAGGAGATGAGGGTTTGCTCCCCAGGTCAGGAAGATACCCTGGAGAAGGAAAAGGCAACCTACTCTAGTACTCTTGCCCGGGAAATTCCATGGACAGAGGAGCCTGGTGGGCTAGAGTCTGTAGCTCACCAGGCTCCTCTGTCCATGGGGTTCTCCAGGAAACCCATGAAGTGGGTTGCCATGCCCTCCTCCAGGGGATATTCCTGACCTAGGAACTGAACCTGCGTCTCTTAGGCTACAGTCCATGGGGCTGGAAGAAAGACAGGATTTAGAGACTAAACAAGTATGATCACTAAGATGAGACGCAGTTTAGCCCAAGTTTCTTCAGTGCCAGCTGCCCTTACTGAAAACCTTGCCAGACTGGCTCCAGCTTCACCAATTTAGGGAGGATTCCAGGTGACTAAGAAGCTCAGCAGTGAGTGCTCGGGCTGAGGAAGCAGAGAGCAGGGCTCTGGTTATGATCAGCGCAGCCTTGTGCCTTTCTGAGAATGGCATCCTTTCAAGGTACTTTCCCTTCATTAATATGCATGTGCCTAGCAAACTCAAATCATTCCTGGATACCTTCCTCCCTTGGATGAGCTGACAATCTAAGTGGCTATTGTATAGCACTGGAGAGGATGTTACGCCAGAGGCATGTAACATACCAGGAAGGTTTCACATGTCTAAATTGCTATTATATAATAAAAAATATCTTCACTAAACAAAGAAATATTCCAGATAAGTAGCAGCAAACTATGTGCTCCTGGAAATACTTTCCTAACAGATCAACAAGAGAACATTCTGTACTCCACCAAAATGAATTTCTACTCTGCTGAGGATAAGTGAAAATTGAGGCTTATTTGTTTGCATCTTTTGGGGGTTTTGGGGTCTTTTATTTTTTCAGTTTTTTGGTGGTGGTCACATTGACATTAAAGCAATTTCTTTTAATACAATAGACTGTGGAGAGCAAACTCATGGCAAGAATACCACCACTAACCCACAGCAGGCATCATTAACAGATTATGGTGCTCTGCCCATATGCAGAAGCTGTACTCAAGGGAGCCATTATCAGTCAATTAAAATCAATGATGAACATGATGAAGCTCACCTATGAATCCTTCACTGGACTCACTGATGAGAAATCTGTTAATTCAACAGAAACAGAGGGCTGTTGCTGCTCAGTAAGAATACCCTACACATCCTGATCTGGTAATGGTCTCACAGGGTTTCCTCCCCAGCAGACTATACATCTTTTCCCATTCCATTTTAGTGTTTTGTGAAACTTTCTCTCTGGATTGATAATAAAGGGACAAGGGCTGAATCAGAAGTGTTTTGGGAATGTGAGAGAAAAAAAAAATTCTCAACAAAGATGTCCATAACTTCCATCCTGAGAGCGACTGTTTAATCCTGAAAATCTCTAGGATGGATTTTGTTAAAAGATTCTTAACATCTTATCAAAACCTTTTAAATCAACCTGGACCTAGGACAGAGGTGACGGAGGTGAAAGAGATAAACAAAGGGTTTTTTTCTTATCCTTAATACCACACAACACAGAGCCTGCTAGGTTTAAATCCAGCTCCCCGCAGATGCCTTCAGTCCAGGGCATCCAGCAAATCTCAAAGATGAAAGGCGGAGCTGGGGGCTGGGGGAGGGACGGTAGGGAGCGAACACAGAACCAAGTGCTCCCGACACTTCCCTGCATCACTTAAGGTTCCTGCTTGCTTAATTCTTTCTCTCACTGATCACAGACAAGCTAGAGGGAGAAGAAACAGGACCAAAAAATTGTAAAAAATACTATTTTTAAATTTCTTGAAATTTTAATACCATTAGAACAAGTTTTTACTTAAAAATGAGAATTTAAAGTATTTCTCATATGAATCTGCTTCACAGAAGCTGGAGGAAAGAGGTCTCGTTCCCATGGTAACCTTCTGCATACTCGATTCTTTTCTTTCAGCACTACTCATGAATTCACTCACATTTTAACTTCACTCAGAATGAAGATAACGCTCTAATGAATGACAGGAAGCATTTGCCAGAACTCTTCTCAAAACACCCTGAGAAGAAGCTTTGTGTAGGCATAGGCCTGGGACGCTTGGGCTATGATGGACAGTTTTGCAGTTTTTAATTATGGTTTTTAAAAATCTGAACACAACTGTACATTTCTATCTGAAAGAAAAATCATACCCCCTCCCTACAATTTTATATATAACTGTGAAGACCGAATATGCCTGGCTCATCACTGGATTTCCAGGACCTAACAAAGAATGAGGACTCCATCGCTCTGCTGTGCCCCTGAAACTGTCACAACACTGTTAATCAACTATACTTCAATATAAAATAAAAAGTTTTTAAGAAAAAGAAACCTTTAATTTATTATACAATTAGTTCAGATGTGGAGGTGAGAATGTGGAGGTGAAATTCGCCTACTGTTTTCAATCTGCTGACCTAACCAGAAACACTGTTAGCTTATCTTGAAATTTATTTTGATTACAAAATTGAAGGTTACTAATATACAATAAACTTCAAGTGTGTTCAGTTCAGTTCAGTTGCTCAGTCGTGTCCGACTCTTTGTGACCCCACGAATCGCCGCACGCCAGGCCTCCCTGCCCATCACCAACTCCCGGAGTTCACCCAAACTCAAGTGTGTTACACACTGTAAATAAAGGGAAAAAAATCATGATTGTTTATTTTCCATGGCTGACCTGATCGCAAACTTTTATTTAGTGTTGTTCTTGAACATTGTTTCCTCGTGATGAATAAAGATTTGGGGCTAATTTAAAGAAAAAAAAAAAAGAATGAAGACTTGATAACTGAATTGATTGAATCAACACTAGGTTCCTATTATTCCTCCTTGCTCCACTGTTAAAGTGCTGACTTCCAAGGAGAGGAGCAGTGGGTGATAATATGAAACAAGTATCTCCCAGGAACATGAGTTAATAACTTCAGACATGAGTTAAATTATCAGGGTCCTCACAGGGGGGTGGGCAGGGCCGAATGGCCCTAACGGCTGGCAAGCAAGGCAGGTGTGTGTGTGTGCTCCTGACACAGCATGCAAGACACAGGGCATGTAACTCAAGAACAGTTTTGCTAATCCACTGCCTGGCCAAAATTCTTTGAAAACTCCAAACCTAGAAAAAATTTATGACTTTCGGAGGGACTGTTTCCTTTTATTAGATGACAGTTACATAACCAATTCCATGACCCTTTCCCCTTGGCCGCCTGGAAGGGTGTTTTTGCATTTAACCCTCACTCGAGCTAGCAGCTCTAGCAGGAGAGCTGGCTGGGCACACTGGCTACCCTTGTCCTCGCCCTGTTCCCCATTTCCCACTCAAACAGATGGACTGTGTACATGGCATCCACTGTGGGTAGTCTTGAGCCTTTGGTGGATGCAGTTAGAGGATAAAATACCAATTATGAACAAATAAGCCAGGAAAATGTGGATGCTTGGGTGTGCTTGGAAATAGCACCAAGAATAAATTTATAGAACGTTTGAACAATATCAAGTAAAACAATAACATCTTTTCATGCTGAAGCCCCCTTTCCTATTGTGAACTCATCATTCTTGAATAAAATCAACACAGAGAAGGACATGTTTGCCTTCAGACACTCTATCCAGGTGCTTTTTAGGTAAGGCCCTCGGTATTTCAAGTGAGAATTTAACCCACAAGGAAGAGTAACATTTCCAATAAGCCCAAAAGCTTTGCATCTTCACTTTTCTTTATTAAATATGCCCCCAAAAGTTGTCTTCCTAAAAGGAGGCAATGTTTTCTATAGTTCCCATCAGTTTCAGCAGAAAGAAAAAGGAACCAGGACACAGAACTTTGAAAAACTCTAGCAGCTGGTTTCCTAAGCCATAATATCCTAAGAAAAAGGATGCCTGTCTGAACGAGGGAGACAGAATTCCATGTCTTGGCTGACATTTTTCAAACCTGCTCCAGTTTATCGGCAGCTGGCTCCAGTCAGGCCCTTTCTCATACAACCCTCTCATTCACCTTTCATCATGGATTTTTTAAATATTTTCTTTTTAGATGGCTATTAGCACTGGCCAGCAAAGTAGCCAAAGAATATGATCTACAGGGTAAACAAGTTCTTAACCTGGTCTTAAGTGGATTTGCGATGATGATAAATTTGTTCCTGCATTTATTAAAATGGAAGGAAACGAGTACAGAAGACTGGTCAACCATTAGCCCTGCAAAATGCAGAAATCAGCTCAAGACCAGTGGCAACACAGGGAAGCCAGAAACCACAAGGAAGAGGGGAACAGATGCTACGGCCCAATGGCAAGGGAGCATGAAGACATGAAAAGAGAAAATGCGCAAATATTAAACTTCCTCAATACCAAAGACCAAACTTTTCACTTTCTTCTTTTTCTCAGTCTTTATACTTTTCTCCAACATTAGCTGTATGTGATCTCTTATCTCATGAGTATTAGATAACAGTATCTATAAATAAATACACTTCCAGCTGAAGTCTGTTTTGCACTGTACCTACTATATAGCAAGCCTATCATGTACCATTCCATCACACCTCCGGAAGATGGATGCAGGGTACTGGTTACAAGTGCAGGCTCTTACAAGACCCAGATGGCCTGGGTTCAAATCCCAACCTGTCTTCTGCTAGCCTTGTAGCCTGAGGCTACTTAATGTCTCCATGACCTATTTCATCATTCGAAAAGTGGGAATAATAATAGTATGACCTCATGTGGTTCTCACGATGACTTAATGAATTAAAACAAGTGGCCAGAATGTGGTCTGGCATGAGGTATGTGCTCGTTAACACTAATTATTACTCAAGTGCAATAAAATTCCTTTCCCTCCCATGTGAATTTACACAATTCACATGTCTTTTAAATGAAGCCGCTAAGCTTTCTCAATTTTCCAATCCACTCTGTTCAAGGACAGCAAGTCTAGCTCCTATATTTCCGTCAATTAAGTCCAGGTGGGTAGGTGTAATATCATCTTGCCATACACCAAATCTGCTCAGAGTCATAGGCATACACTTCTTCATCAGCTTACTAGAAATTGTAATAGGTACTTATCAGTGACAAAATTAGAGGAGGATTAGCTCAGTTCTTCATTGGGCTTAAGAACCACTGGCTTTGAATCAAAATAGTTTAAAGTTAAATTTCTAATTATTTGAGAATTTTATATCTCATTAAATTTAAAAATGTCTTCTCACCATAAGTTTGTTTTGGGGGTCTAGGAGTCTGTTTCTGCTTTGCAGATAAATTCCTTTGCATTATTTCATTATTTTTTTAGTTTAGAGAACTCACGGTTACCAAAGGGAAAGGGGAGGGGGAGGAATAAATTAGGAGTACGGTATTAACAGATACACACCACTGTTCAGAAAATAAACAGTAGGATTTACTGTATAGCACAGGAAACTTTAAGGGCTTCCCAGCTGGCACAGTGGTAAAGAATCTTCCTGCCAATGCAGGAGACATGGGTTCCCCTGGAGGAGTAATGGCAACCTACTCTAGGATTCTTGCATAGAAAATTCCGTGGACAGAGGAGTCATGGGGTCATAAAGAGTTGAATGCAACTGAGTGGCTGAGGACACACACAGGAAGCTGTATTTGATATTTTGTAATAACCTATAATAGAAAAGAATGTGAAGCCATACCCCTGGAAAAAGTCTGCTCACAGTTCTAGAGTTCAATATCCATCTCATCGATCTCATATCCTACCCCAGTCCTTTCTCTTTCCCTTCATTATCACAGACATCACTTCCATATGAAGAGGTCAGATTCATTCCAACCCTGTGCAACATGACTTTTGCCCATTTCATCCCATAGACATCACTCCCTCAAAAGTCTCTAGAGTTTGACACTATCATTAGGTACTGCTTGCTTTTTAACCTAAACAGATAATTGTAAACGATGTAAAAGAACACCATTTTTACTGAAACCATGATAAATAATTATAAAATCTGCATGTTCTTTAATTTACATTTTAATGACAATATATTAAAATTTTGTAATTTTTAAAGTAATATTTATTCTTATTTATTTATTTGACAGTGCCAGGTCATAGTTGCAGCATGTGGGATCTAGTTCCCTGACCAGTGATCGAACTTGGGCACCCTGCATTGGGAGCATGGAGTCTGAACCACTAAACCACCAGGGAAGTCCAATTTCATGCATTTTGAATCTAACGCCACTTTACTTTTTTATTGTTTAGATTAGGACTATCCAATAGAAATATAGTGTGAGTCACATATGTGAGCTACATAAGTAATTTAAAATGTCCTAGTAATAATACTTTAAAAGTTAAAAAAAAATAGGGGTAAAACTAACTCTAATAATATATTTACCAGTATCTTAAAAACATTATCATATCAAAATATAATCAATATAAAAGTTATGAATTAAATATTTTACCTTTACATATTAAGTCCTGGAATCACTGTATATTTTACACTTATAGCCCATTTCAATTTCGACAAACCATATTTCAAGTGCTCAGAAGCCACACAGGTCTAGTGGCTACCACATAGGAAATGTATCTTTAGATCACTGGAGTCAACAGAAATTATAAAATATATGAAAAGCTTTATTATAACAACTAAGTTCATGATTTTGCTGACAAGAAGCCAAAGAAATCAAATTTTGTGACATAAATGTATAATAATAAAAAGAAAAAAGAACCATTGGCTTTGTATAATGAAAAACCTAACACAGAAAGATTCACAGAAACAGAGAAATTACTGGAAGTTGAAATTTTATACCTGTTGCCAGGGCCTAGATTGGGGAAACCTCAGACCGCCATATCAAATAGCTTCAATTCCTTCCTTAAGGAATAGAGAACCACTGAAGTTTCTTCTGTTTTAGGAGAGAAATCTAGAGGTAGCAGGGTGAAGGACAGGATACGGGGCTGAAGATTAAACTGAGGTACTAACAAGAAGGCAAGGAAGCCAATCACAGTCTACACACATGATCCACTTAAGACTAGAGGAGACTGGCAGTTCCTCAAAACGTTAAATGAAGGGTTACCATATGACCCAGCAATCCCACTCTTAGGTATACACCGGGAGAGAAATGAAATGAGAAATGAAATGAAATAAAAGAAATGAAAACATATGGTCACACAAAAACCTGTACACAAATGTTCACAGAAGCATAAGATATAATACCAAAAAGGGAAAACAGCCCATGTCCATTAACTAATGAATGGACACATAAAAAGTGGTATATGCATACAACGGAATATTACTCAGCAATAAAAATAAAGACTTGCATATATTGTGACATGTATGAACCTTGAAAATATTATGCCAGGTGAAAAAAGCTAGTCATAAAAGATCATATATTATATGATTCTATTAATATGAAATGTCCAGAACAGCTAAATCCAAGAAACACAAAGTAGACAGATGGTTGCCGAGAGCTGGAGAAGTCTGGGGGGAAATAGGGGTGAGTGCTAATGGATGTTGACTCTCTGTTTGAGGTGATGAAAATGTAAAGTTGATTGTGGTGATGTCTGCTCAACCTGTGAATATGCTGCTGCTGCTGCTGTTGCTGCTAAGTTGCTTCAGTCGTGTCGGACTCTGTGCAACCCCACAGACGGCAGCCCACCAGGCTCCCCCGTCCCTGGGATTCTCCAGGCAAGAACATTGGAGTGGGTTACCATTTCCTTCTCCAATGCATGAAAGTCAAAAGTGAAAGTGAAATACTAAAAATCACCAAATTACACAACTTAAATGCATTATTTGTATGGTATGTGAATCATTCTCTAATAAATCTCTTTTAATAAAAAGGGCAGATGCTGGGAAATGTACAGAAGGGGTAAGAGCTGATATGCACACATTCTGTTCATGGATAGAGTCCTCTTTCCCTATTTTCCCAGACAGTGAATTCTGTGTGTGTTTCACCTCTCTTCAAGAGACTCTTAGGAAAAGTCGCAAGATTTAAACAATAAATGAGAGCTGCCCTGGTTCAGGCTGGGTCAGGAGGCCCAGAGTCCAGTTGTTTGGACCAATACCCAACTCAGCCGACCCTAAAACGCCTTCAGGGAATTCCGGGCCCCTGGGAATGCAATCTGAAACCACTCGGTGGATCCAAAGGGCTGAGAGATGTGGGAATGTGAAGCATCTTTGTAGGGTCAGCAAGAGGGAATCCAGCCAGACTCTGCCTAGTCACACCAGGGAACTGGAGACAAGAGTGTCCGCACCAAAGCAGCCCTGCCCACTGCTCACACCTTCAATACAGTGACAACTGTCTGCCCTCTGCCCTCTCACCATACACACCTCCTTGTAATGGGTTCATTTATAGAAAGCTAAGAAAGGTCTGGTTTTACACCCTCCCTTGAGGTTTTCAAAGTGTTCCAATGATGGTAACTGTGTTCAGAAGAGTCAAAATGATCCAAAATCTTACCTGGTATTTGACTATAACCAAGATGCTAGCAGCCTTCAGTTTTCTTTAGTAACAATGAATTTAGAATTACAAAATACATTATAGCATGCATAATGGAGTTTATGTTTCCTGCTGCCAATCTGTAACCTATAAACCATGAGAAGTGATATTTCACCACTGTGTTCTGTTTTATACATGTACCCCTTTTCTTGCACTTATTTCTCTACCAAAATCCTGGTCCCCAACCACAAGTCTTCAGGAAAAGTATTTTGCGCTTCATGTTATTCCCCACCCTTTTTTTTTTTTTCCTGCTTCAATCCCACTTTTTCAGAACTAACAAAAACCACTTCTAAAAGCTCTGGCCCCATCATCCCATTCCTCAGGACTATCAGTGAGATCCAGCTGTCCGAATCACATCTTCGATTGCTAACTTCTAACCACACAACTGCCTCTGAGAAAAGCCCATGGACGCCCTTCTCCTGTTTCCTTTCTAACCAGCTCTGTGAGCCACTCTGAGCCACCAAGTCAGCCTACTACCTGCACTCACCTACATCTTGCAGAAGGGCAGTGCCATTGCAGAACCTTCATTGCTTCTTAACAATGTTGACAGTAGATCATCACAACTATTCATTCACTAGAATGTGCAATGGCTGTAGAGAGGTATCTACTTGTTTGTAGGGAGTTAGTCACTCCCTCGGAGAAGGCAATGGCACCCCACTCCAGTACTCTTGCCTGGAAAATCCCATGGGCGGAGGAGCTTGGTAGGCTGCAGTCCATAGGGTCGATAAGAGTTGAACACGACTGTGTGACTTCACTTTCACTTTCCACTTTCCTGCATTGGAGAAGGAAATGGCAACCCACTCCAGTGTTCTTGCCTGGAGAATCCCAGGGACGGGGGAGCCTGGTGGGCTGCCATCTATGGGGTCGCATAGAGTCGGACACGACTGAAGCGACTTAGCAGCAGCAGCAGCAGCAGTCACTCCCTAGTTTTCCCTCTTTTTTTTTTTTTTAATTTAATTTTATTTCCAAACTTTACATAATTGTATTAGTTTTGCCAAATATCGAAATGAATCCACCACAGGTATACATGTGCTCCCCATCCCGAACCCTCCTCCCTCCTCCCTCCCCATACCATCCCTCTGGGTCGTCCCAGTGTCTTCACGGTTGTGGTAGAAACAGTTATCAAAAGCTAATCTGGACTTTTAAAAATTTATTGGAGTATAGTTGCTTTACACTGCCATGTTATTTTCTGCAAAGTGAATCAGCTGCACATATACATTATTGTTTAGTCACTAAGCCATGTCCAACTCTTTGTGACCCCATGGACTGTAGCCTGCCAGGCTCCTCTGTCCATGGGATTTCCCAGGCAAGAATACTGGAGTGGGTTGCCATTTCCTTCTCCAGGGGATCTTCCCAACTCAGGTATCAAACCTGCATCTCCTACATTGCAGAGGGATTCTTTACCACTGAGCCGCCAGGGAAGCCCATATACACATGCCCCCTCTTTTTCAGATTTCTTTCCATTTAGGTCACCACAGAGCACTGAGTAGAGTTCCCTGTGCTACACAGTAAGTTCTCATTAGTTATCTATTTTACACACGGTAGTGTATATATGTCAGTGTCAATTTCCCAATTCATCCCACCCTCTCTTTTCCCCTTGGTGTCCACATGCTTGTTCTCCAAGATACATATACACTTGCCTTTGGTCACTTCGCGAGAGTAGCTCCCAACCATCTTCACTTTCTGACACAGAAGCAGGGAGGGCAGGCTCCCTGCAAGGTGCAGGAACTAGAAAAAGAAACTGCCTACTTTGGCTTACTAGAGGGAGAGCTGCACTGTGATACCTTCATAAGGCGATGGTCTGATGGTCTGGAGTTTAAAAGGAATGTGAGCAGCTATACCTGGAGGAGGGGAGGGAGCAGCTCCCGGAGAGCTGGACCACAGGATCCCCTGCCGAGGCATGTGAAGGCTCAAGTTGTCAGCAGCTTCTCTAGTTTCTCTAGAAACTGAAAATGCCTGGGCACCTGTGCTAATACGGTCAGCACGAATTTCAGCCTCAGAACTGTTACCTGTTATTACACCTGATAGCTTAACTAGACATTGTATAGTACTTCACAGTTTCCAAGTGGCTTTCTTCATCTTTCTATTATACAGTAGTACCTTTTCCAAGGGCTGTCTTTGGCTTTTCGCTATGAAAACTAAATCCCCACTGGCTACTTTCTAAAACAAAATGAAACAAAACATACAGTATAAATTCTTTCTAGGAGATGAACTGAAAAATTGTAATTCAGCAATAGAGAACTACTCCATGAGAAGCAGTTTCTCAAACAAAAGGTCATTTAGAGGTTTTATTATTTTTAATGCATCAGTGATATCATAAATAAATCAGAGGCAGTCAGCTTTTAATCTCTAGGAATTTTAAAAGAATTCAAGACCTTTGAAAAATATAATTGTATTAAGGTTTGCTTTTCCTTTATAAACCTTCAGGTTTCAATGTATATATATATATATATATTTTTTTTTTTTTTTTTAAGGTTGACTTTAAGATAAACAATAGGAAAAAAAGAAGGAAGTTCTTCATTTCCATGGAAAGTTGATGGACATATGAGGTTCTAGGTAGGAAGAGTCACCACCATGCCTGCCCTCCTTCCCCAGTGGTCTAAACGGCCTACAATATGGCATGTCCATGCTCTCAGCATTATGTGCAGACCGCAAGCCAAGTTAAACTTGAATTGTTTGAAGTGCAGCTGCAGGTATGAGGATACAGATCAAAAGTCTAACCCTCCCCTCCTTTTTTTTTCTTTTTGGCCACACCACCCTGCCAGGTGCAACTTTTAGTTCCCCAAACAGGGATCAAACCAGTGCCCTCTGAGATGGAAGCTCAGAGTCCCAACCTCCGGACCACCAGGGAAATCCCTGACCACGTCCTTCTACAGAGACCGATCAAAGGGATGTCGGCACTGTTCCTTAGATTTTCAAAACCTGGACTTCACCCTCTGCTCTATGACAGAGGGTAGTAAATTCAATTTTCTAAAAAGTTAACTCTTCAAGCATTCTAAAGTAGGACACTCTTCAGTGGTAAAATCCCGATCTGCAGGTGGATGGGGCTTCTACTACATCTAGGACCTCCAGAGTCAGACTAATACCTTGAAGCCAACTCAAGTTTTTTAACTGTTTTAAGAAGGTGAGGAAAAAAAAAAGTGTGCATATGTATCTTTTGGGGTTTTTTTGTTTGTTTTCCTGTTCCTTTTTTATTTAAAGGGCATTGTTTTTACTCCCATATTAATACTGTAAAAAAAGACAAATCAATCTGATCCCTCAGTTGCTCTAATATCAAAACTTGACAAAGGAGTATTATTTAACCCATCTAATTTTAACAGAGGGGGAAAAATAAAGGAAAAATAAGCATGAGTTATTAAAAATTAAATAACTGTACTTTCTTAATTGGAGAAGGCAATGGCAATCCACTCCAGTACTCTTGCCTGGAAAATTCCATGGATGGAGGAGTCTGGTAGGCTATAGTCCATGGGATCGCAAAGAGTCGGACATGACTGAGCGACTTCACTTTCTTTCTTTCTATAGTTCCTTTTGGAGAAGGAAATGGCAACCCACTCCAGTGTTCTTGCCTGAAGAATCCCGTGGACAGAGGGGTCTGGTGAGCTACAGTCTATGGGGTTGCAAAGAGTCGGACACGACTAAGCAACTAACACACACTTTCTTAATGCCTCAAATTATACAGTATTAGAGACAAAGGTATATTGAAAGTCCTTATGCTTAATTTCCCTAAGTCCTGGTGAAAGCATTCACCCTAATACATGAAAACATATTCCCCTTCCACCCCCTCCATACTTGCTGAGTTGATAGAGAGGGTCTCTGAGGAGCTTCAAGATTGTGACCCTGTGCATTCGCACAGCCCCATCGATTTTCAGGCTAATTCAGAACAAATGATCAAACCAACAAAATGAACACCCGAGCTCTCAAATGGGTGGCTGATAGGTTGAAACTGCCCTACATATGTGTATTTTTAAAAATCTGAATTATCTTCCAACACTTAAGAGGGGAAAAAAAACCCCATAGAAACCTTACTAATAAACTCTCTTGCAATGGCCTATTTGGATATTAATAGCACCTGGCTGAACACATCATATTCTGATGGTAAGTTAACTGTGCTATAAAGCCTTCAGTTTTCCTCAAATGTTGATTTTGGCTACTGAATATTTAAGAAAAAAAGAAAATTGGTATAAAAGGGGTTAAATTATGATCCTTATAACCATTTTACTTCAAAGTCAGTAATAGTAAAGCACAGCCCAACCCCTATACAATAATGTGAAGTTATAAGAACAGGCACCTTGTTTATGCAATAGATGTTTTTATAAAGCTAACTTGTTTTTTGTTTTTTTTGCAAATCAAGTCACTACAAATGACTAAAAAATACCCTGGATGTTTCATCTTGTAAAAAAGAAATGCAATCTGGGGGTACAAATGCTCCCCCTTAGAAGGCATCTGTGCTATGTGTCTGGCTCTTAAGCCGGTCTGTTTTTAAACACAACCAGTACTTCCTGCATTCAGAAAACAAGTGAGACCAGAAGAAACGTCCACTCCCACTGCCACAGCGAAACTCCAACAACAGCACTGTTGCCTCATAGAGTATGCGCTCTCCCCTTCCTTTCTCTGTTTAGAAATGATGCCAATTACTCTGACAATCCTGTTAGTCACAAAAGCCACGTGGAGACTAAGGGGTTCTGAAGGTGCATCCCTGATCACTTGGTCCAGAGCAGATTCATCTATTGCTTCCTGTGCAGAACTTTGCATCTCACAGACACGATGCCAAATACAGTTCCTCAAAAGATTCCACAAGAGACTAATGTCATCGTTAAGGTACGTTGATTTTTTTTTTTTTTCCATAAAGGAAAAGAACAAAACCTAGATGCCACTTGGCTTCTAGGGCACACCATTCTTCTTGGGTTTCCTTCTGCCCCCACTGGCTGTGCCATCTCAGTCTCCTTTGCTGGCTCCTCCCCCATCTTCAAAATCTCTTAAGAGCTGGAAGGTCCAAGCACTTGGTGCTTGGTGCCCTCTCCTCTGTCTCCATCCTTTCTCCAGGAAACTCATCCACACCATCGCTTGAAATTCCATCTACAAGCCAACCACTCCCCAGTATGTCTCCACCATTCAGACTGGCCCAGTCCAGATTTATATAACGAAATGCCTCTTCAGCAGTACCTCTGACAGCTCCCAGCCATGTCCAAAGGTACAGGGCATGCAGGACAAAGAACAACATCAGGACTCAATGCTTTGTTAAAGGCAAAACTACAGAGACACTAAAAAGATCAGTGGTTGTCAGGTGCCTGAGCAGAGGGAAGGATGAACAGATAGACCACTGAGGATTTTTAAGGCAATGAAAACCATTCTGTATGTTACTGTGATTGCAGATATATGTCATTGTACATTTGACAAAACCCAGAGGCTGTACAACACCAAAAGTGAACCCTAATGTAAGCTAGGACTTTGGACAATGTCAAAGTAGGTTCAGAAGTTGTTTAAATGAGCTTCTCTGGTGAGGATGCTAATAATAAGGGAGGCTGTGCTTGTGGGAGCTCAGAGGGGCTATATAAGAAATCTCTGTACTTTCCACTCAATTTTACTCTAATCCAAAACTGTTCTAAAAAATACAGTATAAGGACTTCCCTGGATGTCCAGTGGTTAAGACTCCACACTTCCAATGCAGGGCACATGGGTTAAATTCCTGGTTGGGGAATTTAAATCCTACATGCTGCATAGCAAAGTCAAAATAAAATTGCAATTTGTTAAAAATAATAACAGCTCAACAGTGAATGAACAAAGTGAAAGACATCAAAAAGCTTATCATTTTTCCAGCATCCCAATTAGACAGGCACATAATGCTTTTCCTAAAAGACCTCCAGAAGAAAGGAGAGTCCTAGGCCCCCTTCAGTAGGTGTGACATCACTCACCAGTGTATACTTGCTGACATCCACAGGCAACCTGACTCTTCTCATGAGGTTAAAATTTAACACAGGCTTCATGAGAACTTTCTTAACAAGACTCCGATCTCAGCTCCCTTGACCAGCGGTATTTCCCACAAGTTTCTCCCGGCTCCTGAAGAAAAAACTGACCAGTGGGAAAGACATAGACTCTCAATTCTGGTACCAGGGCCAGACTCTGGACCACTCTTTCATAGAGCAGGAAACAAAATGAGTAAGACTCACATAGCTTCGTGCCACATTGTCTCTCCCTCTCCTTTTCCACTTCTTGAAGCAGCTGTCCAAAACTGAGGAGTGAGTTCTCAAGTTAGTTCTTGAAGAGGATAAAGAAATTAATCATCCCGATTTGTATATGCAGAAGTAGCCCCTGATTAGGTATTAGGTCATACTTAAGAATCATCCTCACAGCTGACTGGCATCACCACCTAATTTATCCTTCAAACTGGGACACCTCTTGAGTGAGAAAAGAGTAGTGAATGATTACACCCAACTACCGAAATTAAACTGGGCCATCAAGGATGTGTAGTTATCCTAATAAATTAAAGAGCACTTCTATATACTAGGAACTACTTTAGCTGCTTTTCACGTATGGACTAATTTAATTTCCACAACAACCCAAAGAGTAGGGACTGCCATCACCTCCACTTTGCACACATGCATACTGAGAAATGACATTAGGAAGCTTGCTCGAGGTCGCACAGGGCAAGTGGAAGAGCCAGGATTGGAACCCAGACGGACTGATGACACTGCTAGTCACCTCCCCAATACTGTCAGTACCACTATGCTTAATGACATTCTAAGAGTCCCAATGTTTACAGTGTTTCAGAATAAACAAGAGTTAATTGTTGTTTTTCACAGTGCTGAGTTATTTCATTCCTGAGAATTTTTTTTTTTTTCCTCTCACCATCTAACTGAAATTAGTCCTGCCGTACCTCTGGATAGAATGAGCAGAAATAAACCCAGCTAGAGCTAGCAAGCAGCTGGCCACTTAGGTTTTGCACGTGTTGCCTGTTCTTGTTATTTGCGGTAGTTATGTTCTATAAAGTTACTGTGAACACTGAATTAGCAAACACTGAACCATTACTCCTAAGCAGAAATACAGAGATTCCTATAAGCCTCTGATCACAGAAGTTTCATCAACTGATCGATACATAACCTTTGATTTCTTAGCACTACATTCATGCCAACAGCACTGTCAGTTATGCCTGAACAAAGGTTATCTAAAACACGTTTTCTCCGTATGATACACTGCAGTCTTCCTGCACTTGGGAACTCTACACAGTGCTTCAGCACTACACGTGAGGGCCATTTTAAACAGCAAAATCACCCACCTCAAAAACCCATAAAAATGCAAAAAATGTGGATTTAAATAGACCACAAGTCTGAATGACTACAAGAGCACAAGCATTGATTTGGCGTTACAAATAAATTTTAGTGGGAGGCAAATGAACAAATATGGATACCACAAATAATAAGTATCAGCTCTTCATGTCCCTCACTCACTAAGGTACCAAGCCTGTGATACAAAAGCAGCACAGAGACTTCAGTTCTAGCCAGCAAATCTGAGTACAAGTCATCAGTCAGACACCCACGACTTGATGGCTGTGGGTAACTTACTTTAACCTCCCTCTGAGCTGTCTTTCTTCAACTGTTAACTAATCCTGCCCCAAACCTTCTCTTCCTTGGGTCATGTAAGAGCGATTTCAGTAGCTTTCAATCTTGAGTTTTATTTTCCATTTCTCATCGTTCTTCACTACCAAGTCTTTACAGAGCTAAGTTCCCATATTTGTCATGTGCTATGGAATTCAGGCTGGGGCTTCCCCAGGGTCTCAAGATGATAAAGAATCTGCCTGCAATGCAGGAGACCTGGGTTTGATCCCTGGGTCAGGAAGATCCTCTGAAGAAGAGAATGGCACCCACTCCAGTATTCTTGGCCTGAAGAATTCCATGGACAGAGGAGCATGGGAGGCTACAGTCCAAGGGGTCACAAAGAGTCACACAATTGAATGACTAATACTTTCACTTTCACTTTTTTTTTTTCTTGGAGTCAGGCTACACAGAGCAACATGGTCCTGCTCTAACTAGCAAATGAAATATGATCTGTAGGTACAGAAGCTTCTCAAAACTTTTCACTTAAACTTCAATGAGAGGGGAAAAAAAGATGCAGAATAGTGTATATCATCAGTATGCTACATTTTTTAAAAAGGGGGATAGTAAGAACTAATTTGCATTTGCTTGAATTTCCATAAAGAAATGCTGGAAGCTGAAACAAGACATCTAATACATTAATAGGAAGTGAAGGGTTAACAGGGTTGACAGAGAGAGGGAGTGAGCAGGTGTCTCCGAATACAAGTAGGTATCATTTGATATGGTTGTACTTTTACACCATGTCAATATATACCTTATTAAAACCACAATGAAATATCCTTTCCTATAAAATAATGAGCCAAGAGTTAAAGGTTCCAGGTTCTAGCCTTACCTCTGATTCTAGTTAGCTGTGAGGCCTGAGGTAGTCTGTGGGTCCCAGAATAGGATAGACGGCCTCTAAGCTCCCTCTCTATCCCAAAACTGCACAGAAGTAATCAGTCACAAGACAAAATAAAAGAGTAAACCGAGCTTGTACCAAAGTGTTTACTAAGAGAATAAATTAACAGCAGGTGAGGTCTCTCTTAGCCAAGCTAACATGACTGACATGTTTTACAATTTCTATCTCCTATTTCAAATAAATTATCTGAATTTTTAAAAACAAGATAGTAATCATGAGAAATTTTAACAAAACCAAATGTTACCTAAGGACATGATACAAAAGGAGTTCTTAGTAAAACTGAAGCATAAATGACTTTCCCTTAAGCTAGATTAACTGAAGGTGTCCAAATCTCCCAGATTTGTAAATAATTCAGAAGCAAGGAAACTGAAGAATTATGCACTCTAGCTAGAAGTATGTTCAGTGTTTTGAACCAAGACATAACCCAGACTCTATTATTTTTCAAGTAAAAATCTTCATATTGTAGTTAAATGACCAACTTAATATGCTGTAGAAATGTTTATTAAGTTCCACTCTGTACATCCCAATTGCCCATTCATTAAAGTTACCAGCAAATATAAAATCAATAATAACAAATGACTAGTGTGGGACTTCTACATATAGAGACTAGGTTGACTTACATTTGACCTAAAACATCTATTAACAAAGTACAGCATGGGGACGTACAGCATGGGGACTATAGTTAATAACATTTTACTGTATTTTTGATAGCTGCTGAGAATGAAGCTCTTAAACATCTTTATCACAAGAAAAAAATGTTATCACTATGTACAGTGATGGAGCTTAACTAGATTTATTGTGATCACTTCACAATAGTTTATACGAATATCAAATCATTACATTGTACACCTGAAACTAATATTATATGTCAATTGTATCTAAATTAAAATTAAAATATATTAAAGGTCATTAATATATTAAAGACCAGGCTTCCCTGGTGGCTCAGAGGTTAACGCGTCTGCCTGCAATGCAGGAGACCTGGGTTCGATCCCTGGGTCGGGAAGATCCCCTCGAGAAGGAAATGGCAACCCACCCCAGTATCCTTGCCTGGAGAATCCCATGGACGGAGGAGCCTGGTGGGCTACAGGTCGCAAAGAGTCAGACACGACTCAGCGACTTCACTTAAAGACCATTAATCTTAGGAGACTAATATGATGAGGGAGCATAAGGAGAGACAAGTAATTAAGAGTTAGAGAAAAGACCCTTCCCTGGTCCCCCCACTGCAAGGTCTTGCTTTGAAGGGTATCCTGTTCTCAGGTTTCTGTACCATGTGCATCTATCCCACCAGATCACCAGGACAAAGATTTTTGCCTGCCATCTTCACTGTTGTACTTCCAGTGCCTAGCATGTTGTCTGGTACACAGCAGGTCCCCAATAAATGACATTAAAGACAGTTAACTCTAAAATACTTCATTAAAGAATAAAGATGTAATGCTCAATAAAAATCTCATATTCAGAATAATGCCTAGCTCCCCAAGAAAATAAACCCCATAACTCGTGTGGAACCACTCATTTAAAGTTCCTAAATAGAAGAAACTAGGCAGAGGTCACCCTGGCTTACTTTAAGTATAGGAAGAGAAAAAAATGGATATCTACTGTTTGTCTTCATTTAAGACTCTGGCTATTTTAAAGACTGAAAGAAAAGTAAAACATCAGTGCATAATAGTGTGGACAATAGGCTATCATTGTATTTTTTAAATAATTTATTTATCTTTGGCTGTGCTGGGTCTTCACCGCTATATGGGCTTTTCTCTAGTTTCAGCAAGCAGGGGCTACTCTCTAGTTGCGGTGAGTGGGCTTCTCATTGAGGTGGCTTCTCCTGCTCTAGGGTGCGTGGGCTTCAGTAGTTGCGGCACATGGGCTCAGTAGTTGCAGTTCTCAGGCTCTAGAGCTCAGGCTCAACTGTTGTGGCACACAGGCTTAGTTAATCCCCTGTATGTGGGATATTCCCAGTTCAAGGATCGAACCCAGGTCTCCTGCATTGGCAGGTGGATTCTTTACCACTGAGCCACCAGAGAAGCCCTATAACTGTATTTTAGAAATCATACTTATATATGCAGAGAACATCTCTGGAAGCTACATCACAAACCAGCTGTATGGGGGACTTCTCACTGCATACCCTTTGGCAGAATTTGAATTTTTCACCAGGTTATGTATTATTCTGGGCAGTAGTGGGTGGGATGTCTCACCCACTGTCTGTTGGATGAAAGCAGAGCAGCCTCCTCCACAGGAATCAACACCAAGCCAGCCCTTGACGAGGACATACAAGGCTCACGAGGGAAAAGCACACAGAAAATGTCAAACGGACCACAGACGTTCTAGACAAGTCGAACAGGTATCATGTCAAACTTTGCCTACTGCTCAATCCTAGGCTTGTTGAAAGAAACACATCCATTGAGATTATCAAAATGCCACGCCACGTTTCCCCAAATGTGGTCAGTGTTCAATGGTTCCCAGGGGAAGGAAAAGGCAGCCCTGCGTCATCTGTTTTTCATAGCTTGGATGTTCACTCTCAGAAAACTGTTTCCATATATCACCCTCGTATTAGAGGATTATTCACATCTCTACTTCCTCCAGGCTCTCTTTCCCACATTCAAAAGACGCAACGTGTACATTTTTTCATACCGTCCCTGAAAGGCTTTTTACTATAACCAGGCTCTCTAATGGAAGTCAGATTTCTGAGCTTAAGCTGGCATTTGCAAAGTCCACCCTCTGTGAGACCAACCTGCCCAAGTTCATATGCTGTACAGAGAATATACTGTGTAGAAAAAGCACTGATAGGAATAAGTAATTCTCCAGTGTGAGCTGTGATAATAGACTCACAGCAGGCTAGGACCTCAGTGACCTGGTTTTTGATTCTTCAGTTATTCCCATCACCATTAGCTCGCTGCTTATGGAGCAGCTGACATGCAAAGGGATGAAGTGATCTTCCTAAGGATATTAGGAGAATTCCTTATTCAGGCCTCAGGAAAGAGAAACGTGTTCAATAAAGACTCATCTTCAATGTTGGGAATTAAGTTCATGCCAAGAAATTCTGCAATAAAACAAAGGAAGACAAAGTTCCTCCAGTTTGAACATCTAAGTTTCCAAATACAGAAGGTCTTCAAGGAGTCCAGAAGAATCTGTTGTATTCAACAGTATGCAGGGGAAGAGTTTATGGAGTCTAAAGAACTATACTTCCCTCGCTAAGTTGGAAATGATACCTCATGAGCAAAAAACAGATTGCTCAGTCTACCTTTCAGAAGTATCAATAAAATAATACTCTGATCTTTAAATGTACTAATAAATTGGTAAAATTCTGATACTCTAAAAAAATTTCATTCTGGTCACAAAAACTGTTCTATGGAAGTAAACTGGATATTAGCCAGGAAGACTAACAAAGAAAAAGGGATTAAGGGATAAACAAAGGTTAAAACAGAAATGATTTTAACACAAGTGAGCTCCTGGGACAGCAAAAACACAAACAAGGTAAATTCTTAACCCGTATTTAACATGAATTCTCAAGCAACTCAGATGCTCCAAAATTTATACATACAGTAGCTAAATCATATAGGTTTTTAAAAAACCTTCCTCCTAAAGTTTTTTAACTTAATGCCACTTAGTGAAATCCAAGAGAACAAATTCACAGTTTAATCATTTCTGATCTCTTTGGAACTGGACAGATGCAAGGAAAATTGCAACTTGTTGAGAACGACTTTCAAAGATATCCTGGAAAACATCTTATTCCTGGCAGATTTTTCAAAGATATCTGCATGCACACACAAATACATACCTAAGTATCTATATAACTAAGTGTCATGCATCAAATAGACACGCGATAGAAGAAAAGTAGGAGTTACATGGCAGGACAACTTCAGCAGATAAACACAAACACTACTATTGTAGCCTGTTCTGGTTGTTCATATCACTTCTCTGCTAGAAAAGAAATTCCAATGAACTCCCGATATACAGACAGTTTTCTCGCTACAAAGGGACTTTTGTTTGAATCCCCCACAAGTGACAAGGTCAATCTTAACCAATCTTGACATTTCTATGGAACCTTTCCACCAAATTTTTTTCCAAGTTCAAATCATTTCCTGAAACCTATTTGAAATCCAAAGAAAACACTTCATAGATAAAGTATAGGGTAAATTCTTTAACAAATGCCATTCATGACACACATTTTCCTCAGTATTTTTCTACAAATATACTTGCAAAATCTAAAATCACAAGGCTTGATTGTGATTTAATCCACATCCTTAAAAAGTTAGACTCAGAGTATGGTAATAATACACTGAATTAATATTTAAAACTGTGTTCACCTGTATTCCTAGCATATGGAAAGTGATTTCAGAATTTTTTTAATAAAACCATATTTTCACAGCTTTTACACAAGTTGACATTTTCAAAAGTTAAAACATTTTACCATGGGGTTTCTCTGTATTTACATAACTAACTAAGGGATAAACAATTCTTTCATTTAAGTCCTAAGAAAGACTTGCAAACTCATTTTTTATGAAAGTTTATTTTGGAAACATTAGTTTTTCAAAGAAGCAGAAAAGTATAATCTGAATTCAGACAGCATTTCCCAAATAAGCATTTTCTTTTCTTCCTTGGAGTTTACTATAAGCAACTTGGATATCTTTTTAATTTTACTGTACTGTTGAATGTTGGGGCATCTGATGAGATAGCAACTATGTAGGGCACTTCTGTAATCAACTGGCTTATTTCTAGAGAATACTGCAACATTTCAACCATGGAGAAGCATTCAGATACTGCTTATGATAAAGATACCGGAAAATACCCCTCACTTAGAGAACACTATCCACAGGGAAATGACAAGCCAATGATGTCTATGACATGCCTCGGAGCTGTGTCAGACAACTGGATGCTCTTTGCTTTTAGGTATCCACATTCTAAGGGGTCAAAGACATTCAAGTTGAAAATGCGTCTCATCACTCTCCACGACTAGCTTCATGGGTGATATATATCAAAAAGAGCAAATCCTAATATTTTTCCAGATAAGTAATCCTTAGCAGAAGCCCAAAGTGAAATTTAGTTCTTTGGGCTGAAACCTTAAACATACTTAGAATACATGTAATTTTGCAAACATGGTCTAGGAGAATGCATTCTAAAGAAAGAAAAAACTCACTATGAGTTTCAATTTCATTTAAGTAAATTATCTTAAATTTTCATAAAAGTAATTGGGGTCTCAGTCTCCTCACCTGCAAAAGGGAAATGATGGTGCATCACAGGACACTCTAAAGGATTAAATCAGATAAAACAAGAATTGTTGGAAAAACACACAATTGATGCCCAGAGGCTGAAGAGTAATGCACAGCAATTAGAGGCAAGATCCCACAATAAACAAGCAATCAGAAAGCTTGAAAGAGCTTGCTTTTGAAACATAATTCATCAACCATCTTCCTTGTTCTTAAATCAAGTGCTAGATTTAACTTGGCTAAATCACAAAGTTTACATTAAAATCTTTTCCATCAGCCAGAAAAACTGTGTGGTCCTGTGCTTGTTTAACTTACAACTGGCAAAGTCAAAAATCCATTTAATGGTTCAAAATCCACAGTTGCAAATGCAGTGCAGATGAAATACAGCAACTAAAATCCAGCCATTGTTTCTTTTTCCACAAAGTTCTACCCTAGTTTAAGATTGATAACTGCTAGTGACTAAGCTTGGTAACACTTTCGTCTGTCCCAACCAGGATCGTTAGCCAAGTTTAAATCTCCATGTGACAACTCAGAATCCACAGACTCTTGGAGCTTGCAAAAGCAATGCAAAAAGGCAAAAAAGTACATAATGGCCCAAATGTCTGCAAAAAATAACCAGGAGAACAGCCTGGTTGGCAGCTGGAGCATGTCAGGGCCTGTTTTGAAGCCCTGATCCAAAGAATGTACTACACACAAGGAAACACCAGTCTGAAAAGAAGCAAATAGCTCAGCTTTTAATCCTAAGTCATGATTAATACACTTTATGATTAGGGAAGAATCCATTTATTTTGAAATCATTCAATGTCAAAATAAAGATGATCACTACATGTTGCAAAGCTCGCCACAACCGTCTTGAATTATAAACATGCACACCATTGCCCAAGAGTCTTTACAAAACAAGACCTATTCTTTAACCTAGTCCTAGACCAATGCCATCAGAGGCTAATACAGACAGGACGTACGATATATACCAAAGTCAATAAATACAAAATCTAGAGATAGTTCAGATTACCAGATTAGATGATCAAAATGACAATAACAATATCAACAAAACCATTGCTATTTGAGAGCTTACCAAGTATTGAACTAACCCCTCTACATGTATTATCTCATTTAATTCTATACCAACCCAAGGAGGTTAGATATACTATTATCCCCACTAGACATCAGGAAACACTTAAGATTTAGAGTTAATAAGTACTTGCCTAACATATTACTGAAATGGCTATATATATATATATATATATAAATTTGTATTTTTTTTTACATCTTGGCTGTACCACAAGACATATAGGATCTTAGTTCCCCAGGGATCGAATCCATACCCTCTGCAGTGGAAGCCAGGAGTCTTAATTGCTGGACTGCCAGTGAAGTCCCAAAATGGATATATACTTTAAAGTTTGAGGCTTTATTTGTGCTGTACACCTACAAAGCTTAATAATAATAACAAGTTTGAATATAAACATTCTAGTTGAAAATTATAAAATGTTACCTAACTTGAATTAATGCCAGTCACCATTTGACAAGAATAGGGTGAAGGTAGCACGTATGCCTGGTTGCCAGGGTTCCAAAAGGAGAGTTAGGGCAGAAGCCTTCAGGTGTCAACAATCAGTATATCCTTGTTTCCTGTACGCTGGCCACTTCCTCACCTGGAGCTGGGTCTCCTGAATCTCTTGATCCAGTGTTCATCTATTTCGCCCCACTGCTGGGTTGAAGTGAGGTATCCTCCAGTGGTGTGGAGACAAAAAGGGAATCTGGGCTCTGACTACAGCTCAAATAGGCTGTGACGAAAACTCCTGTTTGTAGTCACACCTTTACTCCAACTTCATCAATTCCTGCACCTTCCAAAGGTGCTGGGTTTAAATCTGGTTCCCTCTTGGCTTTCTTCACTCCCAATTTAAACTTTCTCAGATTACCTGAAGTAATCACTGCGAGTCTTTATGCTTTTTTTAGGTTTCAAAATATCATTCATTGCTGATATCTCTTTCTTGGTTTTGTTTAATTTTCTAAAAGCTTTTGTGCCTTTGTGCATTGACTATCCCATCATTTTTAATGGGATATCAGAAGGGAATAAACGTTAGAGCACATGGCTACTCAGTCATCTGCCTTCCATTAACTTTTACAGAGACTTTAGATACCCTCCCTGCTTTTCTTCAGTCTTAACTAAAAGGACTGGATCTACTAATAAAATATTTGGGGGCTCCCTGCCAGTCAAGTGGTTAAAACTCCATGCGTCCACTGCAGGGGGGCTCAATTCCTATTTGAAGAACTAAGATCTTACATGCCGTTCAACATGCAAAAAACAATTAAATTTTAAAAATAAATATTTGTTGTCTTTATGCCTCTACTTGAAATGATACTTAAATAATGACTATTTATTACTTCAGACACTGGTTATTAGTAAAAGCTGAATAATGGGGACTAAAATACCCACATTATTGTAGAGTTCTTGAGGTGAATTTCAAATTAATTTCTTTGTTGATTCATCTCAGAATAGAGAAAAAGTCATCATAAAAGTAACTTCTGAATGTCACTGTCTCAAATGTCAGCTAAAGATGTTTGGTTTTAGAAAGAACAGTTTTTCTGTTACATCTGTGAAATCAGGCAATTGCTTTAGTTACCAAAAAGCTTTGTAAAGTTGGTACCAAATAAAGTTGGTAAACTTATACTGGATATTGTGGAAGCAAAGAACATTTGCTAATGAAAAACAATGGCAATAGCCATTACTTCAGGGCAAAACTTAAACAGGTTCTACAACGTAAGGAATTCCATACTCTCTGGCCAAGTTAAATTTAATATATTTTTCTTTTAAAATTTAGCTTTATGAACTAGTCAGGAAAGACGAAATGCTAGTATTAATACTACAAAACTTTTGATAGTTTACTATCGATGTCTTCAAGCTGACAATTCTAATTACCAAATAGAGAAAACACTGCACAATATAGATACACTGTGCTGTTACTCGAGTAAAATGTCATTTTCTGTGTAATATAGTCATTTTATAAAATAATATTGAAACGTGCATTTAACAGTATCCAGGGTTCCATGATATTTTAATTTTAATATAATCTGATTAAAATTAGATAAAAGAATCTTCTGGAGAAGCAAGTTCTGGGCGAGTCCCATTTTGTCTGTTTACTATTACCGTAATTTACTTCTCCACACAAAGCAGAAACTGGAGAATCTGGCATTAGCTGCTCATTATATGTTGGGAACAAATTCAGTTCCTCAGGACACAAAAGCACATTGATGGATATTTTTATTCTACTCGGCAGAAATTGAAGACAGCATAGTTTTAGCTTTCAATTACTTCCCAAAGAAATACCAATGTTTTAACTTTGTAATGAGAACAAGAAAAACAGCATGTCCCAAAGTTCTTTAGCAGCATAATTTTATAGGTTACAAATAATAGTATATACTATTATTGAAAAATGTAAAAGAAATAGCATAATCTAGACATTTAGAATGAAAACTCAGAATTAAGATTGAAAACATATTGTGTTATAAAAAATCAAAGAGAGTTTCATCTAGTCTTCATTTTGCAGAAAACTTTTTAATACAGAAGACCTTACTTAGACCTTAACCCCATAGCAGTGGGGTTAATAATTTAGCCTTACACAAAAGGCAATTTCCTTTTCTGACAGTATCAGTCCTTTACCATCAGTAGAGCTTAAACTTAAAAACAAGTGTAATTAAGATCAAATTCTGTCCCAAATTCATGTAAATTAATCATACTTGGTCTTTTTCTATTAATGTGACATCTAGCTATAAATTACTGTAAATAAACAGATATGTGAAAGCAGAACCCCACCCCCCCAAAAAAATCAAAACAGTTGAAAGTGTTAGTTGATCAGTCGTGTCCTACTCTGCAATCCCATGGACTGCAGCCTGCCAGAATTCCTGTCCATGGAATTCTCCAGGCAAGAATACTGGAGAGGGTTGCCATTTCCTTCTCCAGAGGATAAGGATGTATACAAACAGACGAAGTATGTACTATATGTGATGTTTAATAATGAATTAAGTATTCATTCCTAAACAAAAGATATCTAGTACTACATTTTTTCATGGGATGTTTAGGGTTTTAGGACATCTTTGGACTTCAAAAGACAGAAAGCCATGAACCCAGGGAGATTTCCTGCATCTAAGTCAGAGGGAAATGGGCACAGTCACAGCGGGCAGGAAGTAGATCCACAGCTGGGAGGTCAAAGACTCTGCCTTAACACTGACCAAGGACATACTGGGACAGGATTTAGCTCTTAATCATCCCAAGAAAAAGAAAAAAGCCACACCCTTTGTAGGAGGGGTCAAATACAAGACCAGTGGGATTCCAACTGCCTCCCCGTGTATGCTTTTAAAGAAGGTTACAAAGCTAACAGCTGTCTGGCCTTTGGCACTGACACAGGGGGGTGACAGGTAGGCATTAAAGAGAAGGGCAATTCTCCACAGTCAAGGGGTTTGAGAAAGGTCCATGCAGTGCTTCTTACCCTATCTGCTTCAATTTTGCCCCACCCTCCAGGTTCCTTAAACGTTTCTGTGCGGAAATTCTGACCATGGCTTTCCTTTTCTTTATCCATGCTTCTCAAGGAGGACACAACTAGCATTTGGGTGGGACAATTCACGCTTGTCTGGGGGCAGTCCTACTAACATATCTGGCACTTTCAGCCCCCATCTACCGATGCTAGTACAGTCCCAAGGTCACTGGAGCAAGCAAAAATACATTCTGAATGCCCCAAGGAGGCAAACACAACGAGCACCACCAGTTCAAAACCAATGCTACAAGCTCTAGTATCTCCTTTAAACCCACAGTGCCAAGAACGTACACGACTCAAATCTACATCTTGTGTCAAGATTTTCCTGGATTTCTAAACTCTTTCTCCTTTCAACTAGACACCTTCCCCTCATGCTCCACAGTTATTTTGCGCTTGCCCCAAATTGAATTCCCTTATCTCCCTCAATAAGCCTCAACCTGCTTTTCTTACACCCTGGCTAATAAAACCATCATTCAAGGTCTGGGAGGCAAACAAACCTCTTCCTCTTTCTCGACAAGTCCTCAGAATTGTAAGTTCTAAATATCCCTCAAGTCCTTTCTCTTAGGACTGCTATCAGATTCCCATCATCTCTGGCTGTGTTTAGCAATGGCCCCAAATTTTTCACCATCTTCACCTCCTCTCTAATGTAAACACTGTACTACTATCATCTCCCAGGCCACCAGTTCACTTCCCAACTTAACTGCTCTTTGTGCCCACCCAGCCTTCAGGAAACAGAAAAAGATCCTCAGCAGGAACACAAAAGCCTTCACCACCTTGTCTCATCTTCGCCTCTGATTCTCACCAGGGGCTCTAGGCCCACAAACTTTAGCTTGACCTAAATCTGCCCAACTGGGGGAAGCACCCTAGTCTAGGATGCCTCTGCACACACACTGGGGAAGCTCCACTGGCAACCGCTGACCAGTGAGAACCAAGAGCCACAGGGCAGATGCTTCCTAGCCGAAATGCTCTAGAACCCAGGCATCTGGCAGAATAAGAGGCTCCACATGTATTGACTGAAATGAACAATTCTTTATATAGAAAATTCAGTAGGAATATCCACTGACAAATGCATACACCCAGAATCAGAATGGTCTTGTCTGTTTTCATATAATGTCATCTTACATAGAAAGGCTTCTTGGTGACACTTACTGGCAAACAGTGAAGAACTCAAGGAATTTATAAGGAGGACCAGACATCACACTATTGAGTCAAATGCTGAGTATGCAGTGAGCTCAGTCTCCACTAAATATCCCATCACCTACAGCGACAATTTTTCATCAGGTAAAAGTAAAGCAATGAAGACAGTCTTGATTATGCCACACTTAATAATGCCACACAATCAGTAATCAGTTTAGACATTGTTCATTAGTTTAGTCAAGGAAAAAAATGAAAATTGTATGATTTCTTAAGACTGGAAACTCTTTCATGGGTAGCACACTGAGAGTCACTCTTGGAGCCCAAATGCTGAAAATTCAACAAGCAGGCATTACATAATGACATAAGTTTTGTAAATCTTCTGAGCACTTTGAATTTTAAAAAGGCCATATTTAAGCCTTCCCTGGTGGGTCCGGTGGCTACAATTCTGCATTCCCAATGCAGGGGGCCCACGTTCAATCCCTGGTCAGGGAACAAGAGTTCACATGCTGCAACTAAAGATCCCGAACGCCACAACTAAGACTCAGCACAGGTGAAGTTGCTCAGTCATGTTTGACTCCTTGCAATCCCATGGACTGTAGCCTACCAGGCTCCTCCGTCCATGGAATTTTCCGGCAAGAGTACTGGAGTGGGTTGCCGTTTCCTCCTCCAGGGGATCTTCTTGAACCAGGGATCAAAACCAGGTCTCCCACATTGCCAGCATATGCTTTACCATCTGAGCGATCAGGGACTCAGCACAGCCAGATAAAAAAATTAAAATAAAATTTAAAAAAAACACTGTATCTAAAATGAGTGTTTCAAACTTAAACAAACTTTTGTAATGTAAGTTATTATGATACAGACATAGGATTACCATGTAGAAGCTAATCATTCTTAGTTGAAATATAACAAGAGATTAAATTACACAGGTAGGCATCTCTCCAAACTAAAACACTGCATTTCAAATAAAAACAGAAAAAAAAAAAAATGTAAAGGATAAAGATGTTTCTTTTTTATCATTTAATGGAGGTTGAGATGTTTTTGTTTTAAAAATTAAAAATAGACAAAAAATGTCCAGAATAGCCTCTTAATTATAAGTTACTATCAAAATGAAAACATTTAGATAAAATCGTAAGAGATTTAAATTTTGTCAGGGAAATTAAAATAATAAAATGTTCATCTATAATTGAAATGAAATGACTTATTTCAGGGTTAACCAATTATGCTTTTTTTTTTTAATCTCCATTTTATAGCTAAGTTGGAGAGGTTCAGAAACCTTCTCAAGCCTAACCTACTACCTGCTGGGGACCAGGCTCTTTCTAAATCACGCTCTGATACATGAGCAGTGTGATCAAGGACCCAGAACATCCTCTGTTCAAGAACTTGCTGTTACTCAACAATCAGAATTGACTAGCAGCTTTCTCGAGAGCCATTGATAGGCTGTGAGAAGTGGACTCATGGCCACACAATTCAAAGAACAGTTCCAAAGAGGAGTAAAAATGTCCACCATGATTTTCAGAAAATAAATTCTAATTAAAATCATAACTTACATGTTATAGTTATCAAAACAGTAATAATTCTGTGTAGCAATATAACTAATATAGAGATTTACTGTCATAGTTAAACCAAAGTACAAGTTAAAATGAAAGAGACTCTTTGAAATCTGAACACCTGTCGAACCAGGACACACCATCTAAGGCTCTCCTTTTGTTCTCTTCACTAAAAGGAGAACGATTTTTCATTTCTCTTAACAAAATGGGCATTCTCTTAACAAGAATGGTGCCCCCCAAAAAAGCAATGGGCTGAACACAAGCAACGACTCAGGTTCTAAAGAGGACTTTTCAAGCTGCAGCACATGTCACCACCTGCACACCACAGGCCTTTCTTCTCTAAGGTTCAACGGGTCCTCTGAACATGAATTTTTAAGTATCCGTGTCAGACACAAGATTGCCAAGATCTTTTCTTGTGGCAGAATCTGGCTTCAGAAGTTGTGTAACTAGCATAAAATACTAGGAGCACTCACTGATCTGACCATGAATCCCATCTCTGCAGTAGCCCAAACTCACACACTAACCTGTTCATCACAGAATGTTCAATCTTGTAATTCCAAAGGAAAATCTATTATACCTGCACACAGAGATGGAGCCAGGAACACCTTCGCATTACCATCACTGCCTACCTGGCTCTGTCCTAAAGTGACAAATGAACAACGTCGAGATTCACCAAGGACATTCACGCCCTTGTGGCAGGTCCAGCCTTTGTGGGCCCTGAAGCCTATACAATTCGGAGGCCCTCTAAGAAGAAATCAGGCACTACAGCAAATATTTAAAAGACGCCCTTGCAAAGTAAGCAGACTTAAAGTTTAAGCTTCACAAGTTGAACGATAAACCTACCTTTGACTCAAATAAAAAACTGCCAATATTCAAGCCATTTTGACCACCCAAAACAGCAACTTTGCACCGCTCAATTTAGTGCACTGCTGCACAAGGCTCCAGTAGAACCATGTAGCTCCTCAGGGCAGAAGAGTTCACAACTGAGGTACAAACTGAGCTTCCTGCCCTCATTAAAAATGTAACAATAATGAAAGCTCTTCTAACAGTGCTTATGGAAAGTGAAACAAGGAAAACCTACAGAAATCATTATGGACACTATGACTGCACTTTAAAAATAATATATACATATCTTAACAAAGCAAGAGTGTGAAAATGTAAACAAATAATTTTTGTATTTAAATGTTATGATCGTGAGTTACTTTTCTCTTTTCCAACTAAATGTTGTTATATTACTGGCATAATTAAAAAGGGAAAATAAAAGGGATAAAGTAGGGAGAAAAACAAGGAATATGGAGACCTCAGATACAAACGTCTGCTGTGTCGATTTACTATACACTCAGCATCTATTTACACATCAGCAATTGAAACAGACCTTAAAATTTACTTCAAGGGACAAAGATAAAAGCCGATTGAACAAATGAGAGGCTTCACACCTCTCCTTTTTAGAGAACCCAGATGTTTGTTAGTAAGGAATATCTAAAGGCAAATGAAAGTGAACTTACTTTTTGCTTGCCTCACAGACATCTGTAATATTGGAGAAAAGATGGTGACTCTCGGTTTTGGTCATCGTATCACTCAGTGCTTTAGAATTTTTAAACATTCGTATCAAGATCTCCAAACTGAGTAAATATGAATGTTCAGAGGATATGACTTCAAAAATAGCCTGAAGAGGAGGAAGAAGAAATGAATTGTTAATTCTTTCAATTAAAGAATTTAAATCGAGCTCTCATAATTCTGCTGTAGGAATAACAGTATTTTTAAAAATGCAAAACTGTAAGTATTAAAAAAAAAAAAAAGTACATTACCAAACTACTGTCTTTATACAAGGCACATATATATACCCAAATTTTGAGAAGCACAGTCACTGCCTAGAGTGTAAATAGGAAAATATGAAAGCACTTGGCATCCTGAGGTCATGTTTTGCCAGAGGGCAGAATCTCCGGGAGGAAGCTAGGGCAGGTCGTAAAACCTCAGGGTGACATTCATTAACCTTTGGGGTCATCTCCTCCAGCCCTGATTTCAAAGCAAGCTGTTCTGGGACAGTGAAGATTTATGGACCTCCCTTGGGATTCAGAGACAATTTCTCACAAATCCATTTCTTCCCTCCCCTGTGGGTCCTTTCTCTCCCTGTGTTTTAATTCAACTAATTTGTAGTTAATATGAGCAAATATTCTGGGTGTATTAAAGAGCATGACTGGACCTACCCTCAAAAGGTTCTTATCAGCCACAGGAATTCTTTTATATAAACTCATACAATCGAAAGTAATTCTGTCCAATAAGCCACTCTTTCTGCCCTCTTCAGTGTCTCAAGAAGGAGTGAAGGACCCTCAGCAGAAACTCTTGGTGTCAGGCATACAGTGGTGGTTCACCTGATAGGCCTTCATTAACGATGAAAAGCTAACCCACATATGTGGAGAGATACCAACGCCCTGTGTAAGGAATTCATCTCGGGCCTTAACAAAATCAGATTCTCCTAGAATGGCCAGGCAGAGAGAATTCCTCCTCAGGGAGGGGTGAACATCCTTGCAATTCCCATCCTTCCTGGAGATCTTCCCTAATAACAGAGCCATCATCACCTTGGCCTCCAGGGCTCCTCCCCTTAGGGCTTGGCCCAGAGGGACCCAGAAGAGTCTCCTTATAAGAACTAATGCTCCAGCTGAGGTCAGGTGGGAGCAGGCAGGTGGATGCCCCGCTGCTGGTGGGTGGGCCATACTCTGTAAATCTGTAAATACTCTGTAACTCTGTAAATCAGGTTAGTGGTGCTAATCTCATTGTCCACCTCTATTCTTAGCATCCATAATCATTTAGGTAAGTCTTACTTCAACCTGCTGATCTAACATTGGTTGTGTTCCAGGGACTTTAAGTGATATAACCATCCAATGATTATGTCATTAGATGTAAAGACAAGGACGTTAATAAGAGTTTCATTTAACTTGTATCTTGTGTGATTCTACTCAATTAATAAAATTATCCCCAGGAAATGTAATACAGACTAAAGAAAGTTCACTCTTCCTGACCAAAAATAATGGATTTCAGGTTGTTGATGGATATGGTGCCTTGGAATGATTAAAAACATTTCAAAGTAGGGGCTTTTGTAATCAAATCCAAAATGTGAAGATTCAAACAAAATGATATGATAAACTATACAGAATCGATCACAGGAAAACATGAGTATGTGGTAGTTTAATATACTACATTTAATGTAATAATTTAAAACATCCTGCAATAGAAACATCAACTACTTAAAGGCAAATCACATTAGATCTGTTAAATATCAGTATAAGAACAGAAATAAATCATAATTAGATTTGCTGCTATCATTACCTTTTTATATCACAAATCTGAATAAATATTCTCAAAATGTAAGGGAAATGGAATAGATCTAAAAGAAAAGAAATATTCTAATGGGATCAGGACCCTGGAGAAGCTCTTGAGCTGTTTATGTCACAATGTTAACAGTAAAAAAAAAAAAAAAAATACCGCCTACCATCCATCATTAGGAGAACATATTTTCTTTATAAGTATTTATAGAATGGAATACTATATAGTAGTTTGAATAAATGACCTAGGTTAATATGTCTTTACATGGATAAATCTTAAAAACAATGTTAAATGTAAAAAGCAGTCAACCAAAACATACGTTCAGAATCATATCATCTACCTACATCTTAACAGGCACATACAAACATATGTACATAAATAGATGTAATACATGAACAGATGGATACACATAGATCCATAATTATAGTCGTCTCTAGGGAGGAGAGGAAAGGAATGAAAGGAGGAGAATGTAAGACTTCTATTTTATTGAGAGTCATATTTTCTTTAGAAAAATTAGAAAAATTATAAATGTAATAATTTTTAAAATTCTCTGTGATGTATACAGCAATGTTATACACTATTCTGATTTTTTTTTAATAGTCCTATAATTCACCCTTATATTTTTGTGTTATTGCAAGCCAATGAAATAAGAAAGGGGTACTTCATGTCCTCTATGGAACTTATTTATATGCATATATATGGCTAAGCTTATTTATCTCCAAGCTCATATGCATAAGACAGAAAGAAAGTGCTTTGAGAACTTCAAAATATTATTACAATGAGCAATTTTCTTAAGCTGCATTTACTAAATTTCAAGTTATGAAACTATTGCTATCTGTTCTATTTTTTATTAAGCAAACGTGTTTTGGTATAATTTTAGATTTCTAGAAATCTTGCAAAGAGGGTTCAGAGTTTTTCCACTATCGTCCTTTTTCAGTTCCAGAATCTAATCAATGTCTTTTCCGTTTTTCAACATATTTCTTCCAATGTAAATATTATACCTGGACTAGGTGCTTTGTTAAGTTAAAATGACATTTTGTTTTTAGTTTTTGTTTGCTTAATTGCTCAGTCATGTCCAACTTTTTGCAGTCCCATAGACTGCAGGGTCCTCTGTTCATGGGACTCTCTAGGAAAGAATACTGGAGTGGGGAGCCATTCCCTTCTCCAGGGGATCTTCCTGACCCAGCAATTGAACCTGGGTCTCCTGCATTGCAGGCAGGTTCTTTACAGTCTGAACCACCAGGGACTAGGTGCTTTGTTAAATTAAAATGACACTGGGATATTTTAAATTTTCTTTTCTGGGAGCTTACATGTAATTTTATTTGACAATAATCACATAACCTTTTTGTAAAAAAAAGAAAAGAAAATGAATACGCTGTCAGAGGAAAATGCTCAACAAAACAGGTACCCCTGAGAATCCTAAAGAATCTGCTTGGTAGAAAATATACCTTTTGAAACTTCCCTGGTGGTCCAGTAAGACTCTGTGCTCCCAATTCAGGGGACCCGGGTTCAGTTCCTGGTTAGGGGACTTGATCCCACAAGCTGCAACTAAGATCCAGCACAGCCAAATAAATTAATTAAATTTCAAAAAAAAAAAATACCTCTTGTCGCTTTCTTTCCTCCTGGCTAACTGTTTGAGATAATCCATTTCTTTTCACCTAGAGCAAAAAGCAAAATAAAGTTGAGCTCATTTACTTTCATAAACAACTTATTTATTATGTAAGGCATAATTTTATGCCCTTCAAATATGAATTAACTGCAAAATGCTGAATTCAGTACATAATAATTTTGAGTCTCATATCCCTCAGATGACATTTAATCACATTAATAAATTAGCATAGTACAACATTAAAGGAATTAAAAGTGTCTAGAACACTACCCAATGGGTTTGAGTTAATTTGTTCTGGTCTTAGTTCTGGCTATTCCTAAAGTACTTATGGAATTAATCTCCCAATTCATAAGAAGTCCCTGATAATAAAAGAAAGGAAGCCACTGCCTAAGTTTACTGCTTAGAAATGCTGGTCAGTGATATAGTGTCCTTATTACATTGACAGTGTAATTTTAAAACTATGTGAACCCTCTGTGAAAACAGAGACTCAACGGAACACCAATGCTCTTTATAAAAACCCAATCAAACAAGAAAACACAGTCCTCTTGGCCCAATTTCAACAGGTTTTGGGGCGTATTTAATTTTGACAAATAAAGATGTTAATCTGATATTCTTTGATGAAGCAAGAGTACCTGCAAGAGCCAAGAATGCCAGTACCATACCTGGAATAATGCAGTTGTGTCCCTCGTTGAATTCCGAAGTCCTTATCTCAACTGTTATACATTTCTACTTGATTACTGCAGTTCCTACCAAAATTCAGTCTCTAACTCAGAACAGAGGTTGAATTATGAACCCCATGAAGGCAGGACCTGGAGTCTGTTCTAATATACCTGGCCCTGAGTCCAGCACGTGAAAGACATTCATGTTTTTCAGTTAAAGTTTAATTAACGAAAAGTAAGGCATGTACACAATACCAACCAATTAGATCTTGCACTTAACAGAAGAGCAGCAAAAAAGGAGAATGTCCTCCCCTTGTGTGAAAAAGCAATAGCAATAAAATGCAACAGAGGTCTTCAAACGTTTTGCTATCTACTTCCTAAAAAAACTAAAAAACCATGTTTCCTTAGACCCATTTTATGTTGACATTTCAAATTTTCATCCAAAATTTAAAGAATCTTAAAGACATATCTTCCTCTTGATTGTAAATCTAGATATTTTAACCATGTGCTATCATATTCTTTTAAATGGGTCGCCAAGAGTCAGACACGACTAAGCGACTTCACTTTCACTTTTCACTTTGATGCATTGGAGAGGGAAATGGCAACCCACTCCAGTATTCTTGCCTGGAGAATCCCAGGGACGGTGGAGCCTGAGACCCCATAGGCTGTCGTCTATGGGGTCGCACAGAGTCGGACACGACTGAAGCGACAGCAGCAGCAGCAGCAGTGGAATATAAAAACCATGATGACAATATCCACCATCATCCATTTAAAACATATGGAGATTTTACATTATTCTTCTTTCTCCTTGAAAACCCATTTCTATGTCAATTTTCCCTCCAAATTTCCTGATGTAATTCTGTGTCAGAGCATTTAATTAGTCACTTTAGCATATTTAGGGCATAGGTTTTTACATTTAATTTTCTAAAATTTCTTGTGATCAATGAGCTTTAAGTATAAAGACTCTTCTAGATTGTATAATCACTACAAACACCATTAATAATCCATAATCAAAATGATGCAATTATTTCCAATTTCAATGCATTAAGCACTAAAAGTAAAATTTTACTAAGAATGCAACTCTGAGTGAGACAGGGATAGGGGTGTATGGTGGCTTCATTAAAGGAGGTTTTGCTGAAACCAATATTTCAAATTGACCCCATTTTATTTTGTGCTGTGATTTAACATGCTGACACAGGGCATCAAACACCAAAGTAAGATTTGAGATGGGCTTTCTTTAGAAAAATGGCAAAAGGGGTAACTGAGAAAACTGGAATTTGGACAACAAAATCTGGTGTAACACTTTAACTGCAGACACACTCTCAGTTTTACAGAAAAGAATGCCTAGGAATTGAGGATCTGGAAAATGGTCCCCTTAAAACTATTCCTGCCCACCTCGCCTGGTCTTGCTGAATGCAGGTGTGTGATGTGTACCGCAGTGTGAAGACTACTGGTATACAGTTCTTTACATGGTGGGGTCAGGGAAATAAAGACAACTATATGTTACTGCCTTCAATCTGGTTGTTAGAAAAGATTATAGAGAGTAGTACAATAGAGTAGAAAGAGTCCTAAGTCAATAGTAAAATCAACAATCATTTACTGACTGCCAGGAAATACGCCAAGTATTTTATATCCCTGTGATCACTGAATCCTCAGAAAAACTCTAAAAAGCCAATACTATTCTTATGCCCATTTCCCAGACAGTAATAACAACAAGGATTCCAGATCACATAGCTAACAGATAAGAAGGCCAGGATCCTCATCCAGGTGTACCAACTCAAGGGCTCCTGCTCTTAATCATGATTTTATCAGGGATAGGGGACCCCCAGTTTTCCATGAAGGCACCTTACTTCTAAGGTTGGGTGATTGTCACTAATGATGATCCCTTCTAATGCCAGGTCTGCACCAAGTCTCCATATGTTTGTTGTCATTGCACATATCACGGAATGTTCTCAGCCGTATCTACCATGCTGACACTGGGTCAGCCTGTCAGCAAGAATTCACGGTTAAAAAGACTTCTTCATACATTTTAATAAGGGAGGAGACTGGCCAAAAGAATGAAACCGTTCAGAGCTGCTCCCATTTGGTTAACGTTGAGCAGGAATTTCACAGGATTTCCTGCCTGACTCAAAGCCCAGCAGATCAATATCCTGGCGCTGTGCCCACAGTCTTGGCAGGTGATGTCACCAGCAAGAATTTCCACGCCACCAGCATCTCCATCCACAGCTACTACTGAGTTCAAACCCGGAAATCTTAAGGGGAAGAAAGTAAAGCATGTGGGCTTAGAGACCTACCCAGATACAGCTAGGTCACTGAGGGATTAAGAATACCTCTACCTATCAAAAAGAAAAAAAAAAAAATCCCCAGCTAAAGTAGTTGTCCTTCTGAGGGAGAAGAGAGAAGGTAGTTTTGAAAAAGGCAAAACACTCATAGATAGAATCTTTCACCAACACTAATAAAAAATGATCAACATTCCTTTAACCAAGAAGTCATCAACTAGAAACGAGTAGCCCATACAGAACTGATCGATAAAGAAAACAAAAGGTTCTAGAAAGTACATTCTTGGGTTATAATTAAGAAAACTGACACATTCAAGGATCCAGAAGGCCAGGTCTGGAGTTATGACAAGCCAGCTCCACTTGGCTGACTGCCAGACCACGGCTTGGGGCCCGGCTGGACAGGTTCTTCTCCGGAGCCAAGAGGAAGCTTTTTGTCCACCTGAGATCTTCCATATGCAACTCTAAATTACACAGTACCTGAGAGCAGGTGCCTGGAGGCAGAAGATCAAGAGTGGGCAAGAGGATTTCAGAGACTGAAGAATGTGGAAAACGAAACCGGAAAAAGAAGGGGAGAGGGGATATATAAGAGGGCCCCACAGAGACTGGCAGAAGACAGGCAGGAGAAAACTGGGGAGAATGAAAACATAGAGCAAAATGTCAAGTGGAAAGAAACAAGGAAAGAAGGGGAGGAAGGGAGAGAGGGAAACAAGGAGAAAGACTGTGTGCAACGATTTTAATAGTATGTATCTCTGGAAATTTTCTATTCAAAACCAATGACCTATTGCTAAACCGAAATAAAAATCACTGGTAAGCCCAGGCTTTTCTTTTGCACAAGCACACAAATATCTGTGTAAAACATATGTTTACAATAATATCTACAGTTTTTACATTTACATGTTTTCTGCAGTTTGCACACTTTTGCTAAGAGAATTAAAATATCAACTTTATCACAATTCTCCAAGTGTTCTCCTTGTTTTCACGTGTGGAAAAGATAATACACCAGCTTCCAAAATGGGATTCCTATTCTGTCATCTAAAACGAAATAAACTAAATCATACAGGCTCTTTTTTAAAACTTTTTACATATGTATCTTGTGGCGGCTCCAGCCCAGCACAAACAGGAACACACTGACTGCCAAGCAACAAGCCCTTACAACTGTCTTCTGACCTCACTAGAACTTGCTCATTGCTTTATTTTTCCTATTTAACTATATCATCAATAAGTACAGTTACAAATGTAGTTGAATGAAACATTAAGTACTATACTCAGTTTGAGGTTCTTGGTTTTGTACAATCCAACTAATTCACAAAACTGTTCAAATCTTGCCATGGCAGATTCTATACTCTTAGGAGAACATGTGAATATATGTTAATATCTATTTGACATATACGACATATATTCAAATAAAAGTGGATAAAAATTAATTCAAATAAAACAAAACTGTAGCCCACAACTACAGTTCTGACATATGTTAAAAAATATGAACATATATTATGTGACTTGTCAAGGCAGTGAATGCAGGGAACTAACTAATCTCATAATAGTTCTAAATTAATAATTATAAATTATATTTTTACTGCTGTAATTGGTATTAAAATTCTCCACCTATGATTTTTTGTAATCAACATATTTTCCATGTTCAAAAGAGACAAAAATTAATGATTGCCTAAAACTAATAAAGAACAGTAGGAGATACTTCTCCAATGGATATACTGTCTAACTGGCCCCAAGATACAGTTTTTGAAATTTAAGGTAAACTCCCCAAAGGATAGATCCAAAAGTTACTCCACCTAAAACTGATGCCAAGTTACTCTGAGAAAGACAAATATCATATGATATGACTTATATGTAGAATCTACAAAAATTACATAAATGAACTTATTTACAAAATAGAAACAGATTCACAGACATAGAAAGCAAATTTATGGCTACCAAATGGGAAAGGAAAAGGAGAGATAAATAAGGAATTTGTGATTAACAGGTGCACACTTCAACACAGAAAACAGATAAACAGCAAGGACCTGATATATAGCACAGGGAACTATACTCAGTACTTTATAATAACCTATATGGGAAAAGAATCTAAAAAGGAATAGATATATGTACATGTACAACTGAATCACTTTGCTCTACACCTGAAACATGACATTGTAAATTAACCATGCTTCATTTTTTTATGATTAAAAAAATTAATAAAATGGATTCTAATTTCCTTCATGATCTTTTGCAAGTCTGAGCTTGTTAGATGACTATCTCATGAAGGAACAAGTAGGCTTTAGGCAGTAATTCCACTTCTGCACTCATCACAGCTACAGGTGATTTCACCTTGTGAAAAACTGTCTTAAGAAAACCTAGGCAATGTTCCTTGGCCTCTGACGCCATTGACTACAGTAGGTAGTAAAAGCCAGGTTCTCTAAGTCTCTAAAAGAATCCTGAGGTTGCCATGTATAACTAAGCCTATCTACAGGATAGAGCCTGCCCTGTAACTGTGTACAGAGCCAAGAGGAATTACCCCAGTCTCTAGGCTGATGGGATCATTTTCTATGGGGTAAACAGGGATATGACCTCAGGCCCTCTATGACTTGACGTTGTTTCTATATAGATAAGATGGGTGCACATTCTTTCTCTTTTTCCCACCAGCCAAAGAAACCAGAATAGGAGGGCCTGCAAAAGACTGACCAACCAAAGAGGCTCAGAAAAGTAGTCAATTAAAAATGAGATCAGATATTTATAATCCAAGTTCACTCAGGCTCCATAAAGCACTGATGTCCACTGAATACCCACTGGAGCTAAGACCTTCAAACTTAAGAGTTATCCATTCGCTGAAAACCAGCTGGTTTATTCATGCCTCCTGGTGACTTGCTATTCATGGGCTTCTATTCTGGAGAGTTCAAGTGGGAAGAGAATGAATTGCAAAGTAAAATTATACCACTAGACACAATCACTCCTAGGTCTTTTCTACAGACTTAATACAAATTGAACAGTCCCGGAATTTCCAATGAGTTACGAGTTCTTTCACTTCAACAACATAGAACAGCAGCTCTTTGAGAATATGCTTGAAGTTCCTAAAATGAAAAATCTGCCGAGAGCCTGAAACCGTCTTCTGAAAATAGCCCCCGCAGGTTGTCTCAGGCCCTGCCGCGTCCACTGAGAAATCACTGAGACACTGTCCACCTAAGTCACAAGCTGCTGCAGAACACCCATACCAAGGGCCAGAAATCCAGATGATCAAAGATGAGATAACTGAGGTCAAGATGGGGACGGTGCCATATTTTTAAGGAGAAACAGATACACAGATCACTATTTTTTAGAATAATGAGAGGTAGAAGACAATGGCCCATTTAATAAAATCATATGCTTAATTTAAAAAGATCTCCAGTGACATGCCAGGGATCTCATCATTTGTTCAAAACACCAGAGTGCCTCTCTCATCTACTGCTGTTAAAACAGTAAAATTCTATAATCTTAAAACTATAAATTCTATAAACTTAAAACTGAAAATTCTATAATCCTCACCAAAATTCTTGAATCTCAAGAAACAGCAAGCTCGCCAGCCTCCCAAAGGTAACTTCGGGTCTGCTAAAACTGTGGCAAACTCAGATAAGGCAAGGCAGGGCTCGGGGCTTTGACCCTGCAATGGCCTGTGTCACCCTCTATAGTCAGAGCCAGCATTCCTGACTGAGTCCCAGCTACTTCAATACAGATATGAGGCAGACAGTACAGACCACAAACAGCAAGGTCATTAAATAAACTGCTGTGCCTTGTAGAATTTAGGAGACAAGAGTACATGTGTTACTTTGTAGCCAGCCCCTGTAAACCAGCATCCTTTATTTAGCCAGGACCTGATTCAGAGTTCTGCTGGTTCCTCTTGTATTTCTCCAACTACTGATGTATCCAATGCTTACCATGCACCAGGCATGTTCTTTCCATGCATCTAAACCTTCTAACAATTCCACAAGGTATTACTACTGCTGTTTCACAAATAAGAAAACAGAGACAAAGGCAAGTTAAGTCATCGTGAGCCCTAATAAGTGGGCAAGCTGGTATTCAACTCAGGCGTGCCTGCTGCCCACAAGGACTAACTTCTTTACACTAACTTCTCACACTTCTGAATTTCTTCGAGGTGTGTGTGACCCGCAGCTACCCTTCCTTTAAACTAAGGTCCCCCCCTTGGATACCTCAGAAACTGCCTCCCCAAATGAATTCTCAGCTCTTGCTCCAGAGACAGCTAAGCTGTTGGCAGGGTGCCTGGCAATTTAACTTGTTGATTAGTCCTGACAGCCGTGGAATCTCCACAAATTCCTCTACTTGCGGCTCTCAATACCATTCACTCCTCTGTGCGCTACTGAGCCTGGACCCAGGTGGACTCAATCTCTATCCCCCAGTGAGAGAGAAACCCACTTCTGCTTTTTCTATCAGCAACCAAGGGGAGAAAATGAGATCAGGACATACATGAAAAGCTAATGTCACAGAAGTAAGATAAAAAGGAAAACTGGTTTTAGGGGGAAAAGGCAATTCTATAAAATTATTTCATAAAAGGTGAGCAGTTTTTAAAACTGGAATATTTAATAAAATACTGAGGAAGAGACCAGACTAATAATGGTGGTGAACAGTGGAGGGAGTTGGGAATGGCGGTAAAACCATAGCAACTTTCAGTCTTATTGTGTTCAGTTTTGTAATAAGGTGAATGCACCTGCATTACCTTTGTAATTTAAAAATGACTATTTCAAAGAACTTAATTTAAATTTTGTATTAAGAACAAACTAATGACTAACTAAGGGGAATTGGTTAAAAGAACCAAACATTAAAAAAAAAAAAAAAATCTACCTATTTGATGAAAAATAAATATGGGCTTTACAAAGGTTGTTATGGAAGAAAGTTTAATGACATGAAAAGTCATTCACAGCGTTGTTAAGAGAAAAAAAATGGGTTAAAAAACAGCAGGTTTATTGATGAGCAAATATTTACAACATTATTAAAGGGAAAATATGAGCAAAAAGACAATATTATTTTATTCATTTTTGCTTAAAGGAAGAGGAAAATTCTAAATACAGATTAAGGGGAAAAAAAGTCTGAAAAGTTATATACCAAAATATCCACAGTGACTACACGGGAAGGATTTCAAACAATTTTTATTTTCTTTTTATCTATTGGTAGTTTTTAATTTTTCATTAATAAACATCTCTTAGCTTTGGAATTAAAGCATCGCTTTTAATAAAAACTAAGTTTCAAAGTCTTCTCTCAAAAAAAGAAACAAAGCAAGTAGGGTAGGCAAATGGAACTGTTTAGAGATGCCAACAATACCTGCATTTCTTAGTTGCTGCCCACAGGAAAGCTCATGAGAGGTAACCATTCACAGATAAAAGTAGCTAAGATAAAGGCAGGCAATGAGAAAGGTTTCAGTCAAGCCCAAACCAGGCAGTGGCTTATGAGGCAGTGTTGACAATGAGTGATGACAGGCAGGTGCGCAGATGGGCGAACAGAGGAGGACAGAGCTAGAGGTGCATAACTGACAGTGAAGCCGATGACACGTGGCGAAGGCATGAGTCAGGAAGGGGCTGACGAAGGCAGAACAGGTCTGAGCGCTCTTCTTGCAGAAAAGGACACCTGTTTATAAAGGAGGTGCCAACATCTTTGTTGCCATTCTGTTTTTGCTTGTTATTTTTGTCAAGTGGCAGATGGATAGGAATGATCACCTCCAAACAGTAAACTCCTTAGAACAACACTGACACTGAAGTTAGTTTTCTAGATTTGCAATACAATCTAAACTTGAGCAAAACTGGTTTCAGAAAAGTGGGTACTAAAGTGAACTGATGTTTTACATGCAATGTTCAAAGCACGCCAGATCCCAGTGGACAGGAATTACCTTATATGGAGGAGATCTGAGAAACAGGCATAGAATTACCAATATTCTCCCATTTACCTATATTTCAAGTTTCATTTTCAATTCAATTATTCAAGCAATTATTTTATACTTCTATTGTTTTTATTTTTGACTCTTCACCCATCTAGCCCATCTAGATTTAGTCATAATCTTTAGAGAGCACTTTCCTGACCTTTACTGCTTTCCATGACCTCTATCTGTGTCACTCATTTCTGCATTTTGCCCTAAATTCTTTCAAAAACATCACTTAGACCTTTCATTTCTATTGTCTCCTAAACCAGCTTCTAAGTTCCCATGGAGTAGGTACTGGCTTTAGGTTTGTTTTGTTTGCCCCATTCATCCCGATGCAGTGGAATACACATGAATTTTGGAGTCAGATACTGGCGTTTCCAAACTACAAACTTATAATCACTTAGTGAATGGCAAAACACAGCCCCAAAATTTCTGATTGTCATCTACGTCAGGGTAACAAAACAGAAAGGACAGGACAGAAAATACCATAGTGCACTGTGTGTATTAAGGGTAACTTCTACTTTGTGAAGCTTTTGTTTGACATACACAGACACGTGCACCCATGAACACACATACTAGGTGATAAGTAAAATGTATTTCTCATTATGTTAAGCTACCGATATAGACCATGGTTGCAGGATAACTCCACCATGTGTAAATTCCCAGTAGATATGTCAGTCATGTCACTTTACACTCTCATTCACATGTAAAAGGAAAGCTGTAGTGCTCAGAGATTCTGCAGAAGCAGCAGCCCAAGTGGCCAGATTTCTCATCATGTGGGAGGTCAAAACAGATTGGAACAGGGCTGGTTAAGCACCTGATCAAATAACAGTAAATGTTTAAATGACCTATTTAAGTGGGGGAGGGGGGAGGGGCAGGATTAGTGTCTAAGTCTATATGATTCTCTCTTAAGAAACTCAACAGGTAGCTATCCATGGAAGCTGAAAGAGTAACATGAGGAGGGCCAGGACATGCTAGGTAATCTCAAGTCTAAGTTACAAGAAGTCAGAAACTGTGTGTGTGCAGGAGCTTTCAGGAGAGCACACAGACCAGGCGAAAAGGGAAAATAAGAAGACAGCCAACAGGCCACTTCTGAGATGAAGTCACGTTATTAGCCAGGTACCCACCTGATGGAAATGCGGTTTCTGCTCTTTCAGGGCCCTAGGTACATGTCCGTTATTTAGACAAACTTGAAAGGCTCTGCTCCAGGTAACCTCAAGACCATAAGAAAAACAGTAGGAGAGTAACCATATTTGTCATCTCAGAGTCTCAGCTGCCTCAATATATGGTGGAGAAACAGCAGTCACCCTCATGGTATTGTCACAAGGATGATATAAGCTGAGTGAAATGACCTAGTTCAACCCCCGGAGCACGGTATCCTCTGCAAATACTGGGTTAATACTTCACCTACATGTAAAAAAATTAATATCATGATGATCCAATGACAGGTCCCAGAGCTACAGCCACCCTGCAAGTCAGCCTCTACACTGACTGTTCACACTGAGACCAGCGGAGTATGAGTTTAGCAGACAGCAGCCATAAACCTTTGTATATCACTACCAGAAGCAGGGTTTCCTGCTGCCCCAAATGGGTACTGTTCCATTTTTATTATTGCAGTCAGATGAGTAGTAGAGTTTATCTCCTACACCAAAGGGGAAAATAATCTTCAATTTCCTTTCACTGGCAATAATACTTCCTTCTGCAGAAGCTGTCCACTGGCTATATAGTCCTTATGCCCCCAAATAACAGATATATAGGTAACAAATGCCAAAATGATCCTAAGACAGAAGAGTACAGATTAATCATGCAGAAAATCAACAGGCTTTAAGTATTCTGGATAAATCAAACAAATTTAGAAACAAACTTTTAAGCACTAGCTCCATATTTATAGATTCAGTAGTAATTTCAATGACGACAATTTCTCTATTCAATCATCTTGGAGACAAATGGCTCTGTGGATGTGGAATGGCCCCATCACTGGACCAAGAGAAGAGACACCAGAAGGGGACATCTTAAGGTCAAGAGGGCAAACACAAGAGTCTGATGGATGATTTCCACAAGCCCAAGCTTAGTACTATAGAGCTCTTCCCCGTAGTTATTCAGAACTCCTCAAGCAACTGAGCTGGGACTTTCCCTGGTGGTCCAGTGGTTAAGAATCCACCTTGCGATGCAGGGAACATGAGTTCAATTCCTGGTCGGGGAACTAAGATCCTATATGCCATGGAGCAACTAAGCCCAAGCACCACAACCACTGAACTGGCATACCACAACTAGAGTTCATGAGCCTCAATGAAAGATCCCACGTGCTGCAACTGAGACTAAATGCAAATTAACACATAAAAAAGTAAAAGTAACTGAGCCTTCTTTCCTTTTACTCTAATTACACTGTATTCCTATAGACCCCTATTGTTCTTAAATGCATCCCACCCGCCTCCCGAAAAGAAATTATCAAGTGGAGGACAAGGCTGTAATTTAATTTGATTTCATAGTGTGCAAACACCTAACATAGGTAGTTTTAAACTATGAACATACCAAATTTCCTAATGTATCAAAGACATTTATTAAATCCAGGATGTAGCCAAGCAAATGTCAAGAACTTTTCTTTTAAAATAAAAATTAAAAACAGTCTTCCACATAGTCCCTAAATAGGAAACTTTCTGGCTATTTTAACTGCTGGGTAACTTTCTGTTATTTTCACTTATGGGATTAGGTTTTGTCTTCATTCATTCACTCATAAATTCATCACAGATTTACTGCAAGCCTACTGTAATTCAGGCACTGTTTCATGTGTTAGGGATAAAATAGAGAATATAACAGATAAAAATCTGCCTTCATGGAGTTTTTATTTCGGTGGGAAAATATGGACAATTAATAAGAAAAGTAAATCACATAGTATGTTAGAGGGGTGTCAGGAAGAGGATAAGAAAAGTTAAGGAGGTGGTAGTGAAAGAGTCATGTGTAAGTTGAGGAGACAGCAAGTGCAAAGGTCCTGAGGCAGAGTGCACCTCGCCCTGGAGGAACATCAGTATAACTGAGCAACAAGCAAGACAGAAGCAAGAGAGGAGTTCAGAAGAGTAACCAGGGGCCGACACACAGTCTCACCAGCCTCTGTAAGGCTTGGTCTTTAGTTTGAGTGGAGTTAAGAAATCACTTAGCACTTCAGAAAAAACATGATAACTTAGTACACTGTAACAGGATCACAAATCAACAATATAATTATATAGCTGCTGTTTGGAGAAGAGACCTATAGGCACAGAGGCAGATGCAGGGAGCTGAGCTGGGAAGCACAGGGGACAATGCCCCTCCATGCTGACAGAATGGCAGCAGCAAAGCAGCTCTATTCTGAAGGTACAGGCAACAGGCTTTGCACCAAATTGGAAGTAGGTTATGGGAGACAGAGAAATGTGAGGAATGGCTCCAAGGGTTTTAATCTTCAAGACTGGAAAATGCAGTCATTATTTGCTGAGGAAAAGAAGAGATTGTGAGAGAAGCTGATTTGAGTGGGAGAGAAGGGAGTGATCAGAAGTCACCTTTTGGACAGGTTAACTTTGAGATGCTGGCTGCTGCTGCTACGTCGCCTCAGTCATGTCCAACTCTATGTGACCCCATAGACGGCAGCCCGCCAGGCTCCTCTGTCCCTGGGATTCTCCAAGCAAGAACACTGGAGTGGGTTGCCATTTCCTTCTCCAATGCATGAAAGCGAAAAGTGAAAGTGAAGCTGCTCAGTCGTACCCACTCTTAGCAACCCCATGGACTGCAGCCTACCAGGCTCCTTTGTCCATGAGATTTTCCAGGCAAGAGTACTGGAGTGGGGTGCCATTGCCTTCTCCTGAGATGCTGGCTAGATACCAGAAATGAAGTTGGAGATCCTTGTGTGATGCTCAAGGAAAGGTCCAGTCTACAGATAGAAACCTAGAGATCATCAGATGCAGATGATGTATTTAAAGCCACAAAACTAGAAGCAATCAACCTGGGAGTGCAGATCAGGGAGGAGCCCCAAAGATGGAGCCTTCGGACTCCCGTCAGTTAGTGACTGGAAGAATAAGAAGTACTCACAAGGAGATCAAGAAGCTCCAGGTGCACTGACTTGATCTCAAATCCCCTGACCCTCTATCACCTCAAAGGGTCTGTGTACGTGATGTTTCCCTGCCTGGGACTCCTCCACCCTGCACCCACCCCCTCCAACAACAACTCTGCCCTGACATTTATCTTGCAGCTGATCAGATGGCAGCTTTCGTCACCTTCTTTGCCACCTTCCCTTGACTGACAGCAATGTGCCCAAACAGATGCCCTTCCCCACAGGATCTCAGAGCAGCACAAGCACAGCCTTCATGGCAGTCACACAGCAATTCTGCATGTATTTATGGGATTATTTGGTGTCTGTCTTACCAGTTAGGGTGTCTGCAAGGACAGGAAAGCAGGTGGGGTCTATTTGTACTCCATCACCAGTGTCTAGAATAGGGCCCTCCATAAAGAATAGGGGAATGAAGGAATCCTTGATCAACATCTCTCTCATCAATTTTCTGTTAAATGAAATAAGACCCTCTTTGTGTGGGTCCCAGGTCAAGGTTTTCAGTTGAAACATCTTTTGTACTTACGCCAACCAAAATAAAATTCCCTTGTGCTCATGTCCTCCCACTTTCTTGGAGCACCTGTCTCTTCTGCCCCCTACCTCCCCTTGGGGCCTCAGGGATACACACCCATATTTTCACAACCCATTGTTCTCCCCAGAGAATAAATATTGGCACATAAATTAGAGTACTTATTTGCCCTTACTTACTAAGCTCAAGCCAGAATATTTATTTTTATTCTCAATCTCTATATATTTCCAAAAAGGGTTATATAGTTCAAGTTCCACCATCACTATTATTGAGAAAAAATACCATTTCTAATAGTGATATGAACAACATGAAATGCACTGAGCTATACTGATGTGTCCCCAGTATTTGGAGATAAAAGAAAAAACACTCCCAAACTGGAACTGAAAAAAAAAAATTATAAACACACACTTCAAATATATATGTGTGTACATTTTTCTAAAGAGAAGGTCTGTGGCTCATAGCTTTTACCAGATTCTCAAAGCAGATAACAGCTCCCTAGAAAAGAACGATGACAAAGTGCACTTCCATCCTACAGACTAACACTGAGACTAGAAAGAACACTGAAATCATCATGTATAGACATGAAATAATTAAGAACAAGTTTTAATATCTGCACAGGCTTCCTTGGTGACTCAGTGGTAAAGAACCCACCTGCCAACGCAGGAGACTTGAGAGACATGGGTTTGATCCCTGGGTTGGGAAGGTCCCCTGGAGTAGTAAATGGCAACCCACTCCAGTATCCTTGCCAGTAAAACCCCATGGACAGAGGAGCCTGGTAGGCTACACAGTCTATGGGGTCGCAAAGAGTCAGACACAATTTAGTGACTAAACAACAGCAACAATATCTGCACAGTATATTATTTATGTAAATGCATATATTCTTTATTTCTTCTCCTTACATGTATATACATGGATTTTGAGAGGAGTGTTACCAAATTGAGAAGAAATTTCTCTCCCTAGAGAGAAAGGGAAAGACTGGGATTGAAGATATGATCAAGAGAGACTTTGGTCTTATCTGAAATGATTTAATTTTTTTTTTTCATGGAGAATGTGTTAAGCATTGCTTATATAGTCAAAATTAGCTTTCAAACATGTTAAGGGAATACCTTAATTTAATTGTACTCAAATGGCAAGAGAGTAACAGAGCTCTGTCCTTGCCTCAGACTAAGCAGACCCCAGCTCCAGCCCTCTTGGCTGGACCAGGATCTCTGCTGGAGGTCTCAGGTCATGCCCACATAGACCTCCAGTTCTGTTTATAAAGATACAAACACTCCAAGAGACCTATTGTCCAACTTAAAAGCTTGCACCAGTACACACCTAAAGCCCTGACTGTTTACATGGTGAGTACTGAAAGTAAGCCAGATGTGAAAAATGAGAATTTTTTTTCTATTTTTTTTAAACATAAAAGATAGATATGATAAAAGACATTAATCACCATTTAAGGTAAAAAAAATAATTTTATGAGGCTGCTGTTGCAAAAATGTAAATGGAAAACTCTATGACTAAAGAGATTATTTTAAGCAGCAAGTCACTGAACAACTGAAAATTAATTCAGACAAGTGTGAAAATGTAAGGGGAAACGATGAAAATTTCAATGACCTCTAAATACTTTAAGCATTTCTGCAAACAGAAGGATATTCAGGTTTATTACATCTGCTGAGCACTGATTTTCAGTAGAAAACAGTCTGTCTTTTACAATAAACATAGTATAAATTCTAAAAGAATAAGTCCCACCAGATGGAACTGCTAAGACTCCAAAGTGTGTTATAAGTATAATGAAATTATACTTATAATCAAATAGCCAGTTTTCAAATCATCCTTTCTAGTTCAGCAGTTCCAGAAAATCATCCAGAGCAAACTATGTGTGTCTTAGGAGCGAAGTCCAGTACTCAAGAGATCAAAGTCCTAATTCTGGTTACAAACCTAGTTGGCCACACTAGGGACAGCCGAAGACATACCTCACAGAACACGTACAGAAGCAGTTACAGAATAAAGTGTTTAAAATTTCTGAGCACACTGAAAAAATATGCAAAGCGAGCAGGATTACTGAGAAGTCGCCTGTCAGCAAGTCCAAAGGAATAGTCCAGTAAGAGGGTGACTGTATGAGGCATGTATCTGGTGACTGCATTTGGTATTGAGCCCAAGTAGAGTTCTTGCCTCTGGAGCCTGAACACCCTTGTCAAAGGTACCTGGCGTGTCAAGGCTATGGGAATTACACAAACACTCCATGGCAAACAAATGGGGTCAGGGCAAGTGTGGCTTTGGGACTGTCACCAAACTTAACAAATACTAGTTTCGCAACTGTCATTTTTTCAATCTAATGCATAGTACCTGAAAGGGGGAAGGGTCGAGTTATGACAAAAGGCAAAAAAAAACACCAGGCAAGGTTTATTTTTTATTTTCTGTAATACTGTAAAGCCTTCCGGGATCCTATGAAAGGATAAAACTTATTAAAAACCGGAAGCTCTCTGCAGGGGGTGCTCAGCTGCTATGCACCTGGCACTAACTGCTACAGGTATGTAGTGTTCTATCCCATACCAGTAACACAATCAATATTTTTCTTCAAACCCACAAGCCCAGAAATCCAAGCACTGTGCTCTTAGTCCCCACAATGCCAGTTTAGGTGAGTTGTTGAGTAAATCACCTGTGGATGGCAGGTTCCTTTGTCTCTGGGCACAGATCTCCAGAGGACAGAAAATTAGTTTTTCAAATTGAAACTTCAAGTTTCATTTCAAACCAAGAAAAACCTGAAAACCACGATCATTTAAGTTATTTTGCATACATTAGTGTTCCCCAAGACCTGAAGTGAAAGTGAAGTCACTCAGTCATGTCTGACTCTTTGCGATCCCATGAACGGTAGCCTAACAGGTTCCTCCATCCATGGGATTTTCCAGGCAAGAATACTGGAGTGCGTTGCCATTTCCTTCTCCAGATCTTTCCGACCCAGGGGTTGAACCCTGATCTTCCACATTGTAGGCAGACACTTTACCATCTGAGCCACCAGGGAAGCTCAAAGAGCAGCAAAAAGTTATGTTCCCTGGAATAATGAAGAAATCCTGTATTTCCAGTGAAGAAAAGATTGATGTACTCTGACAATCAAGTAAAGGAAAATAAGTCTGGCACCATCTGATGACATTAAGGAGCCCAGGCTGTGTTCCTGACACGGGAGAAAACCCCACTTCTACGTGGAGGGGACCTGCCAACAAAGCCACATTGATACACACATTCACCAAGTCACTGTAATCCAATCAGGGAAGCCCGAGGCAACCTAAACTTTCTCTACTATGTTAAGGCCCAATTAAAAGCCTCTCTTACTCATTCCTAGGTGACGACAACACTCCAGTTAAAACTGTCGCAACACCTTACACGGAGAACCACCTCTTGCCTATGTGGTTGTCCAATGAAACTGAAGGAGACACATTTGTTTATAACAAATGCACTAAGGCAAATTTCACACAGACTGAAGGTTTCAACACCTTACAAAACAAACAGAAGTGACTGCAAATTGCTGCTCTTTTAAAGTCTCCCACACACTGGATGCTTCTTACAGTTAACTGATAAGACAAGTTTCATCATCTCAGGAGGCAGTCAGGAGTTGGCAACAGAGATAAGTTGTTTTCACAGCATAGGACAATCAACAGCAGCTAACACACAGGTGTGCTCATAAGCACCCCTTCCCAAGTAGAAAGTCAAGATAGATCCAAATAGAGAGCTAACCGCTTTGCCAGAAAACCCTTTGTTCTACTCCCTTTCTGGAATCAAGGCCCCACTCAGAGAAGAGTTTTGTGTTAAAGACTGGATGGGGACAACCTTACTTATTTGGTATTATTAAAAATTAAGCATGGAAAGATGATGCAAAAAAATACAAAAAGTCGAAGTGCTCCAAAACCTACCTTAACCACTGCAGCCCCTTTACCAGAAGAAATCAGGGCACAATATCAGACAGAGATAATGGAGGTGCTGACTGCTTATGGAAAATATACTGACATTTTTCATAATTCACGAAGCCTCTTTTCTTTAGGGTCCTAACTGCAACCTGGATATTTACTAACTACTAGAATTTTTAAAAAGTAACAGCTGCTTTTTGTTGTTAAAAGTATCCAGTTTTTAAAAAAGCCTAAGTGGACTGCCACTTTTTAGTGGACAGGAAACCCATGTGGGAAGGACAGAATACAACTTCAGGACAGTAATGACACCTGGGGAGGCAGGAAGGAGAAAAGGACTGGAGAGGAGGATGGTTAACAGGATCTGCCTTAAAAACTAGAGGCCTGAATATTAAAATGTTAACATCTGTTCAAGCTGGTACCTGTGTGGCAGGTACATGGAGATCTATTATACAGACTTACATGTTAGTTTATCTGCATGCTTGCCCTCTTGCCTTTCAAGATGGCCCACACTCTTGTCCGTGGAGTGTGTTTCTCTCTAAATAAATCCACGTCTTACCTATCACTCAGTCTCTTACTGAATTCCTTCTGCCACAAGACATTGAGAGCTTCAATAAATCCTGAGACGAGGCATGATCTCAGTTAAAAGACCATGAGTTCAAGTTCCAGATCTGGGATTTAGCTAGGGTCAAGTCCTGGACTATAGGTTCAAGGCCCAATTTGAATTACATGGTTTCAGAGGGTACATTACAGATGAAACGACTTAAGAAATATGATTAAGTAATCACAATGTATGACTTTATGCAGATTCCCATTTAAATAAATCTTAAAAAAATATGAAAATTGAGAAAATGTGAATACTGACTGGGCACTGGATGGTATTAAGAATTTTTTTCTGAATTTTTAGTTGTAGCAATTTTGATTATTTTTTATTTTAAAAATCTGTATTTCTCTGAGATATATAATGAAATATTATTTACAGATAATTTTTCTGCATACTTGAAGTTGTTGTTGTTCAGTCACCAAGTTGTGTCTGACTCTTTACAACCCCAGGGACTATAGCCTCCAGGCTCCTCTGTCCATGGGATTTCCCAGGCAAGAATACTAGAGTGGGTTGCCATTTTCTTCTCCAAGGGATCTTTTTGGACCAGGAATCAAACCCACATTTCCTGCACTGGCAGGTGGATTTTTTTACACTGAGCCACCAGGGAAGCCCCGAGCTTGAATTAAAAAAAAAACTTAAAGTGTTTAAAAGTGAAACAGAGACACAGAAGGGCCAAAGAAAACGCAGGCTGGAGCCCAAGTGATGCAAAGGGCAAAGTCCAATCATGATGCTTTGGTTAAATGTAATTGCCAAGCAACACAATAAAAACATACAAGCCCTGGGAACATTCAAATCCAAGATAACACAGTTCTGCAGTCAGAATCTACATTTTATCACCAGATAGTCTTCTAATATCAATTTTGTTAACAAAAGGCACAACAGTACATTGATCCTTTGCCAAATCAAATGCATGCCCATATTTGAAGTACTGAAAGTTTGAAAGATACAAAGTGTTATTTAAATTTCCATATGTTAATCTAAATGAAAGCCAAACTCCAGGAAGCATAAATATGGCAGCCTGACTTTCGGTACTAAAGCTAAGTTGGAGAAGTGTGTAAGTGACAGAGAAGTACATGTTTTTATTGAGTATTCAGAGATAAACAGCAAGATTTAGGCCTGGGCTAACAAATACAGCTGCTGCCCTAGAGAGAAAACTCAAAAAATTCAGTTTTCTTCTCGAGTATCCCCTACCAAATGGGCTACACCAACAATAGAATGACAGTCATCTAGGGTCAACTTGGCCTGTTACGTTGCCAACAAAGGTCCATCTAGTCAAAGTTTTGGTTTTTCCAGTAGTAATGTATGGATGTGAGACTTGGACTATAAAGAAAGCTGAGTGCCGAAGAACTGATGCTTTTGAACTGTGGTGTTGGAGGAGTCTCTTGAGAGTCCCTTGGACTGCAAGGAGATCAAACCAGTCAATCCTAAAAGAAATCAGACCTGCATATTCATTGGAAGGACTGATGCCGAAGCTGATACTCCAATACTTTAACAACCTGCTGCAAAGAACTGACTCACTGGAAAAGTCCCTGATGTTGGGACAGACTGAAGGCAGGAGGAGAAGGGGATGACAGAGGATGAGATGGTTGGATGGCATCACCAACTTGATGGACATGGGTTTGAGTAAGCTCCAGGAGTTGGTGATAGACAGGGAAGCCTGGTGTGCTACAGTCCATGGGGTCAAAAAGAGTCAGACATGACTGAGTGACTGAACTGAACTGGCCTGTGTGGGGGCCTCCCAGGTGGCACTAGTGGTAAAAAATCTGCCTGCCAATGCAGGAGACACAAGAGACACAGGTCTGATCTCTGGGTCAGGAAGATCCCCTGGAAGAGGGCAGGGCAACTCACTCCAGTATTCTTGCCTGGAGAATCCTATGAATAGAGAAGCCTGGTGGGCTACATACAGTCCATGGGGTCGCAAAGAGTCGGACACGACTGAGCAACTACGCCCAGAGATAGTCTTGGGCTCATGAAACATTTTTTAAAACTTAAATTAGGATGATACTTGAAGGGACTTCCCTGGTGGTCCAATGGCTAAGATTCTTACGCTCCGCATGAAGGAGCTGGAGTTTGATCCCTGGTCAGAGAACTACATCCCACATGCCGCAACTAAAGATCCTGCATGCTGCAACAAAGATTGAAGATCGTGTGCCACAAGTAAGACCTGGCACAGCCAAATAAACAAACATTAAAGAAAACAAACAAACGGGATTTTGCTGTAGTTGTTCACTCACTGAGTTGTGTCCAACTTTTTGGGACCCCATGGACTGCAGCACACTAGACTTCCTGTCCCTCAATATCTCCCAGAGTTTGCTCAAACTCAAAAGTCTGACTTTCTGTATTCTCTTTTCTAAATATCAGAAAATATTGCAACACTGAACTGGTTTGAACTAAGCGGCAGCTGTTCAACTTATACAAGGCCTGTGGATCACATTTCCCGCCACTGCCCATCACCCACCCTCACCAGCATCAACACTACTTGGCCTGCCTCCCTGTGGGCATTTTAATCTGTGGTGTAACACTAAGGATGTCACTCCATGGTGTGACACTGTTAATACATAACTTCCCCTTAGCACAAAATTAGGGGGTAGAAGGGAGAAAAGGTTTGGTTTTTTGAATTCTGAATTCCAATGCAGTGCAGAGAGGGGAGGAAAAACCTGAGCCAGATGTCATCTCCATAATCAACATACACGCATTTCCATGGTCAAGTTTACAAGTGCTTCTTCACTTACGCTGACGGTACACTTAGGGAAGTACACTTACGTACACTTACGTACTTCCCTAAGTACGTGAGATTCCTCATTCTGGACTATGCTCATTTCGGCTTAAGAGAGAATCACTTCTGCTTCCATGTTGCTAAATGACTCACAGAGGTGCACTAGCTTGTTTTTCATGCAACATTCCCACCACCCAAGCCAGTTATGGGAACTCTTTCCTACCTACAAACGCTGTACCCAAACTCACATCACGTAAACTAAGCATCACACTGTGACACTGTTAAGCCAGGAGGAAAAGAAATTATGGCTAAACACTAAAGCGGTTTGATGCAGAGAGGAGAATTTACTCAATACAAAAGTAAGTATCAGACACTGGCCCACAAAAGATGCACATGTAGAGACAGGACAGATGCCATTCATTAACCAATTTCAAGAAAATATAAATGTGTCTCTATCAAATGAAATTTCCAAGGAAGAAGTGTAACACATTTCCTGTTTTACATAGGTACTATACATACAAATATCATACATACATATATATTGTTGTCATTCAGTCGCTAAGTCATGTCCAACTCTTTATGACCCCAGTGGACTGTAACCCGCCAGGCTCCCCTGTTCATTTTTCAGGCAAGAATACTGGAGTGGATTGCCATTTCCTTCTCCAAGGGATCTTCCTGGATCAGGGATGGAACCTGAGCCTCCTGCATTGGCAGGTTCATTCTTTACCACTGAGCCACCAAGGAAGCCCCCAAACATACGCGCACACAGCCATAATTATGATACAGTTTAGATATATTAAGAGATATTAAGCTATCCCTTAATGTAGATATATTAAGCTACCACTACATACACACTATATAAAAAACAAGAAAATATACTGAGAAAGAAGAGTTTCCAGAGTCCATAGTACATCAGTCTTAAAGCACTTTATTTTATAAAAACATGATAAATTTTCCTGATCAGAATTGTGAAAGTTCACTTTCTCACTGCAGAGTTTCAAGAAATATTTCACAATCTAAAAGGAAGAATCTTTCTCCTTAGGGTTACAGGATCACTGGTAAAAAAAAAAAAAATTAAAACCACAACCAGGTATAATTTCCACAACTTGGTCTCTTTAATCCCACAGATAGAAAAACATAAGGTACACACTCACCGCAGACAGCTGGCTCCACGTGGACCTCAGAGGCTTGTGGTGAATCACAATTTTTTCATCGGATTTCTGTTCTTTTGGCTCTGACTCCTCATCGGAGTCGATGTCAAGGGCCTTTTCTTTGTAGTTCTGATACAGGACAGCGTTTTCTGCAAAAAAGGAACCAAACCCTACACATCACTAATTGTCACCCCCCCATCATGTTGCTACTTGTTCTAAAGAAACCCAATATTTATATGATGTTTGGCCTCCAGTTTAATAAACAAGAGATAAATGGATTTCTTCATGAAGAGTCATGATCAAAAATTTATTTTCTCACTCATACAGCTCTATCCCCCCATTCATCTGCAGGGGACAGGAAAGTGCCTGTACATCAAATGCCAACTGAAGCAAAGTTTCCATGACTCTGTCTACCACTCATGAAGGTCATGTCTATTACCTAATTGTTTTTTAGGTTAAATTGAATTTACACCCTTTTATTTTTCAATTTAACAAACATTTATAGTACATCTACAATGTGCCAAGGGCTGGGAGTAAATAGAAAATAAAAGACACTTTCCGTGCCCTCGTGAGCCAAAAATTTAATTAGAAATATAGTAAAAGTCAGTCATTCATGAATTCATTCAACTGATACTTAGAAAATGTCTACTAGACGCCAGTAAATGCTAGGTGCTGCGGATACAACAAAGAACAACAACAAAAAAAGAGAAAAATCTCATTCTTCAAGGAGCTGACATTAGAGTGATGAAAGAAAGAAAATAAATAAGCAACTTTTATAATATGGCATATGCTGAAAAGTAACATGGCGAAAAATCAAACAGAGAAAGGGTGTTATAAAGGGTGACATGTAGATTTTAAACAGGGTAGTTTAGGAAGGTCTCATAGAGGTGACATTGAAGCAAAGATCTAAAAGAGGTTAAGGAAAGAAACCATCTCTACAACTGGCAACAACAGAGACATCAGCAAACAGAGACAACAGCAAGTACAAAGGCCCCGGGGCAGGAGTCTGCTTGGTGTGTCTTAACGATTTGTACAACGATCAGCAAGGAGGCCTGTGTGGCTGGAATAAGTTAAGGGAGGGGAGGAAGTATAGGAGATGGGGGTTGGGATGAATAAAGGGCTGACCATATAGGGTCTTGCCTCAATGCCATTGAAAGGACTTTTGTTTTTTACTCTAAGTAAGACAGCGAGTCATTTTAAGGTTGAGGACACAATGATCTGGCACAAATACATATCTACAAACCAAAAGATTTATACACAAGTACTCTGAGAACAGACTGTCAGCAGGACATGATTTAGTCTGGGGGTCAGAGAGGTGTTAATGAAGAAAATCTTAAGATCTGAAAGCCGAGAAACCACGGAGCTACAGGAAAAAACCACCTCCAAAAGCAAGAGGAAATAAATTACCTTAGAAGAACAAAAGAGGTCAAGAACTGGAGTGTAGGTGTCAATCAGACAAAGGGTGTAAGGTGAGTTTAGGGAGAAGAGCCAGACAGTTCAAACCAGACAGAACTGGGTTTTATCCTGAGCCCAAAAGCCAGAGTTTCTTTCATACTGTAAAAGTTGTATTTTATCCCGACTGCAATGAAAACCCACTGAAAGACATTTTTAGATTGGAAGAGCAAAACATTGACTAGTTAAGGAACTAATTAGGATGCTCTTAAAGTGGTCAGTGAAAAGCAGTGGAGACTTGAGGGGGTTGGACTGGATACAGGGGTCAGACTGGCTGTGGTGGTCAGGATATTTTCTAGCTCTGTTAAGTCCCACAACTGAAGTGGAAGAAGGGAACTCCAGAAGAGATTCAGCTTTAGTGGAAAGATTATGAGTTTGGTTTTGGAACATACTGAGTTTGAAATGCTTTCCCCATCTACTGAAGCCAGCAAACATCTGCCTCATTTCTCATCAACTATGGCATGTTCTGTATGCATCATCACTAAATACTGAGAGTTCATGCAAGATTTTACTGTTCTTGATTGGTCTGCATATGAAAGCAGATTGTAAGGGTATAGATCTCTGCAGAACCCTTTAAAGTACTTAATGTGTGACATAAAATGCATTTGGACATTGTTGATATGATGTCTCATTCATCTCTCAACAATGTAGGCAATTATTAGCTTCATTTTACACAGGATAAAACAGGCTCAGTGAAGTTGAGAGGCTTGTTTAATGTCACTCAACTGATGACTAGAAGCAGCAGGACAGAAACTCAGGTCTCCGGTTCCAATATCACAGGATCTTACCACTCAACCACACAGCTTCCTGACTTACATTCTTGTTAGTCATCAACTGCTAAGACTCCTGCATTCCTCATGTACATATATGTGAAAAAGAATGTCTAGGTCATCATATTTACGAAGAGAGGAGAGGGTGCACAGAAACAGCTCCTTGTAAAAGGAAACAGCATAAAACTAGTTATAATGAAAGTCTGTCCTCAGACTTCAAAAAAGCTCAACATTTTTAACTATTTGAAGCAAAGGTCTCAAAACTAATGCCAAATTCCAGGATGCAAAACATCTCTCATGATTGATATTAGATAGATGCTCTGTTCACTTCACAGTCATAACAGGGTACAAGAGAAAGCAAAGTGCGTGAGAACCAGGTGTCTGTCCTGGTCCTGGCTGTGCGACAGTGGATAAGGTACTAAGCCTCTTTGAGATTTCCAGATTCCTCGGTTATAAAATCTGGACGATGACTTTATCCCAGCCAGCAAAAATACTCTATCTGGGTTTCTTCCCCATAGAAAACATTTTTCTAAGATGAATACAATAAGTACATTTTTATAAACTGGTCATATTTAAATGATAAAATGGGAACTGATTTTTATAAGAATGATATGGGGAAATGTTTTATAATCAGCCAGGTTGATACAACTCTGGGTGGTTTTACCTTTGATTTACTTACAGAGGGGCATACCCTTCTTCACTGTTCTTTTAAAGGCAGGAAAATCTTACCATTTCAAAGAATGACAGGAAGTAACTACCCTCACCTCCACCACACTCCCCCAGCTCTACAAGCTCTTCTGGTCCATTGACACTGGATCCATTTACACAAAGTCCCCTAATCTGATTAGGGTCTGAACACCTGGTGAAAGCAGCTTTTGTTTCCATCCTTCACAAAAACACTATATGAGGTTGAAACTCTTAGCAGTAGGGTTCTGTTAATGAAGTGAGTTCAATTTCCTCCAAATTGAAACTTGGTTATGAAACCATATTAATGATATTAAAATGTAGAAATATGGGGATAAGAACATTAAGTCAAAGGACATATGACCTAAGGAAATACGGACATAAGATCTACATGCCAAACCTTCAGAATTTTAAATTGAAGAGCTAGAGTTTATCCTTAATCTTTCTTCATTTTTTGAGGGAGGTAGGGATGGAGCCAGAGTAGAGGAGAATTAAAAATCCCAGAACACTGGTCTGACAAAGTCATCGGCTTACAAAGAATGCCATTAATTTTATTCACTGCTGGTATTACTGGATGAAAATTTAGCTTAGTGCAGAGCTTTGTGCTGTATAATTTGAGAAGTTGTACATTTTTCTCATCTTGTGTTTTTGTTACTTCAGTTGGATTTCAACTTATAATTGATATTCCACATTGAAACAGCAATAAAAGTCTGGAAAATCAAATGCTTACCTTCCCCATCAAATGTTCCTTGTCCTTTCAGCATTTTTTTCTAAGAAACAAGAAAAGCAAAAAGAAGAAAAGCAAAGCAAACTATGTATGAATGAGCCAAACAGAAAATACAGCTATTTCAAGAAAAAGTACTTTTTTTGTGGTCACATTCATTAGATTTCCAACAGCATGCACAGATGATCCCTGGAGCAGTCATATGACTACTACCACTCACTAAAAAGATGAAATAAAATGTACAATATCCCCCATGCTCAGCCAATACAGCTTGAGAATCCTCAAATGACCAATAGTTTTTAGCTTATTACTGATGATTCACCATCACTGTTAAATTGAACTCTGCTATACTTGCAGAGTTGGAGGGGTGGGGAAGCACATAAAATGTTATGTAATTTCTTTACTTAGAAATTAGTTTGCTTAGTCGCTCAGTCATGTCCTATTCTTTGTGACCCCATGAGTTGAAGCCCTCCAGGCTCCTCTGTCCATGGGACTTTTCAGGCAAGAATACTGGAGTTAAGAAGACATTCCCTTCTCCAGGGGATCTTCCCAACCCAGGGACTGAACCCAGGTCTCCTGCATTGCAGGCGGATTCTTTACCATCTGAGCCACCAGGGAAGCCCACTCATGATTCACCACCACTGTTAAATTGAAATTTGTTAAACTTGCAAAGTTAGAGGGGGAAAAAAAATACACATAAAATGTTATGTAATTTAAGGCCATAGGATCTAAAATAAAACAGGCTCACTTGTGTATTACATATGTGACATTTATATAGACTGGTTCCAGCTTTCTGATTAATCAGGAAAAGATGTGGCTGCCAAAATGAATTTCTGCCCTATTGCTGAGATCTGTCTTGTGTCTGGAGAAGGCAGCACATGCACACTCCAAAATCTCCTTCCCTAGTCTTCCCTATTTCTTCATGTCATATTTGGTAATATTTTAAGGAGTGCAACTCCTAGGTCTTTATCTGGGAGCAACGCCACACCATTCACTCCAACCTGAAGTTTCAAGCTACCAACTTGTTAAATGCACTCAAGGGTCAAGTGGGCACAAAATGGGAATGAGATGCAACCAAAGCCACTGGTGAAAGAAGCCAGAAAGAACAAAGATGACTACTATGTCTTTTGTGATTCTGGCAATTGACTTTTACGATTCACATTTTACCTGGACGGTATTCAGTATGTGGTCATTACGGAAAGGAAAAAATATTTCAGTAATTAAATCACTAATGTAAGTACTTAAAATAATCAACCGGCTGAAAGGAAATCAGTGTTTTCCTGTATCAGCTGTGGTGAATCAGCAACCAGTAATAGACACTTCTAAACAAGCACCACACTGGCGTGACCACTTAATCAAGAGTGCAGATCCACGCCTGCTTGCCACCCCCTTTGCAGCTACCTGTATTAAAAGTGTTCAAGATTCACTCCACCAATACCTAATTTGCTGGGTTTTTTCTCCTACTTGTCCCCCACATTTTGCCGAACTTAGAAAATGAATACAGTGATAAGAGTTTCAGTTCCTCCCATGAAACTGCATTAACCTGGGCTGTGCCTACCAGCAATAAAATAGCCAAGAGATAGATTGCAGGGGTCTGATCAACAAACAATAAAATTAAAAAAGAACAATAACCTTTGGTTCCCTCTGTGCCCCTCCTCCCCACCCCAAACATCTTCACTGGCGGCTTAATGCCTGCCTAACATGCGACACTCTTGCCCACTTTTACCTTTATCCTTCCCAGGCTGGAAAACTTCTCCTTGTCTTCCATCACTGCTTTCAGAACCGGCTGGGACATCCTGTTCTTCTTCTTCGAGGTGCCAGGACTGTCAAAATCAACGCCACTGACCACCGCCCTGCGATAGGAGGTGGACCGCAAGCCTCTCCGCAGAGACCCGGGGCTGTCCAAGTCGTGCTCCGCCTGGCCGCCCTCGTCCTCTGCTGGGCCCAGGGGGGCCCCAAGGCCCTCCACCATGCTGCGCACCTTGAGCAGTCTCTTGTGAGGTTCCACGTTCAGACTGTTCGATTTACTAATTTTAATTTCCGAGGCCAAGCTCTTCGGAATGATCTGCTGTTTTCCCACTTTGAGGGCGGCGGGGCTGTTTGTGCTCAAAACCACCGAAGGATTCTCCAGGAGTTCGTTTTCCGGTGAGGGCAGCCTTTGGAGCGGCAGTTTTTGTTCCAAAGACCTTTTGGGGAGCGAAGGAGAGAGTCTCGAGGGTCCTCGCTCAGGGTCCTTAGCCATATTGCCGGAGAGCGAACCGGCGCCTTGGGAGGAGATATTAGGGGAAAGCCCATTTGCAGCCGGCGAAGGCAGGGGGCTGGTGGGGAATCCGGTCTTGTCCCCCTCGGGGCTGCAGGGGGAGGGCGCTCGAGGAGTCCGCGGGGGGTGCAGCTGCTGAGGCGCTGGCTTGGTCACTGTGCCGTTCGCTGGGGACTTGGGGGAGCCGCCTGACGCCACTCTGGGGACTTGGGGTGACTTGGGCCGTCGAAGCCGAGGAGAGACAGCCCTGTACTCCTGGGAGACGGTCCTCCCATTGGTCACCGCCCTCCGATGGGCGCATAGAAGCGGGGGGCTCCTCTGGACCGTCCTGCCGTCTGAGGCGCCGGGCACTTCGGCCAGAGTCTGCGCCGCAGGGAGCGTCTCTCGGTCCTCCACCGGGAAATCCGTGATCAGCAACCCGCTGGGGCTCTGATAGGACTGGGGCCTCGGCTTGCTCCGGCCCAGGAGCTGGGGCTGAGGGGTTGAACGCCTCCGCCACAAAGGAGTTAAGCTGTTGCTGGAAAAATCCACTTCGCTCTCGGTGTCCATAGCGGAGCCTCGGGGGTCAGCCCCCGGGGGGGGGTGGGGGACAGCACCTAGTCAGTCTTGCCTAAAGAGGAAAGAAGTCATGGAGCTTGGTCTCCGGACTACCAGGCACGCCTTGCAGACGCGCGCGCTCTGAGCCCGGGGATCACCCGGCTGCCGAGGGACACAACTGCGTTCAATTACCCACCCTTTCTGGGGCAAAAACTGCGCCCACCGCGGCGAGGGGTCCAGTACAGAAACCTGGGTCGCGCCCAGGCGAATTAATCCAATCACCTCCACGCCTCTCTCGCGGCCCAAGACCACCCGCACAGAAACAGACCGCCACCAAATCGCCGGTGCAAACTGATGCACAGGAAACTTGGGACGAGTTCAGCTTTCTTGGGAAACTCGTCGCGGGACGCTCCCCTCCGCCGCCATCCAGCGGCCCGCCCCCGTCGTAGGTCCCCTAGAGCTCCAGCAGCCCGTCTCCCAGGCGGATTTACCTTCAGGGCTTGTAGCGCCCGGGGCCGACGAGCACCCCCGCCCAGTGGGTGGCCCGGGTCCCGGACCGAATCTTTGCAGCGGGAGCTCTGGAGAGCTCAGCAGCGGACCCAGCGTCGGCTCCGCCCCCAAGCTTGATCCCGCCTACGGCATTGGCCACGCCCCGGCCCGCCTCAGTCGCTGCCTTCTGGGAGCCGCTGCCTTCCCGCCCTGGTCTCTCGTTAAAACACTCAAGCGCACCTGGGCTGTGTGCCGAGCTCCGGGTTCCCGGCCACGAGATGCGGGGAGGGGGCGGCGTGGGAGCTGCGGGCGCGCAAGGCTGTTGCTCGGAGCACAGCGTGGGAACAAACGTAGGAGCCCTGCCAGAATGTAATTTGCGAAGTCCTGGGCCCCCCGGGGGATCTCCCTGGTAGAAGCTCGGAATGCCGAGCGTAGTGAGGTCCGTGAGGCTGGAACGCGTAGCTCTGAACGCAGAAAGCCAGGCGCCTCTCAGTATTCGGGGGGTCTTAAATCCGATGCCCTACTCCTCTGCTTAAAATATCTTATGGACCGATAGGCTTGCTTGTGCCTGGAGTATTTCTGGAGAGATACTTATAGCCAGTTCGGGGGAGGACAACTGGGTGGCTAGGAAACCGGAGGGACGGAGTGTTTTCATTCAGTCATCTTTGGATCTTGTATGCTTTACCTATTAAAAATAACCATAATTTAAATTGCAAAAAAAAAAAAAAGCGTACTGGTTTCTAAGCGTACACAGGATAAAATTCAAAATCCTCTCCAAGGCCCTATAGGACTTGGCAACTGAGCACAAGCACACCAACAGGAAGTGCTTACCTCTGTAGCCTAGACTTCCCCCAACCCCTGCACTTGTTCCTTCACTAGTTTTAGGCCATACCCACCAAGTTTGACAGCCTCAATCCTTCCCTTTTGTTTCTCCTTGACCTTCTGACCTGTCCGTCAGAGAGGACTTCCCTCCTGAATCTGATTATGGCTACGCTTATTTACTTTCCCGGCCACCTTCTCTCATCTATCGACACTCATCGCAAATGTGTTTAATCATATATTTAGTTTTATGTTTATTATCTGCTTTGTCTTCTTTTGACTGAAAGCTGCAAGAGGGCAGGGGCCATGTTTCTGTATTGCCCCCTCTGTATTCCAGGCACAAAGAGTGGCACTTAATGAATATTTGTCGAATGTATGAATGAATGAGAGGGTGACCTGAATGAAGACAGTGACCAACCACCACAGAGTACTCTGTTGCCAAGTAGTAGAAAGTTGGCTGTGTCCTGGACAAGCTCCAGCAATGTGAGAAGAATAAGGCAAACTTGAGAAGACAGATGATTTTTAGAATGTAAGATCTGTGTAATTAATTCTATTACCAAGACATATGGGCTGTTCTCCAAACTCTTTTTTGGCATTCACAAATTCAACAAGGGGTGTACTGCACATCCACGAAGTGTTCCTGTTTTCCCTGGATAGGCTGAATTTGATGACCAAAAATAGTAAAAGGCAATTTCTGGGTGGTGATGAGATGAATGTTTTTCATGCTTATTTATACTTTGCTATACTTTCCAAATACTGTACATTAAATATATGTTGCTTTGATTTGAGATGTTTTCATAAGTAGAAGAAATGGCATCAAAATATTTATAAGAAATTTTTCTAAAAAAAGAAATTTACCAAATATTTTGATTAGAAGATATGGCTGATTATATACTCATACCTATGCACTTTTTAATATAGGGTATTTTTCATACTAACATGTATTACTTGTATATTGGGAAAATATAATAAAGTTAATTTTTAAAGTGCTTAGTTAATGACAGATGAAGTGTTATCTAATTCAGGATGCAATCTGTGACTTACATTAAGAAGTTTTAAATGGTGATGTGAGAAACTAGCTTCTCTTCAAATTATGCTGGTTCTGCAAACAAGCGTAGCTGATGATTATGAAGAAATTGCAGGATATTCATACCTCATTCCTAAGCAACAACATAATACCCACCAAAACAACAACAAGGAAAAAACATGAAGTTCTGTTCCTTCGCTAAGCTTTGAAATCCACAGATCTACTGCCCATTTTATGGTCTATTCAATTTATCATAATTATTCAAATCTAGGGCATTTTTGATAGCATGTGCTATCAAGAAAAAAAAGAGCTGTGAATTAAATTATGACACTGTGTTGTAACATAGGATCTTTATAATACTTATGGTTTTAAATTTAGATATGATTCTTTCAGTAATGTACATATTTAGAAAAGGAAAATATAAGCAAAAGAAATTGATTAACTATTTCTACAAATTCTGTACACGAGTCTGATTTTCCTAAATCCCTCTTCACATAGAACATCATGCACTTGTCCACACAGTATCATTGATATACATGCAGTATTTCCTAAAAGGATGGCCTAACCATGTCTCTGGGATTTGGTTCCTAGCCAGACATTCATTCTTCAAGTTTGATGCTGGCACATTCCTATTAGATTAAAAACATAGTTTTCTTGTTCAACTGAATTGTATGTCACTACAACCTATGTAGGGCTTCCCTGATAGCTTAGCTGGTACAGAATCCACCTGGAATGTAGGAGACCCTGGTTCAATTCCTGGGTTGGGAGATCCCACTCTGGTATTCATGGGCTTCCCTGGTGGCTCACATGGTAAAGAATCTGCCTGCAATGCAGGAGACCTGGGTTCAATCCCTGAGTTGGAAAGATCCCCTGGAGGAGGGCATAGCAACCCATTCCAATATTCTCGCCTGGAGAATCGCCATGGACAGAGGAGCCTGACGGGCTACAGTCCATGGGGTTTCAGAGAATCAGACACGACTGAGCGACTAAGCACAGCACAGAACAGCATAGTACAACCTACATATCCTCTCTATTAATGGCCAGAAAGAAGTTTCTGACAAACTGAAGTTCCAGGCCCTCGCTGCAATCCTGTGTGATCCATGAGTTGGTTATATTACCCTCTTGTTCCTTTGCAATTTCTTTCATCTAATCTGACACATCTGGCAATTTCTCCTGCCTTCAACTGCAGTTCTTAGCATATGGTTTTGACACATGTAGTATTAAATTGCATAGAACTCAGTGAAATGATGACAATTCAAATAGTTATAACTATGTTCACAAATGCAAAGGCAATGCCAACTATATCAGGACTGCCCCATGGCCAATGGCTATTTCTTAACATTATAGTAAGATGAGTCGCTGGTAATGCAGTTGGTAAAAAAAAATCCACCTGCAATGCAGGAGGCCATCTGCAATGCAAGAGGCCTGGGTTTGATCCCTGGGTTGGACAATCCCCTGGAGAAGGAAATGGCAACCCACTCCATTATTTTTGCCTGGGAAATCTCATGGACAGAGGAGCCTGGCAGGCTACAGTTTATAGGATCACAAAAATCAGACATGACCTAGCGACTAAACCACCACCACCACCACCATCATCACACACCCCAGTTTCAGAGATGTTAAAAATGTGAGACCAAAGTGCTTCTTAGAATTGGAGAAATACAGGTCCGTCTAGTCAAGGCTATGGTTTTTCCTGTGGTCGTGTATGGATGTGAGAGTTGGACTGTCAAGAAAGCTGAGTGCCAAAGAATTGATGCTTTTGAACTGTGGTGTTGGAGAAGACTCTTGAGAGTCCCTTGGACTGCAAGGAGATCCAACCAGTCCATTCTAAAGGAGATCAGTCCTGGAAGGACTGATGTTGAAGCTGAAACTCTAATACTTTGCCACCTTATGCGAAGAGCTGACTCATTTGAAAAGACCCTGATGCTGGGAAAGATTGAGGGTAGGAGGAGAAGCAGACGACAGAGGATGAGATGGTTGGATGGCATCACCGACTCAATGGACATGGGTTTGAGTGGACTATGGGAGTTGGTGATGGACAGGGAGGCCTGGGGTGCTGCGGTTCATGGGGCCGCAAAGAGTCGGACACAACTGAGCAACTGAACTGAAGTTGAGTAAGGTGTATGATGAAGCTCCCTGTTCCCTGAAAGCCTCTGTGAAGGAGTCTGGGTGGAAGTGGACCTGAAGAATATGTAAAATGTCATGAGACAGAGGGGAGGAGAAGGATATCTTAGAGCCATGTCCCAGAATGAATAGAAACACGAGGGCATGGCTTGAGAACTAATATTTACTAAGTGCCAACTATATTTCAGGAACTAATCTCAAATTAATCCTCTCTCCACTTAAATAGGAAGAAGCCGAGGGTCTAAAAGCTTTTCTTGTACTGTTGGTAAGCGGTTGAGTCAGAATCCTATTAATAACTGGGATCTGTCAGACTCCAGAGCTCTGGAGCTCCACATACCAGAAACTAAAGTCACAAGAACAGGGAATTTGCATTAAGAAGTTGTCGGAGATTGATTTGGCTAAATAGAGACTAGATTGCGGTGTGTGACATAAACTGAGGGGTCTGAATTTTACTTGGATAACATCTGACACTCTGAAAGTATTTAAACTTTGCTGTCTTTTAAAACAATATACCTGATAACACCAATTTCAGAGATAAAATAAATAAAAATAAACAGATTTGTTTGTGCATTAAAAAAAAAATCCACCTAAACCCATAAAATCTGAGGGAAATCTTCTCTTGGAAAGAAACTATAGAAAAATATTTAAATATATGCATAACAGACAAATATTAGTATCTAATCACTCACAAATCTTTAAGGAGAAGACTAACAGTGGAAAAATACACAGAGTGAGAATAATTTTAGAGTAGACACGAGTGCTTTCTATACATAAAAATACACTCAGCCCCAATTGGTAACAACAAAATTAAAACAGTAATGAGATCATAGTTTTTCATTCATTAGATCAACAAAGATTAAAAAAAAAAAAAACATGATAAAAGTGCAGGGAAAAGAGGATTCTAACTCATTCATGGTAAGAATGTAAACAACTTTTCTGAAAAGCAATTAGATGATACTTAATCAAAACCTTGAAAACAGGCATATCTTCAACCAAGTAATTCCATGCCCAGGAAATAACCCTGAGGAAATCATCTTTGATGTGTAAAAATATATATGTTCAAAGATGTCTATTAAAGCATTTCTTACAGTAGCAAAAAATCACAATCTGACTCTTTACCAAGAGATTTGTTAATAAATCATGATGTAAAATGCAACAACCAAAAATAATAGTGTAGACATAAATTACTTATACAAAAATTCAAAATACTGTATGGTAAGTAGGAGAGAAGAGTTATTTTTGAACGAATTATGCAGAATGTCCTACATTGAGTTTGTTTTTTTTTTTTTTTAATGCAAACAGCTGTGTATAACTACTTAATGATAGAGAATCTGCCTGCAATGTGGGAGACCCAGGTTCGATCCCCAAGTTGGGAAGATTCCCTGGCAAAGGAAGTGGCAACCCACTTCAGTATTCTTGCCTGGAAAATCCCACAGAGAAGCCTGCTGAACTACAGTCCTTGGGTTGCAAAGAGTCAGACACGAATGAGTGAATTAACACAACTACTTAATATCTAGATTTGTAATATTCAAAATGTTAGCATGTCCACCTCTGGGACAAAATTAAAAGTGGTATTTCGTGCTTTGCTGTAAAACAAACCACCTCACCACTTAGTGGCTTAAAATAGCAAATTGGGAGAATGGCATTGAAACATGTATAATATCATGTATGAAATGAGTTGCCAGTCCAGGTTCGATGCACGATACTGCATGCTTGGGGCTGGTGCACTGGGACGACCCAGAGGGATGGTATGCGGAGGGAGGAGGGAGGAGGGTTCAGGATGGGGAACACATGTATACCTGTGGCGGATTCATTTCGATATTTGGCAAACTAATATAATTTTGTAAAGTTTAAAAACAAAATAAAATTAAAAACAATTAAAAACAAATAAAATAAAATATTTTCCAATTTAAAAAAAAATAGCAAATTGTATTATTTTTATTCCTCCTCACCTCTCTGTGAACTGGTATGGTGGGTTCTTCTGAGGGTCTCCCCAGGCTCTCCCACATGGCCACATCCAGCTGTGGGGTAGGCTGGATCAGATGCACAGATGGACAAGGACAGCCTCACTCAGTTGGCTGAGGGTTGGTTGGTGCTGGCCGTTAACAGGTTCCTCAGTTCTCCCATTCTCAGATCTTAAACATCCTGGACAAGCTTAGTAACCCTGGTACAATGAAGTAATGAGTCAAAATGACAAAGAAAAAATTGGAAAGGATATTTGAAAAAGAGAATTTGAGAACTGATTAATTCCCACTGGGAAAAAAGTTCTTAAAAAGATACTTTCTTACAGCACTTATAATAATCATTAATATATTACCTTCTGCTTTTTAAAACATTTTTTGAGCATTTGCAATATGGCAATGGCACCCCACTCCAGTACTCTTGCCTGGAAAATCCCATGGACGGAGGAGCCTGGTGGGCTGCAGTCCATGGGGTCGCTAGGAGTCGGACACGGCTGAGCGACTTCACTTTTACTTTTCACTTTCATGCATTGGAGGAGGAAATGGCAACCCACTCCAGTGTTCTTGCCTGGAGAATCCCAGGGAAGGGGGAGCCTGGTGGGCTGCCGTCTATGGGGTCGCACAGAGTCGGACACGACTGAAGCGACTTAGCAGCAGCAGCAGCAATATACCAGACACTCTTTGAAGTGCTTCAGCTATATCATTAATACATGACTTAACCTTCACAATGACCTTATGAGGTAGGAACTACCACTGTCTCCAGTTTATAGGAAGGAAACTAAAATGCAGAGAGGTTAAGTACACATGCAGTCTGGCTCCAATCTGCCTCATAACTATCACTGCTGCTGCTGCTGCTAAGTCGCTTCAGTCGTGTCTGACTCTGTGTGACCCCATAGACGGCAGCCCACCAGGCCCCGCCGTCCCTGGGATTCTCCAGGCAAGAAGGCTCCTCCGTCCATGGGATTTTCCAGGCAAGAGTACTGGAGTGGGGTGCCACTGCCTTCTCCGCATAACTATCACGTCATCATATTATTTGTGATTCCATTATTCACTTATATTCTTTTCCCACAAATAAAACATAAGCACCCCACTGTCGGTTCTTCCTCTATCTCCTATAGAACTTCAGTAAAATGAACAGATTGATCAATCAGTGATAATGTTAGTCCAGAGGAAGAGGAGGCACACCAATCAGGGTCATCTAATCAGAAAATAAATGCAAACGCCTTGGAAAGGAAGACTTTCTGAAAGGGAAGTCAGTCCCGTTGACCAGCTAGTATTTTTTTGGCTCCTGATGGGTATCAGGCTCTGGACTTGTAGATATAGTGGTAAAGAACGTAGGCATGATTCTGCTAACTGTCCCTGCCATAGTCTTGCTAACAACCTATCAGGAAAGACCAACCCCAGGTGGCATCTAACCCATGGTGCTCACATAATGCTCTTTCAACCAGCCCCTCTCGTCTTGGTGGGCATGGAACCCAACATACAGGGCTTCTGGAGAAAGCAGGCAGCCTGAAAACAGTGCAGGCACTTAACTGCAAGTGTGGGAATTCTGACAGTAAAAGGAAAAGAGAAAACAGAGCAGTTGCTGGAGGGAAAGGGAGAAATAAGCAGTTTTATTTCAAGACTGGGGACACTTGGCTGGAAGTCAGGCAGCTGTCTTTTAGTTTGTGTCTGCTGCTTTCTAACTGTGGGAATGAGGACAAGTCACTGAACTTCTAGACTGCAGTTTCTTCAACTGCAAATATGAAATTGTTCCTCTTCTCAGCACAGTTTGAGAAATACTGGTCAGTTAGAATAATTTGGATGTGGCCAGCCCAATGGCTGGGGAAAATGGGGTGCAGGAGTCAGGGTGAGAGGAAGGGAGGCCATCTGAACTGTACAAAACAAATTCCTAATCACCTTTTCTCTATTTTGAACAGAAGGGCTTCCCTGATGGCTCAGATGGTAAAGAATCAGCCTGCCAAGGCAGGAGACTTGGATTCGATCCCTGGGTCAGGAAGACTCCCTGGAGAAGGAAATGACAACCCACTCCAGTATTTTTGCCTGGGAAATCCCATGGACAGAGGAGCCTGGTGGGCTCCAGTCCATGGGGTCACATGAGTTGGACATGACTTAGCGCCTAAACAACAACAATCTTGAACAGAACATAATCAGAATAAAATTCTGTTGTTTCCAACTCTAGTATAAAGGAAAAGGATCATAGTGAGAAAAGGATGCTGAAAATGGCTCAGAGGACTCTTGTTGATAGGACCCAAGGAAATTATAAGAGAGAAAAGGCTTCTTTTAGCCAGTCTTAGCCAGCAGCATCTAACCTATTAATTCATAGCTATGACTCTGAGAATGAGTCACATCTGATTGACCCCCCAGTGATGCTGGGTTTTTGAGGGGAAGCTCTCCATTTAACTAGGGTGATTAAGATCCTAGGTAAACTACAAAGTCAAGGTAGACAGTGACTCCCTGAACTGTTAGGCCCCTAACAGTTAGGCTCCCTAACCTGTTAGGTCCCCAAAGAACAACTGTTCACTGTTGTTCTTTGAATTATAGGGATAAGATAAACCACTGAGCAGCCACTTTCTTCAGTAGATTCTAGTCTGAGGTCACCTCATGGCTTGAACAGAACTTTCACCTCTTTAAGCAATAGTTTCCTTGCAGGTTTGGTCTTTTTTTTTTTTTTCCTTTTAAAATTTTAATACATTCATTTGGTAAAAATTGGGATTGTACAAAAGTAAAACATATCTCCAGCTCTTGTCTCTAGTTTCCTACCCCGCCCTCTAGAGGCATTCACTGTTAACTGTTTGTGTATTTTATAATTTTCAGATTTATGGTGGGACATAAATAAGCATATATATCCCCACATACCCTGGACACCCCCACACGCACTAGCATCCTATAACGATGTTCTGTAATTTATCATTTACGTGGGATATTATTCTCCACCAGTAATTACAGAGCCACTATCTATTTTCAACATCTGAACAGAATTAGGAAGAATCAGATGCACTAACAATTTCATATGGTTCCACCTAATCTTACATCACTTATTGGCAAATTTCCTGTTGATAAACATTTAACTTACTTCTTCACAAAATCTGAGCACCAAGAAGGAAAAAAAAAGTTTTAAATTTTTAGTTTTAAATTTCCATAATTCTTTTTTTATTCCCATTCTTCAATGCCTGGGTCAGGTAAGGTAGTAAAAGAGAACACTTTATTGAACAAAGATACAAGGATGATTTAATTCTGTGACGAGTAATTAGGAGTCTGCTCTTAACACAGTTAATGGTGATATATGGCGAACATCCTCTAAGTGTGTCTCTTTTGGGGGAAACTAGATTAGCCGTGCCATCATCACTATTACTGATTTCCCTTGCTGATAATTTCCCAGTCTCTCTCTCTTTAGTCTCCCGGTTTACCCAATTCTTCGCAGTTCCTCTGTCCATGGAATTCTCCAGGCAAGAATGCTGGAGTGGGTAGCCATTCTCTTCTCCAGAGGATCTTCCCGAACCAGGGATCAAACCGGAGTCTCCTGCATTGGCAGGCAGATTCTTTACCATCTGAGCCACCAGGGAAGCCCTATGCCCCTTCTATACTATCCTTCTCTGAATCCTGCTCTTTCTTTGAATTATCAAAGCAGTATGAAGAATCACAACTCTTGTTTCATGAAGTTTGCTAAGTAATTTGAACAAAGAATTATCTGAATAGGCCATAATGTTCCTTTTGTGTGAAGTATTTGATGTTTGCAAAAAGAACTCGAGATAAAAAAAAATTCTTCTGTGTGCCCTCATTTTCCAGGTAAAACTCTATCAGGAATCACGTGGGGATACATAAAGCTAGCCAACACATTTCAAGTTTTCTTCTGCTCAGATTTGTTTGGAAGAAGTCCAGTCTTACCTATCTCAAAAATTCAGCAGGGAAAAATAGCTGAAATAAATTAAAACCGTGATTACTAAATTCTGTGTTTACCTAGACAGTCTGGCATTTGGCTTAAAAGACAAAGCTTTTTAGAAAGTGTTATTTAAACTCGGTTTCGCTACAGATTTTAAATTGGAAGAAAAATGGTGAGAGTGGAAAGCTCTATAAGCCATACACGTTTAGGCTCATTACCAAGTACTCTCACCAAGCAGTACTAATAGAATTTGAAAAATGCTTTCCTGAGTTGAAATCTGCCACCTAGCAACCACTGTGAAATGCTTCCTGCGCTGGCCCAAGACAACTCAAAGTGCCCAGCTTTAAAATTGGTGAGGTGTTTCTTTAAAATTGATGGGGTGTTTTGCTGTGCATGGGCCACAGTCATTGAAGGGAGGATTTAAACTTTGTTTTTAGGGCAAAGATATGCAGATTAGAAGGACTGTTTAATTTAACTGCTCAGCTGAGTTTTGGAACAGAGTTGGCCGATTAAATGCAGATTAAAGATGGCAGTAGACCGATTATAGTAAAGATTATTTGTAGTTTATCTGAAATTCAAATTTGACTGTGCATGCTGTATTTTTATTTGTTCAATCTGGCCACTCAGTTCTGAAGAAAATTTTGTAGTACAGAGCAGGGGAATATTTATAGAATATACATCACTTATGGGCTTCCTCTGTAGCTCGGCAGTAAAGAATCTGCCTGCAATGCAGGAGCCTCAGGAGACACAGGTTCGATCCCTAGATTGGAAGATCCCCTGGAGGAGGGCATGGCAACCCTCTCCAGTATTCTTGTCTGGAGAATTCCATGGACAGAAGAGTCTGGTGGGCTACAGTCCATGGGGTCGCAGAGTCGGACATGACTGAAGCAACTTGGCACGCACGCATGCACGCAGATACGCATACATCATATATATTAACTTGATCCCCAAAGCTAAAGATGTTATGGATCTAAAATGCCTTTACAAGAGCACTGGCTATTGGATAGGAGGGAGCATGAAGCATAGGAGGCCAGAAGTAGGGTGGGAGCTAACAGAAGGGGACAAGCAATCAATCCAGTGTTGCTCCTGTGAAAGCTAAATGAGAGGAGGACAGGCGAAGGAAGGGGTTAACTGTGTGGGAGCAGGGATGCCCCAGAGTGTAATGGTGCCAGGTGAGGAGAGGGGGCTGCCTAGACTTCTGGGAGGAAGAGGAAGTGGGGTGATGTCAGCATTCATTTCATTTTTAAGGGGTGGAAGGAGGAGAAAGCCCACCATGTAAATGTGCCTTCTGAAGCTTGGACGAAGATGGAATAGTGCAAGAGGTCACTGCCACCTCCAGGCAGCACCCAAACAATCCTCAGGCTGCTTGCAGATGCAGAGCCAGCCTGGGGCTGAGAGGCTTTGTCAAGGTCCTACCCTTCCCGCTTCACCTGGCCCAACTCTGAGCCTGGGAGAGGCTGTCACTTTGTCTTCAATCCAGATCACAGCCCCTCATCCCCACCTGAGAAATCTGCAGCTCATTAACTCAGCAGCACAAAATACTTTAGACAGAATGCGTATATAATTCCTATGTGTTTGCACATGATTGAACATCTCCTAAAGGACACATAAGAAACTGCTAAATGGGGTGTGGAGAAAAGGATTTCCTTCTGCACTGTTGGTGGGAATGTAATTGGTGCAGCCACTATGAAGAACAGGATGGGGTTCCATAAAAAAAAATAAATAAAACATAGAGTTGCCATATGATCCAGCAATCCCACTTCTGGGCATATATCTGGAGAAAACTCTAATTTGAAAAGATTCCTGCACCCCTATGTTCATTGCAGCACTAATTACAATATAATTACAATAGATAACACATGGAAGCAATATAAATATTCATCAATGGAGGAATGGATAAAGACGATATGGTATGTATACAGTACAATTGGGATTCCCTGGTGGCTCAGAGGGTGAAGCATCTGCCTGCAATACTGTTGTTGTTTAATTGCTAAGTCGTGTTCGACCCTTTTCTGACCCTATGGACTGTAGCGCCCCAGGCTCTTCTGTCCATGGAATTTCCTAGGGAAGAATATTGGAATGGGTTGCCATTTCCTTCTCCAGGAGATCTTCCTGACCCAGGGATTAAATCCATGTCTCCTGCATTGCAGGAGGATTCTCTACTGCTGAGCCACCAGGGAGCCCCACTGGAATATTACTCAGCCATAAAAGAATGAAATAATGCCATTTGCAGCAATGTGGATGAACCTAGAGATGATCATACAAAGAGAAGTCCAACAGACAAAGACAAATATATGATACCACTTATATATGGAATCTGAAAAAGTGATACAAATGAACTTATTAACAAAACAGAAACAGACTCACAGACATAGAAAACAAACTTCTGGCTACCAAAGGGAAAAGGGGATAGGGATAAGTCAGAAGTTTGGGATTAACATATTTACACTACTATATATAAAAAAGATAAATGACAAGATCCTATGTGTGGTACAGGGGAAAATATTCAATATCTTGTAATAAGCTATAGTGGAAAAAAATCTGACAAAGAATATATGTGTATACATGTGTGTGCTTGTGTGGTAAGTCGCTTCAATCATGTCGGACTCTGTGTGACCCTAAGGATTGCAGCACACCAGGATCCTCTGTCCAAGGGATTCTCCAGGCAAGAATATTGGAGTGGGTTTCCATGCCCTCCTCCAGGGACCCTCCTGATACATGTGTATATATTTATATGCATATGTGTGTGTGTGTAAACTGAATAATTTCTCTGTACACCAGAAATTAACACAACATTGTAAATCAACTATACTTCAATTTAAGAATTATTTTTTTAAAAAAGAAACTGCTAACTGTGGCTACCGGGGTGGGGAGGACTGGAGTAAGGCAGTGGTTGCAGGGGGGGCGTGGGTTCTGAAATGGAGGTATATTTGCTCACATACTTAACATACCCACTGATTTATTTTCCTACGTGTGTTTATTACTCACTCATAATAAAAATTCAAATTTAATGACTATAATAAATTCAGTCCAGAATCTGATTCATGTTTCAACTTGAATCTTTGATTTAAGATGACTCATGGCAATAAGGTATTTTAAAATAAATATCTCTATACACAGTGTCTGTTAAAGAGCTGACATTTCGGCACACTTTCTGGAAAACTTGCTGTTGAAATCAATGACAAAAATCAACCCTTGGCAGAAAGTTTTGCTTATTGTTTTACACGTTCACTCTGAATTATGTGCCATGTTGTTTTATATATAGGTATGTAAAAGCTCAAAATGAAAATCTGATGGAGATTAAATCTGAGGCTTTTTTTTAAAAGTAAAAGCAATATTGAATCCCACCTTGTAAGTTCTGCTAGGTCAGGTGTCAGCTTCTGTTCAGTAATGGAGCCCTAGGACCTAGAGCAGCTTATTGGCACATATTAAATGCTCAATAAATAATTGTTGAATGAAGCAATATATGATTCATATAAAAATTCAAATATTACATAAAAAGATTGTCTAGAATGTACAATACCCTCTAATCTCTTTCCTCTTTATCATCTGCTATTCTAGTCTTGTAAAATAAAAGAACAAATCATTTACTTCTTAAAGAGTGAAAGTTTCATCCTAAGTATGCTTTTAAAAGATAGTTAATTGAATGATGCCATAAAGAATGAAAAGACAAGCAACAGAATGCAAGAAAATGTAATAGATATAACTGGCAAAGGACCAGCACCGAAAGTATGCAAGAACTCCAATCAATTAGAGAAACTGGCAAAATACTTGAATATACGTTTCATGTTAAGAGTAGCCCCTAACTGCCAAAATCAAATGAAAAGCACTCTTTTATTTAGTCAGGAGAGAAATGAAAATTAAAACTACATAGTCGGGTTTCCCTGGTGGTCCAGTGGTAAAGAATCCACCTGCCAATGCAGGGGACACAGTTCAATCCCTGGCCTGGGAAGACCCCACATGCCAAGGAGCAACTAAGCCTGTGTGCCACAACTACTGAGCCGGTGCCCTAGAGCCCATGCTCTGCAACAAGAGAAAGCCACTGAAATAAGAAGCCCTCCCATCGCAATGAAGAGTAGCCCGTGGTCACACAACTAGAGAAAGCCCCTACACAACCAAAAATAAATAAACAAAAAGCACATAAATCTAAATTTTAAAAAACCTACACAGTCAATAGATGGACAAAATTGCTGAAGTCTTACAATAGTAAATATTGGTGAGGATCCTGAGCAACAGGAATGCTCATATATAGTCTTGAGTGAGGAAACTGGTTAACCCAGTGTAGAAAACTACATGACATTATCTTCCAAAGCTGAAGATTCAGCAATTCCATCCCTAGTGTGCAAGAGAAATTCATTAACATAGCAAAGTTGAAATAGGCCAAAATTGAAAAATACCCAATTACCTCCCAACAGAAGAATGGATCTAAAAATGTGGTATCATCTCACCATGAAATTCTATATGGCAATGACAAGGAACAAAAAGCATCTTCAGGCAACAATATGGATGAATCTCACTGCTTACAGTCATCACAGAGCTCTGCTATGATTTCCCTAAGGGGATCAGCAGCTCATTTCAGAGGGCAGACCATTCTAGCAATTCAGAAATGCCCCAGTGCTGGAATAGTTCCTTGTAGACAGCAAGCTCTACCTGAGGGCTGAGGGGTTATGGAGGCTCTCTGCTGGGAGGAGAGGCGCACACAATTTCACTAAAGGGATATGTGGGTGGAGGGTAGACTGTGAAGCCAGGGACACATTCTGACAGTGGCATGAAGTCCCTGACACAGAGATGAGAGGATAAGTCTGGGCTAAGGTTGTCAGAACCTCTACTGGGGGGTCTCTGCCCTGGGGCTCCCAGGACTGCTGTGGGTCAATAAACATGGGCTGTAGAAACGCTCACACTCAGGGATCCACAGAGGCAGAGGCTTTGGTGCTTGATCCTTGTCTATAGCCTGGAGTCACTACTTCTGTTCTGACTGCTGCTGCCTCTACAGCTGAGGGTCTTTGGTTCAGTTGTTCTTGAAGGGCATGTGAACTTGTGCTCAACTCAGGTTTTGTTTCAGACACGCCTCCCTTTCTTTGTAAAATGGCCACCTTGTCTTCCCCAAGTGTTTCTGTTAACTCCTATTGCTGTCTCCTGCTGCAGTGGTGTGTTCCTGGCCCTGCTTTGCTTTGGGAACAACTGTGTGGTCATGTACCTCTCTCTTACCTGTGACACTGGCTCTTTCCTCCTAGACCACAGGTGCCTGAGGTGCTCTCTTCCTTCACTACTGCCATTTATGCCTGTTGTCATCAGTCTGTTCTGAATAACTGCCACGAGTTTGTTCTACAAAGAGAAAGAACTGTGAATTTTAGGGGGTTTCTGTGAGGGGTGGAGACGGAGTTTGTACTTGTGAAAAGAGGAGTAAAATCTGAGCTCCACTATTCTCTAGGTTAGTCTCTGAGCCAGTCTAAATCTCTCAACTTTATTTCCTTATCTTTCACTTCAGTTCAGTCAGTCATGTCTGACTCTTTGCAACCCCATGGACTGTGGCACTCCAGGATTCCCTGTCCATCACCAACTCCCAGAGTGTGCTCAAACTCATGTCCATCGAGTCAGTGATGCCATCCAACCATCTCATCCTCTGTCATCCCCTTCTCCTCCCACCTTCAATCTTTCCCAGCATCAGGGGCTTTTCCAATGAGTCAGTTCTTCACAATACTTCCTGGCCAAAGTATTGGAGTTTCAGCTTCAGCATCAGTCCTTCCAATGAATATTCAGGACTGATTTCCTTCCTTATCTTTAAGTGGGGCTAATAATACCTGCCATGACAATCATCCTGATGTAATGTGAATTTGGAATTAGAAAACTACTTGTGTAAGAAGGTTCCCTTACACTGTTGGTGGGAATGCAGACCAGTACAGCTACTATGGAGAAGAGTGTTCTTAAAAAACTGGAAAAAGAACTGCCATATGACCCAGCAATCCCACTGCTGGGCATGCATACCGAGGAAACCAGAATTGAAAGAGACACATGTGCCCCAATGTTCATTGCAGCACTGTTTACAATAAGCTAGGACATGGAAGCAACCTAGATGTCTATTGGCAGGTGAATGAATAAGAAAGTTGTGGACCATATACACAATGGAATATTACTCAGCTATTAAAAATGCATTTGAGTCTGTTCTAATGAGGTAGGTGAAACTGGAGCCTATTATACAGAGTGAAGTAAGTCAGAAAGAAAAATACCAGTACAGTATATTAACATATATATATGGAATTTAGAAAGTTGGTAATGACAACCCTATATGCAAGACAGCAAAAGAGACACAGATATAAAGAACAGACTTTTAGACTCTGTGGGAGAAGGCAAGGGTGGGATGATTTGAGAGAATAACATTGAAACATGTTTATTACGATATGTGAAGTTTCGTGCATGAAACAGGGCACTCAAAGCTGGTGCACTGGGACAACCCAGAGAGATGGGATGGGGAGGGAGGTCGGAGGAGGTTTCAGGACAGGAGGACACATGTACACCCATGGCTGATTCATGTTGATGTATGGCAAAACCCACCACAATATTGTAAAGTAATTAGCCTGCAATTAAAATAAATTAATTTTTTAAAAATACTTGTGGAAAACACTCTGTAAACTCTATGCAAAACAAAGGTGAACATTTTACTACTGACTCACTGCAATGTGGGAGACTTGCGTTAGATCTCTGGGTTGGGAAGATCCCATGAAGAAGGGAAAGGTTATCCACTGCAGTATTCTGACCTGGAGAATTCCATGGACTGTATAGTCCATGGGGTTACAAAGAGTCAGACACAACTGAATGACTTTCACTTCACAGGGTAGAATTCTTAAAGGCAAGTCCCATAGGAATCGCCTTGAGAAGTATTTTCAAAGGACTCAAGGTCAGCTTGCCTAGACAACCATGGTCTTCTGGTGTCCAGGAGATTTTCACTTTGTAGTCTGAGTCAGTGCCCATGAATCTGTATTTCATAAAGCATTCATATGAGTTTAATGAACGTGATCCTTTGACCTCACGTTGAGAAAACACTGGTTCCATTTTAGGTAATATTACCTTTGCCTTCAGCTTTTAGCTTCTAAAACATCTGGGAATGCAACATCCAGGCATCGTGGAATGTGAAGTTAAATGGGCCTTAGGAAGCATCACTAAGAGCAAAGCTACTGGAGATGATGGAATTCCAGTTAAGCTATTTCAAATCCTAAAAAATGTGTTATGAAAGTGCTGTACTCAATATGCTAGCAAATTTGAAAAACTCAGCAGTGGCCACAGGACTGGAAAAGGTCAGTTTTCATTCCAGTCCCAAAGAAAGGCAATGCCAAAAAATGGTCAAACTACTGCACAATTGCACTCATCTCACATGCTAGCAAAGTAATGCTCAAAATTCTCCAAGCCAGGCTTCAACAGTACGTGAACCATGAACTTCCAGATGTTCAAGTTGGATCTAGAAAAGGCAGAGGAACCAGAGATTAAATTAACAACATCCACTGATCATCAAAAAAGCAAGAGAGTTCCAGAAAAACATCTACTTCTGCTTTATTGACTATGTCAAAGCTTTTTACTGTGTGGATCACAACAAACTGTGGAAAATTCTGAAAGAGATGGGAATACCAGACCATTTTATGTGCCTCCTGAGAAATCTGTATGCAGGTCAAGAAACAACAGTTAGAACTGGACATGGAACAACAGACTGGTTCCAAATAGGGAAAGGAGTACGTCAAGGCTGTATATTGTCACCCTGCCTTTTTAACTTCTATACAGAGTACATCATGAGAAATGCTGAGCTGGATGAAGCACAAGCTGGAATCAAGATTGCCAGGAGAAATATCAATAACCTCAGATATGCAGATGACACCACCCTTATGGCAGAGAGCGAGAGCCTCTTGATGAAAGTGAAAGAGGAGAAGTGAAAAAGTTGGCTTAAAACTCAACATTCAGAAAACTAAGATCATGGCATCTGGTCCCATCTCTTCAAGGCCAATAGATGGGGAAACAATGGAAACAATGAGAGACTTTATATTTTGTGGCTCCAAAATCACTGCAGATGGTGATTTCAGCCATGAAATTAAGATGCTTGCTCCTTGGAAGAAAAGCTATGACCAACCTAGACAGCATATTCAAAAGCAGAGACATTACTTTGCCAACAAAGGTCTGTCTAGTCAAAGTTATGATTTTTCCAGTAGTCATATATGGATGTGAGAGTCGGACCATAGAGAAAGCTGAGTGCTAAGGAATTGATGCTTTTGAACTATGGTGTTGGAGAAGACTCTTGAGAGTCCCTTGGACTGAAAGGAGATCCAACCAGTCAATCCTAAAGTAAATCAGTCCTGGTAATTCATTGGAAGGACTGATGCTGAAGCTGAAACGCCAATACTTTGGTCACTAGATGCGAAGAACTTACTCATTGGAAAAGACCCTGATGCTGGGAAAGATTGAAGGCAGGAGGAGAAGGGGATGACAGAGGATGAGATTGTTGGATGGTATCACTGACTCAATGGACATGAGTTTGAGCACACTCTGGGAGTTGGTGATGTACAGGGAAGCCTGGCATGCTGCAGTCCATGGGGTCGTAAAGAGTCGGCCATGACTGAGTGACTGAACTGAACTGAACTGAATATTACCCATTTCATATACAGACATTATTTGTTCAAAGAAATGTGCTCATTGCTTTACTCATCCAAATAAAATATTTCAGTATTTTCTTTTATGTCATAATTAAAAAGGTCTATCCCATTCTATGATTGTTTTAAAAATTACCCATGGTTTCTTCTGGGCAGTTATGGCCAGAGGGTATTTTGGCACTAGCCATAGGGACGTCAACAAATATGGTGTTTCCCTTCTTTCCACTTAAGGTCTATAAATCATTGAATCAGTTGCTTTATTTATAATAACTCTTAATTTTACTATCTCATCAGATGTTACTGTCTGAACTTTACTATGAAACCTAGAGAAGTCTTCAAATGAGTAGAATTCTCCTTCTTCCCCTATCCTCTGAGACAGCTTAAATAGCACAAGACCTGTGTGTGTTTTAGAAGCTGGAAAAGTTAATAATGAAACAGCTTGAACCAGACTTTTGGGTGGGCAGTTTTTTATACTCCTTGCAGAATTACTCAGCTACTTAGATTTTACAGCTTTTCTTGAGTCAGTCTTTGTTTCTGTATTTTCCTAAATTCATTTTTTTCTTAACCGTCTTAAGTGCCTCTAAGATCAGTTTTATTTTATGTACCATTATTAATATTCTGCATTTTTTGCATTATTATTTAACACTGCCACACAAGTTTATCTGTTTATATACGGCATTGTTTTCCAAATGATTCTCAAGTTTATTTAATCAATCCTACTGACCTAATCTTTCCGAATTTGTTAATTTCTGTTACCTTTAATCATGTCTTTATTTTTCTTTGTTTTGTTCTTTTTCTAATTCTTGAACAGTTTCTTCACACATTATATAGGTCTGTATCCAATTAGGAGAGGAAAAGCATATAATAATTTACACAGGAAAGGTTTAGTATGAAGAATTATTAACCACAACGAACAATTAAAGTGATTACAGATTGTTTCAGTTCAGTTCAGTTCAGTCGCTCAGTTGTGTTCGACTCTTTGCGACCCCATGAATCACAGCACGCCAGGCCTCCCTGTCCATCACCAACTCCCAGAGTTCACCGAGACTCACGTCCATCGAGTCAGTGATGCCATCCAGCCATCTCATCCTCTGTCGTCCCCTTCTCCTCTTGCCCCCAATCCCTCCCAGCATCAGAGTCTTTTCCAATGAGTCAACTCTTCGCATGAGGTGGCCAAAGTACTGGAGTTTCAGCTTTAGCATCATTCCTTCCAAAGAAATCCCAGGGCTGATCTCCTTTAGAAGGGACTGGTTGGGTCTCCTTGCAGTCGAAGGGACTCTCAAGAGTCTTCTCCAACACCACAGTTCAAAAGCATCAATTCTTCAGCGCTCAGCCTTCTTCACAGTCCAACTCTCACATCCATACATGACTACTGGAAAAATCATAGCCTTGACTAGACGGACCTTTGTTGGCAAAGTAACGTCTCTGCTTTTGAATATGCTATCTAGGTTGGACATAACCTTCCTTCCAAGGAGTAAGCGTCTTTTAATTTCATGGCTGCAGTCACCATCTGTAGTGATTTTGGAGCCCAGAAAAATAAAGTCTGACACTGTTTCCACTGTTTCCCCATCTATTTCCCATGAAGTGATGGGACCGGATGCTATGATCTTTGTTTTCTGAATGTTGATCTTTAAGCCAACTTTTTCACTCTCCACTTTCACCTTCATCAAGAGGCTTTTGAGTTCCTCTTCACTTTCTGCCATAAGGGTGGTGTCATCTGCATATCTGAGGTTACTGATATTTCTCCCAGAAATCTTGATTCCAGCTTGTGTTTCTTCCAGTCCAGCGTTTCTCATGATGTACTCTGCATAGAAGTTAAATAAGCAGGGTGACAATATACAGCCTTGACGAACTCCTTTTCCTATTTGGAACTCCTTTTCCTATTTGGAACCAGTCTGTTGTTTCATGTTCAGTTCTAACTGTTGCTTCCTGACCTGCATACAAATTTCTCAAGAGGCAGATCAGGTGGTCTGGTATTCCCATCTCTCAGAATTTCCCACAGTTTATTGTGATCCACACAGTCAAAGGTTTTGGCATAGTCAATAAAGCAGAAATAGATGTTTTTCTGGAACTCTCTTGGTTTTTCGATGATCCAGCGGATGTTGGCAATTTGATCTCTGGTTCCTCTGCCTTTTCTAAAACCAGCTTGAACATCAGGAAGTTCATGGTTCACATATTGTTGAAGCCTGGCTTGGAGAATTTTGAGCATTACTTTACTAGTGTGTGAGATGAGTGCAATTGTGTAGTAGTTTGAGCATTCTTTGGCATTGCCTTTCTTTGGGATTGGAAACCTATTAAACTGATTTCATGACTATGCATGTTTGAAAAACATGACTGTAAACTTTCTCTTTTTTTCCTTTATTTCAGATACTTCTGAGTTCAATCTGTTTTATTTTTTCTTTTTCTTTAGAGAAATAACTTGTTTTTTTTTTCCACTTGAGTGCTCTTAGAAATGTTTTTCCTTTATCTTTGAAAGTAATTTGAGTTTACAGATATTTTATATGTACTTTCAGTTTGAAGAATGACATGTTTTCTGGGTACAGGGATATTTTCTCCTATGTATTTTATTAAATCAAAAAGTTTATTATCATTTTTCATAGCTTCATGTCTTTATCTTTTGCTCTAAAATCTGGGAGAATTTCTTGAATAACCTTGTAAATAACCAATTATGTTTTCTGTAATATTTAATGGGTTTTTCATTACTGAAATCATATTTTAAAATTGAATTTGCTTTCAAATATGTATAAGCTTTTTTATGCCATTTGATTATCCCCATACATACTTGCATAACATGTATTTCATAAAGGACTTTTATCTATAATATACAAATTACTCATGTAAAGCTACTCAGTAAAAACATGAGCAAATAATGTGAACATACACTTAACTAGAAAAGATGTACAAATGGCAAATATGCACATAAAAAAATGTTCTACACCATTGGTCATTAGGAAAATGTAAATTAAAACCATAATGAGATACTGCACACCTACTGGAATGGCTGAAATTTAAAAGACTGATAATATCAAGGGTAGACAAGTTGCAAGTAACTTAAAACCACTTAACTTGCTGATGGAAATCAGTTTGGCAGTTTCTTATAAAGTTAAATACACAATTTACCATGTGACCTAGCAATATTGTTCCTAAGAATATAACCAAGAGGAACAAAAATATATTCCTTCAAAGATTTGTATGTTTATAACACCTTTATTCATAGTAGCTCTAAAGTGGAAACAACCAAAATTTCCATCAACCAGTGAATGAATAAACAAGTTATAGTGCATTCACACAATGAAATAGAACAAACTACTTATACATGCAACATGAATTAATCTCAAAATCATTATATTAAGTGAAAAAAGCCAAACACAAAAGGCTATATGCTGTGGAAAAGGCAAATCTATAGTGACAGAAAAAAGATCAGTGTTTCTTAGGGGTCTCAGTGTGAGGGCAGGGGTTTGACTACAAAGGAGCTGGAAGAAATTCTGTGGAGTGATAGAAATGTTTAATATGTTGATTGTGGTACTGTATACATTTGTTAAAATCCAAACTTTAACAAATTTTACATTTGTTAAAATTCATGGAGACTTTTCACTTTAAAAAGGTGAATTGTACTCTGTGTAAATTATATCTCAATAAATTTGACTTTAAAACCAGATGAAGGGGAGAGCAACCAAGATGTTGAAGTAAGTAGAAAGATGCTGAACTCACCTCCTTTCATGAGCACACCAAAATAACTATCTGCAGAACAACTACTGATGAAAAAATAGTGGAACCTACTAGAAAAGATCTTTGACAACTAAATATGTAAAGAAGGAACCACAGCGAGATGGGTAGGAGGAACAGACTCATAGTATAATCAAATCCCATACCACTAGGTAGGTGACTCACAAACTAGAAAATAATTATATTTCAGAGGTTACCCCACAGGAGTGAGAATTCTGAGCCCTATGTCAGGCTCCCCAGCCCAGGAGTCCAGCACCTAGAAGATGAGCCCCTATAGTATTTGTCTTTGAAGGCCAGTGGGGCTTAACTGCAGAAGCCTCCTCTCCACATCCCCCTAAAAGGGTTTAACTCTTAAATGGTACATACAAAATCTCACATGCACCAGGACCCAGGGAAAAAGCAGTAATTTGATTGGAGCTGGGACCAGACCTACCTGCTGATCTTAGATAGTCTCCTGAAGAGGCAGAGGGTGGCTGCAGCTCACCCTGGGGATGTAGACTCGGGCATTATCCAAACTCCCAGGGATATATCTGGAAAAGATGAAAACTCTAATTTGAAAATATGCATGCACCCTAATGTTAGTAGAAGTACCAATTATAGTAGCCAAGATATAGAAGCAAACTAAATATCCAAAGACAGATGAATGGATAAAGATGCGTATGTGGGTATAGTGTGTACACACACACACACACACACAATCAAGGAATATTCAGTTTGGTTCAGTTCAGTTCAGTTGGGAATATTACACAGTCATAAAAAGAAATGAAGTAAAGTCATTTGCAGCAACATAGATGGATCCAGAGATCATCATATTAAGTGAAGTAAGTCAGAGAAAAATAAATGCTATCATATGATAGCACTTATTTATGGAATCTAAACAAATGATACAAATGAACTTCCTTATAAAATAGAAATAGACTTCAGTTCAGTTGCTCATCGTGTCCAACTCTTTGCAACCCCATGAATCGCAGCCTGCCAGGCCTCTCTGTCCATCACCAACTCCCAGAGTCCACCCAAACCCATGTCCATTGAGTTGGTGATGCCATCCAAACATCTCATCCTCTGGTGTCCCCTTCTCCTCCTGCCCTCAATCTTTCCCAGCATCAGGGTATTTTCAAATGAGTCAGCTCTTTGCATCAGGTGGCCAAAGTATTGGAGTTTCAGCTTCAACATCAGTCCTTCCAATGAACACCCAGGACTTATCTCCTTTAAGATGGACTGGTTGGATCTCCTTGCAGTCGAAGGGACTCTCAAGAGTCTTCTCCAACACCACAGTTCAAAAGCACCAATTCTTTGGCGCTCAGCTTTCTTTACAGTCCAACTCTCACAGCCATAGATGACCACTGGAAAAACCATAGCCTTGACTAGATGAACCTTAGTTGGCAAAGTAATTTCTCTGCTTTTGAATATGCTATCTAGGTTGGTCATAACTTTCCTTCCAAGGAGTAAGCGTCTTCTAATTTCATGGCTGAAATCACCATCTGCAGTGATTTTGGAGCCCAGAAAAATAAAGTCAGCCACTCTTTCCACTGTTTCCCCATCTATTTCCCATGAAGTGATGGGACCGGATGCCATGATCTTCGTCTTCTGAATGTTGATCTTTAAGCCAACTTTTTCACTCTCCTCTTTCACTTTCATCAAGAGGCTCTTTAGTTCCTCTTCACTTTCTGCCATAAGGGTGGTGTCATCTGCATGTCTGAAGTTACTGATATTTCTCCCAGTAATCTTGATTCCAGCTTGTGTTTCTTCCAGTCCAGCGTTTCTCATGATGTACTCTGCATAGAAGTTAAATAAGCAGGGTGACAATATACAGCCTTGACGGGCTCCTTTTCCTATTTGGAAGCAGTCTGTTGTTCCATGTCCAGTTCTAACTGTTGCTTCCTGACCTGCATACAAATTTCTCAAGAGGCAGATCAGGTGGTCTGGTATTCCCATCTCTTTCAGAATTTCCCACAGTTGATTGTGATCCACACAGTCAAAGGCTTTCGCATAGTCAATAAAGCAGAAATAGATGCTTTTCTGGAACTCTCTTGCTTTTTCGATGATCCAGCAGATGTTGGCAATTTGATCTCTGGTTCCTCTGCCTTTTCTAAAACCAGCTTGAACATCAGGAAGTTCACGGTTCACATACTGCTGAAGCCTGGCTTGGAGAATTTTGAGCATTAGATCCTTTTATTTTCTTTTTTTTCCACCCTTTTTATATATAGCACTGTGTATCTATTAATCCCCAAATTCTAACTTATCCCTCCCCACTTTTGGTAACTGTTAAGCTTGATTTCTGTGTCTGTTCAAGAAAATTAGAGATACCAAGGGGACATTTCATGCAAAGATAGGCTCAATAAAGGACAGAAATGGTATGGACCTAACAGAAACAGAAGATAGTAAGAAGAGGTGGCAAGAATACACAGAAGAACTGTACAAAAAACATTTTCATGACCCAGATAATTACGATGGTGTGATCACTCACCTAGAGCCAGACATCCTGGAAAGTGAAGTCAAGTGGGCCTTAGAAAGCATCACTATGAACAAAGCTAGTGGAGGTGACGGAATTCCAGTTGAGCTATTTCAAATTCTAAAAGATGATGCTGAGAAAGTGCTGTGCTCAATATGCCAGCAAATTTGGAAAACTCAGCAGTGGCCACAGGACTGGAAAAGGTCAGTTTTTGTTCCAATCCCAAAGAAAGGCAATGCCAAAAAATGCTCAAACTACCGCACAATAGCACTCATCTCACATGCTAGCAAAGTAATGCTTAAAATTCTCAAAGCCAGGCTTCAGCAATACGTGAACCATGAACTTCCAGATGTTCAAGCTGGTTTTAGAAAAGGCAGAGGAACCAGAGATCAAATTGCCAACATCTGCTGGATCATCGAAAAAGCAAGAGAGTTCCAGAAAAGCATATATTTCTGCTTTATTGACTATGCGAAAGCCTTTGACTGTGTGGATCACAATCAACTGTGGGAAATTCTGAAAGAGATGGGAATACCAGACCACCTGATCTGCCTCTTGAGAAATTTGTATGCAGGTCAGGAAGCAACAGTTAGAACTGGACATGGAACAACAGACTGCTTCCAAATAGGAAAAGGAGCCCGTCAAGGCTGTATATTGTCACCCTGCTTATTTAACTTCTATGCAGAGTACATCATGAGAAACGCTGGACTGGAAGAAACACAAGCTGGAATCAAGATTGCTGGGAGAAATATCAATAACCTCAGATATGCAGATGACACCACCCTTATGGCAGAAAGTGAAGAGGAACTAAAGAGCCTCTTGATGAAAGTGAAAGAGGAGAGTGAAAAAGTTGGCTTAAAGCTCAACATTCAGAAAACAAAGATCATGGCATCCGGTCCCATCACTTCATGGGAAATAGATGGGGAAACAGTGGAAACAGTGTCAGACTTTACTTTTCTGGGCTCCAAAATGACTGCAGACAGTGATGCAGCCATGAAATTAAAACACGCTTACTCCTTGGAAGGAAAGTTATGACTAACCTAGATAGCATATTCAAAAGCAGAGACATTATTTTGCCAACAAAGGTTCGTCTAGTCAAGACTATGGTTTTTCCTGTAGTCATGTATGGATGTGAGAGTTGGACTGTGAAGAAGCCTGAGCGCTGAAGAATTGATGCTTTTGAACTGTGGTGTTGGAGAAGACTCTTGAGAGTCCCTTGAACTGCAAGGAGATCCAACCAGTCCATTCTGAAGGAGATCAGCCCTGGGATTTCTTTGGAAGGAATGATGCTAAAGCTGAAACTCCAGTACTTTGGCCACCTCATGCGAAGAGTTGACTCATTGGAAAAGACTCTGATGCTGGGAGGGATTGGGGGCAAGAGGAGAAGGGGACGGCAGAGGATGAGATGGCTGGATGGCATCACTGACTCGATGGACGTGAGTCTCAGTGAACTCTGGGAGTTGGTGATGGACAGGGAGGCCTGGCGTGCTGTGATTCATGGGGTCGCAAAGAGTCGGGCACGACTGAGCGACTCATCTGATCTGATCTGATTGTGTAGTACAGGGAACGATATCCAATATCTTGTAGTACCCTATAATGGAAAGAATCTGAAAAAGAATATCTATATGTCTATATATATAGATATATATATGGCTATGTGAAAGTTGCTCAGTCGTGGCCAACTCTTTGTGACCTCATGGACTATACAGTCCATGGAATTCTCCAGGCTAGAATACTGGAGTGGGTGGCTGTTACCTTTTCCAGGGGAACCTTCCTAACCCAGTGATTGAACCCAGGTCTCCCACATTGCAGGCAGATCCTTTACCATCTGACCCACCAGGTATACCAAGCTATAGAAAAAGAACGAAATAATGCCACTTGCAGCAACACGGATGGACCTAGAGATTATGCTAAGCCAGGTAAGTCAGAAAGGGAAAGACAAATACCGTATGATATCAGTTATGTGTGGAATCTAAAATATGACACAAATGAACATAGCTACAAAATAAACAAACTCACTGACATAAAGAACAGATTTGTTGTTGCAAATAAGGAGGGAAGGATTAGGAGTTTGGGATTAGCTGATGTAAACTATTATATATAGAATGGATAAACAACAAGGTCCTACTGTATAGCACTGGGCATTATATTCAATATCGTGTGATGAACCATAATGGAAAAGAATGGAAAAGCATATATATATGTATAACTGAACCACTTTGCTGTATAGCAGAAATTATAAATCACACTGTAAAGCAACTACACTTTAATAAAAATTTTTACAAGAATATATATATATGAATGACTTTGCTGTACACCTGAAATCCTATAAATCAACTGTACTTCAATTTAAAAAATTTAAAGAAAACAGATAAAGAAAATTTGGTCATTGCTTTTTCTTCTGTTAAAACCTCTTCAGACCTTAGGATGTACTCACAATAGAAACAATATCCTTTAGACATTTACAGAGACTACGAATTAGAAATTTCTTAGAAAGATTTTTGGTTTCTTGAAGTAAATTTGCTTCCTAAGGAGTATAATTTCTCAGATTAATCCCTTCCCTTTGTACTTTTGATCCTTTTGACTATTGATTTTTTTCCACTCATACTTAAACAATTAGGATTACGATTTGCCAATTAAAGAAAAACTTTGTCACGTTAAAACTTAGCCTATAATGATAAAGGGGAAAGGAAGAAGTTTCCATTCTCTGAAGTTTTCCATTCCAGATAGGGTATTCAGTTGAGTCTGCACATAGAGCCTGTGCAAAGTGGCTCTGGATTAGGCTGTTACTTCCTTAGCCACAATTTACAGCATTTCTGCCATCTGGAGTGCAAGATCAGTGCTGGCGAAGCTCGATTGTTACCATATTGAGGGCATGAGCACTGTGGGTGGGCAAGTTCATATCCAGGCCTTGAGACTGATCACAGACTAATGAGTCTACAGAGGCCTAAAGGTAACTTACCTGTGCAAAATAGCCTGTGGAGATCTGTGGGAGTCTGGAAAATGGACGCCTTGTCTAACAGGAGCGGCTGCTAATCAGCTTCAGTGTATTGTTGCCACGTGGGAATGTGGGCTTGGCACTGCCAGAGGGAGAGCTTCTGATTCAAGAGAAGCCAGAAACCTAGATTTTTTTTTTTTTTAATGCAAAATCTCCTAATTTTTAAAGCCTTGGCAGCTAGTTTGAAATCTTAAAAATATTCTGTGGACCAGCAATGTGTGGTCCTAACAAAATCCATCTGTGGCCTACCAGTTTCTGACCTCTGCACTAAGAATTATTTCAGAGGAGGCTGCGTTTATTTAGAGAAGGTGGTGGTAAATCAAGGTTTAATGGCTAAGAGCCTGGATTAATTTTTTAAAATGCTGAACAGCTTCATCATCCCTCAGACAGAGATTCCTTTTAAAGGCATTACATGGTCATTGTGATTGTGTTTTTGGTATCTGTTCTGCTCCTTCTCTTATGTGCAATAACCATATGGTTTTGTTACCAAGTCCAAGCTCGTACTGCTCACTGAATGACAGGCCAACCAATTGAGAGACGAGTTGCTGGGGCAAAGAACAGAGACTTTATTTGGAAAGCCAGAAGATGGCTTCATCCTTCCAGCAGATGCTTCCTGTGAGCTAAAAAAGATATTTTTTTAACTTTATTTTTCATCGAAGGATAATTGCTTTACAGAATGTTGTTGTTTTCTGTCAAATCTCAACATGAATCAGCCATAGGTATACATACACCACCTCCCTTTTGAACCTCCCCCACCTTCTCCCTCCCCACCCCACCTTTCTAGGTTGATACAGAGACCCTGTTTGAGTTTCCTGAGCCATACAACAAATTCCCGTCGGTTATTTTACATATGGTAATATAAGTTTCCATGTTACTCTTTCCATACATCTCACCCTCTCCCCATGTCCATAAGTCTATTCTCTATGTCTGTTTCTCCATTGCTGCCCTGTAAATAAATTCTTCAGTCCCATTTTTTTTACATTCCATACATATGCATTAGAATATGATATTTATCTTTCTCTTTTTGACTTACTTCACTCTGTATAATAGGTTCTAGGTTCATCCACATCATTAGAGCTGACTCAAATGCGTTTCTTTTTAGGGCTGAGTAATATTCCACTGTGTATATATACCACAATTTCTTTATCCATTCATCTGTTGATGGACATCTAGGTTGCTTCCTTGTTCTAGCTATTGTAAGTAGTGCTGCAATGAACAATGGGATACGTGTGTCTTTTTCAGTTTTGGTTTCCTCAGGGTATATGCTTAGGAGTGGGATTGCTGGGTCATATGGTGGTTTTTATTCCTAGTTTTTTAAGGAATCCCCAAATTGTCTTCCACAGTAGCTGCATCAATTTACATTCCTACCAACAGTGCAAGAGTGTTCTCTTTTCTCCACACTCACTCCAGCATTTATTGTTTGTAGACGTTTTGACAATGCCCATTCTGACCAGTGTGAGGCGATATCTCATTGTAGTTTTGATTTGCATTTCTCTGATAGTGATGTTGAGCATGTTTTCATGTGTTTGTTAGCCATCTGTATGTCTTTGGAGAAATGTCTGTTTAGGTCTTTTTTCCACTTTTTGATTGGGTTGTTTGTTTTTCTGGCATTGAGTTGTCTGAGCTGCTTGTTTATTTTGAAAATTAATCCTTTGTCAGTTGTTTTATTTGCTATCATTTTCTCCCATTCTGAGGGCTGTCTTTTCACTTCGCTTATAGTTTCCTTTGCTGTGCAAAAGCTTTTAAGTTTAATCAGGTTCCACTTGTTTACTTTTGGCTTTATTTCCATTATTCTAGGAAGTGGGTTATAGAGGATCTTGTTTTGATTTATGACATCGAGTGTTCTGCCTATGTTTTCCTCTAAGAGTTGTATAGTTTCTGGTCTTACATTTAGGTCTTTAATCCATTTTGAGTTTATCTTTGTGTATGGTGTTAGGAAGTGTTCCAATTTCGTTCTTTTACATGTAGCTGTTCAGTTTTCCCAGCACCATTTATTGAAGAGGCTGTCTTTGCCCCATTGTATATTCTTGCCTCCTTTATTAATAATAAGGTACCCATAGGTGTATGGGTTTATTTCTGGGCTTTCTATCTTGTTCTATTGGTCTATATTTCTGTTTTTGTGCCAATACTATACTGTCATCACGACTGTAGCTTTATTGTATAATCTGAAGTCAGGAAGGTTGATTCCTCCAGCTACATTCTTTTTTCTCAAGACTTCTTTGGCTATTTGGGGTCTTTTGTGTTTCCATATGAATTGTGAAATTTTTTGTTCTAGTTCTGTGAAAAATGCCATTGGTAATTTGATAGGGATTGCATTGAAGCTGTAGATTGTGTTTGGTAGTATAGTCATTTTTGCAATATTTATTTTTCCTACCCAGGAACATGGAATATCCCTCCATCTCTTTATGTCATCTTTGATTTCTTTCATTAGTGTCTCATAATTTTCTGCATATAGTTCTTTTGTTTCCTTAGGTAAGTTTATTCCTAGATATCTAATTCTTTTTGTCGCAACAGTGAATGGTATTGATTTCTTAATTTCTCTTTCTGATTTTCCATTGTTAGTACATAGAAATGCAAGTGATTTCTGTGTATTGATTTTGTATCCTGCAACTTTGCTAAATTCACTAATTAGCTCTAGTAATTTTCTGATACTATCTTTAGGGTTTTCTATGTACAATATCATGTTATCTGCAAACAGTGAGAGCTTTACCTCTTCTTTTCCAATCTGGATTCCTTTTATTTCTTTCTCTTCTCTGATTGCTGTAGCTAGGACTTCTAGAACTATGTTGAATAATAGTGGTGAAAGTGGACACTCTTGTCTTGTTCCTGATCTTAGGGGAAATGCTTTCAGTTTTCCACCATTGAGAATAATGTTTGCTGTAGGCTTATCATATATGGCCTTTACTATGTTGAGGTAGGTCCCTTCTATGCCTATTTTTTTGAGTTTTAATCATAAATAGGTGCTGAATTTTGTCAAAGGCTTTTTCTGCATCTATTGAGATTATCATATGGTTTTTATATTTCAGTTTGTTAATATGGTCTATCACATTGATTGATTTGCATATATTGAACAATCCTTGCATTCCTGGAATAAACCCAACTTGGTCATGGTGTATGAGCTTTTTGATGTACTGCTGAATTCTGTTTGCTAAAGTATTCTTGAGGATTTTTGCATCTATGTTCATCAGTAATATTGGCCTGTAGTTTTCTTTTTTGTGTGTTGTCTTTGTCTGGTTTTGGTATCAGTGTGAAGGTGGTCTCATAGAATGAGTTTGGAAATGTTCCTTCCTCTGAAATTCTTTGAAAGGGTTTTAGAAGGATAGGCATTAGCTCTTCTCTAAATGTTTGATAGAATTCTCCTGTGAAGCCATCTGGTCCTGGGCTTTTGTCTTTGGGGAGATTTTTGATCACAGCTTCAATTTCAGTGCTTGTAATTGGGTTGTTCATAATTTATATTTCTTCCTGGTTCAGTCTTGGAAGATGGAACTTTTCTAAGAATCTGTCCATTTCTTCCAGGTTATCCATTTTATTGCCATATTGTTGCCCATAATAGTATCTTATAATCCTTTGTATTTCTGCAGTATCTATTGTAACCTCTCCTTTTTCATTTCTAATTTTGTTGATTTGATTCTTCCCTTTTTTTCTTGATGAGTCTGGCTAAAGGTTTGTCATTTTGTTTATCTTCTCAAAGAATCAGCTTTTAGTTTTATTAATCTTTACTGTTGTTTCTTTCATTTCTTTTTCATATCTTTCTGCTCAAATCTTTATGATTGCTTTCCTTCTACTAATTTTGGGGATTTTTTTGTTTTACTTTTCCCAGTTGCTTTAGGTGTGAAGTCAGGTTGTCTATTTAATATTTTTCTTGTTTCTTGGGTAGGATTGTGTTGTTATAAACTTCCCTCTTAGAACTGCTTTTGCTGTATCCCATAGGTTTTGAGTTGTCATGTTTTCATTGTCATTTGTTTCTAGAAACTTTTTGATTTTCCTTTTGATTTCTTTAGTAACCTATTGGTTATTTAGAAGCATATTGTTTAATCTCCATGTGTTTGTGTTTCTTACTGTTTTTTTCTTGGTATCTAGTCTCATAGCATTCTGGTCAGAGAAGATGCTTGATAACAATTTCAATTTTTCTTAAATTTACTGATGTTTGATTTGTGACCCAAGATGTGGTCTATCCTGGGGAATGTTCCATGTGCGCTTGAGAAGAAAGTGTATTCTTCTGCATTTGGATGGAATATCCTGAAGATATCAATGAGATCCATGTCATCTAATGTATCATTTAAGACTTGTGTTTTCTTATTAATTTTCATTTTGATAATCTGTCCATTAGTGTGAGTGGGGTGTTAAAATCTCCTACTGTTATTGTGTTACTGTCAATTTCTCCTTTTATGTCTGTTAGTGTTTGTCTTATGTATTGACGTGCTTCTATGTTGAGTGCATAGATATTTACAATTGTTATGTTTTCCTCTTGGATTGATCCTTTGATCATTATGTAGTGTCCTTCCTTATCTCTTGTAATCTTCTTCATTTTAAGGTCTATTGTCTGATATGAGGATTGCTACTCCAGCTTTCTTTTGCTTCCCATATTCATGGAATATATTTTTCCATCCTCTCATGTTCAGTCTATATATGTCTTGAGGTCTGAAGTGGGTTTCTTGTAGTTGGCATATATGTGGGTCTTGCTTTTATATCCATTCAGCCAGTCTGTGTCTTTTGGTTGGAGCATTTAATCCATTTACATTTAAGGTAATTATTGATATATATAAGTTCCTATTGCCATTTTCTTAATTGTTTGGGATTGATTTTGTAGATCTTTTTCCTTCTCTTGTATCTCTTGACTATATAAATCCCTTTAACATTTGTTGTAAAGCTGGTTTTCTGGTACTGAATTCTCTTAACTTTTGCTTGTCTGAAAAGCTTTTTATTTCTCCATCAATTTTGAATTAGATTCTTGCTGGGTACACTAATCTTGGTTGTAGATTTTTCCGTTTTACTACTTTAAATATATCCTGCCATTCCCTTCTGGCCTGCAGAGTTTCTGCTGAAAGATCAGCTGTTAAATGTATGGGGTTTCCCTTGTATGCTTTTGTTGCTTTTCCCTGGCTGCTTTCAATATTCTTTCTTTGTGTTTAGTCTTTGTTAGTTTGATTAATATGTACCTTGGTGTGTTTCTCCTTGGGTTTATCCTGTATGTGACTTTATGTGCCTCTTGGACTTGATTGACTATTTCTTTTTCCATATTGTGGAAATTTTCAACTATAATCTCTTCAAATTTTTTTCATACCCTTTTTCTCTTCTTCTTCTGGGACCCCTATAATTTGAATGTTGATGTCTTTGATATTGCCCCAGAAGTCTCTGAGACTATCCTTAGTTCTTTTCATTCTTTTTACTTTATTCTGCTATTTAGAAGTTATTTCCACCATTTTATCTTCCAGTTCACTGATTCATTCTTCTGCCTCAGATATTCTGCTATTGACTCCTTCTAGAGTATTTTTCAGAGAAGGCAATGGCAATCTACTCCACTACTCTTGCCTGGAAAATCCCATGGATGGAGGAGCCTAGTAGGCTGCAGTCCACGGGGTCGCTAAGAGTTGGGCACGACTGAGCGACTTCACTTTCACTTTTCACTTTCATGCATTGGAGAAGGAAATGGCAACCCACTCCAATGTTCTTGCCTGGAGAATCCCAAGGACAGCAGAGCCTGGTGGGCTGCGGTCTATGGGGTCGCACAGATTCGGACACAACTGAAGCGACTTAGCAACAGCAGCAGCAGAGTATTTTTAATTTCAGTAATTGTGTTGTTTGTCTCTGTATGTTTATTCTTTAATTCTTCTAGGTCTTTGTTAAATGATTCTTGCATTTTCTCCATTTTGTTTTCAAGGTCATCTTTTGATCATCTTTACTATCATTATTCTGAATTCTTTTTCAGGTAGTTTGCCTATTTCCTCTTCATTTACTTGGACTTTTGTGTTTCTAGTTTGTTCTTTCACTTGTGTAGTATTTCTCTGCCTTTCCATTATTTTGTTTTAACTTATTGTGCTTGATGTCTCCTTTTCCCAGGCTTCAAGATTGAATTCTTTCTTCCTTTTGGTTTCTGTCCTCCTAAGGTTGGTCCAGTGGTTTGTATAAGCTTCCTATAGGGTGAGATTTATGCTGAGTTTTTGTTTGTTTGTTTTTCCTCCAATGGGAAAGGCTGAATGAGGTGGTAATCTTGTCTGCTGGTGATTGGGTTTGTATTTTTTGTTTTGTTTGTTGTTTAGATGAGGCGTCCTGCACAAGGTGCTACTGGGGGTTGGGTTGTGCCCCGCCTTGTATTCAAGTGGTTTCTTTTGTGTGAGTTCTCACTATTTGATACTCCCTAGGGTTAGTTCTCTGGTAGTCTAGTGTCTTGGAGTCAGCGCTACCACTCCAAAGGCTCAGGGCTTGATTTCTGGTCAGGAAAGAAGATTCCACAAGTGGTTTGTTATGGCATTAAGTGAGATGAAACAAATACCCCAAAATGAGAAATCAAAGATGAACCCCAGAAAAATGGCAGTTACAAAATCAGGCTAATAATAATTAAAATAATGGAATATACACATATATACATACACCCATAAGCAAAGTCAAATAGTCCCAACAAAAATAAAGTACAGCAATTTGACCTGGCAAACAAAGGAAATAAAAAATTATATTTACCAGTTAAGAAGAAAACTAACTAAAGTACAAACTGGAAAACAAAAGTAAAGCAAGGTGCCAAGTGGGGAATAAATCAATGAAAACAAAACAAACAAATCTGTTGAGAGGAAAGGAAAGAAAGAAGAGATATGCAAAGTTAAATAGAGTTAAATAAAGATTTATATACATTAAAGATTAACTGCAAGGGGAAAAGAATAGTAGGAAAGGCAAAAAAAGGAATAAATGTAGAAAAACATAGTAGATTAAAAAATTAAAATTATAAAAAAGAGAATAGAAAAAAATAAAGGACAACTCCACAGAACTGCAAAAACCCCAACATGGAGGCAGAATTTTATAACAAAAATAAAAAGTGTGACTGACTATACATATCCACATATACACCCATAAGCAAGATCAAAACAGTCCAACAAAAATAAAGTACAATAGATTGACCCAGTGAAGAAAGGAAACCAAAAATTATATCTACCAGTTAAGAACAAAACTAACTAAAACACAAACTGGAAAACAAAACTATAGCAAGATGCCAATTGGGGAATAAAGCAATGAAAACAAAACTAACAAATATTGAGAGGAAAGCAAAGAAAGAAAGAATATATATGCAAAGTTAAATCAGATCAGAGATTAGATCAGATCAGATCAGTCACTCAATCGTGTCCGACTCTTTGCGACCCCATGAATCACAGCACGCCAGGCCCCCCTGTCCATCACCAACTCCCGGAGTTCACTCAGACTCACGTCCATCGAGTCAGTGATGCCATCCAGCCATCTCATCCTCTGTCATCCCTTTCTCCTCCTGCCCCCAATCCCTCCCAGCATCAGAGTCTTTTTCAATGAGTCAACTCTTCGCATGAGGTGGCCAAAATACTGGAGTTTCAGCTTTAGCATCATTCCTTCCAAAGAAATCCCAGGGCTGATCTCCTTCAGAATGGACTGGTTGGATCTCCTTGCAGTCCAAGGGACTCTCAAGAGTCTTCTCCAACACCACAGTTCAAAAGCATCAATTCTTTGGCTCTCAGCCTTCTTCACAGTCCAACTCTCACATCCATACATGACCACAGGAAAAACCATAGCCTTGACTAGACGGACCTTTGTTGGCAAAGTAATGTCTCTGCTTTTGAATATGCTATCTAGGTTGGACATAACTTTCCTTCCAAGGAGTAAGCGTCTTTTAATTTCATGGCTGCAGTCACCATCTGTAGTGATTTTGGAGCCCAGAAAAATAAAGTCTGACACTGTTTCCACTGTTTCCCCATCTATTTCCCATGAAGTGATGGGACCAGATGCCATGATCTTTGTTTTCTGAATGTTGAGCTTTAAGCCAACTTTTTCACTCTCCACTTTCACTTTCATCAAGAGGCTCTTTAGTTCCTCTTCACTTTCTGCCATAAGGGTGGTGTCATCTGCATATTTGAGGTTATTGATATTTCTCCCAGCAATCTTGATTCCAGCTTGTGTTTCTTCCAGTCCAGCGTTTGTCATGATGTACTCTGCACAGAAGTTAAATAAACAGGGTGACAATATACAGCCTTGACGAACTCCTTTTCCTATTTGGAACCAGTCTGTTGTTTCATGTCCAGTTCTAACTGTTGCTTCTTGACCTGCATACAAATTTCTCAAGAGGCAGATCAGGTGGTCTGGTATTCCCATCTCTTTCAGAATTTTCCACAGTTTGTTGTGATCCACACAGTCAAAGGCTTTGGCATAGTCAATAAAGCAGAAATAGATGTTTTCCTGAAACTCTCTTGCTTTTTCCATGATCCAGCGGATATTGGCAATTTGATCTCTGTTTCCTCTACCTTTTCTAAAACCAGCTTGAACATTAGGAAGTTCACTGTTCACATACTGCTGAAGCCTGGCTTGGAGAATTTTGAGCATTACTTTACTAGCGTGTGAGATGAGTGCAATTGTGCAGTAGTTTGAGCATTCTTTGGCATTGCCTTTCTTTGGGATTGGAATGAAAACTGACCTTTTCCAGTCCTTTGGATTTATAAACATTAAAGATTAACTGCATGGGGAAAAGAATGGCAGGAAAAACAAGGAAAAGAATAAATGTAGAAAAAGTACTAATAGGTTTAAAAAATTAAACATTAAAATAAAAAAAGAGAGAGAGAGAGAAAAAGGAAAACTCCACAGAACTGCAAAAGCCCAACTTAAAGCAGAGGTTTATAACAACAGTAAAAAATGTGACTGAGGGAAAAAAAGACTCAAAAGCTTAATTGGATTTCATAGTGCCAATAAAATCGATATCTACAAAAAGAGGGGGAAGAAAAAGAAAAAGAAAAAAAATCCAAAAGAATCTACTGAAGAAATCAAAACATAAGAATAATAAATGTTTTTCTTGAGTCACTGCTGTCAGAGTCCTTTCCCTCGCTGGGAGTCACAGTCCGCCTCACCTCCCTAGGATGCCCTCCAACACTGTGATGATCTCTGGACCTGCTGTGGGGGCAGCTCAGATTCTAATCTGGTCCTACTCCTGTGTATTCTTGCCTCCAATGTCCACAGCTATCAGAACGAGTGCATTTTCTTTTGTGGGAGCTCTCAAAGTCCTTTTATATACTCCATAGACAGAGTCTGCCTAGTTGATTGTGTGGATTTAATCTGCAGCTTGTACAGCTGGTGGGAAGGTTTGGGTCTTCTTCCTTAGTCACACTGCCCCTGGGTTTCAATTGTGGTTTTATTTCCACCTCTGCATGTGGGTTGTCCACTGGGGTTTGCTAATGAGGCTGCCCTGGAGGACTTGGGTTTGCCCCTGTGAGGGCCAGGTGTGGAGGTGGTGCAGCTGCTTTGGTCGCAGGGCTTCTGGCAGCACCAGGTACTCAGGGGAGTTGGCAGCTAGGGCAGCAGAAAATATATTGCTCTAGAAGGGTATGGCAACCAGTATTGGCCAATACGTTTCAGTATTCTTGCCTAGAGACGCCCCCCCACCCCCCAATAGAGAAGCCTGGCAGACCACAGTCTACAGGGTTGCAAAGAACTGGACACGACCGAAGCAACCCTGTGTGCATAGATGCAAGACTTTCCTTGCCTGTGGCAGTTCTGCCCCAGTGAGAGTTGAGCGTGAAGGTGGTGCAGTTGCTTGGCCTGCAGGGACCCTGGCATTGCCAAGTGTGCAGGAGCACAGATTGCCTCTGCTACTGGAGTTATGGCCTTATCAGGGTCTTTTTTCAAGCCTCTTGTAGCTGGTCATCAGAATGCCTCTTTGGCCAGTCTTTCTCTGTAGCTCTGCCCATTCAGGCACTTAGAGGGCTCCCTTGCCTGGGGTCCTTCTCTGTTATTTGGCATGTCAGGCACATTAGAGGGGCCCCCCTGGCTGGGGTCCTACTCTAGTTCAGCACATCAGTCACTTAAAGAACCCTGGGTGGGATCCTACTCTGTAGTTCAGTGCATCAGGCACTGATGGGCCAGCCTCTCTATTGTTCAGCTGCCGATGCTGGCATGTGGGGAGAGAGAGACTATGGTGATGGCTCTACCCCCTACACGTGACTCAGCAGTATTGCCTTGCTTCTGTGGCTGCCTGGCTTTCCTCCACAGGTATTTCCCGCCACAGTCTCCTCCCTCACATCCCCTTGATCTATCTCTCTACAGTCCAAAGCACCCCTCACCCTGGGATTGCTCCACAATCCCTAAACTCCATCTCCCAGCCGGTGCGCCTTCTAGGGGACCTGCACCCTTGTTCAGAGTATGTATAGCTCCAGCAAGGACTATCTGATTCTTATTCCTCTTAGGCTGCCACAGATCAGCTGTTTCACTCTCGGCCTTAAAAGTTTCTCCTCTGGCTCAGACAATTGCCCTGATATGGGGATCAGACCTCTGCTTCAGTTCCCCTACCCACTGAGGGCAGGTCCAGCCCTACTAACACTCCTGTCTTTCCCCCTAGTTCCTTCATCCTACCGAGTTTTGTGTGGGTCTATAAATTCTTTTCTGCTGGTCAGGTACTCCTATCTGCTCTCAGCTGGTGTTCTGCATGCACTTCTGAGTCTGAAGGTGTAGTCCCGATGTATATGTGGAGAGAAATGTACTCCACATCCACCTACTCCTCCGCCGTCTTATTCTCTCTCTTAAAAAAAAAGGTATTTTAGCTTTACACTAATTGCCTGGGAGCAGGGTTCCCAGAGAAGGGCCATTATATATAATTTAAGCTTATAGGCAACACCCCTTTAGTGATTAACTTGTAATAGAATACAAAGTTTCTTTCTTATTACATTTTAGGGGCAATTGATCATTTCTCTACTTCTGGTACACTATTCCCCTTTCCCACATCAACAGATAGTAACTCAGGCCTGAGCCAACCAGCAAACAATATTTCTGAGACACAGATAAGACCACGGTGACTTTACTGGGTGAGGTTCACAGATTTTAGGGGCTTCCTTGGTGGGTCAGTGATAAAGAATCCCCCGCCAATGCAGGACACACAGGTTTGATGTCTGGGTTGGGAGGATGCCCTAGAAAAGGAAGTGGCTACCACTGAGAAATCCAATGGACAAAGGAATTTGGTGAGTACAGTCCATGGGGTCGCAAAAGAGTCAGACATGACTTAGCAACTAAACACCATCACCAAGAATAGATTTAAGAACTAAAAGAGACTCTGGAGTCTAACCAGTTATTTTCAGATGAGGAAATGAACCTTCAAAGAAGTGATATGCTTTGGCCAAGGGTGTGCAGCTGTCTAGAGGTAGAAATGAGGCCATAACTAGTCTCCATACTCTACCCGCTTCATTTATTACGTTACCTTTAAATACAAACAACATCCTTAGAGGTATTTTGCATTGATAATTCTTTTACAACTGTTACTACTTATATACTTTTATAACTTGACCTAATCCCCATCCTATTATCACATTTCATTCATATAAAACATTTCCTTCCTCTGAACTCTAGATAATATGTTGTTAATACCACTCATTTGACAACTGTATCAATCAAGCCTCAATTACTAGAGGCAAAAAGCCAAGCACACTTGCCTTAGCCCCAAACTTTTTTTTTTCTCCCCCAACTGAGCAGTCCACCGGTGACAGTGCTGGAAGCAGGGATTCATGATGTCACTAGTTGTCTCTGCTTCTCTCGGCGGGCTGGCTTCTTTCATTCTGAAGCCAAAAGCTTCCTCTGTGCTGCTGGGAAGATGGCTGCCAGAAGCTCCAGGCTTACTTAATCATACTTTAATAACCACGTGGAGGGAAGTCTATTCTCTCAAATTTGTATGTCTCTCAGAGGGAGACTCTGATTCTTGCATCTTGTGTCTGGCCCCTGGACCAATTTCTGTGTCCGGAAGAACATGCTACTATTTTCTAGGTTCAGATTGCATCCTGTTTCCCTGTCTCCTGCCAGGGAGAAAGAGGAGGTACTGAGATGGAATCCTTCACTAGGAAAATGGGGATGGTTAAGAGGATTGATAAGAAATATCTATCAGAGACCAGGAAAACAATTGCACAACCAATACTGTTGCAAATATGTTTGGGAAATAAACTGGATCCTGCTCAGTTCCAGTGCATCCGAGAGTTAGGCTTGGCTGAAGTCCAGGTGAGTATATCCAGTGATGCCAAGAATGGTCAGTGATGAGGAAATAGAATATTCTTTTTGTTTATTGATTTTTGGCTGCATTGGGTCTTTGTTGCTGGGTGGGCTTTTCACTAGTTGTGGTGAACAGGGGCTACTCTATAGTTGTGGTGCATGAGCTTCTCATTCTAGTGGCTTCTCTTGTTGTGGAGCAAGGGCTCAAGGGTGCAAGGGCTTCAGTAGTTGTGAGTCCTGGGATCTAGAGCATAGGCTCAATAGTTGCTCTGCAGCATGTGGGATCTTCCTGGACCAGGGACTGAACCCAGGTCTCCTGCATTGGCAGGCAGATTCTTTACCACTGAGCCACCAAGCCCTGGAAACAGAATACACTAAGGAGAGATATAAAGCCATGTCAAGAACAGGAGAGAGAGATGTGGGTAGGAGAGATGGAGATGAGGCAGGGAATGCTTTCATGAGATGTGCACAGAGCCGTCTTGGTTGGTCTTAGCATGACAACAGTGACTTGTCCTACAAATGGGTTTTTAAGTTAATAGAAAACTCCTGACAAATAACACTTTCTAACAGATGCCAGACGTAGAGCAATTGCTGGGAGAAAGTGTAAATTGGTTTAAACTTTTTGAAGTTTACAATGAATATGCCCTTTGACTCAGCCATTCTTCTTCTCAGAATTAACCCTAAGGAAATATTTATATATGGAGATTGTGCTGTAAACCGTTAATTGCTGTTATAAGTCGAAAAAAGATGGAGACAACCTAAACATTTCACAGTATAAGACTGGGTAAGCAAAGAAATCATTACAAATACAAACAAAGGAATGTATTGCAGCCATTTAAAATGCTATTATGAAAGCATATTTAAAGAAATGAAAATCTGTTCATAATATGTTACATGAAAAAACAACTTCCAAAATGGCTCAAGATTAATTACTTTTATTATACTCTACTATATACCAGACAGTTGTATGATCTGATTTAATCTTTACAATTCTAGGCAGTGGTTATTATCTTTTCTCCCATATTACTTAACTCCTCCTAACTTCATTTCCTTCTCTATAAATGTGATATAGTTGAGGCAGTCAGCTGGAAGCCACATGCCTGGATTTAGAGCTGGCTCTGTTACTTACTATCTATGTGACTTTGGACAAGCTGCTTTTTTCATCACCAGCACTTTAAAAAATATGCTTTATATTGCAAATCAGGACTCACATGCACACACAGATGCAAAATATAAATGGAAAGAAAAATTTGCAAACCAATACTTATTCTTCCTATCTTGGATGCATTCTCGTATTTTCTTTTCTATACAAATCCATTTCATTCTGATCTACTTTATTCTATTCCATTTTATTTTTTTAATGATGGTTACAGCCCATCAAAAGAACCCACTAATGGTAGCATGACTGACATTCTTTAGATGCTCAATAAATGGCAGCTACTATTTTTTCTGAGTTAAATTCACCCATTCCAGTCCATTTTAGTTCCCTGATTGCTAGAATGTTGACATTCACTCTTGAATTTAACTCAGATGACCATTATATCTACTACTGTGGGCAGGAATCCCTTAGGAGAAATGGAATAGCCATCATGGTCAACAAAAGAGTCTGAAATGCAGTACTTGGATGCAATCTCAAAAATGACAGAATAATCTCTGTTCATTTCCAAGGCAAACCATTCAATATCACAGTAATCCAAGTCTATTACCCAACCAGTAATGCTGAAGAAGCTGAAGTTGAACAGTTCTATGAAGACCTACAAGATCTTTTAGAACTAACACCCAAAAAAGATGTCCTTTTCATTATAGGGGACTGGAATGCAAAAGTAGGAAGTCAAGAAACACCTGGGGTAACAGGTGAATTTGGCCTTGGAATATAGAATGAAGCAGGGCAAATACTAATAGAGTTTTGTCAAGAGAACGCAATGGTCATAGCAAATACCCTTTTCCAACAACACAAGAGCAGACTCTACACATGGACATCAGCAGATGGTCAACACCGAAATCAAATTGATTATATTCTTTGCAGCCAAAGATGGAGAAGCTCTATACAGTCAGCAAAAACAGGACTGGGAGCTGACTGTGGCTCAGATCATAAATTCCTTATTTCCAAATTCAGACTTAAATTGAAGAAAGTAGGGAAAACTACTAGACCATTCAGGTATGATCTAAATCAAATCCCTTATGATTATACAGTTGAAGTGAGAAATAGATTTAAGGGACTAGATCTGATAGACAGAGTGCTTGATGAACTATGGACGGAGGTTCGTGACATTGTATAGGAGACAGGGATCAAGACCATCCCCATGGAAAAGAAATGCAAAAAAGCAAAATGGCCGTCTGGGGAGGCCTTACAAATAGCTGTGAAAAGAAGAGAAGTGAAAAGCCAAGGAGAAAAGGAAAGATATAAGCATCTGAATGCAGAGTTCCAAAGAATAGCAAGGAGAGATAAGAAAGCCTTCCTCAGTGATCAATGCAAAGAAATAGAGGAAAACAACAGAATGGGAAAGACTAGAGATCTCTTCAAGAAAACTAGAGATACCAAGGGAACATTTCATGCAAAGATGGGCTTGATAAAGGACAGAAATGGTATGGACCTAACAGAAGTAGAAGATTTTAAGAAGAGGTGGCAAGAATACACAGAAGAACTGTACAAAAAAACATCTTCACAACCTAGATAATCACGATGGTGTGATCACTCACCTAGAGCCAAACATCCTGGAATGTGAAGTCAAGTGGGCCTTCGGAAGCATCACTACAAACAAAGCTAGTGGAGATGATGGAATTCCAGTTGAGCTATTTCAAATCCTGGAAGATAATGCTGTGAAAGTGCTGCACTCAGTATGCCAGCAAATTTGGAAAACTTAGCAGTGGCCACAGGACTGCAAAAGGTCAGTTTTCATTCCAATCTCAAAGAAAGGCCACGCCAAAGGATGCTCAAACTACTGCACAATTGCACTCATTTCACACGCTAGTAGAGATGAGGGCTTCCCTGGTGGCTCAGAGGTTAAAGCATCTGCCTGCAATGTGGGAGACCTGGGTTCAATCCCTGGGTTGGGAAGATCTCCTGGAGAAGGAAATGGCAACCCACTCCAGTATTCTTGCCTGGAGAATCCCATGGATGGAGGAGCCTGGTAGGCTGCAGTCCATGGGGTAGCAAAGAGTCGGACACGACTTAGACTTAACTTTCACACGCTAGTAAAGTAATGCTCAAAATTCTCCAAGTCAGGCTTCAGCAATACGTGAACCGTAAACTTCCAGATGTTCAAGCTGGTTTTAGAAAAGGCAGAGGAACCAGAGATCAAATTGCCAACATCCACTGGATCATCAAAAAAGCAAGAGAGTTCCAGAAAAACATCTATTTCTGCTTTATTGACTATGCCAAAGCCTTTGACTGTGTGGATCACAATAAACTGTGGAAAATTCTGAAAGAGATGGGAATACCAGACCACCTGACCTGCCTCTTGAGAAACCTATATGCAGGGGAGGAAGCAACAGTTAGAACTGGACATGGAACAACAGACTGGTTCCAAATAGGAAAAGGAGTACGTCAAAGCTGTATATTGTCACCCTGTTTATTTAACTTCTATGCAGAGTACATCATGAGAAATGCTGGGCTGGAAGAAGCACAAGCTGGAATCAAGATTGCTGGGAGAAATATCAATAACCTCAAGTATGCAGATAACACCACCCTTATGGCAGAAAGTGAAGAGGAACTAAAAAGCCTCTTGATGAAGGTAAAAGAGGAGAGTGAAAAAGCTGGCTTAAAGTTCAACATTCAGAAAACGAAGATCATGGCATCTGGTCCCATCACTTCATGGGAAATAGATGGGGAAACAGTGGAAACAGTGTCAGACTTTATTTTTGGGGGCTCCAAAATCACTGCAGATGGTGATTGCAGCTATGAAATTAAAAGACGCTTACTCCTTGGAAGGAAAGTTATGACCAACCTAGATGGCATATTGAAAAGCAGAGACATTACTTTGCCAGCAAAGGTCCATCTAGTCAAGGCTATGGTTTTTCCTGTGGTCATGTATGGATGTGAGAGTTGGACTGTGAAGAAAGCTGAGCGTCGAAGAATTGGTGCTTTTGAACTGTGGTGTTGGAGAAGACTCTTGAGAGTCCCTTGGACTGCAAGGAGATCCAACCAGTCCATTCTAAAGGGGATCAGTCCTGGGTGTTCATTTGAAGGACTGATGCTAAAGCTGAAACTCCAATACTTTGGCCACCTCATGCGAAGAGTTGACTCATTGGAAAAGACTCTGATGCTGGGAGGGATTGGGGGCAGGAGGAGAAAGGGACGACAGAGGATGAGATGGCTGGATGGCATTACCGACTTGATGGACATGAGTTTGGGTAAACTCCGGGAGTTGGTGATGGACAGGGAGGCCTGGGGTGCTGCAAATTCATGGGGTCACAAAGAGTCGGACATGACTGAATGACTGAACTGACTATTTTTTCTGTTCTACTTCTTTCTTCTTCTTCTCCTCCACCTCCTCCCTCTCCCCCTGCTCATCTTTCTTCTCCTTCTTCTTGTTACTATTTTTGGTAGTAGTAGTAGTAGCATGATCGTGACAGAAGGTGGTAAAGGCAATGCCCTTTGAAAGAGTAGATTCCCAGCTTCAGAGTGTGGAAGTTTATAAATACAAGTCAAATTGCCACAGTCATTATAAATGTAACTTCTAACAGAACAGATGGGTTTATCCTGTACTTAAGAAGTCCAACTGTCATTGGTGGCTATAAAGCTGAAAATCTGTTGTAGGAAGTCAGCAATACTCCCTGGAGGAGTCAGAAGACTAGACTGACTGTCAAACTTCAGTGGTACTAGGACTCATTCAGTTACAGGTGACCGAATATCAAAACCAGGATTTTTGGAAAAAAGAATTTATTGACTTACATACAGAATGAGGCAGTAGTAAATCTACCGGCTTCGGCATTGTTAATGCTTCCCTGGTGGTCAGACAGTTAAAGACCTTTTTGCAATGCAGGAAACCAGGATTCGATCTCTGGGTCAGGAAGATCCCCTAAAGAAGGGAAAAGCAACCCACTTCAGTATTCTTGCTTAGAGAATTCCATGCACAGAGGAGCCTGGTGGGCTACAGTCCGTGGGGTAGCAAAGAGTCAGACATGACTGAGAGACTTTCTCAGTACTGTTAGATCCAGATGCTCAACAGGGTCCTCAGAAAATTCTTTTCTAAGTTTCAGTTATACTTTACTACATTGGCTTCCCTCTCTGCCAGATATTTTTTAATGGTGGCCCCTGACGACTGAAGCTTTAAGTCTGGAAGAAGGAAACAATCTCTCTTACCAAGTTCCAATAAGTCTTGGGCCTGGCTCTCCTTCACTCACATTGTGTTCCATCTTGGACCTAACTGCTGCAAGCAGGGGGTTAAGTTGCTCTGGCTGGCCAGGATCCCCAGAACCATATGGGCTAAATGAAAAATAGGTGGGCTGTCAAAGGAAACCAGGTTGCTGCCACCAGTAGTAGGGAGTAAAGATGTGGGTACACAAAAATGTCTACTATAGTTAGTAATGGGCTTCCCAGGTGGTGTTAGTGGTAAAGAACACGCCTGCCAATGCAGAAGACATAAGAGACGTGGGTTTGACCCCTGGGTCGGGGAGATCCCCTGGAAGAGGGCATGGCATCCCACTCCAGTATTCTTGTCTGGAGAATCTCATGGACAGAGAAGCCTGGTGGGCAAAGAGTTGGACACAACTGAAGCAACTTAGCACACACACATGAATAGTTAGTAATATTTCAGAGTAAGACAGAGGATCTCAGAAACCCACATAAAGTGAGTGGTCAGAAGGGGTTAAAATCCAGGCATGAGCCACAGACAAATGTTCGAGCATCAATAACAAGAGAACTCCAGAAATCCCTATGTACTTTGTCCATCTGCACGTGCAGAGATCAGGAGCATCCTTCTGAGATAAGGAGTAAGGAAGGGAACTAGGGCTAGGAAATTGCATTGAACTAGTTAAGTATTATCTCATTTAATCAACCAAAAGTTGGTCCTTAGGTGGATAGTGGTATTTCCATATAGGCACAGGGGAAAACTGAGATCATACATCTAGAAAGTGATGGAGTTGATATTTCAACACAAGTTTTGTCTTACCCAAAGCCCACACTCATTGCCTCTGCCTGAAACTCTTTCCATATTTTCCTGACTATGAATTTCCAATTACACTTAAGCTTGTGAAGATTTATCATGCATCTCAGGGCTCCCTTACACTCAATTCACAGCCCTGCAGAATCTTTTAACATGGTGCTGTATTAGTTGTTAAATCTGTCAAAGGTCTCCAGACTTCATTAATCATACACTTCTATTGGTCAGAACTTTGGGGTAGCCTACTCTATTTTTTTTATTTATTTATACTTACATATGTTTATAATAGAAATATACTTATTACATGTTTATCATACTGACGTTGGTATTTACATAAGATGGTGAGACCCTTGAGGTCAGTGGCTATTATGTCATCTTCAGCCAGTACCTAGCACAGTATCTGATACATGCTATGATGACAAAATTCTCAAATAAAAATTTTTGAACATCTGCTTTTGCACATGATCATGATATAATCACTTGGTGTATATAGACATTTGTTCTATGTTTCAGAAAATGTAATCCTCATATTAATTCTAAAAGGTAAGACCTATGTTTCCCATTTGACAGCTGAGGAATCTGCCACCTAGTTGATGGCAAAAATCATATTCTAGTCCAGGTTCTTAGATGCCTAAATGGTGTTACTGCTAAACACATTGTTAAGGTCTGTTTTAATACATAAAGTGACAATGAGTCAGAATTTAAATTGATGCTGTCCTGGAGAATTTAGAATATATGGCTAAATAGCCTTGTGTTACTAACATTTCTCCTAGTTTCCTGTTTTGCCTTCCTAACTAGATCGTAAGGGCCTATGAATGCAAGATGTTTTACTTTTTTCTACCCCTCCTTGCATTGCTCAGATGCTTCGCTGAGCCACTGTTTTTGGCTGGATTATTTCTGAGAATGACCAGGGAAAGGTGTGCTCAGGAGTGTGGGGATATAGGATGTAGGGTGGAGAGGTGTCAGTCAAGTGGAGATGAAGTAGTTGACAATGGGCCTGCCCTTAAACCACTTCCCACATATCACACACCATAGGCTGCTAAGCCTAGTGGCCATGGGGAAAACTCTTGTTTCCAACTGCTTGATTAACAGAGGTATCTAGTTGAAAGGAGACACTTCTACAGAATATTAGGTACTAAGATTTCAAAATTCATGGGTGAGAGAGACATAGAAATGATCACTCTGAGTTACTGAGAATGTTTATTTTTTTAAAAATTCTTCAAGATTAACTGTCAGTAAGAAGTTGAAGGGAAAAGAAATGGGAAGATTTCAGCAGGGAAACAGTGTCTGTGGTACTGACTAGAAGTTGTGAAAAGCAAAGGAACTGGTTAAGAATGAAATAGAAATCAGAGGTGAGTAGACATATTGTTCCATTTTAAATGTTACAACATAACAGAGAACCAGAAAAACTTAAAAATGACATTGGAATCCAGAAACTGGAAAGTGCTTGACTTTGCTGACAGCACTTTTTTCCTGCTACTAAATCATCTGTATCAGGCAAGGCACCTACTTGGAAATGAACTCATTTATCTATTATGTTGCAACGGTGAAGTGAAGGTATAAACCTTTAGATATAAAATTGGAGAAATTCCCTTATTTTCACATGGCTGCGAACAGCCCAGCTGTGCCCTCTAGTGATCATGCTGTCCTGTTGCTTTATTAGGAGACGAAAAATACTGAAGCAAATGCATTCTGAGTGCCTCTTCCACCTTAGAAATTAGCTTTCTTAGAAATTAGAAATTTCTGTGTGGGATGATTGCTTCTATGGAAAATAAATGTTTCTAAAGAAATATATATAGTGAAGGTAAATCACAAATTTCTTTAATTCTGTTCCCTGGAGCACCCTTTTCCTTCACTTATAGATTCCTTTATAAATTTGGGTCATTGGTGAAACTGATGTTTTCAATTTCGCCTAGTCAGTTACCAGGGGATTGGATTGAAGTAAAAAGAATTTTTCACAGATCCAGTATTGCAAATAAATCGGATCAGGTTAGGACAATCATTTCTAAAAGGGGGTATTACCTTACTTATACACGTTGGGATATATGGTATGGCAAGAGGCTGCCAGGGTAGAGGAATTTTCAGTCAAATTCGACTCTCAACTTGATTTAATTTTACCAGGAATATGTGTGTACCAGTCTTAATTTCTTTGCTTGGTTGTAATTTCTATGTATATAAGTCTTGTATATTCTAGAACTTGGTATTTTGTACTGTATTTCAAATTAGGCCTTGCATACAGAAGGTTTAAAAATTTTTGAAACTTTCATAAAAGGTACAAGTATTCTTTTTTTTTTTTTTTCTGGACCACTTAAGAGAATGTTGCATATACAATGACACTCCTGAGTATTTTAACATGTATTTCCTACAAATAAAGATTTCTCCTACACAACCACAATGCCATCCAAATCAGAAAATTAACATTGATGTGTTACTAAACCTCATACCTATTTAAGTTTTGCCTGTTGTCTTGTTAATGTCCATTAGAACACAAAGATCAATTTCAGTATAATGTGTTCAGTTCAGTTCAGTTCACTCACTCAGTTGTGTCCAACTCTTTGCGACCCCATGAACTGTAGCACGCCAAGCCTCCCTGTCCATCACCAACTCCTGGAGTTCACCCAAACTCAGTCCATCGAGTCGGTGATGCCATCCAGCCATCTCATCCTCTGTCATCCCCTTTTCCTCCTGCCCCCAATCCCTCCCAGCATCAGAGTCTTTTCCAATGAGTCAACTCTTCGCATGAGGTGGCCAAAGTATTGGAGTTTCAGCTTTAGCATCAGTTCTTCCAACGAACACCCAGGACTGATCTCCTTTAGAATGGACTGGTTGGATCTCCTTGCAGTCCAAGGGACTCTCAAGAGTCTTCTCCAACACCACGGTTCAAAAGCATCAATTCTTCGGCGCTCAGCTTTCTTCACAGTCTAACTCTCACATCCATACATGACCACTGGAAAAACCAAAGCCTTGACTAGACTTTGTTGGCAAAGTAATTTCTCTGCTTTTGAATATGCCATCTAGGTTGGTCATAACTTTCCTTCCAAGTAGTAAGCATCTTTTAATTTCATGGCTGCAGTCACCATCTGCAGTGATTTTGGAGCCCAGAAAAATAAAGTCTGACACTGTTTCCACTGTTTCCCCATCTATTTCCCATGAAGTGATGGGACCGGATGCCATGATCTTTGTTTTCTGAATGTTGAGCTTTAAGCCAACTTTTTCACTCTCCTCCTTCACTTTCATCAAGAGGCTTTTTAGTTCCTCTTCACTTTCTGCCATAAGGGTGGTGTCATCTGCATATCTGAAGTTACTGATATTTCTCCCGGCAATCTTGATTCCAGCTTGTGCTTCTTCCAGCCCAGTGTTTCTCATGATGTACTCTGCATAGAAGTTAAATAAGCAGGGTGACAATATAGAGCCTTGATGTACTTCTTTTCCTATTTGGAACCAGTCTGTTGTTCCATGTCCAGTTCTAACTGTTGCTTCCTCCCCTGCATATAGGTTTCTCAAGAGGCAGGTCAGGTGGTCTGATATTCCCATCTCTTTCAGAATTTTCCACAGTTTATTGTGATCCACACAGTCAAAGGCTTTGACATAGTCAATAAAGCAGAAATAGATGTTTTTCTGGAACTCTCTTGCTTTTTTGATGATCCAGTGGATGTTGGCAATTTGATCTCTGATTCCTCTGCCTTTTCTAAAACCAGCTTGAACATCTGGAAGTTCATGGTTCACGTATTGCTGAAGCCTGACTTGGAGAATTTTGAGCATTACTTTACTAGCATGTGAGATGAGTGCAATTGTGCGGTAGTTTGAGCATTTTTTGGCATTGGCTATTTCTCTGTAGTCTCACTCTGGAACAGTTTTTCACGTTTTTCACTTTCATGACCTTGATAACTTTTGACAAATATTTGCTGATTGTTTTCTAGAATCGTCCTTTATTGGATTTGTCTGGTGTTTCTTCACGATTAGGTTTAGGCTGTACATCGTAGGCATCAGTGTGACAGAGTAATGCTGTATTTATCTATCAGGTGACACTTGTTTTCATTTTGTCCCATTATTAATGATTTTCACTTTCATCACCTGATTAAAGTGGTGTCTACCAGGTGTTTCCAGTGTAAAATTACTCTTTTCACTTGGTAATTTATATGTGCTTTGTTTGGAGTTCTTTTTGCCTATATATTGTTTTTTTTATTTTTTAAATTTTATTTTATTTTTAAACTTTACATAATTGTATTAGTTTTGCCAAATATCAAAATGAATCCATCACAGGTATACATGTGTTCCCCATCCTGAACCCTCCTCCCTCCTCCCTCCCCATACCATCCCTCTGGGTCGTCCCAGTGCACTAGCCCCAAGCATCCAGTATCGTGCATCGAACCTGGACTGGCATCTCATTTCATACATGATATTTTACATGTTTCAATGCCATTCTCCCAAATCTTCCCACCCTCTCCCTCTCCCACAGAGTCCAAAGCCCAGAGATAAATCCACGCACATATGGACACCTTATCTTTGACAAAGGAGGCAAGAATAAACAATGGATTAAAGACAATCTCTTTAACAAGTGGTACTGGGAAATCTGGTCAACCACTTGTAAAAGAATGAAACTAGAACACTTTCTAACACCATACACAAAAATAAACTCAAAATGGATTAAAGATCTAAACATAAGACCAGAAACTATAAAACTCCTAGAGGAGAACATAGGCAAAACACTCTCTGACATACATCACAGCAGGATCCTCTATGACCCACCTCCCAGAATATTGGAAATAAAAGCAAAAATAAACAAATGGGACCTAATTAACCTTAAAAGCTTCTGCACATCAAAGGAAACTATCAGCAAGGTGAAAAGACAGCCTTCAGAATGGGAGAAAATAATAGCAAATGAAGCAACTGACAAACAACTAATCTCCAAAATATACAAGCAACTCCGTTTTTCATTAAACTTCCAATTTACTCATTTACTTATATCTCTTTAGATTCATTTCTTAAAATTTTATTCAATTGAATTAATTTTATTCAATGATTCATTAGTAACATTATTTATTCTGCTCAAAATTTCCCAGTTTGGTCAATGGGAACCCCCACAAGTTGATTTCTGTGTCCTGATATGTTTCCATTGTTTTTTGAGAGTTTTAAAATAGTTTATTTATTTTTTATTGAAATATAGTTGATTTAAAATATTGTATTGATTTCAGGTATACAGTAGTTAATATATATATATTTTTTTTTTTTTCAGATTCTTTTCCCATTCTGGTTATTGTAAAATATTGAATATAGCTCACTGTGTTATACAGCAGGTCCTCGTGTATTTTATATATATAGTTGGACTGTGAAGAAGGCTGAGCGCCGAAGAATTGATGCTTTTGAACTGTGGTGTTGGAGAAGACTCTTGAGAGTCCCTTGGACTGCAAGGAGATCCAACCAGTCCATTCTGAAGGAGATCAGCCCTGGGATTTCTTTGGAAGGAACGATGCTAAAGCTGAAACTCCATTACTTTGGCCACCTCATGCGAAGAGTTGACTCATTGGAAAAGACTCGGATGCTGGGAGGGAATTGGGGGCAGGAGGAGAAGGGGACGACAGAGGATGAGATGGCTGGATGGTATCACTGACTCGATGGACGTGAGTCTGAGTGAACTCCAGGAGTTGGTGATGGACAGGGAGGCCTGGCATGCTGCGATTCATGCAGGGAGTCGGACACGACTGAGTGACTGATCTGATCTGATCTGAATGTGTATATTTTACTCCCAAATTCCTAATTTATCCTCCCAATCACCTTTCCCCTTTGATAACCATAAGTTTGTTTTCTATGTCTGTGAGTCTGTTTCTGTTTTGTAAATAAGTTCATCTGTATCATTTTTTAGATTCCACATATAAGTGCTATCATGTGGTATTTGTCTTTGTCAGACTTACTTCACTTACTATGATAACTATGGGTTACTATCTGGGTTACTATCAGGGTTACTATTTGTGGGTCTATCCATATTGCTGTAAATGGCATTATTTCATTCTATTTTATGGCTGAGTAATATTCCATTGTATGTGTGTATGTATATATACACACACACCCCCCACATCTTCTTTAGCCAATCATCCACTGATGGACATTTAGCTTCCTTCCATGTCTTGGCTATTGTAAATAGTGCTGCAGTGAACACTGGGTATATGCTCAGTCGTGGGATTGCCAGATCATACGGTAGTTCTTCTTTTACTTTTTAAGGAAATTCCATACTGTTCTCCATAGTGCCTATACCAATTTACATTCCCACCAATTGTAGGAGGCCTCCCTTTTCTCCACACCCTCTCCAGAATTTATTGTTTGCAGAGTTTTGATGATGGCCCTCCTGACTGGTATGAAGTGATACCTCACTGTAGTTTTGATTTGCATTTCTAAAATAATTAGCACTGTTGAGTATCTTTTCATTTGTCTTTTGGCCATCTGACTCATTTGAAAAGTCTCTGATGCTGGGAAAGATTGAAGGCGGGAGGAGAATGGGACAGCAGAGGATGAGATGGTTGGATGGCATCACCGACTCAATGGACATGAGTTTGAGTAAACTCCGGGAGTTGATGATGGACAGGGAGGCCTGGCGTGCTGCAGTCCATGAGGTTGTGAAGAGTTGGACACAACTGAGTGACTGAACTGAACTGATGTCTTCTTTGGAAAAATGTCTATTTATATCTGCCCATTTGTTGATTGAGTTATTTTTTTATTTTTATTTTTTATTTTATTATTCTTTTTTTTTATTTAATTTTTTAACTTTACAATATTGTATTGGTTTTGCCATGTATCAACATGAATCTGCCATGGGTGTACACGTGTTCCCCATCCTGAACCTTCCTCCCTCCTTCCTCCCTGTACCATCCCTCTGAGTCGTCCCAGTGCACTGATGTATAGAACAGTCTTGTGGACTCTGTGGGAGAGGGAAAGGGTGGGATGATTTGGGAGAATGGCACTGAAACATGAATAATATCATATATGAAACGAGTTGCCAGTCCAGGTTCCATGATTGAGTTGTTTTTTTATTTGATATTAAGCCATATAAATTTTTTTTATATTTTGAAAATTAATCCCTTGTTGGTCATACCCTTTGCAAATATTTTCTCTCATGGTGTAGACTGTCTTTTCATTTTGCTTATGGTTTCCTTTGCTGTTCACAAGCTTTTAAGTTTAAGTGGGTCTCATTTGTTTAACTTTGTTTTTTTGTTTTTGTTTGGGGGTATTGATCATCTTATACCCTTTCCCAGTCCCAGTCTTGGAATGAGTCATTTTTCCAAGGAGGTCCTGAATCCTTTTAGTACAGAATGGTATTTAGAAACCAAGATCTGGGCAAGGTGCTCTTTTTGCCCTCTCAGAAATCTGAGCTAAAGACTAGACGTGGTACACCCCCTCCCCATATTTCTATATCTATCTATATTTATTCAAGACTGTAAGTGCATACTGATTCCAGTTCAATGTGGAGTTAATTCTAGTTGTGTTTTTTCCTTTGTTGTAGTTCCCTTCTATGAGAGTGAGAAACCTGGCCCTTGTTTTCCTTGGTAGATTTACTTAATCAGCTTGCCTTGATGTTGCTCCTACACACGTCTGCTCTCCTCACCCCAGTTCTAACACCCTGAAGGGCTACCATCATATGGGCATCCTCTGTGTCCAGGTGGCTCCCTGACTTCCCATTTTGAGCTGCCCCTGGCATTCCAGCCCTGCTCACCTTCATCAGGCTCTACCACCCCATTCCAAGTTTCCCACATTCAAGAACACACTCCTCACTTGGGCCCCTTTAGACCCTGTGGTTGGTAGGGGGAACAATAATGATCCCTGGAGCTTTAGGACTAACATTCAGGAAAGAAAAGGAAAGTAAGGATGAAGGGAAAGAACTTTTAAATTTTTTCCTTGAGATGTGTTTGAATGACTAGCTGAATGAGTGAATGGTATATTAGTTTCTTAGGGCGATTAGAACAAATTGCCACAAAGTGGCTATATTAAAACAATAGACATTTGTAGTCTTACCGCCCTGGAGATCAGAAGTCTGAAATTAAGGTGTAAGCAGGGCCATGCCCTTTCTGAAGGCTCTAGGAGGGGATTCCCCCTTGACTCTTCCCAGCTCCTGATGGTTGCCAGCCGTCCTTGGTGTTCCTTGGCTTTTAGCTGCATAACTTCAGCCTCTGCCTCTGTCACATGGCCTTCTTCCTGGATGTCTGCATCTCTCTGTGCTTCTTTTAAAAAAACTACCATGTTCAAAATAAACAAGCCACAGAGATATACTACACAGCACAGAGAATATAGCCAACATTCTACAATAACCCTAGATGAAGTATAGTCTACAAAAATACTGAATCACTATGTTGTACACAAGAAACCAGCACAATACTGCAAATCAACTATACTTCCATAAAAATAAAATAGAAGACATAGTTTTTGAATTTATAAAAAGAACTTCACACATCAGATTTTTCTAGGGCACAAGACAAAAATAAAACTTGATTATTTAAACCATGATTTGTTTTTCCATGCATCTCATATCTTCTCTTCCTATAAGGACACCAGTTTTATTAGATTAAGGGCCCACTTGACTTGTTAACTAACTGAATCTTATCAACCAACTAACTAAAGAATGATTGAATGAATGGTATTTAGAAATCAAGATCTGGGTGCTAGGGATTCCTGTCACTTGGCCACTTTTAAGTCACTTCCCCCTAACTTGGAGATGCTAATGCTTAGGGCTCCATGTTGAGTCCCTTTTATCTTTACCATCAGCTCTCTCAACTATTTCTGTGCTTTCCTATATCATCTCTATAACAATTTCCAATACTATACCACTTCCAACGTAGACCTCACTTCTAAGCTTCAGATTTTATATCACACACTACCTACATACCCCCATTTGACTGTTTTACATATTCAGAACCAAATTTTTATTTCTCCCTACTCATCCACCTCCATCTAAAACTGCACCTTCTCCCATATTTTCCATAATAGGTAGATTAAGCCACACCTGCCTGTCATACTCGATACTAACCTTCCCTCTAATATCTTTTCCCAAGTCATTGCCACAAATTGTCATATCTGTTTACTCTTTGTCATCTTTCCAACTTAGCAGTCACCACCCTAGTCAAAACTTCCAGTATTTCTCATCTCATTGACTGCATTTGCCCCTAACATATAATCCCAATTCTGATTATTTCCCCTTTCAATCTATTGTCCACCATAGGGTGATTCTTTAAATAAATGAACAAATTTTTTAAATAATTTTTTTTAGCCATATCCAAAAGTAGAAAAAAATAGTGCAATGACCTCATATAACCCGTTAACAAGAATCAACAATTACCAGCATCTTGCCACACTTGCTTAATTGATTAATCTATGCCTTTTTTTCTTCTTTCCATCCTCCTTCTTTTCTTTTCTTTCTTCCTCCCTACCTCCCCCACTTATTTCTCTCTTTATATCTCTTCTTTTTACTTATTTATTTTTGCTGGTATATTCTACAGGAAATTCTTGACATCATAAAATTTCACCTCTACTTGAGAAACACCTCTAAATAATAAAGAATAAGGATATTTTTCTTATATAGCCAAACACCACTAACACTATACACCAAATTAAAAATAATTCCTCAACATCATCCACTTCTCAGTCCATATTAAAATTTCTCTAATTGTCTCAAAAATCTTTTGACATTTTGCTTGTTTGTTATAATACTCATTTAGAATCACGTTTAAGATTGGGTAGCCCCATGCTTTCCAACTCCTCCCCTTACAACTAAAAATACCCCTGAAGATAACACAACAAACAGCATAGAAGATTCTGAAAAATGGAAAGAAGGCAATGGTCCAAGGACCTCGGGACTTGAGGAAGGACACAGCAATGAGTCCCTGGGTTTCTTTATTGCCTTTCATGTGTTCCAGACAGGTTGTTCCCTCCAAACTGGAACTGCCAACAGGCACAGACAGAAAAGCTCCAAGAAAAATCCTGTTTCCATAGCCAAAGGATCAGGAAAAGGATGGCCAAACAACAGAAAATCTTTTTGGCAATACCTGCCCTACTCCAGCCAAACATCTACAGAAATACTGCCTGGCTTCCTGTGGTTTCAATGGGGTCAAACAGCAAGCTGATTTTTCCATTTCTCCTCTGTGCTCACTCGTGGAAGCAGACAGTGGTACTCTGATTCTCTTGCCTGTGGGAGTGAAGTCGGTGAGACTGAATGAGGAGCTGACCTTCTGTCTTCCGCTTGGTGGAAGCAGCTGATGCTCTGACCCCCCTGCCTAGTTAGTGTCAGCTGGGCTGAGTGAGGAGCTGATCTTTCCACTGGAAGTTGACTTTGCTCCCCTTCTCCTGCCAGGGTAGTATTGGGGAGGTCCACAGTATCAGGGAGGTTCAGTGGCAAGTTGAGCCTCCATTCCCATCAGGCAATGAGATTGAATGTATTAGTACTTCATTATCTCCCAGCCAGGCAACAGCAGGGGTCAGTGGGGAGGGGAGCTTCTGTTCAGAAACTGCAGCAACAATGTGTGTGACTTTGCACTCTCATTCCCTCTTCCCTGAGGTTAGTGGAGCCTAACAGAGAGCTGAGCTTACACCCCTACTAGGATACAATGAGACAGAATAGTTAGTTCTCCACTTTCAAGAGGAAGTTGTCACCAGGGCTGAGGAGGAACTGAACTCTCCTGCTCCCATGTGGTACGATAAGGCAGTGTAAATTGGCATTCTACTTTTGGGGGGTGTTGTTGGCAGGGCCCAGAGTCAAGGCAAGCCTGTAGAACCACACAGCTCCTGCATTACATCTCAACAGGGAGTTGTTGTGATTTAGTCACAAAGTCGTGTCTGACTCTTTGTGATTCCATGGACTGTAACCTACCAGGCTCCTCTGTGCGATTTTCCAGGCAAGAATACTGGAGTGGGCTGCCATGTTCTTTCTCCAGATTATCTTCTTGACCCAGTGTCTCCTGCATTGAACCCGTGTCTCCTGCATTGGCGGGCAGATGTTTTACCACTGAGCCACCAGGGAAGCCTCTCAACAGGGAGACTGCTTGCTGAAAAAGAAGATTAAGGAGGATCCATAGTTTTATGTATGGCTGCTGTGGATCTTTGTTGCTATGCACAGCCCTTCTCTAGGGGCAGCAAGTGGGGGCTGCTCTCCAGTTGCAGTGCACAGGCTTCTCACTGCGGTGGCTTCTCTTATTGTGCAGCATGGACCCCAGGCCCACGGACTTCAGTAGTTGAGGTGAACAGGCTTAGTTGTTCCATGGCATGTGGGATCTTCTCAGATGTGGGATTGAACCCACGTGCCCTGAATTGGCAGGTGGATTCTTAACCACTGGACCACCAGGGAAGTCTCTACATGGGTTAACTTAATCAATACCCGTAACAACACTGAGGTGAGTGCTATTATTATACTCACCCATTATTTTTATCTTACTTTGAAGAATGCTGTTGTAGAGTGACTAACTCACCCAAGGTGACACATCTTGCCCGTGGAGGAGGAACCAGGATGCAGGCCAGCAAAAGGAAATCACTTTGAGACTGGATGACTGAAAGACAGGCCAGTACACTTGGCTTGGATGCAAAATTTTTAAAAGACTTAGAGAAGGGGTGTGACCAAATATAAAGGTCAGTTAGATTTTAGTAAACAGGTTGGGTGGATCAGACTAAGAGAGCTTCTAATGAGGAGATTATGGAACAACAGGGGTCCAGGACACTTGGTGGCTATGAGAATGAACCAGAAAGTACTGAATAACAGCATCTAGTAACAGATTAGAAATAGATGTGAAGAGGATAAAAATGCCTCTCATGTCAGAAATCAAGGGATGTCAAAGATCCCTGGATTACGACATGAGAGATGTGAGCTTGGTCAGGGTTTTGTCATTTACTAGTTGTGTGTGCCTTTTGGCATGACACTTCAACTCTTAATCCTGTCTTCTCAGTTTTCAAATGAAAGTCTATTAGAGGCTCTAAAGCAGAAGCTACCAGGACTTGCCTGGTGGTTCAGTGGTTAAGACTCTGTGCTCCCAAGGCAGGGGGCCTGGGTTTGATCCCACATGCTACAACTAAGACCTGGTGCAGCTAAAAAAGAAATAAAAAAGGTAATCATAAAGTAGAAGTGACCCTAATTTGGGACTTCCCTGGTGGCTCAGATGGTAAAGAATCTGCCTACAATGCAGGAGACCCAGGTTTGATCCCTGGGTCAGGAAGATCCCCTGGAGAAGGGAATGGCTACCCTCTCCAGTATTCTTGCCTGGAGAATTCCATGGACAGAGAAGCCTAGTGGGCTACAGTCCATACAGTAAGTCCATGGGGTTGCAAAGATTCAGCCATAATTGAGAAACTTTCACTTTTTCCCTACTTTATTGTTGCTGTTTTCATTAAAGAAATCACTAAACCATTTTTATAGTAATTTAAATTATATCTGTCAACATTTGAACATTGAGATTACACACAAATCTGGATTTCTGTCTTTTCATGAAAAACCAGAAGATCTGGTAACACCAGGCTCCTGATCTCACATGATAGCCATGTGCTTCACCTTGAGAAGCAGCTATCCCTCTAGCCAGGTCACCTGCTTTCTGCCTTTCCATCCCTCGAGTTTGCTTCAGCTGTATCAATCATACATCTCTGGGCTCTGTAAGTATTCAAATATTTTTAGCCCTGAACTAGCTGATTTTCCAGTTTCTTTTATTTGTGAGACTTGCAAATCTGTAACTTTCATATGTATCCTAAAAGCAGGGCGAGGAAGAGGTAACAGTAATAGGTTTAAGAGCTTACCTAGTGCACTATATTTTAAGTGCTTTACATATATTATTTCATTTAATCCAAATTTCATTTGGCTTCATCACTATTATTTTTTGTCATACCCAAAAAACACCCAGAAGGCTAATTTGCCTAAGGTCATACGATAGTTGTGTTGTTAAGTCAGGATTTGAACCCAACTGTCTGACTCCAGATCTAATGCTTCATAATCATTAAGCTCTGAAATTTGAAGGTCAGTGAATTTTGGAAAAAGACTAGTTGGTTCTCAGTGTATGAGAGGCTGATAGTCAGTGTACCCTGGCCATGAAGGTGATGAAGTGATCCAGATACTTGCTACCCTAGGCAGAAGAGTGAAAACCTTCAGCCCTTATAATTCTTCACACCACCTGTTCAAGTGCTAGAACAAGAGACTCCGTGTCGTCCTGGTGGTAATGAAGTGTTAAGAGCTGGGGGGATGAGAAAGGCTTTGAAGGAATTTAAGAATTAGAGGGGAATGGGAGCCAAAGCGACAGCTTGAAGTGAGGGGAGCTGGCATGGTAAAGCTGGACGCATGCTCGTCCTTTTACTCTGCCAGAAGCTGTAGGTGCAAACCCGAGGTCTGGACGAGGCCAAACAGGTGAGCTACTGGCTGCACACCCATCAAAGCAAGTTTGCAAACTATGGTGAGAGAGCTATTTTTCCAAAACTATCCCAAGTACTGCTGGGTAATAGAGTTACAGGGAGGGTATAATGGCTGTTTTAATTTGCTGCTTTATCAACTATGATATCTATTAATAATATATAACACAATTCAGTAACATATAGAAAAATGTACATAAGTCTTCAGGAACTTATAAACTATGAAAAATCTTAAATATGAGACCACAGGTGGCATATTTTCCCTCAATCGTATATGTGAGCATTTTCCTTCTTGGATTATCATAATTTTCCTTTTTCTGTTTCATTTTGTATTCCTTTTGTGGGATAAAACAGTTATGAGAAATTACTTTAAAGTTATATAATTAATGAGAGTCAAATGGAGCATATACATAAATGGAAATAATAGCCTTTTATAATAACTGGGCCCACTGAGATATAAATTAGAGAACCATTTTATCTGCTATGATATATTTTTCAAAGAGTTGCTAATAAACTAAATTCATAACTTTTATTTTTCTGCTTGGGAAATATTTCTTAAGCACCTGTTTTATGCTGGGATCTAGGTGTGAGGCAGAGGGAAGAAGATAATGCTGAAGACTCAGCACAGGCTTCAAAGAATCTATAATATGCTCCAGTTCTCTGAGGTCTGGTGACAGTGACTGATATTTAGTTTGGCTCTTTTGAGGTGAAGGATTATCTGCCCCAAGGTGTGGATTGATCTACTGCCCTAAAATCTTCCCCTATTTACCTGACACTGTGGGCTGTATGTTAGGATGGAATCAGGGACCATCCTGAGCTAATATCTGATCTCTAGTCTGATACATAAGCAATGACTCACTTCCTTTTTTCCAAATTGTGAAAAATATGTGTAAGTTATAATTTCTGTTTTTCTAATCAATTCATAAAGTGAAAAATGGTTAAGCCAGCTCTGTATAAACTGGCCCTATTCTCTACATCTGTTAAAACTGCTTTTAAAAGTATACAGAGTGTTTTTAGGCCAGTACTCATGGCTTATGCTGTTTTTTAACTTCAGGAAAAGATTAAGACAACCGTGACCAGGATTGGCAAGCCAGGAATTTGTGAAAAAAGTGAAATAAGATTTTGGATCAGCTCCTGTGACCAAATCCTACCAGTTTCTAAAAGTACTATAATCAGCTGTGGCTTCCCTGGTGACCGCAGTGGTAAAGAATCTGCCTGCCAATGCAGGAGACGACGCAAGAGACATGAGTTTGATCCTTAGGTGGGAAGATCCCCTGGAGTAGGAAGTGGCAACCCACTCCAGTATTTCCTGGAAAATTACATGGACAGAGGAGCCTGGAGGGCAACAGTCCATGGCGGCCTAAAGAGTCAGACATGACTGAGTGAGCGCACATACAATCAGTTGATGTGTCTAAGGGGTGGCTTGGCCTGATTTTTATCACTGTCCCCAAAGTCATTCCAAGTAAATTTCCTGTACAATCTATGGAAGAACTGGGTTTGCTAGGCAAATGAAGGTTGAAGGAAAGCCCCACAGTACCCCCTTTTCAGAGAATGACTCCTCTGAGTGCCTCTTACATAAAAATTCTGGAGCAGCCACCAGCTAAAATTCATTTTACAGAAGTTGTAAACCAGCTGCAAAGATCTGACCCAGACTTTGTCCAGTGTTATCAATAGAGTCCTTCATCAGGCCTAACAAAGTTTTTTTTTTTTTTTTTAAACAAGCAAACCCTCCTGCAAGGACTAAATAATGATGTATAGTGAAGGAAGTTTTGGTTTGACCAATTAATTAATCTTTAGGGTTTTATGTATCTGGGAAGACTAGAGAAGGAAAGTGTTCTGATGGTGGAAAACAATGTGAATCTTTATCACTATCCAGAAAAGCTGGCCTGCTTGGGTGTGGGGCTATATGAAAACCTGCAGAATGGAACCAAGACCCTGAGATATTTTCCCTTCATTTCAGAATTCTGTCTTGAATGGTGAGTAACAGTGAATCAAAGAGAGCTGGCCCTTAGAGCATAGTAGGTCCTCATCCTAAAATAGGTCATGTGTCTTTCATTTAGGCTCCTATATTGATTTGTATGTACACTTGGGCAGATCACTCAATGCAACTTACCAGAGTGTTGTCCTCATCTGCTAAGTGAAGGCCCTGGACTTTTAATATTCATGCCTTCTTCCAATTCTGGGCACCTGTTTCTAGTTAGGATCCTTTGCAGTTGACAGGTTCAAAGGATGCGATGATGTCCATATCAGATGTTTGGAATGGTTCTCTTTATCACAAATGATAAAGGGCTGTCCTAATATAAGAAAGGGGAAACAAAAAAGAGATTAGCTTGGTATTCCGAGCTTCAAGCAGAATCTACATTTTGGTGAGTGAAGTGAGTTTCATTTGGTTTAGGGTATTCAGAATGGATGGGTTTCTTTATCTCATGCAGGGCCTCTAATTACAGAGAACTGGCTAAGTTACAGTGTGGTGGTGGTGGTTTAGTCGCTAAGTCTTGTCCAGCTCTTGTGACTCCATGGACTACAGCCCGAGAGGCTCCTCCGTCCATGGGATTCTCCAGGCAAGAATACTGGAGTGGGTTGCCATTTCCTTCTCCAGGGTATCTTCCCAACCCAGAGATTAAACTCAGTTCTCCTGCATTGCAGGCCGATTCTTTACCCACTGAGCCACCAGGGCAGTTGCAGTGAATCCACTGCAATTGTCAAAGAAAATGTGATTTAAACCTTCAAGAGTGAAACAGGCTATAACAGGAATAAGCTGATTCTTTTAGTCTGACTGAAAGACTTAAACGTTGCCATTCTTGAGTTCTTTACACTGTTCATACAAACAAAGCTTCTTAAAACTTTTTTTGAGAAACAAGAAATTTAATACATAAACCCTAAAAATTAATGTGACTAAACCCCCATATTTATACATCTCAGATATGTCTGTGCTATGTTAAAACAAGGATGTGTAACTAATATTGTAAGAATATGGCAAGTGGGGTGGAGAAGGAAATATATTTTAAAATAAATTTTTGAGTCACTGTAATTAATAGAAGGAAATACATAAGCTATTTTCACGTAATCAAATCCACATGGACAGTTTCCACTTGCATCTTGGGTGTGGATCTGAAGGCAACATGAAATAAGGAAGGAGCCAGCTTTAAAGATGTTTATTTTTTCAGTTTATGTGGAACATGTGGAGTTAACTCTATAGAAATACTCATCTGAAAACTAAATAACTGCACCAACAAGTCAACATTCAATTCTTTGTGGGCAGAAATGGCCTCATTCAGTTTTTAATTCTTAGTATGCCCAATAGTACTTGCTAACCAAAAGGCATGTGGTACATTTTGAGAGAGGAAGCAAAACTTTTTCCCCGAAAAACAGTTAGGAAAGATCTCACTTTTGCTTGACTCTGAGGAAGAACTAATCATTTTCAAAAAGTGGATTTTTAAAACTTCACAAATAAAAGCCAGATCATTTTATTGAATACAGTTGAAGTTACCCTTTTGCCAAAGGTTTATTTTTTGATTCCAATGGGCTGGATAATGTACAAGGGCTGACACAGCTCAGAAGAGGAATAAGACACTCCTTGCCCTCAGGGGATAGTGAATAGTGAATCAAATAGTGGAGAAAAACATGCACAATCAAACGGTAACAAAGATATAGTGGTATAAAGGTGTGCTATGCTGTGTACATGTTCAAGAGAGCAACTACTTTTGGCTGATTGAATTGGTTGATTACCTATTACAGGCTGGGCACTTTAAAAATTATTTCTTTCGCAAAGATGGGCATTATGATTTCTACGTAACAGGATGAGACTGAGGCTCAGAAATGTATGCAAGTGAAGAATTCATAGCTGTCACTTAATGCAGGATGCATGGGGCTCTTTTAATTAACACATGTGGCCTTTCAGGAGCAGAGAAGGTACATGCGGGAAGTAACTTGGGGGCTGGGTCTTACAGACCTTGTCCTTAGCAGATTCCTGTCCCCTAAGGTTTCCCCTCTGATCAGTGCTCTGTGACCTTCTTTTTGTCCCTTCCTCCACTGTCCCACTTTAAGCCAGGTCAGTTAGAGTCCTCCCTTGAGAATTAGACTGAATTTTAAGGAAGAGAAGCAATCAAACTTGTGTGTAGGAACTGTGGAGAATAGTGTATTCTCATCTTCTGAGATGGTCCACACTCTCCCTGTGGAGTATGTATCTCTAAACAAATCCATTTCTTACCTATCACTCTGTCTCTCACTGAATTCTTTCAGCAATGAGACATCAAGAACCTGAGTTTCATTGTCTTGAAACCAGCAGGCATGTGATCTCAGTTAAAAGATCATGGGGTCAAGTTCCAACTAGAGTTGCGTGGTTTCATTACGATTACTTTATTACTTGTACTGCTACTACTGAAGGTCTTCAAAAAAAGTAGTGTTGCCATAAGGGTATATAAGATGGGTTAGAATGGAAGAGAGATTGGAGGAGGAGAGACCAGGGGTGCATATTTGAGTGTATTAAATGAATTAATCTGAAGGCTATTGAAATAACTCAGATAAGCAGGTAAATAAAGCTGGTTAGTGCATTTTATAAAATCCTGTGGTTCTCTAGATGTCTTTGGTTTTCTTTTTTTGATTAAAAAAGCATGGATATAGAAAAACATTTCTATACCAAAAGAAGATCAAATATAAGTGGCAACTGAATCTTGGTCTTGGTATTAGAGAGATAATAGGAAGCAGTAGGGACCGAGGGAAACTGGAGAGTGTACACACACTGTAAAGAAACTACTATTGCTCAGAAGCAGTTGATTAACTCCATGTGAGAAATCGGGCCCAGTGCTGGCACACCTTTGGATTTTTGGAATGGCTGAAATCCTGAGAATAGCATGAAATCACTCACATTTTAAATGTTGGCTCAAATTTTTCTATAATATCATGTGAGCCAAAGAATACATTTCTAAAGGCCTCGTGTAGGCCATGATTGTTAATTTGCAATTTCTGTGAGTAGCGGGGAGGCTCAGAAACCAGAGTATAAGGATGTGACTTCCCAGAGAGCTGCTACCATATCTTATTGTTTATTTATTTTTAGAGTTCTATTTATTTAGGCCCCACTGCATGACCTGTGGGGTCTTAATTCCCCAACCAGGGATTGAACCCGTACCTGCCGCACTGGAAAATGGACTCAACCACTGGACCACCGGGGAAGTCCCTACCATATCTCACTGATATTTGTGTATTCAGTGTTAGTAGCACTTCTCAGGTACAAATATCAGTAAAATGATCCTTCTCTTAAAACTTAGGTGGGAGATAGACACATAAGCATATATTCATAATACAATGTGATAAATGTGATGACAGAGTTGTGTCAAGATATTAGGAGAGCACAGAGGTAGAGCAAAAAACAAGGCAGGCTATATCCAGCAAGGCTTCTTGGAGGAGGTGATGGGGCATTGCTAGGCAGTAATGAGAAAACCTAAGAGGTCAGATATACATCTTTTTTCAACATTTATTTTAATTATCATTTAGAGTGGTAAAAGCAAATTTTGAAATTTGAAGAATCATTTAGTAATTCTATACCTTATTCTGCTTCACACTGTGGAAAACAATCAGCGCATAATATTTTAACTCAGGAATGAAAATGTTTAGGGAAGCAAGAGAAAGTTGTTTGCCAAATAGTGAAAAATTTTATTTCCTTAGAAAATAATCACATCATCTGACAGGAAAAGTTATTTCAAAATTACAAGAGTGGCTGTTCAGTCAACATTAAAGGAGGCCGATGTTATAGTTATTCTTTCATTTACTTCTCAGACTCTGAAAATATGTCAGGCCTTTATCTGATTATCAGATAAGACTACTTTTTCCTTAGTAAGAGAAACAGATTTTATTGTCAGGAGATAATACAGAATGTTTATATGCATATTTCAGTCGTGGAATAATTAAATGTTTTAGAAAAATCAGTCAGATGTACGGTTGCTTTTGAAGATCTTCATGATCTTTTTGAGATCTAAAATTCTGCTTTCTTTTTCTTTTTGTATGAAAAAGACATTTTGTTCTTGATATAGATGTATCCTATTAAAAAAGAAACCTGAATAAATGTGCAATAACAAACCTGCTGGACTAGTTTAATTAGCATTTTAACAATCATTAACCTGAGCAACACAAATGTTTTGAAACGGACAGATCACATTGTTTTGAGTCAACTCCTATAGTGTATTATTTTTAATTCTTTTTCTTTTCTTTTTTTTGATAAAGGATGTAAGAGAGACATTTTAGAAGAGAATGGAAGACAGAAATCTTCAGAACTAGAAACTACATAATTTACCTTACCTACTTAGAATTCTTGCTCCAAGAGCTAGTTCCTGTAAAATGGTTCTGTAAAATGTTAGTAATTCTGGCTTTGGATAATTCATAATTTATAATAAACCAGATGGGTCACGAGGTAAAACTTGTTTTTGAACCATGTAAGACAGGGTAAAAGAATTTTAAAGCAGCTTAAGGTTATAAATGAGTCTGCAGATGAGATGTTTAAGATGATTTGAAAAAAAGAACAAGCTGTTCTCAAACACTTTGGAAGTATGGACTTAAACAAACAGATGAGCCATGTGCAAATTATTTCAACTTTTCCGAAGCTCTGTCATATTTGGAGGGAACCTTGAAAGGTTATTTCATGGCATTCTAGTTTCACGATCATAAATATCTTTATTTGAGAATACTTTGCTTAAAATATCACTAGTTAATCATATAATTACTTTTCTTAAAGTACTCTATAATGACCACTGTTCTTTTTAGAAAGGAGTCTAAGTCAGTGTTTTTTCAAAGTAATATCTGTAAACTATTTTGAATTTTATTTAGATTTTCCCCCTTTCTAAAGACATAACTTTAAGGTTTAAAAAATCTGTTTATTTACTTATTTTTTAATAACATATCTTGGGTTTGGTGCAGCAGCACCTCAACAAACTATGACAGGTGGACTGGAGTGCAGAGTTGGAGGTAGCAATACACTTGGCCTGTGAATAGACCTGGTGACAGATGCTCAGTGGATCAATCTGATGAGCAGGTTAGGGTAGTCCAAATGGTATAGATAAGGAAAATGAAGTGTTGAGGTTTCAAGAAAGTATCCTCAGAGATTCATGGGGCAGAGTAAAAAGAAATCAAGTGCTGGTCTATCATCCAAAGCCCAGACATTCAACCTCAGTGAAGTTAGTTAGTAGATCTCAGTACTCAGATCTATAGCAGAAGTGTTGGAAAGAATAAGGAAAGACCCATCACTAAATAGCATGGGTAAGAAAGCAGGCAACTAAGAAAAAAAAAAAAAAAGACAAGGTCCAGAATCAAGGCAGAAAACACTGACCCAAGAACTGAGGTAGTTGGGGTGGACAACTGTCCACAGTGCCCAGCGTCCATTCCCTTTTTTCTTACCATAGGTCTGCTTTGAGAAGCCAGACAGATAATGAGCATGGAATTGATCATACCCAGTTCCTGGGATGAGCCCTGGATGACTTAAGCTGAGCAGCATAAAGTCTATGGCTAAGTTGGATTAATCATAGTGACTGATGGGACTTTAAGACTATTAGCGTTACAGTCTCCTCTCTTTGGAACTACTGAAGTCAACTCTAGTTTCATGGCGGGGACTCATATTAAGGAAAAAACTGACAAGGTTTACGGACATGAAAGACTGGAAAAAGGGCAAGGAAATGAAGACAAATCCCTAAAGATACAGCAAACCCATGTATCTTGTGATGACTAAAGATAGCACTATTCCCGTAGACCTGTTAGTTGTCTGGACCAATGAATTCCCTTTTTGTTGCAGCCATTTGGGTTGCGATTTCTGGTACTTGTGACTGAAAGCACCTGGTACATTAGATGCTGGCCAGGAATAAAGAAGAAACCCAGTTGTTAGAAGATGATTCATGGCGGGGACCAAGTCTCAGGGATAAGACCAGTCTGGTTATGATTTGAGTGACTTGAGGTTAGAGATGTCCTGATGTTAAATCCCAAAGTACTGAACAAGAACTACTTAAATTTCTTTTGCTGAAGATTAGGATTGGTTGCATCTTAATTGGTTGAATTTACAGTGAAAACTGAGCCTGAAGATGGCAAAAAATTTGCCAGGAGGAAGATGGTCTAAGAAATAGGCTGGGTGAGTCCACTTACAGCATTCCTCAGTCAGTCAGTTCAGTTGTCAGTCATGTCCAACTCTTTGTGACCCCATGGACTGCAGCAAACCAGGCTTCCCTGTCCGTCACCAACTCCTGGAGCCTACTCAAACTATGTCCATCATGTCGGTGATACAAGCCAACCATCTCATCCTCTGTTGTCCCCTTCTTCTTCTGCCTTCAATCTTTCCCAGAATCAGGGTCTTTTCCAATGAGTTGGTTCTCTGCATCAGGTGGCCAAGCTTGATTTATTCTTGGAACTGGGGGCAAAGATTTTGAGAGACACTTAGGATCCTGGAATGTGAAGTCAAGTGGGCCTTAGGAAGCATCACTATGAACAAAGCTAATGGAGATGATGGAATTCCAGTTGAGCTATTTCAAATCCTGAAAGATGATGCTGTGAAAGTGCTGCACGCAATATACCAGCAAATTTGGAAAACTCAGCAGTGGCCACAGGACTGGAAAAGGTCAGTTTTCATTCCAATCCCAAAGAAAGGCAATGCCAAAGAATGCTCAAACTACCACACAATTGAACTCATCTCACACGCTAGTAAAGTAATGCTCAAAATTCTCCAAGCCAGGCTTCAGTAATACATGAACCGTGAGCTTCCAGATATTCAAGCTGGTTTTAGAAAAGGCAGAGGAACCAGAGATCAAAATGCCAACATCCACTAGATCATTAAAAAAGCAAGAGAGTTTCAGGAAAACATCTATTTCTGCTTTATTGACTATGCCAAAGCCTTTGACTGTGTGGATCACAACAAACTGGAAAATTCTTCAAGAGATGGGAATACCAGACCATCTGACCTGCCTCTTGAGAAACCTGTATGCAGGTCAGGAAGCAACAGTTAGAACTGGACATGGAACAACAAACTGGTTCCAAATAGGGAAAGGAGTACATCAAGGCTGTATATTGTCACCCTGCTCATTTAACTTCTATGCAGAGTACATGAGAAATGCTGGGCTGGAAGAAGCACAAGCTGGAATCAAGATTGCCAGGAGAAATATCAGTAACCTCAGATATGCAGATGACACCACCCTTATGGCAGAAAGTGAAGAGGAACTAAAAAGCCTCTTGATGAAAGTCAAAGAGGAGAGGAAAAAGTTGGCTTAAAGCTCAACATTCAGAAAACTAAGATCATGGCATCTGGTCCCATCATTTCATGGCAAATAGATGGGGAAACAGTGGAAACAGTGTCAGACTTTATATTTTTGGGCTCCAAAATCACTGCAGATGGTGACTGCAGCCATGAAATTAAAAGACGCTTACTCTTTGGAAGAAAGTTATGACCAACCTAGATAGCATATTGAAAAGCAGAGACATTACTTTGCCAACAAAGGTCTGTCTAGTCAAGGCTATGGTTTTTCCAGTGGTCATGTATGAATGTGAAAGTTGGACTATAAAGAAAGCTGAGCACAGAAGAATTGATGCTTTTGAACTGTGGTGTTGGAGAAGATTCTTGAGAGTCCCTTGGACTGCAAGGAGATCCAACCAGTCCATTCTAAAGGAGATCAGTCCTGGGTGTTCATTGGAAGGACTGATGTTGAAACTGAAACTCCAATACTTTGGCCACCTTTTGCGAAGAGCTGACTCATTTGAAAAGACTCTGATGCTGGGAAAGATTGAGGGAAGGAGGAGAAGGGGACAACAGAGGATGAGATGGTTGGATGGCATCACTGACTCAGTGGACATGGGTTTGGGTGGACTCTGGGAGTTGGTGGTGGACAGGGAGGCCTGACATGCTGTGGTTCATGGGGTCGCAAAGAGTCAGACACGACTGAGCGACTGAACTGAACTGAACTGGGCCTAATTTCATAATGTAGGACAAAGGAAGACATAAATGTACAAAAATACATTAATTGTTTTGAAATAAAATATTTTATATATATCTATATAAATTATATACCAACTTTTCCAGTAGTCACATATAGATGTGAGAGTTGGACCATAAAGAAGACTGAGCACTGAAAAATTGATGCTTTTGAACTGTGGTGCTGGAGAAGACTCTTGAGAGTCCCTCACAGCAAAGAGATCAAATCAGTTGATCCTAAAGGAAATCAACCCTGAATATTCATTGGACACTCTGATGCTGAAGCTGAAACTCCAATACTTTGGCTACCTGATGTGAGGAGCTGACTCACTGGCAAAGACCCTTATGCTGGAAAGAATGAAGGCAGGAAAAGGATACAACAGAGGGCAAGGTGGTTGGATGGCATCACTGACTCAATCGACCTGAGTTTGAGCAAGTTCCAAGAGGTGGTGAAGGACAGGGAAGCCTGGCGTGCTGCAGTCCATGGGGTTGAAAAGAGTTGGACAGGACTGAGTGACTGACCAATTTATCAGAAAGTGAGGCAGACTTATATAATCAATCTCTTTATTTTAATTTGTATGAAGAATGCACATGAGACTAATATGGTGACAATTTTAATTAATTAGAAGTTAAATTTCCTTGCTATTCTCTCTCAGAAAGACCCTTCTAATTATGTTTATAGTATCTAGAAAAATTATTGTTTGGCAAATTGAATAGATAATTTGGTTGTCTTCTTATAGGCTCTCTCAAAAGTTGACTTTGACATAAGGACTTGGGCAGAGGTGGTTTATTTCAGATGTGAATTCAGATGGCCAAGCAAGGAAGTAGAGAACTGAAATAGGGGAAGGAGAGGAATGAATAAAAGACATGTTAATAAGCCAGCCACCACTATAGGCAACAGGACTTCAATCACACAGTGGATATTGAAGAAATCATGTGGAACATGCCTCAGAATTTTTTCCCGTGGATATTGGGAAAACTACAACTACTTTGCCTTCCACATCTCATTTCTCACTAGGTGGGGCTGACTCCATTCTAGACATACTTGTGTTGCGTCTGTCTGTGGTGGCCTAAGCTACTACAGTGTATAGAAAGCCCTCTGACAGAGGAATGGGGACAGCCAGGAACTTGAGATGGGGAGCAGAGTGTCTTCCAGAAACAATCTATCACAGCAACAGGTGAACTTTGAGGCAGATCAAGAGGACATCTATGGCATCTGCCACACTGGTAACCAGGACATCTGTTTTCATCTGGCCAATATCTCTTCCCCACCACTTTAGGTAATGGCATTTCCCCTTTACCTGGTAGACTGATACTTCTCCCCCCCATGCATTTCTGTGTCTGTCAATGAAGCATTTCTGGATTCCCTCTTACTGCCTTAGACTCTTGTATGTGGAACTTGGGAAGATGAGAAGATCTCTCTTTCCTCTGAGTTCACAAACTTAAATGATTCATAACTGGACTCATGAAATTAAAAGACACTTGCTCCTTGGAAGGAAAACTATAACAAATCTAGACAGAGTATTAAAAAGCAAAGACATCACTTTGCTGACAAAAGTCCATTTAGTCAAAGCTATGGCTTTTCCAGTAGTCATGTACAGATGTGACAGTTGGACCATGAAGAAGGCTGAGTGCCAAAGAATTGATGCTTTTGAATTGTGGTGCTGGAGAAGACTCTTGAGAGTCCCTCAGACAGCAAGGAGACTAAACCAGTCAATCCTAAAGGAAACCAACCCTAAGAATTCATTGGAAGGACTGATGCTGAAGCTGAAGCTGAAGCTCCAATATTTTGGCCACCTGATGCAAAGAGCTGACTCACTGGAAAAGCCCCTGATGCTGGGAAAGACTGAAGGCAAAAGGAGAAGAGGCCAGCAGAGGATGACATGGTTAGATAGCATCACTGACTCAATGGACCTGAATTTGAGCAAACTTCAGGAATTAGTGAAGGACAGGGAAGCCTGGTATGCTCCAATGCATGGGGTTGCAAAGAGTTGGACATGACTTAGTGACTGAACAACAATAACATGTGCAGCCATGCTGCAAGAGGGAAGCCATATATAGAGAGATGGAACCAATATATACAGAGAGAAGCAAAATTAAAGAATAGAGAGAACCATAACATAGACAAAGTTGAGTTCTAAAGTGAAGTTATTTCTTTTTTTAAAATTTATTTTTAATTGAAGGATAATCAAGATTGCCGGGAGAAATATCAATAACCTCAGATATGCAGATGACACCACCTTTATGGCAGAAAGTGAAGAATAACTAAAGGGCCTCTTGATGAAAGTGAAAGAGGAGAGTGAAAATGTTGGTTTAAAGCTCAACATTCAGAAAACTAAGATCATAGCATCTGGTCCCATCACTTCACGGCAAATAGATGGGGAAACAGTGGCTGACTTTAGCCATGAAATTATAAGATGCTTACTCCTTGGAAGGCAAGTTATGACTAACCTAGACAGCATATTAAAAAGAAGAGACATTACTTTGTCAACAAAGGTCCATCTAGTCAAGGCTATAGTTTTTCCAGTAGTCACATATGGATGTGAGAGTTGGACTATTAAGAAAGCTGAGCAGCGAAGAATTGATGCTTTTGAACTGTGGTGTTGGAGAAGATGTTTGAGAGTCCCTTGGACTGCAAGGAGATCCAACCAGTCCATTCTAAAGGGGATCAGTCCTGGGTGTTCATTAGAAGGACTGATGTTGAAACTGAAACTCCAATACTTGGCCACCTGATGCAAAGAGCTGACTCATTTGAAAAGACTCTGATGCTGGGAAAGATTGAGAGCAGGAGGAGAAGGGGACAACAGAGGATGAGATGGTTGGATGGCATCACTGACTCAATGGACATGGGTTTGGGTGGACTCTGGGAGTTGGTGATGGACAGGGAGGACTGGCGTGCTGTGGTTCATGGGGTCACAAAGAGTTGGACACGACTGAGTGACTGAACTGAACTGAACTGAAATTGCTTTACAATATTGTATTGAGATTTGCCATACATTGACATGCATCAGCCATAGGTATATATATGTCCCCTCCCTCTTTAACCTTTCTCCCACCCCATCCCACCTCTCTAGGTTGTCACAGAGTACCAGTTTGAGCTCCCTGAGACATGCAGCATATTCCCACTGGCTATCTATTTTACAAGTGGTAATATATATGTTTTCATGCTACTCTCGCCATTTGTCTCACTCTCTCCTTCCCTCCTTGTGTCCACAAATCTGTTTTCTCTGTCTGTGTCTCCATTCTGCCCTGCAAATAGGTTCATCAGTATCATCTTTCCAGATTTCATATATATGCTTTAACATATGATATTTTTCTCTTTCTGATTTACTTAAAGTGAAGTCATTCCTTAAGGCTGATCTACTCCTGTCAGGAAAGTTCCCCTGACTCACCTAGTCTCATGAGGAAATCAGTTTTCCACTCTACTCCACCCCCAGATTTTGTCTTTGGATATTCTAAACTGAATTAGCTTTTTCTAACTAACAACCAAGATAGTATTACACAATGTACTTTGTTTCCTGTTGGCTCAGGCAGTAAAGATATCGCCTGCAATGAGGGAGACCTGGGTTTGATTCCTGGGTGGGGAAGATCCCCTGGAGAAGGCAATGGCCACCCACTTCACTATTTCTTGCCTGGGAAATCACATGGAGAGAGGAGCCTGGGGGGCTACAGTCATGGGGTCACAAAGAGTCAGACACGATTAAGCGACTAACACTTTCAACTTTCTTTCAACATACTTGCTTAAAGCAAGAAACCACGTGGTTGAAATAGAGTAAGGATTAGTTTCTAGGAGGCAGAGAATCCTAAAATGTACAACACAAACCTCATCTATCCTAATAGAAAAGCAGCTGGGAAGAAAATACTTACCTCTGCTCCAGGGAGAGAGAAAAATGACACAAATCTTGTGTGATCTACAGAAGAACAAATCACTGTAGAAGATCCTGAGTCAAGTACATATAAAGGTGGGTTTTATACACGTTTTGTTGTTTGTTTTAAGACGCTAAAACACTGAGGGATCATGTTGGGAGGAATCCTTCAAGAAAAGCTTTATGTCAGCAATTGTCCTTGTCTTTTGTATGTTATTCTAAAGGTCTTTTTAAAAGTTTTACTATGTATTTATTATCTTAATTATAAATTAGTACTTCACAATGACATCTTAAACACTCCTGCTTTTGCCTCTTCAACTACTATAAACAAATAGAGAAATAAATAGCTTAACAACATTGTTACCTACCTTATAAGGCTTTTAAAAAATTATTATTTTTCTTTGGCTAAATAGAAAATTCCTATACTTCTTTCAATCTGTTGCTATAAAACCCTGTTACTTGATTTTCTGACACTTTCATAGCATTTATTCACATTGAAAAAATAGCTCCAATTATTTGTATTGTACACAACCCAGGAAATTTCACATAAAAACAGGAAATCAGGTTTTGAGAATGCATAAAAAATTGACAAATGCATGATTCTGATGAGAAACCATGGTGCTTAATATCATTTAAAAAACTTTTGAGTAGCTGATGCTGGTCAGGGACTATGATAGACTGAAAATAATAGGCTGCATGTCTAGGTTTCATATAAAGCCTGGCAGATAATTCTTGTTACTGGAGAAGTAATATCAAGAGATTACTGTGAGGTTTGGTTATCTTCCCTGCAATGGAGTTCTGAGAAAGCAAATCTAGAACCATGGGATCGATAACCTGATATTTCCATCCCACTGCCAGGGGGACATTGACCCCTGCTCGTGAATGGTTATGTTACTCTGAACAACTGGAGCCAGCAAGTGGCAGGGAGAGCACAAGGGACAGTTAAGAAGAAAAGGAGGGAGGTCGTGGTGGGACTGAGTATCAGGTCTGGAGGAGGTTAGGGCAGTAAATAGGAAATGAGTTTTGAGATGACAAGAGGGAGTGCTGAGAAAAAACTGGACCAAGAGAGTGAGTGTTAACTGTGTAAACAGAGGATTGAAGATCCACTTTTCTGGTATGCCAACAGGAAAGAACCTGATAGCTCAAAGGAGCCATTCACAAGCGGATATCATCCACAAATCAAAGAACTGAAAAACAACAGAAGCAGTCTATCAGTTTACTTACAAAATGCCAAATGACTTGCTAGAGTAAATTGCTTCTCTCAAAGTCATTGAAACAACTTACATTCCCACCTGAACTGTATGGAAATTTTAGTTGTTCCACATCCTCACCAACAGTTGGTATTGTCAGTCTTTTTTATTTTAGGATCATCAATATTAAAAGAAAAGGACCTCACATGTCTCATGAGGAGCAAGGTTGAGAACAAGTTTTCTATAATATGAGAGAATCATACTAGATAGATAAGAATATTTAATAGAAACTGACATTTAGAATAGACAGTGGGAAAATTACTTGATTGCTTCATGTTTACGATTCTCATTTATAAAATTAGGATAATACTTCATAATGTTGCTGTGAGCATCTGAGTGTGTAAAGACAAGCAAAGCACAATGTGTTTGCAGTTTTAACTATTGCTATTATATCTGCCATGCTGCTGCTAAGTCACTTCAGTCGTGTCCGACTCTATGCAATCCCATAGACGGCAGCCCACCAGGCTCCCCCGTCCCTGGGATCCTCCAGGCAAGAACACTGGAGTGGGTTGCCATTTCCTCCTCCAATGTATGAAAGTGAAAAGTGAAAGTGAAGTCGCTCAGTCGTGTCCGACCCTTAGCATGCACTGCAGCCTACCAGGCTCCTCCGTCCATGGGATTTTCCAGGCAAGAGTACTGGAGTGGGGTGCCATTGCCTTCAACCAAATAGTAGACAAACATTCCTGGTACGTTCTCCCACAGGTTTTGTGAGACCTCCCCAAACACTCCTGCCTTCTATAGGTTATGCAGTCACTCACTCATTCATCAGTCAGGAAGGTTACAAAAGGCATGTTTTTAGTCATTATCTGATAATGACAGACCAAGAAAAAAAAATACATGATGAGAAAAAATGGTTGAATAGGTGACAAGGGAAAATGAGGACAGATTATGTTCTTCATAATTTCCATTATTATATATAAACTCATGAAAATTATGAACAGCCAGAAACATTCATTTTCTCTCAAATTTGAAGCATTGTTTTAAGAGATATGTGTCTTAAATTTTAAAGTCTTCAAAATAAAATGGAGAAAATGACATTTGAAAATCACTTCTTACATGTACCCCATCTTCTTTATCCGTTCGCCTGTCAATGGATATTTAGTTTGCTTCCTTGTCTTGACTATTGTAAATAGTGCTGCTATAAATATTGGGGTGCATGTATCTTTTCAAATTAGAGTTTTCTCTGGATATATGCCCAGGAGTGGGATTGTTGGATCATATGGTAACTCTATTTTCAGTTTTTTAAGGAACCTCTATACTGTTTTAGATCATCGCTGCCCCAATTCACATTCCTATCAACAGTGTAGGAGGGCTCCCCTTACACCACACCCTCTCCATCACTTATTATTTGTAAGCTTTTTTATGATGGCCATTCTGACTGGTAATAGGTGATACCTCATTGTAGTTTTGAATTGCATTTCTTTAATAAGTAGCGATGCTGAGCATCTTTTCTTGTGCCCGTTGGCCATATATCTCTCTTTTGTTGAGAAATGTCTATTGAGACCTTCTGCTTACTTTTTCATTGGGTTGTTTTTATATTGAGCTGTATGAGTTGTTTGTATGTTTTGGAAATTAAACCTTTCATTTGCAAATATTTTCTCCCATTCTGTAGGTTGTCTTTTCCTGTTTATGGTTCCTGTGTGGTGCAAAAGCTTTTAAGTTTAATTTGGTCCCATTTGTTTATCCTCATTTTTATTTCCATTACTCTAGGAGACAGATTCAAAAAGATATTGCTGCAATTTAAATCAAAGAGTTTATACCTATGTTTTTCTCTAGGAGTTTTATAGTATCTGGCCTTAACTTTAGTCTTTAAACCATTTTGAGTTTATTTTTGAAAAGAGTGTTAGAGAATGTTCTAATTTCCTACTTTTATATGTGACTGTCCAGTTTTCGCAGCACCACCTTTTGAAATTGACCATGGGTCTGTGGATTTATTTCTGGGCTTTCTGTCCTGTTCCATTGATCTTTATTTCTGTTTTTGTGCCAGTACCATACTGTTTTGATTATTTATAGCTTTGTAGTATAGTCTGAGACCACAGCACCTAATTCCTCCAGCTCTGTTTTCTTTCTCAAGATTACTTTGGCTATTTGAAGTCTTTTCTGCTTCCATACAAATTAAAAATTTTTTTCTTCTAGTTTTGTGAAAAATACCAATTAAATACCAATTAATTGGTAATTTGATAGACTTAACAAATTGAATAATCCGATTGAATCTGTAGATTGCCTTGGGTAGTATAATCATTTTGATAATATTCATCCTTCCAATCCAAGAACACAGTATATCTTTCCATCTGTTTGTGTTGTATTCAATTTGTTACATCAGCATCTTAAAGTTTTTGGAGTACAGGTCTTTTGACTCCTTAGATAGGTTTATTCCTAGGTATTGTAGTTTTTTTTTTTTTTTTTTGACATGATGGTAAATGAAATTGTTTCTTTAATTTCATTTTCTGATCTTTTGTTGTTAGTATATAGAAATGCAACAGATTTCTGGGTTATTAATTTTGTATGCTGCTACTTTATCAAATTCGTTTATGAGATCTAGTAGTTTTCTGATGGCAGCTTTAGAATTTTCTATTTATAGTATCATGTCATCTGCAAACAGTGACAGTTTTACTTCTTCTTTTCCAATTTGGGTTCCCTTTATTTTTTTTTCTTTTCAGATTGTTGTGGCTAGGACTTCCAATAGTATGTTGAATAAAAGTGGCTAGAGTGGGCATCCTTGTATGGTTCCTGATTTTAAAAGATATGCTTTCAGCTTTTCATTGTTGAGTATGATGTTAGCCATAGGTTTGTCATATATGGCTTTTATTATATTGAGGTATTTTCCTTCTATGCCTTCTTTCTGGAGAGTTTTTAATCAGAAATTGATGTTAAATCTTAACAAAAGCTTTTTTCTGCATCTATTGAGATGATCATATGGTTTTAGCTTTCCAATTTGTTAATGTAGTATATCATATGAACTTATTTACACACACAGATGAACTTACTTACAAAACATAAATAGACCCACAGACAGAAAACAAACTTATGGTTACCAAAGGTGAAAGGGATGGGAGAGGAATAAGTTAGGAGTTTGGGATTAACGTATCCACAATATTATATATAAAATGGGGCTTTCAGATGGCTCAGTGTATAGAATCTGCCTGCCAAGGCAGGAGATGAGGGTTTGACCCCTGGGTTGGGAAGATCTCCTGGAGAAGGAAATGGCAACCTACTCCAGTATTCTTGCCTGGAAAATTCTGTGGACAGGAGAACCTGGTAGGCTACAGTCCATGGGGTTGCAAAGAGTTGGACACAACTTAGCAACTGAGCATAGCACCAAGCATATATAAAATAGAGAGCCAAAAAAAAACTTACTGTATATCACAGGGAGATAGACTCAATATTTTATAATAACCTATAAGGTAAAAGAATCTGAAAAAGTATGTTTTATGTATATGAATATATATACATACATACATATATATTTTAATCACTGTCATGTACACCTGAAACGAACACATCTTGTAAATCAACTGTAACTTCAATTAAAAAAATACCATATTTTGCTTGTGGTTATTCAGTATGCAGGAACAAACAGATCAAGCTTTACTCTTGAGGCAAGGTTGTGAATAAATCAACAATTTTAACTTGCTACCTACATCATAACCAGAACAAATTACCTTTCCATGTAAGAGTCCAACATACATTATCACATTTTTTGCTCTGATTATGTATATATTACTTTATAAATAACTTATATGTAACCCTATAACAAAGATATAACTTGAAACCCTACCACCACTGTTTTGGTGTTCATATTTGAATGTTAACACTAACATCTCTCTTTGTCTTATTGGGTTCTCCAGGTTCAGATACAATACCTTCGAATAGACAGTATAATATGTTCACCTGTTGGATGCTCTGCTCTATCCATTCTTTCCTTCCTCTTTTCCAAAAATACTTCAAAACCATCAGTGGATTGTTGTGGTTCTTGGTCACTGTCAGCCAGACAGCATATTAGCCCAAGTGGGTACCAATAAGCTAGGCAGATTAGGAGGACCCATGAGACTAAGTTCTTGGATTCCAATTGTGGGAAGTGACTTGCCCTTTTCTGTTGGAAACATGTAGCCTGGAGACCTTCTTGAAATGTCAAGAGGAATGCCTTTTGAGAATGGAGAAACCACCAAAGAAATACTGCTGAGGAATGAGGGCAGCAACTACATTCCACTCACATTGTTTTAATCATTTCATCAAACTTCTGAAACAAAACCTACTCTGGACTTTCCAGTTATGTGAGACAATAAATTCCCTGTATTGTTTAATCTAGTTTGAGCTGGATTTTCAGTTATTTGCAGCAAGGAAGGAAGAAAGGAGGGAATGAAGACAGGCAGTCCTTGTTGGAGATAAACTTGAAAATTTAAAACACTCAGAAAGGCTGTTGGCCATTTTCAAAATGGAATATTTTAATCACTGTTTCAGTGAACTTTTTAGACAAGGGCAGATACAGTACGGCATTTTGTACTTCTTGCTCCCATGTATTTGCTCCTTTCTTTTCAGGCTCTGTTCAACTGACATTTTCTTCCCAGAAATCCTCTCTAATCCTGTCAGCACAGAGGAATCTGACAATCTTAAGATGCACACAATAGTCACTGTTATGTTATTTATTATTTTTAAGAGCCAAATTCTCCTTACTTGGTTGCAAACTCAGAGAGGCAGGATTTGTCTGGTGCATATCTCCCCCAACAGGCCAAACATGATGCCTTGGTATCATAGGTCCTCAGAAAGGTCTGTTGAATGAGAAAGCTTTGTTTTCTTTCCCTAACCCTATAATGAAAGACACTATGATGCAATTCTGCTCTTTCTGGCTCTTGTTGTAAGAAGCAACCACAACAAATTTTTCTATAAACCTCCTCATTTAGAGGCAGCAGTTCCAGTCTGCAAGTTCTGAAACCAAAGCAGGAAAGGACATTATGTATTGATGTTAGAAATCCACAAATGCTTCAGTTTCAAATACTTTCCACTGTTTTTTTCCCCTTTTCATCAAATGAAATCTTTCCATGTTTTTTTTAAACTCTCAGAGAGATTAAGCACATTCAATCTAATTATGCAACTCACTGACAAAAGCAATCTAAATGTGAAACACTCTGCTAGTTGTATTTCACAGTTGCCATTGGAAACAGACAAGTTTGGAAAACTGCAAGTCAAGTCTGAGCCTTGGCATTATAATGCCTCTGAGGGAAGGCATTACCTGGCTGTATTCTTTCTTCCCTTTGTTTGTGAGCTGTGTGTGTCCAGTCGGCCTCTACAAATAACCAGAAACAACTGCATTGAGATGGGACTACCATATATGCTTAAAAAACGAAGAAGAGCTCTAAAAGTTAAACAAATAAGCATACAAACAAATAAGACTGCCAGGGAGTCTGAGACTTGATATCTTCTGAAAACAGGTAGAATACGATTTGTCTGATGTTGGGGAATAACAGTCTTCCTGGCATTAAAAAAAATTTCCATACTTCATCATTCATGGGAGCTCCTCAGGCTCCCAATTCAACCTGATGTATTACAGTTGCAGCTGTAGGTTTTGTCTTTTACCCTGGCAGTATGTTATATTCAGACACAGAAGAGATTCACTACTTCTCAAACACATTTCTTAATTAATTTTTACTCACTTGAGGCTAGCAAAATTATGAATAGTCTATTTTCTTAGTAAAAATAATTTTGCAGACTATTTTGATTTCTAGGCTGAGTTTATAGGAGAGCTCTAATATATTTTGGAAGTAGAAAAGTGAATGCTGGCATCCATGTGGGAATCCATTAAGATGCACAAAATGGATTCCTTGAAATGAGAGCGCTCAGCCATGGAAAGACAGTGGGTTTGACCGGTTTCTCTTGCCCTCAACTCTCCAGCCTCTCATATGTTATCCGACTGGAACAGTCTTTGGAACTGACTGACAGGTCTGACTAAACCCTTGCAGGATTGCTCTTTGTAATAGAAACCAAGCTCCGTGTTAACCTCTCCGTAAACTCTGAGCACCCAAGCACTCGTCTCAGCAGTCTGGACTGGTTTCCTGAGCTCCTCACCTCACAGCAAGCCCCGCGCTCATATGTGCTATAGAGGAGGCAAGATTTTCTCCAGCCCTCGCTTCCTCCGCTTTTCTTCTGGCCTGGGATACTGAAGTCCCAGAATGCCTTGAGGTGGGACCCACCCAAGGGATGGCTTGAATAGACTAATTTGCACAAATCTTGAAACCATTAAGAATGCTGTTTCTACATTCTATTTCATGTCTCAGTCTTGTACTATTAGCCTCCACCCAAGACCTCCCAGCTGGAATCACAGTGCTTCCCAGCTGTAGGATTAGCACTGACAATTTCCATTCATTCATTTATATATTCACTCATCCAGTTATCTCTCCATGCTGTCACTAAACAAATATGTCTGTGGATCACTGCTATAGACTGAATGTTTATGCCCCCCCAAATCTGTATATTGAAACCTAAATCCCCAGAGTGATGGTATTTGGAAATGGGAACTTTTGGAGGGCTCTGCCCTCATAAATGGAATTAGTGTCCTCAAAAAAAGAGACTCTAGAGAGCTCCTTAACTTCTTCACCACATGAGGACACAGCAAGAAGACTGTAGGCCGTAAATCAGGAAGAGGGCTCTCACCAGACGCCAAATCAGCCGGCACATTAATCTTGCACTTTCCATACTCTAGACGGTGAGGAATGAGTGTCTGTGCTTTATAAGCCTCCTGGTCTCTAGGGTATTCTGTTAGAGCAGCCTGCACTAAGACAATCTTGTATCACACACAGTATGGCAATACAGTGATAAGCAAAAGCAGACACAGTGATCTTACAGTCCACTGAGGGTAGGGCATAACCATACTCCTGCAAAACATTTAAAACTAGAAATGAGGTAGGTTCTGTGAAGACAAGGTACATCTGGCTATGAAAGAGCTTATCAAGTTGAAGCAGGGAGAGGTGGGGTAAGCAGAAAGGTTTTCCAGTTTGTGTGAGGTGAGTTGGAGTTATACTGACAAAGGAGTGAGTTGGGGGTGGGGAGAGTACTTCCTACAGAGGGAGTCATCCACAAAGCTCCTCCGTAGGAAGAGGCTCGGCGCTTCCCAGGAACTGAAGTAACAGCAGCCTGACAACAGTGCAGAGTGAGAGGAAGTAGCATGGGAGAGGATCCAGAGGAGGGCTTGTAGATCAGGACAAAGACTCTGAGGAGTAGGCTAAGAGAAATGACTGGAGACTTTAAATTGTGACAGTGGACTGGTCAGACTTATGCATATTTTTTTTTAATTTAATGTAATTTTATTTTGGCCATGTGGCATGCAGGATCTTAGTTCCCCAACCAGGGATCGTAGCCATGTTCCCTGCATTGGAAGCTCAGATCTTACCCCCTGGACCACCAGGGAAGTCCCTGGACTTATGCTTATTTTTAAAGATTATCTTGGCTACTATGTTGAAAACATAAGTTGGAGTGGAGGTACGAATGAGAAGGGTGATGATAACCATGGTACAGATGAAGATCCTGGGACCGTGGTGGTGGTGGATATAAACAGTGGTAGAGGGATGTCAGAGATTTTCCAAGTCAACTTCACTGGCAAGTTATGTATTACATAGGAAGTATAAAGGACAGGATTCTGGGATCGAACTTTCTGACTAGGTCAATCACTCATGGAAGGGGAACTGGAGGTGGGTCCATCTGGAAGAGAAAAACCATCAAAGCACTTGGGGACATTTTGAGTTGAGTCACTTAACTGGAGATGTCCAGTAGGTATTTGGACATTCAAGTCTCAGGTTCCGGGGAGTGATCTGGGCTGGAACGACACACTTGTAGATTACTGCTGTATATACATAGGTGTTAATCACACCTTTAAGTATGGATGAGCTCTGCTAAGGAGATGCTGTGGAGTAAGAAGACAAGAGGACCTAGAACTGGAACATTCCAACGTTTAACTAACAAAGAGAATGGAGAAATGTTGTCTGACAAATTAGGAGAAAACCAGGAGAGGAGTGTGCTGGCTATTCTCCATTTCTCTTTCCTCCCTTCTCCATGCTGTTCAGTGCCCTTGGGAACTCATTTCTATGAGCTGTGTCACCCAGGCTCCCTTGCCTCAGTTTGATGCTGGGCTCAGCCAACAAGAGAAGAGAGAGATCAGATATATGTCCCCGGTTCCTTCCTGTTATGCTGTAGTTTTACAGTGGTTTCATTTCTCTGACATCAACAGTTGTATTTTGGCATGAGTTAAAAAGTATATTGAAGGAAAAAAAAGAGTGAAAGAGAATATGTACTGATGAATCTTAAGAGACATTCTATATGGCCTTAAGCAGAAGAATACAGCCAAATCAGATCACAGCACAGCAGCCTGGGTTTGAGGATCCTGTACATAAAAAGCATCTGTTGAGATTTTCCTGTCCTATGTCTTTATCCTTTTCCACATCTCGCATATTGCTCTTCAGCTTACTCTAATCTGTGAACTCACCAACATCTTGCATAAAAGGGAAGAGTCATAAGAAAATACCTAGAGGTGACTATGGGTCCAAAGGACAGTTAAACACCACCACCAACAATCCTTAATCAGCTCAAGAAGTATATTTAAAGCTTCAGGATCAACATGCGGTAGAGATCTGGAACCAATGCAGTGGCTGTAGGTCTAGTGTCTAGTGTGCAACGGAAGAGCCTTGCACACACATCCAAACAACCTGGCGTGTGTTGCTTTTCTCCATTCCTCCCCCCGATGTCCCAGTGTGTCTGATCAGGTCCCTGCTTGCTTACCTTGTTTGCCTCTCTGGGGAAAATGAGGTCTTTATTTGGTCTTGACAAAAATAAAGAAGTGGGTCTATTTAGTTCTAATAATCCTAAAGGCTGGAGGGTTCTTAGTTTGAAATGCTTTAGCAGCAAAAATCGGACACGATGGAGTGACTGAACTGAACTGAACTGAGCAGCAAAAAGAAATTAAAATGGCTAAGCCTATATTTTGGAAGGCTAACTATATAAACTGTTCTGTAGAGTTAATAATGAATCATGAATAATGAACTAATTGTGAAATTAATATTTATATCTTACCTTTTAAGTCCTTGCTAAAACTTTGAGCCGAGTGAAGTGTTAGTCACTCAGTCGTGTCCGACTCTTTGTGACCCCATGGACTGTAGCCCACCAGGCTCTTCTGTCTATGGGATTCTTCAGCGAAGAATACTGGAGTGGGTTGCCATTTTCTTCTCCAGGGGATCTTCCTGATCCAGGAATTGAACCCAGGTTTACTGCATTGTAGGCAGATTCTTTACCATCTGAGCTACTGGGCAAGTCCAAATGAAGTTATACATTTATCTCTGATCTTGTTTTCTTTACTTGGGTTATCTGTGTTGTTCTGACATATGCCTCTTGCTTTCTGCTTATCTGTGCTAGGAAAGTGATATCCTTGAGTCTGTGCCTTAATTGCCAATAACAGAGGGTTTTAAATTATTTTTAATTATAGTTCTGAGTTCATTTTAAGTATTGAAACACTTTATTTTTAAAGAAAGGGGCTTCTACCCAGGCTTTCTGCAAAATGCCTTCCACTAAGTCCAATTATTTCCTGGAAATGGTTTCTTTTTCACTTGCTGGAATGCAACATTTGGCTTAAAAAAAAAAAAAAAAAACTCTCTATGGCCTCTGAATTCTACCTGTGTGTTGCAATGTGAAGGGATTTATTTCACTTATTTTGTGATGGGAAAGTAATTTGCAGTTTGAGTTTGAGCTGCAAAAGACCTCCTGCTGGGCAAGAACAGTAATGCCATGCTCATTCCTGTTTAAGTCTGTTAAGTATCCTTTCTGGATGCAGGAGCTCGGGAGTTTGTTTTACAGCCAATATCATGTGGGCTATTTAGATACCAAAATTTGAATATAGACAAAGGAGTTTTAAAAAGTAAGGGTACAGAAAAGGAGTTTAAAACTAAACTGGATTTCAAATATGAAACATTCCAGTTCCAAATTCTCTAGCTCGCTAGGTATTTTATACTTGGGGGATAAAATAGTCCTCATAAATTTTATGTTGTCAGAGCTTCTTATAATGGGCCCATAGCCACCTCTATGGAGTAAGCACACACACAAAAAAAAGTCTGTGGATTTGGATCAAATTTGCCATTCTGGCTTAGCACTTCTATTCATACTCATCCATAACCTGGACCCTGGACTCTGCCCAGGTATCTGCTTCCTGACTGCTTTACATTAGCTGAGATTCCCTAGATTCTACTACTTGTCTACCCAAACTCTATCATGACCCTTCTGATTTGTCCAAGTTCCCAATCTGGGCCCTTTGTAACCAAGGGACTTCCTGACCCTTGCCACGTTCTGTATGGCACTAGTGAGACCACAAGATATCATGAAAAGGCACTGAATTTAGGATGAAATTACAGGGTGCACTGGCACATTAAAACAGATGAGCAAATGATTATTGTTAATAAAAACTGACATGCAGTTCTACTATCCTTACTTATGAACATAGTCTCTATAAGCATACAGCATGTAGACAAATTAACACATGCCATTTGATGCAGATGTTTAGCCAAGATTTAAATATCAAGGAGGAGACTCGGACACTTCACTATAAATATCCTGGGCTACAAACATGCTCATTCTTAAAGTTAAGAAGAAAGAGAGTATATATTTCCTTAAAGAGTGTTGTTATAACTAAGTGAATACGATCTTTGCAGTCATTTGGGGATTTTGACAAAGGGTGGAGTTTTTTTTTTTTTTTCTTTCAAGTCACCTGTGTAATAGGAATGTGCAGTTCAGTTCAGTTCAGTCGCTTAGTCGTGTCCAACTCTTTGTGACCCCATGAACTGCAGCATGCCAGACCTCCCTGTCTATCACCAACTCCCAGAGTTCACTCAAACTCAGGTCCATCCAGTTGGTGATGTCATCCAGCCATCTCATCCTCTGTCGTCCCCTTTTCCTCCTGCCCCCAATCCCTTCCAGCATCAGAGTCTTTTCCAATGAGTCAGCTCTTCACATGAGGTGGCCAAAGTACTGGAGTTTCAGCTTCAGCATCAGTCCTTCCAAAGAACACCCAGGGCTGATCTCCTTTAGGATGGACTGGTTGGATCTCCTTGCAGTCCAAGGGACTCTCAAGAGTCTTCTCCAACACCACAGTTCAAAAGCATCAATTCTTTGTCACTCAGCCTTCTTCACAGTCCAACTCTCACATCCATACATGACCACTAGAAAAACCATAGCCTTGACTAGATGGACCTTTGTTGGCAAAGTAATATCTCTGCTTTTCAATATGCTGTCTAGGTTGGTCATAACTTTCCTTCCAAGGAGTAAGCGTCTTTTAATTTCATGGCTGCAGTCACCATCTGCAGTGATTTTGGGGTCCCCCAAAATAAAGTCTGACACTGTTTCCACTGTTTCCCCATCTATTTCCCATGAAGTGATGGGACTGGATGCTATGATCTTCGTTTTCTGAATGTTGAGCTTTAAGCCAACCTTTTCACTCTCCTCTTTCATTTTCATCAAGAAGCTTTTTAGTTCTTCTTCACTTTCTGCCATAAGGGTGGTGTCATCTGCATATCTGAGGTTATTGATATTTCTCCTGGGAATCTTGATTCCAGCTTGTGCTTCTTCCAGCCCAGAGTTTCTCATGATGTACTCTGCATAGAAGTTAAATAAGCAGGGTGACAGTATACAGTCTTGACATACTCCTTTTCCTATTTGGAACCAGTCTGTTGTTCCATGTCCAGTTCTAACTGTTGCTTCCTCACCTGCATATAGGTTTCTCAGGAGGCAGGTCAGGGGGTCTGGTATTCCCATCTCTTGAAGAATTTTCCAGTTTGTTGTGATCCATACAGTCAAAGGCTTTGGCATAGTCAATAAAGCAGAAATAGATGCTTTTCTGGAAATCTCTTGCTTTTTTGATGATCCAGCAGATGTTGGCAATTTGATCTCTGGTTCCTCTGCCTTTTCTAAAACCAGCTTGAACATCTGGAAGTTCATGGTTCACATATTGCTGAAGCCTGGCTTGGAGAATTTTGAGCATTACTTTACTAGTGTGTGAGATGAGTGCAATTGTGCAGTAGTTTGAACATTCTTTGGCATTGCCTTTCTTTGGGATTGGAATGAAAACTGACCTTTTCCAGTCCTGTGGCCACTGCTGAGTTTTCCAAATTTGCTGGCATATTGAGTGCAGCACTTTCACAGCATTGTCTTCCAGGATTTGGAAGAGCTCAACTGGAATTCCATCACCTCCACTAGCTTTGTTCGTAGTGATGCTTTCTAAGGCCCACTTGATTTCACATTCCAGGATGCCTGGCTCTAGGTGAGTGATCACACCATTGTGATTATCTGGGTCGTGAAGATCTTTTTTGTACAGTTCTTCTGTGTGTTCTATTGCAGTATAATTACACATTTAATTTAAAGAATCTCAAAGTTTGGCTTTCTTCTTTTTATAATTTAAATGAGATTGTCTCATTTAGTCTATAAATATTAAAGTAATAAACTGTAGAAAGTATGAATTTTTGGCCTCTTTTAATTACACTGAATTTTCTCAAAACTTTTGTAATTTAATGGTTTTATATATTTTGATGTCTTTTTTAGGTGCATACAAATTAGAATTATTATCTCTTATTGGTTAATTGATACTTCAAAAATTATCAGTCCTCTAAGGAAAAAGCAGCTTCAAATTCTTCAAAGACTCACTTCTCTTATTGTTGTTGTTTAGTCACCAATCCCAAAGAAAGGCAATGCCGAAGAACGTTCAAACTACCACATAATTGCACTCATCTCACACACTAGCAAAGTAATGCTCAAAATTCTCTACGTCAGTCTTCAACAGTATGCGAACTGTGAACTTCCAGATGTTCTAGCTGGACTTAGAAAAGGCAAAGGGACCAGAGAATCTGTTGGATCATCAAAAAAGCAAGAGAGCTCCAGAAAAACATCTTTATCGACTATGCCAAAGCCTTTGACTGTGTGGATCACAACAAACTGTGGAAAATTCTTCAAGAGATGGGAATACCAGGTCACCTGACCTGCCTCCTGAGAAATCTGTATGCAGGTCAAGAAGCAACAGTTAGAACTGGACATGGAACAACAGACTGGTTCCAAATCGGGAACAATGCTATATATTTTCACCCAGCTTATTTAACTCATATGGAGAGTACATTATGTGAAATGCCAGACTGGATGAAGCACAAGCTGGAATCAGGATTGCTGGAGAAATATCAATAACCTCAGATATGCAGATGACACCACTCTTATGGCAGAAAGAGAAGAACTAAAGAGCCTCTTGATGAAGATGAAAGAGGAGAGTGAAAATATTGGCTTAAAATTCACCATTCTCGATGCAGGATACAGGAAGCTTGGGGCTGGTGCACTGGGATGACCCAGAGGGATGGTATGCGGAGGGAGGTGGGAGGGGGGTTCAGAATGGGGAACACATGTACACCCATGGTGGATGCATGCTGATGTTTGGCAACCCAATACAATATTGTAAAGTAAAACAAAAAATAATAATAAAAATTAAAAAAAAACTCATCATTCAGAAAATTAAGATCATAGCATCTGGTCCCATCACTTCAAGGCAAATAGATGGGGAAACAGTTGAAACAGTGGCAGACTTTATTTTTGGGGGCTCCAAAATCACTGCAGCCAAGCTTGCTCCTTGGAATAAAAGCTATGACCAACCTAGACAACATATTAAAAAGCAGAGACATTACTTTGCCAACAAAGGTCCACCCAGTAAAAGCTATGGTTTTTCCAGTATCATGTATGGATGTGAGAGTTGAACCATAAATAAGGCTGAGCCCTGAAGAATTGACTTTTGAACTATGGTGTTGGAGAAGACTCTTGAGAGTCCCTTGGACTGCAAGGATATCCAACCAGTCAATCCTAAAGGAAATCAGTCCTGAATATTCATCGGAAGGACTGATGGCTGAATCCGAAGCTCCAATACTTTGGCCATCTGATGCAAAGAACTGACTCATTGGAAAAGACCCTGATGCTGGAAAAGATTGAAGGCAGGTGGAGAAGGGGATGGCAGAGGATAAGATGGTTGGATGGCATCACTGACTTAATGGACATATGTTTGAGCATGCTCCAGGAGTTGGTAATGGACAGGGAAGCCTGGTGTGCTGCAATCCATGGGGTCACAAAGAGTTGGACATGACTCAGCAACTGAACTGAGCTGAGTCACTAACTTATATCTGACTCTTTATGAATCCATGGACTGTAGCTCCTCTGTCCATAGGATTCTTTGGGCAAAAATACTAGAGTGAGTTGCCATTCCCTTCTCCAGGCAATCTTTCTGATCCAGGCAGTTTCTTCCAATCACAGATCTTAGCTGTTCAACTTCTCTTTGTGTCATTAGTTATTTGATGCCTCAAAAGTATACTTTATGTTTAATTTATCTTTTCTAACTGTTCCCAATGAGTAGATTTGTACAAAACAACTTAGTCATTGCTCTATGACAGAATTTAAAAAATATACATTTTTGTATTGCACAGACATTAAATTTGCAATAAACACACACATAATTCCAAAGTAAATTCTGTAATTCAAGAGAAATATTCGATATCAATTATGTGGCTTCTTCTTTATTGGAATAAACATGGTGCGTTCAGTGCCAACTGGATTTATTCTTTTCCAAACATTTTCCAAAGTATTTCTAACACCATACACCAAAATAAACTCAAAATGGATTAAAGATCTAAACATAAGACCAGAAACTATAAAACTGCTAGAGGAGAACATAGGCAAAACGCTCTCTGACATACATCACAGCAGGATCCTCTATGACTCACCTCCCAGAATATTGGAAATAAAAGGAAAAATAAACAAATGGTACCTAATTAAAATTTAAAGCTTCTGAATAACAAAGGAAACTATAAACAAGGTGAAAAGAACAGCCTTCAGAATGGGAGAAAATAATAGCAAATGAAGCAACTGACAAACAAGTAATCTCAAAAATATACAAGCAACTCCTACAGCTCAATTCCAGAAAAATAAACGACTCAATCAAAAAATGGGCCAAAGAACTAAACAGACAGTTCTCCAAAGAAGACATACAGATGGCTAACAAACACATGAAAAGATGCTCAACATCACTCATTATCAGAGAAATGCAAATCAATACCACAATGAGGTACCATTTCACGCCAGTCAGAATGGCTGTGATCCAAAAGTCTACAAGCAATAAATGCTGGAGAGGGTGTGGAGAAAACGAACCCTCTTACACTGTTGGTGGGAATGCAAACTAGTACAGCCACTATGGAGAACAGTGTGGAGATTCCTTAAAAAACTGGAAACAGAACTGCCTTATGACCCAGCAATCTCACTGCTGGGCATACACACTGAGGAAACCAGAAGGGAAAGAGACACGTGTACCCCAATGTTCATCGCAGCACTGTTTATAATAGCCAGGACATGGAAGCAACCTAGATGTCCATCAGCAGATGAATGGATAAGAAAGCAGTGGTACATATACACAATGGAGTATTACTCAGCCATTAAAAAGAATACATTTGAATCAATTCTAATGAGGTGGATGAAACTGGAGCCTATTATACAGAGCGAAGTAAGCCAGAAAGAAAAACACCAATACAGTATACTAACACATATATATGGAATTCAGAAAGATGGTAATGATAACCCTGTATGCGAGACAGCAAAAGAGACACAGATATATAGAACAGTCTTTTGGACTCTGGGAGAGGGAAAGGGTGGGATGATTTGGGAGAATGGCATTGAAACATGTATAATATCATATAAGAAATGAATTGCCAGTCCAGGTTCGATGCATGATACAGGATGCTTGGGGCTGGTGCAGTGGGATGACCCAGAGGGATGATACGGGGAGGGAGGTGGGAGGGGGGTTCAGGATGGGGAGCACATGTACACCTGTGGCAGATTCATGTTGATGTATGGCAAAACCAATACAATATTGTAAAGTAATTAACCTCCAATTAAAATAAATAAATTTAAATTAAAAAAACGCATACATGCAGCTGATGATGAATAAAGTAATTTAGAGGAAATGCACTATAAACATATTTTCAGATGTTAATGTATTTTCAGGGAGGGATAATGCAAAATTACTGAAATACTTTATATTTTGTGACTGTCCCATGGAATTTTAAAGAAAGAAATATGCATTTAAAAATTTCATTTCTACTTAATTTTTTCCACTATAAAAGCAAGATAAAATTCTTGTCAAGTGTATTATATGCTGCTGCTATGACACTTCACTCGTGTCCAACTCTGTGCAACCCCATAGATGGTAGTCCACCAGGCTCCTCTGTCCCTGGGATTCTCCAGGCAAGAATACTGGAGTGGGTTGCTATTTCCTTCTCCGTAGGTCATGCTTTATACTTATTTGATATATCTAGAGGCAAACATCAAGTGTCCTATTATAGTGAATCAAGTTTGATAACCTGCTTAAAGTGATGTCAGCCAGATATCTCTATTGTAAAAAAATATATTTCTTTGTTATTAAGAAATTTGTGGGAGGATATGAGATTTATGGGTATAGTCTTCTCTAACAGAATTATAAGGGCTTCCCCATTGGCTCAGCAGCAAAGCATCTGCCTGCAATGTAGGAGACGTGAGTTTGATCACTGGGTTGGGAAGATCCCCTAGAGGAGAGCACGACAACCCACTCCAGTGGTCTTGTCTGGAGAATCCCATGGACAGAGGAGCCAAGCAGGCTATGGTCACAAAGAGTCGGATATGACTGAAGTGGCTTAGCATGCATGCACAACAGGATTATAAGAAATGATTTTTGTAACAACTGGTGGTCTTTGCTGAAAGAACGTATAAATTGTGGATTATAAAATGATGATTTTCTAATGCTATCATTCTTTCTCTTGGCTGGCATTTGCTAAAGAAGATTCTTTTTTGAGAATCACAGAGAGTTCTTTCTTCCTTGACACTGTGAGGAGCACTGGCTCCAGGTGACCCTGGCATACATCCTCAGTCCTGTATTCCACAAAGAATAGTCCTTCAGTAGTTCAGCTACCCTTTTAATAATAATCCTTCCAATCTTTCTTTTTGTTTAAGTTGATCAGTCAATTTTTAAAGTTGGCACCAATTTTCAAAACCACTAGCAGTGTTTGAAAATACAGTTTCTCTGTACAGTATTATATGTTTCTCTGTTAAATACTAAACCCATCATAAAATAATTATATCTACCTTTAAAAATATTTTCACCTACTGGAAATATAAGCTTAAATTGTGAGAAGATTAAAATGTTGCTGTTTCTATTTAAACATTTTATCAACTTTTTAAAGAAGTAAATTCTTCTTGGACAATTCCACAAATATTCACTGAGCATGTTAGCTAGGGATTGGAGCCTTAGTAATGACAGAGAAAGACATGGTTTGTATTTTTGTAGCTTTCAATCCAGTAGAAGAGACAAACTAAACAAGCAATTACATTATAAAGAACTTGTGTTTCAAAGAATCGCAGGTACTTTGATGCTTTTTCAATTACTGTATATCAGAAGCTCCCAGCAGAAAGCTTTGATACAACTATGCCATGATTGCCACCTGGCTGACAACAACTGCAAGATGTTATCAATTATATGACAACTCCTCATTTCAGAAATGTAAAAATATGAATTCCATCTTGAAATTCATTGGGAAAGACACAGAAATGGTCAGGAAGGTGGACATCCACAGTGGAAGAGGTCTTTTCTGAAGGAAGTAAGGTCTAGTCTGAGATGTGAAGGATGAGCGGGAAGTTGTGAAGAAAGTGGGAAAGAGGGTTCCAGGCAGAAATCACTTTCCATGACATTTTCCTCGTCTTTGAATTTGGGAGTTTAGGGGGATTAGGATATATGTATTATTTTAGTTCTTTATTTTGTGTTGGCAGCAAATTTTTGAAAGGAAATTCTATCTGTAATCCTAATACATAACACATATAAATGGGTAGTTGCTTTTATCAAGAAGGTGGGGGTGGGGTTGAGCTCTATTCATTTCCCTCCACTTCTCCCCTTGAGGGGGCTCCCAGGAATGTAGTTTGAAAGCCACTGGACTAGATGATACCAAGATCCCTCCTACTTGTAATACTCTATAATGCAATGTGACAAGTTCATCTGGACACTATCCAAAGCTCAACTCAGCTTCAGAAATTTATATAACTGGTAAGTGACAAAGGCTAGCAGATACCTGATTCCAACATTTGCACTTTTAACCTGATATTATACTGACTCCAATAGTATTACTGGTATTTCTTTGATATGTAAAATGGGGATAACACTATATTCTAAGGCCATTGAACACATGAGTTTCATCTGTGCATTAGTGGTATTTGGGTATGCCCGTAAAGACATTGTGCATCACTGCATAACAAATAGCCCCTGAATTCTGTGGCTTTGGACAATACTAATTTTATTTCTTACATGAGTTTGGGAATTTAGGCAAGTTTTGACTCCACATGATGCAGACTGCACTTAGGATCTTCCTTGATGGTCTCTCCTCTTTTATCTAACGGCTGAGGGTGCCAAGAGTGAATAATTCTGAGAGAGAAAGTGGAAGCTTTCAGTCTCTTAAGGGCTGGGCCCAGAGACTAACACAGCATCACTCTCGCCATATGCTACTTGTGTGCACATTCACAGAAGCAGCCATATTCAAGGGATGGGAACACAGATATAATCTTTTGATGCGCAGAGTACCAGAGAGTTTGAAGCCATCTTTAATCTGCCAGAGACTCAGCTGAGGAAGAAGTCCATCAGTGCACAGGCAGCAAAGCACAGATGGACCGCAATCTGGATTTATATTTTCCCCCTTTGCTTTCAGGGGTGTGGAAATTACAGTATGCTAGAGGATTTATGAAGCAATTCACTTAGTCAACCAAGTGTGAAGTTAGTTCTTTATCTTGGGGAAGGAAAGGCTCAATATAGGACTGCCACGGCCTGTTTGAGGAAGTCAGTGGTCTCAGGAAAAGTGGGGGCCACTGTGAATAAGGTAACCATGGCAAGGGCAGAAGAAGATATTGCTCAGATGGAAAAGGTTTAAGGTTAAATGTTCTTTTACTGCGGCTCAAGAAATGACTTCATTGTCAAATATGGAGCTCTTGGGATAGAGGAAAGGGATACTATCTTTAAGTGTCTTCTTTAAGAGATGGGGCTGTGGTAACCTATGAGAAAAGATGACTGGTTATGCAAATACTCATGATTGGCACGGGAAGAAAGGAGAGGGTAGAAAGAATGTAAAGTGGAAGAAGGTCAAATAGAACAAATGAGATGGTAACAGCTATTAAACGAATGGAGAGAAACTACCTGAAGCTTGAAAGGAAGAGGAAAAATAGTGGATTTCATTTCAGGAATTAATACAAACAAGTTGTGGATTTTGGAAAGCTAATGGGGAAACGTGAAGGTAGAATTGAGTGTAATGTAGCAAGAAACTCAGAAGGGAGCTCTTGCAGTCAAAGGGAAACAGTGGAACGTGGCTTTGTGAATAGAAGAGAACAGGAAGATGGGAAAAAAGTGTAGAAGAGCTCACAGATGGAAAGACCAGAACAAATGACACCAAGAGACCCAAGGCTGACAGAGCAAAGCCCTAGAAGTAGGAACACGAAGTAGGAACAGTTGGAGGAGGTGGAAGAATCTGACAGCTGAGGTGAGTGAGAGGGTTAAAGAGAAGACTGCAATTATTGTCAATGCCACTATGGTTGTCTTTATCAATGTGGTTACTGGTATTGTTGTTATTTCTTCGTAATTTCCTAGAGGAGTTAGGAAACCATTTCAGGAAACCATTTCAAACCTAGAGGAGTTTGAAACCATTTCAAATGGTTTCCGCTCTTTAAACTATAATCTTTTTTTTTTTTTTAACTCTAATTTTATTCTCAGCCAGTAACAGTAATGCCTATTCTATTGAGAAGGGTGAGGCAATGATATGAACTCCACCAACTTCCGTCAAGTTTACATCAAATTGTCAATGTATCTAGTAATCATCTTTTCTTTTTTTAATAATTTTTAAATGTCCCTTCTTTTTCAAGGTACCCTTGGTGCCACTCCCTCCAATCTGTTGTAGGAGCTCTTTAATTATCCATTTTTTTCCCCACGTATACAACACCTTCCTTCTTTCTGGGGAGAAGCATTTTCCTGTCTCTCCTGGGCTGAAAATATCTTGTTCCTTTATTTTCTACAACCATGAACTATACATTTTTATTTATTTCATTTCACTAATAGCTTCTTGTAAAAGAAAGGTTATATATTTTCAACCCACAGGTTAAATATTTAGTTTTAAAATGGGAAAGAAAAAGTGTACCATTGCTAAAGAAAAGAAAGTCATGCAGAAGGAGAACTGCAGTCTACTCTTCCACCCTACTACATCTCAGCCAAAGATGAAGACGGTGGAGCCCGTTCCCAGTGGTTCTTGGTGGATGAAGGAAGTGAGAGGAAGGATTTTGTCAGACTGCGTACTATACACTACGTCTGCAGTCTATTCTGAAGAAAGAGAACAAGGTAGACAGGAGAGTCATAATCATGAGGATAAAGACCACACTAAACCTAATTCCATGGAAAATGAGAAATATATAGAAAGTAACGCACATACTCCTAGGTGGCTCTGTGGTAAAAGATCCGCCTGCCAATGCAGGAGATGCAGGAGACGTGAATTTGATCCCTGGGTAGGAAAGATCCCCTGGAGAAGAAATAGCATCCCATTCCAGTATTCTTGCCTGGAAAATTCCAAAGAAAGAGGAGCCTGGTGTGCTACAGTGCATGAGGTCGCAAAGAGTCAGACACGACTGAGCATGCAGGCATGCAACACACACACACACGCATGAAAAAGAAACAGAAGGACATGTGTGCCTGTGTGGATATGTCTTTGAGTGTTTGTGGTGTTTTATAAGTGATAGAGAATATTTTTGAAATTTTGTCAGTTTGAAAGATAAATTATAAATATATACCATAAGTAAGTATTCATCTTAAGCCACATGGCCAACTTTGCAAGACAAGTGCATTACTTTACTTCCTTCAAATCAACTTAAACCATACCCTGGTTTCTCCATTCTGAGACCTGGCTGAGAAATGAGGAGTCAGTTCTGATCTTGACCCTCCTCTCTCTAGGACAAGGCAGAGATTCAGAGGTTTCTGTGGTACTTAGCAAATAAAGGCTGGGTCTCAGATCTCTTGTCTATTGTGGTTGCTACTGATATCCTTATAGCGCAAGCATCCATGAACCCTTGAATGCAGCAATTTTATTTTTGGTGCCATCTGTTGAACAAACCTCCTGTCTGGGCTTGCCATGTGCCCTGGACCTTTGCCAGGGAGCAGGATGTAGACTTTCCAGAACTCTCTCTCCTTCCCCAAACTGCTTCCCCCACCAAAATCCATGTCCTACCTCCAGTGCAAACACGGATGAACACATACACACACACCCTCAAAGGGACTCCAGGAGAACTAGTGTGGTATATCTGCTGGGTATAGACTTTCACAAAAGACTGCCTCCCAGCCACCCTACAAATATCCCTGTGGAGGCAGGTTTGGGTCTGAGGATAGGTAAAAACTATAATCCAGACCCTGTTTACTTCTGAAGCAGAGTAAAAGCAGAGCATAAATGCATGGGCAATGTCACAAGTGTGAAGATGCAGCTCTCTACTGCCTACCTTGTATCTGACAGACATATATCCAATCTCTGGGATCTTAGCAGGCCCTGAAAAGGGAAATATCCACCAGGTTGGAGGGTCACTGCCTTCTATATTTCTAGCCACATCAGCACCCAGAAACAAGAAGTTACTATAAAAGGTAATTTTTCAGCCTCCTTGGCAAACCAGTTCAGAAATATGGGTTCCAGGCCTTGGAATGGTTGTTCTGCCAGCACATAGACTCTCCTTATCTGAGTTTCCCATTTAAGTCTGCTTAGGGATGTCTGTGGGCAGCCCTGGCAGCAGCCACCACACTGAAGGAAGGATATTAGAGAGAGCCTGTCTACCTTCTTGGAAAGAAAGAAGGGAAAATACAGAAGGAAAAAACAGATTAATCCACCAATAACTTCTGCCAGACATATGTAAATATCTTTTATTATGTAGGGGGAGAAAATTAAAGTATGTATGTAAAAATGTTCAGATAAATGGATTGCTGCCCTTGAACATGTTTGATTTCTGTTTTTCAAATTACAGCTTCCAAATATCCTGAGTAAGGTTTATGACAAAGACATAACTTCCATTTAGACAGTTGGATTTGTAACAGTTTATTTTAATCATCTATTTTAGGAATTCATTTCTTGCATAATGAGTAAGATAATGTTTTATTTTGAGCCTGAGTGTTGCTCATTGAAAGAGAAATACTGTCAAAACCATAATTAACTGGCAAGTAATTAACTAGAATTATATACTGGGATATTGGCTACAATAATTGCTCAATTAATATCATGCTTTCTTTGAAAACATCACTTTGATTGATGAGATTTCTGAAGCACCTTTACTCGGAACATTTAGGAAAATAATCAATAGAGATCAGTTGCCAAACTCTAATATTTATATACAGACTAAGCAATTATTTCTAATTCCTCTTATAAGTAACATAATTCTCTTCATTTATGATACAGCAACATAGTCTTTCACAGGAAATTATGGCTTACTGTACCCACCATTCTCAGTAAGCGGTAGATTTTGAGTTTTCCCTTAGTGGCATGGAATGGATTTATATTGAAGAATTCATGTTTCTTCAGTTTCCACTGCAACTAATTTCACATATCTGTAGTTAGCTGACTGTCCATCCGAGTGCTGTCCCAGAAAGTCCCTCCACTATAAGAGGGACCAGAACACAGCAATCTGCTGGGCTAACCAGAAGTTAATTCCCACCTACCCCTACTAAGGCCAGAGTAGGAAGAATGGAAACAGACAATGTATGAAAAGATTTCTTAAATGTGATGAAATACACAAATTTAGAAATTTTGATAATCACAACAAATTCTAATCATACTTGGATAAACCTTGGTAGAATGACAGAAATCTAAAAGTAAAGAGGAGATTTTAAAAATAAGAGATCAGATGCAATTTTTTAAAAAATTAGATTAACAGCAAACTTTTTAGGAACAATAACAGATCCAGAATGTGGTGGGGATATTTATTTAAACTGTTGATGCAAAATAAACATTAATCTAGAACTATAACCTATGGTAAATTTTTAAGAACAAAAATAAAGACATTTTCAGACATAAAGAATAAAAAAATTGCAACCACTAGGTATCCGCTAAAGGAAAACGCGGGCTTCCCTGGTGGCTCAGACAGTAAAGAATCTGCCCACAATGCGGGAGACCTGAGTTTAATCCCTGGGCTGAGAAGATCCCCTGGAGGAAGGGATGGCAACCCCCTCTAGTATTCTTGCCTGGAGAATCCCATAGACAGAGGAGCCTGGTGGGCTACAGTCCGACCCTTGGGGTCACAAAGAGTCGGACACAATTGAGTGACTCAGCACACCACAATAGCAAAGGAAAACTTAGGAAATGTGCTTGAGGATAGTGTTTCTTATAAGGAGTGAGAAAAGTGTTCTAGAATTGATTGCGGTGATGGCTGCAAATCTCTGAATATCAAAAAAATCCCCATTGTATTGCACATTTGTGTGCAAGCTAAGTTGCTTCAGTTGAACAGTTGCTTCAGGCAAGAACACTGGAGAGGGTTGCTATGCCCTCCTCCAGGGAATCTTCCCAACTCAGGGATTGAACTCCTGTCTGTTTATGTCTCCTGCATTGGCTGGTGTGTTCTTTACCACTAGTACCCACTGAGAAGCCCAGGTTCACTTAATTGTGTACGAATGGTTGAATTGCATGATATGTGTAGAGGTTTGAATGCGGTCCCCCCATCCCAAATTCATGTCTACCTGGAACCTGATAATGTGACCTTATTTGGAAATAGAGTATTTGCAGATGTAATTAGATAAAGTTCTCAAGATGAATGGAGTCAGAGAATGAATTATGCTTCCACAAGCCAAGGAATACTGGAAGCTATCAGAAGTTGGAAGAGGAAAAAATTGGTTTTTGCCCTAAAACCTCTGGAGGAAGCAAAGACCTGTCAACACCTTGATTTCAGACTTCTAGCCTTTGTACTGTGAAAGAATAAATTTATATTGATTTAAGTGGTAATTTGTTACGCAACCCCAGGAAATTAATACAATATGTGAATTATATGGCACTAAAGCTGATACACATGATGTTCTTGAAGAAGAAAGTAAAATTTCCAAGATTTATGAGAGGCAAGAAGGACTGATGAGCAAGGAAATTGGGAAATTTAGAGGTAAATCTGGAAAAAATGATTTGATTGTAAAAATACTAATATTTGAGTTGGATAATTAAATCAAGATAGAACATAAATATGGAGCATAATTAACATGTAAAAAGAAGGAGAGATAATAGGAATTAAAGGTAAAATATTTGTGCTTGGGAAGAGGTTTGAAATAGTGAGAAATTTTAGATGTTAAAATAAGTTTGCATGTTGAAATCTTAAGGCTAACAATTGAGTATAAATAGTATGTTCAACTTTCAAAACTATATAAAGAAAAAAATTAAACTTACAAACGAAGAAAGTGAGAAAAGAGGCTAAACTCACAACTAGAAGACAGATGTTGTTAAGTTAAATGAAAAGAAAACAGGGTTTAAGATATGCAGTCACCAAGAAGTATCTAAAACGAAAAAAAGACATACACACAAAAGCAACCTAGATGTCCATCATCAGATGAATGGATAAAGAAACTGTGGTACATATATACAACAGGATATTACTCACCCATAAAAAGGAATGTGTTTGAGTCAGTTCTAATGAGGCGGATGAACCTAGGACCTATTATACAGAATGAAGTAAGTCAGAAAGAGATAAACAAATATTGTGTATTAACGCATATATATGAAATCTAGAAAGATGGTACTGATGAAACTGTCTGCAGACCAGCAATGGAGACACAGGCATAGAGTACAGACTTGTGGACACAGCTGGGGAAGGAGAGGGAGGGACGACTTGAAAGAGTAATATGTAAAAGACAACCAGTGAGAATTTGCTGTATGATGAAGGGAGCTCAAACCCGGTGCTTTGTGACAGGGTAGAGAAGTGGGATGGGATGAGAGGTGAGAGGGAGGTTCAAGAGGGAGGGGACATATACATACCTATGGCTGATTCATGTTGATGTATGTCAGAAACTAACAATATTATAAAGCAGTCATTCTCCAATTAAAAAAGTAAACAGATGTAAAATTTTAAGGAAAGTCAAAATGAAAAGACAGAACCAGTTATACGGTGACTACATTTTGATTTGCCCTAATCTCTCTGCTTTTGTGTTGTGTATGTTTGGAAATGTCCATAATAAATAGGCAAGTCAAAGAAAAAGGGTGTCATTGGAAGCAAGAGTCTGACATGACTTAGCGACAAAACAACACAATCCTAATTATTTCTACAGTTCTTCCTTGTCATTGCTTTTTGGTATTCAACTGAATGAATATATGACAACTTCTTTATCCATTTACTTTTTATGGACATGAGTTGTTTTCAGTACTTGGCTGTTACGACTGCTATTATGAACATTTGGCACAAGTCTCCTAAGCATATGAGGGGTCATACCTAAGAGTGGAATTGCTGAGTAACAGGATATGTGTATGTTCAACCTTGTAGTTAATGCCAAATGATTTTCCAATTTGTTGACCAATTTGTATTCTTAGCAGTGGAGTGTAAGAATTTTCACTGTTTTCATTTTAGTCATTCAATAAGTACACAGTGAGAACTCACTGTGACTTTAATTTGCAATTCCTTGATTACTAATGAGGTTGAACCTGTGTTTTTCTGTTTGTTCGTCATTTGAAAGTCTTTTTAAAAAAATTTCTTATTCAAGTTTCTTGTCCATTTTTTCTGTGGTCATCTCTCTTTCTTACTGGTTTGCAGAAATACTTAGCATATTCCTGATATGAACCCTTGGTTAGATTATGTCTTTTCTGTCATTCAATAACTTGTATTTTCACTCTTTAATGGTATTTTGGATTATCAGAAGTTCTTCATTTTAATGTAGTCCAATTTATCAGTTTTATCCTTTTTATTTATTCCCTTTTCATTATTTAACTGGCTTGGTCAACCAATATAATGTTGAATAGAAGCAGGGACAGCAGGTATCTTTGTCTGGTTCTCAATCTCAAAAGAAAAGTACACTTTCAATTCTGTATGTAAGGAGTCCAGAAGTCATCACTCTGTCCTGATAAGTAAAAAGCCAAACAAATTGAAAAATCAACTCTTCTTAGACATGTAAGAAAAGTGAATTCATAAGGAAGATGATTGCTTCCCAAGTTGAAAAGACAGACGGGAGGATACAGAGAATCACAGTATATTGGAGCAGAAATTTCTGTTGGAAGCAGTGCTGTGGTAGGAAAACCTGAACTACAATTAATGAATTGCTGGAAGCTCAGTGTGGACAAAATTGAGAATTAAAAACTCCAGGAGGTCCCATTAATGGAGGAGCCCCGTTCTTTTGCAGCTTTATCTCCAGGCGCTCAAACAGATTTTCACAGTAAATATCAGAGAAATTTCCCCTCATGTTTCTAGCAGGAGGAAGGGAAAAGAAACTTTCAATTTTGCAGTGAACCTAAAAATGCTATAGGAAAAGGAAAACTTACATTATTTTATCATAGTGTACAAATGTTTTCTGTTTGAGATTGAAGTCATCATCTCTATTCTTACCTGCTGCTGCTGCTGCTGCTAAGTCACGTCAGTCGTGTCTGACTCTGTGCGATCCCATAGGCGGCAGCCTACCAGGCTCCCCCATCCCTGGGATTCTCCAGGCAAGAAGACTTAAAATAAAAAAAAAAGATTACAATTTGAATTTCATTAGTTATATATTTATTTTTGTAATGATTGAAATTTTTGTATGATTTTTAAACTGTGGTTTTAAAGATAAACTTCATTGAACTTAAAATTGTTGGCTGATAGCATTTTTCTTTTCTGTAGCCGTTTTAATGTTGTTCCAATGTTTTCCGGTTTTCACAGTTTCTGAGAAGTCAGCTCTTAATCTTATTATTCTATATAGGTGTAATTTTTCTATAACTGATTTTGAGGTTTTCCCTTTGTCTTTGACTTTCAGCAATCTGACTACAACATGTCTAGGAGGGGATGTCTTTGTGCTTTTCTTGCTTGAGTTGTTGAGTTTCTTAGATATGTAAAATTTTTCATCAATTTTGTTCAAAGTTTTCAGCCATTGTTTCTTCAAATGTTTTTTTCTGCTCTTTTTTCTCTCTCTTTTCCTGTGATTCCAGCTACTCATGTGTTACACTATTTTTTACTGTCTCGTTGGACCCTATGGTTCTATTTACTTTTCTTTAGTCTTATTCTTTTTTCTATTTTTCTAACTACAGTTGCAGTCCTTAAGTTCTCCTTGTTTTTCTACCATCTCCAGGCTGCTGTAGTGTTCATCCAGAGATTTTATAACTTTAATATTTGTACTTTGCAGCTTGATAATTATCATTTAAAATAGTATTTACAAGTTTATTGAGATAGCCTATCTTCTTAATCATTGATACCATATTTTCCTTTAGTTCTTTGAACATATTTATAGATATGATAATTCTCTCTGTGGTGAAGCCTCCATAAATGCCTAAATACTTGGATCACAACCAAAACGACATAGGAGAAATCCACAGAGGACTAGGTTAAAAAGGAGGGCAAAGAAACAAGAACAGGGCAAAAAAGCAAGGGAAGATTCTAAGGATACAAGTAATTTGTTTGCTTTGGAATCTACATTCTGTTTGCTTTGGAATCTATATTCTGACCTTGAGATTTCTGCTACTTGATCGTCCCAAAATTTGGAATGCATTCCTTTAAGAAAGGGATTAAATTCACATATCCAGCTCAGCATCACTCTATTTACAAGAATAGATTTCTCTCTGTTTTTTATCTGCTTTTCTGTGGTTTCCCCACAACACATGAATAGTTTAGCTTTGAGTCAGGGATCTGGGAAGTTTAGTTTCTAAATTTGGGTCTGTTGTTTTCATGCTGTGAGTTCAAGACTCTTAGTCCTTTTAGTGCTTGTAGTTTTCTTGAGTTTATTTATGCTTTTAGATATTTCTTAGTGAATTTAAATAATTTTATTTAAAATTTTCCCCTGTGTTTTATAATTGTTATCTGTTGCAGGTTCATGAGACCACCTTTTCCTCTCTTTCCTCTACCATTACTAGAAGTTAATCCTGAATTAACTTTGAATAGTCTCAGTTTTTTATAACCTAAAAGTGTACTTTTCCACTCTCTATTTGAAGAATAATATTGCTGTGTATAAAGTTTTACACTGCCAGTTATTTTTCTCTCAGTATGTTAGGATATTTTACTCTTTAAGCTTCCATTGTTGCTCCTGTGGAGTCAGATGTTAGCTTAAATTTCAGATACTGTTTCCCTCTCACCTGATATACTGCCTATTGCTGTATTGTTTTATCTCTTTCCTTAGCAAGTATTACCATCTAACCTACTGTATGTTTTCATATTTTTTATAAATCTTATCGGATGCCTCTCTTTCACCTAAAATGTGGTCTATGGAAGCAGAATTTTTTCCTATTTTGTTCATTGCTTTACCCCCAAGAAAATAGAGGATGCCATATGATAAGTATTTGGTAAACATTTGTTGAAGGAATGATAGGAGAAGCTTTGTCCCTAAGGTGGGCTAGCCATGAGTTGGAGTCTATTTAAGGAAAGTTTCTCTAAGTTCCTTAAGAAACTTAATACTGGTCAAGTATTATTTTTATTAAGATTAAAATGTAAAATGAAAAAACAATGATCTATGGGAGCTGGTGACTAATATACTAGTAATTAATAAACAGTAAAGAAATAGTTATTAAAGTTTAGCTTGTTTAAAAAGATAAGGATTCTTAATAAAATAAAGGTTCCTGGAAAGTTCCTTTAGCAGAGATTCTAAGTCAGCTAGGAGGGAGAAATGGCCAGTAATGTGCATTTTACACTAACATCTCAAACTTAGAAAACTTCGGTATGAAGAATCACAATTTGTTCCTTGAAGCATGGAGATGAGTCATTAGTAGCTGAATTTGATAAAATATTTCTTTCTCTGACCATTGTGATTACACGACTAGTGCATATCCTGTTTCAGTGTCCAGTTTCTAATCTCCACAATACTTTGCTGGAATTCCCAGGAAAAGGCCAACTTCTTCACATTCTAGTTTTCTTTTCTGTGAATTAATTATGGACTCACACCTACTATCTGATATTTACAAAGTGGTGAAAGTGCATTCCTTGAGTGGAACTGAATACATTAAAATATCTGATAATAAATAGAGATTGCATTGTGGAGAAGTTCATGGGGCAGTACTTCATTCTTTTGGACTAGTAATATTTAAATGCTTACCATCTGTGTTCAATCAATATTTATTTCTTTCACATTTGACTGTAATTCCCAACTTGGAGACAAAGAGCTAAGAAATATATTCTAAATTTGATCAGAAAGAGAATTAACTACCTAACCTCATACCTCTTCTCCACTGACCTATTTTTTTCAGGCTCCATTTCAGTAATCCACAAATCTGATACCCGAACACAAAGGATTAAAGTGTTGATCGCAAAGTCTTTGTTTTTAGGGGTCAGGGAAGGGTTACAACACCCTGGGACTGGATTTTATTCTTTTCTAGACTTCCTGTGTAATATACCCTTTCCATAATATTGCACTAAGTGTTCTAATAGAATAAAAGAGAGATTTCAGTCACTTTCTTTCATTGGGTTGTAACTGCATTTCTAATAACAACTTTCCAACAGAGGTGCAGGTGCTCATGTAAAGAAAGGCCATTCTTACAACATCTTGAATTTAAAATACATTTAGGAGAAGAAGGTTTCTGCTTTCCACCCTGCCTGCCCTCTTACTTTCAATTTTAAAACAAGTGAGCCTTCCCCTTACCCCCAAACTGTTGTGAGAATTCTACTAATCTATTGAATTGAAACATCTATTTTTTGAGGGTCTATGAGGATAGTGGCATAAATATGTGACAGTTATTGTTTTTAGACATACAGTAAGTTTTTATATGTGCTCCTCCCAACTTCGTAAAATGGGTACTTTCTTTATCCACCCCAATATTCATGAATAGGAAGGAGATCCAATCTTATCCAATAGGTGAACCTACTCCCCTGGCCATATAAATATGTTCAGAGTTGAGTTAAATGACATCAGCCAACCAAATTCTTTGGGATATTTCTATTGTACAAAGGTAGAAAATTCTTTCCTGTTTTGTGATCCCTTTGCTAGAAGAATATAAATCTAAGATTGCTAGCAACTACCCTCCTCAGCATGTGGATGGAATCTGCCAACAACAGAGAAAATGAGGCCCAGCCTCAGATGGAAGAAAGTGAAAGTGAAGTCACTCAGTTGTGTCCAACTCTTTGTGACCCCATGCACTGTAGCCTACCAGGCTCCTTCATCTATGGAATGTTCCAGGCAAGAGTACTGGAGTGGGCTGCCATTTCCTTCTCCAGGGGAATCTTCCCAACCCAGGGATTGAACCCCAGGTCTCCTGCATTGCAGGAAGATGCTTTACCATCTGAGCCACCCGGGAAGCCTCAGATGGAAGAGCCAATACCCAAATGAAAGGATCCTCATGACATGGTCCGGAACATGTTTATGCTTGATGCTGTGGCCAGGCTTTCACTTCCCAGTGACATGGTCAATAATTTCCTTTTTTTTTTTTTAAACTTAAGCTAGTTGAATTGGGTTTTTGTTACTCATAAATGAAAATGTCTAGACTAAGCAATGACAAAAAGCAATAAACAGAAATGGAAATTTTTTAAAAAAATGAAACTACTTAATAATCTCTTGAATTGTATAAATTAATTTTTTGGATACATCACAGACCTTGCCATTTTCATTTGTACCTTAGTTTTGTGTCAGAATTCCTTTACTCCTCGTGTATCCAACATTAATAATTTTCTATTTTTCAGTGAGGGAAACAGGAAACTTTTACAATATTAAGTTTAGGTAGATCTCAGAAAATTAGTCTTCGCAAACTCTTTCATAATCTGGCTACACTGTCACCCTAATCTTAGGAAGCCAAAAATAATGGAGATAAAAGAGTCTCTTTCCTGAGGGGAGAATTCCAGAGTAGCTGAACAGGTTTGTTCTCTTTGGGAATCATGATTCCTGGCTCCACCTTTTTAACACTTTAAGGGGAATTTTACATTTGCCACTGAAGATGTTATTTCAGTGCTTACAAATCAGATGGATTAAAGACAGAGTGTAGTTTATCATACATGCTGGGACACTTTTAATGAAAGAGGCCTTTGTTAAAAAATTAGATGTGGGACAATAGAGTCACATCAAGAACATGCTGGGGAACGAGGGGGTATATGGTCATTCTAGCCCAAAATAGTAGTTTTCAAACTGGCTTTGCATCATATTTGCCTGGGAAAATAAAAAAATAAAAAGAAGCCAGATCTCTCTACCTGAGATTTTTGATTGAATTACCTAGGGTGAACTCTGAGAATTTCACTTTAAAACAGTAATTCCTCTGCTGATTTTATTGTACAGCCAGATTTGAGAAATATAACATCTCTGGTTGAGTTTAACTATTTTAACTACAGTATATAAGTATATAAACCTGAGACTCAAAAGGTTAGGACCTGGTCCCTCTTCTTCCGTTAACTACATACGTGATCTTGGACAAATAATTTTCTGGGTTTAGTGGCTTCATCTATTAAATGAGGGACTTACACTAGAAAAACTCTAAGACCCATTGAACTCTACAATTCTGATCCTGTTAAAGAATTCTTCTTTCAAGGGATTAAAAACTCTTGAAATCAGAATCTACTTCCTCCAATCTTGGATCACAATGGAACATTACTTGGAGGAAGGATAAATCAAGTTGATTTTTTAAAAGCCAAGGATTGGATTTGTGGTATAAGTGAAGTGATAGAACATACCTGCACATTTGTTCCAGGGCTGTTTGACAGTGCTTAGCTGTTTTTATGCCAGCTAAGAGGATGAAAGGACTGCAGCCCTCAGAGAGATTATGTAATTTTTGCAATCTAATCTGCACAACATTCAACAACTAAAATGTCCAAGGATGGGGTTACTTTCCCCAGAAAGAATGTTTATAGTTTTACATAATAGAGGCACCGCACTGGGTGTCTTATTAATGGTCTAATTCTGTGTGTTCTTCTGTCTACAAATAGAGACATACCGAGGGATACACAGCTTGTCTAGAACAGAAGGCTTAGTTCAGGGTGTGAAATGTATTTTGTTAAGTCATTTTATGACTCAGTTTCTCATTCTCTTTAAAAACAAGATTCTTTAAGACCTTAACACTAGTACTGAATTACTTTAAGAACCATAGTCCCATAAATCTCACCGTCTGCTCCTTTTGCCCTGTCTGGGTGAACGTATCAGGTGTGTGCATGCTCAGTTGCTCAGTCATATCTGATTCTTGTGACCCCATGGACTACAGCTTGCTAGGCTCCTCTGTCCCTTGATTTTCCAGGCAACGACACTGGAGTGAGTCGCCATTTTCTTCTTCAGGAGATCTTCCCGAGCCAGGGATTGAACCCATGGCTCCTGAGTTTCCTGCTTTGGCAGATGGATTCTTCACCATTGTACCACCTGGGAAGCCCAATGAACCAGGTAAGACATGTTAAACCTGCCCTTTTCTGCCCCACTCTATGGAACTCTTTTTCAAACTCACTAACTAGCAATTCTCCCTTTCCTTAAATATCCTTTTCCATTCTTCTATAGAATAATCCCTAGTAAATAAAAATGACAGGACCACCTCACTACTTAACATTTAACTCCTGAGTTAACCATATATAGCTTATTTGTCCAAACACATGCTTGAGTTCATACTAGACCTTTAAGTTTAGTATTGCCCCAAGATTTTTTTAAAAAATGTATCTCTGTATCAAGACCTATAAGACCCCACAAAGTAATCCATGCTGCAAAACACTATTCTTCTAGGTCTAAAAACTTCAAAGAACCATCCCCTTTCCTGGCAATAGTATCAGCTAAGAATTAAGGGAAAACAATCAGACTTAATTAATGTGCATTACTCTTTAAATAGGATAATCAAATCTATGCATTCTATTTAGCTACTTATAATCCTTTGTTCTTTTTCCACATGTTCTCTATAACAATTCTAAGCTTTCCCCTCATATGCATTTCTCAGAACAAGCTGAGTTTGCATTTGGGGGCACTTGGTGCGTATTTCCCCACAAAGTGAAGCTATTCATCAGTTCCCCTGAAATCCACTTAATGCTTCTTGTAAAGTATAAACAGAACTATTAGTAAGTGTTGCATAAGTGAAAAACTGAATAGAAGCTAGGCAAGACTTCTTTCCATTACCATCCTACATTCATCACTACAGCCTTGCTCACAGAAGGCCTCTTTGCTCTAGTATTGCCTATTTCTTCTCGAAGTGTTAGTCACTCAGTCATATCCAACTCTTTGCGATCCCATGGACAGTTCAGTTAGCTTCTGTTTATTTTTGCTTTTCTTTCTATTGCCTTGGTACACTAATCTAAGAAAATGTTGCTACAATTTACATCAGAGAATATTCTATGTTCTCTTCTAGGAGTTTTATGGTGCATGTTTTATATTTAAGTCTTTAAACCACTTCAAGTTTAATTTTGTGTATGGTGTGAGGGTGGGCTCTAACTTCATTTATTTTCATGTGACTGTCCAACCTTCTCAACACCATTTGCTGAAGAGACTGTCTTTTTTCCATTGTATATTCTTGCCTCCTTTACTGAAGCTTGCTGGTAGGTGTGTGGGTTTATTTCTGGGCTGTCTATTTTGTTCCGTTGATCCATATGTCTCTTTTGTGCCAATTTCACACTGTTTTGATTCCTGTACCTTAATAGTATTTTCTGCAGTCTGGGAGGGTTATGCTTCCTGTGTTATTCTTTCTCCCCAAGATTGCTTTAGCAATTTTTGGTCTTTTTATGGTACTTATAAATTTTGGGATTAGAAAGTAATTTGATTTAAATATAAGACTCCAAGATTGTTTGTACTTTAAAAGAACATATATGTAACCCCAAAATGTGCCTAGTAGAGGCATTTTACACAGCCTGCCTAATTAAATCACCCAGTCCAGGCAGTGTGAGGGACTATATTTTGGTCAAGGGGCTAACCTACCTAGAGTCCTGCCTATATCTCTCTCTCCAGAGCTACCTCCCCTTTCATATCTTTTCTTCTTTCCTTTAAAATAGTGAATTATGGAATTTGTCTACATAGCTCATTTATCTGGACAATAGAATGAATTTTTCAAATATTTTAAAATTTATTCATCATTTTCATTTTTTTAAATCCATGCAAGAAAAATTGTCTATTTGCTCTTAGGCATCAGTGCATTAGTACCAGGTAATGGTGTGATCCAGGAGGCTGAGAACCTGGGGCAGGAGGCAGTGGGTGCTGAACCACAGCATGGGTGCTACTGTTGCCAGAATGGGTGTGACCAAGTAGATTATCATGGGGAGACCAAAGATACTCTCAGAGGCCATTTTATGGAATAAAAATCATTTATCACTGAGCAGGAGGTATCCAAGTTATAGAAGCCAAAGGAAAAATTTGCTAAGCAAAGATGAGGAAGATCACATGGCTTGGTCTTTCCAAGTACTGCTACGTCATTTTTTCCACAGTCTTGTGTGTGCGCTGCATCTACATACACGTAGTCAGTGATTCTGACACATTGCACATGCACATCAGCACAAACTTCCCCTAAAGTACACATTACAAAGAGCTTCAGTGATTGTGAAATGTTTTTGTTAGTGCCACTTTTTTAAGGAGGTAAATATTCATTTTGACTTCTGATTTTTGTTGCAAAAATAAGTAAAATGTACTCGCTAAGGTTTTGTGGGTAACCACTTAGTTTTGTTTTTTTTTCTAGAGGTGAACCTGGGATAATTTCAAGTGAAGCAAAATTTTCAAGAATCAACTCCTAATCCACTAGTGTTCCCCCCTCTACCTATATTCATCAGTACAGCTAAAAAGGGCAAGAGGCCGGAGGACCCAAGGAAAGGGTTTGAATCCTTACATAAAAGAGAAGGGACAAAGACAGAAACAGTTCTGGACCAGGGCTTAAAGAGAAAATAATTTCTTTTTTTCATTTTGTTTTGTTTTTCCCTTCCCTTTGTTTTGGCAAATGAGAGGCTCTAATGGGTACGACTGAGTTCCTTCACTTTCACTTTTCACTTTCATGCATTGGAGAAGGCAATGGCAACCCACTGCAGTGTTCTTGCCTGGAGAATCCCAGGGACGGGGGAGCCTGGTGGGCTGCTGTCTATGGGGTCGCACAGAGTTGGACACGACTGAAACGACTTAGCCGCAGTAGTAGCAATGGGTATGTTATTTGAGAGGACTAGAAAGGAGGAAGGAAGTGAGACATGTCAACAGCAAAGTTGGCCAAGCCCTCAGAAATGGAGCCCCTTTGCTGTCTTTACAGAGATTTAACTAAGAATGGAATTTGCAAGTCTGGATGGATATCTTTGTTAGATGCTACTCTGGGGCTAAATCTCATGGGTTACAATCAGAAAGGGTTAGACTCCATTTCTTCTTCAATCGAATACATGAAATAATTGTATTACATAAAAAAGTGAAGACAAATACATTTAATACTCATTTTTATACCTTATATCCCTTAGTACACCTCTAAAGCTCTGAAATTTTTCCTTCCCCTCCACCAATACTGAGCTTTTGTCTAAAATTCAAAAATATGAATCCAGAGAAGTGTATATTCTCTGAACATTCCTGAAAACAATCTTTCATTATAAAAGTAATATAATCAATTTATAGAAAATTTGGGGGAAAAAAGAAAAATACCACCTACAATAGTATTATCATGATGTAAACTGCCACAAATGAATATGATACTATTTTGTCTATTTTATCTCTTATTTTTTGCTTAATAAAATCCTATTAATTATTATATTAAATACTTTACCTTAGACAAAGCATTCAGGTTCACCTTACAGAGTAATACAATGAGTCTCAGGAATTTGGGGTCTAAGGAGGATGATTGTTAATAGCTATTTTATACATGTGTGCTATGCTGTGCTAAGTGACTTCAGTCATGTCCAACTCTGTGCGACCCTATGGACTGTAGCCCGCCAGGCTCCTCTGTCCATGGGGATTCTCCAGGCAAGAATACTGGAGTGGGTTGCCATGCCCTCCTCCAGAGGCTCTTCCCAACTCAGGGATTGGACCCAAATCCCTTATGTCTCCTGCATTGGCAGGCAGGTTCTTTACCACTAGTACCACCTGCAAAGCCCACTATTTTATACACATCAGGAGTTTATATGTCAGAATCAGGTTGTTCAATAGGTTCATGTTAAGGTCTATTCAATTCTGAAAGTCCTGGGACAAAGTCTACATTTATCCTTAGAAAAAAATGGTAATCCTGATAATGCCAAAAAAATAAAATTTCTTAATGAGACATCATTATAATGCCCATATTTTTCATATACCTAACATTATGAGACTGTATATTTGCCTCTTACATTCTTGTCCAGATAGCAAGATGATGTGCCAAAGCATCTTGTCAGGATGTTGCTACATCATGATGTAGTCAAAGATCCTGGAGTAGGTGCAGAGACACGTGTTTTACCCTTTGGGGGGTCCAATTTCCACATTTTGTAATAATTTCCACATTTTGTAAGAATTAGATGATCTCTAAGGTTCTGTCCTATTTCAGCAATATAGGCTGTAGAGCTTAGAACTTGAAGAGTTTCTTTGGTTTAGTACAGGATTATTTTTAGACAGAAATGGCTTTTGTGTTCTCAAGACACATGAGACTAGGCTTCTAACATTTTCCCCTTAAATATCTGTTAAAGGAATTTTGAAAAAATATACATTCTCTTGCCCATCTAAATGTACATTTAAAATTTCTCAACATAATTATAAACAAAGGATACAATTTCCAGTACAATGTAAATATTGCCTTTTTAAAATAAAGCTATTTAAAAAGCACTCGGTATAACTTAAAATCATACCAGTGTGCTGCTAACCATAATCCATTAAAAAAAAAAATCACTGAATAAAACCTTTCAAACTAGAAATTCCACTTTTAGTTTGCTTTGTGCTTATGTTTCCATTCCACACCGCCCACAGAATTTCATCCAAATGTAATATATTGTATGCTTAAAAATCTTTTCTTAATTATTAGATTACTCTGTAATAAAGTTAAGTGTACCAATTTGGAAGTACGTTTTTAAAGATTTGTGTCCGTGAGGGTCTAACGATTCTTTGAAGTGAGTTTTGTTACAGTTGTGCGTGCATGCTAAGTTGCTTCAGTCATGTCCAACTCTTTGCATCCCCATGGGCTGTAGCCTGCCAGGCTCCTCTGTCCATGAGATTCTTCAGGAAAGAATCCTGGAGTGGGTTGCCATGTCCTCCTCCAGGGGTTCTTTCTGACCCAGGGATCGAACCCATATCTCCTTTGGATCCAATATTTCAGGCGGATTCTTTATTGCTGAGCCACAACAGAAGCCCTTGTTACGGTTATTAGTACACAATTGAACTAAGCAGCAGAAATATATATTATAAAAGTTGATACATTATTATTCAGGAAACACATTCCTTAGGAAGTACATGCATGCATGCTCAGGCATTCAGAAGTGTCTGACTCTTTGTGACCCCATGGACTGTAACCTGCCAGGCTCCTCTGTCCATGGAATTTTCCAGACAAGAATACTGGAGTGAGCTGCCATCTCCTCCTTCAGGAGATCTTCCTGACCCAGGAATCAAACCCACGTTTCCTCTGTCTCCTGCACTGGCAGACAGATTCTTTACTGCTGAGCCACTGGGGAAGCCCTTTTAGGGAGATAGATGGACATTTTTTTTTACAAATAATCCTATGTAGACATAGACAAATAATCCTATGTAGATGTTTCTGTGAAGGCACTTGTGAAAATGATTAACATTTATCATCATCTGACTTTAACATAATGGGTCTCATCCAATTCTGCCCGAATTTTTAGCATGCTGGTCTGCCCTGCAGATTTTAGGCTCAGTTGCTAAAGTTAGATACCATGCTGCCCAAGAAGAATAAATCTAGTCAAGATACTCTGTAAATCTTTCCTTAAGAAAGAGACATATCCATCTCCATAATTATTTTTGACTCCTTAAGCTTTAAGGTGACAGTGTAGCCAGGTTATGAAAATATGTGGAAAGACCATTTTTTTCTGGCATTTGCTTAAATGCTATAATGTAAAATATGTATTTCCTACTGGTTTTGTTTCTCTGGAGAACCCTGACAATCTTAAAAATATGTTTAATGATCTATCATATGACATCTGATTTAGGTCCTTTTAAAATTTTTTAAGACAAGGAACTGAATACTCCCTGATTAAAAAAAAAGAAAAAGATTTCTTACCCAGTGGTTAACTTTCTCAACACCTACACCAATATGTCAGATTAGTGTCTTTGGTGCTCCAGAGGTTTTTATATCTCTAAAGCGATGCCCTTTCTCCTGTGAAGCAGAAGGACAATCATGAAAGAGAACTACTTTAAGCAGATTTATTTTTGTAAAACAATCTTTGTCCCAATACTCCATGGGAAATCTATGGTAGCCTCAGGATTACTATATTCTAGTTGGAAAACAGCTGATATCAACCATCTTGCTACCTACCTAAGTATCATTCTACTTGCTACCTAAGTGTCATTCTTAAATATGTCTTCTATTATATATTTGTGAACAGCATTTCAGCTGTGGTAGAAATTAAACATACTAAGAATGATTAAGCTTAGAAATAAGAAAAAATCCAATGACGATCATTTATTTGGAAGTAGTGATATTTTAGTAATATTAATGATATTATTGATATTCAGTTAAATGTATTTCAACACTAGAGTAGTTTGACCAAATTCCTTCTGGTACATTTGTACTTAATAATAAATTTTTACACATTTCTAGTTAAATATACCAAACTCAACTGAGTAATTGATGTTCATCACTTATTTTACTCCCAAGAGCACACATTTAAGTTATGCTTTGGAATTATTGTTTACTACAATATATCTAAAACTCTCTTTTAAGTCATTCATCAGGAAAAGGGATATAAACAACATTTTAGGACATCTAACTCAAGAATTTTTGAGGCAATAGCCCATGGTTTCTCCTAGACCTAACATGAAGTAGGGGCTTCATAAACATTTGATGATTAAATGAAAGTACAAAAGTCAGATTCTTCAGTATTAAGTGCTCAGAATTATGGCTGTATCTGAAAGTAAGAAATCACTTTCAGGATAATAACTCCTTTTATAGATGGACATGATGTTAAAATAATAAATTGTCTTTTTAAAAAGGGACAACAGGGGCTTCCCTGGTGGCTCAGTGGTAAAGAATCCGCCTGCCAATGTAGGAGACACGGGTTCGATCCCTAATCCAGGAAGATCCCACACGCTGCAGAACAACTAAGCCCTTGGACCACAACTACTCAGTCTGTGCTCTAGGGCATGGAAACTGCAACTACTGAGTCCATGTGTTGCAGCTACTGAAGCTTGCCTGCCCTAGAGCCTGTGCTTGGCAACAAGGGAAGCCAGCACAATGAGAAGCCAGCACACCACAACGAGAGAGTGGCCCCTACTTGCCACAACTGGAGAAAAGCCCATGCAGCAGCAAAGACCTAACACAGTCAAAAATAAATAAAGTTTTTTAAATTAAAAAAAAAATACAAAGGGCCAACAGATAGCAAAAGTTTGACACTTATTACCTGTAAGCTATTTCATTTCCCTTAGATAATTAATGTACCAGTACTGTGGAATAATCTTACTAGTGAAATGTAATCTTAATTAATTTCGTAAAATATAATCTAAAAATCCTTAAGTGGATTAATATGTGTAAGTGTTAGTTACCATTACTGTGGTTATCATCCACTAACTTGCTTTGTTCTTTTCATAGGTGGGATGCCATCCTACTTATCAAATTTCCTGGCTGTGCTAGTTAAACTGGCAGTATTGATTAATGTCTGACATATCATCTAAATTTCTTTCTTTTTGAAAATTCTGTATTTAAGAACTGGTGTAATTAATAAAATCGAATAGAACAAATTTGCCAATGTTTAGAAAATGATGTCTTGTTTCAAAACTTTGAATAGCAATTAGATGATAGAATAACTTAAGGAAAAACCAGGTTTCATGCCCTCTAGCTTCCCAATTAAAAGGAGCTCATTTCTAGGCTGGGAGAAGATGCTGGTAAGATCATTCCTCCTATTTGAAAATCATACAAAACTTTTCAGAATCACACAGACTGGGAGTACAGATGAATGACATCCCTTCACATCTATAAAAGCTGTTGTCTGCTTTAAAAGGAAAAGCTCTCAGCATGACTTAAAAGTTGCATTTCTGAAATACAGCTTGAGGCTCTTCTCAGGGCTGAGCAGAGCCATGAAGGTAATGATTATTATCTACTTCGTATTAAAAAAAAAAACCCACTGACTCAAAGATCTGCTTATTGTCTTTAGGCTCTGCTTTAAGGAGCCTGATAAAATATTTCTTTAAAATCTGCTTTTATTCTTTAGAGTTACCTATGACTATAGTGTTGATTTTTCTCTTGTGCTATTATATTCAACCATCTCCAGATGAGGTCTGATAGTATAAAAAGATGATACTTGTGCTACAAAATTTTTACCTAGGTAAAAATATAATGAGTTGATTATAAAAGGTTACATTTACCATAAATCACACCCTGAACTACATATTTAGATTAGCAAGATACAGATAGGACTATCAATTCAATTTTGATGGTACAAGAGTATCCCCCACTATCCCCACAACACACAAACAACTGGTGTGCTGGAATTGGTTTGCACTGGCTTTTGAGAGCAGATTGTGAAATTTTCAGGACTCATGTAGGCAGCTTGATATCTGTCATGAAGGGAGTATGAAAACCAGCAAACATTATAAATCAGCACTTTTCTTTTCCAGAGAAGCCAGTTCTTAAACATTAACCAGCATATCTATGTACACACACACACACATACACACACAGTGAAGTTTGTATGGTTTGGGGTTAAAAAAAAATGAACGATTATTATCCAATTGTCTATTTCTCTGTAAAATTATGAATCAAATACTCTTGGAAGATAAAGGCTGTACAAAAGATGAATATCTTACAGAAAATTTATAAATTGGTTTTAGAACATACAGTTGTAGATTTTCTCTTCAACTGAAAACATGTTCAGTAAAAATGAATAACTGGTTTATCAGCTTAAGAAACAAGGGCTCTATTTACAACTAAGCCACTGTCTTTTTTAGGGGAAACTTCTTATAAGATTCTTCTGTCCTCAAAAAGGAGCCCAAACTTAGATTCACTTCCCATTTAATCTGAGACAATGTTTCTTGGCAAAGCAAGAGAATTATAAAGCTATTCTGCCAACACGGCATTAGCCTCAAGGCACCCTGTCCCCAGTACTATTGCTTATATTGTTCCCAGTTACAAGGGCCTTCATTGTAACTAATGGAATACACACACAGGGAAAGGAAAGAGTCAATACTGGTGGTGGTCTTATGAATTGCACACATTTGCTTCCTAGGCAGTTATGTGCAGCAAGACTGGGCAATGTGTGAATTAGCTGACATTAGTATCCATTGTGCCTAAATAGCCTTCCAAATGTAATACTGAAATTGCTCTCTTCTACCCTAGAGTTCACATGTTAACAGTTGTTGACTTTAGAGGCTTGTGAGATTGATACGCAGACCAGTGAAATCCAAGATTCTCTCTAGGCTGCTTTTAAGAAAACTTCTGAGACTTTAGTTCACATTTCTATTCTTTCAAATTTTTGTTTTCACAATGACAGCTCCTAAGCAATAATTAGAGCTTTATTACAGTCTTGTATAATTTTATCTTTAATAAATCAGAGTGCAGTGTAATTATTGTAGAAATCAATTGTTCACTCATTATTGACAGGCACCTATAATTATATGATAATTTGGCTTCTTATCTTCAGTAAAGGGTTTTAAAATTTTATTTTTACATAATTTGAAATAAAATTATGTAGCATGTAATTACATTTTGTAAATATCCCATTTATTTTTGAACAGAATGTATATTTTCTGTGTGAGAGAACTCATGAAAGTTTCTTCACATGATAAGGTCTTGCCAATTTCTCAACTGATTTCTATACTTTGAAGACATACTTGGCTGTTTTTCCTTCTTGGTAAAATTATTTCTTTGATAAATTTGAAATAACTGTGTCCTTCTTAAGTATCTTAAAATCTACTTTAAAAATATTAAACGCTAATATTAATACATAAGATTTGTCTTTGTTAATATTCACCTGTTATAGATTTTTTCATCAACTATCTTAAATCTTTTGTATCAGTCTCTTTAAATGGGCCTTTTATAAATCCTACAAAATAGATTTAGAACTGAACTATATCTCAGAATTTCTGTCTTTTAAGAAGTAAATTTAAGCCACTTGCGTTTAAAAAGAATTACTGATAAGTTTGGACTTACTTTTACCATGTCATACTTTGTACTCCACTTACCATGTTTTTTATTTCTTGGTGTTCCCTTTTCTATTTATTTTTGGGTTGGTCAATCATTCTGTTTTTATTTGTTTTTATTTGCATTCATAGTTTGAAAGTTCTAAATTTAAATACATTCTATTTTTAAGGGTTCTCTAAACTTTTGAAAATTTACTGATTTAAAGGCAAGAAATCACAAACATACAACTTGATTTTTTTAAAAGAATGTATCTTTAAGAGAAGTTTTGGGTTTTAAAAAAATGAGAGAAAGGTACAGAGCTTTCCCTTATGCCCACTACTCTCACATAGGCACTCATCAGAATGGTACATTTATTGCCAAGGATGAACCTACATTGATACATCTTAATTATCTAAAGTCCATACAACTGTAAGCTTCACTGTTGATGTACCTTCTACACTTTTGGACAAAAGTCTAATGACATATATCCAGCATTATAGTATCATACAAAGTATTTTCACTGCCCTAAACTCTTCTGTGCTTGGCCTGTTCATTCCCCCATCACTCTCTTTTTCCTAGCAACCTAACCACAGATCTTTTTGTTTCCATAGTTCTGCCTTTTGCAGAATGTCATATAGTTGGAATCATACAGTATGTAGCCTTTTCAGATTGGCTTCTTTCGCTTAGTAATATGCATTTAAGATTCTCCTATTTCTTTTCTTGGCTTGATAGCTCATTTCTTTCTAGCACTGAATATTACATTATCTGGATGTACCACAGTTTATTTATCCATTCACCTACTGAAGTACAGCTTGACTGCTTCCGAGCTTTGGCAATTACAAATAAAGTTGCTATAAACATGCATGTGCAGGGTTTTGTGTGGACATAAATTTCCAACTCCTTTGGGTAAACAGGAAGAAGTGTAATGGCTGAATCATATGTTAACAATGTGTTTAGTTTTGTAAGAAACCTCCAAACTGTCTTCCAACATAGTTGTGGTGCAAAGTTTTGGCCACTCTTATAGGTATATAGTGGTATCTCACTGTTGTTGTTGTTTTTTTAATTTGTAATAAATCCTGGTGACATAGGATGACCACATGCTTATTTGCCATCTGTTTATCTTCTTTGGAAAAGGTGTCTATTAAGGTCTTTGGCTCATTTTTAAATTATATTGTTTCTTATTGTTGAATTTTAAGAGTTCTTTAACTTCATGATTTTTCATACTCAGATGAAGACCAGAGATCTTTAGTAGCGTCCAGAGGTTCCCTGTACCTGCATGCATGCTAAGTCACTTCAGTCATGTCCAGCTCTTTCCGACCCTATAGACTGTAGCCTGCCAGTCTCCTCTGTCCATGGGATTAAACAGGCAAGAATACTTGAGGAGGTTGCCATGTCCTTCTCCAGGGGATCTTCCCAACCCAGGAATCAAACCCAGGTCTCCCACATTGCAGGCAGATTCTTTACTGTCTGAGCCCACCAGGGAAGTCCTGAGATTCCCTGTTGTTGTTCAGTTGCTAAGTTGTGTCTGACTCTTTGCGACCCTATGGACTGCAGCACGCCAGGCTTCCCTGTCCTTTACCCTGAGCCCCCTTCAGTTCTAATCCTCTTCCCAAGAATAACCACTTTTCTGACTTCTACCATATAGACTTTTGAACTTTATACAAATGGAGTCATGTAGTATCTTTTTTTGTTGTTGCTGTTAACATTATGTTTGTGAGATTCTGTTACATGTAGTTTTAGTTTGCTCATTCTCATTATCGCACAGTATCATATCACTATGCCAAAATCCATTCTACTGTTAATGGACACTTGGATCATTTCTAGTGTTTGGCAGTTACATATAATGCAGCCATGAATAGTATGTGAAAGTGAAGTTGCTCAGTCGTGTCCGACTGTTTGTGACCCCGTGGACTGTAGCCTACCAGGCTCTTCTGTCCATGGGATTCTCCAGGCAAGAATACTAAAGTGGGTTGCCATTTCCTTCTCCGGAGGATCTTCCTGACCCAGGGATGGAACCTGGGTCTCCCGCATTGGAGGCAGATGCTTTAACCTCTGAGCCACCAGGGAAGCCATGAATAGTATGGCTATTTATAAATAGTAGTACAAGTCTTTTGATGTACATTTGTACCATTTCTGATATTGTATTTCTATAAACAAAATTACGGAGTCATACAGCTTTTGTGTAAGTTTAGCTTTTATAGACAGGACCAGTTTGCTAAAGTGATTGCACCAATCTGAGCTTTCACCACGGTGTAGGAAAGTTCTATTTGCTCCATATTCTTGTCAACACTTGATACTGCATGTCTTTTTCATTTTAGCATATATATTTTATATTTTAAAAATTTACCACATATTTAAATATACTTTTAAAGTAACGCTGGGTTAATACTAGCCATCCTCTTCATGGATCAGTGCCTCGTCATGGTGAAGGGGCTAGGGTAATTCAATGAAGCTATGAAGCATGCCATGCAGGGTCACGCAAGACGGATGGGTCATAGTGGAGAGTGCTGATAAAATGTGATCCACTGGAGGAGAGAATGGCAAACTACCCCAGTATACTTGCTGTGAGAACCCCACAAACTGTATAAAAAGGCAAAAAGATATGACACCAAAAGATGAGGCCCCAGGTCAGAACGTGTCCAATATGTTTTGGGTAAGAGTGGAGGACAGCTCCTAATAGCTCCAGCAAGAATGAAGTGGGTGGGCCCAAGCTGAAATGACACTCAGTCGTGGATCCATCTGGTGATGAAAGTAAAATCCAGTCCTATAAAGAACAGTATTGCATAGGAACCTGGAATGTTCGATCCATAAATCAAAGTAAATTGGACATGGTCAACCAGGAGACAGCAAGAATAAACACTGACATCTTAGGAATCAGTGAACTAATATGGATGGGAATGGGAGAATTTAATTCAGATGACCATTATATCTACTACTGTGGAAAGTAGTAGAAGTAGATGTGAACGGCCAACTCATTGGTAAAAACTCTGATGCTGGGAAAGATTGAAGGCAGAAGGAGAAGAGGGCAATAGAGGATGAGAAGGTTGGATGGCATCATCAGTTTAATGGACGTGAACTTGGGCAAACTCTAGGATATGGTGAAGGACAGGGAAATCTGGCGTGCTGCAGTCCATGGGATTCCAGAATTGGACACAATTTGGTGACTGAACAACAACAATCCTATCCAAAAAGCCTAAGTCTTTTTTTCTTACTTCCTCTTTCTGTCCATATTGTGATCATCTGGGATTTTACTTGCAATTTTTATTATTACTCTGTATAAACAATATTTAACATTTAACATTACTTCTTTTTGTTTTATATCTGATTTTTTCTTAAGTAAATTTCTTAATCTTTCAGGGAGAGTTTATGAATATTATATTAACTGAGAATGTCTTTGCCTTTTCATGTAAATGATATGAAATTCTGGCTGCAAAATTATTTATCTATGAAGAGTTTTGTAAAAGGGCACAAACTTTTAGTTATAAGATGAATAAAGTTGAAGATCTAAATGTATGACACGGTGACTATAGTAGATAACACTGTATTATATAATTCAAACTTGATAAAAAAGTAGACTATAAAAGTTCTCACACACACAAAAGGAATAAATATGTGAGATGATAGATGTGTTAATTAGATGGAGAGGATACATTCACAATATATAGGATACCAAATCATCATGTTGTATACTTTAAATAACTTACAATTTTATCTGTCAATTATAAATCAATAAAGCTGAAAAAAACCTATTTCTCTCTTAGACCACTGGAGATATTTTTTATGTTGCTATGTACTCATTTTTACCAGAGACGTTTGTTATATGTCATTTCAATTCTTTTCTCCTCTCTGAAGGATTTTGAGAATTTTTTTTTGGTGTCCTGAAATTTTACCATAATGTGTCCAGGAAATGGTTATTTTTCATGTATTCTACTCACTAAGCATTTTTAAATTTCCTGCCTTCTAAAAATTATGAAATTAAAACAAAAATTATAACTATTTCCCCTTTCTATTTCCTTTGGTCTCTCCATTTGTATTTTCAGTGAAATTTTTGAAAGCTTTAGATCTACTTCACTGGCCTTTTTATGCTGCCCTTTCAGTGAAATATTAAGCCTATGTGTGTGTGTATGTTTTCTGCCTGTATATATTGAAACCCCATACATCTATCAATCTCAAAATTGTCAACATTTTCCACTTTGTTTGAATCTATTTCTACACATGTACCATATACATATATACATTTGGACACATATGGTACATGTGTAGAAAGAAAATATTATATATTACACATATAATTATTTGCTGAGGTATTTTTAAAGCAAATACAAGACATATCTTATATTGCAACCTTGTACATGAAATTTATAGTTTTAAATAAGTAACAAAAGAAAGTAATAAGTAATTTAGGTTGAATTTATTTATTTTATAAATAAGTATTCTTTAGGGATTAAACTTGAATTCAGCTAATGGGATTTAGGTATTATTAATCATGTGTATATCTGAAATTAAAAAAAAAAAAAAAAAAAAAATTAAAGTATAACTAAGTATATTTGACACAGGCTTCCCAGTTGGCACAGTAGTAAAAAAATCTACCTGCCATTGCAGGAGACCCAGTAGATGTGAGTTCAATCCCTGGGTCAGGAAGATCCCCTGGAGAAGGAAAGGGCAACCCGGTCCAGTATTTTCGCCTGGGAAATCCCGTGAATGGAAGAGCCAGGTGGGCTACAGTCCATGGGGTCACAAAGTTGGACAAGACTTTGTGACTAAACAACAGCGAGAACAAGATATAGCACTCCATTTATAAGTTCTTAAACATTTCTCACAGAGAAAGATTTTCAATTTAACTACAGTACCATTATCATTCTTAAGAGAATTACAATCTAATTCCTTAATATCATTTAAAACCCATCTAGTAAACAATTTTCTCTGAGTACATATATCAGTTGGATTGTTCAAATAAGAGTAAGTTTACATAGCACATTTGGTTAATTTGTCTCTTAAGTCCATTTAATCTATAATAGTCCCCACTCATTTAAAAAAATGCTACCTGTTAATTGAATGAATTATTTGTTCTGTAGAACTTCTCATATTTTGGATTTTGTTGATTCTATTTTGTGGTATCATTTAACACCATTTTCTGTCATCTGATTTTTCTGTAAACTAACATTTTGATTCAATTACTTGATGAGATTCAGATTCAGTTTTTGACACCTATGTATTAGGTTATATAGGTGATGCTAGGTGTGTAATTGGCGATGGCACCCACTCCAGTGCTCTTGCCTGGAGAATCCCAGGGACAGGGGAGCCTGGTGGGCTGCCATCTATGGGGTCACACAGAGTCGGACACGACTGAAGTGACTTAGCAGCAGCAGCAGCAGCAGCAGCAGCAGCAGATGTGTAATACAAAAATAGCTCATTCTTAGTGATGCTAAATCATTCACTGGATTCAGGTATTGTCTACTTGATCCAGCCATTAGAAAGATCCTTATCAACCTTTTATCTAGTATTTTTTGCAACCATTAATAACCTTGTACTAACCATTATTAGCCCCAGAAAATGTTGATTTTTCTAGTAATAGAAATAATTATTCTACAAAGCAGAAGATTCCCTTATCAACTTCTTAGTTACCTGCAATAGTTTGTGCAGAAAAGATAAGATAAATACTGATAATTTCACTTTATTTTATAGTTTTCAGAATGAGATTTGATGGCTCTAACAACCTCTCAAGATTGTTAGGCATAGAGATTTTGGAGTTTTGTTATGAACTCATGGATTTTTATATATATTATGTGTTTCTATCCATTATAGTTATGATTATTTTCTAATGTTCAAATGTCTATTCTTTAGCCAGTGGGAGTCAAACTTGGCTTTGTATCTTTTTTGAAATGATACCAATAGTCCTTGATAGCTTCCTTGCTTTTTAGCACAATAAGATGTTTCAGACTTATCCAGTACATTTTCTGCCAGGCTCAGACTGAGCATTCTTAGGGGAATCTTGGTCTTTTTCGTTGATAAAAGATATTTGGAGATCATAATCTGGTATTAGGCACATCCATCGCTATTGGGTTTTCACTGTCCTATGCCCTTTAAGCAGACAGAGCTAAGAAATGTGTTATCTATTGATATCTTCAACTCAAAGAGATTTTTTCTGGAATTTTAAAAAGAATATTACAGAGTTTTAAATTTCTTTGATTTTATTTTCTATTTCACTAGAATCTTGATTGTTAATGATAGCATAATTTTTATTCATTTTTCCTATTATATATTTAAGCATTCTAAACTAAAAATATTATTAAAATAAGTATGTTTTACTGTTATTATGGAATAATTACATTTTATAGTCAATTCTGTCATTTTTTTTCATGGATGTGGTAATATCTTGTATTTATCTCAGAATGTTATACTTCATTTATAGTTTTCTTTCTTTTGTTCTGTTGACTTTTCTGCATCAGACTCTATTTATTCTACCTTTTTTGAGGCCTCACTTTAACAGTTTGGTTTTTCTTGAAAAATTGCTTATCCTTGAATTTCAGATTGCTTTTACCCTGGTGAGTGTACATGTAGTACCGCTTCCGTTCAGTTCAGTTCATTTCAGTCGCTCAGTCATGTCCGACACTTTGCGACCCCATGGACCGCAGCACGCCAGGCCTCCTTGTCCTTCACCAACTCCCAGAGTTTACCCAATGTCTATTGAGTTGGTGATGTCATCTAACCATCTCATCCTCTGTCATTCCCTTCTCCTCCTGCCTTCAATCTTTCCCAGAATCAGGGTCTTTTCAAATGAGTCAGCTCTTTGCATCAGGTGGCCAAAATATTGGAGTTTCAGCTTTAGCATCAGTCCTTCCAATGAACACCCAGGACTGATTTACTTTAGAATGGACTGGTTGGATCTCCTTGCAGTCCAAGGGACTCTCAAGAATCTTCTCCAACACCACAGTTCAAAAGCATCAGTTCTTCTGTGCTCAGCTTTCTTTATAGTCCAACTCTCACATCCATACATGACCACTGGAAAAACAATAGCCTTGACTAGATGGACCTTTGTTGGCAAAATAATGTCTCTGCTTTTGAATATGCTGTCTATGTTGGTCATAACTTTCCTTCCAAGGAGAAAGTGTCTTTTAATTTCATGGCTGCAATCACCATCTGCAGTGATTTTGGAGCCCAGAAAAAAAAGTCACCCACTGTTTTCCCATCTATTTGCCACGAAGTGATGGAACTGGATGCCATGATCTTAGTTTTCTGAATGTTGAGCTTTAAGCCAACTTTTTCACTCTCCTCTTTCACTTTCATCAGGAGGCTCTTTAGTTCCTCTTTACTTTCTGCCATAAGGGTGGTGTCATCTGCATATCTGAGGTTATTGATATTTCTCCTGGGAATCTTGATTCCAGCTTGTGCTTCTTCCAGCCCAGTGTTTCTCATGATGTATTCTGCATAGAAGTTAAATAAGCAGGGTGACAATATACAGCCTTGACGTACTCCTTTTCCTATTTGGAACCAGTCTGTTGTTCCATGTCCAGTTCTACCTGTTGCTTCCTGACCTGCATACAGGTTTTTCAAGAGGCAAGTCAGGTGGTGTGGTATTCTCATCTTTTTCAGCATTTTCCACAGTTTGTGATGATCCACACAGTCAAAGGCTTTGGCATAGTCAATAAAGCAAAAATAGATGTTTTTCTGCTTACTTCAGTACTTAAGTAAGTACTGCTTACTTCAGCCTATATTGAGTAATTATGGGATAGAGGCAGGGTTCGATATGCCAGGAGCTAGAAAGATTTCCCTCTTCCTCCTGGGTCTTGGGAGCCACCTTGGTTTCTCCCATTCCACCATAAGCACCTCCCAGCACTGTTACCACCTCTGTTCTGTAGTCCATTTGGCACATCAAGGAAGAGGCATGAGGGTCTCAGTGGTTTGGAGCAAACTGGCCACCTGCCACCTCTGCAATCTCCCAATCAATTGCCCTGATCACTGTCCTAGAGCTAGCTCACAATTGAGAAGTTTGGCCCAGTTCTTACTGTTTCCTACTTTATTGGCAATAGGGCTCTCTTGTGTTTTGGGTTGTGCTTTTGCCTTTCAGTTCAATCATATCTACCTGTTTCGTCTTTCAAAAACTTATTTCTGGTCATCCAGTGTTCTCACTTCTTATTTTTTTTTTTGCTTTTTTCTGTTTCTTTAGTGTGTGTGTATGTGGGGGGGGGGGGGGCGGTGGGCCACGTTGTATGGCTTGAGAGATGTTAGTTCCCAGACTAGGGATTGAATCCAGGTCTTCAGCAGTGAAAGAGCATAGTTCTAACCACTGGACCACCAGGAAATCCCCTCACTGTTTTTCCTTTGAAAATTTTAAAGCATATAATAAGTTTAACAAGGGCTTCCCAGGTGGCACTAGTGGTCAGGAACCCGCCTGCCGATGCAGGAGACATAAGAGACATGGGTTTGATCCCTGGGTTGGGAAGATCCCCTGTAGGACTGCATGGAAACCCACTCCAGTATTCTTGCCTGGAGAATCCCGTGGACAGAGGAGCCTAGAGGGCTACAGTCCCAGGGTTGCAAAGAGTTGAACACAACTGAAGCGATTTAGCACGTATGCAAGCTGAACATATAATAACTATTCAAATATATCTGTTATCATATGGAAACATATGCTATCATACAGAAATACATAATATGCTCTCATAAGGAAATAAATCATTCATTGTCATATAGAAAATTTAAACACATGTTCAGCAGTCATCACAACTGTGGTAGCCTTGCTTCAGACCCAACCCCAACTTTTTTTTCTAGATTATTTTATACAAATTGTATGCAAGTCATCTTTTTGTCTAAATATATGTATTTAGGCTATGTAATGGGATCATTGGAGAAGGAAATGGCAACCCACTCCAGTGTTCTTGCCTGGAGAATCCCAGGGACAGCGGAGCCTGGTAGGCTGCCATCTATGGGGTCGCACAGAGTTGGACACGACTGACACGACTTAGCAGCAGCAGCAGCAGCAGTGGGATCCTAAATTATCTTACCCAAAATACTTTCCTCAGGACTAAAAAATGAGTCCAGGGGCAGTTGGGTTATGATCCTCTCTAACAAAAAACAATTTCATCTTGGATCCACATTTAAATGTCTATGCTGGACAACAAATAATCTCAAATTAAGTAAATTAAAAACAGCACTCATTTATTATCTCACAGTTCTGGAGATGAGAAGTTCATGCGGTCTTCAGGTCCTCCACCTAAGCCTCACAAGGCTGAAACAAAGTGTCAGCCTGAATAGGTGCTTATCTGGAAGATCTGAGGAAACTCACAAGAAGCGTCCCAGAAAGAATCTGTTTCTAAGAAAATTCAGGTACCTGGCAGAATGTAGTTCCTTGTGACGGTAGGACTGAGATCCACATTTCCTCAGTGGCTGTCTGCTAGGAGTCACTCTCACTCCTAGAGGTCTCTCTCCAAACAATGTACACAGGTCCTCTCCATCTTCACAGCCATCAGTGGAGCTCCAGGTCCTGTGCTGCGAGTCCTCTGACTTCTTCTTCTACCACCAACCAGACAAACTTCTCTGTCTTTGAAGGGCTTGCGTGATTAGATCAGGTGCATGGAAATAAACTTGGCTTATGCTGAGCATCAAAATATTGATGCTTTTGAACTGTGGTGTTGAAGACTCTTGAGAGTCCCTTGGACTGCAAGGAGATCCAACTAGTCCGTCCTAAAGGAAATCAGTCCTGAATATTCATTGGAAGGACTGATGCTGAAGCTGAAACTCCAATACTTTGGACACCTGATGTGAAGAACTGACTCATTTGAAAAGGTCCTGATGCTGGGAAAGATTGAAGGTGGGAGGAGAAGGGGATGACAGAGGATGAGATGGTTGGATGGTATCACTGACTCAATGGACATGAATTTGAGTAAACTCTGGGAGTTGGTGATGGACAGGTAGGCCTGGCGTACTGCGGTCCACGGGGTCGCAAAGTGTCGGACACGACTGAGCAACTGAACTGAACTTGGTTATTTCAAAATCAAGTGATTAGAAACTTTAAATCCTTCTGGAAATCCCTTTCCCATGTAAGATGATATATCACAGGTGTGCTAGTTCATTATATTAACAAATCAGAGTATTAGGGAAGAAAGTCTTCAGGAGTGATTTTGGAGTCACGCCTACTGCAGACCTGCTCATTTTTACTTCCCTCTTCATCCTTTAAGGATGATTTAGCTTCCAAAAACCTTCTGAAAAATAGGCTTCTGATGGATCCCCACCCCTAGCTTGAAAGTTTGTATCAGAATTTCAAATGATGCTGTAGTTGAAACATGCACACTTCATATATTCAAAGGATAAGTACATATTCAAAAGAATTTTTGACTGTTAATATTAGTCTCTCATTTGGAGGAATGCTTAAATTTTCCTCCATAAAAATGTTTAGTTCCTTTTATAATGTTACTTTTGAGAAGAAGACTATCATTGAAAAAAACATGCTCAAATATAACTATTGAGAGTCTTGCAGTAAGCACAGAAAACTATTTTCTAAATCCTTTCAAAATGCCAACACTTTCTGATAAATGAAAGGTCATGTTAATTCTTTTGGCATTTAAATCAGCACCTTTAACATGATTAATTGATGTGGCATTTAATACACGATTGTACTTGTATTCTACTGTTATTATATGGAAATACTGATTTGAATCCAGAAGAATATTAAACAATCATTAGTTGATTCTTATTGTGCTAATTCCTGCAATTAATTCTGTCCTGTTATTTTAATGAAATGAAAAAAAAATTTGCTCTTATAAAATGAACCTGGTTTGGATTTTAGTTTATGCTTATGAAAATTAAATGTATAGAAAGTCTCATAATAAAGACATGACCATGATACTATTTCCAATGTGAAAGTTATATGACCATTTGTGTTCAAAGGACAAAGGCTTTAAAAAACAGTATTTTATTTTCAAGGAAAAACAACTGCAGAAAGAACTTTGAGTTTTTTTTGCCATCTAGAGATGATTCATGCTAATTTAGAAAGTGGAAATTCTCTTATAATCTATTTTAGTTCCTATCCTTTACATTAGGAAGAATAATGTAGATGAGTCTCTTGAACAGAATGCAAGCTCTGTTTTGACCCAGAATCTCTTTGCAAAACTTAACTCCCAATAAGATTGGTACGTTGTCCTCCCCAGGGAAATTGAGTTCAGTTCAGTTCAGTCACTCAGTCGTGTCCATCTCTTTGTCCGACTCCATGAACCACAGAATGCCAGGCCTCCCTGTCCATCACCAACCTCCTGGAGTCCACCCAAACCCCTGTCCATTGAGTCAGTGATACCATCCAAATATCTCTTCCTCTGTCGTCCCCTTCTCCTCCTGCCCTCAGTCTTTCCCAGCATCAGAGTCTTTTCAAATGAGTCAGCTCTTTGCATCAGGTGGTCAAAGTATCGGAGTTTCAGCTTCAACATCAGTCCTTCCAATGAACATCCAGAACTGATCTCTTTTAGGATGGACTGGTTGGATCTTCTTGCAGTCCAATGGACTCTCAAGAGTCTTCTCCAACACCACAGTTCAAAAGCATCAGTTCTTCTGTGCTCAGCTTTCTTTATAGTCCAACTCTCACATCCATACATGACCACTGGAAAAACAATAGCCTTGACTAGACTTTGTTGGCAAAGTAATGTCTCTACTTTTTAATATGATGTCTAGGTTGGTCATAACTTTCTTTCCAAGGAGTAAGCATCTTTTAATTTCATGGCTGCAGTCACCATCTGCAGTGATTTTGGAGCCCATAAAAATAAAGTTACCCACTGTTTCCACTCTTTCCCTATCTATTTCCCATGAAGTGATGGGACTGGATGCCATGATCTTAGTTTTCTGAATGTTGAGCTTTAAGCCAACTTTTCCACTCTTCTCTTTCACTTTCATCAAGAGGCTTTTTAATTCCTCTCCACTTTCTGCCATAAGGGTGGTGTCATCTGCATACCTGAGGTTATTGATATTTCTCCCGGCAATCTTGACTCCAGCTTGTGCTTCCTCCAGCCCAGCGTTTCTCTTTATGTACTCTGCATATAAGTTAAATAAGTAGGGTGACAATATACAGCCTTGATGTACTCCTTTTCCTATTTGGAACCAGTCTGTTGTTCCATGTCCAGTTCTACCTGTTGCTTCCTGACCTGCATACAGATTTCCCAAGAGGCAGGTCACGTGGTCTGATATTCTGATCTCTTTCAGAATTTTCCACAGTTTATTTTGATCCACACAGTCAAAGGCTTTGGAATAGTCAATAAAGCAGAGATATATGTTTTTCTGGAACTCTCTTGCTTATTCAATGATCCAGCAGATATTGGCAATTTGATCTCTGTTCATTTTCAAGGCAAACCATTCAATATCATGGTAATCCAAGTCTATGCCCCAACCAGTAATGCTGAAGTAGCTGAAGTTGAACAGTTCTATGAAGACCTGCAAGACCTTCTAGAACTAACACCCAAAAAAGATGTCCTTTTCATTATAAGGGACTGGAATGCAAAAGTAGGAAGTCAAGAAACACCTGGAGTAACAGGCGAATTTGGCCTTGGAGTACAGAATGAATCAGGGCAAAGGCTAATAGAGTTCTGCCAAGAGAACGCACTGGTCATAGCAAACACCCTCTTCCAACAACACAAGAGAAGACTCTATACATGGACATCACCAGATGGTCAACACCGAAATCAAATTGATTATTTTCTTTGCAGCCAAAGATGGAGAAGCTCTATACAGTCAGCAAAAACAAGACCAGGAGCTGATTGTGGCTCAGATCATGAACTCCTTATTGCCAAATTCAGACTTAAATTGAAGAAAGTGGAGAAAACCACTAGACCACTCAGGTATGACCTAAATCAAATCCCTTATGACTATACAGTAGAAGTGAGAAATAGATTTAAGGGACTAGATCTGGTAGACAGAGTGCCTGATGAACTATGGATGGAGGTTCATGACATTGTACAGGAGACAGGGATCAAGACCATTCCCAAGAAAAAGAAATGCAAAAAAGCAAAATGGCTGTCTGAGGAGGCCTTACAAATAGCTGTGAAAAGAAGGGAAGCAAAAAGCAAAGGAGAAAAGGAAAGATATTCCCATTTGAAGGCAGAGTTCCAAAGAATAGCAAGGAGAGATAAGAAAGCCTTCCTCCATGATCAGTGCAAAGAAATAGAGGAAAACAATAGAATGGGAAAAACTAGAGATCTCTTCAAGAAAATTAGAGATACCAAGGGAACATTTCATGCAAAGATGGGCTCGATAAAGGACAGAAATGATATGGACCTAACAGAAGCAGAAGGTATTAAGAAGACGTGGCAAGAATACACAGAAGAACTGTACAAAAAAGATCTTCATGACCCAGATAATCACAATGGTGTGATCACTAACCTAGAGCCAGACATCCTGGAATGTGAAGTCAAGTGGGCCTTCGGAAGCATCACTACGAACAAAGCTAGTGGAGGTGATGGAATTCCAGTTGAGCTATTTCAAATTCTGAAAGATGATGCTGTGAAAGTGTTGCACTCAACATGCCATCAAATTTGGAAAACTCAGCAGTGGCCACAGGACCGGAAAAGGTCAGTTTTCATTCCAATCCCAAAGAAAGGCAATGCCAAAGAATGCTCAAACTACTGCACAATTGCACTCATCTCACACGCTAGTTGATGCTTAAACTGAGCCTGGGATTTTGTAATTTTATCATTATGGTGAGCATTTCTTGACTTCACTCAACATTCATGGGCTGTTCCTTTCATAACAGCCACTACATTTCCTTTAGGAAATTCCCTTATGCCCTTTGCCTTAGTTTTCCCCTAGCCATCAGATGCTTTCTTCCTGGATGAAAACAGTTGAGACTGATACATTCCCGGTATTAATACTCTCAAGAAACAACCTATTTACTGCTACTAGAAGTAGCCTAATTACTGCTACTAGATCCCTGGAGTTTTTCAGATTTTTATCATTCCTAAAGCCTTCTATACCTTTTCTTTCAATTCTTTGAACCATGTCTATAGACTTTCAGTATATTTCCTTCCCTCCTCCCCTCAAGTTAGCAAGAGTTACATTCCTTTTCCTGCAGCCAAGGAAATCTAATTGATACATCCACTAAGGTGTATGAAATGAAATTCAATTCCATATTCACTAAACTTATCATATAATCATCATGTTACTATCCTCAAAGGCCCCAATATCCCAAGGCAGTAAGAATTCAACTGAACTTGGCCAAGATTTTTCCCCACTGCTGTTTTAATTGATGAGAGACTCAAATGTTAACACATAGGGACTACTCAAATTTTCTTTTTGTGTTGCTGAAATCCTAAACACTAAGTCTGGATAACAACAAAAGGACATAGAGATCAATTCTACATTTTGGGGGAACATTACCTTTGTTTGGAGGTGTGTGCTCAGTTGCTTCAGTCGTGTCCAGCTCTTTGCAACCCTATGGACTGTAGCCCACCAGGCTCCTCTGTCCATGGGATTTCCCAGACAAGAATACTGGAGTGAGTTGCCATGTCCTTCTCCAGGGGATCTTCCCAACCCAGGGATTGGACCCACATTTCCTGTGTCTCCTTCTTGCAGGTGAATTCTTTGCCACTGAGCCACAGGGGAAGCCCATATTTGGAGGAGATAGTAGGAACTCATCTGACAGGCTGAAGAATGAGGGTAGTTTCTGGGAGTCTGAGAAACTTGGTCAGTAGCCCATGGCAAGCCAGATCTAGAAAGTAGAAAGGCAAAGGGGGCAGGTACTTGTTGCCTCCTGCCACCCTCTCCTGATGCTATCTCTGGCTCTCTGCTGGGTATTCCCCTGATCACCATTGTACGTTCTAGTGATTTCCAGCATCCTCATTTAATTTTAACTGATATTAAGTAAAAGAAAAAGAAAAAGTAATGGCATTTTTTGTGGGTGCTAAATATAGAGTATCAAGGTTACATCTCAGCTACTAAATGTAATAATCAAAAAGGTTAAAGAGTAAATCATACCTAGCGAAGCCAGAAAGAAAAACAAATAATCATATATTAATGTATATATGTGGAAAAAGGGTATGCTGCTGCTAAGTCACTTCAGTTGTGTCCAACTCTGTGTGACCCCATAGACGGCAGCCGATCAGGTTCCCCTGTCCCTGGGATTCTCCAAACAAGAAAACTGGAGTGGGTTGCCATTTCCTTCTCCAATGCATGAAAGTGAAAAGTGAAGTTGAAGTTGCTCAGTCGTGTCCAACCCTAAGCGACCCCATGGACCGCAGCCTACCAGGCTCCTCCATCTGTGGGATTTTCCAGGCAAGAGTACTGGAGTGAGGTGCCATTATAGATTATCTTAGTTGCAAAGCAGAGAAAGAGATACAGATGTGGAGAACTAACATTTGGAAACCAAGGTGGAGGGAGGTGTTAGGAAGAATTGTGAGATTTTAATTGACATATATACACTATTGATACTATCTATAAAATAAGCAACTAATGAGGACATACTTCATAGCACAGGGAACTCTGCTTAATGCACTGTAGTGACCTGAATGAGATGGAAGTACAAAGGGAGGGGATCTATGTATATGTATGGCAGGAAAAGAAGGGGACGACAGAGGATGAGATGGTTGGATGGCATCGCCAACTCAATGGACATGAGTTTGAGCAAACTCTGGGAGATGGTGAAGGACAGGGAAGTCTGGCATGCTGCAGTCCATGGGGTCACAAACAGCTGGACACAACTGAGTGACTGAACAACAACATGGCTGATTCATTTTGCTGAACAGTAGAAACTAACACAACATTGTAAAGCAACCAATTCCCAATAAAATTAATTTTTAAAAAGAGTAAATGAATTAAGACTGAAGATGTAAAACTAAACCAGAAATAAGAATCTTAAATTAATAGGCATTATGAGAGCCTATTGTGGGCAGAGTCCCTTGAAGCAATAGTTACTGACCAAAATCAGCAGAGGAATTGGAGCACAAAGCACATGGGAGAATATGCAAGGTTGATGCAGCCCAGGAAGGATGAGACGGGAAAAACTGGCGTGAAGTCCCAGGTACATATCAAGAATTGGAAAGTCGGGCTTGTTTCTGATGTTTTTTAGAGCATTTTTGAAGCAACTTAGAAATTATTTTTAGTAAACTAGGCTTTGATGTTGTTGTTTATGTTTTTCTTCTAAAATCCAAGCTGTCCATCAAATCTTAAATAATACATTTTAGTAACATTGGCTCCATACTCTTCCCATCACTTAGGAGTATTTATAGACCTCAAATATAAATGTGATTATTAAAAACAAGGCAGATTTTTGGCTCTCAAACAGAACATCATGAAAACATGCCTTAAAGGCAATTTATCAAACTTATAGATCAAGTCTTTTTTTCTATGAACTCTCAAATTTAAGACAAAGTTTCTTGGAATCTAGGTCACATATAAAATGAGTATGTTTGTGTTTACAGTATGTATCTCGATCAGAAGGTAGAGCATAAAATAAAAAAGCATGAATTAGATCATGGAAGACCTAAATTCTACCATTGGCTCTAGTACTAATTTGACTCCTCAATTTGTGTAAGTTAATTAATATCCCCGAGACTCAGCTTATGTATCTGTAAAGCTGATTGTGGAACAATCATACTATTACTTTATTTTTAAGAAAAGATATGCTTATAAACTAATACTAAAGTGACAGAAGCTCACAGTAAAAAGGTCAAATAGTATCAAAATGGCAAAAGTAAAATATTTGATTCCTTTATCAGATCCCCAATTCTTACTTTTTATTCACCAGTAATAATCTCCTTGGGCTTCCCTGGTACCTCAGCTGGTAAAGAATCCGCCTGCAATGAGGTAACCCCAGTTCAATTCCTGGGTCAGGAAGACCCCCTGGAGAAGGAATAGGCTGCCCACTCCAGTATTTTTGGGCCTCCTTGGTGGCTCAGATGGCAAAGAATCTGCCTGCAATGTAGGAGGCCTGGGTTCGATCCCTGGGTTTGGTAGATCCCCTGGAGGGGGGCAAGGCAACCCACTGCAGTATTCTTGCCTGGAGAATCCTCGTGGACAGAGAAGCCTGGCAGGCTACAGTCCATGGGGTGGCAAAGAGTCGGACGTGACTGAGTGACTAAACACAGCACAATAATCCCTCTTACTAGAAACTTGTAGACTTTCAGTAATTTTACCTGCATATCCAAATGGAGAAATTCTTAGGCCCAGATGGAAAAAGAGATCAGATCCTAGTTCCCAGACTGGCCCATGGTTGGGTCTCAGTAAAGGACTTGAGAATGACTGATGGATGCCCGAATGCCTTCATCCTTGTGCCCCAGGTCCTGCCTTATAAATGGGGTGGCACTCAATTTCTCCTCCTTCCTTGTCCTGCCTTTTTTTTTTTTTGCATCTCCTTCACTGCTGGGCCTTTGAGCTCTGCCCATGAAGCTCAGTCTATGGCTGGGACTCTGCTAACTCCTGAAAAAATTTTTCTGAGCCAAGAACGGCTTCCCATCTGGTAGCAGCATGGCACCACTGGGCACACCCAGTACTTGTTTTCATCTAAGCCATCTCCCCTGCAATCTTGTTAACTCTTCCAAGCATGGTGGCTGTGCCATAAGAAGACACATAACAGTATGGGTGTTTTTAGGTCTGTGGTATTTTTTCATGTGTCTGCTGTACAGTTGGACCATAAATGGGCAACCCAGGCCAGCACAATCATCTGGAGGCTATGACATAAGTACAGTGGGGCTGCAGTTTATTGGCTCTGAGTTTTCCCAGCATGACCTCAAACTATCACTTAGGTCTTTATAAAAGCAAACAGACGGTTGGCTGCCTACACGTTCTGGTACAGATGCCTAGAGGAGTGACATAAAATATGCAGCAGATTAACCGTCTAGAGGGACTACATGTGGAATTTGAAACCATCAAAATATCCTTGGGCTGTCTCAAAATAACTGTTCTGGAAGTGATGTTTCTGTGTCAGCTAATCCATCTGTCTGACAGGCCACTGTAATAAATGCACAGGGTCATGAAAATGCTTTTGCATATTCGGTTTGAATTTAAAATTTCATTAAATATAAATGGTTAGCTGCTAAACATTATTCTTTTGTAACTTATTGTCCTTCACATTATGTTAGACATTCATTTATTCTGATACATTTGGCTTTAGTTCTTTAAACTGATGTGTAGTATGCCATTATATGAATACACTAAAATGTCATCCATTCTCCCCTTGAGCTACGAGCATGAGGATAATTATAGCTTCACACCACTGGCTGTTGAGTGGTTTGTTATGCAGCTTTATTATGGCAATAGCTAACTGATACACAAGATATGTACACCAATTTCACTAAATACTGAAAAATTGCTATTCCAGCTGTTTGTACCTTTTGTAGTCCTATGACAGCTTCTCAACATATTTGCCAAAACTTGATTGCTGTATATTGTTACATTTGTGTTAATTTGATGAGTGGGAAATGGTATCTCATTGCTTTAAATTGCACTCTTCTGATTGTTGGTCAGTGTAATTGTCTTTTCCCATGTTTCCTTTTTTGGTCATTTAGATTTCCTATTCTGTGACTAGTATCTGTTCTAATTCTTTATGTATTTTAAAACCTTATTATGAAAATTATTTTTTATATATTTTCTTTAATACTTTTTTGTTTGACTGTACCTGGTCTTAGCTGTGGCCCTTGGGATCTAGGTTCTCTGACCAGGGATGGAACCCCGGTCTCCTGCATTGGCAGCACAGAGTCTGAGCCACTGGACCAGCAGGGAAGTCCCATGAATATCACTTTTATTAATTTTAGGAATTCATGTGTTTATTCTGGGTACCAGTGCTTTTTCAGTAATGTGCTGCAAATATCTTCTCCTACCCTTAGCTTTTGATCTAAAGCTTTTAATCATGTCAATTTTTTTTTACTTCTTCTATGATTTGTGCAGTTTATGTCTTGTTTAGGGAATTTTTTCTTATGCCATGCCATAAAAATTCTATATTCTGTTCAAAAGTTTTAAAATTTTGTTTTTAACATTTTAGCTTTTAATTCTTTGACATTTATTTGATATATATGGTATAGGGTAGAAATATGAGTGACTTTTCATTTTGAATAACCAATTGTCCTAGCCCTATTTACTGAATTATTTGCAATGCCACCTCTGTTATGGATGAAGTCCATATATTCCTCTGCTTCTGAACTCTATTCTGTTCCTGGCCTGTTAGTGTTCCCCTGTGTCAATGCTCTCCTAGCTTAAATGATAAAACTTTAAAAATTAAATATCTTAATATCTGTTTAGCTTTTGTTCTTTATGTTTTTTGGTTATTATTCTTTCCCATTTATTTTTCACATGATTTTTAGGATGAAAAACTCTGTTGAGCTCTAGGTTGGAATTATGTTTATATATTGATTTGGGGACTTGTTACATTTAACTGGTTTTAAGCCTTGTCATTCATAACTACAGTACTGCTACTCTTTTCTTTAGATCTTCAATAATGTCTTCCAAATTTCTCCACAGTTTTTGTTAGTTTTTATTTTTGGATTTTAAAAACATTTTTAAATGTTATTGCTGTAGAGAATGGTATTTTTTCCTATTACCTTTTAAACTACTTATTAATGGCAATAAAAGGCTATTTTAATTTGCTGATTTCTATTCAGCAACCCTTCTGAACTCTCTCATTAATCTGAATGATAGGTCTGAAAGCTCTTCTAGATTTTCCATGTAGACAGTCATATTGTCAGCAGAGGACTGTTTTGTATATTCCTTTCCTATTATTATCTTCTTTCTATGGCCTAGTTTCTCCCTAATGATGAAGGGAAGCAATGTGGCTTTGAGAATTTTGTTTTCATGCCTCTGGACTAAAGAGAGAGGCAGGAAAAATAGAACCATAAATTACACGGCTGGAAATGTCCTTTCGTAAATTTATTCCTTTGGAAAATATTGTGCCAAATCTTCAACAAAAATTATATTTTTCAAATGATAATAAGTTAGTGGCAGAGTTAGGATGAGACTATAGGCTTCTGCAGTATTCACTCTTCTAAAATTTGACATAAATTTATTTGTTTTACCTTTATCTTGTGAATTATGTATGAACATTCCTACCTACAGATAAGAAAACTGAGGCACAGAGAGGTAAAATGATTTCACAAAGGTCACACAACTAGTAAGTGGCTGAGCCAGAATTTGAACCCAGGTTGTCTCATGAGGGAAAGAGTTCATTTTTCTGCTTTGCTCAATTATGATATCAAGTCTAATACTTGCAAAGATTTCCCCAATTTGGGCAGGAGGGCCCTATGGAGGGTGAAACCCATCTTTAGAATTAGAGAGGTTTGAGTTCAAATTTCAGCTTTAGCCATACGGCTTTGCAAAATTCCTTACAACAACTTGAACCAAAGCTTCCTCACTCATAAAATGGGCATATAATCTCATCTTTCTTCAAGGGATGCAAAAACTCTCCCATGGATTATTCCAGAGCATGGGGTGTGAGCACAAAGAGTAACAAAGACTCTGCTTTGTCTGATGGGGTGCTTGGATCACCTAGGAAATGAGCATCCTTTGGGTTCTGGGCTTTGGCTCCCTACCCACCTGGTTCCTCTTTCCTTTCACAGGTTCTCTGCCATGTCAGTTCTGGTGATCATAAAGTAACCCGGGGTGCTATTACAGGAGAGTGAGGTGAGAGCAGGACAGCAATGATGGACAGCGGGAAGACTGTGTTGAGAGGCAGATGGGGAACTGGGAATGAGCCACATCATCTTTTCATTGTTTTTCTAGATATTTCAATAGGATGCTGAATAAAAGTGGGGATGGGTGTGTTCTTGTTTTTGATATTGAGGGGAAAGCCTTTAATGTTTCTTTGGGTTGCTGATAGATATCCAGCATGCTGATCATTTGTGTATTTGCTCTCAAATCTCTGGCCTTTTCCTGTCATCTATATCTCCTAGACACTCTCAACTGAATTTCGGCTATTCTTGGCTAATAGAATGCACAGCTAGGAGACTAGAGTGGCAGGAAGGGAGAAGTCACAGAGTTTCTCCCCCTCTCTTGACTCAGCAGAGCTCTATCTTCTCCATGATGTTACCTCCTGCTAGACAATCCCTTACTTTGTGGTCACAGCTTGTACATGATAGCCTCCCTGTAGCTCTAGCTGCCTGGAGGTTTCAGATCTTGGACTCTACTTACCCTGCTTCCTCCCTCTGTCTCTTCACTAAGGATGTTAGAGCTTCTTGAGCTTTACTAATGTCTGTCACCCCTCTGGCTTCCAGCTGTCCCCACGTCTTGAACTTGTTCCCTAAGGTAATTTCCTTTATGGGACTTCTGGTGTGGGCCCTATATTCCTGACTGGATCCCAACTAAAACATTAGATTGGAAAAGTTCTAAACCATTCTTAGTTTGCTTATGGTTTTATTTGTTTTTCTTTGTTTTAATAAAAAAGTTTAATATTATATTTTACCAAATACGTTTAGTGTTGAGTTGCTATATGTTAGCAACTTTGGAGAGCTTTATATGTTATTTCTATTTTCTTCTGTTAATATGGTATATTAAATTTAATAGACTTCCTCAATACAAACCATCTTTGCACCCCTTGAGTAAACCCTGTTTGTTCATTATACTGTTGTTTAAAAACAGTATGCTGAATTGTTTGCTATATTTTAAAAGATTTGCATCTATATTCAGAAACATAATTGTTTTATAATTTTCTGTTTTAATATTTCTCTTAGTGTAGTGGTGTAATTTCTATATTCACAGCTTAATTTCTGTCCCATTTTCGTTCTACATAAAACAAATAGAAAAAAATAGTTTGCTATTTGTTTTTGCTTTTAGAATAAAGTCTTCACTTTTGATGATTACAGTTTTACCATGATTTTATATTTTGAGATATTTATCTTTTAAAAATTCACTTCTTACTTTCACATTATCTATCCTTTTCTTGTATTCCTATGAGATTTACATTGGACACACTCTCACCTCTATGCTTTTTTAAAACTTAACTGTTTATAACATGTTTTTATTTAATTTTTGCAAGTTTGGATTTCTAAAGTCTTTATTTTTAAAATTTTTACATTTTCTCACTCTTAAAACTGAAGCAGAATTGATTTACAATATTATACTAGTTTCAGGAATATAGCTAGTGATGTAATATTTTTTGCCAATTATGCTCCAATATAGGTTATTACAGGATAATGAGTATAATTCCCTGTGCTATTCAGTATACCTTTGCTGTTTATCTATTTTATATATAGTTTGTATCTATTAATCTGTTAATACCCTTAATTTGTTCATTCCCTACTATCCCTTCCCCTTTAGTAACCAAAAGTTCATTTTCCATATCTGAGTTAGACTCAGATATATTCGCTTATATATCTATGTAAATGAATGTTTACATAGACATTAATTTGTATTACTTTTTAGGTTCCAAATATAAGTGATATCATTTAGCATTTGGGTTTGTCTGACTTATTTCACTAAGGATTTTTCAGTTGTTTTTGAAGTTCTTCTCTGTTCGTTTCTTCTTTTTGCTTTTCCTATTGTGGTTTGATTTTCTTTTGTAGTATGCTTGTGTAAGAAAGGATTTCTTTCTGGTTTTGTGTATATATTTTGGGTTTTTGATTTGTGGTTACCGTGGAGTTCACACATGTTGACCCATAATTATATCCACTAGATTTGAACTGGTAGTAATTTAAGTTCAAACGTATTCTAAAAGAAACACATTTTTTACTCCTCTCCCTCACATTTTGTTTTTGATGTCATATTTTCCACTTCATACTTATCCCTTTTTCTCTAAACTTTTAAATTAATTTTTTCCATGGGTAAGATTCCTTTTTCAATTTCAATATCATCAGTTCAGTTCAGTTCAGTTGCTCAGTCTTGTCCGACTCTTTGCGACCCTATGAATCGCAGCATGCCAGGCCTCCCTGTCCATCACCAACTCCCGGAGTTCACTCAGACTCATGTCCATCGAATCAGTGATGCCATCCAGCCATCTCATCCTCTGTCGTCCCCTTCTCCTCCTGCCCCCAATCCCTCCCAGCATCAGGGTCTTTTCCAATGAGTCAACTCTTCGCATGAGGTGGCCAAAGTACTGGAGTTTCAGCTTTAGCATCATTCCTTCCAAAGAACACCCAGGACTGATCTCTTTTAGAATGAACTGGTTGGATCTCCTTGCAGCCCATGGGACTCTCAAGAGTCTTCTCCAACACCACAGTTCAAAAGCATCAATTCTTTGGCGCTCAGCTTTCTTCACAGTCCAACTCTCACATTCATACATGACTACGAGAAAAACCATAGCCTTGACTAAATGGACCTTTTTTGGTTCAAAACCATAATATATGATTAAAAATTCTTTGTCAGTTTGCTCAACAAAATTAATTTTGTCCTTAGTAAATTAACATTCTGATTGTATATTTTGCTGGTTGTCTTTCTGAGCATTATATTTTGTTGTAAAATTTAGATTTTCAGTCTCATTTTGAATGGTATTTTTTTTTTTTTTTGGCCCCTTCTCTCTTCTTCTAGATTAGTCTTCTCTGATGAGTATATTGCTGTTGTCTTCAGGTAGGCTGCAGACCCACACTGAGGACTAGATATTCTAACATATGTTGATGCCTCTGCACTGATGCAAGTTTAGTGATTTTGCAGATCCTATCATTAAGCCTATTACTAAGTTGGTTTAGTTTATAAACTTGAGCCTGTGTTTATGTCTTACTGATATGACAACTGTATCAGACAGAAAAGTGGCCCCTAATGATGCCTAGATCCTAAGCCTTAGAACTTGTGAGTATGCTACTTTATACTGTATAGTAAAAGAAACTGCAGATGTGATAAAGGCTAAGGACCTTGATTTGGGGAGGTTATTCATGTGGACCCAATATAATCATAATCACATAAACCTTTAAAATCAGAGAAGCTTTACCATCTGCACTCAGTGAGAGAGAAGTGTGATGACTGGGAGAAGGGTCAGAGAGTTGCTGGCTTTGAAGATAGAGGAGGGAGACCAAGAGTTAAGAAATGATGGATGAACAGTGTGTAGGAGCTGAAAAAATAAGGAAACAGAGTCTTCTTTACAGCTTCCAGAAGGGCATGCTGACATCTGGTTTAAGCCCCATGAGAATTGTAAGATAATAAATTTCAGTTGTTTTAGGCCATTATCAGAGAAGGCAATGGCACCCCACTCCAGTACTCTTGCCTGGAAAATCCCATGGATGGAGGACCCTGGTGGGCTGCAGTCCATGGGGTCGCTAAGAGTCGGGCACGACTGAATGACTTCACTTTCAATCTTCACTTTCATGCATTGGAGAAGGAAATGGCAACCCACTCCAGTGTTCTTGCCTGGAGAATCCCAGGGACGGGGGAGCCTGGTGGGCTGCCGTCTATGGGGTCGCACAGAGTTGGACACGACCTAAGCGACTTAGCAGCAGTAGCAGCAGCAGGCCATTATGTTTGTAGCAATTTGTTACAGCAATGATGGAAAATTAATACCAATTATAAGATATATCTAAAGTTGGAAATTGGTATCATTTTAATCAAGTAATTAAAATTTTCTATTTTATTTCTTCTATTAGCTTTTTAGCTATACTCTCCTTATTAAACATTTTCTTTAGAAATTATAATATACATTTTCACTCAGTCTATCTTTAATTAATGTTATACCACTTCACACATGATGTAGGAAACTACATTCGCCCCTCCTCTCCTTTGTTTTGTCATATATTATACCTCCACATGTGTTATAAACCCCACAATGCAGTCTTTTCACTTTAAATAATTATTTTGAAAGATTTTAAAAGAACAATATTTTGAATTTTCCTACATATTTACCATTTCCACTTTTCCCCCAAGCTTCCATACAGTATACTTTCTCTTCAAGTTGAAGACTTTATTAAGTGCTTCTTATTGAATGGATCTATTGGAAAAAATTCTCTCAGCCTTCATAATGCCTCTATTTCACTTTAATTTTTAACAGAGACTTTTTATGAATATGACATTTTAGGCAGGTTTTTTTCAGTACTTTAAAGATGTCATTTCATTTTCTTCTGGCTGTCTTTCAAAAGTCTGATATTATACTTATCATTGTTCCTCTTTATACACTAAGACTTTCTCTAGCTACTTTTAAAACTTGATCTTTTAGCAAGTTGACAATGACATTTAGTTTCTTTTAAACTGTGATTTTAAAGATGTGGTTTTTTAAAAAATACTTACCGTGCTTGGAATTTGTTGAGTTTCCTGCACCTGTACTTGATGCTTTACCACCAAATTTGAAAAATATTTAGCTGTAATTTCCAGTATTTTCTGCTCTACTCTTTACTCTTTTGTAACATCAATTATACATGTGCAACACCACTTAAATCTCTCACAAACTACAGATGTCTTATTTTTTTCAAACTATTTTCATTTTCTATTTCAGTTTAGATAATTTCTGCTCATCTGTCTTCAAATTCACTAAGCTTTTCATCTGCAGTATACAATTTGTTGTTAATCTCATCCAGTGAATTTCTAAATTACAGTATTTTCACTTGGTTGTAGAACTCTATTGGTTCTTCTTTCCTAAAATATGCTAGGTTCTCACCTAATTTGTTATTCTAAAATGTATTTACAATATTTGTTTTAAAGTCCTATCTGATTTTTAATTAACTGGGTCACCACAGTTTGTCTTCCATTGAATGTTTTCTTTTGATTAAGGAGAACAATTTCCATGTGTGTCTTAGAATTTTTTATTGTATGCCAGACATTGTGTACAAAACAAAGAAAGAGTAGAAGCTTTTTTTTTTATTGGTCTTTTACAGAAAGTGAGCTGATCATGCAGATTGCTGTTTAACTTAAGTTGTTCCAAACTGGGCTACAGCTTTAATTAAACTGAGTTCACTTGTGATTAACCTAACCTTTCATATCTAGCACAGTTGCCTTTTTTAAAATTTTAAATCTTTTAAATCTTTTCTGTGTTTGAGTTCAGAAGGGACTGAGTGGTAGTTTTGATATTTTTTGCTTTAGAGTCACTCAGACTATGTTCTAGGAATCCAGTCACTGTGAAATCACACAGGACTGCAGTTCTAGCTTCCTCTACTCTTCCTCTAATTGAGTGACAGAAGGTGAATTTGGGGCCTAATGAAAAAAAATTTTTTTTGGAATTGCATCTCTTCCAGTTTTCAACCTGTCTTTCTGGCCCACCCTGTTTTCCATAAGCTTGACTAATTTCACCTCTTCACTGTAAAATGTCTCTATCTATAGAAAGGCTGCTACTTTTCCTCCAGTATGTAAACCAGGTGCCCATCCCAAGGTATGGAAATTACTGTGGTCTCCGTTCTCCTAAGAACGAGTTTGGCTGAAATTTCTTTCACTGAACAACAAATAAATGTTGAATGGTTTGATGCTATATTAAAATATGCTATATATTTTAATTGGGGCTTAAATTTTCTCATGTAGATTGTCTTTTTCTCTTTTTCAGAAATTATAATGACTTTTTAATAAGTGAACTTTATTCTTTTTACATAGAATTAAAATATTCTTCTGCCAATCTCTCAATTGTGTCCAGATAACATGACTTTTATTATCATTTAGAAAAGTGGGAAATATTTCCTTAAATGGTCCAGAGAGTTTTGTTGATGTGAAACACTTTAGAATGGTTATTTCATTAAGTATTTAAAAGACTCTTATAGTGAGAATTACAAGGAGGCTGGAGGAAAGTGTGCAATTTACTTTCACTTATTCTAATCTCTTCAAATCTCTGAACACACATGTATTAAAATATGGGGTGTGAGTTCTTCTCTTCACTGAACTGTTGCTAAACTATCAAAACTGAAAATAATTGCTGATTTGTATAACTCCTTCTAGGCATATATCCTTTTGATCATTGAAAAACCAAGAGAGTTCCAGAAAAATATCTATTTCTGCTTTATTGACTATGCCAAAGCCTTTGACTGTGTGGATCACCACAAACTGTGGGAAATTCTTCAAGAGATGGAAAGACCAGACCACCTGACCTGCCTCCTGAGAAATCTGTATTCAGGTCAGGAAGCAACAGTTATAACTGGACATGGAACAACAGACTGGTTCCAAATAGGAAAAGGAGTATGTCAAGGCTGCATATTGTTACCCTGCTTATTTAACTTATATGCAGAGTACGTCATGAGAAATGCTGGGCTGGGGGAACCACAAGCTGGAATCATGATTGCTGGGAGAAATATCAATAACCTCAGATATGCAGATGACACCACACTTAAGGGCAGAAAGTGAAGAAGAACTAAAGAGCCTCTTGATGAAAGTGAAAGTGGAGAGTGAAAAAGTTGGCTTAAAGCTCAACATTCAGAAAACTAAGATCATGGCATCTGGTCCCATCACTTCATGGGAAATAGATGGGAAAACAGTGGCAGACTTAATTTTTGGGGGGTTCCAAAATCACTGCAGATGGTGACTGCAGCCATGAAATTAAAAGACACTTACTCTTTGGAAGAAAAGTTATGACCAACCTAGACAGCATATTAAAAAGCAGAGACATTACTTTGCCAACAAAGGTCTGTCTAATCAAAGCTATGGTTTTTCCAGTAGTCATGTATGGATGTGAGAGTTAGACTATAAAGAAAGCTGAGTGCCAAAGAATTGATTCTTTTGAACTGTGGTGTTGGAGAAGACTCTTGAGAGTCCCTTGGACTGCAGGGAGATGCAACCAGTCCATCCTTAAGCAAATAAGTCCTGAATATTCATTGGAAGCACTTATGTTGAAGCTGAAACTCCAATACTTTGGACACCTGATGCGAAGAGCTGACTGATTGGAAAAGACCCTGATGCTGGCAAAGATTGAAGGCAGGAGGAGAAGGGGATGACAGAAGATGAGATGGTTGGATGGTATCATCGACTCAGTGGACATGAGTTTGAGCAAACTCTGGGAGTTGGTGATGGACAGGGAGGCTTGGCGTGGTGCAGTCCATGGGGTCGCAGAGTTGGACATGAGTGAGTGACTGAACTGAACTGAACTGAGTCACATATCAAGTGCCATGTAAGAATGGAACTGTTAGGGGACCCTCTCTATTTCACGGCTCTATTTCTCTGTCTTTCTTAAAAAGTGTATTTATTTATTTATTTTGGCTGTTTTAGGTTTTTGAAGTTGCACAGTCTTTTCTCTAGTTGCAGCGTGCAGCTTCTCATTGGCGTGGCTTCTCTTGTGGCTACCAGGCTCTAGAGCACAGGCTCAACAGTTGTGGTGCATGGGCTTAGATGCTCCACAGCATGTGGGATCCTCCCAGATAAGGGATTGAATCCATGGTCTCTTACCTTGGCAGGCAGATTCTTTTCCACTGAGCCACAAGGGAAGCCCTATTTCTCTATAACAGCTGAATTCAGGTGTGGATTTACTTTTGTCTGTACTACTCAATGGGCTTCCCTGGTGGCTCAGCATTAAAAGATCTGCCTGCAATGTAGGAGATGCAGGTTTGATCCCTGGGTCTGGAAGATCCACTGGAGAAGGAAATGGCAACCCACTCCAGTATTCTGGCCTGGGAAATTCCATGGACAGAGGAGTCTGGCAGGCTACAGTACATGGGGTTGCAAGAGTCAGACACAACTTAGTGACTAAACCACCACCACCATACTTGACAACAGTCAGTGTGCACATTATAGGTGAGGATTCGTCAGGGAAATTATCTGTATTGTGTTTTCAGTTATTGCTTCCTATTCATTCTCACTGTTCTTCATGTCTGGAGCTCTGATTAGTCTAAGGTTGGAACATTTACATCTATCCCCCCAAGACTCTTAACTCATTTTCATATCTCAAAAAATTTCTTTATATCTTTGTTCAGGCTCTGCCTTTTCTGCACTCTCTTCCAATTTATTAGTACTCTCTTTGGCTAGGATTGATATCATCTATTAATTTTCCAATAAGAATGATTAAAATTTAATTTCTAAGATTTCTAAGTACTATTTCTCCTCTCATTCATGTTCTGTCCTCCTTTTCTTCCTTCCTTACTGCTTTTTCAAAATCTCTACTGTCCCTAATGCACAGCTACTTATTTTGTTATATAGTCATTAATTTACCTTTTGGGAAGAAGTTATTCCTTTTTAAATTTTTTTGAGTGCTTTAAGGACATAAAATTTTTTTTTTCTAGGAGACATCTTTATTTTTGCATTTAGTTGGAATTGGGTCTTCTCATTTGCTAAGTGGTTTTAAATTGTTTTTGTTATTTTCATTTTGTTATCTTTTTTTTTATCATATTATCTTTATGTGCTCCTGAACTTTAGTTTGCAAGTTCATCTTGTGAAGAAATTTCTTATGTCTTTCCCTCCAACTTCTTACCATTTTCCCACATATTGGTGTCTTTGGTAGCTTTACAATTGCTTCCACCAGTCTCTGCAGGGCCCACCGTTAAAAAAAATTACCTATGCTGTTGGACCAGGACTTTTGTTTGAAGAGATATCACAGATCAATTTCTGGGCAGTAATCATTTGGCCGAGCTCTTGCTACTTCTTTCTGGTCACTCTAAACAATGACTCCTTCTAGGCCTCTACAGAGGCAATAGCACTGACTCTGGTTAATGAATGGGAAAGTCCCCATGGCAGAACAATCAGGCTTGACACAGGAGGTCTGTCTGCTTTCTTTCCCCACAATGACTGGGGACTTCCATCCCGGCTACCACAGTAGAGGTGAAAATTCTCTGCTTGTTTTGGATCTCAGAGCCACTGCTTATAACCTTGTATTTTTGTTCTTTTTTTTCCCTCCCAGTGGAACCATTTATGAGAATGACTATGGGTTTTCATATTTTCTTGTATTATATCTTTGCTATTTTGGGATGGAAGTGGGCAGTGGAAGTGGTCTTCCAAGAAACCCCACACCATGTTGACCAGAAGTCCAGATTTGTGTTTTAGAAATGTAAATCTGGAATGACTATGTAGTGAATTCGAAGACACTGAGGTTTGAGACATGAGTTTTGTTCCAAAGAATTCCAGGAAAAGAGATAAAGGATAGTTTGTGATAAGAATAGAGAAAAGAGAGGTAAATTACAGAGAGTTGGAAACATTATTCAAGTAAAGCTGGATTTACTTTAAAGCCCTGGTTCTCAACAGGGCTATACTGCTCCCTAGAGGGTGTTTTGGAAATGGGTGGTAGTATTTTTGGTTGTCGTCATTAAGGGGGAGCGTTTCTGATATTTGGGGCTTCCCTGGTGGCTCAAAAGGTAAAGAATCTGCCTGCAATGCAGGAGAGCTGGCTTCAACCCCTGGGTTGGGAAGATTCCCCAAGTTGGAAGATGTCCTGTAGAAGAGAATGGCTACCCACTCCAGTATTCTTGCCTGGAGAATCCTATGAACAGAGGAGCCTGGGGAGCTACACAGTCCATGGGATCACATAGGGTCAGACACAACTAAGAGACTAACATCTTTCTGATATTTAATAGGTGGGAGCCAGCCATGGTTAATTTCCTAGCATGTGCAGAATGCTCTTACACTTTGAAGGACTATCTAATGTCTTATATGACTTTCAAATATCCCAGACATTTAAGTGGGTGAAACACCTATTTAAAATTAGGTAATTTACATATTAATTTTATTCCACAGAATTTTATTTCACACTGAATTTTTCAACAGTACAACTACCATGTTAATTCAGTGAAGACTTTGTTTTGTTTGAAAGCTAACCAAAATTATTCATCATTACAGAAAATCAATTTGTTGACAGCAGCAGTGCTCATGGTATATCAATCTCCAAAACTGGTGATCTGAAATATTTTTTTCATCTGTGACTTTCATAGGCAATAGAGAAAATAAGAGATCATTTTGAAGAGACTTAGAATCAAATCTCATGTAACTAATGAGATCATATGAACATGAGGATCTAACTGAATTTTGTTAATAAGCTGTTGAAAGTTTCATATTATATCATTATACACTGAATATATATAAATATACACCATTTCATATTATATCATTGATATATTTTTATTTATGTGTGGCACAATGTGATAAATACATATTTCAAAAATTACATAATGGAATTAATTATTGTTTGGGGCTTTTGCTTTTCAACATTACTCTGATCCTGTCTCCAGAGGTCTAACATACTAGTTTTCTTGTGCTAAATTGCTTCAGTCATATCCAGCTCTTTGCAGCCCCATGGTCTGTAGCCCACCATGCTCCTCTGTCCATGAGATTCTTCAGGCAAGAATACTGGGGTGGGTTGCTGTGCCCTCCTTCAGGGGATCTTCCCAACCCAGGAACTGAACCATCATCTCTTGCGTCTCCTGCATTGGCAGGCGGGTTGTTTACCACTATCCTCACCCCAGAAGTCCACAGTTCTTTTGAGTCTTTTGCATTCAGTTCCCTTTTGGAAATCATACCTTATTTTCCATCATCCAACAAAATCTATGCTTTCTAGAGTCTTTGTAAATTCTGAGATTAAATGTATGCTTCAACATGTGGAAAGAGATTTCAAGAGAGATGTTTTAATACTACTGTATCTCATGTCATAACAAAAGGATCATTTTAATGCTGTGTTTATAAATATGGTCTAGCTCATTTGTGAGAATATTTTACTCATTCTTTCCTTTTTGAGTATGTAATTAACCTTGGCATTTATCCCTCCTTCATCCAATGTTACTCTCTTCTTTCTCTATTCTTATACAAACAATTCCAGTCTATTGTTCCTTATCTCAATAGGTTTTATTCTTTTGCTATTCATGCTGCTACTTTTTTTTCCCCTCCAATTACTCTGTAGAGTTCTTCATCATCTTACTTTTCTTAAATCTCAGTGTTTTTATTATATGTATATGCAAACATCTGACTACTTCAATATATCATCTATTTTAGCAATGCCTAAGAATTTATACATTGAAATACATATATATATATATATATATACATGATTTCATGATAATTTAGTTGCTTTTATTCACTTTCATATTATAGGTATGATATTATACTGCTTAATATAAGTATGTACTGAATTGTGTTCCCTTAAAATTCATATGATGAAGTCCTAACCCACAATACAACCCCCAATGTGACTATATTTGGAGATGAGGCCTTTAAAATGGTAATTAAGGTAAAATGAGATCGGAAAAGTAGGGCTCTGATCGAATAGGACTGGTATCTTTATAAGATGAGGAAGAGACACAGGGGATGGGCACACGGAGAAAAGTTTACGTGAGGACACAGCACGTTGATGACTGCCCGTAAGCCAAGGACAGAGGCCTCGGGGGAAACCAAACCTGCTGACACCATGATCTCAGACTTCCAGCCTCCAGATCTATGCAAATAAGATTCTATTGATTAGGCCACCCAGGCTGTGGTGTTTGTTATGCTAGCTCTAATAAACTAATACAAATATTAGGTATGTAGACAGGTGAAATTGTCTATGGTTACCTCCTTCAAGTCATTTAACAGGTACTACAAAACATTTGTTGTAAAAGGGGTTTGGCAGAGTCAGAAATAGCCACATGCTTCCCCATATTTTCTGCCCCCTACACAGCTAGGTGGGGTCAGTTCCAACATGGACTGTGAGCAGAAATGACTTCTGTTACTTCTAAGATGAGCCATAGATGAGTCCTGGTGTGTGACCTTCCAGCTCCACCTCTTTATCTATTGCAACAACCAGCAGGGCTCTGGTTTTGTCAGTGTTTAGCTGATAGAATACAAAGAGCTGTAGCTCTGAGATAGCTGCTCTTGAGAGATGTGAAACTCACAATGGTGAGAACCAGAAACCCCTTCTCAGGTTCCCAGGGTTAACCTGTTAAGACAGTATAATTTGCTGTTACCCAGACTGTATAAAATTTGGTACTGTAAGAAGGATGTTGCTTTCTAAACCTAACATGTATCATTGACTGCACTCGTATGTAGTAGGTGACAAGGAAATTTTTATTATAGGATGAGAAGATGAAGATCTGTGTATATAGTGTCAAAATCTTTCGTAATACTGAAGACTAGCAAGCATAAAGAAATAGTTGGGAAACTCAATGTTAATTGTGTGTGCTATTGGTTTCATTTAGCAAGGTATTATTATAAAAAAAGACAGATGACCTGAGTAAAGCATTCTGGCAAACAGGATCTATGGCCTTGCGTTATTGGAAAAGTCAGCTGCTTTTAGATCCTAACTGTAAGAGAGACTTTACCAAGGCATTCAGAAATAAATGCTTTAAAAATCTCTCAAGTAACTAAATAGCTTTAAGGGAAAGGTAAGTTTAAGTGTATGATTTTCCACTTAAATGCAAAGCATGACACCCTAAAACTCCCAGAAAAGAACATAGACAAAGCATTCTCTAATATAACCAGTGGCAATGTTTTCTTAAGCAAAAATAAACAAAAGGGACCTAATCAAACATAAATTTTGCATAGCAAAGAAACCCATAAACAAAGCAAAGACAGCCTATGGACTGGGAGAAAATATTTGCAAATGATGTGATCAAAAAGAGCCTAATTTCCAAAATATACAATAGTTCATACAACTTAATAACAAAAAAGACCCAATCAAAAAATAGGCTGAAGATCTAAACAGACATTTCCCCAAAGAAGTGAGAGATGGCCAATAGGGACATGAAAAGATGCTCAACATCTCTATTAGAGAAATGCAAATTAAAAATGAGGTACCACCTCACACACCATTCTCACAATCAGAATGGCCATCATTAAAAAGTCTACAAATAAAAAATGCTAGAGAGTGTGTGGAGAAAAGAGAATTCTCCTACATGTGGTGGGAATGTAAATTGGTACTATGGAAAACGCATGCTGCTGCTGCTGCTAAGTCGCTTCAGTCGTGTCCGACTTTGTGCGACCCCAGAGACGGCAGCCCACCAGGCTCCCCTGTCCCTGGGATTCTCCAGGCAAGAACACTGGAGTGGGTTGCCATTTCCTTCTCCAATGCATGAAAGTGAAAAGTGAAAGTGAAGTTGCTCAGTCGTGTCCGACTCTTCGCGACCCCATGGACTGCAGCCTACCAGGCTCCTCTGCCCATGGGATTCTCCAGGCAAGAGTACTGGAGTGGGGTGCCATTGCCTTCTCCGATGGAAAACGTATAGAGGCTCCTTAAAAGAATCTAAAAACAGAGTTACCGTATGATCCAACAATCCCACTCATGGGCATATATCTGGATAATCATAATTTGAAAAGATATAGGCCTCCCAATGTTCACTGCAGGACTATTTAGCCAGAACATGGATGCAACCTAGATGTCAATCAACAGAGAAATGGATAAAGAAGTTGTGGTATATATGTATGTGTGTGACACACACATACAACGGAATATTACTCAACCACAAAAGGAATGAAATAATGCCATCTGCAGCAACATGGAAGGACCTAGAGCTGTTTTACTGAGTGAAGTAAGTCAGACAAAGAATGGCAAATATCATATGATATTGCTTATATCATAAATATGACCACAAGTGAACTTATCTATGAAACAAAACCAGACTCACAGACATGGAGAACACACCTGAGGTTGCCAAAGGGGAGGGGCTGGTGCACGAGGGGTGGGCTGAGCGTTTGGGATTGGTAGATGCCAACCGTTACATAAAGGACAGATAAACAACTGACCCTTACTGCACAGCACAGGGAACTGTCAATATCCAATATTATAGGATATTGAGATATCCTGTAATACACCATAGTGGAGAAAGAAAAAGCATTTAAAAACAAAAGAGTATGGTCTTCCCATGTAAGCCAGAGACTTCAAGGTGGCAGTCACTAAGTCAAAATCCAACAGATGAAAACCAAAGAAGCCACCTCACATGAGAGAAAACAAATATTGGTGAGATATCAAAAAGAACTAAAGTTGAGCAAGTCTTTACATTTGCTGATCATTTGAATTTCTTCTTTTGTATATTAGGGTTTTTTTTTTTTTTTGGTTGTGGCAAGTGAAATCTTTAATTGTGGAATGTGAACTCTCGGTTGCGCGTGCGGAATCTAGTTCCCTGACCAGGAACAGAACCTAGGCCTCCTGCATTGAGAGAGCAGATTCTTAGCCACTAGACCACCAGAGCAGTCCTTGTACATTAGCTATTTATACTCTTTGCTCATTTTTCTCTTGGGTATTCATTCTTTTTCATGGATCTGTATGTTATGGATATATATGTTTTATCTCTACATAGGCTCCAAATATTTCCCCCATCCCCTACTTGTTTCCTAACTTTATGTTGTCATTTTTTTTTAAACTAAAAGTTTTGTTTTTTCATGTGGTCCAAATCTGTTAGTCTTTCACTTTATGGATCTTAAAAACTATTTTCTCAGTATACCTTTCTTCTACATAAAAAACTATTTTTCTTGTCTAAGTGGCCCTAAGAGGGCCTCTAGGCCCTCTAGAATGATGAAAAAGAATGGCAGTGATAACAAACATTATTGTCTTATTCCTATCTTTGACTAGAACGTTTCTAAAGTTTCACCAAAAATTAAATATTTACTGGAGGACAGATTTGTTTTGAGTATCAAATGACTTCATCAGCTCATAAGCTATGAAAAATAGCTATTATTTATTATTTGTCAAACCATTTAAATTCTTTACTCTGAATCTCCTTACTTAATAAATAAAAAAATTGGACCTGGAAAATCTCTAAGCTTCTTTCCAGCACAGTCTTAAAATTCCATGATTAATTTTGAAAAGGTCTCAAGTCATTTCATCAACCTAAATAAACAGCAATCCTACCTGTGGAATAAAACACATAAGCCCAAAGAACAAGGAAGCCCCTCCATCAACTGAGTAATTCACATTTAGCTTTGTAAAGTAGCCTGAGGCCAAAAAAAATGATCTTAACTTTGGTATGTTTCCAGTTACTTTATAAAGCTGTTTGGCAACTTTTACTAAAGGAAAAAATATGAAGTTGAGAGGAAATGAAAGTTGAACAATGATTGGAAAATCATTGGTGAATATGGCAATACCCCAGTTTCAAAAGCCAGTTGCAATCTGGTCAGTTTGGCATGAAAGCAAGTTTATTATTATTATAATTTCCCCCTCCAATGGGTGGAGACTCAGTATCTGGGACATAGAAGTTGGGAGAAGAACCAAACTGGAAATAAAACCACAATTCTCCATGACCTATAGAGATACAAGAAGCAAAGGGAGGAAGAGTATATGCTCATGGGGAAAGCGATTAAAATTCCCAGAGGCAGAAAGGAGAAGCCGCCAGAAAAGATGCTGAGCGGAGGAGCAGACAAAGATCGAGAAGTTGGCAGGGAGTCACGAGAGAGACAAAGCCAGAAAGGAACACACAGGGACTGAAATGAGTCAGACTCTATAAAAGGAGTTCCAGCGAAGGAGCACGAAAGCGTGTGTGTGGGCGCCCGGGACAGAGGAGGTTGAGAAGAGCAAGGCAAGGGTCAAAACGCAGCAGCTTCAAAGATAAAAAGCTCCTTGGAGAAGTTGCCTAGAGACCAAGATCTGCTTTGCAGACTTCTCTGAGAACAGACTGGGAATGCCCAGTACACTGGAATACATGATATCATCTAAGCTCTGCAAGGCAGAGGAAACGTAGTTGAGGTATAAAGGGGTTGAGAGCAATGCCCCCTGCACTGAACCAGATTAGGCAAAGGCTACATAAGGGTAAAGGCTTCCCAAGTGGCGCTAGTGGTAAAGAACCTATCAGACAATGCAGGAGACACAGGAGATGCGGGTTAAATCCCTGGAGGGCTAAGATCCCCTGGAAGAGGGCATGACAACCCACTCTAGTACTTTTGCCTAGAGAATCCCATGGACAGAGGAGCCTGGCAGGCTACAGTCCATATGGTTGCATAGAGTTGGACACAACTGAAGTGAATTAGTGCACACACATGATGGCAGGTGGGATCGGGTGAGCAGTCAGTGAAACCACTTTCCCCTTGTTTTATATGTGGGAACTGGGCTCTGAGGTCAAATGGAAGCCCATGTACCACATGCATAAGTATTTTAAAAGTTGCAAATCAAATTATTAAACTGTTAATGAAAATGTTCTATCTGCCTATCTTGACAAAATACCTTCATAAAGATACAGAAAGGCCAGGTTCACATTTATTTTTTTTGTTTTGTTTTTTTGTTTTTTTTTATTCTTCCAATTTTATTTTATTTTTAAACTTTACATAATTGTATTAGTTTTGCCAAATATCAAAATGAATCCGCCACAGGTATACATGTGCTCCCCATCCCTAACCCTCCTCCCTCCTCCCTCCCCATACCATCCCTCTGGGCCGTCCCAGTGCACCAGCCCCAAGCATCCAGCATCATGCATCGAACCTGGACTGGCAACTCGTTTCCTACATGGTATTTTACATGTTTCATTGCCATTCTCCCAAATCTTCCCACCCTCTCCCTCTCCCACAGAGTCCAAAAGACTGTTCTATACATCAGTGTCTCTTTTGCTGTCTCATACACCGGGTTATTGTTACCATCTTTCTAAATTCCATATATGTGCGTTAGTATACTGTATTTATGTTTTTCCTTCTGGCTTACTTCACTCTGTATAATAGGCTCCAGTTTCATCCACCTCATTAGAACTGATTCAAATGTATTCTTTTTAATGGCTGAGTAATACTCCATTGTGTATATGTACCACAGCTTTCTTATCCATTCATCTGCTGATGGACATCTAGGTTGCTTCCATGTCTTGGCTATTATAAACAGTGCTGCGATGAACATTGGGGTACACGTGTCTCTTTCCCTTCTGGTTTCCTCAGTGTGTATGCCCAGCAGTGGGATTGCAGGTTCACATTTAGAATTCTTGGACTTCTGGAGTTAGCCAGAAGATGGCAGTATTTGGAGAGCCGACCAAAGGCCCAGGGCCTTGATCTACATCTTTCTCACCCAGCCATCCATCCTTCTCTCCCATCCTTTGTTTTGTCCTGTTCCATGAGGGCCTGGCTGGCTAAGTGTGGAAATCCTTGGTTGCATCTCCAAACCCCAATCCCCATCATCATCTCAAATGTAAAATAACATCATCTCATCATGTAAAATAACTACATTTTGCTCATTCCTGAGGTCTAGGTGTTTCTGGGGAAGAAAGAATAGACTTGTGGAAAGGATAACAGCATCCTTAGAAGTGTATTTGGCCTGCTTGGCAAGGAATTCCAGGTACTGACCATCTATAGCATGGCCTGAGGGCAGGTGGGCAGGCCTGGCTCTGTTGCCTCCCTCATCGTCAGAGCGGGGAGGGCCAGAGACAGGTTCCTGACATCTCCAGAATGTGAGGATCAGAAGAGGTGCCCTCTTGCCCAGGTCTAAGCTACTTCTCTTTCTGAATCTTGTAAAATTAAGCCAGGAGTTCTTATCCCTGAGATGGGGAAAACAGTTCCTATTAGAGCAAATCTCTGTGAACCAGCAGAATTTACAATGCCTGGATACGTGTTAGAGAGGCAAATTCTTGGGGCCCATCCAAGACCTAACTAATCAGAAACTTTGGTGCTCAGCAATAACAAGTCTTCCATGTGATTCTGATGCATGCTGAAGTTTGAGAAGTACAGATTTATGAAAACTTGTTCTCAGCTGAGGTTGCAAAATACTACTTCGAGTTTTTTTTAGGGTTTTTAAAATTGTTAAGGAAACAAGGGAAAACAAATTTAGGTACCAAGAATTTAACTGTACCTTGCTAGTATTCTCTCTGAAATTTAACCCATCTTATTCTCCATTGGTTTATCTCTTATTTGATATTTCATTTGTTGATTCAAGTTTTCCGGGCATCTTTAGCTTACATTGGGTTCCAAAGGCTTTCTTGGTTTCCATCTGCTGACCATCAGTCGAATGCTTGTCATCTACAGTGATGAGATGGAACCAAGCATTGATAAGTCTGCCAGTCTTTTGAAAAATGAAATTGTCTGCATTCAGCTGCATATGGAGCTTAAGTGGCAGCACACATTAGTATAGTACAAAGATATAAGTTATATAACTGAATATTTTTTTATTTTCAACAGGCAAATACTGATTAATTTCCATTGAGACTTTGTGGCTCCGATTAGTGCTCACCTCTCTTCCCTCTCTGAGGATATCATCTGAGTGCTTCTCAGCTCAGGCCTGGTTGATACTGGGGCTTCTGAACACTGCACAGCATGGAAATTATGTCAGTGTACTGATTGTGAATGCCAAGCTGACAAAAAAGGGGGATGGGGAGGGCAGACACACTCACATGCTTATTCTTCAGCAACCATATTGTGAAATGTCACATTCCACTTTGTGTCTGAGAGTAAAGAGCATTATTTAAATTCTCTGACAAGCTATGGGCATGTGTGTCTTCCTGAGTCAAGAATTGGATGCAACTGAGTACACGCTCATATTCCTCTTATTTGTTCATTTTTTAACATAAAGAAATGAAAACTCATGGAGGTTAAGTAACTTATCCAAGCTCACACAGATGTTGTGCAATTGAGATTTGAACTTTCTAAAGTATTACCTCAGATTTTATAGTCTTGATATTATTTTTGACTCCTTAATTTTCTGCCTATTCTTAATAGCAGCGTTATTGTTATTATTTAGTTGCTAATAGGCAGAGTTAGCTCTGGGACATTTTTTGAAAGAGCCGAAATTTTGTCTTGTTTCTGTGCTGCCTTTACCTTTCTCCTTGTAATCTCCTTCCCAGAAACCCAAACATCCAGTGTTCTTGCTGTATCCAAGTATGAACATCTAGTTGTGCACTTGTTAACCATTCCAGGGCTGTTTTTGTTAACTGGAAAAATGGCTGATACTTCAGACCATGTACAGGGGCTCTACTTGGTGGTGATGATGGGAGTGACAGAAAGTGTACATATCAGCTCTGAAGATTTCTTTGTGAGTCCAAAAGACTGGAAGTTGGAGAGTCTTACCATTTGCCTGGCAGGGAAGATAAAATTATCTTGAATTTTCTAGAAACTTCCAGATGAGACCAAACAAGAGAAAGTAGCAAGGAGCCAAAACAGTACTTTCTTGGTTCCTTTGTTGAACTTCCTACTTTTTTTCTTTTTTCCCCCTCTTCAACCCTGTGCTGTCATCAGAGAATAAGGGAGACCCAGCTGCCTGGTTTTCTTTGGCAGGTTCTTGAAGCAGCTTTTTAGTCTGTCTTGTTCTCTCTCTCCCCAGCTGACCCCAGAAATGCTTAATTTGACTATGTGAAAGTCATGCTAATTTTAGTCATTTATGCAATCATTTGCCATTTATGCCAAATTGCTGTGTAATACTACAGTGATACGCATATCATTAAATATGTGTCACTAGCCTTGTGGTGGCTTTTATTTGATTATAACACTAAATCATGCCCAGGATTTCTAGACTTCATGGGCTGTTGCTTTCACAATATTGTCATCATTTCATATCTTAAAAATTTGAATGTTGCCACTGAGGGAAACTTTGAGGGAACATATTTCTTCTCCTTCCAGACTCAATGTAATGTCAAAATTGACAGCATGTGCATCATTGCCATTTTGGGGGTTTCTAAATCTACCATTTGCCCGCACCATGTTAACTGACTCCACAAATTCATCCTTTTGAAATATTTCAGAAATAATCTTTTAAATTACACTTTAAAAAAACAAGGCTCACTTACTTTTCCTATTGGATCAGGTTTTTCTAAGTTCGCCATAAGTCTTTACCCAAATATGCATAATATTAATACATACAAAATAATAATTTTTCTCCTCAGGATATAAATAATTACTTTTATCATAGGAATTATACCTTAAAAGATTTATGCTGCTGCTGCTGCTACTGCTAACTCGCTTCAGTCGTGTCCGACTCTGTGCGACCCCATAGACGGCAGCCCACCAGGTTCCCCTGTCCCTGGGATTCTCCAGGCAAGAACACTGGAGTGGGTTGCCATTTCCTCCTCCAATGCATGAAAGTGAAAAGTGAAAGTGAAGTCGCTCAGTCATGTCCGACTCTTAGCGACCCCATGGACTGCAGCCCACCAGGCTCCTCCATCCATGGGATTTTCCAGGCTAGAGTACTGGAGTGGGTTGCTGTTGCCTTCTCCATAAAAGATTTATACTAAATATTAACAGTGCTTATCTTTAAATCTCATATTATGGTTATCTTTTACCTTCTTTAAGTTAATATTTTTGGGTACTATAATTTTTAACAACAAGCATGTTGTCAAATTTATCTTCAGAAAGTAAACATTCATTTAAAACTGGAATGTTTCTTGGGTATATGTTAAGCTGTAATTTTCTAATTGATTTGTTTTAGTATTAATTATGTACTTGAAGATTATCTTTAGCAAACATGTGATATTTTAACCCTTAGGTCATTTTACTTTGGGGGTACAACCATATGCTTAATATCTTGTAACTTATGTATTAAAAAGCAACCAAATTCTCGTCCTCTATGTCCAATAAATTGTAATTCAATTCAGCCAATTCCATCTCTACCCCACGCCCAGATGTATCGTGGGCCCAGATTTACTCCACCACTGGATTCTTCATCTTTTTTATACTTGATTTTACTTATTCTTTTAGATTTATTCTAACATACTTCACATTATTTGGGGAAGTGGAAATGTATGGGAAACAGCAAGATTTTGCCTCAATATACCAGTTCTTGCAAGAAAAAGGCCACTGTTGTTCCGAATGCTTTATGGCGAATTAGGAGCCAGTAGCTGCTGCTCTTCATTTTTTCCACATGGTGTCCTGTTCATACTCTGCAGCACTGTGGAAACAACTGTCAAAGGCAGGGCACCCCAGCTGCCAGGGGGCAGTTCATCTGCCATAAGAAGAATGACAAGATTCTGACTTACAGTTCAGTTCCAGATTTTTCTTAAAGGCAGGAGAGGGGAGAATGGGGGGAAACAAAGAAGAGTGAAGCTAAAAACAGGCTACGGTGTATACTTCTGTTTTGAACAAAGTTATCTACCAAACACAGTTTCACAAATAAAAATCCTTTCTTTTTAAGCTATATTACTGAGCTGGGTTTTGCACCTGTCTCTCTTAATTGCTGAAAAAGACACAAATGGAGATGACATGACTGATGGCTTTTATCCATTGCATCTCCTGAGTTGGGACAAAAGAGCCACCTCCTGTCAAAGTCCTTTGCCAAGTTTTAGACAGATTATTTAAAAAGGTCTGACTTGAATACTGTTTTGACTTTGACTGCAATGATCACATTGGCCACTAGACAGAGCTGTTTGTCTTAATTTTGAACACTACAGAGTAGCATTTTCAAGAGAAGTAGAAGCAATGAAAAGAGAAAACTATAAATAATAATTAATATGTTTTATGAGGCAGGTACTCAAGCACACACTTAGTGCCCTTTTCTCTGCTGGTAGTACATAATTTCCAGATTGTTCTGTCATTATCATTCAGGAGGCCGCAACTCAGTTTTCAAACTTCCACTCATCACCAGGAAGATTTCAATAGCTAATAAAGAATAATCAGCATGTATTATGCAATTTGTTTCTTCTTTTATAGTACAGTGGCTAAAGTCACAGTGACATCCTAAATCCTGAACTTTTTCTGGAAACTTCTTGGGAATTTATTCTCTGCTCTTTCCTATGAAAACTGTTTATTATTTTATAAGCATACATTTTAGAATTATAATGGTTCATATTATTGTATATATTATCAATTTTACTCACATAAAATATATTGAAGAATTGAAAATCCTGCCATTCACAAAGCACTGAGCCCAATTCACAAAGCACTGAATTCTGGGGTTTGGTTAGAATTACAGCGTCAAGGGGTTCTGCTGAGGAAGGCCCTAAACAGAGAACCCAGAAGCAGGCCCTTAACCTGTATGGGTGTGTGTGTGTTAGTTGCTCAGTCTTGTCTGACTCTTTGCCACCCCATGGACTGTAGTCCGCCAGGCTTCTCTGTCCATGGAATTCTCCAGGCAAGAATACTGAAGTGGATTGCCATTCCCTACTCCACTTAATCTGTATACATGTCAGTACTTTTTACTTTGTGAAGTATACAACCCCATGTGACCCCAAACAAAAATTCTCAAATGTGATCTCTGTCACAAGTTACATTTGTTAGAAATGCAGATTCTCTAGCCCCATCTCAGCCCTACTGAATCAAACATTCTAGGGAAGAGACCCTGTAGTCTGTGTTTTAATAAGACTTTCAGGTGATTCTGATGTAAGTTAATATTTGAGATCTGTTGATATAGAGAAATACCTTTCAAATGAAAGAGAGAAATCCAATTATTAAAAAATAAGTTTGGTGAAAAAGAAATAACATATGAAGCAGCAAAAAACACCCAAGAAGCTGTAATAAATGATCTCAAGATATAAGAGGATGTTCTGAAAGATAGATTCTAGAAATTAAATACATGATAAATATTTAATACAAATAATTAAATTTATTAAAATAGATTATATACAAAATAAAATAAAGTTTAATTAAAATAAAAATTCAAAGAAGGCTTTGAAGATAAAGTTGCAAAAGTATCTATAAAGCTTTAAAAAACATGAGATGAAAAATTGGAAAGAGTAGATAAAAAATTTAAAGGATAATAAAAGACCCTTAGAATCTACTTTATAGGAGTTCTGCAGACACATATGGAAAATTTCTCAGAGTTGAAATGTGTGAGTTCCTCAATTGAAAAAGCCCACACGGTGTGTAGCCCATAAGAAAAATCCACAATAAGGCACATTAATATGAAAGTTTATAACACCTGGTGAAAAAGAAGATCCTAAGAGTTTGAGAGAAAAGTCAAAAGTCACATAGAAAGAAAAAGAAAATCAGAATAGCATCTGAATTTGCACAAGCAACACTGGAGTTAGAAAACTAAATAGAGCAAAATCTTAAAAAGTTGAAATGAAAATAAATTTTAGTCAAAATACTGTACCCATCTAGTTAAGAATGTGCAAATTTTCAGGCATGTGACAGCTGACAAAATTAATCTCACCCTGTTTTCTTTCTTGTGATGCAGCTGAACTAAACGCTCCAACAAAGTAAGCAAATAAATCAAGAAATAGGAAAATATGGGATTAGGAAATAGTGGATCCAACAGGAAAATGACTAAGGATATTCTAGGATAATAACTATGCAGCCAGCCTGGAAAAGGACCTGTCAGACTAGAACAGAAAGTTGGAGTGGGGTTTCTAAGGAAAAAAAAATTGTATTATTTGATCATCTGGAAAATATCAAGAAGCATTGGAAAGATCTATCACATTAGTGATAGATCATATTGAAAACTAAGCAGATTAAAAATGAAGCTATTACTAACTTTAGGAGAAAACAGGAAGTTAATATAAGAGAGAAAATATAATGCACATGGTATTGTGGTTAGCTCAGGAATGAACAGTATTTGTTCCATCATACACATGTAAATGCTCACTTCCATTTTAACCATAAATTACCAAAAAAAGAGAAGAAAAAAGAAACTGACAGACTATATGATGAAAAACATTAGAATTAAATGAAATTAAATAAAAAAAGGTTTAAAAAATAATTTGCATTAATTTTATACCATTCGGTGGTTCCATATTCAGATATTGAACTCAACCAACTTCAGTTGGGAGTCAGTAAAGAACCTAGTTGAAATGGGCAAAAGGTCTCAAATAGGCCCAGGATTACAGTGACTCTTAGAGGGTGGTCCCTGCACCAGAAGCACTTACACCATCTGGAAACTTGCTAGAGATGCAAATATGGGGGCCCATTCAACATCTACTGAATCAGAACTTCCAGGCTTGGGTGCCCAGGAATAAAAAGTCTTGTAGGGGATTCTGATACATGCTAAAGTTTGAAAAATACAGACTTGTGAAAACTCGTTCTCATCTGGGGCTGCAAAACACTGTTTAGAGTTGATCAGGGTTTCTAAATTGTTAAGGAAACAAAAGAAAACAAATTTAGGTACCAAGAACTTGATTACACTTTACTAGCGTTTTCTCTGCAAGTTAGCTCATCTTATTCTCCATTAGTCTACTTCTTATTTGATATCTGATTTATAATTTGGGGAGTAAATGTTAACCTTTGCTAGGTGAAAAATTGAGTACATTGCCTCGAGATTATCTAATGATTATTTGTCAATCCTTTGTCTAGATATACAAGATATACAAGACCTCAAACAGAATCCCTAATGTAATTATTCTGAGTATCCACACCACTGTATGACTTACGCCACTTTGAACAGTCCAGGGTTTCTGACCTCTTCTTGATGTATATTGATTGACCGTCTTATTGGCTGACTTGCAGGGAACCAGGCACATGCCTCATCAGTGAGAGCAGCTTTGGAATTCTGTAGGTTGTTCTCTTACAGAAGAGTTTGGCTCCGTTTATCTAAGAAAGTTGAAATTTTGCTAACAGTTTTGACTTATATAATAATATCATGCTGTTAATATAGTTGTGGTACTGAGCAAATGATCCCAAACTGAATTCATAAGCTTTTCTGTGCAAACCTTCCCCATCTCTCATACTTCCAGACTAGTAATTAGAACCACCATCTGACTGGTTGGTCAGGCTACAGACATGGGGACTGCCCACTAATTCATTCAATAAAAATTGAGTGCTTACTACATCCTGGGTATTCTAGGAACTGGGGATACAATAATGAACAAAACAAGACAAAAACTCCTTCCTTCACGGAGCTTACATTCTAAGTGATAACCAAAATATTATTTCTAGTAACAAAACAATAAGTAAATTACTCTATACCATAAATCAAAAAGTGATGGGTAATAAGAAAACTTGGGATACTGTCACAGAGGTTGGAATGTTTAGTAGGATGACGATGAGAAACCTCATTGAAAAGGTGATATTTAAAAAAAGACTTGAAGGCAGGGGTATGAGCCATACTGGTATCTGGGCAGAGCAAAAACAAAAATTTTAAGGTAAGTTCATGCCTGGAATGTTTGAGAAGTGAAGTGAAGTGAAGTTTCTCAGTCGTGTCCGACTCTTTGCGACCCCATGGACTATAGCTTACAAGGCTCCTCTGTCCATGGAATTTTCCAGGTAAGAGTACTGGAGTGGGTTGCCATTTCCTCCTCCAGGGGAGAATGTTTGAGAAGATCAGGATATTGGAGTGGGTGAGGTAGAGTGAGCTGGCAGGAAGGCAGGAGGGGTGAATCCATTGAGGCAACAGGGCTAGGGTAGGGATGTGGTGTATAGACTTTTTCATCCTTGTGGCCCACTGTGAAGATTTTAGCTTTCATTCTGCATGAGATGGAAGCCACTGCAGGGTTCTGAGCTGAGGAGTGACATGACCTGACTCATCTGTTGAAAGAGATGAATTCCTATCTCTTTCACTGCCCCAGCCAACTGCCATTGACAATCAAGTCTATTTCCTCTCTATTTCTCAAATCTGTCCTATCTTTTTTTCCCCCCATCATCACTGTCAGCACACTAGTCCAGGAAGCCTTAATTTCTTACTTGAATCATCTCAATAGCTTCTTAGATTTCTTGCCTCTGTTTTCTTCCCTCAAATTCATTCTCCACAATGTATCCAGAGTAACCTCTCTGAAAATTTCATTGATTTACGCCTGTTGTTAAAGCTGTCAATAGCCTTGTTTCTCCTGTAAATAAATTCTAAACTCAACATGACTTTCCATGGTCTGTTTCCCAATCTCTAGCTTCATGTATCCTCTTATCTCCTTCATAGGATACACATATAAACTTCGTTTATAAACTGCCCATATAAACTTCGTTCCTTGACAACATGATGTTCTCCTGTTTCTGAAACTTCACAGATTGTTATTACACAGAGACTTCCCTGATTTTAAAATTTGGATTGGTTTACCTTGGGTTTTTGCTCTTACATCACCCTCTACTTTCCTTCCACTGAATTTGCCATTCCATATTCCCATTGTTTCATTATCTCTTTCCCCATTCTGCCCTGTGGCTTGGTGAGGACTGTCTGTCTTGCTCATTTTATCTCTGGTGCACTGTTTGTGACATATAGAAAATCAGAGGTGAATGGAGAATGGATGCCAAAACTTCCTGATGGATGAGAACATTTTAAGGCCATTAATAAACTCCTTTTTGTTATAGCCAAGAGAGACTCAAATATTTGTTGTATGCATGAAAGAAGGAATAAATGAATGAAAGACCTTTCTCGATCCTTTGTGTTCTTCTTATTTCCCCCATTGTCCAAATGCGCCTCAGTAATATGTTGTGTGGGCTCCCACTGGTCATATACATATATGGAGCAGGTAATGGCTCACACAGTGTAACCTGGTGGTTTTGCAAGCAGTCCTCACCAGGAATCCTTCCCGACCTCAGCCCTGGAGGCACTGATATGAGCAGCACTGATTCTGGCCACCTTTGGACACGTGATCAACTTCAGAAGACTCAAACAGCAATGACCTAAGTGGTGGGCAGCAGAAACAGTGACTTTAGGGGACGCTGATAGTTTCCACACACAAAGAAGAAGCTTGATAATGGGTTCCCACTATAGTGCCATTTCCTTTTTTTTTTTAAGTTTGAATTCAGCAGAAGCCTCAGCATTGAGTGGATACTGAGATTTGTTCATGAGTACATCTAGAAGACCCTTAGATCTTCTAGCAATAGGTGGGCAGTTTTGGAGAACTTGAGATTCCTCAGTTATTACTAGATGGGCATGCATGATTTCTGTCTTTGCCATTAACTTGTTGGAACTCAAAAGTTTTATTCTCTGCCTGCTGTGACCTAGAGAAACATAGGTTACCATCTCATAGTACCGTTGGACTCCCCAGCAAATCATCAACCTAAAAAAAGGAAAGCTAAATGTATTAAAACTTGCTGTAGCAAGGGAGACCACCACCTTACCAATCCCAGCAGTGTCTCAGAATATGGAAGTCAGAAGTTGTCTAATTTTAGGGCTTTGGGGTCTGAGCTCAAAGTAGTTTTGAGGTAGGTCTTTCAAGACGAAGACCTGATCTGGACTGGGCAACGTTTGTAATGTACTAGTTTGGAATTAGTAGACCCTATGACACAAGGGTCTTGAAATAAGCCTTCACGAGGAAACTTTGTATGATAAGCAAGTATTTGCCAAGGTGAGAAGACTCTTGTTTCCATTAATTATCTGTGGGAAATTTCCTGAAGCAAACAGTGCATTTTTTTTAAATTGGTTTATAGCTTTATCTTTCCCAGGCAAAGTTTCCTGGAAAAAACAACTAATTCATGTTGACAGAGCTGATTTATATTCTTCTTTTTTTTTTTTTTTGGTGACAAACAGTCTTTTCATTGTTTGCTGGAAAATACTATTGAATGTACTGATTAGTGCTATATATGACATAAGAGTATAACGCAAATGAAATGATAAATATTGTACATAAAGACAGTGCCCACTCCTCTGAACACTACATTTAATGGAATGAAGTCTCTTACTAAATGAGAATTTAAAAGCTACAATCATAAAATAAAGCATTCTCAGCAAAGACCTTTAAAATTCTTTAGTTGTGACATCTAGTTTGTCTCTCTTGTTAGGAATGGTGGGGCCCAGAGAAAACTTAGCCAACAAAAAGCCAGCACTCTCAGGACCTCTTCCCAGGAAGCATGCTGCTGGTGCCCGAGACAGCCTGGCGCCCTGGCTTCCCTGGAGCCCTCAGGCCCACTCTGACCATTAGTCCCTGTTCTGGGGCTAGTTTGAGGCGGCCAGGAAGAAGATCATGTAGGAGGAAGCTTCTGTGAAGACCCCTTGTACTGCACCAACTCAATAGATAAGAACACCTAGCATTTTTGATGTGTATCTGTCACTCTCAGCAAACACTGAAAAGTGGTTGACAACAAAAACACAATATTGGGAACAAAAGCCATTTTCTTTTCTATACAGTATAGAGACACCATTTATTCCTTTCAGCTATGTGTTCACAAAGATGCTCTAAAAGAGGCTGCTCCTATTATACTGCCAGGCAGGCAGGCCAGGATCGAAGGTAACAAAACTCCAGCTTCAACTCCTAGTTCAAATGAGTTAAAAAAATACAAATTTATTAGAGAGTCAAAATCAGTCTCTATGATGTACACGGCAACATAGTCAAGTGCTGCAACAATATTCACTTTCCAAGGTCAACTTGGAACATAGCCACATTTTCCTCCAAACTGAGAAAGCTCTGTGTGGAGAAGAACACAAGATTAACACTGTCACCTCCTCTCCAAACAGTGTCAGGGATCAGAAAACTCATCACAAATAACAAATGCAAAAAAATAAAAATAAACAAAGCACATCTTAATATATATACAGCAACAAAGGAAGACTACTCTCCTTCTGGGTTTCCTTGGCTCTCACTCAATCAAGGATTAGCCAACAATTTCCTAACCTAAGACATTAGTCTCAACATCAAAGAAAATTTTCTTGTCCAAGATGTTTTTCTAAATGATATTTCACAGTGGTCCAGATTGCTTACTTAAGATTAAACTACTAATGCACAGAGGACATCCTCTGAGCTCAAGTATGAGTAATACTAATATTCTCAGATTTTTCTAGACTTCAGTTCAGCTCAGTTCAGTTGCTCAGTCTTATTTGACTCTTTGTGATCCCATGAATCGCAGCACGCCAGGCCTCCCTGTCCATCACCAACTCCTGGAGTTCACTCAGACTCACGTCCATCGAGTCAGTGATGCCATCCAGCCATCTCATCCTCTGTCGTCCCCTTCTTCTCCTGCCCCCAATCCCTCCCAGCATCAGAGTCTTTTCCAATGAATCAACTCTTTGCATGAGGTGGCCAAAGTACTGGAGTTTCAGCTTTAGCATCATTCCTTCCAAAGAAATCCCAGGGCTGATCTCCTTCAGAAAGGACTGGTTGGATCTCCTTGCAGTCTAGACTTCACAGATCCACAAGTGTTTTATCGGACTATCCATTTAAGGAATCGTAAGTCAACAGTAATAAACCAACTCTACATTTTTCTTACCCTGTTTATCAAAGAACACCGTGCTCCAATAGGAATGAAGCCTAGTTCAATGGGTATCTTATTCCCTTCAACTCTGCATAATAAATGTCACTGTTTAGTCTCTGTCTTTGACTCTTGTATGACCCACCTAAAGAAAATCTTGTATAAAAGTGGAAAACAGCAAACCCCAGCAGGAGCAGTGGTATTAGTGCTCAAGTAGACTTTATGGGAATAACTGTAATTGCTTATGGGACTGTTTACAGCCTTGCTAGAAACCTTAGTCCTCTTGAAACCCTAGATGAAAAAATTTGAATTATGTAAACATAAGAGGGGATTTCATGGATAAAGGTCTAGTTTATGTGTAAGGTTCTGGTCCCTGGACAGATGTGCAGCTAGCCCAAATTAACTGGCCATGTTTCCATTTTAAACATGTCCATTATTCTTCCCCCACCATAATATTACCAAATTCTTCCATCCTTCATGTCACTGGTGAGCCCTCTCATTGCTGCTTCTATTTCTTTTGGCTGTTCTACTGCACATACAAGCTTCATCATGTTCCCACTTGAATATGTAGGGAATTTCCATTTCTCACAGAACATCAGCTCCCTAGAAACCATCAACTTGGAACCATTTCTAATTAGTAAAGGCACAATTCTCCTTTATAAAGGAAACCAAAAGTGATGTTTGGAAGTTGAACAAACATTTTGTGTGCTAAGTCACTTCAGTTGTGTCCAAGTATTTATGACCCTGTGGACTGTAGCCCTCAGGCTCCTCTGTCCATGGGATTCTCCAGGGAAGGATACTGGAGAGGGTTGCCCTGCCCGCCCCAGGGATGGAGTGTGCTTCTCTTACATCTCCAGCATTGGCAGGCGGGTTCTTTATCACTAATGCCAACTTGGAAGCCCAAACAAGCATCTTTGGTATTCCTAAAAAGTGAATGCTGTACGTGCTACCAAAACCTAAGGGCGTTTACCCTGTCTAAAGAGTATATGGATTATGTACAAGCATGAATATGGTATTTTAGGACATATTTCCAATTTTCCACTATACAATTTGGATGGAAGTGTTAGTCAGTAACACAGGACAAGCTAAAAGTGTGAACACCACCCTCCTGGCTTGTTTTCCGCCCAAACTTCCACTAGCTTCCAGTGAATCCTGTCCCAGGGTAATCACTCAGCAAACCTGCAGAGCTGCTCAGAGATAGAACAGTGGGCTTCACCTCCATGAATCCAGCAGCCAGCATTCAGCAGGTAAATGCTGTGTGGGGATGCACCCAGAAAAGACTTAACAGCAGTTCAGTTCAGTCGCTCAGTTGTGTCTGACTCTTTGCGACCCCATGGACTGCAGCACACCAGGCCTCCTTGTCCATCACCAACTCCTAGAGTTTACCCAAATTCATGTCCATTTAGTCAGTGGTGCTGTCCAACCATCTCATCCTCTGTCATCCCCTCTTCCTCCAGCCTTCAATCTTTCCCAGCATCAGGGTCTTTTCCAATGAGTCAGTTCTTTGCATCAGGTGGCCAAAGTATTGGAGTTTCAGATTCAACATCAGTCCTTCTAATGAATATTCAGGACTGATTTCCTTTAGGATGGACTGGTTGGATCTCCTTGCAGTCCAACACCACAGTTCAAAAGCATCAGTTCTTTGGCACTCAGTTTTCCTTATAGTCCAACTCTCACATTCACACATGACTACTGGAAAAACCATAACCTTGACCAGATGGACCTTTTTGGCAAAGTAATGTCTCTGCTTTTTAATATGCTGTCTAGGTTGGTCATAACTTTTCTTCTAAGGAGTAAGCGTCTTTTAATTTCATGGCGGCAGTCACCATCTGCAATGATTTTGGACACCCCAAAATAAAGTCAGCCACATTTCCACTCTTTCCCCATCTATTTGCCATGAAGTGATGGTACCAGATGCCATGATGTTCGTTTTCTGAATGTTGAGCTTTAAGCCAACTTTTTCACTTTCCTCTTTCACTTTCATCAAGAGGCTCTTCAGTTCTTCTTTGCTTTGTGCCATAAGGGTGGTATCATCTGCATATCTGAGGTTATTGATATTTCTCCCAGCAATCTTGATTCCAGCTTGTGCTTCATCCAGCCAAGGGTTTCTCATGATTTACTCTGCATATAAGTTAAATAAACAGGGTAACAATATACAGCCTTGACGTACTTCTTTCCTGATTTGGAACCAGTTTGTTGTTCCATATCCAGTTCTAACCGTTGCTTCCTGACCTGCATACATATTTCTTAGGAAGCAGGTCAGGTGGTCTGATATTCCCATCTCTTGAAAAATTTTCCAGTTTGTGGTGATCCACGCAGTCAAAGGCTTTGGCATAGTCAGTAAAGCAGAGATAGATGTTTTTCTGGAACTCTCTTGCCTTTTTGATAATCCAACAGATGTTGGCAATTTGATCTCTGGTTCCTCTGCCTTTTCTAAATCTAGCTTGAACATCTAGAAGTTCACTGTCCATGTACTGCTGAAGCCTGGCTTGGAGAATTTTGAGCATTACTTTGCTAGCGTGTCAGATGAGTGCAATTGTGCGGTAGTTTGAACATTCTTTGGCATTGCCTTTCTTTGGGATTGGAATGAAAATTGACCTTTTCCCATCCTGTGGCCACTGCTGTGTTTTCCAAATTTGCTGGCATATTGAGTGCAGCACTTTCATAGCATCATCTTTTAGGACTTGAAATAGCTCAACTGGAACTCCATCACCTCCACTAGCTTTGTTCGTAGTGATGCTTCCCAAGGCCCACTTGACTTCACATTTCAGGATGTCTGGCTCTAGGTCAGTGATCACATCATCATGATTATCTAGATCATGAAGATCTTTTTTATATAGTTCTTCTGTGTATTCTTGCCACCTCTTCTTAGTACCTTCTGCTTCTGTTAGGTCCCTACCATTTCTGTCCTTTATTGAGCCCATCTTAGCAAGAAATGTTCCCTTGGTATCTCTAATTTTCTTGAAGAGATCTCTAGTCTTTCCCATTCTATTATTTTCCTCTATTTCTTTGCACTGATCACTAAAGAAGGCTTTCTTATCTCTCCTTGCTATTCTTTGGTACTCTGCATTCAAATGGGTATATCTTTCCTTTTCTCCTTTAGCTTCTTTTCTTTTCACAGTTATTTGTAATGCCTCCTCAAACAACCATTTTGCTTTTTTGCATTTCTTTTTCTTGGGGAAGGTCTTGATCTCCATCTCCTGTACAATGTCATGAACTTCTGTCTATAGCTCATCAGGCACTCTATCAGATCTAATCCCCTGAATCTGTTTCTCACTTCCACTGTATAATCTTAAGGGATTTTATTTAGGTCATACCTGAATGGTCTAGTGGTTTTTCCTACTTTCTTCATATGCACATAAATTCCTGGTTTTATAATATCTTCCCAGGAAGTCAGGAATAATTGGGTTTTTAGTTAAAGAAAATGAATCTATGCTCAAAATAATGTAATGCCTCAAAAAAGCAAAATCTATAAGGGGAAAACTACAGAAAAATACAGTTTAACAATCAATAGCTTACTTTGGTTAAATTGGCATAGTAAGTCAGTGCAATTTTGTAGTTAGAAGCACATCCTTTCACATTCTTAGAAATTAGAGTATTGTGATGTGAAACTGTTCACAGAGGGGATAGCCCTTTAGCCTTTTGTGACTTCAGAACTCAGAAAGATGAAGGTTAACCAGGATTTGATACTCAAGATAGTTACTTGCTCAACGCAGACTGGAGACAAACTCAGTCAGGAGACAGCTAAACATCTCATTTTTATTTACTTACAGAATTCTCAGAAAGTTCCTACTTGGACATCAGTGGTTTTCCACCTGGATGCACATCAGCATTATCTGAGAAGCTTAAAAAAATTATCAAACACCAGATCAATTAAACCTGGAGGTAGAGCCCAGAAATCAGTACTCTGCATTTTACTAGGTGATTTTGACTTGCAGCCAGACTACATTCCACTGATGTACCCTTTTCAGAAAGTTGTAGCATGAAGGCTATATCATATCTAGACAGTTTTTTTGTTTTTTCCAAATTTCACCAGTAAAAGATATTTATAGAAAAAGACACAGTTGTGCTTCTTCTAAAGATGCAACTTACCATTTCAAAAGTGCTGGTCCTTGGAGGTTGTCTGGAGCACTGGTTGAAGAGGAGCAAGTCCTAGTCTTGGCAGAGCAGGCAACGTTTCAGGCTTTGGCAGAAATGGAGAATGGCCAGATGCCTGTGAGTACCAGCATGATGCGCCCTGACACCAGATTTAATCCACAGTGAGTATTCATGAAGCTTGGGGCTGACACCAGCAGATGGGTGAGAATGACAAGAAGGGTGTACCACTTTTTCTTCTCACAGGCACTTCCAAAAACACCATGCTCTAGAACATGTGCAGCAATGTGTTCACCAGTGTCATGAAAGCTGAATTTCCGAAGCACTGGAGAGGGTCTCAAAGAATGCCTACTGTGCCTGGCCCCAGAGAATCAGACAGAGTATTTACAGAGGAAAATGCTCCACTCATGATTTCAAAGCCCACGCCAGAGATATAAGCCAGCAGTCCGTAGAGGGTGCTCTCACCTGGGTTTATCCTCTTCAAGCCCTCACTGGCTTAAAAAAAAAAAGGTTTATAACATGCAAACCGGCACATTTCTTGCATAAGGACAGACTAACACTCCAAAAATCAGGAGACATTTCCGCACTGGTCCATCTTTGATGTCAGCAATGACTGCTGTCATAAACCAAACAAGGGAGGAAAGCAGCAGAGACACCAACCAGAAGAACTCTGCGATGAGGAGAAAGTTGATGCGCAGTGGTGGTGGCCATGGTGAAGACGTAGAACTCGAGCACAGGTGCAAAGGCAAGTGCAGCCCAGAACAAGGCCGCCGTCATGGCAACCGTAGAAGCCTGCGGGCGGGGGTGGAGGTGTGTGTGGGGGGGTGATGGGTGGCTCAGCTGATCCGTATTCTTAATTAAGCCATATTAACACAGATGGTCTCAGCACTCATACCTTTTAATTGCTCTCACTCTTAAATACTTTGGGACGTTTATGTGTCCCAGTAGTTTCCAAGGACAGGTTCCAGAAAGGAGAGAGGATGCAGTTTTATAAAGCCTGACGATTGAAAGACGGAAGTATGGGCAGCGTTGAGAAAATGAGGGTAACAAAAATAAACTTACCTTTGTACAGTTTTGCTTGAGGTAAAGTTCTTGCTTCAGCCAACAGAATACTTAGTGAAACACAGGTTTGATCTTCCCTCCCAGAGAATCACTTGTAAAAATCAAGCACCGCTTTTTCTTTTTGATGTTTTAAATTGAGGTATAGTAGATGTACAATATTAGGTAAGTTATAAGTATACACCTGGAGAAGGCAATGGCAGCCCACTCCAGTACTCTTGCCTGGAAAATCCCATGGATGGAAGAGCCTGGTAGCCTTCAGTCCATGGGGTCACTGAGAGTTGGACAGGACTCAGCGACTCCCCTTTCACTTTTCACTTTGCTACATTGGAGAAGGAAATGGCAACCCACCCCAGTGTTCTTGCCTGGAGAATCCCAGAGACGGCAGAGCCTGGTGGGCTGCCGTCTATGGGGTCGCACAGAGTCGGACATGACTGAAGCGACTTAGCAGCAGCAGCAGACGATATCAATTAATTCAAGGTCTGGAATGAGATGGAATTGGATATAAATCCTTACCCTAAAAACCTTTTAGTTTTATGATCTTAAGTTGCTACTTAGATGTGAAGAGCTAACTCACTGGAAAAGACTCTCATGCTGAGAAAGACTGAAGGCAGGAGGAGAAGGGGAGAATAGAGGATGAGATTGTTGGGTGGGATCACTGACTCAATGAACATGAGTTTGAGCAAACTCTGGAAGCCAGTATGCTGCAGTCCATGGGATTGTAAAGAGTCTGACACGACTGAACAACTTAGTTGCAGCCTTAATTTCCCATATATAGATATTAGCTTCATTTTTTTTCACATAGACAATGGTGATCTTTTGTAGCCACTGGAAATAATTATGGTAAACAATAGTAGCAGTTACGTAAAACTGTCAGCCTAGTTCACAATGTGGACTCAGTAAATGTTAGATATAATTATTACTTTACTAAGTATAAAGTGTACTTTGGTGTTCATTTGAAGATGAGAAGCATAGAAACCTAGAATCAAAGAGTAGTAGAGTCCAGACAGACCATAGAGGTGTTCTGATTGGGCATCTTTATTTTACGGGAGAGGAAGCTGAAGACCAAAGTGAAGTGAAGTGAAGTGAAGTGAAAGTCGCTCAGTCGTGTCCCACTCTTTGCTCCAGGCAAGAATACTGGAGTGGATACCCTTTCCCTTCTCCAGGGGATCTTCCCAACCCAGGGATTGAACCTAGGTCTCCTGCGTTGCAGGCAGATTCTTAAAGAGGGCAAGTAATACCCAGGGTGAAAACACCAGTTAGTGGAAAAGGCAGGCATCACGTTTCCATGGCTTGCCTTGCAGCCAACATGTGCCTGTGAAGGACAACTGTGGAAGACACGCCTCTGGGCCTCTGGTTGATAGCCACTTGTACAGTCTTTTGTTCACTCTAGATGGTTAGAACCTGGTCTAATGTGCAGCATTTTCAGAGGAGAATTGAAAGCAGTCTGACATAATTTGACTCCTGGAGCTCAGATCTTTTAGTTTATTGGGCACAGTCTCATTACTTGGCAATAACTGATGTCTTTAGAGTGTGAAGTAAATATTTAAGATTTAAATAAGCCCTATGTGAATGCTACGCTCCTCATTTGTTGACAGATTCTTCCCATACCCAGCAACTATTCCAGCAGCTTCTCTTGCCAAGGAAATACCAGATATTGTTGAAAGAAAAAAACAGCTGCAAATATAAAAAAACCTGGCTTTTTGAGGGGCTTTCCAAAATAAATGGTTGAAGAACCTAGAAAGTGATTTTACAGGGATGTAAAACAATCCTTTAAGCAATTTTAACTTTTAGTCTTAAAAATTTTATTCAGCACATCCTTTTGTATGAAGTACTGTAGGTAATTTAAAGACATGTTATTTTTTTGCCTTTGAGGTACTAACAATTTAGTAGGAAAAATAGCGTGTAAGTAAATTAATCAAAAGTTACATAATAAAATGCAAATCAAATAACATTTGAAGATGAACACTGGAGGGCATTGGTAGGCAGAGCCTGACGAATTACCGAATGAATGGTGCAGGGGATGTTTGTTCATTTTGCTTTCCCCCTTCTTTCAGGACACTGCCTGATTCTGGTCTAGGATTCATCTTTCCCTTGCAATCTTGGGGCTCTGTAACTACAGGAGCTCTGCATTTCTCTAGCCCAGATGTGATCTTGTGAACCAGGTCATACTCACCAGCCTGTCTTCTAGAGTGACTTAAGGATTGAAATTGTGGATAAAATTGTTATCCTCTTTGGCTGACAATTGCTGATCTCTGCTGAGCCATGAATCTCCAGCCTTCTAGTCAATTCTCATGGGTTAGCTGGGATTAAACTCCTTTTCTTCATGGGTTCACTAGATTTGGTGTATATGGTAATGGCAGCTTGAAGGGAAAGGAGTTGCCACTTTGCATATATGTGTCAGGGAAAAGAGAAGGTGATATTTGAGTGGGACCTAGAAAAGGGGTGGGGGTAAGTAACTAAGGATTTTCAGTTTGGGGACACCCTATTATTTCTAATTCTAGACCACTATCAGAGCAATTTCTGTAGTTTGTGAACTAATTAGAAAGCTGTTCACAAATCTTGAGAATTCAATGCTTTGCTAAGTGCAAACCCAGGGCAGTAGAGTTGGAAAATACTTCAGGACTGGTTAGGTTAAAAAATGGAAAAGACTGGGTTACAGGTGTCACTATTGTAATACAATTGAGATGAGGTTTATTTCTACTCTCAGAGCCACTGTAGTGGTCTCTTCTCACTATGTGTAAGTCTCTGTTTCTTATTTTGCTTCTATGATAATCCACATCTAAGAGAATAAATTCATTCTGTAGCTTATCAAGATTCAGTAAAATCTAATCTATACTTTCTTCACTGAACAGAGTATTCGAAAAATCATATTCTCTCTCATTCAACAATTGTTGTTAATATTTGAAACCAGATATGGTGCTTGTAAAGAGCTCTCAGACACTACTGAATGTAATTCCCCAAATTCACTTTACATGCAAAACTGTTGTATAGTTTGATTAAATAATGTCTGTGAAATTCTGTCTGGAGATACAAATGCTTCCTAAGCCAGGAAGAGACAAATACCAATATTCTGCGCTAGAATTTGGTCCAATTTCACTCCAAAAAAACAATTTTGCTGTTAACAAAATGGAAATGTTCTGAAGAACTGGGAAAAGGAAAAGGGAGAGATTAGTAAGGTCCAGCTCCCCCCTTTCTCTTCTAAATGTATCATTTTATTTTTCTAAACTAAGCTCTTCCTAAATTCCAGAAGAGAAAAACATTTTTTCGAAAGCATGATTTTTGAAGGGAAAATAGGTGCATTTTGTGCTTCTGCTTGTGGAATTAAAATACTTCCTACCTCGATTTTTATAGCAAACTGGTAATGCCCACATTTGAATTTATGGCAAACCTTAGAACATAACACTATACTTGTTTTGCTTTTATTCCTCACTGGATGGGCAGATTTTTAAAACATGAGGTAAATCAAGTGGGAAGATTAAAATCAGATGGTTCTGCATAGACTATCAGTAATGAGGGTAAAACTGGCATTCGTCCATCTGCTTATTTGATTATACATTTGTACTTATTTTTAAAGGCTAAACTAGAGGAGTTGGAAAGTGTTACTGAAGTCCACAATGGAAAACCTTTCCTAGTCATGTTCATAGTGAATTCTGAATCTTTAAAATGCAATGGCCAGACCGTGTTGGGATATATGATCAAGTAGGCTTTTCTTTCCTCAAGGACTTTATTTAAAAATGTATGTGGCAGAGGCTTCTCATTTAGCATATCTAAGGGAGCTCTTTGGGAATTTTACCATTGTTTTCTTGTGTTGCCATGGGAATGTCCATTTTTATATCTTCAGAGAGATACTGTTTTTCAGTGCGGTAGAGCAGAGAGAAAGTGGGCCTTATATTTAGGAAACAGTGTGTTCTACCCTGGCCTTAACTCCTTATGAGCTGTACCACTGTAGGTAAATGATTCAAGCTCTCCAAGCCTCAGGTTTTTGTTTTTTAAATGAAATTAATTTTTATTCTGAAGGGTTATTCTAAGAATTAAAAGTGATGAGTGCATCAGAAGATGTTTACTATGTAATAGTATTATTATACTGATGTGATTGTGAAAAGGCATCTTAACATGCATTTCCTGCCTGACTCCAGGCTTGCATCTCTCTTAGACAGCTTTCAGTCTTTGTCAGCTCAGTCTCTGGATATATTGGTGATATAAAATCAAAAAATATACTAGAGAAGGAAGTGATCTGACATGTAAGGATAAAGGGCTGAAATAGAGAGTTGCCGTTTTATTTCAAATTGCTGAGAATGTTGGAGGTGCAGATGGCAACTTGGGTGAGTGTCAGAAAGAGTTTGGTGTTTGTTGAGGTGGGGCCCTAGCGCAGTGCTGTCCAGCAGAACTTTCTGCAGTTACGGAATTGTTCTCTACTTGAAATGTCAAACAACTTCACCAATAGCAACATGTGACTGTTGAGTACACAAATGTGGATTGTGTGAACTGAGGAACTTCTATATCTCATTTAATTTAATTAATTTAAATTTAAATAGCCATATATGGCTAGTGGCTACTTTATTGGACAGCACAATGCCAGAAACTCTAGGGGATATGAGAGACTGAGGAAAGAAAGGTAAGGAGAGCAGGTTTTAACAAGTATTGTCATGAATTGCGAATCAGATCCTTAATATTTCTTGAGAGATGTAACCAAAAAATTGAAATTCATTTGAAAGTAGTTCTGAGAGCCAGATTACACATAAATATAGATAGAGATATAGATATATAGCTATGACTCACAGCAGAGGATAGGACACACGGGGCCCTGACTACATGGCTACATATGGGTAGTAATAAAAATTTCCTTTCATTAACATGATAACTGAGGGTTTTTATAGATGTAAAGCTCATAAGGAAAGAGGTTATTTATATAAACTTTTTTATTTTAAATACACAGCTATACCCATACTTCTCATCTAGAACTCAAACTGTTATATAAATAAGTCTAAATATTTGATATAGAAAATTAGAGCTAATTATCTATGGACTTCCTATTATGTAGCAGGATTTGTTTTCTCAAATGATGATGACAACTGCCAGCACTTCCAGGACCATTTTATCTCTAGGAGCCCAACAGATGAGTCTTGAAAGCTCATGAACCTTCATAAATGCATAATATTGTGTGTGTGTGTTTTGGGGGTGAAGAATCTATATTCATTTTGTATTAGATATTTATCCTTTTAAATTTCCCTCATATTCCTGGGAAATGACAGCATTGTTCACTTTTCATTGCTGAACCTAAAAATACCAGACAGATGCAGAGCTGGAGTTGTGAACACTGGTCCCTTTATCACTGGATTGGAGATGAAAACATGAGGGGAGGGTACGTGGGGAGCACTCTGCTGGTGGTGGCAGGCATAGCAAGAGTCAGTCCTGACGTCATGGAGGATGTCAGAGAGGCCCCAGGGCTGTCCTTACTGGCATGGATACTGCAGAAAGATTTTGGATGGAGTTTCTGTTTGTCTAATCCCAAAGCTAAACCCAGAAATTCTGTGAGCTACCCAATATCCACTTACTGAATCAATATTTCACTTAAAAACACTTAAAGTTGGCAGAATAGACTTTTGTGACTTGTAACTAGACTCCAACTGATACAGATACTCAAAAGGGTCTGTAACCCTAAAACGATTAAGGATTATCTCATAAAACTGCATTTATTATTGACCACCACAAATGATACAATGAAGACAGAATCACAAAAATCCAGAGCTGGAGAAAAGGTGTATTCTTTCAATGACAGCTACCATTTTTTCAAGAATATAAACTGCATTAAAATGTTGACAGGAAAAAAGAACAGTGGTAAGGCTTGCCTATATACCTTTAATTTGTAAAGGAGAATACCAAACTTCCAAATGATCTCCATTATGGTGAAGACCTTAGTTATGAAAGAACCTATTCTATCTAAAGGCTTATAATGCCAGGAGTCTGGTACATGCCTTCTGCCCAAATACGTGAATCCAGTGACACTCAGCATTCTCCATCATCCTCTTTCTCTCCCCAGAGTTGATCAGCAATGTTTCCAGTCAATACTATGACATCCTATCTAAAAATTCAAAGTATTCAAATATACTTTGAATTCAAAGATCAAAATCAAAGATTCATATATTAATCTCAGCCTACAGACTTGTAGAAATCAATACAAATATATAGATTAACTCTTGGAAATTGATATGAAATAAGTGGATTATGAAAGTACAATTTTCCTCTGCATATTTTAATGGGAGTTCAGTTAAACGAAGATTGTGCTAGAATTTTAATGATGCTGGATAGTTTTATCTTGGGGCTAAAAGTCCAATATACAATCCCTTCTTTACGAACAGAATAATGGGGTTTTATTAAAGCAAATATATTCTTCCATCACTTGCTCTATGTTTATAGAATGTCACTGAATAGTCAACATATAAATCAGGAAAGGAATAATGAGCATTCCTTTCTTTTCACATAATGAAAGTTCTCAGTTGCCACATACTTTTTGTTTAATTATGAATAAATTCAGAGATGTGTGCTATATTTATAATTAAATCCATTCTGCATTCATGTTCTCACACATATTATAAACTAAAGTCTCTTAATATTCTCATTATCTCCCAGAATAGTAAAGAAGAACCTCATGAAACTTGGAAAATGATTTTTCTGTCTTTAAAAATTTGTTGTGAAAATTTCAAAATGTACAAATAAGTAGAGTCAATGGTCCTGTGTGCCCTTGTATTAATTACACAGCTTTTGTGATTGCCAATAGTCAGCGGTATTTGTTTCATGTCTTTTCCCCATCCTGGCCACCTTACCCTGCTTTTTCTTCTTTTTGGCTGGAGTAGTTTATAATAAATATGAAATATGATGTCATTTTACTTCTCAATATTTTAATATTAATTTGCAAAAATTTTGGATATTTTCTAATATTGCCACAATGGCAATTTTATGCTTAAAATTAATAAGTAATTCCCTAATATTATTTAATACCCACCCCATATTCAACTTTCACTGATTTTCTTCAAAATGTCTTTTTATAGTTTGTTTAAATTAGGATCTAAACAAGACAGTTCATTTGTTGTTTATGGCTATTATTTATCTTAAGCCTCCTTCCCCCCATCTCCCTCGCATTCATCTTATTTTTTTCAGGCCATCGGCATACTGAAGAAATATGACCCACTTCCTGGATTTGACTATTGCTTCTTTGTGGTGCAGTTTAACTTCTTTGTCATATTCTGTAGACTTAAATTTAGATCTAAAGTCAGATTCCAATTTTTTTTTACCAAAACTCTTAAGTGGCATGTGTACTTCATTTGCCCATAATGTGCCACTTTTATGATACTAAAATTAATTCATGACTTTCACGTGATGACACTCTGATCTTTTCAGCATATCCCTTAATAAGTTTGGCATCTATTGATGACCATTCTCTGAATCAAATTTTTATAAAATGTGATTCTACTGAAACTCCAGTACTTTGGCCACCTCATGCGAAGAGTTGACTCATTGGAAAAGACTCTGATGCTGGGAGGGATTGGGGGCAGGAGGAGAAGGGGACGACAGAGGATGAGATGGCTGGATGGCATCACTGACATGATGGATGTGAGTCTGAGTGAACTTCGGGAGTTGGTGATGGACAGGGAGGCCTGGCGTGCTGCAATTCATGGGGTTGCAAAGAGTCGGATACGACTGAGCGACTGATCTGATCTGATCTGATTCCTTTTGTAGTTGTTAGCTAGGATTTTCCTTACAGAAAATTTCCCCTCATCCATCAATGCTTTGTTGTTATTCTGCTAGTTCATTTCAAAAAGGCCTGATTATTTTTAATGATCACTCTTCAGAGGTAAAAGCTGGAGTCAGAAGGTGATTCTGTGATGCAACACCAATCTCCCTGCAGGACCGAGACACTCACTAACCCAGCTGTGGGGGAGTTTGGATGCTGCCAGATCACAGTTGAACCCGTCTTAGTAATGTCCTCAGTGGAGGACTTGTCTTACTCAAGGCCTTGCTGGGGACAGCTAGACTCAATGACTGGTCACTGGTTTGGGGAGTGAGCAATGTCTTGACCTATTCTCCCTAAATTATGACAAATCTAAAAGACCATTCCAGCTCCCACACAAAATACCTAAACACAAGGATAAACTAAACTTTTTATCATGTTGAAGAAGAGTTATGGTGATTCCAACAAATGGCTTATTTGAAATTTCCTATAGTACTAATCACACAATAGCATGTTTGCTTACAATGCATTATGCTCTGTTGTATTGATTTGGTAATAACAAGTGCATGAGCAAAATCATAATTAAACCAGAAGGAAAGTGATCTGTAGTACATAATTGATAAGATAAAGTAATAAGAAAGTAATCTTACATATGAAGGAGTGTATAATGATGCATGTACAAAAGAATCACTCCTTTCAACACTGTTTATTTGTATTTCTTTATCATAAATATGAATATTGTTTATTATGTTATATTTGGTTTAGTGCAGCACTCTTTTGATAATAATATGGCATTCTACTAGGTGGAATTCTCTATTTACAAGCATATCTATATTTTTAATAATAAATGTAAAATTAATGTTAGGAAGGATGTGAATTTGAGTCTTCATAGACAAGTTAGCATTATTGGCAATGTCATTTTAATTCCAAGAGCCCCCTACTTTTTTGTCCTTCCATTATAATCGGCAATAATATAGGGCAATTGTTTCTAAAGTCCTTCATAGACCAGGTTCACCCACCCCTCCAACTGTACCAATTTCTACCATGGTGAGAAGTAGGACAAAACAAGAAACAGACAAAAATAGGTGGCACTTCTGCTTCAGTCAGAGCAGTTCCACTTTTTACTTGTTTATATATGAGCATTTCACTCAAGCTTTCATTTTAAAAAATGTTCCTGTGCTAACATCATTGTGAAAACTATTAATAAAGGGTATAGGCACTATAAGACATATTTAAATAAACAAAACATACAATTGTATGGATGTGAGAGTTGGACTGTGAAGAAAGCTGACACCGAAGAATTGATGCTTTTGAAGTGTGGTGTTGGAGAAGACTCTTGAGAGTCCCTTGGACTGCAAGGAGATCCAACCAGTCCATTCTGAAGGAGATCAGCCCTGGGATTTCTTTGGAAGGAATGATGCTGAAGCTGAAACTCCAGTACTTCGGCCACCTCATGCGAAGAGTTGACTCATTGGAAAAGACCCTGATGCTGGGAGGGATTGGGGGCAGGAGAAGGGGACAACAGAGGGTGAGATGGCTGGATGGCATCACTGACTCGATGGACATGAGTATGAGTGAACTCCGGGAGTCGGTGATGGACAGAGAGGCCTGGTGTGCTGCGATTCATGGGGTCGCAAAGAGTCGGACACGACTGAGCAACTGAACTGAACTGAACTGAACCATTGATTGACTCAGAAAATATTGAAGGTTTAAAAGATTTTCTATCTTTCTACCTTCTGTACTGCAAAAATGCATGTATATCTCATGTTTGCTGGAACTCTGTTGAATTTCACCTTGAGCCTTATTAGAAAATTAATAGTCCCTTTTTCTCTGGTCAAAATGGTTCTGTGAATATGGTGCAGTGCAATCATACTCAATTGTATATTGAAGGAAAATCAGTATTTTCATAAAAATATCTCAATAAACTATGATATTTTAGTACAATTAATGTTAAAGTATTTTAGTACATTGATATTAAAGTACAATTCAAGTACTTTATATAGAATGAAATGACAGAGTATACTGGATTAGAAAACATAGCAAACTCTGTGCCTATTATCATTAGCTCAGATTTTCTGCTGGATGTAGAGGACCTGATCTGTTTCCTATTTAGCTTTAATTTGCCACTTTTACCTTTTCTTAAAAAACCTCTTTTTCATGTAAATTTCCCATCCAAAACCCTAGTTCTGAATCCTGATTCGTCTAAATGAGGATGAGCACTCGGGACACACCTAATGACTCTCATTGGTACATGCAGTGCAGGTTTGCCCAGTTCAACAGAATGAGTATCTTATGTTTTCCAACTGGGGGGGATGTTTTCTTCGCCTCCTGTAGAATGTAATTAAGGAAGCCCCTTGCTCCAGTTCCTGTTCCCTGCCAGCCACGAACAAAAAGTACACCAGTCTCCAAGGGAAGAGAAAACCAAGGCCCGCAGAACAGAAAATGGAAAGAGCTTGTACCCTTGTTAGCATCACCAGACTGCTGAATTGATCTCTAGACTTGGCTTATGCAACATAACAAATTTTCTTATTGTTTGCTGCTGCTGCTAAGTCATTTCAGTTGTGTCCGACTCTGTGCAACGCCACAGACGGCAGCCCACCAGGCCCCGCCGTCCCTGGGATTCTCCAGGCAAGCACACTGGAGTGGAAATGGAGTTGCCATTTCCTCCTCCAATGCATGAAAGTGAAAAGTGAAAGTGAAGTCGCTCAGTCGTGTCCGACTCTTAGCGACCCCATGGACTGCAGCCTACCAGGCTCCTCCGTCTTAATTGAGGTTCCTGTTATTTTCAGCAAAACCTCCCAAAGCATGTCCCTTCAAAACCCCACCAAACAAACAAAAAATGGCATTACGGGTATAAATATAGAAGGCAGTTCATTATATTTTTTAAAATCCTAGATTTTACACGGGAATTCTTTTAATCCTATTTTGGGTTTAAACTCAGCTCTGAGCAAACATGTTTTCTGGGAATTCTGGGGAGACCATTGTGCTGGAATTTAGTGTTGTCAGGAAGAAGCGGAGACTCATACGAGTGGGACCCTGGAGCCCTGCTTCTACCTATTCTGTCCTCTTGCCTGGTTCCTTCTGTCTTTATTCCACTTGACTGTCCAGTCCCTGACATCCGGCTTGCACCTTGCATTGTTTGCTCTCATTAACACTGGTCCCATCAGTGAGCACACAACTCTATTGCATGCCAAAGTTTTTTATGTTTTAATTTATTCGATGACTCAGGGGTTTTAAGATATGAATTGGCTCTCTGTTGTCAATAAGACTGGGGGCAATTTTAGATAATGCAGTAGGAAATAAAGCAATAGGTAGATACATTTGCTGTAGCTTAAGTAATATCAACAGTGGGGAAAACAATAAGAATCACTGAAGGGATGAATAAGATAATAAGGTGTACCTGTGGAGCTGAGAAATAGCTTCCTTTCCAGACAATTTATTCTTGTTCAGACTAGTATAGTTTAAAAGTATATACAATTTTTCTTAAGAAAATCTACTAAGAAAATGTATGGGCATGAATTACACTGCCTGCTTCCTACTGCATTGTTTAGCCATATCCTCTGCCCTGGAAGGAAGGACCACCAGCCCCTTCCTCACCTGTTTTGCTTCCTTTACATGTGCCATCTGTATACTCTCGGCCATTCTCATGACTTCAGAGCCTCTATTCAATGACATTCTCTATTGACTAGCATTTCTATATCATTATTAGTGAAATGTATAATTAATGTTAGGAAGCAGGAGCAAAATCAAAATCAAGCTGGAAATCGTGACTTCAAATCTTAGGTTTAGCCAAGATGTTTCCCCAGCTCAAGATGCATTTACTCAACTGTTCATAGGACACTTCTCCAGAATTCCTGCAAGCAATTCATTTTTGTCATGTCCCAAACAGAACTTACTATTTTTTTTCCCAGAAACTAGCTCTTTCATTCCTTCCCCAAGCAAGCATTTACTGAATATTTAATGTATTCCAGGCTTTGTCTTAAGAGCGCCAACCGTCCAGAGGTACAGAATAGTGAGGAAAATAATACACAAAATGATAACTATAATGTTATTGGTAATGCAAAGTTAGTTACAGGATGGGATGTGTGATCTTGGACACTCTGCATGACCTGTCTGTGTCTCAGTTTATCTGTAAAATGGAGCCAATAGAACCTTCTCAGAGACTGAATGTGAAGATTAATTCAGGCACTGTATATGAAGGGCACAGACCACACTAAGCATTCAGTAAGTATTAGCTATTGTGATTATTATTATTAGTTACATCATACAGAAACTGCAAACTAAGCCTTAAACATAATGCTTAATGGTGAAATATTAGTTATTCTACCATTATTATTATTTAATATTTTTCTGGGAGTACTTGCAAATGCAATTAAATAGGAAGAAGATGAAATATAAAAATGAGAAGGAAAGAAGCGAATGACAATTATTTGTAGATGATTTGACTACTGTCTTTTTCAGCTCAGGCTGTCATAACAAACTACCATAGATGGGGTGCCTTAGCAATAGAAATTACTTTTCTGATGATTCTGGAGGTTGAAAGTAAGAGATCAGGGTTCTAGTGTGGTGGAGTTCTGGTGAGAACTTGCAGATGGCCTGGCTGGTAAATGGCCACTTTCCTGCTGTGTCCTCACAAGGCTGAGAGACTAAGGAATCTCTGCAGTATCTCTTCCTATAAGGACACTAATCTCGTCACGAGATTAGTCATGACCTCATCTAAACCTAATTACCTCCCAAAGGGCCCACCTCCACATAGCATCACATTGGTAGTGAGGGTTTCAACATATGAATCTGAGGGGAATACAATTCAGTCCATAACTATTGTATATAGGGAAATTCCAAATAATCAGATGATCAAAGAATAGAAGCAATAGGTAAGAACTTTCTAAAGTAGCTGACTACAATATTAAATGCAAAAGGCAATAGTTGTACAATATATAAAACCCCCAAAACTTAGTGGAAGGATTACATTTATAATAACAACCGATAATATAAAATATCTTTAAATAAACCTTACCAAAATTTATAAAATCTATGTAAAAATAAATTGCTTCTGAGAGCCCAAGACAATCTGACCATATGTAATGATATATACTTTGTTCTTAAAGAGAAAGATATTATTGTAAAAATACCAATACTGCATAAATTATAAGTTTAATATGGACCCAATAAAAATGTAACATATTGATCTTTGGTCTAACTTAAAGTTCATATGGAAAAAAAAAAAAGTAAAGTAGCCAGGAAAATTAGAAAATGTAACATAAAGCAGGACTAGTTATACTGGACACTAAAATGTGCTTATTTTATTTAATAGATATTTGATAGTATTTACTGTGTGCCATATATGTATTAAGTGCCTTATATATATTAAATATTATCATGTAATAATCCTTCAAAGAGGAAGTGATTGCTTTCCCCATTTTATAGACAAGAAAACAGGCACAGAGAGGTCCGGTAATTTCCTCAAGATCTCACAGTTTGTAAATTGAAAGAACCAGATTTCACACCCAGGTAATCTGGCTCCAGATTCTATGCTCTTAACCCGGGCACTGTGCTACAATAAGTAAAAATTTTGGTATGAGCTCGAGAATAAACATAAAAATAGAGGAAATGAAACTGTGAAGAAACAGACATGTGTACATATGAAAATTTAGTCTATAATGAAGTACACATTTTAAGCAAGGGGAAGTGATAGATTATCCAATAAATTGTGTTAAGAAAATTAGAAAAAAATAAAGGTGGATCTTTGCTAATTTTTTCCACCAAATTCCATGTGGGTCAAAAGTTAACTGTAAAAATAAATTGAAACCATAAAAGTAAATGCCGTAAGAAAATACATAAAATTGTTTTAAAAAGCATATGTAGTCAAAAGTAACAAATTTTATCCTTTTAAATTTTGCTCATTTTGCATTTTAAAACTTTTAAATTGTGAGCTATAATATGGAAAAGTATACAAACATAGTTTACAGCCATTTCAGAGTTGAAATCTAGAGATATTAACATGCATCCTTATCAGTCATTTATTTTTACACACATACTTTATCTTTTGATCAGTATTCCTTCTTGTAGCTTTCAATTTTCATCTAGGATCAATCGTTAACTGCTTAACTAACATTTTTTAGAATTTTATTTAATGTGGGTCTTTTGGTAACACATTTTTGTTTTTGTGTGTCTGGAAATATTTTTACTTCAAATTCATTCTTTAAAGATATTTTTACTGTATATAGAGTTCTAGTTTTGTAGTTTCTTTTTGTACATTTATTGTCTTCTGGCTCCTTTCATGTCTCATAAGATGGCTATCAAATCTATTGTTCCTTTGAAAATAATCTATACAGCCATAACTTGTTTTATTATATCAATGTTTCACTTTATTGCACTTTGCAGATATTGCATTTTTAAAAAGTTAAAGGTTTGTAGCCACTCTGCATCAAGTCATTTTTGAAATAAATAACATTTGCTCATTTAGTGTCTCTGTGTCACATTTTGGTAGTTCTTGCAATATTTTAAACTTTTTCACTATAGTTATACTTTTTTGGTGACCTTTGATCAGTAAATTTTGATGTTACTAGTATGACTTGCTTAAGCCTCAGATAATGGTTAGCACTTTTTAGCATAAAGTATTTTTAAATTAGGGCTTCCCTGGTGGCTCAAACAGTAAAGAGTCCACAGGTCTGTACATTTTAAAAGACATAATGCTATTGCACACTGAATATATTATAGTATAGTGTAATCATAACTTTTAAATGCACTGGGAAACCAAAAAATTTGTGACTCGCTTTATTGAAATATTTGCTTTATTAAGATCACCAGGAACCGAACCTGCAATATCTTCCAAATACTTCTGTATTAGTTGCAATTGTTGTTGTTCAGTCGCTAAGTCGTGTTTGACTGTTTGTGACTCCATGGACTGTAGCACACCAGGCTTCCCTGTCCTCTATTATCTCCCAGAGTTTACTCAGATTCATGTCCATTGAGTTACTGATTCTATCTAACCATCTCATCCTCTGCTGCCCTCTTCTCTTTTTTGCCTTCAACCTTTTTCCCAAGATCAGGGTCTTTTCCAATGAGTTGGTTCTTTGCATCAGGTAGACAAAATATTGGAGCTTCAGCTTTAGCATCACTCCTTCCAATGATTATTCAGGGTTGATTTCCTTAAGGACTGTCTCATTTGATCTCCTTGAAGTCCAAGGAGATCAGTTAGTTTGCAATTGCTACGTAACAAGTTACTGCAAACTTAGTACCTTAAAACAAGAAACATTTATTATCTCACAGTTCTTGTGGGTTAGGGTCAAACAAAGTTGAGCCAGATTTTTCTTCTCATTGGGACTGCTCTCAGTTGCTAGAGGCCATCAGGTTCTTGCCATGTGGCCATCTCAAAACATGGCAGCAGCTTACTTACTGAAGGCCAGAAGATTCACTCTCCACACTCTGCTACTAGTGAGTCATATAACATATCATAATCACTGGTATGGCTATCCCACCACCATTGAGATGTGATATAAAGCTAATCAAGGGAGGACTATTCCATCATATTCACAGATCTCTTTCGATGAGGGGTGGGGGGTGGACAGATTATACAGGATGTGTATCTCAGTGGGTAGGAGTCTTGGGAGTCATCTGAGAATTCTGCCTACCACAGCAACTTTTAAGATTTCTTGTCTTTTATTTTCATTGGTCTCATTATGATATATCTAGATATGAATTTCTTTTTATTTATCCAACTTAGAGATCATCAGTCTTTAATCTATGAATTATACAGTTTGTCTAATTTTGAAAAATTCTTAGGCATTATCTTCTAATATAGTTCCTGATCCATTCACTTTTTTGCTTTCCTTTCGAAACTCCAAATTTCGTATATAACATGCTTTCATTATATCCCTTTTGTCTCTCAGCACTTTTCTGTGTTTTCTAATCTTTGTCTTCATTCTGGATATTTTACTCTGAGCTATTTTCCAGTCCATGAATTGTTTCTTCAGTCATTTATTGAAACCAAACATTGAGTTCTTAATTTCTGTTATTACAAGTTTTGGTTGTGGACTCCCATTTGGTTCTTTTTCATACTGGATGTGTAATTTTTTATAGTTTTAAATCTTTTGTCACAACTTTTCTTAGTTCTTGAATGCAGTCACTTTAAAGTCTGTGCCTGATAATTCTACTTTATGGAGCCCCTGGAGATCTGTTTTCACTGTTTTTCATTCATGATGTTTTCTCATCTCATGTATCTCCTCATTCATGGTGCATCGTCACTGATGGTACACTTGATACGATATTTAAAACTTGTTTGTGGAAATCATTTGAATTCTAGGGTAATATTTTCTTCATACAAGAGAAATGTTTCTTCTGATTCTTCTAGCCTCAGTTCAATAGCAATTTCAGATATTTTTCAATTCAACATGATGCAAAGCTGGTCTGTAGTCTCTGCCAACTGTTGTTCACCTCTGGCTCTTCCTGATTATTAGGGTATAGCCCTTCAGGATTCCTACCTAAAGAGATCTGGACTTTCATACTCAGCTATTATACTTCAACTCTTGCTCCCTAACTTTATCAAGCTTTCAAAGGTGCCACTTAGCCTTTCAGCTGCATCAGCAAAGGCAAAAGTGATCTCAAATGATGGGCTCATATCTCTCAGTTTCACTGCTTCCCTAGGTGCTGGGTCACCAATTCTTTACTATTTTTAGCTTTTCCATGCTTTCAAGTATATGTTTTTAATTGTAGTCACCTTTTCTAATTCTCAATAAGAGGCTGATCCAAATTACCTAATACACTGTTTTTGAAAGTAAAATTCCTCAATTTTTATTTTATGAGACTTTTGCATTTTTATTTATCTTATGAGATTTTCAACTCAGGAAGTTTTTCCTTTGGAGATGACAAATATTCAACTTTTTAAAAATGTTGCTTTTACATGTTTTATTTAATTTATATATCTATATCAATCTGTCTCTATATGTATTATTTCTACATTCTATTTCCAATCAATATTTGCGTATGTAATTCTTTGTTTATTACTCATATATACACCTGAGGGAAACTAAATTTATCATTCTATTAAAATCCCAAATAGTACTGATTTTTTCTTTAGTTAAATCTGAAATTACTTAAATAAAATGAGAATATGTAAGGCTAACCAAGGAATTACTACCAGAATATAATGAAAACATGCTCTCTAATAGATAAGTTAGTTGCTTAAGCTAATGACTAGAAATTTATACACATTTTTTTTGTCCACATTTTTTTAGTTTTATATTAGAATGTGATGTATTGCAACACTTCTACAGACTATGGAGACTGCTTTCAAGATTGATGAACCAAGATTAAAAGTAAGGATAACAAAGAGTTTAGTTCAGGATCCTGTTTAATTGATTTTAATATATTCAAATTGAATATATTTTTGATTCTCCTCTGTTGCTGCCTTAAGCAAAAATAATGAGAGAAAAAAGTTTTTGGAAATAAGAAAGCAGGTCAAATAGTTTTAGGCATTAGCTTTGTGTACTTGTGGCTATCTCTGTAGGTATTTTCTGGAAATGAAATGAAAAGTACCATTATTTTGATAAAACTCCAACTTCAAACACATTAATCTTATTATATAAGGGTCGAGTTACAAAAAATCATTGAGGTTTAATATAGATGTATGACAGGTAGATATCACTCATCTAGAACTCTGTGTGTGTTCACACACTCGTGTGCACACATGAGCCTGTATGTTTATGTGGTAGCATCTGGTGAGGGCAGATGCCAAGGGGAGATGTGTGGATAGAGTATAGTTTAGGGTCCATGGAGAATTGAAGGCATAAAATATTCTTGTTTCTCTGTGACTCAATAATTCATAGTAATCAAAACAATTCATAACCAGAGGTACCACTGACATTTTCTGAAGTGATCGAATTTAACATTTGGGTAAATTTATCTCCACTCTCTTGACCTCTGATTTAGATATTGTACAGAATAGTTTAAGTCAGACCTGGATTTTCATCCCAGCTCCACTGGTTCCTGCTGAATGATTCTAGGAAAGTTTTATTACCCTTTTGTGTCTCCTTTTCTCATTTGTAAAATGTCAATAATAATAGCACATAGCACATGGAATGGTTGGCAAAACTGAATGAAATAATATACGTTAGATGCTTTACAATGCACTGGTCTAACCCCTTGGTTCTAAAGAGTAAAAATCTTAGTTACTGAGGTACTAAGTTCTATTTCAAAGGTTTTATACCATTCAGAGTAGAATTCAAACTTGGGGCAACTGACTCCTAGAAGTGACTATATCTTCTATATGCAAAAATTATATAAATGAATACATAAGAAAGTTAATGTTTTAAATAAACTTTACAGATAATAGATAATACAGATTATAAAGATAATACAGATAATAGTTTGGCCCCAGTAAATAACAGGGAGGGAACACAGCCCCACCCATCAACAGAAAATTGGATTAAAGATTTACTGAGCATTCCAGATCCCAGATCGGTTGCTCAGTCATGTCCGACTTTTTGCGACCCCATGAATCGCAGCACGCCAGGCCTCCCTGTCCATGACCAGCTCCCAGAGTTCACTCAGACTCATGTCCATCGAGTCAGTGATGCCATTCAGCCATCTCATCCTCTGTCGTCCCCTTCTCCTCTTGCCCCCAATCCCTCCCAGCATCAGAGTCTTTTCCAATGAGTCAACTCTTTGCATGAGGTGGCCAAAGTACTGGACTTTCAGCTTTAGCATCATTCCTTCCAAAGAAATCCCAGGGCTGATCTCCTTCAGAATGGACTGGTTGGATCTCCTTGCAGTCCAAGGGACTCACAAGAGTCTTCTCCAACACCACAGTTTAAAAGCATCAATTCTTCAGTGCTCAGCCTTCTTCACAGTCCAACTCTCACATCCATACATGACCACAGGAAAAACCATAGCCTTGACTAGATGAACCTTTGTTGGCAAAGTAATGTCTCTGCTTTTGAATATGCTATCTAGGTTGGTCATAACTTTCCTTCCAAGGAGTAAGCGTCTTTTAATTTCATGGCTGCAGTCACTATCTGCAGTGATTTTGGAGCCCAGAAAAATAAAGTCGGCCACTGTGTCCACTGTTTCCCCATCTATTTCCCATGAAGTGGTGGGACCGGATGCCATGATCTTTGTTTTCTGAATGTTGAGCTTTAAGCCAACTTTTTCACTCTCCACTTTCACTTTTATCAAGAGGCTTTTTAGTTCCTCTTCACTTTCTGCCATAAGGGGGGTGTCATCTGCATATCTGAGGTTATTGATATTTCTCCCGGCAATCTTCATTCCAGCTTGTGTTTCTTCCAGTCCAGCGTTTCTCATGATGTACTCTGCATAGAAGTTAAATAAGCAGGGTGACAATATACAGCCTTGACGTACTCCTTTTCCTATTTGGAACCAGTCTGTTGTCGCATGTCCAGTTCTAACTGTTGTTTCCTGACCTGCATACAAATTTCTCAAGAGGCAGATCAGGTGGTCTGATATTCCCATTTCTTTCAGAATTTTCCACAGTTGATTGTGATCCACACAGTCAAAGGCTTTGGCATAGTCAATAAAGCAGAAATAGATGTTTTTCTGGAACTCTCTTGCTTTTTCTATGATCCACTGGATGTTGGCAATTTGATCTCTGGTTCCTCTGCCTTTTCTAAAACCAGCTTGAACATCAGGAAGTTCATGGTTCACATATTGCTGAAGCCTGGCTTGGAGAATTTTGAGCATTACTATACTAGGGTGTGAGATGAGTGCAATTGTGCAGTAGTTTGAGCATTCTTTGGCATTGCCTTTCTTTGGGATTGGAATGAACACTGACCTTTTCCAGTCCTGTGGCCACTGCTGAGTTTTCCAAATTTGCTGGCATATTGAGTACAGCACTTTCACAGCATCATCTTTCAGGGTTTGGAATAGCTCAACTGGAATTTCTATCACCTTCACTAGCTTTGTTCATAGTGATGCTTTCTAAGGCCCACTTGACTTCACATTTCAGGATGTCTGGCTCTAGGTCAGTGATCACACCATCGTGATTATCTGGGTCATGAAGATCTTTTTTGTACAGTTCTTCTGTGTATTCTTGCCATCTCTTTTTAATATCTTCTGCTTCTGTTAGGTCCATATCATTTCTGTCCTTTATCGAGCTCATCTTTGCATGAAATGTTCCTTTGGTATCTCTGATTTTCTTGAAGAGATCTCTAGTCTTTCCCATTGAGTTGTTTTCCTCTATTTCTTTGCATTGATCGCTGAAGAAGGCTTTCTTATCTCTTCTTGCTATTCTTTGGAACTCTGCATTCAGATGTTTATATCTTTCCTTTTCTCCTTTGCTTTTCACTTCTCTTCTTTTCACAGCTATTTGTAAGGCCTCCCCAGACAGCCATTTTGCTTTTTTGCATTTCTTTTCCATGGGGATGGTCTTGATCCCTGTCTCCTGTACAATGTCACGAACCTCATTCCATAGTTCATCAGGCACTCTATCTATCAGATCTAGTCCCTTAAATCTTTTCTCACTTCCACTGTATAATCATAAGGGATTTGATTTAGGTCATACCTGAATGGTCTAGTGGTTTTCCCTACTTTCTTCAATTTAAGTCTGAATTTGGCAATAAGGAGTTCATGGTCTGAGCCACAGTCAGCTCCTGGTCTTATTTTTGCTGACTGTATAGAGCTTCTCCATCTTTGGCTGCAAAGAATATAATCAATCTGATTTTGGTGTTGACCATCTGGTGATGTCCATGTATAGAGTCTTCTCTTGTGCTGTTGGAAGTGGGTGTTTGTTATGACCAGTGCATTTTCTTGGCAAAACTCTATCTGTGGTCCTAGCGTGATTAGATTGACTAGTTTTCTGTGAGTATGGTTTCAGTGTGTTTGCCCTCTGATGCCCTTTTGCAACGCCTACCGTCTTACTTGGGTTTCTCTTACCTTGCGTGTGGGGTTCACTCTTCACTGCTGCTCAAGCAAAGCGCGGCCATTGCTCGTTACCTTGGATGAGGGGTATCTCCTCACCGCTGCCCTTCCTGCACTTCAACGTGGGATAGCTCCTCTAGGCCCTCCTGCGCCCATGCAGCCACGGTTCCTTGGATGTGGTGTTGGTCCTCCCAGCCTTACTGAGCATGGCCCTGCCCATCAGAAGAAGACCCAGTTTCCCCTCAGTCAATCTCTCCCATCAGGAAGCTTCCATAAGCTTTTTACCCTTCCTCATTAGAGGGCAGACAGACTGAAAACCACAATCACAGAAAACTAAACAATCTGATCACATGGACACAGCATTGTCTAACTCAAAGAAACTATGAGCCATGCCCTATGACCACCCAAGACGGACAGGTCATGGTGGAGAGTTCTGACAAAATGTGGTGCACTGAAAAAGGGAATGGCAAATCACTTCAGCATTCTTGCCATGAGAACCCAAGAACAGTATGAAAGGCAAAAAAATAGGACACTGAAAGATGAACTCCCCAGGTCAGTAGTTGCCCAACATGCTACTGGAGATCAGTGGAGAGATAACTTCAGAAAGAATGAAGAGATGGAGCCAATGCTCCGTCTATACCACCCAGCTGTAGATGTGACAGGTGATGGAAGTAAAGTCTGATGTTATAAACAGAAATATTGTATAGGAACCTGGAATGTTAGGTCCATGAAACAAGGCAAATAGGAAGTGGTCAAACAGGAGATGGCAAGAGTGAACATCAACATTTTAGGAATCAGTCAACTAAAATGGACTGGAATGGGTGAATTTAATTCAGAAGACCATTGTATCTACTACTGTGGGCAAGAATCCCTTAGGAGAAATGGAGTAGCCATCATAGTCAACAAGAGTTTGAAATGCAGCACTTGGATGCAATCTCAAAAACGACAGAATGATCTCTTCATTTCCAAGGCAAACCATTCACTATCACAGTAATCCAGGTCTCTGTCCTGACCAGTAATGCTGAAGAAGCTGAAGCTGAATGGTTCTATGAAGACCTACAAGACCTTCTAGAACTAACATCCAAAAAGATGTCCTTTTCATTATAGGGGACTGGAATGCGAAAGTAGGAAGTCAAGAGATACTTGGAGTAACAGGAAATTTGGCCTTGGAATAAAAAACAAAGCTGGTCAAAGGATAATAGAGTTTTGCCAAGAGAGCACACTGGTTATACAAAAACCCTCTTCCAACAACACAAGAGAAGACTCTACACTTAGATGGTCAATACCAAAATCAGATTGATTATATTCTTTGCAGCCAATGATGGAGAAGCTCTATACAGTCAGCAAAAACAAGACTGGGTGCTGACTGTGGCTCAGATCATGAACTCCTTATTGCCAAATCCAGACTTAAATTGAAGAAAGTAGGGAAAACCACTAGACCATTCAGGTATGACCTAAATCAAACCCCTTATCTATTTGTCACAGTGGAAGTGACAAATAGATTCAAGGGCCTAGATCTAATAGACAGAGTGCTGAAGAACTATGGATGGAGGTTTGTGATATTGTACAGAAGGCAAGGATCAAGACCATTCCCAAGAAAAAAAAAATGCACAAAGGCAAAATGTTTGTCTGAGGAGGCCTTACAAATAGCTGAGAAAAGAAGGGAAGCAAAAGTCAAAGGAGAAAAGGAAAAATATACCCGTTGGAATGCAGAGTTCCAAAGAATAGTAAGGAGAGATGAGAAGGCCTTCCTCAGTGATGAATGAAAAGAAATAGAGGAAAACAATAAAATGTGAAAGACTAGAGATCTCAAGAAAATTAGAGATACCAAGGGAACATTTCATGCAAAAATGGGCACAATAAAGGACAAATGGCATGGACCTAACAGAAGCAGAAGATATTAAGAAGAGGTGGCAAGAATACACAGAAGAACTATACAAAAAACATCTTCACTATTCAGGTAATCATGATGGTGTGATCACTCACCTAGAGTCAAACAACCTGTAATGCGAAGTCAAGTGGGCCTTAGGAAGCATTACTACAAACAAAGCTAGTGGAGGTGACGGAATTCCAGGTGAGCTATTTCAAATCCTGAAAGATGATGCTGTGAAAGTGCTGCACTCAATATGCCAGCAAATTTGGAAAATGTGGCATTGGCCACAGGACTGGAAAAGGTCAGTTTTCATTCCAATCCCAAAGAAAGGCAATGCCAAAGAATGCTCAAACTACTGCACAATTTCATTCATGTCACACACTAACAAAGTTGCTCAAAATTCTCCAAGCCAGGCTTCAACAGTACATGAACTGTGTACTTCCAGATGTTCAAGCTGGATTTAGAAAAGGCAGAGGAACCAGAGATCAAATTGCCAACATCCGTTGGAGCATTGAAAAAGCAAGAAAGTTCCAGAAAAACATCTATTTCTCCTTTTTTGACTGTGCCAAAGCCTTTGACTTTGTGGATCACAATAAACTGTGAAAAATCTTCAAGAGATGAGAATACCAGACCACCTGATCTGCCTCCTGAGAAATCTGTATGCAAGTCAAGAAGCCACAGTTAGAACTGGACATGCAACAACAGAGTGGTTCCAAATTGGGAAAGGAGTATGTCAAAATACATTGTCACCCTACTTATTTAACTTCTATGCAGAGTACATCATGAGAAACACTGGGCTGGATGAAGCACAAGCTGGGATCAAGATTGCTGGGAGAAATATCAACAACTGCAGATATGCACATGATACCACCCTTATGGCAGAAAGTGAAGAGGAACTGAAGAGCCTCTTGAGGAAAGTGAAAGAGGAGAGTGACAAAGTTGGCTTAAAGCTCAACATTCAGAAAACTAAGATCATGGCATCTGGTTCCATCACTGCATGGCAAATAGATGGGGAAACAATGGAAACAGTGACAGATTTTAATTTGGGGGGCCCCAAAATCACTGTAGATAGTGACTGCAGGCATGAAATTAAAAGACACTTGGTCCTTGGAAGAAAAGTTATGACAAACCTAGACAACATATTAAAAAGCAGAGACATTACTTTACCTACAAAGGTCTGTCTAGTCAAAGCTATGGTTTTTCCGGTGGTCATGTATGGATGTGAGAGTTGGACTATAAAGAAAGCTGAGCACCAAAGAATTGATGCTTTTGAACTGTGATGTTGGAGAAGATTCTTGAGAGTCCCTTGGACAGCAAGGAGGTCCAACCAGCCCATCCTAAAGGAAATCAGTCCTGAATATTCACTGGAAGCACTGATGTTGAAGCTGAAACTCCAATACTTTGGCCACCTGATGCGAAGAGCTGACTCATTGAAAAAGACCCTGATGCTGGGAAAGGTTGAAGGCAGGAGGAGAAGGGGATGACAGAGGATGAGATGGTTGGATTGTATCACCGACTCAATGGACACGAGTTTGAGTTAACTCCAGGAGTTGGTGATAGGGAGGCTTGGCCTGCCACAGTCCATGGGGTCGCAAAGAGTTGGACAGGACTGAGTGACTAAACTGAACTGATAACTCAGTTGGTAAAGAATCTGCCTGCAATGCAGGAGACCCCAGCTTGATTCCTGGGTGGGGAAGATCTGATAGAGAAGGGATACGCTACCCACTCCAGTATTCCTGGGCTTCCCTTGTGGCTCAGCTGGTAAAGAATCCACCTGCAATGAGGGAGACCTGGGTTTGATCCCTGGGTTGGAAAGATCCCCTGGAGAAGGGAAGGCTGCCCACTCCAGTATTCTGGCCTGGAGAATTCCACGGACTGTATAGTGCATGGCATTGCAAAGAGTCGGACATGACTGAGTAACTTTTAGTTTCACTTACAGATAATATTCAAATTAATTCTAGGTCTAATGATAATTATAGAATGTAGGGAATTAATCAAGTTTTCTCGAATGGGTGAGATTCTAAAAGTATTTTAGACTGTCATAATTATGAACAGTTTAGACAGGGCTTTGGAACACATATGACAGTTACAGTGTCTGTGTTGGTGGGGAGGAGCAGAAGGGAAGCTAGTATATAATAATTTAAATGAATACTACAAATTGTATGTTCATACATGAAAAATGACTGCATATATCTGAAAATGTCGAAAGTCATAATATTACATCATTATTTTACAAAAAATTTTTAAAAGAGAGCAAAAAGAAATAAGGACTAGGTAGTTAACTTAAATTAGCACTAAATCAGACCTCCATTACCAGTGATATGCCAGTATTTGCCATTTCAAGAGCTAGAATGTTATCTAGACTTATCGTTCCTGACTTATGGCCTCAGCCACGTTTGTTTCCACTAGTGTCATTGGGATTTCATCCTAGACTTTTCTCCTTAACTGTCACTGAAGTTGAATCTAGAATGCAGCCTCTTCTAGGCAGCTGTGTAGTGGGTGGAAAGCCCTCTGCTTCTAGGGAAAGGGGAGAAGTGAGCATAGAAAGAACTACATTTCACAGACTACTTTTAGCATCTAATTTTAAATCCTTGGAGATGTTTACCTTTTGCTTTAATCCATTACCATAGAGATACAGAATTACTTTTCTATAGTTTAGGTTATTTTTAAAGTGCACGGTAAAACTGGGCGAATTCAGGTTCAGGAGACGGTCTGTGGTGTTTCACCAGGGTGATCAGTGTACAGGGAACTGTGCAATTATTGTTTATGGCAGAGACACCAGGAGAAAATGTGGAAGCCTTGTGTCTGCCTTAGCAGTCTCCCTTCTCTGAAGTTTCCCTCTCAGGGATCCTCCAATCTCAGCTGCAGAATAATTATTCCATATTATTCTACCATATCAGATATGGTTTAAATTTTTTAATATAACATGAGTTGTGTTTTAGTGCTGGACATTGTGTGAAATGTTTAGATGGGCAGCCTCAGAAGTTATATAAAGAGAAGATAATTTTGATGAATCTTATGTATAAGTTATGAAAGTTAAGATAGAGTGGTCTGTTTTGGTTCTAATAATATAGTCAAGACTGTTGAGTTCTTTTCCCCTCCAGCAGGAGATACATTTACTCCAGTGCCTCCATTCTATCCATCTTTTGACTGACTTGTGTATTTACCCCCACACTTAATCATTCATTAGCCAACATCTCTTGAAGACCTACTACCAAACTGGTCCTTGACTGAGCTCTAAGGATACTTTGGGAGACAGCCATTAACCTCATACTCATGCAAATGCAAAACCAACTATGACATGTACTACATGGGGCTAGAAAGAGAGTATATTATGGAGACATTCAAATCCATGGAGACCTATTCAGGGAAGGCTTCTCTGAGGAAGTGATGTTTGAGTGAGATCTGAGAGTTGACTAGAAATTAATCAAAGTTGGGTGATCACAGGAAAGGGAGGGAAGAGGTGTAAAGTGATGAATGTTTTCTTTTGGGAAACCTCAGCCTCTGTGTTGCTGAATGGGAAAACCACAGTGCATTCTACCCACAGATGATGACTATGTGCCCTGACACAGGAAAATATCCTGACTTGGCATCATCAGCTCACTCATGCATATCATTTCCTATGTGCATTGCAGTCTTTTCCTCAGGTTTCTTTCAGAAATTTTAGGACTGTCTTGAAAATTTAATATATTCTTGCTGTGCAAAAATTTTGTCTCCTGTATCTGACCTCAACTTAAAATTCTTCTTTCTAACCACTGTTAACAACAGAGTGCAATGGAGGTTTAACTAAGCTACACAATGTAAGATTACTGGTGGTAGAACGGACTCCATACCATTCAAGGTATGCATTTCACAGGAGCTAGAAACAAACCCTCTTTAAACCCTGAGTCATTTGCCCCAGAGATGCACATATTGTGCCCAACAAAACCAACAACATAGAAAACTGAACACTGAAATTGTTCCTATTCTCTAAAAGAAACTTTTTCTTGGTCAAGCAGCTTTTAAAAGCGTGACCTAGAATTTCTTTCCCTGCTGGGCTTTTTTTTTTTTTTTTTTCCTTCCATTTATTTTGTACATTTCAACAATTTCTAAGCTGGCTACAAATCCTGAATTAACAATTGGGAACACTTTTATAAGTTTCAGTTAGGAGCTTATGAACCATTATGTAGCTCAGCAAGAAAGTGCATGACAGAGATGTACAATTACTTTTCCACTGGAGTTCCATTTTTTTCTTCCCTCTTTCCAGCTAAAGGTAAAAAGGCTCTTCAGGTCATCAAATGAAAGAATGTTCTGTCTCTCAAAAGAAGAGGTTCTCAGTAAACCAAAATGTTCCAGTGAAAGCACTTCCTGGTAAAAATGGTATGAAATTGTTGAAACCATGTTTCATATTTGGTTCAGGTCCCTCCCAGATACTGTTCTTTTTTCATAAAGCTGGGGAGGCAAGCGTGTTAAAACTAGGAAAGTGAGAATCTCTGCTGGAATTGCACTGAAAAACCCGCCAGGTAATGATGCTGTTTCCCTTTTATTTCTGTTTGAGCTGCAATAAAGCTGGCACTTTCAAAACACAAAAGCCAAGTTCCTGCTGTGACTTCCCAAAGTGTTTCTCAAAATACCCGTGCAGCATCTGACACATAAAAAAATGTACATGGATGTCTGGCTGGCTTCCCAGAACCTTTCTGAAAGCACACAGCCCTATTTTCAGGTAGGCTTGGTTTATGATGCTCTGCAGTCTGTTTCCCAAGAATCCTGATATTCCCATGTAGCTTGAAGCTGTGCTGTAGCCTGACTCATGGTCCTGGATTCAGGAATGTCCACAGGAAAATCCATCATCTATGCGGTCAGGATTACTTCCCCATCCTAGAGTTAGTCAGGGAAGGTGGGTTGAGTCCTTGGGAGCCATCAAGAGTCCAGGATTCTATCATGGTTCTGCTAAGTTGGTGTTTAATGATGGTCTTTTATTAAATGCATTTCCTCATCGTAAAATGAACAGATGAACATACAGATGACAAATGTAGAAGTATAACACAGTTGTCAAGCATTGTGCTCAGTTGCTCAGCCATGTCCAACTCTTTGTGACCCCCAGGGACTGTAGCCTGCCAGGTTCCTCTGTCCATGGGATGTTCCCAGCAAGAATACTGGAGTGGGTCTCCATTAAAGACCTGCCTGGTTGATGCCATGGCCATCTGGGCACCAGGAAGACTTTATTCAGGCCAAGTTTCTATCAGTTCCAATCACTTGAAGGAATCTTTCAATCAAAGATTTAAGAATATATCACAATGATTAGTTGAGGATGAATGAGAACTACATGTATTACAATTCTATGCATTAATATATACACATGGGTTTTCTGACACCATGGTGTCTGGATTTCAGTTTCTCCTCTGTAAAGAACTTGATGTAAAAGAAACTAGACTCTACCTCTTCCTGTTTTTCTCAAACTTAGGCCACTTTTGAGTTTCTAACATGTGTTATTCAAAGCTATTCTGAAATGAAGTAGCACATTTGGAAATTTGCTTTCTTTTGCTATGATTCTGACTACTAATTTTGAAAAAAATTGTCAGGCCAATATTATTAGTCAAAATGTTCCCCATATATGAAATTCTGACATGGGAATTTCTAAATAATAAATTCTGTAAAATACCAGCTACCCACGTTGTTGATCAGTCTTCCAAAAACTTCATTTTCTGCTCAGTGCAGCCACTCTTCCTGCTAACAGCTAGTATTTGCTGAACTGCTGGTGCGAACCTGGGTCACTTCACTTAATGATCACAACTCCATGAAGTCGGGATAATAATTATTCCACTTTACAGATATGCAAACTGAGGCTCAGAGATGTTCACTAACTCGTCCAGGGTCTCATAGCTAGGATATGACTAACAAGTCTGATTCTAGGACCAAAAAGCTGAACTATTTTCCTGAACTAACCTGTGGCCTTTTGAGCTTTCTGTGTTTCTTCCTGGGTTCTACTCTCTTTACTTTCTGAGTGATGTTTTGATAAGCAAGGAGTTAAAACTACTTTTTTTCTTATGTGTGTGAGAAGTATAACTTTCTGAATTGGAGAAGGAAATGGCAACCCACTCCAGTATTCTTGCATGGAGAATCCCATGGACAGAGGAGCCTGTCAGGCTATAGTCTATAGGGTCGCAAAGAGTTGGATACGACTTAGTGACTAAACGACAACACTAACTTTCTGATTAGGGGAACAACTGAAAATAAATTCCCCCATTGGTGATCCTGTGCGACGTCATAACTGTCTTCCCTTCCTGAAGCAACAGCTACTATTTAACCTTTCAACACCAATTAACACGCAAGCATAAAAGTACTATATATGTATATTGTAGTCATTTTCAAAGTTGAAGTACATCCCATCAGGGGCTTTCCATATGTATGCCTCTTTTTGATTTACTAACCTTCAAATGTCCTATAGTTTCTGATAAGCCCCTGAGTTGGAAATACCTTCTGGGTTGAGCCCTGTAACTAATGGGAGTGTGCATCCTGTGTGTTGGGGCAGAAGAAGGTGGAGCTCCCCTGATATGTAGCAAATCTTCCCATCACCATCAGCATGAAATACAGACCTTCACATAGTCTAGAAGGAGAACGTGCTTATTCACCAGGGTCAATGGACACAGTGCCATGGTTCTCAGCAAATTTTAGAGCCTTACAAAAATGTTTGGAACTAGAAAAACAACTAATGGCCCCAAAATATGAAAAGGAAACTGCAAAATGAAAAAAAATACATTTAAGTGAGTGTCTAAACACAGCGACGGTCTCAGCCTTTGTATTTCATATTTTCACTGCATATGAAAACAATTTATGAGTTAGAGTTATTTCTTAGTGTGTAAAATGACTGTTTAGAAATCACAGCTCACTGTAAATTAAACAACTTAATTACTGTCTCTGAGGGACTTCCCTGTAGTTTACATGGTAAAATATTTGCCTGCAATGGAGGAGATCTGGGTTCGATCCCTGAGTTGGGAAGATCCTCTGAAGAAGGGAATGGCAACCCACTCCAGTATTCTTGCCTGGAGAACTCCATGGACAGGGGAGCCTGGTGTACACTCCATGGGATCACAAAGGGTTGGACATGACTGAGCAACTAACATGATGATGACTGTCTCTGAAACTATCTTGTTTATTTTTTCCCTTGCTTATTATCTTCTTCTACTAGAATACCAGCTCTACAGGAACAGGGACCTAGGCTTTCTTTTTAATTTTTTTTTATCTCCATTGTCTGGGCTGGGTCTAGTGTATTTATGATATACTCAGTAAGTATTTGTTGATGAATCAAACACACACCCACACACACACACACAAAGACATATACACAAGATTAGTTACTATGTGATACTCTTTACCTGCTGTTGCTGCTGCTAAGTCGCTTCAGTCGTGCCCGACTCTGTGTGACCCCATAGACGGCAGCCCACCAGGCTCCTCTGTCCCTGGGATTCTCCAAGCAAGAACACTGGAGTGGGTTGCCATTTCCTTCTCCAATGCATGAAAGTGAAAAGTGAAAGTGAAGTCGCTCAGTCGTGTCCGACTCTTAGCGTCCCCATAGACTGTAGCCCACCAGGCTCCTCCATCCATGGGATTTTCCAGGCAAGAGTACTGGAGTGGGTTGCCATTTCCTTCTCCAACCCTATACCTAGGAGGTAGTATATTTCTACTTAGAGCAGGTGGTAAGTGAATTGGCTTGTCTGAGAGCAGGATAACCCTGGAGAGAATAGTAATACAATGGAAAAGAAAATAAAGTTGTCCCTGGAACCCGCAGTTGGGATGTCGTGTTAATCCCACAGTTTCCCAATGCACACAGTTAATCGTGTGCTGCACCATCTAGAGTAATTCTGAAAATTTGGTGACGCCATGTGGATTAGTATGTAAATGGGTCCACTCCCGGCAATGCATAAACAGCAAGATTGCATCGCATAACAGAGTGAACTGTGAAGCATATGCTATTTGGAACACTGGATTGTTTTTTTGTTTGTTTGTTTTTTAACTGGGGAAACAGTCACTTTTACAGCAACAAGGCAGATCCTGGGAGGGTGGCTGAACTTCAGGGTACTGTCACAATGCACAGAAGTGCCTCGTTGTTTGACTACCTAATCCTTTGCCCAGACAGCAACCTCTTGGCTTTCTCATGTCCCATGTTTTTTTCCTCAGCTGCTCTTTCTTCAGAGCTAACATAACATTTCTTTCAAGCCCTTGTTCAGAACCAAATCTTTTATTCAAGTATGTCCACTGAATCAAGCCTCCAGATGGCCCAGCCTGTCCTTGCTTCAACCCTGACTTCCTCATCCACTTACAGACCCAGAATATTCACCTCTAGAATTATCTTCTGGAAATGGTATTACTAAGCAGAGACAGCCTTCACAGAAGATGGGAAGAAAACTATAATGAGTGTTGGTTTTTTTAGGAACTATTTTACATTTGCTTCTAAAAATACAATATAAAAATTGATTTTGAATATCCATAGGGCAAGTCAATTTACAATTGACTGAAGTTTTTAACAAAACCTAAGTCATTTGAGAATTTGACAGTATTTGGACATAAGTTAAAATCTGAAATTGAGGCTTGGGGAAATTTAGTTTGAGTAATTATTAAATCTTTGGGGGGGTGGTAAGAATAGCTCAGAATTTAAGTAAAATATGGAAAAATGCTCATTAGTTCTAAGTTTATCTGAACTTTTGATCCTAAGAAATTAAGTTTTGTTATTCACTATGTCAGACTTTAACAAGCTTTCATCAGATTTTTAATCAGAAAATAATATTTATCCTTATTCAAGAACTAAATTTCTTCCTAAAAAAAAACCTAGACATGATTGAGATTGTTTCATATGAATATGTGCATATATATATATATATATATATATATATATTGATTTGAAAAAAATAGTAATAGCAAGATTATTTCTGGGAAAAAAATGCTTAAATGGTGTTTACAGCTAGGAGGAATATTTTATGTAAATTAAATCTACTTGCCTATGGCCAAAGAATAAAATTGGGCAGTAGAAAATTTCCCAGAGGATAGGGGTAGAAAATATTTTCTAATGATATTTTGAAACCTAATAAGTATATAGATGGATAACAACAAAACATGTCTTGGTAACCTCTTTAAAAATGACTCTAACTTTTGGTAGGGGTGATTTAGGGCTTGTTGGGATTTGGGACTTTTAACCTGTTAAATGGAGAAGGCAATGGCACCCCACTCCAGTGTTCTTGCCTCGAGGATTCCAGGGACGGGGGAGCCTGGTGGGCTGCCATCTATGGGGTCGCACAGAGTCGGACACCACTGAAGTGACTTAGCAGCAGCAGCCTGTTAAATGGTTTGAATAATGATTTGGCTATAATGCTTCATTCCCCATCGCTCTGTACTAAAATGTGCATTTTTAGTGTTCAAACTGCATTTTGGTCTATCAGCTCTTAAAGTAACAAATATCATTTTTAACTTGATGGACAACCAAAATCTGATGGTCTTTAGGGGAACATCATATATGAAAAGAAAGCAAAAATAAAGTTTTAAAACTTTCCGGACTTTTTGCAAAGATGTTTGAATGAGCTGAGACAAAACAGTTGATTTTAACCTTGGGCTGGTCTGCAATGTAGGGAAACCTTGGGAAGGCACTTAACCTCTCTGGGCTTCATCTGCAAAATGGGATGCTCCTATTTTAACCCACCTCATAGTAAAAATAAAAACTAAGCACTATACATGGTGAAGGAAATCAGAATACATTACCCAAAATGTGCTGCTCTGGCGTACTGATTATCTTGATATAAAGGCACTTAAAACCCAGCAGGGGCAAGAAAGACACTCTGACTTTCCTTTTTCTTCCTGAAAGCAGGAGAAAAAACTATCAAATGAAAGGTACCCTCCCTGTCCCGGGAGGAAAGAAGACATTCTTATCACCAGAGATGGGGAATTTGGGGCTGAAAAATCCATATAAACAAATCTTGTTAAATTCACTCTTGTCTTCCTAGTTACTTCTTCATCACTTGCTGCTGTTGTTTAGTCACTAAGTCATGTTCAACTCTTGTGACCCCATGGACTGTAGCCCACCAGGTTCCTCTGTCTGTGAGATTTCCTAGGTAAGGATACTGGAGTGAGTCGCCATTTCCTTCTGCAGGGAATCTTCCCGACCCAGGGACTGAACCCATGTCTCCTGCGCTGCAGGTGACTTCTTTACTGCTGAGCCAGCTGGGAAGCCCTCATCGTTGCTGCCCCTAGCCCAAATCCCTCTATCTTGCAAATTCTTCACAAATTTATCATTTCTTTGTCTAAGGTATAAAAAAGCTTCCTGCTCTGGTTACTTCTTTTTGCTTTATTCTCTTGTGAAGTTTCCCATGTATATGTAAAAATTTAATAAAATTTGTATGCTTTTCTCCTGTTAATTTGTTTTCTGTCAGTTTATTTCTTAGGCTCAGCTGGAGACTCTAAGAGGTGGTAGAGAATTTTTTCCTGCTAAGAAGATGCCTTGAAAAATATAAATGTTATAAAGCCAAAATGAGTTATGAAGTTGAACCACTTGGAACTGCCATTTTTCCAGGTAACAGTGGTCCAATAATTCTAAAATAAAGTTTATTATATTTTTGCTAAACCATATATGTGTTAATACCTAACAGTAAAAGAAAAAAAAAAAAAAAACGGAACAGTGGTATTGGGCAAAATATCAAATTTAGGAACCTGGTAAAATGCCTTTAGTAACTTTCAACAATTTTATCAACAAAACATGATCAAGCACCTTTTTTTTGTGCTATAGTCTCTGCTGTGTACTAAAGATATAAAATGATAAGAGAGAAAGTTTCTGCCCTGAAGGAATTTGAATAAGTGCTAGTAATAAAATATATCAAAATTTTCCTTTAGTTAAGTCGAATGTAGCTTTCCGAAAAATCTGAAGTTTAATATGAAGCAGTGAATTTGGGCAGTTAAAGGGTATCTTCGCAACACAGAGCCTTAACAGCTGAGACTGGGATAACACAACCCGGATGCTGCTTTCTGTATTGTTGGCCTTGGAGACTCCCAACACTCTTTCTGGTTCTTCTTTCTGCAGTCCCTGGAAATAAACCCTACGTTCAAGTGTGGAACTAACACAGGTACTAGGAATGACCTTAGGTCGTTTCCAGCAGTTTATATAACTGCCAATTCAAAAAATAGTCAATTTAATTACTCCCCTGGGATTTTCCTGTCTTCACCTTCTATGAAATGGATTGCTGCTGCTGCTAAGTTGCTTCAGTCATGTCCAACTCTGTGCGACCCCACAGACAGCAGCCTACCAGGCTCCCCCATCCCTGGGATTCTCCAGGCAAGAACACTGGATTAGAAAAGGCAAATATTGGGTTGGTCAAAGGTTCATTTGCATTTTTCTGGACAATGTTACAGAAAAACCTGAATGAATCTTTTGGCCAACCTGATACTTTTCATAAGTTTTCAATGGTGGGGGAAACTTGGTATGGAATTTGATATCACTAAAACGACTAACTGGAGAAATTTTGTGGTAAGTTGTATCAAAAAATCAAACAGCTGAATGTTCCTTTTCATATCCATCAGTGCTCATCGGTGAAGCCTGATTAGGGTCCTAGGTGTCATCCAACGATGCAATTCTTACGTAGTTTAAAAAAGCTCTGAGCATTTGCAAAAAGACTCACATGTAATCATTCTATTTTATATCCAGAAATACATGTTAAGTGTCAGAACCCAGTTGCTCTAATAAAGGGGGAGGGGTCTCTTTTTATTTGCTATTTGTAGGAAGAGGCAGAGGTTATTATAGCATTTTTTTCTGAATTCACCACAACGTGGCACTCTAGTAATTTCTGTATCTCAGGATGTTTCTAGTTGATGGAGATGCCTTCAAAATATTGGACTTTTAGCAAGAAATCTCTGCCTGAAAATGTGAGTCATTCTCAAAGATCTCCACTTATGAAGTCATGGAGGGTCCAACTGACTAAGTATTCAGGCTCCATTTCCAAGGGTGTTTCCCTGTTTTTGCTCTTGTGTTTACTTAGAACACAAGAGCAAAAACAAAACATAACTGCTTGATTCCTTAGTATTATATTTTCTGTTTCTTTCCTAAAAGCAGTCAGGAATAATAAAAATAAAAATCTTACTGTAATGACCATAAAAACAAATCTCAACATAAGTATGTGAAATAGAGGTGTGTCATGGAGCAACGCTTTTTTGTTCATGGAAGATACTAAAGTACACAGAGAGAACGGAATTTATTTCAAAGACAGGAAAATACATCAGTTTTACTCAGCAATTTTAATGAATTATCACTAGACAAAATGTTTTCCTGATGTTTGTAGGCTCAAATAGTGGCCTCTTCATGACCTGTAGGACTGAGACCATTCATCATACTTTTTAGGGAGAGATAATTCCAAAAGGCTGGGAAGCACCCAAGGCAGTATATGAAAGCTCAGCTTATTGGCACTTTGTCTAACCCAACATGAAAGCAATTTACGAACATATTAAACACTGATTCTGAGGAAAGACTTAAACCTAAAATGAAGACTCAACCAATGGTAGTAAGTAGTCAAACATGCCTCTTTCCTGACCATGTTACCTTCATTGCAAAGGAATTTCTAATTCTCCCTTCTTCCTTTCTCCCTCATATTTACATTTATATAAAAATGAAGTAGTAAGGAGAAACCTGAGGAAGGAATTGAGAGAGCAAAGTTCAGAAATAAGGTTTATTTTAAAAAAACAAGTTTTTATCAGCTTCTAGAATTTCAGCTTCATGTTCAATTCACTTCAGTTCAGTTCAGTCGATGAGTTGTGTCCGACCTTTAGTGAACCCATGAATCGCAGCACGCCAGGCCTCCCTGTCCATCACCAGCTCCCGGAGTCACTGTTTCCATTGTTTCCCCATCTATTTGCAATGAAGTGATGGGACCGGATGCCATGACCTTAATTTTTTGAATGTTGAGCTTTAAGCCAACTTTAAGCCAAGTCACTCTCCTCTTTCATTTTCATCAAGAGGCTCTTTAGTTCCTCTTTACTTTCTGCCATAAACGTGGTGTCATCTGCATATCTGAGGTTACTGATATTTCTCCCAGCAATCTTGATTCCAGCTTGCGCTTCCTCCAGTCCAGCATTTCTCATAATGTACTCTGCATATAAGTTAAATAAACTGGGTGACAATACAGCATTGACGTACTCCTTTCCTGATTTGGAACCAGTCTGTTGTTCGATGTCTAGTTCTAACTGTTGCTTCTTGACCTGCATACAGATTTCTCAGGAGGCAGGTCAGGTGGTCTGGTATTCCCATCTCTTGAAGAATTTCCCACAGCTTGTTGTGATCCACACAGTCAAAGGCTTTGGTGTAGTCAAAAAGCAGAGGTAGATGTTTTTTTTTAACTCTCTTGCTTTTTCAATAATCCAATGATATTGACGATTTGATCTCTGGTTCCTCTGCCCTTTCTAAATCTAGCTTGAACATCTGGAAGTTCACTGTTCATGTACTGTTAAAGCCTGGCTTGGAGAATTTTGATTATTACTTTGCTAACGTGTGAGATGAGTGCAATTGTGTGGTAGCTTAAGCATTCTTTGGCACTGCCTTTCTTTTGGATTGGAATGAAAACCGACCTTTTCTAGTCCTGTGGCCACTGCTGAGTTTTCCAAATTTGCTGGCATATTGAGTGAAGCACTTTCACAGCATCATCGTTTAGGATTTGAAATAGCTCAACTGGAATTCCATCACCTCCACTAGCTTTGTAGTGATGCTTCCTAAGGCCCACTTGACTTTGCATTTCATGATATCTGGCTCTAGGTGAGTGATCACACCATTGTGCTTATCTGGGTCATGAAGATCTTTTTTCTATAGTTCTTCTGCGTATTCTTGCCACCTCTTCTTAATATCTTCTGCTTCTGTTAGGTACATACCATTTCTGTCCTTTTTGGAGCCCATCTTTGCATAAAATGTTCCCTTGGTATCTCTAATTTTCTTGAAGAGATCTCTAGTCTTTCCCATTCTGTTGTTTTCCTTTATTTCTTTGCATTCATCACTGAGGAAGACTTTCTTATCTCTCCGTGCTATTCTTTGGAACTCTGCATTCCAATGGGAATATCTTTCCTTTTTCCTTTGCCTTTAGCTTTTCTTTTTCTCTCAGCTATTTGTAAGGCTCCCTCAGACAACCATTTTGCCTTTGTGCATTTCTTTTTCTTGGGGATGGTCTTGATCATTGCCTCCTGTACAATGTCATGAACCTCTGTCCATAGTTTTTCAGGTACTCTATCATATCTAATCCCTTAAATCTATTTGTCACTTGATTTAGGTCATACCTGAATGGTCTAGTGGTTTTCCCTACTTTCTTCAATTTAAGTCTGAATTTGGCAATAAGGAATTCATGATCTGAGCCACAGTCAGTTCCTGGTCTTGTTTTTGCTGACTGCATAGAGCTTCTCCATCGTTGGCTGCAAAGAATAGAATTAATCTGATTTCAGTATTGACCATCTGGTGATGTCCATGTGTAGAGTCTTCTCTTATGTTGTTGGAAGAGGGTTTTTGTATGATCAGTGAGCTCTCTTGGCAAAACTCTATTAGCCTTTGACCAACTTTGTTTTGTACTCCAAGGCCAAATTTGCCCTTTACTCCAGGTATCTCTTGACTTCCTACTTTTGCATTCTAGTCCCCTATAATGAAAAGGACATCTTTTGGGGTGTTAGTTCTAGAATGTCTTGTAGGTCTTCATAGAACCATTCAGCTTCAGCTTCTTCAACATTACTGGTCAGGGCAGAGACCTGGATTACTGTGACATTGAATGTTTGCCTTGGAAATGAACAGCGATCATTCTGTCATTTTTGAGATTGCATCCAATGGCTGCATTTTGAACTCTTTTGTTGACTATGATGGCTACTCCATTTCTTCTAAGGGATTCTTGCCCACAATAGTAGATATATAATGGTCTTCTGAGTTAAATTCACCTATTGCAGTCCATTTTAGTTGGCTGATTCCTAGAATATCGTTGGTCACTCTTGCCATCTCCTGTTTGACTACTTCCAATTTGTCTTGATTTGTGGATCTAATGTTTCTTGTTCCTATGCAATTTGCTCTTTACAGCATCAACTTTACTTCCATGACCAGTCACATCTACAACTGAATGTTGTTTTTGCTTTGGCTCCATCTGTTCATTCTTTCTGGAGTTATTTCTCCACTGATCTCCAGCAGCATATTAGGCACCTACCGACATGGGGAGTTCATCTTTCAGTGTCCTATCTTTTTGCCTTTTCATACTGTTCAGCACATTTTGTCAGCCATTATTAGTCAAAACTATGGATCAGCCCTTTGGTGTCCTTTGTAATAAAATAAATGTGAGGGACACAGATTGTGGTAGACTTTAAAAAACCACAATTCTTTATGGTGTGGTGGCTGAAACAGCTTAGATTTTTATACACTAAAACTTGTTGGCTGAGAGTCTACAGTAGCTCTCAGAGCTGGAAAGATCTATGCTTACCATTCTTCTGTAATAAATTGCTCATGTGTGTGTTATAATGTGTATACATATTAATATATATAGTATATTAATATATGTATCTTTAAGATATATTAATATATATAGCAAGTTTATACACATTCACACACATATAACTTTTAGGTAAATTATTTCAGAGACAAATAGCATTATAACATTAGTAGAATAGCATAAGCAAGTGTCATCTTTCATCTTTCCCACTCCACTGACTACTCACCCTTTGACTTCCAAAATGTTCAGATTCTCTTTATACATAAATAAACTTTTCATCTATCTTGATTTTCTAATTTTCTCCTTTTAAAATTCAAACATCTCAAAATAGGATTTGTTTTCAGTTTCTATACCTCTTGCTCCTCAACTCTTTATCACCTCATCGCTGAGGAACTTTAACCATCTTCACTGAAGAACCAACAGCTCCTAATCCCAGAATCCTTTGCCAGATCATGCGCTGATCTTCTTTACCTTCCAGGAGTGTTTGACCCTTTATCCTTCCCCTCCTGCATGAAAACCTCTCTTCTCTCACTTTCGGTTACTTTTTTAATCCTAGTTTCCCTCTTTCCCCACATCTTTAAGTAATGTTTTTCTCCTGTATTTTTTCTTAAACATAAGTGTTCCTCCTAATCCTCTGTCTCATCTTTTATATCCACTGCTCCCTGTCCCCACTCCCTATTAGCAAATTTCACTCTGTTGTCTTCAACTATCACCTCTGTGTGTACATCAACATCAGTTCTGATCGCTCCTAGCATCTCCATTTTAGTATTTCCAGCTGCCTGGTGTATTTCTCCACTCAAAATGCCATGCAAGTATCCCTGTCCTATGTCTGAAACAAATCTTTTGACCCTGCAAATAAGTTTTTTATTTTGACTTCCGTATTTGGGAGCATTCTATTTTCAGAAATTCTAACTTATTTTATCTCCTCTCTCTTTGTTTTCCCATGTTTAGCCAATTGTCAAAGTCCTGTGGATTTCTCTTCTTCAGTATCACTTATTTCCCTCTTCATTTTCACTTTGTATCCAGTTCATTTCCACTGAATGGTCATGTTCACCCTCACTGATTTTACTTCACTAAATGGATATATTTCTTAATGTATCTTGCCTCTTCTGACAGTTCAGCCAATGTAACTGCATTAAAACACAGAAGTTTTAATATCTTTACCTTGCTTAAAATTCCTATGTTTTAGTTAATCTAGTCTTACTTAAATAATAGAAACCTGACATAATTGCTTAAAATAATAAAGTTTATCTTAAATAATCAGAAATTGGAGGAGATAGAGTAGTTCCAAGGCTGATCAGTTGATTGTTTTGTGATGGATCTGGGAACCTATTTATTTTTCATCTTTCACTTCACTGTCCTCAAGTTGGACAGTCCAGCTATGTTTTCTAGATATAACAACATCTGAACATTTCATTGTGCATCTTTATTTTTTTTTAAGTGGGATGAAACCTTTCCAAGTTTTATCCCCTGCACAATATTTCTCACATTTTGCTGTCAGAATGTCATAAAATGTGATTGCCTAAATATTTAATTGGCTTCCCAGGTGGCTCAGTGGTAAAGAACCCACCTGTAATGCAGATGTGGGTTTGATGCCTGGGTTGGGAAGATCTCCTGGGGAAGGACACAGCAACTCACTCCAGTATCCTTGCCTGGGAAATCTATCAGAGAAGCCTGGTGGGCTATGGTCCATGGAGTCTCAAAAGAGTTGGGCATGACTTAGCAACTAAAATAACAAAAAATATTTAACTGGCAAAGGCAATGAGATTACAATGATGGGTTTAAAATAATCAGGAATTATCCCCAGATTTTTATGAGCTGCATCGTTGTACAAACTTAGAGTCTTTATTAACAAGGAAGAAGAGTGTACTGGTTGTTGGACAGGAAACTAACGAGTTTGAACTGCCACGTTCATATGATTCCTTTTCTTTCTCTCCTCCTTTCCCTTCTCTTTTCCCCCATCGTCTCTATTGTTTTTCTCTTTCTTTCTCATTTTAATTTTCTTTTTCTTTAGTCTGTTCTTAATAATGCATCACTGGTGACATTCAGTGAAGAAGCTTCTGATTTACTAAAAGAGTGTCAGAGAGGGCGATTTCTTTGCCTATGGTTCTACAATATGTTTGTCATATCCAATAGATTAGCCAATACAATATTATCATTGTCATCCTTACACTGCAAAACTTTATATACTGTAAGGGAAAGAAAGAGGAGTGTGACAAGTCTCTTTCAAAGAGTTTAAGACTGAGGTGGGCAAATGCTATACGAAAAGTGTGAACGGAGAGTACATTTAAGTATCTATCAATAGTGGGAAAATACTGAAACACATGAAATCCAAATGGACTATAGCAATGTCTCCCATTTGTAAATGTACTTTCCTCCCCTTTTACTTTAACAACTGAGGGAAATATACTGAATTTAGAAACAAACAAACAAACAAAAAAGCACTGGCTTTGTCTGAACTACATTCAGGTCTTGGCTCTATTACTCAATATGTGCCCTTATTACATTTACTAAACATTCAGGTCTTTATTTTCCTCACATGTAAACTGATCATAATAATACTGGCAGTGAATATCATGGCAAATTTTTATCACTGGGACAATAAATCTGGCTCTAAATTGTGCACGCATGCTAAGTTGCTTCAGTCATGTCCGACTTTTTGTGACCCTATGGACTGTAGCCCACCACATTCCTCTGTCCATGAGATTCTCCAGGCAAGAATGCTGGAGTGGGTCACCATACCTTCATCCAGAGGATCTTCCCAACCCAGAGATCAAATCCACGTCTCTTATGTCTCCTGCATTGGTAGGCAGGTTCTTTACCACTAGTGCTACCTGGGAAACCTCTTAGGAATTAAAAAAAGAAACAGGAAATTCAAAGAGTATTCCACAGAAAAGGGGATATTGAGAGTTTTGAGGGGAAGAAGGGAGTTCAGCCATATGGCAAGATCATGGACCTTGGGGAGAAAATGGGAAAGTGAGTGATTTCTCACTTCCTTCACAGGGAAGGGAGTCTGCTTTGAGATGAAGGAAATTGAACATTCACTGCTTCTATAATTTAAATGCCCTTTACTGCTCCAAATCTGAAGTACAGTCTTCTTTTGTACTTGTTTAGGAGGACTCCAAGGAGCCCCATGTGTGAGCGACTATGAAACAACCTACAGGTAAGGATAGAAAGAGAAGAATGAGACTGAAGTTTTAGAAGGAACCAAAAGTTGAAACCAAGTCATGGCACTGAAGCTCCAAGCTAGAACTTTCCAGAAGAGAAAACAGTCCTGGAGCAAGACTAGCCTTTTGGTAAAGTACAAAATACATAGCTTTATAAAATTTTATTTCTCAAAGGGTAGAGCAACCTCAGCTGCCATCAGGATTTTAGGCAGGAGTACACAATTAACTGGAAAAAATGAGACCAGTTTAGGGCTTGCTTACAATAAAACATTCTAAAAATGTATTTTCCTCCTCTTTTACTTTAACAACTGAGGGGAATATGCTGAAATTAAAAACAAGCAAACAAAAGACATCGGCTTTGAAATTAGGTTGAACTGCCTTCAAGTCTTAGCTCAGTGTCTCAGTGTGTGGCCTTAGGTATGTTTCCTAACCATTCAGGTCTTTATTTTTCTCACGAGTAAACTGGTCATAATATCTGCTTCACAAGGTTATGCAGGGCATAGCATCTGGCAGATAGTAAGCGCTTAATTAATCGTGACTGTTGTCACTGCTTTTTCTGCTAATGAAAGAGAACAGTTATCATGCACTAGGTATGCTGGGCATGACTCCTGGCACTTCACTTGATTTATCTTATTAGTACTTACAATGACCTCATAAGGTAAGTGAAAACATCTCTATTTTACAGATGAAAAAATAGAGACAGATTGGTTGGCAAACTTCCCAAGGTCATATAGAGTCCAAGACCAGATCTGATACCATGTGGAGCCCATTCTCACTAACCAGGAAGCTGTGGAAGAGAGAAACAGGTGTAGGGATCCTCAATAGACTTCCCTGATGAGGTGGGCTTTACCTTGATGTGGAAGGATCTGGAAGGTTTTCTGAGTCATGCTTCATTTTCAAACAAACATGGGGATGCAGAAATACCCAAGGCATGTCCAGATGAGAAGGAAGCAGTAGGAATGCAGGAAGCTGAGGGTGGAGGAGGCACATATAAGAAAGCTGTGGGAGGGAGAGAGGAAAAGTCTGTGGAACTTCAGGCAAGAGATTTTAAGTTCAGTGTGGGCAAGGTTAAAGAGAGACATATTGTCTTGAACTAGAGTATCGCTGGTGGCTCAGATTGTAAAGAGTGTGCCTGCAGTGCAGGAGACCTGGGTTTAATCCCTGGGTTGGGAAGATTCCCTGGAGAAGGAAATAGCAACCCACTCCAGTATTCTTGCCTGGAGAATCCGATGGACAGAGGAGCCTGGTGGGCTACAGTGGCAAAAAATCGGACACAACTGAATGACAAAGCACGCCCACAAATATTGTCTTGAACTTCTAGAGTTTCAACAGGTTGTGAGCTGTGTGAACCAACTGATTGATTAAAGTTAAAATTAGTTAAAATTAAAGTTAAAAAGTTAGTTAAAATTAAAGTTAAAACGTTAAAATTAGTACATCTCAGACTCCATGAGGCCAAACCTTAGTGGCTGGATGATTCATTTGTATGTTGTGCAAACTGAGCTTCTTTTCCTGAGAACTTATATCAGACAGGTTACACAATCAGCTGAGAGCAATCTAAACACAGGTCAGCTGATGCAAGTTTATCCCACCTATGCCTTAACAAGATCAGATGAGTTTCTGGAGTGAAGGGCAGGAAACGTAGAGAGGAAGGGGTAGGAAGGAGAAAGGAGTTGGTTCAGCAAATCAAAAGGTCCCACAAACAAGCCACACACATTTCAGTGCTCCTAGCTTTGTCCATGTGGGGTAGGCAATGGCACCCCACTCCAGTACTCTTGCCTGGAAAATCCCATGGATGGAGGAGCCTGGAAGGCCGCAGTCCTTGGGGTCGCTGAGGGTTGGACATAACTGAGCCACTTCATTTTCACTTTTCACTTTCATGCACTGGAGAAGGAAATGGCAACCCACTCCAGTGTTCTTGCCTGGAGAATCCAAGGGACAGGGGATCCTGGTGGGCTGCCGTCTATGGGGTCGCACAGAGTCGGACACGACTGAAGCGACTTAGCAGCAGCAGCGTTGTCCATGTGCCCCTGAGCAGGATTCTTTCTGCTGTGGCTCCTCTGCTCTTCTGGACTGCATTGGTGCATCAGATCAAGTTGATTCCACCTTTCTCTATTTATTTTTTAGCTATATTATAGATAGCATTAAGCTATACACTACCTCCTACTATTGTGCTTGAAGACTTATGAGTTATGCATTTGAGGTGAATTATAGGGGCCATGTTTGAGTCATTATCCCCATTTCCAGAGGAGATTATGAGACACACCAAGGCAGGTTCTTTGACTTCATGCCCTATCAATGATCAGAGCTGAATGGTATTGAGGTGGAACACTGTGCTTCTACACTGTTTTGTAGTTATATCTTGATCTGACTAGTCTCCCATTTGTGCAGCCACAAGGAAGGGGCCTAATAAACCCTTACTGAATGAAAGAATATAATTATATTAAGATGTAGCTACATGAAAAATTACTGTAAAGTGTGACAAAATGAAATGTTTGGTAATACAAATGGCTTGACCCATCAGCTGTCTAGGTAAATTTGTATCATTCACCTGTTAGGATTATTTTCTTTGAGTTCTCTTCATCTCTTGATTTCTCTTACATGCTTGACATTTCTTTCCACTAAATCTATGCCCTAGCTTCTGCTGCATCATTGCACCAGCAAATGTTTGTAAATTTGGTATTGTGAACAATTATAAAATGCAGCAGTAATACCATGGGGATGAAAGCTGACTTTTCAGAATATGTTCTATTTGTAAATCAGATTAATTATTTAGAAAACCATAAAAATAGCTACCAGAACCATTAAAGCATGGCTTTTCTTCCACTTCAGTCAGTTCAGTTCAGTCACTCAGTTGTGTCTGACTCTTTGCGACCCCATGAACTGCAGCATGCCAGGCCTCCCTGTTCATCACCAACTCCCGGAGTCCACCCAAACCCATGTCCATTGAGTTGGTGTTGTCATCCAACCATCTAATCCTCTGTTGTCCCCTTCTCCTCCTGCCCTCAATCTTTCCCAGAATCAGGGTCTTTTCAAATGAGTCAGCTCTTCACATCAGGTGGCCAAAGTACTGGAGTTTCAGCTTCAGCATCAGTCCTTCCAATGAACACCCAGGACTGATCTCCTTTAGGATGGACTGGTTGGATCTCCTTGCAGTCCAAGGGACTCTCAAGAGTCTTCTCCAACACCACAGTTCAAAAGCCTCAATTCTTCTGCACTCAGCTTTCTTTATAGTTCAACTCTCACATCCATACATGACCACTGGAAAAAACCTTGACTAGACGGACCTGTTTGGCAAAGTAATGTCTCTGCTTTTGAATATGCTGTCTAGGTTGGTCATAACTTTCCTTCCAAGGAGTAAGCGTCTTTTTTAATTTCATGGCAGAAATCACCATCTACAGTGATTTTGTACTCCAGCAAAATAAAGTCAGCCACTGTTTCCCCATATATTTGCCATGAAGTGATGGGACAGGATACATGATCTTTGTTTTCTGAATGTTGAGCTTTAAGCCAACTTTTTCACTCTCCTCTTTCACTTTCATCAAGAGGCTTTTTAGTTCCTCTTCACTTTCTGACATAAGGGTGGTGTCATCTGCATATCTGAGGTTATTGATGTTTCTCCCAGCAATCTTGATTCCAGCTTGTGCTTCTTCCAGCCCAGCATTTCTCATGATGTACTCTGCATATAAGTTAAATAAGCAGGGTGACAATATGCAGCCTTGACATACTCCTTTTCCTATTTGGAACCAGTCTGTTGTTCCATGTCCAGTTCTAACTGTTGCTTCCTGACCTGCATACGGGTTTCTCAAGAGGCAGGTCAGGTGGTCTGGTATTCCCATCTCTTTCAGAATTTTCCACAGTTTATTGTGACCCACACAGTCAAGGGCTTTGGCATAATCAATAACAGAAATAGATGTTTTTCTGGAACTTTCTTGCTTTTTCGATGATCCAGCAGATGTTGGCAATTTGATCTCTGGTTCCTCTGCCTTTTCTAAAACCAGCCTGAATATCTGGAAGTTCATGGTTCAAGTATTGCTGAGGCCTGGCTTGGAGAATTTTAAGCATCACTTCACTAGTGTGTGAGATGAATAATAACATCCTGAAAAAATAACAAGGCACTCAGATTTATCCTACAGGTGTAACTGGAGGGGACATTATGGATAATTCAGTTCTATGAGGACAAGGCTTATTTATGCTGCTTAATGTTAAATTTTACTCTGAATTATAATTATGAAGATAAAGGTGGTGGTGGTTTAGTCACTGAGTTGTGTCTGACTCTGTGACCCCAGGGACTGTAGCCCGCCAAGCTCCTCTGTCCATGGGATTTCATAAAACTAAGCCATTATTTTGTGAAAAAAATAAGAGCTTACAAGATTACAGAATGCACTGATAAAATGTTACAGGATTAAGAACTCTATAAAGATTTTCCTTTCCCAAGCACTGCTGCTCTCTCTCCAACTAGTAGAAATGGTATCTATTCTTAAGTAAAAATTATTTTTCACCCAAATGTGTCTAACATATAACTTAAACATTGAACTCTTTTCTAAAGTGATGATAGATGACATAATAGATCAGCAAATTTTCATTTTATTTTCACTCTTTCTGACAAGTCGTATATTTCATATGATTATTTCAGAGCCTGTAAAATCCAAAGAGAGAGTCAGAGATGCCAGTGGATGTTTGGTGACCTGGAATAGAGCCTGACGTAGGTGAGGCACACCACAGCTGTTGGAAGGCTTCATTCGTTGGCTACTGCTCACCGAGCCCTCAGACAACTTCTTAGCTTGTGGCATCTCTGCTCTTTCCAATGACCTGCAAATCGCAGGGGTTAAATTTCAGCTTAATTATTTTTTAAGTCTGCCCTGGGGCTTTTCTTCCATCCTAATATGCTTGTTAGGAAGTCAGAATCCTTAAATTTCTTACTTTCTTTTCTGTTTCTTTTTTTTTTACCACTCTGTACAATGCAGAGGATTACCTTCATTTCAAGGATCTTAAAGCTAATTTTAAAAGCAAAGAGATAGGGGGCAACAACAACAAAAAGTCACACAATACACACACACACACACACACACTTTTCTCAGAGTCACTGAGATAAAATACGAGAAAGTTAACTGGCAGAACACCTGGGCAAAGACAAGCCTAGACAAAATTCCAAAGGAAGGTTGCTTATATTGTGCAATTTTGAGTACAAAAACCTTAGATCTAATAATCAATCCAATAAGATCAATCTGGTTAAGGAAATTATGCTTAATAGTAATTGAAAGAGTTACTTAATTCTAGACTTGTTAAAGAAAATTGTTTGAAAAATTTGTTGAGAAAACTAAATTCACACTTTGTAACAAGAACTGTGTGTATGCTCAGTTGAGTCCTACTCTTTGCAACCCCATGGACTATAGCCTGTCAGGCTCCTCTGTCCATGGGATTTCTCAGGGATACTGGAATGGGTTGCCATTTTCTTCTCCAGGGGATCTTCCTGACCCAGGGATTAAACCCATACCTCCTGCTTGGCAGGCAGATTCTTAACCACCACTATGCCACCTGGGAAGCCCGTAGCAAGAATTAGATGCTTTTTAAGAACTATGGTCTGATTATGAATGGTCAAGAGTATATATGATAGTAATAGCTATCATCTAATGAGTCATTATTATTATAAGAATTATATTAAGTGATAATGATCTTGTCCCCAAACACCTAATGGTATACCTATCCCCTCACTCTTAGTAGATGACCTTGTCACCTTCCTCACAGAGAAAACAGAAGTCCTCAAGTGCTAGTCATATACCTGTTCTTGCTATTCATTTATTTCACATGACAGAAGTCCCTGAATCTTACATGGATAAACATTCTTACTAGCTCTTTAAACCAGTAAAATGGCTTTAACAAAATGGTTTTTAATAAAATGGAAGGAGCTACTCTTTAAAAAAAAACAAACTGTTCATTTCATTCAGACTAAGCTCTAATCAAACAAATATTTCCTATTAGATTTCTGTGCCTGATACAATTCATGTCTCCTCCTTGGGATGCTCTCCTTTCCTGTGCTCCCCCACTCACCTCCAACTTGCACGTATCTTGGATTTTCAAGATCTATCCAGCTTCACTTTCTCCTTGGAAAATTTTTTCTCATCTATGACCTAAGCTTCCTCCTATCCCAGTAATCCCTCTTACTTCAGAACTCACATTTTCTGTATCTCTCTTATATTCAACTCTGTGTTTTAGTCTTATGTATATAAGCCTTGTCTTTATTACATGTGAGATCCTGGGAGCTATGTTTTATATTTTCTAAATTCCTCATTGTACTCGGCACAGTACCTTACTCAACAAAGCAAGTCAATCAATACGTATTGAATAAATAATTCAATTTAATGAACAAAGGATTCTGATGATCAGGGCTTCCTTGATGGTCCAGTGGTTAAGACTTTTCCTTTTGATACAGAGGATGCCTGCTCCACCGCTGGTTCTGGAAGATCCCAAATGGCCCAGGGCAACTAAGCCTGTAAGCCACAACTACTGAAGCCTGTGTGCCCCAGAGCTGTGCTCCCCAACACGAGAAGCAACCACAATGAGACAACCTCACACTGCAGCTAGAGAGAGGCCCCCGCTTGCTGCAACTAAAGGAGGCCCAGGCGCAGCAACAAAGACCCAGCACAGCCAAAAATAACTAACTAAATAAAATTATATATATATATACACACACGCACATACATATGAAACAAAGTGCATTGTAACTTCAAATAAAGCTTAAAAAAAAAAAAAAAGATTTTGATCAGTGAGGAAACAAGGACCACACAGGAGCCAGGGATTAAATAAATGATTAAATAAATAAAGTAAGGGACAAAAAAACAAAGGTGTCAAGAGAAAGGAACAAGGAAAGGAGGATATTGAGAATAAAGTTCGACATTAGATGATTCAGTTGAAGTAGTTGAAACTGTAGAAATTCCAAAGTCAGGGGCAAGTTAGGTGACTCATATGTTATGGAACCTCCCTGTTTGAAAGAAGGGTGCTGGTTGGTTTAAATACTTATATTATTTTAAGTGGTTTTCCTTTTTTAATCTAGAGTTGGAGGAAGAAAATGGTGTGTCCTATGACTGGAAAGATATGAGGAGACATTTCAGAAGTGAAACCAATCTTGGGAAGTAGAAAGATAGCCTAAACACAAGCAGACCAAGAATTCTGACAACTTTCTCAAGGAATACAAAGGGAATGCAATCTCTCACTCCAAAACTTTGAAGTTCCAAAGAAAGAGAGGGTACAAAGTTAAAAAGATTCAGTGGAGTGCTATTAAATGAGAGCCTAGGGCGGTAGACAGCGCAGCGACAAAAAATAAAACATAGACGTTTTCTGTGAAGCTTTAGGATTTAATTTTGCTACCCTCCATCTGTATTTTTGGTAATGTAATCAAAAATTTCTGGTTGACTGAATTCAATTTTCATCCTGATGTTCTGATATTATGTAGGTGCAGTTCAAAAAATCCACTGAAAACAATATAAAATACATCTTTAACAAGCACTCACTGATTCTTCTATGTTTTCTTTTGATTACAGTAGTCACTTTGAACAAAAGGTATTGAAAGTTGAAAAATTTAGATTTCATATGACTGTAACCACATCATTCAATCCTGTAGTCCTTATATTCAGAGTCAAGGGAGATAAAGATCTTTATTTGACATCAAGGCATACCAATTTTCAATACCTCAGTTCACACTAATACATTTTATGCATGAGCTCATCTCTTCTTTCATATTATATGCATTCCTTGGTGCTTGTAAAAGTTTCTCAACACAAGACTCATTGTCTTTGTATTCTATCACTCTAACATTCTAGAATGCAGGCACCCAAATAGTAATGATCTCATAGTTGATGAATCAAGTCTTAGATGCAATATGAAAAGGCCAGATTATTGCTAGAACAATTGGAGAACATGAAACACACTGGTAGTTTGAATTATACATGCACAAACAAAAGAGAAGCTTGATTTTGTGCAATATCCATGCTCATACATAGGAATGTCTTCCCTTTTCCTTGAAGGCAGTCTTAATAGCGTACATATTATTAACTTATCAAAGTAAAAACTAAAAGTACTAAGTATAAGCAAAATAGCTGCAGTAATTACAGGAAAAAGTATTCTAACTTACAAACTATTTTTTCAGAAAAACAAGAACGCTTTGGTTATAGCTTGGCATTCAGTCTAGTTGTGTAGAATACTGTATGAACCTGTTAAATGTCAGAAGAGAATAAGAACAGCTGCAGCAAGTACTTTCTTGGTCTATAATGTATGTATCATTTTTATACAGTATTTTATAATTTCTTGTTACATAGCATGAAACAATTTTATCTTTTATCCCAATAATAACCTTAGAGTGTTTCTGACTTTGCTTTCTTTATTTTTTCATTTTGTGGGAAGAGAAGTTCAGAAATACTAGCTTATAACGTCAACACAAACAAATAACTTCCGGTATTATCTGAGACTTCTTGGGGAAATGATTCCCAGAATATCTATTATATTGAATGTCTCACAGAATCAGTGGGACTTAACTATTGTTATATAATACTAAGTTTGTCATTAGGATGCAAAGATCATGTGAATTAGTCATTTTGGATAATTGTTCTTACTTGGGATTAGTGGGAGAATTGAATGCACATGGAGAGCACACCGACCAGGGCGAAAAACTTTCTGAAATGACTGTTGTTTTATGAGAGGATTTTATATTATGCCAGGCTCAAATTACTTTACTTTCAATTTTAACTTTTTGAAATGATATATGCACATAATTTAAGAGCCAAGGATTGCACTAGATTGTTTACAAAACAGTATCAACTCTTTTTCTTTCCTCTTCCCCAGAAGCAACCACTTTTACCTCCTTTAGTTGACTTTCTTTGTGTCATGTGTTTAAACAACATGCTTTTTAAAATTGTTACTCCTTGATTTTTCAGATTTAGCCATTTTCTATTGAATTTGCACTATGCATGACGAGGATTAAGCTCTCCCTTCTCCCCTAGCTCTAGCTACCCTCCTCAAGTACTGTAATTTTTGCTTAGATGAATATTCAATATTTATATTTGCAGTCGTGTCCGACTCTTTGTGACCCCATGGACTGTAGTCTACCAGGCTTCTCCGTCCATGGGATTTTCCAGGCAACAGTACTGGAGAGGATTGCCATTTCCTTCTCCAGGGGATCTTCCGGACCCAGGAATTGAACTCCGGTCTCCTGCACTGCAGGCAGACGCTTTACCCTCTGAGCCACCAGGAAGTCGGACCATCATTAAAGGTACAAAATGCAATTCAAACGTAGGAAACTGTTATTTCCTTTTTCTATACAACTGTTTTCTCTGGAGTCAACTGTCACTCTTTATCTTCTTCTCTTAGTTTCCTAATGAATTCATTGCTAATTCACCCTAAAACCTTTTTGGCAAAGTTTTTCTATAAAGACCCTTAAATCTTTTAGACTTTTAGTGCTTTAGACTTTGTGGTCTCCTGTCACAACACTCCATACTGTCGTTGTAGACTTGACCCTCACGCTGCAGTTTGCTGACCTCTGGTCTAAACCATACTTCAAGATTTTAGTTGCTTCAGATTTCTATCAATCTTCTTTCTTCCCCTCCAGAAAAGTTGCTCACTGGGACTCCTAGGTTCCTCTCTACACCTGATCACAGATGCCATTCTGGTGTCTCCTTCAGCATGATTCTGGGGATTTCCTTTGCTTCTTTTCTTTAGTTGGATCTCCTGTTATTTGTATCCCATGACTTTTATCTTTCTTGGCTAACTCCTTACATAAATAAAAACCCATTTCCAGAAGCTTTTAGAGAAAGGGTGCATAGCAGATAATGCAAATTCTTCCTTAACACATAGTTCCAAGAGTTCACTATGATGTGAGAAACTTTTGTTTGCTTTTAGCCACACTTTTAACTGGATCCATCAGAATGTGACTAAGAAAGGCTAATAAAAGCTAAATTAACTTATGTAAAACCTTTTATTCCATTTTTCTTACTTTAAAATAAAATCAGGAAACAGAGTTAAACAAATGTCTGAGACTAGTTAACTACAATGTTCCACTGACATTGTAGTTACTTCTTCAAGTAAAACCTTCTTGGAGGTGGAAAGGAAATGCTAGAAAGGAATGTGAGAAAGACAATGAGTAAAATTTGGGATACAATGCAACAGATTTCTGTATATCAATCTTAGATCCTGCAACCTTGCTGAATTCACTTGTTAGTTCCAATAGTTTTTGGGTAGAAACTTCAGGATTCTCTATGTGTGCGCTTAGTTAATCATCACAACCCAGGGATGGAACCCTCATCTCCAGTGTCTCCTGCATTGCAGGTAGATTCTTTACCTGCTGAACCACTGAGGAAGTCCAAGTGTTCTCTACACAGTATTTATCAAATCATCTGCAAATAGTGACAGCTTTATCTCTTCCCTTTCAATTTGGGCTCAATTTTCTTACCTGATTGCTGTGGCTAGGACTTTCAATACTATGTAAAATAGAAGCAGGAAGAGTAGGCATCATTATGAAAGTAAAAAAGCAATCCTGTTTGAAGTCACATAAAAAAAATACCTAGAAATAAACTTAACCAGTAAAGAGAAAGACTTACACATATTCTGAAAGCTACAAAACACTGAGAAAGAAAATTGAAGATGATTCCAAGAAATGGAAGGATATGCTCTGTTCTTGGACTGGAAGAATTAATATTATTAAAATGGCCATAACCCAAAAATTCAGTTCAGTCCAGTCCCCAAGTCATGTCTGAGTCTTTGTGACCACATAGACTGCAGCATGCCAGGCTTCCCTGTCCATCACTAACTTCCGGAGCTTGCTCAAACTCATGTCCATCGAGTCAGTGAGGTCATCCAACCATCTTGTCCTCTGTCATCCCCTTCTCCTCCTGCCTTCAATCTTTCCCAAAATCAAGGTCTTTTCAAATAAGTCAATTCTTTGCATCAGGTAGCCAAAGTATTGGGAGCTTCAGCTTCAGCATCAGTCCTTCCAATGAATATTCAGGACTGATTTCCTTTAGGATGGACTGGTTGGATATCTTTGCAGTACAAGGGACTCTGAAGAGTCTTCTCCAACACCACAGTTCAAAAGAATCAATTATTTGTCACTCAGCTTTCTTTGTGGTCCAACTCTCACATCCATACATGACTACTGGAAAAACCATAGCTTTGACTAGATGGGCCTTTGTTGGCAAAGTAATGTCTCTGCTTTTTAATATGCTGTCAAGGTTGGTCATAGCTTTTCTTCCAAGGGACAAGTGTCTTTTAATTTCATGGCTGCAATCATCATCTGCAATGATTTTGGAGCCCCCCAAAATGAAGTCTGTCACTGTTTCCATTGTTTCCCCATCTATTTCCCATGAAGGGATGCCATGATCTTCGTTTTCTGAATGTTGAATTTTAAGCCAACTTTTTCACTCTCATCTTTCACTTTCATCAAGATGCTGTTTAGTTCTTCTTTGCTTTCTGCCATAAAGGTGGGTTCATGTGCATATCTGAGGTTATTGATATTTCTCCCGACAATCTTGGTTCCAGCTTGTGCTTTGTCCAGTCCAGTGTTTCTCATGATGTACTGTGCATCAAGTTAAATAAGCAAGGTGACAATATACAGCCCTGACGTACTCCTTTCCTGATTTGGAACCAGTCTGTTGTTGCGTGTCCAGTTCTAACTGTTGCTTCTTGACCTGCATATAGATTTCTCAGGAGGTAGATAAAGTGGTCTGGTATTCCCACATCTTTAAGAATTTTCCAGTTGGTTGTGATCCATACAGTCAAAGGTTTTGGCATAGTCAATAATGCAGAAGTAGATGTCCTTCTGGAACTCTCTTGCTTTTTCTATGATTCAATGCATGCTGGCAATTTGATCTCTGGTTCCTCTGCCCTTTCTAAATCCAGCTTGAACATCCAGAAGTTCACGGTTCACATACTGTGAAACCTGGCTTGGAAAATTTTGAGCATTACTTTATTAGTGTGTGAGATGAGAGCAATTTTGCGGTAGTTTGAGCATTCTTTGGCTTTGCCTTTCTTTGGGATTGGAATGAAAACTGACCTTTTCCAGTCCTGTGGCCACTGCTGAGTTTTCCAAATTTGCTGGCATATTGAGTGCAGCACTTTCACAGCATCATCTTTCAGGATTTGAAATAGCTCAACTGGAATTCTATCACCTCCACTAGCTTTGTTTGTAGTGATACTTCCTAAGGCCCACTTGACTTCACATTCCAGGAAGTCTGGCTCTAGGTGAGTGATCACACCATCGTGATTATCTGGGTCATGAAAATCTGTTTTGTATAGTTCTTCTGTGTATTCTTGCCACCTCTTCTTAATATCTTCTGCTTCTGTTAGGTCCTTACCATTTCTGTCCTTTATTGTGCCCATCTTTGCATGAAATATTCCCTTGGTTTCACTAATTTCTTTGAAGGGATGTCTAGCCTTTCCCATTCTATTGTTTTCCTCTATTTCTTTGCACTGATCACTGAGAAAGGCTTTCTTATCTCTCCTTGCTATTCTTTGGAACTCTGCATTCCAATGGGTATATCTTTCCTTTCTTCCTTTGCCTTTCATTTCATATGGCCATAATCCCAAAATTAGTATTTAGATTTAATGCAATCCCTATTAAAATACTCATGATGTTTTTCACAGAACTAGAACAAACCATCCTAAAACTCATATGAAATGACAAAATATGCCAAATTGCCAAAGCAGTTCTGAGAAAAAAAGAACACAGCCAGAGGTATAACTCTTCCAGACTTAAGTACAAAGCCGCAGTAATCAAAATAGTATGGTACTGGTACAAAAAGAGACACGTAAATTAATGGAACAGAATAGAGAGCCCAGACATAACCCACCCACTGATGGTTACTACTACAAAGGAGACAAGAATATATAATGGAGAAAAGATCTGTTCAATAAGTGGTACTGGGGAAACCAGATAGCCAAATATAAAAGAATGAAATTAGAGCATTCCCTCACACTATATACAAAAATAAACTCAAAATGGTTTAAAGACAAATGTAAAACCTGAAACCATAAAACTCCTAGAAGAGAATATAAGAACACTTCTTGATTTAAATCTTAGAAGTATTTTCTTGAATTGGTCTCCTAAGGCAAAAGAAATGAAAGCAAAAATAAACAAATGGAGCCTAATTAAACTAAAAAGATTTTGCTTTTATCAATAACTCATACAAATCGATATCCAAAAATCCAAGCAAAACTCAGTAGAAAACTTGGATATTTTACCAAAGAAGACATACAGGTGGCTAACAGGCTCATGAAAAGATACTCAACATCACTAATTATTAAAGAAACACAAATCTAAGCTACATGAGGTATCACCTCACAGCTGTGAGAATGGCTCTCATACAAAAGCTTACAAATGACAAATAATGAAGAGGACGTGGAGAAAAGGGAACCTTTGTACACCATTGGTGGGGATGGAAATTGGTGAAGCCACTGTGGAAACAGCATGAAGGTTCCCTAAAAAATTAATAATAGAAATACCATATGATCCAGCAATTCCACTCCTGGATATATTTCTGGGAAAAAAAATGAAAACTCTGATTAAATAAAAAAGATAATGTACTTATTTTCTAGAAGCATTATTTACAATAGCCAAGACACAGAAGCAATCCACATGTCCATCAACAGACAACTGGGTTCGGAAGACGTGGCATACAATGGGGTAGTACTCAGCCACAAAAAATGAAATACTGCCATTTGCAGCAAAGTGGATGGACCTAGAGAATATTATGCTTGGTGAAATGTCAGACAAAGAAAAGTACTATATTATATATATCACTTATATGTAGAATTTAAAAATTATACAAATCAAAGTATATGCAAAAAGAAAGAGACTCACAGATATAGAAAACAAACTTGTAATTACCAAACAGAAGGAAGGGGAGAGGAAGAAATCAGGGGTATGGAATTAAGAAGTACAAATTACTATAGATAAAATAGATAAGCAAAGAGGATACACGGTATAGCAAAGGGAATTCTACCCATTATCATATAATAACCTATAATGGAATTATAATCTGCAAATATACTGAATCACTATCCTGTACACCTGAAACTATTAATAACATAACACTGTAAATGAACTATACTTCAATAATAGAACATTGGAATGGAATTAAATTGCTGTTGTTCATTCGCTCAGCTGTGTCCGACTCTTTGCAACCCCATGGACTGCAGCAAGCTAGGCTTCCCTGTCCTTCACCATCTCCCAGAGTTTGCTCAAACTCATGTCCATTGAGTTGGTGGTGCCATCAAACCATCTCGTCCTCTGTCATCCCCTTCTCCCCTTGCCTTCAATCTTTCCCAGAATCAGGGTCTTTTCCAATGAGTTGGCTCTTTGCATCAGGTGCCCAAAGTATTGGGAGCTTCAGCTTCAGCATCAATCCTTCCAATGAATATTCAGGATTGATTTCCTTTAGGATTGACTGGTTTGATCTCCTTGCTGTCAAAGGAACTCTCCAGAGTCTTCTTCAACACCACAGTTCAAAAGCATCAATTCTTTGGCTCTCAGCTTTCTTTATGGTCAACTCTCATATCCATACATGACTACTGGAAAAATAGCTTTGACTAGATGGACCTTTGTTGGTAAAGTAATATCTCTGCTTTTTAATATGTTGTCTAGGTTTGTCATAGCTTCTCTTCCAAGAAGCAAGCATCTTTTAATTTCATGGCTGCAGTCACCTTCTGCAGTGATTTTGAAGCCCAAGAAAATAGTCTGTCACTGTTTCCATTGTTTCCCCATCTATTTGCCATGAAGTGATGGGACCAGATGCCATGATCTTCAATTTTTGAACATTGAGTTTTAAGCCAGCTTTTTCACTCTCCTCTTTTACCTTCATTGAGAGACTCTTCACCTCCTCTTCACTTTCTGCCATAAGGGTGATGTCATCTGCATATCTGAGGTTATTGATATTTCTTCTGGCAGTCTTGATTCCAGCTTGTGCTTCATCCAGCTGGCATTTTGCATGATGTACTTTGCATAGAAGTTAAATAAGCAGGGTGACAACATATAGCCTTGACGTACTCCTTTCCCAATTTGGAATCAGTCTGTTGTCCCATGTACAGTTTTAACTGTTGCTTCTTGACCTCCATACAGATTTCACAGGAGGTAGGTAAGGTGGTCTGGTATTCCTATCTCTTTAAGAATTTTCCAATTTACCTTGATTCATGGACCTAACATTCCGGGTTCCCATGCAATATTGTTCTTTACAGCATCGGACTTTACTTCCATCACCAGTCACACCCACAACTGGGCATTGTTTTTACTTTGGCTCCATCTCTTTATTCCTTCTGGAGCTATTTCTCTGCTCTTCTCCAGTAGCATACTGGAGATTTATTCTTCCCTTAACCTTCTGATAGTTCCAGAATGACCTTCATTGTGAGTCCATTATAATGGTGGACAAAATGGTCTATTGTATAATTTTACTAAAAAGTTTCAGAGAATTAACAATGATGCCTTGTACAAACATTTGTCAGGAGCAGATGAGATTGGATATGTACTTTGGGGTCTTTTTTAAGAAAGAAATAACTTTATCAAATTGAAATTTGTTCAGCACTTTGAGTTAATTCTCGAATATAGTACTGAATATATTTTAAGCATTTGGTTTCCTACAAATAAGAAAATCAAATACAAAAAATATATTAAACTAAAATATATTAAATCAAGAAATAATTCTGTGGCAATTCAATTGGAAAATCAACTGGAAATTTTATAGTATATTTGATGGCAATGAATCCTAGTTTGTATTGTGCTAAGAGAATGTCGGTGTTCCCAGAACATGTTCACAGCATGAATGCGTGAGACAGGAACTAGGTATATTTCTGAACTCCACTATTCTATGCTAATATACTTGATGGTTTATTTAAACACAGACCAAGTAGAAACAAAGAATTTCTGAGGCTGATACATGGCTTCAACTTTGACCTTTGTGGCCTTCCTTGGTAGATTTCCATAATGTTAGTTTTATGATCTTTAGTTTTGGGTGTAGTATGGGTGTAATTGCTTCCCTGGTGGCTCAGATGGTAAAGAATCTGCCTTCAATGCAGGAGGTCTGGGTTTGATCACTGGGTTGGGAAGATCCTGTGGAGAAGAGAATGGCTACCCTCTCCAGTATTCCTTCCTGGAAAATTCCACGGACAGAGGAGCCTGGCCAGTTACAGTCCATGGGGTCACAAAGAGTTGGACACAACTAAGCAACTAACACTTTCACACTTTCATGGGTATAAATGTGTCATGTGATCACAGCTTTACTGTGGTAATTGCTCAGCATAATAGTAAATTACCAAACAAACCCCAAAGCAGTTGTGCCTGTAAATTAGACCTATCTCTCACTAGGGATTTTCTACATGGTTTAAAAAGGGCTTCCCTAGTGGCTCAGCGGTAAAGAATCTGCCTACTGACACAGGAGTTGCAAGTTTGATCCCTTGGTTGAGAAGATCCCCAGAGAAGGTAATGGCAACCCACTCCAGTATTTTTGCCTGGAAAATCCCATAGACAGAAGAGCCTGGAGTGCTACACTCCATGGGGTTGCAAAGGGTAAGACATGACTTAGTGATTAAAAAACATCAACAAACAACATCATATGGTTTAAAACTAGACTTAATATTGATCTTGCTACTCTCTTCCTGATTAAGAAAGCTATGAAGCTCATAAAAGCCTCACTGCAGAATATGTCTCACTGTACAGAATGGGATTCTACCTTTGATAAACTTCTCTGAAAAAATTATTTATTTAATGTAATTAATTCTTTTATTGAAGTATAGTTGATTTACAATGCTGTGTTAGTTTCTGGTATACAGCAGAGTGATTCATTTATATATATATTCTTATATATATTATATAGAACATATATATTCTTTTTCATATTCTTTTCCAATATGGTTTATTATAAGGTATGATAGAGAAATTATTTTTAATCCTATTCTTCTTTTAGATATAAGTAATATAACTCCTTGGCTCTATTTTAGAATGTTATATTATATATCTTACCCAGTAAATTAGAGGTACTCTTTAAAAAAATAAGAGTCTTAATTACTTTTGGGTAAAATATCACTCTCATATTTGGAAAATTATGGAAAAAATGGGATCATGTTTTTTAAGAATGTCCAGTTGACTTATGGAGGTTGTCCAGAGTCATATAAGAATATATTGATAAAAAAGAGTTATAAACTTAAACAATATGGCTTAGAAAAATGTAGTCTATTCCTACATATGGAAATAAATGAAGACCATTCAAGCAAGAACCATTAAGGGTTATTTATTCAGAACCTGCTACAGCAAGATAGTCAGCCATCATAATTTGCATTTGACAGAAACTCAAAGACTGGCAGCGAAGTGGGACAGCTTTATAGTGGAAAAAAGCAGGGCTCCAGATATGCCCTGAAGGAAGACAATTGATGTGGAGAATCTGGGGGCCAGGAAACTAGAAGAGGGACCTCCTATGAGGTTTGTTAGGGTCATATATTTGGCTTTATTCCATTGGTCCCGTTCCATTGACTTTATCCCTTTAGAATCAGGAGTAAAAATTAGGAAAGCTCTCAGTTTTTCAACAAGTCCTGACCATTTGGGGCTGATGGCTAGCAGGTTGTGGTCTGGCTTGCTGGACTAGCCTCTGAAGGTTATGGGTCAGAGTTATATTTTAATATCTGATCCAGGTATTGTATGTCTAAATACTTAATTTCCCACAAGGAACCAGAAATATCTGTCATCATATGAAAAGTTAACAACAATTCATAAGAACTTCAAAAATCAGGCTAATTTTTCAGATTATCATATCATTCAATCATCATATTTTTATTCTTCTTATTAGTGAAGTAAAACATGGTTAATTTGCTCCTTTTTTTTCCAGTTAAGGAGGATCTGTGACAACTATCTCAAGTAATTACAGAGTAGAAATCAATTTCTGATTCAGTAAAATCATGAATCAGTAAAAAGACTTAATCATAAAAGACTTTTCCTTATTCTTGAGAAAGAATGAAGATGACACTTTCTCTCATCTATTTCAATGTTTGTAAACACAGCACACTTTGAATCACTTACAAAAAAGTTTCTATTCTTATAAATAGAACCAAGCAAAGCCCATTCTGTAACACTTTTCATCATTTTGTTTTGACTCAACATTACCAGTATTTTTGCAAATCAGAAATACTTTTCTTCTACAATGTTTAAATGTCCTCGAATGCTACATTTTTGTCATTGGATTTGAAAATATGTTTGTTAAATATGGGTCAATAAAAAAATACAAAAGAAAACAAAAATTGTGTTAACAGGCAGAGTGTACTATTGGTAATTCTACTTTCTTGAAATAGATTGCTGTAACATGGTAGTTAACAGTAATTAATAGGTGATAAACAAAAAAATAAAATGTCAGCTTGCAAGTAACCTTGTCAGGTTCCTAATGTTGTTCTGGCCCCCACAAATCAGTCAAGCTAGTTAGGAGGATCAGACAGCAATTAATATCCTAACGCCTGTGAGACCAGCAGCATGTCATGAATACTAGAGTTGAAGAGGCTGTACTGAAGTGTGGCTATCCCAAGGGCAGAATCCAGTAGCAAAGAAGAAAATGCTTCTCCAATTGTTTCCTCCCTGGCTGCTATTTGCATCTCTTTTAAACAATGTGTTATTCAGATAAAGCACCTATGCATATAATACAATTACTCAGTGGTATCCTTTAAAACTGAAAGAATACATCAATGCAATTTCTGCTCTGATGAATATTCATTGAGGGAGCTTATAACTATAAACAAAACTAGCATCCACTTTACCTTTGTAGCTCCTCATTTTAGCAACAGAGAATGTGTATTAGTTTATTTGCCTTTTTTTCTATCTAAATTACTAGAAATGAGAAATGATCAACTCATTCTGCCTAGTATAATATGGATGATCAATAATTAATAATCAGAAAATATAAGTTTACAGTGCATTTTCAAGACATTATTGGGCTGATGCCTCAGATGAAATCATCTCTGTTTTGAATGTGGCAAATTTGCATTAAACATTCTTGGCTTTAGCTCCAAACTCTGAACCTTTGCAGTAAATACAGACAAGGTGTTAATTAAGAGAACTGCCAATCCAAATGAATAATGGACCACTGGAAACTGCACGGGTGAGGGCCTGACCTTCCGCATCAAAGATGAGTTCCAATGCTGAAGTCTCAATTTTGGAATTATGACTAAGGAATAATGAGAAAATGGGAGGGAAAGAAACAGAGAGTGGGATCTCCATTAACTCATTCAGTTTTGTAAAAACTCAGTTTGTAAAAAATGCTAGGAAGTGTTTAATGAAAGGCTTTTCAGAAATAAGAAATGAATAAAGGTCACTGTGTGTATGTATGATTTCTTCAACCCAAAGAGTGCCAACTAAATACAAAGTGAGAACAGACACTTCATGATGGCCCTTCCTAAATGCCCCGCTTTAAGCAGCAGTATGTAAAACTGTCCTGTCTTCTTCAGGATACGACACAGGCCGAGTTAATTCAGCCTTCTCAGCTCCTCAGTGGGTGGGGAGGTGGGTGTACCGAGAGTGAGGCACTGTGGGAAGGAGAGGTCCACCGTCAACCCAAAGACAGTCACCTTTGACTCCTATACAGCCTGTGCATCTCAGTCACCTGACTGTCCAGGGCAGTCCAAGCCAGAAACCTTTCATCAGGCAATTCTCCTGATTCTAACTTGACTAATTTGACAACTCTCTTCTGGACTGCGGGTCCTTCCAGCTTGAAGGTGAGACCAAATCATCATTGACTCAGGACTCTGAATTGTAAATCTCGGAGTTTTTTCAAATATTTGAAAAACCTAAATCATTGTGAAGATGCTCTGAAGCTACTAAATATCTCAGGCCATGAGAATAAAGAAACATATCAGTGAGGACAATACTACAAATAACTCAGTTGCTTTAAGAAAGAAGCTTGGGCTTTGGCCTCCTTACTAGGGAAATCCCCAGGTTGAACAGAGAATAAGAGGAAAATCAGCTTGTGAAGACAAGTGGCGTTTACTGAAAGCCAGTTATGGACTTGTGCTGTTCTATGACCGCTTTAAACCTTCATGACAACTTTATGAAGTAAATGCCATTATTATACCCATTTTACAGATAAGGATTCTGAGGTACAAGAGGTAATTTGTCCAAGAACACTATTCAATCCAAGTGCCTAGTTTTAGGCATGAATTCTGGTGTTTGGGGTGTTATAGGGATCTACCACCATCACTTGTTCTCACATCGATTCTAGACACTGTGGCTTTGGTTTCTCTAGGGTATTTTACTCAGTTTAAATACCCAAGCTCACAGGAATATCTAGCTATTTCCATTCAACTCCACGCACCTATGTAGATAAACTAAGTGGTCACACACCCAGTCTTTCAAAGTAGAAGGATATTTATTGTAATAAGGAAGAAAACAGCATCTTGTCCCCACCTGAGGACCCAGGATAGGGATTTTTCCAAACTAAATACCTTCTCCCAAGTTGGCTGTCAAGGGAAAGTGGAGCTGGGTAGTAATTCCTTCAGGACCACAGCTTGGCCATACTGGATCTCTGGCAAAGAAACGACAAAGGAAATGATAGAGTGAATTTCGGCTTTAGGGTATCACCTGAAAAGATTTTTGCCTAGCCTTTGCTGGTGACCAGGGTTTAGCAATTTTAGAATCTATTTCCTCTATTTCTGTGTTAAAAGGTTCGACAACTTAGTTGTCCATCTTTCCCAGATGGAACTTGGAGACTCACTTCCCTATGGTTTTTTTAAAAATCCATATTGTATTCTATATGTAGAGTTACCAGGTAAAAACCACCTGATACCCAGTTAAGTTTGGCTTGCAGAGAAATTCAAGTTTAACTGGGCATCAAGTACTTTTGTATGCTAAAGCTGGCAACTGTATTCTATAGCTAACTCATTAGAAGTGAGGGGAGGGGCAAGCCACTTTTCATTGAGCAAGTCATCTTATTGAATGTAGATTAGCTTAATAACGCTAGAAGCGAAAGTATTTTCTGTACAGATGGATGTAAAATTCTCTTATTTTAAACTGTATATTATAAATTAATTACATTCAGGCTCTAAATCTAAACATATTTAGTATGATTCCCACCATTCATTCTTCCAGGCTAAGATAAGCACTGCAACAATTTTCAGGAACTTTCCTCCTATCACATGTGATTAAGGGTTCCAGAAAGATGAATTTTCTTAAACACCAAAACTTTTCAATTTTAATTTCCCCTAGAAATTTTTCTGAGGGGTACTTCACTCTGCTTTCTCTACTTGGGGGTGATTATTGAACATGACTTCCTCTGGAAAAATCAGTGTTATTATTACTAACATAAATTCTTTGAGTCCTTAATACAATAATACACCCCACAGTCTATAGGTACATACAGGACTGTTTTTCTGTCTGTAGATGGTCTCACTCTGCTGTGCTTTTATGGTTGCATGATGCTGTTTGCTTTCCTCTCTCTCCATCTCCAGGAGATGGGTGTGTGACTGAAGAACCTAGGGGAAGTTCATTTACAGACTCAGGGGACTTTCTAGGTGGCTAGCGGTAAAGAATCCACCTGCCCATGCAGGAGACATTAGAGACTCAGATTCAATCCCTAGGTCGGGAAGATCCCCTGGAGGAGCACATGGCAACCCACTCCAGCAATTATCCCATGGATAGAGGAGCCTAACAGGCTACAGTCCATGGGGTTGCGAAGAGTTGGACATGACTGCAGTGATTTAGAATGCAGCACATGCATTTGCTATGGGCCAACTGTGATTTTTTTGCAGCTACTTCAGAGGCCTGCTTGCACCTCGAGGTCTAGTTTTGTTCCTGACAGGTGACCTTTTTTGGATATGTGAAGGGCTGCTCTGTGTTTGTGTCATTATTACTTTCCAAAAGGTGTTTTACTGGACACAAGTTTTCTAAAAATGTTAATAGATGCCTCAAAAAAAACTTTAATAGTTGAGGAGTTTGAGAGACAGTGAACCTGTAAAAAGTTAAACCTGTAAAAATTTAAAGCTGCCTCTAAAGAGATTTTCATTATGTTAACAGGGATTATAAAGCCCCAGGTGTTTAAAGTGTTGTGTGGCATATTTTGATTTTATAATCTCTTTTGGTGAAAAATCATACTGGACATATTGTAACATCTTGTCATCACTCATAATTTTAGTTGTATACAGAAGTAAAAACCTTAAGGATGATGTAAGTTCCATTCTAAAAACTTAAGAAAAAAGAATGAAATAGTGGAATGATTTATAATGGAATGAATTAATATCCTTTATGGATTCAACTAATTATGTGCTGGAGACAGTTCTTTGAAAGTAACAGCAAATGTACAAATCTTCAGGTCAGGACGTTAACTGGAGGACAAATTTCTTATTTAGAAGTAAAGGGTTGAGTTTCTGAATGCTCATGTATTAAAAACAACCTGTTAGGGTTTAGAACCCATAAAGTATACTAATAGAACTCCTTCCTGCTCTGTGGACAAGTTCAATGAGAAGCTAAAACTAAAGGTTAAATAGAATTTAATGCTTCCAAGAGAAACTGCCAAAAATGTCAAATAATCTTGGCTTCTTTTTCTTCCTGAACTGCAACTTGTTTCTCTCTGTGCCCTTAGAAATATATATATAATATAAAATATATATAATATATTTTAGGTGAATATTATTGCTTTTAATTAATGTTTGATATTATTTTGTCATTAGTTTGGAAGTTATTACTACTAACTATTGAAGGAAAGGACTGTACACTTTGTTGAGAGGAACACACTAATATCTGGTTTAAGCACGTGTGCCATCTGTCTTTTCCTGAAGACACACACACACACATAAATGCATTTCTATTAATTATAAACATTTAACCATGTATAACAATGGCCTCTGTTCTTCATTTTGTCTCATGTCAGAAATATATTTTTATGGCTTAGCATCAATGATAAATTGTAAGTTGAATACTTAATTTAATCTGGGTTTAGATACTTGTTGCAAAGACAAATCCATAGCTTCCTGCAGCTATATTGTCACCTACTGGGCCCTACATCCTTATTGATCTGTGTGGACAGGATCATTTTAGTAATAGTGAATTCCTATGTCAGTCATGCTTCTAAAGTGTATTACATGTATGGATATTATTTAATTCTCACAATAAAGTGTTCACAATTTCATTTTAGAGATGACAAAACCAAGGCTTATTCACCCCAGAGCAACAGTTAGTAAGTGGCAGAGCTAGAATATGAACATACAAGTAGTCTGATTCCAGAGGTTGTTAATAACCACTGAAAATGGAACTATGGGAGTGATACTTAGATTATTCCATACAACTCTAATTCTGCATTTCTAGAGCCTTTCCATGGGTTTTCCAGCAGCAATGTGACCAGTGAACTGAATTCTTACAAAACTTTACAAAGATAAGAGGAACAGATAGAGATTCTTCCACTCACCTGAGCAGAGCTGATGAGGTCTGATGTCTTGATTGGGAATAGTAAAGTGCTGCCGGGCTTGGTGCCTGGTGCCTAGAGCCCCAGTTACTCTGGAGGCAGAGGCAGGAGGATGGATTGAGTCCAGGAGTTCCAGGCTGTGGTGCGCTATGCCGATGGGTGTCTAAATTAAGTTCAGCATTCATATGATGACCTCCTGGCCACAGGGGACCAGCAGGTTACCTAAAGAAGGGTGAACTGGTCCATGTCAAAAACAGAGCAGGTCAGAATTCCTATGCTGATTAGTAGTGGGATGATGCCTGTGAAGAGCCACTGCAGTTCAACCTGGGCAACACAGTGAGACCTTGTCTCTTTTCTTAAAGGAATCTCGTATCCCCTGGCTTCCCAGGTGGCTCAGCAGTAAAGAATCCACTTGCAATACAGGAGATGCAGGAGACTGGGGTTTTATCCCTTGGTTGAACCTGGGAGCCTGGCAGGCTACAGTCCATGGGGTCTCAGAGTCAGCTGAGCATGCGTACCTCTTAAATGTTCCATATATTCCCTAAAAATATATGGAATTCCATATATGCCCTAAAAAAAGAAAAGAATGGTGAAGTGCTAACATTACTGATAGCCAGTGTTTCTATTTCCTTGAGTAGGAATATATATTATTCTAAATCCTGGGAGAGCGGTGGGCTCTGTCTTCTTCTACTTTTAATATCCTACAATGCAGAACCAAGTGCTTAGTAGTTGTTCCACAAAGACTTTCTGAGTGATTCTAACTTTACTGATAAAATTGAGGCCCTGGGACATGAAGACCTTGACTAAGGCATTAGAGTAAGTGGTAGAAATTCCCACCCATGGTCACAGGTCCATTCCATTTTTCACTTTGTTGATGCTTGGTGTTGATCTCTTGAGTTAATTTACAGGAATGTTAAATTGCTAGAATGATTTAAACATACTGACGTCATGCCTGCCATGATCATACTAGAGTAAACACAGATAGCTTCATTATTGTGACTGGGTCTTGCTTGTGATCAAGCTGATACTGTTGGTGGTTTGCTAAAGCTAATTACTCTCCAGATGTATTTGGGCCAGTAGCACTTTTTGGCTTCCTTACAGAGCATCCCTATCTTCAAGCAGGCTGGACAAATCTCCTTCGTATCTTCACTAAGAGTCTCAGGTGGTAGCAAACAAATGCTTTTTCTATTTTCCCTCTGAAAAAGCTATGAATGATGGTAAACTGTTTAGGGTTGACAGATCAGCCCACACATCCTACTCCCTTCTCTGACAATGCATTTTCAAAGACAATGAACCTTCTTTCCAAATAAGAACCATTTTACATGGGAACTTCCCAAATATCCTAACAACTTGCATCTTGATGGATCTCTTTTATTTCTCGTTGCCCACTCATTATTACTGATGTATGTACATTTCCATTTTTTTTTAAACTTCTGACAAATTTTGGTAGTATCTGTTCTTTCCTGCCTCTGAATTTTACCATCATGCTCTCTGTGATGTTGTTCAGTGGCTAAGTTGTGTCTGACTCTCTGTGACCTCATGCACTGTAGCCCACCAGGTTCCTCTGTCCATGCGACTATCCTGGCAGGAATACTGGAGTGGGTTGCCACTTCCTTCTCCATTATCATGCTATTAAAATGGCCAAAAATACAGTCATCACACTTCAGATACTCTGTTATGCCCACCTTGTCCTGTTTTAGAAGAACATGTGTAAAAAAGAATTTTTTTAAAAAAATCTGTGGAGCATACTTTGTGTAATAAAGGAGTTTAATTGTCACTGACTTTGAAATCAGATTACACTTGGATGGCTCTGATAATTACCACATGAACATGCTATTTAACTTTTATACACTCAGTTTTCTATACCGTACTTTCCTTATCTATAAAATGGTGCTGAGAATAAAACTTATAGGGTTGTGGGCATTAAATTAGATAATGCAAGAAAAGTGCTAAGCAGAGTACTAGTTTGTACAGAGCATGTGTTAATTACTTATTTGCATCTTCCATATTGACTGATATAGAAAGCAGGTCTTTCCAGGTCTGGGAAGGGTAATGTGTGCCCAGAAGTCACAATGAAATCTCCTCCATTATAGTAAGGAAAAATACTTGCTCCTATACAAAGCTATAGGAGTTTTGTAAGTATGAATAAATACTAATGGCACTGTTAGCCTACTTAATGTGATACACACACACACATACATACAACAGAAGCAAAAATTGTTATTCTGAGAGTCACATAAATGCAATAACAACAAAACAAAGAAAAACAACATAAAAACTCTACCATATTACTTTTTGGGAGCTAGTATCTTTATAATCATATGTCCTTAGGTATGATTCATACCTTCAATTCCACATGCCACATTAAATGTCTGCATTGTAATTATACTTACAAATACTAATATAAAATTATACTTTTGTGGCTGTATATATACTGTGAAAGTATATATTCATTTGTGGGAGAAAAGAATAGCAAACGAAGCAACTGACAAAGAATTAATCTCAAAAATATACAAGCAATTCCTGCAGCTCAATTCCAGAAAAATAAATGACCCAATCAAAAAATGGGCCAAAGAACTAAACAGACATTTCTTCAAAGAAGACATACAGATGGCTAACAAACACATGAAAAGATGCTCAACATCACTCATTATCAGAGAAATGCAAATCAAAACCACAATGAGGTACCATTTCACGCCAGTCAGAATGGCTGTGATCCAAAAGTCTACAAGCAATAAATGCTGGAGAGGGTGTGGAGAAAAGGGAACCTTCTTACACCGTTGGTGGGAATGCAAACTAGTACAGCCACTATGGAGAACACTGTGGACATTCCTTAAAAAACTGGAAATACAACTGCCATATAACCCAGCAATCCCACTGATGGGCATACACACCGAGGAAACCAGAATTGAAAGAGACACGTGTACCCCAATGTTCATCGCAGCACTGTTTACAATAGCCAGGACATGGAAGCAACCTAGATGTCCATCAGCAGACGAATGGATAAGAAAGCAGTGGTACATATACACAATGGAGTATTACTCAGCCATTAAAAAGAATACATTTGAATCAGTTCTAATGAGGTGGATGAAACTGGAGCCTATTATACAGAGTGAAGTAAGCCAGGAAGAAAAACACCAATACAGTATACTAAAGCATATATATGAAATTTAGAAAGATGGTAATGATAACCCTATATGCAAGACAGCAAAAGAGACACAGATGTATATAGCAGTCTTTCAGAATCTGTGGGAGAGGGTGAGGGTGGGATGATTTGGGAGAATGGCATTGAAATATGTATATTATCATATGTGAAACGAATCGCCAGTCCAGGTTTGATGCATGAGACAGGGTGCTCAGGGCTGGTGCACTGGGATGACCCAGAGGAACGGGATGGGGAGGGAGGTGGAAGGGGTGTTCAGGATTGGGAACACATGTACACCCGTGGCGGATTCATGTTGATGTATGGCAAAACCACTACAATTAACAAGAATTAGAAAATTTAAGAAGGAAAAAAAAAAAAAAGAAAAAGAATTATACTTTTGTGGCTGAAAGTATATATTCATTTGCGAACATACCACACTACAATTAGATTATGAAGGTAAGAAGTACTTTATATTTGAACAAGGAAAGGGGTTTTCCATGGGCTTAGGTCCCCTTGTTCTTTGTTCTCGGTTTGTGTGACAGAACCCCTAAACTTGTAGATGCACCCCAAACTGCCCGCCTGCCAAGTTTTCTATGCTTGACTTTCCTCAAAACTGTACTTCATTTTGTTTCACTGAGTTTATGCCGCTGCTGCTGCTGCTAAGTCGCTTCAGTCGTGTCCGACTCTGTGCAACCCCATAGACCGCAGCCCACCAGGCTCCCCCGTCCCTGGGATTCTCCAGGCAAGAACACTGGAGTGGGCTGCCATTTCCTCCTCCAATGCATGAAAGTGAAAAGTGGAAGTGAAGTCGCTCAGTCATGTTTGATTCTTAGCGACCCCGTGGACCGCAGCCTACCAGGCTCCTCCACCCATGGGATTTTCCAGGCAAGAGTTCATGAGTGTACAGATATTTATAGTTTATTTCAGTATTGAAAGTGAAAGTGAAGTCGCTCAGTCGTGTCCAACTCTTTGCAACCCTGTGGACTGTAGCCTACCAGGCTCCACTGTCCCTGGGATTCTCCAGGCAAGAATCTTGGGAGTGGGTTGCCATTTCCTTCTCCAGGGGAATCTTCCCAGCCCAGGGATCAAACCCGAGTCTCCCGCATTGTAGGCAGACGCTTTAACCTCTGAGCCATAAGGGAAGCCCTGTATATATTTCAGTATTAGCACACAAAAAAATGTTAGGCAATTCTCAGGCCAAAAAAAATAAAATTAGATGCTAGGTTGGTGTAAGTCAAAGGTCAAGGTCTTTAGGAGACCTTCACTGCCCATCTTTTGATTTATTCTTGTTCTTAGTGACTTTGTGGGAACATCACTTTTGAAAGGCTCTAAAAATATCTGTCAATAGCCTCTTTTCTTCTAGGTAGGGTGACCGTATTATCCAAACAAATGTGAGTAATTATGACTTGATAAAGATTTTACTTCCACCTGTGATGAGCTGTCTTAGAGGTGACATATGGGAACCTTGAACATTTCAAGGTTTATGGGAGTGGTTCATAAGCTTTTGGAAAGTGAGGAACCATTTTTTGAGTGCCTCCTGTATGAGGAGCTAAGCTAGGGGGTTATCAGTTAATTCATGTTATGATTCAATGAGCTGGCTCTTTATATTTTCCTATTCTCTAAGGAAAATTGAAGCTTAGAGAGCTTTTCCCAAAATCACATGGCCAGTAAATAAAGCGGTTGGATTTGAATCCAGGGACAGTTCCACCATGTAATAAAGCTTCATTAGATTCTAAAGATTTCAAAAAAAAAAAAATCTACTTAGTAAATTCTTTAAAACTAGTAGATTTTTATACATCCGAAACTGTTTAAACACGGGAATTTCTAGAAGCAGGGGAAAGTCTTTGAGGCTCTTTGAAATCTTCACAATCTGATTTTAACAGGTGGTGCAAAACTCTCTTTATCTTAACAGAAGCTAACTTCAAAAAAGATCTGATTTGGAGTATTGACATAATTAAAGCTATCAGGTAATTTTCTTATTTTCTTTATAAGATATTAGACATCTTGGATCATTGCTTACAATAATCTCGCTATATGTGAACCATAAAGTCTATCTACCATAAGGATAAATGGAGTTTTCATAGTGAGCGAGGGTAATTTTCCTATGTTGTTAAAAATATATTTATACTGCTTTGCACATCAGCTTTGGTTTATAACCATGATTCATGAAAGCCTTGACATGTGACTATAATCTAGACACATAATGAATATATTTATAATTTTGAAATAACAAGAGAATCACCCTAATGTATTAGAAACAACATAGCCCTGGGCTTTGTTCTCATATTGTCACAAGGTGGGTGTAGAGGTTTGGGTAATGGCTTGGTCTCTCTGGAGCCAGTCTCTTCAGCTATCAAATTTATTGGGTTGGACCAGATGATCTGCAGGTTCCTTCCAGTTTTAAGGTTAATAATCCTCAGAATGAAGGGATCAGAGGGGAAAAACACTATATTGAAGAGGTTTTTTGTGCTCTGAGCTGCCTTTTAGAAAGTTGGCAGTAGCCTTTAATCAATCATGAACCAGAGGGCAGAGCTGCAATGTAAGAACTGAAAAGCTTCTCGCTCTTAAATTTTAGGTACATTTCTGATACTGCAGGGTGGTTTAAATGTCTCTGAGTGCCCGAATGCCACACAAAGCTCACATCACTCGAATCATTATGAAACCTTCACAGATGTGCACGGGAAAGATTTTTCTGAGGAAGTTGGAAAAATGAAACTGTAAATGTCTTCCAGCTGGCATGCCTAAATGTTCTTCATCTCATTGGAGACATGTTCAGGTTAATTTCCGCTGATGACTGATAGCTCATCCAAATGTTACTCAAGATAATGTGAAGCAATTTTTCTCTCCTAGTGATGAACTCAGATAAGAGGGTGATTATTGGGGGAAAAAAAGTAACTAACATTTCTTAATTGAAAAAAAATGGTATCATTACAAAAACACAAAATTAAATTATAATAACTTTTTGAAAAAAAAAAAAGACTCAAGGTTGGAACATAAAAAGCATAAGGCTAATTACACACATGCATATGGTGTGCATTCTAGTTAAGTACTGAGGGAGTTAACACCTTCGTGCCTAGGTGGTTTAGGTCATGCCATTTACATCCTGCTGTTCACAATAATAATGACAAGAGATGGGCTGCCTGCTATCACTAAGTACCAGATACAGACCATATGGCAACAAGGCAACATCAAATTTAAAAAAAATAGCAGTTTTCTCAAGATTTAAAAGAGTTTGATAGGTTAAGACATGCAATTTATTGCACATTTCCTTAATTCCTTTAAATTCCTCTTCTCATCCTGGCATTGTTGCTGGCTGCTCTTCAGCCATTTAATGTGAATGTGAAAACAAGCAAAGAGCATGATTACAAAAATCACATATCCTGGAATGTAAGTTCTTTACTTTGGACAATTTCCTTCTTTAAATGACAGCTTCTCTCTCTATAGAAACAGCAGAGTTCCAGGAAGAAAAACATAAAAAGGGATGACAAACTATTTAGAAATATGCATATAGGCAAACACATATGATGTGAAGTGATTTCTTGAAAGTAAAGATAAAAATAATGTAATCATAGAATGTTAAAGCTGGAAGCGATCCCAGTGCTCTTCAGATGCACCCCATTGCTTTACAGAAAAGGAAACTGAGGTAGAATTGTGTTAAACCACCCGTCCAAGAGCACATGAGAGTTATTGACAGAAATGAGTCTATCATTTAGGCCTACTGACTTCCAGTCTAGTGCTACTCCAAAATCTGTATATTATATGTTTATAGAGTTAAGGATAATACGATTTCAAATAATTAATTTATGATGATTGATTGAGAAACTGTTTGGTGTACAATAGGTAAGCAAACCCGGGACTTCATGATTAAAAACAATATATTTCTAACAAATACAATCTATATTTTGAGGAAAAAGTTGAATACCTCTTTAAAATGATTTTACCTGTTAGCTGAATTAGTGAGTTGCCCTAATCACTCTATGCATCAAAAAAATTTGGTATCAATTTCATAGTCATTTCACCAATTGTTTTCTCTAAACAAATTAAAAATGGTGTATGTTTTGACGATGATGTCCTCTTCTGTAAAATGCATTGCTGTGGTCTAAAAGGTCCTTCTCCACTCCAGCAGATTATGGTTGTAATGTACCCTGTTCACAGGGAAGCTTGACTTTTGAAGCTGTGATCAAAGCACTCAAGGTAATTTAACTTTTGCTGATTTAAAAAAGCCATCACTCTACAGTGTTGGTTAAAGTTATATTTTTGTTTAAGATAGCTTTATTTATTTATTTATTTTAAGATAGCTTTATAACTTCAAATTATACCTAGATATTTTAGAACATCATTCTCAAGATAAATGTTCAGAAATTTCTACCTTCTATTGATGGGCCCATTATCCATTGGAGTTTTTCTGTAACTCACACTTAAGTGTATGAAATAAGAGGCCATTGAGACTATTTGCATCTGTGCAGAATTTTCAAACTTTTTTTTGTGTGTGTGAGTGCAATGTATTTTTAAAAGCATTTGAAATTAAACTGTTCTCATCAAGATTGCATTAGACTTTTTGCCTCTATATTTTCCTATTCAAACTCCATGAGTAAAACCAATCCCAGATATCAGAGCATCAGGAGGACAGGTAAGAAAGCAAGAGGGACAGTCATGGCTAACAGAAGTTTCAGTTACAAAGCTGAGTAAAAAATTGAGCTTAGAAACTTAAAGCTAACAACTGATTTATTAAGAAGTGTTTCTGTTATTCAATTTTGATTTGATTGTAAACTACTCAAGGACCTCAAAGGGTAAAGACAAATGATTATTAAAGACTAGTCAGTAATTATGTAAATATCTATCATTAAATTTTAGGAAAGTCATTATCCACTTCAAGTTTTGTCAAAATGGCTGATTCTGGGGCTGGAGAAAGGAGAGTCTAAAACATCTTGTAGTTCTAGAAAGAAAAAAAAAGCTCAAAAACTGAAAACCACATGGGTGGGGTATACCGAAAAGATACAGGAGCCAAACTGAAAGAATTCCCAGTGGGCAGAGTTGGATCAATCTGAGCCACAAAATGAATAACATAGTATTGGCTTATAACAGAAAGTATAAAACATCCATGAACATATACCAATATAAATAAGTGATTAAGTAAATGAGGAAGAGATGAATTTCTTGCACAGAAGAATTTCAAATAATCTATGTAGCTACTAATCCCTCAAGAAGGTGAATCTTAACTCTGTCCCTTAAATGTGAGCTGTGCTTAACAACTTACTCCCAAAGGGTAGAGAAACAACAACAGCAAAAAAAAAAAAAAACAAACACTTTATAGTGAGAAGCAAATGCTATCTCAGTCAAATGACCAGTGTCAACCTTATCAGTGATAATGATAGCATGTACTGATAGCATGCATTCCTGATGTGACAAGAAATGCATGTCACCTCTATGGTCTTCTTCCCACAAACCCTCAATCTCAGCCTGAAAGAAAACATGATACACACCTAAAGCAACTTCTCCAAAATGCATGACCAGTATTCCTTAAAACTACCAAAACAAGACAAAAAACAAGAAAAGCCTGAGAAACTTTTAAGACCAGAGGCGACTAAGAAGCATGATAACTAAATACACTATGTACCCTGGATTGGATCCTGTAACAGAAAAAGGAAAAGGATGCAGAGAATGCATGAAATCTAAACTAGGTATGGAGTTGAGTGAATACTAACATAATGGTATTGGTTTATTAGCTATGACAAATGTATGATACTAACATACTAACAACAGGGAAACTGGGCGTGGGATATGTAATAACTATCCATATTATATTTGCAACTTTTCTGTAAATCTAAAACTATTCTAAAATAAAAATTTTAGTTAAAAACAAAGAAATTTGATATTTTGTCCTCTTAAGGTTTTCACAAGGTATGTGGCAAGCTTTGACTGGAAGTTTCTATTTAAGTCTTTTTGCAAAAAAAGTTCAGAATAACTAAGCAATAGAAGACTTGCTTAATGCAGACAGTTTATATGAATATCTGACAGAGAAATAAATTATGTTTCAAATTATCTTGCCCCCTACCACAAAGCCCAAAGCATTTTTAGAGTCATCATTCACTTTTTAATGTGATAAAACTTATCAAAGTGTGTTGTAAATAATCAAACTATAAAATGTATACCATAATTAGTATTACCATATGATTCCTTTTATTATTATTTCTTAGATCTCAATAACATATTGGTTGTTAAAGTTTCTATAGGTTAGATAATTCTTATCTTTATAAAGTTAATGCCAACAAAATGGTCCCATTTAACCCCATAAAATAATACTTAATGTGATTTTAATTGTTCAGTTGTGCCCTTAGGAGAATTATGTGTTAATGTCCAATTTAGTTGTTTTGTCTTGCCTTGGTCAAACCAAGTACTTCATATTCTGAGTGTCATATTTAATGAGCTATTTTAATAAAGAAGGCCGATAAGACTGATCATATTTTTATGTATGTATGATTTGACCTTGAGCATATAGACACAAGGTGACTGACCTCAGTAAGACAAAGCTGTAGACAAGTAAGGCAAACTTCAGTCAGTTAGTTCAGTCGCTCAGTCGTGTCTGACTCTTTGCGACCCCATGAATCAATGCTTTCCAAGGCCCACTTGACTTCACATTCCAGGATGTCTGGCTCTAGGTGAGTGATCACACCATCGTGATTATATGGGATGTGAAGATCTTTTTTGTACAGTTCTTCTGTGTATTCTTGCCACCTCTTCTTAATATCTTCTGCTTTTGTTAGGTCCATACCATTTCTGTCCTTTATCGAGCCCATCTTTACATGAAATGTTCCTTTGGCATCTCTAATTTTCTTGAAGAGATCTCTAGTCTTTCCCATTCTGTTGTTTCCCTCTATTTCTTTGCATTGATCTCTGAGGAAGGCTTTCTTATCTCTCCTTGTTATTCTTTGGAACTCTGCATTCAGATGCTTATATCTTTTCTTTTCTTTTCTCCTTTGCTTTTCACTTCTCTTCTCTTCACAGCTATTTGTAAGGTCTCCTCAGACAGCCATTTTGCTTTTTTGCATTTCTTTTCTGAATATTTATTTTCCTGAGAACACAGTTTTGGAGTATGAGTGGGTGGTAAAACATTTTTTGGATGAATTTGGACTTCAGCCATATTTTAAGATAAATCAGTGGTTGATGTGAGAAGAAAAAGAAAGCTGAAATGAACCACACTGGTGAGACAGATTGACAGTGGTGGGAAACTACACTCCTGCTGTGAACTCTCTCTGTGGATTTTTTAAAAAGAATCTAATTGAGGTATAACTGCAGTACAATATACTTCACATAGTTAAATTGTATAGTTTGGTGTTTTTTGACATATGTATGCAACCATGAAATAATCACCACAATCAAACAGTGAACATATCGATCACCCCCAAAAGTATACTTGTTCCAGTTGTAGTTTTTCTCTCTTGCCCGCTCCCCCCCATACTACCTCCATCCTTGTCCCTGATCATTGACCTGCTTTCTGTTACTCTAAATTAGTTTGCATTTGTTTTAGATTCTCTGGATTATTTTTATTCAAATAGAATCATGAAGTATTTACTCTTTTTAAAAGACATCTAAATTTTTTTCACATAGTATTAATTACTATTGAGATTCATTCATGTTGCAGCATGTGTCAATATTTTATTCCTTTTAATTGTATGGATCTAGCACAATCTGTGGAGAAGGCAATGGCACCCCACTCCAGTACTCTTGCCTGGAAAATCCCATGGACGGAGGAGCCTGGTAGGCTGCAGTCCATGGGGTTGTGAAGACTCAGACACGACTGAGCGACTTCACTTTCACTTTTCACTTTCATGCATTGGAAGAGGAAATGGCAATCCACTCCAGTGTTCTTGCCTGGAGAATCCCAGGGACGGGGAGCCTGGTGGGCTGCCGTCTATGGGGTCGCACAGGGTCAGACACGAAAGAAGCGACTTAGCAGCAGCAGCACAATCTGTGTATTCATTCACCTGTTTATGACTATTTGGGCTGTAGTCTCCTCTTCTAAATATTAGTTTTAGCATTGTATTTTATCCTTTTACTTTCAGTCCATTTGAGCTTATATTAAAAGTGCATTTCTTATAAGAGCATATTTGGTTCTTGCTTTTATGTTCAATATGAAAATCTCTGCCTTTTGACTTGGGTGTTTAGATCATTTCCATTAATATGATTATTAATATGGTTACATTTACACTTATTTTGTTGTTATTTGTGTTCTCCCATTTCCCTGTTTTCTTTGTTACTTCCTTTTCTGCCTTATCTAGGATTAACTGCATTTTTTATAATTATATTTGCCTTTTTAATTTATTTATTAGCTATAACTTTTTTCAGTGGTAGCTTTAGGGTTTATGGTATAGCTCTTTAACTTACCACAGTCTACGTTCAGAGTGGTCGGTAAATTATGGTCAATAAGCCAAATCTATCCCACTGCCTGTTTTTGTAAATGAAGTCTGGCTTTGTTAGGTGATCTCACTGAAGCTGCCAGTTGTTAACAAGATCTGTTTCCCAGTTCTTACATAATTTTAGAATTGTAGCTGCATATGGTTACCCAGTTGAGGATTACATTTCCAGCCCACTTTGGTGTGTCTGGATAGCTAAGTCCTCAGTTTTAGAATGTGAGCCCCAGTGAAGACTGCCAATTCCAGTAATGGGTGGGTGGGTGGGGAGGATCAGGAATGATACTAAACTTCAGGTTACTCAGACTCTTTGAAGCCAATTCTGAGTACAGCTAAAGGCATTCAATAAATATTTTGTAATTGATTGAAGAACCTTGTGATATTTCAATATGAGTGAGAGAAGTCACACAAATTATTCTCCTGTGAGATCTTCATGACATAGAAAGACTGATATGGTTATTAATGTTATAGCCATGTGCCCCAGATTCAGCAAGTTAAGCTTCATCATAACAAATGAACTGTACATACTGAAACTGTACAGACTATAAAGTTAGAGCTATAGAGGGCCCAAACGTTTAATTCATAAACCCTTTCTTCAGTTCTGCTTTACCGTCCCAAGGATAATGTGAATCCTGAAGGAATGTTAATGGACAGCACTCAATTCCAAATTAGATTCAACAAGACAGTGGTATTTTCTTTTAATAAAGATCTTCCAATAAGTATAAAAAACTGCCAATTCACTAATAGCTTTTGTATCCCTATAGAAATACATCTACAAAACATACATAGTCAATGTTTTCTTAATCACCTAGTATAAAAAGTATTACTCTTGAGTGAGTGAGTGAGTGAGTGAGTGAGTGAAGGCTGGTGGCATGGCCACGTTAATGCCTCCCAGGTATGAGTTATTATTTAAAACTGTTAATCAAGAGTTCACACACATGACAGGTCACAGGAAAAGGTATTCTGTCGCTTGTATGCACATAAAACCCACTAAGTGGGTAAATTCTCTGCCCTAAACACTAATGGTTTGATGTGACAACTGCTGAGCCAGTTTCTTTACAAAAGCCTTTTAGGACATTCCTATCCTTCTGTCTCCTGCCTTGCCCTTTCTCACTTCTCTAATCAGAATCCAGAAAATACTTAATTCCAATGTATTTGTTTCTACTACCAACAAGATTCATAGAATAAGAAGTCATATGCTATTGTTGCTCTTTTTGTTTTAGTCACTAGTCATGTCTAACTCTTTTGTGACCCCATGGACTGTGGCCCACCAGCCTCCTTTGTTCATGGGATTTTCCAGGCAAGAATACTGGAGGGGGTTGCCATTTCCTTCTCCAGGGGATCTTCCTGACACAGGGATTGAACCTGGGTCACCTACATTGGCAGGAAGATGTTTTTACCACTAAGCCACAAGTATGTGTATAAATATATATATGTATGTATATATAAATAGCTATACAATGTGTGTGTAATTGCAAACCTGCCAAAAAATGATTGATTAAATGCCAATTCTTATAAGAAATTAAATCTTAATATAATATGACATGAAAGAACTATTAGAAGAGAAAAATTAATAAATTTCATTAAAAACACTCTCTTTTTTAGCAAGTGTAAAAGGCAAGAGTGTAATCAAGAGTGTAGTATCTATGTCAAAGTTAACTTTATGTGTCAAGTTGACCAGATCATGAGGTGACCAGACATTTGACTAAACATTATTCTGGGTGTTTGTGGGGTTCTTGCTGGATGAGATTAACAATTGAGTTAGTAGACTGAGTAAAGCAGACTGCTGTCCCTAATGGGGGTGAGCCCCATCCTTTCAGCTGAAAGTCTAAGTAGGGACAAAAGACTGATCCTCCCACAAGTAAGAGGGAATTCCTCCTGCCTGACTGCCTTCAAGCTGGGACATCAGATTTGTTCTGCCTTTGGGCTTGAACGGAAACATTGGCTCTTCCTGCATCTCAAGTCTACAAATCTTGGGATGGGAACCATCCCATTGACTCTCCAGGGTCTCCAACTTACCAACTGCAGATCTTGGGACTTGTCAGCCTCTTTGACTGCATGAGCCAATTTTTCACAATAAATTAATAAGTAAGCCAACAGACAAACAAATATTCAATTTGTTCTGCTTCTTTTGAGAACCCTGACTAACACACTATGTTAGGTAATGAACTCAGATAACAAGATGCAATGATATAACTGGAAATATAATTAATGAGCAAAATTTTAGAGTAACGATCTTCCTACCCAACAAAAAAGTATCACTTTATACTTATTAAAATAGTTTAAAATTTTGACATTTATACTCAAGCCTGGAAAGGTTTTGTTGAAACTGCTAAAACAATCCATTACTGTAAGTGATAATTTGTCACAACTCTTTATGATAGTAATGCAGAAAAATATATAAAAGTTGGAGAACTGTTTATATCCCTTGACCCCAGTCATCTTAACATATAGGAACTCTTCTTAGGGAAATAATGCTAAAGAGGAAAAAAAAGCTATCTGCATAAAGAAGACTGCAGTTTTATATATAACAGTGAACAGTGGAAACAGCCTAAGAAATAAATAATACAGAAATGGTTTAGGAACCTAGTCAAATGAGTATTATGCATCCACTAAAATCATAATTGTGGTGATAATTTAAAGGATATTCCTTATAATCAAGCTTTGTTCCTACAAATTTTAGGTAAATATAGGCACCTATAATTTTAGGTACACAGAAAGATACATATATTACTATAAAAATAAGATTCTGTTAAAAATGTATGTGAGTGTCAGGTGAAATGAAAATTAAGGTAGGAAAAAATAGATCCTGGGCCATGGTTAGTATCCAACATACTTACCCATTGTCTTGTTTGATTTATTGGGGGTGGGTCATTGATTTGGCACAAGAAAAGATGCTCAAAAGCCCTGATTTCTGACAGTTAATCTGAAATAAAATCCACATTGTCTAAAAAACTTTAAGAGCACACTAGCTATTAAACAGCTATTTTCAGCATGAAATCTAAGAGATATTTTTGCTTTTGAGTCTCTGCAAAGAAGACACTGTGTGAACCTAGTGAACAGGATCCTACACTTTAGTGGGAGGGGATTCTCCCTCCCTTCTTCCAAGTTTCCATGGAGAAAGGAATGTCCACTCCCCTCTTCAGGAAGGAAGGTCAGAGACCTACACTAGAAGCTTCTCTTTCACCCCCTCTCTACATAGGGAGGAATGATACAGCTGGTTGAGAAGTTTGAGAGAAAGAGAATGTATAGCTAATCTCCTTCCTCCCTAATAATTCTTGAAACCAGCCTGTCTTCTGGGAGTCTGAATACTCTCTAGCTCCAGGGCAAATTTCAGGGTGCAGCTCAGCCTCAGAGAGGTGGGGGTAAATTGCTACTGTTTACCTTTGCCTGTGACTCAGCTGGTAAATCTCTCTCAATCATGGGTGAAGATTCAAGGAGTCCATTATGCCACAAAGACAGACCCTCCTCCATCAGCCCTCTCAATAAAGAGCTGAAATAGTGACCTTCTTCCATTAGGTGTCACTGATTCTCTTGCAATTGGTCAGACTTTGGATTTGAAGAAGAAGGTTATTTATTGGCCCCTAAAATTCATGCATTTGACAATATCCTCGGAGAAGGCAATGGCACCCCACTCCAGTACTTTGCCTGGAAAATCCCATGGATGGAGGAGCCTGGTAGGCTGCAGTCCATGGGGTCGCTAAGAGTTGGACGCGACTGAGTGACTTCACTTTCACTTTTCACTTTCATGCATTGGAGAAGGAAATGGCAACCCACTCCAGTGTTCTTGCCTGGAGAATCCCAGGGATGGGGAGCCTGGTGGCTGCCATCTATGGGGTCACACAGAGTTGGACACAACTGAAGTGACTTAGCAGCAGCAGCAGCAGCAATACCCTTGTACTAGATATATTATTGAGACTTTCAGGGATATTTCTTACAATGTACCCCCAAACAAGACATGTTGCTATTGGAGAAGTAGTACAGAAACCTATGTGGCTGGAGGGTAATGACTGATGAGGAAAGTAACAATGCGAGAAGAGGTAGAATGGTAGTTTAGGGACATATTGTAAGTGCAATGTGACGGCATGGGAAGGTTTTAATTTATACCTATAGAGCATTCCATCCAAAAGCAAACTACACTTTCTTTTCAAGTAGACATGGAACAGTCTCCATGACAGATACATGCTGGGCCACAAACAAGCCTCAGTAACTTTAAGACAACTGAAAGCATATCAAACATCTTTTCTAACCACAACACTATATCAAGTCACTCCAAAACCATAGACATCTCATAACTTATTACTGGACACTTCATTGTCCTCTAGAGAGAAGAAATCCAGCTCCACCCACCAGAACACTGACACAAGCTTCCCTAACTAGGAAACCTTGACAAGCCACATGTACAAACCCACACACAGCGAGGAAACACCACAATAAAGAGAACTCCACAAACTGCCAGAATACAGAAAGGACACCCCAAACTCAGCAATTTAAACAAGATGAAGAGACAGAGGAATACCCAGCAGATAAAAGAACAGGATAAATGCCCACCAAACCAAACAAAAGAGGAAGAGATAGGGAATCTACCTGATAAAGAATTCCGAATAAGGATAGTGAAATTGATCCAAAATCTTGAAATCAAAATGGAAATCACAGATAAATAGCCTGGAGACAAGGATTGAGAAGATGCAAGAAAGGTTTAACAAGGACCTAGAAGAAATAAAAGAGAGTCAATATAAAATGAATAATGCAATAAATGAAATTAAAAACACTCTGGAGGCAACAAATAGTAGAATAAGAGAGGCAGAAGATAGGATTAGTGAATTAGAAGATAGAATGGTAGAAATAAATGAATCAGAGAGGAAAAAAGAAAAATGAATTAAAAGAAATGAGGACAATCTCAGAGACCTCCAGGACAATATTAAACGCTACAACATTAGAATCATAGGGGTCCCAGAAGAAGAAGACAAAAAGAAAGACCATGAGAAAATACTTGAGGAGATAATAGTTGAAAACTTCCCTAAACTGGGGAAGGAAATAATCACTCAAGTCCAAGAAACCTAGAGAGTCCCAAATAGGATAAACCCAAGGCAAAACACCCCAAGACACATATTAATCAAATTAACAAAGATCAAACACGAAGAACAAATATTAAAAGCAGCAAGGGAAAAACAACAAATAACACACAAGGGAATTCCCATAAGGATAACAGCTGATCTTTCAATAGAAACTCTTCAAGCCAGGAGGAAATGGCAAGACATACTTAAAGTGATGAAAGAAAATAACCTATAGCCCAGATTATTGTACCCAGCAAGGATCTCATTCAAATATGAAGGAGAAATCAAAAGCTTTACAGACAAGCAAAAGCTGAGAGAATTCAGCACCACCAAACCAGCTCTCCAACAAATACTAAGGGATATTCTCTAGACAGGAAACAAAAAAACGGTGTATAAATTCTAACCCCAAATAATAAAGTAAATGGCAACGGGATCATACTTATCAGTAATTACCTTAAACGTAAATGGGTTGAATGCCCCAACCAAAAGACAAAGACTGGTTGAATGGATATAAAAACAAGACCCCTACATATGTTGTCTACAAGAGACCCACCTCAAAACAGGGGACACATACAGACTGAAAGTGAAGGGCTGGAAAAAGATTTTCCATGCAAATAGGGACCAAAAGAAAGCAGGAGTAGCAATACTCATATCAGATAAAATAGACTTTAAAACAAAGCCTGTGAAAAGAGACAAAGACGGTCACTACATAATGATCAAAGGATCAATCCAAGAAGAAGATATAACAATTATACATATATATGCACCCAACACGGGAGCACCGCAATATGTAAGACAAATGCTAACAAGTATGAAAGGAGAAATTAACAATAACACAATAATAGTGGGAGACTTTAATACCCCACTCACACCTATGGATAGATCAAGAAAATTAACAAGGAAACACAAACTTTAAACAATACAATAGACCAGTTAGACCTAATTGATATCTATAGGCCATTTCATCCCAAAACAATGAATTTCACCTTTTTCTCAAGTGCACATAGAAACTTCTCCAGGATAGATCACATCCTGGGCCATAAATTTAGCCTTGGTAAATTCAAAAAAATAGAAATCATTCCAAGCATCTTCTCTGACCACAATGCAGTAAGATTAGATCTCAATTACAGGAGAAAAACTATTAAAAATTCCAACATATGGAGGCTGAACAACACCCTGCTGAATAACCAACAAATCACAGAAGAAATCAAAAAACAAATCAAAATTTTCATAGAAATGAATGAAAATGAAAACACAACAACCCAAAACCTGTGGGACACTGTAAAACAGTCCTAAGGGGAAAGTTCATAGCAATACAGGCATACCTCAATAAACAAGAAAAAAGTCAAATAAATAACCTAACTCCACACCTAAAGCAACTAGAAAAGGAAGAAATGAAGAACCCCAGGGTTAGTAGAAGGAAAGAAATCTTAAAAATTAGGGCAGAAATAAATGCAAAAGAAACAAAAGAGACCATAGCAAAAATCAACAAAGCCAAAAGCTGGTTCTTTGAAAGGATAAATAAAATTGACAAACCATTAGCCAGACTCATCAAGAAACAAAGGGAGAAAAATCAAATCAATAAAATTAGAAACGAAAATGGAGAGATCGCAACAGACAGCACAGAAATACAAAGGATCATAAGAGACTACTATCAACAATTATATGCCAATAAAACGGACAACGTGGAAGAAATGGACAAATTCTTAGAAAAGTACAACTTTCCAAAACTGGACCAGGAAGAAGTAGAAAATCTTAACAGACCAATCACAAGCACGGAAATTGAAACTGTAATCAAAAATCTTCCAGCAAACAAAAGCCCAGGTCCAGATGGCTTCACAGCTGAATTCTACCAAAAATTTAGGGAAGAGCTAACACCTATCCTACTCAAACTCTTCCAGAAAATTGCAGAGGAAGGTAAACTTCCAAACTCATTCTATGAGGCCACCATCACCCTAATACTAAAACCTGACAAAGATGCCACAAAAAAAGAAAACTACAGGCCAATATCACTGATGAACATAGATGCAAAAATCCTTAACAAAATTCTAGCAATCAGAATCCAACAATACATTAAAAAGATCATACACCATGACCAAGTGGGGCTTTATCCCAGGGATACAAGGATTCTTCAATATCTGCAAATCAATCAATGTAATACACCACATTAACAAATTGAAAAATAAAAACCATATGATTATCTCAATAGATGCAGAGAAAGCCTTTGAAAAAATTCAACATCAATTTATGATAAAAACTCTCTAGAAAGCAGGAATAGAAGGAACATACCTCAACATAATAAAAGCTATATATGACAAACCCGCAGCAAACATTATCCTCAATGGTGAAACATTGAAAGCATTTCCTCTAAAGTCAGGAACAAGACAAGGGTGCCCACTTTCACTATTACTATTCAACACAGTTTTGGAAGTTTTGGCCACAGCAATCAGAGCAGAAAAAGAAATAAAAGGAATCCAAATTGGAAAAGAAGAAGTAAAACTCTCACTATTTGCAGATGACATGATCCTCTACATAGAAAACCCTAAAGACTCCACCAGAAAATTACTAGAACTAATCAATGATTATAGTAAAGTTGCAGGATATAAAATCAACACACAGAAATCCCTTGCATTCCTATACACTAATAATGAGAAAACAGAAAGAGAAATTAAGGAAACAATTCCACTCACTATTGCAATGGAAAGAATAAAATACTTAGGAATATATCTACCTAAAGAAACTAAAGACCTATATATAGAAAACTATAAAACACTCATGAAAGAAATCAAAGAGAACACTAATAGATGGAGAAATATACCATGTTCATGGATTGGAAGAATCAATATAGTGAAAATGAGTATACTACCCAAAGCAATTTATAGATTCAATGCAATCCCTATCAAGCTACCAACGGTATTCTTCACAGAGCTAGAACAAATAATTTCACAGTTTGTATGGAAATACAAAAAAACCTCGAATAGCCAAAGCTATCTTGAGAAAGAAGAATGGAACTGGAGGAATCAACCTACCTGACTTCAGGCTCTACTACAAAGCCACAGTCATCAAGACAGTATGGTACTGGCACAAAGACAGAAATATAGATCAATGGAACAAAATAGAAAGCCCAGAGATAAACCCACACACATACGGACACCTTATCATGACAAAGGAGGCAAGAATATACAATGGATTAAAGACAATCTCTTTAACAAGTGGTGCTGGGAAAACTGGTCAACCACTTGTAAAAGAATGAAACTAGAACACTTTCTAACACTATACACAAAAATAAACTCAAAATGGATTAAAGATCTAAACGTAAGACCAGAAATTATAAAACTCCTAGAGGAGAACATAGGCAAAACACTCTGACATACATCACAGCAGGATCCTCTGTGACCCACCTCCCAGAATATTGGAAATAAAAGCAAAAATAAACAAATGGGACTTAATTAAACTTAAAAGCTTCTGCACAACAAAGGAAACTATTAGCAAGGTGAAAAGACAGCCTTCAGAATGGGAGAAAATAATAGCAAATGAAGCAACTGACAAACAACTAATCTCAAAAATATACAAGCAACTTCTACAGCTCAACTCCAGAAAAATAAATGACCCAATCAAAAAATGGGCCAACGAACTCAATAGACATTTCTCCAAAGAAGACATACAGATGGCTAACAAACACATGAAAAGATGCTCAACATCATTCATTATCAGAGAAATGCAAATCAAAACCACTAGGAGGTACCATTTCACGCCAGTCAGAATGGCTGCGATCCAAAAGTCTACAAGCAATAAATGCTGGAGAGGGTATGGAGAAAAGGGAATCCTCTTACACTGTTGGTGGGAATTCAAACTAGTACAGCCACTATGGAGAACAGTGTGGAGATTCCTTAAAAAACTGGAAATACAACTGCCATATAACCCAGCAATCCCACTGCTGGGCATACACACCGAGGAAATCAGAAGGGAAAGAGACACGTGTACCCCAATGTTCATCACAGCACTGTTTATAATAGCCAGGACATGGAAGCAACCTAGATGTCCATCAGCAGATGAATGGATAAGAAAGCAGTGGTACATATACACAATGGAGTATTACTCAGCCATTAAAAAGAATACATTTGAATCAGTTCTAATGAGGTGGATGAAACTGGAGCCTGTTATACAGAGTGAAGTAAGCCAGAAAGAAAAACACCAATACAGTATACTAACGCATATATATGGAATTTAGAAAAATGGTAACAATAACCCTGTATACGAGACAGCAAAAGAGACACTGATGTATAGAACAGTCTTATGGACTCTGTGGGAGAGGGAGAGGGTGGGAAGATTTGGGAGAATGACATTGAAACATGTATAATACCATGTATGAAATGAGTTGCCAGTCCAGGTTCGATGCACGATACTGGATGCTTGGGGCTGGTGCACTGGGACGACCCAGAGGGAGGGTATGGGGAGGGAGGACAGAGGAGGGTTCCGGATGGGGAACACATGTATACCTGTGGCGGATTCATTTCAATATTTGGCAAAACCAATACAATATTGTAAAGTCTAAAAATAAAATAAAATTAAAAAAAAAAGAAATCAACTACAAGAAAACCTGCAAAAATCACAAACATCTGGAGGCTAAATAATATGCTAACAAACAGCCATTGGATCACTGAAGATATCAAAGAGAAAAAAAAAATCTAGAGACAAATGAAAATGAAAACACAATGATCTAAAATCTATGAGATGCAGCAAAAGCAGTTCTAAAAAGCATTTATAGCAATACAAACTTATCTCAGGAAATAAGAAAAATCTCAAATAAACAATCTAACCTTACACCTAAAGCAACTAGAGAAAGAAGAAACAAAATCCAAAGTTAGAAGGAAAAAAGGAACACATGTATACCTGTGGTGGATTCATTTCGATATTTGGCAAAACCAATACAATATTGTAAAGTTTAAAAAAAAAAATAAAATTAAAAAAAAGAAAAAAAAGGATAAGAACAGAAACAAATGAAACAGAGACTAAGAAAACAATAGAAAATAAATAAAACTAAAAACAGGTTATTTGAACGGATAAACAAAATTGATAAACCTTCAGCCAGACTCATCAAGAAAAAAAGGGAGAGTGTTCAGATGAATAGATTAGAAATGAAAAAGGAGAAGTTACAACAGGCACTACAAAATGCAAAGGATCACAGAGACTACCACAAGCATCTATATGTCAATAAAATGGACTAACTAGAAGAAACAGACTAATTTGTAGAAATGTACAATCATTCAAGACTTAATCAGGAAGAAACAGAAAATATGAACAAACCAGTCACAAGTACTGAAATTGACACTGTGACTGAAAAGCTCCCAGCAAGCAAAAGTCCGGGACCAGATGGCTTCACAGGTGAAGTCTATCAAACATCTAGAGATGAGTTAATACCTATCCTTCAGAAACTGTTCCAAAAAAACTGAAGAGAAAGGAACACTCCCAAACTCACTCTCTCTATCATACTGATACCAAAACCAGACAAAGACACACAAAAAATAAAATTATGGGCCAATATCGCTGATGAACATAGACATAAAAATTCTCAACAAAATACTAGGAAACCAAATCCAACAAGACATTAAAAGGATCTTACATACCATGATCAAGTGAGATTAATCCCAGGGATGCAAGGATTTTTGAATATATGCAAATCAACCAGTGTGATATACCACATTAACATATTAAAGAATAAAAACCATATAATCATCTCAATAGATGTAGAAAAATTTTTGACAAAAATTCAGCACACATTCATTTATGATAAAAGCTCTTCAGAAAATTGGCACAGAGGGGACATACCTCAACATAACAAAAGCCATGTATGACAAACCCATAGCTAATATCATACTCAATAGTAAAAGCTGAAAGCATTTCCTCTAAGATCAGGAACAAGACAAAGATGTTCACTCTCACCACTATTATTCATCATAGTTTTGGATGGCTGAGCCACAGCAATCTGAGAAGAAAAAGAACACAAATTGGAAAAGAAGTAAAACTGTCACTATTTATGCAGATGGCATACTATCCACTGAAAGGTAGATGTAAAGATGCTACCAGAAATCTACTAGAGCTTATTAATATATTCAGTATAGTTGCAGGATACAAAACTCATATGCACAAATATGTTGCATTTCTATACACTAACAATGAAAGATCAGAAAGAGAAATTAAGGAAACAATCCCGTTTACCATCGCATCAAAAAGAATAATATACCTAGGAATAAACCAATGTAAGAAGGCAAAAAAACTGTATTCTGAACACTGTAGGATGCTGATGAAAGAAAAAGAAGATGACACAGACAGATGGAATGATATACCATGTTCTTGGATTGGAAGAATCAATATTGTCAAAATATCTATACTACCCAAGGCCATCTGCAGATTCAATGCAGACCTTATCAAATTACCAATAGCATTTTTTTTTGGATCTAGAACAAAAACCAAAAATTTATACTGAAACACAGAATATCCTGAAAGCAATCTTGAAAAGACAAAAACAGTCAATCGGGCTCCCTGACTTTAGACTATATTATAAACCTATGGTAAAAAAGAAAGTATAGTACTGGCACAAGGACAGACTTCTAGATCAATGGAATAGGATAGAAAGCCCAGAAATAAACCAGCACACTTATGGCCAATGAATCTACAACAAAGGAGGCAAGAAAACACAATGGAGGAAAGACAATCTCTTCAATGAGTGGTGCTGGGAAAACTGGACAGCTACTTGTAAAAGAATGAAATTAGAACATTCCCTAACACCGTACACAAGAATAAACTTAAAATGGATTAAAGACCTAAATATAAGACAGGATACTATAAAACTCTTAAGATGAAAACAGAAGTAGATTACTCTGACATAAATCACAGCAAGATCTTTTTGGATCTGTCTCCCAGACTAATGAAAATAAAAATAAACAAATTGGTCCTCATTAAGGACCAAGTTTTTGCACAGCAAGGGAAACCATAAACAAAATGAAAAGACAACCCACAGAATGGGAGAAAATATTTGCAAATGAAATGACTGACTAGGGATTAATCTCCAAAATAGCTCATGTAGCTCAATGTCAGAAAAACAAACAACTCAATCAAAAAATGATCTAAACAGACACTTTTCCAAAGAAGACGTATGGATGGCTAAAAGGCACAAGAAAAGATGTTCATCAGTGCTAATTAAAAGGTTACAAACAATGAATTCTGGAGAGGCTATAGAGAAAAGAGAACCCTCTTACACTGTTAGTGAGAATGTAAACCACTAGGGAGAACAGTAGGGAGGTTCCTTAAAATACTGAAAACAGAGTTACCATATGATTCATTAATCCCACTTCTGAGAGTGTATCTGGAGAACACCATAATTCAAAAAGACACATGTACCTCAATGTTCACTGCAGCACTGTTTACAACAGCCAAGACATGGACACAACCTAAATGTCCATCAACAGAGAAATGGATAAAGAAGCTGTGGTACATATATACAATGGAATATTAGTCATTCATAAATTAGAATGAAAAAACACCATTTTCAGCAACATGGATGGACCTAGAGATTATCATACTAAGTGGAATAAATCAGACAGAGAAAGACAAATATTGTATGTCACTTACATATGGAATGTGAAAAATGATACAAGTGAACTTCTTTACAAAACAGAAACAGACTCACAGACTTAGAAAACAAATTTATGGTCACCAAAAGTGAAAAGTTGGGGGAGGGAGTGGAAAAATTCAGTTCAGTTCAGTTCAGTCACTCAGTTGTGTCCGACTCTTTGTGACCCCATGAACTGCAGCACGCCAGGCCTCTGTGTCCATCACCAACTCGTGGAGTCCACCCAAACCCATGTCCATTGAGTTGGTGATGCCATCCAACCATCTCATCCTCCATCGTCCCCTTCTCCTCCTGCCCTCAATCTTTCCCAGCATCAGGGTCTTTTCAAATGACTCAGCTCTTTGCAAAGTATTGGAGTTTCAGCTTTAGCATCAGTCCTTCCAATGAACACCCAGGACTGATCTCCTTTAGGATGGACTGGTTGGATCTCCTTGCAGTCCAAGGGACTCTCAAGAGTCTTCTCCAACACCACAGTTCAAAAGCATCAATTCTTCAGTGCTCAGCTTTCTTTATAGTCCAACTCTCACATCCATACATGACCACTGGAAAAACCAAAGCCTTGACTAGATGGACCTTTGTTGGCAAAGTAATGTCTCTGCTTTTTAATATGCTGTCTAGGTTGGTCATAACTTTCCTTCTAAGGAGTAAGTGTCTTTTAATTTCATGGCTGCAATCACCATCTGCAGTAATTTTGGAGCCCAGAAAAATAAAGTCAGCCACTGTGTCCACTGTTTCCCCATCTATTTCCGATGAAGTGATGGGACCAATGCCATGATCTTAGTTTTCTGAATGTTGAGCTTTAAGCCAATTTTTTCACTCTCCTCTTTCACTTTCATCAAGAAGCTCTTTTGTTCTTCTTCCCTTTCTGCCATAAGGGTGGTGTCATCTGTATATCTGAGGTTGTTGATATTCCTCCTGGCAATCTTGATTCCAGCTTATGCTTCCTCCAGCCCAGTGTTTCTCATGACATACTCTGCATATATTAGGATGTTGTAATTAACATATACACAATGTGTGCTGTACTTAGTCACTCAGTCATGTCCAACTCTGTAACCCATGGACTGTGGCCCACCAGGCTCCCCTGTCCATGGGATTCTCCAGGCAAGAATTGTGAAGTGAGTTGCCATGCCCTCCTTCAGGATACACTATACTATATGTAAAATAATCAACAAGGACCCTACTGTATAGCATAAGGAACTCTACTCAACATTCTGTAAAAACCTATATGAAAAAAAGACTCTGAAAAAGAATAGATATATGTATAACTGATTCACTTTGCTGTACACCTGAAACTAATACAAGACTGAAAATTAACTACTAATATAAAATAAAAATGAAAAAATGAATAAGTAAAATAGAGATTAAAAAAACTTAGTCATATGAATGTCTGATAACCAACAACATGGTCCTAGGATGATGTTGCCAATCCACTAGCTTTAATGTGACATTTCTCATAATTACGGCTTTCTAAAGAACTTCTGCATCTTTTATAATAAAACCATTCAACAAACAAATACACATATGAAACAAGCATTCCCACTATTCTCCTTTCCTCACTGGCAACCACTTTCACTTCTTTTAGCTAATTATTTTGGAATTTCTTTTCACGCTTTAAAATTTCATGCTTGTATTGCTACTTCCTGACTCAGTTTGAGGCTTTACCACTTGATTTCCTATTATATAAAGCAAGATTTTTGATCAGGGTCTTCCCATACCATAAGCAGATACCATTCTCACTAACCACTCTTCTGTCATATTATAATTTGGGATAGATTAGTATGTCGTGTTTACATTGTTGTCACTATTAACAGCTCAACTATATTATCAAAATGGTTTTCATTTTTGTGCCCAACTTTTCCTTCCCCTGGAGATTTAAAAATTTTTTCTATCACAGCCTGTTTACACATACTTTTCTTTATGCTTGCAATACCTGCCTTTCTATTTTCTATATTTTTACAAACATGCGTTATTATTTTCTTCCCTTTTGACTTAAAGGGTAGCATATTGCTAACGTGGTAAATTCTTAGTATTATAGTCTGTTTATCGGTGGATAGATGTTCATCATCCAGAGATATTTACTAAGTGCCTACTCAGAGGTAGGCACAGTATTATGTCCTGGGGAGAAAGCTGTGAATAAAACAATGTCCCCACCTTGCATCCCAGGGGAACTCAGATATTGTAAGCTTCAATGGTGACAGCTGCTTCTAAATGCAGCACTTTTTTTTGTTGTGTTTTTACTTTTAAAAAGAAACAAATTTAATATCATCTAATATGAAAATATATGCTTATCTGTATTGAGCTCATAAATATGTAAGTAAAAATGTTTATCCAGCTGAGGTTTATTATCTCTTTTAAGCTTCCAAGTTTTTGTTTAATGAGTCACATTCTTAAAGCCACTGAGCAGAACTAGAGGGCCCTAAATTAGTGCAAATCTAACCCAAGTCAATTGCTTTACAGAGCAATTAAATATAGGAATAATTAGTTCTAATCTCAAATCCTCTTAGTGAAGTTACTGTCTTACATAATTAAACGTGCTATTTTTTATTTATCGTTGAAAATAAGGATAAGGTGACATGTGGTCCTCAAACTTTATTTTTACCACTGTTCATGCTCTACTTAAACTAGTCCTTTTCCTATTCTGTGGCCACAGACTTTATTATTTTCTAGAAATATACCAAAAGTCTTACCTGCTTGTCCGTCACCTTCATCTACGCTGTTTGCTGTCATTTACCGAAGTCTCTGCCTGCCTGTGAGTTACACAGACGGCTAGTTCAGGAAGACCCAGATCACTGATTCGAGGCATATGACAAACAAAACGACACACATATTTTGCTTCCACTTCCAGAAGAAAGCAGCTCCTCATCACCACTATTGATTCTGTAAACATGTCAGTGCTGGTAAATACCTTTCTGACAATATCCGCCTAATGAAACTGGGAGAAATGACAAGCCTGCCATTAACCTTTAGAACAAATGACAGCGGCAGAGCCAAAATTTATCATTAATAAAAATTACTTGTCAATGTTTTATGGATCATTTATCTAAGAGCTAACTATTAATGAAGGAAGTTCAAACCTTGAAGCATTAAGACTTCTATAAGTAAGCTGTTTAACTAAGTGAACAATTACTAATTCTAATACTAGAAAAGAGGCGTAAATATATGCTGCCTGCGTGTGCTCAGTCGCTTCAGTTGTGTCTGACTATTTGTGACCCTATGGACTGTAACCTGCTAGGCTTCTTGCCCATGGGATTCTCCAGGGAAGAATACTGGAGTGAGTTGCCATGCCCTCCTCCAGGGGATCTTCCTGACCCAGGGATTGAACCCACATCTCCTGCATCTCCTGCATTGCAGGCAGATACCTCTGAGTCACTGGGGAAGCCCTAAATACATGCTATCAGAATTCAAAAGTTTTTCCCGGGTCCAAAGTCAGGGACATATTGTGAACACAACTCCACAATAACAATAAAATTTTATCCTAACTGTGCAAAGAGACTCTATCAGAAAAGCAATAAAACTTATTTATTTATATTTTAGTGCTGCTGCTGCTAAGTCGCTTCAGTCGTGTCCGATTCTGTGCAACCCCATAGACGGCCTCCCACCAGACTCCTCTGTCCCTGGGATTCTCCAGGCAAGAACACTGGAGTGGGTTGCCATTGCCTTCTCCAATGCATGAAAGTGAAAAGTGAAAGTGAAGTCGCTCAGTCGTGTTGGACCCTTAGCGACCTCATGGACTGCAGCCTACCAGGCTCCTCCTTCCATGGAATTTTCCAGGCAAGAGTACTGGAGTAGGGTGTCATTGCCTTCTCTGATATTTTAGTGAGGACCTTCCCATAAAACTTGATATTTATCAGATTTTTCACAAATAGTCTGGGAAGTTTACTCTGTTCCATTCCTTGATTTAGTAAAATAAAAAGTAGAGAAAATCATAAAATTTGGGTATCTCAAATTTTATGTTAATTACACCTTCCAACGTTAAGTACCATGAGTACCAAAAACATAAATACCGTGAAATTCACAGCAAGGTCCTGAATATGCTAAAGCATTTCATAAGGTTTTAAAGTCTGTTGAAAAATTACAATCCTTTCATCACTCTGCAAGTTCCTCCACTGGTGTCCTTAAGACCATCTGAGGTTTTAAAAGTTCCTGTCTTAGTTAGTTCAATGAGCAGCCACAGTTGAGGCCAGGGGTCCACATTTCTCAAAGTTCCTCTGAAAATGACATGCTTCAGAGCCACCCAGGATCTTGTTAAAAATGCAGGCCAGAATCTTTAGCACTGGGCCTTGAAATCTATGTTTTTAAGAGGGCACCTTAGTTGCACTCAGGATCACTTCAAGGCTAAGTATCAACAGAAATGTAACGAGTCCTGACTTTTTTCTACAGTGAGTTATCACTTCACCTCTGTCAAAACAACCATCATTAAAACATCTACAGATAATAAATGCTGGAGACGGTATGGAGAAAAAGGAACCCGCTAATACTGTTGGTGGGAATGTAAATTGGTGCAGTCACTTTGTAGAGCAGAATGGAGGCTCCTTAAAAAACTAAAAATATGGTTACCATATGATCCAGCAATTCCTCTCCATATATATAGATAGATACTGATATAGATACGGAGATGGAGAGAGAAAACTTTAATTCAGAAACATACATACACCCCAATGTTATAGCAGCATTATTTACAATAGCCAGGACAGGGATGCAAATGTCCTTTGACAGAGGAATGGATAAAGAAGATGTGGTACACATACACAATGGAGCATTACTCAGCCATAAAAATGAATCAAATAATGCCATTTGCAGCAACATTGACGGACCTAGACTCTATCAAATTAACTAAGTCTCACAGAGAAAGACAAATATATCATTTATATGTGAAATTGAAAAATCATATAAATGAACTTTCTTACAAAACAGAAATAGACTCACAGACATAGAAGACAAACTTATAGTTACCAAAGCAGAAAGCAGGGAGGGGGGAGCAGAGGGAGAAATAGATTAGGAATTTGGGATTAACGAATACACACTACAATATATAAAGTAAAAAACAAGGACCTACTGTGTAACGCAGGAAACTATATTCAACATCGAGTAATAACTTTTAATGGAAAAGAATCTGGAAAGAATATATATATAACTGAATCACTTTGCTATACACCTAAAACTGATACAACATTGTAAATCAATGTTGTAATAATGTCAACATTGTAAATCATTGTAAATCAACTATAGGTCAGTAAAAGAAAAAACTGTCATAATGAATCCTGATTTTTCCCCTTTCTTACTTTCACAAGCCTTCCAAAGCACAAACAGCAGTATCAACAGCTGCAGCTTTACTTTTTGTCTGCAGTGATCTGGTTGCTATCAAGATGTGCCTCATTATTTACTTTTTACTTCCCTGCTAGCTCAAGTCTTTGAGGTCCCAGACCAATTAATTTCTTAATTCACCAGAGGGAAGTGTCACTCTTGTCTTTTAACTTTGGCATTAGCTTGATAAAGAACCATGATAACTAATTCTTTGAGAAATGTTTTTTTTTAGGTTTGTTAAAATTTAGCAAAATAGGCAGTCCATGGACTACTACTTGGGATATAAACTGGTACATTTTGGTGGGAATATGGCCCTTTCGTCTTGGGAAACCTAAGAAGATCACGCTGGGTTTCATGGCAGGGTCACGAGTCAGACTTATTTCCCCAGTACTGTCCCCAACTATGCTGTACACGTGAGGAGACTTGAATCTCTCAGACAGGTTTACTTCTGTCCACATTTCTGAGCCAATATGAACTCAGGAAGACTCTCCTGACCAGTAGGTTAGCTGTGTATGATCCTGGCACGACCCATGGGCATGGGCAGGGCACACAGGATTCCTTTCTTTTTTTTGCAGTGTCCTAAAATTATCTGGACATGCTGCCAGTTATGTGAATGTCTGCAACTTGATGCATTTAGTAATACACTGACAGCTCTTCATCGCACAGATATATTTGTAAAGGTGGCAAACATTTTTCTTATTGAATATTTTATGTGTATTTGAAATACAATGAAAAGCAGTTTATAAATTAATAATAATAGCAATTATCTTTTTCAGGCTGTTGTATATCAGGCACTATGTTTGGACATTTCAAATATATTATCTTTAACACTTTCACAGAAACTGCAAGTACGTATTATTGTTCCCACCTTACAAGTAAAGAAATTGAGTCTGAGATTGTTCAGTCGAATATCTTACAAGTAGTGAGTAGAATCCAAGTTTTAATTCAGAAGTAAACTCAAGAGTTAAAAATACAACCCCCAATTTTACTTTTTGCTCTGTTTTAACTGAATATTTTGTTAAACAGTACCTAGTATATACAGTAACTTTAAAGATTCATCTGGAGCCAGATGAATAGAACTTTGATTACTGCCAAGATGAACTTAGGCAAATGTTTCCATTTCTGTGAGTTTAAGTTTCTTCACCTACAAAATGTGACTATTTGAGGCTTACATGAGAACATGGGCTTCCCTGGTGGCTCAGTGGTGAAGAATACGCCTGCCAGGACAGGAGACGTGTTCATTCCCTGGGTTGGGAAGATCCCCTAGAGAAGGGAATGGCTACCCACCCAAGAATTCTTGCCTGGAGAATCCCATGGACAGAGGTACCTGGTGGGCTACAGTCCATGGGGTTGCAGAAGAGTTGGATACAACTAAGTGACTGCTGCTGCTGCTGCTAAGTCACGTCAGTCGTGTCCGACTCTGTGCGACCCCATAGACGGCGGCCCACCAGGCTCCCCTCCCTGGGATTCTCCAGGCAAGCATACTGGAGTGGGTTGCCATTTCCTTCTCCAATGCATGAAAGTGAAAAGTGAAAGGGAAGTCGCTCAGTCGTGTCCGACTCTAGCAACCCCATGGACTGCAGCCTACCAGGCTCCTCCGTCCACGGGATTTGCCAGGCAAGAGTACTGGAGTGGGGTGCCATTGCCTTCTCCAACTTAGTGACTAAACATCAATGATAACAACAAATGAGAACATGAGTGTCAAGAACCAAACCAACAGGTGGTCCCTCTGACTACTTATCTTCCTCCTTCATGCCTAACTGTAGTGCTTACCATGTGCATATTATTTCATAGTAAATTGGAACTGAGACTAAAACTCATAGTGTGTAGATCAAAACTTAAGGTTAAATTGAGAATAAAGATTTGGATTTCTATCAATTCTGAGGAAAGAAATGATTATAAGATAACCTCACACCAAAAGTTCAATATAAAACCAATCTTTTAAAAAATGTAGGGCTCCCTGACTGCCATACTCCACTGAAAAACAGCTAATTAACCACAGATTGCCAGATGAAGACAGACGAGTTCTTTCTCTCTAGTTCTTCCAGAAAAACCCTATTATCACTTTGCCAAAACACTGTGACCTTGTCACCGGGCTGGGGAATGCAAACAGATGAAAATAATGTGGTCTGAAGTGAAGAAATAGACATATAGAGAATTTCTCACTCAAATATTTTTTTCACATATATTGTTGTTTAGTCAACTGTCCAATTGTCAGAATCTACAGATGTACCTGGAGGGCAATTCAAAGAAAATGTTAAGAACTAAATGAAAGGAGAAGGAAGCTCATGCAAAAGTGCTTTGTTTTGATAAGTTATGAATAAAGTAAGCAACCATAGTTTCATGTAATATTTATATAACACCAAGAAATTAACGAGAGGGTTCTGTAACCTTTAGGAATTTTAGAATTAATGACTGGAGCCTTGGCTTCTTTCCACGGAAGTCACAGCAGGAGTCACAATGAGCCTCAGGCTTTTGTCACAAATACAGCAATTACTCTTTATGATTTTGCTAGAGATTCTTTTCTGTTTGAACACTCTCCTCAAACAAAATATGATAATATTAATTTGCACCCATAAAAACGATAAATTTTTTGGTTCCCTATCAGGCAGTGCCTTAGGCTCCACTTTAAAACAGGTTCATAGGGAAACCCTCAGTATTCATTACGCAAGAATCACTGCAGAGAGTCTGTGTGGATAGTAGTGAAGCATAGGACTGGAGAGCCAGAATGCCTGGGCTTCCGTCATAAACCCTGCCACTTACTATCTGTGACTTTGGGAAGAGACAATCTTTTTGTGTATCTGTTTTGTCACCTGTAAAACAGGAGTGATAAGAAGGACCTACTTCATAGGTTGTGGTAAGGATGTAAAACTTTGAGAACATTACCAGATACACACACACAGACACCAGAAACATAACTGGCACTATTAAAACCAACATTTTAGAAAAAGCAATTTGTCAGAGTTACCACCTAGCCACTTGGCCTTGAGTAAGTCACTTTTCTGATTCTGATTTTCGTAATCTTAAAACAGGGAATATATACGGTAATACTCAGCTGCAGAGTGAGGGCTAAAGATTGTCTTTGAAAACATGGCTGAATGCTGCAAATAGTTGGACATGACTAAGCACAGCACAGCACACCAGCAGCAAATATAGTTGCTCACTGTATTGTAACCTCTTATGGTTTTTTAATCTATATCGATCTCTTTTCCCACCTTCTACTTTTTAACTGCTTGCGTGTCTTTTTATTCCTCTCTCTCTCTCTATATATATATATATACATATATACACACACACACACACATACATTTTACATTATTAATTCCCTGAGAAATGGAAGCAATATGTATTTATACTCCATAGCACATAGGTCAGTATCTTAAATATAGTGGATACTAAAAAATTATCAACTGAGAAAAATTAATATTAGTTTAATTTTAGTACTTTGGCATACACTAAATTCTGTGAGTCTCCTTGGCTTTACATTATGAAAGAACTCACTAGGAACCTAGGAAATTAATACAGTAATACTTTCTATACCATACACATAGCAGAAGTAGAATAAAAGTTTGCAAAAATACTGAAAATTTACATTTTCCCTTTGATGATTTGCCACTTTTTTTTCTCTTGTAAGCTCATAACCCACTAGAACCCAGATCCATTATTTCCACACTTCAAATGTAACTCATCCATATGAATTTTAGAAACTTCCCCAGGTAACTGAGACTGATAACATGGATCAGGAAGGCCTAAGTGTAAGAGCACTTATACCTTCAATCAGCTTTCCAAGTGCTGACTGTGCTGTGCTCCATGGTTGTGCTGTGTTCTGGCCTCACCTTGGTACACTTACGTCTGCTTCTATCCATTGTGCTGTCTTGGCCCAGACACAACTTCTAAAATTCACAAAATCACAGGTCCTCAAGTATTCACGAATATAATCTTTTAGCAGCATATTCGTTACCTACTGTTGCTGTAGGACCACACAGTCAGTGACTGGAAACAGCACAGATTTCTTCTCTTACAGTTCTACAGGTAAAAAGTGTGACAGAGGTCTCCCTGGGCTCAGACAAGGTATTGGCAGGGCCACATTTCTTCTGCAGGCTTGACAAAAGACAAGTTGAGTTCTTCTCCTATCCCATTACTCTGATTTTTCTTTTGCCTCCTCCTCCTCCCACATTTAAGGACCTTTGTGATGACATTGGGCCCACCCAGATAATCCAGAATAATTTCTCTATTTTGAGGTCAGTTAATTAGCAATCTTACTTCCATCTTCGAGCTTAATACCCCTTTGCCACGTGAGGTGACATAGATTCCCAGGTTCCAGGAGGTAGGACACAGCCATCTTTAAGAGTTCATTGTTCTGCCTACCACGAGTTGTTCAAAAATAGGTTTAACATCCTTTAAACATATCCAGGTTAGCATACTGGAAAACTGACATTTTAAAACTGGAGTTCTTTGATAACTAATGAGAACCTACTGTACAGCTCAGGGAGCCCTACAAGTGCTCCGTGGTGACCTGAATGGGAAGGAAATTAAAAAATGAGGGCATACATGTATACATATAGCTGACTTCATTTTACAGTAGAAACCAACACAACATTGTAAAGCAACTATATCCAATAAAAGTTAATTTAAAAATAAAATAAAATTGGAGTTCTTTAAGTAATTTGAGAGAATTAGACTTCTAGAAGGAAGAGATAGTTCATTTTTGGAAACATGCTCACATAGAAATGCCAAGAGATTCTTTCATCTCAGAAGTCTGGTTTCCACAGTGACCAATACAGCATCATCTGTTGTTTTGCGGTCCGCCACGTAGGGCACCCACCTTGATTCCCGCATGGACAGATACGTGACAGAACACAAAGCCCTCCTGGCAGACACACTTTATCTAAAAGTCCACAGGCTGAGCATTTTGATGCATAATTCAGCCTCCTCCAGCTAAGTCCGCTTCCCACTGTGTGCGTGGCAACATGCTGGACTCAATGGAAAGACATCATTCGCATTGGATGGTTTCCACTGACGGACAAGTTGACTGCAGAGGAAAATTTATGACAGACAGAGAGCACCTCTAGTTCAGCTACAGATGTCAGAGTGCTAGTGTCACAAATGAGCTACAGTCTGAATGTGGAGGTTTGCTTCATGTGGAAGCTGATTTTTTAGACTTCTCTGGTATAGCTGGTTATTAGTAGTGACATGGCCTTTATATAAGACAGCCAGGTGCAAAGCCCAGATCTTTCCCTTAAGAGATTCGTCAACTTGGGCATTTCACTTTCTAGGTCTTAGTTTTTGCATCTGTAAAATTAATGATTGTTACCATACTGGATGATTATAAGGAAAAGTGAGGTAATATATTAATTTTAGCACAGTGTTTGGCACACTGTAAGCCCTCGATGGATGGCACTTCTTTTTCTCTTTTTAATCTGTTAGACTTTACTGCTTTAAATTGCAGCCAAAATATTAGGGAGAATATAAAAATATACCTTTTACCCATAGTAACAAGCTACTGAATTATTATTACATTGATACACTATTTGTTAAAATAGTTCATTCTGTAACACTGTAATTGAACAAAATATTAAATCAATTAAGTGAAAATGAAAATTTTAGTTTAAATGACTTTCCAGCAACATGAGATGAAATTCCTTATTATTTTGCAAATTCTATTATTTGCAAATGTAGATTTATTTCTGCCTTGTTTCCTTGCCTCTTTACTTTTGGGTCTCTCACATTTAAATTCCCTGTTACTGTGTTTCTAATGGGGCTTCCCAGGAGGCGCCAGTGGTAGAGAGCCCACCTGCCAACGCAGGAGACGTAAGAGACACAGGTTACATCCCTGGGTCAGAAAGATCCCCTGGAGGAGGGAATGGCAACCCACTCAGAATCTACCTAGTTACATGATAATGGTCATGCTAAACCAGGCTTCCCTGGTGGCTCAGATGGTAAAGAATCCACTTGCAATGCGGGAGACCTGGGTTCGATCCCTGGGTTGGGAAGATACCCTAGAGAAGGGCATGGCAACCCACTCCAGTATTCTTGCCTGGAGAATACTGCTCCTCTCTCATGGACAGAAGAACCTCATGGGATACAGTCCATGGGGTCTCAAAGAGTAGGACATGACTGAGTGACTAAGCATAGCACACAACACGTACGAAACAAGGAAGAGGCAGCAAGAAGAGATATATGATAGAGGAACATACAGAGTGTAATGGAACCTATTTTTAAGGAAGAGACAGATTTCAGGCTGGGCTTGGTCTCAATCACCCTTCTAGTCAAAAAGACTAGCTGAGCATAAGCCAGATGAAACGCATCTGGTCATGAACATGATATAGACAAACAGAGCTTCAGGGCCACAGAAATCAAAAGAAAAGTTGGTCCCTAGGGGTAAGCAACCAGCACTGGGGCACTGGGCAGAGCTTCCTAGCAATAGAGTTGAGAATTATCATCTGTAAAGTAATCTGGAAGCAAGTCCAACTGTAGATGGTGAGATCAAGGGAGTGAATGTAGTAGCCCCAGGTTGCTTGGAAGCGTGAGACAATGGGAAGCCAAGAAGCAGAACATGAACACAACAAGAAAAAATATATGTTCTGGCCAGAGAAGACCAAATCACATAGCTAGTGAGCTAGTGAGGAGGATTTAGAAATTCACTGTCCAAAGTGAAGCTTACAATATTTCTAATGTCTTTATACATAACCATGCTGAAGTTATGTGCAAATATCAAGTATATGGCTTTCAATGTATAGTCATCATGTAAAGAACTAGTAGCTGTTATCCATTTCAATGGATTCCTTTTATGATCTTCATGAAGCCATTAGTTAAAGCCTCTTTTGGGAATTCTCTGGTGGTCCAGTGGTTAGGACTCCGTGCCTCCACTGTAGGGGGCATGATTCGATGCTTGGATGGGAACTAAGATCCCACAAACCATGCAGTGCAACCAAAAATAAAATAAAAAGGCTCTTTTTAGGCATTCCTCCAGGTAGCTACATATAATAGTTTATTCTTTTTTTTTTTTTTGGTTTTATTTTTTATTTATTTTTTTTACATGCATCCGCCACGGGTGTGCACGTGTTCCGCATCCTGAACCCCCCTCCCACCTCCCTCCTAATACCATCCCTCTGGGATTCACTGGGATGACCCACATAATAGTTTAAATCTCACACTAAGTTTATCTAAATACTATCTTCCACAGTACCAAGCAGGCTTGCTCTATATGTTTGTTTTATTTTTTTAACTACATTATTTCTTCCTTTGTCCTTTTCTTTCCTAGGTGTATACTGGGAAATTTGTTAGCGCTCATGACCTCATCTGTTATACATGTCCAGGGAAGCCTAATAGGAATTTAGGAAATTCACTTATAACATATGTGTTCCCTACATTCTTAGCCAGCAGACTTCACTGATTGAGTGCTGATGGGTCCGCTGAATGTCCTGCTGAATGTCTTTTACCTGAGCCCAGGTAATGAGAATAGGTGTATCTCTTTTTAGAAATTAATGCTGTTTTTGTCATCTATCTCCAAAGATACAACTGCAGTTTGAGTGTGCTGCAGCTCTCTCTGCTTCCCCAACTCAGATGCTCCCTACTAAAATCCTTCAAGAGGCCATCTTCCTCTGTTTCACTCATGGATGCATCCTATCTGTCTAGGATAGTGCTGGTACATGGGAGGCATGTGGATATTTAGTGCCAAGTTGCTCTTGGGGAACGGGAAGCATAGCAAGGGTTAACCCTGTGTCCGGGGTCGGGGGGAAGGGTGAGGGGAGTAAGGTGGGTCAGAAGTCTGCACTATCGGTTTCTGGGAGAGCAAACATAAGAACGGTTTTGGGCTTTGGTTGCCCTTTCCAAGTATCTCGTGGTCTTGCTTTCATACTGTTTTTTTTCCTAAAATTTTTTTTTTATCACACAATGCTAACAACTACTGTATTAACTTAGTATTTTAAACGTTTTTTCATAAGTACCACTTTTAAAAATATATTCGGCTGAGGAGACCATTCTCCCTGTCACCTACACTCACCTGAGCCACAGCTCTGTGAGGAGCTATTTCAGGGAGGAGACTACTGCTGTGACTTTGCTAAAGGGAGCATTATTAAAGGGATGGTTAAATCAGAGTACAGAAAAACAGCATCGAACATTGATGTATTTGTAAATTGCTGAACATATTTATAAAATTTTCTGCTTAATAACCTTTAATGTGGTGGTGCTCAATCAGTCATGTCTGACTCTTTGTGACCCCACGGACCGTAGCCCACCAGGTTCCTCAGTCCATGGAATTTTCCAGGCAAGAATACTGAAGTGGGTTGCCATTTCCTTCTCCAGGGGATCTTCCCAACTCAGGGATTGAAACTGAGTTCTTGCTTTTTCTGCATTGGCAGGTAGATTCTTTATCACTGTGCCACCTGGGAAGCCATCTAATAATCTTCAATGCTCATGCTAAACATTGATACTCCTGTTTATGTAATCATCAGTAAATCATCAGTAAAGATTATCATTTTAATCTTCAATGCTTCCCTTCTTTATCTTTTATTTCTTCTTGCTCTCTGTTTTTTTCCTGCTCTCTTGTAAATATTCACAAAGAACATACAATATCTATAGTACTGATAGATGCTGGCTTACAGAATAGAATTACAAGGTACTCAGGAAGTACTTGGAGTACTCAAGAAGTACTTGGAGAAGGAAATGGCAACCCACTCCAGTGTTCTTGTCTGGAGAATCCCAGGGATGGGGGAGCCTGGTGGGCTGCCGTCTATGGGGTCGCACAGAGTCAGACACGGCTGAAGCGACTTAGCAGCAGCAGCAGCAAGGTACTCAAGGTGCTCAAGGAGATGACAGATGTTTGGATCAACGTGATCCTGTGTGTTAAGTTCTATAGGGAGATGGGTATGTATGAGATGCTGCGTGAGCACACAGGAGAGTAACTAAGTTTGATGTTGAGGGAAGCTGCCCAAAGGAGAAATCTTAAGAAAAGAGTGAGACTTCTAAAGGAAGTCAAGAAAGAGATTTCAAACAAAGGGAATATGTCCCTGACCCCACTGGCTGCCCCTTTAAGCACCATTTCCTCTTCAGTTATTCCTTGCCATCGAAATCCCAACTTTGTTTGTATTTCTAGTAGCCTCATAAATCACTTAAGGCTTGAGTAAGCCTTAGAGATTAAATCTTGGTTAGTCTAAGTCAATAGGAACAGTTCTATTACCCTTTTCATGGTTGGTTTAGAAAAGATGACTTCATTCCATCCTGGTCCATGAGACTGATTTGAGAGATGATTTTTTATGGGGATTCTGGGACATCTCATGTGAGGATGGGGTGGTCTTTTCTGGTTTTTATATGCTGCAAAGTCAGGATATGATGTTTGAAACTAACAGATACACTTGTCACCACAAGAGACAAATTTGATAAAAAAAAAAAAGGGGGGCAAAAAAACAACAATCCTGGAACCACTAACTGGAACTAACTCTGATTTCTTGTTGTGTCTCATAATAAATCACTTTATTTCATAAGTAATTTTGAATTAATGGATAAATAATAACAAAGGCTTTAGGGACAATAAATTATCATAGTTCCATAATCCTCATACTTACACGAAGGGCTTGGCTAATGTTTCTGGAATCCTTATTGTACTGAACTGAGTAGTTAAGGATGAAAAAGCAGCAATTTCCCTGAGGCTATGGATGAAACACCAGGGCCAACTCTCACAAGCTTGAGACACCAATAAATAAAGAAGAAACTAGTTTGATTCTATAGGAAAAATGCAAGATGCCCTAGCCTAAATATGAATGCCAAAGGTAAATTTTGCTAATCTCTGGAAGGGTATAGAGCAAGTGAGTCTGGCAGGAAACAATAGATTGGTCTCTCTGACTTTAGTTCCTTTAAGTTGGCAGGCTCACCAAGTAGACTCACTCCTATAAAAGCCTGCCCTTAAACCGTCAAAGCTTTAATCATGAACCACTTGTACTGATTTTGTTTCACCAAGAGAATCATTTTCAGTTTATGGTTTCACCATGATCTTTGGTCTAATATGCTCAGGGCTTCTTCACTGTTTTTCCCTCCACTCTTCCCCAACACTCAATTTGACACTCCATCAACATCTGGGGCTTCCTCAAAAAAAATATCCTACCATTTTTGGTCAACTAGAATCATCTCCTCTGGCACAGACCACTCTGAACAAGATCTGCTCCAGCTTTATGAAGATTCTAAACAAGATCCACCAAAGTATCTTCTTACAGAGATAGAAAACTGACCAAGTTATTTGAAAAAAGCCCCATTCTTTTAATTTACTGATATTCAACATGTACTTAGGCTTCCCTGGTGGCTCAGATGGTGAAGAATCCGTGAAGAATTCAGATGGTGAAGAATTCGCTGGGTTGAGAAGACCCCTAGAGAAGGGAATGGCTTCCCACTCCAGCATTCTTGCCTGGAGAAGTTCATGGACAGAGGAGCCTGGTGGGCTACAGTTCATGGGGTCACAAAGAATTGGACACGACTGAGTAACTAAGCCAAGAAACATGTACTTGGTTTTTTGAACATATAATAGCAAAAAATTATCAACCTTACTTTTGCAGAGAACATTCAGTTATCTCGACATCAGTATTACAGTATAATTGTTGAACCCACATCAATTCATATTGACATAAATTTAGAATATGTACATGTACCAAATAATAAAAAATAGGTATAATAAAAGTAAATAGTCATGGTGTTTATTTTCCTAAAATAGGTACATTGGAGCAGATGCTTCAGAAAAGTGCTTAGATATTAACAGGACAAAACCCTGTCTCAGAAATATTTTTATTAAAAAAGATCTAGCTTTTCAGGATAGGCTTTATAATTCTTTCTTATGCACAAGAGAACATTTCTATAAAATGGACAAAACCCTATTTTCTTAATTCTCACTGTTTTCCAAAACTATGAGCCAGACTGAAAGCTGTAGGAACAGAAACCCATCACTCTTGTTTGTTCTGAAATTCTAGTGCTTAAAAAAATGCCTCACATATAATGGGTGTGCTTCTCTTTAAATATATATATATATATTTGGAATCAGAAGTCTGAGTACTGCTTTTCTAAAATAAATTTTTATTTATTTATTTTTGGCTGTTCTGGGTCTTTGTTGTTGCTCGCAGGCTTTCTCTAGTAGTGGCGAGTGATGGCTACTCTCTAGTTGCAGCGCATGGGCTTCTCCTTGGGATGGCTTCTCTTGTTGTGGAGCACAGGCTCCAGGTGCATGGGCTCAGCAGTTGTGGCTTGCTAGGTTGCTCTGTGGCATGTGGAATCTTCCCAGACTAGGGATTGAACCCGGGTCTCCTGCACTGGCAGGCAGATTCTTATCCACTGTTCCCCCAAGGAAATCCCTGAGTATTGCTTTTGAGTAATATGTGAACCGTGAACTTCCAGATGTTCAAGCTGGTTTTAGAAAAGGCAGAGGAACCAGAGATCAAATTGCCAACATCTGCTGGATCATCAAAAAAGCAAGAGAGTTCCAGAAAAACATCCATTTCTCCTTTATTGACTATGCCAAAGCCTTTGACCATGTGGATCACAATAAACTGTGGAAAATTCTGAAAGAGATGGGAATACCAGACCACCTGACCTGCCTCTTGAGAAACCTGTATGCAGGTCAGGAAGCAACAGTTAGAACTGGACATGGAACAACAGACTGGTTCCAAATAGGAAAAGGAGTACATCAAGGCTGTATATTGTCACCCTGCTTATTTAACTTCTATGCAGAGTACATCATGAGAAACGCTGGGCTGGAAGAAGCACAAGCTGGAATCAAGATTGCCAGGAGGAATATCAATAACCTCAGATATACAGGTAATACCACCTTTATGGCAGAAAGTGAAGAAGAACTAAAGAGCCTCTTGATGAAAGTGAAAGAGGAGAGTGAAAAAATTGGCTTAAAGCTCAACGTTCAGAAAACTAAGATCATGGCATCCAGTTCCATCACTTCATGGCAAATAGATGAAACAGTACAAACAGTGGCTGACTTTATTTTTCTGGGCTTTAAAATCACTGCAGATGGTGACTGCAGCCATGAAATTAAAAAACGCTTACTCCTTGGAAGGAAAGTTATGACCAACCTAGATAGCATATTAAAAAGCAGAGACATTACTTTGTCCACAAAGGTCCTTCTAGTCAAGGCTATGGCTTTTCCAGTGGTTATGTATGGATGTGAGAGTTGGACTATAAAGAAAGCTGAGTGCTAAAGAATTGATTCTTTTGAACTGTGGTGTTGGAGAAGACTCTTGAGAGTCCCTTGGACTGCAAGGAGATCCAACCAGTCCATCCTAAAGGAGATCAGTCCTGGGTGTTCATTGGAAGGACTGATGTTGAAGCTGAAACTCCAATACTTTGGCCACCTGATATGAAGAGCTGACTCATTTAAAAAGACCCTGATGCTGGGAAAGACTGAGGGCAGGCGGAGAAGGGGACTACAGAGGATGAGATGGTTGGATGGCATTACCAACTCGATGGATGTGGGTTTGGGTGGACTCTGGAAGTTGATGATGGACAGGGAGGCCTGGCGTGCTGTGGTTCATGGGGTCGCAAAGAGTCGGACACGACTGAGCGACTGAACTGAACTGAACTGAGTACCTGATGGTCTGAAAACACTGAAGCAGACTGTGAGGGTGCTGTTATGCAGTGAGTGTCACTGTGCTTCCGGAAGACTATGACCTATTTCTGATTTCGACCATGGACTCTTAGATTTGAAGATAAGTGAAGAGGTCTTTTCAACGTCTTACCCACTTTAGCAAAACTGCAGTTTGTTTCTGCTCTTTTTGGTTTTAGTTTGCTTGCTACATCCAATCATTTGTCTTAGGCATTCTCTTAAAAGAAAGAAAAAAATTACTCCATCTTCTATATGACTGTATTTTCCGATCCAGAAGAATAGTTGTCTTTCTGCACATGCACATCCCCAATTTTTTTATGACATTGCTTCTTGACTCTCATCATCTTGATATTTAATCCTTTCACCTTTCTCTGGGACATGGAAATCTCCTTTAATATGTGGTATCATGAATTGAACTTAGTACTCCTGATTCACTCTTTTTTTAATCCCAGTTAAAAATATAATAAATCTAGAGAAAACTTAAAGGAACATTGTATTATTCGCCTGTATTAACAAATATTTAATATTCTCATTGAGTTTTTCTTTGTCCATATAAAAATATAACATTTTTTGCCTGAAGCTTTGCTAAGTTGCTGACATTAAAAAAAAAAAAATTGCCCCTAAATATATTTGTCCCTAAAAAATAGCATGTATTTTATGAGAACAAAGACATTTTCTCACATTATCACTGTATCATTAACACATCCAAGAATGTAACATTGCTATGACAATAAACAGTCAACATTCAAATATACCTAACTGTCCAATTGTTATTTATAGGTACTTCTTTTTTCCCTGTCCCAGGATCCAATCAAGGATCATGGTTTACATTTGGCAGTTGTGTCTCTTTAATATTCTTCAAATTCTCTCACTTTTCTTTGATTATTTTCTGTTTAAAAAGACTTTGGGGCTGATGTCTTACAGAATATTCCACAATTGGAATTGGTCTGATTGCTTTTTCATTATTAGATTCAGGTTAAACATTTTCAAAATAATACTACATAGGTAAAGTTGCATCATATCACTCTACTGCATTAAGTGGAGCATGGTGTTAGCTGGTTCCATTTCTGGTGGTAAACATTTTTGTCATTTGATCACCATCATTTAACATGGTGTTCCCAGACTCTCCTTTATAGAGGTCAGTATTCTCTTTTGTAATTAATCCACATATAGGGGGTAATATTACTTTAAGACTATATGAGCATCTTGTTCTCTAAGATTTATACCTACAGTTTTAGCATCTATTGATGACTCTTGCCTTCATCAATTATTACACTGGCTGGTGCAGCAGTTCTAATTTTATCTCTTTAAACTTTACTAGCTGGCATTCTAATATAAAGAAGAGCTTTGCCTTTCCTGATGTGCTTTGTGTGCTTTTCATCTCCTTTGTTCTGAATATTATACTCCCACCAAAGGAGCCTAAGATTGCAGTAAATTATTTCTCATAATTGGGTCACAATGGTCACTCAAAGAACAAATTGCAGTTCCATTTGAGCATCTAGAGTTTTAAACAATTCAGCATATATTAGAGCATTAAAGTGTAAGAATTAATTAGATATGTCCTACGTAATTCATAGGGGATATTGCTATTTCTTTAGCATCCTGACTTAGTTAATTTTTACTTTTTCAAAGCTCTCTACTGACAATGTATTTTTATCTACTGTCTGTCACTGAACTGTAGATACATGCTTAGCAATAAAAATGATCACATAATATTGCTGAAAATGATTGTAATTCTACCCATAGCTACAAAGTCATTTGCCAATGATTTTCCCCACATCAGCATTATATGTTAACATGTTAGGGCACAAGTGTTTTTTATTACACGGTAACATTAAATAAGAATTATAAACACTAAATATAGGAATAACATGGTACAAGTGCGACGTAATACTTCTCTGCAGAAAACCCTTGATAGAGATACTGTTAACATTTAAGCATATTAATTATCAGAAAATGTTCTAAATGGTTTGAAATTAGGATTATCTGGCTCACCTTTTTTTTTTTTCCCCAGAGAAAACAACAAAGCCTAGAGAAACTAAAAATCACTTCTTTATTTCTTTTCACAAGGACACTTCTTTTCAAGGACACAGGTTTTTTCTTTTTGGTTTGGTTCATAAAATCACAGAGATTCCTGAATTGGTGTTTCTCTCATGAGTGTCATCATCCCTCAAGCTTACAGAAGAAACAGATGTGGCTTTTCTTCCCATAAAGACTGTATGAGGCTGCAGCAGTTAAACATACTTCTCAGCTGCATCTTCGCAACTGCAATTTGGCACTGCTTTTTAATTTATCAAATTGAAAAAAACATAAGGCAAAAATTATGAACCATTTCTCTTGTTATTATACTGATTATACAGATTCAGCATGAGCAAGACAGATGCTAATTTGTGCATAAAGCACATTCCTTTTGACAGGAAAATATATATACATTGTGGTTGAAAAAAGACAAGGGTAGTGCTAAAAGCATTTTTTGATTTGTATGGAAAGTTTTCAGTTAAAGACATGATCTCCTGCTTTATCACATCACTAATAATTCCTAGATATAGAGTGTCAGTAAAGACACCCACACAAATCTCTTCCCATGGAGCCCGGTGAGCTTGGCAATTGACATATTTGAACCAGGATGAATCCAAGCAAATCACAGAAGATAGGTGTGATTGAGAGAAAACAATGAGGTCATCTGTGTCCCAATTTCCTGCACCATTTCTTCTACAGAAATTCCAATGTGACCTTCAGCAATTCCCTTAACAGCTTTTGGTTTCTGTTTTCCCATCAAGATGTTTGGGTTACATGCTGGCTGTGTACCTTTCAGCTATAACATTTGATATATGGATTTTATTTTTCAAGCTGTGTAGAATGAGTTTGTGATCTAAGCATCTTTGAACTGATATAAATTCAGAGTCAAATAACCCCCATGACAGGTGGATTTTCCCCAAATCCCATTATGACCCAGAAAATTTGGTATTAAAAGCAACTTTCCTCCCGATAAACTTATAAGCACTTAAGTGTCATAAATTCAAGACCCAGTCAGTGGAACAAGAATGATGTCTGCCAAGAATGATGGCAAAGCAGAGTTTCAGAAGAATGGAAGATTACAGCTTAAAGTGGAGAGAATGTCTGTGGTGATGGATGAACTTCTCCTATTTAACCTGTAATAAAAATCATACTCTTCCTTCAAAGCCTAGTCAAAAAGCTACTTACCCTATAAAAACGTCCCGATTGCCCCTCACCAACCCTATTTTCCATTCAGTTTCCTTTCCATTTTGTTCTATCTTCCCTTCAGTGTGGTCTTCTATTAAAATTAACTATTCACATGTCAATTTCTCCCACTGTTTTGTGAATTTCTTGAGCCTGACACTTCTCTTTTGCTTTTGTGTTCATTCTTTTTACTTTCTTACAATCAGAGGTCTTGGTAAAAAATGTGAAACGAATAAGCTACTACCAACTGAAAGAATTTGGGAAAGTTCAAAAGGAGAGAGGAGATGCCAGTTAATATGGTCTATCAACCTTCCAGGATCCTCCTTGCTGGAATCTTACCTCCACTGAGTGATGTGCATACCACCAAGAAGGATCCTGAGTCAGAATGATTGACTACAGACAACCTGGAAATGAATCCCATCACCATAAAACCCAAGACTGAGCCACGTGGCACAGCAGTTCTCCTGGGTTCCCTTACCCTGCTACTTTTCACCAAGGCACCCCTTTCCAATAAAGACTCTTGCTTTGTCAGCATGTTGTGTCTCCTCAGATAATTCACTCCCAAGCATTAGACAAGAGCTCACTCTCAGGCCTTGCTTCCTACAACAAAATGATTAAACTGGCCAGTTGTCTTGGTGATCACTAGACGCAATTTCTAAGTATTAGCCTCATTACTCAAAAAGTAAATAATCTCACATCAATAAAAAAGAATTAACTCCTCTTTACTGCATTTGCTATTGATTAATGACATGTATTTTCCACTCTCTGTTCTCATTATGATTGTAGACAGTTAAGTACTCATCAATTTCTGGCAGACAAATGTTAAGATTTACCTGACTGAGCTTCTTGAAGTCAGGGATCATGTCTTGTCCAGTTCTGCGCTGCCGGCATTGGTCATGACATCTGGCACTAAGTATCTGCTCTATTAAGGCTTACTGCATGGAACAATCCTGACCTAGGGAGCTGGGTTAGGATTAGACGGGGAGCTTGGGGAGAAAACAATAGATTAGTTTTTTTCTTGGATGAATTCAAAAGAGACTTCCAAGAACGTAAACAAGGGATTGCAGCTCCCAGTGAGCCACACTATTTGCAATATTTTCAGAGTGACTAGTCTTTAACTAACTGTTGTTGACCCCGGAGTAATTCAGGGTGGGGAAGTGTTTAGGGCGCTGACCCCTGAACAGTCCTAAACCCACATGTAAATTCAGTCTGCCCTCTTCATCTGGGGGTTCTGATCGGTGGACTCAACCAATCATGTAGTAGTATAGCATGTATTCTTGCCTGGAAAATCCATGGATGGAGGAGCCTGGTAGGCTGCAGTCCATGGGGTCACTAAGAGTCGGACACGATGGAGCAACTTCACTTTCACTTTTTACTTTCATGCACTGGAGAAGGAAATGACAACCCACTCCAGTATTCTTGCCTAGAGAATCCCAGAGACAGAGGAGCCAAATGGGCTGCAGTCTATGGGGTCGCACAGAGTCGGACACGACTGAAGCGACTTAGCAGCATAGCATGTATTTACTAAACTAAATTTGCATATAAGTAGACCTTCACAGTTCAAACCCATATTAAGGGTCAACTGTAGTCTCATTTCAACAATGTATACTTTTTAATAAACTTGTATCAAGGGATGTGAGACAGTGAGTGTGAGATCATGAGATACAAAAGGAATCATTTAATATTCTAAACTGAATCATCTAAGGTTATCTCAGTCCTGAATATTCACTGGAAGGACTGATGCTGAAGCTGAAACTCCAATACTTTGGCCACCTGATGCGAAGAACTGACTCATTTGAAAAGACCCTGGTGCTGGGAAAGATTGAAGGCGGGAGGTGAAGGGGCTGACAGAGAATGAGATGGTTGGATGGCATCACTGACTCCATGGATATGAGTTTGAGTAAGCTCTGGGAGTTGGTGATGGACAGGGAAGCCTGGCGTGCTGTAGTCCACAGGGTTGCAGAGAGTCGGACATGAGTGAGCAACTGAACTGAAAGTTATCTCATTTTTTTCTTATTTTTAAAAATATCCCCCAAACAGCATTTATTTACCCATTGAACTCCAAAAGATATACTTTGAAAGTCTAGTATTTTATAATCATCCATTTCGATTGACATGGGCTGACACATAAGGACGACAGCCAAAGAGTTACAAAAAATAAATCCATGACTCTTAAATAATCGTAACCTCCCCCCACCCCTAAAAGTTACAGGTATCAAAACTTTAGATGTATTGCATTGAAAAGAAGGTTTGTGCACCTCATTATTTAAAGAGGGAAAACAAGGTGCAACTTAATCGTCATGTGAGGCAGCTTATTATTAACCAGATGGAAAGAAGAAAGGATCTCTCCATCTTAGCTTCCCGCACAGTTTTCCATCAGTTTAAGAAACAGGCGAGAGCAGTGAATTCATTTTTGCATGTACAGACATACTGCTTTAACAAACATTACCAGCTTGTTTTAAATGAATCATTTAAATAACTGACTGTTAAATAGCCTGTGTCCGCTAATTCTCCCTTCTAACTTCCCCATTGCTTTCACCTTCATTTCACTTAGATCAGCAGGCATAGTACTGAAAAGGCCTCCTTGGGAATGCACCTGTCTGCACAATTGGAAAAGGAAGCTTCCACAGGCTCAAAGCAATGCCAGACAGTGAATTTGTCCAGAACTGCTTCCTGGGAGAGCAGAGAGTAGATGTGAGTAGTCTGAGTAGCTATACTGCCACACAGACAAGTTTAGCACTAGATACTCAGTGATTGTGATGAGGAAGGACTGGCGGGACAGGGTGGGGTCAGGACCGAGGTGCCTGCGTTGTTTTCTCCAGCTTCCTTGTCCTGTTGGTTGCTCCTCCAGAGGGTGAGGTTGTCTTGCAGCAGCAGCATGACGAGCATGTAGTCCTTCTGGATCTCTGTGTCCAGAGAAGCTGGACATCAGGAAGCTGAGGCCTGGCCTAGCCGGATGGGGGTGCGTGGGCTGCAAGCGCTCTTGGCTGATTGCGGAGGCTTCCTTTCCACAGAGTGAAGAGTTTTGGACTACATCGTTTTTCTTCTCACCGGAACCCGCCCCCCCCCCCCCCTCCCCTGCCAGGTAGCGACAGGAGTCGCCTTTCATCTCCAGGGAGAAGACTTTACTCTCACGCTGGAAATCACTGTGGTTCCTGATGAGGAACTTGTCCAGAAAAGCCAGCATGGCGTTGCACACCGTTTCCAGCTCCTTGTTGATCTTCGCTCGCTAAACCTTAACCTTCTTTAGTTTCTTCTCATTCCCTGTCCGCCATGGTTTTCTGGTTGATGATCCTCCAGGAAGACAGTCAGGCAATGCCCACGTTCTTGTAAGCCACAGAGAAGAGGTCTCGGTCTTCAGTGAAGACGGGTTCATTGAGGCTGGTCGCTTCCTTCATCGCAGAGGCTTTGGCCAGCCGCAGTCGCAGCTGCTTGTGGTGCCCCTTGTCGTTGTGGCCGGGCCTCTCCTGGCGCCGGGCTCCCTCGCTCGCCCATGGCGCGAGCGCTCTTGGCCACCGCAGAGGCCGCTGCCACTGCGCACGCGCACAGTGGCTTGCCTTGTGGTCCAGGCTGCAGGTGGCAGGCAGCTCTGCTGGCCCGCAGCTCTGCTCGCCTTCTCGGCTGCCTAGACCTCTGGGCTGGGTTGTTTCATTTTCATATTTGTCTGGAGTGTCGAAAAAAGTTTATAATTCCTTTTTCCTCCTTTCTAACATGATTGAGATCTTTTTTATCAACTTCATGAGCTGATCCATAAAATGGATAGTATCTGTACTATTCACTTAAATAGTGTCTGACTGAACTATAGGAGACAGCATGTGAGGGAGCGTGTGGGAAACCAGAGTCTGGTACAGCTGGCTGTACCTCAGTCCCTCAGTCAAGTGCGACTCTTTTGTGACCTATGGACTGTAGCCTGCCAGACTCCTCTGTCCATGGAGTTTTCTGGGCAAGATTATTGGAGTGGGTTGCCATTTCTTCCACCAAGGGATTGTCCCCTCCCAGGGATCGAACCCCGATCTCTGAGTCTCTTGCCTGGCAGGCGGATTCCTTACCCCTGAGCCACCAGTGAAGCCCACAGCTGGTTGTGCACTGGTCAAAAACCTAGCATAAGGGAGTGATGCCTGGGGTGATTTTTGGCAATTTTTAGTATATTCATTACTCAGTTTCCTATTGTTTCATCTACATGGAAGAATATATAAAGACTATATAGAATGTGATTTTCTTTATATTATGTATGATAAGAATACAGGAAAATATTCCCTCTATATGCTCTGAGGTCTAGGGTCTGAATAACATCGGAAATGCTACATGCATCACTTAGATATTCTTAACACCCATTAGCACATCAAGAACCTTTGAGAAGTTGTTTAACATTGTTATCCTAAAATTTTCTATGTGTATTTGACCATTTTGCATTTTCTTTCTCCTTCTTCCCTTCCCTATCACTCTTCCTCCGTCTTCTACTTTGACAGAATATCTAATATTAATACTATATTTTAACCTCTGATGTGTTCTTTTGGAAGACCTCTAGATAGGTTAGAATTTACTGTGAAATAAAATCAGGCTAGGAGAAAACTATAGCATAGTCTAGATTGCATAGATCTGATAATTTACTCTCATGGAGTTTCTTTTTGATGCTATATTCACTTAAAAGTACTATCAAATCTACTTTTATATTTGATACAGGAATGGTATTTGGAAATATTGTCCATCCCAATGTTCACTGCACATGAAAATGTTTTTTAGAAAAATTTCTGTTAATTGCTAGTGAAAATTTGCTTCTTCCAAATTAAAGCATCAATAAATATATAACCTCAGTTTACAAGATGTCAGGAGACAGTTTGGTTTAAGAGTGATTATTTAGCAACTTAGTGATATTCACAGCAATTACAACTTCTTTTTTTTCAGCTGTGCACTTTCAGTGTCAAGCTTGTTATCAGGCTAGCCTACGTCATTGTTTTTAGGTGTTTGTAGTAGCACTGGGAATCAAATCCTCTTAAGAGTAACATCCTAAAGAGTAACATATGCCAAATTTTCTCAGAGAAATCTAGCTAAATGCAAAGGAACATCTCCAGAGAACCCCCAGTTATCTACTACAATTTCATTGGCCAGAACCAGGTTAGGTGCCGAGCTACAACAAATACTAGCAGAACAACTATTGCAGAGGAGATGAAATGACCATGGCTAGCTTAGGTTAACCGTAATTTACCCCCAATCTACATAACTACCATAATAATAATGTGTTTGTTTTTTTTTTTAATAAGAAAGAGACAGGAAGAGATCTTGAGTAGGAAACATAGTGTCTATTCGAAACACTTCCAGGGGCTCCTTTTCACTTAAAAATAGAAAACAGATTAAATTTATAAGCCATAAATGTATCTTTATGGCCATTCTACTTTATGGCCCTTTGTTCTACTTTTATGTCTTAATCTCATTATCAATTAAAATTTATTTTCCTCTTGCTCATGGTTTTTCTGTACTTTTTTTAAAATGTATAATTCTGATGTTTTAGACTTCACATGTTTTTCAAAATGATATATAGTATATGAAAACTAGAGCTATCAGATACAAACTAGCGGATGGAAGGTGATTAGGTAACTGTTCTGTGTTTGAATATACAGGATTCATTGACATTCCAGCAGAACAGTTAGAAAGTACTTTGGGCCAAGCCTTTAAAAACATGGCTGTGGTAATCAACTTTCCTAGCATGATAACCGGAGAAGGCAATGGCAACCCACTCCAATACTCTTTCCTGGAAAATCCCATGGGTGGAGGAGCCTGGTGGGCTGCAATCCATGGGGTCGGGAAGAGTCGGACATGACTGAGCGACTTCATTTTCACACATTGGAGAAGGCAATGGCAACCCACTCCAGTGTTCTTGCCTGGAGAATCCCAGGGACGGGGGAGCCTGGTGGGCTGCGGTCCATGGGGTTGCACAGAGCTGGACACGACTGAAGTGACTTAGCAGCAGCAGCAGCAGCATGATAACACTGAATATTCTCATGTAATTAACATCTCTAACTTACAGAAAAGCAGCAGTGGTGGCACTCTAGGTAGAATTTAATTAGCCAAGACAAATAAATTAGGTTTCGTGCTTTATCAGGATAGAGGAATTGCAGAGGCTGGTTTGGAAATTTCAAGCCATTGAATATGCCATTTGACCTCTCAAGGAAATTAACTTTTCTAGCTGCCATTCTGAAAAGTTCTAATTAAGCTAAATTGTTATTATTGACTTATTTGTTACATTGGATGTCATATAGGCAACTTTCTTGAAATTCTGGAAAATCTTTCAAATGCTTTTTTTCTTAATGTACAACTGCATGATAGGTGAGATGGAAGGCATCTTACGATGGTACATGTCAATTGGACCATAGAGAAGATTTACAGATTTAATCATACAGATCCCCAAAGATTCACTTTATTCTTTCCATATGGGGACCCAATTTGAATTACATTTCCTTTTGTACAAGAGTCTTATAGGATAAAGAATGCATGGAACATTTGAAAAAAATTAACCTATGTGGTAATGGGAAGAGACAGATGTTGGAAAGGCAAATGTGGACTCATTTTATGGGGAACTAAATAAATAATGGGAAGACTTACATAAGAGTGACAGTTAGTAGTGATCCTAAGGGAAATGATTCAATTAAATAATATATAGGACAAAAAGTATTAGAAAAGGATTTGTAGGTAGAAATATAACTAATTATAGGGTTATGCAAACTTGGAAACACTTTGTGTGGTTGGTGCTTGAACTAAAACATATTTCACCAGTACAATTACTTCAGCAGAAAGTAGGAAGTATGTGTTGGAATCAGCAAGGACCTTGGAGGGCATAGACATAATGAAGAGGAAGAGAAAATTTGATATTCTTGCAGGCAGAAAAGAGAGAAAGGAAATGAAGGGTAGATGTCTTTAGGAAGAACAGTTAAATGTATGTGATTATAATGTGTGATACTTAATAAATTATTCCTATGTAATAGGCAATGTATGTTTTCTCAACCTCCCCATAAAATAATTGATAAAAGCTGATGTTTCTCACTAATATTTTGTGAGATAGCAGGCATTTCAGGACTGTAACAAAGGCTGAGTTCTGGTCTTGGGTTAGTTCAATTGAATCTTGGAAGGACAGCTACTTAAGATTTCATCAGTTGGATTTTGTTCTGTAAATGGACTTATTTCATGTTTATTTATTTCAGTTTTGGAAAGAGATACTGCTTTTTATTTTTCTCCATGGCAGACATCTGGAGTTATCTTGGGCTCTGCTCTGTTCTCCCATCTCACCAACACTTCTTGAAAAAGGGCCTTCTGTTTGGGGGATAGGGGTGAATTACTCAGGTATATGGCTTTATGAGGAATAATGAGAAGCAGTAGGGCACACCAGTTCAGCATTTCTGTAGTCTTTGAATTAATTACCTTGATTATTTTGTCTTTGGACAGCCCCTGCTGTTGGATGACTTCCTATGGAATACTGGGGAACTTCTCTGGGGTTTTGCATGAGATTCTTGGAATACATGGCTTTCACCTTTGTAGTAGTCCTCTCTACCTGTTTTGGGTTTTGCGTGTGTGTGTGTGTGTGTGTGTGTGTGTGCACAAACATATGCATGTATTTTAAACACTCACTCTCTTATTGATTCCAATTTCCAACAATTTCATAAAAAATTTTTTGCCTATCAAAATAATCTCTTCTTGTTTCTACCTAATGTCTATTTATTTTTATTTCAATTAGAGTTTGGAAGGAAAGAGAAGCATGTGAGATTAGTCAACTTAGCCATCTTTAACCAAAGACACAGGTATATATTCTTGACAGTTTAAAACACTTTATGTTCAGGGTGTACATTGGGCCCCTCCAATGAACTGGTATCCATTTTTTTCTTAACAGGTTACAATATTAAAATTGATTCAGTTGTTCATATTATCATCATTTAGTCATTAAGTCATGTCTAACCCTTTTCGATCCCATGGACTGTAGCCTGACAGGCTCCTCTGTCTGTGGGGTTTCCCAGCCAAGAATACTGGAGTGGGTTGCCATTTTCTTCTCCAGGGGATCGTCCCCCACCCAGGGATTGAACCTGGGTCTCCTGCATTGCACGCAGATTGTTTATTGTCTGAGCCACCAGGGAAGCCCTCATACGTCATGCTTTCTGGCTAAGAGGAAAACATCCTTTTGGCCCAGGAAAGCTCTTCCTGGAAATGACCTGATGTATACCAGTTTTTATATAACCCAACTCACGTAATTCCTGCTTTGGTTTTAGACATTAGCTTAAAGCAGAATTTGATTTAGTAAACAACAGTTAGTCAACTTTTGTAGTTATTGATCAAGGCATTGCATCTGCATGTGAAAACCATCATAAGTAAAAGGCAGATTGATGGAATATGAGCTGGTACTGTACTTCCTGCTTGCTAATATCCTTTTATTCCCCTTTTAGAGCTAGAATATTAAAATTTGACTTATAGGTAATTATTGCTAAGTGCATATTCAAGCTAATAAAGAATTATTAAACACACTTAGTGAGGAATCAATTTTCAAAGTGATTGAGTCAAAAGAAGCCAAATATGGAAAGGTCTTGAGCATAAATAAAAAGCCCTGAATATAAATCTTGATGCTGTCACTCTTCATGATATTTTTTACTAGAGAGTTACCTGTGCTCCTGCCTTCCTCCCAATTTCTTCCTCTGGGAGTAATATCGTCTTCCTAGGAATAATAGTCATTCTAGGAGTGTTATCATCCTTTCATTGTTGTTGAGAGTAAATTAAAGCATCCATAGTATTTAATAGGACTTCCCTGGTAGCTCAGACAGTGAAGAATCTGCCTGTGATGCAGGTGACCTGAATTTGATCCTTGGGTCAGGAAGATCTTCTGCCCACTTTAGTATTCTTACTTGGAGAATCCCATGGACAGAGGACCCTGGCAGGCTACAGTCCATGGGGTCACAAAAAGTCGGACACAACTGAGTGACTATCACTTTCACTTTTCAACATAGTATTTACAATAGTAAGTGCTTAATAAATGTAACTTAAACTGTTATTGCTATTTTTGCCTTCCACCCTCCTTCACATTTTCCTCGTCTCCTTTAGCCCTAGTTCCTAGTTCTCACCTCTGTGTTGGGATCTCTGCAGTCTTACACACTCCTTCTGGGATTTCTGCAGTCTTACACACTCCTTCTGTCACTCTTATTCTCACATTCAGCACTATTCATCTTTCTCTTGATTTACTGATGATCAATCTTAAAGGGAAAATTGTATCCCTTTGTGCTTTTTACCTTTTTCCGCCTAAACCCCCCAAACCGTATTTTTGGTTCAGTAACCTCTCCTGCAACATCTGCCACAAGGCTGGGCTGGAAATGCTGGCTAACAGAGCATGCTGGATGGCAGGGTTTTTGCATTTAGTCAGTTAGTAAAATTAAGTGATTATGAAACACAGGAAATGTAGACATGTTATATAAACTCTACTAAAAATCGTATTATTTAAAAAGAAATATATTGCTAGTATTTTCACTTTTTATATTTCTCATATAAAAGTTTTAAATAATTTATAGATATAAGCCAGCTTTTCTTTAAATGTTTCCTCCAAGAGACTGTTTTGGTATTAATAATGCCAAAATGGGATTAATGATAACAAATGGGAGTAAAAATAAATGAACAGATTTGAAATTAAAATTTTATACATTGCACTCTTCCTGGCAAGGCACAGACATTCCTTGAAGCTCAGCCTAAGCAAACTCTCATTTACCACTCCCTTTGCTCACACACATATGCGCTCACACACATACATACACACTCAGATGCAAAAATCTGAAATTTTTATGTAGTATCTACATTTTTGTTATGCATACAAAAATTTGACCAGAATGTAATAGCTGAGACAAAATTGAGTTATAACACTCACGCTATCACCCAGATCAAGAAAAATTCACCTAAGACATTCTATTTTTGATTTTTTTCTTTTCCTATCTTCTCTCTGTTTTTCAGGGGAATGGACAACAAAAGTTAAATTACTGCTCTCTTAAACCTAGTCGTCATTGTCAGCTGTGCAAGAAAACTCCTTAACAACTAAAGGTATCACATGTCACAACAGAAGGGATAATAGATGTTCAGAATTCCCATTCTGTTTTTCATGTGTCTATTGTGAGTAGAAAGTTTAAAGATTTGTGAAGAAAACAAACTTATGGTTCCTAAGGAGGGTAGGGAGGGGTGGGATGAACTGGGAGATTGGTACTGACATATGTAAACTACTATGCATAAAAGAGATAACTGATGAGAACCTACTGTATAGCAGAGAGAGCTCTACTCAAGGCTCTGTGGTGGTATAAACGGGCAGGAAGTCTAAAGCAGAGGGGACATATGCCTACATATAACTGACTCACTTTGCTGTACAACAGAAACTGACATACCTTGTCAAGCAACTCTACTCCAGTAGAATTTTAAAAATAAAAAAATAAGATTTACAAGAACACAGTTTGGAAAAACAGGAATAAATTCTACTTGTCATGGAACTGTAAGTCAAATATTGTTCAAACTCCAAAACATCTCTGCAGGATTTCCATATAGTGATGTTCTGGGAGACTCCTGGAAAAAAATCTCTGACATTTGGTCTGCAAGATGAGTCTCTATCTTGGATATAGTTGAATGAGTAACTTCTACCAGTTCATTGGCAGGTGAGTTTGAGTTTCTGAAAAACACTCAAGTTGATTGATATATTTATAAACTCTAGAGATGTTCATTTGAGCAAAAAATGATTTTAAAAAACACAATGAGGCAAAAATTTGGCTTAAAAGTTTCCATAAAGAAGATGCAGAAAGCTAAATGTAACAAGACTTGTAGCTCGAGGATGTATATGTTCTGCTATGACTATAGTTCTGTAGGTTGCATCTGCACGCTGACATTAAATGTTTTAATGTTTTTTAAGACTTAAAACAATGTTATGCATATAGTAGATATTTATGTGCCTTTGGAATGTCCTGAGCCCTTTCCTATAGTGAATTTCTTACATTATGAATCCTGCTTCCTAAGATGAAGGCCATAAACATGTTTTTCCAGGCTCCCTGGCAGCTAAGGTACAGATGTGTGACCTTGACTCTGCCAGACACACATTAAAATATGAGGTCTCTGATTGGTAGAGAGTGGTGTGAAGAAGGCAGTGCAAGGGGGATTCAAGTCTGATGATGAATTTGATTGTAGGTAGATGCTCAGTTTCAGAAGCAGCAGCAGCATGCAGCCTAGGTTCAAGCACCTGATGTTGGAAAGACAAAATACAGAGCCTGTGCCCTGCATGCAGGCCTAGTGTCCTCTAGAGTCATTTTGTCCCACTCCTAGTTATATAGCCTTTAAGCCTGATTCTTCAGAAGTCTGTAAGCTATCTGAACCCCTCTATTAAATTTCTTTTCTACTTGAATGGTTCAGAACAGCTTCTTTTGTCTGCATCTCACAACTTCAATTAGTACAGTACCTAAAACAATGGTACTATCAATACTATTGCTACTACTAATAGTTTATATTTGTATAGAACTTTTGTAATTTTAAAATAACATCTGACTTCCCTGCTGGTCCAGTGGTAAAGAATCCACCTGCCAATGCAGAGGACATGAGTTCCATCCCTGGTTTGGAAAGATCCCACATGCCACAGGGTAGCCGAGCCCTTGTGCCACAACTACTGAGCTCATGTGCCTGGAGCCTGTGTTCTGCAATAGGAGAAGCCTTCACAATGAGAAGCCCATGCACCTCAACAAAGAGTAGCCTCCACTTGCCACAACTAGAGAAAGCCCTCATATAGCAACAAATACCCAGTGTAGCCAAAAATAAAAATAAAATAACATCTTTTGTGTCTTGACTTTCAGATGATCTCTTTCAATTCTCATATCACCTTTAAAACCTGGAATGTGGTAGTTTCATCTGACATGTAAGGAAGCCATAAAACAGCAAGGCTAAGTAGCTTGTCTTGTCACAGAGCTTCCTGGTGGAGACAGAAGTAGAAATTAACATTATTTTTGCTTTGATTCTATTGGCTTCACCATTATTTAATCCCATAAAGAAATGAACTTTTCCCCTAACCCTTGCTCAAGCTCCTTGATTTCTTACATGCTTAATAATAATAAAAAAAGATTCCACCAGAGAAACATTTTGCAAGTAGAATTATTGGATTTGTAAACATTCTGTGTTATAAGTGACTTGCATCCAGCATCTACTCATCTTTCTCCTAGGTGAATGTTCTCTAGTGGCGGGGGCAGTTACTTATTTCCTGCACAGTTCCTGATCTCACTCTCCTCTGGCTCCAAAGATGAGGGTAAGATTTATACCCATGTAGAGTGATTGGTTCAGAAGGCAATAGCAACCCACTCCAGTACTCTTGTCTGGAAAATCCTATGGACAGAGGAGCCTGGTGGGCTGCAGTCCATGGGGTCCTGAAGAGTTGGACACGACTGAGCGACTTCACTTCCACTTTTCACTTTCACACATTTGAGAAAGCAATGGCAACCCACTCCAGCGTTCTTGCCTGGAGGATCCCAGGGACGGCAGAGCCTGGTGGGCTGCTGTCTATAGGGTCTCACAGAGTCGGACACGACTAAAGCAACTTAGCAGCAAGAGCGGCAGAGTGATTGGTTGAGGGAGGAACGGGGACATGATCCAATGAGATGCCATTTGGATAATCCTGGAGAGGCATGTTATCCTCTGCTGGTTTTAAACATGGAAGGATGCAGGCCCAACCTTCATAATGTATAGGTAAAGTTGACCCAGAGAAAAGAACTGAGAGATGGGTCCTGATGTCATTGTGTGAGCCTTTGATTCCAGCTGTGCCTGGGAGTTTCAGTTACATGAGCCCCTAAATTACTTTCATGCTTAGTCCAGTTGGATTGGATTTTTTGTAGCCAAAATAATTTTAATTGATAATCTGTGCCCTTCTAACTTTCTTGGGCTTCACCAGTTCTGCATAATCCAACAGAGCAGTAGTCAGGCCAAGAGATAAGTCAACCAACTAAAAATCTAATTTTCTTTCACAACTTAGTTACTATTTTTTCAGGAAAGGACCCCAAATATTGTTTTCCCAAATGTAGATAAAGATTTAAGAGGATAGCAATAGATTAGACTTAGGAATGTATAACTTTCTCAATATTTCCTGCATTAGTCCTGTCCCTACTTTATTAGTAGTCAATAACCACTTAGCTAGTCCCTTTCTAAATTTAGAAATTGCCTTATAATATCCATTAATAGACTTAAAAGAACAGAAAATACTTGTAATGTTTTTTACATTCTAAGCAATTTATTAAATTTGCATATTCAAAACCTAGGTCCTTGAGATTTTAAGTTCAGTTCAGAAATTTATTGTACTTCTGCAAAATTTTTGTAGCCAATTTTAAGGCATATTTAAGTGAATTTGGGTGCCTTTTACAAACTGTATACCCATATTCTGAAATAATTTAAACTGCATTCATAAACTTAATCATTTTCTGTAATTTTTAAGTACTTTAATATCTGACTCACACAAAATCTTCTTAGTATTTAAATAACTTTCATAACTAATATATTAAAGTTAAAAATGTGGCAGATTTAATGTTACATAGTCAATAACTTCATGCAAAGATGGGCTCAATATAGGACAGAAATGTTAGGGACCTAATAGAAGCAGAAGATATTAAAAGAAGTGGCAAGAGTACACAGAAGAACTGTACAAAAAAGATCTTCATGACCCAGATAATCATGATGGTGTGATCACTCACCTAGAGCCAGACATCCTGGAATGTGAAGTCAAGTGGGCCTTAGGAAGCATCACTACGAACAAAGCTAGTGGAAGTGATGAAATTCCAGTTGAGCTATTTCAGATCCTGAAAGATGATGCTATGAAAGTGCTGCACTCAATATGCCAGCAAATTTGGAACACTCAGCAGTGGCCACAGGACTGGAAAAGGTCAGTTTTCATTCCAATCCCAAAGAAAGGCAATGCCAGAGAATGCTCAAATTACCTCACAATTTCACTCATCTCACATGCTGGTAAAGTAATGCTTAAAATTTTCCAAGCCAGGCTTTAGCAATATGTGAACCGTGAACTTCCAGATCTTCAAGCTGGTTTTAGAAAAGGCAGAGGAACCAGAGATCAAATTGCCAACATCTGCTGGATCATAGAAAAAGCGAGAGTTTCAGAAAACTCTATTTCTGCTTTATTGACTATGCCAAAGACTTTGACTGTGTGGATCACAATAAACTGTGGAAAATTCTTCAAGAGATGGGAGTACCAGACCATCTGACCTGCTTCTTGAGAAACCTGTATGCAGGTCAGGAAGCAACAGTTAGAACTGGACATGGAACAACAGACTGGTTCCAAATAGGAAAAGGAGTACATCAAGGCTGTATATTGCCACCCTGCTTATTTAACTTCTATGCAGAGTACATCATGAGAAACGCTGGGCTGGAAGAAGCACAAGCTGGAATCAAGATTGCCGGGAGAAATATCAATAACCTCAGATATGCAGATGACACCACCCTTATGGCAGAAAGAGAAGAAGAACTAAAAAGCCTCTTGATGAAAGTGAAAGAGGAAGTTGAAAAAGTTGGCTTAAAGCTCAACATTCAGAAAACGAAGATCATGGCATCCGGTCCCATCACTTGATGGCAAATAGATGGGGAAACAGTGTCAGACTTTATTTTTCTGGGCTCCAAAATCACTACAGATGGTGCCTGCAGCCATGAAATTAAAAGACGCTTACTCCTTGGAAGGAAAGTTATGACCAACCTGGATAGCATATTCAAAAGCAGAGACGTTACTTTGCCAACAAAGGTCCATCTAGTCAAGGCAATAGTTTTACCAGTGGTCATGTATGGATGTGAGAGTTGGACTGTGAAGAAAGCTGAGCGCCAAAGAATTGATGCTTTTGAACTGTGGTGTTGGAGAAGACCCTTGAGAGTCCCTTGGAGTGTAAGGAGATACAACCAATCCATTCTAAAGGAGATCAGTCCTGGGTGTTCACTGGAAGGACTGATGTTGAAACTGAAACTCCAATACTTTGGCCACCTGATGCAAAGAGCTGACTCATTTGAAAAGACCCTGATACTGGGAAAGATCGAGGGCAGGAGGCGAAGGGGACAACACAGGATGAGATGGCTGGATGGCATCACCGACTCGATGGACATGGGTTTGGGTGGACTCTGGGAGATGGTGATGGACAGGGAGGCCTGGCGTGCTGCGGTTCATGGGGTCGCAAAGAGTTGGACACGACTGAGTGACTGAACTGAACTGAGTCAGTAACTAATAAATTTAGTAAGGTGTTATCATAAGTCAAAAGTCAACTCAAGTGCTGCTTTTAAATTGGAATTACAAGCTGTGGCTCTAGTAAGCTAAATGTTAACAACTGTATAAAATCCTAAATTTTCACAGATTCTTTCTTAATCACTATGCAGAGTTAAGCAAACTGTACAGTTATAGGAAATAGTCCTCACAAGAACCTTTACTTCAGACACTAGCTGCAAATTCAGGGTCTCCAGTGCCACCTTCACTTAGGACCAGCTGGCTGCAAATTCCAGGATTCCCATGGCCACACTCAGGTTTGATAATTTGCTACAAGGAGTCACAGGAATCATTGAAAGCCACTGTACTCACAAAGATTATACAGGGACTGTGTACAGGACAAAACTATCCAAAGAATGTTACATTAAACAGAGTCTAGGAGGGCTTCCCTGGTGGCTCAGATGTTAAAGAACCTGCCTGCAATGTTGGGAGACCTAGGTTCGATCCCTGGGTTGGGAATATCCCCTGGAGGAGGGCATGGCAACCCACTCCAGTATTCTCGCCTAGAGAACCCCCCATTGACAGAGGAACCTGGCAGGCTATAGTCCATGGGGTCACAAGGAGCTGCATGCGACTGAGCATCTAAGCACACACACACAGGAGGCCTCCACACAGAGCTTCTGGTCATCCCCATCTTGTGAAGTTCTGCACAGCACTGCCTCCTCCTGGCTGTGACGTGTAACAACATGCAGGGAGCACCGCCAACCAGAGAGGCTCACTCCAGCAGCTGGTGTCCAGAGCTTTTACTGGGGCTCAACCGCAGACTGCCCACTTTGGTCTAATCTTTTGTCTCCAAACCTTCCCGATGTCAGGCTAATGCCTTTATTTTCTAGTTAGTCTGGAGGTCAAAACTGATTAGCATGACTCAGAGCCGCCATAAGAAATCAGTGTTAGGTTCTCTGGTGGTCAAAGGCCCCAACAAATAGATTGTTTTATTGATACCAGGCTGGGCATGCCAGGGGGTAGAGCTCACCTTCCACAAGACAGACTTTATTTGTGTAGGATTAATTCATCAGTACACAGTGCTGAAGTATATTCCTCTATCTGATTTTCCTAAGTGTTTCAAGTGATTATAAATCGTATGGGTTTGAAAGATGCTTTCTGTGGAAGGTAATTACTATCCCAGTGAACTGAGATTATGTTTCCCTTTAGTTTTTCACCTGGCATGAGTTCTGGAGTTGTGGCCATCTGAGGCACTCCGTGTTGTTCACTGAGATGACTATATTGTTGGCTTTGTCTTCTTAGAACTTTCTGGATTTGGGCCAAATTTACAGGTAGTCAGATTGGTTTTTAAATGAGAACCTTGAGATCTACAGGTGAAAGGTTTCCTAAGTAAAATGAATAAACAAACATTTTGTATTCTGCAAAGTGGCATATACTGTTTTATATGCATAATTCTGATGTTACATTAGCAAGCTCCTTACGAGAGAAATGGGAATTCCCTGGTGACTAAGATGCAGGAGACCTGAGTTTGATCCCTGAGTCAGGAAGATCCCCTGTAGAAGGAAATGGCAACCCACTCCAGTATTCTTGCCTGGAAAATCTCGTGGCCAAAGGCGCCTGGCAGGCTACAGTCCATGGAGTCACAAAGCGTCAGACACAACTGAGTGACTTAGGAGATAATAGTTGAAAACTTCCCTAAAATGGGGAAGGAAATAATCACCCAAGTTCAAGAAACTCAGAGAGTCCCAAACAGGATAAACCCAAGGAGAAACACCCCAAGACACATATTAATCAAATTAACAAAGATCAAACACAAAGAACAAATATTAAAAGCAGCAAGGGAAAAACAACAAATAACACACAAGGGAATTCCCATAAGGATAACTGCTGATTTTTCAATAGAAACTCTTCAAGCCAGGAGGGAATGGCAAGACATACTTAAAATGATGAAAGAAAATAACCTACAGTCCAGATTATTGTACCCAGCAAGGATCTCATTCAAGTATGAAGGAGAAATCAAAAGCTTTTCAGACAAGCAAAAGCTGAGAGAATTCTGCACCACCAAACCAGCTCTCCAACAAATACTAAAGGATATTCTCTAGACAGGAAACACAAAAACGGTGTATAAACTCGAACCCAAAACAATAAAGTAAATGGCAACGGGATCATACTTATCAGTAATTACCTTAAACGTAAATGGGTTGAATGCCCCAACAAAAGACAAAGACTGGCTGAATGGATACAAAAACAAGACCCCTACATATGTTGTCTACAAGAGACCCACCTCAAAACAGGGGACACATACAGACTGAAAGTGAAGGACTGGAAAAAGATTTTCCATGCAAATTGGGACCAAAAGAAAGCAGGAGTCACAATACTCGTATCAGATAAATTAGACTTTAAAACAAAGGCTGTGAAAAGAGACAAAGAAGGTCACTACATAATGATCAAAGGATCAACCCAAGAAGAAGATATAACAATTATAAATATATATCCACCCATAAGAGCATCTTTTGGAGAAGGAGGTGGCAGCCCACTCCAGTGTTCTTGCCTGGAGAAATACGTGGATGCAGGAGCCTGGTGGACTGCAGTCCATGGAGTCACAAGGAGTCAGGCATGATTTAGTGACTAAATGATGATGACAAAGAGTATCTTTAAAGGGATAAAACATGAGAAAGGTGAATATCTTAGATTTGTGGACTTACTGAAAGCTGGTATTGAAATGAGGGTTCTTCCATGAATAACACTTGTATTATTTTCCTTATATTCACTAATTAAAAGTAAGGTTCAAACGCCAAAAAAAAAAAAAAAAAGAGAGAAACAGTAAATTTTCATCTTGTTGCAGTAACTGTGAGCAAATTCCTTCTAAAGCTTACTTACCAGCCATGGTTTGGACATAAAGAGTATTAATAATGCTTTGAAGCAATTTTGCAACATAATAGGAAATCATCATTTTGGGATCCTCTGATTTCTTTAAAAAGCTTAGAGATTTGTTTCTAAAAAGCATGGTGACAACATACAGCTGTCATTATGGGCTCAAAACAAAAGGAAATCACTTTATTTGTGTGGATTTGGGAAGCAGGACACCTAAGCACACGGTAAGGCAAGTCCAGCCCAGATGGCTGTCTGACAAAACTCATATTTCTTGTCAATAGTACAGCAGGATGCCTCCAAAAGTGGGAAGTTAAGTTAGCAAATTCCACGAGCTGTGTCTTTGTGTTCAGGCCATAGATTATGTACTCAGCCTCTTAGACTCCAGAAATTAATTGTAGCAGAGCTCATTACTTCACAGATTTGCATATACCTCTCCTTTTCCCTAGAAAATAGTTTCCAAAGATTAAATGTGAGGTTTTAATGAAGTTATCTTTTTATCATTTATTTTTAAAATTCCTAGCTTCAAATCCCATTGTTAAACTGGAGTTCAGTATCATTTTTACATGTGGAATTTACTGTCACCATCATATCATAGCTAACATATCAGCATATCACATCTGAAGCAAACAGTCAGAATTTCAGCCAAAATAATGTGGGATTTAGATGAAATAATAACTAAATATATACTGTTTTATAATCATAAAGAAAATCCTTAGAATTACAAAGGAGGCCAGTATATGGTAATATGAAAGTGAAAGTCACTCAGTAATGTCCAACTCTTTGTGATCCCATGGACTGTACAGTCCATGGAATTCTCCAGGCCATAATACTAAAGTGGGTAACTTTTCCCTTCTCCAGGGAATCTTCTCAACCGAGGACTGAACCCAGGTCTTCCTCATTGCAAGTGGATTCTTTACGCTGCACCACTAGCGAAGCCCACATGGTAATAGAGACATCAAAAACCCAGAGTTGATATACAAATGCACATATATTCTATTAGAACATCAATAGTAAAATCTACAGTGGTCTAGTAGTTGCCTTAATTTCTATGTAGCAATGAGCAATGGGCTTCCCAGGTGGCGCAGTGGTAAAGAATCCACTTGCCAATTCAGGAGATACAAAAGACGCAAGTTCGATTCCTGGGTTGTGAAGATCCCCTGGAGTAGGAAATGGCAGCCAGCTCCAGTATTCCTGCCTGGAAAATTCTGTGGACAGAGGAGCCTGATGGGCTACAATCCGTGGGTTTGTAAAGACTCAGACAAGAGACAGAACACACACACACACAATAAGCATTAAATAATATCTGCAACAATTATATAGTAGTAACAAAGGCTCAAGTAATTCTATTATTACTACTATGGTAATAAATTATTGCTGTTGGTCAGTCGCCAAGTCGTGTCTGACTGGCGACTGAGCACGTCAAGCTTCCCTGTCCCTCAGCATCTCCCGGAGTTTGCCCAAGTTCCTGTCCATCACATTGGTGATGCCATTCAACCATCTCATCCTCTGTCACCCTTTTCTCCTTCTGACCTCAATCTTTCCCAGCATCAGAGTCTTTTCCAATGTGTTGTCTCTTTGCATCAGGTGGTCAAAGTATTGGAACTTCAGCTTCAGCATCAGTCCTTCCAATGAGTATTCATGGTTGATTTCCTTTAAGGCTGACTGGTTTGATCTCCCTGCTGTCCAAGGGACTCTCAACTCTTCTCCAGCACCACAGTTTGAAAGCATCAATTCTTTGGCACTCACCCTTCTTTATGGTCCAGTTCTCACAGCTGTACGTGACTACTGGAAAAATCATAGCCTTGACTATACAGACCTTTGTCAGAAAAGGGATGTCTCTACTTTTTAATATGCTGTCTAGGTTTGCCATTGGAGAAGGAAATGGCAACCCACTCCAGTATTCTTGCCTGGATAATCCCAGGGACAGAGGAGCCTGGTGGGCTGCTGTCTATGGGGTCGCACAGAGTCGGACACGACTGAAGAGACTTAGTAGCAGCAGGTTTGCCATAGCTTTCCTGCCAAGAAGCAATTTGCTTCTTGTCTTCTAAATATAGGGTTTGTTAAATTTCACTTAAAGGTTTGTGAAAATTGAGATATAATGTGTGTGTATGTGTCTAGGGAGTGGATGATGTTGGCCAAAGACTGAATTCTACGTAAATTGGTTTCAGAAATGCAAAAACTACCCTCTTTTAACAGGTGGCTATCTAAATGGATTTTGAGAAATGACTTACAGTTTGCAATTTCTCCGACTTTACCTCCCTTTGTTATTCTCAGTCTGTTTCCTCCAAACTGTTAAGCAGTAAAGTAAAGGCCCCCCAAGGGTGCTTGGGCGAACTGAAGGAGATTATTTTTGTACTTTATTGATACCCTTGGCTGTCAAGAGAGTCCAAGGAAAGTTCATTCCTCCAGTTCAGAATGGTGGCAGCTTCAAAGCAGAAAAGCTTTCAAAAAGGATAGGAAAACAAGCTCAAAGTCTGGAATCTGCAGCAGACAAGGAAGGAAACTGGAAAATTGGTCCAGCAAGGTAAATAGACAGAAGGCCTAAAGGAATTCCTTGAGAACAACTTAGAATTCATTGCTTTCCTGTATTAAACACATGAATTTTACCTCTTATATGAATGCAGTATATATCTGTCAATGTGTACTTTGCCTATTTGTATGTCTATGTGTGAGTAGTTGTTTGATCTTCTCAAAAAAAGCCTACTGTGTGCAGTGTTACTCCACACTTTAGAAATGATGGAACTTGAGGCACTGAGATGTTAAAGGCTTGCCTAAGGTTACATACTTTGTAAGGAGCAGATTCAGGCTTAGCATATAAAGCTTGTTTCTTAACACTTTCCCACACGGATAATTGAAGGGATTGGGCTGACCAAGCCTTGTTCTGGTGTACAAAATGTTTACACGGAGCTTTCAAAAGGTCCTTAAAGGTGATTTTTAGTATGCTAATTTTCATTGACATACAAGTATTTTATGCTGTAATGCCATTAAAATCAGATCAAATACTTCATATATGAACTTTTCCAGAAATTACCAAATGTATGGATTTCTCCCTTAGTTAATATTGTACCTGATTCTTAACTTCAAATCTTTCCAACACAGAGTGAGAAGATTTCTCTAACTAGCCATGGGCTTCTCCAAATTACCTGCCCAACCTCACGTAGAGTTGATGCATGAGCTAGCAGTGCATGAAGAAGTTCATTACAGAAAGGAATTGGATTTGATTAATTTTTTCTAAACACTGATTGACTACGACAGTCCATTTTGCTAACATTTATATTGCAGTAAAGTTTAATTGTGGATTATTTCACCCTAAGGCAAACTAGACTGACATAAAGCAGAGAATGAAAATTTACAGTGTTGTATATATATCTATTTCTAATTTTCTGTTAGTTGCTTTTTTATATTATTTATGACTTTAGGCACAGACCTTTATGAATATACACAATTGTGTTCCTAAAATAAAAAAATTTTTAAAAATTGTTAAAAACAAAGAAATAGATCATAAGAAATACAGGATCAGTAGCCAATATGACACCATCTATATGTACACATGAACTTTTCCCTATTGACATGACATTAATGGTCAGGTCGGTCAAAAAATAGATAAACCAATGTGCCATCTGATGTGGCTGTTTCAGAATAATGATTTTGCTCTTACATATCACTGGGGTGTGAGGATGGTAGAAAGCTTTTCTAACTGCAGGACACTAGCTTAATACATTCTGTCACTAGACCTTTTTTCTTTAATTTTTTTCAAAATGCCTCTCTTCATTTACCTCTTAAAGTGACTAAAGGATTATAGATACCGCTTTGGAATTAGTTAGGCTCATCCAAGACACTTCCTATTAGTCAGAGGGAAAAAAAAATTAGCTTGTAAAGGAGCTCAAAATAAAATTAAAAAAAAGTGAGTGGAGAAGGAAGATGGTGAGAGGGACATTCAGTGGCAAAAGTCCATATTTTAATGGTGTGTCCAAGTTCATATTTAGTAATTGCTGTTCGTATTGGCTTCTGACCCATAAAAATTTGGATAGATATGCCAATCAGACAAGCACTGAATGAGAAGTGTGTGCGCATTAATCTCAGGTCCCCAAACAATTCTGTTTTACTGACATACCTTGGGTATTGGATGATACTGGATATTAAAATAATGAGCAAGACTATTAAATTGCAAATACGAAGTTTTCAAGTTTAAATCAAATCTTGTCCTTGTTTGATCACCACAACCCGCAATAAAAAAGATTTCCTGGTTTGTTTCAGTAGAACAGGCATTTGAGGAGGGTCAGTAGGTTCAGTTCATTGTTATAATTAACATCTGGGTTGATAGCTTCAACAATAAAAATTCTGGTATACTAGAACAGGGAACCAACTACACAGTCTTGTTCAAAACAGTAAGTGCATGTCTCTCACTGCATTCTTTCGAGGATGAATTTTTGTGCCAGTTTCTTTTTAACACTTCATATGAAAACGTGCACACTGATATTTTAAAATTTTGTTCAACTTTGTTTTAGTGTCCAAAAAATACCAGTTTGCTCTAGAATCAATTAAATAAATAATTAAGATCAAAGTAAAGAAAAAAAATTTCCTCTAATCCTTTCTCCTGCTGTCATTATACCTAGGCTAACCACCGAAACATATGGGTCCACGTCCTCCTAGACATATACATTGGTGTGGTAAAGGACCTGCGGGCCAACGCAGGAGATGTAAGAAACATATGGGTCCACATCCTCCCAGACATATACATTGGTGTGGTAAAGGACCTGCGGGCCAACGCAGGAGACGTAAGAGATGTGGATTCAGTCCATGGGTCGGGAAGATCCCCTGGAGAAGGGCATGGCAACCCACTCCAGTATTCTTGCATGGAGAATTCCATGGACAGAGGAACCTGGCAGGCTACAATCAATAGGGTCGTAAAGAGTCAGACACGACTGAAGGGACTTAGCACACACATAACTGAGTGACTGAGCATGCATGCACACACAGTGTTTCCACATATATTCATATATTTCTGATGCAAAATATTCAATATCTTCATTTTAGAAACAAATTGAAAAAGTTGCATCTTTTAGATCTTTACTCGAATAAAATTTCTGATTTCCTTCTCATTCTTTCCTAATTGCTTATAATTTAAGATTGTAGCAAATAAATGTACAGTCAAGCTAATGATTATTAAGCAGCTAATTGCCAATTAAACATTTTTTTTTGAGAGTCAGATATGTTTCCTCTTAACGTTTCTGAGTTTAAATCAGTACATTTAAGTATATTCATTGAAGGTTTGTAACACGTCCAGGAATAATATAAGGGCTAGAAGCAATAACAAAATATAATAACTGATCTCACCATTTAAAAGTGATTTCAGTGTGCCCAAGGATACAAAACAAACATTGGGAATAGATTGGAGAGCAGCTGATGCAATATGGAAGAGAGACAGTGAAGGAACAAACCCTGAGAATTAAAGACACCTCTGAGAAGGCTTCAAGGGCTAGAAGGAGGCTGTTGACCCTGAGAGACTTAAACCTTAGGAAGGAAGGAAGGGAAAATAATTTCAGGCAGAGGAAGCAACATGAGCCAATGCATGAAACTGATAATGATCTCGGTGTGACAGGCCTTTACACAGTGGGAAAAGGTGGTAGTGAAAATTTGATGTGGGAAGTGACAAAAGAAGTATCCATTATTAAATTACAACATTTTGACTTGAAACCATCTGAATGAATGATTTTGATTTATTGGAAGCCTTATCAAATATCATCTTCATCATCTCTCTAGCTCTCTATGGAAATATTCAAGTGCCTGCTCACATCCCACATATCTTTCAAATCAAATGTGCCCCACACTGCATTCATCCTGGCCCCTCTATTGAATGCCCCAAATTACCACAATAGAGTCTGTTAGTAAAGCAAAACCTAGCTTGTGCTTCTTGAAGCAAGAAAAAACCATGAATCTAATAGAGTCTTAACAGTGTCTTAGAAGAGGAATATTTACAGAATTTTGGCTTCTAGGCTTAGGTGGCATAAGTTGGTTCCCCCAAGACAGAACTAATTGGGGCTGCACAAAATCTCCCTAAGAACTTGATAAGTAAAGTCTTGATAAGCAAACTTTTATTTGGTAAGTGGGCTGCTGCTCAGGTGAACAACCTCTTATCTTTAATAAATCTATCTGCAGGAATTTCCTAAAACAATTGATGGAGCTGTTTTTTGCTTTACAGCCTTATCTTTCTCTGGAAAAGTTTTCCCGGAACAAAGAACTCTATCATGTTGACATAGGTGGTCTGCAGGCTTGTCTAAGTCATGTGGACACAGATGGTCTCAGTTCTCACCTCCCTAAACCAGGTCCTTCTCAGATGTTTCCTGCCTGAGTCACTGGTAACACCCACCACCCTGCTGCTCTCCCGGGGAATGAGCTTGACGTCATGTTCATTTCCCCATCCTCTGATGCAGGCTGTCACTCTCAGCTCCCATACTTCCCAAATGTTTACCAAATGCTCTTCCAGCATCTCTCCTGTCTCCACACTTTCTTTCACACAAAGGTTAAAGTTACATTTCTAAAATAAATAACTGCATGTATAACTTCTCTCCTAAATGATTTACAATAGTTTCATACTTTATATATGTATATGTGTGTGTGTGTGTGTGTGTGTGTGTGCGTGCGCTCAGTCGTGTCTGACTCTTTGTGACCCTATGGACTGTAGCCCACCAGGTTCCTGTATTCATGGGAATTTCCAGGCAAGAATACTGGAATGGATTGTCATTTCCTTCTCCAAGAGACCTTCCTGACCCAGGGATCAAACCCACGTCTTGTGCGTTTCCTCCATTGGCAGGTAGGTTCTTTACCACTGAGCCACCTAGGAAGTCCATATATAGCCCGTACAAATCTATGTGTATATATAGATGTATACATGATGGTTTCATTAATCAATTGCATCTGAATTAAACTGGACAAAAAGTTTCCCAATACTAAAAAATAAAACCTGAACTTAATAGCATTGACTTCAAGACCCTCCCTGAGCTGGTCTCAACCTCTTAATTCACTTCATATGATGCTTTTTGTGTGTAAATAGTTTCCTTAACACAACATAGAGTTTTCAGGGTTTTGTCCTACCTGATACACTCTCTCCCTTTTCTCCACTCAAAGGTCCTTTATTCAGTGTTACAACTCTCTGTTTCCTTCCTATTGCTCTCTGTCTTCCTACTAGTCTCCTTAATTACCAACTGATTTGATTAGTGTCCCAGGGTTATGTCCTTGCCTCACCACAGTTTGTTGTCTTTTTTTCAAATGCTCTCAGCTATTTTAATGCATCTGTCTCCTCATATTTGGTGGTTCTCCAATCCACATCAATCTTCCTTAACTATCCTCTAAGCTTCAGATGCAAATTCACTGTGCTACTCACAGCCCCTTGGGATTCCTACAGGCATCTCAGATTCAACATGCTTGAGACCAAATGCATCCTTCCTCCTATAACTCTTATCACAGTATCATCACCCAGAGAACAAACCTAGGTGCTAGTTCCCTCACCTCTCACATCCCATCACTGACCTTGCTTTGCCAAATTTACTTCCTTAGAGTTTTTCAGGTCTTTCCCATCCCTGGAGCTCGTCTCTGTCCCTCTACAGTTGCTCCAGTTCATGACTCACAACTCTTGCCTGAGATTTGGTGACGACTGCCTAACTGCTTCTCTGATACCTTGTCATTTTCATATGCTATGCTATGCTAAGTCACTTCAGTCATGTCCGACTGTGCGACCCCACAGACGGCAGCCCACCAGGCTCCCCTGTCCCTGGGATTCTCCAGGCAAGAACATTGGAGTGGGTTGCCATTTCCTTCTCCAATGCATGAAAGTGAAAAGTGAAAGTGAAGTCCCTCAGTTGTGTCCGACTCTTAGCGACCCCATGGATTGCAGCCCAACAGGCTCCTCTGTCCACGGGATTTTCCAGGCGAGAGTACTGGAGTGGGGTGCCATTGCCTTCCACTGAGCCACCTGTGTTTCTAAAATGTAAAATTGCTGTCCCTTGAAAGTTTTCAGTGGCTCTTCAGTCCAGTTCAGTTCAGTTCAGTTCAGTCACTCAGTTGTGTCCGACTCTTTGCAACCCCATGAATTGCAGCACTCCAGGACCCCCTCAAGACTCCCTGTCCATCACCAACTCCCCGCGTTCAGTCAAACTCACGTACATCAAGTCGGTGATGCCATCCAGCCATCTCATCCTCTGTCATTCCCTCTTGCCCCCAATCCCTCCCAGCATCAGAGTCTTTTCCAATGAGTCAACTCTTCTCATGAGGTGGCCAAAGTACTGGAGTTTCAGCTTTAGCATCGTTCCTTCCAAAGAAATCCTAGGGCTGATTTCCTTTAGAATGGACTGGTTGGATCTCCTTGCAGTCCAAGGGACTCTCAAGAGTCTTCTCCAACACCACAGTTCAAAAGCATCAATTCTTCGGTGCTCAGCTTTCTTCACAGTCCAACTCTCACATCCATACATGACCACTGGAAAAACCATAGTCTTGACTAGATGGACCTTTGTTGGCAAAGTAATGTCTCTGCTTTTCAATAGGCTATCTAGGTTGGTCATAACTTTTCTTCCAAGGAGTAAGCGTCTTTAATTTCATGGCTGCAGTCACCATCTGCAGTGATTTTGGAGCCCCCCAAAATAAAGTCTGACACTGTTTCCATTGTTTCCCCATCTATTTCCCATGAAGTGATGGGTGGCTCTTAAAAGCCTACAAAGTACAGATAAGCCTCTTCAACATGCAACATAAAACCTTCTATAAAACCTGGTCTCTCTGAATCCGTGCTATATCATGTGCCTTGTGTTTTGCATTTCAGCAATTATGATTTTTTTTGCCTTTGAGATTATGTTTATGTTTCCTTTGCCTGGAGTTTATTTATTCCCCAAGCCTTCTGAATAACTCTGTTATTCTTTAAAAGTCCATTAAGCATCTTTCTAAGGGAGACTTCTGGGATAAGATGAATTCCTCTTTGTATTCTCATAGCAGGGATGTACTATTGAGCATAACGTAATAACATTATTTCAGGAGAAGGAAATGGCAACCCACTCCAGTATTCTTGCCTGGAGAATCCCATGGACAGAGGAGCCTGGCAGGCTATAGTCCATGGGGTTGCAAGAGTTGGACACAACTTAGCAACTAAACCACCACCAATGACATTATTTTTTATAGGCCAATTCTGGTGCATTCATAGGACTTGGACCTTGTTTTGATTCTATCTAATTCATTTAATCTTCACAAACATACAATAAAATAGGTGTTTTAATTATTATCATCACTTTACCTGTGAGAATTTGAAGTTTACAGTTTAGTGACTTTCCTAAACTAGCAAGTAACAGAGCCTGAACTTAAGCCCAGATCTGCTTGAGTTTTAACTATTATTCTATAGTAAGATGATGATAGAGTGAGTTCGGTGTCTACATATGGTATATACTCAATGTAATTTAATTATTAACCAGATGCATATTATTCATTTTTATATATTTAGTATATAAGTTACTGTGTTCAATAAATGCTTCTTTCTTTGAAATAGAAGATGATTCTTATCTTCTGAGTTGAATTAAATATTCCTTACACAAAGATTTCTGTGCTCCAAAAGCATTTGTTTTTAATTTTTATAATAGTAATTTGAGTTTCATTACTGTGAGTCGTTCAAGTGTTTGTGCTTCTTATGACCATAAACTTAGGGTCAGAGAATATATGTATTTCAGATTATTTGTCCACATATCTTCCAAATGGTCTTTCCAGAATTAGATTAGAATTAGATTATCAAAGTATAATATAATTTACATACATAGAGTTGTATAGATCTTAAGTGTTATAATGAATGATGACAAATGCAGGCATTTACCCCATCAAAATATAGAACATTTTAATCAACCCCAAGAGTTTTTTAAATTCCTCTTTCAAATCAACTAGTGTCCCATCCAACATGGAACACCCATTTTCCCCCTTGGCTGTTTTAAGGATTTTCTCTTTTTTATTCATTGTCAGCAATTTAATTACGATATGTCTTAGTGTGATTTTTGTTATGTTTCATCTGCTTGTAGTTTGTGAGTTTTCTTAGGTCTGTGTTTATATTGCAAATCAAATTTTGAAAATTCTTAGCCACTGTCCCTTCAAATATTTTTGTGCCGCACCCTATCTCTTGACCTTTTCTTAGACGCCAATTACATATTTGTTAGACAGTTTGATATTGTCTCATTGATCACTGAGGTTCTGTTCATTTTAAGTCTTTTTTCTTTATGTGTTTTTTGTGTTGTTTCTATCACCTGATCTTGAAATTCACTATTTTTTCCTTGTGTTGTTTCTAATCTTCGTTAAGCCCATCCAGTGAATTTTTATTTTATTGTATTTTTAGCTATAGAATTTCATTTGGTTCTTCTGTATGGTTTCTATTTATTTACAGTCTCTATCCTTTCCCTCCCTATGTTATTGCTGTTGTTCAGTTACTATGTCATGTCCCACTCTGCAACCATGGACTGTAGCACACCAGGCTTCCCTGTCCTTCACTATCTTTTACAGTTTGCTCAAACTCATGTTCATTGTATCGATGATGTCATCCAACTGTCTCATCCTCTGTTGCCCCCTTTTCCTCCTGCCCTCAATTTTCCCCAGCATCAGGGTCTTTTCCAATGAGTTGGCTCATTCCTCCATATAGTTATGTTTTATTTTCAGTCTTTCAACATGAACATAGTTATAACACTATTTTTCACTGTCCTTGTCTGTTAACACATTTGAATCACCTATGTAAGTTATGGTTCTATGGTTCTGTTTTTATTTACTGATTTTTCTCCTGAGTATAGGTCATGTTGTTCTGCATCTTTTCATGTCTACAAAGTTTTTGCTGGATCCTAGATATTGCAAATGCAGTATTTGTGAAGGTCTAGATGTTCTTTCCTTCCTTGAAGTGTGTTGAGTTTTATGTCAGACATTTAACATCTTTGAAGATCAGTTTGATTCTACTGAGGCTTTCTCAAGCTCTTCTTCAACAAGTTGAAAGTCAATTTTGCTGAACTAGCCCTACTCTTTAGCAGTTGTCTTTCTGGAGTCTCTTCAGAATCTCTTGAGTGTTTAAAAAAGATTCTTTACTCTGGTTGGTCAGTATTCAAATGTCTCTCATTTGAGAGACAACTGGCCCTATGTCAGTTTTGGTGGTGAGTCTGGTTAGAGCTCCAGGTATTTGTTCACTCTTACTAGCACTTCTTTGCCATTTTCATATAATCTCATCCTGGATGTATGCAACCTAGAATTAAGCTAAAGATCTACAAGGGCTCAGGTTGATTTCTGGAGCTCTTTCTCTGTGTGTCTCTCTTGTTGTCCCTCAGCTACAAGTGCCTCTCTCACCTCTGGTCTCTGTCTCTTAATCTCAGTGGAACCACTTTGCTTTATTTCTGCCTTGTCCGCTTCTGTTCCAAAAGTGCCTTCATGAAGCAATCTGGGTCATTTGTGGGGTTCTTCTTATTGGTTTCCCTTTTCTCATAGATCAGAATCCTGCAATGCCTGTTTTCTGGTATATGAAAAAATTACATATTTTAACCAGTTCTGTAGTTATTATAGCAGGAGCTATAATCCAGGATCAGTTAACTTCACTATGGCTAAAATTGGGAGTCATTAAAATTAGATTACATTAGAAAAAGTAGCTGCTAATGTTATAACTTTATAGGCTCAGTGATATTTGTGGCAGGATAGAGAATCAAAGTATTACATTTTAAAGCACATTTAAAGGATATATTGATCACTTCATTCTTATTCTTATTCTTAAAAGGATTTCTACAGTAGTTATTTTTTCTATAATCTCACCAAATAAACATTTTGACTTCTATGATGTCTTTCTTTTGATTGTGTTATTATTTGACAACAAAACTGTCAAAGGCTATTGCTCAATGGTGAGTCAGTGGCTCTCTGCAAATTTTATTTGCACTAAAGCTATTCCTCATTATTCATAAAAAATAGCTTGTGCAAAAAAAAAAAAAAAAACTACCAAAGATGGTATATTCAGGGTATATGATGGACAGGATGCATCTTACTAAACTCATCTAGTCCACTGAGCTGTGATGAGCATCTTCCTTTATCTGGGTGAGTGAGCACATGGTATGTCTCATTTAAAAACCAAAACAGTTCTCAGAAATTTATAGTAGCATGAAGTCATAGTTTAGTAACGTCTTTTGACAATAAGCACGTCTATAAGAAAGAGCTTGAGTTGACTAAGGAAGGATCTTTGGCAAAGATTTCAAAATGTTGCAATGACATTGGCTCTACTAGCAGGTTGTTTTCAGCTTTGTTGCCTCTCATGAAGAACTGAGCAGAAGATAGCCATGAAACCCAGAGAAAATGAATGACTTGAAATAGCTACTCTAGACTGTGACTCTGATCAAGTGTTTTATAATTGAGGCTGAAGAAAAGAAAAGAAAAACACTTTTTTTGAATCTGGGGGAAAATATGGAGTAGTAGTAAGTTTTGGAAATATAAATGTAATGTATAGAGTAGGCTTTATGGCCTGAAGTTACTTGGAGTTTAGAAGGCTTAGAGGAATAAAGTGTTGGTCTTACTCAATGGGCTTTGGAGGGTGAATGGTGGACACTATGAAAAGGGAAATATGTGCTTTCAAAGCCCTCTGCATAGCAGAATGCAGAGGTGGAATATTGGAATTCATACCGTGAGCAAACTTTTTTTTGTACTTTCAAATGTGTCTATGACTCTGTCAAGTCCCCATTTTAACAAACTCTTGAGGGGACTGATTATTTTGAACCAAAGTGAAAGTGGAGTAACAGTTGAAATCTTGCTATATTCAGAGCTGGTAAACCAGCTGTCTGAGACGGCAAAAGGAAGCCTTTATTTGTGGTGCTTGTTGATTTTGGGGGTGCAAATATTCTTACCATGATCAAGTTTATATTTCCCAGATTTTAACAACTGGCTTAAAACTTGCTGACACTTTTATAAGACCTATGGGCAGCTTCAGCACACCAATAGCTATATGATATGGTACAGTGCAAGAGAGGTTGTGATGATCTTAGTTTAGAATTCTGGCCCCATTTTTTGTAAAGTATGACCTTGGGAGAATAACCTTTCTGGCTGTATCCAATAATTTGTGATTTATTAATACTACAAAGGGTTGTGCAAATTGAATGAGGTAATGATTGAGTGCTCAATACAATTCCTGAAACATAATAAGCATTCAATAGTTGGTAGCTATTATTGACTATATGGAGTTTTGAGATATTACAATGCAGTTACAGAAGAGTAACTGCTTTTTTAATCTGAGGATTGAGAAAATAAAATACCTATTATGAATTCTGTAATTTTGGCAAAAATATTTTCATTATAAAGTGAATAGATATAGCAGGCTTATCTTACCTACATTTGAAACATTATTTGTATTTATTCTTACTACAGAAAATGCTGGGATGCATATGGGTTTTTAGATATGTTTTGATAAATTAATTGTTTCCTAAGGGTCAAAGATTCATAATTTTGTAACCACTATACTAATAATTTTGCAGTGAAAGGTTGAGTGAAGCAAACGAGTCATCACCTGCAGAGATGAGTGAACAAATGAGTTGATACAGGTCCCTGGAGTTACTACTGCATATTCACAAATGCAGTTTTCTAATCCAAACATCTAAGCACTTTTCTGTACTTGATGATGGAATTTCAAGTAAGACTCAATTTTAGGTAAATTGGATGGAACTGAATTTATTTTTCTAAGAGTGTATAATGTTTCATGAGGAACAGTACTTTTACTTCTGTTTTTCAGAACCTTATTCTTCTGAGGAAAATATCAATATATTTTTATCTATTAAAAAAATACTGATGAAAGTGGCTCATATAGTAGATTTCTTAGAGTAGAAATGTCTTTTTATCAGAATCCTTCAAGAGCTTTTGCATTTTGAAGTTCACTCTATTATTATTGTTAGATATTTTGTTCATTTAAGGCTCAATCCAAAGAACACTGAATTTTTAACTCTCAGTTAATGTTTTGCTCCTTTAACAATGAAAATATCATGAAAATTTTATAAATGTATTTCAAAGGGTAGCATGAGAGTATTTCTAGAGCTCTTTTTGGGGGTAGAAATAACAAGATCACCTTTTTATTTTGATGCTACTGTGCCAAGCCTATCAAAATACATATATTACAGTGTAATTCATATTTAACAAATGGCTATGATTATATTTGAATTCAAGCCTATCAGAGGTAATAAGACTGCAGCTACAATAATTCAGAGTAATACAGACAGCATCCATAGATTTCTCTAGCTTTCCACTTTTGTGTAATCATAAAGCTTCCCAATTACACTGTTGGAAAATCACTGAAAAATGCAAATGGATAAGAGGTTGTCAAGCAGTCGTGGGAACTGGCAAGAATAATAATGTTGGCAGTTCTGTAATCACCAAGCATACAAAAGCTGACAGGACAAGCACTTTCCTACCAATTGACTGAATATATATTATTGCTGCATGTTTTAAAAAGCACAGGTGGCAAAACACCATTTTCTGAGCTGGACTTTAAAGCATTTTCAGACTCATCATGATTTGCTGACTGGCAGAAAGAAAGAATGCTGTTTAATATTGAATTAGTTATTCCATAATCAGCTGTGTTGAATGCATTATAAGGACACATTTCTTTTTCAGCAAAGGAGCAAACAATACACAAAATATCCTACTAAAAACAACATTTTTTGGAGCCAGTCTAACTTTCTCCATTGATTGGGCATTATCCAAGGAGCCATGAGGACTGTTTCCCTGTTTGGAAAGTTCTGATCACTTGGTGAGCTGGGGGCAGGACCTGGAGGGCTCCATAGCTGGATCACTCATCAGTGAGCCTCATATATTGGGTTGGCCAGAAAGTTCTTTTGGGTTAAGATTGGACAAAAACTCAAATGAACTTTTTGGCCAACCCAATATAATGGAGGCAAAAAGGCAAGAAAGAAAACTGAGGGGCAAAGATGATTCTGCTGTCTGTCCAGGTGCCCAAGGTCTCAGTTTACCTGCCTCTAAATGACTTCTTTTTTAAGGGCCTGTATTTGTTTCCTGAAGAGGGAGTGGCAGCTCACTCTGGTATTCTTGCCTAGAGAATCTCATGGACAGAAGAGTCTGGCAGGTTACAGTTCATAGGGTCACAAAGAGTCGGACATGACCGAGGCAACTTCGCACCTTAGCATGTATCTGTTTCCTAGGGCTGCGGTAAGAAAGTATTACACGCTGGGTGGCTTAAAACAACTTCGGTTTATTTTTTCACGGTTTTGGGGAAGCGAGAAGTCAAAGTGTTGCAAAGGCTATGTTCCCTGTGAAGTCTTCCGGGGAGGATGCCTCCTCTCCTCTTCCAGCTTTGAGTAGCCCCAGGTGAACTTTAGCTAGTGGCGATGGAACTCTACTTGCTGCCTCTGTCTTCACATGGTCATTTTCCCTCTGTGTCTGTGTCTTTACAGAGTGTTCTCCTGCGTGTGTTTATGTGTGTGTCCAATTTTCCCTTCTGTAAGGATACCAGCTGTGTCCTGTTGGATTAGGCTCACTCTGATGATCTCATCTTAAATTTGATTATAACTGTTGAGATTATATTTCCAAATAAATTCATATTCTCAGGGACCAGGATCTAACATTTATATTTAGGGGACACAATTCAATTCACAGGAGACTAGGAAACAGATTACTTTTACGTTCTAAACAAGAGAGTTAAGTCAGTTATAGTAATAGGCTAGGAGTACTCTATGGGCTTCCCAGGTGGCTCAGAGGTAAAAAACCCACCTGCCAATGCAGGAGACACAGGTTTGATTTTTGGGTCAGGAAGATCCCCTGGAGAAGGAAATGGCAACCCACTCCAGTATCCTTGCCTGAGAAATCCCATGGACTGAGAAACCTCTCTGGCTGCAGTCTACAGGGTTTTAAAGAGTCGGACACGACTAAGTGACTGAGCACATGAGTGCTCTAAAATATTTAAGACAAAAAATAAATTAATGGAGTGTGAGTCATCACTCATTTAGCATTATAGGAATTTATGAATGTCCTCTCTGCCAGACACACACTGGGCATGCCAACACAGTGATGAACACAACAATGGAGCTTGGAGTTTTGTATATTGGATAATATTCAGTTATTCAATATAAATAATATTCAGTTAATCATAGTTGAGTTAGATCTAGTGAAGGGAAAGTTTGGGATGCTAGGAGAGCATATACTGAGAGGATTTGATGTAGTTAGGAAAATCAAAAAAAGGTCTTTGAAAAGCAAGATAAGTATGGTAATAGTAGCAACAATAATAGAAAATAATGATGGACATCGAATGGTGGAGAGCAGGTTTTGGAGGGAAAATTGTGACTTTGATTTGGACACTCTGAATCTGAGAGTAGAACTATGATTTCTGAGGTCTCCATTATAGTGGTAGCACTTTAAACTGTGGAAGTGAGTGAGTTTGATGGGTAGAGAGAAAAGCGTATGAGGAGGATGAGGGCTTTACTGGGTTCCAAGGCTCTCCAGTACTTAAAGAGCAAGTAAGAAAGGAAAACAAAATTGGAAAAGTGAGAAGGAGGAGGTAAATTAGAAGATGTGCCATAATGTGACAGAAGCCAAGGGAAGAGAGGATTTCAAGGCAGTAAACATGTCTAAGACTTCAAGTAAGATGACAATTGAGTAGTGTTAATTATACTTCGGAGAAGGCAATGGCACCCCACTCCAGTACTCTTGCCTAGAGAATCCCTGGGATGGGGGAGCCTGGTGGGCTGCCTTCTATGGGGTCGCACAGAGTCAGACACGACTGAAGCGACTTAGCAGCAGCAGCAGCAATTATACTTAATAGTGTAAAAGTTATCAAAGCTCTTATCAAAAATAATCTTAGTGATGTGGAGAGGGCAATGCGTGTATTGAACGAATGAACTGGTGAAATAAGGAAGCTGAAAAGTAAGAATTTTGTACCTACTTCAAGAAGTTTGACTTTGGGAGAAGTGAAGGTAGTGGCTAAAGGTAAAGTGGAATCTTGGTGTGTGTGCGTGTGTGTGTCTGTGTGTGTATACATGTGCACCTATTTAAACAGATAGTTTTGGTTTAGATCAAGCATAAATACTCATAGTAAGGATTCAGTGAAGAGAGAGTTATTTAGATAAAGAGAGACATCACCAGCCTAAGATTCTAGGAAGGTTAAAGGTGGCGGGATTCATAACAGGTGGAAGGGTGAGGGAGCAGATTTGGGCCCAGGAAATTGAAAGTTTATATTTCATGGATCCCAGTTGTTTTGAGGGATAAAAGGTGAAGTAACCTGCCCCGAATGTAAAGAAGACAGACGTGCCAGTTTGTGGAGACTGAAGTAGTCATTGCAGAGATGGAAGGCAGTCATAGAAATCCAAGTTTGAAAGCATGTTGGTTCAGAAATCTTTGTCATTCTGTTTTCCAAATGTATTTCAAATGTCTAGAATGGGACTGGTGCATAGGCCACACTTTGCACCTTGTTGAAAGAATGTTTTATGAATTTGAGGTTGCAAGGTGACCATTACCTAAAGGCCAGAACACAGGAACAGAGTTCTGTCTTTGTTTATATTTGACCTTGAGTCCCTTTACACAAGTTGAAGACAGTTCTTAGCAGACTTAAAAGGGACTTCTGGCTGTAGGAATTTGAAATGGTGTGAAGAAAGGTAGCCTATTCTGTACTACAATTTATATCTATAAGAAAAGATTACATACATTTTCAGCCTAGTTTGGTTCACTTATCTAAGTTCTTGCTCTCTTTCAATTTCTTCTTTGCTTTAAGGCATCTTTGACAAGAACACATCCACTTTGAGGAAGCTTTTGTCAAAGGATTACCACTTCTTGTTAAGAAATGCGTGCACCTGAGAGAGATTTGTCATAAAATGAGTGGCAATTATTCTGTGTTTAGAATTAGTATTGGAAGTGGTAATGGCATGTTACTTCCATGCTTTCCATATGTCACTTTAGTCTGTGCAACAAATGGCTTGAGTCAGTTTTGACAGCTTTTGCCACTTCTGATGGAAACTTGATAAGTGACATGACGATATCAATTTTTTAGTGTTAAGCAACTCAACTCTCAATTCTGAAGTAAATATCCTTGTATTGCCACACATCCTGGTGGTATTACGTAGGCTTCTCTTTCAATGCTTATATTTTATTTTGGAATTAAAGTTAGCATAATCATATAGTAATTTTCATTCTTGATAATGATTTAATAACTTTGGATTCACAGAGAGCAAACCTACTAAAATTGTCCCGGGAGCATATATGTGAAGATGTGTGATATCTTGATTAATTCCTGCACTTAATTAATTCTCTCTGTCCCTTTTTCCAGTTTGCCTGTGTCCCTCTCTCTAATAACAATTGAGACCCATCCTTCGACAATATATTTATAAATGATAGCACTTTCTTTTCCAGATTGCAGTATTGAAAATAAAATTTAAAGTATTTTATATTTTAAAAGGGCTCATCGCACAAAACCAGTAATTCTCAAAAAGATGTAACATACCATCAGTGATAAAATGCTCTGAGTAAGGCTGTCAAATATATTTAATTATGAGAACCATGTTAGTAGCCTCATAATAGCTTTTATTTGGTAGTTTAGAAAAATGCTATTCCTCATCCAGAATCAACAGCTTAAAAAATTTTTTTTTCAATGCAGTTTGTTTTCTGCAAGGAATAACTTGTACATGAAATGCATTTCAGAATAGAGCTTAATTCCCTCTGAATGGCTTGAGTATAAGTGACTCATTATGGGCTAAGTGACAATTAATTCATTTTCATCATTCATCGATTCATTTCAACTTTGGTTAGGCAAATTAACCACCTGAGGTGCACCTGTTTGAATGCATGTGTTAGGCTTGCATATAAAGTAACTACAGAAAAAAACAAACAACCCCCCCCCCCCCAAAACCTGTTTCTATATCCTCAGGGACAAGTAGAGTGCATTGCAAGTGATAAGTGCTTGATAAACAGTTACCAAAAAAATTAAAATTTGCTCAAATTCCACTATTACTCAGTGGAATTTGAAGTGAAGTGCATATTTCTACCATGTATTATTTTACCATTTACTTTTCTGCTATCAAAAAGTCTACAGCAACTATTGCTGAGATATTCTTCCATTAAGCATCTAATGCGTATTTAGAGTAGGTGTAGTATTCAAATAGCTCATCTAACTGTAAGAAGTGTGGAACCTATAGCTACAGAGAAAAGAGTTGTAAAATTACAATGACTTTAGCGCCTAAGACTTGCTATGATCTATCCTCAAACTGCTGTGACTCCTAATGGTCAAAACAGAGCCTTGAACTGTTTTAAAAAACTATTTAGGGAGAGGAGCCAAGATGGTGGAGGAGTAGGACGGGGAGAACACTTTCTCCCCCACAAATTCATCAAAAGAGCATTTAAACGTCGAGTAAATTCCACAAAACAACTTCTGAATGCCGGCAGAGGACATCAGGCACCCAGAAAAGCAACCCAACTCTTCGAAAGGAGGTAGGAAAAAATATTAAAGACAAAAAAAAGAGACAAAAGAGGGAGGGACGGAGTTCTGTCCCGGGAAGGGAATCTTAAAAAGAGAGAAGTTTCCAAACACCAGGAAACCTTCTCACTGCCGAATCTGTGCCGAGCTTTGGAAGCACAGAGGGCAACATAACAGGGAGAAAAAATAAATAAACAATGAAAACTCGCAGATTGCGAGCCCTATGGTAACTCCCCCAGCGGAGAAGCAGCGCAGACGCCTGCATCCGCCATTAGCGAGCGGGGGCTGGGCAGGGAGGCGTGGCGCGGGCTGCATCGCTCAGAGTAAGAATCTGGCCTGAATACCCTGAGCGCTATCTGAGCGAAATAATTTGGGCTAGCAAACCAGACTGTGGGATATCTACCACGCGAAAAGCCAGCCCTAACCTAAGACCGCCAGGCCCGCGCACGGAACAAAGGACTGAACAGAGATAGCCGGCTGCAGGCCTTCCCCCTCCGGTGACAGGCAGCCAGAGCCGGAAGGGGGCAATCACAGCCCCAGAGAGACATTATCTATAGAACTGTAAGCAGGCTTCTTTGCTAACTAAAACTTCTTGGGTGTCTGGACGGTCAACATCTGCCTGAGAAGGTGCGCCTGTTTTACACCCAGATAACGGAGTGGTGGGGAGGCGATAAGTCACAGCATTGGCGCTCGCCAAACACCTCATCACCTGAGCTGCTCCGACCTGGGAAGAGCACAAAACGCAGGCCCAACTGAGTCTGCGCCTCTGAGGACTACCCGAGTGCCTGAACCTGAGCGGCTTGGACCTGGGAGGTACATGCAGCCCAGGGCCGGCCTCGGATTGTTCCCGGCGGAACAACCTAGAGCCCGAGCAGTGTGGGCAGGGTGGCTACACGCGCCATGAGCCGGGGCAGACCCAGGGTGGCTGAGGCACTGCGAGCCCACGCCAGTGTTATTTGTTTGCAGCATCCTTCCCTCCCTCCCCACAGCGCTACTGAACAAGTAAGCCTAAAAAAAAAAAAAAAAAAAAAAAAAAAAACCGTCCCCCCCCTTTGTGTCAGGGCAGAAACCAGATACTGAAGAGACCAGCAAACAGAAGAAGATATAACAGAGGGAAACGCCTTGGAAGCTACAGGCAATAGATCAAAACCCTGTGGTTACTACGGACTACATAGGAAGGGGCCTATAGATCTTGAGAAATATAAGTCTGACCAAGGAACTAGCCAAAAATGAACTGAACCCACAGCACCCACAACAAAACTAAGAAAGTCCTAGATATATTTTTATTATTTTTACGATCATTCTTTCTTTTTTTTTAATTAAAAAAAAAATGTTAAGTCCTCTATTGTTCCTTTAATTTTCACTTTTATAACCTATTACTTTGCAAAAAAAAAAAAAAACCCTATTTTTTTCTTCTTCTTCAAAACTTCATATATATATATTTTATAATTTTTTGATCTTGTTTTTTTTTTTCTTCTTTTCTTTAACATTGTATTTTTGAAATTCCAAACTCTACTCTAGATTTTTAATTTTAAACTTTTTGGTATATGTTATCAATTTTGTACCTATAGTTTTTTTTTTTGTATAATTTCTGTGACTTTTTTTCTCTTCTTCTCTGTTTCTTTCTCTTCTTCTTTTATATAACATTGTATATCTGAAATTCCAAACTCTACTCTAGATTTTTAATTTATGCTTTTTGGTATTTGATATCAATTTTGTACCTGTATTTTCTTTATAATTTTTGTGACATTGTTTGTTTTTGTTTGTTTGTTTTCTCTCTTTTTTTTCTTCTTTTTTTTTAACATTGTATTTTTTGAAATTCCAAACTCTACTTTAGATTTTTAATTTTTGCTTTTTGGTATTAGTTATCAATTTTGTACCTGTACTTTCTTTATAATTTTTGCAACCTTGTTTGTTTTTGTTTGTTCGTTTTTTCTCTCTTTCTTTTCCTTCTTCTTTTCTTTAACATTGTATTTTTTTTTAATTAATTTTATTCTATTCTCAAACTTTACATAATTGTATTAGTTCTGCCAAACATCAAAATGAATCCACCACGGGTATACATGTGTTCCCCATCCTGAACCCCCCTCCCGCCTCCCTCCCCACACCATCCCTCTGGGTCGTCCCAGTGCACCAGCCCCAAGCATCCAGTATCGTGCATTGAACCTGGACTGGCATCTCGTTTCTTACATGATATTTTACATGTTTCAATGTCATTCTCCCAAATCTTCCCACCCTCTCCCTCTCCCACAGAGTCCATAAGACTGTTCTATACGTCAGTGTCTCTTTTGCTGTCTCATATACAGGGTTATTGTTACCATCTTTCTAAATTCCATATATATGCGTTAGTATACTGTATTGGTGTTTTTCCTTCTGGCTTACTTCACTCTGTATAATAGGCTCCAGTTTCATCCACCTCATTAGAACTGATTCAAATGTATTCTTTTTAATGGCTGAGTAATACTCCATTGTGTATATGTACCACAGCTTGCTTATCCATTCATCTGCTGATGGACATCTAGGTTGCTTCCATGTCCTGGCTATTATAAACAGTGCTGCGATGAACATTGGGGTACACGTGTCTCTTTCCCTTCTGGTTTCCTCAGTGTGTATGCCCAGCAGTGGGATTGCTGGATCATAAGGCAGTTCTATTTCCAGTTTTTTAAGGAATCTCCACACTGTTCTCCATAGTGGCTGTACTAGTTTGCATTCCCACCAACAGTGTAAGAGGGTTAAATTCCAAACTCTACTCTAGATTTTTAATTTTTGCTTTTATGTATTTGTTACCAATTTTGTACCTTTAAGAACCCAATCTTCAGGACCCATTTTTCACTAGGGAGCGAAATTACTGGCTTGACTGCTCTCTCTCCCTTTGGACTCTCCTTTTTCTCCACCAGGTCGCCTGTGTCTCCTCCCTAACCCCTCTCTACTCTACCCAACTCTGTGAATTTCTGTGTGTTCCAGACGGTGGAGAACACTTAGGGAACTGATTACTGGCTGGATCTGTCTCCCTCCTTTTCATTCCCCCCTTTTATCCTTCTGGCCACCTCTGTCACCTTCCTCCTCCTTCTCTTCTCTGTATAACTCCGTGAACATCTCTGAGTGGTCCATTTGTGGAGTGCACATAAGGAAGTGACTACTGGCTAGCCCACTCTCCACTATTGATTCACCTCATCTCATTTGGGTCACCTCTAACTCCCTCCTCCCTCTTCTCTTCTCCATGTAACCCTGTGAACCTCTCTGAGTGATCCTCACCGTAGAGAAACTTTTCATCTTTAATGTAGATGTTTTATCAATGGTGCTGTATAGAAGGAGAAGTTTTGAAACTACTGTAAAAATAAGACCGATAACTGGAAGCAGGAGACTTAAGTCCAAACCCTGACTCCAGGGAACTCCTGACTCCAAGGAACATTAATTGACAGGAGCTCATCAAATGCCTCCATACTGACACTGAAACCAAGCACCACACAAGGGCCAATAAGTTCCAGGGCAAGACATACCAAGCAAATTCTCCAGCAACAAAGGAACACAGCCCTGAGCTTCAAGATACAGGCTGCCCAAAGTCACCCCAAAACTATAGACATCTCATAATTCATTACTGGACATTTCATTGCACTCCAGAGAGAAGAAATACAGCTCCACCCACAGAACACCGACACAAGCTTCCCCTAACCAGGAAACCTTGACAAGCCACCTGTACAAACCCACACACACTGAGGAAATGCCACAATAAAGAGAACTCCACAAACTGCCAGAATACAGAAAGGACACCCCAAACTCAGCAATTTAAACAAGATGAAGAGACAGAGGAATACTCAGCAGATAAAGGAACAGGATAAATGCCCACCAAACCAAACAAAAGAGGAAGAGATAGGGAATCTACCTGATAAAGAATTCGAATAATGATAGTGAAATTGATCCAAAATCTTGAAACTAAAATGGAATCACAGATAAATAGCCTGGAGACAAGGATTGAGAAGATGCAAGAAAGGTTTAACAAGGACCTAGAAGAAATAAAAAAGAGTCAATATATAATGAATAATGCAATAAATGAAATTAAAAACACTCTGGAGGCAACAAATAGTAGAATAACAGAGGCAGAAGATAGGATTAGTGAATTAGAAGATAGAATGGTAGAAATAAAAAAATCAGAGAGGATAAAAGAAAAACGAATTAAAAGAAATGAGGACAATCTCAGAGACCTCCAGGACAATATTAAACGCTACAACATTCGAATCATAGGGGTCCCAGAAGAAGAAGACAAAAAGAAAGACCATGAGAAAATACTTGAGATAATAGTGGAAAACTTCCCTAAAATGGGGAAGGAAATAATCACCCAAGTCCAAAAAAACCCAGAGAGTCCCAAACAGGATAAACCCAAGGAGAAACACCCCAAGACACATATTAATCAAATTAACAAAGATCAAACACAAAGAACAAATATTAAAAGCAGCAAGGGAAAAACAACAAATAACACACAAGGGAATTCCCATAAGGATAACAGCTGATCTTTCAATAGAAACTCTTCAAGCCAGGAGGGAATGGCAAGACATACTTAAAATGATGAAAGAAAATAACCTACAGTCCAGATTATTGTACCCAGCAAGGATCTCATTCAAGTATGAAGGAGAAATCAAAAGCTTTTCAGACAAGCAAAAGCTGAGAGAATTCAGCACCACCAAACCAGCTCTCCAACAAATACTAAAGGATATTCTCTAGACAGGAAACACAAAAACGGTGTATAAACTCAACCCAAAACAATAAAGTAAATGGCAACGGGATCATACTTATCAGTAATTACCTTAAACGTAAATGGGTTGAATGCCCCAACCAAAAGACAAAGACTGGCTGAATGGATACAAAAATAAGACCCCTACATATGTAGTCTACAAGAGACCCACCTCAAAACAGGGGACACATACAGACTGAAAGTGAAGGGCTGGAAAAAGATTTTCCATGCAAATAGGGACCAAAAGAAAGCAGGAGTAGCAATACTCATATCAGATAAAATAGACTTTAAAACAAAGGCTGTGAAAAGAGACAAAGAAGGTCACTACATAATGATCAAAGGATCAATCCAAGAAGAAGATATAACAATTATAAATATATATGCACCCAACAGGGGAGCACCGCAGTATGTAAGACAAATGCTAACAAGTATGAAAGGAGAAATTAACAATAACACAATAATAGTGGGAGACTTTAATACCCCACTTACACCTATGGGTAGATCAACTAAACAGAAAATTAACAAGGAAACACAAACTTTAAATGATACAATAGACCAGTTGGACCTAATTGATATCTATAGGACATTTCACCCCAAAACAATGAATTTCACCTTTTTCTCAAGCGCACATGGAACTTTCTCCAGGATAGATCACATTCTGGGCCATAAATCTAGCCTTGGTAATTTCAAAAAAATAGAAATCATCCCAAGCATTTTTTCTGACCACAATGCAGTAAGATTAGATCTCAATTACAGGAGAAAAACTATTAAAAATTCCAACATATGGAGGCTGAACAACATGCTGCTGAATAACCAACAAATCACAGAAGAAATCAAAAAAGAAATCAAAATTTTCATAGAAACGAATGAAAATGAAAACACAACAACCCAAAACCTGTGGGACACGGTAAAAGCAGTCTTAAGGGGAAAGTTGATAGCAATACAGGCACACCTCAAGAAACAAGAAAAAAGTCAAATAAATAACCTAATTCTACACCTAAAGCAACTAGAAAAGGAAGAAATGAAGAACCCCAGGGTTAGTAGAAGGAAAGAAATTTTAAAAATTAGAGCAGAAATAAATGCAAAAGAAACAAAAGAGACCATAGCAAAAATCAACAAAACCAAAAGCTGGTTCTTTGAAAGGATAAATAAAATTGACAAACCATTAGCCAGACTCATCAAGAAACAAAGGGAGAAAAATCAAATCAACAAAACTAGAAACGAAAATGGAGAGATCACAACAGACAACACAGAAATACAAAGGATCATAAGAGACTACTATCAACAATTATATGCCAATAAAATGGACAACGTGGAAGAAATGGACAAATTCTTAGAAAAGTACAACTTTCCAAAACTGGACCAGGAAGAAATAGAAAATCTTAACAGACCCATCACAAGCACGGAAATTGAAACTGTAATCAAAAATCTTCCAGCAAACAAAAGCCCCAGTCCAGATGGCTTCACAGCTGAATTCTACCAAAAATTTAGAGAAGAGCTAACACCTATCCTGCTCAAACTCTTCCAGAAAATTGCAAAGGAAGGTAAACTTCCAAACTCATTCTATGAGGCCACCATCACCCTAATACCAAAACCTGACAAAGATCCCACAAAAAAAGAAAACTACAGGCCAATATCACTGATGAACATAGATGCAAAAATCCTTAACAAAATTCTAGCAATCAGAATCCAACAACACATTAAAAAGATCATAGACCATGATCAAGTGGGCTTTATCCCAGGGATGCAAGGATTCTTCAATATCCGCAAATCAATAAATGTCATACACCACATTAACAAATTGAAAAATAAAAACCATATGATTATCTCAATAGACGCAGAGAAAGCCTTTGACAAAATTCAACATCCATTTATGATAAAAACTCTCCAGAAAGCAGGAATAGAAGGAACATACCTCAACATAATAAAAGCTATATATGACAAACCCACAGCAAACATTATCCTCAATGGTGAAAAATTGAAAGCATTTCCTCTAAAGTCAGGAACAAGACAAGGGTGCCCACTTTCACCATTACTATTCAACATAGTTTCGGAAGTTTTGGCCACAGCAATCAGAGCAGAAAAAGAAATAAAAGGAATCCAAATTGGAAAAGAAGAAGTAAAACTCTCACTATTTGCAGATGACATGATCCTCTACATAGAAAACCCTAAAGATTCCACCAGAAAATTACTAGAAATAATCAATGACTAGAGTAAAGTTGCAGGATATAAAATCAACACACAGAAATCCCTTGCATTCCTATACACTAATAATGAGAAAACAGAGAAATTAAGGAAACAATTCCATTCACCATTGCAACAGAAAGAATAAAATACTTAGGAATATATCTACCTAAAGAAACTAAAGACCTATATATAGAAAACTATAAAACACTGGTGAAAGAAATCAAAGAGGACACTAATAGATGGAGAAATATACCATGTTCATGGATTGGAAGAATCAATATAGTGAAAATGAGTATACTACCCAAAGCAATTTATAGATTCAACGCAATCCCTATCAAGCTACCAACAGTATTCTTCACAGAGCTAGAACAAATAATTTCACAATTTGTATGGAAATACAAAAAACCTCCCGAATAGCCAAAGCAATCTTGAGAAAGAAAATGGAACTGGAGGAATCAACCTACCTGACTTCAGGCTCTACAACAAAGCCACAGTTATCAAGACAGTATGGTACTGGCACAAAGACAGAAATATAGATCAATGGAATAAAATAGAAAGCCCAGAGATAAATCCACGCATATGGGACACCTTATCTTTGACAAAGGAGGCAAGAATATACAATGGATTAAAGACAATCTTTTTAACAAGTGGTGCTGGGAAAACTGGTCAACCACTTGTAAAAAAATGAAACTAGACCACTTTCTAACACCATACAAAAAATAAACTCAAAATGGATTAAAGATCTCAACGTAAGACCAGAAACTATAAAACTCCTAGAGGAGAACATAGGCAAAACACTCTCTGACATACATCACAGCAGGATCCTCTATGACCCACCTCCCAGAATATTGGAAATAAAATCAAAAATAAACAAATGGGACCTAATTAACCTTAAAAGCTTCTGCACAACAAAGGAAACTATTAGCAAGGTGAAAAGACAGCCTTCAGAATGGGAGAAAATAATAGCAAATGAAGCAACTGACAAACAACTAATCTCAAAAATATACAAGCAACTCCTACAGCTCAACTCCAGAAAAATAAACGACCCAATCAAAAAATGGGCCAAAGAACTAAATAGACATTTCTCCAAAGAAGACATACAGATGGCTAACAAACACGTGAAAAGATGCTCAACATCACTCATTATCAGAGAAATGCAAATCAAAACCACTATGAGGTACCATTTCACACCAGTCAGAATGGCTGCGATCCCAAAGTCTACAAATAATAAATGCTGGAGAGGGTGTGGAGAAAAGGGAACCCTCTTACACTGTTGGTGGGAATGCAAACTAGTACAGCCACTATGGAGAACAGTGTGGAGATTCCTTAAAAAACTGGAAATAGAACTGCCTTATGATCCAGCAATCCCACTGCTGGGCATACACACTGAGGAAACCAGAAGGGAAAGAGACACGTGTACCCCAGTGTTCATCGCAGCACTGTTTATAATAGCCAGGACATGGAAGCAACCTAGATGTCCATCAGCAGATGAATGGATAAGCAAGCTGTGGTACATATACACAATGGAGTATTACTCAGCCATTAAAAAGAATACATTTGAATCAGTTCTAATGAGGTGGATGAAACTGGAGCCTATTATACAGAGTGAAGTAAGCCAGAAGGAAAAACAAATACAGTATACTAACGCATATATATGGAATTTAGAAAGATGGTAACAATAACCCAGTGTACGAGACAGCAAAAGAGACACTGATGTACAGAACAGTCTTATAGACTCTGTGGGAGAGGGAGAGGGTGGGAAGATTTGGGAGAATGGCATTGAAACATGTAAAATATCATGTAAGAAACGAGATGCCAGTCCAGGTTTGATGCATGATACTGGATGCTTGGGGCTAGTGCACTGGGACGACCCAGAGGGATGGTATGGGGAGGGAGGAGGGAGGAGGGTTCAGGATGGGGAACACATGTATACCTGTGGCGGATTCATTTTGATATTTGGCAAAACTAATACAATTATGTAAAGTTTAAAAATAAAATAAAATTAAAAAAACAAAAACTATTTAACCCTTTTTAAAAGAGCATCAGTATGGTTATTGTAGAGACTCCATAGATAGCAGGATGGGCCCCATCCAACATCTGGTTTGATATCAAGACAGACGATGTCACACACACACCCAAAGTTTATGAAATGATTTATTACTAAGCTCCCAGGCAGGTCTGAAATGACTCAGAGAGCAGGGAAAGGAGTCTTAGAGTCTTAATGGATGTTAGGAGGTGGGGTCAGGATGAGGGTTCGTTCCTGTGTGGTTTGAATCTTCCCATTGGTTCCCAAGGAAGGAACACCTGGCCTTTCTTAACTTGCCCAGATTGGGGGTGGGGGACAGGAGGAATAAAGGATTGGTGAAACTTAAAAGATGTCTGTGATCAAACATCAAAAGTAGAACCAGGGTCTTTATTACAAAAGCCATTATGGGAAAGCAAAATCAGAATTTGGGAGTGTCGATTTTCATCTTTGGATCATTTTAAATGATCTATTTCTTGGAAGAAATCAAGAAATCATTTCCTTTTGGGTCTTTAAGGCCTCACAGGTTATGATTAACCCTGGGCCACCGCTTTCCCTTCTAACCATTGTTTCTACCATTTTCCTTCCTGGAACCAAGTGCTGGCCGTACGGAATCATGGGTCAGCTCACTAACTCTGGATCTTTGCTCTTGCTCTTCTCTTTTTCTGGACATCTTTCCCACCTCATTTGCAGGTATATGTCTTATCTGTTCTTCAAGCTCAGCTAGAGGCTGGAACCTTTTCCTGGTTGTGCCTCTTGGAAGAAATCACTGCTTCTTCTGGTTTGCTCTGATAGCACTTGCCATTTTCTAGCTGGTCTCTGAAAGTGCCTAAAGACTGGAATCGAAGAGACGGATGGATTTTTGTATCTTCTGCACTTTCTCAAAAGATATCTGTTCTAAGAGGGCAGGAATTTTGTTTTGCTCATTCTTTTTCCTTAACACTTGGAACAGTGTTCACTATATACTATTTTGTAAATAAATAATAGACAATATTTAGTGAATAAATAAAAGTAAAATTCATAAAGCCTCTCTGACTCAAACTTCTATTAGATTCTTATATTGCTTCATTATGCACTGCGTAAGTAAAAGGAAAAGGCAGATTTTATTGAGAGTTTAGCATTTCAACTGGTTAAGTTGGCAGTTGAACTAATTTAAAAGGAAAAATCAATACTGAACCAAATATTCACAACTGGGCATCTCAGATATGGTTCTATACAGAGAATCTAGCATTTTCAGAAATTTAGATAGATTTTTATTGAAACAGGGAGTGTTAAATAACCTGTGATCACTGAGAAGGTACTTGGCAAGCACAGACATTTTGCTTTGGCCCTGTTTTCAGAGATTTATGCTAAATCTGTTCTTTTTATCACAGCTGTAGGCAAAATTAGCAGATGCTGAGAGGCTGGCTTCGTCAGATCATGCACAAACTCCCCTTGGCCGTACTTGTATGTACAGCATTCACTGGAGGCCGACCTAAGACAGGTTGTAAGACAAGGAGTGATTTCAATTACTGGTATTGTGAACACTTAATGATATCAGGTGGGCCAGTCTGAGTGAGGGAGGTCTAATGAGGAAGGAGAAATCAAGAATGAATACTTCCAAAGTCTGGCCTCTAAATTGGGAGATTGGAAATGACATATACACACTAACATATATAAAACAGATATTAATAATAAGAACCTACCGTATAGAACTCTATAATGACCTATACGGGAGAAGAACCTGAAAAAGAGTGAATATAGGTATATGTATAACTGATTAAATTTGTTGTACACCTGAAACTAACACAACATTGTAAATCAACTATACTATAATAAAAATTAAAAATGAAATGATAAGAGTAAAAACTTGAGGTTCAAAGAAAAAATAAGCTTGGCCTCAATGTTCAAGGAGTAACTCTTCTCCAAGCAAATGTGACCCAAACACAGGCTGCAGAAGGTTGCGGTATCTGAACTCACATATGCACTCCTCAAACTGAAGGTGTCAAATTCCAACATCAAAATCCCTAGGTAAATAGGATTTCAACTGATGGTTGGTTGTTTGTTTTAAAGAAGTTTCCTTGCCTTTCTACTCCCGGTATCCCTCTTCATATTCAGGAACATAATCCATGCTCTTCATTCTTAGATTATGGATGCCACAATGGAAAAGACAAAAGGAAAAAGAGAAGGATACATGATTACAAAAGGAGTTGAGCAATAGGACTAGGAGGTCTGGAAAGTTAATTACTAACGAGCCTGGGGCAGATTGTACTTTTCACTTCTTGAATATGCACTGGTCTTGAGATTTGCTTTGAGGAAAGTGACACTGTGTGTAATTCAGAGTCCAGGGTTCAAGAGGTCTTACAACTTCTGCCTTTGCCCTCCTAGCTGCTGCCCTGAAACTTCCATGTAAGAAGCCAGCCTAGTTTACTGGAAGGTGAGAGGTCACGTGATTGGTTGACTCTCTGCATATTAGAGAAGTCAACTTAGACAGACCTTTTGTTTTGACTGAAGGCAGCTGTGTGAGTGAGTGCAGGTGAAACCAGCAGAGGAACCACCTCGCCAACTCACAGATTAGTGAGAAATTACAAATCATGTTGTTTTGAGTCACTTAGCTTTGGGAAGATTTTGTTACATGACTAAAGATAACTGATGCACAGCTTGATTGTGAATTTCAATTTTTTTTAGTCTACAGGGCAGTCTTAATTCTTTCCACTTTCCAACTTTTTTAGGTTTTTAAAAACAATATAATTTCAATATCTTTAAGTGTTATATACCTCTGAAAGATCATTAATTTGTTCATTCATTCATACTCATGTTGGTGTTCTTCAAGTATCATATATGTATTAGGAAGTAGCAAGTTGAGACTTTAGAGGTAGGTGGACACTAGATGGTTTTCAATTCAGTATGGGCTTACAGTTAAAAATAAAATAGAATAGATAACAATATTACACATAGTAAAGGTAAGTATGGTTTCAGTTATTAAAACATATGTGTATACTGAGTCACAGTATGAATGTTTCTTTTACCTTATTAAAAAAAAGTTTAAAAGCCACTGGACAAGATCATGGAAAGCATCACACAGTATCCTAAAAACTTTGATTTTTTCCCTATAGTCTGCGGTGTCATTGAAGAGATTCAGGCACGTTTATGTAGGAGCTTTAGACTGATAGTGCTGGAGGCTGTGTGACAGATCTGTTTGAAGGAGGAATGACAGAAGTAGAAAAATTAGAAGTCTAGGCTGAAACAGAGGTAAGCAGAGAGAGTTTCTTTTAACAAGGATTTACTACATTTGGAGAGAAAGGAGTAGATTTGAGAAGTGTTTAAGAATTTAAATCAGAAAAAATCTGAGGTCAATTGGATATGGTGGTGTAGGGAAGGAAGGAATCAAGGAATTTGCAGGTTCTGACAGATATATGGGAAATAATGTTAGGAAAGGCATACAAGAATCTAGAAAAATGGTACAGATGAGCCTATTTGCAGGGCAGGAATCGAGACAAAGGCATAGGGAATGGATGTGTGGACACTGGGCGGTGGGTAGTGGGATGAATAGGGTGCCTGGGATTGATGTATGTGCACTGCCATGTGCAAAACAGATAGCTAGTGGGAACCTGCTGTATAGCACAGGGGGCTCTGCTCAGTGCTCTGTAGTGACCTAGATGAGTGGGATGGAGTGGGGGGGAGGTCCACGAGGGAGGGGATATATATATATATATACACATGGCTGATTCACTTTGTCGTATAGCAGAAACTAACACACTGTAAAGCAACTATATTCCAATTTTAAAAAAAGACATCAAGGATGATACAGAGTTCTGTCTTGTTTGAATGGCATAGCCACAAACAGGGATAAATAATGTAGGGATAAGAGCAACATCTGTATTGGAGGTTTTACTAATTAATTTAGTTTGGAGCATGGCAAGACTGTGCTGTCTGCAGGACATTCAAATAACAGGTAGCTAGATAAACGAGTTTGAAGCTGGAGAAACAGATGTGAGCGTCATTCAGTGGTAATTGAAATCAAGAAGGTAGATATGTAAAGAGACTATAAAGGGAGAAAAATGGGCCTAAGAAAAGAACTTTTAAATACTGGGGAAACCCTTGAGTAGTCAAAATAAAAAGAGGTTAGAATGATACCCGGGGAAGAAGGCCAGATCCTGCAGTGTACCAGAAATCAAGGGAAGGAGGCTGGGTTTAATAGTGTCAAGTGAAGCAGAGAGATCCAGGAAACTAAAAATATTCTTTAGATAAGTAGGGAATCATTTATATCAGGGCAGGGGTGGGGGAAGGAGCAGGTGGTGGTTAAATTAGTAGAAAAAGAAAGGATGTCTGGACGAAATTAAAAGGTAAGTATCTTCCCCAACCTCCCTCGCATGAAAGTGAAAGTGAAAGCCACTGAGTTCTGACGGACTCTTTGCGATTTCTCGGACTATATAGTCCATGGAATTTCTAGGCCAGAATACTGGAGTGGGTAGCCTTTCCCTTCTCCAGGGCATGAGCTCATTCTATTCATTGCTTCTTCATTAGCATAATTCAGGCCTCCACTGCCTCTTGCCTGGTCTGCTAGTTCCACACTGCTTGCTGTACAGACCTTGTGATTTAAAGAATCATAAGAATTGTGACCACAGAAGGCAATGGCACCCCACTCCAGTACTCTTGCCTGGAAAATCCCATGGACGGCGGAACCTGGTAGGCTGCAGTCCATGGGGTCGCTAAGAGTCAGGCACGACTGAGCGACTTCACTTTCACTTTTCACTTTCATGCGTTGGAGAAGGAAATGGCAACCCACTCCAGTGTTCTTGCCTAGAGACTCCCAGGAACAGGGGAGCCTGGTGGGCTTCCATCTATGGGGTCGCACAGAGTCGGACACGACTGAAGCGACTTAGCAGCAGCAGCAGCAGCAAGAATTGTGACAAGTAGAATGAAAATAATATATGAGTTACCTTTACAGCAGTTAAGTGACAAGTATTCTGCCTACTATGATACAGAGCTGATGGTAACATGGTAGCAGCAACATTTAACCTTTTCTGGGAGGTTTAAAAAACTTCCCAGAGAATGTGTCATTTGAACTGAATCTTGAAGAATGAGTGGGTTTTTCTCAGAGGATCAGGACATTTGAGGTAGAAGGAAGGCATGTACAAGAGGAACAACAGAGCACATGGCCAGAAGGTAGGTGGGTGTCTTAGTCTACTTGGGCTGCCACAACAGACTGGGTGGCTCAAACAGGAGAAATCTATTTGTCAGAGTTCTGGGGGATGGGAATCCAAGGTTAGGATACCAGCATAATCAGACTCTGGTGAGTTTTCTTTTCCTGCCTTGCAGATGGCTGCCCTCTTGCTGTGTCCCCACTAGGTGGAAAGAGAGATAGAGCTCTTTACTTCTCATTAGAACACTACCTCCATCATGAGGGCACCACCCTCATGACATCATCAAAACCCAATTATCTCGCCAAAGCCCCATCTCCAATCATCATATCAAGGGTTAGGGCTTCAATACATGACTCTTAGAGGGACACATTTTGGTCTACAACACTCTGTCTCCCCCTAAAATTCATGTCCTTCCTTGGATGCAAAGTGCATTCATTCAACTCTAACAGCTCCCAGAGTCCTAGATCATCAACTCTAAAGTCTAAGGTCTAAAGTCTCATTTAAATAACATCAAAAGCAGGCACGGGTGAAACTCAATGCAAAATTCATCCTGAGGCAAAATTCTCTCCAGCTGTAAACCTGTGCAAAATGTGTTTTGAAATCCAATTTCCAATGTGTGTGTGTGTGTGTGTGTTGGGTAGTTTAAGGGTAGAGTGCCACAAGGCTGCCCCCCACTACACCTTCAGATGCTAGTGACAAGCCCAGATTGTTAACTGTAATTTTATCCTGCTCACTGGCTACAGATTAGAAGTTTCATGACCCCCTTCCTAGACTTCAGATGAAGTTTACAAGTTCAGGTTGTCACCTGTACTTATGACTAAAGTGAAAGCAACTAAAGTGTTAGTCACTTAGTCATGTCCAACTCTTTGCAACCCCATGAACCCCCGCCAGTCTCCTCTGTCCATGGGATTCTTCAGGCAAGAATACTGGAGTGGGTTGCCATTCCCTTCTCCAGGGAATCTTCCCACCTCAGGAATTGAATGTGGGTACTTATGACTGACTGACTATAAATCAGAGGTTTCCACAATCCCCTCTCTTTTGGTTTAATTAATTCGCTAGTGGGGCTTATGAAACTCAAAAAGAACATTTTACTTACTAGATTGCTAGTTTATTATATCAAGGGTGCGTGCATGCATGCTAAGTTGCTTCGGTTGTGCCTGACTGTGTGTGACCCCATGGACTGTAGCCCCCAGGTTCCTCTGTCCATGGGGATTCTCCAGGCAAGAATACTGGAGTGGGTTGCCGTGCCCTCCTCCAGGGGATTTCCCAACCCAGGTATTAAACCACATCTCTTATGTCTCCTGAATTAGCAGGCAGTTTCTTTACCACTCACACCACTTGGGAAGCCCCAGTTTATTATAAAAGGATGCAATTTAGGAATATCCAGATGGGGGAGATGTGTAGGGCAAAGTATGTGAGAAAAGGAAAGAGCCTCCAGGTGTGTCATTTTCCCCAAGTCTCCATGTGATCACCAACCCAGGAACTCTCTGAACTCTGTCCTTTTGGGTTTTGATGGCTTCATTACATGGGCATCATGTAATGACAAAGAGACGTTACTTGGTCAACAAAGGTCCATCTAGTCAAGGCTATGGTTTTTCCAGTAGTCATGTATGGATGTAAGAGTTGGACCATAAAGAAAGCTGAATGTGGAAGAAATGATGCTTTTGAACTGTGGTGTTGGAGAAGACTCTCGAGAGTCCCTTGGACTACAAGGAGATCCAATCAGTCCATCCTAAAGGAGATCAGTCCTGGATCTTCATTGGAAGGACTGATGTTGAAGCTGAAACTCCAGTACTTTGGGCATCTGATACAAAGAGCTGACTCTTTTGAAAAGACCCTGATCCTGGGAAAGATTGAGGGCAGGAGGAGAAGGGGACAACAGAGAATGAGATGGTTGGAGGGCATCACCAACTCAATGGACATGAGTTTGGATAAGCTCTAGGAGTTGGTGATTGACAGGGAGGCCTGGCATGCTGTGGTTCATGGGGTCACAAAGAGTCGGACATGACTGAGTGACTGAACTGAACTTACATGGGCATGACTGATCACTGATGATTGATTTAACCTCCAGCTCCTCTTCTCTCCCTGGAAAACCATGGGGTGGGACTCAAAGTTCTACCCTGTACCCTGGCATTGGTTTCACTGGTAACCAACCACAATCTTTAGGTGTGAGTGTGATCTAAAAGTCACCTCACTAAGGTAACAAGAGATAACTCTATCACTTTTACATAGACAATTCTTAGAATTTTAGTAGCTCTGTGCAAGAAATGGGGATAATTTCAGTTCAGTTCAGTCACTCAGTCATGTCTGACTCTTTGCAACCCCATGAATCGCAGCACGACAGGCCTCCCTGTCCATCACCAACTCCCAGAGTTTACTCAAACTCATGTCCATCGAGTCAGTGATGCCATCCAGCCGTCTCATCCTCTGTCATCCCCTTCTCTTCCTGTCCCCAATCCTTCCTAGCATCAGGGTTTTTTTCCCAATGAGTCAACTCTTCGCATCAGGTGGCCAAAGTATTAGAGTTTCAGCTTTAGCATCAGTCCTTCCAATGAACACCCAGGACTGATCTCCCTTAGAATGGACTGGTTGGATCCCCTTGCAGTCCAAGGGACTCTCAAGAGTCTTCTCCAACACCACAGTTCAAAAGCATCAATTCTTCAGCACTCAGCTTTCTTCATATACATATATATATCCTAGTATAAATCACAACATCACACTGTGGAACCTAACAGATTTTGTGTTCCCAAAGTACGACGGTGAGACAGCACTGGGTAAACATTTTCAGTCCAAAAGGGAGAAATCAGGAAGAAGAAACAGGGATGGGTCCCAAGCAATCTAGTACCCAGCAAGGTAAATTGCATCAGATCCCAAGACTCAGGGTTAAGCCCCTTTGATTTAATGACCCACCTTCCAGATCCACTGGAGCAGGAGTCCAGCTCTCATGGGACTGCTGCCCGAGGGTTGCACCGCTAAAAGCTTTGCTGGGCAAGGATGTTATCCCAAAGGCTCCTGGTAGCTCTGTCCTCTTGGCTCTGGAAGATCCCATCCTCATAGCACTGATTAGAATTTCCTATCTTTATCCTCTTTAATCAAACCTGGCAATGTCAATGCTCAGATAATCCCATAATCTCTTTCAGTTCAGTCCCTCAATCTTGTCCAACTCTTTTCGACCCCATGGACTGCAGCACGCCAGGCTTCCCTGTCCATCACCAACTCCCAGAGCTTGCTCAAACTCATGTCCATAGAATCAATGATGCCATCCAACCATCTCATCCTCTGTAGTCCCCTTCTCCTCCTGTCTTCAATCTTTCCCAGCATCAGGGTCTTTTCCAATGAGTTTTATAATAATTTCTTTATTGTGTGAGAAATTTCTTTATTGTGAGAGAGCCCTTGGTGTTCTCTTCTGAAATGGTTTCTTATTTTATTTTATTTTTTTTGCAATTTGGCCAGGATGAATAGTATCTAAATCTTAAAGTTTTGGTTCATTTTTGATGAACAGTTCATTACTTACTTCTTCTCTTTTCCTGATTTTTACAATCACTCAGGAGGAATCAACCTTAATACTTTGCTTAGAAATCTCCTTAGCTAAATATCCAATTTCATCATTTGAAAGTTCTGCCTTCTGCACAAAACTGTAATATGAACACAGTTCAGCCAAATTCTTAGAATTGCCCTCCCTCCAATTTTCAATAATGTGTTTCCATTTGAGACCTTGTTACTGAGTCCAAGTTTGTACTGCTCACTGCACCACAGGACAGTAAATTGAGAGACAGGTTACTGGAGCAAGGACTAGTGACTTTACTTAGAAAGCCAGCAGACCAAGAAAATGGTGAACTGGTGTCCCAAAGAACTGTCTTCTCCAAGTTGGAATTCAGGCTTCTTTTATACTAATAATTGACAGTGTTAGTTGCTCAGTCATGTCTGACTCTTTGTGACCCCACCGACTGTAGCCTGCCAGGCTCCTCTGTCCATGGAATTCTCCAGGCAAGAATATTGGAGTGGGTAGCCATTCCCTACATCAGGGGATCTTCCTGACCCAGGGATCAAACCTGGGTCTCCTGCATTGTAGGCAGATTCTCTACCTTCTGAGACACCAGGGAAGACCTTTCTTTTTTAATACTAAAAAGGGAGAGAGTAAAGCCCTGGTTCTGACCAGACTCAGAAGGCGATGTGCTAATTTCTTCCTTCCTGCCTCCAGGCCAGGTCAGGACATTTTTTTTCTGTGAGCTAAACAAAGATATGTTAGCTTAAGGTTTATCACCTGGGAGTCAGGGTTCCCAGAGATGGGCCATTATGTATAATTTACACTTATAATTTTGGCAATGTCCCTTTAAAGTTTCTTTCCTATCACAACATCACCAGAAATGGCCCCTAATGTCCATATTTTTATACCATTCTGTTAATAATTATTTGTATATTCTCTAAGAAGATGGAAATTTTCCCTCCAGGTCTCTTCTCTTCTTGTTATGAGTCCTCAAAAATTAAACTTTAAAACTCCCTTCATAGCAATGTTGGGTTCTTCTAGTATGCATCTCAAAACTCTTCCAGACTCTACTCATTACCAGTTCCAAATCTACCACCCCATTTGTAGGCATTTCTTATAGCAGCACCCCACTTCTCAGTACCAAGATCTGTCTTACTGTGGGAACCAGTAATATATGAAGAGATTTGCTATAAGGAGTTGACTCACACAGATTTCAAGGCTGAGAAGTCCCAGGATCTGCCATCAGCAAGCTGAAGACCAAGGAGAACCAATGGTATGGCTGTAGTCTGAGTCCAAACCTAAGAACAAAGAGAGCCAATGATTTAATTCCAGTTCAAGTCCAAATCCAATGGCAGAAGAAGACCAATGTCCTAACTCAAAAACATTTAGGAAGAGAGAGCACACTCTCTCTTATTCTGTCTTTCCTTTCTACGCAAGCCTTCAAGGATTGGCTGCAGACCACCAAGAAGAGCACTCTGCTTTATTCTACTTATTCAAATGTTAATCCCATCTAAGAATACCCTCACAGACATACCCAGAATAATGTTTAACCAAATATCTGGGCACCCCATGACCCAGACCATCTGACACATAAAATTAATCATCACAGTGTGAATTGAAGAGCTCCTGGGGATTGAAGTTGGATGGGCAGGGCTGGAGCCATTTAAGAGCCTACGTGGTGAGCCTTCTAAGGCTTTTTGTTCTCTCTTTGCTAATAAGGAAGCATTTAAAAGTATTTTAGCAGCAAGGATGTATGATCAGAACTGTGTTTTAATTTCTTATTAATATTGATGGTGGTGATATAAATTTTTTCAGAAATTCACACAAAAGACCCAGAAGTCTGGTTAAAACACGGCAATATTTAGAGGCACTCTAGATTCTCATCCCCAACTTCAGCACTTATTATTGTTGTGAATTTGTCAAGTTACTTAACCTCTTTCTAAGTCTCAGTTCTTCCATCAGTAATTAGAGAAACTGCACAGAGTCCTGTGGATCAAATGCTATCACGACTAAAATAACTGGAAAAAAGTACCTTTCCCCAGATGTTAGTTCTCCTACCCTCTCTGTGGACACAGTCAACCTAGATTTGCTGCCTACATCAGAGCATATTTTCATCAGTAAAGGAAACAGTATTAAGAAATTATATTTCTGTGTTTGGAATTTCATTTTATTATTTATAAAAAAGAGAGTTGACTGATAGAAGCAAGTGGACTGCTTTGTGTTTTATTATAAAAAATTTCAAACATGCACAGGAGAGAGTATAGTTCATGAACTTTTATTTACACATCACAGACTATCAAGATTTTTGCATACATGCTTTATTGATGGCTTTCTGTGAAGTATTTCAAGCACCACACGTCACACACACCATAGTGTACCCTAAAAGTATGGGTATATTGCTGCATAATTAAAATGCATTATCACACCTAACAACACTAAGTAAATATTCATGTGTTCTCAACAATAGCGATAGTTCTGTGTGCTTTTCAAACTATTCACATTATGTACTAAGTTATTTCAGTCATGTCTGACTCTTTGCGACACTATGGACTGCAGCCCTCCAGGCTCCTCTGTCCATAGAATTCTTCAGGCAAGAATACTGGAGTGGGTTGCCATGCTCTCCTCCAGGGGATCTTCTTGACCCAGGGATTGAACCCATGTCTCTTAAGTCTCCTGCATTGGCAGGCAGTTTCTTTACTACCAGCGCCACCTGGGAAGCTCCATTCATATTATAGGGGCTTCATTAATAAATGCACAGAAATTGATGGACAAAAAATAATCTATCATTTCTAAATCTATGCATAATCTTAATAGTCCCCACAAAAAGAGCTGTTCAGTTAGATTGGCTTATAATTTGAAATACAGGGTTTAGTGTGAGTTAATAATATTCACACAAAGACTTGTGCCATTGATGGTGATGACAGTTTAAATGTGACAAATCAATACTAATGCAAAAGTAGAAGCCACAGGGAAGGCTTCAGAACATTACCAGCAGGCTAGCTTTCCTTGTATTCTCTGTAAAAGCTTGTATTTTACCTTAATTAAAAAGCCATTGACATTCAATTCAGTGATGTGTGTGTGTATGTGTGACAGAATATGTATATATGTGTGCGTGTGTGTGTGTGTATATATATACTGTTTTTAAGTGAAGTTATTGGAAAGCAATACTTTCTTCATAAATTAGAATAACAAAGCCTTATTGTTGAAATTGTTTTTGTATAACTACTCAAGTTGAAAATGTCTTTATCCTTGAAACTGACTTTATCCTAGTCATGGATTGGTGGCGTTTAATATTCAAGCTTCCTCATTCTTTTTTTGAAAGGCTGTCACAGGAGAATTGCATGTAGAATATATAATGATTTATTTAGTCTCGCAGCCCTTCATACGTGGGAACCAAGAAAAGAAAAGGAAGACAAGCTGATTCTCTCTTATTAATAGAAACAACTGTCTGTGAATTAAATAGCTGACAGTACAAAATTAAAAATAGTGACATAAGAATCTGATTTTTAAAGTGTTTTTGCTATTCATAGCATCCATCCAGATTTTAGAAAATTTATTTATTTATTTATTTTATTTCTTTGGATGCTCTGGGTCTTCACTGCTTTTTGTGGGCTTTCTCTGGTTGTGGTGAGCAGGAGCTATTCTTTGCTATAGTGCTTGGGCTTCTCATTGCAATGGCTTCTCTCGTTGTGGAGAACGGGCTCTCGGGTGCGTGGGCTTCGTTAGTTGACACATGGGCTCAGTAGTTGTGGCACATGGACTTGGTCGCTGTGGTGCATGTGGAACCCTCTGGGGCCAGGGACTGAACTCACATACCCCGCATTGGCAAGAGGATTCTCTTAGCAACCTTGGCATGTGTGCTAAGGGCGGAGGGCATAAGATGACTGGAAAATGAAGGTCAGCCATATTGCCATATTCTGAGTATAAGTGTGGTGGCTTAGAAATACTCTTTGAAATTCCGGGGGTTACACATAAGCCAGTTAACTCTGCAGCCGTGTCCTTCATAAGTTTCAGCAACAAGCAACCAGGCCTAGCTTTGATATGATTGCAAGATGATTTTGGCATCAAAAAGACAAGAAGCCACTTGACATCCCCATAGGACATTTAATAGCTGTCTCATACTCATCTCCCCAAACTCATGTCCTATCAAGACTCCCCCTGCCTTAACAGCTCAGGCTAAGAAGCTCTACTTAGACTAGCCTTTAAGTCTTTTTTCTCTCACAGCCCATTTCCAGTGTTCAGAGAATCCTGCAAGCTCTACCTTTAAAACATATTCAGAACTCAATCACTTCATCACCACCTGGGTCCAAGTCACTACATGTCTCCTCTGGATTATTGTAGTGGCCACTTAATTGGTGCCTGTTTTCCCTCTGGTCCCTCTGTAGTCTTGCCTCAACACAGCAGCCAGGATGCTTTGTTCTAATTTTTAGGTTCCCTACTTGAAACTGTCCAAAGACTTCTAATGCCCGAGTAAAGTCTGCAGTCTGTGTTATGACCTATGAGGCTCCACTTGATCTGATTTTCAGGTTACTTTGCTCCCCCTCGTTCATTTATCCTTCAGCACACTAGACACACCATGTTCCAGGAATTTTGTACTTGTTACTCTCTCTGTCAAGAACATCCCTCCCTCCCCCAGGATAGCCACACTGCTGGCTGTCTTATCTCCTTCAGAGTTTTACTTAAATATCTTCTTGGTGAGGCCTTCCCAGGCCTCCTCATTTAAACTTGCAATCTCCTGCGATGTACATTCTTCTTTTCCCCAGCTTTCTTTTCCAGGTAGCATTTTTCACCACCTAAGCCATGACTTTTTTTGTTTATATACATACCTTTATTGTCTATCTCCTCAACTACATTATAAGCTCTCTGAGGCAGACGGCTTTTTAAAATTGCTACATCTCTTGTGATAACAAGAGTGTCTCATATATGCACGCTCAGTCACTCAGTTGTGTCTGACTCTTTGTGACTCTGTGGACTGTAGCCCACCAGGCTCCTCTGTCCATGGGATTTTTCAGGCAAGAATACTGGAGTGGGCTGCCATTTCCTCCTCCAGGATCTGACATATATGAACAAAGATACCCACGGAGCTATTTAGCAGTATTTTGCATTATATATTTTTTAAAACATGCTGCCATACTTTATAACATTTTCTTTTCACATCCAACAATTTGGCATAGAACTCTTTCCACATTTTTTACGTTTTAAAGGTAGAGCTTGCAGGATTGTTAGAGAGTTGGACCATAAAGAAAACTGAGCACTGAAGAATTGATGCTTTTGAACTGTGGTGTTGGAGAAGACTCTTGAGAGTCCCTTGGACTGCAAAGAGATCAAACTAGTCAATCCTAAAGGAAATCAGTCCTGCGTATTCATTGGAAGGATTGATGCTAAAGTTGAAGCTCCAATACTTTGTTCACCTGATGCGAAGTACATTTGAAAAGACCCTGATGCTGGGAAAGATTGAAGGCAGGAAGAGAAGGGGATGACAGAGGATGAAATGGTTGGATGGCATTACTGACTCGATGGACGGGAGTTTAAGCAAGCTCTGGGAGTTGGTGATGGGTAGGGAGGCCTGGTGTGCTGCAGTCCGTGGGGTCGCAAAGAGTCAGACATGACTGAATGACTAAACTGAACTGAGCTGAAAACATGCTACCATACTGTATACACTTTCTTTTCACATCCAATAATTTGGCATAGAACTCTTTCCACATTAGGATGTGGCTCAGCCTCATCTGTTGGAATTGCAGTATGCCTTATATGGATATGAGCTTCCCTGGTGGCTTAGTTGGTAAAGAATCCACCTGCAATGCAGGAAACCTGGGTTCAATCCCTGAGTTGGGAAGATCTCCTGGAGAAGGGAAGGCTACGCACTCCAATATTCTTGCCCAGAGAATCCCATGGACAGAGGAGCCTGGCATGGCACCTCCATGGGGGTGCAAGAAGTTGGACATGACTGAGTGACTTTCACTTTCAACTGATATAGGTCAGGAATTAAAGGACGTTTGAATTATTTCCAATTTTTAATAAAGACACTGTAACATGCATGTTCTGTACCTGATTCCTTGAGCATATGAGACTGTATTTCTTTAGGGTAAGCCGATTTGTGTTTTTTCACCTTTGCTAAGCTGGAACTTGGAGAAGGCAATGGCACCCCACTCCAGTACTCTTGCCTAGAAAATCCCATGGACGGAGGAGCTTGGTAGGCTTCAGTCCATGGGGTCGTGAAGAGTCAGACACGACTGAATGACTTCACTTTTACTTTTCACTTTCACGCACTGGAGAAGGAAATGGCAACCCACTCCAGTGTTCTAGCCTGGAGAATCCCAGGGATCGGGGAGCCTGGTGGGCTGCCATCTATGGGGTCGCACAGAGTCGGACACGAATGAAGCGACTTAGCAGCAGCAGCAGCAAGCTGGAACTATGTTTCCTGGAACTCCCTCTCTTATATAGTTCCTACATACTAAATCTCTAAGAAGCATTTTTTCATGAAATTTGAAGGTGGAAGTTATCAGTAGCCATATTGTTTTTATACTTGAAAAGTCGGTCTGGGCACCATGTGCTGCCTCTGCTCACGCACCCGAAAACTCAACAACCGGCTCCCACGACAGCCCTGCGGTAGAAACTGAGCCGCACAAGGCCAGCCCAGCCGCACCAGGCCAGCCCAGCCGCACCTTCTCCTTCAGCTTCTCCACCTCCTGGGTAAGGCACATGTTTATTCTGTGATGGCATGCATGGGCTCCTCCTGTAGGACACCCCCATTACTCAACTGAGAGGTTGGTTGGGGCTGAGTCTCATGCAGATTCTTATCCTTCCTCGTGGCTTCAGCCTCAGCCTCCCAGGTTTCAATTCATTCTTCCTTCTCCCACATCACTTCCATCTTCCCCTCCTGACCGTCAGCCTTTGGATTTCATGCTCCAGGTCCAGACATATAAACAATAGCAATGTACTGACTGTGCAGCCAGCTCCCACAGTTGCACAGGATCAAGCCAAATACATGTATTTCTATACCAATGGTCCTGCTTCTCTGTTGAAATGTTGATCAATGCAGGTAGATATTGAAAAACAAATTTTCTAGGTTTTAGATGGTTTTCATTTTAATAGATTAGAAGATGGATCTCTCATCTATGAAACATTGGAAGCATTTTCTCCCAGGGATCTATAAATTATGAAACTTGCACCTTAACAACATGAAAAAAATGCTTCCCTGGTGGCTCAGATGGTAAAGCTTCTGCCTGCAATGTGGGAGACCTGGGTTTGATCCCTGGGTTGGGAAGATCCCCTGGAAAAGGAAATGGCAACCCACTCCAGTACTTTTGTCTGGAAAATCCTATGGACAGAGGAGTCTGGTAGGCTACAGTTCATGGGGTCGCAAGCAGTTGGACATGACTGAGTGACTTCACTTTGACTTTTTAACAACATGATCAGTTGGTAGAGTGTGTTTCTTGCTGAGAAAGGTGGCTATGGAGGAAACCAGGGAAGGGAAACAAGAGTAACATGAGACCAAATGCTGTGTAGTTCTCATTTGCACAGCTGGCCTCAGTTAACAGGACCACTGTGAATCAATTTACATTTTTAAATACTGCCTTTACAATGCCAGAAATCAGAAACGTAATTTCCACAAAATAAAAGCTTAGATTTTTTTTTTTTCTGTTGAATGTCATTGAAGGTTTGTTGTTCATGAACAAAAACAATTTTCCTCAGTGTGTGCATTCTTACTCTTGGCAGATGTGGGACAGATGTTTTTACTATCGACACATGGAGACTTACAGGAAAAACACCCTTCTAATTACTCAAAGCAGACAAAAACTGTGTTTCATAACTTAGTGATGAAGTAAAAAACATGTCTCATGGCTTAAAATATTCATATTAAGATGCCATAATAGTCTGTTGTTCCTTTGATCACATCTATGTTCTAAGAGTCAGTTCTATATATCTCTGTCTTTATGGAGGCCCAGTGAGATGCTTTAAACTCTAGCCTCTTTGTTATTACTGATTGAAGTGAATTTTGGAAAACAGAGTCCTCTTTAGATTTTCTAGTTTCCCTCCGCTATAAAGAGTTTGTGTCAAGCAGTAGTCCCTAAAGTTGTCAATAACAAAAGGCCATTTTAAAAGGTGAAGATGAGGGGAAGGAGAGGGTGGGATGAATGGAGAGAGTAGCAGGGAAGCATGTACATTACCATACGTATAGCTGGTGGGAATTTGCTGTCTGACTCCGGAAACTCAAACCGGGGCTCTGTGATGGCTTGGAAGGGTGAGATGGGATGGGGATGGTAGGGAGGTTCAGGATGAAGGGGACCTGTGTATACCTATGGCTGATTCATATCAATGTACAGCAGAAGCCAGCATAATATTGTAAAGCAATTATCCTTCAATTACAACTAATTTTTTTTTTTTTTAACTGAAGGAGCTTTCTTCTTTTGGACAAATGTTTGGTTGGAGGGATATGCTTAACAGAACAGGACCTGCCTGCCTCTTATGGTGCACATTTGAATTTCCATAGTCAACCTGGCAAATGTAGCTTCACCATAGGAAGTGACTGTGGCTGACCCAGAGAGTCCCAGAAATGGGGTCCACATATGCCTTTAACAGAATCTACATGTCTTGATGACTTACACTCACAATGAGCAAGAGCCAATTCTTGTGAGATTTATGTTTTATTTTGCAAAAATTAGATGAATTCAGATACTAAGCCGAAGGTTAATCGTTATCACTCTCCACACGGCAACTTTGTGGATCTCTGGAGAGCTCTACCTCTTATCTCACTGGCAGCCAAGGGCCCAGCACCGCTGGGAAACAGCAGGAGTTTAAGCTGCTCTACGATGAGACACTTCACAAAACAGTCCTGCTTGTATTCCAGAGGCACCTGTTAAGTCACTCTCCAGGGAATCTGCAAATACGTTCTAGCCTTCTCAGGTGAAAGTTAGGGATGTGTTCAAGCTTGGGAACAGCTTTACTGATAATGTATGAAATCTGAACAGAGTTCTGGAGTGTCTGCCCTGATCTGGTCCCTAAAATACTTAGAAATAGGTGTCTTCACTTCTTAGAAATTCTTTTTTCTTTTTAAAACACCATGAAGGTTCATTATAGTTGAGAAATGCCCCTTTTTTTCTAGAGCATTTCTGGTCTAAGGTTCTGGGTTTGGTCTTTCTAGCCATCTAAATTTTCTGTGAGCAGGGCACATTCAGCCAGTCCTGGTTTCCCTAGAATACACTCTGCATTTGCAGTCCTATGATTTAGTTTTCCTTCTCCTGAGGAGAAAATAACTTACTTTCTAGCCCTGACTCTGATGTCATTTCCTTTCCTCTTCATGCCACAGAGGATTCCATTCTGGAAAGTGGCATTTACGCTTCTGGGAAAGGTGAGATATGGTATACAGAGTTCATATAGAACTTTGGGTCCAGAGTAGACATTGGCACAGCAGTTAACTCAGATGCTGTTTGATACCAGCCAGCTCATTCTCACTCACCTCTTCCCTCTGCCAGAGAGTACCTCCAACCCTGACAGGCATACCCCGACACCCAAAGTTTCACATCTGTCTTCCCCTGCCTAGCTTTCTCTGCTCATTGGTCTTGAAGACACAGCCCCAAGCATGGGTCTCTAGGGACCTCATTTCACGGAGTGGTGGTGAAGAGGAGGGATCTCAGAACCAGACTGTGTGGGTTCCAGACCTGGCTTTTCATTTACTCATTGTGTAAACTCAGGCAAGTTACTTGATCTCTTTGTATCTCAGTTCCCTTATCTGTAAAATGAGGATTAAAATATTTTATCTACCACAAGTGTTGTCTGTGTTTACTGAATTAATGTGTCTGCTTTCTTGAATAGTGCTGGCCACTAGTAAGTACTATGTAAGGGTTAGCTAATATATTCTGACATTTTTAAAATACTACAGTTATTTCCTAAGTATTTCTTTTTTTTAAAGGACAGTTCTGGATTATTGGTCTTTTTTTTTTTTTTAAGTTAAAAGAATGTCCAGATTCTTCAACCCTCTCTTTCCTTTCTCCTTTTTACTTTCCTTTTAATTTCCTCTCTGTACCTGCATAGGACAAAATGAGTCTACCTGGCTGATTCCTGGTGCAAAGGGTTCCTTGGGTAGCACTTTGGAAACTGTGATGGTCTTAAAGATGTGTCTCATAATGCATCCCAATGTTGTAACATGACACCAATGGTTTTCTTTATCTAGCAGCAACAACCACGCAGAAGTAGGAGGAGATACTTACCATGGACTGGATCTTGTGATAGGCATATATATAGACCTATAATCTGTCTCTTTACAAACTTAATCTTAACATTTAGAGACATGATGGTAAATACCAGATGCAACAGTTACAGGGGTGGAAGTGATCTCCTCTGGGAAGGGAAACTGGGGGAAGGGATAGGTGGCCCAGAACTGCAATTGTCTTTTTGTACACTGTAGAATGATTTGACTTCCACCTGTTTCTTCTGCTATTTATCATCATTATCAAGAAACATGCTTATACTTTCATTTCTTGATTTTTTTTTTCAGTTTTATACATTATCCTATGGTTTCCTGTAATTGGGAAATGAAGATTTAGCTCTCTTATAGCCCTTCTCCCATCATCTCAATATATTTCAGTTAGCTCAATACTGTATTTAGACAGTGTACTGACTGTAAATATTATTTACAGCTGAGCCATGTAGTATGTAGTGCACCTCTTTTATTGTACAATGCTGAGCATCCTTGGAGTGAAGAGCCATTATTTCTATTTATCAGTCACTTATTCAGCACCCTTGATATCTTCAAACACACCAGGTAATTACCAGATTTGGTTTTGTTCATGCTATTTTTCCTCCAGCTCCCCATCTTCTTGCCCTAAGCCAGTAGTTACCTGGGTCTCTCCTCACCATCACCAGAAAACAGTACTGTGAATTGTTTTACTTCTATCTTTTGTTGGATTCTGGTTTTTTGAGTCTTATGTCTTCCTTTTTTTGATCAAGTGGAGCACATTCTCCACTAGTCTCCTGAGAAAGGGAACAGAGAAGATAAATTTGTTGAGGCTTTTCACATGTGCATATCTATTATCACATATACTCACAACAATCGGCAAAGTAGTTTTATTATACTTAGCTTATTGGTAAGAAAACTGAAGTTTAAAGAGGTTTAAGAAATCTTCCCAACCTCACAAAACCTCACACACAGGGAAGTAGAACTGAGAAGGAAACTGGCAGAGTTGTATACATGCAGGCACACACATATGATATAGAATTGGCTAGTACCATTTATCCTTAATTAATTTTATTTTTACAGAAACAAATTTTAGAGAATTAATCTGAAGAGTATAAATCTTTTTTCATTCATTTAATTTTTTTCTTTCTAGCTTTGCCTTGACAATTAATTCACCATTCTTTTTGAATGATAATCCTAGATAAAAATGTCACTTTCTATAATTAGAATACCAGCTTGAATATTAAAAGATAATAATCAATGGAGAAAGTTTACAGATACAACAAATTGAGTTTGACTATTCCATGTCAAATGAATGTTCAGATCAGATCAGATCAGTCGCTCAGTCGTGTCCGACTCTTTGTGACCCCATGAATCGCAGCACGCCAGGCCTCCCTGTCCATCACCAACTCCCGGAGTTCACTCAGACTCACATCCATAGAGTCAGTGATGCCATCCAGCCATCTCATCCTCTGTCATCCCCTTCTCCTCTTGCTCCCAATCCCTCCCAGCATCAGGGTCTTTTCCAATGAGTCAACTCTTCGCATGAGGTGGCCAAAATACTGGAGTTTCAGCTTCAGCATCATTCCCTCCAAAGAAACCCCAGGGCTGATCTCCTTTAGAATGGACTGGTTGGATCTCCTTGCAGTCCAAGAGACTCTCAAGTTGGATATTTAATTTTTTTTTCATGGGCATGATATAAATAGCAATAATACTACAAGGATTTATAGCTTCTGAGTAATTAAACAACTTATCTTAGAAATACTGGCTACAGTTTTTATTAGAGAAACAATCCTTCACTCTAAATTCTTTATTGAATCATGTGACTATTGAAATTGAAGACTAGGTAATGGCCTTAGATGGACAGGGAAGCCTGGCGTGCTGCAGTCCATGCGGGTTGCAAAGAGTCTGACACAACTGAGCGACTGAACTGAATGGCCTTAGATGACCTTGGGTTCTCTTCGTTAGCCCTAACATGTTAAAACCACATCACATAAAAATGAGGAATAGTGTGTAAAGGGGATACCAATGATCAGTTCTTCCATAACTGTTATGAACTGAATGTTTGTGTTCCCTCAGTGTTCATATGTTGAAGCCCTAACCCCTAGTGTGATGGAATTTGGAGACCAGGATTTTGGGAGGTAATTGGGGTTAGATGAGGCTGTGGGGGTGTGGCCCCCCAGTGGAATAGTACCCTTATAAGCAGAAAAGGAGAGACCAGAGTATACTCTTTTTCTCCACCATGCAAGGATACTGAGAGAAGGCTACCGTTTACAAACCAGGAAGGTGGAATTAAATTAACTAGCACACTGATCTTGTACTTTCCAGTCTCCAGAACTGTTAGAAATAAATGTTTGTTGTTTAAACTACCCCATCTATGATATTTTGTTATATTAGCCAAAGCACATAAACATAATACCTTATTTATTAAATTTTGGGATATTTTAAAACCTAGGATATTATGACAAGGAACATTTTATATTTAGAACAAACCATTTATGTGTTTGTCTAAAATATCATGTAGTTTGGAGGTCCGTATAGCATTTTTTCAAAATCAGAGCTCTACAGTTGGAAACACTAGGGTTCAAGTTTCACCCCTGCCACCGTTGGCTGTGGGAATCTGAGCAAGTTTCTGCACTTGTGACATAGCATTAATAAGACACATCTTGTAGGGTACTGTGACAGTCAAGAGACTAATGTCCATCAGGTACTTAGCATCATCCTTTGTATGTAATAAGTACATAATTAGATTAGATTGGTTTTTAAAAGTGACTTACATCTCTCTCTCTCTCGTTTTTTTCCTCTCTCTCTCCCCTCTTTCCCTCTCTCCCTCTCTGAGGTGGCAAAGTCAGGCCCAAATCAAGAGTAGTTTCTTGACTAAGAAGTCTGTTTTAGTCAGGATCAAATCACAAGGAAGAAAGTACAAAATCTTTTGAACAAGGGAAGTTTACTATAAAGAATTATTAATAGTGGAATGAAGTGACAGCGAAGTAACTTTGAGAGGAAAAGAGGACTGTAAAAGATACAGGGTTAGCAGATACAGGGAGCACCCACCACATCCTAGGCTGAGATACAGTGTCCGAGGAAGGACCCTCACCCCACCTGGCTGAGATCCAGGCCTCCCTGCGGGGACTAGGTGATGACTAGATGGCAGAAAAGTCACTGTGGAGATGTAGGACTGGCCAGGGATCTTCCCTCCATGTTGTCAGAGAAGGTTGTCCGGAGAAACTATCAAGCCTCAGAACTTGTGATGTGCTGGGGACACCTGCTGACCATTAGATGCTGCTGCAACTGGGAGCTAGGGAGGCTGCCCTCTGCGGGAGTCTAGTCCTCTGCTCTGAACTTCCAGGGCACTGTCAGGTCATCTGAACAAAATACAGGTCAGCCCCTCTGGGTTGCTGAATGATCATACTTGTAAAATCCTAGGCATACATATACCAAAACTTGGAACAGTGACCCAGGCTGGGGTGCCAGCTTGCATTGTCTGGGGCCCATGGTTATGCCACTGCTGCTTGAGTTGAATGCTAGGCAGAGTGTGCTGCACCCAGATATTGGAGAAAGGTGCATGCTTCTGGATCTCAGCACAGAGGGAAAGCAATGGGAGAAAATTACTCTCTGCTGGTGACTGGAAAGAGATCCACCTGAGAACCAAGAAGAGAAAGCTTATTTTTCCCCAAATCTCTCTCTAGAACACTCTAGAGAACACTCTCTAGAACACTCTATGCATGTGTGTGTGCTCAGTTGTGTTTGACCATTTGTGACCCCCATGGAATGTTGCCTGCCAGCCTCTTCTGCCCATGGGATTCTCCAGGCAAGAATCCTGAAGTGGGTTGCCATTCCCCCCTCCAGGGGATCTTCCCAACCCAGGGATTGAACCGGCATCTCTTGTGTCTCCTGCAGTGGCAGGTGGGTTGAGCCACCTGGGAAGCCCCGCACTCTCTATAGATGAGGCTTAATATCTTGTTGAGTGGCAAAGGAGAAATATTTGCAGAGCCCAATTCTGTTACCATACTCCATGAAAAAAGGGTGACATTGCAGCTGACCTGTAATCACTTCGGTAACCTGTACCATGTCACAATCAGAAACTCACATACAAAGAAATCATCATATCAGGATAGTGTGCCCAACGCTGTGGGCCCTACAGAGGTCAAGAACAGTAATCCTTAATGGGGGATCAATGTGACATATACCACTCCAGGTGTCTGACATCCAAGAAAGAAATTTTAAATCTTATACTCAGAGAACTTAAGGAGAAAGAGAAACAGAGTAGAGAGTTAAGTATGGCCGTACAAACTTTTCACCAAGAAATTACAGAGGTGGCCGATTTTTTAAACTATGTTTTTGTGTAATTTATGTCTTTTTAATCATCCACAGACACACTTAAACTGCTTTCTATTTAAGTATTTATTAAATTCCACAATAAAGTATATTTCTCTAAAAGCACTATACACCACAAATAAACATTACTTTAAAATCATACAAAATCATATCACAATATTCCACATGTACCAGTTCTGAATTTCCCAAAGCCTGAACATCATTCCTTGGTAGGTTAGCCAGAACTGTTTTCTTTTTGTTTCTTTGTGATTTTGGTTAAAAAAATTCTTTGTCGCACATCTTATTTCTTGCCAACTTGTCACATTTGTTTTTTTTGGCTATTGCTTCTCTTCAGAAATGCATCTTGGTAGGTAAAAGAACATGTTAGAATCCAATAGACCTGGTTTAAATTCCAGGTCTTACATCTTTTAACTTTGTAGGCTTAACCAATTTATCTCTCTAGATCCCTAGTATTTCGGTTTCTTCATCTTTGAAAGGAAAATGTACATAAAAACCATATTCTTACAATGATTAACAGTCATATAACTTACATATAGACATACTCATGGTATTTGGTAGACTGTTGATACACTAGAAACGTTAGTTTATCTTTTGCGGCTTAACTAGCATAAGAAAGGGGAGAACAAAAACTAATCAGTCTGTTTTCTGCTTGTTAATATTTGTGATAATGGAAGTGAGGGGAGGAAATTTTGAAATCATGGAAAAATACAGTTTGGCTGTCATCCATCTGTGGACGTCAGTTTGATGAATAGTCTCTAGAGTGAGAGAGGCGCAGACTTGGTCCTACCAATCAGAAAGTCTTAACAAATCAAGTTGTGAGTTTAGCGTGATGACAAGTCCATTTATTCATCTCTTTCTCTTAAGACTCTGGCTGCTTTGGTGCCCTCAGGAAATGCTATAACATCAGAGTTAGATTAGATATTCTCCATAGGCTTGGTTCTTGGATGTTATTATAACATCCTGAGAGCATACAGAATGTTTATATGCTGGATTCCTCTGGCTTCTTCATGATGAGCTTTCATGATGAGCCAAGGCCAACTGGAATAGCCCATGCAGACAAGATGATACCGTGATAAGCTCACATTCACCAGATGGTCCATTCTCTACTCTCTCCCATGTGGCAAAAAGTGAAACTGCCAGCCTCTTGATTAAACCACCCTTCATCTTCTGTCCCATCCAAAATGTCAACTTCGTAAATTATCTACTCCACCCATTCTTCACCCTACAGTCCCCTGACTGCACCACATACCTTACACCCGACAACATACCAGAAAACAAATGTTAAAAAATTCCCGAGAGAAAGCAGAACTTCTTGAAGAAAACAGAATTCATTTGTTCTGCTTTCATTTTCCTTACTAATTAAAATAATTTAAAAGCCATACATCATAAGAAAAATAGAACCCATAGGAATGGATTGATACCCAAGATGTATAAGGAGAGAGAAATCAAGCAAATATCTGTTTAAGACAACTTCAAAATCAGCCCCAAATCAATTTTTTTCATGAAATGCTGGAAGAAGTTAATGGAAGATCACAAAATTATTTTCAAAATTATGGAAAACAGTGACTAACAACACAATTTTTTGAAACAGGGAAGAAGTCCACAAATTTTAGAATAAAAGCTTCACCATGATCATGGGAAAGATTATGCAATGGATTATTAAATGGCAGTTTGTGAGCTCTCAGAAAGGAATGAACGCTCTCTGGAGATCAGCATAGTTTTATATAACTGAATCATGTCAGATCTCACATTTCCTTTACTGACAAGGGTTTTGAATGGGATAGGGCAGCAAAGTGCTTTGGAAATGGTATATATTAACTTCAGAAAGACAGTTACCAAAATATCTCTTGATGTACTTTGGGCAATTCATTAATTTATTTATGATACGGTTAATAAACCCATATTATTTGTCAACGATTATGCTTGCACTATGCAAGATAGAAGAATGTAGCCTGGATGATGATAACTGTGGGTAGATTAAATACTTTCTAAAATATGTATTTCCAAAGTATGTACTAGAATTCTAACAGTTGGGAGTTAGCAAGACTGTAACAGTCCTAGCTGTCCTATATTTTAATGAAAATTCTTAGCTACCAAGAATTGCTCAAGTTTAAGTGACATATTTGAAAACAGAATCAAGGCTGAGTGATAACTTGACAGGGTATAGTGATGGATCAAAACAGACTATGCAAAATTAATTGGAAATGACACAGTATCTAGCACTTAGTTTCAAGAAATCAACTGCACAGGTAATAAAGAATCTTCATTAAAACAGATGCTCAAATGAAAACATCTTAGCTATTTCATTTCCCTGGAAGGCCAGTATTTATTGTGACCTCCCTACCAAAAAGTTGATAGAATTTGAGCTACCTGCTAGAGGCTCAAAGTCAGAATAAGAGTCCATCAAATGGACACTACCTTATACTTGTCAGACCATTTCTACCATGTTATGCTCAGCCTTGGGTACTGAATTTTAAAAGGGACAGTCTGTGTCTACCAGCATGCCAAGTTGAAGGCAACAGTCCTATGTATGTTTTGGCAATCTTGTCATAGAGAGTCAACTGAACTAACTGAAGGATGTCTGCACAGAGAAATGAAAACTCTCAAAGGAGATAAAATAATTATCTTTAAATGTTGAAGGGCTGCAATGTGGAAGAGGTGTTTAACCAAGTTTGTGAGCTTGTGACCTTCAGAGCCTTGGGATACCCAAGGGACTGAGAGGTGTTATTTGCTGTGTAGGGTATTGGGGATTTGAAGTGAATGGAAAAGAGGTGGTAGGAGGGGTTTGCTTGAAGGAAAACCAATGTAATAAAAAAGAGAAGCAGAGACTGGTGAGTAGAGCAAAGCCTTTGAGATCCAGTGCACCTGGATCCAAGTCCTGGCTTTAAACTAGTGTGATCTTGGGAAAGTTGTCTAACCACTCTAAATTCAGTTTATCACCTGTGAATTTGGAATAATGGTAGTAACTAATTCAGAAGATTGATATGAGTGTGAAAATATGTGATGCACATAGAGAAGTGCAAGGCATGTTATCAATTAATATTACCTTGTCTTTCTTCTTCTGTAATGCATTGGAGGAAAGCTAGGATTAGCATTTGAACATTAAATTGAGTTAGTTTTTGGCTTTCTAATGTAAGAATTTCTGATCTGTTGTAACATCCCAATATTACATCTTAAGTGATAATGAGCTCTCCTCCGCTTGAATGTTCAGACAGGTTTGGGGAGGAGCTTTATATCATATACAACATCATTCTAGAATGATCCTATTAGTTCCTAGGTTTTGTAAGCATGAGGATCTGTATTTAGCATCAAATATTTCTCACAACTTTTCATGTGATAGTGTTTGTATTTTTACTATTCAAGTAAAATAAGCGAAACATACTGAGTTATTACGGTGGAAAATATGAGTGACAGCTACAACATACTGAGTTTTTACTGTGTTGTATGTGTTTTACAATAACTCTACAATAAACTTTAGTACAGTAAACTCTTTGTAATAAACTTTGTGAGGCAGATGAAGCAAACTGAGTCTTCTAGAACTTAAAAGCATTGGACTAGGGCTACAGAATTTATGGAGGACAGTGTAAGCTTTAAAATATTTTTTAAAAAACTAATTCTCATACAAATAAATAGTAAATGTGTGCCAAAATGTTATTTAACTTATCATTGAGGAAATTAAAAAAAAACAAGGTTTTTTAGAAGATATCAGAAACTGATTATATTGTATAGAATCCATTAAAGAAAGAATGCTGGGATAAAAGTGCTAAATCAGATATAAAAATTTTACTGCCTTAATTCCATGAGGACAATAAAAATATAATCTTGGAGTTATCCTCTCTCCCGGACAGGACTCTCTTTTATCGTTATTGAGCAGGGAACAGCCTCCAATACCAAGTTTCATGTGTCGACTGTTGCTGTTGTTTAGTCGCTAAGTCATGACTGACTCTTTTGTGACCCCATGGACTCCTCTGTCCATAGGATTTTCCAGGCAAGAGTACTGGAGTGGGTTGCCATTCCCTTCTGCAGGGGATTTTCCTAACCTGGGGATTGAACCTATTGCATTGGCAGGTGGGGGCTTCACCACTGAGCCATCAGGCAAGCCCAAATATGTAGATTATTTATTGAGAAATGTTTGTAGGATCAACATCTATGGAAGAGAGGATAAGAAATCACGAATGGGCAGAAGGAACAGCTGAGGTGTGACCCTGTCCCAGCAGATTCAAATCTGTTTTCTTAAGCTGGGAGGAATGTGTTAGACTTTTATATACTTTCCTTTACATAATTTCACCAGTCATGAGCATGAGAAGCTGTTACTCTTGGGAGGAGGCATGACCTTGAGAAAGCCAGTTTTCTTCAGTGAGGCAATCCCCAAAGAGGACTGACAACTGAACACTGTCTTTTGGTAGTATTTCTGGTAGTTGGGGGACTATGACCTTCATTTCCTGAGAAGGCAATGGCACCCCACTCCAGTACTCTTGCCTGGAAAATCCCATGGACAGAGGAGCCTGGTAGGCTGCAGTCCATGGGGTCGCTAAGAGTCAGACATGACTGAGTGACTTCACTTTGACTTTTCACTTTCATGCATTGGAGAAGGAAATGGCAACCCACTCCAGTGTTCTTGCCTGGAGAATCTCAGGGATGGGGGAGCCTGGTGGGCTGCCGTCTATGGGGTCGCACAGAATCGGGACATGACTGAAGTGACTTAGCAGCAGCAGACCTTCATTTCAGGAGGGAGATCTTGAGGAATAACTTTCTCAATCTACCATAAATAAAAATAAGTTGTATCTTAGTATTCTACTCATTGAAATCTAAATTTAAACTATTGTTAAATGTCTGGACCTTAATCAGTAGTAAACAGTGAGTCCAACAAACTTACACTTCCCTAGGTCCCAGAGAGTCACGATGGTTTTGTCAGATAATCATTAGCATAACAACTAAGGATATGCAACTATCTTTTGCATCATTAAAAATTTTTTTTGGCATTTTACTTTTTAAATTATTAACATATGATACTACATTTACAGGAAACTTGGAATATACAGAGCAAAGTTATATATAATTACACTGTATATTACAATTATTTTTTGAAGTAGGTATATTAAGATTTTTAGCTGGAGTTGGGCTTCCCTGACAGCTCAGTTGGTAAAGAATCTGCCTGCAATATAGGAGACCACAATTTGATTCCTAGGTTGGGAAGAACCCTAGAGAAGAGATAGACTACCTACTCCAGTATTATTGGATTTTCCTTGTGGCTCAGCTGGTAAAGAATCCTCCTACAATTCCAGAGACCTGGGTTCAATCCCTGGATTGGGAAGATCCCCTGGAAAAGGGAAAGGCTACCTACTTCAGTATTCTGGCCTGGAGAATTCCAAGGACTGTATAGTTTTTGGAGTCACAAAGAGTTGGACATGACTGAGCAACTTTCGCTTTCAACATCAAACTCTCAAAAATTAATAGAATGGATAGGCAGAAAAGTAAGATATAATAGATCTGGAAAGTGCTATGAACCAATTCAACATTATTAAGATTTGTACAATTTTTACACAACAGCAGGATACAAATTCTTTTCAAATTCCCATAGACTGTAAACCAGGAGACACTGGAACATATCCGGGCACATAAAAAAAGGCACAATGATTTCATGGTCTAAAGGTCCTGAAATCATACAGAGTTTGTTCTCTTATCATTGTGGCACTCTGCTAGAAATCAATATCAAAAGATATTTGAAAATAACCCAAATATTTTCAAGTGCATTGTGACATTTACCAAGAGCGATCTTTGATTTAGCTATTGAAAGCCTCATTAAAGTTAAAAGACTGAAAAAACACAGAGGGTTATTGCACAGAAGAAAGCATTTAAATGATAAATTAATATCAAAATGAGAAAGTAATATCAAAGATACCTTAAAAGCCCCATGTATTTGGAAATTAAATGTTCACTTTTAAATGATACATGTGTCTAAGAAGCCATAACAAGGAAAATTAGAAAATATTTGCAACAATAAAAAGGAAAAGAGAATTTATTAGAATTAGTTTCATGCGGCTGAAGCTGCTCAATGCAACTAAATACAATATGGAATCTAGAATAAGGTATGAAAACAAATAATGGCCACTAGCATAAAATTTTATGAAATTTAAACAAAATTTGTAGTTAATACTGTATAATATGTTAATATCCTGTTTTTTTTGTTTGTTTGTTTACAATGTAGTATTTCTTTATAGTTTTGGAATTGGATTAGAAGTTTCAAACCTCATTCAATTTTTTTTTAAATCATTAAGATAATAAGCTTTCTAGACTCTTAGCAGTAATACTAGTTCATCATTTAATTTTTTTCTTAACAATAGTAGGGAGATATGACTCCAAAGAAAGCTCTCATCAATTAAGACAATATCATGAAGTAGTTAAGAATTGAACATCTTGAACTCATAATTTTTAAGATATTAGCACAGATGAACTCAAGATGTACTATTGCTTCAAACTATGGATATTTCTTGGTAAAATATGAATATGAGATATTCCTCTCAGGGATTTGCAACCCACGGATTGCAAATAAAAGAATCAGATAATTTTAGAACAGTTTCTACCTTACGGAGTCTGCAGTGCTTGTCTTCCTCAGAGAAAGAGCACACTATGGATATTTACTTTTTTTTTCTTTTAAATTAATTTCTTTATTTTAATTGGTGACTAATTGCAATATTGTGGTGGTTTTTACCATACATTGACATGAATCAGCCATCGGTGTACATGTGTCCCCCCGTCCTGATCCCCCCTGCCACTCCATCCCTCATCCCTTTGGGTTGTCCCAGAGTACCGGCTTTGAGTGCTCTGCTTCATGCATCAAAAGAACAGCAAGCAAAACCTCTTTCCTAAATGTACTTTTTTTTCCTCACTAGTAACTGAAATTCTTTTAACAAGAACAAAATCTTGCATGTCATCACTAGTGTTAATGCCTAAATTTAAATGACCTTATGAGCAGCAACATTATGAAGTGGACATTATTATTGCTGACCATGAATTTTAGAAATTCTTTCCTTGCTAGCCTACTTTGAAGTAAGATGTGGCTTGTGACTCGATTTGGTCAATAAAATATGAGTTTAGTTATCATTTCCAGGCAGCATTTATAAGCTGGTGCATGATTTTCTCTGGTCTGTTTCCCAGTTGCAACAATTGGAGAAGCATACATAGATGGGGAGGTGCCATCAATGTTTGAAGAGGGCTGGAATGCAGAATCACCACATGGAGACTGGCTGCCCTGGAGAGCTGCCCAAACCCTGCAGCAGACTTTGTGGGACTGAGAGAAACTATGTCAAGCCACTGAGATTTTTGCCATTATGACCTTAGTATAACTGAGCTTAATTTACTAATAGAAATGAAGACTTCTATGTATGCTAAGGTATGACTGACTCAGATCATCTCCTTTCCTTTCAGCAGTTTTTGGCAGAAAGGAATGGTAAAGAGAAGCCAGGAAGGCATTTTTGAGGATACTCAGTCAAGAGAATGTGATGGATGTGAAAGGTGGACCATAAAGAAATCTGAGCACCAAAGAATTGATGCTTTTGAACTGTGGTGTTGGAGAAGACTTGAGAGTCCCTTCGACTGCAAAGAAATCCAACCAGTTAATCCTAAAGGAAATCAGTTCTGAATATTAACTGCTGAGCATACATACTGAGGAAACCAGAATTGAAAGGGACACGTGTACCCCAATGTTCATCGCAGCACTGTTTATAATAGCCAGGACATGGAAGCAACCTAGATGTCCATCAGCAGATGAATGGATAAGAAAGCTGTGGTACATATACACAATGGAGTATTACTCAGCCATTAAAAAGAATACATTTGAATCAATTCTAATGAGGTGGATCAAACTGGAGCCTATTATACAGAGTGAAGTAAGCCAGAAAGAAAAACACCAATACAGTATACTAACACATATATATGGAATTTAGAAAGATGGTAACAATAACCCTGTATACGAGACAGCAAAAGAGACACTGATGTATGGAACAGTCTTTTGGACTCTGTGGGAGAGGGAGAGGGTGGGATGATTTGGGAGAATGGCATTGAAACATGTATAATATCATATGCGAAACGAGTCACCAGTCCAGGTTTGATGCACGATGCTGGATGCTTGGGGCTGGTGCACTGGGACGACCCAGAGGGAGGGTACGGGGAGGGGGGAGGGAGGAGGGAGGAGGGAGGAGGGAGGAGAGTTCAGGATGGGGAACACGTGTATACCTGGGGCGGATTCATGTTGATATATGGCAAAACCAATACAATATTGTAAAGTTAAAAAATAAAATAAAATAAAAACTAAAAAAAACAAACAAACTGAATATTCATTGGAAGAACTAATGCTAAAGCTGAAGCTCCAGTATTTTAGCCACCTGATGTGAAGAACTGACTCACTGGAAAAGACCCTGATGCTAGGAAAGATAGAAGGCAGGAGGAGAAGGGGATGACAGAGGATGAGATGGTTGGATGACCTCACTGACTCAATGGACATGAGTTTAAGCAAGCTCTGGAAGTTGGTGATGGTCAGGGAAGCCTGGCATTCTGCAGTCCATGGTGTTGCAAAGAGTCGGACACGACTGAGTGACTGAACCGAACCGAGTCAAGAAAAAGGAAACCGGTTGGTGCAACAAGGAAATATTTGTAACATTTTCACGTTTGTCCTGTGACAAACTTTCATGGATGTAGTTTATTAAAAGTATTTTTGTAGTTTATTGGAAGTATTAAGCATACTTTTGTAGATGTGTTTTTGTAATATTAAAAGTTTCCTTCTCTTTCCTTCTTTCTTCCTTCTCCCTCCCTTCCTTCCTTCAAGATTTGATATCAGAGGAACTAGAGCAGAGAAACCTTGAAGCCTGAGTAGAAAGTCTCAAAAATTATATAAAGACTTTCTTACAGTTTATGGAATATTATGAGATTTTGAATATACATATCATATTTCAACTTGTGACTATTGAAAAGTGGTTTACCATTCAGAAGTCCTTCCAAGTACAAGCAGCACATATCTAGGCCACTGAAAGTTTTATTAGTTACTACCTCCACTACTGGGAAAGTACATGTAAAATGTAAGTCACAATCTATATAGTTTCTAAAAATGTAACCTTCATTTTTTATTAGAGTCATACAGGCTTATAACAAGATCACAACCACAGTCCTATATCCACTTTACCATTTCCATCTTTAACTTCTACTTTCAAGAGCCAAATACACTTCACTCTTTTAATAATTTTTTACAATATTTACCTTTAAATTTCATTTATTGCTTATAGTTCTCTTTTTCTATTTTTATTTTATATAGTATATTGAGTTATAACTAAGAATGAAGATTAACCTCCATTAAATTGGTAATTGCCCCAATTACCATCCCCTTATACACACCACCCTCCCCTAATTTTAAATATCATAATTTAAGCAAAATCAATATTCATGGATAATACTATGACTATACATATTCACAACTAAGCCATGTAGTATATTATGAGACATTCTATTTTGTGTATAAGTTTTCTTTTCTCTGGATGTTATAATTATCTCTCAGTTTTTTAAGTTTAGTTTCTAATTGCTGCTGCTGCTGCTTAGTCTCCTCAGTTGTGTCCGATTCTGTGTTACCCCATGGACTGTAGCCTGCCAAGCTTCTCTGTCCATGAAATTCTCCAGGCAAGAATACTAAGGTGGGTTGCCATGCCCTCCTCCAGGGGATCTTCCTAACCAAAGGACTGAACCTGGGCCTCCTGCATTGCAGGCAGATTCTTTACCACTGAGACACAAGGAAGCCCCAGCTTTCTAATTACTTAGCTCTAAGTCAATGCTCTGACAACATTATAAAACTATAAAAGTCCCAGTGATACATTCAAACACATTTGCTGGTTTCATTTTTGTTCTTGACACAGTCCTCCTGGAGTCCTCTATCTTCTGAAATTATTATGACCATTTGCTCTCTAGGCCTGCTGCCTAGATGTCAAAGTGCAATCTTCCTTCACTATGAATCTGCATGCCTTCAGCAATCATGAACATGCTTGAAAAGAATAAAAATTGGAAAAGCCTCATCAAAGAAACAGAAACTCTCAACAAAGAAACAGAAGGTATAAAGAAGAAGTCAGTGGAAATTTTAGACTGGAAAAGTGCATAACCAAGATAAAAAAGTCATTGGATGGACTGAAGAGTAGAATAGATGGGACAGAGAAAGGAATCAGTGAACTAGAAGATAAAACAATAGAAACTACCCAATTTGACTAATAGAAAAATGACTGAAAAAAATATGAACAGAGTCTGCTTTGGGTCCCTGTGGGGTGATAATAAAAGATCTAACATTCATATCATCAGATTCCCAGAAGAGCGTAAGCAATGAGGCCCTGAAGGAGTACTCAAAGAAATAGTGACTGAAAACTTCCTGCATTTAGCAAGAGGAAAAAACCCCACAGATTCAAGAAAGCTAGTGACCTCAAACAGGGTAGGTCCAAATAAATCTATGCCAAGACATCACAATTAAACATCGGAAAATTAAAGACAAAGGAAAAAACTGAAAGCAGAGAGGAAAATGACATCTTACCTAAAAAGGGAAAAGCAGTTCCAACAACATTGGACTTTTCATCAGAAATCATGGAGGCCAAAGGGATTGGCAAAATATTTTTCCATTGCTGAAAGGAAATGATTATCAACTGGAATCTTTTACTCAGTAAAAATATTTGTCAGTAATGAAAAGGAAATTAAGACATTCTCAGATGAAAGAAAACTAAGAAATCTGTTATCAGCAGACCTAACCTAAAAGAATGGTTAAAGGAAATTCTTTAGACAGAAATCAATAAAATTAAAAACAGAAAACAATAGACAAATCAGTGAGACTGGTCCTTTGAAAAGATTAATAAAATTGACAAGCCTCTAGGAAGATTGACAAAGGAAAGAAACTGTGGACACACATACAGTATCAGTAAAGAGACGCTGCAAACATCGAAAGGAAAATAATGGAATGCCACAAGCAACTTAATGCACACAAACTTGACAATTTTTAGAAAATGGGTCAATTCTTTGAAAAACTCGAACTACCACAACTCATTCAATATGACTCAATATGAAGTAGCCAATTTGAAGAGCCCTATAAATATTAAGCAAATTGAATTTGTAACTTAAACACTGATCACAGAACTCTCCAAGCCTACATAGGTACTCTGGAGAATTTCATCAAATATTTAAAGGAGAACTAACAGCAATTTTACACAATATCTTCCATAAAATGGAAGAAAGAATATGTCCCAACTTATTCTGTGAAGCTTACTATAGAGATACAGTAATCAAAACTGTGTAATGTTAGCATTGAGACAAATACAGATCGACGGAACAGAATAGAGAACCCAGAAGTAGAACTAAAATACACAACAGATGTTTTACAAAGGTGCAAAAGCAATTAAATGGAGGAAAGGAACTTTTCAGCAAATGGCCCTGGAGCAGTTAAACATCCAGAGTGGAAGAACCCAAGAACAGAAACTCAATCTACTTCTCATAACTTATAGGAAAATTTAACTGGAAGTGTGTCACAGACTTAACTGCATTATGTAAAACTATAAAACTTCAAGAAAAAAACAGAAAAGAAAATCTTCCAGATTTAGGGCTAAGGGAAATAGACTTAACACCAAAAGAATAATCCATTAAAAGTAATGTTGATAAATCAGACTTCATTTAAAAAATTGCTTTTTGAAAGATCCTGGCAAGAGATTGGGGCTTCCCAGATTGCTCAGTGGAAAGAATTTGCCTGCAGTACAGGAGATGCAAGAGACACAGGCTCGATCACAGGGTCGCGAAGATCCCCTGGAGGAGGAAATGGCAACCCACTCCAGTATTCTTGCCTGAAGAATCCCATGGACAGGGGAGCCTGGCAAGCTACAGTCTATGGGGTCAAAAGAGCAGACAAGACTGAGCGACTGAACATGCACACACAAGAGATTGAGATAAGAAGCTACTCACTGGAGGAAAATATTTACAAACCATCTCTCTGAGAAAGAACTTGTATCTCACTATGTAAAAACTCTCAAAACTTACCTGTAAAAATAGAAACAATTCAACAGAAAATAAGCAAAGGTATAAACAGACATTTGACTGTTGAGAAGATACAGTTGTCAAATAAGCACATAAAAAAATATTCAACATCATTAGCCAATGAGATAGCACCACACACCTAACAGAATGATTAAAATAAGAAGTAGTAACATCACCAAATGTTGGTGAGGATATGGGAAAATTGAATTACTCATACACTGCTAGTGGGAATGTAAAATGTTATAGTCATTCTGGAAATATTTTTGCAGTTTCTTAAAAACTAAATGTGCAATTTTTGATCCAGCAATTACACTCATAGGTATTTATCATAAAGAAATTAAGTGTTGTGTTTACATAAAAACCTAAACATAAATATTTATAGCCCCTCCCCAAAGGAAACAACGCAGATGTCTTTCAATGGATGATTAAACAGTTATATGTCTGTACAACAGAACAATAAAAAAGGAATAAACTTTTGATATATGCCATAACCTGGATGGATCATCAGAAAATTATAGTCATTTAGAAAAGCCAATCCAAAAGTTTACATGATATGCAATTCCTTTTATATAAGATTATTGAAAAAACAAGACCATAGAAATGGAGAACAGATAAGTGCTTCCCAGAGATTAAGGAGGTGTGGATGGGAGGGAAGTACACTCAGCTTTAAAAGTTAAATATGAAGGATCTTTTTGGGATAGAAATGTTCTGTATCTTGATTGCATCAATGCCAGTATTCTGGTTGTGCTATTGTGCTATAGTTATACAAGATTACCACTGAGTAATCTTGAGTAAAACTCAGTAAAACTGAGTAAATGGTACAGAGATAGCTTTGAATTATTTTACAACTGCATATGAACCAACAATTATCTCAAAATACAACGTTTAACTTAAAATACTATGGCATAATATGAAAAAATAGAATTTTGAAATATTTGGTAATTGACAGATAGACCAATAAATGCATGTTATATCTGTATATGTATATTTAGTGAACATATTTATACATATTGCAATGTACATATATTAGTGTGTATATGAAAAAACCCATGAATTTACTATTTGGACACTTACAAAAGCATTGCCAACCCATGATACACACACACACACACACATAGCGAATTGATATTTGAAGATTCAGCATTCACAGTTTACATTAGGATTTAAGAACTCCAGGGAATATAATGTGGACAGTGTTAGTCATTCAGTCCTGTCTGACTCTTTGTGACCCGGTAGACTGAAGCCTTGGAGAAGGCAATGGCACCCCACTCCAGTACTCTCGCCTGGCAAATCCCATGGACGGAGGAGCCTGGTAGGCTGCAGTCCATGGGGTCGCTAAGAGTCAGACACGACTGAGTGACTTCACTTTGACTTTTCACTTTCATGCATTGGAGGAGGAAATGGCAACCCACTCCAGTGTTCTTGCCTGGAGAATCTCGTGGACAGAGGAGCCTGGTGGGCTGCTGTCTATGGGGTCGCACAGAGTCGGACACGACTGAAGTGACTTAGCAGCAGCAGACTGAAGCCTGCCAGGCTCCTCTGTCCATGGAGTTCTCCATGCATCAATACAGTATACTAACGCATATATATGGAATTTAGAAAGATGGTGACAATAACCCGGTGTACGAGACAGCAAAAGAGACACTGATGTATAGAACAGTCTTATGGACTCTGTGGGAGAGGGAGAGGGTGGGAAGATTTGGGAGAATGACATTGAAACATGTAAAATATCATGTAAGAAACGAGATGCCAGTCCAGGTTCGATACACGATATTGGATGCTTGGGGCTAGTGCACTGGGATGACCCAGAGGGATGGTATGGGGAGGGAGGAGGGAGGAGGGTTCAGGATGGGGAACACATGTATACCTGTGGCGGATTTATTTTGATATTTGGCAAAACTAATACAATTATGTAAAGTTTAAAAATAAAATAAAATTTTAAAAAATATCCGCATGTGAAAGTGAAAAAAAAAAAAGAATACTGGAGTGGGATGCCATTTCCTTCACCAGTGGATCTTCTTGACCCAGGGATTGAACCCGAATCTCCTGCATTGCAGGCATATTATTTATCTTCTGAGCCACCAGAGAAGCCCATCCAGGGCATGTAGGAACTTATAATTTTGCCAATTAATGGATTTTATTGGCACATTGCAGTTCTACTGTGTGTTAGCAAGTTGTTTACCTAAGCAGGGGTCAACTGCAACACAATTTTATGCTTTACTTTTCATTCCCTATTCTTTATATTATTCCTCATGCTATAAATTTTTTTTTTCCTGAAAAATAGCCATTAAGTAAGAGAAAGATACTAATAAAAATGTAGTTAAATTCAGTGTTAGATGTGCAGGGAAAAGACAAAGTGCTAATAAAGGAGCAAATCATTTATAACATAATTTTGTGTTTTTAAAATTTGAGGGATTCGAGAATGCCGATGGCTCACAAATGCATATAAAATACGTATTACCATTTCACTAAAGAAATTTAAGTATAAAGTAAGCAATTCTAATAGCAGAACAGAGTACATAAGGATTTTTGTTAAATTCATAAGGATTCTTACAATATAACTAAGGATGAGCCAATGACATTGAAGTCATATGAACACATAGTCATTTTTAAAACAGTGTTCTAATGCTGTGGTTGTAGTTGGAGGAGGCAGAGTTGTATCAGTAAATATTATTATTATTATTTGGTATCAGTAATTAGCACTAGTAAAAATACTCAATATCCTTTTCTGTCCTTTAAGTTGAGACTTTTTCAGGGTGCTTTAAACAATCATCCAAATGATAAAAGAAAAATACTACACATTATTATATTTTCTTTTTTAGTGTATTTAGTATTGCTTCCCTCTTCAAACATCTATAGCTTCCAGTTTCACTGAATTTTGCCATTATAAATAAAACATTTGGAAAATGATTTTTTCAGAATGATTTTTTTCTTGCATGAAAGTTTTAAGTTAAAATTTACTCCACTTTTATCACCTCACATGCAACTTACAGTTCAATAATTTTGTTTCACATGAGTTTTTAATAGCTGACCATGGTGCTTGAGTGAATGCTGACATCAGCTATAAAATGTTTGTGGGCCAATCAACATAGTCTTACAGATCATATATAAATCATGTAACATGTATACTTAACTTTGTCAGAACTTTGGCATAACTTTTAAATTCTCATTATCGGAGGACATATGAAATTTGGGAAAACATAAGAATTGTTTCTGGAACTTTCCAGTTCCCTCGGAAAATAATTGAGTGCTGATATACTTAGGATTCCAGAGTAAATTTTCCCCATCACAATCAACATTTTACAATGTCTGTAAGTGGTAATTCCTTTTCCTCAAAGTTTCTTTCACTTTATACTTAAGCAGGCAAGTTCCTTTTTCTCAAAGTTTCTTTACACTTAAGCAGGCAAGTATTAGAGTTTTTGAGGAGAGTTAGAGAGAGAAGGGGGGGCGAGGATTAATTATGCAGCCTACACATTTATTTTACATACATTGTTTAAGCCTCAGAGAACTGGGCTGGAAATTTTAATCATTTATTTGCAGAAACAGAGATCTTACAAAAACTTTTAAACTAATAAATTTGATAAATTAGCCTTTATAATATCTACTGTATAGTAGAATGGATAAACTACTGTATTTGGAGTTAAAAACATACACATATATTTTAGATTTAAGTTTTGGCTCTAGGCAATGTTCTTATGCTTGGACAAAAATGGAAAATCTTGTTCGTTGCAAAGCAGAAAGACACAGATCTTTCCTAAATAGCCCAGGGACATGCATGTTTATAAATATTTAATATTGCTGTTATGTCAATATAGCTAGGAGATATTTTTAGTTTCATTCGTTTCTCTCTATAGATGATCAAGCTTTTTAAGTATATTAGCCCGTTTTACTCCTTCTATCTGCTAAATTTATCAGTTCTTGTGAAAACTATTTGATACTTGTTTCCTTATATATTGGGTTTTTTATGAGTTGCACATAGGTTCACAATAGTTATGTCATCAAGTAATGTATATATTTATACATAATGCTTTTAACTCTGAATTCTGTTTGCTCTAATGGTACTACTTTTACTATATTATCTTTCTCTTGGTTAGTATCATTTTCCATTCCTCCATTTTAAAACTTCCTATGCGGCAGATGGTGACTGCAGCCATGAAATTAAAAGACGCTTACTCCTTGGAAGAAAAGTTATGACCAACCTAGACAGCATATTGAAAAGCAGAGACATTACTTTGCCAACAAAGGTCCGTCTAGTCAAGGCTATGGTTTTTCCAGTGGTCATGTATGGATGTAAGAGTTGGACTGTGAAGAAAGCTGAGCGCCAAAGAATTGATGCTTTTGAACTGTGGTGTTGGAGAAGATTCTTGAGAGTCCCTTGGACTGTAAGGAGATCCAACCAGTCCATTCTGAAGGAAATCAGCCCTGGGATTTCTTTGGAGGGAATGATGCTAAAGCTGAAACTCCAGTACTTTGGCCACCTCATGCGAAGAGTTGACTCATTAGAAAAGACTGTGATCCTGGGAGGGATTGGGGGCAGGAGGAGAAGGGGACGACAGAGGATGAGATGGCTGGATGGCATCACTGACTCGATGGATGTGAGTCTGAGTGAACTCCGGGAGTTGGTGATGGACAGGGAGGCCTGGCGTGCTGGGATTCATGGGGTCACAAAGAGTCGGACACGACTGAGCGACTGAACTGAACTGAACTGATGCCATTAAGTTCTAAACTTGAACTTGTAAATAGCTGAATTTTGTTTCTTTTTACTCAAGTTGAGAATATCTGCCTTTTAAATAGGTTTATCTTCCTTATATTTATAATGATTACATTAAAGAAATCTTTTTATTTCTTTATCATGTAAGTCTTTCACTTTGGACTCATTCCTTCTTTGCATAACATCCTTATTCTGCCCTTTCTAATACTGCTTTCAAAGTTATACTTTCTGTTCTATATATTTGAGTCAGTTTCTCAACGACAGTACAAACAACTTGTTGGGCTGTGTGATTCTTTGCTGTGAGAGCCTGTCCTGTGCATTGTAGGATGCTTCTGAACAGCATGACTGACCTCTACCTTCTCCTAGAGTTTGGGCAACCAAACGTGTCTCCAGCCATTGCCAAATACCCCACAGTGGGGAAACTCACTCCCATTTGAGGACCACTGTTTTAAAGGTTATCTGTCAATTGTCATGTGTACATATATCTTAACAAAGCTTAATGTCGCACTGCATCTTCTGCCCAGAGATGAGGACCTTAAAATGCTATATTTGAACCCCTTCCTTGTAGATTCAATTTCCCTTCTGGTAAAGTACTTTCTTCTGAAATGATACTCTCTGTACTCACTGGGTTTGTATCTGAAAAATATGTTTATTTTAGCTTTACTTTTAAATGACAGTTGAGATTGGTTTAGAAGGATGATGGTACTTTTCCTCAGCAATTAGGAGATATTACTCCAATTTTGTTTGGCATGTATCATTGCTCATGAGAAGTATGCTGATCATTACTTGTAAATGATTTGTATTCTCTAAGTTTTTACTATTTCTCATCATCTTTGATGTTCTGTAGCTTCCTTATGATATTCTATTCTATTTGTGGATTTGTTTTTAAATTCTACTTAGGATTTAAGAAGTGTTTTTAATCTGAGTATTCACTGTTCCCTCAACTCTGGAAAATTTTCCAACATCATCTCATCAAATATTACTTTCCCCTCATTTTATGGATTTTCTCCCAGAACTGCAGTAGAAATAAGTTGGATATCTTACTCTTTGCATCTCAACTTTCACATCTTATCCCTTTGACTGTGTTTTAGTATCAGTGATTACTTTATATTTATCTATCATTTTATCAATTTTTCTTTGGTACTGTCTAACATAGCTGCTTACACATCTGAGTTTTTAATGTTAATAAACTACATTATTTAATTCTAGACTTTACATTTTCATTCTTTATATTTGACTCCTCTCTTTTCCCCACAATGTTTATTCTTGAATTTTGGTTATATTATTTTCATCTCTGAAAATTGTAAACCTGCTTTTTAATATCTAAGATTTGCATAAAGGTATTGATGAGATGTGAATTTTCCCATTTTTATAGCTGCCGTTTCAGATTTTGGCAGTCTATTTCGTTTGAGTATGCTGAAATTTCTACAAATGGGCTCCTTGTCAATGGCAGTTATTTTTTGTACAGAGGATCGAGTGGCCTAAGATGTCGGAGTGTCCTTTTAGTTATTAGATAAATGTCTTGGCTTTTTGCTTCTTCAAAAATCATGTCCACAAGCTTGTGTTTTCTCTTTTTCTCAGTTATAATTATTCTTTCTGTGACCCACAGAGATTAGCTGCCTTTGCCATATCCTAAGGCATCAGGTACTCTCTCTTCCGTTAAGACAGATAAGACAACTCATGCAGATTCTTTTCTTAGGAACCTTAGTCCCATCTCTCAGACACAAAGCCCAAGGCCATCAGGAGCATCTTGGTGAAACTGTGTTAAAAATCCAGTCATTTAGACAGACGTTCAATCTAGATATGCTATGGGACGCTGCAGTTCTCAGTCACTCTTTGGTTAAGTTTCCTCTTATTTTCTGGCACCAGGGAGTGCTCATTTTTTTACTTTGGGGCTTGGGTTTGAATTTAAATTTTATTGGTTATATTTTATCAATATAACGTTAATATATAATTTCTATGTTAGAAGTTTTCCACTTCAGTTGAGTTTTCTGTATTGACTAGAACTCATTTAATTTTCTAATGTATCAATATTTCTTACTACTACTTTTGCTTCTATATTTTTAATTTTTTAAAAAAGAAACCATTATTTAATCCAATTTTACTTAGATCTTACTCTGTTCTCTCCTTGAAGCCTTCTACATCTGTTCCATAGAAACTGCCTCTTTTCATGTCCTACTGAGAATACAAAACCTGTTTTGAAAAACCCCTGCTAGTTCATACAGTTCCACGTAGTTCATACACTTTTCAGATGTCTGCACTTCATTTTTGCTTTAGGATGAAGTTCTTTCCTCTTTCATCTCCAGTACATTTTTTGTAAGTTCTACACTTTTTCTGGTTGACCTTCTAAATCCAGCCTCTACCCTCCTTCACCCTGTGGGCACTTGCTGTGAAACCAATATGTATGAACTCCATCAACAGACTGGAGAGTCTTCTGGCTTCCAGTTGAGTTCAACCAGGAGGAGCATCTGTAGGCAAAGAGAGGACAGAGAGAGAATAAGGTTGGAACAGTTATTTCCCTATCTTAATTCCTTCCAGGTTATTGACTTGGCACAGCACCCACGAGGGACCCTAGCATTGTAGCTACCTTCTTGAGATTCCAAGATCTGTTACCTGACTTCATCCCTTCAGACTTGGTGTAGAAATGGCTACTTGTGGTTGCTGCCTGGGAATCTGCACCATCCTTCCTTGTATCTCTACACCCTGCCCACACCTTGGTAGAACAATCCCTTTATTGAATTCTTTTCTTGTCTTAGTTTTTGTTTGTTATTTTCTGAGTCTTGATTTTAAAAGTTTAACTTCAGATTTTTGCTATTTTTTTCTCATTCTTTATAGGGAGATGATCTATTGAGAGCAGGCAAAATCCATGTGGAGTTTCCTTGGCCAGAGTCTTAAAATATGTTAGTCAGTTCTGTTTTTCATGTTTATAGCTTGAGTTTATTGTGTTCATATTATACGGCTTTGTTAGAATCAAATAAGAATTTATCCTATCCCATTGCCTAGCTCTCCAACATTCTTTTCTGTATTGCTTCATGCCAGCTGTGACACTCCTATTTAACTAGCCAAGCTACATTCTCCGTAGGAAGGGAATAGAATAACACTTCCTGGCATACATAATTCAGAAAAAGCTCTCTCTATATTTATTTGTCATGAAAATGGTCACTCAAGGGCTACTTCATCTAACTGAAGGTTTAAATCAAAGAGGAAGACTCCAAGCTGAAAAGGTTTAACTGGAAAAAGACATGCGGAAGCATTCTGCTTCCTCTGGGCCAAGTACCTCTTGTCAGACTAGCCCTTCTGGGATTGATAAAAACTATCAATTCTTGAAAAACACAAATAAAACTACTACTTGATAGCACTGAAGAGTAATAGAAACGTGTGGAAATTGGAGAAGAGATGATACTTGGAAGAAGGGAAAGGATTCTGGTGTTTCCTGTTTACAAAACATTTATGCTCCACCTCCAAGGATTGCTTAAACTGATGGAAAACGCACAGTGTTACTTGCTTAAAGAACCAGAAGACAGGATTCAGTGGGCAATTGCAACCACTGAAATATGAGGAGGAAAAACACCAGAAAAGGAGAAAATTAGAAAGAAGGAGCCTCAGATTCTGTGTGTAACTCTGCCCAAATCTCTGGAAGCTCAGCTAAAGCTGAAAGAACTGAACAGAGTTTTGAGAGGCTACCCACAGCAGGGAAACAGAGTTTGATATTTTGCCTTCAACCAAATAAACTGCTTGCTGTTAAAAAAAAAAAAAAAAAATGCAAGTATTTCCTTACTGAACTTATCAGTCCAGGGCAAAGCTTATCTGTGTAATGAGGGTTTCCTTCCCTTCAGTTCTGTTTCTTTCCCATTTTTGTTCCCTCACTTTCTACATCCCGCCTTCTGCCAACTCCTTGAGATATTTTCTTAAACCTCCATTCATCCTTCTACAAACCAGACAGAATCTCCTATTCCTTCTGCTACCTTGTTTTTCAGTCATTACTTACAAGGAACAAAAACACACTGAAAATAGCTCATCAATAAAAAAGAAGTTATTTAAAGTGAATAACCATTCAAAGCATAGAAATTCAAGACAGCTGAAAGAGGTCATGCAGAGGAAGCTGGGCCTAGTAACAAAGTCATCAGGTCTAGAAAAAGGAAGAAATTTCTCTTTCTAAAGCTACATGACTCTTTTGTCATTGCTTGTTTCTGCATCCAATATTGAAATCCTAACTAGAGCTCTCCACCCATAAGTCTACATGACTACTTGGCCTCCACTCCCAAAATGACTCATTCTTTGAGTCCAAATTGCAGGAAAAACCAAAAAGCAAAACCAAGAGAGCCACTTTTTGTATTGGCTGACTTTGAGTTCTGTTGCTAATTACCAGTCCCATCAGCAGCGGCTGGTGAGATACATTTGTTGAAGGGAAATGGGAAGATGGGTTACATCACCCCTACAGGAGTCCTCTGGGATGCAGAAGATTTTCTTAAAAGAAGGCATGCAAATGGTGTTGTCAAATATACTGCAACCTTTGCAATCAATAATTTATGATACCTTGGTATAGAACTTAATAACAATAGATAATTATTTTCATAATGGGGACACTGCCAGGATACTTGTTAAGCCAAAAATATTTCTTTTGCTGTCCTCAAAAGCAGAGTTGCATAGATCAAGGAAGTGGTCATTTTGATTGTCAAGGATCTTAAGCCATATGTTTTTCTAAAATTCACATAGCATATTTGATGTATTATCTAATTTTTCAGACCAATAGTGGTAGATGTTACAGGCTAATGCATTCTCTATTTGTATTAGTTTCCATCCAGGACCTCTAAATATTCTTTTGTCAGTTATCATATATATAATCCTTTTTTAAAACTGAAAAAGTAAAGTGTTAACACCTAGTGAAAGACTCTACGGGAACATAGGGACTACATCAAAATGTTAACAATGGTTATCTCTGTGAGTGATTTTCTTTTATTTAAAAAATTCTAAAATATTCTATAACTAATTGTATTGCTTTAATAATAGAAAAATTAACTTCATAAAAATTACGCATTCTAAGTGCACAGGGGTAAATATTTTTGTAAATGAGAACTGTGGGCATAAATAAGTGATTAAAGTCTTGTAAACATGTAAGTATGGTTGAGAAAAGCACAGAAGTAAAAACCAGCACAACTTAAAGAGAGTGCCATAAAATAGCAAATAACTTTAGAGCTACAAAAAAAAAAAAAGAAAGAAAGAAAAAATTGTCAACATAAAAGACAATAAAGGAAAGCTAGAAGCAGACTTTGACATTTACCTTTAAATACACGCAGTAGAATTTTGAGTAAAACTGCTACGACAACAAACATCCACTAAAAACTTCAGTTAAAAATTCTGAGAAGAATTTTTTCTTTTTTTGGCCTTGGTAACCTTTTCTAAAAAAACTTCCAGTGGTCTGACGAGGAGATGACAAATGCAGACAATATCCATGATAAGAATAAGAAAACATGAAGAAGTAAATACACTTCAAATTTGGTCACTTAATCAGATCATTGATTAATTTATTTATCTTTTCTCTTCTGTAAGTCTAGAGACCAGAAGGAGGGAAATCAAAGTAATAGTAGAGAAGTGATTTCTAAGTGTTAGTCTTGAAGCAACTGGGGCTGCCATTGATCAAGATTTTATATTTTCAGGAGAGAGAGAAAAATGAGAAAATAGTAAACTTCATGTTAAGGTAAATTTATTAAATTTACATGAGATTATGTCCTTAATATACTTTCATTATTAAAATATCCTTTCTTCTATGAAATGACGTAGGTAGTGGATGGTGATTACTAATATATTTCCAGCAAAATGAAAGAGCTATAAATGCTATATTTTCCCAAATTTTCTGAATCTGTTAGATCCAAGAGTTATAGAATTACAGCTTTAAACCATCATCAATGTACATAGTCTTTAAAGACAATAGTTCAATTGAGCAAGAAGATACACATCCACAAATAGGAATAGTACCATGCATTATGTGGTCAGATGATACGGTGAGTGGCACAGATGTGGGCTGGTAGGACCAGGAAGGTCTCAGGTGGTGGTGAGTCTGCCTTGTGATTTATACGCTGGGTGAGATGTTAAGAGATGATGGCAGAGAACAGAGCACTCTGGAAGAAGACAATGGGGTGATAAAGTTCAGAATACACAAGGGCCTATGAACTGAGTAGACATATTTGTGGACATGGCAAAAAATAAAATCAGATAGACAGGACTGATGAAGTTGAGAAAAATCATTCACTTCAAGATTGTGTTAGGGTTTTTTTTTATTATTAAGTAATGGCAATTATTTGGCAGTATTAAAACAAAGTGAGTGACTGTTTGAAATTATTACTGTTAAAGTTTTTTTTTCTATGTCTTTGGTGCTCTGATGTTTAAACTATGTATCTAGGTTTGAATTTATTATCATTTATTCAATTCTTGACATGTTGATCTTCTTGAACCTTTAACAAAAATTTGAGGAAGTTCTCAGTAATTTGAATATTATCTTTTGCCATTTTCTCTAAAATTTCAATCTTTAGCTCCTAAGAGATATATTAGAACACCTCATTCTGATTTGTGTCTCTGAATATAACACCTGGACTTGCCAAAGGACTCCAATCAGTGCTCAAATGGGTCTTGCTCTTTGAGAAGATGTTGCCCATCTGAGCAGTCTTGTCTTGATAACACTCAGCCCAAACCTAATATCTGATGTCTCAGGTCTGCTTTGTCTGCAGGTCTGGTGTCACCAACTTTCATGTTTTCTTTGGCTTCCCAGTATTTCTCTACCATGGACCAGTGACTTGCTCTATGTCCAGGAGACAAAAGTGAGGCCACCTTTGAAGTGGGATGGGAGACCTCTTGGAGGTGTGAGGATGATGATCCAGTCCTGAATCACTGCAGGCTCTAGGCTCACTCAAGGGATTGAATTCTTGGTCCTCTCCACCTTTAACATACTTTCTCCAGATAGCTTATGGCCTCATTCTTCAATTTTTTTCATTTTTATTCAAGTGCCATTCAATGAGATCTTTGATGAAAGCTATTTAAAATGGAAGCAAGGTTTTACGTCAGTTTCTTGATTTGCAGATAGTTTATATTTAACTCTCAAAACTGCATGAAATACACTCTGGTTATAAGAGGTTCGGGAGACTTTTTCTTCCACCTTTGATGAGCCAAAATTCCATGTTGTCTCCCTTTAATGGTGACTGAGCTTTCTCTCATTCTTTCTTTTACCGAGGGTAACATCTTTTAGGGATAGTGTAGTCGTAGCTTTACTGGGAATCTGTTTTCTAACTCTCTGTCTTGAGTGGATCCTTTGTCTTGTTTCTAACTCTGGGATGGGTTTATAAAGTGAAAGTTGCTCAGTTGTGTCTGACTCTTTGTGACCCCCTGGACTGTATGGTCCATGTAATTCTCCAGGCCAGAATACTGAAGTGGGTATCCTTTCCCCTCTCCAACCCAGGGATCGAACCCAGGTCTCCCATCTTGCAGGCGGATGGGTTTATAAAGCTCAAAGTTATTACTATGATTAATCAAACTCCCAAAGATACTTACTACCTTAGCTCACTGCTTATCACTATTGTTGCAATTGTTGTTACTGTTCAGTCACTCAGTCGTGTCCAACTCCTTGCGACCCCATGGACTGCAGTACACCAGGCTTCCCTGTCCTTCACTATCCCCCAGAGTTTGCTAACATCTGTCGCCATCCAATCATCTCATCCTCTGTTGCCCTCTTCTCCTCCTGCCTTCAATCTTTCCCAGTATCAGGGTCTTTTCCAATGAGTTGCCTTTTCTCATCAGGTGGCCAAAGTATTGGAGCTTCAGCTTCAGCATCAGTCCTTCTAACCAATATTTAGGATTGATTTCCTTTAGGATTAACTGGTTTGATCTCCTTGCTGTCCAAGGGACTCTCAAGAGTCTTCTCCAGCACCACAGTCCAAAAACATCAATTCTTGGGTGCTCAGCCTTCTTTATGGTCCAACTCTCATATCCATACATGACTACTGGAAAACCCATCAGTTTAATCCAGTTCAGTCATTCAGTTGTGTCTGACTCTTTGCAACCCCATGAATTGCAGCACGCCAGGCCTCCCTGTCCATCACCAACTCCCAGAGTTCACCCAAACTCATGTCCATCGAGTCAGTGATGCCATCCAGCCATCTCATCCTGTGTTGTCCCCTTCTCTGCATGCCCCCAATCCCTCCCAGCATCAGAGTCTTTTCCAATGAGTCAAATGTTCGCATGAGGTGGCCAAAGTACTGGAGTTTCAGCTTTAGCATCAGTCATCCCAAAGAACACCCAGGACTGATCTCCTTGCAGTCCAAATGACTCTCAAGAGTCTTCTCCAACACCACAGTTTAAAAGCATCAATTCTTCAGCCTTTGTTGGCTATAATGTCTCTGCTTTTAATACGTTGTCTAGGTCTTCATTTTAGTATTTGGGAATTTTTCCATTATATTCCTATGATCTCAGCTATATATTTATATAGATATTTACTACTATGTTACTTTTTCTCACACTTCTAGGAGGGATAATTAATTTTTTATCTAACATATCTCATTGCTGGAAATGAAAAATATAATCAGTGTGTTAAAATATTGACAATGGTACAAGATAAGATTAGAAATATACCTGTGGTGGATTCATTTTGATATATGGCAAAACCAATACAATATTGTAAAGTTAAAAAATAAAATAAATTTAAAAAATATATAAAAGCTTAGTAGTGTATCAGTTAGAAGGCTAGTACAAAGCACTTCTTTTAAAGACTATTTTTTTAGAGTACTTTCAGGTTTACAACAAAATCCAGAGGAAGGATTTCTCATATGCCCTCTGCCACCACACATGCATAGTGCTCCCAGTTTCAACATCATAGAATGGTATGTTGCTTCACCAAGGGTGAACTTACACTGACACATACAATCACTCAAAGTCCACAGTTTGCCTTAAGTTTCACTCTTGTTTTTGTATATTCGTGCATTTGTGCATAATGACATATGTGCTCAGTTGCTCAGTCTTGTTGACTCTTTGTGACCCCATGGACTGTAACCCACTAGGCTCCTCTGGAATGGGTTGCCCTTTCCTACTCCAGGGGGTCTTTCTGACCCAGTGATCAAACCCACATCTCCTGCATTGGCAGGTGAATTCTTTACCACTGAGCCACTTGGGAAGCCCTGATAATGGTATTATAACATCATTCAAATTAATTTCACTGCCCTAAAGCTCCTGTTTGTTCTGCCTACTCATGTTCCCCTGTTCCCATCACCCGTGGAAACCACTAGTCTTTTTGCCATCTCCATACTTTTGCTTTTCCAGGATGTCATATAACTGGAATCATAAATCATCTAACCTTTTCAGATTGGCTTCTTTCACTCAGTAATATGCATTTATGTTTCCTTTCATGGCTTGATATATATATATATGTATATTTTACTGATGAATATTTCATTGCCTGTGTGTACCATTCACACACTGAAGGATAGACTGGTTATTTTGGCAGTTTTGGCAATTATGAATAAAGCTGCTATAAACTTCTGTGTGTAAAATGGATAACCAACAAAGACCTACTGAATAGCACATGAAACTTTATTCGATGTACATGTCAGCCTGGATGGGACGAGGATTTGGGGGAGAATACATGTATCCATGTATATGGATACATGTATATATATGGCTGAGTTCCTTCACTGTTCACCTGAAAGTATCACAAAATTATTAATTGGCTATACCCCAATACGAAATAAAAAGTTTAAAGTTAGAAAAAATAAATATCTGTGTGTCGTTTTTTTATGCATTTAGGTTTCAACTCCTATAGAATTCCTAATACAAGCAGATGTGTTTGGTGGACTGTTTGGTAAAATGCGTCAGGTTTTAAAAGAAACTGCCAAGCTGTCTTCCAAAATAGTTGTGCCGTTTTACATTCCCACCAGCCAAGTATGAGAGTTCCTGTTGCTCCTTATCCTCACCAGAATTCCATACTGTCAGTGTTCCAGAATTTGGCCTTTCTAAATAGGAGTGTAGTGATTATGATAAATTTTTGACTTGACCAAATAAGTTATGTTTTAAGGCAGAATAAGAAGATTTAAACAAACTTCCCTACTTGTTTGGACCTCCCCTCTCCATCCCTAATGTGCCGTGTGCATTTGTGCTGCCACATTAACCAGAGTTCTCCAAAGACAGGCGTGACTGCCAAACTGCAACACTTGTTTTTCCCCTTTCTTCTGATGCTAACAATATAACTTCTCAGAAGAAAAGCATCCTTTCCCAACTCTGTGAGGGGTCATGGTGACTTGTTGCTTGCTTTGTACATGCTTACCTGGACTATGTATCCTTGGCCAACTTTATGTAAAATATCAATGCTGTTTTGATGTACAGTCTTTGCCTTGAAAATGTATGTGACTGTGCCTTCAACTTCTAATGGTTAGAAGAGTTGTCAGGCCTTTCTGAGAATTTGTTTTGCAGTTTATAACCCTCAATTTGGCTCGAATAAAATCCATTTGTTTTCTTTATTTTTAATGAATTTTCATCAACAGATTTAACAATTTTACATGTTTAGTCATAAATTAGAAGAGATTTTGATAATTCAGAAATGTTGTGTACTGAGTGAGTATGAAGTGGTGGAGGAAACATGAAGCCAAAGCAGGAATAATTTGGGAGCTGGGAGGTAAGCAGTTGAATAAAAAGCATCACTCTATATTGTCACCCTGTTTATTTAATTTATATGCAGAGTACATCATGAGAAACACTGGACTGAAAGAAACACAAGCTGGAATCAAGATTGCCGGGAGAAATATCAATAACCTCAGATATGCAGATGACACCACCCTTATGGCAGAAAGTGAAGAGGGACTAAAAAGCCTCTTGATGAAAGTGAAAGTGGAGAGTGAAAAAGTTGGCTTGAGGCTCAACATTCAGAAAACGAAGATCATGGCATCCAGTCCCACCACTTCATGGGAAATAGATGGGGAAACAGTGGAAACAGTGTCAGACTTTATTTTTCTGGGCTCCAAAATCACTACAGATGGTGACTGCAGCCATGAAATTAAAAGACGCTTACTCCTTGGAAGGAAAGTTATGACCAACCTAGATAGCATATTCAAAAGCAGAGACATTACTTTGCCAACAAACGTCCGTCTAGTCAAGGCTATGGTTTTTCCTGCGGTCATGTATGGATGTGAGAGTTGAACTGTGAAGAAGGCTGAGCACCGAAGAATTGCTGCTTTTGAACTGTGGTGTTGGAGAAGACTCTTGAGAGTCCCTTGGACTGCAAGGAGATCCAACCAGTGCATTCTGAAGGAGATCAGCCCTGGGATTTCTTTGGAAGGAATGATGCTAAAGCTGAAACTCCGGTACTTTGGCCAGCTCATGCGAAGAGTTGATTCATTAGAAAAGACCCTGATGCTGGGAGAGATTGGGGGCAGGAGGAGAAGGGGACGACAGAGGATGAGATGGCTGGATGGCATCACTGACTCGATGGATGTGAGTCTGGGTGAATTCCGGGAGTTGGTGATGGACAGGGAGGCCTGGCGTGCTGTGATTCATGGGGTCGCAAAGAGTCGGACACGACTGAGTGACTGATCTGATCTGATCTGATTATCTGAAGAAGTAAACACATGACTTTGACTTTCACAGAAGAGGGCAAGGGGAAGATGTCTTTACCAAGTTTGAAATACCAAGAGCAGATTTATATCTTCTCTTAGGACAGAGGAGCCTGGAGGCTACAGTCTATGGGGTCACAAAGAGTCTGACACAACTGAGTGACACTTTCTTAAAACTTAGATAGGAGCTTTCTACTTCTATAAACATTAAATAAATATTACAGAAGAATCCAAAAACTGACTGTTGTTGCCATTTTTCAGTAGATAAGTTGTGTCTGATTCTGTGACCCCCATGGACTGAAGAACACCAGGCTGCCTTGTCATTCACCATCTCCTGGAGTTTGATCAAATTCATGTCCACTGAGTTGGTGATCTTACCATCTCATCCTCTGTTTCCCCTTCTCCTCTTGCCTTCAATCTTTCCCAGCATCAGTGTCTTTTCCAATGAGTCGGCTCTTCACGTCATGTGGCCAAAATATTGGAGATTGAGCTTCAGCATCAGCATCAGTCCTTCCAATGAATATTCAGGCTTGATTTCCTTTAGGATTGACTAGTTTGATCTCTTTGCAGTCCAAGGGACTCTCAAGAGTCTTCTCCAGCACCACAGTTAGAAAGCATCAATTTTTCAGCACTCAGCCTTCCTTATGGTCCAACTCTCAGATTTATACATGCCTACTAGAAAAACTATAGCTTTTACTATATGGACATTTGTTAGTAAAGTGATTAAAGCCTTTTGATACACTGTTTGGTTTGTCATAGCTTTTCTTCCAAGGAACAAGTGTCTTTGAATTTCATGGCTGTAGTCATTGTCTGCAATGATTTTGGATCCCATGAAAATAAAATCTGTCACTGCTTCCAACATCTTATGGTACCAAGAAAATATGAAAGTATCCTAGTGAGATACCACTGCCAGCAAGAGTCAGTCTAAGGAAAGGGGAGGTACTCTGGATAGTTTAGTAGGTTACAGGTCCTTGAGCAGTGACCGAACTCATTAGGAATTTCACATTTTCACAAATATAATGTCATGTCCATGGTTATAGTTCCATTAGCTATTCCATTGACTAGATGATTGTATGCCTTAAGTTACTTGTGTTAAAAAGTAATATATTACTTAGTGAAATTTATTTTCAAAGTGTCGAATGCATGAAGCAATTTTGAATCTAGATTATGTGACAGGTGTTTGGGGTAAGCATTGTAATTCTGTCACAAAATTGCAAAATGGAAGCAATCTTGTCTTTGTAAAATATAGCTCTTCTATGCCCACTTATTTGAAAATAAAGCTGCTTTCATGAAAACAATGTCAACACCCTCATGACATGTCATTGACAGACAACTTTCTATCGCAAGAATAAAGTGCTAAGAGTCAAGAGGGCAGGTAGAATTTTTCTCTTGACTTTTCTTTTCTGCTACATGGTTTAATCTACAGGGATTTAAAATTGTTAGCATATGGTGTGTGAATAAACTACTAATGTTCATTAAACACCCACCAATTAGTTAACACGTTACAAAGCTGAAGGAAGTTCAAGAGATTTTCTTGTTCAGGACATTTAGGCAGATGAATATCTAAATCAGAAATACCCAACTATTTGACAGGATCAGTTCATTAATCAAGTAGCTGGTATGGCACAGTGTAACAGCATCACAGATTATAGCCTTCAACACTGGGTATGAGGTCTGATTGGAAATTGCTACCATATATCTCTCTTTCCTTTTTACAGTTTTCAGGTAGCTATCCACTTTTTCTCTTGTTTCTGATTTGCAGTATAAGTAACTCCCACAAATAATTTGGGGCTTCATCAAAACCACAACCTGTCTGAAGGTGTTATAGAGCTTCTCAGAATCCAGGAGTTGGTTCATTATCTTTAGAGATGGAAGTTTATTGATGTGAGTCCACCACTCTGCATGTGGTGATACTCTTGGTATGTGTGCCAATTTTTAATCTTGGTGGTGTGAGAGACTGAAGGAAAATACTAAGGGGCAGCAGAGCCAGCAGGACTTTGAGCAATCCTATGAGGTTTAAGAAACAAAAGTAGATGTATATAGACCTGTGACGGAGGCCAGGGCTTGAGGCTCCAAGATTTGGGAGACAAATAGGGTATAAAGAAAATGTTTTAGAAGTGGTGAAAGAGGAATGGGCTATTTCTCCTCTAAGTATTTGTTCATTTATAAGCCCAGAGGGCAAGATATCCAAAATTAAGCAAAAAATAAAAATCAAGCAAAGATTTCAGTAGTCTCCCTTCTTTGCTGGGGAGACAGAAATTGTAGGAAAGAATATCCCAAATGGAAAAAAATAACCTTGGTTTACATTAAAGGCTCTCAACAAGGAACCTCTGGGAAGAGGGGTAGTTGTTTTACATGCTAGGAGACAGAGTTCAAACCTTGTAATGTCTGAAAAACAGCATCATGTCACCTAGATTGAGACAATCTGCCAGCACTCTGGCTGGCTGTCAGAAAATGAGCGTTAAGTCTCTGGAGGCAGATATTGTGATCCAGAGCCTCTCACATTTTTCATGCACAATGACTGAATATCAAAAAAAATTACCAAGCGTACCAAGAATTATGTCCAAGAGAAAATGATAAACAATAGCAATCAGTCGTATGGTTGATGCAGGCTATTGCAATAGAAAACTAAGACTTGAAATTTATGGTAATTAACACGTTCAAGATAATAGAGGGTGAGACAGGCGATTCAACCAGTGATCTGAAATCCACAAAAGGAAATTGTAGCACTAAACATATAATTTAAAATAAAAATGCAATAGATGTGTTTAATAGCAGATTGACACATCTGACAAAAGGATGTATGTCTAAAAAGACAAGAAAGACTGAAGCACAGAAAGCAAAAGAAAGGAAATATAAAAGATACCAAAAGACACATTGGAAAGTTTCTATATATGTAATTTTTATGATAGAAGGAAACTGAATGGAGCAGAAGCAAGATTGGAAGACCAAATGATTGAGAATATTTCAAAAGTGATGTGAATAATCAGGCTAAAGGTTCATTAAGAACTATGAACATAAGCATGGATAAAATGGAAACACCAACCAACCGAAAAACATGCAACTGCATCATAGTAAAAGTGTTGCAAACTAAGATTGGGGAAAAATATAAAGAACAGAGAAACCCAAGACAAAACATATATTAACCTTCACAAGATTAATAATAAAATTAATGGCTGACTTCTCATATGGATAAACACAAGTCAGACAATGGAATGGTATCTTTAAAATGTTGAAAGAAAGAAAATTGCCAATCCAAAACTTTTCCTTAGTGAAAAGTTTCTTCAAAAATAGAGGTAAAATAAAAATGCTTGTAGGTAATGATTCTGAGAATTCTGCACTTGGAGGGCAGCACTATAAGAAATGTTAAAGGGTTTGATACTAAACAGAAATGATTCCAAATAGAAATATGGAAATCAGGAAGGAATGAAAAGCAACAAAATGGTAGCTATAAGTAACTCCAAGCAATTATTCATCATGCAAAGCAACAACAATCCTGATTTCCCAGGAAGATTACCATAATTTTTAACTTAATATTTAATAAATACTTTTCAGAAGCACATCTTTTCTTTCCATCTAATGTTCTCTTTCCTTTGAGCTATGGAAAATCTACTTCTAATAGTGAATGATGAGATGTCATTTAGGTTTATTTTAATCTCATTTTATTTTTGTTAACATGTATGGTGGCCGCCCTATCCTAGACCTTTCCCCGACCCCTTGACTGTTCCCTTTGTCAGATTTAAATTTTGAGAAAAGCCATTGTAGGCAGCAGACCTTTGACAATTCTGGTGCCTAGATTGTATTTATCTTATTTTGTCTGGCTGTCCTTTTTTCTTTGCTTTGTTTTGTTTTTGGTAACTGCTTTATCCATATAACCTCTCTGTCAAGGAAAGTTCCCACGGCTCCTTTTCTTTCTTTTGCCTACCCACCTGTTTTTTTTAATGACTACATGTCCCAAGCTAATGTTTGTTCACACCTTTATCATTTATGTACCCAGATACTTATAGGCTTTGAATGACAAGTTTAAAAACTACTTCCCATGTAAGAAACAGAAATTAAAAAAAAAAATATTTTGTGACAAGAACCACTCTGAACTAGAGATAGACACTGAAAAAAAGACAGGGTCTCAGTGTTTTATTGATTTTAAATATATGCACCTTACTTATAGCCATAGGTGCTATTATCATTCAAATTTTGGACATGCTTAGTCAAGAACTACACAGAGTCTGCCTGGAATATGGCATGTCATTCAGCAGCCCAATGATTTATTGTCATTTCAAATGGATATTCTTTAAATGTTTGTTTAATATTTATTTAGTAGGGACAGGAAGGGGCCTACTTTTAATGAACTGCCTATCTAGTATGTCTAAACTATATAATTTAATTTATGTACTGCTGCTGCTGCTGCTAAGTTGCATCAGTCGTGTCCAACTCTGTGCGACCCCATAGACGGCAGCCCAACAGGCTCCTCTGTCCCTGGGATTCTCCAGGCAAGAATACTGGAGTGGGTTGCCATTTCCTTCTCCAATGCATGAAAGTGAAAAGTGAAAGTGAAGTCATTCAGTCGTGTCTGACTCTTAGCGACCCCACAGACTGTAGCCTACCAGGCTCCTCTGTCCATGCGATTCTCCAGGCAAGAGTACTGGAGTGGGGTGCCATTGCCTTCTCTGAATTTAGGTACAATATGTTACATAATATTGCATTTTACTTGGAATTATTCTTTATTTACAATCCTTCTGTTACTCATGGCTTATATGGTATTAGTCACTCAATCACTATGGCTAGAGGTAATCACAAGGTTATCAGATCAGATCAGATCCGTCACTCAGTGGTGTCCGACTCTTTGTGACCCCATGAATCGCAGCACGTCAGGCCTCCCTGTACATCACCAACTCCCGGAGTTCACTCAGACTCACATCCATCGAGTCAGTGATGCCTGACTCTGTCGTCCCCTTCTCCTCTTGCCCCCAAACCCTCCCAGCATCAGAGTCTTTTCCAATGAGTCAACTCTTCGCATGAGCTGGCCAAAGTACTGGAGTTTCAGCTTTAGCATCATTCCTTCCAAAGAAATCCCAGGGCTGATCTCCTTCAGAGTGCACTGGTTGGATCTCCTTGCAGTCCAAGGGACTCTCAAGAGTCTTCTCCAACACCACAGTTCAAAAGCATCAATTCTTCGGTGCTCAGCCTTCTTCACAGTTCAACTCTCACATCCATACGTGACCACAGGAAAAACCATAGCCTTGACCAGATGAACCTTTGTTGGCAAAGTAATGTCTCTGCTTTTGAATATGCTATCAAGGTTGGTCATAACTTTCCTTCCAAGGAGTAAGCATCTTTTAATTTCATGGCTGCAGTCACCATCTGTAATGATTTTGGAGCCCAGAAAAATAAAGTCTGACACTGTTTCCACTGTTTCCCCATCTATTTGCAATGAAGTGATGGGACCGGATACCATGATCTTCGTTTTCTGAATATTGAGCTTTAAGCCAACTTTTTCACTCTTCTCTTTCACTTTCATCAAGAGCCGTTTTAGTTCCTCTTCACTTTCTGCCATAAGGGTGGTGTCATCTGCATATCTGAGGTGATTGATATTTCTCCCAGCAATCTTGATTCCAGTTTGTGTTTCTTCCAGCCCAGCGTTTCTCATGATGTACTCTGCATATAAGTTAAATAAACAGGGTGACGATATACAGCCTTGACGTATTCCTTTTCCTGTTTGGAACCAGTCTGTTGTTCCATGTCCAGTTCTAACTGCTGCTTCCTGACCTGCATACAGATTTCTCGAGAGGCAGATCAGGTGGTCTGGTATTCCCATCTCTTTCAGAATTTTCCACAGTTTATTGTGATCCACACAGTCAAAGGCTTTGGCATAGTCAATAAAGCAGAAATAGATGTTTTTCTGGAACTCTCTTGCTTTTTCCATGATCCAGCGGATGTTGGCAATTTGGTCTCTGGTTCCTCTGCCTTTTCTAAAACCAGCTTGAATATCAGGAAGTTCATGGTTCACATACTGCTGAAGCCTGGCTTGGAGAATTTTGAGCATTACTTTACTAGCGTGTGAGATGAGTGCAATTGTGCAGTAGTTTGAGCATTCTTTGGCATTGCCTTTTTTTGGGATTGGAATGAAAACTGACCTTTTCCAGTCCCGTGGCCACTGCTGAGTTTTCCATAGTCTTACTCAAAAATGCATTTTAAAATCCTTTCTGCTTATTTTCATGGTGGAAAAAAAAAATGTTTCCTACTTCTTTCCAGTGATTTCCCTCTTTCTTTTCTTATTTTTATTGAGATGCAATTGACATGTAGTATTGTGTACATTTAAGGTATACATTTATACATTGCAATACAATTACCATCACATTATTTGCTAACAGCTCTATCAGGTCACATAATTATCATTTCTTCTCTGTGGTGAGAACAATTATGATCTAGTCTCAACAACTTTGAAGTTTGTAATACAATATTGCTGACAATGATTATTGTGCTGTGCATGGACATCCAGAACAAATTTTAACACTAGTTATAAGTTTGTACCCTTAAAAACATCTCCCCAGTTGTGTCATAAAAGTCCCTGAACCCGTTGCCATTCTAGAAGGTACACAGAATGTTCAGAACTGAGATGATGAAACCTGCTTCTGGTCATTGCACTGTGTCTCTGTGATTTTGGTTGGAAGTTTCTGCTGACAGTGACTATGCCATGTTAGGGGCCTCTCAGCTGTCTGGTCTCTGAGTTGAGGGTAGGCTTGTCAGCAGTTGGAATGCATGTAAAGCAAGCTGGCTGTCAAAGAGCAGAACCTCTCAAGCAAGATAGGGTGGCACTAATGAGGCTTGTTCTGAAACCGGTGTCCACTTCAGGGCACTGTCTACATCAGCGAGAGTGTAACCAAATTACGTTCTGGCAGTTATATCAGGAATTCTGTCTGGAAAGTCCAGTGAATTGGCACCAATGCCTGATTTCCTGCAATGGAGCTGTCGCACACTTTATTGGAGTGGCCTTTTTTTAGGTATTAATATGAGTTTCCCTGGTGGCTCAAATGGTAAAGAATCTGCCTACAATGGAAGAGACCTGGGTTCGATCCCCAGGTCAGAAAGACCTCTTGGAGAAGGAAACCACTCCAGTACTCTTGCCTAGAGAATCCCATGGACAGGAGGAGCCTGGCGAGTTACAGTCCATGGGGTCGCAAGAGTCAGACATGAATGAGAGACTAACACTTTAGGTATTAATAGCTTCCTGGCTTGCGGCTCAGTTGTGTTTTCCAGTCTAACTCTATTGATACTGCAACCAGCAGAATCTGCACCTTTCCCTTTCCAAGCCATCTCTTCCAAGGTTTTTATATATATATATATATATATGTTTGTAATTTTGAACATTTTTTTTTTTTTGCCATTTAGTATATCTTTCATGAGCATTTTAAATTAGATGATATTTCAAACCATGCCAACATGTAAAATGGGCCTAACTGGAATTGTTTTTCAATACTTATGGTGCTTCTCACGTACCATTTCTTCAGGAGAAGCAAACCTCAACATATCTTAGGGTTAAATTCCATAATTCCAATGCAAGTTCATGATGTTACATCTATACCATATTTTACAATTTATAAGAGTTTTCCATTGTGGAAACAATCCAGGCAGTGAACCGCAAACAGTAGGGGAAGAAGGATCAGAGGGCTCTGCACAGGGATGTCTTTTCTTTTCAATCTCTAATATTTACTCTGAAAAACAGGGATAAATTTATGCATTATCTTGTCTACTTTATATGAGAAATTTGTGTTCTTCCTAGGGATGGATGTGTGTGTGTGTGTGATAGCATTGTGTGTGAAATAATTACTTTAAGTTAAGGATCTATTTTGTTCCCTTTTGGTTTTGCATCACAGTTTAGTATTTTCTGGCATTCATCAAACTTTAAATGATACCATGTCCATAATTACTTATTTCTAATTTCTAAGTTATTCTCTTGACCACATTGATTGTGGAAAAATGACATAAGGAGAAATACATTTCACTTCACTGTCAATCCATTTAATATATTTAAAAATATTTTTAGTACATGTTTATCCAATTTACACCATTTTTATGAAGATGGGATTATTTATATTATTATTTCCCCATTAAATCTGTCTTGAACACTTAAAAGACTAGCTAATTTAAAATATTTCATTTTTGACAGATTCAAGATGTTTCACATTCATAGTATATCACATGAGATTAAGATGTTTTGGTATTTTTGTTCTGTGGAGAAATACTGAGTTAAGAAATACTATAGAGTTCATTGGAGAAGGCAATGGCAACCCATTCCAGTACTCTTGCCTAGAAAATCCCATGGACGGAGGAGCCTGGTAGGCTGCAGTCCATGGGGTCACAAAGAGTCGGACACAACTGAACGACTTCACTTTCACTTTTCACTTTCATGCGTTGGAGAAGGAAATGGTGGCCCACTCCAGTGTTCTTGCCTGGAGAATCCCAGGGACGGGGGAGCCTAGTGGGCTGCTGTCTATGGGGTTGCGCAGAGTCGGACACGACTGGGGCAACTTGGCAGCATACAGTTCATAAGATGACTCATAATTAAACTGTGTCAAGATCGAATATCCCATAGTTGATTGTATTTAATAGCCTAGTATTATTGGGAAGGTTGGATTGCTAACCTTTTTTTAACTTCAGAAGTATTTTTCTTCTAAGTGTTAACATATTAAAAATGAATAAAATATCAAATAAAACTTTAACAAAATATTTTCATCTTTCCCAATGTGTTGAGAATCTAGCATTTATTAGTACACAAAATTAAGATAAAAATATTCTAAGGACTAAATAATGAAAATACTAAAATTTGTCCATAATGTTAAAAGTAAAAATAAATCATTCAAATCTATATAAACACATTGAAAAGGGGTTTGAATACTTGTAAAACTCCTTTTAGGCAAAGGGATTTTCAGAAAAATGGCTTTAGGAAACAGTCTATTTTTGTAGCTGTATCCTTAAAATCTCTAAATCTATCATAAAATTTATTCACACATATGTAAATGTTTTGCATTACTATTCATAAAAATATTTTTATCCTCCAACACATTCCTAAGTATAAATAGATAGGAATAAATATAAATACAATGTACACATATGTTTATATATGTGCATACATTATACCTACATGCATGCATATCCATTATCCATTATCACAGTAATATTGTATAACAAACAACTAGGACACCTTAGAAAGGAATAAAATGACATACATTTATTTATCTCACACTGACATGCTCAGGTGCTCTTGGCTGGCCTGGCTGGTGCACCTGCAGTCAGCTGGAGTGACAAGGCTGCTCTGCTGATGGAAGCTGGCCCTCTTGCACCACTAAGGATGGACTGGTTTGGACTGATGTAGGATGTCTGGGCTGAAATGACTAGGGTGATGTGGTCCTGCTACATTGACTTGCAACCACCAGCAGACTAGCCTGGTTGTGTTCATAGCTGGTAGAAGTACAAGAGCAATAACAGACACATGTGTGCTTTTTTTTCCATCCCACCTTGCACCATCACTGCTAGCCTCCCGCTAAGGAAAGCAAAATCACATAGCTGAATTAAAAATCAAGGGGTAGAGAAATATACTTCATCTTTGTTTGAGGGAAGACATGCAAAGTCATGTAGCAAGAGTGTGACTGAAAGGAGAAGTGAACAGTTGGAAGTAGTAATGCAATCTATATATTGAAACTTTTATATTTAGGTTTTTAAATGAGACTTGTCTTGATAGAATTAGGAGTCTTTTGAACTAGAAATCAGTCAAGGACTATCTATAATTAATAAAAGAAAGGTCTTGAAATTTTCTCTAATACTAAAGATAACAGTTTTGCTTTGACAGATATTTTAGTCAAAATTAAATATTTCTTTTAATTATAAATAAGATTCCATTATTGAAGGTGGAATTGAGTATGTCCTTTTAGGATCTGAAAGCACATGGTAAAAGAGTGGGGAGGAAAATCGTGGGCATGATGTGTGTGACTACCTTCTAGAATTCTGTGACATTGCGTTTTCTCTCTGCTTGTAATATGTCTTGTACTTCTCTTCTTTCCGCATGTTCCGACATCATAAAAACACTTAATGGCACTTAAGCTGCATCAGAGCAAAGAAAACAAATGAGCAAGCTGAAACAAATGGATTTCACTTCCAAATTCAAAGCATGAGACTGTGAAAAAAAAAAAAAATCCCAAGGGTTTGGAAACTAGTCCTGGCAGTCAGCCACTTAAAGGGGATTTTATGCCCATATAAGATATACCAGAATGGGAGGGAAAGAAAAGTAGAGATCAAAGCTGTGGAGTCTAAATCATGAAACTAGGAAGATGGAATACAATCGAGAGAAGCTAGAGACTTGGTTTCTCAGAACAAAGGAGCTTGTCTCACCCTTCTGATGCTTGTTATTTCTAAATATTTGTAGGCTTGACGGGCAGTGCTACAATTATCCCTCCTGGTTATTAAATCCACTCTGTATTAGTAATACTTTTGGAAACCTTATGTGCTAAGTTGCTTCCCTGTGGAAAAATAAGCTTTTTTTCCTTAATGATTGCTTAAGAAAGAATAAATGAAAAATGAAGTATTAAAAAATCTATCTGGAGTATGACTTCATTTTAAAGAAGGATGTTTTAGGAGACAAGAGAAAAATAAATTACTGTTAAAAACAAAGGAGAAAACTCCTATAAATCTCCTGTAAATTGTAAACATGTAAAACAAAAAGCTCTATTTTGACTGCTGGAATATTTTGTACTCAATTGTAACCATGAAAAAGTTTCTAATGAGTTGGTCTAAATCATTTATGCTTGGGGTTGTTCTTAGATCCATACAGTTATTTTAGGAAAGAGAGAAAAGTCAAGGGACCAATAGAGAACAGAGATAACATAAACCTGAATTTGCTAGCACATGCTTTTAAAATCCACAGTGCCTATGATTTAAAAACTACCTTCAACAATTGCTGAGGTAATTCATTCCACTATCAGAGTACCTTAACATTTTTGAGATAAGGATCCCTTGAGAGGCTAATCTGAGCTCTCCTTCCCTGGAACATTCAGAAACCAGAATTTTAGATCCATTCTGTAAAAAGGAAGTGGTAATTTGTAATTCTATTGAAAATATTATAACCTTGTTGAGTTTTAAAATATAAAAGTCATGCATAATGTTAATTATAAATGAGATGACCAAGTGGAGAATTTTTACCATCTAATATTAACTATAATATTATTGATAAATTGGTATAATGCTCCATAATTAAAGTATTTTAAGAGCATTATGTGAGTTGACCCTCACATAATAATTATTATTTTTATTATCATTATCAACATAATGATCATTATTATTACTTTATGAAATCTTAAACAATTTCTTCAAAATTGCTTTCATATACACTTTTTACACATTATATCACATTTTTCTGGGCAGTGCATTTCATTTTTCTCATCTGCAAAATATGTTTAATAGTTCCTACCTCACAAAGAAAAGAGTTCATTGAGATAATAATACACATGAACCCTTAGAGTAATTCATGGCATAGAGCAAATGATTGATAAATATAATTCATTATCATCATAATGAATATATATTTAAACAGAATTTAGATGTCAATAGTTTAACAGGAACTTGATCCATAAAAAAAGTGCTAAGAGTAAATTAAAAGCCTAGAAATTTCCTAGATAGTCTAGGATCAGTACATATTTATCCTCATGACTTCTATGTAAATATATACATTGCTGAAATTGACCCTGAAAATCACGTGGTTTTAATAGAAGATTAGACTGTATTTAACTATTTTAAGTGAGTGTTATGAAACTAGGGTCCACTTAATTTTGGATCCCCAGTAAATTGGAGTATTTCTTCTTTTAAGCCTTGGAGACAATAATAGGAGAGTATGTTCACAATTAAGCAAGTTGTCTTCAGAAAGTGACTTTATACGAGGGTGCCTTGTGTCACCAGGCTCAGTTTCTGAGAAAGAGTTACACAGGGTACAGTAACAGGCTGTAGATACACAGGCTTTAGATTTGTAAGAGCTTCCAATCTGAGCCGTAAAGGCCTTTCCTTTCCTGGTGATCTAAACAGAACATGACCTCTTTGAAACTCTACCTTAATGTATCTCATTGCTTCTTCATCTTTGATATACAGGATTTTCTATGCGTGGAAGACACGCTTCTACTTAATACAGAAAGAGCAAGCAAGAATAAGAATCCTGTCAGGATGGATAACTTTCACATTTTGTCTGTAACTATGGTCTCTATGGGCTTCCCAGGTGGGCTCAGTGGTAAAGAATTTGCCTGCCAATGCAGGAGATGCGGGTTCAATCAGTGGTTTGGGAAGATCGTTTGCAGAAGCAAATGGCAACCCACTTCAGTATTCTTGCCTGGGAAATCCCATGACCAGAGAAGCCTAGTGGGCTACAGTTCATGGGGTCACAAAGAGTTGGACCCTATCTAAAGACTAAACAACAACAACGGTGGTTTTGTAATTAGTTAGTCTTAATCCCAGAGCCAAAGGAAATTAAGATTCATCCAGTCTTTTTGCCATTGTGTCTCCATTAATTTCTTGGGTAGCTGAAATTTACTCTTGAGTGGTTTCTTCAAAAGCATTCAAAGGCATTATATATTCTAAGTTCTTGCAGGTTTAGTTTGTTGTTTTCATTCTTACATAAGAATTTGGGAAGTTATAAAATCTCATCCCTTTGAAAACACTGGAGGCATTCCTCCACTGTCTTCCAGTCTTCCTGTGGAAACTCTGGAGACTAGCCTGATGTTTTACCACTTATCTGTAACTTGATTTTTATACTTGTACTTTTAAAGGACTCTTTTATTATCTTGGAAGTCAAGTGATTTTACTGTTCTGTAATAAAATTAGATGTTCTATATCCATTTTCCCCTTTGGCATATGCTATCCTTTTTCTATCTCTGGATTTATGATGATAATTGAAACACTTTTTGCATTATATTTTAAAATAATTTTATGTGTCATTATTTTGAATCTCACCTGTAGGGGAGCCATTTAGGTATATGTTTGATTACATACTAATTATTTTTTCTGTAGTCTTCTTTGTCTCTCCCCCTCCACCAAATTTTATTCAGAAATAATTGACATATATGAATGTGTAAGCATTAACATTATGCTTAATCGCTAAGCACTGTATGACTTTTTTGAGGCCCCATGGACTGCAGCCTGCCAGGTTCCTCTGTCCATGGGATTCTCCAGGAAGGATTCTGGTGTGGGTAGCCATTCCCTTCCCCTGGGGATCTTTCCAGCCCAGGGATCAAACCTGGGTCTTCTACATTTCAGGTGAATTCTTTTCATCATCTGAGCCACCAGGGAAGCCCTATAAAGTGATGGTCTAATGTGCAATCTACAGAGTAGGACCCCAGCCAGGGGGACCTCTGTATGTGCCTGACACTCAGAACAACAGAGAAGGACCGCAGGCAAGAGAGCCCTCTATGTGCCTGAACGGGCAGAACTATGAGGGAGACTGGCCAAAGAGGCCTTCTGATCGCCAGCAACCAGAGGCTTGAAAAAATACTCTGATAGGACCATAACTCCTGCAGCGGAGGAAGTCCTATGTCCCTACATACTTGGAGCCGACAGGGTCCCCGCAAGCCAAGCAGCTGCGCCACTTTCATGCTCAACTCTCACTGGGGCAGAGTTGCCACAGGCAAAAAAAGTTTGTGTTTATGTGCACAGGGTCGCTTTGGTTGTGCCTGACTCTGCGATCCTGTAGACTGTGGCCTGTCAGGCTTCTTTGTCAGGGAGGGGGGTTCTCCAGGCAAGAATACTGAAGTGTATTGGCCAATACTGGTTGCCATACCCTTCTAGAGCACTATTTTTCCTGCTGCCCTAGCCGCCATCTCCCCTTTGTACCTGGTGCTGCCAGAACCCCTGCAACACAAGCAGCTGCACCACCTCCCCACCTGGCCTTCACAGGGGCAAACCCAAGTCCTCCAGGGCAGAACCAGGAGCAAACCCCAGTGGACGACCTACATGCAGAGGTGGAAATAAAACCACAATTGAAACCCAGGGGCAGTGTGGCTAAGGAAGAAGACACAAAATCTTCCCACCAGCTGTACAAGCTGCAGAGTAAATCCACACAATCAACTAGCCAGACTCTGTGTCTATGTAATATATAAAAGATCATTGAGAGCTCCCACAAAAGAAAATGCATTAGTTCTGATGGCTGTGGACATTGGAGGCAAGAACACACAGGACTAGGAACAGATTAGAATCTGAGCTGCCCCCACAGTAAGTCCAGAGACCAGCACAGTGTTGGAGGGCATCCTAGGGAGGTGAGGTGGACTGTAACTCCCAGCGAGGGAAAGGACTCTGACAGCAGTGACTCAGGAAAAACATTTATTATTCTTATGTTTTGACTTGTTCTATAGATTCTTTTTGGATTCCCCCCTCCCTTTTTTCCCCCCTCTATTGTAGTTGGTGATTTTATTGCCACTATGAAATCTAATGAAGCTTTGGAGCTTTTTTTTTTCTTCTCAAGCACACTTTTTATTGTTGTTGTAAATCTCTGCCTCTACATTGGGGTTTTGCAGTTCTGTGGAGTTTTTTTTTTTTTTTTTCTGCTTTTTTTAATTTTAATTTTTTAAACTATCATTATTTTTTCTACATTTATTCCTTTGTTTGCCTTCCCTGCTGTTTTTTGCCCCTTACAGTTAATCTTTAATGTATATAACTCTTCTTTATCTACCTCTATTTAAATTTGCATATCTATTCTTTCTTTTCTTTCTTTCCCTTCCTGTCAACATATTTGTTAGTTTTGTTTTCATTGCTTTATTTCCCACTTGGCACCTTGCTCTAGTTTTGTTTTCCAGTTTGTGATTTAGTTAGTTTTGTTCTTAACTGATAAGTATAATTTTTTATTTCCTTTGTTCACTGGGTCAATCTACTGTACTTTATTTTTGTTGGACTGTTTGACTTTGTTCATGGGTGTATATGTATATGTGTATATTCCATTATTTTAATTATTATTTGTCTGATTTTGTAACTGCTATTTGTCTGGGGTTCATTTTGGCTTCTCATTTTTTGGATATTTGTTTTAAGCTCACTTAATGCTATAACAAACTATTTGTGGAATCTTTGTTCCTGACAAGATATGGAGCCCTGAGCCCTTGGAGTGGGAGCACTAACCCCAGACCCTAGCCTACCAGAGAACTAACCCTAGGGAATTTCAAATAGTGAGAACTCATACATAGGAAGGTACTGGAATACAAGACCCAGCACCACTCAACCACACCCTGTGCAGGATGCCTCATCTAAACATCAAACAAAATAAAAATACAAACCAAATTATCAGCAGACAGGATTAGCACTTCACTCAGCCTTGCCCATCAGAGGAAAAACAAACAAACAAAAACTCAGCACAAATCTCACCACACAAACCACTGGACCAGCCTTAGAAGGGCAGAAACCAAAAGGGAGAAAGAATTCAACCTTGAAGGCTGGGAAAAGGAGATCACAAACACAATAAGTTTAAAAAAATAGTGAAAAGGCAGAGAAATACTACACAAACGAAGGAACAAACTAGAAAACACAGACGTCCAAATAAATGAAGAGGAAATAGGCACACTACCTGAAAGGAATTCAAAATAATGATAGTAAAGATGATCAAAAGCCTTGAAAACAAAATGGAGAAAATGCAAGAACCAATTAACAAAAGACCTAGAATAATTAAAAAATAAACATACAGAGACAAACAACACAATTACTGAAATTAAAAATACTCTAGAAGGAATCAATAGCAGAATACCTGAAGCAAAAGAACGAATCTGTGAGCTGGAAGATAAAATGGTGGAAATAACTTCTGAAGAGCAGAATAAAGTAAAAAGAATGAAAAGAACTGAGGATAGTCTCAGAGACCTCTGGGACTATATCAAATGTACCAACATTTGAATTATAGGAGTCCCAGAGGAAGAAGAGAAAAAGAAAGGGTATGAGAAGATTTTTGAAGAGATTATAGTTGAAGATTTCCCAAATATGGAAAAGGAAATAGTCAATCAAGTCCAAGAGGCACAAAGAGTCCCATATAGGATAAACCCAAGGAGAAACACACCAAGACACATACTAATCAAACTAACAAAGACTAAACATAAAAAAAGAATATTAAAAGCATCAAGGGAGAAGCAACAAATAACATACAAGGGAAACCCCATACACTTAACAGCTGATCTTTCAGCAGAAACTTTGCAGGCCAGAAGGGAATGGCAGGATATATTTAAAGTACTGAAAGGGAAAAATCTACAACCAAGATTACGGTACATGGCAAGGATTTCATTCAAAATTGATGGAGAAATAAAAAGCATTTCAGACAAACAAAAGAGAATTCAGTACCACCAAACCAGCTTTACAACAAATATTAAAATTATATAGTCAAGAAATAGAAGAAAAGAAAAACAAATCTACAAAATCAATCCCAAGCAATTAAGAAAATGGCAATAGGAACATATATATCAATAATTACTTTAAATGTAAATGGATTAAATGCTCCAACCAAAAGACACAGACTGGCTGAATGGAAACAAAAGCAAGACCCATATATATGCTGTCTATAAGAAACCCACTTCAGACCTCAAGACACATAGACTAAAAATTAGAGGATGGAAAAATATATTCCATGCAAATGGGAAGGGAAAGAAAGTTGGAATAGCAATCCTATCAGACAAAATAGACCTTAAAACAAAGAAGATTACAAGAGATAAGGAAGGTCACTACATAATGATCAAGGGATCGATCCAAGAGAAGGACATAACAATTGTAAATATCTATGCACTCAACATAGGAGCACCTTAATACATAAGACAAACACTAACAAACATAAAAGGACAAAATGACAGCAACACAATAGTAGGAGACTTTAACACCCCACACACACCAATGGACAGATCATCAAAATAGAAAATTAATAAGGAAACACAAATCTTAAATGATACATTAGATGAGATGGATCTCACTGATATCTTCAGGACATTCCATCCAAATGCAGAAGAATACATATTCTTCTCAAGTGCACGTGGAACATTCTCCAGGATAGACCACATCTTGGATCACAAATCAAACCTCAGTAAATTTAAGAAAATTGAAATCATATCAAGCATCTTCTCTGACCACAACCCTAGGAGACTAGATACCAATTACAAGGAAAAACTGTAAGAAACACAAATACATGGAGATTAAACAACACAATTCTAAATAAACAACAGGTTACTGAAGAAATCAAAAGGGAAGTAAAAAAATTTCTAGACACAAATGACAATGAAAATATGATGTCTCAAAACCTATGAGATGCAGCAAAAGCAGTTCTAAGACAGAAGTACACAGCAATACAATCCTACCACAAGAAACAAGAAAAACATTGAATAGATAACCTAACTTTACACCTAAAACAACTGGAAAAAGAAGAACAATAAACCCCCAAAATTAGTAGAAGGAAAGAAATCATAAAGCTCTGAGCAGAAATAAATGAAAAAGAAATGAAAGAAACAATAGTAAAGATTAATAAAATTAAAAGTTGGCTCTTTGAGAAGATAAACAAAATTGACAAGCCTTTAGACAGACTCATCAAGAAAACAAGAGAGAAGAATCAAATCAATAAAATTAGAAATGAAAAAGGAGAGGTTACATCAGACAATGTGGAAATACAATGGATTATAAGAGATTATTATGAAAAACTATATGGTAATAAAATGAATAACCTGGAAGAAATGGATAGATTCTTGGAAAAGGTCAATCTTCCAAGGCCAAACCAGGAAGAAACATAAATTATGAAAAACCCAATTACAAGCACTGAAATTGAATTGTGATAAAAAAATCTCCAAAAAAAACACACAATAGCCCAGGACCAGATGGCTTTACAGGAGAATTCTATGAAACATTTAGAGAAGAGCTAATGCCTGTTCTTTTAAAACTCTTTCAAAAGTTGCAGAGAAAGGAACACTTCAAGGCTCATTCTATGAGGCCATCATCACCCTGGTACCAAAAATCAGACAAAGACAACACATGCAAAAAAAAACTACTGACCAATATCACTGATGAACATAAATGCAAAAATCTTCAATAAAATTTTAGCAAATAGAATTTAGCAACACATTAAAAAGCTCATACACCATGACCAAGTTGGGTTTATTCCAGGAATGCAAGGATTATTCAATATATGCAAATCAATCAGTATGATATACCATACTAAAAAACTGAAAGATAAAAACCATACGATATTCTCAACAGATGCAGAAAAAGCCTTTGACAAAATTCAGCACCTATTTATGATTAAAACTTTTCAAAAAATGTGCATAGAAGGAACCTACCTCAACATACTAAAGGCCATCTATGATAAGCCTACAGCAAACATTATTCTCAATGGTGAAAAACTGAAAGCATTCCCCCTAAGATAAAGAACAAGACAAGGGTGTCCACTTTCACCATTATTATTCAACATAGTTCTGGAAGTCCTAGCTACAGCAATCAGAGAAGAAAAAGAAATAAAACGAATCCAGATCAGAAAAGAAGAAGTAAAGCTCTCACTGTTTACAGATGATATGATATTCTACATAGAAAACCCTAAAGATAGTATCAGAAAATTAATAGAACTAATAATCGAATTTGGCAAAGTTGCAGGATACAAAATCAATTCACAGAAGTCACTTGCATTTCTATATACTAACAATGAAAAATCAGAAAAGGAAATTAAGGAATCAACCCCATTCACCATTTCAACAAAAAGAATTAAATATCTAGGAATAAACTTACTTAAGGAGACAAAAGAACTGTATGCAGAAAATTACAAGACACTAATGAAAGAAATCAAAGATGACATAAACAGATGGAGAGATATTCCATGTTTCTGGGTAGGAAGGATCAATATTGTGAAAATATTGATCTGTCTACAGATTCAATGCAATCCCTATCAAATTACCAATGATATTTTTCACAGAACTAGAACAAAAAATTTCACAATTCATATGGAGACACAAAAGACCCTGAATAGCCAAAGAAGTCTTGAGAAAGAAGGATAGAGCTGGAGGAATCAACCTGACTTCAGGTTATACTACAAAGCTACATCATCAAGACAGTATAGTACTGGCACAAAAACAGAAATATAGACCAATGGAATAAGGTATAAAGCCCAGAAATAAACCTATGCACCTATGGGTACTTTATTTTTGACAAAGGAGGCAAGAATATGCAATGGGGCAAAGACAGCCTCTTCAATAAATGGTTCTGGGAAAACTGGACAGCTACATGTAAAAGAATGAAATTAGAACACTTCCTAACACAATACACAAAGATAAACTCAAAATGGATTAAAGACCTAAATGTAAGACCAGAAACTAAACAACTCTTAGAGGAAAACATAGGCAGAACACTCAATGACATAAATCAAAGCAAGATCCTTTTTAACCCACCTCCTAGAGTAATGGAAATAAAAACAAAAGTAAACAAGTGGGACCTGATTAAACTTAAAAGCTTTTGCACAGCAAAGGAAACTATAAGCAAGGTGAAAAGACAACTCTCAAAATGGGAGAAAATAATAGCAAATGAAACAACTGACAAAGGATTAATTTCCTAAATATACAAGTGGCTCATACAACTCAATGCCAGAAAGACAAACAACCCAATCAAAGAGTGGGAAAAAGGCCTAAACAGATGTTTCTCCAAAGAAAACATGCAGGTGGCTAACAAACACATGAAAAGATGCTCAACATCAGTCATTATGAGAGAAATGCAAATCAAAACTACAATGAGATATCACCTCACATGTGTCAGAATGGCCATCATCAAAAAGTCTGCAAACAATAAATGCTGGAGAGGGTGTGGAGAAAAGCGAACACTTGCACTATTGGTGGGAATGTAAACTGATACAGCCACTATGGAAGATGGTATGGAGATTCCTTAAAATACTAGGAATAAAATCACCATATGACCCAGCAATCCCACTCCTATGCATGTACCCTGTAGAAACCAAAATTGAAAAAGACACATGTATCAATGCAGCACTATTTACAATAGCTAGAACATGGAAGTAACCTAGATGTCCATTGACAGATAAATGGATAAAGAATTTGTGGTACAAATATACAATGGAATATTAGCCATAAAAAGGAACACATTTGAGTCAGTTCTGATGAGGTGGATGAATGTAGAACCTATTATATAGAGTGAAGTGAGTCTGAAAGAGAAAGATAAATATCATAATTCTAATGCATATATACAGGATCTAGAAAAGAATTTATTTACAGGGCAGCAATGGAGAAACAGACATAGAGAATAGACGTATGGACATGGGGAGAGGGGAGGAGAGGGTGAGATGTATGGAAAGAGTAACATGGAAACTTACATTACCATATGTAAAATAGGTAGCCAACAGGAATTTTCTGTATGGCTCAGGAAACTCAAACAGGGGGCTCTGTGTCAATCTAGAGGAGTGGGAAGGGGCAGGAGATGGGAGGGAGGTTCAAAAGTGAGGTGATATGTGTGTACCTATGGCTGATTCATGCTGAGGTTTGACAAAAAAACAACAAAATTCTGTAAAGCAGTTTTCCTTTAATAAAAAAATAAATTAATAAAAATTAGAAAAAACCCTCAACATTCAGAAAACTAAGATCATGGAATCTGGTCCCAAAACTTCATGGCAAATGGATGGGGAAACAATGGAAACAGTGACAGACTTTATTGTTTTGGGGCTCCAAAATCACTGCAGATATTGACTGCAGCCATGAAATTAAAAGACGCTTGCTCCTTGGAGGAAAAGCTGTGACCAACCTAGACAGGATTTTAAAAAGCCGAGGCATTAATTTGTCGACAAAGGTCCATCTAGTCAAAGCTATGGCTTTTCCAGTAGTCATGTATGGATATGAGAGTTGGACTATAAATAATGCTGAGCGTCGAAGAATTGATACTTTTGAACTGTAGTATTGGAGAAGACTTCTGAGAGTCCCTTGGACGGCAAGGAAATCCAACCAGTCAATCCTAAAGGAAATCAATCCAGAATATCCATTGGAAGAACTGATGTTGGAGCTGAAACTCCAATATTTTGGCCACGTAATGCAAAGAACTGAATCATTGGAAAAGACCCTGATGCTGGGAAAGATTGAAGGTGGGAGGAGAAAGGGATGCCAGAGGATGAGACGGTTGGATGGCATCACGAACACAATGGACATGATTTTCAGCCAGCTCTGGGAGTTGGTGATGGACAGGGAGGCCTGGTATGCTGCAGTCCACGGGGTCACAAAGAGTTGGACACGACTGAGTGACTGAACTGAACTGATCCTTCCTCATCCTCTGATTAAAATGTTATCACAGTTGAAATTATATTAATAATTAGTTTCCATCATTATAACAATGTAAATATTTTTCACTGCAAAACCTCTTAGAATACTATGATTACATGTTCTTTATTTCTTTTTTTTAAGTTGAAGTATAATCGACCTACAACACTACATTAGTACCAGATGTACAAAATAGTGATTCAATATTTCTGTACATTACAAAATGATCACAATAAGTCTAATTACAATCTGTCACCAACAAGGTTATTTTGATAGTATTGACTATATTCCCCATGCTGTGTATTTTATCCCCATGATTCATTTATTTGTACCTCTGTATTGCTTAGTCTCCCTCACCAATTCCCCTCCTCCTTAGCAACCATCTATTTGCTCTCTGTGTCTCAGACACTTTCTGCTTTGTTTTATTTTGTTTTTTAGCTTTCACATGTAAGTGAAATCACATGACATTTGTCTTTCTCTGCTTGATTCATTTTACTTTACATTCTCAGGGCCTATCCATGATATTGTAAATGGTAACATTTCATTATCTTTTATGTCTGGGTAATATTCTATTGCATATACATATTACCACTTTATTCGTCTATTAATGGACACTTTGGCTGTTTCCATATCTTGGCAATTGTAAATAATGCTGTGATGAACACTGGGGTACATTTATGTTTTTGAATTAGTGTTTTCATTTTTTTCAGATACATACCCAGATGTGGGGGTCTCAGGCTGGTGCCAACCTGTTGGTTAGATGAGCCAGGACCTTGAGCAGCTGGCTGTAAGGCTCACAGAGTGCAGGATTCATGTGGGCCCACTGGTGGGTGGGTAAGCCTCCGGTGCTAATAGGCTACAGGGAAGACTGTGAACTAGTACCCACCAACACCAGAGTCTTTGAGATAGAATGAACTCCACAAAATGGCTGCCACTAGCCTCTATGTCCCCAGGGAGAGTTCCGGCTGTCTCCTGCGAAGTATCTCCAAGATCAACAGGTGAGTTGGACCCAAAGTCTTTTCCAATTACTGGCTCTGCTCTGGGGCTCAGAGTGTTTGAGATTTTTTACATGCATCTTTTAAGAGCAGAGCCTCTCTTTCATACAATCTTCTGGCTCCCCCCCATGTAAGCCATACTGGATTTAAAAGCCATCCATTATGGGGACTCATCTTCCCAGTTCAGGACCCACAGACTGAGTAGCCTATATGGCACTGAGACCCCTGACTGTTAGGGAGAACTCTGCAGTTGTGATTACCCTCCCATTTGTCGGTTTCCTAACTCAGATTATGGGTTGTGACTCTATCACATTTCTGCTCCTCCCACACGTCTCTTTGTGATTCTTTCCTTATATCTTTAATTGTGGAAAATCAGGTCGTTCTCATTGATGGCTGCTCTGTTGTCATTTAGTCATTAGGTCATGTCTGACTCTTTTGGGACCCCATGGACTGTAGCCCGCTAGGCACCTTTGTCCATGAAATTCTCCAGGCAAGAATACTGGAGTGGGTTGCCATTTCCTCCTCTAAAGGATCTGCCCAACCCAGGAATCGAACCCACATCTCCTGCATTGACAGGCAAATCCTTTACCATCTCACCAGCTGGGAAGCCCCAGCTGCTCTACAAACAATGGTAATTTTGGTGTGCCCATGGGAAGAGGTGAGTTCAGTCTTTTGATTTTGCTATCTTGGCCCAAGCAACTCTTCTTTAACTCTTTTTTTTTTTTGCATTGATCGATTTTATTTTTAAACTTCTATTTCCTTTTTCTTGTTGTTCTTAATGTTATACTTCCTTACAGGGAGTATAACAACATAACTTTCATTTTTGTGATAGCTTTATATAGCTACCAATTCTTTAAGTGTTTTTAATTTATGACATTATTTTTGTTCATCTGCTCTGTGGCAAGATTATTTTGGTGTGAGATCTTTGCTATTTGCTTTTCCTGTTTCCTCCTTCATGTTATGTTATATTTGGTAAGAACCAATGCTGATTAGTTATTGATGGTACCTTATCTTTGAGTGTGGTTTTCATCCTTTACCTGTACCAGTAATTTATAGGAGGTTCATTACAGGACTGGACAGTTGGTAGTACTGTTGGGTAGCTCTTTACTCCATCCAACATAAGTGAGCAGCTGTAGAGCTGTCTCCATTTATATCATTATCTTTTACTTTGCCTCATGAACTAAATGCTTCCTCGAAATATGGCATGTCACCGAGATTTTTTGTTTAGCCTTACTCACCCTGATTTTTTGTTGCCATATTAGTTAATGGAAGTTCCCACAGTTAACCCACACATTCTGATGTTTCAGTCGAGAGATGTTGACTTCAGTTATTCATGTTGGAAATTCTGCCAAGTTAGTCTGAGATCTGCAGCCACAGGCATCCATCTTCCCTGTTTACCTCCCACTCTTTTACTTTCTCCAAACTTGGAAATCCTAATTTATATCATATCTTGTTATTCTGATTCACAGATTCATTTCCCATAATTATTAAAAGTAATTTTTTTGTTCTCTTTATTTTCTAGTACCATCTTTTATACTAGAGGCATAAAAATGTGATTTTTACAAACAATGCTGAAGGATTACTCAAAAGCATTGGAAATCTTCATAAATATGAATTATTTTTTCACTATAAATAACATTCTTTCTCCTTTTAAAAACATAAGACTTCTTAGACAGGAAATGTCACAAAATATACTTGCAAAACAAAAGCTCCCATGTAATAACCCAAATCCATTTGTTCATTTAATAAAGAAAAATTACATCTGGAAAATATTGAAGTGATTATGAAACTGAAACAAAGTAAGAATCTAATATAATCTTGACTAAAATGGCTAACAATCAGAGAAATATCTCAATAATTAACTATGCTGGACTTAGATGTCCTTAGTACTTATAAAGATTCTTAGTTACAAAGGGCTTTATTCTGATAGTGTAGATTCCTCCCAAATCTTTTATAATGAGATGGTGATAAACACTCAGTTTTTACAGGAAGGGAAACAAAGTGGATTTTCCCCTACCAACATCAGGGGCACGTCCATGAGTATTTGAAACAGAAATATACAAAGAGAAAAATGGAGAGGTTTTTAGACACAAGTCTATGTTTTCAGAGGCAGAATCTGTTTGCATTACAAGCACCTCCGAACATTGTGAGGGTGAGCCTATAGGCGGCTTAGAGACTGTGCCTTCCAGGTTCCTGTGGTCAGAGCTCTGGTTTAATTCAAATTCCTGCTCAGCCTAGTGGGAAGGACGGGGTTGCCTACCAGTGATTACTGTACATTCAGAAGAGATCACGAAGGTGAAATATATTGTGTATTTCATTAAAAATACCATGATTATACTTGAAATAATTGTTTAGTTCCACTGTCCTATAATCAGGAATTACAATTTTACCGTACCAGTCTAGGGGTAACCAATCTAGTCTTAAAGGGACTAAAACGTATTTGGTGAACTTACATTTTTTTTTTTTTTAATCAGACATCTTTATAAAAGGATACCCAATTGACTGACAAAATTTTCAAAATAAAATCTTTGCTAGTTTTTACCCAGCATGAAGTCCTCTTCGTGGTTATTAACAATTCGTTTATGATTTTATTTTTGTCCCTCATAATTTTTACAGCATTTGAAATTTTACCACTCCATATTTCTCAGATTAAATGTATTACTTATGCTTCAGAAAGATTACTAATAGAACTCGTCTCCAATTGTCAGATACATTTTCATTCTAAAATTAATTTTTTTTAGGCTATACAGTAGCTCTCTTGCTTTTTTGATGATCCAGCGGATTTTGGCAATTTGATCTCTGGTTCTTCTGCCTTTCTAAATCCAGCTTGAACATCTGGAAGTTCACAGTTCACGTACTGTTGAAGCCTGGCTTGGAGAATTTTGAGCATTACTTTGCTAGCGTGTGGATGAGTGCAATTGTGTGGTAGTTTGAACATTCTTTGGAATTGAAACTTTCTTTGGGATTGGAATGAAAACTGACCTTTTCCAGTCCTGTGGAACTCCACTGCTGAGTTTTCCAAATTTGCTGGGATATTGAGTGCAGCATTTTCACAGCATCATCTTTTAGGATTTGAAATAGCTCAACTGGAATTCCATCACCTCCACTAGCTTTGTTAGTAGTGATGCTTCCTAAGGCCCACTTGACTTCACATTCCAGGATGTCTGGCTCTAGGTCAGTGATCACACCATTGTAATTAATTGGGTAGTGAAGACCTTTTTTGTACAGTTCTTCTGTGTATTCTTGTCACCTCTTCTTAATATCTTCTGCTTCTGTTAGGTCCATACCATTTCTGTCCTTTATTGCACCCATCTTTGCAAGAAATGTTCCCTTGGTATGTCTAATTTTCTTCAAGAGATTGCTAGTCTTTCCCATTCTAGTATTTTCCTCTATTTCTTGGCAATGATCTCTGAGGAAGGCTTTCTTATCTCTCCTTGCTATTCTTTGGAACTCTGCATTCAAATGGGTATATCTTTCTTTTTCTCCTTTCCTTTTGGCATCTCTTCTTTGCACAGCTATTTGTAAGGCCTCCTCAGACAACCATTTTGCTTTTTTGCATTTCTTTTTCTTGGGGATGGTCTTGATCCCCATCTCCTATACAATGTCATGAACCTCTGTCCGTAGTTCATCAGGCACTCTGTCTATCAGATCTAGTCCCTTAAATCTATTTCTCACTTCCACTGTATAATCATAAAGGATTTGATTTAGGTTATACCTGAATGGTCTAGTGGTTTTCTGCACTTTCTTTAATTTAAGTCTGAATATGGCAATAAGGAGGTCATGATCTGAGCCAAAGTCAGCTCCCAGTCTTGTTTTTGCTGACTTTGTAGAGCTTCTCCATCTTTGACTGCAAAAAATATAATCAATCTGATCTCAGTATTGACTGAATGTATATGTCCATGTGTAGAGTCTTCTCTTGTGTTGTTGGAAGAGGATATTTGCTGTGACCAGTATGTTCTCTTGGTAAAACTCTATTAGCCTTTGCCCTGCTTCATTCTGTACTCTAAGCCCAAATTTGCCTATTACTCTAGGTATTTCTTAACTTCCTACTTTTGCATTCCAGTCCCCTATAATGAAAAGGACATCTATTTTGGGTTTTAGTTCTAAAAGATCTTGTAGGTCTTCATTGAATCTTCAACTTCAGCTTCTTCAGCATTACTGGTTGGGGCAGAGACCTGGATTACTGTGATATTGAATGGTTTGCCTTAGAAATAAACAGAGATCATTCTGTTGTTTTTGATATTGCATCCAAGTACTGCATTTTGGATTCTTTTGTTGACTATGATGGCTACTCCATTTCTTCTAAGGGATTCCTGCCCACAGTAGTAGATATAATGGTCTTCTGAGTTAAATTCACCCATTCCAGTCCATTTTAGTTTGCTGATTCCTAGAATGTCAATGTTCACTCTTTCCATCTCCTGTTTGATCACTTCCAATTTGCCATGGATTCATTGCAGGTTCCTATGCAATATTCCTCTTTACAGCATCAGACCTTGCTTCTATCACCAGTCACATCCACAACTGGGTATTATTTTTGCTTTGGCTCCATCCCTTCATTGTTTCTGGAGCTATTTCTCCACTGATCTCCAATAGCATATTGGGCACCTACCGACCTGGGGAGTTCCTCTTTCAGTATCCTATCATTTTGGCTTTTCATACTGTTCATGGGGTTCTCAAGGCAAGAATACTGAAGTGGTTTGCCATTCCCTTCTCCAGTGGACTATGCCAAAGCCTTTGACTGTGTGGATCACAATAAACTGTGGAAAATTCTTCGAGAGATGGGAATACCAGACCATCTGACCTGCCTCTTGAGAAATCTGTATGCAGGTCAGGAAGCAACAGTTAGAACTGGACATGGAACAACAGACTGGTTCCAAAGAGGAAAAGGAGTATGTCAAGGCTGTATATTGTCACCCTGCTTATTTAACTTCTATGCAGAGTACATCATGAGAAACACTAGGCTGGATGAAGTACAAGCTGGAATTAAGATTGCTGGGAGAAATATCAATAACCTCAGATATGCAGATGACAGCACCCTTATGGCAGAATGTGAATAATAACTAAAGAGCTTCTTGATGAAAGTGAAAATGGAGAGTGAAAAAGTTGGCTTAAAGCTCAATATTCAGAAAATGAAGATAATGGCATCTGGTCCCATCACTCCATGGAAAATAGATAGGGAAACAGTGGAAACAGTGGCTGACTGTATTTTGGGGGGCTCCAAAATCACTTCAGCTGGTGACTTCAGCCATGAAATTAAAAGACACTTGCTCCTTGAATTTAAAAGATCAACCTTGACAGCATATTAAAAAGCAGAGACATTACTTTGCCAACAAAGGTCCGTCTAGTCAAGGCTATGATTTTTCCAGTAGTCATGTATGGAAGTGAGAGTTGGACTGTAAAGAAAACTGAGTGCCAAAGAATTGATGTTTTTGAACTGTGGTGTTGGAGAAGACTCATGAGAGTCCCTTGGACTGCAAGGGGATCCAACCAGTCCATCCTAAAGGAGGTCAGTTCTGTATGTTCATTGGAAGTACTGATGTTGATGCTGAAACTCCAATACTTTGGCCACCTGATGCAAAGAGATGACTCATTTGAAAAGACCCTGATGCTGGGAAAGATTGAGGGCCAGAGGAGAAGGGGATGACAGAGGATGAGATGGCTGGAGGGCATCACCGACTCAATGGACATGAGTTTGGGTAAGCTCTGGGAGTTGGTGATGGACAGGGCGGCCTGGTATGTTGTGGTCCATGGGGTCACAAAGAGTCAGACACAACTGAGTGACTGAACTGAACTGAACTGAATACAGCAGCTCAATAATACTTTTGATAAGATAGAGATTAAAAGGGACTAAGAAATTTTCTATATTTAATAACAACAAAAGAGCTCCCAACTATTTATATGTGAGGTCTATATATTTCAGGAATATTTTATCATTCCCATTTTTGAAGTTCATGTTTCCTGACCTTACTGTGACAAGGTTTTATTTTCTATTTTTACTCTTTTTGTAATCTGCCCTACTTTACCATGTTTTTTGGTCTGTATTCTCCTCAGAGCCCTTTATCCAGCCTCAGCTACCATCCAAAAGACTAGAAAAGAAAGCACTTACCAATTATTTTTACTTCTGTAGCACTTAGCATAGTGTTAATTTAAAGTGCCTTATAGACATATACCAGCTTTTATTACTTGATCATAGTTTTTCCAATGATCAAAAGCCTTTAATGGGTTTTTATTTCTGATAATTTTTCATCCAGCAATGATTGCCTCCTCCTTTTTATCCCTCTCTATTTATACTTATTTTTCCATTGTGTACCCCATTTTTTAGACAGTTTTACCTCATCACAGCCTCTTATAGTCTTCTTCTAAAATTTTCTTAGACCAATTTTGTTAACAAAATTTTGTTTTATACACTGCTGTTTCTTTTTTCTGGTCTTATTCACACTTGTATAAAATACTATAGTTGTATTAGGGTAAAAGTAAATTAACAAATCTGTATTCTTCTAAGAACTCTAGCCCCCTTTTGATTCCTCACATGTGTTCAGTAGATTGTCTTAAATGCCTATGCGTCCCTTTTTTTCTTTTTCTGTCTGTGTGTGGTGGTGATGGCTCCTACTGCTGCTGACTCCAAAGCAGCAATTTTGCTGATCATGCCCACTGAAGATTTCATGGCTGTTCCAGGTCTTTCCTGAGATGACTGAAGCTCCACGTCACAGGTCTTGCTGTGTGTGCTAAGTGCACTCTCTTGCATCCTGATGAATGATTTCCTGTTATTGCAGCAGTGACTGGCCCGATCTCCCATTGCTGCAAAACCTGGAACCATTATGGTGACCACCTTGCACATGAAGTCTGACGTTTACTCTTTTAGGTTTTACTCTGTCTTTTATTGCAACTCCTTAGCCCTAGAAACCAGGCAATAGTCTGTACAGTTTGGTTTTTCTTAAAGGGCAAATGGAGTAATAATAATAAGAGGAAGACTGTTCAGAACCACCCTGATAATTGGCCAACTTCCAGTCTATATGCTTGTCAGAGCATAAATATACTGCAAGACCAATAGCTTAAATGTAATTCTCTCTTTAAAAAACCCTACTATTGAAGCAATGAGAAGTTGTAAAAATCAGTAATTTGCCAGTCAGTTCTCAAAACAAATGATAAAATAGCGTTTTCCCCAATTATTTTTCTGTATGCATCTCCTATTTATTTAGGATATAGGGCAAAAGTCAAAGCATTTACTTCCTTTGAGGCTCATCTATTCCTAATATAGAATTCTGAAAATAGGAACTCTCTTATATGGTGATGAGGACCTTTGCTCTTAGATATAGATACTTATTTGAAAAGCATTATATGAACAAACCATTACCATATATTTAGTACGTTATTAGTTAAAACAATCGTGGTTACTGGATTGCTGTAAATACCTTCACATATATGAAAAAGAAAGCTAGGTACCTGTTCTCCATGGATTGCAAGGTAGAGGGAAAGGAGAGGGAATTCAAATACCAGGAAGAGAATGCTGATCAAGTGCTCATAATACTGTAAGTTGAGGAACATACACAAAATTCCAAAGAAAGACATTTAGTTCTCTTGTTTACTTTTCTTTAAGAGTTAGATCATCATCATCTGCCTCAGGTTTTAACAGTCACCCCTGGACTAAACTTACATTACCATTTGTACAACAGATAACCAATGGGAATTTGCTGTATGACTAGGGAACTCAAGCTGTATAACAATCTAGAGGGGTGCAATGGGGAGGGAAAAGGGAGGGAGGTTCAAGAGGGAAGAAACATATGTATGCTGTGCTAAGTCACTTTAGTTGTGTCCGACTCCGTATGACCCCATAGACGGCAGCCCACCAGGCTCCCCCGTCCCTGGGATTCTCCAGGCAAGAACACTGGAGTGGGTTGCCATTTCCTTCTCCAATGCATGAAAGTGAAAAGTGAAAGTGAAGCTACTCAGTCGTGTCTGACTCTTAGCGACGCCATGGACTGCAGCCTAGCAGGCTTCTACATCCATGGGATTTTCCAGGCAAGAGTACTGGATTGAGTTGCTATTGCCTTCTCCTAGACAATGTATACCTATGGCTTATTCATGTTGATATTTGACAGAAAACAAAATTCTGTAAAGCAATTATCCTTCAATAAAAAAATAAATAAAAAGAAAAAAGGCTATTTTCAGAGCTTTTCTGCTTAAGCTGTCTATGGTCACTAATGTACCCAATATCTATGGAGACAGGAATGCTTTTGAAAGCTTTTACCTCAGATTGGTACTTGAACCCACGTGGCTGGGACTTGAATCCAGCCCAAACACAGTTTGGGACTTAAACCCACATGGCTGGGACTTGAACCCTGCCAAAACCCACAGGACCTGGTTTCAGGACCCAGTGAAGCGCAAGTTCTTGATGTCTCATTACAGAAAGAATTCAGTGAGAGACAGTGATAGGTAAGAAGTGGATTTATTCAGATACAGAGAGAAGCACACTCCACAGACAGAGTGTGGGCCAATGCAGAGGGCGAATGTGCCTACAAAATTTGGTGTGGTTAGTTTTTATAGGCTGGGTAATTTCATATGCTAATAAGTGGGAGGATTATTCCAACTATTTTTGGGAAGAGGTGGAGATTTCCAGGATTTAAGCCACTGCCCCCTCCATGGTCTTCTAATAGTGCTGTGGAACTGCCATGGCACCTCTGGGTGTGTCATTTCCTTGTTGATTGAGGATTAGTTCAGTTCAGTTCAGTCATTCAGTCGTGTCCGACTCTTTGCGACCCCACGAGTCGCAGCATGCCAGGCCTCCCTGTCCAACACCAACTCCTGGAATTCACCCAAACTCGTGTCCATCGAGTTGGTGATGCCATCCAGCCATCTCATCCTCTGTCGTCCCCTTCTCCTCCTGCCCCCAATCTCTTCCAGCATCAGAGTCTTTTCCAATGAGTCAACTTTTTACATGAGGTGGCCAAAGTACTGGAGTTTCAGCTTTAGTATCAGTCCTTCCAAAGAACACCAAGGACTGATCTCCTTTAGAATGGACCAGTTGGATCTCCTTCCAGTCCAAGGGACTCTCAAGAGTCTTCTCCAACACCATGGTTCAAAAGCATCAATTCTTTGGTGCTCAGCTTTCTTCACAGTCCAACTCTCAAATCCATACACGACCACTGGAAAAACCATAGCCTTGACTAGAGAGACTTTTGTTGGCAAAGTAAGTCTCTGGTTTTTAATATGCTATCTAGGTTGGTCATAACTTTCCTTCCAAGGAGTAAACGTCTTTTAATTTCATGGCTGCAGTCACCATCTGCAGTGATTTTGGAGCCCCCCAAAATAAAGTCTGACACTGTTTCCACTGTTTCCCCATCCATTTCCCACGATGTGATGGGACCAGATGCCATGATCTTTGTTTTCTGAATGTTGAGCTTTAAGCCAACTTTTTCACTCTCCTCTTTCACTTTCATCAAGAGGCTTTTTAGTTCCTCTTCACTTTCTGCCATAAGGGTGGTGTCATCTGCATATGTGAGGTTATTGATATTTCTCCTGGCCATCTTGATTCCAGCTTGTGCTTCTTCCAGCCCAGCGTTTCTGATTGAGGATTAAGGTCTAGTCTTGTCTACCTTCTTGGTCCCATTTGATTCTAATCAGTTTATGTTGTGTCCTTGGGCTATGCCATTCTATCAAAAGGTGTGTCCTGCTGCTTTCCCTCCTGTTAAACTTTGAGTAATGGCTCATGCCAACACTTGTCACTAGTAGCAATAATTCCTAAGATGTGTAAGATCCAGGAACAGTTATGGCTAAGACATAGTCTTTTATGTTTTTAACTATGTAATTACAGTATGTTACATTTTATGCCTTTTGAGATTTCTAGTCCAGTGTTTAGGTAAAAGTGTGTTGATTTACTAACGTGTATAGCGTTAGTAAATTGTTAGTCAATTGTTAGTCAAAAAAGAGATGGCAAGAGTGATTGTTGACATTCTAGGAATCAGCGAATTAAAATGGACTGGAATGGGTGAATTTAACTCAGATGACCATTCTATCTACTACTGCAGGCAGGAATGCCTCAGAAGAAATGGAGTGGTCATCATGGTCAACAAAAGAGTCCTAAATGCAGTACTTGGATGCAATCTCAAAAACAACAGAATGATCTCTGTTCGTTTCCAAGGCAAACCATTCAATATCACAGTAGTCCAAGTCTATGCCCCAACCAGTAATGCTGAAGAAGCTGAAGTTGAATGGTTCTATGAAGACCTACAAGACCTTTTAGAACTAACACCCAAAAAAGATGTCCTTTTCATTATAGGGGACTGGAATGCAAAAGTAGGAAGTCAAGAAACACCTGGAGTAACAGGCATATTGGGCCTTGGAATACGGAATGAAGCAGGGCAAAGACAAATAGAATTTTGCCAAGAAAATGAACTGGTTGTAACAAACACCCTCTTCCAACAACAGAAGAGAAGACTCTATACATGGACATCACCAGATGGTCAACACCGAAATCAGATTGATTATATTCTTTGCAGCCAAAGATGGAGAAGCTCTATACAGTCAGCAAAAACAAGACCAGGAGCTGACTGTGGCTCAGACCATGAACTCCTTATTGCCGAATTCAGCCTTAAATTAAAGAAAGTATAGAAAACCACTAGACCATTCAGGTATGACCTAAATCAAATCCCTTATGATTATATAGTGGAAGTGAGAAATAGATTTAAGGGACTAGATCTGATAGAGTGCCTGATGAACTGTGGAATGAGGTTCGTGACATTGTACAGGAGACAGGGATCAAGACCATTCCCATAGAAAAGAAATGCAAAAAAGCAAAATGGCTGTCTGGAGAGGCCTTACAAATAGCTGTGAAAAGAAGAGAAGTGAAAAGCAAAGGAGACAAGGAAAGATATAAACATCTGAATGCAGAGTTCCAAAGAATAGCAAGAAGAGATAAGAAAGCCTTCTTCAGCGATCAATGCAAAGAAATAGAGGAAAACAACAGAATGGGAAAGACTAGCGATCTCTTCAAGAAAATCAGAAATACCAAAGGAACATTTCATGCAAAGATGAGCTCAATAAAGGACAGAAATGGTATGGACCTAACAGAAGCAGAAGATATTAAGAAGAGAAGGCAAGAATACATGAGGAACTGTACAAAAAAGATCTTCATGACCCAGATGATCACGATGGTGTGATCACTGACCTAGAGCCAGACATCCTGGAATGTGAAGTCAAGTGGGCCTTGGAAAGCATCACTACGAACAAAGCTAGTGGAGGTGATGGCATTCCAGTTGAGCTCTTTCAAATCCTAAAAGATGATGCTATGAAAGTGCTGCACTCAATATGCCAGCAAAGTTGGAAAACTCAGCAGTGGCCACAGGACTGGAAAAGGTCAGTTTTCATTCCAATCCCAAAGAAAGGCAATGCCAAAAAATGCTCAAACTACCGCACAATTGCACTCATCTCACACACTAGTAAAGTAATGCTCAAAATTCTCCAAGCCAGGCTTCAGCAATATGTGAACCGTGAACTTCCTGATGTTCAAGCTGGTTTTAGAAAAGGCAGAGGAACCAGAGATCAAATTGCCAACATCCGCTGGATCATGGAAAAAGCAAGAGAGTTCCAGAAAAACATCTATTTCTGCTTTATTGACTATGCCAAAGCCTTGACTGTGTGAATCACAATAAACTGTGGAAAATTCTGAAAGAGATGGGAATACCAGACCACCTGATCTGCCTCTTGAGAAATTTGTATGCAGGTCAGGAAGCAACAGTTAGAACTGGACATGGAACAACAGACTGGTTCCAAATAGGAAAAGGAGTTCGTCAAGGCTGTATATTGTCACCCTGTTTATTTAACTTATATGCAGAGTACATCATGAGAAACGCTGGACTGGAAGAAACACAAACTGGAATCAAGATTGCCGGGAGAAATATCAATAACCTCACATATGCAGATGACACCACCCTTATGGCAGAAAGTGAAGAGGAACTCAAAAGCCTCTTGATGAAAGTGAAAGTGGAGAGTGAAAAAGTTGGCTTAAAGCTCAACATTCAGAAAACGAAGATCATGGCATCCGGTCCCACCACTTCATGGGAAATAGATGGGGAAACAGTGGAAACAGTGTCAGACTTTATTTTTCTGGGCTCCAAAATGACTGCAGACGGTGATGCAGCCATGAAATTAAAAGATGCTTACTCCTTGGAAGGAAAGTTATGACCAACCTAGATAGCATATTCAAAAGCAGAGACATTACTTTGCCAACAAAGGTTCATCTAGTCAAGGCTATGGTTTTTCCAGTAGTCATGTATGGATGTGAGAGTTGGACTGTGAAGAAGGCTGAGTGACAAAGAATTCATGCTTTTGAACTGTGGTGTTGGAGAAGACTCTTGAGAGTCCCTTGGACTGCAAGGAGATCCAACCGGTCCATTCTGAAGGAGATCAGCCCTGGGATTTCTTTGGAAGGAATGATGCTAAAGCTGAAACTCCAGTATTTTGGCCACCTCATGTGAAATGTTGTCTCATTGGAAAAGACTCTGATGCTGGGAGGGCTTGGGGGCAGGAGGAGAAGGGGACGACAGAGGATGAGATGGCTGGATGGTATCACTGACTTGATGGAGGTGAGTCTGAGTGAACTCTGGGAGTTGTTGATGGACAGGGAGGCCTGGTGTGCTGCGATTCATGGGGTGGCAAAGAGTCGGACATGACTGAATGACTGATCTGATCTGATCTGATAGCGTTAGAATGCTAATCCATATCGAAATTATCTTCTGATCAAGATAGTTTGGAAAATTGTTTGTTAAACAAAGTTGAGTGGATTTCCTTATCATTGGGCTTTTCAGAGTTTTATTATGCTAATGATTTTAAGAATTTTAAGACTGACCAAGAGAAAGATTTTATGGTTTAGGAGTTTGTGTCAGCTACATGTAAGAGAAACGCAATTACACTGGCTTAATTAAAGGGAGATTGTGGGTTTTTTTAACCCTCCACATTAAAAAGAAGCCCAGTTTAGGCAGTCCAGGACTGGCTTAGTGTTTTCATTCAGTCATCATGTTCTGAGCTTCTTCTATCTTTCTGCTCAACCAATGTTATTGGGTGTTTGTCCACCTGAAGTTCAGGAAGATTCCTACATCTCCAGGCATTGTATTACAATTGCTTTCTGAGGTGCCTCACCTAAGTAGGTTTTTACTTAAATTTCAATGCCAGAACTAGATTATATACTTTCAGGAAGTCTCTTGCCTGTGGAAGGAAGATTTTAAACCAGGAACACTGTCACTCTAACCAAATCACGATTTCAGTAGCAAGGAAGTTGGGGAAGAATGGATCAGTTGAGTTCAGTTCAGTCACTCAGTCGTGTCCGACTCTTTGCCACCCCATGAATTGCAGCACGCCAGGCCTCCCTGTCCATCAACAACTCCCAGAGTTCACTCAGACTCACCTCCATCAAGTCAGTGATGCCATCCAGCCATCTCATCCTCTGTCATCCCTTTCTCCTCCTGCCCCCAATCCCTCCCAGCATCAGAGCCTTTTCCAATGAGTCAACTCTTTGCATGAGGTGGCCAAAATACTGGAGTTTCAGCTTTAGCATCATTCCTTCCAAAGAAATCCCAGAGCTAATCTCCTTCAGAATGGACTGGTTGGATCTCCTTGTAGTCCAAGGGACTCTCAAGAGTCTTCTCCAACACCACAGCATTAAGCATTCTCTAACTTGTTATTTCCATAGTTTATTGTGATCCACACAGTCAAACGCTTTGGCATAGTCAATAAAGCAGAAATAGATGTTTTTCTAGAACTATCTTGCTTTTCCCATGATCCAAGGGATGTTGGCAATTTGATCTCTGGTTCCTCTGCCTTTCCTAAAACCATCTTGAACATCTGGGAGTTCACGGTTCATGTATTGCTGAAGGTTGGCTTGAAGAATTTTGAGCATTACTTTAGTAGCATGTGAGATGAGTGCAATCGTGTGGTAGTTTGAGAATTCTTTGGCATTGCCTTTCTTTGGGATTGGAATGGAAACTGACCTTTTCCAGTTCTTTGGCCACTGCTGAGTTTTCCAAATTTGCTGGGATATTGAATGTAGCACTTTCACAGCATCGTCTTTCAGGATTTGAAATAGCTCAACTGGAATTCCATCATCTCCACTAGCTTTGTTCATAGCTATGCTTTCTGATGCCCACTACACTTCACATCCCAGGATGTCTGGCTCTAGGTGAGTGACCACACCATTGTGATTATCTTGGTCGTGAAGATCTTTTTTGTACAGTTCTTCTGTGTATTCTTGCCACCTCTTCTTAATATCTTCTGCTTCTGTTAGGTCCATACCATTTTTGTCCTTTATCGAGCTGATCTTTGCATGAAATGTTCCCTTGGTATCTCTAATTTTCTTGAAGAGATCTCTAGTCTTTCCCATTCTGTTGTTTTCCTCTATTTCTTTGCATTAATTGCTGAGGAAGGCTTTCTTATCTCTTATTGCTATTCTTTGGAACTCTGCATTCAGACGCTTATATCTTTCCTTTTATTCTTTGCTTTTCACTTTTCTTTTCACAACTATTTGTAAGGCCTCCCCAGACAGCCATTTTGGGGTTTTTTTTTGCATTTCTTTTCCATGGGGATGGTCTTGTTCCCTGTCTCCTGTACAATGTCACGAACCTCAGTCCATAGTTCATCAGGCATTCTATCTATCAGATCTAGCCCCTTAAATCTATTTCTCACTTTCATTGTATAATCATAAGGGATTTGATTTAGGTCATACCTGAATGGCATTGTGAGGAAGGCAATGGCACCCCACTCCAGTACTCTTGCCTGGAAAATCCCATGGATGGAGGAGTCTGTGTAGGCTGCGGTCCATGGGGTCGCTAAGAGTCGGACACGACTGAGCGACTTCATTTTCACTTTTCACTTTCGTGCATTGGAGAAGGAAATGGCAACCCACTCCAGTGTTCTTGCCTGGAGAATCCCAGGGACGGCGGAGCCTGGTGGGCTGCCATCCATGGGGTCGCATAGATTCGGACACGACTGAAGTGACTTAGCAGCAGCAGTAGCAGTGAAGGGTATAGTGGTTTCCCCTACTTTCTTCAATTTAGGTCTGAATTTGGCAATAAGGAGCTCATGATCTGAGCCACAATCAGTTCCCGGTCTTGTTTTTGTTGACTGTGTAGAGCTTCTCCACTTTTGGCTGCAAAGAATATTATCAATCTGATTTGGGTGCTGACCGTCTGGTGATGTCCATGTGTAGAGTCTTCTCTTGTGTTGTTGGAAGAGGGTGTTTGCTATGACCAGTGCATTCTCTTGGCAAAACTCTATTAGCCTTTGCCCCGCTTCATTCCATATTCCAAGGCCCAATTTGCCTGTTACCCGAGGTGTTTCTTGACTTCCTACTTTTGCATTCCAGTCCCCTATAATGAAAAGGGGACTTTTGCGTGTTAGTTCTAAAAGGTCTTGTAGGTCTTCATAGAACCATTCAACTTCACCTTCTTCAGCATTACTGGTTGGGGCATATGCTTGGGTTACTGTGATATTGAATGGTTTGCCTCAGAAAGGAACAGAGATCATTCTGTCGTTTTTGAGATTGCATCCAAGTACTGCATTTTGGACTGTTTTGTTGACCATGATGGCTACCCATTTCTTCTAAGGAATTCTTGCCCACAGTAGTAGATATAATGGTCATCTGAGTTAAATTCACCCATTCCAGTCCATTTTAATTAGCTGATTCCTAGAATGTCAACGTTCACTCTTGCCATCTCCTGTTTGACCACTTCCAATTTGCCTCGATTCATGGACCTACCATTCCAGGTTCCTATGCAATATTGCTCTTTACAGCATTGGACCTTGCTTCTATCACCAGTAACATCCACAACTGGGTATTGTTTTTGCTTTGGCTCCATCCCTTCATTCTTTCTGGAGTTATTTCTCCACTGATCTCCAGTAGCATATTGGGCATCTACTGACCTAGGGAGTTCCTCTTTCAGTGTCCTATCATTTTGCCTTTTCATACTGTTCATGGGGTTCCCAAGGTAAGAATACTGAAGTGGTTTGCCATTCCCTTCTCCAGTGGACCACATTCTGTCAGACCTCTCCACCGTGGGAATACCAGACACCTGACCTGCCTCTTGAAAAACCTGTATGCAGGTCAGGAAGCAGCAGTTAGAACTGGACATGGAACAACAGACTGGTTCCAAATAGGACAAGGAGTACGTCAAGGCTGTATATTGTCACCCTGCTTATTTAACTTATACACAGAGTACATCATGAGACATGCTGGGCTGGACGAAGCACAAGTTGGGATCAAGATTGCCAGGAGAAATATGAATCACCTCAGATATGCAGATGACACCACCCTTATGGCAGAAAGTGAAGAGGAACTAAAAAGCCTCTTGATTAAAGTGAAAGAGGAGAGTGAAAAAGTTGGCTTAAAGCTCAATATTCAGAAAACAAAGATCATGGCATCTGGTCCCATCACTTCATGGGAAATGGATGGGGAAACAGTGTCAGATTTTATTTTTTTGGGCTCCAAAATCACTGCAGACGGTGACTGCAGCCATGGAATTAAAAGACGCTTACTCCTTGAAAGGAAAGTTATGACCAACCTAGATAGCATATTTAAAAGTAGAAACATTACTTTGCCAACAAAGGTCCGTCTAGTCAAGGCTATGGTTTTTCCAGTGGTCATGTATGGATGTGAGAGTTGGACTGTGAAGAAGGCTGAGTGCCGAAGAATTCATGCTTTTAAACTATGGTGTTGGAGAAAACTCTTGAGAGTCCCTTGGACTGGAAGGAGATCCAACCAGTCCATTCTAAATGAGATCAGTCCTGGGTGCTCTTTGGAAGGACTGGTGCTAAAGCTGAAATTCCAATACTTTGGCCACCTCATGTGAAGAGTTGACTTATTGGAAAAGACTCTGATGCTGGGAGGGATTGGGGGCAGGAGGAGAAGGGGACGACAGAGGATGAGATGGCTGGAAGGCATCACTAACTCAATGAACATGAGTTTGGGTGAACTCCAGGAGTTGGTGATGGACAAGGAGGCCTGGCGTGCTGCAATTCATGGGGTCACACAGAGTCGGACACGACTGAGCAACTGAACTGAACTGAACTGTACTGACTGAACTTGCTATTCATCGTCCCCCTATCCAACTCCTTTTTTTTTTTAAATAGACTATCAGGACATATGGAGCATACTGAATCTAGTCTCTTTAGATACATATTTAAAAAAAACCTGAAACTCAATTATGCTTAAGTCCACATGTTTCTATTGTTTTATTTTTAATACAATTATAGAAAATTTGAAGTGAATGTCCAAGATAATAAAAATGTTTCTTTGTTTCAAAAGTTCTAAAGCATTTCTTTGAACTGTTATACTGTTAGTCACTTTAGGCCTCTCTTTACCCTTTTTCACAATTCAGATTTTAAAAATTATCTTAGCATTTATCTTCATTTGCAAATTGAGAGGTTTAGTTATTGAGATCATCATAAAAATAACCAATTTTAGAACATCAAGCAGATACTTTTAATGTGGGCCATTTGTCTCTGATATCAATTTGATCTGATTACTTTATTGCATATGCATGCTACAAGTGACAGATAGCTTTAATATCACCATGATTAATAGAATATTTTCTTAGGCTCTCCTGCAGAGAAGAGTCTCATGATGAAATATTGATAGAGTTCTTCCAAGAACAACAAAATTGTTACAATACATCACAAATCTTTAAAACTAAGACTGTATACTCCCTGACTAAATAGGTAAGTTATTCTATGGCTGAAGATGGAAATATTATACTGATTTTGTTGTGTAAAAAATCATCTCAGGAGATTTTCATGTTTACCAGAAAGGAATCTTTCCAATGTCTTCGGTCCTCACGAACTCAGATTATATTTGACTGAATAATATTAAATTTGTCAGTAACATTGATTTGAAAGTCAAAAACTTAGAAATATATATTAAAAATCACAATGCCTGTACTAAACTGAAAAAAAGAACAATGAATAATTAAAATCTTGAGAACATTCAATAGAAACAAGTAGGGTACATTTTACATAAGGAAGAGGAAACAAATTTTGATAAAAAACATAAGATGGGTCATTTACAAATATGTGGAAACAGTGAAGGAAAGTTCTTAGATGAAGGAAGATAGGCAACAGTAATATAGAAATACAGTACTTGTGTAGTCTACTGTTTCACTCAGTCCCTTCCTGAACTTCCCCTGGATTCCTGTAGGCATTGAATTTCCCATTGACATTGGGCTTGACCACATTACTAGTTTTGGCTAGTGGAATATGAATAGATGCATGACTGAACACGCTTTTGAAGACTGACTGTATCCCTCTGTGAGCATCTGCCTTCTGTCATGAGAATAGCACACTCCAGACAGTGGCTATCCATTAGCCTGGTACTTAGAATGTGAAGACACATAGAGCTAAGTCAAGGTCAACAGATCTGCAGCTGATTAGTGCCTTCATGAAAGTGAGCAAGAGATAAATGTTTGTTTTTGTAAACCACTGAGATTTGGGAAATGTTTGTTGCAACATGATAAGCTGACTGGTAAATCTGTCAATAATACAGAGCTGGAATACCTTAACATGTAAATGGATGCACAATGTCAAAAAACATTGGTTAATTCTCTTGTTGCTCAGTGCTACCTAGATCGCTTCTGGTACTGCTTCTTCATTTTTCTATGTGATTTGTCTTTATTCTCACAAGGAAAATATTAAGGAAAATATACTTAGAAAGTGAAAGAACAGGTATGCTATAGAATCATACATATATTTAAAAAAAGTTATTAAGGGAAAACTATTGCCAGGCTCTGTTCCACACACCAGAGAAGGTAGCAGTGAACAAAAATGGTAAGTCCATGCTTTTCTGGAAGGTTAAGTTCTAGTTAAAGGTTGAATTAATTAGCCTTAATTTATCAGTAATCAGTAGTGTGAAGAAAAACAAGGCAGGGAATAGGAACCACAAGAGCCTGTGGGCAAGCAGGACTCACTGAAGATGTAGTATTTGTTGTTCAGTTGCTAAGTCATGTCTGACTCTTTGCAACCCCATGAACTGTCCATGCTCCTCTGTCCTCCACCATCTCCTGGAGTTTGCTCAAATTCATGTCCATTGAGTCAGTAATACTATCTAACCATCTCATCTTCTTCCACTCCCTTCTCCTTTTGCCTTCAATCTTTCCCAGCATCATGGTGTTTTGTACTAAGCATCTAATGCAATGGAAGAAACTGGACTTCATCATCAATCAGAGCTGAGGCTGACCCACAGTTCCAGCACATATTAGCTGAGTCATTGACTGTAGCTATGCTACCTTACCCTTCTGATGTTGTTTTTTTTGTTTGTTTTTTTGATAGTAAAAAGATAATTGTAAATTCCTTAAAATATTTAAAGGGGTCATCACAATATTTAGCATGTAGTAGGTCTTCAATAATTGGCACACCTCATTAAAGGCATTAATAGTGAGGAACAGCCTAGGAGCATAGGACCAGGTATTACTTTTACTCTGAGGTGGGACTGGGGGCTTTGGTCATGTCGGGTCCACAGAAGGAGCTTGCACAAGGTCTTACAGAGTTTTTATGAGGTGACAGGGTAAGCAACCAAGAAACCAAAGTCTTCATGTCATGGAATAGATAACAGGACACAGCAATCGAGATCTCAGGCTACGAGTCCAGAAGTCCTGCAGCCCCCAGAAACTGAGGAAGCATCAAGTATGAAGAGGGAGGAAACTTCAGCTGGGGTTTGAATGAATTGCTACTTTCACTGACTTTAGTTGCCTTAATTGGCCTGATCTACACGGATCATTTGATAAACATCCCTAATTTCTTTTTTTTCCCAAGGACATAGCATAAGAGAGTAAAAATGGCCATTAATTGAAGGCAACGGCACCCCACTCAAGTACTCTTGCCTGGAAAGTCCCACGGATGGAGGATCCTGGTGGGCTACAGTCCATGGGGTCGCTAAGTGTCGGACACGACTGAGCGACTTCATTTTCACTTTTCACTTTCGTGCATTGGAGAAGGAAATGGCAACCCACTCCAGTGTTCTTGCCTGGAGAATCCCAGGGACGGGGGAGCCTGTTGGGCTGCATCTATGGGATCACACAGAGTTGGACACAACTGAAGTGATTTAGCAGCAGTAGCAGCAATTGGATTCAGAAGATCTGGATTCACATCTTGACTTTACAATTTTCTTATCACTAGTTCTTTTTTCCTCTAAGATTACGTCATGTAACTATATCAAGAATTACGTCATAATAATGTATATTTTAAAACTTGTGAACTGAAAAAGCCCAGTTTAAACATCTTTACCACTCAAGAATAAAAGTTCATTCACTTGTTTATTTATTCACTCACATCCTCACTCACTACACACTGGTGAACTGGGGGAAAACAGGATCCTTACTTTTAAAGATCTTTTAAATGTGTGTGGTGCAGCACCATGCCTAACATTGTTTATTATAACAGAAAATGAAAACAGGCTGTGAGTGTAGTATGACAGGATTATGAGTATTCCCGCCTCGTTTTCTCCTTCACTGGTACACTAAGCTCGGTTCCTTCTCCCCCTACACCTCTCCTCCTATTCCAAAGCAAGAGTAAATTTGAGGAAGCAGTTTTTCTTCTTTTGGAGACTTGGTAGATGGAGACTGGAGAAGTGGAAGGAGAAGACTGGCAGTGCTCAAAGAAAAGGAAGAATGGACAGGAAGGACAGGATTACCTCTTGCTCTTGCTATCCCCATGGCGATGTCAGCAAGCAATAGTTCTAGGCACTTGTAAGACGCCTGAAGAGAGGGCAAGGATCTGCATGAAGGAACAGGCTGGAAAGGAGATCAGATCATTCCTTGAATAAAAGTAGAACTGAACAGCTACTGAGCAGATCATCACTTATACAAAATTCACTGTCTTTTCTGTTTCTTTTTTCTTCTTTTTTAAAATCCTTTTTTTTTTGTTGTTTTTTTTTTTGGTCTCTATCTTTTCTTTTTCTGCAAAGACTTTCCTGTTACTCCCACCTAAATGAGTACATGTGTCCACATACACATTATTTTAAATATCAGTTCAGTTCAATTGCTCAGTCATGTCAGACTCTTTGCGACCCCATGAATCGCAGCACACCAGGCCTCCCTGTCCATCAACAACTCTCGGAGTTCACTCAGACTCACATCCATCGAGTCAGTGATGCCATCCAGCCATCTCATCCTCTGTTGTCCCCTTCTCCTCCTGCCCCAATCCCTCCCAGCATCAGAGTCTTTTCCAGTGAGTCAACTCTTCGCATGAGATGGCTAAAGTACTGGAGTTTCAGCTTTAGCATCATTCCTTCCAAAGAAATCCCAGGGCTGATCTCCTTTAGAATGGACTGGTTGGATCTCCTTGCAGTCCAAGGGACTCTCAAGAGTCTTCTCCAACACCACAGTTCAAAAGCATCAATTCTTCAGCACTCAGCTTTCTTCACAGTCCAACTCTCACATCCATACATGACCACAGGAAAAACCACAGCCTTGATTAGACAGACCTTTGTTGGCAAAGTAATGTCTCTGCTTTTCAATATACTATCTAGGTTTGTCATAACTTTTCTTCCAAGGAGTAAGCGTCTTTTAATTTCATGGCTGCAGTCACCATCTGCAGTGATTTTGGAGCCCAGAAAAATAAAGTCTGACACTGTTTCCACTGTTGCCCCATCTATTTGCCATGAAGTGACGGGACCAGATGCCATGATCTTTGTTTTCTGAGTGTTGAGCTTTAAGCCAAGTTTTCCACTCTTCTCTTTCACTTTCATCAAGAGGCTTTTTAGTTCCTCTTCACTTTCTGCCATAAGGGTGGTGTCATCTGCATATCTGAGGTGATTCATATTTCTCCCAGCAATCTTGATTCCAGCTTTTGCTTCTTCCAGCCCAGCGTTTCTCATGATGTACTCTGCATAGAAGTTAAATAAGCAGGGTGACAATATACAGCCTGGACAAACTCCTTATCCTATTTCGAACCAGTCTGTTGTTCCATGTCCAGTTTGAACTGTTGCTTCCTGACCTGCATACAGATTTCTCAAGAGGCAGATCAGGTGGTCTGGTATTCCCGTCTCTTTCAGAATTTTCCACAGTTTATTGTGATCCACACAGTCAAAGGCTTTGGCATAGTCAATAAAGCAGAAATAGATGTTTTTCTGGAACTCTCTTGCTCTTTCCATGATCCAGTGGATGTTGACAATTTGGTCTCTGGTTCCTCTGCCTTTTCTAAAACCAGCTTGAACATCAGGAAGTTCATGGTTCGCATATTGCTGAAGCCTGGCTTGGAGAATTTTGAGCATTACTTTACTAGCGTGTGAGATGAGTGAAATTGTATGGTAATTTGAGCATTCTTTGACATTGCCTTTCTTTGGGATTGGAATGAAAACTGACCTTTTCCAGTCCTGTGGCCACTGCTGAGTTTTCCAAATTTACTGGCATATTGAGTGCAGCACTTTCACAGCATAATCTTTCAGGATTTGAACTAGCTCCACTGGAATTCCATCACCTCCACTAGCTTTGTTCGTAGTGATGCTTTATAAGGCCCCCTTGACTTCACATTCCAGGATGTCAGGCTCTAGGTGAGTATCACACCATGATGATTATCTGGGTCGTGAGGATCTTTTTTGTACAGTTCTTCTGTGTATTCTTGCCACCTCTTCTTAATATCTTCTGCTTCTGTTAGGTCCATACCATTTCTGTCCTTTATTGAGCCTATCTTTGCATGAAATGTCCCCTTGGTATCTCTAATTTTCTTGAAGAGATCTCTAGTCTTTCCCATTCTGTTGTTTTCCTCTATTTCTTTGCGTTGATCCCTGAGGAAATGTTTCTTATCTCTTCTTGCTATTCTTTGGAACTCTGCATTCAGATGCTTATATCTTTCCTTTTCTCCTTTGCTTTTCACTTCTCTTCTTTTCACAGCTATTTGTAAGGCCTCCCCAGACAGCCATTTTGCTTTTTTGCATTTCTTTTCCATGGGGATGGTCTTGATCCCTGTTTCCTGTACAATGTCATGAACCTCCGTCCATAGTTCATCAGGCACTCTGTCTATCAGATCTAGTCCCTTAAATCTGTTTCTCACTTCCACTGTATAATCATAAGGGATTTGATTTAGTTCATACTTAATGGTCTAGTGGTTTTCACTACTTTCTTCAATTTCAGTCTGAATTTGGCAATAAGGAGTTCATGATCTGAGCCACAGTCAGCTCCTGGTCTTGTTTTTCCTGACTGTATGGATATGGTAAAAATAAAATAAGTTTTAAACTTTGGCTTACTTTCAAGTATCCTCTTTGAGAGACTTTGTGTCAAAGAGGAATGATTCCTTCAACTTTTTGTTTTAAGTATTTACTAAGATTGTTACAATTTATATAAACATTTTCTTTCTAAGACATATGTTTAGCAACAAAGTTATCAATTATATAACGTCAACAACCATAAAACACATTTTCTAAAAAAGGAACTGGATTAATAACCATAAACATCATTGCCTCTGTGTGGATTCAACCCAAATAATAACTCTCCCTCCAATCTATCTTATGGACATCTCCCACTTTCAGCTGCTTGTGGGAAATTCACATTTGGGGATCCCACTAGTAGCAAACATTTAATTTGTTTTGAGTTGAATTCACTTCCCTTCCAAATTGTGATCCTTTTTCTGGGCTTTCTCAGAAACTTAAACTTAGAACCTCATAGTTATTTTTAATTATCATCTCTTCCTTTTCATCCATGACTAGTATCCTCATCTTATTCTACTTGCAGTACTTGGTATTATAGGAGTCCCTCCCTAGGCTCTGATAACATGATGCTATGGCATTATTCATCTCTCTTGGGAAGAATATGGTATTAATAAGTTATGACTAATAACCAAATTTCAAAAAGACCCCTGTGCCCTTTTCCCATTCATTTCCCACAAGATAAGTTATACATACTGTAACAAGAATAGAAGATAAATTGTATATATTGCAAATTCTTGTGAGAAATCTCTCTTTGTCTGGTCAATTATATATATTTGCTACTTGAAGTTTATTTTAGAGAATAGGAAAATATCTCATCTTTTGGAATGCAAATGAGGTTAAGGATGTTGTGCCTTGATGTCATCATTGAATCTGCCTCAGATGAGCTAAGAATGGTAACTGGATGTCACTTGGGGTCCTTGGTTTCTATACTGGGGAAGGTAATAGAACAAGTTAGAATTTATCTCCTCATTGGAATAATTGCTTGGGGATTCCACTGAAGCCTGTCTGTGAGATGCAGCCAAAGCCTTCTTTTTGTATTTGCTCAAGGAAGCCAGATGAGGTCAGGTATCTGGGATACTTGAAAGAAATAGAACATTTGCTGGAGGAGTGTAAGCAGTGCATGTAATATCTGGTTACTGCTTAAGATTTTCTCGATTAGATAATAAAGAAGTAGTATAATATTTTGAATGGTCTCTTTATCTCAATATCATAAAACTTTTGTCCCATTGTAATGGAACTATACTAAGCAAAGTCTGGCCAGCGAAATGTCAGACTCTAATTTTTGTAAATCCTCAAACAATAAAAGGGCTCAGGACCTTACTGTGTAAATACCCTATGTGACCATGGGAGCATTATATGTAGAGGAAGCATCACTGAGTGACTATTCTGAGTCTTGGGCTGCCACCTTAAAGAGACTTTAACTTGTTAATTGTCAACAGTAAGGTGTCATTCTCCATTATGCTTACTTATTACAATTTGCACATAAGTCTCTTTGTCTACTTGCAACTCAACCATCTTCTGTCTATTGTCTTTCTCATCAGGCTATACAGGTCATAGTAACAGAGATCATGTCTGTCTGGTTCACGGATGTACTCTAGTCCTCAGCAGTTTCAGGCACATCAGACAGTGCCTAGTAAACACATACTGGAGGAGTAAATAGGTGACTGAATATATCTACAGTGTTATTAAAAACCAAATTATGCCACAGGAAGTACATTTTTAGGTCCTCAAACCAATAAGGGATATGCAATACAAGACTTTGGATTAACTTACACTTAGCTCAAGAAAATACAGATAGGACAGCCTTTCTTAAAGCAACAAACTTATGTTTGCCAAGCATCATTGTTTAGCAAACCCAAACTGAAAGTTTTAGTAGATTCTGAATTTGGAAGGATCTCTTTTTCACTCCCACTTATTAGTATTTATTGTATATAATAAGTTACAGTTAATTAAACTGTTGAAAATATCCTGTAGTATGTTTTACTTTTATCAGTAACAATAAACTTAATGAGTACATCTGGTCCTAATCTGAATATATATATTATTATGTCAATAGTCTAAATCCTACTTTTCTTCTAGTACAAAATGCACTATTTTTAAAAAATTTATTTTGCTTTAGTTTGTTGCTCTTTAGAAAATGTACATATAGAATTTGTGCATTCTGGAATGTCATTCTTTAGAAACAAGAGAAAAAAAAAATCCAATCCCATACAGTGATTAATGGATGAGGGTAACAATCATATTCCTGTCAGAAAAAAGAAAAAACAGTAAAAGTCTGACAACTGAAAGTTGAGATTGTGTCTAAAGTCCCATTTAGAGGGAAACAGTAAAACACAAGGTTAACAAACAGACATTAGAGAATGAGGGCAAAATCAAAATAAAGCATCCTACAGGACTTACAAAGGAGAACTTTAAAAAGTACAATAGTCTATGATGTAGTTCAATCTAAAGAAAAATGACATGTCTCCACAAGACATCAGCTAGAACTTGTTTTCCCATTGAATGCTTCCCAGTGACCACACTTTGCAAAACAGCACTCAGCTACCTTCATTAATGGCTTTTCACCATATTGTTCCATCATTAGGGGATGATAAAGTTTCCTCTGTGATTTGAGAAAGCAGAGTTCTGGCTGCAGAATTTACTATTGGAAAAGGGAGTCTTAAAAGAAAAGTTTCATTTCTCTAAATTTTTTTTTTTAAGAAGAAGCAAGGATATTATCTAATAATTGACAGAACCATAAATTTTAGAACCAGCTGACTTCATATGACAGACAGAAAAAAAGAGAGTGAAAAATACATAGATGAGGGATGAGAGAAGTTTTTTGTTTTGTTTTGTTTTTTTTGGTTAACCATTGAGAGTCAATTCCTAGGCAGATTGATAAGAAGTCTGGGGTCCCCGAGGAGGAGAAAGGGGTCTGTGGCTCTTAAGGAGGAGATAGGGGTCTGGAGTTCTCAAGGAGGCAAAAAGGACAAACTTTTTTTCTTTTAGCTCAGGGTTGATTATTACACAACAAAACAAGAGTACAGCTTAAACTCTGTACTAAAGATTATATGGGCCTCCCTTGTGGCTCAGCTGGTAAGGAATCCACCTGCAATGCGGGAGACCTGGGTTCGATCCCTGGGTTGGGAAGATGCCCTGGAGAAGGGAAAGGCTACCCACTCCAGTATTCTGGCCTGGAGATGTATCCTGCTTGAGGACATGTTTCTCCTTGAGAACCTTCTGACTAATCCTGTTATTTTCAAATGTATATTGTGAGAATGGGTCTGGTAAGACCTTTACAACCTTGAGATATTCTTTTGATTTACTGTAATAACCAGTTGAAAAAGTATATAGCTCCCTTGCTAAGACTAGTGAGTCTAGCACTAGTCTGTCCTCTGTCCTTCTGATGTCTGTGTCAGAAGCTTTCTCTGTCCCTTTTCATACTTTAATAAAATTCTGCTACACAAACTGCTCTTAAGTGATTAAGCCTGGTCCCTGCTTCCAAAACTAAATCTTCTTCGGAGATCACGAATCCAAAACAGTTCACTGTAAGCTATCATCATGTCCAACTCTCCTCTCTTGCTTGCAAAGAAAATAGGAGATGGAAAAGTTAAATACTCAATACTCAAGTAACTCTTGTAACTAGAGGGTGGCTGTATGTCATAATTTTAGTTAACAAAATCTAAATAAAAATCTTCTGGGGGGACTTTAGGAAAAGATATGTTTTTGGTAGCTCAGCTGGTAAAAAATCCACATGCAATGCAGTAGACCCCAGTTAGATCCAATCTCTGGGTCAGGAAGATCTCCTGGAGAAGGGAAGAGTTACCCACCTCCAGTATTCTTGCCTGGAGAATTCCATGGACAGAGGAGCCTGGTAGGTTACAGTCCATGGGGTTGCAAAGAGTCAGATGGGATTTTCGTGTTTTTTTCCTAATACAAATATTAGTTATTAGCAGCCCCTGGCAGTATCCTAACCCCACTCTTTCTGCCATAAATTTAAATGTGTAGCCTGAAGCTATAAAAGTCATTCTGCAAGCCTGGGGAAAGGCTGGGTGCTACCCTGACATCATTGAACCACTAAATCATCAGAAGCTGCCTAATTCCAGACTTTTCATTAGATGAAGATAAATTCTATTTTTCAAAGCCACTGTTCTCTTTTACATACAACCAAATGTATTTCTACCTTTACACAAGAATAGATATGAATCAAGACTTTTAATAGTGATTTTCAACATTCCCATGCAAGTTCAACTGTACAGTTATTGATTCCTTACTATTCAGCAAATTCCAAAAATTTTAGTGTAGTTCCAAAAGTTTTAGTGTCATTTCAAATTTTAATATTCTCACACATGCATATGCATATATATAAATGTTGCTGCCGCCGCCAAGTCACTTCAGTCGTGTCCGACTCCGTGCGACCCCCATAGACAGCAGCCCACCAGGCGCCCCCGTCCCTGGGATTCTCCAGGCAAGAACACTGGAGTGGGTTGCCATTTCCTTCTCCAATGCAGGAAAGTGAAAAGTGAGAGTGAAGTCGCTCATTCATGTCTGACTGTTAGCTACCCCATGGACTGCAGCCTACCAGGCTCCTCCGTCCATGGGACTTTCCGGGCAAGAGTACTGGAGTGGGTTGCCGTTGCCTTCTAATGCTACAAACTAATAAATAGGAAAACTTAAAAGTTAATTACTTTCATCTGTATTTATTTGATTTTATTAAATGAAATGGATCAAATTTATTCAAAATCAAATGTATTTTGAATAAATATATTTAAAATTAATTTTCAGATGATCTTTGCCACCTTAATTTGGAAGGACTAAAGCAAAAAATTAAAATTAAAAGTTTAGGACTTTCTAACTTAAAAGTTAGGACTCTGTGCTTCCATTGTGGGGGGCATGGTTCAATGCCTGTTTAAGGAACTAAGGTCCTACATGCCAAGACATGTGACCCCCCCAAAAAAATGTTTACAAATCTGTTGATCAAGTGTTAGAAATAAATATGTATATGTGAAGTTGAAATTTAATTAAGCTTTCAAATGATACTTCCTGTTAATGTCATTTAAACTTCTAAAGTTATTAAAGCTTAAAACTGTATTGTGAGTTTTAGAACTTGCATACCATGAATTGTGGTAAGCACTGGGATAAAAAGCAAATGGGACATGGTACCCAAGTTTAAGAAGCTCATAAAGGTTCTCCATCCTCCTGCACACTAAATTACAACGGAAGTTAAAAAATGGCAATGCACAGTCCTCAGCCCACATCCCTGGATTCTGGGTTCATTGGTCTAGGTTGGGGTTTAAGCATTAGCATTTTTTAGTCTTCTGTGATTCTCATGTCCAGCCAGAATTGAGAACCATTCATCTACTGAGTAACGTTCATATTCATTTCCAAATAAACCTAGGTAAACAAGCTTCCTATAAGGAGGGCTAGTTTATGAAGTAGAATAGTGCAGAATGTGTTTAGTAAGCCTTAAGGTTATAGGAGGTAGCAGTCATCCTTCACCTCAGGACTTCAAAAAGGTAAATAACTACAATGTGTGGAATTTCCATAACGATTTTGCTCATGATTTTTCTAGGTGGACAATGAGTAGCCCTTTTCTGTTTAAGTTCTTGTTTAAATCATTCTGAGACGCAGTGGATTACAAATTGCTCTACAGTGATGTCCATAACAAGCCCTCTCTTTAATGAGTGATGACTGGCCATCCTGAGAGATGCAGCCTTGTTACTGGCTTATTTCTTACCAAGAAATTTGCTCTTTGCCTTCCTAAGCTGGAACACAAGAGGGTGATGAATTAAGGATTTCTATTAATAGTATTTCAGTACTAATAGTATTAATAGTATTTGATATTGTTTCCTATATTGCATTAAGTACTTGGGAAAGGAATATAAAGGCACAGACTAAAAGTCCTTCTATATAATTTTCTTCTCAAGCTATTTAGAAATTAATAGGAGATGTGCAGAGGTGGTAATGATAAGTAGATACATTACTATTCAGTTGTTTTATGTGAGGAGAGCTGTTCATGCAACAAATATTCATTGAACAATTGCTTCATGCCAAGTATCTTTCCAGATACTGGGAACACACAAATGAACAGCACAGATGAGGTCCTTTTGCTGGGAGCTTACAATCTAATGGGAGAATTCTGTCTGGGGAGGCCTTACAAATGGTTGTGAAAAGAAGAGAAGCAAAAAGCAAAGGAGACAAGGAAAGATACAAGCATCTGAATGCAGAGTTCCAAAGAATAGCAAGAAGACATAAGAAAGCCTTAATCAGCGATCAGTGCAAAGAAATAGAGGAACATAATGGAATGGGAAAGACTAGAGATCTCTTCAAGAAAATTAGAGATACTAATGGAATATTTCATGAAAAGATGGGCTCAATAAAGGAGAGAAATGATATGGACCTAACAGAAGCAGAAGATATTAAGAAGAGGTGGCAAGAATACACAGAAGAACTGTACAAAAAAGATCTTCATGACCCAGATAATCACGATGGTGTGATACTCACCTAGAGCCAGATGTCCTGGAATGTGAAGTCAAGTGGGCCTTAGAAAACATCACTATGAACAAAGCTAGTAGAGGTGATGGAATTCCAGTTGAGCTCTTTCAAATCCTGAAAGATGATGCTGTGAAAGTGCTGCACTCAATATGCCAGCAAATTTGGAAAACTCAGCAGTGGCCACAGGACTGGAAAAGGTCAGTTTTCATTCCAATCCCAAAGAAAGGCAATGCCAAAAAATGCTCAAACTACCACACAATTGCACTCATCTCACACACTAATAAAGTAATGCTCAAAATTCTCCAAGCCAGGCTTCAGCAATATGTGAACCGTGAACTTCCAGATATTCAAGCTGGTTTTAGAAAAGGCAGAGGAACCAGAGACCAAATTGTCAACATCCTCTGGATAATCAAAAAAACAAGAGAAGTCCAGAAAAACATCTATTTCTGCTTTATTGACTATGCCAAAGCCTCTGACAGTGTGGATCACAATAAACTGTGGAAAATTCTGAAAGAGATGGGAATATCAGACCACCTGACCTGCCTCTTGAGAAATTTGTATGCAGGTCAGGAAGCAACAGTTAGAATTGGACATGGAACAACAGACTGGTTCCAAATAGGACAAGGAGTACGTCAAGGCTGTATATTATCACCCTGCTTATTTAACTTCTATTCAGAGTACATCATGAGAAACGCTGGGCTGGAAGAAACACAAGCTGGAATCAAGATTGCTGGGAGAAATATCAATAACCTCAGATATGCAGATGACACCACCCTTATGGCAGAAAGTGAAGAGGAACTAAAAGGACTCTTGATGAAGGTGAAAGAGGAGAGTGAAAAAGTTGGCTTAAAACTCAACGTTCAGAAAACAAAGATCTTGGCATCTGGTCCCGTCACTTCATGGCAAATAGATGGGGCAACAGTGGAAACAGTGTCAGACTTTATTTTTCTGGGCTCCAAAACCACTGCAGATGGTGACTGCAGCCATGAAATTAAAAGACACTTACTCCTTGGAAGGAAAGTTATGACCAACCTAGATAGCATATTCAAAAGCAGAGACATTACTTTGCCAACAAAGGTCCGGCTAGTCAAGGCTATGGTTTTTCCTGTGGTCATATATGGATGTGAGAGTTGGACTGTGAAGAAAGCTGAGAGCTGAAGAATTGATGCTTTTGAACTGTGGTGTTGGAGAAGACTCTTGAGAGTCCCTTGGACTGCAAGGAGATCCAACCAGTGCATTCTGAAGGAGATCAGGCCTAGGATTTCTTTGGAAGGAATGATGCTAAAGCTGAAACTCCAGTACTTTGGCCACCTCGTGCGAAGAGTTGACTCATTGGAAAAGACTCTGATGCTGGGAGGGATTGGGGGCAGGAGGAGAAGGGGATGACAGAGGATGAGATGGCTGGATGGCATCACTGACTCGATGGACATGAGTCTGAGTGAACTCCAGGAGTTGGTGATGGACAGGGAGGCCTGGTATGCTGCGATTCATGGGGTGGCAAAGAGTCAGACACGACTGAGTGACTGAACTGAACAGATTTTTCTTAAAACATATTATTTCTCTCAGAAGCATATTTTTACAGAGTTTCTGGACTTTTTTATGAGTAGTTTTTTAAAATAACTTTTTTATTACAAAACAAAACAGGTGTGTTTTGTTTTTGAGGCAGAGTTGACCATACCATCATTTAAAAATAAATAAAAAATACAGATAGCAACAAAAGAGGAAAAGTTTAGATTAAAAAGCTTCATAATCCCAGAATTAACTATGGATGATCTTTTGACATATTTTCCAGTCATTTTTCCATATGCACAAACAGATATTTAAAAAAACAAAGCCATATATCTATAAAGTAGGTAAAGACATTTATAATTTAAAAAGTATATTCAGTAACCCAGTTTTGCTATTTTGATACAAACAGAGCATATTACAAACACTAGTTTTGAAAAATCTGTTAGGCAATATCCCTGTCAGAAGGAACAGAAACTGACACAGGTTACTTTCAAAACTGAGAATTTATTTTAAGAACTCATCTTAACAATGAAGGAACTGGAAATTCTTCCAGAACACAGAACAACCAGACTTCCTGGTGATGGTACTAGTGTTTAGGAATTGGAAGATCTTGCAGGTTTCATACTAATTTTAAGATCAGGTAATTCTGACCCTTCTTCAGCTTCAGGTTCTCTTCTTTGGGATCTCACCTCACTGCCCCACTAATGTGACTCAGCTTCACCTGTTGCTTGCTGCTTCAAACTCAACTATTCTTCCCTCTAACCCTATATCTATTTTAACAACCCCCATGCAACCTGACTTGCTATAATGTTACTAATACAACATTATTCCTCTGATGCACACATAGACACACACTGATGAAATCCCAGTGAAAACATTCCAGCAAAACAGATGGACTATAAATTCATTTGAGAACATTTACATATATTTGTATTTCCTCATGGTTTGACTATTCATGTGTTTTCAGCCAATGAAAGCTACTCAACACACAGTACTTTACATTCTTGGCCAATGAGTTTTCTTCATCACACTCCCCTCATCATCAGAAATGAGTGAATTCTGCAATACGTAGTTTCCAACTCTTGGTCTTTATTTCTATTATATATTTTGGCCCCTAGTGGCTTACAGGATATATGAAAATGACAGCATGGGATCTGTTACAAAAAAAACTAAAGCAAAAAAAAAAGGGGGGGAGGAGAGAAAGTATGCTACAAAATAAAGTGAAAGTTTGGTGACTGCTTGAGATGCTTTTAAGAAAATGATCAAGGCATTAGAAAGTACATATAATCTGGCATGATGGGTGGGTGGGTAGAAGTCCTTTCATTTTAGCAACTACACCTTGTAGAGAAACTCAAGGTAATTGTGGCTGAAGACAAGTTATGATGTCAGGTGATTGTCAATGTTTTATATAAATGACGCTCCTAAAATAGACTGAATAGTAGTCTTCAAACTGAGCAGTAGTTATGTCTGGAGGGTACCCAGAGATTTTATAGAGACATGGATAGTTTTAAGGGAATTCAGTTTCCAGAGTCTTAACTTCCATGGATACACTTTCCTGAAACTGATCTGCTGAGGTAATGTCAAGATGTTCTTTTACTATGATAAGTATCCTCCTACTTTATTCCCACCCAAACTGAATCTTCTTATGGGATACAAAAGCCTCCAGGTTTCAAACAACAGGGACACTTAAAAGAACGGTATCTTTAAGTCTTGTTTAATAAGACACCATGAGATGAAGGTTATCTTATTCTTTTTTTTATTCAATCATTGTGGTAAGCAAGGATGGTCCCCAAGATGCCCAACCCTGAACAACACTGTATAATCCTCTCCCCTGGAGAATGGGTATCTGTTCTAGGAAAATCACCCCCAGGATTATATTACAGTGTATACAAATATCTTAACACACCAGATGGAGAGGTTCTTCTGTTGGTCTTGAGGAAGTAAGTTGCCACATCCTGAGAGGGCTTGTGAGAGCAACATGGGCCAAGGAATTGTGGGGGCTGTAGGAGCCAAGAGCCAGTAACCAAGTATTAATAGTAAAGTTGTAAGCAGCTGGATTCTGCCAATAACCACCTTGGAAGAGGACCTGGAACTCAGGAAAGAATGCTACCTGGCTGGCATCTAATGAGATTCCTGAAGTCTGGTGAGACCTTGAGCAGAGGCCCCAGTTAAGCCGGCCAGGACTTCTGACCCAAGGAAACCGAGACAATAAATGCCTATTCTTAGTTGCTACTTCTGTGGTAGTTTTTTATGCAGCATAGAAAACCAATTGGCTATTGTTCAGTGACTAAGTTGTGTCCAACTCTTTGCAACCTCTTGGACTGCAGCACGCCAGGCTCTAGTCCTCCAATACCTACTGTAGTTGCTCAAATTCATGTCTATTGAGACAGTGATGCTATCTAACCATCTCATCCTCTGCCATTCCCTTCTCCTTTTGCCTTCAATATTTCCCAGTATCAGGGTCTTTTCCAATGAGTAGGCTCTTTGCATAAGGTAGCCAAAGTATTGGAGCTTCAACTTCAGCATCAATCCTTCCAAAGAATATTCAGGGTTGATTTCCTTTAGGATTGACTGCTTTGATCTCCTTGCTTTGATCTCTCCAAGGGACTCTCAAGAGTCTTCTCTAGCACCACAATTTGAAAGCATCAATTCTTTGGCACTCAGCCTTTTTTATGGCCCAGCTCTAACAGCCGTACATGACTACTGGAAGAAACAGCTTTGACTATATGGACTTTTGTTGGCAAAGTTATATCTCTGCTTTTTAATATGCTGTCTAGGTTTGTCATGTCTTTCCTTCCAAGAAACAAGCATATTTAAATTTCACGGCTGCAGTCATCATCTGTGGTGATTTTGGAGCCCAAGAAAATAAAATCTGTCACTGTTTCTACTTTTTTCACCTTCTATTTGCCATGAAGTAATGGGGTCAGATGCCAAGATCTTAATTTTTTAGTGTTGAGTTTCAAGCCAGCTTTTTCACTCTCCTCTTTCACCCTCATCAAGAGTCTCTGTAGTTCCTCTTCATTTTCTGCCATTAGAGAGGTATCATCTGTATATCTGAGGCTGTTGATATTTCTCTGGACGATCTTGATTTCAGCTTGTGATTCATCCAGGCTGGCATTCCAGGTGATGTATTCTGCATAGAAGTTACATAAGCAGAGTGACAATATACAGCCTTGTTGTACTCCTTTCCCAATCTTGAACCAGTCAGTTGTTCCATGTCTGGTTCTAACTGTTGCTTCTTGACCTGAATACAGGTTCCTCAGGAAAAGGGTAAGGTGGTCTGGTATTCCCATCTCTTTAAGAATTTTCCACAGTTTGTTGTGATTCACACAGACAAAGGCTTTAGCATAGTCAATGAAGCAGAAGTAGATGTTTTTCTGAATTTCCCTTGCTTTCTCCATGAAATTTTGGAAATTTGATCTCCGGATCCTCTGCCTTTTCTAAATCCAGCTTGTACATCTGGAAGTTCTCAGTTCACATACTGCTGAAGCTTTGCTTGAAGGATTTTTAGCAGAACCTTGCTAGATGTGAAATGAGTACAATTATATGGTAGTTTGAATATTCTTTGGCATTGCCAATACAATGCAAAGAAAACCAATGCATTCATTCAAAAGCTGTTTACTGAGCACATACTATATTCCAGACACTGAGACATAGTCTCTAATGACACTCCAAAATCTCCAAGATCATAAGACTTGTTTTTTGGTGGATAGGATAATCATAAACAAATTTAACATATAAAATATCTAGCATATAGAAAAAAATCAAGTAGGAAAATGGAAGATGACTTGTGGAAAGGCGAGGCATGGATGGAGAGGGCTATTCAAAGTTTAGCTTCACCTAGAAGGGGAAAGGTCTTGTAAGAAGGAACGTAACTGGCAATGTTCATAGAAGAGAGAAAACAGGTGTCCAGGCTCTCAGAGACCAGGTAGAGGGTTGGTAGGCACATGGACCATGTAGTGCACTGAGTCAGGATGGAGAATAGGAGATAAGGTTAGAAAGGGCAAAAGAGATCAGATCGTGTAGAGCTTTGAAGGTGTTTGGAGGCTTTTATTCTGAGTGACACGGTGAGCCAAGGGAGATTTTAAGCAGGGGAATGATATGACTTGACTTTTCATTTAACAAACTCATGGTATCTCATGATTGTTGAAATAATATAATGTGGTATAGGCGATAATAATGTGGTATAGATTGAGAGGGGGCAAGAAGGGAAGCAGGGACACCTGTTAAGATCATGTTGTAATAATCCAGGCAATTCGTGGATTCGTGGCTGGATCAGGGTGGTGGCAGTGGAGAGAAGTTGTTAAGTTTGAATCTTTTCTTTCTTTTCTAGAAAACTAAAGACAGATATGGTTGATACAGAATTAAAATCTCCTTTTGTTCTCCCTACTTATGTATATAAAGGTTTCTCAGAATTTATAGCTCTAAAAAATGAACACATAGAATAGAATAGATGCTAAAACCTAACAAATAAAATGTATCCATTGATACATGAACTAATTAAAACCCTCCAGCTATCTCATTAAGTGGCACATTTTTTGTCTTCAATTTTATTTTGAAACTTTTGATATAGTTTCATCATTTATATGGTAATAATGCTAGTAATAAAACTCAATTAACAAATGTGTTCTTAACATGTGAAGCCTTATAGCCACAAGAATGAAAAATTAATTTCAATTTATAAAATGTTTTTCAGAAAAGATTGAGAGGGTGCTTAATAACAGGAATTTACAATAAATATATTTACTAAGAGTATTGCATTAAGCTAAACAACTATTGGGAAGTGAAATGGAAATTTTAGTACAAAGTAAGGGACAATGAAAGTTTTCATCTCTTTAAGAAAAATGTGATGATTACTTTTTTTAATGGGTAAAAGTGAGCATGAAATCACCATGGTAGTGACATTCTGTTAGAGCCATTCAAGCTGGGTTGCCCCAAACATTAGTAGTACCTGAACCATGGGAACAAATAGAGGCCCACTTACCACATGCTTAAATATTTAAGAGTTACAAGTCAACCAAATAACTGTAAAGGAAAATATGACCTATTTCACCTTGAAAAATGTACTATCAATGTGACAGAAAATCAAATGTGTAGAATTTTGGTTTTTACAGATCTCAAAGTTGGCAAAATGTTAATGAAGACTGAATTTGTTTATAATGAATGTGTTTGGATGCTGTGCTGTGGAATTAGCTGTGTTTGGACACATGAAAAAAAAAAATATACCTATTATATAAATTGACATACGTTCTTCCACTGATTTAATTTTTGTCTGCATTTCATGAATAATTTATTATGTTGTGTTAACCAAATTCTTCACATAATTTGCATTTTATTGATGGCAAAAACCTAAAGATTAAAAATAAAATGTAGTTATAAACAAAGTGCACAAAACTTAAAAATATGTTTATAAAGAATTGTATAAATGTAAAAGCAGTATTTTTCATGCTTTTGAAGTTATTTTGACTAAAATATTCAAAACTGTTAATTAAAATTAGGTGTAATATAAATCATAAACAATGAATGTTAAACTTTTACACCAAAATTAATTTTTAACACTGAATTATATATTATTAAATACATTTATAAAAGAAAATTATTTGCAATTTTACAGTTCAATTTCCATCTAGTTGCCAGTGCAAAAAATATAGATAAATAAACCTCAGCTACTATTTTGAATATACAACTGTTTCAAATATTACTTTAATTAGAAATCAAAAAGAGGCAAGAAAATGGGCATTTGACCCTATAAGGAAATATTCCTTTGTTCTTACAAGAATATGTTGCATGTGATCCATTAGCACAGGGATATGATCAGTTAATTAATTTGTCTTTCTCTTACTTAAGAATTTTGTCTACTCAAATCTGCCCTGGTCTCCAAAGCAGTGTCTGACTCAGGCATCAATGACGCACATCCTCTGAACTTTCATGACATTGAGATGCAGTTTCTTTCTGTCCAGAGCACCAGGCCGTGAGATGTGCAAAAGCAACTCCCTGGGGCTTGAGTGGTGTATATATATATCCAGAGTTACAGGTCTTTTTATGTGTGTGTAAATGCAGTTATATAGAGTCCTGGGTTTTTGGTTTTTTTAATGAGTTTGTATGCTGTGCCTTTGTGGTATGCAGGGTTCTTCTTGCTCACGTCTAAGATTCTACTTCATTTTTAAAAGTACTAGGGTACTGTCATCTTTAATTGGGCAGGGACAAATCCTAGGAGGCAATATATAAGAAAAGGAATGAGTGCTATACTAAAAAAAAGACCAGAAAAGATTTAACGCTTAATAGATATTACTCTTTGATGAGTGTGATATCAACTGCACAGCAATAAAGTAGCTGCAGAAACCTTATGGTCATATTACAAATGTGCCCCAGAAATGAGAGTATTTCAACCAATTTTTCAGCAGAATTCTCTCTGATGAGTGCAAAATAATGAACTGTTAAGTGTGTCGTCTCTGAATCAGACTCCCTGGGTTCTTAGCCAGCTCTATCACTTACTAGCTGTGTGACCTTGGGAAGTTATTTGGCCAGTCTGTCTCTCAGAATACACATCCATACAAGAGGAATAATAACAGTAACCACCTAGTAGGATTATGAAGACCAAATGAGATAATCACTATTAGTCACCAACTGAGCCTGATTAAAAACTTAAGAAACACAAGCTAGTATTTTGAATAAAAAAGCTTACTGAAGTCAATTCATTTTAACATATATTTTTGAAAGTAATATGAGATAGTGTAACTCTCGATTTGCCTGAATTAATGGAGAGGAGAGGTGTTAAAAATATAGAAATTGGGTAAAAGAAGCATTAATTCATCTTTCTATCATTTCTGGAAATGATCATCTATTTTTAAAAAATAACTTTATTTTGTATTTTTTCACCTTTTTATGCATATCACTTTTATTACAAACAGAAAAGCAATAAATCTAAAAAGCAATTCATTCCTAAAATTGAAACAATTCCACCCTCATTTGCCAATACTACCACTAACTCTTTCATATTACCATGAATATACTGAAATTACATGCATTTAGAAATGAATGGTGGATTCATTCCTGTTCCATGGTTACTTAATATTCATATGGATGTCCTATTGAAGAGGAAAACAGTGAGAGACCTATAAAATACAATCAGGCAATTCTAGCATTTAAATCCAAAATGAAAAGACATGCATGTTGTAGAAAAGTAGTACTAAAAACAACATGAATTCATTTATTAGCAATAATTACCAAGTGTGCTTTGGTAGAATTATTGCTCAACAGTCTTGTTTTATGATCTAAAGGGAGGAATTAAGGATATTTAAGTCCTGCTAAGTTGTTACTTTAATTTTAGAAAACAAAATTCCTCACATTTCCAAACCACAGAAGACATCTCAAACGTGTGTGCATGCACACACACACACACATACACACACACACACACACACAGGAAAACACATGTACTTTTAAAGCCAGGCCACAAATTACTTTCAATTATAAATTTAAAAGAATAACTATTTACTAAAAATGTTGGCAAAATGGCATTTTATACTGTATTATTTTGTTGAAACCCAAGAAACAACCTCTAGACAGACCATTTTTAAAAATTCATACAAGATAGAAGAAATAATAGATTTGAATTTTGGCTACTTTAGAGGCACCATTATCCCTCTTTAGACACTTGATTTATAAATATAATTATTTAGTTTAACTATAACATCTGCATGGAAAAAATTTAGTCAAATCAAATTTTTATATTTCAGATAAATATCACATTCTAATTTTCAGTTAGAAGTACTTTTTAAGATGGATGAAGTTTTTCCCATTTAACAATTGCTCAGAAAGACATGAGAGAGAAATAAAATGCTCTGACATGATGTAGCATGGGTTTTGAAAACGTTATGTTAGAATTTAGGATGACTAGACACGGCGGTGATCTTTGAACAAATGGGAGTTTACTTCCGACTGAAGCTGATAATCCTTAGCTTCTTGTAAGGTGCATGTGTGCGTGCTAAGTCACTTTAGTCATGTCCGACTCTTTGCGACCCTATGGACTGTGTAGCCTTCCAGGTTCCTCTGTCCATGGAATTCTCCAGGCAAGAATACTGGAGTGAGTTGCCATGCCCTCTTCCTGGGGATCTTCCGGACCCAGGAATCGAACCCACATGTCTTATGCCTCCTGCATTGGCAGGTGTTTTTTTTTTTTTTTACCACTGGTGCCACCTGGGAAGCCCTGCTACTAATGTATATTATGTCAAAGCTGGGAAGTTATGTTTTCACAGCAGTTGAAAACAGTCCTACAATAATATATCAGTGGCAGAATCCTAACATAGAAATGGGATCCAGGCTGCCTGGGTTCGAATCCTGACTGTGCTGTACTCTAGATAATCAAGGTATTTAAACATCTGTACTCCAGGATCCTCATCTTTAAAGTAAGGGTAACATCCTATCTACCACTCAGTGTTGTGGTAAGGATCAAGAGTTAATATATATGCTTAGAACTGAACCTGGGTATATAGTAAGCATTTAACTAATGTTATATTACTACTGTCATGATTGCATTATTGTTGTTGTTAGCCTTAATTCTACGATTAGGATTGTCACATATAATATGATAAGTTACATCTGTGAATCCTGATTGCTAAGATGAGTTTTTTCCCTGCCAATTAAACTTGTTCCATGGATGTCTAAAATTACACATTAACAGCTTGTCTCTGTTAGGATCATGGAGCTGGAGCACAGCCACAGAGGGCTTCAAGTGGCCAGAAATCATGCCAATTTTATACTGTCCTTAGATCAGACATTTAAGACCATCCAGTCCAGTAACCTGGAGAAGGTGATGGCACCCCACTCCAGTACTCTTGCCTGGAAACTCCCATGGATGGAGGGGCCTGGTGGGTTGCAGTCCATGGGGTCGCTAGGAGTCGGACACGACTGAGCGACTTCACTTTATTTTTTCACTTTCATGCATTGGAGAAGGAAATGGCAACCCACTCCCATGTTCTTGCCTGGAGAATCCCAGGGACGGGGGAGCCTGGTGGGCTGCTGTCTATGGGGTCACACAGAGTTGGACACGACTGAAGCGACTTAGCAGCAGTCCAGTAACCATTTATCCCAGTAGGTGGACAGGCTATAGGAGAAGGGATTTGGCTATGTATAGATCCTTGAGAGCAAGCAACTTATGTCAGGGATATCAATGATCTAGTCTTGGACACTAAGGTCAGGAGCAGCAGACTTTCCTGTAGAGAGTTTAGGGAGACAAACCAACCGGAATGAACAGCGGCACAAAAGACAGGGACAGGATCTCAATAGCAGTGGACTGTGTACACGTCAGTGTCCTAGTCACCCAGAAGGCAATAATCCATCCCAGCGGAATGACAAAAACACTGCCCCAAAGGCTCTTTCCTCATCCTAAATTTTTATTTTGTGGTAGACACTGGTTGTTTTGGTCACAGAGTGTCCATATATTATGATCACAGTACTCGATTTTTCTTTGGGGAAATCAGCCCTCTATGAGCTTTGGATGAAGATTTCCTGAATTTCCCAGATTGAAGAAGCTGATGTAAACTGTATCAGTCAGTGTATTCCATTACAACATCCACAGGGATTGGATTAGGGTCGACACATCACTCAAATCATCTTATGAGAGCCAAGAAGACTTAAACCTACAGCTTTATGTTATCATGAAGACAGATTATTTCTTCTGGTATGAAGTGTGGTGTTGGTATGATCTCTTCTTGAGATCCCCCATGGAGCCCAAGGATGGAGTCCACTCAAGAAAAGCAGAGATAAGAAACGGGCCCTGGTTGTGCTCAGTCAGCCAGCCATGTCCCACTCTTTGTGACCCCATGGAGTATAGTTTCCTGGGCTCCTGTGTCCATTGGATTTCCCAGGCAAGACTACTGGGGTGGATTGCCATTTCCTCCTCCAGTGGATCTTCCCAACCCAGGGATTGAACTCACTTCTCTTTCATCTCCTGTATTGGCAGGCAGATTTTTTACCACTGACTCACCTAAGAAGCCCAGAGCCCTGGTTAGATCTCTTTATCAAATATCTCCTGAACATTAGCTTATATGAGCCAGTATGCTGTCTTTTGCTTAAACCCATTTGGGAAAAGTTTACTGGCCACTTGCAAGAACAACAACAAATCTAAAATAACACACATTTACCTTAACCACTTAAAACTTTTTTGGATAAATCTATTTTTTTCTTGGAACTCTGAGCTCATCAGGGAAAACCTGTCTCGGTTATCTTTGTGTCAACACATAATAAACCCTGTCAAGTAATTGATACATAGTAGGTGCTCAATATTAATTTATTAAAGGAGTGAGTGAGTGAATGAATGAGCACAGTTAATTGGCTGTATCACCAAGGGCCCAGGGAAGAGGTTGGCAGACTGTGACTTATGGGTCATATTAGACCGCACAGTCTGTTTTTCTTAATAGAACTTTATTAGAACACAGCCATTCCAATGCATTTACATGTTGTCTATGTGGAGGGGGTATCCACTGATGGGGAAGTGCATGTGCTGGGGTAAGAGGAGTTGGGAGGAATGCTTAGAAGAAGAGTGAAGATAAGGGAGATAAGGTTGCTGGAGACAAACTTCTCCTGTATAATAGTGATTCATGCTTACCTGATCTAAAAGTCAAACTTACTTTGGTTTTGGAGATCATTGATATTCTATCCTCTTAGCATGCCGCCTGAAATTTTCTGAGGCATATGGGCCAAATAAGCAAAAATTCAGAGAACAGCACTTCTAATTAATAGGTCAATGTACGATTTCTGCTGTAAAACTGGAAGAGGTATTTTGTGCCAATTTTGTAAAAACAAGAATGTGACAAAAATGTACTCAGAAAAAAGAACAGACGGTTCTAAAATCAAGTGTTTCTATTTTAAAAAGAATAAAACACTGTGCTAGAAATTTAGGAATACAAATTTTTTTTTAGGAATACAAATTTATAAAAATCTGCTTTATTTGAATTCTGATTGTCCTCTCATCTCAAGCAATAGAGATCTTATAAAATGAACAAGCTTTAGCATTATCAGGATACTGCTGCTGCTGCTGCTGCTAAGTCGCTTCAGTCATGTCCAACTCTGTGCGACCCCATAGACGGCAGCCTACCAGGCTCCCCGATCCCTGGGATTTTCCAGGCAAGAATACATGAGTGGGTTGCCATTTCCTTCTCCATTGCATGAAAGTGAAAAGTCAAAGTGAAGTCGCTCAGTCCTGTCTGACTCTAAGCGACCCCATGGACTGCAGCCTACCAGGCTCCTCCATCCATGGGATTTTCCAGGCAAGAGTACTGGAGTGGGGTGCCATTGCCTTCTCCATATCAGGATACTAGAGGTGAGCAAAAAATAAATAAATAACAAATATTTAGAAATCGACATCTACAAAAATGCCAGGCTACTTCTATACTGAAAGAACAAGCTGCCAAACATTTTTCTTCTCTTTGGATTTGCCAGAGAAATTAAATTGAAATAGCTTGGGGGACTAATTTCAGTCTAACAGTTTAAATTTGTTTAACCTTTTAGTCTGTTAGCAAAACATACACAATGTGCTGAACCCATAGAGTTGCTTTTGCTACAGAATTAGCAACAAGAGGGTTGATTTTTCAGCACTGTTTTTCTTTTTTACATTTTGTATGTTAATGTGCCCTTTATTTTTCCCAATTTTCCTTGACAGAGGAATACATTTGTTTTAGAAGAGACTTAACATAACTTGAAATCTCTCTGAAATAATTTCCCTGAATTAGCTAATTTAGGGAGAGATGTGAAGAATACTATTATATTAACTTCCAAAACAATTACTTTGGCAAAAAGCAAATTAAAGCTGATCAAGTGTAAGTTTATTGCTTTTTTTAAACTTATTTTTGTTCCATTTTATATATAACACAGGATGGAAATTCTGCCTTAGGCGTTAAATCATCTCAGGTTGGATGTTTTTGCTCATAAACAGGGAAAAAAACCTAATTGCAGAAACACTTACTTGCGGTAGCTATTTAGACAATCTCAACCATCAAGAATACACTGGAAAACTAAGAATAGTAATAAAAGCTGTAATAGCTAAGTGCATTATTTGCAACATGCATAATGGGGTTAGTATCTAGAATTATAAAGAAATTCTATTCCATTATCCCTCAGCTGAGTGACATACATAATCATATGAAACGAATTCTTACTAATTTTTACCTAGTCACTGATTAAGCCCAGTGTAACACACAGTAGAAGTGTACTCATTGGGAAAATTTTATGTGCACAGATCTCTATTTTTTCTGAAACCTTCAGATATATAAATTAGATTTCCATCATTAGGTAATAAGTTAGTTGTCTTTGTTGCTCTTTATTGCTAAAATTTAGCATATAATTGTGTGTATACCTTTTCCCCCACCAATACTTCTATAAAAATACAAACAATATTGAATCACAAGTGTGTTGAGTCCTGAAAGAGCTTTATGTAGATCAGTTTGGAATGGGGCCTGGGCCATGTAATGGAAGGCTGAGAGTATAGGCTAAGTGTTACTTTGAGAGGGACATTTCCTCTAAAATACTGGAGAACTTTTCTTTTTGCCAGACTTTTCTTTTTTTTTTTAATGTGTTGCTCATGCTCCTGTGTATCTGAGTTTCCATCCATACCCTCATGCTGGCATTCTGGAGAAAGGAAAGGTTACCTACTCCAGTATTCCAGCATGGAGAATTCCATGGACTGTATAGTCCATGGGGTTGCAAAGAGTGGGACATGACTGAGCAACTTTCACTTTTTTTTCATTCTGGCATTGGTTTGGTGAATATCTGGTCTAGTCTTCATAGAAGTCCAAACTTGTTCCACTACAGTATAATGCTTGGTCAAGTTTCAAAAGCTCCTTCAAAATGACCTTGTCACAGGTCTGCTTTTCAGTCATACACTCGTATGATTCATGGTACTAAAGCCCTTCCATCCATATAAGACATGTTCCCATCAGCAGCCAAATAGCAACATTTTATTAATCTTATTTGCAACATTCTAAAATGAAGCCTAACTCAGTATAACTTACTGAACTTAAAGGAAATATGGACTTTAGTGTGATTTCTCTTTATTTGACTCACTTTTCTATAGAGCTATCTGGTTTCTTGGACTATTTCCAACCGATAAAGAAAAAAGCAGCCCCTGACGTTTAGGATCTGACCTGGTATAAGCAGCCAGGTTTTGGACCTAGTGCTCACAGCTGGATCTTGGTGTTTTCCTGTTGAATGTAAGCAATTCCAGAGAACATCGACATTAGACCAGAACACTCTGTGACTATGATAGATGAAGATAAAAATCATGTTTAAATGCAGGCAAAATGTGAACACTGTCCTAACCATGAGAATAACCAAACATCATCTGTTGGCGAACATGAACTACTTTACCAATCACAACTTCAATTTAATTTTCCATCCCTATAGGTAAGACTTTGGAGAAGGCAATGGCACCCCACTCCAGTACTCTTGCCTGGAGAATCCCATCGACGGAGGAGCCTGGTAGGCTGCAGTCCATGGGGTCGTGAAGAGTCAGACACGACTGAGCAACTTCACTTTCACTTTCCAGTTTCATGCATTGGAGAAGGAAATGGCAACCCACTCCAGTGTTCTTGCCTGGAGAATCCCAGGGACGGCGGGGCCTGGTGGGCTGCCGTCTATGGGGTCGCACAGAGTCGGACACGACTGACGCAACTTAGCAGCATAGGTAAGACTTATTGAGATTGTAGTTGTAAAATTGTTTCCATATTTTGGAAAACCCATTCCACAGTGAATACTTACTATCTTGGATCATTCCGCAAATTATCCAACCAAAGCTGAAGTATAATAAGTTATTTAACACACTCTTCCTTAGATGCCCCAGTGTTTTTCATAGTGAAACTTCTCTCTTGTTGCAACAAGTGACACACTCACTTGTTTAAGTACAGGCCTCTTTCTGAGGTCTCTGACTAGAGGACATTGACACGATGCTAAATGTCTCTAGCCAAGTGACCCAGAACTTTTACTCTCTAAGCCTGGATCTCTTCTTGCCCTCCTGGTTTTATCTACACTTGATTCTAGCCTGACCTTAGGCCTAACTCGTCTCTTAAATCTGCCATCTGCTTTGATTTGTCTCCAGGCTGCCTATGCCTATATATCTAATTCTTGCTGGCTCTTTTACTAAGACTCGAGACTATCAGCTTGATTTCTGGTTTGCTTTTCTATAGTATGTCAGATATAGTTCCTCAATACAATTGGTTAAATAAAGATTATTGCCATGAATAGTATAGTTAGATAAGACAACTTCTACACTTTTTCCCAACTCTCAGATTGAATAGGTCTCCAAGCCTCCCTTAACTGTACCCACAATGGCACATATTCTCATGATAAAAGCTAATCAAAATAAAGAAGGCCAAATTATATTTACTCTTTCACGTGGTGAAAATGAAGAAAGTTTCACTAGCTCCATTTGAAACTCATGTATCTAGCTATATAAAAAGAGTAAGATTTTATTATTTAAGTGCAAACTCTCCACTCACAATGATAGAGATTTAATTCATCCTATTTGACTGGTTCATATTCATTTACAATTTTTCATTAACTTGATACTCTTATCTTACAATCTTATGTTTTAGTAAGAACTGCTACAAAAGAAAGAGATCTATGTCATGCATGAATGCACTATACAATTATTACCCTCAGTAATACGTCAGCTGTTGCTTACAGGTTGCTAAATTAAAGAAAATTGGGGTAAAATAGAGGACTGGAAAAGTTATAGGAGACATGTCTTCTTGTACCAACTCTATCACTTGGTTTGTTAAATAGCTCCAATCTTTGTTTTTTTTTATCTTTCAAATGAGATAGTTTGGCAAAATTTCTAAAATGCTGTAATTTTATTTAACAAACATTTCATAAACATAAATATTGCCTCCCCTGATGACTCAGCTGGTAAAGAATCTTCGTGCAATGTGGGAGACCTGGGTTCGATCCCTCAATTGGGAAGATCCCCTGGAGGAGGAAATGGCAAACCACTCTTGTACTCTTGCCTGGAGAATTCCATGGACAGAGGAGTGGGACAGGCTGCAGTCCATGGAATCTCAAAGAGTCGGACACGACTGTGTGGCTTTCATTTTCACTCAAACACAAAGTGGGCTACTCTTAGCCATGCATAAGTGTCCAAATATCATACAACTAACTACTAGGAAGAACTAGGTTAATTAGTGGCATAATCTCTTTCAGTTTACTTCTATATAACTTAATGTTTGGTAAGTGTACTTTTGGTAATTCCTCTCCCTAAGGTTGCTGCTGTGTGTGCTCTATCACTCAGTCATGTCAGTCATGTCCAATTCCTTGCGACCCCCTGGACTATAGCCCACCAGGCTCCTCTGCCCATGGAATTTTCCTGGCAAAAATACTGGAATAGGTTGCTCTTTCCAACTCCACTCCCTAAGGCTGAGGGCTGCAGAAAAATACATGCATCCAGCAAACAGGTAACTGGGACATTTTAAGAATTTGCTTAAAATCTAAATAATAGAATGGTGTTTATAATTAGGTCTCTTGTTTCCCCATCTATTTCTTATCACCCATATATCAATATTCTGCCATCCTTAAAATTTTGTATTTTAAGTATGTGTGTGTGCATGTGTGTGTGTGAGTTCCTTCCCATTATGTATTTCTGTAGAAAACATATTATGCTTCTGGGAAATTCACTATAGTCAAAATATAGAATCAAATCCTGGGGAACAATCTGGTCTGCCAACATCCATTTATAAAGACGAAAGTGAAGGATTTACTCAGAAGGCTGAGACAATGCAGTTGCATTGAAAAACTCTCAAGAAAGGTCAAATGGGCCTCTCAAGTGATTTGGGATTAAGTTGAGGTACTATGTATTCCCACAGAATTCTTCTCACTTCAGTTAGGATATAAATGCCAGAAGTTGAGTCCCAGCAAAATCCACTCATGTGTTCTGTGCCCTTTTCTCTAGGATCCCCCGAAGGCTGAACTGAGATGGAAAAAAAAAAATAAATTAGATAGTTAAAATTTAAAAACTTGAGCATTTTGATAAGTTTATCCTTGTTTTAAATAAGAGGAACTGCCCAGATCTTGTTGTTTATATTTTAAAAGTAAGAATATTAAACCAGACTCCTGGGAAATTAAGCAAGTAGAAGAATGAAATAATGCACATTCTGTTGTTTTTTTGCTTTCCTCTGAAACTAATTACTGAATTTTCTATAACAGCATCCTTTTAAAGCTGTGCACAGGAAGAAGAAACGGTGGAAGAGGTAAAAGTAAAAGGAACAGAAAGAGATAAGATATAAACTGCCAATTCAGGAATTAAATACGAAATAACAGGATAATATGGGAATTCTACAAGCAATGCTATATACTGAATTTGACAACTTTGATGAAAATGTACCAAGTTCTCAAAAAACACAAACTATCACAATTCACACAATATAAAAGAGACAATCTGCATAACTCCATAAGTAATAGGAAAATTGAGTCCATAATTTCAAAACTTCCCATAACATAATCTCTAGACCCAGATAGTTTCTAGGGAGAATGGTACCAAATGTTTAATGAGTGAGTGACATCAATTCTATACAATCTTTTATAAAAATTAGAACAAGATGGAATACTCTTCAAATCAATTTGTAAAGCTAGATTATCCTGATACCAAAACTAGATGAAGACAATACAAAAAAGAAAAAACTATAGGTTGAATATTTTCATGATTATAGATGTAATATTCCTTAACAAAATATTAGCAAATAGAATTCAGCAATATATAAAAGAATTATACATGATAACCAGGTGGAGCTAAATACAGGGATGTGAGGTTGTTTCAATATTTGAAAATCAAATAATATGCTCTATCATATTAACAGACTAAAGAAGAAAACACTCATGATCATATTGACTGATACAGAAAATGCATATGGAAAAATCCTACATTGATTCATGATAAAAATATGCAATATATGTAATAGATACACACATATTTTCACAAAGGAAATGTGTAAGAATATTCACAGCAGCATTATTTGCAATATCCCCAAAGTGGAAGGTATCCAGATGCTTTTCAATAGTCAAATAAATAAATGGTGCTTCATTCACATAAAACAGGGATTGGCCAACTTTCTTCTCTCAAGTGTCAGATAGTAAATACTCTAGGTTATTTTGGCCAGCATGGTCTCTGTCACAACTTCTCAACTCTGTCAATGTAGCTTAAAAACAACTACAGACAACATAAACAAGTGGATATGCAATAAAACCTTCAGTTCAGTTCAGTCCCTCAGTCGTGTCCAACTCTTTGTGACCCCATGAATTATAGCATGCCAGGCCTCCCTGTCCATTCACCAACTCCCGGAGTTCACTCAGACTCACGTCCATCAAGTTGGTGATGCCATCCAGCCATCTCATCCTCTGTCGTCCCCTTTCCTCCTGCCCCCAATCCCTCCCAGCATCAGAGTCTTTTCCAATGAGTCAACTCTTCGCATAAGGTGGCCAAAGTACTGGAGTTTCAACTTTAGCATCATTCATTCCAAAGAACACCCAGGGCTGATCTCCCTTAGAATGGACTCGTTGTATCTCCTTGCAGTCCAAGGGACTCTCAGGAGTCTTGTCCTACACCACAGTTCAAAAGCATCAATTCTTTGGTGCTCAGCTTTCTTCACAGTTCAACTCTCACATCCATACACGACCACTGGAAAAACCATAGCCTTGATTAGACGGACCTTTGTTGGCAAAGTAATGTCTCTGCTTTTCAATATGCTGTCTAGGTTGGTCATAACTTTCCTTCCAAAGAGTAAGCGTCTTTTAATTTCATGGCTGCAATCACCGTCTGCAGTCATTTTGGAGCCCCCAAAAACAAAGCCTGACACTGTTTCCACTGTTTCCCCATCTATTTGCTATGAAGTGATGGGACCAGATGCCATGATCTTTGTTTTCTGAATGTTGAGCTTTAAGCCAACTTTTTCACTCTCCACTTTCACTTTCATCAAGAGGCTTTTTAGTTCCTCTTCACTTTCTGCCATAAGGGTGGTGTCATCTGCATATCTGAGGTTATTGATATTTCTCCCAGCAATCTTGATTCCAGCTTGTGCTTCTTCCAGCCCAGCGTTTCTCATGATGTACTCTTCATATAAGTTAAATAAGCAGGGTGACAATATACAGCCTTGACGTACTCCTTTTCCTGTTTGGAACTGTTCTGTTGTTCCATGTCCAGTTCTAACTGTTGCTTCCTGACCTGAATACAGGTTTCTCAAGAGGCAGGTCAGGTGGTCTGGTATTCCCATCTCTTTCAGAATTTTCCACAGTTTATTGTGATTCACACAGTCAAAGGCTTTGGCATAGTCAATAAAGCAGAATAGATGTTTTTCTGGAACTCTCTTGCTTTTTCAATGATCCAGCGGATGTTGGCAATTTGATCTCTGGTTCCTCTGCCTTTTCTAAAACCAGCTTGAACATCTGGAAGTTCACGGTTCATGTATTGCTGAAACCTGGCTTGGAGAATTTTGAGCATTACTTTACTAGCGTGTGAGATGAGTGCAATTGTGCAGTAGTTTGAGCATTCTTTGGCATTGCCTTTCTTTGGGATTGGAATGAAAACTGACCTTTTCCAGTCCTGTGGCCACTGCTGAGTTTTCCAAATTTGCTGGCATATTGACTGTAGTACTTTCACAGCATCATCTTTCAGGATTTGAAATAGCTCAACTGGAATTCCATTACCTCCACTAGCTTTGTCAGCACCAAAACTTAAATTTCTTAAAAATTTTCATGTATCCTGAAGTAATGTTCTTCTTTTGAACGGTAAAACAGTTTTTATCTTGTAAGTCATATAAACACAGGTGGTGAGTCGAATTTGGCTCATGGCCCATATTATGGCGAACCCTTGATGCAGAAGAATACTATACAGAAATGAGAATCAAGAAAATTACAATTACATGCAAAAATATGGAAGATTGTCATAAAGTTGAGTGAATGAAGCTAGACACAAAAGAATGCACATCATATGATTTCACTTTTATAAAGTTAAAAAATAGGCAAAATTAATTTATGATGTCAGAAGTTAGAAAAGTAGTTACATTGACTGAGGTGATTCAAAAGGGATATGAGTGGGGCTTTGGGGATGCTGGTGATGTATCTTGGTATGAGTGTTGGTTACAAGGGTATGGTTACTTTATAAAACTTTAATGAACTGTGTCTTATGATTTGTGTGATTTTTTTTGTTATACTTTAATGAAACTTCAAAAATGCTTATAATTTAAAATTTTCCACTGTCACTTTAATCTTTTTATTGGGGGAAAATGTTTTCCTCTTTCACTGAATAAAAACTCTGACAGCCCTGTGATTTTCTAGTCTCCCTTAGATAATAGATGGTCCTGTGTAAATTACAGGTTTGATTTAGAAATTATGATATATTAATCGCACATCCATATTTGTTCAAGCTTCTCTCATCCCTGCCCCCAAGTGTAGTCTACAAAGAATCGCTGCGTGATTTTAGGCTCTAGAGTGTTTTGTTTCTGTCTTTATTTCCCTTCTCTTCACTTGCCAATAACCCTTAAAGACCATATCGGTTGACACAAAAAAGGAAGAGAGAATGGAACAGGAATTTCTGATCTGACTGGTATTATTGAAATATACTTTTTGGCTTTGTAGAATTGTCAGAAAAATTGACCTTTCTCTCATGTGTACCTTCCATGGGGTTTTAAAATGTCTCCTACTAAGACACTCCAAATGTAACTCAGTTGATCTTGATATATTCTATTTCCCTGGCAGATGCATTACCTTCAGTCTCTGGTTCTCCCATCGTCCTTTCCATGTGAACTTTCTCTGTTGGTGTCCTACAGGCCATGTAGGTAGTCTTCTTTGAAAAAAGTCAGATAGCTCCAGGCAAGCTCCCTCCCTTAGCTGACCTACAAATGGTTCACAATAAACACTAGTGAATATTTCATTCAAATCCATCCTGGAAGCACAGGCAACCCAAAATATCACATGCCCTTCACTTTGCACTCTGCTTGGTAGTCCGTTTCTCTCACTCTTATATCTGGCAAAGTCAGATACAAGTCCATGTGCATGTGTTCTAAGCCGTCTTAGCCGTGTCCTATTCTTTGTGACCCTGTAGACTATAGCCCAGCAGGCTCCTCTGTTCATGGGATTTTCTAGGCAAGAATATTGGAGTGGGTTGCTATCTCCTCCTCTAGGCGATCTTCCCAACCCAGCAATCAAACCTGTATGTCTAATGTCTCCTGCATTGGCAGGCAGGTTCTTTACCACTAATGCCACCTGGGAAGCCCTTTACCAGTCCACTGTACTTCTCAAATTCTGGAAGTGTTGTCAAACTCACATAGTGATTCTGTTACCACCAGATCTCCAGCCTTGAGGAAAAGAGAAGTCTACCCATCCTTAATCCCTGTGTGAATGTATGATTGTGTGTATATGGGGTCAGTGGAAAACTTATTTACAGCATCAATCTCTTCAAATAAATATCTACAGATCCTCACAACTATCCAGTTCTTGACTTTTTTAATGTGTTTTTGATGGTAAGAAAATTTTAAAGTGGTGCAGTCAGTTCCAAGTTATCCCATTTGAAAATCGGTATTTTGTGTTATGTTATGTAATTTACAATTACATTATACTTTCTGTTATGAAATGAAAACAGAGCCTAGAGAAAGTAGTCATTTCAAATTTTAGAAAGGATTTAAGATAATTCAATTCTCAAAATGATTTCTAAAAATATTATATCAAATTAAATTTTCAAGAATATTTGAGAATTCAAACTATCATTTTTAGCACTCTAATTTGATGGATTAAAAAATAATTATTTCAGGAAAATTATTTTATTACACATTATATACATTTTTCAAACTGCTAATAATCTTAAGCTCTATTGACTGTTATCCATTTAACCATGTATATTAGCTATCTCAAAGGGAATTACTGTCATTTCATCTGCCCTGACTGTAACTATCTTGACCCTTTCCTTCATGCTTCTAACTAGGCTTTAACCCAATGTGTGGCTTCTTGCTTCTTCTAATTTATATTAGTTTTGTGGACCGGTAGTGTTTTATCCTTACTTTACTGACTTAAATCTGCCTTATTAATCATATTCTGTTGGTGAAATGTCTCATTTTGTTTCACTGATTTCATTTTCTTTTAATTTTTTTTTCCTACATACAAAACAAATGTTATGGAATGTTTTCTTCTCTTTCCTATACTGGATTGCTTCTCTATCTTATATAGTTGAAATTCTTTCTTGCATTTTCTTCATCTGAATTTTCATCTAGTTATCATGCTATTTCTTTTCATCTTATCATATAGGATCAACTCTATCCAAAGCTTCCATTTGCCCAAATATAAAAATGGCAACTTGTTCAAGACTCCCTTTTCCTTATTTGGGGTCTATTGGTATTTCCCTCAAAGTATCTGATGCTGTATGTTCTCCCAGCTTGTCTGTTGCGTGAGAGCATGGGGGACTAGGATTCAACTAGGGATGTGGGCAACTATTGGTAGAAGAGGTCTCTAATATTTTTGATAACTGTGCTCAAAATCTTTTATTGGTATTTATTCTACTTTTCAAGTTATCTCTCCCATTTCCAAAGGGGTATTGTATCATTCAAGGTTCAACTACAGAAGTATAAACACTAGGAGATATATATATATATACACAGATAGATAGATAGGTTTATATATATATATACATATGGGATTATGCTCTGTGTAGCTGGTTACTCTCTGTAAGGCTGTTTACATCTGAGTTTACAATTTTCAGAGCAAGCATCTGGGAAGGGAAGATAAATGTAAGGTGGAAGAGACCGAGAACAACCTGGAATTCACAAGCATAAGCTGTAACTCCACGAGAAAGTACTGAAACCCATGCCAGTTTTTGTCGCTTCTAGTGCAGGGGACATGGGTGTCTTGCAGAAGCCAAGCACTACCTCAAAGAACTAAGCGCACTTACACATGGCCCAGGAGTCAGAGAAACTGAAGGAGAATGTGTGGCAAGATAGAACAGCTGCAGGTTCAGCAGCTGTTTGTATTTTTCATCTTGTATTTCACAAGATGAGTCAGTAAATCAGGAACAACACATTTGAGCTACAAAATGGCTGCTGCTTCCTTTCTGCCCTATAAATCTCCCAAGAATCTTCCGCATGGACCATCCTATCTGGAAACATACCGGAGGGCATTCTGGGAAATGCAGTACAACCTAGCCAAGTGGAAAAAAGTACAAAGGTACCTTTGGTTTCTTTTTATTATTATTATTTGACTTTTGCCTTTAGGCCTTTATTTCTGATACACACAATAAGACCAAAGCTTTATTTCCTATTTCATTCATTTCTCTCTTGAAACCAACCAAGAAAATGACAAAATCGAAGCCATCATGCTGCAAATTAAAGTGCTATTTGCATTGGCTTCCCCAGTGGCTCAGTGGTAAACAATCTGCTTGCAGTGCAGGAGATGCAGGAGACATGGGTTTTATCCCTGGGCCAGGAAAATCCTCTGGAGGAGGAAATGGCAACCCATTCTAGTATTCTTGCCAGGAAAATCCCATGGACAGAGGAGCCTGTTGGATACAGTCTGTGGGGTCACAAAGAGTTGAATACGACTGAGCAACTGAGCATGAACACATAGGAGAAAACAAAGAGAATAATAGTCCTTATGATTTTTTATACTCTGTATTTTGATTTGATGTTTAAACTTATGCAAATTCACTCCAATAACAATTATTTCTTCCAAGATATCTATGAAGCTGGGCTTACTACAACTGTATTTTCCATGTGCAAAGTGAAGTAAAAGGGAAGGTTTTAACCAAATTTACTCTCACTAAACCTTTTTTTTTCCCTCCCAGAAACTTTCTGTAATCCCAAACAAACATTTATATAATCCTAAAAGCGAAATCTTCATCAAAGTGCTTCCCTGAAATTACCTTGGCTACCCAAAGCATTTTTATTCAATGAAAAGGCTTTAAAATGACTCAGTTTCATTAGATAGTTATTTCAAAAGCCATAATTAACATCCAACAGTGAAAACACAATAGTGACTTAAAAAAAATTCAACTGGTGATGTGAAAAAATCAGCAAAACCTCATAATGAAAAAAAAAAAAAAAAGAAGAATTACTGCCAAATGGTGAAACTATAAAGAAATCCACGCACCTAATTAAGTCTGTACCTAAGGAACAATGATACTTCTATCAAGAGCCAAGAATTTGCTCCATGGCACATGTACAAAATAAAAATTTAAACACAAAAACTAAGTATCTTAAATCAACCAATGTTTTCTCTACTTGCCAGATTTGGTAATTATGAGTTGTCAGCTGAATATACATAGAAAATAAAACAATTTAAGAATTGAACTTTAGCTTCAGTTTTGGTCTTGTGATTATGATGCTTATATATATACTGCTTGTATACTTTTTAACTTTGTGCTATAAAGCTATTTTCTCTTCATTTAAAGTCTGCATTCTGTTTTCCACATTTTACAGAGAATGCCACAGCCAAGTCATTTCATAATTGCCTAGCAGAGCATGTAAGATTTCCCAAGGCCCTGGGTCTTTGTTTTCTTATCTGTGAAATGCTGATAAGAAGACCTGTATTTGATTATATCAAAAGACCTTTTTTAGTTCTCTAAAGTGATTCTTTTTTAAACTGCTCTGTAAAAATGAAAAGTAAATCATATGGTTAAACCTGGACTAAAACAGTTATTTGAACCTTTGTATAAGAGAACAGCAAAGCTTTTTAAGTAGTAGTAATCTCTCTGTGAAAAGTGAAGATTTGAATTTACATCCTCAGAGGCTCATTGGAACTAGTAAATGACATCCTCAGAAATAGCTGGGAATACACTGAAAAATGTTAATTTCCTGGCAATAGACCTATACATTAAAAGAGAATGAGACTTTTACAACTCTGTAAAGTCAGATTGGCAAATTTAGGTCATTCAATTGTTTATCAGTATGGCAACTGTGTATTATTTTGCCTATTCTTAACCTTTAGTTAATATAAATTGTTAACAGCTATAAGCTTTTACATTGTCCTTGTCCTTCTAAAACAGGCCACCTTGAGGTAGCACTCTGTTTGTTCCAGTGACAATGAAAATCAAGTTCTTATTTTACATAGTAGAATGATGGATTAACAATTCCTGAGAAAGGCAATTGACATCAATTGTTAGAGTATAATTTTTAAAAAGGTAAAAATCATGGTGGTTATAAAGACAAAAAAGGAACATAAAATTTTATTTAAATCATTAATTGCATTTAATTCATCATTTAATGAGGGAACCAATAAGGGAATAAAACTGGTTCAACCACTTTCCAGGAAACAAACGAAAGCCCTCACGTGTAGTGTCTGCCAATTTTTGTAGTCCAAGTACTCCAATTATGGCTGATTTTAAGTTTCCAATGAGAAAACAATGAACTTTCAAAATTCTTGAAAATTAAATAATTGATTCTCATGAACCAGTCTGAGTTGGCTCCAGTACTCCACTGTAATAGATATATGTGTAATTTAATACAAGAATGTTAAGATATGGTGCTGTTGTTCAGTTGCTAAGTTGTGTCTGACCCTTTGTGACCCCATGAACTGCAGCACGTCAGGCTTCCTAGTACTTCACTATCTCCCCGAGTTTGTTTAAATTCATGTTCATTGAGATGGTGATGCCATTCAACCATCTCATCCTCTGTCACCCCTTTCTCCTCCTACCCTCAAATTTTCCCAGATTCAGGCTCTTTTCCAATGAGCTGGCTCTTTGTATCAAGTGATCAAAGTATTGGTGCTTCAGCTTCTAATGAATGTTCGGGCTTGATTTGCTTTAGGATTGACTAGTTTGATTTCCTTGTTGTCCAAGGAATTCTCAAGAGTCTTCTCTAGCACTACAGTTTGAAAGCATCAATTCTTCAGCACTCAGCCTTCTTTATGGTCCAACTCACTGTACATGACTACTGGAAAAACCATAGCTTTGACTATATGAACATTTGTGGCAAATATGATGTCTCTGCTTTTTACTATGCTGTCTAGGTTTGTCATAGCTTTCCTTCCAAGGAGCAAGCATCTTTTAAATTCATGGCTGCAGTCACCATCTGCAGTGATTTTGGAGTCCAAGAAAATAAAATCTGTCACTGTTTCTACTTCTTCCCCATCTATCTGCTATGATATAATGGGACCAGATGTTATGATCTTCATTTTTGGAATGTTGAGTTTTAAGCCAGTTTCTTCACTTCCCTCTTTCACCCTCATCAAGAGGCTCTTTAGTTCCTATTCACTTTCTGCCATTAGAGTGGTATCATCTACATATCTGAGGTTGTTGATATTTTTCCCAGCAATCTTGATTCCAGTTTGTGATTCATCCAACCTGGCATTTCACATAATATACTCTGTATAGAAGTTAAATAAGCACTGTGACAATACAGCCTTGTGAATTCCTTTCTCAATTTTGAACCAGCCCACTGTTCCATGTCTGGTTCTGACTGTTGATTCTTCATCTGCTTTCAGGCTTCTTAGGAGACCGGTAAGGTGTCTGGTATTCCCATCTCTTTAAGAATTTTCCACAGTTTGTTGTGATCCACAAAGTCAAAGGCGTTAGTGTAGTCAATGAAGCAGAAGTCAATGTTTTTCTGGAATTCCCTTACTTTCTCTATGATCCAGCAGATGTTGGCAACTTGATACCTGGTTCCTCTGCCTTTTCTAAATCCAGCTTGTACATCTGGAAGTTCTTGGTTCATGTACTACTAAAGCTTAGCTTGAAGGATTTTGAGCATTACCTTGCTAGCATGTGAAATAAGTGGAATTGTATGATAGTTTAAACATTCTTTGGCATTGCCCTTCTTTGCAATTGGAATGAAAACTGACCTTTTCCGGGTCACAAAATTGGTTGATGTCTCAAGGAGAAATAAACTTTAAGAGTTATTTTCCTACCAGATAGGAAATTTGTATCTCTGTTGAAAAAAAATCTGTAAGTGAACCAATGCCCAAATAGAGCCACAAAATAGCCCAATCAAGAGTGAAGCCCAGTACTTCACTGAACGAACACCTAATAATTTCTCTTTTCTTTTCCAACTTATGAATAATATTTTCTCACAGAACAGATTGCTAAATCTATAATGAATTTATGTTCCTCTGACTCAATTTAAAAATATGAAGTTTCCTTACTAGACTATGAGGTACTAGAAGGTAAGAAATCTTTTCTATTCTTTGTACTTCAGCCCTCAGCAAGTACACAGGACTGTGGGTTCTCAATAAATATATGATAAATTGATGAGTATAACTTTATATGAGAAAAGTAGAGGCTAATTTCTAAAAATGTACAATCTCGTCTTCATTTTTCTCCTTCCTCTTTAGATTCCTGCCAGTAAATATGACTGAAGGCAGTTAAGGGCAATAATATTCTCTGCCCTCAAAGGAAGCTTTAAAGGCAATGAAAACAAATATTTTAAAGACAGTAAAAATAAGTAGGATAAATGGTGTAAATAGGGAGGTCATAAAAATAATGTAGCAATTTAAATTTACTATTAAAACAGTTCTTTGAATTTTGACCTTAATTTTTCTTGAGAGTATAGAGTTAGGTTAAAATAGAAATTATCATTTCTAATGAGACAAGGTAGTAAGCATTAGACAAATTAGATTAGATCATTTCTTGGGCTGAATTTGAAACACAATGGCCACTAGTCTTAAAATAACTAAAAACTAAACAAACAATTGATCAAAGTTGAGGTGATCACAACTTGTTAAATTAGGTGATCACTAATAAATCTAGTATAAAGATATATCTCGTATAAAGAAAGAATAAATGAATAAAGATATTGTCACAATAGTTTGTACTGTAGTCCATCCCTCAGCCATCAAAATTTTATTAAATGCCTATTCTATGTCAGACATTGTTCTAATTGCTAGAAACAGAGTTGTGGAGAAAAAAGATAATTCTTATTTGTGTAGAATTTACTCCCTGGTGTAAATGTATGTACAACTTGCCAAACGATCACCACAGTAAGTTTAGTTACCATCTGTCACCATATAAAGTTAATACAATATTATGACTACAGTCTCCTTGCTGTATATTATGTCTCCATGACTTGTTTTATAAAAGAAAGTTTTTAACTCTTGGTCCTCTTCACCTATTTCACCATCCCCAACCCCTAATTTCTTTACCCTCTAGCAACCCCCAGTCTGTTCTCTGTATTTATGAGCCTGGGTTTGCTATGGTTTTGTTTGTATGTTTTGTTTTTCAGATTCCATGCATAAATGAAATTATATAATATTTATCTTTATCTGATTTGTTTCCCTGAACATAATACCCTCTAGGTCCATCTCTACTGCCTTGAATGGCAAAGTTTCATTCTTTTATTTGGCTGACTAGTATTTCATTATATATATAAATGTGATATATATATCACACATTCTTTATCCATTTGTCTTCTGTTGGGCACTTGTTTCCACATCTTGGCTATCACAAATAGTGCTTCAACAAACACAGGAGTGCATATATTCAAATTAGTGTTTTCTTCTTCAGAGAGATGCCCAGAAGTGAAATTGCTGGGCCATACATTAATTCTATTTTTATTTTTTGAGGAAACGCCATACTGCTTTTCATAGTAATTTCACCAATTTACACTCCCACCAATGTGCATGAGGGTTTCCTTTTGCCTGCATCATCCTCACCAACAATATTTTTTCCTTTTTTTTATGATAATTATTCTGACAGGTATAAGGTAACATCTCCTGGGTTTGATTTGTTTCCCTGATGATTTGTGATGTTGAACATTTTTTTTTTTTATATGACCTGAGTCATTTGTATGTTTCCTTTGGAAAAAAAGTCTATCCAAGTCTTCTGCCCATTTTTAAATCAGATTGACTGCTTTTTTATTATTGAGTTGTATAAGTTCTTTGTATACTTTGAATATTAACCCCTTATTAGATATATGATTTGCAAATATCTTCTTATATTCAGTAGGCTGCCTTTCACTTTGTTGATGCTTTCCTTTGCTGTGCAAAAGAAGTTTTAGTTTGTGCAGTTTTATTTTTTCTTTTGCTGCCCTTGCCTTTGGAGTTATATCCAAAAAACACTGCTAAGAACATCGTCAAGGAGCTTACTGGCTATGTTTTTTTTTTTTCCCCCAGGATTTTATGGTTTCAGGTATTATGTGAAGTGAAAGTCACTCAGTTGTGTCCAACTCTTTGTGACCCCATGGATTATACAGTCCATGGAATTCTCCAGGCCAGAATACTGGAGTGGGTAGCCTTTCCCTTCTCCAAGGCATCTTCCCAACCCAGGGATCAAACCTAGGTCTCCTGCATTGCAGGCGATTCTTTACCAGCTGAGCCACAAGAGAAGCCCAAGAATACTGGAGTGGGTATCCTATCCCTTCTCCAGTGGATCTTCCCGACACAGGGATCGAACCAGGGTCTCCTGCGTTGCAGGCAGATTCTTTACCAACTGAGCTATCAGGGAATCCCTCAGGTATTATATCCAAGCTTTAATCTATTTTGAGTTAATTTTTGTATATGGTGTAAGGCAGTGGTCTAGTTTTCCCAACACCTTTTATTGAAGAAACTGCCTTTTACCCATTAAGTAGTCTTACTTCCTTTTTTTCTGAATTAATTGCCAAAATAAGTTTGAGTTTATTCTGGACTCTCTATTTTTTTTCCATTGATATATAGTTGTTTTATAGCAATACCACACTGTTTTGATTACTATAGCTTTGTAGTATAGTTTGAAATCAGGGTGTGTGATACTCCTAGCTTGTTCTTCTTTCTCAAGATTGTTTTGGCTATACAAACTTTAGAATTATCTGTTCTAGTTCTGTGAAAAATGACATTGATATTTTGATATGAAATCAATGAATCTGTAGATTGCTTTGGGTAGTATGGTCATTTTAACAATGTGAATTCTTTCAATCCACAAACATGGACTATCTTTCCATTTATTTGTGTCTTCAGTTTCTTTTATCATTTTCTTGTAGTTTTCAGTGTACAAATCTTTAACTTCTTTAATTAAATTTATTTTGAGTTAACTTATTTTGATGCAGCTTGAGTGAGATTATTTCCTTGACTTCTCTCTCTGAGAGTTTGTTAGTGTACAGAAATTCAACAGATTTTGTATATCAGTTTTATATCCTGCAAATTTACTAAATTCATTTATTAGTTCTAATAGTTAATTTTTGGTGGAGTCTTTAAAAGTGTTTTCTATATATAGTATCATGTCTTCCATAAATAGTGACAGTTTTACTTCTTCCTTTTCTCTTTTTATTTTAAGAATGTCTTTATTCTTTACTTCATATTTGTGTATTTAAACTTTTTGACTACTTTTTATCAATAAAGAATGCCTAATTCTTCACTATTCTGATTGTTCACTGTAACTCCAAACGTTTAAGCATATATATCCATGTCAACTTTTCTAGTTAGCAACAGAAGGATTGATCCTATTGGACCAATATCAAAAGTGCAGGAGTATATGTACCTATCTATATCTATCTATCCATCTATATGGGTATTTATTTCTGTCATATACACATATGACAGAATTTTCAATATTAGGACACAATAAAAACTATAGAAACTATAATTTAAAAAACTATAAAAATAGAAATTATAATTTCTTAAAATCTGAAATTTTTTCTTTGGCACATAGATACCTAAGATCATTTTTCTTGTCTCAGTTTCCTATCATTTTTCTGTCCATAAAAAGAGTTTTTATCTTGATAAGGTTAAAAGTCTGATTAGTGACTTATCTCAAGGGACAGAATCTAGTGTTGATAATATTTGTTTAGAAATGAAGAATGGGAAAGATAAATACAATGTCTGAATGTACCTCTTTCCATTTTATGTCACAGTTTTGGGTGCTTTCTGCCTTGATTAAGAAAATTATGGCAAGGGCAAAAAAGGCTCTTTTGTAAACTAAGCTATGAATTGCTCTTTTGAAGGTTTTGTTCTTTGCCATACAGACCCAGGTACATACATATATTCTAGAAAGAAACATGTGAATTTGGTTATTTGACTTCAGCGTTATGCTCTTTGATTTCTACTTCAGCCCTCTTATGCCTATTCCCCTCATTCAATGCAATCCCCAATGCATCCTATAAGCCTGAGTGTTTACCTAAATGCCAGATCCATGTTTATTCACCTCTACCCCGTTCTCTACCACCACACTGGTACTAAAGTCTAAAGTATACCTGCCATGATAAGAACATCCTGGCAGCACTTGCACTTTATACCAAAGACAAGTGTCAACCTTTGGCCTTGACTCTTACTCTGGCTACAATTATATGTGTAGCAACTAAAAGAATATACCAAAGATGTTGAACCTACCTGCCTCTATAACTCTCCTCTCTTTAAAAATTTCCTATCTCCATCTAACTCAGTTAGTAAATGACACTATGGAGTACAACAAAATTCTATCTAAAATACAAATAGGCTCTGAGTATGTCTCAGACTAGACCCTCCTCCTAAAATAAATGAACATATTTGGTATTATATAGTTTAGCTGGTCTGGGATCTTTCTGTTTTGGGGGACCCTGGATGATTGATGTTACTAAGTAATTGGTCTCTGGATATATGGAATATTAACATGTTAAACCCTGAAACAATATGATTTCTAAGCCCAGTGTACACAAGACAGATGAATAAACATTCCTAGTTTTGAACTTGTTTCAAGGAAAAATAATTTAGACACAAAAATGTTTCAAAAAACAAATTTCTTGACAATTCTTTGTATCAGTGTTTTGAAGTGATTTACATACTATTATAAAGCCTGCTTTTAACAATCATTTAAAAACACAACGTAATGTTTAAAGAATTACTTGAAGCAAGTAGAGTATAATAGTTCAGGCATAAACTTGTCAAAATTAAAATGACAAATATTTTCTTTTATTAGAGGAAAAGTTTTAAGTTTATCTGAATGTAACACATGTCAAACAATGGTCATATTTAACATGTCACTGAATTTTTATTTCTCACAGTTTAGCTAGATTATCCTGTAGATTCCAAAGGATGAATTTAAAGGGAAATAATATTTCCTTGATATTTCTCCATGAAGAAACTTGAAAATGAGTAGACTCAGAATTTTCAAATATAGGTCTTGAGTCAATAAGAACATCATATACCAAAATAAGTACTGGCTAATATTGGAAAGTCTCTGTTATTTTCTACTAATGATCTACCGTGGTGTAAGGACTATCCCACACTTCACACCATCTTTTGACTATTACAGCTCAATTTCATATATGAGATATTATTTGTTTCTAGAATCATGATAGGTTGGCATTCTCCTTTCAGGGTGTGAAAAGAAATCAGTTATTAGAATGCTGTTATAGCTGAGATCTGGTAGTTGTTTCAATTTGGGAAGGACCTGGTGCTTGAGAAAGAAAATATCTGTGCTAATCCTCTTCAAAGCTGCATAAATCTAAGTCTGTAACATAAAAGAAGCCCATTCTAGTTGACAGAAATTGTCTCATATTCAGACAGGCCCATTTTGAATTCATAGTTTTACCACTAACTAGCTTTATTGCTTTAGGAGGTTTATCTGATTTCTAAAAGTTCCAGTTTTCTACATTGTTTTGTGGGTTCTTCCAACCTGTGTCATAGAAAACCTGTGCAGGTTATGGCACTGTAAACTGAATTAAATGAAGAATAAGCAAGGATGTGCCATTCACAGGTAAGTTTAGTAAACATGTTTCAGAATGACCTGTGCTGCTAGTAGTGACTCTAAAGAATAAATGTTGTTTTACTGGGCTCTTAAAAGCTGGCTAGTTAGACACAGTTGGGACTTAAATGGTTCCTGTTTATGGTAACAACAATAAACTTCACCAAGCAATTAATTTACTTCCATATATTTTCTGGCATCCTTGGAGATAAGTAGAGTCCTAGGATTAGCTCTGGCCAGTGAAATGTTGGTTGGGTGACCCCTGTGACATCAGGGGCTGAAGCAGTGAAAAAACTGTAAAAGATTCAATTTTCTCCAGCTCCTCTTTGTCATGCCACAGTAAACAAGATTACTTTGTTTTAGATGGTGCAGTTATACAGTATTAAGAGTCTGCATCAATTAGAATCCCTGTCTGACGATGTAGAGTAGGCCACCCCCCGCTCCCACTAGCTGTGATGAACATGTAGCATAAGCAAGAAGAAAACCTTTGTTTTGTGACTGCATTGGAAATTAGGATTTAGTTAATTACCATGGCATAAGGTAGCCTATTATGAGCAATACCTTGGTTTAGAGTGGCCATATTTTCAAATATATTCCCTTATGAATTATTAAATTTAATTAATAGAGTTTGTTAAGAATTTGAATTAAATGCACTTGGATTTCCAGATCAAAAAACTATGGAATAGTTATTGAGGATTATGCTATATATAGCTTTCACATAATATTAATATGCTCAAGGTCAGTAAAAATGAGAGATAAAATCAGGAAAGTCTGTGAGTATAGCAATGAAATGCACTGACAATACTGAAATAGGCTGATTGATAAAATTGATAATGATTATATTTTGAGCTTGCATAGCATTTTGTAAAGTATTCAATTCACTACTTATCCTCAGATAAAATTCTAGATCCAAGTGATACTGAACTCAGTGGGAAATATATCCAAGAATAGCATATTGAACTGTAAGTGGACTTGAACTTCAGTGGTAATCGGTTAAAAGCCTCTTCATGGAAGCAGAAAGGACCCTCAAACTATCCATTTTATTCACAGAATGAAATTTCCATTAATACTGAAAGAAGACTTCAGAGCAGTCCAGAAACATTAACTGAATATCAGAACATGGCCAAGAAACAGGGGAGAACTATTTGTCCCCATTTTTCAGGCCAGCAAGAGGCAGCAGGTAATAACTGGTTCATCTAGGGATACTTAATTTAGTAGTAAGATGAAAGGGTTTCCCAGGTGGTTCAGTGAGTAAAGAATCTGCCTGCAATGCAGGAAAGCAGGAGATGTGGGTTCAGTCCCTGGGTTGGAAGATCCCCTGGAGGAAGGCATGGCAATCCACTCCAGTATTCTTGCCTGGAGAATCCCATGGACAGGGGAGCCTGGTGGGCTACAGACCATGGGGTTGCAAAGAGTTGTACATGACTGAAGCACAACACAGCACAACACAGTAAGATGAATAGGCTTTTGATTTCTAGAAATTAAACCCAGTGGGGTGTTATAGCTATGACTACAAATACTTATAGCACGGAAAATGAGTGCTGACTACATCAGAGAAATCTGATCTCAAATCTCAGCTCTGCCCAGCTTTTTTAAGCTTTAATATTTTTATTTTGCAAAAGTGGAGATAAACCATACATTTCGATTTATAATTTTCCTTCTTACTTTTTGAAAAGTTTTTATTGGAATATTGGGCTTCCCTAGTGGCTCAGACAGTAAAGAATCTGCCTGAAATGCAGGAAACAAGGATTAGATCCTTGGGTCAGGAAGATCCTCTGGAGAAGGCAATGGCTACCCACCTGCCTAGATAATTCCATGGACAGAGGAGCCTTGCAGGCTATAGTCCATGGGGTTGCAAAAAAGCTGGACACCAATTAGCAACTAACACTTTGACTTTCATAGTTGATTTACAATCTTATGTGAGATCTTAAAACATGGTACAAATGAGCTTATTTATAAAACAGAAATAGAGTCACAGAGGTGGAAAGCAATATTGTGGTTACCAAGGGGGACATGGCAGAGGGATAAATTGCCCCACTTATTTTTAATGTGATCTTAGACAAGTTTACTTCCATGCAGATGGAATAATCATGTCTCAAAAGGTAACATAAGACTTAAATGACAATGAAGGCAAAGAGTTTAACACAGTGATTAACCCACTGTAAGTATTTTACAAATGGAGTTTTTCATTCTTTATTCATTTAAATTCTATTAAGAGAGTTAGTGAGTTCATTTCTCAGTCGGCAAAGAAAAAAAAAAATCAAAACTGATGTTGGGATTGTAGCCACCATGTAATCCTCAACTGCATGCTCAGTTACTCACTTGTGTCTGACTCTTGCAACCACATGGACTGTAGCCTGCAAGGCTCCTCTACCCACGACTTTTCAGGCAAGAATACTGGAACAGGTTGCCATCTCCAGGGGATCTTCCCGACCCAGGGATTGAATCCTTGTCTCCTGTGCTGCAGGCAGATTCTTCAACACTGACCCACATGGAAAGCCCAAACCCTCAACTGACACAACTCTGAGTGTACACGTGAACTGTTTATTTAACAAACTGCACTATTTTAGGGTCCATCAGGTTTTACCATTCTTTGAGTATCTGACTCAGTCTCTGAACCAAAAGGGATCATTAACTGAGGATTAAGACAGACTCCTGACTGGAAAGCAATGGTGTGTCTGCCAAGATGCTTCAAAAATTGGCACCACAAATGTCTTTGTACAATTTTCCTTCTTAAAAAATACTAGATTAAAAATACTAGATTGTAAACTAAGGATCCCCATACAAAGAATCTCCAGAGTCCATTTTTTTATTTGGTACACTGCTATTCCAGAGATACAAGCTAAGTAAAACCCATTCATGAAGTTACATTTTCAGGACTGTTTAGTTTGGAAACAATTTTGGGATGTGGAAGAAAAACTTTTTTTTTTTTTTTTTTTGACCTAGCCTTCTACTTTAAGTAACCATACATTAGGTAACATAATTTAGGGGCATATTGTTTCAAGCTCTAGGAATGTTTGAACTCTATGTATATTGTAATTGTATTGTAATTTTAGTTTGAAGGGAAATTTATTTCTTGTTTGTCTGGAATTCTTCCTGCCTCTTTGTCTATTGCCCCTATGCCTATTCTTGTGAAAATTTGTTTTAGTTTTGTTTCCTATAGTTTCAATAAAAGAAGCCAGATTTAAAAGCTCTGTAACATAAAATCCCACATTGCAGACAAAGATCACAGGGTTATGTTAATTTCTAAAGAAGAGTTGTAATTTATGTCTCTTGTTTCCTCTGTGGCCCCTGTCCAGTCACACACCCTCTTTGTCTGACCTCAAACTCTTTTTTCTTTCAATACACTGTAATTCTCTACTACAGCTCTTTACTTTCTTTATAAATAGAAAACAAAGCTCTTGCCAAACAATACAGACAATGCTGTGGTTATGAAATCTGTGGAAGTCATCTATCCAGACATTTATTTTTCATATAATGAAATTAAGACACTGACCATAATTATATCCAAAGACCAGCAACCAATGAGAGGCAAAGCTGAAATTCAAACTATTTTCACTTTTGGAGAAAGATACAGAAAAGCATTTACCAAAGGTTTAGTTGGTAAATTGTGATATCAAAAACATAAGTTATGGTGGGGAAATAGAAGCGTAAAATTTTTGTAGGCAATTAAAGTTAAGTTATTAGCATAAAACAGATTGTTATATCTATAAGGTGTTTTATGTGAGTAAAAATTCTTTAAAAAGTACTAGCAAACAAAATTCAACAGTATGTTAAAAGAATCAAACGCCATGATCAAGCGGGATTCATTCCTAGGATACAATGGTTCAACATTTGCAAAGAATGGTTCAACATTTGCAAACCAATACATGTGATGCACTAGAACAGTAGAATAAAAGATGAAAATCTTACGATCATCTTAGATGCAGGAAATATACTGGACTAAATTCAACATTTATAAACATAAAACCTCTTAAATTGGATACAGAAGGAAAATACCTCAACATAATAAAGTTCATATATAAGAAATAAACAAAAATATACTCAGTGAAAGACTGAAAGCTTTCCCACTGAGATCAGGAACAAGACAAGGGTGCCTACTGTTACTATGCCTAATCAACACAGTACTGGAAGTCCTAGTCAGAGCAATTAAGCAAGAAAAAGAAAGAAAAGGCGTCTAATCATAAAGAAAAAAGTAAAACCATCTGTGTTTGCAGATAATATGATCTTAAATAGTTTGAAATCCTAAAATTTCTACAAAAAACTATTAGAACTAATCAACAAATTCAGTAAAATTCAGAAAAAGCAGGATACAAAATTAACATACAAAAGTAAGTTGCATGTCTATACACTAATAAGAACGTATCTCAAAAAGAAATAGAGAAAATATTCCTATTTACAATAGCATCAAAAACATAAAATGCTTAGGAATAAATTTAACCCATGAGAGGAAAGGTCTGTATACTAAAAATTATAAGACATTTATGAAAGAAATTGAAGAAGATAGAAATAAATAGAAAACTGTTTTATGTTCATGGATCAGAAGAATTTATATTGTAAAAAGTGTCTATATTACCCAAAGGAATCTACAGATTCAAAAAAATCCCTAAAATATAGCAATGATTTTTTTTAACAGAAATAGAAAAAACAATCCTAAAATTCATATGGAATCACAAAAGACCTCATCCAGCCAAAGCAATCCTGAAAAGAAGTACACTGGGGTCTTGAATAATACAGGGAGTTAATCTGCATATAACTCACAATTGGCCCTCCTTAACTGAGGTTCCTCTGCATATGTAGATTCAACTAAACACAGACCATGTTGTACTGTAGCATTTACTATAGAAAAATACCTGCTTATAAGTGAAACTGCATGGTTAAATCCCAGTTGTTCGAAGGTTAACAGTACAAAGCTGGAGGCATCAGAATTTCGGATTTCAAATTTTTCTTTACAAAGCTATGGTAATCGAATCAATATGTTACTGGCATACAAACAGACATATAAACCCATGAAACTGAATAAAGATCCAAGAATTAAATCCATGTATATATGGTTAACTGACAAGGGAGCCAAGAACACTCCAGGGAGAGTATAGTCTCTCCAGTAAATGACAGTGGGAAAACTGGGCAACCACACACAGAAGAATGAAACTGGATTCTGGTGCTATACCACTCACAAAAAGTAACTTGAAATAAATTAAAGACTTAAATGTCAGATTGAAACTGCAAAACTCCTAGAAGAAAACAGGGAAAAGCCTCCTTGACATAGATCTTGGCAAGCTTTTTGGATATGACACCAAGAACACAAGCAACAGGAGCAAAAATAAACAGTGGACCTATATAGCATTAAAAAGCTTCTACACAGCAAAAGAAACCATCAGTCAATACCAAACAAAATAATCTGATTTTAAAATGAGTAAATCCTCTGAGTAGACATTTTTCCAAAGACAACATACAGACGGCTAAAAGGGACATGAAAAGATGCTTGGCATCACCAATCATCAGGGAAATGCAAAGGAAAACTACAGCGACATATCACCTCACACCTCTTAGAATAGTTCCTATCAAAAAGACAAGAGACAGCAAGCATTGGTAAGGCTGTGAAGAAAAAATAACACTTGTGTAACTGTTGGTGGGAATGTAATTTTGTACAGCCACCATGGAAAACAGTATGGAAGTTTCTCAAAACACTGAAAATATAACTATCATATGATCTAGCAATTCCACTTGTAGGTATATATTTGAAGAGAATGAAAACACTATCATGAAGAGATATCTGCACCCCATGTTTATAGTGGCATCATTCACAATAGCCAAGACATGGAAACAAGCTAAGTGTTCATCAACACACAAATAAAGAAAGTGTGACACACACAGACACACCAGAATATTATTCAACTATAAAAAAGAAGAAAACCCTGCCTTTTCCAAGAAGATGGACCTTCAGGGCATAATGTTAAGTGAAATAAGTCAGACAGAGAAAGACAAATACTGTATATTTTTACTTGTATGTGGATTCTAAAACAGCTGAATTCATGGCCGTAGAGAACACAGTGGTGATTTCTAGGGGCTGGGCATTGCTATGAGAGACAAACTGAAGAGATGTCAGTCAAAGGGTACAAACTCCTAGCTATAGAATGAGAAAGTTCTGAGATTCTAACATACAATATGGTGAGTATAATTAACAATAGTGTATTATATGCTTAAAAATTAACACCATCAAAAGAAAAAAAGAAATTATATGATGGGATGAAGGTATTAACTAACTTTATAGTGGTACTCATTTTGCAGTATATAAATATATCAAATCATCACCCTGTACATCTAAATTTACATATATTATAAGTTAGTAATATCTCAAAAAAGCTAAAGGAGATAAGAGAGACTTCGTTGGTTGGGACCGATCGCTAAGCGCTCAAATGTGTTAAGCAGGTAATAAATGTGGTAGTGGGTCTCTCTCACATCTAGTGTACTCTGCCTTACATGCAGGTTGTGGTTAGGATACCAAAGAAAGGTATGATAATTACCACATACTCTTACATAGTATCTCTTAATATTCAGGAATATACTTGATCTTGTATACTTTCAGTTGTCCTTAGCAAAAAATTTAATATTGGGCAAAGTCAACAGTAGTGGTTTATACAATATGATATGGATCCAACTGATAACATACAATTTCCAATCTGCTTCATGTAAAATTTGTGTGCAATTAGCTAAGTACAGAAAAGTGTCTTTTTCAACCAACTGATACCATATTCTTCTTACCTCCCAAGAAAAACTGCTTGAATATTAAAAACTGTCTCAAGACTTCATGCATCATGCAGTTTGTGTCTAACACTTGGCAAATTTTATGATTCACTAATTTGGAGAGAAGTCTCTAATTAAGTCCTTAGTCTCAACACTGCTTGCAGTTCTAGTGTTCTGTTACACAAAGTCAAACCACCAAAGTAGAATTTTGAACATTTGGAAGATGTTCCTGACAGGAGACAATCTTTTCTCCCTTGAAAGAACTGAATCTATATTTATAACATGAAATGTGTCACTTTTATAATAGGTTGTGGAAAAGCAATAAACAACCCTTGGTTTTTATTTTAAAATATTGGAAAAGCTTCTCTCACTCAAAATACTTTCCAATGTTAAACAAAAAAATCAGATATTCATTAGTGATAAAGCAAACTACAGAAATGAATTTAGGGTTGGCAGTGGAAGACTTTCTTTAAATCTGATAATGTACTTTGACTATCTCAAACAGAAATAGTTCATACAACAAAATATTCTTTTTCCTGCCCTGAGGACACTTTTGTAGTAAAATATTTTTCCTCACTATCTTTTCACTTCCATTTACCACTGTAACATAATGAGGAGAAAAATTATATAACTTTAAAATGTCAGGTAATAAGATAGCAAGTCAATTATGTCTATTACATTATCCTCATTTTATCAATTGCAAATCATGCTTCTGAGTTGTAGTAAACCTTATCACTTCTCTGCCTTATTTGCTCTGGTTCTACCGCACAGCTAGGAATCTGACATACGTATCGTAGTAAAGCCCTTACTTCAAATGCAGCTCCAGGACCTATGACTTTTTCTTATCCCAAGAACTTTATTTCGGTCGCTTAGGGTCTGAAGTCCTAAACTATTTCCAGTAATAACCGGTGTTTTTACTCTGAGCCTCAGTTCCAAAATGTGGGTCCCTCACTCCTGTTGTCACTCCCTGAGCCCACCCTGTGCCTCCAGACCGTTTACCTCGTCTCTCCTAATGCTAGCTTTCCAGAAACAGAGTCAACCAACACAGGCGGTTTTGCCTGGCGCGACGCTCGCTCCCTCTCTCCACAGGTCAACCCTTCAACATGACTCTGTTGTAAACTGCGCAAAGGATTTGGCAAGGCGAGATTTCAGGTGTGTGAACCACTGACTTTCGACTCTGCGGTGGAAATGAAGTGATACATTACTCTCGTTTTACTATTTCCAAAGATTAAGAAAAAGTCCAGCTCTCAGGGTTTTTAGAAACCTTGCGAACTCACCCTCCAAGGTACCTGGATGTAGGTGGGGCAGGATGGGGAAAGCAGGATGGGTAAAGCTCTTTCTCCACCCATGCGTGCCTGCAGTCACTAAATTGCCTCAGACCTTTTGTGATCTCACTGACTGTAGCCTGCCAGGTTCCTCTGTCCCTGAAAATTTCCAAGCAAGAATATGGGGGTGGGTTGCCATTTCCTCCTCCAAGGGATCTTTCCCACCCAGGGATAAAATCCATGCCTCCTGCATCTCTTATGTTGGCAGGGAGGGCTCTTTACCACTGAGCCGCCTCGGAAGCAACCTCCACCACCACTTCAGTTCAGTTCAGTTGCTCAGTCGTGTCCGATTCTTTGCGACCCCATGAATCGCAGCACGCCAGGCCTCCCTGTCCATCACCAACTCCCGGAGTTCACTCAGACTCACGTCCATTGAGTCAGTGATGCCATCCAGCCATCTCATCCTCTGTCGTCCCCTTCTCCTCTTGTCCTCAATCCCTCCCAGCATCAGAGTCTTTTCCAATGAGTCAACTCTTTGCATGAGGTGGCCAAAGTACTGGAGTTTCAGCTTTAGCACCATTCCTTCCAAAGAAATCCCAGGGCTGATCTCCTTCAGAATGGACTGGTTGGATCTCCTTGCAGTCCAAGGGACTCAAGAGTCTTCTCCAACACCACAGTTCAAAAGCATCAATTCTTCGGCACTCAGTCTTCTTCACAGTCCAACTCTCCCTTGGTCTGTTGATCTCTCTCTCAGTCATATCCACGAACTGCCCTCTCCCCTACACCCCCAGTGCCAAGCAAACATGTTAATGTTACTCACACTGCTCCTGCACTATTTGAACAAAAGCACTTTTTTATTATGAAATATTTCACACGGAATCCATGGGATTCTCCAAGAATACAGGAGTGGGTTGTCCTGCCCTCCTCTAGGGGATCTTCTCAACCCAGGAATCGAAGCCACCTCTCTTCGGTCTCCCTGCATTGGCAGGTGGGTTCTTTACCACTAGCACTGCCTGGGAAGCCCACCAGACTTACCTGTACACAATTAAAAAAAAATGAATGTAACAAAATAGCGATAATATGAAGAGAAGTAAAAAGAAAGCAGAATAGAGTAAAATAAAATATATTTCAATCTGTAAATGTTTGGACACATGTACACTAAAGATCTCATGGAGCAGTGAAATTTCTTCTTAGATGCTTACAATGGATTTCTTTTTATATAGAATGTATAAGATCAAGAACCATTACATATAGGAACAGAGTCAAGGATGGACACTCAAATTAAATGAATAAATCAAGCCTAAAATTTGGGTAAATAATTACTGACCAGGCTTACTAGTTCAATGGATAGGAAAGGCCATAAAAACATACAGGAATAACAGGCCGAGGCAAATTACAAACTGTTCAAGTGGAGAGAATGAGGTCAACCCTAGTCTCTCAAGTGATCTTCAGAGCTGTACTTGGAACTGTAGTGCCAAAATTACTCACTTTTTTATAGCTGGGGATGCTGCCATAAGAACACTATATCCTGAAACCCTTTTCAATTACAAATGTAGTTGGAAATGCTAGGCTAGGTTGAGTGAGCAGAATGTGCAGAATAAAACATTGTATAGGTTCAAGATGATGTCTTGATTCTATATAAACCTCCCTCTGGATAAGGTCTGTTACATTATTGAGCTTTTAGACTAATTTCTTATAAAAATGTCTTATATTTTCATGTATTAAAGTGCTCCCAGTTTATATTTGTGTTTCATTCAACAAGACATCCAAGAGTCCAGAGTACAGTGTGCTCCTAATCATGAATTTCTGCTGTACCCCATAAGGGAGTGCTCCTACCCATGTTAAGAAATTTGAAGTTCCTGGTGGTCCTTCAGTTCCAAGCTCCTCTGTCCATGGAATTTTCCAGGCAATAATACTGGAGTGGGTTGCCACTTCCTACTCCAGGGGATCTCCCAAACCCAGGGCTTGACCCTGCATCTCTTGTGTCTCCTGCATTTGGCAGGCAGATTCTTTACTGCTAGCACCACCTGGGAAACCCATACAGGAGAGTATCTCAAGGGTCACATGTAGGAATAAAAAGAGTAGGTTTCGGAATAGGCTCATGTTGAATTTAGAAGGTAATGCCAAGTGATTGTTTCAAAATGATTGTACTAATTACAGTCTCACCAGTTGTTTATATGTGTTCTTATTGCTATGCATCTTCACCAGCAGTGTACATGGCTTTATTTTTTTATAATATATGGGTGTGAAATGATATCTTGTAGTTTCAATATTCATTTCACCAAGTACTCATAGCATTATCTTTTAAAATGAATATGAGGTATTTGAGTCTTGCCCTTTTGTGAAATGCTTGTTTGTATATTTTGCTTTTTTTTTTTATGGGATTTCTTATTGCTTTTGAGTTCTTTGTATGTTCTTTGTAACACCCTTTGTTGTTTATGTGTTGTAAATATCATCTCCCAATGTTTGACTTATCTTTTCATTTACCTAATGATGTCTTTTGATGAGCACTAATTCCAATTTTATCTAGTAAAATTGATCAAACTTAAAAAAAATGATTGCAGTGTTTGTGTCTTGTTTAAGAAATTGTCTCCTTCTGCAAGGTGATAAAATCTTCCTCCTACTTTCATTATAGTTTCACTTTTTTGGCTTTCCTATTAAAATTATGAATTCTTCAAGAATTGATTTTGTGCAGATGTAAAATAATCAATTGTCCCCTCAAGATTTATTGAATATCATTCTTTTCTCTCTGATGTACAATCTTTCACTGTTATATTAAGATATTGCACTGTTATATTAAGATATTATTAAGGTAAATACAGATATATCTGTATTTCTGCTTTCTCTTCAACTATGTTAGTCTTTGATTGCTCTGTAATGGTGATACATATTTTAAATACTAGAGCTTTTTATTTATTTATTTTTTATGGGCCTTGGAACATAAATCTCATACTTTATTTCAGAATTTCAGGATAGATATTGTATACATTCATTCCTTCACTTGTTCACCATTCATCCCTTTCAGTCAGTCAGTTAGCAAGTAACTTTTGAACATCTACTGTTCTCTGGGCTTATTTTATTTTAATTTATTTGTTTTAATTGGAGGCTAATTACTTTACAATATTGTAGTGGTTTTGCTATACATTGACATGAATCAACCATGGGTGTACATGTGTTCCCCATCCTGAACCCCCCCTCCCATCTCCCTCCCCATCCCGTCCCTCTGGGTCATCCCAGTGCACCAGCCCTGAGCACCCTGTCTCATACATCAAACCTGGACTGGAGATCTGTTTCACATATGATAAAATACATGTTTCAATGTTATTCTCAAATCATCCCACCCTAGCCTTTCCCCACAGAGTCCAAAAAGACTGTTCCATACATCTGTGTCTCCTTTGCTGTCTTGCATATTGGGTTATCATTACCATCTTTCTAAATTCCATATATATGTGTTAGTATACTGTATTGGTGTTTTTCTTTCTGGCTTACTTCACTCTGTATAATAAGCTCCAGTTTCACCCACCTCATTAGAACTGACTCAAATGTATTCTTTTTAATGGCTGAGTAATATTCCATTGTGTATATGTACCACAGCTCTCTTATCCATTCGTCTGCTGATGGACATCTAGGGTGCTTCCATGTCCTGGTTATCGTAAACAGTGCTGCAATGAATGTTGGGGTACACGCATCTCTTTCAGTTCTGGTTTCCTCAGTGTGTATGCCCAGCAGTGGGATTGCTAGGTCATATGGGAGTTGTATTTCCAGTTTTTTAAAGAATCTCCACACTGTTCTTCGTAGTGGTTGTACTAGTTTGCATTCCCAGCACAGTGTAAGAGGGTTCCCTTTTCTCCACCCTCTCCAGCATTTATTGTTTGTAGACTTTTTGATAGCAGCCATTCTGACTGGCATGAGATGGTACCTCATTGTGCTTTTGATTAGCATTTCTCTGATAAGGAGTGATGTTGAGCATCTTTTCATGTGTTTGTTAGCCATCTGTATGTCTTCTTTGAAGAAATGTCTGTTTAGTTCTTTAGCCCATTTTTTTTATTTGGTCATTTATTTTTTCTGGAATTGAACTGCAGGAGTTGCTTGTATATTTTTGAGATTAATTCTTTGTCAGTTGCTTCATTTGCTATTATTTTTTCCCATTCTGAAGGCTGTCTTTTCACCTTGCTTATAGCTTCCTTCATTGTGCAAAAGCTTTTAAGTTTAATTAGGTCCCATTTGTTTATTTTTGCTTTTATTTCCATTACTCTTGGAGGTGAGTCATAGAGAATCCTGCTGTGATTTGTCCATTTCCTCCAAGTTGTCCATTTTTTTGGCATATAGTTGCTGATAGTGAGTCTCTTATGATCCTTTTTATTTCTGTGTTGTCTGTTGTGATTTCTCCATTTTCATTTCTAATTTTGTTGATTTGATTCTTTTCCCTTTGTTTCTTGATGAGTCTGGCTAGTGGTTTGTTAATTTTATCTATCTTAAGGAACCAGCTTTTGGCTTTGTTGATTTTTGCTATGGTCTCTTGTTTCTTTTGCATTTATTTCTGCCCTAACTTTTAAGATTTCTTTCCTTTTACTAACCCTGGGATTCTTCATTTATTCCTTTTCTAGTTGCTTTAGGTGTAGAGTTAGATTATTTATTTGACTTTTTTCTTGTTTCTTGAGGTAAGCCTGTATTGCTATGACCTTCCCCTTAGCACTGCTCTTACAGTGTCCAGTGGGTTTTGTGTTGTTGTGTTTTCATTTTCATTCATTTCTATGCATATTTTTATTTCTTTTTTGATTTCTTCTGTGATTTTGTACAGAAGAACTGTACAAAAAAGATCTTCACGACCAAGATAATCACAATTGTGTGATCACTCACCTAAAGCCAGACATCCTGGAATGTGAAGTCAAGTGGGCCTTAGAAAGCATCACTATGAACAAAGCTAGTGGAGGTGATGGCATTCCAGTTGAGCTCTTTCAAATCCTGAAAGATGATGCTGTGAAAGTGCTGCACTCAACATGCCAGCACATTTGGAAAACTCAGCAGTGGCCACAGGACTGGAAAAGGTCAGTTTTCATTCCAATCCCAAAGGAAGGCAATGCCAAAGAATGCTCAAACTATCACACAATTGCTCCCATCTCACAGGCTGGTAAAGTAATGCTCAAAATTCTGCAAGCCAGGCTTCAGCAATACGTGAACGGTGAACTTCCAGATGTTCAAGCTGTTTTTAGAAAAGACAGAGGAACCAGAGATCAAATTGCCAATGCTGGAGTCCAGCTCTAGAAGCCAGGGAATCAGCCTGAAGGGGTGAGTGGTGTCGGCGGACAATGATGTAGCCTCTGACTTCAGGTACAGGACTACATGTTTATTTCAAGCTTCAGGTTTTATTTTATACTTTGACAAAAGCATTAGGTCAGAGGTTTGACATTTTTAGTTTCCCCCACCCAAATTTATTGTCTCCAGAAATCACTGTTGCCCTACAGAGTTCCTGCTTCAGCAATTCTCTCAGAATTGGCTTTATTATCTATTATCTATTTCCTCTTATGTGTCCTATACTTAACTTGTGATTACATTGTAACTCATGCTACATTCCTCAGTTTATTTCTTATCTTTCTAAATCCTGTTTGCCCCTAGAATCTTAAGATCACTATCTCCTAAAAAGGCTTCTGCTGCTGCTGCTGCTAAGTCACTCCAGTTGTGTCCGACTCTGTGCGACCCCATAGATGGCAGCTTCTAGCTATTCTTAATTATTCCTAAACCCTAAGCTCAGCAAACTTCTTTTGCCATAAACATTCCCCTCACAAATAGGTCTTAGATAACAATCCTTCCCATGGCCTCAAGCTGCGGCCCACGTGCTCATCCTGGAACATTCTTTGTAAAGATCCTTGAAAAATGTCAATGGTTACTTTATAGATTATTTTCTGGGCACAACTGCAGAAGGGTTTGTGCTTTCTCATGCTTCTCTCAATAACAATAAACACCTTACATTCTTTCCAGCCAACTCAACTGAAGAAAGGAATAAACAAGTCAGAATCACAAGACCTAACTCCTTCATCCCAGGACCATGCCTGCGGGATGAGGAGAGGGGGTTTGGGCCATGCCTCCATTTTGTCAGTAATGCCTAACATGGCTTCCAACATGCCAACATCGCTGGATCATCGAAAAAGCAAGAGAGTTCCAGAAAAACATCTATTTCTGCTTTATTGACTATGCCATGCCTTTGACTGTGTGGATCACAATAAACTGTGGAAAATTCTGAAAGAGATGGGGATACCAGACCACCTGACCTGCCTCTTGAGAAACTTATATGCAGGTCAGGAAGCAACAGTTAGAACTGGACATGAAACAACAGACTGGTTCCAAATAGGAAAAGGAATACATCAAGGCTGTATATTGTCACCCTGCTTATTTAACTTATATGCAGAGTACATCATGAGAAATGCTGGGCTGGAAGAAGCACAAGCTGGAATCAAAATTGCTGGGAGAAATATCAATAAGCTCATATATGCAGACGACACCACCCTTATGGCAGAAAGTGAAGAAGAACTAAAAAGCCTTTTGATGAAAGTGAAAGAGGAGAGTGAAAAAAGTTGGCTTAAAGCTCAACGTTCAGAAAACTAATATCATGGCATCTGGTCCCATCACTCCATGGGGAATAGATGGGGGAAATAGTGGAAACACTGTCAGACTTTGTTTTTTGGGGCTCCAAAATCACTGCAGATGGTGGCTGCAGCCATGAAATTAAAAGATGCTTACTCTTTGGAAGGAAAGTTATGACCAACCTAGATAGCATATTAAAAAGCAGAGATATTACTTTGCCAACAAAGGTTCATCTAGTCAAGGCTATGGTTTTTCTAGTGGTCATGTATGGATGTGAGAGTTGGACTGTGAAGAAAGCTGAGAGCTGAAGAATTGATGCTTTTGAACTGTGGTGTTGGAGAAGACTCTTGAGAGTCCCTTGGACTGCAAGGAGATCCAAAAAGTCCATTTAAAGGAGATCAGTCCTGGGTGTTCATTGGAAGGACTGATGCTAAAGCTGAAACTCCAATACTTTGGCCATCTCAGGCGAAGAGTTGACTCATTTGAAAAGACTCTGATGCTGGGAGGAATTGGGGGCAGGAGGAGAAGGGGACAACAGAGGATGAGATGGCTGGATGGCATCACCGACTCGATGCACATGAGTTTGAGTGAACTCTGGGAGTTGTTGATGGACAGGGAGGCCTGGCGTGCTGCGATTCATGGGGTGGCAAAGAGTCAGACATGACTGAGTGACTGAACTGTGATTTGTTGGTTCTTCAGAAGCGTGTTGTTCAGCATCCATATCTTGGACTTTTTAAGTTTTTCTCCTGTAATTGACATCTAATCTTACTGCATTGTGGTCAGAAAAGATGCTTGGAATGATTTCAATTTTTTTGAATTTACCAAGGCTAGATTTGTGGCCCAGGATGTGATCATCCTGGAGAAGGTTCCATGCGCACTTGAGAAAAAGGTGAAATTCATTGTTTTGGGGTGAAATGTCCTATAGATATCAATTAGGTCTAACTGCTCCATTTTATCATTTAAAGTTTGTGGTTCCTTGTTAATTTTCTGTTTAGTTGATTTATCTATAGGTGTGAGTGGGGTATTAAAGTCTCCCACTATTATTGTGTTACTGTTAATTTCCCCTTTCATACTTGTTAGCATTTGCCTTACATATTGTGGTGCTCCTATGTTGAGTGCATATATATTAATAATTGTTATATCTTCTTGGATTGATCCTTTGATCATTATGTAGTGTCCTTCTTTGTCTCTTTTCACAGCCTTTATTTACAGTCTATTTTATCTGATACGAGCATTGCTACTCCTTTCTTTTGGTCTCCATTTGCGTGAAATATCTTTTGCCAGCCCTTCACTTTCAGTTTGTATGTGTCCCTTATTTTTAGATGGGTCTCTTATAGACAGCATATATCAGATCAGATCAGATCAGATCAGTCGCTCAGTTGTGTCTGACTCTTTGCGACCCCATGAATCGCAGCACGCCAGGCCTCCCTGTCCATCACCAACTCCCGGAGTTCACTCAGACTCATGTCCATCGAGTCAGTGATGCCATCCAGCCATCTCATCCTCTGTCGTCCCCTTCTCCTCTTGTCCTCAATCCCTCCCAGCATCAGAGTCTTTTCCAATGAGTCAACTCTTCGCACGAGGTGGCCAAAGTACTGGAGTTTCAGCTTTAGCATCATTCCTTCCAAAGAAATCCCAGGGCTGATCTCCTTCAAAATGGACTGGTTTGATCTCCTTGCAGTCCAAGGGACTTTCAAGAGTCTTCTCCAACACCACACTTCAAAAGCATCAATTATTGGGCGCTCAGTCTTCTTCACAGTCCAACTCTCACATCCATACGTGACCACAGGAAAAACCATAGCCTTAACTAGATGAACCTTTGTTGGCAAAGTAATGTCTCTGCTTTTGAATATGCTATCTAGGTTGGTCATAACTTTCCTTCCAAGGAGTAAGCATCTTTTAATTTCATGGCTGCAGTCACCATCTGTAGTGATTTTGGAGCCCAGAAAAATGAAGTCTGACACTGTTTCCACTGTTTCCCCACCTATTTCCCATGAAGTGATGGGACTGCATGCCATGATCTTCATTTTCTGAATGTTGAGCTTTAAGCCAACTTTTTCACTCTCCACTTTCACTTTCATCAAGAGGCTTTTGAGTTCTTCTTCATTCAGCCTGTCTTTGTCTTTTGGTTGGGGCATTCAACCCATTTACATTTAACATAATTATTGATAAGTATGATCCCATTGCCATTTACTTTGTTTTTTGGGTTCGAGTTTATACACCCTTTCTGTGTTTCCTGTCTAGAGAAGATCCTTTAGCATTTGTTGGAGAGCTGGTTTGGTGATGCTGAATTCTCTCAGCTTTTGCTTGTCTGTAAAGCTTTTGATTTCTCTTTCATATTTGAATGATATCCTTGCTGGGTACAGTAATCTGGGTAGTAGGTTTTTATCTTTCATCACTTTAAGTATGTCCTGCCATTCCCGTCTGGCCTGAAGTGTTTTTATGGAAAGATCAGCTGTTATCCTTATGAGAATCTCCTTGTGTGTTATTTGTTGTTTTTCCCTTGCTGCTTTTAATATTTGTTCTTTGTGTGTGATCTTTGTTAATTTGATTAATATATGTCTTGGGGTGTTTTGCCTTGGGTTTATCCTGTTTGGGACTCGCTGGGTTTCTTGGACTTGGAGATCCTCCCTATTTTAGGGAAGTTTTCAACTATTATCTCCTCAAGTATTGTCTGATGGCTTTTTTTTTTTTTTTTTTGGTCTTCTTCTTCTGGGACTCCTATGATTTGAGTGTTGGGGCATTTAACATTGTCCCAGGGGTCTCTGAGGTTGTCCTCATTTCTTTTAATTCTTTTTTCTTTTTTCCTCTCTGCTTCATTTTTTTCTACCATTCTATCGTCTACCTCACTTATTCTATCTTCTTCGTCCGTTATTCTACTGTTGGTTCCCTCCACAGTGTTTTTGATCTCATTTATTGCATTATTCATTATTGATTGACTCTTTTTTATTTCTTCTAGGTCCTTGTTAAACATTTCTTGCATTTTCTCAATCCTTGTCTCCAAGCTATTTATCTGTAACTCCATTTTGTCTTCAAGATTTTGGATCATTTTTACTATCATTATTCTGAATTTTTTTTTCAGGTAGACTCTCCTCCTCTTTTGTTAGGTTTGGTGGCCATTTATCATGTTCCTTTATCTGCTGAGTATTTCTCTGCCTTTTCATCTTGTTTAGATTACTGTGCTTGGGTGTCCTTTCTGTATTCTGGCAGTTTATGGTTCCTCTTTATTGTGGAGGTTCCTTGCTGTGGGTGGGGTTTGACAGGTGGCTTGTCAAGGTTTCCTGGTTAGGAAAGCTTGCGTTGGTGTTCTAGTGAATGGAAATGGATTTCTTCTCTCTGGAGTGCAATGAAGTGTCCAGTAGTGAGTTTTTAGATGTCTGTGGGTTTGGTGTGACTTTGGACAGCTCGTATATTGAAGCTCAGGGCTGTGTTCCTGCGTTGCTGGAGAATTTGCATGGTATGTCTTGCTCTGGAATTTGTTGGCTCTTGGGTGGTGCTTGGTTTCAGTGTAGGTATAGAGGCTTTTGGATGAGCTCTTATCAATTAATGTTCCCTGGAGTCAGGAGTTCTCTGGTGTTCTCAGGTTTGGGCTTAAGCCTCCTGCCTCTGGTTTTCAGTCTTATTCTTACAGTAGCTTCAAGACTTCTCCATCTATACAGCACTGATGATAAAACATCTAGGTTAATGATGAAAAGCTTCTCCACAGTGAGGGACACATGGAGAGATTAACAGAGTTAAATGGAGAAGAGAAAAGGGAGGAGGGAGATAAAGGTGACCAGGAGGAGAAGAGAGGGTATCAAAAGGGGAGAGAGCAATCTAGCCAGTAATCAATTCCCTATGTGCTCTCCACAGTCTGGACCCCTCAGAGAGGTTCACGGAGTTACACAGAGAAGAGAATAGGGAGGAAGGGGACAGAGGTGGCCAGGAGGATAAAGAAGGGAATCAAAAGGAGAGAGACAGATCCAGCCAGTAATCAGTTCCCTAAGTATTCTCCACAGCCTGGAATACACAAAGAGATTCACACTGTTGGGTAGAGAAGAGAAGGGAGAGGGAGGAGATAGAGGCGACCTGGTAGAGAAAAAGGAGAGTCAAAAGTGGGAGAAAGCAATCAAGCTAGTAATCACACTCCCAAGTAAAAATGGGTACTGAAGATTGGGTTCTTAAAGGTTCAAAATTGATAACAAATACCAAAAAGTGAAGATTAAAAATCTAGAGTAGAGGTTAGACTCTCAAAAATACAATATTAAAAAAACAAAACAAAATCAGAAAAACTGTAAAACATATATATGAAGTTTGCTTTAAAAATAGGGTCTTTTTTTGGCAAGGTAATAGTAGGTTATAAAAATGAAAATTAAAGGAGTAATAGAGGACTTAAAATAAAAACAAAATTTTTTTTTAATGATAATAGTAGAACTATATCTAGGAATTTCTCTGGAGCTGTTGTGGGCAGTGTGGGGTCAGTTCAGTTTTAGATAGTTCCTTGATCCGGCTTATACTTCTCAAGATCTATAGGCCCCTTCCAATGTAGTCGGTGCTAACTATGGGGTTTTAATCTGTTGCACCTGTCACTTCCAAAGCAGTTCCCTCTGTTTATTTTAGCTTCTTCTGTTTGCTGGTCTCTTCAGTGTCTAATTTCTGCCCTGACACAAGGGGGGAAAGGTGTCACTTATTTAGGCTCACTTGTTCAGTCACGCTGTGGGGAGGGAGGAACACTGCAAACAAATATCACTGGCATGTGTGGGGAGTGCTTGCAGTGTTTTGGCTGCACTGGCTTTGTGCCAGCTCATGTCATGTGCACTTTCCTGGTCTACACTGCTCAGGCTCTAAGTTGCTCTGCCGGGAACTGTCTGAGGCAGGCCCTGGGTTGCATGCACTTCCCAGGTCTAAGCCTCTCAGGTTCAGGTTCTCGGATACTCCACAAAGGTACAGACTCGGTTGGGCCTGCGTTTTGTGCCCTTCCCAGGTCGGAGCAGCTCAGGCGACCAGGTGCTTGGTGAGCACAGTCTCCCCAGGTGGGGAGTGCATCTTATCAACTCATCAGTCCCAGCGACTTGGTTTCCTGGGTGGCAGCAGGCATGCCCATCTCAGGTATGCTGTGTGTCTCTTCTGGGGAGATGGATCTCTGGCTGCAACCCTCCCGGCGGATGTCAATCATCCAGAATCCCAAGATTCTGGTTAGCAACTGGAAGTCTGCTTGCAGTTTGGTAGAGGATGCCTCTCTGGGGCCGAGATTGGCCCTTTCTGGCTCTGGCTGATCCCCTGCCTGCCTCCCTGTCTCCAGCAGGGGATGGGCTGGTCCGCAGCCTGCCAGCTCTCCTCTGGTATTTGCTCAGTCCTTTGTTCTGTGAGTGGGCCTGGCAGTGCCTTAGGCAGGGTTTTTCATGGGATAGTTCTCTCTCTCTCTCTCTCTTTTTTTCTCTCTCTCTCTCTGGCTATCCCACAGTTTGGGTTGCTATCTCACGTTAGTTCCCTCAGATTGCTCTCAGGGCATTCAGGCTCGGTCCTTACCCTAAGCAATGCAGCCCACACCTCCCTGTTCAGCCCCTGCCTGCTGGTAGCGGATGCAAGCGCTGGGAGTTGTAGATTAGGCATGTAATCTGTGGGTTTCATTTATTTATTTATTTTTCCTCCCAGTTATGTTGCCCTCTGAGATTCCAAAACTCCCCTCAGACCCACCAGTGAGAGTGTTTCCTGGTGTTTGGAAACTCCTCTTTTAAGACTCCCTTCCTGGGATGGATCTCCATCCCTACCTCTTTTGTCTCTCTTTTATCTTTTATATATTATCCTACCTCCGTTCAAAGACAATGGGCTGCCTTTCTGCGTGGCTGATGTCCTCTGCCAGCATTCAGAAGTCGTTTTGTGGAATTTGCTTAGCGTTCACATATTCTTTTGATGAATTTGTGGGGGGAGAAAGTGGTCTTCCCATCCTACTTCTCTGCCATCTTAGAACCACCCCCAAATACTAGAGGTTTTTAATATACCTTGATATTTGCTGCTGCTGCTGCTGTTGCTAAGTTGCTTCAGTCGTGTCTGACTCTCTGCAACCCCATAGACGGCAGCCCACCAGGCTCGCCTTTCCCCAGGATTCTCCAGGCAAGAACACTGGAGTGGGTTGCCAGTTCCTTCTCCAGTGTGTGAAGGTGAAGTTGTTCAGTCGTGTCCAATTCTTCACGACCTCATGGACTGCAGCCTACCAGGCTCCTCTGTCCATGGGATTTTCCAGGCAAGAGTACTGGAGTGGGGTGCCATTGCCTTCTCTGATATTACTAAGTTTCCTAAATATCCTACTTGAGAAGCATGTTAGTGAATTTTGGACCTTTGGTCTTCTGTATGCATTTTAGAGTCCACTTATCAGATTCCATGCTAATACTAATATATCTTTGCTTATTGAAATTCTATTTGACTCTTTTTCATATTTATCCAGGTCTATTTGATAGTCTCTTGTTCCTAATTCAAATTTAGAATTATTTTTTATCTCTTTAAATATATTAAACATATTTCTATTCTTGGTTGATATTAATATCTTTGTTTCCATGGATCCACTGTGCTCATGTTCCCTTTTTTCCTTACTGTATTTTGCATAGATCTGAAATAGGCCACAGCTTGGTTCCAGAACAAAGTTAGTGAAGCAAGATGTACTGATCCTGTACAACTTCTCAGTTCCTGGGCTAGGATTTCAAAATGTGTTTTCTCAGTTTTGTTTGGATATTCTTTGTTCAAATTTCTGCGTGCTGATGTAATTTCAAAATGATGCACCATTAGATATTTTGTTTTTCTCTTCTTTACTGTGACATAGTACAGAACAGTGATTAAGACTCCTGTTGTCATACTGTCTGAATTCAAATTTGGACTTTACCAATTACTAGCTCTGCAAAATAAAATTTACTTATGTGAGCCTGTTTCTTATATTAATTTAGTATAAATATGGTTCAATGGTATATTAGGCTATTGGTAGCAGTGAATATGTGAATGCATATAAAGACTGCATAGTGCTTAGTACATAGTGATAGCTCAATTAACATTCATTATCATTAGTTCTGTTGTTTCTCCTTTAGCCCCAGCACTGAATGTTTCTTATACTTGATACCAGTAAGGATGTGGATTGACTGATATGTGCTGAATATCTGGCTTTTGGACTGCTTACTAGCAGTTATAGTATACATTTCAGAAAGTGAAAATGAAGTATTGATGGAGGGGAAATTTTGTGTACACTGTACAGACAAAAGAGGGCTACTTATAGACAGCACAGATATACATACACTTGAGTGTGGTAGCTGTCTCGGGGCAGTCCTGCCCACATGATGGAGCTCTTCTCCTGCATTCCCAGGAGGTCTGAGGTGTCAGGGCAGTGGAATGCAGCAGGGAGAAAGAAATCATTTGGTTCCTCGTCCTCTGGAAATTACATATGTCGTTATGTCTTTTTTCTCCTGGGCGTTAATCTTAAATTCAATCTCAAAAGACTTGATGAATCATCTTAATCATCTTTTCCTTTTTTTATGTCCAAAGAGATAAATTTACTCAAAGCATTCCAGTGGTGGATCCCCAAAGAAGTCTTTTGGGAATGTAGTCCAAAGATAAACAAACTGTAGTCTTAAGTTATACTATTTTAGAAGAATGAGTGTGTGCATTATAAATGCAATGAAGAAAGGTCTAATTTTTTTCCTAGCCTAAATTTAAACATTTTAAACCAAGTTAAACTTGAAAATGTGATTTTAAAATATCTTTTTTGTTGTTCCTAAGAGTATCTTTTTTCTTCTTCTTTCCTTTCTTCTGTTATCCAGAAGCTACTTGCCTTGTCACTACTCACTTCCTCTAGTGTTTTGAAACTATAGGGCCTCACTAAAGCAAAAGGGATTTCAGAGCTCTCATTTTCTTTCAGCACTCAGCTCAACTGGTAATTTTCTTGAGGATTATTGTATACTCCTACCGTTAAAATATTCATTAACACATTGAATCAGACCTCTCAGTATAACATTATTCTGAATCTACTAATTAGTCAAGGTGAGACATTTAGCAGGTTAAATTACTTTTACTTGGTTTTATTACCATTAATGACTCAGCTTATTATACCTGAATGATTTTTAAGTCCTTAAAAAAAACCTGCAGTTTTAAAAAAAATCTGTGTAAATTTCCAGTGTTTAAGCTCATTCTTCTGGTTTGTCCCTATACATGTTGCATACATTGCAGACACCTTTACAAAATAAGATTATTCTAGAGATTTGTGTGTATGTGTGTGTGAAAACAACATTAGAGAAAGCTAATTTTGTAGTAGGAAATTGCCAAATAGTGTGTGCCAGAGTCAATGCCTCACTTTCTCCCCCATTAATTTGGCTGGTTTGGTTCTGTTTATGTAGTATTAACCCCCCAAGGAGGGGGAAAGGTTTTTTCAGTTCTCCCAGGACAAAGACTGGACTTAAGATTTATACCTGAGTCTGGGCTTATATTCCAAGAGGGCTAGCGAAAGAAGGGATAACATACCGAAACTCACCTCTCTTTTGAAAACATCTTAAATTGAAGGAAGAAAGAAAGGATTTTTAAAGGAAGGACATATTTTGATTGAATTCTTTATACTACATTGATTTGTAATCACAAGACAGCTTATCATTCATTTACATTTATCCTTTTTGTTGTGATAAGTAAATATACTGTTCTTATTAAAATAACTATTTGCATTTTGAGTTAGTCTTCAAAATGAGAAAAGATTTCCTTGAGAACATGTGGACTGGCAACAGGACACAGAAATGCATTAGAGTGATTTCATGATGTACATGGATCACAGTGTATTCCAGTGACCTCTCTGAGATGTTGCCTGTAGTTTTCTTGCCATACTTAGTAATTTTGTCAGCTCATGAGCCTCACTCATCTCTCCTGCAGTCTATCTGAGGACTTACCTATACAAAGAGGATGCTACTGTAACTATTTTCCTCAGGTACCCTAGTGTGGTAAAATAGTATATTTAGACATTGACTTTAATCTTCAGTAAGAATATTTCACAGCAGTGTATACATGTATAAGTGTACTCACCTATTGCAATTGAACAGAATGTCAAGAAACAGTGGACTCTTATAGTAGTTAAAAATTTCTATTTTATTTAATTAAAAATGCTATTTGGGACACACTAAATTAATTTAATGACCCATAGTTTGAAAAATGCTATTCTAAAAGATGTTTACATAAGAAAAATATACTTGTAAGTACAATTTTTCACCTCTCTTAATTAATGAAAACTTATATTGTTTCCAATAAAAGCACAGAATAGTCAGTTTTGCCACACTAAGGTGATAAATCTTATCCTTAGGAAAGAAGCTTTCCTTTTCATTTCTGTTATGCTTTGTGGAGAAAGAAATCACCCTATTGACCCAATACTTTCTCCCCAGACTCCAGGTTCGAACTGTTTTCCTGTAGGTTTTGGGGGAAGTGTCTCTTAGGTCCTTGTATAGTTGGAAAAATATATATTTACCTGACATTTATAGTTTACTTTTTGCTTTATGGGCCTTGTATGAACATTGTCTGCCATTCAGCCACAAGGCACACAAGAAGAAATAGAAGTCCACAGAGGAAATATCGTAAAGAAAATATAAACTCCTTATTTTATATTGTGTGTATCAGTTTTTCTTGGTTGTAATGAAAAAGATATCACAAATCCATCTCCTATGTGTTTTTGAAAGGTAAATTGCTGATGATTTGACAATGCTGCAGGAGCTTTTACCAGCCGGTCAGACTCAGTTACTAGCTGTTTCATTCAAGTTTTGCTATTTGATGAGATGAAATTGACCTTGGGGATAATAAGTGCTTTTCACAGTTAGGTCACCGATTTGGTGAAAAGAACACGAGATTATCAAGATCATCATATAACTTCTTATCTCATGGCTCATCCAAGGATGTATACTTAGAATTTAAGGCAGGGGATCTCTCTCACTTCTCTCTTTTTTGGTTTTTAACTTTTTCAGCAAAATGAAAAAAAAAAAAAAAAAGATATGTTTAAATGTCTAAGAGATGAAAAGCTTAAAACCAAAGCTATACTAGGTAAGTTCATACAACATCATGGCTCCTACACGATTTAGGATGAAAATCAAAGCAAAAGATTTAGAAATTTACCCTTGACCAGAAGTGAGAAGGGAAAGAAGTGATGCCACCTGGAGTCTTTAACTATTCAAGTACCCAATAACAACCAGCATCAGCTCTTCCATGGTTATACCTAGAATCAATTTGTCTGAAGATGGTCAATTTTGAGAGTGTGGAAATAAAGATAATAAGAATAATATATAAACCTTACTGAAATAGCTTGCAAATTATGAACAGTATTTTATTAGGAACCAGAATACCCAGGAATTTTTCAGGATATTTTTATACAAATGGATTTTCTTTCTTTGGACTTTCTTGCAAAAATATCACTTAAGGTAGATATAATTTATATTGACCTTCTCATTCTATTTGGCTTGAGACAGTGGAATAATTAACATGTAATATATGAAATACATGCAGTTTTCCTTTTACTATCATGAGAGTTTTCAGAATTTCAGAATTCACCATGAATTAATACATTTTCAAGAAAGGAGCATTCAGTGTTTCAGTTTGATAAGGCTTGTCATAAAATGGAGTATTATTTCTTATAAATGAGAAAAGAATGTAAACATGAGAAAAGCACAGTAATCTCTTCTGAGCCTTTGCAGATTTATCTTAGTGATTTAAATAAGTAACACAAATCCCAGTTACTTTACCTGGGAGCTGTTATCACAGACTCTTCATGATGAATATCTTGGCACTCTGTACTGGGATGGGACTCAACCTTGCCATCAGAGAGCTGTTTTAACCTTCAGTTCAGTTCAGTCACTCAGTTGTGTCCGACTCTTTTCGACCCCATGAATCGCAGCATGCCAGGCCTCCTTGTCCATCACCAACTCCCGGAGTTCACCCAAACTCATGTGCATCAAGTTGGTGATGCTATCTCATCCTCTGTCATCCCCTTCTCCTCCTGCCCCCAATCCCTCCCAGCATCAGGGTCTTTTCTAATGAGTCAGCTCTTCGCACGAGGTGGCCTACATATTGGAGTTTCAGCTTCAGCATCAGTCCTTCCAAAGAACACCCAGGACTGATCTCTGGTTGGATCTCTTTGCAGTCCAAGGGACTCTCGAGAATCTTCTCCAGCACCACAGTTCAAAGGCGTCAATTTTTTGGTGCTCAGCTTTCTTCACAGTCAAACTCTCACATCCATACATGACCAATGGAAAAACCATAGCCTTGACTAGATGGACCTTTGTTGGCAAAGTAATATCTCTGCTTTTTAATATGCTATCTAGGTTGGTCATAACTTTCCTTCCAAGGAGTAAGCGTCTTTTAATTTCATGGCTGCAGTCACCATCTGCAGTGATTTTGGAGCCCCCCAAAATAAAGTCACTCACTGTTTCCACTGTTTCCCCATCTATTTGCCATGAAGTGATGGGACCGGATGCCATGATCTTCATTTTCTGAATGTTGAGCTTTAAGCCAACTTTTTCACTCTCCTCTTTCACTTTCATCAAGAGGCTTTTTAGTTCCTCTTTGATTTCTGCCATAAGGGTGGTGTCATCTGCATACCTGAGGTTATTGATATTTCTCCCAGCAATCTTGAATCCAGCTTGTGCTTCTTCCAGCCCAGCATTTCTCATGATGTACTCTGCATAGAAGTTAAATAAGCAGGGTGACAATATACAGCCTTGACGTACTCCTTTACCTATTTGGAACCAGTCTGTTGTTTCATGTCCAGTTCTAACTGTTGCTTCCTGACCTGCATACAGGTTTCTGAAGATGCAGATCAGGTGGTCTGGTATTCCCATCTCTTTCAGAATTTTCCACAGTTTATTGTGATCCACACAGTCAAAGGCTTTGGCATAGTCAATAGAGCAGATATAGATGTTTTTCTGCAACTGTCTTGCTTTTTCCATGGTCCAGCAGGTGTTGGCAATTTGATCTCTGGTTCCTCTGCCTTTCCTAAAACCAGCTTGAACATCTGGAAGTTCATGGTTCATGTATTGCTGAAGCCTGGCTTGGAGAATTTTGAGCATTACTTTACTAGTGTGTGAGATGAGTGCACTTGTGTGGTAGTTTGAGCATTCTTTGGCATTGCCTTTCTTTGGGATTGGAATGAAAACTGACCTTTTAACCTTAAGCCCAGGTAATTCCACATTATTGCCATGTTTTAATTAGTACTCCTTTCCTATCTTCTGTTCTCTCCCATACTAGCAACCTCTTGAGGCTCTTGCTTGATTCTCCTGCTCACTGGTTACTCCCTTCTCTCCCAAACCTTTCAGTTATAGCTTCAGCAACCCCCATGCCACACTAAAATCACCCTAATTGCTAAACTTTTCCACACAATACGATTTTAATTTTTGTCGCCCTATATAAACCCTAAGAGCTTCTCCAATGGCTCAGCAGTAAAGAACCCGCCTGTAGTGCAGAAGGTGCAGGAGACTCAGGTTTGATCCCTGGTTCAGGAAAATCCCCTTGAAGAGGAAATGGCAAGCCACTTCAGTATTCTTGCCTGGGAAACCCCATGGACAGAGGAGGCTAGCTGGCTACAGTCCTTGGGTTGCAAAGAGTTGACCTTCGAGCAACTGAGCATGCACACAGGTAAACACTATCTTTCCTTGTGGATACAAATGTCCCTGGAACATTTCAGGCAGAAGTATTTGTTCTCTCAGCACATCAGTTGTGGCAGGTTGAATGATGCCCTCCTACCTGTCCCCTGAAGATGTCCACATCTTAATGCCCAGCACCTGGAGATTAATGTACTTTACATGGTAAAAGATATTTTGAAGATGTATTAAGTTATGAATCTTGAGCTGGAGATATAATCTTGGATTATCTGGGTGGGTCTAATATAACTACAGGACTCCTTAAAGGAGGTGGGGCAGAAAGATAAGAGTCAGAGAGAAAAAAGTTATATGGAATGAAACAGAGTTCGGAGAGAAGATGTCATGCTTTGGGCTTTGAATATAGAGGAAAGAGCCATGTGTCAAGAAATGCTGGTGGCCTCTACAAACTAGAAAGAGCAAGGGAACAGGTTCATTTTAGATCTTTGAGAAAGATCACAGGCCTGCCAACATCTTGATTTGAGCTCAGTGAAACTGATTTCAAACTTTGACTTCAAGAACTTCAAGAGAGTAAGCTGGTGTTGTGTTGTGCCACTAAATTTCTATTTTGTTATAGCATCATTTGGAAACTAAAACACCATTATTTATTAACTTTTGTGGCAAAAAGCTCCCCCCTTGAGGTTTATGACATTCATCTATATAAATCCTTAAACTCCCAATTTCTTTTCACAATTATAGAAGACCCTCGCACCTGCCTCTTCTCCATCTCCTGCTCTTCTGTCCTCCCAGAAGACCATCACCTTTGTTCTGCTCTGGATTTTGTCCCCAAGAACTACTATTTTACTTCTCTCTTACCTAACTTCAGTATTCATTCAAAACTCATGCTTGATCACCTAACTTCTCTTAATTCCCTTGGATCTTCATCTTTCTATGATATCTATCTTGTAAACCCTCAGGCTAGAATTAATATCACTGTCTGCCTTTTATAACTGAGCTCTTAAAGATTGCTAGAATAAAATTTCTCAAATATTCAGGCTGCTAGATACAAATTCATGGTCTCCATGGTTAACCAGATCCTTAAAAACTGATCATGACTCATTTTATGTGGCCACAAACAGTTCTGTCTCTCATTATCATCAATGATTGTTATGAATCTTTATAACTCTTCTCAAACCTCTACAAAAAAATTTACCTTTCCCACTTGTGACAGATGATCTTAATTTTTGCCTTACAGATAAAATTAAGGTCAGTGAACGTGAATTGCCCTTACCCAGCACTGCTTATAAGGTATGTAAGGCCCAGGAAAAATATTTTGCAAGGTCCATCTTGGAAGAAACTGATTTGATTTTTAAAAATTTAAAACATTAATGGAGCCATGTGAGTTTTAGTAATTATTGGTGAAGATTTAGATTCCTGAGTAGAGTCATCTGTGTATCTGCTTATTGTCCAATCAGTGCATGAGAAAATTCATCACAGTGTCTCATACCATCTCTTCATGTTCAAGTCCAGGAACCATGGCTTCATGGTACTTATTTCAGATGAGCCACTTCTGGTTAAGTTTATCTCCCACCATTAATAATAGATAACAGTACTGTGATTACTTACAATGTTGATATTAAAACAATATATATCTTCTTGCTTCTGCAATTCCCAGATATCATTTTTTTAATGGTGGGGCCATGATTACTCATGATGTTGTTTCATCCATTGTACTATCCATGAATACAGGCTTCTAATAACTCTCTTGAAGGTTGTTTTTATGCTTAGAATTCTGCCTACCACACTCTTCTTTATGTGTATTTCTTGAGATGGTTTCAATTACCACCTATAAATAGGTGGTTCTGAAATCTGTATCTTCAGTCCCAATCTCCCTATCGATCTTTTTCCAGGCCTCCAAATACCAATAGACCTGTTGCTTCTATTTCCAAATCCCATAGCCATTTAAAATTTAACATGTTCTAAAAATGAATGCATTCTATTCCTTCTTTCTCGTCTACTCCTCCTATATTCCTTGTCTTGTTTAATTTTTTTGAAGTATAGTTGATTTACAATGTTATGCCAATCTCTTCTGTATAGCAAAGTGTCTCAGTTTTATACATATAACATTCCTTTCCATTATGATTTGTCACAGGATATTCAGTATGGTTCTCTATGCTATATATTAGGATCTTGTTGCTTATCTATTCTAAATGTAAAAGTTTGCATCTAACAACCCCCAAGACTCCCAGTCCATTGCTATCCCTCCCTTCCCCTTGTAATTACTAGTCTGTTCTCTATGAGTCTGTTACTGTTTTATAGATACGTTCATTTGCATCATATTGTAGATTCCACATGTAAGTGATATCATACAATGTCTTTCTCTTTCTGACTTACTTCACTTCGTATGATAATCTCTAGTTGCATCCGTGTTGCTACAAACAGCATTATTATTTTTTTTTTTTTATGGCAGAGTCAGTATTTCATTTTATATATGTACCACATCTTCTTTATCTATTCATCTGCTGATGGACATTTATGTTGCTTCCACATTTTGGCTATTGTGAACAGTGCTGCTATGAACATCTTTTTGAATTATAGTTTTCTCTGGTTACATTCCCAGAAGTGGGATTCCTGGGTCATATGGTAATCCTATTTTTAATTTTCTGAGGAACATCCATACTGTTTTCCACAGTATCAACTTACATTCCCACCAACAGTGTAAGAGGGGTCCCTTTTCTACACATCCTCTCCAGCATTCGTTATTTGTTTTAATAATGGCCGTTCTGACTGGTGTGAGGTGGTGTCTCATTGTAGTTTTGATTTGCATTTCTCTAATAATTGGTTTTTCCTGTGGTCATGTATGGATGTGAGAGTTGGACTGTGAAGAAGACTGAGCGCCAAAGAATTCATGCTTTTGAACTGTGGTGTTGGAGAAGACTCTTGAGAGTCCCTTGGACTGCAAGGAGATCCAACCAGTCCATTCTGAAGGAGATCAGCCCTGGGATTTCTTTGGAAGGAATGATGCTAAAACTGAAACTCCAGTACTTTGGCCACCTCATGCGAAGAGTTGACTCATTGGAAAAGACTCTGATGCTGGGAGGGATTGGGGGCAGGAGGAGAAGGGGATGACAGAGGATGAGATGGCTGGATGGCATCACTGACTCGGTAGACATGAGTCTGGGCGAACTCCGGGAGTTGGTGATGGACAGGGAGGCCTGGAGTGAAGCGATTCATGGGGTCGCAAAGAGTCGGACATGACTGAGCGACTGATCTGATCTGATCTGAGTAACTGGTAATGTTGAACATCTTTTCATGTGCCTCTGGGCCATCTGTGTGTCTTTGAAGAAATAGCTATTTAGGTCTTCTACCCATTTTTTGGTTGAGGTGTTTGTTTTTTGATATTGATCTGCCCATGAGCTGTTTGTATATTTTGGAAATTTATCCCTTGTCAGTTGCTTTGTTTGCAAATATTTTCTACCATTCTGAGGGTTGTCTTTTCATTTTGTTTATGGTTTCCTTTGCTGTTAAAAAGCTTTTAAGTTTAATTAGGTCCTATTTGTTTATTTTTGTTTTTATTTTCATTAACTTTCTCAATCCTTTTATTTCAACATGATCTCTTCTTTCTCTGAAATCCCATGCTATTTTCCACTTCTTTTTTGATCACTATATTTCATCTTTAATGATAAAGTCATTTTAATATTTGCTCTGTCCTATCTCCCATCCAAATCTCAATTAAGGGAGAAAGTATGGAAAACTAATGCATGAAATTTAAAAATGTATGGACTTGGGATTTACACTAATTTTAATGGAAATTAATTATGGAAAATTTTAAAACATAGAGAGTAGTATAGTAAATTTTTATGTACCCATCACCCAGCTTCAACAAGGATCATAATTCTGGCTTAATTCAGTTTTGTATCCCTTATTAACTGAGTGATAATGGGCAATTGAGATGGAAATTAAGCTACTGCCTGTGGAATGGATACAAAATGCATAGAAACAAGTGTAAATTTGAACCTGAGCATGGTTGTATGTTCAATAACATCTGATTTGCACACATGAATTTCCATTTGACATGTTTTAACATTAATATTTTTGTGTTAACAGTTTGGTTTTAAAGTTTCCTATGTTCCTTATATATGTGTGTCCAAATAGTTTAATTAAGTTTCATTATGGAGTGAACCAATGACTTTGGTCTTTATTTCAGAGTAGGGTAATTTTCATCCTCCCTTTCCTTAACTCTTCCTTTCATAACACCTTCACTCCTTCCTTCCTTTTGATCAGTTTTCTGGTGGTAAATTTTCAGAGCACTCAACTCTTAAGAACAGAGCACCTAGAGACTTCTGGAATGTTAGAGGTGATGAGACATCAGAACAATAAAGTGATTTTCCCACTGCCATCCCTTCAAATTATTTGTGTATGTATGTGTATGTGTCTTTATATAATGACCAGCAAGTGCAAGATATATTATAAATAAAAGGTGATTTTTGTTCATTACCACATTGAAGAGTACTTTTAGTGAAGAAAGATAAAACCCACATTATTACAGGGACTTTAAATAAGTTTTTCAAAATATATTTTTAGGAAGCAAGAATGCACCATGTGAAAAACAAATAAGACTTGATAAATTAAAGATGTAGGCTCTTAGTTTTCCTATCTAGAAAAAGAAAATAATATTTTTACTCCTAAAAGTGAGAAATACATGAAAATAAATGAAAATCCAATAGACATCAGTTATCTTTAATTATATCTATTATTGAATAAGTGCACAAAGACATATTCTTCTCACTTTTCTGACGGTAATAGCTTTTCCATTAAGTTCTAACAATCACACACACACACTCAAACTATGTGAACAATATAGGTCAGCAGCCAGTTATATAATGAACTTTGTGGGATAATAAACCAGTTTAAAGTGATTAGTCTTTTAGAATGCTTGAGTACTACAGTGAATCTTTGGGAGTTTTGTGGGTGGAGAGTAAAGGGAGCAGCAGAGTGATGAATAAATGGTTAATAGTGTATTTTCCATGGATCTGTCCAATACCCAAAAGAATAGTGGTCACTGAAAATGTTAAATTATACAATTTGTGCAAGTTGGTTTGGTAGCTGGATGAGCAGAGAAATGTACATGGGTAACTGTGTTTCTTGTTAGCATTCCTGGGATGCTTCATTTGTTAATATTCCATTCACATAGAAATGCCTGTCTTTTCAAAGGTTTTTCAGCACAACTTATATTTTTTTCCTTCAAATTATTTTCATTTTCTGCCAAACCTTGCTGATGATGTTGACGTTTTGTGTTACCCAGGCAGTGACTCACTCGCACATTTTGTTTTGTCCACACTGGTTTAGTGACTCTTGCATCCTTACTAACACAGTAATTATTCTGGCTTGCACTTACACTGAGCAATTGATTAATGCCTGCCCCCTTCCATCTGCAGTAAAACAAAAGCATTTGCACAATCATTTTAACAACCATATGGCAGATCATAAAGGTAGACTGCAAATATTTAGGCAATATTTGTTCCAGAGCAGCAAAAGATTTTAATGTCATATTGTTGCTAGATAATGGAGAGATAGGAAAGAAATTGGAGGTGAGAACTAGATGATGTTTAGTAAAGACTTTTTAAAAGGAATCTCTGAAAAGATTTGAAGTAATCATTTTGCATTTAGCACATTTTAGTTCCAGCTTATAGTTTGTTATGTCCTATTCCAATGTTATCTGCTGGATTGTAGGTTAATTAAGTGAAAATGTAGTTCTTTACCATTGTTAGTGAAAAATTAAACTATTGTTTTAAATGACATCAACACATGAAAAAAATTGTATTAAGAGGCACATGCATGCCTTACCTTTAGATTTATGTTTGATGTTTAATTTCTCAAATCTTTTTTTTTTTTTTCTGTAAAGATAGGCTTAGTCCATTGTTTTCCCTGTTCTTTAACAGTATCATTGTTATTTAAGTGAACTTTAAATTTTTTGAATCAGGAACTGATGCTTATTTGAGTCCTTGCTTTTCTTGTCTAATAAAACAAGGATGCTTATCTTTGCCTTCATTCTCAATCTAAACTTTACTCCTTCTTCTTCTCTTCCTTATCATTAGCAAGCTCTTAAAACACATTATGTTAATAATAGCTTATGTAAACTATCCATTATAACTATTCTAATCCTTGTCTGCTTTATTTTTGGCTTTATTGAATGCAACCAGTAGAATCAGTTTATAGCATGTTCATTTTATTATAATAATACCCAGTATTATTTTGTCTGCGTGTGCCACACCTCTCAGGTATCCATAGCATTTTAACCAAACAGTATCATTAGCAGGTCCTTAAATAAGTGATAATGGCAATACTTGGTAAAAGATTAGAGAACACTTTTTTCCCAAAGAATAGCAAAATTCTGGCACTTGCAAAATGAGACAATTCAACCATCTTCCACATCTTTTCTGAAATATTTTATACTTTTAGGAACTTAATATCTCTCCAAGTAGGTTAATATAGTATTATACATAGCTAGTATTCATTGTTATTCACCAGTACAGTTAGGTAACATATTATGTTATAGACTATAGTTGAGAGGACAGATTCACTTAATATTGTCATCACTCCTTGCCTTTTCTAAACAGATGGAGATAAAGCTTTCAGCTGAAAGAACTTCCTTGAGTTGACAACTCAACATTAAGTCTTCAAATTAAGCATGACAACTGTGGTGCAAAAGGTGAAATGAGAAGGTTCTACAACAAACGAAACAACCCCAGATTATCCATAGTACAAGGGTATGAAAATAAAAATTGAGCTGTTCAAAATGTAATAAAATTAACCTGGAAGTTTTCCAGTCTATCTGTAAAAAACAATAAGAGAGAGAAAAAAAGTGGATGGAAAATTTCCCAGTGAAAAACAAATATGCAACTGGGACTCGGTTGTATTTTCAAACAGATTAATATTAAGCTAGGTTGGCATTCTCCAGCTAGTTTTTATGACATGTTATCATTTCTTCACTCCGCATAATCAGTTTATATAGTTTTCAGTATATTGTTTTATGGTCTAATCCAAACAAAGAGGGCCATTCATTAGCACAGCCATCCCAAGAATTTATTATTCAGTTAACCAGCAATCCATGTATTTCAGTTATATTTGGGAATTTGTTCTTCTTGCTTCCTAAGAGTTTTCTGTTGAAATGAAAGGTGAATTCCAGGTTCAGTCTCAGATAGGGACATGTTCTGAATGTTTTTCTACCATATTCTGGAAGTTGTATTTCATAATTCATTAGGCAGGCACTAAAGTTGCAGGTATTAGTGGAATATTTTGGCTGGTAGATCTGCTTTGCAGGACTAGTAAAGAGAAGAGCAAAAGAATGGAAACTACCACTTTTAGAGGACAATGAAAGTTAATAAAAATCGTGTGAGTGGGCAAGAGGCACTCCACACTTCTAAAACTGTATTTGAAAATATCACATATTATATTCCCTGGAAGATGTTGAGAAATGAATATTTCCTGCCATATCAGTGAACAAGGATGTCATAATCATCAGTGACTGGAACTCTCCAATGTGATCTGATCAGCCTGAGGAAACTCAGGAAGGAAGAGAATATCTGCCATTGGGCAGCCATCAGACTGCAGCCACTCCCTAGGATGAACCTTGAGGAAACTCAGGTTGTTGCAAAAACATAGAATACTGGCCCCAGATAGGTGAGGTGCATATCAAAGGAATGATTTCAGTGAACCCAGGTTCTTGCATCTTCCCATACATAGAAAAGCACTAAATTCCTTGACTTGGGATATCTTGTTTTCTTTAATTAAGAATAATCTTTTGATGTTCAGACTGCCTGCCTCTTGTTGCAAAACTCCTGCATAACGTAGCTTCTCAGTGTAGTTCTCTCAAGGTTGTTTCAGATACTGTCTCCTGGGGTGGAAGCCCTAAAAATTTCCACCAAATAAAACATAACTCTCAACTTTTAGGTTATGAATATAAGTCCACAGTATTCAATATGCCTTAGAACATTAAAGGCTCTGATAATAAAGTTCATTTAGCCTAGAAATTCCCAAATTTATTTCACCAGGTATGCTTTCTTTCACCACGGACTTATTAATATAGTAAGGAGCTTTTGTTTGTTCCATACACATTTGGGGAAAGAGTATATATTATCACTTCTGGGAAACAATAACAAAGAGACTAGTCAGAACGGAAGTAAAGTAGCTAGCTGGCTGAGACCACATGCAGTGGGCATGGAGCACAGCTCCTGAGGGTGTGAATAAGAGTGATGGAACAGGAAGCTCTGATCCAGGCAGAACAGGAAATAGCTAGCTATTCAAGCTACATTATTTGACTTTTGTTTATGTCCTGGATGGAGAAATGTAATGCTGTAGAGGAGAAGAATAGGAGCAAAGGAATGGAGTCTGCTGCAGAAATTTGTCTCTAATCAGAATTTAAGAGGGTTATTTTAATGCTCATATAATTGTCCCCATCTTTGATCCTTCTTTATTTTAAAAAAAAAATTAGCAATAGAATACCTGTCATCCAAACCACCTCCAAGATAAAGAAGCAATCTGTTCATGTTGTTGTAGACTCTTCCACTGGGAGAAAGAACTTATATGGGAAGAACAGGATCAGGCTGAATCAGGTTCAAATTCTGGATCACAACTTAACAAATTCATGGTCTTGGGGAAGATATTTCATTTCTTTAATACATTTTCTCTCAAGTATGGATAGTACTATATACTTCACTGCACTATGATGTGCACTTTCAAAGCAATAGGATGTTTATCCTGGCATTATGCTGTTTGCATATATATATATTTTTTAATTTAAATTTATTTATCTTAATTGGAGGCTAATTACTTTACAATATTGTATTAGTTTTGCCATACATCAACATGAATCCACCATGGGTGTACACTTGTTTCCCATCCTGAACCCCCCTCCCATCTCCCTCCCCATACCATCCCTCTGGGTCATCCCAGTGCACCAGCCCCAAGCATCCTGTATCCTGCATCGAACCTGGACTGACGATTCATTTCTTATATGATATTATACATGTTCAATGCCATTCTCCCAAATCATCCCACCCTCTCCCTTTCCCACAGAGTCCAAAAGACTGTTCTATACATCTGTCTCTTTTGCTGTCTTGCATACAGGCTTATCGTTACCATCTTTCTAAATTTCATATATATGCGTTAGTATACTGTATTGGTGTTTTTCTTTCTGGCTTACTTCACTCTGTATAATAGGCTCCAGTTTCATCCACCTCATTAGAATTGATTCAAATGTATTCTTTTTAATGGCTGAGTAATACTCCATTTGTATATGTACCACAGCTTTCTTATCCATTCATCTGCTGATGGGCATCTAGGTTGCTTCCTGCTGCTGCTGCTGCGTGGCTTCAGTCATGTCCAACTCTGTGCAACCCCATGGACTGCAGCCTACCAGGCTTCTCCATCCATGGGATTCTCCAGGCAAGAACACTGGAGTGGGTTGCCATTTCCTTCCCCAATGCATGAAAGTGGAAAGTGAAAGTGAAGTCGCTCAGTCGTGTCTGACTCTTTGCGACCCCATGGACTGCAGCCTACCAGGCTCCTCCATCCATGGGATTTTCCAGGCAACAGTACTGGAGTGGGGTGCCATTGCCTTCTCCAGGTTGCTTCCATGTCCTGGCTATTATAAACAATGCTACGATGAACATTGGAGTACACATGTCTCTTTCAATTCTGGTTTCCTCGGCGTGTATGCCCAGCAGTGGGATTGCTGGGTCATAAGGCAGTTCTGTTTCCAGTTTTTTAAGGAATCTCCACACTGTTCTCCATAGTGGCTGTACTAGTTTGCATTCCCACCAACAGTGTAAGAGGGTTCCCTTTTCTCCACACCCTCTCCAGCATTTATTGCTTGTAGACTTTGGATCACAGCCATTCTGACTGGTGTGAAATGGCACCTCATATTATGTCATTTGTTTCTTGTAATAATCCCATGACAAGTAAGTTCTATCATTATATCTGTTTTACAGAGGAGAAAACTGATACACAGAGAAATGTCACAGGTTACCTGCATATTAAGAGGTGGAGTTAGGATTTTAGTCTGATTCTGAGTGTACTTTTCAGGCTGCTATTCTGCCTAGATATGCAGTAGCCAGAGGGAGATGATAAAGTGTAAATTACCTGTATATCCTCAGATGTCTAATATTAACATATTGACAAGTTAAACTAGAATTCTGCTGACTCTAAATCTCCAACTACTTACTCTGGAACTCCAGTGTCTACCAAAGACCTTTCTGAGTATTCTTAGAGTCTTTTAGATGACCACAGAGATAATCAACACTTTGCACAGTTGTTATTTAGTCATTGAGTCTTGCCTGACTCTTTTGCAACCCCAGGGACTGTAGCCCACCAGGTTCCTCTGTCCATGGGATTTCCCAGGCAAGAATACTGAAGTGGGTTGCCATTTCCTTATCCAGGGGATCTTCTCAACCCAGGCTTGAATCCACATTTCCTGCATTGGCAGGCAGATTCTTTATCACCACTACCAGGGAAGCCTCTTTTCACAGTATCTCTCTCAAAAGTAAAGAGGATGGATTCTCTCCTGACTTACATAGTAGAGCCTGCAGCATATTTGATTCTAGGTTGAGTGATGCAAACCATTTAGTTTATTACTACAACACTATCCTTTCCCCTGGCACAAATTAGTTGGATCTAAATAGCTTTTTGTATCTGCTGTCATTCTGAACTTGACTAACAATATCAACTCTTCTCTGACCCTTAATGTTTATTGCTGACTTCAGCTCATTGTAGAAGCTCTCATTTTGATGGTTTCTTTCTTAACATCACGAAAATCTTATTTATTTTACCCTTTTCCCTCACAGACATATCTGCATGTGTCTGAACCCCAACTGCAAAAAAAACATAGTTCAAAAGTACCTCCATCTGAGGAAAGTTCCTTAAGTCCATTGTAAGTCAAAATTTTGAAATCAGTATCTGTAAGGGGATATGTCAAGTAATATGCTAAAGATATTAATAACTAAATTTCATTTCTTACCAGTCCAGGACTATGATACACAAGCAGGTTAATAATTTCAAGTGGCTCACACTTGCTCAGAGACTGTTAAATTTTATAACAATTTCCAAGCCAGTGGGTAGCTTGAAATCAGCCATGGTGGGAATACATACACCATGGAAATCAACAAATTCTACAAATCAGTGCTTCCTCCCACTTCCCTCATTCCACCCTCAGAGAACTACTTGTTAGACATTTCCCAGGGCACCATGGCTTTTCCATCTTCGTTGTTGTTGTTGTTGAGAGCTAATAAAAGTTGGGGGTTGGCGGGGAGTCTTAGCAAAGAGGAATGTTGAACGTAGGATAAATAAAAGAAGTCATCCATTTGTAAATCCAGTGAGAAATTTTTAAGGAGCTGCAGTTCCCTTCTAGCGAGTCTAGGCTGTCTTTTGATACTGAATATTATAAGATTTCTGGTAAATGTTTTCTGATTCAAGTAATATTGCAGTTAGCAAAAAAAAAAAAAGTCTGAAATTAAGTATATTTTATTTTTGTTGCTGTGAATTTAGTGATATGAATCTTTAAAATCTTGTTTCCTAAGTAAAAATTGACATATGATAGAGAAATTAAGAACCCAAGATGTTTTACTTTAGTTTGAATCAACTTTAGGTTTAGGCTCTCAACCCTGTGGGCATATTAGAATCACCTGTGTGCTTTGTAAGCCCTTTGATGCCTAGGACACTCCCCAGATCAATTAACTCAGATTCTGGAGATAAATCACTGGCTACCTTGTTTCTCAAGTTCTCCAGGTGATTCCAATGTACATTGAGGATAGAAAAGTGCCCTGTAGCCTCCAGAAACTCTCCTCTTGGTTCAAGATAGTGTGTGTTTGAGGCAGGATGTGGGCTGGTTTTCTGAAGTGCTGGCATTTCCTCAGAGAATTGGAAATGAACACAGAACTGTAAGTGGTTTGAAATTTAAATTGTGTTGTTTTTGCATGTTTTTAATAGTGTACTATTTATTGCTGGCACACCTTGAAGTTGTAGTAAAGGCATTTACAAATGTAAAACACTTACAAATGTAAAACATTTATAAATGTAAAAATACTGGGGAGTAACTAGAAATCTTGGAAAATCAGTTGCAAATCAAATTTACTTTTCTTGCTGACTGTAGAAATAAATCTCAAATGAGAAAGGGGTAGGATTTCTCTGAAAGCGTTTGCTCAGTATTTCTCCACCTATCTCCATGATATTCTTTTGTTAAGAGAGATTGTTGGGTAGAAACTGAAGTAGTCATGTCTGGGTTTGCATTTTCCTTGTTGCAAAGTTGTTGCCACTTTTCTTCTCTGGTTGTGGTACAAAACACACAACTTTTATCTAGTAGTGTATTAAAGGAGGCCCTGACCTATCCCTTTTGTGGCCCTGAGTGGTGGGGAAAAAGAATGATAGTATTCCCACCTCAAATGTATTAATAAGTAAATAAATAAACTCAAACCAAAAACTAAGCTTTAAAAGAAGTATGAAGATATCCAAAGAAGTTCTGGCTTTTCCCAAAATATCTTGACTCCCTTTTAAAAGCAAATCTGAAACACTCTCAAATTTTTAGTGCCTTAATTCCATTTACAGGTTGCCTATTAGGCTGAGTAGCTCAGAACTAGAATCAAAATGACTTCTCTGTTTTTGCTGACTTCTTTCCTAGAGATTTATTAACCATGAATATCCAATTCTTGACATGGCCCAGTGACTAAGACTACAGTCTGAAGATGATAAATTATCACAAAAAATGATACATTGTGAAAGAAAAAGTGAAAAGTCAGAATAATGTTAGAAATCTGATCTAGATGACAAATGCTGAAATAAGACATAGCTTTGCCAGTTAATCATATTTGTTTAAAAAGCCATAGAAAGGTTTAAACTCATTTCTTTATAAAAACATTGCAGATTAAAAAAAAATAAACTACATGAATTGAACTTATATGAGATCTTAATTCAAGAGCAAGTTGAACTTATGATAGGCTTTCTCTAGAACTGGTCTTTGTTTTCACATTATCCATATATATGGGAGAAAACCACTTAATTGGCAAAAAAAAATTTCCCACTTATAACAGTTATAAAAGTAAATACATTTAGGTTCAATTATCATGTTAATTTCATACATATTAAAGGAGTTAAAGTCAATTTAGTTTTTTAACTTCTAACTGGATTTCTATGAAGAAATTAGAAAGCCACATTTAAATTCAATCACATTGAAAAGAATCGAGAGTAGTTTTTCAAAAGGTCATAAAAGTACTTCTGTGTCTTACAGAACATGATTTTCAGACTTCCTCATGAAGAACATGAAAAATAGAAATGACATGTGTTAAAAATGACATGGTGGATAGCTTTAATATTGCAGGTTTCTTTTATACTCTATTCTCAAATTCATCTTGAATATGAATAGTTATCACTTTATAAAGTCATAGTGAGGCTGAAATCATGTGATGATTTTGTGTCTAAGGGTTCATTCTTCTAGGAGGACAAATTTCACACAAGAGGACTTCAGAGTATTGTTAGAAAGTTATGATTCTGTTGGTTACAAGAGAGCAAGGGGACATATTTGGATGTTTGAACTATCTGAAGATGGGCCTCAGAAATTTAAGTGCTTTAATTATAATATATACATAAAGGATAAATAAATCATCTATACATATCAGTTCAGTTCAGTCACTCAGTCATGTCCTACTCCTTGCGACTCATGCTGCCATGAATCGCAGCATGCCAGGCCTCCCTGTCCATTACCATCTCCCGGAGTTCACTCAAACTCGTGTCCATCGAGTTGGTGATGCCATCCAGCCATCTCATCCTCTGTCATCCCCTTTTCCTCCTGCCCCCAATCCCTCCCAGCATCAGAGTCTTTTCCAACGAGTCAACTCTTCGTATGAGGTGGCCAAAGTACTGGAGTTTCAGCTTTAGCATCACTTGATACTATTTTATGAAGTAGACACACCTGTGTAGCCACTGCTCAGATTATGATATGGAAGACTAGGAGCACCCCAAAGTACCACATGTCACCCCCTTAAGATAATTGCTATTGTGATCTATTTAAGCAGAGATTTGATTTGTCTGTTTGGGACCTTTATATTCAATATAAATGAAAACATACTGGATGATATCATTTGTTTACTTTTGCTCAACATCTTGTCTGAGATGCAACCAGGTTGCATGTATTTCTGTTTCAATACTACATAGTATTTCATGAGAAGAAGGTACTACAATCTTATTTATTCCTTCCATTGATATACTTTTGGGTTGTTCCCTGTTTATTGCTATAATGACTAATGCTGTTAAACATATTCTTATACGTGTCTTTTGTTCACATATACAGACTCTTCTATTGGGAATATGTCTAGAAGTGGATTCCTGAGCTGTAAGAGAGGTATATGTTCGGTTTTCAAAATACTGACAAATGCTTTCCAAAGGGGTTCACATCAACAGTGCATGAACATAGTACTGAAGTCTGGAGCAAGTTTGTGTAGGGGCAACCAGAGTCAACCCTGTATGTTTTACCAAAATAGACATGCAGTAATGGAAGTAGTGTTAGAGCTGGAAATGTGAATTTGGGACATGGATGCCCAGTGGATGGCTAGAAAAATGGAAAAGAAAGAAAACCCAAGAGTAGAACTTTAGGAGATGCCTACTTTTAGGGAGAAATGAAAGAGAATCAGGAAAGATGGACACATCAGACTTGGAGTAAAGGAATTTCAGGGTTAAGTGGAGTAAGTTAAACAGGTATAAGGAAGTACAAACTCTATTATGGCATATAGCAAAATGTTTAAAGTTGCCATAATTCAAAGAGTATCCTGGTATACTTTAAAGAATACTAATAAGTTGCTATTGGATTTGGAAATCAGTGTCCCGGTTTACATTAAGAGAAAAAATTTTAGAAAAAGAAAGGGTGTGGAAAGCTCTTTGCAATGGAATAGACTGAGAAGAAGGAAAGGAATCGATGAGTTTAGGTTCTCAGTGCCAGAAAGATGGAGAGTATAAAGGGATGAAGAGAGGACACTTTGGATAACTCAACCCGATGAAATGGAAGGTGCACTAAGAGTTTGAAAAACTACAATGAGTAGAATCTGGACAGATGTGATTGGCTCAGTGGTGTGTCTATTTTTTATCCTTTGGGCCAGAGTGATCTCTGATAGGGTGGAAGAAAAGAGAAAATATTAAAGAGCTTCTGTCCGTCTCTCTGCTGTTAGGGATATTTCAGTGAAATATTGTCAAAAGAACATATGTGAAATTCAGTGAAATTGTGAATTGATTAGTAAGCAAGCAGAAAGGTGATTGAAATTTTTCCAGATCCTTTCTTTTTTAGAAGCCTCATTTCCTAGTGCTTGTCACATTCTATTGTCTAAAACCAAGGATTCTCAGCAGTATTAGTCAAGTCGGCCCTCCATATCCTTGGAGTCCACATCTGACGGTTCAACTAACTGTACTGAAAATATTGGCAGAGGAGTCCAGAAATTTCCAAAAAATAAAACTTGAATTTGCCACATCCTAGCAGCATAATGTCCTGAAGTTAATGAAGAAACATCAGATGATGGAATAAATATTTCATTTTGTAATCTCCAGATTTCTGAAGACTATACATATGCAGCCAGATTACATGATGTCCCCTACATTTGCTTGTGTTTTAAATGAACTAACAGTTTGACATCAGTGACATTTTAAAACTGTTGGATTACCCCCTGGTGGCTCAGCTGGTAAAGAATCCACCTGCTATGTGGGAGACCTGGGTTTGATCCCTGGGTTGGGAAGATCCCCTGGAGAAGGGAAAGGCTACCCACTCCAGTATTCTGGCCTGGAAAATTCCATGGACTGTATAGTCCCTGGGGTCACAAAGAGTCGGACACGACTGAGTGACTTTCACAAACACAAACAAACCCAGTATATAAACATATAGAATTACTGTTAAAATACATAACATCTGACTACTTTGATCTGCATGCAAAACCCATTCTTAATTCTATTAATAATTCAAATCAAGGTTATCTGAGGCAAGGCATTTGGATTAAAGAATTTTCTTTCTGATGTTGACTATTTTATCTTATGACATGCCTAGTGTATTAAAATAATCAGATACAAAGAATGTTTCATGTTTCCCACTCCTTGACTTATTGTTGTTGGGCAACATTGCATTTTAATGATAAGGAATATTTTTTATTTTTTTAGGGAGAGGGCTGTTAATGATACAGATGGCAGATAGTGGTCTGTTAAATTCTCTTGAGTAATATGAGGCAATTAGATATGCTTCTTAACACAGATTTTTCTTGTTAAAAGTAATGAATTCTATCAATAGACTAGAATTTCTCAATATGATCCTTGAACCAACTGTATTAGCATCTTCTGGGAACTTGTTAGAAATGTGAATTCTTGGTCTGCCCATGCCAAGCCTCCTTTCCCCGAACTGAGTCAGACATTCCACCTCCAGATTCTGATGGATGCTAAAGTTTGAGGACTACTGCCTAGGACTATGGAGACACTGTGATGGTGCCTATCGTTTCTCTCACCTCTTCATTTCTACCTTATCATTCAAACACTGTAAAATAAAATGAAATACTTAGAAAGTGCTTCTCCTCCCCATAAACTTGTCATGTCTGTGCTGTGATATGTTGCTGCACACAAATAATTTCCAGTTATCAGAAGGATGATTTGTTTGGCTGGTGTATTACTCATATGTTTGTGGTGTCCAACATGTCACCTGCAACTCTTGCTGGCAGTTTTGCTGGTAGAATGCTGCTGGATGCAAAAACAAAATCTTTTACTTTACTGCTACCTATCCTCTGCTTGGTTCTATCAACCTTAGACATAGTGAGAGATTTTTTTTTTTTTTTCCTAAGAAAAAAAATCAGTAGAACGCATAAGTGGAAAATTAGTGTAGGAACTGGCTTACACAATTATTGAGGCCAAGATGTCCCATGATCTGTCCTCTGCAAGCTTGAGAACCAGGAAAATGGTGGTATAACTTTGTCTGGCTCCTAAGACCTGAGGATTGAGAAGCCAATGGTGTTAAGTCTCACTTGAGGTCAGAACCTCCTGAAAACTAGGAATGCTGAGGGAAGGGGAATATGCTGTCACCCTTCCTCAGCCTTTTTGTTCTATTCAGGTCCTGAACACATTGTTATGATACCCGCTCTTATTGGTGAGGGTGGTTTTTACTTAGTTTGCGGATTCAAATGCTAAAGTTTTCCCGAGACTTCAGGTATAATGTTTATCACCTATCTGAGGATCCCTTAACCTAGTCTAATTGACAAATATTTATTACACAGTCTCACCAAGTTTCATGTAATTTGGTCTGCTCGGTTTTATTTCCCATTATTCTCTAGCCTGGTTCATCTAGTCTCTCCAGTTGTGTGAATGTTTGGGAACCTTAAGGTTATTTTATAGCAACAACATACTCATTTCGAACAGTACATGTTCATTCCTCCCCTTGCACGTTTACCAAGTCCTTTATTCTCATCCTCCATCACTCATCTAATTTCTTCTCTCTTTGCTCGGAGCTCAACATGCCCATGTCAGTGAGGAAACCAAATCCAGAGAGGGTAACTCAAGCAAAGGCCTAAGCATGAGGACTGGCCAGCTGGACAAAGGGATATGGCCAGGCAGCAACCTGGTGGGAACCAAGGATGAAGGCCTCTGTGACAGATACAGGTTCTAAAATCAGCAAATCTCAAGTGACCCCTGTTGGCAGATGAGGTCTAGGCATAGTCAGGATGGCTTTGAGACTGGCAGAGGCCAAGCCTGTAGGTTGAAGACACCAGCAAGTCCAGCTGATAGATTGTAAAGGCCTGCAGAGGTCCGGTTGCAAATCCTCCAAAACCTATTCCCTGGTTACCCTCACTCTCACTGTTTTTTTGTTTTTTGGGGGGGTCTTTTCTTTGACCGAAGCTTGTTACATCTCACAACATAGGACTGACTTGGTATCCTGCTCTGTTTTCTTGTACTGTCATTGTATTGAAAGTGTTAGTCACTCAGTTATGTCCTCTTTGCTACCCCATGGACTGTAGCCCACCAGGCTTCTCAGTCCATGGGATTCTCCAGGCAGAATACTGGAGTGGGTTGCCATTCTCTCCTCCAGGGATTGAACTGGGGTCTCCTGGATTGCAGGCAGACTCTTTACTGTCAGAGCCACCAGGGAAGCCCATCAATGTATTAGTTCATGCTTTTATAAAAAAGTACTGTAGGCTAGGTGGCTTAAACAACAGAAATTTCTTTCTCATAGTTCAAGAGGCTGGGGAGTCCAAGATAAAAATATTGTCCAGTTTAGTCCCTGGGTGAGGGCTCTCTTCCTGGCTTTCAGCTGACTGCCTTCTCCCTGTGTCCTAACATGGCAAGGAGTGAGAGAAAGCAAGCTTAGTTGATCTTCCTTCTCTGACCAGAGGTTACCACATCACCTGCATTGTGATGAGAATTCTTAACCACTCAGCTGGTAAAGAATCCGCCTGTAATACGGGAAAGCTGGGTTTGATCCCTGGGTTGGAAAGATCCCCTAGAGAAGGGAAAAGCTACCTACTCCAGTATTCTGGCCTGGAGAATTCCATGGAGTTATACAGTTCTTGGAGAAGGAAATGGCAACCCACTCCAGTATTCATGTCTGGAAAATCCCATGGACCGAGGAGCCTGGTGAGCTACAATCCATGGGGTCGCAAAGAGTTGGACATGACTGAGCCACTTTCACTTCACTCAGGGAAGTCCCAAGTTTCTGCTGTATTAAGCATTTGCTTGTCTTATAATTCATTGTGTTAGCCTCTGGAGAAGAAAAAGGGTCTAGAAACCGTAACACTGCTGCAAGCAGTCTTGCTCAGTAGGCCAGGGATCACAGCGTATGTACCTTAAGGTCTGTTTTCAGATCAGAAATCAAAAGGAGATGAATTGAAGGTTGCTCATTTTAATCTAAAATAATTCTTAATCTAAAATAATTCCTGTCCTTGACTTGGAATCTAGCCCTATTCCTGGGAAAGCATTTCCACAGCTAAAACAAATCAAAGAACAGCATATACCGAGAAAACCCAATGTGCCAGGTTCATTCTGGTATACTGATGACTAGCTGGAATTATTTCTTTCAGAAAATGCATTTGATTTAGAGATCGATTTGGAGATAGGTGAGTGGAGGTTATTTTGGACACATGGACCAAACTGTTAGGAAAGCAAAAACAAAGGTCTGCTAACAGAGCTTCCCCTGTACTCAAAAGAACACTTCTCTTGTACATTTCAGGTAAAAAATACAAACTCTCATTGTGTTGCAGTGTGTACACTCAGTTTGTTATGTAACGGAGCTCTGCTTTCTCTTTAAATATAAACTACTTCTTGAACAGAAATAACAAAAATCAAATTCTATCAGATTAATGCAAAATTTCAGCTTTTTCCCAAAAGACCTTTTTCTCAAAGGACCTTTTTCTAACTTATGTTTATCAGCATGAAACCCCCCTGAGAATATGGTGAGCTCTGTTTCCTCACTGAGATACCACAGCCTGGAGTCTGGCAGCATTTCCATCATTTACCACCCACAGAGCTTGCCTTTTTTTTTTTTTTAAAGTTGTTTTTGTCTGTTTAACGAGACCAGTGAATTCTAACAGCAGTCACAGCCAAGTTTCTTCTGGAATTGTCAGCTGTGTATCTAAGTGTTGTTTCCCTGCTGTCTTTTCTTTGTTACATTTTGAAATTTAGATTTACAAAAGAGTTACAAAAATAGATTTTCTTTATATGTTTCACTCAGCTTCTTGTGATATCAACCATGAAACATTTATTAAAACTAAGAAATTAACCTAGGTAAAATACTGTTAGCTCCATATTTTGTTTAGTTTTCCCAGTTTTTCTACTAATGTCTGATCTGTCCCAAAATCAAATCCAAGATGCTGTGTTGCGTTTAGTCTCCTGTCTCCTCTTGCATGCATGCTAAGTCACTTCAATTGTGTCCAACTCTTTGCAACCCTTTGGACCATAGCCCACCAGACTCCTCTGTCTATGGGGTTCTCCAGGCAAGAATACTGGAGTGAGTTGCCATTTCCTCCTCCAGGACATCTTCCCGATTGAGGGATCGAACCTGCGTCACTTATGTTTCTTGCATTGGCAGGCAGGTTCTTTACCACTAACACCCATCAGTCTCCTTTAATCTGTAATAGTTTCTCGGTCTGTCTCTATCTTTGATGTGAACGCTTTCTGCTGTTTTTAAAGCCTTTTATAAATATACCTTTTCATACATGCAAGATACCTTGTAATATTGGATAGAATTGCTTATTTAAATATACTTAAATAATTTCCACACGGCTTTTTTCTATATTGCAAACAACCTTGAAAGGAGCAAAGATTTGTGGAAAAAAATTAGCAAGGAAAAACTAATCCCTTAGCATTTTTACTTACCTTTACTGCTTCTAATATCACCATAACAAAATACAGTGGGTACATCTCAAACATTCAGAATAATCTTTTTTGTACTTGTTATTTTGTATTGGGGTATAGCCAATTAACAAAGTTGGGATAGTTGCAGGTGAACTGGGAAGGAGCTCAGGCATACATATACATGTATCCATATTCCTCCCCCAAATCCTCTCTCATTCAGGCTGCCACATAATGCAGAATTACATGTGCTGTACAGTAGGTCCTTGTTGGTTATTCATTTTAAATATAAGTGTACTTGTCCATCCCTGATTCCCTAACTATTCCTTCCCCACTGGTAGCTCTAAGTTCATTTTCTAATTCTGTGAGTCTCTTTCTGTTGTGTAAATAAGTTCATTTTGTCACCAGAATGATCTTTCTAATGTAGAAATTTATCATATAGTAATTATATTGACAGGTCCATATCACCTGCCTAAATTCCAGACTCTTTAGCATGGCACATAAAGTCTCTTGGTCTGGCTCCCATCCATCCTTCAGGAAGCACCTTGAGCTGTTCCTGACCACTTGTCAAGTCCTCTGCGGTAGGCAGCCTCAGAGAGCTTCCAATAATCCCCACCTCCTTTACTTTTTGGCCCTGGGTTATCTATCTCTTCCCATTGAGTGTGGGCTGAATTTGACTGGTTTCTTAGGAATAGCATATGATGAGAAGTAAAGGAATGCTATTTCTGAGATTGTGATAGCAAAGACTGTGGATTCTGTCATGAGTGTTCTTTCTTTCATTTGAGGGAAGCCAGCCACCATTTGTGATAATGAGAGGACCACTTGAGAAAACATTGATATCTCTGACCAGTAGCCAGTGAGGATCCACGCACTGCTAATACCCATGTGAGTAGGCCTGAAAGCAGATTCTTTTCCAGCAAAGCCTGGAGATGACTGCACCCTTGACCCAATGCTGGACTGTAGCTTTGCAAGAGACACAGCTCAAATCTAGTTGTTTTGAAACCATCTGTATCTCTGCCCTTAATGATCTCACCCATTCAATTACTTGCCGTCACATATTGTTCTTAAAGTGCTGCCCTAGTAAACTGTTTGTAATGGTGAAGTGTCTTTTCTTTTGTGTGCATATCAACAACATTGCTAAGCAAGTAAAGTTAGATAAATTCTTATTGACATATTGAAGATGGCATTTAACTTTTGTGTTTTTTGAAGTCTGAATTAAAATGATTAAGCTAAATATACATATACAACAACTCTAAAGCAACACTGAGATGCATGTCTGATGATGAGAATGCAAATACAGGGGAATGGTTAGTGAAATCTCAGCTGATGTTTAGAAACAGTTGGGATGTCAGTAGGCAAGTGAAGACTTGACTGTGAGAAGAGCACACGAACGTGCATAGATGGGGCTGAGTGTTACATAGATGGAAGGTTCTAGCCTGAATGGGTGGAACTTTGTTCCAGGGAGCAGTGTGAGGGATGATTGGGTGGCCCAGGCAAGCCTAAGTGACAAGGTATAAGCCCTGATCCATGAAGGAGAAGCCAATTTGGTATTTGCCTATGTATGCTAGACTCCAAAGTGCATATTCTGGAGGACGCATATCACTGTTACCTGCCTGTGAACTCATATTAATGTTGCTGTTGTTTAGTCACTCTGTTGCAATTGTATGGACCATGGCCCATCAAGATCCTCTTTCCAAGGAATTTCCCAGGCAAGAATACTGAAGTGGGTTGCCATTTCCTTCTCCAGCGGATTTTCCCAGATCAGAGATTGAACCTGAGTTTCCTGCATTGGCAGGTGGATTCTTTACCACTGAGCTTCCTGGGAAGCCTTACTCTTACTAATGCAGGGTCATAAATCCCTGAAGATCCCACAGAGTATTTCAGGGAGTCAAGAGATATGTTCCACCTGAACTCACTTGCAAGTGAGTCAAATCAGTTACGTGTGGCATCCACGTTTGTTCCCTTTTTTCCCATACCTCCTACCCCCTCTCTAGCATAGGACTACTGCTCGTTCTTTCTGGCCCCTCCCACAGAGCATGAAAGAGGCTTATTCTGGGTGGGCTGTCAAATGTTGCCTCTTATGGATGGGGCTCAGGGTACTCAAGCTTCTGGCCATCTCTGTCATTATAATACTTGTAGTCACATTCCCTGTATGTTGCCCTGATGTGTTGTAGAATATATATAAATACACACACACACATACACATACATTTCTAATTGTAGTTTTACACCCTAATCACATCTTCTGCCCCCCAGGGCTCAGTCATGACCCCAGCCAGGGCTAAGCAGAACAGAGGAGGGAGCTGGACTTGGAGAAAGATCTTCGTGATGTTAATGTTCTGTTGATGACTGATCTTGATGTTTCTAATGATGAAAGATGTTGATGTTCTATTCGTCTTTTCTTCTTCCTCGGCACTAAGACTGCATTATCCTATCAAGTGTGTTTGACCCTCTCTTTAATCAAGGACCATTTGTAGTCTCACCATAGACTTGTGGCAGGTTGACTCAGATATTCTCTAAACTTTGGTGGGGAACACAGCTAGAGCTCAAACCAGGACCACAGCTATACCATGCTCATGTATGCAGAACAAGTGCCAGACTGGGAAGGAATTGTGTCACTCAGGTAGGGAAAGGACCAGAGAGTATAAGGGAATGGACATTTTTGTGTTGGAATGGACCAGGGGAGTGATGATCTGCATGGATTCTAAAGACATGGATCTATTACTGCCTTTGCTGTTCATAATTTTACTCAATCTTGGCATGTGTTTGTATGGACACACCATTTAAGTGAGAGGTGGGATTCCCTGGCAATCCAGTGGTTAATGCTCCACACTTCTAATGCATGGGGTGTGGGTTTGGTCCCTGGCCAGTGAATTAAGATCTCACATGCCTTATGGAAATAGAAAATAGAAAAATAAATAAAAATTAAAAACTTATCTAACAATGAGACATAAGCAATGGGTTAAAATTATTAAAATCTTAATTTTTTAAAGTCCTAATCTGACAGAGATATGCAGAATGATTTAAGCTAGAGTGAGCAGGAAGACCAGCTGCAAATTACTGAAATTATCCAGGTGGAGAGTGCTTTATATTTTCCTTATCTGTCAGGAACCTCAGAGTTTTGTGCCAACTTGTAGCTGACATTTAGCCACATTTAGAATATAATGACCTTTCCTTTTCATTTTTCAAACTACATACATGCTTCTTTTGCCTTACTGGTCTTTAGGTTTTATTTTACTTGAATTTTTCCTTGTAAGTTATCTCTTTTTTGTAGAAGTAAATAGGCTGTATATCAATAACTTCAGATACGCAGATGACACCACCCTTATGGCAGAAAGTGAAGAGGAACTAAAAAGCCTCTTGATGAAAGTGAAAGAGGTCAAGTAATTTCAAAGTCAGTAAGTGACAAAGCTGGAAATCAACTCCACAGTCGTTTTTAAAAATATATTATATCTAATTTTACATATGGTAATGTATATGATCAATTAGATAGCAAGTGGAAATTCCCTGTATCAGGTAGGGATCTCAACCTGGTGCTCTGGGACAACCTAGAGGGGTGGGTTGGGGTGGGAGGTGGAAGGGATTTTTAAGGGGGACAGGACATATGTATACATATGGCTGATTTGTGTTGATGGGTGGCAGAGACCAGCACAGTATTGTAAAGCAATTATCCTCCAAATTAAAAATAAATAAAATTTGAAAAATCAAAAAAAAAAAAAAAGAAAGTGAAAGAGGAGAGTGAAAAAGTTGGCTTAAAGCTCAACATTCAGAAAATGAAGATCATGGCATCTGGTCCCATCACTTCATGGGAAATAGATGAGGAAACAGTGGAAACAGTGTCAGACTTTATTTTGGGGGCTCCAAAATCATTGCAGATGGTGACTGCAGCCATGAAATTAAAAGATGCTTACTCCTTGGAAGGAAAGTTATGACCAATCTAGATAGCATATTCAAAAGCAGAGACATTACTTTGCCAACTAAGGTCCGTCTAGTCAAAGCTATGGTTTTTCCTGTGGTCATGTATGGATGTGAGAGTTGGACTGTGAAGAAGGCTGAGCACTGAAGAATTGATGCGTTTGAACTGTAGTATTGGAGAAGACTCTTGAGAGTCCCTTGGACTGCAAGGAGATCAGCCCTGGGATTTCTTTGGAAGGAATGATGCTAAAGCTGAAACTCCAGTACTTTGGCCACCTCATGCGAAGAGTTGACTCATTGGAAAAGACTCTGATGCTGGGAGGGATTGGGGGCAGGAGGAGAAGGGGACGACAGAGGATGAGATGGCCAGATGGCATCACCGACTCGATGGACGTGAGTCTGAGTGAACTCCGGGAGTTGGTGATGGAGAGGGAGGCCTGGCGTGCTGCATTTCATGGGGTCGCAAAGAGTCGGACACGACTGAGCAACTGAACTGAACTGAGTTAGGAGATGTTGCCTAGTGTTTGAGTTGTGGTGGTGACAAGGAGTTAGAGAATAAACTTAAGATGACATTAGTAATTTTTAAGCTTCAAGTGACAAGAAGTTGGAGGTATGTTTCAAAAATTGTTGGATTCTAAGGATGTCCTGTGTCTCTACACCCACTTTAAAGATCAGTGATCAAAACTGGATTATGTAACAAGCTAAATGGGAAAAGAATTTGAAAAATAATAGATACGTGTGTGTGTATAACTGAATTACTCTGCTGTACACATGAAACTAATGCAACATTGTTGATGAACTATACTCCTATATAGGCTTCCCCAGAGGCTCACGTGATAAAGAACCTGCCTGCCCATGTAGGAGATGCAAGAGATACAAGTTTGATCCATGAGTTGGGAAGATCCCCTGGAGAAGTAAATGGCAACCCGCTCCGGTGTTCTTGTCCTGGAAAATTCTGTGGACAGAGGCGCCTACTGGACTACAGTCCATGGGATTGCAAGCAGTTGGACACAGGTCACAAAGAGTTGGACACAACTGAGCCCACATCCATGCACACATACTTCAGTATAAAATAAAAAGCTAAAAAATTATGAAAACAAAAACAAAAAAACCATGGGTAATGGCCCAAGTAACACAGGGCTCAGTAAAGTCTGTTCCTTTCCAAGGCTGGACAGATGGAGAAGTAGGAAGGGTGGTGTGATCAGAGTTCCCAGCAATTCACAGTGAGTGGATGTGTTCGTTGTTACCATAGAGCAGTGACTATATGGGGAACACAGTTACGTGCTAGGTGTTAGAGTTTATTAATTAGTGAGGACACTTGCTCTTCAAAAGCTTAAAGAAAACATAAAACCATGAAGGATTAGCAAATTGAAATATAATGTGCTATATCCTCCAGGATTTGGCAAAGAGCATGCAAACTCAACTGCCTACAGGGTCCAGGCAGATCATCTTGAATGAGTCAAGTGGACAAAGTGTATACAATATAAAGAGGAGTGGTGGGAGGAGGGTGGACAGAAGTTTCCAACCCTTCAGTCATAGGGTTGATTCCCTTGGCAACCAGCCCCCAACGCCTCATCCTTAGGTACTTTCCAAAAATCACTACATTAATGTAAAACCAGTTATAATGCAAAGGAGCATGTTATAAGTAACAAGACATCCATTTCATCTTTATGGTTATGAGATATCTTCAGGAACTGAAGACCAAATATTATCACAAAAGATGTTCCCATTCCTCTTAATGCTCAGGAAATTCCAAGGGTTTTGAGAGCTGTGAGCCACAAATCTTGGATGAAAACCAAATATATATTTCTTATAAACCAACATAGCAGTTGGGGGTGAGGGCTAGGAGTCTAAATTTACAGTAAAAGCATGGATAAGCCTTTTGGCACAAGGCCAGAAAGAATGTGGCTGCCATAGCTTTTGTACGACAACTAATCCCAAAGTGGGGAAAAAAAAAATTCAGTCAAATGCATGTCATTTAACATTCACTGTGTGAGAAAGACAATTTACAAAACCCTCCAAGTTTCCAAAGGTTTAGATTATGTGATGTACAGTCTGGTTTGGGGTCTCAATCCTAGTTTTGTTTTCTGGTTATAATAGTATTCATGTGATTACTAGTACTAGAAAGTTTTTCTGCATCCCGTATCTGTTATTCCTTATGAGACCCCTGAAACAGGTTCTATTATTAGCCCATATTTGATACTCCAGGATATGAAGACTTTGGAAACTAAAGCAACTTGCCCAAAACCACATTTCTAGGTAAGTTGTGCTCGTTGAGTCGCTTCAGTTGTGTCCGATTCTGTGAAACTGGATAGACTGTAGTCTGCCAGGCTCCTCTATCCATGGGATTTTCCAGGCAAGAATACTAGAGTGGGTTGCCATTTCCTCTTCCGGAGGATCTTCCCAACTCAGGGATCGATCCTGTGACTCTTATGTCTCCTGCATTGGCAGGAAGATTCTTTACCACTAGTGCCACATTGGAAGCAACATATTCTAGAGCCAGAGTGGTCTGACTGAAGAGTGTGAGCTTCACTGTGCAGCTTTCTCCATTGATTTAAATGTGACATGACAAGCTTTTGACTTGCCTTGAGTGGGTTTTTGTTTTTTTTCACAAAGTCAAATGTCATGATATACATCACACGTTCTATAAATATATATAAATGCATAAAACAGATGTTTTATTAACTATGAAATAATGGTTGATGTAATTGGCATTTACCTGGCACTAAGTTCCTGCGATGGACTCGCCAAAGCGCAGCCAAGAGGAGCCACCCCACGTCCGCAGTCAGGGGCAGAAGCCGAGAGGACCCCATGCCCGAAGGGCGGCGGTCAAGAGGAGTTACTCCATGTACGAGGTCAGGGGCAGCGGCTGACAGTACCAGACTGCAACGGCGCAGGAACGGCCAAGAGGAACTACCCCGGGTCAGAGGCCAGAGGGGGCGGCGGAGAGGAGATACCCAGCGTTGGAGGTCAGGGGCCGCGACGAGAGGAGTTACCCTGCATCCGAGGTCAGGGGCGGCGGCTGGGAGGAGGTACCCTATGCCCCAAGCCTGAGGCCAAGGGCGGCGGCGGGGAGGAGCAACCTCACAACCCAGGCCAGGGGCGGTGGCCGGGAGGACCAACCCCACGTCCAAAGAGCCGTGGCTGCGTGGGCGCAGGGGGGCCTAGAGGAGCTATCCCATGTTGAAGGTCAGGAAGGGCGGCGGTGAGGAGATTCCCCTCGTCCAAGGTAAGGAGCAATGGCTAAGCTTTGCTGGAGTAGCCGTGAAGAGATACCCCACGCCCAAGGTAAGAAAAACCCAAGTAAGAAGGTAGGTGTTGCAAGAGGGCATCAGAGGGCAAACACAATGAAACCATACTCGCAGAAAACTAGTCAGTCTAATCACACTAGGACCACAGCCTTGTCTAACTCAGTGAAACTAAGCCATGCGCGTCGGGCAACCCAAGATGGGCGGGTCATGGTAGAGAGATTTGACAGAATGTGGTCCACTGGAGAAAGGAATGGCAAACCACTTCAGTATTCTTGCCTTGAGAACCCCATGAACAGTATGAAAAGGCAAAATGATAGGATACTGAAAGAGAAACTCCCCAGGTCAGTAGGTGCCCAATATGCTACTGGAGATCAGTGGAGAAATAACTCCAGAAAGAATGAAGGGATGGAGCCAAAGCAAAAAGAATACCGAGCTGTGGGTGGGACTGGTGATAGAAGCAAGGTCCGATGCTGTAAAGAGCAATATTACATAGGAACCTGGAATGTCAGGTCCATGAATCAAGGCAAATTGGAAGTGGTCAAACAAGAGATGGCAAGAGTGAATGTCCACATTCTAGGAATCAGCAAACTGAAACGGACTGGAATGGGTGAATTTAACTCAGATGACCATTCTATCTACTATTGTGGGCAGGAATCCCTCAGAAGAAATGGAGTAGCCATCATGGTCAACAAAAGAGTCCGAAATGCAGTACTTGGATGCAATCTCAAAAATGACAGAATGATCTCTGTTCGTTTCCAAGGCAAATCATTCAATATTACAGTAATCCAAGTCTATGCCCCAACCAGTAATGCTGAAGAAGCTGAAGTTGAACGGTTGTATGAAGACCTACAAGACCTTTTAGAAATAACACCCAAAAAAGATGTCCTTTTCATTATAGGGGACTCAAGGCAAAAGTAGGAAGTCAAGAAACACCTGGAGTAACAGGCAAATTTGGCCTTGGAATACGGAATGAAGCAGGGCAAAGACTAATAGAGTTTTGCCAAGAAAATGCACTGGTCATAACAAACACCCTCTTCCAACAACACAAGAGAAGACTCTACACATGGACATCACCAGATGGTCAACACCGAAATCAGATTGATTATATTCTTTGCAGCCAAAGATGGAGAAGCTCTATACATCAGCAAAAACAAGACCAGGAGCTGACTGTGGCTCAGACTATGAACTCCTTACTGCCAAATTCAGACTTAAATTGAAAAAGTAGGGAAAACCACTAGACCATTCAGGTATGACCTAAATCAAATCCCTTATGATTATACAGTGGAAGTGAGAAATAGATTTAAGGGCCTAGATCTGATAGATAGAGTGCCTGATGAACTATGGAATGAGGTTCATGACATTGTACAGGAGACAGGGATCAAGACCATTTCCATAGAGAAGAAATGCAAAAAAGGAAAATGGCTGTCTGGGGAGGCCTTATAAATAGCTGTGAAAAGAAGAGAAGCGAAAAGCAAAGGAGAAAAGGAAAGATATAAGCATCTGAATGCAGAGTTCCAAAGAATAGCAAGAAGAGATAAGAAAGCCTTCTTCAGCGATCAATGCAAAGAAATAGAGGAAAACAACAGAATGGGAAAGACTAGCGATCTCTTAAAGAAAATCAGAGATACCAAAGGAACATTTCATGCAAAGATGAGCTCAATAAAGGACAGAAATGGTATGGACCTAACAGAAGCAGAAGATCTTAAGAAGAGATGGCAAGAATACACAGAAGAACTGTACAAAAAAGATCTTCACGACCCAGATAATCACGATGGTGTGATCACTGACCTAGAGCCAGACATCCTGGAATGTGAAGTCAAGTGGGCCTTAGAAAGCATCACTACGAACAAAGCTAGTGGAGGTGATGGAATTCCAGTTGAGCTGTTCCAAATCCTGAAAGATGATGCTGTGAAAGTGCTGCACTCAATATACCAGCAAATTTGGAAAACTCAGCAGTGGCCACAGGACTGGAAAAGGTCAGTTTTCATTCCAATCCCCAAGAAAGGCAATGCCAAAGAACGCTCAAACTACCGCACAATTGCACTCATCTCACACGCTCATAACGTAATGCTCAAAATTCTCCAAGCCAGGCTTCAGCAGTATGTGAACCGTGAACTTCCTGATGTTCAACCTGGTTTTAGAAAAGGCAGAGGAACCAGAGATCAAATTGCCAACATCTGCTGGATCATGGAAAAAGCAAGAGAGTTCCAGAAAAACATCTATTTCTGTTTTATTGACTATGGCAAAGCCTTTGACTGTGTGGATCACAATAAACTGTGGAAAATTCTGAAAGAGATGGGAATACCAGACCACCTGATCTGCCTCTTGAGGAATCTGTATGCAGGTCAGGAAGCAACAGTTAGAACTGGACATGGAACAACAGACTGGTTCCAAATAGGAAAAGGAGTATGTCAAGGCTGTATATTGTCACCCTGTTTATTTAACTTCTATGCAGAGTACATCATGAGAAACGCTGGACTGGAAGAAACACAAGCTGGAATCAAGATTGCTGGGAGAAATCTCAATAACCTCAGATATGTAGATGACACCACCCTTATGGCAGAAAGTGAAGAGGAACTCAAAAGCCTCTTGATGAAAGTGAAAGTGGAGAGTGAAAAAGTTGGCTTAAAGCTCAACATTCAGAAAACAAAGATCATGGCATCCGGTCCCACCACTTCATGGGAAATAGATGGAGAAACAGTGGAAACAGTGTCAGACTTTATTTTTCTGGGCTCCAAAATCACTGCAGATGGTGACTTCAGCCATGAAATTAAAAGACACTTACTCCTTGGAAGGAGAGTTATGACCAACCTAGATAGCATATTCAAAAGCAGAGACATTACTTTGCCAACAAAGTTCCGGCTAGTCAAGGCTGTGGTTTTTCCTGTGGTCATGTATGGATGTGAGAGTTGGACTGTGAAGAAGGCTGAGCGCTGAAGAATTGATGCTTTTGACCTGTGGTGTTGGAGAAGACTCTTGAGAGTCCCTTGGACTGCAAGGAGATCCAACCAGTCCATTCTGAAGGAGATCAGCCCTGGGATTTCTTTGGAGGGAATGATGCTAAAGCTGAAACTCCAGTACTTTGGCCACCTCATTCGAAGAGTTGACTCACTGGAAAAGACTCTGATGCTGGGAGGGATTGGGGGCAGGAGGAGAAGGGGAAGACAGAAGATGAGATGGCTGGATGGCATCACTGACTCGATGGACGTGAGTCTGAGTGAACTCCGGGAGTTGGTGATGGACAGGGAGGCCTGGCATGCTGTGATTTATGGGGTCGCAAAGAGTCAGACACGACTGAGCGACTGATCTGATCTGATCCGACGTCCCAGGAAAGTTGCTAGGTAAATTCAGTTTTGAGCCTTAACTATTATTTTAAATTTTTCCTCATGTGATTTTCTAAGCTGGTTTCCACTATGTCCATTCAAAGGGAGGAATCTTGCCCTGTCCCTTTTGTGCTGGTTATCATCTGCATCTTTATGTAGCCCCTTTAACCTCTGGGACAAGTTGAGTATGAGGAGAGATCCAGCCCACCTGAGGCTCCTGTTCACTGAGTGATTATTTTACCACTGTTCCCAGAGCCCAACACCTAGAGAACTTTTCCTTAACAGTGAACATTTCTTCCCACAGGCTTCTAAAATAAAAAGTCATGGCCCACTGCTGAGCATATATCCAGAAACACTCAGTTAAAACCACAGGAAGAACTATTATTGCAGAATGTGAAAACTTGTATCCTCATACAATTTCATCTGAAATGTCATATTCTTTGACTCTCTCAGGGAGGAAAAGAAGTAGAAACAAATGAAAAAATAGGGATGGATATGAGGAAGAATCCAACCAAGCAGTAGGTTGCCACATAGAAACACAGAGAATGGTTTCTGCTAGCAAACAAAAGCCTGTGACAAGACTGGGAAATGGAGGGTTGAACTGAATATAGGTACCACATATCATGAAAAAAATGAACCTGTGTAAGAGGGAGAAAAGTAGGACATGCATTTTTTTTTTTCCTAAATGGCTTTATAAGTACATTAGGTTAGCAGAGAAAATTACTTCTTGGTATCGGTTGGTACAGGGATAGTAGGTCATTGGGAAAATAAATTCTTCTTCTTGTTTAAAAAATACTTTTAAGGAAGGAAAATAGACCTTAGAAAAAGAGATAAAAACCAGACTGTTACAGCAAAGTTTTCTTTTGAAACTTATTTTATGATAGACTATTAAATAGTCTAGAAATTGCTTTAGAAGATTTATACCTGCCTGATAAAAATAGTTTGGTACATCAGACCCAGGAATCACTGGTCCTTAAGTTGATCTCATAATAAATAGTTTAAACGTTTGTTGCATGCTTTTCTATTAAACATGGTAGGTAATATTTCTGTATTGCCATATCTTTAAGATAAAAGACATCTCAAATGTAAAGTACGTAGAATTCAAATAAGATATCCTTTCTTCAGTGCTTATTATACATAAGCCACACTGTTAAGTACTATAACTCAGATCATTTGTTCTTGAAAACCTTTCAGTGTCTTCCTATGGAACTTGGAATGAAATCCAAAGTCTCACAGTGATGTCCTGTGATCTGCTTCCACCTGTGTGCCGCTTCACCTGGACCACTCTCCCTCTGTCCTTCCAGTGCGTCTCACAGTCTAAGCCCTTTGCCACTGAAAGTCATCTCCACTTTGTTTACTCTGTCTTGAGTACTAACTTACTGTTGTGTTTCTTTACAGGGGTCTCCTTCACACTGTTCAAATCCCAGCTTAATGTCATATTTTCAGAAGGACCTTCCCTGGTCCTCATTTTAAAATAGTTTTCCCATCTACTCCCGCCCCCATCCCACCATCACTGATTCTGCCACAGCATGCTTTTATCTCCTTCACAGAACTTGTCACACTCTGATTCCTTGTTTGCTTCTCCAGCTGTACTAGGGACTTTGTCATTCTTATCATCTATTTTTTCAAATCTTATAATGGTGCCTGGTACATTCAACATGTGTCACTTTTCTGCTAAATGTAAAGAATAGAAACTAATGTTTATAGAACCCTACTTTTATATTGAACATTTTACTGACTATATGTTAGTTTATATAGTTACTATGAGATACATATTTTTCTAGCTCACTGAGGAGAAAAGTGGAAACTTAGGTTTTATAATGGTGCTAAGTCCTTAAAGAATGCCCAGTCTAGCTATATCATTGGAAGTGAGCTCATCATATAATGGATCTAGATTTTCTGTTCTTCCATGATGCTATGTTGAAATCTCATATAACTTGCATAAATTAAACCATCAGATTTAGCCCTACTTATTATGCCTCCAGCGAATCATGCATGTGTTTGTGGTTATGAATGTCTCTATAAAATAAACTTCTTTTGGAGCAAAGACACTGTCTTCTGTGTTCATAAATATGAAATGCCCATTAGATTAACACTTGCAATCCTTTAATTATAATATTTTACATTCATATAACAATTTTGCAAAGACTTCTCAAGCACATTAGCTCCTTACATTTCCTTTCGTGTCTCCAATAGGCAAGCAGGGCAGGCATTATTATCCTCCTGCTGCAGATGCTGAAGCTCTGCGATATTAAGTGGCTTGTCTAAGGTGGCAGAGCTAGCATGTGGTGGAGAGGCCTCTTGGCCCTCCACCTTCTGTCCCCAGAGCACAATTCCATTGCCCTAAGGCTCATCTTGTCCATCTTCCCCACCCTATCCATCCTTTATCCTCTGAGCATTTCCTGAAAGTCAGCACTATGACATAGTGAGAGCTTTAAACAGAGGTGAGAATGAAGGGGTTCTTGGTAGGGAAAACAGATGAGCAAACAGATTTCTCTGCCTGCTCCCCATCTCCCTCAGTGGCCCTCTCCTGCTTCCCCTCCTTACTTTCATGCTTACTGATCTGTAATATTTTAATAGGTGACAATGATGAGATAATATTCTTTCTCTGATCATTTGGCTAATATGGTAATAAAACATGGCCTAAACTGTCTCAAATAGTTTCCTTCTCCTCCATTCCCACTAGTCCTACTCTAGTTTCAGTCTTTATCTTTCTATTGTCTGCCAACATTTTTGACTTGGTCTTTTTTCTTCAGCCTAGTTACCATCCATTCCACTCTCTGCACTGTAAGTGGAGCTTGAATTCTATAGCACAGATCTAATCATGTTGTTTTCCCTCTCTCAAGTAATCAGCGGCATCCTTTCGCTTGTAGCCTAAGTCCAGACTCTTCAGTGTATCATCCAAAGCCCTTGATAACTGAGTCCTTTGCTGTTCCAGCTCTCTTCCTGGTATATACTATGGTTTTCTTTTTTAAAAGACTTCTATCTATTGTCTGTGATGTCATGCAATCTCATAACCCTTGTGCCTTATCATGGTGTTTCTGCCTCCTTGAATGTTCTGTCCACTTCTCTAAAGTTCACCTCTAACATAACTTCCCATTTGAAACTTTCCTGGACTTGTCTCTATTACATCTTTTTACCAAAGAAGATATTTTTCCTCTAGTTTTGCCTCCCATGGCATTTTGTTGAGCTATCTGTTATGGCTACAGTTATGATTCTTTGTGGGTGAGAATTAACTCAGTATTTGAACACAAAAATCAGGAAAAGGAATTTGGAGGAAAGTATGTGAGGGATGGATAAGATTAGTAGAGACTGAGTGGGACATAGCATCAATAGTGTTTCATGTAAGGAAGTGAACTAAGTCCACGATTAACTGGAATTGCTTTCTATCACCTAAGTGAAAACTTATCCCAAGTAAGATACACTGGCTGAAAATGAAAAATAGTGCCATTGACAAAAGATGTAAAGTACTTTAAAAGTGCTTGAGCATGTAGCGAGTCCTAATCTCGTTTACATGGCTGGCAGAGAAGGCTGACTTACCAAGTGTCACCTCCTGCCTGTGGTTTTTATTCTTCATTCTCTACAGCCTCAAAGCTATGTAGTATTTGGCAAATCTGACAAACAAATAACGTACATAATTACATCATTTCCCACTGAACATCTGCAGCACTCTTACTTGGCATGCATAGGAAGTGAAAGAAAGATCAGGTGGGACATTGGATGAAAGGATATTAAAAAAAAAACAAAACCCTAATAAATCCTCTTACATGGTGACATTGTTAGATGAGGTTATTGCAAAACACTTCCAGGTTGGTTTGGGGATTTTCAGAATTTTCAACATTGTAAAAGGAACAATACATTTCCTTTTTGCAAGAAGGACATTTCTGACCAAAGAAGTTGTGGTGACACACTTTCCGGAGATGAGAGTTTGGTGCACACACATGTTCACCAATAATCTTAGAAAAAGAGATGTTGTGTCAAATGCTGTGCTCTCCACTTGAGGGAAAGGGCTTTGCTTCTTTAAAGGAAGCAAATTAGTTGCAGGCAGCATCTGAAAGGTTGAAGAAACATCTGGAAAGGCCGATAATAGACTGACTTCCTGAAATGTGGTTTTGACTATGATGACTTCAGACAGGAAGCTTATGCTTCTTATCGTAACATTGGAAAAAGACATAAAATTGCAAAGTAAAACTGATTTAACTGCATACAGGGTTGGAATTCGCTTTTATATTAAAGTCATTAAAGTTTAAAAATGTTATCTTCAGAAGTTTTAACAGTTATCAAATATTTTTATCTACTTTCTTTCATAGGGAATATTTAAAGAAAAATATATGCACTTTTGCCTATTAAATCCAAATGTTATAATCTCTTTTTGAATTATATCATGGAGGCAATTTTAATAAAAATGACATTTCATTCCTCCAAACCAGAATTTTGATGTGAGAAAAGTTTTACCTATGATTAAGTTGAGTTGAGAGTACTCCTCAGAAGAAAAATAATAACCAGCAAAGAAATTAACCATGTTTTTCTAATGATGTGGTTTTTGGCTCTTTTATTTTATGAAAGCTTTTTAGTTTATTTTTTTTTAGTTGCAGGAAAATTGCTTTGCAATGTTGTGTTGGCTTTTTAAGACCTTAAGGCTATAAGAATAATCCTAGGAGTTATCAAATGCGTGTGTAATCTTTTTTAGATTTTATACACATGTGAGTATTGTTCACAAATATAAATTCATGGCATTTTCTCAGGAGATTGGGCAAATCCTTTAGCAGCATATTTCCCTCATTACCAACAAGTTGCAGTGCTCAATTAACATTTAAATAAATATGCCATTTAAGGCACTCCACATACTTTGGAGGAAGTATTCTGCTGTATTTAAAGGAACATGTGCATTTTATGTGCCAAACCTTGAACGTCCTTTGGGACTTCCTGTTGGCCATCTCTGAATACATGAAGTTGTAAAGCAGCTTTTATTTTCATGTTAAAAAAAAGGGAGTTACCCTTTATCTCCTCTTGTCAGACACATACATCTCGTCTTCCGACCGAAAGTTGAACGTAGGAACATAACAATTCTTTACTCAGTTGCTGTTAATGAGGAAGTTTGCTTTTTAATGAGTGCAGAGAATGTGGTGTCCATCTAAACATGGCTATGGACACATGCTTTTGAATCTTACCCAAAGTTCACACATCAATTTCTTACAGTTACATTATAAAAAATTAAGCCTTCAGTTTTTAATCGCATGTAGAGAAGGCAATGGCACCCCACTCCAGTACTCTTGCCTAGAAAATCCCATGGACGGAGGAGCCTGGTAGGCTGTAGTCCATGGGGTGGCTAAGAGTCGGATAGACTGAGCGACTTCACTTTCACTTTTCACTTTCATGCATAGGAGAAGGAAATGGCAACCCACTCCAGTGTTCTTGCCTGGAGAATCCCAGGGACGGGGGAGCCTGATGGGCTGCCGTCTATGGGGTCGCACAGAGTCGGACACGACTGAAGCGACTTAGCAGCAGCAGCAGCAGCAGATGTTGCACCTCTGTTCTCTAATGTCCCATTTGTCCTTTATGTCCAGCCAAGCAAATTTTCCAATCTTCCCCTGACAAGCTCTACTTTTTGGGATTTGTTGGCCTGCTTCCTCTCCTTGTAATGAGCTTTCTCATTTCTTCACTTCTCAAAGTCTTTCCCATCTTTCTAGGATTGATCAGCTCAAATGCAATAATCTACTTAAAGACGTATCCATTACCTCTTCAATAATTAGTCTTTTTCTCCTTCAGTTGAGCTCTATTAATTTAGAAAGGATTAGTAGGCTGTCCTATGTCCTGTAAGGGTTGGACAAATAAGAGAACAGCTACCCTCAAAAATTAGAAAATAAGGTATATGCAACATAAACATAATACAGTGCAGATTCATATTTAATATCTGTATTCTACTGAATGAGACAGAATGATGTGAAGTTGTGCATACACACATGCATGTATATACATATAAGATTTACCTAATAGTGGGCCTGTGAGTGATTAAATGAGAGTTTAATGGTATTGCACAGGAGATTTCATGGCATTTACCCTTTTGTTCTGTTGGGGGTTCATTCATTTATCTTAAAGTGCATGTTATAAGCATTTTCTTTTATTACTATAAAAATGTTTATTGTAGAATAATGCAGAAACTTATAATGTAAAAGTTGAAAGTTATTTTAGTCCTATTCTCACTCTTAAGGGGTAACTGTATAAGCAGTTTGTATATCCCTTTGGGCTTTTCACTGTTCATAATTTGTGTGCACATAAAATTTGTACATATATAAAACAAAGTATTAATATACAGACAGGCATTTCAAAATAGCAGAGTGAGGATTTGAACCTAGGCAGGCTGGCCCCAAAGTGTACGTTCTTGATCACTGATACATGCTGTCTCTTATATAGTTGTCCTTAAACTTCCTCCTTATTGTTTAGGTCGTTCTCATTCACAGATTTTAGTTCTGTCATCCCCAAAATGCTTTGGTGCCCTAAACAAAATTCTGAGAGGCATTATACAAAAACAATTTGTGTTTTCAGAGAAATTCACCTTGTGTTTTCATATCCTATACACTTACATATAAAATGGATCTTTCTCCTTGAAGATACATTTAAAAGCATACAGCATGGACCCTTCCTATGCCCCCTTTCCAAACACTTTCTCTCTGTCTCTCTCTCTCTCTCTCTCTGTCTCTCTCTGTCTCTCTCTCTCTCTGCTGCTGCTACCTGAATCTCGCAGTCTTGATGCTGAAATCATAAGCAGCATTCAGAATACTCCCCACCTTTGAGTCCTTTCTGTACTCTTACTCCAGACACTGAGTCAGGAGAGGTGGGCTCGGTTTCCTTCAAGTGCAGAAAGATACCATGTGCAAATTTCTTCCCTTCTGGACAGAGCAGAAGATAATAGAACACAGCAGAGGGGACTTTAGTTGAAATTCAGGATCTACACAAAGGTGGACCTTGGTACCTTTAAATCATAATGGATCTACAACCCGTATTTACAGAGTTATACTTTCAAGTACATTTTGGATGTCCATAGACTTACCAGAGGACTTTGCAACTACTGAAATCTTTATTTCTGTGGTAAATTAAAGGTCCCTTGTTTGGAACTTGAAACACACAAAGTTAAGTATAGGTGCAGATTAGACACCCCACTTGATTCTAGAAAGATTCATAGTCAAAGGAATACAAGCAAACACTGAGTTTTGTTATTGAATTTCAGAAACAGTAGTTGCAGAAGTTCTTGAGTACTGATTTTTGTTTATTTATTTTGAAGTCCTAATTCATTATTTTTTACTAAAAAATGTTTGGCAGAGCATAGTTGTTCACAATGTTGTGTTACTTTCTGCTCTACAGCAAGTGAATCAGCTATATGTGTACATATATCCCCTCTTTTTTGGATTTCTTTCCCATTTAGATCACCACAGAGCACCGAGTAGAGTTCCCTGTGCTATACAGTGAGTTCTCATTTGTTATCTATTTTATACACGGTGTATATATATCAGTCCCAATCTCCCAGTTCATCCCACCTTCTTTCTCCCTTTGGTGTCTATACTTTTGGTCTCTGCATTTGTCTCTATTTCTCCTTTGCAAGTAGGTTCATTTGTACCAGTTTTCTAGATTCCACATATTAGGATAAGACTGCTGAAGGTTTTTCAAAGATAATTATTATTTGTGAAAATATATCTACAAACTATATGGTTTGGGCATAATAGCAAGATCTGGTACCAGTTTTATGAATTAAATACATTTAGAGGGAGACGTTTTAAATTTCACTAGGAAGCTCTCACCTTTGTTTCTAATGCTAATGATGTTAGATTTTTATTTTATCCAAGTGCTAAGTTTCATAGAAACTAATCAATAGTCATATTACTCATTCTGAGGGAATAAAGCAGTAAAATTGGATTCAGAACAATATGACCTTCATTAAGAAGTTCTGCGATAATTTTAAAGTAAGGAACTCACATGATATCTTAAAAAGGCTCACATAGAGTGATCTTTCAACTCACAATCAGTCATAGCAGTTAAACAATGCAGATAAGATGTTTCAAATCTGCTGTTTTCCTCTGTCTTAATACTAAATTCCATCACAGTGGCTTCAGTGAATGTTCAATTTTATTTTTAATTTATTTCTTTCTGTGTTCCCCATCCTGAACCCTCCTCCTCCTCCCTCCCCATACCATCCCTCTGGGTCATCCCAGTGCACCAGCCCCAAGCATCCAGTATCGTGCATTGAACCTGGACTGGCATCTCGTTTCATACATGATATTTTACATGTTTCAATGCCATTCTCCCAAATCTTCCCACCCTCTCCCTCCCACAGAGTCCATAAGACTGTTCTATACATCAGTGTCTCTTTTGCTGTCTCATATACAGGGTTATCGTTACCATCTTTCTAAATTCCATATATATGCGTTAGTATACTGTATTGGTGTTTTTCCTTCTGGCTTACTTCACTCCAGATAATAGGTTCCAGTTTCATCCACCTCATTAGAACTGATTCAAATGTATTCTTTTTAATGGCTGAGTAATACTCCATTGTGTATATGTACCACTGCTTTCTTATCCATTCATCTGCTGATGGACATCTAGGTTGCTTCCATGTCCTGGCTATTATAAACAGCCAGGACACGTGTCTCTTTCCCTTCTGGTTTCCTCAGTGTGTATGCCCAGCAGTGGGATTGCTGGATCATAAGGCAGTTCTATTTCCAGTTTTTTAAGGAGTCTCCACACTGTTCTCCACAGTGGCTGCACTAGTTTGCATTCCCACCAACAGTGTAAGAGGGTTCCTTTTCTCCACACCCTCTCCAGCATTTATTATTTGTAGACTTTTGGATCGCAGCCACTCCGACCGGTGTGAAATGGTACCTCATAGTGGTTTTGATTTGCATTTCTCTGATAATGAGTGATGTTGAGCATCCCTTCATGTGCTTGCTAGCCATCTGTATGTCTTCCTTGGAGAAATGTCTAATTAGATCTTTGGCCCATTTTTTGATTGGGTCATCTACTCTTCTGGAGTTGAGCTGTAGGAGCTGCCCGCATACCTTTGAGATTAGTTGTTTGTCGGTTGCCCCATTTGCTATTATTTTCTCCCATTCTGAAGGCTGTCCTCTCACCCCGCCAATAGTTTCCTTTGATGTGCAGAAGCTTTTAAGTTTAATTAGGTCCCATTTGTTTATCTTTGCCCCCATTTCCAATATTCTGGGAGGTGGGTCATAGAGGATCCTGCTGTGATGCATGTCAAAGAGTGCCCTGCCTATGTTCTCCTCTAGGAGTTCTATAGTTTCTGGTCTTACGTTGAGATCTTTAATCCATTTCGAGTTTATTTTTGTATATGGTGTTAGAAAGTGTTCTAGTTTCATTCTTTTTACAAGTGGTTGACCAGATTTCCCAGCACCACTTGTTAAAGAGATTGTCTTTAATCCATTGTATATTCTTGCCTCCTTTGTCAAAGGTAAGGTGTCCATATGTGCGTGGATTTATCTCTGGGCTTTCTATTTTGTTCCATTGATCTATATTTCTGTCTTTGTGCCAGTACCATACTGTCTTGATAACTGTGGCTTTGTAGTAGAGCCTGAAGTCAGGTAGGTTGATTCCTCCAGTTCCATTTTTCTTTCTCAAGATCGCTTTGGCTATTCGAGGTTTTTTGTATTTCCATACAAATTGTGAAATTATTTGTTCTAGCTCTGTGAAGAATACTGTTGGTAGCTTGATAGGGATTGCATTGAATCTATAAATTGCTTTGGGTAGTATACTCATTTTCACAATATTGATTCTTCCAATCCATGAACATGGTATATTTCTCCATCTATTAGTGTCCTCTCTGATTTCTTTCACCAGTGTTTTATAGTTTTCTATATATAGGTCTTTAGTTTCTCTTTAGGTAGATATATTCCTAAGTATTTTATTCTTTTCTTTTAAATGGTGAATGGAATTTTTTCCTTAATTTCTCTTTCTGTTTTCTCATTATTAGTGTATAGGAATGCAAGAGATTTCTGTGTGTTGATTTTATATCCTGCAACTTTACTATAATCATTGATTAGTTCTAGTAATTTTCTGGTGGAATCTTTAGGGTTTTCTATGTAGAGGATCATGTCATCTGCAAATAGTGAGAGTTTTACTTCTTCTTTTCCAATTTGGATTCCTTTTATTTCTTTTTCTGCTCTGATTGCTGTGGCCAAAACTTCCAAAACTATGTTGAATAGTAGTGGTGAAAGTGGGCACCCTTGTCTTGTTCCTGACTTTAGAGGAAATGCTTTCAATTTTTCACCATTGAGGATAATGTTTGCTGTGGGTTTGTCATATATAGCTTTTTATTATCTGCAGATTCAGCTGGTAATTATTGGGTGTGACAGAAGCCCCAGCTGAAAAACCTAGGACCTTATGACGTCCTTTTGACACTAACTTGTCAGCAACTGTGATCTCAGTGGAGGCTGTAATTGCCCCATGAGGAGAGTCACCATGTGGATTCTGTCTTCTACTTTGTGAGACTGATCACCAGAAATTCCAGTCTTCTGATGATGAAACTTGCAGAAAAGTATACTTCAAACTAGTTGACTATTTACTGGTTTTCACGTTTGCTTACATTTTTAGTAGTTCTGAAGTTTCTAAGTCTTATAAAAAAAAAAACCAACGCAATATTTCCTCTAAAAACATCTATTTGGAGTGTAGCACAAGTACTGAGTCCAGCAGTGGCCCATTAAATTCAGTGAACAATTTCAGAATACCTCAAGTTGTAGGTAATTAGAAATGGGTTCAGGATATGACTATAAGTCAAAATAGCTGGCTATATAAGTAACATTAGCCAGACTCTGTAAATCTGCTCAATTGTCTGATTTTCCCCATTCAGAATACACCCCCAAATGAACTGAAACAGTTTTAGTTTGGGCTTTACTCCCTTTTCCACTCAGATCCTACTCTTGAACTGTTACCTGTAAGAGAAATGGGAGGGCTCTGTCAGCTGAAGGGGTCTTGCCTCTGTGTCCCTCTCTTGTTGTTCAGTCTCTCAGTCATGTCCAACTCTTAGTGACCCCATGGACTGCAGCGTGCCAGGCTTCCTTGTCCTTCACCATCTCCTAGAGTTTGCTCAAACTCATGTCCATTGAGTCAGTGATATCATCCAATCATCTCATCCTCTGTTGCCCCCTTCTCCTTCCCTCAATCTTTCCCAGCATCAGAATCTTTTCAAATGAGTCAGTTCGCATCAGGTGGCCAAAGTATTGGTGCTTCAGCATCAGTCCTTCCAATGAGCATTCAGGGTTGATTTCCTTTAGGATTGATTGGTCTGATCTCCTTGCAGTCCAAGGGGACTCTGAAGAGTCGTCTTCAGCATCACAGTTTGAAAGCATCAATTCTTCAGTGCTTAACCTTCTTTATGGTCCAACTTTCACATGGGTATATAACTATTTGAAAAACCATAGCTTGACTATGGGCTTCCCTGGTGGTTCAGACGGTAAAGTGCCTGCCTGCAGTGCAGGCGACCCGGGTCCAATCCCTGGGTTGGGAAGATCCCTTGGAGAAGGAAATGGCAACCCACTCCAGTATGGACCTTTGTTGGCAAAGTGATGTCTCTGTTTTTTAATACACTGTCTAGGTTTATCATAGTTTTACTTCCAAGGAGCAAGAATCTTTAAATTTTGTGGCTGCAGTCACAGTCTGCAGTGATTTTGGAACCAAGAAAATAAACTCTGTCACTGTTTCCATTTTCCCCCCATCTATTTGCAACGAAGTGGTGAGGCTGGATGCCATGATCTTAGTTTTTTGAATGTTGAGTTTTAAGCCGGCTTTTTCACTGTCCTCTGTCACTATCATCAAGAGGCTCTTTAGTTCCTCTTTGCTTTCTGCCATTAGGGTGGTGGTATCTGCATTTCTGAGGTTATTGATATTTCTTCCTGCCATCTTGATTTCAGCTTCTACTTCATCTAGCCTGGCATTTTGCATGATGTACTATGTATATAAGTTTAAATAAGCAGGATGACAACATACAGCCTTGACGTACTTCTTTCCCAATTTTGAACCAGTCCATTGTCCCATGTCTGGTTTTGACTCTTGCTTCTTGACCTGTATACAGATTTTTCAGGAGGCAGGTAAGGTGGTCTGGTATTCCTGTGTCCTTTAGGAATTTTCCACAGGTTTTTGGTGATCCACACAGTCAAAGGCTTTAGTGTAATCAGTGAATCAGAAGTGGATATTTTCTGGAATTCTCTTGTTTTTTCTATGATCCAACAGATGTTGGCAATTTCATCTCTGGTTAATCATCAGGGCTCACCTGAGGTTTTGGGTTCCTCACTTGGTTTTTATACCTTTCAGTCATGGCTTCTGGGACTATGATGTTATTATTTCTAAACAAGGCTTCTTATGACTGTATATATACAGTCATATAGCCACTATGGTTGGGGACAAAGAAACATGGTTTTCTAGGCTTCACTCTGCTGAAGACAACTTTTTATCAATTATTTTTGAAAAATCAGTATTTAATTTATATTATTATGGCTCTATAAGTATTATCCACAGTTGAACCATGCATCTGTGATTATGATGGTACTTATTATTTTCCCTTGTATCCAATTTGCTTTTCTTGGAATTATTGTTGCTGATTTCTTTTTTTTTTTTTCATTGACTATTTTATTTTTATTTTTAAATTTTATTTTATTTTTAAACTTTACATAATTGTATTAGTTTTGCCAACTATCAAAATGAATCTGCCACAGGTATACATGTGTTCCCCATCCTGAACCCTGAGACTCAAATCTTAATTTTCTTTTAGTGCTGAAAGTCTGTTTCTGGAAGACTCACCATCAGGTAATCACTTGTGTTCTCTTTCATTCTAGAATTTTCTGCTTCTCTGCTCCAGTATGGATGAACTTATCTACAGACCTGCTACTATTATTAACTATATATATCTATATATATGTATATACTATATATATATACTATATGTGTATATATATATGTATAACTATGTATATACTATACAGACCTGCTACTACTATTAACTAGAAAGCCTTTTACACCATCATCCTGGGAATTTCTTCATCTCTCTCTTCTGTCAGATCTCTTGTTTTACCTGAATCCCGTGTTTTTCTCTTAATTTACTCCTGCATGTTAATATATCCTCTGTGCTGTGCTTAGTCGCTCGGTGGTGTCCTACTCTTTGCAACCCAACCCCATGGAGTGTAGCCCGCCAGGCTCCTCTGTCCATGGGATTCTCCAGGCAAGAATACGGACTACGAGGGTAGCCTATCCCTTCTCCAGGGGATCATCCCAACACAGGAATAGAACCTGAGTCTCCTGCATTGCTGTGGGATTCTTTACCAGCTGAGCCACCAGGGAAGCCTGATACATCCTCTAGCTGATTCCTATAAAGTAAGATAAATTTGAGGCATGGTATGTCTGGCAGTTCCTTAATTCTGTTCTTAATTTGACCTTTTGCCTAGATCTAGAATTCTACATATGAAGTATTTTTTTCAGAATTTTGAAAACGTCATTCCATTTTCTTCTTACTTCCAGATTTGCCATTAAGAAATCTGATGCTGTTCTAATACTTAATACACATGACTTCTGAAATAAAATCCTTCTGTAGAAGCAACCCAAGATCTTTCCATTATCCCTAATACTTAGGAATGTTGTAGTAAAGTACCTTTTAAAATTTGTTGTCTCCTTTTAAACTGAAAATTCATATCCTTTGGAGAAGGAGGGCAGGGAAAGTTCTGTGATGTTTCTTTTTTTAACTTAATAAGCATATATATTTTGAAAACGATTTTTACTCTCTATTTTGAATTTGTTAGTGTTTCCTTAGTTTAATGATGTGCCTTCCTGGTAAGGTTTTTTTTTTTTTTTTAATTGAAGTATGGTTCATTAAAATGTGTTAGTTTCAGGTGTGCAGTAAAGTGGATCCGTTATACATATGCATGTATACACTCTTCTTTAGTTTCTTTTCCCATATAGACCATTACAGAGTATTCAGTAGAGTTCCCTGGGCTATACAGTAGGTTCTTATATCTATTTTATGCATAGTAGTGTGTATATGTCAATCCCAACCTCCCAATTTATCCTACCCATCCCCTTTCTCCCTGGTAACCATACATTTGCTTTCTACATCTGTGACTCTATTTCTGTTTGTAAATAAGTTCATTTGTACCTCTTTTTTCCGTTCTACAACTGTATCTTATTAGTTTCATTTTCTGTTTTGAGCTACAGCTAAGACTGCTCCTATATCTGGGTTTCTGCTTCAGAACTTTTGTCCTATTTCTTACCTGTTTGTGCTCTTATCTCCCATTCTCTTTGACCTTGGGTATTTGTCTTTTTAAAATTCTTTAACTGTCATTATAATAGAGTTTTTGGAGAGGGTAGAAATAAATGCAGGTGTTCAAACTACCACAATTACCTGGAACTTCAGAATTTATATTGCATTCATGTAACCTTGATGGTTCTAGCTGTCAGTATAGTTTGCCAAGATTTTTCAGATCTTGGCACACAGTGTGTATCACCAAGCTTTTTGATATCTGCAAATATATCCTTTTGGGGAGTTTAGAATGAATGCAAACTATTCTGTAGGTTTTTCTAAGGTTTTCAACAGAAGAAATACTCAGCTATATCTGTCTCTCTAACGCACACCTCCACATACACACACAGAGTAGTTACTCATAAATCTATAACTTATGATTTTTGAATAGCATAGTTTGAAGCTTTAACTGTCATGGTTAACCAGAGTGCAAGTAGCTGATTACTTTTAATAGTACATTATTGATTCTGTTTTTAGACCTTTCCACTATGCTTGCTAAATAGCCTCTATTTAACATGGGTTGAAGGTGACCCATAAGGCGCACACACAATTTTTGTTTACCTTATGTTTTACAGAGAAGGGGGCATAAGTCAATTTGATGGAAGATGCCAAAATGTTCTAGAAAGAATCAAGTCTTTCTCACAAATGCAAAAAAGGCCAATTTGAAGCAAAATAAATAAAATTCTTTTTATGCTATCAGATTCCATTTTATTCACATATCTAAAATGAAGTTATAGAAAGTCTGAGCTGCAACTTAATATCTCTAAAAATTTTGCTTTGGAAACTTTGAAGGTGAAATTTGAGTTTGTTTACCTAACCTAGTTTCCTTACCATTGTCTGTCTTATCGCAGATCTCTCCTGTTGATATTTACAAGTTCTCTTGATTGTCATTGAAATCATTATTGTATACATGTGGCATTTCCCTTTCTATTTTTTTAGGTGAATCTAACTGTTCACAGGAAGGCACAAAATAGAAAAATTGAATATCACAAATGGTCATACTTACCTTTCAGTTTAAAGTTACAAAGGCATATTCCCAGTTAAATTACATACTAAAAGACATAAATTTCCTTTTAAAATCATCTTTAATCATCAAATTCTTTTAAGAGGAAAAGAATTTGAACCTCATCCAAGCTGGTTTTATTCTTCAATAGCCACTACATATTTTCACTTTCATTCAAGAATTCAGATCATTAAGAATCATAAATCAGTTGATCTGGCTAATATAAAAGTTGTGAATTTTTCTGAGTATCCTTTCAATAGTCTTAAGTAGTAACACTGGTAACTGAAGGGGAAGTAAAATATTTTACATAAACTCAAGCCCTAAGTATCAGTGAATTCAGTTACAAAAGATGCTCCTTTGGACTTTCTTGGTTCTAAATCTATTTCATAAAATATAGCCCCAGCAGGCCCAGGACACAGTCACCAGCCAGCTGCTGTGCTGTCTGTCCCCAGAAAAGCTTGTTGTCCTGCTGATTATTTGAAGTTTCTCTGAGTAGGCACTCTGCCTTGTAACATTCGCTCATCATTTCTCTTGGACTTAAACAGAGAGGACCTGCCTCCATAAGATATCAGATGGGAAGCACAAGCTGGTGTATCTGAACTACAGGGCAGTGAAAATGAATGAGACTTAGCATGGTGCTTGACCATGCAGTAAAGATCATGATATAGCCATCACTGCTGTTATTGTAAGGTTCGTCCTTCTCATTTCTTATCATAGTAGTTTATAAAATGAATAGAGAAATCCTGTGCTTTTTATATAGTCCCATGAGAGCCATTATTAGGACAAAATGGTTGTAATTGTACAGCAACCAGTAATTACATATTATAATTAGGCCAGGGCAGTTCAGGTGTGATTATTTCACTATTACTTCTTTTTGTGATTTTTTTTTTCCTGTTGTAGTGAGAACTCTTCCAATAGTAGATACAGAGGTAGGGGGGAATAAAACCCTGACAACTTTTCTTTGATGAAACAACAATACATAAAATACTTTTACAGTAAAAGCTTAAAATGAGTTCTAACAATACTAGATTAGGCTAATCTGAACAGAAGTATTAATGTAGCATATGCAATTAAAATATTATTGCCAACATCATAACTAAGAACAGACTTTCCCAGTAGCACTCAGAATACTGTAAATATGTACTTAGAAGAAGTAACCATGTACTTCAACAGAAAGATAGCATACATAAAGATGTCATAAAAGATTCCTCCAATATTCCTCCAAAGTATTGTGCTACAATAATGGGATTATGTTGGAAGGGCACAAAGGTCACATTTCGAAAAACAATTCAAAAAGTTGGCTTTATACTTTTGAATGCCCTGAGGCAGTGAATAGAGGGTTTTGGTTTATGGGGGCTTGAGATAATAATTCTGTCTTGCGAGAAGAAGAGAGGAATGAAAAAAAAAAATCAAGAGTTGCCCAAGGGAGAAAAACCTAAACTGTTTCCAATTACATCAAAGTGAAGTGGGCATAAGACAGTGAGCCCAGCCTCAAAAGGGAATGTGATGGATGCAGAGCTGTATGGATACTCACAACTGTTGAATTCCTTCTCCTCTCCCTGTGGGAGCAATGTGGTCAATAGTGTATTCGGATCACATCTGCACTGACTGCAGGAAATCTTATTGCGGTGTTATCTCTGTGACTGCTCTTCTTGTTGAAATTTCCTATACACAGTCTGCCTGCAGGAACAGAGGGGCTTATGCAGAGGGTTCAGCGGTATTTCATGTAGTTGGAAAAACATTTTGAAACATCCTTCTATTTTTTTTTTTTCTTTTATGTCATCTCATCATTGCCCGTGTTTCTCAAAAACAAGTTCTTAGCTTTAGAGTAACAGATAAAGGAGCACTTCTCTCCTATGAACTGTGATTTGGGTAATTTTTTAAGAAATTCCTTACGGAGTAATACCTCTTCCTTCTTGAACTTTTCCCACACCAATATGAAAACTGAAATATGTTTATAAAAGCAGGGAAAGTTAACTTTTTTAGCATCTGCAATAAAATTACTACCAGAGTCAATGAATTACATCTTTCTTTGGGGATACTTGATCATTTGAACACCTATATTTAATCCGAAAATTACAAGTTCTCATGTTGGGATGCAAGGTAAAAGGTAAGAAGAGATTACCCATAAAATAGAACATGTAGAGTGTAGGTATGTGATGCAGGTTGAGTTGTGCCCCTGCGTAAGTAATGGTGCTAGAGAAGCTGGGTTGGATGATGCATGACATCAACCAAGGTATAATCAGTGGGTGTGATGGCAGAAATAAAGAGGCCAAGCACCCCTCAGTGGCCATGTGAAGAAGATTTGAGTTGAATTTCCAGGGAAAGGGCGCTGACTCTCAGAGGACCTGCCAGTTATTCAACCAATGATGTTTTTTCTATGTAGTCAGAAACTTCAATAAAAGAATAATGAAATCTGAATTATCAATGCTTCAATCATAACATCATTGGTTATTAAGTTCTTGGCAAACTGCAATAGAAACATTTTCAAAGAAATAGGAACATCTGTAAATACCTTTTCAAAAGTCTTCTCTTGTTATTTGCTCATGTGATCTTTGGCTTCTCGTGATCCTTGTTTTGTGGTATATATGAGGCTTCTGTAGCCATTTCTACTAGGAAGAGGGAGGGAAAAGGGGAAGGATAGAGGGAAGTATGAAAGGAGAGTAGACTAGAAAGTATGGGATAAGAAATATCTAAATTTTTAATTTAATGAAAGATTGGTTTTCCATTATTATGGGAAATGCCACCTGGGCCTTTCTATTCCTTAGTTCCTGAGCCCCCTCCCAGACCAGAGCTGCTCTGTGTTCCTCTTTGCCACAGGAAACACTCAACATTTGGAGACCCTCCAACCTGGGGGACACCCAGTGTATTTTCTGTTTCTAAATCAGCAGTGACTGGATATTTTCTCTCAAGGTTGTGAGTTTTCTAGACTCTACTTGCACCTTCAGAGGCTGGAGTTTCTTAGGACTGCAGTGGGTTTTGATGGTGTATCTTGGCCTGGGCAACTTCTGCCTGTCATATCAATTGGCTTCCCTTCCTTATCCATTCACAGATGATTGGTCTGTGAAAACAAAGAACCTGAAATCTCTTTGCCATTTCTTCCCCCAGAAATACTAGTTTGAATTTTTATTTTTCTTTACAGTCATAACAGAAAATCTTGGCCAAAAAATGGCACTTCTGCAAACTCACAAGATACATGTGATCTTCTGCTTTCCTAGAATGGTTAATGGTATATGACTAATTTTTTCTCCTCTGTTGTTTTTTCTTCAAATTTTCATTCATAGTGGTCAATTCTATAGACATAGATGTGATTTACTGACAAAGAGGGCCAGATTGATTCCTCTTTGGTTTCTTTAGGTTACTGGAAGGTTCTTATGGGCAGTACCCTGTTCTGTTTCACTTTGTCATCTTTAGGCCCTAACATGAAGCTTGATATCCAATAAGTGGTTCACTAATGATTTTAAAATTAAAACATGAATGCATTTAACCAAATTTGATGTATAAAATAGAATACATTATTTCCCATTCATATCCTTTAGAACAGTTTCATACCAGTTTCTACAGTGTCTTGGGGGCACAGCTGGTCTCTCTTTAACTGCAGGCTTATCATAATATTAATGAGTTTGCTCACCCTTAATTACCATTACTATTCAAGTATCCTGTGCCTCCACTGTGAAGTAGTTCTTTCATGTCGCTAACATCAAGAAGCATACACCCAGAGTCTAATTGGCTTACTTATTAGGCAGCCTAGCAAAGAGTCAGACACGACTGAGTGACTGAACAACAACTCTTACTTTAGACCAGGCAGTATGTTTTGTGTTGGTTTTGCTTAGAGGAAACAGTTTGTTAGACTTGAGATGATTTGAGACTAATCTATTGGAATAGGTGCACCTAACCTGTGATAATTATAGTGGCGAACCCTTCAATAATGTAACTTGGAGATTTCAGATGAACACACAAAACCCAGTCAGATTGCTATATGCCCTAAGAGCTTCACTTAGTAGTGTCCAGTTTAAAGAAAACTTACAATGTTTATAGCAAAAAAAGTGAAGTCAAGAGGAAAAATAAATATTGCTTTTACTTCCTATTTCTTCCAGCAGCCTCAACACATTTAGAACTATCTATGCTGAGATATTGGGAGAAGGCAATGGCACCCCACTCCAGTACTCTTGCCTGGAAAACCCCATGGACGGAGGAGCCTGGTGGGCTGCAGTCCATGGGGTCGCTAAGAGTTGGACACAACTGAGCGACTTCCCTTTCACTTTTCACTTGCATGCATTGGAGAAGGAAATGGCAACCCACTCCAGTGTTCTTGCCTGGAGAATGCCAGGGACGGGGGAGCCTGGTGGGCTGTAGTCTCTGGGGTCACACAGAGTCGGACACGACTGAAGCAACTTAGCAGCAGCATGCTGAGATGTTATCTACTAAGAGTGGACAGGGAAAGCCTCTATATTTTACCCCAGACTTGAATCTCAACCCCATAATTTTCTAGTCAGGGAAACTTGGGTATTTGATTCACTTCTATCAGCCAGTTTTCTGACTTGTAAGTACAGAAAATAGTTGTGGTTAAATTAAATGTGTAATTTCTATCATTGTGACTGACAGCATGAGCTCACATTTAAATATTAGATTCTTCCCTCCTCAAATATATCTGGTATTGATATTAATATTTATTATTGAAAATCAATGCATGAGGGACAACATATAAGAGAAATTAAACAATTTCAATTTCAAATTTTGATGAATTGATCAATGCTCAGAATATTGAGTAACTTGTCTTTTAGAAGCATAAAGTGAAAGGAGAAGGAGAATATTTTAGTGGAAAATCTTGATAGAGTAATAGGGAAAAGTCTTTGATTGGGAGTCAGAACACCTATTCATTAGTTATACATCTTCCCCAAACACAATACATCAAACACACAACCATCTTCTTTAAGTTTATTCATCATCTCAACTCTCCCTAAAAGCCAACCTCAAAGTCATCTGTATTAGTTTTCCTCAGATTGTCTTCTTCCATACATCTAATGAGTCATTATTTTGTTGCTTCCTGCTTCATAATGGCTTTGTCATCTACTCATTTCCTTTTATTCTCACTGCTAGGTCCTAGTCCAACACTTAACTCTGATTTGTAGACAATTATAGCAGTCCTAATTCAGTTTCCTATTCCATATCTCTACGCAAAAACCAAATAAACCTTATTTGTTTCAAATAATTATTTGCCTAGACTACTGAAAACTTATCTTTATAGCTAGCTGCAAACTTCCCCCATAGATTTTATAAGGGTGATCACATTATACAGATGGGGCCATCGACTGCAGTAACTGACAAACAACCCAAGGAGCTGTGCAGTAGATAGCCTGTGTGGCCTGACACTGAGATCCATCTGTAAAATATCCAAATTACTCATTTAAACAATCCTTGAGGCTTATCAGCCTTCACTGATTCTCACTGTCCATACCACAAATAGAGATAATCAGGGAGAAATCTGGGAATCCTTATAATCTAGATCTGACCTGCCTTTCCTACCCTATCTTCCAGAATTTCCTGATAAGCATCTGCCATGTCATCCAGACTGGTTATCGCTTGACTCTTGAATGGAATAGACAGATCTAGGTGTTACCTATGGAGTAAGGTATAGAAAGAAGGAACAACAGTATCAATAAATAGGGAGGGCTAGATTAAATATTTTGAGAACTTATACTAAACCAGGTAGAAAAGTTATTACTAGAAGGGTCCTAGGGACCAAAAGCCGGAACTTTGACTGGGATACTACACCATAACTCCATTGGCTCAGAAAGGCCAAGCGAGCATAGAGTCTGAATTCCTCAGCTTTTTATGGACTCCCATCTAGACATGAGAGAAGAGTTTTGACTGTCTATTAAAAAACTCAAGATAGCAAGTCCAAATCCTGGCCCCATGATAGAAGTCCTATAAATGACGGTTAGAAAAGGAATGTGTAAGATATATTGAATAAAACAAGAACCACATTTTCAAAAGGATGAGGAAAAAGTAACTCATTGACTTTGTTGCCAGGGTAACCCTAATTAATAAAGCCTGTTTGTTTTTCACAGAAAGAAAATTATTATTGCAATTAAAGTAATTTGAAGCTACCAGAATAGCACTAGGAACTCTTTGTTAATTTTACTTACTTCTGTCATGTCATGCCTCTCATTGCCTTCTGCTTGACCTCATATTCTTGTCAAAATGAAGGCAAAAGAATTCCAGGTCTCAGACATGTGCTGGGAGATTAATGAAACACATTTTGGAACAGAGGGAAGGTGGAAAAAATAGCACCAAATCTTCATCTGTTACATGTGCTGCTGTAAGTCCACATTCTGCAGCCAAACCCTCTTCCCTCCCAGAGTGCCTTTCTTTCAGTCCCCCAACTTTAGATTACCTGTCACATCCTGCTTCACATCACTGAACCAGCTTCTCAATTTCAGTGTTAGGAGAATAGTAATACTGCTGCCAACCACACTGCCACATACCCCAGAGGCTGAAGGTGCATATACAATATAGGAAGGTAGGCTCATTTATATGAGCATAATAAAAATGCGTAATATTTATAGTTTTCATATGTACTATATATATATTAAAATTTACCTGGGCATGTATCAGGTACTTATTGTGGTTCTAGCTATTACTTAACCCAGATATTTGAAAAATAAAGAGAAACAAGATGATAGCACAAAAGAAAAATCAAAAAGTGTTCAAAAGTCATTGCTGCTGCTATCTTCAGGGGAATAACTGATAGAAGGGATTAGAAAGTGTCCAGAGAAAAGGGTGAGGGACTCTTTCAAGTTCTACTCATCCTACAAATTGTTTTCTTAATAGTAAGAAGGGATATTTATGAAACACACCATTACTGAAACACAAAGATCAAAGAATTATCCCCAGATAGAAAACATCTAAAGCCTATGCTTTACAATATTGAACTATAGTTGCAATTCCAGCATCTGAACAAATCTGTGCAGAGATATAAAGAATCAGAAATATCTAGAACTAAGTTATTGATGAAAAAACCTTCACAATTTAGAACCTAGATGTTGTCATTGCAAGACACTAAGTCTCATGATTTTTTTTCCCTGGTGTGTCAGCTTTTAGCAAGGGGATATTAGTTCAAACTGAATGGATTTTGGGTTTTTGACAGAGAAAATTGAGGAGAAAATAGTTGACTTGTTAAGCCTTTGTGGGTTTTTCCCTCATCTGGTCAATGGAGTTACAAAACTCATAATGAAGTGGACTGGCAAGTAACCATAATCTCACACTGAAGGATTTGGTAGAGTTTTGTTTATATTATTTATAATTAAACTATTTTTAATAAACTGAATATTGTACAATTCCTAATTTGAATCAGTTCTTTAGCAGACATTGATCTTACCTTCAAAGATATTTTGTGGCAACATCTTTATTATAGGTATATATGTGGATGCTATGTATATCACACCATATTTTTCTTTGAGAATTTCACATAAAAATGAGCAGATCAGACATGCAGCACCACTTACAGAATTATGTCTCTTATAGGCTTATCCCTTTCTAGATATTCTTCTTGACACATTGACAGTTTGTGAGTTCTCCCTAGTGGTGAATTTTAACAAGTATTTGGGACAGCAAGAGAAGGAATTTTATTTCATGTTTATATAGAGGGTAAGTCCTGGATATACATTACATCCAGATGTATAAAAATACATATAAGCATATAAAATATGTATTCACTAAAAATGTTAACATGCTCACAGAACACGCCTACCTCTTTTGTCTTTTGGGGTGGGCACTTTTATATTTATTTCAAAATAATCCTTGAATAGGGTATGTTCCTATTCGCATTTGCTATATCTATATAGGAGTCAAAACATACAGCAAATATATCACTTTGAGGACATGAAATCTCAGTGGAGATTGTTACATGAATAGTAAAAAAGCAAAAGTGTAAGAGCAAAGCAAATATGATTAGAGGCAAAACTGATGTGAATATCAAGTATTTATGGCATTCATTCATATATTCATTGAAAAACACCAAGTACCAGGCACTCTTCTAGGCACCAGGAGTTAGGTGGAGGGACAATTACTTACTGTCTAACTACAAATTATTACTTGGAAAGAGTTAACTTTGGAGGGAAAAAGGCACTTGATATTTTATAGGTGATTGGGGAAATCCTCTCTATTAAGGGTCCTGAAGATAAGGGTTTAGGCTAGGAAGGCAGAGCATTCTAGGCAGAGGAAGCAGGTAGAAAGGCTTTCAGGCAGGGTATACTCATGGCACAAGGTAGACAGTAAAAGTCATGTATGGCCTCAGAAAGTATTAAAAGCCCCTGAGCTTTTTCTGGCGGAAGAAATCATCCAAAGAGTTTTGAACAGATGACATTGTTTGACCATGGTGCTGTGATGGTTCAAAGGAGAGATGATGGTGGAATTAACAAATGTAGTAGAATTAATGATGGAATTAATCAAGGTGATGAGAAGTGCCAGATTATGAAAATACTGTGAGGGAAAAGTGATACTGCTTTTTGTTGGCTATGGGGGGAGGAAGAGAGTTCAAGGAGTCAGGGAGAATTCCAGGTTTTCTGATAAGAACATCTGGGAGAATGATGTCTCCATCGACTGAGGAGAGTTGCAGAAAGAGCATCTTAGTGTGGAGGCTGGAAATCAGAAAAGCTCAACATTCAGAAAACTAAGATCATGGCATCTGGTCCCATCACTTCACGGCAAATTGATGGGGAAATAGTGGCTGACTTTATTTTGGGGAGCTCCAAAATCACTGCAGATGGTGACCGAAGCCATGAAATTAAAAGACGCTTACTCCTTGGAAGGAAAGTTATGACCAACCTAGACAGCATATTAAAAAGCAGAGACATTACTTTGCCAACAAGGCTATGGTTTTTCCAGCAGTCATGTATGGATGTGAGAGTTGGACTGTAAAGAAAGCTGAGCACCAAAGAATTGATACTTTTGAACTGTGGTGTTGGAGAAGACTCTTGAGAGTCCTTTGTACTGCAAGAAAATCAGTCCTGAGAGTTCATTGGAAGGACTGATATTGAAGCTGAAACTCCAATACTTTGGCCACCTGATGCGAAGAGCTGACTCATTTGAAAATACCCTGATGCTGGGAAAGATTGAAGGCACAAGGAGAAGGGGATGACGAGGATGAGATGGTTGGATGGTATCACTGACTCAATGGACGTGAGTTTTGGGTAAACTCTGGGAGTTGGTGATGGACAGGGAGGCCTGGTGTGCTGTGGTCCATGGGGTCACAAAGAGTTGGACACAACTGAGCAACTGAACTGAACTGAACTGATTTTCCAAATCAGAATTAAAAATATTTATGTCTCTTCAATTTATGACTACATGTTGTTGTTGTTTAGTTGCTAAGATATGTCTGACTGTTTTGCAACCCCATGGACTGTAGCCCCTCAGACTCTTCTGTCCATGGGATTTCCCAGGCAAGAATACTGGAGTGGGTTTCCATTTCCTTCTCCAGAGGATCTTCCTGACCCGGGGATCAAACCCAGATCTCCTGCATTGGCAGGTGGATTCTTTACCACTGAGCCACCAGGGAAGCCATGACTACACTTTATCCAATCCTATATACCTTTGATTGCAATCATAAAGATGTAACATTAAAAACAGTTAATTTCCTAAGTAGATGTCCCCCACATAATTTAGACCTAACTTTGAATTATTTTTAGTCACTTTTATTCATTTATATTTTAAATGTAGTATTTCAGAGAGTAACATAACAGATACCTGTATATTCACCTAGGATTAATAGATGATAACATTGACTACAGCTCACCAGATGGCTCTAGTGGTAAAGAACCCACCTGTCAATGAAGGAGATGTAAGAGATGTGGGTTTGATCCCCGGGATGCACCAACATTGATTACATTTGTTCATATTTTCATAACTTATGAAAAATTCCAGATTTTGGTTTTGTCTTTATATATCTCCCCTCTTCCATTATCTTCACCTGCTTTCCAGGAAGAAATCACTATTCTAATTTGCATTCATATTTGTCAGTCTTTATACTTTACTCCCATATGGCACTAGTAAAGAATCCTCCTGTCAATGAAGGAGACATAAGAGAAGCAGGTTTGATCCCCGGGTTGGGAAGATCCCCTGGTGGAAGGCATGGCAAGCCCCTCCAGTATCCTTGCCTGGAGAATCCCCATGGACAGAGGAAGCTGGCAGACTACAGTCCATACGGTTGCAAAGAGTTGGACACTACTGAAGCAACTTACCACCATGAATACTTTACTTCATGATATGCCCATGAGCAATGTATGGTATTTATGTATATTTTAAAATTTTGCATAAATATAACCAATTTTTCTCATTCAACCTTATTTTTAAACTTCTTACAAGTTAATATGTAGATTGATTTTGTTCTTTTCACCTATCATAGTACTTAACTGCATGATTATAACACAAATTCTCATATTAGTAAATATTTAGGTTGTTTCTAATATTCTCATCATTACAAAAGAACTATAATCAAAATCTTTGTGTATAACTACCTGTAAAAAAGCTTTTCTAGGGGGTCACAAGTTGAAATCAATAGAATGAACATTTTTAATACCAATGAAAAATTCCTTTTTAAGTGATAGTGTTTATATTTCTCCCATAAAATTTTAAAGTTCACATTTTTAGACATTTATTCATACTTAGTATTGCCAGACTGTTTTGTAAATGTGATGAACTGTAAAGTGGTTATCTCAGTTCAGTTCAGTTGCTCAGGCACGTCCGACTCTTTGCAACTCCATGGACTGCAACGTGCCAGGCTGCCCTGAACATCATCAACTCCCGGAGCTTGCTCAAACTCATGTCCATCGAATCAGTGATGATGGCATCCAACCATCTCATCCTCTGTCGTCCCCTTCTCCTGCCTTCAATCATTATCAGCATCAGCATCTTTTCTAATGTGTCAGCTCTTCACATGAGGTGGCCAAAGTACTGGAGTTTCCGCTTCAGCATCACTCCTTCCAATAAATATTCAGAACTGATTTCCTTTAGGATGGACTGGTTTGATCTCCTTGCAGTCCAAGGGACTCTCAAGAGTCTTCTCCAACACCACAGTTCAAAGGCATTAGTTCTTCAGTACTCAGCTTTATTTATAGTCCAACTCTCACATTCATACATGACACCTGGAAAAACCATAGCTTTGACTAAATGGATGTTTGTTAGCAAAGTAATGTCTCGGTTTTTAATATGCTGTCTAAGTGGGTCATAACTTTTCTTCCTAGGTGCAAGAATCTTTTAATTTCATGGGTGAAGTCACCATCTGTAGTGATTTTGGAGCCCCAAACAATAAAGTCTGCCACTGTTTCCCCATCTATTTGCCATGAAGAGATGGCACCAGATCCTATGATCTTCATTTTCTGAATGTTGAGCTTCAAGCCAGCTTTTTCACTCTCCTCTTTCACTTTCATCAAGAGGCTCTTTAGTAGTTCTTTGCTTTCTGCCGTAAGGGTGGTGTCATCTGCGTATCTGAGGTTATTGATATTTCTCCCAGCAGTCTTGACTCCAGCTTGTGCTTCATCCAGCCCAGCGTTTCTCATGATGTACTCTGCATAGAAGTTAAATAAGCACGGTGACAATATACAGCCTTGACTTATTCCTTACAAGATTTGGAACCAGTCTGTTGTCCCATGTCCAGTTCTAACTGTTGCTTCTTGACCTGCATACAGATTTCTCAGGAGCCAGGTCTGGTGGTCTGGTATTCCCATCTCCTTCAGAATTTTCTACATTTTGTTGTGATCCGCACAGTCAAAGGATTTGGCATGCTCAATAAAGCAGAAGTAGATGTTTTTCTAGAACTCTCTTTCTTTTTCCATGATCCAACGGATGTTGGCAGTTTGATCTCTGATTCCTCTGCCTTTTCTAAATCCAGCTTGAACATCTGGAAGTTCACAGTTCATGTACTGTTGAAGCCTGGCTTGGAGAATTTTGAGCATTACTTTGCTAGTATGTGAGATGAGTGCAATTCTGCAGTAGTTTGGACATTCTTTGGCATTGCCTTTCTTTGGGATTGGAATGAAAAGTGATTTTTTCCAGTAATGTGGCCACTGCTGAGTCTTCCAAATTTGCTGGCATATTGAGTGCAGCACTTTCACAGCATCATCTTTTAGGATTTAAAATAGCTTAACTGGAATTCCATCACCTTCACTAGCTTTGTTTGTAGTGATGCTTCCTAAGTCCCACTCGACTTCACATTCCAGGATATCTGGCTCTAGTTGGGTGATCCCATCATGGTTATCTGGCTGATGAAGTTCTTTTTTGTATAGTTCTTCTGTGTATTCTTGCCACCTCTTCTTAATATTATTCTGCTTCTGTTAGGTCCATACCATTTCTGTCCTTTATCGAACCCATCTGTGCATGAAGTGTTCCCTTGGTATCTCTAATTTTCTTGAAGAGATCTCTAGTCTTTCCCATTCTGTTGTTTGCCTCTTTATCTTTACATTGATCACTAAGGAAGCCTTTCTTATCTCTCCTTGCTATTCTTTGGAACTCTGCATTCAAATGGGTATATCCTTCCTTTTCTCCTTTGCCTTTCACTTCTCTTCTTTTCTCAGCTATTTGTAAGGCCCGCTCAGACAACCATTTTGCCTTTTTGCATTTCTTTCTCTTGGTGATGGTCTTAATCACTGCCTCCTGTACAATGTCATGAACCTCCATCCGTAGTTCTTCAGGTACTCTATCAGATCTAATCCTTTCAATCTATTCATCACTTCCACTGTATAATCCCAAGGGATTTGATTTATGTCAAATGTGAATTGTCTAGTGGTTTTCCCTACTTTCTTCAATTTAAGTCTAATTTGGCAATAAGGAGTTCATGATTTGAGCCACAGTCAGCCCCTGGTCTTGTTTTTGCTGACTGTGTAGAGCTTCTCCATCTTTGGCTGCAAAAATTATAATCAGTCTGATTTCGGTATTGACCGAATGTGTATGTCCATGCATAGAGTCTTCTCCTGTGTTGTTGGCAGAAGGTGTTTGATATGACCAGTGCATTCTCTTGGCAAAACTCTATTAGCCTTTGCCCTGCTTCATTTTGTACCCCAAGGCCAAAATTTGCCAGTTACTCCAGGTGTTTCTTGACTTCTTACTTTTGTATTCCAGTCCCTTATAACGAAAAGGATATGTTTTTTCGGTGTTAGATCTAGAAGGTCTTGTAGGTCTTCATAGAACCATTCAACTTCAGCTTCTTCAGCATTACTGGTTGGGGCATAGACTTAGATTACTGTGATATTGAATGGTTTGCCTTGGAAATGAACAGAGATCATGCTGTCGTTTTTGAGATTCCACCCAAGTACTGCATTTTGGACTCTTTCATTGACTATGAGGGCTACTCCATTTCTTCTAAGGGATTCTTGCCCACAGTAGTAGATATACTGGTCATCTGAGTTAAATTTACCCACTCCAGTCTATTTTAGTTACCTGATTCCTAAAATGTTGATATTCACTCTTGCCACCTGCGTTTTACCACTTCCAATTTGCCTTGGTTCATGGACCTACCATTCCAGGTTCCTATGCAATGTTGTCCTTTACAGCATCGGTCTTTACTTCCGTCACCAGTCACGTCCACAGCTGGGTGTTGTTTTTGCCTTGGTGAAAACAACCAAGTGGTTCTCTAATAACCTTTACAAATTTTCCCCAACATGACAAAATGTTTCATGTTTATTAGTCATTTGGATCTCTTTGTCAGTGAATTACCTGTTAAACATATATCTATATGTATATAAATATAATTGTATTATTGTTGACTTTACTGGATCTTCATTGTTTTGTGGCTTTCCTCTAGTTGCCACAAGTGACAGCTACTCTCCAGTTGTGGTGAAGCACATGGGCTCAGTAGTTGTGGCTTCTAGGCTCTAGAGCACATGCTCAGCAGTTATGGTCCATGGGATGGACCTACAGCACATGGGATCTTCCCAGGCCAGGGATCAAACCTGTGTCTCTGCTCTAGCAGGCACTTGAGCTACCAGAGAAGTCCCTATATATATTTTTGATTGGGTTTTATATTGTTCTGTAGTAGTTCTACTTAGGCTTATAGCAGTAATTTTTTGTTATATGTATTGCAGATGTCTTTTCCCAGCCTGTGGCTTTTCTTTTTACTTTGCATATGTGGGCTTTCAAAATTGTATCTTTACAAGATTTCAGCATGCTTATTAATCTTTTTTTATGGTTTGTATATACTTTTCATGTCTTGTTAAATAAATGTCTTCATTACTGAGATGCCATAAAAATAGCCTCCTTTATTTACAAATGTGGAAAGCAAAACTTTAAAAATTTTTATGCCTTTAATAGATCTGAGTTTTGATTTAAGCATGGTAAAATTTCTATACTACACATTTTTCCTGTGGTCATGTATGGATGTGAGAGTTGGACTGTGAAGAAGGCTGAGCGCTGAAGAATTGATGCTTTTGAAGTGTGGTGTTGGAGAAGACTCTTTAGAGTCCCTTGGACTGCAAGAAGATCCAACCAGTCTATTCTGAAGGAGATCAGCCCTGGGATTTCTTTGGAAGGAATGATGCTAAAGCTGAAACTCCAGTACTTTGACCACCTCATGCGAAGAGTTGACTCATTGGAAAAGACTCTGATGCTGGGAGGGATTGAGGGCAGGAGGAGAAGGGGACGACAGCGGATGAAATGGCTGGATAGCATCACTGACTTGATGGACGTGAGTCTGAGTGAACTCCGGGAGTTGGTGATGGACAGGGAGGCCTGGCATGCTGTGATTCATGGGGTGGCAAAGAGTCGGACATGACTGAGCGACTGAACTGAACTGACACATATTTTCCCTTCATATGTATGAAGGGAATACTCTATCTTTCACTCACGGATTTATAATATCAGCTCTCTCATATACAAGTTCTATATTGTTATGAGTCTCTTTAGGGGCACCTTTTTCTTTTCCACTGGTCTCTTTTTCTGTCCTTGAACTAATAACTAATTCAAATGATGTAAATCAACTCTCTTCATTCTTTTATGCCAAATTAGTTTTTACTATTTGTGGTCTTTTTTTTTTTTTTGTCTCTGAATTTAGAATTAATTTATTAAGTCTCATGAAAAATGCAGTTGATATTTGATTGCAATTTCATTGAATATGAAGTTTTACTTAGAAAAATTGCCTTTTTTTGTAGTATATCTTCTCACCCATCAGCATTTTAAATCTTCTACTTATTTAGATCACTTTTATATCCATCAGTGAAACTTTATCATTTTCCTAATATGGGTGTTAATATTTCCAGCTATTTTTAGTTACTTTTGAAATTCCTCTTGGAAGTGAAAGTGTTAGTTGCTCAGTGTCCAACTCTTTATGACCCCAAGGACTATTAGCCCACCAGGCTCTTCTGTCCATGGACTTCTCCAGGCAAGAACGCTGGACCGGGTAGCCATTCCCTTCTCCAGAGGCTCTTCCTGATCCAGGGATCAAACCTAGGTCTCCTGCATTGCATGCATTTGTGCTAAGTCACTTCAGTCATGTCCAGCTCTTTGTGACCCTGTGAACTCTAGCCTTCCAGGCTCCTCTGTCCATGGGGATTCTCTAGGCAAGAATATTGGAGTGGGTTGCCCTGCCCTCCTCCAGGGAATCTTCCCGACCCAGGGACTGAACCCTAGTCTCTTGTGTCTCCTCTTTGGCAGGCAGGTTGTCTACCAATAGCACCACTTGGGAAGCCTATTATAGATGGATTCTTTACTGTCTGAGCCACCAGGGAATCCCAATTACTCTTAGCATAATAGAAATCATTTTTTAAGTTTTATATTATTTATCTTGGCAAAAAATATGTAGAAAATGTGTATAAACAGTTCATGTTGTTAGAATAAGCTTGTTAATTCTGTTGTTCAAAACATTAATTTTGTCTTTTTGATCTATCTGTTAGAGAGAGGGGTGTAAATTGTTTCTCTATGATCAGAGGAGTTATCAGTCTCTTCAATCTGCTTCTGCTTTGTGTTTTTCAGAGATACACTGTTGAGTACTTATGTATTCAAAAATTCTAAGTGTCTTCATTTTACACTGAAAAATGACCCTCTTTATACTATTAATGGCTTTGCAAAGAGATATATTTTTTTCTGATGTTAATTATGTAATAAGGGCCATCTTTTGATTAGAATTTGCCTGCTATATCTTTTTAGAATATGTTAAAAATTTACTTAAAACTTGCAAAACATCAAGACATATCAAAATAAAGATTCACATAAGTACACATTCATCCTTAAATTGAAGAAAGTAGGGCAAACCACTAGATCATTCTGGTATGACCCAAATAAAATCCCTTATGACTATATAGTAGAAGTGACAAATATATTCAAGGGATTATATCTGATAGACAGAGTGATTGTAGAACTATAGACCAAAATTCATAGCATTGTACAGGGGTTGGTGATCAAAACCATCCCCAAGAAAAAAGAAATGCAAAAAGGCAAAATGGTTATATGAGTAGGCCTTGCAAATAGCTGAGAAAAGAAAGGACGTGAAAGGCAAAGGAGAAAAGGAAAGATATATCCATCTGAATGAAGAGTTTCAAAGAATAGCAAGGAGCGATAAGAAAGCCCTCCTAAGTAATCAGTGCAAAGAAATGGAGGACAACAATAAAATGGGAAAGACTAGAGATCTCTTCAAGAAAATTAGAGATACCAAGGGAATATTTCATGCAAAGATGAGCACAATAAAGGACAGAAATGGCATGGACCTAACAGAAGCAGACAATATTAAGAAGAGGTGGCAAGACTACACAGAGAATTATACAAAAAAGATCTTAATGACTCAGATAACCACGAAGGTGTGATCACTCACCTGGGAGTGTAAAGTCATGTGGGCCTTAGGAAGCATCACTATGAACAAAGCTGATGGAGGTGATGGAATTCCAGTTGTTATTTCAAATCCTAAGAGATGATGCCGTGAAAGTGCTGCACTCAATATGCCAGCAAATTTGGAAAACTCAGCAGTGGCCACAGGACTGGAAAAGGTCAGTTTTCATTCCAGTCCCAAAGAAAGGCAATGCCAAAGAATGCTCAAACCACCACACAATTGCACTCATCTCACATGCTAGCAAAGTAATGCTCAAAATTCTCCAAGCTAGGCTTCAACAGTACATGAACTGAGAACTTCCCAAGGTTCAAGCTGGACTTAGAAAAGGGAGAGGAACAAGAGATCAAATTGAAAACATCTGTTGGATCATCAAAAAAGCCAGATAGTTCCAGAAAAACATCTGCTTCATTGACTACACTAACGCCTTTGACTGTGAGGATCACAACAAACCAGAAAACTCTTAAAGAGATGGGAATACCAGACCACCTTACCTGTCTTCTGAGATGTCTGTATGCACATCAAGAAACAACAACTGGAACCGGACATGGAACAATGGACTGGTTCCTAATTGGGAAAGGAATACATCAAGGCTGTATATTGTCATTATACTTATTTAACTTATATGCAGACTATGTCATGAGAAATGCCAGGCTGGATAAAGCACAAACTGAAATTGAGATTGCCAGGAGAAATATCAGTAACTTCAGATATGCAGATGACACCACCCTTATGGCAGAAAGTGAAGAACTAAATTAGAGTCTTGATGAAAGTGAAACTGGGCAGTGAAAAAGCCTGCTTGAAACTCAGCATTCAGAAAATAAAGATCATGGCATCCAGTACCATCACTTCATGGCAAATAGATGGGGATACAACGGAAATAGTGAGAGACTTTATTTTCTTGGGCTCCAAAATCACTGCAGATGGTTACTGCAGCCATGAAATGAAAAGATGCTTGCTTCTTGAAAGAAAACCTATGACCAACCTAGACATTTGACCAACTAAACATTTGACCAACAAACCTAGACATTTGTTCACCAACTTTGTCAACAAAGGTTCGTATAATCAAAGGTATGCTTTTTCCAGTAATCATGTATGGATGTAAGAGTTGGATCATAAAGAAAACTTAGCACTGAAGACTCGATGCTTTTGATATGTGGTGTTGGAGAAGACTCTTGAGAGTCCCTTGGACTGCAAGATCAAACCAGTCAGCCTAAAGGAAATCAGTCCTGAATATTTATTGGAAGGACTGATGCTGAAGCTGAAGCTCCAATACTTTAGCCACCTGATGCAAAGAGCTGACTCATTAGAAAAGACCCTGATACTGGGAAAGATTGAATGCAGGAGGAGAAGGGCACAACAGAGGATGAGATGGTTGGATGGCATCACTGATTTGATGGACATGAGTTTGAGCAAGCTCTGGGAGTTGGTGATAGACAGGGAGACCTTGCGTTGTACAGTCCAGGGGGTCACAAGGAGTCAGACATGACTGAGCAACTGAACTTATAAGTATAAATATCCCCATGCTAACATTAAAAGGTAGAATATTGACAATAGAGTTGAATTCTTCCTGTATTATCTTCACTGGTAGAATCTCTTCCGTTCCCTGTGTTAACATTAGCCTGAATTTGGTGTTCTTATTTTTCTTGCTTTTGCTTGTACTTACATTACTGTTTGTGTTCCTCTGTGTGTGTGTGTGTGTGTGTGTAAATACCATCTTTTATATATTTAAATATGTTTATGCCTTTCTGTTTTGCCTTTTGAAAACCCTTGCTACATTTCCATATTTTAATACATTTTTGTATTTTTTCTAACATATTTATAATGGTGTAAGTTTTTGTTCAGGTCATTTTAATTTGGGTAGTATTTTATTGCATGCATTTATCATTTATCTTTCTGATATACAGGTTGTCTCCATTTAAAATGTGTGTATATATATGTATGTATGTACATATGCATATATATATGGAGAGAGACTATACTACTATGAACATCTACATTTTATCTCTGTTCCCTTGTGTACACTTGAGGATATTTCTGAAGAATATAAACCCAGGAAGAGAATTGCTGGGCCATATGACTATACTAATTTATATTCCTTTCAGGAGAGTATAAATTCCAGTTATTCCACAGTTTTGGTAACTCTTGATATTGTCAGACTTCAGCTTAAATTATTGCTTCTCTGGTGGTGTAAAATAATATCTTATTGTGACCTTAATTTGCATTTACCTTTTTATGCTGAAGTTGAATATTTTTACATGTCTTAAAGGCTGTTTGGGATTCTTTTTCTCTTAAATGCCTATTCTATCTATATTTTCTGTTTTTACATTGATTAGCTTGTCTACTGTTACCATTTTGTAGACTTCATGTACTCTGAATGCAAACTCTTTTGTTAATGATACAGTTTAATTTCTCTTCCCTTCTAGTTTGTTTCTTGATTCTTATTTGGCAAAATTTCTCCACCTCCAAGTCATAAAGGTAATTTCAATTGCCTTCTAAAGGTTAACTTTTGCTTTTTACATTTACATCTTTAATACACTTAAGAGTGGATTTTTGTGTAGGGTATATGGTAGGCATCCTGGTTTCCCCTATATGGATAGTCCGTGATCCAGTACCATTTACCGAATAGTCCATCTCTCAGTTGACTTGCAGGATCATTTCTGTCACCTATCAGGCTTCTATTCTGAATTGGTCTGTATCAAAGTTTCTATTCTCTTCGTCTGTATATCTGTCCTTTACATCAGTATTACACAGAATAAATCACTTAGGGCAAGTCTGAACACCTTAATTTTGTTGCAAACAATACATTTGTTAGGGACTATATACATATAATGGTACATGAGTGTATAAATGTGTGCACACACAGAAAATTGTATGTTTTAAACTGCCATTGATTCAGTTCAGTACTGTTCAGTCGCTCAGTCGTGTCCAATTACTTTTATTAAATATAGGAAAAACATTGCATTTCTCTATATACTACCTTATCAACATACTGGGTTTCCCTGGTGGCTCAGATGGTAAAGCATCTTCCTGCAATGCAAGAGACCCAAATTCGATCCCTGGCTCGGGAAGATCCCCTGGAGAATGGAATGGCAACTCACTCCAGTATTCTTGCCTGGAGAAATCCATGGACAGAAGAGCCTGGCGGGCTACAGTTTATGGGGTCTCAAAGAGTCAGACGGGACTGAGCAACTAACACTTTCACTCTCGCTTTTCATCAACATAATAAGTACTTCTAACTTACTACCTGTCTATAGACTTTTATTGGCTTTTTTCTGCAAACAAGTCTGTCATCTGAGGTTAATAATGACCTTTTCACAGGTATTGTGGCAATTTTTAATAGAAACTAGCAGGCATCCTTGATTTTTTGAAGGGACTATTTTTTATATTTCACCATTAAGAATGTTGGTTGCTCTAGCATTTCTTCAGATATTCATTGAGTTAAATTCTACTGTGAGATTTACTTGAGTTTTGATTATAAAACAATTGCATAAAACATTCAGTAATTCAGTGTTTGACGTACTCATGTATTCTAGTCTCATTTGATTTTTTTGTAGGGTGGATGAAATTAATAGATTTTTTTGAACTGTGGTGTTGGAGAAGACTCTAGAGAGTCCCTTGGACTGCAAGGAGATCCAACCAGTCCATTCTGAAGGAGATCAGCCCTGGGATTTCTTTGGAAGGAATGATGCTAAAGCTGAAAATCTAATACTTTGGCCACCTCATGCGAAGAGTTGACTCACTGGAAAAGACTCTGATGTTGGGAGGGATTGGGGGCAGGAGGAGAAGGGGATGACAGAGGATGAGATGGCTGGATGGCATCACTGACTCGATGGACGTGAGTCTGGGTGAACTCCGGGAGTTGGTGATGGACAGGGAGGCCTGGCGTGCTGCGATTCATGGGGTCGCAAAGAGTTGGACACGACTCAGCGACTGATCTGATCTGATCTGATTTCTTCAGTAACCCAAACTTGGGTTTTAAAAATATGTTGGTTTGCCAATAATTTGGTTTGTAAGTAAAAATGGCTCAGTGTTATTTCTCATACTGTGTAAGACAAAGAAAGTATTTTTTAAGTTTGTATTAAGATTATATAGCTTGTTTATATTAGGATTATATTAAGATTACAGTTTGTATTAAGATTATGTTAACTTTAGACAGATTCAGGGAAAGGCACACTTTTTCTATTATCTGAAATAGTTTGCATCAGTTCTTAATATTTGTTTCTTGTATATTTGTTATCGTTACCTGTAAAATCTTCTGGATTTTTATGTGTTGTGAAGTGACTTTATTTTGATTTAAAAACATTCAGTTCAGTTCAGTTCAGTCATTCAGTCATGTCCGACTCTTTGCAACCCCATGAACCGCAGCACGCCAGGCCTCCCTATCCATCACCAACCCCTGGAGTTCACTCAAACTCATGTCCATCGAGTTGGTGATGCCATCCACCATCCCTTCCTCTGTCATCCCTAATCCCTCCCAGCATCAGAGTCTTTTCCAAGGAGTCAACTCTACGCATGAGGTGGCCAAAGTATTAGAGTTTCAGCTTTAGCATCAGTCCTTCCAAAGAACACCCAGGACTGATCTCCTTTAGAATGGACTGGTTGGATCTCCTTGCAGTCCAAGGGACTCTCAAGAGTCTTCTCCAACACCACAGTTCAACAGCATCAATTCTTCAGTGCTCAGCTTTCTTCACAGTCCAACTCTCACATCCATACATAACCAATGGAAAAACCATAGCCTTGACTAGACGAACCTTTGTTGGCAAAGTAATGTCTCTGCTTTTGAATATGCTATCTAGGTTGGTCATAACTTTCCTTCCAAGGAGTAAGTGTCTTAATTTCATGGCTGCAATCACCATCTGCAGTGATTTTGGAGCCCCCAAAAATAAAGTCTGACACTGTTTCCATTGTTTCCCCATCTATTTGCCATGAAATGATGGGACCAGATGCCATGATCTTAGTTTTCTGAATGTTGCGCTTTAAGCCAACTTTTTCACTCTCCTCTTTCACTTTCATTAAGAGGCTTTTTAGTTCCTCTTCACTTTCTGCCTTAAGGGTGGTGTCTTCTGCATATCTAAGGTTATTGACATTTCTCCAGCTTGCACTTCCTCCAGCCCAGCATTTCTCATGATGTACTCTGCATATAAGTTAAATAAGCAGGGTGACAATATACAGCCTTTACATACTCCTTTTCCTATTTGGAACCAGTCTGTTGTTCCATATCCAGTTCTAACTGTTGCCTCCTAACCTGTATATAGGTTTCTCAAGAGGCAGGTCAGGTAGTGTGGTATTCCCATCTCTTTCAGAATTTTCCACAGTTGATTGTGATCCATACAGTCAAAGGCCTTGGCATAGTCAATAAAGCAGAAACAGATGTTTTTCTGGAACTCTCTTGCTTTTTCCATGATCCAGTGGATGTTGGCAATTTGATCTCTGGTTCCTCTGCCTTTTCAAAACCACTAAGGTACCATTTCACACAGTCAGAATGGCTTGATCAAAAAGTCTACAAATAATAAATGCTGGAGAGGGTGTGGAGAAAAGGAACCCTCTTACACTGTTGGTGGGAATGCAAACTAGTACAGCCACTATGGAGAACAGTGTGGAGATTCCTTAAAAACTGGAAATAGAACTGCCTTATGATCCAGCAACCCCACTGCTGGGCATACACACTGAGAAAACCAGAAGGGAAAGAGACACGTGTACCCCAATGTTCATCGCAGCACTGTTTATAATAGCCAAGACATGGAAGCAACCTAGATGTCCATCAGCAGATGAATGGATAAGAAAGCTGTGGTACATATACACAATGGAGTATTACTCAGCCATTAAAAAGAATACATTTGAATCAGTTCTAATGAGATGGATGAAACTGGAGCCTATTATACAAGTGAAGTAAGCCAGAAGGAAAAACATAAATACAGTATTAACGCACATATATGGAATTTAGAAAGATGGTAACAATAACCCGATGTATGAGACAGCAAAAAGAGACACTGATGTATAGAACAGTCTTATGGACTCTGTGGGAGAGGGAGAGGGTGGGAAGATTTGGGAGAATGGCAATGAAACATGTAAAACATCATGTAGGAAACGAGTTGCCAGTCCAGGTTCGATGCATGATGCTGGATGCTTGGGGCTGGTGCACTGGGACGGCCCAGAGGGATGGTATGGGGAGGGAGGAGGGAGGAGGGTTCGGGATGGGGAACACATGTATACCTGTTTTTGATATTTGGCAAAACTAATACAATATTGTAAAGTTTAATAATAAAATAAAATTGGAAGAATAAAAAATAAATAAATAAATAAAACCAGCTTGAATATCTGGAAGTTCACGGTTCACGTATTGCTGAAGCCTGGCTTGGAGAATTTTGAGCGTTACTTTGCTAACTTTTGAGATGAGTGCAACTGTGCGGTAGTTTGAGCATTCTTTGGCATTACCTTTCTTTGGGATTGGAATGAAAACTGACCTTTTCCAGTCCTGTGGCCACTGCTGAGTTTTCCAAATTTGCTGGCATATTGAGTGCAGCACTTTCACAGTGTCATCTTCCAGGATTTGAAAGAGCTCAACTGGAATTTTATCACCTCCACTAGCTTTGTTCATAGTGATGCTTTCTAAGGCCCACTTGACTTCACATTCCAGGTTGTCTGGCTCTAGGTGAGTGATCACATCATCGTGATTATCTTGGTCATGAAGATCTTTTTTGTACAGTTCTTCTGTGTATTCTTGCCACCTCTTCTTAATATCTTCTGCTTTTGTTAAGTCCATACCATTTCTGTCCTTTATGGAGCCCATCTGAGCATGAAATTTTCCCTTGGTATCTCTAATTTTCTTGAAGAGATCTCTAGTCTTTCCCATTCTGTTGTTTTCCTCTTTCTTTGCATTGATCGCTGAGGAAGGCTTTCTTATTTCTCCTTGCTATTCTTTGGAACTCTGCATTCAGATGCTTATATCTTTCCTTTTCTCCTTTGCTTTTTGCTTCTCAAACATTACTGATAGTTAAAAAAAAAAAACAGTTTTTGCTTTCTATTTCTTAATCAGTATGCTTTGGGATGTTATATTAAATAGAACAAATTCTTGAAAATGTCATTTTAAAGTTAATGACAAAGTGTTTCTTTCACTGTTATCAATCAATCTTTCTTTAAAGTTTTTGCATCATATTACTCCTCTAGTTTAGGTCTCTCAACAATGTAATTAGCTATTCAGTGCACCCACTTTTTTTTAGAGAATGTGAAATGTAATTTTCCTTTTTAAAGAAGTACAGATTTACTGTGTTTATAGGCTTACAGATTTATAGATATTATTTTAGTATATGTGTATAAAATATTAATAGAACTCTTTTCATTGTGACTTATGAAAAATTAATCCTTAATATTAAGTTTTTTGATCAGTGTTTATATTTTCAAATTATTATTTTTTTCTTTTTTTTAAATTTTATTTTATTTTTAAACTTTATAATATTGTATTAGTTTTGCCAAATATCAAAATGAATCCACCACAGGCATACCTGTGTTCCCCATCCTGAACCCTCCTCCTCCTCCCTCCCCATACCATCCCTCTGGGTCGTCCCAGTGCACCAGCCCCAAGCATCCAGTATCATGCATCGAACCTGGACTGGCGACTGTTTCATACATGATATTATACATGTTTCTATGCCATTCTCCCAAATCTCCCCACCCTCTCCCTCTCCCACAGAGTCCATAAGACTGATCTATACTTCAGTGTCTCTTTTGCTGTCTCGTATACAGGGTTATTGTTACCATCTTTCTAAATTCCATATATATGCGTTAGTATACTGTATTGATGTTTTTCTTTCTGGCTTACTTCACTCTGTATAATAGTTTCCAGTTTCATCCACCTCATTAGAACTGATTCAAATGTATTCTTTTTAATGGCTGAGTAATACTCCATTGTGTATATGTACCACTGCTTTCTTATCCATTCATCTGCTGATGGACATCTAGGTTGCTTCCATGTCCTGGCTATTATAAACAGTGCTGCGATGAACATTGGGGTCTCTTTCCCTTCTGGTTTCCTCAGTGTGTATGCCCAGCAGTGGGATTGCTGGATCATAAGGCAGTTCTGTTCCCAGTTTTTTAAGAATCTCCACACTGTTCTCCATAGTGGCTGTACTAGTTTGCATTCCCACCAACAGTGTAAGAGAGTTCCCTTTTCTCCACACCCTCTCCAGCATTTATTGCTTGTAGACTTTTGGATCGCAGCCATTCTGACTGGTGTGAAATGGTCCCTCATAGTGGTTTTGATTTGCATTTCTCTGATAATGAGTGATGTTGAGCATCTTTTCATGTTTTTGTTAGCCATCTGTATGTCTTCTTTGGAGAAATGTCTATTTTGTTCTTTGGCCCATTTTTGATTGGGTCATTTATTTTTCTGGAGTTGAGCTGTAGGAGTTGCTTGTATATTTTTTGAGATTAGTTGTTTGTCAGTTGCTTCATTTGCTATTATTTTTTCTCCCATTCTGAAGGCTGCCTTTTCACCTTGCTAATAGTTTCCTTTGTTGTGCAGAAGCTTTTAAGTTTAATTAGGTCCCATTTGTTTATTTTTGCTTTTATTTCCAATATTCTGGGAGGTGGGTCATAGAGGATCCTGCTGTGATGTATGTCGGAGAGTGTTTTGCCTATGTTCTCCTCTATTTTAGTTTTTTTTTAATTAGGATAAAATTAATTAAAATTCCATAACTGAAATTGGTTGCTATTTCAAGTCTTAATATATTATCTTATTTGTTGATGAAATTTGTTAATTCTTCCTGTAGCATTTCTTAAACATTTGCTTATATTGTATCTTTATGATGTCATTTAACATGTTAATATCTCTCTAGTATTTTCTATATAATATTGGATTTAGATATAGAGACATGAAAATTCCATTTTGGAGAGGCAACTCTACCTAACAGAAGGTTATATACTTTCATCATAATGTCTGATTTTCTCTAATTGTCATGATTTTATTTATTTAATTTTTTTATTTTTATTTATTTTTTTTCTCTAATTTTATTTTATTTTTAAACTTTACATAATTGTATTAGTTTTGCCAAATATCAAAATGAATCCGCCACAGGTATACATGTGTTCCCCATCCCGAACCCTCCTCCCTCCTCCCCCTCCCCATACCATCCCTCTGGGCCGTCCCAGTGCACCAGCCCCAAGCATCCAGCATCATGCATCGAACCTGGACTGGCAACTCGTTTCCTACATGATGTTTTACATGTTTCATTGCCATTCTCCCAAATCTTCCCACCCTCTCCCTCTCCCACAGAGTCCATAAGACTGTTCTATACATCAGTGTCTCTTTTGCTGTCTCGCATACCGGGTTATTGTTACCATCTTTCTAAATTCCATATATGTGCGTTAGTATACTGTATTTATGTTTTTCCTTCTGGCTTACTTCACTCTGTATAATAGGCTCCAGTTTCATCCACCTCATTAGAACTGATTCAAATGTATTCTTTTTAATGGCTGAGTAATACTCCATTGTGTATATGTACCACAGCTTTCTTATCCATTCATCTGCTGATGGACATCTAGGTTGCTTCCATGTCTTGGCTATTATAAACAGTGCTGCGATGAACATTGGGGTACACGTGTCTCTTTCCTTCTGGTTTCCTCAGTGTGTATGCCCAGCAGTGGGGTTGCTGGATCATAAGGCAGTTCTATTTCCAGTTTTTAAGGAATCTCCACACTGTTCTCCATAGTGGCTGTACTAGTTTGCATTCCCACCAACAGTGTAAGAGGGTTCCCTTTTCTCCACACCCTCTCCAGCATTTATTATTTGTAGACTTTTGGATCGCAGCCATTCTGACTGGTGTGAAATGGTCCCTCATAGTGGTTTTGATTTGCATTTCTCTGATAATGAGTGATGTTGAGCATCTTTTCATGTGTTTGTTAGCCATCTGTATGTCTTCTTTGGAGAAATGTCTATTTAGTTCTTTGGCCCATTTTTTGATTGGGTCGTTTATTTTTCTGGAGTTGAGCTGTAGGAGTTGCTTGTATATTTTTGAGATTAGTTGTTTGTCGGTTGCTTCATTTGCTATTATTTTCTCCCATTCTGAAGGCTGTCTTTTCACCTTGCTAATAGTTTCCTTTGATGTGCAGAAGCTTTTAAGGTTAATTAGGTCCAATTTGTTTATTTTGCTTTTATTTCCAATATTCTGGGAGGTGGGTCATAGAGGATCCTGCTGTGATGTATGTCGGAGAGTGTTTTGCCTATGTTCTCCTCTAGGAGTTTTATAGTTTCTGGTCTTACGTTTAGATCTTTAATCCATTTTGAGTTTATTTTTGTGTATGGTGTTAGAAAGTGGTCCAGTTTCATTCTTTTTACAAGTGGTTGACCAGATTTCCCAGCACCACTTGTTAAAGAGATTGTCTTTAATCCATTGTATATTCTTGCCTCCTTTGTCAAGATAAGGTGTCCATATGTCGTGGATTTATCTCTGGGCTTTCTATTTTATTCCATTGATCAATATTTCTGTCTTTGTGCCAGTACCATACTGTCTTGATAACTGTGGCTTTGTAGTAGAGCCTGAAGTCAGGTAGGTTGATTCCTCCAGTTCCATTCTTCTTTCTCAAGATCGCTTTGGCTATTCGAGGTTTTTTGTATTTCCATACAAATTGTGAAATTATTTGTTCTAGCTCTGTGAAGAATACTGTTGGTAGCTTGATAGGGATTATGTTGAATCTATAAATTGCTTTGGGTAGTATACTCATTTTCACTATATTGATTCTTCCAATCCATGAACATGGTATATTTCTCCATCTATTAGTGTCCTCTTTGATTTCTTTCACCAGTGTTTTATAGTTTTCTATATATAGGTCTTTAGTTTCTTTAGGTAGATATATTCCTAAGTATTTTATTCTTTCCGTTGCAATGGTGAATGGAATTGTTTCCTTAATTTCTCTTTCTGTTTTCTCATTATTAGTGTATAGGAATGCAAGGGATTTCTGTGTGTTGATTTTATATCCTGCAACTTTACTCTAGTCATTGATTATTTCTAGTAATTTTCTGGTGGATTCTTTAGGGTTTTCTATGTAGAGGATCATGTCATCTGCAAATAGTGAGAGTTTTACTTCTTCTTTTCCAATTTGGATTCCTTTTATTTCTTTTTCTGCTCTGATTGCTGTGGCCAAAACTTCCAAAACTATGTTGAATAGTAATGGTGAAAGTGGGCACCCTTGTCTTGTTCCTGACTTTAGAGGAAATGCTTTCAATTTTTCACCATTGAGGATAATGTTTGCTGTGGGTTTGTCATATATAGCTTTTATTATGTTGAGGTATGTTCCTTCTATTCCTGCTTTCTGGAGAGTTTTTATCATAAATGGATGTTGAATTTTGTCAAAGGCTTTCTCTGCATCTATTGAGATAATCATATGGTTTTTATTTTCAATTTGTTAATGTGGTGTATTACATTGATTGATTTATGGATATTGAAGAATCCTTGCATCCCTGGGATAAAGCCCACTTGATCATGGTGTATGATCTTTTAATGTGTTGTTGGATTCTGATTGCTAGAATTTTGTTAAGGATTTTTGCATCTATGTTCATCAGTGATATTGGCCTGTAGTTTTCTTTTTTGTGGCATCTTTGTCAGGTTTTGGTATTAGGGTGATGGTGGCCTCATAGAATGAGTTTGGAAGTTTACCTTCCTCTGCAATTTTCTGGAAGAGTTTGAGCAGGATAGGTGTCAGCTCTTCTCTAAATTTTTGGTAGAATTCAGCTGTGAAGCCGTCTGGACCGGGGCTTTTGTTTGCTGGAAGATTTTTGATTACAGTTTCAATTTCCATGCTTGTGATGGGTCTGTTAAGATTTTCTATTTCTTCCTGGTCCAGTTTTCAAAGTTGTACTTTTCTAAGAATTTGTCCATTTCTTCCACGTTGTCCATTTTATTGGCATATAATTGTTGATAGTAGTCTCTTATGATCCTTTGTATTTCTGTGTTGTCTGTTGTGATCTCTCCATTTTCGTTTCTAATTTTGTTGATTTGATTTTTCTCCCTTTGTTTCTTGATGAGTCTGGCTAATGGTTTGTCAATTTTATTTATCCTTTCAAAGAACCAGCTTTTGGTTTTGTTGATTTTTGCTATGGTCTCTTTTGTTTCTTTTGCATTTATTTCTGCTCTAATTTTTAAGATTTCTTTCCTTCTACTAACCCTGGGGTTCTTCATTTCTTCCTTTTCTAGTTGCTTTAGGTGTAGAGTTAGGTTATTTATTTGACTTTTTTCTTGTTTCTTGAGGTGTGCCTGTATTGCTATGAACTTTCCCCTTAGGACTGCTTTTACGGTGTCCCACAGGTTTTGGGTTGTTGTGTTTTCATTTTCATTCGTTTCTATGCAAATTTTGATTTCTTTTTTGATTTCTTCTGTGATTTGTTGGTTATTCAGCAGCGTGTTGTTCAGCCTCCATATGTTGGAATTTTTAATAGTTTTTCTCCTGTAATTGAGATCTAATCTTACTGCATTGTGGTCAGAAAAAATGCTTGGAATGATTTCTATTTTTTTGAATTTACCAAGGCTAGCTTTATGGCCCAGCATGTGATCTATCCTGGAGAAGGTTCCATGTGTGCTTGAGAAAAAGGTGAAATTCATTGTTTTGGGATGAAATGACCTATAGATATCAATTAGGTCTAACTGGTCTATTGTATCGTTTAACGTTTGTGTTTCCTTGTTAATTTTCTGTTTAGTTGATCTATCCATAGGTGTAAGTGGGGTATTAAAGTCTCCCACTATTATTGTGTTATTGTTAATTTCTCCTTTCATACTTGTTAGCATTTGTCTTACGTACTGTGGTGCTCCGGTGTTGGGTGCATATATATTTATAATTGTTATATCTTCTTCTTGGATTGATCCTTTGATCATTATGTAGTGACCTTCTTTGTCTCTTTTCACAGCCTTTGTTTTAAAGTCTATTTTATCTGATATGAGTATTGCTACTCCTGTTTTCTTTTGGTCCCTATTTGCATGGAAAATCTTTTTCCAGCCCTTCACTTTCAGTCTGTATGTGTCCCCTGTTTTGAGGTGGGTCTCTTGTAGACAACATATGTAGGGTCTTGTTTTTGTATCCATTCAGCCAGTCTTTGTCTTTTGGTTGGGGCATTCAACCCATTTACATTTAAGGTAATTACTGATAAGTATGTTCCCGTTGCCATTTACTTTATTGTTTTGGGTTGAGTTTATACACCATTTTTGTGTTTCCTGTCTAGAGAATATCCTTTAGTATTTGTTGGAGAGCTGGTTTGGTGGTGCAGAATTCTCTCAGCTTTTGCTTGTCTGAAAAGCTTTTGATTTCTCCTTCATACTTGAATGAGATCCTTGCTGGGTACAATAATCTGGGCTGTAGGTTATTTTCTTTCATCATTTTAATTATGTCTTGCCATTCCCTCCTGGCTTGAAGAGTTTCTATTGAAAGATCAGCTGTTATCCTTATGGGAATTCCCTTGTGTGTTATTTGTTGTTTTTCCCTTGCTGCTTTTAATATTTGTTCTTTGTGTTTGATCTTTGTTAATTTGATTAATATGTGTCTTGGGGTGTTTCACCTTGGGTTTATCCTGTTTGGGACTCTCTGGGTTTCTTGGACTTGGGTGATTATTTCCTTCCCCATTTTAGGAAGTTTTCCACTATTATCTCCTCAAGTATTTTCTCATGGTCTTTCTTTTTGTCTTCTTCTTCTGGAACCCCTATGATTCAATGTTGTAGCATTTAATATTGTCCTGGAGGTCTCTGAGATTGTCCTCATTTCTTTTAATTCGTTTTCTTTTTCCTCTCTGATTCATTTATTTCTACCATTCTATCTTCTAATTCACTAATCCTATCTTCTGCCTCTGTTATTCTACTATTTGTTGCCTCCAGAGTGTTTTTAATTTCACTTATTGCATTATTCATTATATATTGACTCTTTTTATTTCTTCTAGGTCCTTGTTAAACCTTTCTTGCATCTTCTCAATCCTTGTCTCCAGGCTATTTATCTGTGATTCCATTTTGGTTTCAAGATTTTGGATCAATTTCACTATCATTATTCGAATTCTTTATCAGGTAGATTCCCTATCTCTTCCTCTTTTGTTTGGTTTGGTGGGCATTTATCCTGTTCCTTTGTCTGCTGAGTATTCCTCTGTCTCTTCATCTTGTTTAAATTGCTGAGTTTGGGGTGTCCTTTCTGTATTCTGGCAGTTTGTGGAGTTCTCTTTATTGTGGCGTTTCCTCACTGTGTGTGGGTTTGTACAGGTGGCTTGTCAAGGTTTCCTGGTTAGGGAAGCTTGTGTCGGTGTTCTGGTGGGTGGAGCTGTATTTCTTCTCTCTCCTTTCAAGAGTTGGGTTGCTTTTCTGGGTGCCTGATGTCCTCTGCCGGCATTCAGAAGTTGTTTTGTGGAATTTACTTGACGTTTAAATGCTCTTTTGATGAATTTGTGGAGGAGAAAGTGTTCTCCCGTCCTACTCCTCCGCCATCTTGGCTCCTCTAATTGTCATGATTTTAGAACCATTGATGATCATTACTAGATCTAATTTATTCGAAGTTGCAAAATATTCTAATTCTATCATTTATTTATTATATAGGGCATTTTGATAAAGTGAAACTGTACTTCATGAATTGCTTATTTGCCTGGAGTTATAGTTGGCATAGGAAAGGCAATTTAAATTCTGAAGTCTTTCCTATTATTTACCATTTCTCTAAATAATCAGTTTATTCCTTATCTTTCCCTATCTCTTAATGTATAGTTATGCCAGCAGTGGGATACACATTTATGATCAATTATTTCTTTTTTTCTCTCTTTTTAGGATTCCTGTTGTTACATGTTTAAATTATTTTCAGGTTGCTGCTCCAAATTTTCTCATGATTACCTATTGGTGATTTTTGTGTGTTTCCTGTTCTGAGAGCCACCACAAGCCTGGTACCTTCCCTTAGTTTTCCCTTGACCAGATGCTTATTCTCACATGGATCTTATAGCTATTTGTGGTTTGATCCTATCTTTTAACATCTGGAGAGTTTGGGGGTGGTTTGTTTTTATTTTTAACAACATACTTACTTTTGCTATATGTATTTTTTTTTTTTTTGGTGGAAAGAGAGTAGGGAGTTTGAGATTTAAAAACTAAATTCACCTGCATAATTTTTCTGATTCTATCTAGATTGAGAGGTTTAGAGTCAAACCCCTCAGTAGGAAGGAAGGTATCTAGATCTGGATCTTGACTTTTTTTTTTTTTTTCCTGAATACCATCCTCTAGTAAAAGCAACCAGGGGTATTTGAAGAATTGGTTCATTCTGTGCCTGACTCATATAATGGAAGTGCTCAAAAAAGAATATGTGGGAGGGTTGAAAAGACATAGCAGGCAAGCTGAAAGAATGACCAGTGGTCAAATACAGAATTATTTGAGAAAAAAAATGAATAACCATGTTAGATTATAACCCAGAGAATAATACACATATCCACTAGTCCATACTGATGTAACAAAATATTTGAATAAATAAATGAGGGTAGAAGGGATACCTATTCCTTATAGAGGAATTCCAATTAATCTATAAGAAATGAGAAGATAAAATCACCATTAGAACAGCAAAGTTATTGTCATGGTTGGAAACACATACCGATTAATGCTAAAATCAGTGGGTAAGAGTTTGAGGAGGAACAGGATAATGTCAGAATTCCAAAGGATCCTCCACCAAGATACTGTTAACTAGAAAAGTGAAAAGTGGTAACTTTCTAATGGATAAATGGATAAACAGATAGCAGCTTGACCAGTTAATTGAGGTTACTATTACAGACACAAATTAGTGGTAACGCGAATTAGTGGTAACAGTGTGATGTATTGAGATCACGTATCCTTTGATATGAGAGATGTATATTAATTCTGTGGCATTCTTATCAGAAATCACTGAACTCAATCTAATTATAAGACAACTCCAAACAAATCCAGTTTAAGGGACATTCTTTAAAATAACTGACCAGTACTCTGCAGGACAGTACAGGAAGAATTGCAGAGCTGTCACAGATGGAGGAACTATGGAGACATGAAAATGAAGACCGAAGTACCATTATGGACTGGATCCTTGGACAGAAAAAGGATATTAATGGAAAAGCTGCAAAAATTTTAGAAAAATCTGTATTTTAGTTAATACTATTTTACTAGGGTTAATTTTGTAGTGATTGGACTATGGCTATACATTATGTTAACATTAGAGGGAGCTAGGCCAGGGTATGTGAGAATACTCTGTACTATTTTTGGAACAAATTATCCTGAAATAAAAAGTTTAAAAAAACTTAAAAGCAATCCTATGCCACAACCACTATCAACTGTCTAGGATTCCCATTTGGAATTTAATGGCTCTATTTTTTTATTTTCCTAAATGTGTTCTATCACTTTTTAAAGCTATCTGACTTTTTAGATTGACTTCATGTGGTTTTGTGTTTTTGATTTTTATTCATTATTTTACACAATTTTCCCCCCAATCCTTCTCTATCACTTTTTATTTGCAGTAATTGATTATGTACCTGTTTGTTATATGATCCTTTCATGGTGTTTGGCTTTTTCCTATAGTTTGTAATCTGGGCTGCTTTAAGCTTGCATTCCATTCCAAATTCAGGAATCAATTGTTCTCCAAACAGTAAAATAGAAGGATTTTATTTTGTTTTTGACCTAGGCCCAGAAAGTTCAGTGATCTCAGCTGTTCAATTTTCTAGTCTCATGTTTAAGGTTCCTTCTTTGATTTCTTGTGTCCATCCTCCTCTCCCAGGCTTATGAAGGGAGTAGGGGAAGGACCAGTAACAAAAGTTTCCTAATTTCCTCTCACAGGACTGGAGAGCTTTCTGTTCTAGCTCCTCCATCTTCCATGGCCTGAGAGCAAGTTTGTCATCCATGTGTGGGCACTGGAAGCCCAGTATTAGCCCCTCGAGCTTGAATTCAGAACCAATATCCCTTTGGTCACCATTGCCTCAGATACAGATTGAAGTTCTGGCTTTTAGTTTCTTTTTTGATTCAGTTCAGTTCAGTCGCTCAGTCGTGTCTGATTCTTTGTGACCCCATGAATCGCAGCACGCCAGGCCTCCCTGTCCATCACCAACTCCCGGAGTTCACTCAGACTCACGTCCATCGAGTCAGTGATGCCATCCAGCCATCTCATCCTCTGTCGTCCCCTTCTCCTCCTGCCCCCAATCCCTCCCAGCATCAGAGTCTTTTCCAATGAGTCAACTCTTCGCATGAGGTGGCCAAAGTACTGGAGTTTCAGCTTCAGCATCATTCCCTCCAAAGAAATCCCAGGGCTGATCTCCTTCAGAATGGACTGGTTGCATATTTTCTAAACGAGAGTTAGATTTTTGTCCTGTATTTTTGCACTTCAAACTGGAGTGTGAGTTTTTCCCACCATCCTCGTCTGTCATGTTACCAGAAGTCTTTCAACTTATCTCTGAGCAGTTCACATATATTCTCTGAAAAATGAAAATGGACTCTAACATATTACTGAAATTTAAGAATTCAAGCATTTTAAGAAACTTAAGTATTATTCAGTGTTTTCCTCAAAATTATTAAAGTGTTCTTTCTTTTTATGTAAGTAATGTCTGTGGTTGTATGATAAAATATAGCTTTGGATGGAGTTGTTCCCAATAATGATTATTTTAGCAGAGAGTTTCCAGCTGAGAGTGATGAATATAAAGATTCTGTGGTCCTCATACTTGGATGCTCCTTTCCTAATTTGGGGATGTGAAGGAACATTGGATTCTTCTATTTGAAGAATATATTAAAATATACTTAAATGAATATGAGTTTGGTTCAGGTTTTTCCTTAAGCTCGTATGAATGAACTTTTGGGCAAACCCAATAATATGACTTTGTCCTCTACTGTTACACATTTATGCTTTCTTTTTCCTAATGGGGAAGCATCATCCTTTTTTCTTTATTGCCAAAAGTTAGGAAATACATTTGATTCCATAGCAATTCAGTTATAGTAGATTACATTTCAGTTCATAGATTTTTCTCAGGGCTTTCCTCCAGTGAAAATTCTGTGTGTGTGTGTTTGTGGAAAGTTTGAATACTTCAGACAGTTAATGTATATTGAGCTACCACTGGGTGGTCATAATTTTGTTCACCACATTATTGGGAGGAAAACCAAGTTGATAGTTTCTGGCAGCAAGTGCTAGTGAGGCCCTGTCAACTGCGCAGTTAACAGAACTGAAGGCTATCCTCCTAACAAATCCCTGCATCACCAGTTCACAGCATGAGCCTGAGCCTTGCAAACACCAAGTAAAGAGATTTAGTTGCAGATGTATGTTTGGGGGCTGATGATACCAGCTTACTTAGCGGACATGTCAGCACACGTGCTGGGCATAAGGGAAATCAACAATTCATTTTAAAGAATTCCTATGAATGTTGAGCACTCTTGTCTCGGGAAATATTTCTTTCTTAATGATGGAAAACACATGTCTGTCAGATACTTGTAACTGTGCCTGCCAGACCCAGTTTAGGGAACAAAAGCAGCAAATAGAAAAAGACTTGCCCATCATCAGGATCCCAGTAACAGGGGCTGAAATCATGTTCTCAGTCCCATGAGATGCTGAATAAATGCAACAAAGGGACTTGGATCTGGGAGTAAGCAGGTATTTTCGGAGTTAGAAGAATCCTCATACTACTTAAAAATAACTTACTTAAATCTACCTAATCAAACATCCCCTTAAAAGATATCCAAATTCTTATTTCTGTATTTGCAGAGCATTCTAAAATGCAAATACTAGGATAAATTCAAATCTTTAATTATCTAGGAATAACTCTGAAAAGAATTCTTATTCATTCTCTTAATTGAAAAAGAAACAAATTGAAATGTAGACTAGCTTCCACTTTCTCATCTCTCGAATTAGGGGGTGGGGTGGGGTGAGATGATGTGGGTGAGTGTGTGGAGGCCTGAACTGAGGGTTGAGAAGAGTATTAGTTTAGGCTGGTAAAGAGGGAGAAATAATGTTGAGTGTTTTGTATACAGGAAGTTTAATTCTTAGAATTATGCAGTGAAGAAGTTACCACTATTATCTCCATTTTACAGATTAGGAAAAAGATATAAGTAAGAGTCTCAGGAAGTAACAGGGGTAGGATACAGCTCTCTGGTGTGTTACATCCTCAGAGTTAAAGAGGAGGGTTCAGGGTTAACCTAGTAAGTGCCCCATAGGTTTCTAAGTAGTTGACTTAGATTTTAGTTAGAAGTTTTCATAGCTAATTTTAAATATGACAACACACAGACACATTCCCATTCCCCAGTCTTCATGGTCCCTTTCCTCCTTCTCTAATCAAGTGAATTTGAGGAATTATTTAGATAGAATTATGATGTTCCCTATATCACTATCAGCACACTGGATCAGACCTGTCATAGAAAAAAAATATGCTTCTGCTTTCAGAACTGGGGTCATTTAAAACTGAACTATTCATCTGTACCTTGTGGGCTATGCTGCAAAATAGAACATGGCTATTTAATCTCGTGATTCTCTTTACCTCTCTATATGACAAAATCTCCACAGTCAAAGCTCTGATTTTCTTTTTTGGGGATGTGGAAGAGGCCAAAATTTTTTTCTACTGTCTTTATTTTACATATGTGTAAATTTTATATCTTACTCTAACAAGAACTGAAATTAATTCTCTGAATTCACTACTAAATATCTTTCAATCCTAGAAACCCTGGCTTTGTATCACCTTGGTGACAGAAGCAAAAGTAATCAGTTGGTCTTGAGTTGCCACACTACAGCTTAGCTGTAATATAGCCTTTAATTTAGTCAAGAGGCATTCTATGGATCACTAAAGTCTTATTTCCTTTTTAATAGTTATTTGTAAAATTTTGGTATTTTTTTCCTTATATTAAATTGAAATCTGTCTTTCAATCACTTCCATTCAATGGGGTTCGTTTTCCTTCTAGCATGTTCATCAGATCCAACACTGCCTGTTTTCATCTGATGGTGATTTTCGATATTTTCAGTCAGCTCTCAGGTAGCCTCCTGCTAACTGCTTTTTTGCTTTCAAGTGAAACATCCACTGTTTCCTCACTCATTCCTCAAGATGTGATTTTCTTACTCTTCTTACTACTCATCACCTCCTTGCAATCCATCCTTCTTTGCCAACAGCCCACTCAGGGTACTTCCCAGATGCAATACAGTTTTACAGATTTAGTCTGACCAGCCAGGGTACACAAAGACAGAATTTGTTCAAGATATTTTCTTTCTACTAATGCTTTTGACTAAGCCATGAGATGGGTGACAGGCAGCTTCTGGAAGAAGAACATGCCAAAGACAAGACCACATAGGCATACAGGGCTGTGGAACTGACTTGCATAAAGACATTCTGTCTTTCCCCTAGCGGAGAAGGCTGATAGATTTATCTTCTAGGCACTAGACACTGTGTACTCACATCTTTTTGGTTTTCTCTATGTAAATGTCCTCTGCCTCATACATCTACTTGGCAGATGTCTCTTCCTCTTTCCAGATCCTCCTTTGTGGGGAGTTCTTGCCTGCCACACCTTTTGCTAAGTATTGTTATTTAGTTACTAAGCTGTGTCCCACTCTTTGTGACTGCATGGACTGCAGCACACCAGGCTTCCCTGTCCTTCATTATCTCCCAGAGTTTGCTCAGACTCCTGTCCATTGAGTCAGTGATACCATCCAACCATCTCATCCTCTCCCACTGCCTTCTCTTCTTGCCCTCCGTGTTTCCCAGCATCAGGGTCTTTTCCAATGAGTTGGCTCTTCACATCAGTTGGTTAAAGTATTGGAGCTTTAGCTTCAGCATCAGTCCTTCCAATGAATATTCAGGGTTGATTTCCTTCAAGATTGACTGATTTGATATCCTTGCTAAGTGACTCTGCCCTAAATGCAGAAGCTAATGAGGTGAATGGCTGTGTCCAGTCTGAAGTCACAGCTAATTGGGCAAAGGAGTGGGACACCTAAGTTAATGGCATGCATGGTATGGTCCAGCAGAAAATGTTAAATGAGTCTTTTTGTTTGTTAGTCATCCAGTCACGTCAGACTCTTTGTGACCCCATGGACTGTAACCCTCCAGGCTCCTCTGTCCATGGAATTCTCCAGGCAAGAATACTGAACTTGGTAGCCTTTCCCTTCTCCAGGAAATCTTTCCAACCAAGGGATCAAACCTGGGTCTCCTGCACTGCAGGCAGGTTCTTTACCATCTGAGCCACCAGGGATGTGAAAAACCGAATCTGGACCTATAGCTACAGATGTACCAAGTCAGGCATTACTTGGGGCTGCAGTCACCCTCTTGTGCTATGTAAGCTACAACCTGGGGACAACAGTTCAGAGAGGGAAGAGAGCAGAGAAGACACACGGGAAGAAACAGGCCTTCTTAAGTGAGAGACCATATGGCCCACACATACTCCCAACTTCCTTATTGCTTTCTGGTTGCTTCCATTTCTAGTTCATAACTATGCTTCAATAAGCCCTACTTTGCTTTAGGTAAAGTGAGGGCCCCTTGTTCTTTGAAACAAGATGCTAAAGCATCTTCCATGTGGGATTAGTTAGTTCCAAATTGTGCAGTCTCACTCTACCTACTATAGAGTTCTGTGATGGAAACTGCTGCCCTCCTTGCTCTTAAAGCTTCTTGAAAACTAGGGTATTCTTGGTTCCAATCTTTTGATGGGATGTCTTTACTATATGAAATTGTTATTCATATAAAATATTACCTATCAGGTTGGGTTGTAGATTCTAGGTGGTTCCAGTTTTCTGTTTGAGGTACATGCTAAATATTTGTTTAATGTTGGGTAGGTATTTTTGTATTTCTATAAATACGTTGAGCACTGTTCTGGGAGGGAGTTAAAGTACTTGGAAAGAGTTTTATACTTTTGGATCTTACATTTAAGTTTCATTAGACGGGACCAGAGAAGTGCTTAGATAAGGGCTAATTATTTTGGGCTCCAAAATCACTGCAGATGGTGATTGCAGCCATGAAATTAAAAGACACTTACTTCTTGGAAGAAAAGTTATGACCAACCTAGATAGCATATTGAAAAGCAGAGACATTATTTTGCCAACAAAGGTCCATCTAGTCAAGGCTATGGTTTTTCCAGTGGTCATGTATGGATGTGAGAGTTGGACTGTGAAGAAGGCTGAGCACTGAAGAATTGATGCTTTTGAACTGTGGTGTTGGAGAAGACTCTTGAGAGTCCCTTGGACTGCAAGGAGATCCAACCAGTCCATTCTGAAGGAGAACAGGCCTGGGATTTCTTTGGAGGGAATGATGCTGAAGCTGAAACTCCAGGACTTTGGCCACCTCATGTGAAGAGTTGACTCATTGGAAAAGACTCTGATGCTGGGAGGGATTGGGGGAGGGGGAGAAGGGGATGACAGAGGATGAGATGGCTGGATGGCGTCTCCGAATCAATGGACATGAGTTTGAGTGAACTCCGGGAGATGGTGATGGACAGGGAGGCCTGGCGTGCTGTAATTCATGGGGCCGCAAAGAGTCGGACATGACTGAGTGACTGAACTGAACTGAACTGAACTAAACTGATTCCCCCATTATTGAAGCAAAACTATTCCAAGTATGCTACAATTGCCTGTAGATTGAGGTTTTTTTCCAGTCTGCCTGTAGCAACAGGCATTATTTAGCTCTGTAAGGTTACCAGTCACAGTTTCTTTCTTCTAATCCTTTCAGGTGTTTCTTGTCCTGGTTTTGAATGGTTTCCTCATATATATATGTACTAGATATATCTCTACTGAATATATGAAGAGAACTCTCTGGAGCTCTCTGGAGTTCTGTCTATGCTACTCTCTCTTATTAGATATCCTGTCCTGCAAACTTGAGCTGCCTTGGTCTTCTCTGAGTCTCAGCCCTCTCTCCTCAGCAGGGAGTACACCAGTCTCTTCCCTGGTGGCTCAAACAGTAAAGAATCTGTCTGCAAAGCAGGAGACCTGGTTCGATCCCTAGGTTGGGAAGACCCCCTGGAGAAGAGAATGGCTACCCACTCCAGTATTCTTGCCTGGAGAATTCCATGGACAGAGGAGCCTGGGGGGCTACAGTCCACGGAGTCGCAAAGAATCAGACACAACTGAACAACTAACACTTTCACTTTTTTTTCCACTCAGTGGTCTGGAAATGGGATAAAGGCAGTGTTGGAGCAGTCTTAATTCATCTTGTTTGTTTTTCATCTCTCTGGGCTCACTGTTCTTCATTTTCTCATGTCCAGTGTCTTAGAAAACTTTTAATATATATTTTATCTTCTTTGAAGTGTGAGGGTAAACCAGGTCACTGCTGTTCTATCTTGGAAGTGAAAGTTATATAACTTGTTAAGAGTTCTTTAGGAAAGTTTGATAAATACTATAGTTGGTATGCTTGACTACATTTTGATGAATTGAAAGGTTTTCTCTGATTCTTGATCAGGGCCTTAATCAAAGTGATATAAGTTATTCTCATAATTTAAACCAGATCTACTGTACAATAAGTATCTCTGACATTTGAATAACATGTGTTAAATCCATTGCTGCTCAAAATCAAGGCTGAAGTTAAAGGCAATGAGTTAAAATGGATAAAGATGTTATCAGATTTTCTTTAGAGGAAATCTATTCCAGTGAACCATTTTGGTAAAAATAGTTTCTCAAGAGGAACTTAATTCTGGAAAGATAATGATCTGTTTTAGATGACTGTAATTTACAATTATGTGTGGTTAACTTCTGAATTGTGAGCGTGGGAAGTGTTGCAAGTCTTAGAAAGTTAGTTGATATGTAATTCATGCAATTTATTTCTGAACCTCAGGGGAGCCAAATATTTGGGAAGAGAACCTGGGCCTGTATTTGAAAAAGCCATTCAAAGTATGTAGGCTCTACATGGGAAAGTACTAATAATATTGTTATCAGTCATAGTAATATACTTTTGCTTTAAAAAAAAAAAAAGGAAAATGGCAAAATGACTTTTATCTCGACCTAGAAGAACATCCACTTATCTGTGAAATCCTAAAGGAAGAGATGGCATCACTGACTCAATGGACATGAGTTTGAGCAAGCTTCAGGAGATGGTGAAGGTCAGAGAAGCCTAATGTGATGCAGTCCATGGGGTTACAAAGAGTAGGGCATGAATGAGCAATTGACAACAACAAAAGGAAGAGAATTCTTTCTCTTGCCAAGTGCTGATGCTAGGAATGGATTCTTTCAGTTTTTAAATGAGGATCCCTCTGTAATCAAGTAGAGCAGAGAAAGGCAGATTATAGTTGAGCCCTTCCACCTAAGAACAGCACCTATGTCTCTTCTGTGGAGAAAGCTTCTACTACTCAACAGCCTCAGAGTAAATTTCGTTCTTATTCCCTACTGGACTGAAGGAATGCTGCTACTGCATGCAGTTAGACATGAAGCCCATGGTTTCTTCAAGCCTCCTTTGAGAGGACTGATCTCAGGCCACTCAGTGAGAAGAGACTCCACTGGTTGGCAAATAACAAATAAAGAAGTATTTTCAGGAGAGAAAAACAGAGCTTTTTGTCACAAATAACCAAATGGCTCCCTGAGGGTAAGTGTGTGGCATGATTCTTTGAGTTATCAACTTCTGCCTCATCTCACTTTCCTATATCCTAGTCCAGATCTTTGCTCTGGGCATCGCAGATGCTATAACTTTACCTCTAGGGATCAGATGTTTTTTTTTTTTAAGCTATTGATACATGATTTATCTCTATTATTAGTTATACAGCTAAAAATCAATTGTTGCCTCTAAAATGCAGAATTAAATGCCATTGATTTGGGGGAGCTCAGAAGTGAAAATATAGGATGTTTAATAAATTACAGTAGATGGATAGATCAAAGCTTCAGCATAGTATACAGTCACTAAGGTATGTATTTAGGGCCTGGCATGCAAGCCAGCCACACATGGGCCTGTTCTTCATGAACTCTGAGGCCTGAGGAGTGGCAGAAGCTGGAAAGTGATACACTCATGGTGGGAGGTGGGAGGGTGGGTAGAAACCATAGGAATAGCCAAGGGAATTTGCCAACCACAGTGTACACCTTGGACCTTAAGAAATCTGACCCTGGACAGTGAAGTAAGGTATGTTAGTTGCTCAGTTGTGTCTGACTCTGTGACCCCATGCCCTGCAGCATGCCAGGCTTCTCTGTCCGTCACCATCTCCCAGAGTTTGTTCGAACTCATGTCCATTTAGTTGGTGATGCCATCCCAGCATCAAGTAAGGTACAAGGGTCACAAATTGAGGGTGAAGTGGTAGATAAATTGTTTCTTCCATCACATTAGTGACTTTGCAAGACCAGAAATGTGTTTTGTGAATTTTATGTTTTCCTAAAATCAGTGCTGGCCACCACAGTTGGGTTGGAAGCTCTGGATAATAGAGCTCATGTTTGCAGTGGTCCAGAGGGGAGGATCCATATCTTCTGTCTTTCTCCTGAAGTGTATGACATGAGTGTTGATGCTGATGGTCATCATTTAACAGATGCCAGCATTTCTGGCCAAGATCTTGCTACTGGGCCCCTGTTCTCACTGCTCAGTCTCCAGGCATGGACTCCTAAATCTGTCAAGACCACCCTTTTGAACTTGAATACTATTACCTATAAAAACCTATGAAATCTGCTTTATCCTGCCAGTGTTTCTCAATGGGAGCCTTTCTGTTATCCTGGGTCAGACAGTTCTTCAGTCAAATAGACTCTTTCATTGCTTGACTTGTTAACAACCATGGTCTCAGCACTAAATGCCAGTATCAACCTGTCATTATGAGAAGCAAATAAACTGTCACATTTTTCAATGTTTGACCATCATCAAGTGTGGTGCCCTGCCTATTTAAACCTCAATTCATCACTTCTGACCTGCCCTGACTTCCAACCTTCTGGTGCCACTCTAGATCACTCATTTAGTTCCAGATTTCAAGACTCTCCTATTTTGTAAGATAAGCTTATATTGTCTCTGTTTATTGTCTCTATGTGTTCAGAGAGAAAGTTAACAAAATATTCTGATTTTTTTTTTTTTTACTAAACAATAAATGCATCTAAATAGACCCCATTGGGTAAGATGAGAACTCCAATCAAATGATTTTCCTCTTGCAAGGAGAAAAATGAATAAAATCAATTAAAAAAACTCAACAAAAACAATCATGAGTTTTTTTTCTATAAACAACTGTTCAAACAGCAATGCTTTCAGTTATAATTCTTTTTAAGCCACCTGATGATCTCATTGTGATGCAATTCTTACACATTGAATACAGTCTTGAATTATCTCAGCTCTTTTCCAGTGCTATCAATGCATAACTTTTAGCAAATGGTTGTTCTGATTCAATTCCTTATAACGATATTTCCTCAAAATATGACATTTTTTGTCTACCTGTCTTAAGACGAAAGTGAACAATAAACTCATCCCATGTTGGGCTTTGACCCATAACAGCAGAATTATTTGCTAAGTGTATATAATAATTGATATGATTTGAGTTGTAAAGTATAAACATTTTATTCATTTTATTACCTACAGTCTTCCATTGAGAATAGGCACTGTTAATAATTTTATGTGGGCTAGTAAATTTTCCCTTATTATTAAAATGATTTATCTTTTAAACCAAAAGATTACAGAAGAAATATTTTATGATTTGGGAATATTTGACTCTAATTAAGTGAATGCTGAAGTGAAATGTCATTTTATTTAATTAGAATACACCACAAGAAGCTTTAAATTTTATTTGAATAATTTTCAGAAACACTCTCAGATATTATTGCTTAAGTGAGGAAGATGATTTTGCCACTTCCAAGTAACTGTAAGTGCTGCTGTTGTCCTACAGACAGGAAGTGATTTAATTGTCTTACTTCTGCTAACTTTTTTCTTAATTCTTACTTTTACTTCCAACTTTATTGAGATACAGTGCTATATGTCAATTATAAGTTTAAAGTGTACAGCATAGTGATTTTACATAATCATGAAAGAATTATCACACTAGAGTAAACATCCATTATTTTATAGAGATACAATATTAAAGAAATAGAAAACATTTTTTCCCTCTGATGAGAACCCTTAGGATTTTCATATATGACATACAGCAGTGTTAATTATACTTACCAGGTTGTACACCTGTAGTACTTATTTATCTTATAGCTAGAAGTTTATACTTTTTGACTGCCTTCATCCAATTCCCCTCCCCCATCCCCTCCTCTGGTAACCACAAGTCTGATCTTTTTATTATATTAGGTTTTAAAGGATAATTGTGCTACAACATAGTTAGTTCCTGTTACACAACACCGGATTTGATGTTTCTCTTTCAAAATGATTTTCATCACACTAAATCTAGTTATGATCTGTGACCCTACAAAAATACTACATAGTGACTATTTCCCCACGCTGTATACATTTCATGCCCATTTATTTTGTAGCTGAAACTTTGTACCTCTTAATGTTCCTCACCTCCCCCAACCCTCTCCCTTGTGTAATCTACCAGCTCTCTGTTATCTACAACTGTTTGTTTTGTTTATTCATTTGTTTTGTTTTCCAGATTCCACATATAACTGAAATCATGCAGTATTTGTCTTTCTCTGACTTATTTTGTTTAGCATAATACTCTCTAGGTCCATCCATGTTGTCATAAATAGCAAAATTTCATTTTTAGTGGCTGAATAGTATTCTGTTATGTGTGTGTGTTTATACACACACCCCACATCTTCACCCATTCTTCTTTTGATGGGCACTAAGATTACTCCAATACTTTGGCCACCTCATGCGAAGAGTTGACTCATTGGAAAAGACTCTGATGCTGGGAGGGATTGCGGGCAGGAGGAGAAGGGGACGACAGAGGATGAGATGGCTGGATGGCATCACTGACTCGATGGACATGAGTCTGAGTGAACTCCGGGAGTTGGTGATGGGCAGGGAGGCCTGGCGTGCTGCGATTCATTGGGTCGCAAAGAGTTAGACACTACTGAGCAACTGAACTGAACTGAACTGAAGATTTCTTCCATGTCTTGGCTATTATAAATAATGCTTCAGTGAACATACAGGTGCACATATCTCTTCCAAATTAGTGTCTATTTTTCTTCAGATAAATACCTGGTGTTTGAATAGCTGGATCATATAATAGTTCTATTAATTTTTTGAGGATTTTCAATACAGTTTTCCATAGTGCTTCACAAATTACATTCCCACCAAGAGGGCATGAGGACTCCCTTTGCGCCACGCTCTTGCCAAAACTTGTTATTTGTTGTCTGTTCTGACAACAACTGATAACAGCTGTTCTGACAGATGTGACGTGGTATCTTCTCTTGGTTTTAACTTGCATTTCCCTGATGATTAATGCTGTTGAGCATCTTTTCATGTGCTTGTTAGGAACCTGTATGTCTCCTTTGAAACATATATCTATTCTGACCCTCTGCTAATTTTTCAATCAACTTGTTTTTCTTTTTTGATATATAGTTGTATTGTTTCAATATGTATTTTGGATATTAACTCCTTATTGGGTATATCATTTACAAATATCTTATCCCATTAAGTAGGTTGGCTATTCATTTTGTTGATAGTTTCCTTTTCTATTTGAAAGCTTTAATTTGATGTAGTTCGTTTATTTATTTTTGCTTTTGTTTCCCTTGCCTGAGAAGACATATTAAAAAAACTAAGACCAATGTTAAAGACTTACTGCCTATGTTTCCCTCTAGAAGTTTCATGATTTCAGAGCTACACTTAAGTCTTTATTCCATTTGGAATTTGTGTATGGTGTGAGAGAACAGAGTGGTCCCATTTGATTCTTTTGCATATACTTATCTGATTTCCCAAACAATATTTATTGAAGGAAACTGTCTTTTCCCCACTGTATGCTCTTGCCTTCTTTGTCAAAGGTTAATTACCCATATCTGTGTGGGCTAATTTCTGGGCCCTGTACTCTGTTGCATTGATCTATGTGTCTGTTTTTGTGACATTACCATAATGTTTAAATTAGGGTAGTTTTGTCAGTCAGTTCAGTTGCTCAGGCATGTCCAACTCTTTGCGACCCCATGAATCACAGCACACCAGGCCTCGCTGTCCATCAGCAACTCCGAGAGTTCACTCAAAGTCATATCTATCCAGTCGGTGATGCCATCCAGCCATCTCATCCTCTGTCATCCCCTTCTCCTCCTGCCCCCAATCCCTTCCAGCATCAGGGTCTTTTCCAATGAGTCAACTCTTCACATGAGGTGGCCAAAGTACTGGAGTTTCAGCGTTAGCATCAGTCATTCCAATCAACACCCAGGACTGATCTCCCTTAGGATGGACTGGTTGGACCTCCTTGCAGTCCAAGGGACTCTCAAGAGTCGTCTCCAACACCACAGTTCAAAAGCATTAATTCTTTAGCGCTCAGCTTTCTTCACAGTCCAACTCACATCCATACATGAACACTGGAAAAACCATAGCCTTGACTAGACGGACCTTTGTTGGCAAAGTAATATCTCTCTGCTTTTGAATATGCTATCTAGGTTGGTCATAACTTTCCTTCCAAGGAGTAAGCATCTTTTAATTTCATGGCTGCAACCACCATCTGCAGTGATTTTGGAGCCAAAAAAAAAAAGTCTGACACTGTTTCTACTGTTTCCCCACGTATTTGCCATGAAGTGATGGGACCAGATGCCATGATCTTCGTTTTCTGAATGTTGAGCTTTAAGCCAACTCTTTCACTCTCCACTTTCACTTTCATCAAGAGGCTTTTTAGTTCCTCTTCACTTTCTGCCATAAGGGTGGTGTCATCTGCATATCTGAGGTTATTGATATTTCTCCTGGCAATCTTGATTCCAGCTTGTGCTTCTTCCAGCCCAGTGTTTCTCATGAGTACTCTGCATATAAGTTAAATAAGTGGGGTGACAATATACAGCCTTGACATACTCCTTTTCCTATTTGGAACCAGTCTGTTGTTCCATGTCCAGTTCTAACTGTTGCTTCCTGACCTGTCATGGTGGAGAGGTCTGACAGAATGTGGTCCACTGGAGAAGGGAATGGCAAACTACTTCAGTATTCTTGCCTTGAGAACCCCGTGAACAGTATGAAAAGGCAAAATGATAGGATACTGAAAGAGGAACTCCCCAGGTCAGTAGGTGCCCAATATGCTACTGGAAATCAGTGGAGAAATAAGTCCAGAAAGAATGAAAGGATGGAGCCAAAACAAAGATAATAGCCAGCTGTGGATGTGACTGGTGATAGAAGCAAGGTCCATGCTATAAAGAGCAATATTGCATAGAACCTGGAATGTCAGGTCCATGAATCAAGGCAAATTGGAAGTGGTCAAACAGGAGATGGCAAGAGTGAACATCAACATTTTAGGAATCAGTGAACTAAAATGGACTGGAATGGGTGAATTTAACTCAGATGACCATTATATCTACTACTGCAGTCAGGAATCCCTTAGAATAAATGGAGTAGCCATCATGGTCAACGAAAGAGTCCGAAATGCAGTGAAGTTGCTCAGTCGTGTCTGACTCTTTGCAACCCCATGGACTGTAGCCCACCAGGCTCCTCAGTCCATGAAATTTTCCAGGCAAGAGTACTGGAGTGGGTTGCCATTTCCTTCTCCAGAGGATCTCCCCAACCCAGGGATCAAACCCGGGTCTCCCGCACTGCAGGCAGACGCTTTACCATCTGAGCCACCAGGGAGTCTCCTGAAATACAGTACTTGGATGCAACCTCAGAAATGACAGCATGATCTCTGTTCGTTTTCAAGACAAACCATTCAATATCACAGTAATCCAAGTCTATGTCCCAACCAGTAACGCTGAAGAAGCTGAAGTTGAACGGTTCTATGAACACCTACAAGACCTTTTAGAACTAACACCCAAAAAAGATATCCTTTGCATTATAGGGGACTGGAATGCAAAAGTAGGAAGTCAAGAAACACCTGGAGTAACAGGCAAATTGGGCCTTGGAATACAGAATGAAGCAGGGCAAAGGCTAATAGAGTTTTGCCAAGAGAACACACTGGTCATAGCAAAAACCCTCTGCCAACAACACAGGAGAAGACTCTATGCATGGACATCACCAGATGGTCAATCCCAAAATCAGATTGATTATATTCTTTGCAGCCAAAGATGGAGAAGCTCTACACAGTCAGCAAAAACAAGACCAGGAGCTGCCTGTGGCTCAGATCATGAACTCCTTATTGTCAAATTCAGACTTAAACTGAAGAAAGTAGGGAAAACCACAAGACCATTCAGGTATGACCTAAATCAAATCCCTTATGATTATACAGTGGAAGTGAGAAATAGATTTAAGGGCCTACATCTGATAGATAGAGTGCCTGATGAACTATGGAATGAGGTTTGTGACATTGTACAGGAGACAGGGATCAAGACCATCCCCATGGAAAAGAAATGCAAAAAGGCAAAATGGCTGTCTGAGGAGGCCTTACAAATAGCTGTGAAAAGAAGAGAAGTGAAAAGCAAAGGAGAAAAGGAAAGATATAAGCATCTGAATGCAGAGTTCCAAAGAATAGCAAGGAGAGATAAGAAAGCCTTCCTCAGCGATCAATGCAAAGAAATAGAAGAAAACAACAGAATGGGAAAGACTAGAGATCTCCTCAAGAAAGTTAGAGATACCAAGGGAACATTTCATGCAAAGATGGGCTCGATAAAGGACAGAAATAGTATGGACCTAACAGAAGCAGAAGATATTAAGAAGAGCTGGCAAGAATACACAGAAGAACTATACAAAAAAGATCTTCATGACCCAGATAATCACGATGGTGTGGTCACTGACCTAGAGCCAGACATCCTGGAATGTGAAGTCAAGTGGGCCTTAGGAAGCATCACTACGAACAAAGCTAGTGGAGGTGATAGAATTCCAGTTGAGCTATTTCAAATCCTAGAAGATGATGTGGTGAAAGTGCTGCACTCAATATACCAGCAAATGTGGAAAACTCAGCAGTGGCCACAGGACTGGAAAAGGTCAGTTTTCATTCCAATCCCAAAGAAAGGCAATGCCAAAGAATGCTCAAACAACCGCACAGTTGCACTCATCTCACATGCTAGCAAAGTAATGCTCAAAATTCTCCAAGCCAGGCTTCAACAGTACATGAACTGTGAACTTCCAGATGTTCAAGCTGGATTTAGAAAAGGCAGAGGAACCAGAGATCAAATTTCCAACATCCGTAGTTTTGTAGGATATTTTAAAATCAAGGTGCAAGATACCCCCAGCTTTGCGTTTCTTTCTCAAGATTATTTTGACTGATTAGGTTTTCTTTTTTTTTTTTGGCTTTTCCATACAAACTTTATAATTCTAGTTCTGTGAAAAATTCCATTTGTATATTGATTGCATTAGATCTGTAGATTGCCTTAGGTAATATGGACATTTTAATAACAATCTTCTAATTTAAGAGCCAGTGTATCTTTCTATCTGTGTTGTCATCAATTTTTTATATCAATGTCTTATAGCTTTCTGAATACAAATCTTTTACCTCTTTACTTAGATTTATTCCTAGATATTTTAGTCTTTTGATGCAGTGGAGATTGCTTCTTCAATGTCTCTTTCTGATAGTTTGTTATTAGTGTATAGAAATCTAACAGATTTTTGTATAATAATTTTACATCCTATAACATTATCAAATTAATTGCAACCTAGTAGATTTGTGGTGCTATCTTTAGGATTTTCTATGCATCATGTTGTCTACAAGTAGTGACAGTTTTACTTGTCCCTTTCCAATCTGAATTTCTGTTATTTTTCTTGTCTTATTTTCTAAGACTTCTAATACTATGTTGAATAATACTGGTGACAATAAGCATCCTTTTCTTGTACCTGATATTAGAGGAAATGCATTTAATTTTTCACTGCTGATTGTGATGTTAGTTGTAGGCTTGTCACATATGGCTAGTTGTAATATATATGTCTATTTGGTCTAATGTGTCGTTTAAGGCCAGTATTTTTTTTTAAATTGACTTTCTGTCCGTGGGTGTCAATGGGGTGTTAAAAAATTCCCTGGTATTGTATTACCGTAAATTTCTCACTTTATGTCTGTTAATATTTTCTTTATGTATTTAGGTGTTTTCCCTGATGGCTCAGAGGTAAGGAATCTGCCTGCTAGTGTAGGAGATGTGGGTTTGATCCCCTAGAGAAGGAAATAGCAACCCACTCCAGTATTCTTGCCTGGGAAATCCCATCCACAGAGGAGCCTGGGGTCACAAAGAGTCAGACATGACTTAGCAAGTAAACACAACAACAATGTTGGATGCATGTATATTTACAATTATTATCTCTTCTTGTTGGATTTATCCCTTTATCCTTATGTAACATCTTTCTTTGTCTCATGTTACAGTCTGTTTTAAAGTCTGTTCTGTATAAGTATTTCTACCCTGGCTTTCTTTTAATTTCCATTTGTGTGAAATACCATTTTCCATCTGTGTATTTTTAGATATAATGTGAGTCTCTTGTAATGTGTTTATATATAGGTCTTGTTTTTGTATGTATTCAGTCACTCTGTCTTTTGATATTTAGTCCACTTATATATAATTATTTATAGAGATGTACTTTTTGTCATTTAATTTTTCTAGTTTTTTTTTCTCTTCCTTTGTGACTTGATGACTATCTTTAGTATTATATTTGGATTCTTTTCTCTTGTACGTGTTTCTATTATAGATTTTCATTTTGTGGCTACCATGAAGTTTATATGTAGCAATATATACATGTATATTATATGTATAATATGTATGGTTATTTTAAGTTGCTGCTTCCTTAAATTTAGAAGCATTTTAACAACACTGCATTTTTACTACCCCCTCAATATTTACTGTTTTTGACATATTTTATCTTTTTGTCTTGTTTATTCCTTAACCACTTAATATGGATAAAGATGACTTTACAACTTTTGTCTTTTTAACCTTCCTTAGGCAATGGCACCCCACTCCAGTACTCTTGCCTGGAAAATCCCATGGATGGAGGAGCCTGGAAGGCTGCAGTCCATGGGGTCGCTGAGGGTCGAACACGACTGAGCGACTTCACTTTCACTTTTCACTTTCATGCATTGGAGAAGGAAATGGCAGCCCACTCCAGTGTTCTTGCCTGGAGAATCCCAGGGACGGGGAAGCCTGGTGGGCTGCCATCTATGAGGTCTCACAGAGTTGGACATGACTGAAGTGACTTAGCAGTAGCAGTATAGCTTTATAAGTAGTTGATTTACTTTACAGTATATCTGCTCTTACCATGAGATTTTTCCTTTCATAATCTTCATATTTCTCATTGTGGCCTTTTCCACTTCGAAAGCCCCTTTATCATTTCTTGTAAAGTTGTTGGTGAAGCTAAACTCTTTTAGTTTTTGCTTGTCCATAAAACTTTTGCACTCTCCCATCAAATCTGAATGAAAGCCTTGCTGGGTAGATTATTCTTGATTGTAGGTTTTCTCCTTTCATCATTTAAGTATATCATGCCAATCTCTTTCTAACCTGGAGAATTTCTGCTGAAATGTCAGCTGAGGGCCTTATGGGAGTTGCCTCATATATAACTTGTTCTTTTTCCTTGATGCTTTTAATATTCTCTCTTTATCTTTCATTTTTGTCATTTTAATTACCATGTGCCCCAGTTGTGGCACTGTCCTCTTGCTCCTTGGGTAGAACCTCTGTAATCTTAATTATTATCCTATTTGTGGGTCACCCACCTGGGATTATGGTTCTTGACCTCCTCATCTCTACCCCTCCTAGCCATCTTGTTGTTTTTACTTTTTTATATCTTTAGCTGTAGAAGATTTTTTTTCTCCTAGTGTTCCAATCTTTCTCATCAGTGTTAGTAGTAAATTTGGTGTGTCCATGAAAGGAGATGAGCTCAGGATCTTCCTATCCTGCCATCTTGACCACTCTTCCTCTGCTCATTTGAATTACTAATAAGGATCAAAAATTGGACATTTGGAAGCAAACTGAAATAACTGTTTTTGCAAAATCTCATCTCATTCTTTTAATCCTCTTGGAAGAGGCTTCCTCATTATTATTTGGCATTCTACATAATTATTGAGAAGTTCATAGTTCATGTTTCTGTTTTTTAAAAAAAGACAGCTATATTTTGCTCAGAAGCCAAAATTTCTATCTTAGGACAATGTTTTTTTCTTTTTTTAATTTAAAATTTGTCTCGATTGGTTGTATGCAAGAACTAAATTTTCCAAGAAGTACCTCAATACTTTGTGCAGAGTAACAATGGATTGGTGCTCAAAAATTTAGTTGCTTAGATGCAAAAAAGAGACATTTGGAAGGGGATTTGTGTGTGTAACGAAGGCAATGGCAACCCACTCCAGTACTCTTGCCTGGAAAATCCCATGGATGGAGGAGCCTGGTAGGCTGCAGTCCACGGAGTCGCTAGGAGTCAGACACAACTGAGCGACTTCACTTTCACTTTTCACTTTCATGCACTGGAGAAGGAAATGGCAACCCACTGCAGTGTTCTTGCCTGGAGAATTCCAGGGATGGGGGATCCTGGTGGGCTGCCGTCTATGGGGTCGCACAGAGTCGGACACGACTGAAGCGACTTCACTTTCACTTTTCACTTTCATGCATTGGAGAAGGAAATGGCAACCCACTCCAGTGTTCTTGCCTGGAGAATCCCAGGGACAGGGGATCCTGGTGGGCTGCCGTCTCTGCGGTCGCACAGAGTCGGACACGACTGAAGCGACTTAGCAGCAGCAGCAGCATGTGTGTTGTAATAGGGATACATGAGACTAAAAATTCTTTTCTGTTTTTTTGTAATACAATGTGAACAGCTATTCATCACTTTCCTTTTTTAGCTTTTGATGTGTATATCAAATAGGAATGTGTTGCAGGTCACAGATAGCAATCTATTGTCTAAATTTGAGAGAAATACTGGCATTGGGTCAATTCAATATATTAGAATGTATGGCTGTCAGAATCTCTGTTGACGCTCATCTCTGTTCTGAGTGTGTAATATTGGCTTCCTTTCAAGACAAGCACTCTCATCATGCTTGTGAGATAATTACAGATTAAGGTTTATGTCTCAAGTTTTTTAACTTTAGATGCAAGAAGGAAGACAGGGTTTCTGTATCAGAAGGTAGTGTCTATCTTATCCAAACTGCGTGAGTCTTAATGGATAGAATGGTTTAGGGATGCTGACCCTTGGCTGTGGTTAAAAATATCTAGGTTACTTATTGTCAGCCCTCCCTATCTGTGGTTCCTCCCTAGTCAGGGTTCCTCTGCATCTACGGATTCAACTCTAGTATATTTATTGTTTTAAAAAGTCTGCATAAAAGTGGGTCTGTGCAATTCAAACCCATGTTGGTCAAGTGTCTATTGTACCTAGTTGGCTGGAAGAGAACTGAATGGTTTTTGAGGATGAAAATAACATGTGACCGTTTCTACATAGTGTTCAATCTCACTAAAAACAAAATAAACCATTGACAGAAGGAATCATGTCTTATATTTCATTGTACTTCCCTTGGTCCTTTGTGCTCAACAGACATATTATGTAAAATTTGTAGGTTAAAAAGAGCTTGGAAGTCATACTTATTATTCTTTCAAAGAGATCAAAGCATTTTTTAATGTTTAAAACACACAAAATTCTCAGAATTCCCATGGAACAGGAGTAATAGAGAAGGGATGCTATCTTATTTTAAAGTAGTAATCATTCAAATGACTTACCTGTGATCATGTTGTTGTTGTTTAGTTGCTAAGTTGTGTTCAACTCTTGCAACCCCATGGACTGTAGCTCACCAGGCTCCTCCATCCACGGGATTTCCTAGGCAAGAATATTGGAGTGAGTTGCCACTTCCTTCTCCAGGGGATCTTCCCAACCCAGGGATTGAACCTGCATCTCCTGCATCACAGGCAGATTCTTTACCACTGAGCCACCCAGAAAGTCCACAACCTGTGGTCAGAGATAGTAAGATAATACATTTTCCACTTACTTATTATCTTTCAGAGAGAAGGCAGGTCAAACTAATTTCTAAGTAAGGAAGTGAAGTGAAGTTGCTCAGTCGTATCCAACTCTTTGCGACCCCATGGACTATAGCCTACCAGGCTCCTCTGTCCATGGGATTTCCCAGGCAATAGTACTGGAGTGGATTGCCATTTCCTTCTCCAGGGGATTTTCCCAACCCAGGAATTGAACCTGGGTTTCCCGCATTGTAGACAGACACTTTACTGTCTGAGCCACCAGGTAAGTCCTAAAGAATACAAATATATATTATTAGTACTGATGATTTCTTTCAGTAACAAAGTAGAGTTTTCCTCTCTAATGTAAACTATAAAATGAGGTTTAATGAATATCTGGATTCTAAGATAACAAACACAAAGATCTAGATATCTACAACTAAATTAAATAAATATAAAGCTTATTTATATCATGTTTGTTTAGGGATTAATCTATGTAAGAAAATTGGACTGCACATTTCCTAAGCTTAACTTCATATTCAATTAGGTGTTTGGAAGCTATATTGTTTTGATATCACTTACAATAAAGGAAACAAAATGAAACTCCAAAAAAGGCAATTAATGTATCATCAATATGAGTCCTGGTTTTGATCAATACCACACTTGATTCACCCCAAAGAATGATAGCATGGTGCCCCCATTATGCTTTCTAATGACACTTCTCTGTATGAGAGAAATGTGATTGTCATTTCACAAAACACAGAGCACATTAGGTTTGATGAGGTTTTATATTTCCACATTTTTGGCAAAAGCATTCACACAGTTAATGTGTTTAGTTTTAAAAACACAATTATTTCTTCTAGTGTAATGAAGATGATATTTAAATTAGTCCTGAAAGCTTTAAGATTTGTATTTATGGGAAAAGAGCATAATTCTAAATTGCTTATGTAAATATGTTTAGAGGCACTCTGTACACATTTTCAAATGTGATTCATTTCAAACAATACACTTAATTTGTTGCCAACTCAAATACAAATAAATTTGATCTTGTAATATTTCAAAAAGATCCCTTTTTCAGGTTTGAGATGATTACATGTTTATAACTGGAGCAGGTCCCAATTTACATACATAATTTAAAGAATAAAAATCTATTATACATGTTAGTAGGAAGAATTGTAGAAGTGCTTTTAGTGTATTTTAAGTAAGTTTTATTTTTTTGTTGTTGTTGTTGAATAAGGATATTCAGATCTGCTCTTTCACTGTAGTTGTTAATTATCTGGGAAAACCTTATTGATAGGTATTACTGCTGTAGTAAGCTTAGGTTTCTAGTTTGAGTGATGCAGGTAACCAGTAAAAGAATTCACACATGCCATGGTGTTTATCTTCTGGACAGAGTTGGTGAACCTGGAGTGTTTAGTGCATGGGGAAATGTTCTGCTGATGGTTAGCTAGGTATTTATAAATTCTTAAGTGATGTCTTTCTTGTGTACTTTTCTTAAAAACATGGCTGAATAAAGGAGACCTTATTGTTTGAGAGCACAAACAATTGAGACACAATAAAGGAGACCTTATTGTGTCTGCTACTTATGAAAGTTGCAAGGTATCTAACTGCTTTAATCCTTAACTTCCTAATCTGTAAAATCAAAATAGTGACAGCTATTTATAGAATTATTTGGGAATCATATGAGAAAAGGGATGTGAAAAAGCTGGTACAAGGTCTAGGAGCCTGGAGGCTCAATGGTCCCCCTTCTTCCCCCAAATTCCAATGTCGCATCTTCTTAGGTGACTTCCGGCTTCTGGTTCTCTCTTGCTCCTCTCAGCCTGAACCTGCAGCTACACAAAATGACCTCTTCCTGGAGATGTCTCTGGTTCTACCTTAGACCAAAATTTCAATGAATGGTGTTTAACTTTCTGAGTAGATTCATAGACATCATTATATTTCCAAACCAACTTGGGGAAGGGGAATCTTGTTATTATATAATATATCTAATGTAGGAGAACAAATTTCCTCACAGTGTAACCATCCATCAACTTACACTTTCTTCACAAACTTACCTTATCCACTGGCTTTCTAGGAAAGAATGTCTTTAACTTAAATTCAGATGTAAAGATGTATTTGTGTGGGGGAGGAAGGGGGAATCGGTGATATATCAATTTAGGCTATTTCTTGAAAGATAGCCATTCTAGTTGAATCTCTTAGTTCCCCAAAAGAAGGGTGGTGTGGGTACAGATCCAGAGTATAGGTTTCACAACTTTAGCAATGGTTGTATAATTTCTACAAATCCTAATGTTCTATATTTTCTGTGACTAGATAGGAATACTCTATCTTTATCTGCTATAATTACAGCAATAACCAGAAAGTTGATCATTAAAAGTTGTTCACTAACGGAACACAAAGGTAAAAACTGCTACTACTTACCATTTGAAAATAATCATCAGCAAGGAAGTATAAATGAAATAGATACTTACCATAGTTTCAATAGTTAATTAGTCATAGACTTTAGCAAAAGGTAGTCAGACTAAATTAGTGGCTAATTGAATTTTCAGTTGTCACAGAAATTTGAAATAAAGTAGTATTCATTGCTTAATGACAAGTGATCTAATATAATAAAATGCTGCACTTATTTTTAAGAGTTTCTAAACGTAAAATAAAGGAAATAGGTGAAAGTATTTGAACTCTTAAGTATTTCTTCCTAGATAATGAAGGCTATTGTTTTCAGTGCATTTAGAAACAAATCTGATTTTTCTAATTACTAAATATGGTTTTCCCATGCTAATAACAACTCTGTATGTTTCATGGAAAACTTCATAAAAGAAAAATCAGAAATTTTACATGCTTCTTGACAGAAGAAGAGTCTGTGCATAGTAATTCCGTAAAAGACAGGGCTAAAAAGAATCCTAAAAGGATCTTCCACCCCAGTTCCCTCATTTCTGGGACCCTATAAGGCATCAACAGAAAAGGATTCATATTTGCCAGTTAAATGTGAGCCAAGAGACCCATATATATGTATAATAGATATTATAGATATATATATTAGATATTGTATATATGTGTTCGATCCCTGGGTTGGGAAGATCCCCTGGAGAAGGAAATGGTAACCCACTCTAGTATTCTTGCCTGGAGAATCCCATGGATGGAGAAGCCTGGTAGGCTACAGTCCACAGGGTCGCAAAGGCAGACACGACTGAGTGACTTCATTATACTATACTGCTGCTAAGTCACTTCAGTCGTGTCCGACTCTGTGTGACCCCATAGACAGCAGCCTACAAGGCTCCCCTGTCCCTGGGATTCTCCAGGCAAGAACACTGGAGTGGGTTGCCATTTCCTTCTCCAATGCATGAAAGTGAAAAGAGAAAATGAAGTTGCTCAGTCGTGTCCGACTCTTAGCGACCTCATGGACTGCAGCCTACCAGGCTCCTCCATCCATGGGATTTTCCAGGCAAGAGTACTGGAGTGGGGTGCCATTGCCTTCTCTGATAGGTTCATGAGGTGTCACAAATGTACCACTCTGAGAGGAATGTTGGCAGTAGGGGAGGCTATGGATGTGTTGTGGGCACAGGGTATATGGGAAGTCTCTGTACCTTCCACTCAATTTTGCTGTCAATCCCAAACTGCTTTAAAGGTGAAATCTAACTGAAAAAAGACAGTTACAAAGTAGATACCCTCAAATCTAATGTCTTAGACCTAAATTAAGGGGTGGGATGAAAGGGAATGGTATAAAGTTGAAAATAAATTGTGGTGTATCCTGGGGTGCTATAATGATTGAAGTTACACAATTCTGTTTAAGGGTCAGAAAGAAAAAAAAAAAAACAGAAATGTTTTAGGAAAAGAATCCCAGAAAGAAACTGAATAGCATAAAAAATTATCAGTATAAATATAAGATCTGCAACTTACTACACAGAGGCAACCCTAATTCCTATGTTCCAGAAAAACTTGAGCACATGCACGCTAACTGTTCTCTTTCAGGGGTTTTAGGTTCTTTTTTTTTTTTTTTTTGAGATTCTCTCTCAGTGCCTGCACTGTATTACACGTTGGCTGAAACATATATCTGAGGTGCAAATTTCCTACTTTGAAACCTCATGGAATAATCTCTAGGAATCGAAAAACAATGCATCCAACACACTTTTAATTGAACACCTGATATGTTCCAGATACTGTTATGTCCTAGAACCTGTTATGTTCTAGGTGGTGGGGATATACTAGTAAACAAAATAAAAATGTTTATTTTCTTGGAGTTTGCATTCAGGTTAAGAGAAAAATACAAACATATTGCTAGCTAAGATTATATTTGTTGTTGTTTAGTTGCTAAGTTGTGTCCAACTCTTTTGTGCCTCCATGCACTGCACTCTGCAAAGCTCCTCTGTCTGTGGGATTCTCCAGGCAAGAATACTGGAGTGGGTTGCCATTTCCTTCTCCAGGGGATCTCCCTGACTCAGGGATCGAACCCATGTCTCCTGCTTGCAAGCAGATTCTTTACCAAAGAGCCACCTGGGAAACCCAAGATTACAGTACATATGAGCTAAGAGTAATAAAGAAGCAGGAGAAGAAGCTAAAGAGTGAGAGGGAGGGAGATGATTGCCCTTTGACATCGGTTAGTGAGGAGACTTTAGTGAATGAAGGAGTTTTGTGCATACTGGGAGGAAAAGCACTTCAGGTATAAGGAGGAGCAGAAAATGTTTGATAGGTCAGAAAATATCAAGGAGGCCGGAGTGGCTGAAATAGAGAGGAGGTCAGATCATCCAGGACCCAGTGGTCAGATCATCCAGGACCTTGTAGAACTATATTATCTTTTACTGCAGAGCACACACACTAAAACCAGGCGGTTTAACACAGCAATCAGTATTTCTCAGACTTCGGTGGGTTCACTGGGCAATTCTTCTGCTCTTGCCTGGGCTCCCTCAAAAGCTGAAGTCATCTGACAGCTCTGTTGGAGCTTATGGTCTAGGATGTCCTTAGGAAACATGGTTTTCCACTTTAGCCTTCTTCACATGGTGGCATAAGTGTTCCAAGGAGGTGAGAGTGGGAGCTTTAGACCTCTAGATCCAGGTTCAGAGCTTGTTCAGAGTCCTTTCTGACACATTCTAAAGATCAAAGGAAGCCCCCAGGCCAGCCCAGATTCAGGGAGTGGGGAAGGAGACTCTGCCTTTTCATAAGATGAGGAGCAAAGTATCTGTGGCTATTGAAACACCACCTCACAGGCGGTGGCTCAGATAGTAAAGAATCTGCCTGCCATGCAGGAGACCTGGATTCAATCCCTGGGTTGGGAAGATCCCATGGAGAAGGGAATGGCAACCCACTCCAGTATTCTTGCCTGGAGAATTCCTTGGACAGAGGAGCCTGGCAGGCTACAGTCTATTGGTTCACAGAGTTGGGAATGACTTGAGCAACTAGCACTTTCACTTTGACAGGCTGTAGAAAAAGTTTAGAACTGCTTTGCAAGTGTCTTGAGAAGTGATGGGAGGGTTCTGAGTAGAGAAGTCATCTGAACAGACTTGTTTTTCAAAGATAACACTAGCTTCACATGCAGAACAAACAGAAGACAACTTAGTAGGCTAATGTTGAAGAGCATTGCTCCATCAGTTTTTAATATAAAACCTACAGAAGGGCTTCTCTGATAGCTCAGTTGGTAAAGAATCCACCTGCAATGCAGAAGACACTGGTTCAATTCCTGGGTTGAGAAGATGCGTTGGACAAGGGATAGGATACCCACCCCAATATTCTTGGGCTTTCCTTATGGCTCAGCTGGTAAAGAATCTGCCTGCAATGCAGGAAACGTGGGTATGATCCCTGGATTGGGAAGATCTCCTGGAGAAGGGAAACCCACTTCAGTATTCTGGCCTGGAGAATTCCATGGACTGCGTAGTCCATGGGATAGCAAAGAGTCAGACACGACTGAGTGACTTTAACTTTCACTTTTCAAACCTGCAGAAAGAACCAGCAGCTTTTAATAGAGCTGCTGTAGTCATATTCCATGGGTTTTCTCTTGGTTCAACTTTCTACAAAGTAGTGAAAATCAGGACATAAAATTAAAGTTTTCTTTTCCAGAAAAAGGCAATGACCTTTATGTGCTATATTTTTACTTTCATTTATCTTTAGTTCAATTTAGTTTTCAACATTCAAAATCATGAGCTTTTACATAAAGTCTATTACTGGCTTTTCTTGAAAAAATAAGTATAGAAATTACATTAAATTCTCCATGCTGCACAGAGACTTTGAGAGAGTCATGATATTCTTGTTTTAAATGACAAACAAGACATTTATGTCTTTTTCAAAGAACTCTGAGCACTATAACAATACTCTGGAGTGGAAACAGCCATTTACATTGTCAACTGTAGGAATTCTTGAGGTCCTGTGCACATTTCATGGATGTCCTTATATTATGCATGCTAAACCTGTGTGTAGATTCTAAGTTAAACCTTGCTTTCATCTTCTGATTTTGTCTTCATTTTTTTTTTGTTCTCATTATGTAGTCTTCCATACTGTAAGTACAGGTGAGAAGGCTGTATATGGAATGAATTTAAATAAAAGACTGAACAGAAGAAGGCCAATAGGGATGTTGGTTAGGAGAAGAGAGAGAACCAAGTTTGAGAATTTCCACTGCCCCAAGAGGGAAAATCTTAGAGCTTAAAGGCATTTAATGATCATCTACTTCAGTTTCCTCTTTAATAGTCAAGAAATGAGCCTTACAGATGTCCCATCCTTGGAGGCCTGTGGGCAAAATGCAGCCTGCAGGTAAGTTTATTTTGCCTTCAATGCATTTTATTATTAGTTAAATTTGGCTTTACTGTTCAAAAATCAAGAGCTTTCACATCAATCTGTATTTCTGGATTATCTTGGAGAATCATATTATCTTATAATACCAGATTTTTCACAGCCTTCCCCTACCAAGCCTGCCTCAGTCATTTCCAATCCTACTTGAACTTTGGTGACATTTTATTGTAACCTCTGGGCGACACAAAACTTAGTGGCAGAGACAAAGCCAGAAGCAAGCTCTAAACCTTGTTCCTTCTGATTTATTCTTCTTGCCATTCTTTGCAATTCCAGTTTTACTGATTTTTTTTTTTCAGATAATAAATATCCATTAAAATCCTATTTTCTTATCCAAATTAGATAAAGATATTTGTGGATATTACATCTTAATAAAGCCACTCCACCCCCTTTAATTAAAAAAAAAAAAGTCTATAACTCACTCAACAATAGGCATGCCATTTTAGAGTCAGGATCTTGAGGGATCATCAGCAGACAGCGAAAGGGCAGAGTGATTCCTTCCATCCTGAGGTACATGGTGAGAGTGACTCCAGCTGAAAAGAAGTCATTAAGAAACTCCTAATAACCATATCTTGTACCTTCTCACTTCAGAGTCTACTCACTAGAAAGCATCACATATTATAGCCTTTAATTAATATGTTATAAAAAATTTGCCTTCTGTGTGTCGAGTGAGGCATACAGTGAAATAAGATTTCCACTGCCAGACAACAAATTAAACCAAAACTATCCATACAGAGTCTTACTCAGCTTCTAGAAATATGCATTAGATACATTCAAGTTGGTAAATTCAGCTAAAGTAGTGTATTCATGACAGCATTCATTGTTAACTTTGTCTTTTCTGAAAAACAGACCAAATACTAGAATATGGTTTCACATAATATCCTTAAATATATTTATGTAGAATGCTTGCTGCTTTTTAAAAACGTTTTTTCAACTAAATGTTTACTTATCCTCACCATGACCACTGTGCATGTCACAGGATGGTTTATAATTAATAGCTTTGTGGCTTTGGGGCTTTTTAAAGAAAACAACTCAAGGAGCTACTTCAGATATCATGGACAGGGAATGTGCGAAACAGCACATCCCATACACTGTAACTGACGTAATTAATGGCCAATTTCTGTACATTTCACATATGTATGACGTGATCAGCATACCTCTGTACTCTCAGCAGAAGATTATCTCCAGATTTTTCCAGAAAAGTCACTAGGTAGTACTTTAAAACCATTAAAGCCATATTATTGACTGAAGAGAATAGCAAGTTCTGTAATAAGAGTGAGGATTCTGGCCAAAATGTTTGTCAGTTCATTGAAATTCATATCCCTGTAAACATTGAAATTCATATCCCTGTAAATGATAGAGTTAAAACATTCATCTTTGACTGTCTTACTATAATTGAAGGCACTAACAGTTTATAAGCACCATTCTCTGAGGATGTCTAAGCTGCATTTAGATAATTACTTTTTGCTTTGACATCTTATTTGGCATATAATCAAACTATTGCTCTGGAGACCGTGTCCTGAAGCTTTCCATGGTTATATTTACTGTCCTGCTAAGTATGAAGCTTATGGACTTCTGTACTCTGTCTCTTCCTCTAAGTTACTGGTTATTAAATTGATTTATATCTGATTAGTAAGATCATATCCTTACCATAAGTCTTCCAGTAAATTCTAGACTATTTTGGACTGCATGGAAGTGTCCAGGAGTATAAAAAAAAGGTAAATGAGATCAAATTCCTTCAAAGGAAGATGCTTGTGTTCCTCTGTGTATTAAAATCTAACACATCTGCCTTTTAAATCTGGCCTCCATTAAACTCTCCTCCTGCCAAACTGGCCCACCAGCAGGGTCTGTTCATACCTTCAGCTTTCCTGATTTCTTATTCTATTTGAATCCCCAATCCTATCTTCCCTATCAACTTTTACTCAGCTTTTGGGACTTGCCTTCCTCACATCTTGGTTATAAGACCTGCTTTTGGAAAAACCGAGCTTATGTCTCCAGAGTCTATTCCAGGCCCTGAGCCAAGCCCCAAGGCTCTGAGGATGGCAGCACCTGGGGCCCTGTTCTCAGGGCACTGCTGTCCGAGGGGAGAGACCGTGGCCACACTGGGCATCCAGTGCTTTGACAGAGGAGTTCCCAGAGGGCTGTGTGTGCTCAGAGAGGGACCCTGACTCCAAAGATGGCAAATGGAAGTACAGCTGGATCATCAGAGGTCACCCGAGGAAGAGGCATGCAGAGAGAGATGATCATAGCAGACTGTGAGAAGGGCGCAGAGGCTCAGAGAAATGAGGATAGGATACTCTTGGGCTAGTCTAGATCCTGAAGTGGGAGAGAACAGCGGTGGAGATGCAGTCAGAGAGGTGAGCTGGGGAAGAATTTAAGGGTCCCATCTCATATGTGAAGGAGTTTGGCTTTTATACTGAGTTATCAGGAAGCACAAAACTGACAAGATCATCCCTAAGGTTTCTTACAGTTTTGAAGACCGTAATTCTCTGATCCCAACTCTCTTCTACTTAACACACTTGCCCAAAACTAACTTGAATGGCATAGTGTCCTTATTTATGTCATATCCCTTATAATGGGCTTTGCGTATTATAGGTGATTAAAAATAGCTTATCAGTTTTATTTTATTTTACAGTTATACTCTGGGAGGCAGAAAACTATATCTTATCTGCAGTTTTATCTATATATGCCCAGTACTACAAATATTAAATGAGTGAATGGAAGATACAGGCAGTGCCCCAGCCTGAATCTATGTCATCTTCCTTTCAGTAGCCCCAGGGTTTAAGAGGGCTTCCCTGGTGGCTCAGAAAGTCAAAGAATTCTCTTGTAATTCAAGTGACCCAGGTTGGGAAGATTCCCTGGAGAAGGAAATGGCAACCCACTCCAGTACTCTTGCCTGGAGAATCCCATGGACAGAGGAGCCTGGCGGGTTATAGTCCATGGGGTCACAAAGAGTCCGACACAACTGGGTGACTATCCACAATGATGAAGGTTTAGAAGCCTAAATGAAAACATGTTTCCTTTACTTTTTGCTGAAGGCCTAGGAGGTCCCAGGACTGGGACATACAACGTTGACTGCGACAGTTACAGTCGCTGCCCTCATGGATTCTTCATTCTACATTTTCCCTTGCCTTTCTGCCCTTATCCATGTAATTACCAGGGTTCAGCAAAATTAGCCACCCCTCCAACATAAATCTCCATAAATGGAAAAGGAAATGACAACCCACTCCAGTATTCTTGTCTGGAAAATCCCATGGACAGAGGAACCTAGCAGGCAAAAGAGGAACCATGGGGTCACAAAAGAGTCGGACATGACACCTGACTTAGTGACTAAACAAACTCACATAAATCATGGGAAATAGTTTAACAGGATCTGGAGCCCTGCTTGGAATTAAATTATTCTTTATGTTTCTGTTTTATTGCTGCTTCCACATATTTTGCTGTAGTGGAAAGATCATGGGATGACATGTCAAACAGACTAGATTTGAATTTTCATTCTGCCATTAATATGTATATAATTTTTGCATAGTCTGCCTTCTCTAATCTTGTTTATCCAACAGAAAAACTGAGCTCACTAGGACAACACATGGTATTTGTTGGATGCACAGTAGATGCCAGTTTCCTATTCTTCTGTTTGATTTTTTTTTTTATAAGGACATTGATTTCATCATGAAGCAGAGTGATGAGAAGAACTTGCACTAAAGCATTTGAGGTTCTCCTGGTGTCAGATGTCAGAGTAGCACAAAATCATTTTAGGCCTATGCCACTTGAGGACAACAGTGGGAAATGCCAGACTGGTCAAAGCAAATGGATAATAAGAATAGAAGTTTTATATCTTATCAATGTGCATATTAAATGTCTTATAATAACCCTAAGAATCTGATAGCATTCATCTCCATTTCACACATGAGAAACGTGAGGCTCACTTGCCCCAAATTCATGCATAAGCTGAGCTTCGACTCAAAGTAAATTCATGCATAAGCTGAGCTTCGACTCAAAGTACATTCACCATCAATCAACCAAGCCTTTTCTTCCAAGCTACAACATATGGACACTGTCAATTATGAAAAAAGTAAAGTACTGCTGTCCAAGTTATGGCCTACCACTGATTGTAAGATCTAAAAGGCAGAGACCTATTTTTAAAAGTCTAAGAAAAATATCAGGAAAAGTGTGCAGTTACAGCTATATTCAGAAGCATAAGTCATTAATTTTGTGTGTGTTAGTTAAGTTCTAGCCAAGAAAACTTACTGAACAGTTGGGCTGAAAGGCACTGAGCAGAGCAGTAACTCCGTCAAAATGTTCCCCTGGACACTTGATACGCTTCTCTAGAAACATTGCAATACTGTGTATTACAAAACATTTCCATTCTCATGTGTTTATGTATGTCATGTATAATACATGACATGTCATATATGTAGGTTCAGACTATTGTTTTATATCTTATATAAAATGTTTTATATCTTAAAAACTATTAGTTTTTAAGACCCCTGCTCACTGCTTTCCTTGTTCCCTGGATTTCAGGTTCTACCATGTTTCTCTGTCCACAGTGTCAGTTTGTGTTCTAACCTGATCTGGAATTGCCCTGACTGATCAGTAAGAAGTGAGATTAATTCACTCTACAGTTATTATTAATAACAGCCAAAAAAAAAAAAAACAACAGTGTGTTTCTTCCAAGCACACATGCATGCTCAGGCCCTCATTCATGGCCAACTCTTTGAGACCCCATGGACTGTACTCTGCCAAGCTCCTCTGTCCATGGGATTTTTCCAGGCAAGTATGCTGGAGTGGGTTGCCATTTCATCCTCCAGGGTTCAAACCTGAGTCTACTACATTAGAGGCGGATTCCTTTACCACTGAGCCACCTGGGAAGCCCTTCTTCTAAGCATGCTTGGAACCAATGGAGAAAAATTGTTCAGGAGTGAGAGCTGGTGCATCAGGCATAACATGAGGTTCTGGTGTCATTAGAAGTAAAGGCATGTTTGGACAGGTAGTAGAATATCCCATGAACAATTACTCTATTATAAAGGAAGAGACGAGGCAGAAATTACTGATGAAATTTTGCTAACTGTGTGTGTGAGGAAGAGGGGTGAAGAAACTAGATTTGTGAAAGTGCACAAAGAGTGGATTGATCTCATTGTTCTCAAGTCCTAAGGGAAAAAATGCACATTTTTTTTTAACAGCAACTAGGTATAAACATAAATTTTGAGATAGCAATGTTTGTGTCTGTTTTAAAAGTATGTGTGTGTGCGTGTGTGCACGTGCGCTTGCTCAGTTGTGTCTAACTCTTTGTGACCCTGTGGTCTGTATTCCACCAGTCTCCTCTGTCCATGGAATTGTCCAGACAAGAGTACCAGAGTGGGCTGCCGTTTCCTCTTTCAGGGGATCTTCCTAACCCAGGGATCAAACCCATATCTCCTGCATTGGCAGGCAGATTTTTTTTACCACTGCACCAACTGGGAAGCCCCCAAACTACAAAATATTACAAAAATCTTCTCATGTGTTTCAGGTAACTTTTTCTATGCAAAAGCCTGGCTAGTTAGGAAAGTATTCCTACATCAGACAACTTGCTATACCCCAGCCTGCTGCCCAGTGTCTCCTTATCCCAGGACCTCTGGCTGGTGTGTCCTTGTGTGTTAGGGACTCTGGTCCCATCCAGCTACTGACTTCAGTTTCTCTGGATAGCTGCCTTCCCTACATCACCTGGCAGGAACTGTTTTCTCAGTTACCGCAAAGCGTTAAGTAAGTCCCAGAGCCTAAGAGGCATAATTGTGAAGTCAGTGAGAACCGAAACTCCAGGGCAGTGTTATCGAGGTGACAGTGACTTTAAATGATGCTGGAAAGTGCTTCGTCACAGCTATGCTGGAAGCCAGCAAATAGCTAATTGAGCCATCACTCTGTTAACAGGCAAAAGGCATCAATTTTCATTTACTCATCCTTGTGCTGCCTCACATTTAGAAACTCCTTGCAAACTCACATACTTAAGAGTGTAGGGAAAATAAAACGGCCAGGAACCTGAACATGTTGCTAGTCTCCTAGGGTCTTCCAAACCGCACGGCTCACAAGGCACACTGTTGCCAGTGTATCGTTTTGTTCATTGCCACCCTCTCCTCTTCTCATGGCCCCATTAACTATGTGGGGAAGCCCTGCAAACTCTCTGCGAGCTTTGACAGGCAGCCATTCACAGGGCCTCCTGTGACCATTCCAGCTTCTAGATGCAGAAAAAAGAGTTAGTTTTCTGTCAGCAGGATTCATTTACATTCCAACTGACAAGGTTTCGGTCTCAGAGTCTTTGTTTTATGCTATGGTGTCTGTTCAAATTAACAGTAAGCTCAGTTGTGCTCTTCTGACCAAGGGTCACATTCTCATCTGGTGACTTGTTCTGGGTGGGTGCAAATTGCATTATAACAAAGGCCACGGCTGTTAACTTGCTTTTACAAGAGAATATCAGAATCTCCTTTATGCATAAAACCATTGATGTGTACATTAATTTTACTTCATTGGCAGCCAGATCTACCTTTTTTTCCCCTTATTGTAGAGTAAAAGACTCTATACAAGAGTGTGGGACTCTTAGGAACTGAATATCTTATGTGATTTCTTTAAAAGATAATTCCCAGCATGACTTGGGAATTACTGTGGCTTCAGTTCAGGAGGCTTTGATTCTGTCTTGTGAGCTAATGACTCTATAAGATTCCAGGTGAGAATGTTAGTTGCTCAGTCATATCCTACTCTTTGTGATCCCATGGACTGTAGCCCACCAGGTTTCTCTGTCCATGGAATTCTCCAGGCAAGATAGTATCATAGTTTGTGCTGGCATGTTAAAAGTGAGTCTCTGCATTCCAGGCAGATATGTGGCAGGGAAATACCAATGGCCCTCACTGGTAGGGAAGTGGAATTGAATAGATAGACATGTGAATAAATCAATGGCCTCTGCAAATACTGATGTTTGTGAGACTTTAAGTCCTTCCAATGACAAAATCTACTATGAGGCTCAAATGTATAAATTGATCCATTTTTAAAAAACAAAATTATTTACAAATTAGCAAAAGAAAATTCTCAAGTTTAAAAAATTGATTTGTAATAAAAAAAAATACCGTAGGCCTAGAAACTTTTAGAATTTTAAAGTTCAAAGAAAATTATTTTCTAAATGATTTATTTTTGAAATTTTTACCTTTTTAATTCAATTCTATGCTGAAACATGTGAAAAAGTGAAAGTCAGTCCAACTCTTTGCGACCCCACCAGGATTCTCCATCCATGAATTTCTCCAGGCAAGAATATTGGAGTGGGTAGCCATCCCTTCTCCAGGGGATTTTCTTGACACAGGGATCAAACCCGGGTCTTTGCATTGCAGTCAGATTCTTTACCATCTGAGCCACCAGGGAAGCCCATGCTGAAATATATCATAGTGGCCAAATTTGCAAATGGGATATTTTATTTGGTAGGGACCAATTTCTGTCTATATATGGACTGATCTCTCCATCAACTAGGAGAGATATAGTTAAAGCTATATCATATCAAGAGTAAAGTTCATGGTTCAGAAGGAACTACTCTCTTGTTCATGAAAAAAAAAAAATGTAGTCACTCAGTCATGTCTGAATCTTTGCAACCCTGTGGACTCTAGCCTGTCAGACTCCTCTGTCCACAGCAAAATTACTGGAGTGGATTGCCATTCCCTTCTCCAGGGGACCTTCCCAACCCAGGGATTGAATCCAGGTGTCCTGAATTCCAAATAGATTCTTTACCATCTGAGTCACCAGGGAAGACTTCTCTTGCTCATGGCCATTAGTAAATGAGTCTCTTAGCTTGAGTTTGACAAATTTTTCAGCGCACATCAGGGAAACCCAGTCATTAAATTTATGTTCACATGGCAACTTTGGTGAAAAAGCAAGCACCATTTTCCTCATCTATCAATACATGGGAAATAACTAAACCACATGCTCTTACACCATTTGAGTTGAGTGGATTGGCGTGGCATTTGATGAATGGTGAACAAAAGTCATGTGTTCCATCTGTGTGCTGTAAAGAAGCTGTTGTGATTTTTTTTCCCCTTTCCTCTTGTAGTAGCTGGTTGCACAAGATGGGGCCATAAGGGTCGCAGTGCTGCAAAACTGAAGGAATTTGGTTGCCTCTGGGATTGAGTGGGAGAACCACCTTTGCCAGCCAGCTATATCATCTTGGGCTATTAGATGAATGAGAAATATTAGTTTCCTATTCTGTTTGAATTATTACATGTCTTGGAATGTGTCCTATGTATTATACCAGACATTTTAATACCTATTTTCTCATTTAATCTTCAGATAGTTATGAACATAAATATTATTCCCAGTTTCTGAATGACTAGAGATTGACAGTTGTTATAGGGCAACTAAGAATCAGCACTAGAATCTTAATTTGTTATTGCTTATAACAGTTTTGACACCCTAACCTTTGGGAATTAAAATCTGAAAATCCTCCTAAGTTTGTAATTAGAATCTTATATAATGTTTATTGTTTAAAACTTTCATGAACTACTGGCTGGGTTTACTAAGTGTTTTACTAAGTGACTTCCTTTAACAGGAAGTAATAAATTTTAAAAAATCTCCCATCAATCATACTACCTTAAGAAATTCTTTATATAGTTTGCAACCAAGTGTCTTTATATTCCACAGAATTTTCAAAATGTTTGACTGTGACCATTAAAGGGCATATTTTAACTAAATTTCTTTTGTTCTAGTCTTTTCTAAACTCTGTAACCATGAAGCTAGCAGATTTGGTCAAGCTGGAGCCATGAGAATGAAAATCTACAGATCATCAGGTGATTGAATGCTCCAAAATAGACAAATAGGCCTTTTTGTTTTTAAAGGATTTGTTTGGTGCACACGCCTATATCACTTTATATTAGATGTTAGGTTAGATTTCTGCAGTATTTGCCTACCTAATTGAGAGGGTAACAGGCAGGAAGGCTAGGAATCTCCAAAGGGAGGAAACAGGCTGCAAGTGTCAAGCTGTCAAGTGGTAGGAGGAAACAAAGTACAAGTGTCAGATTTTTTCCCTTCTCTATACAAATTTAAAAGGAGGTTTCTCTTAAAATTTTGTGTTGCCTTGATGACACCTGGCTCCACCTGAACTTAACTTTTCTCAAACCTTGAGCTAACCAATGCATTTTTCCAATGGAAATGGTTTTCTTAAGCTGTGTTAATGAACTATGTATTTACCCTAGACTCTGTCTTTCTTCAAGTCAGTTCGCTTAAGACTCAGAACCCATAAGGGCTCAACAAACCAGTGTGTTTTACTCACACATTGTTCTCCTAATCTATGTTAATGAAACTATATATTTACTTGGAAAACTGCCTTTCTTCAAGGTTCATGTCAATCATTTTATTGCCTGGATGACTCACCTGGTACCAGTGTTGAGTGTTCATCTCAAAATGTGTGTTGTGGGTGAGGGGCCTGGTGCCACTCTGAGTTTTGAGATATCTCCTTTCTCGAATTAACAGCTTGCTGATAAAGAAAGTGAAGTAGCTCAGTCATGTCAGACTCTTTGTGACCCCATGGACTGTAGCCTACCAGGCTTCTCCATCCATGAGATTTTCCAGGCAAGAATACTGGAGTGGGTTGCCATTTCCTTCTCCAGGAGATCTTCCCAACCCAGGAATTGAACCTAGGTCTCCTGCATTGTAGGCAGACACTTTACTGTCTGAGCCACCAGGGAAGTCCAATAGGTATATAACATACTGCTAAAGGCTGTCAGAGGGGCACTCTCTGCCCCCTTCTTGTGTCTATGTCAGAAGCTTTCTCTATCTCTTTTATACTTTAATAAAACTTTATTATACAAAAGCTCTGAGTGATCAAGACTTGTCACTGGCCTTGGATTGAATTCCTCTCCTCCAGAGGCCAAGAATCCTGTTGTCTTTCACAGCTCAGCAACAACTTTTTATAACGACAATTTTATCTTCTAATCACAAGACATTTTTGCTATGGGGAAAATCTTCCTCTTCATCTCTCATTCCCTGTAGTCCAGTGAGCTGACCTTCCTGGTACTCCAGCCTCTACAGGTCTCATGAGTTTGTGGTTGAGTTGAGGGCTCATGAACTAAGTCTGGCTATTAAGTGTTTCCCATCCCATTAGCTATGGTGACTGGCTCAGCAAGAGCCAGCAATCTTGGTTGATCCAGATGTACACAACCTGGGACTTTGTTGTTACTACTGGGAGGTGCCAGCTCTCCCTTTCTGCCAGACTATAAGCCTGGGGCCTACCATGTGAAGAGTGATTGCCTGCAAGCAGTTGGTCCAGAGGAAATGGGAATAAAAGATAACTAGAGAGAGACCAAGCCCTGATGGCAATATCTGTACCCTTGTTTGCAGCCAAGGTGATCCCTTAGCCATGTTGAATTGGATTCTTGGAACTTTGGATTGAAATGGTCTTCTTCAGTAAACATACTTAAAATCTGAAAAGAATATAAGCAAATGCTGTGTACATAATTTTATTTCATATATCAAAACTATATTTCTCAGTGCTTATCATAAATACTTTAATTCCTACAAAATAACTTCCCCAAAGGAGATGGAAGACTTACAAAAGCTGGAAATAGTCCAATAGGATTTCTTTAGATAATTTTTTGTAGCAACTCTTGAGACTGTCCATTTCTAATCATCAGGGAATTGTGTCTTCTCTAGAACTATTTTATCTCTGATTTTACCATACTTTAAAAATCTGTATCACATGTATATAACCCACAATTCTGTAGCTGTTGATTTGGGAAGTGGCAATATTTAAATGTCTCTATAAAAATGCAGATACTATGAAAGATTTTTGTCGAAATAAGTTTATAATAGATTCACAGAAATATCTACACAGTTTAACATCGCATGTTTTAATATGCCTGGTTGAACTGCAACATCCTGCACATCACTGAAGAAATGAAAAGAAAACCAGCCCCTTCTGGGTGTTTCAAAATGCTTAATACTTTTAAACCAGCTTCATTTTATTCAAGTAAAAAAGTTGGCTGCAGGCATGAACTTAATTACATTTTTTTTAACCATTCAAGACTTAGGAAACCATAGAAAATCAGCATTGCAACACTGCATATTTTACTTCATAAACAAAGATGCATATATAAAAGATACAATATTTTATAAGCCTAATTGCTATGAAAACATAATACTTTTAAAAATAACATTAAATAAACACTAGGTACACTGTTAAAATCTTTTTAGGATAATCCTAACTAAATATATGAGAAACATGTCTGGACTTCTTTTTATACAGATTAAGGATAAAAGAAGAAAAATTTGCATTTAAGAATGTAAAATATAGAATAAAGCTTTGGAAAAATTCCAATTTCTTAACTATGATTGTCTTAAAGATGTTCAGTTAGATATTTGCTACCCTAAGTTAAAGTGGCTATAATACCTTGACTTTATACATGATTTTCTGAGTCAAATATCATTATATATAAAATAGTCTACAAGTAATTTCCAAGATAGAAGATTCTGGAATCACACAAACATATTTTAAGTTAATTCAAAAAAGTCAAACAAATTACTGATTTAATCAAAACTTACAATAACTTTAACCATGTAATTGCAAGAGGCTGAAATGTACTCAAAATAATCTTCAATGGAAGAGTTTAACAGCACATTAAACCCAGCTGAAGATAAGATTATAGATCTGAAAAATCAGAGTAAAGTATCCTAAATACAGCACAGAGAAGAGATAGCAATGATGTTGTGAAACAGAGGAGAGATTATAGATTGAGAAGATCTAATATACATTTAAGCAGAACTTAAGAAGAGGAAAATGTAAGCAGACAAGATATTTGAAAATGTAATACCTGAGGGTATTCTAGAACTGATGAAAGACACTAATCAAAAGATTCAAAAAGACCAGTAAGTTCTAAGCAATATTAAAAAAGAAATTCTATACTGAGAATGTATCGTGAAATTTCAAAACAGAGTTTAAAGGTGGCCTTTTGTGTTAAGTTGCTCACTCGTGAATAGCTCTTTGCAACCCAATGGAATATAGCTCACCCGGCTCCTCTGTCCATGGGGAGTCTCCAAGCAAGAATACTGGAGTGGGTTGCCATGCCCTCCTCCAGGAGATCTTTCCAACCCACAGATTGAACCCAGCTGTCCTACAATGCAGGCAGATTCTTTACCATCTGAGCCACCAAGGAAGGTGGCCTGAGGAAGGGGTATCATATATCTGATTACTTCTAAGATATCTATGTCATATGATCATCCAGCCAAGGATCAGATACTTTCTAAATTCCAAGACTGACCATTTATTCTCTGGTGGTTCAGATGGTAAAGAATCTGCCTGCAATGCAGAAGACGGGGTTCAGTCCCCAGGTTAGGAAGATCCATTGGAGAAGAGAATGGCAACCCACTCCAGTATTCTTGCCTGGAGAATCTCATGGACAGAGGAGAGCCCTATGGTATAGTCCATGGGGTCACAAACAGTTGGACATGACTGAGCGACTAAGATTTTCACTTTCACTGTTAATACTGTGGGATAACGTAGACCAAGTCTAGGCTTTCTTCATGAGGTAATCTGTTAGATGTGTGAAGATTAATCACTTTCCCATCGTTTTTTTTTTTTTTTTTTCACTTAAAATTGTTCAGTCATCTTACAAATGGCCTAGTTTTAAGGGTTTGCATCAATCTGTCATTGTCTTTAAGCTCAATATTCTATATATGTCTTTTCAGCTCCCAGAACACTAACTTCTCAGCAAGATCTTATTAGGAATAGGGTACAGGGGGTGATCACCTTTGCACTTACCACTTTACTTCTATTAAAGCCACCTTGAAAGGTCAGCAGTTTTGTGGTAACCACTTAACACTTGGAATTCACATTTAGGTCACAGATGTTTAAAGATTATGAGTGCTTTCCACAAATGTTACTAAGTCATTCCTTCTGGCCTTTGGAGTTCTCTTTGGGGACACAATTGAAACTAAATTAATCTCTGTCAACTGTCATTTTGTTATATTTAATCTTGATTAACATAAACCACTTTGGATTTCAGTCCCCTGTAATGAATCAAACAATATTTTCCACACAGGATCTAAAGACTATAGCTCAGTACTCAGCATATACATATCATTACTGATTAAATCTGTGTTCCTGTCACTCTGCCAGTTGATTTTCATAATGCCATTTCACTACCATGTATGATAAGTAATGACTTTATACATGTGGAAAGTGGAGCTTGCGATGACTAAGAATATACCCAGTAAAAGGTAGACCTGGACTGACAGTCACCACCACACCCCTTCTAACATATATTCTGTCATCCCACTGCTTTGCTATTTCTCTCAGTTTTGCAGTGAATTTATTTGATACCAAAGACTTCAATCCTTGTCCAAGTTGTTACTTTTGCAATTCCCCAAATTAACATCAAGACCCTAACCTCTTCCATTTTGCTACTATATATTACAATAAATCCTTCCAGGTCTAAACATGACATTCTGCTATATGAAGGGATGTCTTCATGTAAAGCATAGCTGAATTATTTCACCATGTTCTTGCTAATAACTAATAACATTAAAAATCTTCTCTAGGATTTAGGTCTTGTTGATAGTTGAAGTTTACTCTTCTTTAGGATCCTTTGAAAATTTCTATAATCCCACAACACTGTCAACTGAAACAAAGCTTAAAGCAGTATAGTAGACAAAAATGATACATTTCAGTCTCTTAAAACAACTAGTTAAGACAGTATATGTAAATTAACCAAGGGAATACAGGATTTTCAAAATCAGTGTTTTTAATATGTAGCAAAGCTTGACCTATAAAAATGATCAATTTAATTATTATTTCATCTTAATAAGGATGGTTTAATAATTAATAAATCAGAGAGTGGGCTTCCCTAGTGGCTCAGATTGTAAAGAATCTGCCTGCAATGCAGGAGACCTGGATTCAGTTCCTGAGTCAGGAAGATCCCCTGGAGAAGGGAATGTCTACTCACTCTGGTATTCTTGCTTGGAGAATCCCATGGACATGGGAGCTTGGCAGATTACTGTCCATGGGGTCACAAAGGGTCAAACACAACTGAGCAACTAAGCATGCACACATAGATACAACCTATTAAAAATGAAATTCCAAGGTTGACATCTATTAGTTCCACAGCATCATTCATTCAAAGTTTTGAATAGATTACCATGTATTATAATATGTCATTTTCTAATGTTCATCTTTGAAATGCAACTAGCACTCAAAATGGGCATGCTCAGCCTTGGTATAATTTTTTACTCTTTAACACTGATTAGAGTTGTGTGTGCGTGTTCCAATTTGTGTGGGTAATTTCTTGGTATAGGTATAAATTTCTCCCAGGCAACTATTTGTAGAAAATTCATGAAAGAAGGGGAAGAGGCTGGTAATTTGGACAGGTGCTTATTATACGATTAGAGAAAGGAGATTCTTTCTAAAATAGTGTTATTCAGTATTTTTAGGTGAAGAGGGAAAGTGAAGAGAAGAACAAAGGAGTAAGAGAGAAGAGAGGTTTCTGAGTTAGGAGGTTTTGTTTATCTGTTATTGAGGAGGACACAGCAACCCACTGCAGTATTCTTACCTGGAGAAACCCATAGACAGAGCAGAAGCCTGATTGGCTACAGTCTATGGTATGACAAAGAGCTGGACATGACTGAAGCAACTTAGCACATGTGCATGCACATACCTGTTATTAAGAAGTAAAGCAAAGCAAGCATTTGTAAATAGTCATTGTCACTACCCGCTTAATTTCCACTGGGACCAAATAAATGTGTATAAGGCATTCAAGATGCAACGTTCCTTTAGGAACAAACACTCATCCATAAAAGAGCAGCAGGGTCACACTGCATCAGAGAATGTACTCTATGTCAGGATAACTGGTCATTCTAGTTCTTTTCTTTTTGTTACAAGTACAATCTCTAGATTTAGACCATAAAGGTTTAATTTAGTGTAAATTATTATTGCCTTTTATAATGAGTCATTTATAAAGTAGAAATAAATCATATTGAAACCTATGGTGGTAAATTATGATTTTAAACAAATTTGTGGAGAGCCAATGCCAGTATTGTTCTGAGAGTCTTTATTTTTCCTTTTAGTTAGGATGTAATGGCAACTCTCATTGTCATTTAGAATTTGTGAATGTCTCGTGTTTCCCTTATGTGTCTTCTGTTTGATATGAATTTCCTAATACACATTTGCAAAAACCCCAGTTCAACTCTGAGACTCTCATATTGTCCAATCTTAAACTTTGGTTTTCTCCTCAAATTGGGAGCAGGAAAATTTGAGATAACAAATAGATGAAAAAAAAAAAAAAAAGAAATAGATGAAAAGGACACAAAATATTCTACTTGTATCATTGGCAATTTGTCGTGATTACCTATAAAACAGTTTTTGTAAGGTCATAGATTCCTACCTCTACTTTCTTCTCAGAGCTTCCCTCAAAATTTAGAGAGGGTGATACGATACCCTTTCCCCACCCCCCTAAATTTAAAAAACTCTGCTGTACATTCACAATGATGACTTTTTCTATAATCAGATATTCTTCAATAATGATCATTCATGGAAAACTATAAATTTTTATTCAGTTCAGTTTCTCAGTCATGTCCAACTCTTTGTGACCCCCTGTCCGTCACCAACTCCCAGAGCTTGTTCAAACTCATGTCCATCGAGTCAGTGATGCCATCCAACCATCTCATTCTCCGTCATCTCCTTCTCCTTCTGCCTTCAATCTTTCCCAGCATCAGGGTCTTTTCCAATGAGTCAGCTCTTCACATCCGGTGGCCAACGTATTGGAACTTCAGCTTTAGCATCAGTCCTTCCAGTGAATATTCAGGACTGATTTCCTTTAGGATTGACTGGTTTGATGTCCCTGCAGTCCAAGGGACTCTTAAGAGTCTTCTCCATTATACCACAATTAAATAGTATGTAAAGAAAGTCTGAAAGTGAAGTTGCTCAGTCATGTTCGACTCTTTGCGACCCCGTGAACTATAGCCCATCAGGCTCCTCCGTCCATGGGATTCTCCAGGCAAGAATACTGGAGTGGGTTGCCATTTCCTTCTCCAGGGGATCTTCCCGACCCAGGGATCGAACCCAGGTCTGCTGCATTGCAGGCAGACACTTTAACCTCTGAGCGACCAGGGAATGTAAACATTTGCCAAATGAAAGAAATGAAAAATCTATCATCAGTAAAAAGCATTTTATCTGTCTAAATATTAAACATTATTGACAAAAATAATACCTTTCTTCTATATTATTCTAAGATGAACAAAATAAAAATTAGTGTAGCTCATTCCTTTGCATCCTGAGGAGACTAGACTTTGAATATGCAGCTATATTATAGTTTTGAATATGCAGCTATATTATAGTAGTTTTGAAAAGATTTAATTAAAATTGATTTAAAATTAAGAGTATACTGTTTTTTTTTAATCAGTACCTCTACTTTATTTTTGTCCTTTTTTAAAACTTTTAACTTTATACTGGAGTATAGCTGATTAACAATGTTGCAATAGTTTCAGATGGACTGCAAAGGGACTCAGCCAAGTGTATATTGTTTTGTAATACATGAAGAATCACCCCTGATGCTAAAAATCAAGTTGAAAATTCTTAAGCAAAGCATCCCAGAAAGATGTACAGTTCTTTGTTTTCTGACCATGCCATAAATATATTCATTTAGAAGTTCCTGTGGTCTATAGAATTATCTTTTAAAAATGAAGTCCCTGAGACCCATAACCATCACCTCTGCTTTTACAGTAGACAGGAAATGCATATCACTGTTTCATGGGGGATTCATGAAAGCATATCTACACTGTTTTAGAAAGCAGAGGAAGAAAATTCCCTGTCAGATTTCACTGATGTCTTGTCCAAAGTCATCTGTTGTTGGCAACAATGAGATACTATGAGAATGATTTGCAACAACATTTGAAGCACCTATTGCTCTAAAAAAAGTCTAATATTACATTAGTGATAAATAAGATTTATAAATCAATTTTGGATAATTTTCACTTTCATCTTAATTGTTAGTTTCATAAGTCTGGCTACTTTTCCCTTGATATTTTAACAAGTCATTAATTAAACTGTCAGGCTATTTTTCTTTCTCTTTTATTAGCTAAATGGTAAAACTAGGTGGAGACTTGAAGCTATCAGAATGATTTTCAATCTATTTTCACTTACTTTTGCTACTCTATAAATCTGATGGCTGTGGCAGGTTCATGATATAAGACATTAGTTATTAAAACCTGGTGTCTGAGTTATTATTTATGAAATCTTATTATCTAGACATTGAATTAATAATGTTTCTCCAAAAATAATATTATTTTTAAAATTGGACTATCTAGAATGGAAATGAAGAAAAATTCATAGTTATTGGAGATTTTTAAAAAAAGCATTTGCCAACAAATTAATCACAGCCTTAGGGATAATTTAACTGAAGAGTGCAATAGAGGACATTAGCATTGCTTTTTGTGTCAAGTGAAAAAAATGTACAACCTAAAAGCTGAGAATTATGTTTTATTAAGTTGAAAATTCTGAAAGAGATGGGAATACCAGACCACCTGATCTGCCTTTTGAGAAATCTATATGCAGGTCAGGAAGCAACAGTTAGAACTGGACATGGAACAACAGACTGGTTCCAAATTGGAAAAGGAGTACGTCAAGGCTGTATATTGTCACCCTGCTTATTTAACTTATATGCAGAGTACATCATGAGAAACGCTGGACTAGAAGAAACACAAACTGGAATCAAGATTGCTGGGAGAAATATCAATAACCTCAGATATACAGATGACACCACCCTTATGGCAGAAAGTGAAGAGGGACTAAAAAGCCTCTTGATGAAAGTGAAAGTGGAGAGTGACAAAGTTGGCTTAAAGCTCAACATTCATAAAACAAAGATCATGGCATCTGGTCCCATCACTTCATGGGAAATAGATGGGGAAACAGTGGAAACAGTGTCAGACTTTAGTTTTCTGGGCTCCAAAATCACTGCAGATGGTGACTGCAGCCATGAAAGTAAAAGACGCTTACTCCTTGGAAGGAAAGTTATGACCAACCTAGATAGCATATTGAAAAGCAGAGACATTACTTTGCCAACAAAGGTCCGTCTAGTCAAGGCTATGGTTTTTCCTGTGGTCACATATGAATGTGAGAGTTGGACTGTGAAGAAGGCTGAGTGCCGAAGAATTGCTGCTTTTGAATTGTGGTGTTGGAGAAGACTCCTGAGAGTCCCTTGGACTGCAAGGAGATCCAACCAGTCCAATCTGAAGGAGATCAGCCCTGGGATTTCTTTGGAAGGAATGATGCTAAAGCTGAAACTCCAGTACTTTGGCCACCTCATGTGAAGAGTTGACTCATTGGAAAAGACTCTGATGCTGGGAGGGATTGGGGGCAGGAGGAGAAGGGGACAACAGAGGGTGAGATGGATAGATGGCATCACTGACTCGATGGACGTAAGTCTGGGTGAACTCCAGGAGCTGGTGATGGATAGGGAGGCCTGGCATGCTGCGATTTATGGGGTCGCAAAGAGTCGGACACGACTGAGTGACTGAAGTGAACTGAACTGAAGTTGACATTCTGATGACTTAAGCCTGGGACACAGTCTCTAGAATGCTCTGAGGAAAGTGAAAGTGAAAGTTAGTCACTCAGTTGTGTCCAACTCTTTGTGACCCCATGGACTGTAGCCCACCAGGCTCCTCTGTCCATAGAATTCTCCAGGCAAGAATACTGGAGTGGTTTGCCATTTCCTTCTCCAGAGGATCTTCCCAACCCAGGGATTGAACGCAGGTCTGCCACATTACTGACAGACTCTTTACCGACTGAACCACCAGGGAAGCTCTGAGCGACCACTCCAAAGAGGTAAGGGAGGAGCCAGAGTATATAGGAATTTTGTCAACACATACACACAAACACCAGACAGTTGAACATCAAGGATTACTATTAATTAGAGAAAAAAAATGGACTTCTCTGGTTAAATCAATTTAGGGTTTTTCTATTTATGGGAATATGCAAATAAAATAATTTCCTCTATATGCACTTAACCATCTAGGACCAGTATCCTGTTTTTCTCCATCCTGAGTCCCCTTATAGTGCACAGTTGGGGACAGCTGCAATGGTTGATGGCTTGTTGGCTGCAACACCTTTGTTTACTGATGTGGCAAGTGACAGTCTTTGCCCACATGTGCATTTATATGCTGAGTAAGAGAAAATTTGTGGACATTATTAAATGACATTTATGCATGAGATTATTCAACACATAAGAAGGAAAAAGAGAAATGAAGATGATGTATTCGATACTACTAGGAATCAGAGGACCTGGATTTTAGTGTTTTGCAGACATTCACTGCCTCAGTACCGTCGTTTCAAGGTTCATAGTTGCCGCTATAAAGCCTATTGATGTTTGTGAATGCATCAGTTCCAACGGCCCTAAGCTCTTGTGCTAAACACCTGTGCCATGTTCTTGCTTCTGAACCATAGCTTGTTGCAACCAACCACAGTTATGTTAACATGAGTTAACAGAGTAAAAATTATGGTCACTTCAAAACTACAGCCAGCTAGTACAGTTAAAATGTTCAGAGTAAAATGTCATCTAGGACAGTAAAACAAAGTCTAAGACTGTGGGCTTCAGAAGCAGTGATTCAAATCCCAGCCTGCCTTCCTTCAAACTAAATAAACTTGGGAGTCTGAGAACCTTTATTTTCTCTTTGAGGAGGAGGTATGTTCATGTTAAAATTAAAAACAAATAATGACTGGTGGTTATTATGTCCCAGCTCTATGCTAGGTTCTTCCTCTATAGAATACCTAGCCCAGAGGACTGCTGGGAAGAGTTAAATGAGATAATGAACACAGGACAGAGGAACACTTTGTAGATAATTGTTACCTTTTCTACTACTGTTACTATCATAGATGGTAGTGTTCCCTTCCCCCCTTTCTCTAGATAATAGCTCTAACCTGAAATGGCCAGATAAAACACAGGATACCCAGTAAATACAAACTTCAGATAAACAACAAACTTTTAAGTGTAAGTTGTTCAGTCACTGAGTTGTGTCCGACTCTTTGTGACCCCAAGGACTGCAGCACGCCAGCCTTTCCTGTCCTTCACCATCTGCCAGAGTTTGGTCAAACTCATGTCCATTGAGTCAGTAATGCCATCCAGCCATCTTATCCTTTGTCATCCCCTTCTCCTCCTGCCTTCAATTTTTTCCAGCATCAGGGTCTTTTCCAATGAGTCAGTTCTTCACATCAGGTGGCCACAGTACTGAAGCTTCAGCTGGAATACAGAATATGATTGCATCGAATATTACTTATCCTGAAGTCTTTTTGAAATTCAACTTTGAATGATTTGTATTTTTAGTTGTTAATCTGAGAATGCATGTGTGCATGTGTGCTAAATTGCTTCAGTCTTGTCCAACTCTTTGTGACTCTTGTGAACTTTAACCTACCAGGCTCCTCTGTCCATGGGATATTCCAGGTAAGAATACTGGAGTAGGTTGCCGTGCCTTCCCCAAGGGGATCTTCCCCACCCAGATGGAAACCATGTCTCTTACATCTCCTGAATTGGCAGGTGGGTTCTTTACCACTAGCGCCACCTGGGAAGCCAATCGGACAGTACTTTTCAAATGTGTATATATATATATTGTCCTAGTGGTAAAGACTGGGGAGCTTCCGTATAATTTAGTCATCAACATAAAAAACATTTTAGCACTTTTGCTAAGCTTAGGAGGGGCAGTGACCACCTCTGGATTTCCAGGGGAGAATTCAGCAATGTATCTCACTTAGTTTTGTCTGTTCCATTCACAATGTATCTTGTAGGCTAATGGAACATTTTTTAAAATATATGGACTCTTCCTGGTTTTCTGGGTTACCGTTTTAATGCAGTGGTTTTGTTCAGATCACTATGCATAAATAAGCAACAAAAACAATAAGGATTTTTAAATAACTGTCTTCTGAATTCATCAAACATTTCAAAGGAATTTTCAACTATTTGTATGGAAATCTCAAATATTTTGCCAAATATAAAATTCTTGATTATAAAATTTCTCTATTTTAAGGAAGCTTAAATCTTCTGCCTCTTTCTAATCTATTTATCTCAAAATATAAGAATAACATTTATATCAAATTTATTTTTAATGTTCTTAAGAGATTCTTTGTCCATCCTCAATGTCTTATTATTTCTAAATTATATATATGTGTATATTATAATTTATATATTGCTAAAAAAAAGTGTTTCATTTGCAGAGTATTGGCATAAAACACCAGGAAAGGATTCTGACTTTCACACTTGAGAGACATTTCTGCCCCTCCTCCCAATCACACATTCATCTAAAGATAAGACATGCCTCACACACCATTTGGAAGTTATTCTCCAAATGTCAGGGTTGAACATTAACATCATGTGTTTTTATCTGCAAAATCACCCCTTTGAGCATGAATATTAGTCTAGTTAGGCACTTTGCAATGTTATTTATTATTATGAGGTTGCTGTTTTAATATTGCATTAATTTGCCAGCCAGTTATAAATCAGATGAAAGTACTTTCTCCTCTAAATAATGTCAAACTTTTATATTCTGCTTAACTTTTAACAATATAACATTTACCATTATCATCCCATGCTCCTCTTTTGGAAATTAGTAACATTTGCAGCATTCTCAAATCAATTCCATCTTTATTCATTTGCACGAGGGCAAAATCATGAAGTGAGTTAAGCTGGTCTCTCGTGACACCCTCCCACATGTCCATGACCGAGTTTCTCCTTCTTGACACCTTCCCAGACATTTGTGGGAAGAATGAACAAATGAAAATTGAAGCAATCAGATGGCCAATGTAGAGACTGCAGATTTCAAAGTGACTGACGAAATACAGTCTTTATTCCTTTGCTAAAATAACTGTCCAGGATGGACTGAGGGAAAGTGTCACATATTCATCACTGCAACAACTTCTGTCGCCTCTAAAAACTGGTAGGAGGGAACAGTTCTCTAAATATTGTGCTTGTGTTTAGATTTTTTTTTAAATTTCTTTCCTGCTATATGAAGAAATCTTAAAGCAGCCATGATTATTGTCCTGACATTTATTTGGTATTTTATGGTTCATAAAAACTTTTATGAATCATTTTAGAAAAATTATTAGCTAAAGATCAAGAAAAACTCCCCTCTCGCTGTGAGAGCCTGAAATAAACTTTTATTTGCTTTGCTTTTAAATTTGTTTTAAATAAGACAAAAAATGAGAGACTCAAGGCCCCAAGGGACATGCAGCAGTAAAAAGTGTGTTTTGAGGGGCCAAGATACTTATCTTCTCGCTAGGTAACATTAAGAATCAGACATTATCCTCCTCTCTCTTCTAGTATGGTATTGCTGTTGTTTCAAAAGAACAGTGAAAAGCTGTTCTTCATCCTTTCCTTTAGGGGGAAGAGGAAACTGATGGAACAAGAAGATTCGTTTATAGGTAGAATCTTTTTTTCTTTGACACCTAGTTAACATTTGCAAGGGTCAAGGTGGCAACACTTCATTTCTTGTATCGTAGGTAAACTGGTAGTGATAATATTCAATTATGATTTTTCTCATTTGGGAGGTACTTCATGATATCTCCTTTATTCTTTCACAGGAAAGTGACAATGGAGTGTCATACTCAATTTCTCAAGGCAGATAGGAAGTTAAAACTGTTTGCAGAGCATCTCAAAATTCCATTCTTTTTGTTTTAGTAGTGTATGAAATGTCACTGGGTAGTTGAATGGCCCAAACTGTAGAACTCTGCAGTAATACACTAATGATGTTTATCAATCCCCACTTGCCAAGATAGAGGAAACTTGTCACACAACAAATAGCCAAGGGGCAATCAGAATAAATCTCCAAGAGCTTCATTGGATCTCGCCACTCAATGTATGGTCCCTGGACCAGCAACATCAACATCACCTAGAACTTACCTAACAAACTTCTACATTTCTAATATCTTACTCCAGACCTACCAAATTAAAAACTGCTTTTTAAGAAGATCTCGGGTGAATGGGGGCTTCTCTGGTAGCTAAGCTGGTAAATAATCCACCTACAATGTAGGAGACCCCAGTTCAATTCCTGTGTCAGGAAGATCCTCTGGAGAAGGGATAGGCTACCCACTCTAGTATTCTTGCCTGGAGAATTCTATGGACAGGGGAGCCCAGAAGCCTATAGTCCATGGTTTTGCAAAGAGTAGGACATGACTGAGCTACTTTCACAGGTGATTGGTGTGCACATTAAACTTTGAGAAGTATTGTCTTCACACATAAAGAGAATAAACCAGTGGTACCATTGGGGAGAGGATGATAGGGACAAGATAGAGTGATTGTTGTTATTTAGTCACTAAGTTGTGTCTGCCTCTTTGTGACCCCATGAACTGCAGAGTGCCAATCTCCTCTGTCCTTCATTATTTCCCAAAGTTTGCTTAAATTCATGTCCATTGAGTCAGTGATGCTCTCTAACCATCTCATCCTCTGCTTCCCCTTTCTCCTTTTGCCTTCAGTTTTTCCCATTATCAAGGTCTTTTCCCATGAGTCAACTCTTGGCATCAGGTGGCCAAAGTGTTGGAGCTTCAACATCAGTCCTTCCAATGGATATTCAAGGTTCATTTCCTTTAGGATTGACTGATATGATCTCCTTGCAATCCAAGAAAATGTCAAGAGTCTTCTTCAGCATTACACTTCGAAAGCAATAATTCTTTGGTGCTCAGCCTTCTTTATGATCCAATTCTCACATCTGTACATGACTGCTGGAAAAACTGTAGCTTTAACTATAAGAACCTTTTTTTGCCATGTGATGTCTCTGCTTTTTAATATGCTGTGCAGATTTGTTATAGTTTTCCTTCCAAGGAGCCAAGTGTCTTTTAATTTCCTGGCAATTTCATTGTCCACAGTGATTGTGCAGCCCAAGAAAATAAAATCTGTTGCTGCTTCCACTTTATCCCGTCTATTTTCCATGAAGTGATGAGACTGGTTGCCGTGATCTTAGTTTTTTTGTTTATTTCGTTTTTCTTAATTTTGATGTTAGTTTTTTGAACGTTGAGTTTCAAGTCAGCCTTTTCACTCTTTTTCCATCCTCATCAAGAGGCTCTTATTGCCTCTTCACTTTCTCCTGGAATCACCTGCATATATGAGGTTGTCAATATTTCTCCCAGCAGTCTTGATTCCTGCTTGTGATTCATCCAGCCTGGCATTTTGTATGATGTACTTTGTATGAAAAGTAAAAGTGAAACTCTCACAGTCCTGTCCCACTCTTTTCAATCCCATGGACTGTAGCTTACCTGACTCTTATGTCCATGGAATTCTCCAAGCAAGAATACTGGAATGGGTTACCATTTTATTCTCCAAGGGATCTTCCCAACCCAGGGATCGAACTTGTGTCTCCTGCATTGCAGGCAGATTCTTTACCAGCTGAGCCACTAGGGAAGCCTGGTACTTATAACAGTTTGTATAGTATGTATACAAACTACATATACTTGTATATATCAGTTCAGTTCAGTCACTCAGTCGTGTCCAACTCTTTGCGACCCCGTGAATCGCAGCACGCCAGGCCTCCCTGTCCATCACCAACTCCCGGAGGTCACTCAGACTCAGGTCCATCGAGTCAGTGATGCCATCCAGCCATCTCATCCTCTGTCATCCCCTTCTCCTCCTGCCCACAATCCCTCCCAGCATCAGTCTTTTCCAATGAGTCAACTCTTCACATGAGGTGGCCAAAGTACTGGAGTTTCAGCTTTAGCATCATTCCTTCTGAAGAAATCCCAGGGCTGATCTCCTTCAGAATGGACTTGTTGGATCTCCTTGCAGTCCAAGGGACTCTCAAGAGTCTTCTCCAACATCACAGTTTAAAAGCATCAATTCTTCGGCACTCAGCCTTCTTCACAGTCCAACTCTCACATCCATACATGACCAATGGAAAAACCATAGCCTTGACTGGACAGACCTTTGTTGGCAAAGTAATGTCTCTGCTTTTGAATATGCTATCTAGGTTGGTCATAACTTTCCTTCCAAGGAGTAAGCGTCTTTTAATTACATGGCTGCAATCACCATCTGCAGTGATTTTGGAGCCCAAAAAAATAAAGTCTGACACTGTTTCCACTGTTGCCCCATCTATTTCCCATTAAGTGATGGGACCAGATGCCATGATCTTCATTTTCTGAATGCTGAGCTTTAAGCCAACTTTGTCACTCTCCACTTTCACTTTCATCAAGAGGCTTTTTCATTCCTCTTCACTTTCTGCCATAAGGGTGGTGTCATCTGCATATCTGAGGTTATTGATATTTCTCCCAGCAATCTTGATTCCAGCTTGTGCTTCTTCCAGCCCAGCATTTCTCATGATGTACTCTACTCTGTATAGAAGTTAAATAAGCAGGGTGACAATATACAGCCTTGACGTACTCCTTTTCCTATTTGGAACCAGTCTGTTGTTCCATGTACAGTACTAACTGTTGCTTCCTGACCTGCATACAGATTTCTCAAGAAGCAGGTCAGGTGGTCTGGTATGCCCATCTCTTTCAGAATTTTCCACAGTTGATTGTGATTCACACAGTCAAAGGCTTTGGCATAGTCAATAAAGCAGAAATAGATGTTTTTCTGGAACTCTCTTGTTTTTTCCATGATCCAGTGGATGTTGGCAATTTGATCTCTGGTTCCTCTGCCTTGTCTAAAACCAGCTTGAACATTAGGAAGTTCACGGTTCACGTGTTGCTGAAGCCTGGCTTGGAGAATTTTGAGCATTACTTTACTAGCATGTTAGATGAGTGCAATTGTGTGGTAATTTGAGCATTCTTTGGCATTGTCTTTCTTTGGGATTGGAATGAAAACTGACCTTTTCCAGTCCTGTGACCACTGCTGAGTTTTCCAAATTTGCTGGCATATTGAGTGCAGCCCTTTCATAGCATCATCTTTCAGGATTTGAAATAGCTCAACTGGAATTCCATCACCTCCACTAGCTTTGTTCGGAGTGATGCTTTCTAAGGCCCGCTTGACTTCACATTCCAGGATGTCTGGCTCTAGGTGAGTGATCACATCATCATGATTATCTGGGTCGTGAAGATCTTTTTTGTACAGTTCTTCTGTGTATTCTTGCCACCTCTTCTTAATATAGTCTGTATATATACTTGTTTGTATATGTGTATATATATACAAACTCCTATATTTGTATAGTAGTTAAATAAGTAGGGTAACAATATACAGCCTTGTCATACACCTTTCCCAATTTTGAACCAGTCCATTTTTCCGTGTCTAGTTCATGTTGTTTCTTGACCTGCATACAAGCTTCTCAGGAGGCAGGTAATGTGGTCTGGATTCCCATTTCTTTCAAGAATTTTCCAGTTTGTTGAGATCCACATCTTCAAAGGCTTTATGTAGTCAGTGAAGCAGAAGTAGATGTTTTTCTGGAATTCTCTTGCTTTTTCTACTATCCAACAAATGTTGGCAACCTGATCTCTGGTTCCTCTGCCTTTTCTAAACCCAGCTGTATACCTGGAATTTCTTGATTTATGTACTTCTAAAGCCTAGCTTGAAGGATTTTGAGAATAAACTTGCTAGTATGTGAAATGAGCTCAATTGTACAGTAGTTTGAACATTTTTTTGACATTGCCCTTCTTTGGAAATGGAATGAAAATGGACCTTTTCCAGTCCTATGACCACCTTTTCAGTCCTGAGTTTTCCAAATTTGCTGACATATTGAGTACAGCACTTTATTGGCTTTATCATTTAGAATTTGAAATAGCTCAGCTGGAATTCCATCACCTCCATTAGCTTTGTTTGTAGTAATGCTTCCCAAGGCCCACTTAACTTCACACTGAAGGATGTCTGGCTCTATGTGAGTGACCGCACCATTGTGGTTATCCAGATAATTAAGATCTTTCTAGTTCTTCTGTGTATTCTTGCCACCTCTTCTTAATCTCTTCTGCTTTTGTTAGGTCCATACTGCTTCCATGTCCTTTATTGTGCCCATCTATGCATGAAATGTTCTCTTGATATCTCCATTTTCTTGACGAGATCTCCAGCCTTCCACATTCTGTTGTTTTCCTCTAATTCTTTGCATTGTTCACTTAAGAAGGCCTTCTTATCTCTCCTTCCTATATTTTGGAACTCTGAATTCAGTTGGGCCTGTCTCTCTCTTTCTGTCTTGTTCATTTCTCTTCTTTCATCAGCTATTTGTAAACCCTCCTCTGCCAACCACTTTGCCTTCTTGAATTTTTCTTAGGGATGATTTTAGTCACTGCCTCCTGTACAATAAAATGAAATTACCTATAAAGATAAACTGTATAGCACAGGGAATATAACTAGTATTTTTATAATACTTATAAATTGGATATAATCTCTAAAAATTGTGAATCACTATGTTGTACATCTAGAAATTATATAATGTTGTAAATCAACTATATCTTAGTAAAAAATAATAAAATTATGCTTGCAATAAACCCATGATGCAGATTGTTGCTATAATCCTTAGCATGGCTATAAGAAAACTGAGGCATTGAAGTATTGTTAAAATAGCCTTAAATTCATCAAGAATATAGCCTTTAGTAGTAACACTAATGGGCTTCCCAAGTGGCTCATTGTGAAGGATCCACTTGTCAGTGAAGGAGCCCGCAAGAGACACCAGTTTGATCCCTGGGTCAGGAAGATCCCCTGGAGAAGGAAATGGCACACACACACACACATACACACAGACACTCTTACTCATACGCTTTATAATATTAACAACATAACAAGATAAAACATGGCCAGCAATACAGCGTATAAGTGTCTGTCTGAGGTCTGGAGTTGAATTGCCTGGATTCAAATCCTGACTCTACAACTCAGCAAGTGTAAAATATTCACCAAGGTGGTCAGTATCTCTGTTTCTTTCTTAAAATAATATTTGGCAAAACTAATACAATTATGTAAAGTTTAAAAATAAAATAACATTTAAAAATAAAAATAAATAAATAAATAAAATGATAAATAAGGATTTGGAAAGCCCTGTCTCATTGTGTTGGAGGAGCTGCTGCTGCTAAGTCGCTTCAGTCGTGTCCGACTCTGTGTGACCCCAGAGACGGCAGCCCACCAGGCTCCCCCGTCCCTGGGATTCTCCAGGCAAGAACACTGGAGTGGGTTGCCATTTCCTTCTCCAATGCATGAAAGTGAAAAGTGAAAGTGAAGTTGCTGAGTCTTGTCCGACTCAGCGACCCCATGGACTGCGGCCCACCGGGCTCCTCCGTCCATGGGATTTTCCAGGCAAGAGTGCTGGAGTGGGGTGCCATTGCCTTCGTGTTGGAGGAGAGGGAAGATTAAATGAATAAATTAAAATGCTTAGAATAGTGCCTAGCATGTAGTACAAATTCCATATGTGTTAGACAATACTAATATTAGGTGTAATAGTAGTTGTAGTAGTAACATTTGTTTCCAATGCCAGCTACATACTTCATTTGATTCAGTCCTTGAAATAACCTTATTGTCCCCTATACCTTATTGTAGAAGGACTGATGTTATCCAGCTGAACTTGGGTCTGCTTCCTCAATGTTCAGCAAAGCCCATCTGCTGATACTGGGTTGTGGTAAAGCACAGTACAGCATCTTCTGCAGGGTGACAAACAAGAAGAAGCTCAAAAACCATCTCCCAGTGGCTTTCAGGGTAGGGTCTGGATGCTGTGTGATGAGCTTGTGGACACTTTTTCTGATGAGCTCTAATGAGATAACAGGGTGATGTTTTCAGGGATCTTAATCTTAACCTGGTTCCAACCAGTCTAGGGTCTAAATGTTTGTGGTCAGCATGTAGTTTCTATCCTGTACATTTTGGGGTCAGAGGAGGATCTTAATTTCTGCAGAACAACTCAGAGATATGTGTCAGATTGCTATCTATATCCCTTCAAAAGGAATCAGGGGTCCTGTGACTGCTTTATGGATGAACTGTTGTTTAAGCTGTCATTTCTTTTCTTGCTTGACTGCATTTCTTTTGTTTCTGCATTCCCTCACTTCTATAATTAGTAATTTTTTGAATCTTCTCTTTAAAGCTCTTTAAGGCCAAGCAAGAAGCTGGAACTGCAGAGGAACTTGTACTTGGGAAGGCCTCACAGGGTCCTGCTAGATTTCACTAAGAAGTAGTTTTGCCTAAAATCACATCACTGGTGAATATTCAAGACTTGGCTCCACATTAAATTGCACTGCTCTTAAAGTTAGTGCTTTAAGTTCAGGTCTTTTGAATTCAAGCCCTCTATTATTCCACCAAACTGCACTTCTCTCCAACCATGAATGAGAAGAATATTTTCAGCTGGCAGATGACTCATTAATGCTATTTGATTCAGAATGCAATTATCAGCTTTCAGATCTGCATCTGTTTTGCTCCAGGTCCTATTCCTTTCCTCTTTGCCCTGACCCTAGAGAACACTGTCTTTTTTTTGGTTGCCTCCAAAGAATTTGGTTTCAAATCAGCATCAAAATACTCTTAGACGGTAATAGAATCCTGAGCTGAGAGTTCCAGCTTCCCTAGGATTCTTCTTACTAAATAGCCTCTTAGTACGTCTGTTTCAGAGTCCTTTGAGGGAAATTTGCATTTTGATGGAGAACTGAAGATGAAAAGCCCTTACCTACAGGCTGACTATGTAATGGTAGTATATCAGGTACAAGAGGGCAGTGCCCTCCAGGGTAAAACACAATTAAAGAAGAATAGAAGTTTTTCCAGAGAGATTTTGATCTCAGCCTGTAGGCAAATGATGTCCTGGATAAGAGCACACCTGCACAGTCTCTACAAGTCAGTGAAATAGAACAAGATGATCTTCATGTATTAGGAGGTGGCAATTTTTGATTCCTAATTTAATATCATCAGTAGTTTCATAACTAAAAATTTATAAATTGTCTGCTGCTGCTACTGCTCCTAAGTCGCTTCAATCGTGTCCGACTCTGTGCGACCCCATAGACGGCAGCCCACCAGGCTTCCCTGTTCCTGGGATTCTCCAGGCAAGAACACTGGAGTGGGTTATTAAGTGAGAAAAATTACTCTCCACACCAGTGTGGGTTTCAGCATAGATGGGCTTGAGCATGATGTGAGTGTATGATGGAGGACTTAATAGATACATTTACACTTGCCCTTGAACAATACTATTTTGAACTAAGGTGGGGGGCCCATTTATACATGGATTTTTTTTCAAGAGTAAATGCTACAGTGCTACACAAACCCTGAACCTCAGTTGGGAATCCTGATACAGTTCAGTTTAGTCTCTCAGTCGTGTCCGACTCTTTACAGTCCCATGGACTTCAGCACACCAGGCTTCCCTGTCCATCACCAACTCCCAGAGCCTGCTCAAACTCATGTCCATCGCATTGATGATGCCATCCAACCATCTCATCCTCTATCATCCCCTTCTCCTCCTGCCTTCAATCTTTCCCAGCATCAGAGACTTTTCCAAAGAGTCAGTACTTTGCATCAGGTGGCCAAAGTATTGGAGTTTCAGCTTCAACATTACCCCTTCCAATGAACACCCAGGACTGATTTCTTTTAGGATTGACTGGTTTGATCTCCTTGCAGTCCAAGGGACTCTCAAGAGTCTTCTTATCCAATACAGCTCAAAAGCATCAATTCTTCGGTGCTCAGCTTTCTTTATAGTCCAACTCTCACATCCATACATGACACTGGAAAAACCATAGCTTTGACTAGACAGACATTTGTTGGTAGAGTAATGTCTCTGCTTTTTAATATGCTGTCTAGGTTGGTCATAACTTTTCTTCCAAGGAGCAAGAGTCTTTTACTTTCATGGCTGCAGTCACCATCTGCAGTGATTTCGGATCCCCCAAAATAAATTTTCTCACTGCTTCCATTGTTTCCCCATCTATTTACCATGAAGTGATGGGACCAGGTACCATGATCTTAAGCCAGCTTTTTTACTCTCCTCTTTTACTTTCATGAAAAGGCTCTTTACTTCTTCTTCACTTTCTGCCATAAGGGTGGTATCATTTGCATATCTGAGGTTATTGATATTTCTCCCAGCAATCTTGATTCCAGCTTGTACTTCATCCAGCCCTTTTGCATGATGTATTCTGCATAGAAATTAAATAAACTGGGTGACAACATACAGCCTTGACATACTCCTTTCCTGATTTGGAACTAGACTGTTGTTCCATGTCTCGTTCTAAATGTTTCTTCTTGACCTGCATAGATATTTCTCAGGAGGCAGGTCAGGTGGTCTGGTATTCTGTCTCTTGAAGAATTTCCCACAATTTGTTGTGGTCCACAGAGTCAAAGGCTTTGGCATAGTCAATGAAGCAAAAGTAGATGTTTTTCTGGAACTCTTTAGCTGTTTCAATGATCCAACGAATGTTGGCAACTTGATCTCTGGTTCCTCTGCCTTTTCTAAATCCAGCTTGAACATCTGGAAGTTCATGGTTCACGTATTGTTGAAGCCTGGCTTGGAGAATTTTGAGCATTACTTTGCTACTGTGTGAGATGAGTGCAATTATGGGGTAGCTTGAGCACTCTTTGGCATTGCCTTTCTTTGGGATTGGAATGAATACTGACCTTTTCCAGTCCTGTGGCCACTGCTGAGTTTTCCAAATTTGCTGGCATATTGAGTGCAGCACTTTCACAGCATCATCTTTTAGGATTTGAAATAACTCAACTGGAATTCCATCACCTCCACTAGCTTTGTTCATAATGATGCTTCCTAATGCCCACTTGACTTCATGTTCCAGGATGTCTGGCTCTAGGTGAGTGATCATACAGTCGTGAATATCTGGGTCGTGAGTATCTTTTTTATATAGTTCTTCTGTGTATTCTTGCCACCTCTTCTTAATATCTTCTGTTAGGTCCATACCATTTCTGTCCTTTATTGAGCCCATCTTTGCATGAAATGTTCCCTTTGCATCTCTAATTTCCTTGAAGAGATCTCTAGTCTTTCCCATTCTATTGTTTTTCTCTATTTCTTTACATTGATCACACAGAAGGCTTTCTTATCTCTCATTGTTATTTTTTGGAACTGTGCATTCAAATGAGTGTATCTTTCCTTTTCTCCTTTGCTTTTAGCTTGTCTTCTTTTCTCAGCTATTTGTAAGGCCTCCTCAGACAACCACTTTTCCTTTTTCATTTCTTTTTCTTGGAGTTGGTCTTGAATTTAACTTCTGTTGCCTCCTGTACAATGTCACGGACCTCTATCCCTAGTTCTTCAGGTACTCTGTCTATCAGATCTAATCCCTTGAATCTATTTTTCACTTTCACTCAATAATTGTAAGGGATTTGATTTAGGTCATACCTGAATAGTACAGTGATTTTCTCTACTTTCCTCAATTTAAGTCTGAATTTTGCAATAAGGCATTCATGATCTGAGCCACAGTCAGCTCCCAGTCTTGTTTTTGCTGACTGTATACAGCTTCTCCATCTTTGGCTGCAAAGAATATCATCAATCTGATTTTGGTATTGACCATCTGGTGATGTTCATGTGTAGAGTCTTCTCTTATGTTGTTGGAAGAGGGTGTTTGCTAAGACTAGTGTGTTCTCTTGGCAAAACTCTGTTAGCCTTTGACCTGATTCATTTTGTACTCCAAGGTCAAATTTGCCTGATACTCCAGGTAGATCTTGACTTCCTACTTTTGCATTCCAGTCCCATATAATGAAGAGTACATCTTTTTTGGGTGTTAGTTCTGGAAGGTCTTGTAGGCCTTCATAGAAATGTTCAACTTCAACTTCTTTAGCATTGCTGGTCAGGGCATAGACTAATATTGTATTAGAGAATGGATGTCCCACTTTAGGAAACCTGGAATTATTGGCATAATGGAACCATACACACAAGTAAAGTACTTTTTCTAATGTTTCGTCACATGAACGACTTAGACATCCAGGGGAATACCTTTGGTTGTATTTAATGAGCACATGTGTAAAAGGGGCATGAGTATTTGGAAAAATTTTCTTAAGAATTTATGAGTATTATTGAAATATAAGCCTTTAGCTATAGTAAACTATTGAAGTCTTTGACAAGACTGAAATTTTAAGTCCTTTAACAAGATGGAAAAATATCATTTGAATTTAAAAAAAGATAGCAATACATCTACTTACTGTCTGGGTGCTTTGTTTGAAATGATGAGAAATGGAATTAGACCAGAGGCTTAAACTTTATGTGCTGTGTGTACTCAGTTGCTCAGTCATGTCTGACTCTTTGTGACCCCATGGGCTGTAGCCCGCCAGGCTTCTCAGCCCATAAGATTTTTCAGGCAAGAATACTGGTGTGGGTTGCTGTTTCCTACTTCCAACTTTTAAAACTACCTTCTTCTAGAATATTAGAGATATTTTTTATTAGATAGGCAAAAGAGATAATACAGTGTGGCTCAGGAGACATGTTAGCCTAAGATCATAGTAACAAGAGTATGGATGTGCTTTAGGGGTCAGTGTCCCAGAAAGGAATAGAACCAAAAAGGTATAGAATATTTCCAAAAATAGTTGGCAACAAAGGGGGAAATAAAGGAAAAATAAAACAAATCTGATTAAAAAGAAAATGAAATAATGGATTCAAGAGAATCTGTATTGACCATTCCACTTTACACAATAGCTGAAAATTTGAAACAATGGGAATAATGACTGGTTTTTCTCTTACTTTAATGTGACACATTTTGTTATTTCTTTTGCAGGAGTGAGTGGGATGTGACATGGAGGTTGCTATAGATACTCATTTTTAATGAATTTCAAGACTTTTCCAACCAAATAGCTCTTGAAGTCAAAATTTTTAGAGGGTAGTAGAGGGAAATTTGTGACTGAAAATGACTCATCATAATACAAATACAAAGAAAACATTAAAAACTACTTAAGGAATAAAGTTTTAATTTATTGAACCATGATTTATTCTTGTTAAGAGTGTGATTTGTGGGCGTTTAAATAACATTCCCTTGTGACTCAGCTGGTAAACAGTCTGCCTGCAATGCGCAAGACCTGGTTCAATCCCTGGGTTGGGAAGATCCACTGTAGAAGGGAAAGCCTACCTACTCCAGTATTCTGGCCTGGAAAATTCCATGGACTGTAGATACCATGGTGTCGCAAAGAGTTGGAAATGACAGAGTGACTTTCACTTCAAATAACATTTATTTGAGTTAAATATATTTAATCACTTAAAATTATTTTTTGTTGTGAGTTTGTAACATTTGGCATATCTATTAATAATCAAGAAAACATGATGGTAAAAAATTCAAAGTGTTATTCACTCATTCGTATCCAACAATTTGCAACCCCATGGGCAGTATCCTGTCAGGCTTCTCTGTCCATGGAATTCTCCAGGCAAGAATACTGGAATGGGTTTCCATTCCCTTCTCCAGGGGATCTTCCTGACCCAGGGACTGAACCCAGGTTTCCTGCATGGCAGGCAGATTCTTTTCCATTCGAGCCACCAGGGAAGCCCCCAAATCAAAATATACTCACATTAGAAAGAAAAATAGTGTGGGAATATTTAGCTCCCCAAAGTTTAAACTACCTTTCACAGTTTATAAAAAATGATCTAATTATACTATACTTATAAAAGGAAACTAAACTTTCTAGTGCAGATGCAAATGAAGGATGTTCAGAGAAAGTGTCAAAATCTCATTATCAAGGAAACTAAAATAAGGGAGGATATGGTTAAAACTAATAAGGATGATTTCAGATATTTTTCCATGCTAATGAGACATTTAGTATGTTGGAGACGTACATAAAAATTAGAAGAAAGCAAAATGAGAATAATTTGCCCAAAATAAGCTTGAAATATTTATGGCAATAGACATCAATTCCTTAAGCTGGATTCCCAGTACAAATTAGTGGAATTCCATTTGATTATACTTCCTTCAAAGTGAGCCCAAACATTAATAGCCACTATAATCATGACTTAAGTTAATATTTCCATGTCTTTGTGTAATGTAAAATGTTTATATAAATATTGTATTGCTCAACATAGTTCCAGAGCTACAGAAATACTAAAAGTGACATTATGCTCACTGCTTGGAAACATTCTAAGCCAAATTTAGGTATATGACCATTTACCTTAGAATTAAAGAGTTTCAGGAAGAATAGCATTTCTTTTAGCAACCTTACACTTGAATCCCAAACCAAACATGATATATAAAGTCCTCCTATACTTTAGTTCTATGAAAGAATTATAGAAAAGTACAGCCATTTATAGGAGAGTTTACTTCGATGAATAAATGTTGTTTGAGGGTTTTTGTTTTCATGTCTCAGGAAAATCTACTGGACTATGAGGCCAGAATTATGATGTTGATATGATCATCACTAGCTGTAATACTTGACCGGTTTGAATTGAGAGGTGCTACAAGTGTAACATGTCAAATCAAAAGACAATACTAAAAAAAGAACAATGTAGAATATAGCTTTCACTTTTATAGTGATTACACTTTAACTTGGTAATACTTTGGATTATTGGAATAAAAAACTCATTTTATCAGTTTCTTTTTACCTTTTTAATGTGTGTATATGTGCTCAATTGTGTCTGACTCTTTGTGACCTCATGGACTGTAGCCCATCAGGCTCCTCTAACCACGGGATTTTCCAGGCAAGAATACTAGAGTAGGTTGCCATTTACTTGTCTAGGGGATCTTCCGAACCCAGGGATCAAACTCACATCTTTTGCATCTTCTATATCATCAGGCAGATTCTTTACCACTAGTGCTACCTGAGAAGCCCACCTTTTTAATGTAGCTACTGGAAAATTTAATGTAGCTACATAAGTGGTTCATGTTATATTTCTCCTGGACAATGCTGATTTAGACCAACAGGTTCTTAGCTAAGGAATTGCTTGTTGGCAAGATAAGTTATTTGGACATGTTTTGTTCCTCTGAGAAATGATGTTCTATAAGTTGACGGGGTTCCTGAGAAAGTTGGCAGAGCCTGTTTAGCCCATATTGCAAACAAAGTGATCACCACCACAAGTCTAGTTATGATTCATCATCATAGAGTTAACTCCCTTCATCCATTTTGCCCAATCTCTTTCCCCTCTGGTAACCCCTAACATGGTCTCTGTATCTATGAGTTAACTTTTGTTTCATTTTTTTTTCATTTTGTTTTTTTAGATTATACAAATGCGTGAAATCACATTGTATGTGTCTTTCTCTGTCTGACTTATTTCACTTAGCATATTGCCCTCAAGGTCCATCCATGATGTCTCAAGAGGCAGGATATCTTTCTTTTTTATTGGTAGGTAGACTTTCATTGTGTGTGTGTGTGAGGGGGGAGGTGTGTAAATACACAGAAGTGGAATAGCTGGGTCATGGGGTAGTTCTGTTCCTAATCTTTGGAGTAATCTTCATACTGTTTTCCATAGTGGCTGCAACAATTTATAGTCCCCTTAAGAGTGTACTAGGGTTTCCTTTTCTCCATATCCTTTCCAATGTTTGTTTGTTATTGTCTTTTTGATAAGTCATTCTAACAGGTGTGATGTGATACTCCATTGTGGTTTTGATTTGCATGTCTCTGATTCGTGATGTTGAAGATTTTTTCATGTGTATTTTGGCCATAATATATGCCATCCCTGAAAACATATCTATTCAGGTACTCTGCCCATTTTTTTAAATTTTAATACCAAATCAAACTTTTATTTATAAAAGCAAATGCTGAATGAGTAGCACTCTCAGATGATCAAAGCCATTTTGTTTTGTTTTATTTTTTAGTGGAAGGATAATTGCCTTACAGAATTTTATTGGTTTCTGCCCAACATTTGTCACTGTATATTTACTGTTGAGTTGCATGAGTTTTTTATGTTGAATATTAACCCTTTATTGGATAAATCATTCATGAATATTTTATCTCATTCAGTAGGTTGGTTACCTTTAAGTTGTGATGATGGTTTTCTTTGCAGAAGCATTTTATCTTGATGTTGTCCCATTTGTTTAGTTTTCTTTTGTTTCTTTTGCCTTTGGTGTCAGATCCACAAAAATATTACTAAGACTGATGTAAGTAAGCTTCCTGCCTATGTTGTCTTGTAGGCATATTATCATTTCAAGTCTTACATTCAAGTCTTTAATCCCCTTTGCATTAATTTTTATGTATACTCTTAGTTGTCTACTTTTATTCTTTTGCTTGTGGCGGTCCAGTTTTCCAACATCACTTACTGAAGAATAAATATTGTGTGTTAATGTTCCTTTATCATAAAGTAATTGTGTGTGTGGGTTTATTTCTAGGCATCTGTTCTGTTTCATGATCTGAGTGTCTATTTTTATTTACCACCCTATTTTGATTACTATAGCTTTGTAATATAATTTGATTAAAATTGGGGAGCATGATACCTCCAGCTGTGTTCTTTCTCAAAGTGGTTTCAGTTGTTCAAGATCTATTATGTTTCCATATAAATTTTAGAATTCTTTTGTTTTGGTTCTTTGAAATATGCCATTGGCATTTTAACAGGAGATTGCATTGAACTGTAAATTGTTTTATATAATATGGAGATTTTAACTATTAATTCTTCCAACCCATGAATATGAACTATCTTTCCAATTATTTGAGTATTTTTTTTTTTTTAATTTTATTTTTAAAAAAAATCACATGCCCCCATCCTGAACCCTCCTCCCTCCCAACCTCCCCATACCATCCCCTGGGCCTTCCCAGTGCAAAGCATCCAGCATCGTGCACTGAACCTGGACTGGCATCTCGTTTCATACATGACATTTCACATGTTTCAATGACATTCTCCCAAATCTTCCCACCCTCTCCCACAGAGTCCATAAGACTGTTCTATACATCAGTGTCTCTTTTGCTGTCTCGTATACAGGGTTATCGTTACCATCTTTCTAAATTCCATATACATGCGTTAGTATACTGTATTTATGTTTTTCCTTCTGGCTTACTTCACTCTGTATAATAGTCTCCAGTTTCATCCACCTCATTAGAACTGATTCAAATGTATTCTTTTTAATGGCTGAGTAATACTCCATTGTGTATATGTACCACAGCTTTCTTATCCATTCATCTGCTGATGGACATCTATGTTGCTTCCATGTCTGGCTATTATAAACAGTGCTGCGATGAACATTGGGGTACACGTGTCTCTTTCCCTTCTGGTTTCCTCAGTGTGTATGCCCAGCAGTGGGATTGCTGGATCATAAGGCAGTTCTATTTCCAGTTTTTAAGGAATCTCACACTGTTCTCCATAGTGGCTGTACTAATTTTTGCATTCCCACCAACAGTGTAAGAGGGTTCCCTTTTCTCCACACCCTCTCCAGCATTTATTATTTGTAGACTTTTGGATCGCAGCCATTCTGACTGGTGTGAAATGGTACCTCATAGTGGTTTTGATTTGCATTTCTCTGATAAAGTGATGTTGAACATCTTTTCAAGTGTTTGTTAGCCATCTGTATGTCTTCTTTGGAGAAATGTCTATTTAGATCTTTGGCCCATTTTTGATTGGGTCATTTATTTTCTGGAGTTGAGCTGTAGGAGTTGCTTGTATATTTTTGAGATTAGTTGTTTGTCAGTTGCTTCATTTGCTATTATTTTCTCCCATTCTGAAGGCTGTCTTTTCACCTTGCTAATAGTTTCCTTTGATGTGCAGAAGCTTTTAAGTTTAATTAGGTCCCATTTGTTTATTTTGCTTTTATTTCCAATATTCTGGGAGGTGGGTCATAGAGGATCCTGCTGTGATGTATGTCAGAGAGTGTTTTGCCTATGTTCTCCTCTAGGAGTTTTATAGTTTCTGGTCTTATGTTGAGATCTTTAATCCATTTTGAGTTTATTTTTGTATATGGTGTTAGAAAGTGTTCTAGTTTCATTCTTTTACAAGTGGTTGACCAGATTTCCCAGCACCACTTGTTAAAGAGTTGTCTTTAATCCATTGTATATTCTTGCCTCCTTTGTCAAAGATAAGGTGTCCATATGTGCGTGGATTTATCTCTGGGCTTTCTATTTTGTTCCATTGATCTATATTTCTGTCTTTGTGCCAGTACCATACTGTCTTGATAACTGTGGCTTTGTAGTAGAGCCTGAAGTCAGGTAGGTTGATTCCTCCAGTTCCATTTTCTTTCTCAAGATCCTTTGGCTATTCGAGGTTTTTGTATTTCCATACAAATTGTGAAATTATTTGTTCTAGCTCTGTGAAGAATACTGTTGGTAGCTTGATAGGGATTGCATTGAATCTATAAATTGCTTTGGGTAGTATACTCATTTTCACTATATTGATTCTTCAATCCATGAACATGGTATATTTCTCCATCTATTAGTGTCCTCTTTGATTTCTTTCACCAGTGTTTTATAGTTTTTTCTATATATAGGTCTTTAGTTTCTTTAGGTAGATATATTCCTAAGTATTTTATTCTTTTCGTTGCAATGGTGAATGGAATTGTTTCCTTAATTTCTCTTTCTGTTTTCTCATTATTAGTGTATAGGAATGCAAGGGATTTCTGTGTGTTGATTTTATATCCTGCAACTTTACTATAATCATTGATTAGTTCTAGTAATTTTCTGGTGGAGTCTTTAGGGTTTTCTATGTAGAGGATCATGTCATCTGCAAATAGTAGAGTTTTACTTCTTCTTTTCAATTTGGATTCCTTTTATTTCTTTTTCTGCTCTGATTGCTGTGGCCAAAACTTCCAAAACTATGTTGAATAGTAATGGTGAAAGTGGGCACCCTTGTCTTGTTCCTGACTTTAGAGGAAATGCTTTCAATTTTCACCATTGAGGATAATGTTTGCTGTGGGTTTGTCATATATAGCTTTTATTATGTTGAGTATGTTCCTTCTATTCCTGCTTTCTGGAGTTTTATCATAAATGGATGTTGAATTTTGTCAAAGCTTTCTCTGCATCTATTGAGATAATCATATGGTTTTTATTTTCAATTTGTTAATGTGGTGTATTACATTGATTGATTTGCGGATATTGAAGAATCCTTGCATCCCTGGGATAAAGCCCACTTGGTCATAGTGTATGATCTTTTTAATGTGTTGTTGGATTCTGATTGCTAGAATTTTGTTTTAGGATTTTTGCATCTATGTTCATCAGTGATATTGGCCTGTAGTTTTCTTTTTTTGTGGGATCTTTGTCAGGTTTTGGTATTAGGGTGATGGTGGCCTCATAGAATGAGTTTGGAAGTTTACCTTCCTCTGCAATTTTCTGGAAGAGTTTGAGCAGGATAGGTGTTAGCTCTTCTCTAAATTTTTAGTAGAATTCAGCTGTGAAGCCGTCTGGACCTGGGCTTTTGTTTGCTGGAAGATTTTTGATTACAGTTTCAATTTCCATGCTTGTGATGGGTCTGTTAAGGTTTTCTATTTCTTCCTGGTCAGTTTTGGAAAGTTGTACTTTTCTAAAATTTGTCCATTTCTTCCTCGTTGTCCATTTTATTGGCATATAATTGTTGATAATAGTCTCTTATGATCCTTTGTATTTCTGTATTGTCTGTTGTGATCTCTCCATTTTCATTTCTAATTTTATTGATTTGATTTTCTCCCTTTGTTTCTTGATGAGTCTGGCTAATGGTTTGTCAATTTTATTTATCCTTTCAAAGAACCAGCTTTTGGCTTTGTTGATTTTGCTATGGTCTCTTTTGTTTCTTTTGCATTTATTTCTGCTCTAATTTTTTAAGATTTCTTTCCTTCTACTAACCCTGGGGTTCTTCATTTCTTCCTTTTCTAGTTGCTTTAGGTGTAGAGTTAGGTTATTTATTTGACTTTTTCTTGTTTCTTGAGGTGTGCCTGTATTGCTATGAACTTTCCCCTTAGGACTGCTTTTACTGTGTCCCACAGGTTTTGGGTTGTTGTGTTTTCATTTTCATTCGTTTCTATGCAAATTTTGATTTCTTTTTGATTTCTTCTGTGATTTGTTTGTTATTCAGCAGCGTGTTGTTCAGCCTCCATATGTTGGAATTTTTAATAGTTTTTCTCCTGTAATTGAGATCTAATCTTACTGCATTGTGGTCAGAAAAGATGCTTGGAATGATTTCTATTTTTTGAATTTACAAGGCTAGCTTTATGGCCCAGGATGTGATCTATCCTGGAGAAGGTTCCATGTGCTTGAGAAAAAGGTGAAATTCATTGTTTTGGGATGAAATGTCCTATAGATATCAATTAGGTCTAACTGGTCTATTGTATCGTTTAAAGTTTGTGTTTCCTTGTTAATTTTCTGTTTAGTTGATCTATCCATAGGTGTGAGTGGGGTATTAAAGTCTCCCACTATTATTGTGTTATTGTTAATTTCTCCTTTCATACTTGTTAGCATTTGTCTTACATACTGCGGTGCTCCCGTGTTGGGTGCATATATATTTATAATTGTTATATCTTCTTCTTGGATTGATCCTTTGATCATTATGTAGTGACCTTCTTTGTCTCTTTTCACAGCCTTTGTTTTAAAGTCTATTTTATCTGATATGAGTATTGCTACTCCTGCTTTCTTTTGGTCCCTATTTGCATGGAAAATCTTTTTCCAGCCCTTCACTTTCAGTCTGTATGTGTCCCCTGTTTTGAGGTGGGTCTCCTGTAGACAACATATGTAGGGTCTTGTTTTTGTATCCATTCAGCCAGTCTTTGTCTTTTGGTTGGGGCATTCAACCCATTTACGTTTAAGGTAATTACTGATAAGTATGATCCCGTTGCCATTTACTTTATTGTTTGGGGTTCAATTTATACACCATTTTTGTGTTTCCTGTCTAGAGAATATCCTTTAGTATTTGTTGTAGAGCTGGTTTGGTGGTGCAGAATTCTCTCAGCTTTTGCTTGTCTGAGAAGCTTTTGATTTCTCCTTCATACTTGAATGAAATCCTTGCTGGGTACAATAATCTGGGCTGTAGGTTATTTTCTTTCATCATTTTAGTATGTCTTGCCATTCCCTCCTGGCTTGAAGAGTTTCTATTGAAAGATCAGCTGTTATCCTTATAGGAATTCCCTTGTGTGTTATTTGTTGTTTTTTCCCTTGCTGCTTTTAATATTTGTTCTTTGTGTTTGATCTTTGTTAATTTGATTAATATGTGTCTTGGGTGTTTTTCCTTGGGTTTTATCCTGTTTGGGATTCTCTGGTTTTCTTGGACTTGGGTGATTATTTCCTTCCCCATTTTAGGAAGTTTTCAACTATTATCTCCTCAAGTATTTTCTCATGGTCTTTCTTTTTGTCTTCTTCTTCTGGAACCCCCATGATTCAATGTTGTAGCGTTTAATATTGTCCTGGAGGTCTCTGACATTGTCCTCATTTCTTTTAATTCGTTTTTCTTTTATTCTCTCTGATTCATTTATTTCTACCATTCTATCTTCTAATTCACTAATCCTATCTTCTGCCTCTGTTATTCTACTATTTATTGCCTCCAGAGTGTTTTTAATTTCATTTATTGCATTATTCATTATATATTGACTCTTTTTTATTTCTTCTAGGTCCTTATTAAACCTTTCTTGCATCTTCTCAATCCTTGTCTCAAGCTATTTATCTGTGATTCCATTTTAATTTCAAGATTTTGGATCAATTTCACTATCATTATTTGAATTCTTTATCAGGTAGATTCCTATCTCTTCCTCTTTTGTTTGGTTTGGTGGGCATTTATCCTGTTCCTTTATCTGCTGGCTATTCCTCTGTCTCTTCATCTTGTTTAAATTGCTGAGTTTGGGGTGTCCTTTCTGTATTCTGGCAGTTTGTGGAGTTCTCTTTATTGTGGCTTTTCCTCACTGTGTGTGGGTTTGTACAGGTGGCTTGTCAAGGTTTCCTGGTTAGGGAAGCTTGTGTCAGTGTTCTGATGGGTGGAACTGTATTTCTTCTCTTTGTTCAGTCGCTGTGGGGAGGGAGGGAGGGATGATGCAAACAAATAACACTGGCGTCGCTCGCAGTGCCTCAGCCACACTGGGTCTGCCCCCGCTCACTTAGCCTCCCTGCCCACACTGCTCGGGCTCTAGGTTGTTCCGCCGGGAACAATCCGAGGCTGGCCCTGGGTTGCATGTACCTCCCAGGTCCAAGCCGCTCAGGTTCAGGCACTCGGGTAGTCCTCAGAGGCGCAGACTCAGTTGGGCCTGAGTTTTGTGCTCTTCCCAGGTCCGAGCAGCTCAAGTGATGAGGTGTTTGGCGGCGCCAATGCTGCGACTTATCGCCTCCCGCCACTTTCGGTTATCTGGGTGTAAAACCGGCGCACCTTCTCAGGCAGATGTTAACCGTCCAGACCCCAAAAGTTTTAGTTAGCAAAGCCTGCTTACAGTTTTATAGATAATGTCTCTCTGGGGCTGCGATTGCCCCCTTCCGGCTCTGGCTGCCTGTCACGGAGGAAGGTCTGCAGCCGGCTATCTCTGTTCAATTCTTTGTTCGTGCACGGGGCCTGGCGGTGTCTTAGGTTGGGGCTGGCTTTTCGCGTGGTAGATATCCCACAGTCTGGTTTGCTAGCCCAAATTATTTCGCTCAGATAGTGCTCAGGGTATTCAGGCCAGATTCTTACTCTAAGCGATGCAGCCCAGCGCTGCTCTCCTCCCTGCCCAGCCCCGCTTGTTAATGGCGCCTGCAGGCGTCTGCGCTGCTTCTCCACTGGGGAGTTACCGTAGGACTCATAATCTTGAGTTTTAATTGTTTATTTATTTTTCTTCCTGTTATGTTGCCCTCTGTGCTTCCAAAGCTCGCTGGGATTTGGCAGTGAGAAGGTTTCCTGGTGTTTGGAAACTCTCTTTTTAAGACTCCCTTCCCGGGACGGAGCTCCGTCCCTCCCTCTTTGTCTTTTTTTGTCTTTTATATTTTTTCTACCTCCTTTGAAGAGTTGGATTGCTTTTCTGGGTGCCTGATGTCCTCTGCGGCATTCAGAAGTTGTTTTAATGGAATTTACTCGACGTTTAAATGCTCTTTTGATGAATTTGTGGGGAGAAAGTGTTCTCCCGTCCTACTCCTCCGCCATCTTTGGCTCCTCCCTATTTGAGTATTTTTGAATTGCTTTTTCAGTGTCTTATAGTTTTCAGTATATAGGTCTTTTACCTCCTTGACTTAATTTATTTCTAGGGATTTTATTCTTCTTAATGCAATTATAAATGGGATAATTTTCTTAATTTCTCTTATATTTTTCTATTAGTGTATAGAAACACCACAGATTTCTGTATATTGATTTTGTATCCTGTGACTTTGCTAATACTATTTATTAGTCCTAACAGTTTTGAAAGTCCCTTGGACTGCAAGGAGATCCAACCAGTCCATTCTAAAGGAGATCAGTCGTGGGTGTTCTTTGGAAGGAATGATGCTAAAGCTGAAACTCCAGTACTTTGGCCAGCTCATGCGAAGAGTTGACTCATTGGAAAAGACTCTGATGCTGGGAGGGATTGGGGGCAGGAGGAGAAGGGGACAACAGAGGATGAGATGGCTGGATGGCATCACCAACTCAATGGATGTGAATTTGAGTGAACTCCAGAGCTGGTGATGGACAGGGAGGCTTGGCGTGCTGCAATTCATGGGGTCACAAAGAGTCAGATATGACTGAGTGACTGAACTGAACTGAACAGTTTTTTTTGTGCAGTCTTTAGGTTTCTTGAAATATGGAGCATCATGTCATCTGCAAATAGTGAAAATTTATTGATTTGGATACCTTTTATTTTTTGCCATATCGCTGTGACCAGAACTTCCAATAATATGTTGAATAAAAGTGAGAGTGACCATCCTTGTCTTGTTTCTGATCTTAGAGAAAGAGCTGAAAGCTATTCACTATTGGGTATGATGCGAGCTGTGTGATTGGCCTTTAGTATGGTGAGGTACATTCCTTCTATACCACCTGATTTTTTTTTTTTATCATAAATGGGTGTTAAAATTTTTCCAATGCTTTTTCTGCATCTATTTAGATGATCAGAGGATTTTTATCTTTCATTTTGTTAATGTAATGTGTTGTGTTGATTGTTCTATAGAAGTTGAATCATCCTTTGTTGTTGTTTAGTCACTAAGTTGTGTCCAACTCCTGTGGCTGGCTGGACTGTAGCCCATCAGACTCCTCTGTCCATGGGATTTCTGAGGCAAGAATACTGGAGTGGGTTGCCATTTTCTCTCCCAGGGAAATCATCCTTATATCTCTGGAATAAATAAATACCATTTGATCATGATGTATGGTCCTTTTAACGTACTGTTGAATTTAATTTGCTAATATTCTGTTGAGTTTTCAATCTGTAGTCATCAAGGATATTGCCCTACAATTTTCTTTTTTCTCTGATGTCCTTGATTTGGTATTAGGATAGTGCTGACTTTGTATAATGTATTTGGAAGATTTTCTTCCTCTTTAATTTTTTGGAAGAGTTTGAGAAGGATAGGTTATTAAATATTTGAATGTTTTGTATAATTTTCCAGTAAAGCTGTCTGATTCTGAAGCTTTGTTTTTTGGGAGATTTTGATTACTATTTTAGTCTCCTTAGCCTAAAGGAGAGTCTAACTAAAGTCTTTAGTTATTAGTCTATTTAGATTTTTCTATTTCTTTATGATTCAGTCTTGAAAGATTGTATGTCTACCAATTAATCCATTTCTTCTAGACTGTGCAATTTGTTAGCATATAATTGTCCATAGTGGTCTCTTATAATCTGTTGCCTTTTGGTGGTGTCATCTATAGCTTCTCATTTATTTCTGATTTTATTTGAGACCTTTTTTTTCTTAGTCTAGCTAAAGGTTTATCCATTTTGTTTCTTCTTAAAGAACCAGCTCTTAGTTATATTGATCTTTTCAAAATTTTTTTAAGTCTTTTTCATTTATTTCTACTCTGATCTTTATTTCCTTCCTTCTAAATGTGGTCTTCATTTTTTTTTTTGTTTGTTTCTTTAGATGTAGATCACTTATTTGGGATTTTTCTTATTTATTGAAGAGGTCTGTATTGCTGTGATCTTTCATGACATTATTGCTTCATCCCATAGATTTTGATATGTTATACATCTGTGTTCATATGTGTCTATGTATTAAATTTCTTGGACCCTTTGTGGTTCAATAGCATGTTGTTTAATGTTTATGTTCTTGTGTTTTCTCTTTTTTTCTTGTGATTGACTTCTAGTTTCATACCATTTTGGTTGGAGAAGATGCTTGATATGATTTCAATCTTCTAAATTTATTGAGGCTTATTTTTTGACTTAGCATGTGATTTATCTTAAATAATATTCTATACATATTAATAAGAATGTATATTCTGCCAGTTTTGGATGGATTGTTATATATGATGTGAATATATATATGTGAAAGTGACTGACTCAATCTGGTCTAATGTGTCATTTACATCTGATTTTTGTTGTTTTTCTGATTTCCTGCCTGAATAATCTATCCACTGATGTAAGTTATAAAGGTGACTAAAATTATAATAATTATTTAAGGGATGCATAAAATGAAAAGATGTTAAAAAGTGTCACTGAAAGTATAAAGCATGGGGACAGCAGTAAAAATAAAGCTATCTGTTCAAATTTAAGTTGCTACAAATTTAAACAGACGACTGTTTACATAGCATGTTACATGTGGACCTCATAATAATGCAAAGGAAAATTTTTGTGGTAAATACACAAAATAAAATAAGAAATATAAACATAATACTAAAAGTGAAAGTGTTAGTCGCTCAGTCATGTCCGACTCTTTGCGACCCCATGAACTGTAGCTTGTCAGGCTCTTCTGTCCTTGGAATTATCCAGACAAGAATAACGGAGTGGGTTGCCATTTTCTTCTCCAGGGGATCTTCCCAACCCAAGGATCAAACCCAGTTCTCCTGCATTGCAGGCAGATTCTTTACTATCTGAGTCACCAAGTTAAATGGCAATTGGAAAATATTTATCTATGACTAGTTTAAATCTAAATGGACTAAATTCACCAAACAATGTAGAATATCTGAATAAATCAAAACACAAGACTTGTCTATATGCTGCCTACAAAAGAGTGACTTCAGAAGAAAGGACACACACAGACTGAAAGTTAAGAGATGGAAATTTTTTTCCATGCAAATTGAAATGAAAAGGAGAAAAAATGGAGTAGCTATATTCATTTTAGACAAAACTGACTTTAAAACAAAGGCTGTGATAAGACAATAAAGAAAATTACATAGTGATAAAGGAGTCAATCCATTAAGAAAATATAACATTTGTAATATTCATATGTACCCAACAGAGAACACTAAGATATATAAAGCAAATATTACAGACATAAAGGGAGAAACTTAAACCAATACAATACTTCAGTTATCACTTCTATTTGTTCCTATATTTTCTATCTGTTGAAATTCTAATTATATATAGTCATTTTTTTCCTGATTTCTCAGTGAGCATGTTTATGCCCATTATTTCTTATGTCCATTTTCTTCTTTTCCTGAGATTTTGACTTGTCATTTGATTGGAGCATTGTTTCCACATTTTACCTAATTCTCTGTGTTTGTTTATATTTATTAGATAAATCAGCCCTCTCCCCCAGTCTTGAAGGAGTGGACTTATTGAAATAGTATCTTGTGGGGCTCAGAAGTTAGTTCTCAACTGGCCACCAGAGTCAGCACTCAAGGGGTGCCCACTATGTGGGTTATATGTCAGGGTATAGTAGGGCTATAGTAACTCCTGCTATAGTAGGGCTACAGCTGCTATAGGGTACTTAGTGGAAGGGACTGGCCCCAGCCTGGTTGCAGGGCCTGGCTAAGGTTACTGTGGAGTACTGATGGGTGGGCTTATTGCTTGGCTAGTTGTGAGGTCTTACTGAGCTACAGAGGGCAGTTTGGTCTCTCAGTGGAACATGCACATGAGCACTAACAATTTATAGAGAGTATTTCACAATGGCTCCCACCAGTGTCTCAGTTACCAGGGAATGTCCCAGCTAGTTTCTGCCTCTCCTCCAGATGACTCAATAGTAGTAAATGGGTAACCTACACCCATGGTCCAGGAGCTTTTCAATCTATTGTTTGTACACTGGTTTTTATGCCATAGGAGTTGTGTGTGGGCCCTTTAAGAGCAAGATTTCTGTTCCCTGCAGTTTTATTGTTTTCCTGCATGTATTCTTTGTTGGTTTTCAGAGTCAGGTGCTTTATGTGATTGTCTTTCTTCTGCAGGATCTACAGGTTGGGGTTCCTGATATGGAGCATATGGAGCTTTGTGGTCCCTTCCAATGGTGGATTTTAACCTTGGTGAGACTTTTTCTGCCCTTCCTACCCATCTTGATGCTGTCCCTTTACTCTTCGTTGATATCTCTGTTCACCCAATGTTATGTCCCTTTAGGAGGAAATTATTTTATATATACTTGTATCTTTGTTGTGTCTGTAGGAAGAGGTGCATTCAGGGTCTTCTGTCTTGAAACCTCTGGAAAAATAATGTTACATAAATTTTCATTCCTTTTTATTAATTGCACACAACCATAATTATAGTTCAGTGAAAATCTCTAAATCAGTGAGAAATAGTTTACATAATCAAGCTTTAGTGTACACCAGGAACATCTGGAAGGTTTATTAAAACAATAACTGCTGTGCCCTATATCTAGTTTCTAATACATATGTCTGTGGTGGGGCCTGAAAATTTGCATTTCTAAACTTCCCCATGACACTACTGCTGCTATTTATAGGGAAAGCACATTTTGAGAACTCTTGGGTTAATTTTTTCCTCAGTGATCAAAAATGATACCAGTGAAATAGGGAGTTTTTTAAGTTTACCAATGTTTGTAGCCTCACATAAAAGAATAATAGACAAAAAAATTATCTAAACAGACATTTATTCTAAGACTAAGCATTGTTCCCATAAGAAAATTATTGTCATGTAAAAAATTCATCTCTCAAAGTAACACATATATAATTTTTATTCTCAACAGTCAACTTGTTTTTTCTTTAAAATCTTCATTTTATTTTTAACTTGAAAAGGATTCCAGATTAATTCTTTCTGCTTTACGTGGAAGAAAATTAGTTCTAAACATCCATGTAAAGGGATTAAACTTCTTAAAGCAATGGAAAAGAATCAGTGTGTTTCATAGCCATTTAATCAGTTCATAACCAAAATGAGTAACACCTGTACTTCAGAATTTCATCACCTTTTTATCATTTGGAATTGAGGGTTTGTGTTAGCTTAGTATTTCTGTGGTTAAATCATTTAAATCTCTAAAAGAGATTAACAAAATAAACCTGTCATCTTCAAAAGTCAAATTCATGAAAGTTATACTATGCATTTTCAAATGCATTTCCACTCAATAAAACTTTGCTTTGAGAAAATGCTATTGGGAAGCAATTTAGCATACTATGTATTTTAGCTTACAAATAATATCATTTTGACAATTATTCCATTTATATCTAGTTCCAGTGTTCAATATTTAGTACTTATCTTTTTAAACTTCACAGCTTTTAGTATCTGAGCAATTATTGGGCAACATCTATTTGAAATTTAGACTCCTTCGCTATTGCAGGTTCTCTATAATCTGAAGTTAATTCATCTGTTAATAATTATTTCCTCAATATAAATCATTCTAAACTTTCAGTTTACAGACTCTTCATCACCTTTGCCTTGATTCTTGCTTCTGAGCTACTACCTGAAATTTCCTGCTCTCTCCATTGCTGCTGTTCAGTCATACAGTTGTTTCCAACTCCTCAATCCCATTGACTGCAGCACCCCAGGATTCCCTGTCCTTCATCATCTCTCAGAGTTTGTGCAAACTCACATCCTTTGAAACAGTGATTGCCTTCCAACCATCTCATCCTTTGCCACCCCTGTCTCTTTTTGCATTTGATCCTTCCCAGGATCAGGGTCTTTTCCAATGAGTCAGCTCTTTGCATCTGATGGCCAAAGCATTGGAGCTTCAGCATCAGCCCTTCCAATGAATATTCATGGTTGATTTCCTTTAGGATTGACTGGTTTGATATCCTTGTTGTCCAAGGCACTGTCAACAGTCTTCTCTAACACAACAGTTCCAAAGCATCAATTCTTTGGTGCTCAGCCTTTTTTATGGTCCAACTCTCACCTCTGCACATGACTACTGGAAAAACCATAGTTCAATTCAATTCGGTCACTCAGTCCTACCTGACTCTCTGTGACCCCATGGACTGCAGCACATGAAGCTTCCCAGTACATCACCAAATCCCAAAGCTTGCTTAAATGCATTTCCGTTGAGTTGGTGATGCCATCCAACCATCTTATCCCCTGTCATCCCTGTCTCCTCCTGCCTTCAATCTTTCTGAGCATCAGGGCCTTTTCCAGGGATTTGGCTCTTCACATCAGGTGGCCAAAGTACTGGAGTTTCAGCTTCAGCATCAGTCCTTCCAATAAATATTCAGGACTGATTTTCTTTAGGATTGACTGGTTGGATCTCTTTGTGGTCCAAGGGATTCTCAAGAGCCTATGCCAACACCACAGTTCAAAAGCATCAATTCTTCGGTACTCAGCTTTCTTTATAGTCCAACTCTCACATCCATACATGACTACTGAAAAAACCATAGCTTTGACTAGATGGACTTTTGTTGGCAAAATAATGTCTCTGCATTCTAATATGCTGTCTAAGTTGGTCATAACTTTTCTTCCAAGGAGAAAATATCTTTTAATTTCATGGCTGTAGTCACCATCTGCAGTGATTTTGAAAGAAAGGGAAAGTGAATTCGTTCAGTCGTGTCTGACTCTTTGCGACCCCACGGACTGTAGCCTACCAGGCTCATCTGTCCATGGGATTTTCCAGGCAATAGTACTGGAGTGGATTGCCATTTCCTTCTCCAGGGGATCTTTCCAACCCAGGGATTGAACCCGGGTCTCCCGCATTGTAGACAGACGCTTTACCCTCTGAGCCACCAGGGAAGTCCTTGGAGCCCCCCAAAATAAAGTCTCTCACTGTTTCCACTGTTACCCCATCTATTTCCCATGAAGTGATGGGACCAGATGCCCTGATCTTAGTTTTCTGAATGTTGAGTTTTAAGCCAGCTCTTTCACTCCCCTCTTTACTTTCGTCAAGTGGCTCTTTAGTTTTTCTTTGTTTCTGCCATAAGTGTGGTGTCATCTGGGTAGCTGAGGTTATTGATATTTCTCCTGGCAATCTTTCCAGCTTGTGCTTCATCCACTATGGCATTTCACATGATGTATTCTGCATAGAAGTCAAATAAGCAGGGTGACAATGTACAGCCTTAACATACTCCTTTCCTGATTTGGAACCAGTCCATTATTCCACATCCAGTTCTAACTGTTGCTTCTTGATCTGCACACAGATTTCTCAGAAGGCAATTAAGGTGGTCTGGTATTCCCATCTCTTGAAGAATTTTCCAGAGTTTGTTTTGATCCACAGAGTCAAAGGCTTTGGCATAGTCAATAATACAGAAGTAGATGTTTTTCTGGAACTCTCTTGGTTTTTCAGTGATCCAGCGGATGTTGACAATTTGATCTCCAGTTCCTCTGCTTTTTCTAAATCCAGCTTGTACATCTGGAAGTTCATGGTTCACTTACTGTTGAAGCCTGGCTTGGAGAATTTTCAGTATTATTTTGCTAGCGTGTGAGATGAGTGCAACTGTGTGGTAGTTTGAGCATTCCTTGACATTACCTTTCTTTGGGATTGGAATGAAAACTGACCTTTTCCAGTCCTGTGGCCACTGCTGAGTTTTATAGATCTCCAGGCATATTGATTGGAGCACTTTCACAGCATCATCAATTGCATTAGGATCACAATATTTTGTTACTACTCTGATAGACCAAATTTTTTTGAACATTACAAATAGATAAAACATAAAATATATAAAAATTCCTTAATATAATATATGAATATTATGGCTTTGATTTACTTAAGTGATTACTTGCAAATCAGTTACAGATTAAAAGGTGCTTAGACTCTAAGGGAAATGATTGAGGCTATGTCATAATCAGTGATAGTTTATTTTCTTTTCTTGTATTTTCCATGTCTATCTTTTTGTATCAATATTATGCTCACCTTATAAAAACAGGTAGTAAATAAGTATTTCTGAATTCCTTGCAATATTTATATGTTATACTAAAATTATCTGGGTTTTTTTAGTATTGTATAAATCATTTGTAAAGCTTTCCTAATTTGATATTTTTTTCTTCCTAGGAAGATATAAAATTACTGATTTAATAATCATTTCCTTTAATAATCATTTTGAAAGCATTCATTTTGGATCTGCTGCATATATAAATGTCTCTCTTTACATTTCTAGTACTGACAATTATTTCTTCTCTTTACCTTAGTCAATATTTCTAGCTGAGAATAACTATCAAACTACCAACTTATAAATTTTGTTGCCTTCTCATTTTAATTTTCTATTCATTTTTCCTCTGCTGACATTGCTTTTATATAGTTTCTTTGGAATTATTTTTTTTTGTTTCTACTTTGAAAGTTGGAAACTTTTGCTCATTAAATTTTGGTCTTTTCTTTCTATAAATTCATGTCATTAAGCTTATAAATTTCTGTCTGAATATCTCTTAGCCATATCCCACAGATTCTAATATTATCTATTATTATTCTATATTTTAAAAAATTCATCATAATCTCTTTGCATGGATTATCTGAGAGTATTTCTAAATATTTGTGCTTTCTTGGTTTCTTTTTGTCTCCAGTTTTAATGAAACTCTGCTGTGGTTCCAGACCATAGTCTGTATTTTTCTGTAATTCTTTAAAAAATATTAATAGTTTTTTTATAGCGTAGTTCATAATTACTTTTCATAGGCATTTCATACCTGATTGAAAATAATATCATTGTGCAGTTATTGGAAAAAGAATTCTTTATCTGTCTATTAGAACTATCAAAGAAAAAGATTAACTCCTTTGTTTGGGAAGAGAGAGAGTGATAACTTTTTATGTCTCTGTTTTATCCTGACTGTAAGCATGAGGTTTCTGGATTACATGCAGACTAATTACATACATAGCAGTCTTGGTGCTGGTTCCCATGCCTCATTTTTCTTTTGGAAAATGTGATGAGGGCATATGTCACCCTATATGTAGAGAATAGGGACTCTCTAGGATAGGACTGAAGATTATGACTATTGAGGCTCACACAGGGACTCTTACATAAATGCCTTTCCCGCCCTGCTGAAAAGAGGAAGAAAACTTTGCTCTGTACTACAAACAAACCCTCTCTGGGAAAATAGGTGGGAAGTCCCTTGGTTTTTACAATCCTTTGCAGTAGAAACTCCAGGAAAGAGAAAATTGTTTACCCCTCCTGGATAGTTCATTATTTGTGATGTCTAAGGCTTGTTTTCTATTCACTCATCTTGAACTCAGTTTGCCAATAATGTTTGGTCAGAAACCCTCACTATTCAGAAATATGGAAATATTACCTTCTCAAAAGAGAACCACATATCCTTAGACCTACCTCAGCAGCCTGAGTCATGTCAGGATGTAGCACCAGTTCCAAGTTGCTGGCTATTGTTCATTAGGGGCTATTACTTGGGGATCGCAACTGTAATCAGAAGGTTTAGAATTCATCTCTCTTATCACCCAACTACCCCACAGCATGCCAATCTTGCAGCCTCTACTCTGTTGATGATAGTAATGAGGTATGAGAAGGTGCGAGTAAAGGACTCCCTCTAGATTTTGGTGTGTGGTTTCCCTGATAACTCAGTTGGTAAAGAATCCACCTGCAATGCAGGAGACCTGGATTCTCTCCCTGGGTTGGGAAGATTTCCTGGAAAAGGGAAGGCTACCCACTCCAGTATTCTGGCCTGGAGAATTCCGTGGACTATATAGTCCATGGGGTGGCAAAGAGTCGGACACGAATGAGTGGCTTTCACTTTCACTTCCTTTCTAGATTTTGGCAGTAATGAGACAGTACTCTCTCCACTCTACTTCTGCTTGGACCATTTCCTACAAAAATATATCATAATTTTAGATGGTAATTAGAACTACAGAAAGTGAAACCAAAGTTCAATGATTCAACTGACTTTATGCAAAACTAAATTAAATTAAGAACATAAATATTTGAATAGATAATGCTGGATTTAACATTCAGCATTTCTTCTAATGCCATCTTTTTAAATGTTTTTATCAATGGACTCTAAGACCATAAGTGCAAAACTCAGTAGAAACTGACTTAAAGCATAAATTTAAACAATAAGCATAGGAATATCAAGGTGAATAATGATCAAGACAATGAAGCTACGAATTAGTGAATAAAAAGGAAATGAGTTCCCTATAAAAACAATGCTAAACAACCAAAAAAATCTTGTTCCACTGAAAAAAAGTGTTTCTTCCCCAATCTGCATTTAATAACCATGATAAAAATGCCCAAATATTCCAATTTCATAGCATTCCAAGCAACACAAATAAAACTCTAACTGATCTCACTTCAGTTCAGTTGCTCAGCTGTGTTCGACTCTTTGAAACGCCATGGACTGCAGCACGTCAGGCTTCCCTGTGCATCACCAACTCCCAGAGCCTACTCAAATTCATGTCCAGTGAGTCGGTGATGCCATCCAACCATCTCATCCTCTGTTTCCCCCCTTCTCCTCCCACCTTCAATCTTTCTCAGCATTAGGGTCTTTTCCAATGAGTCAGTTCTTTACATCACGTGGCCAAAGTATTGGAATTTCAGCTTCAGCATCAGTTCTTCCAGTGAATATTCAGGACTGATTTCCTTTAGGATTGACTGGTTGGATCTCCTTTCAGTCTAAGGGATTCTCAAGGGTCTTGTCCAACAGCACAGTTCAAAAGCATCAATTCTTTGGTGCTCAGCTTTCTTTATAGTCCAAATCTCACATCCACACATGACTACTGGAAAAACCATAGCTTTGACTAGATGGACCTTTGTTGGCAAAGTAATGTCTCTGCTTTTTAATATGCTGTCTAGGTTGGTTATAACTTTTCTTCCAAGGAGTAAGCGTCTTTTAATTTCATGGCTGCAGTCACTATATGCAGTGATTTGGGAGCCCCCAAAAATAAAGTCTCTCACTGTCTCCATTGTTTCCCAATCTATTTCACATGAAGTAATGGGACCAGATGCCATGATCTTCATTTTTTGAATGTTGAGTTTTAAGCCAGCTTTTTCATTCTTCTCTTTCACTTTTATCAAGAGGCTCTTTAGTTCTTCTTTGCTTTCTGCCATAAGGGTGGTGTCATCTGTGTAGCTGAGGTCACTGATATTTCTCTTGGCAATCTAGACTCCAGCTTGTGCTTTATCCAGCCCAGCATTTCACATGATGTACTCTGCATAGAAGTCAAATAAGCAAGGTGACAATATACAGCCTTGATGTACTCCTTTCCCAATTTGGAACCAGTCTGTTGTTCATGTTCAGTTCTAACTGTTGCTTCTTGACATGTATACAGATTTCTCAGGAGGCAGGTAAAGTGGTCTGGTATGCCCATCTCTTGAAGAATTTTCCACAGTTTGTTGTGATCCTCACAGTCAAAGGCTTTGGCATAGTCAATAATATAGAAATAGATGTTTTTCTGAAACTCTCTTGCTTTTTCAATGATTCAGTGGATGTTGACAATTTATCTCTGGTACCTCTGCCTTTTCTAAATCTAGCTTGAAGTTCGTAGTTCATGAATCTGGAAGTTCATGGTTCATGTACTGTTGAAACCTGGTTTGGAGAATTTTGAGCATTCATTTGCTAGCGTGTGAGATGAGTACAATTATGTGGTACTTTGAACATTCTTTGGCATTGTCTTTTTTTGGGATTGGAATGAAAATGGAACTTTTCCAGTCCTGTGGCCACTGTTGAGTTTTCCAGATATGCTGGTATACTGAGTGCAGCACTTTTATAGCATTCTCTTTGAGGATTTGAAATAGCTCAACTGGAATTCCATCACCTCCACTAGCTTTGTTTGTAATGATGCTTCCTAATGCTCACTTGACTTCACATTCCAGGATGTCTGGCTCTAGGTGAATGATCATAATATTGTGGTTGTCTGGATCATGAAGATCTTTTTTGTATAGTTCTTCTGAGTATTCTTGCTACATCTTCTTAATATCTTTTGCTTCTGTTAGATCCATACCATTTCTGTCCTTTATTGTGTCTGTCTTTGCATGAAATGTTCCCTTGGCATCTCTAATTTTCTTGTAGAGATCTCTAGTCTTTCGCATTCTATTGTTTTCCTCTATTTCTTTGCATTGATCACATAGGAAGGCTTTCTTATCTCTCCTTGCTATTCCTTGGGGCTCTGCATTGAAATGGGTATTTCTTTCCTTTTCTCCTTTGCCTTTTGCTTCTCTTCTTTTCTCAGTATTTGTAAGTCCTCTTCAGACAGCCATTTTATTTTTTCGCATTTCTTTTTCTTGGAGTTGGTCTTGATCACTGCCCCTTGTACAATCTCACGAACCTCCGTCCATGGTTCTTCATGTACTCTGTCTATCAGATCTAGTCCCTTGCATCAATTTCTCACTTCCACTGTATAACCATAAGGGATTTGATTTAGGTCATATCTGAATGGTCTACTGGTTTTCCCTACTTTCTTCAATTTAAGTCTGAGTTTTGCAATAAGGCGTTCATGATCTGAGCCACAGTCAGTTCCTGGTCTTGTTTTTGCTGACTGTATAGAGCTTCTCCATCTTTGGCTGCAAAGAATATAATCAATCTGATTTGGGGATTGGCCATCTGGTGATGTCCATAAGTGATCTACCCAACTGTAATTTTTTAAAAAAAATTATACTATTCTTTAAAAAAATAAAAGATATTTTGAGTAGTGTTAAAGTTTATTTTTAAGCTATGTATTCATGGGATAAATATTTAAAATAAACAGTATGGTCAGTATATTTAGTGTTCATTTTTCTTAACTAAAGAAATATTCAGTTATACTTTAAAAATGTAGCAGCTTAACTAAATGTTCTTCTGATGTCTTGGGAATTATGAAATAAAATAACTTTTGTTATTTTTGCTTTTGTAAGGTTGAATTAGTTGTTAGCAATATGTTAATGATCCATTTTCTTTAGTAATAAATAAGGTATGCCTGATTTTTTTAGCTTGATTTATATATTTAGATCTAATACTGGATTTTTACACAATGCATGGATACTTTCTCATTGTTTATCTAAACCATAACATTTTTCTCTAATTGTTATTACTGTTTTTATATGTATTAAATAAAATTTTGCCCTGAGCCCAAGAGATCTCTAATTATGCGAGTACATGGCATGGGATGGAGGCATTAGGCAGTAGTTGCTCCTGTCTACATGTATTTGAGAATGACATGAGTAGGAACTTTATAAGCCTTAGGTAAACATACATTGTGGAAACTGTAAAATCTGATGTGGAATATGCTTCATGTATCCAGCCAGTACAAAATTCTCTTAGACTTACCCTTTCTATTTCTGCTATTAAGTTAAAATAGTTGATTCCTATGGGTCTTACTTCAAAGGAAGACCAGTGACTCATGGGCAATAGAATAGATACTACTGCATCGAAATTTTCTTCTGCTGATGTAATAATGTTTAATAATGTAGCATATACTTATGTCCTGCATATACATTCAGAATATATGTGAATATTTAAGTTGTTAATATATGTTTGGCAACACAGTCTTTCTGGTCATTGGACTAAAGCAATGGTCCTCAAACTTCTAGCTTGTACGACAATCATTTGGAGGGCTTATATAGATTCCTTGTGTGTGCTCAGTCACTCAGTCATGTCTGAGTCTTTGTGACCGATAGACTATAGCCTGCCAGGTTCCTCTATCCATGGAATTTTCCAGAAAAGAATACCAAAGCAGGTTGCCATTTTCTTCTCCAGGGAAACCCAGACTCTTGAATCTCCTGCATTGTCAGCCAGTTCTTTTACCACTAGGGCCACCAAATTTTATGTGTGTGAAAGGGTTGGCAGATATATGTATGTAAAATATTAGAATAATCTACATAAAACTACAGAAATTAGCCAAAATCAAAAATTATATATGCTAGGGTGTCAGTATTTTCTAAGATATACTAATAATTTACACAAATTTAGCAGTAGCTGGATTCTTTTCTCATTGACATGTGTGTTTTTACTTGAAAATCGTGCACCTGTCAGAGTTGTTAAACTCTGATGAATCTCTGTATATGCTTTCCTTCTGTTCTATTTTGACTGACTTGGTACCCGTAAGAACATGTAGGAATGATAGATGTGGACTTTGAATTGATGAACTCTGATTGCTGTGTCAGTGAACTACTTTCTAATTGGCCTCATTCTTTCAAATCATTTACTATACACTTGTCCTTGGAGGTTATGTATCTTTTGGGTGTTTGTGGAAGTAATCTGATTATGGTCTTTTTTCCATCTTATTCTTTTCAGGGGAAAGTATGACAGATTAAGTACACTGGTGAGTTTTTAAAATATTTACCAAGACACTTTTAAAATTATATCAGTATCAACTGTCATTTTGAAAATTAGCTTTATAAAAACATACTATCCTTTGCTTGTTACTGATCAAGTACAACATGGTAGACAGAGGTGAATAGAACAGTAATAAGTAAAGATTGCAAAACAATGAATTAGAAAATAATTATTGCATTCTGAAGGAGATCAGCCCTGGGATTTCTTTGGAAGGAATTATGCTAAAGCTGAAGCTCCAGTACTTTGGCCACCTCATGCGAAGAGTTGACTCATTGGAAAAGACTCTGATGCTGGGAGGGATTGGGGGCAGGAGGAGAAGGGGATGACAGAGGATGAGATGGCTGGATGGCATCACTGACTCGATGGACATGAGTCTGAGTGAACTTCGGGTGTTGGTGATGGACAGGGAGGCCTGGCGTGCTGCGATTCATGGGGTTGCAAAGAGTGGGACACGACTGAGCGACTGAACTGAACTTAACTGATCGCATTGGTATGTACATTTAAGCTGCTTTTTTCCTCCTCCAGCTTAAAGTTACTCTAGTAACTTGATTAGAAATATTTCTGGAAGAAGCAATTGAGAAAGCCTGTTGATTAGCTGGAACTTTGACCTAAGAGCAATGATCCAGGAAAAAAAAAAAAAACATGCCTGCCATTCCTTCAGATAAATGATAGTCTTGGAAATAGGATGGACATAAGGTATAGGGAATTGGGATAGATAGAACGAAACATTTCTTGGAGACAGGTTTGTCAGACTTTGCAGTGCTGAGGCTGTGAAAATTATACCTTTGAGATTATCTAAATTCAGCAAAGGTCTGCCAAAGATAATTTAGTGTTCATTCCTCTGGTGACAAAATGTCAGAGCTTCCCTGCACACTGTGGGGCTTCAAATGGTTACAGATGTGCCAACACAGCAATCCTTTCAGCCTTCAGTGCTTGCATAAGCCTGGGACAATGGAACTTACAAGTCATATCCTTCATTCTTGAGCTGGCCCTGCCACTTTACTTCAGGTTGCCTGAACGATCTTTTAAGTCTTATATATGTTTTTGTAAAAGGTAGACAAGATGACTTCTTGAGGTTCTTTCTCTTAAAATCAAGCCTGTCTACTTGCTCTCCTCCACTGTGCTAATTAATTCCTAGTCTTAAGGGCTCCTTGGTGGCTCAGACAGTAAAGAATCTGCCAGGCATTCAGGAGACCCGGCTTCAATCCCTGGGTTGGGAAAATCCTCTGGAGAAGGGAATGGCTATTCACTCCAGTACTCTTGCCTGGAGAATTTCATGGACAGAGGAGCCTGGTGGGCTACAGCCCTTGGGGTCACAAAGTGTCAGACACAAGTGGGTGACTAACACTTTCACTTTATGGCTTTTATGTATAGGATGTTCTCCTCCTTCCAAACTATTAGGTGCAAATATTTCTTAAAACACAAGAAGTATGAACCATAATGAAAAGACTGCTAAATGAATGATATTAAAACTTACAACTTCTGTTCAAAGAGAGACACTAAAAACAAAGTGAAAAGATTCGTCTTAGGCTGGGGAAGATCCATGAGAATTAAAGACAAACTAATTTTAAAAAAGGACAAATAAAGAAACAGTTTCTGGAGAAGACAATGGCAACCCACTCCAGTACTCTTGCCTGGAGAATCCTGGGGATGGAGAGGCCTGGTGAGCTGCCGTCTATGGGGTCACACAGAGTCGGACACGACTGAAGCAACTTAGAAGAAGCAGCAGCAGCAAAGAAACAGTTTACCAAATGGGAAACCAAACAGGAAACCAAGAAGGTCAACAGCATCTGTAAGGTGCTTAACATTGCTAATCAAATTAAAAACAATAGTGAGATTCCAATTCATGTTATAATATTGTAAAATTGATCATCCTAAAAGTAGATGAGGATGTGGAGAAAGTTCTGTATTGATGAGAACAGATTAGAGGACAATTTGATAGTAGCTGGTAAGTTTGAAGATGTAGGCACAGAAATTTCACTTCTAGGTCTCTATTTTAGAGAACATTTTACACCTATGCAAAAGGATGTTTATTTAGCAAAGTTATAAAGACTGGTATAACTTTTCTTTAAACATACATGCTCAGTTACTTCAGTCATGTCCAACTCTTTGCAAGCCTATGGACTGTAGCCTGTCAGGCTCCTCCGTCCATGGGATTTTCCAGGCAAGAATACTGTAGTGGGTTGCCATCAGACTAACAGAATAACCCTTAAAATGAATGAACTAGATCCAAGTGTATCAACATATATAAATATAAAAACAATGAAAAATGAAAAAAGGCAATCAGAAAATTATATATACTACAAGATCCTATTTACTCAAAATTTAAAGGCTCACAAAACGAATTTTTTAAAAATGTTTAACACATGCTGTTAAACTGCATAGCCATGCATGGGAATGATACACAGAAACTTTTTAGCAGTGTTTACCTTTGGGGAGGGAGAGGACAGGAGGATGGGTATTAGCTGGAATTAGAGAATCTCATTAAAAAATGAAATGTAAAGAAAATGTCAAAGTTAATATAAAATTAATTATTTTGTTGAGCATCTTACTAATATCTTTTACAATTTTCTGTACATTTAAAAGTTTCAATCAAATATCTTTTAGATGAATGAGAGAAATCCAAGCTCAGTCTTAATAAATTTCATTGATTATATATCCACAGATATCTATCTAGATATATATTAATGTCAGTATATATCTTTGTATTGTATCTGTGACACTCTATTTGATAATGTTTCCTTTTCCCATCAAATTAGGGGAAATTTGATCTTTTAAGGGATGACATTGATTTCTGTTTCTTTTCTGCCTTTTGCAGTGACTAGAACTGCACTAGGCATCTTGTATGTATGTAACAAATAGCTGTCAACTGATTGCAAAATTGCATTCACTGAACTGGAAATCCTCCCATGGTAAATTAGTAAGGCAGCATTTGCAAACTTTCCCCATACCAAAGAAACAAATATGTTTCTGTATTGCAAAGATTCTTTTTAACTTTCCCCTTTTATCCTGTCCTTGTTTCTTTCTCCCCTTCCCTCAACCATTTCTCCTCCTGTTCCCCACAAAATTCTTCTAAAACCACCAAAATCAAGCAAAGCAAGGTTTCATTACAAATAAAGATGTTAGTTACAGCCACCCCAAACCTCTATGTTCCATCCTCCAGCTAAATGGGTCAATGCTCATGGGATGAGGATAAAGGAAACTCATAAATGTTGGTTTTGATCCAGAGGCATGTCAGATCCCAGATCGGATGTCTTTGCCAAAGGGAAACAGTGGTTATAAAAAAAAAAAAAAAGCGCTCTAAATTCAGCATCTCTCATTTTCTGACTGTAGAAGCTAAAAAACTTTATTGACTATCAAAGAGAAATAATTTTTTAGAAAAAATGACTACAGATGATCAGAGCATGTCTGCATGGAGGTAATATATTGCTGATAGATTTTCAAATATTCCAATGTATAATCTATTTTTTTGAGGTCTACATTTTATTTTAAAGAGCTGGTAAGTTGTTTTCTGTAAAGTGGATCAAAAACTTCTGAGAAAATAAGAATCAATTTGGGAATCCTCTAGTATTTCTGGATTCAATCCCCAGGAAAAACTCATTGGGACACAAGTACACAAGTTTTCATGTTATTCCAGGGAGACTGTGGAGCTGCTGAAGCTTATCCATGGATCTTCTTATTCTATAGACCCCAAGTCAGCATACTGGTCCCAAACACTTCCTAATAGTTCCAGTATCTGCCTAGAAACAAGCCCACATAATGATTTCTTATTACTAGATATGAACTTGTGAGATTTTAATGAATTGTTGATGATTAACTGAAAAATGTTGAATAACACCATCATTTATCTCAAACTGACCTGCAGTTTTAAAGTATAGAATTCCCTAGAAACAAAATTCTACAGATAATTCTGAAAATTACATAAGGAAGGGGAATCATGGATTCTTTTCAACTATACTTCTAATCTTTAAAACTTCATTTCTGTTTACTATTAAGGCAATTTTACCAAAATAGAAACACTGCATTGAGTTCTTTTAGGCTCATTGCCTGATTTTACTTAGACTTGGAATGCAAGATAATTAGCAATATTGAATGTGAATGAAGCCAACATAGAGGAAAATAACTGGCTTTTAATTGTAATATCACTGTTTCTTTGGTTGAGGTCTCTAATTTAATGCAGTTAATGTGGCTATGTTAGTTATTCTTATAGTGGAAACAATCAATCCTTCCCTGGTCATATGTCAGCATCATCAGCACCCTCTTATTGCTCTTCATCTTCTGGGGGAACATCTCTCTTAACCTCTGGCTCCTCCCATCTACTTTTCTACAAAGGAATCCCCCCTGAACTCTTTCTATCTTTTCTAAATGGCTTTCTGGTTTCTCATTTACTTTAACACAGATCTTTGACTCTCTGGTCTCTTATTTAACATAGTCTATGGAACAGTTCTCCTGGTTTGTCCCTTCTAATCAAGATCATTTGACCAGTGAGTGTATGTGTATAACCTTGGGCTTATATGTAGTATAAACCATTTAAAGGCCAATATCATCTTATATTACAATAAAGTCAAAGAGATCAAAAAATTAAGCATGTGGAGAGATATGGACCATATGGCTGGTATCTGTAAGTAGCTGAGGTCTATATAAGAGAAACATGAAAAGTGGTGCGGAAAACCCTTGGTGTGGTGATGGGTGTAAAAGCTTGAACTCCTGTTTACTACTCTCTTTTATCTTCTAAAGATCGTTAGCATGTATATTATCATGCTTCTTTCCTTAGGAGTTGTCACCTATCAGTGATGAAAGTGATGCCAATAATGTATGACTAACCTTCATTGAGTACTTATATGTTAAATACTTTGTGATTAGATTCTCATTTAATCTTCACAATAATTCTATAAATAAGCATAAAACTGCTGTTTACCTATGCTCCATGATTAAAGAAGTAATCCCTGCTGAAACTTGGGTTTAGACATATACTCTGAGGACATAGTTCATGCTCTTACTTGCTAAGCTCTATTGTCTTCCACATGGGAAATTAAGTCCAATTGTTCTGCTTGCACTTTCTTTCTTTTTGCATTCTCCATTTAGTCTGGCTTCTGATGGAGTCTTATCCAGTTATGGATTTCAATTCCAGCTATATTTTGATAATCTCAAGATCACTTCTCCAGTTAGGATCTCTTCCCTTGAGCTCTAGACTGCTGTACTGACAATTCCAATTCAGATTTCTAACAGGCATTTCAAATTAATCATATAAAAAATAAACTCTGAGTTTCTTGCCTCAATCCTTCTCCTGCAGGTTTTATTATCTGATGAAATGGCAACTCTATTTAAATAATTGTTCAAACCAAAAAATGATAACATGATTTTTAACCAAGCCTTTTTAAATATTCATTTTTATTTTTATTGAAATATAGTTGATTTACAATGTTGTGTTAGTTTCAGGTGTACAGCTTAAGTGATTCAGATATATATACACACACATATACATATATGTTGAATATATGTGTATATATTCCTTTTCAGATTCTTTTCCTTTAAAGAGTATTACAAAATATTGAGTATATGTTCCTGTGCTATACAGTAGGTCTTTGATGGCTATGTATTTTATATATAGTAGTTTGGATCAACTAATCCCAAACTCCCAATTTATCCCTCCCTTTGTTCCCCCTTTGGTAACCATAAGTTTGTTTTCTACGTATGTAGGCCTATTTCTGTTTTGTACGTAAGTTCATTTGCATCCTTTTGTTTTTAAGATTCCACGTGTAAGCAGCATCATATTTTTGTCTTTCTCTGTCTGGCTTACTTCACTTAATATGCTCATCTCTAGGTCCATTCATGTTGCCAAAATAGTATTTCAGAATATGTCTAGAATTTGAGCATTTTCCCACATCCATTGCTAACCCATTAGTCCTGCCCATTATTGTCCTTGCTTAGATGACTACAATGTCCTCCTACCCCATTTCTATACAACATTTTTGCCCAGATGGACTATACAGAATCCAGAAGGAATCTTTTAAAGCAAGTCATACCACTCCTACTTAAAAATCCCTTTAACGCAAAAAGCAGGGCATAACCATCTCATTCAGACCTGGACCCTGTCATCATAACCAAACCTCTTCCTCAAAGTCTGACACACTCGAATCCCCTTAACCTGCTGTATTTTTCTCCATAGCATAAAATACTGTATTTTTAAACTATGTATGTACTTGTATCTCCCCAATTAAAAGGTAAGTTCCATTATGACTGTCATATCCCTGGTACCTGGAAGCCTGCCTGGCACGTATTTGTTGAATGAATTAATGAATTTACACTTTCACTAGCAGCATATGAGAGAGCCCATGTCACCAACTCCTTCCCCCAAAATATGTATTCCTTCATAAAGACTTTTTTGGCTGCACTGAGTCTTTGCTGTGTGCAGACTTTCTCTAGTTGCAGCAAGCAGGGGTTACTCTTTGTTGTGGTGGGCAGGCTTCTCATTGCAGCGGCTTCTCTTGTTTTCTCCTACTGAAACACAGGCTTCAGTAGTTGCAGCATGTGGGCTCAGGAGTTGTGGCTTGCTGGCTCTAGGGTGCACGGGCTTAGTTACGGTGGCACAGGAGCTCATTAGTTGTGGCTCTTGGGCCCTAGAGCATGCGGGCTTCAGTAGCTGCAGCCCATGGGCTCTAGAACACAGTCTCAGTAATTGTGTATTGTACTGTGTATCGGTGTAGTTGTTCTGCAGCATGTGGACTCTCCGAGACTAGGGATTGACCTGTTCCCCTGCACTGGCAGGCAGATTCTTATCCACTGTGCATCAGGGAAGACTTGAAACGTATATTTTTTAAACTACTTTTTAGTAAACTGTGAAATTCACTACAGAAAGCAATTTTCTGTATTAAAGCAATGAAGTGAGATAACTATATGAAGTAACTTATTTTTGACCCGACATCTATTAGGGTATGGTTTTCCCTTGTGGTTCAGCTGATAAAGAATCCGCATGCAATGTGAGAGACCTGGGTTTGATCCCTGGCTTGGGAAGATCCCCTGGAGAAGGGAAAGGCTACCCACTCCAGAATTCTGGCCTGGAGAATTCCATGGACTGTGTAGACACAAAGAGTTGGACATGACTGAGCCACTTTCACTATTAGCATATATGTACTAAACTCTCACACATAATAAAGTGTGGAGAAATTGAAGCACACGATATTTTTTTGAAGTTCAATGGTGTTCCTGTCAGTTGCTGGTGATTTTACCTGCTGCTGTTTTTATATCTATGCTCTGGATTGCCCAGGCCTCTCATTATCCTACCACTCCAACAGGAGCATAGATATTTAAAGTGACTGGAATCTGTTTGATACTAATCTGCAAAGAAGTCTCCATTTTGATTCTTCTTGAAGTCTACTTTCCTATCTAATAAAAGAGGGACTTTTATTAGAATATTAAAGAGAACAGAGAAACCTGAGCACTAATGATAATACACTCCCTAATGTTCATAAGTAGCTTTCTCTAAGAAAAGGAAAGATATACCCATTGGAATGCAGAGTTCCAAAAAATAACAAGGAGAGATGAGAAAGCCTTCCTCAGTGATCAGTGCAAAGAAATAGAGGTAAAACAATAGAATAGGAAAGACTAGAGATCTCTTCAAGAAAATTAGAGATACTAAGGGAACATTTCATGCAAAGATGGGCAAATAAAGGACAGAAATGGTATGGACCTAACAGAAGCAGAAGATATTAAAAAGAGGTGGCAAGAATACACAGAAGAATTATACAAAAAAGATCTTCATGACCCAGATAACCACAATATTGTGATCACTCACCTAGAGCCAGACATCCTGGAATGTGAAGTCCCGTCGTCATTAGGAAGCATCATTACCAACAAAGCTAGTGGAGGTGTTGGAATTCCAGTCGAGCTGTTACAAATCCTAAAAGAGAATGCTGTAAAAGTGCTGCACTCAATATGCCAGAAAATCAGGAAAACTCAGAAGTGGCCACAGGACTGGAAAAGTTTCGTTTTCATTCCAGTCCCAAAGAAAGACAATGCCAAAAAATGTTCAAATTACCACACAATTGCACTCATCTCCCACGCTAGTAGAGAAATGCTCAAAATTCTCCAAGCCAGGCTTCAACATTACATGAACCTTGAACTTCTAGATATTCAAGCTGATTTAGAAAAAACAGAGGAACCAGAGATCAAATTGCCAACATCCGTTGGATCATTGAAAAAGCAAGAGAGACTTCCAGAAAAACACCTACTTCTGCTTTTTTGACTATACCAAAACCTTTGACTGTATGGAATACAACAAACTGGAAAATTCTTCAAGAGATGGGAATATCAGACCACCTGACCTGTCTCTTGAGAAATCTGTATGCAGCTCAGGAAGCAACAGTCAGAACTGGACATGGAACAACAGACTGGTTCCAAATCAGGAAAGGAGTAAGTCAAGGCTGCATATTGTCACCCTGCTTATTTAGCTTATATGCAGAGTACATCGTGTGAAATGCTGGGCTGGATGAAGCACAAGCTGGAATCAAGATTGCTGGGAGAAATATCAATAACCTCAGATATGCAGATGACACCACCCTTACGGCAGAAAGTGAAGAAGTAAAGAGACTCTTGATGAAAGTGGAAGAGGAGACTGAAGAAGCTGGCTTAAAACTCAACATTCAGAAAACAAAGATCATGGCATCTGGTCCCATCACTTCATGGCAAATAGATGGGGAAACAGTGTAAACAGTGACAGACTTTATTTTGGGGGGCTCCAAAATCACTGCATATGGTGACTGCAGCCATGAAATTAAAAGATGCTTACTCTTTGAAAGAAAAGCTATGACCAACCTTGTAGCATATTAAAAAGCAGAGACGTTACTTTGCCAACAAAAGTACATCTAGTCAAAGCTATGGTTTTTCCAGTAGTCATGTATGGATGTGAGAGTTGGACTATAAAGAAAGCTGAGCACCGAAGAATTGATGCTTCTGAACTGTGGTGTTAGAGAAGACTCTTGAGAGTCCCTTGGACTGCAAAGAGATCCAACCAGTCCATTCTAAAGGAGATCAGTCCTGAATATTCATTGGAAGGACTGATGTTGAAGTGGAAACTCCAGTAATTTGGCCACCTGATGCGAAGAACTGACTCATTTGAAAAGACTCTGATGCTGGGAAAGATTGAAGGCAGGAGGAAAAGGGGATGAGATGGACAGAGGATGATATGGTTGGATGTCATCACTGACTCAATGGACATGAGTCTGAGTAAACCCTGGGAACTGGTGATGGCAGGGGGGCCTGGCGCGCTGTAGTCCATGGAGTGGCAAAATGTCAGATACCACTGAATGACTGAATTAAACTGAACTGACTGAAGGTCAGTTTTTCTTGTATTCTATTTAAAGTAACCAACCTACACAGTTGTGAAGAGGGAGTGAAGTTTTTTAAAACAAGAAAGAAAAAATGTAATACCTGCAAAATTAGGCCCTATTGAAAAAGTAATGAGAATAAAATTATCAGTTTAGTTCAGTCGCTCAGTCGTGTCCGACTCTTTGCAACCCCATGAACTGCAGCACGCCAGGCCTCTCTGTCCGTCACCAACTCCCAGAGTCCACCCAAACCCATGTCCATTGAGTCAGTGATGCCATCCAACCATCTCATCCTCTGTTGTCCCCTTCTCCTCCTGCCCTCCATCTTTTCCAGCATCAGGGTCTTTTCAAATGAGTCAGCTCTTCATATTAGGTGACCAAAGTATTGGAGTTTCAGCTTCAACATCAGTCCTTCCAATGAACACCCAGGACTGATCTCCTTTAGGATGGACTGGTTGGATCTCCTTACAGTCCAAGGGACTCTCAAGAGTCTTCTCCAACACCATAGTTCAAAAGAATCAATTCTTTGGCGCTCAGCCTTCTTCACAGTTCAACTCTAACATCCATATTTGACCATAGGAAAAACCATAGCCTTGACTAGACGGACCTTTGTTGGCAAAGTAATGTCTCTGCTTTTGAATATGCTATCTAGGTTGGTCATAACTTTCCTTTCAAGGAGTAAGCGTCTTTTAATTTCATGGCTGCAGTAACCATCTGCAGTGATTTTGGAGCCCTCAAAAATAAAGTCAGCCACTGTTTCTCCATCTATTTGCCATGAAGTGATGGGACCAGATGCCATGATCTTAGTTTTCTGAATGTTGAGCTTTAAGCCAACTTTTTCACTCTCCTCTTTCACTTTCATCAAGAAGCTCTTTAGTTCCTCTTCACTTTCTGCCATAAGGGTAGTGTCATCTGCATATCTGAGGTTATTGATATTTCTCCCAGCAATCTTGATTCCAGCTTGTGCTTCTTCCAGCCCAGTGTTTCTCATGATGTACTCTGAATATAAGTTAAATAAGCAGGGTGACAATATACAGCCTTGACATTCTCCTTTTCCTATTTGGAACCAGTCTGTTGTACCATGTCCAGTTCTGACTGTTGCTTCCTGACCTGCATGCAGATTTCTCAGGAGGCAAGTCAGGTGGTCTGGTATTGCCATCTTTTTAAGAATTTTCCACAGTTTATTGTGATCCACACCATCAAAGGCTTCGGTATAGTCAATAAAGCAGAAATAGATGTTTTTCTGGAACTCTCTTGCTTTTTCCATGATCCAGCAGATTTGGATAATTCTTTTAAAAAAATATTGACTTTTTACCATATGTGAATGTGCTAGGCACTAAATTCACTCCATGCCTCATGGAGCTGATAATGTAGTTGAGGAGACAAAGAAAAACACAAAGTTATACCAATAATTGGTTTAAATTAAAATAAATCACATTGATTTACAGGTTTCACTGTTATTGGCTCTACTGGTAACTTATGTTCTGAAATTTGTATTATATGTAATTCTGAATGAAAAGACTCTGAATTATGAAATTTATCTGTAACTTAAAAATCTATCTGTAACTTAAAACTGAAAAATTTAAATAGGCATACCTGAATAGAATGTAATGAAAAGTGTTAACTATTGTTACTCCCCAGATCAGCTATAGACTTATGAAATATCAACACAGGGGGAAAGGTGAAAATTCTGTCCATTGTGCTATTAGAAAAAAACACCATGATTATAAACATTGCTTCCTCAGGTCTTTTCTAGCCTAGTTCCTAAAGCAATTTCTTTCCCTTGTTCTTTGTATCAATAGTCTGTTTCATTCCAGATGATAATCATAATGTCTGATCATTATTATATACACATGTATGTTATGTGCATGGATACCCACACATTAATAGCAGATTATTTACTTTTTGCTTTGTTTATTTTTTACTTTGGAAAAGGAAATGGCAACCCATTCCAATACTCTTGGCTGGAAAAATCCCATGGACAGAGGAGCCTGCTGGGCTATAGTCCATGGATCACAAGAGTCAGACACAACTTAGTGACTAAACCACCACCACTTGTCAGTTATTGCCCTGTATTAAGAGTATCCATTTCTCAAAAGCAGGCTCTTTGGCTATTTTGTTCTCCTCTGTGTTTCTATAATGGAGAACAGAAGTTGGCATGTAGCTAATGTTTAATTTTTTTTTTCAGTAGATGAATTATAATAAAGATATCCAACAATCCTACTGCTGGGCATGCACACCAAGAAAACTAGATTTGAAAGAGACACATGTACCCCAATGTTCATTGCAACACTGTTTATGATAGCAAGGATATGGAAGCATCCTAGATGTCCATCAGCAGATAAATGGATAAGGAAGTTGTGGTACATATGCACAATGGAATATTACTCAGCTATAAAAAATAATCCATTTGAGTCAGTTCTAATGCAGTGGATGAAACTGGAGCCTATTATACAGAATGAAATATGTCAGAAAGAGAAACACTAATACAGTGTATTAATGTTATATATGGAATTTAGAAAGATGATAACAATGATCCTGTATGCAAAGCAGCAAGAGACACAAATGTAAAGAACAGACTATTGAACTATGTGGGAGAAGGCGAGGTTGGAAAGTTATGAGAGAATAGGATTGAAACATGTATATTACCATATGTAAAATAGATGACCAGTGCAAGTTTGATGCATGAAGCTGGACACTCAAAGCCAGTGCACTGGAATACCCAGAGGGATGGAGTGGGGTGGGAGGTGGGGTTCAGGATGGGGGCTGCACAAGTGTGCCCATGGCTGATCCATGTCAATATGTGGCAGGGGTAACCACAGTGTTGTGAAGTGATTGTCCTTCAATTAAAATAAATAAATAAAATTTTAAAAAGATATATAGCAAGTTTATTATGTCAGATTCCTACTGTGTATACATTTTATTGAATGTGTGTCAAATATCAAGTGCTCAGTGCTTTCAAGTTATTTATTTCTTATGAAACATAGTATACAAAAGAATTCCTAAGCATTTACCAGAGTAAATGCCTATCCACCACACTTAATCCTACGGATCGGTCAGCACCTGTGCAGGATATGTTGGGAAAAGTAATTACTTGGTTTTAAACAGTGCGTAAGACGATTGAAAGGTCTTTAAAAAATTTTTATCCACAATTCTAAACAATTACATATTAAATCATTGCTTTCAGTGCAAATTAGCTTGAAGCTATATGTTTGATCAGTGTGCCTTATATAAACAAACACAAAAATAAAAGAAGTTAATTGTAACCTGTTTGCTTGCTGTACAGAACACATTTCAGATATGAAAACACTAATGGAAAAATGTGATTGGTGAAGAAGGAGCCAGTTGAAAATGCTGGAATAATGGTCAGTGACACTGGATCCTTGTTCATGTTACACGAGGCCATGGGTGCTCCTGACCTACGGAACCTGAGTAAAGGCAGGCTCAGGAGGCTGAGTCTTTGCAGGTGAGCCCTTGTTAAAGCTTGTCAAGACGCGTGCATCCACACAGCAGTTAGAGAGCCCAGGATCTAAAAAAATGCCAAACATACATGGCTCAGGGTATTATATGGTGACACTGCCTTCATAAATTAAGGGAAGGGGTAGGGGTGGGGAGACTACTGTCATTTGAAAAGAAAATAGCAATTTTTTCTAAGTACTTTTGATATAGCAAATATAGCTTATAAACTCAACCTGTATTATTTATAAAGAATTCTTGCTTTCCAGAAATATTGATATGCATGTAAGGATTCCCTAATTAGGATGGTTTGCTAGGAGGGTCGGAGAAGGCAATGGCAACCCACTCCAGTACTCTTGCCTGCAAAATCCCATGGATGGAGGAGCCTGGTAGGCTATAGTCCATGGGGTCGCTAAGAGTTGGACACGACTGAACAACTTCACTTTCCCTTTTCACTTTCATGCATTGGAGAAGGAAATGGCAACCCACTCCAGTGTTCTTGCCTGGAGAATCCCAGGGACGGGGGAGCCTGGTGGGCTGCCGTCTATGGGGTCACACAGAGTCGGACACAACTGCCGCGACTTAGCAGCAGCAGCAGCAGCTAGAAGGGTATACTATAAGTGTTTATAATAGACACTTATACTATAAAATAAGATTATATTCATTATATTCAAGTTTCTAAGAACCTTCCTATTATGGAAAATTTTTCACAAGGATAAAGTAGAGCTGTACTATTTCTTTCTTTTTTTTTTACAGGTTTACCAAACCATGCTCCTTATCACATTATCTGTCATTCATTAGTAGATTTCCCTTAGTTGAGGCAAGGGAGTGGTATGAAATTATGACAGTCATTCATTATTGGAGGCAAAATAAATTTGTAAAAGCATTTTGCAAAGTGATTTCCCCATAGATATCAAGAACCATGCAAAGGCCTTCTGACCCTCTGGGGATTTTAGGAGGGGGAAAAAAAAGGAAAAAGTGAGAGATATAAAGACATGCACTTGGGGATTATCTGTGATGGCGAAAATTTGAATCCTCCTAAATACCCAACACTAGGGAATGAAATGGCAACCCACTCTAGTATTCTTGCCTAGAAAATTCCATGGATGGAGGAGCCTGGTGGGCTACAGTCCATAGGGTCGCAAAGAGTCGGAAACGACTGAGCAACTTCACTCACTCAACTCAGGGAATGACACATCCATTTAAAAGGGTATTAACCAGCCATTAAAATGATTATTTTATTGTGGATGTGCTCAGTCATGTCAAACTCTTTGCAGCCTCATCGACTATAGCTCACCAGGCCCCTCTGCCCATGGAATTTTCCAGGCAAGAATATTGGAGCAGGGTGCCATTTCCTATTGCAGGGTATCTTCCCAACCCAGAGATCGAACCCGCATCTCTTGCATTGGCAGGAAGATTCTTAACAACTAGTGCCACTTGGGAAGCCCAATTACTTTATTAAATATCAAATAGCTGAACTATTTCTTAATGTCATAGACTTACTCATGTTCCAAAGCATTTGTATCACTTTGTGCCTGTTTTCCTGAAAGCAAAACTTTATATTCTAAACCTGCATGTAAGTTAAATAAGTAACAAATATTCCAAAAGAGAACTTTTAAACAAGTATACAGATATTTATGTGGCAATAGTAGCAGTTTGTTTATAATACCTAAAAAACCCTGAAAACAAGTGTCAAATATTTATTCTCTATAGAATATATATATACACACATTATATATGTGTATGTAATATATACACACTACAACTTCTTTATCCATTCATCTGTTGATGGACACTTAGGTTGCTTCCATATATTTGTGATTATAAACCATGCTGCTATGAACATTGAGCTGCTTATGGTAGTTCTGCTTTTAGTTGTTAAGAAACTTCCATTGTTGTTCAGCTGCTAAGTCGTGTCCGACTCTTTGTGACCCCATGAACTGCACCACCCTGATTTCTTATCCTTCACTATCTCACAGAGTTTGCTCAAACTCATGTCCATTGAGTTGATAATTCCATCCAACCATCTCAGTCTCCATACTATTCTCTGTAACAGTTGGACCAATTTACATTCCTACCAACAGTGTACATGGGTTCCCTTTTCTCCATTTCTTGCTGACATTTGTTATTTGTGTTCTTGGAGAAGGCAATGGCACCCCACTCCAGTACTCTTGCCTGGAAAATCCATGGACGGAGGAGCCTGGTAGGCTGCAGTCCCTGGGCTCGCTAAGAGTCAGACACGACTGAGCGACTTCACTTTCACTTTCCACTTTCATGCATTGGGGAAGGAAATGGCAACCCACTCCAGTGTTCTTGCCTGGAGAATCCCATGGATGGAGAAGCCTGGTAGGCTGCAGTCCATGGGGTTGCAGAGTTGGACATGACTGAAGCCACGCAGCAGCAGCAGCAGGAAGCAACCTAGATGCCCATCAGCAGATGAATGGATAAGAAAGCTGTGGTACATATACAAATGGAGTATTACTCAGCCATTAAAAAGAATACATTTGAATCAATTCTAATGAGGTGGATGAAACTGGAGCCTATTATACAGAGTGAAGTAAGCCAGAAAGAAAAACACCAATACAGTATACTAACACATCAGATTATATCAGATCAGATCAGTCGCTCAGTCGTGTCTGACTCCTTGCGACCTCATGAATTGCAGCACGCCAGGCCTCCCTGTCTATCACCAACTCCCGGAGTTCACTCAGATTCACGTCCATAGAGTCAGTGATGCCATCCAGCCATCTCATCCTCTGTCGTCCCCTTCTCCTCCTGCCCCCAATCCCTCCCAGCATCAGAGTCTTTTCCAATGAGTCAACTCTTTGCATGAGGTGGCCAAAGTACTGGAGTTTCACCTTTAGCATCCTTCCTTCCAAAGAAATCCCAGGGCTGATCTCCTTTAGAATGGACTGCTTGGATCTCCTTGCAATCTAAGGGACTCTCAAGAGTCTTCTCCAGCACCACAGTTCAAAAGCACAGTTCATATGGTTGCACGACTGAGCAACCTCACTTTTACTTTTCTCTTTCATTTCATGCATTGGAGAATTGCAATTAAATGGCAACCCACTCCAGTGTTCTTGCCTGGAAAATCCCAGGAATGAGGGAGCCTGGTGGGCTGCCGTCTATGGGGTCACACAGAGTCAGAAACAACTGAAGTGACTTAGCAGCAGATGACAGTCACTGTGACAGGTGAGGTGATATCTCATTGTGGTTTTGATGTATATTTCCCTAAGGTTTAGTGATGTAGAGCATCTTTTTATGTGCCTGTTGGCCATCTGTATTTCCTTTTTGGAAAAACATCTATTCAGTTCTTCAGCTTATTTTGGAAATTTTTTTTTAATGTTTAGGTATATTCTATATTAGTCATGATTTCCAGTGAAACAGACTATGTACACATATATATTTATTTATACAAGATATATATTTTAAAGAATATGTGTGTTTATTAAAAGGAATTGGCTCAAAAAAAAAAGCAAAGAAAAAAAGCAAAGAACTGGCTCACACAATTATGGAGGATGAGGAGTCCTATGAGATGTCCCAAGAATGCAGTTGGCAAGCTAGAAGCTCAGAATTGATGATGTAGTTCTGGTCTAAGTGCTTGAGAATTGGGAAAGCCAGTGGTGTAAGTTCCAGACCAAAAAGCAGCAGGTGCAAAAAAGAGCCAATGTTCAGTTCAAGCTCAAAGGCAGGGAAAGACTGAAGTTCCAGCTGAAACAGGCAGAAGGTGTTCCCTTTTACTCAGGCTTACAGGACTTCATCTGACTGGATGAGATCTGCCCACATAACGAAGGACAATCTGCCTTACTCAGTCTACCACATCAAATGTTGTTGGTTTTGATTTTTTTTAGTACCATTCATATCCAGTTTCTTTAAAAATTGAGATATAATTGGCATATAGCATTGTATTTGTTTTATATATTTATGTTTTATGTATTTATATGTTTTAATGATTTGATAGCTGTATGTAGCTAAAATTATTTCCACAATAAGCTTAATTCATCACCACATATAGTTACAATTTTTTTCTTGTAATGAGAACTTTTAAAATCTACTCTTAGCAACTTTGTTTCATCATTATATTGTACATTACATTCCCAGAACTTATTTATCTTATAACTGGAAGTTATAATAAACTAACTTGTATATTAATCTCATTTAGAAACACCGATACAGATACACCCAGAATGATGTTTAACCAAATGTCTGGGCACCTGATGGTCTGGTCAAACTGACACATACGTTTAACCATCAAAACTCCTCAGTTCAAATACTTTCTCAGAGAAGCCCTTCCAGGCTCTCTAGTCAAATACAGTCCATCTTTCTTCCTTAGTTGCTCAGAAAATCATTATTCTGCTTTGTATTCTTTAGAGTTCTTACCATTATCTGAAGTTACTTTGTTTTAAAATAAATTTTATTGATGTAGGAAATGCTAATAACACAATGCTAAGTATTAAAACCAAGATGCAAAATATGCATAATTATTTCAATTAATAGTAACCATTTTATGTACTCACAGAAGCATAGAAAAAAGACTGAAAATATTTCAAAATGAGTGTTTTATCTTTATGGTGGTATTCTGGGAAACTTTTGTTTTTATTATGTTCTTCTGTATTTTCCATTTATATTATAGTAACATTTTTTTTCTGTTAATAATAGTTTAAGTTTAAAAAGATGTTCGTGCTTTGTGTCTCTAAAATGATCTTTCTTATACATGTATTTATATAGAATACTATTTAGCAAGCACATAATAAGAGGTTACATCATTAGTTAGAAAAAAATGAAAATATGAGAAACAAAGACCTGATTTTGATAACTCTTTTCAAAATAAGAGGTTGATGAAAGGCATAATTATAGTACCATATTTAATATTCCGTAAGCAATTTTGAATATATTTTTGGAATTTATAATTACATGAATCATTAAAACATTTAAAAAGATATACTTTACCTACCAATTAATTTACTCTCTGTTATTAAACATGTCTTACAGAAGAGCAGCTGCCTATAATTCATAATCAAAGAAGTATAGTTGTACTTTAGAATACTAATCAACTTTTATCATTTATAATAGTTGGATGAATAAAAAATAAATTAAGAATAGAAAAACCTATTTTACAAGTTAAAAAGTTAATAAAAAATTTATAAATAGGTTCATCAAGGTTAGGTTGAATCAAGCCCACCCAAAATAAACATTTTCAAGCTAGTGATTCCCAAATCAGTTGAAAATTTGCATTCTCATACCTAATTAATGCATGATAAAGTATATGTCAGGAAATTGTTCCTTTGATTTTCAAGACAGTTATACAAGTAAGTAAGTATGTATTTCAGTTTTGGAAACAGCAAAAGATTTTGACCACTTTTCTATACTGATCCTCAGAATGACTAGATATTTCTAGTTTAAATTTAGTTAAGCTGAATTTTAGATCTTTTAGACCTCTGTTTTCTGGCTCATAGTCCATATAATAAATGCCAGAGGGGCAACACATGTATGAGTCTCAATACCTTCCACTTATTAGGTAGTTAGAATAGGAAAAAGGAGTCCAGAATGACAGTGGCTAAAAGACAAAGAAGGGAAAAGCCCATGAAAACAGAAGAAAGGAAGGTCTGAGGACTGGAGTGAGAACCTGAGGTGAAGCAAACAGCCCTCCTGGCTAGCCCAATTTACATAGGGCACGCTCAGGGGGAGGAGAGAAACATATAAAAAGAGGAGCCAAAATTGAGCTTGCTTGGCACCATATATGTGGGGGGACTTTGTAATTTCCTCGGTTCTGTCTCATCACAGCAAAAATTTGAAGCAACCCATGGACAGCTCAGTTTTATTTGGCAAGCAAAGGAAAATACATCGTGAGGTGTAAGGGCAGGCTGATCCAAAAGACAGGAAAAGAGAGAGCGAGCTCAAAAGAGAGGGCTGTTTGCTTCACCTCAGGTTCTCACCCTGGTCCTCGGACCTTCCTTTGTTCTATTTTCATGGACTTTTCCCTTCCTTGTCTTTTAGCCAGAGCCATTCTGGACTCCCTTTTCCTATTCTAACTACCTAACACACTGATGCTCTGACCTTAAGGCTAAGGAAGTTGGCTTTGCTATTGTGACAGCTGCACAGCCTGGTTTCTGCTATGCTGAGTGGGTAATGGACAGGGAGGGAAAATGAAAGATACCCAGAGCAGTACTTTCATCCACCTTCAGAGGCCAGGAGTATCTTGAGATAGATATAAACTGACAAGGGGACAGGAAGAGAGGAAGATGGGCGGGTATTGATTGAGATGGTTGAGGGGGAATTGAGAGAGGGACTAGAGAATGGGGGAGGGGGGCAGGGATATGTTGAGCCACATAAGAATCAGAAGGAAAGAAGGTGGTGAAAGGGGATTTTAAGAGAGTCGGTTGTATGAGATGAATGGTCCGCCATAGTACTTTCCAAGACAATTCAATAGACGTTAGAATTTCTTATAATGCAGTTTTTAGAATGTTTTGTTTCTTTGAATGTGATACATGTAAGAAGTGGGACAAACTGGGCCTTAATGTGTGAGAATAAGAGCTATGACCTCCATTCTACAAAGTTTGTATTAAGAGTTTTAAAACATAAGTACTAAACTGATCATCTGGCATCCAAATCTTGAAATACTATCATCTCTACTTAACAGAGCTCAAATCTCACTACTTCTTGTCTCTTCTTCCATACTGTGGCAAAGCCTTGAACACGCTCCTTGGTACCCATCTTACTCTAATCTATAACAGTCAAAGTGCTTCTTTTAAAATGTAAGTCACATTATATTATTCCTCTATGACCCTCTAATAGCTTCTCATTAAATTCCTCATCAAGACTTCTAAGGCCTTCCATGAGATGCTTTCTTCTGACTTCTGCATTCTGATCTTCCTGTCATTTGTTTTCATACACCATCTCTGTCTAAAATAGGCCCCTGCCCCATCACCCCCTATTATTATTTTTATCCATTTTTTATTTATAGCACTCATCAGTACCTTAAATTACATCTTATAATTATCTCTTTAATAGTTCCTTGTCTGTATCCCCTTCTAGAGTGTAAGATCCATAAGGGTAAGAATATGTGCATAGCAGAGTCTCCCTCTCGACCAGTGTCTTTCATTCTGAAGTTGAATGGATGAATGAGTGATTAATTCATATCTAAGAAATTTTTCTGTCCACACATATTGTCAATGCCTACCATATGGAGGCACTGTGGTGGGTGCCAGGGGTATAAAAAAGGCAAGGTAGATTCTACCTTGTCACAAGGGTCATCCTGCTAAAAAGCAAGATATTAAAAAATTTAAAAATAAACCACAAAAAATCAGTTACGTGTGTCAGTTCAATTAGGTCACCAAGTTGTGCCCGACTCTTTGTGACCCTATGGACTGCAGCACACCAGGCTGCCCTGTCCATCACCAACTCCTGGAGCTTGCTCAAACTCATGTCCATTGAATCAGTGATGCCATCCAACTATCCCATCCTCTGTCGTCCCCTTCTCCTGCCTTTAATCTTTCCCAGCATCAGGGTCTTTTCCATTGAGTCAGTTCTTCGCATCAGGTGGCCAAAGTGTTGGAGCTTCAGTTACATGTATGCTCCTGCTGCTGCTAAGTCGCTTCAGTTGTGTCTGACTCTGTGTGACCCCATAGACGGCAGCCCACCAGGCTCCCCCGTCCCTGGGATTCTCCAGGCAAGAACACTGGAGTGGGTTGCCATCTCCTTCTCCAGTGCATGAAAGTGAAAAGTGTAGTGTCCAACTCTTAGTGACCCCATGGACTGCAGCCCACCAGGCCCCTCCATCCATGGGATTTTCCAGGCAAGAGTACTGGAGTGGGGTGCCATTGCCTTCTCCACAGTTACATGTATAAAGAATGCTAAAAAGAAAACAAAAATTAAACAAAGTGAATAGTTTAAGCTGAATATTAAACTCTTCCTTTAAATTTTAAGGATATAGTTAAAGCAGATTAAGTTTTCCTATTACATTTGCCATTTTTTTCTCTTTAGTGTTCCCTTTTAGGAAAAAAAGGAATAAATATACAGTGATGATATCAGGGAAAAATAAGAGAATCACAGCATGAAGACAAAATGAGGTGGAAGACTTTGTGAAAACAGGGAGACAGAAAATGAGAAGGTGATACATCACTGTGTGTGGGTGGGATGGTCTTCAATTTATCATTCTCCACATGCTTCATGGAAATACAGTTCAAGGACCTTAGTTTATGAAGTTCCCTACTGTTTGCCTCCAAAGTGGCCATGATGTTAAATGCATTAACTAATGACCCCCAAATAATAACATAATAACTTATCACATTTCATCATTTACTAAATGACTTGTAATATTTAACATAGTCATGATGAAGGTAAATAGTTCTCAGATAATTTTTAAAATATAAAAACTTTCATATATTAATATAAAAGTTTCAAAATATTTATGTCACTACCATTGCTACTCATGATTTCATTTCTGAACATCCCTCCCTCTCAAATTTTATTCTGAATTGGTTCAAAAGTGAGATTAACCTCATATGATATATTTATCTCCTACTTTGTCAGATGGTTTGCAAAAATATAACCAATTCTTAGGATTTTTAACTGAAAGTTGAATTAGAAAAATAAATGCATGCTTAAGAATAACCATGTATTATAATTATATAATATGCAATATGCATTTAAAAGAAAGTGATATATCTAATTTAATTTTGACAACTAAGTCTAACTGAATTCTAGCAGTTCAGTGTGCCCTTGACAATGTTTGGGTGGCTGCTCTTGATCTATTTCCGGTTTTGCAGGAGGAAGCACTCAGCTAGAAACTTTCAGTCAGTATCTGACTTTTATTATTTAGGGCTTTGCTGCCCTTCCTGAAATTTTCTCTAGGTTTACTTTCCCTTTATCCTTTTTTTTTTTCCCCTGGGGTGACTTCTCTTACGTCTGCATCTCTACGTTTTGGAGGTTACCCATGCTTTGCATGCCTGGGCTGCTCTGCATCAGCCAAAGGGCTTCTGCATACTGTGCACTTCTTCATCCTGTTAGATTCTCAGCACCTGTACTACCTCTTGTGTGTGTGCATGTTTCATTCATGTCTGATTCTTTGCCATTCCATGGACTGTAGCCCACCAGGCTCCCCTGTCCATGGGATGCTCCAGGCAAGAATACGGGAGAGGGTAGCCAGTTTCCTTCTCCAGGGGATCTTCCTGACCCAAGGATCAAACCCGAGTCTTTCACATTGCAGGCAGATTCTTTACCGCCTGAGTCACCAGGGGACCCCATACTACCTCTCCCTTCCCATTAAAGCCATGCACATAGTACTTCTCTCCAGTAAGCCTCCAAGTCTAGAAGGTCTCTCTTTCTATATAGTCTCAGGGATAGTTCTGTCTTTTTCTGATGGTTTCCTCCAAGGGTGCTACCAGAACCGTATTTATTATGCATTAAAGAATTTATCATGTGTTAGACTCTATTCTATCTCAATTAATCCTCATAACAATCCTCTGAAGGAAGTATTATAATCAGCATTTACAAATAATTAGTTTTTCAATAATCATGGCTAAAAATGACGAGTAAAACTACACCAAGTGTCTTGGATAGCTGATGGAAGAAATGATTTAGCACTTCTAAGACATTTTGCTCAGTTTTTTTTCTTTTTTTCCTATTTGAACTTCTTAAACTTTGAGGATGTATGTTTTGAGAAAAACTAAAACATGAAAATAAACTTAATGAACTATGAAAACATAAATATTTTTGGCTTCTCTTCATTTTATATTTTATTTTACAGCATAGTAAAATTAAAGTTCTCATTAATTTAAAAGTCACACATTTCAAAACTAATGATGGAACTAGATTTAATGTATTGGAGCAAATGAGTAAGAAAATGTAATTAAAACATATATACATTTAGGCAGCTATATAGACTGATTTGTTGGTATTATAATTATAAGTGATTATTAGACAAAAATATTTTTTAGAAAGACTGGACCACATGTAGGAAGGTTATTCAAAGTACAATAAACTGGAAAATTCTGAAAGAGATGGGAATACCAGACCACCTGACCTGCCTCTTCAAAAACCTGTATGCAGGTCAGGAAGCAACAGTTAGAACTGGACATGGAACAACAGACTGGTTCCAAATAGGAAAAGGAGTACGTCAAGGCTGTATATTGTCACCCTGCTTATTTAATTTATATGCAGAGTACATCATGAGAAATGCTGGGCTGGAGGAAGTACAAGCTGGAATCAAGATTGCTGGGAGAAATATCAATCACCTCAGATATGCAGATGACACCACCCTTATGGCAGAAAGTACAGAAGAACTAAAGAGCCTCTTGATAAAAGTGAAAGAGGAGAGTGAAAAAGTTGGCTTAAAACTCAACATTCAGAAGACTAGGATCATGGCATCCGGTCCCATCACTTCATGGCAAATAGATAGGGAAACAGTGGCTGACTTTATTTTTCTGGGCTCCAAAATGACTGCAGACAGTGATTGCAGCCATGAAATTAAAAGACGCTTACTCCTTGGAAGAAAAGTTACGACCAACCTAGACAGCATATTAAAAAGCAGAGACATTACTTTGCCAACAAAGGTCCGTCTAGTCAAGGCTATGATTTTTCCAGTGGTCATGTATGGATGTGAGAGTTGGACTATAAAGAAAGCTGAGCACTGAAGAATTGATGCTTTTGAACTGTGGTGTTAGAGAAGACTCTTGAGAGTCCCTTGGACTGCAAGGAGCTCAGTCCTGGGTATTCATTGGAAGGACTGATGTCAAAGCTGAAACTCCAATACTTTGGCCACCTGATGCGAAGAACTGACTCATTTTAAAAGACCCTGATGTTGGGAAAGATTGAGGGCAGGAGGAGAAGGGGATGACAGAGGATTAGATGGTTGGATGGCATCAATGACTCAATGGACATGGGTTTGGGTAGACTCCGGGAGTTGGCGATGGACAGGGAGGCCTGGTGTGCTGTGGTTCTATGGGTCGCAAAGAGTCAGACATGACTGAGCAACTGAACTGAACTGAACTGATTCAAAGTTCAGTGTGATTCCTACAGTAGAATTGGAGGATGCCGAATGTTTTAAAATTTATCCTTTCAATGTTTTACCATTATTAAAAATATTAACCTTAATGAATATAATTGAGTTTTCCCTCAGTAATGATTAAATAAGGTTAAAATTAAAACAAATTTTAAAAATGGAATGTATATAGTGCAAAAATATTTTGATATAGCAACTCCTATTTTTTTTCCTATACTTCTATAGCTTTCCTTTTTCAAGCAGTAATAAGAAGTAAGAATAACTGGTACTTGCTCTCCTTTGGGAAGAAATGACACAGCAGAAGTAGCTGGTGAGGCAAATTTTTGACCTTCGAAACTAAAAAGCCAAGGACCAAGCTTGAGGCAAAATAGTCTAGAAGGAGATATGATCAGTCCAGCCCTGTTTGAATGTCCCTGTGTGTGCTGAGTCACTTCAGTTGTGCCCAACTCTTTGCAATGCTATGGACTGTAGCCTGCAAGCCTCCTCTGTCCATGGGATTCTCCAGGTAAGAGTGGTAGAGTGGGTAGCCATGCCTTCCTTCAAGTGACCTTCCCAACCCAGGGATAGAATTCATCTCTTACGTTTCCTGTACTGCATACAGATTCTTTACCTCTAGCACCACCTGGGAAGCCCCTTAATGTTCCTGAGGCTAAATACTGTTTGCTACATGAAGGGTAGGGAAGATAGTCAGAGAAAAAACATGGGAGTTAGCTGGTGGTCAGCAAGCATACTTTCCTTTGTCCCCTGTCTTTGGACAGACTGAAGGACTGGGAGATGATAGAAGCCTTGCATGGATTGGCCCTTGATCTCATCTCCCAAGTGTATGCCATGGCAAGGGCAAGCCTTGCAGGATTCCCTTAAGTTCAACCAAACAAAGGCAGCTTGTACAAACCAGGATGATGGGAAGAATAACTGAATGCTTTCTCATATGGTCAAAAGTAGCACATATATCCTAAAAATTTTTAGGGAATTTTTAGGATATTGAAACTGTTCCATGTGATACTGTATGAGTGCATATATGTCACTGTGCAAAAAAAAAAAAAAAAAAAAAAGAAATAATCACTGAAAAAAAAAAAAGTAGCACATATATGATATTCACAACCATTGAGGGCAAAGAGGATGCAAATGTGTACATTTCTAAATATGTACCAGTTCTAAATTATTATGGAGGAAGAAGAGTCATTTTGTGTTCCTTGTCTAGTAGAATTGGGCTACCCATGCGTAAAAACTCTGGTTTTGTACATGTTCCCAGAAAATCAGATCAGTTTCCTCTCTCATTAATCCCTTCCCACCAACACCAGCCTCCCTCAAGGTCCCATACCCTCAAATTTTAATGAGTTAACCAAAGGGACTTCAAGATTCTCAACACCCTGGGGACCTGAGGTTTCAGAGATAGATTTACAGTTGAAGGAAAAGTAGAGAGCCCTTTTTCTACTATAAGTAACGTTACAAATCAGCACACTGAAAAAATTTAAATCACATTAAATTAAAATGTATGTTTTACACAATAGATCACAATATATTGGCACACATAATCAACTGTGTTATCTATACCAAGCCAGGAGCAGGTTGTATGGAGAAGGCAATGGCACGCCACTCCAGTACTCTTGCCTGGAAACTCCCATGGACGGAGGAGCCTGGTGGGCTGCAGTTCATGGGGTCTCGAAGAGTCAGACACGACTGAGTGACTTCACTTTCACTTTTCACTTTCATGCATTGGAGAAGGAAATGGCAACTCACTCCAGCGTTCTTGCCTAGAGAATCCCAAGGACAGAGGAGCCTGGTAGGCTGCCGTCTACGGGGTCACACAGAGTCGGACATGACTGAAGCGACTTAGCAGCAGCAGCAGGAGCAGGTTGATGGCAAATACAATTGCAAATATATGCATCTGAACATGAGCAATATGCTCGGTATGTTGATGACATCATATATGTATGTGTGTGTGTGTGATATTGTGAAGAATTTGATTTCACTTTATTGAACCTATCCACTGAAGAAATAAAAGTTTCTTTAACCCTTTAAAATAATTCACAAGAACTAGAACTGATATAAAGATGTTATGTCAGTTGTCCTTAAAATAAGTTTATAGTAACTTTGGAGAAGGCGATGGCATCCCACTCTAGTAGTCTTGCCTGGAAAATCCCATGGATGGAGGAGCCTGGTGGGCTGCAGTCCATAGGTCGCTAAGAGTCGGACACGACTGAACGACTTCACTTTCCCTTTTCACTTTTATGCATTGGAGAAGGAAATGGCAACCCACTCCAGTGTTCTTGCCTGGAGAATCCCAGGGACGGGGGAGCCTGGTGGGCTGCTGTCTATGGGTCGCACAGAGTCGAACATGACTGAAGTGACTTAGCAGCAGCATAGTAACTTAGATATAAATTAAGAGTTATAAATCACAGAGGGCTGACTTTCCAAACCAGAGGACAAAGCCTTGGGCCAATAGCAAGGCTTTTCGGTACTCTGTGGTTTATTTCACATGCTGTGCCTGCAAAAGACCTAGACTAGTTTTAAAGTAATGAATAAGCAAATGATCTAAGATGCTGAGGTTAAAAAAAAATGTATGTAGTTGGTAAACATCTCAATTACAATAAAGGACTATTATTAAATTTCACACTTGTATAACATGGCATTATGGAATATCAATGTAACTACAAGATATGAGCTAATGCTTGTGGAAACTAGTAGGGACAGGGAAAAATCAATGAAAAGTTGTAAAACAGCATGATACATGTTTCATGTAAGTGTGCTCCAGCAGAAAAGGAGGGAGAAATAACCTAAGATGTGAATGTTCAAAAATCCACCCTATAACTGATGAACTTAAGGGAGATGAATCATTGGCAAAATTGGGACAATATGAGTCAATAATACTTGTCCAGATAAGGGACTTTTATAGAGGTGGTGGAGGGAAGACGGTAGGTGTGAAAACAAAACAGGCGATAGCAATGACTGAACATGGTAAATGCTTTAACTAGAAATGGAGAAAGAATCTAAGACAATACCCAGGATTTGGGCATGAGCCACTGGGAAGAGTGAGGGAAGATGATAAGGTTTCTTTTAATGGTATTGAATAGAAGTCTGCACGGTATCCAGGTGGATCTGTCTACGAGGAAGTAATGTATCAATCTGCAATTCAGCTACACATTTTGTCCAATGGGTAGACATTTAGAGTATTTTGTAATTCAGAGTTCCAACTCTGAATTAAAGTGAATTTAATTAACTTATATTTTATGGACTAAATACAGAGTAAGTGTAGCCCAGGGATTCAGAGCTTTGGTATCAGAGTTATAGCACCTGGGTTCTAAATTCAGCTATAAGAAATACTGTATGTATGACTAAAAGGATATTCCTAAACCCCTCTGGATTTTTTTTTTTTTTTTTGTCTTCTGTAAAATGTTATGGTAGGTATTATACCTACCACACTGAATGGCTATGAAGATTAAGTAAGTGATTGAATACATATAAAGTCCTTTGTGCTAAATGGATATTAGCTATTAATTCAGGGTTGAAAAACATGAAATTTGCATTTTGAAAATCAAGAGTCAAATTTAGCAATTTCATATAATCTAATTTTATCACTGTCAAAGCAAGAATCTTATGACATTTTTCTGTTTCCTTAATTCAGCTTCACTTGTATAAGTTCATTTACCCTACATTGATGGTATACACAGGTAACTCGAGTCATCTGGGAATATGATCAACTTAAGTGTTAAGTTTTATTCCAAGATTACATCATTGGATGTAATCATATCTGACTTTCCCTGTACTCTCAAATTTTTCTATGGTGGAAACATAATGTCTTATTTCCAAAAAACCTTATTTATCAAAAAACCCTAATAATTATTCCTGAAATATGTACTCTGTTTAAATACAGTTGTAGAGTGAAGATAATCATTAGTATTAGCACCTTTGGAAAAATTCAGATATATTGTCTCTTGGCTGGGGAAAGGCCACTTTACCAACTAATCTATGGGGCTTAGGTAACTAAATAATTAAGAAATCGCAATTCAGGTCTTTACTCACCCACTTACCGTCTGCTTCCTTAAGGCTATATCTAAGTAATTGAATCAAGAGATGAAAAACAGGAACCTAACATATAAAGATCAAGCTGACTTGAAGCAGTATACTTTGCAATATTACTATATTTAATGGCAAAAGAAAATGTGTATACTGGTAGTATGTCTATAAACTCAAATATTTTGATAGTTATTACTGAAAATCCTTTGACTAATAAAACACTGATGTTTGAGGTTCTAATCAGAGCAGAGATCATATAAATTTCAAAATCTAAATTGGGTAGCTGATCCAAATGCTGTTTGTGTCATCAGATGAACATGGCAGTCAGAGTTACAGCACATCCAGCTGACAAATTCAGATGTATGTTTAAAATACTGTAGAAGACCTGTGTGGGCATGCACTTTGCAGGATTTTAAGAGATGAGGATTACAAAGTATTTGCACACAACATGAAAAGTAAATGTTATAGTACATTTATAATACTTAACAGGTACTTGACTTCTGAAAAATAATCAAGGTTGTTATTTGGCAGTGAATATAAAGAGAGAAAATTCTGAAAAAATCAAATGTATTTTCCCATTGTTCTGTTTTTTGAGAATTTCATATCCTGTTGGCCTTATTCTTCATTTCTTCTGAATAGTCTTTAATGAATGCTTCTTTTCCTTTAAAATAAAGACAGAGGTTTCTTTATATTTGCCATGTGACTTGGAATTTTTTGTGTGTGTGACAAAATCCAAGTCACATGGCAAATATAAAGAACCCTTCTGCCTTTATTTTAAAGGAATAGAAGCATTTTGTGATTTGTTGAGCCACCAGGACTTCCCTGGTGGCTCAACTGGTAAAGAATCTGCCTGCAATGTGGGAAACCTGGGTTCGATCCCTGGATTGGGAAGATCCCCTGAAGAAGGGAAAGGCTATCCACTTTAGTATTCTGGCCTGGAGAATTCCAAAGACTGACAGTTCATGGGGTTGCAAAGAGTCAGACACAACTGAGGAACTTTCACTTTGTATTAATTATCTATCATTTTTTTCAATTGAAATCTTAAGCAATTTTGCTTTATTTTTTAATTGAGATATGATTAATCCACCATGTTGTGTTAGTTTCAGGCGTGTAGAAAAGTGATTCAGTTAAACCCATATATACATTTTTCAGATTCTTTTCTATTAGAGGTTATTATAAGTTATTGACTGTAGTTCCCTGTCCTGTACAGTAGGTCCTTGCTGTTCATCTATTTTATATGTAGTACTGTGTATCTGGGGCTTCCCTGGTGGCTCGGAGGTTAAAGCATCTGCCTGCAATGCAGAAGACCTGGGTTCGATCCCTGGGCCGGGAAGATCCCCTGAAGAAGGAAATGGCAACCCACTCCACTATTCTTGCCTGGAGAATCCCATAGACGGAGGAGCCTGGTAGGCTACAGTCCACGGGGTTGCAAAGAGTCGAATATGACTGAACGACTTCACTCACTTCACTGTGTCACATCAGATCAGATCAGATCAGTCACTTAGTCGTGTCCGACTCTTTGCGACCCCATGAATCCCAGCACGCCAGGCCTCCCTGTCCAGCACCAACTCCCGGAGTTCACTCAGACTCACGTCCATCAAGTCAGTGATGCCATCCAGCCATCTCATCCTCTGTTGTCCCCTTCTCCTTTTGCCCCCAATCCCTCCCAGCATCAGAGTCTTTTCCAGTGAGTCAACTCTTCGTATGAGGTAGCCAAAGTACTGGAGTTTAAGCTTTAGCATCATTCCTTCCAAAGAAATCCCAGGGCTGATCTCCTTTAGAATGGACTGGTTGGATCTCCTTGCAGTCCAAGGGACTCTCAAGAGTCTTCTCCAACACCACAGTTCAAAAGCATCAATTCTTCAGCGCTCAGCCTTCTTCACAGTCCAACTCTCACATCCGTAAGTGACCACAGGAAAAACCACAGCCTTGACTAGACGGACCTTTGTTGGCAAAGTAATGTCTCTGCTTTTCAATATGCTATCTAGGTTGGTCATAACTTTCCTTACAAGGAGTAAGCGTCTTTTAATTTCATGGCTGCAGTCACCATCTGCTGTGATTTTGGAGCCCAGAAAAATAAAGTCTGACACTGTTTCCACTGTTGCCCCATCTATTTCCCATGAAGTGATGGGACCGGATGCCATGATCTTTGTTTTCTGAATGTTGAGCTTTAAGCCAACTGTTTCACTCTCCACTTTCACTTTCATCAAGAGGCTTTTTAGTTCCTCTTCACTTTCTGCCATAAGGATGGTGTCATCTGCATATCTGAGGTTATTGAGATTTCTCCGGACAAACTTGATTCCAGCTTGTGTTTCTTCCAGTCCAGCGTTTCTCATGATGTACTCTGCATAGAAGTTAAATAAACAGGGTGACAATATACAGCCTTGACATACTCCTTTTCCTATTTGGAACCAGTCTGTTGTTCCATGTCCAGTTCTAACTGTTGCTTCCTGACCTGCATACAGATTTCTCAAGAGGCAGATCAGGTGGTCTGGTATTCCCATCTCTTTCAGAATTTTCCACAGTTTATTGTGATCCACACAGTCAAAGGCTTTGGCATAGTCAATAAAGCAGAAATAGATGTTTTTCTGGAACTCTCTTGCTTTTTCCATGATCCAGTGCATGTTGGCAATTTGATCTCTGGTTCCTCTGCCTTTTCTAAAACCAAGTTGAACATCAGGAAGTTCATGGTTCACATATTGCTGAAGCCTGGCTTGGAGAATTTTAAGCATTACTTTACTAGCACGTGAGATGAGTGCAATTGTGCGGTTGTTTGAGCATTCTTTGGCATTGCCTTTCTTTGGGATTGGAATGAAAACTGACCTTTTCCAGTCTTGTGGCCACTGCTGAGTTTTCCAAATTTGCTGGCATATTGAGTGCAGCACTTTCACAGCATCATCTTTCAGGATTTGGAACAGCTCAACTGGAATTCCATCACCTCCACTAGCTTTGTTCATAGTGATGCTTTCTAAGGCCCACTTGACTTCACGTTCCAGGATGTCTGGCTCTAGGTCAGTGATCATACCATCGTGATTATCTGGGTTGTGAAGATCTTTTTTGTACAGTTCTTCTGTGTATTCTTGCCATCTCTTCTTAATATCTTCTGCTTCTGTTAGGTCCATACCATTTCTTTCGTTTATCGAGCTCATCTTTTCATGAAATGTTCCTTTGGTATCTCTGATTTTCTTGAAGGGATCCCTAGTCTTTCCCATTCTGTTGTTTTCCTCTATTTCTTTGCATTGATCGATGAGGAAGGCTTTCTTATCTCTCCTTGCTATTCTTTGGAACTCTGCATTCAGATGTTTATATCTTTCCTTTTCTCCTTTGCTTTTCACTTCTCTTCTTTTCACAGCTATTTGTAAGGCCTCCCCAGACAGCCATTTTGCTTTTTTGCATTTATTTTCTATGGGAATGGTCTTGATCCCTGTCTCCTGTACAATGTCATGAACCTCATTCCATAGTTCATCAGGCACTCTATCTATCAGATCTAGGCCCTTAAATCTATTTCTCACTTCCACTGTATAATCATAAGGGATTTGATTTAGGTCATACCTGAATGGTCTAGTGGTTTTCCCTACTTTCTTCAATTTAAGTCTGAATTTGGCAATAAAGAGTTCATGGTCTGAGCCACAGTCAGCTCCTGGTCTTGTTTTTGCTGACTGTATAAAGCTTCTCCATCTTTGGCTGCAAAGAATATAATCAGCCTGATTTCAGTGTTGACCATCTGGTGATGTCCATGTGTAGAGTCTTCTCTTGTGTTGTTGGAAGAGGGTGTTTGTTATGACCAGTGCATTTTCTTGGCAAAACTCTATTAGCCTTTGCCCTGCTTCATTCCGTATTCCAAGGCCAAACTTGCCTGTTACTTCAGGTGTTTCTTGAGTTCCTACTTTTGCATTCCAGTCCCCTATAATGAAAAGGACATCTTTTTTGGGTGTTAGTTCTAAAAGGTCTTGTAGGTCTTCATAGAACCGTTCAACTTCAGCTTCTTCAGCGTTACTGGTTGGGGCATAGACTTGGATTACTGTGATATTAAATGGTTTGCCTTGGAAACGAACAGAGATCATTCTGTCGTTTTTGAGATTGCATCCAAGTACTGCATTTCGGACTCTTGTTGACCATGATGGCCACTCCATTTCTTCTGAGGGATTCCTGCCTGCAGTAGTAGATATAATGATCATCTGAGTTAAATTCACCCATTCCAGTCCATTTCAGTTCGCTGATTCCTAGAATGTCGACATTCACTCTTGCCATCTCTTGTTTGACCACTTCCAATTTGCCTTGATTCATGGACCTGACATTCCAGGTTCCTATACAATATTGCTCTTTACAGCATTGGACCTTGCTTCTATCACCAGTCACATCCACAGCTGGGTATTCTTTTTGCTTTGGCTCCATCCCTTCATTCTTTCTAGAGTTAATTCTCCACTGATCTCCAATAGCATATTGGGCACCTACTGACCTGGGGAGTTTCTCTTTCAGTATCCTATCATTTTGCCTTTTCATACTGTTCATGGGGTTCTCAAGGCAAGAATACTGAAGTGGTTTGCCATTCCCTTCTCCAGTGGACCACATTCTGTCAGATCTCTCCACCATGACCCACCTATCTTGGGTTGCCCCACGGGCATGGCTTAGTTTCATTGAGTTAGACAAGGCTGTGGTCCTAGTGTGACTAGATTGACTAGTTTTCTGTGAGTATGGTTTCAGTGTGTCTGCCCTCTGATGCCCTCCTGCAACACCTACCATCTTACTTGGGTTTTTCTTACCTTGGGCGTGGGGTATCTCTTCACGGCTGCTCCAGCAAAGCGCAGCCAATGCTCCTTACCTTGGACGAGGGGTATCTCCTCACCACCGCCCTTCCTGACCTTCAACGTGGGGTAGCTCCTCTAGGCCCTCCTGTGCCCGCGCAGCCACGGCGTGGGGTTGGTCCTCCCAGCCGCTGCCCCTGGCCTTGGGCTTAAGGGCCTGGGGTATCTCCTCTCGGCCGCCCCGCCTGACCTCGGACGTGGGGTAGCTCCTCTCAGCTGTTCCTGCGCCGTCGCAGTCTGGCACTCTCGGCTCCTCGTGTATCCCTAACCCCTTTCTCCCCTTTGGTGACCGTATGTTTTTTCCAATGTCTATGAATTTATTTGTATTTTGTAAATAAGTTCATCTGTATCATTTTTTATATACCACACTTAAGTGATATCACATGATACTTGTCTTTGGCTGGTTTCACTTAATATCCAGGTCCATCCATGTTGCTGCAAATGGCATTATTTCATCCTTTTTATGTCTGAGTAATATTCCATTGTTTATACACACAGACACACACCACATTTTCTTTATTCATTTGTCAGTAGACATTTAGGTTGCTTCTATGTCTTGCTTGTTGTAACTAGTGCTGCTGTGAACACTGGAGTGCATGTATCTTTTTGAATTAGAATTTTTGTCTCTTTTGGATATATGCCCAGCAGTGGGATTGCTGGATCATATGGTAATTATATTTTTAATTTTTTAGGGAACCTCCATACTGTTCTGCATAATGGTTGTACCAATGTACATTCCCACCATCAGTGCAGGAAGGTACTCTTTTCTCCATATCCTCTCTAGCACTTACTATTTTTGGACTTTTGATGAAAACCATTCTTACTGGTGTGAGGTGATATCTCATTGTAGTTTTGGTTTTCATTTCTCTGATGATAAATGATGCTGAGCATATATTCATGTGCCTATTGGCCATCTCTGTGTCTTCTATATATAGTATCATGTCATCTCTAAACAGCTACAGTTTTACTTCTTTATTTCCAATTTGGATTCCTTTTATTTTTTCACTGATTGCCATGGCTAGAACTTCTATGTTGAGTAACAGTGGTGACAGTGGGCACCCTTGTCTTGTTTCTGACCTTAGAGGAAATTCTTTCCCAGCTTTTCACAACTAAGTATGCTCTTAGTTGTGGACTTGTCATATATGGTCTTTATTATTCCCAGGTGGCTCAGTAGTAAAGAATCTGCCCACCAATGCAAGACTGCAGGTTTAATCCCTGGATCAGGAAGATCCCCTGAAGGAGGAAATGGCAATCCACTCTAGTATTCTTGCCTGGAAAATCCCATGGACAGAGGATGTGGCAGTTTACACTCCATGGAGTCACAAAGAGCTGGACATGACTGAGCACGCATGCACATATTCCCTCTATGCTCACTTTTCAGAGAGTTTTTAATAATAAAAGGATATTTAATTTTACCAGAAGTTTTTTCTGTATCTATGGAGATGATGATATGGTTTTTATTCTTTAATTTGTTAATGTGGTATATCACATTAATTGATTTACAGATACTGAAAGATTTTTGCATCCCTGGGATAAATCTCACTTGATCATAGTGTATGGTCCTTTTAATGTATCATTGGATTGAGTTTGCTAGTATTTTGTTGAGGGTTTTTGCATGTATATTCATCAGTGATATTGGCCTATAATTTCCTTTTTTATTGATATTGTTGTCTGGTTTTGGTATGAGAGTGTGGTGGCTGCATACCAAACCACTGTAGTGGTTTGGCAGTGTTCCTTCCTCAGCAATTTGTGGAATAGTTTCAGAAGGATAGATATTAACTGCTGTCTAAATGTTTTGTAGAATTTACTTGTGAAGCCATCTTATTCTGGACTTTTGTTTGTTGGGAATTTTTAAATTACTGATTTAACTTCAGTACCAGTAACCGGTCTATTCATGTTTTCTGTTTCTTCCTGGTTCAGTCTAGGGAGATTGTACATTTCTAAGTACTTATGCTTTTCTTCAAGACTGTCCATTTTATTGCTGTATAGTTGCTTCTGGTAGCTTTTTTATTTAAAGCAAAGTACAAAAATCTATAATTAAAAATTAAATGCTAAACTGAAAACATCTCTTGTTCATAAGAGGGAAAAAGCATTTTTATTCTGTCTATGTTGGTGCTATGTTAAAGCCAGGGAAAATATAAAACTGTCAATTGCAAAGTAATTCGTAAAATTCTGTCACATGGGCATTTTAATTTTGGTTATTTCACTAATATAGTAAGATTTAGTTTGTTACAGGCATTATGGATTTCGTTTGTATTGTAAATCTCCCTGTTATGTATTGAAAGGAACAAAATATGTTAAAAGGCCAGGATTCTTTAAAAGCTTATGTATGGTCAGTTTTAGTTTTATACAGCTGTCTATGAGCATTTAAAGGCTACTTCCCTGATTTAACGAAGGTAAGTCATAGTTGATGACCAATAAGAAATACCTTTTACTTTCTCATCCTTAATAAGAAAGCATATCTACAAAAACTCTATAGCAAATATCACACTTAATGGAGAAGGTTTTGATTCATTACACTCAAAAACAAAAAGAAGATGGCTACTATGAATATTGTTATTTAATATTGTTCTGAAAGTCAAAGACAATACAATATACCAAGGAAAACAAATAATACAAAAAAATGGAAAGTTTACCCTTCAGGATTAGTTTTATCTGCACATACAGAAAGACTTTAAATTATAATACCTTTAAAAAGTGTTTCTCTCACTTTACAAAAAAACGGGCAAGCAATCAGGACTGGTGCTGGCAACTCCCCAGCCATCAGGGACCAGTACTTCTATCTTGAGGCTCCACCAGCTTTTTATATTGCTTTATAATCCAGGGTAATTGCTCGACTCCCACACTTTATGTTTTCATTCCAGGCAACCAAAAAGAAAAAATGGAGAAGCACTCATTTGTTCTCATTTAAGAAGCATTTCCTAAAGTCCCACACATTGCTTTGCTTAAATTTTATTGACCAGAACAAAGTTACATGGTCACATCTAGTGCAAAATTACCTAAGAAATATAGTCTTTTAGAAGAGGGGCAATGTGCCTGGCTGAAAATTGTTCTTTGGGTTGGATAACAAGAAATTTCCGCCAGGGAAAGGGAAAAGCAATATTCTGTTCCTTCCAGATGTTATGACTGCTTAAAGAAAACTGCAAAGGCACTCTAATACATTTTTTAAAACTAAAGCTTTATCAGAGTTGCTGTCTGTAGAATCAACATGGGCTCAATTGCTATATGAGCAGTTAGAGGATTAGTAAAAACTAAGATACTGTTGAGTCAGTTAAACTATAGTACATATAGAAATAACTTGAAATGTACAGTAATTCATGGAAGTTTATAAACAAAACTGAAGGAAAATAATTGCATAAAAACAGTGATATATTTTCATAAGAAAATTCACCATTATAAGGAATGTGTTTCTAATTAATTTATCTATAAATCTGAAGCAAATCCAGTGAAAATTTCCCTGTCTCCAGTGTTTCACTGAAATTGACAGATTTTTAAAATTCAATTGGGACAATGAATGTCAAGGAATATCCAAGAAAAAGTTGAAGAAAATAAAAAGTGAGACCAGATACCAAGATTTATTATGATATTAAAACATTGTATAAATTATACATTGAATCAGTGGTGGAAAGTAACCCAGAAACAGATCCTTAAACATATTTAATCTTGCGTATACTGTATTTAACATAGCTAATGTTACAAATGGGGCTTCCCTGGGTGGCTCAGGCAGTAAACAACCTGCCTGCAATGAAGGAGACCCAGGTTCGTTCCCTGGGTTAGGAAGATCCCCTGGAGAAGGGAATGGCTACCCGTTCCAGTATTCTTGCCTGGAGAGTTCCATGGACAGAGGAGCCTGGTGTAAAATTACAAATAAATTAACAATTGATGTTGGGATAAATTATTATCTAAACAGAAAAGATAAAACTGGGGAGGGAGGAGGGTTCAGGATGGGGAACACAGGTATACCTGTGGCGGATTCATTTCAGTATTTGGCAAAACTAATACAATATTGTAAAGTTTAAAAATAAAATAAAATCAAAAAAAAAAGAAAAACTACATCTGTATCTCACACTATACACAAAACTAGTTACAGATGAATTAAAACTGTAAAAGAGAAATCAAATTCTAAAGCTTTAGAACAAAGTTTTAGAAGGCAATCTTTAGTATACCAGGACATGGAGGGTTTTATTAAATGACATACACAGAACATTAACCATGAAGAAAAATAAATTGGGCTACACTGAAGTTTTACAACTCACTTATTTAAAAAAGTTAAAAAATAAGCAATAGAGTAAAAGACATGAGATACCTAAACCACAGAATGTTTTTATAATGAAGAAGTATAAATCGATAAGAAGATGACTCTTGACCCAGTAGAAAAAAGCACTTGAACAGGTTGTAAGCAAATAATTTGCCAAAGAAAATTCTATAAAACATATGCTGTCTTTCACTACTAATCAAGAAATGGCAATTAAATAATGACTTAGCTTTTCAAACCCATCAAATTTTGGCCAAAACACAAACATTTCTCTGATTATTGATAAGACTGTGAGTAGAAAAGGAAGATTCATTTTCTTTTTCTTTGATTTATATTTTAAAATTTGTATTGAAGAGTATTTGATTTATAATGTTCTATTAGTTTTAGGTGTACAGCAAAATGGATCAGTTATACATATATATATCTCCACTCATTTTTAGTTTATTTTCCCATGTAGACCATTACAGAGTACTGAGTAGAGTTCCCTTGCTATACAGTAGGTCCGTATTAGTTATCTGTTTTACATGTAGTAGCGTTTATATGTCAATCCCAATCTCCCAGTTTATCCCTCCCCCTCTTGCTCCCTGGTAGCCACACGTTTGTTTTCTATATCTGTGGCTGTACTTCTGTTTTGTGAAGTTCACTTGGACCCTTCTTTAAGATTCCACATATAAGGGATACCATATTTGTCATTTTCTGACATGCTTCACTCAGTATGATGGTTGCTAGGTCCATCTCTGTTGCAGCAAATGACATTATTTTGTTCTTTTTGTGGTTGAGTAATATCCCACTATATATATGTACCACATCTTCTTTATCCATTCATCTGTTGATGGACATTTAGATTATTTCCATGTCCCTGCTATTGTAAATAGTGCTTCAGTGAGCATGTAGTGCATCTATCTTTTCAAATTATGATTTTCTTTGGGTATATGCCTAGAAGTGGGATTGCTGGATTATATGGTAGTTCTGTTTTCAGATTTTTAAGGAACCTTCATACAGTACTGTTCTCCATAGTGGCTGAATCAATTTACATTCCCACAAACAGTATAGGAGGGCACCCTTTTCTCCATACCCTGTCCACTACTTATTGTTTGTAAATTTTTTGATGATTACCATTCTGACGGGTGTGAGGTAATGATACTTCATTGTAGTTTTGATTTGCATTTAAAACATCAATTTCTGCTTTATTGACTATGCCAAAGCCTTTGACTGTGTGGATCACAATAAACTGTGGAAAATTCTGAAAGAGATGGGAATACCAGACCACCAGATCTGCCTCTTGAGAAATCTGTATGCAGGTCAAGAAGCAACAGTTAGAACTGGACATGGAACAGCAGACTGGTTCCAAATAGGAAAAGGAGTACGTCAAGGCTGTATATTGTCACCTATTTATTTAACCTATATGCAGAGTACATCATGAGAAACGCTGGACTGGAAGAAACACAAGCTGGAATCAAGATTGCCAGGAGAAATATCAATAACCTCAGATAGGCAGATGACACCACCCTTATGGCAGAAAGTGAAGAGGAACTAAAGAGCCTCTTGATGAAAGTAAAAGTGGAGAGTGAAAAAGTTGGCTTAAAGCTCAACATTCAGAAAACGAAGATCATGGCATCGGGTCCCATCACTTCATGAGAAATATATGGGGAAACAGTGGAAACAATGTCAGACTTTATTTTTCTGGGCTCCAAAATCACTGTAGATGGTGACTGCAGCCATGAAATTAAAAGGCGCTTACTCCTTGGAAGGAAAGTTATGACCAACCTAGATAGCATATTCAAAAGCAGAGACATTACTTTGCCAACAAAGGTCCGGCTAGTCAAGGCTGTGGTTTTTCCTGTGGTCACTTACGGATGTGAGAGTTGGACTGTGAAAAAGGCTGAGTGCCGAAGAATTGATGCTTTTGAACTGTGGTGTTGGAGAAGACTCTTGAGAGTCCCTTGGACTGCAAGGAGATCCAACCAGTCCATTCTAAAGGAGATCAGCCCTGGGATTTCTTTGGAAGGAATGATGCTAAAGCTTAAACTCCAGTACTTTGGCCACCTTATGCGAAGAGTTGACTCTTTGGAAAAGACTCTGATGCTGGGAGGGATTGGGGGCAAGAGGAGAAGGGGACAACAGAGGATGAGATGGCTGGATGGCGTCACTGACTCGATGAACGTGAGTCTGAGTGAACCCCAGGAGTTGGTGATGGACAGGGAGGCCTGGTGTGCTTTGATTCATAGGGTTGCAAAGAATCAGACACGACTGAGTGACTGATCTGAATAATTAATGATGTTGAGCATCCTTTCATATATTTTTTAGCCATCTGTATGTCTTCTTTGGAGAAATATCTATTTAGATCTTATATATAAGATCTTTACCCATTTTATGATGAGTGGTTTGCTTTTTTAATATTGAGTTTTATGAGCTGTTTGTATAGTTTATAGATTAATCTCTTGTTGGTGGCTTCATTTGCAAATATTTTCTGCAATTCTGAAGATTGTCTTTTTGTTTATGGTTTCCTTTGCTGTTGAAAGCTTTTCAGTTTATATACTGTTGTTGACAGCACAGCTTTGTGCAAACATTTTGCATTGTACTACAATAATGTCTAATAAAGGTGAGGATGAACTTATTCTATAACCTATTTTTAGATATATACTCTGGACATATACCCATGTCTAAGTATATACTCTAGAGAAAATCTCATCTGTGCATATGAAAATATGTGAAATGATAGATATTGTAGAATTTTTGTTAACAAAATGGAAACATAACATAACAAAATGTGTATCATTGGGAGACTGGATAAATGGTTGCCTATTTCATGTTTATGAAATCAAATACTTGGCAATCATCAATATGAGGGATACAAACATAATGTGATAACATTAAATTTCAAAAACATTGTTGATTTAAAATAAGTGACAGAGTAGTATATGATTTATAAATGTAATATTTATAAATATATATAAAATAGTATTTATTGAAGTTTAAAAGCATACACAGTGCTACATAGTCTTTATAGATACATCTATAGTAAAACTATAGAGAGTATGTAGTTGTATCAACCTTAGATTAAATTTTCACCTCTTCCACATATTTATGTGACCATACTGCTAAGTCACTTCAGTCATGTCCGACTCTGTGCGACCCCAGAGATGGCAGCCCACCAGGCTCCCCTGTCCCTGGGATTCTCCAGGCAAGAACACTGGAGTGGGTTGCCATTTCCTTCTCCAATGCATGAAAGTGAAAAGGGAAAGTGAAGTCGCTCAGTTGTGTCTGACTCTTAGCGACCCCATGGACTGCAGCCTACCAGGCTCCTCCGCCCATGGGATTTTCCAGGTAAGAGTACTGGAGTGGGGTGCCATTGCCTAGTTACTTAATTTCTCTCATGACAATGTTCCCATTTGTAAAGTGAAATAGTGGCTTATAGTTTAAGTGAAATCATATAGTTCATGTTGCACTCAACACAATTGCCTGCTTTGCAACAAAGCTGAGTACATGGTAGCTATTATCATTCTCCTTGAGATGTATGCATTTAGGATCCCTATAGTATCTAGGAGTGCTCCAGACTCAGTCCTAACTCTAAAAGATTTTTTATGGAGTTCTTGCAACCAGTTGAAATAGTTCAAGCAAAGGCAAAAAGAATAGAATGGTTTGAACATGCAAACCCAAGGAAATTGGAGTTAAACAAAAGCCATATTTCAATACATATGTGGTGTGATTACACAGCATAATTCCTCACCTGCAAATATACACTTCAGGAAGAAATGCCATTTTATTTGGGGTGGGAAGTTCAGTTCAGTCGCTCAGTTGTGTCCGACTCTTTGCAACCCCGTGGACCACAGCACACCAGGCCTCCCTGTCCATCATCAACTCCCGGAGTCCACCCAAACCCATGTCCATTGAGTTGGTGATGCCATCCAACCATCTCATCCTCTGTCATCCCCTCCTGCCCTCCATCTTTCCCGCATCAGGGTCTTTTCAAATGAGTCAGCTCTTCACATCAAGTGGCCAAAGTATTGGAGTTTCAGCTTCAACATCAGTCCTTCCAATGAACACCGAAGACTGACCTCCTTTAGGATGGGCTGATTGGATCTCCTTGCAGTCCAAGGGACTCTCAAGAGTCTTTTCCAACACCACAGTTCAAAAGCATCAATTCTTCAGTGCTCAGCTTTCTTTATAGTCCAACTCTCACATCCATACATGACTACTGGAAAAACCATAGCCTTGACTAGATGGACCTTTGTTGACAAAGTAATGTCTCTGATTTTTAATATGCTGTCTAGGTAGGTCATAACTTTCTTTCCAAGGAGTAAGTGTCTTTTAATTTTATGGCTGCAATCATCATCTGCAGTGATTTTGGAGCCCAGAAAAATAAAGTCATCCACTGTTGCCACTATTTCCCCATCTATTTTCCATGAAGTGATGGGACCAGATGCCATGATCTTAGTTTTCTGAATGTTGGGTGGGAAGGAAGGATAGGAGTTTTGTCTGAGTGCAATAGCTGATAAAGGCCCTGTCTCCAAATATGGTCACATTGGAGACCTGGGTTTCAACATTTGAATTTGAAAGAGACAGACTTCAGTCCATAACACATTATAAACTCAGTGAGCCAGGGTCTGTATTTGTTCTTGCACCCCATTATATGTCCAGTATCTTGCACATCATACCTAAACAGCGTCATTTTTATTAGCCATTTTAAGGATGAAGATGTGAGAGTTGGACTGTGAAGAAGGCTGAGTGCCGAAGAATTGATGCTTTTGAACTGTGGTGTTGGAGAAGACTCTTGAGAGTCCCTTGGACTGCAAAGAGATCCAACCAGTCCATTCTGAAGGAGATCAGCCCTGGGATTTCTTTGAAGGAATGATGCTAAAGCTGAAACTCCAGTACTTTGGCCACCTCATGCAAAGAGTTGATTCATTGGAAAAGACTCTGATGCTGGGAGCAATTGGGGGCAGGAGGAGAAAGGGATGACAGAGGATGAGATGGCTGGATGGCATCACTGACTCGATGGAGGTGAGTCTGAGTGAACTCCGGGAGTTGGTGATGGACAGGGAGGCCTGGCGTGCTGCGATTCATGGGGTTGCAAAGAGTCGGACACGATTGAGCGACTGAACTGAACTGAACTGAAGGATGAAGAAACTAAGGCTCAGATTAATGAACATGCTTAAGGTCATACAGCTACTCAGAGGTAGGAATCAAATTCAAGTCTGCCTGGTTCTAGAAACTTAAAATAAGCGCTTATATCTATAACAGGGTCACCAACCACAGCATCCATTTAAAGCTGCCCCTGATATTTGCTAAATCACATAAATCTAGAGGTAGGGTTAGTTCAGTAAGGGTTAGTTCATCAGTCTGTGAAAAATGACAGATATTTTTAAAACAGCTAGAAACATACAGAGCTAGAGATTGTTCAGAGAAATGGTGTTTAATAGGAAAGTTATTTTTAAAGAAACACAGTTGAAAGAGGCAGGGATGAAAGTACAAATGTGAAGTTGCCTGCAGGGCTCAGTAAGCAGAGAACATCCAGGCTGGAGGCTAAATCAATGTTTTACCTTGAAAAGCAAACATGATGATTTCTCTTGGATGGGAGAGTCAGGTATAGATAGGAGACAGCAGCTGGTCATCTCCGGAAATATAGTGATTGCAGTCTGTATCCCGGTTTGCTTCTGGAGACTACAGATCTGCGATTGTATTCCTCTGAGATTTTTCTGCTCCTTCCCAGAGGCTCAAGCCTTCCCATTGGTCTGTCTAAACCCAACAGGACAGATTTCAAGTATATCATCCATACAGCAATGTGGTGCTAGTTGTAAAGAACCTGCCTGCTAATGAAGGTGATATAAAAGAAGCGGGTCAGTCCCTGGGTTGGGAAGATACCCTGGAGAAGGGCATGGCCACCCACTCCAGTATTTCTTGCCTGGAGAATCCCACGGACAGAGGAGCCAGATGGGCTATGGTCCAAGGAGTTGCAAAGCGTTGGACATGACTGAAGAAACTTAGCAGTGTTAGTATAGTTACAATGTTGTACATTTCTTTCTTAGCACTTGTTTATCCTATAACCGTAAGTTTGTACCTTTTCATCACCTTCAGTTAGTTCTCCAAACCCCACCCCTGACCTTTGGTGACTACTAATCTATTCCCTGGGTCTATGAGTTTGTTTTTATATTCCACATATAAGCAAAATCACTAAGTATTTTCTTTTTCTTAGTTCTCTTAACATAATGCGCTCAAGTTCCATTCCTGTGGTTGCAAATGACAGGCTTTCCTTTTCAATGGTTGAAAAATAGTCCGTTGTGTATAGACTATATATATACACTACATTAAAAAAAAAAAATCCTTTAACCATTGATGGAGTCTTAGGTTTTTTGCATGTCTTCAGTTCAGTTCTATTCAGTCACTTAGTCATGACTCTTTGTGACCCCATGGACTGCAGCACACCAGGCCTCCCTGTCTACCAACTACTAGAGCTTACTTAAAATTCATGTCCATCGAGTCAGTGATGCCATCCAACCATCTCATCCTCTGTCATCCCATTCTCCTCCTGCCTTCAATCTTGCTCAACATCAGGGTCTTTTCCAGTGAGTCAGCTCTTCATATCAGATGGCCAAAATATTGGAGCTTCAGCTTCAGCATCAGTCCTTCCAATGAATATTCAGGACTTATTTCCTTTAGATTGACTGGTTTGATCTCCATGTAGTCCAAGGGACTCTCAAGAGTCTTCTTCAACACCACAGTTCAAAAGTATCAATTCTTCAGTGCTTAGCTTTCTTTACAGTCCAACTCTAACATCCATACATGACTACTAGAAAAACCATCAGATCAGATCAGATCAGTCTCTCAGTTGTGTCCGACTCTTTGCAACCCCATGAACTGCAGCATGCCAGGCCCCCCTGTCCGTCACCAACTCCCGGAGTTCATTCAGACTCATGTCCATCAAGTCAGTGATGCCATCCAGCCATCTCATCCTCTGTCATCCCCTTCTCCTCTTGCCCCCAATCCCTCCCAGCATCAGAGTCTTTTCCAATGAGTCAACTCTTTGCATGAGGTGGCCAAAGTACTGGAGTTTCAGCTTTAGCATCATTCCTTCCAAAGAAATCCCAGGGCTGATCTCCTTCAGAATGGACTTGTTGGATCTCCTTGCAGTCCAAGGGACTCTCAAGAGTCTTCTCCAACACCACAGTTCAAAAGCATCAATTCTTCGGCACTCAGCCTTCTTCACAGTCCAACTCTCACATCCATACATGACCACAGGAAAAGCCATAGCCTTGACTAGACTAACCTTTGTTGGCAAAGTAATGTCTCTGCTTTTCAATATGCTGTCTAGGTTGGTCATAACTTTCCTTCCAAGGAGTAAGCGTCTTTTAATTTCATGGCTGCAGTCACCATCTGCAGTGATTTTGGAGCCCAGAAAAATAAAGTCTGACACTGTTTCCACTGTTTCCCCATCTATTTCCCATGAAGTAATGGGACCGGATGCCATGATCTTCATTTTCTGAATGTTGAGCTTTAAGCCAACTTTTTCACTCTCTTCTTTCACTTTCGTCAAGAGGCTTTTGAGTTCCTCTTCACTTTCTGCCATAAGGGTGGTGTCATCTGCATATCTGAGGTTATCGAGATTTCTCCCAGCAATCTTGATTCCAGCTTGTGCTTCTTCCAGTCCAGCGTTTCTCATGATGTACTCTGCATAGAAGTTAAATAAACAGGGTGACAATATACAGCCTTGACATACTCCTTTTCCTATTTGGAACCAGTCTGTTGTTCCATGTCCAGTTCTAACTGTTACTTCCTGACCTGCATACAGACTTCTCAAGAGGCAGATCTGGTGGTCTGGTATTCCCATCTCTTGAAGAATTTTCCACAGTTGATTGTGATCCACACAGTCAAAGGCTTTGGCATAGTCAATAAAGCAGAAATAGATGTTTTTCTGGAACCCTCTTGCTTTTTCCATGATCCAGCAGATGTTGGCAATTTGATCTCTGGTTCCTCTGCCTTTTCTAAAACCAGCTTGAACATCAGGAAGTTCACTGTTCACATATTGCTTTAAGCCAACTTTTTCACTCTCTTCTTTCACCTTCATCAAGAGGCTTTTTAGTTCCTCTTCACTTTCTGCCATAAGGGTGGTGTCATCTGCATATCTGAGGTGATTGATATTTCTTCCAGCAGTCTTGGTTCCAGCTTGTGCTTCATCCAGCCTGGCAGTTCACATGTCTTGACTATTTTAAATAATGCTGCAGTGAACATATGTGCAAACATCTATTCAAGATAATTATTTAATTTTCTTTGGATATATAGGAATTGCTGGATCATATGGCATCTCTAGTTTTAATTTCTTGAGGAAGCAACATATTTTCATATTGGCTGTACCAACTTATAATCTTGCCAACAGTGCAAAAGGATTTCTTCCTATTCTCTACATCCTCGTCAGCATTTATAGTCTCTCATCTTTTTGATGATGGCATTATAACAGGCATAAAGTGGTATCTTATTCTGGTTTCAATTTGCCTATCTCCAGTGGTTAGTGCAGAGAAGGCAATGGCAATGCACTCCAGTACTCTTGCCTGGAAAATCCCATGGATGGAGGAGCCTGGTAGGCTACGGTCCATGGGGGGTCGCTAAGAGATGGACACGACTTCACTTTCACTTTCACTTTTCACTTTTATGCATTGGAGAAGCAAATGGCAACCCACTCCAGTGTTCTTGCCTGGAGAATCCCAGAGATGGGGGAGCCTGGTGGGCTGCAGTCTATGGGGTCGCACAGATTCAGACACGACTGAAGCAACTTTGCAGCAGCAGTGATTAGTGATGTTAAGCACTTTTTCTTATACTGTTTGTCTTTGAATAAATGTCTATTCATGACTTTGGCCATTTTTAAAATTTGAAGTACAATTGATTTAGAATGCTTTGAGTGTAGAGCAAAGTGATTCATACTTTTTCACATTATTTTCCATTATTGTTATTACAGGATACTGAATATAGTTCCCTGAGCTATATAATAGGTCCTTGTTTGTCTGTTTTATATATAATACTGTATATCTGTTAACAACAAATTCCCAATTTGTCTCTACCTCTTGACTTTTCCCCTTTTATAAACTCAAATTTGTTTTCTATCTCTGTAAGTCTATTTCTGTTTTATAAATAAGCTCATTTATATCATTCTTTTAGATTCTGCATGCAAGTGATATCACATACTTGTCTTTATCTGACTTCACTTAGTATGATAGTCTTTAGATCCATCCATGTTGCTGAGAATGACATAATTTCATTCTTTATTGTGGCTAAGTAATATTCCATTACTTTACTAGCATGTGAGATGAGTGCAGTTGTGTGGTAGTTTGAGCATTCTTTGGCATTGCCTTTCTTTGGGATTGGAGTTAAAACTGACCTTTTTCAGTCCTGTGGCCACTGCTAGTTTTCCAAATGTGCTGGCATATTGACTGCAGCACTTTCACAGCATCATCTTTCTGGATTTGAAAGAGCTCAACTGGAATTCCATCACCTCCACAAGTTTTGTTCGTCGTCATGCTTTCTAAAGCCCACTTGACTTCACGTTCCAGGATGTCTGGCTCTAGGTGAGTGATCACACCATCGTGATTATCTGGGTCATGAAGATCTTTTTTGCACAGTTCTTCTGTGTATTCTTGCCACCTCTTCTTAATATCTTCTGCTTCTGTTAGGTCCATACCATTTCTGTCCTTTTTTGAGCCCATCTTTGCATGAAATGTTCCCTTGGTGTCTCTAATTTTCTTGAAGAGATCTCTAGTCTTTCCCATTCTGTTGTTTTCCTCTATTTCTTTGCATTGATTGCTGAGGAAGGCTTTCTTATCTCTTCTTGCTATTCTTTGGAACTCTGCATTCAGATGCTTATATCTTTCCTTTTCTCCTTCGCTTTTCACTTCTCTTCTTTTCAAAGCTATTTGTAAGGCCTCCCCAGACAGCCATTTTGAAAAGGAGTACATCAAGGCTGTATATTGTCACCCTGCTTATTTAACTTATATGCAGAGTACATCATGAGAAACACTGGGCTGGAAGAAGCACAAGCTGGAATCAAGATTGCCGGGAGAAATATCAGTAACCTCAGATATGCAGATGACACCACCCTTACGGCAGAAAGTGAAGAGGAACTAAAGAGCCTCTTGATGAAGGTAAAAGAGGAGAGTGAAAAAGTTGGCTTAAAGCTCAACGTTCAGAAAACGAAGATCATGGCATCTGGCCCCATCACTTCATGGGAAATAGATGGGGAAACAGTGGAAACAGTGTCAGACTTTATTTTGGGGGCCTTCAAAATCACTGTAGATGGTGACTGCAGCCATGAAATTAAAAGACGCTTACTTCTTGGAAGAAAAGTTATGACCAACCTAGACAGCATATTGAAAAGCAGAGACATTACTTTGCCAACAAAGGTCCATCTAGTCAAGGCTAAGGTTTCCCCAGTAGTCATGTATGGATGTGAGAGTTGGACTGTGAAGAAGGCTGAGTGCTGAAGAACTGATGCTTTTGAACTGTGGTGTTGGAGAAGACTCTTGAGAGTCCCTTGGATTGCAAGGAGATCCAACCAGTCCATTCTGAAGGAGATCAGCCCTGGGATTTCTTTGGAAGGAATGATGCTAAAGCTGAAACTCCAGTACTTTGGCCACCTCATGCAAAGAGTTGACTCATTGGAAAAGACTCTGATGCTGGGAGGGATTGGGGGCAGGAGGAGAAGGGGACGACAGAGGATGAGATGGCTGGATGGCATCACTGACTTGATGGACGTGAGTCTGAGTGAACTCCAGCAGTTGGTGATGGACAGGGAGGCCTGGTGTTCTGCAGTTCATGGGGTTGCAAAGAGTCGGACATGACTGAGCGACTGAACTGAGCTGAACTGAATATTCTGTTGTATATTTATACCACATCTTTATCCATTTATCTACTGATGGATGTTTAGGTTGCTTCCATGTCCTCACTAATGTAAATAGTGCTGCTATGGACACTGGGGTGCATATATATTTTCACTGTAGAGCTTTCATCTTTTCTGGATGTATGCCCAGCATTGGAACTGCTGGATCATATGGTAGCTCTATTTTTAGTTTTTTAAGGAGCCACCACACGGTTCTCTGTAGTGGTTGCATCAATTTACATTTCCACTGGCAATGTAGGAGGGTTCCTTTTTCTCTATACCCTCTCCAGCATTTATTATTTGTGGATTTTTTTGATGATGGTCATTCTGACAAATGTGAAGTGATACCTCATTACAGTTTTGATCTGCATTTCTCTAATAATTATGTTATTAGAGAAAAGATGTTAATCATCTTTTCACATGTTTGAATTACTCCCTTTTCGATTGCATCATTTGCAGATATTTTCTCCCATTATGCAGGTTTCTTTTTGTTATGGTTTCCTTTGCTGTGCAAAAGCTTCTAGGTTTGATTAGGTCCCATTTGTTTATTTTTGCTTTTGTTTCAATTATTCTAGGAGATGGATCCAAAAAAAATATTGCTGCGATTGATGTCAAAGAGTGTTCTGCTGTTTCCCTCTGGGAATTCTGTGGTAGCTGGTTCTGTATTTAGGTCCTTTGCCCATTTTTAAACCGGATTATTGTTTTTCTTCCATTTGCTGTTGTTTAGTTGCTAAGTCATGTCTGACTCTTTTGCAACCCCATGGATTGTAGCCCACCAGGCTCCTCTGTCCATGGGATTTCCCAGGCAAGAATACTAGTATATTCTATAAAGTTGCCTTTGCTATTTTGTTGATCATTTCTTTTGCTGTGCAGAAGATTTTAGTGTAATTTAATCCCACTTATTTTTGATTCTGTTACTTATCCTTTAAGTTTCATCTCCAAAAAAAAATCATTGCTAAGACCTGTATCACAGAATTTTTGCCTGTATTTTCTTCTAGCATTTTTACGGTTTTAGCACTTATGTTTAAGTCTTGAGATGCAAAGTTAGGTTATTTGTGATCTTTCAATTTACTTGAGAAGTGGGTTTATAGCTGTAAGCTTCATGTCTAGAACTGCTTTTGCTGTATCCCCAAAGTTCTTGTATGTTGTGTCCTCATTTTTGTTTGTCTAAAAATAATTTTCCTCTTAGTTTATTCTTTGATACATGGTGGTTCAGGAAATGACCATGTTTTAATAGTTAATAACTGTGAGAGATTGGCATGATAGTTTAAACATAGGCAGGCAGGGAGCATTTCTCTTAAGTGAACATGGGCTGACTGTCAATACTGATTTGAACAAGAGATTATGGCAGAAGGAACACTGCTGATTTAGGCTCCAGTTATTAAGGGAAAAATAGTTTCTAGTATAGTTTCTTGGAGTTTGACCAAAGTGACTACTCTGACACCACTATCCAGTGAGAAAGTCCAAACTTGTATGTAGAGAGGCTGAGTAGAGAACTGAGGCCTATGATATATGACTGTAATCATTCCCACTTGTTTTAGCCAGCCCAGCTGAATGACAAATCGTTCCTAGTTTGACTTGCCTAAATTGATGACCCATAGAATCATGATCTTACAAAATGGTGGCTCTTTTATGCCACTCAGTTTTTGGAAGGTTTGTTGTGCAGCAGTACATCTTTAGAACAGTTTTCAATATCTGTGGATATTTTCTTAGTTCTACTTATACTACATTAGCTAATATGATCTCACATTACTTTTCTATCACCTAAACACTGAGGGTTCAGACCTCTAACCCTTGTCCGTCTATACTCAGTGCAGTTCACTTCAGTCGCTCAGTCATGTCTGACTCTTTGCAACTCTATGGACTGCAGCATTCCAGGCTTCCCTGTCCATCACCAACTCCCGGAGCCTGCTCAAACTCATGTCCATTGTGTCGGTGATACCATCCAACCATCTCATCCTCTGTCATCCCCTTCTCCTCTCGCCTTCAGTGTTTACCAGCACCAGGGTCTTTTCCAATGAGTCAGTTCACATCAGGTGGCCAAAGTATTGGAGTTTCAGCTTCAGCATCAGTCCTTCCAATGGATATTCAGGACTGATTTCCTTTAGGATTCATTGGTTGGATCTCTTGCCTTGAGAACCTCATGAACAGTATGAAAGGCAAAAAGATCTACACTCACGTGCTAGAGAAATTTCCTTCAGTCTCTGGGCTTTAACTTGCATCCTTACAGTATGACTTTCTAATTTATATCTGTAGCTCTCACATTATTCCTTATATTTAGATCCTTTGCCCAGTTTTAAACTGGATTATTGTTTTTCTGCTATTTGTTGTTGTTTAGTCACTAAGTCATGTCTCTCTTGCAGCCTCATGAACTATAACTTGCCAGACTGCAGTATTCCCAATGGCCTCCTTGGACATCTCCAGTTTAATGTCTAATAGGCATTTCAAACTCAGCACATTCAAACTTAAGTCCTAATTGCCTTAACATACACAGCAACTCTCATACTGTTTCCCATCCAGGTACATGATACTCAGGGTCAACCAGTGCCTCAAACATCATAGATGCTACCTTTGATTCTTCTTTTTCTCCAGTACTTCACTTTGATCCATCAGTAAGCACTGTGGACTCTACCTTAGAATAGGTTTCAAGCTGAGCGATCTTATAAAACATAAATCAGATCATATCATTCATCCTGAGAATGGCTTTTCTTCCCACCATGGCAAAATCTAAAACTCTTACCATGGCCTCATATAACCTGGCTCCAGGTGACTTCACCATCCTCATAGCCCTTTCTTTCCCTCCCTTACTAGAATAAATGTGCTTTATTCTAGCACATTTGCCTTTCTGTTGGGCTCAGGGATCCTAGGGATCCTGCCCGACATCTGGAATTCTCCTTCTTCATGTATTTCCATAGCTCATTCCTGAAATTCAGTCAGGTCTTGGTAAAAGTGCCTCAGAAAGTCCTCCTTGTCAGTCACATCTATAATAAGAACCCCTCTGTCTCCATCATTTTCCCATAAAGTTGCTTTATTTTTTCTCATTGTACTTTTTATCACCTGCAATGGGCATGTTAAGTAAGTAAGTGTTAGTCGCTCAGTCGTGCCCGACGTTTTGTGACCCCAAGGACTGCAGCCCACCAGGCTCCTCTGTTCATGAGATTTTCCAGGCAAGGATACTGGAGTGGGTTGCCATTTCCTTCTCCGGGGATCTTCCCAACCCAAGGATTGAATCCGGGTCTCCTGCGCTGCAGGCAGATTCTTTACTGACTGCAATGACATGTTACCAGTATTCATTTATTTGATTACTTGTTTATTGCCAGTACCATGATCATGTAACCTCTTTAAAGCCAGATTCTTTTTCTTGTTCACTACTCTACCCCCAGTTCTTGAACAGTGCCTGGGGACACTACTACCAGGCAAATCAGTTGATTAAGTAAACTCCTTGATCGACTAAATTAACTCTTTTTAAGAGCAGAGACTATTTTATTCATCTTTTAATTCTTCCACCCACAGCCTTGAATATTTCCTGATAAAGATTGGCTACTTAAGGAATATTTGTGAAGGTGTTGAAATCAAGCCTGGAAGTGACTCATAACAACTTTTGAAGCTGTCTTCTTTTGATTAAAATCTTTAATCAGGCAGTTTGTGAGACCCAATTTCCATAAATTCTGGGTAGTAAAGGTTCTGATTTCCATCTTCTTAAGTGTCCAGTAATTTTGAGTGTTCAATATTTCTGTTGCTGAGGGGGTCCTTGAGGAAGGTTCACTTTGTTTTGTTAAGTCTAAAAATCACGATACCTGAATATCTTTGATTACTTTTCTGTCATCATTGGAGAAGCTACACAAACCATGCGTGGAAGTCTTCTGAGTAAATTGTTTCTTATCCTTTAAAGAAAATCTGAATTATAATAGAACAATGGAGGAGGAGTGTTATCTTAAGACAAATTTCAGGATCTCATCTAATCTGTGAGGCAAGGCACATACATATTCCTGAATATATAACATGCTGGTGAAAGTCATATATTTTAAAAATTAAAAAAAATTGAAATTCTCAAACATTAGCCAGGTCTTACTTGATTATTAGCAATATGTATATTTTTTAAACTTGATTTCTAGACAAAAAATCTTCCTAGGAATTCTTAGTATTCTAGAGAACTGGGGGAGTTCATGACATCCTTGTGCCATCAAAAACACATCAGCATGTTTGGATCATTACTCTTCACTGATAAAATTGTCTTTCTTAACCAACTCCACATCCTCTTTTGTATTTCAATTTTCCTGCAATATTAAACACTGCAGAAATGACAATGCTGATTTTTTCAAATATTTCTTTCATGTGCTCCCTTTATTTTGCCAGATAAATTATTCAATAAATTTTGCATATGGTTCATTAATCCTTGGTCGTGTGCCTTTTTTTTTTTCCCTTTAGAGGTAAAAATATGGTGTGCTGTATTTCTAAATAAAGCCCCTTTTTTGGCTGTTCATTGTGCCCTTTACCTGAAGTGTATAATTGGATTCTTCACTCATTTATCTCAAAATATATACCACCAACTGAGTTGGAAAAACGTAGCATTACTAAGTTTAAATGCAACAATTCTATGCATTCAAATATAATATTACACTGAGAAGATGTATTATCTTTAGTCTGCCAGAAAGCCACTTTAGTGTTTCAGACAACAAATTGCTCATGGTACATTTTCTACTCTGACATATTGCAGAACCGAATAAAAATAAAAGGTACAATTTGAACTATCACTAACAATTTGCTGCTTTTTATGGCACATTTCAGATTTTCTTAACGTGGCTGACTTAATTTCACAAAGAAAGTACGTTTCATCCTAGTATCTGCGTGTACCTTATCTATCATGTTTCTGCAGTTATGAAAATGAACGGATGCCAAGCATAAAAACTCCTGGTTTTGAATCCATGAATTAGAGTGAAGTATAACTTCCTTCCTTGAAGCAATATTGCATAGTGTGAAGAGCAGGTGTCTTGGCACCAGATTACTCAACTTCATCTCTGCTCTGACACCTCCTAGGCCTGGATGGGTTTTATAACCACCCTGTGCCTCAGTTTCCTATCAGTATGGTAGGTATAATCATAGCACCAATCTCATAGGGATGAATTGAGCTTTACAGGTAGAAACTGTATAAAATACTGAGATTTTGTACTAGGCAAGTAATATCTGGTTTTATTTCTAAAATACTCATTTTTCTATCCAAAATATAATATTTGTTAGATTGTTACTATATATCAACAGTCATATCTTACATATGTCTGTAGTTATGACAGACATGGTCTGCATACTTTCTAAAGAGTCTAATTGAATTTAAAAACTGTTTAAAAGGCACAAAGCCATATGCATGATCACTTACCACCACTGCTCCCACCCTGTACTCCCACCCCTACCTCATTCTACTTTTACCCTTACAGTCATTCTAAATGCAGCAGCAAGAGAAATATTTTTAAAAGGTTAATCACGTTATCAGTTCAGTTCAGTCGCTCAGTCGTGTCCAACCCTTTGCAACCCTATGAACCGCAGCACGTCAGGCCTCCCTGTCCATCACCAACTCCCGGAGTCCACCCAAACCCATGTCCATTGAGTCAGTGATGCCATCCAACCATCTCATCCTTTGTTGTCCCCTTCTCCTCCTGCCCTCAATCTTTCCCAACATCAGGGTCTTTTCCAATGAGTCAGCTCTTCGAATCAGGTGGCCAAAGGATTGGAGTTTCAGCTTCAACATCAGTCTTTCCAATGAACACCCAGGAGTGATCTCCTTTAGGATGGACTGTTTGGATCTCCCTGCAGTCCAAGGGACTCTCAAGAGTCTTCTCCAACACGCAATTCAAAAGCATCACTTCTTCGGCGCTCAGCTTTCTTTATAGTCCAACTCTCACATCCATACATGACCACTGGAAAAACCATAGCCTTGACTAGATGGACCTTTGTTGACAAAGTAATGTTATATCATGTTATATTTCTATTCAAAACATAGCATTGGCCTCCATTTCACACAGTCAAAACTGATTCCTTAACCTGGCTTGCAAGCCCCAGCATGATCTGCCCATTCCTCTCTGATCTCTACTGGATACCACAGTCATCATCCTAGCCACACTAGCATCCTTACTATGTCTCAAACCCAGCCAGACACACTCCCAACTCAGGGTCTTCGCACAAGCTATTTCCTCTTCCTGAGACCCCTTTCCTCTAGAAAGCCACATCCTTACATCCTTCAAACTTTACGAAAATATCATCTTCTTACTGAGGCCTACCCTGACTGCCCTATCTGAAATTGCAGTCTGCCCCCTACTCCACCGTTTTCAAACCCCCTTGCTGCTGCTGCTGCTGCTACTAAGTCACTTTAGTCGTGTCTGACTCTGTGCGACCCCATAGATGGCAGCCCACCCGGCTCCCCCCTCCCTGGGATTCTCCAGACAAGAACACTGGAGAGGGTTGCCATTTCCTTCTCCAGTGCATGAAAATGAAAAGTGAAAGTGAAGTCGCTCAGTCATGTCCGACTCTTAGCGACCCCATGGACTGCAGCCTACAAGGCCCCTCCGTCCATGGGATTTTCCAGGTAAGAGTACTGGAGTGGGGTGCCATTGCCTTCTCCTCAAACCCCCTTAACCTACCCTCTTTTTTTCTCTTTTATCATAGCACTTAGCACCTTCCAAAATAGTATATTAATATTATTTACATATTGTATTTATTTTATGTTTCCCTCACCAGAATGTAAGCTCCACCAGGGCAGGATTTGTTTTATTTACTCATATGTCCCAAGAACTCAGGATCCTGTATGATACTTAGTAGTTACTCAATAAATTGTTGAAATACATCAAAATTTTCAACAAATACAATAGGCTAGAGTGTTTAAATTCAATGATATGGTCTTTTTAAAGTAGCACTAGGGAAGGAAGGAAGGGGCTTTTGCTTTATTCCAAAGTGTGTCATTACACACTTTGGAATTTTAGGGTTTATTCACAGATATGCTTTTTTAGTATATTTAATTTTAAAATATCTTTAAAGTTGGAAAGTACTGATCTTTATGGGATAATTTCATTCTTGGAAACAGCTGGAAGAGAATATGGTAAATTAATAAATTGATTAAGATAGTGTTTTGAGGAAGGAAGGAAGGGACTCAAATAACGAGGCAAATTGACTTGAATCACTAGTGAGTTGACAATTTCAAAGTACTCTGGTCAAATGGAAGGATAACACTGGTCCACATTCCAAAGGTTACTTTGAAATTTAACATTTATTTTGATACAGAAGACCTAAGTTTTCAAAATCTTGGTAAATTTTATTTTTCCATACATAAAAAGTGATATGATTCTACTATGCAGTTTTATCATGAGTTCTGCCAGGAACTCAAAATAAACATTGTAAGGCTTACACATTTGGATCAGGGGGCAGGAAAACACAGTATAATGCAGCAGAAGAAGCAGGTGCCTTTTTTAAAAAGAAGATATTTATTTGGCTGTGCCAGGTCTTAGTTGCAACAAGCAGGGTCTTCAATTTTCATTGTGGTACACGAGACCTTTTAGTTGTGGGTTGTCAGATCTAGTTCCCTGACTAGGGCTGGAACCTGGGTCCCCTGCTTTGGAAGCTCAGAGTCTTAGCCACTGGACAATCAGGAAATTCCCAAGAAGCGCATGCTTACAGCCATGTAGATCTAAGGTTATTTCCCACCTTAACCCCCTTGTGTTGTATGATGTTGGAAAATAAACTTAAGTTCTGATTCTGTTTTTTTTTTTTTTTACTTGTAAAATAAGCATAAACATCCACATCCCACAATAAACATCACACAATTAAACATGAGAGAATGAAGAGACCAAGTACATCAGGAACAAGCGTCATGGTCGGCTCAGAATACCTGTAAGTAAGCCAATGCCTGCCACTAACAGTGTATAGTTGTCACTTAGTTGCTAAGTCATGTCTGACTTTCTTTGTGACTCCACGAACTGTAGCCCACCAGACTCCTCTGTCCATGGGATCCTCTAGGCAAGAATACTGGAGTGGTTGCCACTCCCTTCTCCAGGGGATCTTCCTGACATAGGGATCCAACCCACATCTCCGGCATTGGCAGGCAGGTTCTTAACCACTGAGCATCCAGGGAAGCCCATCTGGGTAGTGAGTAGAGGGCTTTATTCACATTATCACAATCAATCCTTATAACAAGCCTATGAGGTAGGTAGCAGTATTATCTTTATCTTGCAGATAAGGAAATTGGAGCTTAGGGAATTTAGAGGTTAATTCACTTCTCCCTTTCCCCCAATTTTTGAAACACCCATTAAATTTTATTAGTGTCAAGAGTACTATAAGAACAGTGTATCGATGCATCTGTAGTTTTCTTCAACAGAAAATAAAAATGAAGAAAGCTGATAAGTAGATTTAATAGAAATTCAATCCACAAAATGTTCTGTTTTAATTTTGGTCAGTGTGCATTTTGTGTGTATAATGCCTATTATTTTAGCTTTTCAAATTATATATTCACCATACATAGGGAAATTACTTTGAATTTGGTGCTTACATCTTTAGTTCTGCAAATTTGGAAATCACTTATCATAATACTTGACATCTTATGGACTGAAGGCAATTGTAAAACACACTAAATTATCTTGGAAATAGGTGTGATAGTGTTTTATCCATCCCAGAAAAGATTCAGAAGGTAAGAGAAATATCATGTGGAGAAAAGAATAGAATGGTTGAAAATTAGTTTACATGAGGAAAGACATACATTTGTTTAGATTTAATTCACATAATTAGTTTTAAAAGTAGTATTTTTATTTCTCTGCCTTTTGATATGATACTAGCAGATGTGGTATGAAATGGGAGCAGATTCTCTGATTTCTAAGCTTCTCAAGATAATGTTCTAATGTTTGTCCCTAAAAGGACCTTTGAAATTATCTGGCGCACACTCAGAGAATGGAAGTATCATTCCAAGACTACTAAGCAGTAAGAGCCAGAACAGAAATAGTCCAGGGGTCCTCACCACTACCCAGGCCTTCTGTTTCACTTTTCTGTTCTCAACAACATTTCTTAATAAAATTTAAACCTGCAACTCTTGGGTTCAGGCAGGCTTGTAATTAGCCAGGACAACAGTAGAAAAGTGTGACGACCAATGTCAAACTTCTGAAATACCAAATAAGGACTTTCTTCATTTTGGGGGAAAAAAAAAAAAAAGAAAAATTGACACCAAATGCTTCTAAATGCCCTGAGAAGCACCTCTTGACTCTGCTAGACATAGATACAATAGGTATTGTTTATAAGACACTGAAAATTCATGGCTTAGTTTTTCAGAATTTCCCTGAAGGTAAAAGACCTCTAGATTTGGCTCACAAAATAGTGAGATCTTGCTATTTAAAGGTGGTCCAAGTAGAATCAAATGTCTGATTTTGCCCCTTGAGGAACGAGACTCTGAACCTTCTTGATTTCTCACATTCAAGGTTGAGCACAATGTTTTCTCCAACAGTGCCTAATAATTATGGATTTTTAAAAGTGGTCCATTTTTTAGGTGGCCTGTGTTGGAAATTGTCCCAACAAATGAAAATATTGCAGCTGTTTTATTATGTGGCTGTATTATACTTTCAATCATCATAATAGTCACCCTTTAGGACTTTTCCAGAGAAAAAACTCTGTCCCCAGAGGTCACAAATGGAACGTCTCATTGAGGTGCTTCCAAGCTGTCCTCCTTTTCCAACCAATTGCCCCTCTGTGAGAAGTCAGAAAAAATTCCAGGCTGCTGTCAAGTTTACCAGTCTGTAAACAGTCTATTTCAAGAAATTCCAGCATATCAAATTCCAAATTTAAATTAATAGATAAATCATCAGGGTGTGTGAAAAATAATTAGTTTCCAAGAATATTTTCCAGATGATTCATTTAAAAATGACTGTCTAATGTGATGGTTTGTGAATAACAAGTCTTCAGAGGCAGACCTGGGAAGAACCCTGTGCCTACATTTTTAATAAGCACCTGGGATTCTGATGTAGTTTTTTTTAATCTACTTATAAAATATATGACTCAAAACATGCATATTTAAGGAGGTATCAGTTGTATAAAGTTCTTTGCTCCTTTCTGTTTGCCATTTTGTAGCATCAGATTTTCCCCTCTAATTTATTATTCCTTGAAAATAATACAATCAAAGCTTTAAGAGCTCATTGTTAGCTGTTTGATTTTAGAAAATCAAATGTACAAATGAAAGTTTAATGACACTAAGTAAGAAAAAACTTGTAGTAATGTTACTATTAAAATGGTTGCCAGAGACAGTTGACCTCAAAAGACAGGATATTACAAATGAAACCTGACAAACAGTCCCTTGAGAAAAAACAAGAACAACAGAGGGAGAAACCTTGGGCTTATGTGGTAACAAAGTCAAAGTGAGATTTCCTGAATGTCAGAGCAATGAAGCAGGAGTAACGTTTTTACTGTGAAAAGATAATCAGGGATCAGCCTGCACGTTGGCTGGAATGACTTGATTTCCTTTAACCTTCGAGTTCTCTTTGCCGAACCTGTGTGTCAATAACAGCTATATGTGAGTACAGTGGGGAATATTATTACTAAAAGGAGTTTTAAGATATATTACCTGATTTGAGGTAGAAATACACTCCTGTCAAAGGCAATCATTGTCTGATATTGTTGCTGATACTGTCCTGATATTACTCATTGCTTCTGATACTGTTCTGGAAACTGTTCTTTACATTTATCCAGGACATTTAAAATAAGTTAGGGAATTTTTATAACCCTGGATACAATGACATTTGTCATCACTCATTGCTTTGGTTTCATGAATATAGAAATTACCCTCCAGGAATGTGAAAACAGGAATAATATAACAGTTTTGAGTTCTCAGGGAGCAAAAGACATAAGAATTAATTCCAATTCTGTTGCTATTAAGTAGCAATCATAACATATACTAAAATTCCATGAAAAACAGGACAGTGTGCTGACATTAATCCTAAGCAAAATCCCAGAGGAGATTTTTCAAAATAATGATTTTTCACTGATTGCATAAAAAGTGTTCCCAGTAGAGGCAGCAGAGAGTTCAGAGAGGACTGTCATCTTTTGTTTTTGTTTTTGTAGCTAGTGTTATTAATTAACTTTGTAATAAGTATGTCTTGATTTTAACTTGAAAACATTGGTTGCTCATTTATCTGAGCATGCCAGAGGATGACGAACTAGTAATAGCAGAATTGGGTTGATTCACAACTGATAGAACAATGAAACTTTTTAAATTAGTTAGTTTTTAATTAGCCAATGTCAATCTAGATGAAAGTCTTTAGAAATGACATGCTAGACTCTGCCTTTGGCTTTTTCTAGAATTATCAAACTATCTGACTGACAAATCATCGAAAATGGAAATGGGTATCTTATACATTCAACGGCAAAATCTGAGGCCAAGAATTTTCAAGTCTGAAATAATAGGCAAGATTCAATAAGTTGAATCTTACAGAAAGTGTGTAAAAACTTCTACTTAAAGCCACAGTTCACCTGAAGAAGATTAGGATGGAAATATCTCTCTTAGAGGCAGAAGAATTTTACTAAGTAATTTCACAGAAGTTATTCCTGTCTTAGGTTGCATAGGCAGACAGACAAGGGAAGTGAATGACTTGTTCTACCTAAATGTTCTAGAACTTCACCAATTTTGCTTTATCAGTGCTGGGCATCAGACCTCAGGAGGCATAGAGACTGAGTATAGAAACTTCCCTGGTGGTCTAGTGGCCAAGACTCCTTGCTCCCTATGCAGGGGGTCTGGGTTCGATCCCTGGTCAGGAAACTAGATCCCATGTGCCACAACTAAAGATCTCGTGTGCCGCAACTAAGCCCAGCTGCAGCCAACTAAATAAACACTTTTAGAAAAAACTGAGTATATGTGAATGAGAATGGCTAGGATGATAGATAAAACCCAAACTGTTTCACACTATCAATATCTGAAGGAAATGGGGACACTTAAGTGAGAATGAGTGGGTGTGATACCATAGGTATGGAACTGGACTTCCTTCAGTATACTTCAGTAGTGTATAGATCTAGGACTCAAGGATGGATGCTAACTGGTGGATTCCAATTCAACAAATGGTAAAGCTTTTAAGTGATTTGATATAACTGAATAGGGCAACTCAAGGAGGCCAAACAAATGTTAAAATGGTGGAGATGATGCTACTGAAGCATCACATAAAATAAGGTTATAGTTTAGATCACTAGGCTTTAAACTGGGCTGTCTGGAGTATTCAGGTTCAAGGTGTCCCTTTGGAGGTGGAAGAGGATGGAAGATGTTGACTGAGCTGACTCTTACCCGAGGCTCACAGTCCACTTTGTTTGGATATTGGCTTCTCTTAAGATTTTTTTTTTCCCCTAAGCTAAAGTCTCCATGGTTGGGAAAAAGAAAAGAGAAAAAAAGGAGAAGGAAAAGATTAGACAATAGTTTATCTCTTCCAGACTTAGGACTCCAAATAGTAGCAACTGAGATATATTTTAAGTGTGAAAAATAATACCTCAAGAGAGTTTGAGAAAATTAAATCCCCAAATTTGTGTACCCAACATACACACAACACCCCTATCTGTCTCCCTCTCTCTCTCACACACACACATACACAAGAAAATACGCATTTTAAGAGCCCTCATCACTCAGTGCTAAGCTATTTTTTTTCTCATTTGTTGCATATATCCAATACTCGTGACCATGATTCTCCTGCTTGTTTAAAAAAAATAGTAAAAAAAAAATTATCTTTTAGTTCAAACATCTAAATGAACTTTGTATAAAATTAAGTTAAATATCAAGCACTCAGTTATCCCTCCAGGGTAGTCAGGAGAGCCGGTTTCCTCCAATCATCTGTCTAGTTCCAGGTCACCGGATGTAGAGTTAACCCAAGGAGAGAGTTGGGTGAATTCAAAGCTCAGTATATTTTTCTAAGTCAAGACAGTATGTGGATATGCATTTCTGCCTTTAAAGCTAAATACCACATTTAATTATATCTGTTGTAACATTCTATCTGTAATTCAATAACAAAAGAGATCAATTATTATACAGCAGGATTATCAAAAATAACATCAACCACATGGAAAGCATATCAGTGCCTAAATGCACATGCTTTCAGCAAACACTTATTGAGCACCTTTCATGTGCCAGGTGCGGTTCTAGGCCCAAGGGACACATCAGCAAGCCCTGACCTTGGGAGGGTTATATTCTAGTAGATAATATGCAAATAAACACGCCAGGTGGTGACAAGTGCTGTTACGGAAGATGTAGCAGTTGTCACTGGGTAGAGATCAGTGGGGGCTGCTGTTTTGTATCAACTCAGAACAATACAAGGTTAAAGTGTGGCTGCAACGAGTGTCTCAATCAGGATGCTTGTATAAAAACAATAGGTGATGAGTTTTCATAATGCTCCTACTTCAAAAGTTTTGCGCAGAGCAAGTATCAACTGCCTGCTTTAGCAACTCTCTTCCTTTGTTATGCATGTTTTACTTTGTGGTTTGTCTGGTTTCCTTTTGACTTCCTCAGGCTGTCCAGCATTCTGAAGAGAATTATATTACCTGTAACTCCCCCTCCTCCCAACTGACTGAGCTTGTGCTAAAAATAACTCTAAGATGGTTTCACTATTATTCTTTTTAGCCGACAAACTTGCTTTTTCTTCAAAATTATTTTCCAGTTTATATACATTTTTTTTCTGATTAAGAACATTTACAGTCAGACACGACTGAAGTGACTTAGCAGCAGCAGCAGCACTCCCATATTTTCACTTTTTTAATAAACGTATTAACTGTGTCATTTACCTGTGTGAGTGTATTTGTCTTTTCTTCCTCTGCATGATCGCATGGTAATGAAAGGATAAAAACAATTTCTGCCTCCTCAAGAAAGAATTGGAGATAAATTTTTTTTTCATTCTAATTTTTTAAAATGAGAAATTTCAGGCCTTCTCTATTTGTTATAGGAAAAATATGCTTGTTTGTATTTTTCTATTAATCTCTTCAAACCAATATTACATTGCATTGATTATGAAATTATATAGAGAATGATTATCATTGGGAAAAATTGTATAAGTGTAAAAACAAGTTGTATAAAAGCATTATTTAACCTGTAAAATATGTTGTTGGTTAGATTTGATTAGACTGTGAGATAGACACCAACGTTCATATATAACTTCCAATTTTTATGTAAGCCTATAATAACCTCTCCCATCCTCCACCTTGTTAAATGCTTTTGACTATAGTGTCTCCATCCTGCAAGCAAGCCTCTGTTGTTTTCATTTTTAAACATTTGGAAAAGGTGAAGGGACAAAGTAATGACATGGGAACCTTTTCTTAGGAGTTAGAGGGAATTTTTAAATATTTTAAAGCATAACCAAGGAATGTTCTACACAGAGTAAATTTAAAGATCCCATTCAGTTATAATTTATGAGTCTTACATTTTTTTGTTAACTTATTACTGATACTTAGACATTCCATGATCCCTGATTCATTCTTCTTCATTACTATGACAATATCTTTGAAAGGTTATTACCTTAAACTATATATATATATATATATAGTAAATAATTATGTTATGATTTATCATGTATACTATGCACTCATAAATAGCCCTGTAATATCCTTAATTTTGAATCAGTTGACCTTGACCTTTATTACAACCGAGTGTGGAGGTAGAAAGCAGGTTGAATAAGAATTATTAGGTTAAAAGCCACTTGAGGAGGTAACATATTGAGATGAAAGAGCTCTGAAAAACAAAAAGATAAAATAAAATAAAAAAATAAGACCTTCAGATTCAACCTGGCAATGTCACTAAGGTGATCCATTGTCATTTCAGGCAACTCAGCAAAGGCCTCTGGAGTATAGTCCCTCACAGGTGTCAATCCACAGTGACAGCTGTGAATGCCTCAGAGACCAAGTGTGGAAATGGCTTGGGTTAGATAAAAGTGATAGGGACGCTGGTAAACTGGAGACACATGGCCTTCCTAAAGACATTAATTTCAAAATTTTGAAACTTGGTGATAACTGTTGAATCCTTTTTAACTCTAATACTCTGTGCTTTTGAACTGGATTTGCAAATAAAATCAACATGTGTTATTAGGCATATAAAGTGTAAAAACCTTGTTATGACTTGAGAGGGGCAACATAAAGCTATGAGTAATGCCGTCTACCTTTGAAGCATATAATTTAAAGAAATGAAACTCTGAAGATGATGAAGAGGCTAGTTGTTCTTGTGATGGGGAAAACATTATTTAACCACACTCAAAAAAGCTGTTTCCTATCAAAAAAAAACATGAGTGTGTATTACCAAGTGCTGGAGAAATTGTTGGAATGAAAATACCCTCTAACAAGAGGGGCTGAGGAAAGACTTCCCTGAGGAGGTGAAGTTCAAGTGTGAGATACATGTATATAGTTTCTGCACTGGGACAGAATGTGATAGCTTTACAAGCCAGGGATTTAACTTCAAGAAGACCTGCTATATATGCCATTAAGGAATTTGGCTTTTTTGTTTCTTGGTTTTTATTAGTGATGGATTCTTGTTAGGAAAATTAGTAGTACGATTGTCACTGAAACTTGTCATAGTATTTATATATATATTCTGATGTCGGCCAAACATTTGGTTGTGGTATATACATTTCAATGTTGAAGCTGAAGACTTTTACACAGATTTACTTAGTGAATAAATACATTCATTTGATCATAACAAAATAAATTTATCACCATTGTATTTGCATTTTTATCTCACTAAGCATCTGTTTTCTCTACACTGTTGTCTCTAGTTATAATCTTTCTTTCTTCAGCAAAACATATTTCACTGTTGTCTCTGTATGCCTGGAAATGTAGGATGTCCAAGTAAGATGTATCCAGATAGATGATCTAATAATGACTAACTGGTTTTATGGTTTTATGTTTTCAAATTTACAAGTGTTTTCATATGCATTTTAAACATTTATTCCTTTAAAAAATTACATAGTGTATATTTTATTCTTCTTTATTCAAAAGAGAAGCTGTTTCCATGTTTATTAAGTATAATTAACACAGTCATAGCACACAGCACATGGAGATCATTAGTGTTAGACCTGGAAGATGGCATGGTCCATATCGCTCATGTCCTTCATTTATACACCTAGTATTTATCGAGCACCTGCAACTTTTCAGGCTTGTTCTAAGTTACGAGCACACAGTAGTAAACAAGACAGACAAGGTTATTATCACTTTTTACATTCTACAAAGGAAACCTGCCCATAGTTTACCCATCTAGGACCTAGGTCTTTGGATTTCCAAGTTGTGTTCTTTCTATGATACTAACTGTAAGCATACGTTTGGTTGAATATTTGTAATGCTATCTCAGGAGTCTATCTACCCTGATCCAGGGCAGATAAAATAAATGCTCTGAGAGTAAGGTGAAATCTCCAGTACATGTGTTGAATATAAGTAAAATTGCCAAGATGTTTATGACAGCAATAAATGCTCAGGGCAATTCTAGCTGCCAAGAATGGATCTTATTTTGCTTTCATGGTTGTTGTGTGGCCAAAGAACTATATAATCAGATGCATTTTGCTTTTTGTTGGCCTCTCATTATGTTATACCTATATTTAATTTGGGAGTCATGTGTTACTTAAAGGTGTAATGCCAGAAGAAAGAGGAAAATAAATTAAGGTAAAAATGTAAGCAATAAAGGGATCTTTTGTTTATATGTATATGTGTGTGTATGTATGTGTATGTGTAGGAATGTATTTTTTGTATGTATAAAAATATCTTTCACAACAATGATTCTGGATGTATCCTTGTCATCATGTCACTATAATAATATAGTGGGAAGTAAATATTATTCAAATGTAAATGACAAAATCATCTTAAATATAACTAAGACTCACCTAGGGATTTTTTCTACTGAATAAACATATAAAAGAGACATTTTATTCCCTCAGTTACTCTAGCAAGATCACACCTGGTGCTAGATGCATGGTTCAAGAACCACAGTATGGTGGTGTAGCAGTTAGGTTATCAATCATGGATGTCAAGTCTTTTCTTCTAATTAACCTTAATTGAGTTCTCTTTTATAGAAGCACTATTTCCAATGAAGCAACTTATCAGTGATACCAGCATGGTAAAACCCAAGATTAATATTACTTCCTATACCTGAGTATCAGTGCTTAATGCATTATACTGTAACACAAAATCTTAAATCTTCTATCAAAGTTTTGAAATTACATTGAGTAAAAATTGATGGAATATATATAAAATTTGCACAAGAAAATTATTTGGAAAAGCATTTTTGACATGACATATATGTCTGCATTTTATATTTTAAAACAATTAGCATGTCCCATTTATAATAAAGAATTTAAAGATTCAAAGATTAAAATCTCAAATTATACATTAGTTAATGTGACTGTGAATTTAGTCATGCTTGAAACTGAATCTTTATTTCATTTATGTTCAGGATTATTTTCAATAGTAATGCAAAATGTCCATTAGAACAGAATTCTGCAATAGGCAGCTTTATTAATCTGCCTGGAGAAATGCAGTGCAATTAATTCTAAATTTGATAACCAGTAAGCACTTCAAATGTTCAACAGATTATTTATTAAAAGGCAAATCAAAAAAGAAATAAGCTTTACTGCCAATGAACAGAATGCTTGGATTTAAAAATGGCCAGAAGGCTACTGGTATTAATAAGCTTTGTCAAATTCATTTTCAGACATGCATGGAGGAGTTTGTACTATTTTTTGCTCATGTCACAGTGTCTGTCAAGAGTAGAGCTCAGATACCTTGGGGAAAGCTTTCTGATGTGCAAGTATTTGAAAATAAAAAGACAGACAGACATTTACCTGATTCACAAGGGAATGGAAAACCATGAAGGATCTTGAGAAAAATTAGAGCAGGAACAATGAAAATGTTGGGAAAAGAGTTTAGCCATTGATACAAATTTGAGTAAGAATGACAAATACAAACATTGGTGATAAAAATACTACAAACTTAAAGTCAGCATGAAAAGAATTTCCATTGTATGAATGAAGCAACCCAGGTCATGAATGAATGTGTCTCATGAACCATTTGTTTATGCTGTATCTGGAGCTATAATGTAACTATTACACAAGTGGCCCAGTTCCATCAGATACTAATGCATATTGTCAACAACATCTGACCACAGGGACTTGATATATAACAGAACCCTCCTGTAGGCATGTAAAACTTGGGTTCAAATGATAGTTCTACCAGGTAACAGGTGTGTTAACTATGGACAAATTATGTAAGAGCCTGTCTTTCATTGGTGCTCTCCAGTAGACCTTTCTGTGATGATGTAAATTCATAGAATATATATTAATTATTTGTTAAATAAGAATATTTGTTACATAGAAATTTGTTAAATTCTGTGCTGTTAAATAAGGTAACCATGAACTATGTGGCTATGGAACACTTCACATCTGGCTACTACAACTAAGGAACTGGATTTTTAATTTTAGCTATTGCAATTTATTTAAATAGCCACATGTGGCTAGTGTCTACTAAATTGGACAGTATGGTATAGCCTCAAGCGATTTCTTCTATGAAACAGCAGTAGTAATAGATCTGATTCAATTATGATGCTTTCAGTTGCAGGGGAGAGAAAATTCAACTCAGAATTTAAACAACAAAGGAAATGTACTGACTCCTTTTAACTGAAAAGTCCAGAATTGAGAGGTGCTGGGCAAAGTTCAGTTAGGGCTTCTCACTCTATTTTTTTCCCTATTACTCTTTCTTCCCCTTTATTTTCATGTCCAGTCTCTGCCCTTATGGTGGTTTCCCTGATGGTCACAATCTGGCTGCTGTCATAACAGGGGTTACGCACTTCTCATTTGCATCTAGTAGGAGTGAAAGAGCATTGCCTTCCACGTTCACTTAAAAGGCCTAATATTATCGTATGTGAACTAAATCACCAGTCTAGGCTCTATGCATGAGACATGCTCAGGGCTGGTGCACTGGGATGACCCTGAGGGATGGGATGGGAAAGGAGGTGGGAGGGAGGTTCAGGATGGGGAACACAGGTACACCCATGGCTGATTCATGTGAATGTATGGCAAAAACCACCGCAATACTGTAAAGTAATTAGCCTCCAATTAAAAAAAAAAAAAAAAGGCCTAAGTTTTGCTCTAACAAAATCAATCTGTAACAAATAGGTAAAGCCAGGAGTAGGCTGTGTATTGCTTGGCTTGTACCTAATTTCCTGCCCATCCCCTACTTAATTACTTTGGCAAGGTGAAGGAGATTTTTTAGCTAATGTTGAAACTAATGGTTAAGTTGGGGGAAATAGTGTTTTCTCAAAGAAAATCTGAAAGCTATTCAGAAGTAGAAAAAGATGGGGAGAGAATGCTGGATAGGTAATTGACCATTTTCATACAACTATCTGAAAGAATCATTTTTAATGGAGTCAGTGACTTACGTAGGTAAAGCACCTAACAGAGTCTGATGTATTGTATCATTTCTTGTTCACATACCCCATCCTTTCCATGTACCCTGGGCAACAATCTTAGCCCTTCAGTGTCTTAGTTTTCTCACATGGGAATGCTAAGTCACTTCAGTCTGTGCGACCCCATAGACGGCAGTCCACACGCTCCCCCGTCCCTGGGATTCTCTAGGCAAGAACACTGGAGTGGGTTGCCATTTCCTTCTCCAATGCATGAAAGTGAAAAGAGAAAGTGAAGTCTCTCAGTCGTGTCTGACTCTTAGCGACCCCATGGACCGCAACCTACCAGGCTCCTCCATCCATGGGATTTTCCAGGCAAGAGTACTGGAGTGGGGTGCCATTGCCTTCTCCGCACATGGGAATAGGTGACTGTTAGGACTGCTCCTAGCACTCAGTCTGTTACTGATACCTACTACTGATGTTATGTAGCCTCAGTCACAGGAATAAGTGTGGCAAAGGTGGGTTAATTGCATTGGAGCGCAGTGGGTGGCCACAGCTAACAAAAATATCATTGGGTCTCCTGTAACCAGTCTGTGGAAGTGGCCCAGGTGCCAGTCATTCAGCAAATAGAGGAAAGATGAGACACTGTGCCTATTTTTCAGTTCCAGCTTCTGCTGGACTCAGTTCTAGCTCTACTACCCTCAAACAGATGAACAGATAATAACAACCAATGATATCTAGTCTTTAGCTCAATGACATGAGAGACTCATTTGAGGCCTACACCTGAAAATTGAAATTTTATTGTGCTAGATTGGAATTAAGCATCTCTATTTTCTTTTATTTTTTAAAGAAAATAAAATTAATTTTAATGTGTAGCTATGGTTGTGAAGCACTACTCAAATGATTTTCAGATAAACAGGAAGTGGAGTCAGGGGCCTATATCACATTATTTGGTGTCAAGTAGCAGGCCAATTAAATGCTGTGAAGATAGCGAAATAACCAATGTTAGAACTATGCAAAATTTCTTCACCAAAAAGATGAAATCACAAAAGCAAATATATTTTTAAAAAAATCTGGAGACAAAACACTTAGATAACTGTTTCTCACTCTCAAGAAAATTTTACAACACCCATGAATTCTGTAAGACATAAAGATTAAATGATATTTAGTTAGCAGAGCTCAAATAAGAAATTATGGAGGAAAATAAAGCAATAACAGGCATTAAAACCAAACTAGAAGGAACAGAGCAGGTATGGCAGAAAATCAAATTGGTAACATGAAAGAACTATGTAAAAAGAACAGCAGAAGAAACAGAGGAAAAGCACCACAATGTTACTAGAAAAAAAGCACAACCAAAAGTTATTAGAAAAGATGAGATTGGAAAACATTGAAAAGTCTTGTACATGGAGGGAAAAGAACACATTGAAAAAACAAATTACGTTAGTTACTGTAGAAACTGACTTTCAAGGAATGAAAGAGCATGAATCTTCAGGTTTAACAGGCTCATGATGTGCCAGAAAAAAAAAAAAAAGATTTAAAAATTATGAATGAGTCATATCCTGTGAATTTATTATATTTTGAGGATAACCAAAAAATTTTAAGGTACATGTATATATTCTCTGTTATACTTCCATTTGCCTAGGTTTATATGTTGTAATAAATAGATATTTGATGAATATTTGTTGAGTAAATGAGAAAACACATCTTTTTTTAATAAAATCACTTTGACTGAAATATTAGAAATCAGTTCAGTTCAGTTCAGTCACTCAGTCGTGTCTGACTCTTTGCAGCTCCATGGACTGTAGCACGCCAGGCCTCCCTGTCCATCACCAACTCCTGGAGTCTGCTCAAACTCATGTCCATTGAGTCGGTGCTGCCATCAAACCATCTCATCCTCTCTCATCCCCATCTCCTCCCAACCTTCAATCTTTCCCAGCATCGGGGTCTTTTCCAATGAGTCAGTTCTTCACATCAGGTAGCCAAAGTATTGGAGTGTCAACTTCAACATCAGTCCTTCCAATGAATATTCAGGACTGATTTCCTTTAGGATGGACTGGTTGGGTCTCCTTGCAGTCCAAAGGACTCTCAAGAGTCTTCTCCAACACCACAGTTCAAAAGCATCAATTCTTCGGTGCTCAGGTTTCTTCACAGTCCAACTCTCACACCCATACATGACTACTGGAAAAACCATAGCCTTGACTAAACAGACTTTTGTTGGCAAAGTAATGTCTCTGCTTTTTAATATGCTGTCTAGGTTGGTCATAACTTTTCTTCCAAGGAGCAAGTGTCTTTTAATTTCATGACTGCAGTCACCATCTGCAGTGATTTTTGAGCCCCCCAAAATAGTCTGTCACTGTTTCCATTCCTTCCCCATCTATTTTCTATGAAGTGGTGGGACCAGATGTCATGATCTTCGTTTTCTGAATGTTGAGCTTTAAGCCAACTTTTTCACTCTCCTCTTTCACTTTCATCAAGAGGCTTTTTAGTTTTTCACTTTCTGCCAAAGGGTGGTGTCATCTGCATAGCTGAGGTTATTGATATTTCTCCTGGGAATCTTGATTCCAGCTTGTGTTTCATCCAGCCCAGCTATTCTCCTGATGTACTGTGCATATAAGTTAAATAAGCAGGGCGACAATATACAGCCTTGACATACTTCTTTCCCTATTTGGAACCAGTCTGTTGTTCCATGTCCAGTTCTAACTGTTGCTTCCTGACCCACATACAGATTTCTCAGAAGATAGGTCAGATGGTCTGGTATTCCCATCTCTTTACTAAAGATAATGGCAAATTTTCTGGTTTTGTAGATGTCATCTATAAATTGATATAGAGACTTATTCCCACATTTATAGTAAGAACTACATTTTCTAATAGTGTATGTTCATATGCACTATTAGTATTCTATGTTCACATACAGTGCTCATTCATGCATTTTTTTTGTAAACATTAACAATATAATCTATCTAAAGAAATAAAATAAAAACACATAATTAAAATGAGTCCTAAAATCAGGGAACAGAAAAAGAAAGAGAGGATATTTTGCACAGTTATTTCTTGACTATGCTAACAAGTATTATCCTCACTTTATTAACAACTTAAAGGAATTGCAGTATTAATTAATTTTTAGAAAAATTTTCAAATTCACCACCAATAACTACTTTGGTGTCCTTAGGTATATCTTGTGTTCATTTTCAGAATTTTTGAATAATTCATTTTATTTTAACCATTCATTATTTCTTCTGTTCAGACTTTACTTTCCTAAGTTTTGATGTGGAATATTTTTTACCAGATATGATTAGCAAAAGCAAAATGCAACTTGATAATTGATTAGGGGAGAATTTTAAAAATTCCAAATGGTTGTTTTTATCCCCATTTCTTTCTTCATCCTCAGATGTTTTTCTTTATGGTCTGAGAATGGTATCTACTTATGTCAACTGCACATAACCGAAAAGCTGATGAAAAGTAGATTAAACAGTAACAATTTTTTATCTCACTTAAGAAGTTCAGAAATAGAGATTGCCATGGTTGGTTCTGTAGTTCAGTGATCTCATCAAGTATGAAGACTCTTTTCTTTATGTTTGGTCCATCTTCTTTGTATTGGCAGTGTCTATCCTCATGGATCCATGATACTTGGATCACATCAATCCCAGGTATCATTTTATCTCAAGACAATGTGTAAAAGAAGTAAGAGAGAAAAAAAGCATTCTTCTCACAAACCTTACATCAGGGATAAAAATATATCCAAGAAGCCCCAAATGTGTTTTTCCTCTGATCTCATACAATCATTCAGTTCAGTTCAGTTCACTCGCTTAGTTGTGTGCAACTCTTGGCAACCCCAAGGACTGTAGTACACCAGGCTTCCCTGTCCATCACCATTTCTCGGCGCCTACTCAAACTCATGTCCATCGAGTCAGTGATGCCATCCAACCCTTTCTGTCATCCCTTTCTCCTCATGCCTTCAACCATTCCCAGAGTCATGGTCTTTTCAAATGAGTCAGTTCTTCACATCAGGTGGCCAAAGTATTGGAGTTTCAGCTTCAACATCAGTCCTTCCAGTGAATGTTCAGGACTGATTTCCTTTAGAATGGACTTGTTTGATCTCCTTGCAGTCCAAGGGACTCTCAAGAGTCTTATCCAACATCACAATTCAAAAGCATCAATTCTTCGGCACTCAGCTTTCCTTATAGTCCAGCCCTCACATCCATACATGACTACTGGAAAAACCATAGCCTTGACTAGACCTTTGTCAGCAAAGTAATGTCTCTGCTTTTTAATATGCTGTCTAGGTTGGTAATAGCTTTCCTTCCAAGGAGCAAGCATCTTTTAATTTCATGGCTGCAATCACCATCTGCAGCCCAGAAAAATAAAGTCAGCCACTGTTTCCCTATCTATTTGCCATGAAGTGATGGGACCAGATGCCATGATCTTGGTTTAATGAATGTTGAGTTTTAAGCCAGCTTTTTCCCTCTCTTCTTTCACTTTCATCAAGAGACTCTTTACTTCTTATTCACTTTTTTCCATAAGGGTGGTGTTATCTGCATATCTGAGGTGATTGATATTTCTCTCGGCAATCTTGATTCCAGCTTGTGTTTCATTGAGTCAAGCATATCTCATGATGTACTCTGCATAGAAGTTAAATAAGCAGGGTGACAATATACAGCCTTGATGTACTCCTTTCCCAATTTGGAACCAGTCTGTTGTTCTATGTCCAGTTCTAACTGTTGCTTCTTAACCTGCATACAGATTTCTTGGGAGGCAGGTCAGATGGTCTGGTATTCCCATCTCTTGAAGACCTGTCCACAGTTTGTTGTGATCCTCACAGTCAAAGGCTTCAGCATAATCAGTAAAGCAGAAACATATATTTTTTCTGGAACTCTCTAACTTTATCTATGACCCAACGGATGTTGGCAATTTGATCTCTGATTCCTGTGCCTTTTCTAAATCCAGCTTGAACATCTGGAAGTTCACAGTTCACATACTGTTGAAGCCTGGCTTGGAGAATTTTGAGCATTGCTTCACTAGTGTGTGAGATGAGTGCAATTGTGCAGAGTTTGAGCATTCTTTGACATTGCCTGTCTTTGGGATTGGAATGAAAACTGACCTTTTCCAGTCCTGTGGCCACTGTTGAGTTTTCCAAATTTTCTGGCATATTGAGTGCAGCACTTTCACTGCATTATCATTTAGAATTTGAAATAGCTCAACTGGGATTCCATCACCTCCACAAGCTTTGTTCATGGTGATGCTTCCTAAGGCCCACTTGACTTCACATTCCAGGATATCTGGCTCTAGGTGGGTCATCACACCATCATGGTTATCTGGGTTATGAAGATCTCTTTTGTATAGTTCTTCTGTGTATTCTTGACACTTCTTAATATCTTCTGCTTCTGTTAGGCCCATATCATTTCTGTCCTTTATTGTGTTCATCTTTGCATGAAATATTCCTTTGTTATCTCTAATTTTCTTGAAGAGATCTCTAGGTCTTTCCCATTCTATTGTTTTCCTCTATTTCTTTTCACTGATCACTGAGGAAGGTTTTCTTATCTCTCCTTGCTATTCTTTGGATCTCTGCATTCAAATGGGTATTTCATTCCTTTTCTCCTTTGCCTTTTGCTTTTCTTCTTTTCTCAGCTATTTGTAAGGCCTCCTCAGACAACCATTTTGTCTTTTGCATTTCTTTTTCCTGGGGATGGTCTTGATCACTGCCTCCTGTACGATGCCATGAACCTCCATCCATAGTTCTTCAGGTACTCTGTCTATCAGATCTAATCCCTTGAATCTATTGGTCACTTCCACTGTTCAATTGTAAGGGATTTGATTCAGGTCATACCTGAATGGTCTAGTGGTTTTCCCTACTTTCTTCAATTTAAGTCTGAATTTGGTATTAAGTAGTTCATGATCTGAGTCACAGTCAGCTCCTGGTGTTGTTTTTGCTGACTGTATAGAACTTCTCTATCTTTGGCTGCAAAGAATATCATCAATCTGATTTTGGTATTGACCATCTGGTGATGTCCATGTGTAGAGTCTTCTCTTGTGTTGTTGGAAGAGGGTGTTTGCTATGACCAGTGCATTCTCATGTCAAAACTCTATTAGCCCTTGCCCTGCTTCATTCTGTACTCCAAGGCCAAACTTGCCTGTTACTCCAGGTGTTTCTTGACTTCCTACTTTTGCCTTGAGTCCCCTATAATGAAAAGGACATCTTTTTGGGGTGTTAGTTCTAAAAGGTCTTGTAAGTTTTCATAGAACCATTCAACTTCAACTTCTTCAGAGTTATGGGTTGGGGCATAGACTTGGAATTCTCTGATATTGAACGGCTTGCCTTGGAAATGAACAGAGATCATTCTGTTGTTTTTGAGATTGCATCCAAGTACTCCATTCAGACTCTTGGTAACTGTGATGGCTGCTCCATTTCTTCTAAGGGATTCTTGCCCACAATAGTAGATATAATGGTCATCTGAGTTAATTTCACCCATTTCAGTCCATTTTAGTTCACTGATTCCTAACAGGTTCCTATGCAATATTGTTCTTTTCAGCATTGGACTTTACTTCCATCACCAGTTACATCCACAACTGGGTGTTGTTTTTGCTTTGGCTCCATCTCTTTATTGTTTGTGGAGTTGTTTCTTCACTGATCTTCAGTAGCATATTGGGCACCTACCGACCTGGAGAGTTCATTTTTCAGTGTCCTATTTTTTTGCCTTGTCATAGTGTTCATGGGGTTCTCAAGGCAAGAATATTAAAATGGTTTGCTATTCCTTTTTCTATTGGACCATGTTTTGTCAGAACCCTCCACCGTGATCCATTTATCTTGGGTGGCCCTACATGGCATGGCTCACAGTTTCATTGAGTTAGACAATGCTGTGGTTCATGTGATCATATTGGTTAGTTTTCTGTGATTGTGGGTTTCATTCTGTCTACCCTCTGATGGAGAAGGATAAGAGGCTTATGGAAGGCTTATGGAAGCTTCCTGATGGGAGGGACTGACTGAGGGGGAAACTGGGTCTTGTTCTGATGGCAGGGCGATGCTCATTAATGGGGCCATGCTCATACACCCATTAATTACTAGTAAATAGAAATCTAATTGTTATCTTTAGCTTAGACCCATCATGGTTCATACTATTTTGTTAAAGATGTCCAAATTGGCTTTCTGTTAACCAGAAAAAAGAGTAAATTATTGCTGGGTGGGTGGACAACAAACAATTTCAGCCTTACAAATCATAAATGTAAGACATCTAAATAGATGGGTAGAGACATAACCTCATATATAAATTCATACTATGTACTTATTATACATTATATATGATTATATATGATATCATATGTATTACATTATTATACATTATAAATACATATACAATCTCATTGGTATTTTTGGACCTTCTTCAAATTAATTTTTATCTTTTGATCTCAGTACGTGACGATTCAGAAGAAAATGCTAGTCTCTCTTTATGATTCTATACTTCTATTGCCAGTGGTTTTATTTCATATATTTCAGTGCTATATTTGTTTGTTTCAATAAGCTTTATACATTGTGTAACATTATTTTTACTGTAATGAAGACACCTCTAGTACTTTTCCCCTTGAATTCCATTTTGATTTGTTTGGTCTGATATAGCCTTTTACTATGCTGTTCCATTAACCTTTCTGAGCTACTAAGTGTGCACATTTTCTCTCTCTTTTTTTTTTAACTTAATAAGTAGGTATCTCATTCTCAGTCTGATGAAAAAATATTTGGTCTTAGTTTTATTTTTGAGTTCTTTTTTTTTTTTTCCTTCTTATGGTACTAAATTATTTCATTTATACTCTCTTACATGGTCTATGTCTGCTAAGGTACATGTCACTGCAAGAAATTTGGAGTGTATCCATTCTGTTGTTTGTTTCATTATTAGTTGTTTTTGTACATCATAATGAGGTGCTTCAATCTAATTCTCTCAATTTATTGGCTTCTGAAGCAACAATTATTGATTCTCCTTTATGGAAATTCAAAATAGAAGCTATATATTAGCAACTGATTCTCAAAAATCAGTGAATGAATAAAGTAAAAGCCATTCTTGTATACTTTTCGTGGGACTCTAAATATTCAAAACCTTTTGGAAAGGCAATATGGCAGTTTATCAACTGTTCATATTTCCTGGCTCTAAAATTCTACTTTTAAGAATCTAAAGGAATGCAATAAGTGCAACTTGTACAATGGTCATTCATTATGAAGAAGCTTATAAGCTTGTATGTCATGGAAAACAATATAGAAACATATAAATGCATATCTGCTTGGTGGTTGATAAATAATATGTATATATATGTGTGCATATATATGTGTATATGTGTAGTATATGTATATTGATAAAATATATGTCTTAAATAAAAAAATAATTTGTGTCAATGCTCAGTTCAGTTCAGTCGCTCAGGTGTGTCCAACTCTATGCAACCCCATGAATTACAGCTCGCCAGGCCTCCTTGTCCATCACCAACTCCCGGAGTTCACTCAAACTCACGTCCATCGAGTTGGTGATGCCAACCAGCCATCTCATCTTCTGTTGTCCCCTTCTTCTCCTGCCCCCAATCCCTCCCAGCATCAGAGTCTTTTCCAATGAGTCAACTCTTCACATGAGGTGGCCAAAGTACTGGAGTTTCAGCTTTAGCATCATTTCCTTTCAAAGAACACCCAGGACTGATCTCCTTTAGAATGGACTGGTTGAATCTCCTTGCAGTCCAAGGGACTCTCAAGAGTCTTCTCCAACACCACAGTTCAAAAGCACCAATTCTTCCGTGCTCTGCCTTCTTCACAGTCCAGCTCTCACATCCATACATGACCACAGGAAAAACCATAGCCTTGACTAGACGAACCTTTGTTGGCAAAGTAATGTCTCTGCTTTTGAATATGCTATCTAGGATGGTCATTACTTTCCTTTCAAGGAGTAAGCGTCTTTTAATTTCATGGCTGCAATCACCATCTGCAGTGATTTGGGAGCCCCAAAAAATAAAGTCAGCCACTGTTTCAACTGTTTCCCTATCTATTTTCCATGAAGTGATGGGACTGGATGCCATGATCTTCATTTTCTGAATGTTGAGCTTTAAGCCAACTTTTTCACTCTCCTCTTTTACTTTCATCAAGAGGCTTTTTCATTCCTCTTCACTTTCTGCCATAAGGGTGGTGTCATCTGCCTATCTGAGGTTACTGAGATTTCTCCCAGCAATCTTGATTCCAGCTTGTGCTTCTTCCAGCCCAACATTTCTCATGATGTACTCTGCATATAAGTTAGATAAGCAGGGTGACAATATACAGCCTTGACGTATACCTTTTCCTATTTGGGACCAGTCTGTTGTTCCATGTCCAGTTCTAACTGTTGCTTCCTGACCCGCATACAGGTTTTTGAAGAGGCAGATCAGGTGGTCTGGTATTCCCATCTCTTGAAGAATTTTCCACAGTTTATTGTGATCCACACAGTCAAGGACTTTGGCATAGTCAATAAAACAGAAATAGATGTTTTTCTGGAATTCTCTTGCTTTTTTCATGATCCAGCATATGTTGGCAATTTGATCTCTGGTTCCTCTGCCTTTTCTAAAATCAGCTTGAGCATCTGGAAGTTCATGGTTCACATATTGCTGAAGCCTGGCTTGGAGAATTTTGAGCATTACTTTACTAGTGTGTGAGAGGAGTGCAATTGCGCAATAGTTTGAGCATTCTTTGGCATTGGCTTTCTTTGGGATTGGAATGAAAACTGACCTTTTCCAGTCCTGTGGCCACTGCTGAGTTTTCCAAATTTTCTGGCATATTGAGTGCAGCACTTTCACAGCATCTTCTTTCAAGATTTGAAAGAGCTCAACTGGAATTCCATCACCTCCACTAGCTTTGTTCATTGTGATGCTTTCTAAGGCCCACTTGACTTCACATTCCAGGATGTCTGGCTCTAGGTGAGTGATCACACTATCGTGATTGTCTGGGTCATGAAGACCTTTTTTGTACAGTTCTGTGTATTCTTGCCACCTCTTCTTAATATCTTCTGCTTCTCTTAGGTCCATACCATTTCTGTCCTTTATCGAGCCAATCTTTGCATGAAATGTTCCCTTGGTATCTCTAACTTTCTTGAAGAGATCTCTAGTCTTTCCCATTCTTTTGTTTTCCTCTATTTCTTTGCATTGATCACTGAGGAAGGCTTTCTTATCTCTCCTTGCTATTCTTTGGAACTCTGCATTCAGGTGCTTATGTCTTTCCTTTTCTCTTTTGCTTTTCGCTTCTCTTTTTTTCACAGCTATTTGTAAGGCCTCTGCAGACAGCCATTTTGCTTTTTTGCATTTCTTTTCCATGGGGATGGTCTTGATCCCTGTCTCCTGTACAATGTCATGAACCTCCGTCCACAGTTCATCAGGCACTCTATCAGATCTAGTCCCTTAAATCTATTTCTCACTTCCATTGTATAATCATAAGGGATTTGATTTAGGTCATACCTGAATAGTCTAGTCATTTTCCCTACAGTCTTCAATTTATGTCTGAATTTGGCAATAAGGTGTGTTGATGCAAATATCTCTAAAATAAAATTTAAAAAGTGTAAAACAATTTTGTAAAATTTGTAAAACAATAAAATTTAAAAAGTATAAAACAATTTTATACAATTACTTTGTATAAAAAGTAATATACAATTTTGATTGGTTAAGATGTGTACAAAAGCATATATAGATCTTCCTCATCTTATAATGGGCTTACATCCCAACAAATTCATAATAGGTGGAAAATATTGTAAGTCAAAAATTTATTTAATACACCTTATCTACCAAACATCACAGCTTAGCCTTGTCTACCTTATACACATTCAGAGGCTTTCATTAGCCTACTAGAGGGCAAAATCATCTAATACAAAGCCTGCTTTATAATCAAGTATTGATCATCTCATGTATCATTTTTAAATCATTTTATTGGATATAGTTGATTTACAGTATTTAATTTCTGATGTACAGCAAGGTGAATCAGTTATACATATATTAATATGTATATCCACTCTTTTTTTAGATTCTTTTCCCATATAGGTCATATAGAGTGTTGAGTAGAGTTCCTTGTGCTAAACAGTAAGTTCTTATTAGTTATCTGTCTTATATATAGTAGTGTGTATATGTCAGTATCAATTTATCACTTCCTTCTTTTCCCTTTGGTAATCATAGGTTTGTTTTCTGTGTCTGTGAGTCTGTTTCTGTTTTGTAAATAAGTTCATTTGTAATAATTATTTTGATTCCACATATACATGGTATCATATGGTATTTATCATTCTCTGAAGTAATTCACTCAGTATGACAGTCTCTAGGTCCATCATGTTGCTGCAAATGGCAGTTTCAATCTTTTTTGTGGCTGAATACCACACCACCCTTATGGCAGAAAGTGAAGAGGAACTAAGAAGCCTCTTAATGAGAGTGAAAGAGGAGAGTGAAAAAGTTGGCTTAAAGCTCAACATTCAGAAAACAAAGATCATGGCATCTGGTCCCATCACTTCATGGAAAATAGATGGGGAAACAGTGGAAACAGTCAGAATTTATTTTTGGGGGGCTCCAAAATCACTGCACATGATGATTGCAGCCATGAAATTAAAAGACACTTACTCCTTGGAAGGAAAGTTATGACCAACCTAGACAGCATATTGAAAAGCAGAGATATTACTTTGCCAACAAAGGTCCGTCTAGTCAAGGCTATGGTTTTCCCATGGTCATGTATGGATGTGAGAGTTGGACTGTGAAGAAAGCTGAGTGCCAAAGAATTGATACTTTTGAAATGTGGTGTTGGAGAAGACTCTTGAGAGTCCCTTGGACTGCAAGGAGATCCAACCAGTCCATTCTAAAGGAGATCAGCCCTGGGATTTCTTTGGAAGGACTGATGCTGAAGCTGAAACTCCAATACTTTGGCCACCTCATGCGAAGAGTTGACTCATTGGAAAAGACTCTGAGGCTGGGAGGGATTAGGGGCAGGAGGAGAAGGGGAGGACAGAGAATGAGATGGCTGGATGGCATCTCCGAATCGATGGACATGAGTTTGAGTGAACTCTGAGTTGGTGATGGACAGGGAGGCCTGGCGTGCTGTGATTCATGGGGTCGCAAAGAGTCAGACACAACTGAGCGACTGAACTGAACTGAATATTCCATTGTATATATGAATCCATTCATCTGTTGATAAACATTTAGGTTGCTTCTGTGTCTTAGTTATTGTAAATGTTCTGCTATGAATCTTGGGATGCATGTATCTTTTCTAGAGTTTTCATTTTTTTCCCCAGATATATACCCAGGCTCTATTTTTTGAGGAATTTCTATACTTTTTTCCATAGTGGCTGTACCAATTTACATTCCTATCAACAATGTAGTAGGTTCCCTTTTCTCCCTTTCCAGCTTTATCTGTAGATTTTTGATGATAGCCATTCCTACTGGTGTGAAGTGATACCTCATTATGATTTTGATTTGCATTTCTCTAGTAATTAGTGATGATGAGCATATTTTCACATAGTTGTTTGCCATTTGTATGTCTTCTCTTGAGGAATGTCTATTTAGATCTTCCACCTATTTTTTGTTTGGGCTGTTTGCTTTCCTGATGTTGAGCTGCATGAACTGTTTGTATATTTTGGAGGTTAATCCATTGTTGGTTGCTTTGTTTGCAAATATTTCATTGTCACGTTACTTATTGAATACTGTACTGAAAGTGAAAAGCACTTTCAGTGGTTGTATGGGTATGGATTGGTCTTTAAGTGTGTCAGTTGTTCACCCTCATGATCATTTGGCTGACTGGGAAGTTGCAACTCATCTCACCGCTGCTGCCCAGAGTGAGAAAAGGTCATACTGTGTGTAACATTCAAAATGTGAAGTACAGCTTCTCCTGAATATGTGTTGTTTCACATCATCGTAAAGTCAATACATCATTAAGTCGAACCATTGTAAACTGGGGACTGTCTGTTACAGTTAGGTAAATGAATAGAGAATATTCTAGAACATACATTCAAAAGTGTCAGCTGCCATTATTTTTATGGAGAAGAGTAGATGTAAGAAGTAGTAAGATGAAATTATATTATTTTATTCCATATTCTGTTTTAAATGTTTGCAATGAGAATATATTCATATAAATATTTTTAAAATGACTAAAAAAATCCATCTGGAAAAATGTTAAAACATAACCAGGAAAATTATGAAAATGAAGAACAATGGGATGAACACATCAATAATGAAGAACAATAAGTATTAACATAGTATGCTTGACAAAGAGATCATTTTGAAAACAATTTGATTATGGCCTCACACCAGGTACATGCATGCTCAGCCGTGTCTCTTTGCGATCCCATGGACTATAGCCTGCCAGGCTCCTCTGTCCTTGAGATTCTCCAAATAAGAATATGGAGTGGCTTGCCATTTCCTTTTCCAGGGAATCTTTCCATCCCAGGGATTGAACCTGTGTCTCCTGTGTCTCCTGTATTGGCAGATTCTGTTACCACTGAGCCATCTGAGAAGTCACCTCACACTACACACCAAAGTAAATTTTAGATTTATTAAATATGTAATTATAAAATTACATTAACAAAGTCATAAAATCAATAGAAGAAAATACTGCTTATTACTTTAAATACTGTGTTTGGAATGGTATTTCTCAACATGAAACTCCAGCCAGAAATCAGAACAATAGCAACAACAATTAACATAGTTAAGGAGTACGTCAAGGCTGTATATTTTCACCCTGCTTATTTAACCTATATGCGGAGTACATCATGGAAAACGCTGGGCTGGAGGAAGCACAAGCTGGAATCAAGATTGCTGGGAGAAATCTCAATAACCTCAGATATGCAGATGACACCACCCTTATGGCAGAAAGTGAAGAGGAACTCAAAAGGCTCTTGATGAAAGTGAAAGAGGAGAGTGAAAAAGTTGGCTTAAAGCTCAACATTCAGAAGACGGGGATCATAGCATCCAGTCCCATCACTTCATGGGAAATAGATGGGGAAACAGTAGAAACAGTGGCTGACTTTATTTTGGGGGGTTCCAAAATCACTGCAGATGGTGATTGCAGCACTGAAATTAAGAAACTCTTGCTCCTTTTAAGGAAAATTATGACCAACCTAGACAGCATATTAAAAAGCAGAGATTACTTTTCCAACAAAGGTCCATCTAGTCAAGGCTATGTTTTTTTTCCTGTGGTCATGTATGAATGTGAGAGTTGGACTATAAAGAAAGCTGACTGCCGAAGAATTGATGCTTTTGAACTGTGGTGTTGGAGAAGACTCTTGAAAGTCCCTTGGACTGCAAGGAGATCCAACCAGTCCATCCTAAAGGAGATCAGTCCTGGGTGTTCATTGGAAGGACTGATGCTGAATCTAAAACTCCAATACTTTGGCCACCTGATGCGAAGAGCTGACTCATTGGAAAAGACTCTGATGCTGGGAAAGATTGAGGGCAGGAGGAGAAGGGGACAACAGAGGATGAGATGGTTGGATGGTATCACTGACTCAGTGGACATGGGTTTGGGTGGATCCGGGAATTGGTGATGGACAGGGAGGCCTGGTGTGCTGTGATTCATGGGGTCGCAAAGAGTCAGACATGACTGAATGACTGAACTGAACTGAACTACCTAAAAATTAAAACACTGTGTGAATAAGAAATATATCATATATAGGTTGTAAGGACACAAAGCAAATTTGTTAAAAAACATTTACAACATCAGAGGTAAGGAATGAGTAGCATAATATACAGAGTCCTTACCAGTTAATGAGAAAAAGATAAATGTACAGTACCAAAAGAAGAGGGGAAAATGACATATGTGTGACATCAGTCTATCTTTTCTATCTATGTAATTGCAAACTCAAGATTTTGCAATCAATAATCCGAAAGAGCTTATGACCCACAACCAATGATGTTGTCTAGAATCCCACCTATTTTCAAGAGGGATTTTCATACTTTTTTTCCAAGAGGAAATTAAATTTTAGAAGACTTTTGCTTAAGAGATTTGTCTTTCCTTCACAAAGCTTACCTTAGCAAGAGATTTTTTCCAAGAGGTGGGAAGAGTAAAACCTTTTGACATTTGTTTAAACCAGTATTGCCAGGTGCTATTTACACATTTCCTGGGGCTTCCCTGGTGGCTCAGATGGTAAAGAACCTACCTGCAATTCAGGAGACCTGTTTTCAACCCCTGGTTTGGGAGGATCCCGTGGAGAAGGGAATGGCTATCCACTCTAGTATACTGGCCTGGAGAATTCTATGAACAGAGGAGCCTGGCAGACTACAGTCCATGGGATCGCAAAAAGTTGGACACTACTGAGCGACTTTCACTTCATTTCATTTCTGGTCTAAATAATTTATGTTGGAAAGTTGAAGACAAGTCTCTTTTCCTCACTGATGCTTTCCTGTGTTTGGCAAGCACAGGTGCTGCTCTGGGATTCTGAAGACCAAATAAAGTTTCATTTTATTCATTCTTATTTGGAAAGAATTTCACAGGAAGAACAATTCTGCTTTTATTCAAAACATTCATTTCTTTGTTCCAGCAAAATAACTCATGAAGCTTGCTTTTGATAACTGATGAACTTGGTCAAACGTTTTTAGTAAGTCAGGATATTAATGGAAGTACAGAACTCAGACCCCTGTTTTGAAATGTTTGCTGGATGTAGTTAGGGATTACCATTCAAGCATTTAGCATAGTGGGAAATACTTTAATCAGTACAAAAGATAAGCACTGGCAGAAAGAAATAACGATTCAACAAATCATTATGTGTGTGTGTTATGTTCTCTTCCAAATCATTGAATATACTGTGTGTTGTATTCTCTTCCAGATAGTATATGACAAAACCCTTAGCAGACCATACAGAAGTAAACATACGAACAAGGAAGGTGTCAGATATGGTTAAGTGCTCTGGAATTGTACTGATGCTAAAGAGAAAAATGTCAGTTCCTAGTCAGTAGCATTTATTGTGTTTATTTATACTTCACAATAATATATATATGAAAATATTTTAAAGGACTTACCATGTGCCAAGAATTCTGTCAGCACTTTGTATGTATTGCTTCATTTGATCTTCATACTAGTCCAGAATTGATAGGTATACATTGCTTCTCAGCCTTTTTGCTAAGGTCAAGTGTAAATTGGTAGGCATAGATCTTAATATAGATAGATGCTTGCATTTATATTTTTGTAACTTGTTTTATTGTCCATTCTAGACTATAATCTCATTGAAATAAAAAAATTCATGTCTTATTATTTGTTTTTCAGTCATTTTTTTTGTTGTTGTTATTTTTTGACTTAAATCACTACCCCTCCCACCCACATTAAATAACCATTCCCCTCACACTCCTTCTACAATTTCCAGCAATAAGTAGTGCCAAGTTTGGGGAAACAGACACCCAGTTAGCTTTCTGGGCATTCCCTGGTGGCTCAGATGGGAAAGAACCCACCAGCAATGTAGAAGACCAGGATTAGATAGCTGGATTGGAAAGATCCTCTGGAGAAGGAAATGGCAATCCACTCCCGGATTCTTGCCTGGAGAATCCCATGGACAGAGGAGACTGGTAGGCTGCAGTCCATGGGGCTGTAGAGTCGGACATGACTGAGCAACTAACACTTTTACTTTCTTTCAGGCTGTATAGGATTACCTCATTCTTTTGTAAGAGTTGCATCATTTTTATAGAGTGGATAAAAAATACTTTATTAAATCCCTTCCATGGGATGGATACTTAGGACCTTTACAATATTTTTCTGTAATAAACAATGTTATAGAAAACACCTTTGCATATACATATTTGTGCTCAGGACACATTTTTACAGGATCAGTTTCTACAGGTGGCATTGTTAGGAGTTGCCATTTGGAAAACTTTTAAATTTAAATTTCTTGTTCTTCTAGTTTATGTATATGATTATATACCATTTTCTTCTGTTTATACTGTTGATATATTTTTTTACCTATATGTAAGTTAGTAGTTGTTCTCAGTGACTTGTTAGAGTTCTTTATATTTTCTTCAACTTGATCCTATATGTACCCAGTGTGTTGCAAATACATTTTTCTCAACTTGTCTTTTTAATAGTAGCAGATACCTATATAATATGTACTATGAGTCAAGCGCTTTGGTGTTTTACACATTAACTCATTTACTGTTCACAGCAGTCCCGTGAGGAAGGGGCTGAACCTGGTAGTGGGTTAGCTGGTTGGCTCTGGCTCAGGATCCCTGTGAAGGGCGGTACTGCTCTAAGCTAGGGCAGCAGTTGTCATAAATCTCAACTGATTGGACTGATTTCCAAACTCATTCATATGTCCAACAGTCTCAGTTCATTGCCACATGGGCCTCTCCACAGGGCTGATTACAATGGCAGCTGTGTTCCTCCAGAGTAAGAAGTGGTTTAAGAGAGACTGAGCCATGAGACAGTGTCCCAGATGGAAGCCACAGTCTTTGTAATGTAATGGGCCGTCACTGCTGCTACGTTCTACTGATCATAGAGACCAACCATGGTACAAGGAGAACCTGGTTTGCCTTGGGCTGAGGGATTTCTCAGAATTTAAAATGTGATTTTCTGGCTTAAAATGGGTAAGTCCCAAACATACAAGGATAGTTGGTTACCTTACCTGGTGCAGTATGGGTGGGAATTTTACAAGGTGTAAATACCAGGAGGAAGGAGTCACTGAGAGTCATCTTGGAGGCTCACAATCATACTTGGTCATTAATTGCAGCCAAATGCAGTTTCAAAAATTATTTCCAGATTATGTTTCAGATTGGCAACTATGGTAGTCCCATGCACAATTGGTTACTCACCAGTTGTGCATGAGAGTACAGAACTTAGATTATCTGAAAGAATGGAACAGTGGATTCTTATCACTTAAATTTTATCTCATATTGTTCATCCTTTCATTCGTTATCAGTTCTTTCTGGGAGAAGTTCTCTTGGTATTTCAGTTTAATAATTTACTCTTCCTTTGTGTTTTTCTTGATCTTCAGACATTCTTTTGCATAATTTATAGCAAAGTTTATAATTTTGCCTATTTTGATACATAATATATAAAATACTTAATAATAACCAAGAATTATAAGCCAGTTAGTCTCAAAATAATTTTGTGAGCTTTGAAAGATGGGAGCTTTGAAAGCTTATTTGAGAAAACAAATATTGAAAACAAGTTAGCTTCATCTCAAGAAGTTACAAAAAGTAAGAGAATAAGCCCAAATAACAAGGAAATGAAAGAAAAGATAATTGCAGAATTCAATGACATTAAGCTCTGAGACAGTGAGACAGAGAATATAGAGTTACAAAAATTAATTTTTTTTTAGTGCATTCTCTCTTGCTCATTTCCAGATCCATTTGCACCAACAACTATGGTAACACTCTCTTCTATTTAACATGTATTTTTATCAGTGTGTGTCTACCATATTTTGTCAATCTATTTCCCCAAGTTTTGTCTATCCTCCTTCACAAATATCCATGTAATGAAGATCCTCATACATATTCTTTATGAATTCTCTCTCTCCTCTTTTCTTTTCTTCTCTCTGTCATCTGTTTATCTATAAAAGGGGAAGAGAGAGATTTATATGCCCAGAAGTAGAGTTACTGGATGACAGGTACAGGTGTGCTTCGTTTGCACAGGAAGTGTCACACTGATGTCCAGAAGGACATCCTAGTCTGTACGCTGATCATCAGTGAATGAGGTTTCCTGTCTCTCCCTGTTCTTGTCAACTCTTGGCACTGCCCAGATTTTGCGAGTCTAATAGCTGTGTAATAATAACTCATTATTAAATTAATTTGTGTTTCTATGAATATTAATGATATTGCATATCTCTTTCCATATATTTATTACCTTTTTGGGGCTTTCAGCCCAGCCCTCCCCCAGGCTCAGGTGAGCAGGAATAGATCCAACCAGTTGCTACCCACTGGGAGGCTTGCAGCACTCTGCAGTCACCCTGAGAAAATGGGGAGGATAAATCACGTATAGTTGATTTACAATGCTGTGTTAGTTTCTGCTGTATGGCAAAGTGAAATACTTATATGTGTATCCACTCTGTTATAGATTCTTTTCCCTTATAGGTCATTATAGAGTATTCAGTAGAGCTCCTCATGCTATACAGTAAGTCCTACTATTTTATATATAGTAGTATGTATGGGCTCTTGCGAGTCCCTTGGACTGCAAGGAGATGCAACCAGTCCATTCTAAAGGAGATCAGTCCTGGGTGTTCATTGGAAGGACTGATGCTGAAGCTGAAACTCCAATACTTTGGCCACCTCATGCGAAGAGTTGACTCATTGGAAAAGACCCTGATGCTGGGAGGGATTGGGGGCAGGAGGAAAAGGGGACAACAGAGGATGAGATGGCTGGATGGCATCACCGACTCGATGGACATGCTGCTGCTGCTGCTGCTAAGTCGCTTCAGTCATGTCCAACTCTGTGCGACCCCATGGACTGAAGCCTACCAGGCTTCTCCGTCCATGGGATTCTCCAGGCAAGAACACTGGAGTAGGTTGCCATTTCCTTCTCCAATGCATGAAAGTGGAAAGTGAAAGTGAAGTCGCTCAGTCGTGTCTGACTCTTAGTGACCCCATGGACTGCAGCCTACCAGGCTCCTCCATCCATGGAATTTTCCAGGCAACAGTACTGGAGTAGGGTGCCATTGCCTTCTCCCCAATGGACATGAGTTTGAGTAAACTCTGGGAGTTGGTGATGGACAGGGAAGCCTGGCGTGCTGTGGTTCATGGGGTCGCAGAGAGTCAGACAAGACTGAGTGACTGAACTGAACTGAACTGATGTGTGTCAATCCCAATTTCCCAATTTATCCCTCCCCCAACTTTCCCCCTTGGTAACCACTTAGTTTGTTTCCTACATCTGTATCTTTTCCTGTTTTGTAAAGAAATTCATTTGTACTCTTTTTTTTTTTTTTTTAGATTTCACATGTAAGAGATACCATATGATATTTGTCTTCCTCTGACTTCACTAAATATGACAATCTCTAGATCCTACCTTTTCTTTTCTAATTTGATTTTTTTAGTATTGAGCTACATGAGCTATTTGTATATTTTGGAGACTAATCCCTTGATGGTTACTTCATGTGCAAATATTTTCTCTCATTCTGTGGACTTTTTGTTGTTTATGTTTTCCTTTGCTGTCCTAAAGCCTTTTTTTTTTTTTTTTCACAGAATTAGAACAAAAATTCTTAAAATTTGTATGGAAATACAAAAGACACTGAATAACCAAAGCAATTTTGAGAAAGAAAAAGAGAGCTGGAGGAATCAGGCTCCCTGACTTAAAAATATACTACAAAGCTACAGTCATCAAAACAGTATGGTACAGGCACAAAAACAGAAATATAAATCAATGGAATAGGATAGAAAGTTCACAGATACTCATGCACCTACAGTCAACCAATCTATGACAAAGTCAAGAATATACAGTGGAGAAAAGACAATCTCTTCAAAAAGTGGTGCTGGGAATACGTGTAAAACAAAAATAAATTCAAAATGGATTAAAGACCTAAATGTAAGATCAGATACTATAAATCTGGCAGAGCACTCTGACATAAATCATAGCAGTATCTTTTTGAGGGACCTCCTTGAGTAATGAAAATAAAAACAAAAATAAACAAATGGGACCTATTTAAACTTGAAAGCTTTTTCTTTTAAGATAATGAAACAAATCCCTGGTGAAATCAATCAAGATAAAAGAAAATGAAAGTAAATAATATACATAGTTTTAAAAAAAAGATATAAGCATAAGACAGGGAAAACCCCACAAAATTCTAAAAGTTTTGGAGGGAACAACAATAACTAAAAAATAAACAAAATGAAATCAGAGTTTCAGATTTTTTCGTCATTAACACCAGATGCTAGAAAATAGTGTGGAAGCATATTCAATGTTTTGTTGGAAAACTGCTTTGAATCTAGAATTCTATCCTCAGTCTAATTATTCTTCAGTTGTGAAGGTAAAATAACATCTTACCTAACGTTGAATTTTTTCCTATTCAGAATTCACCTGAAAAAATTACTTAAAGAATTTACCAGTGGTTCAGGAGACATGGGTTCGATCCCTGGGTCAGGAATTTCCCCTGAAGAAGGAAACCCACTCCAGTATTCTTGTCTGGGAAATCCCACGGACAGAGGAGCCTGGTGGACTGCAGTCCAAGGGGTCGCAAAAGAGTCAACACCACTTTGCAAATAAATAACAAAACAAACTAGCTCATAGCTCCCTATATATCTAACTCTACTACTGCCCCTCAGGGCAGTCCCCACACCCTCCCTGGCACTGGTCTTGAATCCTTCCTGGACAGGAAAGAATGGAGGAGAAAGAGGGGGTTTTTTATAGCTTCAGAGCAAATACAGCAATGTCTTTCACTGGGTTGATTTTATTTCAAATAACTTGATCTCTCATAAGCAGAGTTAGGACATATTTGCAAGATTTTTCTGCTCTTCTGCTAGCTATCCCAGAATCTGGTATCTGCTTGTCCATCTTTATCACACCATTGACCTGCTGAATTAGTATGTCTCAATAGACCCCTTTCTGAACTGATGTCTTCCTTAGGCTGTTCCACACAACAGGATTTTTAAGAAAATGTTGGGGGGCTGACAAAGTTAAAGGGGACTTCTTCTCTGTGGAATTTCTTAAACTTCACTACATTAGTGTGCACTGCGAATTTCTAAGAAGGGCCAATAAAATGCATTACAGTGTTAGCCAAATGAGTTTCACCCTCAGCCCTAAAGGCTTTGTGGAAACATTTTGGAAAACTCTGATCTGAAATTCTTTGACTCTATGATCTCTTGATTTCAGTATCAAAATATGAACACAGAATACTACATGCTCTGTTCCCCACCCTATGTCTCGCAGCATACTTACATGTTTAATAAAAGAATAAGTGAATGAAGGAATTCATTATTATGAAAATGCTTTAGAATTTGGATATGAAACTTGTGATGAGCCATTGCTTGCTTTTATTCTGGAATGTGATTTCATTCTGAAACTAGCAGTTTCCAAAGGAAAAAATAATAGTAGGCTACTTCTATTTTTTACTTAAAATATAATTGTTGTACAGTATTGTAGAAGTTACAGGTATACAATATGTTGATCCATAATTTTAACATTATACTCAACTTACAGATATTGTGGAATATTGTCTACATTCCACATATATATCCTGTAGCTTATTTTACACTTAATTTTGTACAAAACAGACTGTATCTCTTAATGCCCTACACCTATAATGCCCTTCTGAATTTCCCTCTCTTCACTGGCAGCCACTAGTTCTCTATATATGGGAGTCCACTTTTTTGGTATATTCGCTAATTTATTATATATTTTTTAGACTCCACATGTAAATGATATCATATAGTATTTGCTTTTCTCTGTCTGATATATTTCACTTAATGTTTTCCAAGGTCCTCCATACTGCTGTAAATGGCAAAAGTTCATTTTTTTTATAGTTGAGTGATATCCTATTGTGTATATACACCACATCTTCTTTATCCACTCATCTATTGATGGACATGTAAGTTACTTCTGTATCTCGGCAATTATAAATAATGCTGCTATAAACCTAGGGGTATGTACATATTTTTGAGTTAGTGTTTTATATACCCAGGAGTGGCATTGCTGAATCATATGATAGGTCTAGCTTTGGTTTTATGAAAAACTTCCATTCTGTTTTCCACAGTGACTGCAGGAATTTACATTCCCACCAACAGTGTACAAGGGGTCCTTTTTTCCCCACATCTTCCCAAATATTTGTTATTTGTTTTCTTTTTGATGATAGTCAGCCTGAGGTGTGAGGTGAAATCTCGTTGTGATTTTGATTTGCATTTCCCTGATGATTAGCAATGTTGAGCACATTTTTATGTGGTTATTGGCCATCTGCTTTTCCTCCTTGGAAAAGTATCTATTCAATTCTTCTGCTCATTTTTGAATTGGATTGCTTGTTTTTATGCTGCTGAGTTGTATGTGTCATTTATATATATGTTGTATACACTAAGCTAAGTGAAAGTTGCTCAGTCATGTCCAACTCTTTGGAACCCCATGGACTATACAGTCCATGGAATTCTCCAGGCCAGAATACCAGAGTGGGTAGCTTTTCCCTTCTCCAGGGGATCTTCCCAACCCAGGGATCGAATCAGGGTCTTGTGCATTGCAAGCTGATTCTGTACCAACTGAGCTATCTGGCAAGTCCCATGTTGGATATTAATCCCTTATTGCTTATGTCATTTGTAAATATTGGGTTGGTCAAAAAGTTCATCTGGATTTTTCTGTAACATCCTATGGAAAGCCTGAACTTTTTGGCCAATCCAATATTTTTTCCCATTCAGTAGATTGTCTTTTTGTTTTGTCAGTGATTTCCTTTGCTGTGCAAAATCTTTTCAGTTTAATGAGATCCCATTTGCTTATTTTTGCCTATATTTCCTTAGTTACAGGAGACTGATCCAAAAAGACATCACTACAATTTATGTCAGAGTGTTCTGCCTATGTTTTCCACTAGAATTCTATGGTTTCTGGTCTTATATTTAGATATTGTATTTAATCCATTTTAAGTTTACTTTTGAATATGGTATTAGAGAATGTCCTAACTTCATTCATCTACATGTATCTGTCCAGTTTCCCAGCATCACTATTGAAGAGATCATCTTTCTCCATTGTATCTTCTTGCCTCCTTTATAGTAGATTAATAGACCATGAGTGAATGGGTCTATTTCTAGGGTTTCTATCCTGTTCCATTGATCTATGTTTCTATTTTGTGCCAGTATGGTACTGTTTGATGACTGTAGCTTTGTAGTATTGCCTGAAGTCAGAGAGCCTGATTCCTCCAGCTCCATTCTTCTTTCTCAAAAGATTCTTTTGGCTCTTTAGGATCTTTTGTTTCCATACAAATTTTCTAATTATTTGTTCTAGTTCTATGAAAAATGCTATTGGTAATTTGATAAAGATGCAATGAATCTATAGATTACCTCCAGATAGTACAGTCATTTTCTGTTCAGTCATGTCCGACTCTGCAACCCCGTGGACTACAGCATGACAGGCCTGCCTGTCCACCAGTTCACGGAGTTTACACTAACTCATGTCCATTGAGTCAGTGATGCTATCCAACCACCTCATCCTCTGTTGTCCCCTTCTCCTCCTGCCTTCCATCTTTCCCAGCATCAGGGTCTTTTTAAATGAGTCCGTTCTTCACATCAGGTGGCCAAAGTATTGGAGTTTCAGATTCAGCATCAGTCCTTCCAATGAATATTCAGGACTGATTTCCTTTAGGATGGACTGGTTGGATCTCCTTGCAGTCCAAGGGACTCTCAAGAGTCTTCTCCAACACCACAGTTCAAAAGCATCAATTCCTCAGCGCTCAGCTTTCTTTAGAGTCCAACTCTCACATCCATACATGACTACTGGAAAAACCATAGCCTTGACTAGACTGACCTTCATTGGCAAAGTAATGTCTCTGCTTTTTAATAGCCTGTCTAGGTTGGTCATAACTTTCTTCCAAGGAGTAAGCATTTTTTAATTTCAGTGCTGCACTCACCATCTGCAGTGATTTTGGAGCCCAGAAAAATAAAGTCTGACACTGTTTTCACTGTTTCCCCATCTATTTCCCATGAAGTGATGGAACCAGATGCCCTGATCTTAGTTTTCTGAATGTTGAGCTTTTTTAAGCCAACTTTTTCACTCTCCTCTTTCACTTTCTACCATAAGAGTGGTGTCATCTGCATATCTGAGGTTATTGATATTTCTCCTGGCAATCTTGACTCCAGCTTGTGCTTCCTCCAGCCCAATGTTCTCATGATGTACTCTGCATATAAGATAAATAAGCAGGGTGACAATATACAGCCTTGACATATGCCTTTCCCTATTTGACACCAGTCTGTTGTTCCATATTCAGATCTAACTGTTTCTTCATGACTTGTGTACAGATTTCTCAACAGGCAGGTCAGGTGGTCTGATATACCCATCTCTTGAAGAATTTCCCACAGTTTGTGGTGATCCACACAGTCAAAGGCTTTGGCATAGTCAATAAAGCAGAAATAGATGTTTTTTTGGATTTCTCTTGGTTTTTCAGTGATCCAACAGATGTTGGCAATTTTATCTCTGATACCTCTGCCTTTTCTAAATCCACTTGAACATCTGGAAGTTCACAGTTCACATACTGTTGAAGCCTGTCTTGGAGATTTTTGAGCATTATTTTACTAGCATGTGAGATGAGTACAATTGTGTGGCAGTTTGAGCATTCTTTGACATTGCCTTTCTTTGGGATTGGAATGAAAACTGACCTTTTCCAGTCCTGTGGCCACTGCTGAGTTTTCCAAATTTGCTGGCATATTGAGTGTAGCACTTTCACAGTGTCATCTTTCAGGATTTGGAATAGCTCAACTGGAATTCCATCACCTCCACTAGCTTTGTTCCTAATGATGCTGCTTCCTAAGGCCCACTTGACTTCACATTCCAGGATGTCTGATTCTAGGTAAGTGACCACACCATTCTGGTTATCTGAGTCATGAAGATCTTTTTTTGTACAGTTCTGTGTTCTTGCCACCTGTTCTTAATATCTTCTGCTTTGTTATGTCCGTACCATTTCTGTCCTTTATTGTGCCCATCTTTGCATGAAATGTTCCCTTGATATCTTTAATATTCCTGAAGAGAACATTAGTCTTTCCCTTTCTATTGTTTTCCTCTATTTCTTTGCACTGATCCATGAGGGAGGCCTTCTTATCTCTCCTTGCCTTTCTTTGGAACTCTGCATTCAAATGGGTATCTTTCCTTTTCTCCTTTGCCTTTCACTTCTCTTCTTTTCTCAGTATTTGTAAGGCCTCCATCTATAGGCACTTGGACGTTCTTCAGGCACTCTGTCTATCAGATCTAATCCCATGAATCTATTTGTCACTTCCACTGTATAATTGTAAGGAATTTGATTTAGGTCATACCTGAATGGTCTAGTGGTTTTCCCTACTTTCTTCAATTTAAGTCTGAATTTGGCAATAACGAGTTCATAGTCTGAGTTCATGGTCATTTTAACGATATAAATTCTTCCAATGCAACAACATAGTATTATCTTTCTATCTGTTTGTGTCATCTTCCATTTCTTTCATCAGTTTCTTATAGATTTCTGAGTACAGATCTTTTACTTCCTTAACTAGGTTTATTCCTAGGTATTCTTTTTGATGTGGTAAGTGAAACTGTTTCCTTAATTTCTCTTTCTGATGGTTTGTTGTTAGTATATAAAAATGCAACTGATTTCTGTGTATTAATGTTTTATCCCGCAATTTTCACACATTCATTGATGAGCTCTTGTAGTTTTCTTGTGGCATCTTTAGGATTTTCAGTGTATAGTATCATGTCATTTGCAAACAGTGACTGTTTTACTTCTTTCTTTCCAATTTAGGTTTGTTTTATCTGTGTTTCTTCTCTGATTGCTATGATTAGGACTTCTAATACTATGCTGAATGTCAATGGCTAGAGTGGGCACTCTTGTTTCTAATCTTAGAAGAAATGCTTTCAGCTTTTCACCATTGAATATGATGTTAGCTGTGAGTTTTTCACAAATAGACTTTTAAATATTGAGGTATGTTACCTCTGGCCACTTTCTGGAGAGGTTTTTTTTTTTTTTAATATCATAAATGGATGTTGAGTTTTATCAAAAGTTTTTCTGGATCTTTTGAAATGATGATATGGTTTTTGGAATGGTTAAAATATCATGCAATTAGAACTAAACTATTTGTGAAACAAAGTTCACTAAAAGCTATTAACCTTGTAACTGTAGTCAGAATTGTACACTCGACAAGCAGTTTGCTCTTGCAGAATCCAGTGATCATTGTCTTTAGCCTTGGGCATAACATCAGTCTGGATTCTTGGGCCTTATATGCAAAACAATCAGTATTGATTTATATTTGCATTGTGCTTCATTATATGAGTTTCAAATGCTTATGTATATATCAGTTTTACCAGGCTCAACATTTAAATTTTATTGGGTTGGGCAAAAGGTTCATTTAGGTTTTTCCATAACATCTTACAGAGAAATCCAAATGAACATTTGGCCAGCCCAATATGTATTTAAGATTCATTGTCCATGTCTTCCATGTCCTCTCTACCTTAATGTAAGTCTTTTCTCTCTTTAAGTTTGATGTGATCTTTAAAATTACTAAGATTTGGAGTGGATTTCTATCCATTAGGATACAAATATATGTGGTCATAAAATAGAAAATTACAGTCAATAGGTTGTAATGAAATGGATGAGATGTTTTGAGATTTGGAGGGTGATTGAATAAATACTTGGAACATACAACTGAAAAAATAAAATTCCCTGGTTATGTGACTGTCAAAGCGCCTATTTTGTTTAAAAAAAAAAAAAGATAAAATTGAACTAACCAGACAAAATTCATGAATATGCTCTCTCTGTAATTTCTTTTTCCACTGTCTCCCTTTCCAAAATACTAGAAACTGTTGTTTCTCTTATTGGCAAGAAGTAGTCAGTAAGTTATGGAGTCTTGTAGAACTGACATATTCTGGGAGTTTGAGAAAATGACTTCTCTTCTAATTTGTAAAAATGTATATGCCTTGCTACTCAGCTCCTTGGGCTCATACACACAAGGATTACATGAAATAAGTATGTAAAGCAAAGTGCATACCACAGTGTAAGTGTTCTACAATGATCAGTTCTTCCACTTTGAACACACCCATCTCAAACATGCCTATTCTAAAAACATTTCTTGGCAAAATGCCTGCTATTTACATTAAAAGATTAATTTTCCTTCCTCTAAAGAAACCCTCTTGTATTCAACTTCCTTTTTTCACTTTTTTCTATTATTTGAGCCCCATTGAAACAGAAAAGTTTTTACATAACACACCTTTGTGTTTTCAATCAGCAGACTTCAACATAAGACCCTTCACCTGTACTTCTAGTAACACTTTATTTGCAGTTTTAACAATTGCAGAGTTCACAAAGGACTTGGCATCCTAACAATGGGATGAAAGGTTAGACATTTGTTGTCTTCAAATATTCTCATTTCTCTTCATCCTAGGTTTTTAAAGATTATTTTTCTAGCCTTTTTCTGTTCATACTATTGACTGCTCATCAGAGTGCATTTCATCATAGTCAATTAGACCTGGATAAGTAGGAAAAAAATTGCAATTAAGAAAGCTTTCCATTCGCTTCAACTTTTATGGAAGGCTGTAAGGTTGCTGTGAGCTCTCACAGAATGTTCAACTGTGGTAGTCTGAATTACACCACCCAATTTCAGTTACCTGCTTCCTAACAGCTAAAAAATTCATGGGGCAAATACCTTCAGCCCCACTCTTGGATCTTAGCTGCTCCCCTCTCTCCCAGAAAGAATCCCTGACACATTTTGCTCTTCTGAAATATTATGAGCATGTGAAGAGAGATTGAGTAAGAGTCAGGATGAGAAAGGGAAGGGGTAGGGATAGTAGGATGGGAGGAGAGATTTTTCTGGTCAGAACCAAATAAACTACTAAAAATTCTTTACCCTTTGTACTTGTCATGAAGTGAAGGATCTTTTGTGCTTTCCACACCCAAGTTTGGAGGGGATAGCTAAATGAAGACATTTCCCTTTAAAAAAGCCACAAACCACTTTTTCAAAGCTTGAATTAATAAGGTCCTTTGCAACAATGTTTCTCTGTGACTGTTCAGTTTTCAAAATGGAAATCTGTAGAATGTCAGTTCCTTTTTAGCTAGAAAAAAATAGGACCGCATGAAGCCCCTTTTAAAACATTCCTCCAGTGCAAGCATTTTAAATAATTTCTCAAAGGAAAGTACTATATTCTGAGTGAATAGCATGACATTATGAACTACATCTAACGTAAGATTTTGCTTCGACAGGCCTGTCAATGCTTCTTAGTTCCACTGTAATGAAATGAAAATCATGCAAGCTTAGAAGAAATATCTTCCTCACCCTGATACTCTTTATTAACTGTGGAATTGTGCTATTTTTCTTCACCATGGCAACAAAACCACACAATGGAGTTCACTCTCACCTTCTCTGCACAAGGTGATAGAGAAAAACAGTAACAAAGAAAAGTGAAGCAAACACAGATTTCAGGAAAAAAAGAAGTTAAGAAAGCCCATGAATGCAGGGTAGTATGAACTCAATGCTCAGCAGTTTCCTACACTAGGTGATGCAAACCGGAGAAAAGACTTTCAGTTTATAGTTGATTAAATCTCTGAATTGGTGACTTTTAATGTCAGCTAGTCAACTGAAAGACCAATTTAAATTATCTCAGTTTACAGTAAGATTAATGTCAATGAAAGGCCTAGACTGACCAGTAATCTTGAAATAAAACTCTGAATTACTCATGTGCGGGTTATTTAAAAGTAAAGAACTTTTTCTCATCAGCACTTACAATTCTTTGCATTTTTTAGAGAATCAAAGCTGATTTGCACTATGAAATATTTTAGCCATAAATTTTTTTCAGAAAATAGTTTGGATTAAAATGTCAACTATTCTATAGTGTGTTCAGTATACATTGTTCAAAATATCCAAAGCCATTCATCATCTTCTGACATTCTGAGGTCCATAAATGGGTTGTCTTTCACTAGGACATACTGACATAGGCCAGAATGCCAGAAATGGGCCAACTGATTATTGCCTGTTCAGGGAAAAGGCAGGGGTGGAGGGGGAAATCATATTAGATTTTTGTCACCTGAGAAGCAATGCAAGAATTAACAAATTAGTACTCAGTAACTAGAAATTAAATCATTACATTGTAGCTAGGAAGACAAAATATTTGATTGAATCACGGGATTTAACTGATGTAGAACTTTAAGGAATAAAAAAAAAAATCAATTTTTGGCCATTTATCTTTAGTAAACAAAGTGACCAATACTGTATTACATTCTCGACCCCCCTAGATAGTTTTTAGTATCATGTTTTACTAAAGGCAAAGTTGACACTTATATTCAGGGGAATGTTTCAAAATAGTGTTTTAAAAATAGAAAACTAATTTGGGAGGACTTTAGGAAAGATGAGGAAAAGAATGCCTATTTAAATAAATGCCCTCTTTGAAGCCCAAAAATAGCAAAAAGAATTCCCCTAATATTAAAACTAAGCACTGGTTCCACAGTGATACTATAAATGTCAAAATCAAGCTGACCTTTACAACATGATTTGCAGCAAACTGAGCACATTGAGTGTCAGCACATGGGTCCCATACAGGAGCATCCAGTCAGCATTTGAGAAGTTTGTGAAGTAAAGCAAGGCTCAGAGTTATAAGTTGAACCCTTACTATGTACAAGTATTAGTACTAAGGGTATTACCTGCATCATTTCAGTGACTCTTCTTAATAAGTTGGTGCAATTATCACCATCTTAAAAGGGTAAAACTAAGATTTTTGCCCAATATCCCATAGCTGTATTGCTAGTATTTGGGTGAGCTGAGATTTTAACACAGGCTTTTTTTTTTTTTTCATGTTGAAAAATGTATTTTAATATATTCTGTATATGGTGGAGACCCCAACTAAATTTATTAGCTCCTTATCCTATGTTTTTTTTTTTTTTTTTTTTTGGAGGGGTCCAGCTCATCATAGGCTGGGTTTGATTTGACTTTATTTATTTATTTATTTTTATTTATTTATTTATTTATTTTCTAATTTTATTTTATTTTTAAACTTAACATAATTGTATTAGTTTTGCCAAATATCAAAATGAATCCGCCACAGGTATAAATATTATTTATTTTTATTGGAGTATAGGTGCTTTACAATGTTGTGTTTCTGCTGTACAATGAAATGAGTCAGCGATTTGTATACATATATCCCCTCCCTCCTTGAGTTCCTTCCCACAACCATCCACCATCCCACACCTTTAGGTCACCACAGAGCACTGAGCTGAACTCTCTGTGCCAAATAGCAGGTTCCCAGTAGCTGTTTTACACATAGAAGTACACATCCATCCATCCCAGCCTCCCAATTCCTCCCACTCCCTTTAACTTGTCCACATGTCTGTTCTCTACATCTGTGTCTTTATTTTTGCCTTGCAAATAGGTTCATCCATACCATTTTTCTAGATTCTACATACATGCATTCACTTTGGCTCAGTTCAGTTGCTCAGTTGTGTCTGACTCTCTGCAACTCCATGAATCGCAGCACGCCAGGCCTCCCTGTCCATGACCAACTCCCGGAGTCCACCCAAACCAGTGTCCATTGAGCCAGTGATGCCATCCAACCATCTCATCCTCTGTCATCCCCTTCTCCTCCTACCTTCAATCTTTCCCAGAACCTTTTCCAAATGAGTCAGTTCTTCACATTAGGTGGTCAGAGTATTGCAGTTTCAGCTTCAGCATCAGTCCTTCCAATGATTATTCGGGACTGGTTTCCTTTAGGATGGACTGGTTGGATCTCCTTGCAGTCTGAGGGACTCTCAAGAGTCTTCTCCAACACCACAGGTCAAAAGCATCAATTCCTCGACATTCAGCTTTCTTTATAGTCCAACTCTCACATCCATACATGACTACTGGAAAAACCATAGCTTTGACTAGATGGACCCTTGTCAGCAAAGTAATGTCTCTGCTTTTTAATATGCTGTCTAGGTTGGTCATAGCTTTTCTGCCAAGGAGTAAGTGTCTTTTAATTTCATGACTGCAATCACCATCTGCAGTGATTTTGGAGCCCAAAAAATAAAGTCTGTCACTGTTTCCATTGTTTCCCCATCTATTTTCCATGAAGTGATGCAACCAAATGCCATGATCTTAGTTTTCTGAATGTTGAGTTGGCTTAAAAGCCAGCTTTTTCACTCTCCACTTTCACTTTCATCACTTTTCACTTTCATCAAGAGGCTCTTTATTTCTTTTTTGCTTTCTGCCATAAGGGTGGTATCATCTGCATATCTGAAGTTATTGTTCTTTCTCCCAGCAATCTTGATTCTAGCTTATGCTTCATCCAGCCCAGCATTTCTCATGATGTACTCTGCATAGAAGTGAAATAAGCAGGGTGACAATATACAGCCTTGACATACTCCTTTCCCAATTTGGAACCAGTCTATTGTTCCATGTCCAGTTCTAACTGTTGCTTCTTGACCTGCATACAGATTTCTCAGGAGGCATACGTGCATTAATATACAATATTTGTTTTTCTCCTTCTGACTTACTTGTCTGTGTATGACAGACTCTAGGTCCATCCACATCTCTACAAATGACCCAACTTTGTTCCTTTTTATGGCTGAGTATTATTATTTCATTGTATATACATACCACATCCTCTTTATCCATTCATCTTTCATGAACATTATTTTGCTTCCATGTCCTGGCTATTGTAAACAGAGCTGCAATGAGCATTGGATTGCATTTACTTGGTTTTTTTTTTTGAATTATGGCTTTCTCTGGGTATATGCCCAGGGGTGGAATTGCTGAGTCATATAGTAGTTCTACTTTTAGTTTTTTTAAGGAACCTCCAGATTGTTCTCCATAGTGCCTGTTTCTTTGAGCTTAAAACTTTGCCCAAATGACTAAGCAATGGAGTTTTCCAGAGAGCAAGTTCTGGAGTACCCTATTTATAACCCTGAACTTGGAAGAAAAGTTGGAAGTGGCGTAGTGTACTGTGGAAGAAAGAGTACCCCAGTAGCAAATGGTCCAGGGACAGAAGGGAACGCAACAACTTGGCAAATTGAAGCAAAACAGAGAAGGAAAAAGCAGCATGAGAGTGATGTGTTTATTTCTTTAGGATCATTGTCCATCCAGGAGAGGACAGGCCTACAAACAAGTCAGGGTTTAAGAGAGATACAGAATAATAGGCCAAGACCCACTTGTTAAGTGATAGACTAAAGTGATTTACACAGAGAAAGTATGAACTGAACAAATAAGCAAAAGGCTACTGATCCATGAGTCATGATATAAACATGGTCACACCCAAACATAGTTGGCCTGCCCAGAAAGGGCAGAAGAAAAGGTCAAATCTGAGGGGATTCCCACAAGTTAGCTCGTATGCCTAACCTGGTGGAACTGGCTGGCCTTCGAGGCAATTTGCAACAGATATAGAAAGCACATAAAGAAGATTCATTTGGATATTTGGCAAAACTAATACAATTTTGTAAAGTTTAAAAATAAAATAAAATTGTAGTTGGGAAAAAAAAAAAAAAAAGTCATTTGATTTTTACTTGCTGCATCAATTCAGATTCCAGGTTGGGTGGCTCCAGGAGTCACAGAATCTCTTGCAGTGGGTCCTATGAAACTCAAGATGGGTTCTCATATAGGAGAAACACATGAATAGTTTCATGTCCAAAGTCATGGTGCCAATAATTCACATTATGGCTGAGCTCATGATACTGATCCAATTATAATATAAGTAAGTTACTTTCAAGCTTGAAGGCTCTTTGTGATCAAAAGTTCTATGATCCTTTAGGACTAATGAGTTTATTTTAGTTTGCTTGTGGGTTCTGATAATCTCTCCTTAACAAGAGACTAAAGATTTGGTGGGTTAGGCCTAGGCTAGAGAAGATATACCAACTTGAAGTTAGTGATGTGACTTATACAGTGCCAATTCAAGGAACTAAGAGACAGCTTTCTATTTGAGATGGCACTGGATATGTTTAGTGGCTTAATTGTAGCTTATTGTTAATATGCACCAATTAGCATAAAGATCAATTATAAAATGCTCCTGCTTATAACGGTTATAAGCTTCACTGTACGATATTTAAAAGTCAATGTCTGTGTTCAGTTGCTCAGTTATGTCCAACTTTTTGCAGCTCCATGGACTGTAGTCCACAAGCACCTCTGTCCATGGAATTTTCCAGGCAAGAATATTGGAGCAGGGTGCCATTTTCTTCTCCAAGGGATCCTCCTGACCCAAGGATCAAACACGTATCTCTTATATCTCCAATACATCAAATGAAAAAAAAAAAAAAAAAACTCAGAAGTATTACCTGATAACTATATTAATGTTTTGATTTGTTTCTGACAGTTTTTAGGCTTTCTGATCTCTCCCCCTGAACAGTAAAACTCATTACAGGAATTTTGTCTCTTTTATCTTGATGTCCCTGAGCTTGACATAAATGTTTTCTAAACATAGACTTTCTTCATGAAGCAACAGTAAATACTGGCTGTTGAAAAGTCCTACAGCTTTTCTGACATCAACTCCCTTTCATGTGGTATAGCTGCTTTTTCCTAACACCATACTAAACAAATACTAGAAGTGATATTTGATCTCATGGTTCAGATTGGATTGCATACCATATTTGGTTAGAATTGTGTTGATTAAATACTTCTACCAGAGGGGGTGAGAAACCTATTAAAATGATCATACCATTGATATACATAATAATTGTACAAAGTAATTATATGGGAAAAACGCATCTAAACTGGAGTCAAGTGTGCTCTTCACAGGAGCGATAACCATTATCCCTATAATGTTAATCCAACCTTTTCAGTGACTTCCTCATGTATCCAAATTCTACCCCCACTGCAGGTCCACCTCGTCATGGATTGTGAATGAATGGAATCTGAATCCATTAATACTTATGACATACAGGGAGAATGTGAGTATCATGCACTCCTCATTTCTAGAGTGCTAGAGGTAGCTAAAGGGCTTCCCTGGTGTCTCAGATGGTAAAGAATTTGTCTATAATGCAGAAAACCCAGGTTCAATCCCTGGGACAGTACGATCCCCTGGAGAATGGCTCCCCACTCCAGTATTCTTGCCTGGAGAATTCCATGGACAGAGGAGCCTGGCAGGCTATAGTCCATGGGGTCTCAAAGAGTCAAACAGGACTGAGCAACTTTCACTTACTCACTCAGAGGTAGCTAGTTGGATCAGAATGCATCATATTTATCCATTAAATTGAATAAGAATATTTTTTAATACAGTAGTTTTTCATTTACTGGCCATTTTTAAGGAATGAATTAAAGCAGATTGGTGACTTGTTGAATTAATGGCTTGCATCAGGAGGACACTGGCCTGAGCTAAGATTTACACATGTGGGTGCTGAGGGGTTGACTGAACCCGGATACCTATGTGCATAAGCTAATTTTTATAGCAGAAAAAGAATCTGCCAGAAGAAAGTTTTATGTGAGACTATCCACTTACAGAGATGAAATACAGTGAATGGAGAAGAGACTATGATGAATGGCCCAAGCCTATGAATTACATCAGAGCTTTTGACTAAGAGGAGCAAAAGTAGAAGCTGAAGGACTGTTCTCATGGGGACTTTGAAGTGTGTGCTTTCTGAAGTGCCGTGTAAGGTGAGCTGATGCCTGTCCCTCACCCGCCCCTTTTGTTTGGTACCCAGCACCATTTCTGCGCTGTGAGAGTTCTAGGGCATTGACAGTGGTACTTTTTAAAGTTTTTATTTTATATTGGAGTAGATCCAGTTAACAATGTTGTGATAGTTCCAGGTGGACAGCAAAGGGACTCAGCCAAATATATACATGTATTCATTCTTCCCCAAACTCCCCCTCCCATCCAGGCTGCCATATCACACAGAGCAGAGTTCCCTGATGCTATACAGAAGGACCCTGATGGTTAGCCATTTTAAATATATAGCAGTGTATACATCATGGTATCAAACTCACACTCTCTCCTCTCTGACCATTCTTCCCCATTGGCAACCATAAGTTCATTTTCTGTCAGTCTTTCTGATTTGTAAATAAGTTCATTTGTATCATTTTTTTAATATTCCCCAGATAAGGGATGTCATGCACCATTTCTCCTTCTCTGTCTGACTTAGTTCACTAAGCATGACAGTCTTTGGGTCCATCCATCTTGCTGCAAATGGATGGTTCATTTTTTGTCATCACTGAGTAATACTGATGGTAATACTCGAAAGGACAGCCATCAGTGCCTGGGCAAATAACTTATAGAGTAGGCTGAATAACAGATAGCCCCAAATATCCACATGATAATTCCCACAGTCTTCAGTGTATTACTGTTGTGGATTGAATGTTTGTGGGCCCCCTCAAATTCACATTTTAAAGTCTTCATCCCCAATGTGATATTTCCAGCTGAGGTCTTTCAGAGGTAATTTGGTTTAGATTAAATCATCTGGACAGAGCCTGCGTGATGCAATGAACGCCTTTATAAAAAGAGAAAGACCCAGGAGAATGGTTGGGGTCTCTCTCTCTCTCTCTGTCTGAACCTGGATTTCCCAGTCTCCAGGATTGTGAGAAATAAATGTTTGCCGTTTAAGCTACCCAGTCTGCAGTATTTTGCTACAGTATCTCACAGTGACTAAGACAATCACCACTCATGGTAAGGGGACTTCGCAGATGTAATTTAATTAAAGTGCCTGAAACAGGGAGATTAAGTTTGATTTTTCAGTTGGGCTCAGTATTATATCAGGGGTCCTCATGAGGAGGAAGCAGGAAGGTCAGAATCAGAAAAGGAGGTGACAAAGGAAGCAGAGATTGTAGTAATCCACTTTGTAGATGGAGTAAGGGCCCATGAGACAAGGTATATGGGCAGCTTCTAGAAACTGGAAAAGGCAAGGCAACTGATTCTCCCCCAAGCCCTCATAATGGAACATGGCTCTGCCAAATCTTGATTTTAGTCCCATAAAACCCATGTTGTACTTCTGACCTCCAGAACTATAATTAGCTGGTATTGTTTTAAACAGCTAAGTTGCTGATAATTCGTTACAGCAGCAATAGGAAATGAATGTAACTTGTAAGGACAGACACACATGGATGGTGGTCAGCACACTCAGGAGATCCCACTGGAAAAGCTGTAGTGCCCTGTCAGAGGACGCGTGTGAGACATACTCTGGGACTTCCTAGAAGGTCTTGTGGTGGAACACTTGACAGGGGTCTGAGTCTGTGTTGCAGTTGGGGGCAGTGAACCATCAGGATTGGAATTAATAACTACTCAGCCGTAAAAAGAATGAACTACTACTACACACAACATCATGCATGAATCTCAACATCTGTATGTTAAGCAATAGAAACCAGAAACAAAAAAATCAAACCATGAGAATAGTGGTATGGAATTTGTATACAGACAAAATAAGTCTGTGGTGATAGAAATCAGAGATAGTGGTTGCAGGCAGTGGGAGGAGGGACATTGATTAAAATGGAGCCAAAGGGTTTTGATGGAAATCTTTGTTGTTTTGAATGCTGGTTCCACTGGTGTAAAGAATTGTCAAAATTGATTGAACTGAACTCTCTGGATTGGTTCATTTCTTTGTGTGTTAATTATAAGCAGTGAATAAAAGGAGGTCCTTTACTACAAAGTTTTTTAAGATTGAAATTAATAATTTGCACACCTAGACATCATCTTATACATGGTCTTTTTTGTACACATGAGCCAGTGAAGCATGGAGACATTCCAATTACAGAATGTTTCTAACAGACTCAACTTGCAAATAAGCTTACTTAAGTCTTTCACAAACTTGAACAGCTTATCTGTCGTTGATGGAAACAGTATCCTCATTGCAATCTTGCATACCTCTCCACCTTACAATCTGCCAAGTTATTCACTTTCCTGCTGCTGCTGCTTGCTGCTAAGTCGCTTCAATCGTGTCCGACTCTGTGCAACCCCATAGATGGCAGCCCACCAGGCTCCCCCATCCCTGGGATTCTCCAGGCAAGAATACTGGAGTGGGTTGCCATTTCCTTCTCCAATGCATGAAAAGTGAAAAGTCAAAGTGAAGTCACTCAGTCCTGTCCAACTCTTAGCCACCCCGTGGACTGCAGCCTACCAGGCTCCTCCGTCCATGGGACTTTCCAGGCAAGAGTACTGGAGGGGGGTGCCATTGCCTTCTCTGATTCACTTTCCTAGAGGGCTATACACACACACACACACACACACACACACACACACACTTAAATATGCATGCATGATGAGTCGTGTTTGACTCTGTGTGACCCTATGTACCGTAGCCTGCCAGGTTCCTCTGTCCATGGGATTCTCCAGGCAATAATAGTGGAGTGGGTTGACATTTCCTCTTCCAGGGGATCTTCCTGACCCAGGGATTGAACCCGTGTCTCCTGAGTCTCCTGCATTGGCAGGCAGGTTCTTTACTGCTTGAGCCATCAGAAAGGCCCCCTAGAGGGCAAGGGAGGCCTGAATAGCTCAAGCACACTCAAAGCCAATGCATTACTCTAGGGAAAGCAAATTGGTTTTCTGGCACTCTTGTTGGTTTCAGGAGGTATGGTAGAACCAAAGAAATACCACCTGATGTCTGAATCTAGCGGACACTCATTCTAGATGAGAACTACGTATCTGGCAGCTGAACTCGATTACGTATGCTTGAGTCAATGGAGGTGTGAGAAGTGGCATGGCCTTGGGTTCTCGCTGATACTTACAGCTAAGGCTTCCAATGGTAACTGTAACTAGGGCAAAGTTAGAAAGCTATAGTAGCTTCCCATGAGAACTACCTATGACTCAGTGTTCTCTTTAATTCCATAGTGCTATAAACAGATATGTCATCATTTGCAAGAGATGAAATTATACTTATGAGTGCAGTAGTCCTTTTAAATTCCCAAACTTTGAAAACTCCCATTACTTCATAATACTTATTGATAATTTAATGAACATCATCACTGTGTAGATAAATTATCTTGAATTACTACTTGTATTTTGTTGTGAATTCCCAGGCCAGATAGCTCATGTAGTTGCAATTACTTGACATTAACAGTTCTATAAAAATTATTAAGAAGATTTAGAAAAGATTACGTATGAGTCATGTGGACTATTTCATCTACAATATGATAAAAGTTCCTTATGTATGCTTTATTATGCAGCCCATTTTAATAACACATCAAAACAGTGACTGTTTGTTTTATTGTGCTATAAATTCTTTCCACTTGGCCTATGAGCTTCTAAAAAAGCATTTCAAGATTAAAATGAATTTTATTTCTAAATTTCTAATAGTTATAATTAAAAGGCTAAATTTTGAACCAGATTTTGTATGAAGGTGCATGGATAGGGATCAGTACCCTTATTAGTATTGTCAAATGGGGGCCAGTTAAGGTTAAATGTTATTTCTGATTGAATCTTGGTCTAGTTCTTAGGATACCACAAGTACTTGCTACATCAGAAGATATTTGACATTATAGCAATACATATATTAACACCCTTGTAACTACAAGGTCATGTGAAGACAGTGCTAGGAGCAATATTAATTAAGGTCATCCAGGCATCATCACCCCTAGGCATACCTGTAAGGCAAAAACAATGTTTCTCTTCTTTTGTATGCCTTAGTGAGTTTCTTGTTAGTATCTTTCACTGTACCCTATGCTATGCTATGCTAAGTCACTTCAGTCATGTCCGACTCTGTGCGACCCCATAGACGGCAGCCCACCAGGCTCCCCGTCCCTGGGATTCTCCAGGCAAGAACACTGGAGTGGGTTGCCATTTCCCTCTCCAATGCATGAAAGTGAAAAGTGAAAGTGAAGTCGCTCAGTTGTGTCCGACTCCTAGCGACCCCATGGACTGCAGCCTGCCAGGCTCCTCCGTCCATGGGATTTTCCAGGCAAGAGTACTGGAGTGGGGTGCCATCGCCTTCTCCGTCACTGTACCCTACAGAGATAGTAATATCCTTCTCTGTTCCTGACCCTCCTGGGCCCTTCCTAGGTTTTCACATAAGCCCATCCTATCTATGTGATTTCCACATGACAACAGGGAGTACATCTGTTCTAAGGCACAGTGAGTAGAATGTACATGGCTCAAAATATCAATACACATGTTAAGTAGGATTGATATACACACACATACATGAAGGAATTATAAATAGGCTTTCTTCCTAAGCATCGTCTTATACTTAGGGTCCTTCTTTTTTGCTGACTTTGCACTCTTGCATTACTATTCAAAATGATTCTGCCCACCCACCCCCAGTTAATGCTATAGCTAGAGAAACATACACATACACACATATAAAATATATATTAAATAAAATATGACATATATTGATATATATGACATATGTACTGTCATGTATATGGTAATAAAAGAGTGCTACCACTTCCTTTGGTGGATGGTAGAGTAGCAAGGATGCACTGAAGCATAATGGAACACACAAGTTTTAGGGTCAGACAGCCCTGGGCTTGAATCACAACTATGTCCCGAATTAGTTTTGTAACACAGGCAAATGACTTAACATCTCAGTGTCTCAACATCATCTGTAAAATGGGAATATTAATATATACCTTCAAGAAAGCATTGTGCTTAGTTGCTCAATCATGTTCAACTCTTTATGACCCCATGGACTGTAGCCAGCCAGGCTTTTCTGGCCACGGGGATTCTCCAGGCAAGAATACTGGAGTGGGCAACCTATCCCTTGTCCAGGGGATCTTCCTGACCCAGGAATCCAACCAGAGTATTGCAGGTAGATTCTTTACCAGCTGAGCTACCAGGGAAGCCCCAAGAAAGCCTTGTCAAGATCTTATTTATAGATCAATCCTTAACATAGTGGTTAGTGCCCTATTGAAGGAAGAGGATTATAAGCCATTCTTGTAGTTAGAGGGGGAACAAAAATGCCCAATGTAGGTGTTTTCTAGAGTAATAACTTGTTGAGAGTAAGCATTTACCAGAGTGTATTGAAGGAAGACTCTTCTCAATGCTGCAGTTGCTAAACAACCATAGGGAGTGTTTAGAGGTTTTGTCCTATTAGCCTGAAAATTGGAACAACTTCATGGGAGGAACCAAAATGGGACACTGTAAGTTCAGCAGAGCCTGTAGAACACAAGCGATACAATTCTGACAGAAATAAAAGACAGTTTCTTAATCCTACTTAGTAAAGATTTTTTTAATAAATTTCTAATGAGTAGGAATTGATATTAAAAAAAAAAAAGAAGTCAGATGCCATATACTTCTTTTACTTCCATAATGGCTACTCCTCAGGAAGTCTTAAAAATCCCTCTGGATTAAGTATTTCAACCAAGTTTTATTTTCTACCCAAAGCTGAAGAAATAAAATGTTCGTTCCAAGAGCCTGCCACCTGATTTTAGTTCTAGTAACTTCAGAGGTATTGGCCATTCCTAAGGCACAAAAATGGGCTTTTGTGTCCTACACAGTGAATTTCTTTGCCTTGTCCATATTAGTTTTCACACTAAATGGCAGAGAAAGGGACTCGATATTAATTCCACGTTCAAATAAGATCTGGAAACCCCACGTTAACCTTATCCTCCCAGGCTCTAATGAAGGAAATGGTGGTGAATCTCCAGTTTTTCCAAAATTTCACTCTCTTGGGCAGTCAGTCAGAATACATCACAACAATGGTTTTCAACAACAATCAATTTTATCCCCCGGGAGGGCATTTGGCAATATCTGGAGACATTTTTATTTGTCACAACTGAGGAGGTACCCCTGGCATTTAGTGTGTAGAGGCCAAGAATGCTGTTAAAATTCCTACAACACCTACTAATTCTCACAGAATAATCATCTGGTGCAAAACGCCAACAGTGCTAAGTCAGGAAACCCTGTATTACAGAAATGTAAGCTGCATTTAATCCATGTTAATAAGTGCACTAATGGTAAAGAACCCACCTGCCAGTGCAGAAGACAAGAGATGCAGATTCAATCCCTGGGTCAGGAAAATCCCCTTTAGTAGGAAATGGCAACCTACTCCAGTATTCTCATCTGGACAGAGGAGCCTGGTGGGCTAGAGTCCATGGGTCACAAAGATTCAGATACGATGGAAACCACTTAGTACACAGGCACAATCATCAAAGGCAGAATATCATGTTATAATATGGTGCTTCAGTGTGGGTTCTCTAGTCCCGTGACAGGGGTGTCACTTCTATCATAGGGACTCTACAGGAAGATGCTTCTTAAGATTCTTCGTAGTTGGAAACTTACTCAAATGATTTGAGGCTCAGAAATTTTTTTTCACAAATATTGCATTGGAATGCTTTTTGCTTTCTGAAAGCTGACTTTACAATCTCAAGATCTAGTATATAGGCTCACCTTGCAAACTATCTGCTGTGTACCTTTAACAAAGTCCCTTAATATCCATGAGCTTTGCTGGTTCCATTTGCAAAATGAACTGAAACATATCTGTCTACTTCGTGGGAAGTTTTAAGTAAAAAAAAAAATCTTAAATGGCATATGTAAAATCACTTTCATAAGTGTAATATAAACACAAGGTATTATAGTGGCTTTTTGAAATATAAAATTTCTTTTGAATAATCAAGCAGCTGATTTTTATGACTTTTTATCTAAGAGTAATTACATCAATTTTTCAGATAAAGAGCCTACACATTTCTAGAATAAGTACTTAGGATCCTAGTCCACATCATCAGTTTTGCTTTAGTGGAAAGGGATAAAAACACAAATTTTAAATTAAATTTGGAGTAGACTCTATCAAGCACAATATTAATGTAAATAATGTAATGTAAATAAATGGCACCTTAGCTTTTATATTTATTTGTTGACACTCACACACACACATACACAGTTCCCAGAATCATGACAATTTTAGTTGGCCAGAGACTATGGCTGTTTCTGAGACTTTCAGCTAAGAACCTGCTCTTATTATACAATCACAAATACTTCTTAGAGGAATAAATCTGTAATCACTATATACAGTATAAAGAAATAATGACAAGTATATATTATGCACTGAGAAAAGGTGAGTTGATGTATTAAATAGGAAGTCATACACACAAATGCCTGTAGACAACCCAGGCCGACCATTTACGTGAAGCAGGTATAAGACAAAAGGGAGCATGAGAATACCACTCATAGTTGAGAATACCACATACTACTCACCTCCAAACCAAGGTTTCATGTGGAATTACAGGTCTTGTGTGGTTGTTGTTGTCTAGTCACTAAGTTGTGTCAGACTCTTTGCGACCTTATGGACTGTAGCTGGCCAGACTCCTCTGTCCGTGAGATTTCTCAGACAAGAATACTGGAGTGGGTTGCTATTCCCTTTTCCAGGGGATTTTCCTGACCCAAGGATCAAACCAACAACTCCTGCATCAACAGGCAGATTCTTTACCACTGAGCCACCTGGGAAGTCCTCTATAGTAAGGCTTGTACTTCCAGAAATTAGAATTTTTAAAGAAAAACCAGAAATCTTGACACTGATGTGAAATTTTCATACTCTTAAAGTATGTACAGGGCAAATTCTGCCTAGTGGCTATCTGCAACCACTGTTCTAAGCAAACAGTTTAAAGACGATACTTTTCATCTCAATGTCCCAATCTTTTTTTTTTTTTTTTCCAAAGCAGCATGTCTCTCTGACCACAGTCCTTTCAAAGGTCCTGTCAATAGAGGAGGGTGATTCATATAACACATGATAATCTCAATGACCCAAGGTATGTTAACTTTCTTTTTATTTTAATTGGAGGCTAATTGCTTTACAATATTGTAGTGGTTTTCACCATACATTGACATGAATCAGCCATGGGTGTACATGTGTCCTCCATCTTGAACCCCTCCCACCTCCCTCCCCATCCCATCCTCAGGGTTGTCCCAGTGCACTGACTTTGAGTGCCCTGTTTCATGTATCGATCTTGGACTAATGATCTATTTCACATATGGTAATATACATGTTTCAATGTTGTTTTCTCAAATCATCCCACCCTTGCTGTCTCCCACAAAGTCAAAGTCTGTTCTTTGTATCTGGGTTTCTTTTGCTGTCTCAAAATAGGGTCATCATTATCATCTTTCTAAATTCCATATATATGTATTGGTGTATACAGTGTACACCAATATACTGTATTGGTGTTTTTCTTTCTGACTTACTTCACTCTGTATAATAGGCTCCAGTTTCATCTACCTCATTAGAACTGACTCAAATGCATTCTTTTTTAACGGCTGAGCAATATTGTGTATATGTACCACAGCTTTCTTATCCATTCATCTGCCGATGGACATCTAGGTTACCTCCATGTCCTAGCTATTGTGAACAGTGCTGCGATGAACATTGGGGTACACATGTCTCTATCAATTCTTATTTCCAGCAGTGGGATTTCTTGGTCATATGGCAGTTCTATTTCCAGTTTTTTATGGAATCTCCACACTGTTTTCCATAGTGGCTGTACTAGTTTGCATCCCACCAACAGTGTAAGAGTGTTCCCTTTTCTCCACACCCTCTCCAGCATTTATTATTAGTAGACTTTTTTGATAGCAGCCATTCTGACTGGTGTGAGATGCTACCTAATTGTGGTTTTGATTTGCATTTCTCTGATAATGAGTGATGCTGAGCATCTTTTTCATGTGTTTGTTAGCCATCTGTATGTCTTCTTTGGAGAAATGTCTATTTAGTTCTTTGGCCCATTTTTTGACCGGATCATTTATTTTTCTGGAATTGAGCTGCAGGAGTTGCTTGTATATTTTTGAGATTAATTCTTTGTCAGTTGCTTCATTTGCTATTATTTTTTTTTCCCATTCTGAAGGCTATCTTTTCACCTTGCTTATGGTTTCATTCATTGTGCAAAAGCTTTAAGTTAATTAGGTCCCATTTATTTATTTTTGTTTTTATTTCTATTACTCTGGGAGGTGGGTCATAGAGGATCTTTCTTTGATTTATGTCAGAGAGTGTTCTGCCTGTGTTTTCCTCTAAGAGTTTTATAGTTTCTGGTCTTAAATTTAGATCTTTAATCCATTTTGAGTTTATTTTTGTGTATGGTGTTAGAAAGTGTTCTAGTTTCATTCTTTTACATGTAGCTGACCAGTTTTACCAGCACCACTTGTTAGATTGTCTTTTCTCCATTGTATATTCTTGCCTCCTTTGTCAAAGATAAGTGTCTATAGGTGCACGGATTTATCTCTGGGCTTTCTATTTTGTTCCATTGATCTATATTTCTGTCTTTGTGCCAGTACCATACTGTTTTGATTACTCTAGCTTTGAAGTATAGTCTGAAGTCAGGCTGGTTGATTCCTCCAGATCCATCTTTTTTCTCAAAATTGCTTTGGCTATTCGAGGTTTTATGTATTTCCATGCAAATTGTAAAATTATTTGTTCTAGTTCTCTGAAAAATATTGTTGGTAGCTTGATAAGGATTGCATTAAATCTACAGATTGGGTAATATACTCATTTTCACTATATTGATTCTTGCTATCCATGAACATGGTATATTTCTCCATTTATTTGTGTCATCTTTGATTTCTTTAATCAGTGTTTTATGGTTTTCTATATATAGGTCTTTGGTTTCTTTAGGTCGATTTATTCCTAAGTATTTTATTCTTTTTTCAATGCAATGGTGAATGGAATTGTTTCCTTAATTTCTCTTTCTGTTTTCTCATTGTTGCTGCTGCTGCTGCTAAGTTGCTTCAGTCATGTCCGACTCTGTGCGACCCCATAGACAGCAGCCCACCAGGATCCCCTGTCCCTGGGATTCTCCAGGCAAGAACACTGGAGTGGATTGCCATTTCCTTCTCCATTCTCATTGTTAGTGTATAAGAATGCAAGGGATTTCTGTGTGTTGATTTTATATCCTGCAAATTTACTATATTCATTGATTAGCTCTAGTAATTTTCTGATGGAGTCTTTAGGGTTTTCTATGTAGAGGATCATGTCATCTGCAAACAGTGAGAGTTTTACTTCTTTTCCAATCTGGATTTTTCTTTTTTATTTTTCTTCTCTGATTGTTGTGACTAAAACTTTAAAAACTATGTTGAATAGTAGTGGTGAGAGTGGGCACCTTGTCTTGTTCCTGACTTTAGGGAAATGCTTTCATTTTTTTTCATCATTGAGGATAATGTTTGCTGTAGGTTTATCACATATGGCTTTTATTATGTTGAGGTATGTTCCTTCTATGGCTGCTTTCTGGAGGGTTTTTATCATAAATGGATGTTGAATTTTGTCAAAGGCTTTCTCTGCATCTATTGGGATAATCATATGGTTTTCATCTTTCATTGTTATTGTCGTGTATCACATTGATTGATTTGCAAATATTGAAGAATCCTTGCATCCCTGGGATAAAGCTCACTTGATCATGATGTAGGATCTTTTTAATATGTTGTTGGATTCTGTTTGCTAGTATTTTGTTGAGGATTTTTGCATCTATGTTCATCGGTGATATTGGCCTATAGTTTTCTTTTTGTGGCATCTTTGTCTGGTTTTGGTATTTGGGTGATGGTGGCCTTGTAGAATGAGTTTGGGAGTTTATCTTCCTCTGAAATTTTCTGGAAGACAGAGTAGGATAGGTGTTCACTCTTCTCTAAATTTTTGGTAGAATTTACCTGTGAAGCCATGTGGTCCTGGGCTTTTGTTTGTTGGAAGATTTTTGTTTACCATTTTGATTTCTGTGCTTGTGATGGGTCTGTTTCTATTTCTTCCCAGTTCAATTTTGGAAGGTTATACTTTTCTAAGAATTTGTCCATTTCTTCCAAGTTGTCCGTTTATTGTCATCTAGTTGCTGTAGTAGTCTCTTATGATCCTTTGTATTTCTGTGTTGTCTGTTGCGATTTCTCCATTTTCATTTCTAATTTTGTTGATTTGATTCTTCTCCCTTTTTTCTTGATGAGTCTGGCTAATGGTTTATCAATTTTATTTATCTTCTCAAAGAACTAGTTTTTAGTTTTGTTGATTTTTTGCTATAGTCTCCTTTGTTTTTCATTTATTTCTGCCCTAATTTTTATGGTTTCTTTCCTTCTACTAACCCTAGGGTTCTTCATTTATTCTTTTTCTGGTTGCTTTAGGTGTAAAGTTAGGTTATTTATTTGATTTTTCTCTTGTTTCGTAAGGTAAGTTTATACTGCTATGAACCTTCCTCTTAGCACTGCTTTTACTGAACCCCACAGGTTTTGGGTTGTCATGTTTTCATTTTCATTTGTTTCTATGAATACTTTGATTTATTTTTTTATTTCTTCTGTGATTTGTTGGTTATTCAGAAGCGTATTGTTTAGCCTCCATACGTTTGTATCTTTAATAGTTTTTTCCTGTGGTTGACATCTAATCTTACCACATTGTGATCAGAAAAGATGCTTGAAATTATTTCCATTTTTTTGAATTTACAAGGCTAGATTTATGGCCCAGGATGTGACCTACCCTAGAGAATGTTCTGTGTTCCCTTGAGAAAAAGGTGAAATTAATTGTTTTGGGGTGAAATGTCATATAGATATCAATTAGGTCTAACTAGTCCATTGTATCATTTAAAGTTTGTGTTTCCTTGCTAATTTTCTGTTTTGTTGATCTATCCATAGGTGTGAGTGGGGTATTAAAGTCTCCCACTATTATTGTGTTACTGTTAATTTCCCCTTTCATACTTGCTAGCATTTGCCTTACATATTACAGTGCTCTTATGCAGGGTGCATATATTTTGCACCTTGGATTGATCCTTTGGTCATTATGTAGTTTCCCTCTTTGTCTCTTTTCACAGCCTTTATTTCAAAGTCTATTTTATCTGATTGAGTATTGCTACTCCTGCTTTCTTTTGTTCTCCATTTATGAAATATCTTTTGCCAGACCTTCACTTTCAGTCTGTATGTGTCCCTTGGTTTGAGGTGGGTCTCTTGTAAACAGCATATATAGGGATCCTATTTTTGTATCCATGCAGCCAGTCTTTTTTTGGTTGGGACATTCAACCCACTTCCATTAGGGTAATTATTGATAAGTATGATCCCATTGCCATTTACTTTGTTGTTTTGGGTTTGAGTTTATAAACCTTTTCTGTGTTTCCTGTCTAGAGAAGATCTTTTAGCATTTGTTGTTGAGCTGGTTTAGTGGTGCTGAATTCTCTGAGCTTTTGCTTGTCTGTAAAGCTTTTGATTTCTCCTTCACATTTGAATGAGATCCTTGCTAGGTATAGTAATCAGGGTTGTAGGTTTTTCTCTTTCATCACTTTAAGTATGTCCTGCCATTCCCTTCCGCCTGAAATGAAAGATCAGCAGTTATCCTTATGGGGATCCCCTTGTGTGTTATTTGTTGCTTTTCCCTTGCTGCTTTTGAGATTTGCTTTTTGTGTTTGATCTTCATTAATTTGATTAATATGTGTCTTGGGTTGTTTTGCCTTGGGTTTTATCCTGTTCGGGACTCTCTGGGTTTCTTGGACTTGGATGGCTATTTCCTTCCCTATTTTAGGGAAGTTTTCAACTATTATCTCCTCAAGTATTTTCTCATGACCTTTCTTTTTGTCTTCTTCTTCTGGGACTCCTATGATTCAATCTTGGAGCATTTAACATTGTCCCAGAGGTCTCTGAGGTTGTCCTCATTACTTGTAATTCTTTTTTTCCTCTCTGCTTCATTTATTTCCACCATTCTATTTTCTACCTCATTATCCTATCTTCTGCCTCAGTTATTCTACTTTTGCTTCCCCCAGAGTGATTTTGATCTCAGTTGTTGCATTATTCATTATTGATTGACTCTTTTATATTTCTTCTAGGTCCTTGTTAAACATTTCTTGCATCTTCTCAATCCTTGTCTCTAATCTATTTATCTGTAACTCCATTTTGTTTTCAAGATTTTGGATCATCTTTACTATCATAATTCTGAATTCTTTTTCTGGTAGACTCCTATCTCCTTCTCTTTTGTTTGGTTTGGTGGGCATTTATCATGTTACTTTACCTAATTCCTCTTCCTTTTCATTTTGTTTAATTGGCTGTGTTTGGGGTGGCCTTTCTGTATATTGGAAGTTTGTGGTTCCTCTTTATTGTGGAGGCTGCTCCTGTAAGTGGGATTGGACTAGTGACTTGACAAGGTTTCCTGGTTAGGGAGCTTGCATCTGTGTTCTTGTGGATGGAACTGAAAGTCTTATCTCTGGAGTGCAATGAAGTGTCCAGTAGTGAGTTTTGGGGTGTCTATGGGTTTGCCATAGCTTTGGGCAGCCTGTATTTTACTGCTTGTGGCTGTGTTCCTGCATTGCTGGAGAATAGCATGGTATGTCTTGCTCTGGAACTTGTCGGCTCTTGGGTGGAGATTGGTTTCAGTGTAGGTATGGAGGCTTTTGGATAAGCTCTTGTTTATTAATGTTCCCTGGAATCAGGAGTTCTCTAGTTTTAAATTTAAGACTCCTGGCTCTGGCTTTCAGTCTTATTCTTACAGTAGCCTCAAGACTTCTCCATCCATACAGCATAGATGATAAAACATCTAGGTTAATGGTGAAAAAAATTCTCCACAGTGAGGGACACCCAGAGAGGTTCACAAAGTTACCTGGAGAAGAGAAGAGGGAGGAGGGAGAAAGAGGTGACCCCAAGGAGAAGAGGGGAGTCAAAAGGGAGAGAGCAGTCTAGCCAGTAATCAATTCCCTGTGTGCTCTCCACAGTCTGGAACACCCAGAGAAGTTTTATAGAGCTTACTCCATATGTAACACCCAGGAGTTACATAGAGAAGAGAAGAGGGAGGAGGGAGATAGAGATGACCATGAGGAGAAGAGGGAGAATCAAAAGGGGAGAGGCTAATCTAGCCAGTAATCAGTTCCCTATGTGTTCTCCACAGCCCAGAACACCCAGAGAGATTAACAGAGTTAAGTAGAGAAGAGAAGGGGAGGGAGGAAATAGAGGTGACCTAGGGTCGGGTGGGGGAGTTAAAAGCGGAGAGAGCAATCAAGTCAGTAATCACACCCCTAAGTGAAAATGGATACTGAAGATTAGATTCTTAAAGGTACAAAATTGATAACAAATACAAAAAAACAAAGATTAAAAATTGAGAATAGAGGTTAGACTCTTAAAAATACAACATTAAAAATACCAAACAAAATTAATCACAAAAATTATAAAATATATACATATATATATATATATGAAATTTGCTTTAAAAAATAGGGTCTTTTTTCCAAGGTAATAGTAGGTTATAAAAATGAAAATTAAAGGAGTAATAAAGAACTTAAAAATTAAAAAATGATAATAGTAATAATATATCTAGGAATTTCTCTGGAGCTGTTGAGGGCAGTGTGAAGTCAGTTCAGTTTCAGATAGTTCCTTGTTCCAGCTTGTAAACTTCTCCTCAAGGTCTATAGGCCCCTTCCAATGCTTAGTCAACGTTAACCACAGGGTTTTAATCTGTTGCACCTGTCACTTCCAGCGTGGTTCCCTCTTTGTTTATTTTGGCTTCCCCTGTTTGAAAGTCTCTTCATTGTCTAATTTCTGCCCTGACACAAGGGGGAGAGGTGGTCACTTGCTTAGGCTCACCTGTTCACCGGTGTTGTGGGGAGGGAGGAATACTGCAAACAAATATCACTGGAGTATTTGGGGAGTGCTCACAGTGTATGGACCCACTGGGTTTGCCCCAGCTCATGGTGGCGTGTGCTTTCCAGGTCTACGCTGCTCAGGCTCCAGGTTGCTCTGCAGGGATACTGTCCAAAATGGGCCCTGCCTTTTGTACACTTTCCAGGTCTAAGATGCTCAGATTCAGGTTCTTGGGTACTCCACAATGCCACAGACTCAATTAGGCGTGTATTTTGTGCCCTTCCCAGGTCTGAGCAGCTCAGGCAACCAGGTGCTTTGAGAGCTCACTGTCCCAGGTGGGCCATCTTAATCACCTCCCCAGTCCCACGCACTCAGTTTCATGGGTGCACCACAAGAACACCATCTCAGGTGTCCCATGTGTCTCCTCTGGGAAGCTAATCTCAGGCTGTGACCCTCCTGGCAGATGTAAACTATCCAGGAACCCAGGAAGACATGGTTAGCAACTGGGAGCCTGCTACAGTTTGGTGGAGGATGCCCGGTCTCTAGGGCCAAGATTGCCCCTTGTCTTCCAGCTCTGGCTGTCCAACACCTGCCTCTCTGCCTCTGGCAGGGGGAAGGGGCCTGTACACAGCTGCCTAGCTCTCCTTTGGTATTCGCTCAATCCTTTGTTCTGTGTGCAAGCCAGGCTGTGTATTAGGTTAGAGCCTTTCACCAGGAAAGTTCTCTTCTTGTTTTTTTCCTCTCTGGCTATCCCACAGTTTGGGTTGTTATCTCACGTTAGCTCCCTCAGATTGTCCTCAGAGCATTCATGCCCAATCCTTACCCTAAGCATGCAGCCCGTGCCTCCCTGTCCAGCCCCTGCTCGCTCATGGTAGACGCAAGTGTTTGAGCTACTTTTCCACTGGGAGTTGCGGTTAGGCACATATTCTGTGTTGTTGTTATTGTTGTTGTTGTTTTTCTCCTGGTTATGTTGCCCTCTGAGATTCTAAACCTTCCCACAGATCCACTGGTGAGAGGGTTTTCTGCTGTTTGGAAACTTCTCCTCCTTCACGACTCCCTCCCCAGGACGGGTCTCAATCCCTAACTCTTTTTGTCTCTCTTTGTCTTTTATATTTTGCCCTAACTCCTTCTTAAGAGAATGGGCTATCTTTCTGGGTGCCCAATGTCCTCTGCCAGCATTCAGAAGTTGTTTTGTGGAGGTTGCTCAGCATTCAAATTATCTTTTGATGAATTTGTGAGGAAGAAAGTGGTCTTCTAGTCCTATTCCTCTGCCATCTCAGGACTGCCCTCCACCCAATGTCCCAATCTCTAAGAAAGAAGAAAAAAAAAAAAAGTTGGGCTACTGATTATTTTCATCCTTCCTTAGTAAACTCCCTCTAAGGGGCATGGCCAAGAGAAACCATGTAAAGTCTGCACAGTAACCCAGAACCTGTCTTCAAAGTCGTGATACCTTGGCCACCTCTTCTTACCCATTGTCCCAAAGATCCTCAAGTGAAAGGAGCAGGCCCTCACTGAGGTCTGAAAACACTTTCCGTAGAATGTAATCTTCTTCCGAGGAAGAAGTCACTTAATATGTTTGTATCAACTCCATAATAATTGCTCCTATCAGAATGATTCAGCTTTAAACTCAAGATAATCAGACATATTCTGATTCCATTTATGAGGAAATATTGCAAAGTGACAATAAATATTTCAACAAGTACAATCAAATAAGCTACATTATTTATTCATTATTCACTAAGCTCTATGTCATATGTGCAATTTTGATCATTTATATAAAAATGTTCCTAATAAGTATAGATTTTTGTGTAATGTTTAACACTTCATTGCTACTACCTTTACATGTTCTTACAGCTCTGCAATATATTAAACATTTCAACTATGTATCATTCAACCATCAGAACTGTGTTAGAGGCATGATTTTGATTTTAGTGATGTTGACATATTCTCTAATTTTCAGTCATTTCCATTGAATTCACATTTGCTAATATTCACAGCACCTTCCCTTAGTCACATGTCCCCCTCAACTAAAAAAACCTTTGAAATATAACAGAAAAAATTCATTCTGTTGGAATTTGTCTTTTGAAGCAGTTATTGATAATAAATCCTGAATTGTTCAATTTTGTTTCAGATGTGCATCTCAGCAGAGTTAATGTCTGATCACTGTAGGTTTTTAAATGAAAAAAATATTCAAAATACAAAATCACCCTGAAAAAAAAATGCAGACCGCTGACACCTTTTCAAAATGTGCTGAAATTCAAGCTAGCATAGACACAGAACCTCAAAGATTGGCTTGTTTACTAGGCAAACCACACACAACTGGACCCATATATCTTCCAACCAGATTCACCTCTCAACCATCATTTTCAGGGCAAGTCTTAACTACAAATTCCATACACATAATTACTAACAGGACACTAGAGTGAAAATGTCACTGTTAAAAAGTAATCAGGGCCTTCCTGGTAGCTCAGTGATGAAGAATCTGCCTGGTAGTGCAGGAGGCATGGGTTTGATCCCTAATCTGGGAGGATCATACATGCCATGCAGCAATTAAGCTCACATGCCACAAGTGTTGAGCCTGTGCTCTATAGCCCCAGAGCTGCAAATACTGAGACCATGTGCCACAACTACTAAGACTCCATGCCCTAGAGCCTGTGCTCTGCAACGAGCAGCCACCACAGTGAGAAGCCCACACTCACCGCAACTAGAGAAAAACCCACGCAATGAAAACCTAGCACAGCCAAAAAGAAAATAAAGAACATTTTTAAAAAGCATTTATAAATAAATAGTAATCAAAGAGTCAGTGTACACTATTGATACATTACTGAGAATTTGGCACTGTAGATGATGAGAAAATAGTGGAAATCATGATCCTTGCTCTCACACAGAGGTCTAGAAAAAGCTAAATATAACTGGATTAGTCAGAGAGCCACTAATTGTGCTACAGCATTTGCAGGTAGAAAATACTAAGAGCAGAGGGGAAGGTTCTTAAATGGTCAGAGACAACTTCTTGGGAAATATGGGGTTTAATATTTACACTTAAGATTCCTATTTACAGTTTCTTTGTTAGTTATGACCTGGTGTAGGTTCTGGAGTTTCTTTTCTTGTGCGACAAAATCTGAATGGTATGATGCATCTGGGGTTTTCCAGGTGGCTCACTGGGTAAAGAATCTGCCTGCAATGCAAGAGTCTCAGGAGCCACAGGTTCAATTTCTGAGTCAGAACGACCCCCTGGAGTGGGGTATGGCAATTCTCCAATGGACAGAGAATCCAGTGGACAAAGAAGCCTGTGGGCTACAGTCCATAGGGTTGCAAAGAGTCAGACATTACTGAAGTGACTGAGCATGCATGATATAGCTTTCAAAAATGTAACTTTCAAAAATCTGTGACCCTGAGGTTAGTTTTCTGTTTGCTTTTTTGTTCTAGCTTTGCAAGGAACCACATTATTTGCTCCTGTTGTCATTCAATTAATAATAACATAAAGTTTATACACATTAAAAGATGTGTACTTTAATGTGACTCAAATATGCTTAGTTTTACAACATGACTTTGGTGGGATCAAATCCCAGACACTGAGACTCAATTTCATCTTTAATCTCAGTTATCCAGAAGCATCAGTGGGTATAGTAAATAAAACCTACTGGCTTGTGTGCTACTGAATAATCAAAACATAAGATTAAATGTTTTTTTGTGGGTAGAACCATCAGTAGGTATACTCTGGGGTGAGCTAAGTCATTGTCAGTTAAGGAGCAACACCAGAGTCCAGTGTAAATTAGAAACACGCTGGGATGACATGGCTTGTGTATATGTATACTTATACATATCCATTATGTATAAATTGTGTGAAAGTGAAAGTCGCTCAGTCATGTCCGACTCTTTGAGACTGACTGTCTAAATTCTGTCCAACACTCTGAATTCTCCAGGCCAGAATACTGGACCACTCCAGAAGGGAAAGGTAGCCTTTCCCTTTTCCAGGGGATCTTCCCAACCCAGGGATTTAACCCAGGTCTCCTGCATTGCAGGTGGATTCTTTACCAGCTGAGCCATGAGGGAAGCCCATAATATGTATGTATGTGTAATTATTAAGAGAAATGTACTTTTTTTCTGATATGTCTTCTAATATAACAAATAGCTTCTGTGTGTGTGTGTGCACATGTGCAGGTATAGTGGCCACATGAGAAAATCTTAATATGATGAAAAATATTTTTAGAATATATGTAAGGCACAGTATAAAGAAGAACTGAAAATAATTAAAAGTTGTAAAATTCTCTGTCTTTTCATGAAACACCAAACAATAAGAGGACCACAATATATTTTATGCATGTGAAGTTCAACACTTACAAAGTAATGCTTCCAGAATAGAAACAAATTTAAAAGCCTGCAATTATTATTATAATGTAAATAGCCAAATGCAGAAGCACAAATTTTTAAAATATTATTCTGTATAAATATCAACAAGGTTAAGGGTTTGATAGTGTTGTTCATATCTTCTATGTCTTTAGTTTTTTTTTTTTTATCTAATTGGTCTATTAATTGCTGAGAGATATTAAGATTTCCAAATGATTGAGGAATTAATATTTCTCCATTTAATTTTCTCAATTTTTTGTTTCATATACTTCTATATACACTTAAGCTATATTATTAGTTGTTGTTCAGTCGCTGAGTTGTGTCTGACTCTTTGTGACCCCATAAACTGCAGCATGCCAGACTTCCCTGTCCTTCATTGTCTCCCAGAGTTTGCTCAGACTCATGCCTATTGAGTCAGTGATGCCATCCAACCATCTCATCCTGTCTCCCCTTTCTCTTTCTTTCAATCTTTCCCAGCATCAGGGTCTTTTAACTATGTATACATTTAAGATTGTTACATATTCCTAGTGAATTGACCTTCTATCATCTAGAAATGTCCCTATTTATATCTGATAATACTCTTTGTCTTTATGTGTTAATCTAATGTTAACATATCCACTCCAGAATTTTTATTCTTACTGTTTGCATGGAATATCATTCCTCATGTATTATCTTTAAACCTGAATTTTATGTTTAAAGTGCATTACTTTTAGATTGTACTATATAATATAGTTGGGTCTTGCTTTATTTTTGGCCTATTGTGACCACCTCTAACTTTTAACTGGAATGTATAGATCATTAACATTTTCTATTGATTTTTATTGGAATATAGTTGCTTTATAGTGTTGTATTAACTTCTGCTGTACAGAAAGTGAATCAGCTGTATGTGTACATATATTCCCTCTTTTTTGGATTCCCTTTCCATTAAGGTCACCACAGAGCACTGAGTATAGTTCCCCTGAGGTATGCAGTAGGGTCCAATTAGTTATCTATTTGTGTGTGCATAGTCATGTATATATGTCAATCTCAATCTCCCAATTCATCCCACCTTCTTTCCCCCATTGGTAATCATAAGTCTGTTCTCTATATCTGTGTCTCTTTTTCTGCTTTGCACTTAAGTTCATCTGTACCATTTTTCTAGATTCCACATATAAGCAATATCATACAATATTTGTTTTTCTTTTTCTGACTTACTTCACTGTATATGAAAGTCTCTAGGTTCATCCGTATCTCTGCAAATGACACAGTTCTGTTCCTTTTTATGGCTAAGTAATATTCCATTGTATATATGTACCACACCTTCTTTATCCACTCCTCTATTGATGGACTTTTAGGTTGCTTGCATGTCCTGCTATTGTAAACAGGGGCTGCAGTGAACATTGGGATGTATGTAACTTTTTGAATTATGGTTTTCTCTGGGTACATGCCCAGAAGTTAGACCACTGACACTTAATGTAGTTTTTTATACTGTTGCCTTAAGACCTACATTTTTTCTGTTTTTTTTTTTTTCTTCTTGTCAACATTGTTTTTTGTTTCCCTTTTCTTCCATTTCCTACCTTCTCTTGGACTAAATGAATATTTTTAACTCCATTTTAAATTTATCTTTTGACTTATTTAGTTATACATTTTTGCATTGTACTTTAGGAATTTTGTGTTTCATAGTATACTTCATTAACTTTCCACAGTTTATATAAAGTTATTATTCTGCTTCATGTAAAATGTAAAAATCTTGCAAGTATATAATTTGATTTAACTCATCATCATGTTGTATGGGCATATGTATTACACCATGCATATTATGAATCCCACAATTAAGTCTTATCATCTTTTTTCATTAATAACTATATGTATTTTAAAGGATTATGAGGAAGCAACAGTCTTTTATATTTTTGAACATTTATTATTGAACATGAAGAGATGCATAGAATGGGCTGTCTCCAGCACACCACTGAAATCAAAAGCACTTCTTATTTCTAGGGCTGAGTTCTAACTTTTCTTCACAATATTTTTTTTTTCAATTGACCAAGAATATATACTACCATTTTTATGACCTGAGGAAAAAATATTGGTCATCCTTCATGAGAAATTGTTATTTTCAAGACTTTATCCCATAAAACTCTATTTGAAGTATCTGGATTCATAGAAACATATACTTTAAAAGATTTGAGAATCCTCTATCTCAACCATTTCATTTTAAAGTTGTAGAAATTGAGACCCAGGGAAATGGAATGATCTAAGTAAAGCCATGTAAATAATTAATAGACAAACTTAGAGTAGAATATAATTCTCCTGACTTCTAGAGGTCAATTCTTGCCTGAAGTTTAGGTGCGTTTCACCCAGTAAATGTGGTCTCTTAATCTCTAGTGTCTCCTTATTCACAGCAGACTGTAAAAGCCTCAAGGACAGAGTATGTTAGGATCCACCTTATCTTTGAATTCATGGCATCTAAAACACAGTCAGTCAGTGTTACAGAGTGGAGATTCACAGTGTGTAAGTTTCGCTTGCCTCTTCTATTTTAACAATCTGATTTTGAATGTCCTTACATGGGGAATAGGATTGTATAGGTGCCTCAGCATTGCCCACCTTTCTGTTTCGTTTGTGAAAGCTAGTATACATGTTCATGCATCCCATGGAGCATTTAAATAGATAAGTCTCAGTAAACGTCAAATGGAGAATCAGGATATCAAACACTTAGGTTTTTTCCTTTAAATTAGGGTGAACACCTCTCTTGGTTTGCCCAACACTTCCTTGGTTTTAGAACTTCAAATTTTATGTTCCGGAAAACCCCTTAGGCCTGAACAAATCAGAATGGTTGGTTACTCTTAACTGACCAGTTTTTACCCAAGAAAAAATATTTTTTATAAATTTAATAACCAAGTATTAATGATTTATATTTGTCTTTGGTATGATTAAAAAAAACCAATTTACTACTGTATTGTTTGGTTGAAGTTAGTGGAGAGTGGAACTTAAATGTTCTTAACTGCAGAAATAAAATGATAAGCATTAATTTATGAGGTGATAGATGTGTTATTTGCCCAGGTGGGAGGAATCCTTTCAAAATGTATACATGTATCAATTCATCACAATGTACACTTTAAATATCTTTAAGTTTTATCAATTATACTCCAATAAAGATAAACAAAATAAAATCAATCTGGATTGTCTGAAAAAGTACAATTTAAATAATTAGAGCATCTAGGTAAAGACTGTGAACCTTCTCTCATGAAACTTCTAATAAATCATGACCTAATCATAGTCTAGTTTCATTTCTTAATCCTAAAGTGTCATCATGATCTTTTCTTGAGAATGAGCAGCCACACTTCTGCTTCAGTAATATTTTAGTTTTTTGAGATACATCTTCACCTTCAAAAGGACCTCAGACACCTCAGGTTCCATCAGCAGCTCTCCATGGAAGAAACCCCAGTTCTTCCTCGGTCCTTTTGATAAGTGTGCCTTCCTTGCAAAGTTCTGCCCTGTAAGAACCTACCAGTGATGCTCTTCTAGCTGGTCTTGCTTCCTATAGAAATCCCTTCTCAGATCCTAACCCTTTTTTTTCAAAGACTGATTGATTCCATAATTTGTTTTATTAGTTTGTCTTAAGGTAAGCTCTCACTGCAACCATCTCTTCATCCTCAAATTTCCAGAACTTAAGGTTCAGTTCAGTTCAGTCACTCAGTCATGTCCAACTCTTTGTGACCCCATGAATCGCAGCACACCAGGCCTCCCTGTCCATCACCAACTCCTGGAGTCCACCCAAACCCATGTCCATTGAGTCAGTGATGCCATCCAGCCATCTCATCCTCTGTCGTTCCCTTCTCCTCCTGCCTTCAATCTTTCCTGGAATCAGGGTCTTTTCAAATGAGTCAGCTCTTTGCATAAGGTGGCCAAAGTACTGGAGTTTAGCTTCAGCATGAGTCCTTCCAATGAACACCCAGGACTGGTCTCCTTTAGGATGGACTGGTTGGATCTCCTTGCAGTCCGAGGGACTCTCAAGAGTCTTCTCCAGCACCACAGTTCAAAGGCATCAATTCTTTGGTGCTCAACCTTCTTCACAGTCCAACTCTCACATCCATACATGACCACTGGAAAAACCATAGCCTTGACTAGACGGACCTTTGTTAGCAAAGTAATATCTCTACTTTTGAATATGCTATCTAGGTTGGTCATAACTTTCCTTCCAAGGAGTAAGCATCTTAATTTCATGGCTGCATTCACCATCTGCAGTGATTTTGGAGCCCCAAAAAGTCTGACACTGTTTCCACTGAATTATTTATGCATCTATGTATTGAAACCCTCCCTGAAGCTCTGCTTGTCCCCTACCCCTCTCTACCATCCATGCTACTACAGGTTTCAGGTAGACCTCTGATTTCACAAGGAAGTTTTGCCTCTCTCTCTCTCTCTCAAATCTTTTTAAACACATTTAAAATGGAGAGCAGAACACATTTTTGGTTTTGCTTTTTATTGTTTAAATTAATAGTTGTGGCTGTGAGGATGGACTTGAAAAAATAAGATAACACAGATAGGACTAATACCAGAAGGAGGGATTAGGTTTTGGAGGAGGAGAAAGGGGAGAGGTAGAGATGGAGACTAAAGAAGAGGAAAATAATCCTATCTTCTTTCTTACCTTCTCTTTTTGTCTTGGTAGAAGTCCCTGATTCTGTGTCCACTTCTCCATCTGAAATTTCATCTCTACTTTGATCCCCAACAATCTAATACATCTGATATGTGATAAAATTGGTTTTTAAAATATCTTTATTTAATGTGCCATATCCTGAGTAGTGGATTCAGATAGAACAACAAGAATGTATATTAACTAATTAAACTGCTTTTAAATATTTGCAAATAGGACTTTCAAATTATGATGTAAATTTATGCAAAAAATGCAAATCAGAATGTTTCCCAGTTTTGCATGTAATAAAATCTAGTACTTTTGTTATAAAGTTCTATGATTTTTCCCCCACCTCCACTGAAAGATAAAAGTGCCAAGCACTGTCTTTTTTCAGCCTTTCCCCTTGGAATTTCTGTCACTCTTATTTAGCATACCTTATTTCTTCATGGAAATAGCACTGTTTAGTTTATTAAAAATTCATGGGACACAATTTTCTCTTGAGTACATAGGGACTAAGGCTTTCAACCATGTCTATGTTATTGCCTAAAAACTTACCTATGTTTAAAAGATTCATGAATTTAGAGTTACTATTGCCCAAATATCAGCAAAGTCTTTTTTTTAGAGTTATAGAACAGAGGATTAGGAAAAAAAAAAAAAACTATAAGAGATCATCATTCTGTCTTTACTTCTGGAAATACTTGTCTTATATTAATCAAAACCAATAAATAACTAATCTTACTATTAAAAAAGATGTCACCCCTCATTTTGGTATTTAGATATTTCAAAGAAGTGCCTATTCCTTATGGAATGAAGCCTTTTGTTGTAATATTGATTCTATTGTCTCTTACTAGTTTTTAAGTAGTCTTTGTGCTTCAAAATTCTTTTTTCAAATTGTCATGATTATGTTTCCTGATCTATTCTTAAAACTTCTTTATTTTTTCTCAAAATCTCAGCTTTCTAATTTTATTTGTAAACTTTAAAATTCCCATATACATGATATCTGGGGATATAGAATTTTTTTAAAAAACATTATTTTTTAAAAACCATTTCTGTGTTGGAATAATAAAAATTCTTTACATATTGTTCTATATTTATAAAAGTAGAGGATCCTGTGTTTGACCTATTTCTTTTCTCTTTAAAACATTATTCTTAGTTTTCATAAACTAAACATAAAATTTACCATCTTAACCATTTTTAAGTGTACATCTTTGTGGTAGCACATATGTTCGCATTGTTCACATTGACAGCATACAGATTTTGACCACCCAAATACTAACCTCGATAATATTTGACTTCTTTTTTTTTTTAATATTTGACTTCTTTGATCCAACAGCTTTTAGTATGTTTTATGAATTTTGCCCTGTTTTATATTTTTTATTTTATAACCCAAGCACCTAGCACAGAGTTTGCAAGTCAACAAATGTTAAAGATCAAGGACTCAAACCAAACATCCACAAAGGGAGTCCATCAGAGTTAGGAGTCTGAAGTTTTGTGAAATGGAGCTGAAAAAACTGCTCTATTCAAAACAACATACTGTATGTTGTGATTCTCATCTGCTATTATTAGCATTGTCTGAGAGTCAAGTACTTCATTTATTGAATGCCTGTTCAATGGGTCTTAAAACTGGATAACATTATTTCTCTGGGGACACAAAACAGATCTACTCATCTATATTATTCTATTCATTTCATCCCTTCAGGGCTACAAGCCTATCTAGAAGAGAATGTATTAAGATGTCAGCTATTTTTATCAGATCTGCAGTCATGAAAAGAACTTAAAATCATGCTTTGACCATAAGCACCTTTGTTGTGTTTGTTTATTCACGAAATCTGTGTCTGACTCTTTGCATCCCCACAGACTGTAGTCTGCCAGGTTCTTCTGTGGGATTTCCCAGGCAAGAATACTGTTCAGTTCAGTTCAGTTGCTCAGTGGTGTCTGACTCTTTGCAACCCCATGGACTGCAGCACGCCAGGCTTCCCTGTCCATCACCAACTCCCAGACCTTGCTCAAACTCATGTCCATTGAGTCAGTGATGCCATCCAACGATCTCATCCTCTGTCATCCCCTTCTCCTCCTGCCTTCAATCTTTCCCAGCATCAGGGTCTTTTCCAATGAGTCAGCATCAGCTGGCCAAAGTATTGGAGCTTCAGCTTCAGCATCAGTCCTCCCAATGAATATTCAGGACTGATTTCCTTTATGATTGACTGGTTTGATCTCCTTGCTGCCCAAAGGACTCTCAAGAGTCTTCTTTAACACACAGTTTAAAAGCATCAATACTGTATTAAAAGGATACTGTAGTGGATTGCCATTTCCTTCTCCAGGTGATCTTTCCAACACAGGGATTGAACCAGCATCTCCTATATTGGCCGGCAGATTCTTTAGCCTGACCCATCAGCACCTTTACATGTGTGATATTCATAATTGCGGTCACTTACCAAGTGTATATTATGTTCCAAGGACTGTGCTAAAAAGCATTTTGCAGATGCCATTTTATGTAATCTTCATAGAAACTCTATCAGATAATGCTATTACCTTCACTATGCAGGTGAAGAAACTGTCTTAGTTTGCATGGGTTACCCAAATGTACAGAGCTAGAGAGTAACAGAAATAAGATTTAATCTGGTCTGCCTGATTTCAAGCCTTGTTATTATTTTTTCACTATGTCAATATTTTATACAGATTCATGACCTACAATTAACTTGTTAATATTGATGAGAATTGAAACTTTGAATAAGCATAAAAGTAAAAGCTGTTAAACTTCTTTTTAAAAAAATGAGAGTACAAAAAAGGCATTGATTAAATTGCAATGAATAATTTGATTGACAAAGGCATTTCAGTGTTGGAATTTACTGATTTAGGACCCCAAAAACACAGATTCTGTTCTTGCCCTTGCTACTTACTAGTTGTATTGTCTTTAGCAAGACAGTCATCTACAGTGATTTCAGTATTTTCCATTAGTGTTGTTGTTCATTTGCTCAATCATGTCCGACTCTTTATGATCCCGTGGAATACAGCACAATAGGCTTCCCTGTGCTTCACCATCCCAGAGCTTGCTCAGACTCATGTCCATCAAGTTGGTGATGCCATCTGAACCATCTTGTCCTCTGTTGTCCCCTTCTCCTGCCTTCAATCTTTCCCAGCATCAGGGTCTTCTTTAATGAATCAGATCTTCGCATCAAGTGGCCAAAGTATTAGAGCTTCACCTTCAAGCATCAGTCCTTCTAATGAATATTCAGGATTTATTTCCTTTAGGATTGACTGGTTTAATCTCCTTGCAGTCCAAGGGACTCTCAAGAATCTTCTCCAACACCACAGGTCAAAAACATCAATTCTTCAGCGTTCAGCCTTCTTCATGGTCCAACTTTTACATCAGTACATGACTACTGGAAAAATCATAGCTTTGACAGTATGAAGATTTGTTGGCAAAGTAATGCCTCTGCTTTTTAATATGCTTTCTAGATTGGTCATAGCTTTTCTTGCAAGGAGCAAGCATCTTTTAATTTCATGGCTGCAGTCACCATCTGCAGTGATTTTGGACCCTAAGAAAATAAAGTCTGTCACTGTTTCCATTGTTTCCCCACCTATTTGCTGTGAAGTTATGGGACTGGATGCCATGATCTTCATTTTTTGAAAGTTGAGTTTTAAGCCAGCTTTTTCACTCTCTTCTTTCACCTTCATGAAAGGCTCTTTAGTTCCTCTCTACTTTTCTGTCATAAGGGTGATGTCATCTTCATATCTGAGGTTATTGATATTTCTCCTGGCATTCCTAATTCCAGCTTGTGCTTCATCCAGCCTGGCACTTCTAATGATGTACTCTGCATAGAAGTTAAATAAGCAGGGTGACAGTATGCAGCCGTGATGTGTTCCTTTCCTGATTTGGAAGCAGTCTGTTGTTCCATGTCCAGTTCTAACTGTTGCTTCTTGACCTGCATGCAGGTTTCTCAGGAGGCAAGTAAGGTGGTCTGGTATTCCCATCTCTTGAAGAATTTTCCAAAGTTTGTGGTGATCCACACAGTCAAAGGCTTTAGCGTAGCCAATGAAGCAGAAATAGATGTTTTTTTGAAATTCTCTTGCACTTTTTTAATGATCCAACAGATATTGGCAATCTGATCTCTGGTTCCTCTGCCTTTTCTAAATCCAGCTTGAACATCTGGAAGTTCTCAGTTCATGTACTGTTGAAGCCTGGCTTGGAGAAACTTGAGCATTACTTTGCTAGTGTGTGAAATGAGTGCAAATGTGCAGTAGTTTCATCGTTCTTCAGCATTACCTTTCTTTGGGGTTGGAATGAAAATTGACCTTTTCTAGTCCTGTGTTCACTGCTGAGTTTTCCAAATTTGCTGGCATATGGAGTGCAGCACTTTCACAGAATCGTATTTCAGGATTTAAAATAGCTCACCTGGAATTCCATTACCTCCACTAGCTTTATTTGTAGTGATACTTCCGAAGGCTCACTTGACTTCAAACTCCACAATGTCTGGCTCTAGGTAAATGATCACACGCTCATGGTTATCTGGGTCTTTAAGATCCTTTTTGTATAATTCTTTGGTTTATTCTTGCCACCTCTTCTTAATATCTTCTGCTTCTGTTAGGTCCATACCATTTCTGTCCTTTATTGAGCCCTTCTTGCATGAAATGGTCTCTTGGTATTTCTAATTTTCTTGAAGAGATCTCCAATCTTTCCCATTCTATTGTTTTCCTCTATTTCTTTGCATTGTTCACTTAGAAAGGTTTTCCATTAGTAAACAGGCATGAAAATACTTTCTTTATCCAATATCAAAGGTGCCATTGATGTCCACATAAGATATATTACGTGAAATCAGTCTGAAAATGTAGATACTGTGTATTGGTTTGGGGTGATTTCAAATCCACTTGCTTGTGTCCTAGATAAAATTGTCTTATTCTACTTGTGTATGACTAAGACAAGGAAACGAGTATTTTTTTTTTGAAGTGAAGTTGTTGTGATCAGGATGTCATCTCATCCGTTGCCCTTAATAAGCACTTAATAGCTCAGCTGCCCAGGGGCCTTGCTAAGAACTTAATGAAAAGAACTTGTGGAGAAGCAACTATGACAAAAGGACATTTAGACTGTAAATACTGGGAGTTTGTGAGGAATATCTGAGAGAAAGAGTATTTTGCTTTGGGCAGAAGTTATTTTTTGCCGATCTGACTTTCCTAAGGTCTTGATACACTTGCTCTTGCCATGTTGTTTACTCTGGTTGGGCAGTGTAGTGTTAAGCCATGCAGCAGTCTCAGGAGGAGAAGAGACACTCACTCCTGCCTGTTTAAAATGCTCCTCATAGGCAGTGGTGCAACCTGAGCAATAGTGTCTTAAATGATAACCCTCAAGCAGCCTAGCCTGCCACCCACACCACTGCCTTCATTCCCTAGCAACCTGCTCTGACAAAAAGGACTATCATATTTTTGCTTTGACAGCTGGACATCAGCTCTTTGTTAAGTCCTCTCTCCTAAGTCCCCAGTGTACAAAGGTTCACCTTGAACTAAATTTGGACTTTAGTTCTTTCATCTCCCCTTGCCTGTAGCAGTAGTGTAACTGTTCTACCATTCGCTTGGAGTGTGTTCTTTCTTTATTGGCTTATCAAAAGATACTTTCTTATGTGTTATTGGTTTGTGAAAGTATTACAGGTTCCACACTGAACCTATGTTAAATAGGTTGCTGGCAAAGACAAACTCTGAGTATTATTTGCCCCCAAAACAAGACAGTGTATATTGCATTTTATGTAAGAAAGAGGTAGAGTTTCTATTAACCTATAATTTTTCTAGAAGCCACATTTTAGGAAGAAAAAATGAGAATCTGGATACATCAGATCAGATCAGATCAGTCACTCAGTCGTGTCTGACTCTTTGCGACCCCACGAATCGCAGCATGCCAGGCCTCCCTGTCCATCACCAATTCCCAGAGTTCACTGAGACTCATGTCCATCGAGTCAGTGATACGATCCAGCCATCTCATCCTCTGTCGTCCCCTTCTCCTCCTGTCCCCAATCCCTCCCAGCATCAGAGTCTTTTCCAATGAGTCAACACTTCGCATGAGGTGGCCAAAATACTGGAGTTTCAGCTTTAGCATCATTCCTTCCAAAGAAATCCCAGGGCTGATCTCCTTCAGAATGGACTGGTTGGATCTCCTTACAGTCCAAGGGACTTTCAAGAGTCTTCTCCAACACCACAGTTCAAAAGCATCAATTCTTTGGTGCTCAGCCTTCTTCACAGTCCAACTCTCACATCCATACATGACCACAGGAAAAACCATAGCCTTGACTAGACGAACCTTTGTTGGCAAAGTAATGTCTCTGCTTTTGAATATGCTATCTAGGTTGGTCATAACTTTCCTTCCAAGGAGTAAGTGTCTTTTAATTTCAGGGCTGCAGTCACCATCTGTAGTGATTTTGGAGCCCAGAAAAATAAAGTCTGACACTGTTTCCACTGTTTTCCCATCTATTTCCCATGAGGTGGTGGGACCAGATGCCATGATCTTAGTTTTCTGAATGTTGAGCTTTAAGCCAACTTTTTCACTCTCCACTTTCACTTTCATCAAGAGCCTTTTGAGTTCCTCTTCACTTTCTGCCATAAGGGTGGCGTCATCTGCATATTTGAGGTTATTGATATTTCTCCCGGCAATCTTGATTCCAGCTTGTGTTTCTTCCAGTCCAGCATTTCTCATGATGTACTCTGCATATAAGTTAAATAAACAGGGTGACAATATACAGCCTTGACGTACTCCTTTTCCTATTTGGAACCAGTCTGTTGTTCCATGTCCAGTTCTAACTGTTGCTTCCTGACATGCATACAGATTTCTCAAGAGGCAGATCAGGTGGTCTGGTATTCCCATCTCTTTCAGAATTTTCCACAGTTTATTGTGATCCACACAGTCAAAGGCTTTGGCATAGTAAATAAAGCAGAAAGAGATGTTTTTCTGGAACTCTCTTGCTTTTTTGATGATCCAGCAGATGTTGGCAATTTGATCTCTGGTTCCTCTGCCTTTTCTAAAACCAGCTTGAATATCTGGAAGTTCACGGTTCACATATTGCTGAAGCCTGGCTTGGAGAATTTTGAGCATTACTTTACTAGCATGTGAGATGAGTGCAATTGTGTGATAGTTTGAGCATTTATTTGGCATTGCCTTTCTTTGGGATTGGAATGAAAACTGACCTTTTCCAGTCCTGGGGCCACTGCTGGGTTTTCCAGATTTGCTGGCATATTGAGTGCAGCACTTTCACAGCATCATCTTTCAGGATTTGGAATAGCTCAACTGGAATTCCATCACCTCCACTAGATTTGTTCGTAGTGATGCTTTCTAAGGCCCACTTGACTTCACACTCCAGGATGTTGGATACATACTTGAGTTTTTTAAAAATGTTTTATTTTCTATTGAGATGTACTGATTAACAGTGTTGTGATAGTTTCAGGTGAACAGTGAAGGAACTCAGTCATACATATATGCATATCCATTCTCCCCCAAACTCGCTCCCATACAGGCCACCACACAACATTGAGCAGAGTTCAATGTGCTGTACTCATACTTGAGTTTTAATCTTACATTTATCTCTAAACACTTGTGTCTGGGGGCTTCCCAGGTGAATCTGTCTGCAATGGAGGAGACACAGGTTCAATCCCTGGATTGGGAAGATTCCCTGGAGGAAGAAATAGCAACCCACTCCAGTGTTCCTTCTGGGAAAATCCCATGGACAGAGGAGCCTGGTGGGCTACAGTACCTTGGGTGGCCATGAGTCAGACACGACTGAGCATCAATGTACACACACTTGTGTCTGACACATGTTAAATCTTCAACAGCTCTTCCCTCTCCTTTGTCTATATTTCATTCTCTTCAAGTGAAAAATGAGAACGTCTGAGCTAGTTAATGGCTACAGACCAATCAGCCAAAATACCTGGATATATGAAATGGCATATCACTTTAAGACTCATTACAACTAAAAAGTCTTTTGAGTCTCTTAAATGTATACCTTGGGCCATAGTAACCTAGACATGGTCCTTATGCTCCATATCTAGGCAAAAAACCAAAATGTTCATTTTATAAAACCCTGCCTACTAAATTCCTTGAATTCCCATGTCTTTCTTCTTCAAAGGTAACCTTTTTCCCAGATATTAAATTGGAATAAAGATTTCTTTCATTTTCTTATTCCCAAAACAACAACAATAAAAACCAGTCAACTCCTTTGAAGAGGACATAGTTTGTGTTTAACTCCCAGATCACCTGCTTATAGCTGAGTAATTTTGGACAAGGCTTACATTTCTTAAGACTTCAGTTGTATAAATATATAAAATGATATTATCGTCTTCTACCTTCTAGAGTTATGGTTAGGACTGAGTGAGAAATCCTACATATGGTGCCTAGCACAGAGCCAGATAGAGAGCAGATGCTCATTAAATGTTAATTTGCTTCCTTCCCTTCCCAAGTAATCACCATTAGGGAAACTGTCTGGGTCGGTCCACAAATAAGACCAGACCCCTTATAACAGGGATGGGGCTCATGAGAATTATTTTAAAAAGAAGAGCATCTAGCAAATTACAAGAGTTTTTGTTTGTTTTCCCATTTGATGAATTATGGAAATACTGACTTCTTGGAAAGCCAAGAGCCAAGACACATAGACACTTAGAGTAGGAATGTTACTGAAGAGATGAAGAAGGAATACAAGTGGAAGCTGAACATTCAAATCTCTTACCAATCACCAAGAAAAATTAATTGCTTCAGTGAAGTTATTTTAGAGTGAGTGAAGTCACTTTAGAATGAGTGAAGTCTGGCAGTTCATAATATAAGTTTTCAAAAGGTGACTGTGTAGAAATCTTTTTTTTCCCTTGAGAGCCAGGTATTTCTGACATGATGGAGGAAGCTTTAAAGGAGTTAATAAGAGTCTGAAAGAAACAGTCAAATTAAGTTGTAAATATAAACTTTACAAGAAGGCACACACTTAAAGGAACTCTTTAGAGTAGTTTTACTCATGATCATGTTGTTGTTCTGTTGCTAAGTCATGTCCAACTCTTTGCAACCCCATGGACTACAGCACACCAGGCCTCTCTGTCCCTCACCATCTCCTGAGTTTGCCCAGGTGAAGTTCATTTCCACTGTGTTGTTGCTGCTATCCAACCATCTCATCTTCTGCCTCTCTGCAGCATCCTCACGATCATGGGTCTCAATTAAGATATAAGTGGTATGTGATGAATATCTATAGCCCTTTTCTATTCCTCTCTAGGAAATGCACTTGTGGCTATTTCAAACTGACTTTTATTTCGAAAACAGTCCATATTAAATCCTGGCTTAACTGAATCATTGACCAGAGTATTTGGCTTTGTGTTAGATCCATTTTGGAACCAGGACCTAGGTGACAGGATCTCCAACTCTTTCACTGTCTGTTCTGGGTGCTAGTCCTTCAAATAAATTTTTCTGTCTGGACAATGAGACTTTTTACTCTAAATGAAGGTTTCTTAACCCTTGCTCTGTAATATTTTGGGCTGGGTAATCATTTAGGGGCTGTCATATCCATTAAAGGATGTTTAACAACACCTTTGGTGCCAGTAGCACCCCACCCCTCCAATCATGACGATCAAGAATGTCTCCAGATAGTGTCATGTGTCCCCTGGGGGACAAAAGTCATCCCAGCTAGATAATCATTGAGAGTCACAGGAGGATAGTTGTGCTCATCTCTTATGTATAAAAGCTACTTATCTAAGTATTTATTGTCCTACACAAGATATTCAATTAAAAAAAAAGTTAGGCATATGAAAAGGAGGGAACCGCTTTAAAGATTAAACATTAGAAGCAGACTCAGGTATGACACAGAGGCTGAAACTTTCAGATAGGGATTTAAAATAACTGTAATATATTAACAGCCCTAATGGGAAAGGTAGACAATGTGTAAAGTCAAATGAGTAATTTGAGCAGAAAGATAGAAATTATAAAAACAGTCACATGGAAATGCTAGAAATCAAAACCAGAAATGAAGAATGACTTAAGTCCACTTACGTCATTTTCCATTCAACACAGTTAAGGAAAGAATTGATGACCTTGAAGACACATCATAAGGGATCACACAAGATCGAAAGGAACTTGTGACAGCTTTTTAAAGTTTGCCACTTAAAGAATAACCTAAGTGTTATGGAATAATGGATTCTCTTCATTTACATTTTAGCTTCCTAAACCTCTGTGGATCATACTTAGCTGTTATCCTATCTTATACTTTATGCCATCCTCTTGATTTGTTCTTGATCTTGTTAGAGTGCTTCCTAAAATAGTTTTTCTATCCTGTGTTTTAGTGGTTAAAAATTTTATGTGAAATATTATTTTTGTTTTATCTTGACAGTTAATTGAAAATCTTGGATTCAAAAATTTGAAGATCTTTCTTGAGAGTCATTTATATTTTCAATGTTGCTTAAAGGAAAATTGACATCATTCTGATTCTCTTCTTTTATGGATAATTTCATTTTTCTGGAGACTCCTAGAAATTTCTCTTTTTCCTTGGTGTACTAATTTCACCAGGAACTGATGGAGTGTAAGTCGTTTTTCATTAATTCTACAGTGTCCTTTGTGAGCTCTTTTAATCAAAAGATTTTATGTTTGTTAATCATTTGAAATTGTCCTTTGTTTTCTTAATCTTTTTAAAAATTGTATTTATTTATTTTAATTGGAGGCTAATTACTTTACAATATTGTGGTGGTTTTTGCCATACATCAACATGAATCAGCCATGGGTGTACATACGTCCCCCCATCCTGAACTCCTTCCAACCTCCCTCCCCACTGCATCCCTATGGGTTGTCCCAGAGCACCAGCTTTGAGCCCCCTGATTTGAGTGCATCACACTTGCACTGGTCATCTATTTTACATATGGTAATATACATGTTTCAATGCTATTCTCTCAAATTATCCCACTCTCGCCTTCTCCCACAGAGTCTGTTCTTTACATCTGTGTCTCTTTTGCTGTCTTTCAACAGGGTTGTCGTTTTCATCTTTCTAAATTTCATATATATGCATTAAAATACTGTACTGGTATTTCTCTTTCTGACTTAATTCACTCTGTATAATAGGCTCCAGTTTCATCCACCTCATTAGAACTGACTCAAGTGCATTCTTTTTTATAGCTGAGTAATATTCCATTGTGTATATGTACCACAGCTTTCTTATCCATTCATCTACTGATGGGCATCTAGTTGCTTCCATGTCCTAGCTATTGTAAACAGTGCTGCAATGAACATTGGGGTACATGTGTCTCTTTCAATTCTGGTTTCCTCAGTGTGTATGCCCAACAGTGGGATTGCTGGGTTTTATGCCAGTTCTATTTCCAGTTTTTTAAGAAATCTCCATGCTGTTCTCCATAGTGGCTGAACTAGTTTGCATTCCCACCAAAAGCATAAAAGGATTCCCTTTTCTCCACACCCTCTCCAGCATTTATTGTTTGTAGACTTTTTGATAGCAACCATTCTGACTGGCGTGGGATGGTACCTCATTGTGATTTTGATTTGCATTTCTCTGATAATGAGTGAAGTTGAGCATCTTTTCATGTGTTTGTTAGCCATCTGTATGTCTTCTTTGGAGAAATATCTGTTTAGTTCTTTGGCCCACATTTTGATTGGGTCATTTATTTTTCTGGTATTGAATTGCATCAGCTGCTTATATAACTTGGAGAGTAATTCTTTGTCATTTGTTTCATTTGCTCTTATTTTCTCCCATTCTGAAGGCTATCTTTTCACCTTGCTTATAGTTTCCTTCATTGTGCAAAAGCTTTAAGTTAATTAGGTCCCATTTATTTATTTTTGTTTTTATTTCCATTACTCTTGGAGGTGGGTCATAGAGGATTTTTCTGTGATTCATGTCAGAGAGTGTTCTGCCTGTGTTTTCCTCCAAGAGTTTTATAGTTTCTGGTCTTACATTTAGATCTTTAATCCATTTTGAGTTTATTTTTGTGTATGGTGTTAGAAAGTGTTCTAGTTTCATTCTTTTATAGGTGGTTGACCAGTTTTACCAGCACCACTTGTTAAAGAGATTGTCTTTTCTCCATTGTATATTTTTGCCTCCTTTGTCAAAGATAAGGTGTCCATAGGTGCATGGATTTATCTCTGGCCTTTTTATTGTGTTCCATTGATCTATATTTCTGTCTTTGTGCCAGTACCATACTGTCTTGATGACTGTAGTTTTGTAGTACAGTCTGAAGTCAGGCAGTTTGATACTTCCAGTTCCATTCTTCTTTCTCAAGATTGCTTTGGCTATTTGATTTTTTATGTGTTTCCACACAAATTGTGAAATTACTTGTTCTAGTTCTGTGAAAAGTACCAGTGGTAACTTGATAGGGATTGCACTGAATCTATAGATTGCTTTGGGCAGTATACTCATTTTTACTTTATTGATTCTTCCAATCCACTAACATGGTATATTTCTCCATCTATTTATGTCATCTTTGATTTCTTTCACCAGTGTTTTATACTTTTCTATATATAGGTCTTTTGTTTCTTTAGGTAGATTTATTCCTAAGTATTTTATTCTTTTTGTTGCAATGTTGAATGGGATTGTTTCCTTAATTTCTCTTTCTGCTTTCTCATTGTTAGTGTATAGGAATGCAAGGGATTTCTTTGTATTAACTTTATATCCTGCAACTTTACTATATTCATTGATTAGCTCTAGTAATTTTTTGGTGGTGTCTTTAGGGTTTTCTATGTAGAGGATCATGTCACTTGCAAACACTGAGAGTTTTACTTCTTCTTTTCCAGTGTGGATTCCTTTTTTTTATTATTATTTTCTTCTTCTTTGATTGCTGTGGCTAAGACTCCCAAAACTATGTTGAATAGTAGTGGTGAGAGTACAGTGTCCTTGGTGAGCTCTTTTAATTGAAAGATATTATGTTTGTTAAACATTAGGAATGTTTAAGGAACTTTGTTTTCTTGATCTTTTTTAAAAATCATTTTCTTTTCCCTATGTACTCTTCTTCCAAAACTCCACTTACATAAAATTTCTAACTCCAGGTCTAATCTCAGAGTCTTATTTCCCCTTAATTTTCTATAACTTTTTGTATGTAGTATAAATTATGAGATATTTCTTCCATTTTCCAGATCACTGACTTGGTCATAAGGCATGTTCAGTTTACTATTTAGTTGGTCCACTAGATTTATTAGTTCAGCTATCATTTTTAAAATTTTAAGTATTATTTCTTCTCTGATCTTCATGAAATCACTCTTCTGTATTTTTCTTATTCATAGTACATAGTATTATTCATAGTAGTATTTTCTTACTTGCATTATAGACAAAAATTTGTCAAATTTCTGCAAAGTGCATTTTTCAGGAAATCTTTAAGTTTCTCTTTTGTTTTCTAAGTTATTCAATATTTTCTGCTTCTGACATCAGTTGTTCTATATGCTCTGCTTTTTTTCTTCTCATTTATGGATTTTGCTTTTGATTATGATTGTTGTTCAGCTTCAAACACCTTTGACTCAAAGAAATCTTAATACAGAAGAAAGGATAGGCTCATCTACACAATCAATTCAGTCACTCAGTCATGACGACTCCAAGGACTGTACCATGCCAGGCTTCCCTGTCCATCACCAACTCCCAGAGCTTGCTCAAACTTACGGTCATTGAGTCAGTAATGCCATCCAACCATCTCATCCTCTGTCATCCCCTTCTCCTTCTGCCTTCAATCTTACCTAGCATCAGGGTCTTTTTCAGTGAGTCAGTTCTTCACATCAGATGGTCAAGTATTGGAGTTTTAGTTTCAGCATCAGTCCTTCCAATGAATATTCAGGACTGATTTCCTTTAGGATTGACTGGTTGGATCTCCTTGCAGTCCAAGGGACTCTCAAGAGTCTTCTCCAACACCACAGCTCAAAAGCATCAATTCCTCAGTGCAGAGGTTGGTCCAACTTTATGGTCCAACTCTCACATTCATACATGACTACTGGAAAAACCATAGGTTTGACTGGATGGACCTTTGTCAGCAAAGTAGTGTCTCTGACTTTCAATATGTGTCTAGGTTGGTCATAGCTTTTTTTCAAGGAGTAAGTGTCTTTTAATTTCATGGTTGCAATCACCATCTGCAGTGATTTTGGAGCCCATAAAAATAAAGTCTCTCACTGTTTTCATTGCTTCTTCATCTATTTGCCATGAAGTGATGGTACTGTTTGCCATGATATTAGTTTTTTGAATGTTGAGGTTTAAGCTAGCTTTTTCACTCTTTTTCGCTTTTATCAAGAGGCTTTTAAGATTTTCTTCACTTTCTGCCATAAGGATGGTGTCGTCTGCATATCTGAGGACCTCTGATAACACTTCCTTTCCAGAACTCATATATATCATCATTATTATTGTTGTTTTTGTTACTATTGTTGTTCACTCCTTCAGTCATATTTGACTCTTTGTGACCCCATGGACTGCAACATGCCAGGCTTCCCTGTCCTTTGCCATCTGCTAGAGTTTGCTTAAACTCATTTCCTTTGAGTTGGTATCCAACCATTGAGATGCTATCCAACCATCGCATCCTCTGTTGTCCCCTTCTCCTGTCTTCAATCTTTCCCAGCATCAGGATCATTTTCAATGAGTCAGATCTTTGCATCAGGTGGCCACTGTATTGGATCTTCAGCATCAGTCCTTTCAGTGAGTATTCCGGGTTGATTTCCTTTAGGACTGACTGGTTTGATCTTCTTGCAATCCAAGGGACTCTCAAGACTCTTTCCCAACAACAGAGTTTGAAAGCATCAATCCTTTGGCACTCAGCCTTCTTAATGGTCCAACTCTTACATATGTAAATTATTTAAACACTTTTATACATTCCAAGGGGCTTCCCCAGTGGCTCAGAGGTTAAAGCATCTGCCTGCAATGCGGGAGACCTGGGTTCGATCCTGGGTTGGGAAGATTCCCTGGAGAAGGAAATGGCAACCCACTCCAGTATTCTTGCCTGGAGAATCCCATGGATGGAGGAGCCTGGTGGGCTATAGTCCACGGGGTTGCAGAGAGTCGGACATGACTGAGTGACTTTATTCACTGACTCATACATTCCAATGGGAACTTTGGAAAGAAGGAAGTTTTGCAACTACAAATGTCCAATGATTCCCAAACTTAGCTGCACATTGGAGAGTTTTTTTTTGTTTTGTTTTTTAAATACCAGTGCCAGAACTTCAGTCCCAAAGATGCTGGTTTATTTAGTCTGGAGTGGAACCCAGGTATCAGTAGTTTTTTAAAGCTACCTAGATGATTGTAATGTGAAGTTAAGTTGAAGAATAACTCTTATAAGCATATACATAGCCTTATTTAAAGAGGAGTGAATTCTCAAACTTCTGTCTCTATAAGAATATTCAGAAAAGATTATAGGATCTCCTACTCACTATGTTGATTAGGTAGGTTCTGCTTTAGGTATCCTAAAGGAAAACAGGGACCTGAAATGTCCTTCATTGGTTTCTGAATACTTCTGCTTCTTCCTAATTTTATTTTTGTGCTTTCACCTTAATACCTATGAAGGGCAGATAAAGCTACTATAACACAGCTTCAAAATCCTCAGTGCTATGAATCAAGAAGCTACCCCTTAACATTTAATTGAAGTTGACATGTAATATATATCTTACATATTTTTCCCAACCTGGCCCATCCCAGAAGTTCTTAAATACCTGCTGGTTTATCATCTCAGAATTATTTTAATGGTCCATTCTGAGATTTCTAATTTTCAAAGGTAGTCAATTTTTCACAATTAAGGATCTGTCAAACAATACTAACAATCACAGACTAATTTTCATCAGGAAAATTGGGACAACCATTCCTTCACAACATCATGGTAATATTTTGTCATATTTTTCAAAATAAAATCAGTGGAAGGACCCAGTTTGTAACTCTTTACAGAGAATATGAATTTCTTAAGATCAGAAAAAAAAAAGAACTCATATCTATGCCTTTGTATGCTGTAACTGAGCATTCAGTTCAGTTCAGTTGCTCAGTCGAGACTGACTCTTTGCGACCCCATGAACTTTGGCACACCAGGCCTCCCTGTCCATCACCAACTCCCAGAATTTACCCAAACTCATGTCCATTGAGTTGGTGATGCCATCCAACCATCTCATCCTCTGTCATCCCCTTCTCTTCCTGCCCCCAATCTTTCCCAGCATCAGGATCTTTTCCAATGAGTCAGTTCTTCGCATCAGGTGGCCAAAGTATTGGAGTTTCAGCTTCAGCATCAGTCCTTTCAAAGAAACCCAGGACTGATCCTCTTTAGGATGGACTTGTTGGATCTCCTTGCAGTACAAGAGACTCTCAAGAGTCTTCTCCAACACCACAGTTCAAAAGCATTAATTCTTCGGTGCTCAGCTTTCTTTATAATCCAACTCTCACATCCATACATGACTACTGGAAAAACCATAGCCTTGACTAGACGGACCTTTGTTGGCAAAGTAATGTCTCTGCTTTTGAATATGCTATCTAGGTTGGTCATAACTTTCCTTCCAAGGAATAAGCATCTTTTAATTTCATGGCTGCAATCACCATCTGCAGTGATTTTGGAGCCTAAAAGTAACTGCGTGTAGCACTTCTCCAAAACTAGAATATACTTACGAAGCTCAGAAGAGTCTTTTTCCATTCTGGAGCTGAGGACTGCTGCATAGATTCTTAACCAATATGGAAGTAATTGTGCTTCCAAGCAGCCTGCCAAACTAGAAAGTCAGATATTTTCAGGTTCTATAAAAAATTGTAGAGACATTGAAGTTAAAATTTTATTATAGCCCATTATCTAGGAGAGTATATTTTCCACAAACTGAAATTCTAATTTTTGTCTAATACAATTTTAATCCCATAACATTAAAATCAAGAGAATAAAAATGTTAAAATTTTAAATAATTCTTGTGTTTATACTAGCATTATCATTTTACAAAGGGAATATGTCTGATTTTTAATCCCATTATGAAACATGGATTCATATTCTACATAAAATGTGCAGTCCCTTTTAATTATATCCTATTTAACACTACACCACATCTAATTTACTAAGTGCTAATTATATATTATAGAAGCAGTCAAAAAAATATCTCTTCTGTTTATTGCTGGAAATTTTCCTATAGAAAGAAATGAAATGTAGAATGTTTTGAAAGCATATAATTAAGAAATCAGAATCTAAAATTTCACTTAAAAAATGTAGATTGAATGTATATGTTTATATCCTTTTCTAGAGATTCATAAAACTGTGTTTGAAAAATACAATTGCACTGCAAGGTGGGAAATTCAGATAAAATTAAATTACATCATAAAAACTAGGTGAAACCTATTTTAGAAAAAGATGATAGTGACTGAAAGAATGTGCATCAAGATATAGGGGAAGAGTGTGTCAGCATTTCCAAAGAAGATATATATTAACTAGGTAGATACTGGTTTGGAGAGCCACAACACATAGAATTCAGTCACTGATTCAACAAATGTTTATCAAATGGCAACTAGAATCCAAGTACTACATATGATGCTGGAGATATCATTGTTAGCATAAGAAATAAAAGTATCTCATGTGGCTCTTGGCCTACCAGAATATGTATACATGCATTAAATGATTAAAAATAAAAGCTGTGCCTAGCTCCATGAAGGTATGTGGTGTGACAATGTGTGGAACTAGTTGGTTCATGAAGCAAAAGCATTTTATAAAATCCAATGCCTTAATATTTTCAGTACAAAGAATTCAAATTCATCAAAATCCAGGTAAATACTTTTCATCAACAGTAAGACTCAGTATTGCACAGGCATACCTCATTTTATTATACTCTAATTTTATACTCCAAAAAGATATTGTGCTTTTTATAAATTGAAGGCTTGTGGCAACCCTTTGTCAAGCAAGACTATCAGTGGCACATTTCCAACAGCATTTGCTCACTTCATGTTTCTGTGTCATATTTTGGTAATTCCTGTAATACTTCAGTCTTTTCCATCATTATTATATTTCTTATGGTGATCTGTGATCAGCGATCTTTGAGGTTACTATTGTGATTGTTTTGGGGAGGCCATGACCCATGCTATATAAGACAGTGTTCTTAATTGAGAAATGTTTTGTGTGTTCTGATTCCTCCATAAACAGGCCATCCCCCCATCTCTGTCCCTCTTATTGGGCCTCTCTATTCCCTGAGACACAACAGTATTGACATTAGACCAGTTAATAACCTTACAATGGCCTCTACTTGTTCATGTGGAAGGAAGCATCCCATGTCTCTCACTTCAAAGGCTAGAAATTATTAAGCTTAGTGAGGAAGGCATGTCAAAAGCAGAGATGGGCTGAAAGCCAGTCTCTTGTACCAACCAGTTAGCCAAGTTGTGAATGCAAAGGAAAAGTGCTTGAAGGAATTTAAAGTGCTATTCCAGTGAACAGACAAGTGATAAGGAAGTAAAACAGACATTGCTCTTTGGAGAAAGTTGTAGTAGTCTGGATAGAAGATCTATCCAACCACAACACTCCCTTAAAACAAAGCCTAATCTAGAGCAAGGTCCTAACTGTCTTCAATTCTGTGAAGATAAGAGAGGTGAGGAAGCTTCAGAAGAAAAGTGAAGCTAACAGAGGTTGGTTCGTCAACTTTTAGGAAAGAAACCAACCTCATAACATCAAAGTGCAAGATGAAGCAGCAGGAGTTGATGTAGAAGGTGCAGCAAATTATCCAAAATATCTAGCTAATTAATGAAGATAGCTACACTAAACAAAAAGATGTTCAATGTAGGTAAAACAGCTTTATATTGGAAGAAGACGTCATCATGGATTTTCATAGCTAGAGAGAAGTTTATGCCTAGGTTCAGACGCCAAAGGCAAGGTTGACTCTCTTGTCAGAGGCTAATTCAGCTTGTGACTGACTTGAAGCCAATGCTTATTTACCATTCTGAAATCCTAGGGCCCTTAAGAATTATGCTAAATCTACTTTGCCTGTGTTCTGTAAGTGGAACAACAAAGCCTGGGTGACAGCACTTGTTTACAACATAGTTTACTGAATATTTTAAGCCAATTGTTGAGGCCCACTGCTCAGGAAAAAAAAAAATTCCTTTTTAAAAATATTAGTGCTCACTGATGATGGGTATGGCTTTGATGTAGATGTACAATGAAAGTAATGTTTTTTATGTCTGCTGATAACAACAACCATTCTGCAGCCCATGGATCAAGAAGTAATATTTTGACTTTTAAGTCTTATTATTAAATAAATATATTTTGAAAGGATATAGCTGCCAAGGATAGTGATTCCACTAATGAATCTAGGCAAAATCAAACTTTTTGGAAAGAATTCACTATTTAGATGCTATTAAGAGCATTCATGGGCTTCCCTGGTGGCTCAGAGGTTAAAGCGTCTGCCTGCAATATGGGAGAGCTGGGTTCAATCCCTGGGTTGGGAAGATCCCCTGGAGAAGGAAATGGCAACCCACTCCAGTATTCTTGCCTGGAGAATTCCATGGACGGAGGAGCCTGGTGGGCTATAGTCCACGGGGTGGCAAAGAGTCGGACATGACTGTGTGACTTCACTTCAAGAGCATTTATGATTTTTAGAAAGAGGTTGAAATATGAAGAGTAACAGGATTTTCTAAGAAGTTGATTCTGGTCCTCATATCCCTCAAATCCCTCAAGGGATTTGAGACTTCCATGGAGGAAGTAGCCGTAGATGTAGTGAAAACAGCAAGAGAACCAAGATCAGAAGTGGAACCTGAAGATATGACTAAATCACCACAATTTAATGGTAAAACTTTAATGGGTGAGGAGTTTCTGCTTATGATGAGCAAAAAAGTGCTTTCTTGAGATGGAATCTACTCCCAGAAAAGATATTGTGAAGATTGTTGAAATGAAAACAAAGAATTTAATATTGCATAAACTTAGTTGATAAAGCAGCCACAGGGTTTGAGGAGACTGACTAATCTTTAAAGAAGTTCTACAATGGGCAAAATGCTGTCAAACAACATTGCATGGTGAAAAGGAATCATTCATGAAAGGAAGAGTCAATGGATGGGGCAAACTTCATTGTTGTCTTGTTTCAAGAAACTGCCACAACTACCCCAGACTTCAACAATCACCACCCTGATCAGTCAGTAGCCATCAGCATTGAGGCAAGATTCTCTACCAGCAAAAGACTACAATCTGCTAAAGGCTCAGAAAATGGCTAGCAATTTTTAATGATAAAAGTATTTTTAAATTAAGGTAATATACATTGTTTTCTTAGAGACATGATGCTTTTGCACACTCATTAGGCTACAGTATGGTACAAACATAAATTTTATATGCACTGGAAAACCAAAAAATTCCTGTGACTTAGCTTTTGCTTTATTATGGTCATCCGGAAGCAAACCTGCAGTATCTCTGAGGTATGCCTAGAGGTGAATTGAGGATGAAACAAACTTGAAAACTTCTAATAAGTGATTATGATAAAGTATCATTAGCATATATTGATATGGAAATACTGCAAGCTTAGACACTGGTTACTGATCCTAGAGTTGGCTTCTGAAGGAAATTTCTGTATCTGAAATTGAGCTTTGTATTCTTTTATTATTATTATTTTTAAGTTGAGCCTTTTAGACATATTCAAACTCAAAGAAAGATGTGAGAACTTGATATGAATATGATGATAAATTAATGAGCTTCATCTTGAATGGGAACTCTTGAAGCAGAGAAGAAACATGAGCATAAACTTTGGGCTAATTTTGATTGTCATGTAGGCTGGTGCATTTCTTTTTAATTTATTTCTAGTGACCAAGATAAAATTTGATTAAATTATCCAATTGAGAACTTGTTTTCCAGGGTGAAGTGAAATGAAGTGAAGTTGCTCAGTCGTGTCCAACTCTTTGCGACCCCATGGACTTAGCCTATCAGGCTCTTCCGTCCATGGGATTTTCCAGGCAAGAGTGCTGGAGTGGATTGCCATTTCCTTCTCCAGGGGATCTTCCCAACCCAGGAATCAAACCCGGGTCTCCCACATTGCAGGCAGACGCTTTACTGTCTGAGCCATCAGGGAAGCTGCAAGTATTTGCTACAAAATGAAATATCCACAGTACTGACATCTATCTTTATTTTTTATAATAGTGAGCATGTTAAATTACTCAGGAAGTTTGTTAACATGGAATATGTTGATCTATAACATTCTACTATCTCACAAGGCCATCTTGAAACCTACCAATTATTAAGCTTTTTGGTCATCAAATGGATAAAAATATAAATTCAATTAAAACTGCTCTTTTAGCTTTAGATATTTTAAGAGTTTATTTCTAGAATTCAAAGGAAATTTACAAATAGCTTACATGATCATATAATGTACTAATTATATAAATTAATAAGCTGAAACAATTCATAAAAGATGTATGCAGTGAAAGCATTTATTTCTTAACCAAGTCTTTAAAATACCCAACATTTCATTCCTTAGCCCTCAAGGCAGTGAGCAAATATTCTCACTCACAAATGAAAGACCATCTCTACATGAATTATTAAAAGGGCGAGAACAGGGCCTCTTACAAAGCTACAAGAGAAAAATCAAACAAAACCAACCTCATGAATTTTTTAGCAGAAGTTACCACCTGTGGATAATAAAGTATAGCCAGAGAAGAATCTAGCATTCCTCACAAATACTTAAATCTCTTTAACCATTTAAAGGCTTTATTTCCATTAGTTGCTTTACTGCACTTAGAATTACTGGGATTTTGATGTACATATATGCAATACACAGACATATAGTTCTCATTTAAGAAGTATTAGCCTGACTCATGGAAGAGTTATGAATGATTGCCTCTATATGTATTTGTATTTGTTTCAATAATAAGTTAACAAAAAGGGTAAAATTATACAATTGAATCTTTGGGCTTTTCTATGTTCAAATTCAGATAATAAGAATATTTATAACAACATTTAAAGTTCAGAAACATAGAGTAAAGAACATACTAGAATTCAACAGGTTTGATAATCCCACAAGTTATTGACAAGACAAAGACTGAGAAACAAATTCACTGTTTTCAATTCATTAAATATCATAAAATAATTTTTAGTTATTGTGACTCTAATGTAGAAGTATACATTGTGTCCTGCATCTTTTAGTAAAACACTTATGTTTACACATATGAATTCAGAAAATTAAATGAGTATTTTTCTTGTAACGACTCAGATATATTTTTATCAGACTGGCATAATATTTTCAAATTATCTAAGAAAAAAATATAAGTAAGTATACATCAGTTCAGTTCAGTCGCTCAGTCATGTCCGACTCTTTGCAACCCCATGAATCGCAGCATGCCAGGCCTGCCTATCCATCACCAACTCCTGGAGTTTACCCAAACTCATGTCCATCAAGTCGGTGATGCCATCCAGCCATCTCCTCCTCTGTCATCCCCTTCTCTTCCTGCCCCCAATCCCTCCCAGCATCAGGGTCTTTTCCAATGAATCAACTCTTCGCATGAGGTGGCCAAAGTATTGGAGTTTTCAGCTTCAACATCAGTCCCTCCAATGAACACCCAGGACTGGTCTCATTTCGGATGGACTGGTTGGATCTCCTTGCAGTCCAAGGGACTCTCAGGAGTCTTGTCCTACACCACAGTTCAAAAGCATTAATTCTTTGGCACTCAGCTTTCTTCACAGTCCAACTCTCACTTCCATACATGACCACTGGAAAAACCATAGCCTTGACTAGATGGACCTTTGTTGGCAAAGTAATGTCTCTGCTTTTGAATATACTATCTAGGTTGGTCATAACTTTCCTTCCAAGGAGTAAGCGTCTTTTAATTTCATGGCTGCAATCACCATCTGCAGTGATTTTGGAGCTCAAAAAAATAAAGTCTGACACTGTTTCCCCATCTATTTCCCATGAAGTGATGGGATCAGATGCCATGATCTTAGTTTTCTGAATGTTGAGCTTTAAGACAACTCTTTCACTCTCCTCTTTCACTTTCATCAAGAGGCTCTTTAGTTCCTCTTCACCTTCTGTCGTAAGGGTGGTGCCATCTGCATATCTGAGGTTATTGATATTTCTCCTGGCAATCTTGATTCCAGCTTGTGTTTCTTCCAGCCCAGCACTTCTCATGATGTTCTCTGCATATAAGTTAAATAAGCAGGGTGACAATATACAGCCTTGACGAACTCCTTTTCCTATTTGGAACCAGTCTGTTGTTCCATGTCCAGTTCTAACTGTTGCTTCCTGACCTGCATATAGGTTTCTCAAGAGGCAGGTCAGGTGGTCTGGTATTCCCATCTTTTTCAGAATTTTCCACAGTTTATTGTGATCCACACAGTCAAAGGCTTTGGCATAGTCAATAAAGCAGAAATAGATGTTTTTCTGGAACTCTCTTGCTTTTTCAATGATCCAGCAGATGTTGGCAATTTGATCTCTGGTTTCTCTGCCTTTTCTTAAACCAGCTTGAACATCTGAAAGTTCATGGTTCACGGTTATAATTTATTAATAAGTTCTGTTAAATATTCAGGCTTGAATATCATATTTTGTGAGGAGAAAAATAAATATCATAGGTTAAACACTTATCAACCTTTCTTATTGAGAAAAGAACAAGGGAAATGTCTTTTTCCAACCACTGAAAAGCTTATGAAGTTGTTTAGATGATGTGAAATTTGACTTGACTATATTTTGGCTTCTAGCACTGTGTGTTCTAACACATTTCTGGAACTATAAAAATACAACTCATCAGTATCATCAAGAAATAATCAAAATCTAAGATTGAAAAAACATTGAGTTAAAGTAAGAAATGAGATTAAACAACTCACTTAGTATAAGGCATTTGAGTTCAGTTCAGTTCAGTCGCTCAGTCGTGTCTGACTCCTTGTGACCACATGAATTACAGCACGCCAGGCCTCCCTGTCCATCACCAACTCCCGGAGTTCACTCAGACTCACATCCATCGAGTCAGTGATGCCATCCAGCCATCTCATCCTCTGTCATCCCCTTCTCCTCCTGCCCCCAATCCCTCCCAGCATCAGAGTCTTTTCCAATGAGTCAACTCTTCACATGAGGTGGCCAAAGTACTGGAGTTTCAGCTTTAGCATCATTCCTTCCAAAGAACAGCCAGGGCTGATCTCCTTCAGAATGGACTGGTTGAGTGAATGTAAAAGGAACAATGCCTGTAAATCCTTGTACTGAAATTCATAATAAAGTATACCGCCACCACCACAAAAACACAAAGTATCTTAGATGTTAGGACAGAAATATTATGTTAATCATAAATTATATGGCATTAAACATATCACATAACACATAGATTTCAGTTAAAAAATGCTACTTAGATTAAAATTGATAGATTTAAATTTTTTCAGAAATAGTAAAGGATTAAAATGACTGAGTTAGAAAGCTTTCAACTTAAACAGTTTTTAAAAAACAAAAATATGAATGGAGAGCAAAGAGAAGAGAATTCCTAATAAATCTTAGGACTGGTGTTATAACATACCAATAAACTAAGGAAATCCCAATCAGGGCCAAACAAAAGAAAGATGAACACACACACTATCAAGATGGAGACAAGAGATGAGAAACAATGAGACAAAGGGGAACAAAAGTGGCCATAGGTCTATTCATAGAAGAGCATGGAGGGCATGACACTGCTATAGAAAATTAATGTAAATATATTGGGGAATATTTAAATAGATGATTCTCTACCTAATTGATTCAAGAAAGAGTATATTTGGAAAGAAACCTGGAAATTGAAAAAACCTATTTTACTTAATCAGATCAGATCAGATCAGTTTCTCAGTTGTGTCCGACTCTTTGCGACCCCATGAATCGCAGCACAGCAGGCCTCCCTGTCCATCACCAACTCCCAGATTTTACTTAATAGACAAATGCAATTGAGTTGTAAAAATCTAAATATCAGTAATAAACCCCTTTTAAGGAAATATAATGGAAATAAAGACCTACAGGATCTTCTAGAAATAACACCAAAAAAAAGATGTCCTTTTCACTACAGGGGACTGGAATGAAAGAGTAGGAAGTCAAGAGATACCTGGAGTAACAGGCAAATTTGGCCTTAGAGTACAAAATGAAGAGGGGCAAAGGCTAACAGAATTTTGCAAAGAGAATGTACTGATCATAGAAAACACCCTCTTCCAACAACACAAGAGAAGACTCTACACATGGATCTCACCAGATGGTCAATACTGAAATCAGATTGATTATTTTCTTTGCAGCCAAATATGGAGATGCTCTATACAGTCAGCAAAAACAAGACCAGAAGCTGACTGTGGCTCAGATCATGAACTCCTTATTCAGACTTAAATTGAAAAAAGTAGGGAAAACCACTAGACCATCCAGGTATGACCTAAGTCAAATCCCTTATGATTATACAGTGGAAGTGACAAATAGATTCAAGGGATTAGATCTTATAGAGAGTCTGAAAAGCTATGGATGGAGGTTCATGACAGTGTATAGGAGGCAGAGATCAAGATCCTCTCCAAGAAAAAGAAATGAAAAGGCAAAATGGTTGTCTGAGGAGGCCTTAAAAATAGCTGAGAAAAGAAGAGAAGTAAAAGGCAAAGGAGAAAAGGAAAGATATACCCATTTGAATGCAGAGTTCCAAAGAATAGCAAGGAGAGATAACAAAGCCTTCCTCAGTACCAATGCAGAAAAATAGAGGAAAACAATAGAATGGGAAAGACTAGAGAGCTCTTCAAGAAAATAAGAGATACCAAGGGAACATTTCATGCAAAGATGGGCAAAATAAAGGACGCGGTATGGACCTAACAGAAGCAGAAGATAAGAAGAGGTGGCAAGAATACACAGAACCATACAAAAACCGTCTTCGTGACCCAGATAACCACGATGGTGTGATCATTCACCCAGAGCCAGATATCCTAGAATGTGAAGTCAAGTGGGCCTTTGGAAGCATCACTACAAATAATACTAGTGGAGAGGATGGAATTCCAGTTAGTTATTTCAAATCCTAAATGATGATGCTGTGAAAGTGCTGCACTCAATATGTCAGCAAATTTAGAAAACTCAGCAGTGGCCACAGGACTGGAAAAGGTCAGTTTTCATTCCAATCCCAAAGAAAGGCAATGCCAAAGAATATTCAAACTACTGCACAGTTGCACTCATCTCACATGCTAGCAAAGCAATGTTCAAAATTCTCCAGCCAGGCTTCAACAATACATGAACCGTGAACTTCCAGATACTCATGCTGGATTTAGAAAAGGCAAAGGAGCCAGAGATCAAGTTGCCAACATCCATTGGATCATCAAAAAAGCAAGAGAGTTCCAGAAAGACATCTATTTCTGCTTTTTTAAGTATACCAAAGCCTTTAACTGTGTGGATCACAACAAACTGTGGAAAATTCTTCAAGAGATGGAAATACCATACCACCTGACCTGCCTCCTGAGAAACCTGTATGCAAGTCAAGAAGCAATAGTTAGAACTGAACATGGAACACGACTGGTTTAAAATAGGAAAAGGAGTACGTCAAGACTGTATATTGTTGCTCTGCTTATTTAACTTATATGCAGAGTACATCAGGTGAAATGCCGAGTTGGATGAAGCATAACCTGGAATCAAGATTGCCAGGAAAAATATCAATAACCTCAGATACACAGATGACACCATCCTTATGGCAAAAAGTGAAGAAGAACTAAAGCACCTCTTGATGAAAGTGAAAGAGGAGAGTGAAAAAATTGGCTTAAAACTCAACATTCAGAAAATGAAGATCATGGCACCTGGTCCCATCACTTCATGGCAAATAGATGGAAAAACAGTGGAAACAGTGAGAGACTTTACTTTTTGGGGGCCCAAAAATAACTTCAGATGGTGACTGCAGCCATGAAATTAAAAGACACTTGGTGCTTGGCAGAAAAGCTATTAAACCTAGACAGCATATTGAAAAGCAGAGGCATTATTTGCCAACAAATGTCTGTCTAATTAAAGCTATGGTTTTTCCAGTAGTCATGTATAGATATGAGAGTTGGACCATAAAAAAGCTGAGCAGCAAAGAATTGATGTTTTTGAACTGTGGGTATGGAGAAATTAAATAAGTAGGGTGACAATATACAGCCTTGACGTACTCCTTTTCCTATTTGGAACCAGTCTGTTGTTCCATGTCCAGTTCTAACTATTGCTTGATGACCTACATATAGGTTTCTCAAGAGGCAGGTCAGGTGGTCTGGCATTCCCATCTCTTGAAGAATTTTCCACAGTTTATTGTGATCCACACAGTCAAAGGCTTTGGCATAGTCAATAAAGCAGAAAGAGATGTTTTTCTGGAACTTTCTTGCTTTTTCGATGATCCAGTGGACGTTGGCAATTTGATCTCTGGTTCCTCTGCCTTTTCTAAAACCAGCTTGAACATCTGGAAGTTCATGGTTCACGTATTGTTGAAGCCTGGCTTGGAGAATTTTGAGCATTACTTTACTAGCATGTGTGATGAGTGCAATTGTGTGGTAGTTTGAATATTCTTTGGCATTGCCTTTCTTTGGGGTTGAAATGAAAACTGACCTTTTCCAGTCCTGTGGCCACTGCTGAGTTTTCCAAATTTGCTGGTATATTGAGTGCAGCACTTTCAAAGCATCATCTTTCAGGATTTGAAATAGCTCAACTGGAATTCCATCACCTCCACTAGCTTTGTTCGTTGTGATGCTTCCTAAGGCCCACTTGACTTCACATTCCAGGATGTCTGGCTCTAGGTGAGTGATCACACCATCATGATTATCTGGGTCGTGAAGATCTTTTTTGTATGGTTCTTCTGTATATTCTTGCCACTTCTTCTTAATATCTTCTGCTTCTGTTAGGTCCATACCATTTCTGTCCTTTATCGAGCCCATCTTTGCATGAAGTGTTCCCTTTGTATCTCTAATTTTCTTGAAGAGATCTCTAGTCTTTCCCATTCTGTTGTTTTCCTCTATTTCTTTGCACTGATCACTGAGGAAGGCTTTCTTATCTCTCCTTGCTATTCTTTGGAACTCTGCATTCAAATGGGTATATCTTTCTTTTTCTCCTTTCCTTTTTGCTTCCCTTCTTTTCACAGATATTTGTAAGCCCTCCTCAGACAGGCATTTTGCCTTTTTTGGATTTCTTTTTCTTGGGGATGGTCTTGATTCCTGTCTCTTATACAATGTCATGAACCTCCATCTATAGTTCATCAGGCACTCTATAAGATCTAATCCCTTGCATCTATTTGTCATTTCCACTGGATTTGATTTAGGTCATACCTGGATGGTCTAGTGGTTTTCTCCACTTTCGTCAATTTCAATCTGAATTTGGCAATAAAGAGTTCATGATCTGAGCCACAAGATCACGGGGATCTCAAGCTCCTGGTCTTGTTTTTGCTGACTGTATAGAGCTTCTCCATCTTTGGCTGCAAAGAATATAATCAATGTGATTTCGGTGTTGACCCTCTGGTGATGTCCATGTATAGAGTCTTCTCTTTTGTTGTTGGAAGAGGGTGTTTGCTATGACCAGTACATACTCTTGGCAGAACTCTATTAGTCTTTGCCCTGCTTCATTCTATACTCCAAGGCCAAATTTGCCTGTTACTCCAGGTGTTTCTTGATTTCCTACTTTTGCATTCCAGTCCCCTATAATGAAAAGGACATCTTTTTTGGGTGTTAGTTCTAGAAGGTCTTGTAGGTCTTCATATAACTGTTCAACTTCAGCTTCTTCTGCAATACTGGTTGGGGCATAGACCTGGATTACCATGATATTGAATGGTTTGCCTTGGAAACGAAGAGAGATCATTCTGTCGTTTTTGAGATTGCAGTCAAGTCCTGCATTTCGAACTCTTTTGTTAACTATGATGGCTACTCAATTTCTTCTAAGGGATTCCTCCCCACAGTAGTAGATATAATGGTCATCTGAGTTAAATTGTATATTGTCACCCTACTTATTTAACTTATATGCAGAGTACATCATGAGAAACGCTGGGCTGGAGGAAGCACAAGCCGGAATCAAGATTGCTGGGAGAAATATCAATAACCTCAGGTATGCAGATGACACCACCCTTATGGCAGAAAGTGAAGAAGAACTAAAGAGCCTCTTGATGAAAGTGAAAGAGGAAAGTGAAAAAGTTGGCTTAAAGCTCAACATTCAGAAAACTCAGATCATGGCATCCGGTCCCATCACTTCATGGGAAATAGATGGGGAAACAGTGGAAACAGTGGCTGACTTTATTTGGGAGGGCTCCAAAATTACTTCAGATGGTGACTGAAGCCATGAAATTAAAAGATGCTTACTCCTTGGAAGGAAAGTTGTGATCAACCTAGACAGCCTATTAAAAAGCAGAGACATTACTTTGCCAACAAAGGTCCATCTAGTCAAGGCTATGGTTTTTCCAGTGGTCATGTATGGAAGTGAGAGTTGGACTGTGAAGAAAGCTGAGCACCGAAGAATTGATGCTTTTGAACTGTGGTGCTGGAGAAGACTCTTGCAAGTCCCTTAGACTGCCAGGAGATCTACCAGTCCATCCTAAAGGAGATCAGTCCTGGGTGTTCATTGGAAGGACTGATGCTGAAGGTGAAACTCCAATACTTTGACCACCCAGTATGAAGTACTCACTTATTTGAAAAGACCCTGATGCGGGAAATATTGAAGATGGGAATAGAAGGGACGATAGAGGATGAGATGTTTTGATGGCATCACCGACTCGATGGACATGAGTTTGAGTAAGGAGTTGAACACGACTGAGTGACTGACCCTAACTTGATGGAAAACTGCCCTTCATAGTATCAATAAAAATATTTTTAATTAATAATCAACATAAGGTATGAAAGTTTGTATAACATATGAAAATTTCTGTGAAACATAAAAAGGTTTTAAATAAATAGAAAAAATACTGTGTTTTTGCTTGGAGAGACTGATACTTATTTTATTCTCTTCAAATTGATACTGATATCTAATGTAATAGGGTAAGACTGTAGAGAACTTGAGCAAATGACACTGAAGTTTATTTTGAAAACTGGGTAATTTTATGAAAGTTAAAAGATGAGTTATTCCATCAAATATTTAAAATGTACTGTTAAGCTACAAATAACCTAATAACATGAAACTCATGAATGAAAATAAAGAACTATAATTAAAAAGCCATATATGAAACAATCAAAAGTTTTGGAAACTAGAATAAGAATTGAGTTTATTGAATGTGGTATTTCACAAAGTAGAAAACTATCCAATTAACTATACTGAAACAAGTTACCATTTTGGAAAAGTTAATCAAAACTAATCCCAATTAGAGCAAAAAATTTTTAATTAAAAACATATAAACTTTCTCTAGGTTAAAAACATGAAAAAAAGCTAAAAGAAATGGACATTTTAGAAAAAACATTTGCAACAGACATACTGTGCTATTAATCATCTTAACATTCAGCAAGTCTTAGGTAAACCATTCTAAACTATGTCCAACATTCCAATAGAAAAATGGCCCAGGAACTTGGATAGGCAGTTTTCAAAAGAAATAACACACGTGTTGAAAAACATGAAAAACTGGGGTGATCGTTGCTGTCTTTGCATGCCTGCGTATTTTCACTGTGGAGTTGCATCCTCCACTGCATACGATTCTGGTGGGACCAGCAACAGTGAACAGTGTACTCCTGACCACAGTGTGTATCACGTGACCTATGCTACTCTAACAGGACTCTTCCCCAGGAACTGTTATCCTAAACAGAGGCATGAAAGGATGCAAAGTAATTAATGCTAAATCATTTGAAGGCAGCACCACAGAAGAGAAGGTTCACAGTTCCATGCTATTTTTCCATCTCACAGTCCATGAGCTACTCAGTGTCCTTCCAGTTAACGCCCTTCTTTCCTTACTTAAAGTACTCAGAATCTGTTTCTTTAGATCAAAGAATTCTTAGTGAAACAAATTGTTGAGTCTCACTCATGATCAAAGAAATACAAAATAAAACAACTATCACCTTTTGTCCAAGTATTTAATAAATATCAAAACAAATGGTAATAGGTAAAAGGTTTTATGGGTGGGAAAAAACGATAAGATTATAGATACAGTTAATTTTTTTTAATATTTTGTGATTTAAAAAAAACGGATGATAAAAAGAATATTAAGTGGAAAAAGAGAGAATTTGGTTTCTAAGCTCACTTTTCAGACTGAACACTATTTTGACCATTAATTTTACTAAGCTAACAGGCTTCCCTGGTGGCTCAGTGGTAAAGAATTCACCCGACAAGGCAGGTGACACAGGTCCAATCCCTGGGTCAGGAAGATCCCCTAGAGTAGCAAATGGCAACCCATTCCAGTATTCTTGCCTGGGAAAATCCCATGGACAGAGGAGCCTGGTGGGCTATAGTCCTTAGGGTCACAAAATAACAACAGCATAATACTAATATTTTTTAAAGCCTGACAAAGATAATGTATTAGGTCCCCACAGGGAAGAGATGCAGATAAAGTTTAGGTAATTTGAGATTTACAAAAATGTAAGTGGAGTTCTGGGGAATCAACAGGCAATTGTGTAGGACCCTAGACTAGCAACAGCTAGACCCATTGCCTTCTGGGCCTGAAACGGCAGTATAGGGAGGGTCACAGAAATGTGAGAACAGCTGTTTGGATCTGTGGCCTCCAATAAAGTTTTCAAATACTAAGGAAATGGCAACCCACTCCAGTATTCTTGCCTGGAGTATCCTATGGACAGAGGAGCCTGGTGGGCTATAGTCCATGGAGTTCTAAAGAGTCCAACAAGACTAAGCATAGCACAGCTCAGACACTAAAATGCTTTGGAAAACAAAGACGAATATAAGGTGCCAGACTTAGATGAGATGGACTGAGGGTTGTTTAGAAAACCTAAAACATGAAATTAAATGTATTCATCATTAAAATTAGTTCACCATTTCTGAGGGTATTATTTTCTGAAACCTATATATATAATTATATGTATATATATATATAATTTTATTTTTATATATTACATATAAAAATTTTTCAAGTAAAAAATATGTAAAATTTAGAAGATGTGTTTGAGGGGAGAAAAGTATAAGCAAAGCCCAAGAACAGTTCTGATTCTAATTTTGTGTTCTGGACAAAAATGATTATAAGGCATACCTTGTTGTTTCTTTATGTACGTATGTATGTATTTGGCTGCACCGGGTCTTAATTGTAGCACGCAGGAGCTTCAGTTGCAGCATGTGAATTCTTGGTTGTGGCATGTAGGATCTTGTTTCCTGACCAGGAATTGAACCTGGGTCCTCTGGATTGGGAGCTCAGAGTCTTAGCCACTGGACCACCAGGGAAGTCCCCATAAGTACTGTGTCATAGAGTTTCAGCCTCCCATTTTCTCAATCAATAAAGGCTAACAAGAGGGTCATATCTGAGCTAGGACTGTAAGGTGAGACTCAATCAGTACATTAAAAAAGTAAGTCCAGTAGTATACTGGAGCTGACTAGTACTGGTTCATGAGAAATAACTATTAAACTTTTAGGAATTTTGCGAACTGGTTGTTAAACACAGTCTGTGTTAAAGATTAAATTATATAAAATAGTAGCTAAATTAAGACAGGTAATAAATATTAGAAACTCATCACTTCCTAATTATTACGTTATGTTTTTCAATTATCTACACTCTTGAGGTTATTTCCCCAGCTAATGAATCTATATGATAGAAATACTATATAATGGTGCTATTGATTTCCTTACCAGCTTTACATTTAATGATATCAAATTGGTAACTTTAAATCAGCTATGGGAAATTTGCAACCTTTAAAATTAGATGGTTTTGTTTTTTAGAATCAGTTATTGAGTGTTAACCAGCATACCAATGAAAAAAATGAATAATGGATTGGGAAAATAAAAACATGAATATTCTAAGCAAAAAGGCCTGCATAAATAATGATGAAGAAGGCAACGTAGTGGTGGAAATATCAGTAAGAATAGCATCAGTGTGGTAGTGATAGAGGGCTTCACTGATGGCTCAGATGCAAAGAACCTGCCCGCAATGCGGGAGACCTGGATTGGAAAGATCCCCAGAGGAGGGCATGGCAACCCACTCCAGTATTCTTGCCTGGAGAGTCCCCACAGACAGAGGAGCCTGGCGGCTACAGTCCACAAGGTCTCAAAGAGTCAGACGTGACTGAAGCTACTTAGCACACACACAGTAGTGATAGAGGAGGTAATGGGAGTGGTGTCGTGATGATCGGTAGTGGTGGTAGTACCTGTAAAATAATTTTTTATTAATAGCTAAGACTCTGTTAGATGCAGAGTCTCATTTAATCCTCATAAAAACCCCACAAGGCAGATAATGATATAATTTCCATTTTTCCAATGAAGAGACTAAGGCCTGGAGATGCTAAAGAACTTGCCTATGGGCTCACAGTAGCAGAGCTGAGCTATAATCCTAGGGATGTCAGACCACATAGTTTAAACTCTTAATCACCACATACTGTGTCTTTGGTATGGTATATTAAAACATCAATTTTGGGGTGGGAAATGATGATAAATTGACTGGAGAGGTTAGCAGGAGTCAGAACATAAAGTATTTGCAACAAAATCATAGTAATCTTTCCAAGAGTCCATTACATGGTGAGTAATAAACATAGAACTTAATACACTTCACCCCAGGACTCCTCACAATTAGCAGTTAACAGCCACTCTTCACTATTTTAGCAGGACATTATTGTTTTGATAAAAATGCACATATTCATTATATTGAAATACAAAATAAGAAACCTTAAAATATACAAAGATTCAACCGTGAAAAAATTATCATTAATATATGAACATCATTCTACACATCAATAAACACATACATACAAATAGTAGATGTATATATAGATAGATACAGGTGTGATTTTGTGGGATGACATTCTTAGTCTATATTATTTTTAAATTTTTTATTCCTTTTTTATTTATTGGCTGTGCTGTGTCTTCGTTGCTGTGCAGGCTTTTCTCTAGTTGCGGTGAACAGGAGCTACCCTCTAGTTACCATGCATGGGCTTCTCACTGCTGCGGCTTCTCCTGTTGCTGAACACGGGCTCCAGGGCATGCAGACTTCAGTAGCTGCCATGTGAGGGCTCAGGAGTTATGGTTCTCAGGCTCTAGAGCACAGACTCAAAAGTTGTGGCACACAGGCTTCATTGTTCCATAGCATATGGGATCTTCCCAGACCAGGGATCAAACCAGTGTCTCCTTCATTGGCAAGGAGATTCTTTACTGCTGAGCCACCCAGAAAGCCCTCTGAGTCTTTATTCTTAATGAACTTTTAAGTTTAAAATATTTCTATTTTTAAAAGTTACAAAGGTAGTACAGTGTTTTCATACACCTCACACCACCCAGATGGTTTCACTGGTGAATTCTACCAATTCTCAAAATTCAAGAAAGAAATAATACCAGTGGTTCACAAACTTTTCCAGAAAATGGTAGCAGAGGGAACACTTCTTAACTCATCTGTTAAGGCCAGTATTACCCTAGTAATAGAAACAGACTACACAGAAAAGAAAAACTATAGACCAATATCTCTCATGAATATAAGTGGAAAAGTCTTTGATAAATTCTAGCTAACTGAATCAACAATACTGGCAAATCCATGATGTATAATAAGAATTTTATATCATAACCAAATGAGATTTATTTCAAGTATATAAGGCTGGTAAAACACTTAAAATGCAATCTATCATATTAACAGATAAAGAAGAAAAAAATCATGATCACATCAGTTGACAAAGAAAAGCACATTTGACAAAATTCAATGCTCAGTTCTCTAGTGAATCTGAGAAAAGTCATTAATTTTCAGTTTCTCTAGCTTTTTCTTATAGTAGAGACAGTGGTAACTACTTTTAAGTGCTTTACATGTCAAAATGAAACTGAAAGTTCTGCACTCATTTTTAAATAAAAGCATCAATTCTAACTTTAAACAAAGTTAAAAGTAAAGGAGTATATATCATGAGATATATTAGTCTCTAAAAGCTACTTCTAAGGTTAAGAAAAAGATGCTGAAAAACATTAAGAAATTTGAGTCATTTGTTACATTTTTTTTGATGTTTAGACAGTTTGACTGAAAGATAAGAAAATTAGTATTCTAATTATCCGTTGTTCTGTAACTGTCCGTTCTAATTTTTGTCACTTATAATAAATATTGTTTTTATAAATATATTGCTTATAATATGTCCATTGCTATTTCTGTAACTATTTAGCTTCCATTTTACATAAAACAAACACAATAGGCACAGACATTTTACCATGCCTTTTTCTCTTCTTATATCTTTATTTTGATTCATTTCTTTATCACCTGGATTTGGTATTAGTCTTAAATGGTAGCTTTTGTTTGTTTTAAAGCAGGCTTCATATATATGTTATTTGAATTGTCTCATTTCTTAAAAAATCAAGTTTAATAATTTAATAGTCATAATCTTACTTTTGCATGGACAGTCACAAAAGCTGCTATTGCTGCTGCTAAGTTGCTTCAGTCATGTCCGACTCTGTGCGACCCCATAGACGGCAGCCCACCAGGCTCCCCCATCCCTGGGATTCTCCAGGCAAGAACACTGGAGTGGGTTGCCATTTCCTTCTCCAATGCATGAAAGTGAAAAGTGACAGTGAAGTCGCTCAGTCATGTCCGACTCTTAGCGACTCCATGGACTGCAGCCCACCAGGCTCCTCCGTCCATGGGACTTTCTAGCAAGAGTACTGGAGTGGGGTGCCATTATGAGACCAACAATAAAAATAGCTTTAAAAACCCCACAGAGTCCAATATTGTAAACTTCATGAAAATGAGGATTTTTGTTTCATACCTGATGCACACAAGCCTGCCAATAGTGTCTGGCACATACTAGGTGTTCAGTATTTATTAAATGAATAAATCTGTTTCAAGCTCTAAAAGGAAATTTATGATTTTGTTGCCTATAATAAAAAGGGTACAAAAGTTGAACCACTTATCCCAAATAGAAAAAAGAAAAAAGAGAGCTAAGGAAAGAAGTAAAAAAGAAACAAATAAGAGAAGATGAAATAGACTTGTCATTAGAAAATGGAAAAAGTAGTGATGTTGATTACAAAAAAAAATGGATCCAGGGACATTAAGTCGCTCGCTCAGTTGTGTCTGACTCTTCGCAACCCCATGGACTGTAGCCCACCAGACTCCTCCGTCCATGGGATTCTCCAGGCAAGAATACTGGAGTGGGTTGCCATTTCCTTCTCCAAGGACATTATACCCTGCCATATTGGAAAAGAACGCCAATGAAAGAGGCATAGAGGATAAAGCTAGTCTGTATTTGGATCTAGAGGCTTCTAGTTTACTAATAGAGCGCAACAATCATTAATTCATATGTGCCTGTTTGGGTATAATTTAAGGAGTAGGAAAAGAAACCAGGAAGGAATATAGTTTTAAAGTAGTAAGGTAAATCCATTGATTTCAGGGGCACACAGTATAATTCATGGAATTTTTCTCTGAAAGATACAACCAGTCAACAGACTTGATCAGTCTAAGGACCAAGGTCTTCCTTTTTGTACAGTATCCTTCTAAATATTTTTTTAATAGACTTCTATATCTGAATGTTGGCAAACTTAACAAGCTTAGCATTTCAGAATTTCTCAATTAGGCAAAAGCAGAAGCTTCAGAAAGTTGTATCGATCTTCAAAGAGTAACAAATTAAAAAGCATAAAATCTGGGGAAATTATGATAAATCTGAATATAATATGTATTTTTTGGTGGATTGGGCATTCAATAAATATTTGTTACAGAATGATTTAAGTTTTATGGTATTAAAGTCCTAAAAGATTTAATTATGTGTGGTTTGAGTCAAATGATGTCATTCACATACAAGTGTATTCCCTTGAAGGTTGTTGCATTTTCTCCTGTATCTTCATTATTTTGACTATTGTGTTATGAGACTCTGAGTCCTATTAAATCTTCTGGAGAATACTGAATTGTTTTGTCTTAGCAAGCAATTAGTGTGGTTATGTTGAAGCTGTGAGTCTTGACCTGCTTTTTGTGGGCTGTGCTTTCAGTATCATTTTAGTCTTCAGAGTCCACAGCGCTGTTCTGGTTGACTTCTGTGCATCACTAGGGGCCAGTCTGGAACCTGGAGGGTGGTCCATACTGTAAATTCTCAAAGCATTTGCTGTGCTCACTCTGGTCAGTTCTATACATATTAAGTATGGGAATTAACCTCTGGTGGCTCAGATGGTAAGAATTTGCCTGCAATGTAGGAGACCCGGGTTTGATACCCGGGTTGGGTCGGGTCGGGAAGATCCCCTGGAGAAGGGCATGGCAGTCCACTCCAGAATTCTTGCCTGGAGAAATCCATGGACAAGGGAGCCAGGCAGGCTACAGTCCACGGGGCCACAGAGTTGGGCAGACTAAGCAACTAACACTTTCACTTTCATGAGAATTAGCTGAGCAATTCATATCAGAGTTAAAGAATTCCTTTTCCTAGTTTCCTCATATCTGTGAATTGTCTCTCATCGTCTCTGGATCCTAGAGTCCTCTTTTCCTGATGCTGTGGCATTTATGGGTTGCCACAGCTCTACTAGAAATCAGAAAATTAAAAATGACCCTCACTGGTTATCTTAGTCAGGGCTGGCTAGATAATGTGCAGGACCCAGTGGAAAATGCAGATGTGAAGCCCTTTGTTCAAAAATTCTCAGGATCTAAAGATGGTGACAGTGATTAAAACCAGTGTGGGACCTTCTGAGCATAGTGTCCTGTGCCACTTCGTTGAGTGCACACTCATAGCTCAACTGAAAATCAGAGTCCAGCCAGGGAAATGGCATAAGAAGCACACCATCATAGAAGTTCAGTATAAATTCAATATTTGGTATAAACACCTTTGGTTGACAACAATATTCATGTATTTTTAGTAGCAAAAGGAAAACTTGCCTGTCATATAACATGTACATATATTTTTGTAAATATATTAGATCCTCATCAGTTGTGGAGCCCACACTTGTGAATTTGCCTATTCACTAAAATTTATTTATTAACTCCCAAATCAATATCCCAAGATGGTGCTTCTGCAGTCATTTGTGGATGAGTGCAGGGTGGCAAAAAACTTGAACAGCTCAGCAGATATCAAATAAAACCACTCTGCTCTCTTTTTTTTGGCTCTCATACTTTAAATGTGCCCTTTTGCAGTCTATTTCATGTTATATTTTTGCTTTTTATTTATTTATTTTTTTGCCTTTTGTCGGTGATTTCATTGTTTAAAATGGCCACCACGCCTAGGGCTGAAGTGCTATCCAGTGTTCCTAAGTGTGATGTGCCTTACAGAGAAAATGTGTGTATTAGATGTTTCTCTAAGAGTGAGTTATAGTGCTATAGCTGTGAGTTCAATGTTAATGAACCAGCAATATACAGTAAACGAGGTGTCTTTAAACAAAAATACTCATAACAATAGGTTGTGTTTTGGTCAATTAATGAAAATGTTGTGACTAGAGGCTTGTAGGAATCTAACTCTGCATTTCCCCCAAGAGCAACCATTCATTATTTGCCAGTTCAGTATTCACAGGGGCTTTATAGACACTAACAATGAATAACAAAAATCAACTCTACATGTATAATGTATCAATAGGTATCCAGCTATAGAATCTTAAACAGAATGTGTATAGGGTACTAAAAATAAATTTCAGGAGGTCTTCTTTCCTACCAAAGGGGATAAAGTACCAACAGTACTCATTACTTAAGTTGTACTTGATATCTTATATACATTATACATAATGTATAATTATTATAAGGCACGTGACAAAGGTGAGCAGAGCCATTACTTGAAATTGTGTTGGGGGTTAGCTCATATGACAATCAAGAAATGATAACAGAAAACTGTCATACAGTAAGGTTTGGAAGGAAGATAGATGACTGGTGAATATGTATGAAGGCAACTATTTCAGATGCTCTGTGAATCTTTATCTTACATTATATTTATTATCTCGTTTGGTCATTAAGTCTGACTTTTTTGCAACCCCATGAATTCTGGCCTGCCAGGCTCCTCTGTCCATGGGATTTCCCAGGCAAGAAGACTGGAGTTCATTGTCATTCCCTTCTCCAGGGGACCTTTCTGACCCAGGGATCGAACCTGTATCACCTGTGATGGCAGGCTGATTCCTTACCACTGAGTCCAGCGTTAAATCCTTATAATACCATTAAGATAGAAGAATTGCAATTTATGTTTTATAGCTGAAGAAAGAGATCCAAACTATCACTCCTCTTAAATTATATAGCTGCTGCTGCTAAGTCGCTTCAGTCATGTCCAACTCTGTGCAGCCCCATAGACAGCAGCCCACCAGGCTCCACCGTCCCTGGGACTCTCCAGGCAAGAACACTGGAGTGGGTTACCATTTCCTTCTCCAATGCATGAAGGTGAAAAGTGAAAGGGAAGTCACTCAGTCATGTCCAACTCTTCACGACCCCATGGACTGCAGCCCACCAGGCTCCTCCGTCCATGGGACTTTCCAGGCAAGAGTGCTGGAGTGGGTTGCCATTGCCTTCTCCAAAATTATATAGCTAGCCACTGTCTAAGCCAAGATCTGAACTCTTGTGTCATGAATCTTGTCTCTAGAGTGTGTACAGAGTACATGGCCGTTCGACTCATTCCCTTGGACATATCCTTGTCATTCCCATAAACACAAATACTATGATAATTCTGTACAGTAGGCTAATGGGGTAATGGTAATGAGCAAAGAATAAACAGGACCAGGATCAATAGATAATCCAAAGGGAGGTCTACGTTCATCCCGTGTATAAGGGAAGCTGTGAAGTCACATTCATGACTGGTTGGAAATCACTTGCACATTTAATTGAGGCTGGCTGTTGAGAGATGCAGGTCAGTCGCCATCTCTTATGGACCTGAATTGTGGCTTCAGGGAGATCTGTTTAATAATGATATGATCCAGTAGCTAGATATTTGAAGAACAGAGTTTTCCTTCATCTCTCATAATAAGGTACATGACAAAGGTGAGCAGAACCATTACTTGAAATTGTGTTGGGGGTTAGCTCAGGTGACAATCAAGAAATCATAACAGAAAACTGTCATACAGTAAGGTTTGGAAGGAAAATAGATGACTGGTGAATATGTATGAAGGCAACTATTTCAGATGCTCTGTGAACCAAGCCGATTCCACTATATCTACTAAATAAAATAAGTAGATATCTACACTCACAGGCCCAGTCAGGATTTGTATAAAATGTATGACAAGGCTGAGCCTGTGTGTTTAAAGTCTTTGATACACATAAATAGAAAGGACACAAATGAAATGCCCCTTGAGCCATGAACTACCCTGAAATTTAGGGCCCAGATTTTATGAGGTATGTAAAGGCAACGTTACTAATTACCAGTATGTGGTAAATTAAGGGGAAAAAAATCAATTGTGAATGATTAACCGAATAGCATATCTTATCGGTAATTTCCTCCATTGTTCTACTGTCCATATGACTCATGTGACATTTATAAAGCAGAACCAGATTTCCCTTAAAAAACATCCTGAAAAATTAAAGAATGCTTTCAAAATGAAAAATATGTAGATAATGAAAATAATTGTTTTCTACTTCTCTGTGTAGAGAATAGAACTGAGTAGGTGTAATGTGCTACCGCCTTTCTCTCTGCTAGTAGCTGTTGGAGCCACCCTGGCATTCATTCCAGACTCTGGCCCTAGACCTGAGGCCCCTCACAGGTATGTTCAGTTTCCCCCACTCCAGAATCACCTGTAATGTGGTAACTTTTCATGTGCAAAAGTGAAATTAATAAATGTATTCTTTGTTTGGGGGTTTTAAAAAAAAACATACATTAGACAGAGAGAGAGTAGGTGAACTTTCAGCTGCCAACATAGCACAGATGGGCTCAGGAACAGAGAATGATGTAGATCGGCAGGACCAGAGCGAGCTGTGGGAAGTTTGGGCAGAAGGTCTGAGGCATAAAACAGTAAAGGACTCCTGAACACTCCATGGTAGATGTGCCTGTTCCCTTGCCCATATGCCCTTGATAAAAAGACATTTTGATCTCTAAGGCTGACTTGAAAAATATATAACTTAATCTAGTTTTGAAAAATAGCCCTGGTACACAAACACTGGTTCACTGTTAAAACATGTTTACTAAAATATCAAAAGGTTTTCATATTTCATTACATTGCCTATCCTATGTATCTGATATCCCCAATCTTGATTCATTTAAAATGCATGGACCTACTAAATCCATCATTACACAATAAGTGCCTCCTTTCAGAAGAGAGGCGCAAAAAAGACTTAACCTGTTTGTTTTATTTTTTTCTTTTTCCTATCTCTACCTATTCCCAAACTGCAATTTACCCTTCTTTCCATTTTTTTAATTTTCTCTTCTTTCTGTGGCCTTTCTCTTCTTATTTTTACTCATTTTCCTATCCTCAGCTCACTACTCTTTATATGGCTGCCTTGGGACTCTGGTTTTTTTAGCTAGTTAGTGAAATCACTGACCAGCCTTTGGTTTCAAAAGGCTAAATATACAAACAGACAATAGCCAGAAGATATGTAAAAACAGAACTCTGACCCACAACCTGCCGCAACTAGTCCAGGAAGCTAAACCACATTTTCTGTAGCAGTTGGCCCCAGATGATCGGGACTTTATTAATAACTCTGTGTCCGCTTAGAAATTAGAACCCCCTGGAGAAAGCCTCGGAGAAGGCAATGGCACCCCACTCCAGTACTTTTGCCTAGAAAATCCCATGGACGGAGAAGCCTGGTAGGCTGCAGTCCATGGGGTCGCTAAGAGTCGGACACGACTGAGTGACTTCACTTTCACTTTCCACTTTCATGCATTGGAGAAGGAAATGGCAACCCACTCCCGTGTTCTTGCCTGGAGAATCCCAGGGACGGGAAGCCTGGTGGGCTGCCGTCTATGGGTCGCACAGAGTCGGACACAACTGAAGCGACTTAGCAGCAGCAGCAGTGGGAGAAAGCCTAATATGTACCCCTAACCCATTGTGTAGGATGTCCTACTTCTTGTTAGCCCACCTCCAGCTTTCCCCCACCATCAGCATCCAAAAAAAACCTTCCATTTTCTTCACTCTAAACCTTTCCCATTGTGCCTGTCTTTGAGTCTCTACTAAGACACAAGTGACTGTAATGAACTCCTTTGCTAGAGCAAGTCCTGAATATTTAGTCTTTGCTTGTTCTCATTTGGGTGAATTTCACTTATTCCCACAGTTTCTTCATTGTATGAAATTGCCAATTACAGAAGTTCTTTGCCTAAATACCATAGCTATCGCTCCACTGGAGGCATCAGTTCTCTCTAGCTCCTTTTCTTCAATTTCCCTACTTTACCCAAGTGCAATCTACCCTTTATGAGGCTTTAGGAAGGATCTCCTTATTTTAAACACACTTTTTATTTGACTGGCAAATGGTGAAATTTTATTTAAATTGAATGTGCATCAATTCTGGTTCTGAAACAAAAATAAAATTGTGAATTTGTTTCCATAAGTATGATGGGACATCTAATTATCCTTATTTTATCTATCGATGAACATATTCTGAAAAGTCATTTGGTCTTGTGCCAAGTAAAAACTATTAAAATATAATGGGCTTTTTGTCTAGAACTATTATATAACGCTTCAGAGTTTTCTAATAGTTTGATGCTTTCCATTCTATTCACATTTTTGTTGCAGTAAAATGTAAAAGAAAATAACCTTGTGTATGCATATTAGAATTTCAACAGGTAAGGGTTTCCATGGATACTTTTATGTAGCCAGGGAGCCTGAGTGTAGAAAGAAGCATTCATTTCTCATTCTAAGAGATTTTCTTCTGATAAAAAACTCCTGCCAATCATTTTGTATGTCTTGACTTTCTAAAAGAATAAAATAATATATATCATGAGTGTTATGTTGTAAGGTATGAGACAGGTCTATCTCAATAACCTTTTCAGTCATCTGGCCTATTCGAGAAGTGCGTTGTCATTTTGTTAAAGCTTGAAAAATCTATGAAGATTCTGTAAGCAAATTTTAATGAGTTTTAAGTATGGCCTTCTAGACTTGTATAAAGTGTTTTCCTCTTGTTTTGTTATCATTTAAGGCAGTTTAAACTACCCCTTACCAATGCTAAAATAAAGGTTTATCTTTTACTCAAAATAGCTTTTGGAACAGTTTCATCTTCAGTTTTATCTTGAACATTCTCAAGAGTCTTTGATTGAATCTTACTTCCTGACATCCCACCCAAATGAAATTTTTTCCAGCTTTTCTATCTTTTTGAGAAACATTAAAAAAGATGGAAGATTTCAGATCAGAAAATTACTAGGTTAAATTTTGAGCTATATAATTCTTATGAGCTTGATGAGGTTCTATGACATGTTAGCAAGTTAAATCATTTTAAACAACATGTTTTTAATATAGCATCATTTTGCACTGACGTGAGCCTAGCAGTCGCAAATAGTAGGCACATCCATAATACTGTTTTAAACAATCTGAAAAATGATTTTATTCTGATTTAAGAGTTGACTCTCAAATATCTTCTGTTTTTACTAGTTAACATGGGCTCTGGGCTCCCTGGTGACTCAGACAGTACAGAATCTGCCTGCAATGCAGGAGACCTGGGTTTGATCCCTGACAGGAAAGATCCCCAGGAGAAGGGAATGGCAACCCACTCCAGTATTCTTACCTGGAGAATTTCATGGACAGAGGAGTGTGGCGGGCTACAGTCCATGGGGTCGCCATGAGTTGGATACAACTGAGTGACTAACACTCTCACTTTCAACATGGGCTCTGGATGGCATCAGAGTGTAACTCATGATCTAAATGGTAAAAATAAGAGACAATCAAAATACCCCCAACTACCGAACTGCTCAAAGCTATGTTTTGATGACAAAAATTTCATAATTTATGATTTCAAATCCACAGATGCAAAGGCTTTTCCATTTGAGAACAATATTGCCATGGCACATTATACTAGGATATATACTGCTGCTGCTGCTAAGTCGCTTCAGTCATGTCCAACTCTGTGTGACCCCAGAGATAGCAGCCCACCAGGCTCCCCCATCCCTGGGATTCTCCAGGCAAAAACACTGGAGTGGGATAAATGGTGTGAAAAATATGAGCTAAATAATATGGGAGGAAACAGAAGTGCAAACTCTATTTAGCACTAACATTGGGCTTGGCCTTGACGTAAGATGACATTAAAGAAATAGAGCATGATTATATTTCAATACAGAACTTCTGTACAACAACAACAAAAAAATGGTATTTTATTTGCAGTGCATGACAAATGGTTAAGAGGTAAAGATCCTTAGTCATGAATGAGCTCTTAGAAATCAATAACAAAACACTAATATTCCAGAGGAAGAACACAGATAAATATGAAATTTAAAAAATCACTAGCCAGGATTAAGCATATATAAAGATGACTGAGCTGAACAATAACTGAAGGAAAGCAACATCTTTGTCATCACATTGTCAAAGATCAAAAACCTAATGTTTGTACAGTTTTAGAAAACAGCTTTCAAACACTGGAAGACAAAATTGATGAGGACTGTCTCTTCAGTTAGGGATAAATCTGCAGTTTTGACTCAAAATATAAATTTTAGATATCCTCCTAGATGGTGCTAGTGATAAATAACATGTCTGCCGATGCAGGAGACATAAGACATGTGAGTTCGATCCCTAGGTCAGGAAGATCCTCTGAAGGAGGGCATGGCAACCCACTCCAGTATTCTTGCCTGGAGAATACCCATGGACAGAGGGGCCTGGTGGGCTATAGTCTATGGGGTTGCAAAGAGTTGAACACAGATGAGTGACCAAGAACACATAGTCCTAGCAGTTTCAATTCATTGAAATTATTTCAACAAATTAGTTGAGCATATTTAAAACAATTATTCAAATATTTATATAAATACATTTATTACACAGAAAATCTGTGGTTAATATATGGGCCCCGAAAAAACTACTTGCTTATTAATTTATCAACATACCCAAAAATGATATATACAAAGCTCCATTGATAGTAGATAATATTGGGAGGCAGAATTAGAAAAAAGGGCATTTAAGAAGTAAAAAAATATTATACTTCACAGATTTTTATGTCCTTTGAAATCTTGAAAAATATTTTTTTGTGAATCAGTTTTACATTTACCTATGATAAGGGAACATTATTATATGCAATTAATACTTAGGAAAGCATTGAATGAAGCCTTGCAGTTAAACCATCCTGAGTTTCTCCGTGTAATAACATCACCATTCAAGGTTCTGAGATACTGTCCAATGGCAACAATGAATATTCAACACATTTCACTATAGTTGTCTCCAATGCCACCCTTTTTATCATTTTCAAACATGAACCTTTTCCGTCCCTCTTTCTGATCTACAGTGTTTCCACTGCAACACATGAAAGAGAAGTCCCCACACATTTGGGAAGATGGAGGCAGAAGCAATAGCATCAATTTCCTATTTAGTATCACAATCATATCACCAAGGGATACACCTGAAACCAAAGATGGGCATGAAAAAGTCTTAAGTCATAAATATTGCAACAAGGAGGTATCACTTATTGAGATTAAAAAAACAAAAATGACAAAAGTATCTTCAGTTCAGTTCAGCCGCTCATTTGTGTCTGATTCTTTGCGACCCCATGGACTTGAGCACACCAGGCCTCCCTGTCCATCACTAGCTACTGGAGTTTACTCAAACTCATGTCCATTGAGTCGGTGATGCCATGCAACCATCTCATCCTCTGTCGTCCCCTTCTCCTCCCACCTTCAATCTTTCCCAGCATCAGGGTCTTGTCCAATGAGTCAGTTCTTCACATCAGGTGGCCAGAGTATTGGAGTTTCAGCTTCAACATCAGTCCTTCCAATGAATATTCAGAACTGGTTTCTATATCCCAAGGCCCTCTCAAACCTGCCCTTCCTTTCCAATCCCATTGCCTGCCACTGCCTTAGTTCAAATACTCATCATCTTTTTCCTGATTTGCTTAAGTAGCTCCTGATATGTTTCCTAGACCAGTCTTGCCTTCAAAATGCATTCATTACAGCCAGAATAATCCTCCTGTAGCATAAACCTAATCAAGCTAGTTTTTTTTTTTCTTTAAAATTAATTACTTTTTAAAGAACAAAGATCAAACAAAGGTATGTTTCCTAGACCAGTCTTGCCTTCAAAATGCATTCATTACAGCCAGAATAATCCTCCTGTAGCATAAACCTAATCAAGCTAGTTTTTTTTTTTTCCTTTAAAATTAATTACTTTTTAAAGAACAAAGATCAAACTTTTTAAAGAACAAAGATAAAGTGTTGTATGGAGTCCCTTATGGTCTGGTCATGGTGATGCCATCCTTTGAAGTTTAATCTCCAGAAATTTCCTTCCATATGTAAAATACTCTTTGGCCTGCCTTACTCCGTGACACTTTGTTCTTTCATGTTTCCAAACCTTAGCACTTTCCATTCCTTTTGCCTCACATGTCCTTCCAACCCTTCACTCTCACCTTATTCCGTGGCCCTCACCCATCAGACTCCTCCTGATGATATGAAGCACCCTTAGCACTACCTTTTCTGTGAAGAACACAGGCTCCATTGCATTTTCTCCCCAACTCCCAACAGGGTCGGAAATCCTTTACTCTGCACTTCAGTATCTGTCACACATTCCTCCAGTACACCAGTGTTATATTGGATTACAAGTATTTACTGATATGTCAGTTTCTCCACACAAAACTCAGATCATTTGCAGAAGATATCACTAGAATCAAAGTCATGAGAATTGGGCGTGAGGACAAGTTTTGTCAGTCCTTCACTGTATAACTTCAGAGCTGTCAGTTTTAAGTTATAAAATGAGCGTCCTAAATCATATGACACCTAAAGTCCCTCCTAATCTTAATGTTCTATAATCATTTCCAAGTAGCATCTATAATATGTATGTGGAATTGCATATTTTTAAATAGATATTTCTAGAATTCCAACTATATGCCTACGATTGTGCCACATTTTGAAATATAGTCTATGTTTGCCTTCTGTATAGAATTAGGTCTATTTAGAGGTACCTTTCTAGATTTAAGAAAACAAAATACTAAAATGTAGGAGAAAAATACTCAGTACATTATAAGAAATATGTTTTAATAACTGTAAATGTAACAAACTATTTCATATGGTATAAGTCAAAAAGTCAAGATATTTGCTCAAATGCTTCCATCAGTTGTGAAAATGTTTCAGAAATCCATGAGTTTTGATAAGACAAGTCTGTTGATACAGTTTCTATTTCTCACAGCAAGACATCTAAGGAAATATAATTAAGTTCAAGGTGAAAGCATGTCTTTTTGGATTTTCACAGAGTCCAAAGAGTGTGTGTGTGTGTGTGTGTGTGTGTGTGTGTATGTAGGCCCTAGTGTTCCATAACTGTGTATCCCACTTATTTGGCTTTTCTCAATAATTTATTCAACAAGCACATCTTACCACTACTTTCTGCAAAGTACTGTGTTGGCACCATGGATATAAAGGGTCACATGAGGAATCTAACCCTAGCCAAAAGTACATGCAGGTCCTGGACAAAGTCAGCCCATGAGGGATCTCTACTCCTAGTTCTTCCTAGCATCAAGGAGAAAACTCATAGTGATAATAATAGTATTCAGTACATTGCATATGCCGTTTGCCAAGTACTTTAACCTAACATCAACTCAATAATCAATGACAATAATAATTTAGCATCAATTCTTCCATGATAACTTCTTTAGAACTTCATCAGCTTCAGTAGAGTTAGTAATCTTTCACTTGTTGTGCTTACCTCTAGTAAAGCGGCTGTCATATGGGTAAGTATTATCATTTTCCTTGTTTCACAGGGGAGGAAAGTAGGAGACAGAAATGGTACATAAGCTGTGTAAGTTCACACAGCTAGGAAGTGGTACCATTGGAATTTAAGCCCAGGGAAGCTCTCTAAGTGCGTGCTGCTAAATGCCACATTATAGTTTTATCCTGGGGGAATTAGAACAAAGAAAATTTTTTTAAAAGGTCACATGCAGCTTTGAAGGAGATTTGGAGTCTATAAAGAGAGAAAGCTTTGGTCTTGAAGATGTTGAGATTTATGGGCCAATTAGATGCACCGTGGTTGAGCCTCAGGTCTTTTTAGTACCAGCCAATCAACCTGATTCCTCATTTCCAAGCCATTGCCTGGCACCCAGAGCTCCAGGCATCTGAGATCCTGAAAATGGATCTGTCCCTCTGCTGAGATTTGTTCCAGCCCAGAAATAGCTCTTCCCCTTGTGGGCGGAATGTAAAGAACTCTTAACAAACCGTGGATAGTTGCCCTGGGGGGGAACACCATCTAGTAGAGAAAACCAAGAGAAATGTGAATGGAAATTAAAGCATAATGAGGACTTAAATGCCAGTGCAATTAAGAGTCAGTGAATGCCACCGTGGACAAAAAGCAATGCCTTGTTCCACTGTTCAGAGAAGGAGAAATCCCCTTGCGGTTATGCTGTCTCAGTCTGGAAAATCTGGTGAGCGTGGAAAGGGGATATTCTTGGAGAAAGAAACAGAGTAAAATTGTGGCATGAGAAATGTGCAGTGCATTCTCAAATGAGGATCCTGAAATGTCACTGTTGGAAAAGCCAGTTGGATTGCAGTGTGGGGGAAGACTTAGGAACAGCTCAAGACCAGGTGCAGATTTGGAAATGAAATGATAGAGCTCTCTATGATTCCTAACTTGTAGAGCTAATTAAAACAAGTTCTCAACTATCCAGGCTTTTATATAGAAGCCTATAATGGATGCAGCATTCAGGACAGGGAACACATGGTAGCCCGATCCTATCATGGATCCAAGTTAAGGGATTCCTGCTTATTTGTCCTCCTGGTGTCAAAACTTCTTATAGATGCTTATAACTGAGTCACTTTTAGAAAGATTTCCACCACCATCAGTTACCTGAAGATGAATTTAGGCCCCCATAGTCTGGAGAAGGCCTAGGAAAGCAGTGATATATATTTTGTATATTTTTCTTTAATCAAAAAAGAAAAATAGCTAGCACCTTTAAATGTTTGCTTCCATTAAAACAAATAAGCCACACGTTTCTAAAAGGATATTTTCTGCATCAAAACAAGAGAAAACACACACAAAATTTTTTGAATTGCTCTGAATTCCACCACCAAAAAGATCTCCATTATAAACATATGTGGTCTTTCTTTTCTTGAACTGATTGATTTGTCTCTTTATTTATAATTTGTAGCAAGTGTGTGAAGTTGCCATGTCACTATTTTTCTTTTCCGTATACTTGAAGGACCATGTCCAGACTTTTTATTTGTCTGATACTGTGCAGCAGTGACTTAACTAACTTCTCATTATTCTCATTCATTCATATTCTCTCTCTCACTCTCTCATTTTCCCTCTGTGGTACAGTGTGAGAATCTGAGGGTGTGTTCATTTCTGCATGCAGTAGACTTTCCCTAAGACTAAGATTAGAGGATGCCTGGGTTCTTCTGAGATTTGGTTCACTGTCCTAGACCAGGGTTTTGTAAGTCTGGTTGGGGCTGCACCCCCTTTTCTTTAAGTAAGGGTGGAAGGAAAGAGTACCAATATACTTTGGACCAATTTCCAAGTTCAGAAAGCAGCTGGGGGAATTTTATTTCTGAGAGCATCAACTTCCTTTTTTTTTATTTTCCTCATTTTACCCGTAATTTAAATCAGTTCAGTCACTCAGTCATGTCCGACTCTTTGCAACCCCATGAAGCGCAGCATGCCAGGACTCCCTGTCCATCACCAACTCCCAGAGTTCACCCAAACCCATGTCCATCAAGTCAATGATGCCATCCAACCATCTCATCCTCTTTCCTCCCCTTCTCCTCCTGCCTTCAATCTTTCCCAGCATCAAGGTCTTTTCCAATGAGTCAGCTCTTTGCACCAGGTGGCTAAAGTATTGGAGTTTCACCTTCAACATCAGTTCTTCCAATGAACACCCAGGACTGATCTCCTTTAGGATGGACAGGCTGGATCTCCTTGCAGTTCAAGGGACCCTCAAGAGTCTTCTCCAACACCACAGTTCAAAAGCATCAATTCTTCGCTGCTCAGCTTTCTTTATAGTCCAATTCTCACACCCATACATGACTACTGGAAAAACCATAGCCTTGACTAGACAGACCTTTGTTGGCAAAGTAATGTCTCTGCTTTTTAATATGCTATCTAGGTTGGTCATAACTTTCCTCCCAAGGAGTAAGCATCTTTTACTTTCATGGCTGCAATCACCATCTGCAGTGATTTTGGAGCCCAGAAAAATAAAGTCAGCCACTGTTTCCCCATCTATTTGCCATGAAGTGATGGGACCGGATGCCATGATCTTAGTTTTCTGAATGTTGAGCTTTAAGCCAACTTTTTCACTCTCCTCTTTCACTTTCATCAAGAGGCTCTTTTTAGTCTATCTTGTAGCAATTTCTACCATGGTTCTATTCAAGCAAAGGTAGCTAATTATAGTTTGCTTTTCTGAATCTGGGAACACGGTGAGAATATCAGGATTTAGTGAATGCACTTGGAGAAGGCAATAGCACCCCACTCCAGTACTTTTGCCTAGAAAATCCCATGGGCGGAGGAGCCTAGTGGGCCACAGTCCATGGGGTCGCTAACAGTCGGAGAAGACTCAGCTACTTCACTTTCACTTTTCACTTTCACTCATTGAAGAGGGAAATGGCAACCCACTCCAGTGTTCTTGCCTGAAGAATCCCAGAGATGGGGGAGCCTGGTGGGCTGCCGTCTATGGGGTCGCACAGAGTCAGACACGACTGAAGCGACTTAACAGCAGCAGCAGCAGCAGTGAATGCACCATACTGACTTCTGAATTTGAAAGCACTATAAATCTTATATGTGCTGACTTTCTTCTCTAAAACCTTCCACTTCCCTCCAGAACCTACGTTTCATTCCTTGATTGTGTTATTGAAGCTAACATTGTCACATTAAGCTCCTTTTTTCTTTTGTTTTATTGTTAATATATTTTTTATTTGTTTAACATATATACAGAGAGAGAGTCAGGAGATATATATATATATATTTATTTATTTATTTATAAAATGTGCTCTGCTTGTTAGGAATCAGGGAAGAGAATTTTATGTAACTTAGGAGTCCACAGTCTGGTAATAACAAATATTCTGGTGACTATCAAGAACCTTCATTCCAATAACAGTCCTCACAGATTTTTATTCTCTTATGTGCCCTTTTCATTAACATCAAAAAGAGAAATAGTTCCCCACTAAAACCACATTAGAACTGGGAAAATTACAATCTAAGGCCCCAATTATATTCTTAAATCTTCTGACATTTTAAAAGTTAGGGATGTTTCTTTCTTTTTCAAGACTATCTAAGAAATTGACTTACAAAATACTAATTGCTCTTAAGATCCTTGAAATAAATTACATTTTGCTTGGGCACACTTTAGAACATATTGCCCTAACAAAGACCATAATAGAGTCTTAAGACATAATAAATAGCCTGTCATTCTGTTACCTACTCTGACCAACACATTTAATATCATGTATTTTTAAAATAACCATAATTAAGGGCATAATATAAATATCAAGTTATCTGAGAAAAAATTTTAACCATTTTATGTTACAGAGGAACTAGAAAGGAATATATATTGTAAGTGGAAGATTTAGAGAATGAGTAACAAGTAATTCACAGAGGCTAACACAAGTCAATGATGACTGCTAGGTACTGAACTAAGGAGAGCTATTAAAGCATCTAAATAGTAAAACTTAGAAACAACCTAAATATCCAACTTGATGAAAGTGAAAGAGGAGAGTGAAAAAGTTGGCTTAAAACTCAATGTTCAGAAAACTAAGATCATGGATCTGGTCCCATCACTTAATGGCAAATAGATGGGGAAGCAATGGAAACAGTGACAGACTTTATTTTGGGGGGCTCCAAAATCACTGCAGATGGTGACAGCAGCCATGAAATTGAGAGACACTTGCTCCTTGGAAAAAAAGTTATGACCAACCTAGACAGCATATTAAAAAGCAGAGACATTACTTTGCCCACAAAGGTCTGTCTAGTCAAAGCTATGGTTTTTTCTGGTAATCCTGTATGATTGTGAGAGTTGGACTATGAGGAAAGCTGAGCACTGAAGAATTGATGCTTTGAACTGTGGTGTTGGAGAAGACTCTTGAGAGTCCCTTGAACTGCAAGGAAATCCAACCAGTCCATCCTAAAGGAAATAAATCCTGAATATTCATTGGAAGGATTGACGTAGAAGCTGAAACTCCAATACTCTGGCCACCTGATGTGAAGAACTGACTCATTGGAAAAGACCCTGATGCTGGGAAAGATTGAAGCAGGCAGAGAAGGGAACGACAGAGGATGAGATTGTTGGATGGTATCACCGACTCAATGGACATGAGCTTGAGTAAACTCCAGTAGTTGGTGACGGACAAGGAGGTCTGGCATGCTGCAGTCCATGGGGTCGCAAAGAGTCGGAAACAACTGAGTGACTGAACTGAACTGAAATATCCAACAGTAGTGAAATGTGTCAATAAACTTCGTAATGTCAACATAATGGAGTGTCGATATTGTTCAGTCACTAGTCATGCCCTACTCTTTGTGACCCCGTAGACAGCAGCATGCAAGGCCTTCCTGTTCTCCACCATCTCCCAAAGCTTGCTTAAACTCAAGTCCCTTGAGTCTGTGATACCATCCAACCATCTCATCCTCTATTGCCCCCTTATCCTGCTGCCTTCAATCTTTCCCAGCATCAGGGTTTTTTCTAATGAGTCAGCCATTTGCATTGTGGCCAAAGTATTGGAGCTTCAGCTTCAATATCACTCTTTCCAATGAATATTCAGGGTTGATTTCTTCAGGATTGACTGGTTTGGTCTCCTTGCAGTCCAAGAGACTCTCAAGAGTCTCCTCCAATATCACAGTTCAAAAGCATCAATTCTTCAGTGCTCAGCTTTCTTTATGGTCCAACTTTCACATCCATACATGACTACTGGAAAAAAAAAGAAAGCTTTGACTAGATGAACCTTTGTCATGATAATAATGTCTAGGCTTTTTAATATGCTGTCTAGGTTGGTCACAACTTTTCTTCCAAGGAGCAAGCTTCTTTTAATTTCATGGTTGCAGTCACCATTGCAGTGATTTTGTAGCCCAAGAAAATAAAGTCTATCACTGTTTCTATTGTTTCCGCATCTGCTTGCCTTGAAGTGACGGGACTGGATGCCATGATTTTCATTTTATGAATGTTGAGTTTTAAGCCAACTCTTTCAGTCTCCACTTTCACCTTCATCAAGATGTCCTTTAGTTCTTCACTTTCTGCCTTAAGAGGGGTGTAATCTGCATGTCTGAGGCTATTGATATTTCTCTCAGCAATCTTGATTCCAGCTTGTGCTTCATCCAACCCAGCATTTCATATGATGTACTCTGCATTAAAGTTAAATAAGCAGGGTGACAATATACAACCTTGACGTACTCCTTTCCCAAATTTTAAGCAGTCCATTGCCCCATGTCCAGTTCTAACTGTTGTTTCTTGACCTGCATATAGGTTTTGCAGGAGGCAGATAAGGTGGTCTGGTATTCCCATCTCTTGAAGAGTTTTCCACAGTTTGTTGTAATCCACACAGTCAAAGGCTTTGGCATAGTCAATAAAGCAGAAATAGATGTTTTTCTGGAATTCTCTTGCTTTTTCGATGATCCAACAGATGTTGGCAATTTGATCTCTGGTTCCTCTGCCTTTCCTAAATCCAGATTGAACATCTGAAAGTTCATAGTTCACATAGTATTGAAACCTGGCTTGGAGAATTTTGAGCATAACTTTGCTAGCATGTGAGATGAGTGCAATTGTGTGGTAGTTTGAGCATTCTTTGGCATTGCCTTTCTTTAGGATTGAAATGAAAACTGATCTTTTCCAGTCCTGTGGCCACTGCTGCTTTCAAATTTGCTGGCATATGGAGTGCAGCACTTTCACAGCATCATCTTTCAGGATTTGAAATAGCTCAGCTGGAATTCCATCACCTCCACTAGCTTTGTTCATAGTGATGCTTCCTAAGGCCCACTTGACTTCGCATTCCAGGATGTCTGGCTCTATGTGAGTGATCACACCATTCTGGTTATCTGGGTCAAGAAGATCTTTCTTTGTACAGTTCTTCTGTGTTCTTGCCACCTCTTCTTAATATCTTCTTCTTCTGTTAGGTCCATACCATTTCTATCCTTTATCTTGCCCATCTTTGCATGGAATGTTCCCTTGATATCTCTGATTTTCTTGAAGAGATCTCTAGTCTTTCCCATTCTATTGTTTTCCTCTATTTCTTTGCATTGATCACTGAGGAAGAATTTTTTTATCTCTTCTTTCTAATCTTTGAAACTCTGCATTCAAATGGGTATATCTTTCCTTTTCTCCTTTGCCTTTAGCTTCTCTTCTTTTCTCAGCTATTTGTAAGGCCTCCTCAAATAACCATTTTTCCTTTTCACATTTATTTTTCTTGGGGATGATCTTGATCCCTGCCTCCTGTACAATGTCACGAATCTCTGTCCATAGTTCTTCAGTCACTCTGTCCATCAGATTTAATCCCTTGAATCTATTTGTTACTTCCACTGTAATCATAAGGGATTTGATTTAGGTCATACCTGAATGGCCTAGTGGTTTTCCCTACTTTCTTCAATTTTAGTCTGAATTTGTCAATAAGGAGTTCATGATTTGAGCCATAGTCAGTTCCCAGTCTTTTTTTTTTTTTTTTTTTTCTGACTGTATAGTGCTTCTCCATCTTTGGCTGCAAAGAATATAATCAATCTGATTTTGTTATTGATCATCCTGGTTATGTCCATGTGTAGAGTCTTCTCTTGGATTGTTGGAATAAGGTGTTTGCTATGACCAGTGCATTCGCTTGGCAAAACTCTGTTAGCCTTTGCCCTGCTTCATTTTATACTCAAGGCCAAATTTGCATATTACTCCAGGTATCTCTTGACTTCCCACTTTTGCATTCCAGTCCCCTATAATGAAAAGGACATCTTTGGGGGTGTTAATTCTAGAAGATCATCATAGAACCATTCAACTTCAGCTTCTTCAGCATTACTTGTGGGGCATAGACTTGGATTACTATGATATTGAATGAGTTGCCTTGGAAACAAACAGAGATCATTCTGTCGTTTTTGAGGTTGCATCCAAGTGCTGCCTTTTGGACTCTTTTGTTGACTATGATGGCTACTCCATTTCCAAGGGATTCTTGCCCACAGTAGTAGATATAAAGGTCATCTGAGTTAAATTCACCCATTCCAGTCCATTTTAGTTCATTGATTCCTAAAATGTTCACTCTTGTCATCTCCTGTTTGACCACTTCAAATTTATCTTGATTCGTGGACCTAACATTCCAGGTTCCTAAGCAATATTGTTCTTTATAGCATTGGACTTTACTTCCATACCAGTTACACCCACAACTTGTTTTGTTGTGGGTGTTGTGTGTGTTGTGGTGTGTTGTTTTTGCTTTGGCTCCATCTCTTCATTCATTTTGGAGTTATTTCTCTAATGTTCTCTAGCAGCATATTGGGCACCTACCGACCTGGGGAGTTCATCTTTCCATGACATATCTTTCTGCCTTTTCATACTGTTCATGGGATTTTCAAGGCAGGAATACTGAATTGGTTTGCCATTTCCTTCTCCAGTGGACCATGTTTTGTCAGAACCTTCCACCATGACCCGTCCTGGGTGGCCCTACATGCCATGTCCCATAGTTTCATTGAGTTAGACAAGGCTGTGGTGCATGAGATCAGTTTGAATATCCTCTTCTATCACAACAGTATTCCTAATGTTTTTTGGCATGCCTCTTTTAAATCTTCTCTTTATCCCAGAATGATTATCTTCAGTTCCATAAGACAGGTCTTCCTATAACATGGTTTCCAAACCCCTAATAGCTCAGGGCCTCCACCTTTAGAAATCATGATGAAATGTTCCATTAACATATTGGTTAATCTGGGAACTGTTTTTCCCACCATCTCTTTCCTTGTATGGTTCTGAGTGAACACACCCAAAAGGGGAACTTGCATAAGATTCACAAAGCAGGAGGAAGTAGAAGTCATATACTAAAGGTCTTAGCAGGCAAATACAGTGATGAACAGATACAGAAGTGCTTCTAGCATTTCACTTTGCTCTCGTGCTTGACCTCTGTACCAAATTTAGGTCTTTTTCTTGATTGCAAATCCTTCTTCCTCAGAACAGCCCTAGCCCACCACTAGTCAGTTATTTGGCAGAAGACACAGTGAGGTAGTGACAAGGAACAACCAGTGCTATTCCATAAAGGTATAATGTAAAACACGTAAGCAATTTAAAATTTTCTAGCCAAATTAAAAAGGGAAAAAGAAACAGGTCAATTTTATATACATATATATGAGTGTGTATATATTAATATATAATATAATATATACATATATAATATATACACATATGTATATGTATGTATATATATACCCATTCTCCATGACATGCAGGATCTTAGTTCCCCAATTAGGGATCAAACCCACACCCCCTGCAGTGGAAGCACAGAGTCTCAACCACTGAACCACCAGGAAAATCCCCAAGTCAATTTTAATCATGTGTTTCATATAACCCAACATAGCTAAAATGTACTGCTTTAACACACAGACAATATTAAACATGATTAATTAAACGGTAAGGAGGCCAATATTGCAAAAAACCGCCAATGACATGGAAGATAATAGGGGACAAGGTAAAAATACAACCAAAGAACCAGTTCATACAGGGCACTGTAGACCATGATAATGATGTGAGATTTTGTAAGGTGTAATGAGACTTCCAAGCAGAGGAATGGCATGAGCTGACTTACATTGTTGAAAATGACTCTGATGCTCAGTGGAGAATAGACCGAGAGGAGAAACCCAGATGCAGAGTGAAGTTAGGAGGCTTTTTCAATGACCTAGATGAAAGATGATAGGGGCTTGGACTAGGATCATGTTATACAAATAGTAAGATATTGAAAATCTGTGATATATTTTCAGGGTAGAATAACAAAATCTGCCCATATTTGAATATGTAATGTGAGAGAGGGAAGAAAGACTTTACGGATGGTGTCTATCTTTTAGGATTAAGCACTTAGAAATCATAATGCCATTTACCATGAGAAGGAAGGCTAAGAAAAAAAATGTTTATTTTGTTTGGTTCTATCATAAAATATGACTTTAAATATTGATTCTTCCTTTGTCATTTTGATAAGCATATCTTTATCTAAATCACAGGTATAAATCTTGAACTGAGAGCTAAAATTATAGAGTTTATAGTTCCATTCCCCTTAATACCCAAGCATTAACATTACATCTAAAATATAGTTAATTCATCTTACTCTACTACTTATTATCAAAAAATGCTTTTACACACCTTGCTCATAAGAATAAAATTCATTCATTGCTATGTGTCATTTATTGCATTACTTTGACCTCCCAAATTAGAAACCTCATTTCTTTCTCCCCTGTTTAGCCTGGACCACTATTTCAACAGATCTTGCCTATATCCTCTAGTTCCTCAACTCTTGTCCTTCCAGCTCATCTGAGTCACGAGTCCCTAACCTATGATTAATCCAACCATCTGCTTACTCAACAGATACTTCAAAGCTGCCAAACACTGCTGGAGAAAAACTGTGTGACTGGATTGCTTGGGCTTTTCACATATTTACCACCTCCAGCCTCAACTTGGTCCTCAGTATTGCTGGGCACCACTCTCATTTGCCTCTGCTGAGGTGTCTTCCCCACTGACTAAGGTTACCATTTTATGTTTCTGCACTCCTCTTCAACCTTCCACTTTTATATGCAGGAGGAAAAAGTACTGCTTTCTAGAAAACCAAATGAAATACTCCAGGTAATTAATGTATTCCAATTTTCTCCTCCAGCTACAACATTATATATTATATATATAATTAATATATATTAATATATAATTATAATTATATATTAATACCCATCCTTGTCCACCACATTCAACCTGGGCCTTGTATTCGTCTCCAGACATTCTTCCAGATCCTGTTCCATCATTGAATTTCCCCTGTTCATTGACTGCTTTTTCTTCCTCAATAAATATGCTTCAGTCCCCTCTCATCCTAAAGACAATCTTCTGCTCTCCTTGGTTCCTCTTAAGCTAGTAAGCTGATCTCTGTCCTTCTTTCACTGCAGATTTCATTAGAAAGTTTCATAATCTGCTATAATCACATCCCTCTACTGAATCCCTTCTTCCCCAAGGCATCAGTAACCTGTCAGTCTTAAATTCAATAATCTATTTCACTTCTTTGTCCCATTTAGCATCTGTATAGCTTTTAATGCTGTTGATCATAGTCTTTCTTGAATCTCTCAACTCTTAGATCCTGGCCCTGATTCCTCTGATCAATTCTAGATTTTCTTGATTGATTCTTCTTCACGATCACTTGAGGATGGTACTTTGAGTCCTTCCTACATACTTTCTTTTCTTCTCATGCTCATTCCTCTCCTTGAGTGATAGGATCCACCCAGACAGTCTACTTTCACTTACTGTGACAGCCAAGCAAATAGGCTGCTCAAATCTACTGTGAGGAGCAACGCTGACTGTCAGCCATAGCTGACTCCCTTACAGGTCAGCCACTACATCTGCACTCAGGCCAGGCTTCTGTGGGCTGCTCCCAGCCAACGACTGAATATGGTTAGATTTGAAAGCAGGCCCAGCTCTGCAGCCCACAGGACTCAGTTTTGGCTCTAGGATTCCCTTCAGCCTGAAGAGAACATTCTTGGGATTGCACTTCCATCTTGGACTCTGCCAAACAAACCTCCTTCCTTCCACTTCTTATATCACAGATGTCAAACTAGCATTGTGGCCTAAGGGTCTCCCTGTCTTCCTCTTCATGAGTGTTTCCCCCAATCATTCTGTTGCGTTTTTTATTCTGTCTTGGCAACTATCTCTTAGAAGATCAGATTTAATATATCTGCATACCAGCTGGCTCAGACGGTAAAGCATCTGTCTGCAATGCAGGAGACTCGGCTTCGATCCCTGGGCTGGGAAGATCCCCTGGAGAAGGAAATGACAGCCCACTCCAGTATTCTTGCCTGGAAAATCCCATAGGCTTCAGAGCCTGTAGGCTACTGTCCATTGGGTCGCAAAGAGTTGGACACGACTAAGCGACTTCACTTTCACACCAGCAGCTGATGAATATATCTCAAAGTTATGCCTTGAACTTAAAATTCATATATAAACTGCCTTCTCAATAACTTCTCCCAGGTGATTCAAATGTATCTCAGATGTAATACATATCATATTAAATTCCTTATTTTGCCATACAACATATTCCTTTCCAGCAGTTCTTGCCTTGTATAGTCACACCATCTTCTATCTTCTGCTGATAACCTCCTCTTCCATGTGTTCAACTCAGACATTTATAAACTGTTTGGGATATGTGTCATGTCAGGTATGGACTCTGGCTTTCAGTCATGCCTCTCTCCAATTCTGTATTCACAAAAGGCTTTCACACTAGTTCCATCATATCTTTGCTGCTTTATCACTGTCACCTCCTCATTCATCCATCATTCCGCCCATCATTTCTCCCACTCAACCAAATAAATATCCTGAACTTGCTCATGGCTCTGAATCGCTGAAGGTACTATTTTATCATCCTCAAATTTCTCTGTTGCTCAACTTCTCCATGTTTTTCAAGGTGCAACTCAAATGCTACTCAGTGAAGCTCCATTCCCAAACCAGCTACCACCATAGACAAAGATAGAAAACATTTCCTCTTTATTATCTTGGTATGCTGTATAGACTACAATTACAGCACTCCCTTCTTATATTTTGCTACAATTACGTATGAATTATGTATGTATTTCCAAATAGGAAAAGGAGTATGTCAATGCTGTTTATTGTCACTGTGCTTATTTAACTTCTATGCAGAGTACATCATGAGAAACGCTGGGCTGGAGGGAGCACAAGCTGGAATCAAGATTGCTGGGAGAAATATCAATAAGCTCAGATATGCAGATGACACCACTCTTATGGCAAAAAGTGAAGAAGAACTAAAGAGCCTCTTGATGAAAGTGAAAGCAGAGAGTGAAACAGTTGGCTTAAAGCTCAACATTCAGAAAACTAAGATCATGGCATCTGATCCCATCACTTCATGGCAAATAGATGGGGAAACGGTGGAAACAGTGTCAGACTTTATTTTCTTGGGTTCCAAAATCACTGCAGATGGTGACGGCAGCCATGAAATAAAAAGATGCTTGCTCCTTGGAAGAAAAGTTATGACCAACCTAGACAGCATGTTAGAAAACAGAGACATTCTTTGCCAACAAAGGTCTGTCTAGTCAATGCTATGGTTTTTCCAGGTGTCATGTATGGATGTGAGAGTAGGACTATAAAGAAAGCTGAGCGCTGAAGAATTGATGCTTTTGAACTGTGGTGTTGGAGAAGACTCTTGAGGGTCCCTTGGACTGCAAGGAGATCCAACCAGCCATGCTAAAGGAAATCAGTCCCGAATGTTCATTGGAAGGACTGATGTTGAAGGTGACACTCCAATACTTTGGCCACCTGATGCGAAGAACTGACTCACTGGAAAAGACCCTAATGCTGGGAAAGATTGAAGGCAGGAGGAGAAGGGGACAACAGAGGATGAGGTGGTTGGATGGCATCACCAACTCAATGGAAATGAGTTTGAGTAAACTCTAGGAGTTGGTGATGGACAGGGAGGCCTGGCATGCTACAGTCCATTGGGTTGCAAAGAGTCAGACACTACTGAGCGACTGAACTGAACTAAACTGATGTATATATTCTGTCCTTTCACTAAGACTTTGAAGCAATGAACCATGTATTATTAGTCTATATCTGTCCAGTTCCTTGAATGGTACTTCCATCATAGTAGATATTCAGTAAATATTTGTGGAATTAACTGAAGCAGCAAAGAAATTAAGTTATATTGATTGGACTTTTCTTGAGAAATGCATACTAACTTTTAATGATTATTTCAGTGTTGCTTGAAAATAATCTGTTTTGCTCACTGTCTCCATCAAAACAGATATGTTTGAGGCCATTAATCAAAATTCAAATAAAAATCCAAGGCTAATCTATCATTTTCTTAAGTAAGGAAGAGTCATGCTAGACATACATAATAACATTTGAGCAAAGCAAACTGCTGATATTATGTAGGTGTTTAGGGAAGAGTTTGTTTTGAGATGTGTTTGTTACTGAGGTAAGACTATGGTGTCAGTGTTAGAAACTGACACAAGTACTCTACAAATATTTACTGAATATCTACTATGATGGAGGCACTTTTGTGTTGGATACAAAAGTGCATTCTGTGTTGGTTACAGAAGAAGAATGGGTGGATGTCAGCCTTAGAGTTGTGTTCAGGTTATTGAGTCTGCCACAGATGTAGTGATTTCTTAGAACCATGGCTATGAAACAATTATTGACTAGACAGGTGTAAAGACATTTCAGTTGGATGTTTTTGTGATACAATAGATTGGTTTTTACTAGGAGTGTGAGGGGACTTTTTTTATATCCTCAGGTATTATGAGGATACTTGTATTCAGATTTCTTACCTTAGTTCATGATCTTTAGATTCTCTAATATACTCTAGGCTTACAAAATCATAGATACACATGCCTTGTTCCTACAACCAGTTAATTAGATACAGGAATATCATAATAAATGTCACAGTTTGGTGTTACACAGTTTTCCCTGGAGGGTTTATCTTTTGCTTAGAGGATAGATCAATGAAAATATTCATGCAAGGAACTCTGAATTGGGAGCAATCCATAAAGCTGCTTTCATTTCATTTGTTGTCGTTGTTGTTGTTTTGTTTTGTTCATAATAAGAAGCTCAAGAGCTGTAACATAGGAATTCATTGCTGAGTCAGCTGTTTTGAAAGTTCTTAAGAAGAAGTTCTTAAGAAGTGCAGAGAGCAGAAAGGATAAGTGCGCCCACACATATGAAACCTGTGTTAATTACTTTTTACATATTATCAGTTAATCTCCAAAACCACCAAGTAGGTGTTCTTATGTCCATTTCTATGGGGGGTGGGGGTGGGGGGGAAGGGAGCTTAAAGGGGTTAAATAAATTTTTTAACCTCATGAAGCTTGGAAGTGACAAAATTAGAAGTCGAATCCAGATTTCTATTTCAATAGCCAAAAAAATTTCTCCCTGTATCATACTGTGGCTCAGACAGTAAAGAATCTGCCTGCAATGTGGAAGACCCAGGTTCAATCCCTGGGTTAGGAAGATCCCCTGGAGAAGGGAGGGGCTAGCCACTTCAATATTCTTGCCTGGAGAATTCCACAGAGGGGCCTGGCAGACTACAGTCCATGGGGTCACAAACTGAGCCACTAACACTTACATAGCATACTTGCTGTCACAAAGAAAAGTTGAGTACCTCAGTTTCAAAGAAATTAGTCTGGAGACAGCATACAGTGGAAATTGGAAAAAAAATCTCTACCAGTCATCCTAACCTGGAACAGTTATGCTAAATGTATATTTCTCACTGGCTGTTGTTTTGTATTTTAATTATCACTCACAAAGCAAAAACTAAATATTCTTAAATTTAGAAAGTCACCCAATTTCCATATTCTAGCTATTCTCATACAAACATGTGCTGTGCAGAAAACCACCTTAGAAGAGAGTGTGGTATAATTAGGTTCCAGTGGGTGTATAGAAATGGTTACTTCAGCATATTCACATTTCAGAAAGGAGTCTATATGATTCAGTAGTCCATCTCTCTATCTACACCATGCATTTTTAAATGAGTGAAATAAACATACAAATCTCTATAAAACAAATCAAAATATGAAAAACACACATGTCTAGCTTACATTTATTGGGGTTTTCTATGGTCTTATGGGTTACTAAGCACTAACTTAAAACAAAAATAGGGTGATAAAAAGAGAAGAATGAGTTAATATTTTTTAAATGCATGCAAGGAAGTCCTATTCACTAACTTTGGACAGATAACAAATTCAACCATTTTAAATTATATTTAAGAACAAAGGTTTGGTTTTACTTTTAGTGATACAATTATAATTCAGATTGACTTTTTATATTTTTGATTGCAAAAAACAGAAGTGGACAGGATAAAACAAGTATACATAAACTGAAATCAAATTGGACTATCAGAAGCACCCTTTTCTTGAAACTAAGCCAATCAAGTAACTTCTTTTGTGAATATTAAAAAATATAGCATTGATTAATGGCCTTTAATGTGACCTTATAGAAGATTCACTATTTTCATCAAATTGTTTTGTATAGCTCTGTTGAATATACAGGTACCTTTAGAATTTCAACAAGTTTTATTGACAGTGAGTGACAAACATTGCACAGCATATTCAATATTAAATAAAAATTCTAGTTTGCTAAACTATTTTATTTATTTTTGAATAGGTAATAACATGTAGCACAGAACACAAAGAGTAAAAATTTCTCCTAAATCTGTCCTCCTGCACCCCAGTTCCCAATGAAGGGAACTAATATTAAATACTATGGTTCAAGAAAAGTCCTCTGAAATAAAGACTTGGATCTGTATATTGAGTATTGAGTGGCTCCACCTTTTATTCCCCCAAATCAATCTAGAACAGTTGACTGTGAGACATATCCTAGTGAAATCATTAAACTTTAAAAATGAAAGAACCCTTTGGGTTTCTAGACAAAAAAAATCAGAAGGAAAAGAAATTCAGGTTGGCATCAAATTTATTGTCATCAACAATCAAACCAAGAAAGGAATGCAAAACCCCATCAACTTCCTTCAACTTGAAGGAAGGGGTAAACATTTTATACAGGGCCAAGCTGTTCTTTGAAATTAACACTACCCAGGAGTCTTTCCTGGGAAATCTACTAACAGATGAATTTCACTTAACATAGAGATGATTAAGGAAACTAGACAAAGGACTAGTAATGAGGATTAAATATACAGTTGACCATTGACCATTGCAGATGTTAGGTGTGCAGATTATCTGATGTAATTTCACAGGCAGCTGTCCAAAGCCAGGTCCACATCCACAGATTCAACTATCCCTGGATATTCATATATTTAGTGGGAGAATTTTTTTTAAAAAGCCCATGTAAGAGGACCACAATTCAAATTGATTCAAGAGTCAGCTATTCTTAATTGTAGATCTAAACTATAATAAGTGAGAATGAAAGAGAAAAATTATTATATAAATATTCTTTGCTCTGTCAAAGTAACATACAAAACAAAACATAAAAAAAATTTTTGAGAGATAAAAATGTGAGAAAAAGAGAAAAGAGTATATTCTCATTGAATGCTGCAAAGTAATAAGTTGAAACAAAAGGAAATTATCTGAAGTTGACAATATAGCTGACATCCTACCAAGGAGGAAAGGGACTAAGAGTGTTAAATAAAAGCATTAAGATAAGGTAATAATTATTTTTAATATATGTCTTCTTAAACCCAAGAAAACATAAAAGAAAAAGTTTAATTAAAAAGCAAAGAAAATAGACGATTTAATGAAATTCATGCAGGCTGGATGAAGCACAAACTGTTACCAAGATTACCATGAGAAATATCAATAACCTCAGATACGCAGATGATACCACCCTTATGGCAGAAAGCAAAGAACTAACGAGCCTCTTGATGAAAATGAAAGAGGAGAATGAAAAAGTTGGTTTAAAACTCAACATTCAGAAAACTAAGATCATTACATCCAGTCCCATCACTTCATGGCATATAGATGGGGAAACAATGGAAACAGTGAGAGATTTTATTTTTCTGGGCTCCAAAATAACTGCAGATGGTGATTGCAGTCATGAAATTAAAAGACACTTGCTCCTTGGAAGAAAAGCTATGACCAACTTAGACAGCATATTAAAAAGCAGAGACATTGCTTTGCCAACAAAGGTCCATCAAAAACAAAAACCAAGGCTATGGTTTTTCCAGTAGTCATGTATGGATGTGAGAGTTGGACTATAGGAAAGCTGAGCACAGAACTGATGCTTTTGAACTGTGGTGTTGGAGAAGACTCTTGAGAATCTCTTGGACTGCAAGGAGATCAAATCAGTCAATTCTGAAGGAAATCAGTCCTGAATATTCATTGGAAGGTCTGATGCTGAAGCTAACACTCCAATACTTTGGCCACCTGATATGAAGAACTGGAAAAGACCCTGATGCTGAGAAAGACTGAAGGCAGGAAGAGAAGGGGATGACAGAGGATGAGATGGTTGGATGGTATAACCAACTCGATGGGCATGAGTTTGAGCAAGCTCCCAGTGTTGATGATGGACAGGGAAGCCTGGAGTGCTGCAGTCCATGGGGTCTCAAAGAGTTGGGCATGACTGAGCAACTGAACTGAACTGAATGAAAGTCATATAGTAAACATAGTTTGATGTTACAATTCATCATATCAATAAATGTAGATAGGCTCAACTTACCTATTTTAAAAAAAAAAAAAACTTTAGGTCAGCTTACAGATCAAAACCAGAAGAAGGAATATTCTTCAAGCCACCTAATTTTATTCCTTCCTAAAGTCATTGTCATTGTCCTGTGTTTTCTGGTGCTGAGCATTTGTCAATATTGAATTTGTTTATACTATAAATTGCTAAATATATTTTTAATCCCTCAAATCTTACTGCTTCAAATTCAGTTCTTCTAAAGAATGTAGCATTGGATATTTATGAGAGAAAAAAAGGAGCAAGTGTTGGGCTTTGAGGGGAAAAAATACAGTGTATAATGCATTTTATTCTTAAATGCTAAGTGTTTCCAGGCTTTCTCTTTCCATTTCTTATGGACTTGCATCATATTTTTTAAGATTATGTGTAAAAGATTAAAGGTAAATAAACAAACATGTCAGGAAAAGGTATTTATCTATGAAAATTATTTTAATGTGCTTTCATTTCCTTGCTGTGTAATCACAGGCAAATCACTAATTTTGGTCTCTTCTAGAATTCTGCATCCTTCCTACATTGCAGATAATGAAAATTAAGCTATTTTGAAAGCCAGTTGATAACAAGTATATAGCACTGCTGCTCACAATCATATCTTACAAAATTTTCACTGACTTTTAGATTAAATAATATTACCATATGGAAAAATCAGAACATATAGATAGGGAAAAAACAATAATTAAATCAGTCATTCTACCACAACACTGTTGCAGATATTTCTATGTATAACCATCTGTATTTACTCTCTCATCATCCTGGAAAAGAAATCTGTCCAACAGCCACCAAGACTGCATGCAGCCTGCTGCCCCTTCTCCATCTCTTTGATTTGTAAATGGAGATGAAAAATGGGGCTGGGAAGGACTTGAATCTGGGAGGGAAAAATCAGAGCAAAGGCTCTGGTTGTGTCATAGGCACTATTACCTGTGTATGGAGAAGGAAATGGTAGCCCATTCTTCCTGGAGAATTCCATGGACAGAGGTGCCTAGTGGGCTACAGTCCATGAAGTCACAAAGAGTCAGACATGACTGAGTGACTTTCACTTCCACTTCACCTTTAGTGTAGCTCTTACTGGGCAACAAGGTTAAATGCCAAAATAAAGTGTTCTTTCACAAATTATAATCTACTTGGACTTTTAATAGGGACTCATTTGTAACCCCCTAGGTTTCTATTTATATCATAGAATCAGAGACAATATATTTCTCTAAAATATTGATGTAAATGATTTTTCAAATTATGGATATATTCAATGCAAAAAATTAGATGACACAGAAACATACAAAGGGAAATTAAAACTCCCCATTTATGACCCCACACTGCCACCATATTTTACATCAACAAATCATTTTGATGTGTTGTTAGTGACCAATAAAGCTTACCTTCAACTGCAAGTATCAGCACATTGCCTAGAGAGGAAATGGACCATTAACCTATCAATGTGTCTCCTCACTCCTCTCCTTAGTAAAGTCAACTAGGATTAGTCCTTAACCACAATTAACTTTTTAATAATTTTATTTATTTATAATTAAGACTGTGCTGGGTCTTCCTTGCTGTGTGCATTTTTCTCTAGTTGCAACAAGTAGGGTCTACTTTCCAGTTGCAATGTGAGGGCTTCTCACTCTGGTGGCTTCTCTTGGGTTGCTGAGCATGGGCTCTAGGGTTGCAGTAGCTGTGGCACACAGGCTTAGTTATTCCATGGCATGTGGGGTCTTTCTGGCCCAGGAATCAAACCCATGTCTCCTGCATTGACAGATGGATTCTTTACCACTGAGCCACTTGGGAAGCCCCTTAATGACAATTATAGTGTATCATGGCTGAGTAGTAAGTATTAAATGTCTAAGTGCTAATTGTTCCAGCTAACTGGAACAGTGATAAATAACTGACCAGTGATAAAAATTAATCTGGTTACTGAACATCCTTCTCTCACAATTATAACAACTTCCTTATCTCCACATACTGATATTTATTTGAATTGGACCAGATGATCCTTGAGTTTCCTTCCAGTACAAAGATGTGGGTGACAAATCTCTGAAAAATAATATAAAAAGAAACTAAGACATGTACTGTAAGTTAGTTTTTAGTGAGATTTTTATTAGTTATCAGAAAATCAATTCAAGCCTTCCCATCTAATGTGTTTTGACATTTATTCTTTTGATATAAAGTTAGTTACCATGCAAAAGCAGATTCTTAATAATTGATGTTGTTTACTTTGAATGTGATTACTCATAGAAGGCTGGAGAAATGAATCAATACTTGCTTAGCTTCTCCAAAATAAATCAGAGTTAATTGTTAAAGTAATGCATGTTAATTTAGCCTGTAAAATTAATTTCCCAGCACCTTCTTATGCTACAAGAGTCTTAATTAAGGAATAACTAATGTTACTTTCCCTTATTACAGGTATTGCTGGGCCATACCAGAGCTGTATGTATGTGATTTGATGTATGTGATTTAAAGAACACCAGAGAAAATCTACAAAATATTAGTTATACTGTGCATTTGAAAGTGACTTCAGTTTGTAGAGTGATTCTATTTTCTTTCTTCAAACTGTGTTCTGTTCTTCAAGATGCAATGTGGGCCTCCTATGAAGCTGTGTGGAGTCCCAGTTCTGTGTGGAGTCCCTTCAGAGTGTTCAGTCCCAAGTTTCACAATTTTAGGAGGTTCACTGACACTCTTTTTCCGAAAGAGAAAAGGGAGTGATGAAGTCTATGGAAATTACAATAAAAGGAAAGTCTGAAGAAATAGGGAATATTTAATCTAATAAAAGATAAAGGGATTGATACCTGTATATGTATAGCTGAGTCCCTTCACTGCTCACCTGAAGCTATCACCTTGTTAATTAGCTATACCCCAATACAAAATATAAGTTTAAAAAAAAGATGAAGGGATATAATAATGAGAACATCCTCTCCTGTTTGAATGTACGTTACACGGTAGAGGGCTTTATTTTGCATCTTATTTAGATGGCAGAATTAGCACTGGTGAGTGATAATTACAAAGAGGTATATAAAGATTTAACATAAGAAACTTTTGATAATAGAAAGGGCTCCCTTACCCACGACTGAGCTTCCCAGAATAAACATCCCATGAAGGAACACTTCCGAGGGGCAGGGGCTGATGCTGAAGGACAGTTCTCTAAGGCTCACAGTCTCAGTGTTTCAAGTGTACCAAACATGGGGAAGCCACTCCTTCTTAGTCCAGCCCACACTTTGACTCTTGTTATCCACATTAAATGGACATTTTAAAACTCCAAAAGACAGGGGCTTGTTGAAAGTCCTCACAGTCCCCCATTACATGTCAAGTCATGCTTAAGAATTAGTCATTGCTAGTCTATGTTGTTGGAGAACTCAATGGCACCCCACTCCAGTACTCTTGCCTGGAAAATCCCATGGACGGAGGAGCCTGGTAGGCTGCAGTCCATGGGGTCGCGAAGAGTCGGACACGACTGAGCGACCTCACTTTCACTTTTCACTTTCCTGCATTGGAGAAGGAAATGGCAACCCACTCCAGTGTTCTTGCCTGGAGAATCCCAGGGACGGGGAGCCTGGTGGGCTGCCATCTATGGGGTCGCACAGAGTCGGACATGACTGAAGCGACTTAGCAGCAGCAGCAGTCTATGTTGTTGTTCGGTCACTAGGTCATTTCTGATGCTTTGAGACCCAGTGGACTACAGCAGGCCAGGCTTCTTTGTCCTTCACCTTCTTTGGGAGTTTGTTCAAACTCCTGTCCATCGAGTCAGTGATGCTATCTAACCATCTCGTCTGCTGCCTCCCCCTTCTCCTCCTGCCCTCAATATTTCCTAGCATCAGGGTCTTTCCCAATGAATCATCTCTTTGCACCAGGTGGTCAAAGTATTGAATAGAGATGGCCATTGCTGGGGTACAGGCCAGGTTGTTGAAGAGAAAGCGTGAGACCAAGGGCATCATTCCCACTTTCCAAAGTCTACAGAGAGCACTGCAGTTTATGTACAAGCGGTTGTACTCTGTCCATCCACCTGGTCTAGCACTTAACACATAATATTTAGTTAGTTTGTACAACATGATATGAGCTCCTTATGACCAGATACTCTATTCTATTTATCTTTATAACACCATAGCTTATCCGAGTGTTGGCATTTATTAGATACTCAGTATGTGCTTAATGGAGGAATAAATATATTCCATTCCAAGTAAGCATTGCCTCAGTGCAGACACTATATCAACGGTAAAGCATACAGAATTAAAATAAGGTTCAGTCCTTGCCCTTAAGGAGTACTAAAAAAAAAAAAGTCAGCAGAATAAATACATGAGTGAATGAGAGCACTGTATTGGATAGGGTTTTGCCTTTTAAGATTTCTTTCAACTCTAAGAGTATTCCTTTCCTCAATTAAAACAGCTTAAATGTAAGAGCAGGAAAAGTAGTCATACTATATTAGGATTTTCCTAGGTTTTTAATCTACTGTGGGTAACAGCTCAGTTCAGTTCACTTGCTCAGTCATGTCTGACTCTTTGCAACCCTATGGACTGCAGCACGCCAGGCTTCCCTGTCCATCACCAACTCCCAGAGCTCATTCAAACTCATGTCCATCACATTGGTGATGCCATCCAACCATCTCATCCTCTCTCGTCCACTTCTCCTCCCGCCTTTAATCATTTCTAGGATCAGGGTTTTTTCAAATGAGTCAGTTCTTCCTATCAGGTGGCCAAAATATTAGAATTTCAGTTTTAGTATCAGTCTTTCCAATGAATATTCAAGACTGATCTCCTTGCAGTCCAAGGGACTCTCAGGAGTCTTCTCCAACACCACAGTTCAAAAGCATCAATTCTTCAGTGCTCAGCTTTCTTTATAGTCCAATTCTCACACCCATACATGACTACTGAAAAAACTGTAGCTTTGACTAGATGGACCTTTGTTGGCAAAGCAATGTCTCTGATTTTTAGTATGCTAATAGGTTGGTCATAGCTTTTCTTTCAAGGAGTAAACATCTTTTAATTACATGGCTGCAGTCACCATCTGCAGTGATTTTGTAGCCCCCCAAAATAAAGTCTGTCACTGTTTCCACTGTTTCCCCATCTATTTGCCGTGAAGTGATGGGACCAGATGCCATGATCTTTGTTTTCTGAATGTTGAGTTTTAAGCCAACTTTTTCACTCTCTCTTTCACTTTCATCAAGAGGCTCTTTAGTTCTTCTTCACATTCTGCCATAAGATTGGTATCATCTGCATATCTGAGGTTATTGATATTTCTCCCAGCAGTCTTGATTCCAGCTTGTGCTTCATTCAGCCCAGTGTTTTGCATGATGTACACTTCATAGAAGTTAAATAAGCAGGGTGACAATATACAGCCTTGACGTACTCCTTTCCTGATTTTGAACCAGTCTGTTGTTCCATGTCCAGTTCTATCTGTTGCTTCATGACCTGCATACAGATTTCTCAAGAGGCAGGTCAGGTGGTCTGGTATTCCCAGTCTTGAAGAATTTTCCAGTTTGTTGTGGTCCACGTAGTCAAAGGCTTTGGCATAGTCAATAAAGCAGAAGTAGATGTTTTTCGGGAACTCTCTTGCTTTTTCAATGATCCAGCAGATGTTCACAATTTGATCTCTGGTTCCTCTGCCTTTTCTAAATCCAGCTTGAGCATCTGGAAGTTCACAGTTCATGTATTGTTGAAGCCTGGCTTAGAGAATTTTGAGCATTACTTTGCTAGCATGTGAGATGAAAGCAATTGTGCGGTAGTTTAAGCATTCTTTGGCATTGCCTTTCTTAGGGATTGGAATGAAAACTGACCTTTTCCAGTCCAGGCCACTGCTGAGTTTTCTAAACTTGCTGGCATATTGAGTGCAGCACTTTCATAGCATCATCTTTTAGGATTTGAAATAGCTCAACTGGAACTCCATCACCTCCACTAGCTTTGTTTATAGTGATGCTTCCTGAGGCCCACTTGACTTCACATTCCAGGATGTCTAGCTCTACGTGAGTGATCACACCATTCTGGTTATCTGGGTCATGAAGATCTTTTTTGTAGAGTTCTTCTGTGTATTCTTGCCACCTCTTCTTAATATCTTCTGCTTCTGTTAGGTCCATACCATTTCTGTTCTTTATCATGCCCATCTTTGCATGAAATATTCCCTTGGTGTCTCTAATTTTCTTGAAGTACTCTCTAGTCTTTTCCAGTCTATCATTTTCCTCTGTTTCTTTGCATTGATCACTGAGGAAGTCTTTCTTTTCTCTCCTTGCTATTCTTTGGAAGTCTGCATTCAAAAAGGGTATATCTTTCCTTTTCTCCTGCCTTTCATTTCTCTTCTTTTCTCAGCTATTTGTAAGGCCTCATCAGACAATAATTTTGCTTTTTTGCATTTCTTTTTCTTGGGCATGGTCTTGATCACTGCCCCTTGTACAATGTCACGAACCTCTGTCCACAGTTCTTCAGGCACTCTATCAGATCTAATCCCTTGAATCTATTTGTCACTTCAACTGTATAATCATAAGGGATTTGATTTAGGTCATACCTGAATGGTTTAGGGGTTTTCTGTACTTTCTTCTAGCTCAGCTTCTAGCAAATCAAATAATTTGAGAAGTCAATTTACAGTTAAAGAAATGGGAAACAGAAGGTCTTGGTAGAAATTTGTGTTAAAGCCATATAAAATTTCAGTTTTCTCATATGATGAAAAACACTTTCCAGTTCTAGAATTCAAAGTGTTTTGTAATTTTCTCTATATACTAATTGAAGAATTCAAAATATTATGTATATATTAAAAATAACAAATACCATCAAAATGTTCACTCTCCATTTAATTTATATTAACATGAAATTCACTTATTTATAATTCAGTTACTTTCATTTTTCCTGTTTTACAGAGGATGCAACAGGACCTAGAGTTAAGGTGTTTGCCCCTAGACCATGAAATAGCAAGTAGCACACCTCGGCAGTTGAGCACTGGAGTTTATGTTCATAACCATTTCACTATATTACCTCTCATAAATAATATTCTTCTGTAGCATGGTATGAATCTTATTTATTACATCACATTAAGATTCTTTTTACCAGCTATTGCATAAAGCAGAATCAGTGATCCATGATTAGTCTTGCTTCTGATGCAGTCATGATCAAAGATAAGCCTAGGCTTTGAGAGGAAGTATACAAAGCAATAAAACAGAGCCCATTAGCAGGAAAATAATGGTCATTATTTTAATTCCTTACTTTATTATTATACAAACCGAGACAGTCACTACTGTCTCTGTCCCATTCCCCACCCCTGTCCTTTTGGACACAGTTATATAAAGTAATAACTGATTATTCAAACAAATAACAATGTATTACTCTACATATTCACACACAAACACAAAACCCTGCAAGTCAACTGTTTTGCCAAACCATTTTTATACACTGGGGGTTAAGGTGCTTGCTCTGAAAAGCAAGGTACATTTAATTTGGGGATTGAGAGATCTTTTTCCCCACTCAGTTTCACATATATTCTGTTTTTCACTTTGTGCTCTAAATAGTTAGTTAATTGGGACTATTTAACAGATTGCCTACGTGGCTGCTGAGAGTAATTGTATCTTAACAACAACTGAAGGAGTTTTTACTTAATTTGCAAGCAGTTTGGTTGAGAATGACCTTGCCCCCTACAGTTGGATTCAAAGAGTTAGGCAGAAGCTAAAGTGCTCCTGACTGCAGGAGGTGAAACTCATTCATATTCTTCTGTAAACAAATTAACAGTGAGTTGCCAGTGTATTTTCATCCTCCCCAATCACCTTAGCAACGAGGATATAGGAACAGCATGGACTTTCCTCAGAACGTGCAGTTTTTCCTAGCGCAAGAAGACAGCAACAAATGGGACTGGCAAAATTCCCAATTTATTTTAATCCTCAAAATGAGTGTCAGAATTTCCATGAAACATAGATTCCAATGTAAGAAGAAAGGGCTCAACTTCTCTTGTATATGCAATAATTAGTTATTTCTCAGTAGGACTACACTTATTTATTTTTAAAAATTTTCCTGACATAGTTTGACCAAGTTCAAATTAATTTCAGTCCAGAAAGAAAAGGAAAACATATTTCCAAGTAAGTAGGCTAGGCTCATTTGAATGGCAGGCCACTGATGGTAGTTACATTATATTCTTCTATGTTTGAGGAATATGAGCTCTAGAAAGTGGAGAAAGATAAAACCATATGGGAGTTATGAAGTCTACTGGAGTCCTTGGGGTCAGACAGAATCTGGGACAGGACAAACCCTGCCAGACAATTGAAGTCAGTACCTGTAGGTAATGAGCCAGAGAGCTTTGTTTAGTGTGCTTTCCCAACCACTCTCACCCTTCCCACATGGGAAGGTGAGAAATCTGTTCATTTGTGGATTTCTTACAGTTTTGATTGTTGCTGATCTTCTCTTGAGACAAAGAACCAGTAAAACTAAAGCACAAATGTACTTAGGAACTATGCCATAGGACCTCAACCACCTAACCTCTCTACCTTCACTCTTTGGTATTTATCTTCATTCTTGATCCCTGAAAGATTAGTTCCTCAAGCAAACGTTCCACACAGTTCAAAAATCAGTAGTAAGAATTTTATGTCTACAGTTAGCAGATGGTTTGTCCCAATATCCAAAGTTTAAAAAATAAAGAACCAGTCTGTTGTTTCATGTCCAGTTCTAACTGTTGCTTCCTGACATGCATACAGATTTCTCAAGAGGCAGGTCAGATGGTCTCTTATTCCCATCACTTGAAGAATTTCCCACAGTTGGCTGTGATCCACACAGTCAAAGGCTTTGGCATAATCAATAAAGCAGAAATAGATGTTTTTTGGGGACTCTTTTCCTTTTTTGATGATCCAGCAGATGTTGGCAATTTGATCTCTGGTTCCTCTGCCTTTTCTAAATCCAGCTTGAACATCTGGAAGTTCACAGTTCATGCCTTGTTGAATCCTGGCTTGGAGAATTTTGAGCATTACTTTACTAGTGTGTGAGATAAGTGCAATTGTGCTGTAGTTTGAGCATTCTTTGGCATTGCCTTTCTTAGGGATTGGGATGAAAACTGACCTTTTCCAGTCCTGTGGCCACTGCTGAGTTTTCCAAATTTGCTGGCATACTGAGTGCAGCCCTTTCACAGCATTATCTTTCAGGATTTGGAATAGCTCAACTGGAATTCCATCACCTCCACTAGCTTTGTTCCTAGTAATGTTTCCTAAGGCCCCCTTGACTTCATATTCCAGGATGTCTGGCTCTAGGTAAGTGATCACACCATTGAGATTATCTGGGTCATGAAGATCTTTTTTGTAGAGTTCTGTGTATTCTTGCCACATCTTCTTAACATCTTCTGCTTCTGTTAGGTCCATACCATTTCTGTTCTTTATCGTACCCATGTTTGCATGAAATGTTCCCTTGGTATCTCTGATTTTCTTGAAGAGATCTCTAGTCTTTCCCATCCTGTTGTTTTCTGAGAGAGAGGCATGAATGTAACTGTTGTAGATGCATGTGGATCTGGGCCACGTGCTGTTTGTGTATGTGTGCTCACTCCTGTCAGAGTCCTTGAGACCCCGTGGACTGTATCCCTCTAGGCTTCTCTGTCCATGGTATTTCCCAGACAAGAATACTGGAGTGGGTTGCTATTTCCTACTCCAGGGAATCTTTCTGACCCAGGAATTCAAACTGTATCTTTTGCATCTCCTGCATTGGCAGGCAGATTCTTTACCACTGCACCACCTGGGTAGCTAGGGCCACCTGCTAAAGCAGGTTATTTGTGCCGCCCAGCCCTGCATGTGCAGAATCCTGGATGGACATTCTAATGAGTGCTGCTCATGATGGAATATTGCAGGACTCTTACTCCTATGATTTTTGAGTTCAAGAAAACCCAGCTTGGATTTCCCTGGTGGCTCAGTGGATAAGAATCTGCCTGCTATGCAGGGGCATGAGCTCTATCTCTGGTCTGGGGAGACCCCACACGCCTCGGGGCAACTAAGACTGTGTGCCACAACCACCAAGCCTGTGCTCTAGAGCCCATGAGCTGCAACTGCTGAGCCTGTGTGCTGCAACTACTGTAGCCCGTGCACCTACAGCCTATGTTCCACAACAAGAAAAGCTGCAGCAATGAGAAGGCTGTGCACTGCAATGAAGAAGAGCCCTCACACCGCAACTAGAGAAAGCCCACATGCAGTAACGAAGACCCAGCTCAGCCAAAACACAAAGTCTGTTTAAAATAGAAAGACCAGCTTATCATGGACAGCCCTTTTATAAATGATGGACCATGTGGTCATGTGATAGTCCATGGTCAGAGAGCCTAATTCTATCAGACCCAGTAGTAAGCCTGAAGATGTTTTGAGAAGATTGGTAATTCTCTCCTGCAAATAGCATGATCTTATTCCAGAATGCTGATGGACTTCATTGTGATTTTTCTAGTGGAGCTTACCAGAAATTCCACATGACATTGTTTCCCATCGCAGCTACCTTTATGTCTTTAGAGTAGCACTGATCTCTGCCTTTCTTCCTGAGCTTGTTATCTTTGTTAACTTACAGTATTGGCAGATGTGGGCAATTTCAGCAGCTTTCACTTGACCTTCCCAATTAAATAACTGTTATTCCACAGGTCTAGTATGAGGGTTCTTACAATTCCTTTGTGCATCCATTCCAATTATATAATTGGGGAACTGGTGACATCACCCATAGGTGGGTGTATAGAAAAAGGGACCTACTGTAAGCCAGACCTGTGATAGGAATCCACTTATTACTTGGCTCCTCTATGCCCCTACTCTAACATAGGAGCTGTAATGGTACTTGAGGTCCCTCGGTATTGTTAACTCAAACCTCATGTTCAAAAATCATTACAATGTCTGGATTTTCTCTTTCTCATAGTATAAGTTTACCCACTTAAAGCATCATGTCCTTTTGAGAAAGAACCAGAAGAATCATCACCATGTCTACTTGCAGTAGCAATTCAGGGCACTTCCTTATGGGGACCCAGCCTCTACTTTCACCAATGACTTCTGGGTCAGAAAACTGGCTGAGTTTGAAAATGGCAGATAAATAGGAACTTATGTTAGGACAGGGTCCTCAAGCTCCTGATCATTTAACTTTGATTTCTTTAGATTGTATACATTGAATAGTTTCTGTTGGCCCATCCCTGTTGGCTTAGATGGTAAAGATTCTGCCTGCCTCCTCAGGAAACCTGGGTTCGATCCCTGGGTCAGGATGACCCCATGGAGGAGGGCATGACAACCCACTCCAGTATTCTTGCCTAGAGAATCCCCATGGACAGAGGAGCCTGGCAGGCTACAGTCCATGGGGTTGCAAAACGTCTCACATGACTGAATGACTAAGCACAGCACAGCACTAGTTACAAACGTTTCATTAACCATCTCCACAGTTTTTTAATCAAGCCCCCTGGTGCCACTCCATCATGATGATTATACCCACATTGTTTCTTTTTTTTTTCCCCCACATTGTTTCTAACTCTTAAATGCCACCACCTGTTTTTTTATCTTCTGGTCCTATCAACCCTATTGCTCTGAGGAAACCTACCACTGATCTTTTCCTGAAGGACACTAAGTTACTCAGTGATGCTGGGGTTCCTCTCACTGTTGCATTTCTTATCATATTGGTAAATAGTGTGTTCTCTGGCCCCTCCCACAGACCTTAGTCAGCTGGTAAACATTTGGACCTTATATAACATATCCATTCCTCTGCACTCACTTCTCTAAGCCTTTTGATCTTTCTACTGCTTGCATGGCAGTTTGGAATTTCTAGCTTAATTAGTAAGGGTCATCCCTTTTTCCAGGTTTCTAAAAGCCTAAAAGCCTCCTGGCACTGATTCCCAGGGTCCTTGCCAGCATATGATGTCCTGTGTCACATCCAAGTCAATACTATACCCACCAGTTCCTGATAGTATGTTTCCTAAGTCCTACGATACTCTCTTTCCTCCCTTAACAAGCTCAGCACTTCCCAGACCAGATCATCTTGTCTCTTGACTGTAGTTTTTGTTGTCTGGTGGCCAAGAGAAAAGGTGTAGATAGATTGGAAGGGAGGAAGCTGCATTATTTCTTTGCAAAACAATGACTTTCGAATTGTTTCTCAAGCAAAGTGAAAGTGAAATCGCTCAGTCATGTCCAACTCTTAGTCATGAATGGAGATGACCGCATGGACTGCAGCCCACCAGGGTCCTCCATCCATGGGGTTTTCCAGGCAAGAGTACTGGAGCGGGTTGCCACTGCCTTCTCTGTCTCAATCATGAAGCTGTCATAATTACTGGGCAAGGGAAATTTTGATGACACATTTAGGGGCATATTAAAAGATAAAATTGATATCACTGTTAGAACATGTGAAGATGATCTTTCCTAGGAACTAAAATTAAAATTTTTACAAGAAGCCAAAATCCTCAAGCAATATAATCATACCAATATCGTAAAACTCATAAAAGTTAGCACACAAATACAGTCTATCTACAAAATTAAGGGACTTGTTCCAGGATGTGATTTCCTCACCTTTCTGAGAAAGAAGGATGACCTAAAACAGTTAGTGAAATTTTTATTAGATGCTGCTTCTGGATGGCAAATCTCAGGTAAAAATTGTATACACCAGGACCTTGCTGCAAGAAACTGTCTGGAGGTGAAACTAATGTTCTGAAAACCAGTGACTGGAATGTCTCATCAAGAGGATGGTGGTGTGCATTCATCTTCTGATTTAAAGCAGACTCCCATTAAATGGACAGTACCAGAAGCTCTCAATTATGGGAGATATCGTTCTGAGAGTGATGCATGGAGCTTTGGCATCCTCCTCTTGGAGACCTTCAGCTTAGGGATCTGTCCACACCCTTTTTGCCACCAGAGGAGATTTTATCCATCTTTCCAGATTTAAATGAGTCACCGCCTTTTTCTTTGCCTGAAGATTTTGACTTATTTTTTTCCTTGTCTTTCTCATTTGGATAAGGAGACTCACATGAACTTTCACTTTTGTGTTTTGAAACCCCCATTGTTCCATTTTCCTCTTTCCGCCTCTTGGTTAAGTCCAGTGGCACTTCTCGGTCACTGTTTAAGTGATCCCTTTTCCGCTCTTTCTTGTCCTTTTCATCCTTTTTTTCTCTTTCTCTGGATCTTTCCCTTGACTTGTCCAAATCTTTCTTGTCCATTTCTCTCTTGGACAGTGGTGGAGGAGTATGATTAATGTAGAGCTTTGCTGAAGACTCTTTGAGTTCGATGAGACTGTCCTGTAGAAAATGAATGGAGATGGCAGGTGAACTGGCATAGTTCTCAGAACCCAGAGGAACTTTGGGAAGTACGGCTGTAACCTTTACTGTTGAGGAATGTGATGGAGAAGGATGGATATCAATTTTGCGACGTTTCTGTTCCCTTTCAGGCTCTGCAATATCTGATCGGGGAACAGGTGACTTCAAGAACCCAGAAACTGGTGTTTTCTCTCCTCCTTTAACATTTTCCTTTGATTTCATTTCCTTTGCTGTATCTCGTTCTCTGGACAGCTCCTTCTCTCTTTCCTTTTCTTGAGTTGACTTTGATTCTACATTTGGGACAGTGGTCTTGAATTTCTCATCTTTAGCTTTTTCTTCCTTCTTGAATTTTTCTTTCTCTTTGTCAGATTTAGGTGTTCTTTCCTTCATCTCTCTTGCTTTTTCATCTTTATTTGGCCGTTCTTCCTTTGGTTTTTCTTTACCATCTTTACCAAGTACTCGGGCCTCTGGAGTAGTAGTTGGAGTCTTTTCTTTTTTCTCTTTTTCTTTCTCTTTTCCTTTTTCTTTGTCATTTTCTTTAACAGTTTTGCTGCTGTTAGAACCACTATTTCCATTATTTGAATTCCCTTTTGGTGTGGCACTAGAAGCTTTATTAACAGCTTTCACACCACACTGAGATCTCTCCCTTGATTTATCAGTGTCCTCGGCACTGCTTTCGTCCAACTTAGATACACTTCCGATCGACGATGAAGAAGGCCCAGCACCAGGCCCATTTTGTACACTGGCAACTGCATTCCTTGGAGGGGGGTCTTTGTGATGAAACTCATTTTCAGGTATCATGTATGGCTTTCTACTTTTCAACTGCCCAGAGTAGCCCATAGCCAATGCATATAGATCTGGCCTCTTCTCTTTTTCCTCTTGGCAGATTTTATGCACTCTTCTTTCCAAAGCTTGACCCAGATTCAAAACTTTTGGGTACCAAGGAAGTATTTTTGTTAGCACAATCAAGATATTCCTGATGTGCGTATATTCGCCTGTTTCAAGGCAATGTACCGATGCCTTGGTCAGTTTGTAGTGCCATTTATGTACAACGTGTCGAAAATTTTCATAGTCTAATTGATCAGCTTTATTTCCACCATCAAATCCAGTTGCTCGTAATATAGTAAGGAATCCTGGATAATTTCCACATTCCTTTTCATACGTGGCTCTATCACTGTGCCACTTGGTCACAGTCTCTAACATGCAGCAAAGGAATCTCCCATATCGACTAGCTTCATTTTCAGTACAGCTTGAGACTGTGTAAATTATATCAGAGAAAACTCGATCATAGCAAAGAAGTGTGGAAAAATTTGGAGTTTTCTGTTGGTGTACCAATTCAACAAAACGAGCACAGTAAACAGCATCAATTGCTGAAAAAATACATCGAGGAAATATACACAGCTGTAGAAATTTTGTGATGGTCTCATTTTTGGTAGATTTTGCTAAAAGCCAGTTGTCCTTTTCCAGTTTCAGTCTCTGCAGAACTCGCTGTACATGTTCCATCTGTTTCTTTTCTTCTTCGAGAAGCTTGTCCTGAAGGGCAGTACATCGCTCCTTCTCTTTTTTCTTTTTATTTGGAGGCATTTCCTGGTTATCATCAATTGCTTTCATCTGGATTTTAAGTTTATTGACTTCCCGTTCATAGCTGGTATGTGGAGCTGCAAGGTCATACATTGTCAATGACCAGAATGTGGCATAGAATTGAGGACTGATGTCATCCCAGACTTTGGAAACGTGTAAGGAAACCACTGCTGCATGAACAGGAGCCATTACCATTTCACATGATGTGATGTACTTATGAACTTTATGCTGCTGTTTACTTCCCTTCTCTGATTTTTTAAGTTCGTCATACTTTGACAAAATACGGTGTGCATACTTTGGCCTAGACAGGAAAAATGCTGCATCGTGAGGTGTGTGAAATTCATTACACAGCACATCAATTGAAGGCACTTGCTTTATATAATCTTCTGTGCTTAGATTAGATGCTAAAAACCCACCAAACTGTACCAGGGTATCATGACACTGATCATAGAGTTTTCCCACAAGTTTCAAATGTTTCTCTCCACTTTCCTGAAAGATTATCCCATTCCTCTGCTGAGCCATAAGCAAGCAGAGAGGAAGAGCAAGAGCATGGTCTAATAGTGCATCCTTTAATCTCTGGGAGGATTTTTTAGTGTTTCTTATCTGGCCAAAATAACCACCTTCAGCTTTTAGTTGTTCTCCACCAGTCATGGCTTCTAGTTGCTCCATTGTCATTTCTTCTGTAATTTCTATTCCTGCCATTTTTTGTACCACTTCTTTCAGTATAAGCAGGTCAAAACTTTTGCCTGCCTTTAGCTGATTAGCCACATACTGAAGAAGACCAGCAAGATCAATTGGATATTTACGAAAAACTGCACCACAGAAACTAGCCAGACTCTGAAGCCAACTTGAGATGGTTGTGTCGTCATGTTTCATTTTCTCCTTTTCTGGATTAGCTAAAGCTTCAATGATACAATAGGCCAAGATGTCATAATTCAACGAAGTGAGGTATTTCAATGAATCTACTACAGGTGCTATCAAGTTATCATACTTCTGTATTTGTGACAAGATATAATCAAACAAAATGGTTGGATTGCTGTGGCTCAGCTTCCCAATTTGTCTTCCAGAAGGCTTCACATTTTCCTTGGTTAGACGCTTCATGATATATTTGGCTCTGTCTATTGTTTGAGCTTTAACTTTTACTAAAAGTGGATGACTGTTGTAAGTTTCATTCTTCCACTGGCCATACAGACGATATCTATGCTGATATGGAAATGTTTTAAACATCCCCCATAGTTCCTCAGACATACAAGCATTGCAGTCCATCAAAGAAAGAGATGGAAGTAATACCTGGTCAGTAATGCTAAGCAAACAGCTAAGGATAACTTCCGTTTTCTCTTTATCTTCTTGTTTGCGTCCATCAGACTGAAACTCCTTCATAAATGACTTGCCTATCCGCACCACTTTAGCAAATAAAATGGGATCGTGAGAAAGGTGGGGACCAAGGTAACAGAACATATTGAAGACGTCTCTCCTCAAATCTTCAAAGCTCTCTGCTTGTTTTGGCGCTCTCTTATTTTGCAAAGCACTAACAGGTGAGCCTTTAGCACCTTTAGGAATGCCAACTTTTCGGTAGAGAGGCTCAATAGTTATATGAATCAGCTTGCAAATAGCAAGGGCTATTAGTTTATGCGAAGCTGCATAGTATGGAGGCGTCTGATCCATAATGCTCTGCGCATGCTGCCAATCACCAATCTTTAACAAGGCTTCCAACAAACCAAGTTTTTGGTTGTCAGGTGGCTTCTCCACTTTCTCCTCTTCTTTTTCCTTTTCTTTCTCTCGCTCGTCAATTTTATCAGAAGACAATACAACCATTGTAAGTTTTTTAACGATCTGCTTAGCTTCTACAATTTCTCGCTTGTGTTCATCCATAATGCAATTATCAGCTGGAAGAAGATGTACATAAAGATCATCTAAATCAATAAGGTTAAATTGTAGAAGTACTGCTGCAACTCTGTATAAAGATGAAGGAGTCTCTCCATTTGGTTCCTGATAAAACTTGAATTTGAACCCAAGAATATGACACAGTGTTTGCGGCTCACACATACTCATGTAAGATTCTAATAAAGATATAAAGAAGTCATCTTGTTCCGGCCTGCATTCAAACACTTCTAAAATGACATCCAGAACTCTATTGGGATCCAGATTAAAGCATCCTATTAAAGATTTGATATTTTCTAAGATTAAATCACTAGTAATATTTCCAGATAAATCTTGCCCCAATTCAGCAATCAGCTTGGCATAACCTTCATTTTCTTCTCTTAACAAATTAAATTTTTGCTGCTTATAAAAGAGTTTTGTCTTGATTTTAACTGACTTTTGATTGAATTGCTGTGATTGTTTGATAAGCCCTAACGATTCCAATGTTTCTGGATCCAAGCGTTCCTTTAGAACTGTGTCTGAAACTAAATACAAACATGCTAATACCAATTGTGTAAAATAGTCTCCCTTGCTTTTTTCTTCTAAACAATTTGTCTCGATATCTAATATGCAGAATACATCAGCAAGAATGGAGGGCATATCCTCACGAAATTCACTAATGTCACTAAGAACATTAGATGCCTGTTCATGCTTTAGATTTCCTTTAATGACATGGTATGATAATTCATAAAGAGCTTGCTGGAAATCTCTATAAGTTGAACTATCGAGGCTTTTATTTTCACTGAGGATCCGGCATAAATGTAAAAATTCGCCTCTCCCTGATTTCTCCCAGTTCTTTATCCACTCTACAGGAACCACCACAGTTACGGCCGCCATCTTCCCCTTACCAGTAGCAGAGGCGGAACCGGAAGTTGTAGGGAAGGCGCTGGTCCCGAGCATGGTGGCCGCCTGTCCCCGCTCCCGAGACTGCACAAGCAAAGGAGGAATGAAAAATTTTCAATGGGGAGAATTGAGCCATTAATGCAGAACCAGATTGTCCAGAAAAATCTGGGCCACGTTTTTTAATGTGTCAACTCAAATATCACCATCACAAATCTCGGGGTCTCTCATTCCTGCCTAATCAACAAACTCTGACGTTAGTAAGTAGAGTTGCCTGGCAGAGGTGGAGAATGCAACTTTGTCCAGAGATCCACTACCTTTAGAATTAACTCTGGAAGTTTTTCTGCCCTTTCACAGCAGGAGGCAAATATATATATAGCCACCCAGGAAACCATCTAACTTTCATATTTTGCCCTAAATTAATTATTAATCACCGTCAGCCTTATTATTCTCTAAAGAGTGTGAAGAATATATTCATTTTCCCTTTACCCTTTTGAATTTTTGCTGAGACTTCTGTAATAAGACAGATTAACAAAAGAAAATCAAAAGTTTAACATGCATACTTCATGGTGTACATGGCAGATATTCAGGGAAAAATGAGTAATTTTCCAAGGTAGCTTAAAATTTAGACTTAAATACCATCTTTACTGGTTTCCCTGGTGGCTTAGCAGTAAAGAACCTGTCTGCCAATGCAGGAGATGCAGATTCAGCCTGTGGGCTGGGAGGATCCCTGGAGGAGGAAATGGATACCCATTATTCTTGCCTGGGAAATCCCAAGAATGAAGGAGGTTGGGAGGCTATAGTCCATGAGGTCGCAAAGAATCAGATATGACTAAGCGACTAAACATCAACAACCATCTTAATAGAAAGGGGAGGGGATTATGGGATTCTTAGGGAAGAGTAAATAATTTTTAGGATGATGAGTGGGCCTTTAGAAGAATAGATGGTAGGTATGATATTCTGTGACAATGTTTGTGACAGGGTTGTCACCTTCTATTCTTCTCTCCTGTGATAAGTCAATCTCCCCTGACTAATGCAGTTCCCAGGGAGGGGATCTATGACAGTCAAGTTTCTTTTGGAGGATCTGTCTTTATGCAAAAATGGGAGTTCAGAGAAAGCCTCTTCCTGCATTTGCTGTTTTTCAAGTACCTACAGCTCAAAATAATCAATATACCAAAGTGGCATATTTTAGGGTTGCATGCTCTAAACTTTTGCAGTTGTATTTTGGAGTGGCATATTCTGCTACCTTTTAAAGGCACTGAGGGCCTCCCGGGTGATACAGTGGTAAAAAAAAAAAAAAAAAATCTGCCTGCCAATGCGGGAGACACAGAGATGTAGATCAGTCCCTGAATGGGAAGATCCCCTGAAGCAGGGCATGGCAACCTACTCCAGTATTCTTGCTAGAAAAAAAATCCCATGGACAGAGGTGCCTGGCAGGCTACAGTCCATGGAGTTGCAGAGTTGGACATGACTACGCAACTGAGCAAACACAGCACAACAAAGGCATTACTAGAATGAATCATTTGATTCCCCTTTTCTTAATATTACTGTTCCTCCCTGGAATTTATAATACCTGGGACAATCCCTATTCCCCTCCCAGTTTACCACCTTGAAAGTTTACCAATTTCACCACTACAGCAGGCCAGGGTACCCATAATCTACCAGCTAACTGGTAGGTGACCCAACTCCAAAATCTTCAGAGTCTCCTTTCTAGGATCACTCCTGACATTAACAACCGTAGGTTGAATCCCATTGCATCCAGGTGATATTTTGGAGAACCTCCTATAACTAACACCCACAAGGAAGTGAAGGAAACAGGGTTGGGTTGAGGGAGAAATTAAACTGATAACAGTTGCAAAGGAAGTCTCAGCTGATCACATGGGGAGCTCTGAAACTGGAATGACTCACCCCAATAGTGTATAAGGGGATCAGAGGTTAGTTTTGTAACTTCCTACATTTAAGAGTCATTGGATGTGTGTTGCTTAGAATATTGGGCAAAGCAGGTCTTTTCACTCAAGGGCAATTCTTGGGGAGAGACTGCTGTGAGAGCTCCGCAGGCCACAGCCCTGGAGGTTAGGAAAATGAGAGCTTCTGCCTGGAAGGGGAATCTGGGCCATGCACCAAACACTTTACTTTTGGTTTTGAGAGTCCTATGTGATTTGGGGGCAACATATTAGATAGGTTAATGTTGTTAAAGCTTGTAAAGCTTGTTAACCACACACAAACGATATAAGGAAAGATAATCTAGAGTCAACCTAGAATTATAAACTACAGAAAACTCAGAAGTACATGACTTACACCCCTGGATAATCAAGGATGGATTGTGTTGGGGAATTATCAAGTGCCCTTGTGATAAAGCATGGTTTTTTAAGTCACCAGAAATCTGGATTTTATAAGAGGAAAGGAGAGCTTGTTCTCATCTGACTTTCCTGAAGGCTTGTGGTAAAGTAAGAGTTCATGGTGAGATTCTTTGGCAATTAAAAATAAAAAGTCAGATTCCTGAACGTTTACTGAGTGGTCAGTATGGATACCTCAGATAAGCAAATGCACTATCGGGAGGTTTGATTGTGGTTTATTTAAATCTAGAAAGGGCCTGAAAAGTCTGTACACAACTTTAGTTGTGTATTCTGTAAGCAACTGTAAGTGTTACATAATCTTAATTTTATTCTCTATATCATATTGGTGCATATGTTTGCCATGATTAGGCAATGGCCAGCAATAAATAGACTTGAAATAGTGGATTAGGAAGTACTAGTTTTAATTCTTTGATGATTTCTATTATGATAATACAAAAGAAAAAACCACCAAGCAGGGCATCCCAAAGAAACTATATAAGCAGCTAAACTAAATAACCGAAGAGAAGAAGAAAGAGTAGATTTCAAAACGAGAACTTAGGTCTGTGCACAGTTGTCTTCAGATCAGTCAAGTTGTGTTAAAGGGAACCCGGGCAATAGAAAATGTAGGACTCTCAGATCATCCATTCTCAGGCTAAAAATCATCTAATTAGTTTTTAAAAAATAAACTGACTTGAGTTTGAGATGGAAATAATTATCTAAATTCATTTGGTAATAAAGCAAGTTAGAATTCATTGAGTTATCATAGCTGTACACTTAGACTTGTCATGTAACTAATTTCCTCATTTAGACATCCATTTATCAACCTAGTTTAATTGCACAAAAATGACTATGTCACTAAGGTATTCATTTCCTTTCCCCTTGTTCACTCACACCCTACTATGTTTCAGACATTGCCTGGTATAAGGCATAAAAAATGACTAAGAAACAATTCCTGTCCTCAAGGAACTCACAGTTTAGTAAGGTAGATAGACATAAATATGATACAAGCTACAGAAAAATACAGGAAAGAGAGTGAGTCATTAAATAGAATACTTATTGACTACCTATCATGCCTCAGGTTCTAATATTGATGAAATAGGGATAAAGCATTATACGTCTTCTCAGTAAACTCATGGGAGGGAATATCATGCCTGGGCTCATTTGTCTTTGAACGGGAAGGGACATCATCTCATCATCAGACTGGAATGATGTGTGAGAATATGTAAGTTTTAGTAATTTCATACTTAATGATTTCAATAATCCAACTGAAATAGATTTCTATCTATTCATAGAAATAGTGCCAAGGGGAATTTTGGCTTCCTCACTAGCACTCATTCATCTGGTTATAGGAGCAGAGAAGAGAAAATTGTAGATGTCTAGGCTGGAATACTGCCATAGTGGTGAAGATGGAAAGGGAGTATGGAAGCTGAGGATACTGGCAAGAGAACAGTTCAATAGATTACTGTGCTCTTTGTAGCCAAACACCAGAGATTATAGAATCTAAGCAAAGTCAGAAACAAAGTGAAGGTGACAGTTGAGAAATTGGAAAAAGTAAATCAAGTAAATTTAATTGATGAGACTAATGAGTATGCTAGGGTGACAGAGTAAGCACTGGAAAAATATGAGATTGTTCTTTGATGGCAAGTTATTGAAGCTTCATGTTTCAAAGGAGGAGACTTCCAAGTCATGATAAGAGCAAGTGAATGTGAAAGCCAATGGAGTTACAGAGATCAAAGAACCATAAAAGGGCAAGGGCATTAGAGAAGTCATCCATTTAAAGTTGAGAGTAGGCAGAATGATGGTGGAAGTTGGGGTGGAGAGGAAGGAAGTGGTCCTCAGTGGAAGGATGATCACCACCCAGTAGCTCACTTCTCAAGGATCCCTCAGAATTACACTGGTTGGTACATTCCCTTGCCTGGAGGAGAAGGTAAGGATGCCAGTGAGAATTATCTCTGGGAGGCCGAGTTTTATCTTGGCCCATGCTCTTCTTGTCAGAAAGATCTAAGGTCTCTAAATGAGCATCAAGGCGAGATAACTTACTTCTCGATGCAAAACAGGAAGTTAGCAGTATAACCTGAAAGATCTTTTTACTTTATTGTGTTAATTTCCTCTTTAAAAAGTATTTTCTGCTTGGTTGCTTCCTAATTTGAAGGATGTGGGGCAACAGAAAACTCACTATCCTGGGTCTCAGAAAATCTTGATGACCCAGTTCTATCTCCTGGATGAGATGTCACGTAGACAATACACATAATATCCCTTACCCCATTACAGAAAAAGTAACAGGATTTGGAAACTAATCAGAGGTAGGAAGAAATATACTGTATTAAAGAAACTAAAAGAAAACCACTGGGATTAGAGGGAGACCATGAGGGGGAACTCTACCTCAGAGAGGGGTGAGGACAATCAAATAAGTAGTGGGCATGAGATTGCTTTTGTATTATAATACCCAAATAGATGTTATCGTTGTGCTTTTTTCTTTTTTTTTTTTTTTTGCAAGTGAGATGCTGAGAGTTACTTTAAGCTTTCTGTATCATTCAGGACACAGTCAGGAAAACACAAACTACTCTAAGACTTCCAAACGGAGGGGTTTAATTACACTGCTTCCTCAGTTTGGGTCACCAAGAAATGACGGCTTGGATTTGAGGATTACAAGGATTTGAGCACATGTGATTTTTCTGAAGGTGTGCTCTTTAAGAAAAGTGAAGGAGAGAGCAAATCAGGATAGAGAAGAAATTAGAACCAAGCAAAGATGGGACTCAAGTCATGCACAGCCTTAGCCTGAGCCACAGGGAGAGGTCTCTGGGTCATAAACCCCACCGAAGAATTGTCCCTTCCTTGACAAAAGAGGGTCAGCATTTCATAACCATCAGCACTGGCTGTGGCTGCTCTGTCAACTCTATCAGACACGTCTCAGAGAAGGAGGCTGGTTTTGAACTCTCAGCAGTCAAAACTCATAGTAGCAGGGCAATGGGTACCTCAGGCCAGTAAGGAGACCTAGAAGGAGCTGGACTATCTCCTGAAACAGCTGGTGAAAAAACAGAGACCCTATGAGGGGCTGGTGAGGCCACCCAGAATTTGGCAAAAGCAGAAAGAAGCTATCATTCCTAGGCCTGGAGGGAAGCAGAAGTGATATAATAAGAGCCCACAGCCAGGATGTTTTGTGCGATGCAGACATGGCAGGCATTAACCAGAAGGAGCTGGGAGCGCAGGAAGAGGAGCTGCCTGGCAGAAATCAGAACTAAGGAAGAGATGCTGCCATGCATGCATGTGTGCTCTTCAGTCATGTCTGACTGTTTGTGACCCTATGGACTATTGGTTCCTCTGTCCATGGGATTCTCCAGCAAAGAATACTGGAGTGGGTTACCATGCCCTCCTCCAGGGGTTCTTCTGGATCCAGGAATCAAACCCACGTGTCTTATGTTTCGTGCATTGACAAGCAGATTCTTTACCTCCAGCACCACTTGATGCTGCCATAAATGGCATGAAAATCAAAAGAAAAAAAAAAAAAAAAAGAGGGAAAACACCACTGCCATCTTCCTTCCTCTGACCCCACTCTTGCCTCCCATTGAATGAATGAACCTACCCACAGCCTGAGGAAGGTCATTCCTTGCCATTCAAATCAGGGCAGGAGAAATTTGAGAAATAGACTCAAAGTCAACACATTAACTGGGCAGCCACTAGAGAAACTAAGAGCAGCTACTGTTAGGAAGGTGAGGGCCATTATTTGAGGGCAGAGTGTTTAGATATAAGATTTTCCACATTTAGTGAGTCTTTGGATTTGCATAAGGAAAGCTGGTTAAGACATGGAGTCTCTGAAGTGGCAGCTACCCAAACCAAACCTGGGGGCTCCAGAGCCAATTTGCAACCCCAAAGGTTGCTCTGCATAAGGAAGTAGATTTATGAGTACAGTGCTTATTATTAATTTCTGGTGAATATTCTGAAGATATACAGGTATCCCCTCTAACTTCTTACCTTTGCTACTTTCTAAAGGAGTTAAATTCTATTTATAGGAAATTGTTTGGGGGGAGGGGTGGCAGGGAGAAACGGTGTCAGTCATCTTTGGGAAAGAAAAGAGAATTGTTAGAACCATTCCTGATCTTGAAAACCTATGTCAGCAACACAGCTTTGGCAATAGCATAGAGGGTTCCTGGGGAATGGAAACCAAAATGACAGTTGGGTAAAAAAAAGATAAAATAAAATAGACCAAGACAGCACACAGGTTTTGGAAAGTAAATAACCTATTTTTGTCATTCATTCCTCACTTAAAATTGATTTCTGCATTTCAAATCTGCCCTTTTATTTTATTGATCACATTACCTCTTTTCATAAAAAAATTTGACATCACATTTCTCCCCAAAGTGACTCTGAAAATGTGCACTATGTGATAACTTGCAAGATATTCATCTACACTTTGGAGAAATGATCTGTAGACATTTTGATGAAATGCTTTATCCCAGTCTCATGCTTGGCTGGTGGTATTTTACAGGTTCATTTGCATGTAGGTTCTTTTTTTTTTTTTTTAATTTTTTATTCCTTTATTTCTCATGTGTTCCCCAACCTGAACCCTCCTCCCTCCTCCCTCCCCATACCATCCCTCTGGGTCATCCCAGTGCACCAGCCCCAAGCATCCAGCATCGTGCATTGAACCAAAAAAAAAAAACACACACACATTTTTTTCAGGTGGTGATGAGAAATGAGTAATTTATAACTTGATAATATCATACCTAGGTGCTTCATTGTCTTGAGACTCATATATCTTGATTGAATATAAAACATCACTATTTGAGTTTTAGAAAGTATTTGCTAGTAGATATTTTTTTTCCTTGTTAATGAGAATTAAAGGATTCTGGAGGCAGAAAGTTCTAATCAATTCAAGCATTACTACTTATTTCCCTGAGGAGCCTTTCAAAGATCAAATTCACATTTTCATGCAAGAACTTTGTGAAGAACTTGCAGCAACTGTTAAAGCATCTGGTGGTTTAAATGGTTCTTTCTGAGAAATATTAAACATTAGCTTTCTAAAATTGCATGATTATAGAAAGAATAAAATGAATTCATGTACTAGAGTGGACTAAGGGTTAGCAAACAAGTTCCATATAGGAAGAAACATGGTTATCTTTTTTATTTTTCTGCTTTAGGATCTCCCCTTTCACATCCCTAACATCATCATTCTGTTTTTTCTGTCTTAATGCTACACAATGGTGGGAAATGACAAGAAAGAGAGTGCTGAAGAAGTATCAGTAGAAAAAAGCTGCAAGAGGAGAGTGTTGTGGAATTCTAAATAGACTAGAGAAGGGAAATGGGTCTGCCTTACATGGTGTAGGGAGTAGAGTTCTGAGCAGAAAGTCATATTTTGAGGTCATCTAGTCTCTCTTACACCCTTCAAGCAAAATTGTACCTGATATTAAATAGAACATAGGAAACATAAGAAAAAGCCCTTAAAGTATTATTTAAATGTTCTCTCTGCTGGCACCCCCATTCCTATAATCATAAAAGCCCCAAATACATGGCTTGATTTCTACAAGTTACTGAAACCAATTAACCCATGAATTTTATCACCATTCATTAAATGGGAACACGAAGAGATTTGTTTTTTCTTTCAAAAAGAAGCCTCTTCTTAGAGGCTTTTATCCAGTTTTCCAGCAGCTGTCCTTCCCTCACTTTGGCTCCTAAAGTCCATCACCTTCATCAGCCACATATGTCTACCGGGCTCCTGCCTTATGGAACACAAATTGACCTGTGCTTATGTGCATGAGTGTGTGTGTGCTCTGTCACTTTAGTCTGTGTCTGACTCTGCGACCCTATGGACTGTAGCTTGCCAGGTTCCTCTGTCCATGGGATTACCCAGACAAGAATACTGGAGTGGGTTGCCATTTCCTCCTCCAGGGAATCTTCCCAACCCAGAGATCGAACCTGCATCTCCCTCATCTCCTGTATTACAGGTGGATTCTTTACCCACTGATCCACCTGGGAAGCCCAATCTGAAATATGGAGGATACAAATAAAGGGGACTGGGCTCTGCCATTTAGGAACTCCAGACCTCACCACCTCAGTATGACAGCCTGGTACCCTCCACTTCCACCTTTTAGTGATTCTACCATCCTTGAAGATTGAGACAGCTGCCCCCTTTCTATGAGTTCTCCAGTATCAATCTCCCTTACTTCCTGGAATTAGGAACTACAAAAATAGAGAAAGAGAGTTATCATAGGCCAGGAGATACAGTGGCCAGGAGACACTTTTGAAGTAAAAAGACATGAAAAGCTCAGCCTGGAAGAATCAGCCAGAATGGTTCAAGCATGGAGGGGTAGGAAGGACTGTCCAATGATGGAAATGATGCATGAAAGGGGCAGAGGTGTGGAATCAAAAATCCAGTCTGTGTTTTGGTTAAACCACTTTAAAAAAATTCTGTGTAGGAAAATAATGATGGCATAGATTAGTGGTTCTCAAATTTTAAGTCAGTGTTGTCCAAGAGAAATGTGTGTGTGTTTATGTGTGTATGCAATCATGCACTCAGTCGTGTCTAATTCTTTGTGACCCCATGGACTGTATCCTCCAGGCTCCTCTGTCCATGGGATTTCACAGGCAAGAATACTGGAGTTGGTTGCCATTTCCTTCTCCAGGAGATCTTCCTCACCCAGGGATCTAACCTGTGTTTCCTGCATTTGGCAGGCAGATTCTTTACCACTGTGCCACCGGGGAAGCCCAGTGCAGGCCATATATGTAATTTCTAGCAGGCACATTAAAAAAAAGAAATAGGTAAAATTCATTGTTACATTTTCTTTAACCTGCCCAAAATAATTTCAACATTTTATTAATTTAAAATATCATTTATATGACTTTCATATTCTCTTTTTGTACTGGGTCTTCAAATTTTATTGTGTGCTTGATATTATAGTCCATCTCAATTTGGACTAGCCACATTTCAAGTGCTCAATAGCCACAGGTAGCTACCACATTAGACAGCACGGCTTTGATATATGTCAGAATCTTATTGAAATACAGGTTTCTGGTTTCGTCCCAAGGATTTCTGATTCACAAGATCTGGGGTGGGGTCCAAAAATTTACATTTCTAGCAAGTTCCCAGGTGATGCAGATGCTCCTGGTCTGGAACCACTAGTTTGCATAAGTGGCTTTTAAGCCTGGCTTCAAGTTAGAAATACCTAAGTTAAAGAGAAACACTTATCCTCCAGTCCACACCCCAGGTCACTTAAACCATAAGCTCTAGAGGTCAGGTCAGGAAAAGTGCTCTTTCAAAATGTTTCCCAGGGGATTTTAATTATCATCCAGGTTAAAGAAACACAGAAGTGGTAGGAGAAAGTACCAGAAAGATGTTTTAGGAGGGCTAAAATTTTAAAAAGAGAAATAGACCAAATCTAATAAGTAACAAGGAACCTCAGTAGGCACTTAAACAGGGCAGTGATATACAGTGAAAGCATTATTTTGTTGAGTTGCCTGCACTGGTAATGACCTGCATCAGGAAAGGGGTTAGAGCAGGATTTAAAATTGTTCAAGGGCTCCATGAGTTTGGGGCAATGGAAGGAGGAGGTGGATGAGGGTCAAATAAGAGTTAGATACAGTGTGTTCAGTTATATAACTATTCTACAGAGTGACAGAATGAGGGGTATAAGTTAAACATCAGCATGCAAATTGTGTTCGTTGTTTAATAGAGCAATAATGTAGCAGTCACACACTAAAATGCCTACAAAGGCCATGTAAGAAAGGTAAGAAAAAACAAGGAGAGGACCACTGGGAGTATATTCATATGTATACATCCTGTGAATGATGGAAGCTGAAGTTTGATTACATTTGTTGGGCTCAATCTCTAGAGGCCATCTCCTCCTTACAGGACCCATTATATGCCCCACCTCTCTTGCCCCTAACAATTTTTTTTTCCCCCTTGGACCAGACTGGAAATTCTCATTAGGACTCCTAGTCTCTAGGCAGTAGAGTCTTTCTTTGTCTGAGCCTCTGACTTCAGACTGAAACTTTGTGAAAATAGATTATCAAAAGTACTTAAAGCCAGTGGGAACTACAAACAAAAGCCAACAAAAGCCACCTGTTCATCGAGAAATGATCCCCAGTTTGGGAGATGGGGGTGTGCGGGTATGGGTGAACAAGTGTAAATTCATGATGAAAATAAGATATCACAACCTGAAACCACATTATCTCTCAAATGCCACAGGCGCACACTCTGGAACATTAACTGTTGCATATATGCCATAGAATTTAGATCACAGAAAAGCAGAAGGGGAAAGTCACAACAATAAATGACACTCTGGTATCACAGGGCCTACCCACATCCCCTGACTTATGCAATTTAACTTACCATGATTGAATGCTGTTGCTGTTCAGTCACTAAGTAAGGTCTGACTCCGTGGACTGGAGCACACCAGGCTCTGTCCTCCACTATCTCCTGGAGTCAGCTCAAATTCATGTCTATTGAGTCAGTGATGTTATCTAACCATCTCATCCTCTGCCACTCCCTTCTCCTTTTGCCTTCAATCTTTTCCAGCATCAGGGTCTTTTCCAGTGAGTCAGCTCTTCACATCAGGTGGTCAAAGTATTGAAATGTCAGCTTCAGCGTCAGTCCTTCCAATGAATATTCAGGACTGATTTCTTTTAGGATTGACTGGTTAGATCTCCTTGCAGTCCAAGGGACTCTCAAGAGTCTTCTCCAGGACCACAGTTTAAAAGCATCAATTCTTCAGTGCTCAGCCTTCTTTGTAATCCAACTCTTACATCCATACATGACTACAGGAAAAAAAATAGATTTCACTATATGGACATTTGCAGGCAAAGTGATGTCTCTGCTTTTTAATATACTGCCTAGGTTTGTCATAGCTTTTCTTCCAAGGGGCAAGCATCTTTTAATTTCATGGCTGCAGTCATCATCTGCAGTGATTTTGGAACCCAAGAAAATAAAGTGTTTCACTGTTTCCATTTTTTTTCACATCGATTTGTCATGAAGTGGTGGAACCAGATGCCATGATCTTACTTTTTTGAATGTTGAGTTTTAAGCCAGCTTTTTCACACTCCCCTTTTACCTTCAACAACAGCCTCTTTAGTTCCTCTTCACTTTCTGCCATTAGGGTAGTGTCATATGCATAACCAAGGTTATTGATATTTCTCTCAGCAGTCTTGATTCCAGCGTGTGCTTTAACCAGCCTGGCATTTCTAATGATGTATTGTGCATAGAAGTCAAATAAGCAAGGTGACAATGTATAGCCCTGATGTACTCCTTTCCCAGTTTTGAACCAGTCTGCTGTTTCATGTCCAGTTCTAACTATTGCTCCTTGACCTGCATACAGGTTTCTCAGGAGGCAGATAAGGTGGTCTGGTATTCCCATCTCTTTAAAAATTTTCCACAGTTTGTTGTGATCCACACAGTCAAAGGCTTTAGCATAGTCAATGAAGCAGAAGTAGATGTTTTTCTGGAATTCCCTTGTTTTTTCTAATCCAATGGAGGTTGGCAATTTGATCTCTGGTTCCTCTGCCTTTTCTAAATCCAGCTTGTACATCTGGAAGTTCTCGGTTCACAAACTGTTGAAGCCTAGCTTGAAGGATTTTGAGCATTACCTTGCTAGCATGTGAAATGAGTGCCATTGTGTAGTAGTTTGAACATTCTTTGGCATTGCCCTTCTTTGGGATTGGAATGAAAACTACCTTTTCCAATCCTGTGGCCACTGTTGAGTTTTCCAAATTTGCTAGCATATTGAGTGCAGCACTTTCAGAGCATCATCTTTTAGGATTTGAAATAACTCAGCTGGAATTCCATCACCTCCACTAGCGTTGTTGGTTGTAATGCTTACTAAGACCCCCTTGACTTCACGTTCCAGGATGTCTGGCTCTAGGTGAGTGACCACACCATCATGGTTATCTGGGTCATTAAGACCATTTTTTGTACAGTTCTTCTGTGTATTCTTGCCACCTCATCTTAATATCTTCTGCTTCTGTTAAGTCTGGTTAGGTTCAGCTGGGTGTATCTTTTCCTTTTTCCCTGGCCTTTAACTTCTCTTCTTTCCTCAGCTATTAATATTTGTAAAGCCTCCTCAGATAACCACTTTGCCATCTCTCATTTCTTTTTCTTTAGGATGGTTTTGGTCACTACCTCCTGAACAAAGTTATGAACCTCCATCCAGTTTTTCAGGCACTCTGTCTACCAGATCTAATCTCTTGAATCCATTCATCACCTCCACTGTATAATCATAAGGGATTTGATTTGGTCATATCTGAATGTCCTATTGGTTTTCCCTACTTTTTTCAATTTAAGCCTGAATTTTGCAATAAGGAGCTCATGATCTGGTTGAATACATGCTTCAAAAAAATAAGTAACCAACTACAAATATCTAAAATAGTAATTATAGGTATCAGCCAACACATGTTTAAATCAGTTGCTTCATGTGAATTGTAATTTATATCCATCCTTCTTCCTTTCTATGTAAGAATTTGGGAAGATTCTACAAAGCCTTTTAATAGGAGCTTGGGTAAGATTATTAATGAGCTTTTAAGATAAGCTTCCATTACCATTACTCTCCCTTGTGGCTCAGCTGGTAAAGAATCTGCCTGCAATGCGGGACACCTGGATTCAACCGCTAGGTTGGGAAAATGCCCTGGAGAAGGGAAAGGCTACCCACTCCAGTATTCTGGCCTGGAGAATTCCATGGACTGTATAGTCCATGGGGTCACAAGGAGTCGGACACAACTGAGTGACTTTCACTCTCACCATTATTGAACTCTGGGTTCCTTGCTCTTCAGCTGGTATTTTCTTTCTGTTCCCTTGGCTCCACCTTTTTCTTACCCACATATATTTTTAAAACTTTTTATTTTGTATTGGGATGTAGCCGATTGACAATGTTATAATAGTTTCAGGTGGACAGCAAAGAGACTCAGCTACACATATACAAGGATCCATTCTTCCGCAAACTCCGCTCCCATCCAGGCTGCCACATAAGACTGAGCAGAGTTCCCAGTAGGTCCTTGGTGGTTATCCCCCAGCAACCACAAATTTGTTCTCTAGGTCTATGAGTCATTTTCTGCTTTGTAAGTAGGTTCATTTGTATCTCTCATGCAATTCTTAAAACATTCCCACTGGACCTATTAACAGACTGCCAAGTCAGATTGGCAATTAAAATGAATCCTTGAACCTAAGTTTTAATCCTGAAAAAAATGTTTTTTTCTTTCTACAACATGCCCTCTAAAATTGCCAGCTCAAATATTGCAGGGGGCCAGAGATCCTATTTTTGTGAAAGTATTTTATCACACTCTTAGACCCATGGTTAGCTTGCTACAGAAAACCTCCACATTCATCTAGAAATTCTTCATGCTATATTTGTTTGTATTGTTAATATCTAAACTCATATTGGTGTTTATCCACAAAGTCAAAGCCACTTTTGATTTAGGGGGGAAAGGATTAGTCTGAAACCTGTTAACTTCAGTTAAACATTCTGGATCCTACTAATCTCCATAGTCCCATTAGCTCTTATTTAGAAGTTTATTTCCTCCCTCTGTTTCTACATGTTCTGTTTTCAATAGTGATTGAGAATAGCCAATCACTATGGTATGAAAAGTAACTTCTTATCCTTCCTACTTACTAAATTTCAGACTAAAACAAGAAGCTATTAGTTTTCACTACCACTTCAGCTTTTCAAAGTTAAAATTAATTTGGATTATAAAGCTTAAAATACACAGATGATGAACAAGTTCACAATTTTAAATGACCTTAGTAAAGATGTTTCATCAAGCCCTTGTCAAGACAGAAGTGAATCAGAACATTTACACTGAAAATGAATGAAACTAAAAGAATTAAAAAAAAAAAAAGAAAAACTAATTTCTTAGAACTTCAAAAAAGCATTAGATCTACTCTAAGGATTTCTTCAGATGTTCAAGCCTGTTATAACTCATCTAATAGTTTTAGTGCAATCAGTTCAGTTCAGTTCAGTCGCTCAGTCGTGTCCGACTCTTTGTGACCCCATGAATTGCAGCACACCAGGCCTCCCTGTCCATCACCAACTCCTGGAGTTCACTCAAACTCACGTCTATCGAGTCGGTGATGCTATCCAGCCATCTCATCCTCTGTCGTCCCCTTATCCTCCTGCCCCCAATCCCTGCCAGCATTTGCAACTCAGCAAATATTTCCCAAAACAAAGTGAGTTTCATTGGATTTCTTCAAGGCACTATGCTTCGTATGTCTGGAAGATGCTTTCATCAGAGCTTAAATTTTTTGGAAAAGAACTGCTTCTGCTGAAACTCTGAGTAGGTGTTAGAACATTCACTCTGGGCAAACTTCTTATAATGTAATCTGTCAAAAAAATAGCTATCGCAGATACAATATCCCTACTTTCACGTAATTAGTATTTGGGGGAGCTTACTAAGAGAATTTATGTATGGATCAGCACTCATGAATATTAAACATAAAGGATAAAACTCTTACAAGTAATCGCTGCCCTATAAGTACTTTACTTGGTTAAGCAAATCTTTTGTATTTATCAGCTAATTCTCAACTGGATCTTAATTCTTTTCAAATGAGCTAGCTCCCACTTGGATAGCATGCAGATCACAGCTTGATTGTGAACCTACGCAACAAAATTAAGCTATACAAATAACAGTCCTCAATATGGTGCTGTCAGAAAGGCCTTAACTTATACTGCAGTGTGGAATGGAGCCTAGAAGGCTTGCATGGTGAATTATGCTTCAAATTTGAGCTGATTGGTAAAGAGAAGAACAAATTTTGATTCAAAGTATAGAGAACAGTTACTAATAGATGGAAAATCTACATCCAAAGCCTAGTTATGAAACATCACATTTAGGACTCCAAAACCAAAGGAAAATTAAAAGACCCCCCTTGTTAATTTTTAACTATTTATACCAGGCCTATAATGAAGAATCTATAATATTAGTTACTGAGAAACAAAAATAAGCCAGGCTACAGGCAGTTGTACCTTACTAGAATTCACATTAGCTCTCTTTCTTCAGTTTTTCCTTCTTCTTTTTTTTTTTTTTTTTTTTTTTGCATCTATATAAGCCAGAACCCCTCAAAGTACGTACCTTCATTCATCTAACTGATTTTTATTGATAGGCTTAAAGCAACATACATTTACTTATTTTTGCTAGATATTGTTGTTACCTAGCAAAATGTCTAGCACATAGTATATGCTCAGGAAATATATGTTGTAAAGAGTTTAACAAATGGATATGTGTGTGGGTGCTAAGTTGCTTCAGTCATGTCTGACTCTGAAACCCTATGGACTGTAGCCCGCCAGGCTCCTCTGTCCATGGGATTCTCCAGACAAGAGTACTGGAGTGGGTTGCTATGCCCTCCTCCAGGGATATAGATGATATTATATAATCTACACAGAGTTAATGGAGATTTATAAAGGAATATCCATAATTCCATGACTTCTAAGTTGATTTGTGGGCCCTCAATGCTTGAATAATATATTTGTGCAGGAACTAAGTCTGAATATGGAGGAAAAACATCCTAAACTGGGACTGTGACTTGACTCTTAAGAAACCAGGTTATTCATAAAACTGAGGGAAAAATAGCTGTTTGCAGCATACTAGTACTGCCAAACACTTTATGCAAACCTATAGCAGACTTTTTTTTTTTTTAACCATCCAAGCTTTACCAACTTTCCTAAAATTTAAACCTCTGCCTTAAAGTCTTTTTGCAAACTGACCGGTATTATTAAATTGACATGTAGTTTTGAGGAGGGAGGTTGTTTCTTTTAATTTAAAATTTAACACCTAGTTAATGTAGAACATTTGAAATACACATGGATCTTTGAAAAAAATCTAAGGCATTATTCTTCTATATCCAAGGAAAATATTAGCATTTTAGTGATCATCTTCCTTTTCTTTTTTAATATATGAAGTGACAAGGCTCACTTCAATTAGAACTCCTACAGAGAAGCCTTCTCATACAGATCTCTCTGGGACTTCCTTTTTATGTATTGAGAGCCAAAAATATGTAGGAAAAAAGAGTGCAAGGACATGTATCATGTGTTAAGAGTATTTCTGACAGAGAAGGAGAGTAGAATTCATATTTTATTGTACACATTTTGTTTGAATTGTTTAAATGAGATGTGTTTGCAGGTTGCTTGTAAGAGAAAACACTTAAAAAGAGTTAAGCAGTAATTTAAAATGAGGGTAAAAAAATTAGGGTAATATCACGCAAAAAATGTAAAAGTATTATATAATCTATCTTAATTTTCTCTTTGTTTTCACTACCAAAATATTCAAAACTTATTTTACATCCTATTGAGATAGTTATCCTATAATAAAATCTCATAGATTTGTTGTGTTTTCTAATTTTTAAAGTTTATTTTTAATTGAAGGATAATTGCTTTACAATACTGTGTTGGTGTCTGCCATACGTCAGCATGAATCAGCCCTAGTTATACATATGTGCCCTCCCTCTCCAACCTCCCTGCCACCACCCACTACATCCTGTACCTCTAGATTGTCACAGAGCACTAGTCTGAGTTCCCTGAGTCATACAGCAAATTCCCACAGGCTATCTATTTTATACTCCTTGGAAGAAAACTATGACCAACCTAGACAACATATTAAAAAGCAGAGACATTACTTTGCCAACAAAGGTCCATCTAGTTAAAGCTATGGTTTTTCCAGTAGTCCTGTGTGGATGTGAGAGTTGGACTATAAAGAAAACTGAGTGCCGAAGAATTGATGCTTTTGAACTGTGGTGTTGGAGAAGACTCTTGAGAGTCCCTTGGACTACAAGGAGATCCAACCAGTCCATCCTAAAGGAGATCAGTCCTGAATATTCATTGAAAGGACTGATGTTGAAGCTGAAACTCCAATACTTTGGCCACCTGATGTGAAGAACTGACTCCTTGAAATAGACCCTGGTGCTGGAAAAGATTGAAGGCGGAGGGGAAAGGGGACGACAGAGGATGAGATGGTTGGATGGTATCACCGACTCAATGGACATGAGTCTGAGTAAGCTCCAGGAGTTGGCGATAGACAGGGAGGCTTGGTGTGCTGCAGTCCATGGGGTCACAAAGAGTGGATGCGCCTGAGCGACTGAACTGAACTGAACTGGTCTATTTTACATACAGTAGTGTGTATGTTTCATGCTACTCTCTCCATTTGTCCCACCGTCTCCTCCCTCCCACTGTGTTCACAAGTCTGTTCTCTGTCTGCATCTCTGTTGCTGCCCTGCACGTAGGTTCATCAGTACCATCTTTCTAGATTCCATATATACGTGTTAATACATGATATTGATTTGTTTTTCTCTGACTTATTTCACTCTGTATAATAGGCTCTAGGTTCTTCCACTTCATTAGAATTGACTCAGATGTGTTCCCTTCTATGGCTGAGTAGTATTCCATTGTATATATGTACCAAAGCTTCTTTAACCATTCATCTGTCAATGGACATGTAGGTTGCTTCCATGCCCCAGCTATTTTAAATTGTGCTGCAGTGAACACTGGTGCACATGTGTCTTTTTCAATTATGTTTTTCTCAGGGTATATACCCAATAGTGGGATTGTTGGGTCATAAGGTAGTTTTATTCCTAGTTTTTTGAGGAGTCTCCATTCTGTTCTCCATAGTGGCTGCGGCAATTTACATTCCCACCAACAGTGCAAGAGGGTTTCCTTTTCTCCACACCCTCTCTAGAATTTATTGTTTGTAGATTTTTGAACAGTGTGAGGTGATGTCTCATTGTAATTTTGATTTGCATTTCTCTAATAATGAGCAATGTTGAGCATCTTTTCATGTGTTTATTAGCCATCTGTATGTCTCCTTTAGAGAAATGTTTGTTTAGGTCTTCTGCCCACATTTTGATTTAGGTTGTTTGTTTTCCTGGTATTAAGTTGTATGAACTGCTTGTATATTTTGAAAATTGTTGCATTTTTTTGAAAAACGCAATCCTCTTTTCATTTCCTACTCAACTTTCACCTTTACATTAATTTTTGGCACTTCTTACTTTGTCTTTTATTATAATTTACTTCAGTAATTTTTTCAAGATTTTGTTTGCGAAATAGATGGGCTAATAGATTAATTAAATTATAAAGCCAGAAAAAAATTCAACTTACCCTAGCTGTGGAAAATCAAACCAACCAACTCATGTAATATATAAGACTCTATGGAGAAAGCTGCTTAGAGTACCAAGCCCTTTTCCCCCCAAAGATGCCAGCCCCAAAATTGAAATTATATTTCACCAACATCAGTAAGCCACATCCACAGGAACCTGTCCCACCTGTTCTTTCAGAATTTTTTTCTCCTGCAAAGTTTCCCCATCCAGAAGCCTACAGGAAATGAATGTTTCACCATAGCTGAGAAGCCAACGCCATATAGAAATTTCCCTCCCTGCTCTGCCTCCCTTTGGAGATGTTCTTCCCTTTATCCCAAGGGCTAAATGAAGGCCTCATCACTTCTCAGCACCAGCAGTTGAACTGTTTTAGTCCAGGAACCACATCCTTCGATGAGCATATTAAATTCCTACTTCCATTTCCTACAGGTGCTCCTTCTTCTGTTTCTGCACTTCTGTTGAACTCCACCATTCCTTTGGGTCCTCCAGCTTTCTTTGGTGGGTACACCACTTCCCCAAAAGTCCTTCTTTCTGCCCTTTCCTGTCCTTCCCCCCGCCCCCATCCCTTGCAGCCAGGCTGAGTTGCCACCTCCACTCGGTTGGCCAGAAACTCCTTGTCCGTTGGTTCAAGTCTTACTGACTCACTGAATCCTATGTTTAGTGCTGCACTGTGTTCTGTGGTGAAGGCTGGAGAAGACCCCTCTCCCACTGGGGATGATAATCTATTAAAGGAGCGCCAAAGAAATATGCTTGTGATCTCATGGCTGGAGCAGCTTACAGGAATACAGTATTTTCCCTTTTTGATTTCAGAGTGCTTCCTCTGGGAAATTTAGATATAACTAAGAATTGAGGGAAGGGAATGCAGCTGAAACAGGAGATAAATACTGTGCTATGTGCAGACCTCTCAGTCTTGCCTGTTCCTCACTTATGTCTAAGAACTTGATACTCATTTCACTAGTTGTCTGACTCTGTTCCCTGAGACTTCGTTTTCTTCTAGCAGAAGGCTCATTCTCTCATGCAATCAAGCCTCAGGGGAACTGCCCCTTAATTTCCCAGATACACCTAAAACTGGCAGAATCCAAAGGTGTACTCCATTAGGCTCATGCCAAAAACTCCATTCAAGACAAAAATAAATGTGTTGAATAAATAAGGAGCAATGCTATATCATTGAGTGGGAAATTAAATATGATTCACAAGATCAATTTTTTTCTCAATTAGGTACTGACTTCAGTACATCTATTAAGTGTTACCAGCTTGGGGAACACAAAATAAAGTCATAGTACTTTTAATATTCAAGCTAATATGACTCTGATCCTTATTATGCTCATCTTGAAAATTCATGATTGAAAACAAATTTTTCAGCCTGAATCTAAGGCAGGTGTACCTCTGGAATTCTGGCAAGTTTGATAGTGTGCCTTGATTACCTTCCCCATAAAAGTTATTTGGCCAATAATTATAATTTAACCAGATTAATAGAGGGAAGAAAGTCCCTTTATTCATAAACTTCTCATATGTTTGGCTTATAAACTGATTCATGATTAAAGAAATGAATATTACATCATATATAATTCTTAGTCATGTAATTATTGGCCAATAAGATCAATATTATTATTAATAAAAATAAATAATTTATTTCTTTCTATAAATTGCTGCATTTAGTTAACACACATGTCATTGACTACATTTATATTTTAACCTTCTAGGAAGCCTCCTGAAAAAAATTATTTATCATATAATTGACATGATATTGTATTACTTTTAGGTGTACAACATAATGATTTGCTTTATGTATCCTGAAATTTAATTTAGTAAAATACCTTCCTTCTTATATTTTATGGTATCTCTTAGTTGATCAGTTGATAATTAGTCATCAGCAAATGAAGATTGAAGACCCAACCCGTTTAGAAAGGAAAATGAGTCAATAGCAATCTAACTCTGGAAAGATCTTTAACAATCATGATATTCAAAAGTCAAAGAAATAACATTTCAGTGAAATGAAATCTGCTTTAGCATAATTGGAAGCCTCAGGGTAAACCTTTATTTATATATTTTACAATGAGTAGAATTTTAAAACATTACCAAGTTAATTTTAATGTTTTAAAATGCCAGGAGGGAAGGGATATAGTGGCCTTAAAAGTCCTTATGAATGGGTGGTTGATCTTTTCTAATAATTCATTAGAAAATATGCTCAATTTTTCATGGTAAGAAAATGTCATTAAAAAGAAATATCAGCTGCTCAGTTTTATGTTTAAAAAAGAAGATGTCTAATTGACTGCAAAATACAAGCATGCATAACCTTTTAAAAAATTATCAAAAGCATTGTCCTTGATGTTAGCCTGTCATTTTTTTCCCCTTTGATTAGTAAAAAATAACATCATGGACCTATATAGCACTTTCCTTCAAAGGGACCAAAGAACTTGCTTTAAAAAAAAAAAAAAAGTTATTATCCTATTATCTTTACAAGGATGAAAGTACAAGGGACTTGCTAATGAATAGAATTGCTATCTAAAACAAAAGTAACAAGTCCACCTGTGATCCACCCTTCCCAGCCGTCTACACTGATAGTCCTCCCCACCCAGTTCAGTGTTTCTTAACAGGCCACAGTATAACATCAAATGCAGCCTCAAATGACTACTACCAGAAAGGCATTTGTGCCTGAAACTTTATCAACCATGACTCCAAATAAACTCTTCTTAATCGGGAACAAGGAATTTCAAGGCATATTGGTTCTGTCTTTCATCTTGTCTCTATTTATTTATTCAACTAAAATCTATTGAGCCCCTAGTATGTGTAAGGCTCTGTGGTAGGTACCAGAAAATTAATAAAATAAAAATTAATTAAAATTAATACTGAGTGAGATCCAGTAGGGCCCTGCCCTCATAAAGTTTCACTAGGTATTAACTAATTAATTACATATTTTAAAAGTAAAATTATGAAGAGTATTATGAATTAGAAATAGTGGGCATTATGAAGGCATAGTATGGGTAAATCTGAAGGACCATAGATGTCTTCCCTGAGGCAAAGACATTTGACCTGGACTCTGACATAGTAGGAGTTAACTAGGCTAAAATAGAAGGAAGAGCATTCTAGCAGAGGCTACAGATTACTCCACTATCCTATATTAGCGAGAAAAGCAAAATTAATTATTGTATTGAGCAAGACCAAGAACACAATGTCTATAAGTTAGACCAGTGATCCCCAACCTTTTGGGCACCAGGGACTGGTTTCATGAAAGACAATTTTTCCATAGACTGAGTGGAGTTTGGAGATTATGCTGCCACTGATTTGACAGGAGGTGAAGCTCAGGCAGTAATGCAAGCCCGTGGGGAGTGGCTGTAAATACAGATGAAGTTTCACTTGCTCACCCACTGCTCACCTCCTGTGCAGCCCACTTCCTAAGAAGCCACAGACCAGTAATAGTCTGTGACCAGGGGACTGGGTTCCCTGAGTTAGACAATAAGAAAGTGTTTCATAAAAGGTAAAACCCTGAAAATAGGTTTATGATTACTTTTATTAATTATTATTGTTGTTGTTATTGTCTGATATTAGTGGAGAATCAGGGCTGTATTTTTCTCTCACTGCCTTTAAGCAGTGAGTTAAATCACCCTTTTCTACCTCTTGGCAATATCGTGAACAGGTACAGTAATTGCTTAGAAAACTAGTTAAGACTAAATCAAAAATTTTATACCATATCTAATTCAGAATTTACTCCTACAATAAAACCTCTACTCTCTTATGCCTTGACTCCATCCTCTCGGGTCAGATCTGAGGCTTGAGAAAGTTTGCTGGCGTTTTTTTTCTTCCTCTTTTATGTGGTCTGGCACTGGCACTGCTGGGGTTTTGGGGGTAGAAGAAAGTTGGAAGATGAGAATAGCTGATGGAGAGAGGTTAAAAGAAAACGTCAAAATCTTGCTTGTCTAGTGCTGTTATAACCCACCCATGTCCTCAGTTGTGGGAAGTTCTAAATGCAGGCTCTTTCCTAGAGAAAATTTGAGGTTTGTATGGAGAATCCCTCTACAGGGTCTCTACAGCGCACTGTCCCCTGACACAGGTCATGACCTTTCCTGCTGACCTCTCATGACCCCTCTCAGCTCTGCTCCCTTTTCCCTTCTCTCAGTGGTGAACCCACAGACTCTTTCAGCTAATACTTTCACACTTCTTAAACCACCTCATTCAATAGAATTCTGCCAAGATGGCATAAGTGGCTATTTTCAGTGGATTCACTTGACCCATAGAAATTTGCATTCAGGCTGCTGATACCAAAATTGCCTTCTTTGTTCCTCCTGCTCTCATGGTTAGCTCTAACCTACCTCAGACTTCAGAATTCCTCAGACCAAACGCAGGTGCTAGGCTCTATGTCAATATACCTTTCCTGAGGCTCTCAAGTTCAGCAAGAGAAACATAAGGCATAACAATGCATCAGTTCAGTTCAGTCCCTCAGTTGAGTCTGACACTTTGCAACCCCATGAATTGCAGCACACCAGGCCTCCCTGTCCATCACCAACTCCCGGAGTTCACCCAAACTCACGTGCATCGAGTCAGTGATGCCATCCAGCCATCTCATCCTCTGTCATCCCCTTCTCCTCCTGCCCCCATCCCTCCCAGCATCAGAGTCTTTTCCAATGAGTCAACTCTTCCTATGAGGTGGCCAAAGTATTGGAGTTTCAGCCTCAGCATCAGTCCTTCCAAAGAACGCCCAGGACTGGTCTCCTTCACGAATGACTTGTTGGATCACCTTGCAGTCCAAGGGACTCTCAAGAGTCTTCTCCAACACCACAGTTCAAAAGCATCAATTCTTCGCTGCTCAGCTTTCTTCACAGTCCAACTCTCACATCCATACATGACCACTGGAAAAACCATAGCCTTGACTAGACGGACCTCTGTTGGCAAAGTAATGTCTTTGCTTTTCAATATACTATCTAGGTTGGTCATAGCTTTTCTTCCAAGGAGTAGCGTCTTTTAATTTCATGGCTGAAGTCACCATCTGCAGTGATTTTGGAGCCCAGAAAAATAAAGTCTGATGCTGTTTCCACTGTTTCCCCATCTATTTCGCATAAAGTGATGGGACCAGATGCCATCTTAGTTTTCTGAATGTTGAGCTTTAAGGCAACTTTTTCACTCTCCTCTTTCACTTTCATCAAGAGCCTCTTTAGTTCTTCACTTTCTGCCATAAGGGTGGTGTCATCTGCATATCTGAGATTATTGATATTTCTCCTGGCAATCTTGATTCCAGCTTGTGCTTCATCCAGCCCAGCGTTTCTCATGATGTACTCTGTATATAAGTAAATAAGCAGGGTGACAATATACAGCCTTGACGTACTCCTTTTCCTATTTGGAACCAGTCTGTTGCTCCATGTCTAGTTCTAACTGTTGCTTCCTGACCTGCATACATGTTTCTCAAGAGGCAGGTCAGGTGGTCTGGTATTCCCATCTTCTGAAGAATATTCCACAGTTTTCTGTGATCCACACAGTCAAAGGCTTTGGCATAGTCAATAAAGCAGAAATAGATGCTTTTCTGGAACTCTCTTGCTTTTTCCATGATCCAGCAGATGTTGGCAATTTGATCTCTGGTTCCTCTGCCTTTGCTAAAACCAGCTTGAACATCTGGAAGTTCACTGTTCATGTATTGTTGAAGCCTGGCTTGGAGAATTTTGAGCATTACTTTACTAGCGTGTGAGATGAGTGCAATTGTGCGGTAGTTTGAGCATTCTTTGGCATTGCCTTTCTTTGGGATTGGAATGAAAACTGACTTTTTCCAGTGCTGTGGCCACTGCTGAGTTTTCCAAATTTGCTGGCATATTGAGTGCAGCACTTTCACAGCATCATCTTTCAGGATTTGAAATAGCTCAACTGGAATTCCATCACCTCCACTAGCTTTGTTCGTAGTGATGCTTTCTAAGGCCCACTTGACTTCACATTCCAGGATGTCTGGCTCTAGGTGAGTGATCACACCGTCATGATTATTTGGGTCATGAAGATCATTTTTGTACAGTTCTTCTGTGTATTATTGCCACCTCTTCTTAATATCTTCTGCTTCTGTTAGGTCCATACCATTTCCGTCCTTTATCAAGCCCATCTTTGCATGAAATGTTCCCTTAGTATCTCTAATTTTCTTGAAGAGATCTCTAGTCTTTCCCATTCTGTTTAAATGGGAAATAAAGCTGAAATATTATAAATATTTCTGAAACGAAGCTTGAAATATTATAAATCAGGTCACAGTCAATAATTTTTATTTCATAATATGTTAAACATATGCACTATACCTTGAACATAGTGACCTATGGTGGGGGCACAAAATATTGGACTCTACTATGGATCAGATTTGTTGAAAACCTACATTTATTTGTAGCTTAAATCTTCCAATAAAGTTAAGGGCACATAGAGTTTTTTACCAGAGGAGACATAATTTGCACACTTCCCATGTTTTCTTATTCTCAACAAAGACTGAACTGGTCATAAATATTTTATGAAATCTTCAGGCATTGTAGCAGAGATGAATTTTCATACATATTAGAACTTAACTAGAATAAAGCATTGTAGTATTTGGGCTTTATGTTTGCAAAAGTGATTCAATGATGTGTCAACATTGAAATGGTCTTAAATATTCCTTGGGACAGCACGTGAGATCAGTAGGATAACTAAGGACCTGTGTTAACAAGGAACACAATATTTTGTTCCTTTCATGTCTTTAAGGCCATGCTTGAAAAGTGAAAGTGTTAGTCACTTAGTCATGTCTGACTCTTTGCAACCCCATGGACTGTAGCTCGCCAGGCTCCTCTGTCCATGGAATTCTCCAGGCAAGAATATTGTAGTGTGTAGCCATTCCCTTCTTCAAGGGATCTTCCCAACCCAGGGAATGAACCTGGGTCTCCAGCATTATGGGCAGATATATTCTTTACCATCTAAGCCACCAGGAAAATTAAAGTCCATGCTTGCTATTCCTAGATTTCATATGTGGAAAACATCCATACATTTTTCTGGACAGTTTATTTTTTAAACACTACCATTTTATTTCTAGATCTGATAGAGTGCTTGATGAACTATGGACAGAGGTTCATGACATTGTACAGGAGACAGGGATCAAGACCATCCCCATGGAAAAGAAATGCAAAAAAGCAAAATGGCTGTCTGGGGAGACCTTACAAATACCTGTGAAAAGAAAAGAAGCAAAAGCAAAGGAGAAAAGGAAAGATATACCCATTTGAATGTGGAGTTCCAGAAAATAGTAAGGAGAGAGAAGAAAGCCATCCTCAGCAATCAATGCAAAGAAATAGAGGAAAACAACAGAATGGGAAAGACTAGAGATCTGTTCAGGAAAATCAGAGATACCAAGGGAACATTTCATGCAAAGATGGGTTCAATAAAGGACAGAAATGGTACGGACCTAACAGAAGCAGAAGATATTAAGAAGAGGTGGCAAGAATACACAGAAGTACAAAAATGATCTTCAATGACCCAGATAATCACGATGGTGTGATCACTCACCTAGAGCCAGACATCCTGGAATGTGAAGTCAATGGGCCAATGGGCCTTAGAAAGCATCACAACGAACAAAGCTAGTGGAGGTGATGGAATTCCAGCTGAGACATTTCAAATCCTAAAAGATGATGCTCTGAAAGTGCTGCACTCAATATGCTAGCAAATTTGGAAAACTTAGTAGTGGCTACAAGACTGGAAAAGGTCAGTTTTCATTCCAATCCCAAAGAAAGGCAATGCCAAAGAATGCTTAAACTACCACACAATTGCACTCATCTCACATGTTAGTAAAGTAATGCTCAAAATTCTCCAAGCCAGGCTTCAGCAATATGTGAACTATGAACTTCTAGATGTTCAAGCTGGTTTTAGAAAAGGCAGAGGAACCAGAGATCAAATTGCTAACATCTGCTGGATCATCAAAAAAGCAAAAGAGTTCCAGAAAAACATCTATTTCTGCTTTATTGACTATGCCAAAGCCTTTAACTGTGTGGATCACAGAAAACTGTGGAATATTCTTCAGAAGATGGGAATACCAGACCATCTGACCTGCCTCTTGAGAAACCTATATGCAGGTCAGGAAGCAACAGTTAGAACTGGACATGAAATAGCAGACTGGTTCCAAATAGGAAAAGGAGTACGTCAAGGCTGTATATTGTCACCCTGCTTAATTAACTTATATGCAGAGTACATCATGAGAAACACCGGGCTGAAGGAACACAAGCTGGAATCAAGATTTCTGGGAGAAATATCGATAACCTCAGATATGCAGATGACACCACCCTTATGGCAGAAAGTGAAGAAGAACTAAAGAGCCTCTTGATGAAAGTGAAAGAGGAGAGTGAAAAAGTTGCCTTAAAGCTCAACATTCAGAAAACTAAGATCATGGCATCTGGTCCCATCACTTCATAGGAAAGATGGGGAAACAGTGGAAACTGACAGACTTTATTTTTCTGGGCTCCAAAATCACTGCAGATGGTGACTGCAGCCATGAAATTAAAAGACGCTTACTCCTTGGCTGGAAAGTTATGAGCAACCTAGACAGCATATTAAAAAGCAGAGACATTACTTTGCCAACAAAGGTCCATCTAGTCAAGGCTATGGTTTTTCCAGTGGTCATATATGGGTGTGAGAATTGGACTATAAAGAAAACTGAGCAGCGAAGAATTGATGCTTTTGAACTGTGGTGTTGGAGAAGACTCTTGAAAGTCCCTTGGACTGCAAGGAGATCCAGCCTGTCCATCCTAAAGGAGACCAGTCCTGGGTGTTCATTGGAAGGACTGATGTTGAAGCTGAAACTCCAATTCTTTGGCCACCTGATGTGAAGAGCTGACTCATTTGAAAAGACCCTGATGCTGGGAAAGATTGAAGGCAGGAGGAGAAGGGGACAACAGAGGATGAGATGGTTGGATGGCATCACTGATCAATGGACATGAGTTTGGGTAAACTCTGAGAGTTGGTGATGGACAGGGAAGCCCGCCATGCTGCAGTTCATGAGGTCGCAAAGAGTCAGACATGACTGAGCAACTGAACTGAACTGAACTGATTTTATTTCTAGCAGCATATTGTTCAGTCTCCATAAAATCATTTTTTTCTCATTTCTTTTCCTGTGGTTAATTTCTAGTTGTATGCCATTGTGGTCAGAAAAGATGTTCAAGAAAATTTCTATACTCTTAAATTCTTTGAGGCAGCATGTATTTCTTAGCATTTGTTTTAGTGGAGCCAAACATATCTGAGCCACTAAAAACTTCAATTAAGTAAATAGCAAACAAATATTTGCTATGATCGCAGAAAGAAAAATAGTTTCCACAGTTGATTATGAAACACTAGGCCTGTCTTTTAAGGAGACTGATCAGGTTTTTTTTTTTTTTTTTTTAATCTAAAATTTTTTTTTTTTAATCTAAATAGGGTTTTTAAAAATGTACAAAGCACAAAAGCTAAAATTGGTCTGATGGGAGTATTCAGAACCACAAAGGACTTCTCCCCTTAGGTGCTAAACACCAGAGTCAGGAAGTGTCCCAACTATACTGTGAGAAACTTTGTGGTGGAGGTTGGGAAAATGTAAGAATAGGTTGCATAAGTGAGAAAATTCTGCTTAACGGAAGAGCAGAAGACTTCTGAGAGCAAGGATGCCATATGTTAATAACAGTTGCTGTGATACTAGTATTCATATCTCTTTAAAAGTAGAGAGAGACAAAAATGAAAATTTTATTCCATGCTGGGTCCAGAGATATAAAAGGGATATTACTCCTGGATTAATTAGGTGATAGCTTAATAAACTTCACATATGTTTTGACAAAATTCTATAGCCTGATTTTATCTTTTAAAATTTAAAAATATATTTTCATGTCAATAATTATAAATCTTTATTATCACTTGTATATACTTCTAAGTATTCTCTAGTGTGAATGAAACACATCTACCGCTCCTCTGCCTCTGGTTTGATAGACTCTTCCTCAATTTTCATTGCTGTAAACACAATGGCAACATAATAAATTAATGATATAATCCTGAACATCTATCTTCCTATTTCCTTGAAAAATTGATGAGTCAAAGATCATGAATATTTTTAAGCTTTTGGATATAAACTCCAAAGTGTCCTCCATGAAATTTTATAACAATTTATACTATCAACACCAGCATATGGAGGTCTTATTCTCTTACGTGGCATATTTCTGTGACATAAATTAATATGTAAATAAATACATAATTACTCATGATCTTTATCTAAAATGAGAGTGAAGCATCTGCATTCTCCCAATGTCCCATTCAAGCTGACATTGAGGAAATATAAATTGCTTGAGTTTGCTCAAATATGAATGGACTGTCTTAAATATATGCCACTCAAATGGCTTCTCAAGATGTATGCAGTTCCCAAGGCTCCATTGTTTACAGAATCTATTTGAATCTTCTTGTCAATACTCAGACAGTATTCACAACACCATGCAGTTCTGAACTTACCCTTGCGAGATGTCTTAGAAGTGTCTGTTCTCAGCTACAGCATCCTTTTCTCTTTTGATCTGCAGAATTCCTAAACCAATTTTGGCATGAAATGTGTCACTGTGGTTGTGGATATCTGAACATTGTCATGGGAATTTTTGAAAACAAAATTAAAGGGGCAGAAGGCATAGCACAGTTTGCTAATATGTGTTTTATGCAGAAGCTGGGTTTTGAGACATTCGCAACATCAGTTGATATTCTGAAAATTAATTATGCCTGTATTTTCTTATTTTTACTATCCCTTATCTTAGAATTTTCTACAGATCTCCTTGGTAGCAAATAGGAGTATCCCTGAGCATGTTTATTTTGGTAAGGTTTTCTTTAATAAAGAAAAAAAGTCTTTTCATCTCTAGGATTTCCCCAGTTTGGATTTTCTGGTGGATTTCTGCCATCTGGGTGACAGTTGAGACCTTTCCACAATGCAGGGAAAACAAAATAGAAACTGAAAATAAACTTTGCCAAAAGGTCAGGGCCCAATAACAGAGAAACGAGAATAATTAGGCAAGTGAAAAACAAATAAAAATACCCTACAAGCTTACGTTAGTTCTTTGCATTTCCTTTCTTGGCAAATAAGACAATTTACTGAAAGAAAACCACATTAAAAAAAACACAATACTGTGACCTTTAGTAAATTAAGAAGTGAAATGTTCATGGCACAGAACACTCCGATCTCAAGGAGGGAAGCAAAAGGAACTAGAGTGGGCATTTTTTTGTCTTTGCCATGTGAGGCAAAGCAAGGTGGAAAAAGACAAACCCTAATCCTCAAAGTTTGGGCTTTTTCTCTTAGAAATTCAAAATGATTTACAGTTAATTTTATCTGTCTTAAATCTTTCCACAAAGGAATCACACAGATCTCTAGGCAATTTCATGCTCACTATAGAGATGAGGAAGCTAAAACACTATTAAAAACACAATCAATCAGGGTCAGAATTGATCACAGCACCCGGCTTTTATTTTCTCCTCCGTGGGTCTCTGATAATTTGGCATTGGTAGTTTATCCTCTTTACTGAGAAAAGGAAGAAAAGAGGGCCTATAGGAATATTTGCACCCAACTGCATCTTCAATTTAAATCAAAGCATCATCTCAGAGGGCATGATTCAATATATTTTCTTAATTAGAATTTTTTTTTCTATTTTTCTCTTTCTTTTGTTTGTATAAATACTTATGTTTTTCTCCCCACCCCAATTTTTTAAAGGATTAAAGAACTTACCTTAGGTGTAAAAGCAAGAACATATGAATTAAGATTACCTAGATAATGTAATTTTGTTGTTGTTGTTCAGTCACTAAGTTGTCTCCGACTCTTGTGATCCTATGGGCTGCAGCACACACGCTTCCCTGTCCTTCACTATCTCCTGGAGTTTGCTCATATTGATGTCCATTGATTCAGTGATGCTATCTAATCATCTCATCCTCTGCCTCCCCTTTCTCCTTTTGCCTTCAATCTTTCCCAGCATCGAAATCTTTTCCAATGAGTTGGCTGTTTGCATCAGGTAGCCAAAGTACTGGAGCTTCAGCATCAGTTCTTCCAAAGAATATTCAGAGTTGATTTCCTTCAGGATTGATTGGTTCAGTCTCCTTGCTGTCCAAGGGACTCTCAAGAGTCTTCTCCAGTACCACAATTCAAGAGCGTCAATTTTTCGGTGCTCAGCCTTCTTTTGAAGTTATTATTCATAGTCTCCAGAGCCCTACATAATTGTCCCCTAACTAGTTTTCTGAAATCTTCCATTCCTACTCTTCTTCTTTTTTGCTTCATACAAATTTCATACAACCCTCCACACTCATTCCTTAAAGACTTCAGGCTTTTAGACACCCTGTTCTATCTCCCTGGGCTTTCCTGGTGGCACAATGGTAAAGAAACCGCCTGCCACTTCAGGAGACTCTGGAGACTTGGGTTTGATCCCTGGGTTGGGAAGATCCCCTGGAGTAGGAAATGGCAACCACTCCAGTATACTTGCCTGGAAAATTCCATGGAGAGAGGAGCCTGGTGGGCTACAGTCTATGGGGTTGTAAAGGGTCAGACACAACTGAGCACATAGGCATGCACATGTTCTGTCTGTCTAGAGGGCTATGTCCCGATTGTTCCCATGACTATCTCACGTCATTTAGATTTGAGCTCAAACCTTCCTTTTGCAGAAGTTTTCTCTTTCATCCTCTGTCCTCTGAAAAATTGTAATTTTCAAAAAGTCAAAATCAAGATTCTCATACTAATCCTGAAATAGTATTAAATGTTTAACCTACCAATAAGAAAATAGTAAACAAGATAAAGGGCTTCCCGGGTGGCTCAAACGGTAAAGAATCTGTTTACAATGCAGGACACCTGGTTTCGATTCCTGGAGAAAAGAATGGCTACCCACTCCAGTATTCTTGTCTGGAAAACCCCATGGACACAGGAGCCCGGTGGGCTACAGTCCATGGGGTCACAAAGAGTCAGACACAACTAACGCAGTCAGAGTGAGTAACACTTTCACTTCAAACAAAGTAAGGCTTTTTCTAAGGAGAATTTGTGGAATAAATGCTTATATATCATTCAGAAAAGGCATACTGAAATGAATTTCCTATGTTAGACACAAAAATAATTGTATCCTATAAGGCAATGAAACCATGAAATTAAGGGCTTCCCTGTTGGCTCAGACGGTAAAGAATCTGTCTTCAGTGCAGGAGACTCAAATTTGATCCTGGGGTTGGGAAGATCCCTGGAGAGGGCAATGGCAAACCACTCCAGTACTCTTGCCTAGAGAATTCCATGGACAGACCATGGGGTTGCAAAGAGCTGGACACAACTGTGCAACTAACACTTTCACATTCTCTGCCTGATGGAACTCATGGGTATTTCAATTAGACAGTTATATTCATGTTAACATATAATTTTGCAGAGTCTGGACCCTAATCACTAGTAAATTCTAAGTCAAAGATTAATTCTTTCTTATCCTTGTACCCTGAGCCCTCAAAACAATGCTGAACATATAGTAGGTGCTCAGTAAACATTTGGGGAGGGGTGATAGGGTGACCAACAATATTTTAGTAAAAGTAGCTAATGCATATCAATTAGAGAGCAGAGGAAAAATGAAAATTTGATTGAAATGTGAAAACATGAGCAAATAAAGAAAGAAAAACAGAAGGTGAGATATAGTAATGCTGAGTAACATACATACTATGTGTTTTCAGAAGCACCGTCAAGATGATAACATCCACAGGAAAATATCATAATTTCCAACTATTAGACGTTGACAAACACCCCAGAAATGTTTATGGCTAAATTTGCTACTAAGGAATCTCTGTAAAGATCGCACCCTTATTAAATAGCTTTTAGAGAGAAATATAGGCTATGATTTTTTAATGTGTGTTACAGAATTTGTATTAGGATTCATGTTTAAGAGGCAGTTGAAGGTAAAATTTTGAATGGACACTTGAAATTTACTTAACACAAAAACCATTTAAGTACCTACTTTGTTTAAGGCAGACTATATTTCATGGTAGTTTATGACCTCTGGCTTTTGTTTTTCAGGAAAATCCCTTTCTCCTGGTCTGATGAATGGTAGATAGCCCTCAGTCATTTACGTATTTGAAAAGGCATGGCATTTGCCTGTGGTGGAACAAGAAAGGAGTCAGCACTCCCTTTCGGTTTTATTTTTTTGCCTGAGGCTCATTAACTCACTAGTATATGGAAGATGCAATAGAAATTCCCCAGAACATTGAGAATTTATACTCTCTCTCCTGGTGAAATGATGACATTTTCCCCAGTAGTGCTTCCCTCTTTATTGTGTTCTCTGCATTTGGCTCCTATCATCCCCAAAATTAATTCACGGATATCTGAAAATAGACTTGGAAAAAGTGAGGGTGGATTTTGTAAGACTTAATGATTCTTTAAGGAATTTTGCAGCCTTTCCCCCAAAACAGAAGTAAACAAAGAAGGAAGGAAATGTTAGACTGATAAGCCTGTTTGGAAAGAAAATACTTTTTATCCCATTCAAAATTCTTAACAATTTAACATTTTCTGTGTGTGTATATAGAAATAAACAAGCAGCTTGATATTATTATTTATTCAATTCCTGCTTAGCTTTATAAACTTAAAAGCTAGATTAAACTTAAACATTATTTAACTCATCTGGAATTGTGTGGTTGGCATTGGGTTTGTAGGAAGAATTCAAACACAATATAAAACTGCTGCAATAGAAGAATTTGCATTTCTTTCCTTGTAATCATGATAAATATTTTTTTTTCTAATTAGGGGAACAGTTAGTCAATATTAAGCTTTTCAACTGAACTTTCATTTCCAATAAAAGTAAAACATGGAAATTCCCAAGCCCTCTAGTAATTATTTGGTTTATGGTACTTAATCATTGGCATGACATTTCTGTGAATAATGGTTAGTTTATTTTTAAGGAGCTGAAAAGCTTTTTATAGAATCTCACAAACAATCCTCAACAAATTTAAAAAAAGGCAAGTTGCAGATAAGTTGTACCAATGTGATTTTTATGTAAAGTTTGAAGACATACGAAAGTAAACATTATTTTAAGGGATATTGCATAAGTCATGAAATTATTAAAAAAAACAAATGTCACCACAAAATTCAGGATAATTGATATCTCTATGAGGAAGGGAGGGCTATGTAATCATGGAAAGCAAACAGGAAGCTTCAAATATACTGAAAATGTTCTAGTTCTTAAGTTGGTTGGTGGGAATGGATATTATGTATATTATGCTTTACATTATATATGTATGATAAATATTCATAGCTTTTAAAAATGCCTGTATTTCTCTTTCCAGTGTCTTATTTCCATTATTAAGGTACACTAATAATCCTAAATTTCTTTATGTATAAAATGTTAATGCCATACAGGATTTTTTTAAATTGATGGACTAGTCTCCAAAAAAATTTCAGTCTATGCCCTGCAGTCATGAGCAAAATAGAAGCAGAAAACCTCACCAGGTGTGAAAGGCTGAATGTGCAGCATAACCTGAGGGCATCGATGGGATTCATGTAGGTAGCCTGGAGTCTCAGGCACCTGTGCAGAAATAGATAAAAACATCTGAACCCACCCCATATAAAGCTGGCACTTTGGTAGTACTATGTGTATAAAAACAAGATGACCTAAATGAAAACCATTTTTGCAATAGTAGACTAAAAAAAAACCTCTAATTTCTGTGTTGTAGTTAGTAGGAAAAAAATATCCATAAGATTTAGTAAGGACAAAGCAGCCCCATAGGTCTAGGATCACATGTCTAGGTGGTCCCAAAATATTCCAAGCATTATTTTATTAAATAGCAGTAGATGATGTGGTATCCTCAGCACTCTAGCAGAAGTAAATGCTGATTTTTCTCTCCACCTAGTCCTCATAGAATGCCTGCATAAAATTGTAAAAAATTAAGAATTGATAATTACCAACAAACATACACAAGGAAATAGGAGTTAAGAGCCACAACAAGCAACAAAACCAAAGACTTCAAAGACTGAAATCGTTAGATACTAAATGTAAAGTAAATATATGTTTACTGTGTTAAAAAATATAAAAGGCAAAATAAAAAAGACAAGTTAGGAGAAAGAGAATATAAAAAAATGACCAAATGTATTTGAAAAAATAGAACTTTTAGAAGTAAATATATAATAATTGAAATAAAATAGAGGGATAAAACAGAAAATTAGGCCAAATTAACAAGAAAATTAATGACATGGAAAGTAGACCTAATGACATAATGTGATAGGTGCCATGAGGGAAAAAACAACAGAGCAGCATAAGGAGGATCAAGAGGACTGCTGGAGGGATGGTCTGAGTGCTCCTTTAGGAGCAATCAGAGTAGGTGTCACTGAGAAAGAGGTGAGGGAGACAGCCAAGAGGATATGAGGGTAACAGTGTTCCAGGAAGAAGGAACAGCTGTTAGTTGACAGTAGAGCCACATCAATGTAGTTATAGTACGTAGAAGTGACTGAATGCTGGGGATAAAACAATGATCCTTTAAGCTTCCAGAAAGAGAAAAAAATATTGTCACAAAGTATATGGATTCATAATGACTTCAGACTTCTCAATAGCAGGATTTTGAAGCTAGAAAATTCTAAGTGAGCCTTTCAAAAGTCAAAAGGAAAATTTTACATAATTCTACCTAGCCAAACTCTTCCAATCAGTGTAAAAACATTTTCAGACATGTACATCTCAAAAATTAGATAAACTTGTTTGTTTTCTACCTCCCTACCAAAAATCTTTGGTAGACTACCATGTAGTCTATCAAAAGAAGGAAATAAACCAAGAAAGAGGAAGTTCTAGTACAAAAAATAGGTGATCCAGCAGAGGAGCATGATGAGGGGAATCCCATAGATGGTGTAGAAGAAAGATTCCCAGATGGCAGCTGAGCACCAGGTAGAGAGAGCCCCCGGTGTGGTTGGGGTAGACTTGCAGGCTTTGAGAAGAACTTCTGAGAGAACAGCAGACACACCTGGCATCTTAAGAAGAGATCTAGGAAGCTGGCAAAAGGCTGAAACTAGATTATGAAACAAAAAGCAAGAAGACACATTAGTCCAGCAAATTGGATAGAAAATACAGTCATGGTTCCGCACTGCCTCAGCTATGAATGGGGCTCTCATATGATGCAAATATAGCTGTGGGCTGGGAAATAATGCTTGAGGGCTGAAGGAGAACAAAGTGGGAACTGGATGCGAAGAGATAATGTCTGAGCCGGAAAAATGAAGAAGTAGCAGCAAAATTGTGTTATTCAGGAAGTTATAATGACCAAATCTTCAAAATGAATGACCCAAAAGAGGTAAAAATACATAGAGAAGGTGAAGGTTGTGGAGACAATGGAGAAGAGAGAGGAATACTGCTATTTTTCTTAAACGCAAAGTATGATAGTGCTTTTAATAAAACATAGTGAGAGCTGCATATGTAAGTATAGATTTTCTAGTAGACACATTTTTTTAAGTAGAAAAAAAAAGGACAATTAACTTTAACAATATATTTGATTTAACCCAATCTATCCAAAAATATTTCAACCAGCAATCACCACCCAAAAATTTATTAAATACCTACTTAGCTTTTTTTTTCCATACTAAGTCTGAAATTCACGGTGTACTTTATCCTTGCAGCCAGTGTGAAGTAGGACTGGCCACATTTCAATGCCACTCAAAGCTAGAGCCATCTTATATGACAGTAAAACTCTGAATTAGATGAATGGTTTTGAAAAAAAAAATGTTTAAGTTGTAACAAGGAGCACTGATGTGGAATTCGTCTGCTTATTTTGTGAGTGTAGAAATGCACTAATGCCATCAAAACGGGACCAAATAATTGAAAAGACTGGAGAAAATGGAAGTTCCTTGAGAAAACTTCATGAAAAAGCAAAATGAGGATTTTTCATTGGCCATCAGGACATGGGATCTCATCAGTCCTATAAACTATTCTTAATAAATTTTATGTTTGCTTGTTTGTTACCACCTATTCGCTTTCCCTTGTAGGTGAATAGATAAATAGATGTAGATAAGTAACTTGCTCAAATTTGTTAAGTTAATAAAGCAGCAAAACTAGACTCAAATTCAGGCAGTCTGACACCACTGACCACAGTCTTCACCACAGCACCCCGCGTGGGCAATTCCATATGAATGCATGGGCAGAGTTTAGTTCATTGAACATGATACCTAAATAAGTACTGATATATTATTCACTTTGATCTGAATGTAAACTAACATAACAGTGATAGGATCAAGAGTGTTTCTACTTCTTATTCTTGGTGAAGAAATTCAGGGTAAATATCCCTATTTTAACTCTTTGAAATAATTTGTGACTTTGATAAAGTAATTTGGTTTTTAACTATACAGCCATTAAAATATTTTGGAATAGAAAAATTGTGTTTCTCAACAAACTGTCAATGTCTTTCAAGAATTATGCAGTTAGACGGAATTTTTACAACTAATGAATTCAATATAGCAAATCAATTCAACTGTATTGACTTTCTACTATTGTATAATAAATTACCCAGAAATGTCATAGCTTAAAACAACAAACATTTGTTATCTCACAAATTTCTGTGTGGTGGTCAGGAATCAAGAGGCAGCTTAATTGGGTGCCATCAAGGTGTTGGCCAGGGCTGAGGTCATCTCAGGGCTCCATCAGGGAGACTATGTTGCCAACCCACTCATGTGGCTGTCAGCCAAAGGCATCAGCTCTTTGCTTCCTGGGCCTCTCTGTTGGGCTACTCGCAACACATAACTTGCTTCCCCAGAATGAGGACTTTGAGGGGTGGGACTGAAAGCAAGATAAGTCAGTCTTTCCATAAGCTGATCTCAGAAGTGACATCCCATCACATCTGCTGTCTTGCGCTCACTAAAAGCAGGTCACTAGCTCCAGTCCACACTCCAAGAGAAGAGATCACAATAAGTGTGAGTATCACGAAAAAGAGACTGGCTCCAGTAGGGCCAGTCTAGAGCCTGCCAACCACAACGATAATACTTATTCAACACTTCACTCATGGAAAGATGCAGTTCCTTTCCATCGTTCATTCATCCATCAGTAATCACTGAGCACCTATTTTGTGCCAAGCCCTAGAAATCTTGGGGGGCAAAACAGATACTCTCATAGCCTTCCTGAAACCTACAGTCTAGTGTGCTCAAAATTAAGTACCTAAATGGTTTTGATCAGAAAGAATCAAATGTTTTGAACAGGGAGAAATCATAGTTCAGGAGCTTCTGCTCACTAACTGCCTTTTCCCAACTGCCACATTTATAAAGCAAATATGAATGCTGCTGCTGCTGCTGCTGCTGCTAAGTCGCGTCAGTTGTGTCTGACTCTGTGCGACCCCATATACGGCAGCCCAGCAGGCTTCTTCGTCCCTGGGATTCTTCAGGCAAGAATACTGGAGTGGGTTGCCATTGCCTCCTCCGAAATACGGATGATCTTTCAGTAAAGATGAAGAGACACCCTGGTATTCTTAGGTCCTAATCGTCTTATCCCCTTGCTCAGCTCTACCAGTTTCCTAGCTCAGTGAGAGTCTGAGTGACTTCCTTTAATTTCTGTGCTGACATTACAATGTTAAGTCCTGCAGGTCAGATGCCTGAGTTCATCCAACTATAGAAAGAAAAGCGGCTCAAGAATTTAGCCTCTTGACTGTCCCTCTAAACTGTAAACTGACAGAAAAATCTATGAGATTAGCAAGGCTCAATTCAGATCCCATGCATTCTTTGTCCTCTAAACAAGCACTTGGTTTTTGGTTGAAACCAGAATGATTCCATAATTTCAAAATAAGCGCATGATCAGTGGTTGAAGGTGCCCGCACATTTTTCTTTCTAGAATTCAAGTTCTTCCTGTTAACCTTATCAGGCTCCCCCGTCAGTAAATATTTCATGTGCTGCCGAGTGTCTATATTCTCATACTCTGGTCCATTTCTTAAGAGTGTGCACCAGTGAATTTTATTGTCAGATTAGATATCATCACACATTCAGATTTTCAGTCACCAATTTGAGTAGATATACAGTAGCTTTGTGTACAAATATACCCAAACACACACTCTCCAGTCCTAGTCACCAACAGAGCTTGCATCACAGACGTCTTAGCCAGACTTATTTTCCACTTAGTTGGGTTTGAACAGTCTGAGTGTTTCAAAGTTGCAAAAAAGAATGGCTTATAAAAAATTAAAACAGATAATTAAGCCTTAAATAACACCACTGAATGCATGAGAAGCAAGTTTATGTTTCAAATCATTTAGTATAATTGCAGATAAGAATGCTGACATATTTAATAAAAAGAAATATGCCATATATTTGTGATATCCATACATGTTTTAAAAGAACAAACTGACCCTATATTCATAGGTTCAGGTGGTATAAAGTTCACTAAGACTTGAAAATCCAACTGCTCCAGACTCTAGCAGTAGCTTCAATTCTGAGGGGCTTAATACTCTGCTACTGTATTCTATCTCTTATCACGGGAATAATATACATGTACCTGTTCATAACTCAGCAAGTCACAGAATTTATTACGGAATCTAGTCTGTGAATGAACAATAATCTCTGCTACTTGAACAAGTTTAAATGTTTTCCTCCACTTTAATTAAAACTATTCCTTATAGACAGACTTCCTTTTTTCTCCCAAATAAGTAAGATACTGACAATCTCATCCTGAAGATGTGCTAATGGACCCTGAAATGAGAATTCACTTTACTCTGATTTGTTAACAATAATCATAGTTAAAAAAAATCATTTCATTTACTTCTTAAAATGGTCAGATAATTCATTAATGAAAGCACCTATAACAAATGTGAACTCCAGAATCAAACCACAGAGTATTTTGAACCACAGAATATTGAAAAACAAAATAATGTCGAACTTGATGAACTCAAAAAGTGGGGTATCCTTGGACCATATTTAGTGATGCTTTCTCTTTGGAAGGAAAGTTATGACCAACCTAGACAGCATATTGAAAAGCAGAGACATTACTTTGCCAACAAAGGTCCGTCTAGTCAAGGCTATGGTTTTTCCAGTGGTCATGTATGGATGTGAGAGTTGGACTGTGAAGAAAGCTGAACAGCGAAGAATTGATGCTTTTGAACTGTGGTGTTGGAGAAGACTCGAGAGTCTCTTGGACTGCAAGGAGATCCAACCAGTCCATTCTGAAGGAGATCAGTCCTGGGATTTCTTTGGAAGGACTGATGCTAAAGCTGAAACTCCAGTCCTTTGGCCACCTCATGCGAAGAGTTGACTCATTGGAAAAGACTCTGATGCTGGGAGGGATTGGGGGCAGGAGGAAAAGGGGACGACAGAGGATGAGATGGCTGGATGGCATCGCTGACTCGATGGACGTGAGTCTGAGTGAACTCCGGGAGTTGGTGATGGACAGGGAGGCCTGGCATGCTGTAATTCATGGGGTTGCAAAGAGTCAGACATGACTGAGCGACTGAACTGAACTGAGTGATGATGTATTGGCAAATATTTGTATACAAAACTAGAATTTATCCCAACATGGCATGAATAATTATAAAATAAGAAATATGTGATCATATGTTTTGTAATAACCTATAAGGGAAAAGAACACACACACACGCACACACACACAATTGAATCACTTTGCGGTACACATGAAACTAACACAACATTGTAAATCTAGACTTCAATAAAAAAATGTTGAACATGCCTTAAAAAAAAGAGTTGGCAGTCTGTATAATCCTTGCCACTTCTGGATAATGTCATAATCAGAGATAAAGACACAGAAACGCATTAACATTTCCAAAGTAATGTACTGTGATTTTTGCCTTTTTTTCATTTATTTACTTACCTTTTTTTTCATTTATTTTTCTGACCTTTTATTGTATGAGATTCTACTGCAATGTAAAACCCATATTTTAAAGGAGTGATTTAGGGAATATCTTACCAGTTGTGGGCTTTTTGAGAGGCCTTTTGAGACAAACTAAGTTACTAACTAGTTCAGGGTTAAAAGTTTTATACGTTGTGACAACTTCCCCTCCCCTAGCAGAACAGTCTGGAAATATATCAAGATGATATCTGAAGAATGATGTTGTGGTCAGTTCACTATAGTGTGTCCATTTCTGAAGTAGGTATCTGAGTAATAATATCTGAGAAGATTGAACATTATGGGTAGTCAAAGAGAAGGTTAGTGTTTTGGAAATGCTTCAATAGGAACTTGTCTGAATGAAGCCTAAGAACACAAATATACCTTGCGTATTTTTTTTTTCTTTTCTCTTGTGGTCTCTTACAAGATTTTTTTGTTTTTAATTGTGTCAGGTCTTAGTCATGGCATGCAGGATCTTTAATTGTAGCCTGTGAACTCTTAGATGCAGCACGTGGGCTCTAGTTCCCCAACAAGAGATTGAACCCAGGCCCCCTGCATTAGGAGCATGGCGTCTTTAGCCACTGGGCCACCAGAGAAGTCCCTATTACACAATGTTGAGCGTATATAAGTGTCCTACATAAGTGGGACCTTGTTGTTTGTCTATTTTATGTACAGTGATTTATATTTGGTAATCCCAACATTGTGTACTTTTAAATGTAAAAACTACTGATACCTGGAAATGTGTATATATATATATATATTCAATTAAAACAACAAACAAATGTGGTCAGTCATTGAAGAAGCCTGTACTTTTTATTTCTAGGATTCTATCTCCTATAGAAATTCACATACTACACACATATGTGCAAAAATATTCATTACTTTTTTTTGCAAAAACAAAAGGCATATTAAAATTTAAAAACTTGAAGGAAACCTAAACTTCTATTGGTAAGTGGATGCTTACAATGATTCAACTTCTATTAGCAGGAGAATATTGCTATAGAATATTCTACAGCTTTTGTGGAATATAGAGTAGGGCTATATGACAAAGCAGAATCTATTATAATTTGGGGAAAAACACATGTTGCCTAACAATATGTATAATGTGTCCCTTAAAAATAAAAATAATATATCATTATCTTATTTAAAATAAGTAAAGCATACTATAATCTAATCTAATCAAAATATCTGTGTGGGCAGAACAAAATTAAAGGATACATATCAGCTATTAAAAGTGTTTACCTTAGAGGAATAAGATTAGAACAGTGGGCAAGGAGGTAGTAACTTTCACTTTTTTACTTTAAGTGCTTCCATATTTTTTTTCTTTTACAAAAGTACATATTACCATTGCATTACTCTCTGCAGTATCCAGCACTTTACTTTTTATAAGTCGGGACCATGCACCCCTTTATTTGCATGTGTAGTTAAGTACAGACATGTTGATACATAACCTATAAATCTCAGTGATATTAAATAGCAGTGTTACAATAGCTATAATGCATATTAAAATACTTTAATATATAAAATTATTATATATATGTATGTGTGTATATATATATGTATGTTTAGCTTGTGCATTAATCCTGAGACCAAAAGCTGTAAGTAGCCTGTGGCATGGTCCACTTGCCTTTTAAATCAGGAAGAGTGTTCTTCAAAGGTACCTGTTATCCATATCTCTATCAATAACTTCCTACAAATCAGGGCTTGATTTATTATTTCATTATTTAAGGAAATGATGGATAAAATGTTAATGAAAATTAAATTTAAATGTTTTGCACATATATAGCCTTTTACTATAAATAGGACAAAAAATTGAAGAACTATTCTATTTGAAAAGATACCCGACTCAGCAAAATCACATATATCACTGCTGGTCAGATGAACTTCCAACATACGTCTTCAGTGTTTCACTTCCACCTTACTCATTAATAAAAGCAAAAACAGTAACTAATATTCATGAGGATCTATTCATTCAGTAACTGCAACCTCAGGTTGGCTACAGATGCAAGAGTTTGGTCAAAATCAATGAGGCATTCGATTAGATTCAATTAGCTATATGGAATCTACCATCATGAATACTATATATGCTATTATTATTTGTGAAAAGTGTGCCTCACATCTCTTATAACACACACACACATTTTCCAAAGGTGGTTGTTAAACATTTATCAACACACTGCTGAGCTTTGGTAGCATAAGTAGTGTTCACCCAGTTCAAAAGTTCATTTGACAAGGGTTAGGGTTAGGGTTAGGGTTAGGGTTAGGGTTAGATACAATTGACATATCTGCTCAAAAGAACTCATGCACTGAGCATGACCAAATTGGCATAGGTAGGTTCCAAACAATGAGATGGTGGCAAAAGACTACATTTTAAGCTCAGCAGCCACTTTTCTACTTGGCTGCATGCTTTTTAGGACTAGTTGCTTAAAATCAAATTCTTTTACAAAGGCATGAATAGGCATTCTTGCACAAGACTTAATTAAAATTTCACACACCTATGAAAAGCTGTTTTGAAAATAAGCCTTGGGAAAATGGATTGGATTTTTACATAATCACAAATAATTAGTCCATGTTAAAAGAAGTGAGCTTTATTTTTATATTGAATTAGATTTAAACTCCAGAAAAAAATATTCATCATAGACACACTTTCACACAAAAAACATCAAGGCTCTGGGGGAATTGGGGAGAGGAAATGGATTCGGGTTTGGGATTTGGCAGTACTAATTTGAGGAAAGGAAATTGTTGAAGGCTAGAGATGCACTCTGTTACAGTAGAACCTTTTGATGTCAAATTTGGGGAGACAGATAAAGCACAATAGATTTACTAAATTTTCTTTCATTATCTTGGTTGATTGAAATACGAATGAGATTCTAGGATTTTTCGTTCTGTGTGCTCCAAATGCAGAATTCTTATAAAAACACATGAAAAATGATGGAGGAAATAATGGAGACACATACCATCAATAACAATAAAATAGAATATAATTACCTTGTTATATTTAATATGCAGCCCTGCTTTTGCATATTATTTGGTCCAGAATTGATTTGAAACCAACCAGTGATTTGCTGAATTCCTCTCATGTATAAATTCCAAAGGCTCAGTATGAGCAGCAGAGCCCAGTGAGCTACGTTCACAAGCTGAGCCTCCAGTCCTCTTGCCTTTAGCTACTATTTAATGCTAGCTGTTTGTTCTTTCCGGTCCTCCCCCTTCTCTACCTCCTCCAGGTCTCATTTTGAAAACCTTCCCCGTAGATATCCTATTCAATCTTTCTGAGTTGCCTTGGCAACTCTCAAAGCTGGGATAGCTCACAGCCTCCCAGTCTAATTCCATCACATCCCTCAATTAGTTTAGCTAAGTCTTTTATGGGCAGTCAGATATTCTTTAGAACTGTAATCAGGAGTTGGCTCACTCTAAATGGTGTTTAAAGATTCTCACAAGGTGATTTCCTGTGCACATCCTCCCCAGCTCTCTTCCTGCAAGGTTCCTTTCCTTAAAACCAGAAAGCAGAACCATACTGTTACAACCCATGTTCTTGCTTCCCTCCACTATCTTTTGACTTTACCTTGAAGATTTACTTTTTTTTGTCTTTTGGCTGCCATGCCCTTTGGCATCTTCTGAACCTTGGCAGCATTCCTTGGTTGGCAGTAATTATCAGGATTGTCAGGTTTTCAACATTTAGGTCCTCAGATGAAAATCATAATTGTTCATGTTTCCAGCCAAATATGTCATTGCATATGATGTTTGCAAAGAGCACAGAGATAGATCATTCTTTGTTTATATTTTGAAAAGAGAAAACTCACCTCCGGCCCAGCTTTCCACCCAAAAGGAGCTACCTCACAAGGGACGGTGCCGCCTGCCAGCAAGGTCTCTCTAAATTATTTCATCAAGCCTTGCTAAGGAAGGCTGCCCAAATGCAATTACCTCACTATTCAGATTTGTAGAGAGATGTGCTAGCTTTGAAAAAAATCAGATGAAAACAAATTTCTGTCATGAGAATTTGACAGCACTCTTTTGAAAATCTAGTTCTGATTATGAAGACATTTAACATAATAAGGTACAGTGTGTTTGTGCTCAGTTGTGTCCAACTCTTTGTGAGCTCATGGACTGTAGCCTGCCAGGCTCCTAGGTCCATGGGATTCTCCAGGCAAAGAATACTGGAGTGGGTTGCCATTCCCTTCTCCAGGGAGATCTTCCTGACCCAGGGATGGAACCCATGTCTCTTATGTCTCACTGCATTGGCAGTCGGGTTCTTTACCACCAGTGACACCTAGGAAGCCCATAATAAGGCACAGACAAAACTAAAAAAAGGTTGTTTACTTTATTTCATAGAATGTACGAGTTACACATTTAATACCACACTAAAGATGGTTGTATACAAAGAAACAAAATCTTGAGCTGGCTTACTCTCTTTTATAATCAAATTGAAATTATATTTTTAACAAGTTATTTACGGTGAATTAAACCAATAGTTTGTTATTATACACTTACAATGAATATAAAATCAAGGCAATAAACATGGAGTCGTTATAAAGGAATAAACCACACCTATAATGTGATGAATAGGAACATCCTCTTGAATATTAATTCAATTTGGAGTGGTTATCTTGGGAACATAGATGACACCACCCTTATGGCAGAAAGTGAAGAGGAACTAAAAAGCCTCTTGATGACAGTGAAAGTGGAGAGTGAAAAAATTGGCTTAAAGCTCAACATTCAGAAAACGAAGATCATGGCATCCGGTCCCATCACTTCACGGGAAATAGATGGAGAAACAGTGGAAACGGTGTCAGACTTTATTTTTGGGGGCTCCAAAATCACTGCAGAGGGTGACTGCAGCCATGAAATTAAAAGATGCTTACTCCTTGGAAGAAAAGTTATGACCAACCTAGATAGCTATTCAAAAGCAGAGACATTACTTTGCCAACAAAGGTCTGTTTAGTCAAGGCTATGGTTTTTCCAGTGGTCATGTATGGATGTGAGAGTTGGACTGTGAAGAAGGCTGAGCGCTGAAGAATTAATCCTTTTGAACTGTGGTGTTGGAGAAGACTCTTGAGAGTCCCTTGGACTGCAAGGAGATCCAACCAGTCCATTCTGAAGGAGATCAGCCCTGGGATTTCCTTGGAAGGAATGATGGTAAAGCTGAAACTCCAGTACTTTGGCCACCTTATGCAAGGAGTTGACTCATTGGAAAAGACTCTGATGCTGGGAGGGATTGGGGTCAGGAGGAGAAGAGGACGATAGAGGATGAGATAGCTGGATGGCATTGCTGACTCGATGGATGTGAGTCTGAGTGAACTCCAGGAGTTGGTGATGGACAGGGAGGCCTGGTGTGCTGCGATTCATGGGGTCGCAAAGAGCCAGACACTACTGAGCGACTAAAATGAACTGATCATGGGAACATGCACTGTCATTAATGGAGCTGAGATTGCCTCTGCAAGTCTAATGGGAGTTGTGAATTCACATAGTATAGAAAATAAATTTGTTTCCATACTGACTTGGCCAGTGGGCATTTAGGAAAACTGAAATCACAATCTGTGGCAATGTCCCCTGCTACTGGGAACATTTTTCAGTGAAAATCTACTTTCTTTCTTTCTTTCTTTTAGCTCTTGTCTTCAAAATATGTACACTACACACTTGATCAGAGCTAAGCCAGGAGATATGATTAACAATTACCACCTGTAAATTTAGATAAAACAACAGATCTTATATCTTCCATCTCGGAGGTGATCATGCCAGAAAATTTTGCATTCTGCTTTCCAACAATTTCCTAATCATCAAAGAATAGAACACTTGATTATTCAGTTGCACTCACCAAAACAACTTGGAAAAAGCAATGGATTCAACAAAAAGCTATGATCATACAGGATTTGTTTACTTGTTTCTAAAGCCATAAGCCCATGAAAAGTTATATACTTACTTTTATTGTGCTATGTCCTGTGAGAGGTGGTCATTTATCAAAATTTCATAGAAATGAGGAAACAATTAACATTGGCATGGACCTGGAAAACCTAACAAAAAGTTTTCCGTCTCTTAAGTCAAAACTTCAATTTGAGCCAAGTACTTTAATTTATTTGTTTAATCATGGGAGGGAGATTCAAAGTTTACCATAAAAAAAAAAAAAAAAGAGATGCTGAAGTTTGCTTATACACTAAGCAATCTACATACAGTATCTTACAGATTATTTCAACAGGTATAATGGCTTCAAATATTGTCCTGAAGCTGTTGGCATGACTGAAGAAATTTGGATGTATTTTCAGATAAATGGAATTATTCCCCACTCCTCTCTTATTATTAATAATTATAGGAACAGATTTCTAAGGAGATAAAGTTTATTGTTTCTTTATCAATCTCCCATATAAAAAATATTTTCTTATGATCTAGTCTAGGTGGCTCTTGATAGCAACTACTTGTTTTTAAGACTGATTTACTGCCAAAAATTTTGTCTCTGTGCTTAACTCCGGTCACTGTTTCTTTAATTTGTTCTTATTATGTTTTCAGTAAAAGGAGAGGCTAGCAAGCTATTCTTACTCATATAGAACTCAGCATGAATATTTGCTACTTTTATTTTTAAAGGCAAGTAACACTCCCTAGTTGCTGATTTGTTTTTTCCACAGAGGAAAATATTTAATTTTCTTAGAGTGTAAGTAAACTCTTTTATATTTACTGAAAATGTCATCTAGTTTTGTTTGTTGAGAAGGACATACACAAAAGACTTTGAAGTCTTTCTGATCCTAAGAGATATAAATCTGTATCTTACAATGAGCTATTTAGTCTTTCTTGCTTATGTTCCCAAAGTAATAAAACTTCTTGCAAGTAGCAGCTTCTAACCTGAATACTTTTTGCTCCTTTTTACTCCAGTGAAGGCATTTATTATAATTAAATTCTAGTTGGGTTTCTTTATGAAAGTGAATTAACTTTACAAAAACATCCTTAGGGAATGTTTAGGGACTCCTTAGTTGTATTAATGAGATCACTTTTTAACATTTGATGTAAATCTGCTTTTATCTTAAATCTTCTCTGTTTCTGCATCATGGACCAAGTTGCACAGGCCCAAACAGAGCCATCATCCTTGCTTACTCCTCTCGCCTTGGGCCTCATATCAAAATTCAACAGCCATGCCCGTCATCTGTACTTCTGAAATAGATCCACAATCTGATCACTTCTCATTGGCCTCACTGGTACCATCTTCGTTCCCATAAGCATCCTCTTGCACTTTCCCATGGTCAGTTCTCCACTCCACACTCAAAGGGGTCTTTGTAAATCAGATCATGCTCTTTCCTCTGCTGTAAAACTGATCAATGTCTTCCAATGAAGCTTAGGACAAACACCTCTGGGTCTTTTCTAACGTGTTTCCTTCTGCCATGAAGGCTCTTTCCCCACAGCTTCTTATGGCCTGACCGTACCTCACCATTCAGGTCTCTACACAGGGTTTCACCTCCTCAGAAAAGGATGTTCCTAAATGTTTTCTTTACCCTCCCCCACCCTACTTCACTTTTTGCACACTTGTTACTATAGAAACTACCTTTTTTTTTTCTCTCTCTCTTTCTTTCTTGTCTGCTTCCCTTACTGGAATGGAAGGTTCATGAGCACATGAACTTTGAATATTTCACTGCTGTGATCTCCAACATCACAGGTCCCAAACAGAATCTCTTACATAGTAAGCATTCAGTAAGTATTTCTTGATTGAATAAAGGAGAATTTACTCTTTTAAAGATGGGTTCCACTTTTTAAATCCCATTCACTTGTAATGTTTCCTGTGTCTTTCTTATTTACCTCGTGTCTCTTTTTTAAAGAAATTCTTCATTTGGCTGGGCCAGGTCTTAGTTGCAACACACGGGATCTTCAATCTTGGCTGCAACATGCAGGATCTTTTGAGTTGCAGCATGTGAACTCTTAGTTGCAGCACGTAGGATCTAGCTCTCTGACCAGGTTCCATCCCGGGCCCCTTGTACTGGGAGCATGGAGTCTTAGCCACTGGACCACCAGGGAATTCTCCTCTTAACTCTTAGGAACAAAAAAACTACCCAGCCTTTTCATAAAATATTGCTGTTAGCATTGCTAACAGAAGAGAAATGCGCATTTACAATAATCTACCTAATCTGAGGTGTATAACAAAGTAAAGTATAATCAGAAGTCTCATTTTAAAACAAATCACAAAATTTCCTATGTATTTAGATTAATTCATACTGCTCAAATAAGTCTTAATCTCTGAAGGAACGTGTTTAAAAACATCTCGCTTTGATAATGACTTTAAGGCCAGTTCACTTTTTGGCAGTGTAAATTCAATAATTAAGTCATTTGTTATCACCAAGACTGTTAATTAGCTATCCTATTAGTAACGTGCCAATCAATTTATCAGTTGATGAATGTCAGTTGCAAATTCTGATGTCATTTTTTCTTTAATACACTCATTAGGGACCATCTATAAATCCTAGAGAAAGTTTCAGACAGTCTCACATGAATAGTATATTCTCCTCTGATGGTGGAAAGAGCTGATCAAAATTCTGGGCAGATTGACCTAACTTTTCCTTTATCTGAATTTATCAGTCTGCTATTGTGAGCTTAAATGAAGTCACTTTTAATAAGCTTTCCAATACAATCATTATTGTAAACTTAATATGGAAAAAATTATTTGAAGAGACTTAAAGGTACTAAATGGAGAAGGAAATGGCAACGCACTGCAGTACTCTTGCCTTGAAAATCCCATGGACAGAGGAGTTTGGTGCAGGCTACTATCCATGGGGTCGCAAAGAGATGGGCACAACTGAGCGACTTCACTTTCTTTCTTTCTTTCTTAAAGTTACTAAAAAGTATATATAATCTTATTGACTTAAAACTATTGTATAAAGAATTTAAATTGTGATAATAATGATAATAAATGAAAGTCAGAATGTTTAGGTTTTGGGTACAATTAAGAAGAAAATATACTAAATTTAGTCATTGCTCTAGTACTTTATGTCTTTTAGTCATAATTTTCATACCCTAAAAAGTTAATGACTTGATTTTTCTTTCACCAGTGCATTCTGACCTGATAAATATAACTCAGCATTCTCCCAAATGTGTTCTGCAGAATGCTAATCTTAGAATGTTAAAAGGTATTTTGCAAATAATAGTGATGCTGATGATTAAGTTCTTGTATTGGGTCTCCCAAATTATTTTAGCTTTATTTTAAGGAATGTCTTTTGGACATGTGTTATAGAAAATGCTTCTGTAATTCATTATTTGAAAATCTTTGACACTTTTTTGTGACACTTTGATGGTAAGACTGGTAGAACTTTCCCATTGACAATGGTAGAATCATTCCCATGGACAATGATTTCAGCAAAACTGTGGTGATCATAACTGATCCTTTTATTTTCTGCTTAATCCCTGAAATTCCAATGCATAATCATTTATTATTCATTGGTTAAATATTATTCGTTATTAAATAATAATTGTTGTGGTCCCAGGTGGCTCAGTGGTAAAGAACCCGCCTGCCAATGCAGGAGACACAGAAGACATGGGTTCAATCCCTGGGTAGGGAAGATCCCCTGGAGGAGGAAACGGCAACCCACCCTAGTGCTCTTGCCAGGATAATCCCATGGATAGAGGAGCCTGGCAGGGTACTGTCCTTGGGGTCACAAAGATGGACACACTGAGAGTGACTGGGCACGCACACCTGCACGTGTGCACATGACCTTCTTGGTGACAAACCCAAAGGATTCTTTCTTTCCTTATTCACTTAATCTCCTTGGGGCATTTGGTGCAACCAATCACCAATTCTTGAAATCTTGGTTCTTCCACCTCCCAAGACTCTTCTCTCGGCTTCTCGTATGATTCCATTTTTCTCTGTTTGCTCCTTATATGTGATATCCAATTTTTGCTAGCCTTCTTTTCTCTTTCTACCTTCTCTCCCTGTTTTATCTCATCCATATTTATTGCTTCAAATGCCATTACAGACTGATGGCTCACAAGGCTGTATCTCTAATTGCCTACAAAATCTCTCAACTTGAATGTGTAATTTCCATAATTAAAAGCCCTCTTCACTATAGTGTCTGCACGTATGCATGCTCAGTCAATCCTGTCCAACTCTTTGTGACCCCAGGGACTGTAGCTCACGAGGCTCCTCCATTCATGGGATTTTACAGGCAAGAAAATGAGTGGGCTGCCATTTCCTCCTTCAGGGGATCTTCCTGCCCCAAAGGTCAACCCCACATCTCCTATACTGGTAGGTGGATTCTTTACCCCTGAGCCACCTGGGAAGCCCCAGGTATTTCAAATTCAGGTTGCAAAAAGTTAATTCATCATTGCCCCATCCACTATGTAACACTTTTTTTGCGTCCTGCTATTAATCTTCATTCAGTGTTGAATTCACATAAATTGTCATGGTTGATGATGTGATATGGTAGGCACAACATTCAGCTTGGAGACAGACTGCTAGAGTTTGAGTTGTATGGCTGTGTTAATAATTTTTATAACCCTGGGTAAATCAGTTCACAGTTCTGGCTCTCAGCTCTTTCATGTATAAAATATTAGATAATCCTACACTTTGTTGTAGTCTTTCCCTGACTCTGTCTCATTTCCCTTCATTCTTGGAAGATTTTAGTTCCTGGCTCAATGGCATTCTATCCAACACTGTCCCTTTAGTGATTTAATCCATTTGTATTACCCTTCCAACATACTTATCACTAAATTCTCAGAATTCCTCTGCTCCAATGTCCTTTATAAAACCCCAGCCACTTACTTCCATGGTTGAATCCTAGACCTTGTCATTGCAAATAAACAATACCTCTAAAACCTTAATTCCAAGCACCCATTCAAGCATATCATTCTCTCAGTGCTTTAACTGCACTGAGACCAACAATCCATTGATCCAAATACTTTTCTCTGGCACGCCTCTCCATCTCCCACCCCCTGAGAAATATCATTGACTCAACCTGCAAATATGTAACCCATTTCTTCCACTGTAAAAAGCCCATATATTTTGGCAGAAGCATGCCTAACTTTCAAAAGGGTTAATTAGTACATTCTTTGTCTTCAAGGCAGCTCTAAGCATAATTGCAAATTATTGAATCTAAAGTTAATATTTTCACTTTGAATATGGAGCTTTCATATCAAATATGTGATAATTTGCAGGAACCATGAAGACTCTTGAGAGTCCCTTGGACTGCAAGGAGATCCAACCAGTCCATTCTAAAGGAGATCAGCCCTGGGTGTTCTTTGGAAGGAATGATGCTAAAGCTGAAACTCCAGTACTTTGGTCACCTGATGCGAAGAGTTGACTCATTGGAAAAGATTCTGATGCTGGGAGGGATTGGGGGCAGGAGGAGGATGAGATGGCTGGATGGCATCACCGACTCGATGGATGTGAGTCTGAGTGAACTCCGGGAGATGGTGATGGACAGGGAGGCCTGGCATGCTGCGATTCATGGGGTCGCAAAGAGTCGGACACGACTGAGCGACCGAACTGAACTGAACTGAACTGAATGGCATTTTCCTGCCTTAAAGCTTTGAAACAATTATATCTTTAACTAATTCATTATTGTAATATGGGAGGTTTAGGCTAGAATGTTATAATATTAATGTTTTAAGGATGACAGGCAGCCAGCAAGACTCCAGTATCCATAGCAACATGAAGTTCTTCTTTTCAAGTGACAAAAGGTGATTATTATTTTTCTTTTATATTATTATAACAGAGTTTATCACAGAGGTAAAGGGTATGTACTAGCATTCAAGGGAGGAGAAGATATTTAAGGCAGAAATAAATGCAATTGCCACTGAATCCTCAGAGAATCCTTCTTCCTCCTGCAAATGAAGGGATTTATAGCTCTATTCAGAAGCAGAGGGGTTTTAAGCAAGACTTGAAATATCAATATTACTTGCTAATTAAAAACTTTCAACTAGGTTAGGAAGGAAAATAACTATGATATACAATTTTTTTAGCTCATTTTAACATTTTATTTTATTTATTTATTTTTGGTTGTACTGGGTCTCTGTTGCTGTGTGGGCTTTTCTCTAGTTGTGGCGAGCAGGGGCTACTCTCTCATTGCAGTGGTGTCTCTTGTTGCTGAGCATGGACTCTAGGGTCCATGGGCTTCAGTAGTTGCAGCTCCCAGGCTCTAGAGCACAGGATCAATAGTTGTGGTGCGTGGGCTTAGTTGCTGTGTGGATCAGGGATCGAACCTGTGTCTCCTGCATTGCCAGGAGGATTCTTTACCACTGAGCCACCAGGGAAACCCTGATATGCAATTTGAATCATTAAAGTAAGGCCATAAAATCTTAGGGAAGTAGAAGGAGTACCAATGAGATCCATACAAATTTTGAGATGTTTGGCCTCACTGAAATACAACAGAAGTTCTTTGGGTGGCAGAGTTTACAAGACAGAAGGAGATAATGACAGGGGTAGAGACAGACCTAAAGACAATATAGCAAAAGTTGATATGATAGTGATGGATTTTTTTTTAAAGGAAAAGGTTGTATTATTTTCACTATTTTAATGTATAGTTGAAATAATTCATAATTAAATAACCTGAAGGTTAAAGAGAGAAATCATGAAATCAATCAATGAGATGATAAATTGTAGCATTAAAGGACTTAAAAATGAAGTTTTGCCTAAAACTGTCTTTGCTGTATGTGACTTGGTCAGTTCAGTTCAGTCACTCAGTTTTTTCTGACTCTTTGCGACCCCATGAACCGCAGCATGTCAGGCCTCCCTGTCCATCACCAACTCCCAGAGTCTACCCAAACCCATGTCCATTGAGTTGGGGATGCCATCCAACCATCTCATCCTCTGTCATCCCCTTCTCCTCCTGCCCTCAATCTTTCCCAGCATCATGGTCTTTTCAAATGAGTCATCTCTTTGCATGAGGTGGCCAAAGTATTGGAGTTTCTGCTTCAGCATCAGTCCTTCCAATGAACACCCAGGACTGATCTCCTTTAGCATGGACTGGTTGGATCTCCTTGCAGTCTAGATTGGTCATATATTTTCTTTCAAGGAGCAAGCATCTTTTAACTTCATGGCTTCAGTCACCATCTGCAGTGATTTTAGACCTCAAAAAAATTAAATGTTACTGTTTCTGCTGTTTCTGTATCTGTTTGCCATGGAGTGATGGGACCAGATGCCATGATGTTAGTTTTTTAAATGTTGAGTTTTAGGCCAACTTTTTCACCTTCCTCTTTCACTTTCATCAAGAGGCTCTTCAGTTCCTCTTGGATTTTTGCCATAAGGGTGGCGTCATCTGTGTATCTGAAGTTATTGATATTTCTCTCAGTAATCTTGATTCCAGCCTGTGCTTCCACCAGCCCAGCATTTCTCATGATGTACTCTGCATAGAAGTTAAATAAGCAGGGTGACAATATACAGCCTTGATGTGCTCCTTTCCTGATTTGGAACCAGTCTGTTGTTCCATGTCCAGTTCTAACTGTTGCTTCTTGACCTGAATACAGATTTCTCACAAGTCAGGTAAGGTGGTCTGATATTCCCATCTCTTGAAGAATTTTCCATGGCTTGTGACTGTTTGTGATCCACACAGTCAAAGGCTTTGGCGTAATTAATAAAGCAGAAGTAGATGTTTTTCTGGAATTCTCTTGCTTTTTTGATGATCCAGTGGATGTTGGCAATTTGATCTCTGGTTGCTCTGCCTTTTCTAAATCCAACTTGAACATCTGGAAGTTCAGGGTTCACGTACTGTTGAAGCCTGGCTTGAACAATCTTGAGCATTGCTTTGCTAGCATGTGAGATGAGTGCAATTGTGCGGCAGTTTGAGCATGCTTTGGCATTGCCTTTCTTTGGGATTGGAATGAAAACTGACCTTTTCCAGTCCTGTGGTCTCTGCTGAGTTTTCCAAATTTGCTGACATATTGAATGAAGCACTTTCACAGCATCATCTTTTAGGATTTGAAGTAACTCAGCTGGAATTTCATCACCGCCACTAGCTTTGTTCGTAGTGATGCTTCCTAAGGCCCGCTTGACTTTGCATTCCAGGATGTCTGGCTCTAGGTGAGTGATCACACCATTGTGGTTATCTAGGTCATGAAGATCTTTTTTGCACAGTTCTTCTGTGTATTCTTGTGACTTCCTCTTAATATCTTCTGCTTCTGTTAGGTCCATGCCATTTCTGTCCTTTATTGCGCCCACCTTTGCATGAAATGTTCCCTTGGTGTCTCTCATTTTCTTGAAGAGATCTCTCATTTTTCCCATTCTATTGTTTTCCTCTATTTCTTTACACTGATCACTGAGGAAGGCTTTCTTATCTCTCTTTGCTATTCTTTGGAACTCTGCATTTCCTTTTCTCCTTTGCCTTTAGCTTCTCTTCTTTCCTCAGCTATTTGTAAGGCCTCCTCAGACAACCATTTTGCCTTTTTGCACTTCTTTTTCTTGGGGATGATCTTGATTACTGCCTCCTGTACAATATCATGAACCTCTGTCCATAGTTCTTCAGACACTCTGTCTATCAGATCTAATCCCTTGAATCTATTTGTCACTTCCACTGTGTAATCTATTTGTCACTTCCACTGTATAATATTGCAAAATTCAGACTTAAATTGAAGAAAGTAGGGAAAACCACTAGACCATTCAGGTATGACCTAAATCACCTCTCTTATGATTATACAGTAAAATCAGTAGGCAATTTTTACTTTGCATCCATGGTAAGACTCACCAAACTTGTAGTTTCCATTTCTCCTTCCATTCTGCCACATTAACAATAGTAGCAACAGCAACATATCAGGCCAAGTGCTGTCGTCAATGCATTGTATTTATCCTCACATCAAACTTACAAAGTGGATTCGATTAGTATCCTTTCCTAACAGATAATGAAACTGAGTTATTGAGAGGTAAGAAATTTGCTGAGGTTCATAGCTGGCCACAGGTTTTGTGCTCTTAAACATTACTCTATACTGCCTCTTGATCATGTCTCTAGAAAGTTAAGGAGTTTTTATTAACCATACACTATAATTTATAAATAGTTATTGTACTTCATTCAGCTAGATATTAGGAATTTTAGCAAACCCTGGAAGAGAGAATTAAATAAGCAATAACATAAGAGTTATGGTGTGGAAAATATCAGGAGTGGTCGGTAATAGCAAGAACAGCTAAACCAGTGTAAGGAGAATTTGATAATCCTTGCCAAAGACAGAATTCACCCAAATTACTAGAAAAGGCAAACAGTCCATTGTTCCATGCTGGAGGAGATGAGCTCTGAAAGAGTGAAGCAAGAGAAAAGGTGACCAGAGAGTGATTATGCATTAAGATAGGTCCAAGATACAAAAATCACAGTGTAAAAGCCAGCCAAGAGCATACCACTTTGCCAGGGTCCTTGCTAGAAGGTGTGGCTTATTGTATTGTCTACTCTTATTGTAGTGGACACAGAGATGCATTGCTCAGAATCCTCTGGAAGGACTTGCTGCCCAATTCTCTGAGGTCAGCAAGGCTCCAGCAATCACCTCTTCCTGGTCTGTCCAGCTGCAACGGGTGACTCCCAAAGTCACCTGCTTCCCAGGGTAACCCACATATTAACCTCAAGATGAACAAGGAAGTTTAGATAATTATTTCAAGATTAAATATAGGAGTAATTTTTATTTTATATTAAAAATATATAGACTTAGGTAACTTCCTTCAATTTATGGATTTTGATTTTGACAATTTGTTTGTATAAGACTACATTACGTAATGCTCATCCAGAAGTATCTAAACAGCAAATGTATGTGAAATAACTAAAAGACTGGTATCTTCCAATGACTATTTTGACATTTTTGTTGAAATCAGTTCTTGATGTTGAGATTTTCTGTTTCTGTGCTTGCAAAATTAGAGTCTTTTGTGAACATTCACACACAGTTTACCTGAGCATAAATCTCCAAGGCCCCCATTGATGAAAACTCATATTTATTACTCCTACCTTATCTTCTATCATTGTTTGGAGGTGGCAGAAGTAAAGGCCTCCTGCTTCCTTTATGACTCATTTTCAGTTGTTGTTTTTTGTTGTTTTTCAGTCGCTAAGTTGTGTCCTACTCTTTGCAACCATTTCGGTGCATGCATGCTAAGTCACTTCAGTCATGTCCAACTCTTTATGACCCCATGGGCTATAGCTCGCCAAGCTCCTCTGTCCATGGGATGCTCCAGGCAAGAATACTGGAAATGGGCTGCCATTTCCTCCTCTAGGAGATCCTACCAACCCAGGGACTGAAACTGAGTCTCCTGCGACTCCTACATTGAAGGCAGATTCTTTACATCTGAGCCACCTGAACAAGTAGAAAGGACTAATAAAAAGCAAATGCAGATAGATATTAAGTGTAGCAGGTTGTTTCTGGGGCAGTTCAAGAACAATTCACAACTCCCCCCAAATCTTTAGGATATATAATGACTTCAGTTCAGTTCAGTTCAGTCGCTCAGTCATGTCCGACTCTTTGCGACCCCATGAATCGCAGCATGCCAGGACTCCCTGTCCATCACCAACTCCCAGAGTTCACTCAGACTCATCAGTGATGCCATCCAGCCATCTCATCCTCTGTCGTCCCCTTCTCCTGCCCCCAATCCCTCCCAGCATCAGGGTCTTTTCCAATGAGTCAACTCTTCGCATCAGGTGGCCAAAGTATTGGAGTTTCAGCTTTAGCATCAGTCCTTCCAAAAAAATCCCAGGACTGATCCCCTTTAGAATGGACTGGCTGGATGTCCTTGCAGTCCAAGGGACTCTCAAGAGTCTTCTCCAACATCACATTTCAAAAGGATCAATTTTTCGGCGCTCAGCTTTCTTCATAGTCCAACTCTCACATCCATATATGACCACTCGAAAAACCATAGCCTTGACTAGATGGACCTTTGTTGGCAAAGTAATATCTCTGCTTTTTAATACGCTATCTAGGTTGGGCATAACTTTCCTTCCAAGGAGTAAGCATCTTTTAATTTCATGGCTGCAATCACCATCTGCTGTGATTTTGGAGCCTCCAAAAATAAAGTCTGACACTGTTTCCACTGTTTCCCCATCTATTTGTCGTGAAGCGATGGCACCGGATGCCATGATCTTAGTTTTCTGAATGTTGAGCTTTAAGCCAACTTTTTCACTCTCCTCTTTCACTTTCATCAAGAGGCTTTTAAGTTCCTCTTGACTTAAGGATGGTATCATCTGCATATCTGAGGTTATTGATATTTCTCCTGGCAATCTTGATTCCAGCTTGTGCAATTCCAGCTTCCTCCAGCCCAGCGTTTCTCATGATGTACTCTGCATATAAGTTAAATAAGCAGGGTGACAGTATACAACCTTGACATACTCCTTTTCCTATTTGGAACCAGTCTGTTGTTCCATGTCCAGTTCTAACTGTTGCTTCCTTACCACAGTTATTTTCTGAATGTAAATAAGAAGCAATCACTTATGTTTACAGCCAGACTTCTAACACATTTGGATTTTCCCCATCCCCTCTTAGAAATTACCCAAATCCAGTAAGTAGAACAAGAAACAACATGCAGGCCCCATGCTTAAAAGTAAATAAAACCCCAAATCAGGACAGAAGCAGAAGGGCTACCAAAAACAGTACAGGTCAAATAGGCATGAGGGAAGGTGTGAAGGCAAAAGCCTTATGTTCCACATTCTCAGAAAATAATGGCAAAGCTCCCTCTTCCAAAAAAATTTAAAAAGTGATTTCAACACAAGCAACTCCTGATCATGATATCCGGAAAAGGATGAGAGATCTGGCGGTGAGAGCTTGTCTACCCGCAGTGCAGCTCTGAGGAGCAGAGGAGGCAGGACTGAGACCCTCTGCCTTATTATCAGCCCTGCAGTGCTAATCCTGGTTGATCTTTGGAAGAAAAAAATGCCCAAGGAATTCATATATGCATACAGAAAATGTCTGTGGCTATGGAGTGATGGCCTGACCCTTCCTTACATAAATTTACAGCAAATAGCTGATCTAGGAAGAATGTATCTAATTTAAAGATGAACAAAGATAAAAAGGAACTTATATCACTTATATACTAAGTCTAAAAAATGATACAAATGAATTTATTTACAAAATAGAAACAGATTCATAGACTCAGAAAACAAATTTATGGTTACCAAAGAGGAAAGTTTGCTGCTACTGCTGCTGCTAAGTCGCTTCAGTCATGTCTGACTCTGTGTGACCCCATAGACAGCAGCCCACCAGGCTGCCCCATCCCTGGGATTCTCCAGACAAGAACACTGGAGTGGGTTGCCATTTCCTTCTCCAATGCGTGAAAGTGAAAAGTGAAAGTGAAGGGGAGGGGTAAACTAAGGGTTTGGGATTAACAGATATTCACTACTATATATAAAATAGATAAGCAACAAGGACGTACTGTATAACCAGGGAACTCTACTCAGTACTCTGTAATGATCTATATGGGAAAAGAATCTGAAAAGGAGTCGGTATATGTATATGTATAAATGAATCACTTTGCTGTACACCTGAAACTAACAGAAAATTATAAATCAACTATATTCTAATATAAAATAAAAATTAAATAAATAAAAAATCAACACAACCATTGCAGAAAATAATGTAAAAAAAAAAAAAAAAAAAATAGCAAAAATAAAGGATAAGGAAACTAGAAGAAAGAATTGCCAGGGAAAAAAAATTTTAAATGCAGTCAAATTTACTGATGCAAACTTTTTAAAAATTAAAAAGAGCATTAACTGATACGTAAGGGCTTAGACTGGTGAGAAAGCAAAAGGAGATGAAACATAAGCTGGCAGAATTCAAGGAAGAAAAGATAAAAATATTTTAGAAATGGAAGTCGAGAAGCATATAGAAAGCAGATGAGAATGCAGTGAATCATATAAAGACAGAGCTGAGAAAAGTGAATAATGTAAATGGACAAAATATTGTTAAAGGTAAATAATGTGGCAGATGGGCAAAAGATGGAAAATATGTACATGATTGGAGTTCACAATCAAGAGGACTGAAATAGTGAAAACAACAAATACTTAAAGGTTAATTTCAAGAAAACTGGCCAGAAAGAAAAGAAGAGTTGAACCTACTGATTGAAAGAGCATATTGTATCCAAAGCCAAAAAAGGTGGGGGAGGGCACCGAGATATTTCCTAGGAAAGTTTTTGGAGTGTGTGTGTACTCAGTCATGTCCAACTCTTTGTGACCCCATGGACTGTAACCCTCCAGCCTTCTCTGTCCATGGGATTCTCCAGGCAAGAATACTGGAGTAGGTTGCCATTTCATCCTCCAGGGGATCTTCCTGACCCAGGAATCTAACCCACGTCTCCTGTGTCTCCTGCATTATAGGTAGATTCTTTACCTGCTGAGCCATCAGGGAAACCTAAAATTTTGGATGCTACAATAAAGAATCCTTTATAATCTATGGTGAGAAAACAAGCAGACAGGCTTCAGATATCTACAAAGAAACATTCAACCCTAAACAACATTGGAGCAGGTCCTTCAAAAGCCAAAAGAAAGAGTGACCCAAACATTGTATTCTTAGCTAAACCATTAGAGGCCAAATCATAAAGGCCATTAGAAAAAAAAAAGTCTGAATATGCAAGAGCCCAAAGAATATATTTCCCATCAATTATTCCTCATAAGAAGAAGAATTATTCATAAGGGTTTCCCAGATGGTGCTAGTGGTAAAGAACCTGCCTGCCAAAGCAGGTTAGATATAAGAGATGTGGGTTTGACTCCTAGGTTGGGAAGATCCCCTGGAGGAGGGCATGGTAACCCACTCTAGTATTCTTACCTGGAGAATCCCATGGACAGAGGAACCTGGCAGGCTACAGTCCTTGGGTTAAACAGAGTCGGACACAACTAAAATGACACAGCATGCACACACACTTCTTCATAAGTCTGTTAACTCACAATATATCCATGTATCAAATCACCCTGTTGCACACCTTAAACTTAGCACAAAGTTATAGCCTTATCGCAATAAAGCTGGAAAATAAAATAAATCTTTTATTTTTTAAACTGTTAGAGGACAAACTTCAGCCAACTAAGAGGTATCTGAAAACACCTTGGCAAACTGACTGACAATGAATATTAATTCCTTTTATCAGTAGAAACTAAAACCAAAAATGTGAGGATTACGGTAGAATACAGGAATGATAAAAAATATCAATATCTGGAAGTAAGAAAGGAAAACGGGAGCCAGGGTAAAAGTATACTGCTTCTCCCACCTGTAAATATAATTTTTTTCTTTTTTTTTTTTAATTTTATTTTATTTTTAAACTTTACATAATTGTATTAGTTTTGCCAAATATCAAAATGAATCCGCCACAGGTATATATGTGTTCCCCATCCTGAACCCTCCTCCCTCCTCCCTCCCCATACCATCCCTCTGGGTCGTCCCAGTGCACTAGCCCCAAGCATCCAGTATCATGCATCGAACCTGGACTGGCATCTCACTCCATACATGATATTTTACATGTTTCAATGCCATTCTCCTAAATCTTCCCACCCTCTCCCTCTCCCACAGAGTCCATAAGACTGTTCTATACATCAGTGTCTCTTTTGCTGTCTCGTACACAGGGTTATTGTTACCATCTTTCTAAATTCCATATATATGTGTTAGTATACTGTATTGGTGTTTTTCCTTCTGGCTTACTTCACTCTGTATAATTAAGGCTCCAGTTTCATCCACCTCATTAGAACTGATTCAAATGTATTCTTTTTAATGGCTGAGTAATACTCCATTGCGTATATGTACCACAGCTTTCTTACCCATTCATCTGCTGATGGACATCTAGGTTGCTTCCATGTCCTGGCTATTATAAACAGTGCTGCAACGAACACTGGGGTACACATGTCTCTTTCCCTTCTGGTTTCCTCAGTGTGTATGCCCAGCAGTGGGATTGCTGGATCATAAGGCAGTTCTATTTCCAGTTTTTTAAGGAATCTCCACACTGTTCTCCATAGTGGTTGTACTAGTTTGCATTCCCACCAAGAGTGTAAGAGGGTTCCCTTTTCTCCACACCCTCTCCAGCATTTATTATTTGTAGACTTTTGGATTGCAGCCATTCTGACTGGTGTGAAATGGTACCTCATAGTGCTTTTGATTTGCATTTCTCTGATAATGAGTGATGTTGAGCATCTTTTCATGTGTTTGTTAGCCATCTGTATGTCTTCTTTGGAGAAATGTCTATTTAGTTCTTTGGCCCATTTTTTGATTGGGTCATTTATTTTTCTGGAGTTGAGCTGTAGGAGTTGCTTGTATATTTTTGAGATTAGTTGTTTGTCCGTTGCTTCATTTGCTATTATTTTCTCCCATTCTGAAGGCTGTCTTTTCACCTTGCTAATAGTTTCCTTTGATGTGCAGAAGCTTTTAAGGTTAATTAGGTCCCATTTGTTTATTTTTGCTTTTATTTCCAATATTCTGGGAGGTGGGTCATAGAGGATCCTGCTGTGATGTATGTCAGAGAGTGTTTTGCCTATGTTCTCCTCTAGGAGTTTTATAGTTTCTGGTCTTACGTTTAGATCTTTAATCCATTTTGATGATTAACTGATACCACATGCATTTATTACCACTTCACATATAAATGTCCAAATGTACCTTAAAAAATACTTTTATATCTTCTTCAGTAAAATGGCTAATTAAAATAGAAGTCCATAATTGAACTTAATTTACATTCAAATTCAAGTAACATTTATCAGAATTCCATCATTTAGAGATTTTCACATGTAATAGTCGCCAGATTCCTCTGAAAATTAGTAGTATTATGCCTATTATTTAAATTGGGAAATTAATATTTAGACAAGTTCACTTACTTAATAAGGATGTTAATTTTATCTGTTTGTCTTAAATATTGTTGGTTGTTTGTCTTTAAATATATGTATGTGTCTCTTTTTAAATAAAAAATTATACATTTTAATCACATCTATTGATCCTTTCCTAATTTCCTTTAATTCTTGCCAACCAGTGAAATTCTTCACCAGCTAGATAGTTAACATTTTCTTCACTTTCCTCTTTTAATGATTTTAAGCCATAGACCTTAGATTATCTTTGATCCCAAATGATTTAGCTACATGTCTTTAATACTTATGCTAATAAAATTTAAGATATCATGAAAAATCAATGATTAAAATTTTTTAGACTTAGTCAAAATTAACTACGTCTATAGCTCAAAACAAAAAATACTTAAGAAGTGGTTAAGTATAGAGCTACATTTCAAAATTATTCTAGATCTCAGTTTTGGTTTTATTTTTCTAATCAACTAAACAATGTCCTCCAAAAGTACAAGAGATGTGAAATCCTAGAAGATGAAAGAAATTAGTTTGCTTTTATATTACTAATCTTTAATTCTTGCATACAAGAGATGAAAGGGGGGCTAAGTTCTGTAAAAATTCTAGTAGGTGTCCAGTTTTATTTATTCCACTGGTTGGAGGACTATCTTGATAGAAATCATTCAATTTAACCCTGATCTTCTCAGGGTATAGCTCAGCAGTATAGCTAGGATATAGCTATATATCCTTTATAGCTAGGATATAACTAGTGGATATAGCTCAGACAGTAAAGAATGTGCCTGCAATGTGGGAGATCTGGGTTCATCCCTGAATCGAGAAGATCCCCTGGAGTGGCTACCCACTCCGGTACTCTTGCCTGGAGAATTCCATGGACAGACAAGCCTGACAGGCTACACAGGCTATGGGGTCACAAAAAGTAGGACAGGATTGAGTGATTTTCACTTCCACTTTCCTCAGGGTAACCTATATCATGCTGTTATATCATTCTGTGGGCTTAATGCAGTTAAAACTTGAGTTCAGTTCCAGAATATGCCAAGGAACTTTACAGAGAGAACTCTCCTGTTTTCAGACTAAGCCGCCAAATCAGTCATTTCATAAACCAACAAATGAAACTGAGTGACCATCACTGTTGCTATAGAGGGAATCTATTTACCAGCAAAAAATCATGTAGATAATAATGATTAGAATATTGTTTCTATGGAAAAAGCCTTGGATGACTCCATTTTTATTATATTAATGAAACCCCTCAAGAGAAGCTAATAAGATGACAAGATAGCTTGCCAGTTCTACCATGACTCCCTCTCATATCACTTCTCTGGGATATATTTAAAATATGGTGAACTTATCAGTAAAATGTTAGTGTTTTATTTCCCCCAAATCCTACATTAAATTAGAATTAGAAAATCATGGATATTAAATGATTTTTCTAAGCCCATGAGCAAAAATCCTTTTAGTATTTATATTAAATCATATTGCCAGCAACCATGTCATAATTACCAACACTTTAGAAATAAGAGATCAATGTGTATGTGTTCCAAAAGAATCATATTTATAAATGCATGTTATATTAACAACCCCCAAAAAACCCAACTTAAATAGGGTTTCAGAGTATTTGAGAACCCTAAACTGACAATATTTTATATGAGTTCTATTGCATAAATTATTTATTTATTAAATATTTATTGAGCACTCACTATGTACCAGACCATTGGAACACAATGAATTAAACAAAAAATCCTACTGTTGATCCTTGTGAGTGACTGTTCTGTATCTTGACTATGATGGTGGGCACACAAGTCTACACCCATGATACAATTACAGGGAGCTAGATACACACACACATGAATTCATGAAACATTAGTGAAATCTGAATAAAGTAGACAAATCAATGTTAGCTAAGAGTCAAACACGACTAAGCATCTTCACTTTCACTTTTCACTTTCATGCATTGGAGAAGGAAATGGCAACCCACTCCAGTGTTCTTGCCTGGAGAATCCCAGGGACAGGGGAGCCTGATGGGCTGCCGTCTATTGGGTCACACGAGTCGGACACAACTGAAGTGACTTAGCAGCAGCAGTTTGATAATCTTTTGTAAGACATTGAGGAAGTGGGATCATGGTATACAAGATCTCCTTAATTATCTTTTACTCCTGTGAATCCTTAATCATCTGAAAATAAAATTTAAAAACAAAATTTAAATAAAAAGCAATTTTAAAAAATCCTTATCTTCAGAGCTTAAATTCTAGTGTCTGTGGACACAAAAAATAACAAACATTGTAAATAAATAAATTATAAAGTAGGCAAGAGCATTATTAAGTATTATAGACAAATAGGATGGGGACGTGGAACTAGGAGTATCCAAGATCTATTATGAAGATGTTATTTGAGCAAAGACTTAGGATGCTGGAAAGGCTGTATGAAAAGTATTCAGTGGAGGAAGCAACCTGACAAAGCCTCTAAGGTAGGAATGAGCTTGAGCATTAAAGGAGACACAAGGGCCCAGCTGGCTGGAGCTGGGGGAACAGACGGACAGCAGTAGGTGATGAAGTCAGATTATGAAGCACCAAAACGCAGAGGACCTCAGAGGCCATTGTAAAGACGTTGGCTTTTTCTCAGAGTTGGAGTTGGGTAGTCTTTGAATAGAGTGTAAAGGATCACTCTGGCTCAGTGATAAAAAATCTGCCTGCAATGCAGGAGACCCAGGTTGGATCCCTGGGTCAGGAGGATCACCTGGAGAAGAGAATGGCAACCCATTCCAGTATTCTTGCCTGGAGAATTCCATCGACAGAGGAACCTGGTGGGCTTCAGTCCATGAAATCGCAAAGAACTGGACATGATGGAGTGGCTAACACTTCACTTCCGGGGTAGTCCCTGAGCAAAGCGTAAAGGATCATGCTGGCTCTCATGTTAAAAACAAAGTGTAGGTGAGGAAGAGTGAAGCAGAGAGACCTGTCAGGAGGCTAATGCAGGTAGGTGCCCAGAAGAGAGAAAAGAATAGCTTGGATAGGAAACAATGAGAACTATGACAAAACCTAGCAATTTACCACTTCTGTACACTAACTTACACATCAGTGCTTAAAATGACAATTACAGTTTCCACAAACTCACCATGCATTTCCAAGGAGAATTCTATATAAGCAGATTATCCAGTGCCTATCTGCCTAATGAGGAACCAGAAAAAATCCTATTTGCAAATGTTAAGTCTTTTCTTTATGAAACACCAAAGCACTTAAAAAGAAGTCTTGCTATTTCAGATTCAGAAACCTTCTGCTATCCTCCTGAACCTATTCTGATTGTTTGGAACACAAAGTAGGCTTGTTGGCTACATCTCCTTTGCTTGCTTGCCTGATTGAAGCATGCTAGGTTGGGACCACTGGCTGGTAACTCTGGCTCCCTCTACTGACTCAATCAGAGGGCCAACAAGAAACCAGGTTCATCAGTCCCATATAATTAGAAAGAAAAATTGAAAGAAGAAAATTTTTATGTGTTATCCAAGTGTGGTGTCATCCAAGATAAAGATGTTAAGCTTTTGAAAACACAGATGCCTGCACTGTCTCTTGTTTAGAAACTGAACATTCTTATAAGTTGAATACAGTGGATACTGAGTTGATTCTGTATTATCCAGTCTATTGTTTCTCTACCTCTGTCATTCCATTCTGAGTACATTACAGGTGCTTTAGTGACTGTTTATATGGCTCATAAACAATGTCTCTTTAAAATCATTAAAATATCTGTACTTGCTTGCTAAAATAATGAATGAAATTTTGAAACAATTCAATCTCTTCAGTATTCAAAAACAGATGTTCTTATGAAAATGTAGTTTGTCCTAAAGTTCTGCCAGCCAGGTGGGAAAGTTTTAGTACGATTAAATGTGAGTAAAGCTGAAGTAGAAGAAAAAATGCACTATGTGGTAGAATGAAAACCCAACACTCTGCTTAAAGAACTCTTGAAAGTAATAGAAAAAAAGCTACATATTGGCACAGTGAAGATGGCTTCTATTTTCTTTGTAGCAACAAGGATATTAACAATGAAAGTGTTTACTAATGTGATCCTGGGTATGAAAAAAAAGTAATCTCTGCACTGTTAATTCTATTGATATGAAAACCTCCATACTTTAACATCTCTAAACCTCAGGCTTCTGTTTTCCTGTTCCCAGATATCACAGCAGGGGGAGTTGCCTCCTACATGAAAGTTTTCTTCAGTCAAAAGGTGTTTCATATGATAGAAAGTTTCTTTAGGCTTTTCTAGATGTCATATCCCTAAGAAGTGAAACTAAATGAAGATTTTTAAATTCTCCGTAACTTCTTATCCCGCTCACAAATTCATCTATAGAAGGAGATCACAGATCTAACTTGAAAGAATATGCTAAGGAGAAAAAAAACACTTATAACTCAGATACAGATTCCACAAACTCAGTGTTTTTACAAGTTAACAAGTAACTTAATTATGCATCATTTGTTTATTTGCACATTAATTTTGTAAATTAGTTTAAAAAACCATCATACTGCATCACATTAAGGGTGATATAGGGGAGGCTTTTAATTTGAAGCAATGAAATATTACATCCATTGAACACATTCATTATATTGTCAATATTGATAGTAGATCTTAAAAAACTTTTTAAACATTGTGGAAATAATCCTTTATTTAAAAAAAAAAATTGTTGCAGAAAGGGCTTCCCTGGGCTTATCCAGCACCTGATATTTATAACATAATTAAGTCATTCTTTTCAACTTTTAAATAATCAAATAGAGAAGGAAATAATCTCATTTGCTACTTTCTCTTAATTGTATTTCTCCTCAGAGTAGGAAATATACCTTATTGTGTCTACATCTGAATAAATCTTTTACAGCTACGTACCTCCAACTCTGTCATTTAATTCCATTGCAAAGAAAAAACGCTTTGATCTCTATAGTTGAGAATTTATTTCCTCTTCTTTTTTGCTGATCTCCAAGCAAGTTAACAGATGACAACAAACTGCTTCCAATACTTTGCCCACCACCAATTTTATTCAAACAAAACTTTAAACAAAATGAAGTCATTGCACTTCCTGTCTCCAGTCACCCTTCTGTGGAGTCCTCATCACATGACATTTTTCTGTAATACCTGAAGTGAATTCAGTTTTCAGGATTAACTCCTAAGCAGTTGATTTTACTAGTGCTTTCACTAGATTAGCTTTCTCTAATCTCTTGACACTCCCTCTCTTTTACCTTATTAACATCTTTGCTGCTCTCTCACCTTGCCATTTCCTGGAGAAGGAAATGGCAACCCACTCCAGTATTCTTGCCTGGAGAATCCCATGGACAGAGAAGTCTGGTGGGATATAGTCCATGGCATCACAAAGAGTTAGACACGACTGAGGCCACTTAGCACACAAGTACCTTGCAACATGAAGAAGGCAATGTCACCCCACTCCAGTGTTCTTGCCTGGAAAATCTGAGGGACGGGGGAGCCTGGTGGGCTGCCGTCTATGGGGTCGCACAGAGTCGGACATGACTGAAGCGACTTAGCAGCAGCAGCAGCAACCTTGCAACATATAGGTTCCCCAACTCAGAAGCCTTTGGCCACACACTCCCGCTTCTCTCTGCTTCTCATATCATTTACTCGGACATCCCCTGATGCCTACAATATGACTTCCCAAATGTTATTTTCACACCCTGTAAATGAAACCTTTTTTTCCTTCAGTTTCCTAGTAAATCAGATTCATATGCCTTACATAAAATCTTATATCTTCCAATTCACTACTCCATCCTCTCACTCTGCCTCTCAAATAGAAGTTCTGCTAATTCACTTCTCTCAAACATGGAGACAGGAAGTCAGAACCCAAAGAGATGACAGTCTGAAACTGACACAGGCAAGAGTGCAAAACTGATCAAGGGCTTATCAGGGAGACTTGCTCTCCTCCCAGGTTCCCCACACAGTATTCTCAAATTGTACCAGAAACCAAAGAAAAGCATGAAATCAATAGCTGATGTGGTGAAATTATACCGACTGACTTAAATATGTATTAAATAACCTGCTCTACTAATGGAGGCACAACTACCGCTGGTGGTACTAACTCTGCCATTTAATCTTAGTTCAGTTCAGTTCAGTCACTCAGTCGTGTCTGACTCTTTGCGACCCCATGAATCGCAGCACACCAAGCCTCCCTGTCCATCACCAACTCCCGGAGTTCACTCAGACTCACGTCCATCGAGTCGGCGATGCCATCCAGCCATCTCATCCTCTGTCGTCCCCTTCTCCTCCTGCCCCCAATCCCTCCCAGCATCAGAGTCTTTTCCAATGAGTCAACTCTTCACATGAGGTGGCCAAAGGACTGGAGTTTCAGCTTTAGCATCAGTCCTTCCAAAGAACACCCAGGGCTAATCTCCTTTAATGGACTAGTTGGATCTCCTTGCAGTCCAAGGGACTCTCAAGAGTCTTCTCCAACACCACAGTTCAAAAGCATCAATTCTTCAGCGCTCAGCTTTCTTCACAGTCCAACTCTCACATCCATACATGATCACTGGAAAAACCATAGCCTTGACTAGATGGACCTTTGTTGGTAAAGTAATGTCTCTGCTTTTCAATATGCTATCTAGGTTGGTCATAACTTTTCTTCCAAGGAGTAAGCGTCTTTTAATTGCATGGCTGCAGTCACCATCAGCAGTGATTTTGGAGCCCCCAAAAATAAAGTCTGACACTATTTCTCCATCTATTTCCCATGAAGTGATGGGACCAGATGCCATGATCTTTGTTTTCTGAATGTTGAGCTTTAAGCCAACTTTTTCACTCTCCTCTTTCACTTTCATCAAGAGGCTTTCTAGTTCCTTTTCACTTTCTGCCATAAGCTGCTTCTTATTGTCACTTTTTGGAACTACAATATTGACCATGAAAGTACTTATTTTCTATCTTTGTCACTTACTCTGAGTATATTACAGGCACTTTAATACTGTATTAAACATATAGGTGCTGTTACAAGAGAGGTAATATTCCATCTGTCAGTACGTGCTGGGAAAGAATTGTTGTTGACTTTATACCTTCTGAATTCCCCAACACAGTATTCTGAACATAGTAGACTTATGTTGAATGATAGTGTGGTACCTATATGCCAATTCATGTGATTTTTGTTCTCTAATCCATCAGTCCATGTTTTCATGTGATTATCATTAAATCATGATTTTATATATAACCTTTTCAATCCAAAGCAACACACACACTTTTCTTGATAACTTTTAATCTTGTATTCAAGGACTTCCACAATCAATTTCTTATTGATTTCTCTGATCTCCTCTCTATATCTCTATATAAATCATCAATTCCAGCAGCAAGCACAAGAAAATGGCTTTCTGCCTTTGCCAAATCCTAGGTTTTGGAATTCTAGGACTTCTTAATAAACACCAAAGCTAGCGTAGACTAGATAATGTAGACAAAATACTCCCAAGTTTTTTCACCCAACAGTGATACCAGCCAAAGTCAGCAGCAAAAGCAGCAGGTAAGGAGTGCCTGGAAATTCTCTTCTTTGCCTCATTCATATTTACTGTATTTGCATTTAATGAAATTGCCAGAAGGCAGAGATACTATTGGCAGGGCAAAAAGGAGAATGTGCAAAAAGTTTTGACAAGTTTGAACTAGACCTGGTCAAAAGTCCACTATCTCTTAAGTTACACTTACTCTTATAGTTAAAAGGATGCAAACCAGACTAGAGCTCTGCATGTTTACTCTGTTGTTTTGTCTCTCCCTCATCACAAAGTTTAGCTGACCGCTAGACAGTTTTTTTCTAAATTTATTAGATTAATTTCTCTTTAGCTCTACTAGCTAAACAGGACATCTTTCACCTCCCCTTATACAACAGGTTCATACTATGATAAAAATTTCCCACTCAACACATGTATTAGCTTGAGTTCTCCATAAAAATGGAACCAATAGATATAATAGAAACAATATTATATATATTTATATATAAACTAGCCTAATTTATATAACATATATATAAATATATATATTATATACACACAATTTGTATTTATATAAAGAGAGAAAGAAATATATTTTAATATTATAAAGAACTGGTTCACAAAATGATTATGGATGCTGGAAAGTCTCAACATCTGCAGTTGGCAAGATGGAGACCCAGGAGAGTTGATGACATAGTTATGGTGCAAGACCAAAGGATGAGGACCAGGAGAGGCAGTGGTATAATTTCCAGAAGATAGACATCTCAGATCAAAGATGGGCAGAGAAAGCAATTTCTCCCCTCATCAGCCTCTTTGTTCCATTCAGGTTTTCAGTGAATTGAGTGAAGCCCACCCACAATGGGGAGGGCAGTTTGCTTTACTTAGTAGGCCATTTCATATGTTAATAGCATCCAGAAGCACTCTCACAGACAGGCCTAGAAAAACGTCTAACCAGATATCTCTACACCCTGTGACCCAGTCAACTTGATACACAAAATTAGCCATCAGAACACATGACAAGTGTTTTCATCTCTGTACATCTGCTCAAATTCACATCCACGTGAAATGGTGTTCCCTATTTTTTCTACTTATTTCAGGATCATACTTCCTTCAAGGTGAAACCTATGACTTCAGAGTTTATGAAAGTTTTCTCAACCACATTCAACCCCGATCATTGTTTTTTCTGTTGAACTCTTGTAGCATTGATGTGTAGACATATAGAAAACACATGTAAAAAAGGAAAAAACTACCATACAAGAGGATGTATGCTAAACCCTGAGTATGCATATTAGCTTAAATAATTACTAAGTGCATATTCTTCATACTGAACAATCCTGAGGACTGATCAGCAGTTCCAGGGGCTCTCACACTGTCAGGACTCACACTGTTCAGGTTTCCTCTTCACCTCTCTCTGCAAGTAGGTTACGTTCCCTCAGAGAGGCTTTTCTGAGAAGGAGATCTGGCTTCTAAAAGCTCCTGAAGCTTCCAAAAGCTTCCATTACTCACTTGTGTCCAAAGAGGAAACAAACTCTCACAACCCCAGCTATTGACACTTCATAGAAGGATTTTTCCTGGCTGAGTCACAGGTCTTACTCTCGACCTAGCACTGTGTTTGGGCTCAGAGACCTGCCCCCAGAATCCCTGTAGCCAAGGATTTCATTAGGAAGAGGCTCTCATTACAATTATGTGGGGTAGGAAGTAGGGAGAGGGAGGAGTAATGCTATTCCCAAAAGAAGAGACAAATAATTAAAGACAATGATCACTAAATTGCAATAATTATTTAGCGTATTAATTTCAAAATGTTCTCAAGTGGTTCCTTCACCAACATTCAAAAATTATTTTTTTCTTCTCCATTAAGCAACCACAATCCAAGTGTTTATTTGATTAAGAGCAATTCTGCCTTTGAGAACCATTATAATCTCAATTTGCATTGTTTCTCAGTGTTCCAACAATCAGTGCTGGATTTGTAATGTGAATCAAATCTTCCTATATCCATTCATAGTACAAATCCATACCTAATAGAAAATTGTCACTGAAAATAGAAATGGTGAAAATAAATTCCTTCAGGAATGAATTTTATCAATAAGTGGAAAGACAAAAATAATAAGCAGCAAAAAAGACTACAGATTATTAAAAATCAAATTACTTTGCTTTATAAAGTCATATATCCCACAGGTACTTAACATGACTTTCGTCAAAGCTTGAAGGTAGAGAACTTTGGACAAGAAACCTTCTCTCAAAGATGTACTTTTTCTGCAGAGAGGAAAAGGTGTTCATTTGATTCCAGGTAATATTACTAGCCTAGCACCACAAGCTGTGCCATCAGGCATGTGTGCACATGTGGCTGAAGGAAAAAAAACAAATGTTGAACACAGCAGCCTAGTCAGATTAGAAATGTGAGACACATTCTCATTTTTACCTTTCCTCTTTACCTAAGGACCTGAAAGTTTGAGCTTGTAAAATATGGGTATCTTTGCAGGAGAGCAATAATGGAAGGATTCATAGAAAAACAGTGTAATTAGGTGAAATGAGCCCAAGGTTTTGAGAGATTGACTCAGACCCTCTGGTACTTCACCTGGAGAGCTGTTGTTCCTTTCATGTGAAATAAGGATGAGACTAATAATAACCAACTTACAGGATTATTATAAAATATTTTAAAAGCTTTTTAAGTTGCAAAGTGCAAAATTCTCCAAGAGTAATGCATTGAATGCATATTGATAGATAAATCTTCTCCCCATCAGACTTCAGAAATATAGGGTGCCATTTTTTTCCATTAATAAGTGGTAAGGGTATTCTGAACAAATTAATACTGTTAATGAGACCCTAGGAGACTTGTTTATCATCTATTTAAAGAAATAAGTTTATCATTTTTTGGAATGATAAATTAACAATTTCAAATGACTCATTCCTTTATGATAACTGGTCAAATCAGGCTCTACCATCCTAAGTGAAAAGTTAACTGTGTTAGCAAATTCTAGTTCCTGAATATAACTGCAAGTACTAAAAGTAAATTTCAAACGTATATATAGTGACATAATTATTGTGGTCATTTTTTTTAAAAGTCTGTATCTTATACATAAAGTGTTAGTTGCTCAGTCATGTCTGATTCTTTGTGATCCCATGGACTGTTACCCACCAAGCTCCTCTGTCCATGTAATTCTCCAGGTAAGAATACTAGAGTGGGTTGCCATTTCCTTCTCCTGAGGATCTTCCCAAGCAAAGGATCAAACCCAGCTCTCCTGTATTGCAGGCATATTCTTTCTGTCTGAGCCACCAGGAAAGCTATAAGGAAATATTTATAATAAACAATATACAGTCTAGGTTTTCCATAGAAATATGAGGAGGGTATGAATGAGGAAGAGTATGAATGAAAGAAGCTTGACCATGAGTTGATAATCATTGATGTATAGGGATTCATACTCTGCACATTTAGATGTTTTACAATGTCTATACATTTAAAAAATGTAATTAACATTCAAGGATCACATTTCCTCAAATTTGAAATGGCTAAGTATATATGTGTATGTATTATTTTGTGTTATATGAATGATTTTAGCAAATTTTTATAGGTACCACTCTCTCAGGAAATTGACATCATAGATAAGCTGAAATACCTGCCAATAATCTTACTGTGAATTATAAATACACACACACTCACACACACGTATGTATTTTCTTAAAGAAAGGAGAGAGAGAATAGAAATCATTAAATGAGAAGCCTTTATGACATTCCAGGCCTTAGCTCCCCCAGCATTTTGTAATTCGATGGAACACATTTACTTTGGCCTCAAGAAAGACTTCTGCTGGGGTAGCTAACACCTTTCTCTAAGCTGGCCTTCCAAACACCACACGCTGTGTGTAAGAGGATGAGTAGAAAGGTGTATCCATACCAGTCCAGTAGACCCGCCACCCAGCCTCTCTGCCACCTGGGACGTTTCTTCTTCTTTTAATGTTTATTTGTCTGTGCTGGATCTTAGTTGCAGCACACAGGATCTTCAATCTTTGTTGTGACATGCGGGATCTTTAGTTGCAGCAAGAGAACTCTTAGTTGTAGCGTGTGGGATCTAGTTCCCAGATCAGGGATTGAACCCAGGCCCCCTGCACTGGGAGCCTGCAGACACATTTCTTCTTACTTTCCATATTTTTTTCTCTCCTACAATCCACTTCAACATACAAAAAGATTCAGGACTGCAGCTCTGTCATGTGTGATGTTCCTACTTTTGAGACAATTTCACACAGCAAATGTGTGGAACAACCATGGCAGTTCAGGCACTGAGCCAAATGCGGAGATAACAATGAAATACAAGATGGACAGATGCTATCCCTACCCTCAAAGAGTGCATTCCCTCAGGAAATGTCAGTTTAAAAGTACTGAGTTTTAAGAAGGTGACGTGCAGGGAGCTATGGCAAAATCGAAGCCCTGGCCTGTGTTGGACTACCAGGATTCAGTTGGGCCCAAATTATCCCAGGACAAACCTCCTGATTTTGTACACTTAGTAAACAGTTCTAGTTGTGACATATCAAACTTAAAGTTGCACTATTTCTGATAAAGAAAACTTTCCAAATTACTCGGTGATCAAGTTTTTAATTTCATTTGGTGATTAAAATATAATGCAGTTTTTGAGTATGTAGCAGCAAGAACTGATATTGTAGAAGGTTGGTGTTTCTGGATATTGCATTCTGAGAGTCTGAGATTCTTTCCAAAGCATGCTACTTACACCTTTCAGCAAACTGTTGACTCCATCTAGCCTAGCCTTGTCCTTCTAGATTGGACTCTACACCTGTGATTACATAATGCCTATATATGGTCTCTCAGAGTATTTATTATATAATTGTGTTCATCTGAACTTTCAGATGTTCAAGGAAGTAACACTAGAATAGGAATGGCTGAATATCAGTGATCAAAAGATGTCACAGTGACTTGGTCTCTTTTTATCTGTTACTAACAGTTCCCTCTGCCTCTGTTGTTCTCATTCTTAAGCTTGCCCTTTCTACACGAGAGGCTACTAGTTGTCCCCAACTTGAAATCCAAAAAAGAGAAGACATCTTGTCTCTCTTGGTATTCACACATCAAATTCATGAAAGGGCCCTGACTGGAATTGTTTGACACATGTGCGTTTTCTTGACCTTGAACCAGTCTTCACTTCATGAAGTAAACATGGAGTGATGGAGTTGTTTCTTAGAGGCACACTTACCATGCAGACAAAAGTACAAGTATTTTATGAATATTTGACTGTGTCCATCTCCTCTAATGGACTACATGCTAGAATAAAGGCTGTGCCTTATTAATCTCTACATATTCAGTATTACCCCAGGAGGTATTCAATAAGTGCTGATGGAATAAACATAATGTGAAAGAATGTGAATAACCATCTAGGAAGAGAAGTGGGCAGACTGTGTTGAAATAAATTCTGAAGTACATCAGAGTATATGAGTGCAGGGGTTGCCAAGGCCAAACAATGTGTGGAGGATCAAAGCGTTAAGAATAAGTAGCTCTTAACCTTTAAATCACTTTGAAAATGTCTCTAAGAGGATACATTGCCTTATTACTCAGTTGACATTAGTCACAGAGAGGCTTCATTTAAATTTGTCTGTCTTTTTAATAACAGGTAAGAATGCTCATGGGATGATTAAAACTGTACCACATACCCTTAGTTTTGTACTAACTCTGCCACTGAATTACTGAAAGTTCTAATCTGGGATGCATTAAAGACTTGGAGCCCAAAGTGCCAGCTGCAATACCAGAAGACTTGCTGACCTTGACTTAATTTTCAGGAACTTTGATGATGCACGTGTTCAAAGACAGAAAATTCCATGCCATTTTTATTATACTCTGATATTAAGTGTTTACATAACTTAACTGTTATTTTTTCATAAATGATGAAGTAGAGCCTGGATGAATGTATCATATTATGTTGGGGGCAGTGGTGATAGTTCAAAGTGGTCCAGCAATTATAGCCAGAACCACATCAAAACAGACCAAGGAAAACAGAGTTTTAAGAAAGAATGTAATTAAATCACCAAGTACTCAGAGAGGTTGAGGAGGCTGGAACAGCACATAAGAGAATTGTCTGTTACTAGGGACCAGTGTTCTTGCCTGGAGAATCCCAGGGATGGCGGAGCCTGGTGGGCTGCCGTCTATGGGGTTGCACAGAGTCGGACACGACTGAAGCGACTTAGCAGCAGCAGGGACCTTTAAGATGTCAGGGCAGTTGAGAAAGGAGCAAGTCAGAGGAGAAGAGAGAGATTATTGAAGCAAAGTAGCCTGGGGTAGCTCTTTCAAGATATCTAGTAAAAGAAGCTGCAGGACAGTGGAGAAAATGGTGTAGTGTTTGCAGGTAGAATAGAAGGAGCCAGTCAAGAGACAATCAATTATTTCAGGAGGTATTTCGTGGAGGAAGATCCTGGAGAGGATGAAAGGTACACAGTTGAACAGGTTACTGTAAGTAAGGGAGAAAAGTCAAAGGCCTGAGGAATGTACTTCTTTTGCAATTATATCATTGTTATTTTAAAAAGATGCAATAGTCAGGTAATTTCAATACCCAAATAATTCAGTCAACACTAAACAATAATTTTTCACATTTACTTTCTTGTTTTTAAAAAAGGCTGAGATTACAACAGAAAAATTCAATAATAAAAATAGTTCCTCTACTTCAGTTCAGTTCAGTCACTGAGTTGTGTATGACTCTTTGTGACCCCATGAACTGCAACACGTCAGGCTTCCCTGTCCATCACCAACTCCCAGAACTTATTCAGACTCATGTCCGTTGAGTTGGTGATGCCATCCAACCATCTCATCCTCTGTCTTCCCCTTCTCCTCCTGCCTCAGTCTTTCCCAGAATCAGGGTCTTTTCCAATGAATCAGTTCTTCACATCAGGTGGCCAAAGTATTGGAGCCTCAGCTTCAGCATCAGTCCTTCCAATGAATATTCGGGACTGATTTCCTTTAGGACTGACTGGTTGGATCTCCTTATGTTCCAAGGGGACTCTCAAGAGTCTTCTCCAACACCACAGTTCAAAAGCATCAATTCTTCAGTGCTCAGCTTTCTTTATGGTCCAACTCTCAAATCTATACATGACTACGGGAAAAACCATAGCTTTGACTAGGTGGACCTTTACCGGCAAAGTAATGTCTATGCTTTAAGTTTCTCTACTTAAGATATTATAAAATAAAAAGGGGAATATAAATATACAATATACAAATATGGAAGAAATAAACATATAAAACATTGGGAAAAAGGAATAATCAGATTATTTAAAAACAGAATAATTCATAATGTTGAGTTAATATGCCAAGAAATAAATATATAATACAAAATTAAAGTACATGAATGTAAAGAATGTTCATAGATATCAGTATTTGCTAGTTATTGTGCTGTAGGGGCTAAAATACTTAAAATAACTTAGTGTCTTTCTTTAAAAGAGTGAATTCTATGCATACACACACACAAAATGTGGAAAAGCAAAAAAAAAAAAAACTTTTTATTAATGCATAGAGCTGACTCATTGGAAAAGACCATGATGCTGGGAAAGATTGAGGGCAGGAGGAGAAGGGGGTGACTGAGGATGAGATGGTTGAATGGCATCACCGGCTCAATGGACATGAGTTTGAGCAAACTCAGAGAGATACTGAAGGACAGGGAAGCCTGGAGTGCTGCAGTCCATGGGGTTGCAAAGAGTCAGACATGACTGAGTGACTGAACTGAACTAATAAGGAAACAGCCTATATATATACCAATAAAAAAGTAGTTGATAGTAGGGGAAGTCCAGAAATTGATTAGTCATCTTGGGGAGGTACATCAGTTCTTTTAGATTAGTTGAATTTTTTCTAATTAACTTATTCAGGGCATTAATGCAAACTATCCTTTTCAATCCATAAGTTAAATCACTGAAAACAGAAGTGACAGTAGTAGTTTGATTTTAACACTTATGATGATGAAGCACAAGTAAATTTAAGACAGTTCTCTGAGAACCAGCAAAATATGAAACCATCCTAGAACAAATGATACATAACTACTCATGGCAGTTCTCTCTATTTTTATTCCTGTGTTGGGAGAGGTTTTGGTTATATAACATAATAAAAATAAATCAGACAGACATGATCATATTAAAGTGAGAGCATGAGCTAATCAGTCAAAAATGCACTATAGTTATTTTCAAACTGGCTCCACACCTGGAAGCAAACTTAGTCATCATCCTGATCTTGTCATCACTATGAGAGACTTTGAGTGACTGCTTCAGAGGGAAGCTGCAGGATTTCAAGAGACCCAAATTCAGACTGATAAATCGCTGAACACTACTGTTTGATAAAGGATTCAGCATTATTTGGATCCATTTAACTTGGGGAAACTACCTAAGATTCACTGTGATTAAATCTTACCCATTCCAAAAATGTTGCTGAATGCATTAAACAAACTCTTAGAATTAATATGGGCCCTTGTGATTACTGCCCAGGCCCTGTGTTAGGTTCCCCCTGCCTCACCAGCCTGGAGATCAAATAAGGTTACATGACAAAAAGTCTCTCCTAAAAAGTCTCTTCAGATAGTCCTCAGGATAACTCTCCACATACCCCCAAATAGATCAGCTCACATTCTTCCAGTGGGGCCACTAAGTGACACTTGGGATCCACAGGGCCATCTGGGGGACACTGGTCACCACAGCCCAGGCCCTCCATGAGATACCAAAACATCCCTGCCTTCCCTTGAGCCCTCTGTCCTCAGAGATGCACTATTCCTTCCTTGATCTCCAAGGACAGAATCTCCTTTCTGCCTCACTCTCTGTTGAGGGTGAATATATAATTTATTTTCTTAGCTTGAATAATTTTGAGAGTGAGAGGGGGCTCTATTTAATAGTTACCCCAAGACAGAATAATAAACTTGACCTAGCCTAGGCACACTAGGACATACAGTCATCAAATGCATGGTTCCTTTCTGATCCAGGGTGCTCAGGCAGTGGGCCTGCCTCCTGCTTATTCACCAGTCCTTGAGTTAAAACAGTTCTTTTAGTTCCTTCCTTTTCTTCACAGGCCTTGGGATTAGTCCCCAGGGCTGGCTGGGGGGTTGACCTCGCCCCAGTGGTCCTCCCCATTGTCCACCAGTCTCACACCAGCTCCCCACACAACAGACACCCCCTCCATTTCAGAGACACCCCCTCCCCTTCAGAGACACCCCCTCCCCTAAGACACACCCAGATCAAGATGGCCAAATCCAAAAATAGGACACCACAGGGTGGCAAGCCCAGTCTAAGCTCAGTAAACAACAAATTATCCCAATAGGGAGAAGAAGAAAAAATAAAAGGAGAGAAAATAACCTTTTCTTTGCAAAGGCCACTTAATAAGTTTGTCTATTATATGGGCTTCCCAGGTGGCACTAGTGGTAAAGAACCCTCTTGCCAGTGCAGTGAGACAGAGACTTGGGTTCAATCCCTGGGTCAAGAAGATGCCCTGGAGGAGGGCGTGCAACCCACTTCAGTATTCTTGCCTGGAGAATCCCTTGGACAGAGAAGCCTGGTGGGCTACAGTCCATGGGGTGCAACAAGCCAGACACGACTAAAATGACTTAGCACGCACACTGTGAATGTATAAAAAGAACTCGATTACTGCCCATCTCTTTATCATTGTATATTCGTAATTGCATCTTCCTTGTATCTAAAAAATTTTATAATGAAGAAAAATTAGTGAAATAATGGTTATATGGCATTATTGAGCCCTGGGAGAAGTGAATTACATTAGTGGTAATAATAATGTCTTCAAAAGACAAGTTGAGATAGAAAATAACAATTTCCTACCAGAAAAACATCCATGAAATTTCTTTAATATCGATTATTTTAAATGAATATATCAACCACATTTATTAACATTTACTGACTGTGGGTAATCCATAAAAAGCTAATGATCACAGTCTAATAGTTTAGTGCGTATACTCCACAGCAGACTCCCACATCTCTGAATAGAGTTTTTAATAAAGAACTGCATGACAGTCTTCTGAAGCAGAAAGCTTTAGAGACAGATCATGATCCAATTATATGCACAACTTATGTAGAAAACAATTTTAGTGGTGACCTCAACAAAGATATTGCTTTGTTTTCATTTTGCATTCTAAATAAGACTATGACATTTGGTTAAACATTAAGCAATCAGACTACTAAATTTAGGTTTGTTCCACTAATCTAGATTGTTCCTAAGGAACAGGAGAAACTATGTATGATATTAGGCAAACATAAAGCATAGGACTTTGCACATTTTGGTTTCTCAATGGACACGCGTTGAGTTGATAACCTTGAAGCATTTCCCAACCAGACAGGCAATGTCTTCCCTTAAGATAGGATACTGATTTTAGGCTCAAAACTAAGGATATCATTTCTGAGAATGGAAGAGTCATGCAATTTCTCAGACTGCTTTTCTAAGCTCAACAAGAAATCTCTCAGGGAAGGAGCGCAGCTCTGAAGTAGGGGAAAGGCGGGGCAAGTGATAACATGAAGTTTGTGAATAACAGAACAATTCAGCTTGAATCCAAATCAGGACAGCACACTTCAAGTCGGAGCTCTTAATAAGATCTTCCATGAGGTCATCAGAAGGGCAGTGTTATCAGGCAGGATACGTCAGACCTGTGCCAGAACAGTCTCTCCTCCTCTTCATAACTTTCCTGACTTTCTTAATGCCTGAAATTCCACAATTAGAGCGTCATGAAGTCTTTCTGGTCTTCTAGAGTTTCTGATCAAAATGAAAATCACCCCTGGGAAGATTAGATATTCAATCCAGTATTTCCAAAAATATATAGTTCTAGTCTCTCAATATGTTTCCAGGGGAAAAGAAAAAGAAAAGCTCTGTGGTCAAAGAACTTTTGGTAATTGCTCCATACTTTGTTAATTCTTTAAACTTCATAATGCCAAAAAAAAAAAAAAAATTAAAGGTCCCAAAGTATACTGCAGAAAATAAATATACATATATTTCTTTTCTATATATATCTATAATATATCTCTCCAGTATTTGCAAAATTATTTTAACTAGAAAATAATTTGGAATACAGTTTAGCCTTCAGAATACTGTACTATCAACTCATAATCATCATGGTCTGGAAACATATACAATGTCAGCAGCAGCTAGGGAAACAGGAATAATTACTGGGTGACTAGACCCATAGTCATTACAGGTGTTCATGAGATATGATTGAATTGTATCAATAGTGTCAGTGTTTTTCTAAATGTTTTTAGTCCCATAGAAAAGTATCTATCATGGACCATACATTTAAGAATTTGTCATATGCACTATTAGAGAAATAAGATACGCCCTGTGTGAAAGGTTAATGAACAAGGAAATCCTGGATTGAATAAAGAATTCATTATATGTTTTTGAATTCTAGGAAAGAAGTGGAACTAAGCTGAGCTATGAATGGGTGGTACTTGAATGAGCAGAGGAGGAAGGTGGTCCTGTAAGGGGGAACAGTGAGAGCAAAGGAGAGGTGGCGGGCACCAGGAACCACAGCCAGAGCAAACCACTGCCGAAGCTGAAAGAAACACCTGTAGCCTGCAGTCAGGTTAGGCATAATGGAGCCCAGAGTGGGACTCACCAAACACCTGCTTCCACAGAGTCTTTCTCAAAGGGAGATGCCTTAAGCAAGAGCTGCTATCAAGAAATACAGCAGGGAGCCATAGCCAGTAACCTGGAATCCAGGGTAGGCAGAAAAGAAAACAGTTTCTGACCAGCCATTGCCAATAGGAACTATTGTTTCAGTTCAGTTCAGTTCAGTCACTCAGTCATGCCCGACTCTTTGTGACCCCATGAATCGCAGCATGCCAGGCCTCCCTGTCCATCACCAACTCCCAGAGTTCACTCAAACTCACGTCCATCAAGTCGGTGATGCCATCCAGCCATCTCATCCTCTGTCATCCCCTTTTCCTCCTGCCCCCAATCCCTCCCAGCATCAGAGTCTTTTCCAATGAGTCAACTCTTCGCATGAGGTGGCCAAAGTACTGGAGTTTCAGCTTTAGCATCATTCCTTCCAGACTGGTTGGATCTCCTTGAATTTCAGGACCTAGCAAATGAATTAGGCTGAAGGTGCCTTATTATTCAAGAATTCTAACCCTCTCATGATCTCCTATTAGTCACTCAGTCATGTCTAACTCTTTGGGACCCCATGGACTGTAGCCCACTAGGCTTCACTATCCATGGAATTCTCCAGGCAAGAATAACAATGTGGGTGCTTGTGGTGTTTAGTCACTAAATTTGTGTCTGACACTTTGCAACCCCATGGACTGCAGCACTCCAGACTTCCCTGTCCTTCACTATCTCCCAGAGTTTCCTCAAACTCATTTCCTTTGACTTGGTGATGCTAGCTAACCATTTCATACTCTGCCACACTCTTCTTTTTTTGTATTCAAACTTTGCCAGTATAAGGGTCTTTTCCAGTGAGTCAGCACTTCCCTCAGCTGGCCAAATTACTGGAGCTTAAGCAATAGTCCTTCCAATGAATATTCAGGGTTGATTTCCTTTAGGATTGAGTGGTTTGATCTCCATGCTGTCCAAGGGACTCTCAAGAGTCTTCTCCAGCACCACAATTCAAAATTGTGCTCAGCCTTCTTTATGTCCAGCTCTCACATCCATACATGACTACTGGAAAAACCATAGCTTTGACTAGATGGACCTTTGTTGCCAAATTGATGTCTCTGCTTTTTAATACACTGTCTAGGTTTGTTATAGCTTTCCTTTCAAGGAGCAAGTGTCTTTTAATTTCATGGCTACAATCACCATCTGCAGTGATTTTGGAGGCCAAGGAAATAAAATCTGTCTCTATATTTTTTTCCCAATCTATTTGCCATGAAACTGAAAGATAGGAAACTGAACATAGGAAACTGAAAGATGAACTCCCCAGGTCAGTAGGTGCCCAATATGCTACTGGAGAACAGTGGAGAAATAACTCCAGAAAGAATGAAGACATGGAGGCAAACCAAAAACAACATGCAGTTATGGATGTAACTGGTGATTGAAGTAAAGATGCTGTAAAGAACAATATTGCACAGGAACCTAGAATGTTAGGTCCATGAATCAAGGTATTGGAAATGGTCAAACAGGAGATGGAAAGAGTGAACATTGACATTTTAGGGATCAGTGAACTAAAATGGACTGGAATGGGTGAATTTAACTGAGATGATCATTATATCTACTACTATGGGCAAGAATCCCTTAGAAGAAATGGAGTAGCCATCATAGTCAACAAGAGTCCGAAATGCAGTACCTGTATGCAATCTCAAAAACGACAAAATGATCTCTGTTAGTTTCCAAGGCAAACCATTCATATCAGAGTAACTCAAGTCTATGCCCCAACCAGTAATGCTGAAGAAGCTGAAGCTGAATGGTTCAGTGAAGACCTACAAGACGTTCTAGAACTAACACCCAAAAGAGATATCCTTTTCATTATAGGGGTCTAGAATGCAAAAGTACAAAGTCAAGAGATACCTGGAGTAACAGGCAAATTTGGCCTTGGAGTACAAAATGAAGCAGGGCAAAGGCTAACAGAGTTTTGCCAAGAGAATGCACTGGTCATAGCAAACACCCTCTTCCAAAAACCAGAGAGAAGACTACACATGGAGATCACCAGATGGTCAATACTGAAATAAGATTGAATATATTCTTTGCAGCCAAAGATGGAGAAGCTCTATACAGTCAGCAAAAACAAGACCAGGAGCTGACTATGGCTCAGATCATGAACTCTTCATTGCAAAATTCAGACTTAAGTTGAATAAAATAGTACAGAAAACCATTAGACCATTCAAGTTTGACCTAAATCAAAGCCCTTATGACTATACAGAAAAAGTGACAAAGAGATTTAAGGGATTAGATCTGATAGACAGTGCCTGAAGAACTATGGACGGAGGTTCATGACATTGTATCGGAGGCAGGGGTCAAGATCATCCCCAAGAAAAAGAAATGCAAAAAGGCAAAATGGTTGTCTGAGGAAGCCTTACAAATAGCTGAGAAAAGAAAAGAAGCTAAAGGCAAGGGAGAAAAGGAAAGCTATACCCATTCGAATCCAGAGTTCCAAAGATATTTTGGAGAGATAAGAAATCCTTCCTTAGGGATCATTGAAAAGAAATAGAGGAAAACAATAGAATAAGAAAGACTAATGATCTCTTCAAAAAAATTAGAGATACCAAGGGAACATTTCATGCAAAGATGGGCACAATAAAAGACAGAAATGGTATGGACCTAACAGAAGCAGAAGATATTAAGAAGAGGTGGCAAGAACACCATACAAAAAAACCATACAAAAAAGATCTTCATGACCTAGATAACCACAATGGTGTGATCACTCATCTAGAGCCAGACATCCTGGAATGCAAAGTCAAGTAGGCCTTAGGAAGCATCACTCTGAATAAAGCTAGTGGAGGTGATAGAATCCCAGTTCCACAGCTATTTCAAATCCTAAAATATGATGCTGTGAATGGGCTGCGGTTAATATGCCAGTAAAATTGGAAAACTTAGAAGAGGCCACAGGACTGGAAAAGGTCAGTATTCATTCCAATCCCAAAGAAAGGCAATGCCAAAGAATGTTCAAACTACAGCACAATTGCACTCATCTCACAAACTAGCAAAGTAATGCTTAAAATTCTCCAAGCCATGCATCAACAGTACATGAATCATGATGTTCCAGATGTTCAAGCTGGATTTAGAAAAGGCAGAAGAACCAGAAATCAAATTGCCAACATCCGATGGATCATCGAAAAAGCAAGGGAGTTCCAGAAAAACATCTACTTCTGCTTTATTGACTACTCTAAAGCACTTGACTGTGTGGGTCACAACGAACTGTGGAAAATTCTGAAAGAGATGGGAGTACCAGACCACCTTACCTAACTCCTGAGAAATCCGTATGCAGGTCAAGAAGCAACAGTTAGGACTGGACATGGAACAACAGACTGGTTCCAAATCAGGAAGGAGTATGTCAAGGCTGTATATTGTCACCGTGCTTATTTAACTTATATGCGGAGTACATCATAAGAAACACTGGGCTGGATGAAGCACAAGCTGGAATCCAGATTGCCAAGAGAAATATCAATAACCTCATGTATGCAGATGACATCACACTTATGGCAGAAAGTGTGAAAGAGGAGAGTAAAAAACTTGGCTTAAAACTCAACATTCAGAAAACTATGATTACAGCATCCAGTCCCATCACTTCATGGCAAATAGATGAAACAATGGAAACAGTGACAGACTTTATTTTGGGGGGCTCCAAAATCACTGAAGATGGTGACTGCAGCCATGAAATTAAAAGACACTTGCCCCTTGGAAGAAAAGCTATGACCAAACTACATAGCATATTCAAAAGCAGAGACATTACTTTGCCAACAAAGGTCCATCTAGTCAAAGTTATGGTTTTTCCAGTAGTCATGTACGGATATGAAAGTTGGACTATAAAGAAAGCTGAGCACTGAAGAATTGATGCTTCTGGACTGTGGTGCTGGAGAAGACTCTTGAGAGTCCCTTGGACTCCAAGGAGATCAAACCAGTCAGTCCTAAAGGAAATCAGCCCTTAATATCCATTGGAAGGACTGATGCTGAAGCTGAAACTCCAATACTTTGGCCACCTGATGCGAAGAACTGACTTATTGGAAAAGACCCTGATGCTAGGAAAGACCGAAGGTGGGAAGAGAAGGGGACTACAGAGGATGAAACGGTTGGATGGCATCACCAACTCAATGGACATGAGTTTGAGTAAGTTCCAGGAGTTGGTGATGGACAGGGAAGCCTGGTGTGCTGCAGTCCGTGGGGTCGCAAAGAGTCAGACATGACTGAATGACTGAACTGAACTGATTTGCCATGATGTGATGGGACCAGATGCCATGAGCTTTGTTTTCTGAATGTTAAGTTTTTTTGTTTTTTCTTTTTACAAATCCTTGTGTCAAGGGCTGACTTTCAATAGATCACAGCAAGGGAGCTGTTCTGTTATGAACAAAACCCTGAAGCAGGTCCTCTACCAATGGTTTAGCACCAGGTTCCCTAAGAACATGGAGTGTGGGACAGGTGAGGGGGTGGCTGCCTTTCCGGCCATACCCCAAGTCCCATTATGAAGGGCTCTCTGCACCAGATCCTGGTCCCGACTCGCAGTGAATGTTGAGTTTTAAGCCAGATTTTTCACTCTCCTCCTTTACCCTCATGAAAAGGCTCTTTAGTTCCTCTTCACTTTCTGCCACTAGAGTGTATCATCTGAATATCTGAGGTTGATATTTCTCCTGGCAATCTTGATTGTGGTTTCCACCTTGATCTTCCACCTTGTGATTTATCCAGTCCAGTATTTCACATGGTATACTCTGCATTTAAGTTAAATAAGCAGGGTGACAATATACAGCCTTGTCATACTCTTTTCTCAATTTTCATCGAAACATTTCATGGAAATATTCAGTTGTTCTGTGTGCAGCTCTAACTGTTGCTTCTTGACCTGCATACAGGTTTCTCAGGAGGCAAGTATGGTGGTCTGGTATTCCCATCTCTTTAAGAATTTTCCACACTTTGTCGTGATCCACACATTTAAAGGCTTTAGTGGAGTTAATCAGGCCGAAGTAGATGTTTTTCTGGAGTTCCCTTGCTTTCTCTAGGATCCAACAAATGTTAGCAATTTGATCTCTGGTTCCTCTGCCTTTTCTAAACCCAGATTTTACATCTGGAAGTTCTTAGTTCTTGTACTTCTGGAACCTAGCTTGAAGGATTTTAAGCATAATCTTACCAACTTGTGAAATAAATGAAATTGTACTCATAGTTTGAACACTCCTTGGCATTGCCCTTCTTTTGGATTGGAATGAAAACCGACCTTAGTTTTCCAAATTTGCTGGTATATTGAGTGCAGCACTTTAGCAGCAGCATCTTTTAAGATTTAAAGATTTTAAATAGCTCAACTTGGATTCCAATACCTCCACTAGCTTTGTTTGTAGTAATGCTTCCTAAGGTCCACTTGAATTCACACTCCAAGATGTCTGGCTCTAAGTGAGTGACCACACCATTGTGGTTATTCCAGTCATTAAGACCTTTTTTGTATAGTTCTTCATGATAAAGGACAGAAATGGCAAGGACCTAGCAGAAGTAGTAGAGATTAAGAAGTCGTAAGAATACACAGAAGAACTGGAGTAGGTAGCCTTTCCCTTCTCCAGGCGATCTTCCTGATCCAGGGATCAAACCCAGATCTCCTGCATTGCAGGTGGATTCTTTACTGGCTGAGCCACAAGGAAAGCCCTAGCATGAACTCCTAGCAACACTCAGAATTTGTTCTGGTTTTGAACAGAGTGGTGGCCATGGAAATACACTGATCAGACCTCCTGCCATTGGGAACATGGTTGACTGATGGCCCAGATGCTGCCTCTCTGGATCCATGATCACATCTGATCTCAGGGCACATTTCCCATGAGTGTTCCCAGCCAGTGACTGAGCATGGGAAAGATTTAGGCAAGCCTATTTCCTAATAGCTCAGTTGGTAAACAATCTGCCTGCAATGCAAAGACCCCAGTTTGATTCCTGGGTTGGGAAGATCCACTGAAGAAGGGATAGCCTACCCACTCCAGTATTCTTGGGCTTCCCTTGAGACAGCTGTTAAAGAATCTGCCTGCAATGTGAGACACCTGGATTTGATCCCTGGGTTGGGAAGATCCCCTAGAGAAGGGAAAGGCTACCCATTCCAGTATTCTGGCCTGGAGAATTCCATGGACTGTATAGTCCATGGGGTCACAAAGAGTCAGACACGACTGAGCAACTTTCAGTTTCATTCCTGAGATGTAGGACTGTCCTGATGGGCAGTTTTGGTATGAGATTTCCCTTTGACCTAGCTGAACATTTCTTGGAACTGTGCTGAAGCTTCAGACTCTTCCTATCCAATCTTCCTTCCTTTTCTGCCCCCTTCACAGGTGTCAGATTAGAATTATGATTGGAAGACACTGCTTGCCTTCTCCAGATACTTCTTTACCCTTTTCCTTTATCCTTCTTAGGATACATTTTATGCATATCTAATATCAGTTTGTTGTCTGCTTCTTAGAGGTACCCAACTAACATAGATACCCAACTATGTTGCAATCCATTATCAGGTTTCATTCTGTTGGGTTTTAGGTGAAGTCTTTCTCACAAGCATCCCAACCCTCCCTCCATAATCATGCAAAGGAGGAAAGTCTCTCTATCTCCCATTACTACCTTTCCCTTGATATTGACCACCAGGCTTGTATCTGCCCTTCTTCCTGAAAGAAGTTTGATTTGGAAAGGATCTTGTCATTTGATAAAAGCAAAGGAAAGGAAATTAGCACTGGAAAGTTGATCACTCAAAAAAGTGAAAAAGAACATACATGCAAAATAGAAACACTTATCTAAAATTATCCTTTGAAGAGCCTAATGGAAGGTACTACTAATTTTTCAACTAGCAAGTACTTACTATTTTTTCATGCTTAGTGTATATTAGCTAGATTTCTAGAGCTGCATAATAAAGTACTGAGTAACTTTGAACAATAGAAATTTATACTCTCAAACAGTTTTGGAGGTAAGAAGTCTGAAATCCACATCTTCAGGGCCAAGCTGTTTCTGAAGGCTCTAAGGGAGAGTCTTTTCCATTCGTTTCTCTCACTGTTGTTATTGTTCAGTCACTCAGTTGTGTCTGACTCTTTGTGACCTCATGGACTGAAGAACGCCAGGCCTCCCTGTCTCTTACCACCTCCTGAAGTTTGCCCAAGTTCATATCTATTGCATCAGTGATGCCATCTGGCCATCTCATCCTCTAATGCCCTCTTCTCCTTCTGCCCTCAAACTTTTTCAGCATCAGGGTCTTTTCCAATGGGTCAGTGTTCACATCAGATGACCAAAATACTAGAGCTTCAGCTTCAGCATCAGTCTGTCCAATGAGTATTCAGGGTTGATTTCCCTAAGGATGACTGGTTTGATCTCCTTGCTGTCCAAGGGACTTTCAGGAGTTTTCTCCAGAAACACAGTTCAGATATTTCCAACAATCCTTGGTGTTTCTTGGTCTATCATTCATGAGTCCAATTCCTACCTTGGTAGTCACACAGTTTTCTCCTTAGATGTCCTTCTGTCTCATCCTCTAAAAGGACAGCAGTCATAATGGATTAGGGACCCCATAGTGACCTCATGGTCACTTGATTATATTTGCAAAGATACTATTTCAAACTGATGTCACAGAAACCCAGGGCTAGGGCTTCAGTGTATCTTTTGGGGGAATATAATTCAACCCCAACATGGGTAGGGGCACATTTATTTGAATAAGAAAATGAAAAACTACATAATTAAAATTTCTGAGCTACCTGGGACATAAGGAAACAAAAAGTCACGCTTTTATTCATAGCTAGTGATTTTTGCTGCTATTTGTATTGTGTTCTGGATGTGAGAGTTGGACCATAAATAAAGCTGAGCACCGAAGAATCGATGCTTTTGAACTGTGGTGTTGGAGAAGACTCTTGAGAGTCCCTTGGACTACAAGGAGATCCAACCAGTCCATCCTAAAGGAGATCAGTTTTGGGTGTTCATTGGAAGGACTGATGTTGAAGCTGAAACTCCAATACTTTGGCCACCTGATGCAAAGAGCTGACTTATTTGAAGAGACCCTGATGCTGGGAAAGATTGAGGGCAGGAAGAGAAGGGGACAACAGAGGATGAGATGGATGGATGGCATCAACGACTCAATGGACATGGGTTTGGGTGGACTCCAGGAGTTGGTGATGGACAGGGAGGCCTGGAGTCCTGCGGTTCATGGGGTTGCAAAGAGTCAGACACGACTGAGCAACTGAACTGAACTGAGCTTGTATTGTGTTAGTGTATGTCTGATGTGTCCACATCCTCTACATCTTCAGATGCAGATAGAACCTAGCACTTGGGACACTGCTGAATATTGCTGGATAGGAAACGAAACCAATATGGGTTTTTTAAACATCAGCCTGTGGATGATATGAATTGATAAGCATGTTTATTACAACTGGTAAAAGCACTGTTGGTTTGAAGTAGTGACCTTCCTAGCTGAAATTAATTGGATCCTTTCAATGACACTACTTGTACATGAATGAATGAAGTCGCTTAGTCATGCCCAACTCTTTGCAACCCCATGGACAGTAGCCTGCACCAAGCTCTTCCATCCATGGGATTTTCAAGGCAAGAGTACTGGAGTGGGTTGCCATTTCCTTCTCCAGGGAATCTTCCCAACCCAGGGATCAAACCCAGGTCTCTCGCATTGTAGACAGACGCTTTACCTTCTGAGCCACCAGGGAAGTCTATACATGAATACACTTTCCTAATTCAGAGAAAACAGAATTTTAAAAACATCACCAAATCAATCAGCTGGAAAGGATTTCATGAAGCACTTTCTAGATAATAAATCACAGCACAGTAAGACCTCACATATATATGACTAAACATCTTGAGTAGCTTCCAAATCCTTGCCTATCCCATCTGCCACAGAGAAGAAAGTGAACTAGAATGGAAATTTAGCAAATATTGTGGATGGGCTATTCAAAAATCATTCACATATGCCCTTCTCCCTCTTCTATTACAGAGACTGTTAAAGCTAAGGATTTGAACTCCTAGCTTTTCCCATGAGGAGAGGTGGTCATGTGATATACTTCCAGCGAATACTATGTATGAAAAGTCACTAGGAGGGCATCCCTTCTCAATAAAAACATGGCTTCTTTGGAAGGAGAGCTCTTGCCTCTTATAATTTGTCAATTTCCATCTTCCTGAAAGAAATGTATACATGATATTTGGAGATGCAGCAGCCGTCCTACCACCATGAGTTCAAAAGTTGTCATAGAAATGGTGGAACAAGACCATTGAAAGTGGATAAAAAGCACCAAACTTGGAATTCAATAATGGATTCTTGAATGACAGAACTTGAACTTAGTTGCTGTATCAGTGAATATCTAGAAGGGGCTATTTTGCCTACCACGTCACATTTGGCAATGTCTGGAAACATTTTGGGTTGTCACAGTTGTGTGAGGGGAAAGCTACGGGCAACAAGTGGAATAGAAACCAGGATGCTGCTAAACATTTTCCATAGCATAAGACAGCCCCCAGTAGCAAAGAATCATCCAGCCCAAAATGTCAGTAGTGCTGAGATTAAGAAACTCTAGTTCATTGGTCTCAATTTCTTTAAAGTTTAAATAAGGGAATTTCTAAAAGATGATATATACAGTTCCTTAAAAATTAGAAGTTAGTCTGAAGATTCGTGACAAGAGACTTTGAATTATAGTGTACCCATTCAATAGCAATTTAAGCTATCTTCAAGAAAATTGTTATAAAGACTAACAATAGCAAAAGTTGCATATTAAGTGAATAAAGTCAATATACAACACTGTAGGCATTAAATGACTCAGTTCAGTCGCTTAGTTGTGTCTGACTCTTTGCAACCCCATGAACCGCAGCATGCCAGGCCTCCCTGTCCATCACCAACTCCTGGAGCCCACCCAAACCCATGTCCATTGAGTCATTGATGCCATCCAACCATCTCATCCTCTGTTGTCCCCTTCTTCTCCTGCCCTCAATCTTTCCCAGCATCAGGCTCTTTTCAAATAAGTCAGCTCTTTGCATCAGGTGGCCAAAGTACTGGAGTTTCAGCTTCAACATCAGTCCTTCCAATGAACACCCAGGACTGATCTCCTTTAGGATGGACTGGTTGGATCTCCTTGTAGTCCAAGGGACTCTCAAGAGTCTTCTCCAACATAAGAGTCTTCTCAAAAGCATCAGTTCTTTGGTGCTCAGCTTTCTTTGAGGTCCAACTCTCACATCCATACATGACCACTGGAAAAACCACAGCCTTGACTAGATGGACCTTTGTTGACAAAGTAATGTCTCTGCTTTTGAATATGCTATCTAGGTTGGTCATAACTTTCCTTCCAAGGAGTAAGCGTCTTTTAATTTCATGGCTGCAGTCACCATCTGCAGTGATTTTGGAGCCCCAAAACATAAAGTCAGTCACTGTTTCCACTGTTTCCCCATCTATTTGCCATGAAGTGATGGGACCAGATGCCGTGATCTTAGTTTTCTGAAATGTTGAGCTTTAAGCCAACTTTTTCACTCTCATCTTTCACTTTCATCAAGAGCCTCTTTAGTTCCTCTTCAATTTCTGCCATAAGGGTGGTGTCATCTGCATATCTGAGGTTATTGATATTTCTCCTGGTGATCTTGATTCCAGCTTGTGCTTCCTCCAGCTCAGAGTTTCTCATGATGTACTCTGCATATAAGTTAAATAAGCAGGGTGACAATATACAGCCTTGACGTACTCCTTTTCCTATTTGCAACCAGTCTGTTGTTTCATGTCTAGTTCTAACTTTGCTTCCTGACCTGCATGCAGGTTTCTCAAGAGGCAGGTCAGGTGGTCTGGTATTCCTATCTCTTTAAGGATTTTCCATAGTTTATTGTGATCCACACAATGACTACTACCACTTAAAAAGAGAAAGTGAATGTAAGTGATTATAACAAAGTGATGATAGTAGTGGTATTGAGAATTTTATGTGAATTTTTTCCCATCTATTGCAAAGGTTATTCAATGCAATTATGCTATTTTTATAGTTTGGGAAATAATTTTAAGTAATTAATGGGAAAGAGATTAAAATACTCAGTGTTTATTTCTCTGACATTCATGAAGTTTCTACTTGGCCTGACAAAAACACTATATAGGCAAATGAAATAGTTTATGCAATAGGATACTATTTCTATTGAATCATCCTGTTAACATCATTCCTTTTCTAGTTCTTTACATCTCCCTAAATATAGAATTCTTGTAATTCATCACAGGGCAATTCCTCTCCAGGGTTTCTGTGAAAACATCAGAATTACCTGCAACATTAAAGTGATGGGGTGAAAATTTGCCACTGTAAAAGTTCATATTTGTTTTAGATCCCTGTGGCTGCTATAACCAAGTGCCACAACTCAGTGGCTTAAAACAAACAGAAGTTTATTCTCTTATAGATCCTGAGGCCAGAAGTTCAAAAATCAATATCATTGGGTCAAAATCAAGGTGTCACAGGGCCACACTTCCTCTGGAGGCTCCAGAAGGAAATCCTTACCTCTTCCCACTTCTGGTGGCTATAGGTATCCTTTGGCTTGTGGCCTCTTCACTCAGTCTATCTCTCTGTCTTCATATGTTCTCCTTTGTGTAATTTTCAAGCCTCCCTCTGCACCCCTTCTATAAGGATACATGTGATGACACTTAAGGACCATACAGAGAATCCAGGATAATCTCCCCATCTCAAAATTCTTAAAAATCACATGTGCAAAGACCCTTTTCCCAAATAAGATAAAGAAAAAGTTCCAGGTATCAGGATTTGATATCTTAGGGAGCCAGCATTCAATCTACTCTGTCCATGGGATTCTCCAGGCAATAATACTGGAGTAGTCATTCCGTTCTCCAGGTGACCTTCTTAACCCAGGGGTTGAACCCGGGTCTTCTGCATTGCAGGCATATTCTTTACCATCTGAGCCACCTAGAATATTAAATAAAGAAAATATAAATCTAATTACTAATCTCATCTGATAATCTGAATTTCTGGCCATTTCCATAGCTAGAAATTAAAATCTGGCAGAATCATCCAATACCTAAATCCTAGGAAATTAGAGTGAAAATAAAGAACCTATCACCCTACTAATTGAAAGAAGCATGAAATGATAAATTTGGGAGAAACTAATTCTTTTAAACACATCAATGTAAAGTGTTTTTTAAATTGTGAATTTATCAAAAAAATTTGTTTTATCTGTATCAACATTTGAATGCATAATAGCCCCTTACATCTAAAAATGGAAAGCTTAATGTTGTTTTATCATATTTCAGCAACTATTAAGTGTTCTGAAAACTAATTTGAGGATTTAACCTTAATGGCACAGTTCAGTAAACAGAGACTGTAAAATTACTAAAAAGGCAGGACTGTACTAATTTTTCCTGATTTGACAAAGAAACTGAAAATATCTTAATTACCTTTCCAATTAAAGGATATTTTAACAAAATTATGAGCGTACACAAATAATCAAAGCCCTAGAGCTTTCATTTCTTTTCCCAGTTTGGTTAGTTTAATTCTTCAGATTTAATTTCAGAATAATCCCGTCAAAAGTTTAAAGCTGGACATACTTACATATGATAACTGTTTCTACATTTTCTGTTTTTGGCCAGGAATATTTCTATACTAAACATTAATTTTCATAATACTTGAAATATACTTGATCTTGAGGTTTAAGAGCCTGTAATTCTACTCTGCTGCTGCTAAGTTGTTTCAGTCGTGTCCGTCTCTGTACGACCCCATAGACGGCAGCCCATCAGGCTCCACCATCCCTGGGATTCTCCAGGCAAGAACACTGGAGGGGGTTGCCATTTAGTTGCAACTACAGATATCCCCTATATGCAAATGTTAAGCCAAAATGGGGTAAAGTGGCAAGTCAATTACCTTAGGACACATGTTGCTAACAGATGCAGACTAAACTGAGATAAAGCAGAGATACTCACATACATAGTTCAAAGCTATGGTGGCTTGATGCGGAGATGCTGGGTGGTGCTGCTCTGACCAGTGCACAGTTCAAGGGGTGTGCTGCCTCTATAAGGGCTACTGCAAAACAAATACTGAATGCTTCTTTAAAAATCCCCTTCAGATTTTTTTAGGTAGCAAAGATGGGTACTAATGTGGGCCTTTTGTAAAAAGCAAATTAGCTTTAAAAAAATCAAGGAATACCTGTAATCAGTAAAACCTATTCAATCCCTGATCACACATAAGATTTGCAAATATTTTCTCCCATTCAGTGGGTTGCCTTCTCATTCTGTTGATAGTGTTCTTTGCACATAAATAGCATGACACTATTTTAAGCACAACTCATTTAATCTTCATGACAACTCTATGAGGTTGGAACAATTATTATCATCCCCATTTTATAGATAAGAATACTGAGAAATAATGGGTTTAAATAATGTGGCAACATCCCATGATAATGACTGAGCTTAGGTTTGAATCTGTTATGAACTGAATGTGTCTTCTCAAAATTTGTATGTTGAAACTTTACCCCTCAATGGCATGGTATAAGAGGTGGAACCTTTCAGAAGTAATTAGGATTAGATGAGATAATGTGGGTGGAGCCCTCCTGAGTGGGATTTCTGCCCTTACAAGAGTCATGAGAGAGCTCGTGTCCCCTCTCTGCTCTCCTCCCAGTGAGGATATAAAGAGAATTTGGCAGTCTATAACCTGGAAGAGGGCTCTCACCAGAACCAATCATGATGGCACACTGATCTGGAACCTCCAGAACTTGTGAAAAAAATTGGTTATAACCTTTTCAGGCTATGATACTTTGTTACAACAGCCAAAACTAAGATAGAGCCCACAGCAGTTATCCCAGAAACACTATGTAATACACATCTCTTATAAAGAACATCAGTGACCTTCTGATCACCAATCCAGCTATCTTTTCTTAGTCCTCATTCAGGTGCCTAATTTTTTTCTCTATCATTTAAAATCATGATCCTTTCTACGTGAAACTTGCCTTCCCTCAGCTACTACATTGTCTAGGTTCTCCTATTTCCATGTGGTAGTTACATCTTCTTTTTCAGTCTTGTATGCCTTTCTTCTGGAGAAGGCAATGGCACCCCACTCCAGTACTCTTGCCTGGAAACTCTCATGGACGGAGGAGCCTGGTAGGCTGCAGACCATGGGGTCGCGAAGAGTCGGACACGACTGAGCGACTTCACTTTCACTTTTCCCTTTCAGGCATTGGAGAAGGAAATGGCAACTCACTCCAGTGTTCTTGCCTGGAGAATCCCAGGGACGGCAGAGCCTGGTGGGCCGCCGTCTATGGGGTCGCACAGAGTCGGACACGACTGAAGTGACTTAGCAGCAGCATGCCTTTCTTCATGCTCACAATGTCAAAGGCCTTACATCAGTGCCCTGTCTTTGCTTGTTCTCCTGGGACCATTTTCCTCTGTTATGGGCTAGACTGTGTCCTTCAAAAAGATGCTGAAGTCTTAACACTTAGGGTCTGTGAATGTGACCTTATTTGAAAATAGGGTCTTTTCAAATGATCAAGTTAGGGTGAGGTCATTTGGGCAGGTTCTAATCCAATATGACTGTGTCCTAATAAGAGGGCAACATTCAGACACAGACATGAATAGAGGAAAGACCATGTGAATACACAAAGATAATATAATCTACAAACTAAAGAATGCCGGTGCTACCAAAAGCCAGGAGAGAGGGCTGTAACATCTGACACCTTGATTTCAGATTTCTAGCCTCCACAACTGTGAGGTGATAAATTTCTACTGTTTAAGCTTCTTAATTTGTGGTAATTCGTTATGGGAGCCCCAGGAAAAGAAACACTTTTCAAGGGCTTGAAGGCAACTATTCTGTGAACAGTTTATCAAATTTACACCTCTGGTCCTAATATTCCTTCTGAGTTCTAGGCATAAGGTATCAACAGCATCTCCTGACTATTTGACCATGATCCTGCATTTCCAGAATGTTACTCTCCTCCCATCTCCCTGCTTTCTCACCTTTGGCCCCCAACTTAGCAACCTTTGTAAATGAGATACCTGTGGCCCCAGCCACTCTGGCTAAAAACCACAAAGTCACCTTTGAGTCCTCATTTTCCACCCCCTTGAAACTGTCTCCATTTCTGTAATCTAAGAATCATATGTGGTCCATTAGTTTGAGGGACTAGTATCAGGTTCCCAGACTTGGCAGCCATTGCACCTCATGGTCAGAGCTCAATAAAAGGATTGGTGGCCCTTTAGCCCAAATATTGGGATACAGACTCAAGGAATCCTTGCTATTCTCAAGATAATATGACCCAGTATCTGGGCACTGACTTTGTTAAAACTATTTAAATACCCAGAGTTCTACCTAGCTTCTTTGCATACCTAAAATTAGGGCTTTCTGCCTGAACTCAGACCAGAGGCTGGCATTCTGATAGCTGCTCATAGATGTCCTTGAGATCTGAGATTCCACCTCTCACTCAGATCTGGATCACCCATCATGGAACCTGACCACCGGCTATGACACCAGATTATGCCATATTAGGAATTCAGACTCAGTGTGATTGTCTAATTTAGTGCTCATTGTCCATCTTTTTTTTTTTTTTTTTTAGCTAAAATGTACTTAACAATTTATAGTTCACAGAGCACACTTAATCTATTTTCTTATTCAATCCTAACAGCCTTCATAAAAATCTAGAGCAGTGAAAAGTTAAATAACCCATACAAGCTCATGTAGTTAGCATTGGTGGCGTCAATGCTCACATTTAAGCCTCCTGGCTCCAAATCCTATGCTCTTTTCTCTTCACTGCATTGCATGCTCCCACATTCCTAGAATCCACTGGAAAGTAACTTCTTTCCTGCCTCATGGGGGCCTGTAATTCCAGGTCCCTCTTTTTCCTCATCTGCCCTTGCCCCTGATGTAGATAACTGACCTGTATTGTATCATATCCAGATTGACAGAAGTGACCTTGAGACTAACGATCCCCCTTCTCAAAAGGCTGAAAATGATTTAAGGAATTGCAAAACTGCTTAGTACCATTAACAAGTATGCAAGCTGCCAAGTATAAGGGAGACATAATATTCCTATGTAGAAGACATCTTTCCAGGGAAGTTTTAAAGATGATATAATGAGGTTCCATGCAGTGCCTCTGCAAGCTCTAATTTTGAAAGGTAAGAGCACAAATACTGACTTGAATAATGGCCACCTGGGACGAACTTCTGTCCCCAGTGTTTTGTCTACTTTTGCCTTTCAGGATGATGAATGTTAATCTTTTATTAATCCTCTCTTTCTTGCTTAATTTTTAAAAGTTTATTCATTCTTTCTTTTTCTTATGTTTTTTTTTTTTTACTTGCACTGGATCTTTGTTGGGGTCTGTGGGCTTTCTTTAATTACGGCAAGTGGGGATACTCTTCAGTGCTGTCCAGGGGCGTTTCAGTTGCAGCCCGCAGGCTCAATAGTTGTGTTTGGTGGTCTCCAGAGCGCGGGCTCAGTAGTTGTGGTGAGGCTTAGTTGCTTCACAGCGTGTGGAATCTTCCCAGAGCAGGGATCGGACCGTTGTCCCCTGCACTGGCCTGCAGATTCTTATCCATCGTACCACCAGGGAAGTCCCCTTTCTTACTATTAAAAGATAGCATGATGTGGTGGTGTGTATTCCAATTTCCAACACTGGCTGTGAGGTGCTGGGCATGTGGTGAAGAACATGAGCTCTGGAGCAAGACTGTCTAAGTCTTGATCCCCTGTGGTTAGCACTGACCTTGAGCAAGTTGCTTAACCTCTCTATACCTTATTTTCCCCACTATGGAATGGAGCTATTAATGGTATCCTGGCTGCAATGTCATTGGAAGGATTAAATAATTAATGTAAGTAAAGTGCCTAGAACAGCACTTTGCATGTGGAACTCGCTCTTTAACTATTTGCTCTTCTATATGGACAGGAATGAGGAAGTAGCACACCAAATCCCTGGAGGAATCATTACTACTGGAGAGTCAGAGGATATTTAAAAATGAAGATTTCAGGAAACTCATGCTATTGCCATGAAGTGTCTCCATCCTCCCTCTTCTTTTTTTTTAAGATTTATAGTTTTAGCACCACCACCCCCTATTTGTTAGCTTTAGCCATTTTTAAAAATTTTTATTTATTTTTATTTCTGTCTATGCTGGGTCTTTGTTGCTGCGAGGGCTTTTTTCCATTGTGGAGAGTGGAGGTGACTCACTAGGTGTGGTGCACAGGCTTGTCACTGCAGTGGCTTCTCTTGTTACAGAGCAGAGGCTCTAGGGTGCATGGGCTTCAGTAGCTGTGGCACATGGGCTCAGTAGCTGTGGCACATGGGCTCAGTAGTTGAGGCTCCCAGGCTCTAGAGCACAGGCTCAGTAGTTGTGGCATGGGTTTAGCTGCTTCACCACATATGGGATCTTCCCATATCAGGCATTGAACCCATATCTCCTACACTGGTAGGCAGACTCTTCACCTCTGAGCCATCAGGGAAACCCTGAGTTACTTCTTTACAAAAAAAAAAAAATTTCCTGTGATAGTGTCAGGCTATACAGACTCTTTAATAATGTAACATATACAGAATTATCCTTATTATTAGATCTACTCATTTATCAATTGTTGTAAACTCTGAGCCTGCAATCAGAAACATTTTGACAAACTATATTATTTCTGTAGTTTACAATGTAATGTAAGAAATTAAAATACAAACACTATTTAGAAATATAAACTAATGTTATATTAAAAAAAATAAAGCTGACACAATTAGATGAATTATCACATAAAAATTACATAGATACCTTGTTAAGGAAAAGAAAGAGCCAGGACATACATATTTTTAGGTATAAAAAATCTATAGTTTTTTTTTTTTTTTTTTAATAACACATCTGATGTATTCACTTTTTAAACAAATTGTGACTGAAAATGAATGTGCCACTTTTCAAAGCCCTATGTAGAATTATATTACAAGAGAAGCAGCCACCAGAAAATAAAGACCAGGAATAAGACTTTATTTAAAGAGGGGAAAAAAGGAGAGACAGGGATCAAATGAAACTTCACTGTCTTGATGAATTAATTTAAAAGTTTCTTTATGATCTTGATCTACAGAATGTTGTGATGCATTGTTACCACATTCTGTGCTCTTAACTGACCATATAGCATGCTGGGAAAGGCAGATTAAACTAGTTCTTTTTGGACTGTTAAAAGTTAGATTGAATATCCAATGGTAAGACTCCTGTTCTGATAAACTCTTCTTTATCTAAATACCTGCCTTTCTCCTGATCTCATTGACTCCACCAGCCCTGAAGACAGCAGCCTGCCATCTGATAGAAGATAAACCCTTATGCCTGCTTTTTTTTTACCCTTGCTGAAGAAAACCTTTGAATGTGTAACTTGGGCTGAAGATACTTATCAAACAATCTTTAGTTGCCAGGAATTCAAAAGTGGGCCATGATAGCCAGTGATGGAATCTGGTCTCTCTGCTTCTATTTGCTTTGAAAAAAAAAAAAAAAAAGTATCAACATGGAGTACTTAACTGAAGCTTAGTACACTTAACCAGAAAAATCCTGCAATACTTTCTATAGAAATTTATTTCAACTGTGTGGCAAGCCTGCTGAATAGAAAAAAGCTATTCAAATGTTACAGATAATGCCCTAGATCCCATTACAGTTCTAATTTCATTGAGGCTCTGGAATCTTTTAAAATAGTATATGTTAACACAGTTTCTAACCTGAGGACACAAGTAGATTTTTCTTTGGAGAAGTCAGCTCAAAGGAGACCCAAGGCTGAATGTAAAGTTAAACTCACCTTCTAAAGTTAAACTAATCAAACTGTTTTAGGATTTTTTTCCCCTCAAGTTTTTTATTTTTTATATTTTATATTAATAAAAATTACTTATTTAGGCTGTGCTGGGTCTTCCTTGTTGCCCATGGGCTTTCTCTAGTTGCTACGCTCGGGTCTCCTCTCTAGTCACAGTGCACGGGCTTCTCATTGCGGTGGCTTCTGTTGCAGAGCGTGGACGCTAGGCCACTCTGGCTTCAGTAATTGTGGCACATGGGCTTAGCTGATCCACAGCATATGGAATCTTCCCAGACCACAGATTGAACCTACACTAGTGTAGTTCTAGTGTAGTGTCCCCTACACTAGAAGGTGGATTCTTAACCACTGGACCAGCTGGGAAGTCTACCCTCAGGTTTTTTAAATCCCCCTCATACAACAAGAAATGTTAAAACAAAATTTTTAAATTAACTTATTAGTGTTCATTTCCATTAAAAAGAGATTAAAAAAAAAAAAAGGTTTCATGTTCCAAAGACCCAATGATCCTGGAGTTAAGAGTATTTTTATCCTCAGTTAGGCCAGTGTATTCAGTGGGGAATTATTTTCAGCAATTTTTCTTCCCCAAATTTTGCTCTTGCCTGCAGTTTTTCTCCCTGGGCTACTGTCCTGCTCTCCCTTCCTTCATCATATCGAAGGTCCCTTGGGTTTGACATCAAACTAACCTAATAAATAAATCCATATTGATATCCTAAAGGACCCCAAGAAATATGAATTCAACTGGGCTCTCTTAATAACTTCTCCCCTGCACTATTAAATAATTGTACCCTTTCCTCCAATAAGAACTTCCCTCATTGGCAATCAGTGAGTCATTTATTTTCAGTTCAATGGTAACCAACTAAATTTAATATTTATTTTTCTCCTCAGCATCTTAAAACTCTTGGTCTCCTTCCACTATTAATATGAAACCAACATTTATTAGCACCAAACATGATACAAAGTATTGAGGGCTGCATACAGAAATGATAGCCAAATGGGCTAGAGTATAAATATTGTAGAAGTAAATGGAATGTTCTGTGAAGGCAAGAACTACATCTGGTTGTCATTTTGGCTTCTTCAAGGGCCCAGAGTTTCCAGATCATGAACAACTATTTTAGGCCCATTTAAAATTAGTTTATGTTTGCTGTAGTTTGGTTGCTAAGTCATGTCTGACTCTCTGTGACCCCATGGACTGTGTACCCCACTAGCTAGACTTCTCTGTCCATGCCATTTCCCAACTATCGAACCCATGTCTCCAGCATTGGCAGGCAGATTCTTTACCACTGAGCCACCTGGGAAGCCCAGTTTATGTTTGGGTGGGGAGTAATTATAAGGATGGAGAAGTGGGGTATACAAACTGTTGGGTGTAAGATAGGCTCAAGGATGTATTGTACAACGCAGGGCATATAGCCAGTATTTTGCAATAACTGTAAAGGGAAGCAACCTTTAAAAATTGTATAAAAATTACTATTTGAAAAAAAAAAAAATTGTTTGTAATCCCTGCAATGGGAAGATGAAATGAGTCCACAGTGTCTTGTTCAGAAAATTGGAAGAAAACTGGGTTTGGAAAGTTGCTATAATTCATAGATAATCAAGTCTCTACTTCTAAATTTCAAAGATTTCTGTCAAAATCAAAATAGTAATCAAGGCGAAACTAATTTGCTAATCAGGAAAATCACACAAATTAGTGAATAGTCATTTTAAAATATCTAATGAGATTTATTTATGTTGTTTTAGCTTTGTCGTTGTTGGTTAGTTGCATCATGACAGATAGTACCTGGCTTGGGGAAATGGAGAAAGAAGATAGTTGTACTACAATATCTACCAATTAATGATCTATAACAAATAGTAAATTGTATTTTTTGCAGTGTTTTAAGGGCTTTTGTGTGTGTGTGTGCTCAGTTGGGTCCAACTCTTTTGAGACCCCCATGGACTGTAGTCCACCAGGCTCCTCTGTCCATGGGATTTTCCAGGCAAGAATACTGGAGTGGGTTGCCATTTCCTTCTCCGGGGGATCTTCCTGACCCAGGGAACAAACCCACATCTCCTGTATTGGCAGGCAGATTCTTTACCACCAAACCACCAGAAAAGCCTGTTTTTAGGTTTGTTTATTTTATTTTTTCCTTGAAAATCAGACTGAATAGGTCTAAAAGGTGGAGAAGGCAATGGCACCCTACTCCAGTACTCTTGCCTGGAAAATCCCATGGATGGAGGAGCCTAGTAGGCTGCAGTCCATGGGGTCACTAACAGTCAGACACGACTGAGGGACTTCACTTTCACTTTTCACTTTCATGCATTGGAGAAGGAAATGGCAACCCACTCCAGTGTTCTTGCCTGGAGAATCCCAGGGACGGGGGAGCCTGGTGGGCTGCCGTCTATGGGGTCGCACAGAGTCGGACACAACTGAAGCGACTTAGCAGCAGAAGCAGGTCTAAAAGGTAGAAGGAAAAACCAAAAAATTGTTTAAATCTTATCTTCCTGACAGGACCTTCACTGAATCACTGCCATTTATTTTAGACGAAGAGTTGTTCATTTCCCTAATTCTTTTGCATTTAATGAAATATTCAGTTCTAAGTGACACATTTCAGAATCTCTGCCACTCTCATATAAACCCTTCTCTGCTTCCTGGATGTGGTAGGTATGGAAACACGGCAGGACCTGGTACTGCCTCAGTCATTAGCTTCCAAACAAGTAACAACTGACTGGTAGTTTGAATAGCAGTTCCTCTCATTTTACTTCCCTCCTCTGACTTGAAGCCTTACCCATGAAAGTCACGGGGACATTAGATGGGATAGTGAGCCTGTAGAACGAGAAAGAAACAAGAACTATAAACCATGGAAACCCCTTGGGGAACTGGCTCTGACCAAAAACTGAGTATTTATTTTTTCTGCCCAAATTTGTTCACTTTATTTTACTATAGCCTGGAACCCTGCCAATTCGAAATTCACTTGACTTAGCAAATAGACACTGCTAAATGTGAAAACATTTAACCCTCTGGGAGACTTAAATTTAATACCTTTCATAGGAATACACTACTTGCTGACTCTGGGCTAGGACCTGCGGGTAGAAAAGGAAGATATCAGTTAAGATAAAGAAAACACAATCCCTCCCCACCTAAAACTAGTCTGGTAGGAAGAAAAGGTGTATAACCAGATAGCTACTCAACAATGTGTTGCACATCATAATATATTTTTTTTCCACAAAGTCATTTCTTGAGGTATTAGCAAAGGCTTCATTGTGAGTGTAACTTTAGAGCCAGATCATGAAGGGTCAGCTGAAGTTCATATCAGAGGAGAGGGGTCAAAGCGTTCCATGCAGAGAGAGTGGTTTGCTCGAGGACAAAACAGCCCAGCTTGGCAACCAGGAAAACAACTAGCCTGTCCACAGGGCATGCAGTGCACATGATTCTGTGAGAATCACAAAAATGATAAGGAATAAGATCTGATGGGAGATGACAGCCAGGTGGTAGAGGACTTAACATCTGAGTGGAAAAGATTAAATTTATTTTAGTCAAAGGAAAGATAGGGAGATGCTGGAACTGTGATGACAGGTCCAGATTTGTATTTTCTAGAGAATATTTGGGCAACAGCACTTCTTAGTGAATCACATTTAATTTTTCTTAAGAACTAGCACTGGAGAAGGAAATGGCAACCCACTCCAGTATTCTTGCCTGAAAAATCCCATGGACAGAGGAGCCTGGCGGGCTATAGTCCACGGGGTCACAGAGAGTCAGACATAACTGAGTGACTAAATGATGAAGAACTAGCTGGAAGGCTATATACCCAGGAGGTGGGAAGGCAGGAAGGAATATTCAGACACAGCAAAGCATGGGATACTTTGGTATAGAATCATCCTGCATAGGATTTAGAACAAAACAGGAGTTCAGGGTACATGAGGGAGACAGAAATGGGAGGCAGAAAAAAAATTTTAGCAAATGTGAAGTTAAACATTGGTTGTTTTAAAGCAGGGTTGGCAAACTATGGCCTGTGCTTCACATCCAGCCTTCTGTCTGTTCTGTCCAGCACTGCTAAGAATGTTTCTGTATTTTTAAATGGTTGGGAAAAAATTCAAAAGAAGTATTATATTTGTGACACACGAAAATTATATAGAATTCAACTTCCAGTATCTATTAGTAAAGCTTTACTAGAACACAGTTATGCTCACATGTTTATGTATCATCTCTGGCTGTTTTCACACCACAGCAGTGGAGTTGAATTCTTGTGACAGGGACTGTATCATTTGAAAAGCCTAAAATATTTACTATCTGACCATTTACAGACAAATCTGGTAGGGATGACCAAAGAAACTCTGCAAGTCTATAAATTGGCAGCCAGCCTTATATCTTTGTCCTGCCATTGGGCCCCTGGAGTTTCATGTGACCTGGAAGTAATGTAAAAGTGTTGTGCCCTCTGCGGTGCTGCTTAGGCTTTGCAAAGACTGGGGGCTTTGCTCCGCTGGTCAATTCAGCCCCTAGGGGTATACATCTCTTTCCGATAAACCCCTTTCCTACCCCCCTGACCCAGAATCCGTAACTATAGATACAACTATTATCATTTAAAATTCAGCTATCTTTAAATAAAGTTTACTAAAGGAATTGATGGGTTTGGAAATTTATGAAAATGCTCTCCAAATTGCAGACACTGATGTAAAAACAGACTTCATAATACAGCCTCTTTATAAACTGTGGACTTGTACAGTGACTTAAGAGTATCGTGGAATTTTCATTCATGTGGTTGAGCCTAAGTCGATGTGACTTAACAGTGTTAAGGCTCATAAAAGATGACTAGGCCCTGGAAGCATGCCAGTAAAGGTTTCCTGATTATTACATGCTGACTACTTCAGACTATTGTTGGAAAGCTAGTGAATGAAGCAGACCGGATGTAACACTAGAGATTAGCTTTATGAATTGGAATTTATCACTGATTTCAAGTTATGTCTGGAGGAAAAGATATAGGGGTAGGGATTAAATAAGGCATGGCTTAATTCACAGAATTTAAACTAAAATGCCTTTATTGATAAAATTTATATAGAACTACTCTGCAAAAACATGTCCAGTTTTTCAAGCTTAAAAGCATGAAATTTAATGTTTTAGAGAATTAGTTTTTTTTGTTTGTTTGTTTTTTAATCCATTACAGAAACACTTATAGAATGCTTCTGAGGTACCTAAAGCCATAACTGGTCCTGGTGACACAAAAATAGATAAACATCATCCCTTTCCTTAAAAAGAAAAAAAAAAAAAAAAAGTACTCTTTCAGAGAGAAAACCAGAAGAGTAAAGCAAAATTAATTAACTAATAAATAAAATGAAAATGTTGTTGAGGGGCCTTCCTGGTGATCCAGTGACTAAGACTCCACACTCCCAATGCAGGGGGTCTGGGTTTGATCCCTGGTCAGGGAACTAGATCTCACATGTTATAGCTAAGAGTTCACATGTTGTGACTAAAGAAACCACATAATGCAACTAAGACCCGGCACAACCAAATAAATTAAATTTTTTTAAAAAAAATGAAAGTGTTGTTTAGTTCAGTTTTGACATAAGTGAAGTAGTCATTTCAAGATAAACGTGCTGATATCTGCAACACATCCGGAGTTTCTTAGCAGACACACACCTATAAACAAATACAAAATTATATAAGATCAAGTCAGTTTTTATTTTTAATTCTAGACACAGTGCAGGAGAAAAGACTTAAGTGGTAGCTTTTGGTCATTGATCCTAAAGGTGGAAAGGGCAATTAAAGTTGTTAGAATCTGAGAGGGATTGGACCCACCACAGATACCAAAATCCCAAGGATGCTCAAGTCCCATACTTGCCCTTGGTATCCACAGACTCCAAATCTATGGCTTCATCAACCACAGGTCCAGATCATAAATATTACATGATGTGGTTGATTGACTTGATGGATGTGGAACCCCGTGGATACCTGTATATCCTGAGAGCCTGTATATTTATTGAAAAAACTGATTATAAGTTGTACCCATGCAGTTCAAGCCCAAATTGTTCAAGGGGCAGCTCTATTATTCAAAATAAGCTACCATATGCCAGTGATCTGAATCCTGACGTAGTTAAATCTGTATCCCCAGGAGTTAATAGCATGCAATAGATATAAAAAGGGCTTATTACACTTGTTAATTAGTAGTAGTTTCACTGCTTTATTGTGAATCCCAATTTTGAATGTGTTTGGAAAATATAATTCTGAAACTGGTTTTAGGAACGTCTTGGTCAAAACAAGAGTGTTTTGGTTATGTTAAGTTACAAAACAATGTGAGGCCAGAACAGAAGTCTGCCCCGGGCAATTTGGTTTTTGTGTGTGTGTGTGTGTGTGTGTGTGTGTGTGGCTGGGTCCTGAGGCATGCAGTTTCTTAGTTCCATCATTTTAATGTATTATTCTGCATCACCTTGATAAGGATAATAGGACTTTCTGAGACTCTTGTGAAAAGAAACTGCTTTAAAATATCCAGCATGAACATAATTAACCCTTTGTTGAATGGAACTAATAATAAGTCATAATAATAGTCATCATCATAATAAATTCTGATATAATAGGTGTAATGTGATACAAAATAATATCATAATGCCATATACAAAGGGAAGATGACATATGTACTGTGCTTACACAGTGTCTGGGACATAAGGATTGCTCAGGATGTATTAGTTTTATTATTATTATCCCCACCTACTGGGAATAACAGTGATGCCAATGAACCAGAACTATTTCTTCTGAAGCTTGAGATTAATTGCATAAATTTTCATTCAGCAATAGGCTTTCTTTCCTTGAATTACATTTGCCCTTGTTGGTTTCATTTTTTTATAAACTCATTCATTCATAACACATTCATTAAAAACCATTCACGCAAACATTTAGTGAGCTTAATTGTGCTGTCTTCCCTTATATTTTTAGAGCTACACCTAACTTTAAAATATATCTTGATCCCTGTCCTCAAGGAGATTTCAGTCTACTAGGGAAGCCAGATGAACAAATCAAAGATTAAGGTGTCTGCCATGAGATAGATATGCTTTGGTATAGAGAGGGAGAGCTTCCAGGCCAAGCTTTTTGGTGTTAAGAAAGTTTCCCTTAAAGAGGTGGTATTTGGGCAAATATTTTAAGAAATTAGTACAGTTTAGCAAGGTAATGGAGGTGGGGGCCAGAATTATCCCAGGGAAAACATGACATTTTTTTAAAAATGCAGTTATATTTTTGGCAGAAGCAATGGATACATGTTGGATGTCTTATTTGGCTGCCTCAAAATCTGATGCAGAGACAAGATTCAGTGTCGGTGCAGTGTGGTGATCCCACGAGACACTGGGAAGACTCTAGGAAAGGAGACGTAGAACCAAAATTTACTTTATCAAATCTGTTACCACTGGAGTAAATGTGAATACATGGGAATCAGTCACACTGGGAATTTCTGGGAGCTGATGTAGGACACAAGCCTTAGAGTTATCTAACCAGAGGATAAGGAAGTTGGAGTACTCATTTATACATCAATTTTTGATATTTTTTGTTTGAGACACCTAGAGGAGAAAGACTAATAGGCAGCTGGAAGTCAGTTTCACTAAAATGGTAAGGACTTGAGACAGGCTGGTGGGGTGGGAATACCAACATTACTCATTGGCTTTGACAGACCTAGAAACTAGACAGATAGGAAGGAACAGATAATGATGTTTTCATATAATGCATGTGAATTTGAACTTTCTTCTTAATATTGTTGTTGTTCAGTCCCTAAGTCGTGTCCCGCTTTTTGCGACCCCATGAACTGCAGCACTTCAGGCTTCTCTGTCCGTCACTATCTCCCTGAGTTTCCCCAAACTCATGCCCACTGAATCATCCAACCATCTCATCCTCTGTCACCCCTTTGCCTCAGTCTCTCTTGCCCTCCTCTTGCCCTCAGTCTTTCTCAGGATCAGGGTCTTTTCAAATGAATTAGTTTGCATCAGGTGGCTGAAGTATTGGAGTTCCAGCTTCAGCATTAGTCCTTCCAATGAATATTCAGGACTGATTTCCTTTAGGATTGACTGGTTTGATCTTGCTGTCCAAGAGACTCTCAAGAATCTTCTCCAACACCACAGTTCAGAAGCATCAATTCTTTGGCCCTCAGCCTTCTTTATGGTCCAGCTCTCACATCCATACATGACCAATGGAAAAATCACAGCTTTGACTCTACAGACCTTTGTAAGCAAAGTGATGTCTCTGTTTTTTAATATGCTGTCTAGGTTTGTCATAGCTTTTCTTCTAAGGAGCAAGCATCTTTTAATTTTGTGGCTGTACTCACCATCCACGGTGATGTTAAAGCCCAAGAAAAGAAAATCTGTCACTATTTCCACTTTATACCCCTCTATTTGCCATGAAGTTACAGGACCAGATGCCATGATCTTTGTTTTTTTGAATGTTGAATTTTAAGCAGCCTTTTCATTCTCCTCTTTCACCTTCATCGAGAGGCTCTTTAGTTCCTCTTTGCTTTCTGTTATTAAAGTGGTATCATCTGTATATCTGAGGTTGTTGATATTTCTCCCAGCAATCTTGATTCCAGCTTGTAAGTCATCCAGCCTGGCATTTTGCATGATTTACTTTGCAGCTTTAAAATGTTTTTTAAAAGAGATAAGGGAAGTTAGTTTTGTTTTATAAAATTGGCTTCTGCTAATTTTGGAAGGTGGGCCATAGGGAATAGGCTAATTTAGAAACTACAGCAGTTCTGACAAGTGAATTAAGGTGGTAGAGGGGGATGTAGAAGAGTGGGTGGAATAGAAAGAGATTAAAGTGAAGAATTTCTGAATACATGTGGAAGGAGGAGATGGAAGACACAGATTGCAGGTTTCTGTTCTGAAAATCTAGGCTGAAGGCAGTACCTTTCACTCAAATTGAGGATTCCAAGAGGAGAAAACAAGTGAGGGAGTGATCCATGAGATCAGATTTGGAAATTCAGAATATAAATGGTGGTTGAAACTGTGTAAGACATTGTCTAAGGAGGCTCTTGGCTCCCAAAAGATGAGGGAAAGATCTAGTGGGGAACAGGGCAGGTAAGCAATTATGGGACAAAAGTATTGGCATAAATGCCAGAGAAATTAAATTTGAGGGGAAGTGAGAAAACTCTACCCAGAGGATCTTTTTATCTCAAACACCAAGGATGAGTCTGTATTTATTAGTGGGATGGTTAGGAACTGGAGCATTCCTGGCAGGACTCAGTTCATTTCAGTCAGTCGCTCAGTTGTGTCTGACTCTTTGCAATCCCATGGACAGCAGAACACCAGGCCTCCCTGTCCATCACCAAACCCCAGAGTTTACTCAAATTCATATCCAGTAAATCGGTGATGCCATCCAACCATCTCATCCTCTGTCGTGCCCCTCTCCTCCTGCCTTCAGTCTTTCCCAGCATGAGGGTCTTTTCAAATGAGTCAGTTCTTTGCATCAGGTAGCCAAAGTATTGGAGTTTTACCTTCAGAATCAGTCCTTTCAGTGAATATTCAGGACTGATTTCCTTTAGGATGGACTTGTTGGATCTTCTAGTTGTCCAAGGAGCTCTCAAACTTCAGTGCTCAGCTTTCTTTATAGTCCAACTCTCACATCTCTTCATTCTTTCTGGAGTTATTTCTCCACTGATCTCCAGTAGCATGTTAGGCACCTACTGACCTGGGGAGTTCATCATTCATTGTCCTATCTTTTTGCCTTTTCATACTGTTCATGAGGTTCTCAAGGCAAGAATACTGGTCCCTTTTCCAGTGGACTCCATTTTGTTAGAACTCTCCATCATGACCTGTCCATCCTGGGTGGCCCTATAAGGTATGGCTCATAGTTTCATTGAGTTAGATAAGGCTGTGGTCCATGTGATCAGATTGTTTAGTTTTCTGTGATTGTGGTTTTCATTCTGTCTTCCCTCTGATGGAGAAGGATAGGAGGCTTATGGAAGCTTTTTGATGGAAGAGACAGACTGAGGGAGAAACTGGGTCTTGTTCTCATGGGTGGGGCCATGCTCAGTAAATCTTTAAACCCATTTTCTCTGACAGGCGGGGCTGTGTTCCCTCCCTGCCACCTCATGCGAAGAGTTGACTCATTGGAAAAGACTCTGATGCTGGGGGGGGCAGGGGATTGGGGGCAGGAGGAGAAGGGGATGACAGAGGATGAGGTGGCTGGATGGCATCACTGACTCGATGGACGTGAGTCTGAGTGAACTCCGGGAGTTGGTGATGGACAGGGAGGCCTAGCGTGCTGCGATTCATGGGGTCACAAAGAGTCGGACACAACTGAGCGACTGAACTGAACTGAACTGAAACTATGGTGGAGGTAATGAAAATAATGGTGACCCCCTTCACAAGGTCCCAGGCAGGCACTGCTACACTCAGTGCCCCAATCCTGCAGCAGGCCACCACTGACCCACGCCTCTGCCAGAGACTCCTGGACACTCACAGGCAAGCCTTGGTCAGTCTCTTGTGGGGTCACTGCTCCTTTCTCCTGGGTCCTGGTGTATACAAGTTTCTGTTTGTGCCCTCTAAGAGTCTGTGTCCCCAGTCCTGTGTAAGTTCTGGTGGCTGTATAGTGGGGTTAATGGTGACCTCCTCCAAGAGGTCTTCCCTGGTGGCTCAGACGGTAAAGCATCTGCCTACAATAAGGGAGACCCAGGTTCGATCCCTGGGTTGGGAAGATCCCCTGGAGAAGGAAACGGCAACCCACTCCAGTACCCTTGCCTGGAAAATCCCATGGACGGAGGAGCCTGGTAGGCTACAGTCCATGGGGTCACAAAGAGTCCAACACGACTGAGCGACTTCACTTTCCTCCAAGAGGGCTTATGTCATACCCAGGTCTACTACAGCCAGAGCCCCTGCCCTGCAGCAGTCCACTGTTGACCCATACGTCCTCAGGAGACACTCAAATACAGTTCTGTCTCAGTCTCTGTGGGGTCTCTGTGTCTTGGTGTGCACAAGGTATGTTTGAGCCCTCTGAGCATCTCTGGCAGGTATGGGGTCTGATTCTAAATGCGATTTCACATGACTGGCAGGACTACCTGTTGCAAAAAACATGTTTTAGGTGGCAAATCATTGAACTTGTGGTAAATCAATATAAGACCAGGCTAAAGTTTGCTTTTCCATTGTTGCTGAAGAAAGACAGTCCCTGAAAATGAATGTAAACTCCTTGAGTGTAGGAACACTCTTTTTATCCCAGTAGCAAGCACACATTAGATACTCAATAAAAATTGGTTGAAATGATAGTATCTGTTCATATAAATAATGTAATGTAATAAATCCCAAAATAATTTTGGAAAGACTACTTGCCTACTTAACTCAGAGAAAAACTTGTAATCAGGTCATTTTATTCATTTAATAATTATTTAATCCACTACTATATTCCCTTGTGGCTCAGCTGGTAAAGCATCCACCTGCAATGTGGGACACCTGGGTTCAATCCCTGAGTTGGGAAGATCCCCTAGAGAAGAGAAAGGCTATCCACTCCGAGAATTCCATGGACTGTATAGTCCACGGGGTCACAAAAGAGTTGGACAGGACTGAGCGACTTTCACTTTCACACAAGTTGCGGGGCTTCACAGCTGGCACAGTGGTAAAGAATCTTCCTGAGAATGCAGGGGATGAGAGTTTGATCCCTGGGTTGGGAAGATCCTGTTTACATACACACACACACACACACACACACACACACACACACATGCCCAAGCTCTCGTTTACACACACATACACACACCCCACAAAGCTCCCTTATCTGTGTGTCTTAAGGCCCCATAAGAACACCCAGAAGGCAAACAGTGTTTTACCCTGTCTTCCTTAGTAGATAGAAACAGCCTACCTGACCCAGGAATAGAACTAGGGTTTCCTACATTGTAGGCAGATTCTTTACCAGCTGAGTAGAAACAATAGTCCATTTAAATTAAAAAGTATCTGATTCAGACTTTTATTTACATAAACAGGCCCTTCTGTTAGTCCCGAATAGCCTTACATTTGTTACTCCTGACCTCTGGTAACTTCAATATAATTTCCCTAACGCCTAACACCTGACTCAGAATTCTAACTTTGTAATAAGTATCTGTTGACTAGATCTCAGGAATTAGTTGACTTAATGATTAAAATGAGGACTTTAAATTGTGTATTTAAAAGTTTTCTGCATCATGGTGAATCTATCATTTTTCACTGTACCAAACTCTTTCTTCAGTCTTCTTGTAAAGGTACCAGTACTATTTTGCTTTAGAGATCCACCCCTCAGTCACTGGATACAGTTCTGGAAGGCTCCTGAAAGTTACATTCCCTCTCCGGGCCAAGATATGGGAACAGGACCATGCTAGGCAAAGCCTATACTTTCAAAATATAATTTGAAATTTGAATAAAGTGACATAGGAATTGAAGACCAAAGGTACTTCCTACTCTATCTACTTTAATTCTTATCTTTTCTTAACACTGTTTTCAGATTTATTTTTGACTTCTGCTGCTGCTGCTGCTAAGTCATTTCAGTCGTGTCTGACTCTGTGCAACCCCACAGATGGCAGCCCACCAGGCTCCTCCGTCCCTGGGGTTCTCCAGGCAAGAACACTGGAGTGGGTTGCCATTTCCTTCTCCAATGCATGAAAGTGAAAAGTGAAAGTGAAGTCGTTCAGTTGTGCCTGACCCTCAGCGACCCCATGGACCGCAGCCTTCCAGGCTCCTGCGTCCATGGGATTTTCCAGGCAAGAGTACTGGAGTAGGGTGCCATTGCCTTCTCCGTTTGACTTATGCTGCTGCTGCTGCTGCTGCTGCTGCTGCTGCTGCTGCTGCGTCACTTCAGTTGTGTCTGACTCTGTGCGACCCCATAGACGGTAGCCCACCAGGCTCCCCCGTCCCAGGGATTCTCCAGGCAAGAACACTGGAGTGGGTTGCCATTTCCTTTTCCGATGCATGAAAGTGAGAAGCGAAAGTGAAATCGCTCTGTCGTGTCCAAGTCTTAGCGACTCCATGGACTGCAGCCCACCAGGCTCCTCCATCCATGGGATTTTCCAGGCAAGAGTACTGGAGTGGGGTGCCATTGAGCTACTTGCAAATTGCAATAAATTTTAACACATTCAGAATTAGATTCTGTTGCCTGTAATCAAAGGATTGTAGTCACACACAGTTCTAAAATTCTATGAAACTTAGGAGTGAGAGGCGAAGAGGTTGTGCTGTGCTTAGTCGCTCAGTCATGTCTGACTCTTTTCGACCCCATGGATTGTAGCCCACCAGGCTCCTCTATGGGGATTATCCAGGCCAGAATACTGGAGTGGGTTGCCATTTCCTCCTCCAAGGGATCTTCCCCATCTAGAGATCAAAGCAGAGTCTCCTACACCGCAGGCAGATTCTTTACTGTCTGAGCCACGAGGGAAGCCATCTATTCTGGAGTGGGTTGCTGTTTCCTTCCCCAAGGGAATCTTCCCAACCCAGGGATCAAAAGTAGGTTTCCCACATTGCAGCCAGATTCTTTACCATCTGAGCCGCCAGGGAAGCCCAAGAATACTGGAGTAGGTAGCCTATCCCTTCTCCAGGGGATCTTCCCAACCCAGGAAGAAGGAAAAAAAAAAAAAAACACTGAGTGGAGAGGCATATTAAATAGGAAACCAAAAGATAAGTTTTGCCAAACAAATCTTTTCTTTTTTTTTAACCAAAAGATTATATTTTTAATTATTAAGTGTGAACCTGCAATCAGTGGCTTTCAAATTTGGTGAGCATAATTATCACTAGGGACTCTTGTTTAAATGTAGATCTCTAGGCCTTGCATCCAGAGGTTCTGATTCTGCTGATCCATGAGGGGCCTGGGGATATGCATAACTACAAGCTTCTCAGATGATTCTTGGATCATGCTTTGAAACCTGCTCAGTTTTGCTAAACAATCCCAAACTTCTAGTTCTAGCTTTGTGAGAGATAATGGTGACCTATTCAGTGGATTGCAAGTAGATTGTATGTATAATAAAACAAATGCTAATTTCAATTTTTGTTTTGCTGAGTAAGAGTCATGAAATTATGAGGGAGAACTTAGAAAACTAAAACTATTATCTTTTCTTTATAGTCCAATTTTTGTAATTTAGAGAAGAGCATTTTTCATATGGGTATAATTTTATTTCCTACTGATCTTTTATATACACACTTGTATTCATTCAAAATACCACCATCTACATGACAAGAAAAGCTTTATTATAAAGGGTGAAAACTCATTATTACAGAGAATTCCTTAAAGTGGAGGTGGGGAAGTGCCAAGATATTAATATGCTACTAACCAATGCTATGGAGAAGGCAATGACACCCCACTCCAGTACTCTTGCCTGGAAAATCCCATGGATGGAGGAGCCTGGTGGGCTGCAGTCCATGGAGTCTCTAAGAGTTGGACACGACTGAGCGACTTCACTTTCACTTCTCACTTTCATGCATTGGAGAAGGAAATGGCAACCCACTCCAGTGTTCTTGCCTGGAGAATCCCAGGGACGGGGGAGCCTGGTGAGCTGCCGTCTATGGGGTCACAGAGTCAGACACGACTGAAGCGACTTAGCAGCAGCAGCAGCAACCAATGCTACAATTAAAGTTATCAGGCCAATATAGGTATATTCTGTGTAGTTTCCATTGATTTATTTGAAAAATTGAGTTTATTTTTTTTTTAAGTCAATGTAACAGGGGAAGAAAAACAATTGATTCCATATGGTCCTACCTTACCATACTTACACAATAAAGAATTCCAAATACTTTTCAAGAAATATGGTTACTGCTTCTGTATAAGACTTAAAAAAAAAAAAAAAAAACCTCTCATTCATTTATTTACTTATTTATGCCTGTGCTAGGTCTTCACTGCTGCACAGGCTTTCCTTGAGTTGTGGCGAGTGGGGGCTACTCTGTAGCTGTGGTGCACGGCCTTCTCACTGTGGTGGCTTCTCCTGCTGCTGAGCAAAGGCTTTAGAGCACGTGGCTTCAGTAGTTGCAGTACGCGGGCTCAGTAGTTGTAGTTCCTAGGCTCTAGAAAACGGGCTCAACTGTTGGCACAATGGCTTAGTTGCTCCAAGGTATGTGAGATCTTCCCGGACCAGGGATCGAACCTGTGTCTCCTACATTGGCAGGTGGATTCTTTACCACTGAGCCACCAGGAAAGCCCCTATATAAAATCTTTATATAAAAAGTATAAGACAGATATGTTACAGGAAATAACCAAGGCCTGTCTGTGTTTATATGCAATATCTATTTTTGGTTAAACTGCTATTTTACTTAACTATGTTTATAATATTTTATGATACTTTATTTGTAATAATTACTCAGTTATATCATAGATACCATATAAAACTTTCATCCTGGAAACAAAGAACAGCATATTTAAATTCCTTTTAAACTTTAAACTCACTTCAACATGATTCAAATATTGTTTACTGAAAACTTATAAGATGCTCTTTACTCCACTAAACACTGGGGGGAAAAAATCTCTAAAGTGAAAGATTTTATGATACAAGTCTAAAAATCAAGAGATTCAAAAGTAGATTAAAAAAAAAACAAACAGAAGCTAGCTAAAGGCATAATAAAGATGACAATGAGGTCATGGTTGTAGAATACGGAACCCAACACACAGTCCTCAAGGAAGTCCATGTGATAATACTAAAGTTAACAGAAGACCTCTGTTCTCTGTCCTACTTTCTGCACATGACACTCACAAGGTTTAAATATGGAGGAAAATGTGCAGTAAAAACTAGTGTCTGAGCACTGAATTCATATTCAGGAATTAGTCATGGATTTGGAGAAGCTCTTTTCATTATTTATATACCAATCATAGAATCAAAGAAATAATAAACACAGAACTTTTATTAGAACTTCAAGCTTAAAAAGTTGTTTTACTCTAAGCTGCTGGAACATGTGACAATCACAATAGACCATGTAGACTGTGACTTTCACCAACAATTTACCAAACATCCCCTTTCTGCAGCACAGAAAGGACTAGGTTAAAGGGGAGTTATTTCTCTTGTAACCCTTCTTTGCAGTATTTTGCATTGGTCTTTGGCTTTTCCTTCCTGGTAATCTTCATTTACCTGATAATCCTTACTTTTGACGATGGTTCTCAGACTATGGAGAGCGGGGAAAGTTCAGTTGCTTCCATCATTCCTGCACCAGGAATAATGGGGATTTTTAATTCAATTCACCATGACTCAACAATTGTTTATTGGATATCTATGTTATGCTCAGTACTTCCTTAGACACTAGAAAGGATGCAAAAGATGTATTGCAGGATTCCTGCCCCCAGGACATGGAAATCCTGTTGAATGGTAGATAGATAAGAACCAGCTAGAGTACTATGAGATGACAGGTGAAGCTTTGGGAATGAGGGTGTTGATGGTGGCAGTGCCCCATAGCAAGGAGCTGTCTTGTGTTATTAGATTTGTTTTTGTTTTTTTTTTCTTAAGGAATATTTGCATACTATGTCTCTTGGCTTACACATGCTTTTAATACTCAAGAGAATTATAGTAGGAACATTCTTACAAAAACCAGGAAGGACGGTATTCAGCCGAGTAGAAATGTGCAAATTATGAGTAGACGGTTGCTTCTCTCGGTGCTAGAGGGCTGGATTACATAAAGCAGATGTGGATAATAAAGGAAAGGAATTCTATATCTGCTGGAATGTACATGTGGATGATTCTCCTGTCAAAAAGAAAAGAAAGTGATCTTCAAATTCCGTTAACCCTGAAGCAAATTTAAATGAAAAGAATACATGGGTTGGCCACTTTGAAATCTTGCCCAACCAGAGTCAAACACAAAATTATCAGAAATGAGTAGTAAACTGAGAAATGAACTTTGAAAGAGAAGCAAAAAATGGAATTGAGCTCCAGGGAAATAATTTTCCCCCCAGCTTGGAGCTAGGGCAGCCTTAAAGGTCTTCTGGACATGGTCTATTTTTTGCAAGGATTACAACATTGTCATCTCTGTTCCCACTGTTAAAAGTGATTGGCTAACTAGAGGTAAAAATCAGTTTAGTACTACCACAAAAATGATCGGTTTTTATTTGGCTGGCTGGGTCTTAGTTGCGGCACACAATATCTTTGTTGTGGTATGCGAACTCTTAGTTGTGGCATGTGGGATCTAATTCCCCGAGCAGGGACTGAACCTGGGTTCCCTGAATTGTGAGTGTGGAGCCTTAGCCACTGCACCATTCGGGAAGTCCAAATGATAAGTTTTATGCGTTGATTTTATTCATGGTTGTGTGAGAGCCATATGGCTCCAGTATAAAATGCTACAGGGCTTGGCATAGTTTTTCTTGGTGAACAGGCAATTGGAGATGGAAAACAGTTCACTTAGAGCCCGTGGAGCACCTTAAACTGTTTCAAAAGCAATAACGTAGACTATGCATTAGCAAGCAGAAAGGCTGTGGAGAGTTACTATATGAAAAGAGATGATACACATGAGAAAACTAATTAGTAATCAAGATAACAAAATACTGTTTTTCTAAACAATGTCAGGTATTGGACCTTCCTAGAAGATGAGTTGTAACAAGCTGATAAGCCAGGAGAACTGGTTAGAATAATGTTGGCGCAAGTCTGTAGAGTAAAATGCTTCATTCTGTTTCATACCATTTCCTTTTTTTTTTTGACTCCTTTATGCAGTGTAAATAATATTGTTCTCAGAGAGTACAGATTCTTTGGCAAGCCTTTACTAAGTGATTCAAAGCCACCTACTTTTTGAGCACCCACCTTGTTCAAAGTACCATTCCAGTCTTGAGGCTACAGCAGGATAAATATATTCTACCCAGAGTTCTGTGTGGGCTTTCCAGTGAAGACTGAAATCTAGGTGGTCCTATTGCCTACACTTCCAAAAAATATGAAAGTCCCACCCAGGATCTCAGCACCATACTTCTCTACCCTCCATCTTAAAATTACAGCCTCTGCACATTTGTACACATGTATAGGAGCCTCCACTGCTTATCACCACCATGCTTTGATTCCTTGTTAGGTACCACGGAAAGCCCCTTTTACAGCTATTGAATACAAAAAAGATACAGTGTTAGGCTAGAGAACTCTTGCCCAAGTGACTTCAGTCCAGTCATATCCCACTCTTTGCGACTCCATGGACTGCAGCACACCGGGCTGCCCTGTCCATTACCAACTCCCGGAGCTTACTCAAACTCATATCCACTGAGTTGGTGATGCCATCCAACCATCTCATCATCTTTCATCCCCTTCTCCCTCCAGCCTTCAATCTTTCCCAGCATCAGGGTCTTTTCAAATGAGTCAGTTCTTCTCATCAGGTGATCAAAGTATTGGAGCTTCAGCTTCAGCATCAGTCCTTCCAATGAATATTCAGGATTGATCTCCTTTAGGATGGACTGGTTGAATCTCTTTGTTGTCCAAGGGACTCTTGAGAGTCTTCTCCAACACCACAGTTCAAAAGCAGAAATTCTTTGGCACTCAGTTTTCTTTATAGTCCAACTCTCACATCCATACATGACTACTGGAAAAATCATAGCTTTGACTAGACAGACCTTAGTTGGCAAAGTAACGTCTCTGCTTTTTAATATGCTATCTAGATGTGTATAGCTTTTCTTCCAAGGAGCAAGTGTCTTTTAATTTCCTGACTGCAGTCACCATCAGCAGTGATTTTGGAGCTCCCAAAATTAAGTCTGTCACTGTTTCCATTATTTCCCCCTCAATTTGCCATGAAGTGATGGGACCAGATGCCATGATCTTTCCCTTTCATCAAGAGGCTCTTTGGTTCTTTGCTTTCTGCCATAAGGGTGGTGTCATCTGCATATCTGAGGTTATTGATATTTCTCCCAGCAATTTTTATTCCAGCTTGTGCTTCATCCAGTCCAGCATTTCTCATGATATATTCTGCATAAAAGTTAAATAAGCAAGGTGACAATATACAGCCTTGACATACTCCTTTTCCTATTTGGAAACAGTCTGTTGTTGCATGTCCAGTTCTAACTGTTGCTTCTTGAGCTGCATACAGATTTCTCACGAGTCAGGACAGGTGGTCTGGTATTCCCATCTCTTAAAGAATTTTCCACATTTTGCTGTCATCCACACAGTCAAAGGCTATGGCATAGTCAGTAAAGCAGAAGTAGATGTTTTTCTGGAACACTCTTACTTTTTTGATGATCCAATGGATGTTAGCAATTTGATCTCTGGTTCCTCTGCCTTTTCTAAAACCAGCTTGAACATCTGGAAGTTCACAGTTCACGTATTGTTGAAGCCTGGCTTGGAGAATTTTGAGCATTACTTTACTAGTGTGTGAGATGAGTGCAATTGTGCAGTAGTGTGAACATTCTTTGGCATTGCCTTTCTTTGGGATTGGAATGAAAACTGACCTTTTCCAGTCCTGTGGCCACTGCTGAGGTTTCTAAATTTGCTGACAAATTGAGCGGAACACTTTCATAGCGTCATCTTTTAGGACTTGAAATACTCAACTGGAATTCCATCACCTCCACTAGCTTTGTTCATTGTGATGTTTCCTAAGGCCCACTTGACTTCACATTCCAGGATGTCTTGCTCTAGGTAGTGATCACATCATCATGATTATCTGGGTCATGAAGATCTTTTTTTTATAGTTCTTCTGTGTATTCTTGCCACCTCTTCTTAATATCTTCTGCTTCTGTTAGGTCCATACTATTTCTGTCATTTATTGTGCCTATCTTTGCAAACATGCCTTTGCAAAGTGGCTTCAGGAAAATCAAATCATCTCTTCCACAACCGCCCCCCCCAATTAAATTCCCGTATCAAACTAAAAGGTATCAAAAATGGTGGCAATATTTCAGCTAATGTTAAGAAAAATCATCACACAACAATCAGACGTTTTCATAACAAGCTGCCCTCATTCCTAAGTAAATTTGATACGAACAATGCTGGATAGACAGAATAGATGAAGCAACAAAGTCATTTTACATAACAAGGTTTCCCAAAGCTTGTCATACCATGGCACACAGATAATCACAATTTTTTAATGGTATGCTGGGGTAAAGGGACACTTTTAATGATGAATTGCCTGGAAGCTCTTATGCCTCAGGCCCATCCGAGACCAATATCTTGGCATACCTGTTAATTCATTCACACTCATTTGCGAAGCTCTGATCTAAGAATTTGATTGTGAAGTATTTAATTCATACCCTAGAAACAACTGAGGTGTTTTATCTAACCCTCCCCCACTCAACACTTTTAATGAGAAAAGGATATGTCATTGGATGACACAATTTGAGGTGGCTGTTGGGATAAGTCTTTTTTTTAATTTTTATTTTTTGAAGATGTAATTACATTGTAAATTTTCAAGTGAGATCGTCAGAAAAATCATTGAGAAATTCTTAAGCAAGAGTTTACCTGCTCAACCTTTTTGTTTTAAAAACAAAAAAAAGCAAGGCACAGAGGTCACACATGAGTGTTTTTATGGAGGGAAGTTATGAAACTAGATGAAGGTAAGATTTCTTCGCTTTCAGTCTCAGGCACTTTGCACCACATTAGTGGTTTCCAACTGGCAGCATCAGCATCATGTGAGAACTTGTTCGAAATGCTACTTCTCAGGCACCACCGCAGACTGAATGAACTGGAAACTCTAGGGGTGACACCCTATAAGCTGTATTTAATAAACTCTCCAAATGGTCCTGATGCACATTAAGGTTTGAGAACCATTGCACCCCCATGGAGCTCTGTCACTGAAGGCTGAGAGGCTGATTTTGGAGTAAGTCTGGCCCTATGCCATCAGAAGCTAACCACCAAGCTGGACCATTAGTGGGAGGAATGAGGCCTCACTCTGACAGTGCAGATGGGCTTTTGGGTTAAATAGTAGAAGAAGCAGATGGTTAGTAGTATAAGGGAAATTCCAAATTCAGGATCTAAGTGGGCACTCCAATTCTCTAAGTATGACTGGGTCTTTTATGGCCTAGGCCTTATTTCCATCTTAACTTCAATAAAAGTTTCAACTCCGTGAATTTGGAAACTTTAAGGATATATTTAAAAGTTTATAATGAAAACCAGTAGCAGGAAAAAAAATGTCACTTTTCAAAATTGACCTTTGTTGCTTCCTGTATTAAACATAATTATTTTAGAAATTAAAAATCTCTCTAAATGTACTTTATATAACATGTGGAAGATTAAGGGGAAGAGAGGGAAAAAAAATCTTGAGATATGTAAGTCTGAATCTGCCTATTTTATATTATTACTATTAAATTCCTTTGCTCTGAAAACCACTCAAGTTTCTTTTCCATGTGACTCACTAGCAAATTTCTGTTCCTTAGATGTGGGTCCTGCATTGTGTGGATCAAGGATATCAAATAACCAAAATATGAAAAATAAAATAAGCACAGCTTATATTTTAGTCTAAGAATAAGGAACTAAACAAGTAGAAAATCCCCTTTCATGATTGAGAAACTCATGTTAAGCTTAGCAATATTAGTAGTATTAAAGTACTTTTATGTTATGTCCTCAGGATATCCATGAATAATAAAAGCTACAACCAACACTGTTGCCATTAGTTAAATGTGGCTAATACAAAGATCTGGTAAACTCTTCTAAAAGCTAAACTATGTTTCACTCATTTCCTTTTCTCCCCCTCTATCCTTTTTAAAGAAGTGGACTCATATTTTTGGATTGTGATGGTGTGTGAATGCATGCTCAGCCTTCCAGGCTTCTCTGTCCATGGAATTTTCCAGGCAAGAATACTGGAATGGGTTTCTAAGCCCTTCTCCAGGAGATCTTCCCGGCCCAGGTATAGAACCTCAGTCTCCAGCATCTCCTGCATTGGCAGGCAAATTCTTTACCACTAAGCCACCTGGGAAGCCCTGAAGCCGTAAGATAATTATCACGATTATATATTCAATTTTTTGTCAAATAGTCTTCCATTTGCTACTCATAACTAAGCCATTTCTGTATCAGAGATTGTAGGTACAAAGAAAGTAAGGATTTTGTTAAGAGATACAGTGAAATAAAATTAAGACCTTGTAGTAAAAAGTTTGTTGTTATTTAAGACTGTTTCTTCTGGTCTTTGTGTCTTTCCTTTGCAAAGTGTACTTTATTTTTAGGTGTGCAGGTATAATTAGAACTCAGTGTTTTAAACGTCCAAAATTGTAAAAAAGAATGCTACTTATGTACTTAAGTCTTCAGCGCTAACATGATAATACAGAGCTCAAATCTCTTACAAAGCTTGCCTAAACACAAAACCATGACGCTTCAGGCATCTACCAGGGTGGTACTGGTGTGTTTGGTAAGATAGTTCTGAAGACTTTTTTTTTTTTAACACAAGCAGTCTTTCAAATGTACCAGCAAACTCCACATCTGTAAAATTTTTCATGAAAAGTAGAAAATGTCATGAAGTATACTGAAAAGTAATCTGTGTTGATATAAGAAAGGTATTGACTTGTTATTTTCTTCTCTGAAGTATAAAGTTAGAGAGAAATTGAGAAAAGGAGATGTTTGTTTAATACAATAATTACCATTTTGAGAACTGATCCAGTTTGCATGGGTAAAAGAAAAAGTCTAATTGTGTGAACAAAATAAAATGTTGAAAATATTTAATTCTCTATTGCACAGCAGTGAACACTACAGAACTTAATCTCTCTCCTCTAATGAATACTCATTATGAAAGGCTAGGTTTCTGGTTTTCTGAGACACTTACTTAAGGACTAGTAATTTAAACTGACTGCTACATCTGAATTGTAACATCCCTACCAAATGCCTAGAATCAAGTTAGTGGTTATGACCAGACAGTGTTAAAGAAAATTACATTTCAATAATTCCTCTTCCATCACAATATTTTTCCAAGTCTCTGATACAAAGCTACTCCTAAATACACTTTTTGAGAACAATCAGACTGTTTTCCTCGTGGTCTGCAGACCCCTTCACTTATATCATTCTGTTATTCTTCATTTTTATCATTATCCTTCCTCTTCCTCAGTATTTCTGCAGGCACTCTGAAAAATTATCAAATACCTAATTAATGATTCTAAAGATCTTTATCTCATTCTATTATCTCAAGGAAAACTGGAAAAGAAAGGGGAGTTCATATCTGTGGTGAATCTATTGTGTCAAATACAGAGAAGTGGAGTTTTTACATATAGTCCTTGTGAATGCTATAATCCTAAGAGGTAGCTGTTATGGCACCCCTTTTGCAGAGGAGGAAACTGAGGTCCACAGAGACTTAGTAATACATATGGGGACAAAATGGTATTTGAACCTAGTTGTGAGTAACTCTGTATCTCATGTTCTTTGGTAACCTAAGTAAAATATTGCCCATGGAAATTTTACTAAGGTTAATTATAATTGTTTGCTGTATTTGCTCAGTTGTTCAGTTGTGTCTGACTCTTTGCAGCCCCATGGACTAGCCTGCCAGGCTCCTCTATCCACGGGATTTCCCAGGCAACAATATTGGAGTGAGTTGCCATTTCCTCCTCCAGGAGATCTATGCAACCCAGGGATCAAACCCAGATTCCCATGTCTCCTGCATTGGCAGGTGGATTCTTTACCACTGTGCGGCCTGGGAAACCCTATTATAATTATAACTTTATATAAAAATATCTTTAATGACTAATATTTTCAAAGCACTATTGCATATATCATCCTGTTTTAAGGCAGCTGGTAGAATGGGTGACCTGGGGGGCTTGAGGAACAGCAATAACATACATAAAGTATAATATCCAATGTAAGACAAGTGCTTAGTAGCTATTATTATTATTATTACTACTATTGATCCTTCTAGCAGGTTCATACTTAGAAGTTAGGTAATCCCAGAGCCTGGTGGGCTGCCGTCTATGGGGTTGCACAGAGTCGGACACGACAGAAGCGACTTAGCAGCAGCAGCAGCAGTACAGCTGTTATCATGCCCTCTTGATCGGCTTTTCCTACAAAGATGAAGCCTATTCACATTATTTTCCACAGCAAGAATTACTTTAAAGTTTATTTACAAGACATTTACTTACAAGAATCTCAAAACCCCATGTTCAACTTCAGATTGTATGTAATGAGGCAAGAAGGGAATGGAAGGGAAGTAGGTGTGACACAGGCTTACAGTCTTTCCCAGGCAAGTCAGAATTAGAAATTTTGCATTCCTTCTCCAATATGAGTCTTCTTTCCACTGCACCAAAATGATACTGGAGGATTTTTTTCTCCTGTCGTCATTCTCTTCTTACAAAAGATAATGAAATGGCAAGCCTTTCCTTCAGTTCCTTGCTTGCACAGGGAGGGAGAGCCCCCTGAAGCGGTGCAGACCATGTTTGTTTACTGCAGCGAGAGTCGTTATCATGACGCAGAGGATGGTTCCGGTTTGACTTCTGCGGCTGCATTCCCGCTCTCCGGATAGTAGGCAGAGAACTGCAAGAAAAGTGCTTGGTATCAGTGACTCACAGCAAGACAGGAAATCTCAAGAGGATCCACCCTTCCTTCCTGCCCTCCAGACCAGCTGAGTTGCAGACCACAGGCCACAAGAAGCCTAGAATCTTGGTAAGCAGGGCTGAAGCCCTAGACTGAGTCAGGGCCACTGCAGGGATGAACATGGATGAACTGGATGAACATGTCAAGACTGAGCTGTGAGGAAAGCCCACACTCTTCGTTCTAGAGAGCACTGTTTCTGTTGAGATTTCTCTCTTCACTTTCGCCCAGTATCTGCCTGGTATATTCTGGCCTATGCATTGTTCTTAAACAATGGGCTTGACGCAGTTAATTGAGTGTGCCTATTTACACCATGACTAAAAAGCATGCAAGAATTGTTATCAATCATAATTACCAAGCAATGTCTTCACAATGCAAAATGGCAGTGTCTCTCTCTCTCCAGCAAAATGTAAATACATCTTCAGTAGTTTTGAACCTAGTGTAGAATTGCTTCAATTAAGTTATATCATGTTTCTCTTCATGAGAGCAGCAAATGATTATAATGATGATAAAGGCTAACAATTATGATGCTAAGAACTGCCCTAAAGTGAAGTTGCTCAGTCGTGTCCGACTCTTTGTGACCCCATGGACTATGGCTGACTAGGCTCCTCTGTCCATGGAGTTTTCCAGGTAAGAGTACTGGAGTGGGTTGCCATTTCCTTCTCCAGGGGATCTTTCAGACCCAGGGATCGAACCTGGGTATCCTGCATTGCAGGCAGATGGTTTACAATCTAAGCCACCAGGGAAGCCAGGTAAGAACTGCCCTAAGCACTTCATATATTTTAAGTCATTTAAGTCTTACACATGGGCTTCTCTGGTGGCTCAATGGTGAAGAATCCATCTGCCAATAAAGGAGACATGAGGACTCGAGTTCGATCCCTGGGTTGGGAAGATCCCTTGGAGAAGAAATGACAATCCATTCCAATATTCTTGTACCTGGGAAATCCCATGGACAAAGGAGCCTGGTGGGCTATAGCCCACAGGGTTGCAAAGAGTCAGATGACTTAGCCACTAAAAACAAACAAACAAACAAAAAACAACAAAGTCTTACAAATACTCTTTGAGATAAGCATTATTACTGTTCCCCCTTGACAGATAAGGAAGTTATCAAAGTAAATGAAAGCCTTTTCACTGTCTCCCCAAATTGTTTTTAAACCTCATAAACAATAAAGCTCAAACAAACAAACAAAAAATACACATGAAGCTGCTGCTTACTGTGATTTAAGAGTCAAATGAATAAATGACACAAAATGGTTTTATACACGTTTCTCACATCTGGCCAAGTTCAGTAGTACATTTCCAATTCAAGTTAAAACTCTGAAAGGAATCACTGCAACAGACCAAATTTGTCAGTATCTTCTGTCAAGGCCCTTTCCCTCTCTTCCTGCCGGGCAACAATGTCAGAAAGTGACAGATGCCTGCATTCCTGTGAGTTATTAAATATAACCTTTCAGTTCTCACCTCCTTTCATTTTCTTGCTCTTTCCAAGCTCAACTCACACCCTGTGTTCCAGCCATGCCAAAATACTTTCAGTGCACTTGGTCCTTGTCATGTGTCTTTGAATAAGGTGTTATTTTCTCTGAAAAGTCATCTCCCCCTCTATTCCATCCAGAGAGTTCCTGCAGCATTCAGAATTCTATCCATCTGTTCATACACTCAAACATATGTATTTCTCTATTATTTATTTTTGGCTGTGCTGGGTCTTCACTGTTGCATGGGCTTTTCTCTAGTTGCGGCAAGCAGAATAGAGTTGCTATTCTCTAGTTGCAGTGCCTGGGCTTCTCACTGCAGTGGCTTCTCTTGTTGTGAAGCACAGACTCTAGAGCAGGTGGGCTTCAGTAGCTGCAACACATAGGCTCAGTAGTTGTGGCTCCCAGGCTGTAGAGAACAGGTTCAAAAGTTGTGGTGCCTGGGCTTAGTTGCTCTGCAGCACATGGGATCTTCCCAGATCAGGAATGGAACCTGTGTCTCTCCTGCATTGGCAGGTGGATTCTTTACCACCACCAGAGAAGCCCCTCAGAGAGTATTTGAAAGTGAAAAAGTTCCTCAGTCATGTCTGACTCTTTGTGACTCCATGGACTATATAGTCCATGAAATTCTCCAGGCCAGAATACTGGAGTGGGTAGCCATTCCCTTCTCCAGGGGAATCTCCCCAAACCAGGGATCTAACTCAGGTCTCCTGCATTACAGGCAGATTCTTTACCAGCTGAGCCACAAATTGAACATTTATTATGAGGCAGATAGGAGGTGGGAGAGGGAACAAGGTCACTGTTTTGATGAAATTTTCATTTTACTGCAGACAGACAAAGTTAAGAAAGACAAAAGGATGGATGAAGTAGGGAAGGAAGGAAGGAAAAGGAGGAGGGAGGTAAAGAAGAAAAGAAAGAGGAGCAGGCAGTACTAACTCATTATGGTTAGTGTTAGATGGGTCACACGACACTGAGTGACATTGAGTGTCAGGAATCTGATCACTTCCACTGAGCTGTGAATGACAAGAGGGAACCAGTCATGCAGAGCCCACTAATTCAAAGGCTCTAAGCTAGAGAGCAAGCCTGATTCTCAAGAACTGAAAGGAGCCAACATGGCTGAGGCGCTGCCAGAGGGCAAGGCAGCTGCCAGACCCCACTGACTTTGTAAGGCCTGTAAGAAGTTTAAATTGAAAATCTGAAGCCAAGGATTGATAGAATCTAATATATTTTAATAAATTCCTCTGGCTATTGAGTGCACCACTGGGCTTTAGGGAGTCAGGTATAAGAGCAGGCAGATCAGTTAGGATACAGGTGCAAGAGGCATCAAGGCGATTCTTTTTTTCTGTGCTCACACATTTTGCAAAGACTCAATATTAATATTACACATTCTTTAAAAACAGATATAAATTTTTTCCTCTTTTACTAGACAATCAGATCTTTGAGATCAGGAGTGAATCATCATTCCACAATAAACATTCCCTGGCATAAATCAAGTAATGGAAGAAAGAGTGAATAAAATAAGGCCCCGCCCTCAGAAAGCTTCAAGTCTGACACAGACATCCATTCAAGCAACCAGAGTGCAGAGCAGATCATTCACATTGTGAAAGAGATAAAAAGCATTATATGTGAGGACAGGGGAAGGAGAAAGCGGATTATCCAATTGACTGTGTGATACTACATCAGAACCTCAGGGTCTGTTGTTCCTTTTTATTTTTTTTTAAACACAGTGGGATGTTAAAACAAAGTGGCAGGAGCCTGAGAGAGAAACAATTGGGTCTATTTCCCCTTCTAGCACCACGGGTTTAGATAAGAGCTGTATTTAGACTCGGAATTCTGGGTCAACATGCAACTCAATAAATCTGTTGAGAAATGATTTCTCTCTGCTAGACTATTTAAACAAAAAGTAAACAAGAGTGTCAGATTACTTTTGGATTGTTCAAATCACAGCAAAACCCTGACATTTAGGTGAAGTGTTCACGTTCTAAATGTTCTTCTTGGAATTATACAATGATCAGCCATGAAGAAGAGTCAAGTATGTTTCTAGTGTATTCCTTTCCTCCATTTTAAAAAACTTTTTAAAGCCATTATTTAAAAAAAAATTTTGGCCATGCCATGTGGCATTTGGGATCTTAGCTTCCCAACCAGCAATCAAACCTCTGCCCCTCTACTGGAAGCCCAGCATTTTAACCACTGGATGGCCAGGTAAGTTCCCCCTTCCGTCTTTTTTGTAGTTTACTCTCCCCAGGGGGCTCCTTTATCTCCACCAAAGCATTCAGAGCCCTCAAGTTGCACAACTACACGCCCTTTCCCTTTCACCCCTTTCCCTTTCTGTTTTACTCCTTCTCAGTCTACATCAACTATCCATCTATCTATTTATCATCAGTTAGTTTTTGCCTCCTAACAAAACACCACAAAATTTGACTTAAACCATTTATAATGTCTCACAATCCAGTATTCTGGCCTGGAGAATTCTGTGGACAGAGGAGCCTGGCAGGCTACAGTCCATGGAGTCACAAAGAGTTGGACAGGACTGAGCGACTTTCACTTCACTTCAATTCTGTGAGTGATCTGTCTAGCTCTTCTGCATTAGGCCAGCTCATCTGGGGCTGAATGCTCTAAAATAGCTCCCTCTCATGTCTGGGGCAACAGCCAGATCACCTGGGATGCTTAAGGCCCTTCTTCATGTGGTCTCTCATCTTCAAGAACGTCTGTCCACATGATGACGAAAAGGTCTCAGTGACAAGAGAAGGAGATCCAATCAGTCCATTCTAAAGGGGATCAGTCCTGGGTGTTCATTAGAAGGACTCATGGTAAAGCTGAAACTCCAATACTTTGGCCACCTCATGCAAAGAGTTGACTCATTGGAAAAGACCCTGATGCTGGGAGGAGTTGGGGGCAGGAGGAGAAGGGGACGACAGAGGATGAGATGGTTGGATGGCATCACCGACTCAATGGACATGGGTTTGGGTGGACTTTGGGAATTGGTGATGGACAGGGAGGTCTGGCGTGCTGCAATTCATGGGGTCACAAAGAGTCAGACACGACTGAGCAACTGAACTGAACTGAATAATAGAAGGAAAACCTATTTGAAACACTTTTAAAGCCCCTGCACCACATTTTCTAATGTCCCATTAACCAAAGAAAGTTAGCTGTTCAAGCCCAGGTTCAAAGAACAGAGAAATAAACTCAACTTTTTGATGTGAGTCACAGCAAAAATTCCATTGTAAAGGGATATACATATGGGGATATATAAGTAACTTGTGAGCACGTTGTGATCCATCACACTATCATTTTGGAGAAATACCTTAAATTTAATTCACACTGCAGCAATACTGAGAACTTCCAGATGTACAAGCTGGGTTAAGAAAAGGCAGAGGAACCAGAGATCAAATTGCCAACATCGACTGGATCATAGAGAAAGCAAATCATGCTTGACAAATGGAAAGGAGTGTGTATCAATGACCTGACTTTACCAAATACCTCATACATAACTGCTCAATAATTTGCTCAATAAATACTGGCTGAACTAGTTAATTTATGTGTACATGAGTGTACGTATATATGTGAGCCTAATAGTGTATCAAGATGGAAGGAGGAATTTGGGCATGTAAAAACTTCAGCTCTCTTCCAAGTACACCACCCCCCAACCCCTGCCCACCATGGGGTCAAGAGACAACAGCTGTGTGCAACTGACATGGGCTTAAAAGCCTGCTGAACACACTACCTGTGTAACCTGTGGCAAAATTAGTAACCTCTCTAAACCTAAATGGGTATAATAATGCCTTTGCTACAGGGTCATTACAAAAATTAAACAGAATGATAAACACAGAATACCTAAACCAACACATGACACATAAGAGATATTTAGTAATTATCAGGGAGCAGAAGCCAAGTCTAGCTTTCCACACAAATGCCATTCTTTACTCCTTCCTTCCCTCAGCCCTAGTTCCACTCTCCCTTGGTGGTCTGCCTTCTTTCACCTGCCTGCCTTTGATCAGCCCAATCAGAGAAATGAGAATGGCAGGAAGTGTGGAAATTCACCTTTCCCTGGTTTAGGTTCTATCAGCAATATGTCATTCCAGCTGTGTCAGTAGCAAGTAATGGGACAGAGTGACCACGGTTCATCTTACCTCTAAAGAAGCCTCTTGCTACTCACTGTCTGCCATTTTTGGTTCTGCAGAAACCTACAGCAGAAAACAACTACCTAGCCCCAGATGTGGCAGCATGATTTATGCATTCGGGAGGTATGGAGAGATTTCACTCAAAGTTTGTAGACAGAACACATGGCTCTCGCTACTTTCCCACCTCACATTTCACTGAAATACCTGTTTAAAAAAGAAATAAATTCATAATAAATCCAAGAATAAGGGAATGAAAGACTTCTATATATTTCTCCAAGATAGGCAGAGGATGGGATCATAGGTTGTCTGGATTCAAATGTCAGCTCTGTCAGTCATAAGCTATATGACTTTGAACAACTCTGTTTCCTTATATAAAATGTGAAAAATCACAGGACCTGTTGCACTGGGTTGTTGGGTGGGTTGGCCAAGTTATATGAAGCACTAGGATACTTCCTGGAACAGAGTTCAATAAAAGTTAGGTTTCATTGTTATAAACAGAAGACAAAGAGTTTACAACTAAGAAATTACAGAGAAGAAAGCTGGAACTTCAAAGCTTAGAACTGGCAAGAATTCCAGGGGAAAGTGAATGAAAAATCAGGGGTATTAGTTTTATGTTTACAAAAAAAGCCTGAGAGTCCATCTTCACCCCATTTTTACTCTCACACCTACCTGCGGGGGTGATGTGTTCCCCAGTTAAACTAAAACTAGAGAAGTCTTCTCTAAAGAAGTTGAATAACTTGTCTGTGAAGGGCTAAGGCTCTTGTTGTGGATGCCTGATACATTAAGTAGTATCTCTATTTTTATTGACTAAATAAATGATTCAACTTTAAAGGATCACAAAATAATACATGAGGGGAAAAAAAGGAATTCACAACCTAGGCACCTTTTTTGAAAGTTCACTATGTCAAAGATAAGAGCCTAAACATTTTTCAGAGAAGAAACAGGTTATCTACAAAGAAATGAGAATCAGCCTGGTGACAATCTCCTCCTCAGCAAAACTGGTTGGCAGAAGATAATGGAAAAATGCGTTAAAAGTTCTGAGTGGAAATTCCTTTGAAATTAGAATTATATACCTATCTAAATTATTTTTCAAGTTCAAAAGACACTTTTAGACATACAAGACCTTAGAAAATTTTATCTCTCATGCATATTTTATGGAAAAAAATATTGGGGGATGTACTAGAGCAAAAAGAAAAAATAATCCAAGAAAAATAAGGTCATGGAAGCCAAGAAACAAGTGAACATGACAGCCAAGGAAAAAACAATCTATGAAAAATAATTAGATAAAAGTTGTTTAGCTGGCTTAGAAAATCATGTTGAAGTATTCCTGAAGGAAATATTAATAATAAACTGGATGATCTTTGACAAGACGATTGCATACTATAATTCTGCCCATAAGAAAAAAAAATTCAGAATTTTCAAACAAACATGATGTATAAAGAAATCACAGTCTAAACATAAAACAGACTAAACTGCGTGGTATTTAATACATTAAAAAAGAGAAATCAATTTGACCTTGATACCTTGAAATATTCTTGAAATATTCTTCAGCTAGTACAGATTAACACAAGGTTATATTTCCTTCTTTATAGGTCTAATCATACTACTTTGTACCTTAAGTAATAATACTCATATTATATAATAGTAAAAGAGTTTTCTACCTAAAAAAAATTTTTTTTGACTCAACCTATTGGCAAAGTGTAGAATAATCAACCATTCAGACCACCTCAAGTGACAGAATCATTGATATTATAAAAAGTTGGAACATGTAAACAGGGCAGAGATGGAAGAAAGTACATGGGGCATTAATTTCCTCATTTTATATGATTGTGACTACAAATTTCTGAAGTTTATAGACCAAGAAAGAAATACTAGTATTATTAACAGATATAAAGGTCACCTCTCAGGATCTGTTTTGTTTCCTGAAAACCTAACCTGATGATATACACTCTGCCTCACAGAGGCTTGGCCATGAATGTCAAAACAATTAAAGGTATGGGAGTACTGGGGGAAATAAAAGTGTCTATCATCAAAGTGTGTAGCTTCTACACAAGTTGGCCATTTTCTTATGCATCCTAACTGCAAATCACCCAAGCATATTTAATGTATCCACATACTTCCATCAGCTTCCATCTGTGTAGTGCTTCACTGTTTCCATCCCATGTAGAAGTATAAGCCTTTAAAGTTGAAAAGGATATCAGAAACTCTTAAGCTCACCTTCTGTTTTTCACAGGTGAGGAAACTGAGACCACACAAAGTCAACTGACTTGATAAAGTCCAAAAACAACTAAATGACAAATTAGTCCTAGAACTAAGTGTTGTAAGTCCTTGGGCAATGTTTCATATAATTAGGGAATGTCCATTGTATAAATAAATGCACATTTCTAACTTTAAAATGGTATATTCCATTACTTGTATATCAGATCAGATCAGATCAGCCGCTCAGTCGTGTCCGACTCTTTGAGACCCCATGAATCACAGCACGCCAGGCCTCCCTGTCCATCACCAACTCCCGGAGTTCACTGAGACTCACGTCCATCGAGTCAGTGATGCCATCCAGCCATCTCATCCTCTGTCGTCCCCTTCTCCTCCTGCCCCCAATCCCTCCCAGCATCAGAGTCTTTTCCAATGAGTCAACTCTTTGCATGAGGTGGCCAAAGTACTGGAGTTTCAGCTTCATCATCATTCCTTCCAAAGAAATCCCAGGGCTGATCTTCAGAATGGACTGGCTGGATCTCCTTGCAGTCCAAGGGACTCTCAAGAGTCTTCTCCAACACCACAGTTCAAAAGCATCAATTCTTCGGCGCTCAGCTTTCTTCACAGTCCAACTCTCACATCCATACATGACCACTGGAAAAACCATGGCCTTGACTAGACGGACCTTTGTTGGCAAAGTAATGTCTCTGCTTTTGAATATGCTATCTAGGTTGGTCATAACTTTCCTTCCAAGGAGTAAGCGTCTTTTAATTTCATGGCTGCAGTCACCATGTGTAGTGATTTTGGAGCTCAGAAAAATAAAGTCTGACACTGTTTCCACTGTTTCCCTATCTATTTCCCATGAAGTGATGGGACTGGATGCCATGATCTTCGTTTTCTGAATGTTGAGCTTTAAGCCCACTTTTTCACCCTCCACTTTCACTTTCATCAAGAGGCTTTTGAGTTCCTCTTCACTTTCTGCCATAAGGGTGGTGTCATCTGCATATCTGAGGTGATTGAGATTTCTCCTGGCAATCTTGATTCCAGCTTGTGTTTCTTCCAGTCCAGCGTTTCTCATGATGTACTCTGCATATAAGTTAAATAAACAGGGTGACAATATACAGACTTGACGAACTCCTTTTCCTATTCGGAATCAGTCTATTGTTCCATGTCCAGTTCTAACTGTTGCTTCCTGACCTGCATACACATTTCTCAAGAGGCAGATCAGGTGGTCTGGTATTCCCATCTCTTTTAGAATTTTCCACAGTTTATTGTGATCCACACAGTCAAAGGCTTTGGCATAGTCAATAAAGCAGAAATAGATGTTTTTCTGGAACTCTCTTGCTTTTTTGATGATCCAGAAGATGTTGGAAATTTGATCTCTGGTTCCTCTGCCTTTTCTAAAACCAGCTTGAACATCAGGAAGTTCATGGTTCACATACTGCTGAAGCCTGGATTGGAGAATTTTAAGCATTACTTTACTAGTGTGTGAAATGAATGCAATTGTGCGGTACTTTGAGCATTCTTTGGCATTGCCTTTCTTTGGGATTGGAATGGAAACTGACCTTTTCCAGTCCTGTGGCCACTGCTGAGTTTTCCAAATTTGCTGGCATATTGAGTGCAGCACTTTCGCAGCATCATCTTTCAGGATTTGGAATAGCTCAACTGGAATTCCGTCACCTCCACCAGCTTTGTTCATAGTGATGCTTTCTAAGGCCCACTTGACTTCATGTTCCAGGATGTCTGGCTCTAGGTCAGTGATCATACCACCATGATTATCTGGGTTGTGAAGATCTTTTTTGTACAGTTCTTCTGTGTATTCTTGCCATCTCTTCTTAATATCTTCTGCTTCTGTTAGGTCCATACCATTTCTGTCCTTTATCAAGCCCATCTTTGCATGAAATGTTCCTTCGGTATCTCTGATTTTCTTGAAGAGATCCCTAGTCTTTCCCATTCTGTTGTTTTCCTCTATTTCTTTGCATTGATCGAAGAGGAAGGCTTTCTTATATGTCCTTGCTATTCTTTGGAACTCTGCATTCAGATGTTTATATCTTTTCTTTTCTCCTTTGCTTTTCGCTTCTCTTCTTTCCACAGCTATTTGTAAGGCCTCCCCAGACAGCCATTTTGCATTTTTGCATTTCTCTTCCATGGGGATGGTCTTGTTCCTTGTCTCCTGTACAATGTCATGAACCTCATTCCATAGTTCATCGGGCACTCTATCTATCAGATCTAGGCCCTTAAATCTATTTCTCACTTCCACTGTATAATCATAAGGGATTTGATTTAGGTCATACCTGAATGGTCTGGTGGTTTTCCCTACTTTCTTCAATTTAAGTCTGAATTTGACAGTAAGGAGTTCATGGTCTGAGCCACAGTCAGCTCCTGGTCTTGTTTTTGCTGACTGTATAGAGCTTTTCCATCTTTGGCTGCAAAGAATATAATCAATCTGATTTCGGTGTTGACCATCTGGTGATGTCCATGTGTAGAGTCTTCTCTTATGTTGTTGGAAGAGGGTGTTTGTTATGACCAGTGCATTTTCTTGGCGAAACTCTATTAGTCTTTGCCCTGCTTCATTCCGTATTCCAAGGCCAAATTTGCCTGTTACTCCAGGTGTTTCTTGACTTGCTACTTTTGCATTCCAGTCCCCTATAATGAAAAGGACATCTTTTATGGGTGTTAGTTCTAAAAGGTCTTGTAGATCTTCATAGAACCGTTCAACTTCAGCTTCTTCAGCATTACTGGTTGGGGCATAGACTTGGATTACTGTGATATTGAATGATTTGCCTTGGAAACGAACAGAGATCATTCTGTCGTTTTTGAGATTGCATCCAAGTACTGCATTTCAAACTCTTGTTGGCCATCCACTCCATTTCTTCTGAGGGATTCCTGCCCACAGTAGTAGATACAATGGTCATCTGAGTTAAATTCACCCATTCCAGTCCATTTCAGTTCATTGATTCCTAGAATGTCGACATTCACTCTTGCCATCTCTCGTTTGACCACTTCCAATTTGCCTTGATTCATGGACCTGACATTCCAGGTTCCTATGCAATATTGCTCTTTACAGCATTGGACCTTGCTTCTATCACCAGTCACATCCACAGCTGGGTATTCTTTTTGCTTTGGCTCCATCCCTTCATTCTTTCTGCAGTTATTTCTCCACTGATCTCCAGTAGCATATTGGGCACCTACTGACCTGGGGAGTTTCTCTTTCAGTATCCTATCATTTTGCCTTTTCATACTGTTCATGGGGTTCTCAAGGCATGAATACTGAAGTGGTTTGCCATTCCCTTCTCCAGTGGACCACATTCTGTCAAATCTCTCCACCATGACCCGCCCGTCTTGGGTTGCCCCACAGACATGGCTTAGTTTCACTGAGTTAGACAAGGCTGTGGTCCTAGTGTGATTAGATTGACTAGTTTTCTGTGAGTATGGTTTCAGTGTGTTTGCCCTCTGACGCCCTCTTGCAACACCTACCATCTTACTTGGGTTTCTCTTACCTTGGGCGTGGGGTATCTCTTCACGGCTGCTCCAGCAAAGCGCAGCCATTGCTCCTTATCTTGGACGAGGGGTATCTCCTCACTGCCGCCCTTCCTGACCTTCAATGTGGGATAGCTCCTCTAGGCCCTCCTGCGCCCGTGCAGCCACGGCTCCTTGGATATAGTATGACTATATACTTGTATATAGTCATAACTATTTTATTATATAAAATTTAATTGTTTTGTTTTATATGCTAATATGATCTCAAGTAGATTTACAAATTCTATGTGAAGTTTCACATCTCTTAGTTTCTCTCTGCTTTATTCTATTTATTTTTTAAATGAGGTGTGTTTTTAAAAAATATTTATTATTTAATTGATTGCTCCACGTCTTAGCTACAGGCAGGTGGGATCATAATCTCTGTTGTGGCATGCAGGATGTGAACTCTTAGTTGAGACATGTGGGATTTAGTTCCCAACCAGGAATCAAACCCAGGTCCCCTGCATTGGGAGCATGAAATCTTAGACACTGGATCACCTTGCTTTCTCAGATGAACTGGGCTATAGCAAGCTTCCTATAAAAAAAGAACTGGTTTATTCTTTCTCTTCTGTATTTTTTAAAGTCTCTATTTGAAGCCATTTCAAACTTACAGAAAAGTTGTTCAAAGAAAACCTGATTACTCTTTACCAAGATTTAGTAAAATTTAATATTTTCTCTTCTCTTATCTACATATCCATCTATATCTATCATCAGTCTATTATATGCTACACATTTTAAAATATATGTATTTTTCTTATCCATGTGAGAGTCAGTTGCACACACCATACCCCTATATCCCTCCATACTTGAGTTTCTTTCCTAAGAACAAGATTTTTCTTTTACATAGTAATAGTATAATTACGCCAAAGCCTTTGACTGTGTGGGTCACAACAAACTGTGGAAAATTCAAGAGATGGGAATACCAGACCACCTGACCTGCCTCCTGAGAAATCTCTATGCAGGTCAAGAAGCAACAGTTAGAACTGGACGTGGAACAACAGACTGCTTCCAAATCGGGAAAGGAGTACATCAAGGCTGTATTTTGTCACCCTGCTTATTTAACTGATATGCAGGGTACATCATGTGAAATGCCGAGCTGGATGAAGCACAAGCTGGAATCAAGATGGCCAGGAGAAATATCAATAACCTCAGATATGCAGATCACACCATCCTTATGGCAGAAAGTGAAGAAGAACTAAAGAGACTCTTGATGAAAGAGGAGAGTGAAAAAGTTGGCTTAAAGCTCAACATTCAGAAAAAAAAGATCATGCATCTGGTCCCATCACTTCACGGCAAATAGACGGGGAAACAATGGAAACAGTGACAGACTTTATTTTTGGGGGCTCTAAAATCACTGCAGATGGTGACTGCAGCCATGAAATTAAAAGAAATTGCTCTTTGGAAGAAAAGTTATGACCAACCTAGACAGTATATTGCAAAGCAGAGACATTACTTTGCCAACAAAGGTCCGTCTAGTTAAAGCTATGGTTTTTCCAGTAGTCATGTATGGATATGAGAGTTGGACTATAAAGAAAGCTGAGCGCTGAAGAATTGATGTTTTTGAACTGTGGTGTTGGAGAAGACTCGAGAGTCCCTTGGACAGCAAGGAGATTCAACCAGTCAATCCTAAAGGAAATTAATCCTGAATATTCATTGGAAGGACTGATATTGAAGCTGAAACTCCAATATTTTGGCCACCTGATGCAAAGAACTGACTCATTTGAAAAGACCCTGATGCTGGGAAAGATTGAAGGTGGGAGAAGGGGACGACAGAGGAAGAGATGGTTGGATGGCATCACTGATTTGATGGACATGAGTTTGAGTAAGTTCCAGGAGTTGGTGATGGACAAGGAAGCCTGGCGTGCTGCAGTCCATAGGGTCACAAAGAGTGGGACATGACTGAGCGACTGAACTGAACTGAGTATAAAATTAACAAACTTAGGATACTTAACTTTGATATAACACTTTATATATTTCAACTTTACCAATTGTGCCAATAGTATCCTTTTCGGTTTTTCCCCCCTAATTCAGGGTATTGTCTAGGATGGCATACTACATTTTGTTACCATATCTCTTTAGTCTTATTTAATTTGGAACTGTTCCTCAGCCTTTGTGTTTCATACCATTGGCATTTCTGATGAGTACAGGCCAGTTATTTCACTGAATATACTGATTAAGATTCAGATTTCTCTGTTGTTTCTGGTGATTAAACTCAGACTACCCATTTTTGGTTCGATTGCTACATGACTGATGCTTCTTTCTCATGGTTTCACATTTGAAGGTGCTGGATGTAACCTTGCCTCTTTTTGGTGAGGTTAATGTAAGTCTACTTATTTAAGATGTCATCCCATTTCTCCACTGTAAATTGATTTTTCCCTTTTAAAATTATAAAGTAATTCATGAAGAGAGAACTTAAAACTATGTAAATATCATGTTCCTAATCAAGTTTTCCTCCCTGAGGTTTAGCTTATTGATCATTCTAAGTTGAATCAATTTCAATGGGATGGTTGCAAAATGGTAATTTACATTTTATTTATTACCTATTCACCTTCTATATCTACCAGGCAGTAAGGGACTGCTTTCTTTAATTCCTTGCTGCTGCTGCTGCTAAGTCACTTCAGTCGTGTCCGACTCTGTGCAACCCCATAGGCTGCAGCCCACCAGGCTCCCCCATCCCTGGGATTCTCCAGGCAAGAAGACTGGAGTGGGTTGCCATTTCCTTCTCCAATGCATGAAAGTGAAAAGTGAAAGTGAAGTCACTCGGTCATGTCTGACTCTTAGCGACCCCACAGACTGCAGCCTACCAGGCTCCTCCGTCTATGGGATTTTCCAGGCAAGAGTACTGGAGTGGGGTGCCATTGCCTTCTCCCTTTAATTCATTATTTATTAACAATTTGGACCCATGAATTCTCATTTAATTCACTTATTTATTAATGTACCTCTCTATTTTTTCTCTCTCTCATGCACAAATTGTCTTATATTTGGCCTGTGGGAACTCATTCAAGCTGGCTTCTGTGTACTTTTGACAGGTTCTCCTAATTTTTTGAGTACTGCCCTTTTTGGGGCATATATATATGTAGATAGATAGATATAGATATAGATATAGATATAGATATAGATATCTATCTCAGGCTCACGGTGAACCCTCACTGCTGCTATGCAGGAATCAGCCATTCTCAAAGAGTCCTCATTCCTCTTATCCGGGAATGGTAGATTGAGTTTTGAAATTGACATCATGGAGGTCAATCATGTCCTAAAACACACCTCTTAGTTTAGTAAGAAACAGAATCAGAACTGAAAATACAATAGGTCTCATCCAGAATGGAAATACTTTATGCTTGATTTTTTTTTCTTTTTTCCAGGATTAGGTAGTAGATGTGAGAAATGAATCCATAGCAACAAAATGGGCTGAAGTGTGTGTAAAGATTTTAATTACCACATGAAATTAGTCTGCAAAACAAATCAATTAAAAATCTAGTATTTTAAGTGAGTTGAAAATCATTATAATTCCGAATGAAAATATAAGTTGTTTCTTGGAGTTCTTCAAAAAAGCTCAGCTTGAAATAGTATACAAACACAAACTCAAAATATGTTTTAAGCACACAATATGAAATATACAATATGAGAAAACTAATTATGAAATACAAAATTTTAAACCCTTCATGTTTGGCATTAAAAAAGTGCTAACATTTTATGAATTAAATTAAGGAGATTTAACAAAAAAGTAGGCACTCATAAGAACTCAAATAAAAAAGATGTATATGAAACATATAAAATTATAAAAGCATATGTAATACAATGCCACAATGCCTGCTCTACTTGAATAGTGTACAACCGTTTCCAATTCAAACTGCATTTCTTTTAAAATTTGACTTTTTTTTTTTAAAGAGCTAGCTGAGAAAGCAAATACAGAAAAAAGACTTGATATTATATCAATCATGGTATTACAAAGGCAGGCTGGAATGCATGTTTTTTGCCCAAGAAAAGCAGGCCAGCCTAAACCAGTGTCCCCATAGTGGCCATTCATTGTGAAACCAGCTTGTGGCAATACCTCTTCTCCAGCCATGAGGCAATTAAATATCTAAGAATATGGACAGTCCTCCAATTGCTTCACAAGTGTTAAAACCAGCACCAGAGCACGTTGTAACTCACCAGATGTTGTAATTAAACATAGGAACTCACACTTCCGTGTGGCCATAAAACCTCTGTGTGGGTGGGAGCCTGCACCATCCACAGTTGTAGCCAACCTGAGATCAGACACTGATGTGGGGGACATGCCTGGCTTCGCACTCTTACAAACACATCCTCACACAATTCTTTGGTTTATTTCAGATTCCCCAGGTTTCTCGGCTGCCACATTTGTAATAGTGAAAAAGAAATTTAGATCAAAAGAGACCGCAGGGCGAGACAGGAGTCCAGGAGCAGGACTGGACTAGAGTTTCCAGGCCCTGCTGTTTTCTTTCAAGTAATGAAATAAGTGAACATAAAAGAGGAGGCCAGGTTAAAAACAGAAGGGAAGCTGGGCAAGAAACAGCAATAAGACATCAGCTAGGAAGGATCAACGGTAGTTGTGCCAGACCTGCTGAGTCTTGCTCATTTCAAGGGAGGCTACCACCTATTGGCGAGACTACAGAGATTTGGAAAGAAAATACACACCACACACACATTTTATATATATATATATATATATATATATATATATATATATACTTAGTGTTCTAGGAGATTACAGCATACTACAGTGGAAATATTTCAGGTTCCCATTGTAACTGATGGACATATTCCTCAGACAAATGGCCTCAGCTGGAAGAGCTATTCATTAACTGGATTCATGATAAGCAGCACCTCTCCTCAGGCGTTTAACAGGAAATGTAGCCTTCCAGGAGGACTTGCCTCAGCAGGAAGCAGCAGCTGGTGAGGAGAATTACCTGATTTACCTGCTCAAAAAAAGTGGTAATGCTGGGAGCAGAGTGGATAAACTCCAATTACATTTTGAAACAGAATGAGAAGGAATTAACCCAGAGGAAAGTGGGACCAGGAGTTGTGGAGCTGGCTCTCTCCTCTCTGCCTGGTGATATGGAGGAGGGAAGCCTGGCCACACTGGCTCACCGCCTGCCACATTCCTAGGGAGGTGAATCAGTTGGCCTGAGGGGAAGCGGGAATGACTCAGGAGGACAGAAGACCCTGCGCTGTGAGCCCTGCAATGTCTCTTTCTGTAACCCAGCAGACATGGTGTGAGGACTCCCCATGGGGTGGAAGGAAGGGAAGAGAGAGATCACATTGCCCCTCAAGTCATGACCTGGTGACTAAGCTTGGGAGCCTTCCACTTATTGTTTGACTTGAGCTTCCTAGGAAAGAAGAGAATGGGTTTGCATTGCCCCATCACTGAGACTGTGTAACTTGTCTCAGTGTCCCTCCCTCTGTTCCTGCCTCTGATTACATTTATGGCAGATCCTTGTGGAGGCTGGCTAACATCACCATTTTTTATATACTGTAATATGTTTACACAATAAAGAACTCTGTCCCTCACACACCCATAGACCATCCTTTCATCATCTCCCTCTCCCTACCCCCTTCTTCCCTTCCACTCTATAAGAGATGAGTAAGCAAGTTATAGAAAGTGTTCCTTTTATCAGACAACTTGCAGAGTATTACAGAAGGAAAGCTGTTTCAGTCCATTTCCTATATTTTTTATAGCGACAGCATAATTATCATTGATGTTCATAATGGAGGTCTGCACAACTGCAAATTCTACATCCTGAAGGACTAAATTATATTCATTATATAGATGGATTGCTATTCCTTTTATTGCATTCAGATTTTCAACAATCCACGTGTACCATATTCGGCAGTGGTGATAATAAAGTAGAAAACCCCATTCCTCCCCATTCTTCATGGATGCTTCCTGAATCAGATACTGACAGGAACAGGTGAGAATAATGGCCTGGGATTCCTTTGGGAAGGTTGTTTTTTACAAACAGGATGAGTGCAGAGTAGACGGGCTGAAAAGCAAGGGCAAAATTCTCATTCTGGATTTGAATCTTTAATTGTAAAGAATAATCATTTTTAAAATACTATTACAAGGATCAATATTCTCTATAAAAATAAACCTCAATTGTTTTCTGCCATTGATCACTTTTGTATACATTCTGTTGAGATTGGGACAAGTTGAGGAATGAATTGTGACATTTAAAAATAGATGAGCCAACAAGGGGATCCTCAAATAAATTTTTCTTTTTTGAAGTATAGTTGATTTAAAATGTTATATTAATTTCTGCTATACAGCATAGTGACTCAGTTTTACATACACACACACACACACACATATATATTCTTTGTATATGGTTTTCCATTATGGTTTATCACAGGGTATTGAATATAGTTCCCTGTGTTATACAGTAGGACCTTGTTGTTTATCCATCCTATATGTACTTGTTTGCATCTGCTAACCACAGACTCCCACCCATCCCTCCCTGCCCACCCTCCCTCTTAACAACCACAAGTCTGTTCTCTATGCCTGTGAGTCTATTTCTGTTTCACAAATAGGTTGATGTGTGTCACATTTAAAAAAAAAAATTTATTTATCTACTTGGCTGTGCTGGGTCTTGGCTGTGGCAGGCAGGATCTTTAGTTGCGGCATGTGAACTCTTAGTTGCCACGTGGCGTGTAGGATCTAGTTCCCTCACCAGGGATTGAACTAGGTCCACTGCATTGGGAACGCCAAGTCTTGGCCACTGGACCACCAGGGAAGTCCTGTGTCATACTGTAGATTACACATATAAATGGGCTGCAGTCCATGGGGTCACAAAGGGTCAGACATGTCTGAGTGACTGAACTTAAATGATATCCTATGGTATTTGTCTTTCTGCCTTATTTTACTTAGTATAATAATCTCTATCTATGTTGTTACACATGGCATGATTTCATTCTTTTTTTTTATGACCAAGTAGGATTCCATATATATATGTACCACATCTTCTTCAACTATTCACCAGTCGACGGGTGTTTAGTTGTTTCCATGTCTTGCCTACAGAATATTCTTTTAAAGGGAAGTGAAAAGAAAGCTAAGATTGCCCGATCTGGATGATAGATGAAAACTGGATTTAATTATAAAGCTAGGTACTGGCATTGGAACGCAATGATATTTTAACACTAAGCCTAATACACAGAGTTAAGTACTTGACATTTCTTAAAATACACTGAGCTACCAAATGCATGAAAATTTTCAGAGACCCTCCAGTTAAAGTGTTAGTTGCTCAGTCGTGTCTGACTCTTTATGACCCCATAGACTGTAGCCAGCCAGGTTCCTCTGTCCATGGAGTTTTCCAGGCAAGAATAATGGAGTGGGCTGCCATTCCCTTCTCTAGGGGATCTTCCCAACCCAGATCAAACCCAGGTCTCCTATACTGCAGGCGGATTCTTTATCATCTGAGCCACCAGGGAAGCAGAGATCCTCCAAGAAAAATTTAAATTACAAAATTGGTACAATATGGAATAATTCAAATTTTAACCTCTTCAGTGAATCTTGTGGATCTATAGGCACTTAATACCAAAAAGACCTTAAGCTATTCTGGTGTTTAGTATGTGAAAAAGTACAAGTTTTTGCTGATCAAATCAAGCAAACCTTACCATGGTAGAAGCAAATTTAGAATTTTAGAAGTGAATATTTAATTGTTTAAAAGTCAAGGCAAGATCTCCTTTCTTACAGTTTACTATTACTAGAAAAATTCATACATGACATTTAAAATCAGACAGTAGCATTTAAAAGAATAGTACAAATGCCACTTGAAGGGACTAGATTCACAGCTCATATTCTTATGGTCCTGAGAAGTCTTCGTAAATTTTCATAGTAAAGTTCTCAAGTCCAGCATACTAATGGCCACAGAGTTCCCCAGAGCAAAGTTTTCACACATCCCTGGGACAGTTGGTGAGTCTCAGTCTTTGAAGTGAGACGCCTGGAGTTAATAACCAGACTGGCTGATTGTGGCCCTGCCTCTCTTCACTTTTGCACCCAGGTGAAAGGAGGAGCTGACACCACTTGTGTAGACAGCAATTTTGTGCTAAAAGCTAGGAATCAAACAAGTGAAGTCTCACAGCCACTTTCTATTACCTTCTGTTTTCTTTCTATGGAGTGAAAATCTAGACTTCAACATAAGCTTAGAAATGATTGAAAACTGAATTCAGCTCTCAAGATGAATAGGATTAAATATTAGGCAACTTAATAATCCATTAATAAAATACTTCAATAAATAGTATTATAACGATTTGAAGAAATTATAAATATGATTCTATTAAATGTTACTATTTATAAGATCATGTCTTAAAATTGCCCAAAATTTCATTCTGAATTTTCTATTAGCCTTCATTTTGCCTCATTAATGCTAAAGACTGATTTTCAAAGTATGGATTTAATGTAGCCAGCTCACAAATATTGGTCCTAAAAGGAGTCAGGTAGAAACATAAATTTAAATTTCAGGTCCTAATTTTGTTTTAAAAATGTCTGTTAAAGTAGTTATAACACTGAGAACTATGACTGTGGGTTTTTTTTTTAATTGCTTGTTTGTTTTCACTTGTGTTTTCTAATTTTTATACGTTTATAATTTTTACAATCAGACAAAAATACATTACTGCTACTGCTAAGTCACTTCGTCATGTCTGACTCTGTGTGACCCCATAGATGGGAGCCCACCAGGCTCCCCCATCCCTGGGATTCTCCAGGCAAGAAGACTGGAGTGGGTTGCCATTTCCTTCTCCAATGCATGAAAGTGAAAAGTGAAAGTGAAGTCGCTCAGTCGTGTCCAACTCTTAGCGACCCCATGGACTGCAGCCTTCCAGGCTCCTCCATCCATGGGATTTTCCAGGCAAGAATACTGGAGTGGGGTGCCATTGCCTTCTCCGAAAAATACATTAAGGCAGAGCCAAACTCTAAAAAGAGGCTTTCACCTGCCCACCAGCACACCCAGATATGCCCTTGCAGTAAAAGAGAAGAGGTGGAATATATTCATTAAACAACTAGTATTTATTGAGAGCCTGCTATACATTGGATGCCATGGTATGTCCTGGATAGTTATGGAGCTTCCATAATCCCTGGAGCCCATCTCCTCTTTCTAAAACAATCTTACTCCATACCTTTTCCTCATCAGAAGAGAAACAACATGGATAACCATTCAGTTCAGTTCAGTTCAGTCGCTCAGTTGTGTCTGACTCTTTGCGACCCCATGAATCGCAGCACGCCAGGCCTCCCTGTCCATCACCAACTCCTGGAGTTCACTCAGACTCACGTCCATCGAGTCAGTGATGCCATCCAGCCATCTCATCCTCTGTCATCCCCTTTTCCTCCTGCCCTCAATCCCTCCCAGCATCAGAGTCTTTTCCAATGAGTCAACTCTTCACACGATGTGGCCAAAGTACTGGAGTTTCAGCTTTAGCATCATTCCTTCCAAAGAAATCCCAGGGCTGATCTGCTGGACCCAAATTTCAAATCCACAAAAGCAATATCAAAATTTAACATAAGACTTCAAAATGAACGGAATTCTGAATTAAACCCAGGGTAAAGCAAAGTAAAATTAATCTAAACTAAGTATATATCCATAATTGCTATATATGTTTATTTTTTGGTTGAGCTGGGATTTAGGGCACACAGGACTTTTTTTGTTTTTTTTTTAGTTGCAGCATGCAGAATCTTTAGTTGTGGCATGTGGGATCTATTTCCCTGACCAAGGATTGAACCCAGGCTCCCTGCATTGGGAGCTCAGAGTCTCAGCTACTGGATCACCAGGGAAGTCCCTGTTTATTAGTTTTTATTATTTAATAAAGAACAAAAGAAAATGAATCCTCTATATTAAGTACCAATTTTTCACTAGGCATTAAGCATTGTAATTTATAAGATACCTATAATTTAATCAACACAATAATTATATATCAGTCCGTATTTTTCAAATGGAGAAACTTACCCATATCACCAAGCTTATGAAAGCAGAGCTAAAATTATAATCTACTTGTTCTAATTTCAAAGACAAACAGTCTATCAATTTCTTACAATTACTAGGGAAGTAGGAGGGGCTTGCAGAGAAGGCAATGGCATCCCACTCCAGTACTCTTGCCTGGAAAATCCCATGGACAGAGGAGCCTGCAGTCCATGGGGTTGCTAAGAGTCGGGCATGACTGAGCGACTTCCCTTTCACTTTTCACTTTCATGCACTGGAGAAGGAAATCGCAACCCACTCCAGTATTCTTGCCTGGAGAATCCCAGGGACAGAGAAGCCTAGTGGGCTGCTGTCTATGGCGTCGTACAGAGTCGGACACAACTGAAGCGACTTAGCAGCAGTAGCAGGAGGGGCTTGAGGTAAAGTACCAAATACTGTATAAATACAACTGACAATTAAGTTAAAGTTTCTTTTAAAAACATTTTTCCTCAGTCACTTATTCTACCAAGGCAACCAAAGAAATAGAAGACAAATGGATGATTAATATTGGTCTTTCTCTGCCTATGGGTAGATACTGTCTTAGGAGTCTTAAAACAGACAAGATACTGAAGCAGAAAATACAAAGAAGCCAAAACTCCCAGTTAATTCATAAAAAAAAAAAAAAAAAAAAACCAGTTAATTCATAAAAAAAAAATAAACATGAAAAATTGAGTATGGTCTCTTTAAAACTGTATCAGGTATATCAAAACCTCTTGTTTTATTAATAATTCCTTCTGATATTCACTGTAGCTTAAGAAGCTAATCTTTATAAGACACTGAAACTTAAAAAAACTTGTGCTTCACTTATACAAGTTTGCTATAACTTAAAAGTATTGAGTCAAATTTTAAAATAAAATTCCAAATACTGGTCCAGACATAATCTTTTAAATTCAGTTTATCTCCAATTATTGGGAAGCAGTTTCACTTGGCCACTACACATGTGCCTTTGACTAAATCCATTCCTTCTTTGCAGTGTAAGTTTCCTATTTTAAAACAATAGGGACTAGGTAGCTATAAATTCAACGAATCTGAAAACAGTGAATATCGGTTTTATTCCAATGTTTTATGTAGGTTGTATGAAAATGGAAGAATTTTGTTTCAGAACTTTTGTTTACAATGCATCTGATTGCATGATAAAATATAGGTAAAATATCTTTTGGAATATGTAATATAAATATATATATATGTAAAAAATTTTAATTGACTTAATTGTACTGATATTAACCAGAGCAAAGGAGAGCTGGAGGTATGAGATGAAGGTAAGTGACAAGGAAGACCAGCAGCTCTCATACACCCATCAGCCTGTCCTCTCTCTTTCCTTAACTATTCTACCACAACCAACAGATAGTTCTGTTCTCTCACTTTAGTACATCTCTCCAGCAACATGTCATTTTTCTTCTCCTTTGACATAAAACTTCCTGTTCCTTGAAATGTACTCCTATTGGAGGAACAAAGTATTTGTTATCTGACTATAGAAAGCTATAGTATGTCTTGAAAGTGGTATTATTGTTATAGGTGTAGGACTTACTGGCTGGGAAGAAATTTAGCAACCCTGATCCTGAGAGTACTGAATGCCAGTGAACCTCCTTCCTAATTGCAACAACAACAAATTCAATAAAACCAAACTCCATGTTACATATACCTATCTCTAGGGAGGAAATACTTCCCTGTTAATCACTAATTTAAGCCACCTGTCTTATTTACTACATAGGAAACTGAGCCACAGAGTGATACTCAAGATCATACAGTTAATGAGTAACTCTCAGAATTTACCCTTCTACATATAGAGCAAACATTTCTGATATATAACCATACACTGTTATTTGAAGTACTTTTTCCAGAAGTACATATAGTTTTGAATGTGGATATTAATTTCTATGCAATGAGAGATTAGTTTCTATGACAATGACAAAGGCAGAGAAGTAGCCACTGCTATAATGTTTACTTAAAAGATTTAATATCAAATATTTGTGATGTGCACACTGTAAACAATATTCTGTGAGATCAGTGGTTCTCAAAGTGAGATATGCACACCTTGGAGATATTTAAGACCCCTTCTCAGGGCCTCCATGAAGCCAAAACTATTTTTATAATAACACTAAAAAATTATTTGTCTTTTTATTATATCAACATTTAAACCTGCAATGTAAAAAAAAAAAAAATCAGGAAAAAATCTGCGCTAGTTCTTAGCATAAATTCAAGCAATGACACCAAATTGTATTTACTAGTAATTGTATTCCACACCACTAGGCACTTGCACTTAAGAAAAGTGAAAAAAAAGTAATATCACACTTAGGAATACGCTTGAAAAATATTCTGTGTCACAGAAACTGAAATAAGCATAAAGCACTTCTGCATCCAGAAACACAAATGGTTTTCTCCAGGAACCCTGGAGAATGCAATGGCAACCCACTCCAATATTCTTGCCTAGAGAATTCCATGGACAGAGGAGCCTGGTAGGCTACTGTCCGTGGGGTCACAGAGTCGGACACGACTGAATGACTAACACTTTCTCCAGGAAAAGCTCTTGTGTAATTGTTTGGGCGATGAATTAAACTAGCCTTGTTAACATATCACTGTTCTACTTGAACAAATGTCTGACATGCTATGGTTATTCAGACTTGAGTATTTAGGAATATTATTTTAAAAATGTAAGCTTGGAACTTAGGGTTATCAATCATTCTTGTTTGCCTGGGATTAAAGGGTCTGGGGACACAGCTATTCTCATTGCAAAAACGGCAAAAGTACCGGGCATAGTGGAGCAAGTTGGTCACTTTGGTGTCACTTCAGTAAAACAATTAGTAGTATGTGTTACCAAGATGATAAATTCAAATTTTTAAGCAAAAGCTAAAATTTAGGAAAACTTATATCCTCTACTCTGAGCTTATCAGTTTCCTGGTAGTTAAAAACATTTTGGATAAAATTGGAGGTGCTACCAAATACTAATGTGATTTTTCTTGATATTGTATAATGATGCACCTACATTTGCAAAATTAAAATTTTCATAATTAGCAAATCAAGGTTTTCCAAATAACCAATGCATGATGTTACAGAATTCATTCAAAGTACATGATAGCCAATGGATTTTAACATAATAAATAAACCAGAAGTTTATTGATACAGTTTCAGATCCACATTGCAACCAAATTTTAAGAAACTACTTGAAAAGTCTGAATGTACAACAACAACAATATCAAATGAGAATATCCACAATTATGTAAAAGAATAGAGAAAAAAGAAAAAGATATTTCCAACAGCATATCTACACATCTGGATGAGGTCAAATTATCTTCTCATATTTCAATCAAAACTACATTATCAAAGCATATCAAATCTAGAAACATATATGAGAATCCAAATATCTTTCACTAATCCAGACATTAAGGAGATGTGCAAAAATATGAAAGCATCATTCTTTTAATTATTAATATTTTGTTTTAGAAAATATTTCTTTATTAAAACATTAGTATGTTTTTATTTTTTATTTAAATTTTTAACTTAAAATTTTAATTTAGATTTTAATATTTTAGTAATATTAAAACATTCGATGTTAGTATGAAATGACTTATTTAACTAAATATTTCTTAAAATTTTCTAGTTTTGTGGTTGGATTATCAATAGGTAACTGTCAAAAACAAGAGCTTTTTTGTGATTCTCAGTAATTCTTAAGAACAAAAAAGTGTTTTAGGATTGAATATTTGAGAACTGCCATGAAAAGTGAAAATGCAGGTCGCTTTGTAGTGTCCGACTCTTTGTGACCCCATTGACTGTAGCCTGCCAGGCTCCTCTGTCCATGGAATTCTCCAGGCAAGAAAACTGGAGTGGGTAGTCATTCTCTTCTCCAGGGTATCTTCCCAACTCAGGAATCAAACCCAGGACTCCTGCATTGCAGGCAGATTCTTTACTGACTGAGCCACCAGGGAAGCCCAAGAACTGCCATGGTAGGTGATTAATGCTGTGACTTTTATCAAATTCCATTCTTTCCAAAATATTACTCTTTTGGAATACTAACATTCTAGTTCCAGGGATTTTTAGTTTTAATTTTGAAAATCAGCTTTATTATAATAAAAAAAGAATTTCAAGGGACCTTGGACTGTAATAGTCATTAATAGTCATCGTCCACCCAAAAAAAAGAAGAGAGGAGACTCAATCTTTAATATGATAATGTCTACGCGATTCTTCAACACAGTAAGAACCATGCTAGGAGAAGTTTTTGTAAGATTCACTAAGTTCCATGGCTGTGATACCTCCTGAGAAACATGTATGCAGGATAAGAAGCAATAGTTAAAACCAGACATGGAACAATGGACTGGTTCAAAATTGGGAAAGGAAAGGAGTATGTCAAAGCTGTATATTTTCACCCTGCTTATTTAACTTATATGCAGATTACATCAAATGAAATGTTGGGCTAAATGACTCACAAGAATCAAGACTGCTGGGAGAAATATCAACAACAGCAGATAGCAGATAAAACCGTTTAATGGCAGAGAGAGAAGAGGAATGAAAGAGCCTCTTGTTGAAAGTGAAAGAGGAGAGTGAAAAGGTTGGCTTAAAACTCAGCATTCAGAAAACTAAGATCATGGCCTCCAGTCCCATCACTTCATGGCAAATAGATGGGGAAACAATGGAAACAGTTACAGACTTTATTTTTTGGAGCTCCAAAATCACTGCAGATGGTGACTGCAGCCATGAAATTAAAAGACGCTTGCTCCTTGGAAGAAAAGCTATGACCAACTTAGACAACATATTAAAAAGCAGAGATATTACTTGCCAACAAAGGTCCATCTAGTCAAAGCTGTGGTTTTTCCAGTAGTCATGTATGGATGTGAGAGTTGGACTATACGGAAAACTGAGTGCCAAATAATTGTTGCTTTTGATCTCTGGTGTTGGAGAAGGCTCTTGAGAGTCCTTTGGACTGCAAGGAGAACAAATCAGTCAATTGTAAGGAAATCAGTCCTGAATATTCACTGGAAGGACTGATGTTGAAGCTGAAACTTTAATACTTTGGCCATCTGATGGGAAGAACTGACTCATTGGAAAAGACCCTGAGACTGGGAAAGACTGAGGGCAAGAGGAGAAAGGGGTGACAGAGGATGAGATGGTTGGATGGCATCACTGTCTCAAAGGACAAAGTTTCAGCAAACTCTGGGAGGTGGTGAAGGACAGGAAAGCCCGGCGTGCTGCAGTCCATGGGGTCGCAGACACGATTTAGCGACTGAACAAGAACGACACAGTTCCATTGAGCCAATTAGTTTTAAATACTCGCTTCTTGAAAGACACAGTCTTTGATGAATTCCTAAGGAATGTCATGCTTTATGGGACAATTTAAACCTTAACTGATTCCTAGCATCTTCTCCAAAGTTCATTGGTGGGTGTCCTAGCGAAAAGCCTCAACTAAATCTTAGAGCTCTTTAACTACTTTGTGGGCACTTCTGCTCTTTCAGAGGACAGAAGTTCTACCCTCCAGGCAGTAAGGCTTCATGTGAGATCTTCCAGTTTTGCACACCCAAGCGAGGATGTGTTCGAGGCATAACACAACTTCCTTGAGTTAGTCTACTCATTTGTAAAAACAGTACCAACATCCAAGAAAAGTTTTTAGAATAATAGTGGCCTAGAGAAGTATTCAGTAATTGTTAGCTTTTATTTTAAGAATAGATAAAGGAAAAGTCAACTTGTAAGAATGAACCCAGATTAGAATTATAGAAATGTGCAGATTATCTATAAATATAATGGTCATTATTGGGACATTTACAAGGACTGAATGTGTGATAGGGCTTAGTGATCTGATAGACCTGAAGTTCTAGAAATTAATATATAATGAGAACTTTGTATCTAATCAAGTTGCAAAAACATTTAAAGTTCTAAGTGTAAAGAATGTCTTCATTCTTAGGTAGATTAATTCCAATGTCATTTTTATACCCTTTCAGCTCAGTCGCTCAGTCATGTCCGACTTTTTGCGACCCCACGGACTGCAGTACACCAGGCTTCCCTGTCCATCACCAACTCCCAGAGCTTGCTCAGACTCATGTCCATCGAATTGGTGATTACAAATAAACTGAACAAGTCAAGACAAAGTTAAAAACCAAAGTATTATGATCCTCAACTTTTAAGACTATTAATATATATATATTTTGTATATTTATTTGTAGTATATTTTTAGCCTATATAAAAATTTAATAAAAATTCTCAAAATATTACACATTGTGATAATTTTGTAAATGTTTTCTACCTTTCTATATTTCCACTGTTTGTTTTCCCAAATGACCTCAATTTGTCAATACTAAAGAAAAACATTAAAAAGAAAATCTTTTCCTAGGGAACATTCTTGTTAATATAGCACAATAAAAATGCATATTATGTATCATAGGAATGTGACTTGCTGCTATTAGAAATCACATTAATTTTATTAAGTGACAACAAAAAGAAGCAAATGAATAACTGGTACACAATATTTTTGCCATTTAATCAAATGTTTCAACATTATCAGATAAAATTTGACATAATCTTGACTTTATCACATTTTAGATTCTAATATAATCAGTGCAGCTTTCAGAAGTGAGCAAAAACTGTCTGTCTGTTCCTATACCTTGTACCATATCAATAAGCTGGTTCTGGAGAGAAACTGTTAGATTGGTTTCTCATCTTCTCTTCAGAAGGGAATGATTTTGGTCTGAGCGTTATGTTCCATGACCTTGAATAAATGTTTAATAATTTTTTTCAACATTATTAAAACAACGTCAATTATTGACTGCTGGTTTGGTCTGTAAACATCAACATTATGGTGATGAACTAGTTAAAGTTATGGTTCAGCTTTGCAATAAACCACCAACAGATCAAAAATACACATTTCTGGGAGCTGCTGCATAGTCCACCCTCCTAAAATTCAACAGAGGCCTGACTTGTGGGAGCACAGTATGTTCACATAGAATATTGAATATGCAATGGGACATCCTCTACTTCTAATTTCATAAATAAACATATGAGCCAAACCCTGACCTGCAGATGTCAAGAAAAGGAATACAGAGTGAAAAATTCTTAAAAACCAAAATTCTTATTCTTAAAACTATATATTTTTCTTTTCACAAATACTCTATAGACTCTCTTTACATAAATGTATTTTTTCAAAGAATGTAGTATGTATTGCTACATCAACATCCTAAACATTCTACCAAAACAGTATTAGAACACTATAGTGAAAACATGTTCAAAGTCAAACATCACATTAAATCTATACTGCAAACATTTTTTTTGTTTTTGCTTGCCTGGCATCTCTCTAAAGCACCACTCCCTTCCAATTCTGAATCTGTCTTTCTAGTTTGGTAACTTCATACCTGAATCCAGAGGAAGTGTTGGGAATTCTAGATCCAAGTAGTAGTAACCACAATGAATAATTCAGACTGAGCCAGTCAGAATGAATCCTCATCAAAGGCTGGGGTTATGAAAGAATCTAAAGTAGTAGGATATATTAATACTACGCTGCCCAAGAATAAAGCCCACCGAGAAGCACACAGTGCTGCCCATTGGAGAAACAGAAACTGAATCCTGTATCATTATTTGAAGCCCAAGATCCATCACTAACCACATTCAAATAACCTCTGAAATTTTTTTAGTCATATAAGAAAATAATTCTTTTTTGTTTTAAGGGGCCATGAATTAGTCTCTAAGTAACTTCAGGCTTGCAAAGAAAAACATCTTCATTATTACAATCCATTACTCTAGCAATTCAAAGGAAAAAATCCTTATATTTAATATGGGTGAGATTGTAATAAATCTTATTTCCCCAATACACGAGGGGACTGTAAATCATTGGTTAACTACAAAGTTTTATATGACCTCAAAATATTAAGGTTTTAGGTTTCATTTAACTATAAAACAATAGATAAGTATGTAATTATGGCAATATATCATGTAAAATTTAAATATTATGTAAAAAAGAAAAATTATGAGATAATATTAAGTGAAGGAATTAAAAAAAGCATTATACTTATTATAATAATTGTGCCCAGTCATTTCAGTTGTATCTAACTTTTTGTGACCTCATGGACTATCTATGGCCTGCCAAGCTCCTTTGTCCATGGGATTTCCCAGGCAAGAATATAGGTGTGGGTTGCTATTTCCTCCTTCAAGGGATCTTCCTGATCCAGGGATTGAACCCATGTCTCCTGCATTGGCAGCCGAATTCTTTACCACTGAGCGTTATAATAATTACAGCTATGTAAAGTGGTATGTACATGGAGATAAGCAACTCTCAACCCTGGGTGCATGTCAGAATTTCCTGAGAAATGTTAAAAATGTAAAATATTTTGATGCCTCAGAATTTCTGATTTAATTGGTCTGGGGTAGAGCCTAAATATTGGTATTTTCCTAAAGTTCTGCCCTAGATGATTCTGATGGGCAACCATTACCAGAAACTTTAGGGTAGCAAAAAAGAAAAAAACAATAAGCCCACTCAAAATAAGTCAAGAAATATTTCATTTTTATACGTTCACTTATTCACAAATTGAAATATTCATATACTCATTGGTCCTTCTTTGTGTTGGCATTTCTCATCCATGGTTAAAACAAAGCAGTTCAAGTTTTGATAGTTTTTCTTATGGTTCAAACAAAACAGTAGCTTAATCATGCCCTGGAATAGGACAGAGAAGAAAAGGAGGATTTGAAGGAATCTTTTCAGGTATGAATTCATATATATACCAAAATCTAGAATATCCTATACTCTTATTTTAGTAATTTAATGATTCTGCTATCATATTTGCAACTTAAATTGTTTTCAGTAGGCAATTTATAGTGTGTGTCCTATATACACATGGATTACCTCCTACCTCACTCTTTTGTTGGACCCTTCCCCTCTAAATGTTGGAGAAACCCAGGGTTCAGTCCTCAACTGTACACCCACACCCCCACAAACACACAGCCTAGCTTATCTATGCAAATATGACTGTGGCTGTCAACTGTCTCTAGGCCTGACCTCTTTCCTGAACTGCATATATTCAATTGCCTCCTCAAAATCTCCACTTGAATGTCTAATAAACATCTTAACTTATACCAAAATGAAACTCTTAGTTTTTGCACCCCAAACTGATTCTCTTCCAATGCTCCCCTTCTCAGTTCAGTTCAGCTGCTCAGTCGTGTCCAACTCTTTGCACCTCCATGGACTGCAGCACACCAGGCTTCCCGGTCCATCACCAACTCCCAGAGCTTGCTCAAACTCATGTCCGTTGAATCAGTGATGCAATCCAACAATCTCATCCTCTGTCATGCCTTTCTCATGCCTTCAGTCTTTCCCAGAATCAGGGTCTTTTCCAAGGAGTCAGTTCTTCGCATCAGGTAGTCAAAGTATCGGAGCTTCAGCTTCAGCATCAGTCCTTGCAATGAATATTCAGGACCGATTTTCTTTAGGATTGACTGCATGGATCTCCTTGCAGCCCAAGGGACTCTCAAGAGTCTTCTCAAACACCACAGTTCAAAAGCATAAATTCTTCAGCACTCAGCTTTCTTTATGGTCCAACTCTCACATCCATACATGACTACTGGAAAAATCATAGCTTTGACTAGACAGACCTTTATAATACATTGTCTAGGTTTATCATAGCTTTTCTTCCAAGGAGCAAGCGTCTTTTAATTTCATGGCTGCAGTCACCATCTGCAGTGATTTTGGTTGGTGCTCCCCTTCTCACCACTCATCTAACTATCTGAACCAACCCTCAGATCAACCCCCAGTATTCCTTGATTCTCAGTCTCAAGCCACGTCTAATTCAGCCAGTCCTTTTGGCTATACTTATATCTTGGGCTTGACTCACGTCCTATCAATTTTAATTTATTCTAAGTCATCAGGATCTAATAGCCATTTTGCTTTTATTCTTACCTGAGTAAATTAGGTCAATCATTTCTTTCCCTAGCTTATAAGCTTCTAATAGCTTTCTATCACAAAATAAAACTCATGTCTTTACCCCTGTTAACCAGGCTTTGAGTGATCTGGGATCTAACTCCCTGACTTCCTTTCTCTTGCTCTCTCATGACTCACTGAGCCCCAGGCTCACAAGCTGCTTATTGTTCCTCACAGGTATAAAACCTGTCCTAACCCTAGGGCTTTTCTCTGGATTCTCCTTTCCTGAGTTTCTTTGACCCCAGGTCTCTGCATAATTCATCCCTTTGTACTTCCCTCCAGAGTCTGTCAAAGTTCACCTCCTCAGAAAGGCCTTTCCTGAAAACCTATCCAAAAGATTCCTCACCATCCACATTGCTCTCTATCCCTTTAATTTTCCTTCATAGCACTTCTCACTATCTGAAGTTATACATGTATCTGCTATTGTCTGTGCTCCATAGTCTCCATGAAATCAGGAACTGTAAGAGTTTTACTCACTGCTATATCCCCAAACTTTAAAACAGACCCTGGCAAATAGTAGGCAGTCAATAAATGTCTGTGGAACTACTGAATCAATCAATGGGGAAACAGTATATCAGTGAAATACATATATCTGTATCTTTAGAGCAGTTTTAGGTTCACAACGATATTGAGGAAAAGATATAGAGATTTCCCACATACCCCCACCCCCTACTAACACACAGTTTTCCCCACTAAAGTCCACAGTATGTATTAGGGTTCAAGCTTGGTTTTATATGTTTTATGGTAGGGCTGCTGCTGCTGCTAAGTCACTTCAGTCATGTCTGACTCTGTGCGACCCCATAGACTGCAGCCCACCAGGCTCCCCCATCCCCAGGATTCTCCAGGCAAGAATACTGGAGTGGGTTGCCATTCCTTCTCCAATGCATGAAAGCAAAAAGTGAAAGGGAAGTCACTCAGTCATGTCTGACTCTTAGTAACCTCATGGACTACAGCCCACCAGGCTCCTCAATCCATGGGATTTTCCAGGCAAGAGTACTAGGAAGGATTAATTTGGTGGTATTCTTTGGCCAGCTTGAAAGCAATCTTCCTCAACTCTCACTACCATTTCTCCTAATTTTGGCGACTCAATCACTAGTTCAAGCCACTTTAATAGTTTTCTAATTTACCTTCCTGCCTCTATTGTGACCTCCTGGAACCCATTGTCCACAATGAAAAGTATACATATGATTGCCATCCCTAAATAAAATCTTTCCCAAGTCCCCAGAGCCACACGACACTGTTATTTGTACTCTCCTGCCCTGCTGGAGACATAGATCTGCTAAGTCTTCTGTGACTGAAGAGGGCATACATATGGTTTAGGTGCCCTCCTTTACATTCTCTGTCACAGCATTTATTGTACCTCCCAGAGAATAATATAAGAGAATTCAAAAGAAACTTAAGACACAGAAGGTTATTCAAGATTGTTGCAATCTTGGTTAAGAGCAGTACTGCAATACTGGTTAAGAGCACAGACCACAGAATTAGATTGTTTCTGTTTTAGAACTAGACTATTTGGGTCAAAATCCTGTATGCCTCTTACTATTTGTATGATCTTGACAAGTAATTTAACCTTTTGGTTTTCAGTTTCCTTATCTGTAAAATGAAGATTATTATAAAATAATATAATTTTAGATCTCATAAACTTACGATTAAAAGACTTGATAAATGTGAAATATTCAGAACAACTCTTGACCCACTGAGACTATATATGTTAGTGGTTATTTTATATTATTACTGATATAATAATATAGGGAAAAGCCTCAGCCTTCCATTTATTTCTGTGTTTTGACAGAGTTATCCAATAAATTTTCAGTTAAGTTTGCATTCCTCTTCAATGTTTCCTACATAAGTCTGAGTTTCAAATGCTTCTTTTACTCTTGCATTGGATGGTTATGGAAGTAAGAGCAACAAACAAGGAAATTATGTTATTTAACCTGGAAAAGGTCAGTTTTCATTCCAAACCCTAAGAAAGGCAATGCCAAAGAATGCTCAAACTACCGCACAATTGCACTCATCTCACACACTAGCAAAGGAATGCTCAAAATTCTCCAAGCCAGGCTTCAGCAATACGTGAACTGTGAACTTCCAGATGTTCAAGCTGGTCTTAGAAAAGGCAAAGGAACCAAAGATCAAATTGCCAGCATCTGTTGGATCACTGAAAAAGCAAGAGAGTTCCAGAAAAATATCTATTTTTACTTTATTGACTATGCTAAAGCCTTTGACTGTGTGGATCACAACAAACTGTGGAAGATTCTGAAAGAAATTGGAATACCAGACCACCTGACCTGCATTGTGAGAAACCTGTATGCAGGTCAAGAAGCAACAGTTAGAACTGGACATGGAACAACAGACTGGTTCCAAATAGGAAAAGGAGTACATCAAGGCAATGTATTGTTACCCTGCTTACTTAACTTATATGCAGAGTACATCATGAGAAACTCTAGGCTGGAAGAAGCAGAAGCTGGAATCAAGATTGCCAGGAGAAATATTAATAACCTCAGATATGCAGATGACTCCACCCTTATGGCAGAAAGTGAAGAGCAACTAAAGAGCCTCTTGATGAAAGTAAAAGAGGAGAGTGAAAAAGTTGGCTTAAAGCACAACATTCAGAAAACTAAGATCATGGCATCCAGTCCCATCACTTCATGGCAAATAGGTGGGGAAACAGTGGAAACAGTGGCTGACTTTATTTTTCTGGGCTCCAAAATCACTGTAGATGGTGATTGCAGCCATGAAATTAAAAGACACTTACTCCTTGGAAGGAAAGTTATGACCAACCGAGACAGCATATTAAAAACCAGAGACATTACTTTGCCAACAAAGGTCCATCTAGTCAAGGCTATGGTTTTTCCAGTAGTCATATATGGATGTGAGAGTTGGTCTATAAAGAAAGCTGAGCGCCAAAGAATTAATGCTTTTGAACTGTGGTGTTGCAGAAGACTCTTGAGAGCCCCTCAGACAGCAAGGAGATCCAACCAGTCCATCCTAAAGGACATCAGTCCCGGGTGTTCATTGGAAGGAATGATGTTGAAGCTGAAACTCCAATACTTTGGCCGCCTGATGCGAAGGGCTGACTCATTTGAAAAGACCCTAATGCTGGGAAAGATTGAGGGCAGGAGGAGAAGGGGACAACAGAGGATGAGATGGTTGGATGGCATCACTGACTCAATGGACATGAGTTTGGGTAAATTCCAGGAGTTGGTGATGGACAGGGAGGACTGGTGTGCTGCGGTTCATGGGGTCACAAAGAGTCGGACATGACTGAGCAACTGATCTAATCTGAACTTTGGAAATTCCAGTTTTAATTGTGACTCATTTGTTTTCTGGTCCTAAATTGTGCATGAATGCTAAATCACTTCAGTCGCGTCCAACTCTTTGTGACCCTATGGGCTGTAGCCCACCAGGCTCCTCTATACATGGAATTTCTCAAGCAAGAATACTGGAATAGGTTGAGGAGGCTCCAGGGGATCTTCCTGACCCAAGGATCAAACCTGTGTCTTCTGTATTGGCAGGGGGATTCTTTACCACTGAGCACCAGGGAAGCCCATTAATTTGTTAGGGCTGCTGTAATTTAGTATCTGTGGTTCACACAAGAGAACTTATTTTCTGACAATTCTAGAGGCTAGAATTCTGAGATCATGAGTTGGTTTCTTCTGAGACCTCTCTTCTTGGCTTGTAGATGGCTATCTTTTTTCTGCGTCTTCACATGGTTTTCCTTCTGAACCTGTGTGTCTGAATTTCCTCTTATAATAATATTGGAGAAGGCAATTGCACCCCAATCCAGTACTCTCGCCTGGAAAATCCCATGGATGGAGGAGCCTGGTGGGCTACAGTCCATGGGGTCGCTAAGAGTCGGACACAACTGAGGGACTTCACTTTCACTTTTCACTTTCATGCATTGGAGAAGGAAATGGCAACCCACTCCAATGTTCTTGCCTGGAGAATCCCAGGGACGGGGGAGCCTGGTGGGCTGCTGTCTGTGGGGTTGCACAGAGTCAGACATGACTGAGGTGACTTAGCAGCAGCAGCAGCAGCATAATAATATCAGTCAAATTACGTTAAGCCCCACCCAAATGACCTCATTTTAACTTAATTACCTTTTTAAAGACCTTATCTTCAAATAAAGTAACATTGTGAGGTACTGGGAGTTAAGACTTAAACATGTGAATTTGTGGGAACACAGTTCAGCCTCTAACAATGCCACATCACTAATTTCTAACTATTTTTCTGTAGAGCTGACATAAATTATTGATACCTAAATATATGAACCCTATTATAATTATGAGTCATAGTCTAATGAATCAGCAATTTTGGAAAAAGACAATTATTTATACCTAAATCTGTGTTAAAGAGGTCTTCCTCAAGTTAAATATAGCAGAATCCCAAGTTATAGCTTAACTATGATGATAAAAAATAGAATAAATAAGTGAGTGAATCCTTTATAATGATCTTCCTATTCCACATAGAGAAATGTTATTTCTTTTAAAAAGAGTTCATTTGAAAGCTCTCAGTGAAGATGTGGCCAAATGCCAAAACACAAACAAAAAATTAGAGTAAAATGAATATTTTATTTTAAAAGTTCTTTTAAATGGCAGTAACTTCAAATTAATAAAATTTGAAAATGCAGTACAAAAATTTGATGGTCCTAAGGACATCAATTCAAATTTAAGGTATTCGTTAGTTTAATAAAATTTCAGTTTTTGTAAAAAATTAACATCATTATTTTATAAACCCTAAATCAGGATTTTCCTCTTGCTATTATCATCTACCAAACTGCAGGTGGACTGGTCCTTGAATCTATTTCCATATCAGTGCACACCTGGGAAATAATAGAACACAAGTAACTATTAAAATGTTAAGGGTTATATATTTTACTTCTAGATTCCAACCAAATTATTTATTTTACTATATAATTTTTTAATGTAAATGTTTGGAGGAAAAAAATAATGAATCAAAGAAGGTATTATAAACTTTGGAACAGGATTTATCCAGGGTTAAATGAATTTGTTTAGGAGCTATATACTCAATAAGTTATTGGGTAGGAAATCAATTTAAAATAAAAACAGACTGAAGTACCACCTGCTTTGCTAATATATCATTTGTCCTATAACATTAAAGGACAAAGATCATCTGTTATGCATTTTCTTGTTTTAGTGATTAATAAAAGATATAAAAATGAGATTTTCCTAACCACTTTACTCTCTGCCACTACAAAAAATTAATTGATAAAAGTCCATAATTTTTAAAGCAGAGTGGCTCTGATATGATGCAAAGTTTTAAGAACAAAAATTTCTGAACAAAACTTTCAAATGTAAGAATTACTGAGGTACAGTTTAATCTGTTTGCAGCTAATAGCCAAAGAGATGAATTCTGAAGGCCCAGGCCTGAGTTATTCATAAAATGCCTTGTTTAATGTTTCTTTAATGAAATCAAATTGTTAAGATAATGAAAATAAAGAGAAAGGTCAAGTCACGGAGGATAAGCCACTTAACCTTATATCTTATTACATATAACAGCACAGAGTAGAAACCAATCTTCATAAATTGAATTTATTTCATATGCCTAATGCTTATGAATAAATCATCTTCAGTTAATTAAATAATGTGTGCTGCTTTTCTAAAAACCCTACTATCAGTTGTTGGGGTCAGTTTGTTTTTTCCAGATTTGATATATATCTGCTGGGGCACTCCCTGTGGAGTCCAAGCGGTGTGCTGTACACACCAGATATTAAGTGAATAAGAGAAGTTGAGAAACGATGGGAGAGGGAGAAACTAATTAAGACGCTATCAGTAAAACAGCTCAAGATGATACTCTCAACTCTGTAAACTAGGCTAAAATGACATTTCATTTCTCACAAAAGAAATCAACAGGTTATGTCACTGTGCTGTATAACTCCCTCCCACACATTCCATTTTTCCAGAAATCTAATTCAGATGCTGTACTTGTGGGTGAGTGGACACATATGCTCATAAACACTCAATAAAAAGCCCCATTTATTTGTCTTTTGCTCCAGATTTTTTTTCTATTTCTGAAATACAATTCTCCCCAAGTTTTCAAATTCTAAAATATATTTGAAAAAAGGGAACACAGAGCAGTATTTCCCATTGTCTTTCAACATCATGCTTTGGCACATTTAAAGAGCATCCTTATCCTTATGGAATTTTGCTGATTTTCACCTAAGAAGTACATAATGAATTTGAGGCTTTCTTTTATTCAAGACTCATTCCTTATTCATCTGAAGCCAGATGAGGATGGTTCAAGCCTATTTTTGGTTTAACTAAAGTAAATCAAAAGGAAAAGGTAAGCGTTTATTTTTTTGATATAAAACTTATCCCACTTATTGTTTTCTACACAATAGGACCTTTCAAGTTATACTGCTCTATTCCTTTTTTTCTCTACTAAAGACAATCCATCAGAAGGCAGATGAAAGAATAAGGACTAATCTTGAATATACTCTGCTTTGTAAAGAAAACAAAGCAGTCATTCCTCAAACATTCATAAGATAATTAGGACTGGTAAATAATTACATATGGTACATTAATGTATTGCAACCCTTCAGTGGGGAATCCTGTTCAGATTTTTTTTAAAGAAAGATTCTCCTGTGTATAGTCAATTAAAGAAATAGCCCCCACTATTCCTTTTCAGACTTGTTTTTTAAAACTTCTAAAAACAATTATACTTAGGCAAAAAAGAAAAAAAAAAAAAGACTAAGTAAATATAGTCAGTTGCATTCCCTGTATTGGAGACTGCAACATTCATCTATCTCATTGTCATATTTTAGGTGTCTACCATTTGCACAACAATCTTTCAAAATTACCTGACTTTGACACCAATTATTTAAAAATCTGAAATGCTTGAATGAATTGAATTCTTAAGATTAATATTTTATAAGTTACTTCTTGTTACTCTTTCCAGTCTAAAGCATAGCTGACTGATGCTCTGCTCTAATTAAAACACTCCACATAGTTTGACTCAACGGAGGAAAAAAATGAAAAGCTTCCTTCAATAAAATGTCTCAGTCACATTTACCAAGGTATTGAATTAAAAAAAAAAAAAGACATATTTTTTGACTCTAGCTAAGGAAGCACTTTTGTTAATAATGGTTAAGCACTCAAATTTTCATTTCATAGAAGTTTGTGCTTTTACCATTTATAATCAGAAACTTCTGCACTGAAATAATTGTTGCAAACTAACAGCAACCTCCCTAATTATACAGCAAAATAAATTCTAAAAAATATAAAGCCCTGCTAATAAATGCAAAAGATGTCTCTAAGCAGTGAAGCAACTTTAAACAAAGAGCCAGTCTAGGGGCACCTTGCCTGAGTGAATATGAGACAGACATTATTATTCAATGAGAAAGGGACACCAATGGACAATCTAACAAACTAATGAGGGAATAAAGGCATATCAGATTAATGTGTCTGCTAGTGAGTAAACAAACACAATTTGCTGAGCAATGTTTATTAGACTGCATTCTCCTTTCTCTCCTTCACAGCCATATGACAATAGGTGATTGTTTTGTATTTGCAAAGCAGACATAATTTCTGGGAAAATATTCTAGCCACAATTTTAACCACGGTTATTTGAATAAGAGTTCTATGAGTGTGGAAAAGTTTCTTGGAAAAAAATAATTAGACAGTTGCCTTCCTGCACAAGTGAGGTGTATGCTTCAGAAGCTATGTTAAAGTTCAAATTATTCACTTATAAATTAGTGTATAAGTAAAATTTACTGATTCACCATTTTTTTTTTTTTTTTGCTATTACCCCAAAATGGTGGAAGGATTTTGCAAAAGGGTTTGTTTGGTTTAGTGTGTGACAAGCTAGATTTTAAATGGAAATGAACAGATTGCAGGAGTCAACAAGAAAATGTAAATCGCCTCACTAAATGTAATCTGTAAAGTTGTCTCTGGGTATATCCTAGGGGGACAGGCTCCATGACCCCCTTGAATACAAAATCCTTGAATACCCAAGTCTTATACATAAAATGGTGTGGTATTTGCATATGCTTGATGCATATCCTCCTGGACACAGATGACTCTTGAATAACACAGGTTTGAATTACAGCAGGTCCACTTATGGAGAAGGCAATGATACCCCACTCCAGTACTCTTGCCTGGAAAATCCCATGGATGGAGGAGCCTGGTAGGCTGCAGTCCATGGGGTCGCTAAGAGTTGGACACTACTGAGGGACTTCACTTTCACTTTTCACTTTCATGCATTGGAGAAGGAAATGGCAACCCACTCCAGTGTTGTTGCCTGGAGAATCCCAGGGATGGGGGAGCCTGGTGGGCTGCGGTCTATGGGGTCGCACAGAGTCGGACTTGACTGAAGTGACTTAGCAGCAGCAGCAGCAGCAGCAGCAGCAGCAGATCCACTTATACACAGATTTTTTTCAACAGCAAATACTGCAGCACTAAATGATCCTTGGTTGAATCAAAGGATGTAGAACCAAGGATGCGGAGAAATCATCTTTATGGAGGGCCAACGATAAATTATATGCAAATTTTCAACAGTGCCCCCAACTCTCATGTTGTTCAAGGGCCAATAGTACTTTAAATTATCTCTATCTAGATTTCTTACCGGCTTCCTTGGTGGCTCAGACGGTAAAAGTTCAACCTGCAATGCAGGAGACCTGGGTTTGATCCCTGGGTTGGGAAAGATCCCCTGGAGGAGGGCATGGCAACCCATGCCAGTATTCTTGCCTGGAGAATCCCCATGGACAGAGGAGTCTAGCGGGCTACAGTCCATGGGGTCGCAAAGAGTCAGACATGGCTGAGCAACGAAGTACAACAGCACAGATTACTTATAAGACCTGCTGCTGCTGCTGCTAAGTCGCTTCAGTCGTGTCCAACTCTGTGCGACCCCATAGACGGCAGCCCACCAGGCTCCACCGTCCCTGGGATTCTCCAGGCAAGAACACTGGAGTGGGTTGCCTTTCCTTCTCCAATGTAAATGCTATGTAAACAGTTTCTAACACAGCAAATTCAAATTTTGTTTTGGAACTTTCTAGAATTAAAAACAAATTTTTCTGTGTCTGTGCTCCTTGCCCCTCTGCTTACACTTGGTTTTACAAATGAGCAGAACAAAGTGCTTTGCCCTTAGAACATATTGAAGAAGAAACTGTAGAGTTGTAGTTGTAGTAGGGTAGTTTCATTTGAGAAATTAGACTTGAGATGAATCTATATACTTATAATGTTTGAGTTGTTTTCATGCTGAACATTTATTACTCTTATTATTTAAAAAAAAAAAAACCTAGATAATAAAATCATGAAGAATTGCTAGTTCTTATATCCAAGGCAGAGACTCAGAAACAGCACTCACAACTGCCTCTAATGATCTACAGACATTGAATTAGAATTTTTAAAATAATGATTATGATGGTCACAGGATGAAAAAAAAGGACAAAATACCATTAGATTAACAGAATGGGAAAATCACAAGTACAATAATCACAACATACCAACTATTCAGTGTTAGACTGTAAAAGAATCCTTTTTTGTGTCCTTCAGTGGTAACAACCTGAGTCACAGTTGTATTCTTTACAGACAAACATTTAAAGGCATTTCAGGAGCAGCAGTATAGGAGGCACATAAGAGTAAGAATATGATCTTTGAAGACAGAGCAGACACATTAGAAAACTCAATGTCTTTTTATCTGATTATTGTTGCTGTGACAGCCCCATAAATTACTTAACTTCTCTGAGTTTGTGAAAGAAAGAATGTGATGGACATGTAGGATTATTCTGAGGTGTATATGAAATTATGTATGCAAATTACATGGCACAAGAAGAGAAAGTGTTAGTGGCTCAGAGTTGTGTCTAACTCTTTGTGACACCATGGACTGTAGCCCACCAGGCTCCTCTGTCCATGAAATTCTTCAGGCAAGAATACTGGAGTGGGTTGCCATTCCCTTCTCCAGGGGATCTTCCCAACCCAGGGATCAAACTTAGGTTTCCTGCATTGCAGGTAGATTCTTTACTGTCTGAGCCACCAGGGAAGCCCTAAATAAACTACTGCAATTTATCACTGCAGTTAATAATTTGAGGTAGCTGTGAATCAGTCAGAAATACAGCAGAAGCATGGGGAGCCACCCAGAATTTAATAACATAAAAACTAACATTTCTCCCAACAAAAAACTGAGAATATATGTTAGGAGGCATGAACACAGATTTACATAACTCATTAAAAATATATATATATGCCTATAATGTCAAGAGTGATTTAATTTAACCACAAACATTCACATTAACTAGATTCTGAATATTGAAACCATCAAAATCTTTTTAAATGTACCTTCAAATTGAATGCAAAATTAATTTTTAAGTATTCTCTCAAAAAGCAAACTTTTTTTTCATGGGAATATAAGGAGGTATATGGATCAGGCAATAAAAATTAAGCTATTATGGAAAAGTTGTTTTTAAATATAATTTTCTCTATTACAAAAACATTTAAAATTTAGATTCTAAATTTTAGAGTTTATGTAAATTAATGAAAACTACTAAATTATGTTTTTAGTAATGCACAATATCCTATCTCCAGCTTTAAAAGAACTATAAATTTTCATTGTTATTTATTATCATTATATCTATTTCCACATGGATACATACAGTGTACCTAAATGACTTAACTGTATCTGAAAGGCTTTTTGGCCTACACTTTAGTTATAAATCGGATGTATAATATGTCATTCTTTCATTGAAATTCCAATTTTTTGAGTTCCTATTATTTCCTCAAATGTTTATTTTATTAAAAGGGGAAAAAGTATATTGACTTAATTCAACTGGCATTGAACTGTGGCATATTTAGTTGATATTCAAACTCTTAAAACATATTCTAAAATTTAGTTTTCAAATCACTCTAATATTCATAAAATGGAAAATGATTTTGAGTGACACTGAATTTCTAAGTGCTGACATTCATTTCTCAAGGAGAACTGAAGAATCCAGTATAGTCAAAATGAATCATTAGGAATTAGACACATTTTCAAACTTCTTAATTTAAAAGAGATGCCAGGTTTTCAATTTTACTATCTTGTTTCCATTATTGAAAAAATAATTAAATCCCATCCTAAGTCCAAATTCTTTACTTCAAAAAATTTCTGTGTGCTTTCTGACCTCTGGAGTCACTATTTTATCTTGAGAAGTTGTTTGCACATGAATCAAAGATGATAGGGAAAAGATACAAAGTCATAAAATTCAATTATGTGTTGCACTGTATACACCCCAGATGCTCAAAGTGAGGTCCATGGACAGCAGCATCTGCCTTATCGCCGAGTTTGTCAGAATCTCAGACCTACTCAGTAAGAACCTGCATTTTAGTAACATCTGAGGGAGAAGGCAATGGCAACCCACTCCAGTACGCTTGCCTGGAAAATCCCATGGATGGAGAAGCCTGGTAGGCTGCCGTCCATGGGGTCGCACAGAGTCAGACACGACTGAAGCAACTTAGCAGCAGCAGCAGCATCTGCGTATTAAATTGAGCTGTGATGGTAAAACAATCTAGTACACTGATATTAGAAACAATTGATTCTTAGGTCTTATTAATAATGAAATTAAGCTGACTCAGTGATGAAGTTACTCTACATACATACTTAAAACTAGGAATTCAGAGCTGAAAGTTGCTTTAGACCTGTAATTTCCCATAAACCTCCACTTCTAGAAGTAGGTAGGAGGAAATAAAAATCTGTTCAAGATGTTTCACTCTTAATTTAAGCTATCTCCTCTCTTTCATCCAACTTTTACTTTTTATTTTTTGAGCCCAAGCAACCAGTTTCAGAAATCTGAGTCAATTACATTAGAAAACAGTTTTCTACCTAAGTGGGATTATTGAAGGCATTAAACTCTTAAGTAAGAAAGAGGTGACACTTTTACTTGGCTTTGTTTCATGTGGGAAGTAACAACTTTGTGCTATTTCTCACAACACAATACAGGTATATTAAGTAAACTTTTTCATATAATAGTAAGAATGCTACATTTAGGAACAAAATAAAACAATTGTTTTCAAGATGAAAGCAGTCATCCAAAGTCCTCAAGAAAATAGTATTGAGTTTTTGTCTCCTTTTAAAGAATAGATGATTACTTAAAGTTCTAGAGAATCAGAAACAGTTCAAACTGAGCTCCACACGAAGTAGGAAATAAGGCTCATCATGTCCTACCCAAGAGAATCCGAACAGCTGTTCTTTAATCTGGGAGACTGATAATGACTGTGGCAAGTCAGAGTGTCTAAGATTTAACTATGTTGGAGTTTAAACATTTTTTGTACCTATCTGACAAAATGGGAGGAAGAAGAGATTAACTACAGGTAAGTGGAGACAATGTTCCCCCATCCTTTATGTGCTACCATTGATTCAGTAGTAGTTAATTTGTGTGTGGGGGGGGGGGGGTGTGGGGGTATGAAATAAGTGTCCAAAACATGCTCTCATCCCTTTAGAGGCCCTTCATCACAATGTTGTTGTTGAGTCAATAAGTCCAACTTTTTGTGACCTGGACTGCAACATGCCAGGCTTCCCTATCCTTCACTGTGTCCCAGAGTTTGCTCAAATTCATGTTCATTGATTTGGTGATGCTATCTAACTATCTCATCCTCTGCCGCCCCCTTCTCCTACTGCTTTCCGTCTTTCCCAGCATCAGGGTCTTTTCCAGGGTCATCACAATGGAATTAAGCAAATCATCCCTCCAATATCCACAAGATTCATCCGCTGATGCTAAGACACCATCTGGAAATTTTGCCTCTTCTTCATTTCTAGTTCTTCTTTAGTGCTAACCCTCAGGTTATCAAAATAGTTTTCTTACAAGACTCAATTTAAAATGAAGGCAATAAAATAAGGATTTTGAACTTTTCAGAGGAAGTCATAGTACAATTCAGATTATATCAGTTTCATCCATGCCTAATTTTTCCCACATTATCTCTTAAAGTACAATTACATGATTTGTGCTGAGTGGTCTGGGTTTTTCACATAATCATTCAAGAATGCAAAGTAGATTAATTAAATTTGGGGAAAATCTATCTTTATCACCAAATAAAAGGAGATGAATATATTTTCTCTAATTTACAGAATTAGAGAAATTAATGGATTTGTGGATATATGGATAAAGCACGCATGCTTCTGAAAGAAAAGTGAATTATCAGCAAAGAATGCACAGCGCATTATCTCCATTAACTGTCTTCCAGTACATATTTTCACTCTTTACTCTCAATGAAAATGCTTCATTTTTTGTTAGCTCCACAACTAGTCATCTAACAGGGAGCTTCTACAGAGAGAAGTGTTTTTGTAATCAAAGATCTTTGTCCTAAGAGCCCCCTATTATCAGGAAGACAATATTAGTGAGTATTAGAATTGCCTTTTGAAATGATATTGAGATTCAAATGTTACTTTTATATGCAGACCAGATCCCCATACACAATATAGAATACTTGGCAGTTCAGAATTGAGACTGCAGATGTCACAAACATGGGCTGATTGTGAAATAAGAAATTACAATATAAACAAAAGTCAGATGAAATATTATCCAGTTAATTCTTTACTCCTAGAGTTGTTCTTAGAATCAATTGTGATCTTAAGCAAGCATCCTCTCTTCAAGGGGTGTCCCAAAGACAGTCTGCAGTGAAGGTTCTATTGAACTGGGAGATGGCAACCTGGTTTTATGTCCATCGTAGGCATTAGCTAACTTGGTTGGGCAAGTCACATTTCTGGGTTCTAGCATTACCAGTTTTAACTTGAAGTTATTGACTAATGTCAGTGATTCTCAAGTTGAAGACCTGGGAATTTGTTAGAAATATTGCTTCCCAGGCCCCACCCTGTACTTACTGAATTAGAACAGCTGGGCTTCAGCAATATGTATTTTAACAAGCCTTCCAGATGATTTTGATGCACTCTCAAGATGGATTATGTGATCTCTTAAGTTTATTCTAGTTGTAATTAGCAAGTGGAACCACCTGTTTATCAACTTAAACCAAATATTTAACAAGTCAAGGATCATGTCTTACTGAGTCCCAGCACCTAGAATATTTCAATAAACGAATGAATGATTAGGAATATCAGTTCCATCTTAGAGTAGTCTCTTCTCCACAAATTCTAATTCCAATTTATCTATGACTATTTTACACTGAATGCCACCCTTTTCTCATTGTCACCCTGTTATTACTGTCATTGTGTACATGTCTTATCTTTCCAACAAAACAGGCATTATCCATGAGTTTTCCTTCCTATATTGCATAGAACTGTGCTTCTCAAACTTTACCATGGATAAAAGCATGTGGAATGTACATTAAAACACATTGTTCAGCCCCACCCTTAGAGTTCTGATAGAGGAGATCTGAGTTGGGATCTGAGAATCTGCATTTTTAACAAGGTAATGCTGATGTTACTGGTTTGGGGCCCTTACTTTGAAAACCACTGCTGCTGCTGCAGCTAAGTTGCTTCAGTCGTGTCTGACTCTGTGAGACCCCATAGACGGCAGCCCACCAGGCTCCCCTATCCCCGGGATTCTTCAGGCAAGAACACTGGAGTGGGTTGCCATTTCTTTTTCCAATGCATGAAAGTGAAAAGTGAAAGGGAAGTCGCTCAGTCGTGTCCGACTCTAGTGACCCCATGGACTGCAACCTACCAGCCTCCTCCATCCATGGGATTTTCCAGGCAAGAGTACTGGAGTGGGGTGCCATTGCCTTCTCCTACCACAGAGCAAATCCTACTGGGCATATGGATGCCTGCTTGTGGAGCTAATGTAAAGCTTATAGTGTTTGCAGAGCATAAGAAATTGAATTAGATAAATTATAAGATTCTTAAAAATATAACAAGTTTGAAACAAGGATAGAGTAGATACACTTACATATTTACAACATATATAATATTTGGTGGCTCAGTGGTAAAGAATCTGCTTGCCAGTGCAAGAGATGCAGGAGATGCAGGTTCAATCCCTTGGTTGGGAAGATCCCCTGCAGAAGGAAATGGCAACCCACTCCAGGACTCGTGCCTGTAAAATCCCATGGACAGAGGAGCGCTGGCTATAGTCCATAGGGTTGCAAAGAGTCAGACTCGACTGAGTGACAGCATGCTCGCGTGCTTACAGCCTATTTTTCTAAATAGGAACATTTATTACTAACAGTCTTTGCTAGGCACAATACAATTTATCCTTTTCTTATCACAAACTTCTTAAAAATCTTAATGATAATAAATTATATTTTTGGAAAATAGTATAATATGAAAAACTAGTTTCCATCTTTCTAGATTCTCTCTCAAACAATTTTATGAGTTTCTTGCAAAGTTAAAAGTATTGCTTAGAAAGCAATTCTAACTTAGGACTGGTTATTCAAAAATACTTTAAGTCCTGGTAGACCCCTGAGTTACAGCAAATAAGCTGGAAAGACAGAGATAAGCAGTCAAATCAAAGTAGGAACAATCTAGACAAACAGGACTCAGGTCAGCACTACTAAATTTAATGAGTCTGCCATTGGAAGAAACAGAATTCCAGGTGTTCAAATTTTAAAAAATTAAGAAACAAATGCTTAACATAAAAATCCAGTGTGATAATATAAATTCAAATTGTTAGCTAGAGGTTGTACTATAAAATAATTTATCTGTTTTTGAAGTATTCAAAAGTATTCAAAATGGGCCCTCAAAAGAGGGCCCATTAAATTAAAATGTAACTTAAATATGATTTAATTTTCATACACAGTTTTTCCCTGAATCATATCCATTGCATAGATCAAGGCATACCTACATTTGGAAAACAATCCAGAGCAATGCAAAGGTTTATAACACAATATACTGATTTCCTAAAAGTTTTAGAACTTTTAACTTTGTTTCTGATAACTGTACAGAAAAATTAAGTCCCATTAGTACTATATAGTAGCATTGCCATTCCAAGCTATACATTTTAAGAACTGATGAATAAAAGAACAGGCCACAAATTTCATTCTATAATATTTGCCTGCCACTGATGCAGGACTTTGAAATATTCCAACTTTTCTAGTAATTGTAACCTATTTTTAGCACTGCAGTTAAATGTACTTCCTTTCCCCTTGTGACTGATTGTTCATTCATTGATTCAACTAATACTGAGTGTTGATTCATGACACATTGTTCTTGGTACTGAGGATAAAAGGATGAGCCCTTGCCCGTATAGACTTAACTTCTAGTGGAGGAAATCAATAATAAAATTCAATGTAAGAAAATATTAAATATATTGAAGGCACAGATGGTATCTTATTCTCAGTACAGTGCTTATTTGGTGCTCAATATTTAATTGACTACATAAATGCATTCTTCACAGTTTGCAGATGGCTATGTCCTTAAAATAAAATAAGGATATATCATCTTCTAAAACAGTATTCTAATCAAATAAGTTAAACAATGTTCTAATAATTATTTTTGGAGATTCTAATTCAAGATCTATAATGTCAGTTAAGAAACTTCATTTATGTATACTATATATCATGAATTTAAATGTTCAATTTAATGTTTTTTTTCCAAAACAATAAACAATATATTAAGACTGAAATCTTAAGTAAATCCTTTTTATATTACTTAGCAAACCTCCTGTTCTCAATCTGCAGGTTTTACAAATACAGCATTACTCCCCACCTTCCTCTACCTTCTATTCCTGGAATCCAAACACTTAATCTAAGGAAAGATGAAAGTTAATGAGAGTTATATTGCATATATTATCCATGGCATGAAGCAGGGAGTTATATAAGAGAGTAAATTATGGTTGCTATGGGAACTATAATTTAGTATTTGAGGCTTTAACTCTAGTCAGGTTAACTATAGTATTTTTAAGAATAATACCAAGAGAAAAATACTCCAAAAGGTAAATTTTTTAAACAGCAAATTATAGAGATTTCATTTTTACTCTAAAATGAACATAAAGAATAGCCAAGAAAATACCTATTTCACAAACTTGATTAAGGGAATGAAGTTCCAATGGCATTGATACTGACAGCAATTATAAGATTCACTCACTTCTCTACAATAGTCATTATTATTTATGATTAAATGTTTTATTGCTTGATGAAACCCACTCTATACAAAGATTGTATTCTGATACTAAAAATGAAAAAAAAAAAAAAACCAGTACAATTATAAGAGGAAAATGGAGCATTAAAAATACAGGAAATTTAGATATATCACATGTTTTCTCTATCTTAATTGTGATCACATGACCAATTTAATCATATGTCTCCATTTTTTACTTAATACAAAGGTTCTACAGAGAATAAAATATCTCTATGAACACCATCCATCCTAATACAAGACTGTTCTCAAGTTTAAGAAGCAATTTGTTTAATTTCTGGTATGTAATACTTTAAAGTCCATTTTGAATTCACTGTATACAACAAAATCTGTTTGCATTCTTGGGCAAATAAAAGACTGTGTTCTCAATAGTCGAAGTGAGCCAGGCTTGGGAAGTAAGATTATTTAGGTGGTCTGAAATTTTTTTAACATGAAAATTGGTGATTCTCACTAAATAAGACTGTTATCATTCTGATAATTTTCATAACATAATCTTTAAAACTACATGTTAAAAATGACTAAACCAAAATACTTTCTAGGAAATGAACTCTTTGTATATTTACTTCTGATGTGTATTTACTTTGCACATTCTCCAAAACTGTTAACACCAAGAAAGCACACTAGTCCCACTGTGCATATATTTTTGATATTTCCCTATAGGCTAACAGAAATCAATTATATTATGTGCAATTAAGTGGGTAAATATTTTTGCCAAATCACCACCATCATGATAAATCCAAACAACTATTGTATGACTTTTGGATAACTCACATAGATGCATTTTTTTCTATTCATGAAGTGCTACTCTTCTGAGGAAAGAGTTAAAAAGGGAAATTGTTAGTAATTTTGCTAAAAAATATAAGCTAGAGAGCTTTCACCATAGTACTTTAAAAAAAGATTACTTTTTTTCCCCAAATAATAGTCAAATGGTAATTAACCAAAGAAAAAGGTGAATTTCATTTCCTCTGAAAATGTTGCATTGAAAATAATTTCTAAGCCATAAAAGGTAAATACAAATAATGACATTGCAAAACATCCTACACAATTAATTTATTTGTTTAAATATATGAATACATATATTTTCTTGGCTACTGGCTACAATGACTCATAACTAAAAATTTCCCTCATTATAGACTTTTTAATTAGAAAGAAAACATAATACTCAAAGCCAATAAAACTCAGAGATAAGAAAAATTGTTGCAAAACAGTACAGATAATTTATAAAAGAGGAAAACAATATAAGAAAAACAGGAAATCTAGATACACCAAATCTGTTTTCTATATCTTGTGATCACATTAGCAGTTCAATCACGTTTCCATTTTTGATTTACTACAAAGATACTACAGAGAATATCTCCATGAATACCATCCATCCTAATGCATGACTGTTTTCAAATTTAAGAAGCAAGTTTCAGCTACATAAACCACTCATCCACTTTCACCAAATGGTTCTTTTTATTGTAAAGAATTATTTTTATTTACTGCCTACCTTTGTTAGACTTGTAGCTGTTTAGAATCTTTTGATGGGCTTGGAGATGGGTCTCTCTCAGTTACAAAGCTGTTATGTCGTCCACTTACTAGGAATGTGAGGTTTCCAAGTGTTCCCCCTGTGAAATGTAGAATCACAAGTGTCCCACCAGGTAGAGTCTCTGGTTGCTTAAAGTTTTTAGAGGTATCTTACATGGATTTTAAGGTATGTTTCATTTAAAACTTAAGGACAAAAACAATCAGGACCAAGTAAATTAAAAGTCCATGGTCACTGAGTTAACTTCACATTCATGAATTTGCTGACAGGATAGTCCTTAATGCTGTGTTTCAGGGGTTAGCAGCTACAGCCTGTGTTCTGCTGGCTAGAGACTGCCAGCTCCCACAATCACTTCATTAACAGGCAATCTCTACTGCCTCCACGGCTCTCTTCTTGACAGCCTGGCAGCGGGCTTTGCGCACAGATAAGTGTGAGCAGTTAACTAGCTGAGGTCTGCCCTGGACACATTCAGTCATTAGTTCTGAAGGTAGAGTAGAAGGAAGAAAGGGGGAGGGTGGGAGGAATTGCTAAAGTGAAAATAAGGAGGGACAGATGCATAAAATGCATCCTTTCCACCCCCAAAGTGAGGAGGGCCAGTGGGGAACAGGGGCCTGGATTAACTGGAAAGGGACTGAGGTGAGTGGAGGAGGCTGGGTGAGACTGAAAGCCTTCCAGATGTCTTCTTGTGGAGCTTTAAGAGGCTCTGAACAAACGTGCAACACTGTTGCCCTTGATTCCTATCTAGGTCCCTCTACTTAATTATCAGCATGATCTGATGTACTTACTCTCTGACCATGAGTTCATCACCCCAATCACAGCACAACCACTTTTTGAATTAAATCACCAAAAAACCCAATCCCTGAGATTTACTCTGAGGCATGGATTTTAATGAACTGATCAAAGTGATATTGTCCCAAGCACAATAGAGAACACCGATACTTTACATGATTACAGCACTTTCATGGAGTAAGAAAAGTCTCACAGGCCCCTAGGTTCAACCCCTCTCCTCTGGCTTATGCCTCCTCCAACTCCACAGGTAGGCTGAACACAGTAATAGCTCTCAAGCAGGGGCTGTTAAGCAGCAACCTCCACCCCCACTCCCCTCGGATTAGTCAGCAATGTCTGCAGACATTTTTGGTTGTCAAACTGGCGTGGGAAGGGGTGCTACTGGCATCTAGTGGGTAGAGGCCAGGGATGCTGCTAAACATCCTGAAACACAGGACATTGCTCCACGGAAAATTATCCAGCCACCAATATTAGTAGTACTGAGGTTAAGCAAGTCTGAGTTAGAGTGGAATTTATTACAGTAGCGTTATCACACCACCCTACAAGGCTTCTTCACTTTTGGCCATCCACAGCAGCCCTAGGCCTCAGTAAATCTTGCATCACAATGAATAACAAGCCTGGATAGAAGGAAATCCTCTAGGATTGTAGGAATGCAGGGCTGAGGATGGGGGCTGAGGAATGATTTCACCTCAGCCTGCCTTCTCTGCTCTATCATACTCTTCTTCCTCAGCAACCAGAGTACCCAGCCTGCCTGCTGAATGTTGCCAAAATGATGAAGGAAAATATTCCTTTGCCCTTACCACTATTTATGATTCTTGTGTGACAAAATAAAAGCTGGTCTGTACAGAAATGCAGGAAAAATTTTGCTCTTCAGATTGGGTTATTGTTGGCCCTTTTAGGTTATAAGGTATTCCGAGAGAGAGAGAGAGAGAGAGAGAGAGAGAGAGAGAGAGAGAGAGAGAGTGCACGGCTTATTTCTCATTTTTTGACCTCAGCAGATTAGTAAGGAAGAAAAGGTGGTCTGGAAATATTTATAGGCCTTTGTAAATATATGAAAATGAATACTCCTACAATTGCATTCTTTAAAAAAAAAAAAAAATCCCTTTATCAGTTCTAGAAAGGAAATGCAAAGGCTATGCCCATACCAAAAGGTACTATCTATTTTTAGTAGGCAATGTTCTCTAACTAGTTGGTTCTGTTTCAGTCTGGACCTCAAACATAGTGTAAAAAATACTTTTCCCTTTATATTATTATATGGAAAACACATTTATATAGCCATTAGTTAAGAAGGTCTTAGGTTTTTTAATCTACTAACATGGATTACATATATGAGACACCATTTGCATAAAGCTGAGGTAGATGAATGAAATGATACACAAAAAGAAAAAACAGGTGATGTGATAAACCTAAGATAACCAAACTCAGAGTGAAGAACTTCCAACTCAAGCCTTTTTCAAACTAGATGCGAAATGATGCTGAAATCCAACTTAAGAGATATACTTGCAATTCTCTTACCTACTTAGAATATAAATGCAAAACTATCTAAAATATATTTTAAAATATCTTATTGACATAAACGTTCTTACGGAATTATGCTGGTACTACTACAGATCTCTAGAGGCTCTTTTCTTGAAAGAGATAATTCAGTATAATGTTAGCCTTTAAAGAGAATATTTTTGAAATATAGTAATATGCAAATATTAAATAACATTAAAATATTCTGAGTTCATGACTCAACCCAGATTTTTTGAAAACTTTTTATAAATGGTCAGATGTAAAACATAAAGACCTCTACTTTAGCCACAAAAGTGTAAGTAACAAATTTTCATCTCATAAATGGCCTTACAATAATAAGATTAAAAAAATAATGAAGTACTTTCAGATGAACTATCTTATCTGTAATTCTAAACTTTTTACATTTAAAAAGCATGCTGTTAAATTCATGAGATATTCTACACAAGAGAGTCACTAGAAATCATTTTGCAAACTGCAGGAGGTTAATAATCATAACTCTTTAGTTCATATGGTTTTACAATAATTGCTATTATTGTTACTCCTTACAGTTTGTTGCCTAACATTTCTTTCTCTGAGCTGGTTGCCTTCTTCAGTAAGTACACAAGGCTTGAGAACAAGAGCTTCTGTATGAAAAAACTATAGGCTTAGCAAACTTAAAACGTCAACCTAATTCTTTGGTACACTCATTTTTAGATTATCTTTTTCAGAAGAAATACTCCATTGAATCTTATTTACATGAGGAACCCCCGAAAACCTTATGCCAACAATTGCTTCTTTCTTTAAGAATAGAAAATTAACTGTCCTTCCCTTTTTTGTTTCCTCATATAAAAATAAAGACAATGAACAATTTTCATAAGCCTATTTCCCTTCTTTCCTTTGACATGAAAATATAAAAGCAAACTGACTTTTTATTTCCAAATATGCAATTTCAGCTAATCTCAAAAAGTTCATTGGAAGCAATGCACAAAATTACAGAGTTCCACATGCAACACAACTGTTATGTAAACCTCATCGGATCCATTTTTATTTGCAATATTCACATACCTTTCAAAGTAAAGTTCCAATTTTTAACAAATTTGACTTACTCTATTGCCTGCCAGACAGACCCACAGGATTCTATTATAATTGATGGTAACTACTTTTCCACACACTCCTACTGTTTAATACACACTATTGTCACAATTTATGATGATAAGACCAGCACAAAGCCATTGCTCCCTTGTCTGGCTTTTGCCTATTTAAGGATTAGCCCTTCCACCACAACTAATATATTAATAAATGCTTGCTGAATAATGAATGAGTTTATTTCTGTTATGTTTACCACTATCCACTGTAACTATATTCTTAACAACTAACAATCTTGGGCCCTTTTGGGCACCGATATTCTCAATGCATCAATATTCTTTTCTACTTTTAAAAAATGTTTTTGCTGTATTTGCACAATTACCACACATACACACACAAAAACACAACCACACATCTTCAAACCTCTGATAAACTTAGGTACACATAATTGTGCTAGGTAATTCATTCAAAAGAAAATAGCAAGTTTAGTCAATTGCACAAAATACGATGCGTTTCCTACTCTTAAGAAAAACATTTCCAAAGAGATTTCCGTTTAATAATAAAGGAAAAATATAAACAGCTGCCCCCTCCAATTAACAAAATCAATCAACACTTAGTTCCAATGAAACAAGACGCATGGCACCATTTTATGCTGTGCATTGTTCCGGGATGGTTAACTACAGAGCTACATGACACTGAACTGATTCCTGGAAAGTCTGGTAAGAAACTAAACATATGTATTAAAACACACAGACATTACATATAGACAGATGCATGTGCTTACTATGACCTTAAGCTTTCAATTCTCAAGTACAATTTTTAAAAAATCCTTACTAGGAATCATAAAAAACTAAAATTCTTGCCTTTTAATCTCGAAGTAAGGGAACACTAGTGTAACTGGCATGTGTCCTCAACAGACACAGAATTCAGTCAAGATCATTCCATGATTTTGTGGGAGGCAGCACTCTAAATGTGTGACATGGGTCTGAAGTCTGCGTCCCTAGGTAGTTCTCAGTGAAGTCCACATTTAGAGTTTGGACAAGATTCCCAAAATGTGGTCCCTGAAGCAGTTCTATCAGCATCACCTGGAAACCTGTCAGAAATGAAAATTATGAGGTAATAGATGGATAGCCTGAATTAAGAAACTGTAAGAAGAGCCTATGAGACTTGTTTTCACCTCTAGGCGATTGATATATGTTCAAGTTTAAGATCCTCTGAAATAGATAAAAGCCTTCTCCAAGGATCACATTCCTTCTGTCATTAGAGCAAATGTATCTTCTAGAACTAGCACTATGTTCAGTTAAATGCACTTGATTATTCATAGTAGTCTGAGTAAAATATCACAATCAAACTTACCACAGTCTATTATATAGTACTTAAAACTTCACATTTTCACCAGGACAAAATTATATTAGCAAGCTTTTCCCAGTTAAGTAGACACTATGACAAATGTCTGATATCATTTTAATTCATGGTGGTGATCTACAATTAAACCCTAATGTTTGTAAGTAGGGGGCTTATTCTGTTGTGAAAAGGAAAGAGATCCTTTTATGCCAGTAAAGGTACAGGCATTTTGTATCTATTTCTCAAGACCAGCTGCTACCTAGAGTGTTCTCTCACTTTCCCATCCCATCTGTGAGAAATACTGGAAAATAACTCAAAAGTAGGTGCAACAACATGCTGGTGAAAACATGTTTAAAACAACCCAAATAGTTCACATCAATAGAGCAATTTTGGATTCCCACCTACAGAAAAGGGTAATAAACCAGGAAGCATGAGGCCGCACACGCTGAAAAAATTCTAATCCCAATACAGCTGGTCCTAAAATGTGATGCAATGGAGTCTATTTCAGCAGTTAAGAAGGTGCACAATGTCGTACCTAAGAATCTTAACTCCCAAATATGAAAATGTGAGACTTCCAATGGTATCTTCAACTTTTCGAGGCTATTACAAAAGGAGAACAAAAATAACCCTTTGAAATAACATAAAGCTTGGATGACTGTCAGGGACCAAAAGGAAAAGCTGTTAAAAACCAGCAGGGGTCAAGTTTAAAAGTTAACTTTTGTTAACTTTTGCTCTCCAAGATAAAGGTTCCTTTTCCACCCAGTTTCTGTTTTGACAGGTGACTGCCTTACAACAAACTCCCTCCCTCCCTCCCTCCCTTCCTTTCACACCCTTAAGTCAGCCCCCTTTTCAGGGAAACAAATGCCCTTATCTCTTCACACCATAATTCTAAGGGGTTCTTATTAGCCAAATAAACTGACATCGTCTTAAAAACAATGTCTCTAATTTCTCTCAATTCCGTGAAGAAAATAATTGGAGAAGGCTACAAAACTTAATACTTATTATTTTCCTGCTCCAGGCACACACGCAAAATTGCTTTCATTGAGAATCTAAAAAGCTTTTATTTTACAGTACTCAGTAAGAGCATATTAGAATCTTTTGCCCTGCCATCCCAGACCTATAAAAAAATTTAGTCATGTAAGTGACTAAATCCTGTGTGAAGATGATTAATGCACCCAGCAAACTATTTCATTTCCAATTTCCCATTTTCAAAAATTCCCTGTCAGGAGTATATACATTTCTTAAATTAGATACTTGCCAGTACTTCACATCAAAAGGCTTCCAAAAACTAAAACAAACTCCTAAAAAAGTCACTGAATGCATTTTAAAAAATCCTTTATACAGTACTTGTTATATGTCTTCAGAGCTTTCAACACTTTAGATCTATTGAATTAACTAAATTTACACAAACACAAGAATGAAACTTTGCAAAGCCTAAGTGTGAATATTTTTTCCTAATTTCTTATTTAGCATATATACATTACCTTCTAATTAAGTTTGGTACTAAACTTCAATGAGATCAAGTGTAAAAAGAAAAGAAAGAAAAGCTTTAGAACCAAACCCAGGCAGAATTCTCTATTCCTCCTCCATGCTGCAATTCTGAGAGGTCACCTGGGCCAAAGACACAACATTTTAAGGCAAAATATGTTAATACAGCTTTAAGAAACCTGTGGCCTTTAACTTCTTTTGGCTCCCTCAACACAATAAATCTTTTGGAAAGTCAAAACTCTTCACCCTACACTTCATGGACCTAAGGTATATCAAGTGCTTTTGATATATAGTCATAAACCTTCCACTCCATAAAGATAACAGTAAAATGGCCCTTAAGAAAAACAAAATACAAAATAAAAAGCTCACACTGCCTCCTGCTGTTAGAAGGAAAATTTCATGAGGTCAAAATGGTCCACACTCTGCACAGTGTAATAAAGCAAGAGATTTAAGTTTTCTCTTCTTTTTTAACCTAATGATCTGTTTCCTAATTAAAGCCACAAAAGAGCTGAGACACTACTCACAACCCACCCAAGTGTACTGTAGAAAACACTACAAGGCATGACTTCAGAATTGAAAATCATATCCTCCAAACAAGCTTTAAACTGGATAGGTGTTTTTAAACAAAGCAGAACAAAATATGAGGAAACAAAGAAAAAGAAAAAAAGAACACTAAAAACACCACCCTGCCTGACCAGTGGATGGTTACTCTCCCAGATCTAAGGCAGTCTTAGCAGCTGGCTTCTCCTGTTCCTGCTCCAAGTCAGCAGAACAGATTCTATATCCAGTTCATCTTAACAGTCAGAGGGTATAGCCACACCCAAGGGATTCCTAGACCTTGATGATTATTTTTCATGTTTAAAGAGTTGGGAGTAATGTCTCCCAACTTGTCACTGACACTTCTCTCTTCAAAATCTAACAAACCACTCTTGGGGGCATCAGGCACCTGCCCCTGTCCACCTCAGCCGTGATACTGTATTAAATCACTGAATATGAAACACAGAAACACAAACAATAGTTTGGATTTGTTTCTTTAAAAATGACATTTGTATTAAAAATCTTAAAATGAAGAGACAATGATTAACCGCGTGTATGGAATTAGAAATTACAAATTGTTAGAATTCTCTTGGTACATCACAACAGTAAAATTTTGCTCTGTGCTTCTGGAGGAACACCCTAAAACAGAAAACCAAAAATTAAAAAAAATTATATAAAAGGGGAGCTAAATACCTGAACATTGGAACAAAATGAAGCAAAAAATTAAAAAAAAAAATAACCCATTGCATTACAAGTAAATTACATTTTAAAGGCTGGAAAGAATAAAGAATTCACTGAACAACAGGCCCTATTGTCCTGGCTCCTTCAGGAAGATTATTAAAAGTAAACTGGGAAGTAGTTTGGGGGAGGAATAACAGATTCTGGGATCTGGTGGGAAGTTCACAGGTTGGCACCGGCTGGAACAGCTGAGTTTTGAAGGCACTCTGCAGACACAGGGGTGCTGGGGGCCCTGAATCACATTGCGAAGTTTCTGTACTGTAGTTTAAAGAGCTAGCCATCAAAACCATGTATGGCCAACCAATACGAACAAAAAGCTAAATCTAAAAAAACACACACACAACAGTACACACAAAAATGTGCAGATCTGTAACATTTTTTTTTCACAGCTGATAAAAAAAAATACTACCGTTCTCCCCCAGACTCCCCTTTGATACAGTAGGTAAACAAAATAGATTTTTTCCCCCCACAAATTATCAGCAGACACTTTCTGGCACCCCACACTGTATTGGCATCAGTGTTAACAGTCCCAGTTCAGATGTGCAATACTTCAGATTGGATACACTGTAACAAGAATCCAACTTTGCATAGACATCCTCAGAATCGAAATCAGTCACGGGGTTGCCTTTCCAAGCTGGCAGAAAAGGAACCCGATCTTAATTTCCAGCTACTCCTGGAAAACAAGGAAAAAACAAAAGTTTCTTCCTCTCCTCCTGCTCCTTCATTTGGTTCTCCCGGACTTCCTTCCGTGTTTTTGAAACTTGGAACTAAAAAAAACGGTTGTTGACAGAAAAACAAAAACAAAAAATCCCCCCTTTTCCACCTTCTCCCCGTCCTCTTCCGCCCCCACCCCATTTCTCTTTTTTTTTTTTTTCCAGACTGAAACTTTCGCCTGCCGGTGTCAAGCCGCCAATACAGGGCCCCACGGGCTGCTTCAATGGGGAAATATGCGTCAACCAAAATCAATGAGAAACGTACATGCTGCAAAGATCCACATTTCCACCAAGACTCGGATGGTCATGACGGGACAACCCCTCGGAAACCGGGGAGAGGCGGGGGACGCGACCACCGCGGCCAGTCGGGCGCCAAGAACCCCCAGCCGATGCAAAGTCATCTCCAATCTCAAAGCAAGAAGAGAAATCACATTTAGAAGAGTCGGGTGCGTTTGGCTTTTGTGCGCAGAGCGCGGCTGTCGCGCGGCAGCCGCGGGCGCCTCAGAGGATCACGCAGGCCGAGCAGCAGCCCTCATCGCCGTTGGGCTGCGCCGCGTAGTTCATCTGCCGCACGATCTCGGCGAACAGCTCGTCCACCGAGGCTTTGTTTTTGGCCGAAGTCTCCATGAAGGGGCAGCTCCACTCCTCCGCCAGGGCCTTGCCCTCGCCGAATGAAACCTCGCGCTCGCCCTCCAGGTCCACCTTGTTGCCCACGAGAATCATGGGCACGCGCTCGTACCGCTTCACGCGGATGATCTGGTCCCGCATGGGCTTGATGTCCTGGAAGCTCTGCTGGTTAACAAGACTATACACGAGGATGAAGCCCTGGCCATTTTTGATGTACAGGTCCCGCATGGATGCGAACTGCTCTGTGCCTGCCGTGTCCAAGATCTCCAGCACCGACGGCGATGAGTCCACCTCAATCTCTTTGCGGTAGAAGTCCTCGATGGTGGGGTCATACTTCTCGATGAAGGAGCCGGTCACGAATTGCACCGTGAGCGCGGACTTGCCCACGCCGCCCGAGCCCAGCACCACCACTTTGTACTCTCTCATGGCTCCGTCGGCGTTCTCGCTGCGCCTGCCACGGCCCCGTCGGGGCTGCGCACCGGAGGAAAGCTGGGCTTGGTGGCTGGACTTCTCTGTCCTCAGCTATGCAGGAAAAACTCAGGAGATGACCGAGGAACGCAGGACGCGGAAATCACCAAGCGGGGGCCGAGCGCCGGGCCGGCCGGCGCGGCGGCGAGTCCCTGCAGCGCGGGTCCGGGGCCCCGGGGCAGCCCACGGCGGCGGCGGCAGCAGCCTGGGCGGCGGATCGGGAGGACAATGCCGGCAGCCGGTGCTAGGCGAGGGCTGCAGCTTCTCTCCGCAGCAGCCCAGGAAGGCGAGGAGGAGGCGGCGGCGGCGGGCTGCGGAGGCGGCTGCTAATTGCGCGCCGGGCCGGGACGCGCGTGGCATGAGTCCCCGCAGAGCGTGCGCCCACCGCCGCGGCCCTTAGAGCTCTCTCCCGCAGCCTCCGCGGGGCGAGGGCTTCCTACTCGCCGCGCGCAGCCCGCCCGCCCCGCCCTGGCGAGCATGCCCAGTGCGCCGCTGCCGGCCCCGCCCGCCGGATCCCCGGCTCCTGGTTTTCCGGGGGGCCGGACGGGGGTGGGGCTGTAGGCGGAGCTAGTGATTTGATTCAAGACTAGCGGATTCGGGATAGGCACTAGTGTAGGAGCCGGAGAAATGTGTGGTGGTGTATGGGTGTTAAGAGACTGGTTGGGACAGTTCGAGGGAGGACGAAGGCCCTCGCCGACCTGGCTTTAGTGCATAGGAATCCCGGCTCTATGAGAAGAGGACGGGCGCCGTGGACCACCCCGGGAACAGGCTGGTCTCTTGCCGCTCCTTTTATCCAAAGCTTGTGGACTCCACTCCCCGAGCCCCCGGCGGGTGTGCGTCCCGAAGGCCGAGGTCCAAAGAAACATTTTCTTCTATGGGAGGAGCATTTCTCCACACTCTAGACGTGGCCCTTTCTACCCAGCCTTCTCTGGCGGACTCTCCTCGCACTTCATCCTTCAGACAAAGAAAACAGGAACATTCGGCCTGAAACCCGTCCGCATGAGGGAATGGGCAGCCTCTACTGATCAGGGCGGTCTCCAGGCTGGGACTCAGAAGGCCCCACCCACCTCCCCACTCGGCTAGGGCCAAAACCCGGGGAGTGAATCACAACCCGATCCACAATCAGCCCGGGTGCCGGTAGCTAGTCAGGGCATGCTCAGTGGGCGGAGTAGGTTTGGGGGTTTGGAAGTAGGAAGCTTGTGCCCTGCACACCCACGCTCCAGCTCAAATTACCTCTCCCAGACTCAGGACCCATTGGTCCTGGGGCGCAAATCTCACACCCTCGAATGTTCTTCCATTGGCTACTGCCAAGGTTTTATCAGTTTGGGCTGCTTCATTGGCTAAAAAGTAGCCTCCGCTCATGATTGGTTATTTATAGAGATTGAGTTGAGAGGCGGAGGCACAGCTGTTCTTTCTCTGCTTTCCCCCGCCCCCTTCCTCCCACTTCCCCAACCTAGTCGTTTTGAAGCTAAAAGTGAAAAAAATAAAAGGAATTTAGGCGGAGAGCTCAGAGCTAAATATAGTCCTTTGTTGGTGTTTTCAAGTCTGACTTCTCGGTGCCCAGTCACGACTGTCCGTTAAAGGGAGCTGGTTACAGTTCTTGGTCCTCAAGAAATGGCAAAGTTTCCAAGGTGGTTTTTTTTTTTAATTTTCCCCAGGGAGGGGGAGGGGCTAGGATGTGGAAATGGGCCACACTGAATTCAGCTCACCCGGTGGGGTGGGGGAATGCCCAGGCTTGCCTTTGGTAAACATCTTTGCTTTGGGGCGGGCATTCGCTAAACTGGGCTTGGCTCCTACTCACAGGAGCTACCAGCGAGATGCCTTGGCTTGTTCCAGGTCTCTCCTTTCTCGCGGAGGAGAGATGTCAAGACCTGTCAAAAGACTAAGTTATGATAGCGTGAGCCCCAGGGTTTAGGGGTGGGCGGGGACCGAGCTTCATCAACCCTGGCTTGGTATCCTGTCGACGCCACTTCTCACTGGTTTAACCATCTGCATTGGAGGGATAAAAGAAATGGTGTGCTAATGCTTGGTTTCAGTGCCTTGGTCCCGTTGTGACTCAGGGCCGCGTTGCCAGTTAACCTTCTTTGAACCTCTAGCTATAGCTCATAGAATGCACAGCTGCAACTTAAAGTCCTGGCCATGGGACCCAATGGGTCCTGGGCAGCAGCCCATGCCTTGGGTGGGCGGAGCCCATTCCTGCTCCTGGCTCCGCTATTTAGTGGAGAGAGGGGTTATCAGAGTGCTTCGCTAGTTAACCTTTATATAATTCTCCAGAAACCTTTCAAGGCAAACTCACCTAATATAGCTGGAGCGAACCTCGCATTTACCCAGTTTAATGTTTGCCAGGTGTTTTACATGTGCTATCTTGTTTACTCCTCATAAAAATAGTAATTATACCTATTTTAAAAATGAGGAAACTGAGATCCTAAGATGTCGCCTAACTGGCATAACTGGCATGAAATTTCACAGCATAAGTGGTCACGCTGGGATCCTGACCCAGGTGTTTGGGTGCAGAATCTGGTCTTGTAACTATTAGGAATACTATTTTCTAACAAGAAAGTTTCCAGATTGTACCCTTTCTTAGGTTGATTTTTGAGGTAGTATGAACAGACTGGCTCTTAAGCCCAAGCTAGAGGGACCTATGTCCACCCTCTGACTCTTCTGACAGTGCCCCTTCCCACAGGGTTAAGGGGCTAGAACCCACGTCCAGACCATGCCCCAGGTGGTCAGAATTCTGGAATCCCCTCCCTAAATAGTACCAAACCCTCTTCTAGGATCTTCTTGGATCTCTGAACTCACCCCTGTGTGCAGGAATGGGTCTTTGTTGGAGTGCGGGTGGTGCTTGGACCCATGAACTAAGGAGTGCCCTCCCAGGCACTATGGGCCCCCACTTAACTGCAGAAAGAGGGGTGCCTTCCAGTCAGCTTTCTCTTCCCTGCCACTTTCCAGCCTGGCTCTTGGAGAAGTCTAAGAATTTGTGATTCACACCTGACCACCCAGGTCTTTCAAAGAAGTATTTGTCAAGGTGGGAGGACATACCATATTTTAACACTTGTGTTATCTTGATTTTAGGGCTTCTCTGGTGGCTCAGACGGTAAAGCATCTGCCTGCAATGCGGGAGACTCAGGTTCGATCCTGGGTCAGGAAGATCCCCTGGAGAAGGAAATGGCAGCCCACTCTAGTTGCCTGGAAAATCCCATTAATGGAGGAGGCTGGTAGGCTACAGTCCATGGGGTCACAAAGAGTCGGTCACGGCTGAGCGACTTCACTTATCTTGATTTATAACTGATATAACTAGAGTAATGCTACCTGGGCCTCTGTCCTCTAGCCCACAGAAATTAGGTGTGGTTCTGAGTACGATATAGTAGAAAATACTTTGTCCTTATGGGCAAGGTGTCTAATCTCAAGTATTACTTATCAATTATTTTGTGAGACCTTGGGCAAGCCCCTCAAGTTGCTCCTGACCTTAGTTTCTCTATCTCTAAAGTGGTGATAATAAAGTTTGCCCCACCCACCGGGCTACCCAAGGAACTTTGGAGAGTATCTGATGACCAAATGCTCCATTTTACATCACAGCCACTGAGCAGAATTAGAACCCTGGAGTCCTGGCTGCCCCTTTTCAAGGTGCCAGCCTATACTCAGGGATAATAATTAGCAAATAATGGATGGAAATATGCTTTTAAAGCTGCAGTGCACCATATATTCATGACAATTACAACCCAGGTGTCTTGACAGCCGTATCTAGAAGAGACCATCTTCAGGATTCTGGGTAGTTATGCAGATGGGTATTTTTGAATCTTGGTGGCCTCTCTGGTACCAAAGAGTTGCCACACTTTGAATCTTTCCCATTAAGGATTCTTTGATAATAATTTTTATTACACTCAGATAGTCTCCCTCAGAAAGATTTCCACTGGGGCTTTGTGATTCAAAATGAAGTAATGATTGAAATTACTGATGCACAAATTTTTAAAGTGGATCAGTTCTTCCTGTGAAATTTGTTAGGAGTCTTTATGTACCTTCCTTATGGTATAATCCTGTGTCATATCCAATTATCCTGTACCATAATCATTTACATGTTTGTATTGTGTCACTGTGTGAATTCCTTGAGGTCAGAGTCCATATATGGCTTATCTTTGGAGCCACCTCTGTCCTTCCCCCAGTAAGAGTGCCTACACAGGAGTCCCTCAATTAACTATTTATGGGTATATGAATGGCATTTTATCCCTTTCCCAAACTCTCTTTGTGGTAAAAGATATACTAATTCTTGGTGAGACAAAACACTTCCTGTATCCTTAGAAAACTGTAAAATACTAATGTTTCAGTCTCCCTGAGTCTTAAAGATGCTGGAGTGATAAAGTCTACCCTTATATGGATGGAAACACTGCCAATGCTGTCTGGTGTGGTTCTGAGTACTTGGGAAAAACTACCAAAGCACCCAGTAGATAAACTCTTACTCTGAAGATATTAAATGTTTGTGCAGATAACACACAAAAGACACCTCTAGAAAACGATCTGAAGTAAAGGCTAACAGATTAAGAACTACTTAATCTTTGGTATTGACTATTATATACCCGGTGATCCCTGCCTGGCCTTGCTCACACAGTGAGCTTCTGTGACACTGGTTTTGGGCCTTCAAAGAATTAAGAGGGTTTGCTACAACATGAATCTTCTAAGTCCTCCAGAAAATAAGTACCCATTTGTCCTCTTCATTTATACAAAGTGGAGGTTTATTTCATCATGTTCATAGTTTTAGCTGGCTTGACCTGTAGATAAATAATTCTTTAAAAAAATTCTAATTTTGAAAATATCAGGAGTTGAGAGTGACCATGTATCATTATTTTAAAGGGATGTTGCTGTAACACTGACTGTGCCTTTCAGAGTTCTCAGTAAATATTTGTTAAGTACCTGAACATGTTATAACCAGGCACCCACAAGCAGGCTTAAGATGTTTTATTTTATCAGTGGTCTTTAAAAAATAATCACTAGTTATGCCCCTAAAAATATTCATTAGTCAGCCAAACCATCATCATTTCATACTCTTCATATTGCACTTTAGGCAGCCAACTTGTAAGAACAATGGTTTGTATTCCTTGTAATGAGATTTTATATCTTAAAAAATGTTCTAAAATTCTAGCATGGTAATTAAAGAGAGACAAATGTATGCCTGATTTTATAATTTCACTGTTTGCCCCTTATGTGTACTCTGATTGGATTTTTTTCTCCTCTTAAAGTTATTTTTCATAGGAAAATGTAGGTGAGTTAAATTTTTAAAATAATCTCTTAAAATCAGCCAAGCTTTTTACAAACTTTTTGATAGGCCCAAATAAAGAAATAGAAAAATCAAAATTACTATCATCTCAAGGCTATCAGATTAGAATTAAATATGATTTCACCATATATGTTAATGTACTGTTATTTTTGATAATAAAAACCACTCATAACTCCATAAAAATGTTATCCTGGGCTGAAGTGTTACACAAACATAGGCAACTACCACACAACTTGAGTTCTATCATAGACTCTTACTAATGGTTTGGTCTACTGTTGTTATTTTACATGATTTTTCTTAAAAGAAAAATCTTTTCTAAGCTAAATGACCTGACCTTTTCTATAGAGTCTGAGACTTGCCTGAGACTCTGATCTGTAGAGAAAAGAACAAAATGGGCTTAGAGCACCACTTTTATGTGATGAATATATTCTCACTCAAGGGAAATTTTAAATTGATTTCATTGATCCTATTTTTCATAGTTGAAACCACAGTTACACAATATTCTGGCATTCCACAGAAACAAATACAGCAGGAATAGAAGCAATGCCTTAGATCCATTAAAAAGTGCTTTCTTCTCGTAAAATTGTCATTATATGCAGATGATATGATACTATATACAGAAAAACTTAAAGACTCCATACAAAAACTATTAGAACTAATAAATGAATTCAGCAAGGAAGCAGGATACAAGATTAACATATAGGAATTAACTGTATTTCTTTATACCACAATGAAATATCCAATGGAATGCAAAAAAAAAAAAAAAAAGCTTCCCTGGTGGCTCAGAGGTTAAAGTGTTTGCCTTTAATGCGGGAGACCCGGGTTCGATCCCTGGGTAGGGAAGATCCCCTGGAGAAGGAAATGGCAACCCACTCCAACATTCTTGCCTGGAGAATCCCATGTACAGAGAAACCTGGTGGGCTACAGTCCATGGGGTCGCAAAGAGTCGGACATGACTGAGTGATTTCACTTACTTACTTACTTTAAAATTATATCCCCAGAAATAAAACACTTAGGAATAAACCTGACCAAGGATGTGAAAGATTTATATGCTGACAACTATAAAACATGTATAAAGGAAACAATATTATTCAAAGAAATGGAAAGATATTCCATGCTTTTGGATTGGAAGAATTGATATTGTTAAAATAGTCATTCTATCCAAAGCAATCTACAAATGTAATATAATCCCTATCAAATTACACATGACATTTTTCATAGTGGTAGAACAAATAATTCTATTACTATGGAACATGAAAGACCCAGGATTGCCAAGGGTTAGTGAAGAACAAGCAAGCAAGAAGCATAAACTTCCCAGACTTCAGACAGTACTACAAAGCTACAGTAATCAAAACATTGTAGCACTGGCACAAAATCAGATATATGGGTCTACAGAACAGAATAGAGAGACCGAAATAAACCCATACACCTGCAGGCAAGATTTCATACTCCAAGCCAGGTATCAATAGTACGGGAACCATGAACTTCCAAATGTTCAAGCTGGATTTAGAAAAGGCACAGAACTCCCGTATTCTTGCCTGGAGAATCCCATGGACAGAGAAGCCTGGCAGGCTACATTCCATGGAGTCACAACAGTCGGACATGGCTTAGTGACTAAACCACAAAAAAAAAAAAAAAAAAAAGAAAAGGCACAGAAACCAGAGATCAAATTGCCAACATCCACTGGATCATCAAAAAAGCAAGAGAGTTCCAGAAAAACATCTGCTTTACTGACTGTGCCAAAGCCTTTGACTGTGTGGATCACAACAAACTGTGGAAAATTCTTCAAGAGATGGGAATACCAGACCACCTCACCTGCCTCCTGAGAAATCTGTATGCAAGTCAAGAAGCAACATGTCCAGTTAGAACTGGACATGGAAGAACAGACTAGTTCCAACTTGGGAAAGGAGTACGTCAAGGCTGTATATTGTCACCCTGCTTATTTAACTTCTATGTAGAGTACATCATGAGAAATGCTGGGCTGGATGAAGCACAAGCTGGAATCAAGACTACCAGGAGAAATATCAATAACCTCAGATATGCAGAAAGCGAAGAGGAACTAAAGAGCCTCTTGATGAAAATGAAAGAGGATAGTGAAAAAGCTAGGCTAAAACTGAACATTCAAAAAACTAAGATCATGGCATCCAGTCCCATCACTTCATGGCAAATAGATGGGGAAACAGTGGAAACAGTGACAGACTTTTTTTTTGCGGGGGAGGGGGCTCCAAAATCACTGCTGATGGTGACTGCAGCCATGAAATTAAAAGAAGCTTGCTCCTTGGAAGAAAAGCTAGATAGCATATTAAAAAGCAGAGGCATTACTTTGCCAACAAAGGTTTGTCTAGTCAAAGCTATGGTTTTTCCAGTAGTCATGAATGGATGTGAGAGTTGGACTATAAGGAAGGCTGAGTGCCAAAGAATTGATGCTTTTGAACTGTGGAGTTGGAGAAGACTTTTGAGAATTCCTTGGATTGCAAGGAGATAAAACCATTCAATCCTAATGGAAATCAGTCCTGAATATTCATTGGAAGGACTGATGGTGAAGCTGAAACTCCAGTACTTTGGGCACCTAATTCGAAGAACTGACTCATTGGGAAAGACCCTGATGCTGGGAGATTGAAGGCAGGAGAAGGGGCTAACAGAGGATGAGACTGTTGAATGGCATCACCGACTTGATGGGCATGAGTTTGAGCAAGCTCTAGTAATTGGTGATGGACAGAGAAGCCTGGAGTCTGCAGTCCATGGGGTCACAAAGAGTGCCAAACAACTGAGTGACTAAAACAAACTGAACCTACAGTCAATTAATCCTCACCAAAGAGGCAAGAATATACAATAGGGAAAGGACCGTCTCTTTAGCAAGTGGTACTGGGAAAGTTGGACAGCGAGATATAAATCAATGAAGTCAGACCACACCCTCTCACCATGTACAAAAATAAGCTCAAAATGGCTTGCAGACTTAAACCTAGACATGACATCATCAAACTGCTAGAAGAGATCACAGGCAAAACATTCTCTGATATAAATCATACCAATTTCTTAGTCCCTGAAGGCAATAGAAATAAAAAGAAAAATAAACAAATGGGACCTAATCAAACTTAACAAGCTTTTTCACAGCAAAGGAAACCATAAATGGGAGAACATATTTGCAAATTATGCAACAGACAAGGGTTTAATTTCCAAAATATACCAACAACTCATACAACAACAACAACAAACAACCCAATCCAAAAAGAGCAGAAGACCTAAACAAACATTTTTCCAAAGAAGAAATATAGATGGCTAATAGGCACATGAATAGATGCTCAATACCACTAATTATTAAAAAAATGCAAATCAAGACTACAACAAGGTACCACTTCACACTGGTCAGGATGGCAATCATGAAAAAGTCTACAGATGACAAATGCTGAAGAGGGTATGGAGAAAATGGACCCTTGCTACACTGTTGGTGGGATTGTAAGCTGGTTCAGCCACTGTGGAGGTTGGAGCTTCCTCAGAAAATCAAAAATAGAATTACCATATGATCCAATAATCCTAATCCTGGACATATATCTAGTCAAGTTCACTTCAGTTGCTCAGTCGTGTCCGACTCTTTGTGACCCCATGAACCACAGCACGCCAGGCCTCCCTGTCCATCACCAACTCCTGGAATCCACCCAAACCCACGTCCATTGAGTTGGTGATGCCATCCAACCATCTCATCCTCTGTCTTCCCCTTCTCCTCCTGCCATCAATCTTTCCTAGCATCAGGGTCTTTTCCACTGAGTCAGCTCTTCGCATTAGGTGGTCAAAGTACTGGAGTTTCGGCTTCAGCACGTGTCCTTCCAATGAACACCCAGGGCTAATCTCCTTTAGGATGGACTGGTTGGATCTCCTTGCAGTCCAAGGGACTCTCAAGAGTCTTCTCCAACACCACAGTTCAAAAGCATCAATTCTTTGGCGCTCAGCCTTCTTCACAGTCCAACTCTCACATCCATACATGACCACAGGAAAAACCATAGCCTTGACTAGACAGATCTTTGTTGGAAAAGTAGTGTCTCTGCTTTTTAATATGCTGTCTTGGTTGGTCATAACTTTCTTTCCAAGTAGTGTCTTTTAATTTCATGGCTGCAGTCACCATCTGCAGTGATTTTGGAGCCCAGAAAAATAAAGTCAGCCACTGTTTCCCCATCTATTTGCCATGAAGTGATGGGACCAGATGCCATGATCTTAGTTTTCTGAATGTTGAGCTTTAAGCCAACTTTGTCACTCTGCTCTTTCACTTTCATCAAGAGGCTTTTGAGTTCCTCTTCACTTTCTGACATAAGGGTGGTGTCATCTGCATATCTGAGGTGATTGATATTTCTCCCAGCAATCTTGATTCCAGCTTGTGCTTCTTCCAGCCTAGCATTTCTCATGATGTACTCTGCATATAAGTTAAATAAGTAGGATGACAATATACAGCCTTGACGTACTCCTTTTCCTATTTGGAACCAGTCTGTTGTTCCAGGTCCAGTTCTAACTGTTGCTTCCTGACCTGCATACAGGTTTCTCAGGAGGCAGGTCATGTGGTCTGGTATTCCCATCTCTTTCAGAATTTTCCACAGTTTATTGTGATCCACACAGTCAAAGGCTTTGGCATAGTCAATAAAGCAGAAATAGATGTTTTTCTGGAACTCTCTTGCTTTTCCGATGATCCAGCAGATGTTGGCAATTTGATCTCTGGTTCCTCTGCCTTTTCTAAAACCAGCTTGAACATCTGGAAGTTCACGGTTCATGTATTGCTAAAGCCTGGCTTGGAGAATTTTGAGCATTCCTTTGCTAGTGTGTGAGATGAGTGCAATTGTACGGTAGTTTGAGCATTCTTTGGCATTGCCTTTCTTAGGGATTGGAATGAAAACTGACCTTTTCCAGTCCTGTGGCCACTGCTGAGTTTTCCAAATTTGCTGGCATATTGAGTGTAGCACTTTCACAGCATCATCTTTCAGGATTTGGAATAGCTCAACTGGAATTCTGTCACCTCCACTAGCCTTGTTTATAGTGATGCTTCCTGAGGCCCACTTGACTTCACATTCCAGGATGTCTGGCTCTAGGTGAGTGTTCACACCATTCTGGTTATCTGGGTCATGAAGATCTTTTTTGTACAGTTCTTCTGTGTATTCTTACCACCTCTTCTTAATATCTTCTGCTTCTGTTAGGTCCCTACCGTTTCTCTCCTTTATTGAGCCCATCTTTGCATGAAATGTCCCCTTGGTATCTAATTTTCTTGAAGAGATCTCTAGTCTTTCCCATTCTATTGTTTTCCTCTATTTCAGTCAAAACTATAACTAAAAAGGATACATGCACCCATGTTCACAGCAGCACTGTTCACATAACCCAGACATGGAAACAACCTAAATGTCCAACAACAGATGAATAGATAAAGATACATGGTACATATATACAATAAAATACTACTCAGCCATAAAAAAGGACAAAACAATGCTATTTGCAGCAATACGGCTGCAACAAGAGACTGTCACACTACGTGAAATAAGTCAGAGGAAGACAAATACCATATGATAACCCTTATATGTGGAGTCTAAAATGAGGCACAAAAGAACCAATCCAGGAAACAGCATCAGGGACATAGAGAACAGACTGGTGGTTGCCATGGGGAAAGAATGAGTGGGAGGTTGGGGTTAGCTGATGTATGCTTTTATATACAGAATAGATAAACAATGAGGTCCTACTGTATAGCACAGAGAACTGTATTTAATAGCCTATGATAACCATAATGGAAAAGATTATAAAAAAATATCTCTCTATAACTGAAAAATTTGCTATACATCAGTAACTAACACTGTAAATCAACCAAAGTTCAATAAAATAATAAAGTTAAAAAAAACAAAAGAACTTTCACTTGCTTTTTTGTCACCAACCACAAAATTAAAGGAGTCTCCTTTTCTCTTGCAGGGACAAAAATCCATCATTTCCCCTGATGCTGGAGGAAGCCTATCATTCTTTCTGCAGCAGGGGTTCCAATAAATCCTTCAAACTTTGTGGTTTTGATGGAGACAATGAGAGTCTATATTGAGGCAGAGGAAGCTTCCTCTGTAAATTACCATTAGCTGTCAGGCTTGGTTTAAGGAATCTGCCAAAGGGGTTTCTATTTTTCTTGCAGTTACACTATCTTGTGGTAGAAAGTTTCAGAAAAGGATCTGTGGTGATATCTTAGGAAGATAACACTAGAACTGCAGAATTCAGGCTGTTTAAATGATTTTATGATTATTGTATTTAGTTCTATCGTAGAAGTTTGTTATTCTGAAGATTTTTTTCTTTCTTTGTTTTAAAACTTACATTTAAAAGAAAGAGTACTGGCCTATTATTCAACTATGGCAACGTGAACATATTACCCCTGAAGTATAAAAACCAAATCCTTTCTCTTAAGGAATTTATGTCCTTAAAAAAACGTTATTGCCATGTAGAATATAATTATATAGAATTATTACAAAGGAGTGATCCTAGGAAACTTATCAAACATTTCCATGTTTCATGTAAGCTAAATGTTTTAAACAAACAGTTGGCAAACTTTAGTTTGGGCCAGAGAGTAAATATTTCAGATTTTGTGAGCCATACATCTCCATTCAGATCAGATCAGATCAGTCGCTCAGTCATGTCAAACTCTTCACAACCCCATGAATTGCAGCACGCCAGGCCTCCCTGTCCATCACCAACTCCTGGAGTTCATTCAGACTCACGTCCATCGAATCAGTGATGCCATCCAGCCATCTCATCCTCTGTCGTCCCCTTCTCCTCCTGCCCCCAATCCCTCCCAGCATCAGAGTCTTTTCCAATGAGTCAACTCTTCGCATGAGGTGGCCAAAGTACTGCAGTTTCAGCTTCAGCATCATTCCTTCCAAAGAAATCCCAGGGCTGATCTCCTTCAGAATAGACTGGTTGGATCTCCTTGCAGTCCAAGGGACTCTCAAAGAGTCTTCTCCAACACCACAGTTCAAAAGCATCAATTCTTTGGCGCTCAGCCTTCTTCACAGTCCAACTCTCACATCCATACATGACCACAGGAAAAACCATAGCCTTGACCAGACGAACCTTTGTTGGCAAAGTAATGTCTCTGCTTTTGAATATGCTATCTAGGTTGGTTACAACTTTCCTTCCAAGGAGTAAGCGTCTTTTAATTTCATGGCTGCAGTCACCATCTGTAGTGATTTTGGAGCCCAGAAAAATTAAGTCTGACACTGTTTCCACTGTTTCCCCATCTATTTCCCATGAAGTGATGGGACCGGATGCCATGATCTTCATTTTCTGAATGTTGAGCTTTAAGCCAATTTTTTCACTCTCCACTTTCACTTTCATCAAGAGGCTTTTGAGTTCCTCTTCACTTTCTGCCATAAGGGTGGTGTCATCTGCATATCTGAGGTGATTGATATTTCTCCCGGCAATCTTGATTCCAGCTTGTGTTTCTTCCAGTCCAGCGTTTCTCATGATGTACTCTGCATATAAGTTAAATAAACAGGGTGACAGTATACAACCTTGACAAACTCCTTTTCCTATTTGGAACCAGTCTGTTGTTCCATGTCCAGTTCTAACTATTGCTTCCTGACCTGCATACAAATTTCTCAAGAGGCAGATCAGGTGGTCTGGTATTCCCATCTCTTGAAGAATTTTCCACAGTTTATTGTGATCCACACAGTCAAAGGCTTTGGCATAGTCAATAAAGCAGAAATAGATGTTTTTCTGGAACTCTCTTGCTTTTTCCATGATCCAGCAGATGTTGGCAATTTGATCTCTGGTTCCTCTTCCTTTTCTAAAACCAGCTTGAACATCAGGAAGTTCACAGTTCACATATTGCTGAAGCCCGGCCTGGAGAATTTTGAGCATTACTTTACTAGCGTGTGAGATGAGTGCAATTGTGCTGTAGTTTAAGCATTCTTTGGCATTGCCTTTCTTTGAGATTGGAATGAAAACTGACCTTTTCCAGTCCTGTGGCCACTGCTGAGTTTTCCAAATTTGCTGGCATATTGAGTGCAGCACTTTCATAGCATCATCTTTCAGGATTTGAAAGAGCTCCACTGGAATTCCATCACCTCCACTAGCTTTGTTCGTAGTGATGCTTTCTAAGGCCCACTTGACTTCACATTCCAGGATGTCTGGCTCTAGGTCAATGATCACACCATCGTGCTTATCTGGGTCATGAAGATCTTTTTTGTACAGTTCTTCTGTGTATTCTTGCCATCTCTTCTTACAGCTACTCAAATCTGCCCCTGCAGTATAAAAGCAGCCATAGACAATATGTAAATAAATGCACATGATTGAGCTCGATAACACTTTCTTTATAGAAACAGGTGGTGGGCTGCATTTGGCCCACAGGCTCATGGTTTGCCAATCTCTAAACTATGTATTAACAAAATACCCTCATTTGTTGCTGGAGGCCAAACATATAATCAAAATTAGGTAATAATCTGTCATTGGATATAGCCATAACTCTTGACTTCAATCTATAGTGAAAGTGAAAGTTGCTCAGTCCTGTCTGACTCTTTGCAACCCCATGGACTATACAGTCCATGGAATTCTCCAGGGCAGAATACTAGAGTAGGCCTGTAGATAGCTTTTCCCTTCTCCAGGGGATCCTCCCAACCCAAGGATCAAACCCAGGTCTCCTGCATTGCAGGCAGATTCTTTACCAGCTGAGTCACAAGGGAAGCCCTTTAATCTATAGTGAAATACTACTCAAATAGTGAATATATAAACACAGTTATATATAACTTTAGGAAATTCTTTATAACTTATGAAATACACAGATTTATATTTTTACACATGTACTTTAAATTTGTTTTCAATAGTTAAAGTAGCACCCATCTTTTGTTGGACTTCTCAACTTTTTCTTATTGATTTATAATTGTTGACTATGTATTATAGTTATGTTATATAATAAGGATATTAACCTCTGATAATCACATACTTGGAAAATAACTATTAGTTTGTTATTACCCTGTGTTTATGCTTTTTCATTAATATTAAAAAAATATTCTATTTGAATTTATTGACTTTTTTCTTTTAGGTTTTCTTTCAGAATTTCATGCCACAAGTATAAAGCTGTCTTACACTCTAGGATATTTATAAAACTAGTGTTATGTAAGTATTTATAAATGTGACCACATGGATCACAGCCTCGTCTAACTCAATGAAATTATGAGCCATATCGTGTAGGGCCCCCCAAGAGGGATGGGTCATGGAGAGTTCTGACAAAACATGGTCCACTGGAAAAGGAAATGGCAAACCACTTCAGTATTCTTACCTTGGGAACCTCATGAACAGTATGAAAAGGAAATAAGATAGGACACTGAAAGATGAACTTTCCAGGTCAGTAGGTGCCCAATATGCTACTGGAGAAGAGCAGAGAAGTAACTCGAGGAAGAATAAAGAGACAGAGGGAGCCAAAGTGAAAACAACACCCAGTTGTGACTGGTGATGGAAGTCCAATGCTGTAAAGAACAATATTGCCTAGGCACCTTGGAACGTTAGGTCCATGAATCAAGGTAAATTTGAAGTGGTCAAACAGGAGATAGAAAGAGTGAACATCAACATTTTAGGAAACAGTGAACTAAAATGGACAGGAATGGGTGAATTTAATTCAGATGACTATTATATCTACTACTGTGGGCAAGAATCCCTTAGAAGAAATGGAGTAGCCCTCATATGTCCAAAATGCAGTACTTGGGTGCAATCTCAAAAATGACAGAATGACCTCTGTTCATTTCCAAGGCAAACTATTCATTATCATAGTAATCCAAGTCTATGCCCCTACCACTAATGCTGAAGAAGTTGAAGTTGAATAGTTGTACGATGATCTATGAGATCTTTTAGAACTAACACCCAAAAAAGATGTCATTTTCATCATAGGGGACTGGAATGCAAACATAGGAAGTCAAGAGATACCTGGAGTAAAGGGAAAGGTTGGGCATGGAGTACAAAATGAAGCAGGGCAAAAGCTTACAGAGTATTGCCAAGAGAATTTACTGGTCACAGAAAATACCTCCTTCCAACAACACAAGAGATGACTCTACACGTGGACATCACCAGATGGTCAAGCCAAGCCAGGCTTCCCAAAATCAGACTAATTATATTCTTTGTGGCCAAATATAGAGAAGCTCTATACAGTTAGCAAAAACAAGACCAGGAGCTGACTATGGCTCAGATCATCAACTTATTGCCAAATTCAGGCTTAAATTGAAGAAAGTAGGGAAAACCATAAAGCGATTCACTGCTAACTCTAAGTCACTTCAGTTGTGTCCAACTCTGTGTGACCCCATAGACGGTAGCCCACCAGGCTCCCCTGTCCCTGGGATTCTTCAGACAAGGACACTGGAGTGGGTTGCCATTTCCTTCTCCAATACATGAAAGTGATAAGTGAAAGGGAAGTTACTCAGTCGTGTTTGGCTCTTTGTGACCCCATGGACTGCAGCCTACCAGGCTCCTCTGTCCATGGGATTTTCCAGGCAAGAGTACTGGAGTGGGGTGCCATTGCCAAGACGATTCAAGTACGACCTAAATCAAATCCCTTGCGATTATATAGTAGAAGTAACAAATAGATTCAAGGGATTAGATCTGATAGAGTGCAGGAAGAATGATGGATGGAGGTTCATGACATTGTACATGTACCTGTACATGTACAAGACCATCCCCAAGAAAAGGAATGCAAAAAGGCAAAATGATTGTCTGAGGAGGCCTTACAAATAGCTGAGAAAAGAAGAGAAGTGAAAATCAAAAGAGAAAAGGAAAGATACCCATCTGAATGCAGAGTTCCAAAAAATAGCAAGGAGAGATAAGAAAGCCTTCCTCAGGGATCAATGCAAAGAAACAGAGGAAAACAATAGAATGGGAAAGATTAGAGATCTCTTCAAGGAAATTAGACATACCAAGGGAACATTTCATGCAAAGATGGGCTCAATAAAGGACAGAAATGGTAGGGACCTAACAGAAGCAGAAGATATTAAGAAGAGGTGGCAAAAATACACAGAAGAACTGTACAAAAAAGATCTTGATGACCCAGATAACCACGATGGTGTGATCACTCACCTAGAGCCAGATATCCTGGAATGTGAAGTCAAGTGGGCCTTGGGAAGCATCACTATGAACAAATCTAATGGAGGTGATGAAATTCCAGCTGAGCTATTTCAAATTCTAAAAGACGATGCTGTGAAAGTGCTGCATTCAATATGTCAGAAAATTTGAAAAACTCAGCAGTGACCACGGGACTGGAAAAGGTCAGTTTTCATTCCAATCCCAAAGAAAGGCAATGCCAAAGGATGCTCAAACTGCCGCACAATTGTACTCATCTCACACACTAGCAAAGCAATGCTCAAAATTCTCCAAGCCAGGCTTCAACAGTATGTGAACTGTGAACTTCCAGATGTTCAAGCTGGATTTAGAAAAGGCAGAGGAACCAGAGATCAAATTGCCTACATCCACTGGATCATCGAAAAAGCAAGAGTTCCAGAGAAACATCTAGTTCTACTTTATTGACTGTGCTAAAGCCTTTGTGTGGATCACAACAAACTGTGGAAAATTCTGAAAGAGATGGGAATACCAGACCACCTGACCTGCCTCCTGAGAAATCTGTATGCAGGTCAAGAAGCAACAGTTAGAACTGGACACGGAACAACGAACTGGTTCCAAATTGGGAAAGGAGTACGTCAAGGCTGAATATTGTCACCCTGCTTATTTAACTTATATTCAGAGTACATCATGTGAAGTGCCAGGCTGGATGAAGCACAAGCTGGAAACAAGATTCCTGGGAGAAATATCAATTACCTCAGATATGCAGATGACACCACCCTTATGGCAGAAAGTGAAGAGGAACTAAAGAGCCTCTTGATGAAAGTGAAAGAGGAGAGTGAAAAAGCTGGGTTAAAACTCAACATTCAAAAAAGTAAGATCATGGCATTCAGCCCCAGCACTTCATGACAAATAGATGGAGAAACAATGGAAACATTGACAGACTTTATTTTTTTGGGCTCCAAAATCAGTGCAGATGGTGACTGCAGCCATGAAATTAAAAGATGCGTGCTCCTTGGAAGAAAAGCTATGACAAACTTAAACCGCATATTAAAAAGCAGAGATGTTACTTTGCCGACAAAAGTCCGTCTACTCAAAGCTACGGTTTTTCTAGTAGTCATGAATGGATGTGAGAGTTGGACCATAAGGAAAGTTGAACACCGAAGAATTGATGTTTTTGAACTGTAGTATTGGAGAAGACGCATGAGAGTCCCTTGGACTGCAAGGAGATCAAACCAGCCCTTCCTAAAGGAAATCAGGCCTGAATATTCATTGGAAGGACTGATGCTGAGGCTGAAGCTCCAATAGTTTGGGCACCTGATGCAAAGAACTGACTCATTGGAAAAGACCCTGATGCTGGGAAAGATTGAAGGCAGGAGAAGGGGATGACAGAAGGGGATGAGATTGGTTGTATGGGTCACCGACTTGATGGACATGAATTTGAGTAAGCTCCAGGAGCTGGGGATGGAGCTGCAGTCAGTGGGGTCGCAAAGAGTTGGACATGTCTGAGTGACTGAATTGTTCAGCTCAGTTCAGTCGCTCAGTCGTGTCCGACTCTTTGCAACCCCATGAATCCCAGCACTCCAGGCCTTCCTGTCCATCACCAACTCCTGGAGTTCACTCAGACTCACGTCCATCGAGTCAGTGATGCCATCCAGCCATCTCATCCTCTGTCGTCCCCTTCTCCTGCCCCAATCCCTCTCAGCATCAGAGTCTTTTCCAGTGAATCAACTCTTTGCATGAGGTGGCCAAAGTACTGCAGTTTCAGCTTTAGCATCATTCCTTCCAAAGAAATCCCAGGGCTGATCTCCTTCAGAATGGACTGGTTGGATCTCCTTGCAGTCCAAGGGACTCTCAAGAGTCTTCTCCAACACCACAGTTCAAAAGCATCAATTCTTCGGCGCTCAGCTTTCTTCACAGTCCAACTCTCACATCCATACATGATCACTGGAAAAACCATAGCCTTGACTAGATGGACCTTTGTTGGCAAAGTAATGTCTCTGCTTTTGAATATGCTATCTAGGTTGGTCATAACTTTCCTTCCAAGGAGTAAGCGTCTTTTAATTTCATGGCTGCAATCACCATCTGCAGTGATTTTGGAGCCCCCAAAAATAAAGTCTGACACTGTTTCCACTGTTTCCCCATCTATTTCCCATGAAGTGATGGGACTGAATTGTACTGAACTGCAAATAACTATTAACTTGTTATTAGCCCTTGTTTGTGCTTTTTCATTAATATTTTAAAATATATCGTATTTGAATTTATTGACCTTTTTATTTTTGGGTTTTCTTTTTGAATTTCATGCCACAAGTAGAAATTTGTCTCACTTTTCAGGACATTTATATAACTAGTGGTATATAAGTATTTATAAATACTAGTGTTTTCCTCTAGCATTTTGTCTGTCTTTTTATGGTTACATTTTGGCTTGCTTTTCAATTGAAAAATAATTCAGTCAACTATTCAGTAGTAATTCAATGTCAATAAAGATGGAGAGACTGAAATCCAAGCAGTAGGATATCCATTTAATAGAAATTTCTGAGGAGAGGGCAGAGGAGGTGTCTGAAAACTCTGGTGGTGAGGCTGGCAAAACATCTTTCTTCTTGTACAGGAAAGAAGAAGAGCCAAAAGACCTAAAAACTGGAATGGATAAGGTGAAAATATAAGTGTTCAAACTGCAAATAACCTTCTCTCTGGAAATAAAAATGATAAGGCACCTGTTGAAAGAAGGGAGGCCAAGTGTGGGTTTGGGAATAGGAGTAGAAATCAAACTGTTTTCTAACAGCAACTGTGCAGCACACGGCATGAAGCTGTTAAATTTGGGTTACATGAAGATGCCAGTTCATCTTGTTTTTAATTAAGAAGGATACTGACAATTCCTCTTGAGTCTGTTCAACCAGATTCTGTTAAAATTTCTGAAGGCTTTTTCTCAATACATACAAATAAATAATTATAAAATTATCTTCCCATCTCCCATATGCCCATACCTTTAGTGAAAATATTAAAAAAAAACTGTGACTTAACATGGTTAAAAGTTCCATTACTAATGGGAAATTAAATAAACTCATGAAACTTTCTTAACTATGTAATCTCTTGAGTTTCTCTATTTCATGCTAAATTATAATAAAACCTTGGGTACCTAACCTCAGAGAATCATTTTGAGTAGTGGAATATCTGTCTAGAAAATGTCACTGTTGTACAGGGTGTCCTGTTACCATAAGAAAAATATTTATATTCTGTTCTTTAGATAAACTCTGTTTACCATAATAAATTTAAAATGTATAATAAAGCAGAAAGAAAAAAATAATAAATTACCGCCAAACAAAAACTTAACATTTTGGTTAATAGTCTTCTTGTCTTTTTACCATGGAATTATTTGAAAAGTGGGCTTCCCTTGTGGCTCAGCTGGTAAAGAATCTACTTTCAATGTGGGAGACCTGGGTTGGAAAGATCCCCTGCAGGAGGGAAAGGCTACCGACTCAAATATTCTGTCTTGGAGAATTCCGTGGACTGTATAGTCCATGGGGTTGCCAAGAGTTGGACATAACTGAGTGACTTTCACATCTGAAAAATAGAAAACTAATTCTAGTTTTCTCACTATTTTAACACACAGCTTAATGTAGACCTCAGGTATTCTATAACCTACTGGTCAAGTAAGACAGTTATCTTAAGAACTTATTTATCAAAGAGTTTTCCCCTTCCTTATTTAATGGATTCTGATGAGACTATTTCTCACGTATGCTAATGTTGCCCAGGAAGTGATTTAATTGACAAAGCCCCAAATGACAGCCTGGCTTGGGGCTGTTTGCCTGTTTGTTCTGAAGGTGGGATGAAGGAGGTTCAAATTCATGATCCTGGGGCAGGAGCACAGAAAGGCTGCTTGCTGGCCTGCATCATTAACCAGGGAATCAAAGGCTTCAGCTGCTTTCTCCCAGTTTGTCCCCGTCCAGAAATGATCTTCCTTTCTGTGGTGAACAGTGCCCTTTGATGTGTCAGCACCATTCAAAGCCAGGCTGTGACTTCTGCATCATTAACACATTCGTGCTTCCTTTGTCAAACTGGACCCAGGCTTCCATCTCTCTTGCCCAAAGTTTTTCCTGAGGTTTAAAAAGGAATCTGCCCCTCACTACTTCCAAAGTGTGTCCCAGAATGTTTGGGAAATGACTGATCCTTGAGGCTGCAAATTCTTTATCAGAAGAAAAAAAAAAAAAGATTATTTTACTGACTTTGTTTCAGGCTGAGATTTTCTCTAAACTGTTCTCAGTATTTGATTTGAATAGAATACTAGGCATAAGCAATATTTTTAAAGTGTATGTAACTGTGAAATGGAAATTCCTGAATATTACATACCTGATAAATCTTTCTCATTAAACCTTATATGTAGTAAAATTTCCTGTCTTGAATAACATGTTTTCTATAGGTTGACCCAGGGAGTTATTTAATATTTTGGTAGCTGGGAGATAGAAACAGTGTTCAGAGATACCACTGTATTTCCACTGGGTGAGCTGAATAATTGTGTGAAAACAGAATATTTTGTTATTCTGAGGTAAAGCCTATGGTTTTGAAAAGATCCCTTGTTTAATGTAAATAAAAATAATGAGAGGAGGTCGGGTGTGACAGAAAAGGCTATTTCAGATTTTCTGAGGACCATTTGTACAATGTAAGCCATAGGGGACATTCTCAGATGCTTTAGAACCATCCCATGTAATCTTCCAAATATTAAACTATCACACTATTCTTATTCTATTTAATTCAAATAAGCTTTTATCAGTGTATACAACTACACATTAAATTAGGCCAAATTTATATGACTTTTATGTATCAAGAATCATAGCTTGAGCCGAAGCTGCTTCATTCTAAGATGCAGGAGAGCCAGAAAGGACGTCCCAGGACCAGTAAATCAGGTCAGCAAATGCACAGTTCTGTGAGGGACCAAGTTACCACTGCAGAGGTAAGAGGAGAAATGGCTGAGGCTCATAAGTGTTATTCAAAGATGGCAAAGGTCACCAAAGAGAAAGGGGGTGTAGCATCTACCAATGTAGGGGGTACCTCTTGGATTACCCTTGCAATTACCTCAGTGAATGTACCTAGAGGAACAATAAACTGTGGAAAATTCTGAGAGAAATGGGAATACCAGACCACCTGATCTGCCTCTTGAGAAATTTGTATGCAGGTCAGGAAGCAACAGTTAGAACTGGACATGGAACAACAGACTGGTTCCAAATAGGAAAAGGAGTACGTCAAGGCTGTATATTGTCACCCTGCTTATTTAACTTCTATGCAGAGTACATCATGAGAAACGCTGGACTGGAAGAAACACAAGCTGGAATCAAGATTGCCGGGAGAAATATCAATCACCTCAGATATGCAGATGACACCACCCTTATGGCAGAAAGTGAAGAGGAACTCAAAAGCCTCTTGATGAAAGTGAAAGTGGAGAGTGAAAAAGTGGGCTTAAAGCTCAACATTCAGAAAATGAAGATCATGGTATCTGGTCCCATCACTTCATGGCAAATAGATGGGGAAACAGTGGAAACAGTGTCAGACTTTATTTTTGGGGGCTCCAAAATCACTACAGATGGTGACTGCAGCCATGAAATTAAAAGACACTTACTCCTTGGAAGGAAAGTTATGACCAACCTAGACAGTATATTAAAAAGCAGAGACATTACTTTGCTGACAAAGGTCTGTCTAGTCAAAATTATAGTTTTTCTAGTAGTCATGAATGGATGTGAGTTAGACCATAAAGAAAACTGAGCACTGAAGAATTGATGCTTTTGAACTGTGATGCAGGAGAAGACTCCTGAGAGTCCCTTGAACTGCAAGGACAGCAAACTACCCATCCTAAAGGAAATCAGGCCTGAATATTCATTGGAAGGACTGATGCTGAAGCTCCAATATTTTGGCCACTTGATGCGAAGAACTGACTCCTTGGAAATGCCCCTGATGCTGGGAAAGATTGAAGGCAGGTGGAGAAGGGGATGACAGAGGATGAGATTAGTTGGATGGCATCACTGACTTGATGGACATGAGTTTGAACTCACTCCAGAAGTTCGTGATGGACAGGGAAGCCTGGCATGCTGCAATCCATGCGGTGGCAAAGAGTAGGACTCAACTGAGTGACTGAACAAACTGAACTGGACTTTCTGCACTGTTGTAGAGATTGAGGCAAAATAATACTAATAAAATAAATGCTTACGGTTGTCTTACTTCTCAGTTAGGTATGTAGGAATTTAGGTTACATGGAAATTGTTTAGAAGTAAGCTTTCTTGGGGTTCCCAAGTTGCTCATTGGTAAAGAATCTGTGTGCCAATGTAGGAGACACAGGAGACTTTGGTTCAATCCTTGGGTCAGGAAGATCCTTTGGAGTAAGAAGTGGCAACCCACTCCAGTATTTTTGCCTGGAAAATTCTATGGACAGAGGAGACTGGCAGGCTACAGTCCATGGTGTCGTAAGTACTTGGACATGACGGAACACACTTGCAAGTTTTCTTAACGAGCCATCAAACTTTTTAATACCCCTTTTTCCCTCAGGATTTCTGACTTTATTTGTAAAGTCATGCTACCTCACTCTAAAAGAATTAGGAATTCTTAAGGCTGCACTTAACTGGAAACCCAAGGAAGGGTTTGGGGCTAAACAAATACAGCTTTATTTTTTATTTAACAAGAAGTCTGATTCTGGAATTCTTCCAGGCTTTGTTCAATAGTTCAGTGAAGAGAAATGGAGTCCCAGACTTCAAATCTGTTTTTGAGGCTGGAAGAAAGTGGGAGTGGGAGGGTTGACCAAGGATACGCCAGGAGGATTTTACGTTCCATCAAGAAACAAAAGCTCCAGGAATCTTCCAGTTAAATTTCTTTGGCCAGTACTGCATTGAATGTCCTTATAGCTGCAAAAGAGGCTGGGGTAATTCATAATAAACTAATCCACCTTTTAGAGCGAAGGGAGACAAGTGAGAAATAAATAAAGAATGGTTTTAGGAAGCCAGCCTAGAGTGTCTACCTCAAATACTGAAATATCCTTTAGAAACTCAGAATTTTTCAGGCAATTAAAATTACACATAATTTTTAATTCCTGCTCAATAAATACTAGATAAGAGATAAGCATAATCTTATCTTTTCATTGAAAATTACAAATAAAAAAGTTTTATCTGTCTTCAAGTTTGGTTGTGTATATGATATGACGTTATAGTTAATTCAACTTTTTTTTACACAAAAATCTGCAAAAAAATAATCTTTTACACTTATTGATTCCTGATGTTCTAAAGTCATAGTCTGATAGACTTACTTTTAAATTTTGGCTGTCACTTTCTAGCTGTACAGTTGGTCAATTCAATTTCAGAGGTAGAGCAATCTCCAAAATGGCTTCCACTATTCCTACATCCTGGCATTCACACTTGAACAGCCTCTCCCGTAGTGTACCAGGGTTGGCTTATATGACCAATAGACCAGAAATGATGATATGTTGCTTCATGATAGGTTAAGTCATAAAAGACTAGAACTTTGATCCGGGGCTGTATGTGTCTCTTGAATTCCTTACTCTGTGAGAAGCCAGCTGCATATCATCAGGAAAAACAGGGAACCTGGTGGAGTTCCTGGGAAGTGTGACTGGGAACTGAGGTTCTGACTCCAACTGTTGTGAGTAACAGGACTACAGGTAACCGTGAAGGCAAATTTGGAAGTTAATCCTTCAGCATTCAGAAAGATCACATACATGAAACTGCCCAATACATTCCTGTAGCATAATGAGGGCACAGAAGAAGTTAATTCAACAAATATTATTTGTCTGTGGTCATCTTTACATGTTCATCCTTTTCAGAACTCCTTTTTATTTTAGATGAGCAGTTTTTAAAAAACATCCTTGCCTTTTGCTTTTCACTAGTACAGGAATGTGTGTTAAACATAGCTGGCTCAGTTGCCTGACCTCAACTCTGTGCTGCACTGGGATGGTTTCTTTAGTTAAGGTCATTTGTTTTTAATAATGAATGCCTTTCCCAGAATGCTGAACTGTGGTGTTTGATGGGTCTTTAGTGGACTACCAAATAAATAAAATATCGCCCTATTGCTATATATAGATCCTGTCCTACAACAGAAGGCTTGTGGTGATTTTAATGGGCTGCACTCAGGGAACGCAGCCTCATTGCTGAATCAGAATGTAAGTTGCACATGGTGCCGGACTCTGCAGAGCGGTCTAGCTGTTTCACATTGTCGCTAACCCTCGCCCCTTTCCACTGCCTGATCTATTTCTAACCATAGACTCCATGACCACAGCCCAGCCACTTTGAACTTGCTCCACAGCCTCTAATCTCTATTTTTCCTTTTCCCTTAAAAAAAAATTGTTATTTCCTTGTCTCATGATACTTCTATACCTTAATTCATCTGTGATAAAATAAAGTGTGCATATGTATAAATGTATTTATCTACACATATGTGTGTGGATTTATATCAATACATAAAAATATGTGTGTGTTTTCTATCCTAACATCCCCTTTTTTCCCCCTTGGCTAACCCAGCATGCTGGGAATCATTTCTGGTTCCTGAACTGTCTTCACTATCATTTGTTGCTGGATGCTTAGGGCCTGCTTCTTAGCTCCCAAACCAGAGTTTTGTTGCTGTTGCTGCTGTTGTTTTGGGCTTTTAAGTTTGTTCTGCATCTACAGTAGTTGCAAAAGTCTGAGGGCTCTGAAATACTGGTTTATAGAGAGCAGAAATTGTCCAGTAGTATTATTTACAGGTCTCAGGCTCTCCCACTGTAACTGTTCATAAGCTTAGTCTCCAAACTGGTCTCTCTGCTTCCAGTCTTCCTCTCCGCCATGCACCAACCAATCTTGCATAATCTAGCAGATAGAGCTCATTAAAAATACCACTGAGAAAATGAATGAATCACATCGTGATAACTCTTAAAATCATAACACTAAGGGGAAAAAGCCAGACACAACAGAATACAGACTTATAAATCTATTTCTATAATGTTCATAACAGACAAAATTAAACTACTGTATTCATGCATGTGTAATTAGGGAATAAACCATAAAGAAAATAAAAAATAATGGTTTGCCCTAGTGAGGAGAACTGCACATTTGGATGAGTTGGAGAATGATGGTTAGGACAGGAAAGGCTACAGAAATTGTGGGGCTCAATGCCAAATACAAACACAGGGTCCCTTGTTCAAAATTTAATAAGAATTTCAAGAAGCAAAAGCAGAGCATTAAACCAAGGAAGGACCCTGCTCAGTGCTGGGGTTTGTGCTACCGCCCAGGTGCACCTTCAGGAAGCTGGTCCTGGTTTCAGAATTTCTGCAATTCTGCTAATGCATGCTTGCTTGATTTATCCTTGGTAGGAGGAGAGTCATGCAGGTATTTTTTCAGAAAAATCCCCAAATCAAACATTTATGATGTAAGTGCTTCTCTGTAAGTTTATTCTATCTTACAGCTTTTTTAAAATGTGAAAAACAAAAACAAATCAGAACTGATCAGAGCACTTCCTGCTCAAAAACTTCAATGAGGTGGCTTTCCATGGATGAAAATGTCAGTGGCTGGATGCCTTCTCATGTATTCTCATTTGTTCCAGGCCCAGCTCAAGTGCCAGCTCACTGAGGAAACATACTAGATTTTTTCCACTGAAATCAAGTTCCTTCCCTTTGCTCCCTTCACACTTTCTCCCTGGATTAATGCAATTTTCTGCTTCAAATCAGAGATCTTTGAGATTTTTTTTTTAACTGATGAACATAAAGACTTTAGAAAATATTCCAGTCTTACTCATTTTTGTATTTGGGACCCTCAGGGAGTTAGATAAGTGATGCTGAATTTAACTGAAGTTATATCCAAAGATTATTTCAATGCATTATAAAACCTAAAACACTCAATATACCTACACAATGCAAATCCTTAAAGTATGAAATGATACAGGGTAGCAAAAGTGAAATTCTTCTGTAAACTAAGATATACTTATTTACCTGGTAAAAATCTGAACTAGGTACCAATGATATCATTTCGTCATTTTTCTGCTTCACATCTGACATGAATCTCACAGCCATCTTTCTTAAGACTGTTTGAACATCATGAATTTAATATACTGTGAGGTACTTTTTATGTAACAGACACCCTAGATACATTTTTACCAGAGACACATTTTAAAACACTATTGCCCACTATTTTCCTTGATTTTTTTTTTTTTTTTCTTTCTGTTCTTGGCATATTTTAGCTCTCGCTAACACTTTGGGTTCTTTTGATAAACATGTGAATGTGACTTGGACATTTTCTTACAACAGACAGATGGGTGTGTTTTCCGAGTATTATTTCTAAAATGAAGAAAATGTTCCCCTTTACCAGCATCTGGGTAAGATTTGGAGTTCTGTCGCAGATTTAAAATGTAGACAGAAGTAATCATCTCTCTCCCACATAAGGTGACTCTGCAAGTAATTTTTTTGTATTTTTTATGCCAAACTTTGAAATCACAAATGGAGTATGGGTTCAGAAAAATACACTGAACAAAACTGTATTTGGACATTTCTTTTCATCATTCATTTTTATGGACATTCTCCAACCATACTACCAGATGGCCAGGTTACAAGTCTGTAGTAATATAAAAGCGTTTTATACAGAAGTAAAATATTGATGGATAGACTTCTAAATGTATATACAAATAAATATATTTTATTCACCTTTACACATAATTTCATTGCAGAATGCCTAAAAGAATTAGAATATTTGGCTGGCAAACATATGGTTTTGTACTTAATGACACAAACATACAGTAAAAACATTCAATGAAAAATGTCTGCCATTTCTGCACGATAATTCATTTAAATTGATACAGAGATCTGAAATGATTATTCTCTTCCTCTGCCAAGTTATCACACACAAGAAAGAAAAAAAAAAAAATCAACCTGTCATTCTTTGCCAGAGACAACAGGAAGAAGATGTGAAATTTTCTTTAAAGGATTATTTATGCCATGTTTATGCCATCTCTTTTATAACATTTATCACCTAATGACTGGAGATCAATGCCGCTAATGCAATGAGACATATTTTCAAAGGATTTTTGCTTAAGTATTTAATTCCTTAATAAACCTCAATGGACACTAAAGGGTTTGGGGAGCTCCCACTGCTTTGGGTTTTTGTTTGTTTGTTTGTTTTTTCCTCTGCCTGGGGTATTATTTTCCTAGCTCTTTCCACAGCTGGCTTCCCCTCATCCACTAAGTTATCACCTCCTCAGAGAAGCCTTATCAAGTTCTAGCGAAGTTAACTGTACTCCCTTCTCCCTAAACCACATAGCCAGTAGTTAACGCAAAGGAAATATTTTATCCCGTTCAGGCTTCTATACCAAAATGCCACAGACTGGGTAGCTTGGAAACAATTGAAATTTATTTTTTCACAGATTTGCAGGCTAGAAGTCCAGGATCAGGGTACCAGCACAGTCAGACTCTGGAGAAGACCCTCTTCCAGGCTGCAGACTGCTGACTTCTCATTGTGTCCTCAAATGATGGAATGAGCTAGGGAGCTCTGTGCAGTCTCTTCAACAAGGCAACAATCCCATCTATGAGGGCTCCACCCTCAGGACTGAAGCACCTCCCAAAGGTCCCACCTCCTAATACTGTCACACTGGGCAATAGGATTTCAACACATGAATTTGGGTAGGGACACAAACATTCAGACTATAGTGGGGCTTGTCTACAGGTCAAACTGACACTTTCCTTTTGGTGGGGCGGGATACAGCCCATGAGCTGAGAATGGTTTTAACTCTTTTTGTTGTTAAATAAATAATATTTCATGATATAAAAATTATAAGAAATTCAAGTTTTAGTGTCTATAAATAAAGTTTTATTGTAACACAGCTGAGCTATTCAAGTATATAAGATGTATGACTGACGGTGTTGAACTACAGGGATAACAGGATGAAGTGGTTGTCACAGAGACCAGATAGCCTACACACTGTCTGTGTGGCCCTTCACGGGAAAAGTTAGCCACCCCCTGATGTAGGTTATCACTTATCACTTGATTTGATATCACTTATCAAATCCATAACCATGCTGTTTTAATTGATTCACTTGTTTGTTTAGAAGCCTAAAGAAGATGGAGATATTATCTTTCTCTCCCATACTCAATCAGAAAGTATATGGATGTAATAAGAGGGACATAATAAATATTTGTTGAATGACTGAAAGTTTATATTAAAAAAATAAATGGGACTACGGCCTTTGGGGTGAAGCCCCTTACCTTATTTCCATATCCCTTTATATAGATGAGGCAGATCAGAGGAAACTCATTTCTTATTATAATTGAAAAAGCCATTTACAAGATTTTAGATCATACACAGAAAGGCACATTTATAGATGATCAAAAGCCCTATTTATGGACATTAACTTTTCCTTCCAGAGTATGACGAATACCAGGCCCATGTAGAAGTTGGGTGATTCCACTGTGGTTTCACTTCTAGATCACATGCAAGCTCCCAGAGAAGAGTGGAATTCTCCTCAGGCTCCATGCAGGAAAACGTCTTCCCTTCCAGCAATTCCTTTCACTGATTGTTGTTTTGTTGTTTAGTCGCAAGGTTGTGTCTAACCCTTTTGGAACCCCATGGAATATAGCCCACCGGGATTAAATCCACAGGATTTCTTAGGCAAGAATACTGGAGTGGGTTGCCACTTCATCTTCCGGGGGAATCCTCCCTGACCAAGGGATTGAACCCACTTCTCCTGCATTGGCAATCACATTTTTTACTGCTGAGCCACTGGGGAAGCCCCTTTCATTGATTTCTAGACCCTTTTCTCACTTGGAGGCCTGACTCCCACATCGTCTCTATTATTTGGAGCTGATCTATTTCCCAGCAACATCAGAGGTCTTGGGTTCTTAGCTACTAGCACTTTAACCCTAAAATTTAGCTACAGTCAGTGGTACATATATGTGTCTTTTAACTCTAACACCCAAGAAATTTCCTACATAGATTTGAGTCTCCAGAGCCCTGTTTTCTCCCAACTTTAAATGGAGTTTAACTTTCACACCTGCTAATCAGTGTGCGCAAGTGCCCTTGCATGCCCCACACTTGAGCTGCACAATGACCTGCCCCTTATTTTGCTGTTGAGTCCAGAGAGAAGTGAAAACCTGATGCCAAGGAAACTTGCTTGCTATTCTGGAATCACAGTACTGTGTCTCAGCAGCACAGCTTGGATCCACTATTCTGTGAACGGATAAAGAAAATATAGTACATATATACAATGAAATACTACTCAGCTATAAAAAGAATGAAATAATGTCATTTTCAGCAACATGGATGGACCTAGAGATTGTCATATTAAGTGAAGTAAGCTAAAGACAAATGTCATAAGATATTTACATGTAGAATCTAAAATATGCCACAAATGAACTTATCTACAAATCAGAAACAGACTCACAGACATAGAAAACAAAGAGAAAAGGGAGTAGGGGAGGGATAAATTAGAAATATGAGACTAACAAATACAGACCACTACCTACAAAATAGATGATTAACAAGGATTTACTGTATAGCACAGAGAACTATATTCGATATCTTGTAATAACCTACAATGAAAAAGAATCTGAAGCTGTACACCTGAAACTAACACAATCTGTAAATAAATTATAGTTAAACTAAAACAAAATTTATAAATAAACTTTCAGATTAAGATTGGAGGTCAAAAGACTGGAATTCTAATTCAGGTTCTTTCACTAACTTGCTGTATAACTTAAGCAAGCGACTCTTCTTTTTTGGGCATTTTATGTTTCTCATCTAGAAATTTAAGGGAACAAATGCAGTGACTTTGAAGGCTGCTTCTACTTAAAAATGCTTTATCTCCTTTCTCTCTCCTGATTTCCCAAGTATCTAAAGCCTTTAGAATGTGGCCTCAAGTAGAGGCATCATAGTAATAGAGAAGAAGATGACACTGTTTCCTCCCTCATTTTCTCTCCCATTGCTCTCTATTGTGAAAGGATTATTTCAAGAAAAGTAAATAAAAGAAAGAATAAGTAGAGGATTGGATAAGCAGAGACATAACATTTAACTATGGCATCATTGTGAAACTGTTTTATTTGCTCAACAGAACATTCATGAACATGACCTGAAAGTTACTGATAAAGGACTGAGTCAGACTAGGATTACCTCAAAACGCTGCAACCTCATTTGCTTATAGCCACGCTGACTGCTGACCTGACAGAACATGTTGGGTTTTCCTGTCAGCCAGCTTCCGCCTCAGTGATGCTTGATCATGCTTTCCCTAACCGCGTCAGTTTCTGTAACACACCTTGCTGTGTGTGTCATAGGGAATGGGCAGGGCAGTTTCACCAGACTTCTTAGCAAGAGTTTCCTTTAATGAACTTCATGCACTGTATCCTTGGGGCAATATTCTTGTAAATTACGACATGGTATCAAAAGGTTATAACATTTGCAAATTAAGCAACTGACAAGGGATTAATCTCTAAAATATAAAAACAGCTCATGTAGGTCAACATCAAAAAAATGAACAACCCAATCAAAAAATGGGCAGAAGACCTAAAGAGACACTTTAGACACAGGAAGACACATAGATAGCTAAGAGGCACACGAAAAGATGCCCAACATTACTAATTGCTAGAGAAATGCAGATCAAAACTACAACGAGGTTATCCCCTCACACTGGTCAGAATAGCCATTATCAAAAAAAATTTTGATAACAAACAGTAAATGCTGGAGAAATGTGGAGAAAAGGGAACCCTCTTGTATTTTTGGTGGGAATGTAAGTTGATACAGCCACTATGCAGAACAGTATGGAGGTTCCTTAAAAACTAAACAGAACTACCATATGACTCAGCATCCTACTACTGGATATACACCCTAAGAAAACAATAAATCAGAAAGACACATGCACACCAATGTTCACTGCAGCACTATTTACAATGACCAGAACATGGAAGCAACTTAAATGTCCATTAACAGATGAATGGATAAAGAAGATGTACATATATACAATGGGATATTCAGATCAGTCGCTTAGTCATGTCCGACGCTTTGCAACCCCATGAACTGCAGCACACCAGGCCTCCCTGTCCATCACCACTCCCGGAGTTCACTCAGACTCACGTCCATCGAATCAGTGATGCCATCCAGCTATCTCATCCTCTGTCGTCCCCTTCTCCTCCTGCCCCCAATCCTTCCCAGCATCAGAGTTTTTTCCAAAGAGTCAACTCTTCACATGAGGTGGCCAAAGTACTGGAGTTTCAGCTTTAGCATCATTCTTTCCAAAGAAATCCCAGGGCTGATCTCCTTCAGAATGGACTGGTTGGATCTCCTTGCAGTCCAAGGGACTCTCAAGAGTCTTCTCCAACACCACAGTTCAAAAGCACCAATTCTTCGGCGCTCAGCCTTCTTCACAGTCCAACTCTCACATCCATACATGACCACAGGAAAAACCATAGCCTTGACTAGACGAACCTTTGTTGGCAAAGTAACGTCTCTGCTTTTGAATATGCCATCTAGGTTGGTCATAACTTTCCTTCCAAGGAGTAAGCGTCTTTTAATTTCATGGCTGCAGTCACCATCTGTAGTGATTTTGGAGCCCAGAAAAATAAAGTCTGACACTGTTTCCACTGTTTCCCCATCTATTTCCCATGAAGTGATGGGACCGGATGCCATGATCTTCGTTTTCTGAATGTTGAGCTTTAAGCCCACTTTTTCACTCTCCACTTTCACTTTCATCAAGAGGCTTTTGAGTTCCTTTTCACTTTCTGCCATAAGGGTGGTGTCATCTGCATATCCGAGGTGATTGATATTTCTCCTGGCAATCTTGATTCCAGCTTGTGTTTCTTCCAGTCCAGCGTTTCTCATGATGTACTCTGCATATAAGTTAAACAAACAGGGTGACAATATACAGCCTTGACGTACTCCTTTTCCTATTTGGAACCAGTCTGTTGTTCCAGGTCCAGTTCTAACTGTTGCTTCCTGACCTGCATACACATTCCTCAAGAGGCAGATCAGGTGGTCTCGTATTCCCATCTCTTTCAGAATTTCCCACAGTTTATTGTGATCCACACAGTCAAAGGCTTTGGCATAGTCAATAAAGCAGAAATAGATGCTTTTCTGGAACTCTCTTGCTTTTTCCATGATCCAGCGGATGTTGACAATTTGATCTCTGGTTCCTCTGCCTTTTCTAAAACCAGCTTGAACATCAGGAAGTTCATGGTTCACATATTGCTGAAGCCTGGCTTGGAGAATTTTGAGCATTACTTTACTAGTGTGTGAGATGAGTGCAATTGTGTGGTAATTTGAGCATTCTTTGGCATTGCCTTTCTTTGGGATTGGAATGAAAACTGACCTTTTCCAGTCCTGTGGCCACTGCTGAGTTTTCCAAATTTGCTGGCATATTGAGTGCAGCACTTTCACAGCATCATCTTTCAGGATTTGGAATAGCTCCACTGGAATTCCATCACCTCCACTAGCTTTGTTCGTAGTGATGCTTTCTAAGGCCCACTTGACTTCACATTCCAGGATGTCTGGCTCTAGGTTAGTGATCACACCATTGTGATTATGTGGGTCGTGAAGATCTTTTTTGTACGGTTCTTGTGTGTATTCTTGCCATCTCTTCTTAATATCTTCTGCTTCTGTTAGGTCCATACCATTTCTGTCCTTTATCGAGCCCATCTTTGCATGAAATGTTCCCTTGGTATCTCTAACTTTCTTGAAGAGATCTCTAGTCTTTCCCATTCTGTTGTTTTCCTCTATTTCTTTGCATTGATCGCTGAAGAAGGCTTTCTTATCTCTTCTTGCTATTCTTTGGAACTCTGCATTCAGATGTTTATATCTTTCCTTTTCTCTTTTGTTTTTCACTTCTCTTCTTTTCACAGCTATTTGTAAGGCCTCCCCAGACAGCCATTTTGCTTTTTTGCATTTCTTTTCCATGGGAATGGTTTTGATCCCTGTCTCCTGTACAATGTCACGAACCTCATTCCATAGTTCATCAGGCACTCTATCTATCAGATATAGGCCCTTAAATCTATTTCAGTCATAAAAAAAATGAAATTAGGTCATTTGCAGAGATGTGGAGGGACCTAGAGTCCTTCACACAGAGTGAAGTAAATCAGAAAGAGAAAAACAAATATCATATGTTAACACATATATTTGTAATCTAGAAAAATGGTACAGATAAATCTATTTGCAGGGCAGAAATAGAGACACAGATGCAAAAAACAGATGTGTGGACATGGGGTAGGGGGAAGGGAGGGTGGGATGAACTGGGAGATTGGGATTGTGTAAGATAGATGGCTAGTGGGAACCTTCTGTATAGCACAGAGAGCTCAGCTCAGTGCTCTGTGGTGACCTAGATGGGTGGGATGGAGGAGGGGGATCTAAGAGGGAGGGGATATATGTATACATATAGCTGATACACTTCATTGTACAGGATAAACTAATAACATTATAATGTTACAGCTTTAACATTGTAAAGCAACTAAATCCCAAAAAATAAACTTAAAAAAATTTTTTAAAAAGCTTATGCCACATTGTATACATACCTTGACTTTCTAACAGCTCCATATATTCTAGTGCCATTACCACCAAAAGGAAGGGAATATTTTGGCCTCAGTGGAGTCTAAAAGGCTTAAAGGGAAGCCTATTGACTCAGGATTCTCAGGAGAGCCCAAAGGCATGCAATAGGTATACACTGTCTCAGAAAAGGCATCATGCTTCAGAATGGAGGGTCTTCTACTAATTGCTCCTATTGGTTATTACCTAAGGGCTTTCTGGGTAGCTCAGGGGTAGAGAACCTGCCAGCAATGCAAGAGACGTGGCCAGAAGACGTGGGTTCGGTTCCTGGCTTGGGAAGATACCCTGGAGAAGAAAACAGCAACCCATTCCATTATTGTTGCCTGGAGAATACCATGAACAGAGGAGCCTGGCAGACAGTTCATGGGGTCACAAAGAGACGGACACAACTTGGTGACGAAAGAACTCCACTCAGATCCCCACACCTGATGGCATTTGGTTTGTCAGGGTCTCTGGAGTTCTTTCTAAATGTGTTTCAGTTAGGATCTGTCCTTAAAAGACGTGTTTTAAGAGTTTCTTAGCTTTATCTGTATTTCCTTTCTCCCCTTCAGCCCATTCTGTGCACTGATTTTTGCATGTAACTTTTCCTACATTTTCTCGCTATCAATGCCATATCAAATCTACCACTCTTCTGTTAGTCCCATGATCATATCAAAGAATCCCTTTATAATACTGTTATAAATATTACAGTCAGATTCATCCCATTGCAATTGGGTAGGGAGTACTTTTTATGGACATTTGGAGTCTAGGCAGTAATTACAGAAGTGACCACTGGGGGAGAAGTAGCCCAAAGGAACTGTAAACATTAATCACCATATAATAGAATAATTTCTCCCTCTTCTATATATGCATAGGCTCTGGATGGTCATGTTTAGCCTCTGTGACATTTTTTTTTTTCCTATTTTAAGATTGTACTTGAAGGTGTTCATTTAACCTAGTTGTTCGATCAAGTTTAATGAGTTGTTCATTGAGCCTAATTTTCATTTAAAAAGGGAAAAGTATCGGACTGATTTACCTGCAAAGTCTTACTTTCTCAAAACTGGCTTTGGATACTCAGGACATTGAAAAAAATCTAATTGTAGATATTACATTGCTCTGTGGGGTCAGAAGAAAAGAGCCTCTTGATGAAAGTAAAAGAGGAGAGTGAAAAACCTGGCTTAAAACTCAACATTCAGAAAACTAAGATAGCATCTGGTCCCCATCAGTTCATGGCAAATAGATGGGGAAACAATGGAAAAAGTGTCAGACTTTATTTTGGGGGCTCCAAAATCACTGCAGATGGTGACTGCAGCCATGAAATTAAAAGACGCTTGCTCCTTGGAAGAAAAGCTATGACCAACCTGAAAGAAAGTGAAAGTGAAGTCGCTCAGTCATGTCCGACTCTTTGCGACCCCATGGACTGTAACCTACCAGGCTCCTCTGTCCATGGGATTCTCCAGGCAAGAATACTGGAGTGGGTTGCCATTTCCTTCTCCAGGGGATCTTTCCCACTCAGGGATTGAACCCGAGTCTCCTGGGTTCAATCAGCTTTAACCTCTGTTGACCAACCTAGATAGCATATTAAAAAGCAGAGACATTACTTTGCCAACAAAGGTCCGTCTAGTCAAAGCTATTGGTTTTTCCAGTGGTCATGTATGGATGTGAGAGTTGGACTATAAAGAAAGCACTGAAGAATTGATGTTTTTGAACTGTGGTGTTGGAGAAGACTCTTGTGAGTCCCTTGGACAGCAAGGAGATCCAACCAGTCCACCCTAAAGGAAATCAGGCCTGAATATTCATTAGAAGGACTGATTCTCAAGCTGAAACGTCAATACTTTGGCCACCTGATGCGAAGAGCTGACTCATGGGAAAGATTGAAAGTGGGAGGAGAAGGGGACGACAGAGGATGAGATGGTTGGATGGCATCATCAACTCAATGGACATGAGTTTGAGTAAACTCCAGGAGCTGGTGGTGGACAGGGAGGCCTGGCATGTTGCAGTCCATGGAGTTGCAAAGAGTCAAACATGACTGAGTAACTGAACTGAACTGTGGTATCAATTTGATCCGCAATATTTCTAGAATACTCTACCAACTCTGAAGTTAGAGTTTTGCTGTGTTAAACAATTAGAAAGAATTATCTGGTTTACTTTCTTTTTCTAAATTTTAGGGACAAATTTTCTACTGAGAAAACAGAACTTAGAAGAAATGTTAACACTATAAAAAGGAAAGCAACACAAAGGAAAACCCATTCAGCAAATAGTTTTGTTTACAAAATACTTCCCCTTAACTGCTATGCTGCTGCTGCTGCTGCTAAGTAACTTCAGTCGTGTCCGACTCTGTGCTATCCCATAGACGACAGCCCACCAGGCTCCCTTGTCCCTGGGATTATCCAGGCAACAACACTGGAGTGGGTTGCCATTTCCTTCTCCAATGCATGAAAGTGAAAAGTGAAAGTGAAGTCGCTTAGTAGTGTCAAACTCTTAGCGACCCCATGGACTACAGCCTACCAGGCTCCTCTGCCCATGGGATTTTCCAGGCAAGAGTACTGGAGTGGGTTGCCATTACAGAGATGTTAACAGTCTGCTTCGATCCTCTGATCCGTAGATATTCAGTATGAACATCGTTTAAAATGCTACTATGAAGTGCTGAACATTGTATTTATTATTGGTTTAGAAGAAAGGGGCCCCAGATCCTCCCTATTAGGGTAGTTTTGTCTGAGGGACTTCTAAATGGTTTCTGGCATCAATCAACCTAGCTTAGGCAAACAGATTAGCCAGAAATCAGTTTCTGTAGTTACTTTCAAGTAGTATGTTCCACAATGAAAGGTAAAGTTTGCTTTGACAACATAGGAAGACAATTCTGAGAAGACACCATGCTGAATGGTTTGTCACATCAATATAATATGGCAGCACTTAACTGATCCTATGATCAATGAAAATTTGTTCATATGCAAGTGTTGACCAGTGAATGGACTGGCTCATTGAGACTGGTGAACTCCATATTTCCTTGCATCATTATCCTTTCCCTAGATATTCAATTCCTCTGCTTCCTTAACCCATGGTATCACCTGTTACTTTCCCAGACTCTTACCCCACATTCCTCTAAACTGTACTTGATTTTCTGCCATCTTCCCCTCCAGGCCCAATCCTTCTCTCCTGAGACTGTATTACAGCACTTGAGAGATAACATGATAACTATAAGACAAGGGGGGCAGGAGGGATGCAGGGAACTGGACATTAAAATCAGGGACAGATAAACAGCAAGAAAAAGTTAGAAGGACAAATTTAAGACATTCACTTCTCTACTTTAGGTATGGTCAGGTTTATCTTTTCTAGGAAAATTCCATAATAGAGTTAGGACTCAGATGAGGTTAAAGCAGTTTCCTAAGGAAGACTAAGACCAGCCAACTGACCTGGGATACTTCTGAAGCTAACTAAAAGTTGCTTATAAATGTCTTAAACAAGGAAAACAGTGCTAAACAATGTGTTTATTCTTTTCAGATTGGCATAGATATAGATATATAGTTATATACCTCTATCTCCTGCCAGGGAAGTGAAAATGGTGAAATAAACTAAACCTTTCTTAAAGATTTTAAACTGTACATCATAAAGTAGAATTTGGGGAACTCAAATTTCTGTATCATGACCAAAATCTGAAAATATTAAATACAGTAAACAAAAAAAAAATTTAGCTCCTCATTCTAAATTAATTAATTCTTCTTCTGGTAGAGATGCCTTGTTTGAGTCTGAATAGCTTCATAAGTAGGTTTTCTGAGTTTGCTTCCCACTCATGAGGCAGTCTTCAAAGAGCTGGAATAACTGGGCTAATTATAATTCCTGGACCCAGAGTGGCTCCACCAACCTGCAAGTTCTAGAGTCTGATTAGCTTTCTCAATATAAATGTTAAGGGCAGAAACCCTCTGGCTGAGGAGTTGGGAAGAATATGGGGTGGGGTGGGTGATGGATTATGTGGAATGTCACATCTTTCTCTTTTACAAGAGGGGAAAAAGATAAAACTAATTAAATTGGTCTTAAAAATGTAACTGTCTAAATTCATACTTTTCCTTTGTGAAGTAATATTACTACTGACACTAAATGTGTTTCAAAACAATTACTGTACAAAATTTGGTAGATTGGTGTTGTCCACTAAAAGGAATAAAAAGTGTCTGAAAATATGTGAAGATGGACTTCACTTCATTATGTTTAAAATGCAACGGTTACCAGATGTAAGTTTTAATGCATTTCTGAAAATAGTATCTTTTAAAGGACTGTGAAAAGAATTTCTCTGACCAATTTTCTGTAACTATTTCAATTACAAATTAACGAAAATACATTTTAAGTATATATCTGATGCCAAAAATAATATAAAACTTTCTAGAACAAAACAAAATAAATGAAAACAAAATAAGCCACTAATAGGAGGTATCAGGAAATAAAGTACAGTTCATTTCAGTTCAGTTGTTCAGTCATGTCCAACTCTTTGTGACCCCGTGAACCGCAGCATGCCAGGACTCCTTGTCCATCACCAACTCCCGGAGTCCACCCAGACTCATGTCCATTGAGTTGGTGATGCCATCCAATCATCCCATCCTCCATCTTTCCCTTCTTCTCCTGCCCTCAATCTTTCCCAGCATCAGGGTCTTTTCCAATGAGTCAGCTCTTCACATCAGGTGGCCAAAGTATTGGAGTTTCAGCTTCAACATCAGTCCTTCCAATGAACACCCAGGACTGATCTCCTTTAGGATGGACTGGTTGGATCTCCTTGCAGTCTAAGGGATTCTCAAGAGCCTTCTCCAACATCACAGTTCAAAAGCATCAATTCTTCTGTGCTCAGCTTTCTTTATAGTCCAACTCTCACATGCATACATGACCACTGGAAAAACCATAGCCTTGACTAGACGGACCTTCGTTGGCAAAGTAATGTCTCTGCTTTTTAATATGCTGTCTCGGTTGGTCATAACTTTGCTTCCAAGGAGTAAGCGTATTTTAATTTCATGGCTGCAGTCACCATCTGCAGTGATTTTGGAGCCCCCCAAAATAAAGTCAGCCACTGTTTCCACTGTTTCCCCATCTATTTGCCATGAAGTGATGGGACCAGATGCCATGATCTTAGTTTTCTGAATGTTGTTAGATCAATGCAAAATTGCATTCCCTCTTGCTGACATGCTTTATTACCATGCATGGTTTTTATTAGCAATGACAATATTTTAGATCTCTTTGCTTTCTGCCTCAATGTATTTTGTTGGCTGGTATGAACTTGTAACATTTTTCAGAAAATGTCATGAGAAATATGTTCCAATCATTTACTTCCTAGAAAAAAGTATGTGTATAGACATTTCTTACATATTTGCTGACTGGCTAAAAGGGAAATTCACTTCTGAACAACATTCTAACATATCCAGGAAATGGAAAACACTCATTCATACATGGCCTTGACACTCATTTATGTGTAAGAAGGTGATGGAGATTTGAGAGAATACCTCTCAAAAATTGCATAGTCTCTAGAGAAGCCCATATGTCACAATTGTGAAAAACAAATACTTGTCATTTAAACAATATCTTTTGATAAATAAATTGATTAAAATATTTGTATTTTATAATCTTGCATCTCAAAAGTAAAATAGATATAAAAGCCATCATACAATATTATTTCTAGCACTTTCATAGCTTTGCTAAATTGTAATAACACAGAGATCATTGATATCATGCTATAGCAAGAAATTATATATGAGACAGAAAAAACAGTGAAGAGAATTCTTCAGTGCTGCCAGAGCACTGAAGAAAGCCAGAGGTCTAGAAAAACTGAAATAAAGTTCCTGATCATTTTAAAGTATGTTACAGCTTTATGTCTGGTAAAATTCACCCATGAAGTCACAGGGCAAATAAAGGCTAGTACTGTGCTGAGGCTTTCTCTATTTCTGGACTCTGATTTGGGAGCAGGGATCTCTCTCACTTCCCTCTCTCATCAGTTTAGTGAACCAATTTAATTCTGTAAGCATTTATCAAACATCAATTTTGCAGTCCTCAGGACCATACAATGAAAAATACTAAAAAGAAGTCAAAGCAGCATGAGTCATAACCTCAAGAAGCTTACAGACAAGGCAGAAATCCCAAGTGGGGAACTGGAAGCTTGCTTCTTATAACTTCTTGGTAGTTAATATTTGGTGAAAGCCTCCAAACTATTTGATGGGTGCTCATTTTGAAGTATTTAGCTATTCCTTAGCAAAGTGGCAGAGTATGTAGCAGTTATTTACAGAGTTCTCCAAGTAAAGTTACTAATAGGGAACTATGTTGTAAGAGGGTTTCGATATCATGGACTAACATTTAAGGTAAGAGCAAATCTTGCCATTTGTAATGCTTTTCAACAGTAACAGTGAAATTTTTCCATGTGTCTAAACAGTCCAAAATTTTCTTTTAGGAAAACAAAACAAACCAGAGAGATCTTCAAAATGAATTTAGTATGTTTCAGCTGAGACTAAGGAAATGTTGATTTTAAGACTTTAAGAACACACAGTTGTGTTAGAGCTGTTCCCATCCACACCTCCAAGTGGGTTATGAAAGCCCAGTCAACAGCTCTGTATAAACACTTAGGCATTTCATTCAGTTCAGTTCTGTTCAGTTGCTCAGTCGTGTCTGACTCTTTGCAACCCCATGGACTGCAGCACACCAGGCCTCCCCGTCCATCACCAACTCCTGGAGTTTACTCAAACTCATGTTCATTGAGTCAGTGATGCCATCCAACTTAGGCATTTAACTCTATATAAATGTTATAGAAGAATCTTACTACGTAAAACAAATTTTTAGTCAAGACACACTTTAATAACAACTGGTTAAAAAAATTTCCCATTCCTTAACAAGATTTTATTTCCTGACGCAGGATTCTTGAGAGAATATTATGTTGCTGACAGATTTTATTGTTTTATGTAAACATATATATTTATATACTATATAAACATACATATATTATTTTCTACATTTATATGTTATATAAATATGTATAGTATATGTAACATATCTGTAATTCTTAAAAAGTTGTGCCTCCAAGAGTCCTACAGAGAATGAAGCTAAAAACTCAGAAGGTTGAAGGAATTTGGTAAGGTTTTTTTTTTTTTTTCTGGTAAGGTTTTTTAATTAAAACTTTTAAGATTCTCATTAGGAACTGAGCCCACTGTCACCCAGCTAGCAGGAAATTTCAGCTGGAATCTTCTGCACCATATTTCTAAGATTAGAGAGAAGGCTGTCTCGTTATCCACAGGAATTCTACAATTGAAGATCATGCCAAATAAATGTCATGAAATCGGGTATGGCATTCTGGTTTAGTAACTAAAAAAAAAGAATACTACTAAATCTCCTGACTAAATACAGAGTAATGGGGCTTAACCTACTGTCAGTGGTTTTAGCGAATCTTTGGTACTCTGAACCAGGGTGTGGTCAGAGAGTCTTGCCAATGAAAAGTCAATATTTGACCAACGCTTTGGCTTCATGCCCCAATATGTTTGCATGAGTCCCACTGCAGGAAAGAAGCATGGCAAGAGAGAGGCTGCTGAGAACATTCTCTCCAGCTTCTTTATCTACTTCAGGCTTCAGTCTATTCCACTCCTTAATTATCTATTTGGGCTTACCAACAACATGCCCTTTATTTCCTCTGACATGTTTTCTAGTCATTGATTTTCAAACAGAGCGACTGATTAAAATAGTAGAGAAGCTAATCACTTAATGGAAAAACTCTTGCTCAAACTGGAAACAATCAACAGCAAAGGAAGAAAACTGATGAACTGAGTAATTACTCACATCCTGTTTTTATAAAGTTACACACAGCTCATAGAAATGGCAGCTCCCCACTAATACATATCATGACATCCTCGTGTGTCACAAGGAAGTCAAGGGGCATAATAAATTGATCTTTTCAGATTGGTGTGAACAAATGAGATGCAATATACATCCTATCTCCCATTGGTTTTGATCAGAACTGCCCATTTTATTTATATTTAATTCCTATGGTGTCCCACGGGCAATCTTTTAACTGATTTTTATGTTTCTCAGATGAAATAAAGTGTATGAAATGCTAAGACAGAATATATTGCCTAGAAGAAAGAATCCTGGAGTGATAACCAGAAGCGCCAGGTTTCTCTAGTTTTGATTCTGTAATCAACATTAGGCAAGTTACAACCTCTCAGTATGTCGTTTTCTTCCCCAGTCAAATGCGAATGATATTGCCTACCCTGCCCACTTGCTTCACAGAGTGATGATGAGAATCAAAAGAGATAATAGATATGAAAGAATTTGAAATTAAAAGTGCTGTGTAAATGCAAATGATTATTAGGGGGGAAAAAGGCTTCAGTGGCCAACTCAGCCAGAAAAACTGTAGGCTGGTGGAGCGGCAAAGGAAACTGAGAAATTGAGTCCAACCCCCTAATTTTGCAGATGGGAAAACTTTGACCTCAAGAGTAATGAAACGCACAGATAATTTCTATAATTCTAGATAATAATAATAATTAGGGGGCTTATTCTGGGCCAGAGAATGTGCTAAATGCTTTATATACATTATCTCATTTAATCTCCTCGGTCTCCTTATTAGGTGGGTGCAAGACTCAGGTAACTCACCTTCCCAAGATCACACAACTAGTAACTGGCAGGGCTCTGATTCTATGTAAAGTTTTTGATGCCGAAGCCAGTGCTTTTAACCACCTTACTATACTGTCATGGGCTTCCCAGGTGGTTCAGTAGTAACCAATCTGCCTGCAATGCAGGAGACGCGGGTTCAATCCCTAGGTCGGGAAGATCCCCTGGAAAAGGAAACAGCAACCCACTCCAGTATTCTTGCCTGGAAAACTCCATGGACAGAGGAGCCTGGCAGTCTGAAGTCCATGGGACTGCAAAAGAGTTGGACATGACTTAGTGACTAAACAAAACAGCATCAATATACTGTCATAGTTGTGAATCTTTTTTCCAGGGTGGCTAATAAATATGAAAATGAAACTCCTTGCTTCTGAGAGAAGCTACTCAGCCAACAGACAGAAAGCTAAGAGAAGAGCAAGTCCACACATAAGAGACTACACAAGGGATCTAGTCTCAAATCTAGGAGAGGGATACATATTTCCTGAAAGTTAACCACTGTCTTGGATATCTTTCCCTTTGGTATTCTAAAACTACTGCCTGGGTATCATCAATTGTTGCTGTAGTATACAAGCAATACTGGCTTACTTATTTACAATCGATAAGCCCTCTAATGTGAAATGTATGCAACTGCAAATGGGAACTTTAATAACATAAGAGTTTCTTATGCTCTGCCATTTGCAGAGGTAGTAGTTAGCATCCCATACCAAGTAAGTGTAACCTCTGTAACCAAGAGGATAGTACAGAAATAATGGAGTACGATTTCTTTTTAAATTCAACATATATGAAAGTTTCCAGTTCCAATATGAGCCTGAATGATTTTCAGAACTATGGACCAATGACCTTTTTCAGCCTCTGGTCCTCCCCCTTTTCAAAGTGGTATTAATAGTAGTTATCCTATGTATGACACAGAGAAGGCAATGGCACCCCACTCCAGTATTCTTGCCTGGAAAATCCTATGGATGGAGGAGCCTGGTAGGCTGCAGTCCATGGGGTCGCTAAGAGTCGGACACGACTGAGTGACTTCACTTTCACTTTTCACTTTCATGCATTGGAGAAGGAAATGGCAACCCACTCCAGTGTTCTTGCCTGGAGAATCCCAGGGACGGGGGAGCCTGGTGGGCTGCCGTCTCTGGGGTCGCACAGAGTCAGACACGACTGAAGCGACTTAGCAGCAGTAGCAGCAGTATGTATGACAGGTGTGTGTTGGAGGAGAAGCAGACAGCCTGTCTCTAGGCCTGTAGGTCAAGGAAATATACTTAAGAAGCTGGACGTGATAGACTACATCTGTGAGGTTTCATCAGCACCTAAACCCGACTGAGAAGACAAGATTCTGGACTTTGCACTGGGACGAGACTTCTCTGGGGCCTCAGGCAAGAGTGAATGGGAGGAATGTAAACAACTGGGGACTGAGAGGACTATGGTAGCCAGGTTCCATGTTGATTCCCTGAATGATTCTCACCTCCTATTATTCATGCCATTTTGAAGCCCATTTCTATACTGACCTCTAAAATCAAGAGCTTATTCTGCAGGTGGCGCACACTAACTTTTGAGACTAGATCATGAAAGTCATTGCAGTTTCCTCTTTGCTTTATACTGGATCACTTGCTCTAGGAGAAGCCAGTGGACATGTCCTAACAACACTCAAGCAACCCTATGTAGAGAAGAACTAAGACTTTCCACCAACAACCAGCATTAATTTGTTAACAATGTGAATGAATCATCCCTGAAAAAGAAAACTCCAGGCCCTATGAAACCTTCAGATGTCTACAGCCTCAGCCAATATCTTATTGCAACTTTATGAGAGACTCTGAGCCAGAACCATCCAGCTGACCCATTCTTGAATTCCTGACTCTGTATGAGATAATAAATTGTTGCTATTGTTTCAAGCTGTTAGCCTCTGAGGGTAATCTGTTATAGAGGAATAGATCCAGCAGAATATGAAACATGATTATCTCAACCATTAACTGACTTCAGAGATTATTTGTCAACCATAATTTTAGGATTGAAGAAGGTAAAATGGCAGATTGGAATATTCATTTCAAATGCAGTGTGTCTGTGTATATCTCTGCATGTGCGTGTGTTTGCCCGAACTATTAAAAATCACTATTAAACTATTAAAAACCACTATATATCTAGATGTCCTTAACTTCCTTTTTTTTCCCCTACCAATTTCTCCTGAGGTGATGTTGAAGATGCTACTTAACTACTGAAAACTCTGCAAACAATGGGACTTGTAAGGAACAAAAACATATCCGTAAAGAGATTGAAAATAACTTCTGTGCTCAAATTCTTTCAGGGGCTTTTGGGCAAAATTTACCTCTTTTTACTTTTTTGTTCTCAAGGGAGGTGATTAATGAAATCTCATACTTTTTCACAAAATTTTTAGAGATAAAGTTAAATGTGATAAGGTATAGCCAACAATTAACAACTAGCATTTTTTTTTTAATTTTCATGCTTGCCTCTTCCCAATCTCAGTTTGTGAAAATTTACAGCAGTATCCACTCCCTAGAATCACAAACTTTTAAAATCCCATTTCTGGAGAACATTTCCTTTTAAAAAGGCTTAATTGTCCCTGAGATCAAGATTCTAAAATCTTCAGGGAAGATTACTGACACTGGTATGGCAGGATTCATTTTGTTTGGGGGTTGTTGTTTAGTAGATAAGTCATGTCTGACTATTCTGTGATATCACAGACTGTAGCATTCCAGCCTCCTCTTCTCCATGGGATTTCCCAGGCAAGAATACTGGGGTGGCTTACCAGTTCCTTCTCCAGATCGTCCCAACCCAGGGACTGAACCCATGTCTCCTGCATTGGCAGGTGAATTCTTTACCACTGAGCCACCAGGGAAGCCCATGTATGATTCCACCCGTACAACCAGCACCCAGAACAAGATAATGAGAAGCTCCTTTAAGCTCCTTCCCAGTAGGTAACTAGTCACCTCCACCCCAAAGTAATAACTGTTCTTGCCACTATCACCAAAGATTACTTTCCCATGGCCATTTTTAAAAATAAAACTCAAAACCGCATAATAATAAATGTGTTTCATGGCTTAAATGAATTGGAAATGACTACCGTAAGTTCAGCTCAGTTCAGTCGCTCAGTCCTGTCCGACTCTGAGACCCCATGGACTGCAGCATGCCAGGCTTCCCTGTCCGTCACCAACTCACAGAGTTTACTCAAACTCATGTCCATCGAGTTGGTGATGCCATTCAATCATTGACTAAACTACCTTAAAGCCTGTGAGAAAACATTTACTGTAAAATTTTCTTGCAAGATTCTTCTTCCTTTTCATTCTGAGGCTACAAAGAGAGCAAAGGAGACTCCTAAAAGTCTATACCTGGGGCTTCCCTGATGGTCCAGCAGCTAAGAATCCACCTTGCAATGCAAGGGACATTGGTTCAGTCCCTGGTCCCGGAAGATCTCACATGCTGCAGTGCAACTAAGCCCATGCACCACAACTATGGAGCTCAGATGCTGCAATTACTGAAGCCTGCACCCTGGAACCCATGCTTGGCAATGGAGGCCACTGTAATGAGAAACCTGTGCATCTCAATGAAGAGTCATCCCCACTAGCCACAACTAGAGAAAGCCTGTGTGCAGCAGTGAATACCCACCATGGCCAAAAATGAATAAATAAATAAATAAATCTTAAAAAAAAAAGTCTATTCCTGTGTATCAGATCAGATCAGATCAGTCGCTCAGTCGTGTATGACTCTTTGTGACCCTGTGAATCACAGCACACCAGGCCTCCCTGTCCATCACCAACTCCCAGAGTTCACTCAGACTCACGTCCATTGAGTCAGTGATGCCATCCAGCCATCTCATCCTCTGTCGTCCCCTTCTCCTCCTGCCCCCAATCCCTCCCAGCATCAGAGTCTTTTCCAATGAGTCAACTCTTCGCATGAGGTGGCCAAAGTACTGGAGTTTCAGCTTTAGCATCATTCCTTCCAAAGAAATCCCAGGGCTGATCTCCTTCAGAATGGACTGGTTGGATCTCCTTGCAGTCCAAGGGACTCTCAAGAGTCTTCTCCTACACCACAGTTCAAAAGCAGCAATTCTTCAGCGCTCAGCCTTCTTCAGGGAGAAATAAAAATACACATCTTGTGTGCTTTAAAAGACAGTTGGCCCTTATCCCATGGATGATATCTGAACCTTGTAAGTAGATATAATCATTTGTTCAAAATTAGGATAAATTAATGTAAAAATAGAACTGCACTGTACAATCCCAACTAGACATACATTTCTTTTTATCAACAACAAATCCAAAACCTAGACACGCAAACTTTTCAGAGAGACAGAGACAAACCAAGGCATTATTTTTTTTTTAAATCTAAACACTAATAAGAATTTGTTTTTGTTTTAAAATGACTTCACTTAGCTTAATCTTTGTGTGTTAAGGCTGGTTAATCCTGCACACTTTCTGTCCAGAATGTACTATAGCTGATACTTGCTTGGTTGAGAGAACACTGTCATTGCTGATGCAGGAAATCTATTTTAAAACTGCCGAAGAAAAATGCACCAGATATATCCTTATCACATTTTCAAAAGAGGTCTATTTCATGTTATTCCTAGGGAAGAGAAAAGTTATAAATAAAATACTCAGTAAAAGCTTAGTGTTTCACCTAAGGCTTTGTAAATAGCCTGCAACTTAGAGACAGTGAATTAAGAATTCCATGTTGAATTAGAAATTAAAAATAGATGCAGTAGTGAGAAATGTATTTAAGGCCCTGCCTACACTGCAGTAAAAATCATGTTTTGCAAAAATTAGGATGATTCTTGCTAGCATGCTGTTAACACAATTTCTCTGACCAGGAAAGAAAAATATATAGTTTTCTTTTAATTTATTATTTCAAAAACGTATTAATATTTTTACTGTTATAGATCTGATGCGAATATTTAACCTTTAGCATATATTTATTTTTTGCTTTATAATGAATTATGTTGAATAAAGTGTGAAGTAGTGACATTTAAAATATAAGTAATATTTTCATAGAGGATAACCTTATATCAGAGTGTTTTAACTCAAATATAATTATCAGTTGTACAATTGAGTACTGAAGTACAATTCCAGTGAAATCATTAACAGAGGCTTGTTTAATTAATAATCAGATCAGATCAGTCGCTCAGTCGTGTACAACTCTTTGCAACCCCGTGAATTGCAGCACGCCAGGCCTCCCTGTCCATCACCAACTCCCAGAGTTCACTCAAACTCACGTCCGTTGAGTCAGTGATGCCATCCAGCCATCTCATCCTCTGTCGTCCACTTCTCCTCTTGCCCTCAATCCCTCCCAGCATCAGAGTCTTTTCCAATGAGTCAACTCTTCACATGAGGTGGCCAAAGTACTGCAGTTTCAGCTTCAGCATCGTTCCTTCCAAAGAAATCCCAGGGCTGATCTCCTTCAGAATGGACTGCTTGGATCTCCTTGCAGTCCAAGGGACTCTCAAGAGTCTTCTCCAACACCACAGTTCAAAAGCATCAATTCTTTGGCGCTCAGCCTTCTTCACAGTCCAACTCTCACATCCATACATGACCACAGGAAAAACCACAGCCTTGACTAGATGAACCTTTGTTGGCAAAGTAATGTCTCTGCTTTTCAATATGCTATCTAGGTTGGTCATAACTTTCCTTCCAAGGAGGAAGCATCTTTTAATTTCATGGCTGCAGTCACCATCTGTAGTGATTTTGGAGCCCAGAAAAATAAAGTCTGACACTGTTTCCACTGTTTCCCCATCTATTTCCCATGAAGTGATGGGACCGGATGCCATGATCTTCGTTTTCTGAATGTAATACCTTTGTCCAAAAATAAAACAGCATAGCCCTGCCTCATACACACATCTAAGCAGGTATAAACTTTGAAATATATTATTAAACAATAAAGGGGACTACTTCTCAAGAACACATAACAAAGAATTATAATCCTCAAAGAGATGGGGAAATAGTGGAAACAGTGGCTGACTTTATTTTGGGGGGCTCCAAAATCACTGCAGATGGTGATTGCAGCCATGAAATTAAAAAGACACTTACTCCTTGGAAGGAAAGTTATGACCAACCTAGACAGCATATTAAAACGCAGAGACATTACTTTGCCAACAAAGGTCCATCTAGTCAAGGCTATACTTTTTCCAGGAGCCATGTATGGATATGAGAGTTGGACTATAAAGAAAGCTGAGTGCCAAAGAATTGATGCTTTTGAACTGTGGTGTTGGAGAAGACTCTTGAGAGTCCCTTGGACTGTAAGGAGATCCAACCAGTCCATTCTAAAGGAGATCAGTCCTGAGTGTTCATTGGAAGGACTGATGTTGAAGCTGAAACTCCAATCCTTTGGCCACCTGATGTGAAGAGCTGACTTATTGGAAAAGACCCTGATGCTGGAAAAGATTGAGGGCAGGAGGAGAAGGGGACGACGGAGGATGGGATGGTTGGATGACATCACCGACTCAACGGACATGAGTTTGGGTAGGCTCCGGGGGTTGGTGATGTACAGGGAGGCCTGGCATGCTGCAGTTCACAGGGTCTCAAAGAGTCAGACACGACTGAGCAACTGAAAGAACTGAATAGCCTATTTCATAATGCTAAATGTTGCTCACAATTTAAAGCATGATAGTGTTAATATATCTCAGAAAACTATTCTTTGCTAGAATATATATAGCTAATATTGCAACATAATCTGGAGTGGGAAATTCCTTAAATCCATGGATATAAGTTTAAATGAATGTGTCTATAATTTTGTTTCCTATTAACTTTCAGAAAGGATTTTTTTAGAACTGTTTATTAGCTTTAAGACAGTAAGGGCAATCTCTTGATAATCAATTCACACTGTAAGATTTTTCTAAATAAACAGACTTAAAACTGGCATTTTAACATTCTATTGTATGATTTTCTGCTTCTCGTTTCCAAAGCTACCAATAACTTATCACCCAACCATTAATTTTTTTCCTTTTTCACATTGATTCTTTCTTTTTACTGAGGTGCGCCATGCCCAAGTTGTGGTCTTCCATTTCTTTATCTCCCACCTTTCACAGCTCAGTTAATTCCACTTTTTACTGTTTAGTTGCTCAGTCGTATCCCACTCTTTTTCGACCCTATGGACTGTAACCCGCCAGGCTCCTCTGTCCACAGCATTTCCCAGGCAAGAACACCAGAGTGGGCTTCCATTCCCTCCTCCAGGGTATCTTCCTGACCCCAGGATCGAATCCGCAGGCCTGCATTGCAGGCTGACTCTTTACTGCTGAGCTACTTGGGAAGCCACTAATTTCACTTTAGCTGGTGTTTATCATGTATACAATATTCTCTTTAATTCCGTTTCTCCCTCAGCTTTGTTCCAACTCTTTCTCTTTCACTTCAGGAAAAAACTCTCATTTTTTCTCTCATGTTCTCGCCTTCCATTTGTAATCTAGATAAAGTTAATCCTAGGTGATAAGCCCCATACTCTTACAGTAAAAAGGGAAGTCATGAGTTTTAAAGTAAGTTTAAATATAATGCAGATCAATTTCCTTTGACTTCTATACCTCTTAAAAGTATCCAGAAGTTTCCAATAGACATTATACAAATCTCCATCTAACTCCAAAACTTTTTTAATAAAACCAGATTTCCCTTCATATACCAGCATCAAGATGGAGGATCAATAAGAAAACATATTAAGTGGCACACCTTTTCTGTTTTATATCATTACTATTATAGAAATATGACTTTATTTTTCACTGTAATTTAAAGAACCTCAGTCACATTATGGTTTAAATAGGCACCTGTGGGCTCACCTTGACTCTTACTACTTATTCATTCCTAACATTTTGCCTGGAAGTGTCCAGGCAAAATTATATCCAATATCCAATTATATCCAACCTAGCTGTTCTCTCTGCTTCTATCTTTGCCTTTCCTGCTATTTTTAACCCAGCAATTACAGTGATTGTGATTATTTAAAAGTATAACCAGAACTTGCCACACCCATGACCTCAACCCTCCAAAGGTACCACATTGAGAATTCCAAAGGCTTCATAAAATCTATAGCCCAAAAGACCCTAAATAATACGGTTCCAGTCTTCCATTCCTCCCCCTTCCTCCTTCTCTCTTACCATGCTGCAAACAAACTGACTATTTGCTGTTTTGCCAAAACACCAAGTTTGTTCCCCTCTCCGGAACTCTCCCTCCAGATTTGCGGAGATCTGGGCTCATATGTGCTTTCAGGCCACTTTAACATTTTAGATAATACCTGAGTAGCCAGGTGTGAGAGACAGAATTATGTTGTAAGAGTCTAAACAAAGAAAAGAAAAATTTGGAAACCACTAACATGTAGCTACACACAGGAAGTGTGTGGTGACTAAGAGAAGTCATGTGCAAGAGAGAAGAGAAGGCGCTTGCCTTGAAAATGGCTCACAATTAAGTGAACTCGAAGAGGAGCCAGTGAAGGAAAAAGGGAAGTAGGAGAATCCAGAAGTGCAGTGTCACTGACCATCTGTGATGCGGGAACTGCCTACACACACACACACACACACAAGTAGATGAATAATCAAATGAAATGTAATAACTTTGGAGGTACGAGGATCAAGGAAAAAGCTATTGACTTTGTTGATTTATTGTATTATTTCAATGTGGAAAAATGTCTTTTGTACTTCTAACATCTGTTTTAACTAATGAAGTTTTGGACAACTTTTGCAATTATTCTGTATACTTATGGAGCAAACTTTCTGTATGCCCAGTGCCAGCCCCATTTTGATAATTCTCATTTGTTCTAAATTTTCTGTACAATAGTAAGAAAGTCTATCTACAGTACCAGTATCCCTTGAATATTTCTGTGAAATCTGTGCTTACAAAAAGACAGAGCCGTGATATTGTAAGGAATTTTGGTTTACCAGAAGGCATTGACAGAATAAGACATGAATCATAAAGAAAAAGATTTATTTTAAGTTTAAAAACATTTCATTATTCTTTGTATGTTTTGGTTGACTAGTCTATAGCACTAAGTTAATGTCATCTAAAACATTACCACAAAACCCCTCCTGGGATGTCACAAACTAAGTCAGTATACCTATTAGTAAAAGAGCTGCTCTTTACCTACTGTCAGTGTTATGGAAGTCCTATACTCAAGCAAAGTTATAATTATATGTAATTAACTTTTCCATTTTCAACTAATTAAAGGAAGACCTGAAAACCATCATCCCTGGATAACGCAGTATATTGAAACTTGAAAGTTTTAACATTTAATCAAAAAGGCACATCTATTTTGGCTTCCCTTATCCTTCTTGTTAACAGAAATAGCCCACTGGCTCTAGAACAGAAATGCCAAGCTTTGAAATTATGTGGTGTTAGGATGAAGATAAATTTGCTGTCTTTTTTTTTTGCTGTCATATTTTTAATAGCATTTTTAAATTCAGATCTAGAACGATTAAGGCAATGCAATTTGTAAACTGAAAACAACATAATTAAAATGATTCAAAGAATCAAAACAAAATAGATAGTCCTCTAACACTTAAACAAAGACAGGTGAAGAGATAGCACCTTCTCACTGGCTGACAAACTTACTTTCACATGTATATTCATTTAATTTACTCATTCTTACGTCAGCTAAGAACAGATTATTTTCCAAATATTACTAATTTTTAGAATGTCAGATGATAATTTTGTGTTACAGATAGAGAAACATGAGACTGCTTTACATTTTAACAATGTTGTTACATTTTAACAATAACCCCAAATATCTATATAGCACACCACTTTGGCATCAACATGGATTTTATTTACAGATCTACATTAAAATTGATCATGGAAGAATGTATAATGTTATAGAAGGGAAGAATTACTGTTGCAGACAGTACTTTTCTACCTGGGAAAATTCAAAATGAAAAAAAAAAATAATAAAAGAATGATATTAACAATATTTACAATAATAATAAAGGAAGATATTGTGTGTGTGCATATGCAAAAAAAAGTATCTATGTTTATTAAAGACTGAAATGACACATACCAAAATTCTGTGTGTTGTGGTTACAGGTTATTTTTTTTTCTTATCAGCATTCAGAAAACGAAGATTATGGCATCTGGTCCCATCACTTCATGGGAAATAGATGGGGAAACAGTGGAAACAGTGTCAGACTTTATTTTTCTGGGCTCCAAAATCACTGCAGATGGTGACTGCAGCCATGAAATTAAAAGACGCTTACTCCTTGGAAGGAAAGTTATGACCAACCTAGACAGCATATTCAAAAGCAGAGACATTACTTTGCCAACAAAGGTTCGTCTAGTCAAGGCTATGGTTTTTCCTGTGGTCATGTATGGATGTGAGAGTTGGACTGTGAAGAAGGCTGAGTGCCGAAAAATTGATGCTTTTGAACTGTGGTGTTGGAGAAGACTCTTGAGAGTCCCTTGGACTGCAAGGAGATCCAACCAGTCCATTCTGAAGGAGATCAGCCCTGGGATTTCTTTGGAAGGAATGATGCTGAAGCTGAAACTAACTGCAGTACTTTGGCCACCTCATGCGAAGAGTTGATTCACTGGAAAAGACTCTGATGCTGGGAGGGATTGGGGGCAAGAGGAGAAGGGGACGACAGAGGATGAGATGGCTGGATGGCATCACTGACTCGATGGACGTGAATCTGAGTGAACTCTGGGAATTGGTGATGGACAGGGAGGCCTGGCGTGCTGCGATTCATGGGGTCACAAAGAGTCGGACACGACTGAGCGACTGATCTGATCTGATCTATCAGCATTTTCTAGACATCCTGCAATGAATCTGCATTACTTTGATATTCATTTTATAACAATTTATGGAACTATGTGCCAGGTACTGTATAAGACATTGTATCCAAAGGTAAATCAAACAGACACAATCCTTGTCAATACAGGGCTGATATTCATAATACATATTTTACTTTAAAATTTATATTTCCTGGTGGTTAAGAGGACAGGCTTCGGAGACAAATTGCTTGGGTTCAAATCCCAGCTTTGCCACTTACTGTGTGTGACTTTGAAAAAGTTATTTAACTTCTCCATGCCTCAAACACCTCATAAGTAAGACAGGGACAAAAATAATACCTACCTCATGGAATGTTTTGAGCAATAAATGAGTAGATGCCTGAAAAGCACTTTAATTAGTGCTAGCATATGGCTAGTCCTTTGTAAGTGTAAGCCATTATTATTTTTATTATTATTATTAACTATGCTTTAAAAAATTTTTTTTTAAGGAGATGGCTGAGCAGGCAAAACCAAAGCATTCACTCTATAAAATCTGTCAAGTGCAATGGAATTTAAGAAGTGATAGTTACATTGAGAAAAGAGAACTTTAATATAACCAAAACCTTATTATAAGGAATGTGTTAGAGTATTATTGTTAAATATTATCACTGCAGATACATTAATATTTCCGCTTCTGTTTACACAGTAGTCAGCATTCACTCGGCCTAACAGAATACAAGAAAAATTTTCCTACCATCTTAGTATGGGAAAAATAATTTTACTTAATGGACTTGATATAAACTGGAGTCAAAAGATATGGGGCAGAAAGGATGCTCTGAAGATAAAACTTAATTATTATTTTTAAAATGGATATAATTTCTATATCTCTACTTATCAGGTTTAATTACTTACTATGCTCTTTAATATGTGGTTTAAACCATGTATGATGTCTGTGAAGACACTTTTTTTCAAAATGTTATTTGAAGTTTTCCAATTTTACTCCAAAGAGAATAAACAGAATTTGGAGGCAGAGCAGTGTGAGGGACAGGATATTAACCATAGTAAAGTGGTTTACCTTTAAAGTCAAAACAGCTATCTTGCCAATTAACATAAACAGAATAGTTTATTAGTTCATGTGCTGCTGCTGCTGCTGCTAAGTCGATTCAGTGGTGTCCGACTCTGTGTGACCCCATAGACGGCAGCCCACCAGGCTCCCCCGTCCCTGGGATTCTCCAGGCAAGAACACTGGAGTGGGTTGCCATTTCCTTCTCCAATGCATGAAAGTGAAAAGTGAAAGCGAAGTCGCTCAGTCGTGTCCGACTCTTAGTGACCCCACGGAACTGCAGCCTACCAGACTCCTCTGCCCATGGGATTTTCCAGGCAAGAGTACTGGAGTGGGGTGCCATTGCCTTCTCCCATGTGTTGCTAATGAAAACTAATTAGAAAAGTTGAGCCTGAGGTTGACATACTGTGTCTTTTTATATATATATATATATATATATATATATATTATTTTATTTATTTCTTTCTGCTACACTGGGTCTTTGTTGCTGCATGCAGGCTTTCTCTAGTTGAGGAGACTGGGGGCTACTCTCTAGGTGCAGTGCTCAGGCTTCTCACTGCAGTGGCTTATCTTACTGAAGAACACAGGCTATAGGGTGCTCAGGCTTCAGTAGTTGTGGCACGTGGGCTCATCGTTGGCGGATCCTGGGCTCTAGAGCACAGGCTCAGTAGCTGTGGCACACAGGCTTAGTAGCTCCTTGCATGTGAGATCTTCTGGGATCAGGGATCTAATCTGCAGGATGTGTCTCCTGCACTGACAGGCCGATTCTTTACCTGTGAGGCACCAGGGAAGCCCAACATACTTCATCTATATTCATTTATTATTCACTCATGTATCAACAATTACTTACGCTAGTGTCATACAATAAAGGATGGAAATGGTATGGACCTAACAGAAGCAGAAGATATTAAGAAGAGGTGGCAAGAATACACAGAAGAACTATACAAAAAAGATCTTCATGACCCAGATAACCACGATGGTGTGATCACTGACCTAGAGCCAGACATCCTGGAATGTGAAGTCAAGTGGGCCTTAGGAAGCATCACTACAAACAAAGCTAGTGGAGGTGATGGAATTCCAGTTGAGCTATTTCAAATCCTGAAAGATGATGCTGTGAAAGTGCTGTACTCAATAGGCCAGCAAATTTGGAAAACTCAGCAGTGGCCACAGGACTGGAAAAGGTCAGTTTTCATTCCAATCCCAAAGAAAGGCAATGCCAAAGAATGTTCAAACTACTGCACAATTGCATTCATCTCACATGCTAGCAAAGTAATACTCAAAATTCTCCAAGCCATGCTTCAACAGTATGTGAACCATGAACTTCCAGATGTTCAAGCTGGATTTAGAAAAGGCAGAGGAACCAGAGATCAAATTGCCAACACTTGTTGGATCATCAAAAAAGCAAGAGAGTTCCAGAAAAACATCTATTTCTGCTCTGTTGCCTATGCCAAAGCCTTTGACTGTGTGGATCACAATAAACTGTGGAGAATTCTGAAAGAGATGGGAATACCAGACCACATGACCTGCCTCCTGAGAAATCTGTATGCAGGTCAGGAAGCAACAGTTAGAACTGGACATGGAACAACAGACTGGTTCCAAATAGGACAAGGAGTACGTCAAGGCTGTATATTGTCACCTTGCTTATTTAACTTATATGCAGACTACATCACAAGAAACTCTGGGCTGGAGGAAGCACAAGCTGGAATCAAGATTGCTTGGAGAAATATCAATCACCTCAGATATGCAGATGACATCACTCTTATGGCAGAAAGTGAAGAGGAACTCAAAAGCTTCTTGATGAAAGTGAAAGAGGAGAGGGAAAAGTTGGCTTAAAGCTCAACATTCAGAAAACGAAGATCATGGCATCCAGTCCCATCACTTCATGGCAAATAGATGGGGAATCAGTGCAAACAGATGCAGACTTTATATTTTTTTTGGCTCCAAAATCAGTGCAGATGGTGACTGCATCCATGAAATTAAAAGATGCTTACTCCTTGGAAGTAAAGTTATGACCAACCTAGACAGCATATTAAAAAGCAGAGACATAACTTTGCCAACAAATGTCTGCCTAATCAAGGCTATAGTTTTTCTTGTGGTCATGTATGGATGTGAGATTTGGACTATAAAGAGGGTTGAACACAGAAGAATTGATGCTTTTGAGCTGTGGTGTTGGAGAAGGCTCGAGAGTCCCTTGGACTACAAGGAGATCCAACCAGTCCATTTTAAAGGAGATCAGTCCTGGGCGTTCACTGGAAGGACTGATATTGAAGCTGAAACTGCAATACTTTGGCCACCTGATGCGAAGAGCTGACTCATTTGAAAAGACCCTGATGCTGGGTAAGATTGAGGGCAGGAGAAGAAGGGGACGACAGAGGATGGGATGGTTGGATGGCATCACCAACTCAATCGACATGAGTTTGCGTAAACTCCAGGAGTTGGTGATGGACAGGGAGGCCTGGTGTGCTGAAGTCCATGGGGTCGCAAAGAGTCGGACATGACTGAGCAACTGAACTGAACTGATACAATGCTTCATTCAGCTTTTCTCATTGAGATGAGCTCTGTGTGCTAGGCACTGGACTAGTGCTAGTTCTTCTATCAGCAAAGATGAATAAGGTCTACCCCTTCCTTCCAGAAGTTTACAGTCAAGTATGAAAGTAGACATACGAATATCCCATTACTCTGCAATATGTGGTTAATAGAGAAGAATTTAAAAGGAGCCAAGCTTTTTTTTTACTTGGCAATAAATATGCACAAATTTTTTGGCACCATTTGTTAACATAAAACTTCTGTTAAATGCACATATTTCTATGTATATTAACATTGATTTCTACAGTATAATGTGCAGGCAAATAATCAAGGTTTAACACAAGGATTAAATAGAATTGGAGTGTTTCAGGGTGAGGGAGGGAGGCAGAAAGAGAAGGTTATTCCTAGGTAGAGCTTTTTTTTTTTTTTTTTTTTAAATACTGGTACTCATATCATCTTCATGTGCTGTGCTCATTTCTTGATGGATTTTTTTAAAGACTTCTCCCCTCTTGCCACTATCCCGTGCCCTCTCCTTCCAAAGGGTGTGAATTTGATGTGTTTATGAATGAATCAGTCAAAACAGAAACTAACTTTTTTGTGCAAAACTGAGAAGGAAATGGCAACCCACTCCAGTATTCTTGCCTGGAGAATCCCATGGACAGAGGAGCCTGGTGGGCTACAGTCCTCGGGGTCGCAAAGAGTTGGACACGACTGCATGACTTCACTTCACTTCACAGCAATGCAATAGAGGAAACTGCTGGAACTCAGAGAGAGGGTATAAAACCACCACTCAAAAGAGGAACTGTTGTTAATAGGATAATAATCTCTCCTTAAGATGGAATATGAAGCACAGTCTTTCTAATTACTTCATGGATCAGGTTTTATCTGACTGAAAAACATGATGAAGATAGATTTTAATTGTCCACTGGCTAATATTTCTACATTTAAAAATTGAATGTTAGCTTTGTGATAAACTATTTCATATAAACTGATATGTGAACAAACTAATGACTTTTTATACCCAAATTATCTTATTTTGAAAAGTCCCAGAGAGTATGTCAAAAAACAATCTGTGATCCTTCTAGTTCGAGCTTAATTTCAATTCCCATTCTTAAATTTCAATTCCCATGTTTAACAGTAGTCTGTAGTTTTGATTTGCATTTTGATGTAAACTTGGCCATTTCTCTCACTTTGTATAAGTTTAAAGATAAAGAAATTTTTAATTGTCAAAATCACAAATAAAATGAATATAAAACAAAGGGACCACCTACAGTCACCACAAATGTCTCACAAATTTCTTCCCATGAAAGGAATTAGAAGTTATTATAAAATGCAAAATGAAAATGACTACTTCTGTTAAGGATTATGTTTTATAGTTTCATCACATGAAATTCAAGCTTAAAGAGTTTTTTAAATGTTTCTCATAATTCTGGATTTAAGACTTCTAAAAAGGGGACTAGAACAAAATCCTTTAGTTACAACGGAAGAAGGAAATATCTATTAATTTTTCCAAGAGCAACTATAGCCCCACTCTCCCTCCATGCCCATTCTTCCCATCCCACTCCCACAGTCATAAAGCACTGGATTCTGGGATCTAGGTAGAAAAGTCACATGGACAGAGGAGACAGGTAGGCTATAGTCCATGGGTCACAAAAGAGTCAAACATGACTTAGTGACTAAACAACAACAAAAAATATTAGTTAATAGGAGAGCCACCTAGGACAGATGCAAAATTTAGTTTCCTGTAAGGAAGCAATTAGTTGAAATTGAAGTTATAATTAAACTATAAGTTTCCTGAGACCTTATGTATCTAAATATACTATATTTATCACAGTGCATCATACAAAGGAGGTGAAACATTAGTTGTTTCAAATAGAACTTGATAATGAATAAGTAGCCAGCCTGCTGTCTCAAAGGCATCCTCAGTCCAAGAGTAGAGGGAGGGACATATCTGCAAAGTGTTAGAATAACTCTGGGACACTGAACCCTGAGGTGCACCTCCACACAGGGCTCCATGGCTGGCCTTGACTGAAAAATATCCCTTCCTCAGCATCTGTGTTTTTTCTTTTTTTTTTTTTTAATTGTTGTTGTTCAGTCGCTAAGTTATGTCTGACTCTTTGCAACCCCATGGACTGCAGCACATCAGGCTTTCCCGTCCTTCACCATCTCCCGGAGTTTGCTCAAATACATATCTATTAAGTCAATGACAACTGAAGACTTCATTTAGCTAAGTGAAGTCGCTCAGTCGTGTCCAACTCTCTGTGACCCCAGGGACTGTAGCCCATCAGGCTCCTCTGTCCATGGGATTCTCCAGGCAAGAATACTGGAGTGGGTTGCCATTCCCTTCTCCAGGGGATCTTCCTGACCCAGGGATCGAACCCAGGTCTCCCGCATTGCAGGCAGACTCTTTACCATCTGAGCCAGCAGGGATTTTTTAGGGTTAATGTGACATAAGTCTCACAAAGATAAAGCAATTTAAATTCGGTTGCTTTCCCCTACACATTAACTGAAATCAGCTTTACTTGTAGAGATGGGGAATTTTGTGGCTAGGTTGGGAGTAGGAAATATTTTAAGAGGAGAGATGGCAGGTTGTCACAGTAAATTGAGAGAACAACCAAAAAAGGTGGGGACAGGGCAGAGGAATGGCAAATACAGAAGTCCTATGAACAGTTTAGGTAATCAAAGATCTTGTCACTCAAAGCATGGTCTGAGGGCCATGGTATCACCTGGAAGCTTGTTAGAAATACAGAACCTCAAGGTCCTCCTCGAGACTATAGTAGCTGAATCTGCATTTTAACAAAACCTAAGGTGTTTTGATGCTAATCAGAGCTTGAGACACCTGCTCTAAATTTTTATTTCTTATTTCAAATAATTACCCTAAAGGAGGCTCGATGACTATGAAAATTGGGAAATGCCTCTGTTCCTCCTGCTCCAAATGATTGTTGCTTCTAATAGCCAGGCCTCAAGCCTCTGCTGTTACTAATGTATTTTAATTACATCATGAGTTAAGTAGGCTTTGAAACTAGCTTAAGAGTCAAACCAAGTCATGCAATAATACAGCACCCATAGGGAAATGTGTTCCAACTTCAACAACTTATAAATAAGCTATTAGAGCACAATTCTCTTATGCATTTGAGTTGTCTTCAGTTATTCACAGAAAGGCTTATTCTGAGTTCAGAAAACAAACTAAATTTTCATGCTGATCTATAAAGAATTAATATTAGAATTTCCAAATTTAGATATCTATGACAATGAGAGAAAAATCAAATATCTAAACAAACAAGAAATCTTATTCATCTATCCCTAGCATCCAGAAGGATGCCTAGAAAAAGAAAAGTCTCATTAGGTTGTGAATGAATTAATGAATGAGTGAATTAATAACCACTACAAAGCCTTGTTTAAAGTAGGTTCTAAGAACACACTTGTCAAGTAAACAAAAAACATATAAGAATGTACTAAATCAAATAATTATTTAGTTAATATCAATAGAAGACTATGAGTCAGGATGACCAGCACATATACGCTAAATTAAAATTGCATGTTTTACATCATTGAGGATAAAAAGTTAAAAAAAAATTTAATGACTGAACATTTGTTTAGTCTTTATGAACAAAGGAAATAAATTTTGTAAAATGAATTAATTTTCTGTGAAGACCTTCAAAAGCAGAAAGTAACTCATTTGTGGAGTACTGCCATCCATGCTGTCAAAAATTCACTCTCTAAAACTACAAAATAATCAAATCAATTTGCTGATGAATATGTATTCTAGATACTTTGTTCTAAGTCATATTCTCCAAGATGTAACTGTAGAATTAAATTTTTAAGACAAAGTTAACGTAAGAGTTCTATGTCATAACACTGGTCTTTTAAAGAGTTCTACTAAATTATTCTCCCATGGAAAATCAAATGTTTGAAACGTGAAAATTCTCATAAACTTCTCATTTTAATCCGATTCAGATCAACTGAGAAATCTGTCAAGTTATTCCACTTAATGAATGGAGGACAAACAACATAATTCAACTGTAACAAATACCTATGGACAAAGGAACATTTCAGGTTGATTTTTCCTAAAACTGAATTGAAGACTGGAGTTTATCCTTCACTTATCCGTATATAGTAAGCATTTGTTTGCAAAAAAAGAATCCAGCACCTAAATCATTCCAGTGTTTACTTTTTTTTTTTAATTAAATCAGGGTAATGGTTAGCATGATGGGGGACATGTGTATTTTTTTTTAAGATTTATTTATTTAATTTTTCGGCTGTGGTGGGTGTTTTGGACTTTCTCTAGTCTTGGAGAGCAGGGGTTACTCTTAGTCGCAGTGTGGTGGCTTCTCTAGTTCCAGAGCACGGGCCCTCAGGGTGCATGAGCTCAGCAGTTGTGGGGCACCGGCCTAGTTGCCTCAGGCATGTGGCATCTTTCTGAACCAGGGACTGAACTGGTGTCCCTTGCATTGCAAAGCAGATTCTTAACCATTGAACCACCAGGAAGCCTGGTGTTTACTTTTAATGGCAGCACAGGTCACCACATAAAGGCTACATCTCCAAGAAATGAACCAATTGAATCTATGTGCTCAGATTGCTTTTTGAGTGAAAGTACCCCCAATTTTTTTTTATTATTAGTCCTTATCTTTTTTTTGGTCTTAAAGCTACCACTTTTGAGAAGTGCTCCTCTTAAATCCAATATACTGCAATTGTGTGAACAGAGTTACAGTCACATTCACACAAACTACACTTTATACAAGCTGTTTATATTCCACTGCGGGCATACCTTTCCAGAGCAGATCACTATACCTCTGGGACTCTGCCTGAGAATTTTTTATCAATACACTAATTAAAACATGTTTATTGAATGTCTATTGTGGGATAGGCACTTTAGAAGCTTGGATATAGCTGTGAACAAGACAGGCAAGATCCCCTGCCTGTCAGGAAACGTACATTTCACAGGGGCCATCAAGAAACAAATAAGGAAATGCCAGTTAATGAGAAGTGCTGTGATAACAACAAAATAAACTGCTATATAGTACCTGCTGCATATGTGTTCTCAGAAGAAGTTTCTCTAAGGAGATTATGTCAACATTTAAGCAGAAATGCCAAGGTGGCCAGCGTCTAAGTTTTTGGGGTAAGGGCATTCTAGGCAGGGAGAGAACATGGACTACAAAAATCCTAAAATGAGGAGAAGCTTTGCATACTTAAAAAATAGAGAAAAGTGGGCATGGAAGATACTGATGGGAAATGAGGTCAGAGTGGTAGGCAGGAACTAGATCACATAGAGGCTTTGAGACAGTGGACAGGAACCTTAATTTTTTTTTCCTAATTGAAAATAAAAAATCCTTGATACATTTTAAACATAAGAATGATGTGATCAGACTTAGGGCTTAAAAAGATCCCCTTTGCTGTTCTGTGAAGGATAGACTATAGAGAGTCAAGGTTGGAAGCCAATGGCTATTACAGTCCAGACAGGGAATGAGAGGGACTCAGACATTGTGGTCGGAGCAGACATGGGGTGAAGTGGATTTTTTTTTTTTTTTTAATGACTTGGAAGTAAAGGCAATAGAGACACCTACAAATGTAAAGAGTCAATAGCTTTTTCATAGGATGTGTTTTCCTATTTTATTTCTAATGCCACAATTAATGTTATTACAATTCTGTTGACTTTTGTGGACCAAACTAGGTAATAGCATCAACGTCTTCATGGAACAGTCTATGTAGACTCCTAAGGGTCCTCAGCCCTATGACTCTGGGAAATGAAACAACTCATAATCTACCACCTTTTTGAGCAGTTTGAAATATCTTTACAAAGTGCATGACTTACTGTTGCCTATGAGCTCTTTAAGGACAAGGACTGTGTTAAATTTATCTTTTTATCATCTAGGAATGCATATTAGGTTCCTGATAATACATATGCAATAAATAAATGAATAAATGCTGACGTGAAATTTTATTTCCTTTTTCTACTTACATAAACTTTATGAGGGCTCCCTAAAATGTATCCCATTTGCTATTCTGTCACTTGGAAAATACTTTATTCTCAGGATAATTCATGTTAATTCTACACTGGGGTTATTTGATGATGTAAAATTTTATTTTAGAAATATTTAGTTAAATTGATGTCAGTAGTAACACAAGGATAATTATGTTTATATTTGATATTATTTTGCTAGGGCTGCCATAATAAATATTGTGTAATGGGTGGTTTAAACAACAGAAATGTATTTTCTCATAATTCTGGAGGCTAATTCTGAAGTCCAAGAGCAATGTCAGCTGGTCTGGTTTCTCCGGAGGTCTCTCCCCTTGCAGACGGCAAGTCTTCTCCCTGTGTCCTCACATGGCCTTTCTCCTGTGCACACACATCTTTGGTATCTGTGTCCAAATTTCCTCTTTTTATAAGAACACCGGTTAGATTGGGTTAGGGCCCACCCCAAAGGCATCATTTGATTTAATCATCTCTTTAAAAGGGTCCTGTCTCCAAAGAGTTAGATTTTAGCATTCTGGGCGCTGGGACTTTGGGGTGAACTCAAGTTACCCTAAACATATTTGTTAGAAATGCTAATTCATTAACAATAAGAAAGGAGACACATTTTGCAGCGATGACTATATTTCAGCCATTGAAACAGACACACACACGAGCAAATATGTGTTAGTCCCATAAGGTAGGCAGTCCTATTCACTGATGAAGAAACTGAGGCTCAGAGAAGACAACTTGGCAGAAATCCCAGAGATAGTGTGGTGGGGCTGGGACTTAAACCCAGATCTTCATGACTTCAAGGCCTGTTCTTTTAACTCTATACCGTTGTCATCCCTAATTGAATGATTGTGAATATATTTAATAAAACAGTGCATGTAAAGCACTTGGTACACTGCCTGACACATAATGACTCAACAAATGTCAGTTTACTTCCCCTAACACCACAAGCTTAAAGGACAATAGCATTTAAATCACCCCTTTCTGGCTCTCCTAGTTCTTCTGGAATGCCAATTTGGAATATGCTTCACTAAAAGATTGGCCATAATGGTTATTTCTCTTGACTGAGTGTCAAAGCTTGTTCACTATTTTGGTAGATGCCTCTGTGTACATATGAATTCGTAAGAGCTAGATAATGAAAATGCTTTTAAATTTAAAAATAGTTTTCACAATTCTAATGCTTAGCAACTAGCATTAAAAAGGGAAAGAAAAGCACAGTAACATTCCTTTTCCTTTAAAGACCATTCTGTTTATAAAGCCATCTCTAGCTGTGAGTGCTTTAAATCAGTGAGAATTAAGGCAAAATATAATGAGCTCCAAGTTTAACATAGCAGTAAATTAACTACTCGAGATCTCTACCATGAATAGTATTTACCAATTCACAGAGGTAAAGGTCCATGGTAAAATTGAATATATATGGTGAAGAGAAAATTAACTCTCTGAACTAAGAAAACTACCATTTAGAAACGCGATCAAAGAGAATTCTAAACGGAATTTCTCCTTTTGTTATTTCGCCTGTTACAAATGCTATCTCAAAATACCTAATCATCATCATCAAGGCTTGGTTATAAGATTTGTGATCCATTTAAAAATGCTCTAGCTTAGACAGTATAATATTACATATGTGTCTATTAGTTTCAGTGTTAACCCAAGGGTCAGTCAGTTGCCTTAATGGAGATTCCAGAGATGGGCAGCAAGCAATTTATCAAAAAATGCCATTTTTCAGAAGTAACTAGTACAAGCACTTCAGCTCTCTGCATCTCAACACCTGAGACTTGGCTAATTAGCATACTAAATGTCAGAAGTGGTTTTTATCTGGGAAATTCATGGTTTATTTATAGGCAAGATGAATGTTAGTAACAGGCCGTTATTGGTGACATTAAAGGTATTCATGGATCTTTGAGATATTTTAGAAACACCTTCTACTTTCTACTTTTGAGTGAATCTAGTTAATCCTAAAATTTGGACCAGCAGGGAGGGGACTTGAGACTGGACCCCCACATTGTTCTGTGTTCATTCTTTGGATCTGAGGTTCACCGGCTGTTCAAGGCAGAATTCTGCCTGTGGATTGTTGTTTTCTCTATCTCGAGTAAACTTTCATGCAGAATGCCTTAAGAACAGAGAGCACGACTTCAGGCTTTCAGACCAGGTTCTAAGAACTGTTTCTGAATCTGCTTGTTAATAAGTGTTAAATAAATGTCTATATACGGCAAAAGTGGGTCTGAGATTTATTTTCATTATAAGATGGTAACCAGTTTGCTGGGGAAGAGCTAAACTTTCCCTTCCAAGGTCTCTCAGGGTCAGATAGGATTCAAGAGTTGTGTATAATCAAAATGGTTTAGATCAGAGTAGCATTTTACAGAATTCTTTTTCCTGAATTCTAATCTTTGATTTTCTATAGGAATGTTAAGATGACTCATAGAAATAAAATATATTAAGCTTTTTAATCATGCAATTTAAAATAGATTCTTAATACTAAACATGAGATCATTTAAATGAGTGTTTCTTCATAGTTGTCAGCTAACATTCTTTTATGTCTTTCTAGAACACATTTGTTTGTGTTCTAGAAATGACAAAAAGTTGCCTTGAGAATTTAAATATTAAAAATTAAGAAAAGCTTTGTCCTCAAAGAGGACAAAGAATTCAGAGAGGAAAAAAAGTAGGAACCAGGGTTTTAAGCCTTAGTTAAATTTCATAAATCATTTTGTTCTGGGTTTGGCAGAACACAAAATGCTTTTGCCAAATTTTCCCCTCATTATTTAAAGCCACATGTTCTATGAAGGGGATTTAATGCATATGGTACAAATGTTTTTATAAATATGTTTTACTAGTAGGGATTACTGAACTAAGGTAACCAAGCCTAACATTAGCCTATTATGACACAAGCCATGGGATTGTTTTAATTAGTCACTTTTGTAAGGTATGATGGAATGGAATTTACCTACAGAGGAAATGGATTTTAGTTGAACCATGAGGAACTGAGGTTGAATATATTTAATCACCAGTGAGATTTATTAAGCCTTGTAGTATATGAAAAGCTTAGGAATGTACCATTGATTCACTAGACAAATAAAAATTCAGAGTTGGAAGAGGATTTTGGCAAATTACAACCTTACTTGGCCTCGGTTTCTGCTTCTGTAAAATTTAAGAGTTGGTATATGTTGTCAAATCCCAATATATTCATATTAAGGACCCCCTTTATTATTCACTCACTCACCATAGGGCCTATACTTTGAAAATTTGCTAACCAAACTGAATCTGATGACTAATAAATTCTTTCTCAGATTTTTTATTAATGAAGATATTAATCACTGCCTCTGATTAGTGTAAGATATCCAGGATTACCACATGGGGTACATATACTATTGGCCAAAGCCAAATGAATTTGATATTTTGAGTTTACCTGGACAGGTTGACTGTGGTAAAATTTATTATTTCCATCAGACATTTTAAAATATAGGCAGTGCCAATTATATGAGGATAATTGTTTCCAGAAAAGGGTCATTTAAAGTGAGCCCATGTAAAACGGGTCACTCTGCTTTGAAAGCTGAAGCTTAAAATTATGAAAATAGGTTTATTTTGGTTATCTTGCAGTGAAGGGTATAAAAGTATCTAAAGATATATTAGAATAATGAGAGCGATAGGAATGTGGTTTGTCTTGTTTTGATGTAAAATTTTTTCTAAGGAGCTTTCACCTCACATTTAACTTTCCTGCAGCTTGCAAGAAAGGTCATGGCGTGAGAGTACATAGGAGAGTGCAAAATAGTCTAGGCCCAAACAACTCATTCATCCTTTGATAGGCAAATTATTCTCTTTTGCAGCCCCAGCATCACTGTGTCTGATCTTTGACTTCAGTTTGCAGTTGATTTTTTTAACATATATTTTTTGTTGAAGTACAGTTGATTGGCAGTTGATTTTTGTGTTGTACTTGCATTAAGTGGTTGAAAAATTATAAGTATCAAGTAACTATCAAAGAGAACAGAGATGTTAAAGCCAAAGGCAAGGCTAGATCTGGTAGTAGAAAGCATTCTAGAATCTGGGCTCTTGAGTTGGTATTATTATTATTATTTTGGACACTTAAGCATAATATTTTGTAGTTGTAACTGTTTACGATTTTAGAATCCAATTTGAGCCTTGTCTTTAAACTCTAAGATATTGTAACTTGATTGAATAGAAATGCTAACTATTGAAAGCAACTGTCTCTGCCTCAGGAAAACTAATGGGTTTTAAAAGGATATTTTTTAAAAAATATGCTATTTTCTATTAATTTTAATTAAATCTTATTAAACTGAAACTCAAGACACTGGCACTTTAGGACAGCACAATTGGTACAATTCAACCAAAAGGTTTCACTTGTTGAAATGTTTTGAAGACTTAATATCACCTGACCTAAGTTACAAGGTTCAGTATATTGAACTCCCATGATGGGTACCTGGGATGAGGGCCAGGAAGAGAGTCTTCAGGCCCACACACTATTGGGTTGACCAAAAAGTTCCTTTGTTTTTTTCTATCACATCTTATGAGAAAATCCAAATGAACTTTTTGGCCAACCCAAGAGATCCAGAAGAGAAAGGATAAGTTTGAGTTTCAGAATCTGGGGTGAAATTCAGTGTTCCTGGTCTTCAACCTTTTTAAACTTACCCAGAGTTTATATTCACCTAGAATGAAATTATGGGACATTTCTCTTATAAATTGATTGATATGATTTTTTTTCTTGGACATCTTGAATGAGAACTTCCAAATAGCCAACATGCTATTTCTATTCTTCCCAATCTTCTTCTGCAAGGAGCTATTCAGAGAAATGGGAGAAAAGAACCTATTCTACTTTGGGACACATTTGAATATGTCACAGGAGAGTCATATGCATACTCTAATTGAATCCGCATCTCTTGCGGTTCCCAATTTGGCAGATGGATTCTTTACCGCTGAGCCACCTGGGAAACCTATCAGCTACCCATGATGCAGTTTTGATAATCTCTCTTGAAAAGTATCAAGATTTTTTTCTCTTTCCTTTTGCTTTTTTAAAATTCATGGAAAGCTTATTTTTCTTCCACTAATCATTAAACCATCTATCATATGATAAATCACATAGTAAATGCTTCTTGACCTACAGTTATTAAAGAGATAGTAAGAGAGAGGAGATTTAGAAATATTTGAGGTATTATTTGCTCAATGGTGATACCATTTAAACTTAGGATATGCACATAACACAATTGTTGAAAATATTATGGAAATTTAGAAAGGGTTTTTTGGTAATTTTTTAAAATCACTAATAGATATAATAGCTTTTAACTTTTCCAGATTGCAGCAGGAAAGAGAATGGTTACCTGCATGGATTGGAAGTCAGACTGCTTGTGCCCCATCACTCACTAGCTGATGACATAGAGCAAGCTTCTTAACTTTGAGGGGCAGCCATTTAGTTTCGAGCTTTCTAGAATGGGGATAATAATCCCTACTTAATTGGGTTGTTGTGAGAATTTAAATGAGTTAACATATATGAAGTTCTTAACCACGTCTGGTATGTGTTACTTCTATAGTACTGTTAGTGTTATTCCAAATATATTCTTATAAATCCTTGATAAGACATGTAGACAGATAACTTCGTTGATCCTATTTTATAATTAGAGAGACTGAGAAATCACCAATAGGAAGTTAGGGACAAGGCTAATCTGTAGGTTTGTGTCTGCACAATCTGGTGCACTAAAAAAAAAAAAAAAGAATAAAAGGATCTGCTGTGGCTGGTAGAGAAAGTTGAGAAGTAATTAGTGGTCAAGAAATGGGTATTGCAATTACCTGGGAGATTTCACCCCAGATGTAACCCCTACTTTGGAGTCTGATGGGAGAGAAAGAAAGAGTAAAAGAGAGACAGTGTGTATGTGAGCGTGCATGCGTGTAGTCGTGTCTTGATACTTTGTGACCCTTTGGACTCTAGCCTGTCAGGCTCCCTGTCCATGGGATTTTTCAGGCAAAAATACTGGAGTGGGTTTCCATTTCCTCCTCCAGAGGATCTTCCCCACTCAGGGATCGAACTCATGTTTCCTTCATTGCAGACAGATTCTTTACCACCAAGCCATTGATGGGACAGTGTAGTGGTGCTCAAAGCTGGATCCCCAGACTATCAGCATCACCCAGGAACTAGTTAGGAATGCAGTCTCAGGTCCTATTCCAGACTTAGTCAGAAACTCTGAGGGTGGGTACAGCAATCTGTTTTTACAAAGCCTCCACTATAAAGTATGTAAGTATAGGAATAGAGAGATCATGTGAAGACTGAAAAACCTCCCCCTGGGATTCTAATTCTGACATATTCGTGTTGACTTTTCCTAAAAGGTTAAGAACCACTGCAGAGATGAAACCACCTTTAATTAAAGAAAAACAAAATACATTAAAAAAAAAATGTATCAGGGAGTTAAGAGGGTTTTAAAACATTTTTTTATTTATGGGCAAAAGGACTTGTTTGTCTTGATAATTAAATCTGAATTCAAAATCATCTAGCTCTGCCTTAAAAGAAAACTAAAATGGTTGAATCAAGTACTGTTCTCTGAAGGGCTTTTGTGTCTCTATGCTTCTACTTTCTGAGCTTAACTGAAAGTATTGCTTTTATTTATGCCTTACCTACTTGCTTGCAAGCTCCAGAACGTTTGCCATGTCTTGGATACCTATATATTTCTGACACTGATCTAATGTAAGCACTGATAAATGTTTCTCAAAATAACTAATTAATTAATGGAACCAAATGCTTGTTATGTATTTAAAGTTACTTGCTGAAATAACAAAGGCGTGATAAAAGTAACTTTTTAATTTCCATGTAGAATTTTAAAAGTAATTTTATAAAGCTGCCAAAGGTGTGTTTTTTTAGAAGGCATATTCTTTTGAAATAACTGAAAGTTAAGTGTCTCTTAAATATTAATGATTTTTATTGTTAAACAGACAGTTGAAATTGGCTGCTTTCCATGTATGTATGTCATAATTCTTAGAAGGATGTATATTTCCATGATGCGACATAACAAATCACATTGAAAAATACATATTGTACCTTCAATCTGAAAATATTTCCTCTAATTAAAAGGACATTTTATTGTTTTCTTGATGGATGTAAACTATTACATTAAAGGCTAGGCAAATGAGAGTACTGAGGGGAAAAACAACTTTAGACTCACTTGAGTCACCGGGCTAGAATCCTAGAGAAATGCTAAGCTCACAGCCTTCCAGGGAGAAGATTGGCATTCGCACGCGTGGGTTCTCAGAAGTGCACAGCTGATGGCCAGATGGTGACAGTTTGTGGAGAAGCAGGACTGTCATCACCAAGAACATTCAGGATGCATACAGATGTTCAATATGGGCTGGGACAGAGGGAAGCCTTGCCTAAACAAAGATAGAACCTCAGTGAAGGAATTATTTAGGAAACAATTTGCCTAAAATAATAGGAAAAACAGGAAAAAAAAAGTCTCATAATACTGAATTTATTTGTTATAAAGTATAGAAAACCATGTCTGAGATCTTTGAGGTCATACTTCTTGAAATTCTACTAAATGCAGTGAAGAAAATGTTGTTTTAGTTAGCTGACTGGAGTGTAGCAGAATGCCTTGGGACTCTTAGAGGTTAAAAGCAACAATAGAAGATATACTGTATTCCTAGACTCACCGGATTCCGGCCTGTAATTCCGCTGATGGGCTTTCATGCTGCAGCTAGTGTTATAATCAACTTGAGGAACAAGTATGCTTGTTGCAATAGCGGATTCCAGAGTCGACAGTATCCTTCTATTGGGCAATACCTTTCTATCCTGCTGTTGTCCTTAGACCTTGCTCTTTTCACAGAGACTGAGAAATCTATTACATTAGTCCCTCCTTACCCACAGTTTCAATTTCCACAGTAAAACAAGGTCCAAATATATTAAATTAAAAAATTCCAGAAATAAACTTCCTAAGTTTTAAACTATGCGCCATTCGGAGTGGCGTGATGAAACCTCACCCTGTCCCACCCCGTCCCCAGGATGTGAATCATCTCTTTGTCTAGCATATCCTGTCTTGTTAGTCACTCAGTGGCTGTCAGATGGACTGTCACAGTATCATATTTTCACTGTGTTCAAGTTACATTTATTTTACTCAATATGCATGCTCAGTGGCGCAGTAGGGTCCAACTCTTTGCAGCCCCATGAACAGTAGCCTGCCAGGCCCCTCTGCCCATGGAATTTTCCAAGCAAGAAAACTGGAGTGGGGTTTCCTATCCCAGGAGATCTTCCCGACCCAGGGATTGAATCTTCATCTTTCACATCTTGTGCATCGGCAGGCGGGTTCTTTACTACCAGCACCACTACAGTGGTCCCAAAGCAAGAGTAGTGATGCTGAAAATTTGGATATGGCAAACAGCAGTTGTAGAGTGCTTTTGTAAAGTAAAAATGTGAGTGGTTCTAGACTTAATAAGGAAAGAAAAAAAAATCATATACTGAGGTTCCTAAGACCTACGGTAAGAAGGAATCTTATATGCATGAAATTGTGAAAAAGGAAAAAGAAATTTCCGCTAGTTTTTCTGTTGCACCTCTAACTGAAAAACTTTTGGCCACAGCACATAAGTGTTTAGGTAAGACATGAAAGGCATTAAATTTGTATAACAAGATATTTTGAAAGAGACTACATTCACATAACTTTTATTATAGAATTTTGTTATAACTGTTCTATTTTATTATTAGATACTGTTGTTTAACCTCTAACTGTGCCTAGCCTAATTTATCACAGGTATGTACGTCTAAGGAAAAAAACATAGTATGCACAGGGTCCAGTACTATCAGCAGTTTCAGGAATCCACTGGGGAGTCTTATCCCTGCAGATCAGGAGGAGACTACTGGATTCCAGTTGAAGTGTATGGAAGAAAAGAAGGGGGCTGAGCGATACAAAGATGGCAATGAGAGCAAATGGAGGGCAGTGGTAATTGCATCAGAAATATAGACCTAGAAGGAACCCATGGCTGGAAGGAAATCTTTGTTTGCTCTGACTTGTCTCACTTCAAAGCACTATTTAAATGATGCTCTCTTTATATGGTTAAATTAGTAAAAGTCTACAGGGCTAAAATGGTCATCAATTCTATTACAACATGTAACTATGAATGCCAACTTTAAATTATATGGCAGAATAATGTTTGCTCTGCCACCCTATGCTGAGGGCCATGACTGAACCTCAAAAAATGGTGGCTTTCAGTCTTCTCTGTAGGTAGCCTTAGGGACCTGGTTTCTACAATTTTATAACCATTGGCAAATGGCTTCATTCATTGGACCAGCCTCTGAAGTACTGTGTCAGTTAGCTCCAGTGGGGTATGAGATTGGTGTGACTGTGGGCTGTGCCCTCTAGCTAGGAATCCCTCCTTTGCTTCCTGTCATGTTTGGGGATGAGAGGAAAACTTGCTTGCCTAGAACTATGTTCATGTGTTCCTAGTTTTTGGATACAACCTATAGGTCAAGAGCCTCATATAGATGTATAATTTTGCTGACTCCTGGCAATAACTAACAAAGAAACCTAGTGGCTAGTATAGATGAGAAAATTGAAGCCTAACAGCTGCTTCCTAACACATTTCAGGAAGAAAAGCAAAGGCTTCTGACAGTGGTTTCCAAGGCTAGGCATGCCCAGGATTTCAGAGTTTGGAGGACATAGAGGGATTTGACTTTAGCTCCCCCTTAAGCTTTTGGTCCAGAACACATGTACGACCAACTTAATGGCCGTGAGTTTAAGCAAACTCTGGGAGAGAGTGGACAGGGAAGTCTGGCATGCTGCAGTCCATGGGGTCGCAAAGAGTAGGACACGACTGAGTGACCGAACAACGACGTGCACAACCAGTTTTCAATTTTCTCATCGCTGGAGACAGGAATGGGGCTATTCCTACCGAACCTAAAGAGACTGAGGGTTAAGGAAGGAAATCAAAATTCCCTAAGGAAGATGGTTCAGGTGCTAAGGAAACACAGCAGGAGACTACAGTTGTTAGTTGATTTCCTCCAATGCAGTTCTGGATTTAAAAGCCTTTAAAAATGACACTTCTTACTTTCGTATGCTACAAACTTCTCAAAATCCTTTCCCATAGGTTCTCTAATTTTAAGCACACTATTATAACTATTATCACTCTATGTGAAAAGGCTATATAGAGCACTGATTAACAGCACAGATGCTGTGACCAGGGTTCAAAGATTGTTAAGCTGTCTGATCTTTGGGGAATACCTTGGGGTATACAGCCTATGTATGGTAAAGTTTTTGTATACACAAAACAAGGACTGCATTAGCAACCTTTTGATAGGTTGATTGACAGGACTATATAAATTAATACACATATAACATATAATGGTACCTAGCTCATTAAGGTAGCTCTTAAGAGCTGATGGCTCAGTGGTAAAGAACTTGCTTGCCTATGCAGGAGACTCTGGTTCGATCCCTGCGTTGGGAAGATCCCTTGGAAGAGGAAATAGAAACCCACCCCAGTATTCTTACCTGGAAAAACCCATGGACAGAGGGGCCTAGTTGGCTACAGTCCATAGGGTCACAAAGAGTCAGACACAACTTGGTGACTAAACAACAGCAAAGCTCATACTAAACTATCAGTGAAAATGTCGATCACTCAGTCGTGTCGGACTCGTGACCCCATGGACTGTAGACCACTAGGCTCCACTGTCCATGCGATTTCCTAAGCAAGAATACTGAGTGGGTTGCCATTTCCTTCTCCAGGGGATCTTCCCACCCCAGGGATTGCACCCAGGTCTCTTGCACTGCAGGCTGCACTGCAGGCAGGTTCTTTACCATCTGAGCTGCCAAGGAAGCCCAATCATTAAGTATTATCTATTATGAGGAAACTGGGGCTCTGAGAGGTGAAATGATTTAGAGAGGCTAAATTCCACCCAGATCTCAAGGTCACAAGACTAGTTAGTGATGGTGTCAGGACTTGCATGCTAGTTTAATTATGTAAACTCTAGTACTGCTTCTCAACAATAGAACATAGTTGAATATTTAAATACACACATGGAGAGACAGAGGCCTATTCAACTTGTATAAAATCAAATTTTGTATCTCATTGTGTTATATGTACATAATTTTCTCTATGATAATGAACTTTTGGGGGACAGAAACTGTCATTCTTTTTCATTTTTAGGGAACATGGTATATAAAGTGTCCACCCATGTGTACAGAGGTTATAGAATAAAAGGACAAATGAATGAATGAGTGAATGACTATGCATGGTTTGCTATTAAAGAAATATTCTAAGTCTCATATTAAAGCAAGTAGTTGGAGAGACTGGTATAATAATAAACCCCAAATCATGCCACCATGATATTAGTAGAAAAGCACTTGATGGACATGGTATCTACCATCAGGACAGCCTCAAGTGGTGTTCTAAGAGCACTTCATCTTGGAAAATGATGTTGGAGGGAACTAAAATGATCATATATCATAAACATTAGATGAAACTCGGTTTCATTTCATGAAATTCAGTTTCTTCAACACAGTGCTCCCCACTGTATAGCTTTAAAGCACCAGATTTCCTTTCCTCAATTAAGATTTTCCTTTGTACCTAGAAGCTTCCTTGGAGGTGGGGATGACGAAGAGTTGTGAAACTTAACACTTTAGCAATCATCTCACTTTTGCATCTAGTTTTTTGACTCCCTGATCACTCAGATCTCTACTTTTGCCCATTAACAGATAATAAAAAATTTTTAAGGCTCATCCCCCACCCTCATCCCCACCTCTTAAATAAAGCTATTTCCTATCATTCCATGGCTGGCTACTTGGTGGGCTAATCGCAAGCAGCACATACAGACTGGAACTCCATGTAAATGAAAAGTCTAAAAATAAAAGTCTGCATGTACACTATGGTATTTCCTAAGCCATCCATCCCCTTAATTCAATTTTTGTTGAAATTATACCCTATCCTAAGGGGCATTTCAATACAAAGAGATGATATTGAGCTCTGTAGCATCCCATTTATTATGTATGTTACTTAACTAAGATTTGTAGATCTGCTTGATTTCTTCTAACTTGGGGTTTCCAAATTAACTTAATTTGTTCTCCCCATAAAACCATAATAACTAAATTTCTGCAGCAATCTGCTTCAGAGATGCATAGTACATTTCTCCTCCCTTCTTTTCTCCTGCTCCAACTCCTCCCTGGCTTATTTTGCCCTCTTCTTCAGCATTTACCACTTGAGAAAGTTAGATTTTAAAATATCAGATCTTTGTTTTCCCTCATATTTAAATAGATAAGTCTATATGATATATTATTAATCAGACACGACTAAGCGCAAGCACAGAGAGGCTAAATCTGCCAGATTCATGTTACTGAGTATATAAACGAACTTTTTAATGCTAAATTAAAAAATATTTTTTTAATTTTATTTTGGGTAGTCCTGAATCTTCTTTGCTGTGCAGGCTTTTCTCTAGTTGCAAAGAGCAGGGGCTCCTCTCCGGTTATGGTGCATGGGCTCTCATTGTGGTGACTTCTCTTGTGGAGCACAGGCTGTAGGTGCACGGGCTTCAGTAGTTGTGGCTTCTGTTCTCTAGAACACAGGCCCAGTAGTTGTGCTGCATGGGCTTAGTTGCCCCGTGGCAAGTGGTATCTTCCTGAATCTGGGATCAAGCCTATATCTCTTGCACTGGCAACAGAATTCTTTACCCTGAGCCACCAGGGAAGTCCTTTAACGCTAGATTTTAAAATTTGGTTCAAAATGTGCTGCCAACAGCTGGAGCACCAGCTAATAATTACAGGTACAACTCTAGCATGAAGGTATTGATGACCTTAGGATTTCTTCTGCTTTATAGTAATTCCATAATTCCATCTGCTTTTCCCATCGCTAACTATTACTTAGGAGGCTGTGCGAATCTGTCTGACAGTAAGAACTCAGAATCAGGTATTAGAAGACAAAATTTAAATTTCTGGTTTACTGTTGATTGATGTTTTGACTTAAGGCAACCAAGTCATCCCTATTCATAAGGAGAGGATGGACACTGACAAAGTGTAATTTTGTGGGGGTATTAGTACTATTTTCACAGAAAATGCTGTAGTGCATGATGTTCTATTATTGAAGGTCAAGTGATTTGTGTTTAAGACTTTTCTTCTCTTTCAAAAAGCAGAGGGACATACTACACTAAGACTCTAATAACATGCTATGACTTAATAATCAGTCTACTGTATCACCAGGCCCTTAGCCTTGTGACAGCAATGTGTTTACATATACATATGCAGATGGATCCCTGGTGGCTCAGACAGTTGAGTCTGCCTGCAGTGCAGGAGATCCAAGTTTAATCCCTGGTTGGGAAGATCCCCTGAAGAAGGAAACTACAACCCACTCTAGTACTCTTGCCTGGAAAATCCCATGGACAGAGGAGCCTGGTGGGCTACAGTTCACAGGGTTGCAAAGAGTGGGATATGATTGAGAGATTTCAGTTTCACACAGATGGAGGCTTAGGATTAGGCACTTGAGTAAGTCAGGGAAGGTGAGAAGACAAATGCATAGAAAGGGGTGATTTGGGACACTGAAGACAAACTGTCCTTTTTCAGTTTCTTAAAACTAAAATACAGGAGAAAAGTCCTGAATCTACATAATTATTTGAAGATTTGTCAGCTAATGATTTATACTGTGCCTAAGCAAAAATTTGAGACAAATAAAAGGTATCAGTCACCTAAGAATTTCTGACACCCTCAGTGGTATGCTACCCTTGACCTGACAGTGAATAGAGCTGTCAAGAAGCACACCCCACCCCTCAACCTGCCACTAATGCTGTTTTATAATACCTTCATATTGAGCTATGTAAGCTACCAGATAATCATGATAGTTGAAATAACACTTAAAAAAAAAAGACGTTGTTTCTCCTTTCTAGACTTATATTTTTGATAAAGTGCTATTTTATTTTTTAGTCCTTCCGATAAGATGCAGAAGATAATGACAGGTTGCAATTTTAAATCTCTTTAGTTTTCTTTCCTATGAATGATCCTATCTGACAGGCTCCCTTCTGCCCCTTTTCTTGTCATTAAGTACAGCTCTGGTTTGGTCTGAGTAAAAAGAAGATTAATTATATACCTCTAGGAACATTACTACAATGTTCTGAGAGGTAAAGAAGGGAATTTCAAAAATGAATCTGTCTTCATCACTAAGAAATAGACTTAACACCTCTGAGTTGAATCCCAGGGACGGTGGAACCTGGTGGGCTGCCAACTATGGGGTTGCACAGAGTCGGACACGACTGAAATGACTTAGCAGCAGCAGCAGTCACTTATTTACATCATATTACTGGAATATTACATTCTATGACTTCATTTATAGTTTAAAATACAGCAAGATATTGATCAAATCTTTTGGTCAGGATGGTAGAAGTATTTCCAGAATTCTATTTTGCCTTATCTTTTGGGAAGCTAATAGAGTAGTAAATATCTTGATGCTGTCATTTTTAATAAAGCATTTACTTTGGAACTAATATTTTAAAACTTAACACAATTTATTGTGTGTTCATTTTCAACAGATAATCAAAGAAGACCATTTCTCTTTTGGAAAGATATATATTTTTCCATCTCAAAAAGAATGTTAAAAAAATAATTTTGATATGAATTAGCTGATTACGATAGGGGCATGTATTTTAACCATTTGTTCCAAAAAGCCCCAATCAAATGCATCCAGCATATTAGGAAGTTAGGAGGAGATATTTATCACTACTCCTGGTGGGGCCAAAAAAAAAAAAAAAAACACAAAACTATCATGGTATCTAAATGTTAAGCAGCTTGCCAAGTTCACAAAGTCAAGCAGTGGGACTGAGGATAAAACCACAGGTTTCCTGCCTTTCAGACGGCAGTAGAGCAGAAGATGACCTATATATCAGGTGTTTCTAAACAGAAGGAGGGTAGGCCCCCCAGCAACCCCTGTTCACAGGGCAGCTGAAGCTTATAGGTTTGTCTGGGTCCAAGATGACAGGGAGACTTCTGAATTAAACAATAAGGTTTCTCGTGGGGAAATGGCCTGTGATTTACTTCTTGGATAGCACTGCCCACAGCAGCTTCAGCTGCCTCTGCAGTGCTGTCTATAAAGCTCGGTGGCTGAATGACAGGTGGAGAAACAAGAGACCTTCTTGGGCTCCAAAATCACTGCAGATGGTGACTGCAGCCATGAAATTAAAAGACACTTGCTCCTTGGCAGAAAAGCTGTGACTAACCTAGATAGCATATTCAAAAGCAGAGACATTACTTCGCCAACAAAGGTCTGTCTAGTCAAAGCTTTGGTTTTTCTACTAGTCCTGTATGGATGTGAGAGTTGGACTAAAGAAAGCTGAGTGCCAAAGAATTGATGTTTTTGAACTGTGGTACTGAAGACTCTTGAGAGCTCCTTGGACTGCAAGGAGATCCAACCAGTCAATCCTAAAGGAGATCAGTCCTGAATATTCATTGGAAGGACTGATGCTGAAGCTGAAACTCCAATACTTTGGCCACCTGATGGGAAGAACTGACTCATTTGAAAAGACCTTGATGCTGGGAAAGATTGAAGGCAGAAGGAGAAGGGGACAGCAGAGGATGAGATGGTTGGATGGCATCACCGACTCGGTGGACAAGAGTTTGAGTAAGCTCCGGGAGTTGGTGATGGACAGGGAAGCCTGGCGTGCTGCAGTCCATGGGGTCACAGAGAGTTGGACATGACTGAGTGAACTGAACTTGCTGCTTTGTCTCTTCCTTGCAGATTGAATACTAAAACACAGAAACTTCTCACCAGCCTCCTTTCTTTTATGGCAGTGGTGACCTAGTAGGCAACAGAGTTTATCAGGGATGCATGAAAACAGTCAGCCCCCACTAGGCAGCCCTGGAAGGGTGGGGAAGGGGCTGGAGTTTATTTCCAGCACAGATACCCTCAGGCAGGTACAGCCCTGCAGGCCCTGTACACTCAGTGATCAGGGGCATTCAATAGGTCACTAGGGCACTGCAACTTGTTGTAACAGACCACCTGGCGCAAACAGTCGTTCTACAAGAGAAAGAGAATAGAAGACAATGAGGAGGGAAGAAAGGTGCTGAAAGGGACAAACAACTGAAGCATGTTTTTTTGTGGAGATAATCCCATTTTTCCACCTTGGAACTGAATATCTAAACAGAAAGGCAATGACTAGATTCCTGCATATTGCCACACAGCGTCTACAGAAAGAAACCACCTGAAGAAAGTTTAAAACCTTAACAGGATTTATTAAGTCCATCCCCTTCCTTCTTTAGGTATTTCTCTCAACATTTTGCCACCCTTGACCCTCACCTCCTGCAGACTCAAAGACACAATCCATTACAAATTATCGGCAGTTTCCCAAACCTACAAGCCCCCTCCCCTCTTTACTTACTACACCCGTTTCTTTCTGGGGTTATCTTCGCTAGTCTCTCCTTATCTGCCTGCAAATTATCTTTTCGAAAAGCAGCTCAAGCTTCACCTCCTGTGTAAAGCCTAAACTGGCCACCCCCACCCCAATAAAATTGATCATTTTACTTTTTACACCCCTATATAGCTCACTTGATTGTAGGTATCTGTTTACCAGTCTATCATCCCTAGCTAGACTGTGAACATCCCTGGAGTGGAGTCTGCCCTGTCTTGCAGTCTCCTGAAGCAAAGACAGCGCCCCAGCACTTAAACATGCTTGTTGAATGAATAATGATCAAAGTCCTCTGCTCTGGTCTATCTATTCTCCTGGATAGACCGACCCAAAGTTTCAGTTTTCTAAGCAGTGAGGAATGTAGGAGAATGGATGGAAGGATTTTGGAAACTCGAAGTCCAACTAATTTTCAGAAAAGATTATTCACAGTGGAACAAATTCTCTGGGAGAATTCAATGAAAAATTCTTCCTGCTGATTATGATGAACTACATTTAAGTCAATTCCTGGCTATGCTAAATACTGTTTGGAAGGAATTAATTCTCATTCTTTTTAAACTTTTTTTTTTTAATTTTTTACTCTTTCCATCCTCAGATAAGCATAATCCAGGGAATTTCTGAAACATTACTGACGCCTGTGTCCTTCCCTGAATATTCTGGTTAAGTGGGCCGAGAATAGGGCCCGACTTTGGGGGTTTTAAGCTCACCAGGTGTTTCTAAAGTGCAACCAGGGTTGAGATCCACAGCTTTGAGAGAATTTATCCAGAGCTGGGGTGTGGTTTTCACAGCCTATATATACTGATAAGTTATCAATTTTCCAGGTTCAATTTAAATAGAATGAACATCTCCAGCTTAACATATCCAAAAGCAACCAAACCTCAAGTTCCAAAGTGAGTGGCAACTCCATCCTCTCAGTGAATCACACCAAAATCCTTGCAGCTGAGGAGGTATAAGAGTAACCTGAATGGTGGGGGAAGACGCAAGATAAAATGGGTTAAAAAGAAGAAAGCGAGAGGGAAATGAAGATTGACTCTGAAAGGAGAAGATACATAGGGAGCTAGTGAATTATAAGTGAATTAAAATTAAGGATCTTGTTTATAATTTGTTTTACATATTTAAAGGAAGACTGACATTATTTTAAAGGTGACAGGAAAGCCCAGTAAAGAAGTGCATTGAGCAAACTGCATACTTTCTCTGAGCCTCTTGATTAACCTGTGTTATTAAAAGAATGAAACTAGAACACTTTCTAACACCATACACAAAAATAAACTCAAAATGGATTAAAGATCTAAATGTAAGACCAGAAAGTATAAAACTCCTAGAGGAGAACACAGGCAAACACTCTCTGACATAAATCACAGCAGGATCCTCTATGACCCACCTCCCAGATTATTGGAAATAAAAGCAAAAATAAACAAATGGGATCTAATTAAAATTAAAATCTTCTGCACAACAAAAGAAACTATAAGCAAGGTGAAAAGACAGCCTTCAGAATGGGAGAAAATAATAGCAAATGAAGCAACTGATAAACAACTAATCTCAAAAATACACAAGCAACCCCTGCAGCTCAATTCCAGAAAAATAAACGACCCAATCAAAAAATGGGCCAAAGAACTAAATAGACATTTCTCCAAAGAAGACATACAGATGGTTAACAAACACATGAAAAGATGCTCAACATCACTCATTATCAGAGAAATGCAAATCAAAACCACTATGAGGTACCATTTCACGCCAGTCAGAATGGCTGCTATCCAAAAGTGTACAAGCAATAAATGCTGGAGAGGGTGTGGAGAAAAGGGAACCCTCCTACACTGCTGGTGGGAATGCAAACTAGTACAGCCACTATGGAGAACAGTGTGGAGATTCCTTAAAAAACTGGAAATAGAACTGCCATACGACCCAGCAATCCCACTGCTGGGCATACACACCGAGGAAACCAGAATTGAAAGGGACACGTGTACCCCAGTGTTCATCGTAGCACTGTTTATAATAGCCAGGACATGGAAGTAACCTAGATGTCCATCAGCAAATGAATGGATAAGAAAGCAGTGGTACATATACACAATGGAGTATTACTCAACCATTAAAAAGAATACATTTGAATCAGTTCTAATGAGGTGGATGAAACTGGAGCTGATTATACAGAGTGAAGTAAGCCAGAAGGAAAAATACCAATACAGTATACTAATGCATATATATGGAATTTAGAAAGATGGTAACGATAACCCTGTATGCGAGATAGCAAAAGAAACACAGATGTATAGAACAGTCTTTTGGACTCTGTGTGTGGGGGGGATGATTTGGGACAATGGCATTGAAACATGTATAATATCATATAAGAAACGAATCGCCAGTCCAGGTTCAATACAGGATACAGGATGCTTGGGGGTGGTGCACTGGGATGACCCAGAGGGATGGTAGGGGGAGGGAGGTTGGAGGGGGGTTCAGAATTGGGAACACGTGTACACCCGTGGTGGATTCATATTGATGTATGGCAAAACCAATACAATATTGTAAAGTAATTAGCCTCCAATTAAAATAAATAAATTTGAAAAAAAAAGAGTACATTGGTGACACAGCTGATGAAACAACACAGATGAATTGAGAGATATTTACAAGGTGCACTTGTAAACTTTGTAGCCGATGTGAGGTAAGGTAAAGGGAGGAGTCAAGAATGATAGCCACAAATTTGCTGACTCAAGGGCAGCTGGCTGTGCCTTCACTGAACTAGATAAGAGAAGTAGATTCAAAGAGAAAGGAGAAATTCTGTTATTTCTGTTTGTTTTTTACTGGATGCTTTATTTAACATTATCATTTTAACTGGGTATATCCCTCACCTATAAGGAGCAGAACAAAACATAACCTTCAGATTAAGTCCACTCACAAGTTATTCTTCCAATGATTCTTAAGTCAAACTGTAAAATTCAAATATTACCACCTCTGATTCCCCATGATTAAATAAAACCACACAAATGAGAGTGCCTAGCACAGTGCCTGAAGTAAACAGATGCTCAATAACATTAACTGCTCTTTCCTTGGCTTGAAGCCATGTGATTAATACGTAAATAATAGGCTTAGGAATTAAACAGGAGTGTGACTTCAGGCAAATTATTTAACTCCAACTGTAAAATGGAAATAACAATACCCAGCTAATAGGGTTAATGTGAAAAGTAATAAAGAATAATGGGTACAAAGTCATTTGACACAAAAAAAGATGGTTAATAAATATCCAACCTTTCCAACCTTCCTCCTTCAAGACACCATATTCATAACTGTACCAAAAGTATAGACTCATGGGTCAATGAATTTAAAAATATCCATCAGAGTCACTGTCTTCTGATAAGAATTACCAGTACCTTGACACAGAACCTGGCATGAGGTGGGCCCTCTGCTAATGTTTACTGACTTCAGGTGAATTACTATGTCCACTGTCAGCTGACTGTGGCAGGATGAACTAGCCTGGGTATTTCTGCTACTCAAGGGCTCATTCCACTATCCTGTGTACTCTGCATAGGTTAAGTCATATACTTGCTGATACAATTATATGCTTATTTAGAGTAGTACAAATTAATGTTAGGGTTGTAATAAATGTTAATGATAATCTGAGTTTTTCAGGTTTCTATGGCTAAGGAAGTTATTACTCAGTTAAAATACTTTTCCATAAAATAAATTTAAAAAATAAGCACTTAAGGTTTTTACACAGCTTAAATTAAGACAAAAGTTTTCTTTTGCCTAACCACCACAGGAAGCTCACCTATGTTTATGATTTCCTAAATGAAAACTGTGTAGGAACACTTTTAGAATAGTAATATATTAGAGTGGCACAACCAATTCAAATGGTAAGCAGCAAATTCTAGCAGTACATAGAGTTGGGGGAAGTGGGAAAGGCACTCCGTTCTTGCCAAACTCAAGGCTGGATACACATGAAGCAAATATGATGCACTGAACATACAGACACAGCTGGATGTGGTGAGGTGAACTACAGGAGAAGCACCTGTTAAGGCAAGTCGATTCGCCACCTCTGGACAAGTAGAAAACAAGCTTTTGAATGTCTGAAGATCGCCAACACCAGCGCCATTTGCAACACCTGCTTTTAGGATTTGTCACGTGAAGCAAACAGGTATAACCGAATAGCACAATGGGGGGGGGGGGGCGGGGCCACAACCATTCCACCCACAGGCTGATCTCATAAACATCATCAAGTAAAAGCAGGCAAACCGGCAGAGGAGGCCTTCACTTATTTTCTTCCAGAAGGCAAACGCTGTACATAGGTTGCCACAAGCAAGTAACCAACCCCAAGTAAATACAGGAATAACTAGGCATTCCGATATTCTCAAAGACCTTCTTCATCCTTAATCTCTCGGGAGGTCTCATCCCATGAAATACGGTTTGTCTGCACAGAACTCCGTGACGACTCCTAAAAGGCTCAGCACTGGTCACTTCCTTCCATGGATGCACCCCTTGAAGCCAGCTTCATGCTTAATTGACTGCCACAGTGTAGATGCCACGACCTCTGTTAAGTTTCTAGAACATGGAGACTGGGGGGTGGGGGGGGGGGTGTGAAAAACAGCTAGAAACAGATTAAACAACACTTGAACACATTTCTCTGAGTCCGGCCATACATCATTCAGTCCTGGATGACACGCCTTCAAATCACCCGCAAGAGTCCCACCCGGCTGGCTGCCGGCTGCTCTTACCTTTCTGTCTGAGGACCTGGGCGAGGGACTCAAGGATCTGGTCCAGGCTGAGGAGCTCCAGGCTCAGCTTCTCGTGCAGGAAGAGGCCCAGGTACCTCTGTAGCAGGTACCGACAGGCCCTCTTCTTCATGGACCCAGAAAACGTCCATTGTATGATGAGGACTGGCAACTGGGCCTGCGGGGCCTCGGCCAGGGGTCCCGGGTCCTGCTCCAGTCTGCTGCAGGACCCAAGCTTGGGAGGACCCAATCTACTACTCCTGCTTCACGCCGTCCCTCAGGGCGACACAACCGCCTGCACAGAGCGGATCCCCTAGGCCTCGGGGAAACCAGCCGGGCTTTGCCCCAATCCTGGGGCTTCCTAGGGGTTCTTAGTTCGCACAGAGTGTATGAGAGACTCTGCGGGGAGGCTGCAGGACCCGAGGTGGAGTGAGAAATTGTGTTTTCCCATATGGTATATTCTACGTAGTATTTCTGTGTCTCTTTTCTTTTTCTTTTTTTCTACCAGCAAAAGCAATTTATTCAAGAGTACCCAGGGAAAGCACGATCGTGAATTTGTGAACTATGCTTGACATTAAGCAGTCAGAACTTGCTTTTAAATAGGGTAAAGTTTGAGGCGGAAGGGGAGAATTGAAAAGAGGCTGTAATAATAAAGGAGTTCATTGGTGGAAGTCGGGAGTCCAAAGTATGGAGGCTTCTCATTGGTTGGGCTCCTGCTGGTGATGTTTCTTAGTGCAATATTGCAATTCTATTTTGAAGCTCTGAATTCCTGCTACATTTAATCCGTACTAGGGCTCTTGCCTGGAAAATCCCATGGACAGAGGAGCCTGGTAGGCTGCAGTCCATGGGGTCGCGAAGAGTCGGACACGACTTCACTTTCACTTTTTACTTTCATGCATTGGAGAAGGAAATGGCAACCCACTCCAGTGTTCTTGCCTGGAGACCCCCAGGGACGGGGGAGCCTGGTGGGCTGCCGTCTATGGGGTCGCACAGAGTCGGACACGACTGAAGCGACTTAGCAGCAGCAGCAGCAGCAGCAGGGCTATAAGGGGAGAAGGCAATGGCACCCTACTCCAGTACTCTTGCCTGGAAAATCCCATGGGTGGAGGAGCCTGGTAGGCTACAGTCCATGGGGTCGCTGAGGGTCGGACACAACTGAGTGACTTCACTTTCACTTTTTACTTTCATGCATTGGAGAAGGAAATGGCAACCCACTCCAGTGTTCTTGCCTGGAGACTCCCAGGGACGGGGGAGCCTGGTGGGCTGCGGTCTATGGGGTCGCACAGAGTTGGACACGACTGAAGTGACTTAGCAGCAGCAGCAGCAACAGCAGGGCTATAAGGACATTAGTAATGAATAAATCCGAGCTTCCCGTTTTCAAGAAATTTGCAGATTTTTCATGGGGACAGGAAAACAGCTACAATAAAAGAAGAAGGTAAGTGCTATAAGAACTACGCAAAGACGTAAAAGTATTCAAAGAAGAGAGAGATTTTTTTTCAAGTGTTAGAAGTCGCTGGAAATAAGATTCAGCAAAGACTTCAAGGAGGAGGTGATGTTTGAGATTTGTCCTGAAGAACTAACATTTACTTTTTTTTTTTTTTTTTTTTAATTTATTTATTTCACTGCACGGGTCTTTGTTGCGGCATGTGGGATCTAGTTTCCCAACCAGGAACTGAACCCAGGCCCCCTACGTTGGGAGCACACAGTCATAGCCATTGGACCACTAGGGAAGTTCCAGAAGGATTGAGGAGAATATTCCAGATGGAAAAACTCCCCACAATAGCACGAGACTATGATGGGGCCAAGAATGGTTGCAAAGTAGCAGGGCAGGCTCCTGTTAATTTAGGCTACGTATGTGGTAGTGGGGGCTTCCCAGGTGGCCCTAGTGGTAGAGAACCTGCCTGCCAATGCAGGAGGCTTAAGAGACACTGGTTCAATCCGTGGGTCTGGAAGATCCCCTGGAGGAGGGCATAAAACCTACTCCACTATTCTTGCCTGAAGAATCCTATGGACAGAGGAGCCTGGCAGGCTATGGTACAGGGGGTGGAGGCATGCACACACACATGTCCTAGTGGTCAGAAACAAATCTAGACAGACAAGCTGGACCTTGGAGTTAAGTGGGCCTGAGTTTGGACACTGGTGGCACCACTGAATAAATACCCAACGTAGGTAGAGTTATTTAGCTTCTCTCAGCCTCAGTTTTCTCACTTCTAAAATGAATCTAATCATACATTTCTCAGGATCATTTGAGATATCCGTTCTGTGTGTGTGCCTAGTAAGTTGCTTCAGTTATGTCCACTCTTTGTGGCCTATGGACTGTAGCTCGCCAGGCTGCTCTGTCTATGGAATTCTCCAGGCAAGAATACTGGAGAAGGTTGCCATGACATCATCCAGGGGATCTTCCTGACCCAGGAATTGAACCCTGATCTCCTGCCTCTACAGCATTGCAGGCGGTTTCTTTACCACTGAGTCACCAGGGAAACCCATTCATTCTACAGTAGGTGTTTAATAGGTATTATTATTTTGCAGAGGTCTTGAATACAAGGGTGAAGAGTTTCTATTTTCTTAGCCAGTTTATGGAAGGGTTTGCACAAGGTAACTACAGTTGGGATAATCCGTCAGCAATTTGTAAGGCTAGAGGGAAGTAGGGTGGGGAGAGGAGACAGGGAGACAAGTTAGGAGGCTACTTTGTAGTAAGCTAGTAGATCAGTGGTCTTCTCTGGTGGCTCAGACAGTAAAGAATCTACCTGAAATGCGGGGACCCAGGTTCAATCCCTGGGTTGAGAAGATCCCCTGTAGTAGGAAATGCCAACCCCTCGCCTGGAGAATTCCATGGACAGAGGACCCTGGTGGGCTACAATCCATGGGGTCGAATCTGCAGGGTGATGTTACTTCATAGTCAATCAATAATATCAACTTTTTATTTTTGACTTTTCGGAATATGCAGGGGTTTTTTTTTTTCCTTCCTTTTCCCTCCTGCTGTTTTGCCATTGGATTGTTCTGCTAGCAGGCAAAAAAAATCAGTGAAACTTCCATCAACCAGTGTCATCACAAACAGAGGGGAACTTAAATATCTGTGATTACTATGTGAATGTAAGCATCTTTGAAAGATTTGGGTGGACAAAGCTGAAATTAACCACTTGAATTTAGCATTTTATGTGGATTATATGCACCAATAATTCTTAACTTCCCTTTGTTCCACCAGTACTGCTGAGTCACTATAGCCTGCAAAGAACTTCTATATTATAAATAATTTTCTATCGGTTAATTTAAAAAGCAGTAGGACACGACTCATTCAGGATCGGTTGTCATGGAGTACTGACCAACCACATAGAACCTTGGACAAGTCATTTAATAATCTTGAATGCAGATCACATGTCTGTGACTTGGGGGAAGGGTAATCTATTTTTTGCCTCATTCTTAAGGCTGTTATGAGGATTGAATGAGGTAACTGATATAAAAATACTTATTTTTATAAGCCACAAATGCCAAAGATAAGACAAAATCTCCATCCACATAAATAAGGCAAAATCATTATGAACTACATTAGAAATTTTCCCCCTTTGTTTCCTTCCTTGCTTTCTGAAGATCTGCATGATTTGTCTTCTCCCCCTCAAACCCCACCACCTCCCTGCCACCCACCCCCCACCCAGTTGGCAGGCACTTTATTTCCATATGTTGACCACAGTTAACCTCTCATTTTGGGTGATATTTCCGAAGTATGACTTCCAACCAAGTAGCCATTTTGTCATTTTGAAATTGTGTTGTTTGCCTTTCCCTGTGTTTTGGGATAAGCATAGGAGGTTTGGGTTCAGACATAAATTATTTCACCAAGGGCGCTTTTGGAGGAGGAAAAGTTATTTTTCACTCACTTAATAAAACAACTTCTTGTACAGCAAACTCTGTCTCATTAAGGGCTGTGCTGGAAACTCCAGGGGTGATTTAAGAGACTGAGTCAGCATCTTTATCTTGTGATGCATTGAAAGATGTGTTAGTTCCCCTAGGGAGGAAGAAGGGAAATTGAAAATAAAATCTTTTATTCCTCTTTTTGGCTTAATTTTCAAGTAAATGAAGTGGCTACTTCTGAGCTACAGACACACAGATGAGAAAATGTGTGTAATTACTTAATAAGAGGGGGACTTGCATAATTAAACTGAAATGCTATGCATTTTAAGGAAAGGGAAGGCATCCCAGCTAAGTTTCTGGCAGACAATAATGAAGGAAAGGAAAAAAAAAAAAGAAAAACATTTGAGGCTCTGAAGTCACACTTCTGTTGATACATATGGTGTTAATGGATTTTGAGCGGCCTCAACCTCCTGGTAAGCAGATGGTTTTATACTTGTGCTTAAACTAGAGGTTAGATGGCTTGGTGGAAAAAAGCAGTGAGCTTTCATCTCAAGTTTAGTTCTGGACCTAGTGATTTGTGGATTTAGCTCTGTCAAAGGATGAAGACAACACACTTTTCAAACACATATTGTCACGGCTAATACCCTTTAAGATACTCAAACATTGGCTGGGCCTGGTAAATAAATCATAATTGATCTTCAGAGAGATTTTTTTTTTCACCCCTAGATAAAGTCAAGTTTTATAACTAAGTAACCTCTCTTATCCTGGGCTAAAAGTTAAATCAGGGAATCTATGTCTCTCATTGGAATGTCTGTTCAAGGATACAAAGTACAAACAACTAAAAATACACACCAGTTTCTGTTAGGTAACTAGAAAGCAGTATTTCTGAAAATAATTACACTGCGGTGGAACTATAGTAATAAGCTCCCCGCCCCCCAAACCCACATTTAATGAGAAAAATACTGGTCCCATTCCAAATCCTTACTAGCTTAAGACCATGTGTTTTACACAGTAATTGCATATTTTTTTTAGTTAACTAGCCATTGTACCATCAGCTCATACATTTTATGAATGGAGACAGCACTCCTAATTGATAAGCACTGCATGCTTATAAATGAAGTTAAAACAACAGTGACACTTTGCGAAACAGATGTAACCATTTGCTTGCTTCCCAGGAATAGCTTGTTTAGCAAAAATCCAAGAAAATTGCAGATCTCTGCATTCAGGATTCATTACTGGAAACTGAAATGTATGTGAAAAATAAGAAGGTGAATTACTACTTTTCCTTTTGGTCAAATATAAGTGCTAGGAGCAAAATGAGGAGGGCTGGGGACATGGGCTGGAGCCTAGAGAACCTCATCAATAAATACATTCTCACCTGGGTTCACTGGGTCCCAGACACCAAGACTCTTTCAACACCACACACAGTTGTTGCCAGATAATTCCACAAGAAGGAACTTTCTCCTTCTTTACACTGTGGTGTCTACAAAGCACTCTGGAGAGAATATATGTAAGTCTATAACACTAATTGATTGAGGGATGTTATTTGGATCAAGAAATGATTGGATGGAAAACTGTCTATGATTTAGTAAGAGGGAAAAAAGCAGTTTACAAAACAGTATGTGCAGTACAGTTCATTTTTTTGTGTGAAAAATAATTCTATAAATGTGCAAACAAAGACCGCAGTGAGACATAGCAAACAAACAAGGAGTGAAGTAGAGGGAATACAGATGATTTTTGCTTTCTTCTGACTTATGTTTTCACACAATAATGTTACTTTTAAGACAAAGTTCTAAAAAAGGCTTTAGGGAAGGAAACATTGAAGTCATAAAAACATGGAGCAATAATTATTACTTAGGCTAGTAAATCTCTAGACTTAAGGGAACAGAAAGCAATTAAAATACAGACATAAAGAACACAGAATTTATATTTCTTTCACACACAAGAACAATGCATTTTGAGAAGTGAAATATTTAGCTAAGTCAGGCTGTACACGTTCAAGGAATCCTATATCATGATGTCTGTTAGCATTTAAGAGTTAGTAACTGAAGAGTGCACTAAACAAAAAAATCTGGCTCATACAAATACATATTATAAAAGAGTAACTTAGTTTTAAAAAAGAAAAACTAATTAGTAACTAGAGCTAATCAGTGAATTTAGCAAAGTTGCAGGGTACAAAATCAATACACAAAAATCACTTGCATTTCTATATACTGACAATAAAAAAATCAGAGAAATTAAGGAATCAATCCAATTCACCTTTGCAACAAAAGGATAAAATATCTAGGAATAAAGTTACCTAAGGAGACAAAAGAACTATACACAGAAAGTTATAATCCACCAATGAAAGAAACCAAAGATGGCATAAACAGATGGAGAAATATTCCATGTTCCTTAGTGGGAAGAATCAATATTGTGAAAATGACTATACTACCAAATGCAATCTACAGATTCAGTGTGATCCCTGTCAAATTACCAATGGGATTTTTCACAGAACTAGAACAAAAAAATTTCACAATTTCTATGGAAACACAAAAGTTCCCCCGAATAGCCAAAGAAATCTTGAGAAAGAAAAATGGAGCTGGAGGAAATCAACCTTCCTGACTTCAGATTATACTACAAAGCTACAGTCATCAAGACAGTATGGTATTGGCATGAAAACAGAAATATAGATCAATGGAACAAGATAGAAAGCCCAGAAATAAACCCATGCACCTACGGGTACCTTATTTTTGACAAAGGAGGCAAGAATACACAATGGGGAAAAGACAGCCTCTTCAATAAATGATGCTGGGAAAACTGGACAGCTACATGTAAAAGAATGAAATTAGAACACTTCCTAACACCATACACGAAGATAAACTCAAAATAGATCAAAGACTTAATGTAAGACCAGAAACTATAAAACTTTTAGAGGAAAACATAGGCAGAACACTCAAAGACATAAGTCAAAGCAAGATCCTCTATGACCCACCTCCTAGAGTAATGGAAATAGAAACAAAAGTAAACAAGTGGGACCTGATTAAACTTAAAAGCTTTTGCACAGTGAAGGAAACTATAAGCAAGGTGAAAAGACAACCCTCAGAATGGGAGAAAATAATAGCAAATGAAACAACTAAAGGATTAATTTCCAAAATATGCAAGCAGCTCATACAACTCAATGCCAGAAAAACAAACGACCCAATCAAAAAGTGGGGAAAAAAACCTAAACAGACATGTCTCCAAAAAAGACATACAGATGGCTAACAAACACATGAAAATATGCTCAGTGTCGCTCATTATTAGAGAAATGCAAGTCAAAGCTACAATGAGATATCACATCACACCAGTCAGTATGGCCATCATCAAAAAGTCTACAAACAATAAATGCTGAAGAGGGTTTGGAGAAAAGGGAATGCTCTTGCACTGTTGGTGGGAATGTAAACTGATATAGCCACTGTGGAAGACAGTATGGAGATTCCTTAAAAAAAAACTAGGAAAAAACCACCATACGACCCAGCAATCCCACTCCTAGGCATATACCCTTAGGAAACCAAAACTGAAAAGACACATGTATCACATTGTTCATTGCAGCACTATTTACAATAGCTAGAACATGGAAGCAAGCTAGATGTCCATCAACAGATGAATGGATAAAGAAGTTGTGGTACATATACACAATGGAATATTACTCAGCCATAAAAGGAACACATTTGAGTCCATTCTGATGAGGTGGATGAACCTAGAACCTATTATTCAGAGTGAAGTGAGTCAGAAAGAGAAAGATAAATATCATATTCTAACATACATATATGGAATCTAGAAAAATGGTACTGAAAAATTTATTTACAGAACAACAGTAGAGAAACAGACATAGAGAATAGACTTATGGACATGAGGGGAAGGGAGGAGAGGGTGAGATGTACGGAAAGAGTAACATGGAAACTTACATGTGTAAAATAGATAGCCAATGGGAATTTGCTGTATGGCTCAGGAACCTCAAACAGGGGGTCTGTATCAACCTAGAGGGGTGGGATGGGCAGGGAGATGGGAGGGAGGTTCAAAAGGGAGGGGATTTATGTATACCTTTGGCTGCTTCATAGATTGAGGTTTGACAGAAAACAAAATTCTGTAAAGCAATTATCCTTCAATTAAAAAAGAAAAAAGAAAAACTGGTCCTCTAAAATAATTCAAGATTTGAACTGAGAAATATTGCTGTTAAGAATTCTAATATGCTAAGACCAGAAACCATCAGCACCTTAAGGACTAGAGAAAATTGAAACATGTAGTGATGGAGAAAATAATGGGAAACAGGCTGTCTCCCATGTTACCGTGGAAATGTATTTTCATCACTCTAAATGGCAATCAGGTAATATTCACCAAAAGTCTTAACATCTTGGGTATCTTCACAATTCAGTATTTCCATTTTTAGAAACTTATCCAATGAAACATATAAGAACATGAGCAAATCAATGAGGGTGCTCATAGCCACGTTGTTTATGACAGTGAGAAATACACAATGCCTTAAGTGTCCCATAGAAGAGTGTTTTTTCGCTTTTACGCTTGAGTAAATCATAGTAATCCATTAAATCCGTAGTATACTGTACAGCCACTAAGAAGAATTTTTGCATGAATGCATGTAATAAACACAATGTTGAACAAAGGAAGCCAGACAGAAAAGAATATATGCTTTGTGTCATTTATATCTAGTCAAAATGAGGCAAAAATAAGTAATGGATAACTTTGAAAGTGCCTCCTGACTGGTGGTGGGCACAGGGCTTCTGGAGTTCTGTCAGTGTTCTTTTCTTGGTCTCAGACTGATACATGGGGATGTTCACTTTGTAAATGTTCATCAGACTGTACACTGATGATTGTTTACTTTCCTGCCTGTCTGCTGTACTTCAGTTACTTCAATAACATTTACCAGACGAAAAGTCGTAAGAAGGTTTCATAACATAGAAAGAAGTTCAGCATATATTTTAATATAAAAAATCCTTTTCCATCTTAAAGGATGGAATAGAAAGAGAAAAATCTTCTTAGAAAAATCATCTTAAATAGAAAAATCTTTATATTTTTATGGAAAAATAAGTGGATGATGTTCACAAAGTGGCACTGGTGACATCTCTGGGTAGTAAAATGATAGTTTTTACTTTAAATATTTTAAGAAATATTACCATAAATATGTATTACTTTTGTCAGAAGAAAAAAAGTCAAAATAATATCATTAAAAAAATGAGAAAGGTATATATGTAAGTTTGTTAAAACAGAGAAAAGAGTTAGTAAGAGGGCTTCCATGGTGGCTCAGTGGTAAAAAAAATCTGCCTGCCAATACAGGATACACAGATTTGATTCCTGGTCCAGGAAGATCCCACATGCCATGGAGCCCTAAGTCCATGCACCGCAGCTTCTGAAAGCCACACTCCTAGGGCCTGTGCTCTGCAACAAGAGAAGCCATTGCAGGGAGAAGCCTGCACATCACAATGAAGAGTAGCCCTTGCTCACTGCAACCAGAGAAAAAGGCTAGACAGCACTGAAGACCCAGAATAGCCGAAAATAAATAATTTTTTTTTTAACAAAAGAGAGTTAATGAGAATATGCTAATAGTAAGAGAGTTGGCCAAGATCAGTTAGGATTAAATAACATGGCATTTTAAAAAGCCTTGATTCAACAATAGAACACTTTAGGGATTTCCCTGGCCATCTAGTGATTAAGACTTCACACTTAAAATGCAGGGACTGCGGGTTTGATCTCTGGTTGGGGATCTAGGATCCAACATGTCACGTGACAAGGCCAAAAATATTAAAAATAAATAAGTAAAAAAATTAAAAGGGAGTAAGAACTAAATTTAAAATTATTTAAAATTTTAAAAACAGAAGTTTTCATTTTAATACTATATAACATGTGGCTTTAAAATGAAGGTAGGATGTTGAAATTCTAGAACAAGTATATAATAACAGACTCTGCCCCAATAGTTTGCTAGGTGGTGCAAGCAGTCTGGACCTCAGCTGTACTGTCTGTAAAATGGGTTTAATGATACCTTGCCTGCATCCTCCCATAGGTATTTTGAGAATAAGTGATATAAAGATATAGAAGCTTTGAACTTTTCAGAGATGTTGGTTTAAGGTATTATTACAAGGACTGCTTATGAAAAAATGAAAAATTGGATGCTACTTGAAAATTTTGTGAAACTATACTCTTAAGAAGCACACCTATACATTTAGATTTTGGGATAACAGTTTTCAGTTTTTCAGACTTTTATACAAGAACATTTTTATAAAGATAAAATGAAGAAGATAAATTTCTGTTTTCACCTTGAGAAAACTAGAACAATGGTCCAGATTCAAATTATTTTTGAAAATTGGATGATAGCACTAATCTATAATTCTTGCAATTTACTGAAATTTCCCGCTAAGGAGAGACAAAGAATTGAGTCCTTCACCCCAGAAAACACGTTTGCCTCAGGTCGTGTTAGAGTTCTGTGCATGTCCTCACTGCCAATTGCTGAAAGATAATCCTTTCCGTGGCATGGTCTTCTGGGATTGGTTAAATAAATACTGAAGAGTTGACAGTGAAAACAGTCTTAAGACTACAAATATTCTTCTCCATCTGCCACCTCTACCCTGTCCATATTCTATGATTTTTATTTTATTACCTTAGGGACTTGGCATTAATATGTATGTAATAGTTTACAACGAATTCTGTTTAGAACTAGTACTTTAATTTTTCCAAGGAGTGTATCCGAGGATTGTTTGTCTATATCCACTTTATCTGGAGGACAAGACCATATCCACAGCATTCATTCAGTGCAGTGGCAGTTTGAAATAGACCTCACTAGTTGGTCATACTAACCCCAACAAATAGATCTCTGTAGCATTTCCTAGATCAGCAGTGCTAAAGTGTTCTTGGACCAGTAGCATCAGCATCATCCGAGAACTCATTAGACTTGCAAATTACTGGGCCCTGCTCTAGATCTACTGACTGAATCATAAAGTCTAGAGATGCTGCCCAGTGATCAGTATTTTAATAAGTTCTCTGGGTGATGCATGAAAAAGTTTGATAACTGCTGTTCCAGGGCAGGGGCCCCCAATCTCTGGGATCTACACCTGATGATCTGAGGTGGAGCTGATGTGATAATAATAGAAATAAAGTACACAATACATGTAATGTGCTTGAATTATCTGGAAACCAACCCTCACCCCTACCCCTGCTCTCTGGAAAAATTGTCTTCTGCAAAATCTGTCCCTAGTGCCAAAAAGGTTAGGGATCACTGCCCTAGAAAGACCATAGGTGAGTGTTCTAGAAGCACAGTATGCTCCTTTAAGGGACCTATGAAAATAACCAGTACACATGGGTTTACTTTGAAAACAGCATTGAAATCTCAGGACAGTTGTCATCATAAAAAACACATGGTAGCACTAGCAGCTTCACTTTGCAGCATTTGACCGTTTTCAGGCCAGCTCTATAGTAGATTAGAAATATTCCTAATTTACAGACAAGAAAGTAAAATCAGAGGGGAAGTGGAAAGCACTCTGAGAAATTGCTGTAGCTTTTTGCATCATCTGAAAGTTCCTCTAATGTTAATTACAGTAGAGATGGTTGTTACTTTGCCTTTCAAACCCTTTCTGTATGCAAAACAGACTGAAAACCAGGATACTGGTCTTGCTTCCGTCAGTAAATCATCCTGGTCTTGAAGTAAGACTCAAAAACAAGAAACCCCTGAAGAACAAGAGATGTTTACTGTGGAATCATCAGTTCGCTGTTCAATTTCTCAGTCTAATCACATCTATCTGTGTAAGAGAGATTTTGTATTTATAAACATCCAAGAAGATCCATTTCAGTGGACCACTGCATTGAATGAGTACTGTGGATATTGTTTTGTCCTCTGGCCAAAGTGGGTATGGACAAACAATCCTTGAATATCAGATCAGATCAGATCAGATCAGTCCCTCAGTCGTGTCCGACTCTTTGTGACCCCATGAATCGCAGCACACCAGGCCTCCCTGTCCATCACCAACTCCTGGAGTTCATTCAGACTCACATCCATCAAGTCAGTGATGCCATCCAGCCATCTCATCCTCTGTCGTCCCCTTCTCCTCTTGCCCCCAATCCGTCCCAGCATCAGAGTCTTTTCCAATGAGTCAACTCTTCACATGAGGTGGCCAAAGTACTGGAGTTTCAGCTTTAGCATCTTTCCTTCCAAAGAACACCCAGGGCTGATCTCCTTCAGAATGGACTGGTTGGATCTCCTTGCAGTCCAAGGGACTCTCAAGAGTCTTCTCCTACACCACAGTTCAAAAGCATCAATTTTTCGGCACTTAGCCTTCTTCACAGTCCAATTCTCACATCCATACATGACCACAGGAAAAACCATAGCCTTGACTAGACGAACCTTTGTTGGCAAAGTAATGTCTCTGCTTTTGAATATGCTATCTAGGTTGGTCATAACTTTCCTTCCAAGGAGTAAGCGTCTTTTAATTTCATGGCTGCAGTCACCATCTGCAGTGATTTTGGAGCCCAGAAAAATAAAGTCTGACACTGTTTCCACTGTTTCCCCATCTATTTCCCATGAAGTGATGGGACCAGATGCCATGATCTTCGTTTTCTGAATGTTGAGCTTTAAGCCAACTTTTTCACTCTCCACTTTCACCTTCATCAAGAGGCTTTTTAGTTCCTCTTCACTTTCTGCCATAAGGGTGGTGTCATCTGCATATCTGAGGTTATTGATATTTCTCCCAGCAATCTTGATTCCAGCTTGTGTTTCTTCCAGTCCAGCGTTTCTCATGATGTACTCTGCATATAAGTTAAATAAGCAGGGTGACAATATACAGCCTTGACGTACTCCTTTTCCTATTTGGAACCAGTCTGTTGTTCCATGTCCAGTTCTAACTGTTGCTTCCTGACCTGCATACAGGTTTCTCAAGAGGCAGATCAGGTGGTCTGGTATTCCCATCTCTTTCAGAATTTTCCAGTTTATTGTGATCCACACAGTCAAAGACTTTGGCATAGTCAATAAAGCAGAAATAGATGCTTTTCTGGAACTCTCTTGCTTTTTCCATGATCCAGCGGATGTTGACAATTTGATCTCTGGTTCCTCTGCCTTTTCTAAAACCAGCTTGATCATCAGGAATTTCACGGTTCACGTATTGCTGAAGCCTGGCTTGGAGAATTTTGAGCATTACTTTACTACTTTTTGGAAAAATAAAAGTAGCAGTTCAAAACAGAATTCATTGTAAACTACTAAGTGCATATTAATACCAAACTCCCTAGGGTAATAAAAGGCCTTTTCTCTAAAGTAAGCTCAGTTTACCTATTACAGAACTGATCCTTACAAAGGAAGTATAAAGTAAAACCAGGAAAGGGACAACCAGAGCAACACAGAGGAGCCCGGCAGGCCACAGTCTATAGAATCACAAAGAATTGTACATGACTGAGCAACTATATATATATGTGTATATATATATATATATATATATATACATATATATATATATGTATATGTATATATAAACACACACACACCCAGAGGTAACAGCTTTATATTTTCAAGCTGAATTAATTTCAGAAAGTCACAAATATAGAAGGTTTTGGGGGCAGTTAATTGCTCTGAACCTCAGTTTTATCACCTATAAGAAAGCATAACAGGATGGTTGTGAGGATAAATGAGTTAATTCATATGAATTGCTTAGGACAGTGGCTAGTGCTTAGCAAGCACTCAGAGGAATTTTAGCTAAATTAGTATTTTTAACTATAAATGTTATTCTCTTTTCAGGTTAAATTAACTACAGAATGCTGAAGTCAGTACAAATAGATCAACTAAGATTTTTGAGCAGGTTAATAATAGAAAAGTTTTCATATGAATGGATATTGTTGCCTTTTTCTTGCGTGTACAGTTCAGTCGCTCAGTTGTATCTGACTCTTTGTGACCCCATGGACTGCAGCACGCCAGGCTTCCCTGTCCATCACCAACTCCTGGAGCATACTCAAACTCATGTCTACCGAGTCGGTGATGCCATCCAACCATCTAATCCTCTGTCGTCCCCTTTTCCTCCCGCCTTCAATCTTTCCCAGTATCAGGGACTTTTCCAATGAGTCAGCTCTTCGCATCAGGTGGCCAAAGTATTGGCATTTCAGCTTCAGCTGAAACATTCCTTCCAGTGAATATTCAGGACTGATTTCCTTTTGGAATGACTGGTTTGATATCCTTGCAGTCCAAGGGACTCTCAAGAGTCTTCTCCAACACCACAGTTCAAAAGCATCAATTCTTCTGCATTCAGCTTTCTTTATAGTCTAACTCTCACATCCATACATGACTACTGGAAAAACCATAGCTTTGACTAGATGGCAAAATAATGTCTCTGCTTTTTAATATGCTATCTAAGTTGATCATAGCTTTTCTTCCAAGGAGCAAGTGTCTTTTAATTTCATGGCTGCAGTCACCATCTTCAGTGATTTTGGACCCCCCCAAAATAAAGTCTGTCACTGTTTCCATTGTTTCCCCATCTATTTGCCATGAAGCAATGGGACCAGATGCCATGATTTTAGTTTTTTGAATGTTGAGTTTTAAGCCAACTTTTTCACTCTCCTCTTTCACTTTCATCAAGAGGCTCTTTATTTCTTCTTCACTTTCTGCCATAAGGGTGGTATCATCTGCATATCTGAGGTTATTGGTATTTCTCCCGGCAATCTTGATTCCAGCTTGTGCTTCATCCAGCCATTTCTCATGATGTGCTCTGCATAGAAGTTAAACAAGCAGGGTGACAATATACAACGTTGACGTACTCCTTTCCCAAGTTGGAACCAGTCTGTTTTTCCATGTCCAGTTCTAAATGTTGCTTCTTGACCTGCATACAGGTTTCTCAGGAGGCAGGTAAGGTGGTCTGGTGTTCCCATCTTTTGAAAAAATTTCCACAGTTTGTCGTGATCCACACGTCAAAGGCTTTGGCATAGTCATTAAAGCAGAAGTAGATGTTTTTCGGGAACTCTCTTGCTTTTTCGATGATCCAGTGGATATTGGCAATTTGATCTCTGGTTCCTCTGCCTTTTCTAAATCCAGCTTGAGCATCTGGAAGTTCACAGTTCATGTACTGTTAAAGCCTGGCTTGAAGAATTTTGAGCATTACTTTGCTAGCATGTGAGATGAGTACGATTATGCGGTCATTTGAACATTCTTTGGCATTGCCTTCTTTGGGATTGGAATGAAAACTGACCTTTTCCAGTCCTGTGGCCACTGCTGAGCTTTCCAAGTTTGCTGGCATATTGAATGCAGCACTTTCACAGCATCATCTTTTAGCATTTGAAATAGCTCAACTGCTATTGAGCTATGCTATGCTGCTATTGCTATGGAGCTCAATAGCTCCATCACCTCCACTTGCTTTGTTCCTAGTGATGCTTCTTAAGGCCCACTTGACTTCACATTCCAGGATGTCTGGCTCTAGGTGATTGATTACACCATCGTGGTTGTCTGGGTCATGAAGATATTCTTTGTATAGTTCTTACGTGTAGTCTTGCCACCCTTCTTAATATCTTGTGTGTATTAGTCACTTAATTGTGTCCTACTCTTTATGACCCCATGGAATGTAGCCCGCCAGGCCTCTCTGTCCATTAGATTCTCCAGGCAAGAATACTGGAGTGGATTGCCATTTCGTTCTCCAGGGAATCTTCTTGACCCAGGGATGGAGCCCAGGTCTGCATTGCAGGGGGATTCTTTACCATCTGAGCTGTAGAGAAGTCTGCACACGGACCCCCTTCAGCAATCATGGTGAGCCACACACAAGTCCCTTCAGGTAAAGGCAAGGAGAACTCTTTTATAGAGAGGAAAAGGAAGTTGAGAGGGCTATCATAAACAAGAATCTGCCTGCAGTGCAGGAGACCTGGGTTCAATCCCTTGGTTGGGAAGATTCCCTGGAGGAGGGAATGGCAACTCACTCTAGTATTCTGGCCTGGAAAATTATAATTCAAAGTATAACTACCATTTACCCAGGGATTCAGTAATAAAATATGTAGTCCCTTAATCACCATACTTTGAAAACAGCCAATCTAGCTAACTTTCTGATATGTAATATCTTAGTGGAATTTGATTTACCTATTATAAAAACAGAAACTATCTGTAGGCCTTTAGAATAATGAGTTTTAATTCACCGATATAGGTCATATTTAAAACAGAAAAGCTGGAGAAGGATTGCTCCATAAGGTATTTGGAATTCATCCAGTTGGCCCTTGATGTGGAGAACTCTTTTTGGTCTGAGAGACACCCAGCAAGAGGACAATGGTCTCGGGCAGAGTAGTGTCAAAATCTGTTTTTCCCAATTCAGTATAATTCTGTAATCAGGTCGCTGTTACGAAAACAATGCTCAGATATATTTCAGTTTGGGTAGTCTTAAAATGCACACGTCAAAAAAGAAAACAAAAGGAAGGAAATAGCCCCATCCCACCTTTTTTTAATGGCTTGTCTTGGTTGATCCTTATAATATTGAAATGTATTACATGTGTGTTACATGTGTGTGTTTATGTGCATGTAGAGTTTTATAGCTGGGAAAACTGGAGCACAGAGAGTTTAGAGTCAAGGAAGTGTTAGAAACCATACTGAGAACTCACTAGAAGTCTTGAAAATATGATCATGACCTGTAGAACGCAAAATGCTGAGTGGTTGGAATAACTGTACATTACACAGGCAATAAAGAGCTCTCTCTCTCTTTTCCTTTTTCTTTCTTTTCCTTTCTCTCTCCTTCCTTCTCTCCCTGCTTCTCTCTTTCTCCCCTACTTACATCTGCCTCTCTCTTTTTCTTTCTTCTTTAAATAGATGATAATTTAAACTTTAAAACCTACTATTCAGAGCTCCCTGCCAGCGTACACCACATTGGTATACCCTGGTAGCCCACCAGGCTCCTCTGTCCATGGGGATTCTCCAGGCAAGAATACTGGAGTGGGTTGCCATACCCTCCTCCAGGGATCTTTCCAACCCAGGGATTGAACCCAGGTCTCCTGCATTACTTGCGGATTCTTTACTGTCTGAGCCACCAGGGAAGCCCTTTGGTGTATAAAATTAATAAATAGAAATCTCAGTTAAATAGAGTGGAATAACCAGAAGGGGGAGCTCTCATGTAGCAATAGTAGAGCCCAACAGGAAGAAAACAGACTCTCTTCCCTGGCAAGGACTTAGTGAAAACTCATGGACTCTTGTTTACTACAGCCCTCCAACTTACTTTTCCTCTCTATAAAAGAGCTCTTCTTCCCTTGCAGGGACTTGTGTGTGGCTCATCATGATTGCAGACCCTGAATTAAAATTTTATGCTGATTCCACATGAACCCAGTTTTGCTGGAGAAATAGCCAACAATCTATTTATTTCAGGATAGCATTGGTCTCTAAGCTTAACTGTACTGATTTTCACTTCTCGAATGACCTTGAGGTAATATACACTTCTGAACTTTGAACACTGAGGATAAACATCTGAGCCTCAGCATATTCTAACTTGAAGTCCATGTTCATGGATCCAAGTCATGGTTTTTCTATCTTCTTGATTGGGTACTGAATTATTTATACCTATCTCCAAGTAGTGAGATTCAAATAATTAGGTGGGAAGGAAAACATTCTAAATTGCAAAGTACTGGATAAGAGTTAGTTTTTGTTGTACTTTACAACCTTGAGTTCTTAGTAACTAATGCTAGTTAATCTCCAAAACAGAAACCTTGAAAAGGTGCTATCATGTAGAACTTCGGCATGTCAGATGTTATCGTTTCTGTCATTTCTATTTATCAATAATACATATTCAGCAAATATACCACATGGTTGCTGTACATCCTTCAATGTAATTACCAAACAAATATGTATTCAGCCTGTCAGAAGCCTAATAGAGAGTCGAAGCCTTAGTTATAGACTAAAACTAATGATGGTAACTATAAACAGTGACAGACTGGATGGCAGTCTCTGTACAGTCTCGATTTGCAATTTTGTGTTTGGCAGAAGTCATAGATTTTATTACTAACAGTATATTGCAGTCCAAAGGAAAAATGGAAGCATTATGAGCCATTTTCCAGGACTGTCTCACAAAACACACACTGTAATCACCCAGCTGCAGAGAACAATTCCTTGCTGATATGACATGGTGAGGGCTGTTGTTTCTATTATTGCCATTTATTTTAAAGACAGGGAGTATGCATAATATAAAATCTTTCAAAAGGGACCAACATAAAAGCTGTGGCTTTGTAAGTAGTCAAAATGCCTGATACCATTCAGAATTAATAACGAACAACGCAAGAAAGAAATTCTGTTTCAGGGAGTGAGTGACTCAAGAGTCAAATGTTTAACCAAGGTGTAGTTTTGATTTGAAAATATGGTTTGAAGAAATACTGATATAAAACAACTGAAGATAAAAATATCACAGTGGATTTATTTTCAGTTTTTCAAGTTTCAGTTCAGTTCAGTTCAGTTGCTCAGTTGCATCTGACTCTGTGCAACCCCATGAACCACAGCACGCCAGGCCTCCCAGTCTACCACCAACTCCCAGAGTCCACCCAAACCCATGTCCATTGAGTCGGTGATGCCATCCAACCATCACATCCTCTGTCGTCCCCTTTTCCTACTGTCCTCAATCTTTCCCAGAATCAGGGTCTTTTCCAATGAGTCAGCTCTTCGCATCAGGGGCCCAAAGTATTGAAGTTTCAGCTTCAACATCAGTCCTTCCAATGAACACCCAGGACTGATCTCCTTTAGGATGGACTGGTTGGATCTCCTTGCAGTCCAAGGGACTCTCAAGAGTCTTCAATACCACAGTTCAAAAGCATCAATTCTTCAGTGCTCAGCTTTTTTTATAGTCCAACTCTCACATCCATACATGACCACTGGAAAACCCATAGACTTGACTAGACAGACCTTTGTTGACAAAGTAATGTCTTTGCTTTTGAATATGCTATCTACGTTGTTCATAACTTTCCTTCCAAGGAGTAACCGTCTTTTAATTTCATGGCTACAGTCACCATCTGTAGTGACTTTGGAGCCCTGAAAAATAGTCAGCCACTGTTTCCACTGTTTCCCCATCTATTTGCCATGAAGTGATGGGACCGGATGCCATGATCTTAGTTTTCTGAATGTTGAGCTTTAAGCCAACTTTTCCCCTCTTTTCTTTCACTTTCATCAAGAGGCTTTTGAGTTCCTCTTCACTTTCTGCCATAAGGGTGGTGTCATCTGCATACCTGAGGTTATTGATATTTCTCCCGGCAATCATGATTCCAGCTTGCGCTTCCTCCAGCCCAATGTTTCTCATGATGTACTCTGCAAGTGTAAGCTCTGTCATAAATAGTTAAAAACTTTTAACTGAACTATGGAATTGTGTAAATTTACTCTTTCATGTTTTAATTCTACAAGTTGTAAATTTCTGAGTCATTAAAATAAACATCACTAGTTTCATTTTCACTTTCTGTTTTCTGGTAGGATTATAGTGATATTTCAGAATTAGTTCAGACCTACTAATAAAATTAAGCAATATCTACGCAAAAGTATCCATTCCTTTATTTAACAACTTGGAATTCAGTTCAGTTCAGTTTGGTCGCTCAGTCATGTACGACTCTTTTCGACCCCATGAATTGCAACACGCCAGGCCTCCCTGTCCATCACCAACTCCCGGAGTTCATTCAAACTCACGTCCATTGAGTCGGTGATGCCATCCAGCCATCTCATCCTCTGTTGTCCCCTTTTCCTCCTGCCCCCAATCCCTCCAAGCATCAGAGTCTTTTCCAATGAGTCAACTCTTCACATGTGGTGGCCAAAGTCGTGGAGTTTCAGCTTTAGCATCATTCCTTCCAAAGAACACCCAGGGCTGATCTCCTTTAATGGACTGGTTGGATCTCCTTGCAGTCCAAGGGACACTCAAGAATCTTCTCCAACACCACAGTTCAGAAGCATCAATTCTTTGGTGCTCAGCTTTCTTCACAGTCCAAGTCTCACATCCATACATGACCACTGGAAAAACCATAGCCTTGACTAGACGAACCTTTGTTGGCAAAGTAATGTCTCTGCTTTTGAATATGCTATCTAGGTTGGTCATAACTTTCCTTCCAAGGAGTAAGCGTCTTTTAATTTCATGGCTGCCGTCACCATCTGCAGTGATTTTGGAGCCCCCAAAAATAAAGTCTGACACTGTTTCCACTGTTTCCCCATCTATTTGCCATGAAGTAAGGGACTGGATGCCCTGATCTTCGTTTTCTGAATGTTGAGCTTTAAGCCAACTTTTTCACTCTCCACTTTCACTTTCATCAAGAGGGTTTTTAGTTCCTCTTCACTTTCTGCCATAAGGATGGTGTCATCTGCATATCCGAGGTGATTGATATTTCTCCTGGCAATCTTGATTCCAGCTTGTGCTTCTTCCAGCCCAGCATTTCTCATGATGTACTCTGCATATAAGTTAAAGAAGCAGGGTGACAATATACAGCCTTGACGTACTCCTTTTCCTATTTGGAACCAGTCTGTTGTTCCATGTCCAGTTCTAACTGTTGCTTCCTGACCTGCATACAGGTTTCTCAAGAGGCAGGTCAGGTGGTCTGGTATTCCCATCTCTTGAAGAATTTTCCACAGTTTATTGTGATCCACACAGTCAAAGGCTTTGGCATAGTCAACAAAGCAGAAATAGATGTTTTTCTGGAACTCTCTTGCTTTTTCGATGATCCAGTGGATATTGGCAATGGTAGGGAATACCACTACCACTATTCAGAAACACTTCCATGAAAATATCACAAATTGATAGAAAACATCACAGAGAGAAAATTTCCCCAACATTCAGGTCTAACATCATTTGAAGGGGAAAGATAATATTGATTGACATTTTTATATTACAAGTACAAAATAGGGAAAAAAAACCAGAATTTTAAATTTTGATAAAAAGTTAGTTTCAGATTAGCAAGCGGGGGCTGGGCAGGGAGGCGCAGCTGCATCGCTTAGAGTAAGAATCTGGCCTGAATACCCTGAGCACTATCTGAGCGAAATAATTTGGGCTAGCAAACTAGACTGTGGGATATCTACCACGCGAAAAGCCAGCCCCAACCTAAGACACCGCCAGGCCCGCGCACGGAACAAAGAATTGAACAGAGATAGCCGGCTGCAGACCTTCCCCCTCTGGTGACAGGCAGCCAGAGCCGGAACGGGGCAATTGCAGCCCCAGAGAGACATTATCTATAAAACTGTAAGCAGGCTTCTTTGCTAACTAAAATTTTTTGGGGGTCTAGACGGTTAACATCTGCCTGAGAAGGTGTGCCGGTTTTACACCCAGATAACCGAGTGGCAGGGAGGCGATAAGTCGCAGCATTGGCGCTCGCCAAACACCTCATCACTTGAGCTGCTTGGACCTGGGAAGAGCACAAAACTCAGGCCCAACTGAGTCTGCGCCTCTGAGGACTACCCGAGTGCCTGAACCTGAGCGGCTTGGACCTGGGAGGTACATGCAACCCAGGGCTGGCCTCGGATTGTTCCCAGCGGAACAACCTAGAGCCCGAGCAGTGTGGGCAGGGTGGCTACATGCGCCGTGAGCGGGGGCAGACCCAGGGTGGCTGAGGCACTGCGAGCCCACGCCAGTGTTATTTGTTTGCAGCATCCCTCCCTCCCTCCCCACAGCGCGACTGAACAAAGAGAAGAAATACAGCTCCACCCATCAGAACACCGACACAAGCTTCCCTAACCAGGAAACCTTGACAAGCCACCTGTACAAACCCACACACAGCGAGGAAAAGCCACAATAAAGAGAACTCCACAAACTGCCAGAATACAGAAAGGACACCCCAAACTCAGCAATTTAAACAAGATGAAGAAACAGAGGAATAGCCAGCAGATAAAGGAACAGGATAAATGCCCACCAAACCAAACAAAAGAGGAAGAGATAGGGAATCTACCTGATAAAGAATTCTGAATAATGATAGTGAAATTGATCCAAAATTTTGAAATTAAAATGGAATCACAGATAAATAGCTTGGAGACAAGGATTGAGGAGATACAAGAAAGGTTTAACAAGGACCTAGAAGAAATAAAAAAGAGTCAATATATAATGAATAATGCAATAAATGAAATTAAAAACACTCTGGAGGCAACAAATAGTAGAATAACAGAGGCAGAAGATAGGATTAGTGAATTAGAAGATAGAATGGTAGAAATAAATGAATCAGAGAGAATAAAAGAAAAACGAATTAAAAGAAATGAGGACAATCTCAGAGACCTCCAGGACAATATTAAATGCTACAACATTCAATCATAGGGTTCCAGAAGAAGAAGACAAAAAGAAAGACCATGAGAAAATACTTGAGGAGATAATAGTTGAAAACTTCCCTAAACTGGGAAGGAAATAATCACCCAAGTCCAAGAAACCCAGAGAATCCCAAACAGGATAAACCCAAGGCTAAACACCCCAAGACACATATTAATCAAATTAACAAAAATCAAACACAAAGAACAAATATTAAAAGCAGCAAGGGAAAAACAACAAATAACACACAAGGGAATTCCCATAAGGATAACAGCTGATCTTTCAATAGAAACTCTTCAAGCCAGGAGGGAATGGCAAGACATACTTAAAATGATGAAAGAAAATAACCTACAGCCCAGATTATTGTACCCAGCAAGGATTTCATTCAAGTATGAAGGAGAAATCAAAAGCTTCTCAGACAAGCAAAAGCTGAGAGAATTCTGCACCACCAAACCAGCTCTCCAACAAATACTAAAGGATATTCTCTAGACAGGAAACACAAAAATGGTGTATAAATTCAACCCCAAACAATAAAGTAAATGGCAACGGGATCATACTTATCAGTAATTACCTTAAACGTAAATGGGTTGAATGCCCCAACCAAAAGACAAAGACTGGCTGAATGGATACAAAAACAAGACCCCTACATATGTTGTCTACAGGAGACCCACCTCAAAACAGGGGACACATACAGACTGAAAGTGAAGGGCTGGAAAAAGATTTTCCATGCAAATAGGGACCAAAAGAAAGCAGGAGTAGCAATACTCATATCAGATAAAATAGACTTTAAAACAAAGGCTGTGAAAAGAGACAAAGAAGGTCACTACATAATGATCAAAGGATCAATCCAAGAAGAAGATATAACAATTATAAATATATATGCACCCAACACGGGAGCACCGCAGTATGTAAGACAAATGCTAACAAGTATGAAAGGAGAAATTAACAATAACACAATAATAGTGGGAGATTTTAATACCCCACTCACACCTATGGATAGATCAACTAAACAGAAAATTAACAAGGAAACACAAACTTTAAACGATACAATAGACCAGTTAGACCTAATTGATATCTATAGGACATTTCATCCCAAAACAATGAATTTCACCTTTTTCTCAAGCGCACATGGAACCTTCTCCAGGATAGATCACATCCTGGGCCATAAAGCTAGCCTTGGTAAATTCAAAAAAATAGAAATCATTCCAAGCATCTTTTCTGACCACAATGCAGTAAGATTAGATCTCAATTACAGGAGAAAAACTATTAAAAATTCCAACATATGGAGGCTGAACAACACGCTGCTGAATAACCAACAAATCACAGAAGAAATCAAAAAGAAATCAAAATTTGCATAGAAACGAATGAAAATGAAAACACAACAACCCAAAACCTGTGGGACACAGTAAAAGCAGTCCTAAGGGGAAAGTTCATAGCAATACAGGCACACCTCAAGAAACAAGAAAAAGTCAAATAAATAACCTAACTCTACACCTAAAGCAACTAGAAAAGGAAGAAATGAAGAACCCCAGGGTTAGTAGAAGGAAAGAAATCTTAAAAATTAGAGCAGAAATAAATGCAAAAGAAACAAAAGTAACCATAGCAAAATCAACAAAGCCAAAAGCTGGTTCTTTGAAAGGATAAATAAAATTGATAAACCATTAGCCAGACTCATCAAGAAACAAAGGGAGAAAAATCAAATCAATAAAATTAGAAATGAAAATGGAGAGATCACAACAGACAACACAGAAATACAAAGGATTATAAGAGACTATTATCAACAATGATATGCCAATAAAATGGACAACGAGGAAGAAATGGACAAATTCTTAGAAAAGTACAACTTTCCAAAACTCGACCAGGAAGAAATAGAAAACCTTAACAGACCCATCACAAGCACGGAAATTGAAACTGTAATCAAAAATCTTCCAGCAAACAAAAGCCCAGGTCCAGACGGCTTACAGCTGAATTCTACCAAAATTTAGAGAAGAGCTAACACCTATCCTGCTCAAACTCTTCCAGAAAATTGCAGAGGAAGGTAAACTTCCAAACTCATTCTATGAGGCCACCATCACCCTAATACCAAAACCTGACAAAGATCCCACAAAAAAAGAAAACTACAGGCCAATATCACTGATGAACATAGATGCAAAAATCCTAAACAAAATTCTAGCAATCAGAATCCAACAACACATTAAAAGATCATACCCCATGACCAAGTGGGCTTTATCCCAGGGATGCAAGGATTCTTCAATATCCGCAAATCAATCAATGTAATACACCACATTAACAAATTGAAAAACAAAAACCATATGATTATCTCAATAGATGCAGAGAAAGCCTTTGACAAAATTCAACACACATTTATGACAAAAACTCTCCAGAAAGCAGGAATAGAAGGAACATACCTCAACATAATAAAAGCTATATATGACAAAAACCCACAGCAAACATTATCCTCAATGGTGAAAAAATTGAAAGCATTTCTCTCTAAAGTCAGGAACAAGACAAGGGTGCCCACTTTCACCATTACTATTCAACATAGTTTTGGAAGTTTTGGCCACAGCAATCAGAGCAGAAAAAGAAATAAAAGGAATCCAAATTGGAAAAGAAGAAGTAAAACTCTCACTATTTGCAGATGACATGATCCTCTACATAGAAAAAACCCTAAAGACTCCACCAGAAAATTACTAGAACTAATCAATGATTATAGTAAAGTTGCAGGATATAAAATCAACACACAGAAATCCCTTGCATTCCTATACACTAATAATGAGAAAACAGAAAGAGAAATTAAGGAAACAATTCCATTCACCATTGCAACGGAAAGAATAAAATACTTAGGAATATATCTACCTAAAGAAACTAAAGACCTATATATAGAAAACTATAAAACACTGGTGAAAGAAATCAAAGAGGACACTAATAGATGGAGAAATATACCATGTTCATGGATTGGAAGAATCAATATAGTGAAAATGAGTATACTACCCAAAGCAATTTATAGATTCAATGCAATCCCTATCAAGCTACCAACAGTATTCTTCACAGAGCTAGAACAAATAATTTCACAATTTGTATGGAAATACAAAAACCTCGAATAGCCAAAGCGATCTTGAGAAAGAAAAATGGAACTGGAGGAATCAACCTACCTGACTTCAGGCTCTACTACAAAGCCACAGTTATCAAGACAGTATGGTACTGGCACAAAGACAGAAATATAGACCAATGGAACAAAATAGAAAGCCCAGAGATAAATCCACGCACATATGGACACCTTATCTTTGACAAAGGAGGCAAGAATATACAATGGATTAAAGACAATCTCTTTAACAAGTGGTTCTGGGAAATCTGGTCAACCACTTGTAAAAGAATGAAACTAGAACACTTTCTAACACCATATACAAAAATAAACTCAAAATGGATTAAAGATCTCAACGTAAGACCAGAAACTATAAAACTCCTAGAGGAGAACATAGGCAAAACACTCTCTGACATACATCACAGCAGGATCCTCTATGACCCACCTCCCAGAATATTGGAAATAAAAGCAAAATAAACAAATGGGACCTAATTAAACTTAAAAGCTTCTGCACATCAAAGGAAACTATTAGCAAGGTGAAAAGACAGCCTTCAGAATGGGAGAAAATAATAGCAAAATGAAGCAACCGACAAACAACTAATCTCAAAATATACAAGCAACTCCTTCAGCTCAACTCCAGAAAAATAAATGACCCAATCAAAAAATGGGCCAAAGAGCTAAATAGACATTTCTCCAAAGAAGACATACAGATGGCTAACAAACACATGAAAAGATGCTCAACATCACTCATTATCAGAGAAATACAAATCAAAACCATTATGAGATATCATTTCACACCAGTCAGAATGGCTGCGACCCAAAAATCTACAAATAATAAATGCTGGAGAGGGTGTGGAGAAAAGGGAACCCTCTTACACTGTTGGTGGGAATGCAAACTAGTACAGCCACTATGGAGAACAGTGTGAGATTCCTTAAAAAACTGGAAATAGAACTGCCTTATGATCCAGCAATCCCACTGCTGGGCATACACACTGAAGAAACCAGAAGGGAAAGAGACACGTGTACCCCAATGTTCATCACAGCACTGTTTATAATAGCCAGGACATGGAAGCAACCTAGATGTCCATCAGCAGATGAATGGATAAGAAAGTGGTGGTACATATACACAATGGAGTATTACTCAGCCATTAAAAAGAATACATTTGAATCAGTTCTAATGAGGTGGATGAAACTGGAGCCTATTATACAGAGTGAAGTAAGCCAGAAGGAAAAACACCAATACAGTATTCTAACGCATATATATGGAATTTAGAAAGATGGTAACGATAACCCTGTATATGAGACAGCAAAAGAGACACTGATGTATAGAACAGGCTTATGGACTCTGTGGGAGAGGGAGAGGGTGGGAAGATTTGGGAGAATGGCATTGAAACATGTGAAATGTCATGTATGAAACGAGATGCCAGTCCAGGTTCAATGCACGATGCTGGATGCTTGGGGCTGGTGCACTGGGACGACCCAGAGGGATGGTATGGGGAGGAAGGATGGAGGAGGGTTCAGGATGGGGAACACATGTTTTAAAATTATTAAATTAAAAATTAAAAGAAAAAAAAAAGTTAGTTTCAGGTAAAACAAAGACAACTCAGAGAGTGAGATAGGCTTCCTTTTGTAACCAAAACCCCTTAACTAATGTCAGCTGTAAATGATTAATTTTACATCCTGCATTTTATGAAATGAAATGAAAATAACCCTGCTATCTAGTGACCCTGTACTAAAACACCCTGTTTTATTTTTTTCATATCACTTATTACTATCTGAAATTATCTCTATGATATCTTTACCTATTAATTAGCAAGTGACTTGCTCAGCTATGTTCAGAGATTACCAGCACGTAGCACATTAACTGAAAATAGGTTCTCAAAAATATTATAACATTAATATTATGATTTAAAAAATTAGGGGAGCCTTCTGTTAGATCTCTGTTCTCTAGATCTCTACAAATCTGTTTTATAGATTCCATTCTTATTTTGTTTTAAACTTCTCTCTTATTCTTGCTGTCTATTTCAGAAGAAAGAGAAGCATTTTGTTCTGAATGATACATAAAAAGTGTTTCCTGACCTACAAGTTTAAGAATAAGGCCATAGAAACATGGGCTTTTATTACAGATTTTCAGTTCAGTTCAGTTCATTTCAGTCGCTCAGTCATGTCCGACTCTTTGCGACCCCATGAATCGCAGCACGCCAGGCCTCCCTGTCCATCACCAACTCCCGGAGTTCACTCAGACTCACGTCCATCGAGTCAGTGATGCCATCCAGCCATCTCATCCTCTGTCGTCCCCTTCTCCTCTTGCCCCCAATCCCTCCCAGCATCAGAGTCTTTTCCAATGAATCAGCTCTTCGCATGAGGTGGCCAGAGTACTCGAGTTTCAGCTTTAGCATCATTCCTTCCAAAGAAATCCCAGGGCTGATCTCCTTCAGAATGGACTGGTTGGATCTCCTTGCAGTCCAAGGGACTCTCAGGAGTCTTCTCCAACACCACAGTTCAAAAGCATCAATTCTTCGGCGCTCAGCCTTCTTCACAGTCCAGCTCTCACATCCATATATGACCACTGGAAAAACCATAGCCTTGACTAGAGGGACCTTTGATTTTAGAGCCTATGAAAAGATGCATATTGATAAATTCTCTCTAGAAAAAAAAAATTTTACAACCCTCTCCAGGCCAGAGGAGAACAGTTTAGTTTCTTCTTAAAAATTTAAAATCCAATACAGGTATGGATTCTGATTAAATATACATTTCATAAAATAAACAGTGTTGTGCCTTGATGCTATCTTTTGAATGGCAGTGGAATGGCTAAAAACATGGTCTCTGGAGCCAGGACAACAGAATTTGACTTCTGACTCTTCTATTTAATAGCTATATAATTTTAGGGAAGTTAAATAACCTCTTTATGCTTAAATTTCCTCATCTGTAAAGTGGGGATTATAATGGAAGCTTCTTTTTAGGTTGTAAAGAATTAATGATTGTATAGCAAAGGGAATTTTACCCAATATCTTATCTTAACCTATAATGGGATATAACCTGAAAAAAAAAAAAGAATCACTGCTATATACCTGTAACTAACACAATTTTGTAAAGCAACTATACTTCATTAAAAAAAAAGAAAAATCAGTCAATATATCTGAAGTCCTTGGAAAAGTATGTGACTTATAGAGGGTACTCAAAAACATTCTCTGTTATTATCTATTCTAAGAAAAATGCCCAAAGTGATATTATTAATACAAAATTACTTACCATAACAAATATCAAGTTATCTCCATACAGAAACTTCTTCCAAGTGTACTTGGGAGATATGCTTTTAACACACATTACAGGTTCATAAGCTATAGCCCCATAGAACCAAGTTTCACAGACTAAAACCTGTTCACTCTTTCAGTCACTTAACTAATATCTATTGGATGATAAACTACAGTATTTCCAGCTACCTTTAGATGCCAGGAAGAAGACTTAGAAAGATAATTTTAAAAGATGAAGAGCTTGAAAGCAAACTGAGATTTGCTATTTGGTTTGATCACCCTTTCTGGCTACCATCTTTTAAAAGAGATCTGAGCAAACAGAAAAGTTCTCATGTGCACCATTGAGGTTCCCTGTTGAGGTATCATACACCCTCCCAAGAGTAGAACCAGTAAACTTGGGTGTAATCTGCATATACTAATATGCAGATCCTGAATTTTTTCTTATTCGTTAAATACTTACAATTGACTACTTAATGTGTTAGATTTAGTACTAGGCTCTAGTTCTAGAATTGGGAAAGAATCCCAAACACCAAACTTACAAACTGCTTACAGTGTAATCAGAGATGAGCCATGGAGGGCTCCAGCTTTGGGAATATTGATTTCAGAAATAAGGATGGGTAGGGTTAGCTTAGTGAAGAAACAGAAGGAAAAAACTGTGGTAAGCAGAAGGAAGAACATGTAGAAGACCTAGAGGGTGGGTCCTAGACTGGGGATCAGTTCAGCCCTGACTCACCTATACAACCAAATCTCTTTAGGAGGTGTTTTCCTCCTCTCTCCTTCCCTTCTTTTTTTTTAATGCTAGACTCTGCCCCTTCCTATAAGTCACTCCTTTTTGCCCTCAAGGGATTTTAAGGTAACTGGTCAAAGGTGGTACCCATGCATTGGTATTTTAAAAAGCACCTAGTGATGCTGAAAGTTAAAGCCACTCAGTCGCGTCTGACTCTTTGTGGCCCTCTCCAGGCCAGCATACTGGAGTGGGTAGCCTTTCCTTTCTCCAGGGGATCTTCCCAATCCAGAAATCAAACCAAGGTCTCCAGCATTGCTGGCAGATTCTTTACCAACTGAGCTATCAGGGAAGCCCTAGTGATGCTGAAGGGCGAGGCAATGAAAACAATTGAAGGTGATACTTCCCCCTTCACTAACAACAGCCTGTAACCTAAGCTGTGTGGTGTAGTTGCTAAGTTGTGTCCGACCCTTGAGACCCCATGGACTGTAGCCTGCCAGGCTCCTCTGTCCATGGGATGCTCCCAGCACGAGTACTGGAGTGGGTTGCCATTTCCTTCTCCAAGTGATTTTCTCAACCCAGGAATCGAACCTGGGTCTCCTGCCTTTCAGGCAGATACTTTACCCACTGAGCTATGAGGGAAGATAACCTAGACCTAGATCTAGGGCAAAATGATAATCTTGAAGTATTTCATGCATGAGCAGGTTGTAGTCAGACTCACTTTGTAATTATTCCTCTGGCTGACTAGTGGAGAATGGATTGAAGGGAGAAGACTGGAGGCAGAGGGACCATGTAAAACGTTCTTGTAGAATCTGCATTATTGCCTCTGGATTTCCTGTTTCTTAAACCTGGTCTCTTAAATGTAGCAAGTTTCAGGCCATCTTCAAGTGCTAAAACTTGAGGAGGCTTTGCTGAACTATTAACACTCACAAACTATAAGGGCACGCATTCAAACAGACTTCTTCTCCCCAGATAGATGAAGATGGATTTCAGCAATCTATAGACACCCTAAAATTGTGTGTAAATTTTTTAACTTTTTAGAGACATGTATTTTTCTAGAGTAGAAGGTCCACATTTTTTATCAGCTCAACAAAATGCTGTATGACCTCTAAAGGTCCCTGGCCCATAAGGCCTTGCAATGAATGAACTTTAGTGGCATATTTGGAAATTAAGTAATTTTTAATACAGCTCTAAAAAATACAAGGATATTTTTAAAAACTGTCCCATAACTCAGGTTCTCCGGTGGCCTCTAAGCCTGACAAAGCATCAGAATGATCTAGGGAGACTGTGAGAAGTAGAGTTCCAGACCTCAACCTAAAACTGTTAAATCAGAATGTTTAGGGGAGGATCAAACTGATTGTAGTCATCAGTAGAGCTTGGGGACCACTGAGAAACTTCCTTACTTTCAGTAAAAGCATTTACTTCTACTTTCCATCATCTTGCATTCATGTGATCCCTGGATCAGGAAGATCCCCTGGAGAAGGAAATGGCAACCCACTCCAGTATTCTTGCTTGGAGAAGCCCTAGGATAGAGGAGCCTGGTGGGCTACAGTCCATAGAGTCACTAAGAGTCAGACACAACTGAAGTTGCTTAGTGCACTCATGTTTAATTGTGCAGAAAAACTGAGCCAGGAGCTTTCTCTTAAAATAACATGACATCACTAATGCTGTATCTTCCCAGTATATGTGGGAGCATATTCATAACTCGATTTATAATTCTGGAGAATTTTTTGAGTTAGAAGGGTTTTCTTTTTTTTTGTCAGTACCTCTTTTTCTCGCTCTCCTTACCAAGAATTGTCATTCAGTCCTCTCCTAAGAGTGCTTCTACTGAAGATTTTTGTGGCAAGGTGAAAAGCATTCTAAATTGTCTTATCTTAGCATTTGAAATGAATGGATGCACTGCCCACCCACCCCCTTTTCTTTGAAGAGGCTTGCTGGCTTGAGGAAATTATTTTTACTCTCAGATGAATCTGGCCTCCTTCTTACTTTCTCCTCCTTATGCTATCAGCTCCACATCTGGTACCTAGTACAAGGCAGAAACAGCATGTTATCAACCATGAGAAGAAAGAAACATAAGGCACTTAGAAGTCTTGGGTCTCTTTTATTGTCCTATTGAAAGCACACTCTGGTATATCTGAAAAAGTTTAGATGATTAAAAATGAGATGTAAGAATGTGTTGTCCTAGGCAGTTGTGAAGGCCGAAGGGAAGCCTTTTGTATTGCTAGGCTGCAGCAATCTCCAGGGACAGCTTGGAATAGCAGCAGAGCATAATATTCAGAAGGACCGATTATGCAGGATTGATACAGTATTTGGTATTATTTCTTCTTGTATCAGGTTTAATAATGTGAATTTGACATAGTTAAGTATTGTAAACGACAGCAACACAATTGCTGCTTTGATGCAAGACTTTCTGAATGAGAAATATTTCATGTTCGTTCCCCCCAAAAGAATCCATGCTGAGAAAATCTAATAAAAAAAAATGTTTTTTTTAGGGCTGGGGCTAGAATTCTCTGGCAAGTTTTATTTTATACCTACTCCCTTTTCATTTTTACTTTTTTCTCCTGTTTCTTTTTTTCCGTATTTCTACATCTCATTGTTATCCTTCTTCTCTTCTATTGTCTAGCCCAGCTTCTGCCTTAGGGTTCCACATCCATGGCCCTGAGGAGCTTGGAGTGACAACATCATGTGCTCCTTCTGTAAGGACATCCAAGAAACAGGAAGGCCTGAGAATTTGATGGGACCCAGTATGCATGAGTATCCAACCCCTTATTTTCCAAAGACTCTGTATAGTTATCCCCTTGCATTATAGATGTTATCATCCCATTTATCAATTTTTCTTATTTAATGTATAATTTCTTATTGTTATAGTAATAAGATATCAGACCCTTTTAGATTTGGTCTTGCTCTCCAGCTAGAATACCCATCAGGTAAAGAAATAGGGTGTGGTCTGTAGACGTCTGACAGTTTTTTAACCTGCCTGAAAAGAAATATTCCACATCCCAAGTGCACATCACCTCTTGTGTCCAGTCCTTCCCCTCCCTGCATAGAGGACTGCACTTGCAAGAGAAAATGGTTTCAGGACCACTCAGTGCACAAAGGCCCCTGTCTGCAGCAGTGGTTCTCAGTGGGTTGATTTTGCACCCCTTTCCCCAGGACATTTGACAGTATCTGGAGACATTTTTAGCCTTTGAAACTGAAGGGGTGCTACTGGCATCTAGTGGATAGAGGGATCATACTAAACATCCTGCAGCACACCCCTGATTCCCCCCATTTTGCCCTCTGCCACTAAACAAAGGATTATTCAGCCAAAATTGAGTGGTATTGAGGTTGTGAAACTAGCCCTGTCTGAGACATCAGACATGCCCTATTATGTGAGTTGCTCGGTGCATGCACAGCAGCAAGGAAATGTATCCGTGAGACTCAGTGCTGACTCACGGATGACAATTGTGCCACCTTTGTGAAAGCTAGCTATGCTTGTTAGACTTGATGGGTGTTTATGTGTCTGCCAGACACTTGGTTTGTAAGAGAAAGTGAAGTCTGCTAGGCAGGGGCCAGGGTGGAACACAGTCTATTTAAAGAGGACTACCTGGGCACTGGCAACCCTGACTCTGCCCTCAGCTGATTGCTGGGCTTGAGCAAGTCCCCTCACCACTCTGGGCCTCCTTCTCTCCTCTGTCAAATAAGAATTTGAATGAACTCATCCCTTCCTGTTCCAGAGTTGTGTAATGAATGAAAAAATTACCTCCCAGTTAAGTGTAACTCTTTGACATAGGTTAAACAGGGCATCTTTTTCATCAGTAGGTCCCTAAGATTTTTCTCATCAAAAGCAAGAGCCATCTTTAAATGTCTGTATTTGAAGTGTATTGTCTTGAATAAGCTTGAGATCCCAGGAAAATATAGTACCCATTGGTGGTAAATGTTGCCCCTCCAGGATGTTCTTCTTAGAAAATTCCAGTTTGTCTCTCTACTTGTCTTACCACTTACCTTGAGGAGCTGTCAATGTTTTTCTAACAGACATACGTCAACCTGGCTGACCACTAATGCTTCCTGGGAAAGGCTCTAGTGTAGGGTCAGGTCTAAGGAGAGCCACTGGGAATTTTGTGACCTTGGTAATGACTTCACTCCTTATCCTACACCACTCCTGCTCTGAAAACATCCTGGATCAATGGAGCGTTCATTGGTCTGATACATCAGTATCCAGAAGTCTGTGAGGAGAGAAGAAAAGGAAACAGGATTAAATAGTTAAATTAATAGTTCAAGAACTATGTAATGCTGATACTCAGCACATAACACATGCTTTACAGATGTTATCTGATTTAACCATCACAAATACCTGATGAGATGGGTAATACTAACATTGCTTTAGTGATTAAAAAAAACAAACTGAGGCTCAGAAAAGTTATCTCCATTTCCATTATCTATGGAAAATGTGATGAAAAGAGATTTAAATAATAAAATAAATTTAATGGGTCACACAACTGACAAGTCTGGAGATAGATGTAGAAGTCAAGCTTGGTCCAAAACCTTAACACATGTCAACATTTTCCCAGTTTCTCGTTTCTGTTTTCTGCAGTATTGTTTTTGGCTTTAGGCCACACTGCACCTCCCAGAAACTCTTGGCTCTTCCTTAGGACCTCATCTCTCTTTGCTTTAGAGTAGTCTGTGTTCCCCACCCAAGCCATGGGATTCATTCTCTCACCAACTCTTGTTGAGTCACATATTTTTCCCTGAACTATCCATGTGTGATGATGGGGATAAGTTGGTGCTGGGAAGTGTTGATCAGTTGGCTCATTCCTGGTGCTGCTGGGTCAAAGGTCAGAAATTGGCTGAATTCATGAAAGGAATATTTGGGTACTGTTGATGAGAAAATCTGAAGGACTAGATATTGAGGTGGTAACTCAAAATTCACCAGTAGGTTAAGAAATGATCAAAGTGCCTGGAATTTCTACTACAAAAGTAATTTTTAAATAAATCTAAAACAAACTTTAAATTTAAATGGCAAAGAAACAAAAAAGATTAATGTCAGAGTCTGGGCCACTGATTCTTAATTCCCAAGCAAGTTCTAGAAATCGTGGAGATTTTATATGAGTAATTTAGAATTTATTATGCAATGATATTTTGAAGCTGGTCAAGATCAGTCATGGAGACTAAACAGTCCCACTAACTATGTTGGTTTTCAACGCTCATGTTACTGGACACATTATTCTCACTAATCACTGGGAATTCTCATGAAAAAGGAATCAGAACAGATTGGTTCTCTGCATCCAACCCTTCTGATCATTTTGGAATAGGACCATTGGAAAGATCTCTGGATCCATACAAGTGTCTTTTTTTTTCTTTCAAACACCTCACCAATTTCCAAAGAAAGACAGCATTTGTTTTTAGTTATGAAGTATTTCTTCATCATTAATAATATGATAGTTTCTAGAGACTTGAGCCAACTTCATATGATTTTAAAATATATTATAAAGACTATATTATTATACCTATTAATGAGGTTTTTCTTTCCATGGAATTTTCCAGGCAAGAATACTGGAGCGGGTTGCTGTGCCCTCCTCCAGGGGATCTTCCTGACCCAGGGATTGAACCCTCATCTCTTACTTCTACTTGCATTGCCAGACAGGTTCTTTACCACTAGCGCCACCTGGGAAGCCCAATCTAAAACACAAGCATCTTTAATGAAGTACATCCACATGGGTTGAGGGAAACTGGGCAGCAACCGCTTATCCCATAGAAACAAAGATCATGAAATGTGGACATTAAACTTATTTGTCCTAAAGAAATAAAGGGAACTTAATAAAATTTAACCTGAAATAGTAGTATTCATATTTGGATATTGTGTCATTTCTCTGTACGGGTGGATATCAGGTAAGATTGCAAACAGGTTTCTGATCCATCACCTAGTTACCAATATACCAAAGTAGCCTTTGATTAACAACATTCCATCTGGATGGAAAATGTATCCCCTCTTTAAAAAAAAAATTACACATTTTTCTAGTTCAGAAACCTAGGTTTGAACAAAATATTGCTTGTGAAGAAATTAGCACAAAAATTTTAAATATTAGTTTTTTTTCATCTATCGCAGGCTACCATGAAAGGGGCTTCTCTGATAGCTCAGTTGGTAAAAAATTTGCCTGCAATTCAGGAGACCCTGGTTCAATTCCTGGGTTGGGAAGATCCACTGGAAAAGGGATAAGCTACTCGCTCCAGTATTCTTGGGCTTCCTTTGTGGCTCAGCTGGTAAAGAATCCACCTGCAATGTGGGAGACCTGGGTTCGATCCCTGGGTTGGGGAGATCCCCTGGAGAAGGGAAAGGCTACCCACTCCAGTATTCTGGCCTGGAGAATTCCATGGACTGTGTATGGTCCATGGGGTCGCAGAGAGTCGGACACGACTGAGCAACTTTCACACTTCACAGGCTACCATGAAACCACAAAGGTAGAAATAATTGAAAAACAAACCAAACAAAACCTCCTCTATAATGTTACCCCCCCCTTTTTTTTTTTAATTTTTAAAAGATTTATCTTTTTTTTTCCAACTATGCTGGGTTGTTGCTTCACAGGCTTTTCTCTAATTGCCCCAAGCAGGGGCTCCTCTCTAGTTCCAGTGCTTGGGCTTTTTGTTGCTGTGGCTTCTCCTTGATGTGGCTTCTCTTGTTGTAGAGCACAGGCTCTAGGGTGTGTGGGCTTCAGTAGTTGTGGCACGTGGGCTCAGTAGGTACAGCTCCCGGACGCTAGAGCAGAGGCTCAGTAGTTGTGGTACATGGCTTAGCTCCTCTGCGGCATGTGGAATCTTCCAAACCAGGATCAAACCAGTGTTCTTTGTATTGCAAGGTGGATTCTTAACCACTGGACCACCAGGGAAGTCCCTATAATGTTAGCTCTTAAAACAGAAAACAGACTACAACACTAAAATGACAGTCATCCGTGTGGACCTATTTAGAAGCTCTTATTACCTGTGGATGGAAGTCAAAGTAGGCCTCTTGCTGTAGGATGTCCTCTCTCTCTCTCTGTCTCTCTCTCTCTCTGTCTCTATCTCTGTCTGTTGTTTTTTTTCTTTTTTGTCTGTTTGTCTCTCTCTAATACATCACACTTTGAGTAACCAAGATGTAAATGGTGTATTCAGAGAAGAGTGACTTTGTTGCTGAAAGGCCTCAAGATGAGATCATGTCCACTGTCTGAGGTCATGTCCACTCTCTGGATTTGTTGAAGGAATTTGGATGTTTAACTTAGGAAATAGCAACTTCATTTTCCAAATAACTCAAAAGTTAACTTGACCTAGAAAACTAAGTGTTTGATTCATTAGCATCTTAAGGAAAACCAAAAGCAGTGAACAGAAGCTCAAGAAAGTGGTTAAGCACACAAAAGATGCAGTTGGAAAGTCAGGGGTTCAGATATCGGTTCCAGCACATACTAATTGTATAAGTTTGGCAACATATTTAACCACTCTGAGCCTCAATTTTCTTGTCTGATAAATAGGGGAAAATAACAACTAACTTGCAGAGTTATCATAATGATTAAATGAGTCAACAATCTATTCAAAGTGTTACAGGTAGCAACTGGCTTCAACAAGGTAAGGATTTAACAAGGTAAGGATTCAACAAATCGTCTTTCAACAGTTGTTTTATAAATCGTCATCAGAATTTACTATTATTTGTCAGAAGTATGCAGTGATAAAAATTCTTGCCTTTGTAAGTAGTCATTCCAGCCATTAGTTGAGGTGTTCAAGCAGCTTCTTAAGGTGTAAGGAATATGAGCTTGAAGTCATCAGGTCTGGATTTGAATTTCAGTTCTAACACTCACCAGCTCTGTTCAACTTGGACATGATATTTAATTTGTATGAGCCTCAGTTTTCTTTTCTTAAATTAGGATAATGTATTGTTCATGAGTTTGTTTTTTCCTGAATAATAAATAACATAATGAGAACAAGGTTATCATTTATTTTTTTTAGTACTGCAGATGTTCCTGAACTTATGATATGGTTATGACCCAAGAAACCCACCATAAATTGAAAATACCATTAAATCAAAAACACATTTAATACATCTAACCTACCAAACAGTCTAGCAGTCTAGACTGTTTAATATAGTCTAGCCTACCCTGAGTGTGCTCAGAATACTTATATTGGGCACATAAAGTGCCCATATATTGGGCACAAAGTTGGGCAACATCATCTAACCCAAAATCTATACTAAAGTGTTGAATGTCTTATGTAATTTATTGAATACTATACTGAAAGTGAAAAACAAAATGGCTGTATGAATGCAGAATGGTTGTAAGCGTATCAATTATTTACCCTCCTGATTGTGTGGTTCACGGGGAGCTACAGCTCACTGCCACTGCCCAACATCATGAGTATCCTACTGCATTATCACTGGCCTAGGAAAAGACCAAAATTCAAAGAACAGTTTTTACTGAATGCATATCACTTTCACACCATCTGAGTCAAAAAATTGCAAACTGAACCATCATTCAGTCATGAACGGTCTGTACTCAGTGCTAGGTACTATTCTAAATGCTTTCCATGCATTGACTTATTCAATCCTTACAACAAAACTACTACTACTACTAAGTCACTTCAGTCGTGTCCGACTCTGTGCGACCCCATAGACGACAGCCCACCAGGCTCCCCCGTCCCTGGGATTCTCCAGGCAAGAACACTGGAGTGGGTTGCCATTTCCTTCTCCAATGCATCAAAGTGAAAAGTGAAAGTGAAATCGCTCAGTCATGTCCAACCCTCAGCGACCCCATGGACTACAGCCTTCCAGGCTCCTCCATCCATGGGATTTTCCAGGCAAGAGTACTGGAGTGGGGTGCCATTGCCTTCTCCTACAACAAAACTAGGAGGAGGTTATTACTAGGAGGAGGTTATTACTATTATCCCCATTTTACAGATAAGGAAACCGAGACAGACAAAATTAAGTCCTTTGCCCAAGGTCACGTAGTTAATAAGGGGCAGAAGAGGAATTGTGAGTACAAGATGTCTGGCTCCTGGGACCATGTTGAGCATTTTGAACACAGTGTTTCACACTGAACATTTTCTTATTCCTTCCTGTGCATGAGAGGACCACTTAGCCACCATAGCCACACAGTGACAGCAAAACAAAGATTCAGGCTTGCCAGAGGTAGTAATTCATGAGTCCAGACTTAGCTTTCTTGAATGCCAGTTCACAAACTAGTGTCAGATTGTATGACTCTATGTATCTTCCAACTAGGAGTTTCTACAGTCCTCTAAGTTTTCTGAATAGAAACAAGCCTTTGATTGTTTGATCTTAAATTTTCCAGTTTGTAGTCAGGGGCATGTCTTCTAATTGATTATGGAAAAAGACATAAAGTCACAGAATTCATTGCGTTTTCTCCAAAGAAAAGTTTCACTCTATTTCTAAAGGGTGTGTCTTTTTCTGAGGGGAGAGGAGATTGGGAGTTTAGGATTGACATGTACAAACTGCTGTATTTACAACAAGGACCTACTTACAGAACAGGGGATTTTGTTCAATACTCTGTAATAACCTAAATGAGCAAGGGTGTGTCTTAATAACACTGCAGTCACCTCCCTGGTCACTTAATACCTTTTTCAATAAATGGAGATGAAGAAACCAAATGAATAAGTTAAAAACCTGAGTGCAAGCCAATTCCTCAGTATCCAGGAGATATTATGGATAACATAAATAAATAAAAGGCAAAACTGTAGGACACACAGGCTTTGTAAAATAAAATGGGTGCAGAAACTCTACCTCCACCTCAGGCATACAAGGATGTGCAATTTGTGAGGAACCAAAGGATCAACATCTGGGTTCAAGGAAAGTTTTGTCTGTGAAAAACATCCTCTATTATGGTCCATATACAACAGGGAAAATGGTGAAATTTCAGTTGCAGGCATAATCCATAGGAAAGAAAAACAGTTAGGACAAGGGATCCAAGATCCCAATTCAAGTCTGTAAAGTGAAGTCCCATGAAGAGCTCTGTTCCTACATTTGAGTGGCTCTGACACTGGGTGGAAGTGACAGAGAAAGATTTTGTATGTGCAGATGTGTGTGTGTGTGTGTAAATATATGTGCATTCATACACACAGAAATAAATGCACATATATTTCAAATTTTACCTACAAAAATAATTTCAATAAATCAGGCAGTTACTCCTTGACTAATTACTTGACAGCATAATTTCCACAAGTTTTAGTACAGAATACAGAGGAGGGAAAAAAGGTTTCATAATTCTTTGGTTGGAATTTGATTCACTGCTGAACTAATTTCTCTTTCAAGTGTGTGTGTATGTATGTTTTTTCCTTTCCTAGATAGGGCTTGGGAAATGATAATCTCTTTTTTATGAGAGCAAGCATACATATTTTAGTTCCCTAGATTTTATCATGGTATAAACACCTAAGAAATGTTGTGAAAACTCCAAAATAACTGGAAGGCAGAAGTGGGGGAATTTTCCAGGATACACTTTGAAGAAAGTTGTGGCAGAATGTTAAGCAGTGAATGCAGGAATGACATTTGGTAACTCTAATTCTCCAGAGAATGACCCAAGTGTTTCTAAAGAAGTGGAGCAGTGTATATATCAGAGTAAGAAAAGGGCAAAATAAATAATTGCTGTTTATAAGACAGAGGAATAGAAATGACTTACTGTCAAGTAAAGAGCTTTACTAAATTGTAGTGGACTTGAAAAGACTATTTTTAAAATTTACTGTGAATGCCAAGTGATAATGAAAAACATCTGTGCATCTTTGGCGAAATAACAGATAAATAAAATAGAAACTATGAAGAGACAGCAGAGACCTTGTCCCCTTCACTCTGTGAAGAGTTGCTGTTGGAGCTGTACTTTTTCTCCAGTCCATTGTAGGGAAATAGATTCTTTGGTCGCCATCTAGTGATGTAATGGAGAAAAGCATCTGAAAGGCTGGCGCTAAGCCGCTCAGTCTTGTCGACGCTTTGCGACTCCAGGGACTGTTAGGTAGTCTGCCAGCCTCCTCTGTCCATGGAATTCTCCAGGCAAGATTACTGGAGTGGGTTGCCATTTCCTGCTCCAAAAGGGTTGATTTTGTGTGTGTGTGTGTGTGTGTGTTTCATACATGGGAAAAATGAGTGTAATGAAATAGTTGAGTTTCAGGGATAAGGCATTAGTTTGAAACTTGATAGCAAAATCAATGCTCATTGCTAAAAGCAAGAACTTAGAGGTGATTTGGAAAAAGCAAGGACCTTTACTTCTCAGGTTTTGCTCAACTCATCACAGAGTCGGACATTACTAGCACACACGAGCATCTAGAACAGTATGCGCCATACTGAATAAACCTTATGTGAATGTGTTAGAAACAAATGAATAAATGGTGACAAAAATTATAGGATTTCAGAGACTATACTTCTCTTGTTCTACAAATAGATAATATTGCATCTACCTACATTTTTAAAACAGATTGTTCTACTTTTATAAGTGATTTTAAATAACAAAATTAGAATTCTCTAAAGCATTGTTATTGCTGTAGATTCCTCAAAATCATGTTAGGAGTTCTTTGCCGAGTTTGAAATGGAATATCAGAAAGTCTACGTTATTCAAAATTTCTAAAATTTCTACTATTTAGCCTTAACTGTTAATTAATTAATTATTATTTTGCACATTTGCAAGGAAAGGAGATTAACGTATATTGTATCTCACTGATGAGATAAGTGTTTTATTTATATTTTAATTTATGTAATACAAAGAAAGCAATTGGATGAGTTGGAAAAAAAAAAAAAAAAACTGAAGCTCAGAGATTTGGTTTATATGGTCAAAAGCTCACACAAAGTTTTTTGGCTTTCAAGCTGATAATGATATGTTAGGCAGAAGTGGTTTTTATTTGTTTCTTTTTAGGGTTTTTTTTTGGTGGCTTTTCTCTAACCTGATGTTCTCTGTCTCTGTTTCATAATTACCTAAGCTTATAATTTTGATACTTTGCCTGGGACCAAGGAACCGGTTTAGGATTGGACATGGTAACCCACTTATGGTCAATGAAACAGCGAAGTCTTCTAGAAAAGTTTCTCATTCTGGATAAAAAAAAGAAACCCAAGAGAGAAATGTTCCTTTTCTGGCTTTTGACAGTGGTTTCTGAAAATGTTATGCCTGGCACTATTGCAGTCATCTTGTGACCATGAGGGGAATGAGTTCACACCTCAAAAATTACAAAGTGAACAAATGGGAGGATGGGCACTGATGACGCTTTGGAGTCACTAATATTACCAACCAGGGGCTGCCTTGCCTTGCACTTCATGTTACATGAATAATAAAGAGCTTCCTTTTGAAAGTAATGTAGAAACGAGTTTTCTGTTACCTATGGTTGAAAACATCTTAATTAAAACATAAGTGAAATATAAGAAATAATCAGCAATAGTTTGTGTAAACCCTATTGAGAAAGAGAATATGAAAATGAGTCTTATTTTAATAAAACACAGAAGTAATTATGCATTTAGAAAAATCAACAAATGGCATATTGAAAAAATAAATGTCTAACAAAATGTGTTGGTGAACTTAAATTGAGACAAGGGAGAGCTAAATTCCGTAGAATGAACGATAAAAAAGACAAGAAAACTGGAAGACTGCTTACTACTTTATGGGTGCCACAACTTAACTTTCTCAAAGGCTCTAGCATGCCAGTGAAAAACCAGGTAAACCAAACTTCAGAGCACATGAGCCATGTTGTACTGAGCTTTGCTGTCCTCTTAAAGTGATACTCTCATACTTTTAATATGAGAGATAATGTCTTAACTTTCTTGGAAGCCAAACCAAAATAAGGAAAACATAAAACAACAAAAATAACAAAATGCCCCCAAAGAACACTTCAAATTAAAGTGGAAATTCAAAATGAAAACAATTTATTTAAAAAATTCAAACAAAAGATGAAAATAGAAACATTTTCGAAGTTAATTGGAGTAGTGATTTTAATAAATAAAAGTTATTTGTGTTACATTTACCTAGCAAGATGTAAAAATTAGCTATTTGCATTGTACTCTGTTTTCGCAGCCGTACACACACACGCACGGAGACACAAGCAAAAACAAACTGAAATGACAGCTTGTTTAGAGTAAGATTCTGATCAGTATCATTTCCTTCGAAAGGATTTTTTGATAGACGATTTACAAAGTCAACACTTTATTCTCTTTGTCTCTCTTTAGAAGTAGTAGTTGGTGACAGGAGGTGCCATCTTTTATAGCTTCCATTTGTTCCTGAGAGTCATCTTATTTCCCATCCAATCAACTTTCAGTAAAATCAGACTTCTCCTTACCACAGGTTTATGAAAGCCTTCTGTATAATTTGGAGGAACAGCTCTGTTCCTTACCTACATTTCAAAACATAGTTATTTTGCCACTGTTTCACTGTGGATCAGCAATGTAATAAATTTTAAGTCTGAAAGTATTTCTGTGTAAATTCATTGTCATATCACTTGAGACATTCTCAGAATATTTTCATTATATAGGCATTGTCAAACTATCATAATAAAATAGGTAGTGTTTTCTGTTAACCTTATGTATGCCTTTAAAAAATTTTTTTTTGCAGGTCTATGCCTTTTTCTTTCTTTTTTTTTGCAGGCTTCTCTGGTGGTTCAGTGGTAAAGAATCTGCCTGCCAATGCAGGAGACACAAGAGACGTGTGTTCAATCCCTGGGTCAAGAAGATCCCCTAGAAAAGGAAACGGCAACCACTCCAGCATTCTTGCCTGGAAAATTCCATGGACATAGGAATCTGGTGAGCTACAGTCTATAGGTTGCAAAAGAGTCAGACAATGACTGAGCACGACCTCTTTACAATTGTATCAATTATAAATAATAAATCAAACAATAATTATTATTATACCTTCATAACATGCCTGTGTGATTGGTGTATTGTTATTCCCATTGTCCAGATAGAGAAACTGAGGCTGAGTAGAAGAATAACCTATCTGATATCAAGTGGCAGAGCCAGGGTTTGAACCCAGGCCGACTGAGTGTGAAAACCCTGGCAACAGGAAACATTCTCAATTCCATTGCTCTGATGAGACAGTGGGTATTTAAAATGATGTCAGAAAGGATTATGGGTGCCTTACTGTTGGGAATGTAGAATGGCAAACACTCTTGCAAGCATTTTGGCAATTACTTTAAAACTAAGCATGCATTTACTATATGGCCAGACTACTGCAGTCTTGGATGTTTAGCCCAGAGAAATGAAAACTTGTGCTCATGCAAAAAACCTGTATACATCTGGAAACAACCCGGATGTCCCTCAGAAGGTAGATGGTTAAACAAACTGTGGTACATCCATACCATGGAATACTATTCAGCAATAAAAAGGAACGAACTATTCATATATGTAACAATTTGGATAGATCTCAAATAAATTATGCTGAGTGGAGAAAAGGTTACCATTTCTAAAAGGTTAAGCACAGATTTTCATTACATAACATTTTTGAAATGGCAAAATTATGGAGAGCAGCTTAGTGTTTGTATTGGTGAGCAATAGGGCCCCTGGGTGGGAAGGCAATAGAAGTGGTTACAAAAGGGCAATGCCGGGGATCCTCGTGATGATAGGGCTGTTTTGTCTGACTGCTGTAATGGTAGATACACTGTCTACACCTAGTAATAAAATTACATAGAGCTGAGCACACATACACCTGCACACAAGTGTAAAACCAGGGAGAATCTGAGTATGATCTGTGGGTTGCATCAAGGTCAGTGTCTGCTTGTGAAATGCTTTATATTTTTGCAAGATGTTATCACTAGAGGAAACTGAGTAATGGGTACATGGGATCACTATGACATTTTACATCTATTGCCAATCTAGATGATCTCAAAATTCAAAAAATATTTTAAAATTATTATGGATAATCCTATTATCTTAGATTTATTTTTCCACATGTCTAAAAAAGTGAGCTAAATAGCCACAAAGTGGATATTTTAAAAATTCAGTGAATAAAGCATCTGCCCTCCATTGGTGCCCTGCTTTTATTGTTAGACTACACTAACAAGCAATTCTGTAATACCTCATTTTTTTGCTATATAGACCTGCATTATACGGTGTACTTTTTTTTGAAATGTGAAACGACATTTCACATTAACGACAGAGCTTTCCTCTTGCATTAATTCATTATCTGGGGCTGGACATGCATGTCTGTTTTCATTTTCTCTGTGTGACTCTTGTCAAAGACATCAATTTTTAAAATATATTTTTATTTGTCAACACCTATGGATTTTAAAAACATACACAATTCATTTATTTTTCTTTAACAAATGGCATAATAGTTTGTATCACCTTTGATTTGAACAGGATGAGGGAAAGTGTTTTTGAAAACAATAGATTTTAAAGTCTGATTTCTTCAAACGCAATGCTAATGAACCAAGGCAGTCTTAAGTCACACAGCTTCCTGTTGGGCTGTTGTTTTCTTTACTCACCTTCTTTCCAAATCCCCCAGCTTCTGCTCCCCTGCCATTTTTACTCAACCTGCTCCAGCTGTTACTGGTGTTGCTATCATGCACACAAAGCAAGATTTGCCTTTATGGTTGCCATGGAGATACTGCTTATTAAAAAAAAGTCTTTCTTTTCTGAAAGGGAGTACCTGTAATGTTATGTGTTCACCCAGATCTGTAAGCCAGTTTTCTACATTCTGAAATTACCTAAGTAGCTCTGCAAAATTAACCTCTGGCATTTACTGTTTATATAAGTTACCTTGTACTGTTTCACAAGATATTCACCAATTTTCCCTAAGTTGTGACCATGTCCTACTGGTCACAGGGAACTAAATATAAGAAACAAAACAGGTTATAATTCACCCCTTTCCTTTACCACTCCCCTCTCAATTTTTAAATCTGTGACAATTAGTTACATCTCTCACAGCTTTATCCTCCATTCAGACTTATGGTTGGATATACTTTGTAAATTTATCAAATACCGTGACTTATAGTTGGCACTGTCCCATTGAGAAACATATACTGTCTTTTGAAATTTAAAAAAAATTTTCATTTCTTATACAATTTTTAAAAGTTACCACCATTGACAGTTATTACAAAACATTGGCTGTATTGTCCATGCTGTGCATCCTCAAGCCAAACTTAGAGCCGGTGGCTTGTGCTTCCCACTCCCATACCTATATTGCCACTCCCTCCCCTCACTGGCAACCACAAGTTCGTTCTGTCTGTGAATCTGCTTCTTTTTGTTATATTCACTAGTTTGCTGTATTTTCTAGATTCCACATACAAGTGCTATCATACAATATTTGTCTTTCTCTATCTGATTCATTTCACTTAATGCCCTCCAAGTTCATCCATATTGCTGCAAATGGGAACATTTTATTCTTTTTTATGGCTGAATGGTATCCCATTGTGTATATGTACCATATCTTCTTTATCCATTCACCTGTTGATGGACCCTTGGGTTGCTTCCATATCTCGGCAATTATAAATAATGCTGCTATGAACACTGGGCTGTGGTATCCGGAAGTGAAATAGTTGGGTCATATGATAGCTCTGCTTTTAGTTTTTTGAGAAACCTCTGTACTGTTTTCCACAGTGGCTGCACCAATTTACAATCCCACCAACAGTGTGTGAGAGTTCCCTTGTATACTGTCTTACACTGTGTATTGTATCATGTATGTTCATCCTGGCACTTCCACTAGACTGTCCTTTGCTAACCTGACATTCTTCTCCTTTCCCTCTTCTTTGCCTCAGTGACTTAGGGATGGACAGCAAATCATTCCATTGACACATGTTCATTAAACTCTTAACTGTGTGCATAGTACATTCTAGGAGCTGGAGATAACGGTAGTCAATAAGACAAGTCCCTGGATTTTAATTACACTTGGAGAAAACTTAATCTACTTTAGGTAAATAATCTTTTACTTTGGCCCTTTCTAATTAAAAGAAACACCACAAAAACTCTTGTTGATACTGCTCATTATTGAGACCTTTTGTTCCTTGTACACTGAATCATAAAAATGACAATTATAATAAAAAGAAAAGTTAAAAGATACAGCTCAGCAACAATATCAGTGAGTTTGGTGGTAAGGTAGTGGGGTGGGAGTTGGCTCACTGAGCTCTGGAAGTAAGCTGGAAAGATGGCTCTATTTCAGGTCCTGCAGTCTAAGAAGAACAGGGGACCAGAACCTGGGCCATTGCTTGAAATGGGATTGGGAGCTCTAGCCTGTGAAAGGAAGTTTAAAAAAAGAAAAAAAAAAAGCTTTTGACCAACAGCTAGGGTTTTAGCTTATATAACATTGCTAAACAAGAATGTAGGGAGGGAATAAAAACTGCCTTGTATCCAGGACTTGTGCCAAGGTGCTCACTAGCACAGTGCCTCGATCTGCATTTGCCTTTGTTCCTCCCAAAGTAAGCTCAGCCACGTATGCAAGACCGTGTTCTGGATTGTGGTCCCTAGAGCTCCAGGTGATGCATCTCCTGGAGAAATAATTATAAAGCAAGAGCATAAAAAACCAGCAAAGAACATGACAGAACCCACTCCCCCACCGCCACCCGATAAAAATGAGCTTGAAAGCCAAATTCCAAAGTACATCAGAATTATTATAACTGAAAAGATAACCAAGAAAATTTAAGATTGTTGTATGATCACTCTGGATGAAATGAAAATAAGAGGAATCTGAAAAATTAAGACAAGTATGTTTGAGATTTTTTAACAAGATGAAAGAATAACAATCTTGAGAATGTAAAAATTAATGAAAACCAAAGCAGTAGCTTATGAAAAAATATTAAGTAAAAACCTTGGAAACAAAAAGTAGTACTATAGAAAAAAGTAAACAGGATTAACTCATGCAGTTAAAGAGGAAATTTTAAAATAATAGGAAGAAAGTTCGGAGAAATATACAAAGAATCTAGTCCTAGGAGGTAAAACATTGAAAAATATCTATGAGATAGCAGTCAGCCATAATGTGCTATAGAAAGACTCCAAAGCTGTTTACTAGGAATTTTAGAAAAAGACAATGGAAGAAATAGGTGAGAAGCAATAGTTAAAGATAGTTTAGTATTTTATAGAACTAAAAGAAATAAAATTTCTTATTGAAATAGCACACAGTATATAACAGAGTGTGTTTTATTTTAATTTTTTATTGAAGCGTAATCGATTTATAATGTTGTATTAATTATTGCTGTTCAGCAGAGTGGCTCAGTACTCTTTCATATGCTTTTCCGTTGTGGTTTATCATAGGATATTGAATATAGTTCCCTGCACTATACAGCAGGATTTTGCTGTTTATCCCTCCTGTATATACCAGTTTGCATCTGCTAATCCCAAACTCCCAGTTAGTCCCTCTCCCACCCTCCTCCCCTTGGCAACCACCAGTCTATTATCTTTGTCCAACAGGATGTATTTTAAAATAGACTTGTTATTTACTCTAGTGAGAAGATTCCCTGGAATAAGTCTGTTGTCCTTTGGGAAAATATAAATTGTAAAGGATGTTGATGAAACAGTAACTTGTCTACTTATAGAATTAAATTTATTACTTTAGCCATACATACATTTAAATTACATTTTATCCAAATAGAGTAATTTAGAAATATTGTTTTTTCCCTTAGTTACACTTAAAAAAAATCTAGCCTTTTCAGATGCATCTTTGACATTAGTGTTTTTGTCATCACCAGAGTATTTTTAAATCATCGTAGTGGCATCACTAATCAGTTCTTTTGAGATATAGCACAAAGTGATTGTATGTATGATGTGGACACTAAAGGTTCCCATTCACAAACATTAGTACAGTTTCATTTTCATTTTTATTTTTCCTCTAGGTTCATATTCCTAATCTTTGTAATGTAATAAATTTTACTGCTTTTTAAAGTTTAAAAGTATTGTTTATAATGGTCTTCAGTCCTTGCAAACATAATGTTAAAACGCAGGAATAAACACTGAAGTTGTTAACCTTCTTTGCCTTCTTTTATACTAATTTAAACAGATGATCTTTATAAACATGAAAACTAGCACTAGTTTTAGAAAAAAATTGTTGGCTCATTTTTGTCTAATGTTTTAAGCAGTATTCTATGGCTTATGAATGTGTCCATAACACGGTAGACTCTATATATATATATATATATATATATATATATATATATATTTATATGTATGTATATATATTTGTGTGTGTGTGTATGTATGTATATACGTATAGTTATTTTCTATTCTAGAATTTTTGGGGGGAAAAACTTAGCTTATATGTGGTTTATATAAAGCTTTAATTGACCTCTTACTCTGTATCAGGTATTGGTATTCTGTATGTAGCAGTGAACAAGATAGATAATGGTTGTAATCTTCTGGAGTACACGTTCCAGTTTGGTGATATAAGCAATAAGCAAACAAGAAAATATTAGGAGAAATGAATAATATATAGAATTTTTTTTAAATGTCAAGAAGTTGTTTGAAGTTTGTAAGGGTTTAGAAGGCTTTGAAGAATCCTTAGTACCTGACTGAAGGGTCTTTGAGACCATGTAGACCTTAAAATCGGAGAAGGCAATGGCAACCCACTCCAGTACTCTTGCCTGGAAAATCCCATGGATGGAGGAGCCTGATAGGCTGCAGTCCATGGGGTCGCTAAGAGTCGGACACGACTGAACAACTTCACTTTCACTTTTCACTTTCATGCATTGGAGAAGGAAATGGCAACCCACTCCAGTGTTCTTGCCTGGAGAATCCCAGGGACAGGGGAGCCTGGTGGGCTGCTGTCTATGGGGTCGCACAGAGTTGGACACAACTGAAGCAACTTAGCAGCAGCAGCAGCAGCAGACCTTAAAATTCAGTGGACCAACCCAGGTCTAGAATTCCCATATCCAGAGACTAAATCTATTAATTTACCTTTAGACCATTCATCTTTCTGTTTAAAAAAATTTGACCTCACATAAAAAAATATATTGGAAGATGTTATAAAGCTGGAAAAAGTAAGAGAAGAAAATTGTAGAAAATCAAAAGTATACACAACAAAAAACCTCTGATAGGCAGAAAGGAATGATTATCTGTATGTGCATGAGTCTTGGTCATGTTTAGAATTTTTGGCCACTAGAAACCTGCCCTGTGGGAGGATATGTGTACTTTTGTTGGCTTATTTTCTTTCCTTCTTTTCTTTCTTCCTAAATTTCTGTATTTTCTAAAATGAGATGTATTGCTTATTTAATCTGGGAGAAAACATGCTTTAAGTAGGAACCATTAGCTTTCAACTTGTTTTAGATATCTCTTTCTTTTTAATTTGAAGTGATTAAGATTTTTAAACCTTAAATCTAAAACTTCTATAAATACATTCTAATGGATATGTTGCTGTGTTGATTTTATCTCAATTAGTATATAATTAAGGGGCTTCTCTGGTAGCTCAGCTGGTAAAGAATCTGATGGCAATGCAGGAGACCTTGGTTTGATTTATAGGTCAGGAAGAATGCCTGGAAAAGGAATAGGCTAGCCACTCCAGTATTCTTCGGCTTTCCTAGTGGCTCAGACAGTAAAGAATCCACCTGCAATGCTAGAGACCTGGGTTTGATCCCTGGTTTGGGAAGATCCCCTGGAGGAGGGCATGGCAACACACTCCAGTATTCTTGCCTGGAGAATCCCATAGACAGAGGAGCCTGGTGGGCTATAGTCCATTGGGTCACAAAGAGTCGGACATGACTGAGTGACTAAGCACGTATTGAATATAACTCAAAACACTGATTTTACATGGCTTCTGAGAGACGAATGGTTTGCCTATTTGCAAAAGTTTCCTAAGTAGGTAAAATGTATTCTATTCATTATTTTCAATACTTTCAACTGAGTGAAACCCAAGGCATTTAGCTTCCAGGTGGCTCGGTGGTACAGAATGCACCTACTAATGCAGGAGACTCAGGAAACGCAGCCTCAATCCCTGGGTCAGGAAGATTCCCTGGAGTAAGAAATGGCAAGCCACTCCAGTATTCTGGCCTGGACAATCCCATGGACAGAGGGGCCTGGTGGGCTACAGTCCATGGGGTTGCAAAGAGTCAGACGTGACTGAGTGAATGAACATGCAAGCCATTTACCCTGAGCTATTGCCTCATGATATATTTTATATTATCAGGTTGATCATAGGATGTTGAATTATTAATGCTATGAGATAATATCTAGGTCTTGAAGAGACACTCACCCCTTCCTGAAATTCATTTAATGTAGAAAATATATATTACCCTTCTTACTTTATTGCTTTTGAGTACTTGAAAGAATCCTACTGAAAATGCTACTAGGTAATAGATTCGTGATCATCCCAGATAAAAATCTTTACTTTACTTCCCTGTGCTCACATTATCCTGTTTCAGATAATAGAGACACTCAGAGTAATTTTCATTCTTTATAAGGTCAAAGTGTCTTTTGCTTGTACAATTTTTCTGTTGTAACTGGTATTGACTCATTAATTTCTCAATATCTTCTGTACAATCAAATCACATTAGGTTTTCGGATTGTCATTTTTTTCAAATACTATGACCCTCAAAAGACACATATATTATATTCCTTAACTCTAATTTCATTTGTCTGGGTACATTGTAGACACCCACATATTTATGTATAATTGAATTATTAAGGACATTTGAAAATTTCACATAATACTTCTATAAAAGAGTAAAATTTTATTCTGCGGTAGCATACACCTTTTTAGAGTATCTAACATTAAAGGTGTGAAAAGGAAGTTTGAAGTTTTCTTTTAACTCCAAAAGTGTATAATTTAGTAAAATAATCCTTTTAGGTCTTAAATTTTTTTCAAGAGTGGGATATCAGATTGCATCAGCATCAAACAGCTGATAGACTTTTTCAGTTGCTTTGAAAAGTATATGTGTTACATCATCTAACTAGGATACATTATAAAGAGATTTACAGAAAAATGTCTAAAGAACAGCTTAGGTCATGACACGTCTCGAAAGCATCTCTCTAATACACACACACACACACACACACACACACACACCTACACCTGTTGTGTACTGCCTGGAGCAGGTCCAGGCAGCTGCTGGGGTGGGTGGAATTAAGACAGCTGACGTTGCCTGTCTGTCTCACAGAACAGCCGGTGGTGGAAGGAGACATGTTGGCAATGATGCAGGTAAAGAATCCAGTCCTTCCTGCCAAGCTTCCTCCTCAAAATAGTGGCAACAACACCAAATATGCCCCCCTTGAACTGTATGAAAAAGATGAATATGAGGAGAGTAACCAAATGTTGAAGTGGGACTAAGGGGTACCTAGGATGCAAAATTTAAGGTGGGTGATGACCCTGTATCTTAAATTTTGCACCTTAAAAATGTTGTACCTTAAAATTGGGAGAGTGAGTATCACCTTAAGGTTTGTGCCCGCACTGTCTCACCCTAGTCTGCCAACTTTGTTCCACACTTGTTCCTGTCTCTATGTTATAAGTCACCTATAATCGGATATAAGTCAGGTGACAAGAACCCACAGCAGGTGTAGTTTCTTCCATTAATGTAACTGGGAGATGTTTGCTAATGGACTTAAAATAGGAGCCTAGTTGAGAGTTCTGAATAGCAGGGCTCTTTTAGGTTAATTAACTGAAGTATGCTTTAAACATATATTTTAACTATACACAAACTCACCTTTATGAACAGAAATGTCTAACTTGATCAACTATATACTCTACCCTCTTGTTTGTTCTTTGTTGTGGATTTATATCCTCAACTCATCCCCACTAGGCTGCTTTTTTATATCATTGACTTAATTACTAGTTATAGAGATTTCTCTCTCCATCTGCAGTCACTCAGAGTTAGGCCCTAAGAAATTTCTGTCTATGGTTACAGCTACCTGTGCTCAGAATTATGCAAAGCTTAGGGAAGTTCTTTCTCCCCGTGGCATTATCAACAAAACACTCACCCTAGCTACTTACTCTTCTGAAATGATGCTTCTGGGTTTGTGCAGTATTTCAGAACTTGGGTTGGCCCTCCATTGAGAATGATCGGTCCTGTTCTAGATTTTGGCTGAACAACTTCTGGATTTGCTGTAACCTGAGAAACTCCTCCACTGAAGAGACGATTGTACTCCCTGTTGCTTCCTGAGTTGTACTACAGGGAAACACATAGTTAGGGTCAAATATTTAACTATTTCATGTTCATTATCGCACAGGCTTTCCATACTATATGTGCCCTTTTTCTCTTTTAAGTGAAAAATGAATGAGATTTTTTCTGTGAAAAATGAGTGAGATTTGCATTCCCCTGATGATTAGCCATGCTGAGCATCTTTTCATGTGCCTGTTGGATATCTGCATTTCCTAGTTGGAAAAATATTTAGGTTTTCTGTCATTGTTTGCTTGTTTTTTGTTATTGAGTTGTATGAGTTGTTTATGTATGTTGGATATTAATTTCTTATTGGTCATATCATTTGCCACTATTTTCTTCCATGCAGTAGGTTTTTTTCATTTTGTCAGTGGTTTCCTTTGCTATGCAAAAGCTTTTAATTAGGTCGCATTTATTTATTTTCAGTTTTATTTCCTTTGCTTTATGATATCATTTATATATGGAATCTTTTTTTAGATTCAACAAACTAGTGAATATAACAAGAAGTGAACTCACAGATGTAGAAAACAAACTAACGCCTACCAGTGGGGAGAAGGAAAAGGGAGGAACAGTATAGGGTTAGGAAATTAAGAGGTATAAACTATTAGGTATAAAATAAGCTACAAGGATATATTGTACAATACAGGGAATATAGCCAATATTTTATAATAATATTATATTGGAGTATATTATAATAATAGTATAATTGGAGTATAACCTTAAAAATTGTGAATCACTATATTGTACACCTGAAACTTGCATAATACTGTAAAGCAACTATACTTTAATTGAAAAAAACGAGTGAGTCATGGAAGTATACAGGTAGAAGAATCCTTTAGCTCATTTATGCTTCTGAACATGAGATTCTAAAGTCCTGTTTAATGCTGTTACAGCCAAGTTAGCCCCCAATTTATAAATTAATTATCCAGCTACAAGACAACTTTCTCCCACCTCCCTCTTCCTCTAGATGCGTTTGTGTTTCTTGCCCTGATTCAGAACACCGAAGGCAGGGGTCACAAGCTCCAACATGTTGAGTCCAGTCAGACTGTGTGAATGAACAAAGCTGACAAGTAACAGAAAAGAAGGTAGGACTGTGGTAAACCGGTTTATGAGTCTTCACCAGAGGTCCTGCCATCAATCCCAGGTTCAAATCCAGATGTAAATAAGATGATATTTTCCATAGATATGAAATACATTTTCCCAATACATGGTGCTTACGCACATGCATCTGAGTCTGGGCTATGTTCCAAAAGTTGTTAGTCGCTCAGTTGTGTCCGACTCTGCAACCCCATGGACTGTAGCCCGCCAGGCTCCTCTCTCCGTGCGATTCTCCAGGCAAGAATACTGGAGTGGGTTGCCATTCCCTTCGCTAGGGGATCTTCCCAACCCAGGGATTAAACCCAGGTCTCCTGCAGTGTAGGCAGATTCTTTACCATCTGAGCCATCAGAGAAGCCCATATGTTCTGCCTACTACTCGAGAGAGGACTCTGCTTATATAAAAAGTATTATATATTACAAAATTTGTATGTAAAACGTAGTCTCCTAAGAAATGAAAATCGGGGTCCAGAAAGGAACCTTTTAACAGTTTATCTAGAAGTCCATGCTGGAGGAAAGCTAAGGAAGTGTAAGCCAGCAGTTTTCCCAGGAAGAGAAAAACAGCATCACTCCCGATTTTGAGCAGAAACAAAATGCTAAAATTAAACTCCCAGCAGTCAGCTGGGAGAAAGATTTAACAACAGTGTCTGACTCTCACTCATGCTTTCCAGGGAGATCAATGAGAAAGCAAACATCTTATCTCACAATTAATAGTTTCAACATTTCAAACTGAAAAAGCTCCAGGGTAAACAAAGGCAGCACCGAGGCAGAACTAAGAGTGAACGTGTTAATGATTTGACTACACCTGTATCTTTCCACATTAATTCTTAAATCAATTTATCTGAAGCACTTGGAATCTTGAACTACTAAAGTGAATGCCACAAAAACATCATTAAAAGCCCCGTAAATTTCATTTATTTGGAAAAGTTAAACTCAAAAGCTGAAGTGTCCTGAAATCAATCTTCTAAATAAAAAAACTTACAGAAAAAAAAGTCAGTTCTTTATTCTGATACTCCCTAATAACTAGATTTTTGGCATTATTTATAAAAATTCTCTAGTATTCAAGCTTAAATGAACAAGGAATAGAAATGTAATTTCAGACAATAATAATAATATATAAAATGATACAAATGAGTGACTATCAACCATGATGAAATTATCTGAATATATATTCTTATATGTAACATATATATTCCTCAATTAAAATTAGACCTTTAGCAAGGAAGACGAACAGAAAATGATGTTTGTTTTATACGCTCTATTTTTTTATAAAACAAAAACACAGTTGTTTTCATGGTATCTCTTGAAAAACAACTTTCAGAAAGGAGATTTAATACTCGGTAAATAATAGAAATGGTCTGGAGCCACCTTGTGGCAGTCACCGGTAATTGGAAGTGGTTTTTAAAATAATGGTTTATCTATAGTGTACAATAAAGATGTTTTACAGATGAAAAATCATCTGATTTCTTTCAAAATGCTAACCTTTGAAACATAAATAATGTAGCTATGTGGCAAAAGTGCCAGACAAAATATATTTGTACTAGGAAGTAATAATGAGAATGACCATAACAATCATTGGTACAGTGTTTCCTGCGTACATTTGTTCACTGCATGGGGGAGCCTCTGGGGGATACCAAGGAAGACTAAATCAGCTTGTTCCCCAAGGTTATACAGATTTAGTTATGGGGTGAATCTGGGATTTAAAAGTCATATTCTTATTATTACCTGTTACTCTTTTAAAAAAAAGCCTACTATATACCAGGCATCATATTAGGTACTTTCTATTTGTCATCTAACACACACATAAGTTGCTTTAGTCCTGTCTGACTCTTTGCGACCCTATGGACTGTAGCCTCCCAGGCTCCTTTGTCCATGAGATTTCCAGGCAAGAATACTGGAGTGGGTCACCATTTCCTCCTCCAGGGAGATCTTCCTGACCCAGGGATTGAACCTGTGTCTCTTATGTCTCCTGAATTGGCAGTCAGGTTCTTTACCACTAGCACCACCTGGGAAGCTCATTGGTTATCTAGTTGTGATAATATTCTTAGGAGATAAATACTACTATATCCATTATATAAACAAAGATATTCAGAAATATAAACAGCCTGTCCTGAGTCACTTACCTGGAACTGACAAAGCTGGAATTTGAAACTAGGATTATTAAAGATCATGCTCTTCAGAAATACTATGCTTTTTCCTACTATATCAACTATATCATGATGTTCTAATTGATTATATAATATATGTATCCATCATTCATTCATTTATGATAACACATATATGTGCACACAGAGGTGGGAAGATGAGAAAGCGAGAGAGTTAAAGACACTTTTGGGTTTAAGGCTTAAGAGTCCATCTGACAGGGTCTGGGAAGAATCCTTTTTCTCCAAAACAGACCAATCTGTTGAATATGGCTTTAAACTAATTGTGAGGAGGAAAACTGAGGAAAAAAGCCCAGGTAGAAACATACATCCAGTTATTATGGAGGATACCCTGAATATCTCTTCCTCTCTCTCTCACACACACAAATACACCCTGGGCCTTGGGACATTTTTCCTTCAGCTGGCATACCTTCTCCTCCTTCCCTTGGGTAAATCATTCCTTTCACAGGTATCCACTTAGACATCAGTTCCCTGAGAAGCTTCCTGGTCTGCATCCCCTGTCTAAGTGCCCCTGTAGCGTCACACAGCCCACCGTCTGCCTTTCAGAGCACTTGGCACACTTCCTTTTGATTGTGCTTCTCTGTGCTCCATCAAACTCCAAGCTCCATGGTCTCCAGGCTTCCCCCTCCATCAGTTGAACTCCAGAATTCAATGCAAACTAGTTGGCAAATGAATTAAGGTGCTGAAAGAAATCTCAGATCTAGATCACAGATCAGATCACAAAAATAAGCGCTACCATGGGTAAAACACAGCTAGTGGGGAGCTATTGTATAGCACAGGGAGCTCAGCTCAGTGCTCTGAAATGACCTGAAGTAGGGGCACTGGGAGGGAAATTCACGAGGGAGCTATACATATGGCTGATTCATGTTGTTGTACAGCAGAAACTAACACATTGTAAAGCAGTTACATTCCAATAAAAATACATGAATTAAAAAATAAGGCTGTACAGGTGCAGAATAGAAGTATGCAAAGGTAAAGCGGCAGCACAGAAAGGGAAAAGGGTCAATTGTGTCTGGGGAAGGAGAGGGTTAAAAAGACTTATCTTAAGGAGATGATATTTGAAATGTGGAGTGACGGATGGGAAGAGGAAATTATCATAAGGAATGAGATGTGGACCTCAAATATTAATGTATGTGAAAAATAAACTGCATGCAGAATTTGTTAAAATACCATTTCCTCAGCCAAATGCCAAAGCATTACATTTCATTAGAATCCTGGAGTCAATGTTTCTAAAAAGGCCTTCAGTTGATTCTAGCACTGATGGTCTTCTGACTGCATTTGGGGGAAATGGAAAAGCATGGTGTGTTTGAGGCCAGGGCAGAAGTTTTCTGTGGCTAGAGATCTGTGATTCAGAGGAGGAATGTTGAAGGCCTCCCTTAATGGAGACTGGATTAGGGGGCGCTTTTCACTTTCATGCATTGGAGAAGGAAATGGCAACCCACTCCAGTGTTCTTGCCTGGAGAATCCCAGGGACGAGGGAGCTTGGTGGGCTGCTGTCTTTGGGGTCACACAGAGTCGGACACGACTGAAGTGACTTAGCAGCAGCAGCATAGGGCATGGAATTCATGGGAGAGAGACAAAAGGTGGGCTGTCCACCAAATTTCTCCTCCATGCACTGCCTCCCTGAACCTGAGAAGTGTTTTTCAGACCCTTCCAAGTTCCCAGACATATTCTTGAGTTCCATAAATTTTTTATGATGATCTCTTTAGTTTGTGTTTTTCTAGCAATGACAGTTTTATGTTGATGTAATCTTTCCCCAAGTCGTCTCATTGGTTGGTTTATAAGTAATACTACGACACACATCTATTGGCTATTTGTATTTGTGATTTCTCTGCATCATGCCTGGTAGAGTAGCAAGGCAATTTAGCGTAGTTCTAGCCTCTGTGGGTTTGAATTGTTTTTCACTAACTAGCTGCATATCCTTGGGCAAGTCCTAAACTCTCCATACCTCAGTTTCCTCATCTATAAAATGAGGGTAATAGAAATGCCTACTATATAGGGGCATTGTGAGGATTAAACATATTAACACTGCACAATGTAAGGACTATATGAGTTTTAATTATTTTTTAAAAATTATTGCTTTATGTTAGATTTCTTGTATATGTTAGGTTTATGTTAACTTCTTGTTAGCTGTGGGGCTTTGTTTTACTGCTATAGTTTCAATTAATTCATAAAGTGCTTGACATGGCCACCTACCAATGTCAAAGCATGAGAAATATTTCACAAAGGCCTTCAGCCTTGGGCTTACTTGAATTTCCTTTATTGCTCCCTACTGGTGGAGAAGGAAGCTCTCAAAGTTACACCAGATCTTCCAGCTCAGAACTCCATACAGAGGGCATACATGTCTGTCTTGACCTCACTTATGTGTTTAATTTCCTAGGGTACACTGTGCCAGCTGGACATAGCAGGGAGCATGCTTGGACATCAATTTTTTGGGTCCTCTTTCCTGTATGTGAAGATACCAGATGATTTCTGTAAGTATCCCTTATGGCCTTTCCTCTTGTACCTGGGACGCTAGAAGTTTATAGGAATAAGGCATTTGGAAAACTGGGATTTTGTACGGTAAGCATGTCAGAGTTTAAGTATTATAGACTTGAGAATCTCCTCCTAAATTCTTCCTTACCCCTCATGCTCACTCTCTTTAGCCAAGCACAGGCTCTAGGGCATGGGCTTCAGTTGTTGTGCCACACGGGCTTAGTTGTTCTTTGGCATGTGGGATCTTCCAGGACCGCTTATTGAACCTGTGTCCCGTATGTTAGTAGTTGGACTCTTACCCACTGTACCACGAGGGAAGTCCCAGATTCTTTTCCCTTATTACAAATTACTCAGTAGATTTCCCTGGCCTATGTAGTAGGTCTTTGTAGGTTATCTATTTTATATATGTGTCACTGGTTCCTTTATTTTATTCAGTTTGTCCTGGGCTCTGGTGCCCTGTATTCTCTGCACATCTCTTGTGGAGTATTCTTCACCTTCACATCAGCAAGGAGCATCCCTCCTGGACTCTCTCCCTCAAAACTGCCCTTTCTTTCTTCACTGCCCCCTTTAGTTCTGTTCACCCCTTTCCTGTGTACCCAGAGCTGCATCTCCTAATTCTGCCTGGGTCAGCAGGACTCACCGGAAACCTTGAATAGCTGCTTGCTGTTCTTGTCTCTGTACGTTGGTGTCAGCATCTGAGGGTAGGGTATACTGTCTTCACATAAATAATGCTTACCTCAAGTCACTTTAGAATCCCAATTCACCACCAAGTCTGGGTCCTCTGTACAGTTCTCTCATGACTTTCTATAACACCCACCTTCTCCAGCAAGGCCTGATGACTGGTCCCCAGATCCTGGCCCTACATACATAGTTTCTGTTTTTCTATCTCAAGGTATTATGTCAAAGTCATGCAGTAACCAGAAGGAAAACCCACTTCTGAGTGGGTTGTTCCTTTTTTTTCCAATTTAGTTTTACATGGAGGGAGGGGGCTATTTTTGCTCCCTTGTAACCAAAACAGAGAAAGGCAGCAGAGGCTCCCATCCACATGCCAAAAGAGGGAGTGAAGAGTAAGTTGTTATTGTAATGTCTGGAAATCTATCTATTCTCTTAGCTCCATTGTCTTTCAGCTCTGGGTTTAAAGTCCCTAGAAAGTTCTACTAAACCTCTTTGATAGGGAGTTCCCTCGGGAATAATAGGATCCTTTGTTCCCTAACAAAGGATCTGAAACATGCTTCAGAGAAACCAGGCAGGTCCCAAGATTCGGGAATGGGCTCAAGCTGGAAGCCCTGGGAATTCTGAAGGGAGCAGTCACCACAGACAGGTTGTTTAGATGGAGGCTTCTGGATAGAATCTGATAAACTAGAATAGAGATTTGCTGGCTTCTATCAACTTCTGCCAGGCCACCACTGCAGGCAAGTTTTGCCCCCAAGTACCTTCATCAGTGGGAGGTGATATGGAAAGGGTGAGGGTGGGAGTTCTCACTCCTTAAATATGACCCTGAACCTACTGGCTAAGTAAGGCATCCTGACTTCATGTTTAGTGTGTAATCATGTATACATTTTCTTCTTTTCTAGATCTCTACCAGCATGACAAATTGTGTGAAATGCAATTACTGTGATCACTTGAATCATAAAATTCTCTTGAGAAAGCCATCCTGCTGGAGTGTTTCTGTAGAGGTCACAGTTCTTGAACCCCACCCCCTCACCACCATTCAGTCCCACTCTGTGCTGCTTTCTTTGCTCCAGCCCTTCTCCTTGCTTGCAACACTTGGTTTTATCTTTCCTCATCCTCCGTCTGATTGGCCAAGGTGAGTCAGCTACCACCTTGTCTTGCCTCCAGGTCCTCTCCGAGGGAGACCCCTCACCATGGGAACTTTACGGGAGTTTGCTGTGGAGGATTTTAATGCTTAGAGGGAACTGAGGTAACACTGACTGAGAAGGCCATTCCAGCTGGACATTTGAGGTTGAACTGATTCTACAAACGGAGTCCGTGACCTCTCTACCCACAGCCTCCTCCAGCCTTAACACAAAGCACTGTGCCTGCTGGGCACTCCCAGCATGCGAGATAAAGAGGCCCAAGCTCTTGGGCCTTGTAAGGGTCTATGGACAGTGTCTTTAATGGATTTGGAAAAAAGTGACCTTCTGTCACGCCCAACATGCCTCTCCATCTATCTGTACTCACCTCTCTGCCTGTGGACTGATGGCTTTGGAGGAAGTAGGCTGGCGCTAATGAGTAACTATTCTCAAGGGAGAAATCTGGAGAACTCATGCAGGCTGGAGCCCAATGATGCCTAGGCCTATGGCCCAGAGGACTTCCTTCTTTGGCATTTGACATGGTATGTCCTACAAGAAGAATATTAACCACTAATAGAGTTCTTACCCTGGGCTGGCTCTGTTCTAAATTTTTCATGTACATGAACTCAGTCCTTTTATCCCAACACCAAAGACCAATTGATGAAGGAGAGAAACTCCAACTCCGTAATCTCACCCACACATCATTTGAAAAACAATTCAACTTTTCTTTTTAATTTATTTATTATTATTTTTTTAGGCTATGATTTGCAGCATCTGGGATCTTAGTTCCCCCACTAGGAACTGAACCCACACCCCCTGCATTGGGAACACAGAGTCTTAACCAGTGGACTGCCAAGGATGTCTCAGAAAAGCAATTCAGCTGTTTTTTTTTTTTTTTTTTAACTCTTGCATCAAAGTATATAGGCTAACATCTCTGTTGTTTTCCTTGGCAGTCTCTTTATGACAACTTGGATCCAGACTGGTCCCACAATTAGCCTGGTCCTGGCTGCTGAATGTTGACTCAGCTGCAACCCTGGATGCCTCTGCCTCATCCCCCCATTCCAAGGGTGCCCAGAGCACCTTTCCCATCCACACAGTGCTTACCTACTCCACAGCTGTGTTTGATCATTACAGTAGAACATTTCTTACCTCTGATCTATGTGATGATGTAATTCAGATGGAGCAAGGTACTATCAATATCGAAACAGTGATTTTTCAGTATGTAACTTAAGCATATTGCTCCTGTTTGTCATTGCTTAAAAAATCAGTTTCCTCTCCTCTCCTTGATTGATATTACAAAACCCCTCTTCCATTCCTTTAGAACTCCCCCTGAAAGCCCTTCTTCATTCGGTCCAAATAGAGCCGTGACAATGTGCCCCATGAAGTCATCTGTCTCATATAGCTGGCAGTCTGGATGTCCTTTTAAGCTTAGCTCGGATTCTCCTTCTACAGAAATAGTCAGCAGTCGAGTGGACAAAAATAGTGATGTGTTTACGAAATGAAGGACTTCCCTGGTGGCTCAGACGGTAAAGCGTCTGTCTACAATGTGGGAGACCTGGGTTCCATCCCTGGGTTGGGAAGATCTGCTGGAGAAGGAAATGGCAATCCACTCCAGTACCATTGCCTGGAAAATCCCATGGACAGAGGAGCCTGGTAGACTACAGTCCATGGGGTCACAAAGAGTTGGACACGACTGAGCGACTTCACTTTCACTTTCAGAAATGAAGCCTCGTTTTCTTCCTCCGACTGGGCAGCCTATAGCTTAACTTACTTGCAACATAGATGTCTGTTCAGCCCCGTCTTTGTCCTTACCAACATGAGCTGCTTCTCTGTGTACTTCTTCATGGATACAATCTGGCATTTATGGATTTCTGCACACACAGATACATTTCCTCTTGGAGAACAATACCCTTTCTTTTGAAGAGGTAATACTAATCTATCATTGTATTAGTTAAGAGGCTGTGGGTGTCCACTAAAAGGAAACCTAATTCAGACTAGGTTAAGACTGGAAAATGATTTACTGATTCATGTAAAATCAAATCAAGAATTAGTGTAAGTCTGAGATAAAGCTTGATCTAGCAGCTCAGCAAGGTAACTTGTGACTTGACTGCTTTATTATCCTAAAACATTACAGATGACTTTCAACTGCTTCTAGTGGCCATATACATACTGAGCAGTAAGGTAGAAATCCTCTATGGATTTCTGGTAAAAGCAAAAATAGTCTTTCCTCAAAGTTCCCAAGACACATTTTCTTGTATCTCAGTGTCCACCTGGGCCACACGTTCATCTGTAGGCAATCAGTTTTGACTAGTAGATGTTACATGCTGACTGGCTTAAACTAATCAGGGCTCCATGCCTAGAGGTGGGGGTGGGATTAGCTTTTGCCAAGTATAGGGACATATTGAGGTAGATACTTTCCCCAGGAAGAGGTGGGGCTTGAATATATATATAGGTCAGAAACAGACCTATAAACACCACATTTCTATCACAAATATTAAGGAAATATAATAAAATAAAATAAAAATAAGCTAATATTAAGGAAACCCATAAGATTTTACTTATCAATTTTGGTAGCTCCTGTTTCAAATGCACTTTGTGTATTTCCCATGCTCTGTGCTTGGCTGTGCACAAATGTCTGAGGCCATAAGCAGTCTTCCTGGATCCTTTCTCAACTATTTTCCTGTGTGAATGACTAGATCCCGAGCCAAGTGCTTTCCATGTTTACATATTAGAATTTCACAGAAACCCTGTGCAGCAGACACCATCAACTCCTTTTTGTAGATGAGGAAACAAAGTGAACTAGTTTGCTCAGTGTCTCACAATTGTAAATGATAGACTCAAGATTTAAATGGAGGCAATCTATCTCTAAACCTAGGACCTTAAGTATTATGTCATGCCAACTATAGTTCCCCTAATGAGCTCAGACTTAACAAATGTCCTAGGACAGCAACATGCACTATTTTAGTTACGTTCAGAAAAATGAAGAGAATAAGGAAGTTATTATCTGTTTCCTGGCACTTTTCTCTACATCCTTGCTGACTCTTCTTTTTTTTTTTTTTTTGATAATACCCATTTTAAGGGGCATGAAGTACTATCTCATTGTGGTTTTGATTTGCATTTCTGTAATAATTAATGAAGGCTATGGTTTTTCCAGTGGTCATGTATGGATGTGAGAGTTGGACTATGAAGAAAGCTGAGCGCCGAAGAATTGATGCTTTTGAACTGTGGTGTTGGAGAAGACTCTTGAGAGTCCCTTGGACTGTAAGGAGATCCAACCAGTCTGTCCTAAAGGAGATCAGTCCTGGGTGTTCATTGGAAGGACTGATGCTAAAGCTGAAACTCCAGTACTTTGGCCACCTCATGCGAAGAGTTGACTCATTGGAAAAGACTCTGATGCTGGGAGGGATTGAGGGCAAGAGGAGAAGGGGACGACGGAGGATGAGATGGCTGGATGGCATCATCGACTCAATGGACATGAGTTTGGGTGAACTCCGGGAGTTGGTGATGGACAGGGAGGCCTGGCGTGCTGCGGTTCATGGGGTTGCAAAGAGTTGGACATGACTGAGCGACTGAACTGAACTGAATAATTAGTGATGAATATCTTTACATGTGCCCATCAGCCATTGGTATGTCTTCTTTGGAAAAATGTTTCTTCAAATGGTCTGCCCGTTTTTTAATCAGTTGGTTTGCTTTTCGTTGTTGCTGACTTGCATTATTTACAATACCTTACAGTTTTCAGTGCACAGGTCTTTTACTTCCATGGTTAAATTTACTCCTAGTTATTTTATCCTTTTTGTTGCAATTGCAAATTAGATTGTTTTCTTAATTTCTCTTTCTGCTAGTTTGTTTGTGTATAGAAATGCAACAGGTTTTTATATATTGATTTTGTACCCTGCAATTTTATGGGTTTTTGAAATTTTTTCTAGTAGTTTTTGGTGAAGTCTTTAGGCTTTTCTATGTATAAAATCATGTCATCCGAAAATTACTATTGTTTTCCTTCTTCCTTTTTGATATGGATGACTTTTTTTTTTTCTCTTGCCAATTTGCTCTTTCTAGGATTTCCAATACTTATGTTGAATAAGAGTTCGCAAGAATAGATATCCTTATATTATTTCTAATTTTAGAGGTATAGCTTTCAGTTTTTCACCATTGAGTATGATGTTATCTGTGGGTATGTCATATGTAACCATATTACGTTGGAGTACATTCATTCTATATATATTTTATTATGAAGTACAAGTCGCTCAGTCATGTCTGACTCTTGTGATGCCATGGACTATACAGTCTATGGAATTCTCCAGGCCAGAATACTGGAGTGGGTAGCCTTACCCTTCGCCAGAGGATCTTCCCAACCGAGGGATCGAACCCAGGTCTCCCACATTATAGGCAGGTTCTTTACCAGCTGAGCCACATGTGAGGCCCAAGAATACTGGAGTGGGTAGTCTATCCCTTCCTCAGTAGATCTTCCCAACCCAGGAAGTGAACCAGGGTCTTCTGCATTGCAGGCAGATTTTTTATCAACTGAACTAATAGGGAAGCCCCATATATTTTGTTATAATAAGTTCTTATAAATGGGGATTGAATCTTGTCAAATGCTTTTTCTGCATGTAATGAGATGATCATACGATTTTTTATCCTTCATTTTGTTAATGTGTCTATGACATTGATTGCTTTGTGGGTACTGAACACCCTTGCATCCCTGGGATAAATCTCATTGGCTTATAATATATGATCCTTTTAATGTATTGCTGAATTTGGTTTGCTCCTCTTTTTATGAGGAATTTTGCATCTGTGTTCATTAGTGATAATAGCCTGTGTTTGTGTGTGTGTGTGTGTGTGTGTATGTGTATGTGTATTGTCCTTGTCTGATTTGGTATTAAGGTCATGTTGGCCTCCAAAAAAAAAAAAAATGAGTTAGGAAGTATTCCTGCCTCTTTAGTGTTTTGGAAGGGTTTAGGAAGGCTAGCTATTCAATCTTCTTCAAATGTTTGTGGAATTCATCTGTGAAGGCATCTGGTCCTAGACTTTTGCTTTTGGGGAGTGTTGATTACTGTTTAAATTTCCTTACTAGTCATCAGTCTATGAAGGCTTTCTTTCCCTTTATGATTCAGTCTGGAAAGGTTGCATTATAAAAAGAACTTACCCATTTCTTTTAGGTTGTTTAATTTGTTGGCATGTAACTACTCATAGTATTCTCTTATAATTCTTTGTATTTTGGTGGTATCCATTGTAACCTTTCCTCTTTCATTCATGATTTTATTTATCTGAGCCTTCTTTTTTTTCTTAGTGAGTCTAGTTTAAGGTTTGTCAATTTTGTTTCTCATTTCAAAGTACTGGCACTTAGTTTCATTAATCGTCTCTGTTGCCTTTTAAGTCTCTATTTGAATTTATTTCTGATCTGATCTTTATTATTTCTTTTCTTCTACTTCCTCTGAGCTTTGTTTGTTCTTCTTTTTCTAGTTTCTTTATGTGTAAGTTAGATTATTGCTTAAAGTTTTTCTTGAGGTAAGCCTGGATTGCTATAAAATTCTCTCTTAGTAGTACGTTTGCTGCATCTTGAATTTTGGTACGTTGCATCTTCATTTTCATTTGTCTTCACGTCTTTTAAGTTTCTTCTTTGACTTCTTCGTTGACACAATAGTTGTTCAGGAGCATGTTGTTTGGTCACCACATACTTGTGATTTCTCCAGTTTTCTTATTGTAGTTGATTTCTAGTTTGTACCACTGTAACTGGAAAAATGCTTGCTATGATTTCAATCTTCTTAAATTTGTTGAAACTTGTTCTGTGTCTCCACATATACTCCATCCTTGAGAATGTTCCATGTGCACTTGAGAAATGTGTATTCTGCATTTGGATACAATGCTCTGTACAGATCTAAATTCATCTGGTTCATTTAAGGCCACTGTTTCCTTGTTTACTTTCTGTCTGGATGATCTATCCATTGATGTAATTGAAGTATTAAAGTCCCCTACTATTACTGGAAAAATGCTTAAATCTGTAACTGAGGAGCCTTTCAAAAGAGGAGAGTTCTTAAATTTGTTGATCAAACTTGTTCTGTGTCACTCAGATTGTGACTGCAGCCATGAAATTAAAAGATGCTTGCTCCTTGGAAGAAAAACTCCATCAACCTTATTTTTAAAAGAGAATCCGTTCCATGTGGATGTGACTTGAGAAATGTGGTGTTGGAGAAGACTCTGCATTTGAAAGATCAAATCACAAAATCAATCCTGAATATTTATTGGAATGACTGATGCAGATATTTTGGCCAAATGTGAAGAACTTCATCTGATACTGAGAAAGATTGATATGACAGAGGATGAGATGGCTGGATGGCATCACCAACTCAATGGACATGAGTTTGAGCAAGCTCTGGGAGTTGGTGATGGACAGGGAAGCCTGACATGCTGCAATCCATGGGGTCCCAAAGAGTCAGACATGACTGAGGAGCTGAACTGAGCTGAAAAAAGGTTACAAAGTCCAATTCTTATAATCACTTCTTTCTAACTCTCTTACTGAGACACTCCACTGTTCTCCTGATGTGCATTCTCTCTTGCGGCAACAGTTAGCAAAACCAACTTTAGGAGTATGCTTTGGCACTCACTAGCTTCATGTATTGTCACCCCTACTCAAACCCAACCACAGAATCTGAGTATCCATTAAATAAATATTGTTAAATAAATACTGTTAATAATTGTTTTATACATGTTAGTTCCTATGTTACATACTCATATATTAATATTATAACTATGCCTTCTTGATGGATTGTCCCCTTTATTATGATATAAGTTCATCTTTGTCTCTTGTTACCTTTTTTGGCTTAAACTATGTTTTGTCTGATGTGGGTATGGCTGCACCCACTTTTTTTTTAACTACCATTTGCCTGAATTATTATCCTGCATCCTTTCATTTTGAACCTATGTTTGTCTTTAGTGCTGAGATGAATCTCTTGGAGGCAGCATATATTTGGGTCTTTTTTTTAATCCATATAACCAATCTTTGTCTTTTGATTGGTGATTCAATCCATTTACATTAAGAGTGATTGTATAAATAAGATTTTATAGTGATATTTTATCTTTTGTTTTCTAGTTGCTCTTTATCTCTTGATTTCTTTATCCTTATATTTCATTCTGCCATTTTAGTTTGGTGGTTTTCCATGATGTCACCAAAGCCTTTGACTGTGTAGATCACAACAAACTGTGGAAAATTCTTCAAGAGATGAGAATACCAGAGCACCTTACCTGCCTCCTGAGAAATCTGTATGCAGATCAAGAAGCAATAGTTAGAACCAGACATGGAACAACAGACTGGTTCCAAATTGGGAAAGGAGTATGTCAAGGCTGTATATTGTCACCTTGCTTATTTAACTTATATGCAGACTACATCATGCAAAATGCTGGGCTGGATGAAGCACAAGCTGGAATCAAGATTGCCAGGAGAAATATCAATAACCTCAGATATGCAGATGACACCACCTTTATGGCAGAAAGCAAAGAAGAACTAAAGAGCCTCTTGATAAAAGTGAAAGAGGAGAGTGAAAAAGTTGGCTTAAAGCTCAACATTCAGAAAACTAAGATCGTGGCATCCGGTCCCATCACTTCATGGGAAATAGATGGAGAAACAATGGAAACAGTGACAGACTTTATTTTTTTGGGCTCCAAAATCACTGCAGATGGTGACTGCAGCCATGAAATTAAGACGCTTGCTCCTTGGAAGAAAAGCTATGATCAACCTAGACAGCATATTAAAAAGCAGAAACATTACTTTGCCAACAAAGATCTGTCTAGTCAAAGCTATGGTTTTCCAGTAGTCATATATGGATGTGAGAGTTGAACTGTAAAGAAAGCTGAGCACCAAAGAATTGATGCTTTAGAACTTTGGTGTTGGAGAAGACTCTTGAGAGTTCCTTGGACTGCAAGGAGATCCAACCAAAAGGAAATCAGTCCTGAATATTCATTAGAAAGACTGATGCTGAAGTTGAAACCCCAATACTTTGGGCACCTGATGCAAAGAACTGACTCATTGAAAAAGACCCTGATGCTGGGAAAGACTGAAGGTGGGAGGAGAAGGGGATGACAGGGGATGAGATGGTTGGATGGCATCACCGACTCGATGAGTTTGAGCAAGCTCCAGGAGTTGGTGATGGACAGAGAAGCCTGGTGTGCTTCAGTCCATGGGGTTGCAAAGAGTTGGACACAACTGAGTGACTGAACTGAACATGATGTTTTTATCAGTTTCTCTTTAATGTGTTGTGTCTTGGCTCTTAAGTTTTTTATTTATGTGTGATTGCCGTGAGTTTTGTATAAGATGTTTCACAGATAAAAATATTTCTTTTTCTGATGATAGTATCCTATCTTCATTGGCCTACATGGGTTTTGTCCTTTTCCTCTTTTTTTTTTTTTTATTTTGGTCTCATTTTCTTTTTTTTTTTTTTTTACTGTTGTGAGTTTGTTAACAAATTGAAGTAGCTATAGTTATTTTTACTGCTGTTTTCCCATTAATAATCAAGTTAGAATTAAGTGTTAAACAGTCCATTCTGATATAGAGTTGCAGTTTTCTTATTTTTTCTGTTTATCACCATACTAAAAGTTTCATGTACTTTTTCCTTTTGTTTCAGATAGAAGAGCTCTCAGAATTTATTGTAAGGAGAGTTGAGTGGTGATAAACTCCCTCAGCTTTAGTTTATCTGGAAAAGCCTTTATTTCTCTCTCATATCTAAATGATAGCTTTGCTCAATATAATATTTTTGGCTGACAGTTTTTTTATCTTTAAATATTTTTGGATGTTATTCCATTCTCTCCTAATCTGTACAATTTCTGTGAAGAAATCAGTTGATAATGAGATGAGGATACCTTGTAGGTAACTGTCTTTTTTACCCCCTGGCTGCCTTTAAAATTCTTTATTTATCATTGATAGTTTTAATATTATGTGTCTTGGAGAACGTATTTTTGTGTTGAGATAATCAGGTGTTCTCTTAGCTTTGTGAATTTACATATCCAGTTCTTTACCAGATTTGGGAAGCTCTCAGCTATTATTAAAGTGAAAGTGAAAATTGCTCTGTCCTGTCCGACTCTTTGCGACCCCGTGGACTATACAGTCCATGAAATTCTCTAGGCCAGAATACTGGAGTGGGTAGCCTTTCCCTTGCCCAGGGGATCTTCCCAGCCTAGGGATTGAACCCAGGTCTCCCACATTGCAGGCAGATTCTTCACCAGCTGAGCCACAAGGAAAGGCTCAGAATCTGCCTGCAATCAAACCCAGGAGATCTGGGTTTGATCCCTGGGTCAGGGAGATCCCCTGGAGAAGGAAATGGCAATCCATTCCAGGATTCTTGCCCCAATCCCATGGACAGAGGAGCCAGCGGGCTATAGTCCATGGGGTCATAAAGAATTGGACAAAACTAAGTGACTAACACACAAACACAGCTATTAATTCTCTAAATAAACTCTCTGTTCCCATCTCCTACTATTTTTCTCTGGAATACTCGTTATACTCAAGTTGCCTTTCCTAATGAAGTTTTTGTATAATTTATTTATTTGTAGATACCTTTCTTATCATGTAAAGATTTTAAAATTATTTCTAACAATATAGCTTGTTGATAACTAGAGGTATTCCTTTTGTTTTTCAGTAGGTGGTGCTATAGCACAAGTTTTGGGTTTCTTTTACCTGCGCTGCCTCTGGCTATATTTGAGAATCTGCAGTTTGCACCCTCCACCAACTCTGCCTCTGCGGTGCGTGTTGCTGGTGCCCTCATTGTAGCCGCACATGCCTCTGGGGTTGCTGGTGGCTTGTTGTTGCTGGTGTTCCTGATCTTGCTGGTGTTGCCACCAGGGGCACCAGGATGGTGGGTGCCTCTGCTCCGTGGGGTTGTTGGGTTTGTGGGTATTGTTGCTGTGGGCCCAGGGGCCAGAGTCAAGGTTGATGCGATGGCTGGAGGGACCCGAGTCACAGATTCTGCTGCTGCTGCTGCCCAGTTCCTTGTGACCACTGTAGCTGGGAGGCCGGCATTGTGTGCTACACTTTCTCTGCTGTGACAGGTTCTCTGGAGCTGCAGGCTAAGCCACCAAGACCAGGGCCTCGATCTCAGGCACTGCTTCCACCACCCCCTACTTCCTCTCTGTGTTCCAGTTGCCTCCCTTCAGCTGCACAAGTGTGTGACTCTCTCTGGCATCTGGATGTGTTGGGCAGGGAAATCTTTGCTGAATTATGGATATTTTCCTAGTTGTAGATTGAAGGGGAGAGACACAAAGGGAGAATCTCAGGCTACCACAATGCCAATATCACCCACAGACTTGTCCTTCAGCCAAGACAGATTAAATGCTGGGAACTGAGAGAAGCAGTGACTGATTCAGACTGATGAAGCAATGACAGTGATCCATGACAATGAGAACTATTTCTGAAGCCTAGTGACTGGCAAATGTAGTTGGGGAAAAACTGCAATTCCATAAATAAATAAATAAAATTTTACTCTGAAGTCTGAAGAGGCAACTTTTGATTGTGAGCAAGATTAAAAGTAGTTACCAAAAGCACTGTTTACCAAAAGCACAATTTATTAGCACTTAGAAACGGAACTAGGCCATCTAAATATAAATGGCAGACTGAAGATAGATGTATATTTCCATTTATTTCTTAAGACTCAAAAATCACAATAAAGAATTTTAAAATGCATAAATCTGAATTTGTATGACAGTTTATACAAGGGACCCATATTTTTTGGAGCAAAAAATGTAATACATACATAGTTACTGATCTAGAAGTCTACAGAAAGTGAAAGATAGAACTGATTGAAATGTATTCTTTTTAATGGCTGAGTAATACTCCATTGTGTATATGTACCACAGCTTTCTTATCCATTCATCTGCTGATGGGCATCTAGGTTGCTTCCATGTCCAGGCTATTATAATTGGCAAAACTAATACAATATTGTAAAGTTTAAAAATAAAATAAAATTAAAAAAAAAAAAAGAAAGTGAAAGATAAATTTGTGATAGAATAAAGCAAAAAAGTCAAGAAGAAGTAAGCCTATCCACTATAAACCTGGAGAAGCTTAGGAAAGGGGGGCAAGGGTAAGGATAGCCACAGTGCTTGAAAGGGAGAATAGTAAGTATAATTAATGAGGACTCCTTTCACCTCCCTGGATCATATAATTTGACATATGACAATATATCAACCTAACCTCTACTATATGTGAGACTGGAGTATTCTTACCTGGAGAAAATTATGTATTCTTTAAAGACACGAAGTGAAGTGAAGTTGCTCAGTCGTGTCCAGCTCTTTGCGACCCCGTGAACTATAGCCTACCAGGCTCCTCCGTCCATGGGATTCTCCAGGCAAGAGTACTGGAGTGGGTTACCATTTCCTTCTCCAGGGGGATCTTCCTGACCCTGGGATCGAACCCGAGTCTCCCGCATTGGAGGTAGACGCTTTAACCTCTGAGCCACCAGGGAAGCCTTAAAGAGAAGAACTTACTCATAATGACAATTAGAGGTCTCAAAATAAAGCAGGTAGCTTGATGGCCAATCACCTAGTAGAGAGAGCAGCCTGCCAGCTGACAAGGTGACAAGGTGAAGCCACCTCCAACTCAAATAGAGATTTCCCAAATAGTTTTTTCAGTGTCTGTCTCTTTTGCCAAACCAAGCTACCATAGGCTGTCCTTTCTATAGTCACTGCCCCTACCTCCTTGTCTGTTTAATGGACCCATATTTATCTTTCAGGACTCAGCTCAAATGCCAGCTCTTTTGTGGTTTCTCAGAGAGTAAGTACATCCTTCCCCTGTCTGTCATGCCACGTTACGCATTAGGACACCTTATCACCTTCATAACTTGAATTTAGGTATGTCTCCTTCTCATTTGGCTGTGGATCTTTCAAAGATAAGGCCTATATTCTTTTCAGGTCTGTCTTCTCAACCTGTATGCAGGTGCATGGAACAAAGAAGGATTGCATCTTAAACTATTTTTAATGTCAGTTAGATACAGTGAGAATTTATACTAGCTAACTTAAAAGAATTTTCTTTGAAACCTGAGCCACTATGACCATAAAACAAAAATTTAAGTTCATGAGAAATTATCAAGATTGTATATAATGGAATGTGACCATTAATATAATTATATAATTGAAGAAGTGAGAACCCATTGGAAACAGAACTGGTATAATGTGCAATATAAAAAGTGTGTGTTAGCTGCTCAGTCATATCCAACTCTTTTGTGACCCCATGGACTATAGCTTGCCAGGCTCCTCTGTCTGTGGAATTTTCCAGGCAAGAATACTGGACTGGGTTGCCATTCCCTTCTCCAGGGGATCTTCCTGACCCAGGGTCTTCTGCATCGCAGGGTGATTTTTGACCGTCTGAGCCACCAAGCAAAGGTATAGAAAGTATTGAATAAAATTCAATCATTTCTTGAGAATACTTATTTTTTATTCTCTATTCATATATATTTTTTCACGAGTACACATTTAGAGACCATGTAATTTTGTTCTGTATATATAAAACTCTTGGTCTTCTATAAACCAGGCAGTGACATGTATTCCCTGGCTAGCCATTTCTTGTTTTGGAGTTAGGAGTTGGAGAATATTCTTAGGAACCATTTTCTATTGGGAAACTTTTCTGACTAACTTTAGGGAACTCTTGGGATTTATTAGCTATGTTTCTAAAGCTTGATCATTAACAGACAGAGGTTTCAAGGAATTATTGAAATGGAATTAATGCTATTTTTCTTATTATGATTGGTAAGGTTACATGACATCCCTTCCTAACTTACATAAACCCCATTGATCTGTCTCCATAATTATGCTTTTATTTGGGGGATAATTTAATTCCATAAAATTATACAGACACATTAGAAAAAAGTGAATATATATAAATATATAGTACATGTAAATACACTTCATATAACTGAAAACTTCATGAGGCCTAGAATCATAAATGTTGTGTTACTCACTGTTTCTCTAACATTTAATATAATGCAGAGAAATACAGAATAGATGCTTAGTAAATATTTGCTACATAAGTGAAACATAAAATCAAGTAAGCATTTCATTATCTCCTTAGATAGAATTTTTATAATGCTCCTCTAAATTTTGAACCAGTTCAGTAGTTTTGATTGTTGTATGAATTTAACACAATATTGTTAAACAACTAAATGCCAACGGAAAAATAAAAAATTTAAAAAAAAATTCCATAATAAGAACCATGTGGTATGGGTGAAAGAATAGACAAATCGATCAATGGAACGTAAGAGGGAATTCAGAAATAGACTGACATGTATAAAGTCAGCTGATCTCTGGCAAAGGAGCAAAGGCAATAAATAAAAACAGTCTTTTCAACAAATGATGCTAGGACTGGACATGCACACACAAAAAAGAATCTGGACACAGACCTTATACCCTTCACAAAAATTAAACTCAAAATGGAGCACAGCCCTAAATGTAAAATGCAAAACTATAAAACTTCTAGAACATAATATAGGAGAAAGCCTAGATGACCTTGAATGTGGTGATAAGTAAGATATAACATGAAAGGTAGGATCCATGAAAGAAAAGACTGATATACTGGACTTCATTAAAATTATAAATTTCTGCTCTATGGAACAAAAAAGACCAAAAGAATGAAAAGACAAGCCACAGACTCAGAAAAAAATATTTTCAAAGGATACATTAGATAAAGGAATGTTATCTGACATACATGAAGAGCTCTTAAAACTCAATACCAAGAATATAACCTGATTTAAAAATGTGCCAAAGACCTTAACAGACACCTAACCAAAGAAGGCAACGGCAACCCACTCTAGTACCCTTGCCTGGAAAATCCCATGGATGGAGGAGCCTGGTAGGCTGCAGTCCATGGGGTCACAAAGAGTCAGACACGACTGAACGACTTCACTTTCATTTTTCACTTTCATGCACTGGAGAAGGAAATGGCAACCCACTCCAGTGTTCTTGCCTGGAGAATCCCAGGGACAGGGGAGCCTGGTGGGCTGCCGTCTATGGGGTTGCACAGAGTTGGACACGACTGAAGCGACTTAGCAGCAGCAGCAGCAGCAACCAAAGAAGATGACAAATAAGCACATAAAAAAATGCCCCACGTCAAATGTTATCAGGGAAATATACAAATTAAAACGGTGAGATATGCTATATACCTATGAGAAAGGGCAAAATCCCAGAATACTAACAATACTAAAGTCTGGCAAGGATATGGAACAACAAGAACTCTCATTCATTGCTGGTAGGAATGCAAAATAGTACAGCTACTTTGGAAGACAGTTCAGCAATTTCTTAACTAAAACAATGTCTTACCATATAATTCAGCAATTGGGCTTCCTGATATTTACCCAAGAGTGTTGGAAATTTATATGCACACAAAAATCCACACATAAGTATTTGCAGTAGCTTTATAAAACTATCAAAGCTTGGAAGCAACCAAGATGTTCTTCAGTAGATAGTACATCCAGACAATAGAATATTATTCAGTGCTAAAAAGAAATGAGCTATCAAGGCCATGAAAAGACATGAAGAAAATTTAAATGAGTATTACTAAGTGAAAGAAGTCAATCTTAAAAGGATACATATTGTATGATTTCCAACTATGTGGATTCCAACTAGGATTTCTAACATCCTAGAAAAAGCAAAACTGTGGAGGCAATAGAAAGATCAGTGATTGCCAGGGGTTAAGAAAGAAGGAGATGTATAGGAGGAGCACAGAGAATTTTTAGGGCAGTGAAAATTTTCTGTATAATACTATAAAAGTGAAAACATGTCATTATACATTTGTACAGACCCATAGAATGTACACCACCAAGAATGAATGAGCCCTAATGTGAGTAAAACACATTCTCTTTCTGCAGGCCTATTTTTGAACATTCTATTTGTTTAATTTGTCTTACTATTTATTCAGGTATTATTGCTGTACTATTTATTGAGGCAATATAAGATGTTTTAATTGGCTGACGTAGTAAAGCTATTTCTCCTGCATTATTTTTCTTTTTTCAGAGAAAGTCTTAGGGCTTAGTTTTGTGTGTGTGTGTATTTTGTGTTTTGTGTTTTTTGTTTTTACAGCTGCCTAGAAGTTCATTATATGGATACACTTTTATTGAACTAATCCTATTTACACATACTTGCTTATACTTTTTTGATTTTACAAATAACACTTCATAGCTGCAGTTTTATAAATATTCAAGTATTTCCAAAGAATGAGTTTAATTTATTAAACAAACAAATGAAATAAATATTTATTTTTCCAGGACTTTAACATCACCTCGAGTAGTTAAAATTTTTGGCATTTTATTGGGATTGGATTTCACTAAGTTTATAAATTAATTTACAGAGAATTGATATTGATTACATGTACTGATTATACTTACATTTATGGTATTGATTCTTATCAAAGAATCATTGCTATGATATTGATTCATATAAAAAATGGTATACCTTTTTTTTGAGTCACTTTTATATATATCCTTCATAAGTATTTTAAAGTTTCCTTCTTATGATACACACTTTTCTTATCAAGTTTATCCCTAGGCATTTTATTATTTTTGTTGTTAGTTAAGTGGGGTCTTTTCTTTCATTATATCTTCTTAAGTGGCAGTTGGTTAGGTTGTTGAAAAACAAAATTCAACTGAGTAAATCTGAAGATCTAATTGATTTTATTCAATGGTTCATGAATCAGGCAGCATCCCATCTAGCAAGTAGGAAGGAACTCCGAACAGCTATAGAAAAAGAAAGGTTTTTATAGACAGAAGCAGGCAGGAACACGGGAAAAAGTGAACTATCTCATCTTTCTTTGGTAAGTGGACAGTATCTATCAGGTAGAACACTTCACTACTGTTGACCAGAAAATTCTAGATCGGCTGATTAAGATTACATTCCTGGGGGAGACTGAAACTGTAATTGGGTTAGATACTAAATTTCAGTTTAGTATGGGCTTAGCACAAGTCACTCCATTTTGAGCCTGTTGTCTCTCTTTTTTTAAACACTTTTAAGCATTTTAAAATATATAGAATGCTACTGAATTTCATATTTATGTACTATTCTTCCTTGTAAATTTCTTTTATATTTGTGGGATGTTTTCTAATCAATTATCTTGGGATTTCTAAGCATTCAATCATATTTCCCTCTTCTCTTTAATGTTTGTATCTCTAACTTCTTCCCTTTGTCTAATTGCATTGCATGGTACTTTCAGGACAATCATACAAATAATAGTGGTGATTGGGGTTATACCTGACTTGAGTGAAAATAGACTTATTTTATCTGTCCATATTTATTTATATCTATTTATATTATTCTATTCATATTCCATAATCCATTTTCATTAGGAATGGATGTGAACTTTTATTTTAAAAGGTCCTTTAAATGAGTATAGAGATATTCATATGATTTTGTCCTTAAATGTAATAATATGGAGAATTATGTTAATAAATTTCTTAATGTTAAAACATTCTTGCATTTCTGTGATAAGTTTATTTTGGACATAATATTTATTGTTCTTGTTTTTTACTGAGCTGATGGATTCCAGTTTGTAAAATTTTATTTAGAATTTTTTTTTTTTTTTATTCTTCCAATTTTATTTTATTTTTAAACTTTAAATAATTGTATTAGTTTTGCCAAATATCAAAATGAATCCGCCACAGGTATACATGTGTTCCCCATCCCGAACCCTCCATTAGTGGGCTGAATTTGTGGTTCGGTTCCTTTCTCCCTTCATTCCTTCCTCTTCTCCTTCTTTCTTTCTTTTCTTTCCTTTTAAAATCTTTTCTAGTTTTGACTTCAGTCTTGCTTTCTCAAAAATAATTGGGAATTTTTCCTCTTTTTCTATGCAACAGCATGGATTTATCTGTTATTTGGAATTTTGGTGAAATTATTTGTGTCTTGTGTTTTTTCAGGGAGAGTCAGTTGTTTAACTTTATTTCTTTTATGGAATCTTTTTGGATTATATATATATATGTGTGTGTGTGTGTGTGTGTGTGTGTATTCTGGAATCAGTTTTAGAATATTTTTCTTAGAAAATTATCTATTTAACCCAAATTTGTGAACTTCACTTCCGTGTATTGGACCAAATTTCTTTCTTATGGTTTTTAAATTTCTCTGTTTAACTGGTTATTTATGGGCAGCATATTTTTTCTCATTTTTCCTATGTTAAGTTAGCTAATAATTTATATGTCTTATTATTTTTATCCTTTGTTGAGATACAATTTTGTGATTTATTTATTAATTTTATAACTGTATTTATCTTTTGAAAAAAATTCTTCCTTTTATTTTACTTATTCTTTTTTAAAATTCTTGAATTACATGCTGTTTGTTTTATTCCTTCTTATTTATTGGTGTGTGTGTGTATGTACATACACTCATATCTTTATACTAGTTTTTTATGTCAATGATATGCTTCTATAATTTTTTTCTCAACCCTGCTTCAGTATATCATTAAATACACAGTGTTTTTATTACAATTTCTTTTATAAAAATTTAAAGATCCAGACCGCCGTGCACTTGCTGCTACCTGGGGAGCTGGCCAAGCACGCCGTGTCCGAGGGCACTAAGGCTGTCACCAAGTATACCAGATCCAAGTAAATATAATATGCCTTGCTGCTGTTAACGGAGAAGGCAATGTCACCCCACTCCAGTACTCTTGCCTGGAAAATCCCATGGATGGAGGGCCTGGTGGGCTGTAGTCCATGGGGTCGCTAAGAGTCGGACATGACTGAGCAACTTCACTTTAATTAATTTTTAAGTGTTTTTTTTTTTTTTAATGTGGACCATTTTTAAAGTCTTTATTGCATTTGTTACAATATTGTTTCTGTTTTGTATTTCGGGTTTTTTTTTTTTTTTTTTTTTTTGCCACGAGGCACATGTGGGATCCTAGCTCCCCAATCAGGGATTACACCTGCACTTCCTTCATTAGAAGGTGAATTATTAACCATTGGACCACCAAGGAAGTTCCTTATAATTTCTTTTAGACCATCTTTAGTTTTCTTTTTTATTTCTTTATACCTAGAATTATTTTAAGAAGGCATTTTAATGTTACTGTTTTTAAAACAAAATTGTGTAGTGAGTTCAGAAAGTGTTACCTGTATCCTGGATCATTTTTACTTTCTGAAATTTATAGATTTTATTTTGAAGCAAGTTTGTAACCAGTGTCCCTGAAAGTTTCATGAGCACTTCAAAGGAGATACATTCTCTATTTTCTGCAGAGTTCAAATATTAATTATTCTATTTAGATCATCTTGATTTTGGTTAGCCTTGACCTGCAATGGCTTGAAGCGGGGCTTGGGTTCCCAGCCAGAGAGTGGGCTGGGTCATGGTGGTGAAAACACCAGGTCCTGGCCATGAGACCAGTGGTCAGTGACAAGGGCCCTGAGCTTTGGCTTTACAGAAAAGAATTTCCACAAAGACAGAAAATAGTGATGCAAGTTAAATGTTTATTTGGAGAAAAAGGAGTACAGTACATGTGGATAGGCACATGGTCAGACTCAGGGGGAGAGTCCCTGAGTCTCACCCTTGTGGCAGTTTGAATTACTTTTATGGGATTTTTCTTCTGGATTTCCGTTGGCCAATCATTTTGATTTGCCTGGTTTACAATCCATATTTGATGTATCTTAGGATCCTACCTGGAGAAGGAAATGGTAACCCATTCCAGTGTTCTTGCCTGGAGAATCCCAGGGACGGAGGAGCCTGGTGGGCTGCCGTCTATGGGGTCGCACAGAATTGGACACGACTGAAGCGACTTAGCAGCAGCAGCAGCAGCAGGATCCTACCAGGTGTGTGCATCCATTTCTTAGACAAGATGGATTTTACTGAAAAGACGTATGGGTAGAACATACCTTAACAATCTGTGTACTTGTTTTTGTTTGTTCATTTGTTCTGTTCTGAGTAAGTAAAACTTAATTCTCATAGTAATATTTATTTCTGTTTCTCTTTGCATCCACTATTATTTTTTCTATACATATTGATGCAATGTTATTTGGTTCATATTGATTTTTAACTATTTTAAAAATAACATATTTATAGGAAAGTGTTATTAATCACATGTGTATTGTTTGATGAATTATTTCACAATGAACATTCTTGAGTCACTACCACCAAAATAAATATTTAGAATATTTCCAAATAAGATTGTTTAGCCAAATTTTTTTTAAAAATTGAAGGTTAGTGAGAGAGTTATTTCCTAGGCAGGTTGATAGGGAGTCTAGGGGTCCCCAAGGAGAGAAGGGTCTGGAATTCTCAAGGAGGAAGAAAGGACATACTTTTTTCTTTCTCCACATTCCTTAGGATTATATAACAATAATGTATCCTGCCTAAGGACAGTCTTTGGATTCAACCTTCTGTTATCTTAAAATGTTAATTATAGGAGTAGACCTGGTCTTTACAAGGATGTGTCTTGCCTGAGGACAGTGTTATCTTAAAATGTAAATTATGGGAGTGGGTCTAATGAGGTGTTTACAACCTCCAGACATTCTTTGGATTATATAACCTCATTGTTAACACTAGCAAGGGGGTACTCTTTCTACCCCCTTCTGATGCCTATGTCAGAAGCTTTCTCTATCTCCTTTATACTTTAATAAAACTTTATTTCACAAAAGCTCTGAGCGATCAAGCCTCGTCTCTGGCCCCGGATTGAATTCTTCTCCTCCGGGGGCCAAGAATCCCGGTGTATTCGCGTGATTCAACAACAACCTTTCATTAGTAACTTTACTGAGTAGGATGTGTTTCATTGGTGACCATGTAGCAGATCAGACTATGCCACCCCAAAAATATGATTCTAGGAAACCAGAATATGCCTCTTTGGCATAAGGATGATTTTGAGCTGATTATTTTGAAAAAGACCAGACACAAGAGAAGCTCTGAAAACATAGTAAGCTACCATTTTTGTAAAGGAAATTTACATTTATAAATTTATATTCTCCATTTGTAAGAGTGTCTTACTCAGTACCAGGAAGAGAAGGATGACTTTAAATCACAAGTCAGTGGAGAAGGCAAGGACTTAAATCTGCACAGTCAACATGTTTCTTGTTTTCCTTACTTTTCTCGTCACCTTGCCTTAACTGGCCTCCCCCACACCCTTCTTACTTTGTATACGCTGAGATGGTATTTAAGCCCCAATTCTAAATTATCTCTTTGAGTTACTTATTCTCTGAGTTTTCCTGTATGTATATAGATGCTAATACCCTTCTCTTTGATTTTTCTTGTTAATTTGTCTTTTGTTACAGGGCCCCAGCCTAGAACTTAGAAGGGTAGAGGGAAAAGGATTTCATCATCCCCTTCAACCATTTTGGCTCAGTATTCTCTGGCATCTCACTCTTACAATCTTACACTGGGAAGCTTGGCTTAAAGTATATCTTTTAGTTTGGCTGTGTTTTATTATTTTCTTCTACTTTGAGAAATAGATTCACGTGAATGTTAGATCTCTTGCTGTCTTCTGTCTTCCATTATTTTCTTTCTAATTCCTTTTAGCTCTCTATTTCCATTTTATTCTGGTCATTTTTTTCCATTTCTACCTTTTTGTTCTTTGCTTTGTTTTCTGTATATTTTTCAATTTTTTACTTTCCTTCTAATTTTGCCTTCATTTCAGTTAAAATTTTTTCTTCTGTTTCTTTTTTAAAATCTGTCAGATTATATGTATAATCTTCTTGTAGTTCTTTTATATTTTTGCCTAAGGCTTTTTCCCATTAAAGAATTAATGTGTTAAGTTTCGAATACAATTATTGGTAAAATATATGATCATAATTTTCATCTGCTTTGTTGTTACTGTTTTTGGTAAATGCTTTCTTTGTTACCAAATGTTGCTGCCGTTTCCATCCTCTCTGCCTTAGATTATTTTGTCAGTTTTTTTTAGTTTCTTTTTAATTCACCCATCACTGAATTAATTGGGTTATCTTGGTCTGTTCAGGCTGCTGTAACAAAAATATGGCTCATAAACGAGAGATATTTATTTCTGGAGGCTGGCAAAGCTAAGATCAATGTGCTGGTAGATGAGATCTGGTGAGGACTGCTTCATAGACAGCTGTCTTTTTGATATAACCTCCCATCACAGAAAGTATGAGGGAGCTCTGTGGAGTTTCTTTCAAGTGAGAGTATTTATTCCATTCATGAAGGCTCTGCCCTTGTGACCTAAGATCCCGAAGGCTTCACCTCCTATTACTACCACTTTTGGGGGTAGGATTTCTACATATGTATTGTGGAGGTGAAACTGTGTACCTCTGATTGAGATTTGAACCCACACAGGCAAGACTTGAACCCAGCTAAAACTGATTTCGGCAAGGCAGCAGTGAGTAGTGGCATGAAACGAGACCTTAATTCCTTTCCCAGGAATTTAACCTGGGTAGTCTGGAAGAAAACCAAAAATTCTAGCCACCAAACAGGAAAAGGCTAGAGGCTAGAAGCTGTTTTTCCCTGGATCTTTGTTCCTAGTGAAGAATACATTTATCCTGGAGGCAGAAATTGTAAATGCAGGTACAAAGTTTATTATTAGAGATATAGCACAACAACAAGTCAGAGAGCACAGAGAGAAATGGTTATTTTAAGGTCAGATGGAGGCAAGGCAGAGATGCACACCCAGAGAGAGGGTGTGGGCATCCAGCCTAGTAAGGAGGAGCGCAGTAAAAAGACTGTCACATCATTTATATAAGTCAGTTCTTCTGGGACTTTGTCTTCCTACAAGCCAATTATCTGGTTTCTTTCCCCACCCCTGACCTTCCCTGGGACCCTTCCCTGGGGTGCTCACACACCCCCTCACCCAAGATGGATCTTGAAGTGAAGGCTTCTGGGAGGATCAAGACTCATTATGGCCTGGCATTATCCCTTGACCCATAAAGAGCCCTTATGTGCATGTATAGTGTCTTCCTTGTCCCTAAAGAGGAGAGAGCTGAGATCTCTTAATCCTTTACTCAAACAGGATTTTGCCCCTCTTTGTCCTTGCCATGACTGTTACCTTAAGGTGTTTACAAGAGACAGGCACTGACTATTTATACTGTTTCTGTTGTTACTTCCATTTCAGAGGACAAACTGAAGGCTGATTGTAAATGCCTCGACTGGAGCTCACCTGTCTCTTGGCTCAGGAAATGCAAACAGAAGACTAGTTGTAAATGTCTAACGTGAAGCCCATCTACAAGCCCATTTTGTATCCATGGTCTTTTAAGTGAGATCACACACCTGGTTTCAGGACTTAGTGAAGCTGAGGTTCCTAATGTCTTGTCATAGAAAGAATTCAGTGAAAAAAAAAAAAAAAAAGAAAAAGAATTCAGTGATAGAAAAAGTAACAGGTAAGAAGTGGATTTATTAAGAGAGAGAGAGACACTCCACAGACAGAGTGTGGGCCATCTCAGAAGGCAAGAGTGACCTTGAAGTATGGCGTGGTTAGTTTTCATTGACTGGGTAATTTTATAGGTTAATGATTAGAAAGATTATTCCAACTATTCTGGGGAAAGGGTAGGGATTTCCAGGATTTGGGCCATGGCCTCAGAACTGCCATGATGCTGGTGGGTGCATCATTTAGCTTGCTAATGTGTTACAATGAGCATATACTGAGGCTCAGGGTCTAGTGGAAGTCGACTCATCTGCCATCTTGGACTTATTTGGTTCCAATCAGTTTCTGTCATGTCCTTGGGCTATGTAATCGTTCTCAAGTTTGTTCCCTGATTCCTTCCCTCCTGTTTCAAAGGGACACATTCAGTCAGTAGCAGGGGTTCTCCCTAGATCTGTTAAGTGTACTTTGGGGATGTAGAGAGGAGAATGCATAATGTTCCATGTAAGGTGGTTATCAGAGCACAGAGGTTCTGTGATGCACTATAGCCATGATTTGTGTTAACAACTGACCTTTAGAACTCAGTGCTAGGGCAAGAAATTGTTACAGTTTGCTAAGGACAAAAAGTTGAAAATTCATTTGTTAGTCCTTCCTCTGCTTTCTCAGTATGTCTTAAAGTGTGGAAAAACATGTTTGATGTCTGTGTGATACACACGAAAACGTGTGTGGGTGTAAATGTGGGTGTATGTGTATGTGTGTATGCACTCATACATTTCAGCATGTAGTAACAGGACAATGCAAAGAACTGTGCCAATTTTGTTGATTAATCCTCTTTACCAATTAGAATGAAGGCAATAAATTACTGACTGGAACTGAAAGACCACAGATGCAAAGGCAATACCAGACAAACATTAACCACCCCATAGCCCATATGTCAGTGGTTGCAACACTTGAGATGGGCACCCTGAGATTTGAAGTATTCAAATGTAGAGTATTCACAAGAGAATAATTACACGTGACTAGATGTGACTAAAGAGATATAGAGTAGGTTTATTATTTCTGACCTAAGTAGTGATGACTATATTATTTGATTTTAGGACTAGTTGTTCCAATTAAATTTTTTCTCATTACATTTTGCTAGGAAGCCAAAACAAAGAAAATATTACTCAAAACAAAAGCTTTTAAAATATAATGCAAATTTTTGACTAATGCATAACAGACAATCCAATTTGAGTCAACTAATTTTACCTGAGATTATATTAATTATAAAACATTGTATGGAGTGGCTTAGGATCACAAATATATAAGTATAGTATCCTTTCTTCTTGACCTCATAACTTGCTAAAACCCATGAAGCATAATATAAAAATAACTTGGATGAAAGGTGGATATGGGTGAAGGAGAAATTAATCCTGACAAGAGAATCAGAGAAGACTAGTGTTGTGAAAAGTGGGAGGGAAAGGTGGGATTTGCAAAGTAGACTTATAAAGATCTTAAGTGATCCTTGGTTTGGAGTCTGCTGGGGGTCCTGTGAGGTCATAGTATGCTCAAAGAGCATGTCTTCAGATGATGACCTATAGTACAGGGTACATCTTGATAAGCAGACTAAGAATCTTTGAACTGTCAATGATCATAATGCTTATTAGGTTATTTTGCAAGTGGAGAAACTAAGGGCAAGAGAAATTAATGGATCCCCTTAATATCTCAGAATTATCAGAGACTGTGCTGGGATTGAAACCATAAACTTCTGTTCAGTGTTTTTCCCAAGACACACACCCCCTCTCAGTTCAGTTCAGTTCAGTTCAGTCACTCAGTCGTGCCTGACTCTTTGAGACCCTATGAACCGCAGCACGCTAGGCTTCCCTGTCCATCACCAACTCCTGGAGTCCACCCAAACCCATGTCCATTGTGTCGGTGATGCCATCCAACCATCTCATCCTCTGTTGTCCCCTTCTCCTCCTGCCCTCAATCTTTCCCAGCATCAGGGTCTTTTCAAATGAGTCAGCTCTTCACATCAGGTGGCCAAAGTATTGGAGTTTCACCTTCAACATCAGTCCTTCCGTTGAACACCCAGGACTCCTTTAGGATGGACTGGTTGGATCTCCTTGCAGTCCAAGGGACTCTCAAGAGTCTTCTCCAACACCACAGTTCAAAAGCATCAATTCTTCGGTGCTCAGCTTTCTTCACAGTCCAACTCTAACATCCATACATGACCACTGGAAAAACCATATCCTTGACTAGATGGACCTTTGTTGACAAAGTAATGTCTCTACTTTTGAATATGCTGTCTAGGTTGGTCATAACTTTCCTTCCAAGGAGTAAGTGTCTTTTAATTTCATGGCTGCAGTCACCATCTGCAGTGATTTTGGAGCCCAGAAAAATAACAGTCAGCCACTGTTTCCACTGTTTCCCCATCTATTTGCCGTGAAGTGTTGGGACTGGATGCCATGATCTTCGTTTTCTGAATGTTGAACTTTAAGCCAACTTTTTCACTCTCCTCTTTAACTTTCATCAGGAGGCTCTTTAGTTCTTCTTCACTTTCTGCCATAAAGGTAGTGTCATCTGCATATCTGAGGTTATTGATATTTCTCCCAGCAATCTTGATTCCAGCTTGTGCTTCCTCCAGCCCAGCATTTCTCATGATGTACTCTGCATATAAGTTAAATAAGCAGGGTGACAATATACAGCCTTGACATACTCCTTTTCCTACTAGGAACCAGTCTGTTATTCCATGTCCAGTTCTAACTGTTGCTTCCTGACCTGCATATAGGTTTCTCAAGAGGCAGGTCAGGTGGTCTGGTGTTCCCATCTCTTTTAAAATTTTCCATAGTTTATTGTGATCCATGCAGTCAAAGGCTTTGGCATGGTCAATAAAGCAGAAATAGATGTTTTTCTGGAACTCTCTTGCTTTTTTGATGATCCAGTGGATGTTGGCAATTTGATCTCTGGTTCCTCTGCTTTTTCTAAAATCAGCTTGAACATCTGGAAGTTGATGGTTCACGTATTGCTGTAGACAGTATCAAAATGAAGAAGTCTTTGAATGCTAGGGAAGGAATATGGAAAGGATCTGGGGTGATTAGATGTATAATTAGGATATGTTGGAGAGAAGAGGTGATAGATAAAGGAATCAAGTAAAATCTGGATTATCATAAGGAAAGCATATCTCAATTCCATTTTCAGCCCTAAGAATGCCCTGGGTAGATGGCATGTTTGCTAGGATGCTTTCTATCCTGGTGTAAGAAACTGTATTGACATGCATGATAATAGAAGTATTTATGTCTATATTTGCTGTGTGGGACATTGACATGAATAACAGAATCAAGACTGTTGATCTAATATGGTGATTCAGTTTTGCCCTCTTGAGTTACCCTGACCATGTCAAATAGATTCAAGGGGTTAGATCTGATAGACAGAGTGCCTGAAAAACTATGGACAGAGGTTCATGACATTGAACAGGAGGCAGAGATCAAGACCATCCCCAAGAAAAACAAAGGCAAGAAGGCAAAATGGTTTTCTGAGAAGGCCTTAGAAATAGCTGAGAAATGAAGAGAAGCTAAAGGCAAAGCAGAAAAGGAAAGATATACCCATCTGAATGCAGAGTTCCAAAGAATAGCAAGGGGAGATAAGAAAGCCTTCCTCAGTGATCAATGCAAAGAAATAGAGGAAAACAATAGAATGGGGAAGACTAGAGATCTCCTCAAGAAAATTAGAGTTACCAAGGGAACATTTCATGCAAGATGGGCACAATAAAGGACTGAAATGGTATGGACCTAACAGAAGCAGATGTTAAAAAGAGGTGGCAAGAATACACAGGAGAACTATACAAAAAAGATCTTCATGACCTAGATAACCATGATGGTGTGATCACTCACCTAGAGCCAGAAATCCTGGAATGGGAAGTCAAGTGGGCCTTAGGAAGCATCACTATGAACAAAGCTAGTGGAGGTGATGGCATTCCAGTAAAGCTATTTCAAGTCCTAAAAGATGATGCTGTGAAAGTGCTGAGCTCAATATGCCAGCAAATTTGGAAAACTCAGCAGTGGTCACAGTACTGGACAAGGTCAGGTTTTACTCCAATCCTAAAGAAAGTCAGTTCCAAAAAATGTTCAAATTATTGCACAATTGCACTCATTCTCACACACTAGCAAAGCAATTCTCAAAATACTCCAAGCCAGGCTTCAACAGTACGTGAACTGTGAAATTCCAGATGTTCAAGTTGGATTTAGAAAATTCAGAGGAACTAGAGATCAAAAGGCAAACATCCATTGGATCATCAAAAAAAGCTAGAGATTCCAAAAAACCATCTATTTCTGCTTTATTGACTATACCAAAGCCTTTGACTGTGCGGATCACAACAAACTGGAAAATTCTTAAAGAGATGGGAATACCAGACCTCCTTACCTGCCTCCTGAGAAATCTGTATGGAGGTCAGGAAGCAACAGTTAGAACCGGACATGAAACAACAAACTGGGAATTTTCCCAATTTCCCAATTTCCCTTTCAAATTGGGAAAGGAGTATGTCAAGGATTCTTTAACTTCTATGCAGAGTACATCATGTGAAATGCTGGGCTGGATGAACCACAAACTGGAATCAAGATTGCTGGGAGAAATATCAATAACCTCAGGTATGCAGATGACACCACCCTTACGGCAGAAAGTGAAGAAGAACTAAAGAGCCTCTTGATGAAAGTGAAAGAGGAGAATGAAAAAGTTGGCTTAAAACTCAACATTCAGAAAACTAAAATCATGGCATCTGGTCCCATCACTTCATGGCAAATATATGGGAAAACAATGGAAACAGTGAGAGACTTTATTTTTCTGGGTTCCAAAATCACTGCAGATGGTGACTTCAGCCATGAAATTAAAAGACACTTGCTCCTTGGAAGAAAAGCTATGACCATCCTAGACAGCATATTAAAGAGCAGAGACATTACCTTGCCAACAGAGGTCTGTCTAGTCAAAGCTATGGTTTTTCCAGTAGTCATGTATGGCTGTTAGAGTTGGACTATAAAGAAAGCTGAATGCCGAAGAATTAATGCTTTTGAACTGTGGTGTTGGAGAAAGGCTCTTCAGAGACCCTTGGACTGCAAGGAGATCCAACCAGTCAATCCTAAAGGAAATCAGTCCTGAATATTCATTGGAAGAACTGATGCTGAGGCTGAAGTTTCGCCACCTGATGTGAAGAACTGACTCCTTGGAAAAGATCCTGATGCTGGGAAAAATTGAAGACAGGAAGAGAAGGGGATGACAGAGAATGAGATGGTTGCCTGATATCACCGACTCGATGGACAAGTTTGAGCAAGCTCCAGGAGTTGGTGATGGACAGGGAAACCCTGCATGCCGCAATCCATGGGATTACAAAGAGTTGAACATGACTATTCGACTGAACTGAACTGAACTGACCATGTCATATATATGGCTACACCCTTAGGACATTTGTCTACAGGTCACTCCTTCCATGGCCAACCTTTTGAAAGGAAATGGCAATCTAAAACAAATGAGTATTTTATACAGGCATAAAATCAACACTTGTAATTTAATAATCAAACTAAAACTCTTTGCTTTGGGTTTCATTCAGTAAAAGCATGTAAGTGCAGTCTGCCGTATTTTATCATTTTTTTTTCTCCCATCAACAGCTGAATATATTTCATCTTTTGTATAAGCAAACAATTCTCAGAAAAAGTAGCTGTCAAGCCTACAGCCTGAAGAAAATAAAAAGAGAATATCAATAAGCTTCCTGCTGCTTTGTCCTTTACAAATGGTCAGATTTATGCCTTGTATGCCCGCTACCTGTTTTCTGAAGCTAAGCAGTTGGCTTCCAGAGGGGGAAAAAACCCATGAACAATTCACTTTAAAGATCTTGGCATTTACCTCTGGGGACTAGTTAATTAGCTCCTTGGGTTGTCTCATTTGAATTAAAGACAAATTAGAATAAAGAGGAAAAAATACATTCAGTGGCCTTATGTTTCTGATTTTTATTGCTTTAGGCTTGCATGGTGTGGTTGGCTTGAAGTCAAACAGCCAGAAAGCAGAATGCACAGTTGAGATGATAGAGTGACCATAAGAAGTATAATTACTTCACAATTGGGTTTTTACATTCACTACTAATTACTGGGCACCAGAATTGTTACAGTTCAAAAGTAATGAAAATAATGCCCATAGTTAGAAGGTTTTTGATGAAATGCATATGCAATTTTCTAATGGTGGGAGATCTGTGGTAATTCCAGCCACAGTGAATTTAGCGGTAATTACAATTACTTTGCATAACTATTGAACCATTACCTTTGAGAACTAATGAAAGCCCATAATCCATATGATTTTTGTCATAGTCGTGCTCTAAGTAAAAACTTTTCAAGTGCTGCTAAGAAATATACTGTCACTGAAAGATTAAAATGTTGAGGCTTCAGAGAGTATATAGTTTAGACAATACCTAATCTGAAAGTAAGTGTAATATTTTTACAGTTTGATAAGCCTGAAAATGTGAACACCATTTAAGTTATTGATTTCTCAGTAAATTAAATAAGGGAAAACAGAAGGCACTGACTATATTATCTTCATCCAGACCATTTAAGGCATTTGGTATGTAAATTAGATGGTTCCCTAACAGCTGCTTGCTGTAGTGGATCCCTCACTGATAAAGATCTGGAGGGACTTGCCTGGTTGTTCAGTGGTTAAGAATCTCCCTGCCAATGCAAGGAAAGTGGAAGATCCTGGGAGATCCCACATGCCATGCCATGGGACAACTAAGCCCGTGTGTCACAACTACTGAGCTTGTGCTCTAGGAGCCCGGGAACCACAACTACTGAGCCCACACAGCCTAGAGCCTGTGCTCTGCAACAAGAGAAGCCACTGCAAGGAGAAGCCCGCATACTGCATCTAGAGCATAGCCTCTGCTCGCCAAAACTAGAGAAAGCCCGTGCACAACAATGAACACCCAGTGCAGCCAAAATAAATAAATAACAAAATTTATATATAAAAGAAAGATATGGAAATATGCATAATCATAAATCAAGAGAGTTCAGTACCATCTTTAGCAAGTCAAATACACCTTTCACAAGTCCTTATAATTACTAAGACAATCATATACTACTCTAAGGGGTTAAGCTCTGAGTAGGAAGAATAATGAAAGCCACATGATTCCCTTTAATTCTCTATTACACTCCCCGTTTGTTGGAAATCTCTCTCAAACTTGATTGATTAGTTTCATTTTCCAAGTCTGCATCTCTCTTCATGCAGAAAAAGCTGTGAAACAGTGGGCAGCTCAGAGGACGGCTCTTGCAATTGCACTAAAACATGAGCTAAAGGTTCCAGTTTGGGAACCTGGAGGAAATGGCAACCCACTCCAATATTCTTGCTTGGAGAATCCCATGGACAGGGGAACCTGGTGGGCTACAGTCCATGGGGTCACAGAGGGTCGGGTACGACTGGAGTGACTTAGCACACAGCACATTGCAGAAGCAAGTGGTCTCTTGCCACTCTTGATATCAATTTTATGGTTCATAATTTAGTTTTGCTATGGGTTAGGTGGAAAGCATTAACTTTCTAATCAACCTTTTCACCAAAGCCAAGAAGTTTGATTTTTGCTGTTGTTTTGAGCATAAAAGTAGTTATTTCACTATGTAGGAATTGGCAAACTACATTTAAGGGGTCAGAGCTGGTCTAAATCTGTTTTACATTTAAAGAATTGCAAACAAACAAAGCATACAAAGAATATGCCACCAAAACTATATAGGCTTGCAAACCCTAAAATATTTACTATCTGACTCTTTACAAAGTTTGTTAATCCATGCTCTATGGGCTTATACAGCTTTCTAGTATCCTTGAATGAGACATACTGAATAAGGCATTTTTATTCTTCATTACTTCAAGTCTCTATTGTAAATTACTTTTCTCTCCTCTAACTTTTCAATATTTGCAACCAGGGTTATAGCCACTCATGCCTCAAGAATGCTATGTTTGTTAAAGAATAAAGGCAGCTCATTGTAACATCATCTATTTTAAGACTTCAGGCATTCATCATTGTGTCTGATGGTTTGGAGCCTGAGATTTGTATGTATATCTCTTCTTTAGATGCTCAAAATTAGAATCAGTCATTTACTGGAGCAGCAGTTTGACCAAGGATTAAAAAAAACTACATGGTGTTAGAGGGTCTGATTTGTACTGCAGCTTTCTGCTGATATGTGTCACCTTGCCTAGTATAGCTAAGTTCTCTCAGCTGTGATTTATACATTAGCCATACGGTCTAATGGCACCTTCCAGAATTGTGTGACTTTTAAATAAGAAATCATAATTAAAAGCATCTTGCTCAGTTTCTACTGAATAAACTCTCAGCAGTTGTCAGTGGACTCTGAATCTGAGGTCAGAACATTGATTAAACACATTCATAGATTTAACTCCAAGTTGTACCATAAAATAATAATTCCCATAGTGTAATATACAGTAAGGAGTTGATTCTTTTTTTCCACTCAGGTTAATCTGTACCATTTTCCTTATGTCCTTTCTATTAGCTAATTTTTTTAGACATGACAAATTTTATGACTTAGACTTGGTTGTCTGTATTCTGCACTAAGAGAATCTTTACCTCAAAATGTTACTTACAATGTAAATAAGCCCAGTTATCAGGCACACTATTCTCAACTGAGAAGCATCTTTATGAAGTGTATATTTAAGGGAACGTATCAATGAATATTTGTGCAGATGTATTGGGTGATACAGGGTTATTGAGTATCTCAGGACAATCTAATTCTTAATATACATATTTCTCCACACATATATTTATATATACATATATCTGTGTGTGTATGTATACATGTGTGTGTATATATAATTTATATATATATATATATATATATATATTAACATGACTTTCTATGGTAGCTGTGATGGCTAGTGTCTTCCCAATATCTATTATCTCCCTTTCTCGTTAGTAACAGAATCCTTACTTTTACCTTAACACATCTGTAGATGCTTCCCTTGCAGCTAGATATGACTATGGGACCAAGTTATCATCAGTGGTATGGTTGCAAAAAATTTGAGTGAGGATTTCCAGGTAATCTCCTGTGAAAGAATGGCTGTATCTTTCTTCTCTTTTTCCTCCATCTTGCTGCCTGGAATAATGATATAGTTGGCTAGAGCTCTAGCAGGCATATTGAAGCATAAGGATGAAGCTCATACCAAAGAGAAGGAGTTCTGGGAATTACAATGTGCCTGAGTTTCTGATGTTTTGAAAGTTTCCGTGATATCTATATTATCTCTTCTAGACTTATTTAATGTGAGATGGAAATATCTTGTTTTAGTTACTATTTGTTTTATTTTCTGCCATAGTAAATGGAATACAATTGTTTCTAATATAGATATAAACAGATTTCACTTGTTCATGATAAAAATGAAATATCTGTTTATTAAAAAATGGAGGAGCTTATTGATTCTATACCAAGGATCATGAAAATGTATATTTGCATCTTGAAATTGTCATAAAACACATCATCTGTGCATGCATGCATGCATCAATGACTCAGTTGTGTTTGACTCTTACGATCCCTGGGCTATAGCCTGCCAGTGTCCTCTGTGCAAGGAGTTCTTCTGGCAAAAATACTGGTGTAGGTTGCCATTTTCCTCCTCCAGAGTATCTTCCTGACCCAGGAATTGAACCTGCATCTCCTGTGTCTCCTGCACTGCAGGCAATTCTTTACCTGCTGAGCCATCAGGGAAGCCCTCAAACACATCATACCTACCACTAAATAAATTATTGTAGAATTTATGTGTGCAAATATATATATATATATTTATATATATATACACACACACACATATACTTCACACATGTATCTATATAATGACAGGCTATATATATATATATATATATATATATATAATATAACTACACATATATGTGATTACTAGGATACAAAATCTTCTCTAGACTATTGTAACAAACAACTTGAAGTTCCAATATTGCATCTAGTCTGGGGCAGAACTCATTAGCCAGTCAGAGATCTTATGTCAATGACGCAAAAATAAACATCCTCCAGGTACATTTCTTTAGCACAAACCACATTTATTATAGAAAGTAAGGGAACTCTGTTGAAAATATGTGGCTTATATTCTTTTGAAAGAAAAATTATGTTTCCTGTTTTATTTGTATCTTGTTCATTTTCAATAGCACTTGTCAGGTGGTACTAATTAACATCTATCAAAGAATAAAACAGCTATTTAATCATCTCAGAGTATGTCTTCTATAAGTGATGCAGTATGGTTGTGCCTCTGCAAGTAAAACACCTTCACTGACTGTATCATAATTTTAAATTTTTGTTAACTGTGAATATTTACAAATTGGCTAGGTGGAAAGATGTTTAGACCCATTATGCAAAATAAGAAAAAAAACACATGTAGAAAAATGCCCAGCAATTTTTCATAAGAAATAGTAAATTAAAATCAAATTGCAAATTGTTTATAAACATTAAAATAACTAACTGCCCTACAATTAACACAAAATATAAACATTCAGTTCAGTTTAGTCGCTCAGTCGAGTCCGACTCTTTAGGACCCCGTGGACTGCAGCATGCCAGCATTCCCTGTCCATCACCAACTCCCAGAGCTTATTCAAACTCATGTCCATTGACTCAGTGATGCCATCTTACCATCTCATCCTCTGTTGTCCCCTTCTCTTCCTGCATTCAATATTTACAACATCACGGTCTTTTCAAACGAGTCAGTTCTTCGCATCAAGTGGCCAAAGTATTGGAGTGTCAGCTTCAGCATCAGTCCTTCCAATGAATATTCTGGACTGATTTCCTTTAGGATGGACTGGTTGGATTTCCTTGCCATCCAAGGGACTTGCAAGAGTCTTCTCCAACACCACAATTCAAAAGCATCAATTCTTTGGTGCTCTGCTTTCTTTACTGTCCAACTCTCACATCCATACATGACTACTGGAAAACCATAGCTTTGAGTAGACAGACTTTTGCTGGCACAGTAATGTCTCTGCTTTTTAATATGCTGTCTAGGATGGTCATAGCTTTTCTTCCAAGGAGCAAGCATCTTTTAACTTCATGGCTGCAGTCACCATCTGCAGTGATTTTGGAGCCCCCCCAAATAAAATTTTTCACTGTTTCCATTGTTTCCCTATCTATTTGCCATGAAGTGATGGGACCAGATGCATGATCTTAGTTTTCTGAATGTTGAGTTTGAAGCCAGATTTTTCACTGTCCTCTTTCACTTTCACCAAGAGGCTCTTTAGTTCTTCTTCACTTTCTGCCATAAGGGTGGTGTCCCCTGCATATCTGAGGTTATTGATATTTCTCCCAGCAATCTTGATTCCAACGTGTATTTCATCCAGTCCAGCATTTCTCATAATGTACTCTGCATATAAGTTAAATAAGCAGGGTGACAATACACAGCCTCAATGTACTCCTTTCCCTATTTGTAACCAGCCTACTGTTCCATGTCTGGTTCTAACTGTTCTTCTTGACCTGCATACAGATTTCTCAGGAGGCAGATCAGGTGGTCTAGTATTCCCATCTTTTGAAGAATTTTCCACAGTTTGTTGTGATCCACACAGTCAAAGCCTTTGGCATAGTCAATATAAACATTAGTCTCATAAAATAGTAAACGACTTCTTTAAATATCAGGAAACTGAAGGATAGAAAACTTAAAATCACAGTTAGCCAATATTAGAAATAGGAAGAGAACCCATATTTCTCTATTTCCAAACTGGTGCTCCGTTGGATATTTGTAAGATATTTTTAAAAATGATGAATTATTGATGGTGTCATGTTGTTGACTCTTCTGAGTAAGAGATTTAAAATTCAATTCTAGCTTGTACAAAAGCTTTGGAATTAATTGTAAGCGCCTGCCAGTTTCTTTGCTCTGTGCTTTAGCAGAAGAAATTTTCACGAAACCTCTGTCATTTGTGCTGCTATCACACACACCCCCCACATTGGGTTCCGCTGCTCCCTCTCAGAGCAGATACATTACCCTCCTTCTGCCCAAAGGCAGAAAATGACATGGAATCAAATCAAACTCAGGGAAATAAGAAACCTGAAGTTTTAATAATATAACTGGTTTTGGTGTTCCAGACTCTCTGGTTCATTAATGAAAAACCTTGCACTTGCTGTTACTATGCTAAAACCTATAAATATTGGAAAAGAGCAAACATTTATCTGAAATATCAATATTATCAACCAAATAAACTATTTACAAAGTAACCAATGATATTAAACTATGGAAAATGGAAAGAGAGAGAAGTTGCTGAAAAAAAATAAGTTACAGTGGAACTATTCTGGCCAACTGAGTTTGAACCAAACTCAGAGAACATCACTAAAGAGGTAATTCTATAAAGAGGAATGATGATCTGGACAACTCCTGGTGTTTGTTTCTACTGGTAAAACCTTCTAGAATAAAGTCACATGATAGATGGCATCCAGTGGGAGATTGTATCTACAGAGAGGGAGGGACAGAAGCCAAGTTTTCATTCTCTCTTTGCATCATCCACCCATCTTCCTACAAGATGTCATAATCTCTTTCAGCCCTTTCTTGACTCTTTTACATTGTTACTATTTCTGTTTCTAGGCGATCTATTTTCTTTTCTCAATGACAAATAAAACTGTATTAGCTGCTTTGTTTTCAGATGGCCAATGTTATCGGCCATTTGTTTTTATATGCTGAGTGCTTACAGTGAAGAAGTTGCATAGGTTATTGATTCAGTTCAGTTCAGTTCAGTTCAGTCGCTCAGTCGTGTCCGACTCTGTGACCCCATGAACCACAGCACGCCATTAGTGAAAGATAAAATGAGTGAGTGGTATCTGGAAAATCTGCCAGGATCTGCCTCTATGGGTAGTGAAAAAAAGATAAAGCCAAACAAAAGCAAAAGCTGGTTAGAGTTCACAGTAAACCGAAGTCTGGGTGGAAAGAAAACTAAAAGGACTGATCCAAGAAGAAAAGTAATATCTTGCCTGGAGAATCCCATGGACGGAGGAGCCTGGTAGGCTACAATCCACAGGGTCGCAAAGAGTCGGACACAACTGAGAGACTTCACTTTCACTTTTCACTTTCATATATCATGCACAGATACTTAATACAGGAAAAATTGTACCATAGGGCACTCGTACAATCCATGGTTATTAGAGTATCTGTATGCATTCACGTAAGGCTTAGGCAGAAATGATAAGCTGATCGCGAAAGAGGAATTTTGTGACAGAATTCTAGAGAGGGAATTTGTTAATGCTTTCTGGGAAGATATTGAGGGTTCAGAATGGAAAGTGTTTCTTACGGTAGAAAGGGGAAAACTTGGAAAGAAAAAGTTGAATGACAATTTCACCTTCCTGGTCTACAGAAATTACAATTTCTGGTCTCAGAGTACCAGAGGAAAGAAAATTCAGAGCCAAGAGGATCAAGTGTAAGGCTCTGAATGTTTAGGAATTACTGACCAAAGAGTTTGGAGAGCTGAGAGAATGAGGGTCATAGTATTGAGTGCAGGTCACGAAGAGCAAAGCCTTGGTCCCAGCATTCAAACATTGCATAGGTGAAGGGAGTTTCTGGTTTTCTGTGTCTTTCACATAATTAACACTTTTTGCATTTTCAGCCTACTTTCTTCCAGTCATGTTCTAATGGGTAGAAGTGGCAACTATCCATTTTAGCACCTCTTTGGAGATTGCTTGGGATCTTCAAGTTCAGTGAAGCACTGGACTTTCCATCACATAACTCAGACTCTTGAGGAATATCAATGCAATGGTTACTGTCATCAAGTATGAGTATGTCTTATTTTACAATCTCAGGAGTATAATAAATATAATATTCTTTCTTTTCTAAAGCTCCACTTAATTTTATTTCAATTACCTCTTTTGTCTGACTGGCAAGGGGAGAAAGAAATAAAACTCAGACTATAATCTAAATCTTGCAAGGTGTCCTTCACTCTCATTTACCCACAAATCTGTGATATTTGCAATGCCTAGGTGGATGAGATGGAGCAAGTCCATTCAGCCATTGGTTATCCATGTCCTTGGTTTCTCTGCCCCAGTCGACTTGTGACTCATCCCATCCTTGGTTACCTTGCTTTACCCTTGGTTACCTTGCTTCATCCTTGGTTACCTTGCTTCATCATTGGTTTATTCGCTCACAGAGACCTTCACATCCTCAGTCCCCTGCCATTTCTGTGCCATTCCAGGGGGCATGGGCATCTTTGCCAAGGCTACTTATGGTCTTACCTGCCTTGGCAATGCTCAACCACTTCTCTTTCAAGTCAGATTATTTTCTGTTGGCATGGCACCAAAGGGCACCAGACATGTTTGGCCTGAAAAGCAATCAAACTCATATCTCACCCCTCCTTTTTCCCACCTCAACTCTGCCATATTTTTTTCAAATAAATGCTAATCTTCTTAAAAGTTGTTCTAGAGTAGTAAACAGCATAATTTCCTGAATTATGCTGAATTTGGCTGTGCTCCAGATGCAAGGAAGACATATGATGGCAAACTGCTTGAAATGAGAGGGAGGAGAGAGGAACATAGGAAGAAAAACAATAAATTAACATCATGAAAGATTATTTAATTTCATTTTTTTTGTATATCTGACAATCCAATAAGAAGCATGATTTGTGTTTGCCTAAATCATTATCATTACTCAAGCATCACTGGGCTGACAAGCCAATGACTTACTTCCCTTTTTTTTAATTTTTTTTATGATTTAAATATTTTATTGATTTGTAATTTATGAAATAGAAATAACAGCTTATATTGGGAAATCTCTCCCTGTTTATGGATTTTTTGATCAATCTAATTAAAAAAATCATTAATACTTGTTTCCATGTTCAGAAACCTATAGAGTAATTTTTTTAATTTAATGGGAAAAATATACAAAATGCTTAGCTTAAGCTTTTTTTTTTTAAATTTTATTTTATTTTTAAACTTTACAATATTGTATTAGTTTTGCCAAATTATCGAAATGAATCCGCCACAGGTATACCCGCGTTCCCCATCCTGAACCCTCCTCCCTCCTCCCTCCCCTACCCTCCCTCTGGGTCGTCCCAGTGCACCAGCCCCAAGCATCCAGTACTGTGGATCGAACCTGGACTGGCGACTTGTTTCATACATGATATTATACATGTTTCAATGCTATTCTCCCAAATCTCCCCACCTTCTCCCTCTCCCACAGAGTCCATAAGACTGATCTATACATCGGTGTCTCTTTTGCAGTCTCGTACACAGGGTTATTGTTACCATCTTTCTAAATTCCATATATATGCGTTAGTATACTGTATTGGTGTTTTTCTTTCTGGCTTACTTCACTCTGTATAATAGGTTCCAGTTTCATCCATCTCATTAGAACTGATTCAAATGTATTCTTTTTAATGGCTGAGTAATACTCCATTGTGTATATGTACCACTGCTTTCTTATCCATTCATCTGCTGATGGACATCTAGGTTGCTTCCGTGTCCTGGCTATTATAAACAGTGCTGCGATGAACATTGGGGTACATGTGTCTCTTTCCCTTCTGGTTTCCTCAGTGTGTATGCCCAGCAGTGGGATTGCTGGATCATAAGGCAGTTCTATTTCCAGTTTTTGAAGGAATCTCCACACTGTTCTCCATAGTGGTTGTACTAGTTTGCATTCCCACCAACAGTGTAAGAGAGTTCCCTTTTCTCCACACCCTCTCCAGCATTTATTGCTTGTAGACTTCAGGATCGCAGCCATTCTGACTGGCGTGAAATGGTACCTCATAGTGGTTTTGATTTGCATTTCTCTGATAATGAGTGATGTTGAGCATCTTTTCATGTGTTTGTTAGCCATTTGTATGTCTTCTTTGGAGAAATGTCTATTTAGTTCTTTGGCCCATTTTTTGATTGGGTCATTTATTTGTCTGGAGTTGAGCTGTAGGAGTTGCTTGTATATTTTTGAGATTAGTTGTTTGTCCGTTGCTTCATTTGCTATTATTTTCTCCCATTCTGAAGGCTGCCTTTTCACCTTGCTAATAGTCTCCTTTGTTGTGCAGAAGCTTTTAAGTTTAATTAGGTCCCATTTGTTTATTTTTGCTTTTATTTCCAATATTCTGGGAGGTGGGTCATAGAGGATCTTGCTGTGATGTATGTCGGAGAGTGTTTTGCCTATGTTCTCCTCTAGGAGTTTTATAGTTTCTGGTCTTACGTTGAGATCTTTAATCCATTTTGAGTTTATTTTTGTGTAAGGTGTTAGAAAGTGTTCTAGTTTCATTCTTTTACAAGTGGTTGACCAGTTTTCCCAGCACCACTTGTTAAAGAGATTGTCTTTAATCCATTGTATATTCTTGCCTCCTTTGTCAAAGATAAGGTGTCCATAGGTGCATGGATTTATCTCTGGGCTTTCTATTTTGTTCCATTGATCAATATTTCTGTCTTTGTGCCAGTACCATACTGTCTTGATAATATGGCTTTGTAATAGAGCCTGAAGTCAGGTAGGTTGATTCCTCCAGTTCCATTCTTCTTTCTCAAGATAGCTTTGGCTATTCGAGGTTTTTTGTATTTCCATACAAATTGTGAAATTATTTGTTCTAGCTCTGTGAAGAATACCATTGGTAGCTTGATAGGGATTGCATTGAATCTATAAATTGCTTTGGGTAGTATACTCATTTTCACTATATTTATTCTTCCAATCCATGAACATGGTATATTTCTCCATCTACTAGTGTCCTCTTTGATTTCTTTCACCAGTGTTTTATAGTTTTCTATATATAGGTCTTTAGTTTCTTTAGGTAGATATATTCCTAAGTATTTTATTCTTTCTTTTGCAATGGTGAATGGAATTGTTTCCTTAATTTCTCTTTCAGTTTTCTCATTATTAGTGTATAGGAATGCAAGGGATTTCTGTGTGTTGATTTTATATCCTACAACTTTACTATAATCATTGATTAGTTCTAGTAATTTTCTGGTGGAGTCTTCAGGGTTTTCTATGTAAAGGATCATGTCATCTGCAAATAGTGAGAGTTTTACTTCTTCTTTTCCAATTTGGATTCCTTTTATTTCTTTTTCTGCTCTAATTGCTGTGGCTTTACTTCCCTTTTAAATGCCAACATTAAAGATACTTAAGTAGGTGGTTGTTACTGGTTGCTATAAACATTGCTTTAAAACTGCTTCAGACTGAAACATATCATGAGATTCAAAAAAGAAAGAAAAACTTGCTATGGGATTCCTCCAGGATTTATTGTTTCATGCAATGTGGAGGTCTCTGGTAATGATGAATATAAGCCATTGATCCATATTACATATTTTAAAATAATCTGCAGCTCCTGAAGAGAATAGATTTGAGGAGAGGAGAAAACATAATAACCAGTATATATCATATACAAATATATATATATTTAATAAAAATAAATAATAATAAATTAAAAATAAATATATTTATATTATACATTTATTATTTATATGTCTCTCCCTGTCAGAATATAAGTTCCAAGAGGCAGTTTCATTGTGTTATTCACTGATGTGTCCTAAGCATCTATAAGAGTGCCAGATATCTATATGTAATCAATAAATAATTTTTAAATGAATGATATGTCACTAATCAAGAATTATGATTAATATACATCTTGAAACCTGAGATATAAGAAGAAAAGATGATTAGCTTTGGGTAAGTCAGGGTACCAGAGTGCCCTGTGACATCAGAAAATAGTCATTTTTATAATTATGGGAAAATTTTTTGGATTGAATCAATTAGTTTCCATATTTTCTAGTCAGATACAGTATAAGTAGAGTTAACAAATTAGCTTAAGATTTGAGATGAATAAATCTGTACCTCCATCTCACAACTACAGACGTGAGGGGATGAGTATCCTGCATATCTAGATCTTGTCTTCAGCTGACAACTCTATGTAAAGAACAGTCATTGGAGAAAATGCCTGCCAATGATTCCAGCAATCACAGTGACTAAATCCAAAAGATCTTGTCTTCTCTGAAAGGATAACACTGCAGGAAAATACTTCACAGTGATTCTTCCATATCCTAAGGTCAGCTAACAATAGCCTATCAGTTCACTGGCCACCTCTCATTTCTCTTCCTTTTTGCAACTAGTCAACATTCATCTCTAGTAATCTTCCAGGTTCTAAGGAAATAGAAACCACCAAGAATTAGTGTAGAGGATGTGTGTTCATGTGTGCTCAGTTGTGTCTGACTCTTTGCGACCTTGTGGACTGTAGCTGTCCAGGCTCCTCTGTCCATGGGATTTCCCAGGCAAGAATACTGAAATGGGTTGCCATTTCCTCCTCCAGGGCATCTTTGCAATCCAGAGATCAAACCCGAGTTTCCTATGTCTCCTGCATGAAAGATGTCTCTAACATCAATTCCCATCCCAAGGGTGGATGATGTCCAAACCCCTTATAATGTGAGCTTGGTAGTTACTATTCTAAACTCTCAGATACCATGAAAATAAGATTATGTGGTTTGAAGCATGGCTTCACTTAATAGTTAATATTACAATGAAATATTTTGGTTAACACCTTAATAAACTGAACTCCATGAGACCTTAATGGCTTCCCTGGTGACTCAGAAGGCAAAGAGATCATTGCAAGAGATCTGGGTTTGATCCCTGGATCAGGAAGATCCCTTGGCAAAGGAAATGGCTACCCATTCCAGTATTCTTGCCTGGAGAATTCCATGGACAGTGGAGATTGGTGGGCTACAGTACATGGGGTTGCAAAGAGTTGGATGCAACTGAGATTAACACTTTCACTTTCATGAGGCCTTAATGAGGTGAACTGTATCCAGAGACTTTGAACTCTGGTCTTTAGAGCTTTTAAGTACTAAAATAATTTGCATATTGTCTTATCAGCCCATGAAAGTGAAAGTCACTCAGTCATGTCCAACTCTTTGTGACCCTATGGACTGACTATACAGTCCATGGAATTCTCCAGGCCAGAATACTGGAGTGGGTAGCCGTTCCCTTCTCCAGGAGATCTTCCCAAGCCAGGGATCAAACCCAGGTCTCCTGCATTGCAGGTGGATTCTTTACCAGCTGAGCCACAAAGGAAGCCCAAGAATACTGGAGTGAGTAGCCTATCCCTTCTCTAGCAGGTTTTCCCGACCCAGGAATCGAACTGGGGTCTCCTGCATTGCAGGCAGATTCTTTACCTACTGAGCTATCAGGAAAGCCCTCATCAGCCCATATCTGGACAATTTATTGAGTAACAGGATACAATTTTAGATTGCTCTGGAAAATTGTCAACTTAATCCTTGAGGGAATGGCAGTGGGGTTGCTCTCTGTGGCGGTGATCTCCCATTGAGAGGTGTGGACGGTGTCTCTCTTTGGTCATGTGCTCTGTGACTGTTTGATTAATAGAAAACAGCTTAAGTGACACTGTGCCAGGTCCTCACTCCAAAGACTCAAGAAGCTGGTAGCTCCTGTTACCTGTCTTTTGGGCTAGGAGTGACTCTTCACACCCAGCCACCATCCTCTAAGGAAGCCTACAAGTCCCAGAGGAGAGGCCAGGTACACATGTTCTAGCTTACAATCCCAGATGAGGTCCTGGCCAGCAGCCAGCATCAACCCCCAGACTTATGAGTGTAAGAGACTTCAGATAATTCCAGCCCCTAACCACTGAGTCACTCTAACCTTTTAGCCACCAAGCTGGCAGTTCATGAGCTCTGTCCAAACTGCAGATTCATGAGCAACATGAATAACTGTTGTTTTCAATCAGTGACTTTGGGGTAGTTTGTTCCACAGCAATAGATAATCAGAGCACTACTCCAGAATCTTGACGGCTACAAAAATCTCTCTTGGCATAGCTCCCATTTGAGGATATTGGAATTTTGAGTGAGAAAAATTTTTCTCTGTGTCTTTCAGGATACAAACTGAAAGAGGCTGTAAATTTCTTTTTAGATTAATAAATTTCGGGTTTGGTTAATTGAGTCCTTTTGTGAATTAACATGCTTAAGATGGGCTTCCCATTGGGGTGTTTTGTTGTTGTTGTTATTGAGTTATATGAATTGTTTGTGTGTTTTGAAAATTAAGCCCTTGTCAGTCACATCATTTGCAAATATTTTCTCCCAGTCTGTAGGTTCTCTTTTCATTTTATTTATGGTTTTCTTTGCTGTGTAAAAGGTTATAAGTTTAATTAGGTCCAATTTTCTTATTTTGCTTTTATTTCTGATACCTTGGGAGACCTAAGAAAACATTGGTATGATTTATGTCCAAAAATGTTTTGCCTATGTTCTCTTCTAAAAGTTTTGTGGTGTAATATCTTATATTTAACTCTTTAAGCCATTTCTGAGTTTATTTTTGTGCATGGTGTGAGGGCGTGCTCTAACTACATTGATTTACATGCGGCCAACTTTCCCAACACCAAAAAATATGGAACGCTTCACAAGTTTATGAGCCGTCCTTGTGCAGGAGCCATGCCAGTCTTCTCTGTATGGTTCCAGTCTCAGTGCATGTGCTACTGAAGTGAGCGTGGCACTTACTATTTTTAGATGTTTGTAACATTACTTAATTTAAAAACATATGAACTTGTGTCAATTACGTAAATAATTTACATTATATTCTTTTCTAAAATTTTGTTTTCTCTTTTTAAAAAACTCCAAAAACATATTTTAGAAAGTTCAAACAATAGAAAACCATGATTTTAACAGAGGAAAGTCTTCTAATCCACTAACTCCCACCTCCTCCGTGAAATATTTTCTGATTTGTTATTTTTATTCCTACCTGGTACCCAGGAAGACACCTACCAAATTTGTTGTTCACTGTGGGAAAATTCATGAATCATTTTTTGCATCACCCCTTTAATATTCACCAATAAAATAGGCATTACAGATAGTTAGAATAAATCTGAAAAAGTTTATTTCAGAATTACATACTTTATAATCCATAAAATTAAGTGTCATCTCTGAAGGTGGAATTGAATCTTATCTCTTTGCTAATGTACAAGTCAACAGAATTATTTTTTTCAGATTTGTTTTGCAGTAAGCTTGAGAATATTTTAAAATATAAATTATGTCTTCATATTCATCTTAAATTGTCTAAAGAATTTATTTCAAAGAAATGAGCACAGTCATTTTACATGATAAAATATGGCCTCAAAAATTTAAGCAAATCTTCACAATATGTAAATAAAAAGTAGAAATGGCAAGAACCCAAGCCTCATTACTCTTCCAAGACTGCATTGCTGAGCTGACAGCAATTAAGTAAAAGTTATCATTGGAGAACTCAGGTAACTGCAGTGTAAATAACATTGCTCCCATTCTGTCTGTTGTAATTAAATGCTGCTTGTTACTCACAGGGTAAAACCTGTGCCCTATTGAACTTTTTTCCCAAAGAGATAAGAGACTATTGAAGGATCACCCAAATTCATGTTTTGTCACAAATAACTTCTGTTGTAATTTAACTCATAAACTTATACTTCAGGTTTTCCCATAGGTAATGTAAAAAAGAAAAAAAATTACTAGAATGACATTTTTATCACAACTAAAACTTGATGTGATTACTATAATCTTATCAGCTCTTAGGGCATCTCTTAAAGGAACAGGGGCCTTATTCTTAGTTAAGAGTGTGTGCTATCTTGCAGGAGAAAACACTGGACCATGGCGTATTGTACTTGTTCAGTTAGGTAACTTTTATCAAGTACCTATTATATGAAAGACACTGTTACAGGCACTGAGGGTATAGCATGGGACAAACTGGATCTAGCCTCAGCTCTCATGGAACTTATATCCCAATGAAGGGAAGAGAGTAGACACACAAATCAACAAACAAGATAATCATAGATAGTCTTGTAATTATGGATACGAATAAATATGGATAGTCAGAAAATAGGGAAATGACAAAGGGAGGGGAAGACTTGGATGTGGGTAGATTGGGGAAGACCTCTCTGAAAGCCCAGTGTTTTAAAGGAGAGTAAACTCCAGCCGCAAAAGAGTAGCAGGGTACATACAGGCAGAGATAATCCAGAACTTATATTGGACACACAAATGTTCCATCATCACCACAGAGTCCACATCTTTAAATTTGAATGAACTGTTTTCTCTCTGTTTTCCAGAAGCTAGTTTTCTTTGCCAACTATCTCATTTTCTGTCAGCAAACTTTTAATTTACTTATAGAAGAACAGAAATCATTCGTCAACATACCAATGGCAGCCAAGCTGCCCTGGTTTGCTGGTTATCTCAGGGTAAATCTGGTTACTGAGAATTAATTTTCCCTGGTAAAAAAGCATAAAGGAACTACAGAGAAAACTGTTGACAGGACAGACTTTCTGGCTACTGTTACAGAAGGAACTGATCAGATTGGGACTCAAGAAAGATAATCTAAATCAGAGACAGAATTAGGATGTCCAAGAAGATTAACTGTATTATTAACAAATAAAGCATGTTAGAATAATCTTAGATCCATTTGTATTAGGTCTATGTTGTCATATGTATTTTTAGTTATATTTACATGTATTATATGAAATTCAGTTCATTTCAATTCAGTAGAACAGTCGTGTGTGACTCTTTGCGACTCCATGGACTGAAGCACACCAGGCTTCCCTGTTCATCATCAGCTCCCAGAGCTTGCCCTATCTAATGTCCATCAAGTCAGTGATGCCATCCAACCATCTCATCCTCTGTCATCCCCTTCTCCTCCCACCTTCAATCTTTCCCAGCATCAGGGTCTTTTCAAATGAGTCAGTTCTTTGCATCAGGTGGCCAAAGTATTGGAGCTTCAGCTTCAGCATCAGTCCTTCCAATGAATATTCTGGACTGATTTCCATTAGGATGGACTGGTTGGATCTCCTTGTGTCCAAGGGAATCTCAAGAGTCTTCTCCAACACCACAGTTCAAAAGCATCAGTTCTTTGGTGCTCTGCTTTGTTTACGGCCCAACTCTCACATCTATATATGACCACTGGAAAAACCATAGCTTTGACTAGACAGACCTTTGTTGGAAAAATAATGTCTCTGCTTTTTAATATGCTGTCTAGGTTGGTCATAGCTTTTCTTCCAAGGAGCAAGCCTCTTTTAATTTCATGGCTGAAGTCACCATCTGCAGTGATTTTGGATCTCCCGAAAATAAAGTCTGTCACTGTTTCCATTGTTTCCCCATCTATTTGTCATGAAGTGATGTGACCAGATGCTGTGATCTTAGTTTTCTGAATGTTGAGTTTTAAGCCAGCTTTTTCACTCTCCTCTTTCACTTTCATCAAGAGACTCTTCAGTTCTTCACTTTCTGCCGTAAGATTGGTGTCATCTGCCTATCTGAGGTTATTGATATTTTTCCCGGTAATTTTGATTCCAGCTTGTGCTTCATCCAGCCCAGCATTTCACATGATGTACTCTGTATATAAGTTAAATATTCAGGGTAACAATATACAGCTTTGATGTACTCCTTTTCCAAACTGAAACCAGCCTGTTTTGCCATGTCCAGTTCTAACTGGTGTTTCTTGACCTGCATATGGATTTCTCAAGAGGCAGGTAAGGTGGTCTGATAATCCTATCACTTGAAGAATTTTCCACAGTTTAAGGCTTTGGTGTAGTGGATAAAGCAGAAATAGACACTTTTCTGGAAATCTCTTGCTTTTTTGATTATCCAACGGATGCTGGCAATTTGATCTCTAGTTCTTCTGCCTTTTCTAACTCCAGCTTTAACATCTGGAATTTCTCGGTTCACGTATATTGAAGCCTGGCTTAGAGAATTTTGAGAATTACTTTGCTAGCATGTGAGATGAGTGCAATTGTGCGGTAGTTTGAACATTCTTTGGCATTGCCTTTCTTTGGGATTGGAATGAAAACTGACCTTTTCCGGTTCTGTGGCCACTGTTGAGTTTTCCAAATTTGCTGACATACTGATTGCAGCACTTTCACAGCATCATCTTTTAGGACTTGAAATAGTTCAACTAGAATTCCATCACTTTGTTTGTAGTGATGTAGCTTTGTTTGTAGTGATGCTTCCTAAGGCCCATTTGAGTTCCCATCCCAGGATGTCTGGCTCTAGGTGAGTGATCACACCATTGTGGTAATCTGGGTTGTGAAAATATTTTTTGTATAGTTCTTCTGTGTATTCTTGCCACCTCTTCTTAATAACTTTTGCTTCTGTTAGGTCCCTTTATTGTCCTCATCTTTGCATGAATTGTTCCCTTGGTATCTCTAATTTTTTTGAAGAGATCTCTAGTCTTTTTTATTCTATTGTTTTCCTCTATTTCTTTGCATTGATCCCTGAGGAAGGATTTCTTATCTCTCCTTGCTATTCTTTGGAACTCTGCATTCAGATGGATATATCTTTCCTTTTCTCCTTTGCCTTTTAGTTTTTCTTCTTTTCTTGGCTATTTGTAAGGCCTCCTCAGACAATCACTTTGTCTTTTTTTATTTGTTTTTCTTGGGAATGATCTCGATCACCACCTCCTGTACAATGTCATGACATTCTTCAGGCACTCTGTCCATCAGATCTAATCCCTTGAATATGTTACTTTCACTGTATAATTGTAAGGGATTTGATTTAGGCCATACCTGAATGGTCTAGTGGTTTTCCCTACTTTCTTCAATTTAAGTCTGAATTTGGCAATAAGGAATTCATGATCTGAGCCATAGTTAGCTCCCAGTCTTTTTTTACTGACTGTATAGAGCTTCTCCATCTTCGGCTGCAAAGAATATAGTCAATCTGATTTCAGTATTGACTATCTGGTGATGTCCATGTGTAGAGTCTTCTCTCATGTTGTTGGAAGAGGATGTTTGCTCTGATGAGTGCATTCTCTTGGCAAAATTCTGTTAGCCTTTGACCTGCTTTGTTTTATACTCCAAGGTCAAATTTTCCTGTTACTACAGGTAGCTCTTGACTTCCTACTTTTGCATTCCAGTCCCCTATAATGAAGAAGACATCTTTTTTGAGTGTTCATTCTAGAAGGTCGTGTAGGTCTTCATAAAACCATTTAACTTCAGCTTCTTCAGCATTACTGGTCGGGGCATAGACTTGGATTACTGTGATATTGAATGGTTTGCCTTGGAAATGAACAGAGATCATTCTGTAATTTTTGAGATTTGGACTCTTTTGTTGACTATGATGGCTACTCCATTTCTTCTAAGGGATCCTTGCCCAAGTAGTATATATAATGGTCATCTTAAGTAATTTCACCCATTGCAGTGTATTTTAGGTTACTGATTCCTACAATGTCAGTGTTCACTCTTGTCATGTCCTGCTTGACCACTTCCAATTAATTTGATTTATGGACCTAACATTCCAGGTTCCTATGCAATATTGTTCTTTATAGCATCAGACTTTACTTCCATTACCAGTCACATCCACACCTGGGTGTTGTTTTTGTTTTAGCTCCATCTCTTCATTCTTTCTGGCGTTATTTCTCCACTGATCCCCAGTAGCATATTGGGGACCTACTGACCTGGGGAGTTCATCTTTCAGTTTCCTCTTTTTGCCTTTTCATACTGTTCATGGTATTCTCAAGGCAAGAATACTGAAGTGGTTTGCCATGCCCTTCTTCAATGGACCACGTTTTGTCAGAAGAACCCTCCACCGTAACCTGTCCATCTTGGTTGGCCTTACACGGCATGGCTCATAGTTTCATTGAATTAGACAAAGCTGTGGTCCATTTGACCAGTTTGATTATTTTTCTGTGATTTGGTTTTCATTCTGTCTGCCTTCTGATGGATACAGATAAGGGGGTTATGGAAGCTCCCTGATGGGAGAAATTAGTGAAATTAGTAATTGTTAAATTAATATACAAAAGAAATTGTCCATTCAGGAAACTGTATGCAAGCCACAACAAACTGGAAAATTCTTAAAGAGATGGGAATACCAGACCACCTTACCTGCCTCCTGAGAAATCTGTATGCAGGTCAAGAAGCAACAGTTAAAACTGTACAGTGAACAATAGACTGTTCCAATGCAGGAAAGGAGTACGTCAAGGCTCTATATTACCACCCTGTTTATTTAACTTATGTGCAGAATACTCATGTGAAATGCTGGACTGGATGAAGCACAAGCTGGAATCAAGACTGCCAGGAGAAATATCAATAACCTCAGATAGGCAGATGACACCACCCTTATGGCAGAAAGCAAAGAAGAACTAAAAAGCGTCTTGATGAAAGTGAAAGAAGAGAGTGGAAAAGCTGGCTTAAAACCCAACATTCAGAAACCTAAGATCACGGCATCTGGTCCCATCACTTCATGACAAATAGATGGGGAAACAATGGAAACAGAAACTATATTTTGGGGCTCCAAAATCACTGCAGATGGTGACTTCAGCCATGAAATTAAAAGAGGCTTGCTCCTTGGAAGAAAAGCTATGACAAACCTAGAGAGCATATTCAAAAGCAGAGACATTATTTTTCCAACAAAGGTCTGTCTAGTCAAAGCTATAGCTTTTCCAGTAGCCCCGTATGGACGTGAGAGTTCAACCATAAAGAAAGCAGAGAGAGCACTGAAGAATTGATGCTTTTGAACTGAGGTGTTGGAGAAGACTCTTGAGAGCTCCTTGGACTGCAAGGAGATCCAACCAGTCAATCCTAGTGGAAATCAGTTCTGAATATTCACTGGAAAGACTGATGCTGAAGCTAAAGCTCCAATACTTTGGCTACCTTATGCGAAGAACTGACTTATTTGAAAAGACCCTGATGCTGGGAAAGATTGAAGGTGGGAGGAGAAGGGGATGACAGAGGATGAGATGGTTGGATGGCATCACTGACTCAATGGACATGAGATTGAGCAAGCTCCAGAAGCTGGTGATGAACAGGGAAGCCTGGTGTGCTGCAGTCCACGGTGTCACAAAAAGTCAGACACAACTGAGCAACTGAAATGAACTGAACTGATGTAGTTCATACATGGTCTTAATTTAGGGTTTTTTTTTTTCTCTTTTTTTGCCTTTTTAAAAATGTTTTCCTTTATTTCATGTAAAGTATAAGTCATATCTTAAAGCTTGATGATAAAAAATTTAATTTAAAAAATTTCAGATGGACTTGGTATTTGTTGTGAGTCCAACATTCTGTAGATTCCAACATCTGTGTTGTTAAATTTGACCATCTGCCTAAGTTATGAAATTCTGAAGTAATCAGTGTGATTTCTGAGGAATATTAAAAAAATCTCATTCTTCATAAATCATACATCTAATGATTTTAATACCTGTTGTTAATTCTTGCCTGACCCAGTATTTTCATGAGTTTGTTAAGATTTTGTTTCTAACATATTTTTCCTTCTACATATATTGTTTGCCCTTATTTTTTTCTTCTTTTTTTTTACAAATAATATTTTTCATCATCTCTCTCTAGAATTACAAAGCAGCATCATTTCTTCTAGGAAACCTTCCTGGACCATGAGGTTGGGTTAAGTGTCTCATATCGGAGCTCTCTCAGCCCTCTGCACAAAGCCCTTCCCTAATCCCTTATCAGAACATATCACTTCAAAGGCACGGCAGAGTATTATTATCCTTATGCCTGGTAGGAGCCTAGTACATGATAACTTTAAACAAACTACTTTCAGTCAGCTAGCAATACAATGTCTATTTTTATGTCTGAAGAGAATGTGTGTTCACTCAGAATTCCTAGTGAAAAACTTAGGAGAATTCTTCTAAAACCAGTGAGCAGGGAAGGCTGATCTTAAGTATGGCTCAAATTTCAGAAGCCAGGAATAAAAGATTGATGAGTTTTACACTACACACACACTCACACACACACACACACACACACACACACACACACACAGACTAATTTTTACAGTACAATAGAACCTCATAAGCAAAAGGAAAATAAATGTTAAGACCCTGGGGAAAATATTTGCATCTCACACTGCAGACAAAAAAATGAATTTCTTTAGTTAATGAAACAGTCTTAGAAGTTGAAAAGAGAAAGGTCAATGAATACAATAGAGAATAGGCAAAAGACATGCACAGTTCACAGAACACAGTTCACAGAATTTTATGAAAAGATCTTCAAAAAAGAGCACTTACAGATAAAAAGACAAATATGAAATTCACACTGCAATGTCATTTCTTACCTATCAGATTGGCAATAACCCAGAAATCTGAGCACATACTCTGTTGTCAAGTTGCTAGAGAAAATTGCTTTCATATGTATTTCCTGGTAGATAGGAAAAATGGTACATTGTCTATAGCAGGAAAAGTGGCTGTATTTACTAGATCTGAAGATGTATCTACCTTTGACTCAATCATCTCACTTCTGGGAGTTTATTTAATAAATATACCTATACACATGTGGAACCAGTTACATAAATTACAGCATGTCCACACAGTGGACTATTATGTAGCCACAAGACAGAATGATGAAGACCCCTAGTGACTGATACAGGATGATCTTCAGGATAAACTGCTAATGAAAAGAGTATGGTATGAGTGTAAAGAGAGTAAGGGGAAATGACTATATATATTCATATTTTCTTGTGTTAAATACTCGTGGAATAACAAACAAGAAGCTAACAGAATCATTACCTAGAATGAGTAGAGGAAAGAATGAGAAAAAAAGGCAGGGGTAGAGGCTGACTTCTCATTTTGTACTTTATTGTTTTGATTTGTGAATTCATGTAAATACAACTATTAAAAATTGCTTGTTAAGAAACCTGCTTTTTCAAAAGGAACAAGCCTATGAATATTAGCTTTGTGTATACACCTTATATTTATTTTTATTCAGATAAGATTACAGGCTATGGTTTTTCCAGTGGTCATGTATGGATGTGAGAGTTGGACTGTGAAGAAAGCTGAGCGCTGAAGAATTGATGCTTTTGAACTGTGGTGTTGGAGAAGACTCTTGAGAGTCCCTTGGACTGCAAAGAGAACCAACCAGTCCATCCTAAAAGAGATCAGTCCTGGGTGTTCATTGGAAGGACTGATGCTGAAGCTGAAACTCCAATACTTTGGCCACCTCGTGCGAAGAGTTGACTCATTGGAAAAGCCCCTGATGCTGGGAAAGATTGAGGGCAGGAGGAGAAGGGGATGACAGAGGACGAGATGGCTTGATGGCATCACCAACTCAATGGACATGAGTTTGGGTAAGCTCCGGAAGTTGGTGATGGACAGGGAGGCCTGGTGTGCTGCAATTCATGGGGTCGCAAAGAGTCGGACACGACTGAGCGACTGAACTGAACTGAACTGAACAGTTATATATGCAGAAATAAATGTCACAATATATGAGTATGCAAAGAAGAGAGTTTGATATAGTGGATAAAACACAATTTTAGAACCAGAGAGAACAAGATTTTCAAATTATAACTCTATTATATAATTAAGGATTTGATTTTGGTTTCTTTCATTATTTTCTTCTTTAAAGTGAGGTTAATAACTTCAGCCTTCTAAAGTTCTGCTAAGGGTCAGTTGGAAGAAGGGGTATAAAAGTTTTAGTACTTCATGAAGCTCACCAGACACACAGCTAACAATGCAAAGTCTGGAATGTGACCAACCTGTCTGCTATCTAGAAGCTCTCTTTCTTGCAAACACTCACATAGTGTGACAATTCTGAATCAAGAATAATTCTCTTCTGGTTATCCTGACCACCCGTTGGAAATTTAGCTGAGATCTTACTTCCTCCATGAAGATATCTTTTCTAGAGAGTCTGTATAGTATGATTAGTACTACAAACTTTATGTTTCATATTTTGTACATTCATTTTTTGTCTCATAAGAATCCTAGATTTTTAAAATTCTTTCCTGAATTTTAAAACAAGTCTTCCCTGGTGGCTCAGATGATACACAATCTTCTTGCAATGCAGGAGACCTGGGTGTGATCCCTGGATTGGGAAGATCCCCTTCATTAGGAAATGGTAACCCACTCCAGTATTCTTGCCTGGAAAATTCCATAGACAGAGGAACCTGCCGGACTACAGTCTATGGGGTTACAAGGAGTCTGGCACGACTGAGTGACTAACATACATAGCACACAATAAATGCTCAATAAAATTTGGGGGGGGGTCTATTTTTGTTTCTATTTGTGACAGAAAGACTGAATATTAAGTAACAAAGCCTAACTTAAGTCTTGAATACCAGTTGTTTTAGTTTTTTAATTGGTTTCCCAGGTAACTCAGTGGTAAAGAATCCACCTGCCAAGCAGAAGATGCAGGAGACACAGGTTCAATTCTTGGGTCAGGAAGATCCCCTGGAGGAGGAAATGGCAAACCACTCCAGTATTCTTGCTTGGAAAAATTCCATGGATAGAGGAACCTGGCAGGCTACAGTCCATGTGGTCGCAAAGAGTCAAACTCAACTGAATTCCCGAGCACTCACAACCTTTAATCAATGCCCTTTTGCAATCTGCTATATGCATTTCTCTATAAATCTAATATTTCCAGTCATTAAGATTATTTTTAATGGAAAAGTAATGTGCTCAGGAATAAAAAAGATAATAATAATAAAATAATAACAATAGTGAAAATAAAAAATGCATATGTTTAGGGGATGTCCTGACAGTTCAGTGGTTAGAACGCTGTGCTTTCACCATGCAGGTAGCAGGTTTGATTCCAGGCTGGGGAACTAAGATCCTGCAAGCCACATGGTGTGGCCAAAATTTTTAAGAAAAAGGAAATGAAAATGCTTATATTTGGAAAACAATATCATTTGAATATTTTCCATTCTGGTGTTTTATAATATTATTATGTCAGGTTATATCACTGTCAAAATTGTCATTTAGTTATAAATATGGCAACCTACTCCAGTGTTCTTTCCTAGAGAATCCCATGGACAGAAGGAGACTTGCAGGCTATAGTCAATAGGGTCACAAAGAGCAGGAAATTACTAAGAAGCAACAGCACACACACACACACACACACGACCATCTTTCATAATTTTTCACTTGGCCACTTTCTTAAGCAATTATTTTTGCTTGTATTATTTTTCAATAGACTATTTTTTACAGTAGTTTTAGGTTCACAGAAAAAATGGAGTGGATAAACAGACTTCCCTCATAACCCCTACCCCAACACAATGTACATAGACTTCCCTGTACAAACACCTGCCCGCCTCCCCTCAAAATTGGTTCATTTGTTACAATTGATGAGCCTACATCAGCATGTTGTAGGCATACAAAGACATAGTTTACGTTAGTATTCACTCTTGGTTTTGTACATTTTGTGAATTTGGACAAATCAAAATGACATGTATCTATCTTTATAGTACAGTATAGAGTATTTACATTGACCTAAAAATTCTCTCAGAGAAGGCAATGGCACCCCACTCCAGTACTCTTGCCTGGAAAATCCCATGGATGGAGGAGCCTGGTGGGCTGCCGTCCATAGGGTCGCTAAGAGTCAGACACGACTGAGCGACTTCACTTTCACTTTTTACTTTCATGCATTGGAGAAGGAAATGGCAACCCACTCCAGTGTTCTTGCCTGGAGAATCCCAGGGACGGGGGAACCTGGTGGGCTGCCGTCTGTGGGGTTGCAGAGAATCGGACACGACTGAAGTGACTTAGCAGCAGCAGCAAAAATTCTCTGTGCTCCTGTTATTCATTCTTTCCTCTGTCCTAATCCCTGAAAATCTCTGATATTTTTATTGTCTCCATGGTTTTGCCTTTTGTAGAATGTCGTATGGTTGGAATCACATGCTGTGTAGACTTCAGATTGATTTCTTCCCATTAGTAACATGCATTTAAGGAATCACATGCTGTGTAGACTTTTCAGATTGACTTCTTCCTCTTAGTAACATGTGTTTAAGCCATGCACGTCTTTTCATGGCTTGATAGCTCTTTTCTTCTTAGCACTGAATAATATTTCATTGTCTGAGTGGACCGCATTTACTCATTCAGAAGAACATTTTGGTTGCTTCCAAGCTTTGGCAATTCTGAATAAAAATTGCTGTAGATATCTGCATGCAGGTTTTTGTATGGACATTTGAGTTGTATCAAGTTATTAAGAATGTGTTTAATTTGTAAGAAACCACCAAACTGCCTTCAGAGTAGCTTTATCATTTTGCATTTTGTTGTTTTTTCATTCTCTTAACATTTTCTTTCATAAAGCAGAAATGTTTAATTTTAATGAAGTCCAGCTTCTTTTTTTTCATGGATTGTGCTTTTGGTGTTCTATCCAAAAAGTCATTGCCAAATCCAACATCATCTAGATTTTCTCCTAATTTTATAGTTTTGCATTTCCCTGGTGGCTCAATGGTAAAGAATCCATCTACCAATGCAGGAGATGCAGAAGATGTGGGTTTGATCCCTGGGTCGGGAAGATTCCTGGAGAAGGAAATGGCAACAGGCTTCAGTGTTCTTGCCTGGAAAATACCATAGACAGAGGAGCCTGGCAGACTACAGTCCATGGGGTCACAAAAGAGTTGGACATGACTTAGTGACTAAAGAACAACAACATTTTACATTAAATTCATGATCTACTTTGAGTAAATTTTGTGAAGGGTGTTATACCTGTGTCTAGATTCTCTTTTTTTTTTTTTTTTTAACCTTTTCCTGCATACAGATGTCTAGCGATTCCAGCATTATTTGTTGAAAACCCTGTCTCTGCTTCATTGCCTTGCCTTTGCTTCTTTGTCAAAGATCAGTTGAGTAGGGGTCTGTGCCTAGACTATCTGTTTTGTTCCACTGCTTGATTAGTCTATTCACATTGATTTGCCAGTACCACACTCTCTTGATTGCTGCATTTGATTACTCTTCAGCATGCATTTATTATGTTTTATCATTTGTCATTCTAATTTATATGAAGAAATGTTAATACTTAGCCATCCTGATAAAAAGAGCATATTAGCAAGACTAAGTCTGAGGGGTGACTACTTCTATGTAGCTTTCAGTCTCATTGCTCCATATTTCCTGATTGATATTTGAATGCTATTATAACATTTTTCTTCTCTTCTTGGTAATGTTGAGGTTTTGTTTTTGTTATTTCTTTTTTTAAAAAATGTTTATTTATTAATTTACTTGGATGCTTCATTAAGTCTTCATTGCGGCATGTAGAATATTCTGTCACGTGGAATCTTTCATTGAGGCACATGTTCTCTAGTTGTGGTGGGCAGGCTCAGTATTTGTAGCATACAGGCTTACTTGGTCCATGGCATGTGGGATCTTAGTTCCTTGACCAAGGGTTAAACCTGCGCCCCCTGTACTGCAAAGCAGATTCTTAACCACTGGGCCACCAGGAAATTCCATTTTGGTTGTTTCTGATAGCATAAAATTATATTGAAAAAAACACTTAAGAAAGAATTTAAAATATAAAACTAATACCAGTTAGTATAAAACTAATTATTTATTTTTGTTTGATTGATGGAACCCAGTTAATTTCATTTCAGGGTGAAGATTGACAAAGGACCACAGGCTTAAAGTCACACCTCAAAACTCCTTTATTTTTTTCTTTTTAATAACATACTTTCATACTGCATATGTCCAAATACCTTGTTTTTCAACATGGAGAACTGACAATATCTAGTTTGTCTTTTATATTCGAAGCTAGGTTTTTTTTTTTTTTAATGAAATAACTTCAAGATAATTTAGTCTGTTAATAAACATATTTAGTAAGTATTTACCATATTCAGGATTCTGTGCTAAACTTTGCCCTATATAATTTTGATTATATTTCATAGCAACATAATACCTAATGAGATAGGTGCTATTATTATCTCCATTTTAGAGATGAGGCATTTAATTTGCAGAGAGGTTAGAAAGCTTGTTAGAAAGAGGTTAGAAAGACTTCTCACATTTATACATTGGTGGTACAGTGGTGAGCATAGCTGCCTTCCAAGCTCTCTTGCATGTATCAACTGATGGAGCAGGCCTAGTCAGGCTGGCTATGGGGCCTGTAATCCGCTCACCTAACAACCCTGACTAGGGTTGCACATATTTTGTCTCCATTAGACTGTATGGTATCTTTAGCTTATGAACTTTCTTATTTCTGAATTTGGTACTTTACAGTGTTCGTTTTTCTGTGAGCCAAAGTAGAAAGTATAATCAACTCAACGTAAAATCACTGGGACCAGTTAGGTAACTGCAGATATAGTATTTTGGGCCTCTCCAATGGCTCAGGAGTAAAGAATCTACCTACAGTATAGGAGATGCTGGAGACATGAGTTCTATCCCTGGGTCAGGGAGATCCCTTGGAGGAGGAAATAGTTACCTACTCCAGTGGTTCCTGGACAATCCCATGGACAGAGGAGCCTAGTGGGCTACAGTCCATGAGGTGGCAGAGTCAGACATAACTAAGCAGGCATGCACGCACATATAGTATTTTCATCCACATTATTTTTTGCACATGGTATAGTTACTGTAATAACAGTGAAATGATTATATTTCACTTAAATTATTAAATTATTCACTATTGAATGAATTACTATTCTGTCGGTTATAAAATTACTGTTTTCTTTTTTTCAAATAGATTTTATGCAAAGGATTGATAAAAGTAAAATGGGAAAGATTTCTATGTAGAATTAGAATATAAACTTTGGCATGAACTGATTTTACTGAAGTAAAATGGAATCTGTCCCTTTCCTTTCCCCCATGTCAAACAATATTTCTAGGAGCAATTTGAATTTAAATATTGCTTAATGTGTACGTATTGTAAAATTTTCAGGAATTTGGAACTAAAAAATTCTAAGTTTAAATAATTGTTTTATTAACATATTATAAAAAAGAAGTTTGGGTAGAGAATAGAAAAATAAGCAATCATGACCTTTGTTGATAGTTAATACTCTTCCAGAAATAATTCTTATATTAATAAATTAACGAATTGCAAGTTATGCTAGACTTTATATACATTATATCTGCTCTACTCTAGACACATTTTAGTGCAGGAGATACTATGGTTTTCAAGACAGGTAATGTCCCTGCTTTTATGGAACTTATTTTCTGTTTGAAGTAGGGGTATGGGGATGTCTGGTATTTATTAATAAACAAATATATAAATATTATTGACTGAATTGGGTTCCCCTAAAATTCATATGTTAAAGTCTTAACCCCCAGTAACTCATCATGTGACTATATTTGGAGATAGAGTTTTTAAAGGTATGATTAAGTTAAAGTGAATTCACAAGGTTGGGCCCTAACCCAATCTGACTGATATCCTTACAAGAAGGAAAGAGTGGGACACAGGTGAATACAGAAGGAAAAACATGTGAGAATGTAACCATATACAAACCAAGAAGAGAGACCTCAGAAAAAACTAATCCTACTCATACCTTCACCTCCAACTTCTGCAAAACTGTGAGGAAACAACTTATTTTTAAGCTGTTCAGTCTATGGTACTTTGTTATGGCAGCCCTAGCAATCTAACATACTAAGCAAGTACTGTAAGATCAAATGGAATCTGATAGGCTAGAGAGTGATGGAGGAGTTACCTTAGATTGGATACCCAGAGAATGTTTCTCTAGGGAGGAGATATTTAAACCAAGAAACCAGTAATAGGAAGGAGTCAGTCATATGGTGCTTGGAGAAGAGAGCATCTAGCAAAGGGGATAAACAGAGCAAGTTTCTATGGGTCAAAGAAACATAAGAAAGCAGATATGAATTAGATCTAATAGAAAATGATAGAAAATGAGGTTGGATTCCTAAACCAACCTCAGATGATGTAAGACTTAGATAGCAGTAAGAGGAGTTTGGTTTGATTTTAAGTGCAATGGATGGTCATGGGAGAGTGTGATTCATAGGAATGATATTACTGGATACTCATTTTAAAAAGATAATCTGGTTGTAGGACTTCGCTGGTGGCCCAGTACTAATAGTTATGACTCTGTGTGCTTCTGTGCTCCCAGTGCAGGGGGTTATAATCCCTGATCAAGGAACTGGATCCCTCATGCCGCAGTGAATATCCCTGGTGCCACAACTAAAAGCCAGTGCTGCCAAATAAATAAATAAATGTTAAATAAAAGATAACATTGGTTGCTAGGTGAAGGATAGATTTAGGGATCAAGAGCGAATGAAAGGAAGCCAGTTAGATGGCTATCCTAGTTGTCTAGGCAAGAGATTGGGTAGTTTGTGCTGGTTGGTTGTTGTTGTACAGATGGACAGGACTAGTTAGATCTGGTGTGCGTTTCTAGTCAGAGGCCACAGTTCTACTGCCAGCCTGTAATTGTGAGTGGAAGAGAAGGATCAGTAAGTTTTGGGTTAAGTAACTTGGTGGTGAGCTTGGGAAGGATCAAGACAGAGTAAATTTGGAGGGAAAATCAAGAATTTTACTTTGGCTGTGTTATTTTTTGGAGATCTCAATTTGGCACCTGGAAATATGGGTCTGAACTTCCTGAGTGTGTCAGGGCTGGTCATACACAGTTGGAAGTCACTGGTATAGATATGGTATTTATAACCCAGAGACTGAAAGCACTCACCCAGAAAGAGTGCACAATAGAGAAGAAAAAATGTCATTTCTCACCAAGAGGTAGTCATCTAGAATGGTCACTGTGGACAGAACTCGGGGTAGGCTTTAATATATTTTTCAAAATAGATGGTACATTTAGGGCTTCTGTGTACAACATGTCTGACCTAGGTAGAAGGACATCTTCTCCATTGGGATCTACTCCCAGATCCTCATTGAGACGTAGCAAAACATCCATTTAACAAATCAACTTAGAGTACTTATTTCTTCATATATATTTTTATTCCAAATTGTCTCAGTACACTCAGAACTCTCTTCTTAATGCTTTCCTGCTGCTTACCGTGTCCATCCCTCACATGAAATTTCAAGAGATCTGTAAGGAAAATGGAAGTCAGACCCAGTAAGTTAAAGTACATCCTGCCTCATTTTAATATTATCCATCCCAGTCCTGTTTCCTCCATTTTGGAGGAGGATAAACAGGGGCTGAAAGAAAATTTGGAGTTAGTTATAATGATCCATTGAATTGAAGACAGAAAATAATGGTCTGTGACTCACATTAGCCCTCTGAAGTTGTCAGAAAATCAAATGAAATTCAAAATGTGGTTTTGACACTAGAAGTGACCTAAGCAAAAGATATTTTTATGACTACAAATTCAACAACTTCATTTGTTCATTTATTCATTCACTCATTCAAAATTTAAGAACCAGATATGTTTTAGGTACACTTTACCACCCAAGGTGATATGGGAACATGACAAAGCCTCAGTCAATCAGATGCTTCTGTCTGAAGCAAATGAAGCTGGTGGCTTCCTATTGAAATGGCTTCTGCAAAAAGACAGTTATTTTGCTTGTTCTTTATGATTCTCTGTTACTATCCTAACTTTTATTCAGTTCCCAAGTCTTTGTCTCCAACTTACCATTGATTGCACGAACTTTTGCTAAACTTCTTATAAAAATATTTTCTGTTTAAGAGACCAAACAAGTGTTCTGGTTGCTATAGGTTTCATAACTGGAAAACTTCAAAGGATTATATCAGACACTCAAAGACTAACTGTATATGTACTTCAAATGGTTACCATTTACGTCTCACATGCATTGTATAATGGATAGTTTTCTGCATGAAACCCTTTAATGACTCAAGAATAGGTGGGAGACAAGTGCTGCTTAATGTCCAATTATTTCTTGAAAGTGAAAGTCACTCAGTCATATCTCTCTGCGACCCTGTGAACATAGTCCATGGAATTCTCCAGGCCAGAATACTGGAGTGGGTAGCCTTTCCCCTCTCCAGGGGATCTTCCCAACCAAGGGATTGAACCCAGGTCTCCTGCATTGCAGGGAAAGTCCTACCAGCTGAGCCACAAGGGAAGCCCTTGGGGAAGGGAATTATTTCTTAGGGTAGCTCTATTTTACTGAATCTTAAAACAGCAAATGATTTCTTGCTGTCTATCTTGCCGAAGTTGAAGAATGGAAATTTGGGCTGAGGGATAGGGATAAGTAGAACTAATTTCTAGGTCAAGCAAAGTAAATTAGATGCAATGTCTAAGCACTATTTTAGAAACTCTCCCTGGAACCTTTACGGAGCTAATTGCCAAAGAGAATAAAACATCGAATTGGTCCAATCATTTCCAATCTGGTGACCAAGAAATGAAAACACTTGGGGGAGTCTACTTACAAGCTCAGGATATTTCTAGTTCTCTTTCTCTGTCAGATCTTCAGGGTAGACTTTGGGCTTTAAAAGCCAGAAGCGATAGCAAGTCATCTAAAGTGTGCAGAAATGGAAGCATGATGAAGCATGAGCACCCGGTTTTCTTGTTAGCCTTCTGGGTGGAAAAGATAAAGAAAACCAGTAAAAAGATGACAGTATCTTTTTTCCGGCAGCCCTGGGCACCTTAGTTCTTTACTCTTAAGAGAAATGCTACCAGAAGGCATTTACTTAAGAGGGGGAAGAAATGTTCTTTGTAACTTGCACTGAAAGTTACAAATAAACTTGACCTGCATGTTAGAAATGTCTCACAATTGTACACATTTAGACCCATAAAAGCCATACATTTATGTATCGTTTTTTATATCTACAGTCAAATCTGAAATATAAAGCAACTCTCCAAGGTTTCAGTAAAGTTAATATTATCTCCATAGGTAGAAATTTATAGAAAGAGGGACTTCTCTGGTGGTCCAGTGGTTAAGGCTCTGCACTTTCAATGCAGGGTCTGTGGGTTTGATCTCTGGTTGGTGAGTTAAGATTCCACATGCCTTGTGGCCAATAAAATAAATAAAAGGAATTCATGAGCATATATTAAAAAAGGGAAAATTATAGGAAGAATGATTTGGTAAAATTGTATCGTATCCTTGCTGGACTGCCACTATTTGTGTGTTTTCAAAAAAACAACAACAAAAAAAGTATTAAACAAAAAAGTATTAAATTGTTTTTTTAAGGGAGAAATTATTTTAAAAATTATTAACTGCAATTTTAAAATGGATTTGTATATTATTATATTGAATTATGTATTATAGATTAGTATGTATCAATTAAATAATCAATGGACTTTAAGTACTTCACACTGTGATAATTCTGTATTTCCCAAGAGAAGGATATATGGAGTGCTAAATTTTAAAGAAAGCTTAGCGAAGTAATGCTACCAAATTTTGGAATAGTAATAAATAATATCAGCTAGATTTTATTGAATCTTTAATATTAATTAGTTGGGAAGATTCCCTGGAGGAAGGCATGGCAACCCATTCCAGTATTCTTGCCTGGAGAATTCCATAGACAGAGGAGCCTAGTGGGCTACAGTCCATGGGGTCACAAAGAGTGGGACACCCTTGAGCCACAAACATATTTAATCCCTAAAACAATGTAGGAGACTGGTACTATGATTCCCATTATGTAGTTGAGATAACCAAATTCCAGAAAAACTCAGTAAATTGTCTAAATTTTACAAAGTTAGGCAGCTGGTAAGTAGATGAGTAGCACATATGAACCTGAGTAGCTTAACCCCTTCAACTCTCCTCTTGGTCATTACCACCTTTACCAGATAAAGTATATCAATAAAGGCACATTCTATTTACTAGACAAAAGGGGTAGATTTTAATGAACCATTTTGTATTTAAGATAATATAACCTGCTGCTGCTGCTGCTGCTAAGTCGCTTCAGTCGTGTCCGACTCTGTGCAACCCCATAGACGGCAGCCCACCAGGCTTCCCGTCCTTGGGATTCTCCAGGCAAGAACACTGGAGTGGGTTGCCATTTCCTTCTCCAATGCATGAAAGTGAAAAGTCAAAGTGAAGTTGCTCAGTCGTGTCCGACTCTAGCGACCCCATGGACTGCAGCCCACCAGGCTCCTCCGTCCATGGGATTTTCTAGGCAAAAGTACTGGAGTGGGGTGCCATCGCCTTCTCCGAATATAACCTGAAAGGTTTATAAATAATTTGTGCACCTCCATGTGCTACATAGTGAAAGCAATCTCATGCTCTTGCTTCAGAAGGCTTAGATTTTATTCTTCATCCTGCCACCTGATGTGGGTAGCTGAGGGCAAGTAAGACAGATCCACCAGTTGCTGGTGTTTAAAACAGATGTAGTTCATCATCTGTGTTTCTTATATGAAAAAATATTTTTAAAGTGTAAAATACTAGATTATGATTTTTAAATTAATATTTGATTTTTATGAAGAAACATAGGCCCTAAGAAAGATAATGTGAAAGAGAGTATGACTGAATAAAGAAACATAGTCTTAAAACTATTTGTTTTCAAAGATTGCAACTTTCCTTTTGACAATGTTATTTTCTCACTGTCAGTAAGATTTACAAGCATTATTTACAGTAGAAATGACAGTCACTGAAACATTTGTTGTCTGTACCCGGAAGACAGCCAAAAAAGACAGCCCAGGAGAGTACAGGTGCTTACAGACTGGTCAGTGATACCTTTTGAGAATGGTTACTGAGTTGCATTGTTCAGGTTACACCTGTGTCAAGAGAACGAACTGCCAGTTTCATTTTAACTTCAGGTCTTTGACAAAGGGATGGGGGCATTAGGGGTAAAGACAGAAGAAAAGATAAGAAAGGTAAGAATTGATTTTATAGAAATCAGGAGTAGAGAGCCTAGGAAAAGGATTGATGAACCAGATTGAAAAAAAGGTCCATGTTGCTGAGAAACAGAGAAAGGGGCAGATCAGGATGACAGGTAGACAAACATGGTAAGGTGAAGCTAACATATAAATTTCACAACTGAAATCGAAATTGCATGATTAACAAAGAGCCTGAAAGTGTTGTTACATCATAAATAATATGAATGATGATTCATCTCTCGGAGCCTTCCCATAAAACCTAGTAGTTATGGTATGCACAGGAAGTGTCAGCTTTAAGGTTTGAGAGATTTGGGGGAATTAAATATTATGACTCAATAACTTGTTGGCATTGTAAATCCCTAAGGATACATTTTCTGCATGAGAAGAACTGACATCCTATTTCTTTCTTCCACTTTATCCTAAAATACACTTTATCTCAGCTTCAAAAAGTATATGAAACATATATACACACATATATGCACCCATACATACATGTATATACACACATATTCATCTAAGATTTCAGAGTTCAGTGAGGTTACATACTTATCTAGGATTACATTTTTTTAAATAATGGAGAATGCAGGTTCTGTGGTATAGAAACAGATTGCTTTGTTCACTGATACATGCCCAATGCCAGGCAAATAATCTTGTAAATAAAGATGCCCTATAGATATTGGCTGAATGAGTGAATGCCATTCATCCTTGGTTTCATAGCAGATCCTCTAATTTTCTAAAATGATCATCAAAATTCCAATTTCATCATGGAAGGCCTAATTTTGAACTTCTCTGGGAATAATGAAAAATAAACATTTACTATATTAAGAGGAAAATATTAATAATACTCTTTACTCATATAAGTAGGGTATAGTTTTATTATAATCTATTTGATAGAATGTCAGAGCATTCCACTATTGAGAAAATGTTTATATCCACTCAGAATATATAGGGGTTGTTGTGTTAACTTTCAAACAAATTCTCTGTGAATAAAAGGATTACTGAAAACCACTTCCTTTTACAAACTGACAGTATGGAAATCTTAGTTAAATAAAGATATAAAAGAAAACCAACTTTTAGAAACTAATATTAAAATGTCATTGATGTCAGTTTAACACTGGCAGAAGATATTAAAAGCTTCTCAAAACTGACATTTTTAATCAAAGTAATATTTTTAATAATAGTTCCTCTGTGATCATGGTAATCACTTGTGTTATTAAAAATCTATTTTTTTAATATCCATACCGTGGTACAGCTCTAAATGCGGGTGGCGTAGGTCGCACACAGACAGTGTGAACTGAAGGTCACCAAAAGGGCTGTGTCCCCAAAATCCATCCATATTGTCTGTAATATGATATTAAATTTGTAGAGAATTCACTAATATTATTTGAATATATTACTCTGTTAGTCTTATCTCCAGAACAATCAAATAGGTTAAGCATATCCAACAGATGCTTGAACAATTTAAATAATTTGCTCAAGTTGTTGTTCAATTGCTTGTCCGACTCTTTGCAGACAAGCTTCAAAGTCTTGTTTGACTCTTTGTGAACGCATGCACTGCAACATGTTAGGCTCCCCTGTCCTTCACTATCTCCCAGTTTGCTCAAATGTATGTCCATTGAGTCAGTGATGCTATCCAACCATCTCATCCTCTGTCACTCCCTTCTCCTCTTGCCCTCAGTCTTTCCCAGCATCAGGTCTTTTCCAATGAGTTTGCTCTTCAAATCAGGTGGCCAAAGTATTAGAGTTTCAGCATCAGTCCTTCCAGTGAATATTCACAGTTGACTTGCTCAAGGCCATATAGCTAATAAATAATGGCCCCAGGGCCCAAGCCTAAGCCTTCTTACTCATAATCTAATATTCCTTTCACCATGACATGGTCACTCTTGGCACCTAAACATTCTGTATTAGGGACACAACAGTGTTTCAAGAAGATTGATCCTTGTTAAAGTTTAGGCTTCTTGAGAGATGTGTAATGAAATAAACCAAAAGAGAAGCATTAACCTTTGGAAAAAAAAAATCTTAAGACTAATGGTATAAGATGCAAAATAGGTCGATTTTGAAAAAGTAGTTTTTTGGGGTTTTTTTCCAAATTGGAAAGTTTACAAATAGAGCACTGCTGTGGTTGGAGATGGAGAAGGCGATGGCACCCCACTCCAGTACTCTTGCCTGGAAAATCCCATGGACGGAGGAGCCTGGTAGGCTGCAGTCCATGGGGTTGCGAAAAGTCGGACACGACTGAGCAACTTCACTTTGACTTTTCACTTTCATGCATTGGAGAAGGAAATGGCAACCCACTCCAGTGTTCTTGCCTGGAGAATCCCAGGGACGGGGGAGCCTGGTGGGCTGCCGTCTATGGGGTTGCACAGAGTCGGACACGACTGAAGCGACTTAGCAGCAGCAGCAGAGGTTGGAGAAATCTGGACTAGCCAGGTAACACTGCCACATAAATCTAGAAAGCAGAAAACCACTGGGGACTATCACTGGGAGCTGAAGGAACTGGAGTAGAAATAAGATTTGAGGAAGGATTGGGTCTGGCTGAGGCTGGAGAAAAACGAAACATGTACTTGTTTGTTTGTTTTTTTAACTTTTTATTTTGTATTATAATTGGATTTGTATATAATTGGATTTTATTTTGTATTATAATTGGATTTGTATATAATTGGATTATAGCCAGTTAACAATGTTGTGATAGTTTCAGGTAAACAGTGAAGGGACTCAACTATATATATATAGCTGAGTATCCATTCTCCCCCAAACTCCTCCCATCCAGGCAGTCACATAATGTTGAGCAGAGTTACCTATGCTATACAGTAGGACCTTTTTGGTTATCCAATTTAAATATAGTGGTGTGTACATGACCATCCCAAACTCCCTAACTATCCTTTACCCACAACCTTCCCCCCTGGTAACCACAGTTTGTTCTCTAAGTCAACACATGCTTGTTTTTGATAAAAAATTAACTCACATGTATTTTTATCAAGACAAGTGATTGGCTTTGAAAGAGATATCTTCTCTGTAGGCAGTAAAAAAAGTTTTCTAAAATTCTAATTTTCAGGTGTCATACATTTTTAAACTTAAATTGTTATTATTTGCTAGATAATTGGACACTTCCACCAAAATCATGCATTAAGAAATGAAAAGGGGGAAGCCGCGCGCGCGGGCGGGTGGGTGGGCAGGCCGTGGAGCCGGGCGCGGGCGGCGAAGAAAAAAAAAAAAAAAGAAATGAAAAGGAAAGAGAACCATAACTCCATGTCCTCTGTTCTTCAAGACACACACAGGTCTGGACATGAATGGTGTATTTATACCTCAGGAAAAACCCACACCTGCACTCCTTTCATGCCTGAGCTCTTCAAATGCCCACTGAGGGCTCCATAGTGGAGCCTTATATTCATGGATTTGGACATAGTAGAAAGTGATGTAGTCCATGACCAGGGGTGCCTCAAAAAGGGATTTGAGACTCAGAGTTGACACAAGAAGCCTTCAGACCCACTCACCTCAAGCAACCAAGTACTCGTTCAGAAAAGTCAAAGAGCTAAAATTTAGTGCTTTCTACATAGTCATTTTACCTTCATTTTATGGCTTGATATCAAAACCTTTTTCCATTAAGATGCTAGCAGTTGATAAAAAGCCCAGATTAGGTTTTGTCAAAAGAAAACCTAAGGTAATGTCAGGCTTTCTTGGTTTCCTTGTGTTCTTTTCAGGAAACTCTCTTGAGACAGAAAGTATAAGGCAGTGAATAAACTACTTAGTGAGGGGAGGCTGAAGTTGTTAAACGAAATGCCTTTTATATATATAAAGTGTTTCGAAGGCTTGCCTGATTAAAAAAAAAAAAAAAACAGTGTTTGTGTCTTAATTCTAGCTGTGGATTTTTATTTCTCTTTAAAACCAATTTTCAGCTTAGCTCACCAAATTTCCAGCAGTAACTTGGCATTTTCTAAGATACTAAGACTAATTTGTTTGAAGACAGAGACTTTATTGGATTTTTTCAAAGTTTGAAACTTTTTTCCCCTACCTATTTTCTAGAGCAACTAAAAGAAGGTAAATTTAGTTCATGAGGAAGCGTACAGGATGGAGAGTTGTCTGGAACATGAAATTAACATTCATTTAACAAATATTTATTTAGCACCTGCAGTATGTCAGACTGTTCTAAGAGGTAAGGATACATTAGTGAGGGAAAAAAAAAATAAAAACTCAAAGCAGAAATCTCCACCCTTGTGGGTCTTGCTTTTTTGCTGGGGGAGAGACAGAGAGTCAAGGAATGAATAAGTAAATTACACAGAATGCTGTTGCTGCTGCTGCTGCTAAGTCGCTTCAGTCATGTCCGACTCTGTGCGACCCCATAGATGGCAGCCCACCAGGCTTCCCCATCCCTGGAATTCTCCAGGCAAGAACACTGGAGTGGATTGCCATTGGTAAATGCTATGGAGAAAAATAAAACTTGAAAGACAGTAGGGAGTGTAAAGGTATGGTGTAGGTTGCAGTTATGACCAGGACTATCAGGGAAAACCACATTGAGAAAGGCATATTTGAGCAAAGACTTAAAAGAGATTTCCTAGGTGGCTCAGTGGTAAAGACTCCGTTTTCCAATGCAGGAGACACTGCAGATGCAGGTTCAGTCCCTGGGTTGGGAAGATCCCCTGGAGGAGGAAATGGCAACCCACTCCTGTATTCTTGCCTGGAGAGTCCCATGGGCAGTGCAGCCTGGTGGGCTACAGTCCATGGGGTTGCAAAGAGTAGGCCACAACTGAGCGGCAGAGCACACTTTAAAGAGATAAGGGAACAATTATGTGGGAATCTAGGGGAGAAGGTTTCCGAAAAAACGAAACAGCTGGTGCAAAGAATGAGGCAAGAGAATGCCTGGAGACTTCCAGGAACAGCAAGGCAGCCTGTGTAGCTGAAGTGGCCTGATCCAGGGAATGGGGTAGAAGGTAATCTCAAAGAAGTGGTGAATGGCTCAGATGACACAGGGCCCTCAATGCCATTGCACAGTTTTCTACTGAATCAAAGGGTGAACCATTAAGCATTTTGAAAAGAGGCCGGACAGTGCCTTTACTTAAGGTTTAACCACTCCACTCTGGCTGCTGTGTTGAGAACACACTGTATGGGAGCAGGGAGACCAAATTCAGAAGTCACTGTCATAATCCAGGGAGGCAGTGATCCTGGTCTGAAAACAGGGAGAAGTGGTCAGATTCTGGATACATTCTGAGGAGAGAAGCAACAAAATTTGCTCAGGAAGTGAATAGTATTGTATGGAGTACAGAGAAAAACCCAGGATGACTCTGAGGTTTTGGTCTGAGCAACTAGAAGGGGAGAGTGTCCATATACCAACATGGGAAGGACAGTATCATGGTGAGATCAAGTGTGCAGCTTGGACCCCTCAAGTTGAGATGCCTGTTAGATATCCTAGGGTAGACTTCCAGGAGGTGGGAATTGGATGTCTAAGAAGATGTCTATCCTGGGGAGGTGGGACATATTTGGGGATCGCCTACCTATCAGAAGTATTTAAAACAACACAAGTGGATGAGAGCACAGAGAGTGAGAAAAAAGTTGTTTAGCCACGAAGTCATGTCTGATTCTTTGCAACCCTATGGACTGCCTTCCCTGTCCTTCACCATCTCCTGAAGTTTGGTCAAGCTCATGTCCATTGAGTCCGTGATGCCATCCAAACATCTCACCCTCCATCATTCCTTTCTCCTCCTGCCTTCAATCTTTCCCAGTATCAGGGTCCTTTCCAATGAGTCAGTTCTTCTCATCAGGTGGCCAAAGTATTGGAGCTTCAGCTTCACCATCAGCCCTTCCAATGAATATTCAGGATTGAACTGTGGTGAGGGAGAGAGAAGACCAGGACCAAGTCCTGAGCCCTAAGACACTCTGATATTAAAAAGCCGGACATAAAAACAGAAACCAGTACTTTACCCTGAGATAGAACAACCAAAGAACAGTGAGGGAGGGAGGGAGGAAGCATGAGAGTGGTGTCTCAGAGGCCAAATGAAGAAAGTGCTTTGAGGGACAGGAGGGGTGGGCTTTGGAAATGCTGCTGATAGGTTAAGTAAAATAGCCCCTGAGCACTGGATTCTGCATTGTGAGTTTACTTTTGGGGTTAGAGCCAAAGTTTCTTTTTCTTTGGCTTTGGCTCAGTGTGTTTTTCAGTGGGGTGTCTTGCTTTCTGAAGCCAGGTCTGACTCACCCTGGAAATAGAGCTTGCAAAATCTGGCCTGAGGCCAGGTCATGTGCCTTTCCCCTGCCTCTTCAACTTCTAAAGTAGCCGGTCTATCTGATTTTGCTAAGCCAAACTTCTGTCTGTCTGGTGGGTGGTAGCTGAGAAGAGGCCCCAAAGAATTGAATCCTATTCTCCCAGAGCATTTTCATTGTGGTTTACTTAGTATGCAGACTCCCAGGGAATATACAGGACCTGAGTCATTACACTTCAAGAGCAACAGAGTAGGTGGCCCACGGGTTATTTATTCAAGAAATAGGAAAAACTGGAAAAGATAAATAAAATGTGTCACAGACTTGGAATTTAAATCATAATTTTGCACATCATTTATTATGATATAGGTATCTCAACACTCAGTCTCATCTCCTAGCTGATAAATCAGGTACTGGAATGCCTCTCCTTTCTCAGAATGATAAAAACATGTAAACTATGGTTAAAATGCACTTTAAAGATATGAAGCCTTTAGTACTTTAACAATAAAATTCCCTCAGGAAAATAAAATGCTGTTTTCCTCACAGTACAAAACATCAGATAATTGAAATGCAATAAATAGTTTGTAGACTGATTTAGAGAAGACTTTTATATATTTTGACTAAAGTTTGTGAGATGCAGGCCACAAATTGTTCTATTATATTCTTCTTTTTGTAGAAATATTTTCTAATTCAGGGTTTACTTTGTGTAGGATTTTCATAAGGGAAAAGGAATAAAATAAATAAATTTCAATAAGCATGTTTGAATTTCACAAATATACTATATAATGAAGATCTAATAATTAGAATACAAATTTGTTTTTTTTCATTTATCTATTGCTATATAGTAAATTACCCCCAACTTTAAAGACCTATAGCTGCAATTTTTCTTTTTAATTTTTACAAATCTCTTGGTTAACTAGGTGAAACTGGGTGGTCGACTGCTTTCAGCTGATGGTTCTTCTGCTCCATGTGATGTCCACTGGGCCACAGTCATCAGGACTCTTAGCTGGGCTGGAGTACCAGTTGGCTTACTCACTTGGCTGGCAATGCTGCTGGCTTTTGCTGGGAGCTCAGCTGAGGCTGTAGAGTGCCTTGGTTCCTCTCCAAGTGCTTTGGGATTCCAAGAGGAAGAAAGTAAAAAGTCAGTGCCATTAAGACTTAGGTTTGGAAACATAAGAATGGCATTTCTGCTGCATTCTATTGGTCAAAACTAGGTACAAGGTTAGCTCAGATTCAAGGGGATAGGGCTTCCCTGGTGTCTCAGATGGTGAAGAATCTGCCTACAATGCAGGAGACTCAGGTTTGATCCCTGGGTTGGGAAGATCCCCTGGAGAAGGGAAAGGCTACTATTCCAGTATTCTTGCCTGGAGAATTTCATGGACAGGGGAGCCTGGAGGGTTATGGTCCATGGGGTTGCAGAGTCAGACACAACTGGAGAATTAACTTTCACTTTCAAGGAGACAGGAAATTAGCTCCACCTCTTGGAGAAGGAAACGGCAACCCACTCCAGTACACTTGCCTGGAAAATCCCATGGACGGAGTAGCCTATCAGTAGCCTATCAGGCTACTCTGTCCATGGAGTTGCAAAGAGTTGGACACAACTGAGCAACTTCACTTTCACTTTCACTTGATATAAAGAGTGGTATATACATCCAAGAAGGGAAGAAATGGTAGAGGACCATCTTTGGAGATTAGCTACGTATTTTGTCCTCTGACCCCAAATGTTCATGACCCTACCATGTGCAGAATATCTTCACTCTTCCCTAAAACCCCCAAAACCTCAGCTCAAAGTCCAGGATGATTTAATCCTGTTATCTAAATCAGATCCAGGCATGGATGGGGCTCCTCAGGTGCAGTTTCTCAGGTACAGAGACCTTTGAAAGACAAAGTATCTATCATCCAAATTCCTAACCTACAATGATGATATAGGATAGCATAATTGCAATACACCCCCCTGTTCAAAAAGAGAGCAAGTAGGTGAATCCTAGAAGTCATCAGTCCATGGTTCTGCATACGTTGCCATTTCCCTGACACCAGGGTGTTCTGTTCCCTGGGTGTGAATTTTTTAGTTCTGTGGTTCGCAGATCTTCCCCCGCCCCACCGCTTCCCATGCAGGGTCATGGACTCTTCACTCTGCCCTCTGAATCATCCTTCCTTTTCTGTAAGAAATTGCCCACATTTAGAATTGAATAGCTTTCTCAGCCTGCTTCCTACCCATAGGAGCTAGGGGGTCCAGAAACCTCTTCTAATTTTAAACTGCCTCTATAGTACTCCAGGGCTTCCCTGATAACTTAGCTGGTAAAGAATCTGCCTGCAATGCAGGAGATCACAGTTGGATTCCTGGGTCGGGAAGATCTTCTGCAGAAGGGATAGGCTATCCACTCCAGTATTCTTGGCCTTGCCTGGTGGCTAAGCTGGTGAAGAATCCACCTGCAGTGCAGGAGACCTGGGTTCAATTCCTGGGTTGGGAAGATCCCTTGGAGAAGGGAACAGCTACCCACTCCAGTATTCTGGCCTAGAGAATTCCATGGACAATACAAAGAATCTGACACAACTGAGTGACTTTCACTTTCACTGTAGTAGTTGGTCGAAGTCTGTATAATTCTTTTTCAACTTATGTGGGTTTCCATGCATCAAATTATAATCTGCTCCATTAGACAAAAATAACACCTATACATTTCTTTCAGAAAGGCTCCTCCCTATCTTGGTCTAAGGGAAAGCACATTAAATATTCTTAAAATCCCTTGTAGTGTAGTATAAAGGGTATAAGAATCATGTATTTGTGATCCCTGCAGTCCCAGTTTTTAAATTGAGAGGGTCTATAACAGCAGTCCCCTACATTTTTGGCACCAGAAAGCGGTTTTGTAGAAGACAACTTTTTCATGGGCCTGGTGGGGGTGGGGGATGGTTTCAGGATGATTCAGGTGCATTACATTTGTTATGCACTGTATTTTTGTTATTATTGCATTGTGATATGTCATGAAATAATTAAACAGCTCACCATAATGCAGAATCAGTAGGAGCCCTGAGTTTGTTTTCTGCAACTAGACAGTCCCGTCGAGGGGTGATAGGAGAGCGATGGGGAGCAGCCGTAGATACAGATGAAGCTTCATTCACTCACAAGCGCGCTGCTCACCTCCAGCTGTGTGGCCTAGTTCCTAACCAGTATCAGTCCGTGGCCCAGAAGTTGGGGACCCCTGGTCTATACGACAGGTTTTTAAGCTTCTTAGATGTTCTGTAGTCTAGCTCAGAGGGTATAGAAAGTGCTGTACTACATTTTTCTGAGGTTCCAACATGTAAGAACAACCATACCCCTGAAATGATTTTGACCCTCGGGCTACATTTTACTGGCAGTACCCTGGCATTGCCTCCAGGTTTTAATTTACTTTGAATATATTTTATTTTGTGAACTGGGATTTTAGGATTGGCAAAGAGTTTTATTATCCAAACTAGTAATTCTGGGTTTGGAAATGTTTCATCTATTTTTATCTTGCCATACACAGTTAAACCTCTGGAGAAGGAAATGGCAACCCACTCCAGTATTCTTGCCTGGTAAACCCCATGGACAGAAGAGCCTGGCAGGCTACAGTTTATGGGTTACAAAGAGTTGGACATGACTTAGCAACTGAGCACACAGTTAAAACATTTGTCATTTTCAAAATACTGCCTGGAAATGTTCTTAGCCATATTTACAATTTTATTAAGAATGTTGCCAGTCTTTGTTACTACATAATTTTCTGTGAATCTGTGATCTTTTTTTTTTTTTTTTTTTCTTTAATAATGTCCTCAATGTCCAGCCACTATTTATAATCTCCTTGAGCCTGTTCTGGCTTCTGCTGGCTACTAGCCCTAAAGTCAGTGTTTTAGGATTTTGTTATGGCAACACCAGGTATCAATTATTTTATTTATTGTTTATTTTTCACTGTGGTTGGCCTTTGTCACTGTGTGGGCTTCGTCTAGTTGTGAAGAGTGGGGGCTGGTCTCTAGTTGCAGTACACGGGCTTCTCATTGTGATAGCTTCTCTTGTTGCAGAGAACAGACTCTAGGCACATGGGCTTCAGTAGTTGTGGCAAGCTGGTCTAGTTACTCCTTGGCATGTAGGATCTTAGTTCCCTGACCAAGGATCAAACCGGATTCCTCTGCATGGACAGGCAGATTCTTAACAACTGGACCACCAAGGAAGTCCCCAGATACCAATTTTAATTTCAGTTATATCAGTTCAGTTCAGTTCAGTCGCTCAGTCGTGTCCGACTCTTTGTGACCCCATGAATCGCAGAACCCAGGCCTCCCTGTCCATCACCAACTCCCGGAGTTCACTCAGACTCATGTCCATCAAGTTGGTGATGCCATCCAGCCATCTCATCCTCTGTCGTCCCCTTCTCCTCCTGCCCCCAATCCCTCCCAGCATCAGAGTCTTTTCCAATGAGTCAACTCTTCGCATCAGGTGGCCAAATTACTGCAGTTTCAGCTTTAGCATCATTCCTTCCAAAGAACACCCAGGGCTGATCTCCTTCAGAATGGACTGGTTGGATCTCCTTGCAGTCCAAGGGACTCTCAAGAGTCTTCTCCAACACCACAGTTCAAAAGCATCAATTCTTCGGTGCTCAGCTTTCTTCACAATCCAACTCTCACATCCATACATGACCACAGGAAAAACCGTAGCCTTGACTAGACGGACCTTTGTTGGCAAAGTAATGTCTCTGCTTTTCAATATGCTATCTAGGTTGGTCATAAATTTTCTTCCAAGGAGTCAGTCAGTCAGTCAATTCAGTCACTCAGTCGTGTCTGACTCTTTGTGACCCTATGAATCGCAGCACGCCAGGCCTCCATGTCCATCAAAAACTCCCGGAGTTCACTCAGACTCACATCCATCGAGTCAGTGATGCCATCCAGCCATCTCATCCTCTGTCGTCCCCTTCTCCTCCTGCCCCCAATCCCTCCCAGCATCAGAGTCCTTTCCAATGAGTCAACTCTTTGCATGAGGTGGCCAAAGTACTGGAATTTCAGCTTCAGCATCATTCCTTCCAAAGAAATCCCAGGGCTGATCTCCTTCAGAATGGACTGGTTGGATCTCCTTGCAGTCCAAGGGACTCTCAAGAGTCTTCTCCAACACCACAGTTCAAAAGCATCAATTCTTTGTCTCTCAGCCTTCTTCACAGTCCAACTCTCACATCCATACATGACTACTGGAAAAATCATAGTCTTGACTAGACGGACCTTTGTTGGCAAAGTAATGTCTCTGCTTTTGAATATGCTATCTAGGTTGGACATAACTTTCCTTCCAAGGAGTAAGCGTCTTTTAATTTCATGGCTGCAGTCACCATCTGCAGTGATTTTGGAGCCCCCAAAATGAAGTCTGACAATGTTTCCACTGTTTCCCCATCTATTTCCCATGAAGTGATGGGACCAGATGCCATGATCTTCATTTTCTGAATGTTGAGCTTTAAGCCAACTTTTCAGTCTCCTCTTTCACTTTCATCAAGAGGCTTTTTTGTTCCTCTTCACTTTCTGCCATAAGGGTGGTGTCATCTGCATATCTGAGGTTATTGATATTTCTCCCGGTTATAATGGTACCCCTAATGAAAATGCAGAGTATTTGGAAAAATAAAACACTTCTCTTAAGAATAGTAGTGCCAAGAGAACCAAAATTCACTAAGTTGCTAATGCTTCTCCATACCTATCTGTTTCAGAGTTATTCTTTTAGCAGCAGAATACATGAGTTACATAGCCAGCTGTGAATTTTCATCCATTGTATACTGGCCTATAAAGTTAGTAAGTCAGTGAAAGTGAAAGTCGCTCAGTCTCAGTCATGTCTGACTCTTTGTGACCCCATGGAATTCTCCAGGCAAGAATACTGGAGTGGGTAGACATTCCTTTCTCTAGGGGATCTTCCCAACCCATGGAGAAGGGAAAGGCTACCTGGTGCAGTGGGACAAGCCAGAGGGATGGAACAGGGAGGGAGGTGGGAGGGGGGGTTCAGGACAGGGGGACACATGTGCACCAATGGCTGATTCATGTCAATGTATGGCAAAAATCACCACAATATTGTAAAGTAATTAGCATCCAATTAAAGTAAATTAATTTAAAAAATGCCTTTAGAGACTTATTTATTCAAATATATATTAATGTAAGCATATTCAACTCTGAATATTTATTGGAAGGACTAATGTTGAAGCTGAAGCTCCAGTACTTTGTCCACCTGATGCGAAGAGCTGACTCACTGAAAAAGACCCTGATGCTGGAAAAGATTGAGGGCAAAAGGAGAAGAGGGTTACAGAGGATGAAATGGTTGGATGGTATCACCGATTCAATGAACATAAGTTTGAGCAAACTTTAGGAGATAGTGAAGGACAGGGAAGCTGGCGTGCTGCAGTCCATTGGGTCACAAGGAGTCAGACATGACTTAACAACTGAACAACAACAGCAAGCATGGACTTCTGGATATTTATTTTATGAATGACAATCCAATACTATATTTATTTTGGTGCTCAAATATCAATAGTCACCTTTTTAAAGGAAGTTTTCTTCTTGAATTACTCTAGCAGGATATATCAGTCTCCTCTGAACCTATTTGCAGATCTTAACCATTTGCAGCCCTTTTACATTGCTCTCCACTTTTTGCCTTATGTTGCAGTTATTTGTGAATACACTTATTCTTGTAACCCCATCTCCATTTCAAGTACTGAATTACTGAGGATAGAGATGGTGTATTACTACCCCTCTATTTCTTCTACAGTCAATGCACATTATAGGAAGTAAATAAATATGTGTTGTGTGCATGCAAAGTTGCTTCAGTCATGTCTCTTTTTGACCCTGTGAATTGTAGCCCACCAGCCTCCTCTGTGGGATTCTCCAGGCAAGAATACTGGAGTGTGTTGCCATGCCTTCTTCCAGGGGATCTTCCTGGCCCAGGGATCAAACCTGCATCTCTTGCATCGGCAGGCAGATTCTTTACTACTGTGCTACTCCAATAAAAATTAATTTAAAAAATATAGAGATGCTTACATACAGATCTGGGCTATGAACCGAGGCAATGTGACCCCAGAGCCTAACCACTGATTCTAAACTGCCTATTGGTATGTATGAAAATGATGTGTTTCTTAAGAATCATAGTAATAGTTTTGTATAACACTAGTGGGCACATTTCAGAGAAGGCAATGGCACCCCACTCCCTTATTCTTGCCTGGAAAATCCCATGGATGGAGGAGCCTGGTAGGCTGCAGTCCATGGGGTCGCTAAGAGTTGGACACGACTGAGCGACTTCACTTTCTCTTTTCACTTTCATGCATTAGAGAAGGAAATGGCAACCCACTCCAGTGTTCTTGCCTGGAGAATCCCAGGGACGGGGGAGCCTGGTGGGCTGCCGTCTATGGGGTCGCACGGAGTCGGACACGACTGAAGCAACTTAGCAGCAGCAGCAGCAGTGGGCACATTTGTATTTTGTGCTTCCCTAGAAGCTGGATGAAGTGTGTGAGTGACTATAGTACACTACAGAGTGTTACGTATTATGAGACCAGGTGGTACAATGAACTGCTGTAGGAGATAAGAGAAGAAAAAGTGTGTGTCCAGCTGGGCAGCTGGGCAAAGTGAAAAAACTTACTGGAGGAGGTGGCAGTAGCATACTTGATGTGTGTGTAGAGATGGGCATGAGTGGGGGCATCCTAGCTTTGGGGAGAATCACAGACTGCATAAAATGCAACAAGTAGATAATTTTGTTGGAGTGTATGTTGTGTGAATGGAAGCAATAAGAAGTAAAGCTGGAATAATACTAGATGAAAGCATTAAAGGATCTTCCTTTTGAGAATGATTTACTGTGTGAAGAAAAGCAAATGAGGCATCTGGACAGATGCCCCCAAACCTAGAAATGTACTCGTCTAAGTGTTTTGAGTTGGCACCATGCTTTAGATTTATAGATTGAGAGTTGTATTGATCAAGGTATTTATTCAAAGACAAGAAAAGTTAAGTCAGAATTTGGATAAACTACCACCAGATGATAGCAGATAGGCTGATTTCTTAGTCCAGATGACTTGATATAAGCCAGAAATACATGTGTGAGAGCCAGTTCAGAACTCCTGGTTATGCAAGGATCTCATGTGTGTATAGGTTTGTCTGTATAGTGATAATTGCATCATTAATTACCATAGTTATGTAAAATAATTTATTGCTAACAGTACAGCTGCATCCCCATTTTCAGAAACAGTACAGCTTGTTTCTTGGTGAGACATTTTATTCTTAGAAGGAGAATGTATACTTATTGTAGTTCAGTCACTAAGTTGTGTTCAACTCTTTGTGACCCCATGGGCCACAGCACACCAGGCTGCCTTGTCCTTCACTATCTCCCAGAGTTTGGTCAAACTCATGTCCATTGAGTCAGTGATACCATCCAACCAACTCTTTCTTTGTTGCCTCCTTCTCATTCTGTCCTCAGTCTTTCCCAGCATCAGGGTCTTTTCCAGTGAGTCGACTATTCACATCGGGTGGCCAGAGTACTGAAGCTCAGCTTCAGCATCAGTCCTTCCAGTGAATATTCAGGATTGATTTCCCTTAGGATTAACTGGTACAGGGATATATGCTAATTCAATGGGATGGTTGAGAATTGCTATTCAAATATTGCTATTTCAAACAAATTAGAAAATACATGTTTATCTGAAAGCCTTGTGGTTGAAAGAGTGAGGCTAGAAAATGGGTTAATTAAGATTGAAAGAGACTAGAGAGAGGCTCAAATTTGGATTTTTCATGGATAGTGAGCAGAATCTAAGGGGCTTCAGATCATAGGCAAATCTGACTCCAAGACACAGCTAACGTCTTCTCCTTTTATCATCTAATTTAATCCTCTCAACAGCCTTATGAAACAGAAACTACTATCTCCATTTAAATGTAATAAGACTGTGGCTCAGAAAGCTAAGTGATTAGCTAATTCATCAGCACAAGTAACAGACCTGGAATTTGAACGCTCATCTGGTTTCACTTTCAGTGCCCTTTCTTCTCAGTACTCAAGAGATACATGATCTACCTACTTCAGAAACCTGCTGGCCTTTGCCCTCATCAAAGCAGGAAAGGAGGAGATAACAATTTTAAAATACTGGTTAATTAACCATTGCACTTCCCCAACATTTTATTATGAAAAAATTCACACATACAAAAGTCAAAAGCATTTCCCAGGACGCCCTTCACATAGCTACAAGTTAGATTCTACAATTTGCATCTAACCTGCTTGCTTTGGGCTTCCCAGGTGGTGCTGGTGATAAAGAACCCGCCTGCCAGTGCTAGAGACATAAGAGATGCGGGTTCAATTCCTGCCTTGGGAAGGTCCCCTGGAGGAGAACAGGGCAACCCACTCCAGTATTCTTGTCTGGAGAATCCCACGGACAGAGGAACCTAGTGGGCTACAGTTTATAGGGTCTCGAAGAGTCAGACACAATTGAAGCAACTTAGCACACACTACTTGCTTTATCGTATATCTGTCCGTCACGTCATCTAGTTATTTTATCATTATCTCAATTTTAAGTGTATTTCACAGTAGATTGAAGACATCAGTACATCTTAAACTCATTACTTCAGCATGCACATTATTAACTGAAATTCAATGCTGGTTTATAGATTTATTAAAAATTTGAAATAAAAATGCAGTGAAACACACTGATCTAAAGTGTGTTATTCAATAATTTCAGACAAATGTATACCATTGTGCAGCCTGAATTTCTCTCCTGATACACAGCATTGCTCTCAGACCAGAAAGTTCTCATATGTCCTTTTCCAGTCAAGTTCCATCTCCTCCACCTGCTTTAGGACCCCATTGTTCGGTTTTCTGGTTTGTTGTTAGTTTGTTTAACTATAAATGAATGTTGCCTGTTTAGAATTTCATATAAATGGAAGGAAACAGTGTGCCAGTATGTACTTTTTCGTATAAGGGTTCTGTCACAGCAGCATAAGATATTTTGGGAATAATTCATTTTATTCTATGTGTCAGTTTATTCCTTATTTCTGCTGATGGACAGCTGGGCTGTTTTGGTTTTTAATCTGTTATGGAATAAAGCAGCTCTGAACATTATTGTAGCAATTTTTCATTTCTTTTGGTGTAACTACTGGTCACAGGGTGAGTATGTGCTCTGCTTAGTTGCTCAATCGTGTCCGACTCTTTGCAATCTCATGGACTATATCTTACCAGGTTCTTCTGTCCATGGGGATTCTCTTGGCAAGAATACTGAAATGAGTTTCCATGCCCTCCTCCAGGAGGTTTAATTTTATAAGAAACTGCCAAAACGTTTTGCAAAATATTTGTACCATTTTACACTCTCAGTAACACTGTATGAGAGTTCTGTTACTCCACATTGCTATCAGTCTTCTAAATTTTATACTTCTGGAGAGTTGGCATTGTTTTCTCACTGGGGAAGAGAGCCCTGCACAGCCAGCTTTGGTTGGATTCTCTGTTCCCTCTGAGTCAACTTCCATTTAAGCTTTCCCCTCAATGATTTGTCACAGTTTGTAGATATTCCCCAATTTTCTCATTCATATTTTTTTTTCTGCTTATCCATCACATTTTGCTGAATTTTTTTCCTGAATTCATTTTCCTGAATTCTCTGATTTTAACATATTTTATTTCTACTAACTGGCTCTAATAATGCCTCCTCTTTCATTGCAATGAAATGTTAGTCACTCAATCATGTCCAACTCTTTGAGACCCTATGGACTATAGTCTGCCAGGCTCCTCTGTCCATGGAATTTGGCAGGCAAGAATACTGGAGTGGGTAGCCATTCCCTTCTCCAGGGGATCTTCCTGACCCAGTAATGAAACCCAGGTCTTCTGCATTGTAGACGGATTCTTTACCCTCTGAGCCACCAGGGAAGCCACCATTTAGATTTTTCCTTTTGACTAATATGATTCAGTTGTAATTGTTGCGTTTTTTATTGTTAGTAGTCAAATGAGAAGATTCGTTTGTAGCCCAAGTTGGACAGTTAAATTTAAGTAAGGAATTCTGCCAGACATTTCAGAATTTCAGACTCAAAGTTTTAGTCAGCAAGAATTGCTTTTATTTATAATGGACTTCTTGGGCCTTAGAAGTAGGATAGTTTTATGGTGATGTTGTTGATTGGCAGTTGTTTGATCAGAAGACTTTGGTAATACGTGGAAAACTGATAAATCAAAGGCAATCAAAAGGCAATGAGCAGTAGGTTTTGTTTGTTTTAATTTGAAAAGACTTAAATGGACAGAAGAGCTAAACCTAAGGATTACCCATATTAAGCTTTGTGTTTGCTAATCACGTTGTGTTTGTAATTCACTGTGAGTGACAGAGTCTCCCTTGTTTTTTACATGCTTGGTACCTAGAAGAGGGAAAACCTGCTAGAAGTCTTCTTGGAGGGCATTATTGAAGTTTAAATATCACTTTAAAAAAGACACCACTGATAATTTGCAATATGTTATGCTCTTCCAGTGATTAAAATAGTTTAACTGATTCCAAAAAGGCAGGTACCCCTGTTAGAATAAGAATTTTTAAATTGACATTTAAAGGCAATTTCTTGATATGGACTTCAAATTTAGGAATTCTCAAAGAAGGCAGTAGCATAAATTCATTTCTATTTTCATTAGGTAGACATTTCTCAACAATTTATACTTGTGTCCATATTCATTAAAAAAAGAAAAAAGAAGAAATATGAAAACTGCTTATTCCAAAATTCTAGCCTAAGGTCAAGAGAAAAGAGCCAAGGAAAAATGAAACTGGAATTGAATGGCATGGGTATTATAAGTATAAAGCAGGGCATGTACATGCTCAGTCCTCTCTGGTCTTTGTGACCCTCCACGTCTGCAGCCCTCCAGGCCTCTCTGTCCCTGGGATTTTCCAGGCAAGAATACTGGAGTCGGTTGCCATTTTCCACTCCAGGGGATTTTCCCAGCCATGGATCCGACTTGTGTCTCTGGTGTCTCCTGCATTGGCTGATGGATTCTTTACCACTGAGCCATCTGGGTAAATAGAGCCACAAAACAGTTCTTTGGATATCAGAGCAATCTTTTACTGTTTTCTGCTGTGTGATATTGGGGACAAGATGTTTAAATTTTCTGAGTTTCATAAGGTAATCTTAAACATTAATGAGATATAAAGCCACTCAGTTCGGTTCAGTCACTGTCTGAGTCATGTCCATCAAGTCGGTGATGCCATCCAACCATCTTATCCTCCGTCCTCCCGCCTTCAATCTTTCCCAGCATCAGGGGCTTTTACAATGAGTCAGTTCTTCACATAAGGTGGCCAAAGTATTGGAGTTTCAGCTTTAGCATCGGTCCTTTCCATGAACATTCAGGACTGATTTCCTTTAGGATGGACTGGTTGGATCTCCTTGCAGTCCAAGGGACTCTCAAGAGTCTTCTCCAACACAACAGTTCAAAAGCATCAATTCTTCAGTGCTCAGCTTTCTTAATGGTCCATTCAAATCCATATACGACTACTGGAAAAACCATAGCTTTGACTAGATGGACGTTTGTTGACAAAGTAATTCTCTACTTTTTAATATACTGTCTAGGTTTGTCATAGTTATTCTTCCAAGGAGCAAGCATCTTTTAATTTCATGGCTGCAGTCACCATCTGCAATGATTTTAGATGCCAAGAAAATAAAGTCTATCTCTGTTTCCATTGTTTCTCCGTCTATTTGCCATGAAGTGATCGGACTGGATGCCACGATTTTAGTTTTTTGAATGTTGAGTTTTAAGCCAGCTTTTCCACTCTCCTCTTTCACTTTCATCAAGAGACTCTTCAGTTCCTCTTCACTTTCTGCCATAAGGGTGGTGTCATCTGAATATCTGAAGTTATTGATATTTATTCCAGCAATCTTGATTCCAGGTTATTCTTCATCCAGTTCAGCATTTCTCATTATGCACTCTGCATATAAGTTAAATAAGCAGAGGACAATACAAAGCTTTCACATACTCTTTTCCCAATTTGGAACCAGTCTGTTGTTCCATTTCTGGTTCTAACTGTTTCTTTTTGACCTGCATACAGATTTCTCAGGAGGCAGGCAAGGTGGTCTGGTATTCCCATCTCTTGAAGAATTTTCCACAGTTTGTTGTGATCCATGCAGTCAAAGGCTTTTGTGTAGACAATAAAGTAGAAGTAGATGTTTTTCTGGAAATCTCTTGCTTTTTTGATGATCCAGTAGATGTTGGCAACTTGATCTCTGGTTCCTATGCCTTTTATAAATTCAGCTTGAACATCTGGAAGTTCACAGTTCACATACTTTTAAGCCTCACTTGGAGAATTTTGAGCATTACTTTGCTACCATGTGAGACGAGTGCAATTGTGTGGTAGTTTGAACATTCTTTGGCATTGCCTTTCTTTGGGAATTGAATGAAAACTGACTTTTTCCAGTCCTGTGGCCACTGCTGAGTTTTCCAAATGAGTTCAGCACTTTCACAGCATCATCTTTTAGGATTTGAAATAGCTCAGCTGGAATTCCATCACCTCTACAGCTTTGTTCATAGTGATCTAAGGCCCAGTTGGCCTCGCATCCCAGAATGTCTGGCTCTAGGTGAGTGATCACACTATTGTGGTTATCTGGGTCATTAAGATCTTTTTTGTATAGTTTCTGTGTATTCTTTCCACCTCTTCTTAATATCTTCTGCTTCTGTTAGGTCCATACCATTTCTGTCCTTTATCGTTCCCATCTTTGCATGAAATGTTCCCTTGGTAGCCCTAATTTTTTTTTAAGAAATCTCTAGTCTTTCCCATTCTATTATTTTCCTCCATTTCTTCACATTGATCAGTGAGGAAGGCTTTCTTATCTCTCCTTGCTATTCTTTGGAGCTCAGCATTCAAATGGTTGTATCTTTCCTTTTCTCCTTTCCCTTTAGCTTCTCTTGTTTATTCAGCTATTTGTAAGGCCTCCTCAGACAACCATTTTGCCTTTTTGCATTTCTTTTTGTTGGGGATGGTCTTGATCACCATCTCCTGTACAACGTCACAAACCTCTGTCCATATTTCTTCAGGCACTCTGTCTATTAGCCCTAATCCCTTGAATCTGTTTGTCACTTCTACTGTATAATCATATGGGATTTGATTTAGGTCATACCTGAATGTTCTAATGTTTTCCCCTACTTTCTTCAATTTAAGTCTGAATTTTGCAAGAAGGAGTTCATAATCTGAGCCACAGTCAGCTCCCAGTCTTGTGTTTGTTGACTGTATAGAGCTTAAAAAATGCAAGAAAGAGAACCCCCAAATAAGATAACTGTCCACAAAATTTTTAGAATTCTCTTAGCAGTCTCACAGAATAACATTACCCTCCCCCACCCCAATTTTTAGATGAGAAAATTGATATCTTTACTTATTCAAGAATGCTCAGCTAAGTTGTCGGTGAAGCTGAAGCTATTGGAGATGCTGTTTCAATATAGATATAAACAAATTCCCAAAGCCAGTATCTTTTCCATATAAAGTACCTACCAGTTTCTTGGAAGTTAGTAAGTGCTTAGTAATTATGAGTCTCCCAAGCAGGAGAGAAAGAGAGAGAGAGGGAGGGACAGAGAGATGAAGAGGAGAAATATGTAAGCTGGAAATATCTAAAAATGGGATTACTGTATTATACATTGAGATACTTGAAATGCTCTCTCTGAAGTTCTCTTTTATAAAATTACTATACACCAAGGATTCTATACTTAGAGTCCACTAAATGTATGGAGACTGTGGATAGAATTTGTGAAGGGTAATCTGTGAACTTGGGAGGAAAATAATTGTGTCTGTATTAACTTTGTCCTCCTGGAAATATAGCACTTCCTTCAGTTATGCGTGTAGTAATAGACTGTTAATAGAACTCACAGATATTTTTGTATCGAATTATAGTTGTTGTACATATACTGAACTCATGTATATGCCCGACTAATTCCAAATAATTGTAGTTCTTAGAAATCTTATTATTTTATGCACCAAGAAGAAATACATATATTACTACATGGCATATTTTAAATACTTTGATGATCTATTTCAATATAAAAGGTTTTCTTTGTAATTCTATGTATTTTATTTTATGCATTATATGTATATACAGTTGAGTGTATATTCAACAATGACAAAGATGAAAATATAGATTATTATTACCATACAAGAAGGCCTTCTCATGTCACCTCTCAGTCAATAGCTATTCAAAGATAATCATTGTTCTGATTTCTACCATCCTGGTTTGATTTTATTTTTAAAATGAAATTTCTTTAAGCACATAATATATACATTTTAGTGCCTAGCTTCTTCTGTGTAAACTTAATATATGAGTGATTCATTCACAATTCATTCATTAGAGGTTGTGTTCTTCAAAGACAGGTGCTGAGAAGGAGTTTGAATTGCGAGATGCAGGTGAGTGCTCTACACCTGTGAAAGGAAGGAAGCAGGCAGAAACAGGAATGGGCAGAGAAAGAAGTTGAACTGTGACGTCGACCTGACAAGGCCTCAAGTCAGTATTGCCATCAGGGTGTCCTGAGCTACAATGGCTCAGTATTTACATCCCTCTCTCATTCAGTCCTTAGGTGTGGGCTGCCCTGGGAAGAGCCAGCCAGAGGCAAAGCACTCCTTGCAATTGAGGCAGATTCTGAAAGAGGTGGACTGGTGGAAGCTCTTGGCTGCATTGCTCTTGACTGGTCAATAAATTCCATGGCAGGATTTTTTTTTAAAAAGCTGAAAATAAATTATCTACAAGTAGGATTAATATCTCATTACACTGAGATGAGAGAAAGTTTCTCTTCCAAGTTCTTCTGTATATAAAAAATATGTTTTGGAAGCTGGATCTTGGTGTTACATCTCAGAGACATATTACCAAAGTTATGCTGTGTAATATACAATGTGTGAATATAGCTTGACAATAAGTCTTGGATTCTGATAAAGTCTGCAGTCTTATACTTCTTCAATATTGCCTTGGCTATTTTTAATTTTTTGCATCACTATGTGAATTGTAGTAGTACTAGTTGCCAGGAGCTAGTGCCTAGAAAGGCAGTCCATCATGAAGGATGTGAAGTTGATGAACATAATGAGCTGGATTGCACCAGGCAGAGCTGAGATATTGTGCACTCTAACCTCTATCACAAACTTAAATTTTCTCATTGGCTTGCATTAGCAGATTCATTACAGCCAGATTTGGCTTGTATGGTGAATATTTTGCACACTTTCATAGTATTGTTATAATGTATAGAAATATTCAGAGAATGAGTTTTCATACTAAAGGAAATATGTATTCCATGTGATTAATATACACACATATGCTCTATCTCCAAATTTTTATATTGTGAGCTACTTACTGTATTGGAAATATAATATGGTGGTGTTTAGTAATACATTTTATATTAATTCTGGTAATGTAGCTGTGGTGGAAACTGCGAACAGAAGCCTACAGAACCCAAAACAATAGTGAACAGAGTTAGCCATTTCATGCTCCAGTACCTACAGCTAAACATGTACTAAGGGAAGTAAATGACACACAGACTTCCTTTCTACAGTGTCATTTTCAGTTGGGGAGTGAATGTAATTATGTTTAATTGAGTTGAGGCACATTATTACACTGAGGCATGCCTCTCTTGATTGTAAATAAGAAATCTGTGGTATTTTATAACAGTGGAAAAATGTTTCAATCTGCATGGAGTAAAAATTAGTAATGGCAGCCAATGTATGTCTCCTTCCAATTATAGACAATTAGGAAGGCTTTTTTGTACTATTAGAAGGCACTTCTGACATTTGATTAAAGCAGAGATCAGGTGAATAAAAATTCATGTAATATATGCAGGAATCTGGGTAGACAAATGGGAAATGTAGCATAGTGAAAGAAAAGTGGTTAGAGATACTGAAGATCTGAATTTTAGCTTCAAATTCATGACCCACTAGTTATAACTGGAGAAGGTAATTGATTACTTTATCAATGAAATGAAGCTAGTAAAAGTACATTTTAAAGATCTCCTCCCACAGAGCTCTGGCTATAAGTGCAATTCATACTGTAAGGAGAATATGACCTGAGCAATATATTAATGTTATCGCCAATCACTTAAATTACTCAAGAATACATTATTTTAGGGAAAATGTAGATGTCATATAGTAATTGTTATTTTGCTGCCGTGATGCCTAGCTTCTCCATTTCTTGACTTTTTCACATCACCTATTTTTTCCTATTCATAATTACATCAGTTGCATTTTCACTTTAAATACACGTTGATATACAGAGTTTTCTACATAAACTCAGCAATTGTGATTTTTTTTTTTTCATGTGAAGGAAAGGATATAAATTAGCAGTGTTTCAGATTGCCAGCATCTGAACCTGATTCAGGTTCCAGGTGGGCTTAATATAATTTATCAAATTTGTTAATCACAGAGCAGGAGAGGTATTAGTGGATTAATCTGATTGCTTCGTTTTGCTCTGTGCTGTGATAGGCACATGTTTAACAGTGTTCCTTCCACCTCCTGTTTGCAGTTAATGATTCTATAGCTCTGTGTTGACCTTTGCTTCCAATTCTAATTTTGGAAGTGACAGGCTTTAAAGTCATGCTGAAAAGAATTCTGAGGCCTCCTCTGGGCTTGGTAGGAAAGTGCAGCGTAATCAATAAATGATAACTGCTTTAGGCATGGAAGCAGCCATGGCCGCACATATGCCACAGGCTAGCCATCCCTGCTGCCTTCACTGCTTCATGAATCACAGTGAACATAATGATTCTGATGGAAAATGTAATTGCATAAACCCTTGGGAAAGAAATTATTATCATTTTGCTTGATATTTTACACATCGTTTACCTTATATTAACAATCTTTGGTCCCCTCTTGTTGTTCTGCCATCAGACTGGAGTGGGACAAGAATTTATAATGATGGTAACACTGTATTCACCACTCTCTCATTGAGAGCCCTCCATGACTTAATTTAGTCATGTGATTTTGTCGTAAAGAATCTTAGCATGATGCAATTCACATACCATTTTCTTCTCAACGGGGCTAATGTCCCCCAGACCTCATTCTTTTCTATATATATATATATTTAAAAACCACAAAACTTTAAATAGCATTTAGTATTTCTTTAATGTCTTTAAGTGCCAAATGCTCTCTGAGTGTATTAAATGGTGCTTCAGAAGCAAAGTTGTTGCAATATACAAGTGCCAAAGAGTTAGGATTCTCTCTGATAAAATAAAGGAATATATATGTGGCTCATCTGGTAAAGAATCTTCCTTAAATGCAATAGACTGCCTGCAATACAGGAGACCCAGATTTGGTTCCTGGGTCAGGAAGATTCCCTGGAGAAGGAAATAGCAACCCACTCCAGTATTTTTGCCTGGAGAATCCCAACGGACAGAGGAGCCTGGTGGGCTACAGTCCATGGGGTCGCAAGAGTTGAACACAGCTTAGCAACTAAACTACCATCACCTGATAAAAAGATTCAGTTTCATTGAGCTTAGTAAATACATATATGTTCAAACCACCGGATCCCTAGTTCAAAGATTGTCTTTGTTTTCCAACAGCTAAAGTGAACGTATCAAGAGGCTACTTTTCTTCAAGAATGAGACAGTTTGAGGAAAAGTACTCAGAAAGCACACCAACATGCAAGCAAATCACAGTGATAATAGAAAGCAAAATATAAGGAGATATGACAACATGTTTTACCTAATGGCTTACTCAGAACCTCATGTGGGTTTTACAAAAGATATCCTCAAGGTGTTTATGGTATTATTGAGTATATAAAATGTATGCCTTGAATTATGGAAATGTAATTAAAGACATAATTACCAGCAAGTAAATGAGGAAGAGAAGAAATGATATAACTGATGTTTTACATAGAAACAGAAGTTTCTGTAAAGACTTGCAAATAACTTGTAAACAACAATGTGTTTAAAGTCTCATGAAGTTTTCAGGAATGTACTAATGGAGATCTTTCCACATGTGTGGTACATGCTTTGGAAATAAAACCTGCATTCAAAGTATGGCTCAACCAACAAGGTTCTTTGACCTTGATTAAATTGCTTGTTTCTAAGCCTATTACTTCATTTATAAAACAGACATATACTCAAAATCCTACAGTTTATATATATTAAAATATATATTTAATAGAATAAACAGTTATTGAATATCTGCTATATGTAAGATATTCTTTTGAGAACTATATAAAACACCAACATCAGTAAGGCAAAATCTTGCCCTTGTGGAGAGCAGATTCCAGTGGGAATTTCAGTAACTAGTCTATTCATTTGTCGAACATTCATTAAATGTAGGAGAAGGCAATGGCACCCCACTCCAGTACTCTTGCCTGGAAAATCCCATGGACGGAGGGGCCTGGTGGGTTGCAGTCCATGGGGTCGTGAAGAGTCGGACACGACTGAGCGACTTCACTTTCACTTTCATGCATGGGAGAAGGAAATGGCAACCCACTCCAGTGTTCTTACCTGGAGAATCCCAGGGACGGGGGAGCCTGGTGGGCTGCCGTCTATGGGGTCGCACAGAGTCGGACACGACTGAAGCGACTTAGCAGCAGCAGCAGCAGCATTAAATGTATATTATGGTTCAAGAACTCTGCCTCTGCTTTTGTGGTGTTTTCTTGGGAGGCACGCAATACACTAAGAAACCTGCATGCTTATGGAATAGTGCGAAGAAAGAAAAAAAAACAGGATCTCTGGGAGAAAAATGAGAAAACAAGGGGAGAGCTAATTTCATTTGAGTGGTAAGGAATGACTTTTCTAAGGTAACATTTAGACTAATTCATTAAAATATCAGATTAAGCCTTGAAAAAGAGGAAGGAAATGATTTGTAGCAGAAGAAATAATATGTTTAAAGGCTCCTAAATTAAGAACAAACTTGGTGCATTTCAGGACCTGAAAAATGGCCAGTGTGTCTGAGTGAGTGACTGACTGAATGAGTGAGTGAGTGAATGGAAAATGAAGAGCTCAGCAGAGACCAGTCTTGTATATCATTTCCATACCATGTTTACAGTTTGGCTTTTATTCTAAGTGCCATTGAAGCCACTTAAGGATTTCAAGCAAGGGAGTGATGTGATCCAATTTGCCTCTTAAAATCCCCATCCTGACTGCTGTATGGAAAATCGATTGAGGGGTATCATATTTGGTACCAAAGAGAATAAGTCTATTACAGAAATTCAGGTGAAGAGTCATGATTTATATTTGAATGGTAGTGGTAGATTCTAAAAGTAAAGAATAGGTTTGAAATATGTTTTGGAAGTAGAATTAAGTGGAGGATAGTATGTGAGAATTTGATAGATGACTCAGAGTTAGGTCTAAAGAGTGGTAGCCTGGTTTCTGACTTGAACAACAGGGTGAATCATTCCATTTGAAGGTGTGTAGTTATGACAGAGGCTCCATGGCCTGCAAAAATGGCAATATTATTTATTTGGTCTTTTCTAGAAAAAGTTTGCCAACCCTGGTCTAGTGCATCGATTCCAGTGCACTATGGACTGAATACTAGCTCTTGCATTTACTAGATGTTTATCAGTCAACAATTACGTAACTAATCTTTGCCTTAGTTTCATTTCTAAAATGAAGGCAATATCAGTACTTACCTTGTAAGATGGCTTGCTCTTATAAAAGAGAAATAATATAACTCTAGTAAATTGTCTGGCATATGTAAAACATTTAATAAACATTTAATAAATATTAGCTATTGTTATTTTTCACTTGATATACAATTTAGTTCCTACCACCTGGAGCCCCTCCATCAGTCTTCTTGAGTATGCTTATGACTTGACAACCTGCTTGCATGGAGCAGTGATTGGAGAGCTTGCCGAGATGTCTTTTGAGCTTCCCAGGTGGCATAGTGGTAAAGAATCCACCCACCAACGCAGAAGACCCAAGACACACAGTTTCGATTCCTGGGTCAGGAAGATCCCCTGGAGTAGAAAATGGCAACCCATTCCAGTATGCTTTCCTGGAAAATTCCACGGACAGAGGAGCCTGGCAGTCCATGCGGTTGCAAACAGTCGGACATGATTGATCACACACACATAAGAATGTGTAACTTTAATAGTGAAAGAGGCCTTAATGAAACATTCATTTAAAAAGTCAACTGGTATTTGTCAACTGGTCTACTGACAATGCTTTTTAGAGACTGTCATGATTTTTAATGTAGCTGTTGGGTGGGACAGATGTCATTGTTTAGCTGCTAAGTCATGTCCGACTCTTTGTAGTCCCATGGACTATAACCGGCCAGGCTCCTCTCTCCATGGAATTTTCCAAGTAAGAATACTGGAGTGGGTTGCCGTTTCCTTCACCAGGGATCTTTCCCGACCCAGGGTTCAAACACACATCTCCAGCTTGGCAGGTGGATCCTTTACCACTGAGCCACCTGGGAAGTCTCGGTGGGGGCAAGGTATGGAGCAATTAATGAAGCTCCAAGTTTTCATGTCCTATGGATATCTGGACAAGACAGTTTTCTAGGTCAGGTGTCTGCAAACTAGGGCCTGTGAGCAGATGCAGCTCCTTGCCTGTTTTTATGTGATTCTCAAGCTTAAAATGATTTTTACATTTTTAAAAGGTTGTAAAACAAAACAAAATAGCAAAAACTAGATGGTAGAGATGAGTGGGGGCCCACATGGTCTAAATATTTGCTATCTGGCCCTTTATAGAAAAAGTTTGTCCACTCCTGTCCTGTACTGAAGAAAGTACTTTAAGTTTATCTTTTGTATTTTAAACTTACTGGATTAAAGAATTAAGCACAGAGTTAAAAAACCCAAGTTTGTTCTGTGAGCTCACCTTCTTTTTGGAGTTAATCCACTTATGAAATTTATTTTTGCCTCCTCATGGTAGCATGCCGCTTGTCAAATACATGTATCTCTGTTTCAAACTGTACCATTTCTTTTAATTATTACTGTAGATAGCAAATCCAGAGCTGGTAAGTCATTTATCTATTATGCAAATTGTTTGCATGGAGGCAGGTTAGTGGCTTTTTAAATGACACTCTGGTTAGTTTTTATTACCTACTGGTAAGTTGCTTCAGTCGTGTCCAACTCTGTGCGACCCCATAGACGGCAGCCCATCAGGCTCCACCGTCCCTGGGATTCTCCAGGCAAGAACACTGGAGTGGGTTGCCATTTCCTTCTCCAATGCATGAAAGTGAAAAGTGAAAGTGAAGTTGCTCAGTCGTGTCCGACTCTTAGCGACCCCATGGACTGCAGCCTACCAGGCTCCTCCATCCATGGGATTTTCCAGGCAAGAGTACTGGAGTGGGGTGCCATTGCCTTCTCCATTTCATTACTTAGTTGGTCCCAACTTGGGATTTATCAAACCTACAAAAAATTCCTGAAACAACTTTTCAACTGACTCAAGAAAAAGAAGGCAGGCAGGCAGGAAAGATTGAAGGAAGGAAGGAAGGAGAAAGCAGTAGTCACTGTAAGGCCACTTATTGCTTCAGCCATGTATCCCTAAACCTGCCTATTTTTACACTGAACTCTTTTTCAGCCTCTCAGAGTTTCCTCTTCAATTCAGGTCAGGCTCACACAAGGACAGTTTGCTTTAGTCTCAGAGGACTAGCTAAAAGCTGTTGTGATAATAAATGAATCCACAGTCTTTTCCAAGATAGCCACAGGCATTTCAGCTATAGGTCTGCAGGGGCTCACTTGCACACCAGGCATTGTCTTTTTTCTTATAGCATGTGGTTTGTAGCTTATTTGAGGCCACTCTATCAGTAAAGCTATGCACAGTTAATTTCCTAAATTAGTTATCTTTAACAAGTATATGCAAATTTGGAGAGAGTGGCTTGTAGAACTTATATTTTCTAAGACTAACTTTTGATACCATGTAAACTATCTGGAGTTCTTGAACAGTATTCCAAATATCTCAATAATTGAAATGAAAAAGTGAAAGTGTTTGTCATTCAGTTGTGTCGGACTCTTTGCAACCCATGGACTGTAGCCCCCAGGCTCCTCTGTCCATGAAATTTTCCAGGCAAGAATACTGGAGTGTGTTGCCATTTCTTCTTCCAGGGATCTTCTCAACTCAGGGATTGAATCCGGGCCTCCTGCATTGCAGGCAGATACTTTACTGTCTGAGCCACCAGTAAATGTCTAAGTTTTCCAAATGGTATTCTAATCAAATATATTTGATAAGCATATTTAGAAAATTTCTCCTCAGTTCTTTACAAGTTGCCTGATAATACACTTAATGTACATACCATTTTGTCCCAGAGTATAATAGTAGAAATAATGAGTAAAATAGAAAAGGAGGGGTATTTTGGCTTATGCTAAAGAACTTCTAGAATTACATTATCTAACATGATAGCCACCAGCCATATGTGTTTATGCCACATTTGAATGTAGCTAGTTAAACTAAGGGAGAAGGCAATGGTACCCCACTCCAGTACTCTTGCCTGGAAAATCCCATGGACGGAGGAGCCTGGTGGGCTGCAGTCCATGGGGTCACTAAGAGTCCGACACGACTGAACGACTTCACTTTCACTTTTCACTTTTCACTTTCGTGCATTGGAGAAGGAAATGGCAACCCACTCCAGTATTCTTGCCTGGAGAATCCCAGGGATGGGGAAGCCTGATGGGCTGCCGTCTATGGGGTCACACAGAGTTGGACACGACTGAATCGATGCAGCAGCAGCAGCAGCAGTTAAACTAAGGAACTAATTTATTAAAAAGATTTTATTTTATATTGGAGTATACGGTCCCATCACTTCATGGGAAATAGATGGGGAAACAGTGGAAACAGTGTCAGACTTTATTTTTTTGGGCTCCAAAATCACTGCAGATGGTGACTGCAGCCATGAAATTAAAAGACACTTCCTCCTTGGAAGAAAAGTTATGACCAACCTAGATAACATATTCAAAAGCAGAGACGCTACTTTGCCAACAAAGGTCTGTCTAGTCAAGGCTTTGATTTTTCCTGTGGTCATGTATGGATGTGAGAGTTGGACTGTGAAGAAAGCTGAGCGCCGAAGAATTGATGCTTTTGAACTGTGGTGTTGGAGAAGACTCTTGAGAGTCCCTTGGACTGCAAGGAGATCCAACCAGTCCATTCTGAAGGAGATCAGCCCTGGGATTTCTTTGGAGGGAATGATGCTAAAGCTGAAACTGCAGTACTTTGGCCACCTCATGCAAAGAGTTGACTCATTGGAAAAGACTCTGATGCTGGGAGGGATTGGGGACAGGACGAGAAGGGGACGACAGAGGATGAGATGGCTGGATGGCGTCACTGACTCGATGGACGTGAGTCTGAGTGAACTCCGGGAGTTGGTGATGGACAGGGAGGCCTGGTGTGCTGCGATTCATGGGGTTGCAAACAGTCAGACACGACTGAGCGACTGAACTGATCTGAACTGATAGTTGATTTATAATGTTGTGTTAGCTTTAGGTACAGCAAAGTGATTCAGTTATACATGTACATGTATCTATTCTTTTTCAGATTCTTTTCCCATATAGGTTATTATAGAATATTGAGTAGAGTTCCCTGTACTATACAGTGGATCCTTGTTGATTATCTGTTTTATATATAGTAATGTATATCGGTTAATCCCAACTTCTAATTTATCCTTTCCCCCGATGTTTCCTATTTGGTAATCATATGTTTGTTTCCTATGTCTGTGAGTCTATTTCTATTTTGTAAATAAGTGCATTCATATTATGTTTATTAGATTCCACGTATCAAAGGGTTAGTCACTCAGTGGTGTTCAACTCTTTGCGCCCCCACAGACTGTAGCCATCCAGGCTCCTCTATCCATAGAATTCTCCAGGCAAGAATACTGGAGTAGGTTGCCATTCCCTTCTCCAGGGGATCTTCCCAACCCAGGTCTCCTGCATCATAGGCAGATTCTTTACTGTCTGAGCCACCGGGGATTCCATGTATAAGTGATACTATATGGTATTTGTCTTTGACCGACTGACTTCACTTAGTTTGGTAGTTTCTAGGTCCACCCACGTTGCTGCAAATGGCAGTATTTCATTCTTTTTTATGGTTGAATAATAGTCCATTGTACATATGTACCACATCTTCTTTATCCATTCCTCCACTGATGGACATTTAGGTTGCTTCCATGTCCTGGCTATTGTAAATAATGCTGCAGTGAACATTAAGGTGCCTGCATCTTTTCAAATTATGTTTTCTCCAGATAACTGCCTAGGACTGGGATTACTGGATCATATGGTAGCTCTATTTTTAGTTTTTTAAGGAACCTCCATGCTCTTCTCCATAGTGGCTACCCCAATTTACATTCCCACCAACAGTATAGAAGGGTTCCCTTTTCTTCACACCCACTCCAGCATTTACTGTTGGTAGATTTTTTGATGATAGCCATTCTGACCAGTGTGAGGTGATACCTCATTGTAGTTTTGATTTGCCTTTCTCTAATAATTAGTGATGTTGAGCATCTTTTCATGTGCATTTTGGCCATCTATATTTCTTCTTTGGAGAACTGTGTATTTTGATCTTATGTCCATTTGATTGGATTTTTTGTTTTTTGATATTGAGCTGAATTAGCTGTTTGCATAGTTTGGAGATTAATACCTGTTGGTTGCTTTGTTTGCAAAGATTTTCCTCTCCTTCTGAGGGTTCTCTCTCTCTTTTTTTTTTGGTTTCTTTTGTTGTACAAAAGCTTAAGTTTAATTAGGTACCATTTGTTTATTTTTGTTTTTATTTCCATTACCCTTAAGTGATGGATTGAAATAGATCTTGCTGTAATTATGTCAAAGACCATTGTACCTGTATTTTTCTCTCAGAGTTTTATAGTATCAGGCCTTCTTTTAGGTCTTTAATCCATTTTGAGTTAATTTTTGTGTATAGTGTTAGGGAGTATTCTAATTTCATTTGTTTACATGTAACTGTCCAGTTTTCCCTGTACTACTTATTGAGCAGACTGTCTTTTCTCCATTGTATATTCTTGTCTCCTCTGTTATAGATTAGGTGACCATAGTTGCATGGGTTTATCTTTGGACTTTCTATTCTGTTCCATTGATCTATATTTCTTATTTTTCAGACATAATGCTATTGCAGTCTTAATAGACTACAGTCTAGTATAAACATAACTTTTAAGTACCTTGGGCAACAAAACAGTTTGTATGAATAGCTAACTGTAGTATTAAAATACCGTAGACAAACAGGCCTGGCATGCTGCAGTCCATGGAGACTGACATACAGCAAAGTGATTCAGTTATACATCTATATATACATTCTTTTTCATTATGTTTAACACAAGATATTGAATATAGTTCCCTATGCTGTACAGTAGGACCTTGTTGTTTATCCACTATATCAGTTCAGTTCAGTCGCTCAGTTGTATCAGACTCTTTGCAACCCCATGAATCGCAGCATGCCAGGCCTCCCTGTCCATCACCAACTCCCGGAGTTCACTCAAACTCACATCCATTGAGTTGGTGATGCCATCCAGCCATCTCATCCTCTATCGTCCCCTTCTCGTCCTGCCCCCAATCCCTCCCAGCATCAGAGTCTTTTCCAGTGAGTCAACTCTTCGCATGAGGTGGCCAAAGTACTGCAGTTTCAGCTTTAGCATCATTCCTTCCAAAGAAATCCCAGGGCTGATCTCCTTCAGAATGGACTGGTTGGATCTCCTTGCAGTCCAAGGGACTCTCAAGAGTCTTCTCCAACACCACAGTTCAAAAGTAAGCGTCTTTTAATTTCATGGCTGTAGTCACCATCTGCAGTGATTTTGGAGCCCCCCAAAATAAAGTCTGACACTGTTTCCACTGTTTCCCCATCTATTTCCCATGAAGTGATGGGACCAGATGCCATGATCTTCGTTTTCTGAATCCACTATATGTATGATAGCTAAAGAAGATTTTATAAATTTGATTATAAAAATTGTTACAGAAAGATTATTTTGTTGCTTCTGAGGAGAATAAATATGAAGTGCTTTTACCAAGAAGGACCTACTGTATAGCACATAAAACTTTGCTCAATGTTATGTGCCATCCCGGGTGGGAAGGGAGTTTGGGAGAGAATGGATACATGTATATTATCATTGAGTCCCTTCACTGTTCACTTGAAACTACCACAACATTGTTAATTGGCTATGCTGCTGCTACTGCTGCTAAGTCGCTGCAGTCGTGTCCAACTCTGTGCGACCCCAGTGACAGCAGCCCACCAGGCTCCCCCGTCCCGGGGATTCTCCAGGCAAGAACACTGGAGTGAGTTGCCATTTCCTTCTCCAAAGTATGGAAGTGAAAAGTGAAAGTGAAAGTGAAATCGCTCAGTCGTTTCCGACTCTTAGCGACCTCATGGAATGTAGTCTACCAGGCTCCTCCGTCCATGGGATTTTCCAGGCAAGAGTACTGGAGTGGGTTATACCCCAATACAAAATAAAAAGTTTAAAGTTTAAAAAAAATAAGTGCTTTTGACCAGAGGTAGAGAGTTTGGTAAGCTATTGCAATGGTTCTGGCAAGAAATGATAAGAGCCTAAGCAAGAGCAGATAACTGCTAAGGGACCAAGGGAATGCTGGGTAAGTCCAGGCTTCCAGGCAGGAGTAAATGTTTCAGGGATAACGTGTATGAATGAATTAAATCACACAGTGGCATATATAGGAGCCTATTTTTGACAATAATTTGCTCACTCACTGGATTATAAAATTTAGGTTTGAAAGTAAATCATTCATTTCTGATGGGCTGATACAATGGGAAGAGAAAGTAAAAGGGTAAAGATCCATCGGTTTAAAAAGGGATTTATGTAAATCAATTATAATTCAGTAAAAAGATATTAAAGCAATAAAAATTGATTTGTACCATGTAGGCTTTTCTGAAAATGTTTCTAAACTTCTATTTGAAACTGAAAGGCAGTGTATAGTGCATTATACTCTGACCTTTAGCACATTTTATCTTCTAGTCGATCTCCTAAACACTAAAGTAAAAAAATTTTTATGAAAATCATTCACAAATGTTAACATTTGATGCCCTTGGTTGCTGTATTACAAATGACATAAAGTTTCACAATAATTGATGTGACTAAGTAGAGATTCAAAATCATTGAGATTTGTATCAACTTCTGTCATTACTGAAAACAATGTCTAGATAGGGAAAGCTCTGTCATAAACAGATAAGTATAGTAAATGCTGGGGCTTCCCAGCTGGCTCAGTGATAATCACCTGCCAAGCAGGAGATGTGGTTTCGATCCGTGGGTTGGGAAGATCCCCTGAAGAAGAAAATGCCAACCCACTCTAGCAGTATTCTTGCCTGGAAAATCCCATTGACAGACAAGTCTGGTGAGCTGTAGTCCATGGGGTTTCAGGAAGAGTCAGACATGACTTAGCAACTAAACAACAGTAGTAAATACTAGAGAATGCATAAAAAAGATCATGTCTCCTCTTTGTTTAATTTCTATTTATTAATTTATTTATTTTTGGTTGAGTTGGGTCTTCATTGCTGTACACGGGCTTTCTCTAGTTTCGGGAATGCAACTCTCTAGTTGCAGCACGTGGACTTCTCATTGTGGTGGCTTCTCTTCTTGTGGAGCACAGGATCTAGGGTGCACAAGCTTCAGTAGTTGAAGCTCCTGGGCCCCAGAGTGTGGGCTCAGTAACTGTGATGGACAAGCTTAGTTGCTCCAAGGCATGTGGAATCTTCCCAGACCAAGGATCAAACCCTTGTCCCCTGGCAGGAGGATTCTTACACACTGTAACACCAAGTAAGTCCTCCTCTTTGTTAATTAACACTATTATAATAAGATGACAGATGAAAGGGAAACCCAAAAGTCCATAAAATCATACACTTAAATTTTATGCACAGTACTTTTGATGTTTGGATAGAACCAAGATCATAAGCTTCTTAGCAGCTTTCATACTTAAATGCAGCTGATAATATATTAAGTGCATTTTATGATTTTCTTTTACCAAAGTATCTTGAAAATTATGACAAGCTAATTAAATATCACTTTGAATTTTAGAATGAAATTTTGATGGTACTGGGACTAACGGGTGGAAGGAAACTATTGTTTTTCTTCTATGCTATACCTTGCAAAGAGTGAAGGCATTTTGGGAGGGAGGCAGAGGATGAGATGGTTAAATAACATCGCTGGCTCAATGGACATGAATTTGAGCAAATTCTGGGAAATAATGGAGGACAGAAGAGCCAGGAGCACTGCAGTCCATGGGGTCGCAAAGAGTTGGACACAACTCAGTGACTCAAGAACAATAACAACCATAGAGGGAGACAGGTGCTGCAGAAACCTCATTTCTATTAAACTTTACAAAAATACAAGGGGCCAGCTTTATATATGAGAAACTAGAAAATTAAAGTATTGAAATGTTATTGCTGAGGATTGCAACTAAGTATTTCAAGTCTAAGGTATACATGTGTTGTTTTTTTTTTTATTTTTTTTATTTTTAAACTTTACATAATTGTATTAGTTTTGCCAAATATCAAAATGAATCCATCACAGGTATACATGTGCTCCCCATCCTGAACCCTCCTCCCTCCTCCTTCCCCATACCATCCCTCTGGGTCGTCCCAGTGCACTAGCCCCAAGCATCCAGTATCGTGCATTGAACCTGGACTGGCATCTCGTTTCATACATGATATTTTACATGTTTCAATGCCATTCTCCCAAATCTTCCCACCCTCTCCCTCTCCCACAGAGTCCATAAGACTGTTCCATACATCAGTGTCTCTTTTGCTGTCTCGTACACAGGGTTATTGTTATCATCTTTCTAAATTCCATATATATGCGTTAGTATACTGTATTGGTGTTTTTCTTTCTGGCTTACTTCACTCTGTATAATAGGCTCCAGTTTCATCCACCTCATTAGAACTGATTCAAATGAATTCTTTTTAATGGCTGAGTAATACTCCATTGTGTATATGTACCACTGCTTTCTTATCCATTCATCTGCTGATGGACATCTAGGTTGCTTCCATGTCCTGGCTATTATAAACAGTGCTTCGATGAACATTGGGGTACACGTGTCTCTTTCCCTTCTGGTTTCCTCAGTGTGTATGCCCAGCAGTGGGATTGCTGGATCATAAGGCAGTTCTATTTCCAGTTTTTGAAGGAATCTCCACACTGTTCTCCATAGTGGCTGTACTAGTTTGCATTCCCACCAACAGTGTAAGAGGATTCCCTTTTCTCCACACCCTCTCCAGCATTTATTATTTGTAGACTTTTGGATCGCAGCCATTCTGACTGGTGTGAAATGGTACCTCATAGTGGTTTTGATTTGCATTTCTCTGATAATGAGTGATGTTGAGCATCTTTTCATGTGTTTGTTAGCCTTCTGTATGTCTTCTTTGGAGAAATGTCTATTTAGTTCTTTGGCCCATTTTTTGATTGGGTCATTTATTTTTCTGGAGTTGAGCTGTAGGAGTTGCTTGTATATTTTTGAGATTAGTTGTTTGTCAGTTGCTTCATTTGCTATTATTTTCTCCCATTCTGAAGGCTGTCTTTTCACCTTGCTGATAGTTTCCTTTGATGTGCAGAAGCTTTTAAGGTTAATTAGGTCCCAAGTGTTTTTAAAAACATTAGAGACAGAAGGAGCTCCAAGCTGGTGGTGTAGGAAGACCCTGAGCTCACCTCCTCCCACAGGTACACCAAACCACAACTATTTACAGAATAGCTATCTATAAGAATGACCTGAAAACTAGCAGAAAATATTTTCCAAAACTAAACATATAAAGAAGGAGCCACAATGACATAAGTTGGAGGATCAGAGACACATTATAGACAAGACCCACACCCCCAGTTGGCAACCCACAGATGGGAGGAATATCACAGTTGTAGAGGTGCTCTCCAAGGAGCCAGGTTGTAAGCCCCACATTGGGCTTCCCAGGCCCAGGGGACTTGCACCAGGAAGATAAGCCTCCAACATCTGGCTTTGAAAACCAGCAGACTTGTGATTGAGAGAGCTGCAGGACTACAGGAAACAGACTCTGCTCTTTTTTTGTTTTAATTGAAGTATAGTTGATTAGTTTCAGGTATACAAAATAGTGATTACATATTTTTGTAGATTATACTCCACAAAAACGTTATTGTAAAATATTGACTATATTCCCTGTGCTGTATATTCCATCCTTGAAACATATTTATTTTATACCTAATAGTTTTTTTTTCTCTGAATCCCCTTACCTTTCCCCTCAGCCAGTCCCCTCCCCCTGGTAACCACTGGTGTGTTCTCTGTATCTGTGCAGAGACTCTCCTTTTAAAGCGCATGCACAAATCTTACATGCTCTGAGCCCCAGCACAGATACAGTTTCCTAAAGACACCACTAAAAAGCTATTAGAACTAACAAATGAATTCAGTAAAGTTGCAGGATACAAAATTAATATACAGATATCTGTTACATTTCTATACCCTAATAACAAACTGTTGGAAAGAGAAATTAAGAAAGGAATCTCATTTACAATCACATCAAAATAATAATATACCTTTGTTGTGCAGAAGCTTTTAGGTTTAATTAGGTCCCATTTGTTTATTTTTGCTTTTATTTCCAATATTCTGGGAGGTGGGTCATAGAGGATCCTGCTGTGATGTATGTTGGAGAGTGTTTTGCCTATGTTCTCCTCTAGGAGTTTTATAGTTTCTGGTCTTATGTTGAGATCATTAATCCATTTTGAGTTTATTAGCAAGGTGAAAAGGCAGCCTTCAGAATGGGAGAAAATAATAGCAAATGAAGCAACTGACAAACAACTAATCTCAAAAATATACTCCTACAGCTCAACTCCAGAAAAATAAATGACCCAATCAAAAAATGGGCCAAAGAACTAAATAGACATTTCTCCAAAGAAGACATACAGATGACATACACATGAAAGGATGCTCAACATCACTCATTATCAGAGAAATGCAAATCAAAACCACTATGAGGTACCATTTCACACCAGTCAGAATGGCTGCAATCCAAAAGTCTACAAGCAATAAATGCTGGAGAGGGTGTGGAGAAAAGGGAACCCTCTTACACTGTTGGTGGGAATGCAAACTAGTACAGCCACTATGGAGAACAGTGTGGAGATTCCTTCAAAAACTGGAAATAGAACTGCCTTATGATCCAGCAATCCCACTGCTGGGCATACACACTGAGGAAACCAGAAGGGAAAGAGACACGTGTACCCCAATGTTCATCGCAGCACTGTTTATAATAGCCAGGACATGGAAGCAACCTAGATGTCCATCAGCAGATGAATGGATACGAAAGCAGTGGTACATATACACAATGGAGTATTACTCAGCCATTAAAAAGAATACATATGAATCAGTTCTAATGAGGTGGATGAAACTGGAGCCTATTATACAGAGTGAAGTAAGCCAGAAAGAAAAACACCAATACAGTATACTAACGCATATATATGGAATTTAGAAAGATGATAACAATAACCCTGTGTACGAGACAGCAAAAGAGACACTGATGTATGGAACAGTCTTATGGACTCTGTGGGAGAGGGAGAGGGTGGGGAGATTTGGGAGAATGGCATTGAAACATGTATACTATCATGTATGAAATGAGTCACCAGTCCAGGTTCAATGCACGGTACTGGATGCTTGGGGCTGGTGCACTGGGACGACCCAGAGGGAGGGTATGGGGAGGAAGGAGGGAGGAGGGTTCAGGATGGGGAACACATGTATACCTGTGGTGGATTCATTTCAATATTTGGCAAAACTAATACAATATTGTAAAGTTTAAAAATAAAATTAAATTAAATTTAGAAAAAAGAATAATATACCTAGGAATGTCTAACATAAGAAAGAAGGTAAAAAACCTGTGCTCTTAGAACTATAAGATATTGATGAAAGTTGAAAATGATATAAACTAATGGAAATGTTATTAAAATGACTGTATTCCCCAAGGCAGTTTATACATTCAATGTTCAGTTCAGTTCAGTCACTCAGTCGTGTCCAACTCTTTGCGACCCCATGAATCGCAGCATGCCAGGCCTCCCTGTCCATCACCAACTCCCGGAGTTCACTCAAACTCACATCCATTGAGTTGGTGATGCCATCCAGCCATCTCATCCTCTATCGTCCCCTTCTCCTCCTGCCCCCAACCCTTCCCAGCATGAGTCTTTTCCAATGAGTCAATTCTTCGCATGAGGTGGCCAAAGTACTGCAGTTTCAGCTTTAGCATCATTCCCTCCAAAGAAATCCCAGGGCTGATCTCCTTCAGAATGGACTGGTTGGATCTCCTTGCAGTCCAAGGGACTCTCAAGAGTCTTCTCCAACACCACAGTTCAAAAGCATCAATTCTTCGGCACTCAGCTTTCTTCATAGTCCAACTCTCACATCCATACATGACTACTGGAAAAACCATATTCAATGTAATTCCTATCAAATACCAATGGAAATTCCACACAACTAGAAAAAATAATTCTAAAATTTATATAAGGGGTTCCCTTGTGGTCCAGTGGTTAAGACTCCTTGCTCCCAATGCAGGAGGCATGGGTTCAATCCTTAGTCAGGGAACTAAGATCTTGCATAGTGTCTGGCATGGCCAAAAAAATAAAATGAAATTTACATGGAAACATAAAAAAGCTTGAATAGTCAAAGCAATCTTGAGGGAGAAGAACAAAGCTGGAGGTATCAAACTGACTGATTCCAGGCTATACAACAAAGCTACAATAATCAAAGCAATATGGTACTGGCACAAAACAGACACACAGATCAATGGAACAGAATGAGAGAACTCAGAAATGAACCCAAACTTGTATGGGCAATTAATCTAGGACAAAGCAAGCAAGGATAAACAATGGGGAAAAAGACAAACTGTACAATAAATGCTACTGGGAAAACTGGACAACTACATGCAGAAGAATTAAACTGGACTACTCTCTTATACCATGCACAAAAATCAGTTCAAAATGTATTAAAGACTTAAATGTAAGAAGAGCCTTAGAAGAAAACCTAGTTTTAGCAGAAAATATTTTCTCACATTGGTCTTAGCAATATATTTTTTATAGATCTCTTCAGACAAAGGAAACAAAAGCAAAAATAAACAAATGAGGCTACATCAAACTAAAAACTTCACAGTGAAGGAAACCATTAACAAAATGAAACACCTCCTACTGAATGGGAGAAGATATTTGCAAATGACCTATCTGATAAGGGATTAATAGCCCAAGTATGCAAAAAACTCATGTAATTCAACATCAAAGAAACAAGCAATCCATTTAAAAAATGAGCAGAAGACCTGAATAACTTTTTTTCTGAAGAAGACATACAGATGGTCAACAGGCATGTGAAAAGATGCTCAGCATCAATAATCATTAGGGAAATGCAGATTAAAACCACAATGAGATAGTAGTATTTCATTCCTGTCAGAATGCCAATCATCCAAATGACAACAAATAGCAAATATTGGCAAGGATATGGAGAAAAGGGAACCCTTGTGCCGTGTTGCTGGGGATGTAAATCAGTACATATTTCTGGGGAAAAAAAAGTATGATGGTTTTTCAAAAAAACAGAAATAGTGTATGATCCAGAATTTCATTTTAGGATATTTACCCAAAGAAAACAAAAGCACTAATACAAAAAGATATATATGCTCCAAAGTTCATAGCAGAATTATTTATAATAGCCAAGCTATGGAAGTAATGTTAGTACCCAGCAATAGATGAATAGATAAAGATTCTATATACATGTATGTGTGTGTATATATATATATATATATATATATGCATGGAATATTACTCAGCCATAAAGAAAAATGAAATCTTGCCTTTTGCAATAATATGGATGGATCTAGAGGGTATGTTATCATGCTAAGTGGAATAAGTTAGACAGAGAAAGACTAATACCATATAATATCACTTATATATGATATCTAGAACACAAACCAAACAAAACAGACTCATAGGTACAGAGAAAGAAACGGGTGGTTGCCAGAGGGGAGGGCCGTGGAGGGTTGGGGATAATAGGTAAAAGGGATTAAGAGGTACAAAGTTCCAGATATAAAATATAGATGCCACAGTGGTCTTATGTTACAAGGTCAATAACAGTATAATAACTTTGTATGGGGACAGATTACTAGACTTACCATGGCGATCATTTTGTAATGTGCATAAAGGTCGAGTTGTTCAACTGACAAAAACATAATATTGTACATCAACTGTATTTGAATAAAAACACATTAAATTGTCAGTTAAAGTATGCATGAGTAAATATGTAGGATAAACATAACTCACCTTTTAAATATCTTAATATCTTATGGGTCCATATATCCCTAAACTCTATAAAGATCTCCATGCAGTTACAAGTTTAAAATGAGATTATTATTTTAACAATAGAAATGTTATGGTAGCCTTAGGAAAAACATTTATTCTATCCATTTTGATAATGATGTTCCTAACTGAATATCCATTCAAAAGCCCCTATGAAGAATTAAACAGATTTAAACACCATATGAATACATGAAAGCCAGTTTTGTGTCATTTTTATAATTTGTAAATAGTTTAATTTTTAAAAGTGCACTGGGATGAAAACAGAGAGATGGTTTGTGTTGCAAGAACATCATGATGTGAGTGGAAAGAGGGGAGGCTTGGTGGAGGGCAGAGAGCAGTGAGAGAGGATATGCGGATTTGAATCCACATTTTGCTATAACATGTTTTCTGACATCAGATGGGTCCTTGGTGGCTTTGTTTATTCCTGTAGATGGTTTCTAACTTCCCACACCTGTAAAGTCTAAACTTCAAAGGAAGGAATTCACAAATTAAAAAGATAGCCAAGTACACTGGAAAGTCCTTGAAGACAATAATGACGGTAGTGATGATGTTATAATGGTCTCTAAGGTTCAGCCAAGCTTCAGAAGTCTGATATTCTGTGGTTTGTTCCCGGATTTGCTATGAGATGATAACTAGTACTTAGTAAGCTGGCCTGTGATTCCATCCACTAGAGGACAGTAGTAAATGTGCACATTCAAAAGAGTGACTCACTGAAATAAACCCTATCCTGCAGAAAGATGCTATGAAAGGAGCATATGAATAAAATAAATTTAGGGCCAGTAATCTGAATAAAGCCACATGCATTAGAGGGCTGTAGAAATTCCTTATCTAGTAAATATTTAAGTACTCTAGTTCATAAATGGGCAATTTCTCCAGGACCAGCTCCTCTGTAAGAAGCCAGCTGTGTTGAGAGTGAAAAGCCCCTGTAACCATCATCAGACATGCAGCTGTGCTTATAGTGGCAGTGAAGCGAGCTGCAGGCAGTCCAGGGCCACTCCCAGCCCAAGGCAGGCTCTAATCTCCTCAGGGTGTGCTATATATATATATATATATATATTTTTTTTTTTTTTTTAATCTCGACAGCCCAGCCCAGCACTTTGTGTGCAGTAAGTGCCTAATCAAATCTTACTCTCCAATCCTAGTCATCTCTGGACTTGGTTCCCTGTTTTGCTACTTCTCAGCTTTTTGATTTTTGCCAAATCACTTGACTTCTCCAACTCAATTGGTTTTGTGTATTCAGAAGTTTCTGAGGATCCTTTAAAATCCTCAGTTATGTATACAGCAATCTCAACCTTTTGAGACATTTTATGTATTTCCTTACTGCCCTCCCCTGCCTGAGAACAAGTGAGGCCTTTAATTATGCTTCTTAAGACATTTTCATGCTAGATTACTTCTTTTCCTAATATAAAGCTTCTGATTAGGTCAAGTAAGTTCAGTGGCAGGTAGACTGCCTAAATGTGTGCCTGCATGCATGCTCAGTTGCTTCAGTCATGTTCAACTCTTTGAGACCCTATGGACTGTAGCCCACCAAGCTCTGTCCACAGGATTCTTCAGGCAAGAATGCTGGCGTGGGTTGCCATGCCCCCCTCCAGGGGATCTGTCTGACCCAGAAATTGAACTTGCATCTCCTGCATTGCAGGCGAATTCTTTACCTACTGAATCACCTGGGAAACCAGCCTAAATGTGTACCTATAAGTAAAAATCTTAATCTTTCTGAAACTCCCATACTTTTTTTTTGTTTGGTAAATATCTCTTATTTATGCTTTTTATTTTGTTTTGGGGTATAGTCAATTAACAAGACTTCCCTGGTGGCTTACATGGTAAAGTGTCTGCCTACAATGCGGGAGACCCGGGTTTAATCCCTGGGTCGGGAAGATCTCCCTGGAAAAATCCCATGGATGGAGGAGCCTGGTAGGCCACAGTCCATAGGGTCGAAAAGAGTCGGACTCTACTGAGCGACTTCACTCGTAGTCGATTAACATGTTGTGATAGCTTCAGGTGAACAGGGAAGGGAAGGGACTCAGCCATACATTCACATGTATCCCTTCTCCCACAAACTCCTCTCCTATCCAGACTGCCACCTAACATTGAGCAGAGAGATACTCTCATTCTTAAATAGCAAATGGGAACACTATATTTCTTAATGTTGCTAAAGATTAAAATAAGATAAATATTTAAAACACAAGGGTAGACCTTCTGTTGACTTCTAGTAAACATTGGTTCTATACTGTTCTCTCTGACAGATCTGTAGCCTATGGACATGTTATTTTTTCACCTACTGTAGGAATTTATAGAGAATCTTGTTAAAATAGACAGCTTTTAGTACACGGTAGATCATATGGTGTCTTCTATAATATAATTGGGCTTCCCAGGTGGCTCAGTGGTAAAGAATCTGCCTGCCAAAGGACTCCTCAGAGACAAGGGTTCGATCCTTGGGTTGGGAAGACCCCTGGAGAAGGAAATGACAACCCACTCCAGTATTCTTGCCTGGGATATTCCATGGACAGAGGAGCCTGGTGGGCTACAGTCCACTGGGTTGCAAAAGAGTCAGATGCAACTTAGCGACTAAACAACAACAGCAACAAACATAATTACTAAATATAGAAATGACTTAATACCATTAGCACACAGGAAACTCCCTGGTGGCTCAGATGGTAAAGCATCTGCCTGCAATGCAGGAGATCTGGGTTCAGTCCCTGGGTCAAGAAGATCCCCTGGAGAAGGGAATGGCAATCCACTCCAGTATTCTTGCCTGGGAAATCCCATGGACAGAGGACACTGATGGGCCAATGTCCATGGAATCGCAGAGTCAGACATGACCGAGCAACTAACACTTTCTAACAAGCGATAGCATCTCTTCTTAAAAAAATCATTACAGTAGAATTCTAAATTTTCTAAAATAATTGTAGTAAATCAACATGTGCCCTGTGTATCGACCAAATTTGATAACAGTATTTGTACTGATGAATCTGTAATTAAAGATAAATGTTCTGAGTATTTATATGTGATTGAAACAAACTCTTCTGTTTATAACATTCTTAGTCACCCTATAATTTTCTGCAGATTTAAGTGTTAATTTTGTTAGAATTAGAATGTATTGTCATCCTTACTCCCAATGCAATAAGATGAAAACAACTTCAGGGTCTGAACCATTTATCCATTAGTGATGGTGAAATAAACCCATAGCTGAAATAGAATTAAGAAATTAAGTGTTTTAATTTCAACAAAGGCAAAATGACAGATTGGTTTTGGAATAGCTGTTGACAAGGCATAGACATAATGCCTGTGACCAGTATAGACATGACATTTTATTTTCTGATTTCATAAGTAAGTGGGATGTGTCAAAATTCCAGTTCTTCTTGCTCCATCATGAGAAATGCAGAGATGATTGGACAACTGGGGCTTCTTCTTCCTGCTCAGAGCCTACTTTCTGTAAGAATCAAACAGCATCAATAGGGCTGGAAAGGCCCATGAAACAAGACACTCAAAGTACAAAAACAGAGATTTTTTTTCTTTCCTCCAAAGTTGCTCTGTGTTTCTAGGCTCTCTCTATCTCTCTCAATTTTATTCAAGGTTTTGTTTTGTTTTGTTTTTTACCAGGAATTGTTTCTTCTTGAACATAAATGACTATAAAACATTTTTCAAGGGGATGTCTTTTTGGGTTAATGCAGTCTCACCACAATAGGGGACCCCAACTGTGTTTGACTCAAGCCAAAGAAAAGAAATTCCCTGGATACTTTTATGTAAACCAGATGGATAAATACACAGAGAACACTACACCAAATCTACAGATGTTTTAAGGTCTCAAAATACAAGCTAGATGCTCAAAAACCAGGATGTGAATGTTAAAGCGAAGAACAAAATCTTACCTGATAAGGGAGGTCTATTTGTAAGAATCTCTAAAACAGAAGGCATAACTTCTCTCTTGACGATTCCATAATACTTCCAGAGCCAGATTCTTTATAGCCTGGTCTACAGGTGCTTCACATTTATGCCCTACCCAAATGTTACAACTTTACCCTTGTCACACCTAATGCCCTCCATGCCCACATCCCATCCCCACCCACAGTCACCATTTCCAGTACTTCCTTCCCTGAGTCTTTGTGTGGCTGCTTCCTCTGCCAGAAATATCTTTCCTCCACTTCAAGTGAACTGTGACTCAACCTTCAACAATAACTCCAATGTCAATTCTGAAATCAATAGCTTTCTGGGAATCTTTTCTCCCTACCCTGGAGCAGAATTAAGTTCTTTCCTTCTCTGTACCCCTGTATTTGCCTACACATGGCACTTGACACACTGCATGATGACAGAAAACATGAGGTATCTATCACCAGTGCCATTTGCTTTATACTGTCTTGCACGTGTTCATCTCCTCTACTAGCAAGTGAGCTTTTTGCTTATGCACACTCACAATGCAGGGCCCGGAACATAGTATACTTAAATTGAATATTCTCAACATAATTATTAAAATCCATACCATTCATATGTACAAATGTCTTCAGACTACCAGTCTGTTGTCTTAAAAAAAAAAAGGAGAGAAGACTGTGTCACCTTGGCATATATTTGTTCTTTGAGTGCTTGTTTATTTACAAATGAATCATCAGGGTACTTTTAACATATCAAAATTGAGTTTATTGAACTTGGCAGAATGATAAGTTCATTCATTTCCTTCTATTTTCCAAGCTAATAACTGTGTTTGTTTTATTTTAAACTCCCTTTTAAAGGAATTTTAAACTCTGTTTTCAGAGAAGGCAATGGCACCCCACTCCAGTACTCTTGCCTGGAAAATCCCATGGATGGAGGAGCCTGGTAGGCTGCAGTCCATGGGAACGCTAAGAGTCAGACACAACTGAGCGACTTCACTTTCACTTTTCACTTTCATGCATTGGAGAAGGAAATGGCAACCCACTCCAGTGTTCTTGCCTGGAGAATCCCAGGGATGGTGGAGCCTGGTGGGCTGCCATCTATGGGGTCACACAGAGTCGGACACGACTGAAGCGACTTAGCAGCAGCAGCAGCAAACTCCGTTTTAAACTCCCATTTGTATACACGTAGACAGTTTTTTAGATTTAGGTTCAGGATACCCAGCCTGTGGGAAATGGAGATGCACAAGGGGTCAATGGAAACATATAAGTTAAATTTAAAGTGGCTTGAAAGTCTGCCTTCTGTTGGTAGATCATTGATTCATATGAGTTGTGAAGTGATATAATTTAATGTTAGAAAATACCAGTCTTTTTCCATAATTAGAATGACTTGGAAGTGGAGTGGTTTGGGGAATATTTAGAAGAGAAGAGATAGTACAGATAAGATTGTTGAAAGTCAGTTTGGCCAGATGGTTAGATGTGGGAGTTAGAATCAAAAAGAGGAAAATCCATCCAACAAATATGTATAGACATTGGCAACCGGATCCTAGAGACAATTAACCATTTTAATCATTAACTAACATATTACATTAAAATTAAAAAGCCTAAACAGTGGTTGAGATTTTGACACCCATCTCAGGGAAGATGCTTTTGTTCTTACAAAAGAGAAGTGCAGATCTTTTTGTAGAACTAGCTCATTGCTTAGGTTTGATGGGAGTGCCTGCCTTGACTAGAAAGGGCCTCTTCAGTCATATCTTATTTTAGGAACAGGAGTTACCACGTGAAAGGCTGAGATGGAGCTGTGGAGGGTGGGAATTTCAGCCAGGAGGGACAGTGAAAGCAAAGTCTCATTGTGATCATCAGTACGAGGTTCAGTGTGCTGGAGGGTAGTGCTGGAAGGAGGGATTATTTGAGATGAAGATGGCAAGGCAGCAGGGATCAGGCCCGGAGACTTGATTTGCTACATAAAGAATCAGATTTGGGGGAAATACCTGCAGTGATTTTTCTTCCTGACACGGTCCACTGTGCAGAGAGATGGGATGGTTGGGGACATGTGCTTTATTTTCCCAAAAATGTTATTTTCTGGATTTCTCTAGTCAAATTTTGACAGAGATAATCTTCTGAAGGCATTTTATCTCTGATCGCATAAAATGTTTATAAATGCATATAACAGTGTTTCAGGTCTCCCTATGAGGGAACACCAGGAGGAGCTTTCTGGCAGTTGTAAGGAGCTGTGTCACATGTGCAGTAAAGAAGATATAGTTTGTCAGGCAGGCAGAGCTATTTCCAAAAAATAAGATTCCACCCAAAAGCTTTAGACACGAGTGTTAACTGCACAAATGGCTAAATACACTTGGTTATGGCAGGTACAAAGAGTCATTTTGAACCAATGAGGTCACCAACTTCAGTGCAAAAAGGCTGAGTCAGTTTTAACCATTGGCAGTTACATTTATGAAATACCCCCCAGACCAGGTAGGATGCTAGCTTTCCCTTGCCTTGGTGTGATTTAAATAACACAAGAGAATGTGAGATATCACTTCTTCCTGTAGCTCCCATTAGGACTTTTTGTAATGATAGGTTTCGACTGAAAAAATGAGCTTAACCACATTTGCTCACCAAAGTCCCCTTCTTTGAGGGTTAAAATTATAGTCCTACAGTGAAAGCAATATCTTGTCAATTCATAAATCTGTTATCTGGGTGTAATTTCTATCGTCTTTTGTTCAGTTCTTAAAACAGTAAAATCATAAATATGAATCCTCAGTTCCTTTCCTTCCTTCTTTTTTCCTGCCTTACATATATACACACACAAAGATAGGCAAATACACATACACAAAAATGGGGGAAAATATTCCTCTCAGAAGTATTTCTGATACCACATTTAAAAAGGAGTGCCTTTGGCTTTTAGACAAACATACCTTTTCCAGATAATAGATTCTATCCAGACAGATTTAGACACAAAAACTCAGCCACCAACTGATTACAGTAGGTAAAATTAGGTCTCTGAATGTGTTATCTTGGTGTTTTAGAATTCTTAACAGAGATGTACTTTCAAGTATGCATATATATATAATTTATTTGGTGTGATAGTCAAGTCAAGGCTATGGTTTTTCCTGTGGTCATGTATGGATGTGAGAGTTGGACTGTGAAGAAGGCTGAGCGCCGAAGAATTGATGCTTTTGAACTGTGGTGTTGGAGAAGACTCTTGAGAGTCCCTTGGACTGCAAGGAGATCCAAACAGTCCATTCTAAAGGAGATCAGCCCTGGGTGTTCTTTGGAAGGAATGATGCTAAAGCTGAAACTCCAGTACTTTGGCTACCTCATGCGAAGAGTTGACTCACTGGAAAAGACTCTGATGCTGGGAGGGACTGGGGGCAAGAGGAGAAGGGGATGACAGAGGATGAGATGGCTGGATGGCAGCACTGACTCAATGGACGTGAGTCTGAGTGAACTCTGGGAGTTGGTGATGGACAGGGAGGCCTGGCATGCTGCGATTCATGGGGTCGCAAAGAGTCAGACACGACTGAGCGACTGATCTGATCTGATCTGATCTGATTTGGTGTGATGGCAATTTAGATACCAAAAAGAAATTTGAAAGGGAAAGTGAGGAGATGGCTCAAGTAACTATAAAGAACTTAGTATTTGTATTTAAACTTCAACTCTTTCCGAATCATTATTCTTTAATTCACTTGTGACAACAATCAGTGCTGCTGGTCAGCAACCAGATCTAGGTTTTTCTGCTCACTTTATGGCTTCACCCTTCCTTGTAATAAATGATTTGTTGGATTGGCCACTGGGCAAGTGGTCCCTTGCCATCCTGGGGGAGAACTTTCTAACTGAAACAAGAAGAGAAACTATAGTGGTTACCAGGTCCCAGGCCCTAGTACAGTACTTATTCATCTCTCCCTACCTGTTTGAAAGTAAGTAAGTGTTAGTCGCTCAATCATGCCTGACTCTTTGCGACCCCATGGACTGCAGCCCACCAGGCTCTTCTGTCCATGAGATTTTCCAGGCAAGGATACTGGAGTGGGTTGCCATTTCCTTCTCCAGGGGATCTTCCCAACCCAGGGATCGAACCCGGGTCTCCTGCACTGCAGGCAGATTTCTTCCCGACTGAGCTACAAGGGAAGCCCCTACCTGTTTGGGGAACCATCTTATCTTACATTTCAAGCCGTGTGGTTTGGTTGAGGTTTTCCTTACCCTTAGCTTCACTGATTAGTTTGGGGTTGGTTTAAGTCAATCAACATTTCACACCCCTTTGACTAGAGTAATTGATGGGGGGTGGGGGCGGGCCGTTTACTTGCAAGTTAATTTGGGCAGTGAGCAGGCCCCAAATACTTGTTTATCTGTTAGCAGAGGAAAGTTCCATTTTGTGGATGTGCAGCTGAAAAAGTATGAATCCTGAGGCAATAATAGCTATCTAGAAACCAAGGACACCTTACTTCAGAGTGAAGACAATGCATTAAAAAAAGCCAAGTTCAGAGATGTAGAAAATCAGGCCTAGTTAATTCACTGAAGTCCTTGAATTAAGGCCCATCTAGTCCTTATTATTGGACTTCTTATTACAGCACTCAATGGCTTCCCTATATGTTTAGGCCAGTTTTGTTGGGTTTTAAGTGGCTTGCTATGGAAAGAATCCTGTCTAATGCTTCATGTGCTCAATTGCTCAGTCATGTCCAACTCTTTGCAACCCCATGGACTGTAGCCTGCCAGGCTCCTTCTGTCCATGGGGATTCTCCAGGGAAGAATACTGGAGTGGGTTGCCATTTCCTTCTCCACTAATGCTGCATATCACTTTATTATTGAGGCACCAGCTTAGACTTTTACCTTCTTAGTTGTGACTCCATTAGAAGGATGATGACAAGTAAAATCATGATCCCACAGCTGTCAATGACATCAAAGACTAGTGCCTCATCTTTCTTGATATTTATGATTATATATGTAGGTAATCATGTATATGTCTGACTCTTTGTGACCCCATGGACTGTAGCCCACCAGACTTCTCTGTCCATGGGGATTTTCCAGGCAAGAATACTGGAGTGAATTGCCATGCCCTCCTCCAGGGGATCTTCCCAACCCAGATCTGCACTATAGGCAGATTCTTTACCATCTGAGCCATCAGGGAAGCCCAAGAATTCTGGAGTGGGTAGCATATTCCTTCTCTAGGGGATCTTCCCGACCCAGGAATCGAATCAGGGTCTCCTGTATTACAGGCAGATTCTTTACCAGCTGAGCTACCAGGTGAATATGCATATGTGTGCATATATATTAAATATATATGTGTGTATGTATAATGGTGTATCAAAACAAAGCTGGTTTTGGTGAATTAATGTCTTTTTGATTAAGTGACAGGAGATTGGGTTTGCTGATTTTGTGTCCAGTAATCCATAAAGCATGCAAGCACAATCATGTAACTTGAATGAGGAAAATAAGTCTTAGGAAGATCTAGATCTAATATTTTAAGGATTAAGCAGTGTTGGAAGAGAAAGTCATGCTGATTAATAAAGACCCCTCTAGTGGCCATAAACAGGTAAACAGAGGGAATCACAATCATAGTTTCTCATCTGTACTGCTCAAACACTTTGCTTCCTCTCATACCCTGCAGCTGAAGTTGTCCCATTGTGTCCAAGTGAGCTCAAATATAGTTGGATGATGAAGAATTGCAGCCAGAGGCAAGCAGCAGTCATGTGCATTGAGTTGTAGTTTGAAAGCTGACAGGCTTAAAATGGCTCCTAATATGCCAGAAAAGGAATGGGGTCAGCTGTTTACTGTGTAATGTTCGATGGCACTATGGAAAGTCTACTAGAGGAAATGTGACACCTTGTTAAGGCCCAGTAGCAGAGGCTAGGAGAAACGATGTCAGTTATGCAATGTTTTACTGCATGAATATGAAGTTTATTTCAAAGAACCCTTGCAATACTGTTAACTAATATTGAGAGTGCAGCTGTTACATAAGCTGTTCAAAGTATTCTATATTTTGTATTTGTACAAGTGAAAGTGTTAGTCATTCAGTCGTGTCCAACTCTTTGCAACCCTGAACTGCATGCTGCCAGGCTCCTCTGTCCATGGAATTATCCAGGGAAGAATACTGGAGTGAGGTGCCATTTCCTTCAACAGGGGATCTTCCTGACCCAACATTCATACCTAGGTCTCCTGAATTACAGGCTGCTTCTTTATTGTCTGAGCCACCAGGGAAACCCCTTGTACAGAAAAAGGCTTCTAATATATCTGCTTAAAAATGTAGCAATTAAACCTAGGCAATTAAATTAAAAAGTAATAATAAAGATAATATGGAAAATTAGGGAGCTCCCTGGTGGTCCAGTGGTTAAGAGGGTCTTCCCAGGTGGCACAGTGGTAGAGAACTCGCCTGCTAATGCAGGAAATGCAAAAGATACGGGTTCGATCCCTGAGTCTGGAAGATCCCCTGGTGAAGGAAATAGCACCTCACCCCAGTATTCTTGCCGGGGAAATCTCATGGACAGAAGAGCCTGGTGGGCTACAGTCCATGGAAACTGGGATGGAATGAAAGAAAATAAAGAGCAAATAATAATAAATATTTCCTCAGATTCAAGTTAAAATCATCTTGAGTTTCTGAAAGGAGAATAAATATTAATTGATAAGAAAAAAATTTAAGGTTTACTCAAAACAATATAAATGTAATAATAATTTGAAATGTTTTATTTGATGGGAAACTTTCAAGATGAGTTTGACTACATGGTGTGGTTCAGATAACAGGTGGGCAGACATGGCCCTTTGAGTTCAATGTGGCCAGGCACTCTTCTAGCTATTATGGACACATTAGAGAATAAAGCATTAAGGACACTATCCCTGACCTCATGAAGTTTACATTCTCTGGTACAGGGAAACAGGGAGTAAACCTGAGAAATAACTATATTATATATAGTATATAGTGAGGCTTCCCAGGTGGCGCTAGTGGTAAAGAACCTGCCTGCCAGTGTAGGAGACATAGAGATGTGGGTTCTGTCCCTGGGTTGGGAAGATCCCCTGGAGGAGGAAATGGCAACACACTCCAGTATTTTTGGCCTGGAGAATCCCATGGACAGAGAAGTCAGTTTATAAGGCGGCAAAGAGTTGGACATGACTGAAGTAACTTAGCACAGCATATAGTATGTAGTATTGACAGAAGATGTTAAGTGCTATAAAAGATATAAGAAATAGAATTGAGCTGCCGGAGTAGGGGTTTCATTTAAATAGGGTAGACAGTGATGCTTCAGCAAAGATTTGAAAAAAGTAAGGAAAGGAACCACATGGATATCCGATGGAAGATTATTACAGATACAGGAAACAGCAGTGCAAAGATTCTGAAGAAGAAATGTACCCATTGTGTTTGAAGAACAGGAAGGAAGTCTAAGTATCTGGTGCAGAGTAAAAGGCATACAGTAACAGATGATGAGATCAGACAGGTGTGAGATAGAGTCTTGTAAGGATTTAGATTTTTTTAATTGAAGTATAATTGACATATATTACTTTCTTCAATATCTTGTAATAACTTATAATGGAAAAAAATCTGAAAAGCAATATATATGTGTGTGTGTGTACTCAAACACATACACATATATAAAACTGAATCAATTTGTGATATACCTGAAACATTGTAAATCAAGTGCACTTCAATTGAGAAATTAAAAATTAAAAATAACATTAGTTTCAAGTGTATAATGTAAAGACTCAATATTTCTGTATAATAAGAAATGATCAGCATAGTATGTCTAGTTAACACCCATCACCATACATAGTTACAGAATTTTTTTCCTTGTGATGAAAATTTTTCAGATCTAGTCTTAAAAACTTTCAAATAATGCAATTCAGTATTATTAACTATGGTCAACATGTTCTATATTATGTCCCCATGACTTATTTTATAGCTGGAAATGTGTCCCTTTTGACACCCTTCACTCTTCACTCCATGCCCCCACTCTGCCTCTGGTTACCACCCAGAGGGAGTTCTCTGTATTTTTGAGTTTGGGTTTGTTTGTTTTGTTTTTAATTTTTCCACATAAATGGCATCATATGGTATTTGTCTTTGTCTGACTTATTTCATCTAGCATAATGCCCTCTAGATCCATCCATGTTGTTGAAAGTGTCAAGATTTCATTTTTTATGACTGAATAATATTCCATTGTGTGTATGTATGTGTGTATGTGACTATATACATACATATAAATATATATGTATACAGTCACATATTCTTTATCCACTCATCAGTAGACGTTTAGGTTGCTTTCATATCTTGGCTGTCTTAAATAGTGCCACAATGAACATGGCAGTGCATATATCTTTTCAAATTAGTGTTTTTCATTTTCTTCAGAGAGATAGCCAGAAGTGGAATTGCTAGATCATATGATAGTTGTATTTTTAATTTTTTTGAGGAAACTCCACACTGTTTTTCATAGTGGTTGCACCAAGGATTTAGATTTTTAATGTACATGAAATAAGCTCTAAGAGAGTTTTGAGCAGAAGAGTGGCATGACCTAATTCAGTGTTTTAACAGTGTCAATCTGGCTCTATTGAGAAGAGACTGTAAGAAGGAAAAGGTAGAAATAGGAGTATCAATTATTGCAATAATCCATGTGACAGTTGATGCTGATTTGGATCATGGTATTAACAGTGGAGGTGGTAACAAGTAATGCTGCTGCTGCTAAGTCGCTTCAGTCATGTCCAACTCTGTGCGACCCCATAGATGGCAGCCCACCAGGCTCCCCCATCCCCAGGATTCTTCAGGCAAGAACACTGGAGTGGGTTGCCATTTCCTTCTCCAATGCATGAAAGTAAAAAGTGAAAGTGAAGTCGCTCAGTCGTATCTGACTCTTAGCGACCCCATGGACTGCAGCCCACCAGGCTCCTCCGTCCATGGGATTTTCCAGGCAAGAGTACTGGAGTGGGGTGCCATTGCCTTCGCCAAACAAGTAATGCTATATATGCTTAGACGGTAGAGCCAATAGGGATTTGGATATGTGACAATGAAGCATGGAAGATGAAGAGACAAGAATTATTACAAGATATTTGAACTGAGTAATGCAAGTTTTGAGAGGCCATTTCCTGAGATATTAAGACTGTATGTGGAGTAAGTTTGGGAGGAGTTAGATGAATCCGGAGTTCAGAGAAATTCTGGCTGAGAGGTCCATTTGTGGGTGGGGGCACCTATGTAAAGTCATGTGACTGAATGTATAATGGCAGATAGATAAATGAAGTTTCTATTTTAAGTAACTTGCAAGACTAAATATCTATAAAAATTCCTTCTTGTATAGAACACCTAAAATGCAAAACATCTATATAAAACATAACAAATTTTAAATAAATAAGTCTGAGCTCTAGTAATGAAAGCAATCAGAAGCCAGATAAAGAATAAAGAATGATTGCCCAGTGGTAAGCTAAATCTAGAGTTTCTTTTGACCTGAGGGCATCTCTCAGCTCCTGAGGGCTCAGAACCTGCCTTTTAACTGGGCCCATGTATTTAGGACTGGAAACCAAGCTGCAAGGTCCTAGAATATGGTGGACAGATGACATACTTTAGTAAAACAGAACTTGAAACCTCTTTCTTAGTGCATTTGTTGTTGTTTAGTCACTACGTCGTGTCTGATTCTTTTGTGACCTCAAGGACTGTAGCCTAAGGCAAAATAAAAGTTTTTAAAAAAGGAAATAGAATGACTTAGTTTTTAATTTTTTATTATTTTTTTATTTTTTATTTTTAAACTTTACAAAATTGTATAAGTTTTGCCAAATATCAAAATGAATCTGCCACAGGTATACATGTGTTCCCCATCCTGAACCCTCCTCCCTCCTCCCTCCCCATACCATCCCTCTGGGTCATCCCAGTGCACTAGCCCCAAGCATCCAGTATCATGCATTGAACCTGGACTGGCAACTCGTTTCATACATGATATTTTACATGTTTCAATGCCATTCTCCCAAATCTTCCCACCCTCTCCCTCTCCCACAGAGTCCATAAGACTGTTCTATACATCAATGTCTCTTTTGCTGTCTCGTACACAAGGTTATTGTTACCATCTTTCTAAATTCCATATATATGCGTAAGCCAGTAATATATATTCACATATATGTAATTATATATGAATTTACACACAAAAAAAATCAAGACAGTTCTTAGGAAATGGTACATGAAGAAAGAGGAAGCAGAGATGGCTAAATAGGAAAAAGCATTACTGGAAATAATTATAATGTGCAACGATCAGACCAATCTCAGGAAAAATTGCCAATAGGAATAGATTTTCTTTGGTGCTAAGCATCTCCTGGTTCTGTGGTCAATGCCCTCTTCTAGCTTGCCACACCTAGTGTCCCATAAACCTGTGTTTTGTTCCATGTAGGGCCTATCAATAACTACATTTTGATCTTTACTTCCCATTCAACCATAATTCAGTATTAAGAATGTTAACTAGTATTTTTGGAATGAACACTAGACTAAGTGGAAATCTCAATTTAGCCATTAATTGACTGGATCAGCTTTGATAAATCAGTTTATCTCTCTGTTCTGTAGATGTATGTGTATAATTATAGATGTGCTTGCTTGTGCTCAGGTGCTCAGTAATATTTGACTCTTTGTGACCCCATGCACTATAGCCTTCCAGGGTCCTCTGTCTGTGGGATTTTCCTGGCAGGAATACTGGAGTGGGTTCCCATTCCCTCCCCCAGGGGATGTTCCCTGCCGAGGAATTGATCTGCATCTCTTACATCTCCTGCATTGGCAGGCAGATTCTTTACCACTAGTACCATCTGAGAAGCCCATAAATTATAGATAAATTTTAATAAAAATGAAGAAAAAATAAAATCCAGACTATGTAATTCTTAATAAATGTATAAGCATGAAACACACATATAAATATAGAAAAGAAGTTGGACAGACAGGGGACCCATTTATCCCATATCCTTTCTTATCTGATTACAAAACTCAGCTCTGAACTCTTAGAAATTAGGGTGGAAAGAGTGCATTCATGGCTCTATGTGCTTTGCTCACCCATGAGGTTCTTACACAGCTTGACTTTTCTCCCCTATGAGAGAGAAGTCTCTGGCCAGTCTGTCAAAAATATAGTTTCTGACTTTCCTTCTACTGCATCTTTCCTAGCTGTTAATATTTGTTTCCTTTATAGACTTTATCACCTCTCCAGTTTATTTTATATATCTGTGTATTTGCTTTTGACCTGTGCTCTTCATGACCCAGATAATCACCCAGATGGTGTGATCACTCACTTAGAGCCAGACATCCTGGAATGTGAAGTTAAGTGGGCCTTAGGAAGCATCACTATAAACAAAGCTAGTGGATGTGATGGAATTCCAGTCAAGCTATTTCAAATCCTGGAAGATGATGCTGTGAAAGTGCTGCACTCAATATGCCAGCAAATTTGGAAAACTCAGCAGTGTCCGTGGACTGGAAAAGGTCAGTTTTCATTCCAATCCCAAAGAAAGGCAATGCCAAAGAATGCTCAAACTACCGCACAATTGCACTCATCTCACACGCTAGCAAAGTAATGCTCAAAATTCTCCAAGCCAAGCTTCAACAGTACGTGAACTATGATCTTCCAGATGTTCAAGCTTGTTTTAGAAAAGGCAGAGGAACCAGAGATCAAATTGCCAACATCTGTTGGATCATCGAAAAAACAAGAGAATTCCAAAAAAAAATCTACTTCTGTTCTATTGACTATGCCAAGGCCTTTGACTGTGTGGATCACAGCAAACTGTGGAAAATTCTTCAAGAGATGGGAATACCAGACCACCTTACCTACTCCTGAGAAATCTGTATGCAGGTCAATAAGAAACAGTTAGAACTGGACATGGAACAACAGACTGGTGCCAAATTGGGAAAGGAATATGTCAAGGCTGTATATTGTCACCCTGTTTATTTAACTTATATTCAGGCAATGGCACCCCACTCCACCACTCTTGCCTGGAAAATCCCATGGATGGAGGAGCCTGGTGGGCTGTAGTCCATGGGGTTGCTAAGAGCCAGACATGACTGAGCGACTTCATTTTCACTTTCATGCATTGGAGAAGGAAATGGCAACCCACTCCGGTGTTCTTGCCTGGAGAATCCCAGGGACAGGGGAGCCTGGTGGGCTGCAGTCTATGGGGTCGCACAGAATCGGACATGACTGAAGTGACTTAGCAGCAGCAGCAGCAGTAGAGTACATCATGAGAAATTCTGGGCTTGATGAAGCACAAGCTGGAATCAAAGCCAGGATAAATATCAATAACCTCAGATATGCAGATGACACCACCCTTATGGCAGAAAACGAACTAAAGAGCCTCTTGATGAAAAAGAAGGAGAGTGAAAAAGTTGGCTTAAAACTCAACATTCAGAAAACGAAGATCATGGCATCTGGTCCCATCACTTCATGGCAAATAGATGGGGAAACAATGGAAACAGTGACAGACTTTATTTTGGGGGGCCCCAAAATCACTGCAGATGGTGACTGCAGACATGAAATTAAAAGACACTTGCTCCTTGGAAAAAAAGTTATGACCAACCTAGATAGCATATTCAAAAGCAGAGACATTACTTTGCCAATGAAGGTCCATCTAGTCAAAGCAATTGTTTTTCTAGTAGTCATGTATGGATGTGAGAGTTGGACCATAAAGAAAGCTGAGCAGGGAAGAATTGATGCTTTTGAACTGTGGTATTGGAGAAGACTCTTGAGAGTCCCTTGGACTGCAAGGAGATCCAACCAGTCCATCCTAGAAGAAATCATTCCTGAATATTCATTGGAAGGACTGATGCTGAAGCTGAAACTCCAATACTCTGGCCACCTGATGCAAATAACTGACTCATTGGAAAATCTCTGATGCTGGCAAAGATTGAAGGCAGGAGGAGAAGGGGGCAGCAGAGGATTAAATGGTTGGATGGCATCACCGACTCAATGGACATGAGTTTGAGCAAGCTCTGGGAGTTGGTGATGGTCAGGGAAGCCTGGCGTGCTGCAGTCCATGGGGTCACAAAGAGTCTGACACGAATGAGCGACTGAACTGAGCTGAACTGTCCTTTTAAGTGGACTGTAAGATATAAGGTCTATATCTATTATTTTCAATAATCTGTGCCCAGTGCCCAGCATAGTAGGTTCCCAGATATTGGATAAATCTTAGTACAAATGAAAAGAGTGAATGAATGGAACACTGGGGCAAATTTTTGCAGAGGACTAGTCTGTGATGTTTGAAAGTGGGCACTGGAGCCAGAAAATAAGTTTGTTCAATAAGAATAATGTCTCTAAATTTAAGTCAAAGAATAGAAAGTATAAAGAAAACATAAAGGTATAGAAAAGTGTAGAAAAGCACACTATATGGTTAGACAGAACCTGGGAACGGTTGCTCAGTAGAAAAACAAAACTTTTAAACAGATAACTCAATCAAGGTATTGGTTAAGTAAAAATAATTTGATAAAGTATCATGTTATTTGAAGTAACTTTTATTATTTAAACAATTTATGGCAATGTGAAAAAAGCTAAAACTGGAAAAAAAAAATAGAGTTAAAATTTCCTGGGATGTGTAACAGTAAAAGAGACACTGAAGGAATGGCATAAAAATTCATTTCTAGTGAAGAATATGAAAGGAGCTGTGTAAAATGTGAGTAAAAAGTCATGGCCAGGCACTTCCCTCGTGGTCCAGTGGTTAAGACTTTACCTTTCAATGCAGGGGGTTCATGTTCGTTCCCTGGTTGGGATACTAAGATACCACATGCCTCACAGCCAAAAAACCAAAACATAAAACAGAAGCTCTATTGTAACAAATTCAATAAAGACTTTAAAAATGGTGCATATAAAAAAATCTTTTAAAAAGTTAAAAGAATAATGGCTGCTCAAACTGAAAACATGATTATATTGAGTAATGGAAATGTCACCTGAAACAGTAGAAGATGTAACTCAAGTAATGAGTCTGAGTAGAAATTATAAGCTAATGACTTCTTGTGTAATTCTCTAATTCAAACATCAGCAAAACTATTGAAAAGTATTCCATGACCATAGCACATATGTCAGACCCCATACCCAACAGTGTATGTTTTATTAAAATATTAGAAACAGTTGTTCAAGTTCAGGAAAAATGGATGAGCAGTGTGGTTGGTGCAATTTCAAGACAGGAAACCTTAGAGGAGGACAGGAGTGAGAGAGGGAATGTCCCATGTTGGCTTTAGGAATGGTCACAGTGATTAATAGTTCCTCATAGAGGCAGATGATACTCTGGAAACAGACAGATGGTAGGAACATGTAACCAAACAGCACAACAGTTAAAATTCTTAACAATAGGAGTCTAAACTAGCTCCTGCTTGATTCATCACTTCCCTGACTTTCAGTCATTTTCCTGTGTCATGAAGACAGGACACAAAATGCATGTTTCCCTAACCTCTGTGAGTCAATATCTTAATCAAACTATAATCAAACTGTGTACAAGCTACACTAACAAATTGAAAATACACATGACTCCAGTCTATCTTCTCCTAACTGGAAGAGATTCTTAATATTTACCAGGTAAGACTTTTTGAAAGTCAGGTTATTGCTGCAGCTGATGAGAAAGTGCGTACTTTGATACATCTTCCAGCTCTAGGCAAAGTCTGTCTCAAGGGCTATTCTTTAAGCCTGAAAAATGTTTTGATGGTGATCCTATGAGGGTTTTATTTAAGAACTGAATCTTCTAAGCCTAAAATTAAAACTGTAGCAATGATAAAACTAAGAGAAGAGAGGAAGTTGGATAGCTACCTGCTTATGAGCCATTTATTCTAAATTGATAAAGTGTTTTTGAAGGGTTTTGTCAAATCCATAGCTCTTCATCAAATCTATATTCTATGATGCTCCACTTATCTAGCACCACCAGGAAACTGGTTCTCATAGATCAAATTTCCAGATAACAGAAGCAGCAGAACTACTTTTTGAAATACATAACACACTGATTTGCCAATGGAGGATTTTGAATTTAATAATCACTCCTTCTTTCCCTGAGACGATGATTCAAAACCATCATAATGCATTGTCTTTAGTAATGACCTGGGACTCTACCAAAATGTGAAGGACGAAAAGATTTTCTTCAGACCAAATGGACCCTATATATTCTACTTCTGTAGTTTTATCAGATTTTAGAAAAATTTGTTGTCTTATTCTTTTGGCATTTTTTCTCTTCTCCTGTTTCCTTGTTTCTAATTTGTTGGCTTCTTACAACTAGAATTTCCCAGTTTAAAAGCTTTTTCTCTTAGAGTAAAATACTCTGGCTTTATTATAACTATTTTGCCATAGCATTCATCACTCAGAAGTACTTTTTGTTTAATTCCAAGTTCGCTACTGGGTTCTAAATGGTTGCAGATTTCTGAAATCTCACATCTAAAAAATAAATTTTTATTTTTTAGTGAATAATTTGAAAAATAAGATAAACCAGTATTGTTTGATGCTCAACATCAAACAATACAAACAATAGAAATTCAAGTTCAAGAATAAAAGCATAGCTATTTATAAGAAGAGAGTAAATGACAATTTTCTGCTTCAGTTCTCACCTGCCTATGATTCAATCCACTGAACTTTGAGGAAGTTTAGGATATTCCTACTGGATTAGAATATTCCACAAACAAACAAATATAATTTATATTCCAAGTTACTGGGCATCATGTAGAACCACAGCAGATACATACTTTATACCCTTCCCATATAGATTTTTTTTCAGTAAAACTTTGCCTGCCCTTCTGAAGCCAGTATTGTATGCATCACATTGTAATGAGGAGGGAAGGTCTTAATATCTATAGTGAGTTAGACATGATGCACTTGATTGAATTCTAAAATATTCAAAAGATTCAAACAGATTAATCTGAACAATACATATTTTTTAAAAATCCACAACTTAGGCTTTATAATTTATTTTAGATAGTTTTGGGTTCTTGTTCCTCCTTCACTTGCATAATCCTATCCTGGAATCTATGCTTTCAAAGACCACATAGAGAAAAGCACCAGTCATATCCAAATGCAATGACCCTTGAGGCTCCAAACTGTCTCTATAGATTAAAACCTCTGCTAGGAGAAATGTAGACTGTGTGAAGAAAAATAAATTTTATCCAAACCCTGAGGTAAGAGCAATGCTCTGAAGTTACCCTGAAGAATTGTACAACAGGAGAACTAGCTCCTTTGAATTTCCACTTGGCTATCCCAGGATTTCATCCTTCTCCTATAATACATGCTTACTACCCTATTTATTTATTTCACTCTTATTCTTTTCAACTTTATTATATAATTAACTGTTCTAAATATATACTTCTCCCTTATATGCAGTCCCTTCTGCAAAGAGATCAGAGGCTCTGAAAAGATTTCTTTGGGAAAAAGCATGTTCAGAAAGTTTCTTTTAACTGTATCATTCAGTTCAGTTCAGTTGCTCAGTCATGTCCGACTCTTTGCAACCCCATGAATCGCAGAACCCAGGCCTCCCTGTCCATCACCAACTCCCACAGTTCACCCAAACTCATGTGCATCGAGTCGGTGATACCATCCAGCCATCTCATCCTCTGTCATCCCCTTCTCCTCCTGCCCCCAATCCCTCCCAGCATCAGTGTCTTTTCCAATGAGTCAACTCTTTGCATGAGGTGGCCAAAGTATTGGAGTTTCAGCCTCAGCATCAGTCCTTCCAATGAACACCCAGGGCTGATCTTCAGAATGCACTGGTTGGATCTCCTTGCAGTCCAAGGAACTCTCAAGAGTGTTCTCCAACACCACAGTTCAAAAGCATCAATTCTTCTCCACTCAGCTTTCTTCACAGTCCAACTCTCACACCCATACATGACCACTGGAAAAACAATAACCTTGACTAGATGGACCTTTGTTGGCAAAGTAATGTCTCTGCTTTTTAATATGCTATCTAGGTTGGTCATAACTTTCCTTCCAAGGAGTAAGCTTCTTTTAATTATATCATTAATACATTAAACGTATCATTAATCCTCCCCAAATTTCTGTGGATTGAATAATAGGCATATGAGAACTGAAACAGAAGACTGTCATTTATTCTCTTCTCATCTTTCTTTAGTAGTGTACACAGTATCCAGAGCAGGAAATGATTACACATCTTGAATTTTATGAATTTTCCAAAAGGTATGCAATAGTCACTTTGCCTTCAATAAAACTGCTTAAAACATAGAAATAAAGCCAAAAGCAAAGATATATCCATACCTAAATTCTTTAACTACCCATGAAATCAGATATAAGGCAAAACACTAGTTAAGAAGATAGTAGAGAAGCATGTAGTACATAAAAAATATTTCTCAGGAGTCTTTAGCTAAGGTAATGTATTCTAATTAAGTTTTAATTTTTTTTTCTGTTGTTTTGACTATTTTATATATGAAATAAGAGCTATAAAATATAAATAAAACCTTTTCTTATCACATAGGTTTCAAGAATTTTCTCCTGTTTGTTATTTAATTTGTTTGGAAGTTTCTTTATAATCACTGAAGTTTTATATATACATTGTCTAGACAATCTATTTTCTTCACTTTATCTTTTTTGCTTTGGGTATAATGCTTTGAATAGCTATTCCCTCGCCAATATTGCACAATTACTCTTCTAAATAAACTCTTCTCTTTTCTTTATGGGTTTATTTAGCTTTTACATTTATTTGAAATTTATTTTAGTACATAGCATAATATAAGGATCCCACATTTCTCATATATTAGGAACACACACAGCCAACAAACACAAACAAATAATTTTGGAACATGTCCCATTCTATGAATTGGAGTCTGGGATTAATTCTTACAGAGTGAATCTGAAGTTTAAAATGTTTGCAACAGATCAATAATCTTCTTTCTTTTAAAATTAGGAGAGCTTTCTTTAATACAATGTCACTGTATTTCTGAATTTAGAGATATATTTATTAAAGTTCTTATTGAGTACCAATTATCACTAGGAACTAGGGACTGTGGATAACTGAACTATATAGATCTATAGTCTCTATCCTCAAGCTCATGACCTAGCTGGGGTGGGGCTGGGGGGAGGATTGTGATACAAGCAGACACTTCCAGAACACTGTGGTAAAGCCTATGTCATTAAGCTCTGCCTAAGTTACCTTTGTGGCAGTGAGGGCTCCCAGAGGAGAAGATATTTGAGCTGTGTCTTGGAGGATAAATGGGGATTCACCCATAAGACAGAGGCAGGAGGCATTCCAGGTCAATCCGGCAGCAATTGGCAAGATGCATATGTGAAGTATGCCAGCACATTGGAAAATTATGAGAAAATTGCTATAATTCAAATAAATGTGCCCCCAAAGATGCCGTACTTGGAAGGGTCATTGTTGTGGTTGTTCAGGGAAAATATTAGAAGAGAGGAGAAAGTGAAGGTCATTGATTGAGAGTTATTTTTTAAGCCCAGGTGAAATATGATGAGTGTCTGAACTGAAGTCATTACAATAGGGACAAAGAAGGGAAGAGAATAGGAAAGAGGGAGTACTCAGAAAGTAGACTCCTAGATTTTGTTTGCTAAACAGGGTAGATGGTGGTATTAAAGTCAGGATGTAAGTAATAGGAAGCACAGCAAGTTTAGGACATTATTTACCTCTGCATACCTGAGTTTCAGCCACCCAAAGACCATTCAATTGGTTATTGATATCTGGAATACAGCAGAGATATCTGAGTTAAATCTTTGGGCATCAGGGATGTGAATCAAAAAATCAAATGTCTACAGGTTATAGTTACTAAGTAAACAAAGTAAATGAGTAAAGTGGATAATAAGGGGCTGTGGGGATTGTCATGAGCTGGAGAGAGCATGTCCTGTCTATGGGGGATAACTGCTACTCAGGTATAATAGGTTATTGACGTGGGACTCTGGGGGGCCAGAGCTGGCAACTTTTTCAAAAAGAGAAACCAGAAACCTGGATTTTTATTATGGGCTTTCCCAATCTTGAGTTAGTTGAAGGTTAAAATAAAAACTTGTGAGCCAAAGCAAATTAGCTGCCTGGCTTCATTAAATCAATGGATACCTCTATTGTGGATGGTAGTGCCAATTGTAAACATGAATGAAATTCCTAAGAAAAATTTAGTCTACAGTGAAGAAAGGAAACTCATAAAAGCTTGAGGTTGAAGAGAGAGCCTTGAACCAGATACTGCACAATATAATTCATATTTTTAGTGGAGAAAGAGTAAAGCTAACATTTCACAGCATAAAGATGTGTCCCATTAGAAATCCAAGAGTACCGACTTCAAATAAGGATTGTGAGCAATCCTCCTACATTTCTTTCATCAACTCACCCTCATCCATCCTAGACATCATTTCCAATCTTCTCCACAATGTTTAAATCTCTGACCCTCATGATTAATTCCAACTATCCCCTCTCTCAGCTGGTGACCCCATCTTACAGTTTATATAGAAAATAGAAACTATGAGATAGGATCCTGTATTTAGTTTCAGGGATATGAGACATTCCTATGTTCTCCTGTTCTATCCTGTTCTCCTCCCTCCAGCTTCTCATGAATCTTAAACTCTCAGTGCTTTCTGTGATATATTCAGATACCCCATCTTAATCTTTCCCTAGGTTTTAAAACACATCCAGGCCTCTCCCATTAACAAGAATGAAAAACAAAACAATCACTCCCAGGCTCACAAGTTTCTCCAGCTTACTCTAGCTTTCCTCCCTTTTATAGTTAAGCTTCATGAAATAATTGTATACACACCCTGTCTCCGGTTCCTTTTCTACACTCATTCCTTAGACTATCTGATCTAGCTTCTGTTTCAAAACCCTACCAGACTCTGTCTTGTTAAGGTCACCATGCTGCTAAATCTATTGAAAGTTTTCAGTCCTTGCCTTTCTTGTCCTCTTAACATCATTTGACTTTGTTGGCCAGTCTACTGTTTCCCTGGCTTCTGTGATACTTGACTTTCCTGGGCTTCCCTCCTACTCCTTCTTCAGATCCCATATTATTCTTCACTTCCCCAGGGAACCTTGCCTTGACTGGCTCAAATCTCACTATTATATGCTCTCTGAGGACAGTAAAACTCTCCTTTGTAACATTTTTCACTGGGAAATTTTATATTTGTCTGTGTGCTCTCCCCACTTATAAGCTGAAGATAGGTAGGAAATATGCTAAGTTTTCTCATCATCATGTGCACTGCAGCTGGTCAAAGTCCTGAGGGATTACTATCTATCTATCTAAAGAATGAATGACTAAATAACTGAAAATGAGTGAATTTAAAGCCTGAAACTACAGACAATAGAGGCTGCCTCACTTGTTTAATGTCTTATTTCATATTTGAATCATTTTCATTTTTATTAATGAAACATGCAAAATATATTTCAGAAGTTTAAAAGGGGTTATTTCAATCTATTTAATTTTGAATTATTTTTATTTTTACTTTTTATTCTTCAACTCACACTTAGTATATGATATGACCTCTAAGTAGAGTGACACAAAAATGAACAAGAGTTTGTCTCTACTCTTAAAGGCATATTTTTTTTCCTTTTTATATATTAAAATTGAAATCAGAAATAAAATTCAAATTATCTATTAATTCAAACAGTTGCAAATGCAAAGAGAATAGCGATAAGAATGATGAAGAGCAAGAAGACAAAAGGGTTAGAAGTCTTTAAAATCTCATTGAAATTATATAAAAAGGCTTTTATTTCACTTAAGATATTTTTACATTGTTAAATATGTTCATGTGAAGGATCTATATCTAGAGAGATACATAAAGGATCTATATTTAGAAACTAGTATGAATGAACACTTTCAGTATGACAAATGAACCAAATGTTATTGCTGATAATCATCAGCTAATATTCATTCAACAAGCATTTATGGAGCTCCTGCCATTTGCTAAGGTAAGCTAGGCCACATCTTCAAGACCAACTGAATGTGAGATTGAACACAGGGGAAAGAAAAAGATCAAAGGGCAGAGAGATTTCTAGATGTGTTGACTGCAGGGGGAGGGAAGAACAGGAATTATTTCTGGAAGTTTTGAATTTAGGCTGTTGCTGCTGCTGCTGCTGCTGCTAAGTCGCCTCAGTCATGTCCGACTCTGTGCGACCCCATAGACTGCAGCCCACCAGGCTCCCCCGTCCCCAGGCAAGAACCCCCAGGCAAGAACACTGGAGTGGGTTGCCATTTCCTTCTCCAATGCATGAAAGTGAAGAGTGAAAGTGAAGTCACTCAGTCGTGCCCTACTCCTAGCGATCCCATGGACTGCAGCCTACCAGGCTCCTCCATCCATCGGATTTTCCAGGCAAGAGTACTGGAGTAGGGTGCCATTGCCTTCTCTCATAGGCTGTTGATGTGTAACTAAATCAGAGCACCTTGACAGTGTGCCTGCAGTGGAAAGTAGAGTTCTTGCTTATAAATATCATCTTGGTAATAATTGACACATCACTAATGGTTGAAGGTCAGGGAGTAGTCAGCAGTGTTGGAGGGTCATGGAGAGATCAAGCCATATAATCAATGAAAAGGCTTTGAGACTTTCTAATTCAATATATATGAGAATTTAGGAAGTAGATTCAGAGATTAGAAAACAGAATTTTCTCAGAACTGAATGTGTCAGCTCAATTCAATCCATGTCAGCCCTGTGTTCAAACCTTCAATATATGACATTGGCCAAATTTACTGAACCTCTGAAAGCCTCAGAGTTTCTCATTTGTGACGTGGAGATAACAATACCTGCCCCCACAATGTTTATGGAAGAATTAAATATGACACTTAGTACATTGTCTTTCACATTGTATAAATGCCAAATATAGCATTGAGAAGGAGGACAGTGGTGACAACCGTCCAGTGGTGACAACCATCCTGTGTTTATGAGGGCCAGGAAAATAGAAGAGAAAAGGGAAAGAGATTTTGATTCAACATAGAGATGACATTTTAAAAGACCAAGTTGTCTAGATGGAGAGGTGAACTGTAGGAAGGGTAAATTTCCCATCACCAGAAGGAAGGATTAGATGCTCAATTGGTGGCAAGCTGAAAATGAAGTTTCAAGCATGAGATATAAGTTGACATTCTAGATCTATGACTTTATTATAGCTCTATATTCTGTTAGAGATCAAATTGCCAACATTCACTGGATCATTGAAAAAGCAATAGAGAGTTCCAGAAAAACATCTACTTTTGCTTTATTGACTATGCCAAAGCCTTTGACTATGTAGATCACAACAAACTGTGGAAAATTCTGAAAGAGATGGGAATACCAGACTACCTTACCTGCCTCCTGAGAAATCTGTATGCAAGTCAAGAAGAAACAGAACCAGACATGGAACAATGGACTGGTTCCAAATTGGGAAAGGAGTACATCAAGGCTATATATTGTCACCCTGCTCATTTAACTTCTATGCAGAGTACATCATGTGAAATGCTGAGCTGGATGAAGCACAAGCTGGAATCAAGATTGCTGGGAGAAATATCAAAAACCTCAAATACACATATGGCACCACCCTTATGGTAGAAAGCAAAGGACTGAAGAGCCTCTTGATAAAAGTGAAAGAGGAGAGTGAAAAAGTTGGCTTAAAACTCAACATTCAGAAAACTAAGATTATGGCATCTGGTCCCATCACTTCATGGCAGATAGATGGAGAAACAATGGAAACAGTAAGAGACTTTATTTTTGGGGGCTCCAAAATCACTGCAGATGGTGACTGCAACCATGAAATTAAGAGATGCTTGCTCCTTGGTAGAAAAGCTATGACCAAACTAAACAGAATATTAAAAAACAGAGACATTCTTTTCTGACAAAGGTCCGTCTGATAATAGCTATGGTCTTTCCAGTAGTCATGTATGGATGTGAAAGTTGGACCATAAAGAAAGCTGAGTGCCAAAGAATTGATGCTTTTGAACTGTGGTGTTGGAGAAGACTCTTCGAGAGTCCCATGGACAGCAAGGAGATCCAACCAGTCAATCCTAAAGGAAATCATTCCTGAATATTCATTGGAAGTACTGATGCTGAAGCTGAAACTCCAATACTTTGGCCACCTTATGTGAAGAACTGACTCACTGGAAAAGACCCTGATGCTGGGAAAGATTGAGAGCAGGAGGAGGAGGGGATGACAGAGGATGAGATGGTTAGATGGCATCACCAACTCAATGGACATGAGTTTGAGCAAGTTCTGGGAGTTGGTGATGGACAGGGAAGCCTGGCGTGCTGCAGTCCATGGGGTCACAAAGAGTCAGACATGACTGAGTTACTGAACTGAACTGATACTCTGTTTGCTCAATGATTATATTGGTTCCAAAGGAATAGGACATGTAGTGGGCATAATCTGGGGGGAGAAGGGAAAACAGAGATATATTGTTTCACCACAAAATCAAATGATCCCGAACTGGATAATAACAATTTTGTTGTCAAATGCAGAGTGGAAACTATTACAGTTAACCCTTGAACAATGCATGGGTTAAGGGCACCCGAACTGCCCAGTGGAAAATCCTAGAATAACTTACAATTGGCTTTCTATATCCATGGCTACTCTGTATCCAAGGCTCCAAACCTACAGATTTAAGCAACTATGAATCACGCAGCAATGCAATGTTTACTCTTGAAAAAATCCATATATAAGTGGATCTGTGTGTGTGTGTGTGTGTGTGTGTGTGTGTCTGAAAGTCGCTCAGTCATGTTGACTCTTTGTAACCCCATGGACTGTGGCAAGAATACGGGAGTGGGTAGCCTATCCCTTCTCCAGGGGATCTTCCCAACCCAGGGATCAAACCCAAGTCTCCACCATTGCAGGTAGATTCTTTACCATCTGAGCCACCAGGGGAGCCCCATGAGTGGATCTACGCAGTTCAAACCCAGTGTTGTTCAAGGGTCAACTGTGTACTCAAACACATTCTTATGCCACTTCTGCCCACACATTGAGTTTAACTAATAGCAGCCTCATTTCTTTCACTGTAATGTCAAAACTTTAGGAAAAATAAAAAGAATTCTTCAAAAAATGTTGGGACCCCAGATTTGTGGAAATTACAGTATGTATTTTCCTAAAATAAATTTATTTTCCTAAAAATAAAACCTTGGATTTTGAAAACAGGCTCTTTGGTGGGTGATTAGTAGCATTACCAAAGATTTATTCAATTAAGAAAATCATTACGTAGAGATGCCACAAATCTTTTAAGTGGCAACTCTCCAAAAACATTTCACTTTAAATGTGTGAACTCCACATAGGATGAAATGCTTATTAATGTAGCCATTTCTGAAGACTGTGTTCTTTTTGTTGTTTTTAGAGTGTGGTCATGAGTGATGGAGCCATCCCCACTTGTTCTTGTGACGGTTCATATTTACTCTCAAGATGACTGACTAGGACTACAACTGTAAATTCTAGCTCAAAGCCTAAATGACAGTCACAATCCTGGACTCACTCTCACAGGCTCAAACAAAGAACTCAGGGACTCTAAACATTAGGATAAGATTTAACATGACATTATTCTTCTGAGGAAAGTATTTCAGATAAATCTTCCTAGTCTCTAGATGACAGCGAGTACAGGCTGCTTTGTGCAATAATCCCTCAGAGGAGAAACTTTGAAGGAGTCCTATTTTTCCTTATGGCATATGGAATCTGAACATGTGAATTGTTCTTACATACACATCAGCTCTAAATTCTCCAGGGTAAGAGTTCTTTCTAGTTTTAAACATACTAAAGAGACCTGTTCTGGATCTGATTCTCTCCCAGGCTGGCCGACATAGATATAAAGTAGATTTATAGTTCACTCGCATGCATCCTGAGTGCAGTGTTGTATGGAGGACAACACTCTTTTGTTCTGAATAAGAAAATCACCAGGATAGCTAGGGTCATCTAGGGTTATCTCAATCACACCCTATATTTCGAGTTGTAATTATGAGAAACGTATCGAAGTAACTCCTCATTTGTGTATGGATGAAGAGAAGGAACAGGTCTCTTTTATCCTTGAAGAGTAAATAAGGGGTATGGAGCAACATGTAAGCAGTTTGGAATTCTTGGATTTCACAGTCATGGTTCTACCTAGTCTTTTGTGATATTATTAGACCCTGACTGGCAGTGTTTTATACTTCTTTATTTTATTTTTTAACTTTACAGTATTGTATTGGTTTTGAGGCATAAACGTCACTTGAGCGTGCAGCAAGGCCAGAAAGATTGGATTAGCTAGTGAGCAAATTGCTGTTGTTTCATCACTAAACCGTGTCTTACTCTTTGCAACATCATAGACTATAGCCCGCCAGTCTCTTTTCTCTATCCATGGGGTTTCCCAGGCAAGAATCCTGGAATGAGTTGTCGTTTCCTTCTCCAGGGCATCTTGCCAACCCAGGGATTGAACCCACATCTCCTGCGTTGGCAGGCAGATTGTTTACCACTGAGCCAACCATGAGTAAATGGATGAGTCCAATTGACTACTCAGCATCCACATCTCAAGGCACCTTTGTCGTCTTCCTTCTGGGACATATGTACAATAACTGGAATAAAGTTATTTTATAATAAACCTCTGTTACTTACGAAATCTGGTCATGAAGTAGAAAAGGAGACAGTTGAAACTGTATATGCATGCTCACTGTAATGGAAACCTGATTGAATCACATTTTGAATTTTGTCCAACCATTTTTAAGGCTTCCCTGTGGCTCAGCTGTAAAGAATCCACCTGCCATTTTTTTTCATACCTTTTAATTTAGGGGATTTCCAGGCCCACATTTTAGAAATATCTTTCATGGAAGCAAGGAGTTAACTGTATCTATAAAAAAAGGTGTGAAACATATCAAGGCATATGGAAAGGCATTTACAGATAAGAAATAAAATTTAATTTCTGCCTTCCAGGAAAAGGCTTCAAGGCAATGTCTCCTTTTTCCAATGTTTGATCTCTTAAAAGATTTATTTGGAGGACATAAAAATTATCAAAAAATATTTTGTAGGATCATCTTAAATGTTACCCTTGTTGTTGTTCAGTTACCATGTCATGTCTGACTCTTTGCAACCCCATGGACTGTAGCACGCCAGGCTTCCCTGTCCCTCACCAACTGCAGAAGTTTGTCTGAGTTAATGTCCATCGAGTCAGTGATGCTGTCCAACCATCTCATCCTCTGTCGTCCCCTTCTCCTCCTGCCTTCAGTGTTTCCCATTGCTAGTGTCTTTTCTAATGAGTCGGTTCTTCATGTTGGGTGGCCAAAGTACTGGAGCTTCAGCTTCAGCATCAGTCCTTCAAAAAGAGTACCTTACAGAGAGAAAATATCTAAAATAATCTCCAATTTCAGTCAATAAAACTCAGTTAAATTTAGTAATATAAATTCATCCTGAAAATTCATTTCTAACAAAAATTTTAGTGTAAAATACAGATATCATTTGACAAATAATTATTTTACCACTTCATAATATAGAAAATATAATAAATTTTTCCTATGAAAGTAACTTCTGATTTGTTGTGTAATCCTTTGGTGGTTCCTCATTGCCTTCAGGATAAAGTCCGTATTCCTTCACTTGGTCCACAAGCCCCTTTATTGCCTACCAATGGAGCCTCACCTTGAACCACACACCCCAACTTATATTTCTCCAAGCACCAGTCACACTGAACTATTTGCACTTCCTGGGCATTTTGGGCCTTTGTTTATGATGCCTTCTCTGTCTGAAACTCTATCCTCAGTCTTTTGACCTTTACAACTTGTCTCAGGAACATGTCTTCTAAAAGGCCCAAGAACTTCCCCAATCTGCACTCAGTGTCCATCAAACCCTTTCCCAAGGACCCCATGTTTTTGTGTATCATAGCAGTATTGATGCTATATCCTAACGGTCTACCTGTCAGTTTTTATCATTCACTCATTCAAGCATTGCACAAGTCTTGAATGAATATTAACCACGTGACAATCACTCTTTGAGGCACTGAGGACAAACAATGAACAGGAAAACCACCAGCTATCAGGGAACTTAGTTTCTAGTGGGGACACAAAAAACAATAACACATAAACGTACAAGAAAATGCCAGGCAACTTAAATGCTATGGAAAAAAAAAAAAAACTCAACAAGGTAAGGGAAACAGGGAATAAGTTAGTTCTGGTGAGGAAAGTGGTTGCGGTTTATTTTTAGAAAGATTGTCCTGCTGCTGCTGCTGCTGCTAAGTCGCTTCAGTCGTGTCCGACTCTGTGTGACCCATAGACGGCAGCCCACCAGGCTCCCCTGTCCCTGGGATTCTCCAGGCAAGAATACTAAGATTGTCCTAAGAGACCCTTTGATGAGATGGCAGGGTTTTTTTATTGTTTATTTTTTACATAGATTTGAAGTACCCAAGAAAGCAAGCAATACTGGTGTTTAAATGAAGTTGTGTTCTAGGCAGAGGCAGAGGAAGCTATACACGCAAAAGCTGTGAAACAAAAATATTCCTGGCACATTTGGGGAAATAGCAAAGAGGGCAGAATGGCTACCGTACATACACTCTGTGCGGGAGAGAGGAGTAGAAGATGGCATTAGAGAAGTGTCACAGGATGTTCAAGGGGAACAGTGGTCCTCAATAAGGCTGTAATTAGAGACAACTGGTGAACTTTAAAAAATCTAGGACAGCCCAGTCTCAGTCCAAGAGAGTCTAAATTTAATAACTTGAAGTAGAGCCCAGGCATTGATATTTGTTGTTGCTTGTTTCTCTACCATTTTTTTTCAAGTTTTAAAGGGGGTGGATTTGAGGTCCACTTTTTGAAGGGGGTGGACACAGATATTTTAAAACAGATCCCATGATAATTCTAATGTGTAGTTTATTTTGGGCATTTTAGGCCAATTTAGGATTTTGACCAGCATTCTGACTGAGATGGGAAGGCAATGAAGAACTGTGAACAACCGAGTAATGTGATCTGACTTGTGATTTCAAAGAATTTCTCTAGCTTTTTAGTGGACTATGAGGGAAAGGACAGGAGCAATGAGATCAGTTGAGAGATTCTTACGGTAATTCAGGTGGAGAGTCTGTGGACTTTGGGACCAGGGCTGCCTATGTGCTACCTGTATGGAAAGGGATCATGATTCCTTTATATCTTCAGAGTCTAGCACATGTAACAGATGCCCAATAAATATTGCCTGAATGATTGTGAAACAGATGGTTCATGTATTGCTCTTTGGGAGACAGCACAGCTCAAAGGGTAATAAGATAAGAAATCTGGGAAGGTTCTAGGCCATAACATGGCCTGGATCATTTACAACCAATTGAACAACTGAAAACTTATATTCGTTATCTATAAAATGGGAATAACAATCCTTCATGGGGTTGTTAGTAGACTAATAAAAAGAGTCAAATATAAGGAGTAAGTTTATACTGCTAGTAATCTGCCATAATTACTCAAACCTTACATACACTTTGTGATACAACAGTGATAAAGAGTGTGAGACCTGGGGTCCTACAGACTTGGTTCTTATCCCAGCCTTAGTACTTATTACTTTGGCCAAATGATATCACCTCTGTAAGTCTCATTTCTTCACCTTGGAAATGAAGATAACAGTTCCTAGCTCATAAGATTTCTGTAAACTTTAAAAAATACCATATAAAAATACTCTGATTCCTGGCATATAATAAGCTCTCAACAGGCAAACTATTACTATTGCTATATCATCACTAGAGTGCGTGTTACGTGTTCTCAGAACATTTTCCCATTTAATACCAGTGTGCCGGATACTCTCTGTTTGCCCCTCCAGATCCATTCTTCATTCTGCTCTGGGCCTGGGCAGCTGACCTTTATGGGCTATGTGAGGATAGTGCCCAGTTGAAAGGCAATCAGAGGACATCATAGGGTAAAAGGAGAATGATGGTAGAATATCAGTCCCTCTCAGAAACCTCCCCCCCGATATCAAGTTGACGTTGGCTGTGTTTTCCTGTGGTAACCCTCAGCTCTGGGCCAGAAGCCCTCCCTACACTCTCCACTTCCATTAATCATTGTCTTTTCTGCCCTTGAAGGGCATGAGGTGGCAAAGGGTCTCCCTTATTCCTAGCTAGAGCACTGTCCCTTTTTCTATATATGTACTCCAGTTCAGTTCAGTTCAGTCGCTCAGTCATGTCCGACTCTTTGTGACCCCATGAATTGCAGCATGCCAGGCCTTCCTGTCCATCACCAACTCCCAGAGTGCACCCAAACTCATGTCCATTGAGTCGGTGATGCCATCCAACCATCTCATCCTATGTTGTCCCCTTCTCTTCCTGCCCCCAATCCCTCCCATCATCAGAGTCTTTTCCAATGAGTCAACTCTTCGCATGAGGTGGCCAAAGTATTGGAGTTTCAGCTTTAGCATCAGTCCTTCCAAAGAACACCCAGGACTGATCTCCTTTAGAATGGACTGGTTGGACCTCCTTCCAGTCGAAGGGACTCTCAAGAGTCTTCTCCAACATCACAGTTCAACCTACCCTCTAGTAAATAGTCCCTTTATTAGAATCTTCAATTATTTAATTTGGGTGTATATCAGTTTCCTGTTGAAATCCTGACTAATACATCTGGAAATATGTGTCATTCCCGTTTTGAAGGTGATGATACTGAACCTTTAAAAGATAATACTCAAGATAGTGAAAAAAGAAGAAATTTCAAATTAGATAGCCATAAGTTCAAATACTGTGGGAATTTGAGCAAATTACTTGAACTTCTTTTTTGCTGTGTAAGTCATGTAAACTCACTTTTAGCTGTGTGAGTTTGGACAAGTTATCTAAACTCTCCAAGGCTTAGTGTTTCCTACTACCACATAGGATTTCTGTATTGTAAGTAATACTGCTTTTAAAATAATTATCATAGTATCAACCAGAGTGGTTAATTTTTAAAAAATGTTAATTTTATGTCCCAAGAAGTCCCTACAAGTCATATATAGTCTTTGGCAACCCCTCTGTCCATGGCATTTTCCAGGCAAGAATACTGGAGTGGGTTGCCATTGCCTCCTCCAGGGGATTTTTCTGACCCAGGGATCGAACCACGTCTCCTGCATTGGCAGGTAGATTCTTTACCTCCAGCACCACATGTTGTTGTTCAGTCACTCAGACATGTCCAACTCTTTCGAACCCCATGGACTGCAGCACGCCAGGTCTCCCTGTCCTTCACCATCTCCTAGAGCTTGCTCAAACATCATGTCCGTTGAGTGGGCGAGGTTATCCAACCATCTCATCCTCTGCTGTCCCCTTCTCCTCCTGCCTTCAATCTTTCCCAGAATCAGGGTATTTTCTAATAAGTCAGCTCTTCACATCAGGTGCCCAAACTATTGGAGCTTCAGCTTCAGCATCAGTCCTTCCAATGGATATTCAGGATTGATTTCTTTTTGGTTTGATTTCCTTGCAGTCCAAGGGATTCTCAAGAGTTTTCTCCAACACCACAGTTCAAAAGCATCAATTCTTTGGGTCCAGATCTCACATCCATACATGACTACTGGAAAAACTATAGCTTTGACTAGACTGACCTTTGTTGGCAAAGTAATGTCTCTGCTTTTTAATTTGCTGTCTATGTTTGTCATAGCTTTTCTACTAAGGAGCAAGCATCTTTTAATTCCATGACTGCAGTTATGATCTGCAGTGATTTTGAAGCTTTACTTGGGAAAACCATAAAATTTTGGATATAGTTTGGTAATTTCTGATTCAATATCAGTGGTCTCTTTGAAGGCTAATTTTTCTCTTTGTATTATCTTGTAAGTACAGCTGTGGATATAAAAAGTGTCTTGGCCTCGTGTAGAAAGTTTTCATCAAAATGACATTTACTAATGATAGCAATCATGAATACCAAACCTCCCTTTTTGATATTAGCTTTTCCTATTGGTGTATTTGATAGTTGCTTATCTTACACAGTGGGACAGATTTAATTCAAAGCTATTTCTGAAAGCTTCTCAGGAGATGGCAAACAACTTTTTTCAACAGCACTTGGCTTTAGAGTAACTGTTTCCACATTGGGGATTTTCAGTGATTATCAGAAATCATTTACAATCTACTTGGCAATGCGAGTGGCATTGAATGGCTTTATTGAATCTGATGTTTTGTCCAACAGGTATGTTGACAGGAATATGTCAGCTCTAGGCATATTACCATTTTGTAACAAAATGTAAATGTCACTTGGAAATTTCATTATAGAGTGGAGCACTGGGCTTGATCCTACCAGGAAATATAAATTGCTTATAAAAAAAAATTAGGCTCTCAGACTGCCAATTCAAAAAAAAGAAGTCTTTTTATTTTAAAGAGTTCATTCCCATGGATTTTAGAGGTGAAAATAGGGCAGAAAGCAAGCTAATTGGCTATCCATGTGCACCAAATACTCTTCATAATTTATTTAAACATCCCAACAGTCTTGCAAGGCAGAAATTACCTCCAGTTCACTGAGATTCAGACGGGTGTCTGACCATGAATAATCCATCTTGGAAGTGATGGATGTGGGTCTCAAGTGTAGGCTTTTCTGATTTCCATGCTCAATCCAACCACACCTAATGACCTATGCTGTCAGTGCAGAAATTTATTAGCAAATGGCTCTTTAAAAATTATGAAAAATCTCATTTTACTTGATATTTAGGTAATTTTCTCAACTACTAACTAATCTCAAAGCTTTCTCTCCCATTCTATTGCTCTATTCTCAAGTTAAGACCTCTTAACTGGATTGCTATAATATCATTTTAACTTATCTTCCTGAGTATTGTTTTGTCCACACCAGTACATTATATATGTTAATATTTTAAACACAGAGATCTAATTATTAATTCCTATTGATACCTTTCGATGACTCCTGCCTGCAGTTCAGGAGACCTGTGTTTAATCCCTGGGCTGGAAAGATCCCCTGGAACAGGACTTGGCAACCCGCTCCAGTATTCTTGCCTGGAAAATCCCTTGACAGAGGAGCCTGGTGGGCTAAAGTCCATAGGGTCACAAAGAGTCGGACACAACTGAGCCACTAACATTTTCATGGCTCCCTATCACCAATGAGGTAAAGTCAGGATTCCTCAGTACCATGTTTGGCATTCCTGACTATGTATTCAACAATCAGGGTAACTTCTCTTACCCTTAGTTCAAAGAATATGGAATTTTCCTAAATCTACCACACTTTTCCATGCCGCCCAGTTTGGACATGTTTCTCTCAATACTCACCCCCACATTACCTAGAGAACGTTTACTTATCTTTCAAGAGCTTGGTCAAAATTCCCCTTTCAGTGAAGCCTTTCCTGTCCTTTCCAAATGATTTTATGCCCATATCATTATTTCTCTTTGTAAGGTGCTGAAGGCTTTTTGTTATGATTTGTTGTTTCCTTTTTGCCATTTTGTTTCCTCCTAGCAAATGTTGAGCTCTTTGCAAGCAGGGACTATGTCTAGATGTTCAGTAATTATTTGTGAATTTACAAATCTATTGAAACCTTTAGAGTTAGTTTCATGCTTTCAAGCAAATATCTTTCAAAATAGAAACTTCAGGGACCTAATTCATTATATTGATTCTTCTGATAGAGTTCCAACAGACTTGACTCTTGAAATCTTCTAAATGGGCCCTGGGTATGCCTAGAAAGTAATAACTGCTCACACTATTAAAAATTGGGAAGAAAGCTCAAGAAGAAAGAGAAAGAGAATGTAAGAAGCAGAGAGCAAAAAAAGAAAGCAGCACCCAGAGAATAACCTGGATGTAACAGAGTTGAAAGAGGTAGAAGCTGCATAAAAAGTACAATCTATAGATTCAATGCAATCCCTATCAAGCTACCAATGGTATTTTTCAGAGAACTAGAACAAATAACTTCACAATTTGTATGGAAATACAAAAAAAAACCCTCAAATAGCCAAAGTAATTTTAAGAAAGAAGAATGGAACTGGAGGAATCAACCTGCCTGACCTTAGACTATACTACAAAGCTACAGTCATCAAGAGAGTATGGTACTGGCACAAAGACAGAAATATAGATCAATGGAACAAAATAGAAAGCTCAGAGATAAGTCCATGCACCTATGGACACTGTATCTTTGACAAAAGAGGCAAGAATATACAAATCTCTTTAAAAAGTGGTGCTGGGAAAACTGGTCAACCACTTGTAAAAGAATGAAACTAGAACACTTTCTAACACCATACACAAAAATAAACTCAAAATGGATTAAAGATCTAAATGTAAGACCAGAAACTATAAAACTCCTAGAGGAAAACGTAGGCAAAACACTCTCCGACAAAAGCACAGCAGGATCCTCTATGATCCACCTCACAGAGTAATGGAAATAAAAGCAAAAATAAATAAATGGGACCTAATTAAACTTAAAAGCTTTTGCACAATGAAGGAAACTATAAACAAGTGAAAAGACAGCCTTCAGAAATGGAGAAAATAAGAGCAAATGAAGCAACTGACAAAGAATTAATCTCAAAAATATACAAGCAGCTCCTGCATCTCAATTCCAGAAAACTAAACAACTCAATCAAAAAATGGGCCAAAGAACTAAACAGACATTTCTCCGAAGAAGACATACAGATGGCTGACAAACACATTCAAAGATGCTCAACATCACTCATTATCAGAGAAATGCAAATCAAAACCACTATGAGGTACCATCTCACGCACCAGTCAGAATGTCTGCTATCAAAAAGTCTACAAACAATAAATGCTGGAGAGGGTGCAGAGAAAAGGGAATCCTCTTACACTGTTGGTGGGAATGTAAACTAGTACAGCCACTATGGAGAACAGTGTGGGGATTCCTTAAAAAACTGGAACTAGAACTGCCATACGACCCAGCAATCCCACTGCTGGGCATACACACCGAGGAAACCAGAATTGAAAGAGACACGTGTCCTTCAATATTCATCACAGCAATGTTTATAATAGCCAGGACGTGGAAGCAACCTAGATGTCCATCGGCAGATGAATGGATAAGAAAGCTGTGGTATATATACAAAATGGAATATTACTCAGCTATTAGAATGCATTTGAATTCATTCTAATGAGGTGGATGAAACTGGAGCCTATTATACAGAGTGAAGTAAGTCAGAAAGAAAAACACCAATACAGTATATTAACGCATATATATGGAATTTAGAAAGGTGGTAACAATGACCCTATATGTGAGATAGCAAAAGAGACACAGATGTAAAGAATAGACTTTTGGACTCTGTGGGAGAAGGCGAGGGTGGGATGATTTGAGAGAATAGCATTGAAACATGTATATTACAATATGTGAAATAGATCACCAGTCCGGGTTCAATGCATGAGACAAGGTGCTCAGGGCCAGTACACTGGGATGACCCTGAGGGATGGGATGGGGAGGGAGGTAGGAGGGGTGTTCAGGATGGGGAACACATGTACACCCATGGCTGCTTCATGTCAATGTATGGCAAAACCACTACAATATTGTAAAGTAATTAGCCTCCAATTAAAATAAATTAATTAATTTTTTTAAAAAGGTACAGATGTAGCTTCAGAGTAACTCAGATGGGTTGTGGCTTCCTGAGCATGGAATAGACAAGGGAGGGTTATGAAATAAGAAAGGGGAACAGTAGGCCAGGCTAAATAGGCCAGAGCAAAAGTTACAGCCTGCTGGGGCTCACAACCGTGTTCTTCCATCTCTTCATCCAGTATTGGGAAGCTATACAAACCCTACTAATTACAATCAAGGGTAGGTCACTCCCATCTCACCTGTTGCTCGTGTAAACAGATTACTTGTGAAAGGAAAAAAACAATGAATTTTGGGAGCAAGAGACATCTGTAATTGACTGTATAAACCCAAACAAAAAGTTCAGATAGACAAAGAATATCTTTTTTCCTTTACTAGTTAGATCCCTTGTAACAAAATTTTGTCTTGTTGACACTCTGGCAAGTGGTAGTGACAGGCCAAGGGATGTCAATAGCAAAGTGGAAAGGAAAGAAAAGCAAACAATGGGCATAAGAGTTAGAAGGGATAGTTAGATCCTTTAAGTTGAGAGTGGAATGTAGGCACAATTAAATAATCATTAACAAATTTATTTATTCAACAGAAAATTGGATTGCCTGGTATTTTTTCCCCCTGAGTGCATATGAAAATGGTGTGAGAATGAACATGATGTATGACAGTTCATACCCACAGGCGCAACCAGAGAATCCTTTGGCCACTGATTCCTCCTAACTAGTCTTAGCCTCCAAGCTCGTATTATCTAATGTAATTGCTGCTACCACGTGCGGCAATTTAAATGTAAATTAATTAAAATCATAAAAAATAACAAGTTTGGCTTCTCTGTCACAGCAGCTACATTTCAAGTGCTCAGTAGCCACATGTTCCTAATGTATTGAACAGTGCAGATGCAGGACATTTCCATCATTACAGAAGTTTTTATGGGAAAGCTCTGCAGGCTTCCCAGTTTACTCTAAACACCCCCACTAAGCTAAGACTACTCATGCATAATTTTATCATATCACTTCCTGGCTCATAAACTTCTGATGGATTTCTTACTGCCACCAGAACAGTGCTTCTCAACATAAAACGCACATTCATATTATCTGGAGATCTTGTTAAAATGCGGTGTCTGATTCAGTAAGACTCCAGTGATCCCATGATTCTGCATTTCAACTCAGCTACCAGGGGACACTGATGGTGTTCCTTCAACCATATTTTATCACCTTGCATTCCAAGTTCTCTATTCCCTCACCAGCCCTACCTGATGTCCATCAGGTTCTAGAAATGGCCCTTCTTTGCTCCAGGGGCTAAGTTTATCAACAGTTCCCTCTGATGACAGTATTCACTCCTGCTCCTTTCCTAGGTTCCTCCAATTTCTTCGTCCTTAGGGAGGTTGTCCCCAGTGACTCAAGCCAGCTCAATCACCTCTACAGAGATGGCTTTCAAACTTCAGTGTCCATAGAGATCACCTCAAGGAAGCTTGAGAACTTGTGCTACTCCGGTCCTGTGTACTTGGTCACTTCAGTCGAGTCTGACTCTTTGTGATCCCGTGGACTTCCGGGCTCCTCTGTCCATGGGATTCCCAGGCAAGAATACTGGAGTGGGTAGCCATTCCCTTTTCCAGGGGATCTTCCTGATCCAGGGATCAAACCCGCGTCTCCTGCATTGCAGGCAGATTTTTTTTTTTTTTTAAACATCCAAGCCACCAGGGAAGCCTGTGCTCAGGCCCTACCTTGGGAGAATCTAGTCCTTACATTTGAGATGAGGCCCAGAACCCACTTGATTCAGACTTTAGGTGATTTTAAGTGTTTCCCTAACCAAACTCTGAGAAATACTGTCCTTAGTATACTTCCTGGCTAGATAACTGATTTTGATACTTAAAAAAACCTTATATATAACCTTATACTGATATCCACTGCTTGTAGTATTTTTTTTTTTATCTATTGTGAAATTAAGTATAAACAATGTTAGAATCCCTTGAGGGAGATTTTAAAAGCCTTCATTCAGAGGCCCCATCCCCAGAGACTGATTTAACTGGTAAGGAACTCATCATGATCAGTGTGTGTGTTCAGTCGTGTCCAACTCTTTGTGACCCCATGGACTGTAGCCCACCAGGCTCCTCTGGCCATGGGATTCTCCAAGCAAGAATACTGGAGGGGGTTGTCATTTCCTCCTCCAGGAGATCTTCCTGACCCAGGGATTGAACCTACATCTCTTACGTCTCCGTCTCCTGTATTCACAGGAAGATTCTTTTCCATTAGTGCCACCTGGTAAGCCTCTGATAAGGGGAAATATTTTTGTTTGTTTTCTAAAGCTCTGTAATTCCTTTCCTGTGGCTGCCATAACAGAGTACTATAGATTTGGTGATTTAAGATAACAGACATTTCTTCTCTCAGTGTCCTGAAGGTTAGAAATATGCAGTCAAGGGGCTGGCAGGGCCATGCTTGCTCTGAGGGCTCTGGGAGAGAGTCTGTCTGTTGCATGCTTCTCTCCTAACCTCTGCTGGTTACAGGTTATTGTTGACATTTCCTGGCTAACAGCTTCATCTCTCTAATTTCTGCCTCTTTCCTTGCATAGCCTTCTCTCCTGTGTCCGTGTCTCCAAATCCCACTCTTCTTATACAGACACTGGTCATGGAAATTGTTTGTGTGTGAATGTGTATGTGCTCAGTTGTGTCCAGCTCTTTGCGACCCCATGGACTGTAGCCCGCCAGGCTCCTCTCTCCTTGGGATTCTCTAGGCAGGAATACTGGAGTGGGTTGCTATTTCTTCCTTCAGGGGATCTTCCTGACCCAGGGATGGAACCCGTGTCTAAGTCTCCTACATTGGCAAGCAAATTCTTTACCACTGAGCCACCTGGGAAGCCCCCATGGGATTTGGGGCCCACATATGTCAAGTGTGACCTCATCTTAACTTGATTCCATCTGCAAAGACTATTTCCAAATAAGGTCACAGTTAGGGGTATCTTGGGCTAGGACCTCAATCTCTCTTTTTTTTGTGGGAAACAGTTCAACCTGCAAGCTCTTCAAGTGATTCTTAATGCACAGCCCAGTTTTAAGAACAATGGTTCTGAAACTTGAACATACAACAGAATCACTTTGAGGCTCAAAAATTGAAAGGTTGCTGAATCCAAACTCAGATTTGGATTCTTGGGCCTAAGAATTTGCATTTTTTTCACAAGTTTGAAAACCACTGGTGTAGGGGAATGGAAAGTAAAATGAATGCACACTTTGACCCTTAAACAAAGCAGGTTTGAACTGGGTCTACTTCTATGAGATTTTTTTCAATAGTAAGTACTACCATACTATACAACTTGTGGTTGGTTAAATCCACAGAATCACAGATGCAGAGGAACCTCATGAACAAAGGGCCGAGAGTAAGTTATACACACAGATTTTTGACTGTGCAGAGGGTTGGCACCTGCAACCCCTTTGCTGTTCAAGAGTCAATTTTCTTTCTTTCCTACCCTTGGAGGAACAATGTAGGTATCACCTGGGAGCTGTGGAGAAACACAGAACTTTGAGCCCACCCCAGATTCCTGAATCCAAGACTGTATTTTAACAAGATTCTCAAGTAATTTTCACTTCCATTAAATTTTTAGAAGCACTGTTGTATACTATTCAAAATGAAGTTGATCTTAAATCACTGGTTGAATTAGTAAAGGGATGGCTGGATAAAGAAAGAAATGTGTGCTAAGTTGTTTCAGTCATGTCTGACTCTTTGCGACGCTATGGACTGTAGCTTCCAGGCTTCTCGTCCATGGGATTCTCTTGGCAAGAATACTGGAATGAGTTGTCATACCCTTCTCCAGGGGATCTTCCTGACCCAGGGTCAAACCCGCAGCTCTTATGTCTCCTGCATTGGCAGGCAGGTTCTTTAACATTAGGGCAACCTATGAATGAATAATAAAAAAAGATTCCCTAACTGCCTTTCTCCCAGGAGACAGAAAAGTGGTCGTCCTTCTAAATCCATTGATCAAGTTGTCTTAGCAACTGTGAAGACAGTGGCTCATCATCACAGTGGCTTGAAGGGAATCTGTCTGTTGGTTCTTCGGCAATGGAGTGTTCTTGCTTATTTGGCCTTTCTCAGGCTTTAACCAAGAAATTCCATACTTTCCTCTCCCTGCCTCTTCCCAGATGACCTCATCTTAACATTTTGTGGCTTCTCTATCAGGACTTTGTCATTTGTGCCAAAATCTGAAATAGGAGGCTGGCTGGAATACAGAGAAGTAGAGCACAGTGTAGATTTAGTGATGAACTGGCTTTGGGCCAGAAGGGTAGCAGGTAAGTTTCAGATTTTCAGCTGAAGAAGAAAGAAAAGCTTTTAGAAAGCTTAGAGCCAAGTCAAAACATGCCATATATGATTTTTTTTTTTTTTTTTGGCAGATATGCTGTAAAATAAGAGTAGACCGAATTCCCCAGGTAACAGTAATTGACCTATAAATGTCATTATTGATAGATTGTGTTTCTAGAAACATTGTTCTAGAGCTAAAGTGCTCATGTGAATCTCAAAAAGGAATTTAGAGACAAGCTTTGAAAGTCTTTCTTTTTCTCTCTCCACTACTAATTTCCATTTTCCTCTTGGAGAGCTGCACTTTTTTTTCCTTCTTAAGCAAGTCACACACCCAAGCTGTCACAAACAGTTGTCTTCTAGAAGGCCAATGTTTTCTTGGGGAAAAAAGTTGTTTTTCAAAGGCCATTACCTTTCATTCCTTCATGGAGCCATTTCTCATAGACAATGAATCATTTAATAGAAAGATTGATAGAGTTCACATTAAAGTTTGCTTTTTTTAACTTGACAGTTTGAGAAAGAGTTGATATTTCATTTTAATAAAATGGGTATTGTCTGGAGAGGCACAGTCTGATTTCAGGAAGCAATGCTGTACATGTAGTACCTCCTGTCACATGGCTTAAGAAGTATTCCTTTAATGTTTTGTTACCTCCTCTTCCTCTTCTGTAAAACAGGATTAACAAAGTTACCAATCTGTCTCCCAGATGTCTGTTAGAAATAAAGAGGACACACATCTGATAACCAAGAAAAAAAAATCTCTTATGTCTTTAGCCATATAATATAGGTACATTTCTGTAATCACCACTTAATTTAAATTTTCTTTTCTTTTTGGCATGAACTTATGAAAATCAGTTTCCACATTCTAAATGTTCAGTTAAAGCAAAAAGGTTTTTTTTTTTTCTTGTCTGAAATTAACCAGTTATACACATTAGCAGCTTTGTAATAAAGAACACATTAACAACTTTAGATATTTCTGTATTTGTCCACAGTAAGAAATGTTGCCTACCTAAATCCAGGATGAAAAAATTCTCCTTCTTCTCTCTGTCATATATTCTGCTAGTAAATTGCTTAATCACTGTGTGTGGCAGCCGAGTTCAGCTCTTGGGCATGCCTCTTAGAGAACTGTCGGGGGCACCTAAGGTCCCTCTGCTATTTCTAGATGACAAGAATAGCAAAGCAGCCTGATGCCATACTCTCAACAGCTATGTGAGTATGTGTGTGTATGAGAGAGAAATCGTTTCCTTCCTCTTTATTAAATCTGGTAGAGACTGTATCCCTGCATGTTTATGCAAATCACAGTTTGTACAATTTGAGCATAAGGTAAGGATCTTAAGAAATCTTGTATTATGACTCTAAATGGTAGTGTGATAAAATGTAGGCAGCCCTGGACAGGAGTCAGGGGAGCTGGGTCCTGTCTCACTGAGGTACATAAACTATAATTCACTTTCCAAGACTAAGGTGAGAGAAAATTTGATACTTAAAATTTTCCTTCTCTCACTGAAAAAATAAACCACAATCTGCAGATTAACTCCACTTTTAAAAATTCTTATTGGGAGTAGTACAACATTCTGGTAATAATGTTTTATTGATTCCCAGTTCTATTACCATTTTCGTCTTCCTCAAATTGAAGCAAGTCTCTTTAATCCATCCTTGAAAAAGTCTTCTGTAACTCCTTAATTATTATCCTTTAGAGCAAGACATAATAACATAGTAAAGAGCTGATGAACATTCAATAAAACTGTAGATTATTTTATAGGTCAAGAGTATTAGCTCTACAAGAGAAGAAACCAACTTTAATGCTGGAAAAAGCCTGCCTGGATTTGACTGACTATTTTACTAGTAATGTGATACTGAGCATGTTACATAAACTTTTGGAGTATTAGTTTCTTCTTCCCTAATAGACCCTACACTGCAGGGTCATTGTGAGAATGAAATGTTATAAAACATGTAAAGTTTTTAGCATGGTGCTTGATATGTAGTAAATGTTTGTGACTTACACTGAAATACTATCTAATTAAATGTTTCTTAAAATGCTTGCCAGCTGGGTCCTAAAATCTCTGGATTATGCAGAAAATTAGTTTTTGTATTTTATTTGTTATGATGGATTTTATTAACACCTATTTGAATTTACAGTATTGGGCTCTATTTTAGTTACTGTTAATTACTGACTGATTCTTTCAAATAATGTGTTACACTCCTTAAGCCTTTTTAGTTTCACTGACATGTCATCAACTTTTCCCAATCCTCCAATTCTTTGTCAGAAGATATGACTGCTTTTTTTTTAAAACAAAAAATTATCTTTAAAAATTTTTTAAAGATTTATTTATATATGTATTTTTGGGCTATGCTGAGTCTTCATTGCTGCACATGGGCTTTCTCTAGTTGCAGAGAGTGTGGGCTACTCTTCGTTGCGATGTGTGGGCTTCTCATTGCAGTGGCTTCTCTCCTTGCAGAGCAGAGACTCTAGGGCCTGTGGGCTTCAGGAGCTAACACATAGGCTTCAGTAGCTGCAACACTTGGGCTCAGCAGTTGTGGCCCCTGGGCTCTAGAGCACAGGCTTGATAGTGTGGTGCATGGGCTTAGTTGCTCTACAGCATGTGGGGTCTTCCTGGAGCGGGGATCCAACCCATGTCCCCTGCATTGCCAGGCAGACTCTCAACTACTGGACCAGCAGGGAGGCCCATGACCACTTTTGAAAAAACAAATTCCAGAAGGTCTGTTTCCAACAATCAACCCCTCTAGCTAAGTAAATAGACTTTAGATGTGGAAAATTCATTTTTAAAAAAGAAGATAAGAGAACATTGTAAGAAAACTTTCACAGTAGGAAGACAAGGCAATTTTCTGAATTATTTAGGGAGAAAAATATTTTTATTAAGTTATATGAAGATGTCATGTTTAAATACCCTTCATCTGATGGCTTTGAATATCCAGTTTACTTACTGAAGTAAAAAAGAAAAAATTCTTTGATATTGGGGAAATTTTGCAAATGCAATTGAAAAACATGTTCTCATTATTTTCTGTTTTCTTCTGCTGTCTCTATAGTGTATGTCTCAATACACTATGGTTAATTATCTAGAATATCTCTTAAAATCTCCAGAGGACATTGTAGATAATGGGCTGATTATGTATTGTGAAAGTTCATAGGTTTTTTTTTTATCTTTGGAAAGAATTATTGTTTCCTTTTATCCGAACTTCAGTTTATACTCTAAAAACAGTCTTGCTACTTATATACTCTAAGATGGGCTTCTCTGGTGGCTCAGACATAAGGAATCTGCCTGCAGTGCAGGAGAGACCCAGGATCGATCCCTGGGTTAGAAATATCCCCTGGAGAAGGGAATGGCTACCCACTCCAGTACTCTTGCCTAGAGAATTCCATGGACAGATGAGCCTGGTGGGCTGCAGTCCATGGGGTCACAAAGAGTTGGACACAACTGAGTGACTAACGCTTTCGCTTTTATACTCTGAATTGAGTAAAAGTTTATTATTGTCATGATAATGGTAACTGTTAAGCTATTAAACTCAAGAATAACACATGTGGAAAATTAATAAGGTTTTTGACTAGGGGGTTTCAAAGCATTTGTTGAAATAAGAAGAAACAACTTTTCATGTCTAGAATTTAAATGGAAAATTCCTGATTCAAGTTATATCTATAATGATTTTCAAGATACTATGATGGCAGAGAAAAATTGAAGAATATTACAACAGGAAACTGGCTAAGTATTGATTAAACCAAGATGACCACTCATGATGTAACGCCTCTGAGTAAAACTTATTAGAAACAGTATAATAGAGGAAAAAAAGAAACAGTAAAATGGAAGACTGATGGAAAATAGACAAATGAATTTATCATTAGAAGTATAACTGTCAAAGGGACTAGATATTTGTTTTGTCTGGGTAGTTTTTCTCTTTTCTAATACAAGGATTTAATGCTGTAAATGTCCTTCTCAGCTCTGATTTAGCTGCATTCCCATGAATTTTGGTATGTTTTATACTCGCTTTCATTCAGTTCTATGTGTTTTTCAGTTTCCTTTGAGATTTCTTTTCTGACCCATGGATTGTTGAGAACCATGTTGTTTAATTTCCAAGTGTTTGTTAAGAGGGCGGATCTCATGTCAAGCGTTCTTAACACACACATACACACATACACACACACACACACAGCCAAAGGAACACAAGGACACTTTGGGAGGTGTTGGATATGTCCTTCACCTTGATTGTGGTGATTGTGTCAGGGGCCCTTTGCCTATGTGAAACTTATCAAACTGTGCACATTAAATTGGTATAATTCTTTGTATATGAATTATACTTTAATAAACCTATTACAATTATTTCATTTGAGTCTAATCTACTCCATTCTGTAATGATTCTACTAATTAGTTTCATTTTGATATTGTTTTACGTAGTCTTATTTGCTCATCAGCAATATTGGCATAGTAAAAAATGAGAAAAAATTTAAAAGAGCACAACTATTTCTAGGTATTAAACTGACAGATTAATATTAAAGACAAGAGCATTTGCTTCAGATTACTTATAGGAATAATAGATGTAAGTGATTAGATTTGTTGTTATGCCAAAAAGCAGGGAAAATTATTGTTCCAATAATATAGCTCTGCCAACCTTAACTTGTTCACCCTTCAAATTAATTTAATTATTAAGACCATTATTGATTACAGAAACAACTTGACCAAATAATTTATTCAGTAAATATCAATTCAACAAATATTGACAGATATCCTGCTACTCAATATGTTCTAATCTGCTGTAAGAAAAATAGTCCTTTTTATGGACTGAATCTGCATAGTTCTTCTGAATCGCTTTCTCATTTGTTCCATTAATAGACTAATGGCCCATTCACCCTCAGTCAAGCCTATATAGTCTATGAGATCTCACTTTCTTTCCTGGTAGAAAACTGAAGTCTAGTGTCATAGCATTGGTGCCAAAGTGGCAGGTATGTGATCAGGAAGCCTCCCTGACAGCTGGAAGAGCTGTGGGTAATAAACACAGTCAACCCTTCCCTCTTGAGATCAATGAATTAGGGAAGCTGGAGGTTGTATCGTAACAATTACCCAGCCACACCAGCATTTATGCATTGTTATTTCATTACCATGCCCCTCAGCCTCTTAAACTTTACCTAAAGCAATTATTACTTAATCTGAATTATTACTTATACAATTGACAAGTAATTTTTCAGAGGCAGCATCCACACTTGTATTATATTTATGAGAAAGTTCTAAGCATGGCTTTAAAATACCACACATTTCTTAACATTGGGGAACCTTGTTCAATTAAAATACAGTCACTTTTAATGTATTTAAAAACAGTCCATATTTTTACATCTATTTGATGCAGAAATTTTATAGTTACTATATAATAGATCATTATACATTATTTATCCCTGGAGTGGGGCATGGCAACCCACTCCAATATTCTTGTCTGGAGAATCCCATGGACAGAGGATCCTGGCAGGCTATGGTTCATAGGGTTGCAAAAAGTTGGACAAGACTGAAGTGATTTAGCACAGCACAGCACAGTATTCATATTTCAAAAAGTCGAACTTAATGGAGGTGGAGGAAATACCAGTCAAGATGCAGATGTCATAGGTTTAATAAATCTCTCAGACTATCTGAAGCTGGAGAATTCTGGAACCCTAACAAACTATTTCATTTTGTTCTCTTGTGACTCATGAACCAAGACTGATGTCTCTTTGGGCAGGTTTTGGAATACCATGCAATCAAAGCTTCACAAGGGCAACACACTGAACTTCATACTGTGGCAGCCCTGGTACCCAAGGGTGGCCCTTGATTGCCAGTGTCCAAGCTGATTCTTTAGGTCCAGAGTTTTAAGGAAAAACTTGGAGCAATTAATTGCATCTATATTTCTTATTTCTTTCTTTCTCACAGCCCTTAAACTCAACCAGTCCTGCTGTTGGAGGTTGATTCCAACCACAATAGGAAACTCAAGATTTACTCCCTACTAGGTCTATGCGCTGGAGAAGGAAATGGTAACCCACTCCAGTGTTCTTGCCTGGAGAATCCCAGGGACGGGGGAGCCTGGTGGGCTTCCGTCTCTGGAGTCGCACAGGGTCGGATGCGGCTGAAGCGACTTAGCAGCAGCAGCAGCAGGTCTATCCACAAGAAGCTAAGGACTTGAGGTAAGCCATTATTGAGCTTAGACCTTAGTGCATAATGAATGAATGGGCTAGAAACTGACACACTGTGTTGTGGTGTAGACTGTGGACATTGATTTTCTATTTGCATTCATCTACATAGATTACTTTTCTTTCTATGCTCCTCTAAGATTCTTTAAGTAGGTCAGCCACTCTCCTATTGAGAGATAGTGCCAAGAAGTGGGAGGATTTCAGCTGTTCATAAACTTTTGATGAGCCAAAACCTAGAAAACTCAGAGACTTACAGGAACCAGCCAGATAATTACTGCTACTCTGGTAGTGACTCTGGTGAACCCCAAACCACATTGCATCAATCTACAAAGAGTGGCTCCTCCTAGGGTTTCCAACAGGCCTTATAGATTAAGGGAGTTTTCAAGATGTGGGATTCTCAGTTCTAAAACTGGAAATTCCTGGGCAACTGGCATAAGTTGGCCACCCTAGCTTCTACTCAACATAGCCAGCTATTACTATATTTGAACTTTGTTCTTTCTAATTTTCCTTTCTTCATTATGTAAAATCTTCTAATGTTGGGAATTAATTCAAAGCTGAACAATAACCTATGGATAAAAACAATGACCAAACTTGGTCCAGGAACCTCCCAGTTTGTAATCTCTGTTTAAGAGATGAGAGTGTGGACTGAGGGAGGGAGAGTTAAGTAGATGATCTTGGTTTGCTTGTAGTCTGTATCTTCAACCAGCGTCAAAAAGTAATCATTGTGGCTCATGTAGCCATAATATCTTACTAACTCTGGGACTTCCCTGGTGACTCAGACGGTAAAGAATCTGCCTGCCAATGCAGGAGACCTGGGTTTGATCCATGGGTCAGGAAGATCCCCTGGAGAAGGGAATGGCTACACACTCCAGTATTCTTGCCTGGAGAATTTCATGGACAGAGGAGCCTGGCGGGCTACAGTGCATGGGGTCAGGAGTCGGACACCACTAAGTGACTATAAATGTTCCACATAAGCTTTAAGGCTGAAACCTAAACTAGTTATAAATTGTGTCATTTTAATAGTTTTTTTTTAATCCTTGTGTCTGTATATACCCTCTTTGGGAATCCACCAGAGGTATCTGTGAGAAAACAGAATTGAGACTCTGTTTATGCTCAAGACTATCATCACAACTAATATTTTAATTATCACAATGCTCTGCATGTTGTTCTGTCCTTTCACCCCTGACCCTCTCATTCTTTTCTTTTTGCCCTTTTTAATTTGCTCATTTTATCAAAAACAAACACCTTTACATCCTCAGCTTTTTCTTTTTCACAGATCATCCCCTCCGCCCATTCAGATCAGTCGCTCAGTCGTGTTTGACTGTTTGTGACCCCATGAATCACAGCACGCCAGGCCTCCCTGTCCATCACCAACTCCCAGAGTTCACTCAGACTCACGTCCATTGAGTCAGTGTTGCCATCCAGCCATCTCATCCTCTGTCGTCCCCTTCTCCTCTTGCCCCCAATCCCTCCCAGCATCAGAGTCTTTTCCAATGAGTCAACTCTTCGCATGAGGTGGCCAAAGTACTGCAGTTTCAGCTTTAGCATCATTCCTTCCAAAGAAATCCCAGGGCTGATCTCCTTCAGAATGGACTGGTTGGATCTCCTTGCAGTCCAAGGGACTCTCAAGAGTCTTCTCCAACACCACAGTTCAAAAGCATCAATTCTTCAGCGCTCAACCTTCTTCACAGTCCAACTCTCACATCCATACATGACCACAGGAAAAACCATAGCCTTGACTAGATGAACCTTTGTTGGCAAAGTAATGTCTCTGCTTTTCAATATGCTATCTAGGTTGGTCATAATGGTCCTTCCAAGGATAAGCGTCTTTTAATTTCATGGCTGCAGTCACCATCTGTAGTGATTTTGGAGCCCAGAAAAATAAAGTCTGACATTGTTTCCACTGTTTTCCCATCTATTTCCCATGAAGTGATGGGACTGGATGCCATGATCTTCGTTTTCTAAATGTTGAGCTTTAAGCCAACTTTTTCACTCTCCACTTTCACTTTATCATCAAGAGGCTTTTGAGTTCCTCTTCACTTTCTGCCATAAGGGTGGTGTCATCTGCATATCTGAGGTTATTGATATTTCTCCCGGCAATCTTGATTCCAGCTTGTGTTTCTTCCAGTCCAGAGTTTCTCATGATGTACTCTGCATATAAGTTAAATAAACAGGGTGACAATATACAGCCTTGATGTACTCCTTTTCCTGTTTGGAACCAGTCTGTTGTTCCATGGCCAGTTCTAACTGTTGCTTCCTGACCTGCATACAAATTTCTCAAGAGGCAGATCAGGTGTTCTGGTATTCCCATGTCTTTCAGAATTTTCCACAGTTTATTGTGATCCACACAGTCAAAGGCTTTGGCATAGTCAGTAAAGCAGAAATAGATGTTTTTCTGAAACTCTTTTGCTTTTTCCATGATCCAGCGGATGTTGGCAATTTGATCTCTGGTTCCTCTGCCTTTTCTAAAACCAGCTTGAACATCTGGAAGTTCATGGTTTACGTATTGCTGAAGCCTGGCTGGGAGAATTTTGAGCATTACTTTACTAGCGTGTGAGATGAGTGCAATTGTGCGGTAGTTTGAGCATTCTTTGGCATTGACATAAATAAATTAATAAATATAAAAATACTTAGAGCTGTGCCTAGAATGTAATGTGTCAATAAACATTTTAATCACAATCACAATAATTATTAACTGAAACCTGACTCTGCTCAGAGGACACACTATTTTGCAATTCTCTCAAAGGGAAGCTTCCAGTTTTCTATAATGCCTCAGCTGTCCTCACGGGGACAAAATCATTGTATTCTCCCAGCTACCCACTGTTGTTGATAGATCATTATTTTTCTTTCTTCCTGTGAAAACTTGTGTTTTCAGATTCTTACTGAAATGCTGTTTTCCTCATCTTTGTCGCTTAATCACAACCCTATTGTCACTGAAGACTGGTGATGCCTCTGCATTTTCTTCCACCCTGAATCCTGTCAGAATCCCAACAGACTTCATGTCCATGTGAATGAGCCATCCATTACAGCTTCCTGCTTTCTGCGCCTTCAATTTTACTCTGTGCCTCTTCAGTGTCATCAAGAGGCTCTCTGAAATCCTGTCTCAATATACCACTCTCAGACTACATCCTCCTTTAAAAACCTCTTTTACAAAAGGCACTTGAGCCTTTGCCTTTGCAGTACCACTCCCTTTCTCAGCATCGTCCTTCATAGAAGAGACAAAAACTGCAATGTGTAAATAGCCTTACTTTCCCTCCGTTGAACCTTGACAGCTAGGTATCTGTGTTTACCTTACTCAGAGGAAAAGGACCCTGGCACCATCTTGATCAAGCTAAACTTGCCACTTGTGTTTTTAATCTAATCCACACTGTCTAGAACATTTCCAGATCACTTCTTTCCTCCTTTCATTCTGTGTTAGTTCTGGATCCTTACTGCTTGCCTGTCAATCCATTTAAGTCTCTTAAGCCTCTTGCATCTTAAAAAAAAAACCCAAACCCAACAGAAATGCCTCTCTATATCCTCCAGCTATTACCCCACCTCTTCTCATTCCTTCACACCCTAAGTTTTCAAATGCTCTTGTCCAACATCTTTACTTCCCACACCCTTTTAAGCATTTCACATCTGGGCATTTTCCAGTCACTCTAATGAATAACTTCCATTTAGCTCACTTAACACACTTGATCCTGGGAGAATCATTTTATTTTCTAACACACTTGCTACTAAGGAGTATCTGACTAACCTTCATTCCCTTTTCCTCCATTGCTTTATGTAGAGAATTTCAAGTGTGTGCATGAGTTTTTGTCATTTTTCTGGCCATTCTTCAGCCTCCTTCATTGTATCCTCCGTGATTTTTCTCAGTTTTATACTTACTCCTCATACTAACCAATATCCTTGTTATTCTCATTCATAACTACAGCACAGACCACCACCGACATGAGATAACTCTCAAATCTATACCTGTGTCTCTTACCTCTCTTCTGAATTCTTGTTTCACAATATGCAGTTCTCTGCAGGGCTTCCCAGGTGGCACCAGTGGTAAAAAAAAAAAAAAAAAAATCCACCTGCTAATGCAGGAGATGCAAGAGACGTGGGTTCCATCTCTGGGTCGGGAAGATCCCCTGGAGGAGGAAATGGCAACCTACTCCAGTAGTTTTGCCTGGAGAATCCCATAGACAGAGGAGCCTGGCAGGATGCAGTCCACGCAACTGAGCACGCAGGTGGGAGTGTGGGAAATCTGTCCCTCAGTGTCCTAGAATCCTGCAAAATAACATACACAAAACCGACCTGATATTTCCCAGACTCTCATCATAGTCCTTATAATTGTCCCCAGAATTGATTATTTTTTTCTAGCATTGACCTGAGAATCCTTTAGAATCTGCCTCTTCCAATTTCCTTACATTTAATTAGTACTATGTTACTGTGAACTAGGAGTCTTGCCTCCTCTAGGAATGGCCTGCACTGGTGGCCCAGCCATGCTCATACACTGGTTGGGAGCAGCCCCTGGGAAGCACGACCTTGTCATGAATAAAGTGGTGGACCTGGTGGGATGGACACTGGGGCCCTTGGTCCATTATACTGTACACACTGCAGGAGATCTGAGGAATACATTTTCATGGCTGCCACTTTCCAAATCTTGTCTGTTTAACCTCCTAATTATCTACATACTTCTTCCTGATCCATCCCTCTGAACATGGCCTCATCATCTTTTTGGGGGGTTGGAACACTAACTCTTCTCTCTGCCACCACTCTTGCCTGTTTTTGTCTCTAGTTCATTCTCCAAGGTGATGACAAAATGCTCCTTTGCACATACAAATCCAACTTGGTAACTCGCAGCAACCAGATTATAATATTCCAGTGGACACTCAGGGACAAAAGCCAAGCTTCTTAGCATGCGAACAAAGATGTACCAAAATTCTACTGGGCTGGTCCAACTGCATCTGTCAATGTGGCTTCTCCAGAAACTCATGGTGCAATCCACTAACTGAATTTGTAGTCCCGCCAATGCATTTTCCTCAATTCCATGCCCCATGCCTTTACACACACAGTTTCATCTGCCTAAAGTGTCAACTCTTCCCTCTCCTGCCTCTCCCTGCCTAATGGCCTTGTTATTCACTGGCACATGGCTCCGTATATTCCTCTAAGCCCACAGTTCTTGTCTTGGCTGTGCAGCGGCTAGAGAGCTTTCAAAGTAAACCAAAACTGAGGCATAAGTACCTAAGAGTCTTAGTTAGCCTTGCTTCTTTTTCTCAGCACAGCATTTTTGAGATTCATCCATGTTGTATGTATTAGTAGGCTGCTTAAGTCATTACTGAATCGGTGGTAACTGAAGAGACATGAATTTTTTGAATAATTAGCGAACATATATGCTGTTGAGTTAGTGTAGTTGATAGAGTTCTTTTGCCAATGATCTTACATTGAAAGCAATTTGAAAATTAAGTATTTAGATGAATCATTTGAAATAAATGTTTGGCAACTATTTAGTGGATAAAGCTGGTTGTTTGAATTCAACTAATTTTTTAAAAAAGCCAGTTGTTTCTCTGGACCTTTTTTTTTTTCAAAACATTTTGGAAATTTCTGTGAAAAGGTCATGTACACAAGACAACTAATGACTACTGATTCTATTTCCTTCACAAAGGGAAAAAGAATAAAAACCATATATTCGTGAAAGTTGACTCTTAGGAGTGTCTGAATTCTTATTCTGAATAAGAAAGTTCTGAGGCAGTAGACTTGGCTTTGCCTCCCGGGGGCCAGCTTTCAGCTAGATTTGGGCGCTGGAACCAAGAAAAAGATGGCAAACAAGGTGGCCCCCCCAGCAGAATGTAGGCAGCCTGCTTCACTGAAGCATGGGTTGCAAGGGCCTAAGCAGAGAGTCAGGACCCAGGTATGTTCGTGAGGAAAGGGAGAGCAGCATAAGCCATGTCAGAATGGAGGAAAAAGGAGAGCTGCTGGGGCCATGGCTACAGGATCTTCATAGACAACTGTGTTTTGACTGTGAGTGGGTTGTGAGTTGGGAATAGCTTCAAATGGGTTCAGCTATTCCTGTGGAAAAAATTTTTAAAAATCTGAAACGATAGTGACAACCAAAAACATAACTAAATGTCACTTTCTTGAGTTGAATGCAAGGACTACTCATATCTGAAACATTTAGTAGACTATCAGAGAAATGTTTGAACCACAAGGGGAAATAGCCTTAAAAGCAGCTACACAGAAGATGCAAGTTACCTGCAAAAGAAAGAAACTGTCCTGCTTCGGTTTTCTATTTGTAAAAATGAACGGCAACAGGGACAGAGCAGCATCCACGTCATTGTGAAGGAAGAGGCTGTAGCCAGCACAGTTCTTGTTTATATATGGTACCAGGAGAGAATTTCAAATATGCAAAGATTCCAGAAACATTTCACTCACTTATGCTAATGCAAAGAAAATTACTTGAAGATGTGTGTAGCCAACTGAAAGATGTCTAAAATGTAAAACTTTCTGAGAAAGTTATGTTATAAAAGATTGATGATAAGCATCAGTGTCAGTTAAAATAGAAGTAGGTCAACAAATCTATAGTAGACCACACAAGAAAAGATAATTTGTATAGGTCACACCCTTTCTATAGTGCAAAAAACCAAGCCATAACAAAAAAACTTTGCATAAAAAGCCTCCCCTGCAATGTGTCAAATGCCTTATAAAAATTACATCCTGTCATCCAATAATCCTTTCCCTGAGCTAGCCTAAGAAACCATCTAAGATACAGATAATATAGACACAAGGATGTTCCTCACATCACTACTTATTATAGTAAGAATCTGAAATGAAATATTCAGCTGTCATTGAATGGGTACCCAATTACATGTGCATTTGAAATAAGTGGAGAAAAAATTATAAGGCTGAGTATGGTGTGATTTAGGCAGGCATTTGATCACAAAGGATATTGACAGTGGATATTTCCAGGCTTGTAAACTGCTGAGCCAGCTTACATGTTTCCCTGGGCAAGGCCATCCCTCTTTCATACCTAAACTCTCTACTCTGGAAAGGACTTTCATACCTAAACTCTCTACTCTGGAAAGGAGTATGCAACAATCATTTCTGTTTTTCCTAATGGTTAATTTAAACCCTACTTGTAAAATTGTCCCCCAACATGAATTCAGATTTGTTCCAGTGTTCATTATTTCCACCCAATTATATACATCCAATCCATCTAGAAGGAAATCCAAATAAATTGTTATGAGTTCTTCCATCCCAAAGTCTTCACAGAGAGTTCCAGAAACAAGGGATGGAAGAGTGCTGGCACCCAAATATTTATTTATGTCCAAAAAGTATTTATTGAAAATTATTTGAATATATCTGATGAAGAGAATGCAGTGTCAGGAAAGTTTTGAGAAGTTCCAGAACTGGTGTGGAAAACTAAATGATTGTTCGGCAAATGTTCACTCACTGCCTAGCACTCCCACCTCTTTGGGAGGAATGTCTTCTCTGTACTGTGGATAATGGGTTTGGCTGTGTGACATGTTTTGGCTGATTGGATGTTGGTGAGATGACTGGCAGAGATTTGAAATGTGCTTGTGAGATTGGATGTAGCCTTTTTATTTTATAAAAGTAAAATGCTTGGGTAGCCAGCCCAGGAGAAATGAGAGATCCATAAAGTATATCTGGATCTATCCTACAGGTTGGCACCCAGCACAGTGAACCCAGTCCAGACCAACAAAATTCTAACAACTTGAAGATACGTGAGCAGAAAATACATACTTGTTGCTGTAGGTCACTGAGTTTTGGGACTCAGTGCTTTCTTATGCAGCATATAGTGGCAGCAGCAAACTGATAAAGTTCTGTCTGTAAATTTGGAGACAAATCAGTGAATTATTATTTTTTAATATAAATTTATTTTAATTGGAGGCTAATTACTTTACAATATTGTATTGGTTTTGCCATACTTCAACATGAATCCACCACGGGTGTACATGTGTTCTCCAACCTGAACCGCCCCCCGCTCCTCCCTCCCCATACCATCCCTCTGGGTCATCTCAGTGCATCAGCCCCAAGCATCCTGTATCATGCATTGAACCTGGACTGGTGCAAATCAGTGAATTGAACAATATGTTGTGAAAAATATTAGTACTTGTCAAAATAAATGTAAAATAGGAAAGACTGTAATGTTACTCAGGAAAAAAAAAATACAAAAGTAATAGTTAAGTATATTCAGAAGCTAGCTCATGAGAAAAGGAGAATAGAGGAAATTTTAAAAAAGAGATTATTCAGAATTTTAGAACCATCAGCAGCTGAAGGCTAAAACACTTGGACTAAAACCTTCTAAAAGTTGGAAGGAAGTGGAGTAATACACATGGTCTATATTTTGACCCAGTTATTTTATTTATTTGGGCCTCTGCTTTGTCTTCTAGGAAAGCAGAGAATAGCAGCGGGTAAGCTGTTTCAGCATTAAAGCTTGATAAGCCTTTGAGATCATTTTAAATCTCTTTAGTAAAATAAGCTTAGAAAAGTATGCATCAGAGATTTTAAGGAAATTAAATTTTCATTATTTTGGTAAACCTGACTTTTTATAGTTATTCCTTATTCAGATTATTAAATAGGACACTCATAATTCAACAAGAAATCAATTCAATAAGTAAATAAGGTTCCAGCTTAATGTAAAAACTGATTTGAACAGATTGAAGTTTTTGAGTTAGCGATGTTTAATGCAATTACATCCATTTTCTTTTAAATTACTTCTCTGCTAAATATTATTTCAATATTTTAAGATACCTTTTACATATTTCTAATTTCCCATATAAAGGAAATAATTTCTTTCAACATTCTTTAAGTGAAAATACACTCTATAAGACATTTTCATTTTGAAAAATTATAAAAGCAGCTGAAAAACAGAAATTTCTATCAGTTTTTATCCAAATGATCACTCAGTCACAAATTTTTTATTAATTTTGTGCTGGTACACAAGTAAGGGGGTTTCCCTTGTGGCCCAGCTGGTAAAGAATCTGCCTGCAATGCGGGAGATCTGGGTTCGATCCCTGGGTTGGGAAGATCCCCTGGGAGAAGGGAAAGGCTACCTGCTCCAGTATTCTGGCCTGGAGAATTCCATGGACTGTATAGTCATGGGCTTGAAGAGAGGTGGACATGACTGAGCAACTTTCACTTTCACACAAGAAGGGTTTAGGGATAATAAAGATTCTAACATATTTGGAAGGTCACCTAGTTGATAAGACTGAAATTATCTATTGAAGAGTAGTATAAATATAAGCTTGAGAAATTTATGACATGACATAAATCATATAAATATGACAGAAGTGCCTTGCATTCTAATAGACATTTGCTTTCAAATGCTACCTGATAAATGGATAGGGCTTTCTCCATATGCAATTACCTTTTGTGAAGAATACGTATGAGAAGTGCAAAGCCTAAGAAAGACAGGTCTATGAACCGCTAATTGGATTTTACAAAAGTAGTGATAAACATCAGAGTTCATTACATTATACTGAGGTTAAAATTTAATCAACAATGATAAATAATTTTAAGAATATAAGTATTGCCCAAACCCCAAACTTGTTTGGGGGTTTAAGTGTATTTTTCTTAAACATTCTTGTTTGATGTTTAAGTGTATTTTTCATAGCAGAGAGTATCAGAAAGAACATTGAACTCATCCAGTGATGCTTACCCATAACTTCAATCATATTCATAGCCTCACACTATTTCTGTTTTGCTGACCTATGCATAAGAAACATGACTTTTAATTTTTATTTCTATAAGCATAATTTTCATTTTTTAAAACCTTTGGTTAATCCCATTTACTCTTTATATTTAAAGAGGTTCATCAGTTACAAACTATTTGGTGGTTGTTGTATTTCATAATTTATTTATGTACTGTTCCAAGATGGAAAATCAGGAACAATTTTTAATCATAAATTAGGGGAAAAGGTATTTAACACAGTTTCATGATTCAGAATCACTTGGTATTTTAAAGAGTAAAATGATGACTTCAATGTGGGCAATACAAATGAGATCTATGCATTTACATAATAGAAATTAAAATTGTAAAATAAAATTTAGAAGGAAAAACAAAACTCGTGGCTAGGCAAAGAACTCTATTTTACCAAAAATCTTTCAACAAGTAAGTTTTATATGGGTGGACAGCAGACAGTTGTTAGCAGTTACATAGGAAAACTAAATAAAAAACACATGAAATATGCTCTCTTCTTAAGTTTTAAGGAGCTAAAGTTGTAGCTCTAATGTCAGAGCATTGTGATCCATGGGAATTTATAATGACATACCACGTGTTTTAGCAATGTTCACAACATTATTTTTAAAGAAAACTAAAACTTTATTTGTTTTATTCTCAACCATCCAGGGGATATTTGACTTCATAGAAAATTATCTCAAAGTCAGCATGGGAGTTAAAAGGCAGCAAGATAGTTGCTCTTCTCAAGTGTATATTGAATGCTTAGTATTTGGGGAAGAGAGGGAGGAAGAATGAAAAATGTATATAAGTAACTACAATAAAAGACTAGTAAAATGTGCCATCAGAATAAAAAATAATTCTATCCATGTTAAAAAGGGGGAGGGAGTGGGGAGGAGAAAGAGGATAGATAAACTCATTGATTAAATATTTACTGATAGTCTCCCATATACCAGATGTTGTGCAAGGCTCTTAACCAATCGTAAACATAAAGAAATACAATTTCTGCTCCTCAGGGCTCAAAATCCAGAAAGAACGATAAGACAGGAAATGTGCCCACAGCAGTCTGTGAGTTCAAGAATAGCAAGGACTATATTTTGTTTGTTGTGGCATCCTAAGCAGTGGGTGAATGCTCACCAGATGCTTAATTCACATTTCTAGAGAATCAATCAATCATCCGCACATAGACAACTTAAAGCTAAGCATGACTATTTTTTTTTTTTTCCTATTTAATCCTCACAACTCTGAGGAAGCAACTGTCAAATAATGAAAATGAGGGTTGGAGAAGCTAGGGAAGTTGCCCAAAGTTTCACAGCTAGGATATGGTAGTGTGTTTCCAGAAGGCTTTTAATAATTTATTTTCTTATTATCTTATTGAGTGATACAACTTGTAAAAAGATATAGCTAAATTGTTGTACGGGTTAAAGAAGGAATTATTCCAACTACGGAAATCAATAGAGGCATAAGAGTATAGATGGTTGCCCTGGACAACGTGAAATGGAGAGAATTCTGAGAGATGGTGGCAAAATCCAGAACCATATTTTCTGGTAACCATTCATTAACATCAAATAAAATTAAGAATTAAGCTCCTCAGTTGCACTAGCCACATGCCAAGGGCTCAATAACTATGTGTGGCTTCTGGCTACCATATTGGTCAGCACAGACTTATAGAGCATTTCTATTCTTATAGCAAGTTCTATTAAAGAGAGCTATTCTGGACAGAGGAAGTAAGTAAATAAGTGTTAATTGCCCAGTCGTACCCGATTCTGTGACCCCATCGACTGCAGCCCACCAGGCTCTCTGTCCATAAGATTTTCCAGGCGAAGATACTGGAGTGGGTCGCCATTTCCTTCTCCAGGGGATCTTCCAGACCCAGGGATCAAACCCTTATCTCCTGCACTGCAGGCAGATTCTTTACCGACTGAGCTACAAGGGAAGTCATTTTGGACAGAAGGGACTATGAAAACAGAGAAAGCAGCAAGGAAATAAAGTTCAGGTCTGTTCAGAGAAGATCAGGGTGTTGAACTTGGTGATAGCATAAAGTTCTTATTACTATGTAGGACATGATAAGTAAGTGCCAGATTATTTTTGATTGTGTTAAATGCCAGCAAGTAGAATTTATGTGAACATGGAATGCATTGAGAAACATGGAGGATTTCTCATTAAGGAATTATGTTATTGGATGGGCTTCCCAGGTGGCACTAGTGGTAAAGAACATGCCTGCCAGTGCAGGAAGCATAAGAGATGGTGGTTTGATCCTTCCCCTGGAGGAGGGCATGGCAACCCACTCCAGTATTCTTGCCTGGAGAATCCCATGGACAGAGGAGCCTGGAGGGCTACAGTCCATGGGCTTGCAAAGACTAGGAACGACTGATGTGACAGCATGCATGCACAGTCTGTTCTCTAAGTGGTTCATAGGACTAATGAAATAGTGAGAGCTGATGGTGGAAAACTGGCCATGAGGTTGTTGAGCTTGGGAAAGGAAAAGCTGAAAAGGATGTGAGAAATTTAAGATAGAACCTCTATGACTTGATATCCTGAGGCGAAAGAGAAAAAGAAGGTTGAATAACTAGGAGAATGGTGTCATAACTGGGAGAATGGTGTCAGAATGGGAGAATATTGTCAGAAATGCAGAAGTCTGGAAAAAGGATGGGATTTGTTTCAAAGGGAAAAAAAAATAAGTGTAGTTTTGAACATGTTGAATTTAAGATTCTTTTGAGACATTTATTTGGAAATTTCCATGAAGCACTAGAGAAATTTTCCAAATCCTTTCTTATTTTCGCAGAAAAATCAATGGCTGGTCTATGGAGATGAGATAGTTGGGGGAGACAAGGAAGTCATCACCAGCAGGAGGACCAATATCCAAAATGTAAGGAGTGAAGTCCAAAAAGGTGCCAAAGTCAAGAATAGCGGATATGAAAGTTGAAGTAAAAAGCCAAGAGTTGACTGATGTAGTCTAATTTGTCTCTTAGAACTTTGGAATATTGTGCACTTTCTTAGCCCTATTGGTTTAACATGATTCCCCAGAGAGACTACTACTAGAAAAGTTCCTAAAGGTTTCGATTTCACATTGTTTGCGAACATCTTAGATGTTTATGATAGTATGACAGTGACTTTGCTGTGTACGAAATGTTATCAGAAATTTGTGTGCGATTTTTCTAAATTTTTTCTATAGACTTTCATACATGATACAAACTGTGGTTGTGTTTCATTGAAGCAGAAAGCCTCGTTAAGAGTTGTAAATTATCAATCCTGTTGTTTCAAATATCACAGAGAATCATGAGGATTTCTTTCATCTTAATATTAATAGATTCCAAGATCCCTGGAGTGATTCTCTTTCACAAGAATTTTTCTCTTCACCATTTAGGTTTTGTTAGTGTAATTGGTGGTAGACGGAAAGAACCAGCTGTGTAATTTAAAAGGGAAAACAGAACACAGATGGTAAGATAAAGTTCTATGAATTTGTGCAACTTCATGAATAGAGACAGGAAGAGATAAAGATCTTTCTATCTTTCAAAAGATAATTAAGTCTTTGTCACAAACGAAGACAAGGTACTTTGACAACCAAGACTTCAGGGAAAAAATAATGTAACATAAAAGGATGGCTACTAACCCAGAATTTTTATGTTTTACACAGTGGATTCCTGAACATAAGGCTAGTGTTCTAACAGACCTCACTCTGTATGACTGAATATATAAATGCTGATTTTGTTCAGTGAGTTACTTGTTTAAAAAGCTTAAATGCTTGTAATTTGCACACTTCCCAAGGCTGTAATTACTAAAAAGCCATTGAAAGTCCTTCAGTTAGGGAATTTTTAATGAGTTAATCCTTGATCCTCCTTGAGATATCTTGAATTTAAAAGGAAGGATGCAGGTGCAAAAAACCACAAGAGAGGTGAACTGAATAACCGCTTCTAGAATCAGGATTGAAATGCAGACCTCCCAAACCTCCGTGGCAGTGTACACTAGTCAGAAAAGCAAAATGGACTTGACAGCGAAGGGAAGAGAACTAATATGAAGAGGAAACTGTGATGGTGTTGAGAAGTTAGTCATTAGCTATAGCAATTAACTGCAATTACCATTACTTACAAAAGCATAAGATATTCTACCCAAGCAACTGTTATTCAGTAAAAGATAACTATTTCTCATGATTATGTTGTGTGATAGGTTGTGTGCCATAGATCAGCTAAGACAAAGTGAGAGTAATTGTCTCAGCAGCTGTATTTCAAAACACATACCTTCTGCCTCAAGATTAATGTTGACAGCATCTGTCCAATCCTAAACATCCAAAGGAAAAGTAAATTTAACTTTTAACTCTCATCCCAATATGCTATATATACAATGTCAAAAATATAGGTGCCTGAAAAGACTGTTTTTCACTTAAATAATGGAGAAACTGGAATTCTACCATTAATATTTTGATCTGAATTTGGATTTTCCACTTCTAACCTTAATTATAGCAACACAGTTAAGACAGGAAACAAGAACTTACAGAATTTCTCTAACGTGAACTGTATTTTTCCATTAACACAACATGTATCTGAAAGTTTTCCTTGACTGCACATAGTTATCTTTGAATATGCCATAAAAGCAAAATGAACAAAACAATAGCATGGTGGAGTTAGCTGAGAGTTTCTGTGTAATGTAGCGAGTTATGGAGAATATATTGTAAGCTTTCTACAAAAAATTCAGAAACAATTTTTGGACTTGTATTATCTATTTTACCTGCTTTAAGTAAACAAGTGAATTGTGCATCAACTGACACATCTTAAAATGCTTCCACAGCATTTTGTGTACTTTGTTGGAAGGTAATCAGGTAAATCAGCTTTGAGTTCTTCTGATTTATGATATCAGCTGTTTGCAAATTAAAATTCATTAGAATGGGATGAATTTTTATATTGTACAATCAGATTTAACTCTCTAAATGCCAGTTGCATAATATTAATCTTTATAAAAGACTTGTCTGGTGGTGAAGAGAACATTATTTGGAAGAAGGCTGTGTAGGTTTGAATCCCTGCTCCTCTTATATTAACAGTGAAATCTTGGCCAAGTCATGCCTAATATGCCTCTGCTTTTTCCATCTGTAAAATGAGCATATTAAAAATACTCGCTTCACAAAATATTGTACCAAATAGTTAATATATGTAAGACCCTAAAACAACACCCATTACAAGGTAAGAGCTATAAAGTCTCACCTTACATTATTATAGGTCTGCCTCATATTACACACAGCTGGAGGCCAATATGTATGCAGTAAATGCAGGACAAAAGCTTGCAAGAAGTTAAAAGTTTGATAGTAATAAAATAAAAAAATATATAATAAAATCTTGCAAGAAGTTAAAAATTTGATAGTAATAAAATAAAAATCTTATAAGATATGCTTTAAAAAAAATCTTAAGATTTCAAGAAAGTGCTCAGTTACCGAAAGAGTACTATATCAAATAACCCAAATAACTTATTAAGACTAAAAATTTCTTCCTTCAACTGTTTATTCACTAAAAAGCTTTTCTTTAAGTTGTTAAAATTTTCACACTTGAAATTCATGAAGACTAAGTTAAACTGACTGGAGAGTTTCTATCATATTATAAGGCCAGTCATATGAAAAATAATTGAGAGGACTTTAAATAAAGCAGTAGATAATATCCAAACTTTTAATTAGCTGTGATAATTGGGAAATGTACCCTGGATAATTAATGTTCACAGAAAATTCTAAAAGCTTATTATTTAAGTCTCTCCTGCTTCCAAGTTTTAAAATTTATTTTTGGTTGGAACTGCAAACTAAAAACAAAGACACAGATTTTCTCTGTTTTATATTTTTCTACCGTAATTTTTATTAGCAAAGATAAAGATGGCCAGGAATTAAGGACTTCCTGGTCTAGTGGCTAAGATTCTGCCCTCTCAGTTCGGTGGGCCTGGGTTGGATCCTTAGTTGGGGAACTAGACCCCACATGTCACAACTAAGACCTGGAGCAGACAAGTAAATAAATAAATAAAAAGAAGTATAAAAAAAGAAATGACCAGGAAGTAAAGCTATGCGAGGTTTCAGTGGTCTGTAATGATTGAATAATCTGCGAAATAAATTCAAATAGTTTCTGAAAACAAAGTTTGGGCTGATGCAGACCTTAGTATGAGTCTAGGCTATGTCATTTATAAATTGTTTCATTTTGCACAAATTATTCAAACATTGTCAGCCTCAGTTTCCTCCTCTCTCAAACTGAGATAGGAACATTTATTTCTTATGATTTTTGAGATTTAAATTAGATGACACAGAATCCGTAGTACGTTTCTTGGCATAAATAGTTTGATAAATGTGAGCTGCTAATGGTGGTGGTGATGATGATGATGGAAATGATGGCTCCACTTACATTTTGGTCTTTCATGACTGATAGGTTTCCTTATTCTAATGTTTCTTTTACACTTCTGTAAGTATTATTTCTTCTTTTTAGGACTTTTCTTTATGTACCTCTTTCTTTAAGGGTTATGATTGTTTACTAAGATCTTTACACAGGAATTGAGATATGGGTAAACATACAGTAGTTGCTCAACAACTTGTTTCAAATTTTGTAGTGTTTTACACACCTTTATACCTATCAAATATGTAGAATCTGTATAGGAATTTGAGGAAGACACAAAATATTTCTGAGACATAGTTTCCTCTGAGGTTAAAGTCTCTTGGAATTTGGGATCTGTGACACAGGAGAACTTCTGGCCAGGGGTCTCTTATGACACAGAGCTGTAGATACGTCTGGTAGGGATGAGGTAAGTAGTCTTCATGAGTAGACAGAAGGTAACTATAATTTATTGGATGCCACTCTATGTACTTTGATGACAGCAGGTAAAGAATCTGCCTGCAATACAGGAGACACAAGAGACGTGGGTTCAATATCTGGGTTGGGAAGATCCCCTGAAGGAGGGCATGGCAACGCACTCGAGTATTGTTCCCTGAAAAAATCCCATGGACAGAGAAGCCTAATAAGCTACAGTGCATAGGGTAGCAGAGTCAGACTGGACTAAGCACAAACATTCTATGTACCCCTTTTAAGTAAATATTCCTCAAAGATCTACCTGGTTTCTATTTAGCTTCTCATGATACAATCTCTCCCATGCATGCATTCATGCTCAGTTGCTACAGTTGTGTCTGACTCTTTGCAACCCAAGGGACCTAGCCCTCCAGTCTCCTCTGTTCATGGGATTCTCAAGGCACAAAAAAGATATCTAAAAATTCTTTACATCTTTAGATATATATATATGTATTTTCAGATGGTTCAAAGGCCCTCTCTCTGGCCCTGACTTATCTCCAAGTCTCCAGTCTGACAGGCAAACTTCAGGGAGATGTCCCACCATTACTCCAACCAGTGAAGTGCTGGTAAACTGGCTCTCAGAAACATTATTTATGGACTTCTCTGGTGGTCCAGTAGTTAAGAATCCACCTGACAATGCAGGGGACACAGGTTTGATTCCTGGTCTGTGAAAATCCCACATGCCTCAGGGTAACGAAGCCTACGTGCCCCAACTACTGAACCTGTGCTCTAGAGTTCATGCTCTGCAACAAGAGGAGCCATTGCAAAGAGAAGCCCACATAACTGCAACTCGAGAGTAGACCCCGCTCACCAAAACTAGAGAAAGCACACACACAGCAACGAAGACCCAGCAGCGAAGACCCAGTGCTGCCAAAATAAATAAATAAGTAATTAATTTAAAAAGTTATTTGTAAGCATTTATCAGTTTCTATACTGTAAATACTTTCAACACGGCCTGTTTCCTAGCTTAACATCACTGAATGCAGACTTGAAAGGAGATGTGCACACTTGCTATAGCACAGCACCGGACTTTCCCTAACTTGTAATGCCCCAAACCAAATCCACCATCTTTGCTCCAATCCTAGTTAATAGCACTTCACTCACCAGTATATCCAGGCTAGAAACGTAAGAGTCAGCCTCAGTGGAATATGAGGTATTCCTCAGTTGTCTCCTGCTTACTCCTGTGCCTTTGCTGATGCTGCTGCCTCAGACTAAACTGTGTCATGTGTTCACAGCTTCAAGTCTGAGCTCAAACATGGAATCTGTTGATAAGCCTCCCTGACTTGACTCTCCAGTTGGAAGTAGTCACTTTTTCCTCTGTAATCATACTAAGTATTTTTTCTTTAAGTAGAAACATCTAAATTTGGTACATTAAAAGCAAACCCAGATTTCTCAACATGAGTAAAGAAAGAAGAGCTCCACCTGTAGGGTGTGAAGATGGGTCTGAAGTTCTGAGCTCTGGTCTGCAGTCATTCACCTTCCTCCCAGGAGGATTTCATATGGGTCTTCTTTCCTTAATTCTGTCATCACAGTCCAATCAAGATTGGAACTTTAAAACAAAGCATTCGAACAAACTCAGGAGAGACAGGAAGGAAACAAAGGACTTTGCATGGATCACCTCAGTGGCCCACTCCAGCATGAAGGTTTGAGTTTGTAAATAAAGCTGATATTTCAAAAGCATTTATTTATTTATTTATTTTTTAATATTAATTATAGTCTTCACCAAATATAAACTTCTATCTGCTAGGATGGTGTTTTACTCATCTCTAAACCACTCATATAGCCAGGACATGGAAGCAACCTAGATGCCCGTCAGCAGATGAATGGGTAAGAAAGATATGGTACATATACACAATGGAGTATTACTCAGCCATTAAAACGAATACATTTGAATCAGTTCTAATGAGATGGATGAAACTGGAACCTATTATACAGAGTGAAGTAATTCAGAAAGAAAAACACCAATACAGTATACTAACGCATATATATGGAATTTAGAAAGATGGTAACAATAACCCTGTGTACGAGACAGCAAAAGAGACACCGATGTATAGATCAGTCTTATGGACTCTGTGGGAGAGGGAGAGGGTGGGGAGATTTGGGAGAATAGCATTGAAACATGTATAATATCATGTATGAAACGAGTCGCCAGTCCAGGTTCGATGCACGATACTGGATGCTTGGGGCTGGTGCACTGGGACGACCCAGAGGGAGGGTAGGGGAGGGAGGAGGGAGGAGGGTTCAGGATGGGGAACACAGGTATACCTGTGGCGGATTCATTTCGATATTTGGCAAAACTAATACAATATTGTAAAGTTTAAAAATAAAATAAAATTTAAAAAAATAAATAAACCACTCATATAGACTGGCACTATATTATGTATAATACATAACTCAAAATTTGTGAACACAATTCATGAATGCATGACATGAGAACTTTGATTTCAAAGTTTACCTTGAGAAGATTGTGACAGGTAACAGAATTTAAATATGCCACTATCCTGTGAACATCCATAAGAGAACTTTTGTGACCCCGTTTGAACTTAAATGGAATATAATAATTTTATATTTACTTATTTCTATGTTTCTTCTGAAGAAAATATAGATAAAAATACACTGTTCAAAACGCACAATAATCCACTAAAGGGAGATAACTTTTAGCCTTTCTTTCTCTTTCAGAAACATTAAGAGCCGTGACTTTGTTTTCCCGTCCTTAATCTGTAGGCAATTGCTTCTAAAGAATCCAACTTCAAATTGACATGAGGATTGAAGAATAAGTATTTGTCCTTTGAACTTTATTTCAAAAGATCTGAAAACTTAGATGGTATATTTTTCTTAACTGAAGAGCCTTTAACTTCTGAGACAAAAGAGAAAGAGGAGTTGCAGCAAGGACTGTGATTAAACCTTAACCTGAAAGACAACTGGCCAGACATGGATGCATATGCTAGTTTAGCTCGTTCAGACTTGCTACTCCTTGCGTAAACATTCTCATCAGACCCACCCATCTCTGTCTAGTAGGGATCAGTGAATCATGCTGAATCCAGATTTTTACCTTTTCAAGGTCTATCTATTGCTTTTGCCTCCAATCACCTTTTCTTTGCCTCCTGCCTTTTGGCTTGACATCACTGTTTACCAGGCATCTGGAAAAGGAAATAGGTTTAGAAGGAGATTTGGAATGGAGTGATATTTGGAAATAATTAGGCAAAAATTCAGAAGACCTGGTTTGGTTAAAGTTCTAGCTGATTTTGAGTATCTATTGACCTTGAATAAACCCCATTATGTTTCTGGATAGAATTTATAAAAATTATTGAACTGGAATAAACAGTATTCATGAATTTGTAATATTATCATATGTTTAGGTGCTATGTTTGCCTTTTTAAAAAACAGACGTTTAGTGGTATATACAATGCACTAAAAAGCACAGAAGTAGATGTAGTACTATAATGAGAAATTAATGGGATCAAAATAGTTGATATGCGAAGAGAGGAAAATAGGGAAGAAAATATAGACCTAAGTACAGCAATGGGTAGCCTTGACCTCCAGGTTTGTTATATAAAATTAATTTTGCACAAAAGAATTGGTTTTAAGGGGCAGAATGTACTGATAATTTATAGTTTTACTTAGTTATAGACATTGGTTGCTATTTTACCCTGATAATGTCTGCTCCTGTTTTTTACTTTTAATCTGTATCTTTTGTTTTGCTTATTATCTATACTTCTTTTTTACAATTAAAAATTGAAAGCATACCTTAAAGAAAATAATTAATAAAATAATAAAAATTAATAAAATAATTATACCCATTACCCAGAATCACTGAGTCGCAGTTTTGGAATTCTAGTGTTTGTTTTTATTATTTGTACATAATGTATATATTAGTCTGCATTCTTCCAGAAGATCCTCCAACAATTATTTGAGTGCAAATAGTTTACGTGAGCTAGCAGGGGACACTAGAAGGGAAGTTGGATAGTGAGAGAAGGGGAAGCAGCTAAGAAAGAGTACTTTTTTCAACTTACATCTATGGTAAGTAACCGGAGTTTGTCCCTTGGAAAGACTCTGGGAAATAGTATGAAAAAAAAAAAAATACCAAGTCTTGATAATCCCATCTGAAGTTCAAGAGGGCTGGCTTTAGGGCTGCTGTTATGTATACATGCTAAGTTGCTTCAGTCATGTCTGACTCTTTGCAACCCCATGGACTATACCTGTCAGGCTCCTCTGTCCATGGGATTCTCCAGGCAAGAATACTGGAGTGGGTTGCTATGCCCTCCTCCAGGGGATCTTCCCAGGGATTGAACCTGCATTTCCTGCATCTCTTGAACTGCCAGAGGATTCTTTACTGCTAAGCCACCAGGGAAGCCCTACGGCTGCTGTGGGGGATGTTTGTGTGTGTTAATCCCTCAGCACCTGTAGCTCACTTTCCATGTATAGAGGGCACAGCAGCCTTCCATGGGCTGGCGGATGGCACGTGAGCCCAGAAATGTGGATAGTGGCAGCAGGGAGTCAACTGGAACACACAGAAGAGTTAGAGAAATTTGGGTGTAGCAATAACAATGTCTACTTCAATGTATCACTGAATTTTTTAGGTAAATCAATTATTTTATAAAGAAACATGTTTACCTTGAGCAAATTAGAAAAGTGAAGATGATACATTTTAAAATCATTCTAAATTTGACCATCTTATAGTAGTCATCAACATGTTTAGGTGAACACCATTCCCATTAAATAAGTGTATGTGTGTGTCCGTGTGTCTGTGTAGACATGTGTATGCATGTGTGTAGAGAGACAAATTTTGTACATTCTTCATTTCAGGAATAAATGTTTATGTCAACTGAAAGAAAAAACACACAATAGAAAAGCTGCAAGTAAAGTTTCACTGGGACCTTATTGAAAACGATAGCCTGGGAGTCAGCCACTCAGATAGCTCTGAGGAATGGCTCCAAAGAAGTAAGGGAGGGGCCAGGATAATATATCATATTTCTGCTGGAAAAAAACACACACACACACAACACGTAGTCTAATCACAAAGAATTGACATCTCAAGTTAATGATTTTAGTGCTGTTCTAAGTATGGGAAGATGCTAGAATCTGAGGTCATTGAAATTTTCCTTAGATATGCATCTTCACAATCTAGGGGCCAGTATATCCAAAGCACAGAGGCTTTCTGTTTTTCTTCATTGCAAATTCCTCTCAGGGTGCACTTGTCCCTAGGCGACTGCAGTATCTCATGGCTTTGATTCTTGTAGAACTGATACGGCAGCAACATTCTTTTATTTACAGATACATCTGCTTTTCTTTGGTCAGATTCCTTATTAAGGAGTGTTGTATATGCTCATGATGGATTTTCCTTGTCTTCAATATCTATTAGCCATTCTGTGATGGTTTAAAACATATATTTTGCCTCTTTCATATGCATTTATTAAAATTATCTTAAACTCTTCATCTACGTCAGTATTTTGATTTTTATTGGTTTACTTTTTACTCTGCTTTATTTAATTTAGCTATTTTTTTGTTATATTTTAGCCTTCTTTTATTTTCTTAAATCTACACTTCCCTTTTTCATTTATTTTTATTGTTCTGTCATCTTATCTTTGAGTTTCTGAATTCATATTCTTACTAAGTTATTCTCTAAGTTAAGATTATTGTGATGAATTTTCTTGTGCTTTGAAGTATGTTTTCTTTCACCTTTAGGATCTTTATCTTCCTTTGAAAGTCACATTTCTTTCTTGCTTGCTTTTCTCCTCTTCTCTGCATTTTTGTTTTGCTGTAGTATGTTTGCATTTTTGCCATGTCACTTTCTTTCACATTGTTCAAAATTAAGTGGTTCTGTTCAGACATTTTTTGTGATATTATGTGAGTACACTCATGATTCTTCCTGGTACGGCTGTACCAAGTTTCTTTGCCCTTCTAGCTACTGTTTAAGAGATATTTTGCTTTCTGTTCATTTAAGAACCCAGTTGAAGTGCTATGCAGTCTATAATGCCATGGCTCTGGTCTCTTCTGAGATGTTGTTAATTATCGTATTGTGTTCTGTGTGTTATTTGTGCTTGTGCTCAGTCATGTCCAACTCTTTGCGACCCCATTGACTGTAGCCCGCCAGGCTCTGTCTATGGAAATTTCCAAGCAAGGATAATTGGTGCAGGTTGCCATTTTCTCCTCTAGGGTATCTTCTGGACCCAGGGATCAAATCTGCAACTCTTGCATCTCCTGCATTGGCGGGCAGATTCTTTTACCACTGTGCCACCTGGGAACCTGTATAGAAGGAGTAAAACCATTAGTTTGGTAAGTCACATGCTTATAGGGGGATTATACCTGGGTTTCAGAGAAGGCAATGGCACCCCACTCCAGTACTCTTGCCTGGAAAATCCCATGGATGGAGGAGCCTAGTAGGCTGCAGTCCATGGGGTCTCTAAGAGTTGGACACGACTGAGCGACTTCACTTTCACTTTTCACTTTCATGCATTGGAGAAGGAAATGGCAACCCACTCCAGTGTTCTTGCCTGGAGAATCCCAGGGATGGAGGAGCCCGGTGGGCTGCCGTCTATGGGGTCGCACAGAGTCGGACATGACTGAAGCGACTTAGCAGCAGCAGCAGCAGCAGCATACCTGGGTTTCACACTGTTTTCTCAATTCAATGTATTTGTTTCACTTTTCTAAGACAGTAATAATTCAGATTCTTAGCTTCAGGACAAAAAGAAAAACTTAATCTATAGTTTACTCTCCCTTATATTAAAAAAAAAATGCTTAGCTACTTATATATTTTCAAACTACATCTTTAGGTGGACGAATGCCCAAGAATTGAATGGGATAATTTACTTACAATGACATTATACATATATGGTTACATGCCAACCATGATGGTGCCTGTAACTGGGTGAGCCAGTTTTTGGTTTCTTTTAACCTTCATGACAAGGGAAAAGAGTTTGTTGACTCTCATTTTAAATAAATGCTTGTTTATATCCTGGAATTGTTTTTAATCAGTCAATATTCAGGCCTGTTTTATTGCAATATAGATTATTTACAATATTAGTTTCAGGTGTACAACACAGTGATGCAATATTTTTATACATTATACTCCGTTAATGTTATTACAAAATAATGACTATGTTTTCCTGTATTATCCAATATATCTTTATTGCTTATTTATTGTATAAATGGTAGTTTGTAGCTCCTAACCCCTTACCCCTCTTTTGTTCTTCTCCCCTTCCCTCTCCCCAGTGGTAAACACTAATTTGTTCTCTATATCTGTAATTCTGTTTCTATTGTTATATTATTTGTTTGTTTTATATTTTAAATTCTATATGTAAGTAATAACATGAGGTATTTGTTTTTGTCTGACTTATTTCACTTAGTATGATACCACCTAGGTCCATTCGTGTTCCAAATGACAGAAATGTTGCTCTTTTTTTTATGATAAAAACTCTCCAGAAAGCAGGAATAGAAGGAACATACCTCAACATAATAAAAGCTATATATGACAAACCCATAGCAAACATTATCCTCAATGGTGAAAAATTGAAAGCATTTCTTCTAAAGTCAGGAACAAGACAAGGGTGCCCACTTTCACCATTACTATTCAACATAGTTTTGGAAGTTTTGACCACAGCAATCAGAGCAGAAAAAGAAATAAAAGGAATCCAAATTGGAAAAGAAGAAGTAAAACTCTCACTATTTGCAGATGACATAATCCTCTACATAGAAAACCCTAAAGACTCCACCAGAAAATTACTAGAACTAGTCAATGACTATAGTAAAGTTGCAGGATATAAAATCAACACACAGAAATCCCTTGCATTCCTATACACTAATAATGAGAAAACAGAAAGAGAAATTAAGGAAACAATTCCATTCACCATTGCAAAAGAAAGAATAAAATACTTAGGAATATATCTACCTAAAGAAACTAAAGACCTATATATAGAAAACTATAAAACACTGGTGAAAGAAATCAAAGAGGACACTAATAGATGGAGAAATATACCATGTTCATAGATTGGAAGAATCAATATAGTGAAAATGAGTATACTACCCAAAGCAATCTATAGATTCAATGCAATCCCTATCAAGCTACCAACAGTATTCTTCACAGAGCTAGAACAAATGATTTCACAATTTGTATGGAAATACAAAAAACCTCGAATAGCCAAAGCGATCTTGAGAAAGAAGAATGGAACTGGAGGAATCAACCTACCTGACTTCAGGCTCTACTACAAAGCCACAGTCATCAAGACAGTATGGTACTGGCACAAAGACAGAAAATATAGATCAATGGAACAAAATAGAAAGCCCAGAGATAAATCCACGCACATATGGACACCTTATCTTTGACAAAGGAGGCAAGAATATACAATGGATTAAAGACAATCTCTTTAACAAGTGGTGCTGGGAAAACTGGTCAACCACTTGTAAAAGAATGAAACTAGAACACTTTCTAACACCATACACAAAAATAAACTCAAAATGGATTAAAGATATAAACATAAGACCAGAAACTATAAAACTACTAGAGGAGAATATAGGCAAAACACTCTCTGACATACATCACAGCAGGATCCTCTATGACCCACCTCCCAGAATATCGGAAATAAAAGCAAAAATAAACAAATGGGACCTAAGTAAACTTAAAAGCTTCTGCACATCAAAGGAAACTATCAGCAAGGTGAAAAGACAGCCTTCAGAATGGGAGAAAATAATAGCAAATGAAGCAACTGACAAACAACTAATCTCAAAAATATACAAGCAACTCCTACAGCTCAACTCCAGAAAAATAAATGACCCAATCAAAAAATGGGCCAAAGAACTAAATAGACATTTCTCCAAAGAAGACATACAGAGGGCTAACAAACACATGAAAAGATGCTCAACATCACTCATTATCAGAGAAATGCAAATCAAGACCACTAAAGGGTACCATTTCACACCAGTCAGAATGGCTGCGATCCAAAAGTCTACAAATAATAAATGTTGGAGAGGGTGTGGAGAAAAGGGAACCCTCTTACACTGTTGGTGGGAATGCAAACTAGTACAGCCACTATGGAGAACAGTGTGGAGATTCCTTCAAAAACTGGAAATAGAACTGCCTTATGATCCAGCAATCCCACTGCTGGGCATACACACTGAGGAAACCAGAATTGAAAGAGACACGTGTACCCCAATGTTCATCGCAGCACTGTTTATAATAGCCAGGACATGGAAGCAACCTAGATGTCCATTAGCAGATGAATGGATAAGAAAGCAGTGGTACATATACACAATGGAGTATTACTCAGCCATTAAAAAGAATTCATTTGAATCAGTTCTAATGAGGTGGATGAAACTGGAGCCTATTATACAGAGTGAAGTAAGCCAGAAGGAAAAACATAAATACAGTATACTAACGCATATATATGGAATTTAGAAAGATGATAACAATAACCCTGTGTACGAGACAGCAAAAGAGACACTGATGTATGGAACAGTCTTATGGACTCTGTGGGAGAGGGAGAGGGTGGGAAGATTTGGGAGAATGGCATTGAAACATGTAAAATATCATGTATGAAACGAGATGCCAGTCCAGGTTCAATGCACGATACTGGATGCTTAGGGCTAGTGCACTGGGACGACCCAGAGGGATGGTATGGGGAGGGAGGAGGGAGGAGGGTTCAGGATGGGGAGCACATGTATACCTGTGATGGATTCATTTTGATATTTGGCAAAAGTAATACAATTATGTAAAGTTTAAAAATAAAATAAAATTAAAAATAATAAAATAAAATAAAATTGAAAAAAAAAAAAAAGAAATGTTGCTCTTCTTTTATGACTGAGTAGTATTCCATTGTATGTACACACTATATCTTCTTTATCCATTTATACATTGATGGATACTTAAGTTGTTTCAACTCTTCATTATTGTAATTAATGCTGCTATAAATATTGGGGTGCATGTATCTTTTTGAATTACTATTTTCAGATTTATTCTTGAATGATATTAATACATTATATAATTACAAATTTTAAAAAATTCTTACAATACACAGAAAGAATTCTTACATTGGAGAAGTTAAACTATCTGAGCATTATGATAATTTCCAGTTGATTTATTTTATAATTCTAAATAGTATATTATGATATGAAATATGTAACTTAGAAATAGAACAATCAAAGGTGACCTCTAAGGATACTATCAAACTCAGCAAACATATAAGTAAACCAAAGGTATCTATTTTCAGTCAAAATCCATAGCAGATGGAAAAAATAACTGAATAATATTTAATATAACATTTAATAAAAAGACAAGGGAATGAGAGATCATGAGCACCTTTACTCAGGGACTAGAAACAATGGGATAGCGTTACCACCCCTAAATTGGAAGGGACAGGAGAAAGAAGGCTTACAGACCAGGTGTTAGAAGTGCAAAGGGGCTGCCCCTTACCTGGAGGAAGACATTCACAACTGAAATCTTGGAAACAGTGTTGCCACAGACTGATCCTTTTCTCCTTCCAACCTCAAATCTCCTATCAATGCTTGTTATTGACCAAACCCACAGAACGCTGAAAGCAGGAGGCCAGGTGTAGAAGAGCCTGGAGAGGTTAATCTCCAAGGATTTAGTAAGTCAGGGAAGGGTGGAGGATGGATCTGGAGGGACAAATGGAGGCCAGCCAGCAGAGCATCTTACCTTAACATTGTCTTTAAACATCATTTAAATAACAGGAATGAGCTCCTTAGCTATAGAAGTAAAGAGCATACTTCTGCATTTACATAAATTTACAAAGTCAATCATGTATAATTTGTAAAATGGAATCGCTTCTTGCATGTTCTATGTATGTAGGCACTCACATGCAGAGTTGTTTCTACTACTTGAATTAGCTCACACTTCTTGAGTGGTATATGCAAGGGACTTTTCAAATGGTGTTATGTGAATTTACTCATTTACTCTTCAGTAGTAGGCACTATCATCCCCACTTTGCAGGTGAAGAAACAGAAGGTCAGCGAAGTCGCCTCAGGTTAATAACAAGAAGTGGGACTCTAAGCTGGGATGCTAACTGGGGCATCTGGCACCAGAGCCCTTCCTCCTAACTACCATCCCTAAAGGAAGTCTATGCTATTAGCCCAGGCTAGCCAATTGCCTAATTTTGGAGTCTCAAGAGTTTTTGTGTCATTCTTATTACACTTGAGTAATAACTACTGAATTGGCAAAGTAACTTAATCTGAAAGAAATGACCCACTTCCCAAATTTTATACACAAAGTCTGAGAATCAGATTCCAAGATGTTCTGGGTCTGAAAGGAACTTAGCCAATCCTTCCTTTAGTTGTGACCAGACCAGTCCCCTCTCTAACCTCATTAGCATCTTGCTGATTCACTTACTGGAACAGATGTAACTCTTGTTTCGTAAGCTTAAAAACCATCCTCCTGAAATACTGCATAGCTCCTAAACAGTGGTGGTATGAAGATATTTTGCATCAGATATGATTCTAATAGCAATGTGTGGCAACTCTGTCAAAGGGAAAGAAACCTAAGTTTCTTCTTGTGAAACAGAATAAAGAAATAGAGATTTTTGTAAAAGAAGTAATGAGTTCAGTAGCTTCTGAAAGTGAAACTAGGAATTAAATGCAATCACATAGAAGTCTTTCTTTAAAATGAAGGTCAGTTTGGGAAATATCTTAGGTAACCCAACCTCCATAACAAAATATCTTAGATTATATGGCGTAAACAACAGAAATGAGAAACTGAAATATTCTCACCGTTCTAGAGGCTGGAAGTTCAGATCAGGGTGCAAGGCTGGGTTCTGAAGAGAGTTCTCTTCCTGGCAGATGGCCATCTTCCCACTATGTGTTCACATGGCTCTTCCTCAGTGTGCGTCTGGTTTTGAAAATAAAGACAGCGCTTCCTCTTCTCATCAGATCAACAATTCCATTCAGTTAGAACTCCTTCCTTTCACTACTTCCTAGAAGCCCTATATCCAAATACTGGCACGTGGAGTTTAGGACTTCAACACATGAATTTACGAAGACGCATTCAGTCCATAGTAGGAAACTACTTTTCTCCTGACTAGATTAGTAAAATAGAATTATTCTGAACTTTATTCAAGAATAATTTTATCACAGCACATTTATATTTAAAATAGGAATAACCCATGAAAGTTTATTTAAAAATAAACCAGCAATTACTGCTTTATGAATTGCTAAAATGCAGGCCATAACATGGAATTCTATTAGCATTCTCAGCTTATTTCAAATTAAATGGATACATAAAACTTCTAAAATAGATTGGGCTTGAAATTGTAAAGATAATCAGAGTCCCTAAATGTGGCCTCCTTCCACTGTCATTGTAAATGCAGATGACTATGGTAATTGGAGTGGGTGAGGGGAGGTGAAGATTATATTGGGTCCCCTCCTTTGGAGCTTCTGTTTGTTTAGGGCAGTGAATCAAGGTGGCTGTTAATTGGGAAAAAATGATATGTCAGTGCATTTGTGTCAAAAAGACACAAATACAATCAACCCACAATTCCCACCATCCCTCAAATGAGTTATTTCATTTGTCCACCTATAAGAGGCTTGGCGTTGTTCTTGTATTACCTCTTTCCACTCTGAGTTTCTTTATACTTAACTACATGCACTTAACTACATTTCTTAGGAATACTAATACCTGAGATTAGTTGGGTATAGTGGTTTAGGGGCATAATTGCTCTGGGTCTTATGCAATTCCAAAGACAGCCAAACTATTAGTACTGCAGAAGGCTGGATAGTGAAGATATGTGTGAGCATGGATAGTTGAGACACATTTTTACATGACAAACTATGCCTTTCAATTTATATGACTTATATGACTTTATGCAACCTCCTAGACTTCAATTTATTTATTTATGATATAGGTTTAATAACAGTATATAACACATAGTGTTGTGAGATTTATATGTAGTATTATAAATATTATATGTGATATATATTTGTATCCACATATGTATGTATGTGTCTATCTAGAGGGAAAGATCCTTTCAGTTGGGACCACTTGATAAACGTTAGTTGTTCTTACTACTTTTGATTTGGAGTTATAATTTCTATTTGAATCTTTTTAGGTAGATACTTTTATCACTGGTCCAATTTAACTCAGTTTCTATGTATTTTTAAAGGGCAAAAGCAAGAATAATTTTGAAGTTATAAAATAAATTATAAAATTAATCTATAAAATTGGATTGGGGTGGTAAATTAGCCAAGGTTGCAGTATATGTCTTATCTAGCTCTGATTTCTTCAACGAGTAAAAATGACCTTTTGTGAACATAAGACTGCATCTGAAAGAAAATCACAGGCTTTCAACTTCAATACTGAAAATAAATTTATAATACTAAAACAAATTATCTTATTTTCTATTTAACAGTACACTTTATCACCAAGATGTTTCTTTTTTAAAATGGAACAAGAATATGCTACATGACCATGAATACTAATAAAACCCCAATGACAATCTGTGCTGTCATCATCATCAAATGATCATATAAAATGCTTTACAATGCCCCTTGGATTATCTATTTATTTATTTATTTATTTTTTGGATTCTTTTTTTTTTAATTTAATTTAATTTTTAAACTTTACAATATTGTATTGGTTTTGCCAAATATTGAAATGAATCCACCACAGGTATACAGGTGTTCCCCATCCTGAACCCTCCTCCCTCCTCCCTCCCCATACCATCCCTCTGGGTCGTCCCAGTGCACCAGCCTCAAGCATCCAGTATCGTGCATCGAACCTGGACTGGCGACTCGTTTCATACATGATAGTATACATGTTTCAATGCCATTCTCCCAAATCTTCCCACCCTCTCCCTCTCCCACAGAGTCTATAAGACTGTTCCATACATCAGTGTCTCTTTTGCTGTCTCGTATACAGGGTTATTACCATCTTTCTAAACTCCATATATACGTGTTAGTATACTGTATCGGTATTTTTCTTTATGGCTTACTTCACTCTGTATAATAGGCTCCAGTTTCATCCATCTCATTAGAACTGATTCAAATGAATTATTTTTAATGGCTGAGTAATATCTATTTAAACAATATGCATGATCCATTCTGAAGGATTACCATTGACTGTCAAAGTAAATTCAAAATTATGATTTTAAGACAATCAAGAACTGACAGAAAAGTTGGAGGTAACTGTAAAAGAAACTTTTTATTTTCCTGAACTGTTTAGAACAAGTTCTGACCTGATATCCCATTATTCCAGAATACTATGATGTATATTTTTTTACAAACAAGGACCTTTCCTGCACAACTGTAATAAAACCATTGAAGTCAAGAAATTACCACAAAAACATCACTAACATTTAATCCTCACAGTCCATTTAAATTTCACCAATTGTCCCAATAATGGTCTTTACAGCAATAGGATCTAGGTTTGAATCACAGGATACAGTCAGTTGTCAGGTCTTTTTAGTCTCCTTTTCCTGGAACAAACGCCTGTCTTTCTTTGACCATCATGACCTTGAAATTTAGAGGCGAGCTATTTTATAGAATGTTCTTCTGTCTTGTAGAATGTTTGGGTTTGTCTGATGTTTCCTCATGATTAGGTTCAAGTTGTATACCTTTGGCAGAAATATCACACGTGAAATGCTGTGTTGTTTCTGTTGTAACCTATCAGAGAGCACACAATTTTGATCAGTTTCATTACTAAAGAAGTTCACTTTAGCCACCAAATTAAGGTGGAGTCTGCAAAACTTCTCTGCTATGGTTTTCCTTGTAGTAACCAATAAGTATTTTGTGGGCTACTACTTTGAAAATTGATTGCTATTTTATTCCTCAGTGAACCCTCAATTTATTCACTTACTTGTATCTGAATGGACTCACAGTTTCCTGTATTATTCAGTGGGTTATAGTTGTTCTTTGCCATTTCTATTTATTTTGGCATCCATACTGGTCCTCACTAGGCCATGCAGGGACAGCCAGTCCTGTGGACACCCTCCGCACTTTCCTTAAACTTTTACACCCCACGCCTGACTGCCTTCCTACATAGATGCTCTCTCAATCTACTGGGGTTCTGGTACCCCGATCTTGACCACTGCAATTCCCCCAGACTGGCACAAATGCCTACCTCACTCTGTTCCACCTAATGGCTTTGGAACTAAATTGTTCAAGAAGGAGAGATGAAGGGAGTAGAGGAAAAGAGAGGGAAAATGAGCCAAAGTTACAATTTGATAATAAATTATGTAGCCTTAAAATTCTGCAACTTAAAATTTTTTTCTCTGATATTTTCTCAATTTCATATGAGAAAACCATCAAGTCACTCTTAGGCAATTCATATCTATTTGAGCTTGTGTGTGTGTGTGTGTGTGTGTGCACACGCGCATGTACACGCTTGCAGTCGCTCAGTTGTTTCTGACCCTGTGACCCCATGGACTGTGGCCCTCCAGTTCCTCTGTCCATGGAGTTCTCCGGCAAGAATACTGGAGTGGGTTACCATTTTCTACTCCAGGGGATCTTCCCAACCCAGGGATTGAACCCACGTCTCTTGCATTTCCTGCATTGGCAGCCAGATTCTTTACCACTGTGCCACCTGGGAAGTTCCTATGTGGGCTTACTGGCCAGAAATTTATTTAAATTTTCTTTGAAATAAATCTTAATGATTGTCTATGTCTGCCTCCTGAGTTTGCATTAAAGAACACTGAGGGAGGATCTGGTCCTTTGAAGGAGAGAAGACTAATGATGGATTTCTGAAAGGCTTCTTTCAGAAGCTTTATAAGTATGCAATTTAAAGTGTCTGTTCACTAAAGAAAATAATAGAGTATGGAATATATGAAAGATCTTTTTGATTATGGGTGAAAAAGCATTCCCTTTTAAGGATATAGAACTGTTTGGTGAAACTGACTTGAGACCTGTACCTGTTCTGCCATTCAAATATAAACTTTAACCCCAATCTGACCTCAGTTATGTGTACACTGTTGAAGAAATCTGTCTGCATGCTTTGAGAAAATGTCCAGACTGGAAAAAGCCCAGGAGAGTGAACTCAGCTTTCTAAAGGCTCCAACTGCCAAATGATCTATAGGGCTATCTGCTACGCAAAACATGCCCTGCCTAGTGATATCTCTTCTTCTGTTGTTTCATATTAATTCTCCTGCATGTACACATTTTTTATGTTTCTGTTTTGCTTCATCAGGTTGGCTGTAAACAATTTGATTATACAAATGATACATTTAATGATTTTTTTCCTGGATATCATCCAAAATAGCAGTAGATATATAACTGTGTGTAGAATGAATCAATGAATCAATGTGCGTGCTTGCAGTGCTTAGTGGCTCAGTCATGTCTAACTCTTTGTGACTCTATGGACTGTAGCCTACCAGGCTCCTCTGTCCATGGGATTCTCCAGGCAAGAATACTAGAGTAGGTAGCCATTCCCTTCTCCAGGAGATCTTCCCGACCCAGGGATTGAACTCAGGTCTCCTGCACTGTAGGCAGATTCTTTACTATCTGAGCCACTAGGGAAGCCCGAATCAATGGTCCAATTAATCAGTTAATTGACTCAAGTACGTGGCATTAACCATAGCTTAAAAACATTTTTTCCACCCTAAAATCCTTAGGTTTGGGTTTTCAAGGGAGAAAATAAATTTTTTGCTATTAATGATCCCATTTTTATTGTTATAGATTCTGCAACTTAAAACACACACACACACACACACACACACACACACACACACACTTGTTTTTCCCCCAATATATTGGAAAGTGACATTTGGGAAGTGACAATATATGTCAGTTCTGTGCAAATGTCATTTCTATATATTTTCCCAATATTGTTTAAGAAAATCATCATGTTCTTAGGCCATTCATCTCTCTAGTTTTACATATAATCAGAAATTGCTAGAGCAGATGAGAGATTTCCCCATATTTGTAAAACAGTCAAGGAATAATCTTAAAATGGAGTCTTCCTATGCCGCCCCAAAGAAAATGCTTCAACATCATCAGATATTTGGTATTGTTAATGAATTAAGGCAAATACATGGTTTCATCAATCATAGGTTTTGTCTGTTTTTTTTTTTTTTAACTTGCCTTAGATCTATACCAGTTATCTTTAACAAGGAGTTCCACAAATCTTACATGTATTGTTATCACTAAGGCAGCAAACAGAACATCTCTCCAGAACGTAAGTACACTTTTCAGTTTCAGTAAATACCATTTTGAGACAATGCTATACTTCTCCTCCTGAACACTAGCACTTTATGCAAATTTTGAAGGTGTTAATGATAAGCAGTAATATGGCTTATCTCTTAGATGATATTCGCCTGAAGAAGGCAAGTATTTTACATAAAAATATAGAAAATAAAACAACAAATATTTTGCCCTTTTCCCTTCTAAATGTACTGTTTTTCTCTCAGTGTATTCTAAAAACAGTAACTGTACCAGATGATGACTTGAGGATTTAATATATAAAACAGAATATACACCCCCATCAATCACTTCCCTGCTCAGACCCTCTAATCCTCTTACTAGTGTCTGCTGGGCCAGGCGTGATGCGGCCCTTCCCACCCACTGCTTTCTGACCTCATCTCTTACTACTCATGCCTCTGTTTCTTTACGCATTCCAGCTCCTGGGACAGCCAGACTAGTTTCGCTTTTGTGCCTTTTTCCTGTGCTCTTTGCTCTGCTTGGAACTGCTGGTAACCCAAAGTACCACTCTTTAGGTGTGAAGAGAGGGTTGTTTTTTTTGTTTGTTTGTTTGTTTTTTTTTTTTTGTATCAGCTTCCTCCGTCTCAAATAAATATGCACTATAAGTAAACAGAGTATGTTTTTATGCGAATGTCACTTCCCGAAAAGGTCCTCAAACTTCTTCCAACCAGATCGCTGCCTCAGTATAGGAACTCTGGGATCCATGTCTAAAAGTTCTTCCCCTGTTTCTCCTCACAGCTGATTCCGCATCATTCCAGGCTCAGGTCAAATGCCAGCCCTTCAGAAAGACATAATATCATGTCCTTCTTCCTCACTCCAGTCACTTTTCTTACTGTGCTCTCCACTAGTTTTATATTCTTCACAGCACGTGTAACTTTCAGAGATCAATTTATCTTTGTGTCTACTCATCATTTCTGTTTTTGGAGTGGATTGTAAACACAATGAGAGCAGGAGTTGTGTCTTTTTCTCCCCTACTATATCTGCAGTTCTCAGTGGTGCTTGATACACAGTGCACTCAAAATCTATCTGTTGAGTGTAAACAGACATAGAGAACAGACTTATGAACATGGGAAGAGGGGAGGAGAGGGTGAGATGCATGGAAAGAGTAACATGGAAACTTACATTCCCATATGTAAAATAGATAGCCAAAGGGCAGGAGCTTCCCTGGTGGCTCAGAGGTTAAAGCATCTGCCTGCAATGTGGGAGACCAGGGTTCGACCCCTGGGTAGGGAAGATTACCTTGGAGAAGGAAATGGCAACCCACTCCAGTATTCTTGCCTGGAGAATCCCATGGACGGAGGAGCCTGGGCTATAGTCCACGGGGTCTCAACTAGTCGGACACGACTGAGCGACTTCACTTTCACTTTCAGGAAACTCAAACAGGAGATCTGTATCAACCTAGAGGGGTGGGATGGAGAAGGAGAAGGGAAGGATGTTCAAAAGGGAGGGGATATATGTATACCTATGGCTGATTCATGTTGAGGTTTAACAGAAAACAAAAAAATTCTGTAAAGCAATTATCCTTCAATAAAAAAATAAGTTAAAAAAAGTCTTATATGTTGAATGTAGAAAAAATGATTTCTTTCCTTGACAAACTTGGATATGTGACCCAATTCTAAACCAGATGACTGTACAGTCATATTTAGCAATCCTATAACAATTGCAACTGCCCTCTCACCAGTATTTCTTCAGAATATTTAAATCTTGCTCTGTTGATAACAAGATACTTTTAAATAAAAGCAAATGAGTAAGCTGGAAAACACAAAATAATATTGATTAGAGCACCACTTTTGGACTCAAGTAATCAAAAGAGGAAGTCAGTCAATTCCCATCCCTTTTCTCAGGCTTGATGAATGGCTCCACCTTTTGCCCCATTCGCCCAAGCTAGAAATTTGAGAGTCATATGTGGTCTATACTGCTGCCTCTCCTTCATGAAATACATTTGTGTTCAGAGAATTTGACAGATTTTTTTCCTAAGTGGCATCAAATATATTGCAAAAAAGTTTAAATTTATGCTTTTATTTGTTATACATTTGGAAACTCTGAAGTTGCTTCAGTTTATAATTTGTATTGAAGAACATACTCTTCTATTAGATGACAATATAGTATTTTAAGAACCATTGTCTAATATTTGTAAAATAAACAGTTGAAAGAAAATTACCTGAGGGTACTTTTATTTACAAAGGCGGACTTAATTTTAGGTAATATTGGAAGAAATAATAGTAGCAATATGGAGCTAAATGCATTCTGGGAAATTAACATTGTTCAAGTGGTGTAATTAGGTGGTTTCATAGTATTATCACTTGCATATAATTAGGACCAACTCTAGTTTCACTCTAGTTTTTTTTTTTTTTTTTTTCAAAAACAATTTTGAAATTTCTAGATATTTGTGGTTTAAATATCATCATTATTTTTATTGACTTGCTCTTTTAGCAGACCAAAAGTGACACCTGAACACTTCTGATGTGAAATATAGAGAAGACAATGAACTAGTTGAAGTATTTTACAAATGTATAGGAAATGAGTTTAAAAAATCCACTATTGTCATTTCAATTTTATTTTAGTTGACAAGGACAGTTTACTTTTTAAATTGCTAAATAACTGATAAAGTGAAAATTTTCTTATTATGGAGAAAAACTTCAATATAAGAACACAAAAAGATTAATACTACTTTTCACGGTTGATTTTAAAACTGAGAAGACGTGAAAAGAAACACTACAATCTACAAGTTAGGATTTGCTGTGCCATATAATGGAATTTGACAAGGCTGAAAAGATTTCCAGTCCTAATGAGTACTGTATGAATGCTAACAGGAATACCATGGGGAGTGGCTGCGCTTGCCAGAATTGGATTTGGAGGCAGTAGGAATAATATATCCTGGCAACCAGGGTCTGCTTGTTCTTCTAGAGTTTGAGATTTGAACAGCAACAGCAGATATAAACAAAGACTCACATCACACTTAGGAATCAATACATTTTGCTACTTGACCTTTCAGAGTTCTCTTGATCCATCCCTGAGAAGATAATGTTTCTTAATATTTACTTCTTGACCCTCTTCCCTCTGGCTTAAATATCTCCCCTCCCCTCTAACCATCTCGTTATTGCTAAGCCCATTTCTCTGGTCTCCCTCCACACTCAGTCTTTCTTCTCATTTACGCTTGCTTATCACTACCCACTCCAGTGTTCTTGCCTGGAGAACCGCAGGGATGGGGGAGCCTGGTGGGCTGCCGTCTATGGGGTCGCACAGAGTTGGACACGACTGAAGCAACTTAGCAGCAACATCACTACTTCCTTCTGGGTTTCTTCAGTGTTGTATTTCCTCCTTCCCCTCTTTGCTTCCCTGGATAGTCTGTCCTGGTCTCTTGAGCTGAGTCTTTTTAGATCGACACCAAGTCTCTCAAATTTCCCTCTCCCTGCAGCTAATTCTATTGACCATCTCAGGTATCCTGTGCCCAACTCCACTTCCTAGGTTCCCAGCCTCAGACCACTCTTCACTGAGCACTTACTAAGTGCCAGGCAGTTGTATAGAGTTTCAAATAAATAATCTCATACCTCATTCATACCTCAACAACCCAATGAGTTAGGCACCACTCACCCTATTTTTAATGGCAACCCACTCCAGTACTCTTGCCTGGAAAATCCCATGGATGGAGGAGCCTGGTGGGCTGCTGTCTATGGGGTTGCACAGAGTTGGACACGACTGCAGCGATTTAGCAGCAGCAGCAGCACCCTATTTTTGGATGAGAAAACAGAGGCTCAGAACGGTTAAGTATCTTGCCCAGTTTCTCATGCTTAATAATTGTCTGAAAAAAAAAAAAAATAACTGTCTGTGCCAGGATTTGAACCCAGTTGAGTCTCACTCTTTTTTTTTGGCTGAACTGGATCTTAGTTGAGGCACTCAGGATCTTTTTTTTTTTTTAGTTGCAGCATGCGGGATCTAATTCCCTGAGGGGGATTGAATCCTGGCCCCTGCATTGGAAGTGTGGAGTCTTAACCACTGGACCACCAGGAAAGTCCTAAGTCTAATAGTTAAACAGCATAGAATATTAGCTTCCAACTTTGTTAAGCATTCATATTATAAGACTTGCCCTGACCTTATGCCGTGATTTCCTTCACTCTCACTTCACTCAGTACTCACAATTTACATCTTGTACTGGTGTCTGGTACAACTCTACATCTGATTTTCTACATTGTAACTCCTCTTCCTCTTAGTCTGGCCAAGGGAGGCCAGGGAAACCTGGGAAAGAGAAATACATGTGAAGTCTTGTCTTTCTTTGCTCATCAGACACTTGGAAGGTGCAGAGTCCTGTCTTGTAATGACATTTCAAGGTCTGGAGACCCAGGCATGAAGTGAAAGGTATTGCCTCACAAATCAACCTAGTAAAGTGGATAGACTATCTGCCTATGCAAAACTGATAGGGAAATTGGGGAGAGGTCAGTGTTAGACTCTCAAAAGGGACAGCTTCAGTCTCCACACAGATGTCCCCACAGAGCTTTGTGACAGAATATGGCAGCATGGATTCTGCTGTAACCTGCTCTTCTTCCTGACCTTCTCTAACTCTCTCCTGATCTAGTCTGTTGGTGTCTCATGAGCCAGACATCTCCTCTAGTGTCACTTCTCAGTTCAGACCTTACTCACACTCCTGGCTAGCTCCCTCGCTCTGGTTACCTCTTCATCCATCACTCCTGGCATATGCTTGACCTCACCATTCCAGTCCACCCCTGGCTGGCTGTCATCACTGTTATTGTTGTTTAGTCACTAAGCCATGTCTGTCGCTTTGTGACCCCCCCATGGACTGTAACCTGCCAGACTCCTCTGTCCATGGAATTCTCCAGGCAAAAATAATGGAGCGGGTTGCCATTTCCTTCTTCAGGGGATCTTCCCGACCTAGGGATTGAACCCGTGTGTCCTGCATTAGCAGGCGGATTCTTTACCACCGAACCACCAGGAAAGCCCCACCCTCACAGGTACCATGAGTTAAAATCAATCCATCCCACAGATAATGTGCCTACAGTTGTGACCTTCAGCCTCGCTAGACCTTGCTCTGGAGCTGCATGCCCTGCTCTCCCCACATCTTCCTCAACCACGGGCAACTATTTTAGCCCTCAGCCTCCCAGTCCACCCTAAGATTAACAGGCCAAGCTGTTAGAAAAGGAGAGGTCTCTCTTCACCAGCCCTTGAAATGTGTATATTTGTTTAGATCTTACCTTTCAACTCCTTATTTGCACACAACTCCTTAGCAATGCGTTCTTTCTCTTGCTTTTCTCATGATGATCTTGTCACTTCCAAATCTATCTTTGAGTATCTGTCTTAAAAGCCTTTTCCTATTCCGAGCCTTGCCCCTCTGAAAAAACATTTCTGGATATGTTCCTCTCTTGCTATATCTTCTGATAATAATAATAATAAAATCTCACAGTATCAGCTCTAATTTCTCAGTTGCACTCATTATTTCTCTTTCTTTAACATGAACTTTGTATTGACAAAGGTGGATACCGATAACAATTACCTCAATCATGATATGAAATACCACATTCATCAGTCCTAAAATTTCTTTATGGAGGTTTGCCATCATTCCCCTATGCCCCACAGTTCTGGCTCCCTAGGCAATTCATTTTGTCTGTTCCAGAACCTCGTGTAAATAATATAGAATGATCTATTGTGCCTGGCTTTTTCCTTAGCATAGCATTTTTGAGATTCATCCCTATTGTATGCATCACTAGATTGCTCCATTTTGTTTCTAAATAGCATTCCATTGTGGAGAAAGAAATGGCAACCCGCTCCAGTTCTTGCCTGGAGAATCCCAGGGATGGCGGAGCCTGGTGGGCTGCGGTCTATGGGGTCACATAGAGTCGGACACGACTGAAGTGACTTAGCAGCAGCAGCATTCCATTGTAGGGCTCTATCACAATGCATTTTGTTGTTCATCTGTTGAGGAATGTTTGAGCTATTTCTGGATTTGACTATTTTCATTCTCTTTTTCAATCAGTTCAGTTCAGTCGCTCAGTCGTGTCCGACTCTTTGTGACCCCATGAATCGCAGCACACCAGGCCTCCCTGTCCATCACCAACTCCCAGAGTTCACTCAAACTCATGTCCATCGAGTCAGTGATGCCATCCAGCCATCTCATCCTCTGTCATCCCCTTCTCCTCCTGCCCTCAATCCCTCCCAGCATCAGAGTCTTTTCCAATGAGTCAACTCTTCGCATGAGGTGGCCAAAGTACTGCAGTTTCAGCTTTAGCATCATTCCTTCCAAAGAACACCCAGGGCTGATCTCCTTTAGAATGGACTGGTTGGATCTCCTTGCAGTCCAAGGGACTCTCAAGAGTCTTCTCCAACACCACACTTCAAAAGCATCAATTCTTCGGGGCTCAGCCTTCTTCACAGTCCAACTCTCACATCCATACATGACCACAGGAAAAACCGTAGCCTTGACTAGATGGACCTTTGTTGGCAAAGTAATGTCTCTGCTTTTGAATATGCTATCTAGGTTCGTCATAACTTTCCTTCAAGGAGTAAGTGTCTTTCAATTTCATGTCTACAATCACCATCTGCAGTGATTTTGGAGCCCAGAAAAATAAAGTCTGACACTGTTTCCACTGTTTCCCCATCTATTTCCCATGAAGTGGTGGGACCAGATGCCATGATCTTCATTTTCTGAATGTTGAGCTTTAAGCATTCACTTTTAGTTGATAATTAAATATTCACATACAGTTGTTAAGAAATAATACAGAGATCCCATGTACCCATTTTACCCTAATGGTAATATTTCTATCACTGAAAGAATCCCTGTTGTTACCATTCTATACTTACATCCACTTCCCAACCTCTCCTACTCTGTCTTTAACCCCTGGCAACTAGTCATCTGTTCCCCAATTCTATGATATTCTCATCTCAAGATTATATAAATGGATGAGCATCTGACCTTTTGAGGGTTTGTTTTTCTTTTCACTCAGTCTATTTTTTGGCAATTCACCCAGGTCATTGGCTATATAGTCTTTTCCCCCTCTTCTTGCTGAGTAGTATTCCATGAGATAGTTTGTACTGCAATTTATTTTACTAATTATCACCCACTGACAGATACCTGAGTTGTTTTCAATTTTTGTCTCTTACGAATAAAATTTGTATAACATTTGTGTACAGCTATCACTGTGAATACAGATTTTCATTTTTCTGGAAAAAATGTCCAGTGGACAATTTCTGGGTCATATGGTAGTTGCATGTATAGTTTTTTTTAAAGAAATTGCCAAACTATTTCTCAGAGTGGTTGTATCATTTTACATTTCCACCATCAATGTATGAGCAATCCAGTTTCACCATATCCCTACTAATATTTGGTTTTGTCCCTATTTTTTATTTCAGCCATTTTGATAGGTATGTACTGATATGTCACTGTAGTTTTAATCTGCTGATGATGTTCAACATACATTTTGTGTTTGTGCTGATGATGTTCAACATAAATTTCTATATCCTTATATTTTTGCCCACTTTCTGCTTGGATCACTTGTGTTTTTACTGTTGAATTTTGAGAGTTCTTTATATATTCCATTCCCTGTTCTTTGTCAGATATCAGGTTTGCAAACATTGTTCAAGAATGTCTTTTATCTTCTTAACAGGATCTTTTACAGAGCAAACATTTTAAGATTGGTGAAATCCAATTTATCATTTTTTCCTTCATGGATTATGCTTTTGATGTCATCTAGAACTCTTTTTCTAGACCTTTAAGATTTTCTCCTGTGACTTTTCTAAGTTTCATAGTTATACGTTTTGCATTTATGTTTATGCTCCATTTTGAGTTAATTTTTCTATCAGGAATGAGTTTTACAGGGATGGCTTCTTCTTTCCTTCATTCATTTGTTCTTCTTTTATCCCTCCCTCTTTTTTTCTCTCTTCTTTCTTTCATCTTGGTCATGGATGTCCAACTGGTTTGGCACTATTTGTTGAAAATACTATTTTTCTTCCATTTAATTGTTTTTGTATCTTAGCTAAAAAGCAACTGGATATTTTTCTCTGGACCTATGTCAAGGTTCTCTGTTTTGGTCCATTAATCTGTTTATTCCTCTGCCAATACCAAACAGATTACTTTAACTACGTAAGTTTTGAAATCAGGAAGTTTTTATTTCTCTTGCTTTATTCTTCTTTCTCATAATTGTCTTAGCTATTCTAGATCCTTTGCTTTGCTATATAAATTTTAAGATACTCTTGTCTATAACTACAAAATGTCTTGCTGGAGTTTCAATAAAATTGTGTTAAATCTATATATCAGTTTGAGCAGTATTGAAGAGGAGTATGTATTTTCATTTATTTAGCTTATTGTATTTTTCATCAACATTGTATAGTTTTAGCATACAAGTCCTGTATATGTTTTGTTAGATTTCATTTCATTTTTTATTATTTTTTATTGAAGGATAATTGCTTTACAGAATTTTGTTGTTTTATATCAAACCTCAACATGAATCAGCCATAGGTACACATATATGCCCTTCCTTTTGAACCTCCCTCTCATCTCCTGCCCCATCCTTCCCCTCTAGACTGATAGAGAGCCCCTGTTTGAGTTTCCTGAGCCATATGGCAAATTCCCGTTAGCTATCTATTTTACATATGGGAATGTAAGTTTCCATGTCACTCTTTCCATACATCTCACCCTCTCCTCCTCCATGTTCATAAGTCTATTCTTTATGTCTGTTTCTCTACTGCTGCCCTATAAATAAATTCTTCAGTACAATTTTTCTAGATTCTGTATATATGCATTAGAGTACTATATTTATCTTTTTCTGACTCACTTCACTCCGTATAATAGGTTCTAGGTTCATCCACCTCATTAGAACTGACTCAAATGTGTTCCTTTAATGGCTGAGTAATATTCCATTGTGTATATGTACCACAACTTCTTTATCCATTCATCTGTGGATGGACATCTAGGTTGCTTCCATGTTCTAGCCATTGTAAATAGTGCTGCAATGAACAATGGGATACATGTGTCTTTTTCAGTTTGGTTTTCTCAGGGTATATGCCTAGGAGTGGGATTGCTGGGTCATATTCTCAATGGTGAAAAACTGAAAGCATTCCCTCTACAATCAGGAACAAGACAAGAGGGTCCACTTTCACCACTATTATTCAGCATAGTTCTGGAAGTCCTAGCTACAGCAATGAGAGAAGAAAAAGAAATAAAAGGAATCCAGATTGAAAAAGAAGTAAAGCTTTCACTGTTTGCAGATGACATGATACTGTACATAGAAAATCCTAAAGATACTATTAGAAAATTACTAAAGCTAATCACTGAATTAGCAAAGTTGCAGGATACAAAATCAATACACAGAAATCACTTGCATTTCTATATAGTAACAATGAAAAATCAGAAAGAGAAATTAAGAATCAATTCCATTCACCATTGTAACAAAAAGAATTAAATATCTAGGAATAAACTTACCTAAGGAGACAAAAGAATTGTACACAGAAAATCATAAGACACTAATGAAAGAAATCAAAGCCAACATAAACAGATGGAGAGATATTTCATGTTCCTGGGTAGGAAGAATCAATATTGTGAAAATGACTATACTACTAAATGCAGTCTACAGATTCAATGGGATTCCTATCATTTCATTTTTTAAAAATCAGACTTATTGGGGTGTGTCATTTTTTTAAAAAATATTTTTTTTTTCTGTGCTGCTCAGCTTTCATTGGGGGGCTGCTTTTCATTGTGGTGTGCAGACTTCTCATTGCAGTGGCTTTTCTCTTTTTGGGTAGCACAGGCTGTAGGCACAGACTTCAGTCCTTACAGCACATGGACTCAGTATTTGTGGCACATGGGCTTAGTTGTCCCACTGGCATGTGGAATTCTCCTGGATGAGTGATCGAACCCATGTCCCCTGCACTGTCAGGCAGGTTCTCAACCACTGGACTACCAGGAAAGACCTAATTTAATTTTTTAGCTATTGTAAATGTGTATTGTTAATACATAGAAATACAATTGATATTTGTACGTTTGTCTCACCCTTGACCTTGCTAAATTCACTTACATAGTTTTAGGACTTTTATTTTGGAGATTCCTAGGGCTTTTCTACAGAGGCAATCATATCATATGCAAATAATTACTTCCTTTCCAATCTGTATATCTTTGTATTTGCTTTTCTCACCTTATTACACTGACTAGAACTTCAAGCCCTGTGATGAATAAGAGTGGTAAAGGCAGAACTCTGTGTTGTTCCTAGTTTCTGGAGAAAATCATTCAGTCTTTTACCATCAAATATAATGTTAGTTGTATAGTTATGGGTTTGTTTGTTTGTTTGTTTGAAGATGCTCTGTATCAAACTGAGAAAATTCCTCTCTTTTCCTGTTTCTCTGAGAATTTTTTATCATGAATATTTTGTCCATTGCTTTTTCTTCATCAATGGTATGATCATGTGATCTTTCTTCTTCTTTTTCTGTTTTTTTTTTTTTTTTTTGGGGGGAGTGGAGAGGAGTAAGAAGTGGATTTATTCAGAAAGAAACATACTTCATAGAGTGTGGAAGTCTTGGAAGGCAAGAGGTCATGATCTTTCTTCTTTAATCTATTAATCTAATGATTATATCGATGGATTTTTAAATATTAAATCAGTCTTGCATCACTGGTCCCATCTGGTGATGAAAATTCTTTTTATATATTCTTATATTATATTTGCTAATATTTTGTTAAAAACTTTTTGTGACTATATTCATCAGGGGTATTACTCTACGTTTTATTTTTATCTTTAATTTTTGGTACTCTCTGTCTCACTTTGGTTATCAGGGTAATACTAGACCCATATAATAAATTGGTAAGTGTTCCTTCTTTTGTTTTCTGGAGGAAACTGTGTAGAATTGGTGTAAATTTTCTTTAAACATGTGGTTGAATTCTCTAACAAAGTCTACTAAGCCTGGAGATTTCTTTTTTTCCAGAGGAAGGTTAAGATACAAATTCACTTATTAATAGTTTCAAGATGACTCAAATTATCTATTCCATGTGGGGTGAATTGGATAAATTTGTATTTTTGGAGGAATTTTATCTAACGTCAATTTTTTTTTTTCTTTTTGCCTCTTCTTATTCTAGATTCTTGACATGGGAGCATAGATTATTGATTTGAGGTTTTTTTCCCTTTTCTAATTCAATATTTAGTGCTATATATTCCCCTCTTGTTACTACCTTCATTGGACCATCAAAAAAGCACGAAAGTTCTAGAAAAACATCTACTTCTGCTTTATTGACTATGCCAAAGCCTTTGATTGTGTGGATCACAACAAACTTATTAAAGAAAATTATTAAAGATATGGGAATATGAGACCACCCAACTTGCCTCCTGAAAAGTCTGTATAAAGGTCAAGAAGCAACAGTTAGAATCGGACATGGAACAACAGACTGGTTCCAAACTGGGAAAGGAGTACATCAAGGCTGTATAGTGTCACCCTTCTTATTTAATGTCTATGCAGAGTACATCATGCAAAATGCCAGGCTGGATGAAGCACAAGCTGGAATCAAGATTGCTGGGAGAAATGTCAATAACCTCAGATATGTAGATGACACCACCATTACGATAGAAAGCAAAGAACTAAAGAGCCTCTTGATGAAAGTGAAAGAGGAAAGTGAAAAGTTGGCTTAAAACTCAACATTCAGAAAACTAAAATCATGGCATCTGGTCCCATCACTTCATGGAAAATAGATAGGGAAACAATGGAAATGGAGAGACTTTATTTTGGGGACTCCAAAATCACTGCAGATGGTGACTGCAGCCATGAAATTAAAAGATGCTTGCTCCTTGGAAGAAAAGTTATTTATGACCAACCTAGATAGCATATTAAAAAGCAGAGACATTACTTTGCCAACAAAGGTCCGTCTAGTCTAGGCTACGGTTTTTCCAGTGGTGTATGGATGTGAGAGTTGGACTATAAAGAAAGCTGAGTGCTGAAGAATTGGTGATTTAGAAGTGTGGTATTGGAGAAAACTCTTAAGAGTTCCTTGGACACCAAGGAGATCCAACCAATCAATCCTAAAGGAAATCAGTCTTGAATATTCATTGGAAGGACTGATGCTGAAGCTGAAACTCCAATACTTTGGCTACCTGAGGCAAGAGTTGGACACAACTGAGCGACTGAACTGAACTGAACTGATGCAAAGAACTGACTCATTTGAAAAGACTCTGATGCTGGGAAGGATTGAAGGCAGGAGAAGAAGGGAATGACAAAGGATGAGATGGTTGGATGGCATCACCAACTCAATGAACATGAGTCTGAGCATGTTAGGTGATGGAGAGGGAAGCCTGATGTGCTAGTCTATGGGGTCACAATGAGTTGGACACAACTGAGCAACTGAACTGAACTGACTACTCCTTTCATACCAGTTTTGCTTGTTTCCCATCTTTGGGAGGGAAACATTGCCTTTCACCATTGAATATGATGTTAGCTGTGATTTTTTAAAGATATGTGTTATTGTGTTCCATAAATTTTGATATTTTATATTTTAATTCAGTTCAATTTTTAAAAAAATTTCCCTTGAGATTTCTTCTTTTTTTTTAAATTTTATTTAATATTTAAACTTTACATAATTGTATTAGTTTTGCCAAATATCAAAATGAATCCACCACAGGTATACATGTGTTCCCCATCCTGAACCCTCCTCCCTCCCCATACCATCCCTCTGGGTCGTCCCAGTGAGATTTCGTCTTAATCTATGGGATTTTTGTGGACTATATATGTAGTTCATGTATGGATGTGAGAGTTGGACTGTGAAGAAAGCTGAGCGCCAAAGAAATGATGCTTTTGAACCGTGGTGTTGAAGAAGACTCTTGAGAGTCCCTTGGACTGCAAAGCAGATCCAACCAGTCCATTCTAAAGGAGATCAGCCCTGGGTGTTCTTTGGAAGGAATGATGCTAAAGCTGAAACTCCAGTACTTTGGCCACCTCATGCGAAGAGTTGACTCATTGGAAAAGACTGTGATGCTGAGAGAGATTGGGGGCAGGAGGAGAAGGGGACGACAGAGGATGAGATGGCTGGATGGCATCACGGACTCAATGGGCATGAGTTTGAGTGAACCCTGGGAGTTGGTGATGGACAGGGAGGCCTGGTGTGCTGCAATTCATGGGGTCACAAAGAGTCGGACATGACTGAGCAACTGAAATGAACTGAAGTATATAGTATTATATATAAAAATATATAGTATTCTGTAGTTTCTAAGTGCTTGGATCTGTTATCTTTCTATATTTCTAGTTTGTGTCCATTGTGGTCAGAAAACACATTTTATATAATGTCAATTCCTTTAAATTTTTTGAGATTTGTTCTGTGGCTCAGGATATGAGTGCTTCCAAACAGTGTATTTTCTGCTATTGTTGTGTGGAGTGTTTTATAAATATCAGCTGAGTCCTCTTGTTGATCACATTGTTGAGTTCTATATCCTTGCTGATATTTGGTCTAGCAGTTTTATTACTTGTTGGAAGAGGAATGTTGAAGTCTCCAACCATATTTTTGTATTTGTCTATTTCTCCTTCCAGTTCTATCAGTTTTTGCTTCACACATTTTGCATCTTTTTTGGTGCATATGATACAAATATATATATATATATACACACATATATATGTATATTTTAAAGATTGCTATGTCTTCTTAGTGAACTGATCCTTTTATCATTATAAAACACCTCTTGCAGTTCCTGCTAATTTTGTTTTCCTTGAAGCATAATTTATCCTTAATTAATATAGCTAGTGGAGAAGGAAATGGCAACTCACTCCAGTGTTCTTGCCTGGAGAATCCCAGGGACAGAGGAGCCTGGTGAGCTGCCGTCTATGGGGTGGCACAGAGTCGGACACAACTGAGGTGACTTAGCGGCAGCAGCAGCAATATAGCTAGTCCTATGTTTCTTTAATGTTTATATAACTTCACTCTTTTACTTTCAATCTGCTATTCTGCTATGTTTGGAGTTAGTTTCTTATAGAAAGAATAAAGTCATGTTTTTAAATCTAGTCAGTCAATCTGCATTTTACTTGCTATATTTAGACCCATTCACATTCATTGATATGTTAAGTGTTTACATCATTTTTTGTTTGCCATTTCTTGTTTTTTTTTTTTTTGTTATTGTTGTTGTTGTTTCTGTTTTCTTTTCTTTGCCTTTCCATGGGTTTTTTGAAAATTTTTAGAATTCCATTTTATCTATATTGTTTTCAAGTGTATCGCTTTGTATAACTACTTTTTATTTGTAGCTTTAGCTATTATATGCATATAACTTTTCCTATTTACTGTTGACATTTTACCAGTTCAAGTTAAGTGAAGAAAGCTTAACTCCTCTTTATGTCTGTGTGTGTGTGTGTGTGTGTGCTTAGTCACTCAGTTGTGTCGTACTCTGCAAACTCATAGACTGTAGCCTGCCAGGCTCCTCTGTTCATGGAATTCTCCAGGCAAGAATACTGGTGTGGGTAGCCATTCCCTTCTCCAGGGGATCTTCCTGACCTGGGCAAGGTCCCCAAACCTGAGTCTCATGCATTACAGGTGGATTCTTTACCATCTGAGCACCAGGGAAGTGCTTATGTCTCTTTACTGTCCCTCATTTATAATTATCTTAAATATTTTCTCTGCATATATTTAGAGCCAAATCAAATAGTATTATAATATTGCTTCAATCACCAAACAATTTAGAAAACTGGAAAGGGGGAAAAGTATATTTTTACATTGAAATATGGCTGATTTACAATGTTGTGTTAGCTTCAGGTGGACAGCAAAGTGATTCAGTTATACACACACACATATATTATTGTTTTACATTCTTTCCATTATAGGTTATTACTAGGCTATTCAGCAGGTCGTTGTTGATTATATTTTACCTATAGTAGTATGTATACTTTAATCTCAAATTTCTAATTTATTCCTCAGCCCCTTCCCCTTTGGTAATTCTAAATGTGTGTCTCTTTCTGCTCTGTTTTGTAAATGGGGCTTCCCAGGTAGCTCAGTGGTAAAGAACTCGCCTGCCAATGCAGGAGATGAGGTTCAATTCCAGAGTCAGGAAGATCCCCCGTAGGAGGGAATGGTAATCCACTCTAGTATCCTTCCCTGGAAAATTCCATGGACAGAGGAGCCTGGCGGGCTTCAGTCCAGAGGGTCGCAAAGAGTTGGACATGACTGAGCGACTAACACTTCAAGGAGAAGGGCAGAGGAACTGAATTTCTGCCAGACTAGCAGAAGAGGGACCCATAAAAACAAAGTTGTAGAATTGAAAAATAAATGGAGTGATATTTCTTATACAGGGGACTTCAAGTCTTACACTCTATTTTCATGGTTTTTAAAGTACTCTTCTGCTTTACTTTCCAACATCCTACTTCCATCAAAATCACTGCCATTATTCCTGGTTCTCCAGGTGGAACCTCAGGGATTTTTGACTTTTCTCTTCTCCATTTTATCCACATACCATTATTTCTTCATATGAAACAGTTTGTGTTTCCGCCTCCTTTATTTACCACACCACCACTGTCTGAATGTCTTGCTTAGAGCAACAGTGTCTCTATTTCCCCTTGCAGAATCCCCTGTGTCATTCCTTTGACTTAAAACTAGTCATGACTTTCTGTTGCTTTCCATAATGAACACAAACCTCTTTGCTTATTCCTTCACAGGGTGCTTTTATTCTTCCTACTTAACCTTATTTTTTCTCATCGCCTGAACCACAGTGAATCTGTTGTCTCCCTTTCTACCACCTAAGTCCATCCTCTTTCTAATCTACTGCCTTTGTTCATTTTTCCATTATACCCAAATACACAGAAAGCCTGGCATACTTTCCCTTTTTCATCCAGAATATTAAATTCCATTCTACCTTTAAATCCAACTTTATAATGATTACCTCCATGAATACACTTTCTCAGTCTACTCTAGTGAAACTGAAATTCTCTTCTTTGTGAAATTCTTTTGTACTCACATCTTCTTGATACAATTTACCTCTTAACTATTCTCCATATAAGATTTTTTTTTTTTTTTTTTGGTACCAATGTAAGTGCCTTCTAAATGCCTGGTACTGTTTGGGAAGGACGGATTATAATAACAGAAATATTTATGCATGATTAAGCACTAACTTTTCCAATGAGTCTTTTCCAATGAGTCAACTCTTCGCATGAGGTGGCTAAAGTACTGGAGTTTCAGCTTTAGCATCATTCCTTCCAAAGAAATCCCAGGGCTGATCTCCCGCAAAGAGTCGGACACAACTGAGCAACTGAACTGAACTGAACTGAAGCACTAACTTTAAACAATCTGAATGGGCATCTGGTCAACCATCCAGTTCTCTGTATGCTATGCTATGCTAAGTCACTTCAGTCATGTCCGACTCTGTGTGACCCCTTAGATGGCAGCCCACCAGGCTCCCCCATCCCTGGGATTCTCCAGGCAAGAACACTGGAGTGGGTTGCCATTTCCTTCTCCAATGCAGGAAAGTGAAAAGAGAAAATGGAGTCACTCAGTCCTGTCCAACTCTTAGTGACCCCATGGACTGCAGCCTACCAAGCTCCTCCGTCCATGGGATTTTCCAGGCAAGAGTAATGGAGTGGGGTTCCATTGCCTTCTCCAAGTTCTCTGTATATGTGCATATAATTGAATATCATCCCTGGCTGAGGACCCACTATATATCCCTAAATTGATCCACTCCCCATCCTCTACCCCTACCTGAGCCACACCTACCTAAAAACAAAAAAGCAATTCCCATGAAAGATAACACTGCATCAGCAGTACCACCCCAACTGCAGTCTAACTTAGGCTTGTCAGGTTATATATTGCGGTGTAATAAAATATCTCCAAACTCATAAATAATCACAATCAATTTTCCTAATAGATTTCATGGGTCAGATTTTCACACATACCTCAGTAAAGATGGCTTATCTTTGCTCCATGATGTCAGAGGCCTCAGCTAAAAAGACCTAACCAGTAGGAGGGACTAGAATGGCTCAGTGTTTGAATCAGCCTTCCTCATGTTCATGTCTTATGTCTGGGCTGGTATGATTTGAATGGCTAGAGGCTCTTGGTCTCTTGTTTTCTCTCTCTCTCACAAACACACACACCTCTACCTTTCTTTTCAAGGCTTTTCCAATGACCTCTCCCTGTGGCCTCTCCAACACGTGGCCCCAAGGTAGTCAGCTTCTTAAACCATAACTCAGGATCCAAGAGAGAATGTTCCAACCAACAAAGCAGAAGCTATGTAGCTTTTTATGACCTAGATGTAAAAATCACAGTGCATTACTTCTACCATATTCTGTTCATCAAAACAATCACAGATGCTCTCAGATTCAAGGGGAGGGACCATAGACCCCAATTCTTAATGGAAAAAATGCCAAGGAATTTGTAGCCATGTTTTAAGACTATGACACAAAGCCAATCTATTTCCCTCTTCCCTGATTCCATCCAAGTATGATCTGTCTAGGCTATGGGGAAACTTACTGCTAAAGTTCTTGAGGTATCAGTTATTTCTACCATGGGATCTTTCTACAATTTGCCTTTTTTATCCTCACAATCTAGCATGACCTCCTGGATACAAGTTTGTCACAAAATTTTTCTTCTCCATCCATTTAATTCCCCTCTTCTCCCACTTCTGTCCTCTCTTGACCATGCTTCCTACCCTTTCGTCCTTTTTGGAGACAATTCTTTCCAAAGGAAACTTCTGTATCCTCAAACCTTCTTTTACCAAAAGTTGTTGACAACTTCCCAGTAAAATATTTTGCTCACTTTTTTCCCAGTAGAAGCCATTTCTTATACCTCACTATCCTAACTTGTCAGAAAAGGGATAGACACTCTCCCAGATCCTCACTGCTTCTTAACATTATTTTCTCACTGCCATATAAGTCTCTCTTTGGAGAACTGTTGTTGTTTAATTGCTAAGTCCTCTCTGACTCCTTTGCAACTCCATGAACTGTAGCTCGCCAGGCTCCTCTGTCCAGGGCATTTGCTAGGCAAGAATACTGGAGTGGGTTGTCATTTCCTTCTCCAGGGAATCTTCCTGACTCAGGGATCAAACCTGCATCTCCAGCATTGGCAGACGGGTTCTTTAACGCCAACTAATTTTTGCTAGCCATCCCATTTCTCAGTGTTTTTTTTTCTCCACCAATTTTCTAAGCAGTTTCCTCCACAACTCCCAGTCTTCTTGTCACTCAGTGACCTATCCAATGTCCTGGCCTCACAATTCTGGCTCTCCTCTACTGGGATGGCTTTTACTGCCATTCAACTCCAATAACCACAGCCATTCCTTCCCTTTTTCCTGTTGATGTCCTTCATCTACTCATCTACTCTTGTTTTCTCAGCATTATCAAGCAGTCTCTATACCTTTTCTATCTCTAATCCCTGATTTCTGCTCAGACTACTAACCTTTTTTCCTCAATGGCATCACCAAATCACTTCTTGGGTGATTAGTCATCATAGCTATTTTACAGTTTAATTTCAGTTCAGTTCATTCGCTCAGTCATGTCCGACTCTTTGCGACCCCATGAATCACAGCACACCAGGCCTCCCTGTCCATCACCATCTCCTAGAGTTCACTCAAATTCACGTCCATTGAGTTAGTGATGCCATCCAGCCATCTCATCCTCTGTCATCCCCTTCTCCTCCTGCCCCAAATCCCTCCCAGCATCAGTCTTTTCCAATGAGTCAACTCTTCTCATGAGGTGGCCAAAGTACTGGAGTTTCAGCTTTAGCATCATTCCTTCCAAAGAACACCCAGGGCTGATCTCCTTTAGAATGGACTGGTTGGATCTCCTTGCAGTCCAAGGGACTCTCAAGAGTCTTCTCCAACACCACACTTCAAAAGCATCAATTCTTTGGTGCTCAGCTTTCTTCACAGTCCAACTCTCACATCCATACATGACCACAGGAAAAACCGTAGCCTTGACTAGATGGACCTTTGTTGACAAAGTAATGTCTCTGCTTTCCAATACTCTCAATTAAATACCAATGCTTCTAATCTCTAAATCCAACAGACTGTATATGGCCCTTGCTGTAACAAGGGACACAGTGATTTACCTCCTTCCTGAAACCCTCTTCTGAGTCTGATTTCTTCAGGAGTCTGTCAGGGATTTTCTGACTCCAATTCTTCCCGCTCATTATGCTTCTCTATTGTACTGGTGTTGCTTATGGGTCAGCTCACTCCCACTCCTCCTTTGCTGGCCCTTTTTTGTTCTCTGATGACACATGCTCCCCTAGTGATTACATCTCCTTCCTTGGTTACAGCTATCATTTGCACATGGACAGTTCCCAAACCTCTATCTCTTGCTACAACACTAGAATGGTCTTTGTAATGACATATTGTACCTTTACAACTAGATGTCTTTTAAGTCTCTCCAACTTAGGAAACGTTGAAATCTTTACCACACCTCTCTTCCTACACCACCATTGGAAGATATTACTAAACATAATTCGCAAGTAAAGAAATATGCGTTGGTCAAAGTATGGATTGGCCAAAAGTTTGGAGTTTTCCATAAGATATTATGGGCTTCTCCAGTGGCTCAGTGGTAAAGAATCTGCTTGCCAATGCAGGAAGCTCAGGAGACATGGGTTCAATCCCTAGGTCAGGAAGATCCCCTGGAGGAGGGGCAACCCACTCCAGTATTCTTGCTTGGAAAAATCCCATGGACAGAGCAGCCTGGTGGGCTACAGTCCAGGGGGTTGAAAGAACCAAAGAATTCTTTGAAGAATCGAACATGACTGAGAATGCACACATGCATTAGATGTTATGGAAAAATTCGAATGAACACTTTGGCCAATGCAATAATAATGGTGGTGACTGATCTTGGAAGAAAATAAGCAAATGGGAAATTTTCAGTCTATGTGCTGCTAAGCTAAATTCACCAGTAGGTGGAATTTGTTCAAAGTACAGAATGGATGCTGATCATCATGACCAGTAGCTCTAGGGAGAAGCAATTCTTTTAGCTCTTCTATCTTATTGAAAATGCCTTTCAAGAATGCCTCTCTTTGTTCTTATTTTAAGCTCAGCAGGCAACTTTCTGATACATAATTAGATTAAACAACAAGGCAGATGTCTGTTATTGTGAATGGGATATAGCCGCTGTATACTCATAACATGACATTCTAGTTGGTAAATGATTCTCTTGTCAGTTTGCTTGGTGTGAGTCAGTGCCCCATAGTTGGTGAACTCTAGGTGAACTGTTGAGATCAAGTTTCTAGATCTGCAAAACTGAAGACCAGGCTCTGGACTGTGGTGACTGAAAATAGACTATGAACTTGAAGGTGAAGCACTTTAAGGAGGTCAGCAGACCATTTTTGTAGATATATTTTTAGCTGTACGTACTCGGCTTTATACATCTTCGTCCTACACAGTGGCTAACATGGTACAAAGCATCAAAAAGTTGAATACTTGCTTATTATTTGAACTTCGATATTCAACAGAATGTCCAAAAGAGCAATTATATACATATATATTATATATATATTATATTTGTATATATTTATTTGTATATATTTGTATATATATATATTTGTATATTATATTATATAATTTTTCAGATTCTTTTCTATTATAGGTTATTACAAGACATTGATGCTTACTCCTTGGAAGGAAAGTTATGACCAACCTAGATAGCATATTCAAAAGCAGAGACATTACTTTGCCATCAAAGGTCTGTCTAGTTAAGGCTACGGTTTTTCCAGTAGTCATGTATGGATGTGAGAGTTGGACTATAAAGAAAGCTGAGTGCCTAAGAATTGATGCTTTCGAACTGTGGTGTTGGAGAAGGCTTGTGAGAGTCCCTTGGACAGCAAGGAGATCCAACCAGTCAATCCTAATGGAGATCAGTCCTGGGTGTTCATTGGAAGGACTGATGTTGAAGCTGAAACTCCAATACTTTGGCCACCTGATGCGAAGAGCTGACTCATTGGAAAAGACTCTGATGCTGGGAAAGATTGAGGGCAGGAAGAGAAGGGGAAGACAGAGGATGAAATGGTTGGATGGCATCACTGACTCAACGGACATGAGTTTGGGTAAACTCCGGGAGTTGGTAATGGACAGGGAGGCCTGGCATGTTGCAGTCCATGGGGTCGCAAAGAGTCGGACATGACTGAGCGACTGAAGACATTGAATATAGTTCCTATGCTATAAAGGCAGTCCTTGTTATCTATTTTATATATAATAATGCATATCCATTAATCCCAAACTCCCGGTTTCTCCCTTCTCCCCTTTTCCTCTTTGGTAACCATAAGTGTGTTTTCCCTGTCTGTGAGTCTATTTCTGTTTTGTAAAAAAAGTGCCAGTCCAGGTTCGATGCACAATACTGGATGCTTGGGGCTGGTGCACTGGGAAGACCCAGAGGGATGGTAAGGGGAGGGAGGAGGGAGGAGGGTTCAGGATGGGGAACACATGTATACCTGTGACGGATCCATTTCGATATTTGGCAAAACTAATACAATATTGTAAAGTTTAAAAATAAAATAAAAAAAAAGTTCATTTGTGTCATTTGTCTTAGATTTCACATATAAGAGATATTATATGGTATTTGTATTTCTTTGAAAAGAGCAATTTTAAATGCACTCAATCCCACAGCAAGAATTTCTAAGAGACCTACCCTCAAACTCATGATGTAAATTTCTAGAATCACAAAGCCTCCATGGCATGAAATAAAACAGAAATTTTAATATATCTATTAATAAAAACATAATAATAACAACAAAATAACATGCAGAGTGGCAAAACCTTAGCAGCCTCAAGTATTATAGACCTACAATTTATTAAGTGTGTATTGTAGGCTTTGCATATTTTATTTCACTTAATTCTCCTAAATATCTTAGGAGATACAAATTATTACAGACATTTTATAGTTGACAAAAACTCAACCAAGACAGTTGAAGTAACTTGCCCAAGATACAGAAGTAGTAAATGGCAGAGGTAGCTTCAAACCTAAGGTATTTTGACTGCAAAGCCAATGCTCTTACACACAGTGGACATTTGCTATTTTGTTGTTAACTGCTCAACACCGAGGGAATAGTATTAAGAGTTAAGCTGTCAAAGTTTACAGAGTTTCAATTATACTATCTTTAACTGCAAATAACCATGTCTAGATGTAGGCTAAATTCTGCTTTAGTCTTCTCTTTGGGAATTTCAAATGAAATCTAGAGAAGAAAACAACATTTTACAAAAGAGAATGCATGTAACAAAATGAATAACTAAGATTCTTTGTGTTGATTTAAAATGAGTTTTGAAAAACAATCTCTCATGCCCTATTCCATAACTCCATGCCACCTTTTTTTGTAGAGTAGTGTCATTTTTTAACTTTTTTGACCAGGTCCTCGGTAAGAAATTAAATGTCCAGTGTGACCTGGGATACAAGTACATGTTGCATATGTGAGCATGTGCGTGTGTGTGTCTGAAATTGAAATCACAAAGCCTTACTCACTTCCTATAGATCTATTAGGTGAAAGAGTACCTATCATAACCCACTATACTCATTTTTGACCCATCACTGGGTCAAGATCCACAGTTTGGAGAGCCCTGGGAGGTGGGAAGAATATGTTAATAGGAGTGAGAAGCCTGAGTTTTTGCAAGTTCCACCTCTAACCATGAAAATTTTACTCTCAGGCGGTGACCGGGTGGGATCATTCCCAAAAAACTCCTGTTTCAATCTATCATTAAGGGGTCTCCACCTTCACACAGGTGATCTCCCCTCATCCGGCAAGCAGGAAAGGCATTTTCCCTCTCAGTGAAGTACTGACTGCTCCACATGCCTCCCACCTCCCCACCCCCACCCCTCCTTACCCATGTCCATCTCTAAGGGACTTCACTGCTGTCAGCTGCTCAGCCCAGGGGCCTGACTCCATCCACAGCTGTCATTTGGATCATCAGTCCTAGAAACCAGGCTGGCTGGGGATGTTAGTCCCCATGGTCTACCCCAAAGCCACATAACCTTGCAGGGTTAAAGCAAGTAAGCACAGTATTAATATTTACATGAATTTCTAGTGACATATGTTGTCTTAAATGGCCCATCCATCAGACTTCTAAACCACAACAGATCTACTTTGAATTTAGGACATGATTTTTACATTTAGAAACAGAAACTGGGACCATATTTGGGGCAAAATTTTAAACCTCCTGAAAAGAAAATATAAACTTTCCAGTTCATCAAAGAGAGAAATTAAACACAGTATATTTACTTGTGGAGAGATAAGGTTCTCTGACTGCAATCCCGAAGTGTTTTTGAAAATCGCAGGGTGCCCAGAGCTTTATGGCAAATTCTTCCTAAATCAGAAAGATAATTATCTGTATAATTTTTATCTATGCACTAAACAAAATGCACAAACATATGTACACAGCCACAAAACTTTACCAAAGCTGATGTTAATAAGTGAGGATTTCTGAGTGGTGAAGTCTAGACAGTAGACTTCCAATAAGGAGTAGACAGCCAATTAAGGAGTTAAAACTGAGTGACAATATCGTAGGGGCTGCAAGAGATCTGCATTTTTCTATCCACAGGATTTTGTGATAGGGGACTTGTCTCAGCAGACAACCAAAAAAATCCAATGAGGAACCAATTGTGTACTTACCTTCTCCACTAAAGAAAATAAAAGTAATGCTTTAAGCACGTGTCCATTCCACGTACAGCTTTTCACTGCATAGCTACACACACACACACACACACACACTCTTGGAAGAAGCAGGCAGTGTAGGCTAATAGATAAATAGAAACCACAAAGGATTATTAGAATGACTACCTCCATGGATTAAAAATTACAGGAGGCATTACATTAGATTACAGCTGACATTTTAAACACAGAACACTAGTATGAGAAATATGATTAAGATAGTATTTCATATTTTCTTCAAAGAATTAAGTCAAGTTCCTGTTAATAATTAAATAATAAATAATGATGATCTTATCAATTATCTTGTACCAGCATTCTTTTTTTAACACTTCACTTTTTACAGTCCAGGCTGCATGTTAAGAGATGCCTATACTAATTCAACACATCCTATAGTATTTGCCAGCCAACGCAGTGGGCTTCCCTGGTGGCTCACCAGTTAAGAATTCACCTGCAATGCAGGAGCTGCAGGAGACACGGGTTCAATCCCTGGATAGGGAAGATCCCCTGGAGAAGGGCAAGGCAACCAACTCTAGTATTCTTGCCTGGAGAATCCCATGGACAGAGGAGCCTGGCGGGCTACAGTCTAAAGGGTCACACAGAATGAGACATGACTAAAGTGACTTAGTATGCGCACATGTAACAGTACAGGTCAAAATTTGAGAAAAGTTGCAAGTATTAATACTATAATAACATAGAAGCCATCAGACCACATTTCATAGTTTTATTGAGACTTTTTCGGTTTTCATTGTCTATGGTAGGTATAATTCTAATGACCACGATTATACCAAAGCTCTGCTATTATTATCAACAGCAGATACAAAGTTGGCTGCCATGCTGTGAACACACACACACACACTCCAAGTTGTACACTCCTGCATGCAAACTTATAGGAAATGTACATTCCTTGTAAAACACAATTATGCACAATTAGTCTGGAATCTGTTAAGCTACCATTGATATAGATAAACCTGAGAAAGCACAAAATGTCAAGTAACACTGTTTCCATACCAGTCATTCAATGGCACTATTCATCACAAAGAAATCTAGTTCAATTACCTATATTAAAATCACAGATATTATAAAAATAAACATTTTTGCAAAAGCACTAACACATACTAGAGTTCAAATTCACAATTTTTGATATGTAATATATATTCCCCTTCATGTTAATTTGTAATGATGTGTATAATATAATGTACAACAGAATTAAAAAAAAAAACTGTAACAGGATTCAGCAGCCAAATAATATATAGATATTATTGTAAAACTTGTAATTAAAGTTATCAAATGAACAGAAAAAACATTAAAATTACTAGCAATGTTGAACCTGCTGGTAGTGTGTTACTTAGAAACTTCATCTCTAAGAAATTAAGATTATGCTATTTCACCTTAAGAAGAAACACAACATAAAAACTGAAGCAGAATTGAGCAGAGTAATTGATTACACCAGCTGTCTCTTTCTCTGTCCATCTCCCTTAAGTATTTCCTTAAATGCTAATATTGTATCTATAATGCCCATCTCACCAGACTTCTAAAACATAAGTGATGTCGATTGAGTTTAGGACAAACCTTTTGCAACTAGAAATGGGAAGCTCTGACTGTATTTGTGGATACAATTCCAAACATATTGAAAAGACAATATAAATACTTCTATAATAGTATATAAAATGTAGACAATACAGACTCAGTTTGGCTAAGATATTCTGTATTTACTATTGATCCTAATGAAAGTTTGACACCAAACTGTGTCTATGTAGGAAGAACCCTAAATAAAAAGATAAATGTGCAAAAGCATTTCTAGAGAAAATGAATCACTTGTATCACAAAACAGATTTTCATATTTTAGATAAAAAAATCTGAAAACTTAAAACATTTCAAGATACTGATATTTGAAAAGCATCATAATATACAGTCACTCATTTTTATGCAGAATACATTATGTAAAATACACCAATGTGACATACTAATATTATACATTGTAATAAATATAATTTACATCAGTATGTTGGAACTTTCAAGAAAGTTTTTCAATCTGTACAATGGAAGGACTGTGAGCTTCATCAATAAATACTATTATGATAGTTACAATTTGACCAGCAAAGTTAAAGCTTTACTATATCTCTAACTAGTTACACACCTTTATTGTCATGAGTCCAATTCCAGCTGCTGTAAGCACTGACATCTCTGATATCCACAGGCAGTATAGTGCACTGCCCTGAGACAGAAAACTTAAAGGTCATATCCATTTCACAATTGGTGAACTTTGTACGAGTTTTTTTAGCCAAGGACTGGCATTCAGCAGTCCTGGAAAATACTGTAGCAGATTTCATGCACCTCTGGCTGCCGATAGTTCTCTACTATATCCCCTAAGGCCCCAACAGATGGATATCATCCAGCCCTTTTAATCCACGGAGAGGGGTCTTGACAGGGTCAAGAAGTCCCACAGCTGGCCAGTGGGCAATATCGCCATTTTAACTCCAAATTCTACTCTCATGCCATATCTCTCCTGGGTCTGTGTGTTTAGCATTTCAATCCAAACACACACACTGATGTTCAATGGGTCAAAGTTGCCGACTGATGAGCCATAAAACACTTTGGCATTCAGTTTTGTAGTGTGAAGTTTAGTTAATTGCTACATTCCTTAATTTTAGCTTTTCTTTTTATCAAAATGCCAGCAGATTTCTGCCTTTACTGGTAAAATACCCAATCTTTATCATAAGTCATGAATCAGACCTTCAGCCAATAGGTCACTGCTTTATCTTGACCCTCGGTATGTTTTCATCATTAGCAGACTCATCCCAGAGACCACTTCGTGCCTGGAAGGGGTTAGAGAGATCATTCTTGTCACTATTAGGCAGGCAACTGCATGTCATCATTGTCCACTACGTGATGTATGACGTTAAGAAAGAAACTCTGTGGAAATAGCATGTCAAGGAGTAAAAGGGCATTTCTCATCCCTGTTTACCTCCACACTGGAGCCACCCTCCAAAAGAAAGTTCCCTGGAAGCTGAATCAATGTACCTAACATATACTGTAAACCAGGCTGGGCATCTTCAGACCGAAAAGGAAGAACACTACAGTAAATAAAGGTGAAGGAATATTATAGAAATGTGTATCATGAGCCTTCAAGTTCAAGGATGGTACAGGCTTTGATATTTCCACTCTGGCCAATTTAGTGGTATTAATCATGTCTCACTGCACATGATATTTGACAGGGGTAACACATTCATGACATAGCTTAGTCTTTTTCTTTTAGGATTTCACAACAGACAACACTGCAGGATCCTAATCAAATGAGAACCTAGTTAACACTTCTCTTTCCTCAAAATGAGGTGTAGGTAGGACATCTGAAAGGTTTCCACTTGATTTGGTTTCTATAATCCTGTGTCTTAACACTGAACATGGGAAAAAGTCGCACTCTTTAGGGTGGTTAAACACAGCTTTTCAGCTTTTATTCATTGGTCTTAGTAGTCAGAGAAAGTCTAAGAAACTGAAGGGCTCACAAATCTGAAATCCATCCAGACGCTGCAAGAACTGAAGCCCAGCTCTGACTTTCTTATCGCCAGGTCCCACAGGGCACTAAGGTTCTTACCTTGGACGCAGCCCCAAATTGCTCTACATATAAAGCACTTTCAAACAAGCTTCCCCACCATCAGTTGCAGACTCTGATGCTGGTTTGTTGGCGTGTCTTCACCATGAGAAATTCCTTTGATATCAGATTGATTTATTTGGTGTTGTAAGTGATCACCTCACTCATTATTCTACATATATCAAATTTGACCGTTTTGATATATGTAGAATAATATATATCTAATATATAACCTATACCAAATTTGGCTGTTTCAAGGGCTAGAAATGCAGCAATTCAGTATTCACTAAAAATCATTATGAAAGTTATTGAAGTATTTTATAGATTTGTCATTACTGCCTGACAGAGGTAAAATATAAAACACTGTCCAGTAGTATTCGCTTAAACTATTATTAGTTTGATTAGTAGTTTCTACACCTCACTTTGTAGTGCTGTGGTACTTCAAGTATTTAAATTTAATTCTTCATATTTCCCTTTCCCATATGTTTGGAGTTTTCCCTTCAAAAATGAGGATGTAAGACCCAGCAAAGCATTATAGCACCTCATTCTACCAACACAACACATGCAAATTCTGCCTTCTTGTTACACTGCATTCCATGTTTTCCACCATTTGGAAGAAGTCAAAAAAGAGAGAGAGAGCTTTTACACCATAATTAATTTAAACTAAAACCCTTATTCTAAAAATGTCATCTCCCCCATCTTGGTCCCTCATACATTTGAGAATATGCTTGCAGGCTATGCATTATGGATGACTGTCAACCACTCTCCCTCCTGCCGACGTCCCTCAACTTGCTAATAGCTATTCAACTTTGATCTGTAATTTCTCTGTGATTTTTAACATTGTTTTTACAGATGGAAGTGAGCATTTGTACTGGAACACAAACATAATCCTTGGGCACTGCAGAGCAGTGGTGCAAGTAAAAGCTCTCTGTCACAGGAACTCTAACAGAGTTTGTGGTGTTTACAAGGAAAGTACATGCACTTAGATTATTTTGAAGGCATTTTACCTGTAAGATAATATACAGATGATTCCATCCACAAACATTTAGCACCCAACACAGAGTAAGCAGTTTTCTAGAAACAATTGTGAGATAATCCCTTTGGAGACTTGTAAATTCATTGACTTGATTTTTCTATTCAATTCTCCAGAAAAATTCAGCCAGCTACCACCTATGCGTATAGGATCAAAAAAAGACACCCAGCAGCAATCTGTTCATCTGCTTCTGAATGGACTGACTTTAGTATTTTGGTGTATGTCTCTAATCTAAGAATGTAAAGTTTCAATTTGTTCCTACCTCAGATTATTAAAGACAATAAACACTAGACAAATCACAAACTCAGGTTTCAGGTGGTCAGTTTTCTTGGAGAAAATATTAATATCCAAATAGCTTCAGTACTCATGTACACTTTAAAGAGAAGAGTTTGCAAATTTTAAAGGCAGAAGAGAAAGTAAATATTTAAGGAGGGCAGTATAATTTTATGTTACATACTTCTGGTTAGAGAGAAGGAAGCCCTGGAGCGAAGGAAGTTAGACCAGAAGTCTAACTTCTGGTTAGAAAGCAAATCCGAACAAGCTAAGTGTGGGTGTAGGCATTTCCACTTCTATTTTATTTGTAAATTCACTGCTTTCTTGGCTTGAATTTTCTCTAAACTTACTAGAAACTGAAAGGGGAAAAAAGCGCTTGGCTCTATGGAGCATCCTACCATGTTACAAAGTGGGTGTTTGGGGATTCCTGCATCTTCACAAGCTTGTATCTCCATTCTGCTTGAACTCTGATAAAATATTGAGTGTCATGTCTTCACTCTTGGACTGCAAGTTTGCCTCACTTCTTCTGGAAGCCTTCCTGGTGGCTCGGGAGAGTCTCCTTCTGAAAGTATCTCCTGCCAAGAAATAGAGAATGGGGTCCACACAACTGTTGAGACTTGCTAGACCTCTTGTCACCTGATAAGTGGCATACACCCTATCATTGAAAGCACACATTTCTGGGGTCTGAAAATCCAGCCGGGCCCTCAAATTCATTGTTTTCATCACGTGGAAAGGGATGTAAGACACAGCAAAAACAGTCAGTACAATAATCACCAGGTAAATGGATTTCCTCCTCAGAGGCGAATTGTCCAGGTCTTTGTAAATCAGAGCTCTCACAATTAATCCGTAACAGCCCAAAATCAGCACCAAAGGGACACAGAACATGGCCACGGTCGTGCACATACTATAGATGAAATAACTTCGCAGGTACTCGTCTGAGGTGGTGTCATAGCAGGTGATGGTTTTGTTTTTCCGGATCCCGGTGCCAGAGTAGAAGAGGATGGGGGAGATGCCCACCACCACGATGAGCCACACCAGCACGCTAATATAGACCGCGTTCTTCTTCTTGAGCCTACCCAGGGACTTGAGCGGGTACACCACGCCGCTGTACCGGTGCGCGCTAATGCAGGTCAAGAATAAGATGCTGCCATAGAGGTTCACGTGGAAGATGAACCTCTGCAGCTTGCACATGGCATCCCCGAAGATCCAGTCGGTCTTATTGAAGTAGTAGAAGATGAGCGCCGGCAGAGTCAGCACGTACAAGAAGTCGGCCAGGGCCAAGTTGAACATGTACACGGAGATGCCGCTCCACGGCTTCATGTGGAAGACGAACATCCAGATGGCCACGCTGTTGCCCAGGAAGCCGATAATGAACACCAAGATGTAGACAGCTGGCAGGTAGTAGAACTGGAAGCCTGTCTTGGTCAGCGCGCATTTGAACGGGCTGGCGACGGCGGCGGTGGAAGTCACTGTGCTGTTTCCCCAGGGCGAACCAGGGTCGGCAAGGAAGGCAGTGTCCGTCCCGTTGGGGACCGCCGGCCACAGCACCTCGGTCATTCTCTCCTCCCCGACTTAGGCGGCAGCTCCAAGGGACAAGCGGCGGCAGGAGGGCGGCGGCGGCGGCGAGGGGCGCAGCGAGCATCGGAAAGGCTGGCGAGCAGACGCGAGCGGGAGCCGGGGATCCCTGCGGGAGGGGGCGCGCGGGGGCTCGCCCACGCCAGCTCCGGCCCCGCGTTCGCCGTGGGCCATGAAATCCGCCCTGAGCGGCGACCGAACCCGGCTGGCCGGTGGACCAGCAACTTCCCCGTCCGGCCGGCAACGCCGAGGTTACACAACGGGGCGCTCAGGACACCCGAGTAGACAACTTTCCGACTGCGCTTTCCCTAGGGACCGAGGGTTCGCGCTGGAGAGCGCGCCGGGGGCCTCAGTGAGGTTGAGCCAAATTCGCTGCGCTGCGCTCCGGCGTGGGGAGGGCGCGCCCCAGCCTCCTTCCCCCGAAGATCAACTTCGTTTGGGCATCTTCCTTCTCCCTACCTTGCAAGCCAGCAGCTCGGGTCTAGGGCCCGCGCCCCGCTGCCCTCAGCTTCTGGGGGCCATCGGAGCGCGCGTGGCCGCAGACTCGTGCGCTTCTGGATCGCGTCCGGCTCGCAGTCTGGGTGATCTCGCAGGCTTTTCTAGAGACCTGCTCCGTTTGGAGTGCAGCGGCCGGAGGGCGAGCCAGGCTCCCTGCGAGGGTGGGCGGAGTTTGGGCGCCGGGCGAGTCCGCGCGCAGCTGGGAGGAGAGGGGCGTGCCTCCGTGAAGCCCGCCCGGCTGCCTGCCCGCGCTCTCCAGGGTGTTCGCTCCGGGCCGGAGACGTCTTCGGGGAGAACTGGTCTTCGCCGTGTGCCGGCGCGTTCAGCTTCTGTCCCGGAGCCACTGCCGGAGTCGGCGGAGGACGCGGGGCGCACTCGGTCAGGGTCAGGGCTAGGGCTGGCTGCCGAGAAGCGATTGGCCCGCCAGCGTTCCTCCGCTCTTCCGCCGGCTATCTTCGGCAAAGTGAAGTTGCTGACACACAGGAAACCCCTCTGACCGCTCAGAGCCTTCTGCCTAACACCCTGGAGCCGACCGAAGGAGACTGAAGTCTCCAGGGCCTTCAAGAACCACGCCAGGTGTTTGCATGTTTCAGGCAGCCTGCAGTCCCCAGCGGGGAACGCCCTGGCATTGCAGCGCTCCGCGCTTTAATGAGACCGGATTCCTGGCGCTTGCAGAAACCTGCTACTCGCAGAAAGATTTCAAAGGCGGGAGGGAGGGTGTGGAGGGAGATGGGGAGCATCTCTTTCTGTCCTTCAAGTCTCCCTTTCCCTTTTTATTTTCGTATTGTTTTTCTTAATTAAGGAAATGCTAATGAATCGACGTCATTGTTAACATCAGCGTGAACATTTCTAAAAGGGCTTTGTAAAAATATTATTAGTTGAACCTTGACGTTGCTTCAGCACAATTTAACTTGTTACCTACCACCTACCTGCCGACTACGCAGGGTCCCCAAATCTTCCTGTTCAGTACGTTTAATTAAAGAACAAAGGCTGCAATAAAGAATAATTAAAAACATATAGTTCGGGAAATAACGACTATTAAATACAACCTTACATAGATACATGTGAAGACATATGGGCTTCCCTGGTGGCTCAGGTGGTAAAGAATCTGCCTGCAATGCGGAAGACCATGGTTTGATCCCTGGGTCAGAAGATCACCTGGATAAGTGAACGGTGACCCACTCCAGTATTCTTGCGGGTAGAATTACGTAGACAGAGGAGCCTGATGGGCTGCATACAATCCATGGGGTCGCAAAAAGTTAGACAAGACTGAGTGACTAACACACACACACACACACGCACAAAGACAATTTTAACTCCAAAGTGATTAAGGTGTGGTTGGGGGTTTTATTACCAGTCCTGTTTCTTTAGGTTAAAGCGATTAGTCATAAGTATCTCTGGTAAGTACTCTAAAATACTAGTTGAGGCTTCCTTAAATACACTTAGTCAAAAACTGGTTTTCCTGGCTTCAATGTATCAAATTTTATAGCAGTGTACTTCAGAATTGTAACTAAATGTGATTGGAAAATAAATAAATTACTAATTATTAAGGGACTTATGGGCCTTCCCTGGTGCCTCGATAAACAATCTGCCTGCAATATGGGAGACCTGGGTTCGATCCCTGGGTTGTGAATATCCCCTGGAGGAAGGCATGGCAACCCACTCCAGTATTTTTGCCTGAAGAATCCCAATGGACAGAGGAGTCTGGCGGGCTACATTCCATATGGTTGCAGAGTCAGACATGACTGAGCAACTAAGCACAGGACAGCACAGCAGGAGGACATATTTGGGCTTCCCACGTGGCTCTAGTGGTAAAGAACCTGCCCATCAATGCAGGAGACGTGAGTTCTGGGTTTGATCCTTGGGTGGAGAAGATCCCCTAGAGGAGGGCATGGTAACCCACACCAGTATTCTTGCCTAGAGAATCCCATGGACAGAGGAGCCGGGCTGGATACAGTCCATAGGGTCACATGGAGTCAGCCATGACTGAAGTGACTCAGCGCTCATGCATGCAAGGGACATATCTAAATGGGCCCACACAGGGATGGAACCTAGCAATCTTTGACAATTTGCTAATTAACAATATGCTTTATCAGAAATAGTCTTTTTCTTCAAAGGCTTCTCTCTTTGAAGAAAAAATCATCCAAAAAGAAAATATCTGTAAAATACATACCATAAAGATTTCTTTCTGGTCCCAGATGTTGCAGGATAATGTACTCCTAAAAAAATACTCCTGGCTTTGGTATCACATAGGGAAATTCCCAACAAGGACCAGACAGTCCTTTTGAGGGACACATGTAGAAAAGACCATAAACAAACACATGGCATTGTGAACAACTTATTGTTTTGAGTTGTGGTCAATAAAACAGCATGAAAACAAATGATACAACTAAAGTCAGTAACCCAAGGGCACAGATGATGCCTCTTGATGAAAGTGAAAGAGGAGAGTGAAAAAGTTGGCTTAAAGCTCACCATTCAGAAAACGAAGATCATGGCATCTGGTCCCATCACTTCATGGCAAATAGATGGGGAGACAGTGTCAGACTTTATTTTGGGGGGCTCCAAAATCACTGCAGATGGTGATTGCAGCCATGAAATTAAAAGACGCTTACTCCTTAGAAGGAAAGTTATGACCAACCTAGATAGCATATTCAAAAGCAGAGACATTACTTTGCCAACAAAGGTCCATCTAGTCAAGCTATAGTTTTTCCAGTGGTCATGACTGGATATGAAAGTTGGACTGTGAAAAAAGCTGAGCGCTGAAGAATTGATGCATTTGAGCTGTGGTGTTGGAGAAGACTCTTGAGAGTCCATTGGACTGCAAGGAGATGCAATCAGTCCGTTCTAAAGGAGATCAGTCCTGGGTGTTCATTGGAAGGAATGATGCTAAAGCTGAAACTCCAGTACTTTGGCCACCTCATGTGAAGAGTTGACTCATTGGAAAAGACTCTGATGCTGGGAGGGATTGGGGGCAGGAGGAGAAGGGGACGACAGAGGATGAGATGGCTGGATGGCATCACCGACTCGACGGACATGAGTTTGAGTGAACTCTGGGAGTTGGTGATGGACAGGGAGGCCTGGCGTGCTGCGATTCATGGGGTCGCAAAGAGTCCGACACGACTGAGCGACTGAAACGAACTGAACTGACACAATATCCTTTCTGTGTTGGTGCTTGTATTTAAGACTGTAAATCTCATCAGCTTTTGCACAGTTAATGTCTCTATTAGACTCTTTAGAAAAGTATCTTTTATGGTTAATAAAATGTAAAGACTGCACCTGCTATTATGCTAGCTTTCATTCTTACATATTTTCACAGGGAACCTGTTTTAATGAATTTATGTTGAGAAGTTTTAAATCAAATTCTATGTCAGGATTTTACATTAATGTCCAATAGGTGGTTAGATTTGTTCAATGTTAAAATAGGTATTCTAGTAACCTCCTCATCAGTTAAATTACTAATTTAAAGTATAACATGTTTTTTATTAAGAGAAACTAACTTATAGAGAAGTTTGGCTGAGAATAGACAACTGTTAAGGCCTTTTGTTGTACAGAATGCTGTGCTTTAATAAATAATGATGTTGTAATAGAAAAAAAAAACAAAAAAGAAAACAAGTCTGAATTGAAATGAATGCTATAGGCCTCAGTTTTCTCATCTGTGAAATAAGGGAGTTGACTTTGATTTTTTTTTCCATTCATATATGATTCTAGAATTATGAGCCTTAACATCAGACATTTTTGTATTGTTTTATTAGGATAATACTAACTAGGATGGATTTTCTATTCAGAGAGAGGGAAGCAGAGGAAAGCATTAACAGTTCCACTGGTATTTAATAGGTCCTAACTCCTGGCTCTTGAGCATTTTTTATTTGCAACAAAAGCAATATATAACCCCATTCAGAAGCCTGTTGCAAAGCATTAATTCATAATGTGAATGTTTGGAAATGTACACTTAAATCTAAGTAACATTATGTACTCTCAGAAAACTTGACACTTGATTAGGAATTTGGAGAAGATAGTTGTCCTAAATGCACCACAGGCTTTTTACAATAATGTAACAAGGTTAAATTTGTAAACACGGCTTTTGTATTCCACATATTTCACTACAGATTTATGATATATTTAAGTTATATTTTTAATCAAAATTGTGTCTTTGAGGAATAATATATGTATTCAGCTATGATAACTTTCTATTTGTAATACATTGGACTATATTTAATAAATAAAACATAAAATACCATCTAAAACTCAATAACATGTCAGCATTTACTGATGCTTAAATATCAATTATAAATGCCTTAAAAGTATGAAAAGACTATTTCATATCTTTAAGTGATTATCTCAAATATTTTGTATTAATTTTTTATTTGATTAATAATGCAAGTGCCTGACTTTAGGAGATTAACGATTTAGTTGGAAATGCAAAGAACATACTGAGATGACCATAATAACATATAACAATAGCAATAATAAATAACTCTTTCCTGTATCCTCAGCACTATGCACACTGCTGAGTCCTTTAATCCTTAACATGTTAGTTGCTCAGTCATGTCTGACTCTGTGCAACCCCATGGACTGTAGCCTGCCAGGCTCCTCTGTCCGTGGGATTTTCCAGACAAGAATACTGGAGTGACTGCCATTCCCTTCTCCAGGGGATCTTCTCGACCCAGGGATTGAACCCAGGTCTCCTGCATTGCAGGTGGACTCTTTACCATCTGAGCCACCATCAATACAGTCCTTAATATATCCTATGGTAAATGATAATCGTATCCTTATTTATGAGTTGTGAAACGAAGGCACAGAGAAGTTAAGTAACTCATTCATAGTCACACAGTAGAAACTGAGATTTAAACTTAAGCCATATCCCTAAAGCTCATACATATAACCACTATTCTATGATAAAATACACATTCATACAGGGCAATGATAGGAAAATTAACTGTTAGTGGCCACTACTAAAAAAGATTGAGTACAGAAATGTTTTTCCCAGAAGTCTTCTATCAAAGAGAGAACATTTTTAGCCAGATCTTGAAGATACTGATAGTCAAAAGAGTATTTCAGAAGCTTCCCAAATGTTCTGCTCTACTCAAGCTTTTTAAAAATAGCCAACAATTTATATATAATTTGCAAAGGACAGACAATTTTAGGGAAGTCAGATCTGTTCAGTTTCAGATTCATAAACAAAAAGGCTACCCTTCTTGCCTTTACAAAAATTCTAGTAACTATCTTCAGGAAGGCTCTTCTTTCTCCTTTTTTTTTTAAAAATTTGGTTGCATGACATAGCATGTAGGATCTTAAATCCCCAACTAGGAATTGAATTCAGGCTGGTGAAAGTGCAGAGTCCTAATCACTGGACAACCAAGGAATTCTCTCGCTTTTTATAAAAGTCACAAAAAAGTCAACAATTATTGAGGTTGAAAAGATTACTGAAAAAATTTGAATCAAGAGCTATAAGCGAACTTCTGAGAAACATAAAATGTAAAGGATGGCAGTGTGAGAGAAGGGAGAGCCAATGTGTGGGCCAACTGTTAGGATTTTGCAGGTGAGAGAGAATGAGACCAGGATTTGGGAGATAATGGGATCCTTTGAGAAAACCTTCCAAGTATAATAACTAAGATGTGATAACTTCTGAGATACAAGTTAAGAAAGTGAGGTGACTCTTGTTTTCCCTAAAAAGAATACAGGAGAAAGAAAGCAACAAGATGCCCAAGGAATTCACAGCTGATGTCCTCCAGTGAAGTAGAGAGGTGAGAGGGCTAAGGTGGAGCACAAGCGGAAAAAGCACGCAGAGAAAGGGTAAAAGGTGGTCCCGGTACAGCAGGGGCCCAGCTGCTTCAAAAATGATACACTTGTCATGGATCCAATCAGTAGGCTTCTGAAATTGATTTCATTAAGAATCACATCAGGGGTAAGGACAAAGAATAGGAGACAGCCTGGTTGCTCCAGGGTTAGATAAATAAAAGGAGAGGAGAGTGAGGGACCAGGCAGAGGAAAGGGAGAGGGGAAGGAAGAGAGAGGAAGGAGAGGGAAGTGCAGGAGGGGAAACACCAGGTGTGTGGGGGAGAAAAGAAAGCAAGTTGCTTGCACGGAACTGGGAATGGACCTTTGGAAATCTCACTGAGCATTGCCTTCCAATTATTTAGGGGTGGCAATGGGGGGAGGGGTTTGGAAGGTAGTGACATGACACATGGCCCGGCCTATGGGGTCCTAGAGTAATGTGCCTACTGAGTATCTGCCCCGTGGGAGATGATAACAAGCTAGGTCTTCCTTTCTTTCTTTTTCCTTCCCCCTGGTTCAATGAAGACTCTTTTTTTTTTTTCTTAATTGAAGTATAGTTGATTTACAATGTTGATTTAATGTTGTTGTATTGGTTTCAGGTATACAGAAAAATGATTCAGTTGTACATACATATGTGTATGTATATATATGAAGATATAACTGAATCATATATATATAGTCTACATTTTCCCCCTGTGCCCCATCTTATAAGGACCAGTAAAATCCCAGGCTGCCTAAATCTTTTCATTCTTTGCAAAATTTCTTGCTCCCAGAAGTTAAGATTACTCAAGGAAACTGCTTCTTTTCAGTCCCCTTTTTTAGTATTTACTTTCCTTATTCCAATCTACATGAAGCCCTAGTCCCTAGTCTTGGGCACTTTACAATATTTTTAAAGAATTTTTTATTAAATCCAGAATAAAAGATGCCAGGCCTGGCTTGTCATCTTCCTCTAATCTTTGTTATCTGATAAATATTCCCTTTGCTCTCTACGTATATGTGTGTTTGTCTCTTAGTTGAGTCCAACTCTTTGTGACTCCATGGACCGTAGCCCACCAGGCTCCATGGGATTCTCCAGGCAAGAATACTAGAGAGGATTGCCATTCTCTTCTCCACTCTTTGTATGTGACCTCTCTGGTTTCACAAAGGCATGTCTCACAAGATTTACTGATAACAGATTGGAAATGTTATATTACTATGCCGGTTTTGCTACAATTTCTTTATACCCTTAATTGTTTCAGGACACAGGGAAGTAAATGTTTATAGAGCCTGTTGGTGCAGAAATATCTTTAGAGCCAGTTGCCCATATCTAATATCTTATACCATAATCATGGACCCATGGAGGGTTTCCATTGTAGCACAAAAGATAAGAATACGACATTATTTGAGCATTACTTGTCATCATTATTGTATCTACCATAACTAAATTGTTGACTTCTGGTACATCCATGTTTTGAATACATAAGCTAAATCCCACATAGGTAAGTGAAAACCATGTGTGAAAATTAAGAAATACTTGTTTTCCTCAGGTTAAGTCACATGTTCTATCTTTTCATTCCTGGGATGTTGATCTCAATCATGTACTGAGTGTTCCACATTTTTCTTTTTCTTTTCTGTTCTTAAAAATTTTTTTTTATTGAAGTATAGTTGATTTACAATGTTGTGGTTAATTTCTACTGTACTGCAAAGTGATTCATATATATATATATATATATATATATTTTATACACACACACACCACACACACGTGTGTGGTATGTGTGGTGTGTGTGCTGTGCTTAGCCTCTCAGTCATGTCTGACTCTTTGCAACCCCATGAACTGTAGCACACCAGGTTTCCCTGTCCATGGGGATTCTCCAGGCAAGAATACTGGACTGGGTTGCCATGCCCTCCTCCAGAGGATCTTCCCAACCCAGGGATCATACTCAGCTCTCCTGCATTGCAGGCAGGTCTTTACTGTCTGAGCCACCAGGGAAGCCCATGTGTGTGTGTGTGTATGTGTGTACTTTAGATGTTATTTTCATATGGTTTATCATAGGATACTGAATATAGTTCTATGTGCCATACAGTGCTATACACATTTTTTAAGATTAAACTTAAAGGCAGTTGTCATTCACATTTCCTACTTTGGAATTTGGCTTGCTGAAAAGTTGGTAGGTTTTCACCGGTGGCACTCAGATTGTGAGCCAGTTTTAAGCAGATGAGCATTGTGTCCATTTTTTTATAATCTTTTAATTTAGATTCTGGAGAAAGGCTGGCAGGATGGGCTCACCCAGCAGAGTCTCCTTACAATAAGCCAAAGTATGGATACTCTGCTAGAAAGATAACTGGGTGGCCAAAAAAGCACTTAATATGTCAACATACCAAGATGAAATAGATCTAGGCTTTGTCTATAAAAACAAAGTTGTTTAGTCATTAAGTTAGTCCAACCTTTTGTGACCCCATGGACTGTAGACAACCAGAATCCTCTGTCCATGGAATTTCTCAGATAAGAATACTGGAGTGGGTTGCCATTTCCTTGGGGTCCTGACCCAAGGATCAAACCCACATCTCCCTCATTGGCAGATGAGTTCTCTACCACTCAGCCACCAGGGAAGTCCATAAAAACAATAAAGTAAAATAAAATTCAATATTGAATTTATTATAGTTGACAGAGAACCCATATAGTCTAGGTAATGCTTCAGGTAGAAAAATAATCAGTTATTCCTTGAGAAATTCTTATGTTTTCAATGATAGGGTTTAGCAGAATCTCAAGTTAGTTCAGATTTTCATCTTTTAACTTCAACTCTAGACACCTGATACTGCAGCTAAATATTTACCTTAGAGACTACTGTAGTATAATAACCACATAAGTAAAATACTATCTTAGCTCACCAGCAACATCTACTTTGAGTCTCTTAGTACAGTTTCTCCAACTTGACTATACATATAGATCATTTGGGGGATCTTGCCAAAATGTAGTTGTAGGTATGGGGTGGAGCCCCCCAATTTTTTTTTTTTTTTAACAAGTTCCCTTTGATGTCCAAGCTCCTTATCCAACCAGTACACTCTGAGTAGCAAGATTTTACATGATCCTGCCTGGACATTGCTTTTCTATGCCAATTTAAAAATGCTATAGCTGCTTCTGCCTAGTGACTAAAATACATTAAAGGCTTAGCAATCTTGAACTCTGGTATGCATGTACCATTTGGAATGCCTTTTATGGCATTTTTGGAATGCTATGTACCTCACAATACATGGTTTAAGAGAAGAAGACAGAACTGGGTTCAAAGATCAATTAAGGCTACTTAACAGCTCTGCAGCTAGGCACATTGCCAAACCTGTGCCGTTTCCATGTTCTTAACAAATAACTCCTATGTCACAAGATAGGTGTAAGAATGTGATTGTGTATATGAAGTGTTTAGGACTATGCCTGATACCTAGTAAGTGCATTATAAATGGTAACTATTATTATTATCACTATTATATATAATAATATCATTTTTACCTTAATGGATATAACTCCCTAAGCGGACATTTGGGTGTAAGAAGAAAACTAACTTGGACAAATAAAGCAACTTTGTTACTGAAAGGTGTGGGGTCTGGCTGCTTGCCACTCAAAAGGGAATAAACAGGCCAGATTGGTGGAAAGGAAAGTTTGCTTTATTTCAGATGTGATAACTGAGGGGGAGGGCTGAAGTCTGTCCAAAGGCCAACTCCACCCTCTGACAAGCTGGAGGCAGAGCTTTCACAGCCTGAGGCAGGGGGCTCCATGCAGAAACATCACAGGGAGCTCTGATCGTCATTTTCAAATTGGTCATCAGTGGTTTTGTCATCTTGTTTGTTTTCAGTGCAATCTTCAGTTCCAGGGTCAGATTGTTTCCATTTTTTTGAGGCCAGTTCTCAGAATTGTGGCAGCTTGTGTCACAGCTCCATTCTGGTGATCATGAAGTTAACTTCACATGGTGAGGGTTTCAGTATCTATAAGACAACTCACAGGATATGGCTCAGAATATTCTCTATAGCCCTTCAGGAGGAACTAAAGGTCCTTGACTACACTTAATGAGTATATTATTATCATTTGGTCTCCTTTCACTGTTTTTTTGTTTGTTTGTTTCTGCATTTTATCATTTCTCTGATTAAACTTATTCTTTGGCTCAACTTTTCCTCAATAAAAAAGCAGGCAAAGGACCTGGGGGAAGGACCATAGGGTCCTACTCTGTTTCAACTTTATGGAAAGAGTACAGGAGTTTGGACTTTTCAGGAAAGAAGGTCTTGTACCTTAAAAATCATGTATTTTGTCTCTTCTCTCTACTTCTTTAAAGATATAGTGCCTCTGTTCTCTTTTTCTAGTCAACCATTTGTTTTTCTTCCCCTCCCTCCTTCTCTTTCTTTCTTTCTTCTTCCTCTTCTCTCTTTCCCTCTCTCTGAAAATCAGTTTTCTCTTCCTACATGGATATGACTCAACATGGCAACTCAAAGCCTACCATTATTTCCAATAACAAATTCCTGGGGAAAGATTCTGGACTGATACAGTCAAGCTCAGTTTGGCCTGGAGGTGAAGAGGATGATCCAAACCATCAGAGCCTTCCTCCAATTCTGTGACATACTCAAAGAAAAAGACAAGGGTAGCTAACTTCTCTTAGGAGAAAATGTGAGAGCAGGGAGTGAAATTGCTATCACCTCTGGCTTAGAACGCAGTAAGACCATGGATGTGATTGGTGGATAGAAAAGGGAGAAGAGGAAAACAAGGGTTTCCAGAATGTGATTGTGACAGGCAAATTTCTAAGTTTCCAGGAAGATTGTGCTTGGGGCCATTCAAAGCCTGATGGAGAAACCATGCTCCAAGATTCCTGAGATCTGGCCCTGCGCAGTAAATGCGCAGGGAAGTGGGTGAGAGTTAGCTAGCAATGACAGCACCAAAGTGGAGATCTGTAGAGCATATGGAAAACTGAGCAGATGAATGAACTAAGAAGACAGAAGGCAGAAAAATCCTGTTGCCTATGAAAAAAATAAAAATAAAAGGAAAATAGAATCTTTGCATTCCTGTTAGGAAAATGGAAGTCTTCTTTTGATCAAAGATAAGTTATGAAGTTCTGCTTCCGTTTTGGAAACCAGCCCAAGGTATGGTAATTTCTTCAAGAGCTCTAATTATTAATTCAGTTGGGAGGAACCCAAGGGACATATTTATAGTAATTTGAATCTCTGGAAATAAGGAGTTTGATACAAGCCTCAGAGCAGCAGAGAAACTGAATTTGGTTTAGAGAGTGAGTGCCTCAGAAGAAAGTAGAAAACAAGTCTGGAAAAGCTTTGTGGTGACTGCATGAACCCATCATGGCCAAGAGTTCTGTTCATTCTCCTCGGGTATGAAATTCTTGCTGTAGGATACCTTATAATTTATTTTAGCAAGAGATCATGAGAGATTAGATCAGATTTCATCTTCAATGAAAGTGGCGGGCTGGTAAGGGTTGGGTTTGAAAGTGTGTGTGTAAAGGACCGCTGTGGCAAGCTGAGCTGGACAATGAATTACTTTTCATTTAGAGACGGATGAAGACTACTACTAGCATGGGGATCCTCAGGGATCTGCCAAAGATAGACTTTACAAAGTTATGAAATTACTGTTCAGTAAGTACTCTTGCCTGGAAAATCCCATGGACAGAGGAGCCTGGTATGCTGCAGTCCATGGGGTCGCTAGGAGTCAGACACGACTGAGCGACTTCACTTTCACTTTTCACTTTCATGCATTGGAGAAGGAAATGGCAACCCACTCCAGTGTTCTTGCCTGGAGAATCCCAGGGATGGGGGTGCCTGGTGGGCTGCCATCTCTGGGGTCGCACAGAGTCGCACTGAAGCGACTTAGCAGCAGCAGCAGCAGCAAGTAAGGAAAAGTGGTTTGACATTGGAGGATAAGTTTGATGTCCTTAATTACAAAAAAAGGGGAAGGGAGGAAAGGCTCTTGGAAAAAAGGTCAATTTTATAGTATTCACCCCAAAGCATGCTGTATTGTATAATATAATAATTTTATTATATGCTATATTATAATTAACAAAAGGGGAAATGAAAGACCTAAGCTGGGAACACCTGCTCAGAATAAATGCAAGGAAAAATATAGGGCTCTAAGAGAAGGAAAGGACATGGAACAAGCATTTCAACAGAAAAAAAGGGGGAAAAAAGGAGTTGTTATTCTGGCCATGGAAAGAAAAAGGCAAAGGGGAAAAGATATAGCAGGTATGATGAGCAAGATCTAGGTCTGTAAGTCATCCAGTATATGAGGAAAGAGACAAACTCTCCTTACCTCTGAAAAGAACATTTTGGCTAGAAGTTCTTAGAGGTAATATATGAGGAGGGCAATGGGACTCACTACATTTTTCTCATGGATGGAAAGACTTAAGAAAATGAATAGAACATCCGCCAATGTAAACATACAATATTAAATATATTAAGTATAAAAAGATTATACAAGGAAATTGGAATATGAGGAATATGGTATATAGTGATGTATGAGGAAATGTAGGAAGAAATAAAGTATAAATCGGCAGGCAGTGAGAAAAGGCAGAAAAAGAAGGGGAAGAAGAAAGAAATGATAAAAGAAAAGTTGGCCATCAAAGAAACCTCTAAGGACTGATAAACTTCCTACAACTCTGGATAAAGCAGAACTTAAAGTTAACAGCATGGAATAAGAGAAATGTCAGGGCTCAGAAGACTGATTATACAGCACTCTGAAATGAAAAGCATATATATGTCTGAACATGTGAACACACGTGTGTGTGTGCGTGTGCCTGTGTATATGTGTGTTAGAGAAAGGAGCAGGATTAAAGGTCAAGGAAGGAGTACTTTTTGCTCTTCAGAAAGGAAAGCTGAAGAAGGATTATTGATTATCTTGTAGGTAATCTAAAATGTAATTGGAAAAAAAAATGTGGTCAATGCCTTGGTGACAGCAATTAAGAAAGGAATAATTTAATTATTACCATACTTCAGCATAACAGAAGGGAATGACCTGATGACATTTTTAGAGAAGAAACTCTTTCTAGGTTAATGGCCTCAGCTGAATTACTTTTGTAGTCTGCTGACTGACTTGTCTCCTAAGTTGTTGGCTTATGGGAGCCTATTAAAATGACAAGACTGATGAAATAAAGAGACTCCTCAATCATTTTTTAAGTATATTTAATTTCTAATAAAAATTATATAGCTATTTACCCAAGAACAGGATGGTTGCGGGAAGAAAAGTTACTGCAGATGTCACACACCACATATATGCATACACAGAAAAAATGAAAAATTCTATACCCTGGGACAACCAATATTAACATCTACTCATCCAGAGATTTTTCCTTTCAAATATAATCGAGTGAACATATATTTATATGTATGTTTTAAATTAGAGTATTATATGGTTTATCCTGCCTTCTTGCAGGAGACATAAGAGACATGGATTCAATCCCTGTGTTGGGAAGATCCCCTGAAGGATGACATGGCAACCCAGTCCAGTATTCTTGCCTGGAAAATGGTGGGCTGCAGTCCATAGGGTCACAAAGAGTCAGATACAACTAAAGTGACTTAGCAGGCGTGCATACATATCTTACCATTCCTTTCCATTTTCTTAATGGTGACAGGACACCAGTAGTAGCTGAAAGGATAAAGGAAAGCAAACTAGGTAAATAGTTTCCTGGAATTACTAAATAGGAAAGACTGACACAATAACAGAGAACTAAATACATAAAATTACAAAGATGCACTATAAAGGGACAAAGGGAACTAGGTTTCCTTAAGATATCATGGTGCATAGTTAAGATTAGATCAAGACTTTGAATCAGGTAAACCATGATTTTCTTTCTGGTAACAAAGGAAAAGCTTCTTACCTCTTAAGTTACTGCAAAAACTCCATATCTTATCATTCCCTGGTCAGTTGTTGGATGGAGAAGAATCAACAGGGCAGATGACATGGATATGTAATATTTTCATGTGCTAAATAAAATGAAAAAAAAAAACCCACAAACACAAAAGAATCAGCATTTAAAGTGCAAAGGTGAAATGGATAGTCTGAATTCATTAAAAGGACAAAGATGAAATGTTTAAGACAATGAAAAACATATGGAAGAGATATTTAAAAATACATTAGTAATCTATTCAGTATGTTGCAGTAAGAGCCGTTAAACCAAAAAGAAAAGCCAAAAAGTTGCATTTATATGTAAAATATAAGAAAGATTCAAAGATAAATGAGAAGTTGGCAACAAGAAAGTAAACAGGATGAGACATAAAAAAGTTGTTTTGGAAAATAGGATGATTCAGGATGTAGTGGTTATTCACAGCAATCACCAAGATAGTTATAAAAATAATAGCTGATAGTTAATGGGCACTTACTGTGATAAGTCTAAGGACTTTACTTTTTTTTCTAACTTAATCTTTGGGAATAATAAAAAGATAGCTCTCTCCCAAAGAGTCAGGATTTTATAGAAATGGAAAAGAGACAAACACAGAAAAGACAAGGGAAAATAAAGACACTGAGACATAGGATAAGACCCCAAACTTAAAAAGGAACATCAGTTCAGTTCAGTCACTCATTCGTGTCCGACTCTTTGTGACCCCATGAATCGCAGCACGCCAGGCCTCCCTGTCCATCACCATCTCCCGGAGTTCACTCAAACTCACGTCCATCGAGTCGGTGATGCCATCCAGCCTTCTCATCCTCTGTCGTCCCCTTTTCCTCCCGTCCCCTTAAATACAAGGAAATGTCAAACCAAATCAATATCTACAAAATAGAAGCTGCTGAATTTCATGATGAATATATAAAAAAAATATATATTAAGAAGCTACAGGAAATAAGACTAGTCCAATGCAGAGCTACCCCACAGAACATTTTGTAAAACCCCCCAAACTCTTAATTAAAACCAATATAAGAAAACATGGCAGTTCTCCAAAAGAAGCATGTAAGAATAAAGTACCTCCTAATAAGGGAACACACTATAGGAAAAGATTTGGGAACCAGATGGTTGAGGTTATTAACTGGAGAAGTAAGATCAAGGAGCTGGGAGAAGTGGGCAAGTTGGAGGCTTAGATACAAATTCATTGGGTATTTTTAGAAGAAAAAGAATCCAAAAGGCCTAATCATGGGGATAAAGTCCTTCTGGGAGAGCAGGAATACAAGAGTCTGTAAATGAGTGAAGGAGACAGGAAGACGTGCCAAATGGGAAAAACCACATCATAGGAAACATGGGTAAACCACATCATAGTAAAGAGGAGGAAGAAAGAGTTGAAGGGAAAAGAAAATATAGGAAATTGATTTTCAAAGCCATGCAAATTGTTGGTTGGGGAAGAGTAATAAATGCATATATAAGTAGTATTTTTAAATGTTATCTGTAATAATGAATGTATAAAGATAAAATATTACATATAGAAAATCAACATCAGAACTCAATACTATTTCATTTGCTAAATTCTTAAATATGAGAAAGTGGGATCCATTAGGCTCTAAGTATTGAAGATGCAAGGGTAATTCCAATGGCTTCCTTGTAATGGTATCAAACTAAGACTAGGACATTTACAAATTGGTTCTCTCTGGCTATTCCTCTTGATATATAAAGACACCCGAGATAGAATGGTTGCCTTTTTTTTAATTGGCAATTTTTATTTCCTTCATATGTTTCAGTTTCTATATTGAATATGTACAATTTTATTATCAGAAAAAAACAGATAAAAATGTTTACACATTGAAGAATGGTAAAATTCTAAAGCTATTTGCAGCAAGTAGCGCCTAGCTGAATATGTATTTCTCAAACCTTCTACATTATTGCCAAGTAGCTAGAAGCCAAACTCCTTGAGAAACTGGTATATGATCCCAAAGAAAGTAAATCTTGATATTGATAATATTATTGTTTTTAAGCAGAACACATTTTTTTAGGCAAGAAGTACATTTATTAATATAGGTCACTTGTAAGAGATGCAAGTGGGCAGGTGAGGGAGCTATGCTAGAACACATTTTTTTTGTGTGAAATTTAAACAAAATCTGTACTTTAGTTAATAATACTGTATCACATGTTAATTTTCTCTCTCTCTCTTTTTTTTATAACACAGTATTTCTTTATATTCTCCAAACTGGATTAGAAGTTTAGAACAGTCTTGTGGACTCTGTGGGAGAGGGAGAGGGTGGGATGATTTGGGAGAATGGCATTGAAATATGAATAATATCATATATGAAATGAGTCGCCAGTTCAGGTTCGATGAACAATACTGGTTGCTTGGGGCTGGTGCACTGGGACGACCCAGAGGGATGGTACGGGGAGGGAGGAGGGAGGAGGGTTCAGGATGGGGAACACGTGTATACCTGTGGCGGATTCATGTTGATATATGGCAAAAGGCAAAACCAATACAATATTGCGGAGAAGGCAATGGCACCCCACTCCAGTACTCTTGCCTGGAAAATCCCATGGATGGAGGAGCCTGGTAGGCTGCAGTCCATGGGGTCGCTGAGGGTTGGACACGACTAAGCGAGTTCACTTTCACTTTTCACTTTCATGCATTGGAGAAGGAAATGGCAACCCACTCCAGTGTTCTTGCCTGGAGAATTCCAGAGACGGGGGAGCCTGGTGGGCTGCTGTCTATGGGGTCACACAGAGTTGGACACAACTGAAGTGACTTAGCAGCAGCAGCAGCAGCAGCAATACAATATTCTAAAGTTAAAAAAGAAAAGAAAAGAAAAAAGAAAAAAAAAGTTTAAAGCAACATTCAGATTTTTTTTTTTTTTTTTTTAATTAACGAGGCGGCACGGCTGGGGCCCAGGTGCCTGCTGCTCCTGCCCGCACGCCTCGTCGCTCTGGTTCAAAAGATGCTCGGCAATAACTTCAGATTTTTTTAAGTCACTAAAATAAGAAGCTTTCTAGACTTTTAGCAGTAATATTCTATCCCAGAGTAAGTGGAGCTATATAAAAATTTTGAGTGAATATAAATTAGAAGTCTAGAATTCTGTTCATATTGAGTCAAACAAATGGACATAAAATGTCATGAATTTTTAGTTAAGCAAATATCCACAAATTTTCTAAAATACATATTTTATATTTTATATGTATGTATATATATACTTATATATATACACACAAAAGCTTTCTTACTACATTTGATAAATGCTTGAGAAAGAACAACAGAAGAATGAAGCAGGAAGTTGGAAAACATTATCTAAATGAAATGAGAGCACTGAATATGAAATAGAAAAAGTGAAACAAACTAGGTAAAAGATCAAGATCAGCATATAATCCAGTTGTTTTTAAACACAGATGCTCATTAGAATCATATCTGGAGCTCTGGAGAAAAAAAACAATATCTAGGCATTTTACACAAAATTCCAAGAAAATTCTAATGTGCATCTAGATTTTTAAAAGTGATTATAGGTTTTTCTAATAAATGGTAGCTTTAGTGATATGGAATTCTATTGTTTTCTTTTGAATAATCATGGCACAATGGTATTAAAAGAAATAATAGTTACATAATCATAATAGTAAAGGAGGTTTATCAGTTTTCACAATCAGTAGCCAGACAAAAAATAATGGAAACATGATTAACCTGACAATATAAAATAGTTACAGACAATTTGGGGGGTTAAGTAGAGTGATGTGGTAAGTGGAAGTACATACATGAACATGTTTTCATCTACTCAGCCAGTCTATGTCTTTTTGTTGGTGCATTTAATCCATTTACATCTAAGGGATTTATTGATATGTTTTAGAAATGGCAGAGGAACCAGAAATCAAATTGCCAACATCCGCTGGATCATGGAAAAAACAAGAGAGCTCCAGAAATACATCTATTTCTTCTTTATTGACAATGCCAAAGCCTTTGACTGTGTGGATCACAATAGACTGTGGAAAATTCTGAAAGAGATGGGAATACCAGACCACCTGACCTGCCTCTTGAGAAATCTGTGTGCAGGTCAGGAAGCAACAGTTAGAACTGGACATGGAACAACAGACTGGTTCCAAATAGGAAAAGGAGTTCATCAATGCTGTATATTGTCATCCTGCTTATTTAACTTATATGCAGGGTACATCATGAGAAACGCTGGGCTGGAACAAGCACAAGCTGGAATCAAGATTGCTGGGAGAAATATCAATAACCTCAGATATGCAGATGACACCATCCTTATGGCAGAAAGTGAAGAGGAACTAAAGAGCCTCTTGATGAAAGTGAAAGTGGAGAGTGAAAAAGTTGGCTTAAAGCTCAACATTCAGAAAACGAAGATCATGGCACCCGGTCCCATCACTTCATGGGAAATAGATGGGGAAATGGTGGAAACAGTGTCAGACTTTATTTTTCTGGGCTCCAAAATCACTGCAGATGGTGACTGTAGCCATGAAATCAAAAGACGCTTACTCCTTGGAAGGAAAGTTATGACCAACCTAGATAGCATATTCAAAAGCAGACACATTACTTTGCCAACAAAGGTTCATCTAGTCAAGGCTATGGTTTTTCCAGTGGTCATGTATGGACTGACAGAGTTGGACTGTGAAGAAAGCTGAGTGCTGAAGAATTGATGCTTTTGAACTGTGGTGTTGAACAAGACTCTTGAGAGTCCCTTGGACTGCAAGGAGATCCAACCAGTCCATTCTGAAGGAGATCAGCCCTGGGTGTTCTTTGGAAGGAATGATGCTAAAGCTGAAACTCCAGTACTTTGGCCACCTCATGTGAAGAGTTGACTCATTGGAAAAGACTCTGATGCTGGGAGGGATTGGGGGCAGGAGGAGAAGGGGACAACAGAGGATGAGATGGCTGGATGGCATCACTGATTCGATGGACGTGAGTTTGAGTGAACTCCGGGAGTTGGTAATGGACAGGGAGGCCTGGTGTGCTGCGATTCATGGGGTCGCAAAGAGTCAGACACGGCTGAGCGACTGAACTGAACTGATGCTCCTATTACCATTTTCTTAATTGTTTTGGGTTTATTTTGTGTAGGTCTTTTCCTTCTCTTGTGTTTCCTGCCTAGAGAAGTTCCTTTACCCTTTGTTGTAAAGCTGGCTTGGTGATATTGAATTCTCTTAACTTTTGCTTGTCTTGAAAGCTTTTGATTTCTCCATCAAATCTGAAAAAGAGTCTTACCAGGCAGAGTATTCTTGGCTGTAGGTTCTTCCCTTTCATCAGTTTAAATATATCTTGCCATTCCCTTCTGGCTTGTAGAGTTTCTGTTGAGAAATCAGCTGATAATCTTATGAGATCCCCTTGTATGTTATTAATATTTGTCATTTTTCTCTTGTTGCTTTTAATATTTTATCTTTGCTTTTAATTTTTGTCGGTTTAATTACCATGTGTCTCAGTATGTTCCTCCTTGGGTTTATCCTCCTTGGGACTCTCTGTGCTTCTTGGACTCGGTTGACTATTTCCTTTCCCCCTGTTAGGGAAGTTTTATCTATTATCTATTCAAAGATTTTCTCAGGTCTTTCTCTCTCTCTTCTCTTTCTGGGACCCCTATAATGCAAATGTTAGTGTATTCAATGTTGTCACAAAGGTCTATTAGGCTGTCTTCATTTTTTTCTTTCTTTTTTCCATATTTTGTTCTGTTTCAGTGATTTCCACCATTCTGTCCTCCAGCTCACTCATCCATTCTTCTGCATCAGTTATTCTGCCATTGATTCCGTCTGATGTATTTTTCATCTCTGTTTATTTGTTCTTTAGTTCTAGGTCTTTGGCAAACATTTCCTGCATCTTCCCCATTCTTTTTCAAAGATCCTGTATCATCTTCATTATTCTGAATTCTTTTTCTGGAAGGTTGTCTATCTCCTTCATTGAAAGCAACTTGAAAACAACTTTATTCAGTTATTTTTCTGAGATTTTACCTTGTCCCATCATCTGGGACATAATATCTTGTCTTTTCATTTTGATTAACTTTCTGTGATGTGGTTCTCATTCTGGCTGCTGTGAGCCTGTGGGCTTCCCAGGCGGCACTAGTGGTAAGGAATCTGCCTGCCAATGCAGGTAGACATAAGAGTCCTGGGTTTGAACCCTGGGTCCAGGAGATCTCCTGGAAAAGGATATGGCAACCCATTCCAGTATTCTTACCTGAAGAATCCCATGGACAAAGGAGCCTAACAGGCTATGATCCATAGGGATGCAAAGAGTCAGACATAACTGAATCAATTTAGCATGCACAGTCACAGGCTGTGGGATTGTAATTCATCTTGCTTCTCCATCTGCCCTCTGGTGGATGAGGTTGAGAGGCTTGTGTAAGATTCCTGATGGGAAGGACTGGTGGTGGGAATACTGGGTCTTGTTCTTGTGGGCAGGGCTGTGCTCAGTGAAACTTTAATCCAGTTTGCTGATGAGTGATGCTGTGCTCCCTGCCTGTTAGTTGTTTGGCCTCAGACAGTCCAGCCCTGGAGTCTGCAGGCTCAATGGTAGGGTTAATGGTGACCTCCCATAGGGCTCACACAAAGTGGCACCTCCCAGGACTGATGCTGCCAGGGCCATCTCCATGGTGAACGACTGCCAGCACATACCTCCACAGGAGACCCTCCAACACTAGCAGGTCAGTCTGGTTCAGTCTCCTGTGGGGTCACTGCTCCTTTCCCCTGGGTCCTGGTGCATGCAAGATTTTGTTTGTGTCCTCCAAGAGTTGAGTCTCTGTTTCCCTCAGTCCTATGGAAATCCTGTAATCAAATCCTGCTGACCTTCAAAGTCAGTTTCCCTGGGAATTCCTAGTCCCTTTGCTAGGTCCCCAGGCTGGGAAGCCTGACATGGGGCTCAGAACCTTCACAAAATTGGAAGAACTTCTTGGGTATTATCATTCCTCAGTTTGTGGGTCACCCATCCAGCATGTATAGGATTTGATTTCATCATGATTGCATCCCTCCTACCATTTTTTTCAGCTTCTCCTTTGTCTTTGGACATGTGTTATCTTTTGGGGGAATTCCAGCATCTGCCTGTTGGTGGTTGTTCAACAGCTAGTTGCAATTTCTGTGCTCTAGTAGGAGATGAGCACATGTCCTTCTACTCTGCCATCTTGAGAACATGTTGGTTACCTTGAGGCTACCTTTGTAGCTAGGATAAGCAACTCGGTACTCTAAATATGATGTTTGCTTTTCATCAATGATGAAATTGTTACATTATGCATTTTTGTGCTTTTCAACAAAGACATTGGGGCTTTGAAAATGATTGAAGTTTCCCATTTATCGTCAGAGAATAGAGTGTGCCAATACTTATCTAATAATTCTCTGTTCTTTCTCAGTAACCCTTAAACACTGCTTGTCTAAAATCAGCAATTTGAACTTCCAATATAACTCTTGCATCTCTTTTCCTATGAATTTTAAACAATTGAGACAAGTAACATGATGAGTTACAATATATTTTATGTAAATTTGGATGACTTTCAGGATGGATAAAAATGAAAATTACCTAGAACTCAAAACCCTTGGTACACAAATATCACCTAAGTAAGTGAAAAGTAGAAGCAGTATTAGATTTTAACCTCAGCTTTCCCACTACCTGACAATGGGCAATTAGTCTTCCTGTGTAGCTTAGGAGTATTCATTTCTAGGTCTAACCACCTCTTGGAATATTATGAGAATTAGATAATGAAATTGCACTTTGTGTTATTTGGAAAAACCAATGCTATGTAAATTTTTTTAAATTGTTGTTTAAAATCTTGTTCTTTGCAAAAAAAATTTTAGCTATTTGATATTCTATATTTAGTCAAATATGTATTCTTTGTATAGCATTTACCATGAAAGCATACCCTAAGTACTGGTTTTTACTATTAATATTTACCACATTAATAATAACATGGGATCTGGATTATTATTCTATTACAGGCTAATTCTTTTGAAACACAATAAGAAAATAAATAATATGAACCTATATATAGCAAAACTATTTTTCATTTGATTTATTTTTCCTAAAAAAGGACTTTCTTTATGTTTTTTGAGCTAAAAGAACTTATATTTTCTGCCAATTTCAGCAAGTTGAGATTTTTATAAACTCTATAACAGCCACAAGTCTTCCTTTCCAAGCTCAGACCTTAAGTCAAGCAAGGCACTCTATTCTAGTCAAGACTTCTATTCCTCATTTATTCACTTTATCATCCTATTTATCATTTATTCTATGATAATTATGTTCTATTCACTCTATTCACTTGATAATTCATGTCATTTATTCTTCTTTTCATTGTCCTCCATGCCTTTTCCATTTTTTAATCATTTAATAACCTTGAAGAACTGATTCAAGGAAAAATTGAATATATCCAAATACATATGCTTATATAAGTGTATATGTATGTTTATATGTGATATTTTATATTCAAACCTAATAATAAAATGCTTATTTGTATACTTTTTTTAAACTTTTTAAAAAAATTTTATTTTATTTAACTTTACAATATTGTATTGGTTTTGCCATATATCAAAATGAATCTGCCACGGGTATACATGTGTTCCCCGTCCTGAACCCTTCTCCCTCCTCCCTCCCCATACCATCCCTCTGGGTCATCCCAGTGCACCACCCCCAAGCATCCAGTATCGTGCATTGACCCTGGACTGGCGACTCGTTTCATATATGATATTACACATATTTCAATGCCATTCTCCCAAATCATCCCACCCTCTCCCTCTCCCACAGAGTCCAAAAGACTGTTCTATACATCAGTGTCTCTTTTGCTGTCTCATATACAGGGTTATTGTTACCATCTTTCTAAATTCCATATATATGCGTTAGTATACTGTATTGGTATTTTTCTTTCTGGCTTACTTCACTCTGTATAATAGGCTCTAGTTTCATCCACCTCATTAGAACTGATTCAAATGTATTCGTTTTAATGGCTGAGTAATACTCCATTGTGTATATGTACCACAGCTTTCTTATCCATACATTTTAAACTTCCCTACAATATTCAAAAACTTTGTTTTCTTGAGACTATTTCCAATTTTCAAACTTCCCTCCCATTTTGTTGTTTTGTCTGATGAGATGCATCCTGCTTTACAGTCTGCACCCTGGGGGAACCTGGGGGAATGAGGAAGAAGAGGAGAAAATGATAGGTTCAATATCCACGAGCTAAACAACTTGGAAGAAAAGTTATGACCAACCTAGATAGCATATTAAAAAGCAGAGACATTACTTTGTCAACAAAGGTCCATCTAGTTAAGGCTATGGTTTTTCCAGTAGTCATGTATAGATGTGAGAGTTGGACTATAACGGAAGCTGAGCGCTGAAGAATTGACGCTTTTGAACTGTGGTGTTGGAGAAGACTCTTGAGAGTCCCTTGGACGCAAGGAGATCCAACCAGTCCATCCTAAAGGAGATCAGTCCTGGGTGTTCATTGGAAGGACTGATGTTGAAGCTGAAACTCCAATACTTTGGCCACCTGATGCAAAGAGCTGACTCATTGGAAAAGACCCTGATGCTGGGAAAGATTGAAGGTGGGAGGAGAAGGGGATGACAGAGGATGAGGTGGTTGGATGGCACCACCGACTTAATGGACATGAGTTTGGGTAAACTCTTGGAGCTGGTGATGGACAGGGAGGCCTGGCGTGCTGCAGTCCATGGGGTTGCAAAGAATCAGACACGACTGAGTGACTGAACTGAACTGAAACAACTCTCAAATTCCTCTTTCCCAGCATCCTGGGAAGAGTGATAATCTGTTTCTGATGAAGGAATTACTGTCTTTGCAGTGATCCTTCTACTTTCTTTGCAGTTCCTGGAGTATTTCAAGTTCTACTTTTCTGTTGAAGCCAATTTTTAAAAAGTCATCAATAAGAAAACATCTCATTGTAAGTAATATCTTCATTTTGTTTTATTAAAAATTATTAATTTATTCAAAATATATTATAAAATATTGGTTATGTGTAAGAAATCAGCTTATATATTTTAAACATTCATTAATATGCATTTAGTGTATTTTTACTAAAATGATAATGTACATTTTTACTTAAAAATTCAAATTATGAACTTAAATTTAAATAGCTGTATAATGATAGATAGAATCAAGAGGAATAGAATATTCACAGCAGTGTTATAAAAATTTTGCAACAGTTAACCACACTTCCTTTCCTTTGTCATACATTGCTAAAATAGTTACAAAATATGAAAAATGATTAACCCACAAAAGATTTCAAAAAAAGAAGGCTGAAACATTGAGGTGAGAGATTTAAACACATTTTTGTTAATGGTGTTAATTGATATAGCAGAGAAAAAAAAGCTGTACCTTGACGTGGAGAACTTCTGGAGGAAAAATATAAATTTATCACTTCAAGGTCCACTATTTAGAAATGGTAAGTACTAAAAGAGAGTGTAAGAACAAGGGGATTGGTTGAAAACCTGGACAAGATGGAGGAGGGAAACACAGGCTGAGGACCCCGAGTTTTCTTACTTCTTCTGTACGGTGAGGTACCTAACTCTTCTGCTAATTCCTTCTCTCCTCACCAACCACCACCAGTTCTGAAATTGAACCAGGGTACCAGCTCGGAAAACTCTGGTGACATCAGGTCTAAAACCACAAAGATTAGTTACGAAACTATACAATGAACCAATGGGCCTTCAGCCTCTTTGCAAGCACACCAATAGGCAGCTTGTGTGTGCCATTTATCCTTTCTCTCAACACCTCTCCCCCATGCCTGGCACTCCAAGCACATGATACACTAATTCTTCAAGTGTCCAAAGGCCTTTCCTTCAATCCCACTCATCAACTGAAAGAAAGGTTTCTGAATATAGACATTTCTTAATTTCAAACTTAGATAGTCAAAACACTCCAATCCTTTTAAGACAGCCTTTGGTTTGAAATAAATGAATCAAAACAAATGAACAAAGAATTTCTACAGAAAGGACAAAAACAGTAAAGAAATAAAAAATTGTGAAAGAAAATCCTCAAATTGTAACATCTGCAGTGAGTAAAGAGAAAACATTTTACCCACAAAAAAGAACATAATACCACAAAAGAATGATATAACAATTAATTAAAATAAATTTTAAAAAAAGAAAAAAAATGCTTCATAGTAATCACTGCAGATGGTGACTGCAGCCATGAAATTAAAAGACGCTTATTCCTTGGAAGAAAAGTTTCGACCATTATGACCAACCTAGATAGCATATTCAAAAGCAGAGACATTACTTTGGCAACAAAGGTCCATCTAGTCAAGGCTATGGTTTTTCCTGTGGTCATGTATGGATGTAAGAGTTGGACTGTGAAGAAAGCTGAGCACCGAAGAATTGATGCTTTTGAACTGTGGTGTTGGAGAAGACTCTGAGAGTCCCTTGGACTGCAAGGAGATCCAACCAGTCCATTCTGAAGGAGATCAGCCCTGGGATTTCTTTGGAGGGAATGATGCTAAAGCTGAAACTCCAGTACTTTGGCCACCTCATGTGAAGAGTTGACTCATTGGAAAAGACTCTGATGCTGGGAGGGATTGGGGGCAGGAGGAGAAGGGGATGGCAGAGGATGAGACGGCTGGATGGCATCACTGACTCAATGGACATGAGTTTGGGTGAACTCCGGGAGTTGGTGATGGACAGGGAGGCCTGGCGTGCTGCGATTCATGGGGTCGCAAAGAGTTGGACAGGACTGAGCGACTGAATTGAACTGATAGTAATTTAGCAGTAATAGTCCAAAAAAATTTCAAATGGGGATTTTGGAAGCCAATATGCAAATTGTAAACATTGAAAAATCAATACTGTAAACATTAATGAATATTGAGACAAATACCCAAAGAACTTAAAATTGAAGCTATCTGTTTATAGAAATGTTTAAAGTTTGATAGAATACCTACTGTGTAGCACTCAGTACTCTGTAATAACCTATATAGGAAAAGACTCTGAAAAAAGAATAGATGTATGAGTATGTATAACTAAATCACTTTGCTGTACACCTGAAACTAATACAACCATGTAAATTAACTATGCTAAGTGCTTCAGTCATGTCCGACTCTTTGTGACCTTATGGACTTGCCACCAGGCTCCTCTGTCCATGTAGATTCTCCAGGCAAGAATACCAGATTGTGTTGCCATGCTCCAGTCCAAGGCATCTTCCCAACCCAGGGATCGAACCCATGTCTCTTATGTCTCCTGCATAGGCAGGTGGGTCTTTTTTACCATTAGCACCTCCTGGGAAGCCCCAAATTAACTATACTCCCATATAACAGAAGAAAGAAAAGAAAGCTTGCTATACATCCTTAGCACTGTGTTTGTTTTACCTGCTTACATGAATGGTAAAAAAACAATGAAAAACAAACAAACAAGCAAAAAACCAAATGTAGTCAAAAGGAATAGTACAGACTACATTTTTGAAATTGAAGCCTTTGGTGATTTTGTCAAAAGCAAAACTAGCTCATTGTGTGGGACAAGTAATTTTATTTCTGATGATTCAATACTCGATAGCAATTCAGGGTTAATCATTATGGATGTCAACTCGGTAATATAAGTAGAAACTGTAGAAGAGACTATATAGATACGTGTCGAATTTAAAACGCAAGTAAGAAACAAAACAAAGACATTTTTCTTTTGGTACGTGATTTGTCTATTTTTATTTTTTCAGATTGGCAAAAAGCAAATTAGAAAATTAAATTTTGAATTAATTTAGCTATCAGATCAGATCAGTCACTCAGTCGTGTCCAACTCTTTGTGACCCCATGATTCGCAGCACGCCAGGCCTCCCTGTCCATCACCAACTCCCGGAGTTTACCCAAACTCATGTCCATCGAGTCAGTGATGCCATCCAGCCATCTCATCCTCTGCCATCCCCTTCTCCTCCTGCCCCCAATCCCTCCCAGCATCAGAGTCTTTTCCAATGAGTCAACTCTTCGCATGAGGTGGCCAAAGTACTGCAGTTTCAGCTTCAGCATCATTCCTTCCAAAGAAATCCCAGGGCTGATCTCCTTCAGGATGGACTGGTTGGATCTCCTTGCTGTCCAAGGGACTCTCAAGAGTCTTCTCCAACACCACACTTCAAAAGCATCAATTCTTAGGCACTCAGCCTTCTTCACAGTCCAACTCTCACATCCATACATGACCACTGGAAAAACCATAGCCTTGACTAGATGAACCTTTGTTGGCAAAGTAATGTGTCTGCTTTTGAATGTGCTATCTAGGTTGGTCACAACTGTCCTTCCAAGGAGTAAGCGTCTTTTAATTTCATGGCTGCAGTCACCATCTGCAGTGATTTTGGAGCCCAGAAAAATAAAGTCTGACACTGTTTCCACTGTTTCCCCATCTATTTCCCATGAAGTGATGGGACCAGATGCCATGATCTTCGTTTTCTGAATGTTGAGCTTTAAGCCAACTTTTTTACTCTCCACTTTCACTTTCATCAAGAGGCTTTTTAGTCTGTCTCATTTTCTGCCATAAGGATGGTGTCATCTGCATATCTGAGGTTATTGATAGTTCTCCCAGCAATCTTGATTCCAGCTTGTGTTTCTTCCAGTCCAGCGTTTCTCATGATGTACTTTGCATATAAGTTAAATAAACAGGGTGACAATATACAGCCTTGATGTACTCCTTTTCCTATTTGGAACCAGTCTGTTTTTCCATGTCCAGTTCTAACTGTTGCTTCCTGACCTGCATACAGATTTCTCAAGAGGCAGATCAGGTGGTCTGGTGTTCCCATCTCTTTCAGAATTTTCCACAGTTTATTGTGATCCACACAGTCAAAGGCTTTGGCATTGTCAATAAAGCAGAAATAGATGTTTTTCTGGAACTCTCTTGCTTTTTCCATGATCCAGCGGATGTTGGCAATTTGGTCTCTGGTTCCTCTGCCTTTTCTAAAACCAGCTTGAACATCAGGAAGTTCATTGTTCACATATTGCTGAAGCCTGGCTTAGCACTGTGTTTTTTGAGCATTACTTTACTAGCGTGTGAGATGAGTGCAATTGTGCGGTAGTCAATGGCACTCCACTCCAGTACTCTTGCCTGGAAAATCCCATGGATGGAGGAGCCTGGTAGGCTGCAGTCCATGGGGTCGCTAAGAGTCAGACACGACTGAGCGACTTCACTTTCATTCACTTCACTTAGCATTCTTTGGCATTGCCTTTCTTTGGGATTGGAATGAAAACTGACCTTTTCCAGTCCTGTGGCCACTGCTGAGTTTTCCAAATTTGCTGGCATATTGAGTGCAGCACTTTCACAGCATCATCTTTCAGGATCTGAAATAGCTCAACTGGAATTCCATCACCTCCACTAGCTTTGTTCGTAGTGATGCTTTCCAAGGCCCACTTGACTTCATATTCCAGGATGTCTGGCTCTAGGTCAGTAATCACACCATCGTGATTATCTGGGATGTGAAGATCTTTTTTGTACAGTTCTTCTGTGTATTCTTGCCATCTCTTCTTAATATCTTCTGCTTCTGTTAGGTCCATACCATTTCTGTCCTTTATCGAGCCCATCTTAGCTATAGAAAATCTAAATTAAAAGTCTCATTTTGATATTTCTTAAAGTGAAAGTGAAAGTCGCTCAGTAGTGTCTGACTCTTTGCAACCCCATGGACTATACAGTCCGTGGAATTCTCCAGGCCAGAGTACTGGAGTGGGTAGTCTTTTGCTTCTCCAGGGGATCTTCCCAACCCAGCTCTCCCACATTGCAGGCAGGTTCCTTACCAGCTGAGCCGCAAGGGAAGCCCACTATTTCCTAAGGAAGGAGTCAATTTCGTTATTATGAAGCGTTTTAGTTTTACTGATTCTTTGTCAGTTGTGCATAAAGTGTTTTTAAGATTATGTCTAATTACAAAATGTATGTGATTCATATATGGTTAACTACTATTTTAATCCCAATACAATGTTGATTTTACTCTTCTATTTTAAACACAAAGAATTTTGTACTTTGTTGGATTTGGATCAAATGAGGATTAAGTGTTATAAATCATCTTTATGAATATTTCTTTGGTGGTTTAGATATTAACCATTTATGACTTGAAAATTGTATTTATAATAGAAACTTTCATCAGAGCAAAAAAGAATACTGAAATTGCATTTGTAAATTCCAAGTAAAAGAGTCCTAAATCACAAAATGTAAAGGATGTCTCTAGGAAGTGGCAAGTTAATATTTTCCAGAAGCAACCTGGGAATGAAGCTGATAAATTATACCTCTGGTGTTTGATAATCCAGTGGTCACTTTAAAGTAGACATTATGGAAAACAATGTATTATCTGTCTGTATTTAATAAAAGCATTATGATTTTCTTTTATCAGCTAATGAAAGAAAGCAAGTTACTTCAGCAAAACAAAGTTTTTTGTAAAGGTAAGAGAGTATATAGATTTTCTGTAGCACAATTACTCTGGCAGGTAAGATGGGACTCAAAGTAGCTTAGTTGATAGGTAATTCCTAGCTACTTTGAGTCCCATCTTACCTGCCAGAGTGATTGTGCTACAGTAAAAATATATATACTCTCTTACCTTTACAAAAGAAATGGAGTCAATATCATATTACCAACCACTCTTTATTATGAATTGTTGATTTGCCATGGATCTGCACTCCCAAACCTCCTCCCTTCTTTCATACAACAGATCCAAGTAGTCACCAGTCATTAATTGTCTATCTAGATGGTATGTGATCAATACTCAGTTATACTTTGACAGAAAAAAAAAAAAATCTTTCCACTTTTTACTAACAAAAATGACCTCAACAAATAGAAGGCTTAGAACAAAAAACTTTTGTACTTTTTTAGGGATGAGTAGGTGTGGGCATTTACTAACACTAGCTATCATATATGTTCTGGAAAGCGGAGAGTAATGTGAAAATCAAAAGCTCTGAGAAAGTTAAGAGACATCCATGAGTGATAGGATTATATAATATACATATTTTCAAGAAAACTTTTAAAAAATATATTAATATTTGTACATTTCTACCACTCCATTTTTATTATTCCTACTTAAAACAATCGTGTCTTGGAGATAATAAAAAATAACCCTAGCAAGATGGTATCCTACAAAAACTGCAGGTACAGTGTGCAGATTGTCTTTCCTGTCTCTTGGCTAATGTGGAACGTATCCAATTCTTCATTATCAAGTAATTTACTTCACCATACATTCAGAAAACTAAGATCATGGCATCTGGTCCATGGCACCACTTCATGGCAAATAGATGGGGAAACAGTGGCTGACTTTATTTTTTTGGGCTCCAAAATTACTGCAGATAATGACTGCAGCCTTGGAATTAAAAGACACTCCTTGTAAGGAAAGTTATGACCAACCTAGACAGCATATTAAAAAGCAGAGACATTACTTTGTCAACAAAGGTTTGTCTAGTCAAGGCTATGGTTTTTCCAGTAGTCGTGTATGGATGTGAGAGTTGGACTATAAAGAAAGCTGAGCAATGAAGCATTGATGCTTATGAACTGTGGTGTTGGAGAAAACTCTTGAGAGTCCCTTGGACTACAAGGAGATCCAACCAGTCCATCCTAAAGGAGATCAGTCCTGAGTGTTCATTGGAAGGACTGATGTTGAAGCTGAAACTCCAATACTTTGGTCACCTGATGTGAAGAGCTGATTCACTGGAAAAGACACTGATGCTGGGAAAGATTGAGGGTGGGAGGAGAAGGGGACGATGGAGGATGAGATGGTTGGATGGCATCACCAACTCAATGAATATGAGTTTGGGTAAACTTTAAGAGTTGGTGATGGACAGGGAAGCCTGGCGTGCTGCGGTTCATGGGGTTGCAAAGGGTCAGACACGACTGAGCAACTTAACTGAACTGAACTGAGGAATGAAACAGACTCCAAAGCCTACATCAAGAAATGGACTCTTAATTTTTTAATGCAATAGTCACTCTACATGGAAGAAAAATGCTCTAGACTGGTGGTTACTTGGGGGAAAACAAAAGATAATCTTTATTTACTCTGGGATTAAATAAACTATGCATTACCAAAAGAAATTCCTAAACAGGTATTTAATATCAGAAAAAATTCAAGGCTAGTTAAAGCTGTATTTTATTCATAAAAACAGGTCATTTGGGACTGAATAATATGTCTGGATACTTCAGGTATGAGAAATATGAGAGACACATAGTAGAAACTGGCAAAAGGAATCCTAACTAAATAGGGCTGAAATTCTTCCAAATGAATTAATCCCCTTCCTTAGGCTTTGTCTTCCTAATCTCTCCCTAAGGAATATTTGGCCGGGTCTAATATTTTATTACTTATAATCTTAAGTCCATACAGGGTGCTTTTTGATGTCACCTCTAATTATATTTACATACTGAAGTACACGTTACCAGTTATAAAGTTGTACTGACCTTTGTCATTTAAAAAAAAAAAAACAACTAAAAGCTAAAAAATGTGTTCAAAGGACTTTCACTTTCAATTGGCAGAAAATCTAGCCCAAACTCACTTTATAAAAGGAGCTGATTCACTCACTAAACTGAAATATATAGGAGAGGCCTGGTTTTCTCTCTGTCTCTCTCTTCTCCTTTGCTTCCTCTCTTCTTTCCTGTTTTCTCTCTTTTGCTCTCTCCACTGTTGCATCTCTTCCAGGTCTCCATCTGCCCTCATACTTATGCAGGTTTCCCATCACAAGCAGAAGATGGCTTCAGCATTCTCAGATCTCACATCTTCTAAGATTCAGTCTAGCAGGAGGGAGAATTCTCCAGTTTCTTTCCAGCATTTCTGGTGAGTGCTTGCTATCACTTCTGATAGGGTAATGTATACCATTACTGAACTCTCCATGGTTAAGATGAGGGAAATGAGGCATATGGATGTGTTTATAACTGAGTCACTCTACATTTCATTTCACTCCTGAACCCCATCTGTATTAGTTTCCTATGGCTGCTCTATAAAAAATTACCACCAACTTTGTTGGATTAATAGAACATGTTTATTCTCTTACAGTTCTGTAGGTCATAAATCCCGTGTTGATTTTGCTGGGCCAAAGTCATGCTCCCTCAGGAAACTCTAGGGAAGAATCCATTTGTGAGCCTTTTCCAGCTTCTGGAGCTGCACTCCTTGGCTCTTGGTCCCATCCTCTATCTTCAAGGCCTGCAGCCTAACATTATGCTCTAGTGGTCATATTGCCTTCTTCTTCTGTAATCAAATCTCTTACTGCCTCCCTCTCTTAATGAGATTTGTCATTACATTTAAGGCCCATCAAGGTAATGCAGGATAATTGCTCAGTCTCAAGATCCTTAACAATCATGTCTACAAAATCATTTTGCCACATAAAATAGCATTTACAGATTCCAGGAATTGAGACCTGGGTATCTCTGGGGGCCATTATTCAACCTACCACACACAATATAAGCATAAAAATGGAAAGAAGGGGAGAGAGAAACCCAAAAAATGTTAGGAAGAAAAGTAACAAGTATCTAACACTGATGTGTTTTAGAAGCTGGTTTTATTTGTTCCTTTGTCTTTTGTAATTATATTATCAAAGCAAGGGTCCTCCTTGTGCTTCTTATTTTAATTTAACATTAATGGCCAAATTATCAAGTGCATAGGTATATTTCCACTTATATTTAATGGATATTGGGAAGCTAGAGATCCAATTGTGGCCTGAACTTTAATTTGTTGTTGTTCAGTTGCTAACTCTTGTCCAACCTGTGACCCCATGACCTGCAGCACAATAGAATATTGTCTATTCTAGGGATAGTTTGGGCATTAGAAGTTTCTGCTCCTGCTTAGTCACTTTAGTCATGTCCGACTCTGTGCGACCCTATGGATTGTAGCCCACCAGGCTCCTCTGTCCATGGAATTCTCCAGGCAAGAATACTGGAGTGGACTGGCATGGCCCTCCTCCAGGGATCATCCCAACCCAGAGATCAAACTCAGGTCTCCTGCATTGCAGATAGATTCTTTACCACTGAGCACCAGAGAAGCTCCATAATATTAATTCCTTTCTTTGGCTCAAAATGGAACTGTGTTTGTTTACCTCAAGTAAGTGAATCAATTAAGATTTTTGGTCAAGTACAATAAGATATTATAGCTATAAAACAGGTCAGTTGATGATGAATGTGTTTTCTTTTCTGAAATACATGAAAAACTAGGTTAGCATCAATTACAGCTGATATTAAATAACATATTTTGTAGAATATCTTATGTTTGAACCTCCATATGTACCAAAAAAACACCTCTTCTTAAATTGGTTGTTTAGTGTGCCTTCTTTTGTGTGTTACTGGATTAAAAGCTTGCTTCTTCATTCCCTCAATGCAATCAAATTATTGCCTCCTCTCTTAGTTTTCAGACTGTCATAGGAAGATGGAACCTGTTTGTTTGGCTTGGAATTAAAATTTCCTATGCCTAAGCTTCCATGATCTTTGACTGATCTGCTTGAACAGAAGAATTAAAAAAAAATTATAAGAAGCAGAACTATGTTGTGAACGAGAATCATAAGATTTTGGTTTAAATCTTTATTTTGTCAAGTTACTAGTTATCAGATGTGAGACCTTGACAGAATTACTGCACCTCTCTGATCTTCCGATTCTTTTTTAATCCATAAAATGGGAGATGATAGTTATTATCTATGGCTACTTTCTGCCTCGAATGTGTAAAGCATAATATGTAGCACCTAATTTGGGGGTATTTTTCTTATCATTGTATTCATTCTATCACTTAGATATTGCTTAACTTATACTTTTATTCAAGTGTTTTGAAGGAACTGATACATCAATTAATAACAGTTAGTGAATAATTATTCTATGTGCTGTCCTTAGGGAGCCTTCAATCCTGCTATGTACAGTTTTTAGTAGAACCCATTAAAACTGTTTAATATCACCTAACAGAATACATATAAATATGTCTAACATAATTTAGCCACTATTTTAAATAATTAAACATATTTTAAAAAGCATTAGATGATAACATTCAGTAACTGAAAACAGCTTTAACTTTTGGACATGACTCAAGAAGATTTTAAGTGTAAAGTGAAAAACCAGATAATAAGGTCTGTCTTAGTGAGTGGCCTGGCAGATGAATTCAGCAATCTAGGCCAGATGCTAAAACTGGTAACACTTTGAAGAATTCTTCATCCCTGTGATTTGTGTATTTGCAGCTATCTCTCAGCCTCAAGTTTATCTTGAGGCATTATAAAATTATATGAAAATAGCTATATGAAGAGAAGCTTTAAAGAGAAACAGCTTGATTGTTTTTGTCTGTTTTAGGTTTCACACATAATTGAAAGAACACGGTATTCCATCCATGTTGTTGCACATGGCAGGATGTCATCCTTTTTTAAGGCTGAGTTTTATATATATATATATGCCATTTTCTGTATCCATTTATCTATTGACGACACGTAGGTTGCTTCTACATCTTGGAAGGGAGAGGGGTAGGGGAATGGGTAAATATGTATAAGAGGTTAAGAGGTACAAACTACTAATTATAAAATAAAAAAAGTCATAGGAATGTAATGTACATTACAGAGAATATAGTCAATACTATTATAATAACTTTGTATGGTGCATAATCTATAAAAGTATCAAATTACTATGTTGTATACCTGGAACTAATACAACATTGTAACTATACTTCAGTAAAAAATAAAGAAACAAAAAGATCAAACTGTGGCTCTGTGGTCATATTAGCAATAGCATAAGTCTAATTATGTTGGTTGGCATGTACTATCAATTACATAAGGCTTCCCAGTTAGCTCAGTGGGTAAACATACTGCCTGCAATACAGCAGACACATTGAGATGAGGGTTCGACCCCTGGGTCAGGAAGATCCTCTGGATGAGGGCACAGCAACCCAATCCAGTATTCTTGCCTGGAGAATCTTAGGGACAGAGGAGCCTGGTGGGATACAGTCCATAGGGTAGCAAAGAGTCGGATTCAACTGAAGCAACTGAGCACACACTGAGCTAAATGTATTGTGTTTAAAAAATTAACTCTAAAAGACAAATTCCCATTTATATTTTTCCCTTCTCTTCTCACTTTGAAGTTATACATTAAAAAATGAAAACATGAAACTCCAAATACTGGTATCAAAACCATTCAAATAATCAAATCTATATACAGAAAAGATTTTCTTTCTCTGACATTAACATTTACAGAAACAATGAAACTTTAGAGGCTTAAAAGAAAAGTAATCTATGTAGTTGGTTAGTCAGTTTTTACCCAAAAGATTGTGAGGAGGCAAATTTTGGTTAACAACCCTAAAATATATTAAAGTTTCTTTAATTTTGGAACCTCAGACTTCCAGTAAAGTAATATGGCATTCAGTGATCCTATTATACTCTCAACTAGTGCTTCTCCTAGTACTTCATGAGGTGCAGTAAGCCTTTAATGAATAAAGATGTGACTTTCTAAAATGACTAATACCTTTAATCTTAAAATGAAAACAACTGGCTGGCATTCCTCCATGAAGAGTACCATGTTCCAAAATTATAAAAAGAAAGAGAAGCTCAAATTAAGTTATTAGTTCCTGGTGAAAATTTAATGAAGTTGACATAAGTAACACTTCTTTTAGAAGAATAATTTTTGACTTACCTATTTGTTATTCCTAAGATCTGTAATTATTTGAACAGTTTTTGTAAAAGAGCCACTTGTATGGGGATATGCTGAGCCTTAGACAAAGAGTTTAATTTTTTTTTAATCAGCAGGAGTGAGAGAGATTTATGTCATCCAAAAGAGAAGGAAAACAAGCAAGCAAATCCATCCATTTTCCACAATAATACCTTTTTATTTATTAACAGCTATTGGGAAGGCTAGACCATCCATCTATAATTGAATTGTGTCTACTTTGTGGCATAAGGAAGGGTGAATCAGGAAACTTGCTTGGTTAATTTTAGCCTAGTAAGTTTTTGAAAGCGACTCAGAAGAAGTAAGGCCACACAGTTAAGTATTGATTTTCCTGTCTCAAATCAGAGACATAAATCATATGCCATGACTAAGTTCTTCCTGAAGATATCAATACTCTTCCCATAAGGCCATCAGTGGTTAAATATTTTGATCACTGAGGTGCAAAAATAGACACCAGGGCCAACTGAGTTGAGGAAGAAGTGGGTGTATCTTTTCTGATGAAATACTGCTTCTGTTAAACCTCTTGATCATGAAATACATCTAGAGCCATCTTCATTATGGTAACCAACACCCAGCTGCTAACCTGGCTACTGACATGTACAAGCACTGAGGGTAGGAAATGGATATACCAATATAAAAAAACAAATCTAAATAAATATAAAACACTTTTGTGAGTGCTTTGAAAATGCACTATCTTGTTTGGATAAATTTTTGTCATTTGTACCAACTATTCTTCTCTGTCTTTGGTCTTAGCATTTTATTTCTCAGGCACCAATATTTTTCATTACACACCTTGGGTCAAGAATAATTCTACAAGCTGAGCATACAGGAGTGCGCAAGACAGATGAGCTTCTTGCCCCTTAGAAAAAATATATAAACAAATCAATGAATTTCTGCAGATTGTCAGGAAATAGTGCTTAGATAAAGAATGGTCGAGAGACTCCTTCCAAAGAAATGTTCAAGAGAATTCTCCAAGGTTGTGCCAGCATTTGAGCAAGGACTTAAAAGAGGGTGGGTTTGAGTGAAGAAGTGGTGGACCAGTTTTCTTAGATCAGTTCAGTTCAGTTCAGTAGCTCAGTCGTGTCCGACTCTTCGCAACCCCATGAATCCCAGCACGCCAGGCCTTCCTGTCCATCACCAACTCCCGGAGTTCACTCAGACTCACGTCCATTGAGTCAGTGATGCCATCCAGCCATCTCATCCTCTGTCGTCCCCTTCTCCTCCTGCCCCCAATCCCTCCCAGCATCAGAGTCTTTTCCAATGAGTCAACTCTTCAAATGAGGTGGCCAAAGTACTGGAGTTTCAGCTTCAGCATCATTCCCTCCAAAGAAATCCCAGGACTGATCTCCTTCAGAATGGATTGGTTGGATCTCCTTGCTGTCCAAGGGACTCTCAAGAGTCTTCTCCAACACCACAGTTCAAAAGCATCAATTCTTCGACGCTCAGCCTTCTTCACAGTCCAACTCTCATATCCATACATGACCACAGGAAAAACCATAGCCTTGACTAGATGGACCTTTGCTGGCAAAGTAATGTCTCTGCTTTTGAATATGCTATCTAGGTTGGTCACAACTGTCCTTCCAAGGAGTAAGTGTCTTTTAATTTCATGGCTGCAGTCACCATCTGCAGTGATTTTGGAGCCCAAAAAAATAAAGTCTGACACTGTTTCCACTGTTTCCCCATCTATTTCCCATGAAGTGATGGGACCGGATGCCATGATCTTTGTTTTCTGAATGTTGAGCTTTAAGCCAACTTTTTCACTCTCCACTTTCACTTTCATCAGGAGGCTTTTTAGTTCTTCTTCACTTTCTGCCATAAGGGCGGCAGCATCTGCGTATCTGAGGTTATTGATATTTCTCCTGGCAATCTTGATTCCAGCTTGTGCTTCTTCCAGTCCAGCGTTTCTCATGATGTACTCTGCATATTAGTTAAATAAGCAGGGTGATAATATACAGCCTTGAGGTACTCCTTTTCCTATTTGGATCCAGTCTGTTGTTCCATGTCCAGTTCTAACTGTTGCTTCTTGACCTGCATACAGATTTCTCAAGAGGCAGGTCAGGTGGTCTGGTATTCCCATCTCTTTCAGAATTTTCCACAGTTTATTGTGATCCACACAGTCAAAGCAGAAATAGATGTTTTTCTGGAACTCTCTTGCTTTTTCTATGATCCAGTGGATGTTGGCAATTTGATCTCTGGTTCCTCTGCCTTTTCTAAAACCAGCTTGAACATCAGGGAGTTCACGGTTCATGTATTGCTGAAGCCTGCCTTTGAGAATTTTGAGCATTGCTTTACTAGCATGTGAGATGAGTGCAATTGTGCGGTAGTTTGAGCATTCTTTGGCATTGCCTTTCTTTGGGATTGGAATGAAAACTGACCTTTTCCAGTCCTGTGGCCACTGCTGAGTTTTCCAAATTTGCTGGCATATTGAGTGCAGCACTTTCACAGCATCATCTTTCAGGATCTGAAATAGCTCAACTGGAATTCCATCACCTCCACTAGAAGGGAGGAATAATGTCCTGATTTGGAAAGCATCTTGGCAAGGATGAAGAACTGAAGAAAAATCTGAGTGTATCTGGAAAGTTGTACTAGAGAGGTAGTCAGAATTCATACCTGAAAGGCCTCTTAAGCCAATTTAAGGAGTCTGGATTTTATTCGAAAAGCATTCATTATGGAGCTATTATATATTTTATGACAACATTCTGCTTAGAGTAATCCAATAGTTAAAATTTTTAAAAAGCTTTGAAGGTATTATTCCTTAAGTAACTTCAAAATGGAGTTGTTCAATCTAAATTTGTTTTATATTTAATGACTTTCAAAAGAAAATGACTATGTAAATCTCAGAAATTATATGTTTCAGGATTTTTCAAGAGAACTTTGGAATTCCTGGGGGATGTGTTCTGGTGATTCTTCCAGAAGAAGAGACAAGTTGGCAGAGAAGGACAGAGGATGAATCCTGGTAAGTGATTCTTACGAATAAGGGAACATGCACTTTCTCATCAGCCTGGATTCCTTTTTTTTTCCTCTATATCCTCTCACACATTTCACAATCAAGTTCACAGAGATTGGCTTAGCTTTATGTAGAGCTTTCAGAATAATGGGTATTTGGTTTTGAAAGATCCTTATAGTTCCTCTTCACAGATATTTGTAATGAACAGAAACTTGTTATTTTCTCAAAATATTCTGACAGTAGATTCTCTAACACTCCCCTCCAGCCCAAATGCACAAATATGCAGTCTCACATTTTTTTCCATCAGAGCAGAGTGGAGTCAGGAAGTTCGTAGTAATTTGCAGACATATACCATCAGCTAACACATCACTGCAAGCAGAATACCCCTGAGGCAGGAAGGAACAGATGCTGATCACTGGGGTGAGGATGTGGAAAGGGCTTAGTGACTGAACTGACCCAGCAAACTTTCAGCACAAGGAATGAAGGCTTACTGGATATAGGGGTTATTTTTTCTTATAGATACTAAATAAATGGAGTAAGGGATGTGATTTCAGTTTGTTTATTGAAATATGGTTTTAAGAATTTTATGTAATGCCTTATCAGATGGAGATATCAAGGTAGTTTCAAGCTTCCACATTGGCTGGGATATTTTATTTAAACTAAGAAAGAGCTAGAGACTAAAGGATTGTCTATATTTGAGGTACAAATCAGTTTCTGTTTCAGTCTATTAGGATATTATTTCAATATTGGTTTTCCTAGTAAAGCATCTTGTTTTCTCCTATATTTGATTTCTTAAGCATGGTAAATATACTTGGTCTAAGAGAATTTTTCTTATCTCACAATTGCATTAAAAGTTAATATTTTAAAATAAATTGAATATTTGAAGTAAAGTATGCAGTCTTTTCTAATAAAAAATGTCTGAAACAGTGTCCATTTGGCTTCAAGATTGAAAATAATGTTACATCAGCAGCATAGCTTCCAGTAAGATTTATTAGAATGTTTGGTTAGCAGGAAATATCAGTTTACTAGATTTGTATTTATAGAATGAAATGCCAGTATTTACACTGAAAATAAATGATACCAAACACATCCTATACTCATGTGTTACTTTTCCACACTGTTTTTCTACCACTTTATGGCAAAATTTCTTCCCCTTCTGGAATAATCTACCTAAATTTGATCTGCCTGAGAACATTCCTGAAATAAGAGGGTTGTCCTTTCCCCTTTCATAATTGTCTTCCCACTGAATTGCTTTTCTTATAATCACTCTTCTCATCCATCTTGAATCTTCCTAGGGTGCATCGTCCCAAGGAAGAAAAATCTCCAACACACAAAGGAATATTTTAATATATTGGTGTTGGTATTGAGAGAGTGGATTGCTCCAGACTCAGTTTAAACAATTCTTTCACAATGTAAGTTGTTGCCAATGATTTGATCTCAGCAAATATGGAGGAACCAAATAAATTGCCACTAACAGATTGTTAGAAATGTTTATGACGGATATCTAGGTTGCTTCCATGTACAGGGAGGGAGGAGGGAGGAGGTTTCAGGATGGGGAACACGTGTATACCTGTGGCGGATTCATGTTGATATATGGCAAAACCAATACAATATTGTAAAATTTAAAAATAAAATAAAATTTAAAAAAAAAGAAATGTTTATGACGTACTACTCTGATTTTAGGGTATAATTTTGAAAGAGTTCAGAGAATTGAGGAACACCGCTCTAACAAAAATCCTTCTGTACTCATGTACTTAATTTATATGAATAATTTTTTTTCAGCATTTGCCTTCTCCCTCAAACAAAATTGAAAAGGAAAACTAGGGATAAAATTGAAGCTGAACTTATTTAAGTTTAAGAAGCAACTCACATCTTAAAATCATTTTCAATAAAATTATACTTTATGTTGAATATTACCCTGTCAAAACTTATTTCCCATTATTGTTATGAATAATTATATGATTTTACTATTGTAAATGTAATTTAATCCTGAAAATATATTTTAACATTTAGGGCATTATGGTCACAGGAAATGCTACTACTACTACTAAAACTAATAACAAAGCCTTAAATGGAAATTTGCATATACATACATATATACATATTTTAAAAATATTTTTTCTACAGTCTTTAAAAACATTTATCTATTTATTAAGATTTGGCTGTGCCAAGTCTTAGTTGCCTCACATGGGATTTTCTGTCTACACTAAGGCATGAAGGATCTTTAATTGCAGCATGTGGGATCTGTTTCCCTGACCTTGGATTGAACCTGGGCTCCCTGCATTGGGAGTATGGAGTATTAGCCAGTGGACCACCAGAGAAGCTCCTACATGTATATTTTCAGTGTAGCAAAATATGCTGAGATGGCCAATAAAATACTTTAAAGCATAGGTTTATATTACACAAAAAAATTCTGCCAAGGATATGTAAAGTTTTCATGTAATGAAATGTAAAGTTTTCAACAGTTAAACAGCAAGTTCATTTATCATTTAAAGGGATGATATTATGACCACATCACAAGTTGTTAAGACATTAGGAGACCATTACATTGGAAATAGTAATGCAACAGTTGATTTTAGATATTTACAATATACCAGAAGTCATACCCTTGGCAACCATTTAAAACAATTATGAAAAAGTTTAGAAGTCAACTTAAAGACATTTATGATGATACAAAGTTTTTCAAAATTCTCAGAGATTGTAAGCAAAGTTTTTTTGGAAAAAACAGATGGACAAAACTATGAAACCTCTTTTAAAAGAATAGCAATCTGGCCGAAACAATTTTTATTAGAAGGGAAGTTGACACAACCAGGACCTGAAAGCCAAAATCCTTACAATGGCCTATGGGGCCCATTCCTATGTCTGAGATCTTCCCTTTCCTACCATTTTTTCCCCCAATCACTCCACATTAGTGAGACTGTGGTCCTTGTTTTACTTCAGACATGCTAGACAGGTCCTGCCTCTGACTTTCAAATTGCTGACTCCCCCTACCTGAGACACTGTTTCCCCAGATCTCCTTCAAGTCATTGTCTTCTACTCATGGGCTTCTCTGTAGCATCTGACATAAAATTGCAATAGCCTCAATCCCAGCTCTCCCCAGCTTAATTTTTTCCCATACCATAATACTCTTTATGCACATAGTACATTTCATACACAATGGAATTGAATTATTTATTAAGTTTTTAGTCTCTACCCTTCTAGAATGCAAGCCCCATGGAAGCAGAGGTTTTGTCATTGCTCATAGCTCTATTTCCAGTACCTAAAACAGCCCCTGGAACTTAGTAGTAGGCATTAAATAAAAGATGTTGCATAGATGAGTATGCAAGTTGTTTCTAAGATTCATGGCCTCCATGTCAAAGGCTTTTTTAGAAGGAAATGACAAAACTTCCTATAAAATTTTCTTGTCGCTGTCAGTAGAAATAATGGGAGTCTATCATAACAGATTAAGGAACCAAGGAAATAAGCTATCCTTATTCCCTATTAGTCATTTATTATAGATGTAATTTGTCTTCACAACTAACAAGATCACAAAGAAACTTACATTCACTCCTTTATTCAGTCTGTCAGTTAATTAAGGAACATTTGTTCAGCATCTGTTGGCTACCGTGCCGCTGGGGCAAAGGCAAATAGAAATTTGCCCCTGCTCACCATCCCTAGGACAGCACAGATTATAAAATAGAGCACTTTTAATTTTCCCAATGTATTTTTCTTGAAAATGTTTTTTAATTAAAAATAATATAGCCTTACCTACATTTATCTGTAAATTCAATGTACTCAACAGGAATTTCATGAAATTTGATGAGGTGATGACATAGTGGCGTAAATGAACCAAAGGCCAAGAATAACCAATATATTCTGAAAGAGAGGGAAGAATCTGTATCAATAAGCTCTACATCCAATGTCAAGACTTATTATCAATCTATAGTAATTAAGTATGGTATTGACAGAGGGATAGGTAAAAACAATAATGAAATATAATGGACCACCCTGTGTATATAGAACTTTGCAATATGACAGAAATGGTACTATAGATTAGTTGAGAAAGGATAGATTCCTCCATAGATGACTAGATTATTAAAATATCGATTAAAGTGTTGCTCTTATTATGAAAATAACTCTATTCTTCCACCCAAAGAAATTCCAGATAGTCTAAAGACTGAAACTTAAAAGAAAATTTTAATAATGCTTAAAAGAAAATTTCAGAGAATATATTTACGATCTTATAGTATAAAAAAGATTTATTTCAAAAAGGACTAAAGGAAGACAGTAATGTAAAAGAAAAGATGGGTTTACTACTAAAGCTATCGTTGTTGTTATTTAGATGCTACGTCATGTCCAACTCTTTCATGACCTCATGGACTCTAGGGTCCTCTGTCTGTGGGATTTCTTAGGCAAGAATACTAGAATAGGTTACAATTTCCTTCTCTGGGGCTTCCTGACTCAGGGATGAACCTGAATCTCCTGCATTGGCAGGTGGATTCTTTACCACTAAATCACCAGGGAAGCCCCAAAGCTATTGTGTGTGTATGTGTGTGTGTTAGCTGCTCAGTCATGTTCAACCTTGTGTGACCCCCCATGGACTGTAGCCCACAAGGCTCCTCTGTCCATGGAAGTCTCCAGGCAAGAATACTGTAGTGGGTAGCCATTCCCTTCTCCAGGGGATCTTCCTGACCCAGGGATCAAACCCAGGTCTCTTGCATTGCAGGAAGATTCTTTACCATCTGAGCCACCAGGGGAGCCCAAAGCTATCATAAAATAAATACAAAAGATAAGCACAGAAGGGAAAGATACACTTGCTTTTATATAAGGAATCAATGCTTATTATATGTTGTGTATTTATAATATGTAATTTATATCAATCAATAAGAAAAATACCCCCAAATCAATAAATGGACAAAGCATAAATTGAGAGACTGTTATCCAAGTTACCAATAAACAAATAAAAAATGCTCATGCTCAGAAATGAAACAGAATGTTCAAATCAAATCAGCTAACAGCAAAACATTTCATATTCATTAGACTGGCAAAAATTTAAGTCTAATAATGCCAAGTATTGAAGGAAATGTGGAATAAATTTCACATAATGTTGATTGGTGGTGAAGTTGGTCGAAAACCCAAGGAGAGCAATTTGAATATATGTAATTAGTTCAAAGCATTCAGACACCTTGATTTGACAACTTCTTAGTATATCCCTTGGATAAACTCCTGCGTAGGTACACAAGGAATCATACATAGGCATGCTCATTGTGGCTTCCTAATACAATGATATATTAGAAATAATCAATCAACAAGAGACCGGATGAATGATATCTTATTTTCACATGGAATATGAAAACGAAGTTAAATAGACAAAGTAGATCCATATGTGTCAAAAATGATAAAAATTAATGAAAAAAGCAAGTGAGAGTAAAATGTCTACAACCCACAATTCAATGCTATGTTGCTTACAGTTATAGGGATATTATAAAGATGGGTAGATTGAAATTACCACCAATTTCTCCCAGTTCCAAAACTCCATAACACTCCATACACAATATATGTCTTGTTTATTTGTGTTCCTGGGTAGTTTTTTCAAGCTTTTATAATAATTCAAAAGACAGAAACAGTAACCTTCTTCCTTTGAAATTCTTCCCATATCATGGTTTTAATTAATATCTGTAAATGCACCCCCTTTGCCCCAATCTATCTCCCTGTCCCAGATTGCTCCTTTGCTCCTTTGGATATCAGAGCTGTGCATTGCGCTAGTTCCCTAGACATTTCCACTTAGATGCCTGCCATGTACCTAGAACTTAACAAGGGAAAGGCAGAACTCATTTTTCCTCACCGTCCTTGCTCCTTGTCTGCCTCAGGTTCCTATCTCAGAGAATGGCTCAGCCATCTAACAGATTACTCGGTGAACACAATCCCCACCTCTGCCCTGTTTCCCAGAACCCACATCCAATTACAAAATAACTTTCAATCCCACTTGTCATATATTTATTTCAGCCTTCCTTTTCTCACCATTCCAAAAGTGCAACCATGCCCAAGCCTCCTTGTCTTCAGGACAGATTATTATCACAGCCTGTTAACTACTCATCTACCCCCCACATAGCAGCTAAAGAGCAAACTTAACTGCAAATTTTGAGTGCCATGCTTCTAATATGCAAACCTGCCCTTGGTATGTCCCCAGCTTAAAATCTTGCCATGGTACCTACTTGTTCTTAGGATAAAGGTCAACGTCTCAATATAGTTACAGGGTTCTTTCTAATATAATGGTTGCCTCTTTTGCCTCCCTATATTTTTTCACTGTGCCTTCCTCTTCTACTCAGCATTCCAGCTTAAGAATTTCTTTTAATTTCTTCTTTAGGTATGTTTTCTCTGGCATCTAGGACTTTATTCATGTGATGCTATTTACTCATTCTCCATGTTTATCTAGTTAACTTCTGCCCACTCTATATATTGTTTCTTTCCAGTCCCTAGTCTGAATTATATCATAACCCTCCTCTGTGCTGTTCTTAGATGGGTGTCTAAGGGCTGTCACAGATGGATGCACAGGTTGTACACTGTTCAACTCTAATGGACGCTCTTCACATTATGGTCTATGTGAAGAATGCCCCTGAAGTTGTGCACATGTGGTGGTCATGTCTATCATATCTCTATCACAGCAGGCAATTACATTACAGTGCATTAGTGTAACTGCCTGCTGACTTGTCTTTCTCAGTGTTTTGCTGAGTAGACAGGGGACATCACATCTGAGACTGCCGCTGCTGCTGCTGCTAAGTCACTTCAGTCGTGTCCAACTCTGTGCGACCCCACAGACGGCAGCCCACCAGGCTCCCCCGTCCCTGGGATTCTCCAGGCAAGAACACTGGAGTGGGTTGCCATTTCCTTCTCCAATGCATGAAAGTGAAAAGTGAAAGTGAAGTTGTTCACTGCTCCTAAGTCGCTTCAGTCGTGTCGGACTCTGCGACCCCATGGATGCAGCCCACCAGGCTCCTCCATCCATGGGATTTTCCAGGCAATAATACTGGAGTAGTGTGCCATCACCTTCTCAGACATCTGAGACTAGAAGTCAATAAATAAAAAAAAGAAAACTACATTGATTCTTCACCTTTGTCATGAGGTCATATAGGGATATATCCTCTATGTATACACCAGGACCTCATCTCAGGGGAGGAAACAGAAATGATAGGCCACCTAAGAGAAACTGAAAATCTTTATCCAAGACAGAATGAATGCTTCCTAAAAGACATAAAACTAAGTATCTAAGCAATGAAATCTAAGCTCCATGATAGCAGAGATTTTTGTTTGTTTGCTTCCATTTGATCCACGCTGATTCCTCTGACTCTAGAAGAGAGTCTTACACCTAGTAGTCCTGAAGAAAGGCTTTCTGAATGAATGAAGGAGTCATTTGTTTCATGATTATTATTGTAGATTATACTTCAGCTGGATTGAGGACCCATGAAGAATACTAGAGTGGAGCTTGACACACATCCATGTTGCTGTATTTTGTTCAACCAAAGGCCCTTCTACATGTAACAGGTTAAGAAATTGCTATTCTTTAGCATCAGGCATCTTTGTAAGGTTCTTTAATTCATTTGGGGACAAGGCAGAAGAAACAGGGGGAAACCTCATGGGGAGTAGAGTCAGAAGGAAGGTAAATACACTCTTTAAATTGCCTGGATTTTTAACAAATAACATTTATATAGCATCTTACAAACCCACAGAACTTCCACAAACATGCTCTCTGCTCCTCACCAGGGAAAGCAGAGACCAACCAAGCAGCCACTTCCTTCCTGTCAGGATAAGACAGAATCTCTCTACCCTGAATAGAGTTCCTGTTAAAACTTTCTTTCACATCTTAAAGGCCATAAATGAAAACTTAATCATCAAGATCTGTCTGTGTTTATATTGAAGGAAGTTTTCTTAAAGAAGTGTCTTAAAGAAGAAACAGAAAAAATAAAAACTTTTATGGAACTGGGTTATTAGGTTAAAGTGTCATAATTTCTTTTCCTTAAAAACCTAGGATTCCTTGAAAATGTGCTGAGACTCATGGATGTATTAAAAAGGGTTGCCTCTAGATAGTTTAGTGACAGTTTAGATTTCTTTTGTATTTCTTTTTAAAAAATACCATTGATTCTAGTCTTTCCTCCTTTCCCATTCCTAACTACATATTTAAATTCACTCTATGGTGATGTATTTGTTTCCAAGTGTAATTGAAATGTAAACCAAAAAGATAATGAATAATGGAATTGCTTGGTCAAGTTTCTATTTTAAACATTTTAAAATTATATGGCTTTAAATATTAGGAAACTCCTGGGTCAGTTTTTCCTTTACGCCACTCTCGTTAGTGTGAACGGTTACTGTTACGTGTCCTTTTTAACACAGATTTTGAAGAATGGATTTCTTTTAAGGGGAGTACACTGTATGTAACAATTCAATAATGGGTTACATGTTTGGGGAAATATGATCTTACTTGTTATACCTTAATTTAGTTCATGTTCAGTAATATTTCACTCAGTTTATTTGATCTTGGCACAATTTGAAGAGATAAATGAGATAAACATGGTTTAATGCCAGCCTAAACAAATTCTTTTGATATGTATCTCTGGTAAAATGTAACTTGTGACTGGGTGATGATACAATGTCACAGTGTCAGAATAGTTCTTATTAGCTTTTAAACTGTGCTGCTCCAGACTAACTGGTGCCTTACGCAGAGAATCATTTCTCAGAGCAACCATTGCTGCACATCCATTCTTAATGAGATTGGGCAATGTAGCCATTTACTGATGGTGCAAGTAGATTTAGTCTTCTCTATTGTTCATAATTGTGACAAGTAAACATACATTTATTTCTCCCTGCTTCCATTCAAAAATTGCATAATATTGAAGTGCACACTTGTCTTAATTCACTTACTTCTATGATGTATTGTAATGAACTAATTTTTAAAGCTTTTGCCCAACTATAACTCCAGCTGTTTTCACTGAGAGAAGTTTCTATACCGAATCTAGCATCTATCTTCAATTTCTATATTAACAGCTCTCCCTGAAAGGTTAATTTTGCCATCAATATTACTAAGGCTCTAATTAACTGCCTCTCAGCTGCCTGGAAAATCCCATGGGCGGAGGAGCCTGGTAGGCTGCAGTCCGTGGGGTCGCTAAGAGTCAGACACGACCGAGCGACTTCACTTTCACTTTTCACTTTCATGCATTGGAGAAGGAAATGGCAACCCAATCCAGTGTTTTTGCCTGGAGAATCCCAGGGACGGGGGAGCCTGGTGGGCTGCCGTCTATGGGGTTGCACAGAGTCGGACACGACTGAAGCGACGCAGCAGCAGCAGCAGCAGCAGCAGCAGCTGAACGTTGGTTTAGTTGTTGAAAGCAGAGTATGACTGCTACTGTAAGCTGCCATCCCATAGCAGTCTTCATGATGACATTTGGAAGGGTAACAAATTTGCTTCCAATTCAAAAGATGCCCTGGTAGCAAAAGGCCTTCATTCTAAAGCTTTCTTCCCCTGGATACCAATATCTTTAGAAAAGAAGGGCAACTTAGGACCTAGCCCCTGATATTGAAGATGAGAAGCTGCAGGGGCAATGAGATTCTCCGAGTGCTCCTAAGCAACCAGGGGAAAGGAAGTGAAAGGCTGGAAGAGGAAGCCATAGGACTAAGCATATTAACTGCTTTATAGACCCCAAAACTATTACCCACGTGGGAGGCATATTTCTGTTGTTATTATTGATTGTTGCCTGTTTTACCCATAGCTCATGTGTTTTCTTGGTAAAGAAAGAAGAAGAAAAAAGAGAACTTAACCAGATAAGCAATAATGAAACTAGATTTCTTCATTTACCTCCCATTTCAAAATAAGTTGTATAAAAAGGCAATATTTCACAATCTAAAGAATTTCACAATCTAAAGAATCAAAAGAGTGTGGATGCATTCTTTTAATAATAATTGGCAGGTGTTACAGATTATCAGTGAATTGTTACCTAATGGGGAAAAGCCCAGTTTTATTTTTGAAAAACTAAACCAAAATCTCATTGTGAGGTTGCTGCTCAAAGACACAATGTTTATGAAAGTTTTTCAGTATAGATAATTTGTGCTTTGATGTTTGCTGCTGCTGCTGCTAAGTCGCTTCAGTCGTGTCTGACTCTGTGCGACCCCATGGACTGCAGCCCACCAGGCTCCTCCGTCCATGGGATTTTCCAGGCACGAGTAATTGGAGTGGGTTGCCATTGCTTTGATGTTTAAGCACTACTAAAAGCACCGTGACTTTTTATGGAATATCTTTTAGAAATTGAACCCTGTAAACAAGACATCCTGGTGTTGCTTTTGAGAGTGAAGCTATAATAAAATCAAATACATGCCCAAAGAGCTAAAAATTAATGTTTCAAAGAGGTACAATTGCAGTCTAAAAATTTTGATAACTTCAATAATTCTAAAGCTCCAACATTAGAGAAAACATTAGAATATCCAGAAGTTTCTGCAGAATTTCTTGCAATATATTGGCCCTTATGATGAAGTGATGTGAAAAGAAAGTCCTCCAATGTGAGAGTTATCTTGGAGTGAATAGCCAAGCCTGTACATCCTCTAACATCATTATCTCTTAGTTTATCTTCTGAGAATAACCATTCACAATATGAATTATCTTTTCTACAAAGAACCACAGTTGTTGATTGTGTTTTGATGTAGTTTTTAGGTTTAGATTGGATTCAAGTTTGATCACTGCAGCATCATTCATTCATTCATTCATTCAATAAACATGTTTTGAATCGCTGCTGCTGCTATTTAATCACTAAGTGTGTCAGATTCTTGTGACTGCATAGACTGTAGCCTGCCAGGCTCCTCTGTCCATGGTATTAATTACCTGATGTTTAATTTGTTTCATGAATTATGAAAACATTAGACATAAAATATAAAAGAAGCTCTGTAGCCATGACAAATAAATAAATTGTACACAATTTCTAAGCATGATCTACAAATAATTAGCATTGTATTTCTTATTAAAATATAAAGCATTCAGTTTGCCTAATTATGAAATTCAGTGTCTTTCTGAAAAGAAAACTAAACTCTTTCTTTACTTCCCATTTGTAATGACATGGTTGTTGGTTTAAATTTTCTTACATCAGTAATAGCTTTCATGCCTCTTCCTAGTGTGAGATATAGATTCCCAATTAAATTTCAAGTTAATTTAATTATTATAGTAAATAAATGAGCAGTGATCAGTTAGGATTAAGTTTAGATTAATGGATGGAGAAATTTGATATAGTACAGATGTAGCAAGAAGATTAGAAAATAGAGAATAATATTTTCAGCAAAACTGACATTTTCTTCTTATTACTATTTTAAAATATCAAAGGAAGTAACTAGTAAGCAGTCAAATGTTTCTGGAAATTCACAAGACCATTTAAATGCTGTAATGCAATGAAGGGGATCATAAACAAAATGAAAAAAAAAAACCTGTAGAATGGGAGAAAATATTTGCAAATAAGCAACCAATAAGGGATAATCTTCAAAATATACAAACAACTCATTCATAGACTGCCATTGTTTTTCATGCCGAAGAAATAATATAAGACTCTAAACTCAGCAGAATTCTATGCAGAATAAATGATATGCTTTTTTAAATAATATAAATTTATTTATTTTAATTCAAGGAGAAGGAAATGGCAACCCACTCCAGTGTTCTTGCCTGGAGAATCCCAGGGATGGGGGAGCCTGGTGGGTTGCCGTCTATGGGGTCGCACAGAGTCGGACACGACTGAAGCGACTTAGCAGCAGCAGCCTCAATTACTTTACAATATTATAGTGGTTTTGCCATTCATTGACATGAATCCACCACGGGTGTACATATGTTCCCCATTCTGAACCCCACTCCCACTTCCCTCCCCATCCCATCCCTCTGGGTCATCCCAGTGCACCAGCCCCAAACATCCTGTATCATGCATCGAACCTGGACTGGCAATTCGCTTCACATATGATAATATACATGTTTCAATGCCATTCTCCCAAACCATCCCACCCTCTCCCTCTCCCAGAGTCCAAAAGACTGTTCTATACATCTGTGTCTCTTTTGCTGTCTCACATATAGGGTTATCGTTACCATCTTTCTAAATTCCATATATATGCGTTAGTATACTGTATTGGTGTTTTTCTTTCTGGCTTACTTCACTCTGTATAATAGGCTCCAGTTTCATCCACCTCATTAGAACTGATTCAAAAGTATTCTTTTTAATGGCTGAGTAATATTCCATTGTGTATAGGTACCACAGCTTTCTTATCCATTCATCTGCTGATGGACATCTAGGTTGATTCCGTGTCCTGGCTATTATAAACAGTGCTGCGATGAACATTGGAGTACAACACGTGTCTCTTTCAATTCTGGTTTCCTCGGTGTGTATTCCCAGCAGTGGGATTGCTGGGTCGTATGGCAGTTCTATTTCCAGTTTTTAAAGGAATCTCCACACCGTTCTCCAGAGTGGCTGTACTAGTTTGCATTCTCACCAACAGTGTAAGAAGGTTCCCTTTTCTCCACACCCTCTCCAGCATTTATTGCTTGTAGACTTCTGGAGAGCAGCCATTCTGACTGGCATGAAATGGTACCTCATTGTGGTTTTGATTTGAATTTCTCTGATAATGAGTGATATTAAGCATCTTTTTCATGTATTTGTCAGTCATCTGTATGTCTTCTTTGGAGAAATGCCTGTTTAGTTCTTTGGCCCATTTTTTGATTGGGTTTCATTGGGTATTTTTCTGGAATTGAGCTGCAGGATTTCTTGTATATTTTTGAGATTCTTTGTCAGTTGCTTCGTTTGCTATGATTTTTTTCCCATTCTGAAGGCTGTATTTCACCTTGCTTATAGTTTCCTTCATTGTGCAAAAGCTTTTAAGTTTAATTAGGTCCCATTTGTTTATTTTTGCTTTTATTTCCATTACTCTGTGAGGTGGGTTATAGAGGATCCTGCTGTGATTTATGTTGGAGTGTTTTGCCTATGTTTTCCTCTAGGAGCTTTATAGTTTCTGGTCTTACATTTAGATTTTTAATCCATTTTGAGTTTATTTTTGTGTATGCTGTTATAAAGTGCTCTAGTTTCATTCTTTTACAAGTGGTTGACCAGTTTTCCCAGCACCACTTATTAAAAAGATTGTCTTTTCTCCATTGTATATTCTTGCCTCCTTTGCCAAAGATAAGGTGTCCATTAGGGCATGGATTTATCTCTGGGCTTTCTATTTTGTTCCATTGATCTATATTTCTGTCTTTGTGCCAGTACCATACTCTCTTGATGACTGTAGCTTTGTAGTAGATCGTGAAGTCAGACAGGTTGATTCCTCCATTCTTCTTTCTCAAGATTGCTTTGGCTATTCAAGGTTTTTTGTATTTCCATACAAATTGTGAAATTATTTTTTCTAGTTCTCTAAAAAATACCATTGGTGGCTAGGGCAGAAATAAGTGCAAAAGGAACAAAAGAGACCATAGCAAAAATCAACAAAGCTAAAAGCTGGTCTTTGAGAAGATAAATAAAATTGAAAAACCATTAGCCAGACTCGTCAAGAAACAAAGGGAGAAGAATCAAATCAACAAAATTAGAAATGAAAATGGAGAAATCACAATAGATAACAGAAATACAAAGGATCATAAGAGACTACTATCAGCAACTATATGCCAATAAAATGGGCAACTTGGAAGAAATAGACAAATTCTTAGAAAAGTACAACTTTTCAAAACTGAACCAGGAAGAAATAGAAAATCTTAACAGATCCATCACAGGCACAGAAATTGAAACTGTAATCAGAAATCTTCCACCAAACAAAAGCCCAGGGCCAGATGGCTTCCCAGCTGAATCCTACCAAAAATTTTAGAGAAGAGCTAACACCTATCCTACTCAAACTTTTCCAGAAAATTTCAGAGGAAGGTAAACTTCCAAACTCATTCTATGAGGCCACCATCACCCTAATACAAAAAACAGACAAAGATGCCACAAGAAAATAAAGCTACAGGCCAATATCACTGATGAACATAGATGCAAAAATCCTTAACAAAATTCTAGCAAACAAAACTCAACAACATATTAAAAAGATCATACATCATGACCAAGTGAGCTTTATTCCAGGGATGCAAGGATTCTTCAATATGCACTAATCAATCAACATTATACACCACATTAACAAATTGAAAGATAAAAGCCATATGATTATCTCAATAGATGCATAAAAAGCCTTTGACAAAATTCTACATCCATTTATGATAAAAAAAAAAAAAACCCTCCAGAAAGCAGGAATAGAAGGAACATACCTCAACATAATAAAAGCTATATATGACAAACCCACAACAAACATTATCCTCAATGGTGAAAAATTGAAAGATTTCCCCTAAACTCAGGAACAAGACAAGGTTGCCCACTCTCACCACTACTATTATACAACATAGTTTTGGAAGTTTTGGCCAAAGCAATCAGAGTAGAAAGAGAAATAAAAGGAATCCAGATTGGAAAAGAAGTAAAACTCTCACTGTTTTGCAGATGACATGATCCTCTACATAGAAAACCCTAAAGATTCCACCAGAAAATTCAGTTCAGTTCAGTTCAGTTCAGTCACTCAGTCATGTCTGACTCTGTGTGACCCCAGGAATCACAGCACATCAGGCCTCCCTGTCCATCACCAACTCCTGGAGTTTACTCAAACTCATATCCATTGAGTTGGTGATGCCATCCAGCCATCTCATCCCCTGTCATCCTCTTCTCCTCCTGCACTCCATCCCTTCCAGCATCAGGGTCTTTTCCAATGAGTCAACTCTTCACACGAGGTGGCCAAAGTATTGGAGTTTCAGCTTTAGCATCAGTCCTTCCAAAGAACAAATAGGACTTATCTACTTTAGGATGGACTGGTTGGACCTCCTTGCTGTCCAAGGGACTCTCAAGAGTCTTCTCCAACACCACAGTTCAAAAGCATCAATTCTTTGGCGCTCAGCTTTCTTCACAGTCCAACTCTCACATCCATACATGATCACTGGAAAAACCATAGCCTTAATTACATGGACCTTTGTTGGCAAAGTAATGTCTCTGCTTTTCAATATGCTATCTAGGTTGGTCATAACTTTTCTTCCAAGGAGTAAGCGTCTTTTAATTTCATGGCTGCAATCACCATCTGCAGTGATTTAATAAAGTCTGCCACTGTTTCCACTGTTTCCCCATCTATTTGCCATGAAGTGATGGGACCAGATGCCATGATCTTTGTTTTCTGAATGTTGAGCTTTAAGCCAACTTTTTCACTCTCCACTTTGACTTTCATCAAGAGGCTTTTGAGTTCCTCTTTACTTTCTGCCATAAGGGTGGTGTCATCTGCATATCTGAGGTTATTGGTATTTCTCCCGGCAATCTTGATTCCAGCTTGTGCTTCTTCCAGCCCAGCATTTCTCATGATGTACTCTGCATAGAAGTTAAATAAGCAGGGTGACAGTATACAGCCTTGTATATTGTCCTCCTTTTCCTATTTGGAACCAGTCTGTTGTTCCATGTCCAGTTCTAACTGTTGCTTCTTGACCTGCATATAGGTTTCTCAAGAGGCAGGTCAGGTGTCCTGGTATTCCCATCTCTTTCAGAATCTTCCACAGTTTATTGTGATCCACACAGTCAAAGGCTTTGGCATAGTCAATAAAGCAGAAATAGTTGTTTTTCTGGAATTCTCTTGCTTTTTCGATGATCCACCAGAAAATTACTAGAGCTAATCAATGAATATAGTGAAGTTTCAGAATATAAAATTAACACACAGAAATCCCTTGCCTTCCTATACACTAACAATGAGAAAACAGAAAGAAAAATTAAGGAAACAATTCCATTCACCATTGCAATGAAAAGAATAAAATACTTAGGAATATATCCACCTAAAGAAACAAAAGGCCTATATATAGAAAACTATAAAACACTGATGAAAGAAATCAAAGAGGACAGAAATAGATGGATAAATATACCATGTTCATGGATTGGAAGAATCAATATAGTGAAAATGAGTATACTACCCAAAGCAATCTATAGATTAAATGATATGCTTTTTAAAACACCTTCTAGATGGTCTAATAGTATGGACTACAGCCCATCAGGCTCCTCTGCCCATGGAATTTTTCAAGCAAGAATACAGGAGTGGGTTGCCATTTCTTATTCCATGGGATCTTCCTGACATAGGAATTGAACCTGAGTCCCTGGCATCTCCTGCATTGGCAGGCAGGTACTTTACCACTCTACCACTTGGAAGCCCACTCATGCAGCTGAATATTAAAAAAAATCCTGAAACAATCTGATAAAAAAATGGGTGGAAGATCCAAATTGACATTTTTCCAAAGACATAAGGATTGCCAAGAAGTACATGAGAAGATGCTCAGCATCACTAATTATTAAATAAATGCAAATAAAAACTATAATGAGGTATCACCTTATTCCAGTTAGAATGGTCATCATCAGAAAATCTACAAACAATAAATGCTGAAAAGGGTGTGAAGAAAAGGGAACATTTGTACACTGTTGATGGACTGTAAATTGGGTCATCCATTATGGAGAACTGTATGGAGGTACCTTAGAAAGCTAACTATAGAAATACCATATGATCCAAGAACCCCACTCCTATGCATATATCCAGAGAAAAGCATAATTTAAAAAGATACTTGCACCCCAATGTTTAGCACTGTTTACAATAGCCAGGACATGGAAGCAGTGTAAATGTCCATGGACAGAGGAATGAATAAACTGTGGTACGTATATACATGGAATATCACTTGGCTATGAAAAAGAACAAAATAATGTCATTTGCAGCAGCCTGGATTGACCTAGAGACTGTCATACTGGGTGAAGTAAGTCAGACAGAGAAGAATAAATACCTTCTCTTATGATATTGCTTATATGGGGAATCTATAAAAATGGTATAAATGAACGTATTTACAAAGCAGAAATAGAGTCACCGATATAGAAAACAAACTTACAATTACAAAGGGTAAGGGAAAGGAGGGATAAATTGGGATATTTAGACTGACATATACATACTACTATATATATAGTGGATAGCTAATATGAAGCTTTTACAATAGCGTGTGGAAATCTACTCAAGGCTCTATCATGACCTAAATGGGAATAGAATCTAAAAAACTGGAGCCTATTATACAGAGTGAAGTAAGCCAGAAAGAAAAACACCAATACAGTAAAATAACACATATATATGGAATTTAGAAAGATGGTAATGATAACCCTGTGTGCAAGACAGCAAAAGAGACACAGATGTATAGAACAGTCCTTTGGGCTCTGTGGGAGAGGGAGAGGGTGGGATGATTTGGGAGAATGGCACTGAAACATGTATAATATCATATATGAAACGAATTGCCAGTCCAGGTTTGATGCAGGATACAGGATGCTTGGGTCTGGTGCACTGGGATGACCCAGAGGGATGGAATAGGGAGGGAGGTGGGAAGGGGGTTCAGGATTGGGAACACGTGTACACCCATGGCAGATGCATGTTGATGTATGGCAAAACCAATACAATATTGTAAAGTAATTAGCCTCCAATTAAAATAAATAAATTTATATTTTAAAAAATTTAAAATATACTTAGCATGACATAATTCCCATTCTAAAAATAAATGTACATATGTCATTAACATTGTATACTTATGTTGCTAAGTCACTTCAGTCGTGTCCGACTCTATGTGACCCCATAGACGGCAGCCCACCAGGCTCCCCCGTCCCTGGGATTCTCCAGGCAGGAACACTGGAGTGGGTTGCCACTTCCTTCTCCAATGCATGAAAGTGAAAAGTGAAAGTGAAGTCGCTCAGTTGTGTCCAACTCTTCGCAACCCCATGGATTGCAGCCTACCAGGCTCCTCTGCCCATGGGATTTTCCAGGCAAGAGTACTGGAGTGGGTTGCCATTGCCTTCTCCATGTACTTATGCCTGGAGGTTAAATGAAATTATGTCATAATAAAAAATATATTATATCAAATAAATTAATTCCATGCCAAAAAAAAAGTGGATATATGTATATGCATAACTGATTCACTTTACTGTATAGCAGAAATCAATGCAAAATTATGAATCAACTATACACCAGTAAAAATTAATTAGGGAAAATTGTAATGCACATGGATAAATATATATGTATATCAATCACACCTTTTGCCTACAAATTCTCAATAAGATCATTATAAGACATTGCTTTTTAATGCTATAAGTTTGTGAAAAGTTAACCACACAGGGCAAATATTTACCCACTTTCCAAAAATACATTAAAGAAAAGATTAGGGTAAAAGTTAATGGTAAAACTCAGAACTTCTCACCCTTCCTTGAAGTCCATACCATTAGACCATCTAAAAGGTGCTTTAAAAAAGCATATCATTAATCTTGCATAAAATTCTGCTGAGTTTAGAATCTTTTATTACTTCAGCATGAAAAACAATGGCAGAAAAGCCAAATTAAATGTGACAGAAAGTTGTTAAGGTGCTCATTACCATTTTTCTGACAGATTTATTCTTGAATCTGTAATATAAAAATATAACGAGATTTTTCCAGAATCAAAAGAAAAAGTGTTCTGAGACAGAAAATACATGCATTTACTTTCTCTCTAATTAACAAGAGGAAAATAAATATAGCATCTGGCACATGAGCATGCTAAAACAACACTGCTCTGTAAACACGACTATGCAACCCATTTTCAGGATCCAGATCAGAACACTTGCAAATACTTTGGTGTTGCTCCCAAGTAAGAAATGCATGGTATATGTTTTAAATAGGGATTATCTAAATGTGATCATCTAAATCACATTTTGTGATTACTTCATAACAAAAACAAACACATTTTATGATTATCTAAACAGCAACAACAACAACAAAAAAACCCTCTATGTCCAGAATCACTTCTTTGAAACTCATAATCTGAGAATAGCCATTTGATTTAGTCTTCACATAAGTTCACAAAGTTAGATAATGGAGATAGTATATTATGTAAGTGATATTAGAATCTATGGCATTAGTAAGAAACACTTGAAAATGTTTTTCTCTTCAAGGAACATTCTAATAAATCCCTTTAGGGGAATCAAAATTTATCAAGGGGAAAATTATTCTTAAAGAACTATGTTGGTTTGAAGGGTTCACTAAAAACATTTATATATTGATTGCCATATATATGCCAGGATAATGCTGGGAAAAAGATGCACAAGACATGTTCCTATTCCTCAAATGGCTTTCTATTTAGTGGGAAGCTAAGATATTAACACAAACAAGTGGGATACTGGGCAGAAGAAATTGTAATAAAGACACTTCTGAAGAAAAATGTTCCAGGAAGTGGGGGCATCTACTGCCAGCATCTACTGGCAGAGGGGAAAATTAGAAGAGCTCCCTGTGGGCTTCAAATTTAAAAACGCAATATGGCATTTGTGTTCATTGATCTCTGGGAGCAGAACCAAGGAGACTGTTTAAAGCAAAACAATAGACATGCAAGAGATTTTTTTTTTAAGTGAAAGTGCTTGTCTCTCAGTTGTGTCCAGCTCTTTGTGATCCCATGGACCATAAGCCACCAGGCTTCTCTGTCCATGTAATTCTCCAGGCAAGAATACTGGAGTGGGTTGTCATTCCCTTCTCTAGGGGATCTTCCCCACCCAGGGATCGAAACCTGTCTCCTGCATTGTAGGCAGGTTCTTTACAGTCTGAAAGATGAGGGAAGCCCAAGTATATGGGATGGAAATATGTAAAACAGGGTCACCACCAAGTGGGGTTTCAGGACAAATAACTGGGAAGTGATGAGTTGAATCACTTGGCAGAAAGAGACTCTGAAATAGAGGTTAGGATTTAAAAAGTTACTAATGGAGCATACCTATCAGAGCAACAGGAATAACTTATTTCTAAATGTGAAGCAAGTATATGTCCCATTTTTGCTACTCTGAAAATATCAGTTGCCCTTGTTGAAGTGGCCCTGGTTTGAATATGTTTGAGAATCACCATCACAGAAAATAATTCAGAATCATTTATAAGTATAATTTGTTGGGCCAAATCAATAAAATGTAAAATTCATCAATCAGGCTGGTTTGGTTCTTTCCATTACAATGGTCTGGGATTATCATATTTCTTATCAGCATTTACTTCCAAGAATATGCATGGATCTGAATAGCTGCTTGCTAAGATGTAAAAAACAAAATGTTCCATCCAAATTTGTGAGTTTGTTTGGACACTTTATAAAATCATAGGTGCTATTGAAAGCAGACACCCTGAAACCTGGCATGCCAGGTTTTGAGGGAGCAGCATGGGTGATGATGCACATGAGACAGAATGGAGTCTCTCCCTGGATGGAGTCTCAGCTACTTAGCAAGCCAACACTGAGCACCACAAGCCAAGACCCTCAATATCTGAAGCAACGTGCCATGATTCATATACAAATAAAGATGGGGCATTGCAGTCTTCACCTTCTTATCCATTTGTTTTTGTCCCTGAATTAACAAATATGTAAGAAACCTCTGGGGAAAAATCATTAAGCTAAACCCTCATCTATTTCTTTACCAGTTGGAGAAACGTTTTCAATACTGAATTATTCCATTTTAATTAGGTTATTTAATTTCTACCTCATTATTAATGATTGGTAGAAAAATATTATATATGCTAAAAATGATACACTAACATTTAAAATACTTTAAAACGTAATTGTAAATTTAGAATGTAAAAGTCTAAACATACTTTTTATAATTGCATATTTTTTTAGTTTCATTAATTTATACATATACATGTATAATACCTTGTTGGCACCTATTAAATGCATTTACTGACTACTGAACCAGTGCTTTACATGTATTATCACTAGGTACAAAACAATGCTGTGTGCTAGATACTTTTAATTTATTCTTTAAATAAGGAAACTAAATGCAGAGAGGTAATTTGTACAAGATTATAATGCTGGTATAAGGAGAAGCTAAAATTTTAAAAGTCTGTAGCTGTGAAATGTGGGCTTCCCTGCCCCACACCATGTTATCTTAAAGACACTGTTAATTGAATTCTTATTATGTATAGGTTGTAAGACTTTCCATGCTGATTTCATCTAATCTTTGCAATAACTCTATATAGTATATTATATTATGGAACCTGGTCTACAAAGTGAAAACCAAGGCAGAGAAAGCATAAATAAGTTATCCATATTCATATAGTGGTGAGCAGTGGTGTCTATTATGTAATTCAAAGGAGCAAAGTTATATATTCATTTTTTTACATGAAATGTTGAACAACTGCTGCTAAGTCACTTCAGACGTGTCCGACTCTATGTGACCCCATAGACGGCAGCCCACCAGGCTCCCCCATCCCTGGGATTCTCCAGGCAAGAACACTGGAGGGGTTGCCATTTCCTTCCCCAATGCATGAAAGTGAAAAGTCAAAGTGAAGTCGCTCAGTCGTGTCCGACTCTTAGCGACACCATAGACTGCAGCCAACCAGGCTCCTCCGTCTATGGGATTTTCCAGGCAAGAGTACTGGAGTGGGGTGCCATTGCTTCAGGTTACATGTGCTTTAATTTGCTTCCTGGGGGTCCCAGAGGCTGCTCTCCAGGCAGAGGCGCTAGGCTGGGCTCTCCTGCAGTGGGCCCCCCACGCCAGCCCTGCAGACCCTCGGGAAGAGCCATGTCCTCCTCCAGGCCGCCCGTGCCCTCCACGAGCTCCTCGTAGGTGATCTTCTGGGTGAACGGCTGTGGCCCGAGCAGCTCCACCATGTCGGCCCGCTGCAGCACCTCCTTCTCCAGCAGCCACCTGCCCACCTTGTCCACCTGCTCGTGGCAGCGCGTGAGCAGGTCCAGGGTGCGCGCATGCGCGGAGCCGATGAGCTGCTGCACCTCCTCGTCTATGAGCTGGGCCGTGGCCTCGCTGAACGGTTTCTCCACCAGCGCCTCGCCTGGCCGCGGGAGATCAAAGGACACCTGGCCCAGCTTCTCGCTCATCCCGAGCTACACAACATTTGTTTCCTAAATTAATTTAACTTGATACTGCTATTGTTATTGAGATACAGTCTTTTAATGCTTTGGGATATAAAGTATTAACATTCTCCCAGTAGGACTTCGGTGAATATTTTTCTTTGTATTTTAATGCTGTATCTATTTTGAAAAATCCTTCTTAAGTCTATGGTTTACTAGAATAGACTCTACTGGAAAAAAAGCCTAGTAGAGGTCAGTTATTAAACCAGGAGAGGATAAATATAGTATAAGATTTGCCTACCGTTTGCTAATCTGCATGTGGTTTATAATGTCATGTACGACAAACATTGATTCCTCTATTCATTTAAAATTAGAAAATACCTAGTCTTCACTCATTATATTTGAAAGAAACGGAATAGATCTATCAATGTGAAAATGCTTTATTTCCTTCAAAAACTATACAAGCTTAGCAATTACATAATTCTTCATTAGTCACTACTTATAAGTCTGACACATTGATTGTTATCTCTCCCCCCTCCCACCCTGACTCATTGAAAAGGAAAGAAAAAAATATGCTTGGATATGTTCTTCTTTATACTTTTCACTAAAATGTTGAAACTAGATGTTTTAAACTCGATACTGATTTCGTGTTACCTTTCTTACATTCTTGCCTATTTGAAAAATCTGAAATACAATCACTGACTTTGCAAAATACAGTGGTTAGCTCAGTGCTCAGCAGAGAAGACACAGAGTAGGATTGCATTCGTGCTGTGACATGCCCCCTCCACTACTTGCAATTTACAGAGAGAAACCAGTCTTTATCCATATCCGAGTGTGGTCTGAGCATTGTCTGAGCTTAGCCCTTTCAGTAACAGATGTGTCATTACTGGTACTATACAACTTGATTATCTTATCTGCAGTGACCTTTTTGTTCTTGTGTTTTTCAGTTTATACCCCATTTACAGTTGTTGTCAAATATTGGCTGTATTTGCCTTCTTGTACAATATGCCCTTGTAGCTTCTTTTATATCTGTTTGTATGTTTTATTTTCCTACACCTGTATTACCCTATCCCCCTTCCCTCTACCCATTTCTAACCACTAGCTTTTTCTGTATATCTGTGTCTGTTTTTTGTTTTATTTACTAGTTTGTAGTATTTTTAGTTTGCACATGTAAGTGATATCATGAAGTATTTGTCTTTTTCTGACTTATTTCACTGAGCATAACACCCTCCAAGTCCATTCATGCTTCTGTTTTCTTTTTTATGTCTAAGTAGTATTCCATTATATATACATAATGTAATATGACTATGCCAAAGCCTTTGACTGTGTGGATCACAATAAACTATGGAAAATTCTGAAAGAGATGGGAATACCAGACCATCTGACCTGCCTCTTGAGAAACCTGTATGCAGGTCAGGAAGCAACAGTTAGAACTGGACATGGAAAAACAGACTGGTTCCAAATAGGAAAAGGAGTACGTCAAGGCTGTATATTGTCACCCTGCTTATTTAACTTCTATGCAGAGTACATCATGAGAAATGCTGGGCTGGAAGAAGCACAAGCTGGAATCAAGATTGCCGGGAGAAATATCAATAACCTCAGATATGCAGATGACACCACCCTTATGGCAGAAAGTGAAGAGGAACTAAAGAGTCCCTTGATGAAAGTGAAAGTGGAGAGTGAAAAAGTTGGCTTAAAGCTCAACATTCAGAAAACGAAGATCATGGCATCCAGTCCCATCACTTCATGGGAAATAGATGGGGAAACAGTGGCAGACTTTATTTTGGGGGGCTCCAAAATCACTGCAGATGGTGACTGCGGCCATGGAATTAAAAGATGCTTACTCCTTGGAAGGAAAGTTATGACCAACCTAGATAGCATATTCAAAAGCAGAGCCATTACTTTGCCAACAAAGGTCCATCTAGTCAAGGCTATGGTTTTTCCAGTGGTTGTGTATGGATGTGAGAGTTGGACTGTGAAGAAAGCTGAGCGCTGAAGAATTGACACTTTTGAACTGTGGTGTTGGAGAAGACTCTTGAGAGTCCCTTGGACTGCAAGGAGATCCAACCAGTCCATCCTAAGGGAAATCGGTCCTGGATGTTCACTGGAAGGAATGATGCTAAAGCTGAAACTCCAGTATTTTGGCCATCTGATGCAAAGAGTTGACTCATTGGAAAAGACCCTGATGTTGGGAAAGTTTGAGGGCAGGAGGAGAAGGGAACAACAGAGGATGAGATGGTTAGATGGCATCACCAACTCCATGGACATGATTTTGGGTAATCTCTGGGAGTTGGTGATGGACAGGGAGGCCTGGAGTGCTGCAGTTCATGGGGTCTCAAAGAGTCGGACATGACTGAGCGACTGAACTGAGCTGAACTAAGTATAATATATATCTTACATTTTCTTTATCCATGTATATGTTGGTAGACACTTAGGTTGTTTCCATATACTGGCAATTGTAAATAATGTTGCTATGAACATTGCAATGCATGTATTTTTTCAAATTAGTGTTTTGGGGGCCTCCTTGGTGGATTGATTGTAAAGAATCCACCTGCCAAGGCAGGAGATGTGGGTTTGATTGCTGATCTTAGAAGATTCCACATGCCTCAGAGCAGTTAAGCCTATGTACCACAACTATTGAGCCTCTGCTCTAGAGTCCGGAAATTGCAACTACTGAGCCCACATGCCACTGCTACTGAAACCTGCGAGTTCTAGAGCCCATGCTCTGTAACAAGAGCAGCCACTGCAATGTGAAGCCTGTGCCCTGCAACTAGAGCATAACCCCTGCTCGCTGCAACTAGAGAAAAGCCCGCACAGCAACAAAGACCCAGTACAGCCAATGGTGGATAAATAATTTAAAAAATAATGGGTTTTTTTGGGGGGGAGGAATATACCGCAAAATGTGTTTTTTACAGTCCAAAACCTATATCTTTTCTCCAGGCTTTTTCCTAATCCTCTTCCTTTATGTGTATCATATACAGAGAGGACAGATGTTTCTTCACATCAATCAGTGTTGCACTGCATCTTTAACTTATGCAGCCAGCCTGAGAGAGACCCAGCTGAACTGATGCCACCATGTAGAAGGTTAAGCCTTCTGTGATATTTTCCACTTATTAAAGTTAGTGAGAGGGCTGAAGAAATGATGTCTTCTTATATTGGTGATCAGCAAATCTCAGAAATATAGAACTATGAGACATCTTTTTGCTCATATCGACCAGCTCCTTTATTTCTCAGAGGGAGAAACTTCATCCCAGAGAAGTGGAGTGGCCTTTCTTACCCCACACAGTGAGTGAAGAGCATAGGGTTAGAGTTGTGACTAAGTGCCCTTTCCTGTCAGTTTCAGCTGCCTCCCACTTTCTGCGTGATGCCATCAGTGAAGAATGTTTAGAGGAGGCAGTCACCACTCTCTCCCTCTTCCCAGGGCATTGTGACAGTTCTGGAAAGAATGGGGACCACTGAGGGAGTGGAAAGGGGTGCATTGTGACTCCCCATTGTGAGTCACATCAGCACAGGCCTTTTCGTGTTTGGGGGTACCCCCTCTCTCTCCCCGTTTAAGTCTTCCAGTTTATACTAAGTTGGCATTGCTTTTCTCAGATCAAGAATCGACTAAACAGGAGTACAGGAAAGAATTGGTATTTTTGTCTGTTTGCCCTTGCTCTAAAGTTCAGGCCATTTAGGGGTCACTCTGAATTTGAGCGGATATTAGAATGAAATTTGAGAACAGGAGAACACTTTTCCAGATGAATCTGTATTTAATTAGGCAGTCAAGCCAATGTAATTCTGACATGACAGCTTAACTTTCTGATATTGAAAGGCAATTTGTGAGGTAAAGAATTTATTAAAAATAAACATAAAGGCCAAATTAATATGTTAACATTTAAGGTGATGGATAGTAAGATTTTGGTATCTAATCCCAGTAGCATTATAATTACATACTAATTATACCAACCTTATCACCTTAACATCTCTTAGCACTTAGAAAGTATGTTATAACAAAATTTCATGGATGAGTTTTAGGCAAAAGCAGTTATTTCCCCAAATGTCATCTTTTTAAGTTTAACTAGAAAATTGCATAGAAAAAATGTAAATAAAATGTAAGGATGAGTTCAAAGCAAAAAAATCAGTTATATAATTTTATAACATTTGTTTACTATACATGTGGCTGTTTTAATACTCATTTAATTCTATTAAGTATTTCACCTTTTTGTGTCAGAATATTTATACTGATGTCTATAAGAAGTCAATATCAATTTATACAGCAGGAAATACCATTAGTTTCTTTTGTGTATAGTTATCAAATAAATGTAAAAAACAATGAAACATCATTTTGTAACTATGAAAGTCATACAAAATATCTGCTTAATATCTTGAAATTATTATATTTTGAAATATGTGATTAATTGTAAAGTCATTAAGCCCTTAAAAGCTTTACATTGAGCCCTAAAAAACTTTAGCTCCCTTTAAACCAGGAATATTATCCCCTTCAGTTTTGCCTAAAATATATACATAAATTTCTTATTACAAAGTTTTTTTCCTAATATAAAAACTTATGGATATTTTAACCGTCTAGAAATTTGGGGACTAAACTATGGTAAGGCAACTATTGACATGTTATATAGGCATTAAGAATGTAATTTTAAAGATGAGGCATTAATATGAAAGAGCATGTACATTTTAACATTATGTTAAAAAATAGAATACATGGTGTTAGAAGTACATCTACTTCAACATGTGGGGAACACGAAAGGGAAAGATAGGAAATGAAAACTACTGATTTTTGCTGCGTGACGTTTTGTTTCTCTCGTTTTGTTGCCTAGTTCAGTTAAAAACATGATGTCTTTAGTATCATAAACAAGATGTAAGAATTAAAATAAAAGATAATTTTTTTTAAAAAACAGGAGTTTCTCTAAGAAATGAAGCAGATTAAAGAAAACTCTTCCCATATCATGGAAAACAGAATGAATCCCTATAAAAAGACAAATAACATGAGCAAAGTCATAAATTTAAAAAGTGGAAAATGAGTCATGGAGCAAATGATGCAACATTTTGATTTTTTTTCAGAATGCCACTGACATTTTTATAGGTGAACAAAAATATTACTTAAATGGTTTTTAAACTGACTTGCACATTCAATTTGTGTGTGAAGTTCATTTCTCATCTCTGTATCCTGAAGCCATTTTAGAAAAATACTTTGAGCTAAACCAACTGATTAATCCTTAGATTTCTATCCCTCCAGCATGTAACTGTTTGCTGCCTTCAAACTAGGGCTTGCCAGCTGGCTCAATGGTAAAGAATCCACCAGCCAATGCAGGAGATGCTGGAGATGCAGTTTCGATCCTGGGTGAAGAAGATCCCCTGGAGAAATAAATGGCAACCTCCTCCAGTATTCTTGCCTGGGAAATCCCATGGACAGAGGAACCTGGTGGGCTACAGTTCATAGGGCCACACAGAGTCCAGCACAACTGAGCGCACCATTAAACTCATGAAATAATTGAAGTATCTAGAGTGAAGCTTTAAAGAATCTATTTAACAAATTAGTCATTCATGTTCACATGGTAACAAATATTTAGTTATCTTTTTCAAAAAAGAAGTGTTTGAAAAGTGTTGCAATTAAGATTTAGATAGAAAAAAGTATATACTGATGTCCATCACATATTACAAATAAAGGTGAGTGTAATACATTGCATCTATACATCAAGTAGCTTTTTAAACTGATGTTAAATACAAAACAACATTCTAAGATAGCATTTTAGTAAACATCCCAGATGATTTTGTGGGCTTTGAGAATAAAAGGAATCTGTCTATTACTTCTGAGGTCAACATTCAAGAAAAGGGAGCAAGAATCCAAAGATGCAGTGATTGTAGATTATGTAGGCATCTAGTCACGTGGACCTCAGACATGTTTTCGGAGATTTCCTGGGCCCCAGGAGCTTAAGTTGCTAATCCTTCTTGAAGTGGTAGTGGAGAAAGAAGGAAAACAGCAGTCAGCTTTTGGGGGACCCCAAAGGAAATGGCAACCCACTCCACTATTCTTACCTGGGAAATCCCATGAACAGAGGAGACTGGAGTGCCACAATCCATGGGGATACAAAGAGTCAGACACAACTGGGTAACTGAACAACAGCAACAAACAAAAGAAGTTACTGGTAATGCCTGAGGACTGGTGGCTAAACTTCAAATAAGCCAATGGATGCCTCCATAAATGCTCATGTGAATTGATATCTTTTAGAACCAAGTGAAAGCAAAAGTCACTCAGTTGTGTCCTACTCTTTGCGACCCCATGGGCTGTATAGTTCATGGAATTCTACAGGCCAGAATCCTAGAGTGAGTAGCATATCCCTTCTCCAGTGGATCTTCCTGATCCATGAATAGAACTGGGGTCTCCTGGATTCTTTACCAACTGAGCTACCAGGGAAGCCCTTTCAGAGCCAAATAGACATCCATTGCTTAATTCCTGCAAGATTCAAACCTGAATGAGAACATAGAAAATATAGATGGAATCCTCCAATTGACTGAGATTAAGTTGTCACCTTGACAGAACAGTAAATGTTTGCTAAAGTGATTAAAGCCTGCAAATGCCCTGTCTTGGTTTGAGAACTTCATTCAACCTTATTGTTAATTAGGGGAAATTTTATGCCAAAAGTCTGCAAGAAATCTGTAACATGGTTCTTAAAAAACAGATTGTAGCATCCTTTTAGAGATTTATAAGGATAAATAATCAGACTTTAAAAGGACAGATGCTTAGAGGAGAAAACCTCTAACAACAGCAAGAAAAAAACATTAGAGCAACCCATAATAAAAAAAGAAATAAAAAATAAGAAAAGTATGAGGTTCAGATAAAAATCTAACTTCTAATTATTCAGTATTATAAAGTTATTTTAATATTTCACAGAAAATCCCAAATTCAACATCATTTTTTATATATAAGGAATAATTTTTTCTTCTTCCCACCGTCTCCACTCCAAGCTCCATAGCTTCAGTTAAAATATTTTATTAGCCAAGGAATATGAAGGAAATCATGGAACTTCTGAATTAGAATGGCTGTTGGGGTCATTCAATTCTTGTTTCCATCTTTCAAAAGATAAGAATCACCTGGAAGTTTGGTCAAAGGCATGATTCCCAGCCCTCCCCTGAGAATTTGGATTGAGTGAGTTTGGAATGAATTGGGGAATTTGTACTTTGAGCAAGTACAAGTACCTCAGGTGATCCTTATCATAACAAAATTTTGGAAACTGTTGATCCTTCTAGCCCAACTCTGTTTCTTCAGAGAGGAAGAGGACAAATCCAAAGGTCATATGGCCGGAAATCAGCCCGGATGTGCCACTACTGTGATTTCTTGCTTTTTCCTAACTTCATGGGAGCTTTCAACTATGATCTCAGCAAGAGTTCCAGATGGTTTCAACAGAAAGGCCAGACAAATTTGGTAAAAAATTTTAAAAAAAGAAAAAATTGGAACAAATAATAAAAAAGCACATGGATTTTTCATTTACAAAAATCCATATAAAATATATCTTTACAACATCTTCACTGTTTACATGCCTATATCTCATTATCATACAATAATAAAGTTAGTTTAATAGTATTTTCAATGCCAGGACATTTAGTTCAAAATCAGACGTCTGAGCCCCGAAGCTCCCAGATCCCCTTGAGCTTCATGGAAGAGGGAGTGGGGTTATGGAAAAGGATAGGTTGAGATGATACAGAACGGAGATCCTTTTCTTTAAACTTTTATTTTTATTTTTAATTAGAAGATAATTACATAACATAACAATATTGTCATGGTTTCTGGCATACATCAACATGAATCGGCCACAGGTATACATATGTCCCCTCCCTCTTAAATCTCCAAGCCACCTTCCACCCCATCACACCCCTCTGGGTTGTCATAGAGCACCTACTTTGGTTCCCTGAAATATACAGCAAATGTCCACTGGCCATCTATTTTACATATAGTAATATATATGTTTCCATGCTACTGTCTTCATTTGTCCCACCCTCTCCTTCCCCTAGGCAATGGCACCCCACTCCAGTACTCTTGCCTGGAAAATCCCATGGACGGAGGAACCTGGTCAGAGTCAGACACGACTGAATGATTTCACTTTCACTTTTCACTTTCATGCATTGGAGAAGGAAATGGCAACCCACTCCAGTGTTCTTGACTGGAGAATCCCAGGGACGGTGGAGCCAGGTGGGCTGCCGGCTATGGGGTGGCACAGAGTTGGACACGACTGAAGCGACTTAGCAGCAGCAGCAGCAGCAGCTCCTTCCCCAACTGTATCCACAAGTCTGTTCTTTTTGTCTGTGTCTCCTTTGCTGCCCGGCAAGTAGGATCACCAGTACCATCTTTCTAGATGTTAATATATGATATTTGTTTTTCTCTTTCTGACTTACTTCATTCTATACAATAGGCTCTAGGTTTATCCACCTCATTAGAACTGACTCAAGTGTATTCCTTTCTATAGCTGAGTAATATCCCATCGTGTATATGTACCACAGCTTATTTATCCAGAATGGAGATCCTTGATATCCTAGTTTGTGACAAAAATGTCCACTTTTATTTTTTATGTAACATTCTTTAGCATAAAATTTCATGTAAATAATTTTGCTTGGTTAAAACTCATCTGGAACAACTGCACTGCAGCTAGGTAATCACACAAAGATAGATATTTTAATCTGCAACAGTTAAATCCAAAACAATTTACCTTCCCATTAAGACAGATAAGCAGTAGGCAGGAGGGATATAATCACTTCTCCCCAAATTAGAATATTTTAACATCAGATTTCTATTCAGTGAAAATCAATACAAAAAGAAGGGATGAAAGCCAACCTAATAATCTACATTACATACTTATCACATTTTCCTACCCAATATATGTCTAATACTCATCTCTTACTGCCTGGAATGAAGTTTTATGGGTTTGTAGGCTAGAGAAGAATGATGAGGCAGGGCTATTAAAGTTGTTTTCTTTAATCTGTGAAGCAAATAACTGTGGTAACAGGCACTATATGATACCTAGTTTTCCAAACAGAGTCCCCAACACTGCTTTCCAAAAGCACAGTACAACTTAATGATCACATCCTGGTGGGAGTTGGTAATTGGTAAATGAGCTATAGTCAACACAGAGCCAAAACTTTGTTCTTCAACCAAATAACTTTTATTACTGAAAATCACCTTTCTACGAGATTGCACTTTTCAAGTCTTAGACATACCAATGACTTTAAAATGATAGCCTGATATACCTATTTGGATCATACGTCTTTTTTCTTGCTCTAGTCTAATTTATCTCTTCCTCCCCCTAAGGTCGTCAAGGCTTGCTGTCAATTAGCTCCAAGAATCATAACAAAAGTTCTGTAAGAGAAGATTGACAATACTAATTATTGGAAACATTTTTTTTTGATTTCTAGTTGCCTTGTCAGATCTTACAGTGCCGCCTTAAATGACTATATTATTTTTTCAGGCATATGTGGTGGTTTTAAAAGTCAAACTGATTACTGTCGATTTGATTCTCTATGAAATACAAGGGTAGGTGGTTTTTGAATAGAACCCAGGGCAAAAACCCAGTTTAGGTTTTCTGGTTACGAAAAACAGCAAATGACTCTGGTTAATTGGAGTCACAAAAGAATTTATTGAAACTATATCACAGGTGCTCATAGAATAGACTGACATTTCCTGTTAGATTTCTCTTCTAAACATGAGTGATCAGACCTCAGGTCAACAGAAAACTGAAAAATATGTTAAATACTTGTGAACTGTTAATTGAATTTATTCAAGTCATCTGAAAAGAAAAACATCTCCTCTCTTTTTGCTTTTGAGGTTTGTATAACCTCAGGTACTTAATGAATGCCTACTATGAGTTATTTAACTTTATAAAATTAAAATTTGATACACTGAACATTACTACTTCACAAAGAATTCTTTACTTATGTCACCTCTAGAGAAACATGAAATAACATGGATTGGATGAGTGCATATAGTTTTTTTCATAACTTTTGAATTGCTCCACCTTAAATAAATTGAAACATTACTCTGGAATAAATGAACTACAGCGTTCAAATCAAGTGCAATAGAATGTCATTGGCATGGGTTCAAGGCAATGGCTCTCTTCAACTATAGTATACTGGTCATTACAAATTTGAAAGGGCTGAATTCACACAAAAGTGAACTTCAAGAGTGGAAGAAATTTCAAGAGGTAGCTTGGCAGAGGGAGAGAGAAAAAGTCATTTGTTATAAGAAAGTTTTGGGAGGATGACAAGCAGTCTGACTATAGTATGGTTTTTGTTGAAGGGAATAGCTGGGAATGGGCTTACCTTGTAGCTCAGTTGGGAAAGAATCTGCCTGCAATGCAGGATACCCGGGTTCAATTCCTGGGAAGATCCCCTGGAGAAGGAAATGGCAACCCACTCCAGTATTCTTGCCCGGAAAATCTCATGGACAGAGGAACCTAGAAGGTTACAGTCTGTGGGGTCACAAGAGTCAGACACGACTTAGTGACTAAACCACCACCACCATAATTAGAAATGGGCTTCCCTTATAACTCAGCTGGTAAAGCATCTGCCTGCAGTGTGGGGTACCTGGGTTCAATCCCTGGGTTGGGAAAATTCCCTGGAGGAGGAACCCATGGCAACCCACTCTAGTATATCCCCATGGACAGAGGAGCCTGGCGGGTTATAGTCTATGGAGTCACAGAGTCAGACATGACTGAGTGACTAAGCACAGCACAGCACATAGTTAGATAAACAAGTAAAGGCTAAATTCTGATGGGTGACATTTAAGTCAAAAAGGAAGAATGTCACAGATCCTCATAGAACAGGTAATAATGCTGTAAACAGTTTCAAAAAGCTGTCTGTAACCAAGAAGAGCTGGACAAAAGGAATCAGCAAGGAAATATCAAATATAAAACAAAGCAGTGTCGTTACAAGGATGGGAGCACTCCAGAAGTGTTCCTGCTAGTTACTTGATATTGCTCACTGAACTACAATGCTACAGTGTACAGTATCTAAATGGCCTCTTTATTTAATACCACTTACTCAAGACACAAATCATAAGTAGGAACATTTTGGTAGCAGAACATAGGTTACTCCCTTGTTCCACAGCTACTGGGCAGTGAGATGGAGGTGGGGATGACCTTCTCATATATTCTCTAGAAGAGACAGCATCCAGCCTCCTATTGTAATTCACACTAATGTGAGATTCCTTCAAAATATGATGGGTTCAACCACTAGAAAATCAAAACTAAGTTATTATATCTGATCCAGGGAGTGGACTTTATTAACCAGAATTGGCTTTATCTGATTTATATTAAAGGGGCTTCCCAGGTGGCACACGAGTGGTAAAGAACCTGCCTCCCAATGCAGGAGACATAAGAGACATAGGTTTGATCCCTGGGTTAGGAAGATCCCCTGGAGGAGCGCATGGCAACCCACTCCTGTATTCTTGCCTGGAGAATCCCATGGATAGAGAACACTGGCAGGCTACAGTCTATAGGATTGCACAGAGTTGGACAAAACTGAAGTGACTTGGTACGCACACAAGCACAAGGTATATTAAAGAAAGGAGAAACTATATGATGTAGCACAGAACCTAGCTCAGAAACCATTGGTAGGCTGGGTTAATAAGAGTGTGAAAATGTGCAATGGTACCACTGAGTGGTAATCTTAGCCTCACCTGGGCCTGAAACTACAGTTATGGCTTCACCTCCTTCTGTATAAACTAAAGGACAAATAGAATCAAAGCTATATTTCAGCAGGAACTCTGTGTGTTGTTGCTGTTTGGTCACTAAGTCATGTCTGACTCTTTTGCAACCCCATGGACTGTCGCTCACCAGGCTCCTCTGTCCATGGGATTTCCCAGGCAAGAATACTGGAGTGGGTTGCCATTTCCTTCTCCAGAGGATCCTCCCCACCCAGGGATCGAGCCTGTGTTTCCTGCATTGTGGGCAGATTCATTACTATTCAGCCACCTGGGAAGCCCAGGAACCCTGTTATACTTTCTATTACTATACTAGTATTCCTGGAAAATTACTACACCTGATCCTGTAGAACCCTAGATTTCTCAGTTGGACACCAATAATATAGCTGATCTATATTGAGGTAAAAGTCTAGAAGAAAGACACGTGCTGACCTTTGTGCTTTTTTTATCATCTATCAGTGTGGTATTCAAGGTCAGTGTTTTCCTGCACATTAGTAAGGCGGCACAGTTCTCAGGGAAAATACCTTAAACGGGCCAGCTCTCATTTTTGACTATGAAAAGAAGATAGAAAGAAGAAAAATAATAATGTCAGACACAAGCACATACATGCACAAAGTGGAGCAGAAGCATCAGTGACAAGGAATGATTTACAAAAATGTTGCCACTAGGTCCTTCATATTGGCTAACAGAGCTGCTTCCACCAGCTTTAAAATACTGCATAAAGCTGGTAAAATGCTCAGGATCCAACAGACCCTTGAAGCATTTTGGCAATGTAATTTTTTATGTAGTGGTAATTTCAATCCAAGCAAGAAACATGAGGCCCAGCATCTACATCCTGACCTTGTTTATTTCAACTTCATGTTTTAAATTATGATGTCAGTTTAGAATACAAACCAAAAAAATGAAGACGAGAGCTATCACAGCTGGCCCTGAAGGCAGTTCCAATTTTGGCAATCAACATTAATTATTTTAAAATGTCTTAACTGGAAGATCTTTTTCACACATGATCATGACACTGGCTATAAACCATTTTAGTCACCGGTCAGTATAGGAGGGATTTAGGGAAAGTATCACATCAATCCAAAGAAATCTTATTCATTATATATTTTAAAAATATTTCCTGGAAGAGGGTAAAAACCTTGGTTTACATTGATGTTACCACATCTGGAAGTTTCTTCATCTCCGCTAATACACAATTAAGCCCAAATACTAAGTATGACAGCATAATTTAACTGGTTATGTTTACCACAAAATTAAATTCACTGCTTGATAAAATTAAATCCTCTACTTGATAAAACCTTTCTTTGTATTCTATTTATTTAATCATTTCACAACAACTATATAAAAACATTTTATTATTGTTTCCACTTCAAGGATAAGGAAATGCAAGCATGGTGGTTTAAGTAACTTGGGATCTTACAGCCAATAAACCCTGGTTAGGCTGTGCTCCCAACAGCTACAGATACACATTCATTTGGAAAATCAACAGTCTTTGTCACTGCTATTTTAGACCCTAGACTGCACTAATGGGGGAGGGGGTGTCTATTTATTAATATTTAGGATGTGTGATTAATACTTTCAAGGAAGTCTTATACGCTTCACCACAATCTTGACCTTTGCAATGGTCATGCCAAAGGAAATTCTTCCAGTAGCTTTGGTAAATAGCTGATTATTTATCCTATAATATAAATTGTTCTAATTTTCAGTAAATGAAGCCCGATAGTTCAACACGAGATTCAAAATAATCTTATTAGCTAGTGTCATGTGGCAAATCTCAGAGTACCATCTAATTAAGCTACTTTTAGAACATATAAACACATCTTTGTTGTCATTGGAACTGCTGATTAGCAGTAAATCACTCTTTTACATGAAGCTTGGGTTATTGTGCAGGACTGAAAGAAATTGAAAGGAGCTAATGGAAAACCCAGCCTGCTAAAGTGGTTTAATGGCTTTATGTCTTACAAGATCTAGAATTTTATTCATTCTAATTTGAAGAGAAAACCTTTAAAAAAAAAAAATCTGGGGCTTAACAAATGACCTGATTTCTAACAAAAAGCATTAGATGTTTAATAATCTTACAACTGGCTGGCTATATTTTCCTCAGTTTATTCAAAATATTTCAAACATCTGGAGGAATCTAAAAATGAATATGTGCTAAACAAGGGTGAGTTAATCAGCTCAACTCTTGAAAAATAAAAGAGGAAATATATACACAATATATGTATTACTTGCCTAAAATTGCCATCTACCAGGGAGTGTTTTCAAACCTTGTTAATTGCTCAACCAATCTTTGAAAGTATGCTTAGCATATATCTTTAATACATATAATTTTCAAATTTATTTATAAATTATAAACATTTCCAATTCTAAGGAAAATTATTATGCACAGATATGCAATTTCATGTGGATGAGATAAACCTGTTATGAATCATTATTTATTTTACTTTAAATTGTACAAAAGCAAAACCCTTTCGGTTGTCATTAAAAATAGCTTTTAATGCCCAAATTTTAAACATTTGCTATCAAGTTGTCTTCTAAATCTCATTAACTGATGTAAAAGACAAAGCATATACTTAGAATGTGAATTTTTTATTAACAATGGTGGATACAATTTCTATTCAATGGTCTTCTACATAATTTCAACTTTGTGTCTAATACCTTGACACATATCACTATGTCATCATCATTACCTTGTGATATGACAGAGGAAGCATTTCTACAAGGAACAGGAAATATTTGCTCTACCATTTTCTTGTCTTTTGCTTCGGTCTATGTTATGAGTATTAGTTTCCATTTGCAGCTTCCTTGAATAAAGCTTTTTTTCTTTACCAGTCTATTTGGTGAGAGTTAGTTTAGCTTGCAAATCTGCTTACGAGGCACACAAACATGAATTCAACATTATAAGCAGAAAAAGAGGTGGAATTCCATTTTTCAATCCTTGGCACCAAAATCAAGTCTATTTCAGCACTTTGGTGTGTGGTGTGCACACGTGTGTGAACTTGTACATGTACAAATTGACAGCATACACAAGGTGCCATTTCAAAGCAGAGGATTTCGTTATGCTCTTGCAATTGTCTCATTCCATGTAATTCAGTTAAATTGAGTAAGTATGTAGTAACCACATGCAGGGGCTTCCCAGGTGGCTCAGCGGTAAAAAATCCTCCTGTCAAATAGGAGACGCAGATTCAATCCCTGGGACAGGAAGATCCCTGGAGGAGGATTTACAAACTCACTCCCGTATCCTTGCCTGGCAAATCCCATGAACAGAGGAAACTGGGGCCTACAGTCCATGGAGTCGCAAACAGTTGGACACCATTTAGCAACTAAACCACTAAACCACCATCAATCCCATTCTAGATGCATCTGCTAGTCATGTATTTCTAGTTACTAGAATCCTTCTCCTCTACAAAACTTTGTATATCATAACTTCACTCACCTTCGCAATTATTTTCCTTTGTGAATTCTTTCCAAGACTTTCTAAGCCTATGATATAGTTCAAATCTTCATAACCTTTTAACTTTTTGAAATGCTCTATTCTTAATGCTTGGAATAGTGCTTGGCAGAGAATAGAAACTCAAGAAATATTTATTGAATAAATGAACAAATAAATGAATTAAAGGGCAAAGCGTGCCCTACTCTCTCTTTGCAATTAACTACGAGTATTTTCATATGAAATGCTCTGAGAGGTCCTGCGATGAGGACATTCATTTAACTCTGCCTTTCCTAAGCTTATCCTTTTCTCTCTTAATCTACTTATATAAAACAATTTCTGGGAAACATGCTTTGGGAAATGCAAAGATGGGGAACCGGCTACTGATGTACTAGAAAGTTTAATATTCTAAAAGTGTTGGCCACTTTGCTTTTTAAAGTTCAATCAAAATAATGATGACCCAGGTCTTTTGTTACATTTTGTGTAACATCAAGAAAATATTTATTAACTGTAAATGTCTATACCTCCTTTTTTATACACATGATCCATTAGTGGTATAAGATAAGAAGAAAATATGCATTTCTCTGTACTGTATTAAGAATAAGTTCCCAGTATGTTCAATGATCAGTCATTAGAAGTGATTAAAGGAAGCCAAATAAGAATTGATTTGGAGTTACATAACCAAAGCAAGAGGATCACTACAAACTCTCATTCAATTATGTCTATAATGTAGAGGCAGCAGAAATTGAAGATGTTTCAAGATAACCATGATTCACTTCTTTCAGTTTTTAAAGAAAGATTTCCTGGCTGAGTCTACATTGCTCTGTCCTACACTTAAAGAAATAAGTTGGAAAGAAAAATAAAGGGGAAGAAATAAGATAAAAGATTTGCCATAATTTTCAATGTCATTATTCCTATAGAGCAGGGGTCAGCAAACTTTTTCTAACAAAGGCCAGATAGTAAATATTTTAGGCTTTGGGGATCACATGATCTTCATCAACCCTGCCATTAAGCATGAAAGCAGTCAATATAATAAAGAACAGAATAATGTGAAACTTTATCTACCTATTTATGTATAAAACGTTATCTACCAAAATTGGCCGTGGGCTGGATTTGGTACACAAGTCATGGTTTGCTGACTTCTGCCATACAAAACCAAAGTTCCTCTCTCCATAAAGCTAATCATGTGTGATAGAGCTTGGACCTCTAGTATGTTGGGATTTAAGAGTTTTCTCAAAGTCGAATATTTTCTTACATTTTATTAGCCTTTGTGCTCTAAGTTCTCATTGTTCTTATTTTATCCATTTCTTTAACATATTTCCATAAAGACTTTTCTTAAAAAGTACTACTAGACTAATACTTGGTAATTCATTTAGTTACTCACTCATGATGGGGAGATCATTCATGGATGACATAGAGATAAATCTTATTTGGGTACTTATTGAAAGAGTAGGGCAGAGAAGGGCAGCTGAGATGCATCCAAGGCACTCTTGAAATTTCAGGCTACCTGGAAAAAAACAGAGTGAGGAGAGGGGGCAAAGCAAAGGAGAGATATGTCTTGCCAAAATCAGACCTCCTGGTTTGGTTTCTGTAAGGCTAACTTTCATCTTCAAGTAGATTTGGGCTCAGTTCTATGTCTGAACCAAGAAATATGGAATGATGTTTGTGAAGCATGTTTGGGGGACGGGAGGGGAAAAGAAAAAAGAGTAGGAATTGATGCTCCACTTTGGCATGTGGGAGCTTTTTTCTTATTGTCTTATGTATGTGCTTGTGTGCTAAGTTGCTTCAGTTGTGCCCGACTCTTTAAGACCCTTTGAGACCCTATGGACCATAGCTCTCCAGGCTCCTCTGTCCATGGAATTCTCCAGGCAAGAATACTGGAGTGGGTAGCCATGACCTCCTCCAGAGGGTCTTCCCAACCCAGGGATCGAATCTGCATCTCTTATGTCTCCTGCATTGGCAGGCAGGTTCTTTACCACTAGCATCACCTGGGAAGCCCAAATATGGATGTCATTAAATAAATGTAGGTGCTTCGAATTATTTCACCTCCATTTATAAAGAGCTGAAAATGTCTCCGAATTCTTTCCTAACCTTTCCTGGATCTTGTGATTTACCCCTATCTTATCATTTTCTTTTTGACTCTTCCTCCTTCCTTCTAACAACCAAAATGGCAGAAGGATGTGAAAAAGACAAAGAGGTAAGTGGTAGGCAATGGTTAAGTTTGAGGAAGTGAGAGGCAGAAGTGAGCATAGTATACTTTTGGTGATCTCAGCCTCTCACGTGACATGACATATCATGATTTCTACAGAAATAAGCAACACGTTTTCTTTAAATATCTTTGCAAGCACTATTTTAAGCATCAGAAAATAATAATTTTTTGAGTTTATTTAATTTGAAGAAAGTAAAGGAGCATGCCAATGAAGAGTTAAATTAACTAACTTTAATGTAATTCCAATATGTATAGATGTGAAATCCACCTACTTCTACAGCATTTACCATAACATACTCATTAGTAATATAAAATGCTATTATTTCTGTGTAAACATGTCACCAGTATAAATTCTTTGTTTCCAATAAGTGGAAATTGCATTAGATTCATTGACAGTTTTAAAAGCTTCTTAACCATTACATTTCATTTTTATGCACCTGAATTTATTAATTTTCTTTTTAAAGATAATATTTCTTTTTTGATCAAAATAAACAAAATAGACTTCCATGAAACTTGTAAGTTAATAAGTAAGTTTCAGATACAAAATTTATGTCAAAGCAACTCAAATTCATCTTGCCTGACCAATAAAAACATAAAAGAAGCTCAGTTAACAAAATATCCTGTAAGAAAATGTCACTTATTTTTGAAAATAATCTAATTTTATAGAACATAATCATGTATTTATAAATATGTAAAAATGAAGTTGTTTGCTCAGCACTTCATACAGAAAATGCATTACATTGAATATGAGTATCATTTACAATATAAGCAAAGCATGAAATGTTAACCTATAACGCCAGTAAAAATATGCTTCATAATTCTCCTATTTTTCTTATTTTCAGTGATCAGTCACAGGCTCCAACTTACAAATATCTAGACTAGAAACAATACAATGTGTCTCTGAAAGTTAGTCCAGATTTTTATCAACTATAAATTCCCTCTCATTTGCTTGTATGTTTCTGTTTTGTTTTTAATATTTTTCTCCAGATTGAATTTTGACTTTCCCCTCCCCATTTTTATACCATGTCACACTTAGTAATAAGCTGAAAGAATCCACGCACTAAATACAGTAACAGATCTGAGTTAATTACCCTGCAATGCTCTTGACCTGGACTACGGTGACTTAAAGAAATGTTTTCAGTTGCTGTATACTTTTGCTCCAGTGGCTTAGACAGTAGGTAGCACCACTGAATCTGTAAGATGAGAGATTTCACTTTCTCTTCAAATGGCAAAAACTCTTAAGTGGATAGAAAGGTCATCTCGCCCTTCCTCTGTTATAATGACACATAAAGCTAGTCATCGGACGCATCCCAGAAGATGCACCTCTTCAAGAAAACAATCCAAGCGCTGTTTACATGTGTATATTTAGAGCCAAAAAGAAATAGAAAGGCAATAAATACTAAACCACCCTGTGACGTCTATTACATCTTTCAATCTGGTCTCAGTAGCCAGACCCCAAGAGCCTCAACAAACAGGCTTAACAAACAAACAGCCTTAACAAACATGCTCCTCTAATGACCTGATTCCCCACTGTCAGCAAAGGTGACATTGAAATCCGGTCAGCGTCCTTACATCCTAACACCAGCGGTTTAAAAAAAGTATCTCCTCTTCTTCGGTGATCTGTTTGAATCTGTGATACAGTTCCATTTACTATCGGGCTGTAAACCTCTTTCCTCTCCTAACATGTATATTGCTCTTGAGCTCATCTATTTTCTTTTATCTCTCTGATTACTCAAACCTCTTAATATTCTAAAGCTTCATAAATCCAGCCTTATTCATGAGACTGCCCTACCCTGAAGTAGCTTTCAATTTCTCAATCTTCTAGAACACTTTCTGTAACACACATTTTAGTACTTAAAAATAATATGTATTTTCATCAAAACATTTCACCAGTGTAAATCTTCGCTTTCCAAAAAATCAAACTGTATTTGATTCAAGTTTCTATCTTGAAACTTATACGGGTTTTAAGGAAGAGTATTTTTAGTCGCTAAAACATAATGTTTTAAACAGGCAATTTAAAGGGAAAAAAAGAGGACATTTTTGTTAGCAATGGCGTCTTGCTTTAATTCCTTTGTGAACGTTTGATAGCAGATAGATTCAGACTGACGGATGGAAAGGAGTATCACTATATTTAGAAGAAGTTGTACAAAGAAGAAAACGCTGAAAAATTCTCAGAATTACTTCCTGTTTCACAGTTGTTATGTCTGCAAATGTTGATTTTGTTTGCCTTCCTTGCTCTTGGTATTTGATTTTCATTAAGTTTCAAACTTTGCTGTTTCACATTCAGACTTTTCGAACATTATTCAATTGATAACTTTCTAAAGAGAGTTATATTTAACTTTAGCTTAAGCCAAATTCCTAATTATTATTTCCCAATTTTCACTTCTAGATCCCACTGTTATGGGACTGACATGTTATGATTGACATAAACGTTTTACTGGCGTTCTCATTTTGATTATGGAGAGAAATATTTGAAAGGGAAGTACAGTTTTACTGAACCTCCCATTAAACTACAGAACAATCAATGGCTTGATTTCTCAGGTTTCCAATTTGTAGATTCTGGGAACAGAGTCTTACTAGGATTGCTTAACTTTAATCAGTGTGTGCTTAAGGTTGTTAAGCCTTAAGTTTACAGATAACAATCTACTTTTCAAAGAGTTGGCCTCACAAGGGTTGCCACTCCTGTTATTCAGAAGCAAACTCTCCCCTAGAAATAAGCATGTGTTTTTCATCAGAGGAAAAAAAAAATAGTAAACCTTCTATGCTTATCATCCATCTCTCCATCCATTCATTTAGCATTTGTAGAATATTTGTGTCTTTCATCCAAAGGATATAAGTACATTTAGCTGGATTCTGTAATCTATATAGATGAATACTATACCATACCTTGCATTGGAGAGCTTTCTATTTAAATTATAGAGTTCAGTTCATTCATTTCTAATTATTTATTGTGAAGCTACTCAAGTCAAGGCTGTGTCAGAGGTGTTGAGGATGCCATGCTGAACAAGAGGAACCTGATCTTGCTGTCTTTGAACTTAAAGTTCATTACAGAGGTTGACACTAAAACCTGAAGGACAAAAAACAACTAAAAATGCAGAGATGTTGGGGTAGCATATTCCTGGCAAGGAACAGTGAAGATGGGAATTGAAGCTACTTTCTGAAGTAGGGCTAAGGTAGGAATGATCATAGTATGTCTGAATACAGAAAGAAGACCTGACCATAGAGAGCACTCAAAAAGGTATATTCTGCTCAGATTGTAGTGGGTAAAACAGGATTGAGGGTGGTGGGTGGCCAGGATACTGGGGACAGGAAAGATTTATAAAAGAAATTCCATAAAGTGAAATCTCATTAAATGAAAGGTGAGTAGAATTTCAGAGGCTTAAAGAAGGGGGAGACCATTCATGTAGAAGATGCTGCTGTACCCAGGCAGAAAAATAATATGTGCCTTGGGAAATGCAAGTTGTTCTACATGGTTAGAGGGTAAAATGGTGGCAAATGTCCTAGAGCAAGGCAAAGACAGAGGGGCAGGCATAAATCAGGATTTCTAATGGTTGCAGATAACAAGAATGCAAACAAAGGTGGCTTAAATTTTATTGTCTATCAAGAAGTTTTGTGGTAAGCATTTACTAACTTTGATCCAGCAGCGTAATTATGTCGGGAATAAAGGTGAGTCTCTAGGTCTTCACCTGAAAGGATGAACATGGCTGCCACAGCTCCCATAAAGTCATTCCCACTCCATATATCCCCGATCACCTATGCAGGGAACAAGGAGCTAAATCACATAGAAAAGAACCTTTTCTTTTAGAATTTTCTTTCTTATCAGGGAGAAAAAATTTTCCCCAGAAACTCTCCAGAGAACTTCTGCTTTTGCCTGGTAACATGTTTACATTAGATGAGGAATCAACTTTCCTAAGTTCTAATAAGTCAAGATCGTTTTTAGAAAGGAAGAGGGAGGGAAAATACCCGTTGTGGTGGTAGCCACAGTGTGAGAGTAAGAGTGGATGATAGGAAGCTGAAGCAATAGACTCCCCTCTGGACAACAGGCCACTGGCTGAAACTTGGCTTATGATAACTTAATGGTCATCACATCTTTTGCTCCATTAAATTCCTCATTTAAAACATTTTGCTACAGATGACTTAGGTTTTCCCCTATTTTTTGCCTTCTTTCTGTCTGTGGGGCTCATGGATGAATAAGTATTCCCTGAATTCTTTTGTTGTTTTTTAAGCTAATACATTCAAATCCAAACAATAAAATCCACTAGAATAGGACACTTTCTAAGTAGTTTTATTAAAGAGTTTTCTAATAGACTTTTCTCTTACATCACAAATGTAGACAAAAATATCACTTATACTATCTTATTAATGATTATGTAAACATTGAATCATATATATATATATATATATACATATAAATTTTTCTTTCAGGAAAAGTAAAAATGTCTCTCTTAGGAGAACATAGAAAATATACATATTAATATCTTATTTTGCTTTCATAAGCAACATATGTAATGACCTATATTTCTTATTCAACCAAGATACAAGACTAACAAGCACACTGATGATGACAATCATTTCCTGCATTTCATTAATGTTGTGCTCTTATGCTACATTAAATGAAGGTGTCTAAATCAATTCCTATCTTCTCAGAAAGATCCCTCAATTTATTCTACAGGCAACTGAGTTTGGCATTTGCTTCTTCAATCTTAAAGTAGAAAAAAAGGTGATAAATTTCTATTAGAAAGATCCGTCTGCAATTGGATGCATTGCCCATTTACTATCTGTAGCAGTTAAGACAGTACTTTTTTTGAAACACACTATACCTGGTAGCTCAGACCCATTATGAACATACAAGTGAAGGACTGCACGATTTCCACTAAGAAATTCTAGTTTGTGACAGAAACTACAAAAAATGGCTTTACAATGGTGAGAGTAATTTGCCACTTTAGTCTCTCTACCATCTAGATTCTGCCAAAGATTGCTGGATTCCCCTCTAGTGATCCTTCACCCACAATATCCACATGACTTGTTGTTTTAGTTGCTAAGTCAAGTCCAGTTCTTTTGCGACCCCATGGACTGTAGCCTGCCAACTTCCTCTGTCCATGGAGATTTCCCAGGCAAGAATACTGGAGTCATTTGCCATTTCCTACTCCAGGGGATCTTCCCAAACCAGGATTAGAACCCTCATCTCCTGCAATAGAGAAATATTCTTTACCACTGAGCCCAGGGAAGCCCATCAGTATGACTTGTTGTTGTTCAGCCGTTCAATTTTGTCCAACTCTTTGTGACCCCATGGGCTGCAGCACGCCAGACTTCCCTGTCCTTCACCATCTCCCAGAGCTTGCTCAAACTCAGGTGCATTGAGTCAGTGATACCATCCAACCATCTCATCCTCTGTCATCCCCTCTCCTCCTGCCTTCAATCTTTCCCAGCATATGACTAGGGATTTCTTAAAGTTTTCAGCATGAGAACTTATTCCTCAGATACCTATATGATGTTCAGTTTCCATCCATGTTCACTTAGAATATATGGTTAAGAAAATACAAAATAAGAAGTGAACATATATCTAGTAATATTTTTTAATGTATTAGCTACTGCTGCTGTTGCTAAGTTGCTTCAGTCATGTCCAACTCTGTGCGACCCCATAGACAGCAGCCTACCAGGGCCCATTGTCCCTGGGATTCTCCAGGCAAGAACACTGGAGTGGGTTGTCATTTCCTTCTCCAATGCAGGAAAGTGAAAAGTGAAAGTGAAGTTGCTCAGTGGTGTTCGACTCTTTGCGACCCCATGGACTGCAGCCTACCAGTCTCCTCCGTCCGTGGGATTTTCCAGGCAAGAGTACTGGAGTGGGTTGCCAGTGCCTTCTCCGAATGTATTAGTTAACTATGGGTTAAATGTAAAGACTTGACCACAGATGAAGGTGATAATCTCTTCTTCCTCCCAAACACCACAAAATGGCTTTTAATACATAAAAATTAACAAATGAGGATGAAGAGAAAATTAGAAAATATAATTTCAGAAAGAAAAGTTAGAATAATTTTTAGAGAGTCAAATGAGATGAAGGAAAGAAGGATCATTGACATAGCAGAGCAGAGAACATCAAAAGCTAACCAACCACATGAGGTTGTTATGATAGGAAATGAGCTTGTTTACCTCGCAAATCCCCCAAGAGTCTCTTTGTATGGGGAAGCAGGTAAGATGAAAAGTGGAGGGCAAACACTGAACATGCAAGATATTGTTTTAAAGTATCTTAATGCTTTCAAAAATGTACACCAAAAGGAATAAAATGGTATCTGGAGAAGTTTACTAAAGAACCAGTGAATATCAAGTGACATAGAGTTTTAAGATGAAAGCAGGGTGACAAAATAGATCTACATGGATCCCTTACACTCCCCATAGCCCCTTTCCTCAGCCCTGAGGAATTCCAAGATACTGGTTTCCATGTTTATCTTTGCCTCGCAGAAAATTGGAGTCAGTGGGGAAGAGCAGCTAAAAAACTTTTCTAGATAAAAAGCCCTCTAGATGTTTGGGCATTTCCAAAAGACATGGAGGAATTCACTCTAAATGAAGTCAACTAGTTCAGTCCTGTTCCCCTGCCCTAGTCTTCTCCCCTACAATACAGAGCTTTCTGATCTTGGATCTTATATACAAATATTTCCTGAAGGAGTAGCATATATGAGAAGAAATCCTTTCCCATGACAGTGAAAGTGAAATTGAAAGTCTCTCCGTCGTGTCCCACTCTTTGCGACCCCATGGACTACAGAGTCCATGGAATTCTCTAAGCCGGAATACTGGAATGTGTAGCCTTTCCCTTCTCCAGGAGATCTTCCCAACCCACGGATCAAATCCAGGTCTCCCATGACAAGGAAATACCAAAACAAACAAAGATTTCTAAAAATGGCACTCAGTTAAAATGGACAAATAGATCACATAATATCACATTCATAAAATAAGAGCAGGAAACTACTTTTAAATTCAATCAGAGAAAATGAAATTGGCAATTAAAGTACAGTAGAAAAAAATTATTAGAAGTCTTCACATAAAATCTATAAAAGCCCAAATAACAAAGAGAAAATAATATTTTTTTTAAAGCAGAAAATTAAGGGATTAGTTTGGGTGGTTCAACATCCAATTAGTAGAAGTTGTAGAGAAAGAAGGAAAAAAAGAGGAGAGGAAATGGTCAAAGAAATAAAACAAAATTGCTCCCAAACTGAAAGGCATGTATCTTTAAGTTAAAGGAGTCCATTAAATGCCCAGTAAAGTTAATGGCATGAAATAGTTATACAAAGGCTTATTATCATGAAATTTAAGTATGTCTGGGGTTAAGCAGAAGACTTTAAAACATTCACAAAATAAATACTCTTACCAGTAACATTAAAAAACAAAAGACAGTAAAATAAAGGTATTAAAAATTCTGATAAAAATTATTTTCAACCTCTAATATTATACCTAGCCAAGGTGTCAAGTCAAATGTAAAGATTGAATAAAGTCAATTTCAGATATACAATAATTTTAAAAACTTATCTCTCATATACCCTATGTTAGGAAGTCACTAAAATTTATAATTCATGAAAAAATTAGATAGTAAAGTAGGAAAGAGAAAAAGAGGACTCAGGGACAAATGTCTTCATTACAGGAGAGAAAAAAGGGACCACTTTGGCATGATTAATGTGCTTTAAGCCTAAAAAGCTATTAGTTTAATTTGACGCAAGGAATAGATGTTTGTAGGAGGCAGATCATCAGTTAAAATAAATGAACAACAACAAAAAAATTAAATGATAGGGGATTGTTAGATGCTTTGAAGTATTTATGCCTTTGGAAAATTATTGGCTGGTGTTTAGCAGACATCTGTTAGAGGATTAAAAAAATAATCAGTGGTAACTGCATAAAAAGATAAACAAGTTTAAATAAAAATGAAAAAGGAATTACCTTTAACATCAAAAGTTATATGAGAATAAAACCTAATAACATATACTATTGTTACAAGAGTGAATAATATTTATTTAATGTTATGGTCTAAATTATTTTATCCTTCAAAATTCATATGTTGAAATCCTAATACTCAATATTATGATATTAGGAGATGGAACCATTGGGAGGTGATTAGGTCATGAGGGTGAAACTCTAATGAATGCTATTAATGCCCTTGTAGAAGAGGCCAGAGTGAGATTTCTGGTCCCTTTCACTGTGTGAGGAAAAAGGGAAACGTTGGTAGTCTGCAACCCAAAAGAGAATCTTCTAGTCACCCAGCCATGCTGGCATCTTGCACTTCCTGCCTCCAGAACTGTGAGAAGTAAATTCTATCTTTTATAAGCTACCTGTGTGTGCTTAGTCGCTCAGTCATGTCTGACTCTTTGTGACACCATGGACTGTGGCCCTCCAGGCTCCTCAGTCCATGGGGATTCTCCAGGCAAGAATATTGGAGTGGGGTGCCATGCCCTCCTCCAGGGGATCTTCCCAACACAGGGATCGAACCCAGGTTTCCCACATTGCAGGAGGATTCTTTACCATCTGAGCCACCATGGAAGTCCCCTGGTCTGTAATCTTTTGTTGTAGCAATTTGGATAGACTAAGATGTATAATAGTAAGAATGTAAAGGTTGGCTGCTGCTTTATCATAGATGGCAGAAATTAAGAGTGAGGCTGGTTAAGAAAAATTCTCAGTTACCCTCAATACCATCAAATACCTCTAATTTTCTTAATCTCTCTGTTTAATACATTACTTCCATCCCAAACTGTGTTCAAAGACCCTCTATTAAAAAAGTCTCCAGAATTCCACTGGGACTTTTCTCTACTATACAGAGGGAATGAGGATCCTGGGAGCTGGGTAGTTTCTTAATCAGACCTTCCCCTAATCCTGCTGTTTTCAGAACTATATGCCTTTCTACTTTCAGAGATATTTGGTGTGATGAATTTCAGATATCTTAGAGTGAGGATGGATCCAAAGCAAAAACTGGGTTGCTAGTCTATGAACTTTGGCTTCAGCTCTGTTTGACTAAGCCAGATATTCTTTGGTTATCTTATTTTCAAATTTTCAAAATTTTTTTATTATTATCTACAGTTAGTTCTTCCATGTTATTATATTGCAGTGCTTTTTAAAATCTTTGAAATAATTGTAGATTAATGGGAGTTTGCAAAGAAATGTACAAGAAACTTCTGTGCACACTTCTCCGAGCCTCCCCAAATATTAGCATCTTACATAACTATAGTATTGATATAATTGATATTGTATTGATATATATTTGATATAATTGATATAATATTGTCAATTGATATAATATTATATTGATATAATATTTAATATAATGTTAAATATAAATTGATATAATATTAAAACTAAGAAGTTGACAAATCAAAAAACTGACATTGGCACCATTCATAAATCTTATTCAGAATATATCAGTTATACATGCACTTATTTTTGTGTTTGTGTCTATGCAATTTGTCACATATATAGGCTTATGTAATTGGTACCACAGTCAAAATATACAGCTTTACTATCACAAAACTCTCGTTACCCCTTTATAAATCACAAGACTCTTCTGTTACCCCTCGCCTCTCACTCTTTAACCCTGACAATGACAATTTGCTATTCATCTCTATAGTTGTTAATATGTTAGTTCATGAATATTATTTAATGGAATATTATTTAAGTATAGCATGGAACTTGAGATTGACTTCTTTTTACTCAGCATAATTTCCTTGGGGCTTCTCCAATGAAATTGTTATATGTATTAATAACTGCTTCTTTTTTTACTGCTGAGTAGTAATAAGATTATGGTATATCAATAATTTAACTAATCATCCATATGCAGAACACTAGAGTAGGTTCCGATTATTGGCAATTAACATTAAAGCTACTATGCCTATTTGGGTACAGATTCTTATGGGAAGTCTTAATTTCCCTAGAATAAGTACCCAAGACTGCAATTTTTTTCTACATGATAACTCCACTTCTAGGTTTAAAGGAAAGTATCAAGCTATTTGACAGAGTGGCTGTACTTTTGTACATTCCTCCTAGCAGTATATGAGTATTTAAATTTTTCTGCATACTCACCAACATTTGGTACTGTCACTATTTTTTTAACTTCAGCCTTTGTGATAAAGTGCATAGTGATATCTATTTATAGTTACAATTTACATTATCTAATTGCTAAACATTCCAAACATGCTTTTGTGTGTTTATTTGTCATATGTTGTTTATCTTTGGTGAAACGTCTGTGTATATCTTTTTGCTCATTTTCAAATTGGATTGCTCGTTTTCATTTTTTCTCATGCTGAATATTGAGAATTCTCATATATTCTGGATACAAGGCCTCTGTTGGATAAGAAACTTGCAAATATTTTTTTCAAGGCTTTACTTTGTCTTTTCCTCCTTATAGCTGAGTCTCTTGCAGAACAAAAGTTTCAAATTTTGAAGAGGCCTTATTTATCAATTTTTCCTTTTATGGATCATGCTTTTGGTGTCAAGGCTAAGAGCTCTTTACTAGTTCTAGATTTTTTCTCCTATGTTCTTTCCTAGAAGTTTTTATAGTTTTACGTTTTACATTAAAGCGTAAGATCAACTGTTAGTTAAAGTTAATATTAAGTGTGAAGTACTGGTCAAGGCTATTTTTTTTCTAGTGGGTGTCCAATGCTTCCAAAGCCATTCATTCAAAAGGATACCCCTCTTCCATTGAATTGCTTTTGCTTCTCTGTCGAAATTTGCTTAGGAGTATTTGTGTGGATCTCTTTCTGACTTCTCTCTCTATTCCCTTCCATTAGTCTGTGTGTCTGTCCTTTCCATCCCACTATCTTCATTAGTGTGCCAATGCCTTTCTAACGTCTTTTTACTGTTTTATTTTTTAAAGCAGTAATTCAAGAGACATACTGGAAGTAAAAGCATAAGTGTGATCTGCTATTTTTTCATAAAATCTACTTTTTAAGTTGATGCTGGGAAAGATTTAAAGCAGGAGGAGAAGGGGATGACAGAGGATGAGATGGTTGGATAGCATCACCGACTCAATGGATATGAGTTGCAGCAAACTTCAGGAGATAGTAAAGGGCAGGGAAGCCTGGCATGCTATAGTCCATGGGGGAGCAAAGAGTTGGACATGGCTTAGTGACTGAACAACAACTTTTAAATATCTTTTCCATTGTTTCACTAGCTGTGGCAAAAGTATTAATGTTGCATAGTTTAAAAAATAATTTGTTAGTATTTTGTTACCAAAACAGTATAGGATCTACATATATTTTAAAAATAATACCTAGGTCTGTGACAAATGCTAAGATGAATACAAACATAAAAATAAGCCAAATCAGGGGGAATAATACATTTTTCCAGAGATGAGGTGGAGGAGAGGGGTAAAAGAAGGATTACAGAAAAGATGACAAGGGAGCTGGATTTTCCCACATCTAGAGAGGAATTAGTAGTTGGTTCATAGAATTAATTTCAAATATAGCTTCAGAGGACTTCTGCTTAAAAAACAGGTAAGGTGAAGAAATGTATGAAACAATGTCATACAAAACATTGAACATCAACAACATAGGATGGTGACCACTCAGAATTGGGAAAATATAAGAGGCCCTAAAATTGCTGCAGCTTCATGTCTGAAGATTTGGCATGAGGGAGAGGAAATCCAGGCAGAGCCAGCTGTACCCCTAAGTGGAGGAGATGGGATGGTGTGTCCAGGGAAGCCAGGCAGCTAGACTTTACAAAGTAGAATACTGGAGACTTTCCTGGCGGTCCAGTGGCTAAGACTCTGCGCTCCCAATGCAGGGGCCCTGGCTTCGATCCCTGGTTGGGAAACTACAAAGTAGAATACTGGACATTTGGGTAATAAGAATTGCAAGGAGAGAAAATTCCGGAGTTCTGTGGAAGGTTCCCCTTAAGGTTCAACAGATAGTAATCAGCACATAAATGAGAGTTCAGGGAAAGAACCCCATGGAAAAATTAGAAGGAAGAGTGCTCAGAGACCACACAGGACTGGAAATAACACCTATATCCAAGAGCCAAAGTAGAAAACCTCACAATTTACAGGGCATCGACTGGAATTCTAAAAATGTCTTGCCTCATTTTTGGGGAAGTATTAACCTTATTTCTCATCCCAGCTAACAATACTTAAAAGCAAGGCCCCAAAAGATCAAACTGTTCCCTAACAACCACATGCAGAAGAGAAGTCAAGACTATTTATAGGAAGACAAAAATATTCAGACACAGAAAGGTTAAATTCACAATGTGTGGGCAACTGCCCAAAATAGAAGGCATACAAAGAAGCATGCAAATATAACTCATGAGGAGAAAAATCAGTCAACTGACCCAAAAATGAAATGAAGTGGTATAATATCACTGCCTTACCTTGGTAACACCCTGAGGTTTTAGGACTTGTGGTACTTTCAGTGGGGTGATTAAGATGGAAAAAGTGATAAATGTATGGAATTCAGTGGAAGCAGAAGCTTAGCAACTTTAAGTAGTCCCAAGTTTTGGTGGGGGCTTGTTTTTTCTATTTTACAGTAAGAAGGGGTTGAGAGCAAATTTACTACAGTCTTGAAGCAAATGGTAACTCTGGGAGGCTGGAAGATTTAAGTATGCTGGCAGCTGACTTTTGGGTTAATACTAGCAAAATTAATTTAATTTTAGAATGAGAAATATTTAAGTGTGAATGGCACTCCACTCCAGTACTCTTGCCTGGAAAATCCCATGGACGGAGGAGCCTGGGGGGCTGCAGTCCATGGGGTTGCTGAGGGCAGGACACGACTGAGCGACTTCACTTTCACTTTTCACTTTCATGCATTGGAGAAGGAAATGGCAACCCACTCCAGTGTTCTTGCCTGGAGAATCCCAGGGATGGGGGAGCCTGGTGGGCTGCCGTCTATGGGGTCGCACAGAGTCGGACACAACTGAAGTGACTTAGCAGCAGAAATATAGCACTCAACTTTTGAACCAAGGGCCTTAGGGTGATTTGGGATTACTTGAGGAGTCCTGACGCTCTCTTTGGACCCTAATCAATACTGGACACAATTATATTGTGCTGACAGGTGTCCAAGTAACCTCTTCCTTTTCCACTCTTTCAAAAAATAGAAGCAGACTCACAGACTTAGAGAATGAACTTGTGGTTACCAAGATTGGGGGGAGGGGGATGGATAGATTGTGAGTTTGGGACTGACCTGTACACACTATTATATTTAAAATAGATAACTAACCAGAATTTACTGTAAAAAATAAAAGTAAGAATTAAAATGGACATTATCTATGTAAGCATAAGACATAATGGTTTCTCTGGGAATTGAGCTAAATAAAATTACTTAAGCAAATATGAAAAAATAAGTAAGAGATAAAAACAGGCAATTTTATCAAACCTAGCTCCTGTTCACTACAGGAAAGGCATGAATAGATGATAAACCTACTGTTTTGAAACTGAGACATAGCCCAGCTTCTCCACTGCCCAGCTTCTACACTCCCCAGCTTCACTGGTTGGAAACAGTGGTGTTGGAACTGAACAAATGCAGCTGTGAAGCTTACTGAGCTTTTACATGGGCTTTGACCTTGGCTGTCTCACTGTCCTTGCCCATTCTTGTCATGTCTATCAAGGCACCAACACTCCAGCTTTCATTGCTGTCTTTGCCTTTGTGCTCCTATCAGCATTGACCTCTGCAGGATAGAATCCCTCACACTCCCTTGGCATGGCCCATAAGACTGAATAAAGCTCCTTAGTAGCCACTCCAGAGGTCATTTAGAACCTGCCAGAAAAAGCAAATGAAAAGCAAAACAAAACAAATATAACCAACCACAACAGCAGTTGATGGATTCCCTTATTAGGTAACCAATCCTTAGTTAAACGATTTTCTTTCACTTTAAGTTTTAATTTAGATTTGGAGGGAAAAGCTTCTGTCTTCTTTTTTGGAACTTGAGTTCTGTTCCTGATAATAATAAAAATCCTTGTTATTTCGAAGGGCTAATTCAATTAGCAAAGTTGCGAGATTAGATTCAATTTTGAGTGGCTAAGAAATGTCATTTTAGGCAAGAACAACAACATTCTCCCTTTTCCTAAATATTAATAATAGCAGGTAGTGCTGTAAGATTCTGGCCAGGCTGCAATAAAGGGTCAGCCAGCTGGGCCCTGACCCAGGGCACCAATCTATGGGGGTATAGAACAATCCACCATCCCTGCTGGAAAAGGTATATTTATAGAAGTCCTCTGTGTGAGACTATAATATTAGGTCGAAAGGACTTTTGTTAAGTTACTTGGGAAAGACAGGTGTGATCCCACAATATATTACTAAGTTGCCTGACAAAAGCAAAAGCAAAGCTGTCATTTTGCTCAGTTAGGGTCTAAGTTTGGAGCTTAAATGGAATTGTAATTGTACATGACAATGGACAGGAAACAGCCTTCCAGCTGTCTTTTCTTGGTGTTTTTCTTTTTTTTTTTTTTTTTTGCTCCAAGGAACCCAGCCTCAGCCTTTAATTCTGCTGAACAAATATTGAAAGAGAATCAGTCCTAGAAGGTGCATAATATTTATCTACTGATGCACAATACTGTTAAACTGCCACATATCTTGGCCTTACACTGGGCTTGAGGAACTCCAACATTAGAGATCCAGCCTTGACTGGCTGAAGGACAGAAATACAGGCAATAATTAAGTGACTAGATTTCTAGATATGAAACCTAACAGATAAATCAAAAATCACACTTTAGCATAAACAACACAGTGTAGCTGCTCAAAAATCTACCTTTTCAAGAGGTTCATTCCAATTATTCTAGCATGCTGTCTAATCCAACTGATAAGAGGTAATAAAATGTTTTCCTATGCATTTCAGCATGTTGCCTAATTGATAGTCCTGGTTTATTTGCCAACTGAGAAATATCTCCGAGGCAGGAATTTAGTGAAGAAGATAGCAAAATGAGAGGCCTGTTTTCTGCAGAAATTAGAAGGAAAAGAAGTTGCAAAATTAATATATTATCTTAGAGTCCAAGAAGGAGAAGGCTGAACTGAAACAAAAAGTAAGACATGTGTGTACTTATTCATTTACTTACCACATGCAGTCAGCTCTCCCTGTCCACAGGTTCTGCTTCCTCAAATTCAACAACCACAGATCAAAAATACTGGGGAAAAATTTCCAAAAAGCAAAACTTGAATTTGCTGCACATAGGCAATAATCTACATAGCATTTTATAATTATTTAAATAGTATTTACACTCTATTATTAATAGTTAGTATAAGTAATCTAGAGAGGATTTTAAGTCTATGGGAGGAAAAGATAAGCAGATACTACACCATTTTACACTTGAGGGACTTTGAGCATCTGCAGATTTTGGTACCCATGGGAATCCTGGAATCAATCTCCTGAAGACACCAAGGGATGAATGTATTATGGAGCACTGGGAGTCTAAGTTCCAGCTGTTGCTCTTGGCACTGGGGAAAGAACACAGCAAAGAACAAAAGAAAGTCCTGCACCATGGAGATGTCATCCTAGAGAGAGAAACGGTGATCTGTCAAGTCTGTATAGTAAGTCGAATAGTGGTGAGTGCAGGTAATAGGGAAAGAGCATGCTGAAAGAGCATGCTGCTTTATTTTACACAGAGTGATCTTAGAAGGCATCACTGATAAGGCAAATTTAAGCAGTAATGTATGAGAAATGAGGGAGTTTATGGTTGGGGGGATGGGAGGGAGGGAGGGATAGCTAGGAAATTGGGGATTGACATGTACACACTACTGTATTTAAAATAGATAACCAACAAGGACCTATTCGATAGCACAGGGAATGCTACTCAATATTCTGTAATGACCTAAATGGGAAAAGAATTTGAGAAATAATAGATACATGTACATATAGAACTGAGTCACTTTGCTGTATACCCGAAACTCACACAACATCACAACATTGTTAACCTACTATACTCCAATATAAAATTAAAAATTTTTTAAAAGTGAGAGAGGGAGTTCCAAGTTTCTTCAGGGAATGGTTTCAGGAAAAAGAAGCAGACAGTGCAGTAATTGGAGTGTTTATGGGTTCAACTAACAGGAAGGATCATGGCTAGATCACTAAGATCATGGCATCCAGGCCCATCATTTCATGGCAAATAGATGGGGAAACAGTGGAAACAGTGACAGACTTTATTTCCTTGGGCTCCAAAATCACTGCAGATGGTGACTGCAGCCATGAAATTAAAAGATGCTTGCTCCTTGGAAGAAAAGTTATGACCAACCTAGACAGCTTATTAAAAAGCTGAGACATTACTTTGCCAACAAAGGTCCATCTAGTCAAAGCCATGGTTTTTCCAGTAGTCATGTATGGATGTGAGAATTGGATCATAAAGAAAGGTGAGCACCGAAGAACTGATGCTTTTGAACTGTAAAGTTGTAGAAGACTCTTGAGAGTTCCTTGGATTGCAAGGAGATCCAACCAGTCAATCCTAAAGAAAATCAATCGTGAATATTTACTGGAAGGACTGATGCTGAAGCTGAAGCTCCAGTACTTGGCCACCTGATGTGAAGAACTGACTCATTGGAAAAGACCCTGATGCTGGGAAAGACTGAAGGTGGGAGAAGGGGATGACAGAGGATGAGATATTTGGATGGCATCCCTGACTTGATGGACATGAGTTTGAGCAAGCTCTGGGAGATGATGATGGACAGGGAAGCCTGGCGTGCTGCAGTCCATGGGGTTGCAAAGAGTCAGACATGACTGGACTGAACGGAACTGAACTGAACAGGAAGGAGGCCAAGTGAGAGCTAAGGGTAGAGTGGTGGGAGAAGAGACTGGAGAGGTACAAGGGCACCCAAGTTACTTAAGTTGTATTGTTTAACATGAGGACTTTGGATTTCACTTGGAGAGTGATGGATTTTAGACTAGGACAGTGAAAAGCTGCCATGACCTCGATACATGGTGAAGGAAGAGACCATGTAATTTGTTGATAGTTTAGATATGGGTTGAAGAGGAAGTCAGGAGAGAGGAAGAAGGACTTCTAACTTCAGGGAATGATCACTTATCTTCATTTAAGATGCTTCAATTGTGATCAATGTCAATTTATTTAAAGCCTTCCTGATAACAAGCATGCATTTTGGGGGCAAGTTCTCTGAAGAAAGATCCATGAAATTGTTATTTAGTGAGATATTGTTGGGAGAAAATAAATTAGAGCGAGTCTCTCCACCAAGCAAATTCATAGCAGCATTATAATGTCTGCAAATCTTGAGACTGGCTTTAGGAAGTATTATTTATATAATCTCAGTAATATGCAGTCACAAGCAAAGGGTTTCACCAAAGCAACATTAATCTAAGAGACAAATATATAAGAAAGAAAATCAAGTTTTTATAGATTTTTTTAAGAATTTTTAAAAAATCAAGTTTTTAATTTTCAGTTAAAATTATGTGCAAATTGGTGAAAGTAAAGTGATTTTTTAAAGCACTATGAATTCAAAATTGTTAGGAAATCTGTATTCTGACTAATTTTAATATTCAAATGTATGTTTTAAAGATAAGTGTTATTTTATCTTTTATATATGATTAGAACTGGCCATAAACAGAAAAAGGAGGTGGGTTGATAGAGGGCTGTGAAACCAGTCAGGCATTTTGATGTCTCCCAAGTTAAGTAAGCACTTCTGCTTTATAATTTTTTTAAAAAATTAAGTAACTTGCAAATGCTTTCAATGATGCTTGAAGAAACTAAATTACAAGCAAAATAAAATATGAACCCTATATAGAAGCCAAAAATAAAAAGCGTTGGGCTGGGTTAATAGAAAAAAGCCTGTGGTCAGTTCAGGGCTAAGTTGACAATTCTTCTTTCTTTTGCCAGGAAAGAGATGTTATGTAGAGATCACCAATATTGACCTTAACTGAAACAAAGTAGGGCAGAGAGCAGAAACTTCCACACGGTAGCAAAGGGTATTTGTTTCTTCTTGGTCATAAGAAATAAATTTGAAGAAGGAAAATGGATGGCAACAGCTGGGCAACAGTCTATAGAAGAAAAATCAAACACCTAAAAGCAGACAGAAAGAATAAATGCTGAGATTCCAACAATAAAAGAGCGGGAATCATACTTATCTAATCTACCAAATTGTTGCTAGACCAGAAAATTCCAAAAAATTAGATAAGTGTATATTTAATAGACAAGGCTGTATATTGTCACCCTGTTTATTTAATTTGTAAGCACAGTGCATCATGCTAAATGTCAGGCTGGATGAATCACAGGCTAGAATCAAGATTGCAAGAGAAGTATCAACAACCTCAGATACGCAGATGATACCACCCTAATGGTAGAAAATGAAGAGGAATGATGGAGACTTTTGCTGAGGGTGAAAGAAGAGAGTGAAAAAGCTGGCTTGAAATTTAAAATTCAAAAAATGATCATGGCATCTGGTCCCATCATTTCAAGCTAAATAGAAAGGGAAAAAGTGGAAACAGTAATATTTTATTTTCTTGGTCTCCAAAATCACTGCAGATGGTGACTGCAGCCATGAAATTAAAAGACACTTGCTCCTTGAAAGGAAAGCTGTAACAGACCTAGACAGCATATTAAAAACCAGAGACATTATTTTGCCAACGAAGATGCAAATAATTGAAGCTGTTTGTCCAGCAGTTAGGCACAGATGTGAGAGGTGGACTTAAAGAAGGTTGAGCACTAAGGAATTGATGCTTTTGAATTGTGGTGCTAGAGAAAACCCTTGGACTGCAAAGAGATCCAACCAGTTAATCCCAAAGGAAATCAACCCTGAATATTCATTAGAAGGACTGATGCTGAAACTCCAATATTTTGGCTGCCTGATGAGAAGAGCTGACTCAATGGAAAAGATTCAGATGCTGGGAAAGATTGAAGGCAAAAGGAGAAGAGGGTAGCAGAGAATGAGGTGCTTAGATAGCATCATCCACTCAATGGACATGAGTTTGAGCAAACTCTGAGAGATACTGGAATGCAAAAGAAAGAAGTCAAGAAACACCTGGAGTAAAAGGCAAATTTGGCCTTGGAGTACAGAATGAAGCAGGGCAAAGGCTAATAGAGTTTTGCCAAGAGAATGCACTGGTCACAGAAAATACCCTCTTCCAACAAAACAAGGGAAGACTCTATACATGGACATCACCAGATGGCCAACACCAAAATCAGCTTGATTATATTCTTTGCAGCCAAAGATGGAGAAACTCTATACTGTCAGCAAAAACAAGACTGGGAGCTGACTGTGACTCAGATCATGAACTCCTTATTGCCAAATTCAGACATAAATTGAAGAAAGTGGGGGGAAACCACTAGACCATTATGGTATATCCTAAATCAAATTCCTTATGATTATACAGCAGAAGTGAGAAATAGAATTAAAGGACTAGATCCGATTGCAGAGTGCCTGATGAACTGTGGATGGAGATTCGTGACATTGTACACGAGACAGGGATCAAACCAACCCCAAGAAAAAGAAATGCAAAAAAGCAAAATGGCTGTCTCAGGAGGCCTTATAAATAGCTGTGAAAAGAAGAGAAGTGAAAAGCAAAGGAGAAAAGGAAAGATATAGCCATTTAAATGTGTAGTTCCAAAGAATAGCAAGGAGAGATAAGAAAGCCTTCCTCAGCGATCAATGCAAAGAAATAGAGGAAAACAATAGAATGGGAAAGACTAGAGATCTCTTCAAGAAAAATAGAGATAGCAAGGGAACATTTCATGCAAGATCAGATCAGATCAGATGAGTCGCTCAGTCGTGTCCGACTCTTTGCGACCCCATGAATTGCAGCACGCCAGGCCTCCCTGTCCATCACCAACTCCAGGAGTTCACTCGGACTCACGTCCATCGAGTCAGTGATGCCATCCAGCCATCTCATCCTCTGTCGTCCCCTTCTCCTCCTGCCCCCAATCCCTCCCAGCATCAGAGTCTTTTCCAATGAGTCAACTCTTCGCATGAGGTGGCCAAAGTACTGGGGTTTCAGCTTTAGTATCATTCCTTCCAAAGAAATCCCAGGGCTGATCTCCTTCAGAATGGATTGGTTGGATCTCTGTGCAGTCCAAGGGACTCTCAAGAGTCTTCTCCAACACCACAGTTCAAAAGCATCAATTCTTTGGCCCTCAGCCTTCTTCACAGTCCAACTCTCACATCCATACATGACCACAGGAAAAACCATTGCCTTGACTAGATGGACCTTTGTTGGCAAAGTAATGTCTCTGCTTTTGAATATGCTATCTAGGTTGGTCATAACTTTCCTTCCAAGGAGTAAGCATCTTTTAATTTCATGGCTGCAGTCACCATCTGTAGTGATTTTGGAGCCCAGAAAAATAAAGTCTGACACTGTTTCCATTGTTTCCCCATCTATTTCCCATGAAGTGGTGGGACGGATGCCATGATCTTCGTTTTCTGAATGTTGAGCTTTAAGCCAACTTTTTCACTCTCCACTTTCACTTTCATCAAGAGACTTTTTAGTTCCTCTTCACTTTCTGCCCTAAGGGTGGTGTCATCTGCATATCTGAGGTTACTGATATTTCTCCCGGCAATCTTGATTCCAGCTTGTGTTTCTTCCAGTCCAGCATTTCTCATGATGTACCCTGCATATAAGTTAAATAAACAGGGTGACAATATACAGCCTTGACGAACTCCTTTTCCTATTTGGTACCAGTCTGTTGTTCCATGTCCAGTTCTAACTGTTGCTTCCTGACCTGCATACAAATTTCTCAAGAGGCAGATTAGGTGGTCTGGTATTCCCATCTCTTTCAGAATTTTCCACAGTTTATTGTGATCCACACAGTCTAAGGCTTTGGCATTGTCAATAAAGCAGAAATAGATGCCTTTCTGGAACTCTCTTGCTTTTTCCATGATCAAGCAGATGTTGGCAATTTGGTCTCTGGTTCCTCTGCCTTTGCTAAAACCAGCTTGAACATCAGGAAGTTCACGGTTCACATATTGCTGAAGCATGGCTTGGAGAATTTTGAGCATTACTTTACTAGCGTGTGAGATGAGTGCAATTGTGCGGTAGTTTGAGCATTCTTTGGCATTGCCTTTCTTGGGATTGGAATGAAAACTGACCTTTTCCAGTCCTGTGGCCACTGCTGAGTTTTCCAAACTTGCTGGCATATTGAAGATGGGCTCAATAACGGACAGAAATGGTATGGACCTAACAGAAGCAGAAGATATTAAGAAGAAGTGGCAAGAATACACAGAAGAACTATACAAAAAAAGATCTTCATGACCCAGATAATCACGATGGTGTGATTACTCACCTAGAGCCAGACATCCTGGAATGCAAGATCAAGTGGGCCTTAGGAAGCATCACTACAAACAAAGCTAACGGAGGTGATGGAATTTCAGTTGAGCTATTTCAAATCCTGGAAGATAATGCTGTGAAAGTGCTGCACTCAATATGCCAGCAAATTTGGAAAACTCAGCAGTGGCCACAGGACTGGAAAAGGTCAGTTTTCATTCCAATCCCAAAGAAAGGCAATGCCAAAGAATACTCAAACTACTGCACAATTGCACTCATCTCACATGCTAGTAAAGTAATGCTCAGAATTCTCCAAGCCAGGCTTCAGCAATACATGAACAATGAACTTCCAGATGTTCAAGCTGATTTTAGAAAAGGCAGAGGAACCAGCAATCAAATTGCCAACATCTGCTGGATCGTCAAAAAAGCAAGAGAGTTCCAGAAAAATATCTATTTCTGCTTTATTGATGATGCCAAAGCCTTAGACTGTGTGGATCACAATAAACTGTGGAAAATTGTTCAAGAGATAGGAATACCAGATCACCTGACCTGGATCTTGAGAAATTTGTATGCAGGTCAGGAAGCAACAGTTAGAACTGGACATGGAAAAACAGACTGGTACCAAATAGGAAAAGGAGTTTGTCAAGGCTGTATATTGTCACCCTGCTTATTTAACTTCTGTGCAGAGTACATCATGAGAAACGCTGGGCTGGAAGAAGCACAAGCTGGAATCAAGATTGCCAGGAGAAATATCAGTAACCTCAGACATGCAGATGATACCAACCTTAGGGCAGAGAGTGAAGAACTAAAGAGCCTCTTGATGAAAATGAAAGAGGAGAGTGAAAAAGTTGGCTTTAAACTCAGCATTCAAAAAACTAAGATCATGGCATCTGGTCCCATCACTTCACAGCAAATAGATGGAGAAACAATGAAAACAGTGAGAGATTTTATTTTGGGGGGATCCAAAATCACTGCAGATGGTGACTGCAGCCATGAAATTAAAAGAAATTGCTCCTTGGCAGAAAAGCTATAACCAGCCTAGACAGCTTATTAAAAAGCAGAGACATTACTTTGCCAACAAAGGTCTGTCTAGTCAAAGCTATGGTTTCTCTAGTAGTCATGTATGGATGTGAGTTTTGGACTATAAAGAAAGGTGAGCACCAAAGCATTCATGCTTTGGAACTGTGGTGTTGGAGAAGACTCTTGAGAGTCCCTTGGACTGCAAGGAGATCCAACCAGTCCATCCTAAGGGAAATCAGTCCTGAATATTCATTGGGAGGACTGATGTTGAAGCTGAAACTCCAATACTTTGGACACCTGATGTGAAGAACTGACTCATTTGAAAAGACCCTGATGCTGGGAAAGATTGAAGGCAGGAGGAGAAGGGGATGACAGAGAATGAGATGGTTGGATGGCATCACTGACTCAATGGACATGAGTTTGAGTAAACTCTGGGAGTTGGTGATGGACAGGGAGGCCTGGCGTGCTACAGTCCATGGGGTAGCAAAGAGTCAGACACGACTGAGCAACTGAACTGAACTGAATGTAATTTTCTATGTTACTCTTTCCATACATTTTACCCTCTCCTCTCCTATCCCCATGTTCATTCGTCTATCTTCTATGTCTGTTTCTCCATTGCTGCCCTTAAATAAATTCTTCAGTACCATTTTTCTAGATTCCATATATATGTGTTAGAATATGATATTTATCCTTCCCTCTGACTTACTTAACTCTGCATAATAGGTCTAGGTTCATCCACTTCATCAGAACTGACTCAAATGGGTTATTTTTATGGTTTAGTAATATTTCATTGTGTATATGTACCACAACTTCTTTATCTATTCAACTGTCGATGGACATCTAGGCTGCTTCCATGTTCTAGCTGTTGTAAATAATGCTGCAATGAACAATGGGATACATGTGTCTTTTTCAATTTTAGTTTCCTCAAGGTATATGCCTAGGAATGAGATTGCTGGATCATATGGTGCCTTTCAGAGAAGGCAATGGCACCCCACTCCAGTACTCTTGCCTGGAAAATCCCATGGATGGAGGAGCCTGATAGGCTGCAGTCCATGAGGTCGCGAAGAGTTGGACACGACTGAGCGACTTCACTTTCACTTTTCACTTTCATGCACTGGAGATGGAAATGGCAACCCACTCCAGTGTTTTTGCCTGGAGAATCCCAGGGATGGGGGAGCCTGGTGGGCTGCCGTCTACGGGGTCTCACAGAGTCGGACACGACTGAAGCGACTTAGCAGTAGCATGGTGCCTTTATTCCTAGTTTTGTAAGGAATCTCCATACCATCTTCCATATGGCTGTGTCAACTTACATTCCCTCCAACAGTGCAAGAGCATTCCCTTTTCTCCACACCCTCTCCCGCATTTATTGTTTGTAGACTTTTTGATTATGGCCATTCTGACTATTGTGAGATGATATCTCATTGTTATTTTAATTTGCATTTCTCTAATAATGAGAGATGTTGAGCAATCTTTTCGTGTGTTTCTTAGCCATCTGTATGTCTTCTTTGGAGATATGTCTGTTTATGTCTTTTCCCCACGTTTTCTGGGTTGTTTGTTTTTCTGGTATTGATTTGTATGAGCTGTTTGTATATTTTGGAAATTAATCCTTTGTCAATTGTTTCATTTGCTATTATTTTCTCCCATTCTGAGGTTTGTCTTTTCACCTTGCTTATAGTTTCCTTTGCTGTGCAAAAGCTTTAAGTGTAATAAGGTCCCACTTGTTTACTTTTGTTTTTATTTCTGGTACTCTAGGAGGTGGGTCATAGAGGATCTTGCTTTGATTTATGTCATCGAGTGTTCTGCCTGTGTTTTCCTCTAAGGTTTTTTTAGTTTGTGGTCTTGCATTTAGGTTTTTAACCCATTTTGAATTTATCTTTGTGTATAGTATTAGGAAGTGTCCTAATTTCATTCTTTTACATGTAGCTGTCCAGTTTTCCCAGCACCATTTACTGACGAGGCTGTCTTTGCCCCATTGTATATTCTTGCCTCCTTTGTCAAAAATAAGATACCCATAGGTGCATGGATTTATTTCTGGGCTTTCTATCTTGTTCCATTGGTCTATATTTCTGTTTTTGTGCCAGTAACATACTGTCTTGATGGCTTGTAGTTTTGTAGTGTAATCTGAAATCAGGAAGGTTGATTCTTCCAGCTCCATTCTTCTTTCTCAAGACTGCTTTAACTATTCAGGGACTTTTGTGTTTCCATATGAATTGTGAATTTTTTTTCTTCTAGTTCTGTGAAAATTTTTTTTTCTTCTGGTTTTGTCATTGATAATTTTATAGGGATCACATTGAATCTGTAGTTTGCATTTGGTAGTATAGTCATTTTCACAATATTGATTCTTCCTACCCAGGAACATGGAATATCTCTTCATCTGCTTATGTCATCTTTGATTTCTTTCATTAGGGTCTTATAATTTTCTGTGTACAGTTCTTTTGTCTCCTTAGGTAAGTTTATTCCTAGATATTTAATTCTTTTTGTTTTAATGGTGAATGGGATTGATTCTTTAATTTCTGTTTCTGATTTTTCATTGTTAGTATATAGAAATGCAACTGACTTCTGTGTATTGATTTTGTATCCTGCAACTTTGCTAAATTCACTAATTAGCTCTAGTAATTTTCTGATAGTATCTTTAGGGTTTTCTATGTACAGTATCATGTCATCCACAAACAGTGAGAGCTTTACTTCTTATTTTTTTACTTCTTTTCTGAACTTGATTCCTTTTATTTCTTTTTCTTCTCTGATTGCTGTAACTAGGACTTTCAGAACTATGTTGAATAATAGTGGTGTGAGTGGACCCCTTTGTCATGTTCCTGATCTTAGGGAGAATGCTTTCAGTTTTTCACCACTGAGAACAATGTTTTCTGCAGGCTTATCATATATGGCCTTTACTATGTTGAGGTAGGTTCCTTCTATGCCCATTTTCTGAAGAGTTTTAATCATAAATGGGTCTCTTTGGCCATTCTTTCTCCGTAGCTCCACCCTTTCTGGCATTTAGAGGGCTCTCTTGCCTGGGGTCCTTCTCTGTTGCTCAGCAGGTCAGGCACATAGAGGGGGCCCCCCGGATCCTACTCTGTAGATCGGCCCATCAGGCCCTTAAAGGAGCACCTTGGGTGGGGTCCTCCTTTGTATTTCCGTTCATCATGCATTTGATGGGCCGGCCTCTCTGTTGTTCAGCTGCTGATGCTGGCACGTGGAGAGAGGAGGCTATGGTGATGGCTCCAACACCTACATGTGACTCAGCAGTATCACCTTGCTTCCATGGCTGCCCACCTTTCTTCCACAGGCATTTCTTATCACAGTCCCCTCCCTCACATCCCTTTGATCCGTTCCTCTACAGTCAACAGCAGCCATCACCCTGGGATTGCTCCACAATCCCTAAACTCCAGCTCCCAGCTGCTGCACCTTCCCGGGAGCCAATGTTCCTGTCCAGAGTTTGTATGGCTGCAGCAAGAACTGTCTGATTCTTATTCCATTTAGGCTGCCACAGATCAGCTGTTTCACTCTCAGCCTTAAATGTTTCTTCCCTGACTCAGACAATTGCCCTGATGTGGGGATCGGACCCCTGCTTCAGTTCCCCTACCGGCTGAGGGCAGGTCGAGTCCTACTAACACTTCTGTTCCCCCCCCTATTTCCTTTGTCCTACTGAGTTTTGCGTGGTTCTATATATTCTTGTCTGCTGGTTAGGTATTGCTGTCCACTCTCAGCTGGTGCTCTGCATGCACTTCTGTGTGTGAAGGTGTATTCCTAATGTATCTGTGGAGAGAGATGCACTTCATGTCTACCTACTCCTCCACCATCTTGTTCTCCCTACATTTAGTTTTTGAGCAAATGTGTTGTATGTCATTTCACAAAAGTTCAGCAAGAGTTCAGAACATTCAAATATTTACACACATTCATACTGGAAATACATGCCCAGCTTGGTGTTTGAGCACCATGTTATTTTCTGTAGTGTGAGCTGTGTGCTCAGTCTCTCAGTTGTGTCCAACTCTTTGCAACCCTTTGGACTGTAGGATGCCAGACTCCTCAGTCCATGGAACTTTTCCAGCAAGAATACTGAGGGGTTGCCATTTCCTCCTTCAGGAGATCTTTTGGACCCTGGGATCTAACCCATTCCTGTGTCTCCTGCATTTCAGCAGATTCCTTACCACTGAGACATCTTGGAAGCCCCAGCTTTTTGCTACAATAGGCAACTCTTCAATACTAGGATTTAATTACTATCTTTAGGTATCAAAAGCTTTTGATAAGAAATTAATAAAGACTTGTCTGCATTTCTAGCTCTCACTCCTAGTCCCCTCCTGTCTTTTTTATCTCACCAGAGTTCTAGTTAACCCAGTTTTTAAAAAAATATTACTTGCAATAAAGTACTGACCAAAATATAGCCAATAGAATAAGAGCAAAATGATAGATCAAAGTAATGTGAGAAGCAAGATGGGTGAGATAATTATATGACAATTTAAGACAAAGGAAACATAAAGTACAAAAGTAAGCATGCAGCTTCCTAGTAAAAGGGAAATGCACAATTGTGATTGTTCATGTCCATTTATCTAATGAAACATAAGATATTAGGGCTCTACTTTTTAAGAAGAATTTAGAGCATGAAACAAATTTTTACATTGTGACAGTAAAAAAAAATTTAATAGGCATGCAATATGAATATAAATATCCCATTGTTTGGGATGCTATATACTATTTTAAAAGAAAAATAGAAACGTAAGTTCTTGGATAAGCTTACCAGGCAGTTGCTTTCGTCAATAGAAGGGAATTGTCAGGTGCTAAATTGCTAATCCTTTATGAAATGCCTTCTGAGAATCACTGGAACATGTTCTCAGATTTTATGGCTTAGGTTTTAAAAGTAATATTCCTTTCGGTGAGCTTCATATTCTAACTCCTTATACTAAAGTATAAGGCATATTTGATTTAAGCATGAAAGTGACAGATTTACACAATCCCGTCGCATGCACAACTTGAAGGTATTTTTCTATAAAGTTTCCTTGATCTGTTGTTTTTTAAAAAACTGAAGTAAATAAGCAACTGCAAGTAAATTCCAATGATCAATAACCATAAACATGCTAGATCAAATTTGGAAAAAATTAGAATGTCTGCGAGTCAGGAATAAATGCATTTGTATACCTTCCTATCATCATATTATCTCATTTGAGTCGCTACAGGAAAAAGACCTGGCATTTGCAAATGTCAAGGGGTTATGCTTGGGAACTGAATTTTGTGATCTGACTAAAAGTGAAACAAATCACATCATGCCTCTTACTCATGAGCTCAACATATATGTGGACTGTTGGCAACACATACTTGGGTACGTTGCATCGAATTTGTATCACTCTTTGAAATCACTTGTTATCCATTTATGTTGTGTGCTACATTGACTGCAGAATACAAAGGAATTTCCAGCCAAAGTAAAACCCAGATATCTGAGGCTGTTTGCCAGTTCCATTGAATGCAAAAGTTGAATTTTACATTGTTCCACAGGAAAAGCAAGATTTGTTATAGTTAACAGTTGCTTTGTCTTCCAATGACTAGCACAGTGAATTAGTAATTTTTCTGCATGTACCACTGTGCTCTTCAAATAGAAGCAGACTTTCATCAGTCATTTTGAATACCTGGCACCTCAATCAGAGAGTAACCTATTCTTTCCATATGACTGGACTCCACTCTCAATAAAACAGTGTATTATAAAAATGTAGCTCTATTTGTAAAGTGAGGGTCCTGGTGCTCACGGCTCAAAATACAGTAAAGAGGCAAGGTTGGTGAAAGGGAAATTTTACTTTATTTTAGATGCCGGCAACTGGAGATGGAGCGGATGGACTCCTGTCCAAAGGTTGACTCCCTGCCCTGACCATCATGGGGCAAGAGTTTTTATAGGCAGAGGAAGGGGGTCACATATTGAAACAGCACAGTCAACTGCTATAGTCATCTTAAAGTTGGTCACATGATGGTTTCACCAGCATCATCTTGATTGTTTTAAGTACTGTTAATCTTTAGTTCCAGATTCTGTTTCCATTTCTTGAGGCCAGTTCTCAGAATTGTGACAGCTAATGTCATGGCTATAGTCTGGTCATCATGTAATTAATTTCTTTTACCTGGTGGAAATTTCAATATTTATAAGACAGCTCTCAGGATATGACTTAGAATATTATCTATAGCTCTTAAAGTTGGAACTAAAGGTCCTTAAATATGCTTAATGACTAAACTATTATTATTTCATCTTGTTAGACCATTTGCCTTGCTTCTGCATTTTCTCACTTCTCTAATCAAAGTTTGGCTAAGGTTTTTCCTCATACAAAACGTAGACAGAGGACATGGCAGGGAGGGGAAGACCATAGGGTCATGCTCCATTTCATATTCACTGCTATTTTGAGAAAAACGCTCCCCAAACACACAGTGAGAAAGAAAATATTGGTGAATAAATAATTTTGCTTACAGAAAGACACAGTCCTGGCTTCTGTGAGCCTTCAATTAAAATAAATAAATTTAAATAAAAATAAATAAATAAAAATAAAATGGTCATGGTCTTGAAATAACACCATTTGTTAACCAGCCATCAAAAAAAAAAAAAAGGTGTGAAATTCAACTGCCTTTAAATTTCAGAAGTTTTTTAGGACTGGTAAAACTGGGCTCTGAATTGATATAGGTAAGTTAATTGACAATGATTTGTAAAAACGGCATTGCTCATGGGAATGAGTACCATCATTATTTATTCTTAAAACCTTTATGTATTGAAAGATAAAATGAGAATACAGAAATAATGGAGACTTCTACACCACATATATAGTAGGCAGTCCAAGAACAATAAAAGGGGGATGTGAGATGCTTGAAACCCGGTCTCAGTCTCTGCTTCTGGGTAATTCAATCTAGGCATTCACCTTTTGCTGAGATATCTTTCTGTTCTTTACTAAATAATACTTTTAAAAGGCAGCTAAGCCCTGAATTCTGAGTACTTCACACAGTTCTTGGCTTGTGTATGTACACATTTCAAGGTAAATAATATATTTGTTATAAACAATTTTAACCCATTAATGTTTCTTTTCCATCTGCCTTCATTTTTCCCTTTAAGCCTCCATAATGTAGCAAATTAGAAACCCATGTGGGCATTAAGTCCTCCTGGGGGGGCCAGTTGATAAACAGATAACATTAAAAATACCAATTTACCATCAATAAATCTCTCTTTGCACCTGTACTTAACCAGGATCTCAATCATTATCTGTATATTTGGTCACTTAAAATTTTATTTACCTAGATATTTTCACTGTAAATTGATTGAAGTTTCTATTTCAAGAGATCATTTTCAGCACAAAAACTTTTTTAACATTTCCCCCCCCTTTGCCATTTTTATAACGTACATAACAATAAACCCAGCAATTCCAGTTTAGAGTATTTTATGGCAATAGTTTTCAACATGCATGAAAATTCAGGTATAAAATGTCCATTGTAGTATTGTTTAAATGATGGAAAGAATGCTAAGATATATTTTCTAGTGTGAAAGAATCAAGACACAGAACATTAGAGCAGAAAATATGAACCAAATTGTATAAAGTAAGAATCATTACTATATAATTATATACACACTCACAGCACACAAACATACACATATTAAGTGTATAGAGAAAGGTTTGGATAAAATGCACATTGATTTTTGTTAAAACTAATCAGTGTTACTTTTGGGACGGGAAGAAGGGATGGAGGCTCAAGAAGGAGGTGATATGTATATAATTAAGGCTGATTTGCATTGTTGTACTTCAGAAATAAACACAACATTGTAAAGCAAATTTCCTCCAATTAAAGACTGAATTAAAAAACTACTTTTGATGAAGAGAATGGAATATGGACAGTTTGCTGAAAAGAATTTTTATTATTTAGTTTACATGCTTATGTGTTGCTTGAATTTTTTTTAACAAATAGAATATTTATGTAGTATTTGATTTCTTCAACTTCAAAAACATAACTATAGGGAAAAAAATAAAAATTACTTAAAGAAGGAAGAAATTAACCACACTTTGTATTGTCTTTTCAAATATCACTACCTGCAAAAGCCTTCCTCTCTTTTCTCTGCATTCTCCTGTACTTGAGTTGCCATTCTTTTAGTATTTATTGAATTCAGTAATAATTATTAAAACTCTACTGAGTTCCAATTATGAATAAGATATTAATCCTATCCTCAAGGAACTCACAACTGAGAGAAAAAAAGAAATGCATTAACAATAAAACAATGAACAGATGGCTAAAATATGGCAAGTATGAACAAAATGTTATGGGCTTTGTGGCAGCAGAATTCTAAGATGGACCTCAGCATTCTCAGCTGGCTTGTAACTGGCTTTGGCCTTTGGGAAGCATAGGCAGGGGATGGGTTTCTGAAAGGAAGTTCCAGGGATTTCTTCTACATTTTCTTTCTGCTCAGTCACACTGCTACTGAGCACATACTATACACCAGGTACTGTCCTAAAAAGAGTACTCTTTTTACCTCATTTAATCCTCACAACCTACATTTGAAGTAGAAGTTATAATTATCCCCACTTAAAAATGATGTTAGAGAAATTACTATGAGTCTCAAGAGAAAAACAGTGGAGCCAGTATTCTAGCATAAACAACCTGACTTCAGAGCCCGGACCCTAACTGTTATCATACCCTATAATCATCTTGGATAACCTGAATCTATTACTTCAGGAAGGAAAAATAATAAAAGTTTTACTCTTTATGATATGCATTAGGGTTTCTTGAAAAAAATCAAGTGGATCCAGCATAAATATTTTATTTTATCCCCACACTCAACAATTTTCTCTCTTTTTCACAGAAAGACATGATGTTATTCGGTGTATTTTAAAACCTTTCCTACTACTGCAATACAGCATGAAAATTGTATGGGAGCTCTATTTGCCTCTATTTCTGATTTGTACAGTCTTGAGTGAATATATATGTGTCTTAGCTTCTAACATGATACTAAAAAGTAGTCTGTGATGAGTACTCTGGCTATAATTTCTTAGGATCCAACCACCTAGCACCTTCTCAGAAATTCATCACACACATGTTGCCTTCTCTGATATATTGCCATTATGATTGTGACTTAAGGGGTTTGTAATTTAAAATAAACACAAAATAGTAACGGTGATGTGGATCTTGTCTCTTGGTTCAAGCTCCTCGATCCTCAAGCGTTACAGGTATCTCGTAGCAAGGTTACACATGATGTTTTAGAACATTGATGTTTTATAATTTGTGTTATCATTGATGCTCATTTCTAAAATACTATGCTTAAATAATTGAAATTGTGACATATCTTTGAAAATGTACCCAAATGTTGTGGTTTGGATGTGTGTCAAAAGTCCATTAAGTTAGCCATGAATGCCAAAAGTTGAATTGCCCTGCTATGGGCCAGTGGTGGTTTAAAAAAAAAAAAAAAGCCTTACCTGCAAGTAAGCATTACACATTGTGCAAAGGTTAGTTTCATGACATTAGAATTAAGAATTATTTATTTAATTAAAACACCTATTCTCTAACATCCAGCATGCTAGTTAATAGGAATAAAAAGATCACATCTGAAAATCCCCAGTCCGGTGGGAATTAGACAGTTGGACATATTATTTGAGTACAGTTGAGATTACATGACAGACACACAGCTAGACTACACATGCTCTGGAAAGCCACAGGATTAACACTTAATGATGAAAAATGGAAGCACATGCTGGATCTTGAAATAGATCAAGACAAGTAGAAGTCTTTCAGGAAAAGAAAGAAGTTTTGTGCGTTAGGCAAAGGAACTGTCTGTGCAGAACCCGAGAGATGAGTGAGGAAGTATGACCCTTTTGTGGAACATTAAGTATTTCTTCATGACTGGAATGTGGATCCTGAGGTGAGACTTGGCAAGTGAAATAAATGGACAGGCTTGAGTCAGAGTAGAAAGAATTTTTTATTAAGCAATTTGCTGTTTATCCTGGAAGCCCCTGGGAACCTTTAGCTTAAGTGGTAGAGTAATACAATTGTAGATTATATTATATTATGTTCTATTATATTATTATAACACTAAGCTCCTCTTTTGTATTAGAACTCTTATGCTGTCAATCTGCAAATTGTACACACCACTTATGATTAAAAAAAATTAAACTAGAAATGGACAGGAACTTCTTCCATGTGATAAAGGGCACCTAAGAAAACATCACACTTAATGATGAAAATTGGAAAGCTTTCCCCCTAAAATTAGGAACAGGACAGGATGTCCACTCTTGCCATTTTTATTAAATATTGTACTGAAGGTTCTAGCCAGGGAAATTAGGCATTTTAAAAGAAAGAAAGAAAAGATATCCAGATTGGAAAGGGAAAAAGTAAAACTTACCTCTAATTACAGAGGGCATGATCTCCAATACAGAAAAGGCTAAGCACCATCAATAGCAACAAGGTATTAGCTATTAGAGCTAATACATGAGTTCATCAAGGTTGCTGGATACAAGATCAATATACAAAAATCAATTGTATTTGTATACATTAGCCTTGAACAATCTAAAAATGAAATTAAGGAAAAGTTTCATGAAAAATAACATCAAAATATTAAGATACTTTAAGAACATATTTAATAAGACAAATGCCAGATTTGTGCACTGAAAACTACACCACGCCATTGAAAGAAATTTTAAAAGCCTTAAATAAATGGAAAGCTATCTCACGCTCTTCGATTGGAAACAAGATGACAATAATCCACAAATGGATTTACTGATTCAATGCAATCACCATCAAAATCCTAGTTGCCTTTTGGCAGAAACTGATAAACGTTTTCTAAAATTCATACCAAAGTGCAAAGAACTCAAAAAAACCAAAACCATCTTGAGAAAGAACAACAAATGTGTAGAATTCACACTTCCCAATTTCAAAACTTATTACAAAGCTACTGTAATCAAGATTGTGTGTACTTTGGCCACCTCATGCGAAGAGTTGACTAATTGGAAAAGACTCTGATGCTGGGAGGGATTGGGGGCAGGAGGAGAAGGGGACGACAGAGGCTGAGATGGCTGGATGGCATCACTGACTCGATGGACATGAGTCTGAGTGAACTCCGGGAGTTGGTGATGGACAGGGAGGCCTGGCGTGCTGCGATTCATGGGGTCGCAAAGAGTCGGACACGACTGATCTGATCTGACACACCTAGATTGACTTACCTGGTGGCTCAGACGGTAAAGCGTCTGTCTAAAATGTGGGAGACCCAGGTTCGATCCCTGGCTCGGGAAGATCCCCTGGAGGAGGAAGTGGCAATCCACTCCAGTACTATTGCCTGGAAAATCCCATGGACAGAGGAGCCTTGTAGGCTACAGTCCATGGGGTCGCAAAAAGTAGGACACGACTGAGCAACTTCACTCACTCACTCACACACCTAGATAAATAGAATTGAGATCAGAAAGAAACCTGCATATTTATGGGCAACAGTTTGGGGGTTTTTTGGCTATGCTAGGTCTTCATTGCTTCATGTAGCTTTCTCTAGTTATGGTGAGTGGGGCCTACTATTCACTGTGATGTGCGGGTCTTTCACTGTGGTGGCTTCTTGTTGTGGAGCACAGGCTCTAGGCTCACAGGCTTCAATAGTTGCAGCATGTGGCCTCAGAAGTTGTGGTGCCTGGGCTCCACTGCTCTGTGGCATGTAGGATCTTCCTGGATCAGGGATTGAACCCATGTCCCCTGCATTAGCAGGTGGATTCTTATCCACCGTACCCCCAAGTAAATCCTGGCAACTGATTTTTAACAAGGGTGGCAAGCCAATTAAATGGGAGAAAACAGTGTTTTCAACAAATGGTGCTGGGACAACTGGATGCTGCTGCTCCTAAGTCACTTCAGTCGTGTCCGACTCTGTGCGACCCCATAGACGTCAGCCCACCAGTCTCCCCCATCCCTGGGATTCTCCAGGCAAGAACACTGGAGTGGGTTGCCATTTCCTTCTCCAGTGCATGAAAGTGAAAAGTGAAAGGGAAGTCACTCAGTCGTGTCCAACTCGTAGTGACCTCATGGACTGCAGCCCACCAGGCTCCTCCGTCCCTGGGATTCTCCAGGCAAGAGTACTGGAGTGGGGTGCCATCGCCTTCTCCGGGGACAACTGGATATCTATATGCCAAACAATGAAGCTGTACTTATAACACTATATATAAAAATTAACTCAAAATGGATCAGAAACCTAAAAATGAGAGCTATAATTATTAACTCTAGAAAAAAACATAGGAGTAAACTTTCATGATCTTATATTTGACAATAATTCCTTAGATAGTACTTAGAGTCAACAAAATAAAATAAATTAAATGAACATGATCAAAATTTAAAATTTTGTGCTTTAAATAATGCTATCAAGAAAATAAAAAGACTGCCATAGACAGAATAGAAAAAAAAAAAACCACAAATCACATACCTGATAATTGTCTCAGTTCAGTTCAGTTCAGTTCAGTCGCTCAGTTGTGTCCGACTCTTTGTGACCCCATGAATCGCAGCACACCAGGCCTCCCTGTCCATCACCAACTCCCGGAGTTCACTCAGACTCACGTCCATCAAGTCAGTGATGCCATCCAGCCATCTCATCCTCTGTCGTCCCCTTCTCCTCCTGCCCCCAATCCCTCCCAGCATCAGAGTCTTTTCCAATGAGTCAACTCTTCACATGAGGTGGCCAAAGTACTGGAGTTTCAGCTTCAGCATCATTCCTTCCAAAGAAATCCCAGGGCTGATCTCCTTCAGAATGGACTGGTTGGATCTCCTTGCAGTCCAAGGGACTCTCAAGAGTCTTCTCCAACACCACAGTTCAAAAGCATCAATTCTTTGGCCCTCAGCCTTCTTCACAGTCCAACTCTCACATCCATACATGACCACAGGAAAAACCATAGTCTTGACTAGACGGACCTTTATTGGCAAAGTAATGTCTCTGCTTTTGAATATGCTAATGGTCTAGAATCCAAAATACAAAAGAAACTCTTAGAACTTAACAATGAAAAAGATAAATAATTCAATTAAATATGAGGAGAGGATTTGAATAGACTTTTCTCCAAAAATATATACAAATAATCATTAAGCACATGAAAAAATGTATGCCATCTTTAGTCAGTCATTAGGGAAATGTAAATCAAAACCATAAGAGATATTACTTCACATCCACTAGAATGGCAATAATCAAGAGGATAGACGATACCAGGTTCCAGTGAGGATGTAGAGAAATCGGAGCCCTCTTACATGCGTAGTGGGACAGCAAAACACTGCAGTTGCTTTGGAAAATAATCAAGCATTTCCTCAAATGGTTAAATGTAGAATTACTACATGGTCCAGCAATACCCCACATAAGCTAATACCCAAAAGAATTGATAGTATATGTTTAAAAACTGAGACATAAATGTGCATGGCAACATTATTCACAGTCAAAACATGGAAACAGTTCATATGCTCATTACTGATGACTAGATAAGCAAAATGAGGTATGTCCATACACAAGGATATCATCCAGCCCCAAAAAAGGGAATGAATTACTGATACATTCTGCTACATGGGTGAACCTTGGATACATTATGCTAAGTAAAAGAAGCCAGACAACAAGTGCTACATTGTATGATTAGATTTATATGAAATGTTCAGAATAGGAAAATACATGGACACATAAAATAGATACTGGTTGTCAGAAACTAGGGGGATAGGGAAATAACAAATGACAACTGAGTTTAGGATTTCTTTTCAGGGTGATTATCTTCTGAAATTAGGTAGTGGTATTTGCTGTACAATTTTGTGAATATGTGAAAACCTACTGAATTGTAAACTTTTAAAGTGTTAGTTTTGTTGTAACAATTAACTCTCAATTAAAAATTTATGTTATGTAAATTACATAGGAATAAGATCATTTTAAAATGAGTTATTAAAGTATGTGCTGATGTATAGTAGGTGTTTAATAGATATTTGTTGAAAGAAGGAATGTATCATAACTGATCAAAAACTGAAATTATAGAAAATAACATTAGACTATAATTAAGAATTTAAAGTAATCATTAGAAGTACATCACAAGATCAGAAAGCAATTATTTCTGAGAAGGACAATGTTACAGATGTTTAAACCATTTCCTCTAAAAAAAAGTACTAATTTTTCCAGGTACTCAATGTAGAAGTACAAACTCATAGGTAAATATAGTGTTGTCAAAAATGACTTGACAATATTTATTCAGAATGGACATTGAATCGGCTCATTGGGGTTTCTTTTAAGAATTATTATCTTGCAATGGCTTCAGGTTAATGTGAAATTTTAGGAGGGATTAATCAACTCTGATTTACAACTATAATCATGCCAATCCAAGAATTGTTCTCCAACCCATTTTGTACCTAAGATTGATGAGAAGATTTCTTGTCTTTCACATTTCATTAGAAGACATATATTAAAGATTGGTTATATTTCATATAAATTTATTTAATCAAAGATAGTGATCAATTTTTACTTCATTTAAGATGAATGTAAGACAAAATGGAAGTTTAATAAAGCTGCTCTATAAATATTCATTCCTAACTTCTTTAGTTCCTATAAAAATGGTCTTATCTGGAGTGTATATGAAACATGCACATATATGGATATGTGGGTGTCATATACATATTACATACATGTACACATATATATGAATTTTCAATATATATGTGTATATTCAGGCAATTAAAAACTGAATCATACCAGTTATATATTTCAAGCAAGAGAATTTTAACTACAAGTTGCATGTTTATAACTAAAAATAAAAGATACATTTTTAAGCTCTGATCCTGTTAGCTTAGTTAGAGAACATTGTTGTGTTGAAACTAATCATCAATTTGACTCAAAGAGTGAATATATGTCCTAATAAAGCTTAAAATTCTTGGTAATGAAGGTGCATTTGCTCGGTATATGATAAACAGTTCTGAGAGGCACTAATCCAATTGCTCCAGAATAAATCTAATTTTGGTAGCAATGTCTTTACTTCATAAAAGAATGAAAACACTCAATCTAACCTGGCTTTGTTGTTGTTTAGTAGCTAAGTCATGTCCTACTCTTGCAACCCCATGGACTGTAGCCCACCAGGCCACTCTGTCCATGGGATTTCCTAGGCAAGAATATTGGTGTGAGTTATCATTTCCTACTCTGGGGGAATCTTCCCAATGCAGGGACCAAATCCAAATTTCCTGCATTGACAGGTGGATTCTTTACCACTGAGCCACCAGGGAAGTCCAATCTGGCTTAGGTTTTATAACTAATACACAAATGCACCTATTTGCCAGATTGACAAGTGTCTCCAATTTATTTTGAAGCTCTTGGTGTTATTCACCCCTTCTGTTGGGATATTGCTTTTCTTTAGTGACGTCCTCAAGATTCAGGGATCATAATCCATCAACTGCTTAATAGGCATCATCTCCTAGTCATTGTGCTTTCCGACAAAAAGAATATAGTGATGCTGCCAAAAGAGGATTGTGGAAACCTAAAAGCAAATATAATTCAGAAGAAAAGGTACTCACTTTAATACTCATGATATTCCTTAGGGAACACATGTCAAACCATCTTATTTTTCAAATTGATGAACTGAGGTGCAGGGAGGCATGTGCACCTGGCATTTAACTCAAGTTCCTGACTTGTACCCCATGCCCATTCTGCTACATCTGAAACTAACATGCATATCATTTATGTATCAATGCTTCTCCTAAATGTGGTAAAGATAGCACCAGAAAGTTTCTCTTTATTTTATTTGAAGTTATGCATGCTGTTTTAATTGACTTTATAATACTGATACAGCAGCATTGAAACAACTCCAGTGAAAGAGATATTTTTCTCACAGCCATGACAGCTAACAAAACAAAACTGTTCTCATCTCTCCACGAAAACTTCTAGACTTTGGCAACAAGCAAGCTTTATATTCCAACATACGCTGGATCATAGAAAAAGCAAGGAAATTCAAAAAATCTACTTCTGCTTCATTGACTATGCTAAAGCCTTTGGCTGTGTGGATGACAACAAACTGTGGAAAACTCTGAAAGAGATGGGAATGCCAGACCACCTGAGCTTCCTCCTGAGAAACCTGTATGCAGGACAAGAAGCAACAGTTAGAACCAGACATGGAATAATGGACTGATTCAAACTTGGGAAAGGAGATTTCAAGGCTGTGTATTATCACCCTGCTTATTTAACTTATATGCAGAGTACATCATGGGAAATGCCAGACTAGATGAATCACATGCTGGAATCAAGATTGCCAGGAGAACTATCAACAACCTCAGATATGAAGATACCACTTTAATGGCAGAAAGTGAAGAGGAAATAAAGAGCCTCTTGATGAAGGTGAAAGAGGAGAGTGGAAAATCTGGCTTAAAGCTCAACATAAGATCGTGGCCTCCCTGTCCACTCCAGGCCTCCCTGTCCATCACCAACTCCCAGAGTTCACTCAGACTCACGTCCATCGAGTCAGTGATGCCATCCAGGAGGCCTGGCATGCTGTGATTCATGGAGTCACAAAGAGTCGGACACGACTCAGCGACTGAACTGAACTGAGCTGAAGATCGTGGCAGCTGGTCCTCACTTCATGGCAAATAGATGGGAAATTTTTGAAACAATGTCAGATTTCATTTTCTTCGGCTCTAAAATCAATGCTGATGGTGATTGCAGCCATGAAATTAAAAGACTCTCACTCCTTGAAAGAATAGCTATGTCAAAACTAGACAATGATGTAAAAAGGAGAGACATCACTTTGCTGATAAAGGTCCATATAGTCAAAGCTATGGTTTTTCCAGTAGAAATGTACGGGTGTGAGAGTTGGGTCATAAATAAAGAAGGCTGAGCCCCTAAGAACTGACACTTTCGAACTGTGGTGCTGGAGAAGACTTTTGAGAGTCCCTTATACAGCAAGGAGATCATACCAGCCAATCCCAAAGGAAATCAAACCTCAATATTCATTGGAAGGACTGGTGCTGAAGCTGAAGCTCCAATACTTTGGCCACCTGATGGGAATATGTGACTCACTGGAAAAGACCCTGATGCTGGGAACAATTGGGAGCAAGAGGAGAAGAGGGCAACTGAGGATGAGATGTTTGGATGGCATCACTGACTCAATGGACATGAGCTTGAGCAAACTCAGGGAGATAGTGATGGACAGAGAAGCCTGGCGTGCTGCAGTTCATGGGGTCTCAAAGAGTCAGACACGACTTAGCAACTCATCAACAACAACAGTATTCACATTATTGCCATCTCACTGTGGTCACGGCATTGACCTCTGCTTTTCTTACTTAGCATAATTGCACACAGATACACTATTGTTATACATATTTCATATTTCTCATCTTCAGAATCTGCCTAGTGTGTTACTATTCTGAGCCCTATAAATAACTGCTTCTATAGATGGCATTTAAATAGTTTGCTATGCTAAGTCACTTCAGTCGTGTTCAACTCCATGCGACCCCATAGACTGTAGCCCACCAGGCTCCCCTGTCCCTGGGATTCTCCAGGCAAGAACACTGGAGTGGGCTGCCATTTCCTTCTCCAATGCATGAAAGTGAAAAGTGAAAGTGAAGTCGCTCAGTCGTGCCAACTCTTAGCGACCCCATGGACTGCAGCCTAACAGGCTCCTCCATCCATGGGATTTTCCAAGCAAGAGTACTGGAGTGGGGTGCCATTGCCTTTTCCGTTAAATAGTTTACCTTTGCATTTTTTTTAAAGAGAGAAAGAATGTTACAATGAATATATTTTGAAGGTTTTACTTGCAAATTTTGTTTCCTTAGGTTTGATACTGAAATATGTGATTAACCTGATTAGTAGTATCTACAATTTTAATTCTTTTCTTCCTCTTCTCCTCCTTTCCTCCCCTTCCCCATCTCTTCCCTCTCTTTCCTCTCCTCTTCCTTCTCCTTCTTCTTTTTACAGCAAGATAGCCTAATGGATTAGGATGTGTGTGTTAAAGTTACAGAGAAGCAAGCCTCACTTGGTGGATTGACACATGTTAATGATTAATAAATGGAGGAAGAGTAAACCCTCCATTCTTCCCCTTCAAAAAAACAGACAAATCCACAATGCACCTTTCAGTATGAGCTGATATAGCGGTCTGGGCTGAGACCTTGAATTCTTCAAGGGATGGGGCCTTTTGGCCATGGCAGAACTCATCAAAGTGACAGAAATGACTTGAGCTATTCTGTTGCCTCCCTCATGGTTTACAGACTAAAATAACTGGGACCACTTTGCTTTGGAAACCACTCAGCTTCAGGGCAGTGAGAAGTGACCCACCATGATTTAAAGTTGTCTTCCTTGCAATTATTAATATACATGTCCAATAGCTAGGGGAAAACAACTCAGGAAAAGCATTTCAGTAGTGAGACTCATGCTACTCTGAACAAAGTGACTAGCAGCATTACTTGCACTTGGTACTTGGAGAGAGAACAGAGAAGGAGAATGAGGCAAAGGCACTGGCATTTACTGAACACCTGTTACTGTGGTGGTTGGTGCTTTATAGATGTATTATCACATCTGGGTGTCATGATGAGGCTGAAACCTAAAGAGAGGCGTTCCTGTTTTACAGGTCCTTCCCAAAGAGTAAAACACTTGCTCAGGATTGCTCAGTGGGTCAGTGGTTGAGCTGAGATGTGAATCGGTATCCATCTAATTTCAAAGTGCTGGTTTAATTTGTTCTTGATTCTTTTTATCATTTTGTACCTCCAAAAGGCTCTATAAAATGCTGCTAATAATACATAAGGATGTCTTTCACTACAGCCTCACCAACAATGGGTATAATTGATAAAACATTTTGCAGATAGTCTAAATAATATATCTTATATTAATTTATTATGTATTTCATGTTTGGTAAACTATTATGTATGAGTTTCCCTGATAGCTCAGTTGGTAAAGAATCCGCCTGCAATGCAGGAGACCCCAGTTAGATTCCTGGGTTGGGAAGATCCCCTGGAGAAGGGAAACACTCCAATACTTCGGCCACCTCATGCAAAGAGCTGACTCATTGGAAAAGATTCTGATGCTGGGAGGGGTTGGGGGCAGGAGGAGAAGGGGACGGCAGAGGATGAGATGGCTGGATGGCATCACTGACTCGATGGATGTGAGTCTGAGTGAACTCCGGGAGTTGGTGGACGGGGAGGCCTGGCGTGCTGCGCTTCATGGGGTCGCAAAGAGTGGGACATGACTGAGCAACTGAACTGAACTGAAACTATTATGTACAGAAATTATTATTAAATATTATTTAAATGATTATTAAATACATAAAGTATAAATTATTATTAAGATTATTAAATGTAGAAGATATTATAGAAGTAGAAAGATGACTATTTCTCTGTTTTTATGTGTTTATGCATTCACTACCCTGGCAGCCTGCTTATTTAATTTATATGCAGAGTAGATCATGAGAAACGCTGGGCTGGAAGAAGCACAAGCTAGAATCAAAATTACCGGGAGAAATATCAGTAACCTCAGATATGCAGATGACACCACCCTTATGGCAGAAAGTGAAGAGGAACTAAAAAGCCTCTTGATGAAAATGAAAGAGGAGAGTGAAAAAGTTGGCTTAAAGCTCAACATTCAGAAAACTAAGATCACGGCATCTGGTCCCATCACTTAATGGGAAATAGATGGGGAGACAGTGGAAACAGTGGCTGACTTTATTTTTCTGGGCTCCAAAATCACTGTAGATGGTGATTGCAGCCATGAAATTAAAAGACGCTTACTCCTTGGAAGGAAAGTTATCACCAACCTAGACAGCATATTAAAAAGCAGAGACATTACTTTGTCAACAAAGGTCCCTCTAGTTAAGGCTATGGTTTTTCCAGTGGTCGTGTATGGATGTGAGAGTTGGACTGTGAAGAAAGCTGAGTGCCAAAGAATTGATGCTTTTGAAGTGTGGTGTTGGAGAAGACTCTTGAGAATCCCTTGGACTGCAAGGAGATCCAACCAGTCCATCCTAAAAGAAATCAGTCCTGGGTGTTCATTGGAAGGACTGATACTAAAGCTGAAACTCCAATACTTTGGCCACCTTATGCGAAGAGTTGACTCATTGGAAAAGACTCTGATGCTGAGAGGGATTGGGGGAAGGAGCAGAAGGGGATGACAGAGGATGAGATGGCTGGATGGAGTCACCAACTAGATGGACATGAGTTTGGGTAAACTTTAAGTGTTGGTGATGAACAGGGAGGCCTGGTGTGATATGATTCATGGGGTCACAAAGAGTTGGACACGCCTGAGCGACTGAACTGAACTGAACCCTGGCAGCTTAGACGGTGAAGAATCTGCCTGCATTGTAGGAGACCTGGGTTCAATCCCTGGATCAGGAAGATCCCCTGGAGAAGTAAATGGCAACCCACTCTAGTATTCTTGCCTGGGAAATCCCATAGACAGAGGAACATGGTGGGCTACAGTCCATGGGGTTGTAAGAGTCAGACATGACTTAACGACTCAACCACTACCACCATGGATTCATTAGTTCTTGAATAGTAATTACCTTCTTCTTTGATCCATTAATATTACTACTATATTTATTTTAATATTACTATATTTATTTTAATATTATGATTGATTTTATTTAAGATTTCATTCACTAGTAATTAACTCATTCAAACAATTGCTAAATGCTTTGTGTTTTCACTAGCCCTGTGCTAAATCCTAGAACTTTACAACTACTTCCAGCAAGAGCTCAAGGTCTGCCTGGAGGACCAGCTGGAAAAGTGAACCATTGAAATACCAACCAGCAGGGGTTTGCAAACGAGCTCCTTTTGTCACCACGTTTCTCTGGAATCACATACACGCTAAGAGGAGAGCTGTATCTCAGCGGTTCTTTGCCACTTTTAGGTGTCCTGTGTCTTAACACAGGCCAAGCTCCCTTGAGTCTGGAGTTTCGTGGTCAGTCACAGCAGTTGGAGAGACCTCAGGCTTTGATACCTTGGCCTGCCCTTCTGGATCTCAGAAATAACTCCATCACCTCAGTGAAATTCTCAAGGGATAGTATGGAAACATCAGTCCTTCAGCTCTATCAGCATATCCCATCCTGTTTTCTTATTCCACTCCTCCTACTGCCAAGACTATTCACAGGCTAGTCTTGTGTCCGTGTGACACCAGTCATGTCAGAATATGGCCAAGTGCTATATGTTAATGGTGTAACGAGTATCTACACTCTAGTGTTCTGAACACTGAGATGCATCGTAAATACTTGGGTGTTTACTTGCCTCTTATGTGAGTTATTTCTGTGCTAGGGTGATGAGTTGTGCTCAGCCACTTACCTATTTTCTTTTTCCATAGATCAGGACAACAACCAGATTAGTAGAAGCTTGTATGGTGGCTGTGGGGATGGAAATCAAGTTTCTCCTATCCCTGTGGTGAGAGGCTAACTTTATGTGGCAATTATATCTGTTTTTCATCCATTTTTTAATGAACAAAGTAAAATAATGATCAACTGGAGATGTGTTTACAATATTATTAGATATTTGGAAGGTTTGACTCATATCTCTCGGGGTGGTCGTGTGTCATATGAGAGGAAAAAGTGGTTACCCCTTGAGAGGCATGGTCTACATTAAATTTCATTTCCTAAGTTTGGATAACAAGGACAGTTCTTGGAAAGTGGAATGAAACAAAGACAGTTTAAACATTAACAGTAAGGGGGGAAAGTCAACAAGTGAATTAACTACTGTCTCTGGCTAATTTTAAGAAATAAGAAAGCAGCAATTATTTAAAATCCATAAAATTGTATGTATTTCAGAATTGCAAGTTCATGTGAGAAGTGTGATATTAATAATAAATTGTACCCCAAATATCATTGTTTAGTAGTCCTTTATATTTGAAATTGTCTCTGGGGTGGGTATTATAGGTAGATGGACAAAATATCTTTAATACTAATTAAGCTTCTGGTAACTTCTTTTATGAAAAACTTGCATATAGGAATGCATATTAGAAAGTACATTGCAGAGATGAAGGTATTTTGAGAGTAGCATATATAATTGCACACTTGAATATTATTTTTAAACACAAAGAAATATAGATTGTGATTAGGAATATTAGGAATCGAGGCAAGGAAAAGTTACAGCTTCTGCATCGGGAGCCCTATTCCTGGCATATGAGTTCAATTTATCCTAGAAGTGGACAGCTTTGCCTATCTAGTGCTTAAAATGGAACTTCAGGTGATGAAAATCATCTGAAAACTTTAACTGCAGACCTCCTTTGAGCTCTGTCTGACATTATGCCGACTTCAGCTGGCAAGTGTGTTGTGAGAATGTAATGAATCCCAGAAGCAGAAATAATCAGTCCCATCAACCTCAGCCTTCTTTAAAGGATGGTTTATACAGTAATATGAGCAGCAAGAAATCTGTTCTCTTCCACCAGCTGGAATAGTCACGCTGGGCTGATCTATTTAATAATCACCGGCTAAATATTTACAATAATGAGTGGCTTTTGTTTTAAAGCTCAGTCAAGATAGTTAGAAATGAGGATAAGTTTATTTCTAGCAGTAACAAACTGAAATTCTTGACTTGAGAGAAAGATAACCATATATGGTCTAACATTTTTATTCAGATTGGTAATACATGGGAGCACCATCCTGATGGGTGTGAAATACTGAGTTCTCAGCCAAGGCTTACTAGAGAGGCAGGGATGGTTTTCATTTTTCATTTAATGCTGAAACTTCCAGCTGATCTCTCTCATATGTACTGAAAATTATAAAACCTGAACTAATTAATTAGCATGTAAAATCAGCTTTGTGGGATTATCATATAGTGCTTTAATCGGATTTCATGAGAATGTAATTTTGCTCTATTTAATTCAGTAAAAAAAAAAAAGTAAAACTATCTAGAGACAATTTAACTTTTTGAAATGTGCTTTTACAGAAAAGAATCCTAAGAATAAAGAGATTGAGTTATTTCAAAATAACTTATCACTCACAAGTTAGGCAGGAATGTCTTTTAGGACAGTTGCCAGGCACTGCAGAGATGGGGCCCAGTTTCCTGTTCTTCAGCTACATTCTCTGCTCTCCTACTGGCGACTTCCAAAATGCAATTTCCGTTTCACGTTAGGCAGCATTTGAGGTCTTGTATTTTCTCTACCATGGTTCCCTTCACTACCCTGTCCTTTGGTGATCTTGTAAGTCACACTTGCTAAGTTTGTAGGCTTTATGTGTGCAAATGTATGAAATGAAAGGAGAAAAGGGCACAAAAGTATGCAGCTTCAAGATGTATTGTTTTTACTCTCTCATTGGTCTCTGTGGAGGAACACAAGTGTTTTTTTATTTAAATGTACTCCCAATTGTAATCTTCACCTTTATAATTAGTGTTTTGTATGTGTCTTATTTCATAATTTTTTTTTTTTCCAAAGTGATAAAGCTATTATTTTATATTTATTATTAAATAAATAAATAAACTATTTATTTATTTATATATTGTTTTGCCTTTTGAAAATTGTTTTGCCTTTCAAAATTTACCTGGAATTATTTTTTGTATCTGTGTCTTTATATTTTCTGTAAAGTAGAACTGAACATCCCAGTCAGGGAGAAGAATCAGTGCAAAGGCTTCAAGATTTCAGGAACTTGTCTCTAACGAGGAGGAAGATGGAGCCAGGGAATGAGGCAAGAGGAGTGAGAAATGAGGTTGCAGAGACAGATGCAAGACTTAGCTGAAGATTCAGCTTCAAGTTATTAAATATTGCATGCATGCTCAGTTGCTAAGTCATGTCCAACTCCTTGTGACCCCAAGGACTACAGCCTGCTAGGCTCAACTGTTCATGGAATTTTATTGGGTTGGCCCAAAAGTTTGTTTGGGTTTTTCTGCAATATCTTACAAACAAGCCAAATGAACTTTTGGGTCAACCCAATATTATATGTAAGTTTTTAGATATAATATTTACATCTAAAAATAGATATAGAGAGCTTTCTAGCCTAGATAATTATTTTTTAAAATTTTATTCTAAATGTATGGGAAGCTCTTGGAGAATTGGGGACAAGAGAGTGATAATATAATATTTACATTTTTTTTTAATATTTACATTTTTAAGAGTCACTGACTGTTGTGAGAATAATTAAGAGATGGAAATGGAGGAGTTACAGAGCTTCTGTACCTTATCACATACTAGATAATGGAGGCTTGGACTGGGTTCTTAACACTGAAGGTGGAAAAACATGGACAGACTTGAGATTTGTTTTGAAACAAAAGCCAGCCAGATTCCCTGATGGATAAGATATAGGTATGAAATATGGTTCCAAGGTGATATTTTCGGAGATAGGAAAAGTATCAGTTAAAATTTCACTGGCTCAAGACTTCCCTGGTGGTCCACTGGTTAAGATTCTGTGCTTCTAATGCAGAGGACACAGGTTTGATCCCTGGTAGGGGAAATAATCAGCAAAAGAAAAAAAAAAAAAATCACTGGCTCCATGAAATTCTGGTCCAAGTAGTGAATGTTTCTGGAAGTTGCCTAAACCAGTAACTTTGCACTTAATGATAAAGTGAAAGTCGCTCAGTCGTGTCCAAATTTTGCGGCCCCATGGACTATACAGTCTATGGAATTCTCCAGGCCAAAATACTGGAGTGGGTAGCTGTTCCCTTCTCCAGGGGATCTACCCAACCCAGGGATTGAACCCAGGTCTCCCACATTGCAGGCAGATTCTTTACTGGCTGAGTCACCAGAGAAGCCCTTATATTTGACATGCGTTTCTAGTTGATATGTAGGCTCACTAATTCCCATATACCAACATCCCCTTGAGTGCTTGCTGGACCCATCAGTCTCCTTAATTTTCAGCTGAGGAAATTGAGATATAATATTTAATAGGTAGTGAACCTGGACCTTCAACTAAGTCTTTGTGAAGAGAATTCTTAACTTCCTTGGTATGTTTTGTGTAATCTCTGTAACAGCAATACCAATGGCAAGGCACAAAAAAAAATATACACTCATGACATGTTGGTTTATTGAATGGGATACAGCTGCTGTATCTAGGCAAAAAAGGGAGTTTAGTCATGCACAAATTACACCAAGAGGTCTAGCCTGACCTGGAATTCTATTTCTTCTATTTAATGGTTATGTCTATTTTTAATTAAGTTTATCTAGAAATATTTAACTTTTAAGGCCTAAACCTATTTTCTAATTAAAGCATATGGACATACCCTGGGATTATGTTCCTGCTTATTTTTCTTAATCTGTTTGTTTGAATTCTCTTCTGTGAGTGAGTGAGAACTGAAGCATGAATGATAAAGAACAAAATGCTGTTCCTACCTGAACTTAAAAATTCAACAGAAAGAGTGACTCGTCAGCAGCAATTAGTGTAGAAACCCAGATGGTCGGATGAGACAAACATCAACTGATTTTATTAATTTCTTAAGGAAATGTTTAATGTTGAAATGGAGTCCTCAGAAATGTACCTAAAGCATGTTATTTTTCCAATAGGCTAATTTAATTAATTCCAACTGGATTATTTTGGACACATTAGCATTGTTTATCTAAAGAAAAAGAACAAGTACAGCAAGTTCTAATATAGTGATGTGAACAGCATAAGACTGAATCTTTAAAACAACATGAATTCAAGTAAGAGGAATTTATAATCTGCATATGTTAAATTGTCCCTCTCAGAGAAAGAGTGATAATAAACTTATAATAGCTGGCATTTATAACTTTCACAAGGTACATATCATTTTGATTTGACTTTCACCCTCACCCTTAATAATATGAAGTTTACATTCATCAAATGCTTGTGCCAGCCTCTGTGCACAATTCTTTGCATACATTATGTTATTTAACTTCTACTAATCTGCGAGCTTTCCTGGTGGCTCAGATGGTTAAGAATCTGCCTACAATACAGGAGACCCGGATTTGATCCCTGGGTGGGGAAGATCCCCTGGAGAAGAGAATGGAAACCCACTCCAGTATTCTTGCCTGGGAAATCCCATGGACAGAGGAGTCTGGGGAGCTACCGTCTATGGTGTCACAAAGAGTTGGGCACAACTGAGCAACTAACACTTTGACTTTCTTTTCAATCTGCAAGTTAGGTGGATTGATTAAAATTTGGGGTGATAAGCAAGACAAATGGACTTTGCCTAATCTGAGAAAAGTAAAGATACTAAAACTAAAGACTGGAACTAAGGCGATTTTGGAGCACTGTCTTTGAAATCAACCGGTTCCAAAGTTTGTTCAGACTTTATGAGATTCTACCCAAAGGTCACATTTGCAGAGTCCATTTGGCTTTCTAATGATATTTTACCCCGCCCCTTATCCAGGTGCTTCAGTCTGATTTAGACTAACTTCAGAGCTTTGAAGGTAGAAATAAAGGAAGGTTCCTTTCTCTCTAACCATGTTGGCATGTCCATAGAGAACACAGCAAGCCAGATATAAATTAAGAGTAAAAGTATTAGAGTTAGTGCTGCCTCCCAGCTTTCTAGAGCCAGTGGAAATGAAGAGATAGAATCTCAGGTTATACACAGATGGCAAAGAAGTGGTCGGTCGGATAGTTCCCGAAGCCTGAAGGTCCCTAAGGAACTGGATCAGTCTTAGCTACTCAGAAGACTGAGTGAGTCCAGCAGGTTTCACAGTCATGGGACAGCTTGTCACCCATGATGTGCACATACAATTCCACCTGGAGAGATGGCAGTGGAGACCTCTGTTCTGTACTTCTCATTGTATGAAGGAAATACAAATTCTAAGACATAACAAGCGACAAACAGGAGACAAAACTGTCAGGAGAAGGAAAGCTCAAAATGAGGGTGTGTTAGTGGAGACCAGAGTCCGTGAGCCTTTGGTCAAGGGTTAAAGACCAGCTCTTGTGCTTCCCAGGTGACACAGTGATAAAGAACCTGCCTGCCAACACAGGAGATGCAAGAGATACGGGTTTGATCTCTGGGTCAGGAAGATCCCCTGGAGGTGGAAACAGCAACCCACTCCAGTATTCTTGCCTGAGAAATCTCATTGACAGAGGAGCTTGGCAGACTACAGTCCATGTAGTTGCAAAGAGTCAGGTGCAACTGAGCACGAGCCCAAGGGCAGCCGTCAGCAGTGGAGAAAAGAATAATCAAATTTGTTTCCGCTCTTTCCCTTGCCCACTGTGCTCCTTTATGGTAATCATTACTAGTTCCCTACCTAGCCTCACAATTCTGTGGCAACCACCACTGGGGCTGATGTCCTCAGGAGAAACATCAGAGAGCACTGAGTCCGGGTTGGGCATAGGAGTGGATGAAAACATGTGCTACCTACCAGCCTTGGTGTATCAGCCTTTTACCCTGTGCTCAGTCACTTCAGTCATGTCTGACTCTTTGTGATCCCATGGACGATAGCCCGCCAGGCTCCTCTGAACTTGGGGATTCTCCCGGCAAGAATGCTGGAGTTAATTGCCATGCCCTCCTCCAGGGGATCTTCCATATCCAGAGATCGAAGTCTCTCCTCTGTCTCCAGCAGTTCAGGCAGATTCTTTACCTCTGAGCCACCAGGGAAGCCACCCCTTTACCCTATCCCTATCATTACCCCTAGGATAGGTGGATTACTGTTCAGGGCAATGACTTCCTGCTTTTCCTGAGTATTCAGAGATAAGCAGCTGTCGGTCAGATGGTGGCAAATGAGAACAATTTCTTTTTATGAAAGCTAGGGTGTGTTCTTCACATTTTCCCTAATTATTTATTCCAGACAAAGTAGCTGATATCTTTGCAGAAACATAGGTTTATAGGTGAATCTCCCTCTTTTTTTTTTTTTTTTTTGACTCCACATTACGGCATATAGGATCTTAGTTTCCAAACCAGAAATTGAACCTGCACTCCCTGCAGTAGAAGTGAGGTGTCTTAACCACTGGACTACCAGGGAAGTCCCAAGTTTATAGGTTATAATAAGAAACCTGGTAAGTATAGCTACTTTGGGTAAGAAAAAAAAACTGGAAAATGTATGACATCTGAGGCAAATGCTGTTATTATTAGTCAGTCATACCGCTGACAGTAGTATAAAAGCTACTAATAGAAATGTGAATGTTGGTCAGGCAAAAACAAAAGAGTTGTGATGGTCGAAATGATATAAAGAATGTGCCTAATATCCAGAACATAGTAGGGTTGTTGCTGTTGTTGCTGTTTCATCAGTAAGTCATGTCTGACTCTTTGCCACCCCCCATGAACTGTATGTAGCCTGTCAGGCTTCTCTGTTCATGGGATTGTCCAGGGAAGAATACTGGAGTGGGTTGCCATTTCCTTCTCCAGGAGATCTTCTGGATCCAGAGATTGAACCCATGTATCCTGCTTGGCAGGTGGATTCTTTACCACTGAGCCAGCCACCTGGGAAGCCCAGTAGTTGGGTAGATGTAAATTTCTTTCCTACTTTTTATAATCACACACAGAATAAATGAGGAGTCATATTTGTGTCTGTTTTTCTTTACTGAAATAACTTCAGTAGTTAAACTGGTTTCCCAGCACTTCTGTAACAAAGTGCCACAAGTTTGATGGTTTAAAACAACAGGAACTTATTATCTCTTAGTCTGGAGAAGGCAATGGCACCCCACTCCAGTACTCTTGCCTGGAAAATCCGATGGATATAGGAGCCTGGTAGGCTGCTGTCTATGGGGTCGCATAGAGTCGGACATGACTGAGCGACTTCACTTTCACTTTTCTTTTTTTTCCAAAATTTTATTTTATTTTTTAACTTTACAATATTGTATTGGTTTTGCCATATATCAACATGAATCCGCCACAGGTATACACATGTTGGATTCATGTTGATATATGGCAAAACCAATACAATATTGTAAAGTTAAAAAATAAAATAAAATTTTCACTTTTCATGCATTGGAGAAGGAAATGGCAACCCACTCCAGTGTTCTTGCCTGGAAAATCCCAGGGAGGGCGGAGCCTGGTGGGCTGCCGTCTCTGGGGTTGCACAGAGTTGGACACTACTGAAGCGCCTTAGCAGCAGCAGCAGCCTGGAAGCAGAGTCTGAGATCAATATCATTGGGTTGAAATCAAGTTGCTAGGGATGTGCTTCTCCTAGGAGCTCTAGGGCAGAATCTTTTTCCTCACTCTTGCAGTTTTCTTTAAGGAATGACTGTTGACTTTCCTTGGCCTGTGGATGTATTACTATAATCACCGAGACAAACGTCTTCAAATTCCCCTCTGCTCTGTCTTCACAGGCCTTCTTTGTGTGTGTCCAATCGCCCCGTCCCTCTCTTAGAGGCATACTTGTGATTACATTGGACCTATTTGGTTAATCCAGAATAATCTCCTCATCTCAGATCCTTAATTTAATCACATCCACAAAGCCCCTTTTTGTTGTTTCTGATTATATAAGGTAACATTCATGGATTCTAAACATTAGGATAGCAGGATCCATTATTTAATGTACACAACAAGTAACTTTGCCTACACATAGTAAATGCTCAGTAACTATTTGTTGGGTAAAGCCTCTTTCCACAGCCTTTTCCCACTGACTCTCCTAGCTCCTACATCTGTTTTATTGATAGTACTGTGTCCTACCCTCATATACTCTCTATATATGTTATTTATACATATTTTATCTCCACCATCCCTTGTGATCTAACAGAAGTGCTTTAAAAAAAAAACATGATGATGAAGAAGGAACCATAGACATGTAGACTGGAATCAAGTTGGTCTTGAAATTTTGAGTTAGGATGGAAAGTAGCAAGCAACAAAAGTATAGTTCATTTAAAGATCTATTGCTTTTACAAGTTTATACCTTTGCTAGTTATTTTTCCAGTGAGTAAATAAGACAGACAGTGAGGACTTCTCTGAACTTAAAAGTGATGGTTTTGCCATCAGAAGTGTAAGCTATAAGATTGACAAATGATGGATAACACTAGAGTGGTCTTAAAGGCAGTGGTTTTCATAGTTGAACAAAGTATATGGTTTTCAAAAGTCATATGGTTATTAAAGGTGATACAGTTAGCAATGAAATATCTTTTACTCATGAAACACAGAAATGACTGGACTCTTGGATGCAGGATATGTTTTAAAGCCATGGATTGATACAGTCCCAATGACTGGGATATGCTTTGCTTCCATACTCCTTAAGAAGTCTGCTGAAGTTAGGAGGCATTTCATAGTCATCTCCCAATTCTGAAGACAATTATAGTTGACCTTTGTCTTCTCACGTGGAATTATTTACAAAGATATAATGAACTTGTGATAGGGACAAGTAGTCAAGGGAAGATTATACCCTTACTACACACCACAAACAAATGAATTAGAATTTTTTTTTTAAATTTTTAATTCTTTAATTTATTTATTTTAATTGGAGGTTAATTACTTTATAATATTGTATTGGTTTTGCCATACATATTCGTCATCCTAGTATGAGTTTTCTGAATTCATGCACTGAGTCAAGAAATACTTATTGAGCATCTACTGTGTGTCTGATACCTAGTAAGATGCTTGCTATACAAAGAAGGAGCTGATGGACCTATGCTCTTTTTGGCATTCCTCTGTGCTGACAAAATCATATCCTGCAAAACTTTAATAATGACAAAAAATAAAAGAATAAACTGATGGATCAGTAAAAATATACCATGTAGATCAGATCAGATCAGATCAGTCGCTCAGTCGTGTCTGACTCTTTGCGACCCCATGAATCGCAGCACACCAGGCCTCCCTGTCCATCACCAACACCCAGAGTTCACTGAGACTCACATCCATCGAGTCAGCAATGCCATCCAGCCATCTCATTCTTTGTCGTCCCCTTCTCCTCCTGCCCCCAAACCCTCCCAGCATCGGAGTCTCTTCCAATGAGTCAACTCTTCGCATGAGGTGGCCAAAGTACTGGAGTTTCAGCTTTAGCATCATTCCTTCCAAAGAAATCCCAGGGCTGATCTCCTTCAGAATGGACTGGTTGGAGCTCCTTGAAGTCATAAAAGCATTTTCATCAGGTTCTTCAGTGTCACAACTAAGATAACACTGGGCCTGGTATCAGCTTTTATTTCTGTATTCATGATGAACATAAATTCAGTATCTAATACCAGACATTCTGCTAGCCACTAGTAATACACAAAATGATTAGCAAAAAGACCATAATGGATATTTGTTTAAGTAACTAAATTATTATGCTCTAGGAGAGTCCCTTGGACTGCAAGGAGATCCAATCAGTCCATTCTAAAGGAGATCAGTCCTGGGTGTTCTTTGGAAGGACTGATGCTAAAGCTGAAACTCCAATACTTTGACCACCTCATGCAAAGAGTTGACTAATTGGAAAAGATTCTGATGCTGGGAGGGATTGGGGGCAGGAGGAGAAGGGGATGACAGAGTATGAGACGGCTGGATGGCATCACCGACTCAATGGACATGAGTTTGGGTGAACTCCGTGAGTTGGTGATGGACAGGGAGGCCTGGTGTGCTGCAATTCATGGGGTCACAAAGAGTCGGACATGACTGAGCGACTGAACTGAACTGAGGAGGTCATTGAATACATAGAAATGTTGAATCAACAAAATAATCACATCTTGTTTACAAAAATAATAGATGTGATATTAGGTAAAAAATATGATTGAGTATGCAGTATACCTTCAATGACAGTATACCTTCAAATTTTTGTTACCAAAAAGAAGTTAAAATATGAGACTTGGTATTGATATAAAAGTGTACATCTCCAAAAGTATTTCCAGAGTTGAAAGATGACAGATTTCAACATGTAATGATTTCAAGTGACAAAGAATCTAATTAATAAAACCATACAAGAAGTTCCTTTATCAAGAGAAAATTTAAAAGGAGCTTCAACTTAACTAATTTCTGCATCAGTCTACATAGTGTAAGCCAAAATGCAGATACTATAAATGTAATTAAATAACAATTAGGTTACTATCTGTAGGAAAGCAGGTGAAGTCGATTCTAAAGAACTTGTGTGACTCAGAAACCAAACAGATTATGCAACAGGCATGACTCATTTTTATTTTGTGCACTGAGAGTGGGGTCGACAGGCATCATTAGTCTCCCCACTAAATTCAGCATTATTCAATAGTACATATTTGTGTTCACGCAAGGTCTCTAGATTTAATTGTACACTGTCTCATTTAGATTGTTGATAGAACTTCAGCAACATCAAACCTTGCAGCTCAGAATACCCACAGAGAGCAGAACAGTCATCTCAGGTCCAACTGCTTTACCCTTGTATATCTACTTATCACATGTTCTACTTGCTCAGGCATTTCCTTTCACTTGGTAACCTGGTCTCCATCCAAATGCTCTCTTAGAAACGAGACAGGGTGAAGACTGTTAAAGGCATAGAATGACAACTGACAGTGAACAGCGAAGAGTCCAAATACACATCAAACAGAAAATCACAGTCATCCAGGACAGATCTGCCCATGTATTTCATCATTGCCCAAGGGCAAGACCGGATTGCAGCGCTTTGCCTTGTAGGGAGCAGCATGAGTCATCAAGAAAATGTCAACCGATGTTCAAATATTTTTGACTAAGACTTGGGGGTGTATAATAAATTAATTTAAACTATAAAGCTTTGTCATTTAAGGGAGGAGTCAAGCTTCACTCTCAAAAATTAACTTGTTTGAATCTTCATTTTCTTATGAAACTGGTATTGAGTTTTCACAAAAGAAGCCTCACCCAGTGCTGAGATAAAGTTAACATCTACAGGAAACTAAAAATAGTGCTTGATTAAATCTACAATGCCTGAGCCCCAAACATTTATATTCAATATATGAAAGAATGTCTTAAATGAATGTCTCATCCAGTGTATTTAATTATGATAATAGAAATAATAGCAAAAAATATTTATTGAACACTTATCATGTATCAAGCACAATGTTGGTTTCTTTACAGAGATTATCGGACTTCATCTGCCAACAATCCTAAGTATACATATATTATTATAATCTCCAAAGTTTTGATGAGAAAACTGATGCTGTCTCTGCCTTGCCCCACTTACTGTAGTCAAGGGGCAGAGCTGAACTTGAATTCTGGCATTTAACTCTGGAGACATTGGAAATCTCTGAGTCAGGTAGATGTCTTTGTCATTGGATAGCTGTGTGTTTCCAAAAGCAATGCTTATTTTTCACATATATTACTGTGTACTCTCTTAAACCCACATCTATTCAGGGAATGTATGTCAGTGGTTTCAAAGTTAAGATTCTTGATAAAAATGTGCAGAGAATCAAGAAAAGCTGCAAGAGAAATTGAAAATTGTAAAGTATGCTTTTAGCTAACAGAAATTAATCAACAATGTAAGGTTTCATCAATTTCAAAAACAGAGTCACCAAACCTATAAAATCCTACCTATTTTATTAAGTTGCTTCATTGAATAAAAGCTGTATTACACAAACTTGTTAATTGATGAAATGAGTCTAAATTAGAAAATGTATGACCTATAGAAAAAAAAAGACTTTCAGATTTATTAATTTCAAATGAATATAATACATATACATAGCTATCAATGTGCATAGATACTATACTATTTTAAGAAGATATTTCAAAGTAAGGCGACAATGTTTTGAAGTTCTTTTCCAAAATGATTTGATGTTAATCTGTTTACAACAATGGATTAAGGTTCTGAAAGTGGTTTAACCTCTTAGATGTCCTGCAATCTGATTTCTTCTGCAACTTTGTTTGTTGAATTTGTGTGCAGACAGTACAAAGATATGTGCCATCTACAGCAATCGATTACATATCCCCTAATTAGCAGAACCTGAGAAACTATGTGAGTTCTAACTTATAAAATATTTTGACCTCTTTGTGTCATTGAGTACCCTGTGATTGTGCTTTTGAATATCAAAGCAAGAATAGAGAACATCAGAGAAAGGATCCAGAATTATCTGGGCATTATGTATTTATTTATGAAGGCTTCCCTGGTGGCTCAGACGGTAAAGAATCTGCTTGCAATGCAGGAGACCTGGGTTTGATCCCTGGGTCAGGAAGATCTCCTGGAGAAGGAAATGGCAACCTACTCCAATATTATTGCCTGGGAAATCCCAAGGACAGAGGAGCCTGGCAGGCTAGAGTTCAGGGGATCAAAAAGAGTCGGACACGACTTAGAGACTAAATGATGATGAATGATGTGTTTATTTAAATGCTAAGAAAATTTTCCATGAATATAATGGCATCAAACTGCACACTGATGATTCAGACTCCTGTTTAGTTTGGTATTTTCAGCGAAATACAGTTACCTTAGCAACTGGCATATCACACGGGACATGCTGTAGCATGCAAAAAGTCTCCAAGTCAAAAGCTTGTCCTTTTGCAAGAGATCACATCAGGAAATGGGGGGGAAAAACAATCTCTTCACATAATGAATCAAGATATTTACTTTCCTAACAGGTGGAAGGTAATTTATATTTAGATCAGTTTTTCTTTGCTACAAATGGATCAAAATGGCAATATATATATTGCAAGGATGAGGACAAAAACATAAAGAAACATGACTTAACTGTACATAGTAAATCTTTCATTGAATTAACCTCTAAGCATTCTGTTGACTAATTTACAGGCCTAATCAACTGAATTATCTTCAAGGGGAAGTGCAATAGGTTAGATATTTTCTGCTGCTGCTGAGTCACTTCAGTCTTGTCTGACTCTGTGTGACCCCATAGACGGCAGCCCACCAGGCTCCCCCGTCCCTGGGATTCTCCAGGCAAGAACACTGGAGTGGGTTGCCATTTCCTTCTCCAATGCATGAAAGTGAAAAGTGAAAGTGAAGTCACTCAGTTGTGTCTGACCCTCAGCGACCCCATGGACAGCAGCCTACCAGGCTCCTCCATCCATGGGATTTTCCAGGCAAGAGTACTGGAGTGGGGTGCTTAGTTATTAACCATTAAACATCAAGAAGTAGAAATATTTTTATCCTGGTGGCAGTAACTCCAAGGTTGACAAAATTACCATTTTAAAACTATGTCTTTACAAGTCTAAAACAACCTATTTGGATGTGAAATCTGCAATTAAACTGATCACTATCTGTGTTGTTATAGAGACTTTAGTCTAACTAATTTCAAAGAAAAATAAGCCCTTACGTTTTTTTCAATCTTATATGTGTGCATTGCAGAAAAAATATTGCTGGCTCCCAAATGCCCAGATTTTTCAGTAACATGACAGAAAAGGTACCTAACATTACAGACTTAACATTCTAGCTGCGGGAGACATTAAAAAAAAAAAAGAAAACAGAAAGAAAGAAATAAAAAGAATAAATGATGCTGTGGTAACTTCCATGGAGACCATGGAACATATTTCCTCTTCCTCTGTCTCTTTTGCTTTTCTTCCCTTCCTGGACATTTCAGTCCTGCAACTATTAGATGCCACAAAGCGAGGCACAGGAGCAGGATGCAATCACTGGTACAGGTCATCAGAGTCTGAGCAGGGGAAGAACACATGCAGGGGCCGGCCAGGACGGCAGAGGTTGGATATTGGTTACACACCAGGAGATTTCTCAAAGATAGTGGAAGTCAGGTTTCTCACTGTTGGAAAAACAAGCTAAAAATTCAGAAAATGAGAAAGCTCGAATGAATTCTGCATGTATGGTTGGATTGGAAAATTTATAGTTTTTAACATATGTGTGGATAAATACAGAAATAAGTGTATATAAAATATGTTATGATGTAATGAGCATTTCTAATATAAATTATATTTTAATATATAAAATATATACATTTTAGTCCCCTCAGTGGAAAGATATAGGGAATATATGATGTATAAAATATCTATTCTCTGGATCTTTCTACTGAGTGATTCAAGCACCAAACTCTAATAACAATGAGTATACCTGGAGCCTGAGATCTTGAATTCTGAATATTATTTTCCAGTAAGAAAAAAAAAAAAAGTCGGGCTCTTTGAAAAGATATCTGATACCAGAGCTGGTGCAAGGCAACTCTAAGATAAGCCTGGAATGTCTTATCATACCAGAAAGCAAGAAAACATAGAAATGATGATTGAAATATGTCTCAAGAATTCAGCTTGGAGAGGCTCCCACCAGTCAAACCTTGGGCAGCTTGAGTGTCAAAATGAATCATAATAGCAATAGATTAAAACATGTGGAATAGAATAGGGAAACCATTGGTTTGCCTAGATATAAATAAATGAAAGAAAAAAATGGAAAATTTGACAAGGAAAATAATATATACAGTTTCAGTTGTTTTTGTTTATTTGGTAAGTCATATCCAACTCTTTTGCAATCCCATGGACTATAGCCCACCAGGCTCCTCTGTCCATGGGATTTCCCAGGCAAGAATACTGAGTGGTTTGTCATTTCCTTCTCCACAGGATCTTCCTGACCAAGGGAGTGAACTCATGTATCCTGCATTGCGGGCAGATTCTTTACCACTGAGCCGCCAGGGAAGCCAGGCTCAGTACCTCCCCATAAAATGCTTTCAAATTACAAAATGGAGTGAGTGACTTTATAGTAGAGAATCCTGGCAGACACCACCTTGATCAGGTGATCACAGTGATCATTATTTGTAAAGGATAGAATCAAACTCATGTGTCACCTGGGAGGAAGAAATGAGAGGGATACAGCATCACTTTTGTGATGTGGTTGCCAGTGATGCATAACAGAATCTAATCATAAGGAAATATCAGACAAATCCAAACTGATGCACAGTCTACAAAATACCTGGTCTGTAATGTGGTTGTTTTTCCAGTAGTCATGTATGGATGTGAGAGTTGGACTATAAAGAAAGCTGAGCACCAAAGAATTGATGTTTTTGAACTGTGGTGTTGAAGAAGACTCTTGAGAGTCCCTTGGTCTGCAAGGAGATCCAACCAGTCCATCCTAAAGCAGATCAGTCCTGGGTGTTCATTGGAAGGACTGATGTTGCAGCTGAAACTCCAATACTTTGGCCACCTGATGCGAAGAGCTGACTCATTTGAAAAGACCCTGATGCTGGAAAAGATTGAGGGCAGGAGGAGAAGGGAAAGACAGAGGATGAGATGATTGGATGGCATCACTGACTCAATGGACATGGGTTTGGGTAGACTCCAGGAGTTGGTGATGGACAAGGAGGCCTGGCATGCTGCAGTTCATGGGGTCACAAAGTCAGACACAACTGAACAACTGAACTGAACTGAACTGGATGCGGTCTTGAAGTCAGGGAAAAACTAAGGAATTCTTCCCCATCGAAAAGTCTAAGGACAACTCAACGCAATGCATGATTTTCAGTGGGGTCTTATGAATATAAAAGATATTATTGGGACAATATAAACAAAGCCAAATGATTAAATGGCAGTAATGCATTGATGTTCATTTTCTGATTTTGTGGGTTGTCTTGCAGTTGTATAGGACAATGTCCATGTTGGTAGAAAATAGCCACTAAAATGGTAGAGAATGATTGGGGCATCATGTCAGCAGCTTACTCTCAAGTGGTTCAGGGAAAAATTTCCTTGTATCACACTTTTGCCTTTTCTCTGTGATTGCTTCAAACTAAAGAATATGTAAAAAGATAATATAGTACATGCAGACTTCATATGAGCAACTCCTTTAAACTTGTGCTGTCAGGGAATTTTTGTTTGAAAAGGCAGCATTTCAAACTGAGAGTTAAGTCAGTCACTCAAAAATCTGGCTGAAAAGTATTCCAGGCAGAAGGAGCAGCTGGTGCTGAAGCCCTAGGCATGAAGGAGTCTTAGTTCAGTTCCAAGAGTAAAAAGTCAGTGTCCAGTATGGCTGGAGCCCCGGGGGTAAGGGAGGAGCTGGAAGGTGCACAACAAGGCTCTCAAGAGGGGCCTCGTTGGTGGTAATAAGAAATTTGGAACTTTATTTGAGATGCCAATAAAAACAGCCTTCAGAATGGGAGAAAATAATAGCAAATGAAGCAACTGACAAACAACTAATCTCAAAAATATACAAGCAACTCCTACAGCTCAACTCCAGAAAAATAAATGACCCAATCAAAAAATGGGCCAAAGAACTAAATAGACATTTCTCCAAAGAAGACATACAGATGGCTAACAAACACATGAAAAGATGCTCAACATCACTCATTATCAGAGAAATGCAAATCAAAACCACTATGAGGTACCATTTCACACCAGTCAGAATGGCTGAGATCCAAAAGTCTACAAATAATAAATGCTGGAGAGGGTGTGGAGAAAAGGGAACCCTCTTACACTGTTGGTGGGAATGCAAACTAGTACAGCCACTATGGAGAACAGTGTGGAGATTCCTTCAAAAACTGGAAATAGAACTGCCTTATGATCCAGCAATCCCACTGCTGGGCATACACACTGAGGAAACCAGAAGGGAAAGAGACACGTGTACCCCAATGTTCATCGCAGCACTGTTTATAATAGCCAGGACATGGAAGCAACCTAGATGTCCATCAGCAGATGAATGGATAAGAAAGCTGTGGTACATATACATAATGGAGTATTACTCAGCCATTAAAAAGAATACATTTGAATCAGTTCTAATGAGGTGGGTGAAACTGGAGCCTATTATACAGAGTGAAGTAAGCCAGAAGGAAAAACATCAATACAGTATACTAACACATATATATGGAATTTAGAAAGATAGTAACAATAACCCAGTGTACGAGACAGCAAAAGAGACACTGATGTATAGAACAGTCTTATGGACTCTGTGGGAGAGGGAGAGGGTGGGAAAATTTGGGAGAATGACATTGAAACACGTAAAATATCATGTAAGAAACGAGATGCCAGCCCAGGTTCGATGCACGATACTGGATGCTTGGGGCTAGTGCACTGGGACGACCCAGAGGGATGGTATGGGGAGGGAGGAGGGAGGAGGGTTCAGGATGGGGAACACATGTATACCTGTGGCAGATTCATTTTGATATTTGGCAAAACTAATACAATTATGTAAAGTTTAAAAATAAAATAAAATTTAAAAAAATATTACCCATAATTAAACATTTTAAACACTTAAAAAAAAAAAGAAATGTTAGAATCGTTTGTAATGGTGGGAGAATATAAGGAATTGAGCACAGAAATTCACACTCTTACTTTTAACTCTAAGCATTTGATCAATAGTTAGTGCCTTGCCCAAGTTCTCTATACTGATTTCTGCCTCCCTAATAGAGTGACTCATTTACCAAATGTGCACATTTAAAAAAAAAAAAACACTGAAGAATTTTAGCAAGAATGTAATATGAACCCATTCATAGTTTCAAAAAACCACTCATCAGAGAAGGGAGATAGGAATAAATACAGAGATAAATTAAAGGGCTGTTTGTACTAGGAATAAAAAAAAATGGAGAAAGGTGTTTTATATTTTGGAACAAAAAGTGATAGGATTTATCAGTATCATTATTGAATCAGGGTATTGAAGAAAAAAGGGTAAAGAGAGCAGTTATTCCTTATTTAGAGCTTACTATATGCCAGGCAGCCTCTAACCAGATGACATACATTTATTTATTTATTTAACTCTCAGAACAACCCCATGAGGTAAGGACTCTCGTGACTATTGTTAGCCTCAGTAAAAGACACCCAAGGCATGAAAAGGTTAAGTGACAGCCACAGAGGTGAAGTGGCATTTTCAGCACATGATATCAAGGGTACATTGTACCAGCAGGATTTATTGCGGTTGTTACTGACCTTGACCACCTGGTTAAGGTAATGTTTGTCAGGTCTCACCACTGTTGAGTCACTCTTTTCCCCCTTTCCGTACAGTACCCTCTGAAGTGGGGTCACTATACCCTATATGCAGCTAAGGAGTAGGGAGCTTTGCTCCACCTTCTTCAGGGCAGAGTGTCTAAATAAATTATTTGAAATTGTTCTGCAGGAGAGATTTGTCTCTTACCCTTTATTATTTATTTATTTAATCATTTATTTATATTAGTATTAATTCATGAATATGTATTTCTTGTTTTGGGTAATAACCCAATACTATTTTATTTATTTCATTGCTCATTTTTTTTTCTAGCTTTGGAATTCTTCCTGTTCACATCTATGCCACTTTGATAAATACTTATTGATGTACAGTTGATGTTTGTTGTTTTTTTGTAATTTTTTAGCTCTTCTTAATTTATGGCACTACAAGATACTTTCAGGCTCTTCTGGTGTATTCCCTGCCCCAGTTCAAGAACTAATCATTTATCCAAGGAACTCTAGTTTCTTTTTTTATGGAATGGTATTAGAAGCCAAAATCTGGATGCTAGGTGTACTCTCTCCGTTTTCAATTTTTTTTTCAAAATTGTCTTTTAAGATTCTTTGTATTTCTATAGAAAACCCCCCTGTATTTTTACTGAAATCCTAGATTTTGGCTTGAATACTGGATAAATGATTCACTTTTCACTGAAATTGAAAAATATGAAACACAATTAGATGGGTATAGGGAACAAAATATTCTAATTTTGATATTTAAAATTTAACATCTAAATGTTCTTTTTTCCCCCCAGTTTTTTTTTTTTTTTTTTTTTTTGTCGTACAGCAGATTTTTACTTTTTTTATTTTTTTAATATAAATTTACTTATTTTAATTGGAGGCTAATTACTTTACAATATTGTATTGGTTTTGCCATACATCAACATGAATCTGCCACAGGTATACACGTGCTCCCCATCCTGAACCCCCCCTCACCTCCGTCCCCATACCATCCCTCTGGGTCGTCTCAGTCACCAGCCCCAAGCATCCAGTATCATGCATCGAACCTGGACTGGCGATTCATTTCATATATGATATTATACATGTTTCAATGCCATTCTCCCAAACTAAATGTTCTAATCTAACTGCCATAACACCCTCCTAGCTCTCAGGACCAGAAGATTTTGTTTTCAATTTTTAAAATAATTTCTGTTAGAGTCTAGTTGATTTAAAATGTTGTGTTAGTTTCTGTTGTCCAGCAAAGTGAATCAGTTATACAAATACATATATCCAGTCTTTTTTAGATTCTTTTCCCATATAGGTCATTACAGAGGATTGGGAAAAGTTTCCTGTGCTATACAGTAGGTCTTTACTAGATATCTGTTCTATTAAAGCTTGTTATGCAATAACCAGGGAAACAAGAAATTAAAGAGTGGCTTAAAATCTTGGCTGGCAGCATCCAAATTCACTAGTTTATTCACTACTGATGTACAAACTTGTTGACATGAAAGGTTGTAAATTGACAGTTGTGGCTGTTTCCATGTGGCTGGACAGAGTCTCAGAATCTCATGTTTTTTAAGCACCTATCGTGTTTTAGATTATTGTTCAAGGTCTTTTGCATGCAAAATATATGTCAAGACTTACAAAACTTGAAAAATGATCATTCTTCCCATTTGGAAAATGTGGAGATTGACATTGAGAGATTAGGTAACTTCTCAAGTCACACAGCAGGAAAGGTGGTGCTCAGATCCAATCCAGGATAGAGTTGCCTGATAAAAGACTGCATAGGATGTACACTAAAAAAATTAGCCATTGTCTGTCTAAAATTCAGATAGAACTGGGCATCCTGTATTTTTATTTGCTAAATCTGGCAACCCTAATCTGGGACCATCTGGCCTCAAAGGCTGTGTTTCTTCCGTCCCACAGTATAAACAAAATACATCACGAGACACATGAGAATCTGGAAAATATTTTCCTCCAATATTCTACACTTGATTTTAGTTACCATATATAAATATATATGTGAAAGTGGCCTGCAGCCCACACTGGAAAAAAACATATACTAAAGGGTCTGAAGATAGGAATGAAATTTTTAGGGTTTTTTTTTTTTTTTTTACAGTTACATGAGCCTTTAATAAAATTAACCTTTTGCTTCAGTCAACTGTCATCAAATTGGAACTTTTTCCAACCCAATAATTCCATTACACATTTAAACTGTTTTTCACTTAAAAATGCAATCTAAAATATCTGAAAAAAGAAAATACAATGTCTTGTCATATTTGATGCTCTCAATCTTTAATTAAAAATACCAGAGCAGTAAGACTAGGATTGTTCTTTCTCTGGGAGCACAGCACTTTCTCAGCACTAGAAGAAATAATTGGTACCCTTGCAATCAGTTATCATGGTAAAGTCTTCATCAGGAGCTTCAAGGTTTTATGCTAACAGTTCTCCTTTTATCCTCATATTCTTTAAATTTATTATTTCTACTTTAACTTTTCAATATCTAAGTATATTTCTATTTCCACATCAATATACTCTTGCTTTTGTAAATAGAAGAAACAATGTAAGTTCTTTAAAATTACATAAATATTCTTAGAACCTTAGAGTATGGATGAGACTTTCTAATTAATAGGTTAATTTAAAAAAAAAGAACACCATGAAAATATTGTAATTAGCCTCCAATTAAAATTAAAAAAATTTTTTTAAAAGAAAAATAAAGGAGAATGTAGACAGATTTGCTATCTAAACATATGGAACTTCAATATAGTTAAAAACACAATAGAATGTAAAGTCAAAAGCCAAATTCATAAAAATTTTGCATATGGTAGCCAATAGTTCATTGACTAATTTATTTCAAGTATTGCCTGATTTATCTTTAGTTTTATATTTTTAAAAACATACAACATTGTGTGTATTGTTTTTGCCAACATATTTTAAATGTTTGGTTCTTTACATTGTTGATTACATTTCAATCATTCCATCAGGATTCACATTTCTCTTTCTTGAGTTACTTCCTTTATTAACTATTTCAGTAATAGTCATGAATGGTAAATTCTCTTGAAGATTTATCAAAGGTTTAAGCCATTTTAGGGGAAACTGCTTACAGCTTTGGTTGAGCTTTCCAGTGGTCAAGTAGGTGGCCAGGCAGCATGAAGATGGAGCTAGGATTAGAAGAAGCTCAGCATGGGCTTCCCTCTGCCTGCAATGCAGGAGACCCCAGTTCAATTCCTGGGTTGGGAAGATCCCCTGGAGAAGGGAAAGGCTACCCACTCCAGTATTCTGGCCTAGAAAATTCCATGGACTGTGTAGTCCATGCAGTAGCAAAGAGTTGGACATGACTGAGTGACTTTAACTCACAGCATCCTAGGGAACAATAACAACTTTTATTCAAGAAAGGTGGGGGATTTGCCCAGTATGATGTTTACCCAGATGAACTTGAAGAGATGAGAGTATAAGAGTCTGAGAAGATATACTTTTGGAAAAAGAAGGTATATAAAAGGGATGAATGTCCTTTGTAGGGATGCCAACTTACGAGGAGGAGATTATAGCAGGAACAATATTGTGATATTCTAAATGATTGTGTTTTTATCACTAGCAAAACCTGGTTCTTCGTCCTCTCACAGCTCCAGTAATAATAGCTGAGCTGAGTTGATTCTATCACAGAAAGTTAGAAAGTTAAGTCACTCAGTCGTGTCCAACTCTTTGCGACACCGTGGACTGTAGCCTACCAGGTTCCTCCGTCCATGGGATTCTCAAGGCAAGAATATTGGAGTGGGTTGCCATTTCCTTCTCCATCTATCACAGAGGTGCTTTTAAAAGCCATAGATGACACAAGCCTCCCTCAGCTGTGTTTCAGGGAAGCAGACATGTGAATCCGATTTCCTGTCTTTTTTCCTATCCTCTTGCCCTTCCTTTTTCTCCAACTCTATCTTTCCAAAGGAAGGGCAAGAGGATAGGAAAAAAGACAGGAAATCGGATTCACATGTCTGCTTCCCTGAAACACAGCTGAGGCAGGCTTGTGTCATCTTGCCTTTGTGTAGGATTTGGGGACAATAGTCTCCACAGTGTGCCTCCGACCATAGCAAAGTAACAAAACATGAGTGTTCAGACAGAGGGCCTGAGTTTGGGCCCCAGTTCCCTATGGATGTGTGGGGTTTGGGGAAGATCCTGCCAATGCCATATGCCTATGCAAAGTGAAGTGAAATGCCAAAAGAACCAGGGACCAGAAGAGGCAAATTCAGACAAGAAACTGGCTGGATTCCACACACAGGCATTAAAATACAGTATTTGTTTTTCTCTCTCTGACTAACTTCTCTCTATATGACAGTCTCTAGGTCCATCCACATCTCTGAATGACCCAATGCTATTCCTTTTAATGGTTAATCTTTCAGTATATATGTGTATCATGTCTTCTTTATCCATTCCTCTGTCATGGACATTCAGGTTGCTTCCCTGCCCTGGCTATTGTTAATAGTGCTGCAATGAACATTGAGACACATGTGTTTGTTTGAATTTTGCTTTCTCAGGATATATGCCCAGTATCAGGATTGCTGAGTCATATGGTAATGCTTTTAGTTTTTTAGGAACCTCCGGACAGTTCTCCATAGTGGCTGTATCAATTTACTTTCCCACCAACAGTACAAGAAGATTCCCTTTTCTCCACACCCTCTCCAGTATTTACTGTTTGTAGACTTTTTGATGATGGCCATTCTGACCAGTGTGAGGTGATATCTCATTGTAGCCTTGATTTAAATTTCTCTAATAATTAATGATGCTGAGCATCTTTTCATGTGCCTCTTGGCCATCTGTATATATGTGTGGAATCTGGAAAAATGCAAACCTGTTTGTAAGGCAGAAATAGAGATGTAGATATAGGGAACAAATATATGGACACTAAGAAAGGAAAAGGGGAGGTGGGATGAACTGGGAGATTGGGATTGACCTATATACACTAATATATATAAAACAGATAACTGATCAGAAGCTGTTTTATAGTACAGGGAACTCTAATGGTGCTTAATGGTGGCCTAAATGGGAAGGAAAGCCAAAATAGAAGAGCTATATGTATACGTATGGCTGATTTGCTTTGCTGTACAGCAGAAACCTACACAGCAGTGTAAAGCAACTATACCCAAATAAAAAAGGACACAATAAAAAATTAACCAATATAAACCTACAAATAAATAAACCCTCAAAACTCAGCAAAAAATAAGGAAAAAAACTGACTAGAGATGGGTCCTTGTGACTGAATCAAGGGTAGAGTCCACAGCGGGCATTAATAGTGGATGTCAGCTGCGTGGAGACCAGGAGGAAGAACTTACCATAAGAATGAATGGAGAAACGAATCGCCAGTCTAGGTTTGATGCCTGAGATAGGGTGCTCGGGGCTGGTGCACTGGGACAATCCAGAGGGATGGGATGGGGAGGGAGGTGGGAGGGAGGTTTTAGAAGGGGAACACATGTACACCCATGGTGGATTCATGTCAATGTGTGGCAAAACCACTACAATATTGTAAAGTAATTCAGTTCAGTTCAGTTCTGTCATTCAGGCGTGTCCAACTCTTTGAGACCCCATGAATAGCAGCACACCAGGCCTCCTTGTCCATCACTAACTCCCAGAGTTCACTCAACTCACGTCCATTGAGTCGGTGATGCCATCCAGCCATCTCATCCTCTGTCGTCCCCTTCTCCTCCTGCCCCCAATCCCTCCCAGCATCAGAGTCTTTTCCAATGAGTCAACTCTTCGCATGAGGTGGCCAAAGTACTGGAGTTTCAGCTTTAGCATCATTCCTTCCAAAGAACACCCAGGACTGATCTCCTTCAGAATGGACTGGTTGGATCTCCTTGCAGTCCAAGAGACTCTCAGGAATCTTCTCCAACACCACAGATCAAAAGCATCAGTTCTTCAGTGCTCAGCTTTCTTCACAGTCCAACTCTCACATCCATACATGACTACTGGAAAAACCATAGCCTTGACTAGATGGACCTTTGTTGGCAAAGTAATGTCTCTGCTTTTGAATATGCTATCTAGGTTGGAAATAACTTTCCTTCCAAGGAGTAAGCGTCTTTCAATTTTCTGGCTACAATCACCATCTGCAGTGATTTTGGAGCCCAAAAAAATTAAGTCTGACACTGTTTCCACTCTTTCCCCATCTATTTGCCATGAAGTGATGGGACCAGATGCCATGATCTTCGTTTTCTGAATGTTGAGCTTTAAGCCAACTTTTTCACTCTCCACTTTCACTTTCATCAAGAGGCTTTTTGGTTCCTCTTCACTTTCTGCCATAATGGTGGTGTCATCTGCATATCTGAGGTTATTGATAGTTCTCCTGGCAATCTTGATTCCAGCTTGTGCTTCATTCAGCCCAGCATTTCTCATGATGTACTCTGCATATAAGTTAAATAAGCAGGGTGACAATATACAGCGTTGACGAACTCCTTTTCCTATTTGGAACCAGTCTGTTGTTCCATGTCCAGTTCTAACTGTTGCTTCCTGACCTGCATATAGATTTCTCAAGAGGCAGATCAGGTGGTCTGGTATTCCCATCTCTTGAAGAATTTTCCACAGTTTATTGTGATCCACACAGTCAAAGGCTTTGGCATAGTCAATAAAGCAGAAATGGATGTTTTTCTGGAACTCTCTTGCTTTTTCAATGATCCAGCGGATGTTGGCAATTTGATCTCTGGTTCCTCTGCCTTTTCTAAAACCAGCTTGAACATCTAGAAGTTCATGGTTCAAGTATTGTTGAAGCCTGGCTTGAGAATTTTGAGCATTACTTTACTAGCATGTGAGATGAGTGCAATTGTGCAGTAGTTTGTCCTTTCTTTGGCATTGCCTTTCTTTGGGATTGGAATGAAAACTGACCTTTTCCAGTCCTGTAGCCACTGCTGAGTTTTCCAAATTTGCTGGCATATTGAGTGCAGCACTTTCACAGCATTATCTTCCAGGATTTGAAATAGCTCCACTGGAATTCTATCACCTCCACTAGCTTTGTTCATAGTGATGTTTCCTAAGGCCCACTTGACTTCACATTCCAGGATGTCTGGCTCTAGGTGAGTGATCACACCATTGTGATTATCTTGGTGGTGAAGGTCTATTTTGTACAGTTCTTCTGTGTATTCTTGCTACCTCTTCTTAATCTCTTCTGCTTCTGTTAGGTCCATACCATTTCTGTCCTTTATCGAGCCCATCTTTGCATGAAATATTCCCTTGGTATCTCTAATTTTCTTGAAGAGATCTCTAGTCTTTCCCATTCTGTTGTTTTCCTCTATTTCTTTGCATTGATCACTGAGGAAGGCTTTCTTATCTCTTCTTGCTATTCTTTGGAACTCTGGATTCAGATGCTTATGTCTTTCCTTTTCTCCTCTGCTTTTGGCTTCTCTTCTTTTCACAGCTATTTGTAAGGTTTCCTCAGAGAGCCATTTTGCTTTTTTGCATTTCTTTTCCATGGGGATGGTCTTGATCCCTGTCTCCTGTCCAATGTCACGAACCTCATTCCATAGTTCATCAGGCACTCTATCTATCAGATCTAGTCCCTTAAATCTGTTTCTCACTTCCACTGTATAATCATAAGGGATTTGACTTAGGTCATACCTGAATGGTCTAGTGGTTTTCCCTACTGTCTTCAATTTAAGTCTGAATTTGGCAATAAGGATATCATGATCTGAGCCACAGTCAGCTCCCGGTCTTGTTTGTCTTGATTGTATAGAGCTTCTACATCTTTGGCTGCAAAGAATATAATCAGTCTGATTTTGATGTTGACTATCTGGGGATGTTCATGTTTAGAGTCTTCTCTTGTGTTGTAGGTAAAGGGTGTTTGCTGCAACCAGTGCGTTCTCTTGGCAAAACTCTATTAGCCTGCCCTGCTTCTTTCCATATTTCAAGGCCAAATTTGCCTGTTACTCCAGGTGTTTCTTGACTTCCTACTTTTGCATTCCAGTCCCCTATAATGAAAAGGACATCTTAATTAGCCTCCAATTAAAATAAATTAAAAAAAAAAAGAATGAATGGAGAAAAGGAGGATACTGTATTAGCTACGCATTCCTGATGTTTTGACAGGGGAGGCTTTGCAGACCCTGGGTAGAGCATCACCCTCCCCCACCAGAAGGGCATATGAATTTACTTGGAAATGTTTAACCTCCCTGACCCACCATAAACTCACCTTGGCTGTTTAGTGGGCATATGGGTTCAAGAGAAGGAGGAAGTCCCTTCGAGAAAATAATGTGATCTTCTTGTGTATTTGAGTTGAACTTTCTATCCAAGTTTACAAGTTTAAGATTCCAACCTTTAATAATTTTTAAAAGAAATCATTCTGTTTATTGGAATTTGCTTACAATTATAATGTAACACATATTCATTGCAGATAATTTGGTATATATAATTCAATTCAAAAACACTTTATTCTCCCATCATTTTGGAGATGTATTTTTCCATGTATTCATTTAGTGAGCATGTGCTGTGCTTATTAACTCAAATATGTTTTTCATTAAACAATACTTAAATTCATTAAACAACGTAAGACCATTGTGTTCTTACTATTCATCCCTTGATTGATTTGATCACACCCTGTTGCTATTTATCTAGATTGTTTCCACTATTTCCTATTCTAAATAATACTCTGATGAGTCTTTAGTTACGTAAACCTTTGTGTGCATCTTTGTAATTCTAACTAGATAAATTAATAGGAGTGAAAACAGTAGAGTTCCATTTTCAAGACTTTTCAGTCTTATGCACATTTTCATCACTTTATTCATGTTACAGCTGGACTGGTGTATGTAACTACCAGCAGGGTATGAGATGATCCATTTCTCTCTTCTTTCAAAAACTTTCAATTAAAAAAAAATTGTAAAATCTCTGCCAATAGATACAATGGCATCTTGTTTTTAAAAAATTTTTTTCTTGGAAATCCAATGGAAATGAAAATTTCTTATATGGCAGGTTAAGCTTTCACTGAAATTAAACGTTCAGATACTTTCTTACCTGTCTCAGGACCTTTGCCACCTCACTCTTGTTTTGCAGTCTCCTCTATTGTAAGGATTATTAACCCTGGTTGTCACATTTGTTGCAATTTTTCTCCCGTCTTGACATCACTTTATAATTTTTTAGAAGCTTCCTTTCACTTTTGTATACAAATAAAACAAATATTTTATAAACATATATACTATAATGCATACAGATATATGTTTAAAGATAAAATACTGAGATGGGCTCATCCTAGCCAATTTATCTTTAATTTACAACTATTCACAGAACATTGAGAATATGCTGTTACTGGCACAGAGTAATGATTCTAGTAAATTAAGGAAACAAGTTTAAACAAATATGTGCTTACTCAAACTCTGCCTACCAGGACCTGCTGCTCTCAGCCCACACAGTCTTCACATGAGCTTCAGTGACTTTCAATGTCCTAAAATGTCCTAGTCCTCGAGAGAATAGTAAATATAGTAACTGACAGTGTCTAGGGTTTTACAGTTCTTTCACATTCTCCACAGAGAGGATCTCCTTTAGCTGGAGGAGCTGGTGCATTTTGTTCCATCTTACAGAAGGAGAATGAGCTTGGTCACTTGCCAACGATGCTCGGGCGTGAGTGGGAAGGTGTGACCAGTGTACACACACAGTTCTCTCTCCACCTTGAATTCCATGCTTCTTTTTTCCCACAGGACTACCTTCCCAGCATTAAATGATTTTTTTTAGTGTACTTATCTAGGCTGGGAAACATTGTGAGAAGTTAAAGTATCGTCTCTTGGATAGTATGTGAAAAGTGAAATTTGAACATAGGTTAGGCTCTTGTTGGAGAAGGCAATGGCACCCCACTCCAGCACTCTTGCCTGGAAAATCCCATGGATGGAGGAGCCTGGTAGGCCGCAGTCCATGGGGTCGATAAGAGTCAGACACGACTGAGCGACTTCACTTTCACTTTTCACTTTCATGCATTGGAGAAAGAAATGGCAACCCACTCCAGTGTTCTTGCCTGGAGAATCCTAGGGACGGGGGAGCCTGGTGGGATGCCGTCTATGGGGTGGCACAGAGTCAGACACGACTGAAGCGACTTAGCAGTAGCAGCAGTAGCAGTAGGCTCTTGTAAATTAAATGCAATTATCAAGATATATACTTGACCCTAACAGTAACCTGAAACAGGAAAAAGAATGTGGAATCTTATTTTTTTTTTGTCTTAGAATCTCCCCACTATGGAAGATCCAAGTTTCTGATTTTTTAGAGGGCTCTTGGAACAAAAATGAGGAGGCATGTCAGTATGCAATCATCTCTGAGGGTACAAGAGCTGAAACATATTAAAAGCAATAGACCGAAATATATGATCATTAAATGTTTGCTTTATTCCAGGCCAAAGGAGAATCTCTGAATTTTCACCCAATCCTCCTACCAGCACACTCTCAATCTACCCTGCCTCTTAATCTGGCCTTAGTTTCCTGAATAACACTTATCATCTCTCACATAGTATGCATTTATTGGGTTAGTTATTTATCATCTATACTCACGCACTAAAATGTAAGTTCCATAAGAACTGGAACTTTGTTGTAATCATTATATTATTGTCAGTCCCTAAAATAATTCCAGAGGTTATGTAAGGATGTGAAGAAGGCTGAGCACCAAAGAACTGATGGTGCTGGAGAAGACTCTTGAGAGTCCCTTGGACAGCAAGGAAATCAAACCAGTCAATCCTATAGGAACTCAACCCTGAATATTCATTGGAAGGACTGATACTGATTCTGAAGCTAAAACTCCAATACTTTGGCCACCTGATGTGAAGAGCCGACTCACTGGAAAAGACCCTGATGCTGGGAAATGGGAAAGACAAGGCAGGAGGAGAAGAGGGTGAAAGTAGATGAGATGATTGGATGGTATCATCCACTCGATGGAAACGAGTTTGAGCAAACTTCAGGAGATAGTGAAGGACAACAGGGAAGCCTGGTGTGCTGCAGTCCAGGGGATCACAAAAAATTGGACATGACTGAATGACTGAACAATAACAAAAATAATGCCTATAGCACAATAAGCACCAAATAAATATTTGTGGTAGAATAAATACGTAAGGACTAACAGTAGATTTTCAGGTGGACCTCAAGAGACATCATCCCCTCCCCTAAAGTCTGTACAAGGATATCTGGAATGCAGCTTCTCTTTACTACCTTCCCTCTCTCTGGTCATCCTGAGGGTACACCAATATCTTCCCAACTTGGAAATTTTATTGAAAATTAATATTTAAATAATAATATACTGGTGGACCTATAAAGCTTAATCAAGTTCGTTATGTTACAAAATATATTTGATTTACTGTTATTTTTAAAGTACATATTGACTCTGGAAAATAATATGATACTTTGAACAGACACACTAGAACTTACTCACAGGTATCACATAAGATGAAGTTCCTTTTGAGTAACTGAGAGCCCAGATGAGAATCTCTTTACAAAAAGAGATATATTTATTTATCTTACATAAAAGCCTAGAGGTGAACAGTCTAGGACTGGTATAAGACTCAATTTCATAAAATATTTTTAGCACCTGGATTCCATCCTGTTATTCTAATACTTATTTGCCCTTCAATCCCAAGGCCATTTCATGGAGCAAAATAGCTGCTTTAGCTCCAGCAATTTTGTAGCACTCTAGCTTGTAAAGAGGATAAAGGAACAAAGAAGAAAGGGCAAATGGTCCGTGATGATTGTCTATTAAAGCAAATTCAAGAAAGCCACATGATACTTGTGCTTATATTCAAAACTAAGTGACCTGGTCTCATCTTGCTTGAAGGGAGGCAGGAAAATATAGTCCTTATCTCTTGTGATCATATGTATGTGTTAAGTTGCTTCAGTCATGTCTGACTCTTTGGAACCCTATGGACGGTAGCCCACCAGGCTCCTCTGTCCATGGGACTTTAGAGGCAAGAATATTGGAGTGGGTTGCCATTCCCTTCTTCAGATCTTCCTGACCCAAGAACTGAACCCACATCTCTCACATCTCCTGCATTGGCAGGCAGTTTCTTTACCACTAGCGCCATATGGGATCCTGTGATCATGGATCCAGCTAAATACTGGGGACTCTTCTACCACATAACAAGGAAGAATGGATATAAAAGACAGCTAGTAGTTTTTATCAAGGCATTCAGCTGAATGTTTTTCAATTCAGTATAATCATCCCAAGAGGCTAAGTACTTATTCCAATGATACTGTCATTGCCACTAATTTAATTACCTTAAGAGTCATTTTTTTATACTTGTCCCCGAAGGTGTCAAATATTCAATCTTAAAGAGAAGACTTGAGTTTTGAAACATCAGAGAGTCATCTCAGATGAAATTTTCTGTGTATAACATGTGAAAAAATTAGTAATGTCATCTGAGGCCTATAAGTTAGATATGACTTTAAACTTACAAGCCCAGTACATCTCTGGAAACAATTTCTAAAGACATCATTAGTACCACCACTTAATAAAGCCTGAAAACTTATGAGGATGGATATTATCATATATGATACTTTATCCTTTAACCATAGTACTCAAGTAAATTTACTGTCCTCAACTGGTCAACTTCTAGACCAGTTTCCATTTGTCTGAATAAGATGCTGTAACAGTCGGTGGTGTATCATTTAAAATTTTTCAGTTGAGTTCTTCTTTCCTAGGATGAAGAGGATCTATCTCCAAAATTTACATAAAGATGCTCTAAAATTAAAATCTTACAGTAAAAAAGCTACTGGGAGCTTATTTAGAATGCCATATGATATTTCATTTCCACCAATTAACTGGAGGGCATGTTAATTATCTGTACACTTCATTATAAGATAGCTCACCCAGAGGGATGGTACAGGGAGGGAGGAAGGAGGAAGGAGGAGGGTTCAGGATGGGGAAACACGTGTATACCTGTGGCAGATTCATGTTGATATGTGGCAAAACCAATACAATATTGTAAAGTTAAAAAAAAAAAAAAAGATAGCTAAAAACATTAAATTTCATCAGCAAATTGAAATTAGGAAAAATTAAAAGTTTTGACTACATTTTAAATCAGTTTCTAGAATCTGATATCTAATTCATTTTGCTTTTGAGTCTTTATCAATTGTTCTAAACCAGAAAAGTAGTTCTTTGTTAGAGTTCCAGAACTCAGCTAGACACTGTGCATTCTGGGGCTTTTCCCAGAAAGTGGTGCCCCTTACATGCGCTGGTAACATGCCATCATAGTGTGTTGCGCTTGCCTATTGATCTTTTACCAGATTTAAGGTTCCTTTAACTATAGTTTCAATTATAGTAAAAAAAAATTATTATTTTCAACTATGACATAATCACATAATCATAATCACTGAAAAACGAACTCCCCAGGTTGGTAGGTGTCCAATATGCTACTAGAGATCAGTGGAAAAAGAACTCCAAAAAGAATGAAGAGATGGAGCCAAAGAAAAACAACACCCAGTTGCGGATGTGACTCATGATGGAAGCAAAGTCCAATGCTGTAAAGAGCAGTATTGCGTAGGAACCTGGAATGTTAGGTCCATGAATCAAGGCAAATTGTAAGTGGTTGAACAGGAGATGGCAAGAGTAAATGTCCACACTTTAGGAATCAGAGAACTCAAAAGGACTGGAATGGGTGAATTTCACTCAGATGACCATTATATCTACTACTGTGGGCAAGAATCCCTTAGAAGAAATGGAGTAGCCAATTATAATCAACAAAAGAGTCCGAAATGCAGTACTTGGATACAATCTCAAAAACGACAGAATGATCTTTGTTCATTCCCAAGGGAAACCATTCAATATCATGGTAATCTAAGCCTATGCCCCAACCAGTAATGCTGAAGAAGCTGAAATTGAATGGTTCTGTGAAGATCTACAAGACCTTCTAGAACTAACACGCAAAAAAGATGTCCTTTTCATTATAGGGGACTGGAAAGCAAAAGCAGGAAGTCAAGAAACACCTGGAATAACAGACAAATTTGGCCTTGGAGTACAGAATGAAGCAGGACAAAGGCTAATAGAATTTTGCCAAGAGAACTCACTGATCATAGCAACACCCTCTTCCAACAACACAAGAGAAACCTCTATACATGGACATCACCAGATGGTAGACATCAATATCAGATTGATTATATTCTTTGCAGCCAAAGATGGAGAAGCTCTATACAGTCAGTAAAAACAAGACCAGGAGCTGACTGTGGCTCAAATCATGAAGTCCTTACTGCCAAATTCAGATTTAAATTGAAGAAAGTAGGGAAAACCACTAGACCATTCAGGTATGACCTAAATCAAATCCCTTATGATTATACAGTTTAAGTGAGAAATAGATTCATCTGATAGACAGAGTGCCTGAAGAACTATGGATGGAGGTTCATGATATTCTACAGGAGGCAGGGATCAAGACCATCCCCAAGAAAAAGAAATGCAGAAAGTCAAAGGTAGTACACATTTGTGTAAAGGAAACACCCAGGCTTTCATGATTATTAATTTACCTAGCATGTTACCAGTCAATCTAAGCCTTTGGAAACTGGGTGATAAATGGGATTTAGGCTTGGGACTATCTCATAGTGGGAATGGTATGCCCATGTATCCACCCTATAGTTATTTTCTAAGTTTAGATTGTATTGATGAAATAAATATGCTCAACTATGGGCAGAATCAGCATCCATATGTGTTTTATATGCATGTGTATGTCTGTTTAATATTCACAATGACCTATGAGGTAAGTCATGTTAATTTCCCACTTTACAGATGAGGAAATTAAGACACAAAGTGAATAGATAACTTGTCCATGAGTACAAGCCTATCTTGTGACAGAGATGGAATTTGAATTCAGGTAGTCAGTTTCCAGAATTTGTACTTTAATCTACTGCTATATTGCTGAATATAGAGTAAACCCATTTCTTCCTTCTCCTTCCAAAAAAAATGCATGTGCACACACAAACATATTTTAGGAAAATTTATAAACAGCACAATGGATACTTTAGGTAAGCATGACAGGAGTGAGAGGAAAGATTTTTCATTTTTATTTTATATATTTTTTTGTACTGCTTGATTTTTTTAACCATGTGTATATTTTATTTCTATTTTAATATAAACAGAAACATGAGGGAAAAGTGTATGTAAAGGCCCTGAAGTAGAAAAAAATTGTTTTTTGAGAAACAAAAGGAAATTTTTATGATTGATATAGAGACAAATCTAGGAGATGTAATGATGAGCTTTACGAGGAAGGCAAACTTTTGCAGGCCATTTGAAATATATTTTGGAACTTGTCCTAAAAGCAATGAGAAATCATTTAGAGTTTTAAGCCTGGGAGTAACACAATCAGATCAATGTGTTTTAAGGAATTCACCGGGTTGACTCCTAGATTGGATAGGAGCAAAATTGGATGCCAGGGTCTATTTACAAGTGAATTAGAATAATGCAGAAAAGATGATGATGGTGACTTAGACTGTGTCAGTGGCAATGGAGAAAGAAATAAGTGGATGGATTGCACAGATATCAAATGGAAAGACCAATTTGATTTGGTGGCTGACAGAATAGTGAGAGACAGAGAAGAGAGAAGAGTGACTCCCACTATGCCAATTTTGGCCATTACATAGATGGAACAAATATATTATAATAACTCCTCCTGTCCTCTCACTCCATACTCCATCACGGTAGATGGATCAAGATGTGGAGCTATAACAAAAGTTGGCCCAATCAGAGTCATTCCTAGGATGGAAGTTATGAGTGAAAGTACCTTCTTTCCCTTTCTATATGCAACGGTGAATCTGGACTTAGCAATAGAGATGCAGTCAACACAAAAGGAGGAGGAGAGATCAGTGTAGGGGTGGGTATAAGGCAAAGACTGAGAGATTTAGAGAGACATCTGGTAGCATGGACTGCTTTGTTACCCAGCTATTTCCACCAGTCAAAGCAACACAAGACTCTATAGTTTCCTTTTCGCCTCAGGGAAATTTAAGTTGTATTTCTTGCACTCAAAGTGGCACTTGCAGCTCAAAGTGTCATTAATATGATTCAGGTAATAGTTAGGAAATAAATGAAGGAGGCCTTGAGAAGTGACACTACATGAGGATGAGTAAAGCAAGAAAACAAGAAGAATACTAATGTTCTACTTTGTGAGGGTGGAGCCTGGTACCATTAACTGAGATAGAGTATAGAACAGGTTTGGGGAAAGACAATGAGTTGAACTTTACACATGTTACATTTAGGGTGCCTATCAGTCATTCAGGGGACCTTCAGTTGACAATTAGATTTAAATAAATCTTGATAGACTTGTATCCAGTTCTGGAAATTTACAGACTAGAGAATTTTATTACACAAAGATGAGAGATGAAAAGTTAAAAAAATGATGGTATTTGGGAAACTGCACAGAGTGAGAAAAATAGCCGAATGAGACTGAGAGTCTGGAGAATGTCAGCTCTTAACTGTCGAAAGGAGAATAGCACATTAAGCAGATAGAAATACCATAAAAACACAAAACAAAACAAGGATGTTCCAGATTATAGAAACTAAATGGTGGAGAAAATCTTGGGAGATTCCTTAATAATGGACAGAGCTCTCAATGCCAAAGAGTCAGCCAAAAACCGCCTCTTTTAAAAGCTACAAAGAGGCCCAGTGTCTGAGTCTCCTTGGGAACTAGAAGCACTATTGATGGTCTTATAAGAGCTACATTAATAGAACAGAGAGAAGAAAAACACATTTTCAGTGGGCTAGGATAAACATGTGAGGTGAGGAAGTTAGTTACAACTAATGTAGCTCTCAAGTTTTCATAAACAGAGGACGAAAGAGTTGGATCATATTTAGATGCAAATATAGACAAGGTTTTAGTAGGTTAGGAAAAACACAAATGGGAAAGCTATACCCACACACACAAAAACACACGCACACACACCTGTGTGCAATGTATAAACTACATATATATGTAGTACATGAAGTACCCACATACACTCATACATATAATAACTACATATACATACATATTCTGGGACCAGAACTCCTGGGCTTAAATCTTACTGTCTGAGAACAATTTGTATAATGTTTCTGCGCTTCCTTTATCATTTCTGTTATATTAAGATAATAGAATAATAATGGAAATTGTTTATTGGAATTGTTGCGAGGATTAAATGAGTTAATGCTTGGAAAGGACATAATTTACTTATCATCACAGCAAAGACAATCCATCTTAGAGAGTGGTTATAGCACTAGGAAATTTCTTCCTTCTAGGCTGCTCAAGTGTGTAGGGAGAGAAGTATGCCAATGCTCACACAGATACATCATTATCTTGACTCCTTAATAATGGATAGAACTCTTAATGCCAAGAACACTTTGGATCGGCTGATAGGGCATTAAGCATTGATTTTCTGGCTTTCCCTGTCAGTCTTCTTTGTCATAAGTTTTTTTCCTCTCAACTCCAGGCCCTCAGGTCTCCTTTTAATCTACTTAGTCTGACTCCCAGAAGTGCTGCTTTTCAGGGCCACAAATAGCATGACATCATTGTCACGGAAGAGGGTGGAGCACATGCCTCAAACTTGAGCCAAATAGTATTAAGGGCACCTGCCTGGGACTCCATCTCTATGGGATAGTTAGGTTCATTTCTCATAAATTTTGGATACATATTCCATAGAATATGCAGCAATTTTAAAAATTATGAAGCAAAGTTGAGTAAAATGCTTATAATATGATGTAATAAAAGTCAGAATTGTGAAATTAATCCACAATATAGTTTTAATTCTGAAAATGCAGACAGGTTTGTGAGTATGTACATGGTGCTTGAAAACATAGAAAGATTGAAAGGAAAAAAGATAAACGTCTTGAAACTGTCTATACGGGGCGTATGATTTTATCTTCTTTATACTTTTGCATTTATTTACAGAGAATTTTTATGATTTAAAAAATCATATTTCATATACAGAGAAGTTTTCTGACAATCAAGAACTTTCCTTCTTTATATTGTTCCCGAGCATCTGGCCTGGATAATTCCATGGTCTGTATTGTCTATGGGGTCACAAAGAGTTGGACACAACTGAGTGACTTTCATGTTCAAGCAAATTTCCAGACAGTTATAATGCTCTTGTACCAAAACTTTCGGTAAAACTCATTTTGGAAAGTATCAGTGGTGATCTAGACCTCAGGTCAGTTAAAGAGAAGAGTTTCACTTATTCCTTCTTGTCTTGCTTAAAGTGGCAACAGATTTTGGTTTTCATATTCTTTCCAAACAGCAAAGGTGTTTGCTGACTCTGTGTCAGGTTTTGTATTCTAGCAATAGAGCAAGGAACAAAACAGATACACATTCCTGTCCTCAAGGAGCAGCACGTCTACACTGATCTCTTAATTATCACCTTAGAATATTGTCATTTAATGCATCACGTGTGCATGTGTGCTAAGTTGCTTCAGTCCTGTCAGACTCTTTGCAGCCCTATGGACATAGCCCCCCAGGCTCCTCTGTCCATGGGATTCTCCAAGCAAGACTATTGGAGTGGGTTGCCATGCCCTACTCCAGGGGATCTTCCTGACCCAGGGTTAGTGCATCATCGTACTGACTATATCATCATTTTTTTCACCTGGTACTTGTCTTTTCACATACTGCTCTGGTTTTCTCTCAGGATTCCTGCTGGCAGGTCTGGTTGGGTTAAGGTGGGGACTGTCTGGGCAAAGGGAAGGGAAAGAAAAAGGAACTAACAAATCTCAAGTAATCTGTTATCTCATGTAATCCTTATAATCTAATGGGGCAGGTCATTTTAACTGCTTGTGGTAGATGAGGATACACAGGTTTGGTGATACTAAGCATCATTTCAAATGTTGTGTGGCTTATAAGTGGCAGAGATGGGATTCAAACCCAAGTCTGCTGCTGCTGCTGCTGCTAAGTTACTTCAGTCGTGTCTGACTCTGTGCAACCCCATAGATGGCAGCCCACTCGCTCCTCTGTCCCTGGGATTCTCCAGGCAAGAACACTGGAGTGGGTTGCCATTTCCTTCTCCAATACTTGAAAGTGAAATGTGAAAGTGAAGTTGCTCACTCATGTCTGACTCTTAGCGACCCCATGGACTGCAGCCTACCAGGCTCCTCCATCCATGGGATTTTCCAGACAAGAGTACAGGAGTGGGTTGCCATTGCCTTCTCCAAAACTCAAGTCTAACTGACTTTAAAGCCTGTGGCTTTAAAAAGACTTTAAAAGGCTGAGATGCTGCATTCTGGTCACACACAGGGTGAAGCAAGGCACAGAATGAGGAGCTCAGGCAAACTCTCCAATCTCAAATCTTTCTTTCAGTCACCTACTCAGTTATTAAGTCTGAAGAAATCAATTGATTCAGTTTTCATTTTTAAAGTTTTTTCTCATTGTCTGGAAGAATAAATAGCTTCCTTGGAGATAACTGTCCCTCTAGAAGTTGATTTTTTTTAAATTTTTTTATTAAAAGATAATTGCTTTATAATATGTGCTGGTTTCTGCCATAAATCAACATGAATCAGCCACAGGTATACATGGGTCCCCTCCGTCTTGAACTACTCTCCCACCCAATCCCACCCCTCTAAAGTTGTCACAGAACACTGGATCGAGCTCCCTGTGTTACACAGCAAATTCCCACTTGTCATCTACTTTATATATGGCAATGTATATGTTTCCACGTTACTGTCTCAATTTGTCCCACCTTCTTCCTCCCACACTGGGTCCACAAGTCTGTTCTCTGTGTCTGCATCTCCATTGCTGCCCTGCAAATAGATTCATCAGTACCATATTTCTAGATTCCATACACATGTAAACTGTGGTACATATATACAGTGGAAGTTGATTTTAATGGGAAAAAAGGAATAAGAAGGGAAGGAAGGAGGGCAGGAGAAAGGAGGAGAGAGACAAAGAGAACAATGGGAAAACAGGGATAGAATTTTGTGAAGAAGAAAGAGGATAAGTTTTAGACAAGAAGTTTTGCCTGAGCAGCCTGATGGGCCCTCCAGGGAACCCTGCGTCTAGGCCAGCAGGAGGAACAAAAGGTTCGTAAGATTCAGAAAGGGGACAGCTCCAGGACATTCTTTGCCTCCCCACTTTGCCTTAGGACCCTGCCTCCAAAACCAGTCATTCTCTGAACTCTGATTTTCATCTCTAATCAATTTGTATTGAGCTATTAATGTAATTTGATTTAGATACAATAAAATCCATCCATATTCATGTACAGTTGGATGAGTTTTGACAAGTACGTATTCCCATGTAACCAACTCCTCAGTGAAAGCATAGCGTAATTTCATCAGCCCAGAAAGTTCACTCATGCCATTGGCAGTCCATTCCAAACCCCCTGTATACTCAACCGATCTAATTTCTATCACTCCTGATTAATTTTGTCAGGTCTGCTTTTAACCAGTCCCTGGGTGGATTGGTGACTGTGACATCGCATGACATAACTTTGCCAAGCTTCTTAGCTGCCCATTTTGTTGTACTCTGTGATGACCCAGAGGGGTGGGATGGGGGTAGGTAGGAGGGAGGTTCCATAGAGAGAGGATATATGTATACATACAGCAGATTCACTTCTCCTTACAGCAGAAACTAACACAACATTATAAAGCGATTACTCTCCAATTTTTACAAAGGCATAGCCATCAGAATTAATGGCACCTTTTCTGCAATTGATGCCAGTCACTTCTCACAAGCAGCCACAGTACCTTTTATCCTACAGGTGATGATTTCTTACAGGCTGAACCTGGCTCTGCAACCCTATCTTCTGGGAATATAGCTGAACAGGTTAAAGAGGGCTCCCCTTGGTTTCCATGAATGACTGTCATAGTTGCCCACATAAAAACTCTCGTGTGTTTGAAATTCTGTTGGATGCTGAGTGCTCAGGTTGTTTACCTGTCTTGCAAGATCTTTAGGGAGAACATTTGCAAGTATCTGTTCTCATGCTATTTGAGATTTCAGAAAGTTGTTCTCTTCAATGATCCACTGTCTTGGAGTATTATTCACAGAATTAGAGGCTTTAACTACCTTTGTGATTATTATACAAAAAACACCTTCTATTAAAAAGAAAAGCAATGTGTCCTTTTGTGAGATAATTAATAGGCAGATGGGTGTGTTTACCCACTGAGCCATAATATTAGAGATATTAGGTATTCCTTCCATAAGACCCTCTACTTAAAAATGCTTATGATTCACATACGTGATCTTCGTAGCTTTGAGTCAAAAAAGAAAAATCTTTCAATGGTATAGAGAAGTCAGAATTTCAACTTTGTGAAGATAATTTTCAGAATAAAGATAGATTTCTATTTTCAAAAAATGCTTATGATACATGCATGCCCTCTCTAATATTTTCCTTATGGTAAGTAAACAAGATCTCCACATGTATTGAGACAAAGAAGGGAACAATTGTTCAGAATTCACTAGATTGTATTCCTTCTGTTCAGCATCCAAACTTACTACCTCTAGCATAGAATAGAAATGCAAAGTAAATATATATATAAAGTTTTATTCCCCTCTTTATTCCATTATAAATGCTCATAACATAAAACTTTACCTGCTCTGGGAAGTAGTTCTTCCTTATATCATTTTTCTATCTACAAAAATAAGAATAGTTCCTTTCTACTAATCCTTAAAGCTGTAATTATTTTTATTTATTTATTTTCCTTTCCCCCCCAACATATCATAGATAGATAGAAAGGTAGAAAATGAAATCTTACTAGGGATGACTAGAGAATCTTTTTAGGGAAGATATATTGGTTTGTTAAAGCTGACATAACCAACTACCACAGACTATGTGGCTTAAACAGGAGAAATGTATTTTTTTCATAGCTGTTGGGGCTAGTCCAAGATCAAGGTGTTGGCAGGTTTGGTTTCTCCTGGGGCCTCTTTGGCTTACAGATGACTGCCTTCACACTGTGTCCTCACATGCTCTTTCCTCCAGCCACCCATATCCATGAAGTCTCTTTCTGTGTCTTAACATTCCCTTTCTATAAAAATGACAAAATCAATCAGATTGGGGTAGGGCCCTCCCTAACTGCCTTATTTTAATTTGATTCCCTCTTTAGAGCTCCTGTCTCCAAACACAGCCATATTCTTAGGTATGAGCGATTAGGGCTTCAACATATAAATTGGGGGAGCACTATGCAGGCCATGACAAAAGGTCTAATACTTTGGTTCATTTCAGTTCAGTTCAGTCGCTCAGTCCTGTCCAACTCTTTGCGACCCCATGAACCGCAGCACAACAGGCTTCCCTGTCCATCACCAACTCCCGGAGTCTACCCAAACCCAGGTCCATTGAGTCAGTGATGCCATCCAACCATCTTATCCTGTGTTGTCCCCTTCTCCTCCTGCCCTCAATCTTTCCCAGCATCAGGGTCTTTTCAAATGATTCAGCTCTTTGCATCAGGTGGCCAAAGGATTGGAGTTTCAGCTTCAACATCAGTCCTTCCAATGAACACCCAGGACCAATCTCCTTTAGGATGGACTGATTGAATCTTCTTGCAGTCCAAGGGACTCTCAAGAGTCTTCTCACATGTGTACACCCGTGACAGATTCATGTTGATGTATGGCAAAACCAATACAATATTGTAAAGAAATTAGCCTCCAATTAAAATAAATAAATTTACATTAAAAAAAATAAAAGCCACAGGAAGCTAATTTCAGAACAACAACAACAAAAAGAGTCTTCTCCAACACCACAGTTCAAAAGCATCAATTCTTTGGTGCTCAGCTTTCTTTATAGTCCAACTCTCACATCCATACATGACCACAGGAAAAACCATAGACTTGACTAGACGCACCTTTGTTGACAAAGTATATGTCTCTGCTTTTTAATATGCTGTCTAGGTTGGTCATAATTTTCCTTCCAAGGAGCAAGCATCTTTTAATTTCATGGCTGCAGTCACCATCTGCAGTGATTTTGGAGCCCAGAAAAATTAAGTCAGCCACTGTTGCCACTGTTTCCCCATCTATTTCCCATGAAGTGATGGGACCAGATGCCACGATCTTAGTTTTCTGAATGTTGAGCTTTAAGCCAACTTTTTCACTCTCCTCTTCCACTGTCATCAAGAAGGTCTTTAGTTCTTCACTTTCTGCCATAAGGGTGGTGTCATCTGCATATCTGAGGTTATTGATATTTCCCCTGGCAATTTGATTCCAGTATGTGCTTCTTCCAGCCCAGCACTTCTCATGATGTAACCTGCATAGAAGTTAAATAAGCAGGGTGACAATATACAGCCTTGATGTACTCCTTTTCCTATTTGGAACCAGTCTGTTGTTCCATGTCCAGTTCTAACTGTTGCTTCCTGACCTGCATATAGATTTCTCAAGAGCAGGTCAGATAGTCTGGTATTCCCATCTCTTGAAGAATTTTCCACAGTTTATTGTGATCCACACAGTCAAAGGCTTTGGCATAGTCAATAAAGCAGAAATAGATGTTTTTCTGGAACTCTCTTGCTTTTTGATGATCCAGCAGATGTTGGCAATCTGATCTCTGGTTCCTCTTCCTTTTCTAAAACCAGCTTGAACATCTGGAAGTTCACGGTTCATGTATTGCTGAAGCCTGGCTTGGAGAATTTTAAGTATGACTTTACTAGTGTGTGAGATGAGTGCAATTGTGCGGTAGTTTGAGCATTCTTTGGCATTGCCTTTCTTTGGGATTGGAATGAAAACTGACCTTTTCCAGTCCTGTGGCCACTGCTGAATTTTCCAAATTTGCTGGCATATTGAGTGCAACACTTTCACAGCATCATCTTCCAGGATTTGAAATAGCTCAACTGGAATTCCTCACTTCCACTAGCTTTGTTCATAGTGAAGCTTCCTAAGGCCCACTTGACTTCACATTCCAGGATGTCTGGCTCTAGGTGAGTGATCACACCATCATGATTATCTAGATTGTGAAGATCTATTTTGTACAGTTTTTCTGTGTATTCTTGCCACCTCTTTTTAATATCTTCTGCTTCTGTTAGGTCCATACCATTTCTGTCCTTTATTGAGCCCATCGTTGCATGAAATGTTCCCTTCGTATCTCTAATTTTCTTTAAGAGATTTCTAGTCTTTCCCATTCTATTGTTTTCCTCTATTTCTTTGCATTGGTCACTGAGGAAGGCTTTCTTATCTCTCCTTCCTACTCTTTAGAACTCTGCATTCAAATGGGTATATCTTTCCTATTCTCCTTTGCTTTTCACTTCCCTTCTTTCACAGCTATTTGTAAGGCCTCCCCAGACAGCCATTTTGCTTTTTTGCATTTCTTTTTCTTGGGGATGGTCTTGATTCCTGTCTCCTGTACAAGGTCACAAACCTCCATCCATAGTTCATCAGGCACTCTTTCTATCAGATCTAGTCCCTTAAATCTATTTTTTACTTCCACTATATAGTCATAAGGGATGACATATTCTGACAGAATGAGGTCCACTGGAGAAGGGAATGGCACTGGAGAAGAATACTTCAGTATTCTTGCCTTGAGAACCCCATGAACAGTATGAAAAAGCAAAAGATAGAACACTGAAAGATGAACTCCCCAGGTTGGTGGGTGCCCAATATGCTACTGAAGATCAGTGGAGAAATAACTCCAGAAAGAATGAAGGGATGGAGCCAAAGCAAAAGCAACACCCAGTTGTGGATTGGACTGGTGAGAGAAGCAAGGTCCAATGCTGTAAAGCTCAATATTGCATAGGAACCTGGAATGTCAGGTCCATGAATCGAGGCAAATTGGAAGTGGTCAAACAGGAAATGGAAAGAGTGAACGTCGACATTCTAGGAATCAGCGACCTAAGATGGACTTGAATGGGTGAATTTAACTCAGATGACCATTATATCTAGTACTGTGGGCAGGAATCCCTTAGAAGAACTGGAGTAGCCATAATAGTCAACAAAAGAGTCTGAAATGCAGTACTTGGATGCAATCTCAAAAACGACAGAATGATCTCCATTCATTTCCAAGGCAAACCATTCAATATCAAGGTAATCCAAGTCTATGCCCTGACCAGTAACGCTGGAGAAGCTGAAGTTGAACAGTTCTATGAAGACCTACAAGACCTTCTAGAACTAACACTCCCAAAAAGATATCCTTTTCATTATAGGGGACTAGAATGCAAAAGTAGGAAGTCAAGAAATACCTGGAGTAACAGGCAAATTTGGCCTTGAAGTTCAGAATGAAGCAGGGCAAAGGCTAATAGAGTTCTGCCAAGAGAACGCACTGGTCATAGCAAACACCCTCTTCCAACAACACAAGAGAAGACTCTTCATATGGACATCATGAGATGGTTGACACCAAAATCAGATTGATTATATTCTTTGCAGCCAAAGATGGAGAAGCTCTATACAGTCAGCAAAAATAAGACTGGGAGCTGACTGCGGTTCTGATCATGAACTTCTTATTTCCAAATTCAGACTGAAATGGAAGAAAGTGGAGAAAACCACTATACTATTCAGGTATGATCTAAATCAAATCCCTTATGACTATACAGTGGAAGTGAGAAATACTTTGGTTAGAGAAGATAATTTATAGTAATAGTTATAATAGAAAGAAATGGATTACAGATAATTTTCTCAGGGATAATTCAGAGGATTTAAGGATTGATTTGATGTGGAAGGTGAGACATAGGAAGAATGAGAAAGACCAAGTTTTCTACCTTTGCCAGCTGGATGGATAACAATACATTTGATTAAAATAAAAAAAGGTACAGGATAAAATGCAGACTTGGGGATAAATTAGGACAATCACTTATAGTACATTCAACAAATATTTGGCATGCTTTTACTATATACCTACCACTTTTAGACAAAGTCTCTAATTTCACTGAGTTTACATTCAACAATGTGCTAATTTGTAATCTTTGAGGTATCTATTAGATATTGAAAAGATGATATATAGAAAAGTGAAGAATTCGGGTGAGCAGTTGAATGTATAAATCAAGAACTCAGGGGTTGGGTTGACACTGCAGTTATGAATGTAGAAGTCACAGTATATACTTTATTAAAATCATGAACCTCAGTGCTTTCACCTCAGAAGGAAGAGGTCTCTGAATCAAGCATACGTATTTGGGTTATAAAGAGAGGAAGGACCAATGGGGAGATGGGGAGGTGGGGAATGAACCAATGAAGTAGGGGAAAAACAAATAATGACCAGTTTTGATTACGTCCAGCCTAAATCACCTGAGAATTTTCATATATATGTACCTCAAATAAGCATTATAGAATCATATTTTCCCAGGCAACAATATTGGAGTGGGTTGCCATTTCCTTCTCCATGGGATCTTCCCCACCCCGGGATTGTACCTGCATCTCCTGCATTGGCAGGCACATTCTTTACCACTGAGCAACCAGGGAAGCCCACAGTAACTCTAGCTGCTCTAAATGTAGACGTTCTAAGGAAAGATTTAAGTGCATTATCTACACCAACCTGTAATCAACAGGAAGCTACCCAAGCCCTCAAGGAATCTGTTCTCTTGTGCTGACATTACTCTGCCTCTGACCATCTTGTTTCAAATACTGATTTGCCAGCATAGACTGTGAAAGGTAAACTGAAGCTGCCGATTCTCATCGGCACCAACTTCAAACAACTCAACGATGCCGACATGTTTTCACACTGACGTTGGCTTGCCCATCTCAGCATCCCTTGGTTCCCATTATTTTCACTGAGTCCCCAGGCTGCAATAAGAATTTCTCATTCTTTCATGTTTAAAGCCTTTAATTACTCCCCCAGACATCCCTTCCTAGTTTGGCAGTGCAAAAACAGACTTCAGGGAAAGATTTTCTAGAATTAAACAAACGGATGACATCAGTGTTTTCCTGTTCTTTTAAGAACTAGGGCAGAATTCTGTCTTTGTCATGTTAGTCCACGGGAGATCGGGCCAGAGAAGTGGTTGATGATTATTCTTTGAAGAGAATGTTAAGTGGCCCTTCATCATCAGTCACAGCTGATAATAATAATTCAGAGGAAAACAAAAATGAAATCTTTTTGGCTTCTACGATAAGACCTTCATTTCCTTTCTTTCAGACATTGTCCTCATTTGCCATGACCACATCCACGCTGCTACTGAAGAGCAGCTTAATGCGTCCTTGTCGGTTTTCTCCCCAGTCTCTCCAGTTCCCAAAGTCATTATTCCCATTTGGTTTTAAAATATGATCCACCTTTTGATTCGTAATCATCCCTTTCAAATATGTCTGAAATTTCGCTTTTCTCAACACACACTAAAATGATTTTCTTGAAAAAATACATGACTATAATTTTGGCTTCCTTTTTATTTCTTTTTAATAATAAGGCTATTACTCATTCTCCAGTTCCTAACACAGCCAAAATTGGAGGGGGACTCAGACTGTTGAACCCTATTATAAATGAGTGGCACATTATAAATTAAATACAGACAGAGTCAACATGAACTTGGTCGGACAGATGAGGGAGAAAAGCCAAATGCTAGTTAATTTCCTTTCTCAATCATTTCCTCTCAAGTCTTTGTATCTCCCTTCCTCTTTTTTTCTCTCAAGCTTCTCACCTCAACTTAGACACAGAGCAAAGACAAACCACAGCCCTCACCCATGGTATAGACAGATTCTAGTGCACGAGGCACAGAACAGCTGTATCTTTCTCATGGGAGTGAGATGGAGCCAGAAAGAAGTAAAGCTGGGGGCAAATGAGTGAGGTGTTGGGGGCCATCAGGGATGGAGACACTTAGGAGATCATGTCATCCAAGAGAGGCAGGCTCTGACATCTTCAGAGCCAAGAATGTGACATAAATGAGCAAAGTCAAATGAAAATGAGTATGACAGCCAACCACATACCCTAGATAGACAAATCTGGCACTATTCATCTCTAGCCAAATATTGTCATTCAGAACTATGGGTCAATATTGCCAGAGTTCCTGATTATTAGTATTGTTTTTGCTGCTGCTGCTGAGTCACTTCAGTCGTGTCTGACTCTGTGCAACCCCATAGACGGCAGCCCACCAGGCTTCCCCATCCCTGGGATTCTCCAGGCAAGAACACTGGAGTGGGTTGCCATTTCCTTCGCCAGTGCATGAAAGTGAAAAGTGAAAGTGAAGTCGCTCAGTCATGTCTGACCCTCAGCAACCTCATGGACTGCAGCCTTCCAGGCTCCTCCATCCATGGGATTTTCCAGGCAAGAGTACTGGAGTGGGGTGCCATTGCCTTCTCCGATTGTTTTTGAGAGAATCAGAAATAAGACTTTTTGAATGTATGTAAAATAACCTGAGTTTATAAGTCAACTCATTGGAAAAGACTCTGATGCTGGGAAGGATTGGGGGCAGGAGAAGAAGGGGACGACAGAGGATGAGATAGCTGGATGGCATCACTGACTCGATGGACGTGAGTCTAGGTGAACTCTGGGAGTTGGTGATGGACAGGGAGGCCTGGTGTGCTGCAATTCATGGGGTCGTGAAGAGTCAGACACGACTGAGCGACTGAACTGAACTGAACTGGTAAGTCAACTATATTTTCCTTGACACCATTGTATTCAGGAGCCACCAAGTTGAAATCTCTTGTTTAACAACAATAATTGGTATTCCAAGTGTTTACCAAATCACATTGTGATTAGCAAGCAGAACCCAGACAGTATATAAATACATACTTCTTAACTATTCTCCAACTGTTGTGCATATGAGTTTCCCAATTTATCAAATTTTGAAAGAGAAAATACTGGAAACAAAGGTAATAAGTTATTTAATAAAGAGATAATTGAAAGAAGAATATTAACTTCCTCTGCCCATACACCATTCCAACACAATTTTAGGCTTTTTCATTCTTCATCTTTTTAGGGAAAAAAATAGGATTGAGAAAGAGACAGAGACAGAAATACTCCTGAAGAGAGAATTAATCTGTTTTGGAACCTTGTCATGTGTCAAACAACTTCCTTAGGACCTTAAGTGTATTATATTTTCTTAACCTTATTTTTTAAATTGGAGAGTAAATTAGGTAAATAGTAAGTGAACTGAGACCCTCAAAGCATAATTAATATAAAGATTTTTTCATGAAAAAGTAAAAAGAATTAAATAGCTAAGAAAACTGTGTATGAATTTAGCTCCTTAAACACATTATCAGATCAGTATTGGGATCGGGGACAACTCTACTTTGCCCAAGATTATCCAAAAATTACCGCTATTAGTAAGGGTAAGATTCCTAATGCCTGACCTTTCACCTCAACATAAAGAATTGAAGACATTAGACACATGAGACTGAGATATTTTTAATGAACATTTGAATGTTACTCTGCTAGGAGCAGGACAAGAGACTGAATGCATATATCTCACTAAAGGGTAAATTTGCTGTGTCAATGTGAGTGCAATGAGGGGAAAGTGGATTGTCTTACCCACCCAGAAGTAGTTCATCTCTTTTACTCCTTTCCTTCATTCACTCAATGTGTATTTATTCTATTTAGCTCAGTGCCAAGCATAGAGAGATTTGACAATGAACAAGCCACAGGAGACCCTCAAGGAGTTTGTATTCCAGCAAGAGGAGACAGACAATAAACAAGGAAAAAAAAAAAAAAAAGGTGATTTCAAATAATGCTGAATACCGAGAAGAATTCTTAAAAACAGTGTATACAGAGAGTGATGAGTGCAATAATGGAGGGGAACTATTTTTAGATATTTATATCAGAAAGAGTATAACCCAGAAGTAAAGATATGAGAAAAGAGTGATAAAGAATTGCAAGTACAAAGACTGTGAGGTCAGAATGCCCTTGAAAAAATGAAGGGGCTGAAAAGGGATCTGTGGGGCTGGAGGATACTGAGCAAGAGTCAGAGATGTCACTGGAGGAATGTTTTCCACCACAGGGAAATTTACTTTGTTTTAAATAGCACAGAGAGTCACTGGAGTGTTGTAAGTAGGGAAATGACCTGTCCCTCTGGGAAGACTGAAAGGCTTCCAGAGCCTCCATAGAACAGGAAACCATCACTTCTCTGATGCCCGGAACAAAAGAGAAACTCCAAAAGAAATAGAGGTTTCTAAGCTTTACATACATGTAACACAGAAGCCAGCAAAGAGTCTGACTCTGGCAGCTTCGTGCCAAGAAAGGGATTTGGCCGACCGAGTCAGCGCAGGCCAGAGCTGGAAGAAGGCCAAATCTTGTAAAATACCACACACAGCCCACTCAACAACCAATCTGCTTCACCAGAACATGGACTTAAAGACAATGAATACAACCAGTTCTTAGCTGAACAGACAGCCTTGTCCAAAGACAATGAGTCCCCCTGTGTGAGATCCGTGGGAATGCACAGCCCTGATTAGCCTGTTCATCTTACCTGTCCAAACTTAGTTGGCTTTAAAAAATAAATATAACTTCTTTGGTGTTTGCATACATTGCTGGCAGGAGTATAAATTGGGATAGTCTGTTCATTAGGATCATGAATAATAAAAATGTGCCTTCATTTTGACCCAACGCTTTTACTTCTATGAATTTATCTCGAGGAAATGATCAGAGATGCTGTGACGAGATAAACAGTTTAAATGTCCAACAATAGCACATGGGTTATGTCCGTTAGAGCACTTTTATATCCATTCAGTATCATGTTCTGGGAAAATACTTCAAGATAGAAAAAAGTTCTGTAACATAGTTTTAAGTAAAAACAGAAGCTACAGAATACTATGTATAACAAGCCTGATTTTTAAAGTATGTACATTTATATGTACATATTTTATTTACTCTATTTTAATATATTAAAGTGTTAGCAGCAGCTCTCTATCAATGGTGAGCTAGACTGTCAACTTTTCTTTCTTACTGAGTCTCTATCTTATGAAATTTTTATAATGAACATGAGTTTGAGCAAATTCCCGGAGATGGTGACGGACAGGGAAGCCTGGCATGCTGCAGTCCATGGGGTTGCAGAGAGCTGGATATGACTTAGTAACTGAACAACAAGAACACAGTGAACATAATTCAGTTTTGTAATTTAAAACAAAATGCACTAAAATCTCCCTTAAAAGCTTTATGTCCAAAATGCTTACTTGTGGCATCTTAGGGCTGGTCTTCTGGCCTTCTGGAAGGCCATGCTAGTCAAGAAAAGTCTAGGGGATCCAGAGTGTAATCTAGGTCCCTCCAATGGCCATTTGTCACAAATACAAATGTTTCCATGGTCCCTGTAACTAAGGCAAAATAAGAGAACAAAAATGGGCTGTTAGTCATCCCTATTTTGTAATTCCAAATATTCTGTATACATTCATATTATTTTTTTAATTTTTTGGACTGAAGTTTTAAGAAGTTTGGTCTGTTTAGCTGTGGCATTCTCCTCTTTCCTCTAGAATGTATGCTCCACAAAGCAGAGAAAAGTCTATTTTGTTCATGCTTTATCCTCAGTGCCTGAACAGTGCCCACAAATAAACTAAGTAAGTATTTGCTGAATAAATTAATGAGGATTAGATGAATTCAAACTTTAATAATAGAAATGCAGAGAGAATGTGCATGGCACATTCAGGTCAGTGTTCAGTAAAAATGAAAATACCGTGTTCAGGAGAAATGAATTAAACTTTTTGCAAGGGTATGCTATCTTACAGACTGGAAAATTCCTTTTTGCTCCAGCAGTATTTTAGGAGCTACTAATTTCTCATATGAATGGCTTTTGACTGTGGTTTCTTTTCCACAACAAGCAAGAAGATTAAGGCCTATGGGGGAAAAAAATTGATATCCACAGACTAGTATTACTGCCAACTTTATACATGAAAGCATAGAATGAAAGGTTGGGGGAATCTCACAGAGAAGAAAGAAAAGTAAAATAAATGAGATTATGCAAATTGAAAACATTCTATAATTATTTCTTCTATACTATTCAAATTCAAAACTTATAAATGCAAGGAGCAGGCCACAAAGCCCCATGCTATTTTATAGGATCTAATAAGTATCAAGGATCTTGAAAATGTTCATATCTCTTGATGCAGTGATTCCATTTCAAGGATACAAACTAACACAGACAAAGATTTGTGTACAAACATGGTTGAACCACAGACATGAAGGAGAAATTCCATTTTATACATGAATCACCAGCAGCTAGATCTGAAAAGAACCTTTGCTGTATTAGTCAGAGTTCTCCAGAGAAACAATCAAAAGGATGTATGGAAGGGGGGTGTGTGTGAGAGAGAGAGACAGAGAGAGATTAATTTGAGGGAATTAGCTCATGCAATTGTGGAGGCTAGAATGTCCAAAATCTACAGGGTAGGCTGGAAGGTTGGAGACACAGGAAAGGTTGGATGCTACAGTTTGAGTTCAAAGGCGGACTATACTCAGAATTCTCCCTTCTTCAGGGGACTTCAATCCTTTTCTATTAAAGGCCTTCAACTAGTAGATGAGGTCTTCCCTGGTGGCTCAGATGGTAAAGAATCTGCCTGCAATTCAGGAGACCTGGGTTCAATCCTTGAGTTGGGAAGATCCCCTGGAGGAGGGCATGGCAACTCACTCCAGTATGCTTGCCTGGAGAATCCCCATGGACAGAGAAGCCTGGCAGGCTACTGTCCATGGGGTCACAAAGAGTCAGACACGACTAAGCACAGCACTAGTAGATGAGGCCCACTCACATTATGGAGCATAATCTATTCAGTCTACTGATTTGAATGAACAAATCAGTCAGATTGAGACATGAACTTCTCAATTGTGTTGACAAATTGACCCAAATTGAAATCTTTCCTAAGTGTTGACATCAATCTTTTCCTCATGTCTGCAAACTGTCCTTTAGAGTCATATCTAGAGCTAGAAAGTATCAGACAATAACTTTTATTCTTTTATTTTAATTTTAAGTATAGCATGCCTTGTTCCAAAAGTATATAACTCATATTTCAAAGGTATACATGATCTTATTCACTTGGCATCCCAGAAGATCTTAGCCTCATGCTTTCCACATCACAGGCATTCAATACCTGCTTGCTCAGTTAAACTGAGACTCATTTTAAATGAGCTCAGTCAGAAAGTTGTCATGTCATATCACTTAACTTTTCTGGGTTTCATTTTCCCTTTCTATAAATGACAGGATTTACTATTAATCTTTAATTTCACTCCAGTATTCTTGCCTAGAGAATCCCATGGACAGAGGAGCCTGGCAGGCTACAGTCTATAGGGCCACAAAGTGTTGGACACAACTAAAGCCAAATAGCACAGCAGAGCACAGCATCATGTAAGTAGTAGCTACAGTAAGTATGTAGGAGCTCAGAGGAAAAAACGGCAAGGAAGGCTTTTCATGAAGGAGGTGAGGTCTGAAGGAGGAGTAAGAGGCACATAGTCAGAGACAAATGTGGGATATGGCAATGAAATAAAACAGTGTGTGAAATGAAAGAGGTGGAAATGCACCAGGTCTTTTGACAGACAGTGGGTTGTACAGAAAGTTGTTGAGAGAGGCTATGGGAGATGTGGCTGGAGAAGCACATGAATAACTTGAAGGCAATATAAATGGCTTGCACTTTAACGTGATTGGATGTTATTGATAATTCTTGGATTCGGAAGGACCTTGATTAAAACAGTATTTTGTGGCAGGGGGGAAAACCTATTCTGGCTCTATTAATTTATCCTCTTTAAATGTATAAAGGATATATAATTGTATATATAAATTAATGTATCCTTTTAAAATTAAACAATTTGATCATTTTCTTATGTGTCCCATTCCCTTAACTGTTTTTGTAATCACAGACAAATTTAATTCCTTATATAAATTATATAATATTAAGCTGCAAATCCAAACACTACCAAAAAATAATTTAGAAGTAATTTTGTCATAAAAATCATTTCAATGCAGTTGTCACAACTAATATCTTTTATTACATTTATACACTATTACTTGTCAGAGGAAAAATTTAAACAGGAAAATGTGGGCTGCAGAGAATCCCATTAAAATGAACTATAAATCTAGGACGAAGGGAAGTTTTCAAAATTAAGAAAGAAGACACACAGGCTGTACCCAGATGTCACAATAAGTCTTCCTGGAAGGAAGTTAGGATTGGTCAAAGTGTTAATCATTCAGTCATGTCTGATTCTTTGCTACCCCATGGACTATAGCCCACTAGGTTCCTCTGTCCCTGAGATTATCCAGGCAAGAATACTGGAGTAGGTTGCCATTTCCTCCCCCAAGGGATCTTCCCAACCCAGGGATCGAACCCAGATCTCCTGCATTTCAGGCAGATTCTTTACCAGATTCTAAGCCACCAAAGGAAGACTTACCTTGCAACTTATCTCAAACAGTAAAGAACTAACTGTTTCAACGTATCTAATTGTGTGCCTGGTATCTGGAAAAGACAGGGTTGTGAGGAAAGCAGGAGTTGCTTTGGCAGCTGAGCCCTGTCTCTGTTATCTAGCTTCCTGACTGAGCCAATATCTTCATCTATAGTTTCTTCATCCATAGAAACTTCCCGGGTGACCCAGTGGTAAAGAATCTGCCTGCTGATGGACATGGGTTCAATCCCTGTTTTGCGAAGATCTCACATGCTGCATAGCACCTAAGCCTGTACACCACAGCTGCTGAGCCTGTGCTCTAGAGCCCATACTCCGCAACAAGAGAAGCTATTGCAATGAGAAGTCAGCATACCACAAGAAGAAAGTAGCACCGCTTGTCACAAACAGAGAAAGCCTGCATGCAGCCACTAGGACCCAGCACAGCCAAAAATAAATAAGTAAGTAAAAATTTAAAAATAATATGCCTGGCACATTACCCCACACACAATAGGCCTCCTTAAGGAGACAGTTCATCCTCCCACCACTGTCCATACTCTGGCCACCACCTTGAGTGCTCAGTTGCTCAGTTGTGTCTGACTCTTTTGCGACCCCATATACTGTAGCCTGCAAAGCTCCTGTGTCCATGGGGTTCTCCAGGCATGAACACTGGAGTGGGTTGTGATGCCCGCCTCCAGGGGTTCTCCCCAACCCAGGGATAGAATCCCCCTTCTCCTGTGTCTCCTGCTGCTGCTAAATCACTTTAGTCGTGTCCGACCCTGTGCGACCCCATAGACAGCAGCCCACCAGGTTCCTCCGTCCCTGGGATTCTCCAGGCAAGAACACTGGAGTGGGTGTTCTTGGCAGATTTTTGGCACTAAGCCACCTGGGAAGTTCCTGCCTTCACAAGTCTTTAGTTGTAAAGTTATAGACAATACCACCAACCTCACAGTGCTGCAAAGAAGAGGGAGGGAAATATACCATGCTAAGTAATGCCCATGAGATTCCCACTGGAGCAAGTCATTTCACACATCATACAATAAAAGCTGTTAGACAAAGTTATTCCAGTTTCAATGTACAGTTTTGCCCATTAAAAGAACATAGCCTACATTTTCGTGTCTGGTTAGAATCAGATGTATCTACCTTTTACTTCACACATTTCTAAAATGAGCAGAACACCAGAATTAGATGGTTCCTAATAGAGTTCTCATGCACAAAAGAGTTCAGAAAATAATTCACCTTTTGGTAAGTAAAATGCAGTAATAATGTATGTTTAGTGAATGTTTCCTATCTAAGAGGCACTCTTCAAAAGGACTTAACATGTATTGACTCATTTAGATTCCTAACAAGTTAGTGAAGAACCTTTACCTTTATTATTGCCATTTTATGGGTAGTAAAGATTACAATTTATGAAACATTTTTGAGGTTACCCTATTTGTTGGTAGCAGAGCTGGGATTAAAAGACATATAATTCAATGCACTTCTTGGGACATGAAGCAAAAAGGAAATAATATCTAAAATTGTGGTCTACATTCTAGCTTTTTTTAAATTGAAAGCAAATAAAGATTTAGGCTTTTTTGTCTAAAACGTTTATAATTTCAAAAGAACAAATTCTGTATCATGCAGTGAGAAAATTTAAAAAACCTAATGTATTAATTGGAATGAAAACTGACCTTTTCCAGTCCTGTGGCCACTGCTGAGTTTTCCAAATTTGCTGGCATATTGAGTGCAACACTTTCACAGCATCATCTTTCAGGATTTGAAATAGCTCCACTGGAATTCCATCATCTCCACTAGCTTTGTTCGTAGTGATGCTTTCTAAGGCCCACTTGACTTCACATTCCAGGATGTCTGGCTCTAGGTGAGTGATCATACCATCGTGATTATCTTGGTCGTGAAGATCTTTTCGTACAGTTCTTCTGTGTATTCTTGCCACCTCTTCTTAATATCTTCTGCTCTGTTAGGTCCATAACATTCCTTTCCTTTATCAAGCCCATCCTTGCATGAAATGTTCCCTTGGTATCTCTGATTTTCTTGAAGAGATCCCTAGTCTTTCCCATTCTGTTGTTTTCCTCTATTTCTTTGCATTGATCCCTGAGGAAGGCTTTCTTATCTCTCCTTGCTATTCTTTGGAACTCTGCATTCAGATGCTTATATCTTTCCTTTTCTCCTTTGCTTTTTGCTTCTCTTCTTTTTACAGCTATTTAATCACTGCAGATGGTGACTGCAGCCATGAAATTAAAAGATGCTTACTCCTTGGAAGAAAAGTTACGACCAACCTAGACAGCATATTGAAAAGCAGAGACATTACTTTGCCAACAAAGGTCCGTCTAGTCAAGGCTATGGTTTTTCCAGTGGTCATGTATGGATGTGAGAGTTGGACTGTGAAGAAAGCTGAGCACCAAAGAATTGATGCTTTTGAACTGTGGTGTTGGAGAAGACTCCTGAGAGTCCCTTGGACTGCAAGGAGATTCAACCAGTCCATTCTAAAGGAGATCAGCCCTGGGTATTCTTTGGAAGCACTGATGGTAACGCTGAAACTTCAGTACTTTGGCCACCTCATGGGAAGAGTTGACTGACTGCAAAAGACCCTGATGCTGGGAGGGATTGGGGGCAGGAGGAGAAGGGGATGGCAGAGGATGAGATGGCTGGATGGGATCATTGACTCGGTGGACGTGAGTCTGAGTGAACTCCAGGAGTTGGTGATGGACAGGGAGGCCTTGCGTGCTGCGATTCATGGGGTCGCAAAGAGTCAGACACGACTGAGCAACTGAACTGAACTGAACTGAATGTATTAATTGACCTGTTTGATTTTGTTTTTAATTAAGTATTATTTAAAAATTACTTTATAAAGAATCTCTGTAATATAGAGATAAATAATTCATAGAAGAGGGCTTCCCTGATGGCTCAGTGGTAAAGAATCTGCCCACCAAAGCAGGAGACACATGTTTGATCCTTGGGTTGGGAATATCCCCTACAGGAGGACCTAGCAATCCACTCCAGTATTTTTGCCTGGAGAATCCCAAAGACAGAGGATCCTGGCAGGCTACAGTCACAGAGTCGAAAAGAATTGGACATAACTGAAATAACTGAGCATACAGAGCAGTCCCCAGATTTTCCAAGACTGCTGATTATAGGACTTTGGCCCTTGTGAAAATTTTAAGCATCTCTAGTATGTAAATAGAGATGAATTTTATGGTTCTTAGGTATACTACAGCTTTATTATTTTTTAAACACACTTACTGTAATTTGTATACCATAAAATCCACCTGTTTTCAAGTGTACAGATCAATGCTTTTAAAATACATTTACAGAATTGTTCAATTATCACCAGGAGGGGTGAAATGTTGAATCTGTAAGAGATACCATTCTCCATAAAAGATAAGAACAGAAACCATAAACCAGTTTAGAAATATATTTGGAGATAATGAGGTTAAACAGAAGTGATCTACTTAAATATTAATATGAAAGTATTAATTCATAATTCTCACCTTAATATGGAATGGGAATATGGTTGCATTCCACGACTAACAGGGAGAACTAATGTTTTACTAATCCACAGAGAAGTAAACTAAGATGTCTTATCTAGAATATATTGCCAATTCCCTCTGTAAAGTTTTGTAATGACATCTAATGCTACTACCATTACTTTGAATGTTACTAATCTACTTGTTGACAAATCCATTATAATCTTTTAATATTTGATGACTAGAAAATCTGATCTGTGGCTCAGATCATGAACTCCTTATTGCCAAATTCAGACTGAAATTGAAGAAAGTAGGGAAAACCACTAGACCATTCAGGTATGACCTAAATCAAATCACTTATGATTATACAGTAGAACTGAGAGATAGATTTAAGGGACTAGATCTGATAGATAGAATGCCTGATGAACTATGGACAGAGGTTCGTGACACTGTACAGGAGACAGGGATCAAGACCATTCCCATGGAACAGAAATGCAAAAAAGCAAAATGGCTGTCTGGGGAGGCCTTACAAATAGCTGTGAAAAGAAGAGAAGGGAAAAGCAAAGGAGAATAGGAAAGATGTAAGCATCTGAATGCAGAGTTCCAAAGAATAGCAAGGAGAGATAAGAAAGCCTTCCTCAGCGATCAATGCAAAGAAATAGAGGGAAACAACAGAATGGGAAAGACTAGAGATCTCTTCAAGAAAATTAGAGATACCAAGGGAACATTCCATGCAAAGATGGGCTTGATAAAGGACAGAAATGGTATGGACCTAACAGAAGCAGAAGATATTAAGAAGAGGTGGCAAGAATACACAGAAGAACTGTACAAAATAGATCTTCACCACCAAGATAATCACGATGGTGTGATCACTCACCTAGAGCCAGACATCCTGGAATGTGAAGTCAAGTGGGCCTTAGAAAGCATCACTATGAACAAAGCTAGTGGAGATGATGGAATTCCCGTGGAGCTATTTCAAATCCTGAAAGATGATGCTGTGAAAGTGTTGCACTCAATATGCCAGCAAATTTGGAAAACTCAGCAGTGGCCACAGGACTGGAAAAGGTCAGTTTTCATTCCAATCCCAAAGAAAGGCAATGCCAAAGAATGCTCAAACTACTGCACAATTGCACTCATCTCACACGCTAGTAAAGTAATGCTCAAAATTCTCCAAGCCAGGTTTCAGCAATATGTGAACCGTGAACTTCCAGATGTTCAAATGGTTTTATAAAAGACAGAGGAACCAAAGATCAAATTGCCAACATCTGCTTGATCATGGAAAAAGCAAGAGAGTTTCAGAAAAAAACATCTATTTCTGCTTTATTGACTATGCCAAAGCCTTTGACTGTGTGGATCACAATAAACTGTGGGAAATTCTGAAAGAGATGGAAATACCAGACCACCTGACCTGCCTCTTGAGAAACCTATATGCAGGTCAGGAAGCAACAGTTAGAACTGGACATGGAACAGACTGGTTCCAAATAGGAAGAGGAGTACATCAAGGCTGTATATTGTCACCCTGCTTATTTAACTTCTATGCAGAGTACATCATGAGAAATGCTGGGCTGGAAGAAGCACAAGCGGGAATCAAGATTGCCAGGAGAAATATCAACAACCTCAGATATGCAGATGACACCACCCTTATGGCACAAAGTGAAGAGGAACTAAAAAGCCTCTTGATGAAAGTGAAAGAAGAGAGTGAAAGAGTTGGCTTAAAGCTCAACATTCAGAAAATGAAGATCATGGCATCTGGTCCCATCACTTCATGGGAAACAGATGGGGAAACAGTGGAAACAGTGTCCGACTTTATTTTTCTGGGCTCCCAAATCACTGCAGATGGTGACTGCAGCCAGGAAATTAAAAGACACTTACTCCTTGGAAGGAAAGTTATGACCAACCTAGACAGCATATTAAAAAGCAGAGACATTACTTTGTTAACAAAGGTCCATCTAGTCAAGGCTATTGTTTTCCCAGTGGTCATGTATGGATGTGAGAGTTGGACTGTGAAGAAAGCTGAGCGCCGAAGAATTGATGCTTTTGAACTGTGGTGTTCGAGAAGACTCTTGAGAGTCCTTTGGAATGCAAGGAGATCCAACCAGTCTATTCTAAAGGAGATCAAATCTGGGTGTTTATTGCAAGGACTGATGGTAAAGCTGAAACTCCAATACTTTGGCCACCTCATGCAAAGAGTTGACTCATTGGAAAAGACTGATGCTGGGAGGGATTGGGGGCAGGAAGAGAAAGGAACAAGAGTTTGAGATGTCTGGATGGCATTACCGACTCAATGGACATGAGTTTGAGTAAACTCTGGGAGTTGGTGATGGACAGGGAGGCCTGGGGTGCTGCGATTCATGGGGTCGCAAATAGTCGGACATGACTGAGCGACTGAACTGAGCTGAACTGAGAAAAGATAACTTGATGAGAAATATGAGACAATGCCTGTTGATTGTGAAGCCTGTTGAATTTCAAAGCACACAAATTAAAGATCTATTAACAGACCTTAAATTCTGGATTTTCACAGTTTGAAGGAACTTTAAGCTAACTGCCTCTTTTTTATAGATGAGGTTGCTTGGAGAGACGGAAGATCAGAACACAATCTGGTGAGTTATCTATTGTATATTCATATTCAAATTTATGATCCTATGTTATTTTTCAGGTATCATATAGGTGTCTCATCCCTTTTATAGTATCCTAAGCTTTTCAGCAAAGGGGCCTGTTTATCCTGATTCCTCAGCATCCAGCAGTGTCTTTTTTCCCTCTGCTAATTCACCATTTGATACTTACTTGTTGTTCTTCTTTATTTCAATGATAAGATAAAAAATTCTAAAATGAATTAAAATTTAAAATATTTTTAAATAGTATAGATTACACAGGAAGAAAAGTGATTATCTTTGGAAGAATCTAATCCACAAACAAATTTTCTGGTCAAAGAAAAACAAAGAGTAATCAAAGAATTAAATCCAGCTTAACCAGTATTAATTGGAACTTACCTATTTTAATACACTGAGAATATAACAGATATATGACATAGATACTACTTTCAAGAAATGCTTGCCCTCTCATAAAATAAATATTGTATGACAATTTGATCAGTTAGTTGTATTTTAAAGCAAAATAATACTAAGTATTATTACATTCCCTGGTGGCTTAGATGGTAAAGAATCTACCAGCAATGCAGGAGACCCAGGTTTGATTCCTGGGTTGAGAAGATCCCCTGGAGAAGGGAAGGGCTACCCACTCCAGTATTCTTACCTGGAGCATTCCATGGATAGAGGTGCCTGGTGGGCTACAGTCCATGGGGCACAAAAAGTCAGACACGACTGAGCAACCAACACACATTATTAAGTATAAAGTATTTCAACACATTTCATCCTTATAATAGCACTAGGAGGTAAACATTATTATACTTCCATTTTACAAATAACAAAACTAAGGAACAAAGAAGTTAAATGAGCTGCACAAGTTATGGTAGAGCTGACATTTGATCCAGGAAGTGTTGATACAGAATCTGTATTCTTATGCCATATTGTCCTATCTCTCAACTAGCTGCAACTTCTCAATTAATTCTATTTATTTTTACAAATATATCACACAAATTAAAAATTAAGATTTACTGATTATATTACATCAGGAAGGTAAATCTACTTTTGTTTTTTTTAATTTAATTTTATTTATTTTTTAACTTTACAATATTGTATTGGTTTTGCCATATATCAACATGAATCTGCCACAGGTATACACGTGTTCCCCATCTTGAACCCTCCTCCCTCCTCCCTCCCCATACCCTCCCTCTGGGTCGTCCCAGTGCACCAGCCCAAAGCATCCAGCATCGTGCATCGAACCTGGACTGGTGACTCATTTCATATATGATATTATACATGTTTCAATGCCATTCTCCCAAATCATCCCACCCTCTCCCTCTCCCACAGAGTCCAAAAGACTGTTCTATACATCAGTGTCTCTTTTGCTGTCTGGTATACAGGGTTATTGTTACCATCTTTCTAAATTCCATATGTATGCGTGAATATACTGTATTGGTGTTTTTCTTTCTGGCTTACTTCACTCTGTAAAATAGGCTCAAGTTTCATCCACCTCATTAGAACTGATTCAAATGTATTCTTTTTAATGGCTGAGTAATACTCCATTGTGTGTATGTACCATAGCTTTCTTATCCATTCATCTGCTGATGGACATCTAGGTTGCTTCCATGTCCTGGCTATTATAAACAGTGCTGCGATGAACATTGGGGTACATGTGTCTCTTTCCCTTCTGGTTTCCTCAGTGTGTATGCCCAGTAGTGGGATTGCTGGATCATAAGGCAGTTCTATTTCCAGTTTTTGAAGGAATCTCCACACTGTTCTCCATAGTGGCTGTACTAGTTTGCATTCCCACCAACAGTGTAAGAGGGTTCCCTTTTCTCCACACCCTCTCCAGCATTTATTGCTTGTAGACTTCAGGATCGCAGCCATTCTGACTGGCGTGAAATGGTACCTCATAGTGGTTTTGATTTGCATTTCTCTGATAATGAGTGATGTTGAGCATCTTTTCATGTGTTTGTTAGCCATCTGTATGTCTTTTTTGGAGAAATGTCTATTTAGTTCTTTGGCCCATTTTTTGATTGGGTCATTTATTTTTCTGGAATTGAGCTGCAGGAGTTGCTTGTATATCTTTGAGATTAGTTGTTTGTCAGTTGCTTCATTTGCTATTATTTTCTCCCATTCTGAAGGCTGTCTTTTCACCTTGCTTATAGTTTCCTTTGTTGTACTTTGAAAGACTCTTCACACAGAAGCAGTCTGAAGATTGTAAATGCCTTTACAAATATATGACACTATTGTCATTGTTCAGTCACTCAGTCATGTCCAGTTCTTTGAGACCCCATGTACTGAAGCATACCAGGCTTCCCTATCCTTCACTATCTCCCAGAGTTTGCTCAAACTCATGTCCATTAGTCAACTATGCCATCCAACAATCTCATCCTCTGTCATCCCCTTTTCCTCCTACCTTCAATCTTTCCCAGCATCAGGGTCTTTTCCAATGAGTAAGTTCTTCACATCATGTGACCAAAGTATTGGAACTTCAGCATCAGCATCAGTCCTTCCAATGAATATTCAGGGTTGATTTCCTTTAGGATTGACTAGTTTTATCTCCATGCTGTCTAAGGGACTCTCAAGCATCTTCTCCAGCACCACAATTTGAAAGTATTAATTCTTTGGTGTTCAATACCTTCTTTACAGTCCAACTCTCACATCCATACATGACTACTGGAAAAACCATACCTTTGACTATACGAACTTTTGTCGGCAATTAATGACAGTGTTAAAACATTATTTTCATGTTTTACATTTTGATGAAAATGTATATTTAGAGGTAGAAGCATCTGCTATAGCTCATAATACATTTCTGAAAAGTTTACAATATCCCATCAGTACATTGCACACCTAAAGTCACAAGGCTTACAGGGAAAAAGGAGAGTTAATATAAACTACTAGAAACCTATTATACTTTATGGCCAGAGTACTATGGCCAACAACAACCACAAATCCTTCTTTAGAACAATTAATCACAGCTTTTTCAATGTTAAAATTATTATAAATATGTATGTACTATAATAATTATAGGACTTTATCCTAAAATAGAAAAGAAGATAGACTAATGGAAGAGTCAAAGAAAGTTTGTTGAATTATGTAGACAAGCAAACTGCCAACAGAAGCTGTAGGTGGATAAGCAGATGGAGGCCTTGTACGCACTATAGCAAAGATTTAGATTGATGTGTGGATCATTCCCTGTCATTGTTTCTCTTGCACGTGATCAGCCTCAAGAGAAGATGGCGTAAGTGGACACCATGCTCTATACTGCAGTCTTCCATGGCTTGCTAGATTCAACTTCCTTAGGATACTTTGCACGTGGCTATTGTTGTTGTTGTCATTGTTGCTGCTGTGGTTGTTCAGTTGCCAAGTCGTGTGCAACTCTTTGTGACCCCATGAAATGTAGCATGCCAGGCTTCTCTGTCCCTCACCATCTCCCAGAGATTTCCCAAGTTCATGTCCAATGAGTTGGAGATGCCATACAACCATCTCATCCTCTGTCACTCTCTTCTCCTTCTACTTTCAGTCTTTCCTAGTAGCAGGGTCTTTTCTGATGAGTCAGCTGTTCATATCAGGTGGCCAAAGAACTGAGCTTCAGCAACAGTCCTTCCGAGGAGTATTAAGGTTGATTTCCTTTAAGACTGACTGATTTGATCTCCTTGCTTTCCAAGGTACTGTCAAGAGTCTTCTCCAGCACCACAGTTTGAAGGCATAAATTCCTCAGTGGTCTGCCTTCTTTATTATTCAGCTCTCATATCTGTGCAAGACTACTGGAAAGACCATAGCCTTGACTATATTGACCTTATTTTTCTATTGTTACAGCAGAAAACATTAGGATGCTGAGGGGAAATCACATAAGAACTTGCTGGGCTTTCAAGTTATACTGACATCATCACTTTCTATACCAACCCCATTTGACTTATTTACATTACAGAACATGTGTTGCAAAGAAAGAAAACTGTATTTGAAATAGAGTACATCGAAACTTATTTCTGAATTTAGATTCTTTCCTCCTTTTCTGTTAAACACTCTTAAAAGTTGAAAATATCTATTTTACTCAGAGCAAAATGCTTTACTAAATTAATTCCAATTATGGTTAGCAGCATATGGGTCATTGCCACAAAAATACGGCTTTTAGTATCAAACAGAAAGATCCAAGGGATCACTCATACATTTCCATTTGCAATTTCAGCATGAGTGCAAATTTTTCTCTTTCATCTCCTTTGACATTAATACAAAATTAAAAGTAATATGGGATGACTATTATAGCCTTTCATTCCTGATAGCCACATTTTCGGACTAAGGGATCAACATAAGTCCAGTATCATTTCAAAGAACAAAACAAAAATGGGTAGGAAATGGCACTTTTCCTAATCATTCTCAACAACAACAAAAAAAGTGGGTTTGGGGGTCCAATTTACAAGAAATTTCTGTGGATTAAAACCTACTTATACAACCCAGGTTGGTGTTCTTCTCAAAGTTGTCATCTGAACTGCCAATTCACTTCCTCCAAAGCCCTGCCACCAGAGAAAATTATGTGTCTTCTGTGAGTGAATGATTAGTTGCTTCAGTCGTACTGAAGCCCACCAGGCTCCTCTGTCTATGGATTCTCCAAGAAAGAATACTGGAGTGGGATTGCCATGCCCTCCTCCAGGGGTCTTTCTGATCCAGGGATCAGACTTGCATGTCTTATGTCTCCTGCATTGGCAAGCGGGTTCTTTACCACGCGCGTCACCTGGAAAGCCCTGTGCTTTCCGTAGTTCTGCCCAAATTTTGTCCTAATGAGTTACTGAACTTCTCTTGTAACTTTCTTACTTGGTTTGCTGAAGGCTTGACTTACTCCTCCTAGTAAAACCCTGCTTGTTCGCCTCACTCTCTGCACAAAGACTGATTTTCATAAGAGTTGTGAGTGTTTTCCCTTCAGGCATCTGGGCTAGCTTCGAGAGATGTGGGCTGTTGCGCTGTTTTTTGTCAACTTTCATCACAAAAATATTTTCAGAAGGCGGCAGAAGCTGTAGTAAGCAGGTCAGTCTCTGCTTTCATGAAGAGAGTGATGGGAAAGAATTTTAAACAATTTTAGAGATAAACATTTGCTGGTACACTAATCTGGATTTATAGCAATTAGAGGTATGTACATTTTCATAGAATAGTCTACACATGGTTCCTCCGGCTCTAATGTTCCAAAAGCTGAGGACTCACAGTTGTTTTTGATTTCCCTGTTACAGCTGATAACATCAAACATTTAAAACGGAGGAGCCCTGCTGACTCCAAGCAGCTTCAGGTTGAGCGATGTTGTCAGTGGTTACAAGAGTAACAGAGGGCTCCAGGGCCTGGGCTGTGTCTTGGCTTGTAAAATGTCTTTCAGTTCTGCCTCTAAAATACTTTAATGTAGAAAGTAGCTTGGTATCAATATGTTACTAAATGCCAGAAATTTTTTGGAAAGGGAACAAAGAATTTTGAAACATCAAAGATATAGTGATAAAATGGAGACATGTAAAATTATATCTGCCTGCTAAAAATCACTCCAACCTTTCACTTAACAACAATTCATGATGTTCTGAACAACTCTGAAGGACCTGTTTGCAAGCATTTCAAAATGTGAGGGAACTCTTTACCACTTCTAATAAAACTATATCTCATGATTTATGCATCAGTTTGCACAGTCTGGCTGCACAAAATGGGTTAATTTCTGAGCTCAGGGTGGCTGAAAGGTGGGAATTAAAGAAACCAAGAATTTCTTCAGGAAGGTCTGGATCTTCTTTCCTGAGGGTCTATACCTGGAAGTCTCAAGAAGTACAGATGACATAGGAGAAAATAAAAACATCCTGGGGCTTTAAACTTATTTCTAGAATTCCCCACTCCCCAACCCTCCTCCCAGCAAACAACCTGACATTTTGCATCAGGACCAACAGCAGAAAGCTAACTGCTAGGAGGCTAGCTATAAGGCAACCATACAGAGCAAAGGTTAAAAAATAAACTTTGGGAGTTTTGTTTTAAAACATAATTTTCCAGAACACATAGGTTTTCCCAGAAAAAAAAAAAAAATGATTACCATGTTAGTGTTTAAATACATCAATTGAAGAGTGATGTTGAGATAGTGAAGTTTATATAACACTTGCATGTAAGGCAGTGAGAGGATAAGAATCAGGAAAGCAGAAAATAATGAAAATCATTTTTTTCCATTTATTTATTTATTTTAATTTTAAATTAATTTATTTTTAATTTTAATTTACAGTATTGTGTTGGTTTCTGCCATATATCAGTATCAATCAGCCATAGGTATATGTATGTCCCCTCCCTCTTGAATCTCCCTCCCAGGTCCCTTTTTCTTAATATAGTTCTGATATCCAGCAAGGTTTAGCTCAGGTGGTTACCATATACATACACTGGAGGCTAATTGGAAAAGAAAATGTTAAAGAAAAAGAGTGTACCATTTAAAACAATGTTTTATTTCAAAATATTAGTAAATCAAAATATATCTAAAGTAATTAAACATGACTATTTAGAAGGTTCTTAAATTTCTCTTGACATCCTTTAACTGATATGATTTCCTGCATTTGTTTCATTTTTATTCCTTTTCCTTTTGTCTGACTCTTTGTGACCCCATGGACTGTAGCCCACCAGGCTCCTTTGTCCATGGAACAGCAGTGGGTTGCTGTTCCCTTCTCCAGGGAATCTTCCCAGCCCAGGAATCGAACCCAGGTCTCCCACTTTGCAGGTGGATTATTTACAGTCTGAGAAACCAGAGAAGCCTGAATAGAGAAATAGATTATTAAAATAATATTATCATAATTTAAAATATTGAGTTGGAAATAAAAGTTTGAATATAATTTTTAGCAAAAGTTAACCTTTGGGGGTTAGGCCATTTTACTTGAGGCAAAGTACACAGAAAATTCATCTGTGCAATGATCCAAGGCATCATCACATCCCAAATCCCTGAAGTCTTTCTTGCCCCTTGCAGCAAGGTGCATTAGCTGACTAATAGTATTTCCAGATAGAAAAATGGAAGGGAAAATGCTGAGCCTGACACAGAGAGAAGAGCTTAATAGAGTTGTGTACATACATTAGCCTTATGACTTACAATAGACTCGCACAACTGCCAACTCCAGCTCAGAGGGTACGTCATTAACACTTCCTCTGATCCCTCCAGCCTTTTCTCCCCCTAAATTATCTTATGAGCTTTCCAAGCAGATGCTTTAACTTAGTATTTCCTCAAAGATGAAAGAATTTAAGCTGGTTCAAGACAGAGCAATTAGATGTCTTATTTTCTTGGCTGATCTCAGCAAATATTAAGTTCAAGATTTTGTTTTGTTTATAGGATCCATATGTCTATTAACATAGAAAAGTCAGCTAATACTAAGGCCTTAAAGGACTGCAAAGAAAATAAAGCCCTTCCCTTATCTTTAAGTATTGACGAATTTCTTTCAAAATTTTTAAAGTTTTTGAGGTTTCTTAAATAAGATAACTCTAGGCTAAAATGTATCAGACACACAAGTGTACCAACAAAAAAGTTAATGTTATTTAGTTCTCAAAATTGCTTCCTCTCCCTTATTTCCAACCATCTATTAACATGAGAGTCAGAGATGTAACTGGAAATGGATTGTTTTTCTCTGCATGATTAAAAGAACAAATAGTCTTTTATTACCTTTGATCATGACCAGAAATATAAATCGTGATTACAGTTTATAATTACAAATGTAAACATGCACTGGGATTCACATGGTGGTTTCTCATTCCCCTTTCCTACTTTCAGGAAGATTCTGTAAAGATGTCATGGTTTACAAGAGTTATTTAAACATGCTTTCTAGCAACACTGTTTTTGTGTGGGGGGGGTAGATAATTTATTATCATCTCTCAACAGAGTAAGTGAATGGGTGCTCAATCTCTCAGTGGTTTACAACTGTTTGCAGTCCCCTGGATTGTAGCCCATCAGGCTCCTCTGTCCATGGGATTCTCCAGGCAAGAATACTCGAGTGGGTTGCCATTTCCTACTACAAGGGATCTTCCTCACCCAGAGATTGAACCTGTGTCTCCTTCATTGGCAGGCAGATTCTTTACCGCTGTGCCACCTGGAAAGTCCTTGCCTAAAAGTGTACCTAGAAGTAAAAGTCTTAATCTTTCTGAGACTCAGATTCTTAAATAGCAAATGGGGATACTATCTTTCTCACAGTGTTGCTAAAGATTAAAATAAGATAGATATTTAAAGCACAAGGTTGGACCTCTGATTGACTTCTAACAAATATTGGTTCTATACTCTTCTCTCTGACAGGTCTAATAGCCTATGGGTATGTTATCTTTTTTGGCTTCCCTAGTGACTCAGTGGTAAACAATCTGCCTGCCAAGGCAGGAGGCACGGGTTTGATCCCTGGGTTGGGAAGATCCCCTGAAGAAGGAAATGGCGATCTACTCCAGTATTTGTGCCTGTGAAATCTGATGGACAGATGATCCTGGTGGGTTACTGTCCAGAGAGTCACAGAAGAGTTGGACACAACTTATCAACTAAAACAACAACAGAGTATAGATAAATTAAAATTATATTTATGATATAAAATACAAAAAAAAAAATAAATGTCTACAGACCACTCTTTTTAAGTATTCTAAATACTAATGCTATTTCAGAAACAGCTGGAAGATAAGCCTGTTTAAAATGTTTTCTATTGGGATGAAAAATTAGTACTTAATTTCTTCACTCTAACTTAATCTTCAGGGTCGAGATAGAGGGAGTTTTTCAGTGTTTCATCTGGAGAGTTTCTGCATGCTCACCTTGCCCTTTAGGTGAAATCTGAGCTAAGATGTTTCATCATCATCCCTGTTCTTCCTCCCACAGAAGCCCTCATGACTTAGTTTTTTCTTGCTTCACCAGCTCACGACATCCCACCTCCCTGGCCAGGCTCAGTTGCTTTACAGACAGTGAGACCACATCCCTCCTCCTCCTCCTTATTCTCTTTAGTTGCTTTGGCTAGCATCGCCATTTCCCTTCCATACCTAGTTCTTCTTTACACCTTACCCACGGTAACTACAAAATTCTAATATAAATACAACCCAATATTTTAGGATCCTGAGTCATAATGGAGAAACCACACCACCATGCAGACAATTACTGTTTCAGATGCCCAGTCAATACCTGGCCTGAAGCCCTCTCTGACCAAATATGTATATGGTCATAATAAAACACATGGTGGGAAATTCCACTGGTGGTCCAGAGGTAAGGACTCTGCACTTTCACTGCCAACAGCCCAGGTTCCATCACTGGTCAGAGAACTAAGATCCCACAGAGTGGCAGATAGATAGACAGATGGATAGATAGATAGTCACAGTGGCAAGTCAAGACAATCAACAAATTGCCCTGTTGTTTTCCACTGTCCCTGCTCCCCTGTCTCCAGAAGCACTCTTCTTTTCCAATTCACAGGGAAATTAAAGCTGACCAGGTGTTTCCCATTCTGATGTCCAAGGCTCCTGCATCTGTCTCTCTTTTAGATGGTATTTTTCACTTGTCTAAGGTCTCTTAGGGTGGAGAACGTGATGACACCCCAATCCAGTACTCTTGCCTGGAAAATTCCATGGATGGAGGAGCCTGGTAGGCTGCAGTCCATGGGGTCGCTAAGAGTCGGACACGACTGAGTGACTTCACTTTCACTTTTCACTTTCCTGCATTGGAGAAGGAAATGGCAACCCACTCCAGTGTTCTTGCCTGGAGAATCCCAGGGATGGGGGAGCCTGGTGGGCTGCCGTCTACGGGGTCGCACAGAGTCGGACGCGACTAAAGTGACTTAACAGCAGCAAGGTCTCTTAGGGACTTCCACCAGCATCTCTTTCTCCTGTGTCTTTAATTTCTTTCCTCTATATCCCCTCATTCCACCTGCCTTCAACAGACTCTTATCTGGTTTCTGCTTCCACTCTGCTAAAATTTCCTGGTGAAGTTTGGGATTGATCTCCTCCTATTGCTCCACATAATCTCATTTTCGTTACAGTAATTGACATCTTTAAACTCTTTAACAAGAGTTGATCCTCCCATTCTTTCTGGAATTCTCTCTTCTCTTCCCTCTGTGGCTATTTGCTTTTGTGGCTCTCCTTTGCATTTCACTCTTCTTATCCATATCCTAAATGCTTGTCATCTTGGGGAGAGCTAAAGTGGCTGAACCAGGACTCAGAGCCAGACAGAACTCTTAGAACCCAGTGACACAGGCTCCATATTGCATAATGACTTAACCCACTGACTTCAGAGTTAAACCAAAATTGGTTCAAACCCCAGCACCACTAATTATTTTGCCTTTTGGGGCTCTGATTTTCTCATATATAGGATATAGTTAATAATACTTTCCAGCTGGAATTGCTCTGAGGAATAACTCTGGTAATAAATGCAAAATGTCTATAAATAATAGCTTTCCAGTAAGTGACATCTATTATTCTTTCATCGGCTTTATGGTTCATCCAATATTTATATATTTAACAATTCCTCCAATTATTTTCAGAGTCAAGCAGGAGACAACACAATAAGGTAGGGAGCTATTTGAGTGCATGCTGTCATTTCAATTGTGTCCAGCTGTTTATAACCCTATGGACTGTAGCCCACCAGGCTCCTCTGTCCATGGGATTCTCCAGTTAAGAATACTGGAGTGGGTTATCATGCCCTTCTCCAGGGGATCTTCCCAATCCACGGACTGAACCAACATCTCTTATGTCTCCTGTATTGGCAGTCAGGTTCTTTGCCTCCAGCACCACCTGGGAAGCCCAGAGAGCCATTTAGGGCAAAGTAATATCAGGGAAGGAGAGGAGAGCATTCTTGCTACAAACTAGTTAAACCAGTTGAACAATTATCTGAACTATTTACTATTGGCAATGGCACCCCACTCCAGTACTCTCACCTGAAAAAATCCCATGGATGGAGGAGCCTGGTGGGCTGCAGTCCATGGGGTCGCTAAGAGTCAGACACGACTGAGCGACTTCATTTTCTCTTTTCACTTTCATGCATTGGAGAAGGAAATGGCAACCCACTCCAGTGTTCTTGCCTGGAGAATCCCAGGGATGGGGGAGCCTGGTGGGCTGCCGTCTACGGGGTCGCACAGAGTCGGACGCGACTAAAGTGACTTAACAGCAGCAAGGTCTCTTAGGGACTTCCACCAGCATCTCTTTCTCCTGTGTCTTTAATTTCTTTCCTCTATATCCCCTCATTCCACCTGCCTTCAACAGACTCTTATCTGGTTTCTGCTTCCACTCTGCTAAAATTTCCTGGTGAAGTTTGGGATTGATCTCCTCCTATTGCTCCACATAATCTCATTTTCGTTACAGTAATTGACATCTTTAAACTCTTTAACAAGAGTTGATCCTCCCATTCTTTCTGGAATTCTCTCTTCTCTTCCCTCTGTGGCTATTTGCTTTTGTGGCTCTCCTTTGCATTTCACTCTTCTTATCCACATCCTAAATGCTTGTCATCTTGGGGAGAGCTAAAGTGGCTGAACCAGGACTCAGAGCCAGACAGAACTCTTAGAACCCAGTGACACAGGCTCCATATTGCATAATGACTTAACCCACTGACTTCAGAGTTAAACCAAAATTGGTTCAAACCCCAGCACCACTAATTATTTTGCCTTTTGGGGCTCTGATTTTCTCATATATAGGATATAGTTAATAATACTTTCCAGCTGGAATTGCTCTGAGGAATAACTCTGGTAATAAATGCAAAATGTCTATAAATAATAGCTTTCCAGTAAGTGACATCTATTATTCTTTCATCGGCTTTATGGTTCATCCAATATTTATATATTTAACAATTCCTCCAATTATTTTCAGAGTCAAGCAGGAGACAACATAATAAGGTAGGGAGCTATTTGAGTGCATGCTGTCATTTCAATTGTGTCCAGCTGTTTATAACCCTATGGACTGTAGCCCACCAGGCTCCTCTGTCCATGGGATTCTCCAGTTAAGAATACTGGAGTGGGTTATCATGCCCTTCTCCAGGGGATCTTCCCAATCCACGGACTGAACCAACATCTCTTATGTCTCCTGTATTGGCAGTCAGGTTCTTTGCCTCTAGCACCACCTGGGAAGCCCAGAGGCCATTTAGGGCAAAAATAATATCAGGGAAGGAGAGGAGAGCATTCTTGCTACAAACTAGTTAAACCAGTTGAACAATTATCTGAACTATTTACTATTGGCAATGGCACCCCACTCCAGTACTCTCACCTGAAAAAATCCCATGGATGGAGGAGCCTGGTGGGCTGCAGTCCATGGGGTCGCTAAGAGTCAGACACGACTGAGCGACTTCATTTTCTCTTTTCACTTTCATGCATTGGAAGGAAATGGCAACCCACTCCAGTGTTCTTGCCTGGAGAATCCCAGGGATGGGGGAGCCTGGTGGGCTGCCGTCACGGGTCGCACAGAGTCGGACGACTAAAGTGACTTAACAGCAGCAAGGTCTCTTAGGGACTTCCACCAGCATCTCTTTCTCCTGTGTCTTTAATTTCTTTCCTCTATATCCCCTCATTCCACCTGCCTTCAACAGACTCTTATCTGGTTTCTGCTTCCACTCTGCTAAAATTTCCTGGTGAAGTTTGGGATTGATCTCCTCCTATTGCTCCACATAATCTCATTTTTACGTTACAGTAATTGACATCTTTAAACTCTTTAACAAGAGTTGATCCTCCCATTCTTTCTGGAATTCTCTCTTCTCTTCCCTCTGTGGCTATTTGCTTTTGTGGCTCTCCTTTGCATTTCACTCTTCTTATCCACATCCTAAATGCTTGTCATCTTGGGGAGAGCTAAAGTGGCTGAACCAGGACTCAGAGCCAGACAGAACTCTTAGAACCCAGTGACACAGGCTCCATATTGCATAATGACTTAACCCACTGACTTCAGAGTTAAACCAAAATTGGTTCAAACCCCAGCACCACTAATTATTTTGCCTTTTGGGGCTCTGATTTTCTCATATATAGGATATAGTTAATAATACTTTCCAGCTGGAATTGCTCTGAGGAATAACTCTGGTAATAAATGCAAAATGTCTATAAATAATAGCTTTCCAGTAAGTGACATCTATTATTCTTTCATCGGCTTTATGGTTCATCCAATATTTATATATTTAACAATTCCTCCAATTATTTTCAGAGTCAAGCAGGAGACAACATAATAAGGTAGGGAGCTATTTGAGTGCATGCTGTCATTTCAATTGTGTCCAGCTGTTTATAACCCTATGGACTGTAGCCCACCAGGCTCCTCTGTCCATGGGATTCTCCAGTTAAGAATACTGGAGTGGGTTATCATGCCCTTCTCCAGGGGATCTTCCCAATCCACGGACTGAACCAACATCTCTTATGTCTCCTGTATTGGCAGTCAGGTTCTTTGCCTCTAGCACCACCTGGGAAGCCCAGAGGGCCATTTAGGGCAAAGTAATATCAGGGAAGGAGAGGAGAGCATTCTTGCTACAAACTAGTTAAACCAGTTGAACAATTATCTGAACTATTTACTATTGGCAATGGCACCCCACTCCAGTACTCTCACCTGAAAAAATCCCATGGATGGAGGAGCCTGGTGGGCTGCAGTCCATGGGGTCGCTAAGAGTCAGACACGACTGAGCGACTTCATTTTCTCTTTTCACTTTCATGCATTGGAGAAGGAAATGGCAACCCACTCCAGTGTTCTTGCCTGGAGAATCCCAGGGACGGAGGAGCCTGGTGGGCTGCCGTCTATGGGGTCTCACAGAGTCGGACATGAGTGAACTGACTTGGATAGATAGATTTACTCTTCATTAAATTTAAGAGACTTCCATCCTTTTGAGAGTGGGCTTCCCAGGTGGCGCTAGTGGTAAAGAACCTGTCTGCCAATGCAGAGACATAAGAGACTTGGGTTCAATCCCTGGGTCAGGAAGATCCCCTGGAGGAGGACACACCAACTCACTCCAGTATTCTTGCCTGGAGAATCCCATGTACAGAGGAACATGGCAGGTACAGTCATAGGGTCACAAAGAGTTGGACACAATTGAAATGACAGCATGCACACACTCATCCCTTTAAGAAGCACATTGACTTGAATGCCTCACCAGCACTGCTGGCCAGAGTTCCTCACATCCTCTTCCATCTTAACCTGGACTCTATATGAATCAATGATGCCAGATTGGCAGCTTCCAAAGCATATTAACACATCATCTCATTATCTTTAGGACTATCTTTGAACACCAAAGACAGAAAAATTTGATAAGAATCTATTAAGTGAGTCAAAATGCTTCTCATTCTATGGAGAGTTCCTTTACTTATAGGTTTCAAAGAAAGAATGAAGATTCTATTGATTGTTTTAAATTCTTGATAAAGGCTATGTGCCTATGTGATAAGTTGCTTCAATCAAGTCCAACACTTTCCGACCCTAGGGACTGTAGCTTGCCAGGCTCCTCTGACAATGGGATTCTCCATTGTCAGTAAGAAAACTGGTTGCCATGGCCTCCTCCAGGGGATCTTCCCCATTCAGGGATTGAACCCACGTCTCTTATACCTCCTGCATTTACAGGTGGGTTCCTTACCACTAGCATGACCTGAGAAGCCCCTTACTTCATATATACATATTTTTATAATTTTTTTGACTTGTTTTTTTTCTTCTTTTCTTTAACATTGCATTTTTGAAATTCCAAACTCTACTCTAGATTTTTAATTTTAGCTTTTGGGTATTTGTTATCAATTTTGTACATATATTTTTTTTGTATAATTTTTGTGACTTTTTTTTCTCTCTTTCTTTCTCTTCTTTTATATAACATTGTATATCTGAAATTCCAAACTCTACTCTAGATTTTTAATCTATGCTTTTTGGTATTTGTTATCAATTTTGGTACCTATACTTTCTTTATAATTTTTGCGACTTTGTTTGTTTTTGTTTGTTTTCTCTCTCTCTTTTTTCTTCTTCTTTTTTTTAACATTGTATTTTTGAAATTCCAAACTCTACTCTAGATTTTTAACTTTTGCTTTTTGGTATTTGTTATCAATTTTGTACCTATATTTTCTTTATAATTTTTGTGACTTTGTTTGTTTTTGTTTGTTTCTTTTTCTCTCTTTCTTTTCCTTCTTCTTTTCTTTAACATTGTATTTTTGAAATTCCAAACTCTACTCTAGATTTTTAATTTCTGCTTTTACATATTTGTTACCAATTTTGTACCTTTAAGAACCCAATCTTCAGTACTCATTTTTCACTAGGGAATGAGATTACTGGCTTGACTGCTCTCTGTCTCTCTGGACTCTCCTTTTTCTCCACCAGGTCGCCTGTGTCTCCTCCCTAACCCCTCTCTACTCTACCCAACTCTGTGAATTTCTTTGTGTTCCAGACGGTGGAGGAACACTTAGGGAACTGATTACTGGCTGGATCTGTCTCCCTCCTTTTCATTCCCCCCTTTTATCCTCCTAGCCACCTCTGTCTCCTTCCTCCTTCTTCTCTTCTCTGTATAACTCCGTGAACATCTCTGAGCGGTCCAGTTGTGGAGTGCTCATAAGGAAGTGATTACTGGCTAGCCCACTCTCTCCTCTATTGATTCCACCTCATCTCATTCGGGTCACCTCTAACTCCCTCCTCCCTCTTCTCTTCTCCATGTAACGCTGTGAACCTCTCTGGGTGACCCTCACGGTGGAGAAACTTTTCGTCTTTAACATAGATGTTTTATCAGTGGTGCTGTATAGAAGGAGAAGTTTTGAAACGACTGTAAAAATAGGACCGATAACTGGAAGCAGGAGGCTTAAGTCCAAACCCTGACTCCAGGGAACTCCTGACTCCAGGGAACACTAATTGACAGGAGCTCATCAAACACCTCCATACCTACACTGAAACCAAGCACCACACAAGGGCCAACAAGTTCCAGGGCAAGACATACCGAGCAAATTCTCCAGCAACAAAGGAACACAGCCCTGAGCTCCAAGATACAGGCTGCCCAAAGTCACCCCAAAACCATAGACATCTCATAACTTATTACTGGACACTTCATTGCACTCCAGAGAGAAGAAATACAGCTCCACCCACCAGAACACCAACACAAGCTTCCCTAACCAAGAAACCTTGACAAGCCACCTGTACAAACCCACACACAGCGAGGAAACGTGACAATAAAGAGAACTGCACAAACTGCCAGAATACAGAAAGGACACCCCAAACTCAGCAATTTAAACAAGATGAAGAGACAGAGGAATATCCAGCAGATAAAGGAACAGGATAAATGCCCACCAAACCAAACAAAAGAGGAAGAGATAGGGAATCTACCTGATAAAGAATTCTGAATAATGATAGTGAAATTGATCCAAAATCTTGAAATCAAAATGGAATCACATAAATAGCCTGGAGACAAGGATTGAGAAGATGCAAGAAAGGTTTAACAAGGACCTAGAAGAAATAAAAAAGAGTCAATATATAATGAATAATGCAATAAATGAAATTTAAAACACTCTGGAAGCAACAAATAGTAGAATAACAGAGGCAGAAGATAGGATTAGTGAATTAGAAGATAGAATGGTAGAAATAAATGAATCAGAGAGGAAAAAAGAAAAACAAATTAAAAGAAATGAGGACAATCTCAGAGACCTCCAGGACAATATTAAATGCTACAACATTCGAATCATAGGGGTCCCAGAAGAAGAAGACAAAAAGAAAGACCATGAGAAAATACTTGAGGAGATAATAGTTGAAAACTTCCCTAAACTGGGGAAGGAAATAATCACTCAAGTCCAAGAAACCCAGAGAGTCCCAAACAGGATAAACCCAAGGTAAACACCCCAAGACACATATTAATCAAATTAACAAAGATCAAACACAAAGAACAAATATTAAAAGCAGCAAGGGAAAAACAACAAATAACACACAAGGGGATTCCCATAAGGATAACAGCTGATCTTTCAATAGAAATTCTTCAGGCCAGGAAAATAACCTATAGCCCAGATTACTGTACCCAACAAGGATCTCATTCAAATATGAAGGAGAAATCAAAAGCTTTACAGACAAGCAAAAGCTGAGAGAATTCAGCACCACCAAACCAGCTCTCCAACAAATGCTAAAGGATATTCTCTAGACAGGAAACACAAAAATGGTGTATAAATTCGAACCCAAAACAATAAAGTAAATGGCAACGGGATCATACTTACCAGTAATTACCTTAAACGTAAATGGGTTGAATGCCCCAACCAAAAGACAAAGACTGGCTGAATGGATACAAAAACAAGACCCCTACATATGTTGTCTACAAGAGACCCACCTCAAAACAGGGGGACACATACAGACTGAAAGTGAAGGGCTGGAAAAAGATTTTCCATGCAAATAGGGACCAAAAGAAAGCAGGAGTAGCAATACTCATATTAGATAAAATAGACTTTAAAACAAAGGCTGTGAAAAGAGACAAAGATGGTCACTACATAATGATCAAAGGATCAATCCAGGAAGAAGATACAACAATTATAAATATATATGCACCCAACATGGGAGTACCGCAATATGTAAGACAAATGCTAACAAGTATGAAAGGAGAAATTAACAATAACACAATAATAGTGGGAGACTTTAATACCCCACTCACACCTATGGATAGATCAACTAAACAGAAAATTAACAAGGAAACACAAACGTTAAATGATACAATAGACCAATTAGACCTAATTGATATCTATAGGACATTTCATCCCAAAACAATGAATTTCACCTTTTTCTCAAGCGCACATGGAACCTTCTCCAGGATAGATCACATCCTGGGCCATAAATCTAGCCTTGGTAAATTCAAAAAAATAGAAATCACTCCAAGCATCTTCTCTGACCACAATGCAGTAAGATTAGATCTCCATTACAGAAGAAAAACTATTAAAAATTCCAACATATGGAGGCTGAACAACACACTGCTGAATAACCAACAAATCACAGAAGAAATCAAAAAAGAAATCAAAATTTGCTTAGAAACAAATGAAAATGAAAACACAACAACCCAAAACCTGTGGGACACTGTAAAAGTAGTCCTAAGGGGAAAGTTCATAGCAATACAGGCATACCTCAAGAAACAAGAAAAAAGTCAAATAAATAACCTAACTCTGCACCTAAAGCAACTAGAAAAGGAAGAAATGAAGAACCCCAGGGTTAGTAGAAGGAAAGAAATCTTAAAAATTAGGGCAGAAATAAATGCAAAAGAAACAAAAGAGACCATAGCAAAAATCAACAAAGCCAAAAGCTGGTTCTTTGAAAGGATAAATAAAATTGACAAACCATTAGCCAGACTCATCAAGAAACAAAGGGAGAAAAATCAAATCCATAAAATTAGAAATGAAAATGGAGAGATCACAGCAGACAACATAGAAATACAAAGGATCATAAGAGACTACTATCAACAATTATATGCCAATAAAATGGACAACATGGAAGAAATGGACAAATTCTTAGAAAAGTACAACTTTCAAAACTGGACCAGGAAGAAATAGAAAATCTTAACAGACCCGTCACAAGCACGGAAATTGAAACTGTAATCAAAAATCTTCCAGCAAACAAAAGCCCAGGTCCAGGCGGCTTCACAGCTGAATTCTACCAAAAATTTAGAGAAGAGCTAACACCTATCCTACTCAAACTCTTCCAGAAAATTGCAGAGGAAGGTAAACTTCCAAACTCATTCTATGAGGCCACCATCACCCTAATACCAAAACCTGACAAAGATCCCGCAAAAAAAGAAAACTACAGGCCAATATCACTAATGAATATAGATGCAAAAATCCTAAACAGAATTCTAGCAATCAGAATCCAATAACACATTAAAAAGATCATACACCATGACCAAGTGGGCTTTATCCCAGGGATGCAAGGATTCTTCAATATCCGCAAATCAATCAATGTAATACACCACATTAACAAATTGAAAAACAAAAACCATATGATTATCTCAATAGATGCAGAGAAAGCCTTTGATAAAATTCAACATCCATTTATGATAAAAAACTCTCCAGAAAGCAGGAATAGAAGGAACATACCTCAACATAATAAAAGCTATATATGACAAACCCACAGCAAACATTATCCTCAATGGTGAAAAATTGAAAGCATTTCCTCTAAAGTCAGGAACAAGACAAGGGTGCTCACTTTCACCATTACTATTCAACATAGTTTTGGAAGTTTTGGCCACAGCAATCAGAGCAGAAAAAGAAATAAAAGGGATCCAAATTGGAAAAGAAGAAGTAAAACTCTCACTATTTGCAGATGACATGATCCTCTACATAGAAAACCCTAAAGACTCCACCAGAAAATTACTAGAACTAATCAATGATTATAGTAAAGTTGCAGGATATAAAATCAACACACAGAAATCCCTTGCATTCCTATACACTAATAATGAGAAAACAGAAAGAGAAATTAAGGAAACAATTCCATTCACCATTGCAATGGAAAGAATAAAATACTTAGGAATATATCTACCTAAAGAAACTAAAGACCTATATATAGAAAACTGTAAAACACTGGTGAAAGAAATCAAAGAGGACACTAATAGATGGAGAAATATACCATGTTCATGGATTGGAAGAATCAATATAGTGAAAATGAGTACACTACCCAAAGCAATTTATAGATTCAATGCAATCCCTATCAAGCTACCAATGGTATTCTTCACAGAGCTAGAACAAATAACTTCACAATTTGTATGGAAATACAAAATACCTCGAATAGCCAAAGCTATCTTGAGAAAGAAGAAGGGAACTGGAGGAATCAACCTACCTGACTTCAGGCTCTACTACAAAGCCACAGTCATCAAGACAGTATGGTACTGGCACAAAGACAGAAATATAGATTAATGGAACAAAATAGAAAGCCCAGAGATAAATCCACGCACATATGGACACCTTATCTTTGACAAAGGAGGCAAGAATATACAATGGATTAAAGACAATCTCTTTAACAAGTGGTGCTGGGAAAACTGGTCAACCACTTGTAAAAGAATGAAACTAGAACACTTTCTAATACCATACACAAAAATAAACTCAAAATGGATTAAAGATCTAAACGTAAGACCAGAAACTATAAAACTCCTAGAGGAGAACATAGGCAAAACACTCTCTGACATACATCACAGCAGGATCCTCTATGACCCACCTCCCAGAATATCAGAAATAAAAGCAAAAATAAACAAATGGGACCTAATTAAACTTAAAAGCTTCTGCACAACAAAGGAAACTATTAGCAAGGTGAAAAGACAGCCTTCAGAATGGGAGAAGATAATAGCAAATGAAGCAACTGACAAACAACTAATCTCAAAGATATACAAGCAACTCCTGCAGCTCAATTCCAGAAAAATAAATGACCCAATCAAAAAATGGGCCAAAGAACTAAATAGACATTTCTCCAAAGAAGACATACAGATGGCTAACAAACACATGAAAAGATGCTCAACATCACTCATTATCAGAGAAATGTAAATCAAAACCACTATGAGGTACCATCTCACGCCAGTCAGAATGGCTGCGATCCTAAAGTCTACAAGCAATAAATGCTGGAGAGGGTGTGGAGAAAAGGGAACCCTCTTACACTGTTGGTGGGAATGCAAACTAGTACAGCCACTATGGAGAACAGTGTGGAGATTCCTTCAAAAACTGGAAATAGAACTGCCTTATGATCCAGCAATCCCACTACTGGGCATACACACTGAGGAAACCAGAAGGGAAAGAGACACGTGTACCCCAATGTTCATCGCAGCACTGTTTATAATAGCCAGGACATGGAAGCAACCTAGATGCCCATCAGCAGATGAATGGATAAGAAAGCAGTGGTACATATACACAATGGAGTATTACTCAGCCATTAAAAAGAATACATTTGAATCAGTTCTAATGAGGTGGATGAAACTGGAGCCTATTATACAGAGTGAAGTAAGCCAGAAAGAAAAACACCAATACAGCATACTAACGCATATATATGGAATTTAGAAAGATGGTAACAATAACCCTGTATACGAGACAGCAAAGGAGACGCTGAGGTATAGAACAGTCTTATGCACTCTGTGGGAGAGGGAGAGCATGGGAAGATCTGGGAGAATGACATTGAAACATGTATAATATCATGTATGAAATGAGTCGCCAGTCCAGGTTCGATGCACGATGCTGGATGCTTTGGGCTGGTGCACTGGGATGACCCAGAGTGATGGTATGGGGAGTGAGGAGGGAGGATGGTTCAGGATGGGGAACACATGTATACCTGTGGCGGATTCATTTCAATTTAAATAAAAAATAAAAATTAAAAAAAAAATAAAAGATAATTTAAAAAATAAAACATGGGAAAGCCACCACATTTGTCATACAAATATAAAACAAACATGTATTAAGAATTTTATTTAACTCATTAATGGATGAGGGAACCAAGAAGATGCTACAACTTAGTCAAAGGAGAGTCCTTAGGACATGAATATACAAGTAGATATGAAACTGCCAATATCCACTTGGCAAAAACTAATTGTTTCACCACACACATTTATATTTCTATAGATAAAAATCTTTGGGGGATTATCATCAGAGTTGTAAAAGTTGGAAGACAATGTAAGAAAGAGAACCCTAACCGAACACTTAGTAATCTGTTTTGCCCATTCGAAAGTTTTTTATGTTTTTTCTGACAGCTTATCTCTTAAAGCTACAAAGAACACCAGCTTTATATTTTGCTTGCTTTGATATTTCACAGAGACAGATAAGTTCTCCTCAACCAAGGAGCCAAATTTGGCAAGTGTTAAGGAGTGCCAAAAGATACAAGGTAGTCAGACTCTTAATGGGTTAGAGAACTCCTGGTTTCTATTCTTAGAACCAGTACTTTGAACACTATGTCTCCCCATCACCTTGTGTATAAAATGGCACTTAAATCTGTTCTAAGATTTTAGAGAAAGGACTTCTCTCCTGGTCCAGTGGTTAAGACTTCACCTTCTGGTGCAGGAGGTGCAACTTCAATCCCTGGTCAGGGAGCTAAGATCTCATATGCCTTATGGCCAAAAAACCAAAACATAAAACAGAATCAGTATTGTAATAAATTCAACAAAGACTTTAAAAATGATCCACATCAGAAAAAAAAAAAAAAAAAAAAAAAAAAAAAAAAAGAAGATTCTAGAGTAGATGGCAAGAATTACAGGAGCAGAAAAAATAAGATTCACCACTTTCGGATGAAATAGAATAATGATTGTTCTGACTACATTGCCTACATTGCCTTTCCTCTCTTCCTCACCCATTTGGATTGCATTATAAAGTTTGATACAGGCCCTCACTGGGAAGGAGAGGGGTGGATGCTGGTGCAATGGACACTGAGCTTGGTAAGAGAATCACTGTGGCATTTCCATAGCCAGTTCACAATGGAATCATTGTCAGCCGTCCCTTTGCTTTGACCCTGATGCTGAGCATGAAGTCAGGGCACATGCCCCGCAGTTCATCCAGCTGGAGCCCTACGAGAACAAGGATGCTGATGTCAGCTTTGGCACAGTGTTTAAGGACAACAAAGCCTGCTCCTAGTGAATTGCATAAAGATGGAACACAGCTCTCAGCTCTGTGTTTACAAAGACATCAGCAATAAACACACATATCTTTTAGGAAAAGAAAACCACCACCACGTTCATCATTGTCACAAAAGATGAATCCATTTTTTAAAAAATAATGGGTAATTAATATAACATGGAATCCTCCCCTTTCTAGTTAGTCAGTATCACAAGAGCTTATGTTTTGCCTGTATTTTCCATAACCTATGTCTCTTTGCCACTCGTAGTAATAACTATTAATTATTTTATCAACCTTTAGAAAACTTTATAATTTTCATTTTAATAATAATACAGAAAAGCACAGAAATTTTAATTCTAGAAGTAACTGGGGTCAGGATCTCTTAATATTCCTATAGCCCTCCTGGCACTTTGGAAGAGGCTCCATTCTTTCTTAAAAAAAGGTTTATCTCTGATTTCACCCCTCCCCACTTCCCAGACAGCTTGGTGGGTAAAGATTCATCTGCCGATGCAGAAGACACAAGAGATATGGGTTTGATCCCTGGACTGGAAAAATTCTCTGGAGAAAGAAATGGCAACCCATTCCAGTATTTCTTGCCTGAAAAATCCCACGAGGTCACAAAGAGTCTGACACGATTAAGTGGCTAAGCACAGTAGCAATAGCAATGATGATGCAAAATTGTTTTTATCCCCTTTATAAATAATTTTCAATTATAATCTGCTTCTTCAAAGAAATAACTAATCACTGTTTCTCTTATAGTCACATTCATTAGGCATGGCTTTTAAAAATAAAGTTAAATATGTTTAGGTATATCATTGAAGCTGATTCTCAAAGTAAAACAGAGAAGGATTTATGACCTCAACCAGGTGGAGTTTAAGCTCATTTAAATATCTGTAAGCCAATCCTTTCTCTTTTCATGAAAAATCCCATTGTTTGAAAGTATTGCCATTTATTTAAAAGATAAATTGCCATTTATTTAAAAGATAAATGTGTTAAGTATTCAACTGAAAACAAAGAAATATATAAATATATTGTTTCCCTAAGCACATGTGCACACAAATCCTTAGAGAAAAATGAATTTGCATATTGCTATTGATATGAGTCTGAGTGAACTCTGGGAGATGGTGACAGGGAAGACTGGCGTGCTGCGATTCATGGGGTCGCAAAGAGTTGGACACGACTGAGCGACTGAACTGAACTGATTGAATTTCTAGGGGAAAAAAATAGTGTTGGAAAAAAGATATAGATGTTGGTGAACAAAAGTGGAAGCATTTAGCTTTTAATCATTACAAACACGACTAACTCAAAAACCTACACTCTGTATCAGTTCAGTAAAAACAAAAGCAGTTTAAAGATTTTTTTCCCACTAATTGTTGCTTTCTATAAAAATAGATAACTTGTGATGAGCATTTACTACATCCCAGACACTGAGTTAAATCTTTTACATGCATTAATTGTTTCTAATGCTTAATGACAATTTATAAGGCAAGTACTATTATCAGCTTATTTTTATGGTTAGAAAATTAAGGATTTGAGAGGTTAAAACTTGCTGAAAGTCACAGAGCCATAGGGATCCATAGTAAGTACTGTTTGTCTTATGTTTTGCTACGAACAGTGTTACAGTTTTGAGATTCCAAGACACAGCTGTACCTGAAAATGCTTCTTAGGCTCATAGTAATGTTTCCAAAACTCTCTACATTTCTCTTGGGGCCCCAAATTGCACCGTATCTTAATTTCTTTGTCTTGTTTTGGGATTTTATCATACTCTCTTTAGCTCAAAAATTCCAATACATTTTGCCCACAAAAACCCTTTTACAAGTTCCTCTGACTACACTGAAAATTCTAAATACTCTCCTTTTGTCCTTTACTGACAGAAAATGCTTTTGATATCCTTTTGGTCTGGTTCTGTGGGACTGAAGTTACGCCACTAATAATAAGCAAAAGGGCTCAGGGAATGTTAGTAAGGGTGTTGATTTGTCAGAATATTTTCCACTTGCTGTTGAGGTTAACAGTTTAACTGCTTAAAATTTTAGGTAGTAGAGAAGAAAATAATCATTATTCCAAACACAGAAGTAATGAAATTTTTCTCTCCAAAGAATCAGTCCACTTCTCAGCTCTTTTTTTTTTGGGTAGATAATGAAGGCAGAATACTTTTCCCTTCTAGAAGCTCCTCAAATGTGAGGCTTTTTTTTCAGCTATGTTGACCTTCTATTAAACAGCAGAAAGGAAAACTTAATCTCCTTTGTTTTTAACATCTTAGTGATCCTGATTTCCTTCTCTAATTAGGTAACAACCTTCCTTACTCTAGGATGAAGTAAAAATGTCTTTATCTGGCATAAAAGAGGCTTCCAAATTCAGCAACTACTTCCAGTGTAGTCTTATATCTTCCCACTGTGCTCTACTCTCTTGGGCTCTTTGCTCTCAAGAACTCCCCAGATGAGCTTGTGCTGCCATGCTTTTGCATGTTTTTTACTGTTTACATGTTTTTTTGCATGTTTTTACTGTTTCTCTCACCAGAAAAGCCTGTGTCCCTCTTCCTCCTAATTTCATTTCAAGGCTTTAATTGAAGTTTTCACCTCTGTAATTTCCCCTCCCCAGACAATCTCACTCTCCTCTCACCTAGCATCATACCTTTCTCCTTGTTCCTTTTTGCATATTTCTCAATGCCTTGGCACAGTTCCTGGAGCAAAGCCCAGGAAATCATCAGACATTGCTTATTGAACTGTTTGATACTGAATTAAAGTCCACCCTGACTTCGCTGGGATCCCTTTCACACAGAGGAATTGGGATGAAGGGGCAGTGGGGAAGGCAAAGGACAACTGGGTCATTTCCCAGGGGTTGTGACTTGCCCTTGTGAGTGGGGGCAGAGACTACTCATAATATGCATTAATGGTTAGCTGAGAGGACTGCAACCCAACTGTGAGTGGGCGCCTGGGCAACTACTGACATGGCAGTGTGTTTTCTCCAGCAGAATTCAAGCACCCAAGATATTGGATTGGTTTGAGATTAGGACTAGGTAGGTCAGAGAAGGCAATGGCACCCCACTCCATTACTCTTGCCTGGAAAATCCATGGATGGAGGAGCCTGGTAGGCTGCAGTCCATGAGGTCGCTAAGAGTCGGACACGACTGAGCGACTTCACTTTCACTTTTTCCTTTCATGCATTGCAGAAGGAAATGGCAACTCACTCCAGTATTCTTGCCTGGAGAATCCCAGGGACAGAGCAGCCTAATGGGCTGCCATCTGTGGGGTCACACAGAGTCGGACATGACTGAAGCGACTTAGCAGCAGCAGCAGCAGTTAAAGGGAGGTGGGTGCAGAAAAAACAAGAGGTAGATGGGAAATGGCAACGCTAGCCACAGTGACTAAATGCTAAAGGAAGGGGCTTATGGCCAGCTGTTGTGTATATAACTGAGCCTGGAGGTAAGGCATGATATAGATGGGCCCCAGTCTGAATAGCCAGAGTTTGTCTCCTGTGGCTGCTGCTGCTAAGTCACTTCAGTCGTTTCTGACTGTGTGTGACCTCATAGACAGCAGCCCACCAGGCTCCTCCGTCCCTGGAATTCTCCAGGCAAGAACACTGGAGTGGGTTGCCATTTCCTTCTCCAATGCATGAAAGTGAAAAGTGAAAGTGAAATCGCTCAGTCTTGTCCAACTCTTAGCGACCCCATGGACTGCAGCCTACCAGACTCCTCCATCCATGGGATTTTCCAGGCAAGAGTACTAGAGTGGGGTGCCATGATGAGGAGAGAGAGGAGAAGCCAAGCTCTCCAGGTAAGAGATAAAAGACCACATATTCCTCATTCTCAAGGAAATATTCTCAACTACACATGCACAGAAAGGCTCCTTGGAGGTCAAAAGGGAGTAAGTGATGTCAACCTACTCATAGGCTTCTTCACTGGAATCCATCTTGCTTAAGAGATGAGCACCCAGACATGAGAGGACCCTGAGATAAACCAAATACAGACTCAGAACCAGGCAGAGCAAGGTGATTGGCTAAAGGAAACTTGGAAGAAATGTTCCATAAAAGTGATTGAAACTACCATGAAGGCACGACTTTCTGTCTCTGAACCCACCCATGTGTCTATTCACATGTACTTTACTCTTTTTTCCCTAATAAACGCTTTACTTGTTTCATTACTTTTTGTCCCTATGTGGAAATTCATTTCTACACAGCTGACGGGCCACGGCCTTGTCACTGGCCACTGCCCCTGGTGGTCTAGTGGCTAGGATTTGAGCTATCATGGCCCTGGCCCTACCTCAAGCTGCGACTGGGAACTGAAATCCTGCTTTAGGCTGCTGTAGGCTGAGGGCACCTGAGGCCAGTGGAAATCCTGGGCTGGTCACATAAGAGGAGAAACAAGTCATGAGGTTTCTATTGGGTTAAGAACAGGGTGTAGAAAGAAAGGTGTTAGAAAGCTGGAGTAAACTTGGCTCATTCTGAATTATTCCACTGAAGAGCATAAAATGATATAATCTAGGTGAGACATTATAGAAAATTTTATTTTTACTTTCAAAACTGACAGGATAGCAGCAGTTAAAAAACGTGGAGAGACCTCAGTTTGATCTAGAAACAGCTTTCAAATTAGTACTTATGAAAAAAGTGGTTTGAAAATAGAAAAGTTATGGACTTTCAGTGATCAGTCTTAATTTTACATGTGTGTAGTGATACCTCATTGTGCATTATTTTTGCATTTCTCTGTCAAATGACATTGAGTATCTTTTCAAATGCTTGCTTGTTGTCCATGTATCTTCTTTGTGAAATGTCTGTTCAACTCTTTGGTCCCTTTTTCAAACTGAATTTTCCTTTCTTATTATTGAAGTTTGAAAGTTCTGAATATATTCTGAATACAAGCCCTTTTCCAGACATAGGCTTTGCAAATGTTTTTCTCCCAGTCTGTGGCTTTCCTTTTAACAATATTTTCTAAATAATAAAAGTTTCATATTTTGCTGAAGTATAATTTATTCATTTTTTTTTTCTTTTTGGATTTTGCTTTTAGCATTATAGGAAATAAATCACTGTCTAAGCAAAGTTAGAAAATTTTTTTCCTAGGAGTTTTATAAGTTTAAGCTTTACTTAGGTTTATTGTCTATTATAAGTTATTTCTTTATGTGGTGCAAGATATAGATAAACTTCTCTTTTTACATAGTGAGAGCTAATCTATCATTATTTATTGAAAACCATAGCCTTTCTACATTGACTTGCCTTTAAACTTTCCCAGGAATCAGTGTCCCCATATCTATGGGTCTCTTCTTGATTCCATTCTTTTCCTTTCATATATTTGTCTATCTTGATGCCAGTGATACACTGTGTAATATGTTTATAGCTTTATACATGCATATTTGGGCTTCCCTGGTGGCTCTGATGGTAAAAAATTTGTCTGCAATGCAGGAGACCCAGGTTAGATTCCTGGGTCATGAAGGTCCTCTGGAGAAGGGAATGGCCACCCACTCTAGTATTCTTGCCTGGAAAATTCCATGGACAAAGGAGCCTGGTGGGCTACAGTTCATAGGGTTGCAAAGAGTCAGACAAGACTGAGAGACTAACACACACACACATACATATTTATAATTTGTCTCAAAGTCAGATGATGTTAGCCCTCCAACTTTGTTTCTTTTAGTTATTCTAGGTCTTTTGCATTTCTGTTTGAAATTTTAAAATCAGTTCTTCAACTTCTTCAAGAATGTGTATGAAACCCCAATGGCATTTCAGTTGAGATTGCATTGACTCTATTGATCAATTTGGGAAGAACTGATACCTTAATATTGTCTTATAGCCTATGAACGAAGAACATCTCTCAATTTATTTAAGTTTTCTTTAACTTCTATAAGCAATGCTTTGTAGTTTTCAGTTTACAGATCTTTGTCAGATTTATCCCTAAGAATTGTATATTTCTGATGCTATTTTAAATGTTGTCACTTTAAAATTTTAATTTCTAAGGAGACTACGTATTTGCATTAGAATATGTCACCCATCTTAGTTTTTGAGGGCACTATATTCAAAACTTCATCAATTCAGATTTCCTGTTGACATTTTCAGAGTATAGCATTCCTTCATACAAATATACATGTCCCGTTGATGGACTACATAATAAAAATTATTTCCCAGGAAAGGTATTTACTCAATATGAGGACAGCTTTGAGGGAAATTTCTTCTTATAAATTTCTAAGAGTGATTCATCTTACAATAATATCCCAGATATTGAGTTTCTTTCAAGGACAGGACAGAAAATAAGAATATTCTGATTAAGCTTCCTTTGAACTACAATGGATAAAAAGCTTTGAGGGACAAGTGTTTACCAACCAATATTATATTAATTGCTGGGAGACCACAGGGCCATTTAGAAAGTTACTTTTTTCTAGCGCATTAGATAGTGTTTGGTTCTCTAATGGGATTAACTTAACTAAGACAGTTAATTGAATCAATTCATTCCCCCAGAGAAGGTTTACTCACCCTCATTTTCCACTGAATTAAGGATAGGCTCATTTCCTTTCTTTTTTATGTATTTATATTTAGCATTATTCCTTTGGTGATATTTAAGAGCATTTAAGTTACAAAATGAGTTAAGAGCAGAAGCTGTAAAGCTGTTTGGTGAGAGATTAGAATGTAATTCATTTCTAAAATCACAGATGAGTGTGGTCTTTTCTTAAGACCCACTGAATCACACTCTAGGATGTGGGTTTTAAAAAATAAACTTTCATCCAAATTTAATATATTTTTAGAAATCATGTGAACTGGGAACCTGAAAATATAGTCACTTTGTGTGTGAATATTAATATATTGATTTGTTATATTTTTGTATTCAGTCTCAAATTTAGAGCCTTTTTACAGATTGTTAAGTGCAACCCGAAGTTTTAAGTGCCATGCTCATCATATTATTAACCAAATCTTGCTAGAAACAGTATTATGTAATTTTAATATGTACAACCCAAGTTTACTGATGCCTGGGTGGATCAGCCTGAGCACTGGACTAGGATGTTTTAGATTTAGATTTGGGTCCTGCTTTTGGCATGGTTAACAGTGTAGTGCTGAACAACCAGTATCACACCTACTAGTTTGCTAGGGTGGCTCTAACAAAATACCAAAGACTGGATAGCTTAAACAACAGAGGTTTACTTTCTCAGTCTGGAGATTAGAAGTCCAAAATCAAGATGTTATCAGGTCTGATTTCCTCTGAATTTTCTCTCCTTGCTTCCTTAGTTCAAGCTGTTATTTTAAAAAATACCAGAGGTTGAGTTGCTTAAATAACAAATGTTTTTTTTTTTTTTTTCTCAGAGCTCTGGAGGCTCTGATGTCTGATATCAAGATATGGGTATATTCAGTATCTACTGAGAGGCTGCTTACTGGTTCATAGAGGGCTATCTTCCTACTGTGTCCTCACATGGAGGAAGGGACAAAGGCATTCTCTGGGGTCTCTTTAATAAGGACACTAATTTCATTGATAAGAGCAGAGCTCTCATGACCTAGTACCTCCCAAAGGCCTTCCTTTCCTCCAAATACCATCACATTGGAGATTAGATTTCTTCACATGAATTTTGAGGGGACACAAACATTCAGTCTATAGCAGATACCTTCTCTCTGTCTGTTCACATGTTCACCTTTCTGTGGATGCACAGGTCTGGCACTTCTGTGTCCACATCTCCTCTCTTTATTAGGATACTAATCGGACCAGTTGTATTGGATTGGGCTTCCCACATGATGGTGGTTTAGCGGTTTAGTAACTAAGTCGTGTTCGATTCTTGTGACCCCATGGACTGCAGCCTGCTAGGCTCCTCTGTCCATGGGATTTTCTAGGCAAAAATAGGGGAGTGGGTTGCCATTTCCCTGGTGGTGCTAGTGGTAAAGAACCTGTCTGCCGATGGAGACATAAGAGACATGGCTTCAATCCCTAGATCAGGAAGATCTCCTAGAGGAGGGCATGGCAACCTACTCCAGTATTGTTGTCTGGAGAATCCCATGGAGGAGCCTGGCAGGTTACAGGCCATAGGGTCACAAAGAGTCAAACACAACTGAAGTGACTTAGCATGCATGCACGTGCATATTGGATTAGGGTCTGGCCTAATGACCCCATTTTAACTTAATTACTTCTTTAAAGGCCCTCTCTGCAAATAGAGTCACATTCTGAGGTACAATTTCACGTGAATTTTGAGCAGACGCAGTTCAGCCCACAATACTCTTAAATGTTGACTTCTTCAATCACAAAATGTGTGGGTTGGTTAAAGTATCACTAAAGACTGTCCAAGGTCTGAAGAATTAAAATTACTTTGAGAAGATGACCATTGTCTTTTCTGAATAAATATTGTGACTCTCAGTACCCTTGGTTGCAAGCATCATAAAATGACCCTGGAAAACTTCAGATAAAGAGAATTTTTGATAAACTGTAGGGGAGTCAGAGAGTAAGAGGAGGCCAGAGGCTTTGGCTAAGAAACAAGAGAGACCCTGGGAGCTGTGAAGAGCAAGGCAGCAATACTGTTCCAACTTCCTTGCAAATATGCAGGGAGGGGATGTCTGGAACCTGGAGTGTCCACTGGGGGAGGCTGGCACCAACTCCCACCAAGACCATACACAAAGAAGAGGGGGGGCGCGGGGGGTGCTGTTTGAAGATGTCAGGAGACTCCTGAAAGGGCAGAGAGGAGTTACAGCAAGATGGTGTGATGGTATAGACCATTCCCTCCCCATAAGCTGACATGTAACCACTAAGTACATCTTATGATATTTAACTAACATTACGTTAAATATGGTTGGGAAAGCTGATGAAACAATAAAGCAGTCTCCTGACATTGTTAATGGCTCTCAACAATCACATTTTGACAATAAATTTTTGAAATAAAATTCAAATTGACCTCCATGAGGCAGCAGTGAGCAGTGGCATGAAGCAAGATCTTGATTCCTTGCCCAGGAATTGAACCTGGGTAGCCTGGATGAAAACTATGAATCCAAGCTACCAGACCAGCAAGCACTAGAGGCTAAAAACTTTTTCCCTGCATCTTTGTCCCCAGTGAAAAATGCATTTATCACAGAGGCCGAAACTGTAAATGCAGGTACAAAATTTATTATTAGAGACATAGCACAGCAGCAAGTGGGAGAGCACAGAGAGAGTTGGTTTGTTTAGTTGAGTTAGAAGCAAGACAGAGATGCACACCTGGAGAGAAAGGGTGTAAATGCCCAGCCTAGTGAGGAGGAGTCCCATAAAGAGCCCATTAAGTCATTTATATAAGGCAGTTCTTCCGGGTCTTTGTCTTCCGTCAGGCCAATTTTCTGGTTTCTTTCCCCACACCTGACCTACCTTGGGACTCTCCCGTGAGATGTGCATGCACCTGTCAACCAAGATGGATCTCGAAGTGAAGGCTTCTGGGGAGATCAAGACTCATTATGGCCTGGCATTATCCCTTGACTTTTGGCTCAAAAGGAGGCTTTCTGCACATGTGTAGTGTCTCCCTTGTTCCAAAAGAGATTGGGAGGGAGATATCTTAATCATTTACTCAAACAGGATTTTGCCCCCTCTTTGTCCTTGCGATGACCATTACCTTAAGGTGTTTACAAGAGACAAACACTGACTATTTACCTTGTTTCTGTTCTTACTGCCATTTCAGAGGGCAAACTGGAGGCTAATTGTAAATGCCTCAACTGCAGCCCACCTATCTCTTGTCTCAGGAAATGCAAACAGAAGGCTAGCTGTAAATGTCTAACCTGGAAACTATCTCCTACATCAAAATTAGAAGTTGAAATCGCTACCTTAAAAAGCTGCACTATTTTTTTTCACTCAGAAGTCTAGACTTTAGTGATTTCACCCATCAAATGGGAATAAAGCTGCTCTTCCTGTGAAAAGCAAGATTTAGAAATGGATGAACTTGGGGCTTACACCTTACAGCTGTAAGCTTTATGATTACATATTGAAGATGTGATTGGTCTTTCCCCTGATCTTTCATCAGTTTCCTGCTATTGATCTTCCACTGGTTCTTTTTGAAAAGCTTACTTCTCCCAAGGGAGAGACACTGCTCATTAGAAATTGATGTCTTTTATTGATTTCCATAATCACAATTTCCGTTTCAAATATTCTCTTATGATTCTGCTATTCATCTTTTTTTCACTAGGCTTTCTGGAAATTATTTGTTATCTATATTTTATTGAAATGTAGTAATTGCTCTTAATAATTACACTTAATAATCTCTTTATTTATAGATTTTGTTACATTTTCTCTTTTCCTCAGCTCTACTCTGAAATAGGAAGTGTTCAAGTTTTTCTGTAATTTTAAAATATATTCTATTTTTGGTCCAAACACTAGATATATAGCAAAATTGTTATTATAGTCTAGCTATTCACAACTTCTCTTTAGCTGTGAAACTTTATTTTGGATATTATAAGAACCTCAAGTTTTTATTGAGCTCACTGTTTTTCTTATTTTGTTTTTAAATATTTTGAAACTTCTTTATACTGGTTCATACTCTGCTTAATTTTAGTCAAATAAACAATCTCTACAACCCTGATTGCAGTGTATTTGGCTTTTCCTTTCCATCCCCACAAGGAATTCGCATACTTGAATCCTCATCCATCCAACAAACATTCAATGAACAGCTTGTGTGCGTGCTCAGTTGCTCAGTCATGTCTGACTCTTTGCAGCACTACGGACTGCAGCCAGCCAGGCTCCTTCAACCACGGGATTTCCCAGGCAATAATACTGGAGTCTAATTCAGAGAATCTAACTCAGGGTCTCCAGCATCTCCGACATTAGTGGAGGGATTCTTTACCACTGAGCCATGTGGGAAGCCCTTCAGTGAACAGCTACTATGTGTCAATTACTGTTCTAGACATAAAGTTGGCGCTAATACTAATCTTCCTTCATAAATATAATTGTATTTATGTCTCACTTATATTTTATCTATCAATCAAAATTTTGGTAGTGAAAACAAAATGCCACCTTGCTTTGTTTTTATTTTATGCATAATAATAACAGAGACTCTTTTTTATCCATTCACTTCTTGCAAATGCACATTGAGCAATAGGGAATTTTTTAAAATCAAGAGATCATTAAAGTATCTGTATGGAAGGGATCTCATAGAGGCTTCTAAGTTTTTAAACTAGTCATAAAGATATATACATAGTACTCCAGTTCTTTAAAACAGCCAGACTGCTGTTGTTTTTCTGCACAAAGATATTGAACACATCCAAATTTATAACTTTTTAAAATTTCAACATCACTGAATTGGAGCAATGAACCAGATTTGATAACATAAGAAACCGAAAATTGGAGTGACATTATAGGTGACATTTGCAATCATACCAATCCAACATCTCACTTACTTCTGTATTTTGCTGAAAGTACACAATTTCACAAAGATATATAGTTGAAAAAATAATCTTTATTTGCCACTTTACCTCATACTCTAAGAATATTTTTCAATTCGTTCTCATCTAGACCCCAGGAACAGGAGACGATTGGTTGTTTTTATTTCAAAGTTAAATCCCCAGACAATATCTGCCATCTGCTCGCATTCCCCTTTACCAAAACGAAAGTTAGACAAGAAGCTTACAAACCCTTCACATAAAATCTGTAGAAGATATTATCATGGCTTGGCATGCCACCGACTCCTTCATGGTTGCACAACTACTGCTGGGCTCTGGTGGGAGCATGCGCAGAGCAGATGTATCCACGCCTAGGCTAACATTTAATTGGACTTGGCACCCATGTACTGTAGCAGTGTACTCATGCATATGCTTTTATTTGAAAGAGCAAGCTCAGGCCTGAATTTTTAAAGAGGAAAAGAAAACAAGTCTTCCTAATCTATGCACATTTGCAAAACGTTCAAGTGTATAGACTTACAGACTATAGGTCCCTTTTCCAAGGACTACCCCCCAACATGAATAGTATAAACAGTATGAAGAGGCAAAAAGATAGGACACTGAAAGATGAATGGCCCAGATTGGTAGGTACCCAATATGCTACTGGAGATCAGTGGAGAAATAACTCCAGAAAGAATGAAGAGACGGAGCCAAAGCAAAAACAACACCCAATTGTGGATGTGACTGGTGATGGAAGTAAACTCCAATGCTGTAAAGAGCAATACTGCATAGGAACCTGGAATGTCAGGTCCATGAGTCAAGGCAAATTGGAAGTGGCCAAACAGGAGATGGCAAGAGTGAATATCGGCATTTTAGGAATCAGCAAACTAAAATGGATTGGAATGGGTGAATTTAACTCAGATAACCATTATATCTACTACTGTGGGCAGGAATCCCTTAGAAGAAATGGAGTAGCCATCATAGTCAATGAAAGAGTCCAAAATGCAGTACTCGGATGCGATCTCAAAAATGACAGAATGATCTCTGTTCGTTTCCAAGGCAAAGCATTCAATATCACAGTAATCCAAGTCTATGCCCTGAACAGTAACACTGAAGAAACTGAAGTTGAATGGTTCTATGAAAACCTACAAGATCTTCTAGAACTAACACCCCCAAAATATGCCCTTTTCGTGATAGGGGACTGGAATGCAAAAGTAGGAAATCAAGAAATACCTGGAGTAACAGGCAAATTTGGCCTTGGAGTACAGAATAAAGCATGGCAAAGGCTAATAGAAATTTGCCAAAAGAAGGCACTTTTTCATAGCAAACACCCTCATCCAACAACACAAGAGAAGACTCTACACATGAACATCACCAGATGGTCAATACTGAAATCATATTGACTGTATTCTTTGCAGCCAAAGATGGAGAAGCTCTATATAGTCAGCAAAAACAAGACGAGGAGCTGACTGTGGCTCAGACCATGAACTCCTTATTACCAAGTTCAGACTTAAATTGAAGAAAGTAGGGAAAACCACTAGACCATTCAGTTATGACCTAAATCAAACCCTCATGATTATAAAGTGGAAGTGACAAATAGATTCAAGAGATTAGATCTGATAGACAGAGTGCCTGAAGAACTACATATGGGGATTTGTGACACTGTACAGGAGACAGGAATCAAGACCATCCCCAAGGAAAAGAAAGGCAAGATGTTTGTCTGAGGAGGCCTTACAAATAGCTGTGAATAGAAGAGAAGTAAAAGGCAAAGGAGAAAAGGAAAGATATACCCATTTGAATGCAGAGTTCCAAAGAAAAGCAAGGAGAGATAAGAAAGCCTTCCTCAGGGATCAATGAAAAGAAATAGAGGACGACAATAGAATGGGAAAGACTAGAAATCTCTTCAAGAAAATTAGAAATACCAAGGGAATATTTCATGCAAAGATGGGCTAGATAAAGGACAGAAATGGTATGGACCTAACAGAAGCAGAAGATATTAAGAAGAGGTGGCAAGAATACACAGAACTATACAAAAAAAAGATCTCCACAACCCAGATAATCACGATGGTGTGACTACTCACCTGGAGCCAGACATCCTAGAACGTGAAGTCAAGTGGGCCTTAGGAAGCATCACTATGAACAAAGCTAGTGGAGGTGATGGAATTCCAGTTGAGCTATTTCAAATCCTAAAAGATAATGTTGTAAAAGTGCTGCACTCATTATACCAACAAATTTGGAAAACTCAGCAGTGGCCATGGGACTGGGAAAGTTCAGTTTTCATTCCAATCCCAAAGAAAGACAATGCTAAAAATTGTTCAAACTACCACACAATTGCACTCATCTCACACACTAATAAAGTAATGTTCAAAATTCTCCAAACCCGGCTTCAACAGTATGTGAATCATGAACATCCAGATGTTTGAGCTGGATTTAGAAAAGGCAGAGGAACAAGAGATCAAATTGTCAACATCTGTTGGATCATCAAAAAAACAAGAGAGTTCCAGAAAAATATCAATTTCTGCTTTACTGACTATGCCAAAACCTTCGACTGTGTGGATTACAACAAACTATAGAAAATTCTGAAAGAGATGGGAACACCAGACCACCTGACCTGCCTCTTGAGAAATCTGTATGCAGGTCAGGAAGCAACAGTTAGAACTGGACATGGAATGACAGACTGGTTCCAAATAGGTAAAGGAGCACGTCAAGGCCGTATATTGTCACCCTGCATATTTAACTTATACGGAGATACATCATGAGAAACGCTGCGCTGGATGAAGCACAAGCTGGAATCAAGATTGCTGGGAGAAATATCAATAACCTCAGATATGCAGATAATACTACCCTTATGGCAGAAAGTGAAAAAGAACTAAAGAGCCTCTTGATGAGAGTGAAAGAAGAGACTGAAAAAGTTGGCTTAAAACTCAACATTCAGAAAACTAAGATTATGGCCTCTGGTCCCATCACTTCATGGCGAATAGATGGGGCAAGAGTGACAGACTGTATTTTCTTGGTCTCCAAAATCACTGCAGATGGTGAGTGCAGCCATGAAATTAAAAGACACTTACTCCTTGGAAGGAAAGTTATGACCAACCTAGACAGCTTATTAAAAAGCAGAGATATTACTTTGCCAACAAAGGTCCCTCTAGTCAAGGCTATGGTTTTTCCAGTAGTCATGTATGGATGTGAGAGTTGGACTATAAAGAAAGCTGAGCATCAAAGAATTGATGCTTTTGAGCTGTGGTGTTGGAGAAGACTCTTGAGAATCCCTTGGACTGCAAGGAGATTCAACCAGTCCATCATAAAGGAAATTAGTCCTGAATATTCATTCAAAGGACTGATGCTAAAGCTGAAACGCCAATATTTTGGCCACCTCATGCAAAGAACTGACTCATTTGAAAAGATCATGATGCTGGGAAAGATTGAAGGTGGGAGAAGAAGGGGACAACAGAGGACAAGATGGTTGGATGGCATCATCGACTCAAAGGACATGAGTTTGAGTAAACTCTGGGAGTTGGCAATGGACAGGGAGGCCTGGCATGCTGCAGTCCATGGGGTCGCAAAGAGTCAGACACGACTGAGCAACTAAACTGAACCAACCCTCCAACAAGTTCACCTCTAACTATTTAATGGGTTAACTGTGTTTCAAGAGATGCAGTTCAAAAAGCCTGCATCTTGTCCAACTCTTAGTGTTTCTCTCTATGCATGAGACAGAGATTGAGGTCAAGCTAAGCATCTGATGTACTTCCTTTCCATCACTGACATCCTTCTCTTAACCTCACTCCACATCCTTTAAGTCCTAAGCAGCAGAATTTTACTTGTTTTCCATAGTGTCATTCAGATGTATCTACTCCGTTAAGCTTTCCTTCCTCTCTCAAACAAATCTTCCATCTCTGTCTTTGTCTCTCTCTTGTCTCCATCTCTCTCTGTCTCCCTGTCTGTCTGTTTCTGGAACCCTATAATATTAAAAAAAATTTTTTTTAATTGGAGGGCAATAGTTTTACAATATTGTGTTGGCTTCTGCCATACAACCACATGAATCAGCCACAAGTATACATATGTCCCCTCCCCCTTGAACCTCTCTGCCACCCCCATCCCTACCCCACCCCTCTAGGTTGTCACAAAGCACCACATTGATCTCCTTGTCATACACCAACTTCCCATTAGCTATATACTTTACATATGGGAATGTGTATGTTTCAATGCTAAGCTCTCAATTTGTCCCACTCTTTCCTTCTCCTGCTGTGTCCAAAGTCTGTTCTCTATGTCCGCAACTCTACTCCAGCTCTGCAAATAAGTTCATCAGCAGCATTTTTCTAGATTCCATATGCATGTATTGATATACAATATTTGTTTTTCTCTTTCTGGCTTACTTCACTCTGTATAATAGGCTCTAGATTCATCCACCTCACTGACTCAAATGCATTCCTTTTCAAGGTTGGTTAAGGTCAGGAAGCAACAGTTAGAACTGGACATGGAACAACAGACTGGTTCCAAATACAAAAAGTAGTATGTCAAGGCTGTATATTGTCACCTGCTTATTTAACTTATATGCAGAGTACATCAGGAGAAACGCTGGACTGGAAGAAACACAAGCTGGAATCAAGATTGCCGGGAGAAATATCAATAACCTCAGATATGCAGATGACACCACCCTTATGGCACAAAGTGAAGAGGAACTAAAAAGCCTCTGGATGAAAGTGAAATTGGAGAGTGAAAAAGTTGGCTTAAAGCTCAACATTCAGAAAACGAAGATCATAGCATCTGGTCCCATCACTTAATGGGAAATAGATGGGGAAACAGTGGAAACAGTGTCAGACTTTATTTTTCTGGGCTCCAAAATCAATGCAGATGGTGACTGCAGCCATGAAATTAAAAGACGCTTACTCCTTGGAAGGAAAGTTATGACCAACCTAGATAGCATATTCAAAAGCAGAGACATTACTTTGCCAACAAAGATTCATCTAGTCAAGGCTATGGTTTTTCCTGTGGTCATGTATGGATGTGAGAGTTGGACTGTGAAGAAAGCTGAGCACCAAAGAATTGATGCTTTTGAAGTGTGGTGTTGGAGAAGACTCTTGAGAGTCCCTTGGACTGCAAGGAGATCCAACCAGTCCATTCTGAAGGAGATCAGCCCTGGGATTTCTTTGGAAGGAATGATGCTAAAGCTGAAACTCCAGTACTTTGGCCACCTCATGCGAAGAGTTGACTCACTGGAAAAGACTCTGATGCCGGGAGGGATTGGGGGTCAGGAGGAGAAGGGGACGACAGAGGATGAGATGGCTGGATGGCATCACTGACTCGATGGACGTGAGTTTGAGTGAACTCCGGGAGTTGGTGTTGAACAGGGAGGCCTGGCGTGCTTCGATTCATGGTGTCGCAAAGAGTCGGACATGACTGAGTGACTGATCTGATCTGAATATTCCATTGTGTATACTTACACAGCTCTTCATCCATTCATCCATTGATGGGCATCTACGTCACTTCCATGTCCTAACTATTATAAATAGTGTTGCAGTGAATTTTGGGATGTATATGTCTTTTTCAATTATGGTTTTCTCAGAGTATCAGAAAAGGCAATGGCAACCCACTCCAGTACTCTTGTCTGGAAAATCCCATGGATGGAGAAGCCTGGTAGGCTGCAGTCCATGGGGTCGCTAAGAGTCGGCATGACTGAGCGAGTTCACTTTCACTTTTCACTTTCATGCATTGGAGAAGGAAATGGCAACCCACTCCAGTATTCTTGCCTGGAGAATCCCAAGGACGGAGGAGCCTGGTAGGCTGCCGTCTATGGGGTCGCACAGAGTTGGACATGACTAAAGTGACTTAGCAGCAGCAGCAGCAGAGTATATACCCGCCTACAGCACTTTAAATGCAGTTGACAAGTTTCTTTATTTGATTCTGTGTCTGAAAGCACAAACTTCTTGATCTCACTTTGTTATAACTCTTGCTATAATGTTAGCTGGCCTGACACATGTAGGTACTAATTAAATAATAAGTTCATTGAATTATTTACCCAAAGACAGGATCCTCACTAGGTCATTCACATTAAAATGGATTTCTGTGTGGCTTGATTTAATGAAAGTGTTTTCTGCAGTCCCTTTCATATTCTTAGCATTCTGCGTATTTCTTCCAGTGCTTCCATATTTCAGGATCTGTTCAGCTGCTTTGATTCTCTTTCATCTAATTCTCTTTTAAGATATTACTGTTTAAATAGGCAATTTTTACAGTAAAAGAGAATGTGCTATAGAGCAATAGAAAGATTTCAATAGTTTCTGATTCACCTGTGAGCTTTGACTGAGGGGTTGATGAAAGATGAAACAATGAAATAAGAGCTTTGCAAAATTAAAAAAAAAAAATCCATCTCTGATTGTGTTGATAACACATTCTCTGTTAATTCTGTATATGTGTGTGTTTTTCATAATTCCCTCAAACTAATGCAGACAGTATATATCTCAATATGTCACTTTACCTTTTGTTGAAGTTTTGATTCTCTGCCATAAGATACTGAGATGGAATTTGGTATCAACATCTTTGGAAGGGAAGGGGAGAAAGCAGGATGGAGCAGAGGGAGAAGTCCCCATGGAAATCTCAGGATATGTCCCATCAGCAGTGACCCCATTGAGCTACAATGGCTGGGTCTTAGAGAAGGGGAAATATCATATGACATCCCTTATATGTGGAATCTAAAAAGAAATGATGCAAATGAACTTACCTACAAAGCAGAAAGAGACTCTCAGACTTAAAGAATGAACTAGGGGTTTCCAGGGGAAAGGATGAGGGGATGGGATAGTTAGGGAATTTGAGATGGACATGTACACACCACTATATTTAAAATGGATAACCAACAACGACCTACTGTACAGCACATGAAGCTCTGCTCAGTGTTACGTGGCAGCCTGGATGGGAGGGGGTTTGGGGGAGAATGGATACATGTATATGTGTGAGTCCTTTAGTTGTTCAGCTGAAACTATCACAACATTGTTAACTGGCTATACCCCAAAACAAAATAAAAGTTAAAAAGAATAAAATGGCAGAGTGTTTATACCCCACCTTGATCAATCATTGTCTGTGTCCTGCCTGGGGGAAAAAAGAGTGCTTGAGCAAGTTGCCTCTCTGCAGATGCGTCAAACCCTGGGGAGCTGATAGCTGGAGGCAGTCTGCTGGGGTGAACTCATAGTTCATCTCTCTGTCTACAGCACCTCTTTAGAAAACCTCCTTTCTCCAAAACAGGACAGAGCATACTTTGTAAGTTTTGAGATCAAAAAACAGAGACAAACAGCTAAATTCCATCAACCTTTCTGCAGTCTTTCATTAATTAGCTAGGCTTTCATTAATCAGCCCCATCTCTCTCTTGACAGACATTCAATTCAGTTCAGTTCAGTTGCTTAGTCGTGTCTGACTCTTTGCGACCCCATGAATCGCAGCACGCCAGGCCTCCCTGTCCATCACCAACTCCCGGAGTTCACTCAAACTCACGTCCATCGAGTCAGTGATGCCATCCAGCCATCTCATCCTCTGTTGTCCCCTTCTCCTCCTTCCCCCAATCCCTCCCACCATCAAGGTCTTTTCCAATGAGTCAACTCTTCGCATGAGGTAGCCAAAGTACTGGAGTTTCAGCTTCAGCAACATTCCTTCCAATGAACACCCAGGACTGATCTCCTTTAGGATGCACTGGTTGGATCTCCTTGCAGTCCAAGGGACTCTCAAGAGTCTTCTCCAACACCACACTTCAAAAGCATCAATTCTTCGGCGCTCAGCTTTCTTCACAATCCAACTCTCACATCTATACATGACCACAGGAAAAACCATAGCCTTGACTAGATGAACCTTTGTTGGCAAAGTAATGTCTCTGCTTTTGAATATGCTATCTAGGTTGGTCATAACTTTCCTTCCAAGGAGTAAGCGTCTTTTAATTTCATGGCTGCAGTCACCATCTGCAGTGATTTGGAGCCCCCCAAAATAAAGTCTGACACTGTTTCCACTGTTTCCCCATCTATTTCCCATGAAGTGATGGGACCAGATGCCATGATCTTTGTTTTTGAATGTTGAGCTTTAAGCCAACTTTTTCACTCTCCGATTTCACTTTCATCCAGAGGCTTTTGAGATCCTCTTCACTTTCTGCCATAAGGGTGGTGTCATCTGCATATCTGAGGTTATTGATATTTCTCCCAGAAATCTTGATTCCAGCTGGTGCTTCATCCAGCCCAGCGTTTCTCATGATGTACTCTGCATAGAAGTTAAATAAGCAGGTGACAATATACAGCCTTGATGTACTACTTTTCGTATTTGGAACCAGTCTGTTGTTCCATGTCCAGTTCTAACTGTTGCTTCCTGACTTGCATATAGGTTTCTCAAGAGGCAGGTCAGGTGGTCTGGTATTCCCATCTCTTTCAGAATTTTCCAGTTTATTGTGGTCCACACAGTCAAAGGCTTTGGCATACTCAATAAAGCAGAAATAGATGTTTTTTCTGGAACTTTCTTGCTTTTTCTTGCCAGCAGAAGTTGGCGATTTGATCTCTTGTTCCTCCGCCTTTTAGAAACCAGCTTGAACATCTGGAAGTTCACGTTTTATGTACTGCTGAAGCCTGGCTTGGGGAATTTTGAGCATTACTTTACTAGTATGTGAGATGAGTGCAATTGTGCAGTAGTTTGAGCATTCTTTGGCATTGCCTTTTTTGGGGATTGGAATGGAAACTGACCTTTTCCAGTCCTGTAGCCACTGCTGAGTTTTCCAGATTTGCTGGCATTTTGAGTGTAGCACTTTCACCGCATCATCTTTCAGGATTTGAAATACCTCAACTGGAATTCCATCACCTCCACTGGCTTTGTTTATAGTGATATTTTCTGAGGCCCACTTGACTTCACATTCCAGGATGTCTGGCTCTAGGTGAGTGATCACACCATCATGATTATTTGGTTTGTGAAGCTCTTCTTTGTACAGTTCTTCTGTGTATTCTTGCTACCTCTTCTTAATATCTTCTGTTTGTTAGATCCATACCATTTCTGTCCTTTATCGAGCCCATCTTTGCATGAAATGTTCCCTTGGTATCTCTAATTTTCTTGAAGAGATCTCTAGTCTTTCCCATTCTATTGTTTTCCTCTATTTCTTTGCATTGATCCCTGAGGAAGGCTTTCTTATCTCTCCTTGTTATTCTCTGGAACTCAGCATTCAAATGGGTATACCTTTCCTTTTCTCCTTTGCTTTTCGCTTCTCTTCTTTTCACAGCTATTTGTAAGGCCTCCTCAGAGAGGCATTTTGCCTCTTTGCATTTCTTTTCCATGGGGATGGTCTTGATCCCTGTCTCGTGTACAATGTCATGAACCTCATTCCATAGTTCATCAGGCACTCTGTCTGTCAGATCTAGGCCCTTAAATCTATTTCTCACTTCCACTGTATAATCATAAGGGATTTGATTTAGGTCATACCTGAATGGTCTACTTTCTTCAATTTAAGTCTGAATTTGGCAATAAGGAGTTCATGGTCTGAGCCACAGTCAGCTCCTGGTCTTGTTTTTGCTGACTGTATAGAGCTTCTCCATCTTTGGCTGCAAAGAATATAATCAATCTGATTTTGGTGTTGACCATCTGGTGATGTCCATGTGTAGAGTCTTCTCTTGTGTTGTTGGAAGAGGGTGTTTGCTATGACCAGTGTCTTCTCTTGGCAAACTCTATTAGCCTTTGCCCTGCTTCAGTCTGTACTCCAAGGCCAAATTTGCCTGTTATTCCAGGTGTTTCTTGACTTACTACTTTTGCATTCCAGTCACCTATAATGAAAAAGACATCTTTGGGGGGTGTTAGTTCTAAAAGATCTTGTAGGTTTTCATAGAACCATTCAACTTCAGCTTCTTCAGCGTTACTGGTTCAGCATAGGCTTGGATTATTTTGATACTGAATGGTTTACCTTGGAAACGAACGGAGATCATTCTGTCATTTTTGAGATTGCATCCAAGTACTGCACTTCGGACTCTTTTGTTGACCATGATGACTACTCCATTTCTTCTAAGGGATTCCTGCCCACAGTAGTAGATATAATGGTCATCTGAGTTAAATTCACCCATTCCAGTCCATTTCAGTTCGCTGATTCCTTGAATGTCAACATTCACTCTTGCCGTCTCCTGTTTGACCACTTCCAATTTGTCTTGATTCATGGACTTGACATTCCAGGTTCCTATGCAATATTGCTCTTTACAGCATTGGACCTTGCTTCTATCACCAGTCACATCCACAACTGGGTATTGTTTTTGCTTTGGTTCCATCACTTCATTCTTTCTGGAGTTATTTCTCCACTGATCTCCAGTAGCATATTGGGCACCTACGGACCCGGGGAGTTCCCCTTTCAGTATCCTATCATTTTGCCTTTTCATACTGTTCATGGCATTAGAGTATTTATTTCTCTACAATCTGAATGCTGCAGTTTTACAATATTGATTAAATTTTGTCTTTACACAATGAATCCTGGCATCATACCACATTGGTTACATCAAAATTCCAAGAAGTATCAGATTTTCGTAAGATTTTAGTATCTGGGATAAACAGAAATGACTAATTACCTAGACCTCAAAAGAATTTGTTGAATTTCCTTGAGCATATCAACTTTATGACTTGGGGATTTGGATCATTTTTCTTTGAAATATGGAAGTCATGACCATATGATATAAATGATGAAATTTCAGATTATAAACTTCTTTAGTCAATCACAAATCACTGTAACTTGTAACAAGCCAATCCCTAGTAACAAGGGATATATTTCCTGAGACCAATTATATTTGTATAATGTCAGGTGCAAAGCCTAGATTTAAAAGTTTTGCAATATTTCAATAACACAAATATCTTATCTTTAACACAAGTTAAAGATAAGATAGTGCCTGGTTATTTTTTCAGCCATGGATATTCCATTATTCTGAACTCTATATCTCTTTTCTATCAACAGAAACTTTTAACATATTTTTAAGAAAAATCTGTGAAATATCTATTGAAAATGTGTTGTACATTCTCAAAGCTTCATATCTTAATATGTAGTATTCCACTTGGCTTCAATACCACAGAAATCATTCTTAGTCTCTTATCATTAATGTTCAGTAATTTTTTTAATGAACGAATAAATAAACATTGGCCTTGGTTATTGAGATATTTAGCATACAATTATAGATCTATCATCATATTTTACATGTATATAACATTATCATTAAACTTTGTACAATATTCAAGTTACCAACATTCACTGGATCATAGAGAAAGCTAGGGAATTCCAGAAAAACATCTCCCTCTGTTTCATCAACTATGCCAAAGCCTTTGACTGTGTAGACCAAAAAAAAACTGTGGAAAGTTCTTAAAGAGATGAGGAATACCAGACCATCTTAAGTGTCTCCTGAGAAACATGTATGTGGGTCAAGAAGCAACAGTTAGAGCTCTGTATGGAAGAACTCATTGGTTCAGTATTGAGAAAGTATGACAGGGCTGTCTACTGTCACACTGTTTAATCTATACACTAAGAACATTATGAGAAATGCTGGGTAGATGACTGACAAGCTGGAATCAAGATTGGCGGGAGAAACATCAACAACCTCAGATATGTGGATGATACCACTCTAATGGCAGAAAGCAAAGAGGAACATAAGGGCCTCTTGAGGGTGAAGGAGAAGAGTGAAAGAGCTGGATTACAACTAAATATTTAAAAAGCTAAGATATGGCATCTGGAGATTATGGCATCTGGCAAAAGAGTTTGAAATGCAGTACTTGGATGCAATCTCAAAAATGACAGAATGATCTCTGTTTGTTTCCAAGGCAAACCAATAAATATCACAGTAATCCAAATCTATGCCCCAACCAGTAATGCTGAAGAAGCTGAAGTTGAATGGTTCTATGAAGACCTACAAGACCTTTTAGAACTATGCTATGCTATGCTAAGTCACTTCAGTCGTGTCTGATCCTGTGTGACCCCATTGACGGTAGCCTACCAGGCTTCCCCGTCCCTGGGATTCTCCAGGCAAGAACACTGGAGTGGGTTGCCATTTCCTTCTCCAATGCATGAAAGTGAAAAGTGAAAGTGAAGTCGCTCAGTTGTGTCCGACTCTTAGCCACCCGATGGACTGTAGCCTACCAGGCTCCTCCATCCATGGGATTTTCCAGGTAAGAGTACTGGAGTGCGGTGCCATTGCCTTCTCTGTTTTAGAACTAACACCCAAAAAAGATGTCCTTTTCATTATAGGGGGCAATGGCACTAGCTTTGTTCATAGTGATGCTTCCTAAGGCCCACTTGACTTCACATTCCAGGATGTCTGGCTCTAGGTGAGTGATCACACCATCGTGATTATCTGGGTCATGAAGATCTTTTTTGTACAGTTCTTCTGTGTATTCTTGCCACCTCTTCTTAATATCTTCTGCTTCTGTTAGGTCCATACCATTTCTGTCCTTTATCGAGCCCATCTTTGTATGAAATATTCCTTTGGTATCTCTGATTTTCTTGAAGAAATCCCTAGTCTTCCCCATTCTGTTGTTTTCCTCTATTTCTTTGCATTGATCACTGAGGAAGGCTTTCTTATCTCTTCTTGCTATTCTTTGGAACTCTGCATTCAGATGCTTATATCTTTCCTTTTCTCCTTTGCTTTTCACTTCTCTTCTTTTCACAGCTATTTGTAAGGCCTCCCCAGACAGCCATTTTTCTTTTTTGCATTTCTTTTCCATGGGAATGGTCTTGATCCCTGTTTCCTGTACAATGTCACGAACCTCATTCCATAGTCCATCAGGCACTCTATCTATCAGATCTAGGCCCTTGAGGACATACCCCATGCCCCAAGCCCGAGGCCAAGGGTGGTGGGTGGGAGGAGCTACCCCATGCCCCTAAGCCAGAGGCCAGGGGCGGCGGGCGGGAGGACCAATCCCACGTCCAAGGAGCTGTGCGGGTGCAGGAGGGCCTAAAGGAGCTATCCCACGTTGAAGGCCAGGAAGGGCGGCGGTGAGGAGATACCCCTCGTCCAAGGTAAGGAGCAATGGCTGCACTTTGCTGGAGCAGCCGTGAAGAGATACCCCACGCCCAAGGTAAGAGAAACCCAAGTAAGACAGTAGGTGTTGCAAGAGGGCATCAGAGGGCAAATACACTGAAACCATACTCACAGAAAACTAGTCAGTCTAATCACACTAGGACCACAGCCTTGTCTAACTCAATGAAACTAAGCCATGCCCGTTGGGCAACCCAAGACAGACGGGTCATGGTCGAGAGATCTGACAGAATGTGGTCCACTGGAGAAGGGAATGGCAAACCACTTCAGTATTCTTGCCTTGAGAACCCCATGAACAGTATGAAAAGGCAAAATGATAGGGTACTGAAAGAGAAAGTCCCCCAGGTCAGTTGGTGCCCAATATGCTACTCTAGATCAGTGGAGAAATAACTCCAGAAAGAATGAAGGGATGGAGCCAAAGCAAAAAGAATACCCAGCTGTGGATGTGACTGGTGAGAGAAGCAAGGTCCAATGCTGTAAAGAGCAATATTGCATAGGAACCTGGAATGTTAGGTCCATGAATCAAGGCAAATTGGAAGTGGTCAAACAAGAGATGGCAAGAGTGAATGTCGACATTCTAGGAATCAGCGAACTGAAATGGACTGGAATGGGTGAATTTAACTCAGATGACCATTATATCTACTATTGCAGGCAGGAATCCCTCAGAAGAAATGGAGTGGCCATCATGGTCAACAAAAGAGTTCGAAATGCAGTACTTGGATGCAATCTCAAAAACGACAGAATGATCTCTGTTCATTTCCAAGGCAAACCATTCAATATCACAGTAATCCAAGTCTATGCCCCAGCCAGTAAAGCTGAAGAAGCTGAAGTTGAACGGTTCTATGAAGACCTACAAGACCTTTTAGAACTAACACCCAAAAAAGATGTCCTTTTCATTATAGGTGACTGGAATGCAAAAGTAGGAAGTCAAGAAAGTAGGAGTAACAGGCAAATTTGGCCTTGGAATGAAGCAGGGCAAAGACTAATAGAGTTTTGCCAAGAAAATGCACTGATCATAACAAATACCCTCTTCCAAAAACACAAGAGAAGACTCTATACATGGACATCACCTGATGGTCAACACCGAAATCAGATGGATTATATTCTTTGCAGCCAAAGATGGAGAAGCTCTATACAGTCAGCAAAAACAAGACCAGGAGCTGACTGTGGCTCAGACCATGAATTCCTTATTGCCAAATTCAGACTTAATTGAAGAAAGTAGACCATTCAGGTATGACCTAAATCAAATCCTTTATGATTATACAGTGGAAGTGAGAAATAGATTTAAGGGACTAGATCTGATAGATAGAGTGCCTGATGAACTATGGAATGAGGTTCATGACATTGTTCAGGAGACAGGGATCAAGACCATCCCCATGGAAAAGAAATGCAAAAGGGCAAAATGGCTGTCTGGGGAGGCCTTACAAATAGCTGTGAAAAGAAGAGAAGCAAAAAGCAAAGGAGTAAGGAAAGATATAAGCATCTGAATGCAGAGTTCCAAAAATAGCAAGAAGAGATAAGAAAGCCTTCTTCAGCGATCAATGCAAAGAAATAGAGGAAAACAACAGAATGGGAAAGACTAGAGATCTCTTCAAGAAAACTAGAGATACCAAGGGAACATTCCATGCAGAGATGGGCTCGATAAAGGACAGAAATGGTATGGACCTAACAGAAGCAGAAGATATTAAGAAGAAGTGGCAAGAATACACAGAAGAACTGTACAAAAAAGATCTTCACGACCCAGATAATCACGATGGTGTGATCACTCACCTAGAGCCAGACATCCTGGAATGTGAAGTCAGGTGGGCCTTAGGAAGCATCACTACGAACAAAGCTAGTGGAGGTGATGGAATTCCAGTTGAGGTATTTCAAATCCTGAAAGATGATGCTGTGAAAGTGTTGTACTCAATATGCCAGCAAATTTGGAAAACTCAGCAGTGGCCACAGAACTGGAAAAGGTCAGTTTCCATTCCAATCCCAAAGAAAGGCAGGGCCAAAGAATGCTCAAACTACTGCACAATTGCACTCATCTCACACACTAGTAAAGTAATGCTCAAAATTCTCCAAGCCAGGTTTCAGCAATACATGAACCGTGAACTTCCTGATGTTCAAGCTGGTTTTAGAAAAGGCAGAGGAACCAGAGATCAAATTGCCAACACCCGCTGGATCATTGAAAAAACAAGAGAGTTCCAGAAAAAAACATCTATTTCTGCTTTATTGACTATGTCAAAGCCTTTGACTGTGTGGATCACAATAAACTGTGGAAAATTCTGAAAGAGATGGAAATACCAGACCACCTGACCTGCCTCTTGAGAAACCTGTATGCAGGTCAGGAAGCAACAGTTAGAACTGGACATGGAACAACAGACTGGTTCCAAATAGGAAAAGGAGTACATCAAGGCTGTGTATTGTGACCCTGCTTATTTAACTTCTATGCAGAGTACAACCTGAGAAACGCTGGGCTGGAAGAAGCACAAGCTGGAATCAAGATTGCCGGGAGAAATATCAATAACCTCAGATATGCAAAGACACCACTCTTATGGGAGAAAGTGCAGAAGAACTAAAGAGCTTCTTGATGAAAGTGAAAGTGGAGAGTGAAAAAGTTGGCCTAAAACTCAACATTAAGAAAACAAAGATCATGGTACCCGGTCCCATCACTTCATGAGAAATAGATGGAGAAACAGTGGAAACAGTGTCAGACTTTATTTTTCTGGGCTCAAAAATCACTGCAGATGGTGACTGCAGGCATGAAATTAAAAGATGCTTACTCCTTGGAAGAAAAGTTATGACAAACCTAGATAGCATATTGAAAAGCAGAGACATTACTTTGCCAACAAAGATCCATCTAGTCAAGCCTATGGTTTTTCCAGTGGTCATGTATGGATGTGAGAGTTGGACTTGAAGAAAGCTGAGTGCCTAAGAATTGATGCTTTTGAAGTGTGGTGTTGGAGAAGACTCTTGAGAGTCCCTTGGACTGCAAGGAGATCCAACCAGTCCATTCTGAAGGAGATCAGCCCTGGGATTTCTTTGGAAGGAATGATGCTAAAGCTGAAACTCCAGTACTTTGGCCACCTCATGCGAAGAGTTGACTCACTGGAAAAGACTCTGATGCCGGGAGGGATTGGGGGCAGGAGGAGAAGGGGACGACAGAGGATGAGATGGCTGGATGGCATCACTGACTCGATGGTCATGAGTCTGAATGAACTCCGGGAGTTGGTGATGGACAGGGAGGCCTGGCATGCTGCGATTCATGGGGTCGCAAAGAGTCAGACACGACTGAGCAACTGAACTGAACTGAACTGTACTGATGGCATCTGGCTCCATTACTTCATGGCAAATAGAGGGGGGAAATGTGGAAGTAGTGACAGATTTCCTTTTCTTGGCTTCTAAAATCACTGTGGATGGTGACTGCAGCCATGAAATCAGAAGACTTTTGCTTCTTGGCAGGAAACCTGTGACAAACCTAGACAATGTGTTATAAAGCAGAGACATTACACTGCTTTCAAAGGTCCATATAGTCAAGGCTATGGTCTTCCCAGTGGTCATGTACAGTTGTGAGAGCTGGACCATAAAGAAGGCAGAGCATGGAGAATTGATGCCTTTGAACTATGGTGCTGGAGAAGACTCCTGAGAGTCCCTTGGACAGCAGGGAGATCAAACCAGTCAATCTTAAGGGAAATCAATTCTGAATACTCGGAAGGACTAATGCTGAAACCGAAACTCCAGTATTTTGGTCATCTGATGGGAACAGCTGACTTATTGGAAAAGTCCCTGATGCTGGGAAAGATTGATGGCAGAAGGAGAAGAGGGCCTCAGAGGATGAGATGGATGGATGGCATCACTGATGCAATGGACATGAACTTGGGCAAATTTTGGGAGATGGTGAGGGATGGAGAGGCCTGGCATGCTGCAGTCTATAGGGTTGCAAAGAGTCAGACATGACTGGGCGACGGAACAACAATGACAGTAATGTGTTATCATTAAAACTTTGTACAATATTCAAAGAAATATGAAATTATTCTCCATTCTGATCCATAGAATACACTCTGATGATTACTCTGACTTCATCCACAAACTCAGTATTCTTAAACTTTAAAACGTGAAATATACTATCTTTTATTAATACAAGGGAGTATTTGAAGAGTAATAGAGGGAAGATTGGAGAAGGCAATGGCACCCCATTCCAGTACTCTTGCCTGGAAAATCCCATGGACGGAGGAGCCTGGTAGGCTGCAGTCCGTGGGGTAACTAAGAGTCAGACACGACTGAGCGACTTCACTTTCAATTTTCACTTTCATGCATTGGAGAAGGAAATAGCAACCCACTCCAGTGTTCTTGCCTGGAGAACCCCAGGGATCGAGGAGCCTGGTGGCCTGCCATCTATGGGGCCGCACAGAGTCAGACACAACTGAAGTGACTTAGCAGCAGCAGCATGATTTCAATTCCTGCCTTTACTTGCCTGAAACCACCTCACTACTTGTGTTTTTTTTTTTTTAAAAACAAATGAACAGCAGTTTTAATATGGTTATAAATATACATCTTTGCCTAGGAGAACAGAGGTGCGTGTGTGTGTGCATGTGTATGTGTCTTGTATGTTGTATGTTTAAAGAAAGAGAAATGCAAGCGAAGATGGGAGAATATGCTGACTCTATGAATTGCAGGAAATCCTCTGAGGAAAGTTTGTGAGTCTTTTAGAAAGTCAAGTCCGTTTCAGGTATCCACAAAGGCTGATGGCCAGCAAGGAGATCTGCATAGAAGAGATGAGGAGCCTGTGAGGACACACAGCTCGAGTAAGAGCATAACTTCCAGAGAAACAGACTTGGTATAACTCCAAGATCTTCACTCTCCTGCTGTGTAACAGGTAAATTATTGGGTCTGACTAAACCACGAGACCATTCAGGTATGACCTAAATCAAATCCCTTATGATTATACAGTGAAAGTGACAAATAGATTTAAGGGACTAGATCTGATAGACAGAGTGCCTGATGAACCATAGATGGAGGTTCATGATATTGTACAGGAGACAGGGATCAAGACTCCATGGAAAAGAAATGCAAAAAAGAAAAATGGCTGTCTGAGGAGGCCTTACAATAGCTGTGAAAAGAAGAGAAGCGAAAGCAAAGGAGAAAAGGAAAGATATACCCATTTGAATGTGGAGTTCCAGAGAATAGCAAGGAGAGATAAGAAAGACTTCCTCAGAGATCAATGCAAAGAAATAGAGGAAAACAACAGAATGGGAAAGACTAGGGATCTCTTCAAGAAAATTAGAGATACCAAGGGAAAATTCCATGCAAAGATGGGCTCAATAAAGGACAGAAATGGTATGGACCTAACAGAAGCAGAAGATATTAAGAAGAGGTGGCAAGAATACACAGAAGAACTGTACAAAAAAGATCTTCACGACCCAGATAATCACAATGGTGTGATCACTCACCTAGAGCCAGACATCCTGGAATGTGAAGTCAAGTGGGCCTTAGGAAGCATCACTACGAACGAAGCTAGTGGAGGTGATGGAATTCCAGTTGAGCTATTTCAAATCCTGAAAGATGATGCTGTGAAAGGGCTGTACTCTCATTATGCCAGCAAATTTGAAAAACTCAGCAGTGGCCACAGGGCTAGAAAAGGTCAGTTTTCATTCCAATCCCAAAGAAGGGCAATGCCAAAGAATGCTCAGACTACCACAGAATTGCACTCATCTCACAGGCTAGCAAAGTAATGCTCAAAATTCTCCAAACCAGGCTTCACAATACATGAACCATGAATTTCCAGATGTTCAAGGTGGATTTAGAAAAGGCAGAGGAACCAGAGATCAAATTGCCAACTTCTGCTGAATCATGCAAAAAGCAAGAGAGTTCCAGAAAAACATCTATTTCTGCTTTATTGACTATGCCAAAGCTGTTGACTGTGTGGATCACAATAAACTGTGGAAAATTCTAAAAGAGATGGGAATACCACACCACCTGACCTGCCTCTTGAGAAACCTGTATGCAGGCCAGGAAGCAACAGTTAGAACTGGACATGGAACAACAGACTGGTTCCAAATAGGAAAAGGAGTACATCAAGGCTGTATATTGTGACCCTGCTTATTTAACTTCTATGCAGAGTACATCATGAAAAACGCTGGGCTGGAGGAAGACAAACAGGAATCAAGATTGCTGGGAGAAAAATCAATAACCTCAGATATGCAGATGACACCACCCTTATGGCAGAAAGTGAAGAAGAACTGAAGTGCCTCTTGATGAAAGTGAAAGAGGAGAGTGAAAAAGTTGGCTTAAAGCTCAACATTCAGAAAACTAAGATCATGGCATCCAGTCCCATCACTTCATAGCAAATAGATGGGGAAATAGTGGAAACAGTGTCAGACTTTATTTTTTTGGGCTCCAAAATCACTGCATATGGTGAATGCAGCCATGAAATTAAAAGACGCTTACTCCTTGGAAAGAGAGTTATGACTACTCTAGACAGCATATTAAAAAGCAGAGTGATTACTTTGCCAACAAAGTCCCCTCTAGTCAAGGTTATTGTTTTTCCAGTAGTCATGTATGGATGTGAGAGTTGGACTATAAGGAAAGCTGAGTGCTGAAGAATTGATGCTTTTGAACTGTGGTGTTGGAGAAGACTCTTGAGAGTCCCTTGGACTGCAAGAAGATCCAACCAGTCCACCTTAAAGGAGATCAGTCCTGAGTGTTCATTGGAAGGACTGATGTTGAAACTGAAACTCCAATACCTTGGCTACCTGATGCGAAGAGCTGACTTATTTGAAAAGACCCTGATGCTGGGAAAGATTGAGGGCAGGAGGAGAAGGGAACGACAGAGGATGAGATGGTTGGATGGCATCACTGACTCAGTGGACATGAGTTTGGGTAAACTCCAGGAGTTGGTGATGGACAGGGACGCCTGGTGTGCTGCAGTTCACAGGGTCACAAAGAGTCGGACACGACTGAGCGACTGAACTGAACTGAACTGAACTGAAGTATCAATGTATTCTTCTGTAAAATAAACGTTATTATACTTATCTCCTTGGGTTACTGTGAAGGTGAAATAAGATAGTGCATGAAGCTGCTTAGTCAGAGCACAAGGTGAACAATAGTAAACACATATGACAGTATTATTAGATTCGATTTAGAAAGAACAACACTCAGTGACAGATACAGCAATGAGAAAGGATGAAGGGGTGAGAATACTTGGGCCTTCCAAAATTTTGAGAACAGTTGGCCTAGACTCTGAATAACTGTGCTTGAGGGTTATTAGGAGAAGGAGCTTAACAAAAAGAAAAAAAAGATTAAATGGTAATGAAGGAAGGAGGAAAATAGTTAGGGCACAAGTTTGCTTAAAAGCCCAGGATGAAGATAAAGCCAAGTGTGGTTAACACAGTTACACAAAGAAGATTTACACGTGCCTATTACATTTGACAATGTGGAGATGGTCATGGACTCTGTCAAACAGCATCAGAAGAGACAGCCGGGGAGGTAGGCTGCATTAAGTTTGAGTGTTTGGAAAGTCAGGAAGCACAGTAAGTCACTGGTAAGCTTCAATGAGAATTAAAATAAAGAGACGAGGTGCCACCTAAAGGAGAATGAAAAAGGAAAATTGCAAAGAGAGCTAAAGGTGTTTACTTGATGAAGGAATAAAGAGGATACTCGATAGAAGAGGATCCCAGAGCAATGAACAGAGATGGCCTCATGAACTCAGAGAACAGATGGCCTAAACAAAGAGAAGGTGACCTCATCCTATGAACAGAGGTGGATATAGGAAAAAAAATCAGTGAAAATGCTATAATATTAGTAATAATAGGAGGAAGTTCAGATCAATGGACTGAGCACTCATCAGCTCTCCCTCCCTCTCGGAATGTCATAAGTGATGATACAGAGGAGTTCAATAAGCAAAATACAGATGAACCCACAACGCTGAAAATAACCTATGCTGGAGTCATCAAAAGACACTTCAACTAATTTATTAAAGAGGAAAGAAAAAGGTGAATTTTGAAGCATCAAATAAAGCTAGGTAAACGGTACAGAATATGCTGCGGAGAAGGTGGCCCCCTAGAACCACAGGGAGCTGAAGTGCCCCTGAATCAGGGGGATTAGTTAAAGATCCTTGAAAGGAACAGCTTCACGAGTCAGCACTTCATTTCATCTCCTCAGCTCAATTCCCCCACCCCTTGTTAGTTGAGTGAAGCATCTCATTTTCCACCAGGCAGGAAGTGGTAGCCTCTCATCTAACAAAAGGGAGTGAACAATTAGGAAAAGGCAACATTTCAGTCTAAGTGTCACAGAGGAGACAGCTGACCTCTTGCCTTAAAGCAAATAGGCCCTTGCCAGGCGCCTAGACACAGACCTCCAGTGACTTTCTGCTCTGAGACACCACTGCTCACCAGTGCAGAAGAACCACAGCCCAGCGCTTCAGTCATAAACACAAGCAAACAACTAAGGGTCAACAGACTTAAAAAAGGAAATATCACATGCACAAAAGGCAGGAATCAAGACGAAAACTAGCTCCTGAGGGAATTTAGAGAATAGAAAAGAATATAATAAGAACAGCTACCACTAAGTAGTGTAGATGTTGCTTCACTCAGGATGGGGTTACGTCCTATTAAACTCACCATAAATTGAAAATATTGCTCTCGAAAATGTATTTAATACACCTAACCTATGACTTAGCCTAAGCTACCTTAAAAGTGATAAGAACACATACCTACCATGGGGCAAAATTATCTAACATGAAGCCTATTTTAAAGGGTTAAATATCTCATGTAATTTGTTGAATACTGTACTGAAAGTGAAAAATAATGGTTGTATATGTGCTGTAAGTATTGACGTTTGTGATCACGTGGTTGACTGGGATCTGCGGCTTGCTGCCACTGCCCAGAATCACAACAGAGGATCAGTCATACTGCATATCACTAATCTTTGGAAAGGTCAACATTCAAAACTCAAAGTACATTTTCTACTAAATGCATATCACTCTTGTACCATCTTAAATTTCAAAAATCATAAATTGAAGCCCTGTAAGTCAGAGCCTAGGTGTATATAGTCACAGAGACCAAAGATAGTTTGTTTTAAATAAAAATAGAGAAAAAAAGAAGTCTATTTATATTTTTAAAATAATTTACTGTAAATGGATCGGTACACACATATATATACATAGATTCACACACACATACATTACATATGTAAATGGAAGGACTAGGGGAAAAAATCCAACACAGCTTTACCATACAGCGCAATGAGAAAAAAAATGAGATAAAAGAGACCAATCTAGATAGTTCACTAATCAGACAATTGAGATCCTAAAAAAAGAAAAGTCTAAAATACAAGAAAGAAAACAGTTTAGATTAAAAAAAAAAAGAGGAAAAAGAAATGGAAGAGGCCAAATATTCAGAACTAAAAAAGGACTTAAGAATTCAACTTAAAGAACTCTAAATTTCAAATAAAGTAGAAATTACTAAGGATATGGTAGAAATACAAATTTACCATAAACCATATCAATATAATAAATATAAATAAATTTTAAATTTCTATATTAAAAATATTTTTTGGATTTTTAAAACTAATTATATAAACTATATGTTACCTATAAGAAGCAAAAAATGCAAAATTAAAAATAAAGCCTGTAATTCATTTTGAATTTGCAAAAAATACAAAATTAAAAATAAAAAAAATTGAAATTGAAAAAAAGTAAATATAAATATATATGATGCAATTTTGAGCCAAAAGAAAGTTAATGATTCCATTAATGTCAGAAAACATTAAGATAAAAATAAAGCAAATTGGCAGTGTTTGCTTCTAAATAGGAACAAAGACAGATGCCACATAATGATAAAAGAAACAATCAAATAAGAATATGTGATAAACTTGAATGTGCTTGAAAACATAATCTCAAAATATATGACCCAAAAAAGCCTCTAGAATTATGTCAAGTGAAAGTATCTCAGCCATGTCCAACTCTTTGTGACCCCATGGACTATACAGTCCATAGAATTCTCAAGGTAGCTATTCCCCTCTCTAGGGGATCTACCCAAACCAGGGCCTGAACCCAGGTCACCCACATAGAAGGCGGATTCTTTACCATCTGAGCCACCAGGGAAGCCTTTACCATCATGGTAAGATATTTTAAGACAGCTCTGTTTAAAAAGCAATAGATAAGCAAATTTAAGACTAGCAAAAATATAGAAGCTATGAATAGCACAATTAAGAACTTTATTCTAAAAGATAAACAGAAATCCAAGACCTCACCAATTGAAGTTTTGTTCTTTTTATGTGCACCTAGACATGGACCAAAAATGATCATATATTAACTTTCAAAAGTAGTCTCAACATGTTAAAAAATTAATACCTCAACTGGTTCCAGACCAGTGTGATTAACATACAAATTAATACTAAAGAAGATAAAGAACATTTTTTAAACTAAAAAATAGATGGCAAAATAGCTCAGGAGTTAAAGAAGAGGAAATCATAATCAAAATTATAAGCTATTTATAAACCGGAAGAAAAAAATGAATATATATCAAAACTTGAAAATACAACTTAAAGTAGCTCTTAGAAGGAAATTTATAGCCTCAAATGTATTTAAATGCCCATAGTAAAAAAAAAAAGTCAAAATTGAAAATAAGTAAGTTAAGCCTAAAGTAAATTGAAGAAATAAATAATAAAGATTAAGGCGAATATTGGGCTTCCCAGGTGGCACTAGTGGTAAAGAACCAGCCTGCCAAAGCAAGAGCATAAGAGACGTAGATTCCATCCCTGGGTGGGGAAGATCCCCTGGAGGAGGGCACGACAACCCACTCCAGTATTCTTGCCTGGAGAATCCCATAGATAGAGGAGCCTGGCAGGCTACAGTCCATGGGGTCACAAAGAGTCAGACACGACTGAGTGACTAACACTTTCACTTTCAAGGCAAATATTAATGAACTAAAAAGAATAGAAATAATTAACAACATAAAAATCAGTTTCTTTGAAATCAGTACTAGATAAATATTCAAAATATGTCTATAAAATGGCATGAAAATATTAGAAAGAAACAAATTGGAAGGCATAACTTTAGACAAGGATTTTTAACATGAGAAAGAATACTGCACTATATATCAACACATTTGAATACTTAGGCAAAAAGGATACTTTTCTTTAAAAAATAACTTACAAAAATTGATGCAAGAAGATACACAAAGTATCAGTAAGTCAACAGCTAATGAAGAAGTCTCTCTGCATTCCATTAAGGAACAAATAATGCGGAAAGTTTTGAAGTGCAAACATTAAGACAAGAAAAGGTTTTCTACCACTGCAGTTGTTTAAAAAGCAATAGATAAATCAATATTTAATAGTATAAATGGAAGTCCTAGACCGCGCATTAAGAAAGCCAAATTAAAAAAAAATAAAAAAGAAAAAAAAGAAAGCCAAATTCAATAAAAGACACAGGAATTAGAAAGGAAAAAGATGAAACTCAATATTTGCATTATTCCATTGCCTAAAATATCCAGGATATCTACAAACTTTGAGACATATCAGTGTTAAAACAAGTACTAACCAATTAAAAATGTAGTATGAAAAAAGAAAAGATAGCAATCACTGCTGCTGCTGCTAACTCGCTTCAGTCGTGTCCGACTCTGCGCGACCCAAGAGACGGCAGCCCACCAGGCTCCACCATCCCTGGGATTCTCCAGGCAAGAACACTGGAGTGGGTTGCCATTTCCTTCTAGGGACATATGAAAAAACTTCAGAAAAATGCTTATTTTTTATAAGTAAATTATTTGTGAGTGAAGTCACAAAGTCGTATTTAAGGGCACCAAAGAATAACTTCAAAATGGAGAGATGTAACATGGTCTTAGAAATCAAGATACTGTTTGTGTAAAGCTTAAAAGCACAAGAAATCAAGATACTGTTTATGTAAAGCTTAAAAGCACAAGAAGCAAAGTATAGGTTGCTTTGGAATGTATACATATGTGGCAAAAATATTCATAAAGCTTGAGAAGTTAGTAGTGTGGAAGATGCGGAAAGGGAAAGGATTGATGGATACGATTAGAGAGGGGCTAAATGGCTCTCTTTAGCAGTTTTGCATTTGCAAGACTGTTTGGTGAGTATATGTCTACATATTATATTCTCTGTACCATATTCTCTGTACCTTCATAGTTGTACTTATTTTATTATTCTCTAAGACATTATTTTTATTTTATAATTTAAAAATATTCCTGGTAATTATGTGTTTCTTTAATGCAGTTTAAAAAACACAAGGAAAAATTGTGAGTCACTATGAAATTTTAAAAAGTCAACAGGCTGACACACTCATTATACTCAACCTGTTCTTGCAATGAACATTCAAAGTCTAAATCTACTACACATTCATGTACAGTAATACAGACCACTTCACTTATTTCAAATGCATTGATTCTTTAATACCTCTCAGTATTTAATGGGAAAAAACAATTTCTTTTCAGCCACAATCATCTCATAATCTCCAAGTTTCTTTTCATCTGACAGCTGTCAAAGCAGTAGAGACTATCAATTTTATTTCAAGGTAAAAAAGAGAACCTGCCGTAAAATGTTCAAATGCTGGATTTACTGAAGCATTAGATATAGGTTATAAATCTAATTAATTAGTCAGCAATATCTGATTATCATTAAAGTATAAATGATAAAAATCTGCATTTTTCCATTTAAAAAACCTAAAGGAAATATTAGTATTGGAAAGAATAGAATATAATAAAAATTTGGAAGGCAGTTGTTTTGTTTTGCCTTCTTTTGCTTGCTTTCATATCATATGGGACAAAATAAAATTACCCCACTTAAAGAATAACTAATATAAGAAAAACCCTAGTTTCTTTAACTACATGAAAATGAGTATATTGAAAAATCCTTTATTAACATAATTTAAATAATGATTCTCTGTGTTGATTTAAAAATATTTGATTTAAATTTCAAACCTCATATCTATAAAGTGACTTCTAATTTAGTATGATTATGCAACTCTGATTTTAGAAATCACACCACTTGGAAGTCACACCACTATACAAACAGATGATCTTTATCAAGTTGAGGACTTTTTCCTTTATTCCTAGTACACTGAGCCCTTTAATCATAAATGCATGTTGGATTTTGTCAAATGATTTTTCTATATCTGTTAATATGATCGTGATTTTTTCTTCTTTAGCCTGTCAATTTGATGAATTGCTTGATTAATTAATTGATATGAGAACAATTAATCATTTTTACATACCTGAGATAAATCTCACTTGGTCATGTAATAGAATTCTTCTTACAGTGTGTTGGATTCAACATGCTAATAAAAAAAAAAATGCCTCTGTGTTTATGGTAGATATTGGTTTGTAGTCTTCTTTTCTTGTGATATCTTTGTATGGTTTTGGTATTATGGTAATGTAGCTTCACAGAATGCACTAAGAAGTATTCCCTCTACTTTTATCCTCTGAAAAAAGTTATAGAGAATTAATTTAATTTCTTCCTTAAATGTTGGCAGTATTCACTAGTAAAGATATCTGGGCCTGGTGCTTTCTGTTTTAGTAGGTTACTAATTATTGATCCAATTTCTTTAGTAGATTCAGACCTATTCATATTGTCTATTTTCTCTTGGCTGTGTTTTTCAGATAGCGTCTTTCAAGGAACTGGCCCATTTCATCTAGGTAATCTAACTAGTCATTCAGAATTTTCCTTGGTTATGTGTAATGTCCATGGGGCCTGTAGTAATTTCCCCTTTCTGATTTCTGATATTAATAATATTTTTTATCTCACTTTTTTTCCTTAATTAGTCTGCCTAGAATTTATTGATCTTTTTCACAGAATCAGTTTTCCATTTGTTGTTTTACTTCTTTTGTTTGCCATTTGATTGAGTTTTGTTCAGATTTTTATTTCTTTCCTTTTGCTTAATTTGGTTTTGATTTGCTCCTCCCTTTCTAGTTGCCTAAGATGGAAACTTAAATGACTGATTTTAGGCCTTTATTTTTAATGTATACATTCAATGCTATAAACTTCCCTCCAAGCACTGCTTTTGTTGCATTCCACAAATTTTGATAAGTTGTGTTTTAATTTTTATTTAGTTGAAAATAGTTTTAAATTTTCTCTTGATACATTTTTTGACCCATGTGTTATTTAGAAGTGTAATCTCCAACTATTTGGGGATTTTTCCACCCTCTTTCTGTTATTATTTCTCTAATTCCTAGTGGTCTAAGAGGCTGTATAATTATTATTCTTTTAAATTTGTTAAGGTGTGTTCTGTGGTTTGGAATATGGACTATTTTGGTGAATGTTCTGTGTGAGCTAGAAAAGATTGTGTATTCTGTTGTGATTGGATGAAATAGTTTATGCATAATGATTATATCCAGTTGATTGGTAAAGTAATTGAGTTCAGCTATGTTCTTACTGATTTTCTGCCCACTGCAAAGAGTAACTAAAGAGCCTCTTGGTGAAAGTGAAAGAGGAGAGTGAAAAAGCTGGCTTAAAACTCAACATTCAAAAAACTAAGATCATGGCATCTGGTCCTATCATTTCATGGCAAATAGATGGGAAAACAGGGGAAACAGTGACAGATTTTATCTTCCTGGGCTCCAAAACCACTGCAGATTGTGACTGCAGCCATGAAATTAAAAGACTCTTGCTCCTTGGAAGAAAAGTTATGACCAAACTAGACAGCATATTAAAAAGCAGAGATATTACTTTGCCAACAAAGATCCGTCTATGGTTTTTACAGTAGTAGTAGTTTTTCCAGTAGTCATGTATGGATGTGAGAATTGGACGATAAAGAAAGCTGAGCGCGAAAGAATTGATGCTTTTGAACTGTGGTGTTGGAGGAGACTTTTGAGAGTCCCTTGGACTGCAAGGAGATCAAGCCAGTCAATCCTCAAGAAACTGAGGATTCCTTGGAGTCTTGAGTATTCATTGGAAGGACTGATGCTGAAGCTGAAACTTCAATACTTTGGGCACCTGATGCAAAGAACTGGCTCATTGGAAAAGACCCTGATGCTGGGGAAAATTGAAGGCTGGAGGAGAAGGGGATGACAGAGGATGAGATGATGGATGGCATCACGGACATGATGGACGTGAGTCTGAGCAAGCTCCAGGTTTCGGTGATGGACAGGGAAGCCTGGCATGCTACAAGTCCATGGGATCACAAAGAGTTGGACATGACTGAGCCACTGAAGGAACTGAACTGAACTGGATCTATCCATTCATTTCTAATAGGGAATTGAAATCTCCAGTTATAATAGTGGATTTAACTACTTCTCCTTGCAACTCCATCAGATCTTGCCTGACATAGTTTGACACTCTCTCATTGGGTCCATACCCAGTATGAATTATCACCAAATTAAGAATTCTTGTCTTCTTTGAAAATTGACCCCTTTATTGTTATGTGTGGATTGGTTTTATCCCTTATATATTTCCTTAACCTGAACATTACTTGCCTTTATTTGAAGAACAGCAGGACCCAAAACAGCCTATTCATGTTTTACATTTTACGGGATTTCATAATTCCTGGAGAGAAGATTTTATGGCCACAGTGTTCCAAAAACAAAGAGTTTCAAGGACAAACTAAAATCCTAATTTTGAAGACTGCCAAGAATATGACAAAGTCATAAAACCCAAACAGCAGGAGCAGCCATGTACATCCTTTTTCCCAGTGGTGTCAAACTTGACACAATCCTTCTGTTTTCCTGTGAAGATTCTGAGCTGGCTCTTCTGGATCCTTCAATGATAAAAATGAAAAACTGATAAAAAATGAAAAACTGGAACTACCTGAGCACCAGACTTGAAAACTATTAGATGTTTGCTGCTAATCATCAAGTTTACTTTAATAAAGATAAATCATTGAAAACTTTGGAATGTAAAACTTTACTAATAATATCAGACTTTACTTCCATAGTCTGAGTTGAGAGTCTCCTCAAATGTATTTAGTGGCATGACATAGCTTAAAAAAAAAAAATGTAATGTGTCAGTATTGGTTCATCAATTGTAACAAAACCTCACTCTGGTCTGGGAAGTTTTGCATGTGTGGGGATGGGGAGTATATGGGAACTCTGTACTTTCCACCCAATTTTGCTCTGAACCTAAAACTGCTCTAAGAAATAAATACCACTAAAAATAAAGAAAAACAAAAAAGTCCTAGTACAGACAGTTGATTTGCTATTTACACAATGCATAAAAGTGAAAGAATATATTCTACAACTAACTCAAAAGGTGAGGTGGTGGTATTTGCCATTTTTCCTCAAATGGAGAACACCATTATGGGAGTTGTATGCGTAAGATGTCATCTTGACTGTTTTCACAGGTAATCTTTCAAGAATGAAGCAGGTACATTCTTTACCTCACCCCAGAATCCAATTTAAAGCAAGCCTCATCATTTCTTTGTTTTTATTATTTAAAATGGAGTTAAGATAAAGAGTATGAAACATTTGGAGAAGAGAAAAAAATAGAAATGGAACATTTTTGTTCAGAAAGAATGTCATCAAGAGTGATAGCCAGACTACCTGAAAACAACAATCTTCCTATTAAAGAGAAGTCCCAAAGACGGCACTGATCCAATGTACCTTTTACTAGTTGAAGGCAATATTATCTTGTCATGAACTGTACTTTTCAACCAAAGAGGGCTTCTCTTGTGACTCAGCTGGTAAAGAATCTGCCTGCAATACAGAAGACCTAGGTTTGATCCCTGGGTTGGGAAGACCCCCTGGAGAAGGGAAAGGCTACCCACTCCAGTATTCTGGACTAGAGAATTCCATGGACTGTATAGTCCTAGGGGTCACAAAGAGTCGGACATGACTGAGCGACTTTCACTTCACACTTCACTTCAATCGAAGACATATTCTAGGATGGACAAATTGAAAGATTCAAACTGACACATGTGCTAAGTGCTTCAGTCATGTCTGACTCTTTGTGACACTGTGGACTCTAGCCTGCCAGGCTCCTCTGTCCTTGGGATTCTCTAGGCAAGAATACTGGAGTGGGTGGCCACGCTCTTCTCCGGGGGATCTTTCCAACCCAGGAACTGAACCAGTGTCTTTTAAGTCTCCTGCATTATCAGGCAGTTTCTTTACCACTAGCACCACCTGGGAATCCCAGGATTGACAGATACACACTACTATATCTAACATCAGTTCCGTTCAGTTGCTCCGTCTTGTCTGACTCTTTGCAACCTCATGGACTGCAGCACACCAGACTTCCCTGTCCATCACCAACTCCTGGAGCTTGCTCAAACTCATGTCTATCAAGTCCTTGATGCCATCCAACCGTCTCATCCTCTGTCGTCCCCTTCTCCTCCAGCCTTCAATCTTTCCCAGCATCAGGGTCTTTTCCAATGAGCCAGTTCTTCACATCAGGTGGCCAAAGTATTGGAGTTTCAGCTTCAGCATCAGTCCTTCCAATGAATATTCAGGACTGGTTCCCTTCAGGATTGACTTGCTTGATCTCCTTGCAGTCCCAGGGGCTCTTAGGAGTCTTCTCCAACACCACAGTTCAAAAGCATCAATTCTTTGGTGCTCAGCTTTCTTTATAGTCCAACTCTCATCACTTCTATACATGACTACTGGAAAAACCATAGCTTTGACTAAACGGATCTTTGTTGGCAAAGTAATGTCTCTGCTTTCTAATACACTGTCTCGGTAGGTCAGAGCTTTTCTTCCAAGGAGCAAGCGTCTTTTAATTTCATGGCTGCAGTCACCATCTACAGTGATTTTGGATCCCCCAAAAAATAAAGTCTCTCACTGTTTCCATCTATTTGCCATGAAGTGATGGGATCAGATGCCATGATCTAATTCAGCTTTTTCAGCCTCATCAAGAGGCTTTTTAGTTCCTCTTCACTTTCTGCCATAAAAGTGGTGTCATCTGCATATCTGAGATTATTGATATTTCTCTAGGCAATCTTGATTCCAGCTTGAGCTTTATCCAGCCCAGCATTTTACATGATGTACTCTGCATATAAGTTAAATAAGCAGGGTGACAATATACAGCCTTGACATACTCCTTTCCCAATTTGGAAACAGTCTGCTGTTTCATGTCTGGTTCTAACTGTTGCTTCTTGACCTGCATACAGATTTCTCAGAAGGCAGGTAAGGTGGTCTGGTATTCCAATCTCTTTAAGTAATTTTCTACAGTTATCTATATCTAACATAGATAACTAGTTAGTACCTACTGTATAGCGCAGGGAACTACTCAATACTCTGTAATGGTTTATATGGGAAAATAATCTTAAAAAGTGGATATATGTATATGCGTATCTGATTTACTTTGTTGTACATCTGAAACTGCTGCTGCTGCTGCTTCTAAGTTGCTTCAGTTGTGTCTGACTCTGTGCAACACTATAGACGGCAGCCCACCAGGCTCCCCCGTCCCTGGGATTCTCCAGGCAAGAACACTGGAATGGGTTGCCATTTCCTTCTCCAACATCTGAAACTAACACATTATAAGTCAACTATATGCCAATAATTTAAAAAAAAAAAAAGAATAGTGAATTATAAACCAAAGCTAGTAAAATGCTTTTTGTTAAGTCAAAAATAAAAAAATATTCAAATAATGCTTCTTGTTCTATCATATATTTAGACACTGGGGGAGTTGAGTTGGATTTACAAATAAATCTTTGTAAAAGCTCTGTGCAGTTACAGAAGTCCACAGCTTAAGAGAGATCACAATTACCTTTCTGATAGCTCTTTTTATACTTTATTTTCTCTCCCAAAGTTCAAAGGAGTTCCCTAATGCCTTACTCTGCTTAACAGATTTGTTCTGTTGGCTGTTGCCCAACCCTCAACTTGTATGCTCAGCAAAATCTGAATAAACTTCTCTACTCCCTTGTTCTAATTCTAGTTTACAGGCACTTTTGTTTTCTTAACAAAATAACTAGGTGGCTAACTAAAGACGGACATTTGGACTTACTGGTTTTGTCCCTGAAACCAGAGGAAACTGGAGATGTTAACCAAACATTCAATTTTCAGTGCTTCAGACATAAATGTGGTCAATCTTTTGATTGCTTCCTCAACTCTTTGCAGTCATCACAGACTTTTATCTCATGATTTTCTGAAACAACCAATGCAACGTGGTAGCCACATCATACAAAAAATGACTTTGAGTCGTTCTTGCAGATGCCAAAGTACTCTGTACATTTTTCAGTTCTAGTTTTTTTTTTGTTAGCAGTCTCACAGCTCAGAGATATGAAAACTATTGCTATCATTCCAAGGTTGCTTAATGGCTTCAGTTGAACAAGCTGTGCAAAAATTCTTCAAATCATACTCTCTCTCTACTACCCTCTCTTTTACTCCTCAACTCCCTATCTTTGGGGAATTGATAACCTCTATTATAAATAAATGTAAATTGGGTTTTATTACTTTTCATGTTATTTTGTATTTATTTAATTTGTGAATTGCCATCATTTCGTATGCTTTTGCATCATTTTGTTTCCTGGATTATTTTCCAGGTACTTAAATGGTATTCTTTATGCATCTACCATTGGATCATACAGTTCCTATGACAGTAAGAATACAGTAGACACATGTTTGGGCTTCCTGAGTGGCACTAGTGGTAAAGAACTCACCTGCCAAGTGAACTTGGTGAGGTGAGTTCACCTCACCAACTCACTCACCTCCTCCTTTTATGTAGGAGACATAAAAGACCTGGGTTTGATCCCTGGGTTGGGAAGATCCCCTGGAGAAGGGCAAGGAAACCCACTCCAGTACTCTTCCCTGGAGAATCTCATGGACAGAGGAGCCTGGCAGGTTACAGTCCATAGGATCACAAATTGTCAGACATGACTGCAGCAACTTAGCATGCGCACACAGAGACAGATATTTATTCTGAAGAAAAGATGGGAGACAAGGAAAGTTGTTCATATGGTGTTTGTCCTGGCATACCCAAGAGGGCTTAGACCTGTTCTCCCTAGCCCCATAGGATGTAAGTGGAGCCAGTGATGGAAAGATGCATAGATGTAGGTTTGGTGTAAAGAATAAAGTTTCTGATTGTTAGATCTGTCCAACAACATGCTGAGAACAGGAAGTTGTGCATATGAGTTCCCAGGAACTGGATGTGTAACAGCCAAGACCAAGGAAGAGTTGAACCCAGGAGGATCTAAGATCCAAATTGTGATATTCCACACTTTAATTCATCATGGGAACCACAGGCAGAATATGTGTGCATATATTATTCATAGACGTCATGAGGAAAATTGAGAAATTCTCACTAGAACTAATAAAACAGAGCAGGACCACATGGTCCTTCCCTACTAGGTTCTCTGTCTGCCTTTTGTCTGTGGAAAAACTTTAGCCTGGAAAAACTTTAGCCAAAGAATAAGTTTAATCAGAGAAGTGAAAAAATACAAAAGCAAAGGAAAAGCAGACAGACAGGACAAAACAATAATAGTTTAGTCAGTAAGAAAAGTCAATGACCTTTAGTTCCTTTTCAAGGGCTATAGATAATATTCTGAGCCATATCCTGTGAGCTGTTTCTTAGAGACTGAAACCCCCACCAGGTGCAAGAAGTTAACTACATGGTGACCAGACTATAACCATGATGTAAGCTGCCAAAATTCCAAGAATTGGCCTCTAGGAAATGGGAACAAGTTGACCCTGGAATGAAGCGGCGGGGGTGGGGGGAGGGCGGGGGGGTAGGCAGAGTGTCAGCCTTTGAACACAAGTCCACACTTCCATCCAAAATAAAGCAAACTTTCCTTTCCACCTGCCTTGCCTCTTCAATGGGTTTCAAGCAGAGAACAGCTGGACCCCACTTTTGGGGTGCACCAGGACCTAATGTGCTATTTTTCCAGCCCTGGCTCTGTCCTGACTTGCAGCACAAGGGTTATGGGGTGAGGGATTTAATGCTTCAGTGTTTGTTATTAATTTGCAAGTGAAAAGGTGGGCCCTCCATGCCACAGTCACTGAAAGAGTGAGACCTGAATCCTAGCCTTGGCTTTGTCTCACATGTGTAGGTGTCAGCTTTCACACAGGTAACATAAGTTGGCTTAGGAAACCTTCCTAGCAAGATCTTCCTGCTTCAATATCCTAGAGGAAAAAAACACTTCAAGACTATTGATTTAAAAGCAACAAATGAATGTGATGCACTTGAACTTATGAAGTACAAAAGTATAGCTTTTTCATCAATATATAGGAATTGTAATAATGACAAGAGATGTCATTACCTTTCCTGTCTGACCTCAGGAAATACTTCGTGTCAGTAAATGAGCAGGGGGAAAAAAAAGTTATTTCCAGATTTTTAACACCCATTTAGGGGTAACTATCAATTTGTTCCTGCTAGCAGGAGAGGTTTTCAAATATTCACTCACTCAGCAATTATTTAAGTACCTGTAGAGTTCCGAACACTAGGATGTTTAGTACTGGGGATAAGATGGCGGATCACACACAAGAAAATGCAAAGTTTTTTACCTGAGAAGCTCACTGCTTGGTGGAAAGGACAAGCTCAGAGTAGTTGATAATAATAAGCTAGCATCCTGAAGCACAAAGTAAGATTCAGGACTAAATAGAAGACAAATGCTTTGAAGAATGTTTGACTTGTTCTGGGCACTCCAAAAGGCAGAAAAATAAAAAGAAAAGAAACCCTCAATGCTGAGTCTTTCTCTTTGCAGTTGCTAGGAATAAAGTTCAGCACACTGAGTCATCAAGGCTTAAAATTCAATGGCAATAATACCTTCCTTCTTGTGGGGCAGAAAGCTCACAGTTAACCGTCATGACTTGTTAGGAAAACAGATCCCTGCTTGGTAAGGTTAATCCACTTTGAACATGATAAGGCATGAAGAAGTGGCACCCGGAGACTTCTCTCAGCTCTGTTCAAATGCAGCCCAGAGCCCCACAGCCAGCCAGCATCTGTGCTGTTTCAACAAGAAATACTTCTGCCCGTGATTAATACTGGCTTTAGAGTTCAGTTTGGAGAATCAGATAAACAGATATCAGTTTTCTGCTTTCCCTGTCTCCTGTCTTCTGTTCCAATCCACTCCTCCAGTGGTAAATGGTCTCTGTTCTTTCTGTGGGTGGGTTGAGTTTTAGACAAACATTGAAAGGCTCCCTTATTCGAAGATTTCAGCTTGGGATTGGTGTTTTCTGTCCCTGGAGGACACTGGGGCAATGAATTGCCTCATTGTTTTTAGAGGAGAGAATTCAGGGAGAAGTGTGGGTGTCTAACTGAACGCCTGCAGTTCTCTGGAGCTGCCCGAATAGTGATGCTGCCCCAAGAAAAGAGGATCGGCTTGCCATCTAATTCAAAAAGGCTGTGAAAAATGCATAAAGAAAGCTGGTATTTCACATGTGCAAAAGGTCACTAGTAAAAGTCCCCATTGCATTCAGATTAATTTAGATTTGATAATTTTTTGTTTGAACACCAGTACTCTAAACCATTACTTTAAAATGAGTTAGGCATTAGAGAACTATTTAAAAGAGAGAAAAAAAAACAGTCCTATGCTTTTTTTTAGTCATGATACAGTCAGGCAGTTCTAGACTATCTGCACTGAAGGATGTATTTATTCATTCTATTTATAATGACTTTGTTTCAGAAATTAAATGGCCAGGCTCTCAGTAAGAAGTCTACCCTAATTACAAACTCAAAGCAGGTTTGGTTTCTACCTGAGAAACTTATCCTACCTAAACTTGTATTCCTCTTGCTGAAATATCAATGAAATGAAAACCCCAGGCAGTGCCAGGAGGGCTGCCACTGTGTTCATAAAAGAGAGGACTTAGTCGACATCTCAGCTGGACAGATGCTTCAGCAGCTGCCAGCTCTAAAGCTGACTGGCAAATAGTCTTGGCACAAAGTTGGAGCACCGTGGTACAGTTGGGGGTTAAGGCAGCACCCTCACAGACCCTCAGATTACGCAAGCGGTGAAATTGAACAGAAAGACAAACCCAATGTTTGTCCAGATTTTTCTCTGGTTAAACTCAGGAGAAATGAGCTCTACAAATTCAGCCTACTTCAGCACTATGAGTTGTGAGCCTTACTGAACTGACTGTAAGATTATCTCTTTTATAAGAACTTGGATTCTTTAATCCATGGCTGGTATTTCAAGCCATGAGAACAAATGTAAATACCAGGCAGGATTTTTTTTTTAACAAGTAGCAGCATTTTTTCACTTTATTTCAATCAAAAAGCTCTCTTGATCCTAGAGCTCCCCCAAAATTCTTATCAAATTCATCAGTAGTCATTTTTAGAAAGTTATATTACTGGACGATGAGATTGGACAATTTTAACCTCTCTTTCTTTTCCCAAATGCTGTCTTTCCTTGGCGTTCAGGCACATTTATTCTACCCGTTTTGGCCTTTTCTTCCAAAAGTCTCCTTTTCATTGTAATCTTCTCCTTTACCCTTTCTTAAATGTCATGTTTGCTCAGGTCATGATTTTAGTCCTTTTCTGGTTTTATATTTATCTCCTATGCGGCTGTACCTGCTTCCAGTGCTTTAATTATCAAGTATATTAGATGGTTTCAACAACTGCTTCCAAATCAACCTTTTTTACTGGATACCAGTCCTGTGGTCAGTGGAGGAGCCTGGTAGGCTGCAGTCCATGGGGTCGCGAAGTCAGACATGACTAAGCGACTTCAATTTCACTTTTTACATTCATAAATTGGAGAAGGAAATGGCAACCCACTCCAGGGTTCTTGCCTGGAGAATCCCAGGGACAGGGGAGCCTGGTGGACTGCCGTCTATGGGATGGCACAGAGTCTGACACAACTGAAGCGACTTAGCAGCAGCAGCAGCAGGAGCAGTCCTGTGGTCAATTGTCTCTGAAAATAATCCTGTAGAGACCCCAGGTGCTCAGTTGCTCAGTGGTGTGCTACTCTTTTTGACCCCACAGACTGTAGCCTGCCAGGCTCCTCTGTCCATGGGATTTCCCAGGCAAGAATTTTGGAGTGGGTTGCCATTTCTTCCTCCAGGGGATCTTCCTGACCCAGGGATCGAACCAGCATCTCCTTTGTCTGCTGAATTGGCAGGCAGATTCTTTACCACTGAGCCACCTGGGAAGCCCCAGGGAAGTCCCCAATAGCTTTTAAACTACTGTTTGCTGCCAATACACTTAAACTCAATAAGGGTGAAATCAAATTTATCTTAACTTCCTCAAGTAACTGGGGACATAGTGAAGTCTCAGTAAATAAGTTAATGGATTTTCAATGCACTTTTTTATAAAAGTGATTATAATTATAAACAATTTTTAAATGCTTTCCAGGACTTTTTTGGGTAGGAAATAAAATGGACTTTTGCATTCATTCATAGAAGGAAATTCTACATTAAATGGCAACCCACTCCAGTGTTCTTGCCTGGAGAATCCCACCGATGATGGAGCCTGGTGGGCTGCCGTCTATGGGGTCACACAGAGTCGGACACAGCTAAAGTGACTTAGCAGCAGCAGCAGCAGCTATTTAAGGGAGCTAATAATAGGGTCATGTTTCTATCATCTGCTCAATATCATAGCTGTCTCTTCACTGTGAAATGCTTCTCTTGTGGGAAGAAAAAACTAACCCAAAGGAGTTGTGGTAAGATGGGAGGCATGCGTGTTCAATCGTGTCCAACTCTTTGCAATCCTGTGGACTGTAGCCCACCAGGCTCCTCCATCCATGGAATTTTCCAGCCAAGAATACTGGAGTGGGTTGCCATTTCTTTCTCCAGTGGGTCTTCCTGATCCAGGGATTGAACCCACATTTCTTGGACCTCCTGCACTGGAAGGCAGATTCTTCACTACTGGTAAAATAATATTTGGAAATTTTATGTCCTTTTTTTTTAATTCCTCCAAATTATTTATGTTGTTGCACATTTTCTCTCTGCTGGATTTCCTCTCTGGGGAAAGGAGAGGATGCCACACATCAGCAGTAGACGGATGGGGAGCAGAGGCTGAGGCTTACAATGACAGCAGGATGTGATACCTCAGGAGAAGCAAGAGAGGACAAAAGAACAGTTGCAGGGACACCTCTTCCCTCAGCCTCGCTCCTATAAAGTTTCTCTTCTCACCAGCTACTGCCTTGCGAGAAGGAAGGCTGAAAACAAGACTAAGAACAATGTAGGGTCAGAAGGAAGCCCAGTTAACCTCCCAAAAGAAAAGGTCCACATGTTTTCTCTTTTGATATGAGGCATCTAGTTTCCTCCATCTTTCCTCCTTTCAACACTTCCTACATCTCTCTCTTTCCGTCACTCTACCTCCGTTTCTAGCTATCTCTCACTTTTTATAAATAAAAAAAAAAAATTGGGAGCTTCAATCCTTTGATATTACCTTCTAGCCTCAAGTGAACTGTCTTGAAAAACATTGACTGGTCATAAAAATCAAGGATTGAAAAAAGAAAGAATTAAGATGAAATGTGGATAATGATGGATAGAATGCAATTTGACTAATAATTTTTCTCTGTGCCCACACAGAGCTGATGTAATTTTTTTTGTCAGCATGTAATATAACTTAATTACAACTATTGGTAAATAGATGGTAGCAGCATTTTGACTAATTTTACTCTATGAAACTCAGGGACTTTTGCATTCTAGATTAAAATTTCTCAGTGAGGTAACTTTACCACATGGTTAGTAAAGGAATAGCCCCCTCCCTATTAACTATACTAAATTTCCAAAGCCATCTGTGACCTTAGTATTTTGAAAAACTCTCATAGAATTGCTTAAAAACTTCTTAAAGAGGATCTGAAAACACTACATTGATACAAATGCATAAGAAAAACTAAATGTCACTCTGATCACCATGTCTGGGAAAATATACATATTTATGGAATGTCTTTTTTTTCATTTTTATTGCTGTATTCCATCCCATTGCATGGATGTTCATGTATAATATACAATCATGTAACTAAACAAAATTATGAAATTGCATATCTTCAGGGACAGACATGAGGCCTCAGCATGTGTACAACTCCTCAGCATCCATGTATATATTGGCTCTGTAGTAAATGAAATGGGCCTCTGATGGCATCAGGTTTATAACAGCAACAGACACAGGTCCTTGAGAATTCAACCACCCAGGCCTGCCTAGAGGAGTCTCATGGGGCTGAACTCTAGAAGGGCCCACAGAGGATGATAATACAAATGATACCAGAACAACAAGAGTAATGTTGTATTGTGGATTTAAAATCCTGATTTACCAATGAAACATGGCTTTTGCCTGTAGCAGTAAAGATGGGAGTTATGATTCAGGGGAGTTCATGCTGTCTGAAAATTAGATAATAATGGGGAAATGTAAGCTTTTGTAGTTAATCTCTTTCTAATACCTTTTTTATCTTTTGAATATTATCTTCTTTATTTTGTTATTGAAACAGAGTTTATGTACAATGTTGTATTAGTTTCAGGTATACATATACACACACACACACACACACACACACACACACACACGCACGCATATATATACACATATTCTTTTTCAGACTTTTCCCCTTATAGGTTATTACAAAGTATTTAATATAGTTCCCTGTGCTATAAAGTAGGTCCTTGTTGGTTATTTTGTATATAGTAGTGTGTATATGTATCCTAAACTCCCTCTTTCCCCTCTGGTACATTTGTTTTCTGTGTCTGTGAATATATTTCGTTTTGTAAATAAGTTGACTTGTAAGTACTGACACATTTTTGACGTAGGACTCTAAAGCTTTCAGCTCATCTTGGAGAGGAAAGTTAGTCCCGTGGTCACCATCACTTCCAAACAAATCTCTTTCATCTGTAAAGCTAGATTTGGAAGGTTTACAAAAGGCTGACTTCCTTGGGCTTTTCCCAGAACCTCCACTTCCGGAGGGCTGAAAAACGCAACAGCCCGTCTTTTGATACTCTAGCTCCTTCACTCTGACCAGCAGCCAGAAACTGGGGGTGGAAAAATTAATTAACATCAACAGAAACATTTCCAATGCTTATAAAATGCAAGGTTCAAGCTAACCAAAAATGTGGGGCTCAGATGAGATGTCAGAAGTAAGCGTTACAAATATCTTGCATAGTGACAGCAGAATCTGTTTCTAGAGGTTAAGTTCCATGAAAGCAGTGACCATGTCTGCTACTACTTCTCTTTTCTCTCCAGAATCTAGTACTGGACTTGGACGCTTGCACTACTAGGTGGTCAGGAAATATCTGTGGAATGAATGAATGAACACAAAGAGTAAACTCTTTGTAGTATGACTGAAGGACAGAGACTTCAGTCAGCTAAATGGCATCTTCCTGTTTACTTTTCTTCAGGCAAAAACACATTACATGCTTACACTCTACTGTGTATAAAATGGATAAAAAACAAGGACCTATTGTGTAGCACAGGAAACTGTATTCACCATCTTGTAATGACCTATGTAGAAAAGAATTGGAAATAAATATATGTATATATAACTGAATATATATGTATATATAACTGAATATATTATATTGGTTGGGGCTTCTCTTGTGGCTCAGATGGCAAAGAATCTGCCTGCAATGTGGGACACCTGGGTTCAATCCCTGAGTTGGAAAGATCCCCTGGAGAAGGGAATGGCTACCCACTCCAGTATTCTGGCCTGGAGAATTCCATAGACAGAGGAGCCTGGCAGGCTACAGTCCATGGGGTGGCAAAAAATCAGACAGATGTATATATATATATATATATATCTGAGTCATTGTGCTATACATGTGAAACTAACACAACATTGTAAATAAATTCTACTTCAATTAAAAAAAATTCATGCTAGATTTAATTAAAATAGGCTTAGTGCAATTATTACTAACAAGCAGTATCATTAATGCATGATATTAATAGATGCATGAGAAGCAAAAGCAAAGAGCCTTTAGTAACAATATTTTTACCCATAGCATCCTGACCTACATTTTTACTAAGCAACACCAAGAGGAACATGCTGTCTTGGGGCTCAGCAACATCGCTGATCTTGCTGTGCGAGATGCAGAGCTTAGAACATTCACCTACAACTGACATAGTGAAAGAAGCTGGGAGAGGATATATGAAAGATCCTGTAAGAGGTGGTTGCAGGTTAAAGGGGTCCAGAGTTGGAATGAGTCTTGCAGAACTTCATCCATTCATTCGTAGACATTTTGAGTACTGCTTTGTGCAAGGAGAAGTTACAGAGAAAAAAGGAGACACCTGCTCTTATACATAAAAATCAAATACCTGGCCAACTCCTTTACCAGCTGTCTGTCTCTTGCTGTAAACTCTTCTATTCAAAAAATATTTTACTAAGATGCTTAACAATTCTGCTTTATATATTGACATATTGATATAACGTTTAATTGTATTACAGTTCCTATCTTTTAATGACTAACATCTATTTTTATTAGGTCTTCCCTGATGGCTTAGTCAGTGAAGAGTCTACCTGCAATGCTGGAGACCTGGGTTCAATCCCTGGGTCGGAAAGATCCCCTAGAGAGGGAAATGGCAACCCACTCCAGTGTTCTTGCCTGGAGAATTCCATAGACAGAGGAGCGTGGCGGGCTACAGTCCATGGGGTCACAAAGAGTCGGACATGACTGAGTTACTAACACTTTCACTTTCTATTTTTATTAATCTGTTTTCTATCCTAACTTACTTTGATTGCTACTTTTATGTTCAAGTATTTTAAAATAGATTACACGTATGGAAGTGTTAAGTGTTAGTTGCTCAAGTGAATAAAAAATGAGAACTAAAGAACTAGTACATTTCTTTAAAATAAAGAGACTATTTCTGCATGTGCAAAATAATATTACCACATTTAACAAATGTCACAATGCTCTTATATTAGCCAATATAAAATCTATATTCAAATTTCCTCATTTGACAGTAAAATGTTCTTTGCAGCCAACTGTCTTTTTAAATCTATACCTTAAAACTCCCAGCAGATCAACACCTCCCATCACACACACACACACACACACACACACACACACACTTACGAATGTTTAAGTCCTTGTCGTTCTTCAGACTATAGACATGTGTTGATACTCTGAACTTCGTCCCTCCCTTGTCATCCTTTCCTGGGTCATCCTCCCTCTGACCCAGCACTTCCTGCTCAGCCTCCCCAGAACAGCATAGAAGATGCAGGTGGTCAGTCTTATAATTAAAAACACGTTTCTGAACACACTGTTCCAGAGAAGCTTTTTCTGCTCCAAACCCGTTTAGGACTTGGACCACTTTAGCTATTCTAACAGCTCTCAAAGAAGCGCTTGTACAATTCGGAAGAAAACTTCCCTTGATTTTTGGCCGAAATTCTGTTCTCAAGGAAGCACACAGGAAGGACAAACAGCTCCCACTAGTATTGGCACAGACGAACAGAGCAGGGCAAGTGTCCCCAGAGAGCCTGGGCCTGCTTTCAGTCCTGACCCTCTGTGATCCCTTCTGGTTTCTAGAACACACCACAGATAAAGTTGGCATACATGAATATTTTCAGCCATTGAGAATATCAATGTGAAAGCTGAAATCACGCAGTCGAGAAGGACACTCACACATACACACACACACACACACACACACACACTCATACTGACACTCTCAAGAACCAAAAATTTGATTGTTGGTGAGGACCGTGCAACATTTTCTCATTTTCTTTTTCCATGTACCAGAAGATGTCTTGTGGAACATTTTATCATAAAAAGCAGTCTTTATATCTTTATATTACCTAGCTCTATTTTTGTTACTGTTGTTTAGTCCCTTTGTCATGTTTGACTCTTTGGGACCCCATGAACTGTAGCCTACCGGGCTCCTCTGTCCATGGGATTCTCTAGGCAAGAATACTGGAGTGGACCATGGATTGAACCCGGGTCTCCTGCATTGGCAGATGGATTCTTTACCACTGAGCCACCAGGGAAGCCCACCTAGCACTATTAGCAACCACTTAATTCACAGGATCCAACCCGAAATCTTTTATCCCTTCAGAAAGTAATACAGAGCCAGCTTCTCCAAGAACTCATTTGGTTGCAGTTATGCCCTATTAGGTGAGGTGGAGTGTTGGTAGATGTGGAGGTAAGGAGCGAGGAGAGAAGCAGGGAGTGGTTATAATGCCAAAAGGAAATCCTTCACTGACTCAGGGCTATGTGATCATTAGAGCAGGATCCCTATGGAGACGTATTCCAAACAGTCTATGTTTTCAAGTCACGAGGCTTTCTAAATACTTCCTGAAGCAATACCATTTTTCAGAACTCCTTTTTCTTGTAGGTATGCTCTTTCATGTCAATGTCAGCCTCATTCTCCAAGGTGAGGTGTTGTCAGTGGTGTTCTATAGGATGGTAAGGGCTTTAGCAAGTTAAGAACCCCCTCTAGCCTATAGGCCCAGCACATTTGTGCAAACTAGAAAGAGGCACTTCCTTTGACAAGAATGAATAAAAAAAAAAAAATGACCCCTCTGGGCATATGCAGCTCCTCCTGAGAAGTGGCTGGGCAACAGAAGCACCTGCACACAAAGGAAAAGGCCTCTCTTCTTGGTAGATGGACCCCACCTTGCAGGGCTGCTGAACCAAAGGGGGCAGGGTCTCAGCCCCAACCCTCCTCATGGCTTGAGGACTCTACATGGCCCACACAGCCTTGCCTGGCTGTCCTACCCCTCCCAGTTCCTAACCAAATCCCTGAAGGTGCTGGCCTCTGTATAAATTTGCATTTTAACATGCTGTTCAATTCTCTCTTTAGGTACTTTCTTAGCATCTTTAGAGCATTTTCATTGCCAGGTGGTGCTAATGGTAAAGAATCAGCCTGCCAATGAAGGAGATGTAAGAAACACAGGTTTGATTCCTGGGTCAGGAAGATCTCCTGGAGAAGGACACGGCAACCCACTCCAGCATTCTCACCTGGAGAATCCCATGGATAGAGGACCCTGGTGGGCTACAGTCCATGGGATTGCAAAGAGTCAGACACACTGAAGCAACTTTGCACGCACATCCATGGCTGTATCTGCCTGAAGCTTCAAAAGTATTCACCAAAACAAGAAAGATGGAAAGAAAATGAGATCCTAGGTGGGGAAGCAAGAAGGTTGGAGGAGAGGAGCCCTCTGCACTCATTACAAGAGAAAATGGAAAATGTTCCATTTCTGCTCCAGTCAAAGACCTTGAGACAGATGATACTTTATAGGTACAATTCACCTCAGAAACACAACTCTGCTAGTACATGTATTTCTGAGGTGAACATCAATAATACAAACTGCACCTTTGAAGACCTGGCTAATAAAATGCACCTGTAAGCACTGCAGAGACCTGGCCTCACACCTGAAAACATCCCTTTCACACATTCTGTATCTAAAATATAAATGCATTGTTTGTTCCTGACTCATATGTTAACTTATCATGACTTTAAATAAGCAAGTGGATATTCATATAAAATAGATAACTAATGAGAACCTACTGTATAGCACAGGGAACTCAACTCAATTTTATGTGGTGACCTAAATGGGAAAGAAAGCCAAAAAAGAGGGGATATATGTATACATGGTTTGCTAGGTGCCTCTAGTCGTAAAAAATCCACTTGACAATGCAGGGTTCCCCAGAGAAGGAAATGGCAACTCACTCCAGTGTTCTTGCCTGGAGAATTCCATGGATGGAGAAGCCTGGAGGGCTACAGTCCAAGGGGTTACAAAGAGTTGGACATGACTGAGCATGCACACACATACACACACACACACACACACACACACACAAATGTATACATATAGCTGATTCACTTTGTTGTACAATAGAAACTAAAACATCATTGAAAAGCAATACTCCAACAAAAATTTTAAGAAAAAAAGAGTAAAACAAAAAGTAGATGTTAAGTCTTTCAGTCTTTTATTATACTAAATCTAGAAGATCCCTCTGATATGTTCAAATCTAATTCTCTGGTAGGTAGAAACAACCTAACTAAATCTCCTCTCTCTTATGTTTTAACGGAGATGATTATACAAGGATTTATATTCCAGGCTGTAAAATTATAACCAACATACTATAATCACTTCAAAGTGTGCAAATGTTTAAATCATTTACACAATGACACGAGACAAGGAATTAATCCTTGTAGAAAAAAATGAAAGTGAAGTTGCTCAGTCGTGTCCAACTCTTTCCAACCCCATAGACTGTAGCCTACCAGGTTCCACCATCCGTGGGATTTTCCAGGCAAGAATACTGGAGTGGGTTGCTATTCCTTCTCCAGGAGATCTTCCAGACCCAGGGACTGAACCCGGGTCTCCCGCATTGTAGGCAGACTCTTTACTGTCTGAACCACCAGGGAATTCTCTGTAGAAAAAAAAATGTTAACAATTGAAATCGTGTATTATCCTGTACTTTTGGGAGATTTTCTGAGAAGTTTCACAGAAGGGAAGTTTTTTGGATAAAACTGTGTGCTAAATAGCTTCAGTAGTGTCTGACTCTTTGCAACCCCTTGGACTGTAGCCCACCAGTCACCTCTGTCCATGGGATTCTCCAAGCATACTATATTCTCTAAGAATACCAGAATGGTTTCCATGCCCTCCTCCAGGAGATCTTCCAATCCAGGGTTGAATCCATGTCTCTTAACATCTTCTGCATTGGCAAGCAGGTTCTTTATCACTAGAACCATCTGGGTAGCTCTTAATGAAATTGACCCCCACCAAAAATCTAACCTCAAACCTTTCTTAATACAGAAATGAAAAATCCTGTATCTTCATTCCTTTTTTACTTCTTAAATCTAGTGCCTGGTGCTAATGCTAAGGACACAAATACACAGTTACTGAGTCAGGGAAATAAAAGTTTATTTCCTAAGTCTAACTCAAGAATTTCACTGCTTGAAGCCTGCATTATTTGGACTCTTAAGTCCCAAGTCCATAACGTACTTTTCTGTAATTTGGAGTACAAGGGGCTGAGAATAACAGGAAGAAACTCAAAATCCATTAAAGGTCCCCAATTATTGGGTATGGCTTTCCCCTGTCTACAGTGATACCCTAAACCACCCTGATAACTTATCTGATGGTAATGATTCCAAGGAGCTGTGGACGTTTAAGGATAAAATGCCACCTATGACAAACCCTGCCTCAGGATTTAAGAAACTCCAATACTACAGGGACCAGATAGAAGTATGAGTGGAGCCAAGGGAGTATTTGCCTGTTAAATATGTACAACTCTTTTATATTTTCCCAAGGAAATACATTCTCCATTTTTCTCAAAACATGAAATGGTATCGGCATGGCCTGGCATTTGTCTCTCCATGATTGACAGTGACATGAACAGCTGAGAAATACATTTCTATAGCTGTGTGTTTAGTCACTCAGTCGTGTCTGACTCTCTGCAACCCCGGAGACTGTAGCCCGCCAGGCTCCTCTGTCCATGGGATTCTCCAGGCAAGAATACTGGAATTGGTTGCCATGCCATACTCCAGGGGATCTTTCCAACCCAGGGATCAAACCCAGGTCTCCTTCACTGCAGGTGGATTCTTCACTATCTGAGCCACCGGGGATGATGACAGTGACATGAACAGCTGGGAGATATTTCCAATGCTAAAAGGGGGAAAAAACGTAGTGGTGTGATGATTGGCAGCTGTTACTCAGCCTCGGTGCTAGAGAGAAAGGGAGTGATGGAATCCATGCTGTCCTGGAAAGCTAATGTCTGCCTAATAGGAGCAGCTGCTTTTCAGCCCTGGACATTGTTACTGCATGAAAGTGAAAGTGAAAATCGCTCAGTAAAATCGCTCAGTAGTGTCCCACTCCGGAGAAGGCAATGGCACCCCACTCCAGTGCTCTTGCCTGGAAAATCCCATGGACAGAGGAGCCTGGAGGGCTGAAGTCCATGGGGTCGCTGAGGGTCGGACACGACTGAGCGACTTCACTTTCACTTTTCACTTTCCTGCATTGGAGAAGAAAATGGCAACCCACTCCAGTGTTCTTGCCTGGAGAATCCCAGGGACGGGGGAGCCTGGTGGGCTGCCGTCAATTGGGTCGCACAGAGTCAAACACGACTGAAGCAACTTGGCAGCACTGTCCCACTCTTTGCGACCCCATGGACTGTAGCCTGCCAGGCTCCTCTGTCCATGGAATTCTCCAGGCAAGAATACTGGAGTGGGGAGCTGTTCCCTTCTCTTTTCAAAAGAAGATGGTACCCCAGATTTTTAGGTAAAATCTCCCAATTTTAAAATGCTAGCTGAACCTTCTTAAATTGGGCAAGTCAAGAAAAACACCCAAGGCTTTTCTTTTTGAAACCTGTGGTCCATACCATGCATCTCAGATTAAAGGGATTCCAGATGGTCTTGGAATTTTTGAGGACCTAGAAATCGGTAAGCAATGTGCATCCCAATGTAGAAGAATTTGCTTTCATGGAAAAGGTCAGTTTTAATTCCAATCCCAAAGAAAGGCAATGCCAAAGAATGCTCAATTGCATACCGCACAATTGCACTCATTTCACACACTAGTAAAGTAATGCTCGAAATTCTCCAAGCCAGGCTTCAGAAACACGTGAACCATGAACTTCCAGATGTTCAAGCTGGTTTTACAAAAGGCAGAGGAACCAGAGATCAAATTGCCAACATCTGCTGGATCATGGAAAAAGCAAGAGAGTTCCAGAAAAACATCTATTTCTGCTTTATTGACTATGCCAAAGCCTTTGACTGTGTGGATCACAATAAACTGTGGAAAATTCTGAAAGAGATGGGAATACCAGACCACCTGACCTGCCTCTTGAGAAATTTGTATGTAGGTCAGGAAGCAACAGTTAGAACTGGACACGGAACAACAGACTGGTTCCAAATAGGGAAAGGAGTACGTCAAGGCTGTATATTGTCACCCTGTTTATTTAACTTCTATGTAGAGTACATCACGAGAAACCCTGGGCTGGATTAAGCACAAGCTGGAATCAAGATTGCTAGGAGAAATATCAATAACCTCAGATATGCAGATGACACCACCCTTATGGCAGAAAGTGAAGAGGAACTAAAGAGCCTCTTGATGAAAGTGAAAGAGGAGAGTAAAAAAGTTGGCTTAAAGCTCAACATTCAGAAAACGAAGATCATGGCATCTGGTCCCATCACTTCATGGGAAATAGTTGGGGAAACAGTGGAAATAGTGTCAGACTTTATTTTTTTGGGCTCCAAAATCACTGCAGATGGTGACTGCACCCATGAAATTAAAAGACACCTAATCCTTGGAAGAAAAGTTATGACCAACCTAGATAGCATATTGAAAAGCAGAGACATTCCTTTGCCAACAAAGGTCCATCTAGTCAAGGCTATGGTTTTTCCAGTGGTCATGTATGGATGTGAGAGTTGGACTGTGAAGAAAGCTGAGCACCTAAGAATTGACGCTTTTGAACTGTGGTGTTGGAGAAGACTCTTGAGAGTCTCTTGGACTTCAAGGAGATCCAACCAGTCCATTCTGAACAGATCAGCCCTGGGTGTTCTCTGGAAGGAATGATGCTAAAGCTGAAACTCCAGTCTTTTGGCCACCTCATGCGAAGAGTTGACTCATTGGAAAAGACTCTGATGCTGGGAGGGATTTGGGGCAGGAGGAAAAGGGGACAACAGAGGGTGAGATAGCTGGATGGCATCACAGACTTGATGGACGTGAGTTCGGGTGAACTCCGGGAGATGGTGATGGACAGGGAGGCCTGGCGTGCTGTGATTCATGGGGTCACAAAGAGTCTGACACGATTGAGCGACTGAACTGAACTGAACTGATGATGCAAAGCAGATCACATTTTAATCTCCTGCCTATTTAAGGCATGGAGTTACCCCTCCCAAGTGTCTGTGATTCTCTAAATTAGGGTTTGCAGCTTTATTTCAGCATTTGACATCTATTCCCTGAACTTGGTGAGGACATGCCCTGTTTTGGCTGTGTACTTCCATGCTGGATATGTATTTCTATCTACAGATCATGTGGTAAGGAAATTCCTTAGTGTTTCTCCACTGGATCATGAATTCTGTATTGCTACCTGAGCTCCTAGAAAACAGAGTAGGTGCACTTAAGGACTACATGCATTTTCAGGTGGGTTAGTTGCCCATTAAGATCTGGCTGAGGCCGAGAACCCAAACCATTGATTTCCGACATGCACCTTTATGCTGTTTCCAGTACATAAAATGTTCCAGACAAACATCCACAATTTTATTAGCTTAAGCTTCAGGCATAAATCCATTCTCTGTCTCCCACCTGTAAGAGATGGGCTAGACACCTTGGGAAAACCCTATGTCCCCTGAATAGGAGGCCTAGATTCTAGAGGAGGCTGCTCCAAGCATTCATGGATTCTCGTTGTTTCTTCCACAAAATAAACTCCTCTAGACTTCACTTAACTGCCCCAGGTGTGTTAGAGCAAAGAGAAATGAAATAGCTTAAATAGAAAATGTTTCTTCCTTAAATCTTGGTTTGGTCCAAGTTGGACATTGAATTCCTCTTCCTTTGAGGCACACTTCTTTGGCTCATTTGACCTTCCTAAGATGGCCATATCTCTAAAGCAGCATATCTCACAAATTGCAGTTTTGGAACATCTGCAAACTCTTCTTTATCTCTCTTACTTTTTCCCTCTACCTCCCCACTCCCTCTTTTGCTTCCATATGGCATATCTCCGAATTGCCCATAATAAAATAGCAGTAATTCTTTTTTGTTTAAAAAAAAAAAGAGGTGGGGGGGGAGTATGGTTGCTTTACAATGATGTGTTAGTTCCTGTTATACAATGAAATAAATCAGCTATATGTATACATACATCCCCTCCTTCTTGGACCTCCCTTCCAAGGGAGGTGTGACCTCCCTTTCAAGGGATGGGGGGAACCCCATCCCACCTGTCTAGGTCATTACAGAGCATCAAGCTGAGCTTCCTGTGCTTTATAGCAGGTTCCCACTAGCTGCCTATTTTACGCATGGTAGTGTGTATATGTCAGTCCCAATCTACCAGTTTATCCCGACCCTCCCTCCCTTCCACTGTGTCCACACATCCATCCTCTGTGTCTGCGCCGCTATTGCTGCCCTGTAAATAGGTCCATCTGTACCATTTTTCTAGATTTCACAAACATGTGTTAATCTAATGTCACTGATTTATCCTAAATCATACAACAAGCTCAGAGATGAAACTAATAGTGTCCAACTTTCTGTCACCTTTAGCCAATATAAGATTTCTCTGTCCTTACCAAGGAAGATATCACTTTCAGTTAAAAACTGATCCCAAAGTTTCAACCTTTTAAGCCACAAATTCAATATAGACAATTTAAACCTGAACTCTTTCTCTTTCAGTGACCTATTTCCCATTTCCTTTAAGGATTAATCTCCAAGTTCCAAAGGGAATTCTTAATTGTATAAGCTGATCCTGGGGAAGACAAACCAAAGTAACACAGAAATAAGCCTCACAATGTTATGCCTTTATTGAAAGTGCTGGCATTGGACATCAGTCCTGCACATATTGGACTTTTGATATGTCTTAAAGATACTCTTTACACATATGATTCCTATCTAGAAAGGAAGGGGCTCATAGGCCTGATTCAGAGCCATTGTTTACGCGCAGGTCCAGAGATTTCCTAAGGGTTGTCAGGCGACAACATTTAGCTCTCTGCAGAAGGAGGGGCCCACATGCTTGTCTGAGTGAGAACATCTGTGCTGGAGGCAGGAACAAGCTACTCCAGGGGTGCTGCCCAATCTGTCACTGGAGAGGAAGTGAAGGCAGGTGCAACAATGCAGCACTTACTGTTTGATACACAGATGCTGGTCTCTCGCCTGTGTGAAGCTGCTCCCTGGTGTCAAAGGAAGAGGAACAGCTCCTGCAGAACTCAACCTTTAAGTGATTCTCCAACACAACTCATCAGCAAGTCTTCCTCTGCCAGATAGACCTGGTTTCATGGTGACCACGTAGGTCAATCCTTTGGTTAATCAGAAAACAGTTAAGCCATTTGTACTGATAGAGCAGGCATCGCGCCAGCTGAAACATTCTTACACAACCCAACCACTTGGGATGATTTGTACATCTTGGAAGCAAGCACAATAAGCAGCTTAAGATACTTGGAGCTGAGAAATGAAAACAAAGGATGTGGTCTCTCTGTGGCTCCCTGACCTCAGGGATCTGTGCGGTTTCCACGATTATAAATTATCCTAAAAGAAATTGAGTTTTTAGGTGGGGAGAAATGATTCTCGGCAGCAGGATTCCAGTGAGTAAATTGCCAGGTCCAAAGGTCAGAGAGTCATTCTGGTCATGTTCCTTTTTAAATGTCGTTGTTGTTATGGTTCTTCTTCCTTCTGTAAGTCACCTTTTGGTTTGGCAAAGATGAGCTGCAGACTGTGGACTCTCAAGGAAGTAAGATCTGGGTCTCCCAGCTGTGTTGCTGTAAACGATTCAAGAAGAGCACACATGACCTCCACGGGCGACTTCGCCTTAGCGAAGTTCACTCTCTTCTCCCCACAGGGTGGGTCCAGCTGAATGGACTCTTTCTGCTTCGGCTGATAAGAAAGTATGCTTCCTGTTTAAAGTTTCAGCAGCATCTGAGAACTGTGGTGCTTCCCCCACTGATCTGAATCTCCTGCTCTGCTCTTTTTGAAGTCCGTCTTTGGCTAAAGAGCTCCTCTTGACCTCCTCAGTCTCACCATGTGTGTGCATGCTAAGTCTCTCAGTTGTGTCTGACTCTTTGCACCTCCACAGATTGTAGCCCACCAGGCTCTTCTGTCCATGGGATTCTCCAGGCAAGAATACTGGAGTGTGTTGCCATGCCCTCCTTCAGGAGATCTTCCCAACCCAGGGATTGAACCCAGGTTTCCTGCATTGCAGGCAGATTCTTTACCATCTGAGCCACCAGGGAAGATCCAGTCTCACCACGGAGGAAAGGAAGGGACCTGCCTGAGTAGGACCCTCTGTCCTTTCTCTCCAACACCAAGCTAAATATCCCTTGAAAACATCAGAACTAAGAAGTATGTTGCTTTCTCCACCTAACTGTAGATTATTATCTTAACTATTTTTACAGCAACACACATTTGCCACAAAGCTATTGTATCACTACATATAATCTATTCTTCTTATAATGATCATGTCACTTTTTTCCTATGTCCAGTATTGAATTTCTTTCTCATGTGTAGAGAATCCTCCTGATGAGTGTGGGTGGGAGGCAGAGACCTACTTTCAGAAAAAAACCTGGAAAATGATTTCTTCAGTGTTTGTTGAAGCCAGGGCACAGGTGTGTGCCAATGAGATGCTGACTGGGGGAATAAAACAATATATTCATCAGGCTAGGGTAGCAAGCCCTGAAGTCAGCATCCAACATGCTGAATATCAGTGGTATAGCCTCTGAGTATGTGCCTCGAAATGGCTGCATCAGTGTTTACCTGAGACCTGGTCTGCTTGGCTTGATGTTGGACAGTGGATAGTAGAGTCTTCTTAGCGAAAGCCTTCAAGCCCATGCCCATGTATGCTCAGTCGCTTAGTCATGTCTGACTCTTTGTGACCCTATAGACTATAGCCCACAGGCTCCTCTGTCCATGGAATTTTTCAGGCAAGAATCCTGAAGCCAGTGGCCATTTCCTTCTCCAGGGGATCTTCCCAGCCTAGGGATTGAACCTGCATCTCCTTCATTAGCAGGCAGATTCTTTACCATTGAGCTACCTGGGAAGCCCACTTGGGGATAAGTCTATCTCTGCTTAAATAAACTAAAAATCCTGAGTCACAGTATTAGCCCTTTCCCAGCTTTTCTTTTTCTCTCTCATCTCCCTTCCTCTCCTCTCCTCTTTCACTCCCTCACCTTCTCTGGCCTCTCTTTTTTCCTCATTTCATTCCTCTTTTCTCCCCTGCCCCCTCCTCTTCTCCTCCTTCAGGCCTTCCCTGCCCCATTTCCCTCCCTCTCCCCTTCCACTCTGTAAATGGGAAGAGCACACTTTGACTCCAAGTTGGATCTGTTTCTTTAACTTTTGCCTTCAGTAGCTTTTGTTATTATAATCGCTAAGAGGATGCTGTCTATAGCTGTAAGCATACATAATGGCCTGGCACAAGGAACACTGCGCCTAGTCTGAACCTTAAAGTGCTTTTGTTCAGCCCACAGGGAGACATTCTGACCCTGCCCACCTGTGAATGGCTGCAGAAGAGAAGAAATTAACACACCCCACCCCACCTGCTCAAGGCCAAATGAGGAGATGTTTTGCAAGATTTATGGCTCTTTTACTTTACTTCCTCATCTCCTCCCCCTCTCTGTTCTATAAAAGAAACAGGCATCCAGACCCTGAAAGAATGATACTCTAGGGCACTATCCCACTATCTTCTCAGTCTGCCAGTTTTCAGAATAAAGTCACCATTCCTTGCCTCAACACCTCATCTCTCTGATTATTGGCCTCTCATGTAGCCAGTGAATCGAGCTCAGATTTGGTAGCATTGCCCCTTCTTTCCCCCTTCCCTCACTTCTTCTCACCTCTCATCCCCTCTCTCTTATCTTCTCCTGTGCCTATCTCTTTTCCGCCTCACCCTCCTCCTCCTTCTCTCCCATCCCTTACTTCCACTGCTTTTTCCTTTGTCATTATTTTGGCTCTGATCTTCAAGTCATTGTGAACAGTCCTATCTTGAAACTAACAGAACTGAAAAGAATGCTCCTTTCCCATTTTGGAGCTGCTAAAACCAAGACCTAACAGGTTTAGACAAACCGTTCCAGTCAAACAGCTAAAATTTAGAATGTGTATGCATGCTAAGTCACTTCAGTCATGTCCAACTCTGTACAACCTATAAACTGTAGCCTGCCAGGCTCCTCTGACTAGGGGATTCTCCAGGCAAGAATACTGGAGTGGGTCACCATGCCCTCTTCCAGAGGATCTTCCCAACCCACATCTGTTACATCTAACCTGCATTGGCAGGCAGGTTCTTTACCACTAGCTCCACCTGGGAAGCCCTTCTACTGATCAAATGCTCCCAGCACTGTGCTATCACATTCTAAGAAGTACACTTGATATGTTTCCTAAGGATGAACGGGCATTTAATTCCACAGATACAAGGGAACAAAGAAAAACATTTGGTAAAAAAGAAGCTCACAAAATAATATGTATTTCTGCATCATTTCCATCGTCTTTGAGTCAGAATACAGTAGATGGATGTGTATTTGCTTCTAGTTCATGTTTATTTACTGCAGAAGGAAATGGCAACCCACTCCAGTGTTCTTGCCTGGAGAGTCCCAGAGACGGAGGAGCATGGTAGACTGCCGTCTATGGGGTCACACAGAGTTGGACACGACTGATGTGACTTAGCAGCAGCAACAGCAGCATGTTTATTTGGTAACTTACGTGGTTATGTGGTCATGTGAAAAAAGTTGGGGTGCAGACCAGGAAAATCACCTCTGCAGGTCCAGGAAATTAAGGGTATCCATTATCTCTATTAGTATTATAAACTGGGAAAAACCATTTGATAGTTTGCATAAACACTCACAGTGCTCTTTCCAAAGGTTAGTTTTGTCATTCTCTGCTTTAAAATCACCTTGTGGTTTCCTGTTGCACTTGCAATAGAATCCAAACTCTAAGTGGAATGACCATGTAACTGGGACACCACTCTGGGACACTTGTGAGATGAAAGGGGTCCCAGTCACATTAGTCACTGGAACAGGACAGCAGTCACAAACTGAGACCATATGCCAGCAAACCAAGATGCGTGATTACTCTACCCACAGGCACATTACTTTCTTCCGAACCTCATTGTGGTACCACTAGTCTCCTAATCTCACAGCTCAGTTTGCTTCTGGCATACTGGCTTCCTTTCTTTTTCTTCCTTTGCTATTGGCTTTTTAAAAGTCTGCTAAAACCTTTGACTGTGTAGGTCACAACAAACTGTGGACAATTCTTAAAGAGATGAGGATACCAGAACACCTTACCTGTCTTCTAAGAAACCTGTATACAAGTCAAGAAGCCACAGTGAGAACTTTACATGGAACAACTGACTGGTTCAGAATTGGGAAAGAAGTATGTCAAGCCAGTATATTATCACCCTGTTTATTTAATTTATATGCAGCATGTGTGTGTGCCAAGTCACTTCAGTCATGTTGGACTCTCTGCAACCCTGTGAACTGTAGCCCACCAGGTTCCTCTGTCCATGGGATTCTCCAGGCAAGAACACTGGAGTGGGTTGCCATGCCCTTCTCCAGGGGATTTTCCTGACCCAGGGATTGAACCCAGGTCTACTGCACTATAGGAAGATTCTTTACCATCTCTGCCACATTGTGAAATGCCAGGCTAGATGAAGTACAAGCTGGAATCTAGATTGCCAGGAGAAATGTCAACAGCCACAGATATGAAGATGATACCACTCTAATGGCAGAAAGTGAATAGGAACTAAACAGCCTCTTGATGAGGGTGAGAGGACAGTGAAAAAGCTGGCTTAAAAGTCAACATTCAAAAAATGAAGATTGTGGCATCCTGTCCCATCACTTCATGGCAAATAGAAGGGGAAAACATGGAGGCGGTGACAGATTTTATTTTCTTGGGATCCAAAATCACTGTGGACAGTGACTGCAGCCATGAAATTAAAAGATGCTTGATCCTCGGAAGGAAAGCTATGACAAACCTGGATAGCATATTAAAAAGCAAAGACATCACTTTGCCAGCCAACATCCATATAGTCAAATCTTTGATTTTTCCAGTAGTCTTGTATGGATGTGATAGTTGGATCACAAAGAAGGCTAAGCACCAAAGAACTGATGCTTTCAAATTGTGGTGCTGGAGAACACTCTTGAGAGTCCCTTAGACTTCAAGGAGATCAAACCAGTCGATCTTAAAGGAAATCAACCCTGAATATTCATTGGAAGGACTGATACTGAAGCTGAAGTTCTAATATTTTGGCCACCTGATGTGAAGAGCCAACTCATTGGAAAAGATCCTGATGCTGGGAAAGATAGAAGGCAAGAGAAGAGGGCAGCAGAGGATGAGATAGTCAGGTAGCATCACTGACTCAGTAGACATGAATTTGAGCAAACTGGTTATCTTTTATTTGAAATTATTGTGTTTATTTATTGGTATAATGTCCACAGAGGCAACAACCTGGTCTCTCAAGTCCACTTCTTTATCTGCAGAGCCAAGGACAGTAACCAGCACACAATAGGTACTCAAAATGATTTGTCCAATGAGTGAGTATGTGGCAGCAGAACTGAAAAGGACATTATACAGCTTTACTGATGGTGATCGTCAAGGCAGGTTGAATTCCTATAGTCACACATATGCAACACAGCAAAAACACAATTCCTGTGAGAGCTTATCTTTATTTGCTCTATGTACAGCAACACTGTAGAAAAGTACCTTCATTTTAATGGCCCAAAGACACCAACTTATATCAGAGTTTCATACACTGTAGAAGATGAGATTCAATGAATTCGTATGTCTCCTCAACAAACTTATAGCTATTCACTTTCTGCTATTCTTGTTTCATCTTTCCCAGTGCAAACCTAAATTTTTATGTCTCCAGAAAAATTTAAATCCCAGGTAACACACCATTTTATCTATAGGTTTTTCAGTATGTCGCTCTTATAGGCAATCCTTGTTTATTATCATAACTGTGGTACTACTCCCCTGGAGAAGGAAATGGCAACCCACTTCAATATTCTTGCCTGAGAATCCCATGGACAGAGAAACCTCACAGGTTACGATCCATAGGGTCACATAGAGTTGAACAGGACTGAAGCAACCTAGCACGAAGAGCACTACTATCATATCAAGTGAAAGTGAGAGTGTTAGTCACTCAGTCTCGTCTGACTTTAAGACCCCACGGACAGTAGCTCACCAGGCTCCTCTCTGTCAATGGTATTTTCCAAGTAAGAATACTAGAGTGGGTTGCCATTCACTTCTCCAGGGGATCTTCTCGACCCGGGGATGAAACCTGGGTCTCCCGCACGGCAGGCAGATTCTTTACCATCTGAACGATAAAGAATAGCCACCAGGAAAGCCACTATCATATCAAACAAGATCAATTAATACCTCATTAATATCTACTGTACAGGCTGTGTCCAATTTTCTCCAGTTTCCCAAAAAATGCATTTATATAACTGGTTTATTTAAATCAGGAAAAAAACATAGGAATAAATACAGCTTCTCACTTATAGGTGGCAATCTTCTTTTAATCTATAATACTGCCCCACCCCTACTTTCTATGCCATTTACTCATTGAAGAAACTGGGTCATTTTTCTTACAATTTATCATATTCTGGATTTGACTGACACTGTCTTCATGATGTCTTCAAGATGTATCTTTATCGTCCATATTTCTCATAAGTTCATAGTTAATGATTCATAACCTGTTTTTCTTAGTGCTGCATAGTTCCAGGTATAGAAAAGCATACTGTCTGGATGCCACACCTTGAGTAATGCTCAGATAGATCACTGGATTTATGAGCTGTCAGTTTCATCTATCTACTATAACCCCACCTCCACACACATCATCTTTTCACCTAATGGTGTTTACAGTCATTAATGATCATTCCTAAACCTATTACTTCACTAGAAATTTCAAAATGAGATTTTTTTTTAAGCTGATAGTTTCTTCTTCTATTAAGGAAAACTTGTTCATCAACTATTTGGTTGCATTAAATGTTGGTCCTTATAGGAAAAGCAAGATAAATGTTTCAGTCTTTCTTATCAATTTTCAGAGTAATGAGTTAGTATTCCAGGAAACTCTAAGAGTAGCCTTGAAGTTTCATTTTCATCTTAAATTCATTGATTTTAAAATATTTTAATCATGTTCAATTCTTAGCAATTATTATCATTTGGGGTTTTTTTGTACCTGAGTTCTCCCAATGCTAACTAATGGAAGCTCCTTCAAGTTTGTTCCTTATCAGATGGCTCCGTGGGTAAAGAATCTGTCTGCAATGCAGGAGACACAGGAGGCATGGGTTTAATCCCTAGGTCAAGAAAATCCCCTGGAGGAGGAAATGGCAGCCCACTCCCATGTCCTTGCCTGGAGAATTCCATGGACGGAGAAGCCTTGCAGGCTACAGTCTCACATCAGATCAGATTGGATCAGTCGCTCAGTCGTGTCCAACTCTTTGCAACCCCGTGAATCGCAGCACACCAGGCCTCCCTGTCCATCACCAACTCCCAGAGTTCACTGAGACTCACGTCCATCGAGTCGGTGATGCCATCCAGCCATCTCATCCTCTGTTGTCCCCTTCTCCTCTTGCCCCCAATCCCTCCCAGCATCAGAGTCTTTTCCAATGAGTCAACTCTTCACATGGGGTGGCCAAAGTACTGGAGTTTCAGCTTTAGCATCATTCCTTCCAAAGAAATCCCAGGGCTGATCTCCTTCAGAATGGACTGGTTGGATCTCCTTGCAGTCCAAGGGACTCTCAAGAGTCTTCTCCAACACCACACTTCAAAAGCATCAGTTCTTTGGCGCTCAGCCTTCTTCACAGTCCAACTCTCATATCCATACATGACCACAGGAAAAACCATAACCTTGACTAGACAGACCTTTGTTGGCAAAGTAATGTCTCTGCTTTTGAATATGCTATCTAGGTTGGTCATAACTTTCCTTCCAAGAAGTAAGCGTCTTTTAATTTCATGGCTGCAGTCACTACCTGCAGTGATAGGGTCACAAAGAGTCAGACACAACAGAAGAGACTGAGCACAGCATAGCACCGTTTGACATCATCCAGTTTTCTTTGATAATTTCTTTGCTTTCAGGCACAATAGTATGCTCAAAATTCATCTTGTACATTTCCTGCTCCAGACCTGGAATCAGCAGTTTTCCATGGAGTCTTAGTTCCTTTTAATGGGAAATACATATTTTTAAACCACAGTCTGGGCACCAGGAATGTTCATTTCTTCCAAGATGTCCAGTGTTTCTAGGATTTTTTTAGGGGAACAAGTGAGAAAATACATATTTTTAAGAAAAGTAAACATCATTCCTGAATTCACACTGATATTTTCACCAATTCAAATAAAAGAGTCCAGTATTTTTACTTGAATTCCTTGGTTTTATATTTATATCTCTTCTTCTCTGAAAATGTTTTGGCTTGTGTGAACACTAATATAATTTATTATTTGTTCTGCTTCAATATATAATAGTTTAAAAATAACAATAACAATTCCTAGTAATAACAAACTTACTGAATACATTTAAAATTTTATTCATGGTTTTCTTTTTTATCACTGTACAGTCAAAATACTATGGTTTAAAACCACTTGGAATGAATCTTCCCCATGTAATTGCTGCCTACTTGATATATAGTTTGGTCACTTGTTTCTGGTTTTGATAATCATTATTTATAGGAACTGGTTTCGATTTTACTTTTTAAAATTGTGTGAAATACAAGTGTGTTTTCAAAATCAAAGCCACAAAACAAAGCATATTCAGTTTTAGAGAAGTCTAGTTTCCATCCTTAGCCTGTTTTCTCCTTCCCTCATAGGTAACATACTTATCAGATTTTTCTTTAATCATATATATATTAAATCATATACATAATATATATAGAAACACATTGGTTGCACAAAATGTAGCATAATATCTACACCTTTGTACAGCTTGCTTTCTATTTTTTTTAAAAATTAACTAACAATGTATCTTGGCAATATCTCCATAAAAATATAGAAACATAATCCTAATTTCCTCAAGTCTGGAATTGTTGTTTAGTTGCTCAGTCGTGTCTGACTCTTTTGTGACCCCATGGACATTTGCATTGTTTGCAATGGTCATTTGCATCATTCACAGTTTTGTTTTTTTTCTATTACATCTAGTGCCAGCCTGATTTTCAGGTTTTCTCTCTCTAGTACAGTCATGCTGTGTCATAGTCCATTCAATGACCTTCACTGGTGCCCGCTACCCTAAACATCCTGAGGAGACTTTTCACACATTGTGATCTTGCCCTACAGGCCCGCTATCCTAAACATCCTGAGGAGATTTTTCACACACCGTGATCTTGCCCTAGAGGAATACACAGTCCAGTCACAGCAGATGTTCTAGATGCTGTCATATGTGGCTCTACCACTATATAGCTGTGTGACTTCATGGTGTGTGATTTGGGGCAATTTAATTGATTTTTATCAGTCAGTTTCCTCACCTGTGAAAAATGATAGTGAGGTCTACCTGCTAGATGTGTCATGAGCATAGAATGAGGCAACATTTTTAAGTGAATTTATTTATATTTATTCTCTGGCCTTACTGCAGGGCATGTGGAACTTCCCTGATCAGGGATCAAATCCATGTACCCCGCAATGAAAGCATGGAGTTGTAACCACTGGGCCACTAAGGAAGTCCAGAGGCAATATTTTTAAAGCACAATGCCTACCACATAGCAAGAACTCAATAAATGTCATTTATAAATGGCTATAGTTTTTGGATAAAACATATCACCAGCAACAATGAATATCATCAGTATTTTGAAAGTAGCATGGTGGAGTAGGAAGAGCAAGGACTTTGGCACCAGTCAACCTCAGTTTCAATATTAAATCCACCATTTCCTCTGACCTCCTTTGAGAAATTCACTTATTGATACTGAGGCTTCAGTACCCTCACCTGTAAAATGGAGGGAGAGAAAAAAAAAAACACTCTTCTGGTTTTCATTTGGCATTGCACCAAAGACAGAATAAGGCAGGATAAGCAGATAACAAGCACTGCTTTACATCTCTATTCTGTGCTGTCTACAATACAAAAACTGAAGTTGGCAGTTGGGATCCAGGAGCTCCTGGGCAAATGTCTTTCGCTTATGGTAAAGCAGAGGGCACAGACAACTTCCCTTTAGGACTCCCTCTCACCCACATGGAGCCATTTTCTTGAAACCAAAGTATTTCTCAGTTTATCTGAGGATCCATAGCTCTCCTCAGAGATGTTCTCTTTTAGTCCCTGCCTTTTGACCTCAACTCTGCCTGGTAATCTAATGTAACATTTATACTGCTTTACTAGAAACTGTAGTCGGCTTCAGATGACAATCAAACTCTAAAGGCAAGGTGGGCTTCACTCAGCCCTGAGTATATTTGACATTAAGACAACACAGGGAAGAGCAAAGCACTTACGGCCGCAGCAGGGAGGTCTCGATGCCGCAGTCATTTTACATGTGGGGCATATGTGTGGTCATGAGAGGCAGACTAAGTAAAAAAGAACCACTTCAACAGGGACGACAACAGTTGAATGGTTCCTTCACTATTCATACCTTGTAAACTATGACCCTTGTCCCTCATTCAGGGGCAAATGACTAGCCTGATTCTCACCATCTAAGGTCACTCATCACACAGTCTCAATGATGAGGTAAGTGCTTGGTTCAGAACATAGTCATTGGATAGATTCTCATTTATCTTAGAGATAATACAGATAAACTCTTAAGCAAGCCCTTGAGTTAATCATGAAGGGAGCATTGACCAATGATCAAATCCTGAGGTGTTTCCAAAACTAGAGGAAAGATTTCAGAACCAGCTGTGAACTCCTGTCACTCTATAGAAGGTAGTATACTTTAATACCATATAGTGTACTAGGTACTTTGTGAAATACTTTATATAAATCATCTTCTTTAACCCCTCTTGACAATCCTAGGAGGTAAATATAATTGTATTCCAATTTTAAAGATAAAAAGATAAATTATAAGTTTGAAATCTAATAGCACTAAGTCGCTTCAGTTGTGTTTGACTCTTTGACACCCAGTGGACTGTAGACCATCAGGCTCCTCTGTCCATGGGATTCTCCAGGCAAGAATTCTGGAGTGGTTGCAGTGCCTTTCTCCAGGTGATCTTCCCAACCCAAAAATCAAACCCACGTCTCTTATGTCTCTTGCATTGACAGGCACGTTCTTTACCATTAGTCCCACCTGGGAAACCCTGAAATCTAATAAATCAAGATTCAAATCCTGATTGTCCCACTTGCTTGCTATCTGCCCTCAGGAAGAATACCTAGTCCTGAATCTCTACTTTCTTGTTGTGGTATACCTATTTCTAGAGCGTTGTGAGCAATGCAAAGCTTGTGTACCAGACAAAGTTATGAGTTGACACAAAAATCCAGCCTCCCACTTAGCCATGTGCCTTATGACATTTTCTTTCCAGATTTCCAGGGGTCATTTCCCAATTGCACAGAAACATTCTATAGGCTAGTGGCATCCAGCTCTGCAACCTTGTACAGTTCATAGTTTTGTTTTGTTTTTTTTTTAAATAAAGATTAAGAGAGATAATGGAGAAGGCAATGGCACCCCACTCCAGTACTCTTGCCTGGAAAATCTCATGGACGGAGGAGCCTGGTAGGCTGCAGTCCATGGGGTCGCTAAGAGTCGGGCACAACTGAATAACTTCACTTTCACTTCTCACTTTCATGCATTGGAGAAGAAAATGGCAACCCACTCCAGTATTCTTGCCTGGAGAATCCCAGGGACAGAGGATCCTGGTGGGCTGCCGTCTGTGGGGTCGCACAGAGTTGGACACGACTGAAGTGACTTAGCAGCAGCAGCAGCAAGAGAGATAAATGTAGAGTGGCTTATACATAGAAAACATGTAATGTCTTTTCTTCTTTCCCTACAATAGTTCCATGGGGGATTTTTCCCTCCACAGAAATTGGAGATGGCTAATGACATACTATGCTCAAACTGACTCTGGCTGTGCCCTCTCAGCAGAGATATTCAAATTGAGAGTTTGGTCTCCAACAGTGGAATTTAAGGCATATGTTGTTAGCAGAAGAAAATCTCAGAGATGTGGGTTGCCTCATCCTCTAACCACATCACAGAGATCATCACCTACTCTGCTTTTTTACAAGGGCAGCACTTCCTGAGTAAAGTGATATATTCACTTAAAGCTGAAAACCACTGTCGAGCTTTTCTCAAAACTCCAGTAATATCTCTATCTATGTATATATCTATAAGTATATAGACACATTATTTATGTGTATATATATGTATGTATTAATAGATATAAATGTATAAATCTGCTTTGCCAAATAAAAATTTCCAAGTACACAAAATTTCATGTGAGCTAAACTATCTGCATTATCACAATCCATAGTCTGAATGTTACTATCCTTTTCTTTGACTACTTTTGTAGAGTCTATCAGTAGATATAGCAGACTCAAGCATATCCTCACATATGCCCTTGAATAATCCTTTTATCCAAAGATTCAGAGGGGAAATAAATCTGATCCCATGACAAAGGGCAGGCAAAAGAGAATTAATGTCTTTCCTTTTCAATTAGATGTGCTTCGGGTTGTTGATTGTTAACCTCTGGGAACTTAGGAATTGTTTTCATGGTCGTAGAAAGTAAGAATCTCTAACATAGCAGTAACCACCGTGCAAAATGTGTTACCATCTACACAACAGTGTGGCCAATAAAGCCACAGAACGTTGAGCTGCATTTGTGCTGAGAGACATGGAGTACTTCCAGCAATGGCAGAAGCAACTGGGAAGTGAAAGGTCCCTTGCCGTGGGTAAGGCAGGATGAAGTCAGGAGCAGGTTTTCCTCAAGGGAATGTGGCAAGGGGCAGTAGTGGTTGTATCAAATGCCAGGGACTCCAAACCAGAAAGCCTGACTTGACTGTCCTCTGCCATGCCTTCTGGGAATTCCTGTTTTCTGCCCAAGAACCTCTTATTTGAGGTTCTCCTGAGTCAGCCCACAACTGCTTTCTCATTCTTTCTCTATGCCCTTTGTATTTACTTCATGTAATTGCAAAATTTCTCAGAAAAGATATTCGTTCTTTAGATATTCCACTTTCTTTGGTATTCCTCCCAAAGCAAAGGACAAAATCAGATAGGCTATTACCATTCTCAGATAGCAGTTCACCTTCATATTACTGCGATTTCCCTTCTAGCTGTGTGGACAGCACAGGTGCGCTAGGATTTGCAAATGATGTCTGTGGCATCTGTCCTCTAGGAGCTTATACCGTCTCACACCATATTGGAAATAGTGGTCACCTTGTCTGAGTCTGGCCCCTAGGCCATGATGAGTCAAGGGAGGGGCAGAAACAAGACTCCTTCAGTCCTCCACCACTTATGGGTGTCTAATACTAATAATGGACAAAATGAATATTTATTGATTAGTTGAGTGAATGAATTGAACGGAATCAAGGACATAGCTTGATGGAGATAGAAAATGTTCTATGTGAAAAAATACAAAAATAAGACTTTGAAATGGGATGACGACCCATGGGAGATGGAAGGAGTCTCAAGTGACTAGATCCAGTGACTACACTGGAAAGCCGTGGGGGAGACAGCTGGACAGACAGGACTCAAGCCTTTAAGTAAAGGAGTTAGAACTAAATTCCATCTCTAAGAGGTTGTAGATGTTATGTCCTTAAACACAGGAACTTCACGAGAATGGAGATGGGTTATTTCCTTTAATTCATAGCATATGTACATGTGTACATATGTAAAAAACAAGAATATAACACGTTTGGTGTTTACAGAGTAATGAGATTGATCTGCCCTACTAGTGGATGTGGTCAGGGTACATAATTTTATGTACCGTTGAGAATTTTTGTTATGTCTCTGTGAGAATTTTTGAAGTCTTAAGCCACTGCTAATTACTGTAGTTGCTGTATCTTTGGTCAACAAACAGGGGCTGAATCAGGCCAAAGTACAATATTTCTGACCCTGTTACTAAGCTGAGTGATTCAACATCCTTTTCTAAGAGTAATTGTTGAAATTATGAGATATAAAAAGAGATGACTAAGGATTTGATTTTTAACTCATAAAGCCTTAGCTCTAAAACCTTCAGTGACAGGATGTATGATTGACCCAAAACAGCTGTTCTGTGTAGAATCAGTTTACGGTAAGCTAGATTTTAACAGAATTAGTAGATTTAAGGTGCGTGTATGCTAAGTGGCTTCAGTCGTGTCCGACTCCTTTCAACCCTATGGACTATAGCCTACCAGGCTCCTCTGTCCATGGGATTCTCCAGGCAAAAATATTGGAGTGAGTCGCCTTGCCCTTCTCCAGGGGATCTCCCCAGCCCAGGGATCGAACCTGCGTCTCTTGCAACTCCCGCATTGCAGGCAGATTCTTTACTGCTGAGCCACCGGCGAAGCCCAGATTTAAGGTATGTAAGTGCAATTGATGGGTTCAGAGCCTATAACATTCCCTTTATTGAATTGTCTTTACTGGCCCTTTATTGTCTTTATTCTGTGTTGGGGTGCCCTAGAGATGGAATACCTCCTGACATAAGGCAGTTATTTCTCTTTGCCATAACACTTCCTCCCCCTTCTCCACTCCCCCCAGCCCTTGCCTTGTAACTGATGTTTTGCTTTCAGCTGGTTTTTGCTGCCTGCCTGGTCTCCTCGGATAAGGCATTACCTTCAAATGGGATTCCTTGATCTTTTACCCATCTTTACTTCCTACTTGAACCTAGAAAGCCAGTGCCTCTCAAACTTTAGTATGCATCAGAATCCCTAGGAGAGCTTTTTAAAACATGAATTTCTGAACTCCATCCCCCAAGTGTCTGATTCAGGCATTTGGAGACCAAGCCTGTGAACATGCATTTCTAACAAGCTCCCAGGTGGCTGGAGGTCACATTTTGAGAGTTACTACAGCAGACAAATTAGTCCGACCCAGGTTCAAAGCCTGGGTTCCAAAATAAGAAAGTAAATCGAGTCTCTCACTTACATAGGGAGTTCAGACATGAGAGAATGAAATAGTATTTTAATAATAACTAACTTTTATTGAGTGTCTGTATTTACTACTATAATACTACATTAACCATGTAGGTTAGGTATGATTAATGTAGTATTAATATTACCATTTTAAAGATAAGAAAACTGAGGTTTAGATAAATCATACAAATTTTCTGATGTCACATAGCTAGGTTTAGATTCAGAATTTGCTGATATCAGGAAAAAAATTCTGGTCACAAAATTGTGACTACTGGCTATCCTTTGGTGGTAGAAGGGAAAAGTCTCAGATTTACATGTTTGGAAGTGGCATGCTCCCTCCGTCCCCCAGTGAAAATGAAATAATAAAATGCTGGAAGGTGAATTATTTCCATCCACTCTTGAGCAATCTGGTGTGGGGAGACTATCTCAACACAAAAAAATTATAATCTGCAGCTTTGGAAAGTCATGTTACTCTCTGGTTCTTAATTTCTAGATCTGTTAAGAGAAAGGAATTCAAATGCTCTTAATGTTTCTTACCTTCTTTAAATATCTGTAACCTTCAGTTTAGAAGCCAAGATTCTCTTGCATTAACTGATGCTGATAAAGAACTGCCAAGGAGTTGGAATGTTTACTGTACTCTTTCCACAAGGACTATCTATTAGAAACGATGGATATTGGAAATCATTCTATCAGAAGGCTAACATTGAAGCAAAGAGAAATAGACTATTTTAATGGAAAATGTTATCAGACTAAGGTGTAGGCTGTTCTTCCCAGCTGTCCTGAAAAAACAGAGCTGAAAGTCATTATGCTACTTATATTGAGCATGGAGTTCTGCTCAAGGCACTAATACTTTTACAGTCATTATTTTTTTTTTCTACTGCCCTCAGCTTCACATCTTGTTTTTTCTTACATAAAAGTTACATTTTCCCCCTTGAAATTGGGAAGATATTACCCCATCATCAGCAAGCCTACATACAGACACAGTTAGGGGGGAACTGCTCTAAGCAATGAACTTCATTTAACATCAGCAGCAAAAGCTGACATTTTCCTGTACCTCGTTGCCAACTTCTGGGGTGACACCCTGTCTGGAAACTACAGACCATATGTACTGACAACAAGGAGACTTTGTATAAAGAATCAGACTTTTCCTCCCCAGCTGTCTGGGGAGAACAGAACAGGAAGTGTATCTTTCATGCATCGTGTTTATGAAGTGACCATTCATTGTAAAAACAAATTTGTAATTGGTGTAATGTGTGTGGGAGGTGTCTGCTGGCCATCATGGTGCTAATCATGAGTAAAATTAGAAGGCAGCATCATGAATTTGGCCTTGATGCCTAGTATTTCCTATTAGAAGAAACTTCTCCTTAGTTATCGGATTTTTATTTCTGCAATCTGATATTTTAATATCTAGGCATTTTTATCAGGGAAGCCAATACCAAAGTTAACCATGTGAGAAAGATTTTATGCAACAAGAATACAAAAATTTGTTGGGGAAGGGGAGAATGATACGACTTTCTAACTGAAAATGGTTTCCAACTGCACCCTGCTCAAAAGTCAATAAAGAGACAAGGTTGGGGACAAGGAAAGTTTGCTGCCTCTCCCCTTTGACAACCTGTGGGCAAGAGCTTTTATAAGTGAAGGGAGGGGGCTGCATGCAGGACAGCACAGTCAGCTCTGACCATCATCTTGAAATTGGTCATCAGTGGCCTGACCAGCATCATCTTGATTGTTTTGAATACAGTTAATCTTCAGTTCTAGGGCTGGTTTGTTCCCATTTCCTTGAAGCCAGTTCTTGGAACTGTGGCAGCTTATATCTTGGCTACAGTCTGGTCATCATGTAGTTAACTTCTTCCACCTGATGGGCTACAGTCCAAGGGGTCGCAAAGAGTTGGACTAAAAAGTAAAATACATTTCTTGCCATAGATTAGGGTTGTTTTAAAGCCATTGCATTGTGGATAGCCTATCACTCTTCACCAAGGGTATAGAAAGAGGTTTCAGCCTAATTCCATGGTATAACTCCTCCGCAGTGGTCTAGATGAACCAGACTAAGTAGATAGTCACAAAAGCTTGAAGTGATCCTAGATTATAGAGAGAAGATTTGCATGGTATTTTATACCACAGTTTACATAAAATTTGTGCCCTAGATTCCAGAATGAGCAGTTCCATTTAAGATGGTTTCATTGGCCATTTGGGTTCTGAAGTATAAACAACTGGCTGAAAGAACTATCTTTGTAAATATTTTTTTTTTGTCAGCCAAGATCTCATGGACATAAAAAGATTAATGACAGAGCAAGTACAGGATAAATCCAGGCATTAATAGAAATAAGTCCCACAGGATCCAGAGAGTGAAATGACCAACTCATCCACAAGTGAAGAAAGACTTCCAAAGGAAAGAGTATTTGAGCCAGCTAGACAGAAGGGGATTGAGCTTGTTTGGGGGAAGGCAAGCAGATACGTGGATATTCTTTTCCATCTTATTTAATATGATAACAAAGAATGAAAAATATGCCATAAATGCCAAAAAGATGCTATTCATTCTTAAATAATTCTTAAAGAATATATTTATTTTTCTTTGAGTACAGTTGGTTTACAATGTCATGTTAGTTTCAGGTGTGCAGCAGAGTGACCCAGTTTTCTGTGTGTGTGTGTGTGTGTGTGTGTGTGTGTGTGTGTGTGCTAAGTCACTTCAGTCGTGTCTGAGTCTTTTGTGACCCCATAGACTTTAGCCCACCAGCCCCCTCTGGGATTTCCCAGGTGAGAATACTGGAGTGGGTTGCCATGCCCTCCTCGTCCTGACACAAGGATCGAACCCACATCTCTTATGTCTCCTGCACTGGCAGGCAAGGTCTTTACCACTAGTGCTACCTGGGAAGCCTATATATACAGAGAGAGAAAAATATCCTTTTCATTATAAGGGACTGGAATGCAAAAGTAGGAAGTCAAGAAACACCTGGAGTAACAGGCAAATTTGGCCTTGGAGTACAGAATGAAGCAAGGCAAAGGCTAATAGAGTTTTGACAAGAGAATGCACTGATTATAGCAAACACCCTCTTCCAACAACAGAAGAGAAGACTCTACACATAGACATCATCAGATGGTCAATACCAAAATCAGATTGATTATATTCTTTATAGCCAAAGATAGAGAAGCTCTATACAATGAACAAAAACAAGACTGGGAGCTGACTGTGGCTCAGATCATGAACTCCTTATTGCCAAATTCAGACTTAAATTGAAGAAAGTAGGGAAAACCAGTAGACCATTCAGGTATGACCTAAATCAAATCCCTTACATTTATACAGTGGAAGTGGGAAATAGATTTAAGGGACTAGATCTGATAGAGTGCCTGAGGAACTATGGACAGAGGTTCATGACATTTTACAGGAGATAGGGATCAAGATCATCCCCAAAAAAAGAAATGCAAAAAGCAAAATGGCTGTCTGAGGAGGCCTTACAAATAGCTGTGAAAAGAAGAGAAGCGAAAGGCAAAGAAGAAAAGGAAAGATATACCCATTTCAATGCAGAATTCCAAAGAATAGCAAGGAGAGATAAGAAAGCCTTCCTCAGTGATCAGTATAAAGAAATAGAGGAAAACAATGGAATGGGAAAGACTAGAGATCTCTTCAAGAAAATTAGAGATACCAAGGGAACATTCCATGCAAAGATGGGCTCCATAAAGGATAGAAATGGGAGGGACCTAACAGAAGCAGAAGATACGAAGAAGAGTTGGCAAGAATACACAGGAGAACTGTATAAAAAAGAGCTTCACTACCCAGATGATCACGATAGTGTGATCACCCACCTAGAGCCAGACATCCTGGAATGTGAAGTCAAGTGGGCCTTAGAAAGCATCACTATGAACAAAGCTAGTGGAGGTGATGGAATTCCAGTGGAGTTATTTCAAATCCTGGAAGATGATGCTGTGGAAGTGCTGCACTCAATATGCCAGCAAATTTGGAAAGTTCAGCAGTAGCCACATGACTGGAAAAGGTCAGTTTTCATTCCAATCCCAAAGAAAGGCAATGCCAAAGAATGCTCAAACTACCACATAATTGCACTCATCTCACACACTAGTAAAGTAATGCTCAAAATTCTCCAAGCCAGGCTTCAACAATACATAAACTGTGAACTTCCAGATGTTCAAGCTGGTTTTAGAAAAAGCAGAGGAACCAGAGATCAGATTGCCAACATCTGCTGGATCATCAAAAAAGCAAGAGAGTTCTAGAAAAACATCTATTTCTGCTTTGTTGACTATGCCAAAGCCTTTGACTGTGTGGATCACAACAAACTGTGGAAAATTCTTCAAGAGATGGGATTACCAGACCACCTGACCTACCTCTTGAGAAATTTGTATGCAGGTCAGGAAGCAACAGTTAGGACTGTAAATGGAACAACAGACTGGTTCCAAATAGGAAAAGGAGTACGTCAAGGCTGTATATTGTCACCCTGTTTATTTAACTTCTATGCAGAGTACATCATGAGAAACGCTGGGCTGGAGGCAGCACAAGCTGGAATCAAGATTGCTGGGAGAAATATCAATAACCTCAGATATGCAAAGACACCACTCTTATGGGAGAAAGTGCAGAAGAACTAAAGAGCTTCTTGATGAAAGTGAAGAGGAGAGTGAAAATGTTGGCTTAAAGCTCAACATTCAGAAAACTAAGATCATGGCATCCAGTTCCATCACTTCATGGGAAATAGATGGGGAAACAATGGAAACAGTGTCAGACTTTATTTTTTTGGGGCTCCAAAATCACTGCAGATGGTGACTACAGCCATGAAATTAAAAGATGCTTACTCTTTGGAAGGAAAGTTATGACCAACCTAGACAGCATACTGAAAAGCAGAGACATTACTTTGCCACCAAAGGTCCGTCTAGTCAAGGCTATGGTTTTTCCAGTAGTCATGTACGGATGTGAGAGTTGGACTATAAAGAAAGCAAAGTGCTGAAGAACTGATGCTTTTGAACTGTGGTGTTGGAGAAGACTCTTGCAAGTCCCTTGGACTGCAAGGAGATCCAACCAGTCCATCCTAAAGGAGATCAGTCCTAGGTGTTCATTGGAAGGACTGATGTTGAAGCTGAAACTCCAATACTTTGTCCATCTGATATGAAGAACTGACTCATTTGAAAAGACCCTGATTCTGGGAAAGATTGAGGGAGGGAGGAGAAGGGGATGACAGAAGATGAGATGGTTGGATGGCATCACCAACTCAATGGACATGAGTCTGGGTAAACTCTGGGAGTTAGTAATGGACAAGGGAAGCTTGGCATACTGCAGTCCATGGGGTCGCAAAGAGTTGGACACAACTGAGCGACTGAACTGAACTGAACTGAAAGGAAAAGAATGTTTTTATATTCTTTTCCTTTATAGGTTATTACAAAATATTGAGTATACTTCCCTGTGCTATACAGTAGATCCTAGTTGGTTAACTATTTATATGGTAGCATGTATCTATTAAACCCAACTCCCAATTTATCTGCCCCTTTTCCACTTTAGTAACCATAAGTTTGTATTTTTACTTTGGATGTAAAGGGAGTCAAGTAAATAAAAATTACCCATGTCCTCTGTTTTGAGTGTTGAATATGATATATCCTTTCACTCTGAGTTACCCTATGGTTTGCTTGCACCAGTGACCCACTGTTTCTAAGAAGAAAGTTTTTCTGACAATTTTATCATTTCATCAAATCTTAGCTAAGGTAGCTAATGTTTATTGAGTATTCTGTGCTAGATGTTCTTTGGAGTGAAGTTTAAAATTTAAACTCTCACACAAAAATCTATGAGATAGATACTTTTAATATTCTTTTTTTTTTTTTTTTTTTGTATCAGGAAACTGAGCCACACAGGATTATGTGATTCATAGCTATAAATTTGGGTTTGTACCCAGGCAGTCTTATTTTGGCACCACAGCTTTAAAGTGAGTATCTTCAATAGTATTTTTCAAACTAGATTCTGGAGAATAATAGTTCTACAAGATAATAACAGTTATTTTTCAAAATCAGTTTCCAAAGTCTAAGAGGTTCACCAATGCATGAAAACTTATGGTACAATTTTTCAGAATCTTCAATACAGTGATAGGCATTGTGAATCTTCAAGAAGGAACATGATATGCAGTGTTTTCCCAAACATCTATGTGTGCACACAGGTACATAAATGTATATAGCTATATAAACACATGTAATAGTATATAAATTATGAATAATTATATTTATAATCTGCCTGCAATGCAGGAGATGGGGCTTCTATCCCTGGGTCAGGAAGATCCCATGGAGAATGGAATGGCTAACCACTCCAGTATTCCAGCCTGGAGAATTCCATGGACAGAGGAGCCTGGTAGACAACAGTCCATGGAGCAGCAAAGAGTTGGACACAACTGAATGACTAACACTTGCACTTCACTTTCACATACACATATATGTATTTTACTACTAATGAGGAAACATAGTGTTCTAATTAGTGAAGTCTTTTTTGTTGTTGTTTTTTTTAGTCCTAGCACATCTACCTCTAAATATAATGTAACTCAGCAATGAATAGCAAGCCCTTAACTTTTATATAGTTAGGCATAAAACAGAGCTTTTTGATACTTCTCCAAATGTAACATGAAAATAATAGTAAAATCATAGATATTTTAGAGTACAGCCCCAAAAGAATGGGCTTCCCAGGTGGCTCAGTGGTAAAGAATCTGCCTGCAGGAGCCGCAGGAGACACGAGAGCTCAATCCCTGGGTCAGGAAAATGCGCTGGAGGAGGAAATGGCAACCCACTCCAGTATTCTTGCCTGGGAAATCCCATGGACAGAGGAGTCTGGTGGGCTACAGTCCATGGGGATGCAAAGAATCAGAAATGACTGAGCTGAGCGACTGAGCACACCCACATCAAAAAGAATGTCAGCATCCGAAGTTTGCATCCCTTTCAGAGAATCAAATAACCAAAGGTGTTAACAAACATTGACCGAATAGTTATCTACTTTAAAGCATTCGAATTCTAATAGCACTTAACACGTCTTCTAGCCAGCCCTTTTACTATAAGAAGAGTTATATGGAAATTTTTAAGACACACTGTGGATTTTTCAGAAATCTTAGGTAACAAATATTATGTTCGTTCAAATTTTTAAACTGTCTTCTGAATTGTATTGACCTTGACACAAAAAAGTGGCTCTTAGTTGTAAAATTAATGTCCTGCTTCTTTTCCTTCAGTGCTGTTTTCAGAAAGATATTTTGGAGTCCTGTCTTTGGGATTGGAGAGGAGTTAGTCCTAGTTCCATCAGAAGTCATCTTTATAATGGTAACAATGCTGAAGTTTGAGCATAGTATCATGAAATGTACTTTATGCTTATAGGAGTAATTAGTGTATCAGATTACATAATCTACACAGCATAGCCACAATGCATGTACATAGGTATACACCCCCACACACACAAAGGCATACAGATATACAGTTGCAATTTTCCTTAGTATTTTTGCCCTGTGACTGATACAGGAAAATTTATCACAGTCCACTAACATCCACAGCAGACTCCTTTAATTGAGATTCCTGGCATTACCAACTTTAAAACATTAAGGAATCAGAAGACTTAGGTTCTAGTTTTCCTTTTAAAAAAAAAAGTTAAGCCTTTGTTCTAGGACCAATTCATTTACTATAACTGTGACTTTGTTTTCTTATCTATAAAATGGGGTAAATAAAACTGTGCCATGCCTAAATTGATTGATATAAGTATCTAAGTAAAATATGTGTGTGAAGTTGTCAGGGGTCTATTTTTTTATTTTCAACTTTTCTCCACATTATGCTTAGATTGTCTTTTTAAATACTGTTTTTCATAGTTATAGGTCATATTTTCCTACTCGTCATGTCCAGTGATTTTTGATTGAATGTTGGGCATTGTGATTCCCACATTATTAAATGTTTGGATATTTTGTGTGTTTTTTAAAGAGTATTTTAGCACACAGTTAAGTTGAGGATGAGTTTAATCAATTTGAGACTTGCTTTTAAGACTTGTTATTGAAGGTTTTGAGCAACTTTCCCTCCAGAGATAATTTAGCTCTACTATTAAGTCATGATCCTTTGGGGTCTCCACTGAATGCCCCTGGGTGAGAACTAATGACTCTTTACCCTGATTAGTTGGTGCTCAGAGGACGTTCTCACTTCTGTGAGCTCTAGGGATTATTATGCTTACAAATCCCAGACTGCTCTTTGCCTGACATCAAGAGTTTTATTCTCACATGCACTGGCTACTACTCAACCAAGACTCAAAGTGGTCTCAATACAGATAGCTGCCATTATTTTGGTTTGTTTTTCATGGCTCTGTGCATTGTGTAACTCTTCCCTGCAACTTTCAGACACCTCAGCCTCTCTGAACTTCCATTTCTGGATCCTCAAGTCCCTAAGACCATTGAACTCTGTTTAGTTTTCCTCTTCATATGGGCAATGTACAGAAAGTGCCTGGAGACTGGGACCAAGGGAAAGTAAGTCTCGTGACAACTTTTCCCTTCTCTTAACGATCACAATCTTGGATTATCTGTTTCAGAAAGTCTAAAAGTAGTTATTTTATGTATTTCATCTAGTTCTCTTTGCAAATGTCTGAATCTGGTCTTTGTTATTCCATTATGGCCAGAAATGGGAGCTTCTATCTGAGGGTTCTTTGACATCTTAAAGTATTTTATTTTTCACATTCCCCCATCTTTCAGTTATTTTATTCCTAATTTTTTAGAACAATATATTCACAGAGGTAGATTGGCATTGTGTGTGTGTGTGTGTGTGTGTGTGTGTGTATGAGAGAGAGAAAGAGAGTGACCAATCGAGAAAAGAGAAAGAAGGAAGAGAGAGAGATACCTAGCATGTTGTGGAAAACTATTTTTATTTTCTTATCTGTTACTTCCAGGTTTTGGCTTTTGAGTGGTAACCTTTTAATAGTTGTATGTTTACTTTTTAAAGAATTATAAATGTTAACACCAAAATTATCATTCCATACATTATAGTGCTTAGAAGGTGGCTAAATAAAAAAATAAATTTAAAGAAAATTATTACGTAAATAATGGTAGACATTAAAAACAGATTTGTGAAGGTGATATATGGCTAACTGATTTGCAGGCCTCCCTTTCTATATAGAAGTACTAAATAAGGTAAGAAGGTAGAAGGGTATAATATTCAGATACTGTGACTGATTCAACACTACCTTTCTTCTATCTGGAAATCTTATCTTCCCCAAATGCATTCATATTACTGCCCCTTTGGTATTGGTATGAGGGGGTCCTCCTATACTCGAATTGCTAATGGAAGACACTTACAGTTCTGGAAATCAGCAATACAATGTTATGGGTAGAACCCACTTCAATCAGGAATATGCCAATGAGAGCCTAATCATGTACATCTACACCTTTCCTTCATTTTGACAACTACACACTTTTTCTATTTATTAAAGGGTGGAGGGGAAGAGGCCCATGAAGAACTCTTTAAACAGAGCTACTAAAATTATACAGCTTCCCCGGTGGCTCAGCAGTAAAGAATCTGCCTGCAATGCAGGAGCCTCAGGAGACACGGGTTTCATCCTTGGCTTGGGAAGATCCCCTGAAAGAGGGCATGGCAACCCACTCCAGTATTATTGTCTGGAGAATTCCATGGACAGAGGAGCCTGGTGGGCTACAGTCTGGACGATTGCAAAGAATTGGACATGAATGAAGCAACCTAGCATGAACACACATTAAAATTATAAAGGGAAATGAAGACATTTCTGACAAAAGAGGGTGGACAGTTACATTAAAAACTCACATTTCTTTTACATTTGCTTGTGCTGTGATTGTGTTAGGTAGAGTTCATGAAGCAGACACCATCATTATGAATTAGTTGGATGAGCCAGTTATCAGAAAGGAAAATAACTGAGTGTGAATTCAGAACCTGTGACTACATTAGTCTAAGTCAGGTCTGTACATCTACCTCCTATTGCTTTAAGAATAAAACATAGGGTTGGTTATTTCAAGATTATTTCACTAAACATGATGATTTTACCCAATAACACTGGGAAGGCAGATTTTCTGCAATATGATTAACAATGGTGGAGAAACCTAAAGGAGACAATTCCTTATAAATATAATCAATAGCTCTGTAAATCCATGGGAGTATGGAGTTCCAGGGCTTGGAGGTCAAATCAACCCTGGTGGCTCACAGGTTAAAGCGTCTGCCTTCAATGAGGGAGACCCAGGTTCGATCCCTGAGTCGGGAAGATCCCTTAGAGAAGGAAATGGCAACCCACTCCCGTATTCTTGCCTGGAGAATCTCATGGACTGAGGAGCCTGGTAGGCTGCAGTCCACGGGGTCGCAGAGAGTCGGACACGACTGAGCGACTTCACTTTCACTTTCAAGCAGCAAGAAGCTCTTTTAGTCTTTTTTCTCTACATCCTCTTTCCATCCCTCTGAACGTACACTTTCTTCAGAGCTTTGGACTACAGAGTCACTTGACTGATACTTTTAGCACAGAGCAGTTGTGGGAAAACATCTCATCAAATTATGCTGTGAGCTATAAAAAAATGAAATCTTGCTGAATGATTGTTGAAAGTCTTATGAGAAAAAATGAGTAATTTTCCATGTAAGGAGTCCCAATCAAATAAGCAAATTAAAAAATTAACGATAAACAAATCCATCTAAACATGAAAAATACCATGACACATAACTAAAAGTACAAAATACAGTCCTTAAGAGTGATGTTCTGCTCTCATCTGTAAGAGATAAGTACCCACTGAGATAAGCACAGGCTCCTACAATAGAGGAACCTTGGAAGAGAGCGCAACCTAGAGGCTGGAGAGGAAGGAATAGCAGTGACTGTCTTTAAGAAAGCATTTGGGAGAATGACATTGAAACATGTAAAATATCATGTAAGAAACGAGCTGCCAGTCCAGGTTTGATGCACGATACTGGATGCTTGGGGCTAGTGCACTGGGACGACCCAGAGGGATGGTATGGGGAGGGAGGAGGGAGGAGGGTTCAGGATGGGGAGCAAATGTATACCTATGATGGATTCATTTTGATATTTGGCAAAACTAATACAATTATGTAAAGTTTAAAAATAAAATTAAAAAAAAAAAAAAGAAAGCATTGGAACCCTCTCCAGAAACAGGAAGCAGCTAGAATTAAAGTTGATGTTGGCCACCAGGTGGCAGCAGTGCCTCAGTAACCTTACTTGAAGGATCAGGACAGTTTGCCCTGGTTTCTCCACCTTCTCACCTCCAGATTCATAAGCGTCACTTCTCCGTATCTATAGCTATTGCTAGTGGACTCCAATGTTCTTGCCTGGAGGATCCCAGGGACGGGGGAGCCTGGTGGGCTGCTGTCTATGGGTTCACACAGAGTCGGACACGACTGAAGTGACTTAGCAGCAGCAGCAGTGGACTTATGGGTTCCGTTTATAGCTTTGTTCATTTTATTCCTTCCCTCCCAAGAGGAAAACATAATCTTTACTTAACCAACTTTAATGTCTCTTAGGCTCTTCACACTTCCTGTAATTTCTAAGGCTTTTTGTTAAATTTTCTGTTTATTTTTTTTTTCTTCCTTTCATTCCATTTTCAACTTCTTTCTTTCCTCTTACATCCTGTCTTCCATCTGCAAACATGCCCAAAAATATTCCTAGAATTCCGCGCAGCCAGACATGAAGATCAACGGTGGATGTTTCTTTTGGCTTTTCCGCTTCACCTCATCTTTCTTCCTACACCATTGGGAGACTTTCTTCAGAAGAGCAAGATGAACTCTGTACTTTAAGTCCCCTGTCCCTGGCTCAGCTAAATATGCCTTCTGCCTCACAGAAGCAGAAAAAGAAAGCAAAGCTATTGAGCATGAATAAATCTCTTGTGATTTTGTCTTTTCTTAACAGACATTTCTGCAAATTCGCCTTTAGGGATGTTGAGCTTTGAAGAATTTCTTCATCCTATTCTCTTGTTTTGTTTCTTCAGCTGGGGCTAAATGAAGTCCTCACAGAAGAATACTTTTAATGAGATGTTACTGCCGACATCCACTTCAAATGTAAACTACCTCAATGAAAGCAACTGTGCCTCTATAGACAAGCATCAGGCCAAAAATAAAGCTAGAGGTTAAATTGGAAATGACCCTGACCAAGCATCTGAAACCTATTTAGAGGTAGGATCCTTGTATACATTCTCCAAAGCCTATGGATTAAGAGAGTGGGTTTTGGAAGGGCTTTACCAAAATCAGAATCTGACACTGGGGTTGGGATGGGAGGAGATATAACTGCCAGTTATGCGTCTTTCCCAGCAGAGAATCTGCACAAGACATAGGGGATGGATTATGAAGAAGAGTGTTACATGCAACGGCAGCCACTGCTGGGCAGTGATTTCTAAGGCAATCCCTTAGAAAATTTGTTTCATGAGTGGAGACTATATCACTAGTTAGGGAATCTGAAGGGGCTACCTGTGTTTCCCAAGGTTGTATACCTACCATGAAAGGAGAATTCAGATTTTGGAAACACGAATTTCCCCATCTGTACAACAGAGTTATTAAACGCTCATCTTAGGTAGCACTTGGTGAGGAGTAAGTAACATGCATTCCATTCTGCATAATAAGTGATACTAAAGTAGGGAGTTGATACATGTAACTTCTCTATGTAATAAATAACAAGCAGTTATTAGCATGGGCTTGTAGGAAGACTGCTGCTGCTGCTGCTGCTGCTAAGTCGCTTCAGTTGTGTCCGACTCTGTGCGACCCCATTGATGGCAGCCCACGAGGCCCCCGTCCCTGGGATTCTCCAGGCAAGAACACCGGAGTAGGAAGACAGATTCATGTTAAAATTCTGCTTACTTCTCCTACCAACTCTGTGTTTTGGTTTTTAAGTTTAGCTTTATTCTCTATTAAATGGAAATATAATAGCTTCTACCTTCTAGGATATATTGGTTATATCTGCTTCACGAGTGCTCAATAAATTGTATCTATTAATATTATGACAAGTGCTTTGAAGTAGAATTGATGAAACATATCTTAACAACTGGAAAGAGAATTAAGCTGTTAAAACTGAATATTAAGCTGAGCATACAGAGAATTGTTTATTAAATGCTATAGGGCATATTGCATGCTCAGTCACTCAGCTATATCTGACTCTTCTCAACCCCATGGACTGTAGCCTGCACGGCTCCTCTGTCCATGGAATTCTACAGGCAAAAATATCGGAGTTGGTTGCCATTGCCTCCTCCAGGGTATCTTCCTGACCCAGGGACTGAACCAGCATCTCTTGCCTCTCCTGAACTGGCAGGCAGATTCTTTACTGCTGAGCCATCCTATATATTATTTTTCTCTCTAGAACAAGTTTCTCTGTAGAAAAATTTTCTCTTGTTTTGGAAAAAGCAAAATTACTCAAAATGGTTAGGTGATACAAGTTTCTAGATTTAATTAATTTAATACATTAATTATTTAGTGTGTAGCCTATAAATCATTTTACTCTATTATTATTTTAAAATACACTTAATTCCACTCAAGAGCTTTATTTTTATTTTTTAAAAAATCATAACTCAGAACATTTAAAAGTAAGAACATTTCTTTTTTTTTTAATTAAGAAAAACTCAAAGTCAGGGTTTAGGTTTGATTTTTTATGTTTTAGCATTTAATAGATATATATTTTAAGTTTATCCCTGAAAAATGACTGAATTTGGCAGTAATTAATATTCAATTAGTGTAGCAGCACCCAAAGAGGATCACCAAACATCCAATCTGTCAAGTTATAATGAAATACTTTGGTTGTGAAGATAAATAATGTCCTTATAGAAATGACAAGCAATAAAAATTGATTTGGAGACATAAGTGGCCAGGACATTATCAACACATCCACATATCAAAAATTCAAAGGATGTAATTTTCTCATTTAGAAAGAAAACATTAAAATAGCATTGAACTCTAAACATTAATAATGCATTTGTGCACATCTGCAAACTCAATTTATCTTTCGTGTTTTGTTCATGCTCAGAATTCAATTACAATTCACTTCATTCTTATCATCCCTTCTAGAGAAATCAGAAATTAAATTTTGCCCTTAGCTGCCCTCATGGTCATGAATCACTAAGGAAATAAAAATTGATTTCAACCACGATATCTCAAAATACAGTCCTGTGAATCAATTTGGGGAGGTCTTACTGAACAGATATATGGAATTTAAATTATAGGAATTAAAATATATGTCTGTGACACTAGCTTAACTCTGAGGAAGAAAAAAATATAAATTATCTGTTAGTTCTTTGCTCAGCTTTTGACAGCTTATACATTTAAGATAATGTATGCAAAGTTATGGAACAAAGAACATGCTTGAACATGGAATACACATTTCATTTTATAAGGAAACTAATTTATTGTGTGTATGTATATCCATACCTTGGCTCTGAATGAGACAAGGTGCTGAGGGCTGGTGCACTGGGATTACCCAGAGGGGTGGGATGGGCAGTGAGTTGGGAGGGGGGTTCAGGATGGGAAACACGTGTACACCCATGGGTGATTCATGTCAACGTGTGAAAAACCAGTACAATGTTGTAAAGTAATTAGCCTTCAATTAAAATTATTAAATTAAAAAAAAAAGTGTAAATCTATTCTAGTATTGCAAATGACCTTTTTCTTTCTCTCTCCCTCTCTGTATCTATAAAGGAAAGTTGAAAACCCTGAGTCAGTGCAGTGAAAATAGAACAGCAAGTCAGAACTTAGCTATCTTGTTCATAAAAACACAACAGATATGGATCATAAGTTGCTTATAATGGTAGGCATATTTTTGGCTTCACAATAATAATAATAAAGAAAACACAATTTTCAAAGTTGTTGAAGTGAATAGCAATGTGCCATCACCACATTCTATCTTTCAAGATCTTATTCTTGGCCAGCTGGTCATTCCTTTTCCCTGAACAAAAATATGAGGTCTCAAGTATCAGATTAGATTGCTATAGATCTATCCTGTTAAGCATTTTCTATATTGAAAGTTAAAAGCCATTATATGAAAACTATATTAAAAATGAGCACACAAAAATAATTTTCTATTAAATAAACTGGGGTTTCTAGCGCTTATCAAAACATGTCTGTGGTTCTGTTTCCTTTTAAGGAGATGGTATGCGTTTAACTTCATGATTATAATGCCTAAAGCTTTTCAGAGAGGAAACAGAAAGTAAATTGAAGAAAACACAGAAGTAAATAAAAATTGCTGGGTAAACTTGAAAACTAATGTAGTGATGAGAGCATAATTTCAGATTCATGACTTCCTGGGCTAACCCAAATCCTGGGTTGTGTCTTCAGTCTCTTCTTCTGAAGTGTTCTCCTGAAGTTTCCATTCACTGATCTTAATATGCTTCCCTATTTGGACACAACTGAGTGACTTCACTTTCACTTTTCACTTTCATGCAATGGAGAAGGAAATGGCAACCCACTCCAGTGTTCTTGCCTGGAGAATCCCAGGGACAGAGGAGCCTAGTGGGCTGCCATCTATGGGGTCGCACAGAGTCGGACACGACTGAAGTGACGCAGCACATTTATTACTTATTAAAGCAATAAAGCCATTCTATTGTTCACTTTGGTTGTTTGAAGTAAAAAAGAAAATAGGTCTTGCTGATGTGATTTAACAATTCATTAAACCAGTCTTTTGAGATTCTACTCTGTGCCTGTGCTAGGACATAATTCTGGGGAAAACATCATAAAGCCTGTGTCCCCACTGTTTCAGTTCTCATAGGGGCAGGAAGACAACAAACAAAGACTGCATCATATGCAAGGAGGTGTGTTAAGGGGTATAAAGGAAAATAATACAAGGGGACTTAAGAAAGTGATGAGAGGAGAGAAGAGCCTATTTTAACTGTATATTCTAGGGACTTCCCTGGTGATCCAATGGCTAAGACTTCACATTGCCTACACAGGGAACTACTTTGAACTAGATCCCACATGCTGCAACTAAAGATTCCGCATGTCACAGTTAAAACAAATAAAATAAAATAAACTGTCTATTCTAGAATGACCTCGCTAACAAGATAACATGAACAGAAAACTGGGGGCATGTAAGCCAACTGAGGAGCTGTATCTGAGGAAAAGGAAAAGGATTCCAGGCACAGGACAGAACAGAATGCAAAGCCATCGAGACTGCAGAACGACTGGGGTGCTTGAGTGGGGTGAGAGCCGGTAAGGGCTGGGGGACCAGAGAACAGGAGGCCTGAGAAGATGCAAAACAAGCAGGACGTGGTTTTCTTTTCTATTAATAATTTAATGGGCTTCATGTTCCAATTTACATTTTTTAAGGGAGAATGATTAGGTTTTGGACTTCTTCTTTCCCCACAGGCAGCAATCGAGGAGATACAGAATCAGCCTTGTTCTGATTTTCATACCCAAGTTCTCCATCTTTACCTGGGCAGGTGTGGAGGGAAGCGCCCTTGGGGCAGTATGTAGGTCCTGTGTCCTCATTATCACCTGGCTGTCAAGGAGGCAGACTGTGCCATTTTATTTGCCTTCAAAAATATTTTCTGACATTTCCCAGTGGTTTTATGACTGGTGCCTTTCTTTGCATCCCAGGACCCAAACCTAATCAAATACAACCATTCAGTGATACAGCTGACATTTTAGTTACAGATACATTTTCATCACAATAAATAGGATCATCTGAGCTCTTTTTGGATGGATTTTAAGGAGGCTATCAACAAAAAGCATAAATGAAATCTTTGTTATAACAAAATAAACCAAAATACTGTTACCAGTAATTCTTTATTTTGTTGGCCTATTTCTTGAAAGAATCTTTTGTTTCACCAATGGCCGAAGTCAGTGAGACGCTGTTGAAATTATAACACAAACAATGACTTAGAGAAAGATTTTCTTTTAATTGTAGAAGGATCCCTAAACATGGAGTGAGAAGAATTTCACATCTATTTCTCTCCATCAAAACAGTGAAATGAGTGTTTCTCCCAAGACAGCAGTCTATAAGATGTATGTCCTTTGAATATTATCCTAAAAGCACTTGTTCACGTATTAAATTGACTAAACAGTTAAAAGGGAAAACCATCTCTCAATGTTCCACAGAGAAAATACACGTGTAATGAGACTTACGAATCACACCTTTCTTCAACTTTTTCCAATGATAAAATTTTATAGTGATTTTAGAACTAAAATGTAGCCACACTGACTATGTTTGGTTAACTTTTAGTGTAAATGCAGTGGCTCTTACAAGCATTAGTTTTTGAACTTAAAATATGGGATGGTAGAATGGAACAGTGAAAGACACTTGTTGGAGAGATTAGGATGAATCCTTCCTGTGATCCTGAATAGATTTCTAGTTCCCTTTGAACCTACATTTCTTCTTCTAAAATACATGAACAATAATATGTGTGTGTGTGTGTGTGTGTGTGTATAGTATTTTTATGAGACTTTAGGGAGTAATTTTTTACCAGTTAATCATTACTTAATATAGGCAGTCAAAAAATATTTGTCCCTTCAGCTGTGACCCTTAGATACTGGTTGTAATTCTTACTTAAAGTATAGAAGAAAAGCACAAATCCCCTTTTAATGGAAAACCAACCCATTTGCTCTTTTCTCTCTGTCTTTATTTTCCTGTGTGTCTCCTTTATGGTCACAGGGAACCCTTCAATTCTGATACTTATGGTCACCAAATGTGAGAAGGTTTGTCCCCACAAAAGCAATTCTCTGTGACACCAGCTGGGTGTCCTACAACTTAACTCAATTCTGACACTATCTGCCTGTGTCAAGAAAGAACTCAAAGACAAACATTAGGACAAGAGATACTCTAGTGTTCATATCTCACAAGAAATTACAACAGTGTTAGGAGTTCTGTGCCAGGAACCAGGGGTAGAGACTTATATAATAAAATAAAAACAATTATTCAGATTTAAAATATTCCTATTAGTTAAAATATTCATATATAGTTAAAATATTCATATGGAAGAAAGGGTAAAATGGGATCTTTTGTATTTTCTTGATAGGGCCAGAGATACGGGAGGATATCTTCCATCTACAGCTGGGAGTCAAAATACCAGAAAAAGTCTGGTGAATGATATCAAGCCTATCTATTGCTGCAATTTTGATCCACAGACTTTTATGTCTCTGCTAAACTTCACTGTAACAACTCTAACAGATGCTATTTATATGTTTGGGTTATACAGTAGCTTTGCATTTTTTTATTTCAATTTCCCTGATGATTGATGATGTCAAGCATCTTTTCTTATGCTTATTATTAGCTATTCATATATCTTCTTTGGAGCAATGTGTAGTCAAATCCTTTGCTTATTTTTTAATCAAGTCATTTTTTGGTGGCTGAGTTGTAGAAATCTTCTACAACTCTGCCTAATTTTTAAAAAATCTTCTTATAATTAAATTTTAAGAGTTCTTTTTATATTCTGGATATAAGATCTTTATCAGATATATAATTTACAAATATTTTGTTCTATTTTGTGACCTGTCTTTTCATTTTCTTAATGATTTTAGCTTGTGCATCTATGATTTATTTTGAATTAATTTTTGTATGTGAAGTAGAGTAATGGCTTAGTCCATTTTTAAAAAACATGAATATCAAATTGCCCCAGTACCACAGATGAAATGACTACCTTATCACTCTTATATTTTCTTAATACATTTGTCAAAAAGCATTTAATCATGAATGTAAGGGATTTTTGCTGAACTCTCAAGTCTGTTCCACTGATCTATATGCCTACCTTTACACCAACATCACACTGTATTCTATATTATAGCTTTATAATATGCTTTGAAATTAGATAGTGGAAGTCATTCAACTTTATTCTTCCTTTTTCTAAGTTGTTTTGGTTATTCTAAGTTCTTACTGTTTCCATATACATTTTAGGAGCAAATCATCAATTTCTACACAAAAGCTTGGTGAGATTTTGATAAAGATCGTGATAAGTCTACATATTTTTGAAGAAAATTTCCCTCATATTAATATTGAGTCTTCTAATCCATGGTCATGGAATGTCTCCCTATTTTTCTCTAGTTTCTCTCAGAAATTTTTTAATATGCAGTGTACAATTAGTGCACTTATTTTGTCCAGTTGTTTGTAGATGCATGTACTCATGCTCACTCAGTCGTGTCCACCTCTTTCAACCTCTTTCATAGATGGTAATCCACCAGGTTGCTCTATCCATGGAATTTGCCAGGCAAGAATCCTGGAGTGGGTTGCCATTTCCTCCTGCAGGGGATCTTTCTGCCCCAGGGATCAAACCTGGGTCTCCTGTGTCTCCTGCACCGGCAGATTCTTTACCACTGAGTCACCTGAGAAGCCCTATTAGTAGGTACTCTTTTTCTAAATAAAGTATTTGCTTTCTGTTTCTAGTTCATTGAAAGTTTTCGTCACAAATGAGTGCTAGATTTTGCTGAATGCTTGTATCTTTTGCGATAATCATGTGGGTTCTTCATTGTATTAATAAGATGTCATCACATTAAATGACTTTCAGATGTTAAGTCAACTTTGGATTTTCAGGGATAAATCCCACTTAATCATGATATATAATCTTTTTATGTGTTTTATATGTTGCTGAAATGAACTGGCTAGAAATTTGTTGAGATTTTACATCTACGTTCATGAAGAATATCTTTCTTTTTTGTGATATCATTGGTACCAGTAAATTGTGATATTGTGATTTATAATAAGAAATATATATTTGGTCTTTGTCTCCATTTCTGGCATCAAGCTCCTGAAGCCCTTGGAATTTCCTAAGTGGTAAGAACAAGATATTGTCTTGATATTCATAACAAGTAACTTTCAGCCACACCTAAGTTTATATTAACAAGGTGATTTTGGGAAAGTACAGTAAGGAAGAGGATTAGTTGCCAGGAAAACAAACCGCGTGATTGCAGGGTTAACAATTTCAGTCCCACCCCCAGCCTCCAGGAAGAGGAGAGTGAGTGAAGATGCAATAGCTTGTGGTGTAATCAACCGTGCCTCTGTAATGAAGCCTCCATAAAAACCTGAAAGGACAGGGTTCAGAGAGCTTCTGGGTTAGTGAACAAGAGTTTTGGGAGAGTGATCTATCGAACCCCTTACCCTTTCTCCGTATTCTATGCATCTAGTTCATCTGGCTCTTCCTGAGTCATATCTTTTTATTAATAAACTGATATCCAGTAAGTAAAATGTTTCTCTGAGTTCTTTGAGTTGGTCTAGCAAACTAATAGAATGCAAAGAGGAAGAAGTCATTGTAACCTCCAATCTATACCTTCCCCAGGTGGCACAGTTAATAAAGGATCTGCTTGCCAATGCAAGAGATGTCAGAGACACGGTTTGATCCCTGGGTTGGGAAGATCCCCTAGAGTAGGAAATGGCAATCCACTCCAGTATTCTTGCCTGGGAAATCCCATGCATAGAGGGCTATAGTCCATGGGGTCGCAGAAGAATCAGACAGGACTGAGCATGCATGTTGAGTTGAATCTATAGCTTGTTGGTCAGAAGCACTCAGGTTTGCAACTAGCTTCTGGAGTGGAAGCAGGCACAGTCTTTTGAGACAGAGGCTTTAACAGAGACTTTAACAGAGACAGGAGAGAAATATCTCCTCATAGTGTTAGAATGGAGTTGAATCATAGGACATCCATCTGGTTTTGAAGAACACCACCCCCACTCCCTATTAGAATTGGGTGCAGGATTAGAGTAATACTGACTTCATAGAATACTCTGGAAAATGTTTCCTTCTCTATATTCTGAAAGAGTTTGGTATTATCTCTACTTTAACTGCTTAATAGGATTCACCAATGAATCTTTCTGGGACTGACCTTTTCATTGGATTACTCTATTGTTTTCTTATTTTCTATTTTGTTGATTTCTAGTCTAATCTTTATTACTTCTTTCTGCTTGGCTTGGGTTTAGTTTACTGCTCTTTTTCTAACTTCTTTTTTAAGTGATATATAGTTGTTTTACGATATTAAGATAATTTCAGAATTATTGTATAGTAAGCTGACATTTGCATACATTATGAAGTGATTGCCATGATAAGTCTAGTAAGCATCTGTCCCCATACAAATTAAATACAATATTATTGACCATATTCTTTATGCTGTGTATTACATCCCTTGGTTTACTTATTTTATAACTGGAGATTGGAACCTCTTAATTCATTTCATTTATTTTTTCCCCACTTCACCCCTTTCTTCTCTGGCAACCACCTGTTTGTTCTCTGTGTCTACGAGTCTGTTTCTCTTCTGTTTGTTTTTGTTTTTTAGACTTCACACATAAGTGAAATCATATGGTGTTTATCTTTCTCTGTCTGATTTCTTTCAGCTAGCATAATACCCTCTATGTTGTTGCAAATAGAAAGACTTCATTTTCTTTATGAATGAGATATATGCCATGGTTTATATATACTACATCTTCTTTATTCATTCATCTATTGATGGACCCTTAGATTGCCTCCATATCCTGGCTACTGTAAATAATGTTGCAATGAACATTGGAGTGCATATAATTTTTTCAAATCAGTGTTTTTGTTTTCTTCAGACAAATATTCATGAGTGAAATTTCTGAATTATATGAAAGTTCTATTTTAGTTTTTTGAGAAGCCTCCATAATGTTTTCCATAGTGGCTGCATCCATTTACAATGCCATCAACAGTGTGCGAGGTAGCCAGCAGAGCACAGGTAGCTCACCAAGGCTTGTTTCAGTAGACTCACACCACACTGGAGTTCAGTGAACATTTAATTTATATTAGAATCAACCAACCAACTGTCAGTTCTGGTATATATGTTTATGTGCTCTTTATTCATATTTTTCTTTTTTCTCTGATTTCCTTAGTATTTTAGTTGGACATTAGGAAAAGTCGTGCCATGATATGCTAATAAGATGCTGTTTAAATCCCAAAATAAAATCTAATTTTTGGATTTTGAGGGGCATGGATTTCAAAAGTTCAGAAAATATATAGATATTATAGCATAACCTGAGACTCTGAAAAAGGTGGCAATTTATGAAGGTTGACATCCATGTGAAAATTAAATTTTACTTACGTAGACTCAAATTCTCCCCAATCCAGAGGAAAACAACCCATAATGAATGTGAAATTACTATAAAAGCAGTTATATAATGAGATCAGCCACTAAATAAATATAACAATGGTACATATCATTTTACTTCTGATCATGATTTTCTTTGATGTTTGATATAAATGGTTCTGAAAATTCATCTGAAAGGAAAATATGTAAAAGTATACAGAAAACTCAGTAAAAAAAAAAAAAAAAAAAGGAAGTTGCTCTACCAGCTGTATTTTAAAAGTATGATCATGAAAATGTGTGGTATAGGTGGTGAAGTGGTTAAGTGTGGTGGTCCATTTGTTGAGCCACCACGCTTCCACTGCAAGGGCATAGATTCCATTTCTGGGTCAGGGAACTAAGATCCTGCATTCTGTGCCACATGGGCAAACATGCGTGGCATAGGTGTTGGAACAGATAGATGAACAGAACAAATAAAAGTTCAGTTGAACTTTCCTCTGCATTGTAATAAACATTTTCATCATTATCACTTACATTAGTTGAATGTTTACTATGGACCAGTTGCTACTCTAAGTTCTTTCATGCATTAACATATTTAATTCTCATGATGATCCTGAATCATGGCCCTTCCAATTTTCAGTTAGACTATTTAACTCCATGACATACTGCCAGTGTGAGTCTAATAAAAGACATGAAGGAAAGCCTGGCATTAAAGTGTTGAATCAAACAAATTAAATAAACAAAAAGAACTGGACTGGGTAAGCAGTAGAGAAACAGACATGGAGAATAGACTTGTGGACATGGACATGGGGAGAAGGGAGCAGAGGATGAGATGTATGGGAAGAGTAACATGGAAACTTACATTCTCATATGTAAAATAGGTAACCAATGGGACTTTGCTGTATGGCTCAGGAAACTCAAACAGGGGCTCTGCATCAACCTAGAGGGGTGGGATGTGGAGGGAGAGGTAGGGAGGTTCAAAAGGGAGGGGATTTATGTATACCTATGGCTGATTCATGTTGAGGTTTGACAGAAAACAACAAAATTCTGTAAAGCAATTATCCTTTAATAAAAAAATTAAAAATTAAATTAAAAAAAAAAGAATGGAGAACATTATGAGAGCTGGGGAGTAGGGAAGTTATATGCCCCCTTCACATCAGCCCTACTCGACTAGCACAGGATTTCTGGTCATTTGCACAGGAAAATGGGCCAATCTGGGTTCTTTCTCAAAGCGAGTTTATTGCTGACCACCCAGAGCCACTCCTAGGATGCTCAGAGATGGTCAATGTTGCACATAAGTAAAAGGTCTTGATATATGGGATAGGCATGTCTAGATGATGCAGGGATCCTGGATGGGGAAGGCATCTCAGTCTAGTGGCAAAATCAGCGAAGTATTAAGTAATGCAAGAAACAACACCTGGGACCAATCTTCATAGGCCTATTCCAGGGGTGGGTGTCTTCAAAGTGTCTTAATTTGTGGAGAGAAGACCAGTGGGAATCATGGTTTGGGAGTCACAGATTATGGAATACAATCATCTTTCTCTTGTTCTTACATCTAGTGATGTGTTTCTTCTGTCCTGTTTTTTGAGTGCTCATAAACTTAAGGCCATTCTTTGGTCATTAGCATCCACTGAGACTCAATTCCCTGTTGGAGTTCATGTACCAGATGGCTAGTGCAATGAAGGACTGAGAGAAAGGATTGAAGCATTGAACAGCTTGTGAGTAGGAAGTCTGGCGGAGAAGGCAACGGCACCCCATTCCAATACTCTTGCCTGGAAAATCCCATGGATGGAGGAGCCTGGTAGGCTGCAGTCCATGGGGTCGCTAAGAGTCAGACACGACTGAGCGACTTCACTTTCACTTTTCACTTTCATGCATTGGAGAAGGAAATGGCAACCCACTCCAGTGTTCTTGCCTGGAGAATCCCAGGGACAGGGGAGCCTGGTGGCCTGCCGTCTATGGGGTCGCACAGAGTCAGACACGACTGAACTGACTTAGCAGTAGCAGCAGCAGGAAGTCTGGTTTCCTAAGACTGAGTTTTTAGGTTTCTTTTTTTACCCAAAAAGTGGTTCAGGGAAATGCCAAAAAGTGAATCTCTAGCTCAGATCTCTCTTCCTCCAGTGCTAATCCACACCTTGAAGCTGCACTTCGTCTTGAGTCATGATTGCCTCTGATAGGTTACTCATTAATTAGGGCTTTGGTTTAATGGCCAATCCCCAACTTCTGCCTTGAGAGCTAACATCCTTCCTAGAAAGTGGCCACCTGTTTTTGCTTGCTAACATCAAGGCATTACATTCCCCTCATCTATTCCAGCCCCCAGCCCAATGTGCCTGATCAGGACTTGGCTTTCTGGGAGAAGACTGGAGCTGACATCAATGGAGAGCAGATGCTGGTCAGAACCTGTCACGTTCCTCTCCCTGGTTCCCCAAGCTGACTAGTTTCTATACCACTGCCTATGAAATTGGCACCTTTTCTAAACTCTTAATGGCCGTTGTCGTGGTTCAGTTGCCCAACCATGTCCGACTCTTTGCAACCTGATGGACTGCAGCACACCAGGCCTCCCTGTCCCTCACCATCTCCCAGAATTTGTCCAAGTTCGTATCCATTATATCAGTGAGGCCATCCAGCCATCTCATCCTCTGATGCCCTCTTCTCCTTCTGGCCTCAATCTCTCCCAGCATCAGGGACTTTTCCAAGGAGTTGGCTGATTCCCTCTCAAAAGCACGGCAGTGCCACACAAAGACCCGTATATAAACAATCACAGCAGCATTATTCATAAAAGCCCAGACCAGAAGCAATCCGAATATCCATCAACTAGGCGAAAGTGTTTTTTTTTAATTTAGTATATCCAGTCAGTAGAAAATTAGTAATAAAAGGCAAAAACTACCAAGACACGAATGAATATTCAGAATGAATCACCTTCAAAAGCATCACACTAAGTGAAAGATGTCAGATTCAAAGGGCTGAAATGGAGCAGGATGCTGTGGTCCTTGCCTCTGTCCCCCCATGTCCTCAACCTGCCTTTTGTCTATGGAAAGCTTTAGTCAAAGAATAAGTTTAATCAGAAAAAATGAGAACATGTGAAAACAAAGGAAAATAGTCAAAGGAGATCAAATAATAATAATGTACTCATTAAGCATAGAATGTACTCATTAAGCATAGTCAAGGACCTTTAGTTCTTTCTCAAGGGCTATGGACAATATTCTGAACCATATCCTGGGAGTTCTCTTACAGATACTGAAACCCCCACCTAGGTGGAAGAAGTTAGCTACATGATGACCAGACTGTATCCATGACAGAAGTGGCCACAATTCTGAAAATTGGCCTCAAAGAAATGGGAACAAACAGACCCTGGAACTGAAGACTAACTGTACCTAAAACAACCAAGATGACACTGGTCCAAACCACTGATGAAATGGTCTGTTAGAGATGACTGTGCTATTTCTCTGTGTAGCAACCCCCGCCCTGACTCCGCTGTCTAAAAAAGCTCTTGCCCTACTGGTTGCCAGTGGGGTGGAGTCAGCCTTTTGACAGACATCCACTCTCCTCTCCCTCAGTTTTGGGCATCTGAAATAAAGCAAACTTTCCACCAACCTGGCCTGTTGTACTGGCTTTTGGGTGGTGAGCAGCTGGACCCCATACCTATGAGTAACAGGACTACATCTTCAGTAGTTCTATTTATTTAAAAGTCCAGACAAGGAAAGTATAGTAGAGACAGAAAGCAGATCAGTGCTTGTCCAGGACTAGGGTTAGGAAGGAGGATTTATTGTGAAAAGACACAAGGGAACTTTCTACAGTGATGTTCTAAAAGTGAGTTGTGGGAATGGTTACACAACTCTACAAATTTACCAGAATCCTTGAGTTGCATAATTATAGTAAGTAAATTGTATCTTATGTAAATCTAACCTCAATAAAGCTGCTAAAAAATAATAATAAAAAAAAACATGGCGGTGATCTCTGTAGATTCTATATGGAACAGGTTCCCCTTCCCCAAAACAGAGTTCAGAACGTAATCCCCAGGTCACATGATAGTCTGAAGTTTAAGAGAATATAGGAATATCTATGCTGGAGGTGACTGTGTGCACACCCAGGAATTGTTAGCAATACCTGCCAAGTCCTTGGGAATAGTAAATAGAAATCTAAGTCTACAAAAACTTGTGTTCAAGAATTATCACATCACTTTTCTCCATAACCTGAATTGACTTCTGTTTTCTATCTTCAACTTCCTAGCATAAGAAGTAGTTATCCTCATTGCTTACTGAAATTCCCACTTCTTGCTCACACCATTGAGGTAAGCCATGGAGCCGAAACACTGATGCTGGCGGTGTCTTCCTGTCCTTGCTCATCCATTTGCATGCAGTCACGGCCCTATTTGCATGACCCCTTCTGACCAATATTCCTTTGTTGTTTTAGTCCCACTCTCTGGCACTGAATTCCCTGGTGGCTCAGTGGTAAAGAATCCACTTGCCAATGCTGGAGACATTGGTTTGATCCCCGGGTCAGGAAGATCCCCTGGAGAAGGAAATGGCAACCCACACCAGAATTCCTGCCTAGAATATCCCATGGACAAAGAAGTCTGGCAAGCTGCAGTCCATGGGGTCACAAAAGAGACAGCCATGATTTAGTGACTAAACAACTAAACAACAGGCACAGGAATCCTTGCTGAGAGGCCCACGGGGCCTGTATAGTGACAGGTTGCAAGTCAGTGGCATGGAAGCTACATCTGGTCTGCAGCTGTGCTTTGTTTGGCCTAAGCTTTATTTTAAAAGCATTGTAGCCAACTTTCAAAAGTCAGAAGGGTTCATGAAAAAAATTACAATTTCTGGCTTCTCTGGAACATCAGGAAAGCTAGAAATTATGGGCACTTCTCCATGAGGCCATGATCACAGGAGTTGAGAAGCAATTGCCCATCTGATATTTGACATAGACACATCCAACCTCAATTATCCCCAACACTGAGGTAGGGTGTCAGTTGATGTTTTGATAATATTTGCAAGATTTTTTTTTTTTTTTTTTTTTACACTAGGCCCTTTGAAACCACTTGTCTGACCTGCCTTTGCCATAGCAGGTGTTTGAAATCCCTGGTATGGCTTCCCCATAGGCCATCCTCTTACCCCCTCCCCAGTAGACTAGACACACTTTCTTCTGCTTTTCTCTCCCTTGCCAGTGGTATTCTCTTGCTAGTCTGTGAAAGAACCTTCTCTATCAATTTTTTAAAAGTCATTTTCCTTTGACAAGCCAAACTCAATTTGAGCTGTAGGGTTTAGCTTTTTAAAAACCAAAACTAGAATTTTTTTTTTTTTTTTTTTATCCAGGCAGCAGGAGCGTTTGTCCTTTCACAGACCTCTCTTGAAATAAGGGGAGAACAACCAAAAATTCTTTCTTAAAAGGAGAAGAGAGAAGAGAAAATATTATGGAAAGAGGGAACATGGGTCAATATCTCAAAATTTTAACAATTAGGCATAACTTCGTCTTCAGATATCTAATTAAAAGACGTATTCAGTTCAGTACATGCCCAACTCTTTGCCACCGCATGGACTGTAGCACGCCAGGCTTCCCTGTCCATCACCAACTCCTGGAGCTTGCTCAAACTCATGTTCATTGAGTCAGTGATGCCATCCCACCATCTTATCCTCTGCCGTCCCCTTGTCCTCCTGCCTTCAATCTTCCCCAGCATCAGGGTCTTTTCCAATGAATCAGTTCTTCGCATCAGGTGGCCAAAGTTTTGGAGCTTCAGCTTCAGCGTCAGTCCTTCCAATGAATATTCAGGATTGATTGCCTTTCTCCTTCTGTCCAAGGGACACTCAAGACATAGTAGTTGAGTCAAATGACTCATCAATTAATATAAACACATTCCATCTTTTACTTGGAGTCAAAGTACCATCTGTTCAGTGAGTTGTTATTCCCTTTACTAGTAATATTGCTGGGCTGTTAATACTGGAAGAATCTATGATTATGCAGCTAAGTGCCAGGGCTCCCCTGGAATGGAAAGGATGCTTCAGTTCCAACCATGGTCAGAAACTAACCCCCCTACAAACACAAGCTGTCACTAGGTATCCCTTCCTGTCTCGGGCATGGGTACTGAACAGCAAACCTAGCAGGTAGAACAGAACTCTGAGGAGGTCAAAACCCAGGCAGCAAAGGGCAATGCCCTGTGAATGCTCAAGTCAAAGAGAACTGCAGGGAGTCAACGAAAGAAATTCCAATCCTGGGGTCTGTAAGGAAAAAGCAGACGGTCTGTAGGCATTTAGCCAAGCACACTGGAGGGGAACAGAGGAGTCCTCTGTAGGTTGCACTTGGAGTGAACTCTGAGCATTTACAGATGAGAAGGCTGAGGGCTCTGTGTAAACAGTTATGAAGGAGAAGAAACAAAGAAGCTCCATCCCAGTACAGAATGTCATCAGACCACACAAAAGGATCCACTGGCTCGAGACCATGCAAAACAAGGTTTCCAGGCAGAGTGGACACAATCACTTAGTCACTGACAAGACTTACTACCAGATCTCAAGAGGCCAGGCACTGGAAGTTGTTTAAAGCTCATTAAATGATGGTAATAGTTTTTCCCCTTTTTTGAGGTAAAGTTGATTTACAATGCTCTATAAATTTCAGATGCATAAATAACCACCAGTAATTCACAATTCTTAAGACTATACTCCATTTCTAGTTATTAAAAAATATTGGTTATATTTCCTGTGCTGTATAATATATGCTTGTAGCTTGTTTATGTAGGTTGTACCTCTTAATCCCCTATGGCTATCTTGCTAAGACCAATGACATTGGGAAGTAGTATAAATTAAACAATCAACTAATCAATAAAAATACCAGCATCAGTCAGTCAGTTCTGTCACTCAGTTGTGTCCGACTCTTTGCAACCCCGTGATCTGCAGCCAGGCCTCTCTGTCCATCATCAAATCCCAGAGTTTACTCAAACTCATGTCCATTGACTCGGTGATGCCATCCAACCATCTCATCCTCTGTCATTCCCTTCTCCTTCTGCCTTGAATCTTTCCCAGCATCAGAGTCTTTTCAAATGAGTCAACTCTTTGCATTAGGTGGCCAAAGTATTGGAGCTTCATTTTCAGCATCAGTCCTTCCAATGAATATTCAGGACTGATTTCCTTTAGGATAGACATCTTAGGATGCAAGGTTGGATCTCCTTGCAGTCCAAAGGACTCTCAAGAGTCTTCTCCAACACCACAGTTCAAAAGCATCAATTCTTTGGTGCTCAGCTTTCTTTATAGTCCAACTCTCACATCCATAGATTATTACTGGAAAAACCATAGCTTTGACTAGATGGACCTTTATTGGAAAAGTAATGTCTCTGCTTTTTAATATGCTGTCTAGGTTGGTCATAACTTTTCTTCCAAGGATCAAGCGTCCTTTAATTTCATGGCTGCAATCACCATCTGCAGTGCTTTTGGAGCTCAAAAAAATAGTCTGTCACTGTTTCCACTATTTCCCCACCTATTTGCCATGAAGTGATGGGACCAGATGTCATGATCTTAGTTTTCTGAATGTTGAGCTTTAAGCCAATTTTTTCACTCTCCTCTTTCACTTTCATCAAGAGGCTCTTTAGTTTTTCTTCACTTTCTGCCATAAGGGTGGTGTCATCTGCATATCTGAGGTGATTGATATTTCTCCCTGCGATCTTGATTTCAGCTTGTGCTTCATCCAGCCAAGCATTTCTCATGATGTACTCTGCACATAAGTTCATTAAGCAGGGTGACAATATACAGCTTTGACGTACTCCTTTCCCTATTTGGAACCAGTCTGTTGTTCCATATCCAGTTCTAACTGTTCCTTCCTGACCTGCATACAGATTTCTCAAGAGGGAGGTCAGGTGGTCTAGTATTCCCATCTCTTTCAGAATTTTCCACAGTTTATTGTGATCCACACAGTCAAAGGCTTTGGCATAGTCAATAAAGCAGAAATAGATGTTTTTCTGGAACTTTCTTGCTTTTTCGATGATCCAACGGATGTTGGCAATTTGATCTCTGGTTCCTCTGCCTTTTCTAAATCCAGCTTGAACATCTGGAAGTTCATAGCTCATGTATTGTTGAAGCCTGGCTTGGAGAATTTTGAGCATCACTTTTCTAGCATTTGAGATGAATGCAATTGTGTGGTAGTTTGAGCATTCTTTTGCATTGCCTTTCTTTGGGATTGGAATGAAAACTGACCTTTTCCAGTCCTGTGCCCACTGCTGAGTTTTCCAAATTTCCTGGCATATTGAGTGTATCAACTAATCAATAAAAATATCAGCATGCACATTGCAATTCCAAGACATGTTTTCCCTTTGAATATTGAAGCTGAGTTGGGGTGAAGTGGCCACATGTAAATCTCCTGTTGTTTATTACCAAAGTTGGGGGGCAGGGGGAGCACAGCTTAACTGAAGACCTAGTCTACCCCTGAAGAGATACCTCATTGCCCAAGAGGCAACATGTGTTTCTTCCAACTCAGATATAATTAGGAAGGCAGCCAGTGATCAAGGACATAAAGAGATGATTGGATGGGATGTAATTCCTACATAGTGTGTACTTTCCTTCATGTTGGTTTGGAAACCTCTGTTTTACTGGACAATTTAACCCCTGCTAGAGCACATAAATCACCTTAGACTGGGGGGACCTATAGGTACGTGTGTCCATCCCAGAAACTCTAGTTAACATTCAGAAAAGTAAACTATCAAGCAAGTGACATCACATATGTCCCCTTCTGACCCACCCTCATGATTGACTCCTGGGAATAAAAAACTCACAGGAGGCTGCCCATCCTCCTCAGTGCCCACCTGCTCTGGCACTTGTCAGGGCGAACTGAGACCTTATCCATCCTGGTTTCATACTTTCTATTTTTTTCCTTATTTTCTCCCTTCTATTCTTTTCCACTTCTACCTTTGTTCCATATACTAACTGGACTGGAATCAACTGTGTCCTTGCCTTTGTACTGGGTGAAAACAGTTCCTGGCCAGGCCCTGGCAATTAGGATGAGTTAAATCTAACCCATCTCATCCCCACCCTTATGCTACCGTGACCACCCCCCACCTCCCTGACCCTGTCTCACTTGTCCTCCGGTTCAAGTGCTCCCAGCTCCTGGCATATGAACAGCATCTGGACATATAGTCAGTATCATGGTTCATGGTGAAAGGGTCACAGAGAGACCATGAGGGGAGGAAAGGAAAACAGAAAGCTGAGGAGGGCAGCATGCAAACTCGACCCGTTAGGTACATGGCAGGATTCCCAGTAACTAATGACTATAAATTAGATGAAGAAATCACTGGAAAAGATACAGTCAAAACATAGCTCACATAGAAGCATCATTTAGCTAGTTGGAGCCACATCTAATAATAGTTGGAAACTAGTAGAATAATTTGATCAATGACTTTTTTTGCAACTTGTATCACTTGTTTTATAGTTTTAAAATACATATGATTTAGACCAGTGCTATTCAGTAGCAGAATGTGGCTATTTAAAGTAATTAAAAGTAACTAAAATTAGAGACTTTCCTGGTGGTTCAGTGGTTAAGACTTCACCTTCCAGTTCAAGGGGTGTGGGTTCAGTGTCTGGTTGGGGGGCTAAGATCATGCTGGCCAAAAAATAAAACAAGAACAATATTATAACAAATTCAGTAAAAACTTTAAAAAGTGGTCCACATCACAAAATATCTTTAAAAAACAATAAAATTAACGACATTTAAAAATTAAATTCCTCAGTTGCACAAGTCATGTTTCAAATGCTTGATTTCCCCGTGTGGCCAGGGGCTACCATATTGAACAGCAGAGGTATAGAACATTTCCAGCATCTCACAAAGGTTCTGTGTGTTTGCATTTATCAGGTTACTTTTTCCTCCATATCAAGTGAATAAGTGTATTGTGTATTGCTTGTAGCTCTGACTACTGTGAAATTTTCCTTCAGCACTATGGAGGTAGCTGACATGACACTCTGGATCACCTATTTATGCAATCAACTTGTGATTTCTGTTCCCACTTTGCACGCATCAGTGTACTATCTCCATCTTACAACAGACTGATGATACTCCCGTGCCACTTTATGACTCTGTAGATTTGATAGCATTCAATTTAGGATAAGCAATTCACATTCCATAGTCACTTTTATTCCTACGATTAAGAGATGTCTTAATCCCCGTCAATGTCCATTGTTACCTGAGGAGCTGTTATTTTCAGCAGAGATGCGCTCTAGATGCCGAGAGGTTTGCCCACACTACCACTCTCCTACTGGAGCCGGTGACTCCCCTGTACCTCTAGCATCATCAGATCTGCACGATGACAACCACATGGCAGGAAAGATTGCACCACAGCCTGAATCTTCTACAGTATTCTCCAGTCTGAGCTCTAATAAAATGTACAACCTTATCCCATAATCTGATACATTTATTGGAGGTGGTACCCCCAAGCATGGCATAAATTGCCTCAAAAAAAAAAAAAAAAAAACAGTGGGAGGGTGGTGGAGGAGGGATAGATTGGGAACTCGGGGTTAATAAACTATTATATGTAGAATGGATAAACAACAGGGTCCTACTGTATAGGACAGGAAATAACATCCAATATCCTCTAATAAACTGTAATGGGAAAATATGAAAATGAATATACAAATATAGTCTTATAACTGAATCACTTTGCTGTACAACAGAAATTAACAGAACATTATAAACTGTTCATTATTAAAAAAAAAAAAAAAAAAACAAGTAGACCAAAGCAAACTCTTTCTCTTTCTTAATAGAGGTCCACGATGCAAAAATGTGTTCTTTACATTAAAGAAGAATTTCCTGGAATGCCCCAGATCATTGGTTCACTACAAAACTTTAAAATGTTTCAGGACCTTTGGTATACATGTATGTGACTAGAGCACCTAGGGTAAATGCTACTTCCTGATTACCAAGTCTATTTAGCAAAATGGAATCAAAATAGTAGAGCAGTATGATATTTCTGGGGCTTCTCAGGTGGCACAGCGGTAAAGAATCTGCCTGTCAATGCAGGCGACACAAGAGACGCAGGTTCAATCCCTGGTTCAGGAAGATGTCTTAAAATAGGAAATGACAACCCACTCAAGTATTCTTGTCTGGAAAATTCTATGGAATGAGGAGCCTGGCAGGTTACAGTCCATGGGATCGCAAAGAGTCGGACACAACTGGAATATACACACAGAGGATCATGGTGACAATGACAGCCCATATCTAACATCCTTAAAACACATAGCTATTCTTCTTTCTGGAGTCTACTATTATCCTGCAAAATCCAAGGGAACAGTGCAAAGTATTGGAAACAAGGCAAGTGCACTGAATCTGTACTTTTTTTTTTCTTTTGAGCTTTTTGTCTTTTATTGGGGTACAGCTGATTAACAATGTTGTGATAGTTTCAGGTGAACAGCAAAGAGATTCAGTCATACATATATATGTACCCATTCTCTCCCTGAATCTGTATATTCAGTAAGTTGTTTCAAAACTCTCTTATTCTGTGGGTCTATTTATATGTCTATCTGCAATACCACAGTGTCTTAATTGCTATAGTTTAATTAAAATTTTGTTATCTGTTAGAACAGTTTTCTTCTTCGGAAATATCTTGAGTCTTCTAGACTTTCTGCTCTTTCATTTAAGTTTCAAAATCAGCTTGTTAAGTTCCATGAAAAAAACTGGATTTGTCTTCAAGAGAGCCATCTTTATGCTTGGGATAGCAGTTTAAGATTATTGGTAGTTACAGAATAAAGATTTCATGGGAATGAGTGTGAATAAAAATTAAAGTGATCAACTGAGTGCTTTTCTGATAAGTGGTATTTGTCCCCCCAATGTTTTATTTTTGCTGTTATATAATAAACTTTAAACTCTTGTAAATGCAGATCAAGGAAAGGAATGAGTAGAGAATGTAGCTTGGAAATAAAGCTTAAAGTTTGAAGGAACATATTTTGGTTTTCTTTGCTATTCAACTAGCAAAATTTGGAGGTACTTACAGATGAAAGTAAAGAAACCAACAGAAAGGTGGAGAATAAAAACTGAAGAAATCAGAAGATAATTGAGGCAGCAAGAGTTCGGTAAACATAGAGTGGAAATCTCCCTCTCTATCTATCTTGTGTGTGTATGGGTGCACTCAAATATACCCTGCATACATGCATGCAGTTGGTGGCATTTCAAGAGTTCACAATATTAAAGAGGGAAATTTTCCACAAAGCATTATCCCCAAAGAATGTCTTTATGTATTCTAATAGAATGGAGGGAAATCATCAGATTTGAGACACTGAGGAACTGTACGAACAAAGAATTACTGTAGGCAATATGACCCATTTTCAGAGTTTTTCTTAAAAAGGAAATTAGATATGACTTGACAATTAGTAGGTTTCACTGTAGAGAGCATCCCAAGTTAATATTCCCAACCAGTTGTATGACTTTTTATATAATGTCATAAGAACTACTTAAATTTCTCTGTATAGATATAATTCACCCATCTTATTTAGAAAGAAAATTTCTCCTCTTCATAACTTAAGGAGAACATTTTTATAAATTAGAGATTGAATTTCCTTTTAGGAAAACGTATTAAGAATCCCATGGACAGAGGAGCCTTGTCGGGCTACAGTTCATAGGGTCTCAGAGTCGGACACAACTAAAGTGACTTAGTAAACATGCATTAAGAACCGAAAAAAATATTATAAGAGTAAATCACTTCTTCAAATGCACAAATACTTTAAGTTTAATAATATGATAAAGCAAATTTTCAGATCAAATGATGACATAGAAATTCAACAAGGAAAAACATGCTAAAAGTTGAATGGTAGTTTTAGTTTTCTTTCCAGGAGAGTGAAATTTCACCAGTATAGTCTTAGGAAGTTTATAATTTACACTCAGTTGTTTTAAAGTATGATTTAATCTAATTGTAATTTGTTTTATCTGAGAAAGTGTGTATATGATTCTATGGCTTATAAAATTATTTTAATAATCAAAGTAAAAATGATTAAAGTACAAATAGAAGAGGTTGTGATTTCTCTTACATTACTAAAAAGTTGCCAGTGAAAATGATGTATTAATAATTTTATTAGTGTTACACATGACTGCAGGAATAGCAATTCTTAATACTATCTTTTCAATCATCTTTATTTTTAAATGACCACATGCGGTTCTTGCTTTTGTTCTATCTTGTGTTTGGGGGGTGTTTCACCCTCCCATTTCTCCCCTCATACACATCTTAATAATTTTATGGTTATTGGAATAATTACTAAATAAGTTATAAATAATCTTTACTTAAAACATAACTAGTTCCTTCACTGTATCCCAGATAGATAACAATCATTTTTCTTTAAGTCATTAGGGCTCTACTTCAAAATTATGGTCCCAGGACTAAGTAAGACTTTGATGACTTGAGAGAGTAACAAATTGTAACACATACTGCATCTTGCTCACTCAGTGAGAGCTAATTCAGTTGACTAAATCTCACAAATGTGTTTAAAGAGAAATGGATGCTGATTCATCTTGCTCACTCAGTGAGAGCTAATTCGGTAGTTGACTAAATCTCACAAAGGGAAATGGATGCTGATTCCTAGATTCTATCATTTAATGTGTAAATGGGGAGTTTCAGATGCCGTTATTTGCCATAATAAGTCTGATGTCATTCAGTAACAAAGTTCTGGACCTGAAATCAGTGTCATCAGCTTTTAAATCAACCTATCATATTCTAATGAACCAGTTGTATTTGTCTGGATTAAAATGGAATCATTCATAGGACTTCCAGAATGGTGATATGAGGACCCTCTTCCCAGTAGAACAACTACAAATGATTAAAACTGATTACAAAAACAGTGACTTGGAAATTGTTCTAAAGAAATAGAGAAAATGTAAAACGTTTATTCCAGAAAATGCACTCAGTTTTTTTAAGAACAGCAGAGTCTGTGGTAACTGATCCCTAATCCACTTCCTCTGGGACTCCCTTAGGTGGCTCAGTGGGTAAAGAAGCCACCAATGCAGAAGATATAAGAGATGTGGGTTTGATCCCTCAGTCAGGAAGATCCCCTGGTTGAGGGCATAGCAATCCACTCCAGTATTCTTGCCTGGAGAATCCCATGGACAGAGGAGTCCGTAGGGTCTCAAAGAGTCGGACATGACTGAAGTGACTTAGCATGCATGCATGCACCATTTCCTGGCACCTCCTCAGCTCAGCATCATGGAAACTATTCCTGTTGGGTTGCAACTAAGAACACAGAGCCCCTCTTCATCTTGCTCTGAGTCTATATCTATGGAATCTTCCCTGGAGGAGCATCCTCCATCAATACTCATCCCTCCAGCTCCTTGCCCAGAAACTCTATTCTAGCAAAGGGCAATTAAGGGACCTGGGGCTCCCTTTCTCCACCCAGAAAAGAGAGAAAGTGGAAACACAATACTAGTCCCCAGTCACTCTGTCCCAGCTTGCTCATAGGGAGGATATTTCAAGCTGAGACGGTGGAGATGCAAAGATCAGAACTTATCAACATCACCCAACATTTCACTTGAATGACAGAATTATCCCCACCTCTAAACCCTTAATAGTGACACAGAGGTTTTACACAAGGGTAGTAAAACAGATCATAGGAAGGAATAAGTCCATAGATCCATGAATCCAATATACAGGCACCCTAATTGAATTAAATCAAACTGTGGAGCAATTTATGCCCCAGGGCATTGTTGAAAACAATAGGATCATCAACTGGCAATTAGTGGAGGTAACAGAGGGGTATTATCAACAAAGGCAAAAAACTTAACAGGGAGCACAGAGAAAGAGATTAAAGAAAGCCCTGATGTAACCACTGCCTCCTTGAGAGACTGTGTGCCTACCTGAGACTGGGTACCTCCCTATGGGACTCACATCAGAAAATATACAGATTTCACTAAAATTGCCTATTTCAACAAAAATGATGAGACATACAGTAACAGCAAAGTATGACCTATATATAGAGAGACAGAGAGAACAACAACAACAAAAAATGCAGGCAACAGATGTTGCCTTTGAGGAGACTCAATGATCATACATAGCAGACAAATCTTTGAAGGCTATTATAAAATATTCAAAGAACTGAAGGAAACCATGTCTAAAGAAGTGAAGGCAGACATGATGACAATGTCTCAGCAAATAGACAATATCCAAAAAGAGATACATGCTATACAAGAAAACCAAATAGAAATTCTGGAGATGAAAAGTAAAACAACTCAAAAATAAAATTCACTAGAGAGAATTGACAGTAGGTTTAAGCACATCTAAGAGAAAACCAGTAAACTTGAAGATAATTTCTATAAACTATGTAATATAAATACACAGAACAAGAATGAAAAAAATGGACAGAATCTCAGCGAACACAATATACCTAAACTTATGGAATGCAATTGAAGCAGTGCTTAGAGAGGAATTTATAGCACAAATACTTAAAAAGAATAAATAAATCAATAATCTGTGACTTTTCACCTTAAGACACTTGAAAAAGATGGGGACACTAACACTAAAGCAAATAGAAGAAAGCACATAGTAAAAGTGAGAATGGAGATAAAAGAAACAGAAAATAGAAAAACAATAGAGAAAATCAATGGAACAAAATGGAGGAAAGACCACAAAATTGACAAATCTTTAGCTAGATTAACTGGGGAATAAAGACGAAAGACTCAGATGAAGGAGGGAACATCACCACTGACCTTACAGGAATGAGAGGGATGTTAAAAGGGGACTTTTCTGGTGGTCTAGGGGTTAAGACTCCATGCTTCCCCTACAAGGGGAAAGTGATTTGATCCCTGGTCAGAGAACTAACTTCCCACAGGCCACATAGTGTGACCAAAAAAAACCAGAACAAAACAAAAAGGCTGCTAAAGGGATAATATGCAACTGTGTGTAAACAAATTAGATAATTTAGATGAAAGGAACAAATTCTTAGAAAGAAACTGACAAAAGAAGAAACATGTAAATAGACCTATAATAAGTAGAAATAATAAATTTGCTAATTTAAAACTTCCCACAAAGAAGAGCCCAACACCAGATGCATTTGTTGTTAATTCTACAGAATATTAAATATGAATAAACATTAATTCTTCATAAACTCTTTCAAAAATAGAAGCTAATCATTTTTGACTATTTTATGAGGCCATTGTTACCATTATATCAAAATGAGACAAATACAAGAAAAGCAGAGACCAGTATCTCTTATGAATGTAGATACAAAGATTTTAAACAAGATATAGCAAATTAATATAACAGTAATATATAAAAGGGACTATGCACCATATCCAAGTGGGATTTACTTCAGGAATGTAGAGTTGATTTATCATACAAAAATTATTTACAGAATTACACTATATCAATAAATTAAGAAGTGAAAAATATATGATTATCTCAGATGCAGAGAAAGCATCTTCATGATAGAAACCTAATAAACTAGAAATTTAAAAAAACCTCCTCAACCCGAAAGGCAATTTATATGAAAAAATACCCACAGTTAGCATCACACTTAACAGTGAAAAATCAAATGCTTTTCCCCTACAAAATGAGACAAGGATGTCCACTCTTACCTCATCTATTCAACATTATTCTTGAGGTTCTAGCTAGGGCATTTAGACAAGAAAAATAAATAAAAGCATTGACATTGGAAAGAAAGGATCAAAAATATTTCTATTTTCAAATGATATTATCTTATATGGAAATATATTAAAGTTAAAATCCACTAAAGCTTATTAGAATATTAGTAATAGTAAATGAGTTAATATATAATCAATATCAGATCAGAATATAAGATCAACATACAATCAATTGTATTCTTGTGTACTAAAAATGAATGTTTCAAAAATAAAATTACTAAAATAATTCAATTTTCACTAAAATAAAAGACAATAGAATACTTGGGTATAAATTAAACATAAAAATTTTCTGTTAATTACTCTTTAATGATTCTATATTATAGTATTTACAGAAAGCACATGTAAAAGTATACATATTAAAATATATCATATTTTGAAATCCTCAAATAAAAAAATGCAGTGTATTTCTTAGAGCAGCATTAGATAAGCCTTCAGTTAATTAAGTTATACCTTTAAAAATATTGCCTCCAGATGGTAAATTAAATCTGTTTTTGTAATATTTTAATAAATTACTCACCTTGGAGTTCTAAGAGTATAGGCTTTAAGATTTCAGGCTTAAACTGTCCCTTAAATTCTTTTACCAGGATTACTAATATACCCTAAAGAACTATTTATTTTCTAACTTGTTCATTTTCATTACTTAATATACTGTTGGGAATACTTTATCTTGAGCCATGTCTAGACATCCAGATGGTTTTGATAAATTCATTTGAAAAAGAGGCTGAGTTCAGGGAAATGGCTAATTATTTTTTTTTAACTAAGCATATTTTTTCTAAAGAATGCCACAAAATCATCTTGACTGAATTACTCACCTTTCAACTGATTATTTTGGCAGTGGGTCGATCAGAAACATCATTTTCTATGATGAGAGTTTAATATTTAGCACAGAGATACTAAAGAGGGACTTTTATTCTTTGGCGGGGTACAGGGTGGTAGGAAGGACACTTGCTTTTAATGACCATCAGATTAAATATTGCCAAGTAAAAATATGCCTATCATTTTCACAAGGAAAATCACATCTGAAACCTAAGCAGCATTTTACTTCTAAGGAAAATAGATGTTGCTGAGGTGGCCAACTAAGATTTACTCTTTGAACTATATACTGAATACCATCTTTAAATCAGGACAAATAATAGACATGTTGACCAAATGTGCAGCTTTCTCAGGCTGCAGAATGTAACGCTCTATTTGCTGCAGCCAAAAGAGAAAGATCAGAAAATGACAAGACTCACTGAACACCTCTTGGCAGATACAGAAATGATTATCTCTTGTTTACTCTATCAGATATATCCTGGATCGAATGCAGGAATGACGCTCATTATTCACTCCTTACGATTCTAGAGCCCAAGATCATGACTGTGCCTTCATTCATTTATTCAACAAATGAGGAAATAAGTATTTGTTAAGCGTCTATCATATGGCAGTTCTAAAAGAGGTGAACCGTGTAAATACAAGCCTTATATAATTCTCAGAATAATTCTATGATAAAGAAACCCATGTACGATGAAATTATATAATTTTTCCCCACAGTCTCCTAAGTGGAAAATTCAGGATGAAACAATTCCCTCAGACAGTAAGGATGTTGTTTTTTACTTTGCTGATTCATTTCTTTAAAGATATTCTTTTCATTTTAACTGCAACATATTTTATATATTTTAAAAAGGATGAAAATAGCTCAGCATTCAACAACTAGATTTAAGAGAAGTTAACATTTCACAGCATTTGCTTCAGGTTTTAAAGAAAAAGTGCTACAGACCCAGCTCCAACAATAACTCCATTTTCCTCCTTCCTGATTTCCTAGAAGTATCAACTACCCTGAAGATGCATCATATCATTTCCATGCATGTCATGTTAGACAGTGCCTATGTATTTCTACGTAGCAATGTTGTTTTATGTGTTTAAATGTACATTAATGATATCACTTTATGAATCTACAACTTCCTTTTTCATTTTACATATTTATCAGAAGTCTATTTTGGTATATGGATATATGATTATTTCTTTCTTTAACCAAAAAGTTATATAAAATGCATTTTTAAATGTCCAAGTGCCTCTGTTTTTGCTAATAATTTCTAATTTTGTTATTTAATTTGCTGACGTTTCTTCGTGGCCAAATCACCTTCATTTTTACAGAGGTTTCTTATACTTGAAAATAATGTGTTGTCTTTTACTTGAAAATAATAATAATTGTTTTACACACATTCTGTGTATAGCTACTATACCAAGTTGTAAACTGTTTTGTTTAAATCCTCTATATTGACACTAATTTTTGTTTGCTCAAGCAATTAATGTTTTAAAATTATATTAGGTAGAATGACAAATCTTTCTGTGGTTGCATGTCTATAAATTTTTATCTATCATTTTTGCTTCATGTATGTAAGTATGTGTTTTACAAAAATCATAATATCTTCCTTTTATTATATAACACCCTCTTCTCCATAATAATGTATTTAATTTACAATCTATTTTGCTTGATAACCATCTTTCTGAATACTGTTACAGCATGTTTCTTATAAACAAACTGAATTTTGTAGTTTAAACAAACTAAGAATTTCTCTTTTATCTTGTGATTTCCTTTGTATTATGTGTAGTTTCTGATGGTAGATATATTCTATCATATTATTGTCTATTAACAATGCTTTTCCTTTTCTAATTACTTTTTCCACAATTCTATTAATATCAAATTGATGTGTCTCTAGTTCTATTTTTAAAGTTTTTTAAATATGCATATTTGACAAGCTCTAAATTAGATCAACAATTCTACAAAGCTACTGAAAAACAAGGATAATTTTAATTACTTTACATCAGTTGCAAAAAAAATGTAATTTTTCCAGTCACTAATATATGGAAGAAATTTTCCTATAGCTAATAATAAAGAAACTGCCATGTGATATGGTAAATTTTAAAATCAACAGCATCCTAGTAAATATCTCTGAGTTGTTACTTGATTATCCATATGTGAAGTTAGTGTGGTATGTGTGTTAAGGTGATTTGGATCAAGATAAATTTAGGATTTAGAGGAGTAGTTCAATTGCTCTCATATTGGAATTTTTGCTAAATTCCAAAATGTTCAAGTTTCTAATTGTAAAAACTTAAAGTCATATTTATGATGTTGATAGACAGCATTGAAAAGTTTGAGTTTTAACAATAAAGATATAAATAATCAAGACACACTCCTCAATAAAAGAATGCCAAGTTTTACCATTGTCTGCCTATACTAATGCATAGAAAAATATGATCAGCGTTCCTAACTTTTAGTCCACTGAATAATGTTTTACAGCATTTAAAAACAAAAGACTCTCTTTTAATATCTATCATCTACCTATCCATCTATGTATCTACCTATCTACCTATCATCAATTTGTATATGACAGAAGACTACACAGAGAAAAAAAGAGAAGTGATTCAAATGTTTTTAATATAAAAATAATTTAAAATTCTAATAAAAATATTAGAATCTGTACCAGATAGCTAAAATAATGTTAACAGAAAAATTTATAGCTTTAAATAATATTAATTAGTACATATCAGGAAAGAATGAGATTAATTTAGTTACAACTTACATATTATTAAAGTTGTTTCCAAGCACAGAAAGGAATGAAAACATTTAGATTCTTTACTAAAAGCCACTGGAACATTTATTTCACACTGTCCCAAATAGTACTAAGACCAGAAAAATACAGACCAATCTCAAATACTAAATAAATATACATTATAATATTTAGAGTATATTAGCCTTATTATTGGAGAAGGCAATGGCACCCCACTCCAGTACTCTTGCCTGGAAAATCCCAAGGACAGAGGAGGCTGGTAGGCTGCAGTCTATGGGGTTGCTAAGAGTCAGACACAACTGAGCGACTTCACTTTCACTTTTCAATTTCATGCATTGGAGAAGGAAATGGCAACCCACTCCAGTGTTCTTACCTGGAGAATCCCAGGGACGGGGGAGCCTGGTGGCCTGCCGACTATGGGGTCGCACAGAGTTGGACACGACTGAAGCAACTTAGCAGCAGCAGTAGCAGCAGCCTTATTATGGGCTTCCCAGTTGGTGCTAGTGATAAAGAATCTGCCTGCCAATTCAGGAGATGCAGGAATTGTGGGTTTGATCCCTGGGTTGGGAAGATACTCTGGAGGAGGAAATGTTAACCCACTCCAGTAGTCTTGCCTGGGAAATCCCATGGACAGAGCAACCTGACGGGCTACAGTCAATGGGGTCGCAAAAGAGTTGGACACAACTGAGCACATACACACACACACACACTCAGCCTTATTATACCATTGGGAACACAAAGTCTCTGTGACGGCGAGGAGAAAAATGTTGGAACCACACTGGCTTTTGATTTCCTCTATCTAGAAGAATATGTGTGACTTCCTAATAGTCCATTTGCTAAAGACTGGTCACATGGACCCACCCCAACTGAAAAAGGAAGTGGGAAATGAAGAGAAAACGGGTATTTGATGAACACTAATGTCTCTCCTATAGATATATTCTTAGTTTAAGAGATAAAACAATAAATTGGAATCCCTTTCCAGATTATGCTAAGCCACTTCAGTCATGGCAGACTCTTTGTGACTTTATGAACCATATCCCACCAGGCTCCTCTGTTCATGGTATTCTTGAGGCAAGAATACTGGAGTGGGTTGCAATTCCCTCCTCCAAGGGATCTTCCCAACCCAGGGATTGAACTAGGTCTCTTGAAACCTGATGGACTAAACCTGGCAGGCTACAGTCCATGGGGTCACAAAGAGTCAGACACGACTGGAGGAGCATGCAATCCTCAGTAAGAGGAGTCAGGACAGGACTTCGGGTTATAGCACCAAAAAATCATGGGGGTTTCTGACTCTAAATCCTAGTCTTTTACCAGCAACATAGCATAGTAGTTCAATGATCTCTCTATCCTCTTAACACTGTCCTCAGATTTTCCCCCTTCACTGGGGTTACCCTAGGAGTTCAGTGTCACAGAAGGAGAGGCCTTACACTGGCCACATCCTTCCATACTTGCTCCACCCTGCAGTACTCCACAGTTAAGGCTACCATTCTTCTCTGTCTACTCATCAAAATTTGCTGTTCTGTGTTTTTCTTGCAAAAAGCACTAATGTCAGCAAGATGAACAAAAGCATAATCTAGTCAGTCATCTTAAAGAGTGCAGGGGCGCTCAGTTGCTCAGTTGTGTCTGACTCTGTGCAGCCCCATGGCCTGTAGCCCACCAGGCTCCTCTGTCCATGGGATTTTTCAGGTAAGAATACTGCAGTGGGTTTCCATTTCCTTCTTGAGGGGATCTTCCCGACCCAGGGACTGAACCCACATCTCCTGCATCAGTAGGCAGATTCTTTACCAATAAGACACCTGGGAAGTCCCCATCTTAAAGAGTAACTTTCATTTTAAATGGGAAAACAATGACTTGGCATTCTTACACAGTAGAATTTGGCAACATGACACTGCAATAATTTGAGACACCTACATATTCCACTAGGTAGGCAACTTTCTATGCTGTCTCTTTAGAGGGTATATTCTGAATATTAATGATTAACACATCCCTATTAAATCATTATACTGACTGATTACCTAACTTTGGAAATGTGGTAATTCATCCTAAATCATACAATAAATATTAGTTTTAACTAAACATTTTAGATATATTTCCAAAGAGAAAATGAAATTCGTGGAATATTTAAATACATGAACAAAAAATAATTGCAAGCCATTATCAAGTATTCAGATTTTATTTCATAGCAAACCTGAATTGTATTCAGTAGTTTTTCAATGTAATTTTAAAACCTAGGAAAAAACCATAAAAATAATTTTCTCCTGTTATATTATGCTTTTGTCTTAATAGAAGTAGCAACATGAAAACATTTATTAGAACTGTTTAATGTCAGTTAAGATGAGGCATAAGGTTTTTCCAAGTCTAGTAATTACATAAAAGTGCATTACTAATATTAATATATGTCCCCATATTTATCACTACTAAATCTGTCATTTTAATGTTATTTGCATACTACACTGATACCGTTTTTATGTAGTCCAATGTGCTGTAAAAGTTGCAGATGCTTCTTTAAGAAATAACCAATTGCAGGTTGCATTGCTACCATTAGATGGCAATAGTTGTTTCTCTGTAATTTACAAAAGAATACGAAGTTACTTTAACATTTTTATTTCTGTGGTGTACCAGTTCACCTCAAAGGTCCTTCTGCTTTAATGGAAACCTACGAAAAGAAACAAAGGTGTTAAATAGCTGATACAAAATAAGACCAACTGTGTTAGGGTTTTTAGAAATCCCAAATCACTGGAAACATTATGGTACACTTGATTTTCACCATATATATTTATATATGCTAAGGAATACTAAGTCGCTTCAGTCATGTACAACTCTTTGCAATCCCATGAACTGTAGCCCACCAGGCTCCTCTGTCCATGGGATTCTCCAAGCAAGAATACTGGAGTGGCTTGCCGTTTCCTTCTCCTTCTCCAGGGAATCTTCCCAACCCAGGTATTGAACCCATGTCTCTTAGTTCTCCTGCATTGGCAGACAGATTCTTTACCACTAGCACCACCTGAAATATGTGTGTATGTATATATATATATATATATATATATATAGAGAGAGAGAGAGAGAGAGAGAATATATATATATATAGTGTATATATATAATAAAATAGTTAAATAAAATGTACATGTACATAGATAGTAAAACTTTCATTCCAAATTTCTTGCTTTCAAAATTCTGGAAAAATTCTTTGAAGCTAAATCAACCTCAATTTCCATGTCTCTTTCTCCATCACTCTCTTGCTCTCACTCTCCCATATTTATTTATTTATTGGTTTTATGTCTAGTGCACCTATTTTTTCCAGCCCAGAGCACATGCTCAGTCTGGCAACTGATTACCACTGCTCAACTCAAAGATACTATGTCAGAACAATCCAAGTTTATAATTCAAACCTTACCATAGTTTTAAATTTTTTGATGACTAATGCTAATTTTTCCCTAATAGGTTATTTTTTCTCAAGGCAAACTGCACATGCACACACAGAATTTTTTACTCCTTTTAAACAGTGACTGCAAGAAATATTTTATAGTTTTCTACTATAGTTAGAAAATTTTATTTAGATTCATTGTCACTACATCAGAAACTCAAACACACATTATATATTATTATATATATTATACTTAATGCTGCTAAGTCACTTCAGTCATGTCCAACTCTGTGCAACCCCATAAATGACAGCCCACCAGGCTCTGCCGTCCCTGGGATTCTCCAAGCAAGAATACTGGAGTGGGTTGCCATTTCCTTCTCCAATGCATGAAAGAGAAAAGTGAAAGTGAAGTTGCTCAGTCGTGTCCAACTCTTAGCGACCCCATGGACTGCAGCATGGATTTCCAGGCAAGAGTACTGGAGTGGGGTGCCATTGCCTTCTCCGACTATACTCAATATAGAACAGAATTACTACCATTACAAATTAGTATTATTAATAGCATAGATAAGCTCCTTATTTGCTGTAGGGAAAATTTATGATCTCAGACTCTAGTGGAAACTTGAGCTTTTATTCTTGTAGACAGAAACCATGTCAGTCTTGTTCACCATTGTGACTCCTGTGGTTAGCATGGTGCCTGGTACAGACCAAGCAAGCCTCTAACTGTGCACAAGCTAAGTGGTAATTTACCAGACTCTTAGTTTTGCTAAAAGTGTAGAATTTAGAGAATACAGTGTTTGAACTCAAATTTGAAACCTTAGCTCTGAGAGGTACTAGTTGTGGGTACCTCAAAATAAATTGACAGTAATTTTTAACATTTTAACATGTATTTATTATTAACATTAACTGAGTTTCAACTTCATAGGGAAGATTGGATGAAATAAGGTGTATAGGGCTCTTGAGATAAAGGGCATTCAACTGGAGACTTATTACTTCTCACTCACAATTGCTATAATTTGTTCATCTGAATCCTGATAAGAATAATTTATATACATAACTAGTTTGTTTGTTTTTTAAGCTTGAAAAGTAGCCTACTTGGACCCTTCAGCTTTATTTTATCCCCTATTTAAATTCATAGCATCTCTTGATTTCTGATTCTGCAAATAAAATTTGAAGACGTTTTACCACCATGGAAAAATCAAATGGCAAAAAAAAAAAAAAAAATCAAATGGCAGTAGAAAAATTGGGGGGCAAAAACAGGTGGACACCACAGAATTTACACTGAGATTTGGCTTCGGCCCATCTGCAATGCAAGTCAAATTACAATCCTCTCTCCCCCTCACGATAACCAGTAAATAGTGTGGCAGGCAGAATTTTAAGATGGTTCCCAAGACTCCTACCCGTGGTGTGCAGTTCAGTATAATACCCACCCTTTAAGTTTGGGCAGGACCTATGAATATGAGAGGTAGCCAGTCCTTTTGTATTGCTCTTCTTCCTATTCCTGACGCCAATCGTTTTCGCTCTTGAAACTGTTAGCATTGTTCGCTGACCTCAAGAGTAGGCAAGCAGCAAGCTAAGAGGCTGGAAGGAGACTCTAGGATGACCCATAGGAACTTCAGACACATTTATTCTCTTCCAGCTCGCACAGCAGTCGTAGTAGCAGACATAACATAACACAGCTTAATCGCACACAACCTCTCTCCTGGCTGACACAGCAGCCGTATAACAATATTCTCTTCTGGCTGACACAGCAGCCGTAGCAGTATTCTCGCTATATCCTCTCATCTCATGGCTGACCCAAGGAACACAGCCATGATGCGGGAGTAATTCCCATAGCTTTTTGGGGTGGAGCCCATACAGGCATGAGCTTCTCTGGTGACTCAGACAGCAAAGAATCCGCCAGAACCCGTGGGAGACCTGGGTTCTGTCCCTCAGTTAGAGAAGATCCCCTGCAGAAGGGAATGATTACTCACTCCAGTATTCCGGCCTGGAGAATTCCATGGACAGAGAAGCCTAGCAAGCTACCGTCCATGGGGTTCGCAAAGAGTGGGACGAGACTGAGCAACTATCACTTTCACATAGGCGGACCCTACACAGTAGGACCCCACACAGTAACCCGCGACCAAGTGAGTGCCTTGTGATGCGCATGCGCGGTGCTACAAATGATCTCAGCTGTTACATTGTCATTATTTACAAAATGTGGGGTGAGAGAGCCTGAACACGCCATCTTGGCTAATTGGCTTTCTCCCCACACCTTTGTTTAAATTAAGTTATATAAGGCTCTATTGTGACAGCTGGGGGAGAGCTATTCCAAGCCGCAGCAGATGCTCTCCTGCTGGTCTGAAAGAAACAAACTGCCGCATTGTGGGGAGAGCCACATGGCAGGGGATGGTGGGCAGCCTTCAGGAACTGAGGGCCTCAGTCACACAGTCGTAAGGAACTGCGTTCTGCCAACAACCAGTGAGCTTGGAAGAGGATCTGTCTAAGCCTCAGAAGAGATGGCAGCTCCAGCAGACACTCTGATTTCAACCTAGTGAAAATCTGAGCAGAAGTCCCTGCTCACCTGTACCTGACTTCCTGTAGCACAGAAACTGTGAGATAATAAATTTACATTGTTGTCAGTTAATAATGGGAATTTGTTACACAGCCATAGTTATGGCTGCAGATATCTAAGAAATGTTGAGAGTTGAAAAATCTATCTAGATAGAGTAATAATGGGAAGAAAAAATTTTAATGTTTTATTGGGAAGACTTTTAAAATTTTATTCTATTTCATTTTATTTTGGCAGCACTGGATCTCTGTTGTGGTGCTCTAGCTTAGTCATCCTGCAATGTGTAGGATCTTAGTTCCCCAATCAGGGAATCAAACCTGCACTGGAAGGTGGATTCTTAACTACTGTACCAACAGACAAGTCCCAAGAAGAAATAAAAAAATTTTTTTCAGAGTAATTATAAGAAATATCTGAAGGTATTAGCATGCCCAACATAGGGCAAGGTAAATATCATTAGCAAATAATTTATAATTGTTTAATTAAAACGAACAAACAATTTTTAAATAAGGCTAAATGGTGAAATAACAAATGCCCTACAATTAAACTTGATCTGTTGATCTCCAGGTCTGATGACAAGTTAAGGAAAGTCAGAGGATATTCTCCACTGAAGAGAGGTAGTCATGTGGTTAAAAGTTACCCCACTCCCTGGGTTCAGAAGATGTATTTTGCAAGCTGCACATTCTGTTAGGATTTGGCTTCAAATATAAATCAGTCTTCCGGGAAGAAATTGTGGTGATCAGTGAAGTCTGGTATTTTGGTCTATTTGGTAATTTGTCATATTTCTCATTGTAAAGTACCAAATGAGAATTCTTGGAAGCCAAGTCTTCTCCCTCAGCTGGTGTTACTGAACGATTTAATTCACTTATAATTTCAAATGAAGTAACAATATTTCATAAACAAAGTGCATGTTTTAGTTTCTTGTCCAGAGGACACACTTCCCAATACTCACATAAAATATTTGGCAAACTGTGAAATGAAATTTTCCTGTGCAGGTGTTCTTGTGTTAGTCCCTCAGTCGTGTCTGACTCTATGCGACCCCATCAACAATAGCCCAGCAGGCTTCTATGTCCATGGGATTCTCCAGGCAAGAATACTGGAGTGGATTGTCATGCCCTCCCTCCAAGAGATCTTCCCAACTCACGGGTTGAACCTGAGTCTCCTGCATTGCAGGTGGACTCTTTACCATTTGAGCCACAAGGGAAGGCTATCAGCTGGCAAAAAGCCTGAGGGTAAATGTTTCCATAAGGCAAAACATAGATCTGCTGATACTTTGGCATGGTTTTGGAGTTACCTTCAAATTATGTATGATAAATAAATGTTCTGAAGGTGAATGTATAAATAATTGTCAAATCCTTGTTGTTTAGTGGCTAAGTTGTGTCCAACTCTTTTGCAACCCTGTGGATTGTAGCCTGCCAGGCTCCTCTGTCCATGGGATTTCCCAGGCAAAAATAGTGGAGTGGGTTGCCATTTCCTTCTCAGGGGATCTTCCTGACCCAGGGATCAAACCCACATTTCCTGCATTGGCAGGCAGATTCTTTACCACGGAGCCACCTTGTCTTACTATTAAAACTTTCTGTCCTCTTTAATTAGTGATTAGCTTTAAGGTTTCAAGTATATAAAGCTGTTTGAAATGTAGGAATTGAAAAATAATCAAGGTTGAAATCTCAACATTATTTAATATTACCTAAGTCTTTTCCATGATTCAGGTAGTATGTAAATAATTGTACATAGGTTATCGTATTTAATCCTCAAAACAACTTTACCATTAAATAGAAGAGGAAACCAAGGCATGGAGAGATAAAAGAACTTGCCCAAACTCATAAAGCTAAAGAATCATGGAACCAGGAGTTAAACTATACAAGCATCCTCCATCTACATAATGCACTAGATATGCTAAATATGATAGTCCCTAAATATATAAGTTGGAGGAGGAAGTGACAACCTACTCCAGTATTCTTGCCTAGAGAATCCCCATGGAAAGAGGAGCCTGGTGGGCTACAGTCCATGGGGTCGCAAAGAGTCGGATATGACTGAGCAACTAAGCACAAATAAGTAATGTAGAAAGATAGTATCTTGGTTAATGAAGGAATTTGTTTATTTTTTAATTGAGCAGTTTTATAAAATTGAAATAAAACATTCACATATGTTGTTCTCCATCTCCAGATCCCCCAAATTCACTTGCATCCTCCTTCAGACAATTATAATTTTTTACATATCCCTGCATGAATATTCTGTGCAAACATATTATATATTTATATATTTTATATGTATATATATTTTAGCATAAATGGGGCATTTACACAGTGTACCACATCTTGAGATTTTGAACCTAACTGTCCATCTTAGAGATCATTTCATATTAGCATTGCAGAGCTGGATTTGTATGTTTTCACTTGGAAACTTGTTGACTTACCACCATGAAAACTAGCAGAATTCTCAGAAGTAGCAATAGTTTCTTTTTCAAGCTTGCCAAAGAAAGCAAGAAAGGGGAAAAAACATATTCTCCCTTTCCCACAGTATGATCTGAAATTTTTGTTTTACAGACAGAAAAAAAATGAAGCCAGGCAAGTCCTGAAACTAGGTAGAAGTTTGCTATTTTGTATATTTATTTCTAAGTTTGCTATTTTGTATGTTAAAGTTAATATCATAATTTTCAGTTTCAAAGACTTCACTTTATTTCATGAACACTTTCCATTTTTCCTCCTCACCATGACATTATAAGAGCTTCCCAGGTGGTGCTAGTGATGAAGAATCCACTAATGGGAATCAATGAGATCTCTAATAACTGTGCATCTCTCCTGAGAGAATCCGCCAGTGCAGGAGATGCAAGTTCCATCCCTGGGTCAGAAAGATCTCCAGAGAAGGAAATGGCAACCCACTCCAGTATTGCCTGGGAAATTACATGGACAGAGGAGCATGGCGGACTACAGTCCATGGGGCCGCAAAGAGTCAGACACAACTAGATCATTGAGCACAGCACATGCCATTAAAAAGAAATGATATTTCAGTTAGTCACCAGAAAACTAAATGACCAAATCTTCTCTGTATCCTTTTGGCTACAGGTCAAAAGTTGGATTCTATGCTCGTCTTCTGAAGATCTTAAACACATTACATTATTTTCTATCAATTGTGTGTGTGTGTGATTCTACATCCAATAATTTGAATATGCAAGGCCTTGGGGATCAAATTTGATGGGTTTTTTTTTTTTTTTTGGTTTCACTAACTCTTGCTCATTGTGACTTTATTCTTCATGTGTTTATTAATTTTTGATTGTGGACTCAAAAATCCACAGTCAAATGACTGGGCTTTATAAAGTGGGAATTCAATGAGATTTCTAGTAACTAATCTCTCCTGAGAGTATTTGCCTTTACTTCTCCCACGTGTTTGGTTGCTACCAATCTGGAATCTTATACAGTTATTTACCTAGTTCAGAGTTCCCTGGACCATGCAGGGAAGTGAAAAATGAATCCCCATCTCCCAAATTATTTCTATCTAGATAAGTCTCTTTGCTACTAAACAGATTTTCATAAACCTATCATTCTCTGAGAATGTAGTCTCTCATGGTTCTCAAGTTTACATGGGATCTTAGTTCCAAATCGCTGTTTTGGGCATCCATAGACCTAATTTCCTGTCCCATGTATAGCTGAAAAATGTCAAGTTTTAAGATGTAGAGATTGGAAGATATACTCAGCAGAGATGGTTTCATGCGTTAGATCTCCTACTTTCTTTTTTATCCCCTAGTCTTGTTCTTCTTTGTCTTATGAGCCAAGCTTCGCATTGAAAAACAAGTTTATTATACTTTATATACAACATATGTAAAGGGTTTTAGAGTGGAAAATTTTTTAAGTAATATAGTTATATAACATGGATAGAAACAGAAGATTCAGAAAGAATTCAAACTGCTTTTTAAAATAAATCTGCTGAGTTCTGAGCATTGGATGAACTTCTGAGCATATAATCTTATTGTCCTCCTTAAAAGAGAGAAAGAATGATAAATAATAAATATTGTGTGCTAGGGAAAAATGGAGGAAAATGAGGGAGTTCATATGATTAAAGAAGAGCCTACGTGTGATGAAAAGTGAAAGTGTTAGTAGCTCGGTCCTTTCTGACTCTTTGCAACCCTATGGACTATAGCCCACCAATCTCCTCTGTTCATGGAATTCTCCAGGCAAGAATACTGAAAAGTGAAAGTGAAAGTCACTCAGTCATGTCCAACTCTTTGCGACCCCATGGACTACACAGTCCATGGAATTCTCCAGGCCAGAATACTGGAAAGTGAAAGTGAAAGTCACTCAGTCATGTCCAACTCTTTGCGACCCCATGGACTACACAGTCCATGGAATTCTCCAGGCCAGAATACTGGAGTGGGTAGACTTTCCCATAGTCATTCCCTTCTCCAGGGAATCTTCCCAACCCAGGAATCAAACCCGGGTCTCCTGAATTGCAGGCAGATTCTTTACCATCTGAATCACCAAGGAAGCCCTCAAGCGTGGTACAGAGGAAAAATTAGGACTTAAAGTCAAACGTTTGTATCCTTGGTTCATCATGACTTTCAGACCTTGGACAAGATATTTAACTTTTGAGAATGGATAACAGAACTTAATCTACAGAGTTATTTTAAGAACCTAAAGGAAAAATTATGAAAAATTATCTGAATACCAGCTACTCACTTGTATTAATGAAATAGTGTAGTTATCCAGGTGTGCAATACTGGGATGAATTAGAGCCTTTGAGGCTGATTGTAGGAGTGATGCATCATGAGCTTTGCTGAGTGGTGCTTTGACAGGTTACACAAGAGGGGAAGTCCTTCACAGAATATCTTCCAAAGACAACAGGATGGTGCTATCATTTAGAATGGAAGAGAGCAAGGGAGTTCCTGGGGAAAAAAGGAATCAGAAAGAAGCTTACATCGTAGTGATGTCACTTAGCCCCAGAGTGGTGCTTCTCAGTCAGAGACTTCCAAGAGGCAACAGGGTCTTTGTTCTTCTGCAACCCCAGGGTTGTCTTACCTATATCTAGCAGATAAATCAACACAGTTCCACAGAGGATACAAGGCAGCCAAGCTCTATATGGCTAGAAATATCCTTACTTGGGCTATATTTAAAGCAATTGTATAGGTTAAAACTTGAGTCTGGTGCTGATAAGGTTTGAGATAATGATTCTAGCCTGCTGTAAAGAAGCATATAACATAGGAGCTGATAAATAGGACCCATCTTAACTCTTTTATAGAACACATGTGGATAGACATTCTACAGTTATAGCTGTATTACCTGCTGTATTACCTGCACTACCTGGGGCTTCCCTGGTGGCTCAGACAGTAAAGAATCAGCCTGCAATGCAGAGACACAGGCTTGATCCCTGGGTTGGGAAGAACCCTGGAGAATGGAATGGCTACCCGCTCCAGTATTCTTGCCTGGAGGATTCTATGGATACAGGAGCCTGGCGGGCTGCTGTCCACAGGGTCGCAAATAGTCAGACATGACTGAGTGACTAACCGTGCATGCCTGTGCTATGTCTGTGATAGCTCAACCCCCTTTACCGTCCAACCAGACCCAGCATCAGGGGTTCTAGTCCCTTAGTGCCTCACTCTTTGCAGTAGAATCTGTTAAATCAACACGTCTCTACCTGCAGTCCTTTCATCTCACAACTAGAGCTCCAGTTCTCAAATGAGAACAAATACTATCTCTGCTAATAAAGTGCAAGTTTCTTTCTGTTTAGGCATTGCAAGTCATGTATATGGATTTAAGATTTTTTTTAAAATGTTTAACTAGTTATGTTCATATAACTCAAAAAAAATTTTTTAAGATTATAAAAGAAAACAAGCAAAAAAAAAATACCTCTTTCCTTCCAATCCAGTCCCTTATCTAGTCAGAACCTCCTTCCCTTCCACATAGAAATCTCTATATTCTTAGATTCTATATATCTTTCCAGAGTCATGCATATTCAATAAGATACAAATATAGATTTTTATTTTTTATTTTATACAAAGGTATATTATACATACTGTTCTAACACATTTTCCCCACTATATAGTTCCTATAATTTTTTAATAGATATGTAGCTCTCTGCTATAAAAATAAGCTGTAATTTAGTCATTCCCTATTGATGGATTCTTTTTAGTTGATTCTAGCCATTTGCTATTATGCAAAAATATTACTTAGAATAGATTTGACCTATCAGTCAGTTCAGTTGCTCAGTCGTGTCCGACTCCTTGAGACCCCAGGAATTACAGCACGCCAGGCCTCCCTGTCCATCACCAACTCCCGGAGTTCACTCAGACTCACATCCATCGAGTCAGTGATGCCATCCAGCCATCTCATCTTCTGTCGTCCCCTTCTCCTCCTGCCCCCAACCCCTCCCAGCATCAGAGTTTTTTCCAATGAGTCAACTCTTCACATGAGGTGGCCAAAGTACTGGAGTTTCAGCTTTAGCATCATTTCTTCCAAAGAAATCCCAGGGCTGATCTCCTTCAGAATGGACTGGTTGGATCTCCTTGCAGTCCAAGGGACTCTCAAGAGTCTTCTCCAACACCACAGTTCAAAAGCATCAATTCTTCAGCACTCAGCTTTCTTCACAGTCCAACTCTCACATCCATACATGACCACTGGAAAAACCATAGCCTTGACTAGACGGACCTTTGTTGGCAAAGTAATGTCTCTGCTTTTGAATATGCTATCTAGGTTGGTCAAAACTTTCCTTCCAAGGAGTAAGCATCTTTTAATTTCACCATCGGCAGTGCTTTTGGAGCCCACAAAAATAAAGTCTGACACTGTTTCCATTCTTTCCCCATCTATTTGCCATGAAGTGATGGGACCAGAGACCATGATCTTCATTTTCTGAATGTTGAGTTTAAGCCCTTTTTCACTCTCCTCTTTCACCTTCATCAGAGGCTTTTTAGTTCCTCTTCACTTTCTGCCATAAGGGTGGTGTCATCTACATATCTGAGGTTATTGATATTTCTCCCGGCAATCTTGATTCCAGCTTGTGCTTCTTCCAGCCCAGCATTTCTCATGATGTACTCTGCATAGAAGTTAAATAAACAGGGTGACAATATACAGCCTTGATGTACCCCTTTTCCTATTTGGAACCAGTCTATTGTTCCATGTCCACTTCTAACTGTTGCTTCCTGACCTGCATATAGGTTTCTCAAGAGGCAGATCAGGTAGTCTGGTATTCCCATCTCTTTCAGAATTTTTCACAGTTTATTGTGATCCACACAGTCAAAGGCTTTGGCATAGTCAATAAAGCAGAAATAGATGTTTTTCTGGAACTCTCTTGAACCTATAGCCCTGAGCATATATACAAAGAAATCCATATAATATATCATGAAAGTTGAATTCCTGGGTCAAAAGCTATATGCATTTGCAGATATGGTTCACACTAATTCAAATTCCTTTCAGCAATGAAGAGTGATTGCTTCCCTACAGATTTGCCAAAGGAGAATGTTGTCAAACTCCCTTTTCCTTACAGATATTTTCAACATCATATCAAACTCCAGACAGTGGTGCAGGAGGTTTATACACAATTGTAGATAGCAAACAAAAAAGAACTCATGGTGAAAAAACATAGTTAGCTTTAATTTCATGAGCTCACTCAAATATTTAGATACAGGAAAGGAGTTATAAATCACCCTTTTAATCAATTTCCACCGCATTGTCTTGATTTTCTGCTTAATACTGGGTCTTTAGTCCCCCCACCTTCCAAAAATCTGATTTTCTTCCCATTCAAAAAGTGACAACCAATGAGGCAGAATTTTTTTTAAGAATCTTTTTTCATTTTTGATGAATATGATAATCTTATGAGTCCTTGGAGAAAACATGTAGCAGTCTCTTTCCTTGCCTATCTCCAAGATATTAGTCACAAAAAAAATTATTTCTCTAGCTCAGAGCTGAAGTATCTGGCTGGTATTGCTGGTGGTCCTGTGGGAGCTGTTGCAAAGCGTGAATGGAAGAAGAACAATTCCTTCCCTCTTCCAATAAGTTCACTGTTTAACTTCCCAGATGTGGTTATAATGTTAGCAAAACATGCTGAAATTGTGCCTACCACAATTTCTAGATGGGCCAGCATTAATATTTGTTATTGTTCAATCACTAAGTCGTGTCTGACTCTTTGCAACCCCATGGACTGCAGCATGTCAGGCTTCCCTGTCCTTCACTATCTCTCAGAGTTGATTCAAATTCATGTCCATTGAGTCAGTGATGCTATCTATTAAAAAGATTGTGTAAATATAAGATAGAAGTGTGCTGGTAAATGTTTACAACATAATCTCCAGGAAATAGGACTCACATTTTAATATCTGTCCATTTCCATGGTGTAAATATTTCCTCCATGACCAGTCTTAAGCTACCAATGTGATGTCACAAAATGCAGAATTGGAAAGAGAGGCACAGTAACTCACCATTATATAGATTTCCATTATATATTGGTTTTTCCTGCAATACTATGATTTATAATAAGAAATACACATTTGGTCTTCTTCAGTTTTTGGCACAGAGCTCCTAAAACCCTTCAAATTTCATAAGGGCTGAAAGCCATAAATGTGTCTTTTGTAATGTTAATGCAGTGACTTCTAGACCTCCAATTCAGATAGAAGCTGATTACCAGAAGAATCAACCTTGTACCAATGTCCAAGGATTTAATCAGTTAGGACTATATAATGAAGCCTCCACAGAACCCCAAAAGGACTGGGTTCAGAGAGATTCTGGCTTGGCGAACATGTGGAGATTCAAGGAGAGTGGTGGCCCTGGCGAGGGCATGGAAGCTCCAAGTGTCTTCCCCAGGCCTTGCCGTGTGCATCTCTTCCGTTTTTGTTCTAGATTACATCCTTCTACCATAAACTAGCACTCTAATAGGTCAAATGTTTAGCTGAGTTTGTGAGCCTCTCTGGAAAATTAACTGAACCCAAGGAGGGGTTGTGGAAACCTCTGGTTTATAGCCAGCTTCCCAAAGCACAGGTAGTAGCCTGGGTTGTGGCTGGCATCTGGTCTTATAAGACTGAGACCTTAACTTGTGTAATCCGATGCCATCTCAAGGTATAGTTCAGAATTAGTGTTGGAGAATTAATTGATGGTTGTGTGGGGAACCACACTCCCCTACATTAGAAAATGGGTGTCAAAACAATTATCATTATAGATCATAACCTCAAGGGCATGAATGATAATATATTACAGTAAAATAACTAGAAACTATCTAAGTGTTTATTAGCTTTATTTGTAAGATAATTTATGTTATTTAATTTTTAATAATGGCTGTTTAACTATCAGCCTGCAAAATTCTTGAAAATTTATCGTTGGCTCTTGCATACTGATTCCAATGCATTACTAAAAGGGAGATATTATAGTCACCAGAAGCAAAGTAGTGAAAATGACTCATTTATTGAAGTCTTATTATTGGACCTTATTTTTGGGCCTCACAATAATTATAATCATAATAGTGGTGAAAAGGCCTGCTAGTTGCATATCTGAACTGAATTTTCTCCTTTTTCTTAACAACAGAATTTTCATTTGTGAGGTTTGGCAATGAATCAAGTTAAAATACACTTCCCATCTCTCCTTAAAGAAATGGGAAAGTGTGTGACTGCATTCAGGATAGTGATCTTTGAGCAAGTTATTGATCGAGACTCTGGAAGAATTGTCATGTATTCCGTTGACCTTCATCATGTAGCACAACCAGCTTTTTTCCATTTTCTCCCTATGTGTAGTAGGTGGGATCATGGCAGCAACACTGTGAGCATGAGGTAATTCTGAGGATGTGAGCTTTTGCTAAGAATACCATAGCAGAAAATAGAAGTATTCTAAGACAAGGGAACCCAACCCCTGGGCCATGGCTGGTATCAAACCCCTGGGCCATGGCTGGTATCAGTCTGCGGCCTGTTAGGAACCAGGCCACATAGCTGGAAGCGAGCAAAACTTTATCTACGTTTGCTGTTGCTCCCCATCACTCACTTTACCACCTGAGCTCCGCCTCCTGTCAGATCAGCAGCAGCATTAGATTCTCAAAGGAGCAAGAACCCTACTGCACTTGAATCATATTGAAACCATCCCCCTGACCTGGTCTGTGGAAAAATTGTCTTTCAAGAAATCAGTGCCTGGTACCAAAAAGGTTGGGGACCACTGTTCCAGGATATTGATAATATGAAACAGTCAACATGCCAGTCTTGAACAGCCTATCTCTGGACTCCACTGTAGATGAGAGAAAATTTAATGTATTTTTAAGCCACTTGTTTTTAGATCTTTGTAATGCACAATCAAAGTGTTAGCTACTCAGTCATGTCTGAGTCTTTGTGACCCCATGGACTGTAACAGCTCACCAGGCTCCTCTATCCATGGAATTCTCCAAGCAAGAATACTGGAGTGGGTTGCCAATTCCTTCTCGAGGGGGAACTTCCTGACCTCACAATCAAAATTGGGTCTCCTGCTTTACAGGCAGATTCTTTACCATCTTAGACACCACGGAAGCCTGCACAACCAAATACTCCCTCTAAATGATGATTATAGTTGATTTATTGAGTGTTTGTTGTGTGCCAGACACCATGTTAAGTAATTTATGTGTTACTCTAGAAAGATAACACTTTTCTGCACAGATTCATCACACTAGTTTGTGATTTTTTAGACTTCTTTGTCCTAGGAAGGATTGATTACACTTATAAATGTTCACAACTTCCCTTCAGCAGAATATAGGTGTTCTAAGAGTCAAATTTATCTTTTCATGTTACCAGGGGTATATATAAATTGTATGACATTTGAATTGTATGTGCAAATACTCAGTTCACTGTTTGCAGTAGTGAATATCTATTTTGAATCATAAGAAGTAAGACTGAATATAGAAAGCATTGTTCTGATGTCCTATAGCTTTCTGATAAAGATTTAATTGCGGTAACTCTACTCCAGTTCTCCATAAGGTTCCAAAAATTTCTAGAAAATATATTATTAAATTAGACACAATATTCAGATATAGAATCCCTGCTGGAATTGCAGACACAAGGAGCTAACATTTCTAGTTCCTTCCAATGAGTCTGTGACAGCACCTCAAAATACAACTCATTGAAATCAGCTCCCAGAAGGAACAGTTGATAATCAACCAGAAGAATGATGCCTTTGGCATGCTTGTCAGTCATGTCTATTGTTGCATCCTGTGAAGGAAGGTAATCAATTCTGAATGGCATCTCTTAAGAAATGCCTGGCATCTCTTAAGAGAAAGCCTGATTTTATTAAAATAAGGCTTTTCCTGAAATTTAACTTTTGAAAGCCGTTTATCTCTATTCTTCTTTTCTGAGATACTAAGAGCGCCTTTTGGGGCTTATTTTACATTTTATAGTTCAGATGATAGTCTTTTTTTTTTAATTCTAAAATTAAAATTGAGGGGTTTTTATTTTGGATGTGTTTGTTATAATGGCTCAGAATGGAGCCATTAATAATTGCTGGCACCTAGCAACTTTAGCCAAATCATTCTTGATGTTTTCACCTTTATTTAGCCCTGTCTCTCTATTTTATAACAGAGGCAGAGTTTCCTCAACAAATTCAGAATTCCTGGGGAAGATGTGAAGACTAACTCCAAGATTTACACTCCTTTTTTGAACTACCATAAAATGTTTTTTAAAGATAATCGTTCCTAAAATGCCTCCATTTATTTGTATTTATGTTATAATTAAAGAGGGAAAAATTCCATGACTCAGTTACCCATTTTCTCTTTTGTGTTATTTTAAGGAAACAAGAATTTTAAGGAAATTTTAAGAAAACAAGTGAATACCTATATATACACAAGGGTTTAGATAATGGGTTTTATTGCTGTTGTGGGCCAAAAATTCATTTGGATATCCAAGTATGTGTGAGTTAACTACTTAAAAAAATATATTGAAGTATAGTTATTTTACAGTGTTTTGCTATTTTCAAGTGTACAGCAAAGTGATTCAGTTATATATATGCATATATATAAAAATAAAGAATATGCATATATCCTTTTCAAGTTGTTTTGCATTATAGGTTACTACAAGATATTGAGCATAATTCCCTGTGCTATACAGTAGGTCCTTGTTTTTACCTATTTTATATATAGAAGGGTAGAAATGTAATTTAGGAGTTAACTACATTTTAAAGTGACCTGTTGCTTTCCTGGTGTCTGTTCACAGAGAAGAAAAGTTTGAAAGGTGAGGCAGAGCTCCACTATATGGGCCGTTTTCATTTTCCTGGGTCTTCACAAAAGGCTTTATCCAAAGCCTTCCCTAGAAAATAACTGACAGATAAAATATACTGAGTCCTTTCTCGACACTAGGTACTGTGTTGACCAGTTGACATGTGAGATTTCACTTAGATCTCAAAGTAAACCTAAGAGTTAGTCAATGCTATTATCTTTATTTCATAGATGAGGAAATAAAGGATCAGTCACAGATGCAAAGAGGCACCACCTGAACTCAATCAGTTTTGTCTGCCTCCAGGGTGTTTGAACTTAAATCTCAGTGCCACATGGAGAACCTTAGCCGATAGTCACTGCATGCTTGAAGACTGCATAATGGAACTAAAGGGCTTGCAAAAACGCATCGCTTTTAAAGTACTCTGTCTTGAAAATATTTCTCCTAGTCCAATGATTACAGTTGTACTTAGTTCATAGAACCTCACACTGCACAGGTTAAGAGTTATACCCTCAAAGTGATTTACTTTATTATTATTTTTTTAAGTGACCACTTTTATTTTTTTTATTTTTTTAAATTTCTTTTTAATATTAATTTATTTACTTTAATTGGAGGCTAATTACTCTACAATATTGTATTGGTTTTGCCATACATCAACATGAATCTGCCACAGGTGTACACGTGTTTCCCATACTGAGCCCCCCTCCCACCTCCCTCTCCATACCATCCCTCTGGGTCATCCCAGTGCACCAACCCCAATCCCATGGTCTCCTACCTGCTAAAGATAAGTGCTTCTTGGTACTAGCTGTTTTTGATCTTAGGGAAGGGATGAAAGTTAAGTGAAGAATGGAATCACTGTAGAGTAATATCGACTTTATGCAACGGCAAACCCTGTGATGAGTTGTGAGGTCGCTCGGAGGCAATGAGGAGTGAGTGAGAAGGCAACAGAAGCAAATTTATTTTACTTTGTAAATGTGCCTAAAGCCCTTTTGGCTGAGACATATCCACATGGCACTAACTGTCACACTTGGTTTCTCAGCAACAGCTTACTAATATTTGTTCTGGGCTTTGATGGATTGAAAGCTTTAAAATAATTATAATGGAATCAAAATATCACATATTCTAAACTAAAACAATGCTGAAGATCATATTTTTAAGTTCATGATTCAAAACACCCTTTTGGACCTTGCTATGTCTCCAAGTGAATATTCTGAAATCTGTAGCAAATATTCTCATTATATATGGCTTTGGGTTGTTGGAAGATACTCAGACCTACACAGTGGGACAATGACGTACTCTATCTGTACATTTTCTGCAGGAGGAGCTCCTCTAGACACTGTCGTCTGTGAACACTGGTAGCTTTTCTAGTAGCCTCTTGGCAACTGTAGAGTCACATGGCTTCACGGATGCTGCATTAGTTTTCTGCCTTCATAACAAATTGCCACAAATGCAGTAGTTTAAAACCAAAGAAATTTACATCCCACAATTCTAGAGGTCAGAAGTCTGACACAGGTCTCACTGAGCTAAAATCAAAATAGTGGCTAGGCTGCTTTTTTGCTTTCTCTAGAGGAGAATTTATTTCTGTTTCTTCTCCAGCTTCTAGAGGTGCCCATATTCCTTGCCTCAAGACCCTCTTCCACCATCTTCAAAGATTGTAATATTGCATCTCTCCAATCTTTCTTTTGCCCTCTCATCTCTGACAGTGGAGAAATGTCCTCAGCTCTTAAAGGCACGTGTGACTAGATAATCTCCCCACCTCAGGGCTTTTAACATCACATCTGCAAAGGTCTTCTTGCCATGCAAGGTAACATCCACAGGTTCCACAGACGAGAACCTGGGGATCTTCTGGGGTCCTTTTTCTGCCTACCACAGATGGCCTAACTAGAAATATTTTGACAAGCACAGCAATGGTCACCCTCCACTGGGGCAACCAGGAAGGTCACTGTAGAGAGAGCCTGGCAGGGTCTCACTCTCAGAGTGACTCACGGTTAGTTCTCTCATGGCAACCTCAGTGACAACAAATTCAACAACTAACACCTGCCAGTAGACTCCAGCTGTGAGCAAATTTTGTAGTACTGGGAGGAATAAAATTGGACAAATTGACTTGGCTGCTTTAACATGAAAAAAACTTAATATAAATTTAGGATAGTCCTGATTTTGGAGGGGAGTGGGATATATTTAAAGAAGTCCTCTATTTAAATCAGAGAATCCTAGATTGGAATGAGAAATCACCCTTACTGTCCAATGCTATAGTCCTCCACCACGTTTCTGACCAGAGAATGTTATCTAAGCATAGCAAGATGGTAACTCACTGCTCATTTGAATTTTGCACAACTGTAATTGTTTTAAATGTTCTTCCCACCACAATGCTGAAATAAACCCATCTGTCATGTTCACATATGGCTCTCTGTTCTCCCTTTTGGAACCATAGAAGAAAAAATCTAATTCAGCTCCTACTTGCTAACTGGTTTCTGATGGGGCACAGAGAGCCATTCCAGGCCATTGTGTGTGTGCCCAGTGGGGTCCAGCACTTTGCAACCCCATGGGCTGTAGCCGGCCAAGCTCCTCTGTCCATAGCGTTTTCCCATCAAGAATACCAGAGTGAGTTTCCATTTGCTACTCCAGGAGATCTTCCCAACCCAGGGATCATCCCAGTGTCTCCTATATTGGCAGGCGAATTTCTTACCACTGCATCACCTGGGAAGCCAACTGTATGGATCAGTTAAAGAAACTGTATTTTTTTCTGTTTACAATTTAGGTCAAGAAAACAACAAACAACAATAATCTAGCTTTACAAGGAATCACTTGGAGAAACAGTTAAAAGATGTATCATATAGATCCATTATATTGTTTAATTTCCTTGTTCAAATTTGTTATAAGGGGAAAAAAATTCTACAATGGATGTTCCAGTCAGTTTAAACTTGAAATTTATTTCCAAGACATTAAAAATCACCTCAGTCATTAATACTAAGTCTAGAAAAACAATCTTTCGTTTCTTTATGAAATGTCATTTGAAATTACTATTTCACTTTAAAATTATCTAAATAATATTACCCATGTTCTCTTTTAAGATGATTTTACACTATCAACAAGAAGAGAGTATTTGAAGGTTGAAATTTTTCAAGAAACAGAATAGATATGGTCAGTAATTTCCAGGCAGCTGTTAAACAGATGTTTCTGTATTCACATGAATTGTTTATGAAAAACAAATTAAGTAATGTGTTTTTTAGTGTATTTCTTTTCTTTTTTTTTTTTTGGTCATGCTTTTCTTGCTGTATTTCAAAAAGGATTTTAAATCAATTTTAGTAAATATGTAATAAAAGTTTTAAAAATTCACTCAAGTTTAAATGTTAAATTTGCTTTGCTGCTTAAATTATTTTTTGAATATTCTGTCTAGTTCTTAAAGCTTACTGGGGTTTATAAACAGTCAAGTAAACAAAATGAATCCATGAAAAGACCATTTATTAATGTTTCCAAAAAAATACTGAAAAACACAGGAAGTTAGGGGGAGAGATTTTCAAATGGGGGATAATCTTAATCATAGGCATGTCAACTTTTTGAAATGACAAAAAGCAACATGTTCTGAAAAGGAACATTTGATTGACAGATAAGAATCTGCACAAAAGCTTTGAGAGTTTGATCCTGGTGTCTTTTGTGAAGTGTTTGAATTGTAAAAACAATGAACAAACCATGTTGTTCTGAGGTATTTTGCAATTGAAGTGCTATTTGGTTCAAAATTTCCTTCTGTTTTTGTTAAATATAGTTGGCATTAAAATATCCTTTATGTGTGCTGGTCTATAGTTTAAAATTGGCCTTCAAAATGAATACAATACAAATGAAATTCATGTTTGCGATTAGGTCTCTGATTCTACCTGGATGAATCTATATTAATTGAAATATTTCTTATATTATATAGTTTAACTGAATGCTCTTCTTTCATCAATAATTTAGGCTAGTTTTTATAAATAATGTTAAAAATATAGAATTCAATTGCATCATAGTAGGTCTATTTTTTAACTTTTTTAACTTAAAAAGGCCCTTCTGTGAAAACATAACTGGAATCAGACCTCTTACACACTATTAGTAACCGACATAGTCCTATATCTCCACTTGACTATGTCAGCAGCCTCCTGAGTGGTCTCTCTGATTCCCCCTTACCTTACAATGCTTCTCCACACATCAGACAGTGATGCTTTTAAAATTGAGTTCATACCTCTCCTTTGCTTAAAACCTTTCAAAGACTTCATATCACCCTCACAGTCCTACTCACTATCTCACCATCTTAAAACCCCCACCAATTTCCCTTCCCTCACTCTGTTCTGGCTATGCTAGTCTTTCTATTCCCTGAACACACCCACCAAAATCATATTGTCCCCCAGTGGCCCTTTCTCATCTGTTTTCTCTCCCTCAGACTCCAGGCAGAGTTAGTATCTGCATGGTTCCCTCACTTACTTCAGATCTCTGCTTCAATTTTGCCCATCAAAAGTATCTTCCTGCCTCTCCCTGATCCATGATGTAGGTAGTCTGTTAGCTCTTTTGCCATACTGTTCTGAAATTAAACTTTATTCTAATATCGCCGTAGGTATTGACAGCAGCTTATTTTGTATAAAGGTAAATGACTACCACATAAACATGGACTATAAAGAAAGCTGAGCGCCGAAGAATTGATGCTTTTGAACTGTGGTGTTGGAGAAGACTCTTGAGAGTCCCTTGGACTGCAAGGTGATCCAACCAGTCCATCCTAAAGGAGATCAGTCCTGGGTGTTCATTGGAAGAACTGATGTTGAAGCTGAAACTCCAATACTTTGGCCACCTGATGTGAAGAGCTGACTCATTTGAAAAAAGACCCTGATGCTGGGAAAGATTGAGGGCAGGAGAAGGGGACGACAGACGATGAGATGGTTGGATGGCATCATCGACTCAATGGACAGGGGTTTGGGTAGACTTCAGGAGTTGGTGATGGACAGGGAAGCCTGGCGTGCTGTGGTTCACGGGGTCACAAAGAGTCGGACATGACTGAGTGACTTATCTGAACTGAAACATGGCAGATGGAGAGAAAAAGTTAATGACAATTGATAGGGAAAGTAAATTTTGTGGTTTTGCTCAATAAAAAAGTGTTCTTACTGACATCTAGAGGGGACTGATACAAGAGGTGATTAGTTTCCAGTTTCTGAAATGTATCCTCAAGATGCTAGAAAATCACCTGCTGGTGGTTATATTCACAGAATTTATTAGAGGTTGGTTAAATGACCCTTAAGATCTCTTACATATGTGAGTTAGAAGGATTTTATTAAAATTTTAAAGACCACTGTGCTTTCCTGTTTTATGGATCCTTGAGATATATTCATCCATATTCAGATTTGAGTAGACGATCCAGCTCAAGGTGCTCATGGTTTGCCATAAAGATGACTCTTCTTGTAAACAAGGCAGAAAAACACATTTCTCTTGAAGCATTCATTATGCATATGAACACCTGATTAGAAATATGGCAACGGGAAATAAATAATCTCTTGAAAGTTCATTACTGAGTGATGCTATCATGTTCTAAATAAGCACAGTGTAAATTTCAGACTGGCTCATTAATCATTAGAAGACAACTCTAATCAGTGGAGTGTGACTCTAACTTTACTTTAGGGCAATTGTACTTGATTGAAAATAGCAGCCAATTAAGAAAAAAATACAAATGATTGGCAAGAAGGAAAAAGAGAACTTTAAAATCTTAGACATAATGACTCCATTGATTGCAAAAAATTGAGTTGTTTAAAACTCTCAGATTGTCATAGCTGCTCCGAATTAATCCTGCACTAGGCAGATTAGAGAAGCAATTACTAAATATAGTAGAGACAGTTTTTAAATGATCCTTCTTCAGTTTAGAACCCCAATTATATCTGGGTGACAATGCTTTCACTTAATAGACTACATTTCCAGCCAACCGTCTTTATAGTTAGGTGACAAAATTCTGGGTAATGGGATGTAATTTATTTATTTTTTTTTTAATTTTATTTTATTTTTAAACTTTACATAATTGTATTAGTTTTGCCAAATATCAAAATGAATCCGCCACAGGTATACATGTGTTCCCCATCCTGAACCCTCCTCCCTCCTCCCTCCCCATACCATCCCTCTGGGTCGTCCCAGTGCTCTAGCCCCAAGCATCCAGTATCGTGCATCGAACCTGGACTGGCATCTCATTTCATACATGATATTTTACATGTTTCAATGCCATTCTCCCAAATCTTCCCACCCTCTCCCTCTCCCACAGAGTCTATAAGACTGTTCTATACATCAGTGTCTCTTTTGCTGTCTCGTACACAGGGTTATTGTTACCATCTTTCTAAATTCCATATATATGCGTTAGTATACTGTATTGGTGTTTTTCCTTCTGGCTTACTTCACTCTGTATAATAGGCTCCAGTTTCATCCACCTCATTAGAACTGATTCAAATGTATTCTTTTTAATGGCTGAGTAATACTCCATTGTGTATATGTACCATAGCTTTCTTATCCATTCATCTGCTGATGGACATCTAGCGTCGAGGGGAAATTTTGGAGAGGTTGTTTCCTCCTGAGTTGACTCAGCTGGGAGGAATGTTCTTTTGCCCCTCCCTTCCCCTTTCTCATTGCCTGAAAAATCAGACTTGATGGATAAAGTTCCAGAAGCCATCTCAAAGGTAACTTTGAAGGAGGCAAGCTAACTGCAAAACAGTCCTGGACAGCTATCTCTTTTATGTGAGAAGGAAACATAACTTCGATTTTACTTAAGCCTCTGCTTTGAGTTTTCAGATACATGTAGCCAAATCAAATTTGAAAATACTCTGCTTCATGATGTTATATTAATTTCAGTAAACTTTCTCCCTGGAGCACAATAAAGCAAAAAATGCACTGAATATAGTAGTCATGTGTCGTAATTTCTTGCCCAGCATCCATTCCTCTTCTGTAACCTAATCTCAGCTTTTGTAGATCTATCCCTCACCTCTGAAGTTTCTTTTGGTGAGACTACAAAATAAGATGTTCTCTTCTCTGAGCAAGAAGTACCCATTAACTAACCTTGAGTGATGGGATTCCATGTGTCCTAATATTGAACCTTGAGTGATAAAAAGATGAAGTCTTTGGAGCTGATTCATCTACCATCATCCTGAAGTAGAGGCCATGCAGATATTGATTACCTCTAGTAACTGTCCTTTCTAAGGCCTTGCTTACTTATCTTTTCCTTCAGTGCTATATATTTTCCTTTCAGTGTATATATATATATATATATATATATATATATATATATATATATTTTCATATTTACTTTCCTTTGGAGGGTTGTTGGGGAAGGGGTACAGGGAATAATGCTGTATTTTCTTTTGTTTTTGATTGAGTATACAGAAATGGTTTTTATATTCCAAGTTGCACCTAACACATGACCAAAATTGATCTAATGGTGAGTCATTCAAACATAACGTAACTGGATTGATTAAACCTGAAGCTCATGTCCACTGCAGTTGTCACATGGATTTAGACTGTTCTGATGCCAGCTGACTACTAGGACTTCTGAGAGTCTAGCATTGGTTCTAGGTCTGCATAGATCTTAGGTAATGATTGCTTGCTGCTGCTACTGCTGCTAAGTCACTTCAGTCGTGTCCGACTCTGTGCAACCCCATAGATGGCAGCCCACCAGGCTCCCCCATCCCTGGGGTTCTCCAGGCAAGAACACTGGAGTGGGTTGCCATTTCCTTCTCCAATGCATGAAAGCGAAAAGTGAAAGTGAAATCATTCAGTTGTGTCTGACTCTTTGCGACCCCATGGACTGCAGCCTACCAGGCTCCTCCATCCATGGGATTTTCCAGGCAAGAGTACTGGAGTGGAGTGCCGTTGCCTTCTCCGAATGATTGCCTAGAGCAACTGATTACAGTATAGATTTAGCTGTGTCAATTTAATGAGACTAGGTAGACTTTCTCTGCTTTCTGACTCTGGAATGTCCCCACAGCTAACCATACCACAGATGATGCCACTGCCTAACAGCATTATTTTGAGTACATAAATGCGTCTCCACTCCTAGAATATTGTTGTTCTTTAGTCACTAAGTCACGTCCGAAACTTTTTCAACCCCCATGGACTGCAGGCCACCAGGCTCCACTGTCCATACAATTCCCAGGCAAGAATACCAGAGTGGGTTGCCATTTCCTTCTCCAGGAGATCTTCCTGACCCAGGGATTGAACCCATGTCTCCTGCAATGGCAGGTGGATTATTTTTCACTGAGCCACCAGGGAAACCCACTCCTAGAATAGCAAATCAAAAACCATATCACATATGCTCATTTAGTAGACTTTTGAACGTATTTAGTACAGTCCCAACTTAGTGCCACACAGTGTGAATGACCAGTTCCAGATTACTGTTGCAGAGACTGGGCTAGAATATAAGTTGTCTGACTCTACTTCCTATGCTCTTTTCCTTACACATAATTGATGTACAGTATGAGCTTTAGCTTTGGAGTTGGTGACCTAGGCTAGAGACTACATTTTCTAATTTACTATCTGTATGACTCAGTATAATTATATAACCTCTAAGACTCAGTTTTCTCACTTTTCCTGTGCAAAATGGGAATGATTGAATTAATGTAGATATTGAGCTTAGAATACTATCTGGTACATGGAACTGATACAATGTTACAAATGTTGGATATAATTATTAAGATCAACACAATTATTTTAATAAGAAAATGTTACTATAGATCGTCCTTTCTGTTTATTTTCCAGAAACTGATGTATGAGTTAGCATCAGAATTTATAAAGAAAAACAAACTAAAAAACCAAACATGGTAGAAAGCTTTGGATTTACCTTTTTTAACTATAAAATATCAAGTGGATGAAAAATAAATCAATCTTTTTTTCACTTCTTTTAAGTTCTTGGAATATCAAGCTCTTACTTAATTTCAGAATATCTACAAAATATCATTCATTACTCTGGGACACTGTCTAAAACTGCACTCAGAGGAAATTTTGTAGTTTGAAATATGTGTGGAAATCAAGAGGAAAGAATATATACAAACTAACCTATAAGAAATTCAATAAACTTTAAAAAATGCCAAATTCAACAAAAGAAAAATGTAAGGAAATCATAAAAATACAGACAGAAATTGAATATAAAAATGAAAGAGACTTGAGGTGGTGACTAAATTGTATAACTATTTAACTAGAAAAGTTACAACTTTAGCCTAAACCAAAGAAAAGGATAAAAAGAATAAATATTAATATATAAAAATGAATGAAGATGAGGAAAGAATCACAGGTACAAAGAAAATCAAAATTATTAAAGTTTACTACTTGATCAAACTCTATGAAAATATGTATTAAAATATCAATGAAATGACTAATTTTCTAGGAAGATATGTGTTAGGAAGACTGACCTTTATAGTAGGAATTTTTTTTTAATCCAATAACTAGAGAAGACAATTGTCAAAGAATTACCTCTTTGAAAAAATTTGGCAAGTGGCGTGGGTTTTTGTAAGTTAAGTCATCTTCTTACAAGGACCTTCTGATTCTGAGTGATTTCTCTTCTCTTTATGGGGCAAGGCAGGGTAGGTGTGAGCACCATAAGACTGAAGACATCTGGCACTGGTCTTCTTGACTCAAACTCTTCCAAGTGATGAAATATAACCTGCATAGAGATAGCTTTCTTTCAAAGCTGTGCTCCAGTTTTTTAGAAATATGTCTTCAGGTTATTTTATGGGAGTAAAGCTCACTGTGCACCTCAGGGGTTCATTTGTCCAGTTTGTGATGTCTCATCCTCCTTATGTTTTGCAGAAATAGGGTTAAGTTTGTCATTCATGATGACATCTCCTATCCTAATCTCCACAATTCTTTTCCATTATGAGTTTATTCTTATTCTTACATCTTACTTTTTATTTTAAGCAAATTTTGCATGTGTGCATGCTCGGCTGCTTCAGTTGTGTCTGACTCTTTGCAACCCCTTGGACAGTAACCTACCAGGCTCCTCTGTCCATGGGATTCTCCAGGCAAGAAGACTGGGTTGCCACTCCTTCTCCAGTGGATCTTCCCAACCCAGGAATTGAACCCATTTCCTGCGTTACAGGCAGATTCCTTACTCACTGAGCCACCTAGGAAGCCAAAAACAAATTTTAACAAGGGGCAAATGCGTGTGCCTGGTCTCCTACATTTAACAAGAAAAATGTTATCTTTTTTCAGATGTTAGGATGTAGGTATTGAAACATGAGATAGCATATACTTTTTTAAAAAATTATTTATTTATTTTAATTGGAGTCTAATTACTTTACAATATTGTGGTGCATTTTGCCATACACTGACATGAATCAGCCACGGGTGTACATGTGTCCTCCCATCCCGAACCCCACTCCCACCTCCCAGTGGCTTTGAGTGCCCTGTTTCATGCATCGTACTTGGACTGGTCATCTGTTTCACATATGGTAATATACATCTTTCAATGCTATTCTCTCAAATCATCCCACCCTTTCCTTCTCCCACAGAGTCCAAAAGTCTGTTCTTTATATCTGTGTCTCTTTTGCTGTCTCTCATATAGGGTCATCATTACCAGCTTTATTTTAAAATAAATGATTTATTTTAAACATTTTACTGAGATTAGTAATACTTTACAATTATGTATAAATCTAGCAGTGCAATAGCTTTAAACTGTGACAAAACAGTCATCTATTCAACATCAATATAACTAGTATCAATATTATTTCAGCCTACTACGTGACATATTATTGATGATCAGATCAGATCAGTCGCTCAGTGTGTCCAACGCTTTGCGACCCCATGAATCGCAGCACGCCAGGCCTCCCTGTCCATCACCAACTCCTGGAGTTCACTGAGACTCACGTCCATCTAATCAGTGATGTCATCCAGCCATCTCATCCTCTGTCGTCCCCTTCTCCTCCTGCCTCCAATCCCTCCCAGCATCAGAGTCTTTTCCAATGAGTCAACTCTTCACATGAGGTGGCCAAAGTAGTGGAGTTTCAGCTTTAGCATCATTCCTTCCAAAGAAATCCCAGGGCTGATCTCCTTCAGAATGGACTGGTTGGATCTCCTTGCAGTCCAAGGCACTCTCAAGAGTCTTCTCCAACACCACAGTTCAAAAGCATCAATTCTTCGGCGCTCAGCCTTCTTCACAGTCCAACTCTCACATCCATACATGACCACAGGAAAAACCATAGCCTTGACTAGAGGACCTTTGTTGACAAAGTAATGTCTCTGCTTTTGAATATGCTATCTAGGTTGGTCATAACTTTCCTTCCAAGGAGTAAGCGTCTTTTAATTTCATGGCTGCAGTCACCATCTGCAGTGATTTTGGAGCCCAGAAAAATAAAGTCTGGCACTGTTTCCCCATCTATTTCCCATGAAGTGGTGGGACCGGATGCCACGATCTTCGTTTTCTGAATGTTGAGCTTTAAGCCAACTTTTTCACTCTCCACTTTCACTTTCACCAAGAGGCTTTTGAGTTCCTCTTCACTTTCTGCCATAAGGGTGGTGTCATCTGCATATCTGAGGTTATTGATATTTCTCCCGGCAATCTTGGTTCCAGCTTGTGTTTCTTCCAGTCCAGCGTTTCTCATGATGTACTCTGCATATAAGTTAAATAAACAGGGTGACGATATACAGCCTTGACGAACTCCTTTTCCTATTTGGAACCAGTCTGTTGTTCCATGTCCAGTTCTAACTGTTGCTTCCTGACCTGCATACAAATTTTTCAAGAGGCAGATCAGGTGGCCTGGTATTCCCATCTCTTTCAGAATTTTCCACAGAATGTGAAGTCAAGTGGGCATTAGAAAGCATCACTACAAACAAAGCTAGTGGAGGTGATGGAATTCCAGTTGAGCTATTCCAAATCCTGAAAGATGATGCTGTGAAAGTGCTGCACTCAATATGCCAGCAAATTTGGAAAACTCAGCAGTGGCCACAGGACTGGAAAAGGTCAGTTTTCATTCCAATCCCAAAGAAAGGCAATGCCAAAGAATGCTCAAACTACCGCACAATTGCACTCATCTCACACGCTAGTAAAGTAATGCTCAAAATTCTCCAAGCCAGGCTTCAGCAATATGTGAACTGTGAACTTCCTGATGTTCAAGCTGGTTTTAGAAAAGGCAGAGGAACCAGAGATCAAATTGCCAACATCTGCTGGATCATGGAAAAAGCAAGAGTTCCAGAAAAGCATCTATTTCTGCTTTATTGACTATGCCAAAGTCTTTGACTGTATGGATTACAATAAACTGTGGAAAATTATTGATGATAGTAAAGATTAAAAATATAAAAGACCACTTGACTAAAATATGCATATTCATGTAAATGTAATCTACTTTGATATCAGTGATCTGTCTTAAAAAATGGCTACACTAACTCAAAAATGCATCTTACTCAAAAGTACATTTCTTTTTCTAATTTTCCACTTTGCTATCTAGAAAAAAACTATCTTTCCCTTTCATCTGCACCACCAGATAAAAAGAATTGGGTGATAACGAATTTTGAAAAGTGGGCTTGGATTCTGCTTATCTTAAACCTAATATTCATAAACTATCCAGTAGGCAGTCCACCCTTTAAAAAATTCTAGCATTCTCACACTTCATAATACATCAAAGTACAATACTCATTTATAATGTTGGATGATTTGTCATATCTATAAAATCTCTTATGTCTATATGAGAGACAATCTACTTTGTTTTTAAATCAAATTCAGAAATATGGTATTTTCCATATAACATATGTGGTGGTTGGCGGTTTAGGCGACTCTTTTGTGACCCCATGGACTGCATCCCACCAGGCTCCCCTGTCCATGGGATTTCCCAGGCAAAAATACTGGAGTGGGTTAACATGCCCTCCTCCAGGGGATCTTCCCAACCCAGGGATTGAACTCAGGTCTCCCACACTGCAAGTAGATTCTTTCCCAACTGAGCCACCGGGGAAGCCCCGCCATATAATATATGGTACCCCCCAAATTGAAGTGTTATAGAATAACAGCTAATAGAAAATAAACTTAAAGTTTTCTTTCCAGTAAGTTAATTTGAAAGGCATCATTTACTTTATGAAACATAGTAGTACTTTAAAATAAGTATTCTAAACTCTTTCATAAATTGATTATAGTCACACGCAATGTGATTATATAAGTGTAAAATTCCTACATGTTAAATCTCAATGACTATTACACATAAATTCAGGTGAGCAAGTGTTAAAAGATTTGGTTCATCAAATTCATATTAATTAGATTGCTATAAAGGGGTTGTGTATTTCATAAATAAAAGGTGGTATTGACCTTCTGATAACAGGACATCAAGCAATTCCTTTCTCAATTAAATGTAAAATGTGATTTAAATGTAAAACTCTCAATTGTACTGTCACAGGTATTTCTTTTTTTTAATATTCACTTATTTATTTGGCTGTGCCAAGTCTTAGCTGTGGCACTTGTGATCTTTGGTTGCAGTATGTGGGATCTCGTTCCTGAGCAGGGTTCAAACCCAGGCCCTCTGCACTGGGAGCATGGAGTCTTAGCCACTGGACCACCAGGGAAGTCCTTGTCACAGGTATTTCTTTTGTAATGTAATAATACTTTAACGCATTTAATTACAAATAATCCAATTAATTCAGTAGGAAAAATAGAAAAGCACATTATTTGATATTCTCTGATCTTTGCTTTTCTATATCATCTCTCGTATTATCACCTTGAAAAGATGTTTGTCCTTGAATCACTTACTTCTGCTTTCCTGTGCTCTAGGCTTACCAAGTCTGAATCCGATTATCTATGCCAACTCTAAATATAGCATTTCATCATCCCATGACTTTGATGGCAATAAGGAGTAGAGGAGACTGTTTTATTCACTGCTCTGTGGCATATGGTCTTAATCCAAAAAATATTTAGTAAGTAATTGAATGGAAAGATAGTGGATGCAGGGAGCACACTAGATTTCTTAGTAAGATAACATTACTTTTCCACACAGATGACATACAATAAAAATAACAAAACTATTATTGATAGCTTGTGAGGAGTCCATTTGTGACAGAATTTTTTCTACATTTTATTCACCTTTTAATTTTCCATTTCTTGCTAACACTTGACATTTTACTTGACATATTTCTTATTTTGTTGACTTTGCCACTCAGCAGAGCAAATACAGCACAGCATCCATCTTTTGAATTGTGCACAAAGTAAAAATACTCTGATCCAAAACAGACAATGGTAATTTTTTCTTTTATTTAGGAACAATGCAACTTGATATAAAACTCTTGAGGAGGAATTGGAAATTAGAATTGAGTGATAGCAGAGATACTAAGAAAGGGGGGTGGGGAATGACAGCAAACTAAGGAAATAAATGACACTCTGGTTAGAAAATTAGAGAACATTGCCAAACTCACCCTGAGAGTAATGTGCCTACTGACCATTTCAGCACTGAAATTGAAAACAGAATGTAGAAAGCCCAGAGACAACTGATAAAATGTTTCATTCAACTCCTGAGAACATCTGGGAAGACAATGGCTTCTCTAATGGGAACATGAAAACAGGAGGAACTCTTAGCTGAAACAATCACTAAGCTCATAAATTAGTAGAAGTCTTATTTACTTATTTTACCATAGAGATAAAAAGAACTTTATTGAATGAAGTTATTGTATATCTCATTCAGTTTCTTTTTTTTTTTTTAAATCTCTTTATTTCCATTCTGCCCCTTTGGCTGAACTTTATTAATACAATATCTGCCCTTCTCTTGTATCCCCCTCTTCTGTGGAAGGCATCACTATCCAGTCACCCAAGCCAAATCTCCTTTGTCATCTCCCGACCAATAGTCATCAATGTTAACAAGACATCTTCCTAAATTTCTGGGATTGATTTCTTCCCCATTAGAGTTCCTTTTGGCAAGTCCATTTCTTCTTCATAAGTCTGACATGTGAGCTCTTAATTGCTCTGCCGCAGTTTTCTCTTCTTCAGTCAGTGGTAACAACTCCAGGTCTGTTTCCTTCTGCAGTTCTTGTATCAAGGTCATAGTCTTATTGAAAGTAGCACAAATGCGGCTCTTAGTCTCTTTCTGCTCCACAGCAGTTGGTTTAAAGCGAACATGCAAAGTTTGATATCGAGACTTTATTGCTGACAATTCCTTTAAAAGTGTAACTGGATTTTTCTTGCCTGCTGAATCAGGATAATTAGTCTTGATTTCATATTCCAGCCTGTACTGAATGTAGTCCAGATCAGAGTCAGCTTTCTGGAACATCAGTTCCAGCTTATCGACCTCCGCCTCCATGTTGAATAGTTCATCATTCAGTTTCTTAAGTTTTAGAAGAGAAAGAATGATCTGCAGTAGTCAAGCTACTTGCCCAAGTGAAGTGGAACTAGAACCCTTGTCTGCTGACGTCTAGTGAGATGGCCTTTCCACGTATTATTGGATGTAGAGTCCTTTGAAAAGGATTATTTAGGCTCCCAGCTTCAGTGCCCGTTTGAACTGAATAATACTGGAAACATAGCAAAACGAAATCTGTGGAAGCTAGCTGAGAGAAAACAATAGCTTCCTATATTTCTATTACAAAACAAGGAGGGTCTAAAACCAAGTATCTATGTTCACCTCAGAAAGATAGGAAACGGAGAGCAAATTAAACCAAAATTGAATGGAAAGAAGGAAGGAAGGAAGGTGGAAATAGCTGCTTTAGGTCTCACATCTGGTTCGTGTAGGAGTTTCCATGTGTTGATCTGCCAATTATTTTTCCCTTGAGGTTTTCTCATGATGTCCTGGTTTTTTGCATGTTGAATATTTCTGGATTGTATCCTGGACATTTTTAATATCATGTTACAAGACAATCCTGTAACAGTCCACTGGAGGATATTGATTTGTTGTGGTGGTTGATTCACAAGGCAATTTTCCTATTATGCTGAAACTTGAAGTTCTGTCTTATCTTCCATGGATAGCGTTCCAATGTCAGCTGAGTTGTCAAAGCCTCTGCCATGTTGCTTCTGGTCTATCCCACATCCGGACAGCTCAGGGCCAAGCAGACAACTAGTATCAGTTCGTACATATAACTGGGAGGCGCTCATCTTCAGTTTTCTCCACGCAGCAGTTTTCTGCATTGTCTCTGATTCCCAGGGCTCCCTTTTCCTATTTCTCTGGCTTGGAAATTGATTTGTTTTGCTTTTTAGGAGCTTCAGTTAACTGCATTGATGCAGTTTTGCACAATGGGGGCTGCCCCTAGAGCAGACAGGGGTCCCTTTCTTTTCCTGTTCCTCTGGCTAGCAAGACAGGCTTTCTCTATAAAATTCACTGCCTATACCTAGTGCAGAGTTCCACACTGAAGCTGCCCTTGATCAAAGCATAAAGATAAAAAGGAGGTAAGGTAAATAACCAAGAAATTGATGCTGCTAAGGTCAGATTTTGAAAGTTTGATCTTCCTTCTTCAATCTGCTTGTGAGTATTAATTTTAGGAGTTTTCAAGTAGTTTTTGGTTTTGGGGGTGGGGGGGTTTAGGAATTTTGTCCAGACTGTTTGCTTGTAATCCACAAGAAAGGTAAGCTATAGTATGCCTACTTCATTCTGATGACCACCAGAACTCTTTGGGTGATTTTGTTCATTATCTGTCCCATTTCCCAAATTTTCTATGATAATTAAAACATTACTTATATATTTAGGAGTGGCTTTACACAAGAAAAATAGCCTATGTTTTAAATATTCTCAAAATGGTTAGGAAAAATGGTTTTATAGAATTTCAGCCCAGCATAAATTTGGATGCAAGGTTGTAACACTGTACAAGAGGTGGTAATTAAAACCATCCCCAAGAAGAAGAAATGTAAAAAGACAAAATGGTGGTCTGAGGCGCCCTTACAAATCGCTGAGAAGAGAAGCAAAAGCAAAGGAAAAAAGGAAAGATATATCCATCTGAATGCAGAGTTCCAAAGAATAGCCAGGAGAGATAAGAAAGGCTTCCTCAGTGATCTATGCAAAGAAATAGAGGAAAACAGCAGAATGGGAAAGACTAGAGATCTCTTCAAGAAAATTAGAGATACCAAGGGAACATTTCATGCAACGATGGGCACAATAAAGGACATGGAAGTGGTATGGATCTAACAGAAGCAGAAGATATTTAGAAAAGGTGTCCAGAATGCACAGAAGAACTATACAAAAAAGACCCTCATGACCCAGATAACCACGATGGTGTGATCACTCACCTAGAGCCTGACATCCTGGAATGCGAAGTCAAGTGGGCCTTAGGAAGCATCACTATGAACAAAGTTAGTGGGGATGATGGAATTCAAGCTGAGCTATTCCAAATCCTAAAAGATGATGCTGTTAAAGTGCTGCACTCAACATGCTAGCAAATTTGGAAAACTCAGCAGTGGCCACAAAACTGGAAAAGGTCAGTTTTCATTCCAATCCCAAAGAAAGGCAATGCCAAAGAATGCTCAAATCACCACACAATCGCACTCATCTCACACGCTAGCAAAGTAATGCTCAAAATTCTCCAAGCCAGGCTTCAACAGTATGTGAACTGAGAAATTTCAGATGTTCAAGCTGGATTTAGAAAAAGCAGAGGAACCAGAAATCAAATTTACAACATCCATCAGACCATATAAAAAGCATTCCAGAAAAGCATCTGCTTCATTGACTACACGAAAGACTTTGACTGTATTTATCACAACAAACTGGAAAATTCTTAAATGGATGGGAATACCAAACCACCTTACCTGCCTCCTGAGAAACCTGTATGCAGATCAAGAAGCAACAGTTAGAATCGAACACGGTAAATGGACTGGTTCAAAATTGGGAAAGGAGTATGCCAAGACCATTTATTGTCACCTTGCTCATTTACCTTATATGCAAAATACATCATGCAAAATGCCAGACTGGATTAAACGCAAGCTGAAATCAAGATTGCAGGGAGAAATATTAATAACCTCAGATATACAGATGACACCACCCTCATGGCAGAAAGCAAAGAGGAACTAAAGAGCCTCTTGATGAAAGTGAAAGAGGAGAGTGAAAAAGTTGGCTTAACATGCAACATTAAAAAAAAACTAAGATCATGGCATCCGGTCCCATCAATTCATGACAAATAGATGGGAAACAATGAAAACAATGACAGACTTTATTATCTTGAGCTTCAAAATCACTGCAGATGGTGACTGCAGCCATGAAATTTAAAGACACTTGCTCCTTGGAAGAAAAGCTATGACCAACCTAGATAGCATATTAAAAAGCAAAGACATTACCAATAAAGACATTTACCAAAAAAGGTCTGTATAGTCAAAGCTATGGTTTTTCCACTAATCATGTATGGGTGTGAGAATTAGACCATAAAAAAAGCTGAGTGCTGAAGAATTGATGCTTTTGAACTGTGGTGTTGGAGAAGACTCTTGAGGATCCATTGGACTGCAAGGAGATCCAACCAGTCAATCCCAAAGGAAATCAGTCCTGAATATTCATTGGAAGGACTGATGCTGAAGCTGAAGCTCCAAATAATTTGACCACCTGATGTGAAGAACTGACTCCTTGGAAAAGACCCTGATGCTGGGAAAGACTGAAGGCAGGAGGACAAGGGGATGACAGAGGACGAAATGGCTGATGGCATCACTGACTCACAGACATGAATTTAGCAAGCTCCAGGAGTTGGTGATGGACAGGGAAAATTGCCGTGCTGCAGTCCATGGTGTCACAAAGAGGTGGACACGACTGATCAACTGAACTGAACTGATAACTAAAAGCAGTGGTATCCAGTCACATTTGTTTTTGTTGTTTATATGTATTCTGCTCTTTATTAGAATATATACTTGTTGCCAGAAACTGTTTCTTAGCTGTCTTTGCTTCTGTCCACCATGATTAGCACTGCATGTAACCCAAAGTAAATGCTAAATTGCACCGGATTTTATTCTTTTCAGTGTAGTACAATTTTGTCATCCTTTGTCACCCCTTCTCCTCCTGCCTTCAATCTTTCCCAGCATCATGGTCTTTTCAAATGAGTCTGTTCTTCGCATCAGGTGGCCAAAGTATTGGAGCTTCAGCTTCAGCATCAGTCCTTCCAATGAGTATGCAGGATTGATTTCCTTTAGGATTGACTGGTTGGATCTCCATGTAGTCCAAGGGACTCTCAAGAGTCTTCTCCATCACCACAGTTCAAAGCATCAATTCTTCAGTGTTCAGCTTTCTTTATGGTCTAATTCTCACATCCATACATGACTAGTGGAAAAACCATAGTCTTGACATTTGTCAGCAAAATAATGTCTCTGTTTTTTAATATGCTGTCTAGGTTGGTCATAGCTTTTCTTCCAAGGAGCAAGCGTCTTTCAATTTCATGGCTGCGGTCACCATCCACAGTGATTTTGGAGCCCAAGAAAATAAAATCTGTCACTGTTTCCATTATTTCTCCATCTATCTGCCATGAAGTGATGGGACTGGATACTATGATCTTCAGTTTTTGAATGTTGCATTTTAAGCCGACTTTTTCACTCTTCTCTTTTACTTTCATCAAGAAGCTCCTCAGTACCTCTTCACTTTCTGCCATGAGGATGGTGTCATCTGCATATCTGAGGTCATTCATATTTCTCTCTGCAGTCTTGATTCCAGCTTGAGTTTCATCCAACCCAGCATTTCACGTGACGTACTCTGCATATAAGTTAAATAACCAGGGTGACAATATACAGCTTGACATACTCCTTTCCCAATTTGGAACCAGTCAGTTTTTCATGTCTGGTTATAACTGTTGCTTTCTGACCTGCATACAGGTTTCTCAAGAGGCAGGTAAGATGGTCTGGTATTCCCAACCCTTTAAGAATTTTCTACAGTTTGTTGTGATATACAGAAAGTCTTTCATGTAGTCAATGAAGCAGAAGTAGATGTTTTTCTGGAATATTCTTGCTTTTTCTCTGATCCAGCAGATGTTGGGAATCTGATCTCTGGTTCCTCTGGCTTTTCTAAATCTAACTTGAACATATGGAAGTTCATGGTTCATATACTTTTGAAGCTTGGCTTGGAGAATTTTGAGAATTACTTTGCTAGCTTGTGAGATGAGTGCGATTGTGTGGTAATTTAAGCATTCTTTGGCATTGTCTTTCTTTAGGATTGGAATGAAAACTGACCTTTTCCAGTTTTGTGGCCACTGCTGAGTTTTCCAAATTTGCTAGCATGTTTAGTGCAGCACTTTAACAGCATCATCTTTTAGGATTTGGAATAGCTCAGCTTGAATTCCATCATCCCCACTAACTTTGTTCATAGTGATGCTTCCTAAGGCCCACTTGACTTCGCATTCCAGGATGTCAGGCTCTAGGTGAGTGATCACACCATCATGGTCATCTGGGTCATGAGGGTCTTTTTTGTATAGTTCTGTGTATTCTGGACACCTTTTCTAAATATCTTCTGCTTCTGTTAGGTCCATACCGCTTCCATGTCCTTTATTGTGCCCATCTTTGCCTGAAATGTTCCCTTGGTATTTCTAATTTTCTTGAAGAGATCTCTAGTCTTTCCCATTCTGCTGTTTTCCTCTATTTCTTTGCATAGATCATTGAGGAAGGCTTTCTTATCTCTCCTAGCTATTCTTTGGAACTCTATTCAGATGGGTATAGCTTTTCTTTTCTCCTTTGCCTTTAGCTTCTCTTCTTTCCTCAGCTCTTTGTAAGGACTCCTCAGACCACCATTTTGCCTTTTTTGCATTTCTTTTTCTTGGGGATGGACTTGATCACTGCCTCCTGTACGATGTTCAAACCTCTAATTCTTTTAGATGTTGTTATTATATACTCAGAGCATCCCCTCTTACTAGAAAGGGACTCTGGTGAAACAGAGCCCTTTCTGGTTAAAATTTTTGCCTGTGTACTTTTTCTACATTCTTCCATTTTCACTTTTACTATTTTTAAAGCCTTTTATTTTATACTGGAATATAGCTGATTAACAATGTTGTGATAGTTTCAGGTGGACAGAAAAGGCGTTCAGCCATATCTATACATGTATTTATTCTCCCGAAGATTTCCCTCCCATCCAGGCTACCACATAACATTGAGCAGAGTTATCCATTTTAAATATAGTAATGTGTACGTATCAAATTAACTCAAAGTCCTGTAGTGAGTTAGAGAGGAACAACATTGAAAGCAAAAGGCTCCAAATATTTAGTAATAACTGTTCTTGCTTGGAGAATCCCAGGGACGGGGGAGCCTGGTGGGCTGCCGTCTATGGGTTCGCACAGAGTTGGACACGACTGAAGCAACTTAGCAGCTTAGCAGCAGCAGTAGCTTTAAAAGGGCTTCCCTGTAGCTTTAAAAAGAAAAAAAAAATATGATTCTATCAATGAGATGTCAAATGTTTAAAGAAACATTTTTGGGGGCAAGAATATAGCAGTACTCATATTGCTACTGTCTCTCCTGAAGAATCTTCCCCAAAACAAGTGATTATGTCTAGACTTTGAGAAAAAAAACTGCCAGTGTCCATAGACATATAAAATTAAAGATATCCCTCATTTAGGGTAAATTTTGGCATATCGAATGGGTGAAACAATGATACCTATGTATGATTCATCCTACATCAAATATTTGACTCATTTTGAGAAAGCATTTATTTGATTAAAAATAAACAATGAGGATATGGCAACTTACTCCTCTATTGTTGCCTGGAGAATCCCATAGACAGAGGAGCATGGCAGGCTACAATCCATAGGGTCTCAAAGAGTCAGACATGATTGAAACGATTTAGCACACACACAGACACACACACAATTATAAAATAATAAGCAAAAATATCCAAAAAGATTAAATTTGTTATTTGGTTCTTGTTTTATCGTGCCTTTATTCATATTAAAAAAACAGTAATGAATAAATAGTGTTCTGAACTCAGAAAATTGAATTAGTGGGACTTCACTGGTGATCCAGGGGCTAAGACTCAGCACACCCAATGCAGGGGACCCAGGTACAAGCCCTGGTCAGGAAACTAGATCCCACATGCAGAAACTGAAAAAAAAAAAAAAGATTCTGCATGTTACAATGAAGATCGAAATCCCTCAAGCCACAACTAAGACCTGACATAGCCAAATAAAATAAATAAGTATTTTTTAAAAAAGAAAAGAAACTTGAATTAGTCGTAAGAGTTGCCAATGCAATGTAGGACAGTACAGTTACCGTCCTACCACTATCACTCATACTGTGTTAATGAAATCGGTTTTTTCAGTATTATACAGTCAATATTGAAATTATAAGTTTTAAACAGAATAATAATCCCAAATTCCATCACCCTAACCCAACTATGAACATTTTGAATTTTCTTACAACCATTATTTTCCTGGGCATCTATGTCTCATTTGGCTTTAATTAGTCAACACACAAAACTTATATCACACTTTCTTTTCTTTTCTGAACCTTATCACAATGCCATATTGTCTCTATAACCTTAATTTTAATTGGAACCTAATATGCCAAGAAGCAAGAGTACCATGGCTATTACAAACAATGCTTTTGTTGGGTAATTTATTCCCAGGCTTTCTTTGTTGGATAATTAAACAATACTATAATAAAAATTTGTATCTGTGTTGATCTTCTATTTTTTTCATACTTTCCTTAGTGGGAATTCCCAGAAGTAGAATTGATAATTAAAAATTAACATTATTTTTTGTATTTTTTGAAAAATATTATTATTCCAAAATATTCCCCTTATAAAAAATATATAAAGTTACTTTCTTTATTTTTACTTTTAAAAATCACTGAGTAGTTTTTTGATTTAGTACATAATAAATGGAATCCAGAGTCATTGCATTGTACATTTATTTGATTATTAACTAGGTTTAAATGTTTTTAATTCTTTTTTTATTCTTCTTATTATCTTTTGAAATTTTATTTTTATGTTCTTTGTCTTTAGGGATGAGGTCTTTATAGATTTCTCTGATGCCAAGCAACAAAGAAATATTTGTAATCATTTTTAATGATCTGTTGATCTACCCTTGTAATCTTCTGTTCAGCAATCCTGCTTTTTGCTCATGCTGCTACTACTACTAAGTCACTTCAGTCGTGTCCGACTCTGTGCAACCCCATGGACTGCAGCCCACCAGGCTTCTCTGTCCATGGGATTCTCCAGGCAAGAACGCTGGAGTGGGGTGCCATTTCCTTCTCCAATGCATGAAAGTGGAAAGTGAAAGTGAAGTTGCTCAGTCATGTCCGACTCTTAGCAACCCCATGGACTGCAGCCTACCAGGCTCCTCCATCCATGGGATTTTCCGGGCAACAGTACTGGAGAGGGGTGCCATTGCCTTCTCCCGCTTTTTGCTCATAGAAATCAGCTTATGTCTAGATGCTGAATGTAAATTGAGCATATAGTAGAGACTAGGCACTTTACATTCATTATCTCATTGTTGTGGTTTTTTGTTGTTTGTCTTCATGTGGGTTGTTAGTTCCTCAATCGGGAATCAAATCCATGCTTGCTACATTGAGACTGCTGAGTCTTAGCCACCGGACTGTCAAGGAAGTCCCTTCACTATCTCATTTAATTCTTTTTGTCAGTCCTGTGAAACAGGTACCGTCATCATTACCAGTTCAGAGGTGATGAAAGAGATGTTCTGAGAGGGTAAATGATAAAGATTGGACAACTGGTTAATGTCCAAGCCCAAACTAGACCCCATACCCCACATACTTTAACCACTCCAAGCTACCAATTAAAAGAAGTGTCTATAAAAGCAACTTGTCATACAGGAGCTGTCAGAGAATGACCTGCTCCATACTGTCATATTTCTGACCTTGAGCTTTAGCCTTGTGACCAAAAACACTCCCGAAATGGTATGAAGTTTAGCTCTCAACATTGAAGAGCTGGAATTAGAGCTTCTGTTATTTTTATCCAGCCTCTCCACGGACTTAGCAGTAAAGAATTTGCCTGTAATATAGGAAACACAGGAGACACAGGTTCAATCCTTGGATTAGGAAGATCCCCTGAAAGAGAAAACAGTAACCCCTCCAGTATTCTTGCCTAGAAAATCCTATGGACAGAGGAACCTGGCAGGCTACGGTCCATAGGGTTGCAAGAGTCAGACATGACTGAATGACTAAGCACACACACATCTCTATCCATGTGAAACGACAAAGGGGACCATGATGACATGAGAGCTGGGCCTTCCATTAATCTTCAGGCACCCATTAATCCCCTGAGTGACCACAGGAAGTTACTTAAGCTCCCAGTCACGACGTCCTCATTTTTAGAAACTCTGTTCATAAAGCTTTCCTTGGATTCAGTGGGATCGTATACATAATGGACCAGACAGAATGCTCGGTACATAATAGATGCTCAATAGATTTTGTTGTGTTTGGTTTCCAGGACTTGATTTGGATGTGCAGTTGTACATCAAATGCCTCCGAATGATTTGCTCAGGCTCTGTCACTCCTGAGAGTTACTAAACTACTTAATTATTGCCAAGACTTTAATTGGAAGAAAATAATCCCTTTTAGAACTTCTAATAAGTACCTATACTTTGGAAACTTTCCAGTGTAGACTAAATTACTCTCAGTCCATCTCAGGACAATCCCATGTCCTCCAAAATCTCTGTACCTTGACTATATTCACTGTGTAAATTCCTGAAACAGTCTTAAATAATTGGTGGAAGAAAAGAAAAAAGAACCTCATACCATTAGCAAGATTGGATTTAGACTCCCACAAGCCTAGTTACCTCCCTGAAAAGTACTCTTCCGTGCTTTTTGGCTCCATCCTCTTCACATAATTAGCTACAGCCTTGATTTTTGTTTCTTCTCATTACCTGAATGTTACACCTTCAAAATAGATGTGGATGGTGGATTATTACCTTTTCATCCAATACTAATATAGGCACAATTATATGATATCAACACTTCCTCTTCAGAAGCAATTTGTATTCTAAAGTCCTTGATAACTGTACCTGATTTCATTATTTTGTTTAAGGAGATGCCCATTGAAACACATTTCTATTCTACTGTCCTGTTTGTTCAGAGTCTTTAGCTTGCTGCAGGTGAATTTTAAGCCATTAGGTCTTTCTCACATAATCACAATCTTTTTCAGTATAACTGAAGTTACTGCATTTGTTACCTTCAAGTACAGTATAATTTTCAAAATGCACTTAGGAACTAGAATGAACTTAAATTTCCTTTATTCACTAAGAGATGACAGAAAGAATATTGATGGTTTGTAGAGATTAAGTGGGTTAACTAGATATAATTAAGGCTGAGTGTTTTGAATGACACAATGATTTTATCATTTTAAAATGCTTTGTGTTGCCTCCTATACTCTAAGTATTGTCTGTTTGGGCTTTAAAAAAAATCCAATGCTCACCTGATTAACATGGCAGTGCTAATTTTTATTCAGGCTACTTGGTATTTCTGTTTCTACTGTGATGGATAAATCGTTTAGAGGACATAACACTTAATAACCTTTAACAAGACCTCAAACTGTAATCTGTCAGAATTATTCCCTGAATACAGTTCTTCCTTCTGCTTCTGCTGAACCTTTATACAGCTATGAAATATTAATAACTCCTAAGAGAGTTGGCTAGATTTTATTGTATGTTGGAAGGAATCTTTCTTTTCCTCTGAGAGCACAAGATTTAAATTGGATAGTCTATCCAAGGATCTCAACCTCCAAGACTTCTTTAGAAGTAGAATGATCCAGAAAAACCACTGTGTATAGACTCAAATTTTCATCGTTTCTAGAGAAATTACATTGATACTGATGACATAAAAGTGATGTGAATGCACCTTTCTGGCCTGTCCTGTGTAGAATAGGTGACTCACCTACATGTCCTCATCACCTCATGAAACCCACGTGTCTCTAAACCCACATATGTCATAGTCCAGCTGATTAGAATACTTGGCCCATAAGCTCTATCTACCTTGCACCAGAGTTAACAGAGTTAACCGTTAGGATTTCCATCTGTAATACTTCTGAACTCAGGTTTTGTATACAGACTTCATCAACACTTGATTTTATCTCATCTGTCTTTTTTGGTTCTTGATTCAGTTCTGACTGGAGACCCATAAGTGCAAGAACTTATGTTAGTCCTGACGCAGCCCTCTAAGACTCTACTTTATACTCTGTAGCCATGGGTAGGGCTTTAAAATCCCACTGAAATGTAAAAACAAGCAGAAAACCTCATGTCCTAGGTGCTACTTTAACAGTAATTATCTCTCTTCTCAGAAATGTTTTAATTTCCAGAATGATGTGTAGCTGCTTAGCTATTCTGTTCATTCAATGTGTATCTTAAACATGGACATGGGACAGGTATCTAGATTATTCGGATCTAGATCTCTTCCTGATAGTAGATTTACAAGAAAATTTCCTCTTTATAAATTCAATCCAAATCTATGTATACTCTAAATGTATGTCTATATTTGGTTTTGGTCACTTCATATAGGGAAAGGGACTACACCTAAAATTTGGTTTGTATATTAAGACTGATGATGCCATACAAGCACCGAAAAAGCGGAAGGGACTTGTTAAATAATGAGGCTCTAAGAAGAGAGCAAGATGCCTCCCAAGCAGGTCCAAAAGTGACTTGGGAGAAAAGGGGTGACTAGGAGGTGGGGCTGCTGTAGGAATTCCTGTGTGTGGCTTGAACTTCCCACAGGAGCCACAAGAGGGAGCAGCAGGCTTTCTTGTCATTTGACCCAAACGTGAGGCCAAAGGGGAAAGAGGGGAGAGGCTTAAAAGCCATCACTGGACAAACATCAATAACACTGAAACATGTACGTTACCATATGTAAAATAGATGACCAGTACTAGTTTGATGCATGAAGAAGGGCACCCAAAGCCGGTGCTCTGGGACAACGCAGAGGGATAAGGTGGGGAGGGATGTGAGAGGGGCGTTCAGAATGGTGGGGGAGGCGGGGGGACACGTATACCTGTGGCTGATTCATGTTGATGTATGACAAAAACCATCACAATATTTTAAAGTAATTATCCTCAAATTAAAATAAATTAATTAAAAAAATAGTAAACTGGGGCTTTTCCCCCCTAAAACCAAAAAAATAAAAATAAAGGCGGGGCTCAGGCTCTTACTATAATATTACATGTGCATAAACGCATAGCACAGATTTGAATACACTTACCTCCCTGCAGCTTCCATCATATCTTCCCTTAACATTTCTGTGCTTAGGTTCCTGTGACCACACCTGGCTCATAATTCCTGCTCCTTTGTGATTCTGGCTTGCATCTTATCTCCCAAGGTTATTTGTGTCTTTTCCCTTGAGTGTCATCAAGATAAAAAATTCAGTTCTTGGACTTCCCTGGTGGCTCAGATGGTAAAGCATCTGGCTACAGTGAGGGAGACTTGGGTTCAATCCCTGGGTCGGGAAGATCCCCTGGAGAAGGAAACGGCAACCCACTCCAGTATTCTTGCCTGGAAAATCCCATGGATGGAAGAGCCTGGTAGGCTACAGTCCATGGGGTCGCAAAGAGTCGGACACGACTGAACGACTTTCTTTCTTCTTTCTTCTACCCTACTGAAACAACAGCTAAAACAAAAATGTCCCACTTCCACAAGACACTTGCCTTTGTGTCATTTTAAAACATTTATTTTACAAGTTTGAAATCTCAAGAAAAGAGAGCAAGCATGGATGACTATCCTCATTGACTGGAATTTGCCTCACCTCTAAACAGGCCGAGGTGCCTATGTAAGTTTTTTCTCTATAACAAAAGAAAGCTGTCCCCATTTGATTATATGAAATTATAAATCTCAATAATCTAGTAAACACACACACATCCCAACACACACAGACAAGTACTGACACATGGTATGCTGATGTTGTTTCCTTGATGCTAAATAAGGAAATTTTGCATAAACTTGCCTTAGACTTGGAAGACTCAGAAATTCTGATAGTCCCTTTTGGAAAATGAAGCTGAAAATTGAAAAAGAAAAAAGATCTCTCTAAATTAAATTTTATCATTTGTATAAAATTCATGAGTGGAGTTCTAACAGAAAGTATTCAAATTCTCTTTTCTCTAAACTTCTTTTCTTAGAAACAAACCAGAACCATTTCTGTTTATTCCTATGATATATATTCACATCTCACTTGCCCTAATGAAATTCGGAACTGAGAGGTAAATGACTTTAACAATAGTGTCAACTTTGCATCATGAGTTGAATTAATTTGTAAACATTAAGCTTCTGATCCTCACTTATAAGGGCATCACTGCTGAGCATTTACCACAAGTGACACATCTGGAGGCTTCAGACCATTCCCTTAATCTAACTCCCAACAAGATTCCTACTGAAGAGGACCAGCTGATCAGTGTAATTGTTTGAGCTTTGTCTTAGTTGTATGTGTGTGCTAGTTGCTTAGTCGTGTCTGAGTTAGGATATAAGTAATTTGGATGATTCAAATATAAATTTCAAGGTTAATTTTTCCCCAATTCTAGGATATATGATTTTAGAAACAGCAAATAAATATTTTCCATCATGAAAGAGTTTCTTAGAACTGCCCAATATTAGAAAATATTCAAGATTAAAATGAGCTGGCCTCACCCAAATTCGCCAAGATATTAGGAGATGATTGTATATGAAAAAAGTTGTACACTTTGGTTTCACATATAAAATCGAAAATATCATCTTGAACTTAAAATCTTATGCCAGTGATCAATGCTGATTTTGTTTTCTTTTTTATTAATTAGTCTTTATAAGTAATTTTTTAACTGATACAATTTAAATGACTCTACTCAATGCTCTGTGTTGACCTAAATGGGAAGGAAATCCAAACGTGAGGGGATGTATATATATAAATATATATGTATATATAATGTATGACTGATTCACTTGGCTATACAGCAGAAACTCACAGAACATTGTACAGCAACTATATACCAATGAAAATGTTTTGAATTAAAATAAATTTAATGAGAAGTAGCTCCTTGCAAAATGTGCTAAAGAATCCCAATGAATTGATGAATCTTTATAATTAAGCATTTTACTTGTTCTTTCCTTGACTGAAAAAGGTGAATTTGATATTAAAACAGATTTTTACTTCCTGATTTATCAAGATTGCCAGGAGAAATATCAATAACCTCAGATATGCAGATGACACCACCCTTATGGCAGAAAGTGAAGAGGAACTCAAAAGCCTCTTGATGAAAGTGAAAGTGGAGAGTGAAAAAGTTGGCTTAAAGCTCAACATTCAGAAAACGAAGATCATGGCATCTAGTCCCATCACTTCATGGGAAATAGATGAGGAAACAGTGGAAACAGTGTCAGACTTTATTTTTTTTTTAAACAAAATCACTGCAGATGGTGACTGCAGCCATGAAATTAAAAGACGCTTACTCCTTGGAAGGAAAGTTATGACCAACCTAGATAGCATATTGAAAAGCAGAGACATTACTTTGCCAACAAAGGTCCGTCTAGTCAAGGCTATAGTTTTTCCAGTGGTCGTGTATGGATGTGAGAGTTGGATTGTGAAGAAAGCTGAGTGCTGAAGAATTGGTGCTTTTGAACTGTAGTACTGGAGAAGACTCTTGAGATTCCATTGGAGTGCAAGGAGACCCAACCAGTCCATCCTAAAGGAGATCAGTCCTGGGTGTTCTTTGGAAAGAATGATGCTAAAGCTGAAACTCCAGTACTTTGGCCACCTCATGCGAAGAGTTGACTTATTGGAAAAGACTCTGATGCTGGGAGGGATTGGGGGCAGGAGGAGAAGAGGACAACAGAGGATGAGATGGCTGGATGGCATCACTGACTCAATGGATGTGAGTCTGGGTGAACTCTGGGAGTTGGTGATGGACAGGGAGGCCTGGTGTGCTGCGATTCATGGGGTCACAAAGAGTTGGACACGACTGAGCGACTGAACTGCACTGAACTGAACTGATATATCCTTTAACCCAAACTAATGCTGACAGTAAATCAGATGCAGGATTTCTATAAATATTTTTGTAGATTTAAATAATTGTGAATAAGTTTATGTTAAAAAACAATAAAAGAGTTATAAACCTGGCTAGCTAGAGTTTGAAATTAAGACAAGTGATATTTGTCTTAAGAATCCTAAGATTTTCTCAAGATCACTGGAGTCAGACCTCTTTTTAATTTTTGGTTAATTATTAATATTATATTTGGCAACCTAATGTCCCCTCTGTGCCTCAGATCCCATCTTCTGGATGGATATAAAAGCACCTACTTCAATAGTTTAGTTGTGAGAATTAATTTTAATGAAATGATTTTAAGAAAAAAACAGTGCCTAATTCACTGTGGTACTTCATATGTAGTACCTATTATCATGATGTTACAATTGTACTTTCCAGCTGATACTAAAACTGCAAGATATTTTTTATCCACTTCTAAAAATACATATTTTCTGAACTAATATATCAATCTGATAGCAAAACAAGTTTTAAGACTGTTTGGTTTCTATGTCTCAATTGTATCCTTTATATTTAATACTTACAGTATTCTCTATCCCTCTTTTTAATGCTCAGATACACATGATACAAAGAAGCTATCACACACAAAAAAGAAAAGAGCGTGTCTTCTTCCTGTTCTAAGCATCCTTAGATGCTTCACTGCAGGAAATAAAACATTTTATGGAAAATTTATGTTATATATGTTACAAAATTTATCACCAGATATATGCCAAATATAACTGAGTTTAAGGAAGTTTTCTTCTTACAAAAGCCCCTGCAAATGTTTAATTTGCTAATGTAAGATTATCCTTACAACTTCAACTTCACCAGTTTCTAGGCCAATTTTTTTTTTTTTTTCTGTACCTGGTCTTAGTTGCAGCACGAGGGAGCTTCATTGCTATGTGTAGGCTCTTAGTTGTGGTATAAAGCCAATTTTGAGATGTTCTTTTGGTCCAAGAGATATGATCTATCTTGCTCAGTAAAGGGGCATTTGAAACAGAGGAAAGATCAAAAATAGAAACCCCTTAGCTTTTTGATAAAACCTATCATCAAAATTTGTTCCTGTTGTTTACTAAGTCCAACTCTTTTGCAGCCCCGTGGACTATAACCTGCCAGGCTCCTCTGTCCATGGGATTCTCCAGGCAAATACTGGAGTGGGTTGCCATGCCCCCCTCCAGGAGATCTTCTCAATCCAGGGATCGAACCTGTATATTCTGCATTGGCAAGTGGATTCTTTACCACTGAACCATCAAGGAAGCCCACCTTCAAAGTTTAAGATAAGTTAATTTAGGACGTAACCAATTATCAGCCAGAGCTAGTTTTCCCTACTTCCATCCAGCTCCAGACCAAATAATGCTTGTATAAAGTGAGGGAAATTGAGAATATGTTGACCACAGTTGTTCTCTCTGCCTTGCTTCCCATCTTCACCCCAGGATAGACATTGGATTAGCTGTAGGACATCTCAGAACCATTTGAGGATGATTCAAGAGCTGAGAAAGACTGTGAATCATCAGTTCCTCATGGACTCTGGTGATTGCCAGCTTTGCTGATGTCCTCCCAACAAATGGTGTGGAATTCAGAAATCTGTGAGGAGGGTTAGAAATAAGTTGTAGCTTCTTGGCACCACAGGGGGGCGTGCGAGAGTAACTAGATTTTCTCTGTTCAAGAGAAACCATACACACTTGAAAGTAACATTTCAATAAAAATTTTTAAAGAAGAAAGCATACAGAAAGTAAATGAGACAGGGAATAATTACTATGAGTGTGGAGGTAGCTCCTTCAGCCAGGATGAGCAGCAGATATGTGCAAGGATGACCTGCCAGGTTGGAAATGCTGTCATCACAGAAGGATGTTGGTGTGGACTGGGGCAGTGAAAGCTCAACCTCTAAAGGGACTGTTTTTCTGGGAGTGACTAGAATCAAGAACGGAGAAGGAAATGGCACCCCACTCCAGTACTTTTGCCTGGAAAATCCCATGGACAGAGGAGCCTAGAAAGCTGCAGTCCATGGGATCGCTGAGGGTCCGACACGACTGAGCGACTTCACTTTCACTTTTCACTTTCACGCTTTGGAGAAGGAAATGGCAACCCACTCCAGTGTTCTTGCCTGGAAACCCCAGGGACGGGGGAGCCTGATGGGCTGCCGTCTATTGGGTCGCACAGAGTCGGACACGACTGAAGTGACTTAGCAGCAGCAGAATCAAAAAAGCTGTGTTTTTGTTTTTATGTTTTTTTTTCATCAAGCAGAATGAGAACTCTACCCCACCCCCACCTCCAACCCCCGTGGCACCCCGCCGAGGGCTTTGAAGAAAGTTGTTTTGTAGGAAAAAATAAGGGTATATTTTCGCACACATGCCGTTTGAGGAAGTGGTACCAGAGTGAGAGAAACGAGGATTGTTACCCAGGTCTTCTATCTCAGAGCCAGTGGCAGAAAAGGCAAAATAAATCCCCTATTTTCCACCCCCCACCCCAATTATATCAGCTTTTAGAACTGAGGCTCCCAATAATTTAACTTCCATTATTTTCTATATTCTCCACATTGAATGATTTCATCTACCAAACAAGTTGCACGTGTTGAGTAATCGTTAATTCATATTTTCAAATTTTAAACCAAAGAGTATAGAGTGAATTCTCAGTGCCTCGCTACAGCTTGAGCTGATTGAATCCATCCGGGAGCAATGAAACTTATTTGTGTTCGCATCTTTCACTTTTATCATGGCAAAGAAAAGATGACTTCCTGTTGGAAAATTACTAGACTCCTAAAATTCCAATCACATTCTTATTTTGAGTAAGAAGGAATGGTGAGTGACAGTGGAGGCTTACCAAGGCTCAAATAGTGGAGAGATGGTATGCAAGCAAACGACGAGAAGCAAAGCGGATCCAGTACTCTCATTATGAATAATTAGAATTTGAATGTAAGAAAAGAAGAATTTAAAGATGTATTAAAATCTTTCATAACTTATCCAAATACACATAAAGCAAACTAACAGGTAAGAAAACTATGAAATTATTATTGGGAATAATTTTAATTACATAATTCACTGTTTCCAGTACAATATCTTATGTGACAAAATTTCTCTTTTGTAAAACCTAGCTTTCTTTAAGTCATTGTTTTGTTTGTGTTTATCTTTTTTAAAGAGCAGTTTTAGATTCACAAATAAAAAACGAGAGGAAAGTACAGAGATTCCCCATATGCCCTCTGTCCCCACACATACACAGCTTCCCCCATTTTCAATACTATTCACCAGAGTGGTACATTTGTTACCAAGGATGAACCTACACTGATACATCAAAATCACTCAAAAGTTCATAGTTCACTTGAGGTTTCACTATTGGAGTTGCATATTCTTTTGCTTTGGACAAACATATAATGACATATGGGCTTCCCTCATAGGTCAGTCAGTAAAGAATCTGCCTGCAATGCAGGAGACTTGGGTTCAATCCCTGGGTTGGGAAGATCCCCTGGAGAAGGAAATGGCACCCCACTCCAGTACTCTTGCCTGGAGAATCCCATGGACAGAGGAGCCTGGCAGGTTACAGTCCATGGGGTCACAAGAGTTGGACATGACTTAATGACTAAACCACCACATAATGACATTTTCATTGCTTTAAAAATCCTTTTTGCTCTGCTTGTTCATCCTTTGCCACTCTATCCTGACAACCCACTAATTTTTTTACCATCACCATGTGTGTCATATGGTAAGACAACAGACATTATAGAAAAGGCAGAAGTGTGGGAAGAGTATGTTTAGTTTTGCAAGAAACCACCAAACTGTCTTCCAATATAGCTGTGCCATTTTGCATTCCTATCAGCAATGGGAGAGTATTCACACTGCTCTACAAATTCACCAGCAGTTGTCTTTGTCATCATTCTGAATTTTGGACATTCTAATAGGTGTGTAGTATATCTCACTGTTGCCTTACTTTGTATCTCCCTAATGACAATGTAATGTGGAGCTTTTTTTTTTCATATATTTATTTGCCATCTATACATCTTTAGTGTGGTATCAAAGTCTGTGGTCCATTTTGTAATTAGGTTGTTTGGTCATTGTTGAGTTTTAAAATTCTTAACTATTTGAATATAGTACATACAGTACATAGTCCTTAGAGAATCGAGGCTGTGCTCCAAAATCACTCGTATTGGGATTATACGCATGACCAACATTCATTGAAAGTTTGCATGTCATCTCTTCTCTGAAAACCCTTCCCTGAAAAGCTCATGTTTATCCTTCAAGACTCCCAGTCCCTTCCCCGTGAAGTCTTCCTGTCCTTGTTCCCCTGTCTTGTCCGCATTGTTCCCTGTCTCCTGTGCTTTCTTACTAAGTCATTCAAACCTTGTGACAGAATTTAACCCCACGATTACAAGACTTTCTTTAAGGCAGCTAGACTGTTCTCTTTCTTTGATACCTAGGAAATGCTAGATATTCTTCTCTGAGATAAACACATCGAAACTCTTCAAGCCAAAAATAAAAAAAATATCCTTCTGGGAAGGAATTCCGAGAAAAGAATAGATAATGAATATACTTTTGGGAGCAAGAAGAAGAAAGTGAAGTGAAAGTCGTTCAATTGTGAAGTGAAGTAAAAGTCACTCTCTTTGTCACCCAGTTGACTATACAGTCCATGGAATTCTCCAGGCCAGAATACTGGTGTGGGTAGCCTTTCCCTTCTCCAGGGGATCTTCCCAAACCAGGGATCAAACCCAGGTCTCCTGTATTGTAGGTGGATTCTTTAGCAGCTGAGCCACAAGAACAAGAATAAATGTATGTGAAATAGTGTCAGTCACTCAGTCGTGTCTGACTCTTTGTGACACTATGGACTGTAGCTTTTCAGGCTCCTCTGTCCATGGAATTCTCCAGGCAAGAGGACTGGAGTTCTAGGAGAAATAGGAGAGCTAGGATTGTTATTCCCTTCTTCAGGTGATCTTCCCGACCCAGGGATGGAACCCAGGTCTCCCTGAACCACGAGGGAAGCCCATAATTTATGTATAACTAAAAACAAATTAAATCTCAAAGGGCGGAAGAATACTGTTGAAGTCGTATCTATTTCCTAACCTACAGCCACATACTTTCCACCCATGAAAGAACAGAATTCTTCAGAATACCTTTTTACACTTCATAAGACTGAGGATCAACAGTACTCTCTTATCTTCAAGGTCAAGTCTGGTTTAGAGGACTTCCTAGATCACATCAAACACCAACACTGACATCTGCTGGAAAGACACTCTGTCCACATTTCCTGCAGTTGGTTAAAAAGAAAAAAAAAAATGTACAGAAACAAAATGATAAGAAACAACCTAAAAAATACCTTAGGATCCAAACAAGAAACTTGTTTATCAAGAAAATGTGAGCATGAACAATCTAGGGTATTTCTCTTTTTTTGAGAATGTGATCTTGACAAACAAATGTTTGGAGATAAACGTGACCATAGATTTATGACTCTGGATTATTAATTCTTATATACACATCATGTTTGGCCTCCAAAATGTATTGAGTATTTTTTTAAAAAAAGAAAAATAAGATACATATCTCTGCAATTAATTTCTATTTCAGGCTTCATGAATAGCCTGATTCATGCTTCCTGGATCATAGAAAATACTAAATCATTTTGTGTCCTCAGTTTTCCTGGATATGGAGGACGTAGTTTTGGAAAGTGGTTTGTTGCTGTGGTTTATATTATTCTACCCTTTCTCCTAAGTCTGTTTTCTGCTGTCTCACTTGTGATACTAATTAGGTGTTAGGGGAATAGTCAAACTGAAGAAGAATATACTTTCCTCTGTTTATGTATTTATAAATTAAACAGATGTGAAGTTAATCATAAATTAGATGTGAAGCATTTCTTTCTACACTTATATTTCCCATTTATTAAAACTTCTTGGTAAGAAAAATATTCTGTAACTCAAAAAATTTTTTTGCTTTATTTTTCAGGAAAAAAATCCCAAAACTTGTATGTTAAAGTTGATACCCATTAAAATTAACTCTGGCTTCCCAGCACGAACCTTCCATGTTAAGAGATATTTCTGTTTTCTTCTCAATTTACCTCATAAGTTCCTTTTGGGGGAGAGTAAGGTATTTATTTTGTTCCTTTTTGCTTTCTGGCTTTTTATCTCTTTATAGTGAAATGTGGCTCAGTTGGTAAAGAATCTGCCATCAATGCAGGAGACTTGGGTTCGATTCCTGGGTCGGGAAGATCCCCTGGAGAAGAGAACGACTACCCACTCTAGTATTCTGGCCTGGAGAAACCCATGGACAGAGGACTGCGTCAGGCTACAGTCCATGGGGTCGCAAAGAGTCAGACACAACTGAGCAACTTTCACTACTACTACGATGATGAATATACAGAAAAAGAAGGAAACACAAATGTACAACTTAGTGCATTATAAGAAAATGAGTACTCAGCTCAGGAAATAAACCATGGCTCACATCTTTATAAAAACCCTAGCTGTCCCTTCTCAGTCACAGTCTACACTCTTGCTTTCCTTTACATTTGAACTCCTAAGGATACATCTCTAAGCACCACAGTGTTGCTGGGGTTTTAATTTTGTATAAATGGGGTCGGATTGGGGGCAGGAGGATAAGGGGACGACAGAGAATGAGATGGCTGGATGGCATCACCAACTCGATGGACATGAGTTTGGGTAAACTCTGGGAGTTGGTGATGGACAGGGAGGCCTAGCGAGCTGCGATTCATGGGATCGCAAAGAGTTGGACACGACTGAGCAATTGAACTGAACTGGGTATATGCTTTCTTTTATGTTTGGCTTCATTCAGCCAACACTCTGTGCATTTTATCTGTGTTCTGGCACGCAAGCTGCGATTTGTTTCTCTTAACTGCTCAGTGTTTTTCCACTTTTGTAATATATCACCAACTGCACGTCCAACCCAGTGTTGACAGATATTTGGGTCATTTCTGGTTTGGGACTATTTCTAACTCTAATGCTTCCATCAACATTTCTATGCATGTCTTGTGATGCATTTATAGGCATCACAAGATATAAACCTAAGAGTGAATTTGCTGGGTCATAGGGTAGATGCTGGGAGGGATTGGGGGCAGGAGGAGAAGGGGACGACAGAGGATGAGATGGCTGGATGGCATCACCAACTCGATGGACATGAGTTTGGGTGAACTCCGGGAGTTGGTGATGGACAGGGAGGCCTGGCATACTGCAATTCATGGGGTCGCAAAGAGTCGGACACAACTGAGCAACTGAACTGAACTGAACTGAAGGGTATGTGGATCTTCAACTCCTGTAACACCAAATCTTTTATTGAAGTGGTCCACTGATTCATATTCTACCCAGCAGCTTATGAGTGTTCCATTTACTTCGTGTCCTTGCCAACACCTGATATGGTCAGACTTTCTCATTGTTAGCCATTTGGGAGGGTTTGTAGTAGTCTCTCATTTTGCCTTGGCTTGCATTGGTTATCCTTTATATATGTGTGTGTGTGCTGTACTTATTCACTCAGTCATGTCCGATTCTTTGCAACCCCATGGACTGTAGCCCCCCAGGCTTCTCTGTTCACGGGATTCTCTAGGCAAGAATACTGGAGCCATGCCCTCCTCCAGGGGATCTTCCCAACCCAGGATCAATCCTGGGTCTCCCACATTGCAGGTGGATTCTTTACCGTATGAGACATGGTGAAGCCTTTTGTGTGTGTGTGTGTGTGTGTGTGTGTGTGTTATACATATATATGTGTGTGTGCATGTTTGTAAATTACTCACATAAGTCCATTGCTTATTTTCCTAAGGGGTTGTCAGTCTTTTTCTTAGAAATTTCTAGAAGTGTCTGAACAGCTTGGCAGCCTTGCAGCTGAAGCTAAAGCACAGTGCAGCCCTGCACACTTGTGGTCTCCTGCTCCAGTACCTGGGTGACATCAAGGGTGACATCAAGGTGTTTTTCTGAAGCCCCTGAGATGAATAGAGCGTGTCCATCCTCATCTTGAGGGTGTCCCTGAAGCTGGAACCTTCTAACAAGATGATACACAACAAGATCTCAAAACCAGTGAAGGAGAATGCCGCTCAGCTGAGCACGGAGTCCACCCTGTACCCAAAAATGCCGGGCAACCTCAGCCTGCTGACCACCAAGCATCCTGGCAAGGGTGCCTGGCCCATCCCATGGAAGAGCCTTTTAGGGAAGACTGCTGCTGCTTGCGGGGCATGGCTTTCTCTCTGCGGGCAACTGACTGCCCGGGTGGCTGCCACCTGCCACCACCTCCTTGCACAGCAGACTCCACCCTGTGCTCCCAGAGTCTCTCAGGCTCCCCATGCACTATTCTCTCTGACCTGGCCCTCTCCTCCATTTTGGAGGGAGTAAAGTTTTGGGGATCTCCTGGTCCAGAGCGGAGAAGGGACCAAGATCCTATAGGAGGAAAGTGAGGCAGTCAGTTCCTGGCAGCAGTGACCACAGAGAGAGCCATGCCCCCAAAGGCAACAGCAGTCTCCCCCAAACCCTATTTCACAGGATGGACCAGGCACCCTTGTGGGATATTTGGTGGTCAGCCGGTTGGAGTCACCTGGCATTTACAGATACAGGGCCTCAGGTCCAGCCCAGAAGGAGGGGGCTGTCATTCCTCCAGGTCACACTCCCACCCCCACCCTCTTGGGTTAGGTCTCTGCAGGAACAGCCTCAGTTTCTTTTTCCCAACAGGCTTGGGGGCAGCCCTTTCCAGCCTTGCCTGCTACCCTCTGTCCAGCACCCCCACCCCAGCCCCTCCCACACATAGTGAAATAAAGCCTCCCACCCCACACACACACAAAAAAAAATACAATTAAAAGATAAAAGTAGATGAATTACAGCAAGACACAGGGCTTCTTTAATAGTCCACTTTGGTTTGGTTTCTCCTTGTTGTCCTGCTGGAATTGCCATGGAATCGTGTTAAAATCTGTTAACTCCTCCTCCTCCTACCCTTCCCTCCTTCCTTCTCTCTTTCTTTCACAGGTGTCAGGTCCACAGGACAGTCTGTTCTTCTTGACACTTTTTCTGGCCCCCTCCCAATAAGTCTCCTGCATGTTTAATCCATCTCAGTGTTTCCTAGAAGGCCCTAGGAATTTATTACCTTAATTCTAAGCATCGTGGTGTCTCATAACCAACAGCTGGTTTTACTGTTTCTGGTTTTGTCTTCCCTAATCTTGTGTCAGTGGCAACCAGAAGGCCCCATTTGTCCATAACTACATTCTGAAAGTACAAACACCTCACTGAAGTGTCTACGACCCATTCCAGCCCCTCTCTCCAGCTTTCCCATTGACCCTTCTCTGCTCATGTTTCCTGTGATGATAACTTCCGGCTTGTTAAAGCCTTACAATTCATGCCTTGTTCTCATCTCCTGTGTGCTTTAGCTAAGGTGGCCTTTTCTGCCTGGGTTGATCTTCTGACCTCTTTGCCTAGGTACATCAGCTCCTCTGTTGGCACTTCCCTAGAGGAACTTCCCAGAACACCCTAAGCTATATTTTGTACCTGCTGCTACCAGTTGCCTTATCCACTAAATACTCCTGCATCTCATGTTACTGTCTTTGTACCTCTCTCACCAACTAAACTGTCCTCCACTGGCTTGTCTCCATATGGCCAGTGCTAGCACATGCTTAGTTCAGAGTAATTCCTCTGTAAATATTTGTTTTTTTTTTTTAATTAAAAATGTTAAACTCTAGTAATTCATTACTTAACCATCTTTAGAAACTCCTAAAATGCAAAATAATTGATTTGTTTGTTCAAGTCTTTTGCATTTATTAGAGGACATTTTGTGTTGCCTTGTTTTGTTTTTGGCTCCATCACACAGCTTATGGGATCTTAGTTACCAGGGACTGAAGCCATGCCCCTGCATTGGAAGCATAGAGTCTTAACCACTGGACCATCACAGAAGTCCTGAGGACACGTTATTTATAATTCACGGATTCACAAAGCTAAAGCAGTGACTATCCAGAGTTTTTTGTCATTAAGATTATGGGAAAGGTTCCCACCAAAGAGTGAGCCAGAGAAGGAAAATAAAATCAAATCTTAATCAATCCTTTTTCTACTGATAAGAACTTTAGAGGAAAATAAAATGCTAAGACTAACGAGTGAATAGAGGTTTGAATTTTGTGGAGACCTAGTTATGCATTCATATTTGATATAAGACTAATATATAACCAAGTCCTGTCTTCCAAAGTTTTGGAAAAATGCAAAGAAGTAAGAGTTTTAATAATTTCTCTTCTATCTATTTTAAAATATCGTAACTGTTTACCCACCTATGTGGTGGGTATGCACTTGATACTGGCAAATTAGAGAATTAAATAATCAAATCAGATAATTAAAAGCCACATTTATGCCAACAAGTCAATCAAGTTAAAGGAACAGTATCATCAGATTTTGTGTGGCCAAAATGCAGGTGATTATCACACTTTGGATTTACAAATTTAAGGTTTGGGTATGCAATTACCCAATAGTAGTAAAAAAAAAAAAAAAAGTAGTAGTATTCTTTGTCTTGTGAGCATGATAAAGCTTGTCGAGGCCAGCACTTTTTAGAAAGTGGAAAAATGTAAACTAGGGCAAGTTTGCATTCCGCAGACTCATCTCTGGGCTCTTTCTCCACCACTGCTGCTTAGAGATCAGCCATCTTGCCCTCTCCTTTCTCGCATCAATCTGTGTGGTCCTTTAGTCTGCCGGTTCAGTCTGAGGGCTTCCCAGGTGGTGCTAGCAGTAAAGAACCTGCCTGCCAATGCTGGAGACATAAGACACATGAGTTCAATCCTTGAGTCAAGAAGATCCCCTGGAAGAGGGCATGGCAACCCACTTCAGTATTCTTGCCTGGAGAATCCCATAGACAGAAAAACCCAGGGGGTGGGGGCTAGAGTCCAAAGGGTCTCAAAGAGTCAGACACAACTGAAGGGACAGCTCTATCAGTTTAAATTGCAGCTTTTTGTGGGCACGTTATCTTGCCAGCTCTTCTTTGGAGTCTTTGAGCATGGAAACTGATTCGGATTAATTTTATTATTCTCAATGGCAAGCACAGCACATGGCACAGATTGCATGCACTCTCAGTCACTTCAGTTGTGTCAGACTCTTTGTGACCCTATGGACCATAGACTTCCAGGCTCCTCTGTCCACGGGATTCTCCAGGCAAGAATACTGGAGTGAGTTGCCATGTCCTCTTCCAAGGGATCTTCCTGATCCAGGGATCAAATTTGCATCTCTTATGTCTCCTGCATTGGCAGGCAGGTTCTTTACCACCAGCACCACCTGGAGCACAGTATGAAAGTGAAGTCGCTCAGTTGAGTCTGACTTTTTGAGACCCCCATGGACTGTAGCCTACCAGGCTTCTCCAGGGATTCTCCAGGCAAGAGTACTGGAGTGGGTTGCCATTTCCTTCTCCAGGGGATTGTCCCAATCCAGGGATCGAACCCGGGGTCTCCCACATTGCAGGCAGATGCTTTACCCTCTGAGCCACCACAATTTAGATTTTCTAAATTCCCTACAAAGAAAGAACACGGGGGAAAAAAGAAAAAGAGCGTATGAGATAGAGGAAAGAAATAAAGTAACATGAATATAAGTCATTTTCCCCAAAAAGTCTCTTAAAATATTTAAATCTTGTTACCTATGGAATGAAGGATTTTATCTGTTAGTCAAAGGTTAATAATTACAAGTGAAAGGGTGGGGAAATTGTAAGGGAATGAAACAGTTTCCCAGACCCTTTTAAGTCACATCAGATGAAAGAATTGTTCACTATATCTTTTCATAAGGAAGGTACTGCTGGGAACCAGAAGTGCCAAAAATAGTGATCAGAGCTCAGCACCTTGTGAAATAATGTAAAGGGAACAGAGAAGAAGAAGAAGGAACAACTAATTAGAGCAAGATAAATATATTAAAAAATATTCAGGCTGTAGCTGTATATTCTGTACAAATCAATTTCCACTGCAATTTCTATAATTTGTTCACAAGTAAATGGTTTATATTCCTCCTATGAACTACTGTTGATGTTAATTAACACAGGCTTGTGCTGCCTGGGAAAAGAAACAAATGCATAAGTAAAAACAATTCTGCAGATGATAAAGGTATTTCCATGCAAAGCAACAGATTCTCAGTTTTAGACTTAGAAATACTTTAGAGAATCTACTAAGACTCTAAAGGTAGGTTCTCTTTCACCAAGATCCCTTTTATAAGGGGTGGACTGGGAATTTAGGGTTGGTAGAGACAAACTATTACATTTAGAATGGATAAAAAAGGAAAAAATGTCCTACTGTATAGCACAGAGAACTATATTCAGTATCTCGTGATAAACCATAATGGAAAAGAATATAAAAATGTTTGTTTCTGTGGGTATAACTGAGTCACTTTGCTGTACAGCAGAGATAGGCACAACATTGTAAATTAACTATAGTTAAAAAAAATCCCTTATAAGAGTATATTCACAAGTTATACCACCCCTACCAGAATATTCCTTCCTACAGACTCTTCTCCTTAGATAATGAGTTAAGAAATCACATTTTTGCATTCCAGGAGGGAGGAAAGTTTTAATTAAACGCTTTCTAAATTAATCTCTTTAGTGGTACATTTCAGTGAATTTAGAGTGAGTTGTGGTCTGGGAAATGCCAGCTCATTTCTTCCACTTTTCAGACAGTGGAAGACGTTGAAGAGCCATCAGTCTTTCTAGACACCCAGTGGTTGCATTGTTTTTATGGCTTGAAAAGCAGAGTTCCATAAAAGGTTTCTGATCTGCATTTTCAGTGAGGATAGGACATACATTTAATTAAAATTCAAATAAACAAACATTCAACCAGCACTTCCTAAATACAATACCACTGCTAGGCACAGAGTGCCACACACAGATGAGTAAGACCTGCTAGTCCTGATAAGAGAATACCTTTCTTAGGGCAGATTCTAATGTGTGATATTCTTCCTATAATGGCAGGAAGGATAAGTACTTAAGCGGAGGTTAAACAATCAGCTCTGACCAAGTAAAGCAAGAAATAATTAATGTGGCTTTCATGGTGTCAGAAAGGAAGACAACGATGCTTCTAAAGGAAATGGCTTTGCCAACAAAAGCCCATCTAGTCAAGGCTATGGTTTTTCCAGTAGTCATGTATGGATGTGAGAGTTGGACTATAAAGGAAGCCAAGCGCCGAAGAATTGATGCCTTTGAATTGTGGTGTTGGAGAAGACTCTTGAGAGTCCCTTGGACTGCAAGGAGATCCAACCAGTCCATCCTAAAGGAAATCAGTCCTGAATATTCATTGGAAGGACTGATGTTGAAACTGAAACTCCAATACTTTGGCCACCTGATACGAATAACTGACTCATTTGAAAAGATCCTGACATGGGAAAGATTGAAGGCAGGAGGAAAAGGGGACAACAGAGAATGAGATGGTTGTATGGCATCACCAACTCAATGGACATGAGTTTAAGTAAACTCTAGGAGTTGGGCAGGGAGGCCTGGCGTGCTGCAGTTGATGGGTTCACAAAGAGTTGGACATAACTGAGCAACTGAACTGAACCGAAAGGAAATGGCAGGCTTCCCTGAGGGCTCAGTGGTAAAGAATTCTCCTGCAATACAGGAGACACAGGTTCGATCCCTGGGAAGATTCCCTGGAGTAGGAAATGGCAACCCACTCCTGTATTCTTGCCTGGAAAATTCCATAGACAGAGAAGCATGGCAGGCTGCAGCCTATAGGGTTATGAAAGAGTTGGCCAGGACTTAGCAACTGAACAACAACAATAAAGAAGTTGCATTTAACCTAGCTGAAGGGACAAGTCAGTTTTCAGCAGGCTGGATGGCTGGAAAGTGAATACTTCCAGAGAAGTGGATATTGCCTTACTCCATTCAGGTCTCTGCTCCTATGTCATCTCCTTGGAAAGCACTTCATCTCCCTGTTTAATAAACCTACCTTGCTAGCAAATCTTCCTAAGGTATGTCCCGCACACTTTGTTGTTTTTTCCACTATACTATAATAAATACGTAAGAACCAATTTTGATGATTTAGAGTATCCTGACTGAAGGATTGCACTCATACCAGTTCAGTTCAGTTCAGTCTCTCAGTCATGTCCGACTCTTTGCGACTCCATGAATCGCAGCACACCAAGCCTCCCTGTCCATCACCAACTTCACTCAAACTCACGTCCATCAAGTCAGTGATGCCATCCAGCCATCTCATCTCCTCTGTCATCCCCTTCTCCTCCTGCCCCCAATCCTTCCCAGCATCAGGGTCTTTTCCAATGAATCAACTCTTCACATGAGGTGGCCAGAGTACTGGAGTTTCAGCTTTAGCATCATTCCTTCCAAAGAAATCCCAGGGCTGATCTCCTTCAGAATGGACTAGTTGGATCTCCTTGCAGTCCAAGGGACTCTCAAGAGTCTTCTCCAACACCACAGTTCAAAAGCATCAATTCTTCGACGCTCAGCTTTCTTCACAGTCCAACTCTCACATCTATACATGACCACTGGAAAAACCATGGCCTTGACTAGATGGACCTTTGTTAGCAAAGTAATGTCTCTGCTTTTCAATATGCTCTCTAGGTTGGTCATAACTTTCCTTCCAAGGAGGAAGCGTCTTTTAATTTCGTGGCTGCAATCATCATCTGAAGTGATTTTGGAGCCCCCCAAAATAAAGTCTGACACTGTTTCCACTCTTTCCCCATCTATTTCCCATGAAGTGATGGGACCAGATGCCATGATCTTCGTTTTCTGAATGTTGAGCTTTAGGCCAACTTTTTCACTCTCCTCTTTCACTGTCATCAAGAGGCTTTTGAGTTCCTCTTCACTTTCTGCCAAAAGGGTGGTGTCATCTGCATATCTGAGGTTACTGATATTTCTCCCGGCAATCTTGATTCCAGCTTGTGCTTCCTCCAGCCCAGCGTTTCTCATGATGTACTCTGCATAGAAGTTAAATAAGCAGGGTGACAATATACAGCCTTGACATACTCCTTTTCCTATTTGGAACCAGTCTGTTGTTCCATGTCCAGTTCTAACTGTTGCTTCCTGACCTGCATACAGGTTTCTCAAGAGACAGGTCAGGTGGTCTGGTATTCCCATCTCTTTCAGAATTTTCCACAGTTTATTGTGATGCACACAGTCAAATGCTTTGGCATAGTCAATAAAGCAGAAATAAATGTTTTTCTGGAACTCTCTTGCTTTTTTGATGATCCAGCGGATGTTAGCAATTTGATCCCTGGTTCCTCTGCCTTTTCTAAAACCAGCTTGAACATCTGGAATTTCATGCTTCACGTATTGCTGAAGCCTGGCTTGGAGAATTTTGAGCATTACTGACAAAGAATTAATCTTAAAAATATATAAGCAACTCCTGCAGCTCGATTCCAGAAAAATAAACAACCCAATCAAAAAATGGGCCAAAGAACTAAACAGACAGTTCTCCAGAGAAGACATACAGATGGCTAACAAACACATGAAAAGATGCTTAACATCACTCATTATCAGAGAAATGCAAATCAAAAACACAATGAGGTACCATTTCACAGCAGTCAGAATGGCTGCTATCCAGAAGTCTACAAGCAATAAATGCTGGAGAAAAGGGAACCCTCTTACACTGTTGGTGGGAATGCAAATTAGTACAGCCACTATGGAGAACAGTGTGGAGATTCCTTAAAAAACTGGAAATAGAATTGCCATATGACCCAGCAATCTCACTACTGGGAATACACACTGAGGAAACCAGAATTGAAAGAGACACGTGTACCCCAATGTTCATTGCAGCACTGTTTATAATAGCCAGGACATGGAAGCAACCTAGATGTGCATCACAGATGAATAGATAGGAAAGCTGTGGTACATATATACAATGGAATATTACTCAGCCATTAAAAAGAATACATTCTAACCAGTTCTAATGAGGTGGATGAAACTGGAGCCTATTATACAGAGTGAAGTAAGCCAGAAAGAAAAACACCAATACAGTATACTAATGCATATATATGGAATTTAGAAAGACGGTAATGATGACCCTGTATGCGAGACAGCAAAAGAGACACAGATTTATAGAATATTCTTTTGGACTCTGTGGGAGAGGGCGAGGGTGGGATGATTTGGGAGAATGACATTGAAACATATATATTATCATATGTGAAACAAATCGCCAGTCCAGGTTTGATGCATGAGACAGGGTGCTCGGGGCTGGTACACTGGGATGACCCAGAGGGATGGTACGGGGAGGGATGTGGAAGGGGGGTTCAGGATGGGCAACACATGTACACCTGTGGCAGATTCATGTCAATGTATGGCAAAACCGCTACAATATTGTAAAGTAATTAGCCTCCAATTAAAATAAATAAATTTATATTTAAAAAATAAATAAAATAGAAATTTGTGCTATGAATAAAATGTAAATAGAGGATGACTTAGTCACACAAAAACTAATTACAATTTTAGAGAATTAAGACCAAAGACTATACTCGTATGGATTTTATTAATATCCTTTCACTAGTCTTCCCTAAAACAACATACATATTTCACTGATCTGGCAAGATATTTTATATGCTTTTCAACTAACAGTGATAGATAAATGCATGTTTTATTAGACATTTTAATATTTTCAATTGGGCAAACCCCAGGGACAGGAAGCCTGGTGGGCTGCCGTCTATGGGGTCACACAGTCGGATGCGACTGTAGCGACTTAGCAGCAGCAGCAGTATACTCAAATGGGTACATGATCTAAGAAACAATATAAATGAATTTATTGTAAAAAAAAAAAGAAAAAATATGAAGCAATTTAAATGAAAAGCAAAAATCGTTTACTAGACACTTAGAAAACTTTAAACCCCCCAAATTTAAAAATAATAACCATACAATCCTACTACTACAGTCACTTTCCTGTGTGGCATCTGATACCATCACTTCATAACAAATAGATGGGGAAATAGTGACAGACTTTATATTTGGGGGCTCCAAAATCACTGCAGATGGTGACTGCAGCCATGAATTTAAAAGACGCTTCCTCCTTGGAAGGAAAGTTTTGACCAACCTAGATAGCATATTCAAAAGCAGAGACATTACTGTGCCAACAAAGGTCCATCTAGTCAAAGCTATGGTTTTTCCAGAAGTCATGTGTGGATGTCAGAGTTGGACTATAAAGAAAGCTGAGCACCAAAGAATTAATGCTTTTGAACTGTGGTGTTGGAGAAGACTCTTGAGAGTCCCTTGGACTGCAAGGAGATCCAACCAGACAATCCTAAACAAAATCAGTCCTGAATATGCATTGGAAGGACTGATGTTGAAGCTGAAACTCCAATACTTTGGCCACCTGATGCGAAGAGTCAAGTCATTAGAAAAGACCCTGATGCTGGGAAAGATTGAAGGCAGGAGGAGAAGGGGATGACAGAGGAGATGAGATGGCTGGATGGCATCACTGACTCAATGGACATGAGTTTGAGTAAACTCTGGGAGTTGGTGATGGACAGGGAGGCCTGGCATGCTGCAGTCCATAGGGTCACAGAGTTGGACATGACTGAGTGACTGAACTGAACTGAATTGATGTGACTTAATGATTTTTTTAAAAATCCTTTTTAAATACATAACATAAAGAAGACTGAGCACCAAAGAATTGATGCTTTTGAAGTGGTGTTGGAGAAGATTCTTGAAAGTCCCCTGGACCGTAAAGTGATCAAACTAGTCAATTCTAAAGGAAATCAACTCTGAATATTCATTGAAAGGACTGAAGCTTAAGCTGAAACTCCAATACTTTGGCCACCTGATGTGAAGAGTCAACTCATTAGAAAAGACCCTGATGCTGGGAAAGATTGAAGGCAGGAAGAGAAGAGGACGACAGGGGATGAGATGGTTGGATGGCATCACCGACTCAATGAACATGAGTTTGAGCAAGCTCTGGGAGATGGTGAAGGACAGGAAAGCCTGGCATGCTGCAGTCCATGGGGTCACAAAGAGTAGGACACCACTGAGTGACTGAAAAACAACAATTGTAATAGCTTGTAATAGTTATTTCCTAACTATTGAAATAATTATTGTAATATTGAAAGACTGCTCTTGTTTTCTAATATTATGAAAAAATGCTGCAATGAACATGGCTATTCATAAATATTTTTTCAATAGTCAGGTTACTTTTTAAGGATAAAATAAGTTGGATGAGGATTAGAGTAGTCATAGTATTGATTCAAGAAGATAGGATGATTTTCATTTAATCTTATTCCAAATTATGTTGTGGTTCAGTTAAAGGACTAGAGGCAGATGTGGGAGGCAGGAAATACTAGATCAGCCTATATTCAGGATCCTATACATCTTGTTTTAGTCATTACACTGTGAGGTTCTTGCCATTCAGCCTCGCATCTCAAGCCCAGCATGGTGCCTGGCTAGATTCTTATAATGTGTGTTTACAAAGCTGAGTCAGTGTCAATTTAAGCATTTAAAATATACTTGTGATGAAATATGATAAGGAAATATGGTAGTGCCACTCAAATATAATTAGAAATATTTTGATTAATACAATAAAATATTTTAAATACATTGTTTAACAGAACAAATTTCATGATGATTATGGCATCCATTCTCTAACTTGATCTTGAACACTGTTTAAATAAAGGGGGAATTTGAATAGTTAAGTTTAGTTATGTCTAAACGGTCACTTTCAAATTGACATGGATTAGGTATGGTATGTGATCATATCATGCTGGATGATGAATTTAAAATTTTCAGAGTGAGTCAAAAAGCACTTGATTCTATTTCTGAAGTGTTCATTATATTTGCAACAATGAGCAAGACCTATTGTAGCTGCAAAGAACAGGAAGATAAAGTTTCACTACTGAACAGGAAAGATAGAATTAGAGACAACACAGATAGAGTATGTTCCATGACTGCTTTGAAAGGGATGTGTAATATAAGAACTAGGAGGAAAATGAAAGATTAGGTGAAGTAATTTGAAAAATGGATAATAATAAAATAGCAATCATAGTTTCTTGCTGCATGTCAGGCATCATCTAAAATTTTCTATGTTAACCCAGTAGTTGCCTCCATAACAATAAAATCAGAATGGGGGAAGAGGGAAGCATCAATACTTTTTAAAAAGATTCCCCCGGATAATTCAATCTGGAACCATTCAAAAACCCTGCAAGGTAAATATTCTCTTGCGATTTCTGTTTTATGAAGGGGGAATCTGAATCCCAAAGAGGCAGTGTAGCTTGGCCAAGGTCAAAGAGCCTAAAAGTTGACATGAATCCAGATGGTCTGATTACAGAGGCCTTAATTTTAATCACTTGCAGTGCCTTCCCAGCACTTCAGGGCCATTTCTGATGAGTAGCTTTGATTTTTTATGAATTTAAGGAAGTTTCCAATGCATCTCTTAAAAAATAACCATTTCAGGGACCTCCCTGGTGGTGGGCCAGTGACTAAGACTCCGTGCTCCCAAGGCAGGGGCCCCAGGTTTGATCCCTGGTCAGGAAATTAGATCCCTCATGCTGCAACTAAGACCCAGTATAGCCAAATAAATAAACAACTGAGCACCTTAAGAAATAATAATAAGATAAAAAGTTACCTCCTAAAAAGGAGGTTATAATCTATTTCTGTGGCTTAGCCAGCATTAGTGATGTTGGTGTCCCTGAGCAGTACTCATCTCTTCCATGCACAACTTGTCAAAACTGCCCTCTCTGCCTCATTCCTTAACCCTCTAAATATCACTATGTCCTAGTTCACCTTCAGAGTTCACCTAAGCTCACGTCAGGAAATTGGTTGCATCTGTGAAAGGAAGAGGCCCAGTGGCAAAGCAAAGCAGGGCAAGCACTGAGGCTCTTTACTGAAGCCACATTCACCCCACCCTGATTTTGACTGTTAGTTTTCCAGTTGTCCATTACAAAGGCTTCTTTTGTTCAGTCTCTGCTCCAGACTTCTAGCTCCTCAGATGTCTTTCTACCTTCAGCCTAAACCTAAAGTCATGTTATCTTATGGGTCTAGTTTACTGCTTAGCTTGGCCATTCTCACCATATGACTTTAGTCAAGAGGTTTATACTCTCCTCTAGACTACTGTATTCTGTGCTCTTCTAAATGGAATTTGGAGATTTGCTTGGCTAAATGTCTGGCTCTTTGGCACAGCATTGCTCTACATTTAAGTGCACGCATGCACTGCTGATGACTGCTGCGCTATTTCTAGACCTTCAAAGCCACATGAGCACTAGCTTCTACAACCTCTTATGAACATGGTGTCTCCTGTGAATGGATCCTGTCTGTATGGGCCATCTCAGTCACATTTTTACTGGTCTAAGCAATTGCCTTTCACCTATAATTTGGCAGGGGGGTGGGGGTGGGGGGGTTGGGGAGATATTTCTGTATAGCAACTGTGTGTCTAGTGCCAGAAAAGATGTAATGAGCTGGGCACTTTCGCCTGAGGACTCACACAAATGTGAAACCCTCCTATAGAGAATGTGACTGCTTTTTCATTTATTTTTAATTGGAAGAGAATTGCTTTACAAAGTTATGTTGGTTTCTGCCGTACAACACTGTATATCAGTTATAAGCACATATATATATATATATATATATCCTCCCCTCTTGAACCTCCCTCCCACCCCCACCATCTCACCCCTCTAGGTCATCACAGAGCACAGAGTTTGGCTCCATGTTACACAGAAGCTTCCCACTAGCTGTGCTTTACACATGGTAATGTATATATGTCAATGATCCTCTTCCAATTCATCCCACCCTCTCCTTCCTTTCTGTGTCCACAAGTGTGTTCTCCAAGTCTGCATCTCTATTCCTGCTTTGCAACTGACGCTTTTTTATTTCCTAGGCAATGTATTTATGACCACGGCACAAGCAGGGATTGCAGTAGTTAAAAATTTCCCTCCAGTGAACCGTGCCCATTGCAAGTGGAATCACACAGGCCCACCTGAAGCCACAGTTTAACCCAACCATCAGGCTCTGCTAAATTCCAAGGGCAGAGATTCAATAGCCGGGCTCCACCAAGGGGCCAACGTGACTGAGTGGCAGTTACAATTTACATAACAGCCTAATGGCTCCCCACCACTGTGAATGAAGCTTCAGGTTTATTCTTTATCTGTTAAAAAAAGAAATCCTCTGTTTTGTCATCATGAAACCCAACTAGGGAGAAAAAACAACTGATCACACTTGCTTCCGTAAATTGTTTCTGAAAGACATAAAGAAGTCACTAATAGTAGCAGATTTTATCTGTGTTCTAATCTGCCACTGCTGTTTTCCCTAAAACAGTACACTCAAGGGCAAGGCTGTATGTTTTCCCTAACATTTAATTAGCAAAAGAAAAATATTACATGAATTTAAAAAAACAAAACAAAACAGCTCGCACAACAAGAAAAGAGAACCAAGGGGCTGCTTTCTCAGAAGACACACAAGAGTAGCTCTGGCTACCTTGGTTACTTCAGCATCCCCCAGTGGAGGTGAGGTGGAGGTGGAGGGTAGGCTACAAGAGCTGAGGATGACAGGTGTCCAGAGCAAGTGCAGGCAACTCTGAGGGTGTTTGGCTGCAGGGCTTTGGAGGCGAGTTCACCACGTCCTGGCCCAGGTCAGCTCCAGCACACACCTGTATTTTGCTTTTGCAGGGTTCAGAGTACCTGAGGCCCTTTAAGAACCGAGTCCAACTCTTAAGAAGTTTGGAGAGGGAAGCTGTGACCCTGCTTGGCCTCACATAGCCACAGTCTGAGAGTAGCTTCAGATTTACTGCCCATCCCAAGTGCTGCATAACACAGACCAGCCATGGGAGGACCATGTGCTGGAGGCTGAGCCATGGCCAGTCATGGCCCAAGGCCACTTTAAAGTCACTTCAACAAGGCCCAGTGTTGTTTTGAAAGGTCAAGAGAAGTCAAAAACAAATCCTTTAACATTTAAATCTCTACATTTTCTCATTTTTGTATCTCTTCATGATGTTATGCAACAGACTTTGAATACTTTAAATGGATATGTTCTGTCAAAAGTTTCCAAATCTTGAATAATAACATTTTTCTCCAGAATATATAGTAGACTATTTCAAATAGTAAGGTGACTGCCTCAGACTCATCAGTGAATGGAGTAAAAAAAAAAAAAAAGCAAAATCTCATTGCTGACTGTCCCACAGGTTCACAGGTTCGCTGACATGTTAAGTGGCTATTTCCTGTATGGAGGTGTGCCTCAGTAAAATTTAGATCATCACTGAACTTCAGGGTCATTCCAAAGTGTAAACTCCATGAATGTCTAGGGTCTGTAATGAAATAAGAAACTAGACGTCTAAGACAGGGTTCCATCCTGTGAGCTGAGGACCCCTAGTGGTTGCTGCAGTAATAATTCCTTCTGAACAAGTACCGCCTGGAGAAAGAGTATCTTAAATTACCATTTTTCAGATGCATGTATACGCTGTTGTGATTAGTAAAAATAGTACAATGGCTTTTTGATACTGTATTTTTTTCAATTAAAAGATACCCAAAAGTACTCTCACTAATTGGAGAGGAGCCAGATGTTTTGATGTTACTCAAAAAAGTTGTGAACCCCTGCTTTAGACAGTCATCCCAGGGCAGCTACTGTTTTGAGTAGCTTGAATTAGTTGAGTCCACTGAAAAGAACAGAAATGCTATGCAAAACTCAACCCATAACATAACTGTATTAATTATAAAGTAATGCACTTATTTCTTCTGCAGTAGGTTTTAGAAAACAAGCATTGACTACAAAGGAGAATTTGCCATCCCTGACCAAATACCAAGTACCACAGTCACACAAAGTAGCACTCAGCGAATGAGCAAATTTCTTCACATTGGAACTTTGGCTTTCACGATCTGTGAAAATTGAAAAATGCAAAGCCATATGGGAGACCAGGTCTCACTTCAACTGAATTTTTAACTCACCATTTAAAAAGCTCTCTCACACACGCACACACACAAACACAAACATTCAAGAGTGAGTCATCTCACAGCCTGTGTGTCAGCTGTGTGTGTGCATAAACGTTTATCCCTCTGAATCAAGTCATCATTATTCCATTATTGAAATATTCCCTCAGATTGCCTGATTTTCAGTGCCAGTCTCCTGGGGTAGTTAGGCAAATAAAATTTCATTTACAGAAAGACTGTGATTTGGAATTGATAAAGAGAATTTCTTTTTTCCCCTTAAGAGTTCTCCCCTCCTGAACCTAAAATACATCAAACAGCACTCGAAGTGTCAGAGGAAAGGAGAAGATTTTTCAAAAGCACTGGGCAGTGGTGGCAACACATGATTCAGATTTTCCCCCTGGGCATGAGAGGCTAGTGGGGAGGAGAGTCAAGGTCCCGGTTGTCGTCAGTTAACACCTGATGATGAATTTCCATATCATTATGTTTGTCAAGACAGACACGCATGGATGCATGAAACGCACAAAAATAATAACACTTCAATCTCAGGTACACAAACATACTTAAGAAAGAGAAGTTTTATTAGGGCAATTTCACTTTATTTTTCCATACAGCAAAGTCAACTACTGCAGTAATAATAAAATAAGCATAAAACAAATTGCAGCCCAAGACAAAATACATAATTTTAAGCAACTACAAGCAGAAAGTAAGTTGTGATTACATAATAGTAAAACCAAGCACACCTGTCCTTTCAGCAGATGAAAGTGTAGGGTTGCTGATAAGTGCAACATTATAACCAGCTGGAGTGAAGGCTGGATACACTAATTCAGTAAACAAGTGCCCATTATCACATTTGCTTTTTTGAGTGCTTCTGAGTTGAAAATTAAAACCGTGAAAATTGAACTGTGTTTTATCTTTTTCACCTGCTGAAAGAACAGGCTCCTACAGCAATTAAAAAACAATCACATAACAACTATAGCTACGGTGTGCTGTTTGGTTTGCCTGTTTATGGTTGAAATTTTGTGAAAGTCAATACTTGTTTTGAAGATTTTTTTTTCTTTCTTTTTTTTTTTTGTGAACAGTAAACCACTGAAATTGGCAGAAACTGATTTGAATAGTATATGTCCTTAGTATAGTTCTTTCTCTCGTTTTTTTGTTGTTGTTGTTTTGTTGAAGTTTTAAACATGCAGTAGTTTTTGAAAAATGTAAGGAATATCTGATCCATGATTTCACCTTAATGGTTGAAGGACCTGCTATTTTTGGTAATGATCTTCAGGCAGGTTTGGCCCAATGGAGTTTTTGTCAGTCATGAGATCTTGGAAGGATGGCATATCTTTCCAGCTGAAAAAATCCTGGCAAACTACAAGCTGTCCACAAAAAAGCAAAGCAACATGTTTGAAGGGGTATGGAGTGCTAACTCTGTGCCACTTTTGCAAGCAATTTTGCTCAGTCTGTCATTTTATTAGCCTTAACAAAACTCCTTGTAATTATAGACGTTTTTATTCAAAATAAGATCTTACTATTATACAGGTTTCTCTCTTTTGACTATATACAGAAGTGCAAAAAGTCAACCTTCTCTCTAGACGTTCCAACATGCTAAATTGCAGCATAATCAACCCTCAAGAGTTTGCACACACGCTATAATTCTCATTACGTAAACTTTGAGTATTTGGATTATCAACAAAAAGTCCCTTGTTCTATTTATTGATTATGCAGCTTATTTATAACAAGGCCTGATATTCAGGGATTTCAAAAATATTAAACAATACTTTAACATTTGAAATGGATACAGTAGAAAATAAATTTTATTCTAATATCTAGGATCTAGATCTTCTTATAATAACTAATTACAAACAAAATAAATCATCAAAATATTACTCAATTGTCTGCCAGGATTGTTGCGATAGCAACAACTTAACTTCTTACTTAGCAATGATTATATATTTATAAGATATCCATATAAAAGATCTTTGTTCTTTAATGAAAACTAGACAAGAACTAACAATGACTGACATTCTTACACTTTTAATATTAAATCAGTAAAATATAAATCATTTAGTTAACAATACGAATATTCATATGACACTACATGTAATTCAAAACTGAGTATGTTATGAAGGAAAAAACTACTTTTTTTTTGTATTTTGAAAAGTTCATCGGTAAAATCTACTAAAACAAGAGTCTATAAACTGAAATGGTATTCAATTGTTAATAGAAAATGAAATCTAATAAATGTAGGAAATGAAAAACTACACTTTAACAAGAAAAATAAGTAATATTCTATAATGTAACTAACTACAATAACATGTGGAGTCACCATTACTCTCTTAACACGATTGAAATTACATTGGTATGGGTTCCAACCCGTAATGTAATAATCTAAGGCTTTAATAGATGTACAGTACAATCAGTAAAATCAACACATCAGTCTTATATTAGAAAGCATCTCTCTCAAGCATAAAAACTTGCAGTAAACTTGGAAGTATGGAAAGTTCTAGAACTGAACTTTCACTTCTCCCATTCCATACTAGAACTACCAGTGACCTGGCCCCTACTTCAGCAATTTTTAGAACTGCTGAACAGAGCAAAAATATCCTTTACTAGCTGCAACATCCAAACCACAAAAAAGGAATTCCTTTGGATGAATCCATTCTTAAAAACTGAATGCACATCTATTTTTTTTAATTTGTAAAAGGCTTTCTAAGGCTATAAGCAGTAAATCTGAACAAAACAAAACAAAACAAATCACATATAAAATTCACCCATGTACTTAACCCACCCAATGACTAGGTTAATTAAACATTTCCCATTTTCATATTTTGGTTTATCATGCATCTGATGACAGTGCTGCTTTCTTCTTTGTTTAGAGTCACTATTTTAAATGTGACTGTGATGAAGCATTTAAGCAAATGTGAAACCATTTTTGCAAAGCATTTAGAGTCTTCTGACTTTTGACAGAGCTATAAATAGAAGCAAAATAATTTCCTCAAACTTTTTTTTTGTTATCGTGTCTCAGAAATGGCATATCCCTTTTGAATAACATGTTATACAGTATAGTAGGCATAAATATTACACTACAATGCATTAAAATAATTTTTATATATATCTATTATATATAATCTCCAGTATGTGTGAGTTTATCTGTATTGAGAGAGTCTGTGTTGTGCTGTCTATTCTGTTACTGTAAAGTTAAATTGGCCATTTCTGAGACAGCTTTGGTTTCCAAAAAAAAAAGAATGGTGCCCTTTGACTGATTAGTACTAGCAAATAAGCAACAAAATGTGGCTCTGAAAACAATAACACTGAAGAAATAATACTCTAATTTGATGTACAGTCTATGGCACTTCATGAGAATCCTTAACAACATGGTACTTAAAGCCATGATGTGCTTTAAAAGATACACAGTTGTGGTTTTGCTTGGCACATTCATCTCTGTCAGATCCCTCCCTCACCACATCTTAAAATCTATTACATTAAAAATATTACTCAAACAAAAATGACTGTGCATGCACGCTCTCATCTATAATGGCAATTTTAAATACAAGGTGCACCTTTGTTATTTGTAAACCTTGAAAGAAATAAACTTATTTTTAAAAAATTATATCTTGGTCTACAGACGTACCAATACATAATAGAGTCATGGTTACACCATAGTCTGTCTTTTCAAGATGGCATGAATATATAGGAAACTAATTAGGTCTGCATATTTGAATGCATCACTCTGTGCTAGAAAAGAAAGACAATGTTGTTCTTTTAGACAGGAGTATCACCTCAGCACAAATATCAATTAAATGTACAAAGTGTATAGGCAACAGTGTGCAGTGGGTTTCCATGTTGTCTTTTCTTCTGGTTAACATGCAGTATGTGGATGTCTTGTGGCTGAGGGGTTTTTGTGTGTGGTTGCTTGACGGTATATACAATATGGCTAATGACCTCGTCCTTTACTCTAACCAAGCACACTGTCCTTTCCTCTTTAGTACGATCTACAAGGGAAAAAGAGATAACCTTCTGTTAAAACAGACAATATCTAACAGTAGTTTCTCAAATACATTCAACATGAAAATTGTATTTCTTGGTTTAAAGAGTGAACACAGGAATGGCAGCACCTTCATGTAAAAACAAAAAACACATCGCAGGTACAAAGGACCAAAATGTGTTTATTGTCTCTTTGAGAATAAAATGACACTCACAGCTTCATAAAATTGTAGTCTCTGAACAAATATCAGCCAATACACAGCTTAAAGTATAAAATACATTTGCAGAATCAAGGGGCATGATACAGCAGAGCTCTTTTAGCACTATCATTGTGGGACAGAATTTACAACTCACTTTACTTCTTTCTAAAGTTTAATAGGTTTCAGAAGTAATGGTTTGGCCCACAAAATTAAAATCCATGAAACAGTCCTATTAAACACAATTTGTTCTATGTGAATGCTTGATTAGCACAGTATGTGTTCGGAAAAAAACCAAAAAACAAAAAAAACGAAGATACTCTAAGTGACTGCTTTGGATAATTTGCAGTTTGGATTTTTTCTCCTAAAGGCAAGAAAAAGAAAAATCATTCCTTATGCTCTTGACAAATTCAGGTTGAACTGATATTACAATGTACTTGTGACTTAATAATTTCAGCTGTTACATGAAATTTGTTCCCATAGACTCTTTACATATTCAACTATGCTTTCATACAACTTGAGAATTTAAAAAATCACCATTCTGCTCCACTCAAAAACCATTCTAAATATCGCAGCTTCTCATGAAAATGTGTAAGTTTTGTTAAATAAACAGAACCTTAAAGAGCTTGAGTTTCAATACTGACAAATCTACTGTTTTGCTAACTGATGAACTCCACAGCCATTTTGTATTTTTTATGAACCTGGATTATTGCTAAGAAACAGAACTTGTTTACATATATGCATACCCAACTGACCATAAAAGCTTGAAATGTGGTTTTAACATGTCTAAAGAAGAACTCTACATACTACAAAGTGATGTACTATTACATTATACAGAATAATAAACCTTATTATTAGAACTGCACTGAGAGAGCTTATGAAATAGAAATCAGTTTCAGTAATTTAATTCATGATTGCAGCACATCTTTGGTGGTGCATCTCGGATTGAGTTTATCATTCCTTTATTTCAAGTTGTGTCTGTTTTCTTCTCTATGAGTTCATCCTCTGACAAGCTCTTCCTATAGATTATTATTGCAAGGGCCTCTGAACTGGTTCCCTAACACCATCTCCTGATTCAACATCCTGTCCCTTCTTCTATAAGGCTCTGATATCTCCTTTCTCTCTGCATCAACCTTTACTGTTCAAATTCACTTAATTTCTGACTCGGTTAGGAAGATCTGCTCCTTCATCTTTGTTCCTAGAGGAATTTGTTCAAAGCTCTCTTATTTTAATAAAGAGTGCTAAAATTTCCATCATCATCTCACTGACTGTCAATCTTTATTTCATCGACCTGGTAACTAACACACAGTAGATAACACAAAAAATCATTTATAAATGTGTTAATGCACAGATAAATGAATGAAAAGAAGCAACAAAGAAAGAATGATCACTCATCTTATTTACCAGATTCAGTTTTAAGCATTGTAGCTCTTCTTAAATATAAAAAGAAATACCTAATATAATTCTGAGCAGGTAGATAACTTGAATGAATACTTAAGAATAAAACATGATCTAAAAGGATGAAACATGGTCATCTTTGCAAGTCAGTGTGTCTGAAAAGAAACTACAAGACTTTCAAACTATTTGAGCAAATATCCAGGTAGATGTGTGCGTGTGTGTGTATGTGTGTGCATATATGAATGCATGCTGCTGCTGCTACTGCTAAGTCGCTTCAGTCGTGTCTGACTCTGTGCGACCCCATAGACGGCAGCCCACCAGGCTCCCCCGTCCCTGGGATTCTCCAGGCAAGAACACTGGAGTGGCTTGCCATTTCCTTCTCCAATGCATAAAAGTGAAAAGTGAAAGTGAAGTCGCTCAGTCGACCCCATGGACTGCAGCCTATCAAGCTCCCCTGCCCATGGGATTATCCAGGCAAGAGTACTGGAATGGGGTGCCATTGCCTTCTCCTATATGAATGCATGAATATATTTAAATTAGGCTCTTTATATCCTAATGACCCTGATGTGGTGAAGCATGGGGTGAACTGGATACATGTTCTCATTTAGGATTTAGCAAGACAATTTTTGAATAAAATAAATGCTGACCTATACCAGGGATCAGCAAACTATTGCCTGTAAGCTAAATCCTGACTACTGCCTGTTTTTGTGTGTGTCCAACTTTTTGTGACCTTATGATCCATAGCCCACCACGTTCCTTGGTCCACGGGATTTTCCAGGCAAGAATACTGGAGTGCGTTACCATACCCTCCTCCAGGGGATCTTCCCAGCCCAGAGATCTAACCTGTGTCTCTTATGTCTCCTCATTGGCAGGTGGGTTCTTTGCCGCTAGCACCACCAATAAAGTTTAACTGGGACACAGCACACCCTTTCATTTACACACTGTCTCTGGTTGCTTTTATGCTATATCGGCAGAATAGCCCTATGGCCCACACAACCAAAAGTATTTACTCTCTCATCTTTAAAGAAAAAGCTTGCCAGTCCCTGATCTATACCTTCTATTTAGTTTTAAGCTGTATTTTCCCTTCACGATTGTGCTTATTTCTAGTACAAAATTTTTAAAAATGTATATATCCTCAGTATTATGCATATTTAAATGACATTAGCATATTTCTTATAAATTCATACATTAAAATTCCTCATAACCCATCTAAGATAAAATCGTGAGTTCTATATAAGTACATTTTTTTGAATTCTGCAAAATTTTTTAAGTGCATTACATAATTGTTATCTTAAAAAAAAAACACCATGAATATACACTCAATATTACATAATGAACTTACTGTTTAGTGATGAAAATTCTACATCTGGGTAACATACTTGTGGCTAGTCAGATGTTCGGCAGATATTATGGGTATCTAGCAAATAAAAAATTATTTAATGAATGACCCATGCAAGCAAGCCAACAACCAAGAGATGAAAACATCTTAATATTAAATTTTTTAAGAAAGTGAAATTCAGCTGTGAGGTGACAGTCCTTATCTGATCAACATAACAGTAAGTTAATGTAAACTTAATGCCCAAGTAGCAACTCATTGTTTAAAATCTTTGTGTTAAATACTATTCTATAAATGTTATCAGTTTTTAGGAAGTAAGAGAAGTAAAACTATCAAAAATTCATGCAGAGCAGTAATTGAAAAGAAGCCCTTTTTGTTGGCCTACACACACGCGCCTGTGGTTTCAGTTATTCCGTATTCTAGAAAGCAAAGTAGGCAAGGTCTTGCCTATTTTTGTGCAACCAATTTCTACATTTTCATTCAACTTATGGTATCTAACATTTTTTTCCAAGTTAAAAATACCAGGTAATAATTATAAAGGAGTATTTCAAAAGAACCGGATAAAAGCATGTAAGTCTACTTCAGAACATATTCCTGAATCCTGATTGCACATTTTATTGCATTTTAAATGGGCAAGAAAATTACAAAACTTGACAGGAAACACAATAAGGAACCAATATAGAGGTGACTTGTTTCAATCATCCCAACAGCCATTTTCCTGTAGCCCAATTCTTCTCTACCCAGAATGATGACTGCTATACAGGGAGAGGCAACACAGCACAGGTTCAACCCCTAGTGACCCATTTCTGGGTGTGTAAACGTGAGCAAAGCACTTCATTACTCTATACTTAGGTTTCTTCATCTCTAAACTGGCACTAATCTCATTTCAGCAAGGTTGATGGGAGAAGAGTAAAATCGCATACATGAAGGCATTTTGTTGCTGTTTCCATCTAGATGTCCTAGACTAACTACCTCAATGTATTACAATCCAGTCTGGAGTGTAAATTAGTATGTCTCTATTTTATTTCCATTTCTCAGCTGACATCTTTACACAATTTACAGCACTGGCAAATGGCACGAAAATGTGCTCCAAGCATAATGAAGCTTCTCATACCATTTTTCCTGCTGCTGCAGGACAGGATGCTGCACCCAACAGTGTAGAAGCATCAAGGATGGGGCTGTCGAAACATACCAAGGACCTTCAACACCAATCGATGCAGATGAAGGGCCAGCTATAAACTTCTGCATGCATGCAGGCTGCATTTTGTGGCATCAGCTATTTCCAGCATCGCTAATGTACTGTAGGCATATACATATGTATGTATATGTAGATATAATATATGTGTGTATATATATATCCATTCCCTTTTCTTTCTTCTGGTTGTCAAACAGTATGAAGACCCAAGATTATGCATGAAATGGTCACAGCACAATGCAAAAAGTAAAGTGTCCCCTACAACCAAGGTGGCCAAGGGCATGTTGAAATTTGCTTTGCTGTAGTTCTGCTTACACCAGCAATTCTATAGTCATACATGGTACACACAAGAGAGTGCAGCATCACTGAACTGCACCATAAATGGATTGCATTGAATCCATTAAGAAATTTCCACCATATACTAACATGCCACATATGCACAGTCTAGCATTCTTGTAAATGAGTCTGATGTGTTAGTAAAAATCCAAGGCTATTTTGACAAACTTCAGAAAAACTAATGATTCTTTGCCAAGAAATGTTTAAAGCTTGTCTGAAACTTTAAAATACATCCACTTTGGCATGCTGCTTTTGAAAGTTTTTAGTGACTATATTTATAGTTTATAGTTCTTCAATGGTACATGGCGTACTGCAGAAACAAGGCTGGCTCCTCCTTATAGTGATAACTGCACATTCAAATGGCATTTAAAGGGGCAACGCGTCGATACCCATCTGATACTGCTTGTTTTGTTTTTGAGATTCATTTGGTTGCATTTAACTTGGTCTGTGAATTATGTGAAATTTGATTGGACTCTAGATATTTCATATGCTGATAACCCTATTGAACTTGCTTTCATAACAAACCTATCTATACTTTCAAGCCAAAAACTACTTTATATAAATTTGATTTTGATTCAACCAGTATTTTCTAGACTATAATTTTAAACAGGAGCTAAAAATGCTGGCTGAATCCATGCAGATTTTAAATTTCAAATATTTTAACAATTATTTTCTTTTGAATAATTACATTATGAAATTTAAATTTCTGAAACATATTCCTTTTACTTAAAAAACAACCCTGTGTATTTGTCACTCCATGTAGACTTGTATGGAGCACAGAATGACTCTAATTGCTATACTTGGTGCCTTCTTCTTTCCTTCATAACCCTCTAACATTTATGCTGAGTAGTTACAGAAATAAGAGCACTTACGAATTTTATTTTTTCACTTAAATCACTGAGAATCAAAACTTGAACACTTACTTATTTTAACTTATTTTGAGTATGCAATCTGCTTATCAAATAAAACTAATGAATTTATAACAAACTCTATTTACAAGAGTGGTTGTTTGTGGCATATATAGCACATTTAAATGTTTTGCTTTTTATTAAGAATTTAGGCAAGAAACTATATATATATATATATCCAATGCTTATAACAAAACCCTTAAAATCACCTATATTTTTAAAATTACTTTTTATTATGTAAGTTTCAGGTGTACAGTACTGTAGTTCAATATCTGTATACACTACCTGATATAATTTCGATTGGTCAAAATACCTGCATGATTTTGATTTGAGACCAACTGAGAATTGCTTGTGTAATTATCATTTTAGTAGCTTTAGAAATGGAGCTGCGACAACTTTGGAGCACTTATAAATGGCATAAAAGCATTCTGCTGCTCATCATAGAAAGAATGTGTAGGCCAACAAGAGGTATCTTTGAAACCCCATGCTATTAAAGCACCCTCTACAGCCCTCACGGACACACGATTCCCCACTGACCTCAATGGGAAATCCACGTGCGTAAGGGCTGTTGGATTGAGCCCTATTAGAGTTGGTTTTTAAGAAACAAAGCTGTAAATTAGCAAACCTGGTTGGCTGTGGCTGTTGCAGCGAAGGGAACACTTGTGGCAGATGTTGTTGCTGCGGACACAGTGGCTGGCGTAGCACCGTGCACCATGGGAACTTTCGGAGGGAAAATCATATAAGCAAACATACAGAAGAGTGTAGCAATATGGAAACCATGGCAACATGGAGGAGATAATTGGGCATGGTATTTATCACAGCAGTAAGCCATGTGACGGGACATCATCACCAGCGAGTGACATGCAATCACAGCGCAAAGCAGGACAACATTCCAAGGAGAGAGGGGGAAGGGGGATGAAAGAGAAAAAAAAGGGGAAAAAAAGCTTGTTACCATCAAATCAAGAAAATTGACACAAACAGGCTTAATTTGCTAAGTCAACACCAAGAATTTTATATAGTGTTCATAGTTAGACATTCAAAATCTAAGTTAAAATACAGATATTTACTTCATATATACAATTATCTGTTTTTGAATAAAAGTATGTTTTCTTATTTACTATTATAAAAATACACAATATATTACTTTTATGAGATAGTTTGTTTTTTTTTACACACCAGAACTCATAGTCCAATCAAAATCCACCAAAGGTGACCAAAGGAAACTTGTGTGTAAAGAAAACATTTATGTGAGTCCATGTCAATTAAATAGAAAATGGCATTTAATTGACAGGTGTTAGTAAAAAGGAAATGGACTTGCCCAATAGATACAAGTTAAACTCAGCAGTGGATTTTGAGGGGCTGTGAGGTGCACCATAGGTTTAAGATAATCAAGAAACAAAGCTGGCACCTACCAACACTTGTAGCGGGTGTCATGCACAATATTGAGCCTGCCCATCATGCATTGCAACAGGAAGGTGGATTTGAAAAGGGAAAAGAATTAAAACATCCCATCACACGTGTAATTAGGAAATTCATTTGAACAAAGAAGAAAAATTGTTATTATGGGAACAGTGGCATGTAACTGTCAGCACAATCAAATCATACAATAGCATAGTGATCAATTAGAACTAGTCTCAAGTGAAGAATAAAAGCCAGTTTAACTGTGTGCTGGTACACTTTGTTTCTCCTAATTGCTGCCTATAAATAAAAGTGAATTTTTAAAAAAAAATGGAAACCTGCTTAATTCTTTTAAAAATAATATTGCAATTTGTTTTGTTTTAATCTGGTTACTGGCCATCTGGTGGCTTTGCTATTTCTGACTTTTTAACATATGAATTGAGCACATGTTCAATAATTAAGAGAAATTTACTAAGAGGCTAAATAATTCAACGCACAGAACTGACTTAACAATGCAATGAAACCAAAGCACTCATTTCATTCCCTTAGTTTTATTTATTTCCCTGTTCAATGCAGCAGCAACCACACAGAAATGGAAGGGGTTGTGATCAACCATACAGGAATTTTATTTGGAGGGATACCAAGCAATATAAATAAGGCATAAGGAGAAACTGAACTTCTGCACTGCCTTAGTTTGGAATTTAAATGTACAGAAAACATTTAGATGCGACACACTTTCTTAAAGTCTCGAACTGATTTATTACTTAGAAGGTATCTGAGAAAGCAGACTGGTTTTCCTTGCTGTTTTAAACCTTCAGGACTTCTCAGAACGGCAAGTGTTCTATGAAATTTCACATTCAAAAATGGTTAATTGGATTAGAATAAAAACCCTGAATGGGGGATAATGAGATATATACACTGCATAGGGGGTGTTGGCACTGATGTTCACAATGGCTCCACCACAACGTTAAAATCAGTATTACATAGATAGTACCTGTTCTCTTTGCCATATAAACATTGGAAAATCTACCTAATCTTACCAAGCACAGGGCACTTTCCCATATACTGAATTACTGTTCTTTCTATGAGACTATTTTAGACTCCTAGGTTTTAAAATATCATATGATTTTATATTTCTATCTAAATCTTGGCACATCCTATTTACATACTAGCAGCATCTGGGATGAACATTTGTTGGAAAAAATCTGCCAATTGCGTCTTGTCAGAGATGGCCCTACAAAACAAAGCTGCCATTGAGAAGCATAGATTACTTCACTGGCATCCTTGTAACAGCTGCAATTAGATTGTTATCACAATTAAGACTGTGGGCGCAATGATCAATGATTAAACTCGGGAAGAGAGCTAGGGAGGCATTGTCTCAGGTGGAGTACTGTTACACTGATAGGCATTATTTATGAAGACACTTGAAGATCTCTGTCATTTGCTACCACTACTGAGTCAAAGCCTTGTGGAAGACAACAAAAACAAATTAGTGATAACTGAGACAGTAATTTGAGACAGTAGAGCAAGCAAACTTTAATATCCTAGATTCTATGAAATCATTATCCTCCAACAGTTGGGCCAGAAGACTGGGAAAGAATGAATGAAAGATGAATGAAAAAGAATAATGTGGAATTTGAGAAATATTTGTTTTAAATACTGTCCAGGGTAAGTTTTAAATTTATTATTATGCTGCAATTTGTCTATTATGTTTCATCCCATGCATAAGGAAGGCTGCACATGCTGAAAATGAGTTAACCTTATCCTACCTCTCTAAAACCCTAAAGCTTTCAGGATTTGAATTTCAGTTTGAGCTATCTTCCTCATTACCATTAAAACCAATGCACACAGTTTTGAGAGGGATTTGCAGCAAATAAACATAAGGCAGCAATGAAAATACTAGCCAGGGTGCAGTAACTCACAAATATGAAGACATAATGCTGTAGGACCCACTTACCGAAATAAAAAATCACTTTTGAAATGACCATAATAGCCATTTTTACATCAGATTGGTTGATTTATGAATAATGATTGCATAAATAGCCAATTAAAATTTTTTATTCAATTTTCAGCATAAGGTAAAATTTAAGTGAATGTATTTGTCAATTTCAAATTTCCCCTACAAAGGTAGAGCAGAATGGTGTGCTTCTGAGGAATGCAAGATGTTAATTACATGATTTTTAAATTGAAATGTTAAGTTAATCTGTATGAAGATTCAGAAAATACAACTAGGAAAGTAGTTTACCAATGAGATGTATGTGTAGTTCAAATCAGTTCAAGGAGAAGGGAAAAAAGTAGAGAGGAAAAGAACTATAGAGATTTTGTTGGAGGTTTTACATGTGGTAATTCAAGCCTATTTAGGTGTATTATGATAGGAGTAAAAAGCTGATTTAAAGCCTTCTAAAAATACTCTATATCATTTAGAACTAAAAGTTCACAATAAATTGAATTATTCTTAAAACTGATGTCTAAAGAAGCAACAGCTTCATATAATTTATTTTTATAATCTATTGAATTATATTTTGTGTCTCTACTGAGTTCAGGAAACAACAAAAAACAGTGCTTACTACATTCCTGGCTTTATTCCAAATTCTTAGACCTGTCTGTAAAAGCGCTTTAAGAAGATGTTTTATCAAATTATGCTTAAAACTAACTTACACATAACTTTATGAAATAATCACCAGTATTATCTCCTTTTTATATATGAAAAAATTAAAGTATAACTTATGGTAGACTGTATTTAAACTTCCAAGCCAGATTTATAATCATTGTGCTAAGGTTCAAATAAACCATCTTTATTAACTTCATTAATCATACTAAAAATGATAATTGAAAGTTTTGTTTTCTTTTCTTTCTGTAAAAGCAACCCCATCCCCTGCATCTCTCCTCTTATTCCAAACCCTTAGGAAAGTTTTCTGGACTTCTGTTTCCTTCTTTCTAGGAGTGTTTGCTCAAGGTGAAGCTGAAGCTGTTGAAAGCAAACTTATTTTTAGGTTTTTAAAAATCATAAGCCTACAATGACTGAGGGCAATATGCTAGGAAGAGAAGTATGCTTTTGCAGATGGCAAGTGGGCAAAAATGGTGAAGGAAAGCAGAGAGAAAAAAATTCTTCCAGACTCTGAAGAGAAGGCGAGAAGCGTGCAGGGCCCCTCGGTAATTGGGCTGGTGGTGTGTTCTTTCACAGAAGTGCTGCCAGAAGCAGGCTTTCCAGGGAATGGGCTGCATGGGAGGCTAAGGAGCGTAGGCAAGGATGCTGGTACCCAAGGCAGGCACAGAAGCCCTGGAGCACCTGCCTTCAAGGGATCTTCTAAGCATGGACAATGATTACATCAGCAGTGGCCAGTGTTGACTGAAGAATGGAGACTGGGTAACCTGTCTGAGACTACTGGATGGCACAGGATCACCATTCGAGTAGAGGTGGGAAAGAAGAGGAGATGTGAGGATGGGAATCCTGGAATTTCAGTGGTGCCTGATACATCTATCCAATACTGTAACTGAAGTTTAGAATTGGACTTAATATAAATTCAGGAAAACAAAACTGATGTAAATATAAGTGTTATTTCGTGAAATTTATACCTACAACATAAGTAGACATTAGATTACGTATACTCTGTATGAATAGCAAATTTAGTCTTAACGGGTGAAGGTAAAAAAAAATGGACTATACATCTAAAAAAATAAAAATTTCTTCAGTGTGAACATGGTCCAAATTACTTATATTTATCTTTAAATGAGATGGAGGGTATAAAAGTAAAAGGCTAGAAAACTTTCTTGGGAGGGGTGGGAGTGGGATGGGAGATGCAGTGGGATGTAGTTGACTGAATGAAAAGAAAGACGGATGAACAAGTGAGTTAGAAGGATGTGCGGTGCTAAGTCGTTTCAGTTGTGTCAGACTCATTGTAACCCCATGGACTGTAGCCCGCCAGGCTCCTCTGTCCATGAGATTCTCCAGGCAAGAATACTGGAATGAGTCGCTATGGCCTCCTCCAGGGGAATCTTCCTGACCCAGGGATCGAACCCGCATCTCTTTAGTCTCCTGCATTGGCAAGCAGGTCCTTTACCACTGGCACCACCTGGGAAGCCCAGGAAGAAGGATAGGTGGATGGAAAACAGGGAAGGAAAGAAGAAAAAGAGGAAGATAAGGAGGTAGGAACAGAAAGAATAGATAGATGGTTAGAAGGATGGATGGATAAATGGACAGATGAATGCATACATGGATGGATGCATGGATGGATTGATGGATAGATGGGTAAAGGCCACATAAGTCTAAGTTTGTTCTTAAAAGTTATGGTATATACTAATTTTTCTTTACTAGTTAGGTGCCTTGTCATGGAATCCTGATCTTTTGCTAGCAACCTGTTCTGTATACAGTTACCTGCTCCAAAGATTTAGTCAACCATGCTTCACTGTAATGTCAATGAAATAGACCTATATATCCCTGATGTTATTATTTAAGCAACAGACTACAGAATTCGAAAACTATAAACTGCAAAAAATAAATGTCTTTCTTTCTCTAATCAGTTCCAATAAAGTCTTCAAATATAACTTCCAAATTATAATATTGTGGTTAGATAGGACGCTCTGATCACAGAATTCATCTATAGGTCTGCAGAATAACCTAGACTTTGGAAAATGAATTTCCTTTTCCTCCCTATCCCATGAGATGACACATGAATTTATGGTAGGATAGATTTTCTGTAGTTCTCAAAAATTAATTGACAATGTTTAAAAATGGACAGATTTCACATATAACTGTTCAAAAGTCCAGAGTATCTGGGAAATACATCATAAGATCTAGCAATACTGGACACCAGAGCCATCACTTTGAGTTGTATACAACCAACCCTGAGAGGCACAGACACAACCACCCATAGTCACAAAGACTATGACATATATGGAGCCACAAAGGGTGTCCAGCGCACAACAGGTACAACCTACAGGGCAGATAATCTTCTAAGGCAACAAAAGGCTAAGTCTGAACACTGACTGTCCCCTTCAGACTAGGCCTAAGCTCTCCTGCACCTCCCAGACCCCATAGCTTCAAATTTACTTCTTGCTTCACTTGTTCATATTTCCTGCCTGGCTTTTAAGGCATTTGGGTTTTTATATATTTTCTACATTAGATTTCTTTCCTTCCCAGCTGTATAATAAAGTGGTTTGGCAGGAGTATAGATGGGCTATCCATTATAACTTTTTAATGTCACTGTGGCACATAAGTACATATGAGATTAAAAATACTCTGAAGGAACGAAGGAGGTACTACCTACTTCTATGTGATGACTAAAAGTTAACCTGCAAGCTCTTTAAAACTGGGTTACAAATAAACCTTATTTGATATTACTATTGCAATAATTACATATTGACTACAAATATAAAAAAATATTTCTGATGCAAATTTATCATAAAAAATGCAAACAAATCTTAAAAATTTCAGCATATTTCTTTTTTTTTAAATTTTAATTGGAGGCTAATTACTTTACAATATTGTATTGGTTTTGCCATACATCAACATGAATCCGCCACGGGTGTACACATGTTCCAATATATTGTGGCACATTTTATTTAACAATGCTTAGTTTCTAGACAGAGAAGTAAGTATGACTCTGATTTATAAAGGTATTTATTGGTTTTCCCTGAGTTGAATTTTATCTCGCATCTTTTGCTCTATCCTATCCACAGACTAAAATCCATTCCATAGAGAGACTATGGTCATAAATCAGAGTCATACATGTCATATAATTAATGATTATACTTATTTAGAAAAGTCTTCAGTCATGTGAATGTTGTTGGAGAAAATGATGCAAAATCCACTTGATAAAAGAGATTATTTTAGGTTTCTTTAAGTAATACATGGAAGAAGTTAAATTTGTTTTCACTTTTAGATTTTTAAATAGAGAAACTGTCATTTCTAGTAGTAAGGTTTCATTCAGTGAAATAAACTGACAAAAATAGTTGTTAATTTCTTCAAAAAGATCACAGTAGTTACCTACAATTCCTTGAAACCTTGTCTAGTGATCTGACTATAGAAAAATCGACAGATTATTTGTTGGAGACAGCATAAATCCAGGGGGATGGAAATTTATACTAAAGCAAAAAAAATTATTTCTGGAAATCTCTGAAAACATACATATGTTGAGAAAAAAATTTTAATTTTATAAAACTTAAAAGAAATGTGACTTTTCCTTCAGAGTACAACAAATACCCAAAGATCAAATGACTTAATTTCTATTCTAAAATGGACAAACTTCAACTTGATAGATACTATTTCATGAGTTCAAATATAACTTTATCTGTGGTGCTAGGGCAGGCTATTTCAATTAGTGGAATATTCTATTCTAGTTCATTGAATGTTACTACATATTCTACACATGGATGGCTAGTTTTCAAAGAGGCACTGTATAAAAAGCTGTACTTGGCAGTAAAACCTAATGAAATAATTTATTCTCACTATTAAAAAATAAATTATCACATTTCCTCATGGTATTTTGAACCTAATGTACTATAAATACTGTTAGCATAGTATAACATACTAATGGGTCTGGATCTTTGACATACACACCTAACCATAAATTAATCAATTTAATTAATAAAATTATTTTATTAACTGAATCTCTTAACACAAGGCAATTTTTAAGAAAGATTAAGAGATGAAGAGGAAAATAAGATTAGAGTCTCTGGTTACTTGAATTCTAGATTATAAGGAATGTAATATGTATTGTCTGAAGCAAATGAAGAGTAAGTAAAAGTAATAAATTTCCAGGTAATTAAGTGACTGATTATGTTTTTAAATTGTAAATCTTTGTGTATAGTTCTAGAGTATGTTTATGTTACTACGTTGAAATCAACTGAAACCAGAAATGTGTAACTCACTTATACATGTAAACTTCACCAGGTACTTAGGGCTACTTCAATATTAGCTCAGGAGCAACAGCTTTAAGTGATGTATACTGACTGGTACCAATAAGATTGGAACAGAGTCAGTTATTTATTCTCCACCTTGAAAACAAACAGGCTGAAAAATAAAAACCAAAACTGAAGTGTCATTTCATATAATTCAAATGAACTCTGGAATCATGAAGGCAAAGGGGTCTTACAGCAGGAAAGGGTCAAAAAATAGCTTGACAGACACATAACGGTGTTGAGGAAAGAGAAAAAAAAAAAGAGAACTCTATTTCATTTCAAATTACACAAATACAAATAAATATACAAAATATCACTGACTTCTCATCCATTTTTCATCAACCTAAAACTCTTAATTTTTAAGGAAAATCATAGGAGAGACCTGAGATAACTTTTCATCTTACCTTCCACCTGCTCTATGGCTAAAAACGACTAGGGGCGTGGCTTATCTGCTCTACCGACAGAAATCTACATGCATTATCAGATTTATTTATTAACAGACTCAAACGCCTTACCTGGTGGGAGAAATGCTGTATGCTGCTGTAACTGCATGTTGGCTAGAGCCTGTTGGTATTGGAAAATACCAGTGTTAAAGACTGCTGTGGCACCGTTGGTTTTTTCAAGAGCAGGCCTCTTTGGTAATGGGGGAAGTACAGCTTGAGGAATTCCCTGTTTAGTGAGTGAGTATAAAAAACAAATACCAGTAAAAAGAGAAAAAGAAAAAAGAAAAATCAGTTGAAGGCTAAAATTGTTAGGAAGCATGAGCAAGCAAGCAGCAGAGCACTTAACTACCCGAGGAAAAAAACATCCAATAAACAAAAATTTAAAGGGAAAAAAAAAAAGCAAGATAAAAGCTTTAAAGGAAGCATTATTTTTGTCTTGGAGAAAAACAATCCCACTAGTATGAGAGCACATGTTATAATGTGTTAAAGTGTTTTAAGTCCCATAATGCTTCAGGCTTTCTGGGAGAAGCCGTTGATTTGGGAAAAGAAGAAAAGCTGCACTGCGAGCTCCATGAGGATTGACAAGTATAAGCAATGTTAATAGTTAATTGTACGAAGTGACCGAAACTGGTAAAATAAACCCAGTCCCACTCTGCCCCCCTCCCCACATCTACCTAAACATGCACATGTCCCAGAGCATGCAAGTTTTTTTTTTTTTCTTAAAACACTGAACTATAAATATTAAAAAGTCAATAATTCTATCACTAAAGCCATGCTAACCAAACAGGTACATAAATATACAGTCCAAAAATACATTTTTAATGTCCTTCAAATACTTCATTAGAACATTCTACAATGTAGTTAAACTGAATGTGGGCTGCTGGGTTTTTGGATTCTTTCATTGTACCACATCTGTCCAGGGACTTGTTTACAGTCTTTCCACTAATTTTGTCAGGAAACCACACTCAGTTTTCATTGTACTTTACAACTTTATAACAGAAAAAGGAATATATATATTTAAATTGATTAAAAAAAAAAAAACTTGTATCTACAATAAAGCTACATGCCAAGCTAAAAGGTGAAAGGTCATAGTACCAGGTCAAAGGTTGCCTCGAGGGGTCGCTTCAGTGATTTGACAGCCGACTGAGTCTTAATTAGCAGGCAGCGAGCACATGATGGCAATGGGCCAGTGGGGTTCAAGCGCATTAACATAAACAGCAAGCAGAGGTGCATCATGGGGGCAGCAGTGCATTTTTGGGTAGGTGAGAAAAAACAAATAAAAAAACAAATCATCGGAATGCCATATACAACGAATAACAAGACTAAGCATGCACAATAAAGGCACTACTGAGTTGTTATTGGGAGGATAACTCCTCTTCGTAGTTAATTACAAACAAGATACTCTAACAGAAAAAAAAAAAAAAAAGAGTGGAAGGAAGAGAAGAGGAGAGAGTCTGCCTTCTGTATTTTTGCTCAAGTATCCATAAACAAACACAGAAAAGACCTCTCCGTAACTATCTGACTGTGCTACGAAATACCACACAGTGTTCTTTTTCATGAATAATTTAACAATTAAGTCATATATTTATGTAAAAAAAAAAAGGACAACATTAAAACAGCTAAGCAAAGAACAAAAATGGACTCATTAAAATCAGCTATTAGATCACGTTAAAATTTACCTTCATTATATAGTTTAGTATCTGTTCTAAATGATCCATTTCTAACTCTTCCTTCAGTACTGCTTTCTCCTTTCTATGTAATGGCATATGCAAACTTCTCTGGTTTTACAGTTCTGTTTATGCCACAATATAGTTCAAGAGAATCTAGATAAGCAAACTGCTCAACATCATGTATTGAATTCTTAAAACAGTTTTGTTGAAGCAATTCTCCTAAATAGTTTCAGATTTTGTTATGGTTAAAGCAAGATAAATGTAGAGAAGAGCCTTGATGTGCAGAAGAACACACCGAAGGAAAACAATGGCTGATTAGATAGCACACAGAAATAAGAGGATCAGAAATGGCAGTATCGTTAAACCGAAAAGGAGACAGGTGTTCTGTACAAAGCAGAAATTTCAGAAACCCTACATCCAGAGTAAGACAGAGTATTAAAAATTAGGCCGAGGGTAGGAGCAATCTGAACCATTTGAGGAGTTACCCTCACTTCTCTGAATGGTCACTTCATTATGTATTGTCTGGGATACCTGAACAAACATATCTTCAGCAAAAAAAAAAAAAAAAATTTTAAAGGTTAATAAATGAATAGCTTGTTGTCAGATACAGCTGTTCACTGTTTTGTGACCGTTAACAAGGACTGAGCTAAGGTCTCTACTCACCATGGCAGCTGCAGTGGCTGCAGCCTGTGCTGCGGCAGCCTGGTTGACCTGGTATTGGGCAGCCTTGATCTTGGCTTGCAGATGTGCGGGAGGATGGAAGTATTTGCACTTTTCCCGAGAGCATCTCCCTTTGATGTAATCCATACACACGGTGACTGTGTTGTCATTGGTGTCAATCATTGTGCTGTCAGCAGGATGGGCAAACCGACAATCATTTTCTCCTCTGTTGCAATTGCCTCGCTGGTACTCTCGACATACCTATGGGGTCATAAAGTGCACGAAGGTCAGTCAATATGGACAAGTAGAAACTTTCTCAAGATTTAAAGTGCAAGAGTGGTGACAGAAGGCTACAGGTGAAAGGGGGAAAGAATTTGCAAAGGAACCACAAAATAACTTGAAAACTGTGTGTGTGTGTTAGTCACTCAGTTGTGTCTGACTCTTTGCAACCCCATGGGCTGTAGCCTGCCAGGCTTCTCTGTCCATGGAATTCTCCAGGCAAGAATACTGGAATGGATTGCCATTGCCTCCTCCAGAGAAACTTCCCGACCCAGGGATTGAACTCTGGTCTCCTTCCTCACAGGCATATTCTTTACCATTTGAGCTACAGGGAAATTGTAGTATACTAATTACAGCCCCATTTCAATAAAATGTCCATTAGGAAGAAAATGCACTTAAGATACTAACTATGGTAAAACATCTAATTTAAATAAAGTTGATATACTTATTTATTGTTGTTGTTCAATCGCTTAGTTGTTTCTGACTCTTTTGTGACCCCATGGACTGTAGCTCACCAGGCTCCTCTGCCCATGGGACTCTCCAGACAAGAGTATTGGAGTAGGTTGCCATTTCCTTCTCCAGGGGATTTTCCCAACCCAGGAACTGAACCTGCAACTCCTACATTGCAGGTGGATTCTTTACTGCTGAGCCATCATGGAAGGCCACACTTACTCATTACTAAGGAGGAAACAGTAACTCTGTAGTGAAGAACTCTATAGACACCCACTTAACCAAACAAAGTTAATATCACCAGTAATAAAGACATAATGATACCACATATTTACTGATATGATGCACTTAAAAAAGGTTACAACATCACATTTGTTGTATTATTGCTGAGAATGCATAACCTGAATTTAATCATGACAATACATTAAACAAACTAAAACGGTAGGATGTTTTACAAAATGACTCATCAGTACTCTCCCAAAGTGTCAAGGTCATGAAAGACAAAGACTGAGATACTGTTACAGACTGAAGGATCCTGATTCAGAGGAAGGATATTGGGAGCACAATGGATGAAATTTGATTAAGGTCTGTAGATTGGTTAATAGCAGCATATCAATGCTAATTTTCTGGTTTTGTAAGCGGTAACATGGTTATGTAAGCTGTCAATATTTAGGTAAGCTGGGTGAAGGAGATGTAGGAATTCAGTTCTATTTTTGCAAATTTTACGCTAATCAGAAATAATTTAAAAGTGAAAGTGTAAAAAGTAAAATGATAGCTTTTTTATAAAATGTTTCTAAGAGCTATATTTTTGATCATTAGAGATTCACCAGGTAGTAATGTAAAGCAGATGCAAAGGATTCGTTCTTGTTATTTGTTTGTTTTATATCTATTAATTTTGGATGGGGTCCCTGGAGAAAAGGTGAAAATGGATTATTTTTCACCCATTTGCTTGATTCAGACCTCTTACTATTAAAGGTTGTTGGGGATTTCCCAGGTGGCACAGTGGTAAAGAATCTGCCTGCCAATTCAGGAGATGTGGGTTTAATCCGTGGGTCAGGAAGATCCCGTGGAGTAGGAAGTGGCAACCCACTCCCGTATCCTTGCCTGGAAAATTCCATGGACAGAGGAGCCTGTTGGGCTACAGTCCATGGGGTTGCAAAGTGTTGGATACGACTGAGCACACACTTTATAGCTCTTTTCAAAAAGTTGCCAGCACTTTCATTCAGGAAAGTTTGACCTTTTTACCACAAGAGGGCCACCTAAACACAAAAAGTCCTTGTGATATTTTTATGCTCTTGTTACTTCATGCTTTAAGGATGTTTCCTTTTTGTTTTTCACAAATCTTTAACAAACTGAGCAGATACAGTCCCTGAACACTCTATTTTGGAATTCATGAAGAAAAAAAAAAAGGCGAACTCTGCTATGGTTTAAAAAACAAAGATTTTCTTGGATTTAAGTACATAAAATGATTACATTCAATTCTAGGCGTTTCTCCCTTTTATATCCATATCCCATTATTGAGGAAAATGATTCCTTTTAAAAAGGCCTCTATAATTTGTATCATGCTACATGTTAAAAAAAGAGCATCTTGTACTTTTTAGAAACCTCAAGCTAAAGCAATGCATCTTATCTACATAGCCGAGTCAACTCTACTCATCACTTCAATTTATATAATTTTAAAAAAGTATTAAATAATTACTCTGTGCAAAATACTCCGAGAAATATTAGGAGTAAAAGATGACTTAGAAAGTTACAAAAGATGCTCCTTTTTTTAATCATTACATTTATCTTCTTGAATAGAAGAAAACAAGGATATTGAAAGGATATTGAGGAGTTTATAATTTGAAAAGCAAACGTGGTTAAGCTGTTATCCGGAATTCTTGTCCTCCACTCTCACTGAGCATGCAATCAAGCTGTGCCGCTTTCTAAATCACAAATCCCCACTTACTAAATTAGACTTCTCAAAATACGAGGAGATTTTAAATACGGATTAAATACGGATAAAAACTTTTCATGTATATATGTAAAACTTATGCATAAGCAAAAAGGCCACTTTTCTGTTTAAAAAATCTACGTCAATTCAGCCTCATTCAACAGGAAACTGTTGTTCGGACACTACTGCTGTTAGCTTTTCAGTAATTTTTGCTTTCTCGAATATGCTCACAAAGAATCTGCCGGCAGCTGAACCAACACTCTTTTCCAATTTCTCTTACTCTGCCACAATGACAAGAAATAACATCTAAAGGTAGTCTATCTGCAGGAGCCTGAATAACTACTAAAATCAAAGATTTGTTATTTTCCAAAAGCAATTACACCAGTGTTTGTGCCAGAAATTTGAGCAACAGTCCCCCAAAATAAAACCTGAATGCTGGGCTGATTTTGACTTTTTATTTCTCGGTCTGTCTCAATGTTCTTTTTATTTTTAGGAATATGAACTTACCATCAGGTTGCATAAAGATGGTCATTCTAAGACCTCTTCTGGTCCCTGTCCATTTGCTTTATACATGTGTATATGTGTGTTTTGTATAAGTTAGTATGTGTCTTTTGTATAAGTTAATAACTGGTTTAGTACAATTTTGTACTCTTTACAGTCTTGCAGGATTCATTTACGGAGAATTCTAAAAAACACTTAAGCAGAGTTGATAACTCGCAGTCAGCTTAGAATCTTGTCCTAAAGTGACTGTTTCACTTTTTTTTTTTTTTAATCCAGCTTAATGTTTCTCCTGACAAGAGAAACAGAACAGAAGAAATACACTGAAATAGCTTTTCTCCAATTATTCTTGCCTTTGAAAAAATATAAAGAAGAAACAGAAAATCTCTTGTGTAAACTTGTACTGGTGCGAGCCACAAGGCCAGGGGGCCTAGAGAATGTTGCCAAGCTTTAGATGTACATCTGGCTTGCTGAAGACCTATCTGAACAGAACAAACCTCCCAGAGCTTTTCACACAGATTTTTCTCTAATAATCAATACATCTCATTTCTAAATAAAATTTTTCATTAAAAATAAAATGAGATCTGTTTCTTGACTGATGAATATGAGTTTGGCCTGGTTTCTCTGATAAACTCGAGAAACTGTAGGGTGTGCTGCTCCCTCAAAGAAATATCTTAGTCTGGTACTGCATTTGCAAATTCTAGTTGACAGACAACATTTCAACAAATTTAACCATCCAACTCAAATCAGGATAAGAAGTTGCACAATTTACCATATAGAGAATTTGCAACAAAGAAGATTAAATTTGAAAATCCTAACAATGTTATGGCCCTCTTTGCTATTTGCATCTAATCTTCTGCACGAATGTATTTTTCAAATAGTTGTAATTAGAGTTTGGTTATTACCTGCTGATCTGTTATTGCTTGCTGATGTATGTAAACATTCTTTTTGCCATTTTACTAGTGTCCACAGTGATCATTTTTGCTGACTGAATCAAATTCCATCAAATAGATATGCACAATCTAAGTAATTCTTTCAGAGAACATCTAGATTATTTTGAATATTTCCATACTACAAATAATGTTGCAAAGACTATTTTCAAGACACACCAAAAAAATCATTCTATAAGGATGAATATGTAGAAATGGTATTAGTGGGTCAACAAACATAACTACTTTTACAATTTGATAAGTGGTTTCAAACCTACATGAAAATAATTCCATCTACTAGCTAATGTCCTTCAATCAAAAAGAATGTTTGTAAGTGTTAACATAGATTTACTTTCGAAATCACGTAAGTTTTGTAAACTTTCATACAAAAAGGTTAAGAAGTTACTTTCATAGTAAAAATCATCACTTTGATAAAAATATTTACTGAAAACATTAAAGTAGTAAATTTCATTTCCAGAAAAACATCTTTGGCTAATAAACTTTAAATAATCAAAAGGAAAAGCAATTAGAAAAACTTCCGAAGGAAATCTATGTTAATTCTACATAAACCTTCTTTGTTAATTAAATAGCAGTGGTAGTCTGCAAAGAGAACAGAGTCTGAAAACAGAAATTTGGGGTTCTATCTAGTATTTATATTTACTAGTTATGGAATCATGAATACTGAAAAAAAATAATACATAGCTTAAAACATACTATATAAATCTGATTAAAATAAACAGTTCTGTTATGTGATCTCAATTTTTTATAAACATGACAAACATATTTCAAATCAGTCAAAATAATAATAGGTTGTAAGAAATGAAAGTGTTAGTCACTCAGTTGTGTCTGACTCTTTTGCAACCCCATGGACTATTGCCTGCTAGGCTCCTCTGTCCATGGGATTTCCCAGGCAAGAATACTGGAGTGGGTTGCCATTTCCTCCTCCAGGGGATTTTCCCAACCCAGGGATCAAACCCACGTCTCCTGCATTGGCAGGCGGGATTTTTTTTTTAACTACCACTGAGCCACCAGGAAGGCCCAATTTAAGTCTAATGACTAATAATAAGGAGCTTAGTCAAAGATACATATATACCTGCTGTTCAACAGTAAGTATCATGGATATTTTATTTTCTATTAAATTTGAGCTAACACACACTTTAAAGCATAAATACTGAATAATCAATTATTTTATCAAAGAATCCATAGCATTATAGGTCATGAATATACAAATATGATGAAATTATCTATGTTTTCAAAAAGAATTCAAATATCCATATCTTAAAATTGTGATGATTAGGGGAAATGATCTTAGTTAATTGTTTCCATAATTACATTCCCAAGATAAATGTCTAATGGTATGATATCTAGTTTCAGTTTGTTACCAGATAATTGAACAAACTTGGTCTACCTGAATCTCATTTTTTAAAAAAATGAAGAAAAAGACATCTATAATGCTACTCTAGAGGATTTCTGTTAAGATCAACAGGGACTTTTCTTTGAAATGTAAACGGTGAAATCCATGATTACTGCCATTAGCCAATGAAGACAAGCACATTTCTATAGATAATATAGCTAAGAATTTGTCATTTGATTTCAAGTAACTTAAAAGTAAAATCTGAATATATCAGAATGGCCAACTAAAGAAACAACTTCCAACTATATTGTTTCCAAAACAAAACTCAAACTAATTACAGATAGCACAGATTAGACGTTTTAACTGGGAACATGAGTTCACCATTTTAGAGTCTTATTACACTACATTATTAAGCCATTCTAAAGTCTTATTACAATTATTTTTTTAATTTAAACTTCATAGAACCATGTGCATTAAACTCTTAATATTTCTTGGTGATTTTCCAAAGAAATTAAAATATCACAGAAGCAGTAGCTAAATACTCGAGACAAAGACACAAAAGTAAAGTAATTATATCAATAAGGCTTTCTTGTATTATTAAAAGCATTTGCTTTTCTAATCTCATTTTGAAATGAGTGCAATAGATCATGACAAATCCATTAAATGCCTATAATGCTGTCATGGAGGCATCCTTTCACCATCACTTAAATCCACATTTAGCTTTAAATGCTTTTTTTGTGTGTGTAGTCAGTAAGTATCATATGTTTTTATACCTATATGAAAAAAGCCACTAGACTCTTCTGTATCAGTAAGTAGTGGAAGCATTCAGTATCCAGCGGCCTGAATTAGAAACTCATGTCATGATTGCCTCAGTAGAATAAAACTTTGAGCACGTGAATACATTATTTTGAAACAACTCCAACTGAAAATATCAGAAGCCGAGTAGTTTGGCCACCTTGCTGGAATATGTCATATAGACTATTAATATAAAAATAATACAGTTAACCTAATGGCAATCTAATGTCTCCATCAGCATATGAAGTATGTGGCCACTGGTTTGTTCTGTTTTATTAATGCTGTTATGTGGTATAAATTGCCCCCAAAATCATCACTGTTTACTTAAAATATTTCATTATGCTGTACCACGGTGTTCTCAGCAACTTCACAAAATACAGAATGCTAAATGCATTTGAGGAGACAGATTTTTAATCCAGAATCACAAGTAACTACATGAGGTAAGTGATAAAAAAGTTACTGCTTAAATAACAGGTGCTCACATCCCCTGAATGGAATTTTATAAACCATTTGTATTTACAATCACCCAGATCATCTGTGAAAAGAATTTGAGATCCCCATTGGAGATCCACCAAATCAGTCCGTGGGGATGAGGCCCCACACTTAAAAACAATTTTTTATGTTTTAATTTTTGGTTGTGCCTTGTGGCTTGCAGGATCTTAGTTCCCTGAGCAGGAATTGAACCTGCACCCTCCTCAGTGAAAGCCCAAGTCCTAACCACTGGATCTCCAGAGAATTCCCAGGCTTTCCATTTTTAACAATCATCGCAAGTGATTCTCATCACATTAAAGCTTGAAACTATTGCTCTAGGACTAGGGGCATGAACAGGATGCCTTATTATGTAGTTGGAATGTTCAAAATGTAAACATGTTCCCAAGGATAATGCCAACAATGTTAAAAATGTGTCATGTTTTATCTCCTCTGGTAGATTACCCTAAGCTCTGAATAAGGGCATGGACTAATTAATTGATTAACTAGTTGATTGACTCATTTATTCCTTCATCGAACAAGTTACTAGGCATAATTTATGAGCCTGGCACTATTCTGGGACCTTTTATTGTTACAAAACAGTAGGCAACCTTTGATGCCTCAAGATATTCCTCACAACAGCTTTTACTTGAATATTTCAAGTTCTTCATTGGATATTGCTGAATAAAGGAGAGAATAAATGCATTCATGGATCCTTTTTGCACCATAAAAAAATTATTGTGTATCTTGAAAATAAACAGTTCCCTTAATTACCAACTCTTTGTAGTAAAGCAGATATGACTAAAAACCTCAGTCCTTTCTAGTACGTACAGATTTTAACAATTGTTAAAATAATCACTGAAAATAACTGCCACTCAGAAATTACACAAAGGCACCCCAAGGTCACAAAATGGAATTTTTTAAAAGCCTCATTTCAGTGACCAATATTTAAGAGGTTTGCTCCTCTTTAGAGAAAACTGATTTTACACCATAGAGAGTATGCAGCTGCAAAGTCTTTTAAAAGATATCCAACAAAGAATGGATAATATGGATAGTGATAGGAAACTTATGCATGTGTGGATATATACACACACACACACATAAATAACCTTTTCAGTAATTTGTGGTTGGCATTAAATGCAAGAAAATGATCTAAATTTCACCTTACTGGAGGTGATCGTAGAGATTATCTGGTATAATCTCCTAGTTTAATACGTGTGAAATATGACACTTAGGGGGAAAAAAACTTGACCTATGCTTACTCAATTAGCAACATCACCAGCACTAATCCTTGGGTTCCTCTTTTTCAATTTTTTGTAGTATCAACATTTTTGTAGCATCACATTGGGTGCTATATGTTAGTTCTTCTAAAAAAAAGAATCAGAAGGGTGATAATCTATGGTGTTTTTAACTTCATTTCCTATTTTGTAGTAAAAAGAGAAAAGGAAGTGGCAAGAAGAACTGGCCGGTATTTTAACTGATTCAAAATTTGTTCACCTCAAAAGTAACTCAAAAATTCTAAAATGTACTTGGGAGTTCCATGAGCTAAAAATCAAGCACAGATTTAAATCCCAAACAACTAAATGTGTAAATAAGTGCCAGCGCTTACTACCATGTCTCTTAGACCCCAAGATATGGTGTAATGAGCATGAGAGGAAAGAGCCTGAAGACAGGAGTGTCTAAAATCACAAAGCCAAGGAGAAAGATGTGCCCCTTAGCATCACACTGCAATATCCTAACAGGTTGTAACTGTGACCCTGAATCAGATCCTGTGAATGAGAATAAGATAGGAAGCTGCCCTACTATCAGGCACTGAGATAAGTGGAATTCAGGTTAAAAGGAAATGACAGTCATTACAACAGGAGCCATTTGTTGTGACTACTAGAAAGGAAGACAGAAAAAAAATACTTGCAATAGCTCCTTGCAAAAGAAAAACAAAACCAAATGAAAGACGGAAGTCTTCATTTTAACTGAACATCATGCAGAATATAACCAATTACAGTCTACCTAAAATTGTGGAAGAATTAGTTTAAAAGAGTTCTGAATACACAATCAGCCTTTTAAAAAGGTTCCTTGAAAAAGAGTTAAATAGAGACAATCTCAGTTTTAATCTCCTATTAAAAATTAATTCAATCAAGTTCATCTCAGACTGCCTATTTGGTTCCCATTAAACAATCAAGAACCTTAAGATATGCTTCTGAAAGGTTGCGGGGGAGGGATTCATACATTGAGCATCTAATAAATTTTAAATATTTAAAACTTTCTAAATTTGCTCCTAAATTTCTCTGCAAACAGCGTTAGTTATTAATGAGCAAGAACAACTATGCAATGACAAACCACCCACAAGTCAAGGTTTTATCTCTAGCACACAGCAGGGCCTTGGTCCACAGAGGGCATGAAATCAGGTCTCAACATCCTTCCTGAGTCCTCCTTATGGAACTCCTGTAACTAGGAGCTTTTTCCAGCATGTTCAATGAAAGGTTAAAAATAAGCCTAAAACAAACAAACAAACAAAAACTCTAAAGGGAACACACAAGCCCAAATTTCCTGCCTCTTGTTTGTACCATCACTTGTATGGGAAGGGGAGTAATAACAATGTTTAAAATTCTGGTATCATGCCCTACCAGAAGATCCTACCCATGTGACCTTGAATAAGTCACGTTACATCTCTCTCAAGTTTATTGCCTTGTTAAATGGAGTTAACGATAGTATCTTTCTCATAAGATGGCTTTGAGGATTAAATGTGTGTTGCACATGGAGGGGTAATGCTATGGCTGGTAGAGAGTAAATATCCAGTAATTATCAACTATTGCTACTATCATCAGAAAGGTGGTGGCAGTTATAAATACTCTGAAATCTGAGATCCTCTGGAATGCATGCAATGAAACTTAATCAACAAGAAAGTGGTATTTATTAAATAAATTCCTGCTAAACCGATAAATTATTAGTGTCAATTATGTTCACACAATGGCCTTGTTTTGCCATTTTCTCGTAATTAAGACATGCAAAACTTCTAGTACTAAATATTGCCTCATCCTAACCAGAGAAAAGAGGAAAAGCTCATTTTTTCTTTATTTGGATACCAAAGCCAGATTTGAGAGCTTCAGTGTACAGTAATGCTGCCATTTTTCCCAGAGTTTACCAAGTCTACTAATTTACAGTCAAGTTGAAATTCTCAACTACTTCAATATAATATTATATCTTTAATTTCTTTTTCACGCAGCAACAGCAAAGCACATACATCAGATCATCCTTGACTCGAAGACAGACTATCACCCAATCTGCAATTAAAAATTTATCAGCACATTTCACAAAGAAAGGTGCCTTGTCATTCCTGTTGAAACATTGTGAGGGTTATAAGGAAACTTAACAATAAAAAATTTTTAAACACTTTGTATGTAGTAACTTAATAACAAGTTCATTCAGGGGATTGACAGAATTTGTTAATACCAACAGTAACAAGAAACATTTAGGAAGCTAAGTCTAACTCTTTGAGATAAAATCGTTTCTCCATTTTGAACATAAGAAAACTGAGGCCCAACCAAGTAAAAAGCAGTCTGATCCCAGAGTCCAAGTTCTTATCCACTTTTCCACATATGGATGTTGTGGCTTCTATAAATGTTACTTTCATGAAATACAGCATATCTATATTCTAGCAAAATGCTCCAAACACTGAACCAAAATCTCTGAATTATCTTTTAACCTTTATAGCCATTGAAGAAAAAAAACAAAAAACAAAGAGCACATTATGAATTTTAGAATGGAACACATAAAAATACCCGTGACTCCTACCTCAAGTCTGTCTGTCCGCATTAATTTCTGTGCAGCAGCTGCAGCAGCTGCAGGTACAGGGACCCCAGGGTTCCCTGTAACCAACATTGGTGCAGTCGGTAAGATCTCTGCTGGAACCAGGCTTGGGGAAACAGGTCCCAGGTAGGGATTAAAGGCTGCTGATGCATTGGTAGCTAAGCTTGGTGCAACTGAAAACATTGGCTGAAAAATAAAATATAAGGTAAAATTCAATAGGCAGGTCTTGGTTCAAAGTCGATATCCTGCATCATATAGCTATCCTCCACCCATGCATCCATCCATCCTTCCATCCTTCCATGCATCCATCCATAATCCATTCTTCCTCTGCTCCCTTCCTCCCTCCCCCTCCCTCTCTCCACTTAACTGTACATTTATTAACTCTCATTTAGATTAAGAACGTTTCTTAAATAAGCATTCATCAAATCAATGTTTCTCTAAAATATAATGGGTAATTTATCTAGGAAATTTTCCACTGGGATTTTGAAGCTTGGGGTCTACAATACTTGCAATTGCTTTTTTGAAAAATAGCTCAACCATTCAATACAGCAACTTCTTGTAGTTACCTAAACTCCACCTTTGTCCTGATTTAATCCTAGATACTTGTCTAAGAAAATACATTTCATAATTGCTATGTCAGATGTACCTGAAAGATTTGTTTACAACTGTTAATAGGCTGCAAGTGTCTTATCATCTAGAATAAATAAAGCAGAACTCCCAGTGGATAACAGAGTCTCACAGTCAATGTAAACTGTGAATAAATCTCAGGATATATGAAAGGTGATGATGACACCATTTCTTTTGAGCACATAAGATAAAGTGTTTGGCCTATGTATTTGTTGTAGGTTTTCCTGGGGAAATAGATGTTCCACCAGCTTCTTATTCCTTTGTGAGAGACTTTACAACAGATTCAGCTTACTATGAAGAAATGAAGTCTGAAAAGAATACTCCCAAAGAAGTACATTATGATTATTCAAGGAAATACATATAGTAACACTGAATAAATGCTATAAGATAGATTTTTCTGCCAGAAATGCTTTCATGAATATATGACGATGGTTTCCACTTGTTGATATGAAAATCTGTATGTCAGGAAATATATCTGTTCTTGAGTAAAATTAAATAATTTACCTTAAATTTACTTTAACAATGTGCTTTTTCATTTTCAAAGCATAACCTAGTACAATTTTCCACCTTGCTGCTGCTGCTGCTAAGTCGCTTCAGTCGTATCCGACTCTGTGCGACCCCATAGACGGCAGCCCACTAGGCTCCTCTGTCCCTGGGATTCTCCAGGCAAGAATACTGGAGTGGGTTGCCATTTCCTTCCCCAATGCATGAAAGTAAAAAGTGAAAGTGAAGTCACTCAGTCATGTCTGACTCTTAGCGACCCCATGGACTGCAGCCTACCAGGCTCCTCCGTCCATGGGATTTTCCAGGCAAGAGTACTGGAGTGGGTTGCCATTGCCTTCTCCAATTTTCCACCTTACTGGTGGTATATTTTCAACCTCCTAAGTCAATGGAGTTTTCATTCTGGATGTTTAATCTATGTGTAATAATAATATTTGTTTCAAAAACAGAAAAACAAATGGACAAAATGGATCCTATTCTTTAAGGTAATATTCAACAGTTTGTTATCTTTACCCTGCAGTAAGGAACAGAATCATAGAAAGTTTCTTTAGAAAGAAAGGGACATGAGAATGTAGATAATTCTTCCCTCTGATAGGAAGAAGAAGTCAGATGATCCAAGAGTTTACTTAGTACTCAAGGGAAAAAGAGTTTTATGCAATCAAGATATATATGTTACAGAAATAATTTTTATAACTCAGAAATATCTTAAAAAATAAAATAAACTCTTTATCTATTTTGGCTCTGACTCCTGTATTTAGAAGAGTACCACAGAATTCAAGTATTCCTTTTTTCTTAAGGCAGTGGTTCTCAATTATGGGTGATTGTTATCTCACAGGGAATATTTTGCAACAGCAGGGGATATTTTTGGTTGTCACAGCTGGGGGGCACTATTGCATCTAATGAAGAGAGGCAAATAATGCTGGTAAGTATCCTACATCACATAGAAAAGCCCCTCATAACATAGCCTCATCTGGCCTAAATGTCAATAGTGCTGGGGTTGAAAATCTCTGACCACCTTCTCTTGATGTCACAAATTGTTTTAGGACAACATGTTTGCAGCTATCATATACAGTCTTAAGCACAAGATCGTGTAATAGAGAAAAGTTAATACAACTTCTGATCCACTTGGGAGAAGAAAAAGTATATCATAGAGTCCACAGACACTTTCAAATTAAAATAATTATGCCTCCCAATGTGTTGGTCTGAATGCCATGGTGAGCTGCCCCGTCAGGTTGATGGCTCTTGATGAAACAGCCTAAAGTAATACTTCTAGTTCCCAGTTCCATCTCTGCCTAAGGCAGCTACCCACTAACAACAGAAAACTGTGGGAGTCCCAGATATTAACAATCAATAACCTGTCAGAAATGGGGGCCCAGAGCAATCTCTCAAGTCCATCAACAGCTACTTATTCAAATAGCAGTTGATTTGATGTTCTCCACTGACTATTGGCTGCCAAGGCAGCAGCAAGACAAGAGTTTAGCTGTACAATAAATACATGTTCAACTTGGGTCTCTATTCAGAATTATTCAGATTAAACTTATACCATTACGTACTATCAAATGCAATACGTGACATTTTCAGCCACATGCAGACCAGCACTCTAATTTCTCTCTTATATATTTAAGAATTATAAGTAATTTAGCATAGTAGACTAAAAAACTAGTTTAGAATATGGAGAACAGAAGCCAGTCAATATTAATTCTTGCCATGAATTAATATGCATTTCCAGAGAGGGTATTTTAAATGTAAACTTCAGAAAGTAATTGAGATGTTTATGTCACTTTGCACAATCTACTAAAATTATTTAGAAGCAGAGGTCAAACTGGCAAACTCATCTAGAGGGAAGAAAGCATTCTTAAAAATTTTAAGAAAATAAGATCAGTGGCCAATAAAATTCAGCTTTGTTAAATATCATTGAGTAAAACAAATTTATAATCTGCAATACATATAAAATAGCAGTTCCATATTACAGATAAAAGAATACTTTCATTAGATAAAAATACTGATCTTACTAACTGGCAACATTTTTTCCACTGGATTGTCTCTATAGAGTTGTCACATGAATTGACTTTCTGACAATTCAGCAAATGTTAAAAACTTTAGGGCACTGTCCCCAAGTAAAATCAGTAGCAGCTTTCAAAATTCTAAAACATCAACTATGCAGCAAGCATTATCTCAAATTGCTCCCTCTCCAGATAAGTAGCATTATTTGCTAAACAGGCAGACAATAAATAAAAATAGCTCTATACTTTGAAATTTGATTCCAAAAGTTGTCCCCAAAACATCCCCATCAAAGCGCAACATCCCTTCATTTCTTCTGAGCTTTTGTAAATTCGTTATATCTCTTCTTAAGAAGCACCTTGCTGGAGGTAGGTCATTGCTGGCCCCATCAGAGGGCCCTAATCAGACTAGTGAAGCGCCTGAACTGTGGCACTGCCACTTCTCTATTACAAAAGCCATCCTGCAGAGTTCAGCAGAATCGCAAAGACTGATATTAATGCAATGGTATTATCAAGTAGCATCCTATTTTCTCCTAGGTATACACAGAAAAATGTATAATTATGTAACTGGCGCATTTGATCCGGACTACATCCTTGTAATAATGATTTACAGATATCTTTGTTCCCAAAAGGCATAAAGAAGGTTGCTTTATGATTGCCTTTTTTGCCAGTGAACACCCTCAGCAGAGAAAAACAAACTGCAATCTTACTAATGCTGGTGCATTTATAGGCTAATCATTTGTTTGTTTTAAATGAGACATTTGATTCCATTAAAGGTAATCAGGCTTTATTATGAATGAAAACATTATTCAATTTCACTTTAGGACCCTAGTTAAATGTGTGCAAACATGATTATTACAGTAATTCTATTTATTGTGTGCCAGGTATTGTGCTAAGTGCTTTACATGTGTTATTATATTTAATCCTCATAATAGTAGAAAATAAATTCCCTGGAGCAAACAAAAGCAAAACCTCTACTGCTTCTATGTCAAGGAGGAGGGGAGACACATTTAGTTCACTGTTAAGTCCCCAGAACTGAAAATGATGTCTGGTATACAATAGGCATTCAATAAATACACACTGAATAAGTTATTTGAATGAAAGAATGAATGAAAGGGTGAATAAATTACAGCCTTATCAAGTGTATATTATTAGTTCCATTTAGCAAGTAAGAAAAAGGGTTCACAGAGACTATGTGCATATGGTCACAAATGAGTGCATGAAGACCTATGACTTGCACATCAGTGTGTTTGATTCCAGGTGGTTCTAGAACCAGTGGTTCTCAATGTTGGCTGTCCAACAGAATCACCTGGACAACTTGAAGCCCAGAATGCCCTGGTTAAATAAACTCTCCATTCATCAGAGTTTTCTAGGCAACAGGATTTTTTTAAGCTCCTGGGGAGGTCCAATTCCATATACTATGCAGTCTCCTACTATTTAAAAACAGAAATGGGTCCAGTTTTCAGATTCTATATGAGGTCTCTAAGAACACATGTTTCCTTATGGCTCCCTGCTTTTGAACATGGGTTTCCCTCCACAACAGAGGCTGATCCTGCCAAGCCCAAATGCTTAATAACTAATTAGGCTTCAAGAATCAGGACTCTTTTGGTGTTTGTCCTGATTCATCCACAGCTCCAACTATGAAAGGAATTTTCCTACCCTCAGTTCCTAGGTAACTCTTCATCACTAGAATCCAGTACTGATCACTTAGTGTGTTTACTTAACCATCTTTTCTACTTGGGCTGTCAGAGGGCAGTCTCACGCACTGTGCTTTGTCTACTAATATATCCAGCACTTGGCATCTATACACGTCTCTACAAATACTTGCTTAACAAATATATTTATGGATTTGCTGTTTTTCTCTGCCACAAAAACTAACAAATACATTAAATATTTTCTAGTACACATATCTGAAAGTTTAAAAGGATTTAGTGTTTTCTCCCAATCTCAAATTTTAATCATTAATTTCTTTACTATGCTTGTTTAAAATTTATTTTATTTTCAATTGTCACTTTTTTTATATATTGAACTAAGCTTCATTAACATACTGTTACCAAGCTGTAATCTTGCAAATATCATGGGGGTCCTAATTTTTTAAACACTGTGTGAAACAGTGTTTGCATACAATATTTGCTATTTTTAATAAAATGGAGGGAGTATATAAAATAGATCATACATAATCAGTATGTTCTGGGATACAGAACAAATTTTAAGTCAAGAGTTTTCTAGATTTTATGGTATGTGTGCGTGTGTCTGTTTGTAAAGATCAAACTTTTAAGCAGGGAAAAACAAAGCTTTTAAAAAAATTAACAGCTCACAATCAAGGTGCATAAAGCCATGTTTCTGGGTAGGTACAATCCTGTACAAAAGCTATAAACAGTCTCTGTAAACAGTTATTTTGCATATAAACACAGAGCCAAAAGCTAATGGGAATTATCAACAAATTCACATCACAGCGTATTTTTTTCTAAGAAGGTAGCACATGACTGGAATAAAATGAGAAATATTGTTTTAAACCCCGCTTCTAGACTGACTTGCTGACTGGGCAAATCATATGACCACTTCCTTTATTCTGAATTTCACATTATCCTTCAAGCGAGTTCTCCTGAAGTAATAAATACTTAAAAGAACAGACTCAATTCTAGTCCTCCACACAGAAAGGTATTAACAAACACGGGCTGGTGCCTAAGATTCTGGGCCCATTCTCAAGCTGCTTGAAGAAGCAGAGGCTCCTTGACAGAATCAGGCAGTAAGACGGGCAGGTTGGATGCAATAAGGCTCAGGGTGACTGACCCGGAAACATTTTACCAGAAGTACTTGGGGATAAAGTAGCCTTATCTCAACCACTAGTTGGATAATCTAGAAAATAAAGCACTAAAAAACAATTTAAGAATTTCCAGGTGTTCCTGGAAGTGTGACAAATGACAATTTCAAAGCTTTGAGCAACCAACTGACAAAAAATGCTTGGACATGAAGTGACAGCAAAGGCAAAGTTTTGCTGTCAGGAGCAGCAAAGGAGCTTCTAAGACTTTAGCTAAATCCAGTAACTCTGAATTTCTCTGTCCTTAAGAAGCAATAGTTAGAACTGGACATGGAACAACAGACTGGTTCCAAATTGGAAAAGGAATATGTCAAGGCTGTATACTGTCACCCTGCTTATTCAACTTATATGCAGAGTACATCATACAAAATGCCAGGCTGGATGAAGCAAAAGCTGGAATCAAGATTGCTGAGAGAAATATCAATAACCTCAGATATGTAAATGATACCACCCTTATGGCAGAAAGTGAAGAACTAAAGAGCCTCTTGATAAAAGTGAAAGAGGAAAGTGAAAAGGCTGACTTAAAACTCAACATTCAGAAAACTAAGATCATGGCATCTGGCCCCATCACTTCATGGCAGATAGATGGAGAAACAATGGAAACAGTGACAGACTTTATTTTCTTGGGCTCCAAAATCACTGTAGATGGTGACTGCTGCCATGAAATTAAAAGATGCTTGCTCCTTGGAAAACATATGACCAACCTAGACAGCATATTAAAAAGCAGAGACATTACTTTGCCAACTAAGGTCCATCTAGTCAAGGCTATGGTTTTTCCAGTAGTCATGTATGGATGTGAGAGTTGAACTATAAATAAAGGTGAGCACCGAAGAATTGATGCTTTTGAACTGTGGGGTTGGAGAAGACTCTTGAGAGTCCTTTGGACTGCAAGGAGACACAACCAGCCAATCCTAAAAGAAATCAGTTCTGAATATTCATTGGAAGGACTGATGTTGAAGCTGAAACTCCAGTACTTTGGCCATCTGATGTGAAGAACTGACTCACTGGAAAAGACCCTGATGCTGGGAAAGATTGAAGGCAGGAGGAGAACGGGACAACAGAAGATAAAATGGTTGGACGGCATCACTGACTCGATGGATATGAATTTGAGTAAGTTCTGGGAGTTGGTGATAAGTTCTGGGAGTTGGTGATGGACGGGAGGCCTGGTGTGCTGCAGTCCATGGGGTCAAAAGGAGTTGGACATGACTGAGCGTCTGAACTGAACTGTATTGAGGTTACTTTGAATTCATGAAATGCATAGAGAATTCGACATGAGTTCTGCACTTGTAAGTGGCTAGTGTGCGTACCTTCAGGGCAGCTACCATGGGAAATTATGGAGAGTCAAGGCCAACCTTTGGGTACACAGGGAAAGGCATCAGGGCGGGCATGGCTAGGGGGCCTCTAGAGCTCAGTTACAGCCCCTCAAAGCACTGCTGATGCAGACCTCTTCAAGGGCAATGCCAAGAACCTGGAAAAAGCATCTCTCTGGGATAGACCAAAGAAATATAAGAGATGCTTCCAAGTTGTGAAACCCTAGGTGCAATCTATTTTTGGCTATTTAGCAATTTATTGTTAGATTACCTTATATCAGAGAGTGCATGACAAAGTAATAGTATTTTTTAAAGTACTGTGTGTGTGTTAGTTGCTCAGTCATGTTCAACTCTTTGTCACTCTGTGGACTGTAGCCTGCCAGGCTTCTCTGTCCATTTTTTAAATCTACTTTAAAAGTATTTTGCTAAGGCACTTCAGTCGTGTCCGACTCTGTGTGACCCCCATAGATGAAAGCCCACCAGGCTCCTCTGTCCCTGGGATTCTCCAGGCAAGAACACTGGAGTGGGTTGCCATTTCCTTCTCCAATGCAGGACAGTGAAAAGTGAAAGTGAAGTCGCTCAGTCGTGTCCGACCCTCAGCGACCCCATGGACTACAGCCTACCAGGCTCCTCCATCCATGGGATTTTCCAGGCAGGAGTACTGGAGTGGGATGCCATTGCCTTCTCCGTTAAAAGTATTACTTAAATTAAAAAAAATCCAAAATTATTATTTTTTAATTTGGATAATAAAATTCTCTAGGTCCTCTATTTATCTTCAAAAATCATACAACAAACTATTTGCATCTTTATTAGTGATTGAGAAATGACAATACAATTAATACCAATTATTTGATGATTTACTATGATAAATTTAAGGAAGTAGACATACAGATTCAATTACTTATTTTCAACTACTTATTTTCTTATGAAATGGGAATAATTATATAGTTGGTAGGATTTTGCAAGTAATATGTCTTATTATAATTTTTCACTATATGTTGAAGAAGGTTAGGGATTTTTAATGAATCAACCAAAGACCCAAAGTGGGCTGGTGACATGTCTGCACTTAATGTTTCTACAGCATGGACGCCAGAACCTGAACAGTCTGGGTGAAAATCGTGGCCCTCCTACTCACTAGCTATGTAACTTGGGCAAACTAGTAAATCTCTGAACCCCTGAGTCTTCATCTCTAAAGCTGGATAATATTCCCTACCTTATAGTATGGTTGTGAGGATTCATCATACAGAAAGTGCTGAACTCCTTAAACGCCCTCAGAGTACTGTAATTACTACCCACCCCCCAATGTTATGTTCTCTTTCTGATTCATGGTTTGGCACATTTCACTACAACATAATCAAGTCCATGAAAACAAGAAACTCTCCTATAAATCCCACCATTTCCAAGATCAGTCCAGTGTCGTGTCCTGGAGATCTTAAATTTATAGACCTAGTTTGCTCAAACTCTGTGAGAAAATGAGAAACTAAACTCGGAGGCATGCTAGCTATTTCCTGGTCCCAACAGTACTCTCATGAAGTCCCTGACTACCCCACTCTATGCTGCAGTCTCTATAACTGGACTGTGTTCTGGTTCCCAGTTACAATTCCTTTGGAGTCTGGGGTAGGTAAACTACTGTGAATTTCTGTTTTTCCCATGTTTGGGAAACTCGTTCCTTCAATAGTCCTTTCACCTATTAGAAATCTTTTAAAATCTCTGCTACATGTCAGGAATAACACTAAATACTTATGAATTTGATTAGACCTTCATAGCTCCCTCGTCTTTTCACGTTTCCTCCAGTTATGGTTTGAGGGTCACACTGGTTGGCCATAGAGAACTAAGATGCTTTACCTAATACTAAAAACCCTGCCACTACTTAAGATATTCCTGATACTGCCTAGGTTACAAATCTGCTCACAGTATTATCTCCTCTGAGATCACCACTATGTGGGTTGGATCCATGTTGATACCGTATCTTTGTACACCACCATCTATTCTAATGGCCATCTTCTTTTGAGTGGCAACCTTTTTCCATATTTCCTAACCTTCCAGCCCTGTTGTAACTCCTGTTTGTAGGCTCAGCACTAAAATTCCAGAAAGCAGCTGGTTATGACCCTCTCGTTTATTTCTGAATCTCCATATCATTATCTTCATCAAAACAGGGCTTGCTACAAGAACGATCAGTGTCTCAGGTGGGGTTTTGAAAGCAAATTTCCTGGAGTAAAGCCTTCTCTACAGTCATTAAAAGCCCAAATGTTTCAAAATTGAATAATTAAAATGACTTCTATACTCATTACAAAAACGTCACTCTGAATGGAGTCTATTTTAGACTATGATCTCAGGATGCCTTTAGCAGAAGGGTAATTCCACATTCAAATCTAGTCATATCAAGGAAAATTAACAAAATCTGAATGGGCTCACAACTAATAAAAATAAATGCTTTGTCTAAGCAGAGAATTTTCCAACAAAAACACAAAATGAGGTAATTTTTCTGGTTTCAGAAATCTGCAATTTAGTGATCTCATAAACAACATATATTTTGTTAATAGTATTTCAAAGACATGGGCAGAAATGCTGTTTAGAGTTTGTCACAGGATTACGCATATGATGACCCTGAAATGGCCTTGAGAGTAAAACTCAAGGACTGCCTCAGGAGAAGCCAATACTTCACAGTGAGGAGCTCACTGCCATGACCTGTCCTTGTTGTCTGGGAACCACACTTGCTGATGTCAGAGGTGCTCCGGGACACTGAGAGGGAGGAGCCTGCCAGTAAGCACGCTTAAGTGTTTAAGTAGAACAAAGTATCTCACACCAAGGAAAGATCTTATATCAATTAAAGCAGCAGCCACCCTAAGGATTTATCACATCTTTGAAACCATGTGAGAGTCAAGTATAAGAGAACTCTTATCCTATATTTTACGCTACAGAGAAGACTTTTTTTTTTTTAACCAAATGGAAATCTTCATGCTATCCCCACAAAGACATGTGAAATTAACAGATGTCACACAAATAAATTTAAGATATCATATTGTTAACTGAGTTCCCAATAATGGAAAAAAATATATCAAGTGAAAACAGACAGAATTATAACATTCTCTCACCTCAACTGTATAGTATTGATAATTGGTATCACTGCCGATTGGATTTGGAGATCCCTCCCACCTCGAAATGCAATCCCCCCCTCTTTTTTGGAATGATTGGTTCATTAAGTTCTAAGAGAGAATAATAATTACATTGAGTTCAGGTGTTAAAAGGTATTAGGAAAAAAAATTAGTTAGCACACATGCTACAGTTGCCATATCAGAAAAACGTGGGTCTTCACGTTTCTAGGACCCCATAATATTGCATACAAGTCAGTAACAGCAATATTCCAATTATTGCAAATTTCAACATGCATTTAAATACAAAATTACTATATCAAAATTAATATCAAAACATCTTTTGCAACTTAGTTATGATATTAATCTCTTACATTTTTGTGGATAAGTGTGAGTAAAGGTTATTAAAGTCATATGTCACATACACCCTCCCCCCAAATTCAAACAAAAAAATAAATGAATATGCTCAGAATCATAGGTTATCTACCTACACTGTTCAGTAAACATTAAATGTGTGTGACCACCTAGAGTTTATAAAATTTAGCTTTTTTCTCTAAAAAGTCCATGGAGTTTCTGCCTCTCCTGATTAGTTCTCTGATGAGACTTCCAGATCTATGATATGGATTCACCACTGTCAGAATTTTCCTAGCATCTGTAACTACCAAATAGTTTCAATTCATAATTGAATAACGAAGGCTCCTTTTCAAGAAAGAGAACTATATAGATTCTCTTTAATGAGAGAGGGAAGGGAAACATTTACTCAAAATTAAAGATGATTGACACCAATTTTCAAAATGACTATTAGTGTTAAAAAGGTAACCTGAAAATGCACTGGACTATACTGATGAGTTTAATGGTCATTTTTAAAAAGACCATTGCACATCTGCAAGTCACAGGATTTAATCTGAAGAGAATCTGAGGGGTTAAACATCCTGTCATGTCATTTTTCACGATTTAGCCAGAAGATGAGTAACTTCATCGTGTAAAAATTGTTCCTAGGGAAATTGTTTCTAGGGTTTGACTGATATTTTTGCTGGAAAATGCTAGGCAACTGATATTGTTACCTGTGTTCACTTGATCTAGTGTAATCACCAAGTTAACACTGAAACTGAGCACTCAGCAAGACAAACTTAAGGAATGAGAACTAAGAACATGCTTACCACGGGTTGTAATGGGGCACCAGGCATCATGGCATTGGCTAGTTGCATTTGCTGGGCCAACATGGCCATGTTCTTCTGCTGAATCAAGTTATTGCGCCCATTTATCTCCAACTGTGTTTTTAAGTGTGGGGGTGGATGAAGATATTTGCAGTTCTCCCTGGAGCAACGACCCTAAGTAACGAAAGCAGAAAACATCATCTTAAAAAAATAAAATCCACCAATCTTTAAAAAAAAAAATCATAATAATATAAACCTATCTTGAATCTACCATGAGTCTTTCACACAATGTATTATCCAAGGACTTTATAACACATTTGAATAAGTAATGAATTCACTCAAGTGTATTATCAAAATGAAGTATTAAGACATTTCAAAAAGTTTAAAGCTTAGAGAAGTTCCTGTATTAAAATATTAGCATTAATATTTCTAGACCCAAGTTTAAAAATCTACAAACTGCTAGGGTAATATTAACACAGAAGATCAAATAAAAATTTTAGGCTCCTTCCTTAATGTCTCCTGGCTAACTTTAATGAACCCAAAAGAATCATGAAGTTTTACCATCTATTTTTACTTGTACTGAGTTGTAAGGAAATGAACTTACAGGACTCAAGGCACACTGTATCTTCAGTAAAACACCTTTACACATATCTCATAAGAAGTTAAAATTGCTACTAAGCTTTATGAGCCTAAATATTAGGAAATATATAGATGAAAGGGAGGAAATTCCTACATATTTCCTGCTGAATACAGAGATCAGTAAGTATAATGAAATACTGGTGAAAAAATGCAGCCTTTAACCTTTCAGCAATAAATCTAGTCTCCATTACCTAAGAATTATAAAACAACAGAAACAGATATGTTTACCCTTCAAAAACTTACAGCATAAAATAGAGAAACAAAATAAGTTACTATAAAATAAAAAATATGAATATATGTTTCTTTTGGGATGATTCTCCTCATCAAAATACACATAAAAGTCTGTATTATGAAATATTGTCAGGGACAGACCCATTTATTTCAATACAGTATTGTCAAGTCATATTGATAGCAACTTATCTCATTAGTTATTACCTCATAATCTCTTTCACCAATAAATTTAGTTAGAACTGTTTGTGAGGGTAAAAAAAGACTTAATTGAAGCCATCAACCACTTTCTTGAGCTTTCTTTGATTTTTCTAAGAAAAACCTATCTGTTTACCATAATTTGACCTTGTACTGTAACCTAACTCAGAAAACTGAGGTTTGTGAGAAAATCTGTCAGAATTCTAATTTTAATGACCTATTTCTGTCTTATATTGATTAAGGCTTTTGGGAATAAGTTTATCCACAGGCTAATATCACAGGATACTGCCTGTTCTGTTAACAAGCTTTATGTAATAAAGTATTACTAATAATATTTCAAGTTAGGAGGCAGTAGAGAACAGTGGACAACAGCAAGGCCATTACAGGTGTCAGGACGTGGGGCAGAGGCCGAGCTCTCTCACTCATCAGCTATATGAGCTGCATAAAAAACTAACTTATTTAAGCCTCAGGCTTTTCATTCATTTCAAAATTGCTATATAACCTACATGCATGTGTGCTAAGTCGCTTCAGGAGTGTCCAACTTCTGCGACCCTATGGACTGTGGCCTGCCAGGCTCCTCTGCCCATGGGGTTCTCCAGGCAAGAATACTGGTTCTAGGCGATCTTCCCTACCCAGGGATCGAACTCATGTCCCTTATGTCTTGTGCATGGGCCCTATATAACCTACGCTATACATTTATTTTGAAGATTAAAAAAGATAATGTATATGTCACATCCTTGGCCCTGTCCAGTACTCTTAGAGGAACAAGGGCAAGGTCAAAAGCTGCTGTTGCCACCACCCCCAGCACATTTTAAATTGTATACACAACAGCAGAAAAACAAAATACTGGCATGAAGGTAACTTTTATACCATTAATCACAGCTATCGATATATTTACAAGTAATGTAACATGTACATATCTCTGATTTATTCCATAGGAAATCACCATGCCTGATACCTGTTGAGATCATGAGCACGTTATTAGCTTAAAAGCATCTGGATGCAAAACAACCTTCACAAAAACAACACTTCAAGTCACAAGACAAACCATGGTGAATGACTGGCCAACCACGGATGACACATGGTCTGATATCAGAAATATCCAAGTTTGGGTATTATAGAGAAAATCTACTTTTTCAGTACAATGAATAACTTGGTTCTAAGAAAAATTCTGGTTATCAATATCTCCACATCATATTTCTTACTAAGATTGGACTTATTTAAGAGCAGATAAGCTGGGTTATATCCACTCTGAGGATTCAGTTAATGTCAGTTCACTCAGATCACTTTCTATAGTTCCACAAATTCCATAAATAACACAGAGACAGCCCTGGGTGCTGAAAGCAGCCTTGTGAACATGAACACTGGTCTTCCTCTCTCTTCATCCTAAGGCCTCCTTGGAACACAAATCTCTAGGGCCCTCCAACCTACAAACACAGCCTATATTGAAACAATAAAGGAAAGAAATCATGTACAAATCACCATATATTCTGTATCACTGCATCTCAAAACTTAATAAAAATTCAGGCCCTTTGGTTTTCCTTTTGTCTTTACTACACGTACTCAGGAAAAATGTCATTCTACTACGTTTCTTACATAGGCCCCCTTTCCATGCTCAGCTTGATTTGAGTGCATTGGAGCCTTACTTTCAAAAAGCTATGTATGTCCGAAAGAATTAACTGAGGACATTTTGTGGAAAAGGTATGCAGATTACCTAGCCTCTTTCACACAGAGTTTGTGGCAACAGACCTGGGGGTCTAGGGATCTACATTTTAACAGTATTCCAGGTTATTCTGATATAGCAGGAAACATAATAAACTACAATTCTGCAAAGCCATGTGAATTTTTCATTGACATCTGTGGAAAAAATAACAGAGTAGCCTCCGCAATGGATATTAGATAAACTTAGCTCCTTAGGAAGGTCAAAACTTGTTTAATGCTGACTGTGCTGCTGAATAATTGTGGTTTGACAAATACAAAGGTCAAAAGTAAGTTAGAATAAACATCCTCTTCTAGAGAATTGCCTAAGCCCTGAGGAGAACCATGAGTGGCAACACTTCTGGGGAGAGTTAAGGTAAATATGACATTGGTACTTCTCCAGGTTCATCCATCTCCAAGTTCCCAGCCCTGTACCTCAATAAGCATTTGCAGAATGAATGAAGAACATTTCTAACTAAATGCTTAAAGATGAATTCTATTGTAACTCCATTATGGAGACAATGAAGATAATAGAATAAAAACTAGTTCAGTTCAGTTCAGTTCAGTCGCTCAGTCGTGTCCGACTCTCTGCGACCCCATGAATCTCAGCATGCCAGGCCTCCTTGTCCATCACCAACGCCGGAGTTCACCCAAACTCATGTGCATTGAGTCGGTGACACCATCCAGCCATCTCATCCTCTGTCGTCCCCTTCTCCTCCTGCCCCAAAAACCTCCCAGCATCAGAGTCTTTTCCAATGAGTTTGACTCTGAGTTGTACTAACCTAGTGATGCTTTTATTCAGAGGCCAGCAATTTGAACACACAATAAATGAAGCTTGCCACAATAAAAGAAGAGAGGGTAACAGGAGGCCTCCAAGTTTCACTAAGGAGGAAAGAAGATCTGTGTAGAGATTCGATGCACTTGGCATCCTAAACTCTATATAGTGCTGAGAATATATTCTAAACCATCTAAAAACAGAAAGTCAATCAGTATCTTCTGCTCACATACACAAATTTTTGTATAGGAGCTACAACTCTAAATCATTAGAGATTTTACTCCAAGATACAATAAATTGGGTTGCAGGATTACTGCAAAAACATGCATAAGTTTTTGTAAAGTTTTGATTCCTACAGATAGATTGAAACTAACTTGCTTCACTCACGTCAGATTCTTTGCAACTGTATGGACCATAGCCTGCCAGGCTCCTCTGTCCACGGGACTCTCCAGGCCAGAATACTGGAGTGGGTAGCCTTTCCTTTCTCCAGGGGTCTTTCCAGTCCAGGGATAGAACCCATGTCTCCCACATTGCAGGCGAATTCTTTACTAGCTGAGTCACAATGGAAGCCCAATAACAAGCAGTTGCCTAATCCAGCACCCTATCTGTTAAAAGTACTAAAAATAATACGAGGAGTAAAACTCCATGACAGTGCATGACAATCATCAAAACTATAATATAAGCTTGCCCTTGATCATCATTCTATATTGGCATATCCACTAAGAAAAAATGCCATTCTAATACATTTTTCACAACGCCATGTTTCTGTGATTTACTTTTGTTGATTGCACTGAAATCTTACTCTCAGTGAGCTGGCCAGCCGATGCTATACAGCTTATATCGTAAATACCTTAGACTCCATTCAAGGAGACTTTTTATAAGTTAACAACACAGATTCCAAAGATACCCTTGTAATGTATATGCTGTATATTTTAAGGAAATGAAGGAAGTTCAATAAAATATTGATCCAGAATGAGTCCATTTTCCTCTAATAATTTTTCTACATCTTTAAATAAAAGTAACCTGTTCAAAAAAAGTAAAAAACTTCCCCTTGAAGTCTTAAAAGCCTATATATAGCAATAATGGTCATCAGAAATCACTGGAGGCCAACGGAGAGATCAAATCATCAAATCCTCAATTTCTGAAGTCACAAATTATTAAATTGTGAATTGAAGTGTTTTATTAGCCTTTGAAATCAGTACAAACAGTGTGATTCCAACAAGAATGTGTACACTATTGTTTGAGCCTCAAAATAAATGTCGTTAATTTTTAAACATTATAGTCTAATAAAGTGTGTGTGTGTGTGTGTGTTAGTTGCTCAGTCATGTCCAACTCTTTGCAACCCCACAGCCTGTAGCTGTGGGGGTTCCTCTGTCCCTGGGATTCTCCAGGCAAGAAAACTGGAGTGGCTTGCCATTCCCTTCTCCACTAATAAAGTGTACTTTAAAATAATTACATACATAGTATGAGCATATATAATACATATCTAAAAATGATATATGATGTATACAATGAGGTATAAATTGCAGAATAAAGAGAAAACTGCATAAAACAGAGGTGGAGATTTAGAGATATAAGAACACTATTTGTCAGCTATTTTCAATATTTAAGAACCTGCTAACAATCAAAAATAAAACATCTTACTTGGAACTTGGACAACTTAATAAAACCAAAAAAAAAACCACCAAAATTATATTTGAAAACTAGAAAAACAAATGTCCTGTTTTTAATTTCACTTCTTCCACCTAAATTAAAAGAAATACAGTGACTTATGAGGTCAGAATACAAAAAGACATCTCATTAAGTTACCAAATGGTCACTATGTTTTAAAATTAAAATTACTGAGTCATATTTGGGCAGACTCTGAAAAGAAAGGAGCAATGAAAAAATTATAAGGATACCAGCTAACACTCAAAAATCTTTTCCAACTTTCACTGGAAATACTGGTTTTCTGATATTTCAATTGTTAAAACTAATATTTTCTTTGCAACAGCTGAGATATGCAAATGTTTTGAAGCACTTTCTAAAGATATTCATTGCTCAGATATTGGCCGGAAGCACTGGCAAAAGAATTTGGTAGCTTCCTACTAAAAACTGTTACTGTTTTTTGATCGACCTTTTTTTTTTTCCAGCTATGATAATACAAATACTCAGAAAAATTCTGCCAAGGTGGGAGAGTAAGTGGCAGTCAAGAAATACTGTTTCACACTTTTCCAAAATGATGATTTTTATGGTTCTGTCATGCTTTCAATTATCAATTCTAAGATAAGGGTGAATAAATTTACTTACATAATATTTATTTTTTAATTTATTTTACATATACATGCTAAATGCTTTTTTTTTTTTTTTCATTTAAGTGAATGAAAGTTTAGCTCTAGGAATTAGTTTGTTGGCTTTTGCAAATATTGGAAATAAATTAATTGCATCTAAAACACAGGATATTATAGGTCTTATGTATACCTCTTTATGACTCACTTGTTTCCATAAAGTACCTGTGTCAGCTGAAAAAATACATGCATCCTAAAAAGCAGTTCAAGGTTTCTCCACCGCAGCACTGCTGACATTGGAAACCAGATAAGCCTTTGGTATGGGGGCTGTTAGTAGCAGGCCTGGCCTACTAGATGGCTCTAGCACTCCTGGCCTCAGTTATGACCATCAAAATTATCTCTTGATAATTGCCGAAAATTGTCTCAACACTGCCAAAACACCCCTGGGAGCCAGGGGAAGGTAAAACCATCTTCAGCTGAGAGTTAAGCACTGCTTTATACCTAATGGAATTTAATGAAAGCTATATTAATCTGCTCAGGCTACTATAACAAAATACCGTAGACTGGGTGGCTTAAAGAACACAAACATATTTTGTCACAGTTCTGGAAGCTAGAAGTCCAAGACCAAGGTTCTGGACAATTCGGTTTTCAGTGAGAGTTCTATTCCTGGCTTGCATCACCTTAATATTTCCTCAGGTAGCCTTTCCTTGGTGCATGCATGCATAGAGAGCACTCTCACTGGTGTCTCTTATTAAAACATTAATCCTTTCAGATCAGGGCCCCACATTTAGGACCTTAACCTTAACTATTTGCTTAGAGGTCCAGTCTCATCTCCAAATATAGCCTCACCGAGACAGAGCTTCAGCATATGAATTTAGAGAGAGATGAGCTTCAGTTAGTAAAAGGGGCAAGCATAATTTTAAAACAGCTAACCTAAATTTATGTGTTAGTAGCTTTAAATATTTTCATTCTTACATTTAAATGGTACAATTCTTTATTCTGGAAATTTCCTCAAACATAAGATAACAGATTTGTACTATAACACATGACTAGAATTTGGCAAAATTAAAAGGAATACCACCCCAACACTTGACTCTAAAGTGGTGGTATTCCTTTTTAATTTTGCCGAATTCTAGTAGCTGCAGCTTCTAAAAACTTTCAAAGTATGAAGATGTGAGTTTTCCTATTTGTTTGGGTTTTAAACGATATTATTTTATTTAAAATAAAAACAAAGACTATAGTATATCAAAGACTAAATACATTCTGAAATCATATAAGTCATATCAATCAATTCACTTGTTAACTGGAATACTGAAGATGCTGATTTTTTTTTAAGGACAAGCCACATTTTCTTGATTTTATTTCCCCACAAAGTCTTTTCAGAAAAACTGCAAGGTAGACACATACTCTCTCCTTTGAAAAAGAAGTTATTGAGAAAGATAAATTAAGTAGCCAAAGAACCCAGAAAAGTATTTCTGACTGCCACCTGGAATTCTGGAGGACCCATTGCATAGTGTTGTTTTTAATCATATGAAAATGAATGCTGCTACTGCTGCTGCTAAGTCGCTTCAGTTGCGTCCGACTCTGTGCAACCCCATAGACGGCAGCCCACCAGGCTCCCCCGTCCCTGGGATTCTCCAGGCAAGAACACTGGAATTGGTTGCTATTTCCTTCTCCAATGCATGAAAGTGAAAAGTGAAAGTGAGGTCACTCAGTCGTGTCCGACTCTTAGCGACCCCATGGACTGCAGCCCACCAGGCTCCTCCGTCCATGGGATTTTCCAGGCAAGAGTACTGGTGTGGTTGCCATTGCCTTCTCCGATGAAAATGAATACATGTGTACAAATGTACTTATGCATATACACACATATATATTCACCTCAATTGTATACCTATTTCCAAGAGCAGTGTATGTATTACAAACTCAAACTTTGCTTTTGCAGCAGTTTTAAGAAACTTAAGATATATGACTAAAATTTTTATTTCACGCTTTATTTGAAAAAACACAGGAGAACTTTTAGGAAGTTATGGAATAAAACCTAAAGGGGCATAGAACTATTTTTAAGAAATTCCTAAAGTAGTCAAAGCAGATATCTTCATTTTTTTTGTTAGTCTCCAGGGGGATTTCACTGATTTGATGTTATCGTTTATTTGTTTTCTTTTGTTTTACAAATAAGATTCTATACTACATCTCAATGAGTTGACACCTGAACAACACAGGGAGTCTGGTAAAGGGGTGGTTGTTAGGGACACCAACCCCTCCCTCAACATAGTTGAAAGTCTGAATATAATCTTACAGTCGGCCCTCTTTATGGGTGGTTTGGCATCTGTAAATTCAAGCAGCTTCGGATATTGTGGTACTGTAGCAGTATGTATTGAAAAAAAATCCACGTATAAGTGCACCTACAAAATTCAAACCTATGTTGTTCAAGAGTCAACTACAGTATATACACTGTTAGTAAGTCAGAACCATCAATTTGCTATATTTAAATACTATGATATACTACACGATAAATAGATAATACATATTAACAGGAATTTTTCTATTCATTTTTTATTCTCAAATATTATGACCCTCTAAGCCATATTATAGGTGCACCCTTGTACTTATTTCAGTTTTGCCACCTAAAAAGACAAGAAAATATTCTTTAAAACAAACACAATATCTGTTTTAATTTCCTCACTGGACTTTCAGGTAACACCAGAAACAAATGCTTAGCATCCCCCCAGAACATGAAGAAAGGAATCATTTCTCCTCTTATTTTTCTGGGAAATTAATCTCTAGTCTCCTAAACTTAACATGAAGTAAAATACAGCAACACTACATCAATACTTAAAGCTTAACTTTTTAGGTGTAAATTGCTATTTCTCCATCCAGTCAACATAAGGACAAGTGCTTGGAGCTTAGGTCAACATAAGAACTGGGACAATTTTTTCCTACCAGTATGAGAAAAAGGAAGCAAAAATCTATAAATGTATTTTCACTGAAATATTCTTAATTTATTACTACAGATCAGAAGTGTTTTCAAACAACAATCAACATAACGCAAATTTTTTTTTTCTTCCTTTTCCTGATCCCATAAAACGTTCATGTTCATATATACACTGTGGCTTAAAAACTAAGACTGTCAGTAAAACCAAAAAAAATATAAACATACATACACGTACATATATACAATCTACTCGGTTTAAATTTGTAATTTTACCATGGTTTGAAAGGACATAAAAGGATGTAACAGACTCTGTTTCTTGGGCTTTACACTTTTTCTCACCCAAGTCTAATCTGACTTTAGGGAAGCAATTCTAGGTTAGACTTTCCTAGCTATTTCAAGAGGCCTCTCCAGCATTCAAATGTTCTAGGCACTATTTTGTAGAACATTCCTAAGTTTGATGACGACGACTCTTGGACATGAAAACCAATAGTGACATTTACAAGACCCCAAAATATCCTCAATGCTGACGCAATAGCAACACACTTTAACTCAAACATCAGGATACTATGACTTTTTTCCCAGAGAACTCAGGAGTTTAATTGCACAACTCCCATTAATCATCTTGAAAATGGCATAACTGAAACTCTACACGTCTAGATAAGTATTATGTAATTCATGAGAGTCGGGTTAGCTGCCTCTGAGGAGGCGGAGAAAGGGAAAAAGGCAACAAATCACACACACATTCTCGTAACCAAAACACCACTCCTTTCTCCAGCAGCTTTTGTCTGTGAGAGATCAGATATACATACAACTGAGACAGCAACAGTTGTTATCAGCACACAATTTCAGCTGATAGTCATCTGAAGAAATCTTAGCCTCCTCAGAGAGGGCCCACAAGGATCTTATATTTAGAGTTGCTTCTGATAGGATGCTGTAAGAAGAAACAGTCTTCACTTTTTCCTCCTGCTCCTAGCCTCCTCTATGCCACAGAGTCCCACAATAGTGTGCGGCCATCTATGAAGTGCTATAAAGGGTTTAGCTGGCACCTACTGTCTGTCACTATTCCACAGTCTTCCTGGGCTCCAAAGATGGGTCTGGCCAGCATCGCTGAGCCAAACCAGAGTCTCCATGACCTTGTGAAAGCCCAGTGACATTTGCTAGGTGCCAGTATCATTAAACAGTCCAACATTTGTTGGCTGCTTTTTTATGGCATCATAAAGTTGGAAATGCCAGATCACTATGTTTCTATTATTTTTTCAATCGCTTCATTATTTTTGCGGTACAGCAACTGCCAGACTTCTAAACTGTTTGTAGCAGAAACAATTCTGAAGTTTTATGGCATCCAAATCAGACACTCTTCAATCTTGGCTAATAATTAAAAGCACGAACATTTACATAATAAAATTTAGAGCTCTATTTGTAGCGCATGCCTTTCAATTGAGAAATACAAAATGTTTTACAAATAGTACCCGATTCATCATCCTACCATGATTAGGTGGATTACAGCATGGTTGTCTCTATTATATTTCTAGGGCTTTCCTGAGGGTAAAAAAGAGGTAAACTTCTTGAGTCAAACACACATAATTTTTTCCTTAACAATCCCTTGGAAGATTTGTTTAAGCAGTTCTTTATAGACCTATTTGAGAGTTCCTAGTGCACTGATAAAGCAAAAGCTCTCCATCTTTAAATACCTTTTCAAATGGGAAGGAGAGAGGTTCTCACTCAAGGACACATAACTAAACACAGACAGTCTAACTATAAAGTTAGTGCCCTTCACCATTACGTTAGAGGTATGTATTTGTACCAATGACCACTTGATCACTGTTCCATGTGCCTGCTTTTCTAAACATTGCTCACACTAAAAACATATATGACTTTATCCAGAATAGGTCAGAACCAATGAAAGCTTCAACCCCCTTGAATTCTGCAAAAGGAAAAGATGTTTTGCAATATAAGAAACTAATTTTATCTTTACAGTTAAATTTATTTTTAATTGAAGAATAATTGCTCTACAATATTGTGTTGGTTTCTGCCAAACATCAACGTGAATCAGCCAATGGTATACCTATGTCTAAGCAACTAAATTTTGAGAAGACTACTCTAATAGTATTTCCAACGTGTCATGGAAAAAAAATTAAGATTCTCTTATAAATTTCACTTTCTCTGAAAACTAAAAAGAAAACAACTGTACACCAAAAAATTAAACTCTTGCTTCACATCATCCATTTCAACAAGAGTCCCAGTGAGGCAAGAGGTTCTTAGACTTTCTATGGATTCCACTAACTTGGCCTCTGTGATTTAGACAGATCACATGTAAAGAAAAGGTGATTTTATATAAGAAAACAGGATCCATTGTGTATATATATGTGCATATATTAAAAGTGAAAAATAAAGTTAGGTAATAATACAAAGAGGTTTTAAGGGGTAAGATTTTCATCCAGCAATTTAAAGAAACTAAAGGAAATCAAAGAGGTAAAAATTTTGGTGAAGTCAGTTGGAGAACACACCATTACTTTGTATTTATATGAAGGATTTATTTGTTTTATTCTAGATCCTATATGCCCACAAATATAGGAAAGCAAACCCTGTTTTTACATCTCTAAAATAATAACATTTATTTTTAGTTACGATAAACCTTAAATTATAAAAAACCTCTGGGATTCCCTAACTGAAAACAATCGTCACTAGCTTCCTGACCTCATAGATTCGGCCTCAAGTCCAGCCATTAAATGCTACTGCTTCACATAAACAATGACAGAGCATGAAGCAAAAGTGAGGTGACAAAGGCCCTCATTACTGCTGACCACTGTCTCCTTCAGGCAGATCAACTTTGCACTTGAACAAAATGTGCTCAATGCCACTGCCTCAGTCCCTGTGGGGAAAGCACTCCACCCACCCCCGCTTCTCCCCGCCCAACATCCCCATGACAATTTGCTAAAATTGTGCACAGCCATCCGCTCTCCCTCAGACTTCAGTCTGCATCGAGGAGCAAGACAATTGGCTCCTGGGCCCAGAATACATCTCTATTGGATGCTGACTGCGGTAGCACAGGCAGCAGGATGAAAAAAAAAACCTCTTGAGGTAAAAAAGCAGTATTACAACACAGGTTATCTGAGCCTCTCTCCTCCTCTGCCCCCACTCCCACCCCTAGAGACTTTCACTGGCTTTCTCTGGCAGGTTTCCAAACATTTAAAAGAGTAACCATCAACAAAAGTTACTTAAAAATTATTGCTGGGAATAAAACAGGAAAGTCACTGAATTTAGAGAAATCATTCGTTATATTTCTACTATCCTCGAATAGCTCTCTGGAAAATGATCCATTGTAACAATACATACGTAAATAAAAAAGATGCCTATGAACTATGGGACTCTTTCAGAACATCTGTAAGATGAGTTTCTAAGGCAGAAGGGTACTGAAGTCGTGACTTAAACTTCAGCATTTGAAAAGCTTAATCATTACAAGGTGCTTGTTCTAAACAGCAATCAGAAGCTGCGGAGATATTCTGAAGTGCTTATTTAAGATGAAAAGTACGGAGATGTTGAGCCTCACGGGAATGCCAGCCATGGCAACACTGTTTTATAATAAGCCAGAATGTGAACGTAAGAGGGAAAAGCACAGGCGTCTGTCACATGATGTTTTTCTCCTGCTATCACATCATCAACATTTAGGCCGAAAGCCCAGATCTTCTAAACACCGGGCTTGGGTGCATTAAGTGAGTAAAGCAACGTTATCTGTGAATCTGACACTGTCCACCTCTGGCTACAGCAGGTGGTTGTTAGTAGATATAGTCATTTCACGTTCCTTGGCACTTTGCACATGTCTGTCTTCCTCCCAAGAGGGTCATAGGGCTTTACTGTGAATTAATTACATGTCTTCCTCCCATGCCGACTGCCTCCAGGAGGGGGCTGTGCCTCAGCCTGTGCCCCCAGCCCAGTCCAGGTTAACACACCCAAGAAATGTTTGCCAAGTGAATCGGTCCTGACTTTATTTCAGAATATAAAGTATTCTGTCCAGAGTAGAGAAATATAGTATGATATCACGTACACGTGGAAGCTAAAAAAAATAAAAGATACAAATGAACTTATTTACAAAACAGAAACAGACTAACAGACTTAGAGAAGGAACTTCTAGTTATCAGAGGGGAAGGATGGGGAAGGAATAGTTAGGGAGATTGGGATAGATATGTACTCATTGCTATATTTTAAATGGATAACCAACAAGGACCCACTATAAATAGCACAACTCTGTTCAATATTATGTAACAACCTAAATGGGAAAAGAATTTGAAAAACAACAGATACATGTGTGTAGAACTGAATCACTTTGCTGTACATCTGAAACTAACACAACATTGCTAATCAACTATAAATAAGTTTACATTAAAAAATCCTTCAGACACAAAAAAAGAAAGGAAAAACAAACAAACAAAAACAAAAGAAATTAACACTCTAAATCAATCCATGAAGAAAAAAGTGAAAATGTTAGTCACTCAGTTGTGTCTGACTCTTTGTGACCCTATGGACCATACAGCCTGCCAGGCTCCTCTGTCCATGGGATTTCCCAGGCAAGAATACTGGAGAGGGTAGCCATTTCCTTCTCCAGGGTATCTTCCCAACCCAGGATCAAACCTGGGTCTCCTGCATAGAAGGCAGATTCTTTACCATCTGAGCTATCAGGGAAGCCCATACTTCAGCTAATATATATATATATAAATATATATATATATATATATATATATATATATAAATAAATCTTCTTTCAATAAAGTAGTTCTCAAAAACATTCCTTCTGCATCTTCACCCAAACTTCTACATCTTCACCCAGTCAACTCACACCCTATGGCTCTGTTTTCTCTCAATTCTATTCTCCTTTCCCCCTCATCTCATTTGCTCCATTTTCTAGTAACTTATTATTAATACAATACCATCATCCAAACACAAGTCTGTACTTTGCTCCGACCCAAAGAAACAATATGGCCCTTTGTCGGACTTCTCTGCGCCTTTAGTGTGAAAGCTCCTCCTCTGCAGGCCTTGGGGATCTGCACACAGAAACCATCCCAGGATGTGATGTAAAAGAGCAGTAGAGCCCCAGGCTCAAATGATCACGTGAACTGGAATCACAAGGCTGTTGGTTCTAAAGCCAACTTTGGTATTTATTAGCAGTAAGACTGAGTAAATTACTCAACCTCACTCTACTTAAACTTCCTCTTTTATAAAACAAGAATACCATCCTAGGGATGATGTGACAAATAAGAGCATGTTATAACAGCCTCTGATTAGGCGCTGGTACTCGGTGACCAGACAGCCCTGAGTCCCTTTCCCACACCCAGCACATTCTTCACATCCCTGGAATCGTGCAACCCCCAATTCCCCTCACACATGCTTGAAAGCATTCCTTCTCCTTTTCCTTCAACCTCTGTTTTGACAGAGTCCTTCAGCTCACGGTCAAATTAGAATCTCTTTGAATGAACTAACTCCCACAAGCCTCCAGTGGCTAAGGATGGCAAATGTTCAGTCCAGGAGGGACAAAACCACTTCTTTAGGAGCCAGGCAGCCCTGGCTTCAGTGCAGCTCTGTCAGCCACCAACGCTGGCCTCAGGTAGGTACTCGCCTCCAAGCCTGCACAGTGCCTTCATTTGTGAAACTGCATCCAAGGAACTTTACTCCCGAGTAGCTGTGAGAAAGCTTCCCCCATGCCCAAGGACAAATCAACCAATGCTCATTTCTCTGACCATCAGGAAACTATTTTAACAGGGATTGATAAAAATATGGAATCATTTTCTTAGGCTCAATCTGATGATGAGAGATAACCCTTTTCAAATGTCCCTTTCCGTGGACGTTTTCTCTTTCCTTTTCCCTTCCTTCCTCCTCACCACTTTCTTGTCAGGTAGGATAAACTCACAGTGGTGAATTCAGCACCTGTCAAATTGTATCACAGGTAATTTTTACAAGTCTGTCTATCCCTCGAGATTAAGAAGTTGTTAAAGACAGGCTGAAATCTAATCATTTTCAGTACGTTTGCAGAATGAATAAGCAATTTAGGAGACAAGAAGGACATTTTGGTGTCCAAATCACCACACTACTGAGACACCACTGTTTAAGTTTTAAGCCAGTGGTCCTTAATCATGGTGTGCATGCGTGCTAGGTAGCTTCAGTCGTATTTGACTCTTTATGACACTGTGGACCACAGTCCGCCAGGCTCCCCTGTCCGTGGGGCTCTCCAGACAAGAATACTGGAGTTGGTTGCCATGCCCTCCTCCAGGAGATCTTCTCAACCTAGAGATCTAACCTTCATCTCTATGTCTCCTGAATTGGCAGGCAGGTTCTTTACCACTAGCAACATCTGGAAAGCCCTTAATCATGACAAATTAAAAATTCCTATACCCAGCCTCCATCCCCAGAAATTCTGATTTAATTGATTTTGGCTGGGTCCCAGGAAAGCTCTCAGACAGTTCTAATGGCTGCTACTCTGAGGACCATTGGTGAACCTCTATCTACTAATACACATTCTCATTTACACATCCATCACAACCCTTTCCACAGGTCTTTTAAAACCAGTGTTTGCCAACGACTCCAAGACAACAGCTAATGTTATCTGCCTGTTAACTGATACTTGTGTTCCTACACTGTCTCCTCACAGCTCCTTTCCTAGACAGTGGGAGAAAGGGTGTTCAGGGCAAGGGTAGATACAAAAAGAGCCACTGCCTCCTGTTCCCTTGGGCATATCATCTTGGGCATACGTGCAGGCAAAAGAGAAAGCACAATGGAACAACTGATTCACTGTCTCCTATCTAACCTGAAAAATAAGCCAGAAGATAGGAAATGAATGGATGAGGCAAAAAAGTAAAATAAGTGGCCTTGCCTAAAATATGCTTCATACCAAGCCTTAATATCTTCTAGAAAAACTAATTTATTTATCGATCCACCATTTATCTACTTGGTGAAACCACTCATGTACTGAGTGCTGCAGGGCACAGGAGACAGAAAATGAATCAGACACACAGTCTACTCAGGGAAATAAAGCAGGCACATAAAAAGTGTGAATATACAGAAAGAAGACAAAAAGCATCGTAACAGGCATTCAGATGAAGAGTTCTTACAATTTCAAGGAAAACGAGAAAGATTCCACTTAGAAAAGTCAGATAATAGCTTTGAACAAGAGAGAGAATTTTATACATGACAAGTTAGAAAAGATACTCAGGTAGAGGGAATAGCACAATTGAAGCATCAGTAACAAGTAATAAATCTGTAATAAGAGTCACGGGAAATAAAGTTTGCAAAGTGAGTCCAGCTTGGGGACCCTTTTAAAAACTGAGTTAAAGATTGTCTACTTCCTCCTACAGGCTAGAGAGAGTCTCTGAAGGGGACCAAGGATGACGTTGGCAAAACTGTGTTTCATGAATTCATCAGACAGGAGCTAAGGGGGCCTGATATGGCTGAGAGCCTAGGGAAAGAAGACCAAATTAAGTAATTATTTTAATAGTCCAGACAAGAGCTAACACAGACCTACCCATTCTCCAGATCATCATCCCATCTTTTCCACAGTCCCCCACCCCATACCATCCTAATGCACACTCATTCTCTCTCCCTCCTCCTCTTTCTCCCAGCCATATCAAACTAAACTGCATTCAGTCCCTTGGGCAAGATGCTACCTTGTCCACATAGATCCAGTTATTCAAATACTTCACCCTCCCCTCATCTTTTCTGTTTGGCCTGGCTGATTTCTAGTCAGTTAGACTTCAGTTAAATGTCACCACCTCCAGGAAGTTCTTTAAACTTCAAGTCTTTATTTAATGCTCTTTCAGTTGGCTCCAGAGCATTCATTACACTTTATCATTATTGCTTGGCAGTTGCCCTTATCTTTCACTAGACCAGGAATGAGGGTAGGAACCACAACTGTCTATTTTTCAGCTGTACTCCCAAAACAAGAACACCTAGGATAGTGATAGGCTCATAATAGGTATTAACTCACTGAATGAGCAAAGAAATACAGGAGTATCATGAAGTAGAATATATATTAAATAATATACATGTGTGCTTAATTGCTCCATCATGTTTGACTCTTTTGAGACCCCATGGACTGTAGCCCACCAGCCTTCTCTGTTCATGGGATTTTCTAGGCAAGAATGCTGGAACAGGTTGCCATTTCCTTATCCAGGGGATTTTCCTGACCTAGGGATTGAACCCTGGAGAAGGCAATGGCACCCCACTCCAGTACTCTTGCCTGGAAAATCCCATGGATGGAGGAGCCTGGTGGGCTGCAGTCCATGGGGTCGCTAAGAGTCGGACACGACTGAGTGACTTCACTTTCACTTTCATACATTGGAGAAGGAAATGGCAACCCACTCCAGTGTTCTTGCCTGGAGAATCCCAGGGACCGGGAGCCTGGTGGGCTGCCGTCTATAGGGTAGCACAGAGTTGGACACGACTGAAGCGACTTAGCAGCAGTAGCAGCAGCAGGGATTAAACCCACGTCTCCTACATTGGCATGTGGATTCTTTACCACTGAACTGCCTGGGAAACCCAATATATGCATGATACATATATCTATACACACACATATACTGGACATGTAATATACATACATATATGTTAAGTGTATGTCTAAATTCTAAAACACACCTAGAACAGTGCTTTTTCAAAATCTATTAATGTTTTGAAAATGTATTTATTGATTAGCTGCCACATTAGGCATGATTATTTTCCAATTTCTTGCTACTTAGTAGCAAATTTCAGATTCAGTCATTAGGCCATTACTTTATTTCATGGCTTCCTTCATTCCCAGATAGAAACTAGACTCCATACTACAGTCACATCAGAAAAGAGTAAATAATAATCGAAATCAGAATTACTCAGATTGGAAAATAAGTGTCAAGAAGTTAGGTATGCTCAGTCACTCAGCTGTGTCCTACTCTTTGCAACCCCATGGACTGTAGCCTACCAGGCTCCTCTGTCCATGGAATTCTCCAGGCAATAATACTGAGTGGGATGCCATTTCTTTCTCCAGGGGATCTTCCCAATCCAGGGATCGAACCCATGTCTCCTGCATTGGCAGGTGGATTCTTTACCACTGCAACACCTGGTAGGCCCAATAGCCTAGCTTGGCAAAGATTTTGAGGCATTCATTGCTCATGGGATTACTAATAAAATGAAACAGAAAATGTGGGTTTTTCCCACAACTGTTTTAACAGTTGTTAGAATAGCAAAAAAAAAAAAAAGCAGCTGATAATCAAATGGACTGATTACACAAACAAAAAGTAACTCCTTCTAAAATCAGTACTCTATGTTATAAGCTGCCAGAGTTTTGCTAAAGCATATTGGCTTATGTGGGGTGGGGGACAGGTGCCCCAGACTCTACAAAAGTGAGTCAATGATGTTACCAGAGCACGTGGAACACACAGCAGGAAAAGATTTACAATGTATTAGTCAATGAGTTTATTTTAGGGAAGATTAAATAGAGAACTATGTAAGGACCAAGAAATACTTTAAATAGATTCAAGCAAAAGTTTACAAGTTATCAGTAGCCTTACTGTTTATGCCTAAAACATGTTATCAATCATGAGTCTGAGCATTGCTCAGAATGTCAAGGTTCTTATCTCCAAGATTTTCTGAAGTGAAGAAACTTTCAGATGACATCATTCATTTTGAACAGTCTTGCCAACCACGACTTATTATAGCTTTACTTTCTGTTATTTCTTCTTATTTCCAGTAATAGTCAAAACTATGTTATACCTTCTGTGTTTTTCGTTAACATTTAATTGTTATGGGTCCACTATGTAAAAGCATTTCTTAATTTAACTGCTCACACAAATGTACAGATGGTTCATCGTTCATTAAAATAAGCAGGTAATCCCCAAACTTTCTTTCTGAGAACTTTAACCTACATCTTTCTTTTATCTCCTTGCCTATCAAAAAAGAAAAGAAAAGGTGGAGTGGGACCAACCATAGATCATAATACAAAGTATGTGTCAGAAAACAAATAATGAATACTATGAAGTGTCCTGTTATACCAAGGGGGACCAAGTGCAAAGGAAAAAAAAGATCAGGAGCGAACCACTTTTTGGGAGCAGTTCAATCAACTCACAATGACCCCAGGAGTAGCGGGCATTAATTCCATTAGTCTGATGTGGAAATTAAAGTCCACCGAAGTTTCATGACTTGCCCAAGATCACAGAAAGAGCAAATAAAATGTAAGTCCAGGTCTGCTACCAAGTCTAAGGATTATGTCCTTTATAGCAGACTTGGCTTCTCAGGAATCCAAAAAGCCACGAGGTTCTGCTAAGTAAAACAGCAGCAAGCAATGCCACCCAAATGGGAACTTCAGGCCATTATAAAGACAGTAGATTAAAAAAAAAAAAAAAAAACAGTAGATAAACTAACCTGGCTGGTATTGAAGGCTTTGTTCAGGAGAGGTAAAGTGAGAGAGTTAAGGCAAAGTTAAGTGGAAATAACAAAGTTAAGTGGAAGTAACTTAACAAAGTTAAGTGGAAGCCTGGTTAAGAAATCTACAAAAAAGCCAAGATAACCCATCCACCAAGTACCTTTGCTGAGACCCGCCTGAATTTCAGGAAGACCCTGCATAGTGAAAATGGCCTATGTCATAAGGATATAGAAAGACTGCACTCATTAAGTCCAAGTGGTGACTGCTGGGTACATGGTTTGTAACAACACAAGACAAAACATTTGCACTAAACTGTTCAAGTAGGCTAGAACATCAAGTTAGGACACAAATGTGAAAGACTGCTGCTGCTGCTGCTAAGTCGCGTCAGTCGTGTCCAACTGTGTGTGACCCCATGGACGGCAGCCCACCAGGCTCCGCCATCCCTGGGATTCTCCAGGCAAGAACACTGGAGTGGGTTGCCATTTCCTTCTCCAATGCATGAAAGTGAAAAGGGAAAGTGAAGTTGCTGAGTCTTGTCCGACTCTCCGCGACCCCACGGACTGCAGCCCACCAGGCTCTTCCTTCCATGGGATTTTCCAGGCAAGAGTACTGGAGTGGGGTTAGGGTACAAGAGTACTGGAGTAGGGTGCCATTGCCTTCTCCGATGTGAAAGACAGTGCAGACCAAAGTGGCGAAGAATAGAAACTGGGCTTAAATGATCATCAAGACTATTATTTGATAGTCGAGTTCAAAATAATTTATATTACCCTATGAAGAAATGAAACTGTACCAAGTCACTCTATTAACCCTGAAGAAATAAGAAGTCTGCTTTGCAGCCTTAGATTTATGAAAATAAAACATTTCTCACAAAATAAAAACTATGACTTATCCACTTTTTTTTTTTTTTTTTTACAAATAATGAACGTAAGAGTTAAATACCAGGTAAGGAAATTTAATGAATGATGAAGGGAAGAAAGTTTGCCATTTATTGTCTATGCTCTTACAAACAGGGCAGTGGGCATAACCAACTCAACTAAAGCCCTCCCAGAGCCAGGCTCCATCTGTTTATTCTCTTCACAGCACTAGTCATACCTGCAATCCTGTTGCTTATTTATGTGTTTCCTTATTCACTGACAAACAACGCTAGGGATACAAGATCCATGAGGGCAGGGCCTTGCTTCCCTGAGCCTGGAGTGAGTCAGAGTGCTGAATAAAGGAAAGACTAGATCTCCCATAGTCCTCCCCACAATTCTATGATGGGAGTACTGGAATCTCCACCTCCACCTATTTCATGCTGATGAGGATTCAGAGATCCTGTGATATTAAATAAGTTGTACAAAGTCACAGAACAATTAAAGCAACAGAGACTCATCTGCCTGATTCATATGTACTATATAAACATATTTGGCCAGCTATGTTTAGAACTAAGACAATATCAAGTTCAAATTTAAATAGTCAGTGGTATTTAAAATGAAGCAGTGAAAAAAACAATCTTTAGAGGACTCTTTTCACTGGATGTAAGTATAAACAGATTTCTTCTAACTGTCACCACAGTATGTATTTAGTTACACTATGGATTTCACACAAATTAATATGACATTTTGCAAATCATAAACAAAGCTGTTTCTGTTGACCTTTGGGAAAAGCTCAATTTTGCTCCAAAGTATTTGTGTTACCACTACAAAGGTCTCAGTGGTTCTCACTTTGGAGAAAATTATGAAGAAAATCTAGCTGATAATCTTGGTTTTTAAAAGCTGTAGGTTCATCTTCTAAACACATGTAGGATGAACTGAATGTCAGTGTTAAAAATAGATTCACGCTAAATTGGTTACTCTCAATAACTGTTAGAAAAGCTCTATAAATTAGACACCATTTTCCATTGAAATTCTTAGAAAAATTATTTAAAATAATTTCATACCTCCTATTATAAGGGATAATACCCATAAAGGCTAAGAAATGACTCTTTTAAGAAAAGAGCTATATTTAATATTCAAATTCACTGTGCCAATGACTGCACATACATTGGAAAGGAAACTATATCCACAATTTTGCTAATATACTATTTTTATAGTATTAATAAATACACATTGGGTGTCTATTAACCTATCATACCGGATGACACAGGATAGAAGAAAGACAAAATGTAATTCTAATTAGTAAAAAGAATTGGATGGAGGAGAAATGAGTGGAAGCTAATTTCAAGGCAAGCATCCTTAAGAGAGATATAAAGTTGGGCTAAAAGGGTTGAAGGACATTCTCTCAACCCTGATAGGATTCATGCTCTACCTCCCCATTCATTCTCTTGAGAAGGTAAGTCATCAGTGGCTTTCTTACCTACTAGTTCACTAGGATTCCAGAGACTTCTAGCTCACTGCCACCATTCTGTGGCAGTTAGAATCTCAGAAAATGAAAGGGCTTACAACTACTATGCCCATTAAAAGTACGGTGAGTTGCCTCCGTATTATGTTTCCGTCATTGTAAGCAGCACTGCTGTGGATACTGACACACAACCTGAATGTCCAATAAGAGATGAATGGATAAAGAAGACGTGTGAATACACATGATGCATAAACAATGCAATATTACTTGGCCATAAAAAAGAATGAGATAATGCTGTTTGCAGCAACAAGGATGGACCTAGAGATGATCATACTACGCAAAGTCAAAGAAAAATAACATATGATATCACTTCTATGTGGAGTCTAAAAAAAGTGATACAAATGAACTTCTTTATGAAACAGACTCACAGATGTAGAAAACAAACATGGTTACCAAACGAGGAGGGGTGAAGGACTAAATCAGCAACTTGGGATTAACAGATACACACTACTATAAATGAAATAAACAACAAGATCTTCCTGTTACAACACAGGGAACTATATTCAATATCTTGCAATAATCTATAATGGTAAATTATAGAAAAGAACACATATATATACATATATACACATATATATGTATGTGTGTATATATATATATATATATATATATATAAAACTGAATCACTCTGCTATATACCAGAGGCAGTGTATATCAACTATAATTTGAAAAAAATAAAAAAGGAAACGGGCAACAGAACAGCACTCTGGAATCTGGAATCAGTTCTGGATATCAAAAACTCCTCTAGGATAGATAAGATCGTAGCCACAAAATAATTTGTGATTCTAAGCTGCGTAACAGATTTAAAAGCCACGCAAGGGCCATAAGCACCTTCTATGTGAATTCTAGCGGGAATGCATGTTGCTCCCTTCTCAGACCTCAGAGGTACGCAGGCACAAGTGGAAAAGGGATTTGAGGGAGCGATGACCTAAGACGGGGAGATGGCCGAGTAAGTGTTAGGTGGGAAGGACAGGAATGTTTATATAGAGGAGTTATATTATCTTCTTGCAGCATCTAAGCAAGTGATGCAAATTCCTTTTAGGAGGGAGGTATCATTAAAGAGATAAGACAGGACCAGTCTAGAACTTAGGACCTAAGGAAATAAATTATATACCGCATTAACATGCTAGAAAATTCAAAAGACCATCTGTGAAGGCGTGTTTCCTGTTAAAAACAGAAAAAAAGGGGGCTTTGGGATTTTCTACTCAGACGAATTTCAGGAATATTTTTGCATCTTTTAAGAAGTTTCCCTTACTTTATCGCAAAAAAGTGAGAGTAGCTCCCTTTCAGAAGAACGTGACTGTATTGCAGAGCACTGAAGTATTCTGAAAGGCTACTTTTATAATGTATGTTCTTTCTTCATGTGTATTTTTCCCACCCTGAGATGACAGCTCACCCAATTAAGGCTATTATATAACTGTGCCCCAAATAGAAGGGAATCAGTTAAGAAGAAATACTAAAAAAAGATATATTATTCAAAAATTAAAGATTAACACTTCAAATGTTTTTTATTTCTTGTTGCTACTTAACAAAAACAGAAATTCTGGGGCAGTTGTTTATTCAAAGAGGCAGAAGTAGGAGAAGTATGCCAATTTTCAAAAGCATTCCATTCATTTTTGGAGTTTTGAAATAGCACACGAAATGTAAATATGTACAAAAGGCTCAATTTGTTGAACTCTGTCCCCATTAACACCACTGCATTGGGTCTCATATCAATTTTAGCTCTCAGAAAGATGCTCTGAAATTTTTAACAGGAGCATTACGGAGCAATAAGAAGTGAATTACATATTCATATGAATACAGTATCATTCAAGTATTTTAAAAATTTAAGGCCTATCTTTAGGAACCTCTTGTTGATATCTCTGTTTGTGTTGCATCATATGAAGAAAAAAGAAGTCTTTATGCCAGTACTTGCTAGTTATAAATCTCAACTGCCTCTCCATAATATAAATTTCCCTTTCCAAAATGACAAGACTTAATGATGTTTCCTATACTTATAACCCATGTTCAATAGAAGAAACTCAAAAATAGTTTGCGATTCATTCAAATGACAGAAGCTTAAGAGAATGCCAATACTTTATTCCGAATTCCTTGAAAACTCAGCCTTTCCCACCAAAGTAAAATTGGAAAGCATTCCTAAGAATGTTTAAATGGGCTTCCCTGTGACTTGGAGTAGGAGGGGGAGAGACACACAGATAGGCATGCCTGAGGCAAATGTGTTACTTCTCACTGCTACCAATTTGGATGTCAGCACTTCAGTAATCAAATCTGATTTTTTCATCTCTCACATACATTCTGTTTTTCATCTTGAATTATGCCAAGGTGTTTGGTATAGGAAGCAGCACTGCAATAATGCCTGGCATATGTTTAGCAAAATGCTGTGCAAACAAAACCATTGCAGGCAGAAGGTAGACGCACCAAGGATAAGGAAATATACAAAATTAAGCCCCCGAATATGGTCAGCTTTCCTCCCCCAAAAGTCTTCTGGAGTTGTAAGAGGCATTTGGCTTCCCCATGTGATTTTCAGGCAAGTTGTATGAACCAAGTTTGCAAATCCTAATGATAAGGTCAGAAGAAGGAAGGTGTACAGGTATAAGAAACTGGAAGAAAAAATGGAAATGTGGGACAGTCAGGAATGTGAAGGGCAATGTCAGAAATCTGTGAAGGGTAGCTGAAGCAGTTACATAACACATCTCCTCCTAGCTGTGAAGACTTCACACTTCAAACTTGGGGCTGTCATTATCCATTCTAGGAAAGGTTTAAATTTCTCTAAGAAAGATCACCTTTATCTATAATATTATATGGTGAAGTTCCTTTAAAAATGATAAAGGAGACAGACAGTGTTTCAAAGTGGGAGTGGGCCTCAGTTCATTGTTTTGTTAAGGAGAGCCATTCTACAAAGTGCTCTGCCTCTCCAGACTGCAGGACAAGAGCATTCTTGTCTGTGTCCTATAGACATACCTTCCCAAATCAAGTATCCCAGTATTCATGTTCCTGCTACTTGGGGGTACTTCTCCACTACAAGAAAGAAGGTATGGCGTTTTATTTCCAAAAACGTGATCTCAAACTGATTAACATTTGTGTGTTTGAGTGTGTCTAGAAAGAGAGATACATATAAGAGAAGTGAAGAGATATATATATACACACACACACACTCACATATATATATATGGGTATGTGTATATCCAGGGAGACCCATATCCACATATACAAAACAGCATATATGGAGATTAAAATCCCTTTCAAGATCTATGAAATACTTCAAGTGAACTTGGAAGGATTGAATAAAAGTAAATTAGTCTCTAAACAACAACAAAAGTGTTAGTCGTTTAGTTGTGTCCAACTCTTTGTGACCACAGGGACTGTAGCCCGCCAGCCTCCTCTGTCCATGGAATTCTCCAGGCAAAAACATTGGAGTAGGTAGCCATTTCCTTCTCCAGGGGATCTTCCCGACCCAGGAATTCCAGCTCTAACTTTCAACTGGTAGGTCCTAGAACCAGAATCATTGGCGTTTTCCCAGAAAATTCTGTGTCTCCTCTGTCCTACCATTTCCCATAGAGTATCTAGTTATGTATCTTCAAAGTCATAAACCCTGGACTGGCTGCAAGTAGGCAGACATAAGAACTGAACTGCAAATCAGAAGCACTCGTGACCAAGACAGATGCTCTTAGTATAGGAATTGAAAGGCAACAGAAGAATATTCCTTCATTCAATTATGAGACTGGGACTTTTGGAATTAAAAGAGCTGAAGATCTGAAAATGATAACTAATCTTTGTTAGATTTCTTCCACTTGAAAAATTCTATTTGTACATCCCTGATAAGAAAAGACCTTTGATACTTCAAAGCACAACTGTGTCCTCTAGACCACTGTAAGTCCCCAAACATACAAATGCCCCACTTCATCAGAACCACTCTGTATGTGAAGTCAACAGGGACATACTGAGGTGGGTAGCCGATCGGGTATCCTCTCCTGCTGAGGCACCAAGCCCACTTAGGGCACAGTGACTTACAGTTCCTCCCAAGCATGAACACCAACAATTACATGTCATCAATCTTTGGGACTATTCCCAAATACTTAAACACTGTAAGAATATATAGGGTCTACTGAAATCCAGTTGGCCCATAAAACAGTGTTCAAGGCACGTGGTTCAAAGAACTTGGCATCATACAGGGAACTGTAGGCCACCTAATATCTATTTTTCTGTTTATGGAATGGCCTTGGTAGCTGATTTATCACTCTTTATATAAATTAATAATACCCTTTTCTTAGGTTACTAGAGACAAATGTGATACAGTCAAATCTATCCACAAAGCATGTATGTGTATATTTACACACATATTGTCACCCTGCTTATTTAATTTATATGCAGAGTACATCATGAGAAACGCTGGGCTGGAAGAAGCACAAGCTGGAATCAAGATTGCCGGGAGAAATATCAATAACCTCAGATATGCAGATGACACCACCCTTATGGCAGAAAGTGAAGAGGAACTAAAAAGCCTCTTGATGAAAGTGAAAGCGGAGAGTGAAAAAGTTGGCTTAAAGCTCAACATTCGGAAAACAAAGATCATGGCATCCGGTCCCATCACTTCATGGGAAATAGATAGGGAAACAGTGGAAATGGTGGCTGACTTTATTTTTCTGGGCTCCAAAATCACTGCAGATGGTGATTGCAGCCATGAAATTAAAAGACGCTTACTCCTTGGAAGGAAAGTTGTGACCAACCTAGACAGCATAGTAAAGAGCAGAGACATTACTTTGTCAACAAAGGTCCGTCTAGTCAAGGCTACGGGTTTTCTAGTGGTCATATATGGATGTGGGAGTTGGACTATAAAGAAAGCTGAGCACCGAAGGATTGATGCTTTTGAACTGTGGTGTTGAAGAAGACTCTTGAGAGTCTCTTGGACTACAAGGAGATCCAACCAGTCCATTCTAAAGGAGATCAGTCCTGGGTGTTCATTGGAAGGAATGATGTTGAAGCTAAAACTCCAATACTTTGGCCACCTGATGTGAAGAGCTGACTCATTTGAAAAGACCCTGATGCTGGGAAAGATTAATGGCAGGAGGAGAAGGGGACAACAGAGGATGAGATGGTTGGATGGCATCACTGACTCAATGGACTTGAGTTTGGGTGGACTCTGGGAGTTGGTGATGGACAGGGAGGCCTGGCGTGCTGCAGTTCGGACACAACTGAGTGACTGAACTGAACTGACTATACATAAAGACAGATAGCAAACATTCCTAATTTGTTTCCTATATAAATGTAATTTACATTACATTACGAGAATCATAACGCTCAGGGAACATACGGAGATAAGAAGGGCAGACTGGCACTTTAACAAGATAAGGTTGAACCATTCAGACATAAATGCTTTCTGAGACTTCTGAAGAAAAGAACAAAGTCATTTGTTAACCAAAAATGCAATAAGAACAAATTAAAGAGACAAAGATCGTACACGAGAAAGGAACACTTTCACAGAAAATCTGCAATAGTGGAGAATAATTAAAAAGAATGACTAAACATATTTTAGTTCTTAACTATATGAAGTCACAGCTTTGAAGGAGGAGATACACAGTATCATTTACTCTTTACAAATTTTAATATTTAGAAGACAAATTTAATATTGTGAGTCTTCAGTGTAGACAAGTTCTCTCTTTCCAAGGATTTGCTTTTGCTAGCTTTCGTTTAATAACAGTTTTCACAGTCAACACCAACTGCACTGGCGTCTTGAGCTTGGTGCAGGGTTATGCTACTGCAGTGATATAAAAATAGCAAAGCCAGAAAAAAATACACAGCAGACTAGAATAGCTTTAAAAATTGAAGCTTTTGGATAAATCTCCCTGAAATAATTATAATAGATACAGCACCTGATCCTTTGCAATAAAATAGTTCTTCCTTTATCATATAATATTAAAATTACCTTAGGGATTCATATTTCTTTCTCTCTAGACCTATCAACTATTCAAGTTATACTGGGTCTCGGAAGAGTTCAAAATCCAAGCTGCATTGGCCTGCTGTGTCTGTTTACTTAATCTATTTTTATAACACTGCAGTAGTCGAATCCAACTTAGCAAATACCTGGTTCAAAATTCTGTACCACATTGATTCGAGAGATAAAATTTATGAGAAGCAAGCTGCAAACTATGTTTGTTTCTAATAAATCAATCTACTCCATACTATTAAAGTCAAGGCCATAAGGAACCACAGATACACAGTTTTAAAAGTTTGAAACTAGCCCAAAAGGATTTAAATATTTTTTTTCAAACTTTGTTTGTTCAGTCAGGTAAGATAGCTGACTACTTCAGCCATGTGAAATAACTCAAGTTGCTAGTCTTAGTTTGTAAGCCTGCGTGTCTGTATCAATCCTTGGCAGGTTTTTTGACACACAACGGAGTGTTGAGATAAATGTTATTATCTCTACAGCAACCTATTATGCAAGTATTGTTGCTGCTATTTAGTCACTAAGTCATGTCCAACTCTCTGCAACCCTATGGACTGTAGCCCGCCAGACTCCTCTGTCCATGGGATGTTCCAGGCAAGAATACTGGAGTGGGTTGTCATTTCCTTCTCCAGGAAATCTTCCCGACCCAGGGCTTGAACCCGTGTTTCCTGCATGGCAGACAGATTCTTTACCACTGAGCCACCAGGGAAGCTCACATATATTATAGCTAAATCATTTAATAAAATAAATCTTGACCATGAGCATCTTCAATGCCAAAGAACAATGCCAAATCTAACTTTTACTTTGTGAAGCACTTTTAACAATTCAATGTACCCTAGAAAAATAAGCTTGAGAGTACTGACAGAATGGGATTTGCCAATTAAAAGTTGTTGCCATAGAAACAGGATTTAATATGTTCTATGAAAAAAAAATGAACATGTTATGCTTTCTCTTCAGTCATTTCCATTTGAACATAAAATGTGAAAAACACAATTATAGAGAAGAATGTAGCTCCCTAAGGGAGCACCAAATGCATTCTCTTGTTCGTGAAAAAATAAAAGTTCTTTTTCTTAAGCAAAAATGAACACATACTCTGTTTTCCTGAGTTTTTCATAGGTTATTTGACTAATATATCATTTTAGTGTGCAGGATGATTTTCCCCCCCCCCCAGAACGGAGCTTCCCCGCCCCGCCTCCCGACAAGTACTCTACTAGATTTATATTTTCTGAAAGTCTTCAAACACTGTGCTCTTTGAAACATAACTTTAAAAATATCTTTTGAACTACTCAAGGGGAAGATCATTACAAAGGATCCTTTGACATTCTAAACACTCTAAATACCACATGTTAAAAAGTATTTTAAGTACATCATTGAATGTTCCTGACTGTTTACTCAGGGGATTAATATGGGTTAGACTCAGCCAGATGACCATAACCAGCCACAGGATATAAAATAGTGAACTACTCTATCACTTTTATTACTGTTTTACTAACATAGTCCATGACAAGAATTCAGGACATAGCGCTATTAGTCTTCAGGTGGTGACCCACAAGATAAATATTAATGTTTTGTAGAAATTCTATCATGCAGTTCCCAGATGTATGCATTTCAATATCACTCTAAAAAGCAAGTGCCATTTAAAATTTGTCTTTTTTCCAAAGGATCAGTCTATCATGATGTGACTTGATTCATTATAAATAAAATGAAATCATCCTATGACTGATGAAAAATTTGAAGTATAATATATATTCCTTCATTAGTTGAGGGTAGAATGATCTTTATGTGGAAAAGACATTGAATAGACTATTTAATTAATGCATTAATACTGTTTACCATTGATTATCCAGAATTAGTATGATTTAATACCATGGAAACTGATGAAGATTTTAATTGAGTATAATTAAGATGAAAGAGTAGTTGTTAAGAAAGAGGAGGGTATTTTAATTATGAAAGACCTGAACTAAAGCATTAAAAAGTACATGAGAAGGACTTCCCTGGAGGTCCAATGCTTAAGACCTGGCGTTTCAAATCCTGGTCAGGGAGCTAGATCCCACATGCCATGAGGTTCAGCCAAGAAAATTTAAAAAAGAAAAAGAGAAAAATACATGAGAGTACTAGCCCTCTCAATTCCTTTCTTCCTCCCCTATGGGCATTCTCTCTGCCCTCAAAGGGAACTAGAGGATGTCTTAACTTATTTAAGGCAACAACATCTTTTAAAGAACTTAATCTACGAAAGGTCTAAATACAAGAAGGAGATACATTCTCGGGGAAAAAAAAGCATGTATATATAAATTTACTACAATTCATTTTTAAAAAACCTTAAGCTGTTGGTCTTCCAAATTGCAACACAAATGCAGATCACATCTCAAAACTCCATATTGTTACCAAATAGAGTTCTCTTTCTGAGATTTCTACCAGAGATGTACAACCCCTCTTGCTTTACATGAAGTATAAATAATCCTGAATATTACACCATTGTTATTTGATTTTCTTTTCAGGCCTAAACAGTAGATAATAATTATCTAAATAAGTTCAAAGAGGACATGTCCAGTAAAGAGTCAAATCTGTAAGATAAACAGCTAGTCAACTGAGGACAACAGCCTATCTAATGGTTCAAAGTTTAGAATTACAAACTCCTGACAGCATTGGTTTATACAATTAGACATTTCCAAAGCAAGGCAAAAGAATGTTTGATCAAGCAAAAATGTCTTTGCAGATTTAGATTTCAAGTTTGAAAACAAAAAGTTGGAAAGCAAGTATCATAACAAACTCCTCACCTGCCAGTGAATATTGCAAGTGACCTGCTTCAGTGCCTTTCTGCTTTGGTTTAGCAACTAGCACTGTATCAGGCTTGCCTGAGAGGATGTTACATTACTATGACTGAAATCTATTGTTTGGTTTCTATTTCTAAAATATGTTGTTTAGGGAGTAATGACATGACATTTTAAGGTTTTTCAAATTGACAATGAAGTGTTATTCTTTTTAATGTAACTTTAAAAATCAATTTGAATTTAGTTTGGATTCTTTTCAGACTGTATCTTTCATTTTTTCTATTTTTCTATAATTCTGTAGCAAGACAAAAATCCAGCATCCTTGGGAATAAAGGATTATTTTATACACAAAAAAGACTGTTTTACAAGTTTTTAAAACGCCCTAAAAATGGATAAAAAGTGTAATGATTGGTACAGAGTCTCCTCCAAGAAATACTTCTTCCAGGCAGACTTTGCTATAGCCTACAGCCTTCCCCACCCGCTCCCAAAAGTTACTTTTTTAGAATTAAACATTATAAACTTCTGTTGTACACTAGGCATATGAGGCCTGTAATCATTCGAATACAAATTATTTAAATTTTATATTTTAAAAACTAACATGAAAACATTCATCACTTTGTTACCAAAATAACCGAAATGTTAGTAACTGTGTTACTGAAATAATTTAAATAACAGGTTAATCTAAATATGTAATAAATCTAATAAACAGTAAACCTCAAACTCCCTTAAGTCCCTGGATTTTACTCAGAGGCTAGACATCTGCTGAATGCCCAATACACATAAAAGGAATCTGAGGTGAGTGAAGGTGACATGACTAATTGTCTTGGTCACAGGTTAAAGGTACATTCTCCAAATTTATCATTTCTGTTACGTGTTATTTCTCCAACAAGACAGCAACATAGTTTTCAAGGCAAACTGACCTGGAAATATACCACAACACATCTACATTCTGAGAAGTGTTCATCTCTTGGCTTCAGTGTCAATACAATGCAAAAGAGCCCAGAGGATTCCTCTAAAAACCACCCGAGGGTGCTCGCTTGGGAATTAGCTCCAAGGCAGCTATTCCACAGGGATAACAAACCTTTGTTGATCTTGTGACAATGGCTCCTTTACACCAGCTCTTCTCATCTAATTCAATGTATTCTCTATTCATGAAACAGTATTTCTCTATAGCCAGAGTTTTCAGATCTTTTTGCTATTTTCAGAATATTTTCTGGCTCTGTACAGGGCATATAAACAACTCTTCAGCTGTGGAGGGTCAGAGACACCCCTGTATGCTATGGACTCACTCTCCAGGAAACTGCACATGTAGAATTAACATAAACTGTTAGGGCCTTTGAATACCCCCATTGAAACTGTGAACTCCTTCAGGAGTTCTGTGAACTCTCTAAGACTTTTCGGTTTAAGGTAGAAGTCCAAGCTCCACTGTCGCAGTAGCTGTTACAGATGACAAAAAACAGGACTCACCTAAGGATCCAAAAGCAAGTCCATTTGCACAAAAGCATTCTCCGCAAGCAGTCTAATTGTGAGGTTTTAAATGGGTAATAAGAGGAGATGTTAAGAGAAATTGGGGTAGAAACTTCTATCAAAAAAACAAACAAACAAACAAAAACGCTGATACTACCTTACAGGACAGCCCTTGTCTTCTGGGCTCCTTGAGTTCAGAGATGGAATCAGACAGGTAGATCTCCCCTTCTCCTAGCTTTGAGACTGGAAGCATGGTCCCAGTCTCTCTCAAGAGAGAACCACTCCTTGAAAGAGATATTAACGCTGAGACTAATAATACGTGGAAACACCCATATTAAGTATGGACTGACATACTAAGTAAAGCAACATCACAGGACTAAGAATGCAATGACCAAAAAGAAAAAAAAAAGTTGCAGAAAGTATTAGGATAACAAAAACTGAATTTAAAAGATAAGAAAAGTAAGAGACTCCCCTGCCATGGCAACCCACTCCAGTATTCTTGCCTAGAGAATTTTATGGACAAAGGAGCCTGGCAGGGGTCCAAGGGGTCACAAAGAGTCAGACAGGACTAAAGCAACTTAGCATGACGTAGTAAGAGAGAACAGAACAGGACACCTATCCGACTCCTACTTACATTTTGTCATTAAGGACAAGTATCTTTTTCTTTTTAATAAAATTAAGAAAAAAATTTTTGGCTGCACCACACGGTTCGTGGTATCTTAGTTCCCTGACCAGAGATGGAACCCAAAGCCACAGCAGCGAAAGAGCAGAATCCCAACCACCGGATTACCAGGGAATTCCCAAGGATCTTTAAATTGTAAAATATGGAGCTATAATGCACTCTGCCTAGGATACACACCCAGTAAAGTTCATGGACAGGAGAAATACTAGAAAAATGAAAAAGAGCCTCTACAAAAACATCTAGAAAATAAAATCCATTTACTTCGGATTTTCAAAGTTTCATTTTCTGTCTCACACTTCAAATGACTTGAAGCTTTAGGGAAAGGGCAGGATAAGTTTTACTTCCATGATCTATTTCCTCTTACTAACACAATGTATGATTTCTCCACGTTTTGTGCCTTCTTAAAAATGCTGTGAGGCCTAAAATATCACAGCAAGGGACAAGGATTCTATCACTGATTCATAATGTACTCTTATACTTCAGAGTCTCCATTACGACTTTAGGAAAGAAAAATGTTTCTTTTCCTTTAATCAATCATTGTCTGAGAGGCATTCCGCTTAACTAGTGCGTAAGACAAACAGGGTAAGAGTAGTCAGCTAGTTTTCCATTTGACTCTTTCTACTGCCAAGTGGGTTTAAAGGCAAACTATTTCATACTTATATTTGCTTACTTGATTAAACATTACCACCTCTGCTTACTAAACAAGTCTAAATATACCTTCCTTGGGGTAACTAAGGAGTGTGTTATGACTGCTTGAGTTACACTAAGGTTGTTCCTAAATCAATTCACAAATACACTTAACACCAAATATGTTCCTGGCCTCAGAAAATATGATCTCTGTACTGAAGCAGATTAAGGTGTCAAAAGAGCAGCTGAAAAACAAGGTAATAAGTCAATCAAACAATTATTTGACATCAAATAACTAACCCCTTCAAACCCTTTGACTGGGCTGATTATTTTGAAACAAACCTAAGCATTTTAGAGGAAGCCAAATTTTAGTCTTGTCTCACTTCACTAAGTACTTAATCAGAGAATAAAAAACACACCTTTCATAGAACTACATGTGAGAATGAACATATATGAGTGGAAAGAATAATTATTTGCATATTAAATGAAGGCCAATTTTCATAGAAATATGGATATGAGATGGTTAGACAGCACAGGGATTCTCCCATGGCTCAGTGGCGAAAAATCTGGTTGTAATTCAGGAGACATAAGAGACAGGGGTTTGATCCCTGTGTCAGGAGGATGCCCTGTAAGAGGACATGGCAACCCACACCAGAATTCTTGCCAGGAAAATCCCGGACAGAGGAGCATGGCTACAGCCATGGCATTGCAGAGAGTCAAACACGACTGAAGCACTAGAGCACAGATGGCATCACTGACTCAGTGGACATGAGTCTGAGCAAACTCCAGGAGATAGTGAAGGGCAGTGGAGCCTGGACACGACTAGTGACTGAACAGCAACAGCAAAATTAAATTAAATTAAATTTTGCTATAATGAACTACATTGTCTCCAAAGTGAATTCTCTGATAAGTGATTTTCTAGTAAACAACAGTGACATTCTGCTATAATATTTCAGGAAGGAACAAATCAAATGTCTTCATCTTTTTATGCTGTATTAAAATTTTAAATATTCAAACTATAAACAGGAATTTTTCTTAAGAAAACTATGCATTTATGGGTAGAATATGCTTTTATTTTTATTTCATAACAAGTTAGGTCACATACAAATTCAACATGCCATGATATTTTTCTATGTCCAGCCTAAAGTTTAAAGTGTATATCTATCTATCTATCTATCTATCTATATAATCCTAAGGAGGAAACATATAAACTTCTGCCACCTATAGCCATATTTGCATACATTTCCCCAAATCCAGATGTGTTCATCTTTCAAGCCCAGCTTTGTCACAGACAATTTTGAATATGGGCAGAGTTTATGCCTTTTACTTAAATGTAATATAAGAATAAAACTTGTTATAATAAAAACATTTGGTATAAAATCTTGGTTTGGGGAAAGAAGTAAGATTTTTGCCATCTGGATCTGTCTAAAAACAAGGAATTCTTTTCTGACATGAACCAGTTTATTGTACCTTGCCACTACCCGCCTTGTTTTATTTACTATATACCTATCAAATGGTGTAAGAACTTGCTATATTTTTTAAATCTTAAATTGGAATTGTTTTATTAATATCTTGATTATTCAGAATTTTCCTATGTAACGCCAAACAAAAACATCAATATTCAGAAGGAAAAAAATAGTGATTCAATGCTTAGAGAAATATGAAGTGAAAGTGTTTACACACATTTAAAGTGCATACACACTCATAAATCATTTAAAAATTAAACCCATTCCAGGAAAATGTATAAAAACCATATTAAAATATAGCATATGACAGGCAGTACACTCCTGCTTTGACATAAATCCCAGCCAGATTCTCTCTGACCCACCTTCTAATGGAAATGAAAACAAAAATAAACAAACTGGACCTCATAAAACTTAAAAGCTTTTGCACAGCAAAGGAAACTATAAACAAGATGAAAAGACAACTCTCAGAAGGGGAGAAAATAATTGTAAATGAAGCAACTGACAAAGGGCTAACCTCCAAAATCTATAAGCAGCTCATATAGCTCAGTAGCAGAAAGACAAACAACCCAGCCAAACACATGGGCAGAAACTTCTCCAACGAAGACATTCAGATGGCCAATAAACACATGAAAAGATGCTCAACATCGCTCATTACTAGAGAAATGCAAATCAAAACTTCAATGAGGTACCACCTCACACCAGTCAGAATGGCCATCATCAAAAACTCTACAAACAATAAATGCTGAAGAGGATGTGGAAAAAAGAGAACTCCCCTACACTGTTGGTGGTAATGTAAACTGATACGGCCATCATGGAAAACAGTATGGAGATTCCTTAAAAAACTAGGAATAAGTCTACCATACGACCCAACAATCCCACTACTGGGCATATACCCTGAGAAAATCACAATTCTAAAAGACACGTAAACCCCAATGTTCACTGCAGCAATATTTACAACAGCCAGAACACAGATGCAACCCAGATGTCCATGGACACAGACTAATGGATGAAGAAGTTGTGGTACATTTATATAGTGAAATGTTATGCAGCCATAAAAAGGAATGATCTGAGTCAGTTGCAGTGAGGTGAATGAACCCAGAGCCTCTTATAAAGAGTGAAATAAGTCAAAAAGAGAAAAATAAAAGTCGTACATAAATGCACACACACAGAATCTAGAAAAATGGTACTGAAGAACCTAGTAGAGGTTTGTGCCCACCTAGACTGTGGGCACAGCAGGGGAACGTGAGGGTGAGACGAATTAAGAAAGTGGCATTGACATATATACACTATCATGTGTGAAACAGATAGTTAGTGGGGAGCTGCTAAATAACACAAGGAGCCCAGCCTGGTGCTCTGTGATAACCTAAGCAGAGTGGGAAGGGGGAAGGGGAGGGAGGCTCAGGAGGGAGGGGATGTATATATAATTATGACTGATTCATGTTGTTGTACAGCAGAAACCAACACAAAATTGTAAACCAATTTTCCACTGATTAAATATAAATAAATAAAATAAAAAAAATAAAATACAGCATGTGAAAATGTAATTAAGTCCCATGTGTTAGCTCTTCAGTCGTATCTGACTCTTTACAACCCCATGGACTGTAGCCCATCAGCCTCCTCTGTCCATGGAATTCTCCAGGCCCTTCCCTTCTCTAGGGGATATTCCCAACCCAGGGATCGAACCCGGGTCACCTGCACTGCAGGTAGATTCTTTACCACTTGAGCCACCAGGGAATTAAGTTCCATATGAAGGGCTTAATATAATGTACTAAGGTATCAAAAATATTACTTATTCAGGCTTACAATACTCAGGATATACTTAACCAAGCCTTTCGGGGCAAAGATGATAAGGCAAAAGCTATACAACCTTTTGCAAAACCTCCTTAGATGCTTATACCTAGTAATCACGACGAATAATCTGTTCTTTCATCCATGTTCTTGCTTCCTGTCCATTCCCCTTATCTTCTATTTCTTCTCTATCTGGCTCAGTGCCAGTTAGACCCTAAGACCTAAAGGATTTAGATCCAAGAAAAGTGTCTGATTTGAGCTTTGTGGAAGGTAAGAAGAGTGTCAGATTCTTAAATTATCCCACTTTCTTTCTTCCTCTCACCATTTCAGGCACTGTATTTTAGGCATTCAAGGACCAATATGTTCTACAACTGTTAATGTGAATTTTGTGGGCACTTCCTATTTTTATACTTTCTGACGCATCTTTTAAACTTCAGATTTGTAACAAAAGGAGACCTCGAACACAGAAAACACAGTAAGTGATGAATGATAATGGAAAATTTCTGGATCTCAAGGTTATACAATCTGAAATATATGGCTGAACAACAAGATTAAAATCTTCATTCTCAGAAATCTTTAATAAGAGACCTCTGTGGTCTAGAATACAAACTTATCCCAGCTGGGAACAGCCATCTGTGGTTTCAAGTTATTTTACTTTTAGAAAGTATACATCTTCTAGTCTAAGCATCCTATATCATTAGTCTCTATGTATCTCAAGGAAATGGGGGTCCTTCACCAATTTAGGTGGAGAAAAGGCAGGATATATTAAACCATTCTCATCTGAATCTTGGACCAAAAAAAAGAAACAAAAAGCCAAAACAAAACAAAATTTTAAAACCTCAAAACAAACAATCAGAAAAACAAAAAACCCACAAAAACCCTACTACAACCTCCTGGTTCTTCTCTGCTTATTTGCAGCAATTATTAAAATGTCATTTAGAAAAATCTGTGTTCCAATAAATTTAATGAAGACAATTCTGAGCAATCTGGAATGATCCCAGGAAAGGAAACTACATGTTGCCAAAAATATAAAGTACCATCAAAACAATAGTTTGAAAGGAAAGTTGAAATGATTTTTAATATTTAAGCATCCAAGAAAAGCCACTCTGCATCTTCAGCTGATTTCAACGCTAGGGAACATGCTGTAATTATTCAATATTAATGATTAATGGTGAAAAATGAGATATTTTGATAAAATTTTTCAGAAATAACCATATTCATAGTTAGGAGAGAGCTACATGTACAGGATTTCCTACATCAGTGTTCTATCAATTTGATACCATCTTCAATGAAAAACTCAAGGTTAATTAGAAATGCCAGTGGCCACCCTCCTGTACAAGTCTTTATATTTAATTACCATTGTTTCCAGACTAATTTTAAGTTATTCAGTATGTGTTAAACATGAAGGATATTATAAATCAAAATATACTTGATATTCAGCCTACCAACACACAATTTTAAAACTAAACAATGATATAACAAAATATTGGGTATGATCTTTTGATATTATTAGAATTACAAGAAGCTTCCAAATTTTTCAAAGAAGAAATCTTTCACAGGAACAAGCAATGATACAGGCACATTTTAAACGGTTTTGCCAAAAGTTATCTAATTATGTAAATATCAGGAAGGAATTGGGCTTCCCTAACAGCTCAGCTGGTAAAGAATCCACCTGCAATGCGGGAGACCTGGGTTCGATCCCTGGGTTGGGAAGATCCCCTGGAGAAGGGAAAAGCTACCCACTCCAGTATTCTGGCCTGGAGAATTCCATGGACTGTATAAGTCTATGGGGTCGCAAAGAGTCGGACACGACTGAGAGACTTTCACTCAGGAAGGAATATACTATTAAATATTTATATACATTTGGAGTGGTAACAGCATTAAAAACAAGTATTATACCTACTTCCTAGTAGTAACATGTGAGTTTAGCTTTCGTAAAGTGGAAGAATCAAGACTGATAAATATGGGAACTCTTGCATTTCTACATCTCATTTAAATAGCAAGAGCAGAAGAAATATTCTTAAAATACTTTGTCCTGGTTCCCAGGATTTGATAGCTGTACATTTTATCAAACAATATTAACTAATATTATTTCCAGATTTGAAATCTAAGGTACTGTAGAAGATACATTTACTCAATGTTAAATAATTCTAAACAAGTAACTGCCAAAATTCTGAATCATGAATGTGACTTCCAAATATACTGATGTATAATCAGAGTATACATTTTATTTCCATCAATAATTTGACTTTGGACACATAATGACAACTAACATTTGTTATCCTATAATGTAATGCTAAGTATTATTCTAAGTGCTTCTCATGTATTTGCTCTTTTAAGCCTTTACAATCCTATTCAGCAGGCACCATTAAATATCTCCAAATAAAAGATGAAGAAACTGAAACACAAACAGGTTAAATAATTAGCTAACAGTCATGTGGCTGAGAAATGGAGGTGTCAGGGTCTGAACTTCTTAGGCTTTCTAACCACTCTACCAACTAGTGTGTCTCCTATACCAGCTCCAAGGTCAAGTCTCTGCAGGCAGTCTTCTGCCATTATCGAACAGGAGAGGAGCTACTTTTAAACTGATCAAGATTCAAAGGCCCATATAAGAACAAACACTGGCCAATCTGATGTTCAAAAGCATCATATCTAAGCTTAATCCTGTTAAAAATAGCAAAATGTCGTCTTATCAAAAAGGAAGACACCTTTGACAAAAGGAACAAATATAACTATTATTAATAGCTTCTTACTCACAATGCAAATCTTGGAACCTCACTGTTATTGCTGTATTTTTCTCACTGTCATGGCTTTTGGGTTTTGTGTTAAAGCAGCAGGAATGGGCACATGAATCACCCACCACAACCCCTAGCCCAAATCACTTTTTGAGTATGGGGAAAGACAGGGAATGGGAGGATAAGGGGAAAAGGACGTGAAGGAAAGGGAAATACGTCTAGAAGATGGAGAACTGAACTGGCATTGAGACTCCAAGGTGAAGTGGCAGAATCAGAGTTCTCCATGAAGACTTACAGGGCTGTACCCCTTGGATCAACTGCTAATTGACATAACTAGAACAAATCATACGATGTTTCTGTATTCTTCACAACCAGCTCTTATTCCTAAAAACACACCATTTGCCAACGAAGTGTTATTTCAGATTCCTCGGGTTTTGGCTCTCCTCTCAGCTAGATCTAATATATGATCATCTACATAACAATTTGACAAATGGAAAGTTTCCAACAACTATTAGTTAGCAAGTCTTATCTACCATAAACATCTCATTCTCCTTCGAAAACAGCTTCATATTTCAGGTGTGAACCACAAATAACAATGGCATTTTCATAGAATCTCTAAGAAATTCCAGCTGAAAAGTTAGAACTGTTATTAAATGAAAGATTGCAACAGGAGAGATAAAGTGCAGTTCAATTTATATTCCTTCAAGACAGTATGTGAGAATATTTTCTTAGGCATCTGAGTCAAATATTTCTATTTATCTGAACAGTTTAACAGGATACAACCCTAATTGGTGGCGGGCGGGGGAGACGACATATCTTTAATTGTAAATATTTTAGTCATTAATTTAAAATTGTTTCTGAAATTTATAAAATATTTAAAAAATGTAATTCTGTATATTTCAAACTATTACTCTATGAATATGTTGAAGGGCCCTGTAACAAGGATATAAAAATATGTGGAAATTTCTCTAGAAAACAAATGGTTGACATCTAAATTTAAATGTTCTCAAACCTAAAAAGAAATAAATGTGGCTAACGCTGCAATGCAAATAGTTCTCACCCCTGTTAAATTATACCATAGTATTAATTCACTGAAAAATATTCCTTTCAGGATTTGAGAAATATATGGAAATTTGAGTACTAGGTCTCTATTATTATAATTATTATTTATTTTTATGAATTCATTACCCAGGATGTTGTAAATATTTATATGCATAATTCAGGGGTAATCAGTGGTGTTTATCTTGACTAACTGATAATCTACAGACTGCAGTGCATTTATGATTTCAATGGAATTAATCTTCAATTCTCTACACTTCATTGTGAGAAGAGCTATAAACAGATTGCCAAGAGGAGCCTTTCAGCATCGAAGCTTTACTTGAGGGAAAAAAAAAACAATTCCTTTGGGGGAAACTCATTATTTATTCACTGCAGAACACAACTATTCTCAAAAGGAGCTAATAACCTCAACTCTTTATAATGTACATATCTAAAAGATATCTTCTTTGTCATATAAACAAGATACAAGAATAATAGACACTTTCCAAGAGATAATATGAAGCCAATTCTACTTTGTCCACGGGAAATATAATTATTCCCACTTCACAAGCCCTCCTCTGACCTAATACAACGCAAAGGATCTGTGGGAGGTGGGCAGTAGATGATGGGGTGATGACCTGATTCGCGAACAGTTCCAACATCCCTGAAGCCCTCCTCTATTTTTCCAATTATTTTTCCATGTTCAGATAAACACTGAATACTTCATTCTTGTTTGGTGAATTTTATGTAGATTATTCCACCAGTAATACATCAACTTCACTTTCCTGGCAGTCACACCCTGCCCATTTTCAGCCGTCTTCCTTTGACTCCAATTTGACACCCTGGTTTGAACAGTCATGCCACGTAAGGGAAATGCCAAGGCAAATCTGTCAGCTCTATGGGTTAGAGCCACCGTAGTGTGGCTACTTAATGATTTATAATAGAGCCGGGAAGTACTCACTTGCAGTGCTGCCGGGAGACGCTGGTGACTGACACGATCACAAAAGCGGTACAGATGTCTTCCAGGGTATTTTGTTTCTATCACATCACTGCATGTGCTCACTGGCCATAAAAAACGAAAGTGGTCTGTTTCTATCCCCAAGATATTCTATTCTATTCCCTCTTCTCACCAGAAGAAAAAAAAAAACTCTAAAACATGTCTTTCATTGATTTTAAAATATTGGATAATTTTTGAATAATAAATCACCGTGCATAGTAAATTTAAAATAAAAGCTGATTTTGTAAGTGCTCTTTCTATAGCTGGACTATTCTAATCGACAGTTGTCTTTAACAACTTTAAACTTAAATGTTTCCACAGAAGAAGAGATAAAAGTGATCCTCATCTTTAAAAAAGTCTTTATATGTAAATGATGCATATTAAGGCATTTACACAAGAAATGATATGCCATTTAGGATTTGCTTTAAAATATTCAAGACCATTCCCCACCATCCCCCCAAGTGGAAGGACAGAAGCAACAAGATTAACAAATATTGAAAACTGCTGACACTAGATTACAGAATATTATGCTCTCCACTTCTGTATTTGAAAATCTTCATTTAAAAAAACTTAGTTAGAAACAGACACTCATGGAGTTTTACATTCAATCACTTCTTTTCCTAAACAACCAAAGCACTTGAACGACTTAAGCCTATCTTTGCTACCTCGAACTATTAATGTCTAATATTCTGCAAACTATTACTTGGTCGTTAAGGACAAATGACATTATCTGTAAAGAAAATGTCTTAACTCATCATCCAAAATAACTGACATTAGTAGGCAGTTATTTTGATGTGCCTTATTTTCATAAGGAATGCTAAAACTACAAGGGATGACTGATATTCGAAGGCTTGCTCACCTTCCTAATTGGCTATGATATTTATTTCTTCATTATGCCTATGTATTTAAATTTCAGTCTTGCACCTGTCTTATTCTATCCTCCCAAAGCATCAGATTGCTACATTCCTACAATATAATAATAAACTGAAAGAGCCCTTCATTAATCCTCCAACATGGGCCACTTAAAAGTAAGTGAAACATTATAGCCAAATTCAGTTAAGATTTTCCGTAGCATCTACATTCAAATGGAAAGGTATCTGCCAGCTTATTAGGTGCTGAGGATATTACATTATACTCGGCAGAGCTCAGCAAGATGACTCACACAGTAAAATAAGAAAAATGGATTGAAGTAGAATAAAATTAAGTGCTATAAAAATCAACTGGTATAAAGTACATGTGATAAAAGATGTGTACTTTCTCTAAAAATTATGTCTTGAAATCAGAGACACATTGGTCTTTTAAGACCAGAATAAGATGCTTCTGATGGTAATTAAATTCAAGGTTGGAAAGTTGTTAACTCAGTATTCAAATAGCAACAAACCCTCTGGCTAGAATTATAAGCCTAGTTAACAGCTTTTATGCTCCATGGTGAACACTAGAATACTTTTCTTTTTCTTCTTCCTTTTTTAAAACTTTGCAGTTAATAAATAATTGTGGAATCACAGCTGGAATAGAATTTAGAAATAGCGTTGTCAACTGCGTAATATTGTAGATAAAGAAACAAAGGTTTGCTCATGCAATGTCGATCTTGCCTTCCTCCTAAGTGGTAGCAAATTCAGTATTCTTTAAATAAATGTTTGCTCTGATACAGGATGCTTTGTTTATGCTTTTGAAAGATTCTTATATATCTCTGAGTCCAAAATTTTACATCCCTCTCACCTCCTCCAATGACTCCCCCATATATACACATACACAAAAATCATATATAAGTGATAAAGATCTCTTCCTCTTTTAAGTAAACAGAATATCTCAGAAGTCCCTTGAAACTATCTTGAAATTTTCAGGAAAAAAAACTGCATTAATTTTCAGCCTTTTAAAAAATGTTTCACAAAATTGTATCATTATAATGACGTTTCTCTGTTATATCAACCTCAAGGCTATATTAGTTGTTCACAAAATGTTCTTAAGAAAAAGTAAATTTAAGCAAAGTTTTCTCAACTCTATTTTCAAATTCTATTTCTATTTTTTGAAAAAAATTAACTGCTTAAGAACATCAACTTAATCTCTAATAATATATCTTTGGAGAAGGAACTGGCAACCCATTCCAGTGTTCTTGCCTAGAGAATTCCATGGACAGAGGAGCCTGGTGGGTTATAATCTATGGGGGTCACAGGTCAGACACGACTGAGCAACTAACACACACACACAAAATATCTTTTAGCAATCTTTACATTAGTTAGGGAAGATAAAATGAGCTTAAAGGTTCAATTACATTCATCTAATTTAAAGTAAAAAAAATTGAAAAGGAAAGGGAGAATGAAAGATGGCAGCATTAATACATGAATCATTTTGCCTCATCATGAAGCAATGTGAGAATAGCAAACCTTCAACCATTTCATCTTTGTTAGGACTTGAAAAGTTAAGTCCTTCAGTAATTTTTTACTAGTTAATCAAGTCATGAAAAGAACCACAAAACTGTAAGATTTATCAGAAAATTGTATGGGCTACATACCCATTTTACTTTCAAAATTTACAAACTGCTGAATGGCAGAGTTTTTGGATCACTTCGGAAAATTTACCACAATACACATTTTATAGGTGTTACCTTCCCACCCAGGTGGTCAGCGGTAACGAATCTGCCTGCGATGCAGGAGATGCGGGTTTGATCCCTGGGTAGGGAAGATCCACTGGAGTAGGAAAGTACTTTTTAGGACAGCTACCACAGACTTGGGCTTCCCAGGTGCTTCGTGGTAAAGAATTCCCCCGCCAATGCAGGTAACACAGGTTGGATCCCTGGGTCAAAAGGAAACGGCAACTTGCTCCAGTATTCTTGCCTGGGAAATCCCATGGACACAGGAGCCTGGTGGGCTATAGTCCACAGGGTTGCAAAAGAGTCGGACACGACTTAGTGACCAAACAACAACTAAAGAAACGACATGCGTGTATTTCAAATCTCTAGCATAGTTAAATGCTTTCTAAATAAGCCACGATCATCCTACGTTTGGTGGTACAGATTTAGTGACATCATCTAAGGAGCTTCCCAGAAGAAACATGGGTTACAAAAGGCTGAACTCAAGGGTGACGAAAGACAGTTCAGCGTTCAGACAGAGCAGTCCACTTCCATGGAACTGCTAGCATGGAGCCAAGGTCCAAACATGGTCTGTCCTGGATCTTCACTTACAACTTCAAAAGTAGTTATGCCAAGAAAAAGGCAGGGCATGATACACAAACTAATGAACTGGATTCCTTTTAATCACTATAAGGACAGATCTACTTTGTGTTCTTTGGCAATCTCTCTCACCCTGTTGGACTCCCCCACCCCCCAAGTTGGAAAGCTTTTATCAAAACTACAAGTAACAAATTTAAAATATTTTGTAAGAAACAAAATCACGTTGCCAGGACTGGGTTTGGAAAATAAAGTTATAAATATGTTCTGAATAAAATGTTTTAAAGATAGTTAAGATTTTTACATGGAAGTCTGTTCACTAATGAGTCATTTGGGCCATAAATATATACTGCAGTTAAAGCTTCTGTTTTACAATTTAGTGGATGTACCTGGTTAATATATCATCTGGGATGTCAGATAGATTTCAACTTCCACATCGGTTCTGAGTGGAAGCCAGTTTTTGGAGTGGCAGCAAGCATGTAATGAATTTATCCTTCCTGACCTCTGCCATGCTGTACATATGCTAGACATGTAAAAAGCCTGCAGTGTTTTACCAGAAATCACAAAAGGTACATTGTTTCCTTGCAAGTGATCTCTTACCGAGATAACAAAAACAGAAAGTTATTGTAAGTCACACTATAGCTACCTTGTACACAGATGTCTCTTGTTAGAAGGAATTTTAAATATAAAAGATGCAGGCACTGCTACACAAAGATGTTATAGTCTCTATCAATTATACAACTTAAGTGATCAAATTTGAAAATGAAGGAACTCTTCCAGGAGTTGTACATGAAGAATAACAGCATCTTTAATTTATAAAATACTGTGGGAACAAAATATTCACCTGACAGATATTCTCATCATAGAAAAAGTTTTGATGGAATGTATTTACTGGATCAGCAAAGGTTATGTTCCCTGGGGCCATCAGCTGTGTGATGGATGAATCTCATTCTTGATTATGATTCAGAAAAAGCATGAAAAAGGATGAAATATGAGGGCGATCTGATGAAGACTATTACCTATAAAAGGACAGGATCCGACATATGTTTTCTTCGGTGTTAAGTATCTGGCACATTTTAGCTGTTTGTTGAACACATTCAGTAAAAATGGGAGCGGGGGGGTTGTAGCATTTAGGCTCAATCTTTGGTTCTGACATTAACCAACTATATGATATATACTTAGTAATTCTTAGTTTTCTCATCTCTAAAATGGGACTATCAATACTTGCCTCAGTGAGCTGTTTTACAGAATGAACAGTATCATATAAGTGCAGGCACCACAAAGCCTGATATATAGTCAGCACTCAGTAAAAAATTATTTTTAAAACTTCTATAAATACTTTAATATTATTTTAATACTGGGCTAAGACAGAAACTAATTTCATTGGGCTTATTCCTACATCTACTTCTTCATCTTCCTTTTCTTTGAAACTTATTGGTCTTCTATAAATGCAGCTAGAAGAATTCTAATACCTCTATTCAATTTATTGATAACAGAGCCTCCCTACCAAATCCTTCCCTCAACAGCCTTTACCCTGTTATCCTATGGCTCAATCTATAAACTTAACATTGAGTTGTTAACATTTTAACGAAGATTAGGCTTTCAGTGTATTAGCTTTGTATACATTTCCATAGCAACTTAAATTTATGCCCCTCAATGATACTTCCAAATACTGCTGCTGCTAAGTCGCTTCAGTTGTGTCCGACTCTGTGCAACCCCATAGACGGCAGCCCACCAGGCTGCTCTGTCCCTGGGATTCTCCAGGCAAGAACACTGGAGTGGGTTGCCATTTCCTCCTCCAATGCATGAAAGTGAAAAGTGAAAGTGAAGTCGCTCAGTCGTGTCCGACTCTTAGCGACCCCATGGACTGCAGCCTACTAGGCTCCTCCGTCCATGGGATTTTCCAGGCAAGAGTACTGGAGTGGGGTGCCATTGCCTACTCCCACTTCCAAATACTAGTAATAACATATTTCAAATTGAAGACTTACTAAATTTGTACATAAAAATGAAACCCCAAAACAAACATATAACTCCAATATTATAAACCATGATTAAAAAGAACTATCTTGTCTGGTTATATTCTTACAGATTTAATCCTAATCCTGCTATTATTATATAAAAATATAGAACCTGTTATTGAACTTCATCTACAAATTTGATACACATGTCTGTGGTTGGTTGATTTCTCTCTATATTAATTTTAAAATATGGAAACAATACATATTTAGACAATTCTACAGATATTTCAGATTTGTTCATCCTCTGAAATGCTCTCTAAATTAGCACTCAGCAAAACACCAAAATATAATATTTACATATCTATATCTATATATAAGTATAAACAATATATATTTGAGAAATGAATAAATACAATTAGACCATGAGAAGGTTCACTGAATTACTTTTTTTTTTTTAATCCTTAAGTGTCTACTCTGTGGTTCTGAAGCAGGGGCAATTTTGCCCACCAGGAGACATTTTGACAATATATGAAGACAAGTTTGGTTGTCAGAACTGTTTGGTTTTTTGGGGGAAACTGCTATTCGCATCTAGAGAGTGGAGTCCGGGAATGCTGCCAAGCATCCCACAATACATGGGGCAGACCCCACCACAAATACTCATCACATCCACACTGGTGATAGCGCAGAAGAGAGAAACTCTGGTTTGCCTGAAAGTCAATTTAACAAGATTCCCTTCAGAACTCAAGTCTTAATAACATGCCCTTCAAAGCTCAAGTTGATATACTCTTTTGAGGCATTACCCTTAAAGAAAGAACTCTGCTATCTGACTGCAGGAGTTTAAAACAAACGCAATGTGCTATTTTAAACGAATACTGCTAGGTTATGTTTCTTGAATCTATGTCAGAGATTTGAAACAGCTGCATGAGTGATCCCTATTGATGCAATCTCAGACATGATCTTGGGGCCCATCGATCTGGCTGTAGATCTGCAGTGCAGGGTGCAGAGACCTGAAATGTGAGCGACGGGTGCCTTGTCAGAGCTGCTGCAATCTGCAAGTCAATCAGGTGGAACTGGCCCAATAAACAAAAACATTACATCAATTATAAAATCTCCAGAATCACTGTCATGTTTTCATTGATTAATTCCTACTCATTTACTCAACCGAAAGAGTTCTGCAGCAAGGAATAAAATGCTTTAAATGACATCCAGTCCCCGCAAACCCAGGTGTCTAATTATAGTGACGCCTTCCTTCTCTCTCCCTCTCTCTCTGTTACGCAGCAAAATTAACTGCAGAGACTACTAACTCTTTGCTGTAAGCAATACATTTTAAAAGCATTTTTTTAAGATGCCCATTATCTTAGGAGAAAATGTATGAAAGAAAATAAAACTGGCTCTTGGCTTAAGAGACACTGGTTGAGTTATCCATTATTTGGTTAATTTCTTAAATACACAATAATTATATATCCTGCCATTTATTCACTTTTGCTCTTTGAGTTACCTCCTATTACAGCAATATTTAGCATCCCCAAATTAAAAATAGTAAGATCGGTCCTCCTCATAATCGTTTTCAGGACAAGTTGACTAAAACACAAATCCGGTAACCATCACTATCCCACCTGAGTTATTCACTAGCTGGCTCAACGTTTTAAGTAAAGATCCAGCTCTGTGGTTGAACTCACAAAGTTTTTCATAACCTGGGTTTTAGCCTCCAGCCCTGTGCCTCCCCTTATCTCATAAATGCCCTTTGGCAACTGCCACAGCAATTACACTAAACTGATGGCAGTTCCTGGAACATCCCATATTTTTTCATGCTTCTTTGACACGAAATATACTGATATTTTAGTCACAAATGTACTTTTTATCTGCCTCATTTACTCCTTATCCTTATCCTTCAACTGACTACTCAAGCATCACCAGAACCATTCAGGAAGCCTATGTGCCCCCTTCTCCTCTGTTTGCAAAGTACTCTGAGGACCTCCATCAATGAGCATAATCCACTGCCTCAGACGATCTCTGTCTGCTATGTGAGACTGGATTCTTTAAAGGTAAGAAGCCTCCTCTGTGAATACTCAGAGCCCTTGGCAGTGCCTGGTATAGAACAGACAATAAATATCAGTGACTGGTTCAGTGAATGGACCAAGGATGGCAAGTTCATAGATTTGGGTAATGGGTTCCTTTCTCCACTGACAGTGGTAATATTTTATGCTCTCCTTATAACCTAGCCATCCTCAATTAGATATTTTCTGTAGTCAAACTATCTCCTCACTGAAATCTTCAAAGTTCGCCTTCAGCATCTGCAACCTAGTAGCTATTTCATAAATACTAGATGAATGAACAAATCGAGAAATAAATCTCTAAAAATTATTGAGCAAAATTAATCCAAGGACAGGAGGATTTCAGTAAGGGTTGATTAACAAAAGAAGTGGATATGCGCAATTTTACTTCCTTCTGGATTCAGGGAAAAGTGTGTATGAATACATAAACTAACTTGGGAAATCTATTTGAATGGTATACGGCTATTTATGACACCAGTTAGAGAAGGAAATGGCAACTCACTCCAGTATTCTTGCCTGGAGAATCCCAGGGACAGAGGAGCCTGGTGGGCTACCGTCTACGGGGTCGCACAGAGTCGGACACAACTGAAGCGACTTAGCAGCAGCAGCAGCATGACCCTGGTACAGCAATTTCTGCTCGGTTTGCAATTTTTCAGAATAAAATTTTGGGAGGAAAATACCGGCAATTATAATAAATTCAGGAGTACTCACAGAAGGGTCAACAACAGTACTATGGGAGCCCCAAGGAAACGAACATGAGAGGACATCCAAGTTATGTCTGGGAGCAGAGGAGATTACTTAGAGAAGACTTCACAGAAAGGGTGGTTCCTGAGATGAATCTTGAAGAGCAGAGAGGGATAAGGAAAGGATAGGCCAGGATGAGTGAATAAGCAGGGAAGGATTATGTTGGATCCTATCAATTTTCAAAAGTTAAAGTTTGTATCAATATTACCACACATAATTACTGGATGGTGTATGATTTTCAGCTATCCCTAATTGTAATCACCAGGGTTTGTGATATGTGTACAGGACTTTTGTTGTGGTTTGTCATGCTATGGTATAATGTTGGAGCTGCACTGACTTCCAGTAAATACGGAAGATATACTGGGGTAGGGAAGACAAGTAATGGAATACTAATCTGATTACAGGCAAGGACCTATTTGAGAAGCATTAGGGCAAAGATACTAAAAAAAGTGACAGAATAAGCATATCAGAAACTAGAGATAATAAAACATTTGGAAATCATTAGGGCCCCGGCCAAGGTACTTGGTTGCCATGACAAAGCCAAAAGAATCAACTGAAAAATTGACAAGCAGGTATCTTGGGAGAAGCTGAACAAAGAGAGAAAAGGCCAATGTTTTCAAGAGGCAATAAGATGATAATTTTCTAAGTCTCTCTTGGGAACATGCTCTGAGTTTTATTCTGCTCTGAGTTTTATAGCATGAGTCTGATCTGACTACAAATGAAGCAAAGGTAGGTACTGTACAGGCATGATACACTTAATGTCCGAACCCTCTTCTAGCTTTGTTAATTCACTGTGAATTACTGAGGAACTTGTTATCTGAATAAAAGAAAGAGGCTGGAGCACAGAGCTAAGTTCACATGTAGCATCACATTCACTAATACCAATAGAGATGTCTAGCAAGGATGCTTGCTCAGTCACTTCAGTCATGCCTGACTCTTTGTGGTCCTACGGCCTGTAGCCCATCAGGCTCCTCTGTCCATAGGATTCTTGAGGCAAGAATACTGGAGTGGGTTGCCATGCCCTCTTCAGGAGATATTCCTGACCCAGGGATTGAACCCATGCCTCCTGTGTCTCCTGCACTGTAGGCAGATTCTTTACCACTGAGTCACCGGGGAAGCCCCAGAGATGTCTAGAGCCACCCTTTATCTTTCACTTCATACCTCCCTCAAGTTGTAGAATGGAAATTCTAGTTTTGTGCAACCACACCTTCCAGGGGTAAGCTGACCCATGCTTGCACTGGCAGGCCTTAGCTGATTGTGTACATCTCTTCTCAAATCTATATTCAGTGACCTTGCATTGGTAATTTGAAATCAGTCACGGCATGAGTATTTCAACCACAGAAACCAGTAAACGTGACAAATCAAGGTGGTTTGTTTTTTATTTCCCTTTGAGGAAGCAAGTTATTAAACATTTACCAGGATACCACTGGATTCATCTATCCCATCTAGACAGTCAGAATCCAATTAAGCATCTCATGATAATAATTGAAAAAATTAACTGAACACTATTTTAAATAAAAAGTATGTGAGACATGGAGAATAATTCAGCTCAGCAATCTGTTAGCAAGCAAATCAGCTAGGATTGATCTCATAAAACAAATGATTTGAAACTTTTAATGTCATCTGTCCTCCCCAAGTGATAAGGTCAAAATATATATGGTTCCCGCTAATGTCAACTAAGAAGGAAGCAACAACCATTTCTTGTTTATGCATGTGAGAGTATGTTCAGTTCCTTCAGTCATGTCTGACTCTAAGCAACCCTATGGAGTGTAGCCTGCCTGCCAGGCTCCTCTGTCCATGGGATTCTCCAGGCAAGAATACTAGAGTGGGTTGCCATGCCCTCCTCCAGGGGATCTTTCCAACCTAGGGATCAAACCCAGGTCTCCTGCATCTCCTGCATTATAGGTGGATTCTTCACCAATTGAACCAGCATGTAGCCAAAGTCAAATGATACAACATGTGGATACATTTAAATTGTGTTATTCTGGGGAGATAAAGTTTTAATCACCAGGGGAATAATTAGTCTTTGTTTATAAATACTAAATGTAATTTTTGAGAGAGTCAACACGTTTTCCCTTCAAGGAAAATTAACAAATACATTTGTTAATGTATGCTTCCCAGGTGGCTCAGTGAAAAAGAATCTGCCTGCCAATACAGGAGATGCAGCTTCAATCCCTGGGTCTGTAAGATCCCCTGGAGAAGGAAATGGCAACCCACTCCAGTATTCTTGCCTGGGAAATCCCATGGACAGAAGAGCCTGGCAGACTACAGCCCATGGGGTCGTAAAAGTGTTTGACAGGACTTAGTGATTCAACAACACTTAAGCAACTGATACCTTTCCATAAATTATGTCTGCAGTGTATGTCTGCAAGAGATACCTTTTATAATTCAGAGATTAACCAATATGGATCACTCAATTCATTTTACAGAAAAGACAGCTAAACTAGTGCTTTTTTATGCAATCCATAAACATAAAAGAAGCAAAGTATGTTTTATCACAATGGATAAAAGTAAAAATAAAAGAAAAAAAAAGAGAGAATGCCATCACTTAGATAACTCAATTAATTCTCTTCATTCCTGAAAGCAAAGACAACCATTTAAGAAGAAAACTAACTGAACTTGAATATTTAAAAGTGAATGAGATATGTATTTTTTCAAATAGCGTTTGTTGTCTTTTCTATCCTTTATTCTGACAAGTCACTTAAATCCCAAAGGTAACTTTCAACTCTACTTTTCTCTCTTTAATCATGTCTTTTTTTTTTTCATAAAATGGGCTTATAGAATTTTTAAGAAGCCTGTGATTGAACACTACACTTACTATCTTCATCAATACCTCTGTTTAAATTTGAATAAATAAGAATGTTTTTAAGAAAACATATCAGATAGTGATATATTTATACATACATCATGAATAAACCTGTATATGACTTTAAAGCTCCCTGAATCATAACTGGTTTTTTAAGTTTAATAATTCTTTATACACATGTTGACTGGTCATGGGATGTCAAAAACTATCCTCATTGGTATGGCATATGAAATTTAACACTCTAAAGTTAAGAAATCCTGTTTTTCTTCAATACAGCCTACATAAATATTCATTCCTTAACACACACACACACACCTTTATTTTCATTTTTAACTTCTCAAATGTATTCTGCTCTGTGGACCCTGGAGACCTCCACATTTCTAATTTCACTCATTTCATAATTTCACTATGAATTCTACTTGTTCCTTTGCCATCACCCGTATCTTGACATACTGACCCTGGACCAACCTTATTTTTAACTCTGCATCTCACTTTCTTCATTCTATATTATCTCATTGTAGCTTAGACTTTCCTGATCAGTAATGTTGCTCATAAAAAGCAAGAAAAAAGGTGGGGAAGGAAAGGTACCATTTGAGATTCAATTTCTCCGACTCTGTTTTCCACATATCCTTCCTTTCTCCTGTTCCACACCACCCCACCTCCCTTCCCTACCCACCCCGCCCAGCCAAGAAAACACACCACTCATACTCTGAGAACCCTAATTATCACATTACTGAAACAAAAGTAGTCTTTAAGGATCCCTCCCACATTCACTCTCTGGGTGACTTCCTTGCTCCTACAAGGGTCCCTTCTCAGAGATGGGAACATAGCACCAAAGATATATATAAAAGCTACCACTGTTTATGTTTATATAGCAATTATTATTTCCTATAATCCTCACAACAGTCATTTAAAAACATCAAGGCAGGTGCTACTACCTTATTGTAAAGGTAAGGAAACCAGCTTTGAGATGTGACATGTCTGGCCAAGTATCACAGAATTGGTGAGCAGCAGTGGATGAAAATCAGGGCTTTTGAAAACTGACCCACCTCCTTCCTTGCATCACTTTTAAGGACAGAAGATAATATTGCTAATCACATCTACCATTCCTGAGGGCCTCTGTGAGCAAAGTACTGTACTGGGCTTTCTACGAACACATTCTCCTAGCAGCTTGCAGAGACAGACAAGGCACACTTCATAGTTCAGGACTGCATGAGCCTCATTTAGGAAATGTGTAAAGAGAAGCCTCAAAGCCACACCAATAAGTCCATGGTGAATTTGGAGACAGAACCAGGTCTTCTCATTCCTCAGCTATCTCCCTGCCAAAGGACTCACTACATTTGAGGTTATAAGCATGGTAGTATCACAAGGAAAATGTATGACCCTGCATTAAAATATACTGGGGGAAATGTAAGAGCATACACACGTGCACACACACACACACACACATACAGCACGTACCTGCATATGTATAAACATCTCTAGGGACTAGAGAACAAACATAATTATACTTTTATAATTTTTAGAAACTAAAAAGAAAATCATTTCTACAACAAAGTTAATGTTCTGAGGGGAACAGTATCTTACTTTATTCCGCATAATTAATTTCAATTTTCTGGGAGGCATACACTTCAAGACACATGCCCTGTCGGATGGCTCCTCTTCCACTAGAAGAGGGATCATGAACAGCTCAACTTCTAACCCTTCAGAAATCAGAGAAAAGGGGAGAAGTATCTGCGTAACCATTTAAAACCATGCCAACTTTTACGAGTGTCCTTTCAAACCTGGGTTACTAGTAGCTTCCGTAGCACATCTTCTATGCATATTCTAGGAGTCCACTGTTTCTTTTAAGGAGCAGATACTGGAAACGTTATCTTAAAGGGATCAGAGGCTTATCTCACAACAGCTGAATGCTGCTGATGACACACAAAAAATGAGAAGGACATTAAGTCTAATCAAAGTGTGCTGGGATATCTGTTTATTTTAGTTTGAGACTATTAAAATTGCATCTGAGTGTAATACAGCATAAGTCACAGAGACTGTTGTCTTTCTTAGCACCCATTTTCATGAATCAGAAAATGGTTTCATAAAATCATGAAAACTGATGCGCTGCCTCGTGATCATCACCAACCCAGGCGGCTCTGCTATACTAGATAACAAGGAATATCATTCAACTGAAAACAGTCTTTCCATTTCACACCATTCTGGAATTCTTGCTGTTTCTTATGACACATAAAGTGTCATGAAATTGGAGCCAGAAACAATTTAAATATATTCTTTAAAAAAAGCAGGCTCTTTTGGGGCTTTGGTAGCTGCGTGGCCACAGTGGCCACCTTTGTTACTATTGTTTATTAATTTACAGGGGGGCATAGGTACTATGTTAAAGGAACAAGCTCCACTCCCCCATATTTGGGGATGACTCAAACCAACACATGGCAAAAATACACGAGATCTGGTGCTGCTTCTCCACTCTGTGCTTTTGATTAAATCTATCAGAATAACTGAAGGCAAAAGGAGAAGTGGGTGGCAGAGGATGAGATGGTTAGACAGCATCACTGATACAACGGACATGAATTTGAGCAAATTCCAGGAGATAGTGGAGGACAGAGGAGGGTGTAGTCCATGGGGTCACAAAGAGTTGGACAGAACTTAGTGACTGAACAACCAATCAGAATAATGAAATTGCCTGGAAGCAGACTAAATAACTCTTGGAAATAAAGTCACAGTTAGTGAATAATTTTCATCTTAAATTGGCTTTGAAATACACACTCTTTCATAAAACAATAGGTGAATATTTATATTCAGTACATTAGTCTATATTCTGGACTATATCTAATAACTTAGTTAGCCTAGCAGTTCCTCATCTTCTACTCACGAATTAATGACCACATCTTTCTAACTGAATGCTCACTTGACAGTGAAAGAAAATTAAATCTGCAAGAGAAGCTTAACTGTACAGTCCACAAAACTTGTTCTTAAACTTCAACTTATCTTAAATAAGTTATACTTAAATATTTTATGCTAAAACTAAAATCTGAAATTAGTCTCAATTTCCAGAACTATCAAATACACTGTAATAAGTCAAAGTTTAAAATATTTTGCTTCCTTTTATTGAGTCCATGTCAAATTTTATTCACTGTCTCTGTCTGATTTTAGTCAAAAATTTAAATATTTATGTCCTATTCACATAATCCTGGGAGAAGGCAATGGCAACCCCCTCCAGTACTCTTGCCTGGAAAATCCCATGGACAGAGGATCCTGGTAGGCTATAGTCCATGGTGTCTCGAAGAGCTGGACACGACTGAGCAACTTCACTTTCACTTTTCACTTTCATGCCTTGGAGAAGGAAATGGCAACCCACTCCAGTGTTCTTGCCTGGAGAATCCCAGGGACAGAGCAGCCTGGTGGGCTGCCGTCTATGGGGCAGCACAGAGTCGGACACGACTGACGTGACTTAGCAGCAGCAGCAGCACATAATCCTTGGGGCTTAAATTTATAAAGCAACATCAAAGTGGACATAGGCTCTGCTCCTGGTATTTGTATATATAAACTGATTTAATCCTCACACCCACACTGTAAGGTAGATAATGTTATTGCCAAGTTCCCTGATGTAGTACCAGGTCAACCTAGTACTTGAACCAAGGAAAGTCTCTGCGATGCTATTTTGCCTCTCAGACACTCAGGCTGGGATGGGGTGTCATTCTTTTTTGTTTATTTGTAATACTTTTATTTAGTCATTTGCTCATTCCTTCACTCCATAAACATGTACTGAGTGCCCAAATAAGTGCAAGGCTCTGGAGGAACAATGATACGTGGTAACACAATTTATGCCTCTCAATCTGTCCTAAGTCTAGCAAAGGGAGCAGACTTTTGAAGGAATAACTAAAATCTACTGAGGAGAGTGAAAAAGCTGGCTTAAAGCTCAACATTCAGAAAACTAAGATACGGCATCTGGTCCCATCACTTCATGGGAAATAGATGGGGAAACAGTGTCAGACTTTATTTTTGGGGGCTCCAAAATCACTGCAGATGGTGACTGCAGCCATGAAATTAAAAGACACTTACTCCTTGGAAGGAAAGTTATGACCAAGCTAGATAACATATAGAGACATTACTTTGTCAACAAAGGTCCGTGGAGTCAAGGCTATGGTTTTTCCTGTGGTCATGTATGGATGTGAGAGTTGGACTGTGAAGAAAGCTGAGGGCCAAAGAATTGATGCTTCTGAACTGTGGTTTTGGAGAAGACTCTTGAGAGTCCCTTGGACTGCAAGGAGATCCAACCAGTCCATTCTGAAGGAGATCAGCCCTGGGTGTTCTTTGGAAGGAATGATGTTAAAGCTGAAAACTCCAGTACTTTGGCCACCTCATGGGAAGAGTTGACTCATTGGAAAAGACTCTGATGCTGGGAGGGATTGGGGGCAGGAGGAAAAGGGGACGACAGAGGATGAGCTGGCTGGATGGCATCACTGACTCGATGGACGTGAGTCTGAGTGAACTCCGGGAGTTGGTGATGGACAGGGAGGCCTGGCGTGCTGCGATTCATGGGGTCGCAAAGAGTCGGACACGTCTGAGCGACTGAACTGACTGACTGACTGAGAAGACTGCTAAAATGACAGGTAAAGAAATTCTATAGAAGCAAACTTGGAGAGAACCATTTAAACATTTTGAACCTCAGTATTTTCCTCTGAAAAAAATGGGCATAAACAAGTATCACTTTTTGGAAAAGAAATCATCTAAAACCCTAATTAAATAACAGGGCTTCCCAGTGGCTCAGCGATAAGGAACCTGCCTGCAATACAGGAAATGCAACAGATGCAGCTTCGATCCCTGGGTCAGAAAGATCCCCTGGAGGAAGAAATGGCAACCACCCCCAGTATTCTTGCCTGGAAAACCCCATGGACAGAGGAGGCTGGCAGGCTTCAGACCATAGGATCACGAAGCACTGGACACGACTGAAGAGACAGCACTCACTCAGAGCAGCAGGTCTCTTCCCTGAGTCTGGCAGTTTACTGACTGAAATCTTCTGACTTCAGAATAAATACGTATCAACTTGGTACTAACTTACTCAGTACACACATGCCCTGCTTCACTCTATAAATGAAGAATTTGGGGGCACTTACTTTTCATATGGTAAAAAAACATAAAACTTACAGTGAAGGAATTGAGAATATAAAACTCCAATTTAACAGATTTGCATTATAACTTTAAAGAATGAAGGGACCATGAGTAGAGATTTAAGCTATGGCAATCTCTTTCAGTGTTTTCATTAATCTGTATGATCCTTAAACTCAAGTATATCTTTTAATAGCAAAGCACTGACTTGTCTGTAATACAGTCATAAAAAACTGAAAATTTTAATCCATTTTTCACTAAAGCCTCATATAGGACGAACAGGGAAGGGAGACCATGAATAAAAGGAATTTGCAGTCTCCATCAGCTGCCTGACTCTCTAGTATGCTTTTATAAACAATTTTGTCTATTATTACCACATCTCTCTCCTTGAATGATTCTATGTCCAAGTAGCAACTAATTTACCTCCTCCATTTAACTTGAGAGGATCAAGTTTTAATTTAAAAAGGTTCCTAGTGTTCACCTAAGACAGGAAAAAATTACGTTTGTGCTGATTTCTAATCTTCTCTAATACTTCACCCATCTAGGAGTGCTGTCCGGGCACTCTCAACTCCGCCAGGACGATGACTGGGGGGCTGTGAAGGTTTCATGAGCCCCCAGATTTCAGAGTTAAGTGCTGGTGTGCACTTTTACAACTCTTATCAGATTCTCAAACAGATCACAAGCCAAAAAGATGAGGCTCTACTGAGACACTCTTCTTTGGGAATTAATACACATGAGATTTAACAAGGGGATCAGTAAACAACTGTGGAATTACTACGGGCATCTACTTCCTACTCATCTATCTGTCCCTTCTTGCCCACTCCCACGAACAGGAACATTGAAAGACAAAGCAAAACAGATTGACTCGGTCAACTTCTGTGTACCGTCTTCTCAAAGTGCTCCAAAAGGCTACATTTTCTAGCCTCTCTTGCAATTAAGTTGTGCCACTTAACCAACTCTAGCCCAAGGGACCCTGAGCATAAACAGTGGTATAACTTCTGAAAGATGATGACCAGAAGGCAATGCTCTTTCCCAGACTCTCTCTGCCAAAACTTTAGGTACCTCATAAGCCACATGTGGGAGGAAAACGGAACATAATTCCTGAGCTGCTGGATGCAGGACTGCACCATTGACTTTACAGGGCAAAAAAAAACAGCTCTTGGTTGAGATAAGCTACTGAAATTGGGATGGTCTGTTTATTGTAGCTGCTGCTGTTGTGGATACTCACAGCCTATCTATGAATCCTCAGATTAAAGATAAAAAGTTTATCAGACAAGTTTAAATCTATGTGTTAATTTTAAATGGGGCAGAGTTTTCTGCAGGTGCTATTTCTATATTTCTGTAAACTACTCACTATAAACCAAACTTACACTAGTTTATTTTATAAAATACTGCATAATCCCAAAAGCTTATACCCACACATCCCTTGCCCCGAAACAAATAAAGATAAAACATAGCTTAAGGTCCAAAACAAAACAGCTACTTGTACATGCATTCAGGCAACACAAAATGAGCATTTACACAGTGGTGCTGGCCACTGTAGATCCAAAGCTAAGGGTCAGAGTCCCTGCCGCCTCCCAGAGGATGCAGATCAGTAAACATTACAAGAGCAACAACAATATAGGATGATACGGGATCACCACTCAAGCCTGGGGGAATGGAAAAACCAAGGGAGGCTCCCCAGAGGAACCGTCACCAGAGTTGAGTCTAGAAGAACAAGAGTCATTAATTAAGAAAACAAAGGTGAGGAGGTTTTTAATGAGAAAACAGAATGATGAGAAAGCACAAATGTGAGATAACTGGATGTATGATAGAAAAAACAAAACAAAACTGCAGGGAGGCTGGAGAGGAGCGTCTAGACGGAAGGGCAGTTTGATGAGGCCTGAGAGAGACAGGCCAGGGCAAAACTCTGAAACTCTGCTTCAGTTTAAAATACAAATGTATTTAGTTGCACTGAGGAGCTTCAGCTGCATGCAACAAATTCCAGTAAATTCTCTTCTCACTTTTATTCTGTTACAAGTATTTTCTAATTCTCTTTGTTATGGCTTCATAGATACACCCATCATTTAATAGTGGATATTTAATTTCCAAATACAGGTTGTTGTTGTTGTTGTTTTTTAAGTATCTTTGATATTAATTTCTCATTTAAATGCTTTCCTCTCTGCAGTCACCCTCTGTGTTTTTTCAGTCTAACTTTATTGAAGTTTTCAATGGTTAAGTTCAAGATTTCTCTTGGTAAATGTCACAATGCACTTGAAAATATGTGGATTATTTTCAAATTTCTTTTGATATTGATTTCTGACACAATTCCACAATAATAAGAGAACAGACTGTATGATTCCAGTAACTTAAGACCATGAAATTTTTGCACCTTGTTTTATGTCTCTGGATATGTTCTATTGTCTCCTAAGTCTATGGGAACTTGAATAGAATTTGTATCCTACTATTGTGTGAAAATCATATAAATCTTAATTATGAACTGAATTGATTCATCATGCTTTTCAGGTCTACTATAACCCTCTACTTTTCTGGATATTCAGTCTAGTTAAGTTTTGAGAGTTTGGTACTGAAACTCCAGCTAAAAATCTTAATTAAGCTACGTGAAAAAATAACTGTAATATATAGTGGAACTATATGTAACCTTGTTTTGGATTTTCCAAGTTTCCTGGACGTCCCTGTATCTCAGACAGTAAAAAATCTGCCAGCAATGCAGGAGACCCGGGTTCAGTACCTGGGTTGGGAAGATCCCCTGGAGGTGGAAATGGCAATCCACTCCAGTATTCTCACCTAGAGAATCCCATGGACAGAGGAGCCTGGCAGGAGCCAGCCATGGCATTGCAAAATGTTGGAGACAACTGAGCAACTAACACTACTACTACTATATACTCATAATTTAAAAAAGAAAAGAGAAACAAACAAAATACAAATGCAATTAAAGGACCTTCTCAAGTTTTTCTGGGCCCCTTCAGGAGAAAATAAGACATCTGTGCAACTGCACAATAGTCATAATCAATCAGTGTGTTTATATGATTTGGGGTAATGTTAATAAAAACACGGCAAAATGAGTATATGGAAGTTGTCACTGGCGATGGTTTATTCATTTAGATACATTGATTCACTCAGATATATTGATTCACTCCTCAATTCTTCCTTCTCTACTTATTCTGAAGAAAAATAAAACCAAGTATTTTCAGGAGGAATAAAATCAAGTGGTTTACAGTATAAATTTTACAGCTTTATATGATTTAGAAATTTAAATGGATATGGTATTTTATTTTCAGTAGCTAGTGTAAAATCATGAAAATAGTATTCAGTTCATAATCTGTGTCAATAAAGCTCTACTTAAAAAAAAAAATCATTGTTAATTTATGTAAAAAACAGCAGCCATAAAACAAATAGTAATATACTTAGTATAAACAACTAGAAACATATTTACCATATGTTATCTACATGGGAAAAGACAACTTTTCCTTTTTAATTTTTGCATCAAATTATTTTTTTCCAAGAAACAATCAGAAAACATAATTCAACTATTCAAATCAAGGGATTTGTGACTACAGTGTGGATCAGACCAAAGTGAAGGACACAATCTAATCTTTAGTTGATATAAACAGTGGTGTAAACCATAGCATTTAGTAAACATTAACTTAATTTTGTTTTTTCATAATTATCTTCTTTAGCTATTTCCACTTTCTACAATGAATTATGGTTAAAATTTTTATCTGGCTTTGGAGGTATCCATTTCTGAGATCTTCGTTATGTTTTGCTATGCTGTAACTTTCTTAACCAGAAGACAGAAAAAAGTACCATTTTAATAATCTGTCCCATTCATTTGAAAATGAGGATTTGTTTTAGAAACAGCTTTTGAGGGTCACCTAGGTCACTAATTAGCCGTCAACCTTGTATTATGATGGATAGATCAGGCTGCAAAACATCCCCTGGTAGCACTGGCTTTTGGGATTACTGAAATACATTATGGACTACATGAAAAGGGAGTTATTAAGCAATGCATATGTGGTTATTAAACAATATATTCATGTCCATGTCCCCACAGAATTTACAGTCATGGTGAGACTTTAAGGCAAGCAGAGTTAAACTAAAGGATTTAAAAAGCAATACATAATTGTAAGTGTGAACAAGGCTGTGAGTCATCCAGACAACAAACAAGATAGAACCAAAGGTGCAGAGGTGATAGGAGGTCTCCTTCGCCGAGTACCTCCTCCTTCAACACAACCTTCAGAGCCTGGAATTGCTCAGTTCAAGATCCTTTCTAAGATCAACCTTCCTATCCACTTTTTTATTCTTTTCTCTTGCATCCTCCATTATCCTTATTTTAATGAGCATTAGGCAATGGCAAACCACTCCAGTACTCTTGCCTGGAAAATCCCATGGACGGAGGAGCCTGGTAGGCTGCAGTCCATGGAGTCGCTAAAAGTCGGACACGACTGATCGACTTCACTTTCACTTTTCACTCTCATGCATTGGAGAAGGAAATGGCAACCCACTCCAGTGTTCTTGCCTGGAGAATCCCAGGGATGGGGAAGCCTGGTGGGCTGCTGTCTATGGGGTCACACAGAGTCGGAAACGACTGAAATGACTTAGTAGTAGTAGTAGTAGTAGTAGTAGTATTTTCTTCTCCATGGACTCCTATATCTTCCTTCAGTGGGAAAAACATGATTCTATTGGAACCTCCACTATTCTACAAGAGTCTTCTCTGCTCTGAACTCTCCAGCTAACACCCACTTCTCTTTGTTTTATTGTTGATTATCTTGATAGAGTTGTCTGAACTTGTTCTCATACATACCTTCCAACTTACTAGTGACTCATCTTCTTGGAATCTGGTCTACAATGAGGATTCTACCTCCTCCCCTCCCAACTCTAGTCAAACTGCCTTCTCAATAGTTACTGGTGCCCTTCTAACTGCCAGAATCAATGTCCTTTTCTCATTTCTTGTCCTCTGTATCATCTGGCACCATTAACTACTTCCTTCTTTAGTCTTTTGCGTTTCTTGATAATGTTTCATTCTCCTTTCCCCAAAATTTATTAATTTGCTTATTCTCTGTCACTTTCTTTGATTTTTCTCCCATCTGACTGCTGATTACAGAGAGATGCACTACAGTTTTTTTTCTATCCTTTCTGCCTATCATACATCCTCTGAGTATGACACAGCACTCTTCTGTAACACAGCTATCAATTCTATGTGAATGACTTTCAGGTGCTTTTTTGTAAATTCAAACCATCCCCAACCAAATCAGTTATCTGTATACTCTCCCTGAAAAGAAAGCAAACACATCTATTATTTCTTAACTTGGCTAATGACAATGCCTCAACCCTAATCATCCAAACTGTAAACAAGGTCATTTTCAGCTAACTTCTCTGGATACACTTTGAGAAATAAGTGATAAACAGTAGCATAATGCAAAACATTCACAGTGCCTCTTTGTAAGTAAATATTTTTTCAAAGCACCACATCCATTTTCCTGAAATATCTTTGAGTGGGCTATGTGATTTTTATTGTTCAAGATGGACTACTATGACAAATAGGAACTAAATAATTTCCTATTATTAGGATGAATAAGAGATTAGTCAGAAATGATATCCAGTTTTTCTAGTTCAGTGATTTCCTCTAGGCCTTGCAGAGATAGTAAAACTTTCTCCAGTAAAGCTCAGATAAAATCAAAAGCTAGTGTTTTAAAAAGCTGTTCATTCAGAAGGCCAAGTTTCTATGCTTTCTCCTTTTTTATTTTTCAACATGCCATGGATATAATGTTACATTCAACTATCCATTTACAAAATAATAAGAAATAAGTTTCCAGCTGTTTTAGTCACTGAATAAGGTCACTGATGTTTGCATTTTTCTTAAATGTTGTTTATGTACTTTTTCAAATGATGAAACAAGACACAGCAGGTAACATAAGTCAAAGACTAGCTCTATAAATTGGTACTAAGATAAATAAATGCAACAGCTAGAAATAATTACGTAGTAACCCCTGAAGAACTGTTATTCCAGTATTTCCAAATGTCTACAGAGTGTGTTTACATAAGTACTCTATTTAGCACAAGGGATACATTCCTGGAGAACGAGCCCCAGGAGAGGCCAGTGCTTACGCTGATGTGAGTTTGCTCCTCTATCAGCAGAGGCTCTTCCTTTCTTTTCAAACTCCCACCTCAGTGTATTTCTGCAACTACTCTTTCTGTTCCCATGTTGTAGGAAGATTTATTAGATTTATTATGCTCTCCATAATTTCCCAAGACTTGCAAAAACCCTTAACTTCATACTGACATTTAATTTGTTTCCCCTACCTCGGTTTCCAAGAGTTAAAAGCCTGCCACGACTGTATCAAGTCCACGACTTCTTTTTTTTTTTTAATACTCTATACTTTTGGATGTTACTGTGGCTGGCTAAACATTTAAAAATACATAGTGCATGGTGTCCCTTTAACACAATTATTGTCAAAATTGAATAAAAATAGGGATAGAGAACACAAACTTCTTCTAAACTACTGTAATTTTCTTAATCCATTTCTATTTATCTAATTGAGGATGTAATTAAATGGACAAATATTTATTTTTAGAGTAGGACAAACTGCCTTTTTGCTTATTTGTATTTTCTCCTCTACTAATTCCCAAAAACCCTATAAATTCAGGCAGGATAATTCAACCTACATAAGCAATATCTTATAACCTAAGACATTCTCATCATACTATAACTACTGGTTGTTGCCCCAAGAGAAAATGAGGAATTTCACCTTTTTCTTTCAATGAGTTCTTTATGATACCTTAAAATAAGTATTGTTTTCTAAAAATAATAAACAGGAAGAAGAGAGTGTTACCACTGTTTATCCTTTCATTTATCCACTCACTCATTTTCACTAACACATTTATTTATTCAATAAATACACATTAGCTTATTCAGCTGTTTGAGGAAATAACACATATTGTTGATATAGCAAATTTTATATTATCTACGTTTGTTAAAAAACCATTTTCTCCTTAAGGGCAGAGGCTTATTTTCTAAACCTTAACTTTCTTACCATCATATTCACCTTCACTTTTGTAAAATTATTTTGGGCAATGGAAAAGTCTCAACACTGTAAGAGAAATTTTAAATATGATCTTAACTTTTTCACATTACTTAACTTTAAGGAAAAGAATAGTTTGAACTCATTTTTTCTCCATCTCACAATTCTTCAAAATAGATTAAAATTTGTACTACCAATTATATTATAAAAAAATTATTATGTTTTCAATATTCATCTTCATGAGAGCAATATACAAGTGTACCATTAGTGGTCAGGATTGAGGCAAAGATTTACTAATCACAGTAAATACTTTTGAACTTGCAATTATTTCGCTTGTCAGATAAATGAATTATTTCCCAAATAAGATGAAAGTCAAGTTTACAAGAGATGCTGTGCTATGCATTACCCGTATCAGATTTCATGTGGCCCAGAGGAAATATGGTGGGTATGCTTCCAGGGACACATGATACACACAAGGCAAATGGTGATTAAACGGAAACTTGTCACAAGAAACTAAATAAGCAAGTCAGAGTCCAGTGCTTTGTCCTCAGTCTTAAATGATTTGTGGTCTTCTTTGTTGTAAAGTTCCTGACTTCCATTGAAAAATGCAAAAAACAAAACAAACTTACACTTACCAAAATGAAGGGGGAGGGAATCATACCAAAGGGGGAGTATAGGATTAACAGACGCACACTACCATATATGAAACAGATAAACAAGGGTTAGCAGTATAGCATAGGAAACTTATAGTATGTATATCTCATAGTAAATATATATTACAGTAAACTGTAATGAAAAAATTTTAAAAAGAACATAGACAAATACATATATATGTACTACCACTGGAAAAAACCCTGACGCTGGGAGAGACTGGGGGCAGGAGGAGAAGGGGTCAAAAGAGGATGAGATGGTTGGATGGTATCACCGACTCAATGGACATGAGTTTGAGCAAACTCCGGGAGACAGTGGAGGACAGGGAAGCCTGGCATGCTGCAGGCCATGGAGTCGCAAAGAGCTGGACACAACTTGGCGACTGAACAACAACATATATGTAACCAAATCACGCGTCTGCCTGCAATGCGGGAGACCTAGGTTTGATCCCTGGGTCAGGAAGATCCCCTGGAGAAGGAAATGGCAACCCACTCCAGTATTCTTGCCTGGAGAATCCCATGGACAGAGGAGCCTGGTGGGCTACAGTCCACGGGGTCACAAAAGAGTCAGACCCGACTGAGCGACTTCACTTTCACTATACACCTGAAACTAAAACAATACTGTAAATCAACTATACTTCAGTAAAAAGAAAAAAGATGCCAAAAACAACAAATGAAGCAAAAACGGACCTGATTCCATAAGAACTGGTATATTTGAGTTACAGGGAGAAAATGATCTACTTAAAGACCTAAACATGAAAATTTAATTTTAAAATATCTTTGGAATAGAAATTCATAACAAAAATAATTAAAGGATAATTTTAACTGAATTTGTAGTTTTGTTACTAAAAATAATGAACTGAATTAGCATTTTTAAATAACTTTATTTTTCAATATGTCATTTTTCAATTCCTGTAAAGACATTTCAAAATAACTTAGGTTCTAAATTGAAACTAAAATTAAACTTTCCTCTGAGTTGAGTTGAGATGTCCTTTTTCAAGAGGTCTATTTCTGTGCAGCAATCTTAATAAGGCACAGTTAGGTATCCTTTGTTATATGACAGTTCATTACAGGTTTGCAAATAAGTCAGCACAGTTTCAAAACTCTAAATACATAAAGAAAGTTCAAGTTCAAGCCCTCAACCCTGATCTTTGAAAATGTAATATAGACTACATATTTTCTAAATTAAAGTGATTTTGTTTAGGGATTTGGTGTGGGGCACAGAACAGGGTGTCCCCACAACCCTTGTAGAAGTTGGGCTCTAAGTTTCTTACCCAGATTTCTTACCCAGGAATCATGCAAACAGCTTCTAAAGCCTTTGTTATTTTTATGATTTTAATTGAAGGTGCTCTGTATTTTCCTCTTGGGCAACCTTCACTTACTGTTGTAGAGGACAATGGTGGCTTTAATTAGCCTAGGCAAACTTGGAAAACAAAACTCAGGACTCCCTATTTTCCTAACCACAGCACACTAAAGCAAAGTCTAGGAGAAAAACTGAAATGGGAACTATCCCAGGCAAGTGTGGTTATCCCACAGTACAGCATCATTCTGAGAGTCATCAGGTTTATTCCATTAAATAACCCCTTGCATGTATCCCTGGTAAAATAAACTCTTCTCAGGAAAATGACGGGACAGTAAGGAGAAAAGCAAGAAAAGAAGGGAAATAACCAGAGTTTCTTTAAAATAATGTCTAACCTATTTATGTGAAAGGTATGAATTTTTTTTTAAGTAAGGAAACAATAATTTAAACAGATGTTGATAAAAATTTCTGACTATAGGACACTGAAACGCAGAATTGATGTGGATACCTTTGTGAATGTTTCTCTAAATCTTCCAAAAGGGCGGCATTGCTAAGCCCCATCTCCCAATGATATAACTTCAGATTATTTATGTTTTAAGTGCAGTTCCCTCCCATCAGTCATTCATAAGCTTATGTCAGTTTGGGACTCCATACTACCACATGAATTTGGCCTCTGGCAGTTGACCTCTTGGAGAAGGAAATGGCAACCCACTCCAGTATTTTCTCCTGGAGAATTCCACGGACTGAGGAGCCTGGCGGGCTACAGTCTACGGGGTCACAGAGCCCAATATGGCTGAGCAACTAACATACAGCTGACTTCTTGGCTAAGAAACACTCTCACAACTTTCAGTTTTACCTCTTTTCTCAGACTGTCAGTTCCCATCACCCCCACCTCATAAAATAGGAGGCTAAGTAACCAGTTCTGTTAGAAACAAATCACAAAAAAAAGAATAGCAAGATAAGGACTTACTGAATATCTAGTGTATGCCATGCACTGCTCTAAGTGATTTGTTTATTAATTTATTTAATCCTCAAAACAATCTTATGGTTTCACTATTATCTCTATTATAAAGACGAGATAACTGAAACTCAGAGAGGTCCAATAACTTACACAAGGAAACACACACAGTAAGTCAGTGGTGGAGGCGAGGTTTGAACCTTTCTTATCTGGCTCCAGAGTCAATGCTCCTAACTGCCAAGCTGTACCAGTATATTTGCAATTCTACGTAGAAATGCGGGAAGAGTTTCTGCAAATTACATCTAATAAATGATACACATACACGTATGTTCATACACAGTGGTTTAACTATACACCTGTCCATCTAAATAAAAAGTGTTTTTTTTTAATATCTGTTTGACTTATTCCATGCAGCACATTTTTTAAAATATTTATTTATTTGGCTGTGCCAGGTCTTAGTCGCAGCAAGTGGAATCTAGTTACTCAACCAGGAATGGAACCCAAGCCCCCTGCATTGGAAGAATGGAATCCTAGCCAACAGAAAATCAGAGAAGTCTTTCTTTTTTTTTTTTTTTATTATAAATATCTTTAAAAAAATTCATATATCAAAGGCTAACTGCCAGATAGGAAATCAAGAGTAACAACTGGTAATGATTATCGAGCACCGCTCACTTTATTTACATTTTCTCCCTTAACATTGACACTTTTATTTCCAATTTTAAAATTCTCCTCAGGGAGGGATCCCACTAATTTTATTTCTACCACTCCCTCTTATATTATTAAAAGGATAAAACAGAACAGATTAAACTGCCAAGAACATATGCAGGGGAAAGGCTGGGAGGTGAAATTGACACTCAGGTATCTAAGTTATTTCCTGTGTAAAAGATTTTATGATGAGTTTAACTTTTGTTAGTTACTACATACAGTTTCAGTAATATCTCAAACTTACTACCTAATTAAAACTCACTTTGATGAATTGACCAAATCAACTAAAAGCAGCCATCAGGAAATGAGAAACAGGGAAAAAAAAAAAAGCACTGCCAGGGTATTTCCTCAAACAAATAGTATGCTAGACCCACATATAATTCAGGGATGCACAGTCACAAAAGCAAATGATTGAAGAGAATGATAGAGATACCATCTTGCAATTTCTGTTTTGGTGTAAATCCTTTACGGTATAAGCAAGTGTTCGTGTGCATGCGCGTGTGTACCTGTGTGTGTGGGTGTGTGTATGCACTGCCACCCCTATGCATACATCTCTGTAAACATCTCTAAGTATACAGAGAGAAACTGGGAAGAGAAGGTGAGTTTATAGGCACATTTGAAAAGAAAAGCAGGGATGCACCTTACTTTTCACAAAATAATGTACTTGTGCTGGTGATGATTTTTCCACTTTCAGACCCAAAGCAAAATTTTTTATATGTGTAATAATTTTGCCCTTGCTTTAAGAGTTTGCTGTTGAGATACCCTGGAAAGTTCCAGCTATCTTAATATTATAGAAGTACTACTGAAACATATGGTCTTTTTCAAATTAAAGAGACACAAATGTTCCAGGAAACATTTGGCCTGATTTTAACTCTCAGCTGAAGTTTTCTAAACAGCCATCGTCCAGGTGGTAGCACACAATATCCTGGGTGTGAGTCTAACTCAATGTGTCTGATCTACACGTACCAAATAATGGGCTTATCTGTTTGGTTTACCTAAAAACACCTTCATGGCAATTTAAGTATCAACGTAAATTGTTATGCTAAAGAAGAAGAGTTACTTTTCTTTTGAATGTGTTTCATGCTTTTAATTGGGCTTTCCTGGTGGCTCAGACTGTAAAGAATCTATCTGCCTGCAGTGAGGGAGATCTGGGTTTGATCCTTGGGTTGGGAAGATCTCCTGGAGAAGTGAACAGGTACCCACTACAGTATTCTGGCCTGGAGAATTCCATGGACAGAGGAGCTTGGCAGGCTAGAGTCCATGTGGTCGCAAAGAGTCGGACACGACAGAGCGACTTTTGCTTCACTTCACTATGTTTTTAACACAAACTTTGATTGAAAGATGCTTTTATCTTATTATTTTGGAGAATAGACATCAAAAAAGGAGTAAATTTTATACTAAATAAACTTTTACCGACCATTCCCACAAATATTTCAACTTTTATAATTATACTCCGACTTTCCACATCATCTGTGTAAGCTCATTTTACTCATATACTACAAATTACAACTTTACATATCTAAAACCGTATTTTGACAACTTCTTTATATAAGGACATATACATTAATGACACACTTACAGATGTATTTTTCTTCAAATCTGGCATGAAAATTGGCTTTTTAATGCCAGAAATATCATCTTTAACTGTCTGAAAAATGAATGTAAATTGATTCCAATAGCTTTTAATTTTTTAAATATGTCCTCAGCTTGAAAAGTTTTATAAACAGTTAGGAATATTTTATTCCTGCATTCATTAATCAAGCTACAATGACAGTCTCAATTCTGCTAGGTCCCCAAACCTGTCATTACAAAGATTACATACATTCAGCTCCCTGGTCCACCCCTAGGATCTGCCTTTAACCCTTCTCTCTGTCCCTGAGTGAGGCCTCCCTGGTAGCTCAATAATAAAGAATTCGCCTGCAATGCAGGAGTGAAGATGTGGGTTCGATCCCTGGGTCAGGAAGATCCTCTAGATGAGGAAATGGCAACCTATTCTAGTATTCTTGCCTGGGAAATCCCAAGGACAGAGGAGCCTGGCAGGTTGCATGAACAGAGGAGGCTGGCAGGTTACAGTCCATGTGTTGCAAGAGAGTCATACATGACTCAGCAACTAAAAAACAACAACTGTCCCTGAAGGAACCCCAGGGCAGGCTAAGCTTCTGCAACTACAGTCTTCCGTTCCAGCCCCTTTGATGGCCGCGATATCCTTAAATGAGTTCTTCTGTCCCATTCCTAGAACATCTGTTCTTTAATTATCAAACATGCACGGAGTGTCCGCTATTTCCCAGAGTCTGTACAAGGCATTGTAAAGAAATATAATAAACCTCTCTGACCTCAAGAAGCTGAGAATCTAGTAAAGGAGGTTAGACATGTGAGCAGAAGTCCCTGCTCTGACGAGTGTTCAAGGCTAACCTCTGACACTCAGTCCAAGTTAACACTCTCTCTCCAGGACTTAACCCCACCTGCTAGTTTGTGTTCTGTTTCAAAAGGGAAAGAACACTGTTACTACCTACCATCTGTTTAACAAGACTGTGCCCACATATTCCCACCAACTGGTGACCATGACGCCAGTCACTAATATTACCCAATTGAGAGCAGTTCATCCACCTTCCTGATGGCAAAACCACTCCATATTTGGGTCAGTTCTGATCTTTGATGACTTTCCCCCATCTTCCTCTACGGGCCTGCTACTGACAGTGAAAACGTATTGATTATTGGGAGAATGGCAGATCATATAATTACCAAGATCCAACCCATCTCGGATTTTCATAACCATGCATCTCATTCTGTGAACATACCATATTTTAAAAGAAATATGTACATCTCAATTAATTATTAATAGAAAGTCATTTATTAAAGGAGTTCTTTAATTTACATAAATTTCTGTCATTGTACCCAATATAATAGGTACTATTATTAGCTTCATATTTAGATAAAGAGCTGTAGATGGGTTATGTAATTTGCCCAATACCAAATAATTTGCAAGCAATGGAGCTAGAATTCCAATTTTTGAAAGCCTTACCTCTAGTTTCCCCTGAGCCACTAAACCATGATACTTTTCCCAACAGCATTCATGACATCATGATTCAATCATCATAAAAGGTATGGTTAGGCATAAGAGGTAGCATCAGAGTTTGAAGAAAGCATGAGTTTTTGCTCTGTGGTTGTTATCCTGTTGTTATTGCTATTGCCTTATGGAAAGTGTGTATGTGTGTACATGTTCCGTTTAGTTTTTCAGTCTTACAAACTTGGGTCTGAATTCTGACTCAATCACTTCTTAGTTGTGTGACCTTGAGAAAATTACATAATAGCATCAACAATTCAATAGCTATTTTCTATATGCTAGCCACTGTGCTGAGTGCCTGGCATACACTCTCATTAAATTAAATTTTCATAAAAAGACAAGGAGATAATATTACTCCTATTTCAGAGCAAGTGGGACTATGACTAAAAGAGGACAGTAAGTCATCTGTTTAAGGTCAAATAGCCAGTGATGATCGGCAGCCTAGACTGAATTGGGAGGGGGTTTAGAAAGGAGCACCTTAGTGGCACTAAGTCATAAAAAGGGGCAGGACTGAATTTGGGAACTAGCACTCACTGCCGGAATTTACAATTAATAGGATCTCTGAGTGTGGACACTGGAGCCATATGTCCTGAGTTGGAATCCCTGGGTCCAGTTATGGTATCTTGAGCAGATTATTCAACTTCTCTTAGCCTGTTTCCTCATTTGTAAAGGTAAAGTAGTACTACACACTTCCAGGTGTTTCTGTGAAGAATAAATGAGATAATTATTGTAATGACTAGAAGTAGTAGGTAGTCAATAAATTACAATTAAAGACATATCTTAACCTTGAATAATTCAATAAGCTTTCATTTCCACACAACAAAAAGGATATTGAACAGTGTAAAACTCCCCTAAAGTATCAAAAATGTCAGTATCTGGGACCATCCCTAGATCTGTCCTTTCTTTTATTTGCTTGAACCAAGTTCAGCTCTGTTTTTTCCTTTCTTTTCTACACAGATATGTCTAAGACTGGGAACTTTATTTATTACAACTGAGGAAATATATCATAAAGGCTTATGTACATTTGACATTTCTCAGTGTCAATTATAAATGTTCTGCTCATAGCCCAAGAGTCAGCACAACTCTCATACTCTCCAAGAAGGCACAAAGAATAGATGGGAAATAAAAACCAGTGGGAATTGAGAGGCGTGAGTCTTATGAGCTGAGTGATAGTGTAAATACTCAGGGATCATTATGATTGGGATTAAACAGACCTTAGTTTTTGAACTAACCTAAGACTTTTAAGACTTTCAGTGAATAAGCACTTCATACTTTTTTCTAAAGTAAGTGTTATAAGTTTCTGTTGCAAAATATTCTAGCACTTAAGTATTTTTCAAATTGAACCTTCTTAAAGGAGAATTCAGAGTTTATATTCTTAGTTTTGCACACATTTTTCCCCTAGGTCTGTCTTGGATAGTGAGCATCTTGGAAAAGGACTGGATTACAATTATACTTCCCCAAGAATCATAGTAAAAGAGCCATAGTAAAAGGTCCTATTAAGTGATGATATTGTGTGTGTGTGTGTGCCCAGTCATGTCCAACTCTTTGTGACCCCATGGACTGCCAGGCTCCTCTGTCCATGGGATTCTTCAGGCAAGAATACTGGAGTGGGTTGCCATGCCCTCTATCAATGGGGTCTTCCTGACTCAAGGATCAAACCCATCTCCCCTGCATCAGCAGGCAGATTCTTTACCACTGAAGCACCTGGTAAGCCCCAAGTGCTGACAGAAGTGTGGTAAAATCAGGGGGACAATTGATTTTTGAAGTAATAATTTCAAGTCGGGCAACCAGAATGCATTTAATTAATAAATATGTCAAATAATTTCACACAAATACAATTACTGTATTACAGAGAATGAGTATTCTCCCACCTTTATGATGCCATAAATAGATATCTTGAAAGTTGCAAACTGAATAATTTTTTTAATTTTGGAAACAATCGAAGTCAATTAAAATTTCTACTTAGAAACAGAAAATATACAGTTGCATACAGGTCTGATCTTTTCAACTTTAAGAACTGAAATTTTTGGAAGACTGTCAAATTTACAGGATCATGAACTGAAATAAATGGGATGGCAGAAGTTCTACACTCTCATTAAACAAAAATATTTCAATGATTTCCTTCCAATGTGCTTTTCAAACTCTTAATACAATGAAAGCCACACTAAACAAGACAGAAATAAAAAAGAAATTCTAAAGGTCCCAATCATGCTACACTGGAGAAGTGAAACCAGGTTTATGAGCCATGCTCAGAAACTCTAAATACTAAGGAATATCTCTTCTAATCCTAGAATCCATTCGTTGCTCTGCCGACATTGCTCTGGCCCTTCAAATGTACTGCAACTTTAAGAAACAGAATCACATACAAACAAGTGCACTGGTTAGAATTCAGTGACTTGAATTCTGGTCTTGTCTCTGAGCTTAAGAAATTATGAATTATTGGTCCTCTGTTTCCTTATCTCCAAAATAGTCATTTTATAATTTGTTCAATTTATTTATTATTATTATTTATTCTATTCAGCTAACTGCTAAGATCTTAATAACACCACTATTTTGGGATATCTTGTACCTTTTCTGTATGCCTTAAAAAAGCAACCACTAAATTCTAAATATTACTATATTGTGTCCTGCTTACATGCAGTTACTTTCTTCATAAAACATTAAATACAATGAACATCACTAATTGATTATGTTCCACTAAAAATGCTTTTAAAGTAATTTTAAAATTGTAAGAACATTTTACAAATGGCCATAAGTACAATCTATCAGTCTGTCTTCACTTAATTAAATAATTTTAAAATTTAATACATATATATAATTTTATATGTATATTGTTTCATTTCTTGTCCCAGTAGAATATAAGTATTCTAGATAATAAAACAGAAAAAAGCATTCTACAAGCCAACTTGAGAATAATGCAAACTCCTAACTTCAACGGTGCCATACATTTTTTAAAACTGTAAACTCATTATAAATGTTAAGAATCAAAGCATTAAAATTTCCCTTTTCTGTTTTTACATGTGAAATCAATTACTCAATTAGATGCACTGAAAGACAGCAGAACATTCCATTTGCTTATGCTTCAAAAGTCTAGAGGGAATAAAACTTGAATTCGATTGTAAATAAAATATTCGGTTGAACATCTTTTAGTTTTAAAAATACACATGCTAAAATAAGCACCATCAAAGATAAGTCTTCTATTTCATTTTATACAGCTGTTGGTCAAAACTTCTTTTTCATTTTTAAAATCTGTTACATTTTTGGTTATTGAGATGAAAGTGTTTCAGTGTGACAGTAAGCTAATAATAGCCTTGATTCCAACTACAGGGAATCAATTAAAAGATTAAGTCCTTATTGAGAAGAAAACAAAGGGAGGAAAAAAGAAGGCATGAATTGATAGTAAGGCCGCCAACGATCTCATATTAGAAGTGTCTTAATAACACTTTCCAGAATAACGTCCATGAATGGAGGCAAAATAAAGAATAAAGTTTATAAATAAGTAACAGTTGCCAAAAAAGCTATAATGCTGAAGAGATGATTTGTGCCATTCACTCCAACATGCTGCTGTGCTCTCTCCCATCCCTCACACACCCCCACAAGTATTCTTAATCCAGTATTTTACATGTAAATGGAGCAAAATCTTCCCCCAAGAAACAGAGGCAGGAAAATAATCTCTTAAAAAAAAAATAAACGAAATTAAATCCTAAAAGAAAAGAGACTGCCACATTTAGAACAACAAGCAGTAATTTTTGACAAAGGACAATAATGCATCCTGGCACTACCATGAACTGAGCTGCCCTTCTCATTCCTTCTGAATTAACTGTGGACTTTGGAATTTGAGTTTGAAAAATGTGAGGAAATAACCATTTCATGTTTCTGGTTTTCAACATGAATGGAGAGGTAAATAAAATACAGGCATTTGAAAAATACACACTTTCTATTTTATTTTTAACTGTTTCCACTCTCAACAAGATTCTCTGACAAGATACACAAAGCCAAAAGGTCCTTCACAAGTTCCACTTCAAATGATGGAAAAAGTATTTTTTAAAAACTATTCATCATCAAGTTTAATCTAAATAAAATCAAATAGAAATGTGACTATTACACCAAATTCCTAAAAGAAGTGTTTTTTACTTTGGTTCTATCATCAGATACAGAGCTGCCCAAGGATAGCCTACCTATGGAGTCTACATTAAGTCAACAGCTGTAGGTTGTTTTAGCATCTAGAGCAGCTTCCTGGAGAAATCGGAATCTTACCTTTACACATCTTCTGCAGAGGTTTCTTGGTGCTTTGTAAACTCCTGAGGTCTATGTCAAACGGCCATTCTCTTGCTCCCAGGGTCTTAGGGGCTTGGAGAGATCCCAACACCTGCTGCTACCACTGAGTGTCGAGGCTAGGAAAGCTTGAGGGTTTGGACAGCAGGATCACTGAGCCGCAGCCAAAGCTTGGGAAGCCTTAACAACTGAAAGCGGGTGTAGAGGGCAACGTGGTACCCAGCACAGGGCGCTCAATTGTAGCAGCAGGGGGAGGAATATTCCCGCCCTCACAGGGGTTCAGAGGCAGCCATTGGGGAACCCAAGGGTCTGTCAGTGGACAGGGCCAAGGAAGTGGAGACATGACCACACAGCACAAGACCCTAAGGGGACAAGGGAATGGGAACAACTAGCACAGAGCTCAAGAAGCGCTTGAAAAGAATCACCAAAATTCACCAACAGAACATAAGAAGCGATGGCAAAGTGCAACGAAATACACGAAGATAGGCCATTCTAGCATCCCACATACAGCCAAAAACACAGCTGAGGGGGGAGATGGAGCTCTAGTTCTAGAAAGAAAAGTAAGGAAGACACATTATAGTATGTCTACTGGCGTTGAGGTTAAAAATCTAGTAAGTGGCATAAAATTCCTAAATCACATTATTATAACATTTATATTAAGATAAGGGAATTTACAAATACAAAAAAAGTCACAGGGTGCTGACCCACAAGACTACAGAGATTAAAAGGCAAAGTTATCCACTATGAGAGGAGAAAATGAGAAGACAGCAAGAAGGTTAAACCCAGTTGATTTTTTAAATTGAGAAACCATTAAAACTGCTTTTTAAATACAACATGTTTCATCAAACACACCACCTTCTATTATGATCAGATGACGGGAGACTGAAGGAATTCAATGAGATAAGAAGAATAAAAAGAAAAAGTAGTGAACAAAGAGTGTTCAGAGATGAGGCAGAGACGGAAAAAAGAGAAAAGAGAGGAGGCAGAAAGAAAAATGAGCTTAACTCAGTAGTTTTTAATGCTCTGTCAGGTAACTACTCACTGAGATTCTCCTAAATTTGGGCTTCACAATATTCTATTTTCCATGGAGACACCTATAGCTTGTTAACCACTATTCACAGCTCTTCAACTGCTCACAAACCTTCAGGAACTTATCTTGAGGAGCCAAGTGAATGTTAAATATTAAACAGTTACAGGAGATAGACCGTAAGACAATTTTGCTTTAATGAGCTGGATAAAATCAAGCTAGAGACTAAATATAAACTCTGATAGAACTTTAATAATCCCTAATATGAATCAAAATTAAAACGATCAGACTCATTTAGGAACTGTCACTGTTTCAAGATGAGAAGCAAATTAACCATGCATAATATTTTATATTGTTTTAGAATTAAATGAAAAGAAATACTACTGCCTAATGGAAGTTCTGTGTGTGTAATCTTGACTTTGGGTATTTACTTTTATATATACATATGTGTGTGTGTGTATATATATATATATATAAGTCCAAGTTAACTAGAAGAGTAATAATAATCTATTTACTTGGTGTCAAATAACTCAAATATTGTGTGTTGGGAAAGGCTGACTTCCATCCCCAGTCTCATATACATGTGGTTATGTCATATATATTATGTTGCTGTTGCTGCTGCTAAGTTGCTTCAGTCGTGTCCAACTCTGTGTGACCCCATAGATGGCAGCCCACCAGGCTCCCCTGTCCTTGGGATTCTCCAGGCAAGAACACTGGAGTGAGTTGCCATTTCCTTCTCCAATGCATGAAAGTGAAAAGTGAAAGTGAAGTCGCTCAGTTGTGTCCGACTCTAGCAACCCCATGGACTTCAGCCCACCAGGCTCCTCCGTCCATGGGATTTTCCAGGCAAAAGTACTGGAGTGGGATACATGCAATAAAAGCAGCACTTGCTTGGGTAAAACTTAGGTCCAGTAAGTCACTAAGGGTCAGATATTTTTATAAAATGAAATAATCCTTATACTACAAAATAGTAAGTACTGCCTAGGCAGCTAGTATTTTAAATCTGAGAGAATTGAGATTGTGTAAGAGGATGAGGAATATGAATTTCCCTTTTAAAATACCTTTATTGTATAAACAGTGCCTAAGTGGAGACAGATGTTTGTTTGAACTAAAGCTTAATTTTTTAAGACACAATCATGTCAATATGATAGGTTTGCATACGAAAAGATGAAGTGAGTCCCTATGGTGGAAACCAAATGGAAGCTGACGTTTTTTCAATGTAGTATGTCTGACTTTAAATAAAATATTTAAAAATCAATTACAGTTTGTTTTCTGACCTCTTTTCTCAATCCCTCTCATGAAAATCAATTTCAATCATCTAAACAACAAAAACTAAAACATACAAATAAGAAATGTGGAAGAGAAGATAAGAAACGGAATTAATGTTGCCAATTAAAATAGTACAGTCCATTCAATTATAAGCTCTTCAGACTTCAGAATAGTATGTCAGGATTGTCAGTGAAAATAGAAAAATCGGTAGTGGCTTTTTAAAAATAAACATGATATTGCTACTAAAGTATCTTCCTAAAAGTAATATGATTAGATAATCTAAACCAAAGTTTGTTTCCCTATTGTTAAGCATCACAAAGGAAGAAATTGTTGACAAAGGTGCTTACAATTGTATTCCTGCACCTCATTAACCTGCGAACATAGTAGGTGTAGTGTGTGTGTGTTAGTTACTCAGTCGGTGACAACTCTTTGTGATCCCATGGTCTGCAGCCCACCAGGCTCCTCCATCCATGGAATTCTCCATGCAAGAATACTGGAGTGGGCAGCTAGTCCTTCAATAGGCACTCAATATACATTTACTGGCTGAATAGTCCCGCCACATGTGAAAAGGCACTTCTCAAAAAGCATAGATGATGGGGGAGTGGCAGTTATGGTCAAATAGAGTTCTTAAAAATTGAAATGACATTAAAATCATGGCTTGTCATGGCCTTTACTATGCTCTGAGTAAACTCCTAAATTTGATTGTCAAAGTTTTTTATTAAATACCTATTAATCATAGATTAATTATTCTGGAAAAACATGGTCTACACATCTATGAAAAACTTGGTATTTCTGTATCTTCCAATCTTTTCATGAAAGATACAGGTAAACAATTAATTGGCATATATTCCCTTCTGATATAAATTATAAGATGGAAGAGATACATATGTATTTCAAATCTCAAAGTAGGATTATCAAAAACTATAATACAGGGGGGATTATAATAGCAGAGGGGATTATCCTTTCCCCTCTGCTTTGGGGAAAGGAAATTTTAGGGTGAGAAAATTTCAGAGTGAGAAAAACTGAGATGAGAAGTGAAGTTGCTTAGTCGTGTGAGACTCTGCGATTCCATGGGCTGTACAGCCTAGCAGGTGCCTCCGTCCATGGAATTTTCCAGGCAGGAGGTCTGGAGTGGGTTAGCTCATTCAAATTATTCATTTTACCAATCAAGAAACTCGCTCAAATGAACTATCTTATATTGGCAATTAAATAGCAATGAAATTTCTTTATTGCTAATGTCAAAGATTCATCCTGAGCAACGAAATTTCTTTAGTGCTCATGTCAAAGATTTATCCTGAGCAACTATCTGACTAATATGAACAGTATCTTACTAATTTCCTTACATAATTATCTTGAATTGAAAAGAATATTCCTGACAAGAATTATATGTAATATACAGTCTCTTAATTTAAAATTCTATATTCTTATTGTGTTGCAAAAAGGAGTAGCTCATTTAGATTTGAAAGGAAAAATAATTTCTTTCATATACTGAAAAGTTATTTAAAAAAAAAATCACTGTGGGTCAAGTGAAAAACAAGAATGAAGATTAAATAGGGCCTAAGAAATAACATCTACTCCATATACTGAGACAGCTAACAAACTTCAGGATTAGAACTTTCAAGTAGTCAAGCTGGGAATAAATATGAATTTTATTAATGGAACATATATGGTATCATGGATCAGGTCACCAGTGTTAAAACTATGATTTCTTTCTAAAACAAAGTTCTGAGATTCAGACTATAGATGCCATTTTCCCAGGGACGCCACCTCAGTCCTCAAGAGAGCGGGTCTGCCCAAAAGGTATCTTAGTAAACTGGCTCCCCACTTGCCTTATTCACTCACCAGCATCCATTAGCCAATTCCATGCTTTATCTTCAATAGATAAGATACTGCTTCTTCTTGCCATGGTGCCATGAAAAGGATCCAGGAGGTTCCCTTAAACAACATTTCCTGAGTGACTGGGGCAGCACCAAGAGTAAAGGATATGCCAGGTCAGCCACTTGTCCTTCCCAGCAATATTAGCAGCAGCAGCAGCAGCAGAAGCTGGAGCAGACCATTTAGACCCGACTCCTTGCAGGATGCTAGCCAAAGCATTCTTGTTTACTCTACACCTAGACAGAGTTTGCCCGTATGTTTGCGCCTTCCCCACAGAGTGTCAAAACAGGTGTTTTCCTGTGATCGTGCTTAAAATCTGCTCCCCAAACAAGGTGATAAATATACTTTTACTATGAAATTCCACATTTTTAATTCTATGGAAAACACAGTTTTAAAGATTTACTTTATCACAAAGAAGACTTGATGAATCTTTGTTCAATTTTTGTTTACTTTTCCCACTCCTAAGAAGCAGGTACTTTGCCCTAACATTTCCTGTTAATGAAAAAAAGGATGTTACCATATGAAATGAATGTCATCATGCAACTTTGGTCATTTCTTTCATAATACTCTATTTGCCTTTCTGGCATAAAATTACATTTTACAAACGCTTATGTTTTCATAATCTTTACAACACTCCCGACAGATGGGGAAATATCAGGACTCATGAACTTTATTTTACAGAAGAAGCAATGTCTTCTCTGCTTCTCTCTTTCATTCCCATTTTTATGTTATTGATGAGTTGCTTTTCCTCCCAGTGGCACTCAACTTAACGAGTGGCTAGAATATGTCTGGACACAGAAGGTAAATCACTAACAAAACATTTACTTTATTTAACTAATTTATCCAGAGCTCAAATCTCACAGATAAAAAAAAAAAAAATCTAAATAGTCTAACAAAGGGTAAGTGAAAAACACATTACTATTATTCTCCTAATAAGTAAATGTTATTTACTTATTAGAAAATAATTATAAACACTGACACATTTATTCTCTGCATAGTAAATAACAATAATTCTCATTAGCAAAACTGAAACCCTACATACACAGATTCTGATGTGTGAAACCTGTATGAAACCCTACATACACAGATATATACATGTTGCTCATGTATCAATACTTCACATGTTAACTTAAACACCAAAGTAAAAATCAGAACAGTAATTAACACATACCACATACCCAAGAAGTGCCAGGCACTCATTACTTTACATGTGTTATTCCATTTAATCTTTGCAGCAACAAAATCAGATATTATTACTGCCCCATTTTGCAAATGAGAAAACTGAGGCTCAGTCAAGTTATGTCACATGTTTAAGGTCACAGGGCTCAAAAATGATCACTGAATCCAGGTTATACATAGTTCCAGGCCAGGAGCTCTTAAACATGTTGTGAAAACTGCAGTATCAGTTCTGGTTTACAAAGTTTAGGTAAACAGATCATATGTATATGGTACTTATTGTGTGCCCTAGAATTTCGTAAGTCCTCTACTTCTTCAAGATTCAAAACAACTCAATAAGGTAAATATGTTCCTATTTAGGGGGGTAAGAATGTTAAGGACATTGCCAAAGGTCATAGGAATTGTAAACAGCAAATGTAAACTCTGGATTCAGGGAATGTAGTTCCTGAAGTGGTTTTGTGCCTACGCCTACCCTCTATTGCCTCCTGAAAGCTGATTACATGTTAGATTCTTAAATAAGGGAGATAAGAAACGTCAGCTCTGGCCAGAACCCTGGTGGGAGAAGGATCATCTACCCCTGCTCCTTTTCAAAAACATAGGTATGAAGTACATAATGTCATACACCCTGGTGACTCAGATGGTAAAGAATCTGCCTGCAATGCAGGAGACCCAGGTTCAATCCCTGGGTTGGGAAGATCCCCTGGAGAAGAGAATGGCTACCCAATCCAGTATTCTTGACTGGAGAATTCCATGGACAGAGGAGCCTGGCAGGCTACAGCCCACAGGGTCACAAAGAGTTGGATACGACTGAGCAACTAACAAGTAGATAAGCTTACACAATACACAATTCTATCATTTTTCTTAATGATGCTTACTAATTTAAGGAATTTACAAGTGTTTTATTCTCAGATTTTAAAAAGGACAAACTCAGTTTCATACTTTATTCCAATGTATCATATCTTCAGAGGCAGTAACAGAGTAGTAACATTATTATCCTCATAGTGTCAGTCATTCTTTTTGGGGGGATTACCACTGCTGAGGGTCATATTTATTTTTAATCCCATCTTTGGCAAATAAATGTGATCATGTGTAGGGCCAAGACAATAACTGTGAGCTCAGAGAAAGCTTCAGAAATCCAAGGTTCATCCCTTGAGACACCGGCTGCAACCAACCTTAGACCAGGATACTTCCTTGAATATTCAGCAGCTGAAATGACCTTCTTTAAATTAGCTCTTAAAGACACAAAGCCATCTGGGGAATGTCAGACAGCTCAAATCAAGCATCTAGGGAGCCATGCGTAAGTCTGAGAAACCAATAAGAATACTGAGACCAAGCAATTAATTTGGCAGCAAGTCTAACTCTCTGGACAAATTTTGGCCAACTTTAGCTTTTTATGGCTTTAACCTGATATAAATTACCATAAGAATCCATGAAAACTTCAGAGAGAAAATATACTTATGGTAAAGGTATCTACCCTGTGTCAGAATTTAGCCACCAGCTGTAAGCAGTGCAGCCATTTGGTGGCATTTAGCAGGAAGAAATTTACATACCCACATGGCACAGCCTGGGGTGATGCATTAGAGCCTACTTTCAATTATTTTTACAATCAAAAGTTTCCACAGAAGGAAGATGACAATTCTTTACCATATTTCTAGACAACTACCTTCTCTGCAGAAATCCTTAGGAATTGGAAGTATAGACTGTGTCCACATAAGCTTGATTTTTCTCTTTGCTGACAACAAGATTTAAACTTATCTCAATGTCCAATGTTAACACTGAATTAAAACAAGTTATTCAAGATTTTTAGAAATAGATTCTGGAATTTTTTTGGGTGGGAAAAAATAAAATAATTCCATGGGCTTTTACATAGAACATAACAAATGATTTTATGACTTTGGCACTACTGAGTGACAGACTAGGAAGATCATGACTCATTGATGCAGTCATCTGTATTTCATATGAATATACATAAATATATTTTATATATGTATATAGTCATTCTGAATCTTTGTCTTATCTATTGAAGTTACAGTTCTTACTTCTTGCTGTCGGTGATTGCAATTAAAAACTTAGAAATATGATTCTGAGGTGTCAGACAATAAATATATGTTTGTGGATGACTAAATTAATAGCTTCTTACTCATCAACTCCTACTAGGTCGACTCTTTTATTTAATTCTGTGAACTTGGCTTTATCTGCAAAGAAATATATTAATAAGCACCAACTCTAGCCCGTACACAGATCAAAACAGGAAAAGCTGCAGTGAGCTTCCCAGCTTCTTCTGGAAATTAAACAACGTACCAACTGTAATCAATCCTTAACTAACACAAGTCAGCTAGATATGTACTGGTGACCTAAAAGTGAAAAGCTTTAATTGCGCATTACAAATTTCTGAGTCATTTTGTCCTCACAACTTTTTAAGCTTGAAATAAACCTAAATGCTGGCTAAAGAAAATCCCCAAGTATGACTTAGTGTTTCCAAACCAGGAAAAGGAAGGACTTTCAGTGTTTGAGATAAGGTTTGTTTTCTGTAGTTGGGAAAATAAACATTTCCTACGAAATTATGCCTTGGAGGCTGGGTGTGTATGTATATGGAAAGAGTGTCTGTCTGCATGTGGGTAAGGTTAGAAAGGGGGAGAAAGCGAGAGAGGGAGAAAGAGAGAGAACTTTTTAGTACTATTTGGTGTTCGTGCAAACTGGTTATTCTGGGCTGGAATCAGACATTATCTCAGGAAGTGTGTGTACCTGAGTCATGAAAGCATTGCAACTTATCATAAAATCAACAGGAAATGCTTACCTGACTACATATCATATTTCTATAAATGAAGTGATATAGAATATGTCCCACGTGGTTACCTAAAATAACAGTAGTCTTGGGTCTCTAAAGTTACATTAGTTAGATAACCTTTTAAAATTTGATATCTTTATTTCAATATACATAAGCCACTTTCTGCATTTATATTTTTTCTAAATAGATGAATACACAAATTTTGTCCTGATGCTGTGATTATGTAACCTTAGAGATATCTACTTTCTTGAAAACTACTTTTTATGTAATTTACTGTTTACTGTAGTTACTGAGGGATGACCAACAGAAGTACAGTTTTATATGTCAAGTAAGGATACATATGTAACCTAGTATATGACATTTTAAGCATCAAGGCATCAATAAGAGCTTCTACTACAATGATGCATCTTCCCATGTTGGTTAGTTGGAAATGTGTCATACAAGCCTGTGTTTCAATATCTGGATATCGGATTAAAAGTAGAAAGACAAAATGCCACTTCCAGGTCTGTGTCTACCAGTTCATCTAATCCTTATTACACACCTTGGAGGCAGATATATTATTATTACCCTTTGACAGATGAGAACATTCAGAGAGATTGGAAAACGTGTCCAGCAAAACCTGTTCCCTAACAGAAATGAAGGATTAATAGGATTCTACCAACACATATACCACTTGTGATGTTAACTTTCTTGTTTTCTGTTATAGGGACTGTTACACATATATACTTCATCTGATATATAGAGTTAAATTTATATTTTTGAGAATTTATAGAAACAGTTCTTAAAGTATTTGGAGATTGTTAACTCTTCTGTTGTCAGATACGTAAACAATAAGTGAAAATCATTTCAAACCGAGTAGCACACTTATTTTAAGACATCCAGAATGTTTTTGTTTTACCTAACACTTGAAAACAGTAGAATGTTCGCCTGTTTTAAAAGAAATCCGTTTTCTTTATGCACTTGAACATTACTATGTGACTTAAGCCAGGTCAGTTTGGCCAAGGAGTAAATATCGCTCTTTTATTTCAATATCATTTCTTTTATTTCTCTGAATCCGTAACAGAAAAATGTCTCCATTTTATTTTTGTTTGCTATTGACATAAACATTATATGTTGTAACTAAATTTGACCAGTATTATTCCTTTTTTTGAAAGTCCAGTTCTGCCCTGTAATGAACTCCTGTCTGTCTGTTAGCACTGGTACTTCCAGTTCCCCCTTCCTGTTTAAAATACTTTTTCCCCCATTCCCCACCTTTTTTTCCTTCCAGAAATGACTAATCTTCCTGTTATTCTTCTCTGTCAATTTTCCCCCTGGTATTCTTTTTGTGCTGCATAACATTTACTTTTCACCAACTCCTTTTAGAAGTTTACTACTGTATCCTTGACGTTAGCCTTCCGGTTTTCAACAGATTCAAACAGTCAATATTTATGGATGAGTACACTTCTGGGTCAACTTTCATGCTATTTAGATTAAGCAATTTCCTCAAGTCAAAAATACAGCTATTGTTTCCACTGACATAACATAAATATCAATTCTTATCTTCAAAGTTAAATTCAGCTTAATCCTCAGTTACCAGATACCACAATTAAAGGGTTTAGTTTTTTGCCTCTCAAATTTCCTGATAAGGTGCTAGCAAAGCAAACCTAATACTACTGCTTTTAAACATCTCTTGCCTCTCAGCACTTCTCTGCAACATTATACATCATAAAACATGTTAGCACAGACTTATAAGCCAACTGTAAAATTTCTCTATCTTCCTGATTTTCAATTGCAAAAAAGTATTTTCAACGATATTCCAGGAATCTGCCTTTTACTCGAATTTCAATTAATCATAAAGCTATTTCATACTATCCGAACATGAATAAAAGAGTTTCTATTCCAGAGAAAATATCTGAGAAGACTTTGGAATTACAACGGTTATTTAAATAATACCCAAAATTTACAACATTAACAGCACATGTTTAGCAAAACAATATAAATTATAACCTCAGATTTGCAGAATACATTTTTCTGGTGAATTTAACATGATATTGTATTTGCTATCTCCTAAACACAAATCCAGTAGATGTTGGCAATTTGATCTCTGGTTCCTCTGCCTTTTCTAAAACCAGCTTGAACAACTGGAAGTTCAAGGTTCAAGTATTGCTGAAGCCTGGCTTGGAGAATTTTGAGCATTACTTTACTAGCGTGTGCTGCTGCTGCTGCTAAGTCACGTCAGTCGTGCCCGACTCTGTGCGACCCCATAGATGGCAGCCCACGAGGCTCCCCCGTCCCTGGGATTCTCCAGGCAAGAACACTGGAGTGGGTTGCCATTTCCTTCTCCAATGTAAGAAGGTGAAAAGTGAAAGTGAAGTTGCTCAGTCGTGTCCGACTCTTAGCAACCCCGTGGACCGAGGCCCACCAGGCTCCTCTGTCCATGGGATTCTCCAGGCAAGAGTGCTGGAGTGGGGTGCCATTGCCTTCTCCTACTAGCATGTGAGATGAGTGCAATTGTGCCCTCAAGAGATGGGAATACCAGACCACCTGACCTGCCTCTTGAGAAACCTATATGCAGGTCAGGAAGCAACAGTTAGAACTGGACATGGAACAACAGACTGGTTCCAAATAGGAAAAGGAGTCTGTCAAGGCTGTATATTGTCACCCTGATTATTTAACTTCTCTGCAGAGTACATCATGAGAAACGCTGGACTGGAAGAAGCACAAGCTGGAATCAAGATTGCTGGGAGAAATATCAATAACCTCAGATATGCAGATGATACCACCCTTATGGCAGAAAGTGAAGAGCTACTAAAAAGCCTCTTGATGAAAGTGAAAGAGGAGAGTGAAAAAGCTGGCTTAAAGCTCAACATTCAGAAAACTAAGATACGGCATCTGGTCCCATCACTTCATGGGAAATAGATGGGGAAACAGTGGAAACAGTGTCAGGCTTATTTTGAGGGGCTCCAAAATCACTGCAGATGGTGACTGCAGCCATGAAATTAAAAGACTCTTCCTCCTTGGAAGGAAAAGTTATGACCAATCTAGATAGCATATTCAAAAGCAGAGACATTACTGTGCCAACAAAGGTCCGTCTAGTCAAGGCTATGATTTTTCCAGTGGTCATGTATGGATGTGAGAGTTGGACTGTGAAGAAAGCTGAGCATCGAAGAATTGATGCTTTTGAACTGTGGTGTTGGAGAAGACTCTTGAGAGTCCCTTGGGCTGCAAGGAGATCCAACCAGTCCATCCTAAAGGAGATCAGTCCTGGGTGTTCATTGGAAGGACTGATACTGAAGCTGTAACTCCAATCCTTTGGCCACCTTATGCGAAGAGTTGACTCATTGGAAAAGACTCTGATGTTGGGAGGGATTAGGGGCAGGAGAAGAAGGCGATGACAGAGGATGAGATGGCTGGATGACATCACAGATTCGACGGACATGAGTTTGGGTGAACTCTGGGAGTTGGTGATGGACAGGGAGGCCTGGCGTGCTGCAATTCATGGGGTCGCAAAGAGTCAGACACGACTGAGTGACTGAACTGAACTGAACTGAACTGAAACACAAATCCTGTAGAGAAAGGAGGGTCTTACTAGTACCATTTACACGGGCTATTCATACAAGATGTTCACAAACATTTAGATATATGTTTTCTAAAATCCAAAACACCTTAAAAAAAAATCCTGACAAAACATATTTTAATTATAGGAGATAAAGACATCCATAAAATGTCACCCTCGGTTCCTGAATACAGAAGTCAAACTAAGTTCAAATACTTGCTTATGTTAAGACAGCACAGGATCTTAAGCATTGATTTTTGTCTTTTGTCTTATGGAGGTCTCATTATTCCCTCTTCTTACCTTTCCAAATAATAAAAATAAAAACTTCCTCATTTGTCACATAGAGTGCCCAATATGCAGATACTTAATTTTTCTTTGGGTCAGCCGTAACAACTTTCAAATCTCTTTACTGTTTTTGTTTCAGAGACTAGGGCCAGGGTCTCTAAAATCAACTAAAAATATTGTTTGTTAAAAATGTGTAATACAGGACACCAAATATGAGAGTAAGCAAAAACAGATTCATAGACACATTTGTTTTTTTTTAATCACATCATATTATGAATAGGAAACAAACCCAAACTATATATTCTGTGAAAAAGCTGGGCCAGTGTCTACATTCTAAGTCTAGCCTAACCAGGTGCTTACCAAAAAAAAAGGATGAGCAACAAATAACTTTTGAGAGAACAGGCTCAATCAGATAGCAGTATATTTACAGTAAACAGAAAGGAAAGGGAACTTTCCATGAGAAGTAATGTTATCAAAATGCATTCATCCAAAAAAAAAAAAATCAAAGAACTTCCATAAGGGAAATTTTGTAAAAATGTGTTAGAATACTTTGACTATATCTATAACTGTATTTCACTTTATTATTAGAAGTTAATGTCTGATTCTGAATATTGGTAAATAAAAAATCATGCATTTCTCCATCTTTTGCTGCTGCTGCTATTAAGCCACTTCAGTTGTGTCTGACTCTGTGTGACCCCACAGATGGCAGCCCACCAGGCTCCTCCATCCCTGGGATTCTCCAGGCAAGAACACTGGAGTGGGTTGCCATTTCCTTCTCCAATGCATGCATGCATGCTAAGTCGCTTCAGTCGTGTCCGACTCCATGCGACCCTATGGACAGCAGCCCACCAGCTCCTCTGTCCACAGGATTCTCTAGGCAAGAATACTGGAGTGGGTTGCCATTTCTTTCTCCATCATCTTTTGCTATAAATTGTATTATGGAACTGCCAACTAGGTACTATGGCAAAGCCCTTCATAGAAAAATTTCAGGTAATAAATGCAGCAAGAATAATATAATTAAAAGTCACTGCTATACAATCCCTAACAAAATCATGGTGCTATGAAAAAGCTCAGCAGTGGAGTGAAACCACTGGATCTAGATCTGATGGAGAACTTTATAGGAACTGGCCCAAGTTTACCTGAACTTACTGATAGATTTTAACATCATTAAAAGTGGAGAGAAATGAATTTATTCCCTCCTGATGGGATGCAACTGGAAGTACACAGCACCAGGTGGGAAATATTCTTACCAAATAATAAGCAGTAGCATTAAAATCAAATTCAATTCTAGTTTTAATTTCTAGTCTACAGAAAATAAGGGTGATGGGAGAACAAGCTAAATGATACTATTGGGAAGCAATTAGCTAAATTCAGAATCTCAAATATTCTCTAGGACAATGACCTGATTTTTCTCAACAAATAAAGCATGAAGGGGAAAAGGAGCAGGAATTATCATAGATGAAAAGAATCTTGAAAGACATAAAATCTAGATAGGTATTTTTTAGATGGTCATCTGAGCGATCTATTTGTAAAAAGATGTGTTGTGATAATTGGGAAAATGTTGAATGTAAACTGGGAATTAAGTGATACAATGAAATTATTATCAATATTGATAGATTCGTAAATGTTATATTTAAAACAAGTTATTAATACATAAAGTTCCTACATACATATAAGTAAACTGATAAGAATGTCTGAGATTTGTTTTAAAAGATATCAGGGGAACATAAAAAAAGACGCCAGGGACAAAAGGTACCTGGAAGGTAATAAATTAAACACAAAATGTTCACATGGATGCATGCATACAAAATGCTGACTGATATATACACAGGAGGTGTTACAATATTTCTCTAATTCTGTATATGCTTAAATATCACTATACAAATTTTTTGTTTTTGTGTTTCTCTAATTTTTTAAATTTTTATTTTTTTAATTGGAGGATAATACCATAGTAATTTCTTAAAGCTTCCCAAAGAAGGGAAAGAAAATGAAAACAAAGTATTGCCTATAAGAATGACCAAACCTTCTTCTGTATTTCTGATTCAGGAATAGAACAAAAGCAAAACATGGTTGACAAGCTAGGTGCTGCTTCTTAAAACTTGACCTGACTGACCTAACTCAATTCATTTATATTTGGGAACATAAAAATCTGTATCTGTAACAGGGAAGTAAATGACCTTTCCTACTTCAGGAAAATGTATATATGAAAATAAATTATAAACTTAATTTGCATCCCTGGGGTCACAAAGAGTCAGACACGACTGAGCGACTTTCACTTTCGAACAAATATAGATATCATTATAAAATGCTTTCTTGTTCACCTTCATGTCACATGGGTATACTAGCATCTCTTCAACCAAGTAATAAGGTCTTTAGGAGCAAAGTCTCGTATTCCTTCAACCAACAACCATTCAGACATTCTTTTCGATGGAGTCTATTACGTAACAAGTATTTCACTAAGTGACAAAAACACGAAGGTGGTAGGTCACATGTCATGCACTGAAATCCAGAGAGGGAGGAAGATGCATGTAATTAGAATTCATGTGCCGAAGACAGTGATGGAGAAATGAACTGGGTGCATTACAGAAATAAGAAGGCAGGACAAGAGCATGACCAGGGCGGGTTTGAGGAGAAGCTTCTTAGAAAGAGGTCATGTATAAACTGAATCTAAGTATGAAGAAAGTTTGCAAAACTCATACAAGAAGAAAAAAGCACTGAGAAGAAAAACAGACAAAAAAAAGAGAAGACATTGGGTTGGGACAGCAAAAGGAAGGCTTTAACCATAGAGCACGAAGGCTAATACTCATGGTTAGAGGCACTGAGTCTTGATCAATGACCCACTGAACTAAGCAAAATATTAAGTACTTAGTAAAGAATCAATAAATACCTATTAATTAAAGTACAGAGAGGTAAACAGTAATGCTACTTGTGTGTTCATTGTACATCAAGCATTTTGCTATTAGACTGAGAAAAGTATATTTCTTATTCAACATCATATCCATCCCAAGGCAGGTACCATTATTATCCCTCTCCTACAGATAAGGACACCAGGACACAGAAAGCATAAGTAATTTGCTCAGTTACTCCACTGGCAAGTGGGATAGAAAGAAAGTATCTGGAAAGAAATAAAACAGCAGAGAAAGAAGATATCTAGAAAGAAAATTCTACACGGCTATTCCACATGGTCCAACAATTGTTCAAAAAAGAAGAGATAATTCTATAACCAGTGGGTGCTGCTAAGTGTTTAATAAGTGGCTTTCTGAGGAGGGAGTTGTAGCATTTGCCAATTTCCACAGTGTAAATCCTCCCACCATGGCCAAGTCTAGGCTGCCAATATGACGTCACTTAACCTGGAGTTAGGAAGAGGTCTTAAGTAAGCCAACTCCACCATACCACTCCCTGCAGCCTTCAACAAGCTATGCAGGGAGAGAGCTGAATCAACAGGCTATTCATTTGATCAGAAGATAACAAGTAAATCAAAGAAAAGGTGCCACTGCTATCTCTTGTTATTCACAGATTCTGTACATAAGCAACATTAATTTAGAGTTGAAATTAATGAGCTCCTAAGAGCTTCCCTGGTGGCTCAGACGGTAAAGCGTCTGCCTACAATGCGGGAGACCTGGGTTCAATCCCTGGGTCGGGAAGATCTCCTGGAGAAGAAAATGGCAACCTACTCCAGTATTCTTGCTTGGAAAATCCCATGGATGGAGGAACCTGGTAGGCTATAGTCCATGGGGTCACAAAGAGTCGGACATGACTGAGCGACTTCACACAAGGAGTATAATGAAATGTATGAAAAGCAATGAGAATGAACAAGTAATTCAAGGAAATATACATTTTATATGAATGATAGAGTTGACATTAAAAAAAGGATTCTTTCTATGTGATTTTTTTTTTTTTTAATTTTATTTTTTAAAAAAAAACAAACACATGCTCCCCATCCTGAACCCTCCTCCCTCCCAACCTCCCCATACCATCCCCCTGGGCCTTCCCAGCGCACCAGCCCCAAGCATCCAGCATCGTGCACTGAACCTGGACTGGCATCTCGTTTCATACATGACATTTCACATGTTTCAATGACATTCTCCCAAATCTTCCCACCCTCTCCCACAGAGTCCATAAGACTGTTCTATACATCAGTGTCTCTTTTGCTGTCTCGTACACAGGGTTATCGTTACCATCTTTCTAAATTCCATATACATGCGTTAGTATACTGTATTTATGTTTTTCCTTCTGGCTTACTTCACTCTGTATAATAGTCTCCAGTTTCATCCACCTCATTAGAACTGATTCAAATGTATTCTTTTTAATGGCTGAGTAATACTCCATTGTGTATATGTACCACAGCTTTCTTATCCATTCATCTGCTGATGGACATCTAGGTTGCTTCCATGTCCTGGCTATTATAAACAGTGCTGCGATGAACATTGGGGTACACGTGTCTCTTTCCCTTCTGGTTTCCTCAGTGTGTATGCCCAGCAGTGGGATTGCTGGATCATAAGGCAGTTCTATTTCCAGTTTTTTAAGGAATCTCCACACTGTTCTCCATAGTGGCTGTACTAGTTTGCATTCCCACCAACAGTGTAAGAGGGTTCCCTTTTCTCCACACCCTCTCCAGCATTTATTATTTGTAGACTTTTGGATCGCAGCCATTCTGACTGGTGTGAAATGGTACCTCACTTTCTATGTGATTAATGAACAGTGATTATTAAGTGATTCCCTGCTAAACTATTCTTCCCTCAGGGAGCACACAAGATGATTTATTTCTGACTAGAGAAGCATAAAAGTGAAAGCATGGTTTAGAGAAATTACTTGATTTTGGTCAGCAACAGTCATTACAACCAAAAAAAAGAAGAGGGGGATTGTTTTTGCATACCATCTGCTTTACAAATTACCTATCGTATAAAAGGGGCAGAATGACACTGATCAGAAGAAAGGAGGAAAAAAAGCCAATTACTCACAGATCTAGATGTATCTTATCTATATTTAAAGAACATACAGATATATGTAGAAAAGGAGTTCCAATTATTAATATTAGTGTTATGTACACCATTGATTTGAAAATATTCCTTCAGGTTATCCATTTAACAACAGCACTGACCGAATAAGCACAGTTAGATCAATTTTGCATTTGTATATGAAGGGAGTTAGAATTATTAATATTAATATATTGATCTTTTCTCCTTATAAAGTTCCTTTATCACTTCACAAGTGTCCAATAAATAAATATATCTAGATAAATTACAAGTGAAATATAAAATCTATTTTTCACATAGAATGTGAATACAATGCCAAAGAAAAGCAGCTGGTGATTAGCAAAGTAAAAAAGATAAATTCTACACTAATGTGTTACAAACATCTAGCAAACTTTAAGCAAGTATATACCTGTTTTTGGCACATGGTATGGACTGCAGCCTATCTATTAATGAACAGAATCCTGGCTTATACAGACTCTCTAGGAAAAAAAGGATGCAATTCATGAGCACTGTCTTACGTTACTTGAAAGAAAGTGAAAGTTGCTCAGTTGTGTCCAACTCTTTGCGACCCCGTGGACTACACAGTTCGTGAAATTTTCCAGGCCAGAACCCTGGAGTGGGTAGCATTTCCCTTCTCCAGGGGATCTTCCCAATCCAGGAATCGAACCAGGGTCTCCTGCATTGCAGGCGGATTCTTTACCAACTGAGCTATCAGGGAAGCCTTGTGCTACTTAATACGTATGCAAAACAAAAGCAAAGGATGCTTCTGAGCCTTGTTAGAGTCTATATACGTTGGTTTCTGATGTTATCATCTCAATAGTAGGTCCCAGGCATCTTTTATTGGGTCAATTTAACTATTGATTTCTACTCATAATGCTTATCAATGGCAGAAAAGATGTCACTTTTTCAGTTCACCGCCTTAGGGAGAAAAATTCACAGAATAAATGATTATAAAAATGAAAAAAATCAATCAGCAATATTGTCACCTAGTACATAAAATAACTCCAACAACCAATTTGGCTACTTAACTAAATGGACCTTTTTTCAGCCCAGTTACTAGACTGGGATGAAGACTACAGGTGTGTATTTTTATCTTTGTGATATCAAGTTGAGAAGTGAAAATTCAAGTGATTTTGCTGTTCTAGATACAATGCTAGTTTTCATTTCTTTGAATGAAACAGGCCTGTCAAAGAAGTGTCTATGTCAATTTTTAATGAAATGTGTGGTCTACTGCTTTACAGTAGAAACTAACACATCTTTTAATCTATGTATTCATACTTTAAAAAATTATTCTTATTTAACTGCTGATCTTTTCTAAAACTGCTACTAGTCATCATAGTGGATTTCTATAATCTGAAAGTTGGTTTAATACTGCACATAGAGCACTTTAGAAACAAAGAAACTTGAAAATAATTTTATTTTTTACTTTTACATGGCATGTTCTGTGCTACTATATTATGACTACATAAACCTACTTGAGCTCTTACAAATGCGTATTTTATGAGATTAAAAGTTTTGTGATTAGAAACACACACACAGGGAGAAATGCCAATCTGAGCTAATTTCATAATTTAATCTCAAACCAATACAAAGACCTGGGATAAATAAATACCTGAATTTGGGGCTAACTTCATACCATCCTACAGATCAATTAATCATCCCACTGTATCAAGTTTGTTATCTTTGAGTCACTGGTTAATGAAAAATTAGACTGAGGTATTTAATTTTGTACTTGATGAAAATGTGCAGTAAGTTCAAGTCGTATAAATCTCATTGCAGAATGCATATATGTGTAATCTTTGAGGTGTAGTGGCCTCTGTTACGTTTCATAGGACTCAAACTGTCCAACTGATTTAACAATGCAGAATAAAACTCAGGTCACTTTGAAATTGAGATTAATCTTTTTTGATTCATTTAAAAACTAGCTCCCCTTTTTGTACTGGGGTAGGAGAGAGGATATCTAAAATCTTCAGCTTCCAATGACTCACATATGCCAAAGATTTTCAAGGACATTCTTATTACGTATTTTTTAAATGATTTATTAACATTACTCTCCAAAAAAAATAATTTTTTCCCTCTTGGGAAGATACCACGCATTGCTCTCTGACCTGAGAATCAGAGCCGTAGATTCTGTTTCTACCTTTACTATTAAACTCAGCCTTGAAATTGAGCTTGGTTAGGTTTTCTGTGCCTTAGTTTCTTCACTTGTAAACAGTTTTCTATAAAAACTGCTTAAATTCCAACCAGAGTTTACCATGTGTGTTCATTCTCTCACCTTCTGGCAATGATCATGCTTAAATTTGATTCTCACCCTCTAAAAAAAATTGTAACTGGCAGTGATTGAACACAGTTTTGAGAGACGGACTTATTTTCCTCACAAAATGTATTGAAATCTGATTTTCCCATCTTATTTTCTAGCGGAAAAAATGTGTATTGTCTTGTGCCATTTTGTAATATGGCTTTCTCAGGAAAAAAAGACCACTTTCAATTGTAATATTTTCTCAGATCATTTACTATGGGTGTGAGGGCCATTATTCAGTATTGTGCTGATCCTATGTGATTTCTTAAAGGAGTTTATGAAAAATTTTAAAGATTATAAATGGAAAACATGAATGAAACACTCTAAAGTAGCAATCTACTTAAGAGTAGAAGTCTCACTTCTCAGTTGTAATGGGCAGTAGTCATTTAGGATTGGTTAAGTTACATGTTTCTTATTCTCTCAACTCCTTAGTACTACAGCTAAATACTATTTAATTTATACAAATCTTACTTTACTGTTCTGTTACACTTCCTTTTTTATGAATCTGAAGATAACATGTGAATCAGGCAAATACACCAAAGATACAGTAATCTTTTTTCCTGGCTTCCAGTTTGTTGCCACCATTTTAGTCCTGCAGATGGTAAAGTACCTACGATGGGCAAGGATTTGCTGGGGAGGCCCAGCCATGTCTATTAAGTGCATTGCCTTCCTCCTTGGGAAGATCTTTTTATAAGTTTAAAGTAGACTAATTGTGAGAACAGGCAAGAAGTATTTGCGGGTTGCTTTAACAGTGGCAATCTTATTTTTCTGGCTTAAAATCTAAGAAGACTGTGAAATTATTCTGTAAGAAGGTAAACTTTAGTGCAGAGATTCGCCTCATACTTGATGGTGAAGTGTCTTTAAAATTTCTATATATAAGATACAAAATTGTTTTGTTGCTCTAATGCTTATTTTTCTGTATTTGTTTACACATTAAATTCCTGCAAAAAAAAAAAAAAAGCAACTATAGTCCAATAAAAATTAATTTTTTAAAAATGTGTGGTCTGATTTACAACTATAATGGTTATAATTAGTTTAACTGCTTTTTGCAAACCTTAAGTGGGGGGGCAAGAAAGGTTATGGGATGGATCAAGAGCTACTATTGTAGCTGGTATTCCGCATTTTGTTTCACTTCAAAGTCAATACAAGTAAAGTAGTATTTACTGGAAGCTTACCAGTACTGGGCCTATGGGTGAGCAATTGAGATTCTAATGACTAAGGCACAGCCTCTGCTTCCAAACAGCTTCCAGATAGAGGAATGGAAGTAAAAACTTAACTACAATGGTCTGTCTACACTAGGAGCACCACGGAGTTCTAATGTATCTTTTCTGAACTGTATTTTTATGCAGTAAAATCACCTAGTAAGTAATGTGTATGTGTAAGTAATGTATATGTTTTCATAGTTCTGAATTATGGTAATATTACCTGGTTTATTAGAATCATATCTAAAACCAGAATGGATAGACTTTAAGTTAGGGATTAAAAGATTATCCTATGATAATATGTCCAGATTAAAAAAAAAAAATAAAACTCAAGGTAAAACAAATGATCAGGAACTCTTCCAATTAGTTTAAAAGTAGATCCAACTGTGTGTTCTTTTGAAATTAACATGTTCCTGTGTGCTATACAAATAAGAAGACTTGAAAAACAGAAACACAGAGTTCCTGATTTAAAAACAAAGTTTCTTAAAATTTTGGTGATGAAAAATGGCAAACCAGGCTCAACAGAATGTCTCATGAGCATTTAATTACTTCTCAACTTGTAAGATTAGGAAATTAAACTAGCAGCACAATCATCAATAAACACAGTCAATGTAGTATGAGGGTGTTCTCTTTTGAGCACTGTATGAAGAGGCTCACTGATGAAGACAATAAGCATTGCTTATGCCACAGGGAGACACTCTACAGAGCCCATATCCCTTTAAGAGTATTACCTTCTCTGAAAGCACACTTTACAACAAAAAAGGCACACCGAATCTAAAATAATGGGTCAGCAGAACTTATTCTCCAAGAAGACAACATTTACAAATTGTGAAGCTCCTTGAAGAGGGCCAATAAGTCTCAAGAAATAACGTATCTTACTGTTCAAGTGGAGACTGTAGCATTTGTTACCAGCTACATAATTACTCCACTCTAACCCTTAATGAGCCTGAAGTACTAAATTTTTAATCCCTCCTGATGATCCTCTTCAAAGTGGATAAATGGAGGTTTCCCCTCAATCAAATACTTAATTGCTAGGACTCCTGGCATCGACACACAGTCTGGATCATTTCTGACTCACGAGAACTTCTCAGTTCTTTTTAAGATAGTTCCTGTCATACAGCTCCTAAAAGAATTGTTAGAGGGAAGAAATAATGAGCAAGTGAACAAGTGGTAGGACCTAGGCATTTACACTTTGGGGAAGCTTGGACTCTCTGTTCTGCTTGGGTTGAAGATTCGTAACACCATAAAGTTTTCACACTTGGAAGACAAAACCTTTTGGTTTTCCCTAAAATTAAAGTGTAGAGAATTTTAAGAGCATCAGAGTCACATGATCTACTGACAATATCATGTGTCTTTGTTATTATTATTAGGTCTACAATAAAAATGACAGTTATTATAGTTGCAGTCTGGACCCCAGAATGTTTCCCCACACGAGAAACACCGACACTAATCAATGTTCTTCTCAGTATTCTCAGCAGAGTGAGAGAAAAAGGAAAAACAAACAGTGATGATATTGGTATCCTGGTAGTATTGCTTCTCCCCATGTAACCTCTGAAGAATAAATTAATACTGTTCTATCTACGTGTGATACTTTCCCAACAAATCACTCTTACTAACAGTGAGTTAATATTGTTACAAGATTAACTGTGTATTGTGCCACTGCTCTGACCAATTACCATTTGCCTCTGAGACATGGGCTGTCCATACAACAATCCTTATCAGGAAGCCCAACCGGGTCCTCAAGTGCTGCCTGCCCAAGATAACATATAAAACGCGGCAGAAGTGCAAATAAAGGCCTGCTCAAGAGATTTACATCAACAGAACAGAAACAGTCTATTAGGGCACCAGAGCAATTTAACTGGATGAGTCCTGCCACAAATGAAGGGGGCCAGATTCCTTAGAGAAATAGTTTAAAAAGAGTTATATGTCACTATCCAACAAACGTCCTATTACTTTAAAAAAAATTCTCTAATGAATTTGAAAGCACATAAAATCTGCTCACAATTATTAGTCATGGTTAGGAAGAAACATTGCTTTCAATTCACTGAATGCCAAATGCCAAGGACATTCAAATCGCCATACATAGAGAGGTGATGAATGTAAGCGTCTCCTTCTTAAGGAGTTTGTCATCTTGTGGCAAAAAGAAACATGAAAAACTGAACTATAATATCAGGTATAATGTGATTTATTCTGTAATACATAAAATGGTCGGAAAATGTAGAGAAGAAAAGTTATTCATGAAGTATGTCTCATTTGATAATCACTGTATAATGAGGGCCTCTTATGAGTAAGAGAAATGAAAGAGAACTAATAACTCATCTGTCAATTGCAACCACAGGTTGGCTTCAGATGCAAAGGTTTAACTAAAAAAAACATTCTATAAAAATCAATTGGCTATCTAGAATGTAAAATACAGGATATTGGGTATTTTATGATATTAAATTATATCTAATACATCCTTTTGTTCGTAAATTTTGGTATAAAGTTAGGTATCCCCCCCTTTTTTTTTTGGAGAATCTACTATTAAACAACAAAACACTATAAACTTTTAATACTGGCAGTAATCAAAGCATCATGTTAGTCAAGAAAGCTATGCACCTTGATGGCAGTTAATAGCACCAACTCGACCTTAATTAATAGTAGTTATCAACCAAGTGTATAGGCTATTTTCATAAGATGAAGACAGCTTATTCCAGTTTTTGCTGTAACTAATTGACCAATCATATTTAAGGGTTCTGGCAATCTCAGGATCTTCATGAATATGATTAAACTCTAACCCCACTAGTGGCTCCTCGGTTTCCTAATCCAAAAAGCAAGTAGATTGCAGGACATCATTTCTAAAACTCTTCTAACTGCAATCCAAAGAATCTATGGATCACTGGAGTTCAATGTTGAAAGTGATAAAAAGCAATCCTGTCTAAATATCATGCAAAACCCTTGAACATTCCATGAAAAATCTTTTAAAATGTAAAGAGAAAACAAATCTTAAATTTAGGCAAGAAAAATGTCAGGTATTTTCAAGGAAAAACCTAGCACCTGAAGTTTTTATTCTTGAAATGTTTACAAAGTTTAATTGTAGTGGAGGCATGACTATTGAGTGATTTGCCCCTACAAGTGTTACTATAGTAAAAATGAAAGTGGAACCCTAGATGAGTCTCAATTTTCTTTCAAGTTACTACTTGAAAAATGCTAGAAACACTTCCAACACTACAAATAAAAATAAGGTTAGTAGGTTATTTTCCAAATTTTAAATATTAACCTGATACTGAAAAATCATAATAATCACAGGTACTTAACTAGCTAGAATCTGTGAATGACTGTGGTGTCTTTTTTTTTAATCTGTATTTTATTTCTGTTCTTCAAATTGACATAATAGCTACTCGTGGCTTAGAAATGAGATTTACAGGCTGTTCCTTCCAAATATCTATGTAGTAATGATAAACCCAGTGATTAGAATCCATCAAGTTCACACGAAGCACGGTCACTGGCACAAAAGTTGCTGCTGGACAATGCATCTTTTCAAACCACTGAGAATAGAATCTGTAAATCCACAAATGAATGATTCTCCACCAGTCAAGCCCTGCGCCTGCATGCTAAGTCACATCAGTCACGTCTAACTCTCTGAAATCCCATGGACTGTCGCCTGCCAATCCCTTTTGTCCATCAGATTCTCCAGGCAAAAATATTGGAGTGGGTGGCCATGCCCTCCTCCAGGGGGATCTTCCTGACCCAGGGATCGAACCCACATCTCTTATGTCTCCTGCACTGGCAGGTGGGTTCTTTATGATCAAGTCCTATTTTCACTCAAATGCAGTTTAGAACCACACAGTGGAAGACACTTGAAGCAACTGGGTAAACTTAAAACATTTCATCTTTAATTTTATGATGATGTAGTTTTATATGTGCTACTGGAAATTTATTTTTAAAAATAGTTTAAAAATACAATGACCAATAATCTGCCAAGGTGATGGAGTTAATGTGCATAAGGGTGTTAAATAATTTCCTACTGAAGTTCAAGACAACATTCATTAAATAATTAGAAATGTATGAAGCAGTATCCTTTTAAGGAGTTTTATTATAAGGTAAACACATTTTAGTGATTAAATCACTTTCAGAATGCTGGCAACTTCAGATTTCATTTTTCTTCCAATGGTGATCTGTTTTTCTCGAGAACAGTTACTAAGAAAAATATTTTTCAACTAGTCATAAGAATGACTTCCTTAGAAGTCCTTTACTTTGTACTATTAAACAGTCTGGAAAATTGCTTGCTTGCCTCATTCATGCTGTCAAAATATACTACAGGCTAAGGCTGACCATCAATTTTCCCTGCTTCCTAGAACAACACATACAATTTATGCATGAAGTTCTAAACGGCATTTGGACTTTTAGGATCACTTTCATGTCTTGAAAGTTTACAAAACTGTATCTACCAGGCTAGCCTATTCATTTGCTATGCCTAAGGACTGCCTCTAAAGTAAGAAAAGTTTCGTTCATTTAAATCCATGATCAATTAGAAATTCAAAGACAAGATATTAGAATTACTTCAAGATTATTATATTTGCAATTACTTGGAGATAATGAGATGAAACAGAATATGCAAAAATACAAAATTCTTAACAAAAATAAAATAATTATGAGGTCAACTAGGTCATCACTGAAACTCCACATTTGTTGATATTTATTATAAGAAGCTTAAAAGTAGCATTCTTTTACCAACTATTTTATTGTAATAGAAGAGATACAACAAAATAGAAGATACATATCAAAACTGAAACTTGCTAGTCCTTTTTTTTTTTTTTTTTTTAAGGGATAGAGGATGTTATTTAGAGAAAGAAAAAAAATTTTTGTATCCAAAAGCTAGCAGGGACATTAATGAAACAAAGTGACTCCACTCCATGTTCTAACCATGAATAAGACATTAAGTAGGTGAGGTTATTTCATTTTTTTAAAGTCAGGTTTTCAAATTTATTATTGTTGTTTATTTGCTGAGTTGTGTCCAACTCTTTAGACTGTAGCCTCCAGGCACCTCTGTCCATGTAATTTGCCAGGCAAGAATACTAGAGTGGGTTGCCATTTTCTCCTCCAGGGGATCTTCCCAAACCAGGTATCGAACTCAACAACTCCTCCTTGGTAGGTGGATTCTTCACCACTGAGCCACTGGGGAAGTCCTCTCAAATGAATGCTGCTGCTGCTGCTAGGTCGCTTCAGTTGTGTCTGACTCTGCATGACCCCATAGACGGCAGCCCACCAGGCTCCCCCATCCCTGGGATTCTCCAGGCAAGAACACTGGAGTGGGTTGCCATTTCCTTCTCCAATGCATGAAAGTGAAAAATGAAAGGGAAGTTGCTCAGTCACGTCCGACTCTTCACGACCCCATGGACTGCAGCCTACCAGGCTCCTCCGTCCATGGGAGCTTCCAGGCAAGAGTACTGGAGTGGGTGGCCAGTGCCTTCTCCATCTCAAATGAATCCACAGTACTAAATCAGAAAGCAAAGTCAGCTCTATATGCGGAGTCTGGAGTATGTAAAGACTTCCAGATGATTTTATTGTTGGAAGAAAAATATATCTTCTATATGGAGTCAGAAGTCGTGGCAAAAATACTACACTCCCTGAACCTCCTAGCAGTATTAAAAGACTAGCTGTTAACCAGGAGCACAGAGCTTTTGAAAATATATATCTGGCCATGTCTCTTGTTTTAGAGATTCCAACTGAGTAGGTATAGATGGTGGGGCAAGTGGCAGAGGTAAGAAAAAATATATATACTTTCCAGGTCTTTTTTGCTTTGTGCAGAAAGCCTGGGAAAGTACTTAAGATGCTACCTGGCATACAGCAGGCATGCCATGTAAGCTTTTGGCTCATATGGAATTAAGTGGTTCCTGAGACTCGGGTTAGATCCCTGGGTCGGGAAGACCCCCTGGAGAAGGAAATGGCAACCCACTCCAGGACTCTTGCCTGGAAAATCCCATGGACAGAGGAGCCTTGTAGGCTACAGTGCATGGGGTTGCAAAGAGTCGGACACGACTGAGCTACTTCACTCACTCACTCACTGTTAGCATGGTGGATCACGAAGCAAGGGAAAGGTTTGGGGCTAGCAGGTATTTGTAGCAAAATGGTCCAACTGGCACCATCTCTTACACACACTGCTTTCAGTGCTGAGGTTTCACATTTCTACTGTTAAAGTTCCAAACCGGCAGGTCCTTTGAGGTCAGGGTTTTAATAGGCATTTCCAAAAAGCCAGTCGTAATTGTTTGCATTCCTTCATTTTTCAAAAATCATATGCTAGGCAAATAAACTAGAGGTGACAAAAGGTTAGAGATCAAAAAGCCCTGGAAGGTATTAACATGGGGAGAAAGTGGTCCTCTTTCAATCATCCTGAAGCAAACAAATTTTGAAAAAGTAAACACATTTAAAATTTAAGGCTATAATGTGACTAGGAAGGATTAATATGGAATGCCTTTATTAACCTGAAATTACTATCATTATCAGTATTTCAGTATTTTTTCCAATCTAATATTTCTGTAAGAAATGATCTGCGTGTGTCTGTGTGAGTGAGTCAGTCAGTGAATGCACAAGCGCCTCCTCTTAGACTGTTGATAGTATCTGTAGAAACTTGTCTGCTGGAAAATGTTTCTTTAACTTTGGTTTGGCTCCTACCTTGGAGCTGATGGGAAATAAAAACTTTTCCATGGACTAGAGCCAACTGAGCTGCTAAAACAAAAGGTAACATTCATTAGAGGACCATGGTACTATGATCTCATTCTGAAGGTTAATTTTTTTCACATTAAGTGTAGACTGTCTGAAGTTCAGAAAATTCAAACAATTAATGTCAAGGAAAATAAGTAAATATCACCTCATTTTAAATGTATTGTTTACACGAACAAATAGTTTTTAGCTAAGAAACTTGAAATAAACGAGTAGATTAAAAAAACTCAGTTGATTCCCAGCTTACTCATTTAGCTTAATTTTCTCTCTGCAATATCCCCCAAATTTGAGCACCTACACACACATACACATTGCATTTGTTATTTCTACATATACCCAATAATACATAGTTTCAATATGAAACCATTCTTAGAAAGAAGTGATTCTTTCTCAATAAAATGTGAGCATCCAAGGGTGTTAGCTCCTTTGATTTTTAAACAAAATACAGGGGGAAAATCCCAGCACTTACATATCTGCTAACTCAATATAATTGACCACTTAATGCCAGGAATGACTTACTACACAAGTTTTGGCATCTTCTAAAAGCTGAAAACAAATTTTATGATCTCTACCCTCAGAGGTCCTCCTGTACTTTCTCTTAATTGTTTCACAACATGTTAAAAGCCTAAATAGGCAACTCAATTAAACAGGCCACAAGCATCTCTTTCAAACATATTTGATCCTCTTTTAACATCAAGTAATGCAATTAACTCATTGCCACATACCAAATCAATACACAGCATAAAGAATGGGCAATAATCAATAGCCTTAACAAGAAGGCAGTGGCATGGCTCAATAAATCAAACAATAAATACACAACTCATATTCTGAAACCAAATATAACAAAATTTACACCAACTGCAAAGGAAAACCCAGAGCTAGTCACAGGAAACCACTAAGCTATACCAGTCCAGAAAAGACAATAATATCAGGGAGCCGGGGTACTTCTCTCCATTTGCTGCAAAAAGTATATATCCTCATTTCTAACCAAAGTGGAAAGTCTCAAACTTGTGAATTAGGCCAGCACGTTTTAAATATCTTGAAGCAAAAGAGAACATTTTACTGGACTAGAATGGGATTCCTATCAATTCTGAGTAATATGAAAGGGGGAAAAAAACAAGGATGTGATAAATGGAATATCTTGGATATAAATGATGCTTTACACCTTTTAGGGGCTTCCCTGGTGGCTCAGAGGATAAAGAGTCTGCCTGCAATGCAGGATACCCGGGTTCGATCCTTGGGTTGGGAAGACCCCCTGGAGAAGGAAATGGCAACCCACTCCAGTATTCTTGTCTGGAGAATCCCATGGACAGAGGAGCCTGGTGGGATACAGTCCACTGGGTTGCAAAGAGTCGGACACGACTGAGCGACTTCACTTTCACTTTCACTTTACACCTTTTAGGACGTTAACGGGTAGATATTTCACCAACTAAGTTTATACAAGTATAAAAACAAAGTAGGGATAAAGCAAGTCATGAAAAACAGACTTTAATACCTAACCCTCTAGTCTGCACAGGTACTTTACTAAATAAACATCAATTTTATTTTTGAAAAAAGTCCAAGATAAATCTTTTAGGAAGAAATTTACATAACTAATACACATTTGAAATATCAAATGTGAATTATTCATTTTAGACCAACACAGAGCTAAAGAGGCATTAGTTTCAAATGAAATTAAATTTGGAATGATGGTTACAACTACTTCTTCATTCATGGATACCTGCATTTAGGAAATGGCTTTTCAGGCACAATGATATAAATAATGACTTATTAATATTACCCCAATGAGCTTAAGGGGCTTCCCTGGTGGCTCAATGGTAAAGACCCATCTGCCAATGCAGGAGATGTAGGTTCAATCCCTGGGTTCAGAAGATCCCCTGGAGAGGGAAATGACAACCTACTCCAGTATTCTTGTCTGGGAAATCCAATGGACAGAGAAGCCTGGAGGGCTACAGTCCATGGGTTCGCAAACGAGTCAGACACAACTTAGTGACTAAGCTACAACAACTACAACCAGCTTAAAGTCAAGGGGCACACAAGCTAGAGGTTAAGAGATGTATTCTCTTGATAACAGGTAAATGAATAAACTAGTATATGACAATGCAGATAAAAGTTGCTTTTAAATTTTTAAATCAAAAAATGAGTAAGTATCTATAGCACAATATGCAAAATAATGAGATGTCTCTTCTGACATAGGGAAGTTCTTCTTTTAAGGGGACAATAACGTGACCATATTCCAGCATTCAGACAAGAACATCACGAGCAGGTACTAGGTATGGAGCGTTTACACTGCTCAAGATGCTGCATAGAGTGATGTACATTATGTAAGTGATTTCCCTCAGTCCGCACAAACCTTCAAAGAAGGAATCATTAGTCTTGTTTTATAGAGGAGGAAACTGAAACTTAGGGAGGTAAAGGATTAGGCACAAAGTCACTAGGAAATGACTGATGGAGTCAAACCCAGACCCAGCTGCCTTTATGGTTTTGGTGCTTAACCTGGTCTTACTCTATCATGAAAAGTTTTTTACTTACATACTTCTGCATATGGTTTTTTGCAATTATTATGCAGATGCTACTTTGATTAAAAATTCCAGGGTACCATTGGGACCAAGTAAAAACTATCTGTGGCAACATTACTCCTGGCACCAATATTGATTTGCTACAAAATATTACTGTAAATTTCATCCCAAGGAAAAGAGTACAGAGGCCAATCTGCTGCTGCTGCTGCTAAGTCACTTCAGTCATGTCCAACTCTGACCCCATAGATGGCAGCCCACCAGGCTCCCCCGTCCCTGCAATTCTCCAGGCAAGAACACTGGAATGGGTTGCCATTTCCTTCTCCAATGCATGAAAGTGAAAAGTGAAAGTGAAGTCACTCAGTCTCACTGCAGGATTTTCCAGGCATGAGTACTGGAGTGGGTTGACACTGCCTTCTCAGAGGCCAATCTAGACACTCAGAAAACACCAAAAAAAAAAAAAAAAAAAACTGTCACTAAAGCAAACTAATGAAGAAAATGCCCAGAGAAATGAAATCAAACAACAAGGAAAACCACTCACCTTTCCCTGTGATCAATTTGGTTCTAAACACAAAATAAGTTTGACTTATATACCAAGTGTGAATTTATATCAATTCAGTTCAGTCACTCAGCTGTGTCTGACTCTTTGCGACCCCATGGACTGCAGCACACCAGGCTTCCCTGTCCATCACCAACTCCCAGAGTTTACTCAAACTCATGTCCATTGAGTTGGTGATGCCATCCAACCATCTCATCCTCTGCCATCCCCTTCTCCTCCCACCTTCAATCTTTCCCAGCATCAGGGTCTTTTCCAGTGAGTCAGTTCTTCTCATCAGGTGGCCAAAGTATTGGAGTTTCAGCTTCAGCATCAGTCCTTCCAATGATTATTCAGGACTGATTTCCTTTATATATCCCAAACAATTTTGGTAAAAATGTATCTAACTAGCTGTTTGAAAAAGCTGATATATTCAAGAAAATGGCCAAAAGGCATTAAGCTTCTAGTCATTTAAGGAAAGCTTCCTTGTAACACCAGCTCTTGATGTTAAAGGTTTTCTTTTCCCTTTTGTCGAAAAGCTGTGTGAGAATAATTATGTATCTCTCACAGAGCATTTTAAATCATCTAATGAAATTAATATTTGAGATACTTCTCTCAACAGTTCAATGTAAACTAACAATTACCAAATACTCAGGAAGCCCAGAAATTTGGTATTTTTAATCCTTGTTTTTTCTGAGTGCAAACATGTTCTTTTTACAACATCATGAACAAAACGCAGTGATTCTTATATTTAGTCATTTTTATTTCAACTACAAATAACTCAAAAGCCTTAAAAACAATGTTGTGAGCGATTTTAAAATTAACTATTCACGTGAAAAAACTTTCCTCTTACTGGACACCAGTACTATGCAAATATACAAAGAATTAAATTAGCTACTATAACATTATTCCAAGCTAAGTTTTAAAACACAACATTAAAAGTTAGCACAAACACTTAAGTGTGACCTACAATAGGAATTTGGCAAAGAGGTGGGCGAATGGTTTAATCTAGATTTCAACTTCATATAGTACAATTTTAAAAGACTTTACAAAAGTTTGAGCAGTTTTTTTTGTTTTTAGTATTATTAAAAATGCCCAGTGAAACTCAAGAAATATGAAGAAGGAATTCTCACCCGCTTACAAAATAGTGTCGCATGGTTCTATGAATTAGAAAAATATCAATTATACTACTTCTTGAATAAGAAAGGATACTTAGTGTAAACAAAATCATAAAGATAATTATGTAACAAAAACTTCTTTATCTGGTCCCCCGTACTTCACTTCCAAGTTTTGTCTTAGAGTACTGAATTTTTTTTTTTTTTTTTTCCCAAAGCAGCCGATTTTGCTTTTCTAAACTGTTTCCAGTCTGGCACGATTATTAAAACTCTTCCTGATCTAAGTTTTAGATTCCTTATGTTATCAAACTCCCCGGTAAAATTTAGTATAAATTTCCCATTAAAACAAAAAACAAAAAAAAAACCATTAAAAAAAAAAAAACCTTATTAGCAATTATTCAGGGATTTTTTTTTCTGAATTAAGTAAAAGTATGAGTGATCATGTTTTAAAAAGTATATGCTATGCTATGCTAAGTCACTTCAGTCGTGTCCAATTTGTCTTAAATTCATGTAACTACAATTTGGTCGCAAAGAGTCAGACACGACTGAGCGACTTCACACACAGTTTCTCAACAAATATGCCTAAGTATATATGTCTGTCACTCTAATATATAGACTTACTAATAATTAACACTATATTTTTGTATTGGAAAGTGGCGATGCAGTGCTTCATAACACTGTCAGCTTAAACGAGTTAGAGTGAAGGTTGAAGTATAGCCTCTAAAGATGGATTTGCCTGTGTTGGATCCCAGTTTGGCCACTTTCTGGTAGTGCAAATTTGCATAGGTTACCTAATCATTCTAAGCCCCAGCATCTTATATAATCAATAGATGATTATCCAGTCAGGCAAGTAAAATTAACCATTTCTGCATATCTCACCTAAGAATCAATCTAATTCAGGTTTATCTTGCTGAATTTTGGAATATGATGAATCGTGTACAAATCGTTTACAATGTAAACACATTCTACTAATACAAGCATACCGTTTCTCTATAGTTCTGTATAGTTAACCTACTATATGTATGTTATATGTCAAGTTACTATACGTCAGTCAGTTTAAAGGTTTTGGAGAAGCTACTTAGACTCTACCACGCAAGAACTTGTAATATAGATGACTCTTCTTCAATGTGGACCTGACTCTTTAGTTTATCTGAGTTTAAGATGAATTTGTTTTTTTGTTTTTGGAGTTCTTTTTTTTTTTTTTTTAACATATTGGTGTTTTATGTGTACATTTGTATTCAATTTATTCCTATGCTATGATTCATGGAAGGCAATATCTGGCAATAAAACTTCATAATAGTGAAAAAATTTAATAAATAAAATCATGATGATAATCTTTTTCTCATGGCTAGATTTAGATTTCATTAGTTTCCACTTAGTCATGAAGAGATATGAGATAATGTGAAGAAAGATGGTTCATTCAGAATACAGATCTTTCTTAACAGGATTCTTTATAAATAAATGAATTCTTTAGTTATTTCTTTCTTCATGGTTTATTTCTCAGTTGCCTCCCTTAAAGGAGAATTGTTTTATGAAGGGCAATGTCATCTACCAAAAAGGAATCTTATTTTGGGCATGATAAATTTGGCTCTGTTTTTCTCCAAAATCTTTTTTTTTTTTAACTTGGCCCATTTGCTAAGTTAACACTGTTTAGTTATAAAGTCTTCCTGGGATTTGAAGATGTTACTAGACTTATCTGCAGTCTATGAACAATTTTAGACTATTAGATGAGCAAAGATATTTGAAAGCAAATAATCATCTGAATGCTGTAACATGGAGAAGAATGAATTACAGATGTAATTTATCTGTCACAAGCAGATCCTAAACACTGATTATGTCCATACCTGTGCATAAAATTGAAAATGATAGAAAAGCTTCCCAGCTTTTCTAACTTTAATTTTTCATGTTTTACTTTGCATAATTTACTGTCAACTATTAATAGCAGATGCTTCTTACCTATCTGAGAACACATGTATACCCGTGGCGGATTCATGTCAATGTATGGCAAAACCAATACAATACTGTAAAGTAATTTGCCTCCAATTAAAATAAATAAATTTATATTAAAAAAAAAAAGAACAGCCTGGACTTAAGTATAAGTGATTCTGAAAACCAGAAGCCTCTACTCCATGTCTGAATTTAATGCAGAGAAACAAATTCTAACTTAAGATGCCTGGGGTCCTATGGAGTCTTGAGAAAACAGTTTTGGATCTGAATAAATAGTGTGTCTCAATCAAACAAGTTAAAATATATAAACATTGCTGAACAAACTGAGAAAGCATCAGAAGAATCCATCTGGGCCTAAAATTGTGATCTGGTGTTAAAATATAGGTGGTTTCCAATAGACCAACAGTGATGCGGAAACATGCCCCAGGCTGGTGGCCTGTGGCTATGGGAGCTCGCTTATTGGGGATTCTCTCTAGTTCTCTTCCCGACTGTGGTCTTGGAATTAGTAGTTGTGAGAAGGAAGAGAGGGAAAAAAGAAAGATAAACCACTAGAGACATTTCTCTCTCTCTTCCTTAAGTTTCTCTTCCACCGACCCTCCAATTGCTATTGAGACGTTCCCATCTGAACCCCACCACCACCACCTAATACACTGGTCTCCCTTTTAGCAATCTGTCCCTGGAAGGCTGTGTTTTTAATATCTTCCTCTGACATAGGAAGTGTTTAAGTTACACTCCTTGAACTGTGAAATTCCCATCCCCTATCACCTCCTAAACATCTTTGTTCTCATATCTGCTCCTTTATTGCTGATCCCTTGACTATATCCTGTGATACAATGGCCAAAAAACGTTTTTTTAATCTGATATTTTTACTATCCACCTATTTTTCCTTATTTTTACTAGTAATTAGAAAGAAAAGGTATTAAAAACAAAGCTATGCTTTTGATAATTTTATTAAAAAAAAAGAGAATGGGAGAAATTTGTTCATTAATATGAAGTTCCATAGCGGACCAGACTCAGAACCAAAAACCCGCATATTCGAAAAGAAAGCAGGTTGAGTCCTTAGAAAAAAGAACGGTTACCTGGAAGACATATATCAAAAAAGTCTTCCCACCCCGGGGAAACTTTATAGACTACAGCCCCTCATTCCACGTTGTTGCTGTTCAGTCACTAAGTTGTTGTGTCTGATTCTTCACAACCCCATGGACTGCAGCATGCCAGGCTCCTCTGTCCTCCACTTTCTTCCAGAGTTTGCTCAAATACAAGTCCATTGAGTCGGTGATCCCATCTCATCCTCTGCCTCCCCCTTCTTCTGCCCTCAATCTTTCCCAGCATCAGGGTCTTTTCCAATGAGTTGGCTCTTTGCATCAGGTGGCCAAAGTACTGGAGCTTCAACTTCTAAAACAGACCTTCCAATGAATATTAAGGGTTCAGTATTTCCCAAATATTGAATAACCCTCATTCCATACTCTGTCTGTAGTCCCTATGATTCTGAGCCACTGCCTTACTGAAAGCCAGCTCAGCGGCAGAGCAGGCCAAATGCGGAGCTGAGAAAACCTATTGCACTGGCTTGCAGAATATGTCCACAAGTTTGGGAAAGGCCACTTCTCCTGCATTAGGCCCTGGTGAATTTACACAGCCCCAAACTGAAACTTGAAATATATTTTTCCCATTGAAAGAGTTTAACAAAAGCAGTTGGGGGTCTATGACACTAATATAACTTAAGATGTATGATGAGATGGTATTCACAATGCTTCTGGGGAGCCTCCTGGGTTTAATTAATAATCAGAATTTCCAGGGTACTATTTGTACTGGACTATAACTCAAGCATCCTATAGGTTACTTAGGCTTCCCAGGGTTGGACTAATGACTTAACCACACTGCTTCTGTGGGAAAATGCTTTCTAAATGATTAAAACTTTGGAATATGGGTTTTTTTTTTTTAATACAATGGGGGATAGCTATATGGTTTAAACAGTGACCACTCATTTAAGATGATTAATTCAAAATGTTTTCCTACATGGCCATACATTTAAAAGAAATATATCTGAAAGTTGGTGGCAGCATTCTTGCTGCCATTTTGTGTTCACTTATTGATTCATTTGTTGACTTAAAATATAATTACTTTTGAGTATCTACTGCTTTAGGCCCAATGCTGCAAATCTGTCTGATACATTAATTTTTATTCTAAAGCACTGCTGTTCAGGTGTTTTCTTTGCTGAATCTTTGGGATGTGGATATATAAATTAAGAAGTAATGTTTTACAGGAAAGTTGTTAAAAGTATAGGCAGTGAAATTAGGTTACCAGGCTTGGAGTTCACCTTTTACTGGTTTACTTTACACACATCACTTAACTCCTCTATACCTCAGTGTGACCATCAGAGGAATGGCAGTGATACTGGTAACTCTTCAAAGAGTATTTGTGAGGACTTAATATATGAAAAAATTGAAAGCACTGAAAATACCATCATAGAATTATTTTTAATAAATAATAACTGTTTTTATCTTGCTTCATACACAGTAAATAAGAGTAATGTATATCTGCAGAAGAAGCAGAAACAGGGATCAGAGTAAATACAGATTCTCTTGTCAAAATCATTTGAGACCTGTTTTTTATGACTTACATTCTTGTTATATTCGTTATAAATATTTAACTGTGCATATAAATATGTACTGGCAATAGGAAAAATAAAAAATAAAGCAAACAATTTTTTATTCTGCATTAGCAAAAATCAATCCATTTGTATTATGATATGCTAGATTTTACTGACTAAATACATCATGATTTGAAAGGGAAAAAAGAAAAAAACAACTCTCATTAGCTAGGACAGGAAAAGTGATGACAGCTTAACCAAGAAAAGAAGATACAAGTTTCTCTTCGGAAGTGATCTCTCTTCAACTATTCCCACACCCAGGTGCTTTTCAGAGGGGTTAATTGATTCTGGAAGTTTTCTGGGGGGAAAATAAATCTAACTCTCCCATCGCAGTGACTGCCCTCCTGAATATCCATTTCCCTCCTCCTACCTAAACTACCCAGAAACATGGTTTCAATCAGGGCAACGGTTAAGAATACAGTTTCCAGCCCTCCCTGCTACCAGTAAGAAACTAGGATAAATCATTGGGCAGAGCTTAAAAGACTTTTGCTAAAAAGAGCCTAAGTGGACCAGGCAGTGGTTTTTTTGCCCATGGCTCTTCCTGCTTCCTAGAATGCAGAAATGATGGCTGGAGCTGCAATGGCCATCTTACGATTTTTAAATAAACCTATGGTTGGAAGGCATGTGCTCCTTGGGACCTAAGGGTGAAGAAATCTAAGTTCCAGTGACTGCAGAGTCATCACATAGGCCTGGACAACCTACTGAAATATAAATCCTTAATCTGTTTATGTCTTGGGCTTCCCTGGTAGCTTAGTCACTAAAAAAAAATCTGCCTGTAATGCAGGAGACCTAGGTTCAATTCCTGGGTTGGAAGATCCCCTGGAGAAGGAAATGGAAACCCACTCCAGTACTCTTGCCTGGGACATCCCATGGGCAGAGCATGGTGGGGTATAGTCCATAGTGTACCAAAGAGTCTAACAAGACTGAATGACTAAACCACCATTACATGATAGAGGAAAGGTTTCTCTGTTACTCACTGTTGAATGTAGTTCCTTATGGACAAAATGTCTAAATCATTTCTATATGACTCCAGAGATAAATGTAAAAAGGGATCTCACCAACACTTCTGATGTTGGGCATGTAAGAAGCTGGAAAGAACTTAGGGATAACACAAGAATAATAATACTGATCAGACATGGCCAAGGCTGAAAGGTATTCAAGAGAAGGCCTTTCAATCAGATAATAATGTGTAAGGGGTTATAACCATTAGAATTTTTCAAAACAAGTCCTTATAATACAGAAAGTTTTATCTCTAACAACAAACCAAATGCCATCTCAAAGTTTAAATCTGTCAAAAATGTGCCACAAGAGTATAAGTAACACCGTAGGTGATGTGCATTTGATGTTATTTATATAGGAAAAATAGTATTAAAACTCTATAGCTGTTTATCATAAATAAATTTTGAAATAAGATGTCCTCACCAAAATTACTCTTGTTTATAGTGAAATTCACCAAGAAATCACTACTCTAACAATCTGTTATACTTTAAGCAACTAAGTATTTCTAACAAGCCTTTTCAGTTGCTTTTACTGAATCTTTGGCATATTATTAACCAGCATCTGGGGAGGGAAATGGGAGGAAGGTTCAAGAGGGAGGGAATATATGTATACCAATGGCTGATTCATATTGAGGTTTTGACAGAAAACAACAAAATTCTGTAAAGCAATTATCCTTCAATTAAAAAATAAATTAATTTAAAAAACAACCAGCATCAGTGCTAAATTAAAGACCGTCTATTTAGTTATCCATTTTCACTGACATAATTTTTGGCCTTGTTAACATAGAAATTGCTCCCCTATCTACAAGCACAAAATGTGTTTCTGCTAAAGTTAAAAAAAAAAAAACCACTTCAAAATTTGCTCAATAGGATCTCTTTGTAAGAAAATAAGAAGCTTTGTCTAAGTCTGTGGGAAGGCAGAGACATTGCTCAGCATGAAAGGTAACAGATTAGCGATGTTGATAGCTGAAATCCTCTACTTATCCTTGGCAAGGAAAATGACAGCATTTAAGCTTCCCAAACTAGGTCCCTAGGTGTCTGCGCTGAGTCTGAGAAACATTCAATTTCTCACCTCTCGCGTGAACTGGGCGCATGTCACACACTTCCTGAATACAAGATTTACCCCATGCTGCATAGGCTCTTTCAAGTCAGTAACAGCCGTCAGTAACAGCCTTGTTTGTACATGGAATCATTTTGAGGCCATTTGTGGAATCAGACTTTTATGTATGTTCTGAAGTACAATTACAGTTTGAACTCGATTATAAGTGCCACATTGCTTTAGGTTTAAACTGTTTTTAGTTTTGCCGCACACAAAAAATTAAACAAGATTAAATACAAAAAAGAAAAAACAGAAGTGTACCAAAATTTTATGCAGAAAAAAAAAAGGAGCTCCAGAATTAGTGCCTTACATATCATGATTCAAAACATTCCTTGAAATTTGTCCAGAAGTTTAAAAATCTTTACTCCTTTAAAAATATTACTCTAAAAAAGTCAAACCATAGACTATAAATAGGTAAATGAATAAAGTTGTAAGTATTACCAAAGCAGCTGCAGCTATTGAGAATTTCATTAAAGAAAGGTTCGTGTCAGAGTTGATGACATCACACTTGGCACATTTACAGGCTGTTCTTTACAAAGTTGTGAAGTTTCTGCTTAGAAAATTTAACTTAAACTTTAACATGCTACACATTGCCACACAAATTATGCTCATAGTCAGTTCATCTCTTAAGTCACTAGAGGGTAACGAGGAAGTCCTATCAACCTGTCACTGAAAGACACATCGAATATATACCTACAGAGTCACATGTACACAAATATAATACTCTGTCAAAGTTGTAACATCACATGGCAGGTGCCCTTAGCAAAAAAGACAACGACAACAAATTCTAAGTAAAAGTTATTCCAATTAAGAGCCTACCAGATCAAAGTTTTAATTCAAAAGTAGATGTTTAGCCTGAAACTTGCAGATACCATTTCATCAGGATTATCAGTTAAATTGGTTTAAAAGACATGGCAGAAAGATTTATACTAGGATTTGGAGCTAAATTGAAGATAAAACTGTGTTAACAATGGAAGATTTCTAAAATCTAACTGTCAACAGCTTGAGACCACTTTACTAGGGCCATTCATGTCTGTCTCCACATAACCATCCAGAACCTTGGTTTATTTGTATTTCTAACTTTGGGTTTTCTAGTTGTTCATTTACCTGTATGTTTACTTATTTGTGTGTCTTCTAATGGCTAATTTTATTATTTCATATATTATGCCATGTCTTCAGAGGCACCTTAAATGCATCTACCTGTGCCCTTGATTCCATGGCACTTCGTAGTAGAATCTGGTCTCTGATGTGTCTATGATAAACTTGATTAGCTGGGCTAACTGTACACACAAACATGTGTAAAATGAACAATGAATTATCCTAAACAAAATTGCCTGATTTGATAAAAGAACAAGAGACTAAACTTTTCAAAGGTAAAAGAGTTTTGCTAGATTTTTGGAAAATAAATACTAAAGGTTATATTCCTCCCCTCACAACACCTGAAAGATAAATGGATATTTGAACAAAGAAAAATTCCATAAGCTATAGTGTATTTCTGCTGACCAGAAGATGAGTGAAAGCTTACTTTTTTGATAATATAAAAAACTCGGCATCACATTAAAATACATCCTGTAGGCCTTCTTTATATGAACTATTTAATTTTAGTTAAATTATTACTAAAGAAAAAAAGTAACTTGCCATTAACTATTCTTTGAATCATTTCTGAAATATAATATTCTAAAAGCAGCTTATAGCGTGGACATTTTCCTTTTGACATATTTCTCTTTTGGTATCCCTTTTATAAGCCATAAGGGGAAGAAAAAAAACAAAACCCTCTCCAGCATTAAATAAATCACCTTTTCTGATGTTCAGACTACCTAAAGCAATAAAACACTGAAACCTCAAATTCGTAAACAATTTAATTCTCAACATGAATATACTTTGTTGTAAATTAATACTGCAAGTTCAAAAGCAAAATTAAGTGAGAAAAATGAAGCACTTAAAACACATGATTTAATTTATAAATGAGTACTCATTATTATAGCTTTTGTTCTATTTATTGCTATCTTTCTATTTTGTGACTTGTTTCTGTACAATATTCCTCATTATTATATATTCCCATTTTATTTAGCAACACATTTACTGTGATTCAGAATTCTATGTTTTCATGTAGTAAATGCATCTAAAGTTAATTATTTAAACTTTAAAATCACCACTATGCAACTAAAATGCTACCATAGCTGATTTTCTTCCTATTCCCTTTAGAATATGCCAATTTGATTTCTTCTACATAAATACTTTCGTGAACTGTTCGACTTCTGTTTTTAATGAAATGAATTCTCCTCCTCTCTGTAGAAGTCTGCTATAAACCTAAGTCACCTGGGAGCCTGGCCAAAGTCTGAAACAGCACAGCTGAAGGGTACAGCCATTTCCCAGGGTCCTCTCAGAGAGTATTTGGTTTGCTTTCCTAACTTGCTAAAAATAGGAGATTACACAGGCTACCTCCATCTCAGGGCTCAAGAACTCACAAAAGGCTGGACTATGGATTGGAGCAATACATACAACACATTTTATTAAAGAAGTCAGGATATTACAAGTTCTCTAAATTCCTTCCGTTTACTCTCTGAAACAATACAAATGATCTAGCGGTTACTGGCATGGAAACCTCATAATGCTCCCAAATTTCAGAACTTCAGGCATGAGTCAAAGAATTACTTTAACTGTTTTAAAATATGTTTTTGATCTATTTTAGCCACAAAGTCAAACACAGGAAGACTACTACCTAAAAGGTAGGATTCTAAATACTGTATCAAGAATCACATGTGTTAGTTACAAACATACACACAAATAGATGAAACATGGTTTTTGAAACATGAATACCTAATTAACACATTCCAAAATTTTTAAATTAATTTTTAACAGAGTCATTTCACTAACACTTAAGAAGCTGCTGTCATTCTGGGCATGAAGCTCCACGAGAAATAAATTTGTGTTTATTTTTCCTCTTATTCAAATTGAAATATTTTACTACATTTTAGACGCTATAAATTAAATTTCCGTTTCTCTTAGAAAGAACAAAGAGTATGGACAACGTTTGCACTGATTAGCTGCTATAACGAGTTCATTTCAAAAGTAAATTTAAAATCTTAAAATTGTTATTTAAAAAAGTCCTTGATGTGGCAGTTGAATCTTGTTAACCACACAGCATGTCATTAAGCAATGCTGCTGCTTTGCTCAAAGGGGGACTGTTCTGTGGCCACAAGTGAGTAGCAACTAAAAAAATATTTTGAGAGGGGAAAATAGCAACTGAATTTTAATGTTTCACAATATTTCCAAATGCCGTGGAGGCAGGTCTTCTGTGAAACCACTCAATGTCACAGCGAAGTTTAATGCCCTTCGTTCTTCAGCTACCAGTGTACCATCAACTGTCTGTGGGATTAAAAATTGGATTTAGTAGTAATTGGGTCAAAACAGGGTTCCTTACAGACAAAGCTGGTTATTGACAAGCATAATTAGCCTTTTGCCCCTCATTTATGGGTCCCAGTCTCTAATTACACCTAAATTCAGTCGGCAGAATTTAGGATGACACACTCACACGGTACAACTACTGCGTGCCCTTCATGGATGCCTTTCCAAACAAGAGGGGATAAAAGGCCCAGGGTAACTTATAACTTTTGTTTATTGATCTTTAGAACTATGTCATTAAGAACAACCTAACATTATATTTTTCTTATTGTTAATGCTTTCTTTTATATTCTACTTTGAAGATAATATCCTTGAGTCTTTGGTGAAAACTTTAGCAAAGTGAGCAGCACAAACTGACCAAGAAGCAATGTACTGAAAGAGTTAACTCACAACTTAACTCCTAACACTGGGGTGAGATATGGGTTAACTTATGTATTAAATACTTCAGTTAATTCTCCCCTATGGTATTAAAGAAAAATTTTTATAGCACTTTTTTTTTTTTTGCATCAGACAAGATATGTCTATGAAACCTTCACTTCTATATATTTGTCAAAATGATAGCAACCTCCTTCTCAAAGGTTCAGAGTGAATTACACCTGCATATTAATATTCAAAGGCGATTCAATTAAACCAAGTATGTAGAGAGTGCCTAGGAATCTTCACATTTGTAGTTTTGACCTTACACATCAAAATAAAGACATGTATGCTATCTTTTAAAAGACTCACTTTCAACCTTGATAGCTGAAATATGAATCCAATGACATTTTGAATGCCAAAATACACTAAAGTGAATGTGCTAGGATTACGGTACCCACAATAGCTAACTTTTTACAGTCTGGCTGATACTGTTACAAATAAAAAATAATAATCAGGAGCTAACAGAAAAAAACCTGCTAAATTACTTCACATTTGAATTTTAGAAACAAAAAAGTCCAATTAATAATAGTACTTTTTATAGAGTTTCCACTGATTTATAAAACTCACATTCAACAAAGTTTATGCCTCTGATAGTATACTGTAAGAGCAGTTCAGAACCTTACTTCTAGTTATATTTTCCATAAAATGCATTGCTTCTGGCCTTAAAATAATATGCTCATATAATAAAAAGGAAATCCATAATGTCAAAATATTAATATAAAAAGTCTATCCAAGTTTAGCTAACAAAATCTGCTTTTCTTTTACAACTATACAGCACGTTTTCAAACAAGCAAAAACAAACCATCCCCATCTAGCCACTGCTATAGCCCCATATACAGTCTATGCATATGCTGACACATACATGTATCTGTATTTACTATTTCTCTAGACTGACTTAGCCAGTACTAAGTAAAAGTATGCTGACACTTTCTGCTCTAGGGAAAAAAAAAAATCACAGCATTAAAGGACAGATAAAAGTTATCATAACAAAGTTTGGCCAGACTTGGCTCTGTTGCTTCTCAATAAAGTCCCCCACCCCAACATCATCAATAAGAAGACACTGTATAACTGTTAACAAAGCAATCCATAATTCCAAACTCAGTGGACTGCATGTCCATATCCCCTTTATTCAATTATTGCGTATCCTTAAAATAAGATAATATTTACTCACTTTCAATGAATCAAAGCAGGCGATTACTCGTCCATTTTCAACTTGGCAGCTTTTCGAAGGATGTGCAAATTTACATTCCGTGTCTGGCCGTGAGCAAGTCCCCCTTTGGAACTCTCTACATACTTCCAGTGTTAGCCATTTTGTGTCCCGAATTGGTGTGACACTAACAGCCATGTTTAGATTTTACAGGTAGTTAAAATTTTCAGTGAAACCAACAAACCCAACCCCCCTCAAAAAAAAAAAATAAAAAAAAAAAAAAAAAAAAACTGAACTGATAAAACTGTAAAATGATGAAAATGTCCCCTCCAAAATACTTTTCCCCCACTCCCTGCTTTAAAAGTACATGGAAAATTGTGTTCTCAATATCAAGGAAAAGATCTCCCACTAGAAATTCACAGCATGAAACTGTTAATTCAAAGAGGTTTTGGTTTTTAGAGAAATACTAGGATCGTAAGTAGATGAACGTTTAAAAGTACGGCCTCGAATCAGCCTTGTGCTCTCAGTAACCCCTTCCCAGTGCCAATTTGGAGCCCAAAATGCAAGCATGAAAACGTGGCAGACCCTCTGACACCGAATTTCCAAGCTGCTTTCAGCAAAGTTGTCTGAAAGGTAATTTCCTCACAGCTGAATTTGCAATGGAGTTTGGTGGTGCAATCGGTATTGATTAGTTTGGCATAGACAGATGCAGCAGTTTAGAGCAAAATCGAGAAAATGATTTTGTTTTTCCTTCTTGATTTCCTGGCAGAAGATATCTTACTTTTTCAGCAAACTTTTCTTTTAAAACTAAAGCAGCCTAGGGCAATGCCAGATACTTAGAGCTTTTTTCTTGATTATAAGTAGAAATGGGGGTGTCTGGGCTAGAGGTGGAGGGTGGATGTGCTGTCGTCACAGTCTAGCTGGCAGCAAGCAAGGCAAAAGCAGAGACTGCTCTAGAAGCGGTTCCAAGCAGCAGAGACGTCAGGAAAGGCACTTCTTAGTACCAACCTGTAGAAAAAAGAGATAGGTTAAGATTTACTAAGTAGCTCTTCACTGATGTCCTAAGACAGTATCACAACCTTGCCATGTGCTACCAGACTAAGTCATATTCAAGCCAGCCTCCCTCTCTCTCCCTCTCTCTCACTCTCTCTCTCTCACACACACACACATACACACACACACACACTACTTACAGTGAGGCATATTGCAGCCAGCCATCGTAGATTTATTAAAAAAAGGGGCCGTTTCCCCTTGTGAAGCAATGCATGATAGAGAGATAACCAATCACAGATAGTGTTGCAGCAATATTCTGGGCAGAAAGCCAATAGTGTGGGTTGTCTTATGAAAGGTCGCGCCTGTCAGACGTTCATTACTATGCTATAAGCACAGAAAATGTCCATCAGATGTGACTTATTCCACTGCAAGAGGACGAGCATGTGGGTTTTGAATTTACCCAACATGCAGTTAGTGGACTAAACCATGTTAGTTTCAAAACAGCTTCCCAAACAAGTCCAAGCACTTGAAGATCATTACCAGGAAATAAAAAGCAAGGTTTAAAAATTGCAGCCGACTTCCAAGCTGCTTTCCCTCTGGCTCTGCGCAGGGACAGGCACTGAACAGCCTGCTCCTGCTGTCCTGACACGTGAATAAAAAAGGAAAGGGGTGTTTACAAATGGTACATTCTCCTGACCTATCCAATTCACTTCCTTCTCCAGCCTAAGTCCTGCCCCTCCACTGAAAGTGGCACTCCTACTGTAAAACTATTCCATTCAGCCCGCAGACACTTTGTCAATATATCACAGGCAGGCGAGATATGAACAAAAGCATCCTTTATTTGAACATTTTTTAAGCAAAAGCTGAGGTCATGTGGGGGAAATAAGGAGTGCAGTGTTGTCAGTGTGTCTGGCAAATCTGAAGTCAACCTCAAGGGAGAAAGTGATTCCATCGCAGAAACATTAAATATTAAGTGAGCAGTTTGATTTGGGCAGTATGATGCATTTCAGAGGTACAAATGAAGCCAGAGGCTGGGGGTTGGGGGGTGAGGGACCCCCCCATTGCCTAAAGATCTAGTAACTCGGCACCACAAGACCGTTCCCTATATACAGCAGGGCATTTTTGCCTTTAACAACTTACTTTCAATCAGAATGGGAAAACTTTCCCCAAAATGCTTAGTAGTTACAGAATAGCAGACATATTATTTTTTCCCTTTTGAATACTACCAAAGGAAACAAGGCTTAAATAACTCTAGAAGCTTCACACTCCAAAGAGGCAATGACAGTATAATAAATAGTATCTGATTACTTCTTCCAGGGCCAAAAATGGCCAATGGGCATATAACATGTTTATAACTTGGAAATTAAAATACAGAATATGAATATATACACACATACATATAGATAAAACATGGATATATAGCAGAATTTTTTAAATTTGTTTTAAGATTAATACTGTCATTTTTAACATTATTTTTTTTAGAAACTGCCAGATACTAGGTTTAGAAAATATTGTAAATATTTTTTTACAAAAAGCCACAACTTTTGAGAAAGATTAAAAAAAAAAAATTCACACTGATGCTCCAGAAGTATCTTTGTTTTCAAAAAATTTTCTAGTCCTAATTCCTGGTTCCATAAAAAACAAAGCCAAGTTAGTCACAAACTCTAAGACTTATTCACCTTCCTTAATATTTGCTCTGCATTCAAAACTTCTCGACTACCTCATGCTGTGAGTGTGTACCACATCTGTGGTCAACATCTCTTTTGTCTTTCTCTCTGCAACCACTACCTCCTTTTCTTTGGGGTCGTGCTCAGTCCTGTCCGACTCTTTAGGATCCCACAGACTGTAGCCCGCCAGGCTCCTCTGTCCACCTAATCATCCTGGTAAGAATACTGGAGTGGATTGCTATTTCCTCCTCCAGAGGATCTTCCCAACCCAGAAACTGAATCCCTATCTCCTGCATTGGCAGGCGGCTTCTTTACCATTGAGCCACCTGGGAAGCCTACCAACATGTCACTTCCTCCAAGACTCTATCAAGATGTCACTTCCTTCATCCCCATCCACCCATATATTAACACTGCCTCCTCCCAATTACCTCTGCTCCCCAATCAGTGTCTGATTTGCATTTATATGACTGACCCATGAGACGGCATGTTCCCAAGGCCAGAAACAATCTTACACATCTTAGAACCCTTAAGTGTCTGGCTTAGAGACGGAAAACAGGTGGAGCCCCATAAACTTCAGTAAATTAAATGATCAATTTCTATTTCAGCACTGGCATTAACTTTACAGCACAAAAATACACAAACACATGCAGGAACACACCCCTATAAACACATATGAGCACCCACAAACACAAACTTGAAAACACACACACACCCATTATTGCCTCTGTAAGTTACTGTGTTCTAGGGTCACTCAGGCTTCCCAAATGCCTAAGAATCCTCCCCTTGGCCTGGACCGCCCCCTCTGACACTCCAGCTTTTCTAAAATTTCCTCACTATCAAGTCCCTCCTCCTCTGTGTTCCTCTCACTATCAATAATGGATATGATCTTACATGTCACAAATATTTCATAATAAAAATAGTAGCTCTCAGTCATGAACTTTCTCTCACCTTCCTACCACCCATCTTTAAACTATCTTTTTGTATCTTTCTTCTCAGTCTCCCAGTTCTCTCTTCTACTGCCCAAGGTTAAGCTGCTACCTTGACTGGCTCCTTCTTAAGTCCTCTTCCTCTCTAAATTCCTGCTATATATATTCCTGCTTTTCCTCTTAGCTCTTAAAATGCTAAAGGAGCTCTAAAATGGAAGGGGTTACATGGTAGGAGGAAGGGGACCTTGCCTAGTTATACATCACCTCTCTCTAATGTTCCTAATTCATCAGTCCCAAACAGAAGTCTGAAGAGTCACCTACACTGCTCTTTTCTTGCTTCCTCCTCCTCCATTCACTTTTAAAAATGTATCGGTGTGACCTGCACAACTCCTACCTTACTGCTCAGTGACAGTCATCGATGCTCCCATCAAAGCCAAATCTAAAGACTGCACAGTCCTTGTCATTACTTGACCTCTTATCAGCATGCTGCACAACTCCCTCTTTCTCCCTTCCCCTTGTTTTAAACTGACACATTTTATCTTTTTTGGTCTCTCCCAGCCCTGCACCTCTACTTTCCCAGGGAGAGAGGGGCTGTGGGTTCTCAGCATACACCATCCAGGTGGGAGCTGCTGAAACTTGTTACATGCTAAACCTTTGGATGGACACATACCTCCTCATCCCTTCTTGTTTAAACTGCTATTCAAATATCTCCTTCTCTAAAAAGGCTATGCTAACTCTGCTAAACAGTCTACCCCTTCACAATATTCTCAGTACTTTGTATCTCTTAGAACTTTTGTCCCCCAGGTTATAAATTCCACAACAACAGGGTGTTTATCGCCACTTTTTTTTTTTAACCCAGTCCCTGGAACATGATGTTTTTTTAAATGTTGAAGAAAATAATTTTATTCAACCTATTAGAAATAAACATGTTTATGAGGACATGTGTCCAACCCTGAGGAAAGTTTCATCATGATCTATGAGATCCAAACAATGAGGAAAGGCAATGGCATGGCACACAGGAATAACTTCACTACTTGGGGTAACCCCCAAGTAGTATTTATGTACTGTATTTATGTCTAAATACAACTACAAAATTCATTTCTAGCATTGTTTTTCCCTTCTACCATGTTACAGACTTAGTCGTACTCAAGTAACAAAATATACCTTAATTACTAAAATGCTTACAAATGGGTGTTCTGATTATATTTTCTGTAGCAGACCAGTTAAGTCAAAAAGTATTACTGAAAAAATATAGCTATGTATTTTTAAGCTGAAAATACTATTATAAAATGTATTAGTCAAGGTGATAATCAAAATATTTATAATTAGCCAGACATGGACAAGTGAGCGATCAGACTGTACACTGATCTTTATGAAATACTCCAGCTACACCTGATAATATGTGTTTCAGCCTTCGACACAGGGCACTGGGTGTAACGAACTCATATCTTATCTGAAAAAAACGTATTTGAGTAAACTGCTGATATCAGAATGCTATCTTGTAATCTTTTTCTTTATTCAAAAATAATTTCAGGGAAGACCAGAAATCTTCATAACTTTAATAAAAATTAAGATTTTATAGGATTTGGACCAATACTTCAGTGGTAATGGATTTTTTGTTCAATAGATAGAGATAATATTTAAATGTGTATGGGTATTGTGCAGATTGTAGGAATTCTTGCAAATGTATCACCCTAAAAATATGTATTGTTTGCAAATAATTATTGAAAGAAGCACTGCTACTGTAAAGGCATTAGCTAACAGGTAAACTTCTTCTGAGGTAAAATTTTGACTGATATTTCAATATGTAATAAACTTCCCTGAAGAAAAACAAAGAAATGGAGAACTTAACTGTTTTCAGTGACAATCAAAATTTAACAACCTATATAGGTTTTTAAGGTAAGAGCCTTCTTTTACCTATTGATCAAATTCAAAACAGTAAAGTGTAGAGTTCCTTACATCATGTGACACGTTCTATTGATACAAACAAGCATAGTCCTCCCAAGAACCAAGATCAGTTTCTCCTTAAGTGATATCAGAATTCACATGTATTTTCTACTTTAAGGTAAATGGAAAGAATAAAATATAAAGACAGAAGAAAAGAAACCAAAAATAGGATAAAGTATAAAAAGAAAAAGCCTGAGGAAGTACAGATAATTACTCTTATAGCAATTGATATATATTAGCACTAAACTAACAGTGGATTTGCTCCTTGGAAGAAAAGTTATGAGCAACCTAGACAGTGTGTTAAAAAGCAAAGACATTACTTTGCCAACAAACATCCGTCTAGTCAAAGCTATGGTTTTTCCAGTAGTCATGTATGGATGTGAGTTGGATGATAAAGAAAGCTGAACGCCAAAGAATTGATGCTTTTGAACTGTGGTTCAAAAAGAAGATTCCTGAGAGTCCCTTGGACTGCAAGGAGATCCAACCGGTCTATCCTAAAGCAAATCAGTCCTGAATATTCATTGGAAGGACTGACGCTGAAGCTGAAACTCCAATACTTTGGCCACCTGATGCAAAAAACTGACACACTAGAAAAGACCCTGATGCTGGGAAAGACTGAAGGCAGGAGGAGAAGGGGACAGCAGAGGATGAGACGGTTGGATGGCATCACTCACTCGATGGACATGAGTTTGAGTAAGCTCTGGGAGTTGGTGATGGACAGGGAAGCCTGGTGTGCTTCAGTCCATGGTGTGGCAAAGAGTCGGACATGACTAACTGAACTGAACTACAGTGGATTATTACATGTGCGTGCCCAATGGCGTGTGACTCTTTGTGTCCCCATGGACTATAGCCCACCAGGCTCCTCTGTCCATGGGATTTTCCAGGAAAGAATACTAGAATGGGTTGCCATTTCCTACTACCCAAGATCTTCCCAATTCAGGGATCGAACTCGAGCCTCCTGAAACTCCTGCACTGACAAGCAGATTCCTACCTCAGTGCCACCTGGGAAGCCCTTAACAGTGGAATGCATTCATGTAAATATCTATTTAAAGGCTGCATACATTGTGCAATACAGGATAAACAGACACAAGGAATAAGACTAAAATTCTGTTTTGGAGAACTGGTTGGCCTCTATGAGCAAGGTTAAACTTCCTAGTCACAAATGTTCACTAATCATTTCAATTCTTCTGGACCAAATATAGGCAGATTGGTTCTACATGCCAGAGTAGTTAGCTGGGAATTTGGGGGACTTTTTTCATAAGTTTTGATTTTGAAATGTTATGTATTGAGGAAGTTAACTTAGTAATTATTTGAGGTTTCTTTTTTTTTGTTAACTTACTAAGAAAGTTTCAAGCTAACTGGAAGAGACGGCCAACTTTGCTGAGTATATTTGGAGCTGACGAGAAAAGGAGCCTTGTCCAAAACTTCTCCCCCTGGCTCACTGGTGTCGACAAGTCTGTAACTAGCAATGTATCACTTCAGTAAACTAAGTTAGCTCACAGCACAATTTTGCCCATGGCTTTTCCCAAATATTAACAGAGATTTTGGTAAACAAATAACTAAGCATTTCTGGAGGCTATATAGCTATTTCTCTACTCACAAGGGACTAAATAAAGTAACAAAATCATTTATTACATGGGAAAAAACTGTGTTCTGAATGGGTTAATGCAATCTTCACCTGTATTCAACTCCATATAACAAAAAGCTAAGATCAGTGTTTCTCAGTGAGGGGGAAGCACCCTAGTGGTAGCACCCATGGTGATTTTCAGTGATGCAGAAACAACGTAATTTTAATAGATGCATCAGAATGCTAAAACAAGCTCGTCAAAGTGTGTGGATATGTAACTTAGGAAGAGGCTAAAGTATAACAAAAGAATTTAAGGAATAATAATAAATATACTGGTAAAAATCATAAAGAATATATGCAAATAACTGAAGTTTTAGATAAATTGCTGAGAAAAAAGATAACTTTCAACCACAAATCCTCTGGAATGGCACAGCAATAGGCAACGTGGCCTACTGGTCTGACGCTCTGCATTGTTTTGGGTGACAGGTTGCTTGCAAGGAAAGAAAGATTATGTTTACCAACTCAAACAAGTAATCTAAGATCTATCAAAGCATTCCTTTAAGATGCTGATAAGGTTTGCTTCCCTAATCATCCAGTGGTGTCTTACTGGAAGGATACTGAAGGAAGTCCGTTAGGTGATGCATTATTGCTAAAGATTAGAATTCCAAAAGCAAGCAACTAAACTTTCAAGTTAGATAATGACTACTGTCCCTTTAAGGATTTATATTTAAGACAAAAACGAAACAGGAAGTCTCTATGCAGTGATTAAAAAGTGAATTTTGAAATGATTCCTATAAAAGGCAAAATTATAAAACATAAAAAGGTATTAGAAGATAAATATCAAGACGTCTTGCTGCATTTTGTAGCCTGAGCCACCAGTTCTGTACCTAAATGTGCCCTCACCAGTCCCTACAGCAAAGTTTATCTTCCTAGAAGCTTTTCGGCCCACTGTCAAAAGTATGCAAACCTCTCTTCCTCTTAACACCAGTGCAGACTTGCCAGCCCCTTATCCTGCTTTATTCTTCTTTACAACTCTTGTTAGTATTTTCATAATAGTATGTACCTATTTTACTATCTGCTTATCATCTGCTTTTTCCATTAAAATGTAAGCTCCGTGACAGCAGGCAGGTACCAGCTAGTTTCTTCACCAAACAGCCACCACCAACACAGCACAAGGTCCAGACTAAGTCAACGATCAGCATTTGTTGCATGATAATATTTTTCTTAGTGTATCTGAACACTAGTTTACAAATATTTGCTACAACTTATAATGCCTAAACAATAGATACACAGTTTAAAACACTGATATGTCACCTTTATAACTGAATGAAATCAGCATCAAAGACCACTTATTGGAAAGAAAGCATAAGGAAAGGAAGTTAATTAACATAAAACCATTTTTATACTTCCTTAATTGGGAAGCTGACAGAAGTCTTTTTAATCCATGAAATAATTTGAAATAGATACACATGGTTTTGCAAATTTTTAACATGTAAATAATTATTGGTGCATTTCTGACAGAATCAGTCCTCAGTTCTGGCTAAAGAAGGAAAATTTGCTTTTTTTTTTTAGGATTCCAAACAGGCAGTCTTTTAACATTTCCCTCTATTCCATAAGAAAGTATAACAACACTATGAATGCTACTTTATCATTCTTTGAGACAAAATACTAATCCTATTTAGTGTTTTATTTACTCTGTATATTACAAAAAGATGAAGTTATCTTGTTAGCCTTAGGTAGTCATTTCTGATCCGTTCATGTCATTTAATATTTCAAAATAATAACTAGGAAGTCAGAACACAAGACTACAGTAAAATCAACAGTGTTGAATACATGTGCAATGTGCTAAAAGACAGAAAAAACAAATCTAACTATTCTGGCAGTTTTCAGGAAGAATGATTCATTAACCCAACTGAAATCTACCAATGTGAAATAAGCATGACAAAACTCTGAACATTAAATGCAACGTGATACATTGTGATATTGTTATTTCCAGAGCAAAACTATAATTATGGACTTTGATTTTAAAGTTTACTTTTATGAGTTATATTTTATTTGCCGTAGTAACTAGGGGTCAAAATCTTAATTTTCCATCTCCATACCTTCTGAACAGTATCACCGAGCTTCTTATTGAGGCTGGTGATACCTTCATCTAAAACGTGTTTCAATATGATCTTTATTGCTTGACGAATGGTAGCAAAGTCACCCGTGCTTCCCTAATAACGTTATCATATAACTCAAAAATACGAATGAAGTTGATTCAGTTCAGTTCAGTTCAGTCGCTCAGTCGTGTCTGACTCTGTGACCCCATGAATTGCAGCATGCCAGGCCTCCCTGTCCATCACCAACTCCCGGAGTTCACTCAGACTCACGTCCATCGAGTTAGTGATGGCCATCCAGCCATCTCATCCTCTGTCGTCCCCTTCTCCTCCTGCCCCCAATCCCTCCCAGCATCAGAGTCTTTTCCAATGAGTCAACTCTTCTCATGAGGTGGCCAAAGTACTGGAGTTTCAGCTTTAGCATCATTCCTTCCAAAGAACACCCAGGACCATCACCATGGGAAAGAAATGCAAAAAAGCAAAATGGCTGTCTGGGGAGGCCTTATAAATAGCTGTGAAAAGAAGAGAAGCAAAAAGCAAAGGAGAAAAGGAAAGATATAAGCATCTGAATGCTGAGTTCCAAAGAATAGCAAGGAGAGATAAGAAAGCCTTCCTTAGCGATCAATGCAAAGAAATGGAGGAAAATAACACAATGGGAAAGACTAGAGATCTCTTCAGGAAAATTAGAGATACCAAGGGAACATTTCATACAAAGATGGGCTCGATAAAGGACAGAAATGGTATGGACCTAACAGAAGCAGAAGATATTAAGAAGAGGTGGCAAGAATACACAGAAGAACTGTACAAAAAAGATCTTCATGACCCAGATAATCACAATGGTGTGATCACTGACCTAGAGCCAGATATCCTGGAATGTGAAATCAAGTGGGCCTTAGAAAGCATCACTACAAACAAAGCTAGTGGAGGTGATTAACGAGAGACTTAAGAAAATATTCCCATAGAACCCCGTATATCAGTGAAAATTTGCTGCATGTGAACCTCTTTGCCTCAATGTTCAACTTTCTTTACAAGGCAGAAACCATTCTCACAGCCAGTAGTCATTAAAAGATTTTCCATAATTAACCTATGCCCATTTTCCATTTGAGTAGGTCCAATCGAGCTAAATTATAAAATCAGTATGTGAAGAAATGACAAAAACAAGTAAAAAACATCTGGCTAAAATATAAAGCATATCTCTATTAGAATCAAATAATCATAGCTATCACACTTCCCAACCCAGGGATGGAACCTACATCTCCTGTGTCTCCTGCACTGGCAAGTGAATTCTTTACCACTGAGCCACCTGGGAAGCCCACTATCAACTCTATCTGAGCACACTAACTTGATCTTAACAGATGATTTAGAATGTAACCTAGTAAGCTCAACCTGGGAGATCTTACTGGCTTATTTCTATTGAAGACTGCCCAAAATCTGTTGCTTAATTATTAATCATTATGAGAAAAATATGTGTATTAAAGAGGGTGGTGCTAGTAGTAAAGATTCTGCCTGCCAGTGTAGGAGACCCAAGAGACAGTGGGTTCAATTGTTGGGTGGGGAAGATCCCGAAGGAGAAAATGGCAACCCACTCTAGTACTCTTGCCTGGAAAATCCCATGGACAGAGGAGCCTGGCAGGCTACAGTCCATGGGGCTGCAAAGAGTCGCACACAACTGAGCACGTATTTCTTCAACTTCAAAAAGATCTAAAAATAATTATTCTTCAGAATATAATGAACGATATCAAACGAATATAGGATGCTATTACTTGAATGCATCCTAATTAAGTGAATTAATGGACTTCTGATGACAAAACATAATACACACACATCCCCTTTTTTCCATTTCATCAGTAAAAATCCCCATCACATCAAAAATGCATCTTTTACTGCAAACTTTACAAATACTCAAGCCACAAAGGTACCACACAGTTTAACATTATAATCCTAGGGATATTTCTACTGATTTATATATTTGATCTTAAAGATTACTTTTTGAACAAATAATCTCAAACATACATTTAATAATATACCAATGTCAACTGAATTTATCCCTAAAAACAATAAAATATTAGAATTTCAGTTTAATTTGAGCTTTCCTAAACAAAAAAAATCACAAATTCACATACGCTCACATGCATATCAGAATTAGGCTTTCCCTGACCAACAGTGAATAAAGACCCAGTTGTTTTTCCCTGGTTTAAAAAAGAGGAAGATATGTTTCAAAACAGACATGCATTAATAACTCATATTTTCACTTCAACGTAGCTGTTATCTTCTAGGGAACGTTCCACATAACACATATACTAAACTAGGTCTCAGATGCTAAACAACAACAAACTCTGCTAATATTACTGCAACTGCTATACAGTATAGCCAGAGCTTCAGAATTTATTTTGCAGAAGCCTAAGATTTAAACAAGCAGCTCCACAGTGGTAACAGGGAGGTATATTTTGTTGGTGCCTACCTCAACATTTATTAATTACAAGGCTTCTCTTATAAAAAAGAAAAACACTGAAAGATTCTGCAAGTCTTAGAAATACAAGACTAACTGGATAAAAAGATAAAATTTGTCTCCCTGATAACTAAATTTATATTTGTACATAAATCATTTACCACACTTTTGTGCAACAACTCTAATTCCTTAAATTTCTAACATACTTAAGAACTGAAATCTCATTACTTGTGCAATGCAGATCTGGAATCATGAGTCATTCATTCAGAGGAACTTTGCAGACACACACCAAAATGCATGTCCCATGAAGTTCACATTCAGAAAGAAATGTAAAATAAAACAAGGCAAAAAATCAGACGGTGAAAATAAAGAATTCTCAAATTAGAAATGTAAAGGCTCAGAAGCAAATCACAAGTTAAATAAACAGTTTATCTAAATTTTGAGTTTTTCTCCCACTACACCTACATTATTTCAAAGTCAAAAAATAACAATTTATGCTGTTAACTATGGTTCTGCCTTCTTTTGTGATCTAGAAGTATGGGTATAAGTACTCAGTTGCTCAGCTGTGTCCAACTCTTTGCAATCCCATGGACTGCAGTCCACCAGGTTCTTCCATCCACGGGATCATCCCAACAAGAATACTGGAGGGGGTTGCCATTTCTTCCTCCAATGGGTATAAATGATAAGGCTATTACCCAGAAGAGATAGTAACATGTAAGTTCAAATGACAGACAGAAATCTCTAGCAAGTAATTTATATGAATTACATACATTATCTACATGCTAAATTCCTTCAGTCATGTCTGACTCTTTGCAACCCTATGGACTATTGCCTGCCAGGCTCCCCTGTGAGACGGGATTCTTCAGGCAAAAATACTGGAGTGAGTTGCCATGCCCTCCTCCAGGTAATCTTTCCAACCCAGGGGTCAAACCCTTGTCTCTTATGTCTCCTGCACTGGCCAAGTGTATTCTTTACCACTAGCACCACCTGGGAAGCTCTCACATATATTAACTCCATATATTTTTCTTTCTTTTTGTTTTTGGTTTTAGACATTGCCAAATGAATGGATTTTCACTGTCAATAAATTTAAATCATATAGAAGGGGTTATTGAGAATTTCCCATCTTTCTACTGCCAAATCAAACCCCCTCCAACCCCAAGCGTAACCACTATTATTAGTACGGTGTGTTCAGTCCTTTTTCCATGTATTATCACACACAAACACACATCTACACATACAACGCACATACACAGTTTAAATATTTTTTTAATTTTTTTTACAGTAATGATAAAAACATACTAAGCATATTGTCCTTCGGCTTGCTTTCTACAAAATCTGTTAATGACCTTTCCTTATCAATAGAGACAGACTCACATAAATATTTTTTAACAATTATGTATTACTTTATATCCATTTCTATACTAGTGGTCACCTAAATAAATGCCAATTTTTCATTATTTTAAGCAATACTGCAATTATATATACAAAACTATGCATACATTTGAGTGGTATTAATAATATAAATACTTTGGACATAAAGTATATGCAAATATTAATTTTGAACTAAACATCAAACTTATTCTAAGAAAACATTTATCATTACATACTTCTACTCGCAATTAATAACGTTTTTCTACATTTATTAAATCTATGTAAGGCCCTAAAGAAGATATTATCCTTCAAACCATATTGTAAATTTCTATTGTAAGAAAGGAGTGAAAGTTTTATGTCTTTTTCCTATATAAACTTGAAGCCTTGTCTTCGTGTTTTGCTAAACATTTTCAGTTGTTAGCACTTACATGGCAGTTAATCGATGGAAACATTTGTAAAATCAGTTGTTCAACTCCTGTTATTTCAAAATAAACCATCGCATTGCTAAGACAATTACTATATTTATATTTTGCAATTATTTGCCAAAGAACAGGGGCCAGAGGTTTGAATAAATGTTTGAGTTGACAAAGTATCAAAACAAATATATAGCTTACCATTCTTTGCTTCTTAATAAAAACAAAACATGTAGTTAACACTCTGTGGGACATGTTATATTAGGAAAATCTCTGACAGCACAATGTCATATGATTAAGGGAGTGCTTTTTTTGCATATTATTTCTACAAATGTCAGAAAATATCCTGCTTCCCCCCCGCCCCCCGCTTCTTTTTTAGACACTAATTGACTAAAGGAAATCGTTTCTGACAAGTGCTATAAATAATGCAAGGCGTTATCAAACTAGCTAAGGCACAATAGAACTCTGGTGAACTCATGTAGGCCCAGACACATTTCCCTGTGTGGTAATTTCTCCTGAGGCCAGAGGGCCTCTTGCCCTGGACTGGAGTGTTCTGAAGTGGAGGGCATTACTTCCAGTCTAAAAAAACCGAGGTAGGTATATACTCTTGTATGATTTTGCAAAGGGGCATGTGTCCCATTAGAAAACAAAACACTCTCCCCTCCTTTTACCCTCCTCAAACTCTTTATCGGTTATTAAATAACAGTTCGCAGAATAAAGAGGAACCTGAAACTGGATTTTCAAAACACTTAAGATGGTTGGTTGGCAAAATGCGGGCATTTCTAATGCTTTTATTCTCTTTTTGACAGTGTGCTTTTACCATGTTGTCAGAGTATAAATACAGTCACAACTTCTCAGGAGATAAGAGCAAGATTCTATTCCTAGGATTTTGTACTTTCCAAAACAGTATATGTACTGAACACACTTTGAACAAACTAATATGGCAACGTGAGGTTTGGTTCCTCTGCCAAACAGGAAAAAAAAAGACAATCCCTTTCTTAAGTATTTTAATCACCCATAAGGTTCTGTGCATTCTAGAAAAGCTGTAACACATGAGGAGATCCGAAAAGCTGACTACATCCTTCTAATGAGACAGTGATTAAAGCTGTATGTGCTTCTACCAGCATCATATGCACTTAAAAACCAATGACCGGCTTTCCATGGCAAATCACAACACGTCAGTAACTGGCTAATAAACTCCAGTAACTGCCAACAGTTTATTAACAGCAACACTTTCTGTTCTGTCTGGGAAATTAGAGATTCAGTTAGATCCTCGAACTCTCTATATTGGTCACCCAGGGGTGACTTATAAACACATATTCCTTGGACCTACCCTAGACCTACTAAGGGTAAAGAAGATCAGTAATCTACATTTTAAGCAAACTCCCCAGGCTACCCTTAATCTCATTAAATTCTGGCAATCATAATCAACTAAAGTTAAAAGACTACTTCCACCAGAAATTGTTTACTGCATTTCTACCCAGTAATTTCCCAGAATATCTGCCCTGAAATGATGGCTTATTTGAGATTTGCTGACATGCTTTTTGATTATATTCTATTAACTACTTTAGAAAATCAACATGCCTGCAAAATGTTATGCAAAGTTCTGTTATATTCATTTTTTTCAGTGTCATAACTGAAGGTTTATTTTTAAATATTTCATTATTTTCAGAACATCATTGGCAACTAGAAATTTGTATGCAAAGGTGATTTTATATCAGAGTAAATAAAAGACTTACACACTAGTCACAGATGTCTGTCCTTCTCTCAACAGAATGACCTTTGAGGTTACACCACCAAATGGGCCAATTTTGTATCATTTCCTTTTAGATTCTGCTTATAAGGGACTGCTACATTCATTTTTTTTAATATTATTTTAAATCAGGCACCACACATGCCCCTCCACATCATCTAAGATACTACTCATATCATCCTATGTCACAAACCTCTTATGTTTCAGTTCTGCTCAAGAGTTCACACCATATAAAAGCTACTTAATCTGTAAAAAAATAAAAAGTACCCCAGTATATCTGAAAGAGTATATTGAATAAATTCAAAAAAATAATTACTTGGTAATCTTAAAACTTCCCATATCTTTCTATCATTAAAATGTCAAATATGTATATACATAAACAAATATATACATATATACACAAATATATAAAATAAATAGAGACAGTGATATTTAGGCTCCACATAGTAAAATTATTTTGCAAAAAGAAAAAACAAGCACTTAATTACTACAATCTGATAAAATTATTAGTAGTATAAATAAATAAGAAATAAAATGTAATGTATGTATGGGAGTGTAGATATGCATGTATGTTTGTATATGTGTGTATGTGTGTGTATGTGTGTGCATCCAAAGAATAAAGAGAAACTTTATGTAGGAATTAGTCAAATCATGCTCTTCATATATAACTAGCACCTGGCTCTTTATTTAAATTCAAGTAAAACCTCTGTATTCAAGTTAACAGAGGGAAAAAGACTTAAATAAGACTTTAAGCTTCCTTCAACAAAACTACAAACTATGTTTCTTCATTAATAACTCCTGGAGAGATTAACTTCTTGAGAAGTTGGTCTGTGCTACATTTCTTCTTGATTTACTATAATATCTGCAAGATGGTCATCTTGTTCTTTAATAAAAAGTTTTGACTAGAGGAGCCACTTGGAAAAATTTACTTTTCCCCCAGAACTCATACATTCTATTACTAACATTCTCCTATCAACAATAGGAGATAATATTGGGAAAAGGCAATGGCACCCCACTCCAGTACTGTTGCCCGAAAAATCCCATGGATAGAGGAGCCTGGTGGGCTGCAGTCCATGGGGTCTCGAAGAGTCGGACACGACTGAGCGACTTCACTTTCACTTTCCATTTTCATGCATTGGAGAAGGAAATGGCAACCCACTCCAGTGTTCTTGCCTGGAGAATCCCAGGGACGGGGGAGCCTGGTGGGCTGCCGTCTGTGGGGTCGCACAGAGTCGGACATGACTGAAGTGACTTAGCAGTAGTAGTAGCAGATAATATTTGATTCACTGGTATACAATTTACTTTCATCTGCATTTTGCCATTTGTTCCTCATGACTCTAAAGGATGGTTATATTATCTTGTTCATTTGTGAACAAATAAATTAAAGCTGGCATGGTTAAGTGACTGACTCACCCAAGCCTCCTAAGCTAACTGAACAGAACAATCAGGATCCAAAATCAGATCTTCTGATTTGAAACTTAAAATTTCAATCACAACACATGCTGGCAATTTAATACCAATCTTTGTAGAAATGACAACAACCTTAAATACAATAGAAGCCAAAAAAAAAAAAAAACCAGAGAGATTGGGTATAGAGTTGGGTATGGTACAGTGGCCATGACTACATCCTTAGTGATTTGCTCTGAGAGGTAAGTGAAGGAGCAAACCCTGTGTGTAGAATCTGAAGGAGATAAGATGGCCCCCTTCACAGAGCTGAGAGAAAAATGCTCTTTTCCTTGTATGTCCATGGGGTGTACACTGGACACTAATATGTATACTTAGAAATGTGAGAATTACACACTACCTCTTATCGGTTTCTTCTTAGGACTGCTAGTTAGTCTTAATCTAGTAATTAATACATTGTTGTTTAGTTGCTAAGTCATGTCCAACTCTTTTGCAATCCCGTGGACTATAGCCTGCCAGACTCCTCTGTCCATGGGAATTCTCCAGGCAAGAATACTGGAGTGGACTGCCATGCTCTCCTCCCGGGATCTTCCCAACCCAGGAATCGAAGCTGGGGCTCCCACATTACAGACAGATTCTTAACTGTCTGAGCTACCTGGGAAGCCCAAGGATACTGAAGTTCTCCGGGGGAACTTCCTGACCCAGGAACTGAAACAAAGTCTTCTGCATTACAGGTGAATTCTTTACCTCTGAGCCACCAGGGAAGCCCAAATAATACATTACAGGGTCCTAAATACTCAGTAAATGATTAAAAGATGAGTTATTAAGGAAAAGGATCTTTGGGCATGATTTTATTTTCATCTGTCTGCTTTCTGAGCAAGAGCATACCTTTCCTTCAGAGCTTTTGAGGACTTAAAATCTATTAACAGAAACCTTCTGCATAAGGATAAAGGAAGACTGCTCTGAAAGCAACACAACTGAATATATGCAAAGCAAGTATGCTTACAGGAAGACTGATCTGTATCAGCCACTAAAACAGTGTTTGAAAAGCAGTGCAGGAGATGGAATAACTGAAACACTTCTAAGCAATGCAGAAGCAGAGAGATTTTTTGACAGCTGTTAAAACGGTAGAAAAGTATACTAGGGAGAAAGCACTGAAGGTCTGAAATAGCGTTAAGTGATACTTCTCTTTACATGTAACAAAGCTGTTCTCTAGTAGTTACCTTACAGCACACACACACAAAAAGGTAAATATTAAGTTGTTTTCTAATAAGAAAACCCAAAATCAAAACAACTTTAAAAATTACAATCTCAGCTCCACTGCCTCAAAATTATCTCCTTTGACAAAAACTGCAGATGTCTACTCCTCTAATAGTGCTCTTTTTTAGTTCTCTTTCTTTCTTCTCTACTATCCTAGGAAAAAAATGTTTTATTTAAAGAAATCCAAATATATCCAACATACACAATAACCTTACTAAATAAATAAATATATTAAGGATAAACAATACATAGATAAAACAGTATATACACACTGATTATATTAAAGTTTATGGATGATCTTGTATATGTAGCCTGGAGAAGGCAATGGCACCCCACTCCAGTACTCTTGCCTGGAAAATCCCATGGACGGAGGAGCCTGGGAGGCTGCAGTCCCTGGGGTCGCTAAGAGTCAGACACGACTGAGCGACTTCACTTTCACTTTTCACTTTCCTGCATTGGAGAAGGAAATGGCAACCCACTCCAGTGTTCTTGCCTGGAGAATCCCAGGGACGAGGGAGCCTGGTGGGCTGCCGTCTGTGGGGTCGCACAGAGTCGGACATGACTGAAGCAACTTAGGAGCAGCAGCAGCAGCAGTATATGTAGCCTAGATCTAGGGGGACTACATGGATCCAGCTTTCAAGAGTTTATTGCTTTATTGGGGAAATAAAATTAATACACAAATAATTGCACATAAGAAAGAAAGTGCTGAGAGATAACAATAAGGCTTGGTGATTAAAAGAGAGTCAGGGTGGTTTCTTGATGGATAAGACATCTAAAATGGGCCTGGAAGGATGGGTTTCATTTGATTGGATACAAAAACGAATGGCACTCCAGGCTGCAGGAATACAAGGAACAAAGGCTGGGACAGGAGAAAGCACAGAATATGAACGCTGGAGGAACTGGTCAGTGTGAAGCACCATGTGCAATGGGGCTGGCAGAAGATAATGTTGGAATCTGGGGCTGGAACCAAACCAGTAAGGGCCTTGAAGGCCAGAATGAAGAATTCAGCCTTCATTTCTTAATTATTTGGAATCCATCCATTCCAAGATTTCACTCAAGGGCAGAGTCAGAATATTTAACCAAATACCCTAAGAGCTAAGAATAAGACTGTACATGGGATATAAAGAGATCTTAACAAATAAACTTGGGATTTTTCTACTTCCTAAAGCTTTTGCTTTAGTCTCCAGAAAGCCGAGAGATAAATTCTGTTCTCAATTTCATCTCAAGTACTTGTTTCATTTCTTTTCCTTCTGATTTGTCTTTTCATAGTCTTATTTGATGTGTGCTTATTGGAGAAGGCAATGGCACCCCACTCCAGTACTCTTGCCTGGAAAATCCATGGATGGAGGAGCCTGGTAGGCTGCAGTCCATGGGGCCGTTAAGAGTCGGACAGGACAGAGCGACTTCACTTTCCCTTTTCACTTTCATGCATTGGAGAAGGAAATGGCAACCCACTCCAGTGTTCTTGCCTGGAGAATCCCAGGGACAGAGGAGCCTAATGGGCTGCCGTCTACGGGGTCACACAGAGTCGGACACGACTGAAGCGACTTAGCAGGAGCAGCATCATAGTAAGGCAACTAACATCCTTTTTTTTTTTTTTTTTTTGATGGAGTACACATTACACATATATAAAATTATTTTAACAAATGCCCTGGTATCAGGTAAGGTTGTAGATCCAACACTTAAAAAGTTTTACAAAGGAGAAATCAGAACCCTCCCATCAAGTAAAACTTGTTCCTCTGTAAATATTTCAGTGGTAAATGGCCACAGCAAATTAGAACACCCAGTTTTTGCAGCTGACAACTATTCTAAAATCTACAACTGTTGGGTTAAGCAACCTATCTTCCTGCCTGGCTGTCCAGTTTGACCTTCCCTGTGAATCAGTGTTTCTACTATGATGCCAAAATGACCTTCTGAAACTTACAAGGCTTCCAAGGCTGCAGATATTTTCAGCTGTATCAGCCCTGGCTGTCACAACATTCTGCATGATATTAAGTGGCAAAACTGGAGCCTCCTGTACTAGCCTGACCTTTTAAACTCTACAGTATTGTGCTGCCACTCAAAATTGAGTTTTCCTTTTCTTCGTACTTTGTGATGCTACTCCTCTTGCTTACTTGGAAAGCAGTCATTCTAAGCATAAAATGGCACCTTCCTTACATGAAAACAGAATGCTTTACTTATTCACAGTAAGCCTAACACTGATAGAGGCTTTAAAATAAATATTTACTGCCATCTATAAATGATACCTTTTTAATCACAGAAAAGATTAAATTCCATAAACAAGATTATTTAAATTCTGTGGCGACAAGAATATAATAATACGTCATTATTTCTGCAATGGCCAATTTGAAATTTGAGAAATGTCTAAATTTTATAATTGCACTTTTATAACTGCATCTGTTTATGTTAACCATTATGTATTCAATGCCTAGCACAGTGCCTAAAACATAAAAGAATCCAAATTAATATTTAAGTGCATGTTGCAGAATCTGAATGTTTAATTATACTTCATTTATCACAGAACTATTGAACTAAAATATAGGTGCTAATTTTCTTGCCAAAAAATTAGTATATTAGCATAGAATATTTATCTTAAAAAACATGCCCGAGAATTCCTGGTACATGAAGGGAAAATATTTTTTAAATCCATTTATGCCAGGTCATTTACCAACAGAAAATTATTGTGCAAACAGGATAAAGTCTAACACCAGTAGAGGAAAAAAGCAATAGAAATCAATTCACTAAGACAGAGGGACTAAGATTCTTAATAACCATATCTATCAATTATTTGATCTCAAGCCTTAATAACTATTAGTAATAATAAATTTAGATTTACACATGTATATTAGAGTATCTTTTCTTTTGTCTTTGGCATACTGTATTTTCACAAATCTTACTTATAATCAGTGCAAAGAACCACACAAAGTGTGGCTGCTATTGTTCAGCTGCTAAGTCATGCCTGATTCTTTGCGACCCCATGGACTGCAGCACACCAGGCTTCCCTGTCCTCTACTATCACCTGGAGTTTGCTTAAGTTCATGTCCATTGAGCTGGTGATGCTATATAACTGTCTCATCCTCTGCCACTCTCTTCTTTTCCCTTTAATTAAATATACTTCAAAACAAACTTGGTGACCCTATTGGTGAATGCATCCTTTAGTTCCATGAATTTACTTTGTTTCATTTTCAGCTATAACCTATGGACTACTTACTTCATAGTCCTTTATGGAATATACATGTAAATAGGATATAACATGTATCTGTACACATGACACACTCACAGACATATTCTAATTACTCTGCTAGAGATGGGGGGAAGTGGGAGAAGTTCAACCGAAATTTCCAAGTGAATACTCATTCTCAGTGAAATGTTTATTTTAATGTTGGTAACAGATTTCTATTTTTAAATGATGGGAGAAATAAACTGAACTACCCTAATGCCTTCAATAATGTGGCTGACTAAATTATAAAAGCATTTGCAACACTGTTCTATGGACTCAAGACACTTCTCAAACTGTGCCACTTCAAGCCATACACAGGATCAATTGGCAGAATGCTATGTCATTCAGAAGTGACACCTGAAACTCACAGGTGGTAATGATTTTGAGTCTAAAAGTAGATTTTGCTGATCTTGGCAAGTGCTGGAGCAGAGGGTATTAGGTGTGAGTAGAACTAATACTGAGCAAGCCACCCTGACAGATTAGGCCATTCGATACTGCCCTCCTTTCCAAGCCAGGGAAACGTCAAAGTCCACTCCCTGGTCTCTGCTATTTTATGACCACAATGATTCAAAACCCGCCTTTAACATCCTGCCTCCTTCATTAAGTCTCTGCAGACCTAACCTGGACTGGGCCTCAAGTGTACACTGCTGTGAGTGCTTGTTGACTCAAGTCGTGGCATCTTGATGGAAACAGACAAACCAACAGCAGGACTGGGTTGAGAGCTCAGCACACACAGTACCTTAATACATGGCCCCTGAACAAATTATGTGACCTGAGCCTTGCTGAGCCTCCATTTTCTCACCTGTGAACCAGAGACAGCCAGCCATGCATAAATCTCACAGTGCTATGTAAGAACTTCGTATAGTCACATAAGTAAATGAATAAGTGCCTACGAAATAAGCTATTTTTATAATTATTATAACTGCTGAAGGTCTGGTCTTTTGTAGATCTTGTTGTATTTTCATTATTTTGCAATGGATGGAGCTTTTCCTTTGGGCCATAAACTTCAGAAAAGCAGAACCCATATCTCTAATTTCTCTTGAAAATTTCAGCCAAAAATCTTATCATGAAGCTTTTTCAGCAGGGGTCTTTAAATAAATGTTTATGATTGCAAATGAAGAATGGCAAGCAACAGAATAAAAATCCTGGTTTCTAACCTGCTGCTGCTGCTGCTAAGTCGCATCAGTCGTGTCCAACTCTGTGCGACCCCATAGACGGCAGCCCACCAGGCTCCCCCGTCCCTGGGATTCTCCAGGCAAGAACACTGGAGTGGGTTGCCATTTCCTTCTCCAATGCATGAAAGTGAAAAGTGAAAGTGAAGTCGCTCAGTCGTATCTGACTCTTCATGACCCCATGGACTGCAGCCCACCCACCAGGCTCCTCCATCCATGGGATTTTCCAGGCAAGAGTACTGGAGTGGGGTGCCATTACCTTCTCCGGGTTTCTAACCTAGAACACAGAATAAATCCTGGAAACAAGTAACAAACACTTCACAGCTGAATGGGGCCTTATAGAACCCATGCACAGTTGCACTTTCACCATTTGAGAGTTGGGAAGCTAGCCTCCAAAATACAGCTTTCTTTTCTGCACACAAAGAAAAGCCAAAGGGAAGAAAGTCTCATATATCTAAAACCTTCTGTCACTAAAGTTAAATTCGTTAAGACCTAAAGCATATCTCTATCTTAAGGATTTTTTTTTTTTTTTCCTGTTAACACAAAAGTTTCAGTCTCTGAAACCTGAAGGTCAATACTGAGTGTCTTTATCTCCTAATCAGGAGTTAGTATGAAGACGCTTCAGATGAATTATATGTCCCCACCTTTCTATAAAAATGCCGACATCTGAACTAAATTAATCTCTTCTGTCTGTCTACCTTACATCTGGGTCATGCTTATTTATCAAATACTTAAACAGAAAGAAAAATAGCTTAAGTACTGAATCATGTAATTTTAACAAATTATGATTTGATTTTTTGTCTTCTATGTAATATACAAAGTATGTAAAGAGTTAATGTGTCTACTGGATGATTTTAGGCAAATTCCACACTCTGCCCACAAGCAGCCTATTCTTGGCTCCTCCATGCCCACTTTGTTTTGCCTGTACATTACTTGTGAATATTTCCATCACTACACTGAAACTACTCTGAGAAGAGGATATACCTTACTCACGTCTTTATCCTCTGATAGGTGGATAAAGCATGAGAGATGGCACATGTACAACTACACTCAATAAATCTTTTCTAATATAAGTGCTTTCCTTTGAGGCCAAAAGCAATAGCATACAGTTCTTTCAGGCTCCTTCTCTAAAGAATACATAATTTTATTTGGTGTATGTTCAAAATAGCTCATGAAGAGAGGGATTTTTTAGTAAGGGACTAGCTGCAAGACAAGTCTTCAATTAATTGTTTATCTTTTTTTAATATCATAAGCTCTGCCACATAGGGACAGAGATGATGCAACATGAAAGCATAAAATGCCCATCTTGTTGTTCAGTCACTAAGTCATGTCCGACTCTTTGGGACCCCACGGACTGCAGCACACCAGGCTTCCCTGTCCTTTACTATCTCCTGAAGTTTGCTCAAACTTATGTCCATTGAGTCAGTGATGCCATCCAACCACCTCATCCTGCCATCCCCTTCTCCTCCTGCTCTCAATCCTTCCCAGCATCAGGGTCTTTTCCAATGAGTCGGCTCTTCCCATCAGGTGGCCAAAGTATTAGAGTTTCAGCTTGATAAACAAATTTAGCATGTACTCTGGAGCTAGGCCTATCACTTCTTGGTGAAAATTTTATGGCATCATGTTACTGGTGTGAAAGTACATTATCTTTGCAAAGCTTCCTCTGGGAGGATCCCAGATGGCCCAAATGCAATGTTATAATGGGTCACACTACTGCATGCCTTTACCATATCTGCCAAAAGCAGGAGGCCTGATGTGTTTTGCTTTGCTTTGGTTTTTACAAACCTAAAAAGTAATGATCACAAACAATTGGGCAAATTCTATGCCATGTGTATTAATAATCCAATGTCAAAGCAAAAGAACGAAATGTATTAGCCAGCCTTTTAAATTAAATTTATATCTTCCTGAGTCATGTCAATTTCATGGGTGAAGTTTCAAATTACTGTATCATAACTATACCACATTCATTCTCAGCAGAATCATAAAGGGGAGCAGAATGCTATCTCAGAAGTGAAGAAGTACCTGGCTTCAACCACTCATCAGGCTGTGTGAATTTTGGCCTGTAAGTTAACCTCTCTGAGCCTTAGTTTCCTCAACGCTATCAAGAGGATGGTGGTTCCTACCACATAAGTCCGTTCCCTAACTGTGCAGCACTGTGAGCAGGCTCTTTTTTGAAAAGACCATCTCATATACAGAAGATGCTCGAATCTGGAAGCTAGCCTCATTCTCTTCATACCTTTTCCCTCCATTTTCTGAAAAGATTGCTTAATCTTCACCCTGTCAGGTATCCTCCTCCACAGAGGGGATAGCGATCCTACACCCTAACCACTCAGTTCCTCAAAGACTTCCCTCTTTTCATTTCCTCCTTTGGTATTCAATCGTATGGTGTCAATACTGACTGTACTGTTAACTTCTCATGTCTTTCTCCCCAGCTCAATTATATGTCAACCAAGAATAAAACCTATGTAATTCTCCTTTGGGACCTTCTCTCCTGACCTACTATAATTCTTTACTTCTAATAGGTGCTCAGCAAATGTTTGTTAATTGATTACTTAGTAGAACATAAAGAATGATTTCCCTATATCACCTTATTATTAACATAGAAAAATAGCCTTTTAAGTGAAAAAGACCTCAGCACAGAGTAAACTTTAATCCATTACTGAGAAACAGACACAACAGTCTCTATATTAACTGCTTCCAAAACAATATTTACTTTTAAAATCCAGTCCTCAAACCATTAATATATTTCTCTGGGAGAGTCATTTCCCATGTGCAATTTTCAGTAAATATGGTCCTTCTGAAAGAATTATGCAGAATTCAATTTTTTTTCAATAATCTCCACTATTGTTCTGGCTATTTCTAATTAATTTTCAGAAAGGTCCTATTTGGAAATACCTCAGAGAGGTTCCACAGCTGGGTTACAGATCTGCTTGTATTCCCAGTTGTTCACTTTTGCTGTGCTCATCCAATCTTTCAAAGTCTTCTGGATAGGGTATGTAATACCAATTATTTAAGACCAACTGCCTTATTTGAAAGCCACTAAGTTGACAATGCAGCTTTTCCTGAACTTTTTGAGCAATGAAATTCAAATAACAGCTCAAAATAATTTGGAGTAAATTTACTAGTTAAGATTGGCCCATGAGTTGGGAAGGCAAAGAAGAATTTCTAATCTTAGTACTATTTAATCTTATTTACTTTGAAATGAACATTTTCTATGCATTATCTAATAATTCAACAAAAATAGATTTTTACCGGACCTTTATAGCACACAGCCAAAACCAGATGGGGCAAAAAAAAGTCTAATAATAGAAAAAGACACGTTCTAAGTGTGGTTTTCACATAATACTAAAAGGCATATAAACAAAAGGCAAAATGGAAACACCGTTAACATTATTTTCTCTACCTCTACATGTTGTATTTAAAGACATACACAGTGCAATTTAAAAATTATTTTCCGTGGACATAGACTATCTAAATAAATTAAGTGATAAGTATCTATAAATGGAATCTTTTTCTTGGAAACTCTTGATTTCATGAGAATTTCTCTATGTATATTAAATACAGTCATTGCTCTGACATGCTCAACTTAAACTCTTAAGCCACTTACTTGTAAAAAGCACGTAAATGCCTTATATAAAAAGGCCTACGAGTACTCCTGTAAAGCTTTCTATTTTATTTGAAATATAACTATCCTCCCAACTCCAGGTAACTGCTAACTCAATGCAACTGCTTATTTATTTCCGTATGTAAATCATTCTGTTTATAAGGGTGTCTGATTATTAAGGATCTTTATTTCCAGGAAACAGAGTATCATTGATACCTTCCCTAAAATAGCAAGGTCTGAGAAGTATAAATGTCAGCCACATTGAGCACATTGCAAACTTGTTTTATCATGTATCTATCTGCCACCTGGTTTATCACTGGGGATCATTTACACCAGTGTTCTGCATGAACTTAAAGGGACCAGAACTGCCTAGCTGTCAATAAGACATTTCCCAGCAAACAACAACATACCCCTAAGATGAAATGACGGTTACTTTAGAATGACCAATTTGGGATAAAGAATTTAAATACCATTCTTTAATTGATTGGATCCTGTGTTTAAAGGAGCTTGACACAGAAATGAACTGTTTTTAAGAATGTAACAGGTATCTTCCACCTAACCAAGTTACAGTCCCAGATAAAACATAATTTTAAGTGTTTTTCTCTAATGTTTTAAAATATAGTGCTTTATATGAAAAGAGCTCACAAGGAACAATATGATGAACAAGGATAACATTAACAAAGTTTTAAATAAGGGATTTTGGATGAAAAGTTTTAAAAATTCTTACTATACTCTTTAAATCATTTTTAATATCTCCCATCACCTTTAATATCCACATCTAATCAGTTGATACATCCTGTGGACCTGAAGCCTGTGACTTTTTCCCCAGAACACGTGTCCCTTCATTACCTTGTTATTGTCCTTTTCCAGTCCTTCATCTCTAGCCAACAATTTCCATTTCATCCTGTGTATATCCTACTCTCCCTCGAAAAAACATCACTAAAACACAACACCCGTACGTTACTTGCTAAAGCAAATGTCTCCTAATGTTCCCACTGTGCCCTGAACTTCCTACCTGGTCCTTAGTATTCTCCAGAGTGGAGCCCCAAACTCCCTTTCTCCACTGATTCCCTATTTCTTCTATCCTATCACCTGCCCCTCCCCAGGCTCCTTATCTCTCTCCTCTTAACTTCCTATCCATTCTTCCGGAGTCTCCTCAAATGCTGTAGCAAGAGTTGCTCTTGTGGATTATTCCAAATGTCTACAGTCTCAATCTCCTATCAGTACCCGAGTATCTTTTTAAATTTTGTTTTTATTCTTTCACAACTCTAGAACTGGACTACCTTGGTTCAACTCCCTGTTGTGCCACTTCCTAGTTAAGAAACCATGGGCAACTAACTTTGTGCCTCAGTTTTCTCTGTGAAACTGAGATAGTACCCATCTCATAGGGTTGTTCTGAGGAGTATGTAAATTAATTCATAAACCTAACCCTGGCACAAAGTAAGTAGTCCAAGATGTTAGTGATGGTTGTTAAAGCTATTATCCTCATCACCATTCTTTGTAATGATGGCAAGCAAGACCAAAAAAAAAAAAAAGGTTAAAAATATGGAATTGGAGTTAAAAAAAAAAGTCTCACAATTCTGAAAATGGCAAAGCGTTTAGCAGTCACGCTAGTCACTATTAAAAGTCAAAAGGGGAATTTTACATCTGTCACAAAGATTAAATGAGATATTTTGTAAAGAAATGTATAGCAAATGGCACTTATATTATTAACTATTATTTACATGCTCATAATTTTACAGAGGTAGAAATTAAACAACAGAAAGAGTGAATGTTTTTTCCCAGTCCACATACCTAGTCACATCTGGTTTGGTAAAATAAAATCCATACACTGTGAGATTTTTGTGCCCCATCTCCCAAGTCTATTACTCCTTTTAAGATATAGACAAAGTATAATAAATATATAAAAATATAATAACTTGTAAATGATAATAATAACATCAATATCACCTCTTGTATTTATAAAGTACGTCATTTTTCAAAACAAGTACCCCCAAATGGGCTCTGGTTCTACCTGAACTGCAACAAACACTGGACTTTCAAAACAAATGTAGACACAGTGCTCACAGAAACTGATATATCATTTCATAGGATGGCTTTTTTAAACTAAAATGTAGTAAACAGAAATATCAATGAGAGAGTCTGTGTTAGAACACTGAGTTGCAAAGTCACTTAATGGTTCAGAGCTTTTTCCACCAACTTTCCCCTCCAGCAGGCCATCTGCCTTCCTATTATATCTGTGGTCACCTTGATTATCACCATCCCATCCCAGACTATCTTTCTACTAGGATAAGGGGAGCCATCCGCATAGAGTGCTAAAAGGTCATTGTAAAGGTAATTCTCTTCTTGTAATCAGATAAGACAGAAACAAATAAAATGTTAACCTATCATTATTACTATGATCAACAACGCTGATAAACAGATTGCTGAATATTTGACTTGATTAAATTTAAAATTTTCTGGATACAATAAGCTGTGAACAGTTTTTAAGTTTTAAGTTCAAGAAGTATCTTTAATGATGTTCTAAATATGAATATGGACTTCTTAATGCCTCATTTGGCAGTCTTGTTATTTATCCTGCTTTTGACGTGTTTTGACTATTAAACTGTAAAGTCTTTCACCGTTTCGATTTCCTCACACTCCCACTGCATATACTATTGTTACCACACTTTTTCCAATTTTCTAGAAGAGTCTATTCAGTTATAATCACTGTAGACAAATGTTAGTAAGGAGGAATTTTGAGTACAATAAGTAAACACAATGTTACCACGTCTTCCACAACCACATACTTAAAATATTTATGAACTACTTTTAAAACCCACAAAATTGTATTCACAATTGTGACACTTCTACCAGTGCCTGAAATCATCATCTATATCTTGTTTTTATTTCTTCACTTTCCTATTCAATGTCACATTAAATTGGATACTCTGGCTGTCTCTGATTAAAATCTCCCTGCTAATATATATTTCTCTCATTGCTTCATTCAGTATAAAACATTCTCTTTCCCTAAATGAAATCACTTCTTTTCTTGGTACATTTTAGTAATATTTTCACTGCTTAACTTTAATATATAGATTTTTTTTTTAAGCAAATGACCTTGTAACTATCAGTTTACTTTAAACCTAGCTTTTCCCTTGAACAAATTTTCTATGCACTGTTTACCCTGGTTACCCACTTTGGTTTTCTGATACATTTGTAATTATTTGGTAGCTTCAAAAACTGGTATTTTATGGTATTTAACAGAAGTGTTAATGCCAAAGCTATCAATATTTTACTATAGGACATCTGAAAAATATATATTTCTACCAGCAAAATGAACTAAATAAATGAACTAGAATATGTATGAAAATCATGCCTAGATATTAAATATAAACACATTGATAATATGGAAACATCACTGAATAGATATAGTTAATGCTGCTTTGACAGAATAATATATCTATAATATCAAAAAATGAAGAATGTTTTTTGTTTTCCACTATTTATGCATTAGAACCGTTATACTTATTACATGTATTGGTCAGAGCTTTCTTTATCTCAACTTACCTTTCCTTATCTCAACTTCCATACAATGTTACCTAGGCACCGTTTATGAAATACCTGTTCGCACTTTACAGTTATTTTCAAAACTCTTAACTTCCCCTACAAGACTGCCACCTCTTTGAGGACAAGGTGTATCTTGATTAAGTTTGGTAGAGCTCACTGAACCTAGCTTGCTATTTTTGCCACAATATATATTTTCCTATGAATCAATTTTACAAAATAAAATATCTCAAATTAGCATGTAATGTTTATTTCACATGATTAAGTGTGTTCCCACAATCCGAGAACTTTGTTAGCTCTTTAAAACAAGTTCACTCGTAATTATATGAACTATGAATTAAATAATAGTTCAACTATTTTAAAAGTGGAAAATATAGTAAAGGTCCAGTGTCAAGACAGATTTTTTTAAGAATCCTTTGGAGAAGAAATATCATTTTGTGACCTCAGCTAGAGAGGGACTGGAATGGAGTTGATATACATGGACACAGCCTTTGGATTACATAGTATTTACTATAATCCTTTTTAATAACATTATGTTACTTAATAGCTAGATGATTTGAATAAACTGGCATTGCCTTGGGAACAGTTTTATATTCATATATATATACTCACACACAAATTGTACCCACACTTGATGGGACTGTTTACCTTATTAGCTATTATTCACTTCTTTGGGTATTTAAAGATGCAACTCTCAATTTCTTAAAACAATTGTCCAAAGAGATGACAGTTTTTCTTTTAGAGCATATACATTATTTGAAGCATGACACTTATTTCAGAAACATCCTCACTTTAAAAAAAAATAATTGATCACAGTGGGAATGTAATTTTCCACTCTATCCAATATGGCTACATTTCATCTTGAGGTTAATATATCCTGAATTCTTTAACAAAGGATCATCACAGAAACTGAGGATAAGAGCTCAAAAACAGTGGAAAAAGTACCAAAAGATAATGCTCATACTGTAAATATATATCCTTCAAAGGTTTTTCATTTTTATATATGTCATAGGCAGAGGTAATAAGATGCCTTTCAGAAAACATGAGTAGTTATCTGAAACAAATGTAATGCAATCATTAAAAGACTAATGATAATATGCAGAAAGCTATTATCTCATTACTTGTTCAGGGTTTTTTCAAGGATGTAGCTGTAATGTTTATATAAATGCATATTTTTTATAATATAAAAGCATGACATAAATCCCAAATTTCCTACCTCAACTCTAAAAATATAAAATATGTCTAGAGACTTTTAGTGCCCTATGTCAATAGCTCTTCTTAAATCCTTTGCTTTGCAATCAATAATTCTCCAAGCATTAGTGAATCTGCTCCATGACTCATCAGAAACGATCTACAAAGTTAATGGGGATCATTGTTCCCCAAAGGCTCCACATGCATTGACACTAATGGCAGTTATGCTTCTTGTGGTGGGAGACAGATTCAAGATTCGCACCAAGCCGGGAGGTAAGTCTTCTGAGATTCTCCATAAAATCTGCCCCCTCTTCCCCAGCAAAGAAGAATCCATAGGCTCCAACATGTCTCATATATTTAGTATCCTTCAAGTAAATAAAAGTATGCTTATGTTATATGGATTTTTTTTTTCAGTTTAACACTCACTGTGTATGACAAAATGTACTTCAGTTATGAAAATATCTGAGAGGAATGTTTCCAGGACCTATGCCATTGTGCTTTGTTTACCAGTCAGATGCTTTCTCAAGAATGTGTTCAAATTATAAAGACAATGTCTCCGTGTATAGGAATTCTTCAAAGCCCAAAACATTACCAAAGAATTGTATTCTTACCTTTCCTAGTATTCAAAACAATGCCCACTTCCCTACAGGTGAAAGTCTTTCCTTCTTGTGAATGTATTAATCTTTGATTAACATACAGTCAGGAGTTGTTTGGATTAATTAGGTGTTTTTATTTTCCAAGGAAGGAAAGTCATAGCAAAGGAAAATATATATTAAACATTTGAAGATAATTGCTATTTACTGAAAATTCTATTTTAAAATAAATTTCAGTGACTCGTTTGTGTTTGGTAACTTTGGGACAATGATAACTATAGAGTCTCTAAAATGTTCCTAACTAGCAATCATACTCTATTCTGGCCTTTGAGAGGTGTTAAGACTCATCCCCTAATTATAAGCCTTTTCTCTGCTATTACTACCTCACCATTAAATCTCTAAACTAAACAGTAGTTTTGAGGAAATAAAAATAGATGTTAGGTGGTGTGTTTTCTCAAATTTTAGTTACAATGGGTAAGAAAGATGAAGTATTCCTATGTATAATAAACTTCTTTAGCCTGTGAAAATGAAAACCCCTTTTACTGTGTTTTATCCAGTAAATTCTATTAGGCTTTCTCCCAGAATACCGCTTTCTTGCTTTACTCTAGAATAGCTCTGTCCAATAGAAATACAATGCATGCCACATCTGTTATTGTAAGTTTCTAGTAGCCATATTTTCTTTTTTTTTTTTTTTTTTTTTTTTGGACCACGCTGCAAAGCACATGGGATCCTAATTTCCAGACCAGGGATCAAACCCCCAGTGCCCTGCAGTGGAGTACAGGGTCCTAACCCCTGGACCACCGGGGAGGTCCCAAGTGGCCATATTTTTAAAAAAAGAAAATGAAAAGAAACGGATAAAATTAATCTAACAACATATTCTACTGAAACTAATAGATTCAAAATGTTATCACTGTAATATATTATCACTATAAAAATATTACCAGGTATTTTACATCCTTTCCTTTGTACAAAGTGTTCAACATCCAGTTAGAACAAACTTCAATCCAGATAACCACATTTCAAAGGCTCAATAGTCACACGTGGCCAGTGGCTACTATATGGACAGCACATTCCAGATTTCAAAACCATGAAGCTTTGTGGCCTAAAAGTTCATGTTTTAAACTTTTCCTATGTAATATCCTCTATTATTGCTATTGCTGTTGGGATTTTCTATTGAGCCAAATATTTAAATGACTATATTTCATTTCCTTCATCTGCTTCCCTGACCTTTGTATCTACTGGCCACTCTGACGCCTCAGAGTACAAGAAACTCCAATCACCTATTCTTTTCAGCTTCTTCTAAGCAAGATCTGAGACAGTCTCTCACCTCCGCATCTTCCCATCACCAAGCAGAAAGCCAGAAGGTGCAGGAAGGCTATTCTGTTTCCATAAATAGATACATCAAATACAGGCCTAATGTATGGCAACAATGATAAACACAAGGGCAATTTTTTTTGTTTACAAAAAAGATCGGAAATTTTCTATAACAAAATAACACACTCATCTTCAGTCAGAAATACAATTTTACTCCCTTCCCACCCCCGTCCCAGGAGAAACTTTGGGATACTCTGTTCTTGTTCTGGAACAGAATCCAGTGTTTCATGTCATAGGAATTCTGTGCCCAGAGGAAGAACAGAATGTTGGAATCAAAATTTAATGAATTCAACTTGGAGCCTAAGTTTGCCCCAAATGTGGAAATGTAAACACAAGCAATAATATCTCAAAGCATAAAACACTTTGGAGTCTGTTGGCATGGCTGCATAAGAGTATCACACTAGATGTGTATCTGCACACAAATTTTATCTTAGTTCCATGAGAAAAAAAAAAATTAAACCAGGCATATGTGAGGTTTTCTGAGTCTCTTCGTCATAATAAAACCTGATTATTCTGTCTTAAGTGACACTGTAATTATAGAGGTTGGATGAGCAGGTTTTCTAGTGCTGACCCAACTTGTTCCTTAAAACACAAACGGCCACTTTTGTGAGGAAACCCCCCATTAAATAAAACTAAAAGCTACCTCTATCTTTTGAAAGAAGGCCTAACAACACGCTAAGTAATTAAAAAAAAAAATTCACCCCAGTGCAACACTGATGAAGATCAGAATGCCGGAGTCTTCCTAAAAAAACAGTTTTGAGCTGCAGTTGTCACCAACTTTAAGAAAGCGAAAATACAAGTGACAACATTGTGCTTTCACTGCCTACAAAATAACTTTATTCAGTGTCTCTGGCTAGAGCACCGCATCAGAGCCATTCTAAGTATTGAGCTAAGTATTCCTAGGGTGAGTTTTACAGTCCTTGAACTTTCATTTTAACTTGTCTCAGTGATAATATTTTTATCTCAACAGCAAGACAGGGAGAAACACCAACGCTCTCAGCAACCCAAAGAGATAACAGGGAGTGGATCACTTAGCCTGGTATAGAATAGTTATGTACTAAATACCCTCCGTGTATAAACAGACACTGTGTTCAAACCCAGGAGGGAGGAACACCGCGTCCACGGGTGTAGAATTTCAAAGCACATTGCGGAGGGCCTGCAAATTCAAAGGCATTAATTATGACTTCTCTCTCAGTGGATTAATTTGCTTAAGAAATTCCTCCGAGTATAGCAGAGTTTACCATCCATTTGCTCTGGACTTGTCCCTGGGCTGGTAGATACACAAAAGGCAGCGGCAATAACCTTGCTGGCAGCTTCTTACTCAATCTTAATCCTAGGGAAGCACACTCCTCGGAAATACACCACAGAATCCTAGCAGCCGCATATTCCCCCCGGCCCGGGAGAGACTAAAGAACACAATTACTCTTCTAGCTCCACCACGCTAGTTGTAAAGTACTGTGAGACGGGCAAGCATAAACTCCACCATATACCTGCTTGCCATACAGGCTCCGGAATCGAAGTATTCTCACATGACACATTACTACCAATAACAGATTCCGGCTCCGTTTAAAAAAGAGAGAGAGAAGGGGAGGGAGGGGACGCGCTACATATTTATCCTGCTTTTGTCTAAAAAAAGAAAAAAACAAAACAAAAACCCCAGAATCCAAGTCCTAACTACTTTTCATTCTTTTCAACCTTTCATGAAAGCAATTGAATCAACCAACTGCGGCTCCACCCAGAGAGCGTCTATACTTACTTTTCTTACAGTTTTTGAGTGACGCACTACAAAACGATGGAAAAAAAAAAAAAAAAACAGGAGCCCTCTCATGCAGGGCGTCTTCCGCCCTGAAAACTTGGCAAAAGGCAAACTGGACTGAAATACAGCACTCTCCATATAAGGAAGGCCAGCTAAACATGTCATGCGTAATTTATGGGTAGCAGGCAGAGAATTAACCTTTGCGTGCACATATTTGGCCCAGATGAAAACCGGGCTGGATGGCAGCCTCGGGAACAGGGATGCGGGACCTCTAGGGAGAAACCGTGGCTCGCGTCTGATGGACTCGCATCTCCCCCCTCCCCCGACAAAGGCCGTTAAGTTGTAAGTACACTTCCACGCACCTGTTTCTTTTACCGCCCTCCCCGCCCTTTTCTTTCTTTCTCTTTGTTTTAGGCTGCCAAGTGGGAAGCTGGCAGGGCTGACAGTGTCCGCAGAGCCCGGGGAAGGGCTACTCGGAGCTGGGCTGCAGCTGCAACCTCCCGCTGTCCCTCTAGCTCGAGATGGTGTGTGATCGGAAACCATCCAGCGCGGTGAGCCGGCCCCAGCCTCCTTTCACTTCCTCCTTCAGCCATGTACAGTCCCGAAAGAGTACGAACAATGCAGAGCAGCAGAGCAGCACGAGCAAACTGGGAAAATGGAAACTTACCTCTCACATTTTTTTCCCCCTCAGAGGCAGCCAGACTGCCGAGCGAGTGCCCAAGGCATTGTGGGAGTCATGATTCCAAGAGGCCCGCGATTTAAAATTGAACTTGTCAGTTCCCGGTCACGGGAGCATTGTGAGCGCCACAACTCATTCAGCTGCAGTGAAAAGACTGTTGCATGTCGCTGTGCAGCCTCTTATCGCCGAGGTCTGGTTTCCGCTGCTGCTGCGCGGCCCCTCCCCCGCCGGCCCAGCCCCACCAGGAAGCCCTGGGCGGACTCCGCGAGCCCCGGAACGCACGCGGCGACAGAAAAAAAAAAAATGCTCTTCAACTTTCCGCCGCCCGGCGGCTCAGCCCCCCGCCACCTCGCCACCCCTCAATCTAACAAGAGTCCGCCGGGGGTGGCGGTTGCCACTCGCCCATCGGCGCAGAAAGCAAAAGGAAACCCGAGCCGGCGCTGGCGCGGTGCATCCCCGCCGCCTCCCGGTGGTATCTTCCATCTTATACGTTCAACACTGTAACCTCCGAGCTATAGTGCCCACGGGACGCACCCCTGCTACTTTCTGATCCTTGAGACTGGCTGGGCAGACAGATAGGTTCGTATTTGAAAGCGGCGGGTGGATGGGGCTTGGTAAGGCCGTCGGCAAGGTTAGACTGAAGGTGAGTCTCCAAAACTGGATAAAACAGTAGGAGCTGGTGGGGCTGGCCGCCTTAAAATGCACCACGCAGATTTCGAACCTGGATGGCCCATAGACGGGAAAAACATCCGCAAGACTGCCAGTGTGTATCTTTCTCCAGGAACAGGGTGTCCACGGTTTGGGAATTCTACGGTAAAACTGTCACACAAGCACGAATACTCACATACTAGCTTCCCATCTACTTTGTAAATAATATTTGGACTGTAAAACCCCCTTTCACCCCAACTCTGCATTATATGATATATAGAAAGCAGAGACTCCTCCTTCCTTATACAATATTCATTTTCTGAAATACTAGAATCGTCCGAGGCAAATAAGTCATATTATTGCTGGAACAAAAGAAAACACAGCCCCAAATCATAATTCACTGGGTGTTAATGAGATTTAACTTGCCTTCACTTTGAACGGAAAGAATCCTGGACTATTGTGATGTGATCAAGTTTTAAAGATTTGGAGGGCAGAATTTACTTAGGATTTAGGGAATAATTATTCAACGGTGATTATAATTTTTAAACTTTTTTCTATGTTTTGAATATAGTTTAGGAGCAAACTCTACCTATCGTGTGATGTTTCTACAAGTTTGTTAGGTTGTTTTAAAGATGGTGGGGACGGCTGAAGGAGGAGAAGGAAAAGCATCGTGAAAGGTGCCGAAGTACAAAACTACTTCTAGAGGTATTAATAATGACTTGAGTTCTCTACCCTTGGCTACATCCACAAAACACTGAGTTAATATTGTGTACTGCTCCCTTCCAGAACAAATAATTTAATTAATTAGATGGTGCTGCTTCTCAGTATTAATCATGAAAAAGTACCCAAGTGCACACCCATTGGAAGCAAATTTAAAAGGAAACCGACACTTTCTCAAAGGACAGGGATGGGCATTCTCTATCTGCCAATTAGGAGCTACCCCAAGCAATGAGGACTTCCTTTCTTCTAATTCAGCATTCATTTCAACAACTACATCAATAGCCTGCTATGCCAGAGATTCAAGAATGGATAACAACATAGAGTCCCTCCCCTCAAGAATACCTCTACTAGGGAAGAGACTGGGGAAAAGACAAATTAATTAATTCTGGCTGAAGGATAAATGCTAAAATGATGGGAGGCAAGACCAAGGTGCTTTCAAGTAGAGTCAAGAAGGCTTCCTGGAGGGGTTGTTTTAACAGGTGCCTTAAAGGGGGGTATAGAAATTATCAAGATGAATGGAGAGGTGAATCCAGGTTCTGTGGGAAAAGAGCCTGGCAAATACAATGGAACTGCTAGTCTTGGGGTTAGAAGTGAGCTGGATACTTGTAGGAGAGTGGCAGCAAAGTGAACTAAAAGTAGGTCTGTATTCACCCAAGGAGTCTCAGCTTTACTCTGAAAACTGTAATAATCTAGATGAGTTTAATCAGCAAAGAGATAGGTTGAATTTGGACTTGTATTTCAGAGGGATCCTGTGGCAGCAGCTTGGAGAGTGAATGGGAGTGTGGGGTGGAGGCTGATGGAAGAAGGGTGAATGGGTGTGGACAGACTGGAAAAATGACTCATGCAGGGAATGAGGAAGGGAGGAGCCTTGGGAGACTCCCAAGTCCCTGGCTTAACCTACTGGATTGTTTGCTACTTGCTTTTTAATTTTGCCTCCATTCTCCATGACAACAGAGACTGACTTCAGAGCTGGGCCACCTGTGCATGTGCTAGCAGGTTGGAGGCCTTGTCGGCTTCCACACGCCTCTCCTCAGAATGACCAGTGAACCGCCAAGGGCTAATCCCAGTTGTAGGAACTTCTTTTCAATTGTTCTCAGACCCTTGCAGACTTCCAAGTCAGAGCTTTGGTGTTCTTTTTTCATGTGGGCTAGAAAATTTGCTGTTTGGAGCAACATGATGAAAAACAAGACTTTGAACCTGTGTATGGTGCCAGAGGGGAAGCTATTTTTCCACTTCAACACTGGAGGAGGGGGAAGTTCTGGGAACAAAAGAGAAATTGAAACTGAGACAAATTTTCTGCTCCACTGCACAGAATACAAAGAAATACAAGAAAGACCCTTAAGTGTTAGGAACAGTAGAATAAACATCCTAGTAAATGACAAAGAAGAGGGAAAAAATGTTATTCACACTAGTAAAGGAAAAAGGGGTGGCTAAGAAAACTCATACAAAGCAGTTTTCAACCCAGGACTCCAAAGTGAGTCCAAATAAATTGTGATATAAAACTTCATTATCACTGGTCTAGCTTAATTTATTGTCATTGATAATACCATAACATGAATAATGACATTTAACATTTCAAAGCAGTGTAGCAAACACCAGATCCTATGTTAAAAATATTAAATCATATGGCCAGCTTTCACTACCAGTAGCATGCTAACCACATTTCAAATTGTGAAAATTATTAAAAAATCATTATCGTAATAAAAAGTAAATAGTTCCCCATTTAGAATACCAATCATATTCCCTCAGTGCTAGGATAGCATTATGGTTTCTCTTACATCTATGAAGTGTAGTTATAGTCCATAGGCTCAAGAGTGAGTGCATCTATAAGTATAAAAAGAATGTCATTTGTGGGTGGAGAGGGAAATTATAGAGAACAATTTTAGATGAAATAAAACTACATGTTAAGATAAAGGAAAGAATATTCACTGCAGGTTTCTGAAATATTTTAGACCATTCAAGTTTTAATTATACCAATGAATCCCCGTAGAAATACAGTTAAGGAATATGGTTTTTAGAGATAACATTAACTACCTGGTTTACCAATAAAATAGATAAAGGAAACAGTAGCACTGATCTTTTTCATTCAAGTGGGAATCTTTACAGCACTGTGTAAATGTGTGTGTACAAATTGTATGTTTCTTGTCATACACACCACATTTATATAAAGTAAGCTCTCATAGCCGTCTAAATATTATTTCCTTTTTCTGCATCGTCCCCCTCAACTCATCATCTAAATGAAAATACCCTTAGAAGTTACACTCTTTAAACTCGAATTATGAAAAGGTCTTGAATCACAGATCTAGGAATGCTGTTTGTATTATTCTGAAGTAAAAATAATCCATTGGAAGATAGTGTCAAAACTAAGATTCAAATTCGGGCACCGTGATTTTTAACCCATGTTTAAATATAGATGGTTAAGAGAAGCTGCTGGAAGGCAATGAAGAATTGGAAACACTCCCATATGGTGAATCCATTTTAAGTATATGCATTAAATGTATCTCCATTCAGTTTTACAGCAGGGAAGAGGGTTGAAGCATTTTTCTGTAGCCTGGATTCTAACCTGTTTAGGTATCTGAATAAATATATTAATATTTGATAGAGTTATATGAATTTAGTTACCTAAATTTAGTTTAGGATTTTTATATATTGCACATATAAGTAAGTTTTAAAAATCATACCTAGTATTTAAATATTAAAAATATATATTCTATTATATATTATGTGTATATATAGTATGTTATGTAATAGGACATATTACATATATATACCACTTAATATACAAATCACATAAATGTAAAAACATTATATAAATTCAATGTACTTGTCTTACAATGTACGTAAATATTAAAACTGAGTTAAAATATTAATTTTATTATGCATTTTTTTTGGCATCCCTGGGTAGGCATGAACCAAATGTGCATTTTTCAGTTAGACTATTTTACCTAAAACTTGAATCTAAATCTTCATTATAATTATTTTGGCATAGGGAAAAAAGAATTAGAAAGCAAATACATTTCAGAATTAAAGGTTTAGAACCACAGAATTATAGTAGAGAATGGAACATTGGAGACTTATCTAGTCCTTCTCCCTAATTAAACCAGAGAGCATTGTATAAGTAAGTTGGAACAATGTCAGAGAAGAACTAGCATCAATGTCTTCTGACTCAGGCCATTTATTTTCATCATTTTTTCTTAAAGACACTGAGGTAACGTATACTTGCCTCATATATGAGGCTCTGAGCTCAACTGAGCTCTCATACAGGAATAACTGCTCCCAAGTTTAATGTGAAGAGGGGCCACATTAGATTTTGAGGAGTATACTTCTTTCCGTCCCTATTTCTTCCTTGTTTCTCTTTTCTTTTTTTCCTTTCCATTTTTCCATTCTTCCTCCCTTCTTTCCGTAACAGAAAACATTTTCACACAATGCCACCGTTCAAATGTTCATGGAGCATCCTCTGTGTTAAGTCCTGTTCCAGGTATTGCGGTTTACAGAAATGAACAACACAGCCCAATCACTTCCTTCAAGGAGTTTACAGTCTGCTAGAAGGAGATAGGCAGCAAACAAAAAATAAAGGAACAAATAAACCTTTGAGGCAATTTCAGATGTAGGTAAGTACACGAAGTGAAAGATAGCAGGCTGAGGGGATAAGGAGGGGAGGCTGTGTGTTAAACAGGACAAGTGGTCAAGGGTTGAGACGGTGAGAAGTAGGCATAGTTCTCAAGACAGTGAAAACTATCTGGGAAAAAAATCATTCAAAGCAGTGGCAACTGCAGGCCTAGCACCTTGAATCTTCAGCGTATATTAGGGCTGGAAATCCAATGACCCATAAAAACTAATGGGTGGGAGTTCCCTGGTGGTCCAGTGGCTAAGACTTCACCTTCCAACGCAGGGGATGTGGGTTCAGTCCCTGGTCAGGGAACTAAGCTCCCATATGCCTTATGGCCAAAAAGCCAAAGCATAAAACAGAAGTAATATTGTAACAAATTCAATAAAGACTTTTAAAATGGTCCACATTAAAAAAAAAAAAAAAATCTTAAAAAAAAACTAATGGGATGCCTAACTTCAAAGAGCTTAGAGTCCAGTGAGAGAACTGATGAATCTTAATACGATTAGTCACACTCATGATACATAGCCACAATACTGATCATTTTGGCCAGCAGGAACCATTGACATGTTTGATTATGTTAGAGGTGGGAGTGTGGGTATAACTGGTACAGGATTGGAATTTGCTTTTCATGAAGATGACTAGATTACACTTGACTGCTATGTGCAGAAGGCTGATAGTCTAATCTCAAAACAGAATGCAGGAAATATACCACTGCTGAGAATGAAAGCAAGTCAAAAGAGTGGGCGGTGGCCAGAACGGCAATGACAGCAAATGGCTGAAGACCTGAGAGAAAGTGATTTGAGGGTCCATAGCAGTGAGATGCAGTAAACATTAGAATCTTCCACTGCACAGCTGAATAGAAACCATAAGATGGCCACCTCCAGGCCTTGAGGGAAGTGAAATGTGTGTGTGTGTGTGTGTGTGAGAGAGAGAGAGGGGGTGGATTTACTCCCGTAAACACAGGATAGAAAACTCCAAATTACTGAAGATAGAACATTATAAAATCAGCAGTGATTCTAGTTCCCAGATACTGTTACTGATACTATTACAGTTTATTTATTTCCAAGTTTTCCTCAACACATGTTTTAAAACAGTTGACATTGTGTTACAAATGCAATTTTGTGCTCTCCTTTTTTCCCACTTCACCTCATAATATAACTTTATAAAACAAATAATATCTCCCATGTCATTCATATTCATTATAATCCTCAGTAATCATATGAGGTAACAAAGATGAGAACTGACCCTTGACCAAAACCTCATAGTTACCAGGGGGTCAAGCCTCCTGCCCCATAGTACAGCATTTCTGAGCCTACATCCCAGATCCTGAAGTCATGTGTCTAAGGCATATTGTACTTCTATACACTCTGTTTGGGATATATACATGTCTCCTAATACAGACTGTCGTTAGGGAAAAGAAAATATATAATAATAATCTTTTAATAAATAAAAAAGTTATAAAAATAAGTATGAAACTGGTAGCCAGAATGTCAAAATGGACACATTACCTATATTATGTTATAGTATTTAATATATACTTATTATATAAGCATATACTTATATATAATTAGTGTAGTATTATGAAATACTTTCTACCATCTCATAAAATGATGTACTGTGGGTAAGCGTAGAATTCTCTTGTAATCATTTTAAAATAGTATCTACTAGATCTAACAGTGCAAATGTTATACTGTACTTATCTCATGGACTGTAATCTAAATATTTCTACATTTTAATTCTGTTCTATGTAGAATAAAAGCATCTGGAGAAAATGTGGCCATTGCATTATTTGTTCCTAAATGCAAAAAAAAAAAAAAAAAATTTAAACATCAATAGCAAGACTGATTTTTCTTTTCCTAAATGCCCACTATATCTATCTACTCATTTATTTTTGAAGTTCCTTTCTTTTGGTTATTATGATATTCCACATCCTTCTCTCTTCTCACTCCTTTAAATGGGTTTTCTCTTTCTGGATCTTTTCTGCATCTGTTATTCTTTCTTTGTTTTCTGTTTCCAGAAATTACTTTCAAACCATGTCTTAAGCAATGTCCTAAAGAGACTTCTGAATAAGAACTTTTGTCACATGAAAATGGTGGGGGTTTTGTATACACATCTTTTTTCTCTTCTTCCCTCATTGCCTTGTCCAGTAGTGTGGGAACTAAGCAGTACAGTCATAAATTAATTCTAATGTCTTAAGGTAGACATCAGGATGCTCCCTGCTGCTTCTTGATTTGTTTAAAAATATTTATTGAGCACCACACACTGAGACTTACACTTGCAATGCAAATACAGAAATTATGAAGACTTCTTCATGGTGCTCACAATCTAGTCTAGTATGGGGGAAGACATAAAGGGGAAAAAAAAAAAAACCCTACACATTTGGAAATAGCTGTGAAAAGAAGAAAAGCGAAAAGCAAAGGAGAAAAGGAAAGATATAAGCATCTGAATGCAGAGTTCCAAAGAATAGCAAGGAGAGATAAGAAAGCCTTCCTCAATGATCAATGCAAAGAAATAGAGGAAAACAACAGAATGGGAAAGACTAGAGATCTCTTCAAGAAAATTAGAGATACCAAGGGAACATTTCATGCAAAGATGGGCTCGATAAAGAACAGAAATGGTATGGACCTAACAGAATCAGAAGATATTAAGAGGTGGTGAGAATACACAGAAGAACTGTACAAAAAAGATCTTCACAACCAAGATAATCACGATAGTGTGATCACTCACCTACAGCCAGACATCCTGAAATGTGAAATCAAGTGGGCCTTAGAAAGCATCACTACAAATAAAGCTAGTGGAGGTGATGGCATTCCAGTTGAGCTCTTTCAAATCCTGAAAGATGATGCTGTGAAAGTGCTGCACTCAATATGCCAGCAAATCTGGAAAACTCAGCAGTGGCCATAGGACTGGAAAAGGTCAGTTTTCATTCCAATCCAAAAGAAAGTCAATGCCAAAGAATGCACAAACTACTACACAATTGCACTCATCTCACATGCTAGTAGAGTAATGCTCAAAATTCTCCAAGCCAGGCTTCAGCAATACGTGAACCATGAACTTCCAGATGTTTAAGCTGGATTTAGAAAAGGCAGAGGAATCAGAGACCAAATTGCCAACATATGCTGGATCATGGAAAAAGCAAGAGAGTACCAGAAAAACATCTATTTCTGCCTTATTGACTATGCCAAAGCCTTTGACTGTGTGGATCACAATAAATGGGGAAAATTCAAGAGATGGGCATACCAAACCACCTGACGTACCTCGTGAGAAAGCTCTATGCAGGTCAGGAAGCAACAGTTAGAACTGGACATGGAACAACAGACTGATTCCAAATAGGAAAAGGAGTACGTCAAGGCTGTATACTGTCACCCTGCTTATTTAACTTCCATGCAGAGTACATCATGAGAAACGCTGGGCTGGAAGAAGCACAAGCTGGAATCAAGATTGCCCGGAGAAATATCAATATCCTCAGATATGCAGATGACACCACCCTTATGGCAGAAAGTGAAGAGGAACTCAAAAGCCTCTTGATGAAAGTGAAAGTGGACAGTGAAAAAGTTGGCTTAAAGCTCAACATTCAGAAAATGAAGATCATGGCATCTGGTCCCATCACTTCATGGGAAATAGATGGGGAAACAGCGGAAACAGTGTCAGACTTTATTTTTGGGGGCTCCAAAATCACTGCAGATGGTGACTGCAGCCATGAAATTAAAAGACGCTTACTCCTTGGAAGGAAAGTAATGACCAACCTAGATAGCATATTAAAAAGCAGAGACATTACTTTGTCAACAAAGGTCCATCTAGTCAAGGCTATGGTTTTTCCAGGGGTCATGTATGGATGTGAGAGTTGGACTCTGAAGAAGGCTGAGCGCCCAAGAATTGATGCTTTTGAACTGTGGTGTTGGAGAAGACTCTTGAGAGTCCCTTGGACTGCAAGGAGATCCAACCAGTCCATTTTAAGGTGATCAGCCCTGGGTGTTCTTTGGAAGGACTGATGTTAAAGCAGAAACTCCAGTACTTTGGCCCCATGTGAAGAGTTGACTCATTGGAAAAGACTCTGATGCTGGGAGGGATTGGGGGCAGGAGGAGAAGGGGACGACAGAGGATGAGATGGCTGGATGGCATCACCGACTCGATGGACTTGAGTTTGAGTGAACTCTGGGAGTTGGTGTTGGACAGGGAGGCCTGGCATGCTGCAATTCATGGGGTCGCAAAGAATCAGACATGACTGAGCAACTGAACTGAACTGACACATTTGGAAAAGAGTGTAGCAAGTAAAATAATTCAATTAAACCCATGTGCTAAGCAGATGGCAAGGAGGGTAGAGCTGGGCAAAGCCTCGCACCTCATAGACTCCCAAGTATTTTCAAATGGTAAGATTACCTGGCATATATGTGTTAAATGTTTGATGGCAGAAAGAAAGACACAGAAAGTTTTGAAAGGCCATTAGACGGACAAACAACTTGATGCTACAACCACTTTTAACGAATCGTTACACTATAGCAACAGTGATGAGAAGTTTGTTTTTCTTATTTTTCGTGCTGCCATTATGTAAAGACAACAAAATGTCAAGTCTAGTTCCCAGACCCTGGGGCTCCAGACAGCCAGACTTCCTCACCCTGCCCTGAGGGAACACCCAGCTGCCCAGCAACTCTCTTCAAGCTTCCCCCAGACCTTTAACAACAAATTCCCAACTAGGTGATAGGAGATTATCTGATTAAAGTCATTCACACTAAGGTGAGAATGAGGCTTAATCCTTCAAAAGTGTTTGCTTTGACAAAAGGATAGCTTGTTAACCCTAATGAACTGCTAATTGGCAGAACTGGAGGGCTCTATGGAAAAGATCCCTCCTCCTCACTTTCCCAGACTCCCCACCCCCTAGTCCTTCCCTGTCTATTTACCTTCCTGAAATAAAGGAAGAAGGGAAACTGGTGCATTCAGAGATGTTAGGGAACTCCTGTTACCCACACTATCTCTTTGAACCCTCAAGAGAGACATGTGAGACGGTATTTATGAGCCCATCCTAGAAAGAAGGAGACCGAAACCAGGGCAGTGACTCTTTAGCCACATTTTGGATCCGTAGAGTACAGCCATCTATTTCTGGGCGGCAATTAAATCAGGATTTCTAGGCATGGCATTGGTATTTTCTTATGAGTTCCTCAGATGATTCCTCTGTGCAGTCAAGTTTTCCTACTGCAGAGCTAGAGTTTATGCGATGAAATTACTCAGAATCAGTGGCAACGCATGGACCTGCTCTGTCTCCTTCCATTGGCAAGTTTAGTTGGCACAAGAGAAGCAATGTTATCTGCAGGAAACTCTGTCTCAAGTCCAGTTAGGTTTTTGTGTAAACAGGTGCCCATACACATGTAGAAATGCAGGAGTCAGACTAGTTGTGAGGAAGTAAGGTGATGCGGCACTTTTCTTCTGTACCTGGTTGGATGAGGTGCTTCTTGGGCAATCAAAACAGGCTACACTTTATACCAGGTAAGCATCAGTAAAGTTTGGGCTTAAAAACTAGCTAGAGAAACAACCAAGCCCACACAGAGGATAATCCTACATGTTATGTAATGCTTAGGTTGCTGTTTGCTTAAAATTCTATACCCTGTTTCTTTCTAAGAAATTGTGATCATGAGCACCATTGAGAATAGTATCAAAGCTTCAGAGTATCCTGATCCACTTTGGGATTTATTTATATCAGATTACAGAAAACATAATTATATATATATATATATATATATATATATATATATATATATAAACATAAAACATAAATATATATATAACATATATATAACATATAAAACATATATATAACATATATATAATACATATATAACATATATATATAGAGAGAGAGAGTCCCTTGGACTGCAAGGAGATCCAACTAGTCTATTCTGAAGATCAGCCCTGGGATTTCTTTGGAAGGAATGATGCTAAAGCTGAAACTCCAGTACTTTGGCCACCTCATGCAAAGAGTTCATTCATTGGAAAAGACCCTGATGCTGGAAGGGATTGGGGGCAGGAGGAGAAGGGGACGACAGAAGATGAGATGGCTGGATGGCATCACTGACTCGATGGACGTGAGTCTCAGTGAACTCTGGGAGTTGGTGATGGACAGGGAGGCCTGGTGTGCTGCAATTCATGGGGTCGCAAAGAGTCGGACATGACTGAGCGACTGATCTGATATATATATATATTGCAGCCATGAAATTAAAAGATACTTACTCCTTAGAAGTAAAGTTATGACCAACCTAGATAGCATATTCAAAGCAGAGACATTACTTTGCCAACAAAGGTCCGTGTAGTCAAGGCTAAAGTTTTTCCAGTGGTCATGTATGGATGTGAGAGTTGGACTGTGAAGACAGCTGAGCGCCGAAGAATTGATGCTTTTGAACTGTGGTGTTGGAGAAGACTCTTGAGAGTCCATTGGAGTGCAAGGAGACCCAACCAGTGCATCCTAAAGGAGATCAGTCCTGGGATTTCTTTGGAAGGACTGATGCTAAAGCTGAAATTCCAATCCTTTGGCCACCTCAAGTGAAGAGCTGACTCATTGGAAAAGACCCTGATGCTGGGAGGGATGGGGGGCAGGAGGAGAAGGGGATGACAGAGGACGAGATGGCTGGATGGTATCACTGACTCGATGGACATGAGTTTGGGTGAACTCCAGGAGTTGGTAATGGACAGGGAGGCCTGGCGTGCTGGGATTCATGGGGTCTCAAAGAGTCAGACACGACTGAGCGACTGAACTGAACTGAACTGATATATATGTTCTAGAATACATATAGATATGTATATGCCTATATAAGAAAATATATGTATGTTTGATTATATATGTGACTTTTTAGAAATAAAAGCTCTGGCAAATGTTAGTATATTTTATGAATTCACTCACCAACTAACATGGTTAAATCATAAAGACAAATAAATAACTGGACATTTCTCATTTGAATCTCATTTGCAGGTAGTGTTATTAGTCATAATATACCATCTTTGTGAATGTGCAGTCAGCCCAAAGGACCCTCCTGGTCACACCTGGCTGGCCTCAAATGTCCTTATTTCTGCCAGAGGCTTAGCAATGAGTAATCGCTGACAGGATCTGATCCCCTCTAGCCTTCTCAGTAATTCATGTATTTTTGGATAGTGTTGAACATTCTTTTCCCTTTTCAAACTTCTCTGGACATAGGCCACCAGCTCACCAGTAACTGGGGCATTTTCACTCTTTTTGCTGTCAGCTTTCCTACCTGGTCCATGAATAGTCACTGAGCACTTGACATAATTCTGCCTTTCCTGGAATCTGAGGCTACAGGGTGAGCAACACTAGACCCCCAGCTTCTTGAAAGATACAGTCCCACTGGGGCAATAGACATGAAATAGCAAGTAATTATAATCAGGTAAGTAAACAACAGGACCTCTCTGGTAGCTCAGATGGTAAAGAATCTGCCTGTAATGCAGAAGATCTGGGTTTGATCTCTGGGCGGGAAGATCCACTGGAGAAGGGAATGGCAACCTCCTCCAGTAGTCTTGCCTGGAGAATCCCATGGACAGAGGAGCCTGGCAGGCTAGGTTCATGGGGTCACAAAGAGTCGGACACAACTGAGAGACTAACACACACAGGTAAACAGTACAAATTTGCAAAGTGTAGTGAAAGAGAAAAAAGAATGTGAACAAGTGACTCTAAATTCCAAAGACAGACAATTATTATTTTTATGACCTCCCCTTTATTTCATTGAATTCTAACATCTGGACTCATTGCCTTGTGAGAGTCATCATAGTGTATAAACTACATGTCTACACTGCTCGAATTCCTCATTTGAAAGATAGAATTCTGCTACTGTTTTTGCATGAAACAGTGACTTGACTTCTGTTAAGATGCACGGTGTCCACCACACAGCCCCTGAGGGCAAGGTTTGAAGAAATCTGTGACTTATCATTACCATTCTGCCCTTGCTCTGTTCTTTGGTGTTTATTTTCACTTGCTTCCTGGGTTTAATCTTTTAAGACTGACATCTACAGACAAAGCTAGCATTTCTCCCACACTTTCAGAGTATAGTATGTCAGCTTTTGAATTAACATATGAAAATCCACTTGTGCTATCTTTTGTTTTGTCAAAATTACAGTCTCTTTTTTTAAAATCCCTGTTCCTGATGTAAAAATTTTTTTCTATTCCTGGATATAAAAAGCAATGTGTGCTTATTTTAAATAATGTATCAAGTGCCTTTAATAGGGTTTTATTAATTCTGTTCAGATGCCATCGTAAAGATGTTTATGCATGATTATTCTAGGCTAGCAATAGAGCAGCAGTGTCTAACTCCTACCCACAGGCTTATTCCCATGCACACTATAACTTCCTTCTATGGCTTCAAGACGCCCACGTCCTGCAAAAGCACTTTCCTACCTGTCATTTAGTCTTTACAATTAAATAAAGAAAAAGGTAACTGTGTAAGAGAGGCTGGCCACTCTGAGTCTCTCTTTTCATGAAGTCTTTCTTCTCTAAAGATACTCTAAATTACAGACTTCGCCAGAACAGTTTTTCCTCTTGTGATGACTTTGAAGTCTGTTTATTCTTACAATATACTGGTAGGTCTGTGTTGGAAGAAGCTGTAAATGGTTTGTCAGGGTTCCTAAATACTTAGAATTCTACATGGGCCCTAGGAAGTGTTAACAGATTAGACTTGAACTTGTGGAAAAGGGCATATCTGGCACCAAATATCCAATTTATGGGGTGCAGACAAATTGACTATTAGGGAAAATGGAGTACTTGGATGATACTTCGCACAGTTTTGGGTATTTTTCCTTACCATGATGGAAGAAGAAGACAACTGAAGTAAGTCTGCCTCTTTTATGACTAACTTACTGGGTGACTAAAGGGAAAACACTTCGGGGTTTTTGACAACAGGTACGCACATGCCAAATATGACACATGGGCCAGTCTCCATTGGCAAGAGTCTGGCTGCTTCCACCTTGCCCTTTTGCTTGTGTTGTTGAACACTTTTGAAGCGAAGCATACCCTTCTCTCCCCACCTCATGCAATGACCTGTGTGTGTACCACATTCTTTAGAAGAATCAGGTTAAAAAACACAGGGGTAATTTTTCAAAAAACTGTTATTCTGCCCATGACCTTGGCTCCTGTAAGATAAAGACAGTCTTTGGAGCCTGTTATTAGACTAGAGGTTCTGGACAATCTCTTCAAGTCTCAGTTTCCTGTGAACTTAAAATCCCTACCTCATAAAAATGTGCTCATGAATGACTTCATGGGAATTAACCTAACATGGATCCGGCATTTGATAACTTACAACCACTATTATTATTTTAACTGGAGAGCAATTACAAATTTAAAAATCTAGAATATTTAAAGAATAAGCTCATGTTAGACTTCAAGTCTTCAAAATATGAGGATTAGACTCAAACTACAATCTTAAGAGATTTACAGCTATTTTCTACAAGATGAAAAGACAGATTCCCTTACAGTTTTTTTGAATAGACAGGTAGGATGTAATTAAAAGGGAATCCCAGATCTTCCCTGGAATGATAAACAGGCACTTTAGAAACATCTTAATTGGCCAGTGAACAGCTTTCTTTTGTCCAACTTTCCCTACCCACTTTACAAGGAAAATCATAAGAAGGACAAGCCAAGCCAAGCAAAGGGCATCTGTCTACCACTTTAAAGAACAGTTTATGTGCACAGTTGCATGGAAACCACTTCCTTTGGAGCCATACGTGAAATTATGATTTTTTTTTTTAAAAACCCAGTCAAAGCTGTTGCCACAGTACAAAAATTTAGCTGTCTACTTGCTTCTTTTAAGTAACACAAGTCAAGAGATCCTTTCAGACATAACTTCCTCTTTTTCAGATTTTATTCCTCCCTCCTGGGAAAGAAAAAAAAAAAAAAAGCATATCTCTCAACTTCATCAGAACAAACACGCTCAGAACTCGAAGAGGAGAAAATAATGATTATATGTTGCTAAGTACTATTTAGTAACAAAGACTTGGGCCACAGGAATGATGATGTCACCCACAGAAAGAGGAACATTTACACTTTTGAAAGAGATTCTTTTCCAACACGATGGGTCACCATCAGAAGAACAAAGCCAAATAAGGCAGGAGAGTCTGCTTGGCCAGGAGAAGGCATTCTTAGTATCCAATGCTGGAGAAATTATTAGCCCCAAGTTAACTAAATAGAGTCACACCCCAAACCCACACGCCTTTTCTGTGATCCCCTCTTGAATCTAGTTCATGTCAACAAACGTGTACTACTCTATGGCAGAAATCCCATTAACTCCCACAGCAGATTTGCTTCTTGGTTAAGTTACCCAACTATAGTAAGCAACAGGTCAGAGAGTGGCTTCATGTTTCAGGACTGGTCTCTTAACATTCACACACGGTAGATAAGCATATATTTATTCTCTCACACACCAGCACTTAGAAACCACACACCATCTCACACTTTGCATTAATCCGATAACATGGTGAGTCATCATGCCCACAAATGTATGTGATAGGATGGAGTGCATTGCTTAAGTAGCATGTAAGTCATTTGCACCCTCCACACTTCCCAATACTGGTAGCATAATGATTTTCTACTTAGGTACTGTCAGGAGCATGTAAAAGTTAGCTTCTAACTCCTACAATATCATGTCTGCCTGCCTTGGGGAAATTATCATTGTGTTCCCCTCCACACCACCCATGGCCAATCTTCTAGCACACACTCAGACCAAGGTCACAGTAGATTTTTTTTTTTCTGCTTAGACTCTTAACCCAAATCAGATATAGAAACAGCCATACTAGTTGCAATTCACTTTTTAAGTATAGGGGGAAGCCATTTGCTCCTAGATATTGAGTCTGCTTACTCCATTTTTTAAAAAAAATAATATATCTTTCTCAGTAAATTAGCTTATATTCCCTTTCCAAATCATACCCCACCTCCAAACTCCCTCAAAAAGTTTTTAATAATAATATTAATAATAATAATAAGTGTTATTTAATTGGGTCATTTAAAGCTCTTGAGATAAGAAAAATAAATCAGAGGGAATTCATAATTACCATGGAAAATGCAATGTATAAGTTACTGCTACTTATAAGAGGAACAGGTTGATATTGCTAGGGTCCCTATGATCACTGACATTGAGATTTAGGAAGAATAAACAAAGGAACATCTGTTGTCTCTAGAGACTCTAATGTAGCCTTTTCTCTAGTCTTTTCTGCTTCATATCAATGCAGAAATGAAGTGCCTTATGACCCCATTACCAGACATCAGTGAATTTATTTTCAGTGGCCATGATTGGGGTCAATTAATCCACAGCAATTTTGCTGAAAAATCTCAAGTTGATAAATTTAAATTATATTTGAGACCTTTTCACTTTTATCAAACTCACACCTATTATGGAAATAAAAAGGCAAGAAAATGTAGTTAACCTCTGAAGGTAAAACTGAGCTTATCTGAAATTTATATAAATATAATAATTTAATCTCCTAAAAAAACTTTTGACCTATGTAGCAATTCCTGCTTCGCTTCAAACAACAGTTTACTCCCTGGCCTGTGTTAAACACAGATAATGAATGAGTCATTCATTGTATTCCTCCACCCCATCCACATATGCACACATCCTTGCAAATATTTGCTCACTTTGGACAACTCTTTTCCTTGACTTCCAACATAGGTGACCTGGCCCTTTGTCAACCTCACCTCCTTAGTTTTATGCCCCATTTCCCTCAAAGGACCAGACTCCTCCTTTCTACTTCTCAGATGTGCTAAGCTCATTCCTGTCTCTGCACTTGCCCCTCAATCTTCCCAGGTCACTCTTCCCTGAATCCATGGTGCCTTAGTCTTTTCAGCATTCAGGTCTTAGCTTAAGTATTACACTTTCAGAGAGGCCACCTCGGGAGGCCAGCTGTCTTTCTGTCCTTCTGCTTTGCTGAATTTTCTTCATGCTGCTATCATTATCTGAAATTCCCTTTTAAAAAATTTACTTGTCTACTGGTGTACTCATTGTCTTTCCCCACTAGACTAGAAGTTCAGCTCCTGGAGGGTGGAAACTTGGTCTTGTCCACTCTTCAAATGAAAACAGTCTTCTCACAAGAATTAAACTCTTCTCCTCACATAACCCACTTCCTGAGAAGAACCACAAAGTCAGGGACACCAAATACCTCCTGTGGTGAGGCCATAAAATGGGAAAAATTACAATATTAAATTCATTTTTATAAATCATAATTCATAAAATATTAATATTTTTAGTTCTTTGAAATTAGAACGTTTTAGTTCTTTGTAATTTCCCCTAAATTTATTGTCTTTTTCATGTAATAAAATGTGGATGATTCAATTTTAAAGTTGCTTCTTTTACTAAGCCTTGTGCCATCACTTCACCCAGGAGTATAGCTTTAGATTATTTTGATGTCTTGGGTGATACCTTATATTTTTCACATTGTGTCTCAAAATCCATTTCTTTAATATTTCCTCTATTAGATGGTAAGATTTCCAAGGCAGGGGTTGTACCATGTAAATCTATAAATTTCTAATAGCATCTAAACCACAGCTTTGCCTATCTTGTTTCTCAATAAATAAATAGTAGAAGCAATATAATACGATGATAAAAATCCAGCAAGATCAGTTATGTTACCATTATCAAGTTAGGTCTCTCTGAACCTCTCTCCCTTTTTCTCTTAAATCTGTAAAATAGTACATATTTCACAGGGTTGGTGAGGTATTAAATTACTCATGGGAAGCTTTTGACATACAATAATATTTTTAAATGGTATTAAAAAATAGTTCTAAAAAGTGACATACCATGTCACATGCAATGGTACTAAAAACTGATGCTAAAAATATAATAAAGCTATTATCATCATCATCACCACTATTCTTTGGGGCCTAAAAGTCTCAAGAACCAAGTTGTATGTTTATAACTTTAATCTTGACATTTTCCACAGACCAAAACCAAAACCAAACAAAAGTCAAAAACAATTTTCCTAGAGCAGCTTTATAATCTACTTTGAGATCTAAAATAGATCCAGAAAACATTTGCAAAATATGTGAACTATATGCATAGCCATGAGGGTGATTCATCAGGAAAGGATTCTGGAAGGAGATTGCTTTATATCTGGCTTGAAGAAAGCAATGAACCCTAACTGCAAAGATGAACATGCATGCTAAGCTGCTTCAGTCATGTGCAACTCTTTGCCACCCTATGGACTGTAGCCCACCAGGATCTTCTCTCCATGGGACTTCCCAAGCAAGAATACTGGAGTGGGTTCTTTCTGCAGGGATCTTCCAGAGCCAGGGATCGAACCCACATTTCTCATATCTCCTGCATTGGTAGGGGGTTCTTTACTACTAGCGCCACCTGGTAAGCCCAAAGAAGAATGGACAGGTGTTTTTCTTGGTGTTGAGGACAGGGACAGAAAAAGTGTAGAAGCAGTGAGGCAGCAATGCACAGAGATTGCCCCTCCATATTCTAAGAGGCTAGTGGCAGCCACTATGAACTCATCTCTTTTCAGCTCAGTGGAAAAAAGCCAACACACACCAAAAAGAGAACTTCTTGGTCCATTTGTTGTCTCCAGGGACCACTTTTTGGTTTCAGTTCCTTTCACTCAGTGGTAACAGAAGTATCCCCACCTGACAACTGCATGACAGTTTAGAGTCCTACCATAACCATGGCCTCTTCCAGACCGCCTTGGGAGATAGCTGTTATTTTCATTATGCCTGTTTTATTTGTACATGAGGCTTAGAAATGTTGAAACATTTTGCTTAATAATTTATTTTAGCACCTACTATATTCCATGCAGTGTTTGAGATACTATGGATATAACATGAACAAAACAGACCAAATCCCTGCCCTCATGGAACTTATATTCTAATGGGAGGAATGGACAGTAAATAATTGAGTAAAAAAAAAAAAACTAAAATGTTATTTAGTATTAAATATCACTGGGATGGAGAAGGCAATGGCACCCCACTCCAGTACTCTTGCCTGGAAAATCCCATGCATGGAGGAGCCTGGTAGGCTGCAGTCCATGGGGTCGCTAAGAGTCGGACATGACTAGGCGACTTCACTTTCACTTTTTACTTCCATGCATTGGAGAAGGAAATGGCAACCCACTCCAGTGTTCTTGCCTGGAGAATCCCAGGGACGGCCGTCTATGGGGTCACACAGAGTCCGACACGACTGAAGTGACTTAGCATAGCATAGCATAGCATCATTAGGATACACACACATAAGTATGCATACACACACACACACACACACACATACTGCTATGTATAAAATAGGGCTTCCTTGGTGGCTTAGTGGTAAAGAATCTGCCTGCCAGTGCAGGAGATACAGGTTTGATCCTTGAGTCAGGAAGAACCCCTGGAGAAGGAAAGGGCAACCCATTCTAGTATTCTTGCCTGGGAAATCCTGTGAATAGAGAAGCCTGGTGGGCTACAGTCCATGGAGTCACAAAGAGTTGGACACAACTTAGCAACTGAGCGTGCATGAGCAGGCATGTATAAAATAAGTAACTAATGAGAACCTACTGTGTAGCACAGGGAGCTCTACTCAGTGCCCTGTGATGACCCAGATGGGAAGGAAATCTGGAAATGAGGGGATATGTGTGTGCATATGGCTGATTCACTTTGCTGTACAGTGGAGGATAGCACAGCAATGAGGGGCAACTATACTCCAATAAAATTTTTATTAAAAAGTGAAAAAAAATTAAAGAAAATTAAAAGACAGAGAATGACTGGAGTAGGAACTCTACAATAAAATAGTTGGTGATGGAAGACATCTTTTTGGAGGAACATTTGAGCAGAGATCTGAATAAAGAATGCTTGTGTCTTTATTAAAGAATGTGTGGGAAGAGCTTGCTAAGAAAAGAGAAGGAAAAGTACGTGCAAAGTTAAGATACTCTAGGAGCAAAATAACGAGTGGAGTCAGAACATAGTGAATGAAAGGAAGACAGAGCGGATTTGAAGGCGAAGACGTAGGTAGATGGAGAGTCAGAGCATAGTGAATGAAGGGAAGACAGAGAGGATTTGAGGGCAAAGATGTAGGTAGAGGACAAGACATGAAGAATTTGAATTTTATCATACTTAAAATAGGAAGCCACTGAAGAATTTCAAGCATCGAGTTATATGATTTGGTTTATGTTTTAAAGAGTCATGCTGGCACTGGGATGCATGAGTAGAAAAAGAGAGATTTCTTAGGAGGATACAACAAGTACACAGACAGTGTCTCACATGATACTCAAGATGGCAGAAGGGGTGAGCCTGATCAGTGTTTTGATATATTTTGGAAAAATATATTTAATAGACTTGCTCATAACTAGGGTGTAAATGAAGCAAAGAGAAAAATTAGTGATGCTTTTGACCTACATAACTAAGTATAAGATGGTGCCATTTACTGAGCAAAGAAGATTGGAGATGGAGAAATGAAAAGTAGTGGATAAGTAGAATTTTTTTTCTTTTTGGACATGTTGACTTTGACATAACTGTTAACATCTGAATGAAGAGCTTTAACAATAAGTTTGAGGTATGAACCCAGAAGTTGGCAGATGTTAAGGAGGTATGGATTTTTAAAAATTGAACTGTATGAGACTAGATATTTGGAGAGGGAAGACAAGTAACTTATCTAAGATCCACAGTCAGCAAGTGACAATTGAAATTGAAAATGAATCTTTTGACATCAACCCACTTTCTCTTGTTACCGCAAATATTAGGATGTATTCATAGTTATAAGCAACTGGAGTAGAATATGGGGGAGGTCTGGGAACAGGAACATTCTAGAATAACTTATATGGAAGGATGAGAATTTTTTTTCAGTGCTTATGGACTATGAAAATTTATGGTTACTTCTTATCTTACTTTCCTTATCTAATTATTTGTTGTAAATAAGATGATATTTGCACAATTAACTTTTAAAAAATCTCTGGAATGATAAACACATAAGGTTGGCCAAGTACCACAGATATTTATCTCCTTTCTCATTTGAAATGGTCATTTTCTGGAATATTCAAGAAAGTAACTGAATTTAGACCAGATGTAGACTGCATAAAGTGAAGAGGAACTAAAAAGCCTCTTGATGAAAGTGAAAGTGGAGAGTGAAAAAGTTGGCTTAAAGCTCAACATTCAGAAAATGAAGATCATGGCATCTGGCCCCATCACTTCATGGGAAATAGACAGGAAACAGTGGAAACAGTGTCAGATTTTATTTTTTTAGGCTCCAAAATCACTGCAGATGGTGACTGCGGCCATGAAATTAAAAGATGCTTACTCCTTGGAAGGAAAGTTATGACCAACCTAGATAGAATATTAAAAAACAGAGACATTACTCTGTAAACAAAGGTCTGTCTAGTCAAGGCTATGGTTTTTCAGGGGTCATGTATGGATGTGAGAGTTGGACTGTGAAGAAAGCTGAGTGCCGAAGAATTGATGCTTTTGAACTGTGGTGTTGGAGAAGACTCTTGAGAGTCCCTTGGACTGCAAGGAGATCCAACCAGTCCATTCTGAAGGAGATCAGCCCTGGGATTTCTTTGGAAGGAATGATGCTAAAGCTGAAACTCCAGTACTTTGGCCCCATGTGAAGAGTTGACTAATTGGAAAAGACCCTGATGCTGGGAGGGATTGGGGGCAGGAGGAGAAGGGGACGACAGAGGATGAGATGGCTGGATGATATCACCAACTCGATGGACGTGAGTTTGAGTGAACTCCGGGAGTTGGTGATGGACAGGGAGGCCTGGTGTGCTGCAGTTCGTGGGGTCACAAAGAGTTGGACACAACTGAGCGACTGAACTGAGCTGAACTGAGACTGTGTAAAATTGAAATATAAAGGAAAAGTTCAACTAGTAATTCAAACAAGTATTTCTGAATTGTGTCATAAAATTTCAATTAGGTTGTATCAGGTTTGTTTAACAGAATTGGTCGCAAGCAAGTAGCAATTCCTCTTCATGACTTAAAAAAGATTAAATAAATTAAGAAAAAAAATTAAAGCAATAATAATGCAAAGGAGAAAAATCTTAAAGCCAGAAACAAATGGAAACAAATAATCTAATTGTATTTTAAGTAAATATTATGATAAACTGAATAAAAAAAAAAAGAAGAGTGAGGGATGGAGTGAGAGAGGAAGGAAGGAAAGTGTATTCATCTAATAATTTACAACTACAGTATTTGGTGGGGTATGAGTGTTGTGGAGAGAAGTGCACACAAACTCTGCCCTCTATTTCAGTAGATTTGCTTATTGTAGTAGCAGTTTGGGTAAAGCAATTTAAAGATTATTTTAGATGTATCATGCTGCTGCTGCTAAGTCACTTCAGTCGTGTTCGACTCTGTGTGACCCCATAGACGGCAGCCCACCAGGCTCCCCTGTCCCTGGGATTCTCCAGGCAAGAAAACTGGAGTGGCTTGCCATTTCCTTCTCCAATGCATGAAAGTGAAAAGTGTAAGTGAAGTCGCTCAGTCCTGTCCGACTCTTAGCGACCCCATGGACTGCAGCCTACCAGGCTCCTCCGTCCATGGGATTTTCCAGGCAAGAGTACTGGAGTGGGGTGCCATTGCCATCTCCATTAGATGTATCATAAAATTGAGCAAATGAGTAAGCATATTGATATTGTTAGGATCCAGGGCTCACAATGCAGAAGAAGGAGCACAAAAATATGGAATTGTGGAGGGCAAGAAAGAACCCTCTAGGAATAGATTAGAATTAGAGCTATCAGATGAACTCATGATGTCTAAAACAGAGGTGTGTCTATATAAATTTTTTTTCATGAATGCCTATGATTTGTGAATGCATATTTGTGTGTTTATGTCTATGTATGTATATGCAATAATATATTTCTCCAGAAAGAGTCAAGAAGCAAAGATATGGCAGTGGCAGTGAGTATACTAAACTCCCAAATCTTAGCTTCTAACACTATTCCCCACTAAAGGAAATGAGAAATGAATGATTTCAGGGGTGATACAGGATGGGTACTAGAACATCTTATTCAGAAGAGTAAGAGAATACTTACTCAAATGATGAGGGCATGTTGCAAGGCATCAGAAGTCAGAAAGAGAGGGCTTCATTGGCTAAATGTGGACCATTTGAGCACCAAAATTATTAAGGTGGCAATAGCCATTGAAAATACAGAAATCCATGAGTTCACACCAGTGACAGATAAACATAAATTAATAATCAAATAAGTGGGAGGAAAGAGAGTTCTTTTGCTTACAGTAGAATGTGCAAGACTGATGCAAATGTTCAGGAAGTGCTGGAGTTGAAAAATCATCATTTGGAAACCATTTTAGTACAGATTGCATCAGATAGCACTGGTTAATGCTAAACCGACACGCGGAGCCGTCCTTATAAAATGGAGAAATTAGGCAACACCTTGATTAGATAGCCAAAATTAACACTCTCCATGTGGCATAGATGAGCATCACATGCCTCTAGATGTTGATTGCACCTGTATGTGCCGTATTCTAGCAGAAAATGCATAACCACAAGGTAATCATGAAAAAATGTCAAATATATAAAATGAGGAACTGTTAAAAAGAAAAGAAAAAAAAAGTATGTGGATAAACTGTATTCTTTAAAATCTGCAACTCCATACAAAGAAATGTTGTTGAAAGGCTCCAAATTAAGGAAGGCTAAGGAGATACTACAACTAAATGTGATATGTGACATTAGAGTGAATTCTTTACTGGAAGGAGAAATATCATAAAAGTTATTATTAGATAAACAGTAAAGTTAAAATATGGACAAATATGAGATTAAAATATTATATCCATGTAAATTTGTGAAGTAGATAATTATATGTAACTGCTAAATAAGAAACTATTTTTAGTCATTACACAGTGAAGTAAAGGGCCATGGTGTTTGTAACTTGCCCTCAAGTGGTTCAGAAAGAAAAAAAAAAATAGACATAGAAAGATGGAAAGAATGAGAACAAATTATAAGTAAATGAGGTAAAATATTAAGATTAAGTAAACCTGGGTAAGGGAATAAGAGAGTTCCGTATACTGCTTTTATTTTTATAACATTTTTTGAGCTTGAATTTATTTCTAAATAAATACATTTTAAGTAAATGAAATATAACAAGCATATCTAGTGAGCATTTTGAAAAATCCATTGCCATAAGATATGTGATTTTATCTTACTGAGAAAGCCGCCTAATTGCACTGAGAATGTTTTTATCCCTTCTCTAATTCAGATTTGTTCACTAGCACAGGAAAAGAATAAATGCATCTGCTTAAATTTTTTCTTATGAAAAGTGAAACTAAATTTAACTAAGGTATACTTAAAGAAAAATTCTACTATTTTTTTTTTCAGAATCTGAAGAAACTGGTGATGTTTTTGAAGATCATATTACCACTTATATCGAAAAGAAGAATTCTGAGAATGTGGTGACAACTACATACATAAAAAACTAAAAGCTTACAATGAAATATCTGTAAAGTAGAATATTTTTCTTTAAATTTGGATTTTAAAATACAAATTTAGTGTTTTCCTCAATAATACTGAAACATTAAAACTTATTTCTTGTATATATACAGAATAATGAAAAAATAAAACTGGAAGCAATTTGGAAAACATCAAATATAACTGCCTGATTTTAGTTCATGTAAAATAATAAAAATTATCAGTGATGTCAGGTAAGTGTTGGAAATACAACAACAATGCTCAAATAACAAATAATTTGCATTTTAAATATTTAAAAAATTAGCACTGTTTTTAAAAAATTTATTGGAGTAATAGTTGACTTACAATAAATTAGTGGTGTTTTTATTTTCTACACTGCAGTGCAGACGTGTACAGTCGACTGCATTTAATATATCGTTTTAAGTGGGAGTGTTCAAAAATATAAAAGGGCTTGCCCTTATTCTTTATATTTGCAGATATATACTTTCTTGTATGGAAATGAGATACACATTCTATCTCACAGACAAAATATACTGAGTATATTTTTGGGAAATACACAGTGCATATTTTTGGGAAATCAAGAATTTTCCAATTTATTTAACACATAGTTTTATTAGCAAAATAAATATGAATGCACTACATCTGATGCTTATCTGGAAATCATATGTGTTAAAAATAAATAGAAGATCAACAGATGTAGGTGGATACAAATTTGCTTTTAAAAGGCTGAAAGACTCACAATACCTAGTTTTAGAGAATTTTTGTTTCTGAATTTAAAACATGCCATCCTTCTTAGTTTGCACTTAAACCATAACCTCTTTCAGGCAACAAGCTTTCTTGTGTCTATTTTTCTTTTTTTTTTTTTTGCAAATGGGGAAATGGCCCAAAGAAGGGAAAGCAAAACAAACAACAAAGAAATATTTCTGTATTTCAAAAGACCTTTTGGAAATCCAGTTGTCTATATCAGAAACAAATAATGTTGTTTCAAAGTAAAGTTATTATATGAAAGATGATATATTCGTCAGGGTGGGATAGAGTCTTCTGTTAGCAAGTCATTCTCTTCTACAGGTGGGCAGTTTTGGGAAGTTCATACTGTGAAAGAGAGATATAGCCAGGGAGTTATGAGATTAGCTGGATCAACCCTGGGTCTCAATCAACTGACAGGTCCTCAGCAATATCACCCACAGGTCACATAGTCAACTGTGTCTTATTAAGACAGATATAAAATTTCACAATGCCATACAGCAGTCATTTAGTTTTAACTTTTATTAGACTCAGTGAAAATCGATGCCTTATATAGTATGTCACATGAATATAATTCTAATGAAACATAGTAAAATATGTGTCTATAGTTCAAAAGTCAAAATTTATGTTTCCCAGCAATAAATTATTTACATTATGGTATCTACTTTCACTTAAAAATTTTGGATGTGGTTGTTCATTGGTCAGTTGCCAAGTCATGTCCAATTCTTTGCGACTTTGGATGTGGGGGCAAAGTCTAAATGTTTTATGTAATGACAGTGTGTGAAATAAAAAGTCTATGTAATAGAAATTCCTTGGTGGCCCAATGGCTAGGACTCCATGCTCCCAATGCAGGGGACCCTGGGTTCAATCCCTGGTCAGAGAATTAGATCCCACATGCCACAACTAAAAAAAAAAAAAAGATCCCATGTGCTGAAACTAAGAGCCAGCGCAATCTAAATAAACAAATATTTTTTTAAAAGTTAATGAAAAAAAAGCCTATGCAATGCATCCAGCTGTTTTCCTAACAATACCAGGAATATCCCATTCAACTATCTACATGACTTATGCAAACACAGCCAGATAGGCACTGATTTTTTTTCTGTAGGTATAATTTTCTCAAAGGCAGAAAATATTCTAAGCTTATTTTCCATAATCTAGGACTAGGCTGTTCGTTCAGAGACGTTAATAATTCTCAACAACAACAACATCAACACATCTGTCTTACTAGCAAGATAGCATTTTCTCTATTTATTTAGCCTTTATTTGCATTCTGAATTACAGCAGTGATCAATTTAGATTCTAATTTCCTTGGATTATGTTTTCTCTTTGTTGTCATCAGTTATTCAGTGTAACACCGCACTATGTATAGCATACACATAGCACATAGTAGTTCATGATGTCAAAATATCTCATACTTAAAATTCTGGACATTTAAAAATATTTCCATCATTTTTTTTGAATAAAGAAGGGCATTAAAAATGATATTGTTGCAAATAACATAATGAAATTCTATGGAAGTAGTTGTATTTAATTGATATGTGATACATAAAGATGAAGGTGTATAATTTTAATGGTTTTCTCACAACTATCAGCTTAATTTTAAAATGTTAATTAGTTAAGATTTTCAAACTTTAGTCAACAGTTTACTTCCTGAATTTATAACACTATCAATCTGTTTTTATTTCTTTTTTTTTCCTCCTTATAATCAAAAAACAGCAACTCTTGTTACAACACTTGACATGAAAATAGTTTTTTTAAAAAAGCTTTTTTCCAGGTAATGTAGAACCAGTATGACAGTACTGTTTACCAAAATAGTAAAAATTAAATCCGTTAATTGATTGAACAATGTAGACTTTCTCTTTTGGAAGCCATGCTATTATTGTAACTGAAAAAGCAAACCAAGTCAAGTAAGCGTTTGCATTATTATTTGAATATATATATATATGTTATATATGTGTGTGTCTAAGTGCATTTTTCTTTTCAAAGATGTATTGAGATTAATTGTAATGATTTTGGCCAAAGTCATGGAAACCAACTGCTTTTAAAAGGAAGATTTAAAAATTGTTGTATAAAGAATACAATTGTATTAAAAACACTTAATTCATGTTAATATGTATAAACATTACTCTAATTGGGACAAACAATTGGAAAAAATTACATTGTATTTAGATTACTTTAGAATTTCCTAGTGAGATCAGTTTCAGCTTAGTTTGATCTCCAATTACAAATCCAAATGGTCTTTGTTTTAGTTCTTGCTCTGTTGTTAAGCATTAAACTGTAAACTGATCTTAAGACAAACATGAATTCATTTTTCTAGATCATATCATATACGCTACAAATTGCTTTTCTAAAGTATTTAAATATCACTGTAATGTGATGATATGAAAAATAACACTGAAATGTCCTTTTAAAATAATACATTTTCACAGTGAGTAAACAAATGCAAGAATATCTTTTCCCCAGAAAATGTTCAACTAATAATATGCAAAATTAACAAACCAATATATGTAGGAGAATTTACAAACGTTAAGAATTTACAAACGTTAAGAATTTACTGGAGCTGGGAAAGAAAAAAGTTCTCAAAATTTATCATTAATATAAAAATTCTTTTAGTGTAAGTTGTGTACAAACTTACGAAGAAAGAGTATGTTTAACTTTGCAATTAAAATAATTTAATGGTCAATGAGAACTTTTAAAATTTCCAGCTTTTTAAAGATTGTATGAAGTTGAGACATTGTAAATTTGCTAAGCATTTTCATTTGAAATATTGACTACTTACTTGAGAGAGATATCCGGTTTAATTTAACTTACTTTGTAATCTGGCCAGTATTTAAATTGTTGTTCTATAAGTAACAACCCAAATAAAATGAAAAATAATAAGTAATACTTTCTTCTTACCTCTATATCTTATTTACACTTGCTTGTTGGGCTGCTTAGAGAATTAAATTAAACTAACAGCACCTCAAAGAACTCTGTTCTCTGCTCTGCTCTCTTCTCTAGACAAATTTTTTTTTTCCCCCTCTGCAAAGTGATAGTCTACTGAAAGAGGAAGTTGTGAAACACCACAGTCATTATGCTTTATAAATTCTACAGAGAACAGAAAATTATTCACAAAGCTTACACTTGAAATCATGGTAACAGCCTATAATTTGTGGGTATACATACAAAATTAATGTATATAGTTATATATGTAAGCAAATTTTAGAAAAATTATAGAAATTTATACTTAAGTAATGTTCATTTATATGAGGAAACATCTCCTCTGTGGTTAAATGATAATCATAGAAAAAGAGAAAATATTGCTCTATGTGGAAGACATTGTCAAGCTGATATATGAGGAATAAACTTGCTTTTTCATAAGGCTAATTAATGTAAAGTCTTTGGAGTATGACCTAAATGCTAACCTGACTACAGACATTTTGTAAAAACAAAAAAACTTCAGTAAACGGGCATGTTCCTGGAATCTGAATAGTGGTTTTTTTACCTAAAAGTTTTAAACTTCCTTTCCCATGAATAGTTGCCTGTTTCATATAGATAAAGCATTGCAAAACTGAAACTGTTCCTTATTCATGAGCTATGATCTCTCTCAACTTCAGCCACAAGAATAAAAAACAGGTGCAGATTCTGCAATGCTGAGCATTTAACTGGTTAATTTTCTAAGAAGATAGGGCATTAATTAAAAATATCTATGGGACAGTAGGGACAATATTTGAAAAAGGACATAAAAACAGTTGGGCAACACATATACTATCTCTAACTTCAAATAAAAGGAAATACTTATGTATATACTTCTCCCAGGTTACTGGATCATAGAAGCAAATGGGTAGCTGCAATTTTTATGTGGCAGTCCTTCCCACCCTCCCTTGCTGGTTGGGGAAGAGATAGGGGGTGGATTGCAAGAATAATTAAGTAATTATGCAAACCTCCACACGTTGCAAGAACTGCTTTCTGAACTTTAGAAACTACCATACTCTCAAGGTATCACACACTGCTTTACTTAACCTTATTTTCAAAGAGCCAATAAAAAGTAATTAGGGGATGATTAAAAATGGAAACATTTTCCATTTCACCTAAAGTCATACTTAATGTGAATTTGCAGTAAGTGAAAATAAATGAATACACAACACTAAGAAAGCTCCCTCCCCCGCCCCCCAACACTGAAATCAAACCAAATAAAAACTCCACCATAGAGTCACCAATATGAAATTTGATTAAAAAAGTGAGATACTTATAGAAAAACTTTGAAGAAAAAGTTATTGATGTGATTAACATTGCTTAGATTCTATGTGTTTTGAGAGACTTTATAATTACTATATGTGAGTATTATTATAAAACATTAAGCCCATCTGTTGCTCAAAGACCCAGGTTTACTCCTGGAAGCACAGTGCTCAGTATCTCTGGATGATTTTAATGTGCTAGCTCAATATTTGTGTCCCTTTTACCTGGGTGGTAGATGTATATCACTATTTCTCTAAAAATCCTTTCTAGGCTGGTGAATATGTTCAAGGTTCCCCCATCTCAAAAAATCTCTGACTTTACTGCCCTATTACTTTTCTTTTTGAAAATGTTGTCACCATTGACTTCTTTCAATTATTTAAAATTTGAAAAAAATTATTTAATTTTGGCTGCACTGGGTCTTTTTTTGCTTTGTGCAGGCTTTCTCTAGTTATAGAGAGTTGGGGCTACTCTGTAGTTGCAGTGTATGGGCTTCTCATTGCAGTGACTTCTCTTGTTGCAGAGCACGGGCTCTAGGACTCACAGGCTTCAGCAGTCGCAGCACATGGGCTAAGTAGTTGTGGGTCATGAGCTTAGTTGCTCTGCAGCATGTGAAATCTTCCTGGATCAGGGATGGAACCCATGTCCCTTGCACTGGCAGGCAGATTCTTATCCACTGTCACAGGGAAGTCCTACTTTTGTCATTTTTTAAAAGCATATATCCCAGAGGTATTGTTTGCACATAGTTGTACAACCATCAGGCTTCCCAGTTGGTGCTAGTGGTAAAGAATTCTCTTGTCAATGCAGGAGACAGACATGGGTTTGATCCCTGGGTTGGGAAGAATCCCCTGAAGAAGGAAATGGCAACACACTCTAGTATTCTTGCCTGGGAAATCCCATGGACAGAGGAGCTTGGCAGGCTACAGTCCATGGGATCATGAGTTGGACATGACTTATCAACTAAACCACTACCAGCATTGTTCCATTGTTTGTCTATACTGTATTTTGTTTATCCAGTCATTCTCTAATGGATATTTGGGTTACTTTTACCTTTTGGCTGTTGTGAATAATGCTTCTATGAACATGAGCATACAAATATCTGTCTCTACTTTCAATTCTTTTGTGTATATGTATGTGTGTGCATGCTCAATAGTGTCTGACTCTTTGCGACCCCATGTACAGTAGCCCACCAAGGTCCTCTGTCCATGGGATTTTCCAGGCGAGAATACTTGAGTCTGTTCATTTCCTACTCCAGGGGAACTTCCCGACCCATAGATCGAACTTGCGTCTCTGATGTTCCATGCTTTGGCAGGTGGATTCTTATATATCTAGAAGTAAAGTTGCTGGATTATGTGCTTTTCTTTTTTTTTAATTTTTGAGAAACTGCCATACTGTTAAATCTTCCTATCTTCCTTATTTGTCATGCCTCTGCACTCTGGTTTCTGTCTCTGCTGTGTATCAAGACTCTTGACAAAGTCATAGAATGATCTTGATACCAAATCCAAATGACAACTCAAAGCCCTGATATTTGACCTCTTTGCAACATGTGCCACTGTTGACCACTTCCTCCTCCTAGAAGTGTTCTTTGTGCTTGAGTTCTTTACTTCACCCTCTCCTGATTACATAGCAATTGCTTCTTTGATTTTCTTATAGGGTTCCTTTAACTGTGTTCATCTACTAAAGATTGGAATTTCTCAGGATTCTGTTCTGGGCCTGCCCAGATTTTTACCCACAATCTCTTTAGTATACATCCATGGTTTCAGTAGGCAAATATGTATTGCTCCCAAACCTGTCTCCAACCTAGGTATCTCCCTAAAGAAGTTTTGACCAGTGCAAAATACAAGATCATTTTTACTTGTGATCTAGAGGAAAAGATTTTGTCTGGAGGCAGTAAGATCAGCCTGAATTAATTTTCACCTCTATTGTTTAACTTTGGGCATGCCAGACATTATTTCTGAGCTGTCTTTCCTCACCCATAAAGTGGGACCTTAAATGACCTCCTTAGAAAGTTATTGAAAGATGATTTTCTTAACATTAAAAAAATTATGAAATAAAGATTACTTAAATAACTATGTTTATAGTATAAAAAATATAGGTAAATCAAAAGACTATTCTATTTTCCTCTAACATGATTATTCTCACCAGAGGTAATCAATGCTATCAATTTGATACATATCTTTGCAGATCTACTTCCTGTGTTATTATATATGTATACATTATGTATATTATATCACATATGGAATTAAATAATTTTGTGGGTTTTTAAATGTACATAACATCATACTTACGCTTTTCACTGTGATGTTTTTTAACTTAAAAATATAGCTTGGGGCTTCCCTAGTGGCTCAGTGGTAAAGAATCCACCTGCCAAAGCAGGAGACACGAGTTCGATCCCTGATCCAAAAAGATGCCACATGCTGCCGAGCAACTAAGCCCATGCACCAAAACTATTGGGCCTGTGCTCTGGAGACCTTGAGCTACAACTCAAGTTGTAGTCCACTACTGAAGTCCACACAACCTAGAGCCCGTGCTCGGCAACAAGAGAAGTCACTGCAATGAGAAGCCCACACACGGCAACTGGAGAGTAGCCCCTGCTCTCCACAACTAGAGAAAAGCCCACACAGCAATGAAGACACGGCACAGCCAAAATTACATAAACGAATAAACAAAATTATAAAAAATACAACTGGAAAATAGGGCTTCCCTAGAGGCTCGGTTGGTAAAGAATCTGTTTGCAATGCAGGAGACTTAGGTTTGATCCCTGAGTTGGGAAGATCCCCTGGAGAAAGGAATGGCAACCTACTCCAGTACTCTTGCCTGGAGAATTCCATAGACAGAGGAGCTGGGCAGGCTACAGTCCATGGGACTGCAAAAAGTTGGACACGACTGTGCGGTTAACTGTTATAGCTTGAAAATATCTGTAAGTTATTCTTTTGAACTGATTCATATATATCTAATCCCCCTGTTGATAGAATTTGTGTAAATTCTTCACAATTAAAAATAGTGTAGCCAGTCAGCAGCATTATAAATGCCTATTTCAAAGTTTGTGCAAGTCTTTCTTTAAGGTAGATAAGGGAAAGTAGAATTTTTGGAATGTATATATATTTGAAATATTAATCGTCACTGCCAAATTGCCCAGTCAAGAAAAACTTTATCCATTTGAGCTTCCAACATGTCCTGGTTTTGGGCTCTTTTTCCAGTATTTGATATACTTAAACTTTTAAAGATTTGCCAATCTGATGGACAAGAAAATGGTGTCTTTATAGTTTTAATTTGGACTCTCTGATTACTATGGAGATTGAATTTATTGTAATGTTTGTATCTCACTTTTTAATTCCTGTTTTGTAAATTGTGTGTTCTTTCATTCTAGACATTTTATTGGATAACTGTCAACTTCTTATTGATTTGTAGAGTTGAATTTATCTTGTTTCGACATATTGTCATCATTCTTCCTTTTTAATGCTCCAGTAATTGGCTACTGTAGCTTTTTGAGATGACTCTAATATTCGTTGATAATATGCTTGCTTTTTGGAACAGTGAGATGACCCAGGTTTATTTTGTACATTTCCTACCACAGGTCTGAGCTTAGTCATTTCTCTAAAGGACCCTGATTCCTTTTAGTAGGACAGAGTTTCTTCAGACCACAATTGAGACCTTAATGGTGTTCATTGCTACTGGAGTTCATTGCTACTGGAGTTCATTGCTACTGGTGTTGCAAGAGTTCGTTGCAACTCTTAACGCAAGCATTAGAGTTGGTCAATAAAATGTTTGGTCTTTCTACATGCCAAGTAGCACACACTTGCAAGATATATTTAAATATGTATTAGAAGCTTATGAGTCAATATTACATCATATTTTGCATTAAAAATAAGATAGGATTAATGTATCTGGTATAAGAAAATATATTTTAAAAGTAAAAATTGGACATTTTCTTATGAAAGGATATTTTGATAAAAGTAGTAATGTAGTAATTGTCATAGCTTGCACTTAGAGTATTCAAAATATTCTTCCAAAGAAATGTCAAAAATCATATAGATTGGAGAATATTATACAGCTTTCATATTTTCCATTATTTTGATTCACAGTTATCATAAGACTCGCAATCACTCAGTTTCCTTCATTTTTTTCTTGCTAGTATGCAATTACCACTTAAAAGTAAGAAAGCATCTGTGCATATATCCCTGAAAACAGATTTTAATTAGAGCAAAATAAATGTATCCATGCTTTTAGCCACTATTTTTTTCTTAAGATATATTTTCATGGTCACTTTAAAAGTACAGAAGTAGCAATATTTCAGTTGCTTTCTGCAGATTTCAATGGTGAGAGAAGTACCTCTGATTCATTGATTTTTTTTTTTAACTTGTAGAAATGGCCTTCATGTTTAAGCATTCATATAATGTTTTCTGTTTTGTGTTTGTGCAGCTAGAGAATCAAAGAGGAAAGCATTGTCTGATTATTCTTAAATACCTTTAGCTTTCAGTTCCTTATCTGAAAAAAGGAATGAGAACATCAACTTCAGTAGTGACTGAGAGGATTATTTGTATACTCAGGTAAAGGGTGAAGCTAAATAAGTTTCCTTATAAGTATGATGCTGATATTTCCAGATCTAATTTGAGAACACACAATTGGACAAAATTTTTTCTTCTAATTTTTAGAGGTATATTTATTTATTGGAAAACATCCCAGAAGGTTTACAAATTAAATCGCATCTAGGTCTATATTTATATTACATTTATTGCATTCATTAAAAAGGATGAATGAATGAAAAGAGCCAGGAATATCAGAGATTTGTAGAGAGTCATTTATTCTTCTATTCAATATTAATTATCTGCTATATGTAAGGAAAAGACTCTGATGCTGGGAGGGATTGGGGGCAGGAGGAAAAGGGGATAACAGAGGATGAGATGGCTGGATGGCATCACCCACTCGATGGACGTGGGTTTGGGTGGACTCCGGGAGTTGGTGATGGACAGGGAGGCCTGGCGTGCTGCAGTTCATGGGGTTGCAAAGAGTAGGACATGACTGAGTGACTGAACTGAACTGAACTGATATGTAAGGAGATATACTAGGGGCTAGCTAGTACCCCACTCCAGCACTCTTGCCTGGAAAATCCCATGGATGGAGGAGCCTGATGGGTTGCAGCCCACGGGGTGGCTAAGAGTCAGACACGACTAAGCGACTTCCCTTTCACTTTTCACTTCCCTGCATTCGATAAGGAAATGGCAACCCACTCCAGTGTTCTTGCCTGGAGAATCCCAGGGACAGTGGAGCCTGGTGGGCTGCCGTCTATGGGGTCGCACAGAGTCGGACACGACTGAAGCGATTTAGCAGCAGCAGTAGCAGCAGGAACACGAAAAGAATAATTGGAGTCTGCAGGTTATTCTCTGTTTCATTCTTTCCTGCCCTGATCCTTTGCCAAGAAGCTGATCTCTACTCACAACTTTACTAGGCTCCCTTGCCCTCTTCTGGTTAAATTTAGCCAGTGGGTGTACCAGCATGAGACAGAGAAGAAAGAATTTGGAGGATTCATTTTATCCACTTCATCCCAGCAGGGCACAGTTTAGGAATGGCAGAATTCCTCTCCCTACAGCTGCAGATCTTCTCTGGCTGTTGTTCTTCCTCAGACATACCTCTGACCTCAGACATACCTCTGACCTCAGACATACCTCATACCATTAACACGGTTTTCTTGCCTTTCTTGGTCTAGAGATGGCAACAGCTTCTGACCGTCACTAACCTGCAGAGGATGAGATGGTTGGATGGCATCACCGACTCAATGGACATGAGTTTGAGCAAACTCTGGGAGATGGTGAAGGACAGGGAAGCCTGGCGTGCTGCAGTTCATGGGGTTGCAAAGAGTCGGACATGAATGACTGAGTGACTGAACAACAAACCTGTAGGTGCTTCATTGTAACTGGTTGGTTCCTAATTTCTTCAACACCTCTCAATCATTCCTTAATTAAATCACCTGAAGTGAAAGTGAAAGTGAAGTCGCTCAGTCGTGTCCAACTCTTTGCGACCCCATGGCCTGTAGCCTATCAGGCTTCTCTGTCCATGGGATTTTCCAGGCAAGAGTGCTGGAGTAGATTGCCATTTCCTTCCCCAGGGGGTTCTTCCCGACCCAGGAATCGAACCCGGGTCTCCCGCATTGTGGGCAGACGCTTTACCGTCTTAGCCACGGGGGAAGCCAAAATCACCTGAAATTGATCCTTTAAAATGCACCATCTCAGGCAGACCTTACCCTCAATATCTACATTAGTCCTGTTATTCAATCAAATTATACATGTTACTGATACTTTGAAAGTGACATATTACAAGGTGTATGTATCACTTCAGAGGGAACACAAAAGTGAAAAACTATAGAACATGCCCTAGGCTAGGGGAATCAAGGATCACAGTTTGGATTTTATGGATATTTCAGGGAAGGGTTGCAGTTGGAAAAGTCATGGAAGTCAGAGGAAGAGGACTGAATTCTTGGAGTTGCATGTGATATGCTATATGGAGGTGTGAGGCAGGGCTGGGAAAGAGGATTGTGAGGGAGCCAGAGAGGAGGAATCAAGATGGTGTAAGGAATGGTGTCTTGAAATGGGACTCCTGATCCTGAAGAATAAAAAAAAATGCCTTTAACATGAACAATCAGGTCTTTCAGGTATCTGTACTTTTTCTTACCCACATTACTGATTTTTTTTTTTTTTCCTTCTGGAAACAACTTTCATGACTTTTCTCTGAGGAATAGCTCATCCTTTGTGTCAGCCCAGACAAAGTGAGTGGCACTGATTGTCCTCACACTCTAACATTGGTGTAATGTGACCAAGATCTGGCAAGCAAGTTTTAAGCCTTTTCCTTTGCTACAGTGATTGGTTCAAAGATGGGCATGGGATTCAAGCCAGCCAATGAGACGTATTTCTGGACATTACAAACCCTGCTTTTGCTGAGACTGGCTAGTGAGAAGATTGAGCTCTGATGACATCATCAGGGTCCCTGACTTCAACTATGTCTGCCCTGTTGTCTCTGTTCTCTTCATTTACTGAGTCAAAACATTCTTAGATTTCTGTCACTTGCAACTACAGAGTCTTCTCATTCAGGAAGGAAAAGCTGGAGGAGGGAGCTTGTTTTCTTTTCTTGAATTATCGGATATCATCAATAAAAGAAAGCATTTTCATTATCTGAGACTAGGATTGTTCAACAGAAACATAATACAAGCCAAGTTTATCACTTAAAATTTTCTAGTTATTATTTTAAAGAGAAATGGGTGAAATGAATTTTAATAAGGTACATTATTTAACACAATATATATAAACATTACCATTTCAATACATAATCAATATAGAAATTATATCATTTAATTTTTTTAAAAAATTAAAATTAAGCAACAGTTAAAAATTCAGTTTTCAGTCACATTAGCACATTTCAAGTGTTCAGTAACATTGGACAGCACAACTGTAGACCAGATCCTAGAGTACAGGAGTTAATAGAAGTCCAGTTGAAGCTGAGTCTTTAGTCAAAGTTTAAGGTCTCAGAACAGGGTCATATTTCATATTTTTGAACAGGAAATAACTTAAGCAAAACAATGCTTCAATAAAAATAATCTGGCACCTCCAGCATTCTTAAAGCTTTCTTGATTTCCCAGTCAAATTAATGATGTCTTTTTCTATAATCCTGTTGTATGGAGTCATAAGGACATATGTCAGAATCTCTAGGGGCAGAAACATTTATTCACTTAAAGTAAGGCAGCCAGGGAAATAATCTGGTGTTGAACAGACCTCTTCCAAGAACTTGGCCACGCAGTTCCTTTGTCCCAAATAAGATTTGGAACATTCCCATGGCATTACGTGCTGGGCCAATTTCTGATTACTGCTTCTAGATAATCAGGTACAATGCTGTGGTGGAATAAAATGTATGATGAACAAATAATTAAAACTTTTTTCCTAATGTATCTTGACTTGAGACCTATTCAAATAGGAAGACAGTAAAAGTCTAGAGTTAAAAAATATGCTATATATTGTCAGTTCCAAAGTGGGGAAAAGGTGCTTTACTTTTCTTTGACCCCATCCCAGGTTCTTGCCCATAAATGTTTCTCAAAAAAGTATATTTGGAACTAGGGAATTGTAAAATATAAATAATAGTCTTTCAAATATCCTTGGATAAGTAATATAAAATAAAACAGAACACTTTAAAAATATTTTTCCATTTTTAATTTGTTTAACATATTTGAATAACTACTTAATTAAATTTTTCTGATCAACATTCCATTTTCTTTCCATCTTTTCATAAATGTAGAATGATTTAAAGATATAATACTTTTCATTCCTGGAACATTCATTATGATTTTAATCAAATGATTATACGAATTCTGAGAGTTTTCATTTGCTGGCAGATGAATTATATTAACAAAAAACTTTTTTGTGAGGAACATTTTTCTGTAAGAACATTTCAGATTACTGAGTAGAGGCATTTTATATGGTTAGTGAAATACTTTGTTTCTGCCAAATGGAGAGAGCTATGTTTGTTATTTCTATGGTGAAACAAAGAAAGGATATGTTCTTCTTTAGTGGCACAAAATCACTACAGCAGAGGAATATGTTTCAAAATAGGGATCAGGTCAGGAAAAAATGTCCCCAGAGGAAAGTTGGTGGGAATAGGTCACACCTAAAATGGGAGAAAACAATGTAACAGCCATTGATGGTGGCTGCAGCAGACCACAGCCCCTGTAAGATGGCTGCAGCCCCTTTTATAACAAGACTTTCAGCGAACAATGGTGTTATGTAATGTTGGAAGCTCTCATAAAAATGATACATTGGCGTCATTTCTTTGGTTTTGTTTGTTTATTTTGAGCAATGGTGAGATATGCATTTGAGAATGTTGTGAGGATTCAGTTTGAGGACTGTAAGCATTAAAAGAGAAGAAATACTTCTTAGTGGGATTTAATCTCTGCTCCTTGGGAGTGGCTGTCTTTGTCAATAAAGTTAACTATTTTTTGCTTTTGGAGACCAGTTCTGACATTTGATGGCAATATGAATATCAATTTGGCCACTACTGACCGAGCCCTTGGTGGTCATATTATAAAGCTTTACAATGTGCCTTTTGTTAGAAAACATTTATATGAGCCTTAATGCATTCTGTTTTTCCCAAAAGCCAATTAGCAGCAGTTACTCAGCTTTCAGAAGGCTTAAAATGAAGTCACTTATGTTTCATAGTGACTGAAAACTCACAGAAATATCAAAGCTCAAATCCTTTATTCTGTTTTCTCCACTGAATCAGTGGTTTTCGGTGTTTTCAGAATGTTGGACATGAAGCACTTTTGCTTCCTGAAAAAACTTTTTTTTTGGATGGATAGTTACATAGATAGGGATATAGATAAAATATATGTACACATACACACTATGGATATAAATGGATTTTTTGATGAATGGTAGTAATAAAGGTAATCAACTAGGGATTCTTACTATTCAGTTTTTATATATAACCTTCGATTCATATATATGGGGCTTCCCAGGTGGTGCTAGAGGTAAAGAACCCACCTAAGGATGCAGGAGATGTAAGAGATGCAGGTTCGATCCCTGGGTCAGGAAGATCCTCTGGAGAAGGGAATGGCTACCCACTCCAGCATTCCTACCTGGAAAATTCCATGAACAGAGGAGCCTGGTGGGCTACAGTCCATTGTGTCACAAAGAGTCAAACATGACTGAAGCAACTTAGCACAGCATAGCATAGCACATACATATACATAAATTTTTTCAGAAATAGATTGCATAAAAATATAGCTGACTCCTATATAACTACCTTTTTATATTTATTATTCATAAACTGGGGAAATACTTAATGACAAAACTCTTATACATTTAATAACACTTCTTATTCATACCATCACCTATATACCTTTGAACAATAGTAGCACATATTCTTACAGACCATATATATCCACACTACTGAAATACCTGTGGATGCATGGTTTGGAGATGTTTCATAAAAAATATGTCTCTCACATATAGAACCATTGAAATTGTTTAACAACAAGCCAACCTTGTATGGCAATGCTGATTGCTCTACATTCAAAGTAAGTTCACCTGCCATAGCTTCTGTTGTTGTTAAGAAACACACATGGAATATTTGCTACAAATCAGAATAGGCCTCAACTTGTAAGAGACAGTCTTGGGAATCAACCTGTCTGATTATGTAATTATGTGACTTCAGGAATTAATCATTAGTGGTTCTTAGGTTAAAGGGGCGTGAGATGTATTAATAATTTCTTTCCACAAAACCTGGTAAGATTTCTAAAACAGGAGAAGATCTGGAAGAGATCTTTAAAGAAGGAGCTAATATTTGAGGAAGTTGTTTGAGCAAATGAAGGTTTAAGGGAGATGTGTAGTCAAAATCCAGAAGAAATATCCACTGAGTAGTGTATAGAGGATGATCAAGAAATCAAAATTCAGAAAAGAATTTATGTTAGAAGCAGCAGAAGATGTATTTAGAAATGACAAATTTCTTTTTAATTTAGAAGCAAAATTTGAAATAAAGGTAAGTTCAGAAAATAATATGATGAAAAATTACGTAATGACTCAGAATAAAAAAAACTATTAATGCCTGGGTATATTTTTGTTAGGTAGTTTTTCTTCATATAGTTAATTTAAAAAATCAAACTTTGAAGTACAAGGAGTGGTTGTTAAAGTGTTGGGGATATTATAAAAGAAACTGGAAAGGGAAAAACACCTTAGGGAGATATAACTCATGTAATGTACATGACACACACTCAAAAAACCTTTAGAAAAATGACTCGTTGGAATTATTTAAAATTGCAGAGACTCATCAAAGAAGGAGGGTTGACTATGACATGATGTAACATGTTCTAAGTTATTTGGTCTCCACAGTCATTTGATTATAACTCTTTAACTGATTAATTTCAGAAATACAGACAGATTCCAAGTTTAACTGGGATGTGATCCAAAAATTAACTTGCATTTTAGTTGTTCGAATTTGTTCCCCCCTATTTATAAGATTGTACTCTGTTGTTAACTCTCCTGACTGGTTCATAAAAGTCTATTTAACATGTTAGCCAGGATTACCATATCCTTTATGGCTTCCCTTGTGGCTCAGCTGGTAAAGAATCTTCCTACAATGAGGGAGACCTGGGTTCGATCCCTGGGTTGGAAAGATCCCCTGGAGAAGGGAATGGCTACCCACTCCAGTATTCTGGCCTGGAGAATTCCATGGACTGTATAGTCCATGGTGTCACAAAGAGCTGGACATGACTGAGTGACTTTCACTTTTACCATCTCCTTTAGGACCCTTTATACATTGTATCGGAGAAGGCAATAGCACCCCACTCTGGTACTCTTGCCTGGAAAATCCCATGGATGGAGGAGCGTGGTGGGCTGCAGTCCATGGGGTCGCTAAGAGTTGGACACAACTGAGCGACTTCACTTTCCCTTTTCACTTTCATGCATTGGAGAAGGAAATGGCAACCCACTCCAGTGTTCTTGCCTGGAGAATCCCAGGGACAGAGCAGTCTGGTGGGCTGCCGTCTATGGGGTCGCACAGAGTCGGACACGACTGAAGCGACTTAGCAGCAGTAGCAGCAGCAGCATACATTGTATATGGACTTCACCTGTGGCTCAGTGGTAAAGAATCCGCTTGCCAAACGGAGATGCTGGTTCAATCCCTGGGTTGGGAAGATGCCCTGGAGAAGGAAATGGCAACTCACTCCAGTATTCTTGCCTGGGAAATCCCATGGACAGAGGAGACCTGTGGGGTACAGTCCACAGGGTCTCAAAGAGTCGGATACAACTTAATTACTAAACAACAACAGCAACAACAATACATCATATATAGGAAGCAGCGATTGCTAGGTCCGATAATAGTACAGTGGTTATATTTAGCACAAAAAAAATTAGTTTTTTATGGCTATGTAACAAATTATCACAAACAGCAGCTTAAAATAATACAAATTTACTAATACCTCATGGTTTCTGTGGGTCAGGAATCTCATACAGCATGGCCCTGTTCCTTGATCAGAATCTCAAACTGCTGAAACCGAGGCACTATTCAAGGTTGCTATTCTTATCTGAAGCCTAGGGTCCAGACTCAAACAGGTTGTGGGCAGAATTCAGTTCCTTGTGGTTTTAGGACTGATGTGTCCATTTTCTTACTTGCTGATAATGAGAGGCTGCTCTGTGCTCCTAGAGAATACATTCTCTGCCACCTGGGCCCCTCTGGCTTCAAGCTAGTAGTGGAAGCCATCTTGCATATCGTAGCCTTCTCATGTGTTAAATCTCTGACTTTCTCTGTCTTTGATCTCTAGGCCGAGTTTTAAAGTGCTCATGTGATAAGGCCAGGCCCACTTAGAAAAATCTTCCTATTTTAAGGTCAACTGATTTAGAATCTTAATTACTTTTGCAAAATCCTTTAAAACAGTGTCTAGGTTAGTGTTTGGTTGAATAAGTAGGAGAAAATACGTGCACAATAGGGCCCAAGAATCTAGGGGCACCATCTTGGAATTCTGCCTATCACAAACCCTATCAATTTGCAATACATGCTGACATATAAAGGAAGGAATGACATGATGCATTGGATTTACATTGAGATAATACAGCAAGAATAAAAAAAAAAAATAGAGGGAAAGCTTCCCTGGTGACTGAGTGGGAAAGAATCTGCCTGCCAATGCATGGGACATAAGTTTGATCCCTGGTCTGGGGAGATCCCACATGCTGTTTGACAACTAAGCCCTTGGAGCACAACTACCTAGCCAGGGCTCTAGAGCCCGGGAATCTCAAATACTGAAGCCCGTCTTCCTAGAGCCCAAGCTCTGCACCAAGAGAAACTATTACAGTAAGAAGCCTGTGCACTGCAACTAGAAAGTAGTCCCTACTCACTGCAGTTGAAGAAGACCCACTCACAGTAATGAAGACCCAGTGCAGCCAACAAATCCAAAAGTAAATTTTGTTTTAAAAAATAAAGTGAGAAATAGGTACAATAAAATTGGCAAAATATAAAGAATTGCTGAAATGGAATGATGGCTATCTAGGGGTTTATTTTGCTACCCTTTCTGCTTCCATTGCATTTTAAAATATCCACTAAAATTTTAAGTGAATAAATAATATGTCCCTCAACCTTAATCCTGAGACCTAAACCTCGACATCATTGAACTGTAATCTTGTTGAATTTAATCTCATGGCCTTCATCCTTCCTTTCTTCTGAATCCCTTGTCCAATCATTTTTCAACCTTTTAAAGCCATGAAAGAAATTGGTACTGAGTGCATCCCAAGGCAGATTTGGGATGGCCAGCATGGTAGATGTTAGTGCATGGATAAAGACTAGAGCATTTGCTATGCTGAAGGTGAGGAGTATGTCTGAGACAGAGATCTCTAGTCAAAGGGCAATTGTGATCAACCTTACAGTGGTTGGAAGGAATAAACAGAAAAAAAAGGCTTGAAAAAGAAGAACTGTCTTTCATACAAACGTTAGCAATAAATGTACAAGGAATGATAGAATTAGCAAATTGCTATTATGCAATCTGTGATGTAACAGGAAATTTAAACAAGGATGTCAGAGATATGAAATCAATTGGTGAAAGTTTATCAGAGAACAGAATACTCACAATTTTAAAATATCATCCTGAAAATAGCTTTTCTTTTTCTTTTTTTTATTTTTTAATTTAACTTTTCTTTTTAATTACCAAGGGAAAAATGGATCTCTATAATGGAGAGATCTTGCAATTACTACTTTAATAAAGCTATGTAATTTAAGATAACCAATAGTGAAACAATGTAATTTTATGTGATTCCTGATTAATGCAGTGAAAGTTAAATACTATCACTTGTGCAATATTTTCCCCAAAATGTTAAATTTGAATACAATCATAAGAAAGTAATCATCTAGGGAATTCCCTGGCAGTCCAGTGGTTAGGACTCTGAGCTTTCATTGCCAAGGGCCTGGGTTTGGTCCCTGATTAGGGAAAAAAGATCCCACAAGCTGCCTGGCATGGCCCAAATCATTATCATCATCACCCAATCTACTGGCCTGAACTCTCATCAAATTCAGTGTCAGTAAATAGAGAAACTAAAAGCATAGGAACTGTTTTAGATTAAAATACTTAACCAAATGTAGCTTCACTGGTGGCCCAATGGTAAAGAATCTGCCTGCCAATGCAGGAGCCATGGATTCGATTCCTAGTTTGGGAAGATGCCCTGGAGAAGGAAATAGCAACCCATTCTAGTATTCTTGCTTGGGAAATCCCATGGACACAGGAGATATATGACTCCTCAATGACTAAACCACCATCACCACTTAACCAAATGCCATAAATGAGCTTTGACTGGATCCTGGTTTGAAGAAAGAGTTTATGAATACATGTTGGAGCAAAAAATTTGAGTATGTTTATATTAGATGTTATAATTTATTTACTATTTGATAATCTTGAGAGTAATAACAGTATTATGCTTTTATAGGAAAATATTCTTATCAGGAGATGTGTTCAAAAATACTTAGAGATGAAATAATAACAATTTTCAGCAACAAGTTTAATATACATACATGCATATACATGTGTGTGCATGTGAGGACAGAACAAACAAATTTGCCAAATGTTAATAATTGGTGAAGATTATATAGGTTATATTGTAATATTCCTTCAAGTATTTTGTAGGTTTAAACTTTCAAATATAAAGGGAAAAAATCACACAACCTTTCTTGATTTTGGTCTTTGCATCTGTAAAATGAGGGCCTTTAGAATAAATTATCTCGAAGTTCTCGACTATCCTTTGTATATGCGTGTGTGCTTGCTAAGTTGCTTCAGTCATGTCTAACTCTTTGCAATCACATGGACCATAGCCCACCAGACTCTGTCCATGGTATTCTCCAGGCAAGAATACGGGAGTGGTTTGCCATGCCTTTCTCCAGGGGATCCTCCTGACCCAGGTATTGAACCTGTGTATCTTATGTCTGCTGTATTGGCAGGTGAGTTCTTTACCAGTAGGGCCACCTGGGAATCCCTTGAGTATACATAAATTAAAACAAAGGACAAGGCAACAGGTGAATTATTCAATAATTTAATAAAATAGACTAGAAGGATAAGAAATAGGATGCAGATGATATGTACAGTTAATTTAAAACAATTTTTAAAATAACATGTATTCCACTGCCTTGTACATAATTAATTATGATTTTTTTGATTTGTTGAAAATCAACAATTTTTTGATTTGTTGAATTATGCTACACTTTGATTCTTTAAAAATATTAAATGTCATAAAAGCCCAGATTATTTCCATTTTGAGAATAGCAGTTTATATATATATATAAAGGCCTGTATTTATTTTATATTCAGAGTATGTTTTTTGAGAAAAATAGAAATTCATCAGTGATTATCTGTCAAAAATTTTGGAGAGTTTTTTAAAACTACAGAAAATTTTTACATATGATATATTATTCAAATGCTAAACATTATTGTCTACTATTAGTTCTTAAGGAAATAATTTTAATTTTTCATTCAGCAGACTAAATGTTTTGGTTCTTTAACAAGTAGTAAATTGGAAGAATTAACAGTTCTCAACTGGTGAATATTGATTAAAAATTAATCTTGTTGCATTACATTTACAATTAGGTAGCAATATTGAAGGATAGAAACGTGTAAAAGTTACTTTAAGTATAAGAATTTTAGCTGTTTTACTTTAAAAGTCCAAAAACGTTACACAGAGAATGTATATAAAATGTACTGTATTGTTGCTGAATAATATTCCTTGTCCATGGTGATATAAAATATTATTTGAAAAGATAAGAAAGATGAGGTTTCTCCTTCAGTTAGAAAGAAAAATGTAAGCAAATAAATGTTTCACAGATGATTTCCTGCCTATACTATAAATATTAATCAATCTTATGAATAATTTTTGACATCCTGTCTTTCCTTTAATGGTTTATTTATATTGGAATATTCTATTAAAATTGTTACACATCTAAATCTATCATAATGTTCTGATTATCATTGCATTCAAAGAAGAAAAAATGAAAAAAATTTATCCAAAGTTCAAATTTTTACTCTCTATTTTACTACATATTAATATAATGTGTTGTATAGTTAAGAATAAAAGCAAACATGATGTAAGAGGATAGGATACATCCTGGTAGGTTTTCAACAAAGTATCAATATTAAAAGATTGGTCCAGAATATGTGGTTTTTAAAAATTAGTGCTGATTTATTTATTTATTTATTTCTGGCTGTGCTGGGTTCATCGCTGTGTGAGTTTTCTCACAGAAAAAGCAGCATCTTCCCTTTGGTTGTGGTGCACAGGTTTCTCAATGGAGTAGCTTCTCTTGTTGCGGAGCACAGGCTTTAGGCGTGTGGGCTTCAGTAGCTGTGGCACCTGAGCTCAGTAGTTGCAGAATGCTGGCTCTAGAGTACAGGATCAATAGTTGTGGCACACAGGCTAAGTGACTCCGTGGCATGTGGGATCTTCTTGGACCAGGGATTGAACCTGTGTCTCCTGAACTGGCAGGCAGAATATGTATTTTAAAAAAGAAATAACATTTTTATTCTAAAAAATAGTATTTTCTTCTTATTTGATCTTTATAGGTTCCTGATAACTAATTGTAACACATTACTGGTCTGTCTTTGTATTAATATTTAGATTTTCTTGTCAGGCAAGAAAATCACAGACCATGAACCTGCACACCAAATGGTTATTTTGTCTTTGACTCCCTTAATAACATCCAAACTTAGGGGTAAATTAATTTTATAAACCTTAGTCATGTTGGTACATTTTAAAGTGACTCTTTTTTCTTATGAAACACAATAAATTTACTGAAAGTTAAAAATTAATTCTGGGTACTTTCTTGGTGGTCCAGTGGTTAAGGCTCTGTGCTTCCACTGCAAGGGGTGCAAGTTCAATCCCTTGTTGGGGAACTAAGACTTCACATGCTTGGGCAGCTTGGCCACACACACACACACACACACACACATAAAAGAATTCTGCTTTGTTGTATACTGATGGTGTCTTGTTCTCATCTACCAGTCAGTATTAAAATGGCTACATGTTGATCAAATATAATTTGCATCCCCCACATCACTTAATACATAAATAATGCATAAATATATAAATAGACATTATTTACAGTTGTGCTTCCCCAGTGACTCAGCGGTAAAGAATCTGCCTGCAATGCAGGAGATGCAAGAGACTCAGGTTCGATCCTTGGGTTGGGAAGATCCTTGGAGAAGGAAATGGCAACCCACCCCAGTATTTTTGCCTAGGAAGTCCCACGGATGGAGAAGCCTGACCGACTACAGTCTACAAGGTCTCAAAAGAATTGGACATGACTTAGTGACTAAACAATAATTTTCAGTTGTATATACAAACACACACGTCCAGTAGATATTTGTTGAATGAATGATTCAATGAATGAACTACCCTGGTAACTAAGAAGGTGCTCCCAGCTATGTGATAAGGTTCCCATGTAATGAGTCATTGTTTTTAAAATTAGTGTGAGCATTAGCTCTTAAAACTTTGAGATCAGTAGGTCTTCCTATTGTTTAGTATGTCTCCCAGATTTTGGTATCATATTTCTGCCCATTTTTCTTCTACTTTTCTTTAATGCTTAATTTATTACAAATTTCAGAACTAGCAAATCTTATTTCCCCTTGTTCCCCGTAACAAAATATAGTTAGCATTGCTTAACTAAACAAGCAAGAAACATTAATTCTATGCTCTGTCTACTCATATGCCAAATTCACATCTTTGTCTGATTTACTTCCATCTGTTTTATTTTAGCTTGATCAAGAAAACAATACAGTATTGAACTGTATTACAAAAGACCAGAAATGTGACTAGTGAACTACCATTCATTACAATAGTTATATTTGAAAAGGATATTGTTACAAAGAAATCCTGTAACTATAAGGGAGATGAAAATAACTAGAAATAACTGTGTACAGTGCTTTACAGCTCTGCAATTTATAGATTTCATGTGCATTAAATAATTTGCAGTACTCTGACTCTTTATAGTCAATTTTCCAAATTATCTAAGGCAAACGTACCATTGCTTATGCTGCTGAACATTTGAAGTTTAAAAAATGTTTTAAAGTTTTTTATGACAGGGCTATTTTTATGACAGATCTATGAAGTTTAAATAACAGGGCTATTGTACTTACACATGTTGCATAATGATGGTCTTTGCTATTTATCTGAATAAATTAGTAATTTTACTTAGGATGACCTTTATGCATAAATAAATATTTCAAAAAATATGATTCTATATGCTTAAAAGATTTATACTACTCATTTAACATTATTATTAAACTATGAATGTCCTTGAATAAGATTTATGTAAATAACAAAAAAAGAATCAATTGAATATTATCCTCCCTTTACGGCTCATAGTACATCTTAATTCTGCACGTAAAAATAATTTTTTCAGTGAATTGTAGTGTAGAGGTATGAATAACAATATAAAAACACTGATACAGTATAATCTTCGTACTATTTGTATCCCGTAAAAACTGAATTTTTTAGTCAAGAAGAACAAAGTTATTAAGTTATATGTTCATTAATGCTTCATTATGATGATAATATTAAGAACAATTTGGTAATATTTCTATATTTCTCATCCTCTAAGTTAAAAAAAATGACAATTTCTGCCCAACTTGATCTGCAGCTACTTCCTTTTCCAGATTTGTAATGAAAATTAATTGCCTAACTTCATAGTTGCATTGAAAACTAGTTTAAAAAAATTTGCATACAGAAACTTTCTGTCACATCATCTTAAGTTTCACTGAAAACCTAAAGGGGCAAACAACATCTAGAATAGGAAACAAAAGTCAACCACGAAGAAAACATTTCTTCTCTCAGTTATTTATAATTGATTAATCTTGATAAAATCTATGTAATTTTTATTTTTCACTGATGTTGGAAATTTATTCTTATGGTAACTTGCAACTCCAGGTACCACCAATAATTAGAACTTAGAGCAAACAGGACCCAATTCAATCTTCTCATACATCTCCACCTTTTTCTCCACCTAGAATACAAATGTCTCTCATTCCTAAGAGGTATCAAGTTTTCAATCAAAAATCTAAATCAAAAAATATTTTAGACTCTCTTGAGAGAACAGAAACAGCATAAAATTATCACTTATGCAGTGATATTTTATTTTGTACATATATAAACACAGTGGTGAGAGACAGTCATGTGTGTTAAAAAGCAAATTAAGTAAAATCACAAGCCTGAAAGGCAGTCATGATTGAAAAGCAAGATATCTATCTCTGCTTCTGGCCGTGAGGGAGTCACAGAGCCCCTCATATGAAAGTATTATCTTTCATCCATTATGAAAGTATTATCTTTCATGCATTAACAACTAGAAAACTGGGCAAAACATAGAGCACATTGATTTTCAGAAACTGGACCATAGGCAGTGTAGCTAATGGTCTCTGAGAAAAGAAACAAATGACTTGATCTTCTTGCTTGGAGCTAATTTCTGGGCTACGGTGCAGGTATGGGGAAACCAAAATGAGCCCAGAAATCTCACTGAGTCACATCATTGATGTCTCAATTTGAGAAGGCTGCAGCAGTTAAAATATACAGGACCAAGTATCCAAGATAAAGGAACCGCACAGAAAAAGAATTCTTAACAATTTAACTAGGAATCTCTATGAGTCTTTGGTTGAGTATTAAATACACAGTAATAATATGAAGCCTCATGAGTCCAGATTAGGAACTGCTGCTGCTGCTGCTAAGTTGCGACTCTGTGCGACTCTGTGCGACCCCATAGACAGCGGTCCACCAGGCTCCCCCGTCCCTGGGATTCTCCAGGCAAGAACCCTGGAGTGGGTTGCCATTTCCTTCTCCAATGCATGAGAGTGAAAAGTGAAAGTGAAGTCGCTCAATTGTGTCCGACTCTTAGCGACCCCATGGACTGCAGCCCACCTGGCTCCTCCATCCATGGGATTTTCCAAGCAAGAGTACTGGAGTGGGGTGCCATTGCCTTCTCCAAGAATAAAGTTGTAAGATGAACAATTTCCAAAACTCAGAGAAGGGAGTTGAGTTCCCATTAACCAGAGTAGAGAAAATTGATTCTAGACTTTCCCTAAAATGACTTTAAAAAGAACCTCGAAGGATCAAAGTTCTAAAATGTGCACCTGGTCTAACAATGTTTAAACGAATATAACGGAACCCTGTACTTAATAACCTAAAATTCATAATTTTCACAACTGATAAAAATTATTAGCTTTATGAAAAAAGATAAAAATTTGACCCTTAATTCAAAGAAAAATCAATTAAAGGTAAGAATCTTAGAAATAAAAGAGAGGATAAAATTGGTGACAATGACTTTAAGATATCAATACAAATATGTTCCATATCCTCAAGGACATAAAAGAAAACAACATAATGAGGATACAAGTAGAGGATATAAAAAAGAAAAAATGGAATTTCTAGAGATGAAAGTTAAACTATCTGGAATAAGAAATTCATTAGGTAAAGTTGACAGCAGTATATTCATTTCAGAAGAAAAGATCAGTAAAAGTAAAGACGAGGGGGAAAAAGCTATCTAAAATGAAATATAGAAAGGTCAAAGACTAAAAAATATAAACAAAATTTCAGTGATCTGAGGGGCAAGATAAAGCAGTCTAGAGAAGACCTTGAATGAAAGGAGGGAGACCAGAGTGGGGGACAGAAATAGCAGAGAAAATTCTTCAATTCCATGAAGCTTACAATTCCAAAGCAAAAAAAACAAAAACAAAAACAAAACCCAAAACAAGAAAAACGACACAGTGAAAACTATCCTAACACATAACACAAGCAAGTTGCTGGAAACTGCTGTTTGAGGATGGAGACAGGTGCAGGGATAGGGAACAAGAAGATGGAGTTAGGGTTGTCATTGAGATAACTGAAGCGTCCACTGGCCTCTCCTTGAGGACTCACAACAGACAGGTATAAATACTTAACACGGACTTTAAATATTGACATATTTTTTCTTAGTGTGACATTAACAATGAACAAAATTAAAATGCTTATTCTAAAGTCTAGAAAAATATACACAACACACAGCCAAAGATGTTTACTGGAGATATATGTGGAGTGTGGGTGATGGCAGAGAGAAGGGTAAAGGAAAGCTAAGGATCATTTGCCATTTATTACAATTTTTAGTCACTCCATCAGAAGAGTCTTCCATATACATGCTGAATAATGCTATGATTCTTTAGTGCCTGCGTACTAAGTCACTTCAGTCGTGTCTGACTTTTTTGCTGCACTGTGGACTATAGCTTTCCAGGCTCCTCTGTTCATGAGAGTTCCCAGGCATGAATACTGGAGTGGGTTGCCATGCCCTCCTCCAAGAGACCTGCCTGACCCAGGGATCAAACCTGCGGTTCTTATGTCTCCCGCATTGGCAGGCGTGTTCTTTACCACTAGTGCCACCTGGGAAGCCCATGCTTCTTTAGTATTACATTTGTATTCAAAGTTTCTCATGTGATATATTACTCTGTAAATCCGCTCCTCCTCCATTTTACTCTCTCTTCACTTGTCCTTTATTATGGATATGAATTCACATCCATAATTTCTCTTCATCTACTTTTTATTTTATGTATGTATATACAATATCTCTTCATCTGTTTTTCATATCTCTTCATGTGTTCTTTATTATGGACCTGGCATCATATCCAGTTTCCTGGTCATGAGGAAACTGGTAAGAGCTGAGGTAGGAATATACCATCATAGTGAATAGATAGTCTAGAGGTTGGGTATGGAGGTCACAGGACTTAGAGGGTCTATTGTGTTGAGAAGTGGGAAAGATGGGCTTTAGTCAGCAAAAGAGGGCCACGGGGCCCTGACAGTATTAAGAAAAAAAGACTTGTAGTTCACTAACCATGAACTAAGCAGGAGCTATCAACTGGGCCCCAGCAACCAGGTGTGTTTAAAGAAAAAAAAAAAGTTGATTATTTCCACATGATTTTTCCTCAAAATATTTTAACTGGATGAATAAAATAATGTCTGACATAACCCATATTCTAGGTGTTTTAAGTGACTCAGCCACTTTGATAAAATATTTTGAAATAACCATATATTAGCAGTAAGTTTGAACTAGTTATGGAAAACTATTTTATCTAAATATTTTATATAACATGATTTTAAAAAACTAAAGGAAATACAGAAAAAAATTTAAAACATATTCATTTTTGGAATGTGTATCACTGATGTATGTCTATCTATCTTCTATCTTTATGTAATAGATGTATCTTCTATCTTTACGTAGCGTTTCCACCTGGCTCAGACTTGCTGGGAGATGCTTATTTCTTGTTAGATGGTAGTGCATGTTTTCGAAAGAGGCAGATAGCTGGGAGCTTAGCAGTGTATTTAAGATGGGACATATTTCAGTACGGGGACTTGGAAAGATCATGTGACGCAGAGGAAAAAAAGCCCATAGATGTACATGCTGCCTAGTGTCCAACCTATGGTCTCATTATCCACATGAATATATTGAGTCTTGTCATCTCAGACTCTGATGAGATCACTTAGAGTACTAATTGTGGCTAAGGTGTCAGAGTAGAAAGAGCCCTGGATGGGGAAGCTGGATATACTGACCTCTACACTGGTTTCTGCCATCAACCAGTCATGTTAACTTCAAACTGAGGTTTAGTTCTATGGGGTTGAGACTAATTATTTCCAAGATCTTTGTCAATTCTAATATTTTTGGAACTTAAAAAAAATTCTAATTTCATAAATGTAGAAAACCATATCATCAATACCCAGGTTCAAAACTATTAAAAAGTGATGACATTTAAGAATGAATAAAGTAATAATTTTTAGCTTACTATTTGTACTTTTAATCTAAACACCTGTGCCTTTCTCTGTTGCCCTAGAATTCTTCTCATTGTATTGAAATGAAACATAAAATAGCAGATGTACTTGTATCTAATATTCAGTAAAAATATTCTGTCAACCATCAGTGAAAATATTCTGGAGTTTAAAAGTAAATCAGTCATTCATTCTTCTGATGGTGTTACTATAAATACTAATGGTAATATTGCTTGTGCAGATTGTCCAAGGAAGACACAAAATCTGACTTAACTTTGTTCCTCTTTATTACTCATACACCTCTAATTTCTTTTTTACCCCAAATTCTTCTTTGCGTGTATGTGACACAAACTTGGAAAACTAGAAGTTGCCTGTGACCTCCCTCTAACTTCCACCCACCTGAAATTATTTTTCTCTTTTCAGAGTTTCCTCCATAAATTTACTTATAGAACAATCTATTTTATCCCTTTTATCTCTCCTCTTAGAAGAAAGCATCTAATAAACTTAGTAATTGTAAGCTATCAGTGACAATTATGATTAGTAAAATTCATAGGGCATATTTATTTTTAAAAAGATGCAGTAATTGTCTAACTGCAATGGCACCCCACTCCAGTACTCTTGCTTGGAAAATCCCATGGATGAAGGAGCCTGGTAGGCTGCAGTCCATGGGGTTGCTAAGAGTCGGACACCACTGAGTGACTTCACTTTCACTTTTCACTTTCATGCATTGGAGAAGGAAATGGCAACCCACTCCAGTGTTCTTGCCTGGAGAATCCCAGGGACGGGGGAGCCTGTTGGGCTGCCGTCTGTGGGGTCGCACAGAGTTGGACACGACTGAAGTGACTTAGCAGCAGCAGCAGCAGCAGTCCCATATACACCATTAATTCCTAGTGATATTTGTTAATTATGAACTACTAAAGAGACATCTTTTAAAATTAATTAGTGTTTACGTAGCTCATGAAGATTTTTTAAAAATATCATTTTTAACACTTTCAAATAGAAACTCTAGTAACCTATTGTAAAAGGAATAATTAAGCTAATGTATAATGAGCCACAAACTATATCAAAAGCACAAAATGAAATGAGTACTACAATGTCAGGCACTGTCACAATCAAAGGATTTATAGTTTTTTTGTCATTACTGTGTTGGGTAACTGTTTTTACTGTGAAAAGCTTAATTGCATTCATCATTCATATATACGGAAATCTCTGCACCATTCATTCATTAAACATTTATTGAGCACCTACTATGTTCCTTGACTAATTTCTTGACTATTTACAAAATAAATAAGGCACACATATTACTAGTTAGGTTATGCCCATGGCAGCCACCTAACTGAGAGGCTATGAGTTGGTGTGTAAATAAACACTAAACAGTACTTTACATAGGAAAACAACTGCATATAATAATCTCCAAAGTCTCATCGCATAAATACTTACACCAGTTATAGACTTATTCTTATGCATCAAAACTCCAAGATATAGTATTTGGATTAAAATAAGACTTTTCTCCCCACTAAAAATAACGATAATCCTAGCATCAAAGGGTGCTGGAACTGAAGGAAAATGTAGAAGTATTTTAGTACAGTGGCACTCAGACTTCCTTGAAAGAGGCCAGGTGGCTGCCCCAGGAAGGTTGCAGGAGTGACGTGCTGGTGGGGGCAGATTGGTTGAGCAGACGGCCCCTGGTATAACAAGAGAAGTAAAATCCCTGGGGCTAGGGGTGGCGGTGGGGGCAGTGTTCTCTGCCTCACACTCTGCCAGACTTTGCAAGTTACTTATTTACATTATATGCCCTGGTCCTGTAGACATTTAAGTTTGCAAAGCCTGAGTTATATTCTCCTTCTCCTTGTCATTTTTTGGTTTTTAAACTCATCTTCAGTTTCTACTCAATGTGTAATCACTAAAGATTTGTGTCATTGGCTGACGTTTTCCTAGATAGCACATTCTTTCCTAGCACAAAGGGAACCATTGACTTAAGTAATTTTTATTTTAACTCATTACTATCTTAAGTGATTTTATGTAAACTTGTTTTATGACTGTGGACAAGCATTATTAATGCATGTTTGTGGAATTATTTTTATTTTAACACTATTTGTATATAGCTGAAATGATAGTTTTAGGCTTGGAAGACTGATCCATCTCACTTGCTTTAGATTTCTCACAGGCAAAAGTTAAACAGTACTGCCAGCAATATGAGCTTCCCAGGTGACTCAGTGGTAAAGAATGCGCCTGCCATTGCAGGAGATGCAGGTTTGATCCCTAGGTCAGGAAGATCTCCTGGAAAAGGAAATGGCAACCCACTCTAGTTATTTTGCTTGGGAAATCCCATGGGCAGAGCAGCCTGGCTGGCTACAGTCTATGGGGTCTCAAAGAGTTGGACACAGCTAAACCAGTACAACAACAACCAGCAATATAACTCCAAATCCTTCATAATACTTAGAAAAAAAAATACAAATTTAAGAAAACTCATCTTATTCTATTTGACAGGAATGAAACATAGAGAAAGCTTCTATTTTGCCTGCTGCACTGTCCAATATGGTAGCTACTAGCCTCATGAGGCTATTTAAATTTAATTTAACTGAAACTTTGAAAAGCAATTTTCTCAATATCACTAGTTACATTTCAATTGGCTAGCAGGTACTTTATTAGACAGCTGAGATGTAAAAAATTTTTCGTTATTACAGAAATTCTACTGGACAGCACTGTACTAGAGAAATGTTATAAATTGAAGAAAATTGCTTGTCATCTATGAGCATGAAATCTTACTCTCCTTCTTTCTCTTGTCATGATAAGGAAATTGTTACTCTGTGAAAAGAATATCTAGTGTGTTTGTTTTCCTTGTGATATTTCTTCAATTGTCATGTCCTCCTGTCTACCTTTTACGATTAAGGGTTTATCTCTCCTGTTCAATCCTCACATTAAACACAGAGACATCAACTGTTTCCACCCACAGCCTTCCCTGCTTAAAAAAAACTCCAATTGTTCCACTATCACTAATATTAACTATAAGTTGTTATCCTGCAACTGGAAGACATTAGATTGTACAAACTTAAGCTAACAACTTCTGTCTTTGATAGATCTCTAGTAAATGTCTTTACCCCCAAATACCTTCCAAGAATACGATCACAGTGCTGAAATCCCAGCATGTTCCTGAAAAATTTCACTTTGCCAAAAGTTTATTGCTGCTGCTAAGTCGCTTCAGTCGTGTACGACTCTGCGCGACCCCATAGACGGCAGCCCACCAGGCTTCCCCGTCCCTGGGATTTTCCAGGTGAGAACAATGGAGTGGGTTGCCATTTCCTTCTCCAATGCATGAAAATGGAAAGTGAAAGTGAAGTCGCTCAGTCGTGTCCGACTCTTAGCGACCCCATGGACTGCAGCCTACCAGGTTCCTCCATCCATGGGATTTTTCAGGCAAGAATACTGGAGTGGGTTGCCATTGCCTTCTTCCCTATCAGCTCCTGCTGCTGCCGCTGCTAAGTCGCTTCAGTCGTGTCCGACTCTGTGCGACCCCATAGACGGCAGACCAACAGGCTCCCCCATCCCTGGGATTCTCCAGGCAAGAACACTGGAGCGGGTTGCCATTTCCTTCTCCAAAAGTTTATTACTGAAATGCAAATTTCTGGCCGCTGTGTGTCAGTCTGGTTTCCACGTGTAACTACTTGTAATTTAATAGGTTAATTCTTCTAGGTTTAGAGCCTGGAAGGAAAAGGGCTTTGGCAACTAAAGAGAACAGTTTGTCAGGGGAAGTTTTCATGAAAATGCCAGGTTGTCCGTGAAAATGTAAACTTCCATACAAAGAAAGGAAACCAAAAAAAAAAAATAAGAGGATGCTGTTTGGAGCACTATGGGATAAACCTGGGTGTGGTCCTGAATTGTAATGTTCTCTTGTGCCCTTGGACATACTACTTAACTTCTCTGAACTTCAGTTTTATGTCCTTAAAATGTGTTGTTATTGTTCAGCTGCTAAGTCATGTCTGACTCTTTGCGATCCTATGAACTGCAGCACACCAGGCTTCCCTGTCCTTCACTATCTCCTGGAGTTTCAAGTTCATGTCCCTTGAAGTGGTGATGCCATCCAACCATCTCATCCTCTGCCACCCTCTTCTCCTTTTGCCTTCAATCTTTCCCAGTGTCAGGGTCTTTTCCAATGAGTTGGCTCTTCGCATCAGGTGGCCAAACTACTGGAGCTTCAGAGTCAGCATCAGTCCCTCCAATGAATATTCAGGGTTGATTTTCTTTAGGATTGACTGGCTTGATCTCCTTGCAGTCCAAGTGGCTCTCAAGAGTCTTCTCCATCACCACAGTTGGAAAGCATCAGTTCTTTAGCGCTCTGCCTTCTTTATGGGCCAACTCTCACATTGTTACATGGCTACTAAATGGATCTAAAAGTAACTCATCAGGATAATAAAGGATGTGAACAAGACCTAGTTCTGTATAAAGCATACACTGGGAATGATAATAAGGAGCTACTGTTGGGATTATCTGCCCCACCTTGTCATTTTGATTTCAAACTAAAAATGATGACCATATTCAGTGTCTTTCCTCTCTGTCTCAATTACTTGACAGTCAGCCAGTCAGAGTCAGAAACTGACTCTAGAAGAGTTCAGAGAAGGTATAGAAGAGAACTTCCATGGTGCCTGTGATGAACACAGAGAAATGTCTTGCCTGGAGCAGAGAATCATTAAAGCATTATCCAGAAATGCTGGAAAAGGAGACTGGAAGTTTGGGATAAAGATAAAATGTAAGGCTTGGCAAAAGTTGCTTTTTTTGTTTTTGTTTTTATATAGCAGTTTCCCTCAGGGACTAGAACCAGAAAGTGTAAATTATTCCTAATTGTTTCAGTTTCTTGCATCTGTCTGGTTTTATACTGATCTTAAGTATTATTTTCAGTTACAACCAGAAAGTAAGTGCATACTGAGTACCTATTTGTGTCTATAAAATAGGCATATCCTTCTGTTTAGGATTTTTAAAAAATTATTTTTATCATATTACTTTTCTATTTTTTTTTAAAAATAGTATTTATTTATTTTTTGGCTGCACTGGGTCTTCATCACTGCACACAGGTTTCCTCTAGTTGCAGTAAGTAGGGCTATTTTCTAGTTGCAGGCTTCCCTGGCGGCTTAGACGGTAAAAATCTGCCTGCAATGCGGGAGATCTGGGTTCATTTCCTGGGTCAGGAATATCCCCGGGAGAAGGAAATGCCAACCCACTTCAGTATTCTTGCCTGGGAAATCCCATGGACAGAGGAGCCTGGCAGACTACAGTCCTTGGGGTTGCAAAGAGTCAGACACTACTCAGTGACTAACACACACACACATACACACACACTCTCTCTCTCTCTAGTTGCAACACATGGGTTTCTCATTGTGGTGGCTTGTCTTGTTGCAGAGCACAGGCTCTAGGTGCATGGGCTTCAGTAGTTGTAGCTGAGGGTTCTAGAGTGCTGGCTCAGTAGCTGTGGCGCATGCGCTTAGCTGCCCTGTTGCATGTGGAATCCTCTCTGATTGGGATCAAACTTGTGTCCCCTTCATTGGAAGGAGGATTCTCAACCACTGGACAACCAGGAAAGTCCTAGGAATTTTTTTAAGTCTAGAGGGGCAGATAGACTTAAAAAAAAATTTCTATAAGACAATATGACTTGAACGATGTAGGCTGCAATGGGAGTGCAAGTGCATCTGCTCAGAAAAATAAATTTCCCCTGTAACAGCAAGCAAAACTCCAAACTGAGCAGATGTCATTTCCTGCAGCCATGACTCTGAAAAAACAATGGTTACTTTATTTAATGTTTTAGGATATTTTCTCTATCTTCTTCCTGTCCTATTTCTTTTAATATAAACCACCTAGAATCAAATTGAAATATTTAAGTTTATGACTGTCCTAGAAAATTATAGTTAATAGTCAACTTAATAATTCTTGTTCAATAACCTTACCCATTTGGAGTCAATATAAAGAATGCAAATGAATACTTCTGAGGGCTATATGGTTGCCACAAGCAGTTTTTATGATCATCATTTATTTTGACTTTTATTTTATATGTAATGTGACAAATTCTTGTGTTCCTTTCTTGTTTGTTTTGGTCATCCGTAAAGGCTGACTAGTGATAACAAATGAGAAATCTGAAGAAATCAGGCACTTTGGAAGTCGAAATGGCTGAATATGAACCAGAAAGGATTCTGAATTTTGAAAAAAGGGCATTAAGATTTGAATCATACTGCATTCCAATAGCAAGCCAATGGGAAATGCGTTTTAAAGGATTCCCTTACAAGTGATCAAAATGGGAAAAGAAGGCATCTAAAGTGATGTTTCCACTATTTAGAATTTTTTACTTATATGAAATATTACTTTTATCGGTGATGATTGATAAATAAGGTGTTATAAAACCTTCGGACATAGGATTTATGTCCTCAAAATGTCTGCTTATTTATAAAGCTTTGCAACAAAATTATTAAAATCTTTCCTCTCTGCACTCTGATTCCAGTGTCAAAAGATCTTACTCTTCAGGAAAGATTTTAAGGAAAATTAAGATTCTGTCATAAGTTTATGTAACAAAAAAATAAAAATAGAAGTTAAAGGGTTTGACTCATTTAAACCAAGTTATTGAAAAATTTATAAAATTAAGTAGTGATATGCAATTTATATTTAGTTGAGTAACTTAAGAGTAATTAGAAAAAAATAACCTAAGAGTTTTTATGGGACCAAGGGCTAAAGAACAAAAACCCGAAAGGAAAGAAAAAAGAAAAATCTTCAGATCAGCATTTCCAACCGAAGACTACTCTAAAAATCTACCTCCAGAATAGTAATTATAAAATGTTTTATTTCTTACGTAACAGTTAATTTCCAAAGACTGAAATTTTTAAGCACTAACAAAATTTATGTGTTGATGTAGAAGATTGTGGAATTAAAGTAGGGTTCTCTTATTAGAAAACAGAGTTCCAGTTTAAGTTAGAATATGAATGAACACCTCATTCCCACCCACCTTAGTTCTGGGTCCTGGTTCAGCCACCTTTGCACTATTTCAACAGTCTGATAATTGAAAGTTTTCCTTATCACTAATCTTTCTTTCTTCCAGTTTATCCTATTCATTTGATAAGATTAATCTTTCTAGAGCAGTGCTATTCTATGTCATTCCCACAATAAGAAACCTTCAAAGGCTCCCATTTTTAATTGAGTTAAGACACACCTATCAGGCTGTACTTTAAATCCCTCTATCCCACTGGTTTTTCAAATGAGTTCTCTGGAATCCTAATGAACCAAAGATGTGCTTCAGAAGTTACATGAAATTTTGGTCTAAGTGCAATGGATGCTGACACTGCAACTATTGTCTGTTATCCTGGGGTTCAAATGTCTACATGTCATTAGACCAAACATTATAGGAGTAACTGTGCTAAATTTGAACTTACAGAATAACTAATTTACTACTTTAAAGTATTTTACAAATTAGTATTTTCTGCATAAAACGTTTGAAAAAATGTTTGATCTATTAAAAGAGTTTGGAAAAAGTTATTTTACATACAGCATGAAATTGAAAGTTTTAGTTGCTCAGTCATATCTGACTCTTTGTGACCCTCATGAACTGTAGCCCACTAGGCTCCTCTGTCCATGGAATTTTCAGGCAAGAATATCAGAGTGGGTTGCCATTCCCTCCTCCAGGGGATCTTCCCAACCCAGGAATTGAACCTGGGTCTTCTGCATTGCAGGCAGATTCTTTACCATCTGACCCACCAGGGAAGCATGTACCATTTTTATTCCCAACATGCCCCAGTTCCCTGCATCTATTGTCATGCTGGTTCTCTTACTGGAAATTTCTTCTCTTCCCTTCATTCCCCATTATCCCAAGGTTAAATCTTTCTATGACCATCAAAGCTTTTACTGGTCACCTATCTATCTTTCTCTTCCCTTTGGTCATGTTGAATGTTTACTGCACTCATTGGATTTTCCTCCCTGTGTTTTGTCCATATTCCACACTAGGTTTATTTTTCTTGAGGGTAAAAATTGTGTCTTACTTTCCATTTATTAAGTGACCAATATTTCTTTAAAAGGAATTGAGCACCACAAATTCTGACATAAAAATAATTACCACCACCACTGTTCCCACCGCATAAATTCAATAAATTCTCTGCTTTAAGAGTACTATCTTTTCAAGAGGCTGGTCCAATGACAGATGTTCTTTAATTAGTAAAAAGTATGAAATATGATACTTTCATAGAACATATGCAAAATCACCCATATCTTAGAATTATTTGACAATAAGAAAAAATATGGTGATAATAAGGATAATGAAAACAATAATTTATTGAATGCTTATGTGCTAGATCTATCCATACATTTTTCTCATCTCATTCTAACAGTTCTCCAAAATGGGCAGCATCTTACTTTTATAGAAGAGAAAACTGATACTCCAAGAGGTCAAGTCATTGACTCAGGGTTACAAATAGAGTAAGTAGGAGAGTCAGGATTCAAATATTGTTTGTGTTGCCCAAGAATGAATGCTCTTTCCAGTTCATCACATTATCACTCAGAATGGAAATAAGGAAAATAACAAGAATGGCATATATATGAATTTTTCATGCAAGAAACTTTGAAAGTTATTATCCAATACTTGGAGTTTGAGACTGCTTTTTAATATGTTACAAAATTCTTTCTTGAGGGTTTCCCAAGATAACACACCCACTTGATCTGAAACCGTTTTCCTCAGTTACTGAGCATTTCACTCTTCTTGGCTAAGATGAAGAGCTTGCACCAGGACAAATGACGATAAAAGTAAAAAAATGAAAAATAGAAACCTTATATCCTTAGTTACAGAGTGACTTTAACTTAGTGAAGTTAAAATGTATACTGCTTTTCATAATAGAATAAGAATGAAGAGAACAAGTGTACAGTATACATTAGTTAAATATAGATTTGTGAGCAACTCTGGTAATGCTAATAGTGTAGTGATTAAAGCTAAATAGACAGAGACAGATTTCCTATCATAGCAGAATGGATTGGAGGTATTGATGAAGATGCTCTTGAAGTGTACAGGAGTTTCAGACTTTTTCAGCTTGTTCCTCTACTTGAATAAATGCCAACGGTGCCAGTCTTCCTGAGAGACCTACTGTCTCCTCACTGATGCAACCAGGTAACCTCAACCAGCCCTGGTGTTAACTTCTCTTGCCAGTTGGCAGTCTTTCTGATTTCGCTCTTAGCTTTAAGCCCATTGACTGGCTAAAAACTAAATAGTTGCCTTATTTCACAATACTTAGAAATTCCAAGCTTACCCTTAGGTCATTGAGCTAAATTTTACATTGGTGATTCCTAAGTAAACTTAGCATCTTTCATAACTTACCCATATTTTTCCTTAATTGTGATCTTAGAGTGTCTGAATTCCTAAATTATGACAGTAGATGCAATTTATCAGCCTCCAGTTATTTGGCAGGAGACACCAGTTCAACACCAGGGAAGATCTCCTGGAGAAGGAAATGGCAACCATCTCCATACTTGTCTGGGAAATCCCATGGACAGAGGAGCCTGGCAGGCTACAGTCCATGGGGTCACAAAGAGTTGAACATGACTTAATGACTAAACAACAACAGTTTTGAAACTAGCTTTTGTGACTATCACCTTGAGACAACCTTGAGATTATTACTGGGAGGAAATGAGTGTGAACAGCAGGGATGCTCAGTGGAGGTGGTCTCCAAGGAGGAGAGAGCAGAGGTTCGATTGTTAATTAGCCCCAGTGCTTGAGGATTCGGTTCCAGTTACCTAGAAGCCAGTTGTCCTAAGCTGTTTACAAAACCTCCCTCTCCTCCCTCTTTCTTTTCCTACCTGCCTCCCTCCTTTGCTCCCCTAGTCCTCTCTCCTCCTCCTCATCCTTCATCACTGATTTTCCTGACCACTTCTCTCTGATCCTACATTGATAGATCTGAAGTATGACTTCATCTTATGAGAAGCTTTCTCCAAAGTCAGAGTGAGCAGAATCATTTTAGACAATGATACTGTCAAGATGATATTTAAATTGTCAGTAAGAGATCATTGTAATTGCTAGCACCTACAAGATGCCACTTCTATTTAAAAATTAAAGATGATTTATATCTATTAAGTGTAGTCTTCATTTTGTTTCAAAGTGAAAAAATTTTAACTAACACCAAATTTTCATTATGTGCCAGGCATAAGTATTGACTATTTTACACAAACTTCCTTATAACATCTTTAAAATCAGTCCCTATCAGATAATAGGTACATGGAAACAGTGCCAAACTTTATTTTGGGGGGCTCCAAAATCATTGCAGATGGTGACTGCAGCCATGAAATTAAAACATGCTTACTCCTTGGAAGGAAAGTTATGACCAACCTAGATAGCATATTCAAAAGCAGAGACATTCCTTTGCCAACAAAGGTCCATCTAGTCAAGGCTATGGTTTTTCCAGTAGTCATGTATGGATGTGGGAGTTGGATGGTGAAGAAAGCTGAGCACCTAAGAATTGATGCTTTTGAACTGTGGTGTTGGAGAAGACTCTTGAGAGTCCCTTGGACTGCAAGGAGATCCAACCAGTCTATCCTAAAGGAGATCAGCCCTGGGTGTTCACTGGAAGGACTGATGCTGAAGCTGAAACTCGAGTACTTTAGCCACCTCATGCGAAGAGTTGACTCATTGGAAAAGACCCTAATACTGGGAAGGATTGGGGCAGGAGGAGAAGGGGACAACAGAGGATGAGATGTCTGGATGGCATCACCGACTCACTGGACATGGGTTTGGGTAGACTCTGGGAGTTGGTGATGGACAGGGAGGCTTGGTGTGCTGTGATTCATGGGGTCGCAAAGAGTCGGACATGACTGAGCGACTGAACTGAACTGAATATTACCCTTACTTAACAAGTGAGGGAATTGGGACTTATAGAGATTAGGCAATTTTCCAAGGTCACACAGCTAGTAAGTATTCAGACTCAGGATTTGAAACCAGATACTACTAATTGTAAAGAAAAAAAGAAGTGCTTCTTTATCACTTATACTACTGAAGATTTTAAATTATTAATTTTAAGCTATATCTGATACCCTTTTGGTGAAAACCACCTCTCCTAAAGCTATTATAAAATATAGTGAAAGAGAGGCAAGAAGCAGACTGGTCAAATTTCACAGAGAATTAGTTTGGGTCAATAATAGAGTCAGTTCCAATAATAAAGTCTACTTGTATTATATTTCACCAGATTATAATAAAATGGCTTTTTTTCTTTTTGTAGAAATATTTTCATGTAGCATGGCAAGATGGTTTAAAACACTACATACCAATTCTCCTGTTAATTTAAGTCTTTCTCCAGAAATGTTCTTACAACTGGATAACAAAGATCTATTTTTTAATGGTGGGTTTTTGGGGAAAAAATCTCTTAAACTTTAACGAGAACATCTCCTTAAGAACATGGAAATAATGTTTTTATGTTTAATACTGTGCCAGTCTTTAGGCTCACATTTGGAGCTGCAGTATTACAGAGGACTTATCTCTTTACCATAGTTTTGTTGAGTATCTCCTGTGAACAAAGAGTCTTAGACAATAAGAAGGTTACTGGTCTAGTATCAGACCTTACTTATTGGAGCCAGGCTCACCATCATGAAAGAGGTTTGTACATCAAGATGAATCCCTCAGTTCTTGAAGCAAGCTGATCAGAAGTGAGTATTTCAGGAGCATTTCCCTCACCTCAGGTGGAGAGGCAAACAATTAACTGTATAGCCTCAGATTAAACTACACAATGGTTTTAACCTATGACACTGTAAACTACCTGACTTCCACTATCACCACTATCTCCAAATACCTATTTCTATTCCCTGTCCACTAGATTGAACCCACTGTATATTTACACTAATCTAGTCTAGGTTCCGGAGAAGGCAATGGCACCCCACTCCAAGTACTCTTGCCTGGAAAATCCCATGGACGGAGGAGCCTGGTGGGCTACAGTCCATGGGGTCTCGAAGAGTCAGACACGACTGAGCGACTTCACTTTCACTTTCCACTTTCATGCATTGGAGAAGGAAATGGCAACCCACTCCAGTGTTCTTGCCTGGAGAATCCTAGGGATGGGGGAGCCTGGTGGGCTGCCATCTGTGGGGTCACACAGAGTCGGACACGACTGAAGCGACTTAGCAGCAGCAGCAGTCTAGGTTCACAACTCTTCCTAGGGCATGGTTATTTGGGGCATTGATACTTTCGGGGGAGCTCATCTACTTTAAGGATCAGTTCCTTTAGCCATAGTTCCAACTAGTCCCACCAGTTTGAGATGCCATGTATCCAGCTGAACCCATTTAATTATGACATTTATTTGTTAGAGCTGGAAAAAGACTCAAGATCCCTGTTTTAGAAAATTTTAAATCAAACTATAGTTGATTTCCACTTGGTGTGTTATTTTAATCAGTAGATTCACTTCTTCAAGTGGAATTTAATGGAGAAGCTCAGCTTTAAAAAACAACTAAATAGAAATAAAAGTGCAGTTTAAACAAGAATAGAGAAATGAGAAAGTCCAAGATTCCTCGGTCCCCACCCACCACAAACACACCTGTTAAATGTGTTCAGAGCACAGCCTTAACATTCCTGATTTAGTCCAATGAACCGTGAGTCCTAGACATCTTGCCTGAAGTCATCCAACTAGTAACCAACTAATAAGTCTAGGACCCCAAACTAAAGACCAGTGTATTCATCAAGGTTCTCAAGAGAAACAAAAACAATAGAATGTGTGTATGTGTGTGTGTAGTAATTGGACAGGACTGGCAAATATGAAATTTGCAAGGAGGCAAGTAAACTGGAGACTCAGGGAAGAGTTGATTTTGTAGCTCGAGTCTGAAGGCTGTCTGGAGGCAGAATTCCCTCTTCCTTGGGGGACTTCAGTCTTTTTCTATTAAGGCCTTCAACCGATTGAAGGATATCCACCCACATTAAGGAAAGTGATTCACTCAGTGTCTTCTGAATTAAATGTTAATCACATATAGGAAATACCTTCACAGTGACATCCAGACAGGTGTTTGACCTATCTGGGTATCATGGCCTAGCCAAGTTGACATACAAAATAAGCCATCACACTCAGAGTTCTTAATTAAAAATCCTGTGCTCTTTCCCTTGTGAAAATGGTTTATGATCCAGCAGGAGAGAAAGGACAGTGTAGCATATACTGTTTGTTCCTTACCTAATACTGATTTTCCTCTTCCCCTTCCTAAGACAACCTAAAATTTTTGTGTGAAGGCCAATGAGCCTACCTAGAATGTTAACTTTTCTAATTTTTCCTAGGGTTGTTTTTTAGCCAGTGAAATGTAACTAAAGATGACTGGGTGCAGCTTTGGGAAATCTCCTTAAAGAGACAAGCTGAATCAGCTTAGCCTTTTCCCATCCCCCTTTGTCTTGTCTGGAATTTGGACCTGAGGACTGAAGCTACAGAAGACATCCTGTGATCACAAACGTCAAGAGAATCAGAAAAACCTAAGGCCTAACATTTTTTGAGTTGATGACAAGTAACTCTCTCCAGATTTTTTTTGTTTTATGAGAAAAAGAAAAAACCCTTTTTTTCCTCCTATGCCGTTGTTAAGATTGTTACGCAATCTCAGTCCTTAATTGATATAGACAAGGATACAGGTAACTACAGTGAAGATCTTGAAAACTGAACAATGATGAAAACCCTGAGACTGTGCCTAAGGCAGCAAGGCAGAAGGAACAGGGTTTCTATGAGTTAGACGTCATGAACACATCAAACACTATGACAGACCATTAGGCAGGAACTCTGGGAGACTGAAGAGCTGCCATGAATTCAGCAAAAAGTGTAAGGGGACATAAAAGGCTATAGGAGGAAAGGAGATGGACATTTAAAAGAACTAATTTTTAGCCACAAGCCTAGGACAGTCACTGGAATGAATTACAGTAAAACTGTGTGACTTTTTTCTCTGAACCTTTCTGGGAAGTGACAGGACAGGAGAAGAACAAGAAGAAATTAACTATCCTCATTAGAAATCTCCAGTGTAACTTACCTCCTCGTGACAGACCCTTTGACGAGCTTATCTTGACTGGTTTGTCAGTGGAAGTGCCTCCTCATCCCAAGGTTTTTGTTTTTTTTTTTTTTTTTTTTTAAAGACAACTGATTAAACTGTTTAACTTGTGACTACAAGTGCCCACCTTGCAGCAAGAGATGAATCACAAATCACTTTTAGACATTAATTTTCAGGGGTGTGGGTTGGGGAAAGAGAGAGAGAGAGGGAGGGGAAGAGTAAGATACTTAATCTCTTTGAGATGATTTAAATTAACTCCTGCTTTGAGGCAAAGAGAGAGAGTCTCTGAACTTTCCATAACCATCAAAAACCTTTTCTAAAAATACTCTTCTTATGACTGTTCAGTTTTATGGAAAGAATGAGGAGCTGTACAGTAGTGGTAAGGGTATAAGTGGGAGGATTTAGGAATTGAGTTTTTGTGAGTTGAAGTGGGAAAGCTTCACTAAGTGGATGGCCTTGGGTGCAAGACAATCATTGACTGGAAGTGAACACATAATATCTTTGGGGAAAAAAGAATAGAGTAGGGCAGTTTCAAGTCAAGTTTGAAGCCAGAGATGTAAGTGAGAATCAAGATGCGTCTAGCAATAAGAGATCAGGACAGCAAAAGAACTAAGCAAGAGGACAAGAAGCAGCGGTTAGCAAATAATAGGGTTGGAATTGTGTCTGAACATTCTGACAAAGAGAGATTTCTCCCCTCCTTTCATTTCCCTCTTTCCTTCCTTCCCAGGACATTAGAGGTATCGGGCTCACTTTCCTGGCCAAGTTTATTTCATCCTCTTTTCTCAAACCCCACACTGCCAATGAACATAATGGTCCTTATTCACAGTTCGCCTCTGAGAAGTCTCTTGTGAAGCACAGAAATTCAAACATGTTTATTATACTCCATCTGTTGTCAGGAATTTAAAAAGTATTTTTTTGTGCAAAAAATACAACATGAAGTTGATTTTGACAAGGAAAGATAGTTATTTTAAAGATATTTTACACAATAGGATATGAGACTCAAATATTATAACGCATCCATCAGTTCAGTTCAGTTGCTCAGTCGTGTCCAACTCTTTGCAACCCCATGGACTGTAGCACGCCAGGCTTCCTTGTCCATCACCAACTCCTGGAGCTTACTCAAACTCATGTCCATTGAGTTGGTGATACCATCCAACCATATCATCCTCTGTCATCCTCTCCTCCTGCCTTAAATCTTTCCCAATATCAGGGTCTTTTCCACTGAGTCAGTTCTCTGCACCAGGTGGCTGAAGTATTTGGAGCTTCAACTTCAGTATCAGTCCTTCCAAAGAATATTCAGGACTGATTTGCTTTAGGATTGACTGGTTTGATTTCCTTGCAGTCCAAGGGACTCTCAGGACTCTTCTTTAACACCACAGTTCAAAAGCATCAATTCTTCAGTGTTCAGCTTTCTTTATAGTCCAGCTCTCACATCCATACATGACTACTGGAAAAACCATAGCTTTGACTAGAGGAATCTTTGTTGGCAAAGTGATGTCTCTGCTTTTTAATATGCTGGGTTGGTCATAGCTTTTCTTGCAAGGAGCAAGCGTCTTTTAATTTCATGGCTGCAATCACCATCTGCAGTGATTTTGGAGCCTAAAAAAATAAAGTCTGACACTGTTTCCACTGTTTCCCCATCTATTTCCCATGAAGTGATGGGACCAGATGCCATGATCTTTGTTTTCTGAATGTTGAGCTTTAAGCCAACTTTTTCACTCTCCACTTTCACTTTCATCAAGAGGCTTTTTAGTTCCTCTTCACTTTCTGCCATAAGGGTGATGTCATCTGCATATCTGAGGTTATTGGTATTTCTCCCAGCGATCTTGATTCCAGTTTGTGCTTCTTCCAGCCCAGCATTTCTCATGATGTACTCTGCATAGAAGTTAAATAAGCAGGGTGACAGTATACAGCCTTGACGTACTCTTTTTCCTGTTTGGAACCAGTCTGTTGTTCCATGTCCAGTTTTAACTGTTGCTTCCTGATCTGCATATAGGTTTCTCAAGAGGCAGGTCAGGTGGTCTGGTATTCCCATCTCTTTCAGAATTTTCCACAGTTTCTAGTGATCCACATAGTCAAAGGCTTTGGCATAGTCAATAAAGCAGAAATACATGTTTTTTTGGTACTCTCTTGCTTTCTCCATTATCCAGCTGATATTGGCAATTTGATCTCTGATTCCTCTGCCTTTTCTAAAACCAGCTTGAACATCTGGAAGTTCACGGTTCATGTACTGCTGAAGCCTGGCTTGGAGAATTTTGAGCATTACTTTACTAGCCTGTGAGTCAGCCATAGGTATACATATATCCACTCCCTTTTGAAACTCCCTCCCATCTCCCGCCCCTTCCCACTCCTCTAGATTGATATAGAGCCCCTGTTTGAGTTTCCTGAGCCATAGAGCAAATTCCCGTTGGCTCTCTATTTTACATATGGCAATGTAAGTTTGCATGTTACTCTTTCCATACATCTCACCCTTTCCTCTCCCCTCCCATGTCCATAATTCTATTCTCTTTGTCTCTTTCTCCATTGCTGCTCTATAAATAAATTCTTCAGTACCATTTTTTCTAGATTCTGTGTATATGCATTGCTGCTGCTGCTGCTGCTAAGTTGCTTCAGTCTTGTCCAACTCTGTGTGACCCCATAGATGGCAGCCCACCAGGCTCCCCCGTCCCTGGGATTCTCCAGGCAAGAACACTGGAGTGGGTTGCCATTTCTTTCTCCAATGCTTGAAAGTGAAAAATGAAAGTGAAGTCGCTCAGTTGTGTCCAACTCTTCGTGACCCCATGGACTGCAGCCTACCAGGCTCCTCCATCCATGGGATTTTCCAGGCAAGAGTACTGGAGTGGGGTGCCATTGCCTTATCTGATATATGCGTTATAATACAATATTTATCTTTTTCTGAGTCACTTCACTCTGTATAATAGGTTCTAGGTTCATCCACCTCATCAGGACTGACTCAAATGCATCTTGATTCCAGCTTGTGCTTTACCCAGCCCGGCATTTCACGTGATGTACTCAGCATATAAGTTAAATAAGCAGGGTGATAATATACAACCTTCATGTACTCCTTTCCCAATTTGGAACCAGTCTTCTCTTCCATGTCCAGTTCTAACTGTTGCTTCTTAACCTGCATACAACTTTCTCAGGAGGCAGGTAAGGTGGTCTGGTATTCCCACCTCCTTAAGAATTTTCCACAGTTTTTTGTGATCCACACAGTCAAAGGCTTTGGCATAGTCAATAAAGCAGAAGTAGATATTTTTCTGGAACTCTCTTGCTTTTTCAATGATCCAACGGATGTTGGCAATTTAATTCATAGTGTTATCCAAATTCTTCCACTGAAGTAGTATTTTGTTAAATAAATGTACATATTCTTAGCACTTTCTAAATTAATAAATATACATTAAAAATATTGTGAGAAAAGTCTACTTAATTCTCTGAGTAAAGGGCATCTGAAAGAAAAACTATCTGTATTTCCTTTCTCTCTTTCTTTGTTCTTTCTTTCTTTCTCTCTTTTTCTCCCTTTTTTTCTCCTCTTTCCTTCCTTCTTCTACTAAATTCCCTTTCCTCTTCCTTATACTTTTGCAGCCTCAATTTCCTTTTAGCCAAATATCAATCAGTTAATTGGAATCTAATATTTGTTGAGTACAAACATGGTCTCATTTAATGCTCACAGTAAGCATCTTAACATTTTTTAAAAAGATTTTTAGCCACTTGTTGAAAGTCATTTAACTAGTAAAAATAGTAGAGAATTTTCATTTTCCTTGAAATAAATTATCAGCTTTAAAAAAAGCCTTACTAAATGATGTTAATTCTGTACACTTCCTCAAGTTATTTTAAAAGGCAGGGGAAGTATAAAAAGTGTCAGTCATTCAGTCGTGTCCAACTTTTTGTGACCTCAAGGACCGTAGCCAGCCAGACTCCTCTATCCATGGAATTCTCCAGGCAAGAATACCAGAGTGGGTAGCCATTTCCTTCTTCAGGAGATCTTCCCAACCCAGGGATCGAACCCAGGTATCCTGCATTTCAGGCAGATTCTTTATTGTCTGAGCCACCAGGGAAGCCCTAGGGGAAGTATGCTGCTGCTGCTGCTAAGTTGCTTCAGTCGTGTCGGACTCTGTGTTACCCCAGAGACGGCAGCCCAACAGGCTCCTGCGTCCCTGGGATTCTCCAGGCAAGAACACTGAAATGGGTTGCCATTTCCTTCTCCAATACATGAGAGTGAAACGTGAAAGTGAAGCTGCTCAGTCATGTCCGACTCTTAGCGTAGCCTAGAATTAAAACTGAGAGCTGTTTTGGGGACATATAAACTGATTTGAATATGCTCATTATACCAATTTGATAATGAATACCCAGAACTAGAGGAACGTTAGTAGTAAAATAATTATAGAAAATGAAATATTAGCATTGTAGTTTAGCAATTTTATTTCAATATGTGGAGAAATATTACTTTATACAACAGAATTTGTAAACATGGTGGGTTTAATTTACAGTAATCCAGTTAATGGAGTTAGTGGCCAGCATAATGATGCAAACAGTTCCTAACAGTCGTCACAGAGCTTCACCGCTGGTCCTATACCTTTTCGTGGCTCCTTGTGATTTAGCAATCATATACCTGTGACTTTACAAAAAGATAGAAAAGGGTAAATGAGCAGTTTGGTTATTGTTTAACCATGAAATAATTTTCCTGCTTTTTACCCAATAGGAAAATTATATGATAAGCAAAAGATTGCTTTTCATATTCACCACAATGAAGGACATTTCAAAACCGTTTTACTTTGATGGTTCAATGACTTTATTTCTTAATTTATAATCTCTTGGAAGGTAAAAATATAGTAAATCTTTAGATAATATAAAAATCACAAAGCTTTAAGTAGTTTCACATAAGACATTAGAGGTATGCTCTACTTTCTAAGCAAAACAACTAATTTCTGAATATTTATTTAGTTTTTAAAACAGAAATATTTGCAAAAATGTCAGACACAAACCTGCATATTGCAAATCTTCTCAGAGCATAAATACTTGCGTTAAGATGAAGTATTTTAGATTTATGACTTATATGCAAGAAGTCATAGACGACCTAATTTTATTATTTTTAATGTTCTAAAACATTATAATCTTTCAGTAGTTTTCACGTTTCAACTATATAAATGTATCTATTAATAAGAAGGTTGAAGTTCAAAATAATCTATTTTTTAAATGCCACCCACTTTTCTGATATATTTAAATAATATTGCATACTAACACTTAAATGAAAAATAGTTTGAAACCTCAGCATTCCTAAGAAAGGAAATACTCTCTGATGAGCCCTCTCAGCATTTTTAGTTCATAGCACAGTACCTGGTATATATTTTATACTCAGTAAAATTTAGTGAACTAAAAAATTAGTGAATTACTATGAATTATTTTATCTTTAAAATTTTTATATTGTATACTGGAAGAAATCTAGGAAATTTTAAGCATCCAAAAATTATGATAAAAAATAAAGCATGAGTCAATAATGAAATGAATTGTAGGCTAGGATCTATTGGTTATAGGATATTTTGAGATGTAAGTTTATTTTAAAGTATTTTATGAATAGCAGCAGCACATTTAGCTACAAAATCCTTAATTGCTAAACATTTTATGTCTTAAATGGATAACCTCTGAATGGCAGTTTTTTTTAATGTTATTTATACTTACCTTATGTTAAGTATAGTACATATTTAACATCTATTATGAACACATTCGTTCACATATGTAAACTTTCCCTAGGACACTCCTTCTTTATCTTTACTAAAGGTTTCCCCTCACAATAGCACTTCCTTCTGCTTTCTCAAAAGGACACCTCTGTCTTACTCCCGCAAAGCAGAACTAACGGGATCCAATGCTACACTTGTTCACCACTCCTCCACAGGCTCCATGAATCCATAACCATCGCTCATCAAGCCTTTCTCATTTGTGACTCTCACTTTGTTACTGGTTTCTTACAGCTTCCATTTATTGACTTCCAAGAGATTCAGGTTTTACAACTTCAACACCTGGACTGAACTCCATCTCTTTTCATTCCTTGTCCCACTACCACATTCATCAGTGAACCTTCCAAACCCATTGGCCCAACTTTCTGTCTCAGGCAGAGACACCCTGGTCATTACCCAGAACTGGTTCTTCAAGATATCAAAGTCTGAAACCTGCCTTTCAGTCCACAACATCTTTATTCCACACCATGAGCTCTTATACTCCTATGGAATTTGTTGCTTTGTGCCCATAATGAATCTTGGTTTCCAACCCCTTTGTACTGTCCTCAGGTATGAGAAAGCCAACTACCTTTGTGGCCTCATCACCCAGTTAAAGATCCCACGTTGAATCAATTAAACTTTCATTTCATTAGCCCCTTCCCTCTCTTCCCCAATCCAAGACACATTCCACAATCTGTTCTCTCCACTCCTATTCCATGACAGCATACTGCTGAAGAATGTTGCATAGTAATGTGTACTATAGAGAAAAGAAATTTATGCTCCCTGACATCAGCTGGGTTTTCAGTGTTTCTCAATAGTATTTTTGTGATTTTATTGCTTTATTTTCTATTAAATATTATTTGTTACCTAAAACTTACTTTTGATTATCTCACTCTAAGCAGGGAGAAGATTTAGGCCAATTAATATGAATTCTCCATTTCTCTCCTCTCCAAAAATCTTGTTTTCTTTCTTACTCTTGTTTTAGATAAAAAGAAAGATCTCTACATTTCCTTTGCTAAACTTTCCATCCATATTTTTAAGCCAAATTTTCCCCATATTCTGCACACATTTTCTTTTAGTTCCTGTAATTTATCCTCATCTTCTTTCTTTCAGTTAATTTCCCTCTTTCCCTCTTGATAAATGAAGGCCCAAGTTGTCACCAAACTTAAACTAAATTTTCCTCAGTTTTGCTTTCAACTTAACAAAAGCCATCCTCTTTCTCAGTTACTTCATAATCAGACTTTTAAAATATAGTCTTTTATTTCTGCTCCCTCTTCTTTCCCTGGCATTGTTTTTAGCAACTGGGAGCCTAGACTTCCTCCCACTGGTCTACTGGAACAGTTTTCTCCCAGATAAACAAATTCCCATATCCAATGTCTCTCCCTAAACTACTCTTAAGTTTTAATCTAGCACTGTAGACCATTCTGCTTCTCAAATGTCCAAAGTGTCCTCCCAACAAATATTTAAATCACAACTATATGCAGTATATGCAGAAGCCCATAGACTAGAGATGGAACATCCTACTGAAGTTATGAGCAAGAGCTATCATGACAGAGAAAAAAATAGAGTGATCAGCTCTACCAGGGAGAACTGGGAACAACTACAGCAGTGTGTCATCTTTAGTGCTGATACTAGGACTAGTATGCATTTGCTGCATGAAAAACAGGAAGGTAAGTGTGGAAGACAGAGACAACATGCCTGGGGCACTTGTCTGGCAAGTTTTGGAAAAGTTTAATGCATGTGAGTAGATGTAGAATGTCAAGCATTCAGAGTGTTTTATAGGGATTGGTGAAGGTCATATGTTGAAGGACTTTTTAGACCAGGAGAGGTTAAAATCTGTCCCATTTGTATCAAGGAGTCAATGGAGACTTCTAAGATGTAGAGCTTGATGATATGATTTAGCCAAAATAGAACAGATTGTAGAGCCTCTGAAACTAACTCTTCATTTACTAAAATTTTGATTAAGGGAAACTTTATTCTCCTAACCAGTCAGTCTTTAAAACTTAGACTTCTATGTCTAGTCTGCCTTCCCCAAATCACTCTGTATATTGTCCATACCAAACTCTATCCATTGTACTCTACATCTCTTGCATTTTGGTTTTCCATTCCTCCCATCCTCTGTGTTCAGATTCAAACTTCACTGATTAGCTCTTGCTTGGACTTTTGAAGCACATCACACATGGAGGTCCCAGCCTCTAGTGTCTCTCTTTTTATTAACATGCTCCCCATAGTATTAGAGTTATATAATCTCTGCAAGGAATAAACCAATATTTCAAACTTTCTCCAGGTCCACCTGATATGAAAAGGCTTTTATTTCCTTTTGTTAAACCTTTATTGTGCACTTGCTATTTCAGAGGCACTCTGCTGGTGCTTTGTTGTCTTATTTTACATTTGTGCATAAGAAAATAATTTCATATTAACACTAAAGCAGGTCAGGGGACTTCCCTGGTGGTCCAGTAGCTAAGACTCTGCACTCGCAAGGCAGGGGCGGGAATTTGCTCCCTGGTCAGGGAACTAGATTCCACATATCACAAGTAAGAGTCCACATGTAGAAATGAAGACTGAAGATCCTGCATGCCTTAACTAAGACCTGGCACAGCCAAATAAATTAATACATAAAAAAAATAAACTCACTAAAGCATGTCATAGCTGTATATACAATCTCTGTCAGCATCTCCCTCTCCTGAATCCCCTTCCCTCAACTTTAATTTCGTAGCTTTGTCCCTAAACACACTGTATAGGTTAAGTCCTTATTCTAAGTCACCTGTGTAAACAGAGAATTATTCATCTCTGGTACCACCTCAGAAAAGATTGGATTGCTACCACTCTAAATGAACCACTAAAGTAGTTCCTTCAAAGGGTTGGTCCAATTGTGAATCACTATATTTTACACTTGAAATTTACATAACATTGTATATCAATTGTACCTCAATAAAAATGTTAGTACATACATCATGTAGATCAATCTGATCTTAGAAGTTAATGAATTTTGTGACTACTAAGCTACTAAAAACATTTAAAAATAGCTTTAGTGTAGTGCTCCATTTTTATAACCTTGACGGCAAAACTAAGGTCATCACTATAAATCATGGTTTGAAAAGTGAAAGTGAAGTCACTCAGTCGTGTCTGACTCTTTGCGACCCCATGAACTGTAGCCTACCAGGCTCCTCTGTCCATGGGATTTCCCAGGCAAGAGTACTGGAGTGGGTTGCCATTTCCTTCTCCAGGGGATCTTCTCGACCCAGGGATTGAACCCGGGTCCTCCTGCATTGTAGGCAGACGCTTTTACTGTCTGAGCCACCAGGGAAGCATGGTTTAACTCTGCTTCAATTATACTTTTTAAATTTTAGTGCATGCAATGCTTATTATTAGATATAATTAGTTAATTATTGCTGCATAGCCTTTAGTATCAGAAAAATCCAGAGGTCTTAATGTAGTAAGTTATAATTACAGAATATTAGAGTGGAGGCTGTGAGTTAATATCTCCACTGAGCCCTTTGGTCCCCAAAAGTAAAAAAACAAGTAGCCAATCTGCTTCTTGCCTTTAGTCAGGGTAGAAAGCAGAAGTATCCTACTGGCAAGTGCCTTATGACATTTATCAAGTCCAAGGAGAAGTTGTAAAATGGTGGCCCTTGGGTTGAGTTGACTCAAAAGCTGTGTTTTATATAAACAGCATCATTTAAATAAACACTTACAGTTTGGGACAACTCACACAAAAATAAAAACTTATGGTTTCTGTTGAAAACACCTATCTGTCAAAGCAGGATCCACAATCAGATGGTTCTAAATAGTGTGTGCATGTGTGTACATGATGAATTACTTCAGTTGTGTCCAACTCTTTTGCTACCCTACAGACTGTAGCCTGCCAGACTCCCCTGTCCATGGGATTCTCTAGGCAAGAATACTGGAGTAGGGAGGAGCAAAGTCTTCTAAAGGTATCACTTGTTACTGCCTTTTCATCTCATTGGATTTCTTTCCGCTAATACAATTCTGGGGCAGGGAGGAGGCGCAAAAAGGGAAGGGAGGGAGGGCTGAAGAAGCCTGGAGATGAATTTCCTGTCATTTTAATGGGAAGAGGTCTAAGAGTCAGAATTACATTTTAAAAATTATGATCATAAAATAGCATGCAATTTCTTGAATACTTGAGTGTTCATACCAGCATATTCTTGCCTGGAAAATCCCATGGATAGAGGAGCCTGGCAGGCTACAGTCCATGTGAAAGTTAAAGTGTTATTTGCTCCTTGAGATCCCATGGACTGCTGGGAGCCGGCATATTGCGTATTGAGTGCATATTGAGTGCATATTGCATATTGAGTGCATATTGCATATTGAGTGCACATTGCATACTGAGTGCATATTGCATATTGCATATTGAGTGCAGCACTTTCCACAGCATCATCTTTCAGGATCTGGAATAGCTCAACTGGAATTCTATCACTGCCGGTAGCCAGCGTGAGGAGCTCCGCCCATGACAAAGGTCATGAGAAAGGAGGCTCAGCACACGCAAAGGCGGGATCGAGCCTCAGGAGTCCCCCTGGAAATTCTCGAGCAATCTACCCCCAAAACCAGAGTCTGCCTACTTTCTGCTTTGTGCTTTCACCTACACCTCTGACTTTACGGGGGGCTGTCCCCCACTACCTCTCTGAAAAAAAGAGTTAGCTTACAGCTCCAGTTAATAATTCCTGGGTGTGACAGTGTTTCAACCTACAAACTCCTTTGGAAATCCTCTAGCCTGCCTGAATAGGTTTTTCCGGCCACATGTGATTGTTCAGAGCCTCCCAACTGTGAGAGGCAGGAGATGTTCTAAACTGTCTAAACACAGATTCTTTTGAGTAGTTAAAAGATTGATTAGAAATTGTATTGGTGAAGGGATTTTCACTTGTTGGGCCAATGTTTGCTGCTAAGTTTCCATATCCCTTACCTGTTGTGTCCCTGGCAGTGTATTGATTAATATAATTGGCGTAAGTAGTAGCTTTAATGTTTGCTGGGACCTGAGACCCTTGAGTTAATTCTTTTTCTTGTTATAGCCCACCGCACCTTTGCTCTGTAGGAATGCAACTTTATCTAATGCTTTTGGAGGGTGGCTCCTGACCAATCACCTTTAGAGAAAAATAAGTTTTCTGAAGAAAAGGTCTTAAAATGTTAACAGGCCTCCGGGCCAGAAGATGATGCAAATCACCTAAGCTTTTGCATATGATAAGTTTGCAGGAAGAAAGCCTGACTTGCTGCATGACTCTACCCTTTCCCCCATTACCCTCTATGCATAACTTAAGGTATAAAAACTACTTTGGAAAATAAAGTGCGGGCCTTGTTCACCGAAACTTGGTCTCACCATGTCGTTCTTTCTCTTACCTTCTGGCTGAATTATTCAGCCTCTTTTCTCCACTGAATTTCCTCACTGAGCTATCCTTATTCTATAACTCTTTATATCCTTAATTAACGTTTAATTAAGCAATTGTTTCCTGATCTTCGCCTACGCCGTCTCTCCTTCGAATACCCTGGATCAGCCGGGGCTGGACCCCGGCAATGGACTATAGCCTATGTTCATGGAGTTCTCTAGGCAAGAATACTGTAGTGGGTTGCCATTCCCTTCTCCAGGGGATCTTCCTAACCCAGGGCTTGAACCCAAGTCTCCTGCATTGCAGGCAGATTCTTTTTCACCTGAGACACTAGGGAAGCCCAAACAAAGTTTATGGAATTCTCCAGGCAAGAATATTGGAGTGGGTATCCATTCCCTTCTCCAGCAGATCTTTCCAACCCAGGGCTTGACCCCAAGACTCCCACACTGCAGGCAGATTCTTTGCCATCTGAGCCACCAGGGGGGTTACAAAAGAGTCAGACAGGACTGAGCACATGCACACCAGCAAGGTGTAATGTCCATAATTTATCCCAACTAGATGTAGCATCAATGACTTTCTTATTTTAGATTTAAAATGACCCTTTGGTTTCTACTTATATCTTATTCTCTCATCTTTTTAAGAAGAGTGGTCATCAGAGCATTGATAGATGCAGTGAAAAGTGAAGAGGGACATGTACAGGAAATGAGTGGTCTTCAACACAGAAATTCAAAGCAGTAAATTTGGTTAAGGAATATCATGGGTAAGAAAGCCAAGAAAAGAAAAATAAAATGCATGGGCAACAAAGTGTGGGAGAAAATTCCTTGTGTGATAAGAAAATGCAGGATTGAAAGCAGAGATTTTATCTTTTCAAGTGTTTTAATACACCAGGACACATCACAGCCAGAGTTAGAGAACATATGAAGCAGAAGTCTAGAGAAGTCCCCAAACTGATGAAAGAAACTACTTCCCCAAATAGTTTAAGGATGTTTGTCTTTGGTGAGCCAAACCACTAAAATAAAAAAGGAGGCAAGGTCAGGATTTTCTCTTCTAGGTTTGAAGGCATCATGTTTCACCTGATCTGATACTGAAGCAACTGTATTTCCCTACAGAGCATGAAGCTGTATGTAAATTCATCCATTGTTTAAACCTATTCTGCAAATATGTAATAGGAGACAAAAAAAGCCAGCTGGCTCATAACATTGCATTTTATACCTTTTATTAACATGTATCCCAGGGACTAATTTGCATAACATTTGCATTGCCTCAGCCAACTACAAACCCTTGATCCAGGGAGGAAATAGTGTGTGATGGGCTTATTGAGATATTTGTGAGTGAAGGTTGTGGATGGAAAGAGAGAGGCATTCGTAAGTTCAGTTAAGACAGAAAATGAGTATTTAGGTTCCTTTAAAACCTCTCTTTCCACTTTAAAGCTATTTTGGGACTTAGAACCTCAACAGTAGAAATTGTTCTTACAGGGAACAAAGTTCTCTAAAAGAAAAAAATGCTAATTCCATATTTGGCAAGAGGCTTTATTTTTTAATTAAATTTGAAGATAAATTTGTTTTTCAGATAGTATAAAAAAGCAACCTCAGAAAAAATGTCAGAAAAGTATAGTTTTTTATTTAAAAAACACAGAGATATAAATTGATTTATATTCTTGTTATGTTCCCTTGGATATTACACAGATTGAAAAGTTGTAACTAGAAAAGGAATTAAAAATAACTCCATAAAACTTACACTGAAAATCCAGAAGAATGTAATGACATAATCCAGTAGTCAGTACAAGGAGTCATTCTTTTAGGTGAACTGAAGTGTCCATTATTGCAGCAATAGCAAAAAGACCCATAGCTGACATTTGGGGGAGTTCTGACTGAGTGGCATGTTATTCAAACTTTCCCTATGTAACGCACAATTCCATATGTATATCTGTAGTTCAAAGCTTATGAATTTTGCACAATCTCTGCCAATCTCTATACACATGTAAGTTCAGTTCAGTCGCTCAGTCGTGTCCGACTCTTTGCGACCCCATGAATCACGGCACGCCAGGCCTCCTTGCACCATCACCATCTCCCAGAGTTCACACAGACTCACGTCCATCGAGTCAGTGATGCCATCCAGCCATCTCATCCTCTGTCATCCCCTTCTCCTCCTGCCCCCAATCCCTCCCAGCATCAGAGTCTTTTCCAATGAGTCAACTCTTCACATGAGGCGGCCAAAGTACTGGAGTTTCAGCTTTAGCCTCATTCCTTCCAAAGAACACCCAGGGCTGATCTCCTTTAGAATGGACTGGTTGGATCTCCTTGCAGTCCAAGGGACTCTCAAGAGTCTTCTCCAACACCACAGTTCAAAAGCATCAATTCTTCGACGCTCAGCTTTCTTCACAGTCCAACCCTCACATTCATACATGACCACTGGAAAAACCATAGCCTTGACTAGATGGGCCTTTGTTGGCAAAGTAATGTCTCTGCTTTTCAATTTGCTATCTAGGTTGGTCATAACTTTTCTTCCAAGGAGTAAGCGTCTTTTAATTTCATGGCTGCAGTCACCATCTGCAGTGATTTTGGAGCCACAAAAAATAAAGTCTGACACTGTTTCCACTGTTTCCCCATCTATTTCCCATGAAATGATGGGACCAGATGCCATGATCTTTGTTTTCTGAACGTTGAGCTTTAAGCCAACTTTTCACTCTCCTCCTTCACTCTCATCAAGAAGCTTTTTATTTCCTCTTCATTTTCTGCCATAAGGGTGGTGTCATCTGCATATCTGAGGTTATTCATATTTCTCCCAGCAATCTTGATTCCAGCTTGTGATTCCTCTAGCCCAGTGTTTCTCATGATGTACTCTGCATAGAAGTTAAATAAACAGGGTGACAATATACAGCCTTGACGTACTCCTTTGCCTATTTGGAACCAGTCTGTTGTTCCATGTCCAGTTCTAACTGTTGCTTCCTGACCTGCCTGCATATAGGTTTCTCAAGAGGCAGGTCAGGTGGTCTGGTATTTCCATCGCTTTCAGAATTTTCCACAGTTTATTGTGATCCACATAGTCAAAGGCTTTGGTATAGTCAATAAAGCAGAAATAGATGTTTTTCTGGAGCTCTCTTGCTTTTTCGATGATCCAGGACAACAGCCTTGTCTAACTCAATGAAACTATGCCATGCCCTGTGGGGCCACCCAAGATGGGCGGGTCATGGTGGAGAGGTCTGACAGAATGTGGTCCAGTGGAGAAGGGAATGGCAAACCACTTCAGTATTCTTGCCTTGAGAACCCCATGTATAGTATGAAAAGGCAAAATGATAAGATACTGAAAGAAGAACTCCCCAGGTCAGTAGGGGCCCAATATGCTACTGGAGATCACTGGAGAAATAACTCCAGAAAGAATGAAAGGATGCAGCCAAAGCAAAAATAATACCCAGCTGTGGATGTGACTGGTGATAGAAGCAAGGTCTGATGCTGTAAAGAGCAATATTGCATAGGAACCTGGAATTTTAGGTCCATGAATCAAGGCAAATTGGAAGTGGTCAAACAAGTGATGGCAAGAGTGAATGTCAACATTCTAAGAATCAGTAAACTTAAATGGGCTGGAATGGGTGAATTTAACTCAGATGACCATTATATCTACTACTGCAGGCAGGAATCCCTTAGAAGAAATGGAGTAGCCATCATGGTCAACAAAAGAGTCCGAAATGCAGTACTTGGATGCAATCTCAAAAACGACAGAATGATCTCTGTTCGTTTCCAAGACAAACCATTCAATATCACAGTAATCCAAGTCTATGCCCCAACCAGTAACACTGAAGTAGCTGAAGTTGAACGGTTCTATGAAGACCTACAAGACCTTTTAGAACTAACACCCAAAAAAGATATCCTTTTCATTATAGGGGACTGGAATGCGAAAGTAGGAAGTCAAGAAACACCTGGAGCAACAGGCAAATTTTGCCTTGGAATACAGAATGAAGCAGGGCAAAGGCTAATAAGAGTTTTGCCAAGAGAACGCACTGGTCATAGCAAACACCCTCTTCCAACAACACAAGAGAAGACTCTACACATGGACATCACCAGATGGTCAACACCGAAATCAGATTGATTATATTCTTTGCAGCCAAAGATGGAGAAGCTCTATACAGTCAGCAAAAACAAGACTGGGAGCTGACTGTGGCTCAGACCATGAGCTCCTTATTGCCAAAGTCAGACTTCGAAGAAAGTAGGGAAAACCACTAGACCATTCAGGTATGATCTAAATCAAATCCCTTATGATTATACAGTGGAAGTGAGAAATAGATTTAAGGGCCTAGATCTGATAGATAGAGTGCCTGATGAAATATATACATATACATATATTTAAAAGGGTTATGTTACTTAAGTCATAGTAAAAGAGAGGAAAAACTTACTGTAAAAACCAAGCCAGTTCTTACTGTGTGTTTTAGTTAAATTTAACATGTCAAAGTTTGCTTTAAAAAATTCAGAATTTCTAGACATTTCTCCAAAGATGACATACAGATGACCAAGATGCACATGAAGTGATGTTCGATATTGCTAATTGTTAGAGAAATGCAAATCAAAACAACAATGAGGTATCAGCTCATACTGGACAGCATTAAAAAGTCTACAAATAACAAATGTTGGAGAAGGTGTGGAGAAAAGGAAACTCTCATACACTGTTGGTGGGAATGCAAATTGGTGGAGCTACTATGGAGAAGAGTATAGAGATTCCTTAAAAAGCTAAAAATAGAGTTATCCTCTGACCCAACAATCCTACTCTTGGGTATATATCCAGACAAAACTGTAATTCAAAAGATATATGCACTCCAATGTCCACAATAGCTAATACATGATAACAGTGTAAATGTCCATCAACAAATGAGTGGATAAAGAAGTGGTATGTATATATATAATGGAATACTACTCAGCCATAAAAAATGAAGTCATACCATTTGCAGCAACATGGATGGACCTGAGTGTCATACTGTATGCAGTAAGTCAGAAATAGAAAAATAAATACCATATGATGTCATTTATACATGGAATTTAAAGTAAGACACAAACAAACATATCCAGGAAACAGAAATATAACCGCAGACATGCAGAACAAACTTGTGGTTGCCAAGGGGGAACGAGGATGGAGGAGGGAGGGATTGTGATGTGGGATTAGTAGATGCAAATTATTATATGTAGAATAAATAAACAAGGTCCTACTATATATATAGCACAGGAAACTGTATTCAATATTCTATGATAAACCATAATTGAAAAGAATGTGAAAAAGAATATATTTATGTATAACTGAATGAATTTGCTACACAAACAGAATTAACACAACATTGTAAATCAACGGTACTTCAGTAAAATTAAAATACCTTCAAGGCAAAAAAAAAAAATTTGGAATTTAAGAAATAAACAGCATACAGTTTTATTGTTTTTCCAGTCCATCACAACCAGAAAAAGAAGTGAATTGTTTCAAAGTCATCACTTGAAAACTATATTATCATAGTTGGAAACAATCTTTGGGAAAGTTCCAATTGTCACCAGGGAATAAAATATTACCACATTTCAATTCAGAGCAAAATTTTAAAGTGTTCCATATCACTGTATGGAATATTTTTTGAAAAACGTAGGTACATCTTTCCATGTTTTGTTGTTTATTGCTCTAAATAATTTTTAGCTAAACAAAAGTTTCAACTTATATAAAATGTAGTTCATAACACAGTAACTACAACATTTTTACAATAACTTACAATCTTCTGAGATGATGTTTCACAACTCTTTCAGTTAGAGCTGGCAAATATGATTTCTGTTACTCTTCTATTTTAGCTTTTCAGTAAGTGCCAGCAAATGAAATTATATTCCTTCCCTTTTATGGCTTTCTACAAGGCCCTGGCTTGTGAAGAAGGCATTTGTGAGGTTGCTAACATTAAAGTTAATGTTAAACAGCTTATATTTTAACTACAGCTATTTTGCATGTTGAAATACCTACATTTTGATTCTTCACCACAAATTTTGGAGTTGAAATAGTAAATGACCATACTTTCTTCTTACTTATTTTTATTACTGGAATGGTGGCCTCCTTACACCTTTAGAAACAATAGTTTCTATTAAAAGAAGATCTGGAATATTGATTGATATGAAGATGAAAGTTCACGTGATCAACATTTTTTGTTTGTTTTAAATAACTTAGAAGCCAAAAAATGAAATTAGTTCACATGGCCAAAATGCAAGGCATTTTAGGCTTTTATAAAGAAGTAAACACTGACATGGAAATAAGGAAACCGCTTAGAGAAATATGTGACGGGAAGAAGGCTTTTGTTGGAGGACATGGTGGCTTGCCATTAAAAACGATTCCTGTTCCAAGAAGTCTGTCTGGCTAATGCCAGAGACTCTTTATCAACAAAATAAGTGAAGCATGCTATGCCTCAGACATGTTTCTACACACTCTTTGAAAAAGTCTGAGCAACTGCAAAAATAAGAATGAAGAGAAGAAGCTGTATTGGTCATAATCTTGTTTGAAGTGATCCCTGATCTCTACCGCCACTCCGAGCTCACCTCCAGGCCCCAGCTCTGTGCCTGTGACAAATGGAAGCAATAAATGACGTCCTCATCAACAGGATTCCAACAAAAGCTCTCACTACATTTCTCTTTGCTTTTGACCACGTATATTGGCATTGTTTAGATATAACTAAAGGAAGCGAAAAATTGATTTAGGTAAAAAGGTCAAAAAGAATCCAAAGAGGCACTGCTAATAAGAACGCACGTTGAAATGTGCTTTCGTATGATAAGATGGTAACTCCTAAAACGCTCTTTGAAAATCACTCTGTATGGAATGTACTTATTGGGCCAACCAAAATAATCTATACTATCAAATATTTTAAACTATTGAAATTCTGAATAGTGCCTCCTTTCTTATGTAATCCTTTGTCTTACAAGATAAAGGAGTATTTTCATTCATTTTCCCTTTCTTAAATGGTTGTCCTGTCGAAACTAATAGTGCTCTGATAATAGGATTTTTTTTCTTTTTTAACTAAGCAGGTCTCTTCTTTTTGATGCATGTTTGGTTGTCTACACATATTTGTACAACAGTGTGTTAGGCTGTTAGTCTATTTAATTAGGCTTTGATCACTGGCCAGCTGGATTTACACTTTTTATAGATCTTTTTGTTAGAACTCAACAAATATTTAATAATGATCATTATAAAGAAGTATGGAAACAGCCACAGTATAGTTCTATATAATCAGTGAAAGTGAAAGTTGCTCAGTCGTGTCTGACTCTTTGCGATACCATGGTTGTAGCCTACCAAGCTCCTCTGTCCATGGAATTCTCTAGGCAGGCATACTGGAGTGGGTTGCCATTCCCTTCTCCAGGGGATTTTCCCAACCCAGGAATCGAACCTGGGTCTCCTGCACTGTAGACAGATTCTTTACCATCTGAGCCACCAGGGAAGCATATTATCAGTGACTCTAGTTAATTATCATATTTTATGCAATTTTCTAATTTTTAACATTTTAATATAACTGATACATAATAGTATGTCTGAAAAATCAAATAAAGCTTTTTAAGAGTATCCTTTCCCATTCTCAGAAATAAGACACCTAATATGATTTAATTGCACTTCGATATTTTTTAAAAAACATACTAATTAACCTTTTAGAATACAGAAATTCATGATTTTAAGTCTGTTGTGAGCCTAAGAAATTGTCTAGCTCAATTGCCTTCATTTTGCAGATTAGAAAATTTGAGTCACTGAATGAAAAAATTGCCTGGATTCATGTAGCAGATGTGAATAAAGAGTAGACAGAGCAATTTGAATATGAAACAAAATAATTACAATCTAAAAACCTGAAATTTTCTTCTTTTAGTGATTATAAGCCCCCATCCATCTACCACATGTGTTTGGTATAATATTAGAAGCCAGTGTTTCCCTTTTTGAAAAATACTCTTTGTATCATAGAAACACAAAGATAAAAAAGTAACTTTTATTCTTATTTATTTCAACAGATATTTAGAGAGAATGATTCCCTTCCAAACAATAACAAAAATGTTTTGCAGTTGTTTAGTAGCTAAGTCATGTCTGACTCTTTTGTGACCCCATGGACTATAGCCCTCCAGGCTCCACTGTCCATGGGATTCTCCAGATAAGAATACTGGAGTGGGTTACCATTTCCTTCTCCAGGGGATCTTCCCAACTTAGGGGTTGAACTCACGTCTCCTACATTGGCAGGCGGACTCTTTACCGTTTGGCTACCAGGGAAGGGGTCAGTTCAAAACATTTTATTAACATTTTCATAATAGCAATATATAATATGAAATCATAAAATATTTTGTGAGTTACTCAGTGATACTGAAATTTTGATGTTTTGGTAAATTATTCTCTTGCTAAATCCAAGCTGTATACTCTTAACTCTCCAAATTATTAAGTAAACCTTTACAGAATTGAACACACATTATACCTTGTCTTCCCTCATTAGTCCTACTTTTCAAGCAATGGTAATCTGAATGGATATTTTTATTTTGGCTCTTTTTGTAGTGAGTTATGAACAAACAAAAAAGGCAGGGATAACTATATGATGAAACATGTAACCATTAAAACTATGTTATTAAATAATCTTATAATCGCAAAGGAAAAAGAATATAATTTAAGTGAAATAATCCATAAGATTCCATTTATAAATACACATACACACACACAGTGCAAGCTTGTAAGAAATATTCAAGAATATTAACAATGTTTTCCCCTCTGGATTGCAGGATTTTGGAGGAACTTTTAAAAATAAATGTCAATATTTTTAGCATTTTCTACAATTATCTGATATATTTTTATAATCAGGCAAGATTAAAAATAATTTCAAAAGAATATAAACATTAAAAACTAAAGTATGGAGTATAATTATGCATGTGGAATTCAGGTTGCTTAAAGTTTGCATTTGGACAGCATCTTTTCTCCAGAGAATGTTTAGATCTCGTGAGTTTGTATTTTCTAAGGAGGTAATGAGACAAAAGACATTTTTTGCTCAGCGAAAGATTAGAAGCATTGCAAAGCGGAAGAGTCCAGTGGCACAGGAAACAAAAGTAAAAGAGTTAAGATAAGGGACTGCTGAGAAAAACAAGAGAGCCTGTGACAAGTAGTAAAAACATTTTCTGAGTGTTTTGGCTTATAACATTAGTCAGAGAAAAGTAGAAGAAAGTAAAACTTTGGCAACATCTGCAATATGGCAGAAATTATGTTTCGGTCATTTAATTCTTGGTTGTATTGCATTAGTCTCATATATTCTTATATAAATTATGGATAATTTACCTCATCCTGATGAGTTATTCAGAAAAGCAGAATCACAAAATTAAAGAGACCAGGATTTAAATCTCAGTTAGTTGGCACCTGAAGCTTCTGCTCTTTGCATTTCACCCCACTTTCTCCAGAGTCTTTTGGTGAAATAACTAAACAGTTTGTTTTCTAGGACTTTAGTGACTGTTATTTGACTGAAAGAAAAAGGGGAATTTAGTCATTTTTACTTTCAGATAGGAAAGTAGAACCCGGGAAGTGTTTAATGTAGAGACGAATTTCTCAGTGTTCTCAGTTCTCTAGCTGAGAGGAAGCCAGTAATATAATAAAAAATAAATGGCCACCAGAGTAAGACAGACCTTAGTACTCAGCTCACATTTACTAAATATGTGACATCAGGCAAGTTTCCTAATGTTTCTGAGTCCAGATTTCTCTTCTTTAAAATAATTTAATGACACCATCATACAGGGTGGTTGTAAGGATATATGAAAAAAATATTTCAAGTGTGCCTAGAAGAGGTCATAGTACACAGTAGGCACCCAGTAAATGTTGGTTATATTTTCCTTGCATCTTAGCCATTGGAGACATATTACAGCAAGCTACTCATTGTCCAAGACATTTGTAAAAACACTTGTTTATTTGGCTGCATTGGGTCTTAGTTGTGGCATGCAGGATCTTCAATTGTGGCACACTGGCTTAGTTGTGTGGCATGTGGCATCTTAATTCCCCGACCAGGGCTTGTACCCATATCTCCCATATCTCCTGCATTGGAAGTCATATTCTTAACCACTGGACCTCCAGGGAAGTCCCCCAAAGTGTTGATTAGTTGTTACTGAACTTACACTAGCAGTTGTCAGCCATCTATGAATTCCTAAGTACAAGTAATTATTTTTTAAAAGTACATCTTGTTGAGATGTTTCATTGTGATTTTCCCTTTACCATTTTCTGTTTTTCTCCATGAACTTCAGTTTTCTGCTGTCAAAATATAGAGATGAAATTTAATAAAGTCATAATCAAGCTTGTATTTTGAGTATGTAGAATCTCAGTATTATACAGAAGGACCCTAAGAGATCTTTAAAGTTCAAGAAGTGAACAGGATGAATCAGGCTTATATTTTTTTAGCCTGAGCTAGAACAGCTTCTATTACTATAACTATTGTCATTGTTTTCTTTCCAACTTGAATGTTCCAGATAGCAAATCTGCCTCCTGCAAGTTCTATCACTTTCTTTTGTGGCAGCTTCTCACATTTACTTTCTTTATGTGGTACTGGATTTCATTCATACCCCTCTTTCAATGGTCCCATCAGAAACACTGACATATATACACTACTATGTATAAAAATGGTAATTAATGAGAAGCTACTGTATAGCACAGGGAACTCTACTCGGTGCTCTGTAGTTACCTAAATGGGAAGGAAGCCTAAAAAAAGATGGGGTATATGTATACATATAACCGATTTACTTTGCTGTACAGCAGAAACTACCACAACATTGTAAACCAATTACACTCCAATAGAAATTAATTTTTTTGAAAAGAAAAGGGCCAAGGGCATCACTTGAAGATCCATTAGAAATTCTTGGGCCTCAATGCAGACCTTCTGAATCAGAGACTCTACAGATGTGGCCCAGCAGTCTATGTTTCAATGTCACATCCGGGAATACTTGCTCCATTTTGAGAATCTGTATTTTCGATGGTTACAGCTGAATCACTACTAGCACTCAGGTCTCGTGACAGTAACCCGGCCCCTCAGCCCCCACAGATTCAGTTCTTGGCTACTGCCTGTTTGACACCTTTGCTTTCTTTGGGGGCATTTCAGTAACGTTGACCTTGCGGTGTCTCGTGTCAGCCTCCACAGGGAGAGTTCACTTTTACAAGTCTCACAAAGTGGCATTCAAAACATGTCTTCATGCCGCTATGACCTTCTCCCAATCCATTTCCTGTTTACCACACCGTTAAGACTTCCATGGAGGTGAGCAGAGTATATAACTTTAGTGTTCTTTTTAAACATTAACAATTTGATCTTGTTTTCTTAGGAAGTTGAGACTCACTCTGTAGATTAAAAACTAAAAGCAAAACAAAAGCAAAAACATAACCAAAATAATTAAATCAAACAGAAAATCCCCCAGACCAAGTCCTTAAAGTAACAGAAAACTTAAGCAGTATGTATCTAATTAAGATCATTGAGGGTCACCGTTATATCGCACAGGCGTATTTGGTGTCAGCCACTTTTGCTTCACAGAGCAGAGTTTGGTCTCCTCCATCCATCTGTACCATCAACATAAACACAGAGTGGAACCTGAGCTTCTTCAACTTCTGATACAGCATGTCCATGTGAAATAAATAGGAATACGCTTATAAAATAATGGAAAGTGAAATGAGAGTTAAGTTTCATTTCTATTTATATTGTTAAATATTGTTTTGTTTCACTTGCTTTTGTTTCTCTTCCACAACTTTTTTCCAAGTCAGGGAAGCTGTTAACATTACTGCTTCTTCAAGATGTGGGAAACAGTAGTCAAATCATGGACTGGGCAGTCGAAATCTCAATTGTCTAACCTTGACTACAGTTTGATGATGCTGTTTTTGGTGCCAGCTACAATTTGTAAGCGCTTACTCATTCCCCACAATGAAATCCCTTTCAATGGACTTTCTCCTTTATCTAACCATGTATATTTCTCTTAAGGTCAGACAGACCGTATACCTACTAATGTTTTTATCAGAAAATGAGGGGGGAATTTCGGGACACTTTGCAATTATTTTTTATATAAAGAACAAAAATTAGGTGCAAAACAGTGAATGCAATTCAATTATTAAACAGAGAATCTTTTTGCAGAAAAGATTTATTCTTCATTTCTCTCCTCAATAGCTTTCCCTCCAGAGCTATGAAAAGATACCCAGGAATACTGTTTACCTTATCTGTGTATATATTTTGTTTTATTCAAATCTCAGGAATAAAATCTATGAACTTCTTGGTATGAGAAACAAAATATTTTTGTATCACTGTTACTTTACATAGTGAGTGAGTGCTAAGTTGCTTCAGTCTGTCTGACTCTTTTCAACCCCATGGACTGTAATCCACCAGGCTCCTCTGTCCATGGAATTCTCCAGGCAAGAACACTGGAGTGCGTTGCCATGCGCTCCTCCAGAGGGTCAGTCCTGACCCAGGGATTGAACTCTTGTCTCCTGCTTTGGCAGGTGGATTCTTTATCACTAGCGCCACCTGGAAACCCCACTTTACATAGTGACACCAGTCAAATGTATGTTTAGTATTCTTGTGGACAATTAACAGAGTAGAAAATAGAGCACTGAAAATTATTATTTGGGGGGTATATTATCTTATTATTCTTTGAATCATCAGCATTTGGCACAGTTCCTGATACGTTATAGACAATGCATGTTAAAATCATGAGTGCGTAATTACTAATATTCACTGGCTTGATTAATAATTTGGGTAGTTTAAAAAAAGTCTTAAAATGGATGAAGGAATGAAGCAGGCTATGATTCATCATCATAGATTAACTAGTAGGAGTTTAAAAACTGAACAGCAACAACAAAAAAAAACCCTGTTAGGAATGACATCTGAGTCATAAACCCAGTAATAGAAGCCTCGAGTTTTAAAGCATGTGTTGCAATCACTTAATTTCAATCATTCTTTCACTATCCTCCAACTTCACATGCCATATTCGGAGGCAATATGTCAAGATGTGAAGCGACCAGCTTATCACGGAGAGTGAAGATATAGAATTCCTCTTCTGCTTTCATCTACATTTTGTCATTTTGTTTTCTTTTAGTAGAGATGGGGGTTGAACTTTGGCCTTACATCAACACTTGAAAAACGTGTTTATTAAAATATGTTTATAATAGGCATTTTTGGTGTATTGTACAAATGGTTTATTTGGTTTCTGTTTCATAATTTAATTTACATAAAAAGTCTTTTCCAAGGGTGGGCATATTTTATTTTTGTGATTTTTTGTTAGTTCCTGAATTGGGGGGAAGATTTTTTTTTTTCCACTTAAACACTTAAATTTCAGGACATCTTCAGATGCTTCTGAGTAATATGAGTTCTAGTGGATGGTAATTTTTTTCACAATCCATTTAAGAATCACTCTGAGAAAAGCAACAGTGTTGAAGATTCAGTCTCTCTTTGCAGTTCTGTAAGTTAAAATGACTGAAAATGAAACTTCGTATGTGGTTAGTGTAGACTGAACTCACCCATGTTTCTCAACTTAACTTCCTTATTTTAGGCAAATATACTGTCGTTAATACTTTCTTTATTAATTCAACAAGGGATTAGAAAAAAGGAGAATGGTTGTTTTAAAAAGTGTTTCCCAAGATGATAAATGAAATGACTAAATTCACTCTATTAACAAAATGTTAAGTGTTTTTTCTTGCTTAAACACTTCAGATTTGTTTCCATCTTCATATTTGTTTCCATCTATCCTCTTCAAAGCCTTTCACTCTGTTCAGATTCATGCCTTAATTTTCTTTAAATCTACTCTTTATAATCACCTTTCCAAAAAACTCCTTAACTTGCTTAGGACCACTTGCATTGAAAATATTACTCTATATTATATTTTCTGCTTACATTTTCTTAACATTCTGGGTTAAAAAAGAAATCCAACAATAACCATTAGCCTTTCCCCACCTTCTACTCTTACATATAAATTCCTTATTTGGTGTCTCAAGCATTTCTACACTGTGGTCCCATTCATGTCCTCAAGCACTTTGATTCCTTCTATTCCCTACCATAAGTCAAACTCCACTTTATTGTCTTCCAATTGTAACTTGTAGGTTTGTTCAACCTTTCAATTTACATTATCTCCCTCTCAGCTTCTTATAATCTATATCTACCTCCTTCAGAATTAACATTTAATACATAAATATCTACTAAGTGTTGTGCTCTCTTGGTTCTCTGGATCCATGACAGCACAGATCCCACTAAGTGTAATAAATAAATAATAATAAATTCCTACTAAGTGTCACCATGTCCCTGGCCCCAAGGTAGAAAATGCAGAAATGGAAGTGAACAACTGAAGAATGGTCCCTGCACATGTAGAGCTTACGGTAAATAAAACCAAAATCACCAAATTAAGTAAAAAACTAGAAATTTACTTAAAAACACTTGGAAGGTACTTTCTCCATTGGTCCCACTCTCTCTGCCCACCCCACCCCCCCACCACTGTATCCACAAGTACATTCTCTACATCTGTGTCTCTATTCCTACCCTGCAAATAGGTTAATCAACATCATTTTTCTAGATTTCATATATATGCATTAATATGTGATATCTCTTTTTCTCTTTCTGACTTACTTCACTCTGTATAGCAGGCTCTAGGTATATACACCTCACTAGAACTGATCCAAAAATTTTTTTTAATGGCTGAGAAGTAGTATCAAAATATATATATACACACACACACTATCATGTGTAAAATGGATAGCTGGTGGGACGTTGCTGTATAACACAGGAAGCCTACTCTGGAGCTCTGTGATGGGGTGGGGTGGGAGTAGGGGAGGGAGGGGGGGTATATGTATAATTACGGCTGTTGTTGTACAGCCATATAATTTGTGTTGTTGTACAGCAGAAACTAACACAACATTGTAAAAATTAAAAAACAAGAAATAAAAATAAATTCTAAAACAAACATTTGGAAGAAAAGATCCAGAGAACCACGAAAGCAAAACAGAGAGACTCAATTAAAATTGAGGAATCTCTCAGTTAGCAATACTGTGAGATCCAAAGTACAGACAGGATTAGCTGAGTGAAGATTAGGTGGAAATCCATTCAGTCAGAAGGAACAGCATTTTCATACACATTAAAAAACTTTCTGAAGAAGATTAAGTGTGACCATTGAATAAAATGAGAGAAGGAATTGCATCTAGATGGAACACCTGTCCCAGGCTGCAAAAGAAAATGTGCTTATCCATTCATTCTTCTAACCTAAGTACTGAATAATTTTTATGTAATTATCCATGCTTGGCTTAAAAATTTTGTAAATATCTTATATCCCCTCATAGCTCAGTTGGTAAAGAATCCGCGTGCAATGCAGGAGACCCCGGTTAGATTCCTGGATTGGGAAGATCCCCTGGAGAAGGGATAGGCTACCCACTCCAGTGTTCTTGGGTTTTCCTTGTGGCTCAGCTGGTAAAGAATCTGCCTGGATGTGGGAGACCTAGGTTCGAGCCCTGGTTTGGGAAGATCCTCTGGAGAAGGGAAAGGCTACCCAATCCAGTAATCTGGCCTGGAGAATTCCATGGACTGTATAGTCCATGGGGTCGCAAAGTGTTGGACACGACTGAGCAACTTTCACTTTCACTGTCTCCCCTACTAGACTAGGTCCTTGATGGCAAGAATTATTTCTTATTCCTATTTGTGTCCTCTGTATCATGCAAAATGACCCATGGGTAGTGACAGCAAGGCTGACTTCCTAAGTGTAGTACTGAGAAGGACCCACTGTTGCTTTAATTCTCTACTGTCACCATCTTCCATTTCTTAGTACTTTTGAAATAAAGGGGCCTGCATTTTCATTTTTCACTGAAACCCCCAAATAACTTAGTTAGTCTTGAGTGAATACAAAGGTTCCGAATGAATGAGGGGCTCAAAGGTTAAAGGAATTGAATTAGAGTATTCTGTAGGGTATTTTTTCTTTTAGGGTCAACTTTATTCCAGGAATACCATATGATTCTTGGTTATATAATGGATAGCTGAGAAATGGACAGTGTTCTTTAAGAGAAGTCCCTAGTCCTTCAGGGTGCTATTCCTTAAACACTAAATTGAACTTCTTATTCACTTGGCCACTGTGACTTATTTTGGTCTTCCTAGAACCCACTCAGCTGAAGCATTTTCTTTCATGAACACTTTCCAGAATCTACACTAGAAATTAGTCTAAGTTCCAGACATTATTTATGAGGTCATTCATCTCTCTGCATTATGTGAATTCTTTGTCCCCTATCACAAGTGCAAATGTGGAAACATATTATGTCATTCAGGCCCCTGCTGATGAGTCTACAGAAGCTTGTTAAAAAAAAAAAGGAGAAGCAACAAAGAACTTCAATTAGGAAGGATTAATCACATTATTTGTGCCTGGCAGTGACTAAGACTGGACATTTTGAAGCTGAGGCCTTGTGATTTTGGGGGTCTGAAGAAACTACTTTAGTTCTTAGTTGAGATGAGTACAATGCTGGAAAGTTGTGAGAACAAGCACAGATGTGAGAACCTGAAATAAATATTGAGTTATTGACTGAATTGCTCTTTTTATTTGAGAAGCCACTTGGAGAATACTGAAGGATTTTTTTCATGCTCCAGTTCACCAAGCTATAATCAATGTTATTATGAAGTTTTGATATGACAGGCTACCTCGCTCTATCTGTCTGGCCAATGATGGATTATGGCCTCTTTAAGTTGACAACTTAAACTATTTTACCTCATGAGGAGTTTTTACAGTTATTTGCAGCAGTGAGTCGAAAAAGTACCTGTAGAGTACAACAATGTACCATTCATTCAATTCATTGCCTGCTGACACAGTGTACAGATTCCAAGTCTATTTCATGTGAGACTTTTAAGGATCCCAGTGGGCAATCTCATGTACATACTGAGCTTAAGCCTAGCTTGTTATCTCTCTGTTAAATAATGATGGTAAATATTTCCATTAACAGTGATTGCCATACTTCATCATCTTTCAGAAGAGCTAAGAACATATTGTAAAATTAGTGACTACAAATATTGTTTTGAGAGAAGGTGAAATTTAAACCTATGCAATCAAGCAGGACTGCATAAATCTAGCTTTGTCACCTTGGTGATTGTTTAGAAACATGGAGTTATACTCTTGCTAAGCGAGTACATTCATTTTGTAATGGCGGAATATTGTGAATCTGTATTATTTATGAACAAATATCATCCTTGTGGATTTTTTTTTTCTAAATCCCTCAAGAAGGATTCCCCTTTGGTAGCCTACTTGTACATTATACATTTTTCCTGGCAGTTCTTAATCTTCCTCAATGTATTCATTTTTATCATTTTATCTCTCTCTAGCTGAAAGCTCCTTGAGTGGAGGGACGACTCTTTGAGGGCAGGGATATTTTTGAAATCTTTATCCACAGTTTCCTGGAAAGTAATAGATGCTTATTAAATAAATAATGAAAAAATGTAAATGATTCTTCTTTTAAATTATATCATATTTAATTTGATATGAGAAGAATATAAAAAGAATATAAAATTTAAATAAAATTTTATAAAATATAAAAAGAATATAAAAATTCTTCTTTTGAATTATATCATGTATCTCCTTAGTTCAGCCACTTAAATAACCATCAAGTCTATGAAAGATAGTCTGATGCAGTAAGAAATTTATACCAGACCCAGAAGTTGTAAGGACCTCTGAGAAGGGCATGTGTGATGAGCTCTGGAAAGCAGAGTGTTTTCTATCCTAGAGGCAAGAATATCTAGCTCAAGTGGCAGAGGCAGGGAGTGTTTCAGAAGAGAGCAAACAGCACAGGGCCTGCTTTGATGCCTCTGCTCACAGTAAACCACATCCTCATCCTTGGGGTGAGTTAGTCTCTGAAGGGCCTGGCCTATGCTCTAACATCTGAAAGGAAGCACTCCTTTTTAACTTCTGCCCCCCAAATATAGGCTCTAGTGGGAAGATGGAGAAGTATAATTAAAGCCCCTAGCAAACATTTTTTTGTCAGATGATAGAAACATCTGATTTAATGAAAGAGATTAGGAAGGATTCATTTCTACACGTACATTTCAAATTTGTTAAATTCTGTAGGGCAGAGTGCCAATGAGTTCATTTACAGAGAGACAAATATTTCACAGGTGTATATAAAAGACATCTTGTAAAGAATGCTTTTTTTAAACAAGAGCAATCTAGATTGGGTTCTGCTTCTCTCCTTCTACAGAACCAGTATCAGTTCTTAAAAATAAAGTATATATTCACGTATATTAAAAAGTCTGCTTATAAAGCAGTCAAACTAATTGTAGTAGAAAACTTTAATCTGTCAATCTGATTAAGAATATTGTCTAGATGCTTATGGGAGACCCATTTCATAGGACAGGATAAAAGAATGTTAACAAAACTGTAATAGTTTTTATAGCTCTCTTTCCCCCTAATTTGGTTGTAGAAAGATATTTTTTTCCAAGTAAGTTTTCCCTTTTGATTTTTGGCTCCACTAATTTTTTTCTCAACATAATTTCCAATTACAGCATAAAATGCGCTATTATTTATTGACAATTTAAAAGGTAAGCAATATCCATTTTATTTTAATTTTCCCCAAATCAATTTAAATGTAAATTTTTTCTTTTTAATTGTTATTTTCTTTTTTTAAATTGTCTACAAGAAAATTTTACTCTCAAGGGACTTCTGTAAACACTACTGTCCCTCTTCCCAACCCTTCTATGCTCACACAGAAGCATGATTTTTATTTTTAATTTTTTTTTGAAGTATCAGAAGACCATTCCTTCCACCTTAGGAAGGAGATATTGGTTAGCTTAAGACAACTATTCATCTTTGCAATAATGTAATGAACATGATCACATGATGTAATTCATGCCAGGGGAAGGCCTGCTGGAAGCAACTAGGAAAATTGTTAGTTTCATTAATAAGAGGCACAAAGAAAATATATGGCCTCTTGTAATATTTTTTGGGTGATAATGCAATATTTGCAACTACTGCAGCCAACTTAGAGTTATGTGGAAGAGATAAGGGTGCCTGTGGGGCAAAGCTAAGGAATTAGAAAGAGAAGATGAACAGATCATGAATCAATTTAAAAATCTTTGTGAGTTAATAAATTGTCTTATGTTTTAAGCCAATTTAAGTAGCATCCTCTTTTATTCATTGAAAAATGTTAACAGATACAGCACTGTTTTTGGAGACTCATGGCTTCCACTGAGAGTGGGGCTATGATTTCATACCAGAACTTGTCACTGAATTCAATATTTTTTATTGAATGTGCAAACTCAGCCAATTAAGGTCTATAATTTGATTCTTAAGATATTAGATGAAGACGAAGTTAAGCTTAAGCTAAAATTCTGTAGTTCCAAATATCTATATTTAAAAAAATATTTTGACATTTAAACTATATAGGTGCAGAATTAAGCTGCTGTAGTCTTGCCTTTAGAATGACATTTACATTTTGAAAACTTCCATTCTCTTCCTCTCCCTGTTTGCTTTTACCCAATAGATTATTATAAAGTGAATTTGAAACATTTTGATCCATTATTATACTGAGACATCAAAATCATCAAGATGTGACAACTGAAAAATTTATCAACAAGGCATAGACTTTTAGGGAACTTTACACAATTCTGATCATTTTATTAGGTCCTGAATATTCAGAAAATGCAGTTGGTAGTCACATACCAATACTTTTCTGAGAGTATTGCCATGAGAACCAACAAAAGAACTCATGGCTAGGGCATTTTGGAGAAAGTATCAAAATTAAAAGAAATATTCTACTTTGTCAGTTTACTTATTGATGCTTAATTCTTCTCAATATCACTGTAAGTAATTCCAGTCCAGTAATTCTCCTATTTAGTATCACAATTTATTAGTATGTAAGTGGAATTTTTGTGGCTTCTTGTTGACTATGACTTGATAAAAATAGAAAAATCCATTCCATATTTTGATTTTTCAAGCCATGCTTCATTGAAATCTGCTTGTATTTTCTAGTATTTCTCATAGTGAATCTCTATGAACAGTATTTTAAACAGAATTCCAAATAGATGCAGCTTAAAAGGCAGCTGAATGGTGTTGTCTGTATAGTAGGTTGATTCTACCATACAGCGCATGCCTGCCAGCTCTGGGTTCCCATCCTTAAGACCTTGCAATGCCACAATCCTTGCAGAGACTAAAATGTTTCCAGAGCAGAAGGTTGCGTGCTCTGCTGTTTTCCCCGGGTGAATAGTAACTCCACCAGTACCGTGTGGAATGTGAGAAGGGAGTAATGCCCCAGTAGCATAGGTCCCATTACCAGCAAAGAATGGCAAAGATTCTAAATAAGACAACACATGTCTTCTACACAGGGGATACTTGGAGCAGTATGCAGAGTTTCCCAAATTAATTTGCCTGGGAACCATTTCCACTCGGAACATCTGTTACCATTTCTGGGAAGCAAATTTTTGACTTAACACTTTGCAAAGTTATTCTTTAGAGTATGCAAAACACTTCAATACAGATTAACTCCCTGGACCTTTATAACAGTCCTACTGGATACATCAGCCAGATATAACCAGTTTACCTTAGGACACCGAGATTCAGAGAGATTTAGAGACTTGTGAAAAGTCACATAGACTACTGGAATAAAAATTCAGTTCCAGTAAATTGTTCAAAGTTGTGAGACAGTGTTTGGACTGTGTAGTGGCCAGTTTTTTTAAAGTTTTCTCTAATTCTGTAACTACCTCATGTAAGACCATTCACACAGCAATGTCAATGCCACATGATAACTTGGGCACTGTGGCATTTTATAGTCCATGAGCACAATTATACAAGGAAGCCTTTTTTTTTAAAAAATATAAATTTATTTATTTTAATTGGAGATTAATTACTTTACAATATTGTATTGGTTTTGCCATACATCAACATGAATCCATCACAGGTATACATGTGTTCCCCATCCCGAACCCCCTCCCTCCTCCCTCCCTGTACCATCCCTCTGGGTCATCCCAGTGCACCAGCCCCAAGCATCCAGTATCGTGCATCGAACCTGGACTGGTGATTCATTTCATATATGATATTATACATGTTTCAATGCCATTCTCCCAAATCATTCCACCCTCTCCCTCTCCCACAGAATCCAAAAGACTGTTCTATACATCTGTGTCTCTTTTGCTGTCTCGTATACAAGGTTATCGTTACCATCTTTCTAAATTCCATATATATGCGTTAGTATACTGTATTGGTGTATCAACCACTTACATGAGAATCCTGGCTATTCTTTAGATGAGAGTTGTGCCCTCAGGCAAGTTATTTTCACATTTGAAAATCACATCTATGAAAAGGCTTACCCTATGGGGTTGTTGTTGTGATTAAAAAAGATAAATGAGTATAAATTACTTAACAGAGTGATTAGAACACACTAATCACTCAATAAGTCTCAGTTATGAATTCAGAGACAATTTTCACAATTGATAAGCTGTATCGAACAAGTCCATTCTGAAGGAGATCAGCCCTGGGATTTCTTTGGAAGGAATGATGCTAAAGCTGAAACTCCAGTACTTTGGCCACCTCATGTGAAGAGTTGACTCATTGGAAAAGACTCTGATGATGGGAGGGATTGGGGGCAGGAGGAGAAGGGGATGACAGAGGGTGAGATGGCTGGATGGCATCACTGACTCGATGGACCTAAGTTTGAGTGAACTCCGGGAGTTGGTGATGGACAGGGAGGCCTGGTGTGCTGCGATTCATGGAGTTGCAAAGAGTCGGACACGACTGAGTGACTGAACTGAACTGAACTGATAGTGAAAAATTCCAGAAAGTTTCATATTAATTGTATATCTCTCTTTCAAAGCATGAAAAGGAATTAAAAATCTTGCCTGCAAATATGCTTTTCCCCCCTGATCTGTATCTTCTAATATTTTTTGTAAAAAATAAAGACCACACACACACAAATGGAAATCAATTAACCTAACTTGAAACAGATGTCATGAAGATGAGCTGTATGTACTTTCACCCATGAACAGCTAACACATCAATTATGGGAAGGGAGAAGCATCCAAAGCCAGATGTTTTGAATGTCTTTGGAATTTATACTTTCTTCACTATGGCCAGTTGAGTTACTGGATGTTGATAATTGAAATAACTTCTCCTTAATTGCACATCACTGGAATCTCAAAGACAGCTCTTGGCCTTTTAAATAGGCACAGAGGTGCTTCCACTCAGTGTGAAGCAGAATGAAGAGAGATCAGATGCAGAGCATATGGATAACATTCTTTTTTTCTAAATTGTTCCATCAGAAAAGGGATTCAAACATATTTCCTTTTGCCAGTCTTTCTTTATACCTTGGTGGAGCTGACAGATCTCAAAGGAGCTCACAACCATTCCACATAGGGATTTATTCCAAGGCAGAAAGAAGCAAATATAGTGTAGTATGATTTACAGTCCATTGCTGAAAATAGGATATTGTGGCTTAAAGAAATATTTAGACGTTACTTAAGCTAACTATTACGGGATTGAAATGAAGGTCTAAATGTTATGACTGGAACTGCACTCATGTTTCCAAAACTTTTTAACCAAGCTGGTAGCCTGCAGAACAAACTCTATTCTGGAGTAGAAAGTGGACACACACATACCCACCCATATATACAATCAAGTACAAATAATAACATAATTTATTTGAGTATAATTTCTAATCTTTCTTTCAAAACCTAATTGGTATTACTTAGCTCACTAAATATGGATAATTTATATCTGAATATTCAAGAAGTCTGCCTCTGAGCATTTGTATCATGAACTTGCATGTCAGATTGTCTTGAATGTATAGTATAATAATGCTGCTGCTGCTAAGTCGCTTCAGTCATGTCCGACTCTGTGCGACCCCATAGATGGCAGCCCACCAGGCTCCTCCGTCCATGGGATTTTCCAGGCAAGAGTACTGGAGTGAGGTGCCATTGCCTTCTCTGCCTTTATGCTCTCCCAAATTCTGACTCAGCTTCATTTGACTATAGTAGTAGAAAATTTCCCTAAATCATCTCCACTTTAAAATATGTTCACGCTTGATCATGGGCCTATTCAAAGAAATCCAAAACTTTTAATCTCTACGATATAAAGATATGAGGAAGTTCGACAGTGGATGGACTTGGCATGTGTCTCTAAGGAATGGAGGGCTGTGGTGGGGAAGGAGCAGTGGGAGAGAGTGTGGGCTAGTTTGGTACTTGAGCTTGAAGTTGCCCACTTCAAGTATTAACATTACTTTGAAGTCCTGCTTCAGCATAAATTTGTGTGAATTTAATAAACATTTTTATTCAAGTCTTTAAGTATAATTGATTCTTTGGGAAAATGTTAGCCAGTGATTTCTCACACTTGCTGGCCCACTCCCACATATGCAAACACTCATACCCCAACTGAGAAGTGTGGAAAAAAGTGCACACCAAGTTTGCTTCATGGAAAGTCTTTCATGATTGAAGAAAAATCACATGCAATACCCAACTTTTATGCAAATTTCCGGCAAATATTTTTAGGCAGTGAGCAGAGGATTGTGTTGCCACGCTGCTCTAGCAATGAAAATCTTCAGGGAAGGTTCCTGGTTATGTCTTAAAGAAAAGGTTAGAAGTAGAGGAAGGGGGTGGAGCCACTGCCATCTAGTGTACAGGTCATGCCCTCACTCTCTTGTAAGGACTTGGGGGCCAAAATCGACTGAGTTTTTAGTAAGAGCAATAAAGAGATTGTAGGAGATGTGAGAGACATGGGTTCAATTCTTCCTGGATTGGGAAGATCCCCTGAAGAAGGGCATGGCAACTCACTCTAGTATTCTTGCCTGAAGAATCCCATGGACAGAGGAGCCTGGTGGACTACAGTCCATAGGGTCGCAAAGGGTTGGACACGACTGAGCAACTTAGCACATTTATATATGAGTACCTCTCTATGCTTTCCTCTAACACAGGGATTGGCTTGTTCTATGCATCTTATTAAGTCATATATAGCCTGCTACTGAGGAATGTCAATACGTTAGGAGAAGAGTATGCTATCAGGACAAAAGGATGGAAGAAGGACTTGGCTTGGAGAGCCTCAGGCTAAATGTCTAACTGTGAGGATTTCCTTGTTGCTTGCTTCATCTCATCAAGCAACTCATGAGGATTTGGAGGCAGAATTTTTTTCAATTGAGGCATGTGAACCAGTTGTGTTTGGGGTCTAGTTCCCTGACCAGGGATCAAACCTGAGCCCCTGCATTTTTTTTCCCTAAAAATCAGCCCAATAAGAATTATTATAGCATAAGTCTTGCTTTATATCTAGGATGTTGAACTGAAGGAGCAAGTGACTGGATGGGATTTTGAGTCTAATATATATGAGAGAGAATCCTAATGTAATAGGATTCAAAATTTTAATTCAGATGGGCAAAGATAACCCCGACTGGGAAAAGAACTGACTAAATATCCAATCCAATTAAAAGCTTATCCCAATTATATAATATATATACTCCCTTTAGGTAATTAATACTCAATTTTTTCTGGAAAAAAGAAAAGCTCAATTTGAGTCACCTCTTTCTTTTTTTTCCCTTCTTGAGTTGCAGCATGTGAACTCTTAGCTGCAACATATGGAATCTAGTTCCCTGACTAGGATTCAAACCTGGGCTCCTGCATTAGGAGTGTGGAGCTTAGTCACTGGACTAGCAGGGAAGTCCCCCTCTTCTCCTTTGCTTTTTTTCTGAGGTGATGATTAAGTATCTGGGATAAAGGGTGAGACAGGGAGGCACTGCTATCCTTGGACACAGCTACCTCAGCTCCCATCGTCCTCACGTCCATACCCTTTCTCTGGGGCTGTGCTCTCTTTCTGTTCTGTTGCTACTTGTCCACTTATCAATCTGTACCAGTTGTGGCTGGGGAGGGGTGGTACACACTCTTATCTTTCTGAGAACTTGGAAAAAGTCCAGTAGGTGGGATAAAGAAAGGGGGGCCCAGCCCACTTCAGTCCCTGATGGTACTATAGACCCCTCTGATACCAAGTTGTGATGCTCACTTGGGCTCCATCTGGTGGTCTGTTCTGTAGCTCTTTCTATAAAGCCATCTGTCTCTGTCTAAGCCATAGCTACTGCCAAACTACACATCAGATTCTCAATCTTGTCCAAGTCCTCTTTATGCCCCAGAGAAACCAAGGTGATGTGTACAGCTTAATCTCAGGGCCCCCTCTGCCTGGTAAGACCAGGGATTGGTATGGATGGTCAAGGCTCAGGACTTGAAAAAGGCTTGGGAACATGTCTGACAGCCTTGCTCTCTAGTCCATCAGTATCTCTTCTCTCTCCTCTTCTGTTATCTCTCCACCTCCCCTTCTTCTGCCATCAGCCACGAGGTCTCCCCTGTGCCTCACCCTTTCTTGTGTGTCTGAGCTCCTCTCAAATATTAGTAGAGACAGAGAGTATTTTCTCTACACCGAATGAAAACTCTGATCCTTCAAGTTTGGTTACTGAAATGCAAAAGTGTGAAGAAAACAGATGAAAAAAAGTTTAGGAGATCATTTTTCAAGAAAATGTCTTGGCTTATAAGGCACTTTCCCTGCTGCATTATCTGATTTACATGTGAGAAGCAGAATATCTCCTTTCTTCTTTTACTCTCAATGTAATAAGTGATTTCCTTTTGTAATAAATTTTAATCTTCCTTCAGCAGATAGATACTTTAGGTTTACCTGTGCCAAGTTTATGAGTTCATGTATTTAGAAAGGTGAAAATGGAAAATATATTAATATTTCCAAGAAGTCAGATGGTATTTCCAGACTTTCCTCTTCTAGCTTTGACCCAGAGAAAGGCAGTATGTTTGGTAAATGATGGTAATACCAAAGGCAGTGTTTTTTTGCCTTACCCTGCTTCTTGGTAGTTGTGTATCCAAGAAGAGGTTGCTCTGTGGGATATCCACACCACCGTGGGTGCTGCCTGGTTCCTTTGGGAGGTGAGAGTGGCATGGTCAGACTCATAGAATTCCAGAGCCTCTTTCATTCTCCCTGCAGGGTGGACAGTGAGTTGAGAGCACAAGTGATTGGTGGGTTGCCAAGGAGGCGGCTATGTTTAAGATGGAAAGGTTCTGTATCTGGTAGCAGCTGAGGGGAAACTGAATCAAGAAGGCACCTCACTGTAGCTAAAAAAAACCCTGCACATGAGTTCAGAAGCTACAAGCTTTGGCCCTGGGATCCAGCTAGACATCTAAGTAGCAGGACATCAGGGACTGGGCATGGGAGACCTATGAATGTCAGCAGAAGCCCACTATGAAACCAGTCATGTTAGACAAAGGCTTAAGAGAGATGGGTTGTTTACTTAACCATATCACGCTCTGCTCATCAGAAGAATCTCAGACTCAAAAAAGGCCCCACCTTTTAGTTCATCCTTGAATGCCAACAAGATGGTGGCTTTCCACGAGTTGTCTTTTGACCCCGAGAATTTAGAGTGAAAGTGTTAGTGGCTCAGTTTTGTCTGACTCTTTGTGAACCCATGGACTGTAGCCTGCCAGGCTCCTCTATCCATGGGGATTCTCCAGGCAAGAATACCTGGAGTGGGTTGTCAGTCCCTTCTGCAGGGGATCTTCCTGACCCAGGGATTGAATCTGGGTCTCCTGCATCGAAGGCAGGTTCTTTATTGTCTGAGCCACCTGGGAAAATTTAAGCCATATGGTGGAGGAAAAAGATAAGAGCCTGGGCTCTTAATGATTTCATGAAGCTGCCATATCTATCCTGGAGCATCCTCTTCTGCACTTGTTTTAATCAAAGAATAAAATTCCCAGATTTATATCACTAGAGTCAGTTCTCTATCACTAGCAGCCAGCAGAACTCAATTCCTGGCTGAAACAATTAGCATGTTTTTTCCTTTTTGAATTTCGTCTGCTAAGAATGTATCATTTCCCCCAAGACATACATTGTGTACACAGGACAAAGGTTATTTTTTTCAGAGATACAAAAGAACACATTAGGAATTTTCAAAATGTTACCTGAGTGATTGCGCAGGACTGAAAGCCAAAGTTATTTGTCTTTGTTTTTTAAAACCTATGCCTAAAGGGCATAAAGATCAGGTGTGTATGTATACATTGATATGTGCTTCTGTTTTCTTGGCTGAATAGAAAAAAAAAAAAAAAAAACTAGGGGAGATTATAGCAATATGATGAGTGTGGAGCATGTATGTGCATGCTCAGTGGTGTCTGAGTCTTTGCGACCCCATGGACTATAACCCATCAGGCTTCTCTCTACATGGGATTCCTCAGGCAAGAATACTGCAGTGGGTTGCCATTTCCTTCACCAGGGAATGTTCCCACTCCAGGGATTGAACTCACGTCTCCTGCTTGGCAAGAGGACTCTTTACTATTTGAGTCACTTGGGAAGCCCAGATATAGAATTACTGCATATAATTTATGAAGAATGCTCAGATAGCAGCATCATGGTCAAGGAAAAAAGAAAGGCACTCCATGAGTCTGAAACATGACCATTTTAGAACATAGACAATAATGTGGGGAGGAATGGGTTGCCTAGTCCCAGCATATTAACTATCTTTGTAGACAGACTGTACATATGTCTGCCCTCTGAGTGCTGGAGGTGAGGATCCTGGGCAGGCACTTCTCCTCGTGAAGCTCCAGGAAGTACCCTTCACATAGGAGGGGAGGGAGCTCTCTGAAACTCCACTGAAAATTTCTATATCTGAAACCCAAACCTATAAGCTCAATTTTTCCTTTAGCAGAACATCTATAAATTTCTCTGTCCCCACATATTGGTTCCATATTATTTAAAAATTTTTACTGGCCACATTACCTGTATTTTTTTTAACTAGTAATTCTATAATTGAACAAACATTATCTTTAAAATGAAAATGTTCTTGAGGGCAGGTAACATGGTTATGTTCTTAGGGAACATACATTTTGTTTGAAGAAAATAGAAAAGAGATAGCAGTATGGGAATCATGTTGGTATTGGAAAAATTCTGGAAAGTAAGACCTGGCAAAGAAGGGCCAGGTCATATGGGATACATTCAAGTCCTGATTAGCAGAGGTATTTGGGGAAACTCCTGAGACCTTTGCACGTGTGGAGAGGTCTGCTTCCTTGTTTTTCATCTCGGATCTTACCTGCAGTAAGTATACATCACGGGCTACATGAAACAGTCCCAGCTTATATCAGCTGTCCTGGAACAATTCTTTTAAACTTTCAAAATTGTCCCAGAGTTTCATAATTGTCCTAAATCATAGGATCTAGTCAGGACTTAGATAACTTGCTTTCTGGTAATTAAATAGTAGGATAAAGCTTAAAAAATCTAAAAGATACATACTTGCAATTAGTAGATGAATAAGTCCTGGAGATCTAATGCACAGCATGGTGATTATAGTCAACAACACTGAATTACAAATTTCAAAATGCCTAGGAGTATAGATTTTAATTGTTCTCTCCATGAAAAGGAAATGATGATTATGTGATGTGAGACATGTGTTAACTAACACTATGGTGGTAATCATATTACAATATATAAATGCACCAAATTCATACACTGCGTATCTTAAATGTATAGTGTTGCACATCAGTTCTATTTCAGGTAAAAAAGAACCGGAGAATTAGAAAAAATAGTCCCGGAATGCACGATAAATTTTATGGAAAGTCTCTTCCCGATTTTCAGAGATTCAGGATGAGTCTGTGATTTCTTTCTTTAAGAGGGATACTTGTCTTACTTCTCTGTCTTGGTGTCTTTCTAGGTTAGGACAAGATCTTGTTTTGGGATAAGGTCCTTTTATCTACATTGTCTCAATGGTCATGAGTTTGAGTAAACTCTGGGAGACAGTGGAGGACAGAGGAGTTTAGTGCACTGCAGTCCATGGAGTTGCAAAGAGTCGGATACAACTTAAAGACTGAACAACAGCAATGCATAGCGTAGTTAAGAGCCTCCAAAATGAAAAGAATACAGCTAAAGAGGGCCTCTCTGCCTTTTACCTGCCCCAGTGAGATAGATCAGGGGTGAGGTGGTACTTGAGGTGTTTTTAAGGGCCCAAGGATAGTGATAGCCATCTATGTAGAGTGATAGTATGAACAATCACAACTACCTTACATGCATGTGTGTTGGAGGACAATATATCAAGGCAAAATATCTTACACTGAATTTCCTCCAAGCAGACCCCAAGTGGAAGTAGTTTATTTGGGAAGTAATCTCAAGAAGGGCTTCCCTGATAGCTCAGTTTGTAAAGAATCTGCCTGCAATGCTGGAGACCCCGGGTCAATTCCTAGGTTGGGAATATCCCCTGAAGAAAGGAAAGGCTACCCAATCCAGTTTTCTGGCTTGAAGAATTCCATGGACTGTACAGTCCACGGGGTCACAAAGAGTTGGACATGACTGAGCGACTTTCACTTTCACTTTCAATCTCAAGAAACCAATAGGGACGTGGAAACTGGTGAGTTATGATAAAAAAGGAAGCCAATGATAATAGTCTATTACTGAGTGGGCTACCTCTGTGAGTATAGTGGCTCAGTCTAGCTAGAGACCTCTGGTAGGTTGTGTATCATTTCAAATAAGTTGTGGAAGAACTAGGATATTTATCTTCTAACTCCTGATGGTCATTTGAAATAGACTGCTCCCAGGAGGCATAAACAACCAAGAAATTCTGACCTATCAGCAAATGGGCAGAAACATCTTCCATGGTCTGAATCAAGCAAAGGGTCTCAGGTCCTTGAAGATGGAAGCCAGTATTTGGTACAAATGTAATTCCCAAAGAGATGTAGATACGACATTGATGGTATCTGGGGCATAGGCACAGGGAAATCAACTGCATGTGAAATATGATTTCAGGAGGGTCAGATAGATCAATCAACACTCTATGACAGCCCCTGTGAAAGCTGTTTATCTTTCACTAATGTTGAAAACAGTACTTGATTCTAATCTCTTAGTTGCAAGTTTAGCGGTAAATAGGCTTCCTAGATCAGAGGGCAAACAGACTGAAACTACAGTCACAGACAACTAGCCAATATGATCACACGGACCACAGCCTTGTCTAACTCAGTGAAACTAAGCCATGCCGTGTGGGGTCACCCAAGATGGCTGGGTCATGGTGGAGAGGTCTGACAGAATGTGGTCCACTGGAGAAGGAAATGGCAAACCACTTCAGTATTCTTGCCTTGAGAATCCCATGAACAGTATGAAAAGGCAAAAAGATAGGACACTGAAAGATGAACTCCCCAGGTCGGTAGGTGCCCAATATGCTAGTGGAGATCAGAGGAGAAATAACTCCAAACAGAATGAAGGGATGGATCCAAAGCAAAAACAACACCCAGTTGTGAATGGGCCTGGTGATGGAAGCAGGGTTCAATGCTGTAAAGAGCAATATTGCATAGGAACCTGGAATGTTAGGTCCATGAATCAAGGCAAATTCAGTTCAGTTCAGTTCAGTTCAGTCACTCAGTCGTGTCTGACTCTTAGCGACCCAGTGATTGCAACAGGCCAGGCCTCCCTGTTCATCAACAACTCCCAGAGTTACCCAAATTCATGTTCATCGAGTCAGTGATGCCATCCAGTCATCTCATCCTCTGTCTTCCCCTTCTCCTCCTGCCCCCAATCCCTCCCAGCATTAGGGTTTTTTTTTTTTTTTTTTTTTTAACAATGAGTCAACTCTTTGCACAAGGTGGCCAAAGTATTGGAGTTTCAGCTTCAACATCAGTCCTTCCAATGAACACCCAGGACTGATCTCCTTTAGGATGGACTGATTGGATCTCCTTGCAGTCCAAGGGACTCTCAAGAGTCTTCTCCAACACCACAGTTCAAAAGCATCAATTCTTTGGCGCTCAGCTTTCTTTATAGTCCAACTCTCACATCCATACAAGACCACTGGAAAAGCCATAGCCTGGACTAGACGGACCTTTGTTGGCAAAGTAATGTCTCTGCTTTTGAATATGCTATCTAGGTTAGTCATAACTTTCCTTCCAAGGAGTAAGCGTCTTTTAATTTCATGGCTGCAATCACCATCTACAATGATTTTGGAGCCCCCAAAATAAAGACTGACACTGTTTCCACTGTTTCCCCATCTATTTCCCATGAAGTGATGGGACCAAATGCCATGATTTTTGTTTTCTGAATGTTGAGCTTTAAGCCAACTTTTTCATTCTGAAAGAGATGGGAATACCAGATCACCTGACCTGCCTCTTAAGAAACCTATATGCAGGTCAGGAAGCAACAGTTAGAACTGGACATGGAACAACAGACTGGTTCCAAATAGGGAAAGGAGTACATCAAGGCTGTATTTTGTCATCCTGCTTATTTAACTTATATGCAGAGTACATCATGAGAAATGCTGGGCTGGGAGAAGCAAAAGCTAAAATGAAGATTGCTGGGAGAAATATATCAATAACCTCAGATATGCAGATGACACCACCCTTATGGCAGAAAGTGAAGAGGAACTAAAAAGCCTCTTGATGGAAGTGAAAGAGGAGAGTGAAAAAGTTGGCTTGGAAGTGGTCAAACAGGAGATGACCAGAGTGAACATTGACATTCTAGGAATCAGTGAACTAAGATGGACTGGAAGGAGTGAATTTAACTCAGATGACCATTATATCTACTACTGTGGGCAGGAATCCCCTAGAAGAAATCAAGTAGCAATCATAGTCAACAAAAGAGTCTTAAATGCAGTACTTGGATGCACTCTCAAAAACGACAGAATGATCTCTGTTCTTTTCCAAGGCAAACCATTCAATATCACGGTAATCCAAGTCTATGCCCTGAACAGTAATGCTGAAGAAGCTGAAATTGAACAGTTCTACGAAGACCTACAGAACCTTCTAGAACTAATACTCAAAAAAAAGATGTCCTTTTGGGGGGTCTGGAATGCAAAAGTAGGAAGTCAAGAAACACCTGGAGTAACAGGCAAATTTGGCCTTGGAGTACAGAATGAAGCAGGGAAAAGGCTAATAGAGTTTTGCCAAGAGAACACACTGGTCATAGCAAACACCCCCTTCCAACAGCGCAAGAGAAGACTCTACACATGGACATCATCAGATGGTTGACACCGAAATCAGATTGATTATATTCTTTGCAGCCAAAGATGGAGAAGCTCTATACAGTCAGCAAAAACAAGATCAGGAGCTGACTATGGCTTGGATCATAAACTCCTTATTGCCAAATTCAGACTGATTGAAGAAAGTGGAGAAAACTACTAGACCGTTCAGGTATGACCTAAATCAAATCCTTTATGACTATACAGTGGAAGTGAGAAAGAAATAGATTTAAAGGATTAGATCTGATAGACAGAGTGTCTGATGAACTATGGATGGAGGTTCATGACATTGTACAGGAGACAGGAATCAAGACCATCCCCAAGAAAAAGAAATGCAAAAAAGCAAAATGGCTGTCTGAGGAGGCCTTACAAATAGCTATGAAAAGAAGGGAAGAGAAAAGCAAAGGAGAAAAAGAAAGATATACCCAATTGAATGCAGAGTTCCAAAGAATAGCAAGGAGAGATAAGAAAGCCTTCCTCAGCGATCAATGCAAAGAAATAGAGGAAAACAATAGAATGGGAAAGACTAGAGATGTCTTCAAGAAAATTAGATATACCAAAGGAACATTTCATGCAAAGATGGGCTCGATAAAGCACAGAAATGGTAGGGACCTAAACACAGAAGAACTGTACAAAGAATGATCTTCAGGACCAGATAATCATGATGGTGTGATCACTCACCTAGAGCCAGACATGCTGGAATGTGAAGTCAGGTGGGCCTTAGGAAGCATCACTACGAACAAAGCTAGTGGAAGTGATGGAATTCCAGTTGAGTTATTTCAAATCCTGAAAGATGATGCTGTGAAAGTGCTGCACTCAATATGCCAGCAAATCTGGAAAACTCAGCAGTAGCCACAGGACTGGAAAAGGTCAGTTTTCATTACAATCCCAAAGAAAGGCAATGCCAAAGAATGTTCAAACTACCACACAACTGCACTCATCTCACACGCTAGTAAAGTAATGCTCAAAATTCTCCAAGCCAGGCTTCAGCAATACGTGAACTGTGAACTTCCAGATGTTCAAGCTGGTTTTAGAAAAAGCAGAGGAACCAGAGGTCAAATTGCTGACATCCTCTGGATCATTGAAAAAGCAAGAGAGTTGCAGAAAAATATCTATTTCTGCTTTATTGATTATGCCAAAGCCTTTGACTGTGTGGATCACAATAAACTGTGGAAAATTCTGAAAGAGATGGGAATACCAGACCACCTGACCTGCCTCTTGAGAAACCTCTATGCAGGTCAGGAATCAACAGTTAGAACTGGCATGGAAGAACAGACTGGTTCCAAATAGGAAAAGGAGTACATCAAGGCTGTATATTGTCACCCTGCTTATTTAACTTCTATGCAGAGTACAGCAAGAGAAACACTGGGCTGGAATAAGCACAAGCTGGAATCAAGATTGCCGGGGGAAACAGCAATAACCTCAGATATGCAGATAACACCACCTTTATGGCAGAAAGTGAAGAGGAACTGAAAAGCCTCTTGATTAAAGTGAAAGAGGAGAGCAAAAAAGTTGGCTTAAAGCTCAACATTCAGAAAACTAAGATCACGGCATCTGGTCCCATCACTTCATGGCAAATAGACGGGGAAACAGTGGCTGACTTTCTTTTTCTGGGCTCCAAAATCACTGAGATGGTGACTGCAGCCATGAAATTAAGACGCTTACTCCTTGGAAGGAAAGTTATGACCAACCTAGACAGTATATTAAAAGCAGAGACATTACTTTGCCAAGAAAGGTCTGTCTAGTCAAGGCTATGGTTTTTCCAGTGGCCATGTATGGATGTGATAGTTGGACTATAAAGAAAGTTGAGCACCAAAGAATTGATGCTTTTGAACTGTGTTGTTGGAGAAGACTCTTGAGGGTCCCTTGGATTACAAGCAGATCCAACCAGTCCACCTTAAAGGAGATCAGCCCTGGGTGTTCATTGGAAGAACTGATGTTGAAGCTGAAACTCCAATACTTTGGCCACCTCCTGCGAAGAGCTGACTCATTGGAAAAGACCCTGATGCTGGGAAAGATTGAGGGCAGGAGGAGAAGGGGATGACAGAGGATGAGATGGTTGGATAGCATCACCGACTCAATGGATGTGGGTTTGGGTGGACTGAGGGAGTTGGTGATGGATAGGGAGGCCTGGCATGCTGCGGTTCATGGGATCACAAAGAGTTGGACATGACTGAGCGACTGAACTGAAACTGAGTAGGCTTCCTGGTGGCCCAGATGGTAAAGAATCTGCCTGCAGTACAGGAAATCTGGGTTTGATTCATGGGTCAGGAAGATCCTTTGGTGAAGGGGATGGCAACCCATTCCAATATTCTTACCTGGAGAATTCCATGAACAGAGGAGCCTGATGGGCTACAGTCCATGGGGATTGCTAAATGTGTTAATTCAATACAAGTGAAAATTTCAGGTCTTTGTCATCTGACATGACTTGATTCTGTGTTTCTGATTATGCCATCATGATTCATTCTCTCTTTTTGTACTTTCTATGTTTTGGCTTCTTACTTAGGTAGGTATCAGCTATTGGTGCAAAATTGACTACCATTTAGATTTAATCAGTTTAGTAAGCCCAGAATAAATAAAGCACTTGTTTTTACAAAAATTCCAGAATAAGTCTAAGGAAGTTCTCACTGTATTAAATCATGTCACTTGTAAATCCCTCAGCCAGTTATTGCTGGTTAGAGAAATAAAATTTGATGATTGGCTGGATTGAGTTCATATGCCTTTCCATTGGACTATGGGAACTGGGAAAACCTTGCCTGAATCACATAGCCCAAGGTATGTGCAGAGAAATTCCTTAGAAGAAAATCATGTTGTTGTTGTTAGAAGAAGGAAGAAAGGATAACAGACACTAATCAAATATACACACCCCACAGAAATATAGTCACATTCATTGCCATTTTACCCATTAAGTTTGATCTCTAAAAAATATATATTTTTTCTATTAAAAAAAGATTTAATAATTTAATTGCTTTCAAGCCAGATAATAGCTTCCTGGCTTTGCAATAGCTGTTTGTATGATACTGAGCAATTTGCTAATAGACTGTTAAAATGGGATGTTTTCTTTCTTGGCAGTTTCAGCTGAGATCTCAAAACTGAAAGCGCCAGGTACCAAGGACCCCTATGTTCAAATGGCAGGTTTTAGGCCATCCAAATAGGATTTACAAGTAAGAGGTCCCCAGATTTGTTCCTTGATCTTTAGCCAAGCAAAACCATGTGAGCCCTATGAGAGTTCATCAAGGAGAATTCCTTAAGAGACACTAGGATCCTGGGTTTCTCCTATTTCTCATAGGGGAGAGCAAGTGGTATTTTCCACATAAATATGGTAAAGCAGGTGCCTAGGGAATCATTACAGAGCCTAGCACCTGCTCCCGGGGTTGGGTTTCCTGACTTATGCCTGGAAAGGTAACTGGGACTAGGGCTGCCTCAGATGACAGAGTGAAGACACAGACTTAAGAGGGAAAGAAAATCCCCTGGTGTTTCCCTCAGTGGGGCATAGTAGTGAGGTATGTAGATCCTGAAGATGCTTCTGCTTTAGTTCAAATCTCACTTCTACCACTTACTGAGTGTTCATGGTTGTGTAACTAATTTTTTCTGTACTTCTGTGGAAATAATTCAAAAAAGTGTTGTGAGGATAAAATAAATTGAAGTTCATTAAGGGCTTGGAATGGGAAAAGGAATACGTCAAGGCTGTATATTGTCACCCTGCTTATTTAACTTCTATGCAGAGTACATCATGAGAAATGCTGGACTGGAAGAAACACAAGCTGGAATCAAGATTGCCAGGAGAAATATCAATAACCTTAGATATGCAGGTGACACCACCCTTATGGCAGAAAGTGAAGAGGAACTAACAAGAATCTTGATGAAAGTGAAAGTGGAGAGTGAAAAAGTTGGCTTAAAGCTCAACATTCAGAAAACGAAGATCATGGCATCTGGTCCCATCACTTCATGGCAAATAGATGGGGAAACAGTGGAAACAGTGCCAGACTTTATTTTTTTAGGCTCCAAAATCACTGCAGATAGTGACTGTAGCCATGAAATTAAAAGATGCTTACTCCTTGGAAGGAAAGTTATGACCAACCTAGATAGCATATTCAAAAGCAGAGACATTACTTTGCCAACAAAGGTCCGTCTAGTTCAGGCTATGGTTTTTCTTGTGGACATGTATGGATGTGAGAGTTGGACTGTGAAAAAGGCTGAGCGCCGAAGAATTGATGCTTTTGAACTGTGGTGTTGGAGAAGACTCTTGAGAGTCCCTTGGACTGCAAGGAGATCCAACCAGTCCATTCTGAAGGAGATCAGCCCTGGGATTTCTTTGGAAGGAATGATGCTAAAGCTGAAACTCCAGTAATTTGGCCACCTCATGTGAAGAGTTGACTCTTTGGAAAAGACTCTGATGCTGGGAGGGATTGGAAGCAGGAGGAGAAGGGGACGACAGAGGATGAGATGGCTGGATGGCATCACTGACTCGATGGATGTGAGTCTGAGTGAACTCCGGGAGTTGTTGATGAACAGGGAGGCCTGGCGTGCTGAGATTCACGGGGTTGCAAAGAGTTGGACACGACTGAGCGACTGAACTGAACTGAACTGGAATGGGATTATTATTTCTTTCTCACGTATTTCCAATGATCCACAGAGAAAATTGGGTTTGAGTTATCTGAAGAGGGAGCAGGAATAAGAAAGTCATCAGAGGGGTAAGTGACACAGCAGGGAGAGTCTGTCTGGGACATGTGGAAGCGGGACTGAGAAAGGTGTCATACATAGTCCAGTAGAGGAGACATCATGCCATGTGGAGTCTGTGCTGGGATCCGTGATAATGGAAGATATCTTTGAAGAACCCTCAAAGACACCCTAAAAATAAAATTTTAAAGATTTGCCCATGGGCATGAACAGCTAAGTGAGAATTGCATGATATCACTTCCCCTTCTTTTTTTTTTTTTTCCCCTATCTGTGCCCACTTCCCCAGATAAGAGGAGCAGTTTTGTGATGGGAGAGGAATGCAAAAGCCAGGAAGAATAATCAAATAGACCTGAGAAAAGCTGATCCCTTCCCAAAACTTTAGCTATGAATTAGACAAAAAGAGTGAAGCTTCGGGATTGATATGAACATTATGCCTCCCATTCCCACTGTGCCTGCAAATTTACCTGTTGGAGCTGTAACCCCCAAAGTGACAATGTGGCTTATTGGAGGATAGGACTTTTAGGAGATAATTCAGGTTAAATGCGGTCATAAGGGGGGGCCTTAATTCAATAGGGTTGGTGATCTTAGAAGAAGAGAGCAAGAGGTCTCTTTCTTTCTCTCTGCCTTGTGTACACATCAAGAAGATGACGACCTGTAATCCAGGAAGAGAACCTACCTAGGAGCCAAGTTGCCCAGAACCCTGATTCTAGACTTTCCAGTCTCTAGAACTATGAGAAACAAATTTCTATTGTTTAAGCCATGCAATCTATGGCATTTTATTGTGGCAGCCCAAAATGACTAATCCTAATATTAAGCTTTCTATGGCTGAAAAATTAGACCATGTATGCAAGCTGAGTCTCTCCAGTCATGTCCGATTCTGTGTGACCCCATGGACTGTAGCCCGCCATGCTCCTCTGCCCATGAAAAATTAGACAATGCATGCATGCTGAGTCTCTCCAATTGTGTACGACTCTGTGTGACCCCATAGACTGTAGCCAGCCAGGCTCCTCTGTCCATGGGATTTCCCAGGCAAGAATGCTGGAGTGGGTTGCCATGCCTTCCTCCGGGGATCTTCCTGACCCAGGGATTGAAATCGCGTCTCCTATATCTCCTGCATTGGCAGGCAAGCTCTTTACCACTAGTACCACTTGGGAAGCATTCACACTATTCATTAATATCTAACAGTAGCTGGAAAAGCAATACTTTCAGCCTAAGACTTCATCCCAGAACAGGAAAGAAGTATTTGATATAACAGACGGAAAAGGGCAGTGGTGAGAAGGCATGGACATTCTTTTCATGAGCCTAGCTTTTCAATAATTTGGTTGGATGCAAGTTCTTTGGACTATGTCTCATTTCTCTAGAATTATAAAGGAGTTGGAGTTAATGGGACTCAAGTCCCTGTGGCAGCTCAGATATTTTATTCAATGGTTCCTTTCCATTTATGTGAAAGAACTTCAGATATTTTCATGAAAACACAAATATTTTCAAGAAAAGTAAATACAATATGTCGGAACACTTCAAAAACAAGATAGAGAGAAAAAGGAAGACCTTTTAGAAAACTAGAAGTCTTAGGGTTTTTAACCACAAACCACACTTTGCTTAGGCCCCAAGCTCCAAGTCACCAGTATTAGCCATATCATTTAAGAAAGTACACTAGACTACAAATCATTTAGTGAAATTCCTGTGGTTCCTGACTAATAAGAGTCCACCAGTGTTTTCAGAAATTTTTCTTAATAGCCTAAAACTAATTTTAGTGAATATAAATTAAATTATGAAGACCACACACACAGACAAACACACATACTCAATGTCTTGACCAAAATGAGTTTAGGACTCTAGAACTTCTGCCTAATAAAACCCCTGATTTCAAGCAGAATATAGCTAACCGTCCAAGTTTTAAAAAGTTGCTGTGATTTTCTGAAAGATGTTCAGAGCACTTCACATTCACTCTCAGGCAACTCTTCCTAGGAGTTTTTCTTTAAATAAAATTATTTCTTTTCTACACCACATATGTCCCTATGCTTGCACAAATCATAATTCCAGTTTTAAAGTTCTTCCATGCACTGATCTGAGCTTTAAAGACATTCCCTTCCAACATGTCAAAATCTTAGGTTTCTGAGGAGGAGAAATCAATGAAAATGTACACTATAAATTCTCAGTTAAAAAGCACCTGCCCACACACAAGCGTTTTCACATTTAAATGTTGCCAGTCATGTGTAATTTGCAAGCTGCATGTATAGAAATGTCCCATTGAAGACCTGCCCAAACCAAGAGCCAGGGTTATTAAAAGTCTTTGTGCCCTTTTCACATAAATCTAGTACTTCTTATACAAACATTTTTCTCATGTCAGAGTGATTCATAAAGCCTATAATCCCATGGGTGTAATAGGACACTTCTCAATTACGCATCCCAGGGATGAGTAATTTCACAAGCTGAAGGAAAAAGATAAATGCATTAAAATGTTCCTGTGAAACAAATTTCAGAGAGAGAAAGGGATGAAAAAGGAAGTAAATTTAGAAACTGAAGATTTACTTCATTGAGCAGAAAAGAATATTAGATCTGCCTTGGCAGACTGCTTAATTCATAATTCTGCACAAACAATCCTAGTAACAGACCTGCCAAAAGCCTTCCTAATATGCATGTACCTACAAATGCTCAGCTTTGTCTCTGGTAACTGCAAAGTATGAGAACTGTATAATAATCACATCTCATAGTGAGTCATGGGTCAGAGAATCTGTGACGAATTAACTCATTATGTTGTTTCATTCAGAAGCAGTTCGATACAGAAGCATTGTGGTTGGGACTTTCTGGGGTTTTAGCAGCAGCTATCTGTTGAGCTTCTAATGTGTAGGAAAGTACACAGTAGCTAGGAGTAAGCTGGGTATGACATTTATAAGAACAAAGGCTTATACATGAGAAGGCAAATAGCCATATAAAACAGTATCATTTGTCTTGGGTGAAAAAACCCTACAGATGTGAAGAATTAGGTAAAATCAGATTATTGGAAGCACTAAAGAAGGTTTCATGGGTGAATGGACAAATGGAACTTTAAAAGAAAGGTAGTCTTTAGATAAGCAGAAGTAGAAGAGGTATCTTAGAAAGTTATCTCGTGTTGAAGAAATGGAACCATATAGGCCTAGATGCTGAAATATTTAAAGCATGCTTGAAGAAAATTTATATTACTAGATTTAACAATATGAAATTGCTGGTTTTGTAGGTAAGAAATGATCAAGTATCCTCAGTTTTGTAAGATGCAGGTCTGGCATGCGTGTGTGCTCAGGCACTTCAGTTGTTTTTGACTCTTTGTGACTCTGTGGACTGTAGCCTGCCAGGGTCCTCTGTCCATGGGCTTTTCCAGGTAAGAATATGGGAGTGGATCTTCCAGGGATCTTCCAGACCCGGGGATTGAATCTGCATCTTCTGCATTGCAGGCATCACTGAGCCACTGAGGAAGCCCACAGGTCTGGCATACTGGAAGACAAGGGTGGATAGGTGGGTGGGAGCCAGTTTATGAAGGAGTTGGAAATGTCATGGCAAGGTGTTTATAGTGAGGCATTTCCTTTAAACCTCAACGACAGCACAGCATCTGAAATCTAAAAAATTATGAATCTTAGAATTTTCTAGGGAAGGGATCTTAGGTAAAACTTAGTTTAACTTCCAACCCCCAAACGACTGTTCACTGACTTGCTTTTATCATCCTGATGATAACAAGTGAAAGTGAAATTGAAGTCACTCAGTCGTGTCTAAACTCTTTGCAACCCCATGGACTGTAGCCCACCAGGCTCCTCCATCCATGGGATTCTCCAGGCAAGAATACTGGAGTGGGTTGCCATTTCCTTCTCCAGGGGATCTTCCTGACCCAGGGACTGAACCCAGGTCTCCCACATTGCAGGCAGATGCTTTAACCTCTGAGCCACCAAAGGTACACCTAATTCAGCTAATTCTCTTTTGAGTCCAAAATAATGGTTTGTTTCTTTATTCTTTTAGTTGCTTGTGTGTTTATTTAGTCTTGAACCAAAGATCAGTGCTACAGGCAAGGTTAAACTTTAGGTCATCCCTCAAACATTTGAAGACACTTGATTAAATTGTCTCTTAATTTTGTGACAGTTTCAGTCTTCTCATCATTCTAGCTGGTTTCCTTTAGACATACTCCAATTTTTGAGTTTCTCTGAAAGTTTAGTGTTCAACACAACATAGCACAACACACTATATGTATGTTGTATACAGGTATCCACCCTTCTTCTAGACATGTTTTCTGATTAATGTGTAATAATATAATTGAATCTCCTTGGCAATCGCTATACAAAGCAAAATCATATCGAGTTTCAGTTCAGTTCAGTTCAGTTCAGTCCAGTCGCTCAGTCGTGTCCGGCTCTTGGCGACCCCATGAATCGCCTGCTGCTGTGGCTGCTGCTAAGTCGCTTCAGTTGTGTCCGACTCTGTGCGACCCCATAGACGGCAGCCCACCAGGCTCCCCCGTCCCTGGGATTCTCCAGGCAAGAACACTGGAGTGGGTTGCCATTTCCTTCTCCAATGCATGAAAGTGAAAAGTGAAAGTGAAGTCGCTCAGTCGTGTCCGACTCTTAGCGACCCCGTGGACTGCAGCCTACCAGGCTCCTCCGTCCATGGGATTTTCCCTACTGTCAGCTAAAACCTAATTCATTTCCTACCCAAACAGCTAAGCCATATTGTATAGCTGTGCAAATGGTTTTGTGTATCACAGTTAGAACTTTTCATTAAATTCTTATTTGATGACATCTGGATAGAGTTAACCCCTTTTTTCAACCCCTTGTTAAAATCACTCTATTTTCAGTCAGAATATTATCTGTTGATATCAAAATTTTCATCTGTAGGTTTAATCAGCAGGCATCAAAGCCTTACGGTAGTCTTTGATAAAACTAAGGTGGAATTCTAAAGTATATCATCCTATCATATATAAAAATAAACTTAAGATGGATTAAAATCTAGATGTAAGATCTAAAATCATAAAACTTATAGAAGAAAACAGGCAGTAGGTTCTTTGACATTGGTCTTAGCGATATTTTTTAAGATGTGTCTCACTAGGCAAGGGAAACAAAATAAAAAATAAACAAATGGGACCATATCAAGTTAAAAAGCTTTTGCACAGTGAAGGAAATTATCAGCAAGATGAAACAGCAGCCTATTGAATGGGATAAAATATTTCCAAATGATATATCTGATAGAGGTCAATAATCAAAATATACAAAGGAGTCATACAACTCAACATAAAAAAAAAATGAGCAACGGAATCAGAAAATGGGCAAAGGACCACTCATTTTTTCTTCTTTGGAATAGACGTTTTCCCAAAGAAGTCATACAGATGGCCAACAGACACATGAAAAGATACTCAACATAACTATCAGGGAAATGCAAATCAAAACCACAATGAGACAACCCTTGACATCTGTCAGAATGACTAGTATCAAAATAACAAAGAATAGCAAATGCTGGTGAGGAAGTGGAGAAAAGGGAATACTTGTGCACTGTTGCTGTGAATGTAAATTAGTGAAGTCAATATGGAAATCAGTATGAAGTTTCCTCAAAAAACTAGAAATAGAATTACCATATGATGCATCAGTTCCATTTCTGGATAAGTATTTGAAGAAAACAAAAACATTAATTCAAAAAGATAGATGAACCTTTATGTTCACTGCAGTATTATTCACAATAGCCAAGATATGGAAACAACCCAAGTGCCCATCAGTAGATGGATGATTAAAGAAGGTGTGGTATACATAGAATGGACTGCCATACAAAAGAATGAAATCTTGCCATTTTTGATAACATGGATGGACTTAGAGGGTATTATGCTAAGTGAAATAAGTCAAATAGAGAAAAACAAACACCATATGATTTATATGTTGAATCTGAGAAACAAAACAAATTAATGAACAGAACAGAACAGAACAGACTCATAGATGCAAAGAACGAACAGGTGGTTGCCAGAGGAAAGAGAATTGGTGGGATGACTGAAACAGGTGAGGGAGATTAACTGGTATAAACTTGAAGTTACAAAATAAAGGAGTCATGGGGATAAAATATACAGCATGGGGGATACAGTCAATTATATTGTAATATCTTTGTATGGTGATATATGGTAACTAGATAAATCAATTCCACTTCAGTTAAAAAATATGTAAACATTGGGAGGAAATACATCAAAACACGAATGACAGTTATCTCTGGAGGGTGCGGGTAAAGGATGATTGTTAATTTTTACTTCACAGGTTTATGCATTTCTAGTTGTCTGCAATGAACATGTATCTTTTGTAAAGTTAGAAAGAAAACAATAAAGTTATTGAAAATGAAAAAAGTGAAAGAAAAAAGTACACCACTAGATAATCATTATCTGGATATGCATAAACTATTTAGAAAGTAACATTTATGAAATTCACCTAATCTGGCTATAATGTGACCAATATTTCTCAATCTCAGTCCTAAGTGTTGCATATCGGTAAGGTGTCTTGGTGATATACTGGCTGCCTTTGCTTTCAGCATTTTCTATTTCATAAGCTCTATCTCAACATTATTATCACAATCTTTGCTTAATGAGTTGTTTCTACAAGGCCTTTGTAAACAAGAGTGAGGCAGAATATAGAAGCCACCTTTGTTATGCAGTAGGACCCATTCATCGATTACCTCTTCAGTTATTCCTATATCCCACCACAAATGGTAATTAAAAGACTAGTCAGGAAACCTTTATATAAAAGGCCAGATAGTTAATCTTTCAGACATTTAGCAAATACTCAACTGACTGCTTGCCACAGCAGACCCAAAGCAATCATGGATGATACTAAACAAATGGGTGTGGGTGCATGCCAATAAAACTTTATTTACAAAGACAAGCAGCAAGCTGGTTTGACCCATAGCAGTAGTTTGCTGACCCCTGTATTAATATATTAGTGTAAACACATTGTCAGAGGTCTTTTTTGTAATGTCTGAAAGTTTGGAAGAGTCTCTAAAGGAATAATTATAGATGAGAGAACTCTGAGAGGAAATTTGAAGATTAGAATCTTTCCCTGAGGGGAGAAGATAGCTACCCACTTCAAGGAGCTGCAGGGACAGCTAAGGGCTTTAAGGAGGAGAGAATGGATAGTTACCTTTATCTGTTAGAGTGTGCCTAGCAACTAATGCTGGAGAAGGCAATGGCATTCCACTCCAGTACTCTTGCCTGGAAAATCCCATGGATGGAGGAGCCTGGTAGGCTGCAGTCCATGGGGTCGCTAAGAATCGGACACGACTCAGCGACTTCACTTTCACTTTTCACTTTCATGCATTGGAGAAGGAAATGGCAACCCACTCCAGTATTCTTGCCTGGAGAATCCCAGGGATGGGGGAGCCTGGTGGGCTGCCGTCTATGGGGTCGCACAGAGTCGGACACGACTGAAATGACTTAGCAGCAGCAGCAGCAGCAGCAACTAATGCAAATTTAACCCATTTTGCACTTTTGCTGAGGTCTGGGACAGGTTTCAGTATTGATATTATCCAAATATCACACTCAGTTCTCTAGGGGCTTGAAGTGAAGCCAAAAAGTATACAGCATTCAGCTACCACCAGCTTGAAGAATTTCTTCACTTGGCTGGTGGCAAGTTGGTGAGAAAGCCTTGGGCACATACATGTAAAACAGTACTTAAAGACAAAGTGGAAAACTGGGTTCAGCAAACCTTGACCTGGGCACTCACAAAGTACCATTATGATTATAAAAGTAGACAAATGAAACTTCCTTCTAGGGGAAAAGCCAGCTTGTCAAATGAACTGAAATAGGAACCAAAAGAATCTTTCAGGAAGGACATTAGTTTTTACTTTTGTATGGAGTTCATATACCATCTCCCTTCAATTATAAAATAGCATGGTTTGTAAGATGCACAACTGATTTATTTATTTATTTTAAATTTTATTTTATTTTTAAACTTTACAATATTGTATTAGTTTTGCCAAATATCGAAATGAATCCGCCACAGGTATACCTGTGTTCCCCATCCTGTACCCTCCTCCCTCCTCCCTCCCCATACCCACCCTCTGGGTCGTCCCAGTGCACCAGCCCCAAGCATCCAGTATTGTGCATTGAACCTGGACTGGCGACTTGTTTCATACATGATATTATACATGTTTCAATGCCATTCTCCCAAATCTTCCCACCCTCTCCCTCTCCCACAGAGTCCATAAGACTGATCTATACATCAGTGTCTCTTTTGCTGTCTCGTACACAGGGTTATTGTTACCATCTTTCTAAATTCCATATATATGTTAGTATACTGTATTGGTGTTTTTCTTTCTGGCTTACTTCACTCTGTATAATAGGCTCCAGTTTCATCCACCTCATTAGAACTGATTCAAATGTATTCTTTTTAATGGCTGAGTAATACTCCATTGTGTATATGTACCACTACTTTCTTATCCATTCATCTGCTGATGGGCATCTAGGTTGCTTCCATGTCCTGGCTATTATAAACAGTGCTGCGATGAACATTGGGGTACATGTGTCTCTTTCCCTTCTGGTTTCCTCAGTGTGTATGCCCAGCAGTGGGATTGCTGGATCATAAGGCAGTTCTATTTCCAGTTTTTTAAGGAATCTCCACACTGTTCTCCATAGTGGCTGTACTAGTTTGCATTCCTACCAACAGTGTAAGAGAGTTCCCTTTTCTCCACACCCTCTCCAGCATTTATTGCTTGTAGACTTTTGGATGGCAGCCATTCTGACTGGCGTGAAATGGTACCTCATAGTGGTTTTGATTTGCATTTCTCTGATAATGAGTGATGTTGAGCATCTTTTCATGTGTTTGTTAGCCATCTGTATGTCTTCTTTGGAGAAATGTCTATTTAGTTCTTTGGCCCATTTTTTTGATTGGGTCATTTATTTTTCTGGAGTTGAGCTGTAGGAGTTGCTTGTATATCTTTGAGATTAGTTGTTTGTCAGTTGCTTCATTTGCTATTATTTTCTCCCATTCTGAAGGCTGCCTTTTCACCTTGCTAATAGTTTCCTTTGTTGTGCAGAAGCTTTTAAGTTTAATTAGGTCCCATTTGTTTATTTTTACTTTTATTTCCAATATTCTGGGAGGTGGGTCATAGAGGATCCTGCTGTGATGTATGTCAGAGAGTGTTTTGCCTATGTTCTCCTCTAGGAGTTTTATAGTTTCTGGTCTTACGTTGAGATCTTTAATCCATTTTGAGTTTATTTTTGCGTATGGTGTTAGAAAATGTTCAGCCACTTTATAGAAAGGAAACCAAAGCAAATTAAACTTTACCATATTAAATCTTCACATCAATTGTAGAATATATATTTTGGCTTTAGAAATTCAAAAAGAAAAAAAACCCCAAAACATCAGCATGCTGCTGCTGCTGCTAAGTCGCTTCAGTTGTGTCCGACTCTGTGCGACCCCATAGACGGCAGCCCACCAGGCTCCCCCGTCCCTGGAATTCTCCAGGCAAGAACACTGGAGTGGGTTGCCATTTCCTTCTCCAGTGCATAAAAGTGAAAAGTGAAAGTGAAGTTGCTCAGTTGTGTCCAACTCCTAGCGACCCCATGGACTGCAGCCTACCAGGCTCCTCCATCCATGGGATTTTTCCAGGCAAGAGTACTGGAGTGGGGTGCCATTGCCGCCTCCACTAGTTGCAGTTAGTGGGGGGCTATTTTCTAGTTGCAGTGTGCGGGCTTCTCACTGTGGTGGTTTCTCTTGTTGCAAAGCACAAGCTCTAGGGTACATGGGTTGCAGTAGCTGTGGCACGTGTGCTCAGTAGTTGTGGCTCCAGGGCTCTAGAGCCCATGCTCAGCAGTTGTGGTGCACAGGCTTATTGCTCTGAGGCATGTGGGATCTTCCCGGATCAGGAATCGAACCCATGTCTTCTGCATTGGTAAGCAGATTCTGTACCACTGATTCTGTACCCCCAATTGTGTATTAGATGTATGACTTACAAATATTTTCTCCCATTCTGTGGGCTGTCTTTTTTTTTTTTTTTAATTTAGACTTTATTTTTTTAGAGCAGTTTTAGGTTGACAGTAAAACTGAGGGGAAGGTACAGAGATTTTCCATTTATTTCCTGCCCTCACATCACACAGTCTCCCTCATCATCAGTATCCCCCACGAGAGTGGTACATTAGTGACAATGGATAAATCTACATTAATATTACATCATCACGTAAAGATCATAGCTTTTTCTGCCATTCACTGTTCTCCTTATACATTCTATGGATTTAGACAAGTCTATAACAACACATATCTGCCATTATGGTATCATACAAAGCGTTTTCACTGTCCTAAAACTTCCATGTGCTCTACGTATTCATCCCACCCTCCCCACAACCTTTGGCAACCACTGATCTTTTTAATGTCCCCATAGTTTTGCCTTTTCCAGAGTGTCATAGAGTTGGAATCATGTAGTATGTAGCCTTTTCAGATTGACTTCAAGTTTCCTGCATGTTTGTCATGACTTGATGGCCCACTTATTTGCAGTGCTGAATAGTGTTGCACTGTCTGGATGGACCACTGTTTGTCTATTCATTCACCTACTAAAGGACTTATGGTTGCTTTGAAATTTTGGCAGGTATGAATAAGGCTACTATAATCATCTGTGTGCAGGTTCTGTGTGGACAGAAGTTTTCAACTTCTTTGGATAATGCCTAGGAGTGGATTGTTGGATAATTTAGTAAGAGTATGTGTAATTCTGTAAGAAACAACCAAATAGTCTACCAAAGTGGCTGTACTATTTTTGCTTTCACAAGAGTAATGAATGAGCATTCCTATGCTCTACATTCTTGCTAGCATTTGTTATAGTGAGTGTTCTGGATTTTGACCATCCTAATAGATGTGTAGTGATATATCACTGTTTTAATTTGCATTTCCCTACTGGCACATAAGCTTCCCTGGTGGCACAGATGGTAAAGCATCTGCCTGCAATGCTGGAGACCCGAGTTTGATTCCTGGGTCGGGAAAATCCCCTGGAGAAGGAAATGGCAATCCACTCCAGCACTTTTGCCTGGAAATCCCATGGATGGAGGAGCCTGATAGGCTACAGTCCATGGGATCGCAAAGAGTCGGACACGACTGAGCGACTTCACTTTCACTTTCATTGACATATAATGTGGACCATCTTTCCACAAGCTTATATGGAATCTGCATTTCTTCTTTGGTCTGTTAAGGTTCATTTTTAAATCAAGTTGTTTGTTTCCTTATTATTGAATTTGATTATTGTTGAGTTTTAAGAGTTTTGTGAATTTTGGATAACAGTCCTTTATCAGGTGCATTTTTGCAAATAGTCTCTCTCAGTTTATCTTGTCTTCTTATTCACTTGACATCATCTTCTGAAGAGCAGAAATTTTTAGTTTCAATGAAGTTTGATTTGTCAAATTTTTTTTTCATGGATTGTGCCACTGGTGTTGTGCTTAAACATTGCCATAAAAAAGGTCATCTAGATTTTCTTCTACAGTATCTTCTAGCAGTTTTATATAGTTTTGCATTTTACATTTAGGTTTGTGATCCTTTTGAGTTAAGTTTTGTGAAGGGTGTAAGACCTTTGTCTAGATTCATTTTTTTTGCATGTGGATGTCCAGTTACTCCAGCACCGTTTGTTGAACTTCTTGTCTTTTCACTCTCTTGATAGTGCCCTTTGATGCTCTTTGATGAACTTCTAATCAAGTTTAATTTCTGTTTTCTTTAAAAAAATTTTTTTGTATATGTGCATGGTAAAGGTCCAATTTCATTCTTTTACATGTTGATGTTTTCCGGAAAACTTTCTTCAAAGACTGTTCTTTCCCTGTCGAATGGTCTCCTCATCCTTGTCAAAAATCAATTGACCACAGAGGTGAGTTTATTTTTATATTCTCAATTCTACTTGTCTATTTGTCTATTCTATGCCAGAACCACAAATTTTGATTACTTTAGCTTTTTAATACATTTTGAAATCAGGAAGTGTGAGTCTTTCAGTTTTGTTCTTTTTCAAAGATGTTATTGCTATTCAGGGTTCCCTTGAATGTGAATTTTAGCATTTGTCCATTTCTGCAAAAAAAAAAAAAAAAAGGATTGGGTTTTGATAGGGGTTGCCTCAACAACAGATAACTGGAGGTAGGATGTGAATGCTGACACCTTGCCCCGTTAGGAATATAAACTTCTAACTAGAAGCTGGGAAGAGAGGGAAACCCTGTGTTCTCAAGGGTATTTCTCTTTCACTGATCTGAGATAGGAAAAGGAAACCCATCTTGTTTCAAATGCTATAGATTCTCATTGTTCTTAGTGAGTTTTAGTAGATTTTCTTGAATGAGTGTTTCTTCATTTGCTGTATACCCTTAGGGTCATTTCCAAAGACTCTAAATAGTTGTTTCTCTAAAATTTTTATTTTACCAGGTTCTTTGGCGAATGTGTCAGCAATGCACTTAACACTGTCATGCTGTTAGTGGAGTTCTCAACATAATTTAATACAACATTTATAACTTGTTAAATTCTTCAGAAAGTAGATTTGTCCTTCACAGAAAACCAATTTGAATTATAAATTTATTCATAAAATACTTGTTATAAATTGGTGTGTGGCATCTTCCCCAACAAAGTCAAAGTTTTGGATATTTCTAGGAAATTTTATGTCTTTTTTGGATCAATTAGTAACTTAAGATATGGTTTGATTTTTGTAATTCAAAAATTTTAATTGAAGCATTGTGTGTAAACTGTACACATTTGCAAGAAAAGGTAGTAATCTGAATAATTTCACAAAGCATATTTTCCTTTTTATTTTATTTATAATGCATCAATAAATATTTCTTATTAAAGGTTTAAATAATGCAGTTCTGTATCCCCATAGAAGTTTAATGCATTTATATACATACATGCTTATGTATAATTTAAAACCAAATGTGTCTGTTTTCTGCAACTTCATTTTTTTTTCACTTCATAACAGCTCTTGGAAAGTTTTACTTGTTAGTTGTATCTATCTTCTTCATATTTTTCTTCAGTGATTGCAAAATATTTCATAATGTAGATCACCTTATTTTTTCAAAACACTCCCCTATTGGTAAACATTTAGGTTTCCTTTTTTCTTGAATTTTAATTATAATTATTTGGAATTGGAATTCATTGAACATTACTCATCAAAGTGGATTTGGGTTCAGTTACCTGTAGCAGAAATTCTAAATAATAAGCTCTAACTTTCCTCTTCCACCATACAATTATCAAGATGCTCAGAGTTGGGGTCAGTTGATGATGTTACTGAATTCTTAGCAGATCAGGGTCAGGGATTCTGAGATTCTCCTGGTTTTCCCTTCCAGATCACAAAATGGCTATTCCAGCTGCAGCTTCTCATCCACATTCCTGGTCAAATGAAGGAAAAAAATACAACACACAAATAAAGCTTATGCCTCTGTTAAAGTGCTTTCTTGCAAACTGTACTGTTATGCACTGAATTGTGTCACCCCCTCCCAATTTGTATTTTGTATTCCTAATTCCTAGTATTTCAGAATGTGACAGTATTTAGAGATAGGGTCTTTGAAGAGGTAATTAGGTCAAAATGAGGTTATTTTAATGGGCTCTAAGCTAATGTGACTGGTATCTTTATACAAAGAGAAGATTAGGACACAGACACACACAGAAAAAGACCGTGTGAAGATCCAAGGAGAAAGTGACCATCTATAAGCCAAAGAAAGAGGCCTCAGAAGAAACCAACTCTACCAACAATTTGATCTTGGACTTTTATCTTCTAGAAATTGTGAGAAAATAAATTTGCATTGTTGTAAGCCTCCCAGTTTGTGGTTTATTACGACACCTTAGGAAATGAATACATGTACTCAGTGATTTTTTTTTTTGCTTACACCACACTGATTAGAAGTATGTCACTTGAATATCCTTAGATGTAAGGAAGGCTGGGAAATTTATATATATATATATACATATATGTATATATATATATATACATTTTATAGTTGAATATATTGCTGTCCCTATAAAACCAGGATTCTGATACTATTAATAAATGAAGATATAATAAGTAGTGGATAGTCTCTGTTACTGAATTCTAAACCCTTTACTTAAATAATCTTATTTAATCTTTATAACAACTCTGAAATATTGAATAAATCAAGGAATCAAATAAAAGGCCATATATTAGTGCACAAAGCACCCTGATTGGATCACAGGCTGTCTGACTGTAGAACCTAGGAATCTAAAATATTTCAACATTTTGTCTGCTATTATGCATAATACCTGAAGAAGGCAATGGCAATCCACTCCAGTATTCTTGCCTGGAGAATCCCATGGACAGAGGAGCCTGGCAGGCTACAGTCTGTGGGGTCGCAAAGAGTCAGACATAACTGAGCAACTAACACACACACACATACATGCATAATACCATAATTTAATTCTTAACACATATACTTTTATGCATATGAGAAAGATTTTTAGAATAGATTCCTGTGATCATAACCACTGGAGTCTATGCTGATATTAATGTTTAAAATAAGAATATTCTAGTTAAATTGCCTTCTAAAAAGGCATTCCCAAGTAATACTCCCACAAACAGTTTATGTATCCATTTTTTCTCCAATGCTGGATATTAACAATACTATAAATTATATTTTGCTAATCTAATGGATTAAAAATATAAAATAATTTTTAAAATATTTATCTCCCTTATCATCCAGAAATTAAAGAATTTTTTTATACATTCATTTACCATATGTATTTTTTTCATTCATTTTTCTATTTTGTTGACTTTTCATATTGATTGTAAGAGCTCTTTATAGTCTGAGTATTAATTCTTCCTTATATTTGCTTTACTTTTGCTGTCCAATTTATAATTTCTCTTAAATTTGTTTAAGGAATCATTTCTTAAAGCAAATATTTAATTTTTTATGATAAATACTTGCATTTATGTTATCTTAGAAAAATTTTCCCTAAGTTATAGATATGTATACCTATTAGTTCATTTTGCTTTTATGGTTGCCGGTATGTGGTTCTTATGTAAGTTTAACATTTAGTTCTTTTATTCCCCCTATAAAAGATTTTGTCTTTTAAAATCTGCAATTTTTCTTATATGTATTGTGTGAGGTAGAAATTTACATTTTTACAAACTTTTAACTGTTTTTTCCGAACATTGTTTTTGAAGTTGTCAAGTCCATGCCTTTTTAAAAAATATATAAGAATAATTTTTTTGTTTATATACCAAAACATTACAATTATACTTCATTTATTATAAACCTTAAATTGAAAACATGTTTTGATGGTTAATTGTTAAAATATTTGTACTCTTTCTTTAGTTTATGGAAAAATTCTGTTTCACCAGTAGTTTTAACATTAGGGTTGCTCCCTTATGGGAGGCAAATATTGCCTTTGGGGGATTCTCAAGTGGCTGGTGAACATGCCTCTCTATTTGGCTTTTCCACTAAAACTTTTATGCCAGAGCTATTTTTAGTTCCCATCTGTTAGTGGATTAAAGTGTTTGATGGAAACTACTTTATCTCAAAGATTTATTCAATCCTTCAGCCACTTGAAAAATGAAGGTTAATCACAAAACACAGTTTTATTCCTTGACTTGAGAGCATCCCATTGAAGGGTTAATATTTCCTTCTATAGAAAAAAGAAGGTTCTTAATTCCCAGGGAATTAACTAAACAGGAGGAATTATCTGACCCAGGGCAATTCCTCAAGGGTCCTATAAAAGTTCCAAGCATTCTAAAGATTGGTACTCAATCTAGTCTGATTTTTTTGAGCCAGTTGCACTGTGGAAGAAAACATTTTCTCTGATATTTTGTTTTATCAGTATACAATTTAATACTGCATGTATAGAAACATCTCTCAAATTTACTTAGAAATTTAAACAGGAGAATGATATTTTGGGAGAGAGGGGCGAAGGGGGATTCTTTTATAGCAATTAGTAAAATGAAATTAATAGTCTAAATGTTCTTCAAATTTAACACTTATTATAACCCAGAAAATTTGACTATAAATATTCTTGCTGTCTTGATAAACTGTAACCTGTCTCAGCTATATTAGAAGGACTGCAACAGGTCCATCTACATTGAAAAAAGCATAATTGATTTATTTTATAAACTAAATATATAAGATGAGATTTACTTGTGTATATTTCCCTGTAAACTTGGGAATATTGATTTACTTTGTGAACACTATTGGTTACAGACCAGTCCATCTCACTGACTTCTCACTAGTCTATTTCTAAATTAACTGCATTGTTTTAGATTCGATGTATCTAACTGAAATATCATGTGCTACAAATAAATAAATAAATATAAGAATTAATAGTTTTACTGAAGTGAAGAGATAATTTACATTCTTAAAAAGTGATTTATGAACTCTTAGTGTGGACATTAGAAAATAAGTTATTTTGGTGGCTGTGTGTGAACAAATTCTTTCAAGGGACAGATATCTACTTAAAATTTTAACAAGCACTTCTCACACTGTTGTTTTGTTTTCCTGATAGTCGTTATCCAGCAGTACATGATTTGCAAGCTCTCTTCTTATTGCTTGGGTTGCAAAAACTGTCATGAATTAAATATGTTGTCTATGGAGTATAGCTAATCTAGAAACCAACATCATGTTATGCAGTTTAACCTTGACTTTCTTTGACAATTGTTATAAAAACTGCTTTTGGTTTCAATCCAGTCCTGTTTGATAATCACACTTTGCATTGCTTCTCAGAGAAAATCCTTTCCTATGATCTGAGTGGGGAAGTTCTAGGTTCATTGTATACATCAGGTCTTCTTAGGTAAGTGAAAATAATAGCTGATGCAAACTCCTTGTTTAAAAAACAATAGCTGTTCCTATATCTTTGAACAAAGGTCAACGAAATAACAACAACAACTCAAAAACTTTCTTCAGAAAACACATCTCAGAAAAAAACACCCTTGCAAGCATATCCTTAGAGACTGGTATAGAGGAAAGATCCTAGATTTCAGGCTACATGGATGTTGGATTGATCTCAGGCTCCTACCTGCCTCAGGGAATTTTAGCAGCAATTAATTTTACTCTTCCATATCTCAGCTCTTTCTAGAGTTGGGTTGCAAATGCCCAAGTCATAGATTGTTGTGTGTAACAGGAGAATTACAATATAGAAAGCACCTGGCACAGTGCTAGCAACAGTGGGCCCTTCTAGATAAACGTTCCCTGATCAAATTATTCCCCCTAGGTTTCAACTCGCCACTGAGTTTTGTAGGGTTTTTCACTACTGTATGTTTCCACACCCTGCTGAAATTGGACTCAGGACAGAGAAACACTAAGGCAGGTAGCCTGCGGAGGGAAGAAGTAGAGGGGTAGGGAGGGTTAAGTTATTGGGGTAGAAATATGGTGTTATGAAGCTTTTAGAAAATGAATTTTTGCATATTGTCAGCAGTCATGGACTATGCTAAGAATACTGGTGTGATGGTTAATTTTATGTGTCAACTTGACTGGGCTAGGATTTCCTGGGTGTGCTTGTGAACAGATTTCAGGATGAAATAAGCATTTGAATCAAAAGACTAAATAAAAAAGATGGCCTTCACCAATGTAAATGGGCATCTTACAATCCATTCAAGGCTTGGGTAGAACAAAGTGAAAGAAGGGTGAATTCTCTCTCTCTGAACTGAAACAACCACCCTCTGCTGCTCTCAAACATTGGTGCTCCTTGTTCTTGGGTCTTCTGACTCAGAAGGTCTTGTACCTCAGCTACCCATTTTCAGGCCTTTCAAAAAGAACTGAATTACATCATCACCAGCTCTCCTGGTTCTCCAGCTTGCAAATGGCAGATCTTGGGATTTCTAAGCCTCCATAATTACGTGAACCTTTTTTTACAGTAAATCTTCTTATATACGTATCTATGAATCTCTTACTGATTCTGTCTCTGCAGAATCCTAACACAGTTGAAATTTTGCTTTTTCTCATATTCAGGTAATTTGAAAAACAGAGAATTTAGAGTCATGATATATGCATTTATGCCCTGCCTGTTACTACTATGCTCTTATGAAAATTTATAATAAGGAAACCTCATTAATTAGAGTTGGGAGGCCAGAAGGGGGAGCTCTCATGCAGTACCAATTGAAGTCAATTATAGGAAGAATTGTTAATTACAGACCCAAAAGAAGAATCATCAGAAAAGAATCATTGATTTTAGGTCTCAAGAGGGACAGATGCACATTGCATCTCCTATAAGAAATCAATTACCCCAGCAACTTGGCCAATGAGAAACTGTCATTATGCTGCATTCTCACTTTTCTCCAGTGAGCTTCTGTTTGAAACAATCCCTCTCAACTTCCTCCTTTTTTTCTATAAAATAATGTTCCTCATCTTTGTTTCTTGGACTTGCCTGTGGTTTTTGCCATAACTTGCTTGTAATGAATTGTGATTCTCTGCTATTCCTAAACAAAATATTTTTGCTGATATTAATAAAATAATTGACTGTTTTGTTTTTAAGGTCAGCATTCTTAAGCAAATAGCTTCACGGATTTAGGCTTCAGTTTTCTTATCTGTAAATTGACAACAGAAATATTTCATGCTATGTTTAATTCAAATGGTTATTGAGAGAATCGAATGTAATTAGTGTATGAGATAAGTCTTAGTGAGTATAAATCCTTATATACATTTCTTGCTCTGGATGAATTAACCATATATCATATACCAGAGGAGATATAAGAATAAAGACAAATTGATTGTATTTTAAAGTACCACATAATCTTGAAAGAAAAAATTCTCAAGGAAATAAATAGATATTTTCAATATATAAAGCCAGTTTATGTTGATCATATAGAAATTCTCATAGTTTATCACACACTCACACAAACAGACACACAGACACACAGTATTTATAATGAGAAACCCAAGATTCTCAGTAGAAAAATCTAGACTTTTTGCTAGAAAAACTAGTGACCTGGAGATTTTATTACCATGGTTTATAATTGTTATTAATATAAATGTAATATATTGAAATTGTTAAGTAATAAAATTTTAAGCTGTTTCAGAAAGCTAAATAAAATAGAAAGTCCTTCCTTTTTTTTTTTTTTTGGTCATTCAGTCAGCCTCCTAATATGGGCATAAACTTTAGAGGATTGGACTTTGGACTTCAAAAATAAAGCAAACTGTTTCCCATGACTTTATAACATTATTACCCATTGGAAATAGGTTGCACAAAAACTCCATGCAGCACGACATAGCAAACATGCTCCAGTTGATGCAACAGTGTAGGGAAGCACAGTGTACATGTACATTTAACTGTCCAGAAAAGCTCCTTAACTTTAAAATTGTGCATTGGAACCAGACCACATAGAAACTTCTAATGGACTCCAAATGAAAAATAATGACAGAAATTAATTAGAGCTGGAGAAAGAATAAATACTACTTCTCCAAAAAGCATGTACTAAGAATCCAAGGGGACAGACAGGTTACTCATTCAGGGTATGTTTAATGAGGTTTCAAGAAAGCACTCTATTTAAAGATTGGTAGCATGTTTTGGTTACATTTGCAGGACACTCTGCTGTGTTCTTTTTACTCTGACTGGAATTCTAATTTTTGCTATGTCCAAGAGACTCGCAAGTGTTTTTTAAATTCTCTTATAAAACTATTTCTCTATTTGGCACTTAATGTAGATCCAATCAACCCAAAGTACATTGCATTTCAGGGAAAGAAAAATTAAAATATAATTCTGCTGTTGCTGCTGCTAAGTCGCTTCAGTCGTGTCCCACTCTCTGCGACCCCATAGACGGCACCCCACCAGACACCCCCGTCCCTGGGATTCTCCAGGCAAGAACATTGGAGTGGGTTGCCATTTCCTTCTCCAATGCATGAAAGTGAAAAGGGAAAGTGAAGTCGCTGAGTCGTGTCTTAGCGACCCCATGGGCTGCAGCCTACCGTGCATCTCTGTCCATGGGGTTTTCCAGGCAAGAGTACTGGAGTGGGGTGCCACTGCTTTCTCTGAAATATAATTCTAGTCCCTATTATTTTAAATCTGCTATATTTACCAAATACTTTTGACTCACTGACATTTTTTAAGGCATCAATATTTATCAATATGAAATTTCTTATGTACATTACTGTTAAAATTTTATATTATGCTGCAGTATGTTTGCATATTATTTTAATAATATGAGAAAAGATTAGGACAGATGATTTACTGTGACCAGGTTTTCTCATTTCATATAAAGGAGAACTTTATGTAGGTAAATTTTTTTCCAGTCATTTCTTCCTCAAAATAAATACAATTTTTCTCAAGTATGAGGCTAAATATCATTTGAAAATAGTTTAACCTTGTTGAAAGAATTTACTATTTTCACAACCTCACCACACAGTATTTCATATTATAGCACCATTATTTGCCAGTAACTATGCACTTGGAGAATCCCAGGGACGGTGGAGCCTGGTGGGCTGCCGGCTATGGGGTTGCACAGAGTCGGACATGACTGGAGCGACTTAGCAGCAGCAGCAGCAACATGCACTATTTAAAGAAGAGAAAAAAACAGACATGGGACTAGCATCTCAAAAATATTTTAATTGAATGTTAGCATATTGATTTCTCAGAAGAAGAATGAAGTATGTGAGTCAACAAGAGACTCTTAAAAAACTGCTATTACTTCTTTTTCCACATTCCCAGAAATTATCTGTAATCTACATTCCAGAATTTATGTATGTCATACTAAAATTGTATACATATCAATTTCTCTTTAGAGAATGCTAGGTCCTCTAAGATAGAGACCATTTTATTATTTTTTCAATTAATTATCAGTGTACTCAACATGGATAAATGAATAACTCTACATATGTATGAGTATAAATGCAATTTTGGTAAATTTTAAAAAACATTTATGATTCACAGTAAAAATACATTTTACATTGGGGTGCAAAATACAATGTCTATCTCCCTATCTATCAATCTATGACTTCTCCATCATCTCTCTCACTCTTAACTTTTCTTCTTTGTAGTTCTTTTGGCTGGCAATTAAAATGACATAAGGCAGATAAACAGGAGAAAATCAAATTTATTGCATATGCACATGGAATCTACATTAGTATGAATTCCACAGACGATAAAGGCAAAATGAGGTATCTTTGCTATTCTGGACCAAGAAGGAGGAAAGGGTTCTGAGACTTCAAAGGGAAGTAAGGTAATTCACAGGAAGATTAAAAAGTTAATGTTTGGTAAATAAACGTTTTCAGGGCTATTTAAAGACAGTGGGGCACAGAGAGGACTTTGATCAGATTGGCTTTGCTAGGTTCCTCCCTGAAACCACACCTAATTCATACTTAGTTATCTCCAGTGATAGCTCCTTCTGGGGCAGGCCTCCTATCTTAAATTCTTTTAGGCAATAAGGAGGAAGTTCAAAGTTTCTTCCAGAGTCTTTTGGGCTTTGATTGTTTCAGCTCAAAATAATCCACAAGTTAGAGCAGCATGTCTTGGGGCAATCTTCTCTGAATTTCATCACTCTCATTTATCTATCTATCTACCTTCTTACTTACCTACCTACCTATCTATCTATCCATTGGAAATATCAATGCAGCATCAGCAAGTAATATTTTTCCCGTGGTGAAAAGGAGTATACACAGGAAACACAACTAACCTATTCAAATGCCCTTAGAAAGAAGTGATAGAGATCAGACTAATTGGGAAACAGCTGAAAAAGAAAGGTGCCTGCTTGCTTAGGAGACTGAGCAAAGGTTGGAATTAACCCTTTATTTTATGACCTTGACTAAGTGGTAGAATATTGGCAGCAAAGACAGGGCAATGGAGAAATCGAAAATAATGGTCTGTGTTAGGGGGCTATTAAAGGTGTTTTTGCTGCTGCTTCACTATTGAATATTTCAATATCCAAGTTTATCTTGCTATGCTGGAGTGTATAATGGTGATTTTTAGCTAAAGTTTTTCAATCTCTTTGACAATCTGTAGTTTGTATCCTTACCTTTGCTATGACATGACATCAGGATGTAATTGTTAGGCAATGAATGATCTCTAGTTGTATAATTGCACGCCTGTGCTCAGTTGCTCAGTTGTGCCCAAATCTTTGTGACCCTGTGGACTGTGGTCTGCCAGGCTCCTCTGTCTGCGGGATTCTCCAGGCAAGAATACTGGAGAGGGTTGCCATTTCCTTCTGCAATTGCACAATCGGAATTACGTTAAACTTCAGTGTCTGGATAGTCTATTAGCAAAGAGGCAACCATCTTAGTAACTACCTGAACTGGATTACTCTTGACATTTTCTCCAAATCTTATGGTTTAACACTGTTGAGATTCAATATACAATCCTAGGTTCAAAAATTTAAGTATCAGGAACCAAAAACTAAAATAAAAACAAACAATAAAGTTGCCCTGAAACAAACTGCATCATGGAAATATATTGAATGCCATACAAAGCTTGACCGAAGTTGTTTCTTTTTTTCACAATGAAAACATTCTGATCTTGAGCATGATTTTCAAAATTAATAGGTTTCTATCTATTAGATTTAAAAATTTCTTGCCAGTGTTGTTCTCATCTCCCACTACTTTCACCTTCTTCCTATTCCAAGTCACTAAACTAAGATACAAAGTGGACTGTGGTAGACACTTTTGGTGAAAACTAAACCCAACAGATACAGAAGTATAATACAGAGCATTGTTTTAATTTTTTAAACACCCAAGTAAATTCTCTTTGGGCTTCAGAATATTAATTAATATTATTTTCATGACTACTCTTATTATTTGGAATCCATTCATCTGAACAAATCAGAAGTCTTATAAATAATATCTTTGCATGATGATTCACCTTACCACTATTGTTAGGTAGTTAGAATAGGAAAAAGGAGTCCAGAGTTGCAGTGGCTAAAAGATAAGGGAGGGAAAAGCCCGCAAAAATAGAACAAAGAAAGGTTGGAGGACCAGAGTGAAGACCTCAGGTAAAACAAACAGCACTCCTTGATAGCCCAATTTACATAGGGCAGGCCCAGGGGGAGGTGAGAAAACATAAAAGGAGGAGCCAAAATTGGTCTGGGGGGACCTCTCTTCTCTTCGGTCTTTTGGGTCGGCATTCCCTCCTGCCTCGAGGGTGTATTTTCCTTTACTTTCTAAATAAAACTGAACTGTAACATGGAGCTGTAATGCTGGCCCATCCAAGAGCTGTAACACTGGTCCATCCAAGGGCTGTAATACTGCTCCATCTGTCGCTTCAAATTTTTGTTGCAACAAGACAGAACAGAACTCACCCGACACTGTGATTTTATGTGAAATGAGAATATCTATTTCATTAATTTGTTTTGTTCTCAGACAGAAAAGACATCCATGATAAAAGTCAATGCAACAGAGTAAAATATTAAGATTTACAGGGTCGTTTTTAGAGTGTGTATATATGGTAGGGTAGCATCATATACTCGACAAGAAATGCATATCTTACAACTTCAGAATGTGTTCAGATGTCTACAGCATATGTTTCAAATGTTTTAATAGTCTCTTTGCTGTTGGTCCAAAAATATAGCACTTTGTTTATGAGATAAAGTGTGATACACAACAAATTCCTACAAAATTTGTTTGAGTTGAAAAAAGGAGGTAAAAAACTAAGCTAGCTAAATAGATACTTGTGTGTGAGAGAGGCCTCTACTGTTAGTGATCTGCAGGTCTGGTGGAAAGAATTATTCCAGACACCAGTGCTGCAATGGGTTCTGTTCCATTGCAGGAATTAATGTTTCAAGACATCTTTATGGAATGTCAGGTGATGCTCTGTTAAAAGCCAATTTCCCCCCTCTAGATTCTAATGGTTCCTAGCATGATTAAAATGTTCTGAATATAAGTGCTATAATGAGAGTCATTAGGAAAAAAATAGACATCAATCATGGATGATTAAAAAATTAAAAGAAAAAATTAGTTTCTTCAGGTAAAACAAAATTGGGATTTGGTAAGCATTATTATTCCAGTACTTCTGTTCAGAAATAATGCATTAGGGACTAGTAAGAACATAAAATATTATTCTTCACAGGTAATGATGTCTTCAGTGGTCAGGGCTCAGTGGCGTCTGACTTTTTATGACCCTATGGACTGCAGCCTGCCAGACTCCTCTGTCCATGGAATTCTCCAGGTAAGAATACTGGAGTGGGTTGCCATGCCCTCCTCCAGGGGATCTTCAAGACCAAGAGATCTAACTCACATCTCCTGCATTGGCAATTGAATTTTTTTTTTTTTTTTTACCACTGAGCCACCAGTGATGTCTTAGAAGAAACTAATTATTCAGAATCTAGTCACTTTCTTTGTTAGTTCTTTTATAGTAAGTTTAAACAATAAAAGAAAGAAGATAGTGTTAACTATGCCAGATTCCAAGACTGCTCTATAATGGAAGTGGTTTAACTTTAGATAAGATTCCAAAAAAGTGAATCTGAATCATAACAAGCAAAATAATTCCAAAGCTTTTGAAATGTGACACCACTGTTGATTGCTGAGAATGTGATTATTATAAAGAGTCAACAGTGAGTCTGCACTAAAATATGATTTAAATGATCTTTCCTTCTTGCAATGCAAAGAGGAGCATAATATAAATTCAAACTCTGGGAGATGGTGAAGGACAGGGAAGCCTGGTGTGCTGCAGACAATGGGATTGCAAAGAGTCAGATACGACTGAGCAAATGAACAACAACAGGAAGTTTAACTTTGCTAAGACTAAGAAAATATTCAAGTGAAGCAATAACAACAGTAAGAAAACACATAGCAACAGGACAAATCACAAAAGGACTTTTTTGAGTCCTAAGAACTTTGGGAAATGAAAGCATATGAAAGTAATGAAATTAGGCAGAGTTTGGAAATCAAGTACTGGTGCAGACGTGCAGTATAAACCAGAGTTCAAGAGTATCCCAGCACCAGCTTCGCATGAAATTGGGAAGTAGGTAGATATTGGCTTAGGCACTGACCAATAGTTTGTCAAGCCTACACGTGGTGGGTGGGTACTGGGGTAGGGTTGAATTGGGTAAAAGGAGAAGCTTACAGCAATTTCTCAAATTCCTTTAAAATGTTCTGCCTTCGGCACTTTCCTTAGCCACCACCATTCATCTAAATAGTCATTCTATGCACCTCAACCCAGAAGGCTGCCATCAGTTCATTTTCTGCTTCCAAAGACGTTTCACTGTTCTTCTAAATACCCCTCCATGTTTCTCAGTATGAAATCTGTCTGACAGACCCATGTAGGCAATGGGAAAGCATTATAAAGCCTTTTTTTTTTTTTTTGGCTTAGTTGGAAGATCCCTTTCTTTCAGTATCTCTCTGAATATTAGATTTCTCATCAGCAAAGTAGAACTAATATACCACTGTCATAGGACTGTGGTAAGGTTTCATTGGAAATAGTCTCTGGCATCCTGGAGCTTGGCACAAAGTTTGGGCAGAAGTGCCCTTCATCTTCCACATAGTGCTATTGAGGAGGGAATTCTGTTGTCTGCAAAGATGGCATGTGGGCCGGGTTAAATAGCTTCAGTCATATCCGACTCTTTGTGATCCTATGGACTATATCCTGCCAGGCTCCTCTGTCCATGGGATTTCCCAGGTGAGAGTACTGGAGTGGACTGCCGTTTCTTCCTCAAAGTTCAGGTAATTAATTTCAAACTTTGGTGGGTATATCACACATGCAGATGAATATACTTCCTTCCACCCTTCTTTCCTTCTTACCTTCCTCTCTTTCTTTACTTCCTTCCTTTAAAAAACCTCAGTCCATAAAACACCACCTTCTTATCAGTCACATGTATGCATGCATGCCTGCTGTTTCATTCATGTCTGACTCTTTGCAACCCTATGACTGCTTTGATTGAAGAGAGGGATGAAGGAGAATCTGGAGCCCTTTCTGTTATGCAATATCCAAGGTAGTGCCATAGAACATATGCAATTTGAAAAAAAAATCATTTTTGTGGTCTGATCTGGAAATAATCATTCTTTTTTGAAATTTGCCTGTCCACTTTTCACACAAACAAGATAGAAAACAAGACACAAAGCCAGGATTTCAACAGTAGATTCTAGTTATAGGCAGGCATTCTCTAGCTTTTGTAAAGTTGAGTAAACAAAAGCTGGCTCTTTCAAAAAACACATGTATTCTGGTTTCTAAAACTTTCCTAGGAAAATAGTGCCTTAAAAAAATAAAGCTTTATAGAACTACAAAACCTGTAGATCCTTTATATGTTTGATATTTATACCCATTTATAGTCAAATTAAGGTAAGATATGGACTAATTTTGAAAAATATTGTTAATCAGATAATGAAGTGCTATACAGAGGTTGAGATATTAAAAGCACAGATTTCTTCAATCCCCATCCCCCATAAGCATTGGTTTTTATGAAAGGATACACTATTCTATTATAATTCAAAAATACTTCATAATTTTAGGGAAAAAGTTTAAATATTCCCACATTTACAGCTTTCTAATACACATAATAGAGAAATTTAGAGCATATGCTACTTTGGAAATTTCAAATGTTGCAGTCACTAAAAATGCTGTTCACGATGATAATAAAATCATGGAATCAAATCATTTTATAATTTAACAGGTAGCATTTTTGACATTGTTATCTATGCCAGTTTATTATTGATAAGTTTTAACTAATCAAATAAGTGCATTGTGATTTAACATTATTTATATTTATTAATCGGAGAAGGCAATGGCACCCCACTCCAGTACTCTTGCCTGGAAAATCCCATGGATGGAGGAGCCTGGTAGGCTGCAATCCATGGGGTCGCTAAGAGTTGGACACGACTGAGCGACTTCACTTTCACTTTTCACTTTCATGCATTGGAGAAGGAAATGGCAACCCACTCCAGTGTTCTTGCCTGGAGAATCCCAGGGACGGGGGAGCCTGGTGGGCTGCTGTCTATGGGGTCGCACAGAGTCGGACACGACTGAAGTGACTTAGCATAGCATAGCATAGCATAGCATATTTATTAATATTTTTTCAAGATAATTATTTTTCAGTAAATTTGTGCTTTGCACTTCTAACTAGCTTGATCTAGCTCCAGACAAAGTGAGGAAAAGAGGTCAACAGTGGAGGAGGAAAAGATCCAACAGCTGTGGATCGGGCAACTCACCTAGAGAGACTATGCTTAGGTTCCCGTATCCATAAAAATTGGTGTAATAACCGTCACTCCTCCTTTTATTTAGCAGACATCATAAAGATAAATAAGATAATTAAAGGTGCCCGAACATATGGGAATAAATATATAAACCTGAGGCAGGATTGTTCTCATTATGATGATGAACAATGATCATATTCAAAAACTGAATAATTAATTCAAACTATACAAGATCATTTTTTTGTAACTGCATGCAAAGAGAAATTTGGAAAGCAGGGAGGAATCACAAGCTGGGCCTTTGGCAAAGACTGAGAGCCTAAATTCTGCCTGAGGCACTGCTGGGTGTGGTCACTTGCAACACTCCTGTCTGGCAGCTCCCATGTGAGTGCATCACAGATTTTTCTTTCCCACCAGCCTGTGCCTAATAGTTTCCCCTCCTACTGCAAACCAGGCATGTTTCCCTCTACTTCTGGCAGGAGCAAGAGTCAGAGGCCTGATGGGACAAGCAACCTCTCTTCTCTGATCTCAGAAAATGCCCAGAGTTTCAGGAAGTGGGTATAGAAATCAAACTCTTCTGTTCCACCTTTATTTATAGGGCTAACACTTGGAGCCTCTGGCTTAATTATCGGTCATATGCCAAAAAGGAAAGACACTGGGTCACCCCTAAAATACAAGGATTTGTTTCTTCATCAGAGTGTGCAGTAGGCTTGCTACTACTTATACCATAAAAGTTGGACCCACTTCCCCTTTAATATAAAACTGTCAAGAAAGTATTAGAGCATCTCTGTTTCATTTTTCCTGGTGTCTCTGGCCCACTGTCTCTTACGCACTGAAGTCTTCCCTGGTGGCCCCTTCCTGGCCAGGTTTCTTACTCAGTTACTTTCTCCTTCTATACCTCTAGACCTATCCTTGGGAATACTTATCTCAGTTATAACTTTTGTTTACCTGAAAGATTATTGGATTAGTATCTGCCTCACTCAATGGACTTTAAATTATAACATATCAGGAACAGTCTTTAGTTTTACCAGGGCTGTCATATTTAACATGCAAGCATAAATAAATATAATGAAATTTAAAGAGATTACAGGATCCTTGTTTATTTGAATTTCAGATAAACAATAATTTTTGGTGTATGTTGTTTATCTGGACTTCCCTGGTGGCTCAGTGGTAAAGAATCTGCCTGCAATACAGGAGACCTGGGTTCCATCCCTGGGTAGGGAAAATCCCCTGGAGAAGGAAATGGCAACCCACTCCAATATTCTTGCTGGGAGAATTCCATGGAGAGAGGAGCCTTGTGAGCTATAGTCCACAGAGTCACGAAGAGTCAGACATGACTAAAGCAACCTAACACCCACACATGTACATGTTATTTATCTAATATTCAAATTTAACTGGGAATCCTACATTTTATCTGGCATTGCTTTCTAGTCACAGTGTGATGTTCAATACCTATCATAGTGTTAGGGACATCATCAGAGTTCAATTAAAATTTCTTGGGTAAATGGAAGGAAAGAAAGTACCATAAAAATTGTAGATATTACCAACATACAATAATGAATATTTGGGTACTTATAATCCATCCTTTCCCCCAAATTTCTTCAAGTTTTAAAAACAAGGACTAATTCATCAAGTTCATATATAAAAGACTTTGACAGACTTATTGACAAAAATATTATACTAGAATTCTGTCATTTATATAGTTTCAACTCTCCTAATTCCTATATATAAGAAGTAATAAAAATCATATACACACTATAGAAATAGAAAAAGAATTTAAGGAAAAAGTTTCTTGTAATTTCTTACAATTTTGGTTAATATATAACTGATGAAACTTGTATAATAGGTAGTTGCAGTGAAATAATTCTCTAGAGATCAACTGCAGCAGAAATAGCAAAAGAAATTGCTAGGTAGCCTTCATAAGGCTTTAGGTAAACTCAGGTATTGTTCTTCCTCATCTTGCTATAATTGTTTGACATAATTGCTTCCTATAGATTACAAAGGCTTCCCAGGTGGCGCAGTGGTAAAGAATCCACCTGCAATGCAGGAGAAACTCAGGAGATGCAGGGTAGATCCCTGGGTTAGGAAGATTCCCTGGAAGAGGAAATAGCAACCCACTCCAGTATTCTTGCCTGGAAAATCCCATGGACAGAGGAGCCTGGTGGGCTATATAGTTCAGGGGATCACAAAGGGTTGGATTTGACTCAGCATGCACAAACGCACGTGGCTGAACAGACCCCCTGTGACTCAGTTGCCACTTCTCCTCACCTGCAGAAGTTTGACACCTCAGCCTCACTGGCCTTATTCAGTTCCCCCAAAATGTCATACTCTTGCAAAATATTGGACATGGATTTTCCTTTGCCTGGAATGCTTTCCATCAAAGTTTCACCTGATTTATTAGTGTTTGTCTTTCAGACTTCAGCGCTAGTCTCATTTTTTGAAAAAAAAAAAAAAAAGCTTTCCCTTTCCTTGATTGCCACAGAGTACTCTTACTCACACCTCTCTAGGACCATTCAGTGCTCTTTTATAAAATTTATGACAGTTGTGATATTAATATACTGTTACTGGACACAGGTGAAGAAATTTTACCAAAGGAGCTGTAGACCTTGATCTCACTCATATACCTGTATGCATTTATCTGTGATGAAAAATAGTAAAAAAATAAACAAACAAAAAAATCCAGAAAACCAAAAACCAGCAAAAACAATACATAGTCACTTTAAAATTTCTAAACAATCAAACATCCCAAAGACCTATTATTTGTAAATGTCAGCAATACACCTTTGACTAAAAAGTAAAAGCAAAACAAGCCAAGCAAAAAACCAAGATGCTTATCTATATTATGCAAACTGTCTACTTAAATTCAAAAATTAAGGTTTCTTTTGTGGTTTACACTAGATTCTCTATTGAAGTATTTTTACTTCAAAACAGAACCAAACCATGATCATTATTTCCTCTGAAATTATCTCTGGCTTCAAAGTTTTCACCACTTCACCTTTCTTGAGAACCTGGGTTCTAACATGGTTATTTAGAGGACCTCTCTAACACAGTTTCTAGAATCCGAAACTGACTTACCCATCCGGTAAGACATCATTTTCTTTTTTTTATGGAACATTATAAAGTTTTATGGGCTTACCAGGTGCGCTAGTGGTAAAGAACCCATCTGTCAGTGCCGGAGATGCCAGAGACACAGGTTCAGTCTCTGGGTCAGTAAGATCCCTGAGGGCTTGGCAACCCATTCCAGTATTCTTGCCTGGAGAATCCCATGGACAGAGGAGTCTTGCAGGCTGCAGTCCATAGGGTTGCACAGAGTCAGACATGACTGAAGCGACTTAGCACACAAATATGCATGAAGTGTTATCCTAATCATGAAGATAATTTTAGAGGACTTAAGGTGATTGATATTTCCTTCCTTGCTTTCAAAAAACTGAAATGACCAGAGCTAGTAACCATAGGGTTAAAAGGCTTTTCTTATCTTGATGCTTTTTTGAAAATTCTTCCAGAGTTTGTTCCTAACAGTCTGGGTGTAGTTCACAGCTCATGCTTAGGGACTGGAGGACACCTGCCCTCCTTTTAAATTGCCTGGAAAGATCACAGATTTTGAGGTGAGATAGATTAGCATGTACTCTTGCATGGAAAATCCCATGGGCGGAGGAGCCTGGTAGGCTGCAGTCCATGGGGTCGCTAAGAGTCGGACACGACTGAGCGACTTCACTTTCACTTTTCACTTTCATGCATTGGAGAAGGAAATGGCAACCCACTCCAGTGTTCTTGCCTGGAGAATCCCAGGGACGGGGGAGCCTGGTGGGCTGCCGTCTATGGGGTCGCACAGAGTTGGACACGACTGAAGCGACTTAGCAGCAGCAGCAGCAGATTAGCATGACTTCAGAGATAATACTAATTATTTAAAGAAGTGTTACAGGGATTAAATAAAAGTACCTCCTTAAATTTTAAATGCAAAAATTTGAGGCATAAGCATTCACTTTCTTCTTCTTCCTTCAGTGTATTCTGTCATCTGTGATGGTTCACTGAGAGCTCTAATTGCTGTGTGGGGTACACACTGTTTTCTTCTCTGATATCTTATATCTATGATTCTGCATTCTATCTGTTTCCAAAATTTCCTTGCCTTTCCATAGCTTTATGTTTCTTGGAAAATCTTCTGGAAATGTCAAGTTTATTCTCCATTTTTTATCTCAAGTGGCATCATTCTTAACTGTTGGCATTATCTCTTTGCCTAGTGTTTCTTTAAAAACTAGCTTCCTAGAACCTGATTTTCTTCTATTTTGTAAAAAAAGAAAAAAAAACCTCCTTCAATTTTATTTGTAGCTGAGTTTTCTAAGAATGTGAAAATAACCCAAGAGGATATGGAAATTACCCAAGAAAACAGTGAAACTTTTATACTTTAGACCCTCGTTAAGCAAGCCAATGACTGGCCCCGCATGTCTTCTGGGTGGATCCTGGAGGATATTTGTTACAGGTGACTAGTTTGGTTCTCCCTCTGATACTCACTTTTGTATGTCCAAGATGTCTAGCAATGGCTTCAAATTTTCTTTGTTGCTTATTTATCAAATATTTTATACAGACATATAGTGATTAGGCAATTTTTCTGAGGTCACACAGCTAGTAAGTATTCACTAAGGATTTAAAACCAGATGCTATTAACCAAAAAAGAAAAAAAGAAGTCCTCTTAACTACATATACTGTCAAATATTTAACATGATTAATTTTAGCTATATATGATAATATTTTGGTCAAAACCACCTCTTCTAAAGCTTTTATAGAATAAATTGAATGAAAAGCAAAAAGCAGACTGCTCAAATTTTAGAGAATTAGTTTGGTCAGTAATAGAGTCAGTTCCAATAATAAACTCTACTTATATTTCAACCATATTATGATAAAAATGGCTTTTTTTTCTTTTTGTAGGAATATTTTTATGTAGTATGGTAAGATAGTCTAAAACCCCATATACTAATTCTGTTCTTAATACAAAGTCTTTCTCCAGAAATATTCTTACAACTGGAATAACAAGGATTTGCTTTTTATCTTTATATCTTCTCATAGTTCTGGAGTCTAGAAGTCTGAATCTCTAGGGCTGTAGTTCCTCTGAGAGCTCTAAGGGACAACTTGTTTTTCTCTTCTAGCTTCTGTTGGCTACCCTGAAATTCGTGGACTGTGGCCACATCACTCCAGTCTTTGACTCTGTCCTTACATTGCGTTCTCCACTCTGTGTTGGTATCTCCTCCTTTCTGACTGTCTCAAATATCTCTGCCTTTCCCTCAAAAGGAAACTAATCACTGGATTTGGGATCCACAAAGAAAATTCAGGATTATCTCCTCATTTTCAGGATTCTTATTTTAATTACATCTGATAAGACCCTTTTCCCAAATAAGTTAACATTCATAGTTTTCATGGCTGTTATGTAGGTATTTTTATTTTTGAAGGAGGAAGGGTCATTTTTCAGGCCACCACAGTCTACCTTCTGGTCTTGAAGTCTTACATGCATCCCACATGGACATTTATGCCATCCCAACATGCCCCAAAGTCTCAAGCTATTAGCATCAAGTCAAGTTTAAAATCTCATCTACATTTCATCAGTCCGTAAATCACAAATATCATCATCTAAATCATCAAAATCAGATATGAGTATGACTCTGGGTATCATGCATCATGGAGCAAAGCTTTTTTCTGTCTCATAAAACTATGTAAACTATCTGCTTCCAAAATACAGTGGTGAAAATGAAGATTAGAAACTACAGATGAATAAAATATGTCTCTCAGCCAGATTAAAGTCTTGGACTACCAGATTGTAGACCTCTGCTGGAGAATGGCAGAGCTCCTCCAGGGGGAGATTTGTACATTGGATGGTAGAGGGAGTGGAAATCTTATTAAGACATATTAGGTAAGGGAAAGCTCCAGAACTTGCCTGACTGGAAGATTTTTGATGCTAAAAGAGGGAGGAGTTTCTTTGAATAACAAAGTAACAAGAGCCCCAAATGTTTTGAATTCTTGGATACAGTGGGGAAGGGGCTAGAAGAGCTAAGGACTTCCCAACAAGTATTGGAAAGCTAGAAGGAGAGCAACTATGGAACTACAGATAAATACCAGAAAGTGTCTATTATACAACAATCATATTAGATGTTTTGCATAATGATTCAGGACCAATGTCTGGGTTGGAGTGTGAAGAAAGTACAATGTTTAGAAGACAAGAGTGTCAGAGAACTTTGATTGAATCAATAACAGAAATTTTTATTCAGAAACATTAGATAAATATCAAAAGTACATATCCATCCCTCACACATAGCAGGAATCCTTGGAAAGTTAAAAGAGGTTAATGGACTTCCAGTAGTTACATGGAACAAGACAAGTTATTTAACTTAAATGTATCATGAAAGAAATACTAGAAAACATATTACTATGTTTTTTTTTTTTCTTCTTTCTTCAATGAGCTTTACTCAGACTAACTTAAGAAAAGAGTTATATTAGGATTGTCACAGAAAGATTTAAATGAGAAGGCAAGGGTTAATATTCAACATCTGGTATTTAAAACAAAATTTTGAAGTATCACAAAAGGAGTTTTTTTAAGAGAGAAAGAAAGTAATTTCCAAATTCCTTTAGTTCATCAGACCATGTCTAAAAATCAAATCTTAGATCTCCTCCTTTAACACTGAGAAAGTACCCATATGTGTTATTAAAGTTTAGCCAAGAGGCTAAAGTCCAAAACAAAAAGACTATGTCTTCACTGATGTAAGAAAAGTCCAGAGATTTTGTGAGAGGAAGAAAACAGAGAAGGACACAATACTTAGCTTTCTGGGTCACTCCATGTTCTCTTGTGGTGACAACTTGTCTGGGAAATATCAGAGCTGAGTAGTTTCAAGAAGAACCTCATGAGATTGGTCCAAATGGGAGTCATAGCCAAGCAGGTCTCAGAAGTTTCTGTAACACTTGTGAAAGCCAAAGTGGGGCAGGTCCAAATAGAGGAGAGACCACGTGGCCCTCAAAGAATTCAGAGAGAGCAGATTATGTTGTTGTTACTGCCAGCAAAACAGCAAGCTAAGCAGTGTCACTAACTTTGAGGACAAAAGGTAGACAGGACCTGGAATGAAACTGAGAATATGTAATCCCCAACATCACAAGCCTAAATTGACCATCTTCCCTTGTTTTCTCAGGATGACTCAAAACGTCTGTTGTCTGGGCACAGTTTAATTTGGTGGTTATACTACCTAAGTCTTCTTGTTTTGAAAAACCAAGATACAGTCTTGGAAAGAAGTGGGGGAGTTCAGGATGGGGGACACATGTACACCCATGGCTAATTCATGTCAATGTGTGGCAAAAACCACTACAATATTGTAAAGTAATTAGCCTCCAATTAAAATAAATTAATTTACAAAAAAAAAAAAAGAAGCAAGTAGGAGCAATGTGGTAGAAATCTGAAAATTTCTACTAGAAGAATCTGAAAATTATATGAAAGGACTTTTTAAATTGCTGAATATAATTAAAATCAATAGAATGAGATAGAAGTAACCAACAATTATTATATATCTATTCATCTGTTGAAATTTATAGAAAAACTGCAAGCATGTTACAAGGAACAATTTCATTTTTCCTGAATCATTTGAGAGTAAGTGGCCAACCTGAAGGCCCCATAATCTCTAATATTTTAGCATTTCCTATAAATCAGCACATTTTTCAATACATGATTAAAGCCAAGAAATGTTTTTTGATATATTATTACATCTAATTAGATTCCATTCAACTTCTAATAGACTTCAAGATACTTGAGTCTAATCTAATCCTCATACCCCAATCAAATATCCAAATTGTCTCAATAATGCCTTTATAGAAAATATACCCAGTTAAGTCTCTCTTTGCCTTTCAAGGCATTTTTGAAGACTATAGCTTGTTCTTTTTTTTTAAATAGAATATCTCTTTCTGGGTTTGTCTGATAGTTTCTCATGATTGGATTTTATTATGCATTTTTGGTAAGAATATCATTGAAATAGTATTGTGTTCTCATTGCATCCTTTGATATAAGTTTGTATTTTGTAGGATTTTATATGAATGAAATTATACATTAAGCATTCTTTTTCACTCACCATAAACATTTTGAGGTTTATCAATTTTGTTGCCTATATCAGTAATTCATTACTTTTTTGTGAGGGGAGTACCAAATTATTTATAGGAATGGTACAAGTAAAAGAACTTAAGTAGATACTTTGCTAATTCATTTCTTTTTATTGCTGAACAGTGCTCTGTTATATGGCTATACCCCATTTGTTTATCTGTTCATTTTCTGGTGGATATTTGAGTTTTTCCCCGTTTTAGGCAATTACAAATAAAGCTGCTGTGAACAAAATCTGTATACAAGTCTTTGTATGGACATATGCTTTTATGTAGGGGCAGTAAATACCTAGGAGTGAAATGGCTGAATCCCATTAACTTTTAAAAATATACCAATCTCATTTCCATAGTAACTGTACCAATTTGCATTTCTACCAGAACCGTATAACTGTTCTGACTTCTTCAGATCCTCACTGATACTTGAATATGGTCAGTAGTTAAAATTTAAAATTTTTAGCTGTTCTAGTGAGTGTGTAGTGTTATCTCATAGTGGTTTTTATTTATGGTTCATTCCCCATCCATGTATCTTCATTGATAAAAAGTCTTCACATTTTTTTCCCATTTGGTTGGCTTCTTATTAAGTTGTAGGAATGCTTTATACATTCTAGATAAAAGTTCTATTCAAAATGTTGAAGAAATGTTTTATGAAGTCCAACTTTTTCAACAATTTTAAAATGATTACTGTGCTTTGCAGTTCATTTTTAAAAATCATTACACTGAAGTTCACTAAGAGCTTGTCCTATATTTTCTTCTGTAAATTTGATAGGTTTTGATCCTATATTTAAGTCTCTGTACATTTGCATTGCTTTCTTTTTAATACAGTATGTGAAGTGAGGGTTGAGGTTCTTTTTATTTTATTTATTTTTTGCATTGATAAAATTGTTCTGGTATCTTGATTGAGAAGGTTATACTTTCCACACTGAATTATCTTGTGTCATTGTCACAAGAAACAATTCACCATGTGTATGTATTTTTGGACTTTTTATTTGTTCCATTGACCCATATCTAAATTTATGTCAAGAGCACAACTTTTTCTTAGTTTGGCCAGTAATTACCCTTCAAGGTTCCTATTGTGTTTGTTGCTTGTTTTTAATATTTATTTATTTGGCTGCACCTGTGTCTTAGTTGTGGTGAACTCTTAGTTGTGGCATGTGAGATCTTATTTCCCTGATCAGGGATTGAACCCAGGCCCCCTGCATTGGGAGTGTGGAGTCATAGCCACTGGGAACCAGGGAAGTCCGCCTACTGTGTACTTCTTAACATATCTTCATTATTCCTTGAGCACTTCCTTACTTTCTGGAACAAAAAAATAGTCTACATGTATCTTTTATTGCCCTGTTGTTATTTAGTCGCTAAGTGAAAGTGAAAGTGTTAGTCTCTCAGTCTTGTCTGACTCTTCGTGGCCCCCTGGACTGTAGCCCTTGGGGCTCCTATGTCCATGGATTCTCTAGGCAAGAATACTGGAATGGGTTGCCATCCCCTCCTCCAAGGATCTTTCTGACCCAGGGATCAAACTGGCATCTCTTACGTCTCCTGCGTTGGCAGACCAGTTCTTTACCACTAGGCTACCCAGACCAGGCAGAGCACCAGGCAGTTTTCAGTCTGCTGCCTCTGTGCTGGGACTGGAAGCAATCAAGTCTGTGTGTGCTTTCCAAGAGTGGGGTCTTGGTTTCCTACAGCCATCTGGAAAGCCCCACTGGTTTTCAAATCAGCTAAATGGGGTTGCCTTCTGGTATCAGACCCCAGGAATAGAGTGCCTAATATGTTGCTCAAACCCCTCACTCTGAGGGAGGACCCTGGAGCCTGTGAGTTCTCACCCTCCTTTGGGTCACCCATTCTGCGTGCAGGTACCACCTAGATTGCTTTTCTTCCCCTCCTACCAGACTCCATGTGGTTTTCCTTGTAGCCTTGGTTGTAGATCAGTTGTTCAGCGAGTCTTTAGGTCATTCTCATTCAAAGCTGCTTTATATGTAGTTGTAGCTTTGATGTGTTCATGTGGGGAGGTGGGCTCAGAGTCTTCCTGCTCCACCATCTTGATCCTGCCTTCAAAAATGTAGAGACTTTAAAGGAAAATTTCTGAATATACATTCAATCTATTAGTTGCTAGGAAAATATCTTTTTAATAAGAAGTTCTCTGTGTTTTTTTGAAGCTCTCTGTGTCATATAGACTATAGGTATAATTTATATATTAAGTTTCTCAAAAGGCAGGTCAGGTGGTCTGGTATTCCCATCTCTTTCAGAATTTTCCACAGTTTATTGTGATCCACACAGTCAAAGGCTATGGCATAGTCAATAAAGCAGAAACAGATGTTTTTTCTGGAACTCTCTTGCTTTTTCCATGATCCAGCAGATGTTGGCAATTTGATCTCTGGTTCCTCTGCCTTTTCTAAAACCAGCTTGAACATCTGGAAGTTCACGGTTCACGTATTGCTGAAGCCTGGCTTGGAGAATTTTGAGTATTACTTTACTATATGTAGGTCAGGAAGCAACAGTTAGAACTGGACATGGAACAAAAGACTGGTTCCAAATAGGAAAAGGAGTATGTCAAGGCTGTATATTGTCACCCTGCTTATTTAACTTATATGCAGAATACATCATGAGAAAAGCTGGGCTGGAAGAAGCACAAGCTGGAATCAAGATTGCCAGGAGAAATATCAATAACCTCAGACATGCAGATGACACCACCCTTATGGCAGAAAGTGAAGAGGAACTAAAAAGCCTCTTGATGAAAGTGAAAGAGGAGAGTGAAAAAGTTGGCTTAAAGCTCAACATTCAGAAAACAGATCATGGCATCTGGTCCTATCACTTCATGGGAAATAGATAGGGAAACAGTGGAAACTGTGTCAGACTTTATTTTTCTGGACTCCAAAATCACTGCAGATGGTGACTGCAGCCATGAAATTAAAAGACGCTTACTCCTTGGAAGGAAAGTAATGACCAACCTAGATAGCATATTGAAAAGCAGAGACATTACTTTACCAACAAAGGTTTGTCTAGTTAAGGCTATGTATGTGTGTAGTCATGTATGGATGTGAGAGTTGGACTGTGAAGAAAGCTGAGTGCCGAAGAATTGATGCTTTTGAACTGTGGTGTTGGAGAAGACTCTTAAGAGTCCCTTGGACTGCAAGGAGATCCAGCCAGTCCATTGTAGGGGAGATCAGTCCTGGGTGTTCATTGGAAGGACTGATGCTAAAGCTGAAACTCCAATACTTTGGCCACCTCATGTGAAGAGTTGACTCATTGGAAAAGACTCTGATGCTGGGAGGGATTGGGGGCAGGAGGAAAAGGGGATGACAGAGGATGAGATGGTTGGATGGCATCACTGACTCGATGGACGTGAGTTTGAGTGAACTACGGGAGTTGGTAGTGGACAAGGAGGCCTGGTGTGCTGTGATTCATGGGGTTGCAAAGAGTTGGACACGACTGAGCGACTGAACTGAACTAATATATTAAGTTCTTTTAAAGTCCAAAAGGCCAGACATACTTCTTTTGAATTTATAAGAAGTAAATAATTAGAAGACTTTCCCCTCTTCATCGCATTCAACCAACATCACAGATATGTATGATTGCATACCACATATCACGTACAAGGTATAAAGCACCTTGCTGGTATTGAGTGAAGCCATGGTGAATTTGCAGTTCCTGCTCTGTAGCCACTCTAGTATGGGAGACAGCCAATTAATAATTTCTATTACTTATCAGAAAAAGAGAAATAGTTATAATGAAGGTATAATATATGATAGAATTATCCAGGAATATATGACAGAGATTTATCAATACTGCCTAACTTGATGGCACAGATGAGATTTGAGTTGGACCCAAATGAATGATCGGAGAAGGCAATGGTACCCCACTCCAGTACTCTTGCCTGGAAAATCCCATGGACGGAGGAGCCTGGTAGGCTGCAGTCCATGGGGTCGCTAAGAGTCAGATACGACTGAGCGACTTCACTTTCACTTTTCACTTTCATGCATTGGAGAAGGAAATGGCAACCCACTCCAGTGTTCTTGCCTGGAGAATCCCAGGGAGGGGGAAGCCTGGTAGGCTGCCGTCTACGGGGTTGCACAGAGTCAGACACGACTGAAGCGACTTAGCAGCAGCAGCAGCAAATGAATGATAAAGACTTCCAAATATTTTTATCAAAAAAAGACATTCTAAGCAGTGAGGATGGCTTGAGCAGAGACATAGAAACAGAAAAATAGGCATTGTTCAGAGAAGCAATGATTAATCTGCTGTGTTTTGGACATGTTTATCTGTTTCGGATGCGTTTAACATGTGTTATTGGCTTCCCTGGTGATTGAGATGGTAAAGAATCTGTCTGAAATGCAGGAGACCCAGGTTTGATCCATGGGTTGGGAAGATCCCCTGGAGAAGGGAATGGTGGCCCACTCCAGTATTCTTGCCCAGAGAATCCTATGGACAGAGGACCCTGGCAGTCTATAGCCCATGGGGTCACAAAGAGTCAGACACGACCGGGCGACTAATACCAGCAACATGTGTTATAAGATAGGTAATTTTATGGAAAATTCTGACTGCTTGGCTGGCAAGTTTCAACCCTGAGGAAAGGGGCACTATGAAATGATACTAACCATAGATACATTATTTCTTCTTGTTTTTCCATGGCATTTACAGATGCAATAATGGTAATAAATTTAAATGTTTATTAATATTATTTTTTTCTTTTTAGTGTTTCCTGACCCTAATCCTTCATATTGCCTCTGATTGCTTCTCTCTGCCTCAAGGAAGATTAGTATTGCTACATCAGAGAATAAGACAACAAAAGGGTGAGAGAGAGAACTTCAGTACAAAGTTTTGAATTGCAAAATTGTGTTTTTGTGTTCTTAGCAAGACAATAGCCTTAAAATTTTAGCATTGCTGCAATACAAAAGGAATTTCCAAATTTCTATAGCTTCCACAGGGATCTGGAGCCAGTGGTCTGATTAAATCTTAGCACTCTTTTTCCAGTATGCAATACATTCTGTTTTGAGGCTAAGTTCTCTGGGAAGAAGCAAGATGTGATGCAGGAAAGAAGAGGGAGTTAGAGCCAAATCTAAGTGCTCCATTATACTGTGGAAAGAGGAGACAAAACCTGATCCAAAGAGAAAAGAATATCTGTTGCGGAGAGACACTTTCCTGAAAACATTGTGGCTTTGGGCGTCCTTCTCTGCTACCTCCACCTAGCTAAGAAAGCCCATTTATACCTGACAGAACCATCTCCAGAATGCATGGAAAAAGAAAGGGTTTCTAAATAACTTACCTAAGAAACACAAAATCAACCAAAAGAGACAGTTTAATGGAGAAGACATGAAATATTATTTCAGGAATTGAGAGTATTTGGTTTTCTGCTCAAAGAGATTAGGTTCTCAAAGGAAAATCAGATCAAGCATAGCAAATAAAACATTTACATTGAATATCTGAATGTTGTAATTTTCTATTTACTGCGTAAAGTGCTTTATCCACGTATGTTATTATTTATTTCTTTAAATTAAGCCACACCAATCATATAATAAGGACTTCCCTGGTGGCTCAGATGGTAAAGCTTCTGCTACAATGTGGTAGACCGGGGTTTGATCCCTGGGTTGGGACGATCCCCTGGAGAAGGAAATGGCAATCCACTCCAGGACTATTGCCTGGAAAATCCCATGGATAGAGGAGCCTGATAGGCTACAGTCCATGGGGTCGCAAAAGTCGGACACGACTGAGCGAATTCACTTTCACTTTAATCATATAATAAAAGACTAAAACAATCTCATGTTGGATGATTGAGCTTTGTAGCAACTTGGTTTTCTCACTTTGTTAGGGGAAGCACACTGACTGAAACCGCCCACCCCACCGCAATTCCCAAGAAGTATCTTGAGTATGAAGTCTCTCAGCGGGTAGTTGTTAGGAGAAGCACACTGAAACTGCCCCCGCCCGCCCCCCCCGGCCAGGCGCGACAGTAACGATTTGCATGAGTTGTTTTATGACAGGAGGTCCTCATAAAGAACAGGGAACTAATAAGCCTCCATCAATCAAAAAAGTTTGGGAAAGGTCAGAAGGAGACACCACCTGTCTGACCACCTCCCAGAATCCTTCTCTTTGACATCCATCTTGGTTGAACAAGGTGTGCACTCCCAGGAAGGACTCTTAGTCAGAATGATTGGCTAAGGACAACCCGGAAACTAATCCCATCACCATAAAACCCGAGACTGCAAGCCATGTGACAGAGCAGTTCTCCTGGGTTCCCTTACCCTCCTGCTCTCTGCCCAGGCACCATTTCCCAATAAAATCTCTTGCTTTGTCAGCATATGTGTCTCCTTGGACAATTCATTTCTGAGTGTTAGACAAGAGCTCAGTTTCAGGCCCTAGAAGGGGTCCCCTTTCCTACAACAATTTGATGCCTGGATCACAGGTCAGAATTAGTGATTCATGGCCTAAGATAAATGGTGTCCATTGAGTCTTAGGTGCCCCATGAGGAAGGCAGTACAGAAGTTGATAGAAAGAGAGGAGAGTAAAGGAGATGGGAAGTGCTATGTCTGGTAGAAAGAAGACTTGTGATTTCACAACTCTGAAGTCCAGATAATCTGGACCTAGTGATCACTCCCTGAAGTCAGGTACCACTACTCTGGTACACAGAAAGCCATATTCAATTTATTTACTATTTTTTGAATTAATGTTTCATTTAGTCAACCTTGCAAAATAAATGTATAGGCTCTTTTCTTCCCCTCCTTGTTGCTATTAAGCCTTAATTGCCATACTCCATGGTGGCTCAGTGGTAAAGAATCTGCTTGCCAGTGCAGGAGATGTGGGTTCAGTCACTGCATCTGGGAGATCCCCTGGAGAAGGAAATGCTAACCCATTCCAGTATTCTTGCCTGAGAAATCCCACGGACAAAGGAGCCTGTAGGGCTGCAAAGAGTTGGATACGACTTAGCGACTAAACAACAATTGCCATACATCTGTTTGAAACTTAAATATGGTAATATTAACAGATATTAAAAGAAGGATTAAAAAAAGAAGGATCATATCATTTCAAACTATGCTAAAACATGAAGTGTTATAGCCATGCGTTCCAGGAAACAAACTCACTCAGAAGCACAATGCAGATAGTGAAGTGCAGTTTGTTACACCAGTGGGCCCAAGGCAGAGTTTCCTCTTAGCCAAGGAGCCCAACCATTTTTTGTGAAGACCTTATATACCCTAAGTATATGTGCTCTAACCCACCTCCCCAAATTCCCTGAAACTAGTCTGAACAAAGGAAGAGAAAGATACAATCAAAGTTAACCTGTGATTCATATGCTTTAAGCCTAGGTAGTTAACAATGGACAATTATCAATAGGCCTGTGGTCATACCCCAATAAGCATAATAGAATTTATGATTCTGTTTGGTTACACAGATAATTAGGGTATTCTTTTAGGCAATGGAGTCTAGGTATGAGCCCTGGGGTTCTTCCATCCGGGGGGGTCTGGTTTTCCAGTTGGTATGTCGTTTCCATAGATACTGGGCATATAGCTCAAAGTCCACAGTCCGGCCCAAGATGGAGTCCTGCTTTCAAGATGGAGCCTGTTCTGTCTGTTTCCTCCTTCAGAAGAAATGTACATTTGGCATTATGTGTAAAACTGTCTTGTTAAACAGAACACATGTGCAATAAAACAAAAAAGTATTTCTAGAGATTGAGAGCCGACAAGTGATTGTTAGAGAATAAAAAATGGTGGAATACTAGCACAAAATAGAACTCTTGGGAGTAGTAGAAATGTTCTACATCTTTTTTGTCATGATGCATCCACTTGTCAAAACTCATTGAATGGGCTTCCCTGGTGGGTCAATGGTAAAGAATCTGCCTTCAGTGTAGGAGACATGAGTTTGATCCCTGATCCTCACATCCCATGCTGAGGAGCAACTAAGCCCACATGCCACAACTACTGAAGCTTGCGAACCTGTGCTCTGCAGCAAGAGAAGCCACTGCAATGAGAAGCCCACGCACCGTGACTAGAGAGTAGCCTCCATTCTCCACAGATAGAGAAAAGCCCAAGCAGCAACGAAGACCCACCATAGCCAAAAGCAAATAAATGAGTAAAGTTATATTGAACTGTACACTTAACGTGCATATTATTCATCATATGTAAATTATATTTAAGTAAAGTGAATTTACAAAATAGAACACAGTAACTTTGCTAAGAGGTTAAAGAAGTTTAAATGCTTGCTGGGCTCCTTACAGGCTGAATGACCTGGAGCAAGTGGTGACCCCTCTGAATCTCAGTTTCTTTATCAAGTAGGTTTAACAGTATTATTTATCCCAGGTTCTGTATTAAGAAAATATGTTAATGTATGTGAAGTACATACTAAGAGGTCTGTGAATCAATATTTCTTCTATATTTGTATAGCCGAGTTAGAGGTAATAAGAAAATTTTTACTTATTAGACTTGAGTAATACAATTCCAATTATGAGACAGTACCTTGATAAAACACTCAAAATCAGTATGTGTGCTGTTATTTTAGTTTTTTTCTAATATAAAAATACTATTTCCTTATTTGTTATTTCAGGGGAAAAGATCATACTTAGTTCTTCTCACAGAAATTTTGAAGGGGGAAAAAAGTTTTTATTATGCTCTTCAGAGGATTACTACAGTATGCTAATTACTCCAGCTTTGTAATAATGGTCATATAATTTTCTTTCACTGTAGGAGCTCTAAAGTACACTGTACCAATAATAAAAGCTATGAACTTTATTAGCTTATGCTATTAGAAATAGCTTCCTTTCAGAGTAAAAGATCCCAGTTTCTTCTTTGGTTCCATATCACTTTTGGAATGTTCTACTAAATTCTTTTAAATCAGCTTAATTAATGGCTCGTTATCATGGTGACTTCAGTATGAAATTAATTCACTGAAACAAACACTAGCTTCTGATTCTTTCTGAGATTTACATTGCATCCATAGATGGTATAAAATAGATCCACTCCCTCAGAATAAAATGATAAGAGTTATGGCTCTTGGCCCCTCTATGATTGCTCCAGTTAACAAATGTGTTGACCTTTTAAAATGATGACTAAACAGCTGACCATCTGAAAGCTAGGAAAGGAATGAGTGTACCACAAAGTATTTAAATGGGGTTTCACCAGAAGCTGAGAAAAACCAGAGAAAAATAAAATCCCTTATTTGCTACTTATTTCTTACTTCTCACTTCAACTTGTTTATGAAAAGAACTAGGGATGAGGCACATAGCCTTGCATGGTGTAGATACTTTAAAAGGTTTGGAGAAAAAGAGAAATGGTATTAGAGTGCATTCATGCATGCCATGTATGCAGAGTTCAGTCGCTCATTCTTGTCCAGCTCTTTGCTACCTCAGGGGTCATAGCCCGCCAGGCTCCTTTGTACATGGGATTCTCCAGACAAGTACACTAGAGTGGGTTGCCCTTTCCTCCTCCAGGGGATCGTCCCAAACCAGGGATCAAACCCATAACTCCTGCATCTCTTGCAGTTTAGGGGGATTCTTTACCACTGAGTCACTAGGGAAGCCTGAAATTAGGGTGGGTTTATTTAATTATTTTAATATATACTAAATACCTTTAATTCCTTGTTACTAAGCAATGGTAATTAGAGTTGGAAAGAAACTTACCTTAGTTGCTTTGTGGTGACGTTTAATCTATAATTTGGAACACATTTGATTACCATTTTGTACTCCAGCATTAAGGCTTTCCTACAGGCCATTCATTTTAGTGAAATTTGAAAAATAATAAGAAAGAGCACATATTCTAGAGTCAGGAAAATCTGGTCTTGAGCCCTGGCTCTCCAGTCCAGTGAACAAGTAGTATGAACCCTGTTAATTTGAAGATAATAACAATACCTACCCCATGATTTTTTGAGGGCATTAAATTCAATCAGTTCAGTCATTCAGTCGTGTCCAATGCTTTGCGACCCCATGGGCTGCAGCACGCCAGGCCTCCCTGTCCATCACCAACTCCCAGAGTTTACTCAAACTCATGCCCATTGAGTCAGTGATGCCATCCAACCATCTCATCCTCTGTCGTCCCCTTCTCCTCCTGCCTTCAATCTTTCCCAGCATCAGGTTCTTTACAAATGAGTCAGCTCTTTGAATCAGGAGGCCAAAGTATTAGAGTTTCAGCTTCAACATCAGTCCTTCCAATGAATATTCAGGACTGATTTGCCTTAGGATTGACTAATTGGATCTCCTTGCAGTACAAGGGACTCTCAAGAGTCTTCTCCAACACCATAGTTGAGTTCATAATTAAATTCAGAAGTATATGGCAAAGGCCTGTTTCTACACCTGGCAGATGGTAGGTGACCAATTACCCCAGACCCATTTATGCAGAGAATTTCCTGCTGTGTGAATAGTCATTTTGTTTGTCATTCAGTCACTAAGTCCTGTATGATTCTTTGCGACCCAGGGAACTGCAGCACTCCTCGTTTCCCTGTCCTTCACTATCTCCTGGAGTTTTCTCAAAGTCATGTACCTTGAATCAGTGATACCATCTAACCACCTCATCCTCTGTTGTCCCCTTCTCCTCTTGTCCTCAATCTTTCCCAACATCAGAGTCTTTTCCAGTGAGTCGGCTCTTCGCATCAGGTGGCCAAAGTTTTAGAGCTTCAGCTTCAGCATCTGTCCTCCCAATGAATATTCTGGGTTGATTTCCCTTAGGATTGACTGGTTTGATCTCCCTGCAGTCCAAGGGACCCTCAAAACTCTTCACCAGCACCACAATGTTAAAGTGTAAATTCTTCAGTGGTCAGCCTTCCTTATAGTCCCACTGTCATTACATATTAATAAATAGTACTGAGAGCAAAATTTAAAATCTTGCCCTGTTTTTCCTATGCAAGATGAATGGAGAAGAAAACCTGAGCATCATATCTTTACATGATTGCAACGTATCCCTGTTTGAACCTTTAGTCTTTTCATGATCCTATATACTTGAACATACAGATTCCCTATAGAACTCATTGCTTTCTGTAATGTCTATTTTCTGAAGAATGATTATATTTCCCCAGGCTTCCCTGATGCCTGCATTTTCTTTGGTAACAGATTACTCTAGGGGTTCTTGTCTCTCTGTTTACAGTTCAGCTGGGTTTTGCTTTCTTTGAGGAGATTGATGGAAGGCAGATGGGCTGAATCAGATGCCCAGATTCCATTCTTAGAGTCATAACTTTTTAGTTTCCCTTTCTATAAAATGGGGTTAGTGTAATACCAAAATGTAGTTGATATAATTAAATAAAACAAGGCAATTAAAAATTGTTTTATTGAAATACTTCCTTTTATTGTGCTTTTCCATTTGAATCTCCTATGACCTAAACCTAAACTGATGTTATGTACACTGTTTGGTCAAAAATTGCTTGTTTATTGACTATTATAAAGGAAATATAAAAAGAATTTTTTGCTTCATGTGAGAAAAAATATTTAACATTTCTGATGAAACATACAGATCATCATATTTAGAATCTTTTTTTTAAACTTAGAAGTAGCTTAGAAAAATGAATATCCTGAGTAGAATGTCTGTATTTACTGTGAAAGAGTCAAGAGTAAAACAAGCAAAAAGAGAATAAAACTAGAACTTGGCATAAAGTCCAGCCACACTGGTCCATTTCTGTAATCACTCTGATTTCTTTATCTCCAGACTTCATCTGCTTTGATCCCTTTAATGACCAACTCAGAGATAAATCTTTAAAAAATACCGCTGTTATCATTTTACTTCCTGGTTTAGGATGTGCAGGATCTCTACATATCCTATAGCATCAAGACCCTGATTCTCTGCCTGAAATTCAAAGTTGTCTGTAATCTGGTCCGACTTATCTAGCCAAATTCATCACCTACTACTACTAGCAGATGTGATTCATAAAGTCCTTCTATCATACACATTTAATAGTGTGTGGCCTAGGACCTGACACATCAATGTGTCTGGGGATATCTAAAGCCATCCTTTTTACTGAAAACTGCCTTAACTATTAGAATCTGCATTATTAGTGTATAAATTGAATATCAAATCAAACACACTTTCTGTTGCTTAGAAGGTGTCAAGCTCTATGATGGAAACGTTGAGGCACATAAAGATGAATTAGTCATAGTTTTACCTCCAACCTGTTACTAAGTTTAATGGGACCCACAGAAAATACTATGAAGATGGAGGAGAGAGAAGAGTAATGCACATTGTGTGTGTGTGTGTCTTGGTGAGTGCCCTTGGAGAAGATTTCCAGGATGAGCTGATATTTAAGTTGTGCTTGGAAGAAGAGTCAACTAACACAAAATGCACAATAACGCATAGTGCCTAACACCCATGATCTTTTCATGGGCCTGTAAACAAAATGTTTAATTCTAATTTCTTTTTAAATTTGAAAATCAAATATAATAGTAACAGATACATAAAATGAACTTAACCAGGATTATATATGTCTTTATACCAACACAATAGTTTTTTGATATTTTATGGTGGAAGGGACCCCTGAAGACAAAGTGACCTAGGTTCATAAAAATCATATTGTCACCCTGCCTGGAAGAATGGTTGTGATATTAGTGAGTAGAGATGGAAAGAGGAAAAATGTGGGCTAACGTCCTGTTGTGGGAAAATAAAGGGTGTGTGGGATATTCCTGGGGAAAAGTGTGTGCATGCATCCTAAGTCACTTCAGTCGTGTCCAACTCTGTGACCCTATGGACTATAGCCTGCCAGGCTCCTCTGCCCATGGGATTCTCCAGGCAAGAATACTGGAATGGGTAGCCATTCCCTTCTCCAGGGATCTATTCCAACCTAGGGATTGAACTCGCATCTCTTTATGTCTTCTGCATTGGCAGGAGGGTTCTTTACCACTAGCACCACTTGGGAAGGTGTGTTGACTAAAGTGTTGACCAACACTACCTGGGGAAAGGTGGTGTTGATCAAATATGAAAAATGATGGCAGAGAAAGGTCAAATGGTAAATACAGAGGGTGGAATGGAATCATATTATGGAGGCATTGTTGGTGGCAATTTTGAAGAGATTTGAACTTGTTACTGTTTATATTAAGGGCTGTTGAATAGAAGAATGACAGGCTAGCAGAGTTCTATATTTAGTGCATTCATTCAACAAAATTTACCAAGCACCTTTGATGTGTTAGACATTGTGCTAAGCATACAGTAATAGGGGAGTTTCTGTCATTATGGAGTTAACATTTTAGTGGGTTCCCCAAACAGTAAACACACAGGCTATCAAATGTTAATTTTCTAAAGTGATAGGTGCTTTGAAGACAGTAATGGAGGATAATAAATAGGATAAATGTAGAGCACTGTTGTAGTTGAGGCAGTCAACATTCCATGAGGGAGGAACGCAGTAGAGAGAAGAGCAAGTTCCAAGAGTTGGTAAGCTGACAAGTCTGAAATGAGTTTGGTGTGACTGGAGTGAGTAAATTAGAGAATGAGTCTATGGGATGAGGTTGGGGAGGAAGTTTACATTTTGCCACTTGATTATATGACATCTTATGTTTCTAACCTTGTTACTATTTCTTATTTTTATTCATTTTTATTTCATCTTAATGTGCTTCTTTTTAATGTATCTGTGTAAAGCATTTTGAATCTTTTTTGGAAAATGATGGTGTGCTTAAAATTCTCTTCTCTCCTGCCCAACATCTATCAGTGAGTTGAGATTATGAAAGACATTCAATAAACATTTGTATGACTGGTTTGTGAGTCAGCTGATATATTCAAATATCATATGTGATTCCACTGTAAGGAGCCAAGAATTCAGTTTGGTCTTAAATAAAACAAATTGTCATTTAGTTTACACAGTCCTCTGAACATCTAAAATAAAATAAGAGGCATCACATGGCTACTTTAAATAGTGTTGGCCTGCTTCTTTGACAAATGTGTTTAACACTAGTCCAAAAGCAACCATGGTTCATGATTCAAAGTGGAATTTTATCCATTGTCATGGTAGACCAAGAAAAATACTACCTAGGAGCAATATTTAAAGATTATTTTTGGACGTTCTAGTATGTAGATATAATTTCCCTCAATGTCTTTAAATAAATGTAAAAAATTAAAATAAAGCACAAATTCCATTTAAAAGAAATATTCTGTTAATTGATATAAGCTTTGGGAGCTTGAATAAGCTGTGTTTAGATTAAGTATCAATCTATATTTATGGAATAGTAATATTATATAAGTATAAAATGAGGATGCTGCTAAGCTGATAGATTTTGGTGTATTTTGCAATGTATATAGTATTTCTAGCTAAAACAATTTACTAGGGACTGTAGTTTGTCCCTATATATGTTTTTCTTGATCACTGATTCTAACTGCTGCTATCTTCTGGGGGGTTACTGGACTCTTATATTTTATTTCAATCTATGTTCATAGATTGAATATATTTCTACTTGTAAATGAATGGTTGATTATGGGGAGTTTACATTTATGATAAGTTTGGCTTTTAAGAGTGATAAATAAAGCTTAATAATTTTGTATTAAGCCACCACCATCCTTGGACAGATGCTCTCCTCAAACTGTCTTCAGACATACCTGTTAGGACTGTCTCCTAATGGTATACCCTTCCCATCCTTCTTGAGCGTGGACAATCAGCAGTCAGATGTCCTCCCTTCCCATGGGAAGCACACTCCTAATTCTGCTTGTATGCTAACAGCCCGTAGAGGCCCCTGACCCATGTGAGGAAATGCTGCTTAACATTTTGGGGCTTTGTTACCCTAAGGTGGGCCACCTTCTCACCTGAACCTCACCCCTTTGTGGGTATCCCTTTGCTATGAACTGAATTGTGTCCTCTTTAAATTCCCGTGTTGAAGCTCTAACCTCTCAATGTGATGGTATTTGGGGATGGGACCTTTGGGAGGTAGTTACACCAACTAGATGGGCATACATGAGTTTGGGTGGACAAGCTCTGGGAGTTGGTGATGGACAGGGAAGCCTGGTGTACTGCAGTCCATGGGTTGCAAAGAGTTGAACATGACTGAGTGACTGAACTGACTGCCTATGGTTAGATGAGGTCATGAAGGTGGGGCCCTCAGGATCATATTAGTGACTTTATAAAAAGACGAAGAAAGAGATCACTTTCTCTCTGCCATGTGAAGACATAGTGGTAAGATGGCCATCTGCAGCCAGACATAGTGTCTTCGTTAGAACCAAGTGGTCTGACGCCTTGATCTTAGACTACTTGGTTTTGAGAACTGTGATCAATAAAAGTCCTTTGTTTAAACCACTCAGTATAGAGACCAGTCCTGGGTCTTCATTGGAAGGATTGATGCTGAGGCTGAAACTCCAATACTTTGGCCACCTCATGCAAAGAGTTGACTCATTGGAAAAGACTCTGATGCTGGGAGGGATTGGGGGCAGGAGGAGAAGGGGACGAAAGAGGATGAGATGGCTGGATGGCATCACCACTCAATGGACATGAGTTTGGGTGAACTCCAGGAGTTGGTGATGGACAGGGAGGCCTGGCGTGCTGCGATTCATGGGGTCGCAAAGAGTCAGATACCACTGAGTGACTAAACTGAACTGAACTGATAGGGTATTTTGGTATAGGGGCGGAGCAGAGTAATACACCTCCTTACCTCGGTCAGGCTTGAATCACCCTCTCCCTTCTTCATAAATGCTCTTCTAAATATTCTTGGGCTCTGACACTATGGGCCTTATGTTCTCCTGGCCTGGGGCTACCTAATGGATTTTCTACAAAATTGTTTAGGAAGGGAAAGGAAGAAAGGGAAGAAATTCACTTTAAAATGCATAATTTTTCTTGCAATCCCTTTGATACCTGTTTCTCCCTGAGGTATCAGAATTCTTAATGGATATGGCTCCTGTGATGATCATGAAGGGGAGGACTTATGCAAATTCTGTTAATAGGAAGACTCACTTCCTGCTTGGAATCCTGTTAAAACAGATCTTTCATTTCCATAGTGCCATGAAACTTCCTATATAATGTTGTTAAACTTAGTGGTAGTATCTTAGACTGCTATCTAATTATGTCATTCTCCACATTGTATATGTTTAAAATAATAAAGCTTTTAAAAAAGACAAAAATGATGAAAAATCCATGTATATCTATATGCAGAATCTTTCTATGTACATGTTTCTCTATTTTAATTTAAATGACAGCTTGCTGTCCCTTTTCTGGAAACACTTTTAAACAGATATTTTTATTGTTTGTTTTTTCTCATAATTCACTCAGGTCTATGTTGCTAACTGTCATCACTTCAGAGAGGTCTTTATTGGCCACTCAGAATACCATCTCTCTTTCTGTCACTTTATTCCCTTGTTTTTCTTCAGTTCAGTTCAGTTCAGTTCAGTCGCTCAGTCATGTCCGACTCTTTGTGACCCTGGAGTTCACTCAAACTCATGTCCATCGAGTCGGTGATGCCATCCAGCCATCTCATCCTCTGTTCTCCCCTTCTCTTCCTGCCCTCAATCCCTCCCAGCATCAGGTCTTTTCCAATGAGTCAACTCTTCGCATGAGGTGGCCAAAGTATTGGGGTTTCAGCTTCAGCATCAGTCCTTCCAAAGAACGCCAGGACTGATTTCCTTTAGAATGGACTGGTTGGATCTCCTTGCAGTCCAAGGGACTCTCAAGAGTCTTCTCCAACACCACAGTTCAAAAAATCAATTCTTCAGTGCTCAGCTTTCTTCACAGTCCAACTCTCACATCCATACATGACCACAGGAAAAACCATAGCCTTGACTAGATGGACATTTGTTGGCAAAGTAATATCTCTGCTTTTGAATATGCTATCTAGGTTAGTCATAACTTTCCTTCCAAGGAGGAAGCATCTTTTAATTTCATGGCTGCAATCACCATCTGCCTTGATTTTGGAGCCCAGAAAAATAAAGTCTGACACTGTTTCCACTGTTTCTCCATCTATTTCCCATGAAGTGATGGGACCAGATGCCATGATCTTCATTTGCTGAATGTTGAGCTTAAGTCAACTTTTTCACTCTCCTCTTTCACTTATATCAAGAGGCTTTTTAGTTCCTCTTCACTTTCTGCCATAAGGGTGGCGTCATCTGCATATCTGAGGTTATTGATATTTCTCCTGGCAATCTTGATTACAGCTTGTGCTTCTTCTTAACACCTATCAAATTGTATGAATTATGTCATTTAACCACTTATTTGCTTATTGTTTCTCATCTACAATAAAACTTGTTTTGTGAGAAAATTAGCTTTATATATCTTATTCATTAAGATGTTTCTAGTACCTCAAACTGTGTCTGGCACATGATTTATATTCAATAAACATTAAAAAAATGCATTCAATAAATGTTTGTTGAGTGAGTAAAACTGCATGAAGGCAGTGAAGAATCAAAAAACTGTAAAAAGTTGTATTTCATATATGTGAAGTAGGCAAAGTATGAATTTTCATAATTAAGGTGTATTTCAATAGTTAAGGATGGGTCAAGAAGTCAGGCAGTAACCGCAAACAATATGAGTTTGCAATTTGAGGATACAAGCTATAATGTGTATTAATAGATCTGCTAATATCAGGAAAAGTAATACAGACTCATACATATATACATAGTGTGTGTGCTTAGTCATGTCTGTCTCTTTGCAGCCACCAGGCTCCTTTGTCCACCGACATACATATAAATAAAACAAATTTCAGATGTTTTCATTATTAGTATATTAATACATCTGCTAATATCAGGAGAAAGTAACAGAGAATCATATCTCTATATTTATATTAATCTATATAATTTTTTAGTTATTCATATATTATATATAAATATTAAATATTACATTTAATAGTTAATGCATGTATCAATAGTAATTGCTGATTGAAGCTTATCTCAAATATTTCATTATTTCTATATCATACTTATGCAATTTTAAGTTGAGGTTGTTAAGAACACAATTTGGAGAGTAAGCCAAGTCTAAAGCTATGACAAACCTAGACAGTGTCTTAAAAAGCAGAGACATCATTTGCCAACAAAGGTCTGTATAATTAAAGCTATGGTTTTTTTAGTAGTCATGTATGGATGTGAGAACTGGACCATAAAGAAGGGTGAGCATTGGACAACTGATGCTTTCGAACTGTGGTGCTCAAACCAATCAATCTTAAAGGAAGTCAATCCTGAATATTCATTGAAAGGACTGATGCTGAAGCTGAAGTTTCAATACTTTGACTACCTGATGCGAAGAGCTGAGTCACTGGAAAAGACCCTGATGCTGGGAAAGATTGAGGGCAAGAGGAAAGGAGGTGATAGAGGATGAGATGGTTGGATGGTATCACTGACCCAACAGACAGGAGTTTGAGCAAACTCTAGGAGATAGTGAAGGACAGGGAAACCTCGTGTGCTGCAGTCCATAGGGTGGCAAAGAGTCAGACATAACTTAGAGACTGAACAACAACAACAAGTCAAGATCTATTGGGGCACATATGACAAATACCTCATTTCAAATAGTTGAAGTGAAAATAGATTTTATCTTCTCATGAATCTACAAAATGCAGGGATGCATGGCTATATACAGGACCGTAAATGAAACTGTTAGTTCTCTTACTTTCTTGGTCTACCTTTCCTCCTTGTCCCTTTCTGCTTTGCTCTTAATGGATTTCTTCACAGGCAGACTGCTGCTGCTACTGCTGCTAAGTTGCTTCAGTTGTGTCCGACTCTGTGTGACCCCATAGACAGAAGCCCACCAGGCTCCCCCATCCCTGGGATTCTCCAGGCAAGAACACTGGAGTCGGTTGATTTCTACATAATTTTTAAAGACTTTATTTCTTGATAGAAGTAGTGCAAAGTCACACTGCAAAGGGCATGCATGCAGGGATGGGAGGAGCTAATGAAGACAATTTGCCACTGCTTAGTGATTGCCCAGGGTAAGCCATGGCTTACATCTTCTCATAATTAGCTTTTTCAGAGCAAAGGAGGAGTGCTGTCAATCTCAGCATTCTGGCAAACATCCTTCTGAGGACTCTGATTATTGGGGCTTTGTCACATGCTTGCCTCTGAATTGGTTACTGGAGCCATGGAAACATTCTCTGGGAAAGTTCCAGGTCAGTTTTACCCCTAGAACTAAATGGGGTCAGCTGCACCTAAGCCATACAGACTGAGAGGAGACTAAACCTCAGGAGACATTTCCAGACAGTAATAAATACATGCAGTATCAACAGACAGAGAATTTCCTGTAAGGTAAGAGAAGTCTCTGGACATATTTGAAATCTTTTGTTGTATTTCTTTTATTTTTCTCTTGTACTTCTTAGCAGGAAGATATCACAAATGGGACCACTTTATAGTTCAACTTGAGTCTAATATTGAGCCCTGGTTACAAAATGTACTAGGTACATAATTTGAGTAAAACAGAGATAGCCACTTCTGCTCTACCAAAGCAGAATAATTTGACAGACTCCATATTTAAACTTTCTGCTTGTTTTTTTTTTTGGAAAGTGTGTGTATGTGTGGTGTGTTTGTTCATATATTCATGTGTTGACCACATAATAGATCTAATCAACCTACTTCACTATTTTTTTCCATCCCACTCTTATACATACCATTGTGTCTATGGTGAGGGATAAGAAGGGTTAAGGTCAATTATGTTTTGTATTTTATTTCATAATCTCATAAAACGATGAAAGTTTAATGGCTCGTGAAACACTAGAAGAACAAGAAATTCAGAATGTTTCTCTACTCTTGGGAATGGAGACAGCTTTTGTAAGCCTGGGAAGCAGTATTCTTTGAGGTTGAGAACAACTACTGTATATCATATACATTTGGGAAGAAATCCAAGAAGTTCTTAGTAGTCATGAAATATTTGCTAAATTCTTTACTGATTCCAAGCATTAATTTCCTTACCTGTAAAATGGATATACAAATAATACGCAATTCATTGGATTGCTAAGTGTATATCACTGAGTTTACTATATGACTCTTAAGAAGCCATTTATTATTTGTAGCTTTTTGAAACTTCCCCAAATTTCTCTTTTCATAAAGTTCAGTTCAGTCATTCAGTCATGTCCGACTCTTTGTGACCCCATGGACTGCAGCATGCCAGGCCTCCCTGTCCATCACCAACTCCCGGAGTTTATTCAAACTCATGCCCATTGAGTTGGTGATGCCATCCAACCATCTCATCTTCTGTTGTCCCCTTCTCCTCCCGCCTTCAATCTTTCCCAGCATCAGGGTGTTTTCAAGTGAGTTAGCTCTTCGCATAAGGTGGCCAAAGTATTGGAGTTTCAGCTTCAGTATCAGTCCTTCCAATGAATATTCAGGACAGAGTTCCTTTAGGTTGGACTGGTTGGACTATTATTTTGAGTTAAATCATTTGCCATGGGACTTCATTGTTGGTCCAGTGGCTGCGATTCCATGCTCCTAATGCAGAGGTGGCTGTGTTCAATCCCTGGTCAGGCAACTAGATCCCACATGCTGCAATTAAGAGTTCTCATGCTGCCCAATTGCACTCATCTCACATGCCAGCAAGTTTGCTCAAAATCCTTCAAGCTAGGCTTCAGCAGTACATGAACCAAGAACTTCCAGATGTACAAGGTGGATTTAGAAAAGGCAGAGGAGCCAGAGATCAAATTGCCAACATATGCTGGATCATAGAAAAAGCAAGGGAATTCCAAAAAGGCATCTACTTCTGTTTCATTGACTATGCTAAAGCCTTTGACTGTGTGAATCACAACAAACTGTGGAATATTCTTAAAGAGATGGGAATATAAGATCACATTACCTGCCTCCTGAGAAACCTGTATGCAGGACAAGAGGCAACAGTTAGAACCGGAGATGGAACATTGGACAGGTTCAAAATTGGGAAAGGAGTAAGTCAAGGCTGTATATTGTCACTCTGCTTACTTAACTTATATGCAGAGTACATCATCCGAAATGCCCTGATGGATGAATCACAAGTTGGAATCAAGACTGTCAGGAGAAATATTAACAGTCTCAGATATGCAGATGATGCCACTTTAATGGCAGAAAGTGAAGAGAAATGAAGAACCTCTTGATGAAGGTGAAAGATAGAGAGTGAAAAAGCCGGCTTAAAAGTCAACATTCAAAAAACTAAGATCATGGCATCGGGTCCTATCACTTCATGGCAAATAGATGAGGAAAATGTGGAAACAGTGTCAGATTTCATTTTCTTGGAATCCAAAATCAATGCGGATGGTGATTGTAGCCACAAAATTAAAAGACTCTTGCTCCTTGGAAAAATAGCTATGTCAAACCTAGACTGTGCTTTAAAAAGCAGAGACAACCACTTTGCCAACAAAGGTCCATCTAGTCAAAGTTATGGTTTTTCCAGTAGTCATGTATGGATGTGAGAGTTGGACCATTAAGAACGTGAGCAGTGAAGAATTGACACTTTTGAACCATGGTGCTGGAGAAGGCTCTTGAGAGTCCCTTGGACAGCAAGGAGATCAAACTAGTAAATCCTAAAAGAAATCAACCCTGAATATTCATTGAAAGGGCTGATGCTGAAGCTGAAGCTCCAATACTTTGGCCACCTGATGAAAAGAGCCAACTCATTGAAAAAGACCCTGATGCTGGAAAAATGAGGGCAAGAGGAGAAGGGGTGACGTAGGATGAGATGGCTGGATGGCATCACTGACTCAATGGGCACAAGTTTGAGCAAACTCAGGAAGATAGTGATGGACAGAGAAGCCTGGCATGCTGTGGTTCATGGAGTCACAAAGCATCAGAAACAACTTAGTGACTGAACAGCAACAAATGCCGCAATTTAAAAGATTCTGTATACTGCAACTAAGACCTGATGCAGCCACATAAATACAATATTTAAAGAAAACATTTGCCATGAGAAAGCTCAGTTCACTTCAGGTGCTTAGTCATGTCTAACTCTCTGCAACCCCATGGATTGCAGCATGCCAGGCTTCCCTGTCCATCACCAACTCCTAGAGCTTGCTCCAACTCATGTCTATCAAGTTGCTGATGCCATCCAACCATCTCATCCTCTGTCATCCCCTTCTCCTCCTGCCTTCAATCTTTCCCAGCTATTGAAAGACAAATATTTTGTCAATGTTATGCAGCACTCCAGTAGCTGTTAACAGGTTAACTGACATTACTTTTCAGTTTCCTAGACAAAAGGATGGTTTTAGGCACAAGCAACACAGAGAGGGTCACAAGCAGTCAAACACGACTGAGTGACTGAACTGAACACAGAGAAGGTAAGAGTAGGTGCTTTATTCAGTCCTAGCTGAGCTCCCAGCTGACAGCCAACATTAATTCTCAACTGTGTGATGAATCACTTTGGAGGTCCAGCTAGTAGAGACTTAGATGACTGCAGCCCTAGCGGACCTCTGCCCTTAACCACATATAAGACTGGAAAGGAGACCCACCCAGCAGGACCCAATAAACCTATAGAATCATGAGAGATAATATTAATAATGCATTATTGTCTTAAGCTGCTAAGTTGTTGTGTGGTTTGTTATGCAAACACTGATAATCAGAAAAGCAAGATTGGAGGGGTAAGAAAGAAAGAGAGCAAGCACTGAAACACCTAAGAGAATAACTTAATGGAAACCAGATGATGATAAGCACCAATATCTTCTCATTTTACATCACAGCTTTGCCTGGAACCAGCCCAAATGATATATTCAGACATATTCAACTGCTTGGACTATCATTTTATAAATGATTTCACTAGACTTTTGGCTGCATAATCTACACAAATCTATTAAGTTCTGTAAAGTTAAGTTAAACTAAGAAATATGGAGCTGGTAGTTTTTTCTTAATTCTCTAAGGAATCTTGGGTGGTAGATTGAATTGAATGGTACCACATTTTTCTTATATACACCATAGCTTTTTATTTGTGTATTTGTTTTCCAAGGGCTTGCACTATTAGATTACATAGAGAATCAAAAAATTTTCATGAATAAACAAACAATATGGAAATTTAGTTTCCTCTAAAAAATCTTTTAACCTCCATTTTACTTTTATAGTTGTATAGAATCTTTCTAGCCCTCTCTTGCAACTTCCCTCTCTTTGTGGTTTGGCCTGCCTCTATTCTTGGATATTCTCAAGGCAAATATAGTGCAAATTTACTGCAAAATGAAACTTCAAGCTTTGCAAAAGGTACAGAATTCCATGGAAACCATAATGGGTTATTAGATAAATACTTAGATCTCGTTTAAAGCCAGTGGCAAATTAGTAGTTAACAATGGGATAAGAAGAAAAATTAACTGGGATAAGGGCAAGCATTTCAAAGAGAATGATTTAAAAATCAGAGACTTAAGATAGATCTTTGAAAAAATTGATTAAGCACATACACATTTACAAAATACCTCCTTATTATTGCACTGAAAATATAAAATGTTTTGTGCAAAATACAGTATCATGCAATAGTACAAGTTTGTCAGTTAATGATACCAAGAAGAAAACAATGTGTTTTAGTTTCTCTGAGAATTGAACCTGGTTTGCAATTATAAATTAAATTTAGTCAAACATTTGATAATATTTTATCATATTTTTGCAATTTTGGTTTCATTTTTTAAGATAAAGTTCTAATCAAAATTTTTTCCTTTATTTTTAGAAAAGAAATTGTGGTGTCAATTCAATGTTGATTAAATGTGTTTTATCCCTATTTTAAGCATATAAATTATCCCAGGATGAGGAAGCAAAATAATATTTAGCCTCCTAGACTAGAGAGAAATAATTTATTTGACAATGGTTTTTATTGTCAAGTTAATGGAAGATACTTTCTTAAGTAACTCAGAGATTGCAGCAATGGATAAATAATCTTTAATAAGCTCAGATATTAGCTTACATTAAATAGTCAACATTAAGATAATGGAAAATACATATTTTTCTTGGTGATGGATGGATTCAAAGAAATTTTATATTTGATTTTAGATATTACAAGAGAATATTAAATACAGCACAAAATGGAAAATCCCACTGTCTATCTAATTCTTGTTTCATCTACCCAGGGAACCAGCAGTTACTCCACTAATTTCTAAGGTAAAAACACATGGGACTATGCCCTACATGAAGGTGGTAAGCCAGTGCTATTTAATGCCTGTGCTGTGAAATGTGCAAGACAACAGAAGGGATTAACGGTGACTGGTTACAAGGTAGTTGGTAGTTGCTTCAGGAAGAGAAGAAAAGAAAAGGTGGGGCCATCAGGTTACTGAAACAAGGGACCATGATAGTTCAATGAGAAGCAGAATAATTCCCACATTAGCTGCCACAACAATATATCGCTCATTAGAGCTCCTAGGTAGTTTCAGAATTATTATTGGGTATTTCATAAATGAGTGTTAGTCTTAGGAAAGAGTATCCAAAAAATGTTTCCCAAAGGAACTCTTCATAGAAAGACTTTAAGGTAAGATCAATGGAAATTCAAGAAACTGTGAGAGTTGGCACCCTATAATTAAACAAATGTAATACTGGGTATCCATACATTCATATGCTAGAACCACTTACATTTTAAGGAAAATATCCAGTTTGGATAAAACAAAGAGGATGGACTAAGTAAGTTATATCATATGAGTCTTAGTCACAGAATTCCCTTTCCTTTCCTTCTCTCCCCTTTGCCCTTTCCTTTCTCCCACTCTCTTTCTCTGAAAGCTGACAAGGCCAATATATGACATATGCAAGTGGATAGCTGTAGCTGAAACGACGGTTCCAGACTCAGAGCTAATTTAGCCAGTCTCCACTTATCCTCTCACTTATTAGCATCTATGCTTCTTCCATGGAAACCTAAGAGCTGAATTGAAGATACTTTGAAGCCACTTTACTGAGTGTTCTATCAGATTAGAGCCCACAATTCTGTCAGTCAGATTATTCATTATGGTGGTGTAGTCATATTTTACAATGTCTGCTCATATCATAGTGCTTGCCTTTCTTTTAGAATTCCTTCCTGTGGTAGGCTATCATAATCATCTTTGTGCTATGTGGCTCTTCAATGTTTATTGTTATCAGTTGAAAGAAGAAACAATTAGCCTAAGAAAAGCCAGTCAGGTTTACCTCCTGGAAACATGTAACATAGGTCAAAGAAGCTACTTTGATCTAGACTGACCAATTGAGTGGAGATACCGAATGAGCCATGATGTGAGTATTTTTGACCATGGAGAGGAGAAAGGAAGAAAGAAAGGAGAATAATAAGCAAATACAGAGACAGGTGAGATTTCAGAACTCCTTAATCTCCTAATGGCTTTTGAGTTGCTAGTTTCTTCATGAGACATGAGTGCCTTGGCTTCTGTGATATTTTCTTGTATTTTTCAAACACACCTGTGGATATAAATTTATTTTACTTGAAACTAGGGGAATGGTCATGGACATGCAGGGTTAAGCTAAAGGAAGGTGTTCACAGAAATTAATCTAAAGCATTTGATATGCATTTCAGTATGTATAGAGAACCTTTAAAATGTGCCTATCCTTTGACATACATATATATATATTTTTTTTTCTACTTTAAGGATATTCCTTAAATTAATGACAAGTTAATACAAACATTTTTGCACAATTTCATACAACATTATATATAACAGCAAGAATGAAAAGTTAAAATCCAGAAGTAGACTAGTATTTAATAAAGAATAAGCAATTGTGTGGCCATTTCAAATGTTCTCTAAGAATACTTAATATAGACTGTCACATTACACAACGTCATTGTCCAAGTGAATACGTTTTAGAATTTTGCAGTACCCAGCATATACTTGTATACACTAATGACATACCAAAAATTAGACTGTGTTTTTAACCTTATATTACAGTTAAATAGAAAAGTGGTATTCACACAAAATTATGTCTTTGGTATGCTGCTGCTGTTGCTAAGTATCTTCAGTCATGTCAGACTCTGTGCGACGCCATAGACGGCAGCCCATCAGGCTCCCCCGTCCCTGGGATTCTCCAGGCAAGAACACTGGAGTGGGTTGCCATTTCCTTCTCCAATGCATGAAAGTGAAAAGTGAAAGTGAAGTCGCTCAGTTGTGTCTGACTCTTAGTGACCCCATGGACTGCAGCCTACCAGGCTCCTCCATCCATGGGATTTTCCAGGCAAGAGTACTGGAGTGGGGTGCCATTAGTTCAGTTCATTTCAGTCACTCAATCGTGTCCAACTCTTTGTGACCCCATGAGCTGCAGCATGCCAGGCCTCCCTGTCCAGCACCAACTCCCGGAGCCCAACCAAACTCATGTCCATTGAGTTGGTGATACCATCCAACCATCTCATACTCTGTTGTCCCCTTCTCCTCCTGCCCTCTATATTTTCCAGCATTAGGGTCTTTTCAAATGAGTCAGCTCTTCGCATCAGGTGGCCAAAATATTGGAGTTTCAGCTTCAACATCAGACCTTCCAATGAACACCCAGGACTGATCTCCTTTAGAATGGACTGGTTGGATCTCTTTTCTGTCCAAGGAACTCTCAAGAGTCTTCTCCAACACCACAGTTCAAAAGCATCAATTCTTCTGCTCTTTCTTCAGCTTTCTTTATAGTCCAACTCTCACATCCATACATGACCACTGGAAAAATCATAGCCTTGACTAGACAGACCTTTGTTGGCAGAGTAATGTCTCTGCTTTTGAATATGCTATCTAGGTTGGTCATAACTTTTCTTCCAATGAGTGTCTTTTAATTTCATGGCTGCAATCACCATCTGCCTTGATTTTGGAGCCCAGAAAAATGAAGTCAGCCATTGTTTCCACTGTTTCCCCGTCTATTTGCCATGAAGTGATGGGACCATATGCCATGATCTTAGTTTTCTGACTGTTGAGCTTTAAGCCAACTTTTTCACTCTCTTCTTTCACTTTCATCAAGATTCTTTTTAGTTCCTCTTCACTTTCTTCAATAACGGTGGTGTCATCTGCATATCTGAGGTTATTGATATTTCTCCCAGCAGTCTTGATTCCAGCTTGTGCTTCCTCCAGCCCAGCGTTTCTCATGATGTACTCTGCATATATGTTATATAAGCAGGGTGACCATATACAGCCTTGACATACTCCTTTGCCTATTTGGAACCAGTCTGTTGTTCTATCTTTGTATATTAGATCTTTGTTGTTATATCTTTGGTATAATCCCAAATATATTTCAATGAATGTATGCAGTATTTCTTTAGAAAGATTATAGATACATACATCAAATTGTAATAAACTATTTCTGAGTATTAGAAGCATGATTGATTTCAGAAATCCTTTTTGGTACTTTCCATTTTTTCTTTTATAATGAGAGCATATTGTTGTAATCAGAAGAGATTATAACTATCATTTTAATGCTCATATCTGTTGGTTTGTTAAAATAAACACCATACACTGTGTTTATAAACAATAAAATCTTCTATTATACCCCATATATGGTGTTCTCTCTTCATGTCATCATCCAAATTTCCCTCATCATATAGGGACACAATATCCAAATTACTCTTGTTTTATATGGACATAAGTCACTGGACTGGAGCCCACTTGAATCTAGTACAAACTCACTTTAACTTCATTAGATCTGCAAAGACTCTATTTCCAAATAAGGTCACATGCATAAGGAACTGGGCTAGAATTTCAGCATATCATGTTGGGCAACGTAATTCAACTGATAAAACTAGGTCTTAGAATTCTTCAAAAATTGCATTAAAAACACGGAGAACTTTCTTCCAGCTACCAGGATTTCACTTTATTGATTCCTCTGAATAAACAAGATTAATTTATAAAAGGAAGGTTAAAAAAAGTATAGTTTGGTTTGGACACACACTGTGCCTATCCAGATTTTCTTGAATATATCTCTCCTCATCAAGAGTTTCTTACTAGAAATGTACTATCTATATATCAAGTGTTAAAATTTATTTACTCACTTTTGAATTCATATTTATTAGCTGATCTTTTCTTCTACTAATATACTGTCTGGGACTTGGGTTAGGTGTTACATGCTTAATATCACTCCACTGTGCTGAAGAAACCTGTTTAAACAAATCACGATGCTGTGACACAGGACAGAGCACTGAGACAAAAACATTTTAAGCTTTTTTCCATTTAAAGTCAGGCTGATATTTACAAATGCAGGCAAACTACCGGTTGCTTCAACATCATTCTCCCACAAACCCTCTAAATCATACTCCGGATAAGAGCCCTGAAAATTCCAGCTTTCACAGTGACATTTGCATCTGCATATGGAATTCTCTCCTACACTGGTTGGCAGCTGGTTTAGCACTGAAGATTCATGTCCTGTTATTTTTCTTCAGCAAGACCAATAGTTCTTGATAATATTTCTCCCAACTCTGTAAACTTGGGTTATATTTTCTGTGTGTTAAATGAAAATATTTTATTTTTTTCATTTAAAATATCCAGAGCAGATTTAAAAGTTTTTTTGTATAAAAATGGAAAACAAGTAGATATTACATAATGGAATGATTATTTTTTTCTTATATTCTTTTATTTCCCCATTCTCTTAGACTGAGGACCTTAGGAAACAGAGTCTGAACCAAAATATATACACAAATATTCTTTGGCAGGGGTGGGATGTCTATGTGCAAAGTGAGAATGAAGGAAAAAAATGAAAAAGGGAAATGAGACAAGAAAAGGGAGTGGAAATGAATCCAGTTGCCTGTGATTTCACAAGAAAATGCAGTCAGTTGTTGAGTTATATGGGGTATCTCTGAACAAGTTTGATGCAATCACTTTATTTGCGAGCTATAGTTTGGGTAAAAGAATGAGTATTTCTTCTTATGGTTCCACTGTCTTTCATTGGTCAAGTCCACTTCAGGGGACGTGAATTCCCCACACTCTGATTGTACCACACAGGTCTCCCGCACAATCGATGGAGAAGTCAGAGCGTTACAGCTCCATCTGGCCAGTGGTTATCCTCAGGGTCTCTACTTATCAGTTGGGGACTTCTAGATCTATAGTGATCATGGCCATAGTTGGAATCTCCTGAAGTTGTGTTAGTCAGGCTAGGGCTGCTCAGACCAAGAACAAAGGCAAGTAGTTGAGGTCTAGAGAGTGGGGATCAAAGGAGCCTATTGGGCAGTGCATAAACGAATCTAGTGAATCAACACAGTTATGGATACCCTGTCCTATGAAACAACTGCTGATTTTTATAGCTGGGTTGATCTTTAAAAATCATGTAGTCCAAATGTGACTTCAATACATGAAAAGATATTTCCATTTTCAGTTAAAATAGAGTAGTCGGGACTGAACTTCCCTCCCAACTGAAATTATTTACCCCACAAAAGTGCAATATATATTTAAAAAGCCAAGAGTTTTCAAGACACTAGACATCAGACAATGGAAGACGGTGATACCTGAGAAATAGGAAGCAAAAAACATGAGCCCAGTGAACACTGCCACCTACTTCCATCAGACTTCCCAAGCTAAGGGAGAAAGACTCAGTAGGAGCTGAGCAGATTCTTTGTGTGAGGAGATGAAGCTATGAGTGTGGGTAGACTGAGGCAGTTAGAGTCTACAGTACTCAGTATCATAAGGAAGACAGCAGTACAAAAGCTCCAGAAATCTGGCAAAGATTCCTTTTCAGTATGCAGTTGGATACTACTAACACATGCATGATGCATGCTATGAGACTATACCCTGGATTGAAAGAACCACATAACAGAATTATTGTGAGTAACAGTGCCAACCAAGCACTCACATGAGACTGGGACTAACGCCTGTCTTGTGTGTGTGTGTGGGTGTGTTAGTTGCTCAGTCGGGTCCTACTCTTTGCGATCCCATGGACTGTAACCCATCAGACTCCTCTGGAATTCTCCAGGCAAGAATACTGGAGTGGGGTGCCATTCCCTTCTCCAGGGGATCTTCCCAACCTGGGGTTTAAACCAGGGTCTCCTGCATTGCAGGCAGATTGTTTACCATCTGAGCCACCGAGGACCACCAACCAAATTGGAAAAGCCTCATGATTCAACGGGCATTAGAGTGCACAAAAGAAACTTGCCTCTGTATTGGGAATATTTGGTCTTGATTAAATACTGCTCTGATTCTGCTTAACAAATGTAAAAGTGAGAACTGAAAGGAACAAACTGTTTGTAGGTAACTTATCTGCATGCATCATGGAACAAAGATCACAAATATTTATATAAAAGCCAAACTATCAAGAACTCAATAGGACAAAATTCACAATGATGAGGAAAATAACAAAAACTAAAGAATTACAGACTTGCAAAGAGGTAAGAAACATGAGCCATTTTAAGGAGAAAAGCTATAAACTGAAACTGATTTAGGATTGATATAGAAATTAAAATGACTAAATGAGGACATTAAGAGAGATATGGAACATATAAACACCTTCCAATCTGAGCTTCTAAATATAAAACCCTGGATGAGATTAACCAAATTACAAATTAAAAAAAAAAAAAGAGAACTTGAAGACAAGCAATAGAAACTATTCAAAATGAGACACTAAGAAAAAATATAAAAATAATAATAAATTTCAAGGAGTCAGTGATCCTTGGGATAATTTATGAGGGTCTACTAAAATGTAACTGGAATCTCTGAAGAAGTTTCAACTCTTTAAGGAAGAAAGTGGCTAAATTTTTTCAGAAATCTCAGTTCAGTGAACCCCAAAGTACAAGAAACATGAAGAAAACTATACCATGGCACACCACAATCAAATTGTTCAAAACCAGTGATAAAGAAAATAACAACCTTAAAACAGCCAGAGAAAAACACATTACATAAAGAGGAACAAAAATAAGAATGACAAAAGATTTCTCTGCAATAACAACAATAAAAACAATACAAATGAGAAGACAGTGGAACTCTGTCTTTAAATACTAAAAGAACAAAATACTTTCAAACTGAAATTTATACCCAGCAAGTATCTTTCAAAAGAAAGGTAAAACAATACCTGTCTAACATATATAAAATGAGAGAAATCATGACAAACAGACCTGCACTATAGGAAATGTTAAAAACAGTCTCAAACATAAGGAATGATATCAGATGGAAATATGAATTTACACAATGAATGAAAAGTTTTGAAAATAGTAAATTCTTGGGTATTTATGATTTGTAAAAATTATTTACAACTTAAAAATAACTATCTAAATAAAAATAATATCTATATATTGTGGGCTTTATAAAAATAAAATACGTGACAATAATTGCACAAAGGTGAAGAGGAAGAGAAATGAAAATATTGTAAAGTTCTTAAATCACAGGTGAAGAGAACGGGTTTAATATAATTTGAAATTAGTGATAAATAAGATGTTCACTCTAAATTCTCCAGAAATCACTGAAATAACAAAATAATTGTAGCTAGTATGCAAAGAAAGGATATAATATGGACTCATAAAGTAACATTTAACTAATTCAAAAAAGAGCAGAAAAAGAGACATATATATATATATATTTCTTCAGATTCTTTTCTCTCATAGATTATTATAAAATACTGAATATAGCTCTTTGTTCATTGCTGAGAGAAATGAAAGAATGTGTAAATAAATGATAAACTATATTCATGGGTTTAAAGCCTTGATTTTGTTAAGATGTCAATTCTAATTAATACATATGTGAATACATATATGCATATATATGCTAATAGACATACATAGTCACTCAATGCAATCTCAATAAAAATTCCAACAGGCATTTTCTTGAATAAAAACTAACAAATTAATTTTGAAACTCATCATGAAATGCAGAGAAGCAAGAACAAGAAAAATGACTTTGAAGAAGAGAAAATTTGGAGAACTAATACTACCTAGTTTTAATATTTATTAGAAAGCTAATAATAAAAAATGGTAGTCATTGTCATAAATATTGATTTTTTAAAAGAAATACAATAAAATAAAATAGAATAGATAATGTAGAAATAGACTAATATGTGTAAGGACCATTGGTTTTGACAACAGCTGAGGTAATTCAATGCAGAAAGGATAGTTTTTCAACAACTATCCAAATTGTTGCTGAAACAATTGGATATCCATATGCAAAAAAAGTACTATAATCTATACCTCATACTATATAAAAATTAGTACCCTTGGGCAATGTACCAAAGGTAAAACCTAAAATTATAAAGCTTCTGGAAACATATGTAGAAGAAAGTATTTGTGAACTTGGGTTAGGTAATATTGAATATATATCACACCAAAATTGTATTTCATAAATAAGTTGGACTTCATCAAAATTAAAATCTTTTCTTCAAAGGACACTGAGAATGTAAAAATGAACCATAAAATCATGAAAATATTAGAAAGTTACCTATCTGGTAAAGGACTTATATTCTGTATTTATTAAGAACTCTCAATATTCAATAACAAGAGATAAAACAGTAAAAATAAAATATAGGCAAAAGATTTGAACTGGTACTTGACCAAATAAGATATACTTACAGCTACTAAGTCCTCGAAAAGAAGTTCAACATCATTTAATCAACAGAGAAATGAAATTAAAACTACAAAGAGATACTTCTAGAAAGGCTGAAATTTAAAAATTGACCATACCAAACGTTGGCAACGAAGGAGAGAAATTGGAAATTTCATAAACTGCTTGTGGGAATGTTAAATGATATAGCTACTTCAAGAGATAGTTTCTCAAAAAAATGACAGTATATGTCCATACAAAGAACTGTACACAAATTCCAGTAGCAATTTTAATATCCCAAACTAAAAATAACCAAAATATCTATTGTTAGGTAAATAGTTTAGCAAGCTGGGTATGTTCACATAGTGGAAAACTTCTCAGCAATAAAAAGGAATGAAATATTGAAACATGCAACAAAATGGATAAATTTCAAAATCATTATGCTGAGTGGTAGATTCAAGAAAAGAAAATATATTGTATGATTCAAGTTATGAATTACTCAAATTCTAGAGCTTAAAAACTAATCTATAGAGACAGAAAACATACTACTGGTTGCCTGGAAATGGGAGAAGGACAAAGAAAGCTGGATGGGAATGATTACAAGGACCCTTAGAAGTTACTGATATATTCATTATTTTGATTGTAGCAGGGGTTCATGGTGTGCACATATGTGAAAACTAATCAAATGAATCAAAACTAATCAAACCCAGAGCTTGATCCCTGGGTAGAGAAGATCCCCCAGAGGAAGAAATGACACCCCACTCCAGTATTATTGCCTGGAAAATGCAATGGGCAGAGGACCCTGGGAGCTACAGTCCACGGGGTGGCAAAGACTTGGATATGGCTGAGCAATCAATCAAGGATAGTCCAAGATGGCACTGTTTATACTTGAATCCTCACAGAACAAATGCAAGATCACAAGTTCAATAAAGTAATTTTTTAAAGTGCTTACTCCATGTCACACTATGTATTAGGCATAGTGAACAAGTCAGGCATGGTCTTCACCTTTTGAAATTTTCTACTGAGAAAATTGTCATTATACATTTAAATAAAGCACAATTTGACAAGTATATAGGAGAGCTCTAAATATTACTGATAAGCAGCACAAGTATAATGGTCATATTTTTGAGGAAATTACATATAATCTTGTTACTTGATTGGGTCTGTATTGTCTTCAAATCCAATGACAATTTCTGATATAATTTGTACTAGTGTAATAGTTCTAACGAGTAAGACATTCTAATTTCCATATAAACTTTCACTGCTTTTGGTTTTACCTCTGAATATTTATCTTCTTTGTCTTATTTCACTTTTCTATGTTTAGAAATTGTTGTGTCACTTTATTCAATGTTTCATTTCATTGTCTGATTTTATCTCAACTGAAAGAGACCTCTTGCTTATTTTACCTATGGAAAAGAGTCAGATTTTTCTGAACTTTGTTAAATTTACACTTCCTTTGCAAGACAAGTACTTCATAGGAGACTTTGATGTGAGTGTTCAACAAATGCGTTTCCTCTGTTTCCCAAGTATTCTTTTCTGTATTCTTTCAAAAACATTAAGCTTGTGAAATTCTTGAAAAATATAGTCTTAAAATTTTCTTTAAACCTGAAACTTGTGTATACCACAATGTTTGCTCAGGCTCCTAGCTTTCACCTAAATGCCATTTCCAGAGCATGATATGTTTCCTCTTATCATTTCACAACCTTTTAAATTTTCAAAGAAAAGTTTTCCTCCAATTCAATTTTCACACTGAAGGAAGTTTTTAATCCCTTTGTAAGGGTTACCCTGTAAGTATGTGCAGAGAAAAATCAAAGTTGCTCTAAGAGGTAGATAGTGAATGATTGACTAAGCTGGTGTTTTCTCTCTTAGGTCTTGGGGGCATATAGAATTATACAGCCTGAGAGCTGAGAGGGCCAAAATCTCAGGACTCACAGCTATGACAAACCTTTGGCTGGGATGTTCAAGCTAGGTTCCATCATCAGCTAATTGTCTCACCCATTTACTCAGAACATGAGATAATTTGTGATGGAGCAAAATCTTCATAACTCCAAATCATGAATGTCAGGGTTTTGTGGGAATTGTACATATTTATTCAACAAATTACAGGATCATGGCTAGTAATTTTCCAGTGCTAGATGAACACCAAGCTTCTACACTTCTTCCTTAATTATGCCAGGCTGTATAAAATCATGGGTCTCAAGATCCTGTGACATTATTTACCACTCACTCATTATTTCTCTCATAGCTGTCATACTATCTTAGATTCTTATCTCATTCACCCATTTAAGTATTTTTGAGATCTACCATGATCTAAGCTCTTTGTCTACCTCTTGATAAATAATAGTCTATGCTCACTTAACAAGTCTACATTTCAGTTGGGTAGGAAAAAAACCACAAAAGATCATTACAGTGGTGTGTCCAGAAAAGTAAAGGACAAAGAAAGACATATCAAGTTTTCCTCTCACTAGTCCAGTAAAATTTCCCATAGATTTTCTCCTCATTCTGAACATGAGAATGAAATAATATCTTTATCACGTCCAGAGTCAGCTAGTACAATTCAGCATCTGGTGCTACGGTCCCCTCTGCAGTTTATGCTATGAGTGAACCTGCCTCCTGCCTGATCTAGTTTAAGTTATTATGATTTCTATCAGGAAATCCATGTGGAAATTAGTTAGACATGATAGACTTGAAATAGAATTTATTCAAGGGAAAAATATCCATTCTAGGTTAAAATCCCTTATCAAGTAAAAGTTGCTACATAACTACATAATGTTACTCATATTCTGCAAATGATATAGCTTTTAAAAAGTAAGTTATGTTTTATTTAAAGTGTTTTCTCATTTTCTCTAATGCCTCTAGATAGGGAACTTCTAATACTACTGCACAAATTTAAATAAAACATACTGGCCATTAATTTCTGATTTCAGTAGAGTTACTCATACTTGGAATCCTTGCTGAGGACATAGTGGGGTTTGATGCACTGAGATTTGAGGCAGATTTTCCAAAGATTTTTATTGTCTTGACTTGTCCTAAGAAGAAGAAATGAGTCTGTGTTAAATGAAACCCCAAAGAATTATTAGGATTGTTTGGCTCCAAAGAGGGCAACAGAGTCATGTAAGTAATGAGAACATCTGTTGACTGAAACTCAACATTCTCTTTTCCAACCAAATAGTATGCCCCTGCAGGTAGAGACTATTATATGTCTTTGGGCTAGCAACACTTAATTCTCTATTCTGTATTTGGAAGGCACTCAATAAACATTCTGCAATGATTATAAAAATATAATGAAGATGAAGTTATTTTAATTTTAAGATGAAGTTAATTTAATTTTAAATTATGTTAAATTCTGGGAAGATTTCATAATAAAAGTAAATTTAATATTTCCCCCTGTTCTATTCTTTGTTCTTTAGGACATTTCATAAGTATGGCTTGCCTATTCAGAATGACACTATGCATTATTCTCAAAAGGCATGATTTTTTTAAATCTCTTGAGTTATATTGATTTGAAATAAACATGTCCTTAAAATTCTAATTTAATGTTCTCAGAAAATCTTACCATTATGGAAGTCACTTTCATATGTTCCTGGGAGAGTCAGGGAAGAGATTTGAATTTCTACTTGATTTCTTTCTTCTATTCAATTTCCTACACAGGATGTCAATTCATCTCTTGCTTGTGACTTTCATAGGAAGATATGATAGCTTCATTGGCAGAAGGGAAAGGACTATATTTATAATTGTCAGTATTTTTATAGCAACAAGCTGTTGGATCAACAAAAGATAATACAGACCGAGCTGTTTGTATTTTTACAGCTATAATTTAATCTTTCTTGGGAGCAATATGTAACTTTCCTTTTATGTTTATTTAGTTATCTTCAACTTGAGGCCACTTTGGTGCCTTTGAGTTGTCAGTTATTATAATACTGTTTTTAATTTTTTTTCTGTGAAAGTGGAAAAAATTTTTTTTGTAATGACACTGTAAGAAAGGTATTGTTAAAGTGAAATGCTAAATGTCAAAGTTCTTCAAGTAGAGGAGAAAACTTACATTTGTTTCTAATTATAATGTACTTTACCAGCAAATTGAAAAATACAAAGAGAGTCTAAAATTAGGATAAATTGATTAATAAATCAAAATTGCTTTTAAAATGCCTTCTCTTTGCTAGATGATCAAAATACTTATTTTTCTTCTGTAGGGAATGCAACCTGTTCTATACAGCCTTCTTGACTGGTTGAAAATGAAATGGAACATTCTTTGTATTTTTTTCACATCTACCTCAGTCATATGTCATCATTTTGTATTTTGCAGTTTCCCATATTTTCTCATTTAACAATCAGTTTCTTATCCATTTAGGTGTATATATCCTCAAGAGAGTCTTTGAAGAATACATAAACACTACTATGTAGATGAGATACTGCTATTACAGTGGATAACCACTGCTCTGTACCACTAGTTTGCTTTACAGTTCATAGAAGCCAAAACAAGACAAATATTCTTATGGATCACAAATCACACTATAATTCATCAATAGACAATGAGCAAAAATGAAATCTTATGATTTTCATTGATCTTTTCATTTTAGAGTAATTTGGACTAAACAGTAGGAATATTCGGAGAAGGCAATGGCACCCCATTCTAGTAGTCTTGCCTGGAAAATCCCATGGCCGGAGGAGCCTGGTAGGCTGCAGTCCATGGGGTCACTAAGAGTCGGACACGACTTTTGCTTTTCACTTTCATGCATTGGAAAAGGAAATGGCAACCCACTCCAGTGTTCTTGCTTGGAGAATCCCAGGGATGGGGGAGCCTGGTGGGCTGCTGTCTATGGGGTCACACAGAGTCGGACACAACTGAGGTGACTTAGCAGCAGCAGCAGCAGCAGCAGTAGGAATATTTAAGATAAAATCTGTTTTGTTTGGTTTTCCATTATCAATTAATAAATTGTGTAGAGTTTAGGAAGAAGACAGTAGATTATAAATTAAAACTTGAGCCACATTCCTGACCTTGTAGGTGACCATGAATAAATTACCTTTCAGGTATCCTTAGGTAAATTATGAGGGAACAGTAAGTCTCTAGAATTTTCTGAAGCTTAAAAAAAGAATTCCTCCAACATATTTTTTTTAATGCTGAAAGAATGTAGCAAGGCTAGATGTTTTATTTCAAACTACTCCATATGACATTTTTAATTAAAGCAAGTTTAATTAAAATTTGATTGCTGCCATGAAGATAGGCATTACTTTCTTCATGTATCACTAAGACCATATGTTTCAAATACACCTTAACAGTTATCACGTGAGAACGGAGAAGAGACTTTCATATCTATATATATTCATTTAAAATTATTGAAGGAAAGTCAATAAATATATAAAAATACAGTTCTTTGAGATAAGTACCTCAGAGTTGTTATCACAACATAAAATATTAAAGGGTTTCTGCAGCAACTATAAAATGGGAATTATGTTATTCAATGAAGCCACAAAATATCAGATATGTCATTTCAGTTGGGTTGCATAGGACTAAAGTAATCAATACATTAGTTTCATAAACATTATGAAACTATACTCTCATATCTAAGTTAAAATCAACCAAGATTTTAAAGCTCCATGAAATTTCTAAAATTCTAGTGAATAATTTATTTTGCTCTATATTCTTCATCCATAGTTCTCTATGTCTTTGAATGATTTTTGTTGGAATATGTGTTTCATGATTACTCATTTGGTAATGCATGTCAGTTCTGAGATCACACTGTATATGCATTCTCTCTACTCTCCCTCACTTCTTCCTACTAATGTATGCACTACTTTAGCAGAAACAAGTTTTGCTTACTTTGGGTCTTCTCTTCAATACTCTGGACCTTTCAAAATAAGGACTTATCTTCTATAAGACAAATCATTACTCATGTTTTAATGTTTTGTTTTATTGTGCTCAAAAGATAATGCAAGTCTTACAAATTTAAGGTTTGTGACAAGTCTACCAGCACCATTTTTCCAACAGCATTTCCTCACTTTGTGTCTCTCTGTGTCACAGTTCAGTAATTCTCATAACTTTTTCATTATTACTATATTTATTAGGGCTTCCCTTGTGGATCAGCTGGCAAAGAATCTGCCTGCAATGCAGGAGACCTGGGTTCGATCCCTGGGTTAGGAAGATCTCCTGGAGAAGGGAAAGGTTACCCACTCCAGTGTTCTGGCCTAGAGAGTTCCATTGACTTTATAGTCTATGTGGTCACGAAGAGTCTGACATGACTGTTTGTTATGGTAATCTGTGATCAGTGATCTTTGATGTTATTGTGGTAATTGTTTGGGGCATGATGAACTGTGCTCACATGAAACAGCAAACTTAATTGATAAATGTGTGTGTTCTGACAGCTGTACCAACTGGCAGCTTCCCCCCATCTCTCACCCTCTCCTTGAACCTCCCTATGCCCTGAGACGCAACAGTACTAAAATTGAGCCGATGACTAACCCTACAATCCCCTCTAAGTGCTTAAGTGAAGAGTCACATGTCTCTCACTTTAAATCAAAAGTTAGAAATGATTAAGCTTAGTGAAGAAGGCATGTTGAAAGCTGAAAACTAGACCTCTTGCACCAATAATTAGCTAAGCTATCAGAGAAAAGGAAAAGGTCTTAAAGAAAATTAAAGGTGCTATTACAGTGAACAAATGGATGGCAGGAAATCAAAACAGTTTTATTACTGTTATGAAGAAAGTTTTACTAGTCTGATTAGAAGATCAAACCAGCCACAATAATCCCTTAAGACAATGCCTAATTCAGAGCAGGGCCCTAATTCTCTTAAATTTTGTGATGTGTGAGACAGGTGAGAAAGCTGCAGGGGGCAAATACGAAGCTAGCAGAAGTTCATGAGGTTTAAGAGAATAAGCCATCTCCATCACATAAAAGTGCAAGGTGAAGAAACACCTTGATGTACTGATGTAGACGTGGCAGCAAATTATCCAGACGCTCTAGTTAAGGTAAATAATGAGGGTGGCTACACTAAACAATGGGGCTTTCCTAGTAGCTGGTAAAGAATCTGCCTGCAATACAGGAGACCCTGGTTCAATTCCTGGGTTGGGAAGATCCCCTGAAGAAAGGTTAGGCTACCCACTCCAGTATTCTTGGGCTTCCCTGGTGGCTTAAATAAGAATCCGCCTGCAATGTGGGAGACCTGGGTTTGATCCTTGGGTGGGAAGATCTCCTGGAGGAGGGAAAGGCTACCCACTACAGTATTCTGGCCTGGAGAATTCCATGAACAGAGAAGTCTGGCAAACTACAGTCCATAGGGTCACAAAGAGTCAGACACAACTAAGCGACTAAGCGCATGGACACACACACACACACACACACACACACACTCACACACACACTAAACAACAGATTTTCAATGTAGAGAAGAGAGTCTTAAACTGGAAGAGGATGCCATCTAAGGCTTTCTTAGCTAGAGAAAAGTCGGTGCTTGGCTTCAAAGCTTCAAAGCATATGCTAGCTATGTTGGTAGGCGGTAATCAGCCAGTGACCTCTAAGTTGCTCATTTACCATTATGAAAATCCTAGCCCTTTAAGAATTCATTTAAGAATTCATTTAAGAATGCTAAATCTACGTTGCCCATGATTTAGAAATGAAACAACAAAGCCTGGATGATAACACATCTGCTTATGACATGGTTTATTGAATATTTTAAACCCACTGTTGAGACCTACTGCTCAGAAAAAAAGGTTCTTTTTATAACATTACTGAACTCTGATGGAGATATGCAATGAGATTAATGATGTTTTCATGCCTCCTAACTCAACATCTATTCTGCAGCCAATAGATCAAGGAATAGTTTCAATTTTCTGGTCTTATTATTTAAGAAATACAATTTGTAAGGCTATATACAGCTGCCATAGATAGTGATTCCTTTGATGGGTCTCGGTAAAGTCAATTGAAAACCTTCTGGAAAGGCTTTACTATTCTAGATGCCACAAACTTTCATGATTCACAGGAAGAGGTCATTATTGGAGTTCAATTTATTAAAAGGAGTTTGGAAGAAATTGATTCCAACCCTCATGGATGACTTGGAGGGGTTCAAGATTTCAGTGAAGTAATTAACTGCAGATGTGCAGAGCTAGCATGAGAACTAGATTTAGAAGTGCAGCCTGAACATGTCACTGCATTGCTCCAATTTCATTATCAAATTTTAAGGGATGAGGAGCATAAGGATGCTTCTTATGGATGATCAAAGAAAATGATTTCTTGAGATGGAATCTACTCCTGATGAAGATATTGTGATGACTATTGAAATGAGAACAAAGGATTTAGACTATCACATAAACTTAGTTGGTAAGGAAGCAGCAGGGTTTAAGAGGATGAACTCCAATTTTGAAAGAAGTTCTACTGGGGGTAAAATAATTTCCAACAGCTTTGCATGCTACAGAGAAATTTTTCATGTAAAGAAGAGCCAGTTAATATGGCAGGCTTCATTGTTGTCTTATTTTAAGAAATTGCCAGCACCATTCCAACCTTCAGCAGCCACCACTGGGATCATTCAGTGGCCATCAGTATTAAGACAAGATCCTCAACCAGTAAAATGATTATGACTCGTTGAGGCTTGGATGATGGTTAGCGTTCTTTTTTAGCAATAAAGTGTTTTAAAATTAAGTTATATGTACTGTTTTGTCAGACGCAATGCTATTGCACACTCCATAGACTACAGTGTAGTATAACATAACTTTTATATACACTGGGAAAACAGGAATTTGTGTGACTCACTATACTGTGATTTTTGCTTTATTTCGGTGGTCTGGAACCAAACCCGCAATATCTCTGAGGTATGCTTGTATAAATAGTCTATTTGTAGACAGGCTAATTATATCAGTCCAAAATAAAGAGAAAATTCCTTCATATTTGGATTTGTCCACTGGCAAATAAATGTAAGAAGCTGGCCAAAATATAATTTAATTCCTTTGGGATTGCTATTTAAGGAAAAAAAAAAAACAAAAATGATCAGTTTTAACAAATTCTCTTATGTACTCCTCCCTAGGCATGTAAATAATAAAAACAATTTATCCTCTGTGGATAAATTCATGTCCTCCTCCCCAACTTCTTCATTTCTTGATTAGAGATAAAGCAACTAAGTCAACATTTTTCATATAAAATTTCCAAGATTTCTAAAATGTTATATAAGAAAATGTTACTTAGTACATTAAAATGTTACTTCGTACATTAAGATGTTACTTAGTACATTAAGAAAAACCTTCAAATTGGCACCACATTATCCACATAACAAAAAGTCAGGACTAGAGGGAAACCCAAAGGTCAAACATTGGTTCCAAATATCTTCCAACTCTTGTATTACACAAATCCTCAATTTAAAGCTAGTCAGTTAAAATGTTTTTAGCTTATTTAGGCATTAGACATCAATTAAGGCAGCAAGGACTGTGGATCCAAAAGACAAGGAAAATACACTCAAAGAAGCTATAGTTGCTTAGCAATTTTTTTTCTATTGAGGAATTTGATATTATTTTCCACTTTGTACTGTTGGGCACAGAGTTAAAGTAGAAAGTGTCTGCTCAGAATTTTTGTCAAGCTCTTGGAATGAGGAGATAAAAATGTAGTGATATATAAAGCAGGCTAAACCCAAAGGACAAAGATCTCAAGAAAATGGGCTTGTAGCGATGCAAGGACAACATTCTTATCCTTGAGGCATTTGTTAACATTACACTTCCAGAGTGCAAGAGATTGAGAAACTAGGAGGGGAGCAGGTAACGAGGCTAAGGAAAACTTTTAACAGTCTCTTAACATTGGAGGAACACAAATTGGAAATTAGAGTCTGCTGAGGAGTAGATGCAATGATAATACTACATATTTCCAAGAATACAGGCAAGTTGAAAATGTTTTACCTCTCACAGAGTTTGAAACCTATTCTCAAATTGTATCTATCCCTAATTAGACCAGAGAACCTGCCCCTACCCTAGCTACTGGCTAGAATAATTACATCTTTGAGGAAGATAATATCATCCAGAGCTTCTTGACAGTATAGCATTGTGTCTCAGATGGTAAAGCGTCTGCCTGCAATGCAGGAGACCTGGGTTAGATCCCTGGGTTGGTAAGATACCCTGGAGGAGAGCATGGCAATTCTTGCCCGGAGAATCCCATGGACAGAGAAGCCTGGTGGGCTACAGTCCATGGGGTTGCCTAGAGTCAGACATGACTGAGCGACTAACACACACACAGAACTTCTTACCTGGGCAGCTCAACATTCAATTAAACCAACAACAACAATAACAATAGCAACAACAGAAATAAGCCTGAAAGAGAAGAGTACCAAATAATCAAAAACACAAGAGAAAGACTAGGTGCCAGAAACAGACCCAGAGATGATCTAGTTATTGACATAACAAAACATAGACTTTAACTGTTCAGTTCAGTTCAGTTCAGTCGCTCAGTCGTGTCCTACTCTTTGCCACGTCAGGCCTCCCTGTCCATCACCAACTCCCGGAGTTCATTCAGACTCATGTCCATCGAGGCAGTGATGCCATCCAGCCATCTCATCCTCTGTCGTCCCCTTCTCCTGCTCCCAATCCCTCCCAGCATCAGAGTCTTTTCCAATGAGTCAACTCTTCGCAAGAGGTGGCCAAAGTACTGGAGTTTCAGCTTTAGCATTAGTCCTTCCAAAGAACACCCAGGACTGATCTCCTTTAGGATGGACTTGTTGGATCTCCTTGCAGTCCAAGGGACTCTCAAGAGTCTTCTGTAACACCACAGTTCAAAAGCATCAATTCTTCGGCGCTCAGCTTTCTTTACAGTCCAACTATCACATCCATCACGACCACTCGAAAAACCATCCATAGCCTTGACTAGACTGACGTTTGTTGGCAAAGTAATGTCTCTGCTTTTCAATATGCTATCTAGGTTGGTCATAACTTTCCTTCCAAGGAGTAAGTGTCTTTTAATGTTTAGGGACTTCCCTGGTGGTCCAGAGGTTAAGAATACATACTTTCAATCAAGGGGGCATGGATTTGATCCCTGATTGGAGAACTAAGATCCCACATGCTGCATGGCATGGCCAAGAAAAAATAAGTTCAATAAAATGTCAAGATGGAGAGTTTCAGAAAGCACTGGAATGAATATATATTCATTCATATAAATATGAATATATTCAAGTATATATATATATTCAAATATTCAATATATATACATTAATATATATATATATTAATCAAAGTTCTAGAACTGAAGGATAAAATAACTGAAATTCAGCACTTGGTGATTAAATTGCCAGCAAATTAGATACAGGAAAACAGAGATGTAGGTCAGTAGAAAATAGCCAGAATAAATACAAAGAGAAAAGAAGGAAGGAAAATACAGAAACAGATTAGAAGACTGAAAGGATATTGGAAATTATGTAACATTTGTAGAAGAGAAAAAGAGGAGAGGGAGAATGGGATTGAAACAGTAGATGAATAGAAACTGGCAAAACATTTTTTAAAGCTGAAAAAAGATATCGACACAGCTTTGCAAAGCCTTACTACTTCCCAGGTGGCACAGTGGTAAAGAATCTGCCTGCTAATGCAGGAGACTCAATAGACTTAGGCTTGATCCCTGGATCAGGAAGATCCCTTGGAGTAGGAAATGGAAACCCACTCTGGTATTCTCACCTGGGAAATCCCATGGACAGAGGAGCCTGGTGAGCTACAATTCATGGGGTCAAAAAGAGTTGGACGTGACTGAACGACTGAGCGTGGACACACACACATTACTTCCTAAAATTATGAATATCAAAAATGTCACGTCTGTAAGTTTATTCTCTACATCTGTGACTCCATTTCTGCTTTACCATTAAGTTCATCTGTACCATTTTTCTAGATTCCACATACAAGCAATATTATACAATATTTGTTTCCCTCTTTCTGATTTCACTTATAGTTACCAAGGGGAGTAAGGCGGTGGGATGAATTGGGAGACTGGGATTGACATACGTACACTCATAGTAGTGATGGTTTAGTTGCTATGTTGTATTTGACTCTTGCAATCTCCTGGTCGTTAGCCCACCAAGCTCGTCTGTCCATGGGATTTTCCAGGCAAGATTTTCCAGGTAAGAATTCCAGGCAACTGGGTTCCCATTTCCTTCTCCAGGGGAATCTTCCTGACCCAGGGATTGAACTCACATCTCCTGCATTGCAGGTGGATTCTTTTACCACTGAGCCACAGGGAAGCCCACATGTACACTCCTATGTATAAGATAGATAACTAATGAAAACTTACTACATAGCACAGGGAACCCTACTCAAGTGATCTGTGGTGACCTAAATGGGAATGTTTATGTATAACTGCTTCACTTGTTACACAACAGAAAATAACACAACATTATAAAGCAACTTACTCCAATAAAAATTAATTTAAAAATTACATCTAGGTATGCTGTATTAAAACCAGTAAAAAAATTAAGAGAAAATCTTAAAAGCAGCCCAAGTAAAGAAAAAAAAAAAAAAACACATTGGGTTTTCAGACTTGAAGTAATTCTCATTTTTTTATTTTCTTACACCTTTATAGTGATGTATTTCTCTAATTTAATTCATCCTATCATCCTTTATTCTAGGAACTTGTAAAACACAAAAACAAATGCATAGGGCTGGGAAATTTGAATGACAGAAGATCATGTTTCTTTAAAAATCTGTTCAGATTACTTGTTTTATTTCCCTTTTGTAGCATGAATTATTTTCCCATTTATAATTTTACTTGGAAATTAGGAGGTGACTCTTTGTTGCTTGATTTACTGGGAATTTTAATATTTGAGACTAATTTTCTAACTTGATTTGTCATTTTTCCATGAGCTATTCAGACTTTCTTGCACGTATGTCCCCCACTGATCCATTCAATATACAAACTTTGATGTTTTCAAATTCAATTCATAGTGACTATGAAACTTGAATCTTTGTTTTCAGGTCACAGTTCCATTATAAAATATTTACAAGAGTTAGAGAATAATTATTTTACTCTGGGAAGATAGAGCTATAATGTTTTTGAGTGAGAACATTCTTAAAAATGATATAGGGACTCATCCTCCTGATCTCTATTTAAACCAATTTGAAAGAAAATAACCAAGAAGAATTGCCATGTCCTTTGGATTTATATTTTGCTCATTTCTTATTGGACAAATCATTACCTAAATAAGAAGGGACAAGATAACTACAGTGGTCAATTTTAGGAACAAAGATTTGTGCAAGAGTAAATAAAAAGACAATAGAGGAAGTGATTTGGAAAATTATGTAGGAAAAGCAGAAAAGAGAAGAAGAGGTAGAGAGGAGAGTTGTTTAAATAGTTTACAAAGAAAAGAGTTAGATTTAGGTGTTCAGACTTAACAAATATCGTCAGCCTCTATTATGGGCCTGCCTATATCTTAGACTCTAAACAAAATGGAGAAAATTTCTGCTTTCAAGGAACTTATATTCTAGTAGTTATATATCAATTAAGATTAGGTTGTCTGCATTAAAAAAATGTTTAAAAAGATGAGAAAAATCAGTTTCCTCTCTAACATAAAACATAAAACAAAACAGAATATAACTTAGTCTTGATACGGTGATTTCAGAATCACCGTGTTCATTCTCCATCTATATTTTTTCTCCACAATCACTTGTTAGCAGTAATTGCTTAGTTGTGTCCAACTCTTTGCAACCGCATAGACTCTAGCCTGGCAGGCTCCACTGTCCATGGAATTCTCACATAGTAAATAGCTTCAAAGAGGATGAGATGGTTAGATAGCATCACTGACTCAGTGGACATGAATTTGAGCAAACTTTGAGAGATAATGGACAGAGGAACTTGGCATGATGCAGTCAATGTCGTAAAGAGTTAGACACCAATTAGCAAATGAACAACAACAAAATCCTCAAAGCAAAGCGCTGTTCAAAACATCTACTGGGGCACCAGCCTTCACATCCATTACCAGAGAGCAAGAAAAGGGAGGGGTAAAAAAATAAAAGGGAACTATTAACCCTTAAATCTCTCTAGGAGTCTTTTTCCAAAACTTCCACTCATAACTCATAGGTCAGGACTTAGTCATATGAAACCTGCCGCTAAAAGGAAGATTGGGGAATAAGAAATTTTTATCAGGCATATCGCTGCTCCAAATAACATTGCTTTGGTTGTTCCTAAAGCAGAAGGGGAAGATGGAGAGTACTTAGAGATCCAATTGGCTTTGCCATGTATATAAGATATGATTATGGTTATTTTAATAAAATGTTACTCAGCATGTCAGTGGAATTGTAATTAACCCAGTGTTGTCTTGTTATTTTATAATTATTTGCTTCTTATGGTCTTCAAACCATGGCTCTATATATAATGTTGTGAAAAATAAACAGATCCAGGTTGGCTGAGAAAATCTATTTTCTCCTAGCTGGTCTTATCTGTTATTGTTCATTTAAAGCCACATTTTGGAAAAGGCAATGGCAACCCACTCCAGTATTCTTGCCTGGAAAATCCCATGGACGGAGGAGCCTGGTAGGCTGCAGTCCATGGGGTCGCAAAGAGTCAGGTACGACTGAGCAACTTCACTTTCACTTTTCACTTTCATGCATTGGAGAAGGAAATGGCAACCCACTCCAGTGTTCTTGCCTGGAGAATCCCAGGGATGTGGGAGCCTGGTGGGCTGCCGTCTATGGGGTCGCACAGAGTCGGACATGACTGAAGCGACTTAGCAGCAGCAGCAGCAGAGCCACATTTATTTTGCTCCATTCTGTAAAAGCCTACTTTTTAATATGGGACTGGGAAAATTATTTAAACTCTTAATTTCATTTGTAGAACTACTTACAGATATTGCGTTTGGACATTTAAGAGACTAATAAGAGCTGGACAATTATCTCATAGGATTATTCAAAAATAAAAGTAACACATTTATGTTCTCAATAGTCTAAGAGCCAGAGAGTTGGCATGAGACCCTACCCACTCAATCCTGTCAGTTATTCATATTCCTATTTCAGTTATTCATACTAAGGTTATATGTAAATAAACTCCAAAAGCACCTGAAAGTTTCATTTCCATTATAATTCTTTCCTGTGGCTGATTACTGGTAGTAAAAGTATGAGTTTCTCTTACAAACTACTTTTTTAAAGTTAAACTCTGTTAGAGTATTAATAAGGAATATATCGATTGCTTTCCAGCTCTTATTTTCTCTGTCTTACACTATGAGGAAATAAATTGTTAACTCATTTTCTGAATTAATTATTCAATTTCCTGGGAACAGGAGCTTTACGATTTACAAGACACTTTCCCATGTAATAACTCACTTTATTCTCACAATTGTCCTATAAAATAAACAATTTGCAGTTATTATTCCTGTTTTATAGCTACTTGAGGCTCTTAGGTATACAGTGAATTGTTGAAGTCACTTGGCCTGTAAATAATGAAATATGGATTATAATTAATTTTAAAAATATTTTTCTCACTATAATTATTGCCCCTCTTATCTACCCATAAAGGATAAATGCTTTTTTAGTAAAATTATTTTCCTACGTTGCTGTTACCAATACCATGGAAAAAGAAAATTGCTCTATGTGCTTCTGATCTCTTCCCTTTTAATTACATTCATACACTCTCACACCGTCTCCTCCAGGGCAATTTGTTTGGTTGCTATTGCTTAATTAATGCTCATTCTTCACCAACATTGCTGTAAAGGGCAGGAGTGAAATATCAAAACTTGCTTTATGATTGTAGATTCACTCCTGCTGTGAGGTTCAATGAAAGGAATAAAATTTCAATTAAGCAATTACCTAAGAGTGCCACCGGAAGCCTCAGGAGTGCAGCGGTTCCTATCCATGGCTTTTGCAGCCCTTATTGACCATATGTAGAATTTTCATTTTTCATGATTTCCTCTTAGGCAGAAATTTCTACATACTGACACGAGTATAGTGGAGGAGCACCACATGAGGCCCAGTTTTGTATTTACCCAAATCCACTGGTGTCAAGGTCTGTGACATGATTAGAATAGGTACCAGGAAGACACCCTACATTTTCCATGCCCTGTCAAAGGCTGGCTGTTCCTGGTCCTGTGATGATATGGAAATGGCTCCTTCTTTACTGTGCAAGCCAAGCTCACATGCGGATTAGCCTTTTGAACACCAAGTCCATTTCTTTGCTTTTATTGTTAGTATTTGTAAAGCAGACCCTGCCTAGACATCAGATACTCCTCTTTCCAACTGAGCTGACTGACTTAGGAGAGCCTAAGAGAGGAGAGACATCAAAGCTCAGGAGAGTTGGGTCCTCTCCAAGATACCAATTAACCCAAGTTTGATCGTATTTTCCTGTCTTTTAAGTCACAGACCAGTTTCCAGGAAGTTGTGAGCACAAACTGTCACTCTTCGGATACTCAAGGTACTTGGAATCAATCACCACATGTCTACCCACTGAAATTAATTTGGAGTAGGAACATGTTCTATGGATATTTCTTAGGTTATTTTTTTAGTTTTCATGCTTTTGTTCCAAGATTATAAAGTTTACATTTTAAAAACTTTTATAGCTTTAAAGGTAAAAAAATGCTATAATACAATGTAAAATAGCACTATTAATAATATATGACATTTGCATTATGACTTAAATTTGTTTACATACTGTATATATGATTTTAAGTAATCAGTATATTGATTTTCTATGTATTCAAAACAGTCGAGTAAAGATACAGAAATTTCAACAAGAAGCTATAGTACTTTCGTATCATTTTTCTTTCTTTGCGTTGCTGAACTTGATGTATAAAAACAGAAACATGGAAGCAGCACTGACATTTTTCATTATTTTTATATAAAAAGAAATCTAGGACTCTAAAACAGGAGTACAAAAAATATGTATGTTTAAACATTCAATTCAGTTCAGTTCAGTTGCTCAGTCATGTCCGATCCTTTGCGACCCCATGAATCACAGCACGCCAGGCGTCCCTGTCCAACACCAACTCCCAGAGTCCATCCAAACCCATGTCTATCGAGTCGATGATGCCATCCAACCATCTCATCCTCCGTCATCCCCTTCTCCTCCTGCCCTCAGTCTTTCCCAGCATCAAGCTCTTTCCCAGTAAGTCAGCTCTTTGCACCAGGTGGCCAAAATATTGGTGTTTCAGCTTCAACATCAGTCCTTCCAATGAACACCCGGGACTGATCTTCTTCAAAATGGACTGATTGGATCTCCTTGCAGTTCAAGGGATGCTCAAGAGTCTTCTCCAACACCACAGTTCAAAAGCATCAATTCTTCAGCGCTCAGCTTTCTTTATAGTCCAACTCTAACATCCATATATGACCACTGGAAAAACCATAGCCTTGACTAGATGAACCTTTGTTGGCAAAGTAACGTCTCTGCTTTTGAATATGCTATCTAGGTTGGTCATAACTTTCCTTCCAAGGAGGAAGCATCTTTTAATTTCATGGCTGCAGTCACCTTCTGCCTTGATTTTGGAGCCCAGAAAAATAAAGTCTGACACCGTTTCCACTGTTTGCCCATCTATTTGCCATGAAATGATGGGACCAGATGCCATGATCTTCGTTTTCTGAATGTTGAGCTTTAAGCCAACTTTTTCACTCTCCTCTTTCACTTTCTTCAAGAGGCCCTTTAGTTCTTCTTCACTTTCTGCCACAAGGGTGGTGTCATCTGCATATCTGAGGTTATTGATATTTTTCCCGGCAATCTTGATTCCAGCTTGTTCTTCCTCCAGCCTACTTTTTCTCATGATGTACTCTGCATAGAAGTTAAATAAGCAGGGTGATAATGTACAGCCTAGACGTACTCCTTTTCCTATTTGCAACCAGTCTGTTGTTCCATGTCCAGTTCTAACTGTTGCTTCCTGACTGCATATAGGTTTCTCAAGAGGCAGGTCAGGTGGTCTGGTATTCCCATCTCTTTCAGAATTTTCCACAGTTTATTGTGATCCATACAGTCAAAGGCTTTGGCATAGACAATAAAGCAGAAATAGATGTTTTTTGGAACTCTCTTGCTTTTTCGATGATCCAGCGGATGTTGACACTTTGATCTCTGGTTCCTCTGCCTTTTCTAAAACCAGCTTAAACATCTGGAAGTTCACAGTTCATGTACTATTGAAGCCTGGCTTGGAGAATTTTGAGCATTACTTTAATAGCGTGTGAGATGAGTACAATTGTGTGGTAGTTTGAGCATTCTTTGGTGTTGCCTTTCTTTATGATTGGAATGAAAACTGACCTTTTCCAGTCCTGTGGCCACTGCTGAGTTTTCCAAATTTGCTGGCATATTGAGTGAAGCACTTTCACAGCATCATCTTTCAGGATTTGAAATAGCTCAACTGGAATTCCATCACCTCCACTAGCTTTGTTTGTAGTGATGCTTCCTAAGGCCCACTTGTCTTCACATTCCAGGATGTCTGGCTGTAGGTGAGTGATCACACTATCGTGATTATCTTGGTCGTGAAGATCTTTTTTGTACAGTTCTTCTGTGTGTTCTTGCTACCTCTTCTTAATATCTTCTGCTTCTGTTAGGTCCTTACCATTTCTGTCCTTTATTGAGCCCATCTTTGCATGAAATGTTCCCTTAATATCTCCAATTTTCTTGAAGAGATCTCTAGTCTTTCCCATTCTGTTGTTTTCCTCTATTTCTTTGCATTGATCTCTGAGGAAGGCTTAATATTATTGAAAATATAGAACTTAAAAAAAAGTTAAAAAGAGGCTTGTAGAAAGGCCTTGACTTTAAAGAAACTTAAAAATAAAAATAAATAGAATCTTCTCTGATCTCTTTCCCCAAGACCATGTCTGCAGAAGTGAACACAGACTACAAAGAACCTGCTTGATTTTTAACAAGCAGAATTTTGATGACTCCCTGTCATCAAGCCCATCAAGCTCATGACCATCATTGTTGTATCCCAAACCCTAATGGTCTGACCCATGCCTTGCTTAACTTGTTCATTTCTGGTCTCTCACCTGAAATTCCAATCACAACATTTTACTGAAATGTCTTGAATGGATTTAAGCGTATGCACCATTTTATGTTGAACTGTTATAGGTTGAACTGTGTTGCTCAAAAAACATACTTTGAAGTTGTAACCCCCAGTACCTCAGAATGTGACCTTATTCTAAAATAAGGTCAATGCAGGTATAAATAGTGAATTAAAATGAGGTCATACGGGAGCAGGGTGAACCACTAATCCAATATGATTCATGTGCTTAGTTATAAGAAGACTGCTCAATGGAGATACAAACACAGGGAGAAAGACATGTGGGGATTGAGGTGATGTATCTGAAAGGATTGTTGGCCATTATCAGAAACCAGGGAAGAGGCGTGGAAAAGATTTTCCCTTATAGGCCCCAGAAGAAACCAACCCTGTAGACATCTTGATTTTGGACTTCCAACCTGCAGAAATTTGAAAGAATAAGTTATTGTTTTAAACTATCCAATTTATGGTAGTTTGTTACAGCTGCCCTAGAAAATTAATACATACTCTTATCTCCAACTGTTCAGTTCAGTTCAGTTCAGTCACTCAGTCTTGTCCAACTCTTTGCAACCCTGCGGACTGCAGCACACCAGGCCTCCCTGTCCATCACCAACTCCTAGAGTTTACTCAATGGGCATTTACTCATGCCCATTGAGTCAGTGATGCCATCCAACCATCTCATCCTCTATTGTCCCCTTCTCCTCCTGCCCTCAATCATTCCCAGCATCAGGGTCTTTTCAAATGAGTCAGCTCTTCGCATCAGGTGGCCAAAGTATTGGTGTTTCAGCTTCAACATCAGTCCTTCCAATGAATATTCAGGACTGATTTCCTTTATGATTGACTGGTTTGATCTCCTTGCAGTCCAAGGGACGCTCAAGAGTCCTCTCCAACACCACAGTTTAAAAGCATCAATTCTTCAGCACTCAGCTTTCTTTACAGTCCAACTCTCACATCCATACAGCACTACTGGAAAAACCACAGCTTTGACTAGATGGACCCACCTATTCTCTAGGGGGAGCAGTGTTTAAATGTAATCACTGCTTTATCTGACTCCTTCCTGAAAGAAACTAATTATCAACATGTTATTTTGCTACTGTTTTCCTAAAAACAATTATAATAATAGCTCAACCCATAAGGGAAAATATTTAATATTAAGAGCCTTATGACCAGAAAATGAAAATATAAATTTATAATTTTATTTTTACCTTACAGAAATACAAGTTAATCATTTAAAAACAGAATGTTGTGTCCAATCCATTCTGAACTTCTTTCTCTTCATTCTAAATCTTTGTACATACTATATCCCCTTCTATCTTTCTTTTTTATCCTTCTTTTGCCTGCTGCTGCTGCTGCTGCTGCTGCGTCGCTTCAGTCGTGTCCAACTCTGTGCAACCCCATAGACGGCAGCCCACCAGGCTCCCCCGTCCCTGGGATTCTCCAGGCAAGAACACTGGAGTGGGTTGCCATTTCCTTCTCCAATGCATGAAAGTGAAAAGTGAAAGTGAAGTCGCTCAGTCATGTCTGACTCTTCGCGACCCCATGGACTGCAGCCCACCAGGCCCTTCCGTCCATGGGATTTTCCAGGCAAGAGTACTGGAGTGAGATGCCACGATGACATCTACTCTGAAAAACCATCTTTAAACTCCAATTATAGGCTTGCAATATGTTCTCTATGGTCAAATAACAGGCTTATAAAGCTAAGTTTATGCTACCAATAAATTTCAATAAGAAACTTGGTTTATCATAGGGATGTGTGAACTAAGAAATGGCCATTGAATAGGTAAGGTATCTAAGAATAATGCATTTAAATTTTTAAGTGTGGTTGCTTTAGCCAAAAGGGCTTCCCCAGTGGCTCAGCAGTAAAGAATCTGCCTGCAATGCAGGAGTCACGGGAGATTGGGTTTGATCCCTGGGTCTGGAAGATCCCTTGGAGGAGGGCATGACAACCCACTCCAGTATTCTCGCCTAGAGAATCCTTCGGACAGAGGACCCTGGTAGGCTACACTCCATAGGATCTCAAAGAGTCGAACATGCCTGAAGCGACAGCACCCATGCATGCTTTAGCCGAGGAGTAGAATTTTACTAAAATTCAACTTTGCCTTTATTTTATTTACAAATATAGTGACAGACATAATGACATTGGTGCATAAATTTGAATTTTGATTTGGACCTGGCCACCATGAGGGTAAAATTGGTGATGCTCCTTATAAATGCATAACTATTTTATTCCAATGACTAATTGCCTATATGACATTTTATTGTTTATCTTGTAATATTTAAGTTTCTCCTAAATACTTAACTGACTAAAGGATGGAGTTTACATTAATGGTGCTAAAGACAATAATGGCATGAGCTTGTAAAGAGCATCACAAAGCACTGCTGAGCTTGCTCAATTAAGCCTGCATAATTCAGATTTACTCTGTCGATTCGAAACGTGACTTTCATGTGCTTTTTTCCTCAGCATATCATTATACTAGAGCTTAATGCACCAAAATTACTATATTCATAGGAAACCCTACATGTGACTTTCTATAGTGAAACTTAGTAGTCTTAGATTTTAACTTATTAGTCTTAGATTTTAACAAGTTTCCTGAAGTCTGTGTCCCATGTTAACATGAAATAAACAAAGCACTTGCAATAAAGGGTAAAGAAATGTTGATGTTACCATGTATTCTATCTGGAAATACACCTTGGCTGACATTTTGGAGATGTATCGGGTCAGTTCAGTTTAGTCACTTAGCTGTGTCCGACTCTCTGAGACCCCATGAACTGCAGCGCGCCAGGCCTCCCTGTCCACCACCAACTCCCGGAGTTCACCCAAACCCATGTCCATTGAGTCGGTGATGCCATCCAACCATCTCATCCTCTGTTGTCCCCTTCTCTTCCTGCTCTCAATCTTTCCCAGCATCAGGGTCTTTTCCAATGAATCAGCTCCTTGCATGAGGTGGCCAAAGTATTGGAGTTTCAGCTTCAACATCAATCTTTCCAATGAACACCCAGGACTGATCTCCTTTAGGATGGACTGGTTGGATCTCCTTGCAGTCCAAGGGACTCTCAAGAGTCTTCTCCAACACCACAGTTCAAAAGCATCAATTCTTCAGAGCTCAGCTTTCTTTATAGTCCAACTCCACATCCATACATGACCACTGGAAAAACCATAGCCTTGACTAGACGGACCTTTGTTGGTAAAATAATGTCTCTGCTTTTTAATATGTTATCTAGGTTTGTCATAACTTTCCTTCCAAGGAGGAAGCATCTTTTAATTTCATGGCTGCAGTCACTATCTGCAGTGATTTTGGAGCCCCCCCAAATAAAGTCAGCTATTGTTTCCACTGTTTCCCCATCTATTTGCCATGAAGTGATGGGACCGGATGCCATGATCTTCGTTTTCTGAATGTTGAGCTTTAAGCCAAGTTTTTCACTCTCGTCTTTCACTTTCATCAAGAGGCTCTTTAGTTCTTCTTCACTTTCTGCCATAAAGGTAGTATCATCTGTATATCTGATGTTACTGCTATTTCTCCTGGCAATCTTGATTCCAGCTTGTGCTTCCTCCAGCCCACTTTTTCTCATGATGTACTCTGCATAGAAGTTAAATAAGCAGGGTGACAATAATGTATAAACATTTCTAAAATATTTCTGAACCAGTTGCTTTGGCTGATTATAGGAATGTCTCATTTTTAGCACTTTCTGAGGTGAAGTGAAAGGCACTCAGTTATGTCTGACTCTTTGCGACCCTATGGACTATACAGCCCATGAATTTTTCCAGGCCAGAATACTGGAGTGGGTAGCCTTTCCTCTTCTCCAGGGAGTCTTCCCAACACAGGGATCGAACCCAGGTCTCCCGCATTGCGAGCAGATTCTTTACCAGCTGAGCCACAGGGGAAGCCCAAGAATACTGAAGTGGGTAGCCTATCCCTTCTCCAGGTGATCTTTCTGACCTAGGAATTGAACCAGGGTCTCTTGCATTGCAGATGATTCTTTACCAACTGAGCTATCAGGGGAGCCCTGATACTCTCTGAGGTGAAGTTCTTACAATTCACATTTTTCATTCTGTAATTGGTAGAGCAACTACCTCAATAGATTAGGATTTCGTGGGTTCTTTCCCCAACCTATTGAATCCAAAGAGATCCAATTTCAGCGGAAAAATAAATACAGAAGAAGCTGAGGAAATTTTTTCAGCAGTTCATCAGAGTCATTTATAATGCAATTATACATAAATACAGTCATTAAAAAAATGAAACTGAAAAATGTTAATTCCTGGTAAATTTGCAGAGAAAGATGTCAAATACTCCTTGAATGAAAGCTTTATGATGCAAGTTCTTAAATCACTTTTTTAAAGACAAATTCTCTGTGTAGCAGCTCATGTTTTCTCCAAGGAAAGACTAATTAAAAAGTATTTAAGGAATGACTTGGGATAGCAATGCTTAGCAGTGTTAATGCTACTCGGTTTAGAAGTTTTAAGTGATATAAACACTAAGCAAAGTTGATCCATAATTTTTCTAATGCCAAAGATAATGACAATGTTATTAACATACATTTTCATATTGTCTTAATTTTTTCTAATTATAAAAGTAAGAATAAATTAAAATCCAAATATTAAGGAAATGAATAAAGCAAATAAAAATTCTCTGTAGTGCCATAGCTTTAGTTGCTGGCTACATAGTCCTTCTGCTTTTTTTCTTTTTTCTGTACATTTGCTAATACCGTTATTGTCCTATTTTTATAGAAAAATGTCACATGATACATACTGATCTGAAATTTAACTTTTTTCATTTAGCAATGTATTTCAAACCTTTTTTCATAATGCTAAATTTAGCTGCATCTAACTTTTAATAGCTTCATGCTACTCCATGAAATGGGTCTATTATGATTTTTCCCCATCAATGGATACTTGAGTTCTTAACTATCAAAGCAAAGCAGAGTGAATATTCTTATACACACAGATTATTATACCTTGGTACTTATTTCTCAAAGATAAATACCCAGAAGTGAAAAATACTGTTAAGAATATGATCAGTTTAGATTTAATAAAAATTTCTAAAATATGCTTGAATTAGTATTGCCCTGAATACAGCCAAAACATTAGAAACCTCTCATCAATTCCTTAGGTATTTTTATTTACTTCAGTTGTGTAAATTGATGTGGGGCTATATAATATTAAGCCTTTCTGTGGAAGGAGATGATATTTCTCATCGTTTATTCAGGTTATCTTTTATGTTCTTTTGGCAAGTTTTATGTGTAGGAATAGGGCACATAAATTTGCATGATCCTATACAATTTATATTCACAGAATGTCATCATTAATTGCTAAACTCTCATGTTTTGATTTATATTCTGTGTTCCAAGTTTTATTTGCATAATATTTTGCTTATCAAATGAATTCTTTCTAAAAATTAGCATATTAATATTAATGTAGACAACCTAGAAGTCTTTCACATTTACTTTGTATTCTAAGCACAAAATATAATGTTTGCCACATTTTAGGAATTTAATAAATTTTTATTGTATAGAAATGAAAATTACTTACCTTTATGAATAGAGCAAACAAGGGGACACTAAATATCTTAAGGGGGTGAAGCCAAGTTTATCACAGTTACTCTTCTTCCTATCACATCACACTAATTTATGTGAAAAATATCTCAGAGAAATTACACTATAGATTTTAGTGTTAGTGGTGGACAGAGAGACATCTAGTCCATTGAAGGCTTATGTGTTTGGTTGCTACCTATTTCTATTCTAATTCCCCTCTCTCTCCAAATGTACACAAGTACTACTTAAGAAGCTGAAAATGTGAAGTCGTGCAAAGATTTGTTTAAAAAGCTAAACATTTCATGAGCCACCAATCAAGATCTGATAATATTATTCATGCAGCAATTTGAAGGCGAAACAGGAGGAAAATCAGACTCACTCTGCAGCAGTAAAAATCACCCCCATGGGAGTGAGGGAAATGCTCAGAGAATGAAAAAAATGGGAAATTCGTGACTCTTCCCAACAGTTCAGCCTAGAGTGAAACACCAGTCATGATTTTCCAAAAACACCTCCTCACGAAACTAAGATAAATTTCTATTCAAAAATAATGCTTTTATGGTACTCAGAGTGGTTTGTTTTGTATAAGACACGGCTTATTAGACTGATGAAACTTGTCACTGAAAATAGCATTTTATGCAGATTGCACTTGGTTAGTAGGATCTTGCAATTGGAAACTGACAAGAAACTATAATGTAGAACTCATAACTGATTCTAAGGGGAAGAAGGACTGAGATAACAACTGCTGCAAGCATGCAAACTGGGAAGCCTTAATGTTTTGCTACCAAGGTGGTTTCAACCGGAAGTGGTCCTTCCCCCAGCCACTCTCCACCTCAATATGTCTGGTAATCTCTTCAGAAACCTTTGACTGTCACAACTGGTGTGTGTGTGTGTCACAGGGGAGTCAGTTGCCATAGACATCTACTGGGTTGCTAAACATCCTAAAACACACAGGGCAGCCCTCTACAACATACAATTACCCAACCCCAAATGTCAGCATTACTATTATTATGAAATCCTGTGACGGATGAATGGACAAATTATCAGGTATATCTTTGTAATATGACTTATGATTTAGGGTGAGATAATTAAGAAGAAAAACATGACTTGAGGCAAATATTAAATTGTTCTTAAAATTATACCTCTAAATTGCTTTAAATGATACTAGTAATGAATGGTAAGTTCATGTTGATTCGTGTTGCTTGGATAAATAGCTATGTTTTTATGGGCTGTGTGCTTAGTTGTGTCCGAGTGTTTGAAACCTCATGGACTGTAGCCCACCAGGCCCCTCTGTCCATGGGGATTCTCCAGGCAAGAATACTGGAGTGGGTTGCCATGCCCTCCTTCAGGGGATATTCCCAACCCAGGGAATCAAACCCAGGTCTCCTGCATTGCAGGTGGATTCCTTACCATCTGAGCCATCAGGGAAGCCTGTTTTTTAAAGGTAGGATAATTCAGCATTATTAATTTGCCGAGTTTTGAGTAGAATTTAGCGTCTGGGTCTCACATAAATTATGTTTCTCTTCATTCAGTCTTTGTGGACAATGTCTTACTGTACACCTCAAGGCAAATTTCCAGAATGGCATATTTGCAATCCAGAATAGATACATAAATTCTTTTGAAAACTTGTATACTTAACAGATTGGGTTCTGAAACCTCAGTTTCCCTGAAACTTTCTTTAGAAAATGGTGCCAAATGACCCTTCATTAATTGTTGTGGCTCCAGCTTCGACCCTATAGGTGAACTCCCCTGACCACAGCCACTTGGATCAGAAATAGGGACATGTACCATAGGCACAGTATGACCAAAATGTCAAAGGTGATAGTTTATGTGATATACTCAGTGGTGGTAGCTTTCTGTTTTCATCTTAATACAAAAGTTTGTGATTTTTATTCATTTCTTTCCAGAAACACTGAATTGTGATTTATATTTCATAATTTAATCAGCTGATTTCATTATGCGTTTGAGGAACTATTTTTTTCTCTTAATTCTATTTTTTCATTTTCAGCAGTTTGTTCTCAATAAATGCCCTTCATGGAAGCAACGGAGGCAACTGACAATTAAATTCTTTTTGTAAGAAGGATAAAGTTTCAGTCAAAGAAAAATTTTATTTAGGCCTAGCGTATTGTCTTTGGCTGTGATAAACTATTTCTAAAGTCATTTAAGACACCCAGGAATCTGAAGTCAATCAGACAAATCAAAAGCCACCTTAGGTTTCTGTGTGTTCTTTCAATGAGGCATAAACTTTAAGCGTATACAGCTCCATCTTGTAACTCTGAAAGTTCCCCTTTCCTTTTATGACTCAAATCTATGGGACTGGATTTGAGCACTAGAACCAACATAAGTAAGTCCTTTCCTTCATTAAACAACACTGGGACAAAACTTATTTTTCTGTACCCAACTTAAAAATGTCTGTGATTGAGCACACTTGCCTAGTCATACTTAAACAATACTAAGAAGAACCATGGAGAAGGCAATGGCACCCCACTCCAGTACTCTTGCCTGGAAAATCCCATGGATGGAGGAGCCTGGTGGGCTGCAGTCCATGGGGTCACTGGGAGTCAGACACAACTGAGTGACTTCACTTTCGCTTTTCACTTTCATGCATTGGAGAAGGAAATGGCAACCCACTCCAGTATTCTTGCCTGGAGAATTCCAGGGATGGGGGAACCTGGTGGGCTACCGTCTATGGGGTCCCACAGAGTCAGACATGACTGAAGCGACTTAGCAGCAGCAGCAGCAGCAGCAAGAAGAACCATTTGAGTGCAGAGTTCCAAACAATAGCAAGGAGGGATAAGAAAGCCTTCCTCAGTGATTAATGCAAAGAAATAGAGGAAAATAATAGAATTGGAAAGACTAGAGATCTCTTCAAGGAAATTATAGATACCAAGGGAACATTTCATGTAAAGATGGGCTCAATAAAGGACAGAAATGGTATGGACCTAACAGAAGCAGAAGATATTAAGAAGAGGTGGCAAGAATACACAGAAGAATTCTGTGTACAAAAAAGATCTTCATGACCCAGATAATCACGATGATGTGATCACTCACCTAGAGCCAGACATCCTGGAATGTGAAGTCAAGTGGGCCTTAGGAAACATCACTATGAACAAAGCTAGTGGAGGTGATGGAATTCCAGTTGAGCTATTTCAAATCCTGAAAGATGATGCTGTGAAAGTGCTGCGCTCAATATGCCAGCAAATTTGGAAAACTCAGCAGTGGCCACAGGACTGGAAAAGGTCAGTTTTCATTCCAATCCCAAAGAAAGGCAATGCCAAGGAATGCTCAAACTACTGCACAATTGCACTCATCCCACATACTAGTAAAATAATGCTCAAAATTCCCCAAGCCAGGCTTTGGCAGTATGTGAACCGTGAACTTCCAGATGTTCAAGCTGGTTTTAGAAAAGGCAGAGGAACCAGAGATCAAATTGCCAACATCCGCTAGATCATCAAAAAAGCAATAGAGTTCCAGAAAAACATCTATTTTTGTTTTATGGACTATGCCAAAGCCTTTGACTGTGTGGATCACAATCAACTGTGGAAAATTCTGAAAGAGATGGGAACACCAGACCACCTGACCTGCTTCTTGAGAAACCTATATGCAGGTCAGGAAGCAACAGTTAGAACTGGACATGGAACAACAGACTGGTTGCAAATAGGAAAAGGAGTACATCAAGGCTGTATATTGTCACCCTGTTTATTTAACTTCTATGCAGAGTACATCATGAGAAAAAGTGGGCTGGAGGAAGCACAAGCTGGAATCAAGATTGCCGGGAGAAATATCAATAACCTCAGATATGCAGATGACACCACCCTTGTGGCAGAAAGTGAAGAAGAACTAAAGGACCTCTTGATGAAAGTGAAAGAGGAGAGTGAAAAAGTTGGCTTAAAGCTCAACATTCAGAAAACGAAGATCATGGCATCTGTTCCCATCACTTCATGGCAAATAGATGGGGAAACAGTGGAAACAGTGGCTGACTTTATTTTTCTGGGCTCCAAAATCACTGCAGATGGTGATTGCAGCCACAAAATTAAAAGACGCCTACTCCTTGGAAGGAAAGTTATGACCAACCTAGACAGTATATTGAAAGGTAGAAACATCACTTTGCCAACAAAGATCCGTCTAGTCAAGGCTATGGTTTTTCCTGTGGTCATGTATGTATGTGACAGTTGGACTATAAAGAAAGCTGAGCACTGAAGAATTGGTGCTTTTGAACTATGGTGTTGGAGAAGACTCTTGAGAGTCCTTTGGACTGCAAGGAGATCCAACCAGTCCATCCTAAAGGAGATCAGTCCTGGGTGTTCATTGGAAGGTCTAATGTTGAAGCTGAGACTCTAATACTTTGGCCACCTGATGTGAACAGCTGACTCATTGGAAAAGACCCTGATGCTGGGAGGTATTGGGGGCAGGAGGAGAAGGGGAGGACAGAGGATGAGATGGTTGGATGGCATCACCGACTCGATGGACATGGGTTTGGGTGGACTCCAGGAGTTGATGATGGATAGGGAGGCCTGGTGTGCTGTGGTTCATAGGGTCTCAAAGAGTCGGACACTACTGAGTGACTGAACTGAACTGAACTGAACTGAGGAGGAAGCAAAAAATGCTTAGCTACTACTTCAGGAAAAAATTATTCTTGATAAACAAGAGTATGAAACAACTAAATTAGCGTACTAATTAGACTCAGAGCTTGCTCATCAAGATGCTTAAAAAATCTCTTTCCATCAGTTTGCTGTGCCCACCAATACAAGGTCATTATGTCATAAACTTTACCTAACTCTATCTGTTTTTTTTACTTTTTAAGGTGCAAATTACAGTGATCTTGATGATGACTTAAAACCATATCCTTTTCTTGATCTTCCTCTTTCAGACAGTTTTAAGACTCAGTCAAGGTAAATTCTCCTTTGCCACAGAAGGTATAATTAACTTAATTTTGCTTGACCACTATGCTATTCTGGTGGTCTTTGGAATATTAATAACAAAATTAAAGTACTACAATAAAAATTAAGAAGACTGAGGACCCCCAAATATAAATAGATCTTATATGCTGAGACTTCTTAAAAAGTGATTTATACTAAAATTGGTTTCTAAGGAGAGACGAAAATTAACCATTTTCTATGACCAGTCACTAAAGTGGTTTAGTTATCTATCAAAACTGTTATATTCTGTAAGAAAGAAGGGAAGTTTCTAAATGTTTCCTTGAAGCTGGTAATTATGGATACAAAAATCTCACAAAAATAATATCTAGCTGTACATTGAATAAGAACTCTTGTTATGTAATTACCAAAGCAAATGTATTTTTGACTCTCATAATCCTCATCATTTTAAACCTGCTTAGTGAGCACTGTCATTTCTCTGCATATGGATGAAATAGAACTAATTGCCATTACTTTCTGTCCTTTAAATCTCAGCCTTTAAAACATCCAGTCCTGTGTAATGATCAAAATTTTTGAAGAATTAAATTCTCTTCTTTTCCTTCCATCTGGAGTTTTCTTTGGGCTGACTACTTGCAGGAAACTATAGAATACTTACTTCTTTTTCTCTTCTTTTCATAACCTCTTGTTCCACTTGATATCTTTTAATCCAACACCATCAAAGCTGAGGTGGGGGGTACCACTGAGAGACAAATTAAGTGTGAGAGAAAAGGTAAGGCAAATAGAAAAGCTTATATTTGGCTTTTTCTACTTATCTCAGAAATCTTCATGATTTTTTAATATTACAGATACTTAAAGCCAACTTTTTAACTTGTTGGGCACTTTGGTGGGTTTTTGGAAAAATTCTCTGTGGAGTGCCTTGTTCCAAAACTCCTGAGACCTGGGCAGAGTCTTTACTTTGTCAGGTCTATCTTCACACAAAGATTTTTTTCTGCATGGATATCCTGCGTCCTTTTCCAGCTGATATTCCTCACCTAAATGACAACTCTCCTTGGGTGGATCATATTTAAAACAATCCCAAGATGACATTTCTACTTAGAAATCATAATTGGTTACCATGATTAACCTGGATCTGACTCCTTTTTGGAAAGAGAGAACTTCCCAGTTCCAGCCTTCATTCAAAGATCACTTGAATTTTTTCAGGCATGAGTCACAAATTTTAGGGGAACACAAATAAAGCTTATTAAATAGACCCTTCAAAACTTCTTTCACCACACTTGAAGTTAGAACCAGACACTGCCCAGACACTTCTCTGCTATGGGACTGAGATCCCTAGCATATTGGTGATGCTCTCAAAATCACTTTTAATAGAGCCTTCTCTCTAATACCAACTCTCAATCATTTCTTCAAGGAGATGTAGGGCTTTAGGATTTGTGTTGCCAGTTTGGAGACATTTTCATTGTAAATCTTACAAGAGGTATAACAGTTACTTTGGAGTAATGTCTGGCATATTATACTTTATCTCATTGTGCTGTCAAAAATGTCAATTTTAACATTCTGTTAGATACTGAAAAATTTCAATGTAGTTCTTCTTACATATAGTAACAGAAATGTTAAATAAATTAATCCCAGATAGAATGCAGCAGCATATTAATTGAGTTACATATCCCAGATTGTATTTGGTCTCAGGAATGCAAGAATGGCTAATATTGAGAATTTTTTTTCTTAGAATTAAAAATCCTTTATTGATAAAAATTATGATTGCCTAGTAACTTTAATTTGCATTTTGTTTTTTATTTTAATTAATTTTTTTATTGAAGGATAATTGCTTTACAGAATTTTGTTGTTTTTTGTCAAACCTCAGCATGAGTCAGCCATAGGTATACATATATTCCCTCTCTTTTGAGCCTCCCTCCCCTCTCCCTTCCCATTCCACCCCTCTAGGTTGATACAGAGACCCTGTTTGAGTTTCCTGAACCATATAGCAAATTCCCATCGGCTATCTATTTTACATATGGTAATGTAAGTTTCCGTGTTACTCCTTCCATACATCTCACCCTCTCCTCCCCTCTCCCCATGTCCATAAGTCTATTCTCTATGTCTGTTTCTCCATTGCTGCCCTGTAAATCAGTTCTTCAGTATCATTCTTTTAGATTTCATGTATATGTGTCAGAATACAATATTAATCTTTCTCTTTCTGACTCACTTCACTCTATATAATAGATTCTAGGTTCATCCACCTCATCAGAACTGACTCAAATGCAGTCCTTTTTATGGCTGAGTAATATTCCATTGTGTATACATACCACAACTTATTTATCCATTCATCTGTAGATGGACATCTAGGTTCTTTCCATGTTCTAGCTATTGTAAATAGTGTTGCAATGAACAATGGGATACATATGTCTTTTTCAATTTTGGTTTCCTCAGAGTATATGCCTAGGAGTCATATGATTGCTGGGTCATATGTTTTGTTCCTTGTTTTTTAAAAGAATCTCCATACCGTCTTCCATAGTGGCTGTATCAGTTTCCATTCCCACCAACACTGCAAGAGTGTTCCCTTTTCTCCATACCAGCTGCAGCATTTATTGTTTGTAGACTTTCTGATGATCCTTCTGATCGGTGTGAGGTGATATCTCCTTGTAGTTTTGATTTGCATTTCTCTAATAATGAGCAATATTCAGAAAACAAAGATGGCATCCAGTCCCATCACTTCATGGCAAATAGATGGAGAAACAGTGGAAATAATGGCAGACTTTATTTTTTGGGGCCCCCAGATCACTGCAGATTGTGACTGTAGCTATGAAATTAAAAGACGCTTACTCCTTGGAAGAAAAGTTATGACCAACCAAGACACCATATTAAAAATCAGAGACATTACTTTGCCAACGAAGATCCATCTGGTTAAGGCTATGGTTTTTCAAGGAGTCATGTACGGATGTGAGAGTCGGACTATAAAGAAAGCTGAGTGATGAAGTGCCGGGAGCTCCGCCCCTGGCAACGAAGAATTGATGTTTTTGAACTGTGGTGTTGAAAAAGACTTCTGAGAGTCCCTTGGACTGTAAGGAGATCAAACCAGTCAATCCTAAAGCAAATCAGTCTTGAATATTCATTGGAAGCACTGATGTTGAAGCTGAAACTCCAATACTTTGGCCCCCTGATACGAATAACTGACTCATTTGAAAAGACTCTGATGCTGGGAAAGATTGAGGGCAGGAGGAGAAGGGGACAATAGAGGATGAGATGGTTGGATGGCATCACTCACTCAACGGACATGAGTTTGAGTAAACTCTGGGAATTGGTGATGGACAGGGAGGCCTGGCAAGCTGCAGTCCATGGGATCGCAGAGTCGGACACTACTGAGTGACTGACTTAACTGAATAATGAGTGATGTTGAGCATCTTTTCATGTGTTAACCATCTGTAGGTCTGCTTCAGAGAAATGTCTGTTTAGGTTCTTTTCCCAATTTTTGATTGGGTTGTTTGTTTTTCTGGCATTGAGTTATATGAGCTGCTTGTATATTTTGGAAATTAATCCTTTGTCAGTTGTTTCATTTGCTATTATTTTCTCCCATTCTGAGGACTGTCTTTTCACCATGCTTATAGTTTCCTTTGCTGTGCAAAAGCTTTTAAATTTAATCAGGTCCCACTTGTTTACTTTTGTTTGTATTTCCATTACTCTAGGAGGAGGGTCATAGAGGATCTTGATTTGATTTATGTCGAGTGTTCTGCCTATGTTTTCCTCTAAGAGTTTTATAGTTTCTGGTCTTACATTTAGGTCTTTAATCCTTGTTGAGTTTATCTTTGTGTATGGTGTTAGGAAGTGTTCTAATTTCATTCTTTCACATGTAGCTGTCCAGTTTTCCCAGCACCATTTATTGAAGAGGCTGTCTTTGCCTCATTGTATGTTCTTGCCTCCTGTCTCAAAAATAAGGTACCCATAGGTGCATGGGTTTATTTCTGGGCTTTCTATCTTGTTCCATTGGTCTATATGTCTGCTTTTGCACCAGTACAATGCTGTCTTGATGACTGTAGCTTTGTAGTATAATTTGAAGTCACGAAGGTTGATTCCTCCAGCTTCATTCTTCTTTCTTAAGACTGCTTTGGCTATTTGGGGTCTTTTGTGTTTACAGATTAATTGAGAAATTTTTGTTCTATTTCTGTGAAAAATGCTATTGGTGATTTGATAGGGATCACATTGAATCTGTAGATTGCATTTGGTAGTATAGTCATTTTCACAATATTTATTCTTCCTACCCAGGAACATGGAATATCTCTCCATCTGTTTATGTCATCTCTGATTTTTTCCATGACTGCCTTATAATTATCTGTGTATAGTTCTTTTGTCTCCTTAGGTAAGTTTATTCCTAGATATTTAATTCTTTTTGTTGCAATGGTGACTGGGATTGATTCCATAATTTCTCTTTCTGATTTTTCATTGTTAGTATGTAGAAATGCAAATAATTTCTGTGTGCTGATTTTGTATCCTGCAACTTTGCTAAATTCACTAATTAACTCTAGTAATTTTCTGATATTATCTTTAGGATTTTCAATGTACAGTATCATGTCATCTACAAACATTGACAGTTTTACTTCTTCTTTTCTGATCTGGATTCCTTTTATTTCTTCTTCTTCTCTGATTGCTGCAGCTAGGACTTCCAAATCTATGCTGAATAACAGTGGTGAAAGTGGACCCCCTTGTCTTGTTCTTGATCTTAGGGGGAATGCTTTCAGTTTTTCACCATTAAGAATAATGTTTGCTGTGGGCTTATCATATATGGCCTTTAGTAAGTTGAGGTAGGTTCCTTCTATGCCCATTTTTTGAAGAGTTTTAATCATAAATGGATGTTGAGTTTTGTCAAAAGCTTTTTGTGCATCTATTGAGATTATCATATGGTTTTTATCTTTCAGTTTGTTAACATGGTGTATCACATTGATTTATTTGCATATATTGAAAATCCTTGCATTCCTGGAATAAACCCAGCTTGATTATGGTGTCCCTTGAACTGCATGGAGTCCCTTGGACTGCAAGGAGATTCATCCAGTCCATCCTAAAGGAAATCAATATTGAATATTCACGAAAGGACTGATGTTGAAGTTGAAACTCCAATACTGTGGCCACCTGATGCAAAGAACTGACTCATTTGAAAAGACCCTGATGCTGCAAAAGATTGAAGGTGGGAAGAGAAGGGGATGACAGAGGATGAGATGGTTGGATGGCATCATCGACTCAATGGACATGAGTTTGTGTAAACTCCTGGAGTTGGTGATGGACAGGGAAGTCTGGTGTGCTGCAGTCCATGGGGTTGTAAAGAGTTGGACATGACTGAGTGACTGAACTGAACTGAACAGATAATGGTGTATGAGCTTTTTGATGTGTTGCTGAATTCTGTTTGCTAAAATGTTGTTAAGGATGTTTGCATCTATGTTCATCAGTGATATTGGCCTGTTCAGTTCAGTTCAGTTCAGATCAGTCGCTCAGTCCTGTCCGACTCTTTGCGACCCCATGAATTGCAGCACGCCAGGTCTCCCTGTCCATCACCAACTCCCGGAGTTCACTCAAACTTACATCCATCGAGTCGGTGATGCCATTCAGCCATCTCATCCTCTGTCGTCCCCTTCTCCTCCTGCCCCCAATCCCTCCCAGCATCAGAGTCTTTTCCAATGACTCAAATCTTCACATGAGGTAGCCAAAGTACTGGAGTTTCAGCTTTAGCATCATTCCTTCCAAAGAAATCCCAGGGCTGATCTCCTTCAGAATGGACTGGTTGGATCTCCTTGCAGTCCAAGGGACTCTCAAAAGTCTTTCTCAACACCACAGTTCAAAAGTGCCAGTTCTTCGGGGCTCAGCTTTCTTCACAGTCCAACTCTCACATCCATACATGACCACTGAAAAAACCACAACCTTGACTAGACGGATCTTTGTTGGCAAAGTAATGTCTCTGGTTTTGAATATGCCATCTAGGTTGGTCATCACTTTCCTTCCAAGGAGTAGGCATCTTTTAATTTAATGGCTGCAATCACCATCTGCAGTGATTTACGAGCCCCCCAAAATAAAGTCAGTCACTGTTGCCACTCTTCCCCATCTATTTCCCATGAAGTGATGGGACCAGATGCCATGATCTTAGTTTTCTGAATGTTGAGATTTAAGCCAAGTTTTTCACTCTCGTCTTTCACTTTTATCAAGAGGCTTTTTAGTTCTTCTTCACTTTCTGCCATAAGGGTGGTGTCACATGCATATCTGAGGTTATTGATATTTCTCCCAGCAATCTTGATTCCAGCTTGTGCTTCCTCCAGCCCAGCGTTTCTCATGATGTACTCTGCATAGAAGTTAAATAAGCAGGCTGACAATATACAGCCTTGACGTACTCCTTTTCCTATTTGGACCAGTCTGTTGTTCCATGTCCAGTTCTAACTGTTGCTTCCTGACCTGCATATAAGTTTCTCAAGAGGCAGGTCAGGTGGTCTGATATTCCCATCTTTTTCAGAATTTTCCACAGTTCATTGTGATCCACACAGTCAAAGGCTTTGGCATAGTCAATAAAGCAGAAATAGATGTTTTTTGAAACTCTCTTGCTTTTTTGATGATCCAGTGGATGTTGACAATTTGATCTCTGGTTCCTCTGACCTTTCTAAAACCAGCTTGAACATCTGGAAGTTCATGGTTCACATATTGCTAAAGCCTGGCTCGGAGAATTTTGAGCATTACTTTACTAGTGTGTGAGATGAGTGCAATTTTGGGTAGTTTGAGGGTTCTTTTGCATTGCTTTTGTTTGAGATTGAAATGAAAACTGATCTTTTCCAGTCCTGTGGCCACTGCTGAGTTTTCCAGATTTGCTGGCATATTGGGGGCAGCACTTTCACAGCATCATCTTTCAGGATTTGAAATAGCTCCACTGGAATTCCATCACCTCCACCAGCTTTGTTTATAGTGATGCTTTCTAAGGCCCAGTTGACTTACATTCCAGGATGTCTGGCTCTAGGTGAGTGATCACACCATCGTGATTATCTGGGTTGTGAAGATCTTTTTTGTACAGTTCTTCTGTGTATTCTTGCCACCTCTTCTTAATATCTACTGCTTCTGTTAGGTCCATACCATTTCTGTCCTTTATCGACCCCATCTTTGCATGAAATGTTCCCTTGATATTTCTAATTTTCTTGAAGACATCTCTAGTCTTTCCCATTCTGTTGTTTTCCTCTATTTCTTTGCATTGATCACTGAGGAAGGCTTTCTTATCTCTCCTTGCCATTCTTTGGAACTCTGCATTCAGATGCTTATATCTTTTCTTTTCTCCTTTGCTTTTCACTTCTCTTCTTTTTTCAGCTATTGTAAGGCCTCCCCAGACAGCCATTTTGCTTTTTTGCATTTCTTTTCCATGGAGATGGTCTTGAACCCTGTCTCCTGTACAATGTCAGGAACCTCTGTCTATAGTTCATCAGATCAGATCAGATCAGTCGCTCAGTCGTGTCCGACTCTGCGACCCCATGAATCACAGCATGCCAGGCCTCCCTGTCCATCACCAACTCCCGGAGTTCACTGAGACTCACATCCATTGAGTCAGTGATGCCATCCAGCCATCTCATCCTCTGTCGTCCCCTTCTCCTCCTGCCCCCAATCCCTCCCAGCATCAGAGTCTTTTCCAATGAGTCAACTCTTCACATGAGGTGGCCAAAGTACTGGAGTTTCAGCTTTAGCATCATTCCTTCCAAAGAAATCCCAGGGCTGATCTCCTTTAGAATGGACTGGTTGGATCTCCTTGCAGTCTAAGGGACTCTCAAGAATCTACTCCAACACCACAGTTCAAAAGCATCAGTACTTCGGGGCTCAGCTTTCTTCACAGTCCAACTCTCACATCCATACATGACCACTGGAAAAACCATAGCCTTGACTAGATGGACCTTTGTTGGCAAAGTAATGTCTCTGCTTTTGAATATGCTATCTAGGTTGGTCATAACTTTTCTTCCAAGGAGTAAGCGTCTTTTAATTTCGTGGCTGCAGTCACCATCTGCCATGATTTTGGAGCCAGAAAAATAAAGTCTGACACTGTTTCCCCATCTATTTCCCATGAAGTGATGGGACCGGATGCCATGATCTTCGTTTTCTGAATGTTGAGCCTCAAGCCAACTTTCTCACTCTCCACTTTCACTTTCATCAAGAGGCTTTTTAGTTCCTCTTCACTTTCTGCCATAAGGGTGGTGTCATCTGCATATCTTAGGTTATTGATATTTCTCCCGGCAATCTTGATTCCAGCTTGTGTTTCTTCCAGTCCAGCGTTTCTCATGATGTACTCTGCATAGAAGTTAAATAAACAGGGTGACAATATACAGCCTTGACGTACTCCTTTTCCTATTTGAAACCAGTCTGTTGTTCCATGTCCAGTTCTAACAGTTGCTCCTGACCTGCATACAAATTTCTCAAGAAGCAGGTCAGGTGGTCTAGTTCCCATCTCTTTCAGAATTTTCCACAGTTGATTGTGATCTACACTACCAAAGGCTTTGGCATAGTCGATAAAGCAGAAACAGATGCTTTTCTGGAACTCTCTTGCTTTTTCCATGATCCAGCAGATGTTGGCAATTTGATCTCTGGTTCCTCTGCCTTTTCTAAAACCAGCTTGAACATCAGGAAGTTCATGGTTTACATATTGCTGAAGCCTGGCTTGGAGAATTTTGAGCATTACTTTACTAGTGTGTGAGATGATTGCAATTGTGTGGTAGTTTGAGCATTCTTTGGCATTGCCTTTCTTTGGGATTGGAATGAAAACTGACCTTTTCCAGTCCTGTGGCCACTGCTGAGTTTTCCAAATTTGCTGGCATATTGAGTGCAGCACTTTCATAGCATCATCTTTCAGGATTTGGAAGAGCTCAACTGGAATTCCATCACCTCCACTAGCTTTGTTCATAGTGATGCTTTCTAAGGCCCAGTTGACTTTACATTCCAGAATGTCTGGCTCAGGCACTCTATCTGTCACATTTCTTTTTTTGTGATGTCTTTGTCTGGTTTTTGTATCAGGGTGATGATAGCCTCATAGAATGAGTCAGAAGTGTTCCTTCCTCTGCAATTTTTTGAAAGAGTTTTAGGAGGCTAGGCATTAGCTCTCTCTAAATGTTTGAGAGAATTCTCCTGTGAAGCCATCTGGTCCTGGGCTTTTCATTTTTGGGAGATTTTTGATTACAGCTTCAACTTCTGTGCTTATATTTGGGTTGTTCATAATTTCTATTTCTTTCTAGTTCAGATCAAAGATTGAACTTTTCTAAGAATTTGTCCATTTCTTCCAGGTTATCCATTTTATTGCCATATAGTTGTTCATAATAATTTCTTATAATCCTTTTTATTTCTGCATTGTCTGCTGTAACTTCTACTTTTTCATTTCTAATTTTGTTGATGTGATTCTTCTTTCTTTTTTTTTTCTTGATGAGTCTGGCTAAAGATTTGTCAGTTTTGTTTATCTTCTCAAAGGACCAGCTTTTACTTTTATTTGTCTTTACTATTGTTTCTTTCATTTCTTTTTCATTTATTTCTGCTTGGATCTTTATGATTTCTTTCCTTCTACTAATTTTGTTGTTGTTGTTCTCTTTCTTCTTTTTCCACTTGGCTTAGGTGTAAAGTTAGATTGTCTATCCGATGGTTTTCTTGTTTCTTGAGATAGGATTGTATTGCTATAATACAATTTTAAAACTGCTTTTGCTGCATCCCATAGGTTTTGAGTTGTTGTGTTTTCATTGTCATTTTGTTTCTAGAAATTTTTTGAGCTCCCTTTTGATTTCTTCAGCAACCTATTGGTTATTTAGAAACCTGTTGCTTAATCTCTTGTGTTTCTTACATTTTTTTTTTTGTAATTGATAACTAGTCTCAGCATTGTGGTTGGAGATGATGCTTGATATGATTTCAGTTTTCTTAAATTTACTGAGGTTTGATTTGTGACCCAAGATGCAGTCTATCATGGAGAATCTTCCACGTGCACTTGAGAAGATGTATTGCTCTTCACTTGGGTGGAATGTCCTGAAGATATCAATGAGATTCATCTCATCTAATGTATCATTTAAGACTTGTGTTTCTTTTTTAATTTTCTGTTTTGAGGATCTGTCCATTGGTGTGACTAGGGTGTTAAAGTCTCCTACTATTATTGTGTTACTGTCAATTTCTCCTTTTATGTCTGTTATTATTTGTCTTATGTATTGAGGTGCTCCTGTGTTGCATGCAAAGATATTTACAATAGTCTTCCCCTTGGATTGATCCCTTGATCATTATGTAGTGTCCTTTTTTATCTCTATAATCTTCTTTATTTTAAGGTCTATTTTGTCTGATATGAGGATTGCCACAACAGCTTTCTTTTGCTTCTCGTATTCATGGGAATATATTTTTCCATCTTCTCATTTTCAGTCTATATGTGTCTTTAGGCCTGAAGTGGGTTTCTTGTGGATAGCCTATATATGGGTCTTGTTTTTGTATCCATTCAGCCAGTCTGTGTCTTTTGGTTGGAGCATTTAATCCAGTTACATTTAAAGTAATTATTGATATATATGTTCCTATTGCCATTTTCTTAATTGTTTGAGGTTGATTTTGTAGATCTTTTTTCTTCTCTTGTATTTCTTGACTATATAAGTCCCTATAACATTTGTTGTAAAGCTGGTTTGGTGGTACTGAATTATCTTAACTTTTGCTTGTATGAAAAGTTTTTTATTTTTCCATCAATTTTGAATGAGATCCTTGCCAGGTACAGGAATCTTGGTTGTAGATTTTTCCCTTTCAGTACTTTAAATATATCCTGCCATTCCCTTCTGGCTTGCAGAGTTTCTGCTGAGAGATCAGTGGTTAAGCCTATGGGGTTTCCCTTGTATATTATTTGTTGCTCCTCCCTTGCTGCTTTTAATATTCTTTCTTTGTGTTTAGTCTTTGTTAGTTTGATTATTACGTGTCTTGGCGTGTTTCCCCTTGGGTTTATCCTGTTTGGGACTCTTTGTGCCTCTTGGACTTGATTGACTATTTCCTTTTGCATGTTGGGGGAATTTTCAACTATAATCTCTTCAAAAAATTTCTCACATCCTTTCTTTTTCTCTTCTTCTTCTGGGACCCCTATAGTTCAAATGTTGGTGCATTTGATATTGCCCCAGAGGTCTCTGAGACTATCCTCAGTTCTTTTCATTCTTCTTACTTTATTCTGCTCTTTAGAAGTTATTTCCACCATTTTATCTTCCAGCCCACTGATTTGTTTTTCTGCTTCAGATATTTTGCTGTTGATTCCTTCTAGAGTATTTTTAATTTCAGTAATTGTGTTCTTTGTATATTTATTTTTTAATTCTTCTAAGTCTTTGTTGATTGATTCTTGCATTTTCTCCTTTTTGTTTTCAAGGTTTTTGATCATCTTTACCATCATTATTCTGAATTCTTTTTCAGGTAGTTTTTCAGGTAGTGTGCCTATTTCCTCTTCATTTATTTGGACTTCTGTGTTTCTAGTTTGTTCCTTCATTTGTGTAGTATTTCTATGCCTTTTCTTTTCTTTTTACTTATTGTGTTTGAGGTCTCCTTTTACCAGGCTTCACAGAGAACACAATGGCACCCCACTCCAGTACTCTTGCCTGGAGAATCCCATGGATGGAGGAGCCTGGTAGGCTGCAGTCCATGGGGTCGCTAGGAGTCAGACACGACTGAGTGACTTCACTTTCACTTTTCACTTTCATGCATTGGAGAAGGAAATGGCAACCCACTCCAGTGTTCTTGCCTGGAGAATCCCAGGGATGGGGGAGCCTGGTGGGCTGCCGTCTATGGGGTTGCACAGAGTCAGGCATGACTGAAGCAACTTAGCATGGCATAGCATAGCATTTACCAGGCTTCAAGGTTCAATTCTTTCTTCTTTTTGGTTTCTGCCCTTCTAAGGTTGGTCCAGTGGTTTGTGTAAGCTTCCTATAGGGTGAGATTTGTGCTGAGTGTTAGTTTGTTTGTTTTTCCTCTGATGGGCAAGGCTGAGTGAGGTGGTAATCCTGTCTGCTGATAATTGGGTTTGTATTTTTGTTTTGTTTGTTGTTTAGATGAGGCATCCTGCACAGGGTGCTACTGGTGGTTAGGTGGTGCTGGGTCTTGTATTCAAGTGGTTTCCTTTGTGTGAATTCTCACTATTTGAAACTCCCTAGGGTTAAATAGGAAAAGGAGTTCATCAAGGCTGTATATTGCCACCCTGTTTATTTAACTTCTATGCAGAGTACATCATGAGAAACGCTGGACTGGAAGAAACACAAGTTGGAATCAAGATTGCCGGGAGAAATATCAATAACTTCAGATATGTAGATGACACCACCATTATGGCCAAAAGTGAAGAGGAACTAAAAAGCCTCTTGATGAAAGTGAAAGTGGAGAATGAAAAAGTTGGCTTAAAGCTCAACATTCAGAAAACGAAGATCATGGCATCCGGTCCCATCACTTCATGGGAAATAGATGGGGAAACAGTGGCTGACTTTATTTTTCTGGGCTCCAAAATCACTGCAGATGGTGACTGCAGCCATGAAATTAAAAGACGCTTACTCCTTGGAAGGAGAGTTATGACCAACCTAGATAGCATATTCAAAAGCAGAGACATTATTTTGCCAACAAAGGTTTGTCTAGTCAAGGCTATGGTTTTTCCAGTGGTCATGTATGGATGTGAGAGTTGGACTGTGAAGAAAGCTGAGCGCCAAAGAATTGATGCTTTTGAACTGTGGTGTTGGAGAAGACTCTTGAGAGTCCCATGGACTGCAAGGAGATCCAACCAGTCCATTCTGAAGGAGATCATCCCTGGGATTTCTTTGGAAGGAATGATGCTAAAGCTGAAACTCCAGTACTTTGGCTACCTCATGGGAAGAGTTGACTCATTGGAAAAGACTCTGATGCTGGGAGGGATTGGGGGCAAGAAGAGGAGGGGACGACAGAGGACGAGATGGCTGGATGGTATCACTGACTCAATGGATGTGAGTCTCAGTGAACTCCGGGAGTTGGTGATGGACAGGGAGACCTGTCGTGCTGCGATTCATGGGGTTGCAAAGAGTTGGACACGACTGAGCGACTGATCTGATCTGATCTGATCTGAGGGTTAGTTGTCTGGTAATCTAGGGTCTTGGAGTCAGTGCTGCTACTCCAAAGGCTCAAGGCTTGATCTCATTGTAGGAATCCAGGAATTCAGTGGAGAAGTCTCAGCACAACACTGGAGCAAACAGAAATCCAAAGCAAGGTCCTGGAGCAGCACCCCATTCTTGTGGCAGACAGTGGGCAGAACATGGCAGTTGGCTTTGCTCCTGGGGGAGAATATTTAGAAATTGATTAATTTTCTTCAGTATCTCCCATCAAAGTTAGCAACTAAAAAGGAATTTGATAAAATTCAACCATCTTGTTGGTATAAACTTTTAATTAACAAAAATTACTATTTTCTTAAAATAGCAAAAATGTATAAATAAGAAATATTGAGTCAAGCTTAATTGTTAAAAGGTACTTACATCAATATCACCAAGAAATTTAATGTTTTTCTGGTAGAATGTTCAACTTAATTAGAAAAGAGAAGAGTAGTATAAAAGTGGAAAGGAGAAAATATAATATAATTAAAATTATTTGCAGGAAGTATGATTACATAGCTAGAATCTCTAAGAAAAATACCTGGTAAACTATAAGACAAAATAAGAGAATTTAGTGGGATAGGTGATTTCAATAAGCAATAGTTTTTCTTTTTATGAAGTAGAAATAACATATCACGATGTCTCAGTTAATTTGGGTTGCAATAACAAAGAATTGTAGACTGGGTGGCTTTTAAACAACATAATTTATTTCTTAAATTTCCGGTGCTGGAAGTCTGAGATCAAGGTGCCAGCATGGTCAAATTTTGGTGAGGGTTCTCTTTAAGAAGGTTGCAGAGGGTTGAATTCTCACATAGTGAAAAAGGGGTAAGAACTTTCTGATGTCTCATTTATAAGGATACTATTCCATTCATGAAAGTTCTACCCTCATGACCTAATTACTTTCCATAAGCCATCTTTCTAATACATCATACTGAAGGTTAGAATTTCAGTGTATTTCACTATGCAAATTGAAATTGAATATATACAGTGTTTAGATGGTGTCAGGGAATGTTTAACAGGAGGATTCCTGTGTGCTGTTTTCTGTCTCTCATAAATCCTCTGTTCCTTCTCAGTTCCTGGTATCAGGAACGAGTGGAGTGGCACGCTGCTCCCAGGACTGAGGTCATGGGATGAAACACATGCATGGATTTCCTTCAGTAAACACTCTCCTTATGACAAAACTGCTTAGTCATGACCCTCTTTCTTGAGATATGGATTGTCTTCTGACCTTACGACCATTGCTAATTCCTTGTTTCCTAGATAACAGTTGTTGTACTTTTGGTTTTCTAATCTTTATCATTGTTGAAAGAAATTCCTTGTATCACAGCCTATATATACCCACAGAAAGATCATTAAAGCATCCTTGCTCCACCAGAGACTTGGGTCCCCATGTCTTTCTCTCTCTCCCCCTCTGCCTAATTCTCTGTAGAGTGGAAACCCGCCAAGCTCACTCTCCTGCCCGGGCTTTCAAGACTTCCTTGAGAGAACGCCCTGTACCTTAGTGAGCAGTGCAAGCCCTGTTCTAGGGTTTTATTGGTTCTCTTTGTAAACCAGGAAATACTAACTTCTTTCTCTCTTTCACTTTCTTATCATCTACTCCGGACCACCAGGTTCCGGTCCATTAAAGGACTGCAACAAGATGGGTAGAATTTTTTTCTCTAAAAATTTCTTATTTAATGATATATTTGATAATTTAATGTTTTGAACAGTGTTCCTTGAAGACATTAAAGTAATTGACAATTTTTCACAGTCAAAGTCAATGCTAAAAAGAAAACAAGATTTTTTCAAGTAGATTTCTCTTTGCTGTTAAAAATTTCAACATTCTTTCAAGAGTTGAATAATAAAGCTCGTTAATTGTTATTTCACAATTTTAAACTTTTTCTACATATGTCATCTTGATCACCATCACCTATCACTTTGCCATTAGATGCATAACTACATTTAAAAAGTTGTACAATATTTAGCTATTTGTGTGTGTATGTGTGTGGGGGAGGAGTCTTTCTGGCATTTCACTTCTGTTGTGCAGTGAAATGACATTTTTGGGAATAAGAATTATGTGGCTTCATCTATTGCAGTGAGAAGGATACATTTAAATAGATCCTTAAAGGAAAAGATAATTAAGTAATTTAAATAATAATTTAAAGAAGTGTTAGTTTATGACCTTCAGTTCAGTTGCTCAGCCGTGTCCGACTCTTTGTGACACCATGAATCGCAGCACACCAGGCCTCCCTGTCCATCACCAATACCCGGACTTCACTCAAACTCATGTCCATCGAGTTGGTGATGCCATCCAGCCATCTCATCCTCTGTCGTTTCCTTCTCCTCCTGCCCCACTAAATTATAATGTCAGAATAGATAAATTTGTATTAATTCCTTATGAGATTTAATTGTGTTTCTACTAAAATATCTTTTGGGGTAATCTTTAAATGCATGACTCAGAAAAAAATATGTTTTTAACTTTGACTTTGCATCATTGAACCAAAGTCAGCTGGATTTTAAGGTAATAAAAACAGTAGAATGGGAAAGATGAGAGATCTCTTCAAGAAAATTAGAGATATAAGAGAATATTTTATACAAAGATGAGAACAATAAAGGATAGAAACAGCAAGGACCTAACAGAAGCACAAGAGATTAAGAACAGATGACAATAAAACACAGAAGAACTATGCAAACCAGATTTTAATGACCTGGATAATCATAATGGAGTGGTCACTCACCCAGAGCCAGACATCATGGAGTGTGAAGTTAATTGGGCTTTAAGAAGCATTACTACAAGCAAAGCTAGTGGAGGTGATAGAATTCCAGCTGAGCTATTTGAAATCCCCAAAGACAATGCTGTTTAAGTGCTGCACTCAATATGTCAACAAATTTGGAAAACTCAGCAGAGGCCATAGGACTGGAAAAGATCAGTTTTCATTCCCGTCCCAAATAAAGGCAGTGACAAAGAATGTTCAGACTGTGCACAATTGCACTCATTTAATGAGCTAGCAAGGCAATGCTCAAAATCGTTCAAGCTAGGCCTCAACAGTATATGCACTGAGAACATCCAGATGTTCAAGCTGGGTTTAGAAAAGGCAGAAGTACCAGAGATGAAATTGCCAACATCTGTTGGATCATCAAGAAAGCAAGAGAATAACAGAAAAACATCTACTTCTGCTTCATTGACTACACTAAAGCCTCTGTGTGGATCACAACAAATTCTTTAAGAGATGGGAATACCAGACCACCTTACCTGCCTTCTGAGAAACCTATATGCAGGTCAAAAAGCAACAGTTAGAACTGGATATGGAACAATGGACTAGTTCAAAATTGGAAAATGAGTACATCAAAGCTGTATATTGGCACCCTGCTTGTTTAATTTGTATGCAGAGTATATCATGTGAAATGCTGGGCTGGATGAATCACAAGCTGGAATTAAGATGGCTGGGAGAAATATCAGCAACCTCAGATATGCAGATGATACCACCCTAATGACTGAAAACAAAGAGGAACTAAAGAGCTTCTTGATGAAGGTAAAAGAGAAGAGTGAAAAAACTGATTTAAACCAAACATTCAGAAAACTAAGATCATGGCATCTGGTTCCATCACTTCATGGCAAATAGATGGGGAAAAATGGAAATAGTCACAGATTTTATTTCCTTGAGCTCCAAAATCTCTGTGGATGGTGACTGCAACCATGAAATTAAAAGATGCTTGCTCCTTGGAAGAAAAGCAATTACAAACCTAGGCAGGGTTTTAAAAGGCAGAGGCATCATTTTTCCAACAAACGTCTGTATAGTCAAAGCTATGGTTTTTCCAGTAGTCCTGTACAGATGTGAGAGTTGGACCATAAAGAAGGCTGAGTGCCAAAGAATTGATGCTTTCGAACTGTTGTGTTGAAGAATCTTCAAATTCCCTTGGATTGCAAGGAGATCAAACCAATAAATCCTAAGGGAAATCAATCCTGAATGTTCATTGGAAGGACTGATGCTGAAGTTGAAGCCCCAATACTTTGGGCACCTGGTATGAAGAGACAACTCATTGGAACAGATTGAAGGCAGGTGGCGAAGGGTGTGACAGAGAATGAAATGGTTGGCTGGCATCCTTGACTCAATGGATATGAATTTGAGCAAACTCCGGAGATAGTGAAGGAAAGGGAAGCCTGTCATGCCACAGCCCCTGGGGTGGCAAAGAGTCGGACATGACTAAATAACTGAACAACAACAACTCCAATTCAGATGTAAATAGTCTCAAATTAAAAGGCAAAATATAAATATAATCATCTCTATTACCCTAGAGAAGTTTTTTAAAACTTCCTGTTTTATTTCTCCTTAATCATTTCATCAAATAGGCAGAATCTCATACAAACTAAAAACTGTATTTTGTAGGTACATAAATTTTATATTTGCAAACATGTCACTATTTTTATTATAAATTAAATAATCATTTAGTTAATAATTAGTTATTTGATTTTATTATAAATTAAAAGGTTATATAATTAAATTTTTTGGTGCAAGAACAGTTTTATTTTTCTATCTTTAAAACACAAATTAAAGTATTTCTTTAGGGGTTTAACATAGTGATAATTGTATTGAAGAAGAACAGTGTTTACTGCCCTAGTAATTCTAAAAGTGCACATTTTGGTCTCCTTGTTACATACATAGATGACATGGGAAAGGGAAGAAACATAGAATGTAATCCTCGACAAGTAGAGTTTTCAGGAAGTGCCATACCAGAAGTATGACTTGTGGGCTGTGTGCAGAGCTCTATAGAAAAATAGCAGGTGGCAAACTCCGGCAGATAGTCTTAGCTATGATCAGTACTTATGACTTTCAGGCAGATGACTTGAGAATTGAAAGACAACACATTTCCCCCCAAATTTTATTATCAATGAAGAAGGATGCTTTTGAATACTGTCTTTTTCCTACTTAGCATCTTAATCCCGTTGCTTACAAAACAATCCTACCCAGAAATTATGCTCTTTAATATTCACCCAAAGGTTATGAAAACTTATGTCCATGTAAAAACCTGCACGGGAATGTTTCACAGAAGCTTTATTGGTAATTGTTCTTGGAAGCAACAAAGATGTTCTTTAGTTGGTAAATGGATAAATAAACCCATAGTGCACCCAGACAGTGGAATACATTTGGTGCAAAACAGAGATGCCCTGTCAAGATATGAAAAGACATGAAGTAAACTTAAATGCGTACTATGAAGTGAAAGAAGCCATTATGAAAAGTTTCATGCTATGTGGGGAGGGATAGATGGGTTGAACAAGATTTTTAGGGCAGTGAAAATACTCTGATAATACTATAAAGATAGATACAGGTCATCATACATTAGGCTGAACCAATAGAATGTACAACACAAAGAGTGAACCCTAATGTAAATTATGAACTTTGAGGGATAATCATATGTCAGTGTGGGCTTCCCGGGTGGCGCTAGTGGTAACGAACCTGCCTGCTAATGCAGGAGACATAAGAGACTCAGGTTCGATCCCTGGATCAGGAAGATCCCCTGGAGGAGGGCATGGTAACCCATTCCAGTATTCATGCCTGGAGAATCCCATGGACAGAGGAAACTGGCAGGCTATGGTCTATAGGGTTGCAAAGAGACAGTCATGACTGAAGCAACCTAGCATGCAAAAGATATGTCAATGTAGGTTCATTAATTGTAACAAATGTAGGAGATGGTGGGAGACTATGCAGTTATGAGGCAAGGAGTACACAGGAAATCTTTCTATCTTCTGCTCAAGTTTGCTAGGAACCTAAAAACTGCTCTAAAAATTAAAGCCTATTGAAAACAAAACCAGAGACCTACAATATAATTGCTTGTATTTCCTCTTTTCGTTAGCGCTCCTTCTGTACAATCCAGAGGATAAATGTTTTTGAGTGAGCACTAGATGCTGTTTGCCTTTTAGTTAAGCTACTTGTACCCATAAATTATTAGGTGCTGTTTTGAATTATTTGTTCATTTGAGGTGTCATTAGCTGTTCTTTCTATTATGTTTATGTATGAGAACAAATGGAGTATGGTTAATTATAACGTTTGAGCAATAATAAATGGTTGTTGAAACTAGTTCCTCTTCTGTTTGCTCCTCTAATATAAAGCATTACATTTTCTGGCAAAAGGATAGTAAGTCATTAATAAAACAAAAGTAGGTGGCATAAAGAATACATTCAAGTAGTCTGGTAAGCAACAGGAACCAGCATTCATCCAGAAATAGCCTGCAAGTTTTAAAATTCTAGTTCTGGAAGAAAATTAAATATTTGACATCAGTCATTTTGCTTATTATTGTTTAAAATAGAGATTATTAAGATCAAAATTTTGGAGAATGGATACAGAATTTTTATTTATCAAGTTTTCATTCAATCTTGTTTTCTCTGAGCCCCATCATATAGAAGTGCACATATCTGTTTATATCTAGATTAGAAGTATTATGAACATGGAGTACACAAAGGAAATAAATATCATTCCCTTGAATATTAGAGCATGGTGACCATGCAGTCCTAGGAATGGGATAAATTTATACAAATGAATGAAACTTATGCTAACAATGAAAAGGTAAACTAATCAGTGTCACTTTAATCAATCAATTAATAAAAGCTTAATTAATGTGAATTAAAATACCAGAAAAATGATGCTTGAATATTAATTCTGATGAATTCAAGTCTTTGACAGAATTAGTATAGGAAAGTCACATCTGCTGCTAACAGATGTAAGATCCTGTTAAGGTTATAAGACTTTGGGTTGTGAGTGACTTCATCTATAAAGTAGGGATGATATTGATGATTCTACTGTGAGAATTCATATTCTGGGTGCTTTTTATTAATGAATTGCAGAATGGTTTTGTATCTAAGTAAGGGTTAGCATCAGATAAAGCACTGCATTGAGAAAAGATGTAATAGGCTGCTGTCAGACTTACCATCCTATGAAGAGATATAAAAGGGAAGGGGAAAAATATATATCTTAAACTTGAAAATTATGCTGGCAGGATTATAGTCACCATTTCCTGATTTCCCAAAATAGGCCAGTCAGATCTCCTATTAGAGGAAGAGTGTGAACTTAATAACTCAAGATTCTGCCATAATCTAGCTGGTAGGTCTCAACATGTTTCTTTCAACCTATCATATTTCTAGTTGCTCCTGGCTCAGAGCAGACCCTCAACATACATGTATTGAATAAGTAACCAAACATACGGCCTTGCCTGGCACTTGGATCTTCTTCTTTGAAGGTAGCAGGTGTATAATTTTTTCAAATGGGAAATATAAAAAGTGTACTAAGGTTTTTAAACAGATTAAGTAAAACAAATGACAATAGAAGTCTGCTTCTGAGAATTGATGGGGGAAGAGTGCATATCAGAACGATAGGGTGGCTGACACCATGGGGCAGAGTAGAGAAGCAGGTACAAAATATGAAAGCTCTTGTGCCCATAATGAAAAGGGTATTACTTCCAAATGTTCTTTCAGTTAGCCTTGAAACTGAATTTATTTAAAAAAATGAAAAGGTACAATATAATGTGAGACAAATAACTGGCATAAATGTATACCTATCTAGATCTATTAGATTACCCAGTGGGGCACTGAGTAATCAAAACCGATACTGAACACTATGCTGTACTAATATGTACTGGCCAAATAACAATCATTCATCTCAGATAATCCTTGAGAGATCCCTGATCAATAGAGAGATTACTTATAGAAATGCTTTTCTGTCTTTTACTGGTCATGGATGAAAAGGTCATTTTGTTCCCCAGAGCTCTTTATGCCGCCAGATGCATAGGAAATAGATGTCATGAATAATTGAGAATAAAAACATTTTGGAATATATCTGTATATTATTAGTCACTCATTCATTATGCAGGAACTAAAAATGCGTTTTCAAAATAATACAAATGAAAATAATAGACCCCAACAATCGGGAATTTGAATAAGAAATTGAAGTGGCATTTAGCAAATGTTTGAGAGAAAAATCAATCATCTAGTGGAATTATTTATTTTGGTAGCCAATTGTGACAGCCTGAAAAGGTGCATTTTTTGGTTCTTTTAAAGTAAAATTAAAAAATTTTCAAGTCAAGCCAACTAACCTGTGGGATAAATGTGAAGATCCTATTTTCTCTATTCTGAAGTATTCACATCAATTGATATGTGTGTTAGGCCTTGGGTAGTTGAAGTCATCACTAGACTTTCCTTAATCTTTCCTAAAATCACAAGGACTGCTCATTCGGACAGCTCTTACCAAAACCAAGGAGGCAAGTGCTCTTAGAACAGACCTAAATCCTCTGTGCACTTCTCATCTAATCAGAGCATTTAATGCCAATTCTTAATGAGAGGGACAGGGAAGAAAGCGATGAACTGAGAAAAACAAGACATCATCACACATTGAGCTTTGTTCCCTTAAATTCTCTGACCATTTATTATAGTTTTGTTCTCAAGATTTAGTTTGCTTAATTGGGAATGACTTGCTTGCCAACATTATGTTGTATTCTCCAAAGGCTTGCCTTTAAGCTTGCTCTTAAATACAAGATGCCTGGGGTTGGAAGCTTAAGTGAAGAACAAACACTTTTGTCTTGGCTTAGTATTTGACTTACTGCTTTATATAGGAAATCTAACACCCATAGTTAAGCCTTAGCAAACCCTCACGTTAGCACATGTTAATCTTTGCCTTTAACTCAAATGTAGAGCTGAAAGCTCAGCCAATGAAATTACCACCTTTGGCAATCACATATGTGTAAGTGTTTGTGTGTTTGAGAATGTTTGTTTTATGTTGGTTTTTATGGGCATTATAAATCATGACTGTGGTTGTAAATTAACAAAAATAATTTAGTAGTTAGAAAAGAGAATTTGTACACTATGTACCACATTTATGGAGATTTTTTAAAAAAACAACATAGTGTTCATTTAATTGACTATTTTGGGTGCCATTTGAGACTATGTGCCCTCTGGTTTCATTTGTAAAGCTAGTTTCCACCCAAAATTAATCTTTTCTTTCTCTTTTTCTTTCCTATAGTCACTTTTCTGTACCTCTAGCACATATAATCTGACTTGTAATATTGTTTTTTAAGTGTCATTCTCAGCTGTACACAGTAAATTGCTTGGTGGTGGCATTATTTCAGCAGTGCCATAGATCACACAGGGAGAATTCAGCAATTTTTAAGTTGAATAATTTTGTATAAGATATACTACTGAAAACAGATTCCTCACAATTTAAAAATTTACATACCAAAGAGGAGCCCATTTAAAATGCATGGTTGGTAATGAAAATATTCTTATTTTTTACTCATGAATATTCATTTATTCTTTTCCCACACTAGACTCTATGGAAGTTCTAAAGGAGAGAGGAAAATATAAAATACATTAGATTGTCCAAATGCTACTGCATAAAACCAATAAATCATTGAAAAACTAAGAGATGCTAAAAATACTGTACTAAGTTCAGGTGGGTAAGATTATTTCCTTGGTAATGTGAAATGTCAATACAGCCTTCTCAGAGAGGATGATATTTGAATTGGGTCTTGAGGTAAATCCAGAAGGATGAGAAAGATTTTGCCAAATAAACAAGAAAGTAAGGCAATTTCAGGGTCAGAAATTGTCATATACAAAAGTCTAAAAGATGGAGTAAATAACATAGTTTATGAGACTGAGTAAAGGACACCTATGAATAGTGATGGGATTCTATGAATGAAGAGGGACCAGGCATTAATCTGGGCTATTTGTGTTTTATTCTACAGGCTGTGATGATTTTTAAATATGGAAGTGACATAGCATAGTTTGCTAGTCTAGAATGGAAAAAATATTGGAGAAGCAAATGATAGAGTCACGGAGACCAAAGAGGAGGTAGGTGATGAGAAGCTGTGAAAGGACAGTGATAGTAATGCTGGGAAATTTGAAGCCATGAGACAGCTGGGTGTCAGACTAGAAAATGCTTGAATATAGGCAGAGAGGATATGGAGGTCTCTCTCTTTCAGGAAGTGAGGCTGGGTTGGTGGATAACCATGAGTTTGGCCCAAGAGTTTAATGTGCCCATGGGACAATGTAATGGAAACCCATTATTTATTCGAGCCAAGCATATCTTTTCTCTTCACTCAACTCCTGTTCTTCAGTCTTGTCTCATGTCCATTCACATGGGTTTGAAGCACCATTATTTGTACAAGTGGCATTTCCTGTGACTAGAATGAACTGGTTGGAGGATAACACCTTCCAAGAATGGGCCACTAAGACTCCTTCCTTCAGTTACTAAATTGAAACAGAAAAACCAAAGTTGGTCCCTCTCTGAATGTCTGAAAATGAGGATATGTAAATTTGGTGACTATGAGTTATCACTTTCCAACAAGTAAAAAAATACAGTAAGTTAGTTGCCAGTGTGAGAGAAGCCATGAATAGACACTCAGAGAGTGGTACAAGGGAGAGGAGAATGTTCTTGACTTCCCCTCAGGCCTTTGGTCTCCTGTGGCAGTCATGCATTCCATCTCTTAGGCACTTGGAATTCTATCACTCTAGTAAGCCTCCCTGTCTTTGTTCTTGACTAAGCTGGCCAGAGTCCATTTCTGTCGTTGTTGTCATTGTTACTTGCTTTTAAGCTAAAGTTGAATTATACCAAGTCTGAATGGAGTCATTCAGTATGCAAAGAAAAATATTCAGAACATAATGTCAAGAACTGCACATAGATTTAGACATCATCGAAAGAGATTTGGAAGCTGAAGCCCTAGGAGTGGATGAAGATGTCAGGAAAGAGCAGGTGGACTGAAAAGAGAATAGGCCTGATGGCAAAAACTGCCTAACTACTCAAATTAATAGTAAACACAGAGGGAGAGATTTTGTAGATAGGAAGAGGAAAAGGAGAAGTAGGTCCGTAAAAGCCAAAGGAATTTCAAATATGAGGTGTGGATAGCTCTGCTAAGTATTGCAGAGAGGCCAAACAGGATGAGGACTAATAAGAAGCTATTGAATTAAGCAAACAAATGATTACTGTTCACTTTTTTTTAGATGTAGACAGCTTGAGTAGAATGAGAAGGATGTTGACCAAAAGCAGGGATAACTAATGAATGAGAGAAGACTGTTGTTGCAAGATGTGTGAAAGAATATAAAATAAAGGCAGTGGATGGAAAAAGCAATTACATTCATTTTGAGAAATGTTTACCAGTATGTGTTAGGTATTAACCTAAGCTAAGTGTTAAGGTAAGTAAGTTTTGGCCTGCAGCAGTTTATAGTCTAGTGGTGGAAACGCATAATCCAAAGTGGGAAGAGAGACAAGGCTAGGGAAAAATGCTTTCAATTCCCCAATAGTTATGTGGCCATGTTGTATTGACGTCTAAAACTCATATCAATTTTATGTGCCTGTGCATTTGCCTGCATATATGTGAGTACAAACACAAATGCACACATACACACCACGTAGGGTCAAAGTTGAAATAGTTTGTTTGTAAAACAATCAACACTATAATCGCTTGCTTGAACGCATTTGTCAACCGACTACCCTGGTCAGTCCTAATCCACTAACAAGCTGAGGGCACTGTTTCCTGATCAACTGTTAAGAGTGAATTCTTTTTCTTACAAGTGAACCATGTAAGAAAAGAGTAGCCTTAAATTATCTTCCTTTTAGACAAAGTGTGTCAATATTGTTTGTAGAAAGAGAAAGAAACACTTAGATCTCACCAGTATTACTAGTTTTAATTGGTTTTATTTTGCTTTATTTTTTAAACATCAATGAGAACTACACATGCACATATTTTCCCCTCCACTTACAATAATTATTTGCAGCTAAAACTATGAAACCTTCCACAAATGGAGGATTTTAGTGCTTTGAAGGACACACCCCTAAGTGTCTAGTTTTTCCAAGCAAAGAATGCCAAGAATAAAATTCTTTAGAGGGGAGGCTCCTGTTTATGAGTTACCCATATTCTATTCACTGATACTGAAAAATAGCTCCTCACTGTTTATAACTTTATTACCTGGCCAGAGTTTCTGACCTCAGCAACTTCAAACACTCCTTTTCAAGACTGTTCCAAATCTGTCAAAGACTTTGGATAGGTAATCAGCCTTGACAAATTTGTATTTCTATTTTTTCTAAGAATATTGTACGTTATACACATTTTATTCATTCTACCATTTGTGGTAGAGAGAGGAAGTCCAGTTGAAAACTGAGCCATAAAACAGATAATACTGGAACAAAACCATTTTGAATTAAAACTTGGTCTACTCATCAAGCCTATATATGTCAGACAGAGAAACGAGAAAAATAAATAAAGCCTGTTTGGAAAAATGCCACAGGTTCTAAAATGATTATTAGATTAAAAAGGAAGTTTTCTTCATTTTTTCATGGACTGGTCTTTGATCAGATCAACCCACTAGCTTGTATCATAAAGCTTGTCTGTTTGCTTGCTTGTTTTTCATTAGGACTTAAATGCAGAACTGAGAAGAAGAGTTGAAACAACTACTGATTACACCTACCTCAAAGTTCTTCCTTTGTGATATGCTTTCCCAAATTTCATTTCTTTCCTCCCAGTCCATTCAATTTTTCTAGCCATGTAACTAGGTGTAATCCTTAATTCATTTCCTTGTCTCAAACTCAGTCATGAAATACAACATTGAGACAGAGCAGGAACTTATGATCCTTGCCACCCGCCCCCCACCCCGCCCCATGATCTCAGCCTGCCTTTGTCTGTGGAAATACTTTAGTCAAAGAATAAGTTTAATCAGAGAAGTGAGAACATACAGAAACAAAGGAAAACAGTCAAAGGAAACCAAATAATAATAATAATGTAGTCATTAAGCAGAGTCATGGACTTTTAGTTCCTTCTCAAGGACTGTAGATAATATTCTGAGCCATATGCTGTGAGCTGTCTTACAGCTGCTGAAACCCCCACCAGGTGGAAGATGTTAACTACATGATGACCACACTGGAGTCATGACATAAGCTGCTGCAATTCTGAGAACTGGCTTCAAGGAAATGGGAACAAGCTGACTCTGGAACTGAAACTAACTGTCCTTAAAACAATCAAGATGATGCTGGTCAGATCACTGATGACCAAGTTCAAGGTAATGGTCAGAGCTGACTGTGCTATTTCTGCTTGTAGCCCCCCTCCCTCAGCCTATAAAAACTGTTGCCCTTGACTGTCCTTCCCCCATGTTGCCAGCATCCAAAATAAAGCAAACTTTCCTTTCCACCAACATGGCCTCTTTAATGGCTTTTGAATGGTGAGTGGTCGAACACCACTTTTGGTTATAATATTCTGGTCATTTCTATCTCCAAAATCTACCCAAACATGTGTCCTTTACTCCAGCTCTGCTGCTACTAACCTTCCTCAGGTCCTCATCTCTTGCCTGAACTCCTGCCTCAGCTCCCTTATTGGTCACTCTGCTTCTGCTGAAGGCTAAAAGCCACTCCCTGTTGCATCCGTGATCTTATAAAATGTGAATCAGGGCACATGTAAAACCTAGAGTTTAGAATAAAATGCAAGCTCCTCATCTTGCATTCTCTTCCCAGGTAGCACTAGTGGTAAGGAATCTGCCTGCCAATTCAGGAGACACAAGAGATGTGTGTTCAATCCCTTGGTCGGGAAGATCTCCTGGAGGAGGAAATGGCAACCTACTCCAGTATTCTTGCCTGGAAAATTTCATGGACAGAGGATATTGGTGGACTACAGACTATGGGATCACAAAGAGTTGGACAACAACTGAGCAGGCATGCATGCACAGCATCTTGATTTCCGAGATGAGTTGTCTCTGACATCAAGTTGCTATTCTTTTCTTCACTCCCCTCACTCCAGACATATCTGTTTTCAGTTCCTCAGACTCTCCAAAAGTTCAGGTTTCTGTACTTGCAGTTCTTTCTGTTCTGAATGTTCTTACTTAGGGTTACTCCAAAATTGGCCATGACTATGAAAAGGAATTTAGGTCAAATGAAAAAAAAAAAAAAAGCAATATCTTTTAGTATATGTCATATAAGCCAAAAATTCAAATATTGAAAAAGTGTTAATGCACAATAATACAGATTGATTGGTCATGAGTTAGTAAAGGAAATTAGGATTTTAGAAACAATATATTGTTCCAATGACTGCACATAATAAACAATTTCAAATTTAGTGGCATAAAACAAAAATTTTATTACGCTCATGATTTCTGTGGGTCAGGAACATTTTTAATGGGTTGGGTTGGAATGACTTCATCTTGTTACATGTCTGAGTTTTCAGTTAGGAAGCTCCAAGGCTGGAAATGACTTAAGAGTAGTAAAAATTGTCTGAGAGCTCATTTATCCACATGACTGGTGTATGGAGGCTAAATGTCAGCTGAAACCTCAGCTGGACCTCTTGATGTGGCTGCTCAGGCTTCCTCACAGTATGGTAATCTCATTCCAAGAGTGAGTATCTCAAAAGAAAGAGGCACAGGCTGTATGGTTTTTAAAAATCTAGCTCAGAAAGCATATAGCCTTGCTTCCACTGTATTTACGAGCTTGCCCAGATTCAAGACACACATCTACCTTACCTGTTAATGGGAGGAGTGTCAAAGTCACATGGTCAGAAGAGCAGGTGGAATGGAGATATTGTTAACACCCTCTCCACATATTTTACCTTGAATTATGGTTCATAGAGAGCAATGAAATGGTTGGTTGTAAAACAAATACAATGTCTATGTCTGAGATGGAATACTGGATGTAATGGATAACTGGTCTCACTAAAAAGACAAATATTTATGCTGCTGGATATTTTGTTTCAGCCAGGTTTAAAGTAATATCACATTTTAGAAAAGAAAATTCTTTATTTCAATTGATCAGGGGGATTTAATATATTGAAATTATTTGTAACAATGTAATTTATTGTATTACTTATGAAATAATGTTGTAACACCTATATGCAAAATAGGCTGCATATCCTCAAATAAAAGATCAAAGAAGATATTGAAAATCAAAAGAAAGCTTTTAAAACTTTCAAACTTAGTAATGCCTCACCTCCCTAGGCTATATCTTACTTAGATTTTTAAAATCACTATGAGACAAAAAAGTGTGAGACATAAAGCCACAAAGCCCAACCAAAGTGTTGTTCATCCATAGTATGCTCCCTCTTAAATACAATGCACAAACTGTTCAGAGACATTTCTCCCATTGCTTTGTGTGTGTGTGTGTCTGCGTGTGCTCAGTTGAGTCTGACTCTTTGCGACCCCATGGACTGTAGCCCACCAGGCTCCTCTGTTCATGGAATTTTCCAGCCAAGAATGGTTGAGCATGTTGCCATTTCTTTTTCCAGAGAATCTTCCCAACCCAGGGATTGAACCCATGCCTCTTGTGTCTCTTGCATTGGCAAGTGGATTCTTTACCAGCTAAGTCACTGAGGAAGCCTTGACTAAACATGGGAATCTTCAAGTATTCATTCTTTCAAACTCTCCTAATTGGCCTTGGTTGATGATTAGAAGTTGAAAATAGAGGTGAATAGCTTATGGGTAAGAAATTATACCCTTAAAGAATTACAATTTATTTAAATCAATTATTAACTAACCACTAATTTAAAAATAAAAAATTAATGTGATATATGGCATTTTGGGGAAAAAATTGAAGACTGTATTTATTAGTAAGTGGTCCCAGAATAAATGTGTATATATTATATATGTAGGGAAGGATACTATACATCCTTCCTTCAATTATAAGAATGTAATTGAAGAGTATTTTGCCAATAGAAATTGAGTTTGCAAAGCATGGAGTATTACCACTGTAGACAATCTTTTGAGGTGAGAAATTTGGCTTTGTATGTGTAAAATGTAGGAGATTCCCAGGTGGTTCAGTTGTAAAGAATCTGCTTGCCAATAGTGGAGCTGCAGAAGTAATGGGTTCAATCCCGGCATCTGGAAGATCCCCTGGAGGAGGAAATGGCAACCCACTCCAATATTCTTGCCTGGATAATCACATGGACAGATGGGCCTGAAGGGCTGAAATCCATGGGGTCACAAAAAAATCAGACACGACTGAATGTCTGAGCACACATGTATGCACCTATGTAAAATGTACCTTTTGAATATTTTCTTTTTTCTCAGTTAGGTATTGATAATTCAATCTTGAAAATATTGATATTTTGTACTTGCAAGTTAAAATTTATAAGTTCAATTTGAAATCTGTAATCCAAGGTTTATGCCTTTGCAACAGTTTTCTCCTTATTTTCTTGGCTACTTAACAAAAGCCTATTTATCCCTCAAGATCTAGCCCAAATATTTTCTGTTCTGTTTCTATAACAGAACATTGTTACAACACACCATATTTCACTGTATTTACTGTGTACCCTGAGTTTCCTCATGTCTCACTAGTCATGGGTATAAATTGCTGATACCGTGTACAAATGAATTATAATGACCAAAAGTGTTTTGGGTTTTATCCCAACCTGCTCAAGTAGTAACTCAGTACCCTGGGAATTATCCATCAAACATTTCTAGTATTAATAATACTCAGAATAGCTTCAGGTGTGGGCTCCCCTGGTGGCTCAGATGGTAAAGAATCTGCCCGCAATGTAGGAGACCTGGGTTCGATCTCTGGGTTGGGAAGATCCTCTGGAGGAGGGCATGACAACCCACTCCAGTATTCTTGCCTGGAGAATCCCCATGGAGAGAGGAGCCTGGCAGGCTACAGACTATAGGGTCACATAGAGTCGGACGCGACTAAGCACACATAACTTCATGTGTATTCAGAAGCTGGTTCTACAAGTGGCGCCCACAGTCTATCCTCCAGGCTGACACTGGTACTGCTGTGTCGTCTGTAGATGCTGGTCGCCGTTGAGCACCAGGGCTGCTCAGATGCAGTTGCTCTAGACGATATTGTGATGTACCAGTCTGAGCCTCCTGGTACTGAGGAGAAGGCTGTTCTGTGCAGAAGTAGGGAGGATTCTTATCTGTCCAGTCCTGTTTTGTGCTTTGTCATTGGAGACATGAACATCTCTGCTTGTGCTCCTGTGTTTCAGTGGTTTTTCATGAAAATAATTCTTGTAGTTCCTCTCAGCCCTGAGATCAGATTTCATTCCCTAGGGTATTATTTTTCTTTCCTAGTCTTCCTAGTTATGGCAGATAACAATCTCCATTCTCTTCCTTTCTGCCAGGCAACAAGAAAAACACACGACCTCAGGAAAGTTGCTCTTTCCTCTCATCTTCCAACCCACTCAGCTTTCCAACCAAGTTATAGACATGACTACTAGGGCTGAAGGTGCAGTGCCTGCAATACTTCTTTACACATTTCAGCCTCAGAAAGATGGTAAGCCCTTGAGGACATGAAACAAAATTCCTCCTTTTCTGTATTGAATAAGAATGAAAACGTAAATTTGAACCCATTTATAGACTATTCCCTCTATTCTAAAGATAAATTATATGATGTGTTAAGAACTGTGACGATTTTACTCTGCTTGGAAGTTAGCAAGTTAATCTGCTACTGTATTATGGAAACCGGCAGAAGTCATAACACTCCCTTGTCAGAAAGACAAGATTTCAATACTCACAACACACCAAGAAGCACAAGCTTCAGGTTTACATCATGTAGCCTTTCTAGACAGTACCAAGAGTACCAGACCTAAGTTTCATATTGCTGAAGAGGGGCATGTGCTGTGCACTTGGGGGCAATGAGTTGCATGACGGCTGAGGAGCCCTAAGCTTACAGAACCCTACTATTTTATAATGGGTTGCGAGCAACCTGCCCAACTTATGTCCAGAAGAAAACATTACCTTTGTTATGTGCATGCATGCTAAGTCTCTTCAGTCGTGTCCTACTCTTTGCAACTTCATGGACTGTAGCTCGCCAGGCTCTTCTGTCCATGGGATTCTGTGGCAAGAGTACTGAAGTGGGTTGCCATGCCCTCCTCCAAGGGATCTTCCTGATCCAGGGATTGAATCCAAATCTCTTATATCACTTGGATTGGCAGGAGGGTCCTTTACCACTAGTGCCGCCTGAGAAGCCCCTACCTTTAATATACTGGAGAATAAATAAACTTGCCCTCTGCTCTGGAGGAAGATTCTCCTGACCTGCAAGGCAGTTCGCTAGAGAAACATCCTTGGAAAGATAACATTTCCAAGGTCCAACAAAGGCCATCTGTGCCTCTACTCATATGAAATGCAAAAATTTGGAATCGTCTATGAACGGTATTGTGAGTAAAAGTGATCTTCTCTTGTTCCCAGAATTAGTTTATATCAGGGCCAGAACTCAGGTCATTTGGCATATGATCCAGTAATTTCTTTAAGGAAACAGCAATTGATAGAATAGAACTAGTATGATATTAGTTCAGTTTCATTGATTAACATTGCTAAAGACAATGAAGGCTTTCCAAAATATATTTTAAAAGTTCTAGCAACACTGATTATCCACATACAATATTAACAGTATAAGTTCCAAGCTGTTTTTCAAACTTCTAAAGGATTGATATACTGACAAAATTTAAAACAAGCAAGCAAACCAAAGGAAAACAAGCAGTTAACAGCAAAGACAGTATTGCCTTATTCCCACTTGTGCAACTAGGACATAAATAAGATCTATTTTAAAATCATCAAGTCAACATCTACTAGAATTTATAGATTTTAATCAGAGATTTTCACATATAAACCATGTTACGTCCAAGTACTGGGGCCTGAGAACCTTGGCTCTATTTTTCCACAGCCATATTTTAGAAATTGTCAGAACAAAATATGAACTCATTAATTGAGGAGTTCATATTCTATGAAATAGCATCTGGAAAAAAAATTATATGAAGTTAAACAGCTAATATTACTGTGAGTGACACACTCTTTTCAAGGATGTTGTTCAAACTGCTACTGGGTGTAGCCTTAGCTCTTCAAAATCACTAACATGGTCATTGAGAATTTTTCACTTAACTCATTACATCCCAAAGTGAGGAACTGTTTTATGATTGCTCAGCCTACAATTCTATCCTCTCCCTAATTCTATTCTTCAAGATACTTTCTAGAGTCACTCTAGGTATGAAATTCAAACAATGAATAAGAAGATAAGTAGAAGTTAATATATGCCTGCAGGTACATCGGGAAGAAACCTGAACTAAAAATAAGGTATTTGGGGATCAATTCCCAGTTCCCAAAGCATGATCATAAGTACATAAAAAAGGACAAAGCAAGCATTTTTTTCAACTTTTCAATATAAGTTTTGCCTAGTTTTAACCAAAAAGTGATGAATATTAAAAATTAAGGCTTGATAAGGATGTTAAATGACACCATAGAATGTAATTAATAAAATTTGAAATGTATGATGCTCTAAGGAATGTGGATAACTTGCTTTATATCAACAAATTATTTTGCAAGGAGAGAAAGAAAGAGAGGGAGTAAAAGAGAATTTAGAAGACATTAAATTGCATTGTAAGATTCTTATTTGGATTTCAAAAAATTGAACTAAAAATTTAAAATTTTGCTGAGTCAATTGGGAAGTATTATAGAAGTAACAAATTATTGTCATTTAAAGATTATAATTATGAAATTGTGGTTAGGGGTAAAAGAACCTTTATTTTTTAGAGATACAGACTGAAATACTCCCAGATAAAATAATATGTTATCTGGAATTTGCTTTAAAATAACATAGCTACTGCAACTGCTCAATTAATTACAAATGTTTCAGTCTCCCTTCTACTTTTTGCATCTGTTGACTTTGGGAGGCAGTTGAAGGAGGGAACCCAAGGTCTTTTATGTCAATGAAAATCTGCTGCTGGCTTCCCTCCTGGAATCATTGTACATTTTCCAGCATTCAGTGATAATTAGTTTAGAATCCTTCACAGTATATGTGGATCAAACTTAGTATTAACAGAAGTGTATAAAACTCTAAATTAAGGGTTTGTAAATGAAGCTTTTTCATCTTCTACAGAAACTTACCAGTAATATGTGATATTAAAATAAGCCAAATAGGGTAATCTTGCTATTGAAATATCATGAAACTTACTGAGTGGCTGAAGTCCACCCCTTGCCTTAGATTTTTAATGATTTAAGGATATAATTAAAACACTGCTACCTTGTTACAAGAGAAAAAGCTGTATCCTATGATACTTGGTAAGGGAATGGCTTGCACAATTGAGCCTGACCCCTCTGTATTCCACTGGTGCATATATATATTTTTTATATTGATATTTATCTGTAGTTTTTGATGTAATAAATCTTATCTATACTAAAAAAAATTTTAATTCCATTTCTGACCATTATATTTGGCTCATGTTTTGAGTGTCTCCTGTAATGGTATGGGTCAGCAGTATACTGCTGCAGCGAGAGGGGCTCTGGGTGCAGTAGCCCTGGGTATGGCATAAGCCCTCTTGGAGTAGGTCACCATTAACCCCACCAAAGAGACACAAGAACTTACACAGGCCTGGGGAAACAGACTCTTGGAGAGCACAAATAAAACCTTGTGCACACCAAGACGCAGGAGAAGGGAGCAGTGACCCCACAAGAGATTGACCCAGACTTGCCCGTGAGTGTCCAGGAGTCTCTGGCGGAAGCGTGGGTTAGCAATGGCCAACTGCAGGGTTGGGGGCACTGAGTACAGCAGTGCATGCAGGTCGCCATTATCTTCATTACCTCCACCATAGTTTGGCCTCAGGTCAAACAATAGGGAGGGAACACAGCCCAACCCCCTGCCCCCCTCATCAACAGAAAATTGGATTAATGATTTACTGTGCATGGCCCCACCCATCAGAACAAGACCCAGTTTCCCCCTCAGTCAGTCACTGCCATCAAGGAAGCTTCCATATACCTCTTATCCTTCTCCATCAGAGGGCAGACAGAATGAAAACCACAGTCACAGAAAACTAAACAATCTGATCACATGGACCACAGCCTTGTCTAACTCAATGAAACTATGGGCTACCCAAGACTGATGGATCATGGTGGAGAGTTCTGACAAAACACAGTCCACTGGAGACAGGAATGGCAAAAAACTTCAGTATTCTTGCTTTGAGAACCCTGTGAACAATATGAAAAGGCAAAAAGATATGACACTGAAAGATGAACTCCCCAGGTCAGTAGATGCTGCCCAATATGCTACTGGAGAAGAGTGGAGAAATAAATCAAGAAAGAATGAAGAGATAGAGCCAAAGAAAAAACAAAACTAAACAAAACACAAAACACCCAGTTGAGAATGTGACTGGTGATGGAAGTAAAATCCAATGCTGTAAAGAGCAATATTGCATAGGAACCTGATTGTTCAGATCAGTTCAGTTGCTCAGTTGTGTCCAACTCTTTGCCACAAGATGAATTGCAGCATGCCAGGCCTCCCTGTCCATCACCAACTCCTGGGGTTCGCTCAGACTCACGTCCATCGAGTCAGTGATGCCATCCAGCCATCTCATCCTCTGTCATCCCCTTCTCCTCCTGCCCCCAATCCCTCCCAGCATCAGAGTCTTTTCCAATGAGTCAACTCTTCCCATGAGGCGGCCAAAGTACTGGAGTTTCAGCTTTAGCATTATTCCTTCCAAAGAAATCCCAGGGCTGATCTCCTTTAGAATGGACTGGTTGGATCTCCTTGCAGTCCAAGGAACTCTCAAGAGTCTTCTCCAACACCACAGTTCAAAAGCATCAATTCTTCAGCACTCAGCCTTCTTCACAGCCCAACTCTCACATCCATACACGACCACAAGAAAAACCATAGCCTTGACTACACGAACCTTTGTTGGCAAAGTAATGTCTCTGCTTTTGAATATGCTATCTAGGTTGGTCATAACTTTTCTTCCAAGGAGTAAGTGTCTTTTAATTTCATGGCTGCAGTCACCATCTGCAGTGATTTTGGAGCCCCCAAAAATAAAGTCTGACACTGTTTCCCCATCTATTTCCCATGAAATGATGAGACCAGAGGCCATGATCTTCGTTTTCTGAATGTTGAGCTTTAAGCCAACTTTTTCACTCTCCTCTTTCACTTTCTTCAAGAGGCCCTTTAGTTCTTCTTCACTTTCTGCCACAAGGGTGGTGTCATCTGCATATCTGAGGTTATTGATATTTCTCCCAGCAATCTTGATTCCAGCTTGTGCTTCAACCAGCCCAGCATTTCTCATGATGTACTCTGCATATATGTTAAATAAGTAGGGTGACAATATACAGCCTTGACGTACTCCTTTTCCTATTTGGAACCAGTTTGTTGTTCCATGCCCAGTTCTAACTGTTGCTTCCTGGCCTGTATATAGGTTTCTCAAGAGGCAGGTCAGGTGGTCTGGTATTTCCATCTCTTTCAGAATTTTCCACGGTTTATTGTGATCCACACAGTCAAAGGCTTTGGCATAGTCAATAAAGCAGAAATAGATATTTTTCTGGAACTCTCTTGCTTTTTCGATGATCCAGCAGATGTTGGCAATTTGATCTCTGGTTCCTTGTCTTTTCTAAAACCAATTGAACATCTGGAAGCTCACAGTTAACATATTGCTGAAGCCTGGTTTGGAGAATTTTGAGCATTACTTTACTAGTGTGTAAGATGAGTGCAATTGTGTGGTAGTTTGAGCATTCTTTGGCATTGTTTTTCTTTGGGATTGGAATGAAAACTGACCTTTTACAGTCCTGTGGCCACTGCTGATTTTCCAAATTTGCTGGCATATTGAGTGCAGCACTTTCACAGCATCATCTTTTAGAATTTGAAATAGCTCAACTGGAATTCCATCACCTCCACTAACTTTGTTCATAGTGATGCTTTCTAAGGCCCACTTGACTTCACATTCCAGGATGTCTGGCTCTAGGTCAGTGATCACACCATCGTGATTATCTTGGTCATAAAGATCTTTTTTGTACAGTTCTTCTGTGTATTCTTGCCACCTCTTCTTTATATTTTCTGCTTCTGTTAGTTCCATACCATTTCTGTCCTTTATCGATCCCATCTTTGCATGAAATTTTCCCTTTGTATCTCTAATTTTCTTGAAGAGATCTCTAGTCTTTCCCATTCTGTTGTTTCCCTCTATTTCTTTGCATTGATTGCTGAGGAAGGCTTTCTTATCTCTCCTTGCTATTCTTTGGAACTCTGCATTCAGATGCTTATATCTTTCCTTTCCTCTTTGCTCTTCACTTCTCTTCTTTTCATAGCTATTTGTAAGGCCTCCTCAGACAGCCATTTTGCTTTTTTGCATTTCTTTTCCATGGAAATGGTCTTGATCCCTGTCTCCTGTACAGTGTCACGAACCTCAGTCCATAGTTCATCAGGAACTCTATCTATCAGATCTAGTCCCTTAAATCTATTTCTCACTTCCACTGTATAATCATAAGGGTTTTGATTTAGGTCATACCTGAATGGTCTAGTGGTTTTCCCTCCTTTCTTCAATTTAAGTCTGAATTTGGCAATAAGGAGTTCATGATCTGAACCACAGTCAGCTCCTGGTCTTGTTTCTGTTGACTATAGAGCTTCTCCATCTTTGGTGGCAAATAATATAATCAATCTGATTTCAGTGTTGAACGTCTGGTGATGTCCATGTATATAATCTTCTCGTGTTGTTGGAAGAGGGTGTTTGCTATGACCAGTGCATTTTCTTGGCAAAACTCTATTGGTCTTTGCCCTGCTTCATTCCGTATTCCAAGGCCAAATTTGCCTGTTACTCCAGGTGTTTCCTGACTTCCTACTTTTGCATTCCAGTCCCCTATAATGAAAAGGATGTCTTTTTTGGGTGTTAGTTCTAAAAGGTCTTGTAGGTCTTCATAGAACCGTTCAACTTGTGCTTCTTCAGCGTGATTGGTTGGGGCATAGACTTGGATTACTGTGATATTGAATGGTTTGTCTTGGAAACGAACAGAGATCATTCTGTTGTTTTTGAGATTGCATCCAAGCACTGCATTTCGGACTCTCTTGTTGACTGTGATGGCTACTCCATTTCTTCTAAGGGATTCCTGCCACGTAGTAGATATAATGGTCATCTGAGTTAAATTCCTCCATTCCAGTCCATTTTAGTTCGCTGATTCCTAGAATGTTGACGTTCCCTCTTACCATCTCCTGTTTGACCACTTCCAATTTGCCTTGATTCATGGACCTGACATTCCAAGTTCCTATGCAATATTCCTCTTTACAGCATCAGACCTTTCTTCTATCACCAGTCACATCCACAACTGGGTATTGTTTTTGGTTTGGCTCCATCTCTTCATTCTTTCTGGAGTTATTTCTCCACTGATCTCCAGTAGCATATTGGGCACCTACCAACCCAGGGAGTTCCCCTTTCAATATCCTATCATTTTGCCTTTTCATACTGTTCATGGGGTTCTCAAGGCAAGAATACTGAAGTGGTTTGCCATTCTTTTCTCCAGTGGACCTGAATGTTAGGTCCATGAATCAAGGTAAATTGGAAGTGGTCAAACAGGAGATGGCAAAAGTGAGCACTGACATTTTAGGAATCAGTAAACTAAAATAGACTGGAATGGGTGAATTTAACTCAGATGACCATTATATCTACTACTGTGGGCACGAATCCTTTAGAAGAAATGGAGTAACCATCATAGTCAACAAAAGAGTCTGAAATGCAGTACTTGGATGCAATATAAAAAACCAAAGAATGATCTCTGTTCTTTTCCAAGGCAAACCATTCAGTATCACAGTAATCCAACTCTATGCCCCAGCCAGTAATGCTGAAGAAGGTGAAGTTGAATGGCTCTATGAAGACCTACAAGATCTAGAACTAACACCCAAAAAAGATGTCCTTTTTATCATAGGGGACTGGAATGCAAAAGTAGGAAGTCAAGAGATGTCTGGAGTAACAGGCAAATTTGGCCTTGGTGTACAAAATGAAGCAGGGAAAAGGCTAATAATGTTTTGCCAAGAGAATGCACTGGTTATAGCAAACACCCTCTTCCAACAACACAAGAGAAGACTCTACACATGGACATCACCAGATGGTCAATACTGAAATCAGATTGATTATATTCTTTGCAGCCAAAGTTCGAGAAGCTCTATACAGTCAGTTAAAATAAGACCAGGAGCTTACTGTGGCTTCAGATCATGAAATCCTTATTGCCAAATTCAGATTTAAATTGAAGAAAATAGGGAAAATCACTAGACCATTCAGGTATGACCTAAATCAAATCCCTTAAAATTATACAGTGAAAGTGATAAATATGTTTAAGGGACTAGATTTGATAGACAGAGTGCCTGATGAACTATGCATGGAGGTTTGTTACATTGTACAGGAGATGGGGATCAAGACCATCCTCAAGAAAAAGAAATGTGAAAAAGCAAAATGGCCATCTGAGGAGACCTTACAAATAGCTGTGAAAAAAAGAGAAGTGAAAAGCAAAGGAGAAAAGGAAAGATATACCCATTTGAATACAGAGTACCAAACTATAGCAAGGAGAGATAAGAAAGGCTTCCTCAGTGACCAGTGCAAAGAAATACAGCAAAACAGAATCGGAAAGACTAGAGATCTCTTTAAGAAAATCAGAATAACAAGGGAACGTTTCATGCAAAGATGGGCACAATACAGGACAGAAATAGTTTGGACCTAACAGAAGCAGAAAATATTAAGAAGAGGTGGCAAGAATACACAGAAGAAATATACAAAAAAGTCTTCATGACCCTGATAACCATGATGGTGTGATCACTGACCTAGAGCCAGACATCCTGGAATGTGAAGTCAAGTGGGCCTTAGAAAGCATCACTATGAACAAAGCTAGTGGAGATGATGGAATTCCAGCTGATCTATTTCAAGGCCTTAAAGATGATGCTGTGAAAGTGCTGCACTCAATATGCCAGCAAATTTGGAAAACTCAGGAGTGGCCACAGGACTGGAAAAGGTCAGTTTTCATTTCAATCCCAAAGAAAGGCAATGCCAAAGAATGTTAAAACTACCGCACGATTGCACCCATCTCACATTCTAGTAAAGTAATGCTCAAAATTCTCCAAGCTAGGCTTCAACAGTATGTGAACTGTGAACTTCCAGATGTTCAAGCTGGATTTAGAAAAGGCAGAGGAACCAGAGATCAAATTGCTAATATCTGCTGGATCATAGAAAAAGCAAGAGAATTCCAACAAAACACCTACTTCTGGTTTATTGAATACGCCAAAGCCTTTGTCTGTGTGGATCACAACAAATTGGAAAATTCTTCGAAATGGGAATACCAGACCACCTGACCTGCCTCCCGAGAAATCTGTATGCAGATCACTAAGCAAGAGTTATAACTGGACATGGAACAACAGACTGGTTCCAAATTGGGAAAGGAATATGTCAAGGCTGTATGTTGTCACCCTGCTTATTTAACTTATATGCAGAGTACATCATGAGAAATGCTGGACTGGATTAAGCACAAGCTGGAATCAAGATTGCTGGGATAGATATCAATAACCTCAGATATGCGGATGATAACACCTTGTGGCAGAAAGTGAAGAAGAACTAAAGATCCTTTTGATGAAAGTGAAAGAGGAGGGTGAAAAAGTTGGCTTAAAATTCAACATTCAGCAGACTAAGATCATGCCATCTGGTTCCATACCTTCATGGCAAATAGATGGGGAAACAATGGAAACAGTGACAGACTTTATTTTCTTGGGCTCCGAAATCACTGCAGATGGTGACTGCACCCATAAAATTAAAAGACCCTTGCTCCTTGGAAGAAAAGTTATGACTAACCTAGATAGCACATTAAAACACAGAGACATTACTTTGCTGATAAATGTCTGTCTAGTTAGAGCTATGGTTTTTCCAGTAGTCATATATGGATGTGAGAGTTGGATGATAAAGAAAGCTGAGTGCCGAAGAATTGAAGCTGTTGAACTGTGGTGTTGGAGAAGGCTCTTGAGAGTTCCTTGGACTGCAAGGAGATCCAACCAGTCCATCCTAAAGGAAATCAGTCCTGAATATTCATTTGAAAGATGGATGCTGAAGCTGAAACTCCAATACTTTGGCTACCTGATGTGAAGAACTTACTCATTGGAAAAGACCCTGATGCTGGGAAAGATTGAACACAGGAGGAGAAGGTGTCGACAGAGGATGAGATGATTGCATTGCATTACCAACTGATAGACATGCGTTTGGGCAAGCTCCAGGAGTTGGTGATGGACAGGGAAGTCTGGCGTGCTGCAGCCCATGGGGTTGCAAAGAGTTGGACATGACTGAGTGACTGAACTGAACATAAACAACCTTTGTGCCTATGAAATAGAAAAACCAAGATTCTGGGAGAGAGAAATAGCAGATGTCTATATCTGCAAAATCTCCTGAGTAACCTATGAGATTTAGGGGGGCAAGTCACCAGAGGTGATGCAAATTGTACTGTTGGCATCACTAGTTTGACATCAGCTTTGAGTTGCTGCTGCTAACATTTGGTGATCTTATTCTACCTAATTGTTGATCCCTAAGGAATATGATTAATGAGAGGAATACAAGGTAATTTAGCACTGTGGAGAAAAAAAAAAAACAACATTAAAGAAGTATTAAAAATGTATTGAATTTTTAAACCAAAAAAGGAGGTAAATACTCTTCTAAAACAAACTTAAAATTACTCTTTTTTACAGCAATTATAAGAAGGTCATTGGGAGATCCATATTTGACCTGATGAGAGCAGTGCAACCTTTTATTAGTTTATTTTTTTTAAATTTTGAGCTAGAAAATAGTTATTCTCAGGGATAGTATGTGCTGCTAAAAAGAAATCTATAAAGTGTTTTTGTGTTTCTCAGTGCTCTATGTAGCAGGTATTTTGTTCAGACTAATGTTGAATGGAACAGGATAATGCTTGTTATTACTGGCTTCTGCTTACCTTAGAGTAATCAGAAATGTTTGTTCACCCCCAAGTGGAGGATTTCCTCTTGCAAATGATCCAGGAGAAAACAATAATTTATTTTGATTGCTTCAGTTGGTGATGTGAACATGGAAAACCTTCTACTTAAAGTAAGTAATATAGAGATAAAAGACAAATTAATATTTCACATGAATTCTAAGTTTTCCCCAGAGTTGGATTTAGGTTAATTTGGAGAATGATTATACCAGCAGCAAATAAGGGGTCTGGTGCCAAGTGGACACAAAAATCAGTTGCTGAAAAATCTTATGGCATAAACATTAGGTGACATAAAACACTGTTCAAACTCAGATAGTTTTGAATGAAGTGAGGAGCTATTCATAATTTTGCTGTGACTGTCCCAGGCAAATCTTGATGTATGATCAGCTTGATATATAAAATTATCCTAAATACATTCACCAAATGTTAAGACAATTACATTGTGCCAAGTTTTACCCATCTTAGCTTATTTCTTTTTTTGGAAAATAAAATGTAGTTAAAGTCAATATCTTATCCCATTTGATTTGACTTAAGAGTATATTTTTATGCTGAGTGTTACATTCAAAGAAACCAAAATTAAATTTTTTCATATGTCTTGCCTGATAAAATCTCATTAGTAGAAATGATCACAGAGGTAGTAATAGATTGGTCATAAAAGGCTAATAAATGAGGTTACCTGCCAAAAATAATTTCATCCTTATATTGACTTCACTCTTCTTTAATTAGTTTTCCATCTATTGCTAGCACTGTACAATTTAATACTAGAGTTATCAAATCAAGCTTACTCATTTTACAGATGCATAAGTCACTAACTTTTCTCAGCTGTAGAATATAGCCTGAATTTGAAACCAGGCAGTTCTTTTCCACCATCCATGGGAAGCTGCTGGTCTCACGGCACAGTATCATTGGTACTGTACCTGTAGCTACAGAATAGTGCTTTCTGTACCTAGTTTGTGCCCCACTGATGTGCAGAGCTCAGCAGTTCTCTGAGTTCCTGTAAAGAATGAGTATCTACTAAGGATTTTATACAGGAGACAAATGAGAAATTTAACAATGGACACCCCCAGCAAACAAATTGTTCTCAGTGGCTCAGTCATGTTTGACTCTTGGCAACCCCTCGGCCTGTAGCCCATCAGGCTCTTCTGTCCACAGAATTCTTCAGGTAAGTATACTAGAGTGAGTTGCCATTTCCTCCTCTAGAGCAAACAAATCAGGACTCCTCTATTAGATATATTTTGTAACAAACACTTTGGAAACTCACTAATATCGGGTTTTCCTCTCATTGTGGACATATAGAAATCTTTACTTCCCAGCCCCCTTTCACTGGGTTGGGGGCATGTTTCAGTCAGGGGGCTGTGACAGAAGTGAAATGTGTTTATTGCATGTATGAGACCATCTACTCTCTCTTCCCCAGCAACTGCATTTATGAGAGTCTTAGGTTTTGAGAGTAGAGACAAAAGGTGGAAGTGGAGTGGTTTGCTGAGTAGCCACTTAAAAAGCCAACCAACCTGGATAGCTGCTCAGACTCATGGGGTGGTTTGTGAGAAAAAACCCCTTCATTGTGTTAAGACACCTAAAGGACTGAGTTGTGAAGTCACTCTATTAGCTCAGGCTGCCAAGGACCTGTCTCTGCTCCAGACCTTCCTCTCTGCCCCCATGCTGCTGGGATTCTGTCCTTTCTTCTTAGAGGCCAATAGAGTCAAGATTCTTCCTTCCAGGTATCTCTAGCAATTCATATTTCTATTTCCTTTATTGGGCAGGGCAATCAATCTATCTCCAAACTTGCACACACATGCTAAGTCACTTCAGTTGTGTCAGACTCTGTGTGACCCCATAGACGGCAGCCCACCAGGCTCCCCCGTCCCTGAGATTCTCCAGGCAAGAACACTGGGGTGGGTGCCATTTCCTTCTCCAAAGCATGAAAGTGAAAAGTGAAAGTGAAGTTGCTCAGTTGTGTTCAACTCTTAGCGATCCCTTGGACTGCAGCCTACCAGGCTCCTCTGTCCATGGGATTTTCCAGGCAAGAGTACTGGAGTGGGGTGCCATTGCCTTCTTATACACATACTAAAACTAACACATACCATCACTATGCTCATTTAAATAAAAGGGACTTCCAGTTTCCTCCTTATAGTGAATTCTTCTCTCTCTCTCTCTCTCTCTCTCTCTCTGTGTTTGTGTGAGTAAGAAATATAGTGTGTGTACTAAGTCACTTCAGTTGTGTCTGACTCTGTGATCCCATGGACTGTAGCCTACCAGACTCCTCTGTGCATGGGATTCTCCTGGCAAGAGTACTGGAGTGGGTTGCCCTGCCCTCCTCCAGGGGATCTTCCTGACCAGGGAATGAACTTACGTCTCTTACGTCTCCTGGGTTGGCATGTGAACTCTTTACCAGTAGCGCCACATTCCTGTGATTATCTTTTAGTCAGACTGAAAGTTTCTTGAGGATGGAGAGTTTGTAAGTGAGAGTCCATGGATAAGCATCAAGTTCTATGAATCCCTTGAAATGATCGTTTTTTTTTTTTTTTTTTTTGGGTGTCTAGGCTATGTGCCCTTCTAGTTTTCATCAGATTTTCAAAGGGGTCCTTGAATTAAAAGAAAAATTAGGCAACACTGGTGCAGGATCAGCCTAAGTTTGAAAAGAAGAACTTCCAATGGCCCTTATTCCAGCCCTGATACTTACTAATGTGATTCAGGTTCTTATCATTGTCTTAGATTAAGCATGGCCAGAACTGGTCACTCTAATTCACAAGAGTCTGAGATATATAAATCAGAAAACAATTGATTAATTTAATCAGGACTATATCTATTAGGTACCTAGGATAATTACCGGAGAAGGCGATGGCACCCCACTCCAGTACTCTTGCCTGGAAAATCCCATGGAGGGAGGAGCTTGATAGGCTGCAGTCCATGGGGTCACGAAGAGTCAGACACAACTGAGCGACTTCACTTTCATGCATTGGAGAAGGAAATGGCAACCCACTCCAGTGTTCTTGCCTGGAGAATCCCAGGGACGGGGGAGCCTGGTGGGCTGCCGTCTATGGGGTTGCACAGAGTCGGACACGACTGAAGCGACTTAGCAGCAGCAGCAGGATAATTACAGGACAGATTATTGTCCTACTTACTTATTTATCCACTTAAGCAAATTATTAAAGGCAGATTTTGAACATTTTTTCCCTAAGGAATCAGTCATCACAAGAGATATTGTTGTCAGAGGGACTCTGGGTCAGTTGGCCTGGAAGATATCCTGTCTCTTGGACCATGTTTGGACAGGCAATACCAGCAATATCTCCTTTACTCCCTTCTTCTTCCCTCTTTTCCATTCCTCTCCACTTTTACCCTTCTCTTTCAGATCCAAGGCTGGCCCACACTATTCTGGTAGATTGAGTGCATAGTGTTCAGTCAGACCTTGAAATGTCTGGATGCTGTTCTGTTATTTTAAGATAATCTCTGTTCAGATCTCATGAGCTGATTTACAACTTATAACTTACTCCTAAGACACTTGCTTAGGTATTTATAAGGCTATACATTATGGGATAAAGTGAGAGAAACAGGAAGGAGAAGCAGTCATGCGTCAGAAGGCTGCCAAATATCTTGGCACCAAGGAAGTCTGCTTGGTTTTTTCATGAAACATATCCAACTTGGCTTCCTTCCCTTTTTATTTGGAATTCATCTTATTTGGTATTGATGTTTGACAGCATATGACTCTGGACATACATGAGTAGCTGGATCTACTGCTACTCTTGCACAAGAGTCACCTAATTTTGGTAAATGTACTGAAAAACTAATATGTTTTTCTTTGAAACTGAGATTATATAAATATCATGAATATCTTTAAGAAGAGTCAACATCAAGATGCTTTCAATTATTGTCATAATCCAAGAGATTCTGCTTTTCATAGAATCTTGAGCAAGAACATTATTTTGAAGCCTCATATTCCTTGTGTATAAAATGTTAATAATAACAGCAGTAGTCTCTAAAGTTTATGATGATAGTAGCCATTTAGCGTTAGAAATTCTATCCCCTCCTTCCAAATCCTTGTGAAACAAGAGTCAAGCAACTATTAGATTAGAGTCGATATATTAGAGCAAGTATTAACTTTATTTCTCAGTTTTATTACTGGAATTCTTAATCAGCTGAATAAAGTATTTTGCTCTTGGCATAGTGTTAGTCTTCATCTATCACTATTTGTACCTATTAATTCAGCATATATTACTGAAAAATAAAAACCTTTTCCCATTTACACTTAAATTTCTAGATTTTTAATTCTTTGTGATTTGGTATTTGCTATGATAATGGGAAAAAGTTAAGATTATTGAGAACGTTTTATGATCCCCTGGGCTCATGATTCTATTGTAGGCTTTCTCTAAAAATAGTTCAAAAGGGTTTAAAGCTCAGGATAAAATTTTGCTAAAAACAAGCAGTGCTGGAATGGCAACTATACGAAAAGGAAGAGATACCAAAAGGAAAGATAACAGACCTCAAGAGGCCATAACTATCCCTTCTTTTCTTCACTCACAGAGGATGGGAAATGGGTGCATGGTTTCTCTGCTTTCTATATGATTATGGATCTGTCCCACTACTAGATTTGGAATGAATGATTTTTTTTTTTTTTTTTGATGTGAAAGCTATTACTTAGCCCTGGACCAGGATTTGGTGCTGATGGTGGAGGTTACAGAGAAGTAGGGTAGTGAAATGGCAGCAAAGCTGGTTTAATCTGCAGGCCCATGGGTGGAAGTGGCCTAGATATATAATGTCCTGTGGGTAGAGGATGCCCAATGCAGCTGGGATTTTGGCATCTTGCAGGTACCACAAGATAGCTACCAGAGGAAAAGTGAGAAAAACCCAGCAGCAAGAGTCAATGGAGTGGATGGCCCACTGGGGAGTAATGGGGAGGAAGAGGTTCACAGTACCACTTACATCAAGGAAAATATCAGTGGAGCACCTGAAACTTCAGCAAATGAGTAAAGCTCATAAAAGGACTGGTATTTGGGCACTGACCACACTGTGACATCCAAGGTCATAATAATGATAATACTAGTATTATTATCTCGGAGAAGGCAATGGCACCCCACTCCAGTACTCTTGCCTGGAAAATCCCATGGATGGAGGAGCCTGGTAGGCTGCAGTCCATGGGGTCGCTAAGAGTCGGACACGATTGAGCGACTTCACTTTCATTTTTCACTTTCATGCATTGGAGAAGGAAATGGCAACCCACTCCAGTGTTCTTGCCTGGAGAATCCCAGGGACGGGGGAGCCTGGTGGGCTGCCGTCTATGGGGTCGCACAGAGTTGGACACGACTGAAGCAACTTAGCAGCAGCAGTAGCAGTATTATTATCTAGACAGCATATTAAAAAGCAGAGACATTACCTTGCCAACAAATGTCTGTCTAGTCAAAGCTATGGTTTTTTCCAGTAGTCATGTGTGTATGTGAGAGTTGGACTATAAAGAAAGCTGAGCGCCAAGGAGTTGATGCTTTGGAACTGTAGTGTTGGAGAAGACTCTTGAGAGTCCCTCAGACTGCAAGGAGATCCAACCAGTCCATCCTAAAGAAGAACAGTCCTGGGTGTTCATTGGAAGGACTGATGCTGAAGCTGCAGCTCCAATACTTTGGCCACCTGATGTGAAGAACTGACTCATTTGAAAAGACCCTGATGCTGGGAAAGATTGAAGGCAGAAGGAGAAAGGGACAACAGAAGATGAGATGGTTGGATGGCATCACTGACTCAATGGACATGAGTTTGAGTAAGCTCCAGGTGTTGGTGGTGGACAGGGAGGCCTGGCATGCTGCAGTCCATGGGGTCACAAAAAGTTGGACACAACTGAGCTTCTGAACTGAACTGATGTGCTATGAGCATCTGATGAAGAAAAATTCAGGGATAACAATTTTAGATCTGCCATTTAATACTCTGTAATGTAAGAAAGTCACAATTTCTCCAGGTCTCATCCTCTCAATTTATCAAAAGAGGAGAAATCACCTGCTTGAACATCTTCACTGGGATATTAAGAGGCTCTAACTAATTGCTTTGCAAATGTGAGCTGTTAACCAGGGAGGGCTGTGAGACCTTAAATGCAACATCAGTTTCTACCTTTGATATCTTTGTTTCTTCTGCCACAGTGAATTTTGTCTTTTTGTTGGTGATGAATCATTTTAAACAGAAGTTATTCATAATTGTCGCAGCTAGAATTCCTTGGGTTTTTATTTTGTCTCTGTGCCAAATTTTTTATATTTTGATATTTTCATCACTCCTCACTTGCTTAATCTATTTTTCCCAATGTGACAGTTAATTGATGTGTCAACTTGACTGGATCATTGGATGCCCAGATACCCAGTAAAACATTGTTGCAGGATGTATTTGTGAGGGTGTTTCCAGGAGAGATTAGCATTTGAATTGGTAGACTGAATAAAACAGATTGATCTCCCCAAAGTGGGAAGGCCTGAGTAGAACCAAAAGGTAGGAGGCATGCTCTGCCTCTGTGGCCTCTTCTATGTCTGTCTTATTGCTTGAGTTTGGACATCAGTCTTTTGCACGTGGTACTCCTGGTTCTCAAGGCTTCATATCTGGGCTGGACTCAACACTATTGGTTTTCAGGCTTTCAGAACTTCCAAGTGTACCACTTGCTTTCCTGGGTCTCCAGCTTGCAGAGAGCAGACTGTGGTATAGCCTCCATTAATTACTCACATGAACCAATATCTTTTAATAAAGAAATCTCTCATCTTCTCTCTCCTATTGGTTCTATTTCTCTGGAGAACCCTAACTAATAAACCGGTTTTTCTTTTTGAAAATTGAAGCCTTATCTATAATTCCCAGATATTATATTTGTCATTTTAATAATTTCTCTTCTTCACCTCTAGGATATTCCTTCCTATGTTTTAATGTGCATATGAATCATCTGGGAATCTCATTAAAAGGAAGATTCTCAAGTAGTAGCTCTGCATTTGCAACAAGTTTGCAGGTAATGCTGATGCTGATGGTCCACAGAACACACTTTGACAATCGTTGTTCTAGAAAAGTAATAATAATAGTAATAGTAACTGCCAACGTTGCCAGAATACTGCCATGTCCCAGCACTCTTCTGGATGCTTTAGGCATATTTAATTCCACAGTAACCCCATAGGGTAGGTAATGTTCTATTTCAGCTATTTTGTAGATAAGGAAACCAAAGCACAAGGAGGTTGACTAGATGTCCAATGTAATAATGGGTGCAGAGTGAGGAAGTTTTAAACCTAAGCATTTTGGCTTTAGAACCTAGGCGCAAGAAACTACTGTACTCTAGTGGCCTAAAACTGACCATCAGCTTATTTGTACTTATCATGTTAAACTATTCTTGAATTTCATACTTATCTAATTTGTTCCTTTTACTTAGAGTTTGTGCATGTAAGTGAAGGTGTCATACTGTCTGTTACGCTAGCCATTAGTCTGAACTGAGATGAGCTGTGAGTGAAAAATACACATTGGATTTAAAGATAATTTGGCAAAACTAATACAATATTGTAAAGTTTAAAAATAAAATAAAATTAAAAAAATAAAGATAATATGGAAAAAAGTAATGTAAAATATTTTATTTATAATTTTTATAAGAATTGCATGCTGAAATCATGATATTGTGGATATAGAGAGTTAAAATATATTTTAAAACATACTTTCAAGCAGCAGGGAGGGATATTGGGAGATTCGGATTGACATATACATAATGCTTATACATAAAATACATAACTATCAGGACCTCCTGTATAGCACAGGGAACTCGATACTCTGTAAAGTTCAATATGGAAAAGATCTAAAAAGAGTGCATATTTGTATATGTATAACCAATTGTAGAGTACATCATGAGAAACGCTGGGCTGGAAGAAGCACAAGCCGGAATCAAGATTGCCAGGAGAAATATCAATAACCTCAGATATGCAGATGACACCACCCTTATGGCAGAAAGTGAAGAGGAACTAAAGAGCCTTTTGATGAAAGTGAAAGTGGAGAGTGAAAAAGTTGGCTTAAAGCTCAACATTCAGAAAACGAAGATCATGGCATCCGGTCCCATCACTTCATGGGAAATAGATGGGGAAACAGTGGAAATAGTGTCAGACTTTATTTTTTTGGGCTCCAAAATCACTGCAGATGGTGACTGCAGCCATGAAATTAAAAGACACTTGCTCCTTGGAAGAAAAGTTATGACCAACCTAGATAGCATATTCAAAAACAGAGACATTACTTTGCCAACAAATGTCCATCTAGTCAAGGCTATGGTTTTTCCAGTGGTCATGTATGGATGTGAGAGTTGGACTATGAAGAAAGCTGAGCGCTGAAGAATTGATGCTTTTGAACTGTGATGTTGGGGAAGACTCTTGAGAGTTCCTTGGACTGTAAGGAGATCCAACCAGTCCATTCCAAAGGATATCAGCCCTGGGATTTCTTTGGAAGAAATGATGCTCAAGCTGAAACTCCAGTACTTTGGCCACCTCATGCGAAGATTTGGCTCATTGGAAAAGACTCTGATGCTGGGAGGGATCAGGGGCAGGAGGAGAAGGGGATGACAGAGGATGAGATGGCTGGATGGCATCACTGACTCGATGGACGTGAGTCTGAGTGAACTCCGGGAGTTGGTGATGGACAGGGAGGCCTGGCGTGCTGCGATTCATGGGGTCGCAAAGAGTTGGACACGACTGAGCGACTGAACTGAACTGAACCAATTCACTTCGCTGTACAAAAGAAACCAACACATCATAAATCAACTATACTCCAATAAAAATTTAAAAAATATATATATTTATACCTGTTTCTTTTACTTTTTTAAAAAGTGGGGCTAGTAGGAATTTTTTTTTTTTTTTTTTTTTGCTAGTAGGAATTTTATAATTCAATTCATGACTCAGATTACATTTCTATCAAACAACACTTGGGTAAAAGTCCCAATACAGGTAACTGAGCATAGCCTTTCTCCATAATTTACTCAGTGGTTAAACTCACAGCTTTTCTTTCATCAAGAAAAAAGACATGCCTTAAGCTCAGGGAATGTGGCTGGTCATGGGTGGGACCTGTGGGTAACCAGATGGCTATTGGAATGGCTAACCATGTCTGCCTTCCTATGACCTGATTGTTCACTCTAGTGACAGTGATCACACTGAGTTTTCTTGAATTGTTTACTAAATTTTACTTAAATTTTTTACTAAAAAAATGACCACGAGTTAGTGTGTCTGATTTTAATATGAAAAATTCTTGGTTTTGCCCACAGAATTAAATTGTGCATTCTTCCAGGACATTAATTTTCTATCTGCAAAATGAGACAAAGAAACTTTAAGATTCTTTCAGACTTTAACATGGTATCATTGTTTGCTGATAAATGCAGGAAGATTAAAAATTTATAACAGGTGACATGTTTTAATTTCATGGAGGCAGGGCAGGGGGAAGGCCATTTAGCTCCCAAACCTATGAGTAAGGGTAACACACCAGACATTTTAGACTGACTAAGTCAGTCCATCAGCTGTAAATCTTGGTAACTAGGGATTTAGCTTTCTTTGTTTCCCACTAGCAAGCATTTCAGAGAGTTTTAGTATACATGTCCCCTTTTTTTATTGCTAAAGTTATCAAACTGCATGAAAAGATAATGAAAGGGTTTGTTTTATGCTTTAAAGTCACCAAAACCCAATGAAACAGGTCATAAATCAAACACTTTAAGCTGGTTGTACTTTTTTTGTGACTTCTGAACCACACCCAGAGGTGGAGAATAGCTGAAATGAGGCTGATTTTTCCTGTTCAAAGTTCAAAGTTAATGCTGTTTATTTTAAAAATTCCCATCTCAAAATTAGAAATTTTTTAAAGCATGAGATCATGTGGATAAGATTTTTAAAAATTGTCTAATATAAAATAAGAGATGTAAGTAACAGTTCTAGAGTATAACAAATGAGAATCATTTCTATTCAATCTTTGGGAAGTAATAGTTTCAGTCAATGTAATTACTGACTTAAAGCTTTAAAACCTAACTAAATACATCAACACATTTTTAATCTCTTTGGGGTTTAGGAAAATATTGTTTCCATAAATTTTTTCATTGTTTTGAAAATTATTATAATTCAATCTAAAATCTTTGGAGTAATTTGTTCAGTTATTAGTTTAGTATCCTCTAACAGAAGAGTAGATACTAAAATAAAATTCCAGAAAAAAATCAATGTCCTAAAGGTCAGTCTTCCTTCAATTCCTGTTAATTTCAGGCTTCAGTGCTACTTTAATTTGTTTGTAACTTTTAAGCCCTTACATTCATAACGACAGGTCATTTTTAAGACAGTTCATTAAACAGAGAATGAGAAAAGCAAAGGCAAATAAATTTTTGGATAACTTAAAACCTTGAACTTACTTTAAATATCAACCTGACATTTTGTACTTTAGGGTTTGGCCTCAAGCACAGTTTAAACCAGATAGTAAAAGGACACAATAGATTATGAAGAATTCTTAGTGAATCTTAGTGAAGCACCCAAAATACAACATGATACAGTTACTTAACCATTTTATATTCAAGTTCTCATTTAATAAAGTTATTTGATAGTTTCAAAAAATTTAACATGATAATTCATCTGCTAAATTTTTTAAGGAAATAAATGGTCTCAAATATTAAAACATATTTAATACTATTCAATCATTTTATAGTTTGAAGATAGGCTTAACTTTTCTCTACAAAGAGCTTAACTTCAGTGGACTGTAGATTATTCATGTTCATACTATCGTTTCCTCTCTTTTAAATAAATGGCTTCGACATTCATTTCACTGCTTGCTTGAAAGTATAAGACCAGTTCATTACTACAATTAATTCTTTTTGTTTGTTTGTTTCCCTTATAAGAAGCAGCAAACTTTCATTTTAAAAGGGATTCACCACTAAGAAGAAAAGATCTAATCCAAGAATAAATGCAAACCTTTTAGGAAGAATAATCATGGCACTGAAGTTATTACAGTAATAATTTATTCAGAAAGAAGCATTTGTGTTTGGAGATGGTTATAAATGGGAATGGAAATACTGAGAGGATAGAACAACACATATTTTAAGGCTTAGTCACCATTTCCTTTTGTAAGGACTTGGTCATGCCATAGGCATCATTTCTTTAAAAGATCAAGCTAAACTTCTTTATGTGTGGCGGTCTGCCCTCTTCTGGGCCAGAGTAATATACAAAAGATCAATTTGACTTGTAAGAAGAACCTCAGCTCCCAAATAAAGTATCCTTTAAGTCAACCTAGTATTAAAATCTTAATATGTATTCATGACTGTAATAAGTTCTCACAGATTGTGGTCCTTGTCCAAATATTTAAAGAGTTTCTTAGGTGCGGTTGCTCCATTAATTTCCTTCTTATCTCTCTTTACCCCTTCTCTCCATTGCAAAATAAACACAGCTTGCCTCTTGATATTTTTCTTGACCTCTCTTTTTAAAGTATTTTAAAATTAACTCGTAGGCAACGAACAGAACTCCCCTCTTTGCTCACATATTTTTCCATTAAATTTTTCTTTATTATATTATAATACAAATTTGTTAAAGGAGAAAAATAGAGAATGAAAAAATTAAACTTAAATATTGCTTGTAATCCCATCACAATGATATAATCACTATTAACATTTGAGAAACTACTTCTCAGACATTTTTGAGATACATGTGTGTATGTGTGTTTATATATATATGTATACATATAACATAATTAATATGTGATTATTATATAACTAATATTATATTAATATAATATATATTATATGCATATAATATATATATACTATATATATAATACATGTAACATATTACTCTAAAAGGCATGCATTTTAATAAAGTAGAAAATAGAACATATACTTTAGAAATCTTTGATTTAAATTGAATACATAAAATATTTGTATTTGCCACTTAAAAAGCTGTACATTGCTCTTTAATCATTGTAGTGCTGTCTCTTTTGCTCAGTTAAACAGTATTCTCCTTTGGGACAATAGCTCTGCTGAATTAACTTGGAATTTCTATTGTTAGGTACAGAATTATATACAAAAATATACACTCACTGTTTTAGAATAATCTCATATCTATTTTGACAATGAGTTGTCCTTGGAAAGTATTCCCTAAAGGAGAAAAGGAAAACTACTAGATTCTGTCCCCTCAATATATGATTAAGAGTGAATGAAGAAAAATGAATCTAAACAATGGGTAATATCAGGATTTCAGCTATACTCATGATTACAGTAAGTGATGTGCATACAAAAACATAAGTAGCTGAGATCAAATAGGTGACTTTGACGAAGTTTTAATTTTGCAGTTTATTTATAGTTCTCCTGTGAGTCCTGTTTCATTCTTCATGGTTCAGTAGGAAAAAACATATCTTCTGGGATGTGTTTTCAGCCCATGAGCCTTCCCTCTGGGGTGAGTTAGGAGAACTCTACTTACTGGTGTAAAAGCTAGCCCCGCAAATATATTACTGAAATATACTAAAAACTTGTTTCTCCCAAGTAACACTAGGGAGTAGTTTGGGAAGTTTGGCAAAGCAGGTCTATTCCACTTGGTCGATTAGTAATCCACATGAAGTCCTGCTAACTTAAAATGATAGCTTCAGACCAGTGACTTCCTGGGGATGGGGAAAATTTCGAGGGATGGGAAGGTTTTACCAAGGGGAATGAGGAAACTTTTGGGGTGATGGGCGTGTTCATTGTCTTGATGGTGGTGATAGACTGTTGATGAGTGTATGCTAATGTCAAAACTGATCAAATTGTATACTTTTAACATGTATACGTAAATTATACCTCAAAAAATATATGAAAAGAAAATAGCTTCCAAGGTCACCCTGTTCCAGTTAACCCTAAAAGGAAGGAAACATATATATGAGTATTACAAGGGCCTGTGCCTTAAATTGGCACACATCATTTTCAGTCATTCCATGATGAAAATCCAATCAGTCTGCTATACTCAACTGTAAAGCAGACTGAGTCCTGTAGTCCAACCATGTTCTAAGAAGAAAATATAGATTTTTATCCATATTGTGAACTACTAGCTGTCTTTGCTATATACCTCTTTATGAGAATTGCCCCTGCCTTTCCAGGAATGAGATGTTCCCTCCTATTATGACCTTTCACCCCACCCTCACTGATTTATCAATGCTGAACACCTGGCATGTCATAAACCGACCAGTCAAATTCAGATTCTCCTTTCAGGGAATTAGAAGGTAGGATTCAGAAAGATTTCTGTATGTGGCTGGAGCCATAGCCATTAAACTCATGAGGTTCCAGGACAGAGGGGTAGGATATGGGATGAGAATGAAGCAAATAATCCAAAAAAGACATGAGACAGATTTGGATTTCTGCTGACTTTCCAACTGCTGACTTTAGTTCCTGATTAATTCCTGATCTGACTGGTTACTCTGATTCATGAAGCAAGTTTATATCCCATACATTAATTCTCATTTTTTGATTAAGTTGACTTGAGTTTTTTTCTGTTACTTTAAACCAGATTTTTGATTTGCAGAGAGCATGTTGTGAAAAAGTTTCTGCTGCTGCTGCTGCTAAGTCGCTTCAGTCGTGTCTGACTCTGTGCAACCCCATAGATGGCCCCCCAACAGGCTCCCCCGTCCCTGTGATTCTCCAGGCAAGAACACTGGAGTGGGTTGCATTTCCTTCTCCAATGCATGAAAGTGAAAAGTGAAAGTGAAGTCGCTCAGTTGTGTCCAACTCTTAGTGACCCCATGGACTTAGCCCACTAGGCTCCTCCATCCATGGGATTTTCCAGGCAAGAGTACTGGAGTGGGGTGCCATTGCCTTCTCCGGAAAAAGTTTCTACTGAATAGGAAAGAGTTAGACAAGGCCATTATTAACCTTTTTTTAAAAAATGTGTTAAGTGTCTGTCTGCCTTTCATGGAGTGATACCTGACTGACCTTTCCCCCATCTGCAAAATGTGAACAATAATGTGCACCTTTCAGTGTTCTCACAGGTTTTCAACAAATAAAACACAGAGTCTATTGCCAGACCTACAGTGTATGCTCAGCATTGGATAGTTCTGGTGATAAAGAGGATGATGATGATGTTTACAGATACCAAATGACGCTTGTTTTCTGGTATATATCTTTCAGTGGAACCAGTGGCCTACAGCCGTTCCTGAGGTTGTATTTTCTCAGATTTCCAGGTGAGACCCAAAGCAAGTGAACTGTGGTGTGCCTAATTAAGGAACCTGAAGCTTTGTGCCAACTTCTATAGGCTGTCTATCGCTAAAGGTCATCTAAAGACCAGAAAAAAACTTCAGAAAAACTCATCCTAAATCAAGTAATGCCAATTATATAAAGGGAAAAGTATTTTATCATTTTCTCAAATTTGCTTTTGACCTACATTGCTCTAAGTCTACTTTCTAGAACAGGATTATATCTATAACTTTATGTTGTTACGATGTGCCTTTAAAAAAAATGAAAGATTGGGAAACTGAAAGATTTGAAAATATATCTGTCACTCCTATAAAACATAAAAATGGTAGGTGTGATTTAAATTGTCTCAATCTATCTGAACCTAATCAGCTCACTGAATTAACCATCACTCTCCACGGCAGATACAATTGAAGTGCACTTAATTTAATTCCATTTAGCCAAGTCACTGAATTAACCATCATTCTTCATTTTTACTATATTGTACATTGATAGATGCCTACATAATCTTGCATGATCATAGCCAGTGGGCTACTCTTTAACACACACATAAAACAAATGCTTTTGAATGAGGAACAATAAATGAAGGAATAAAGTTGAAAATCCTAAAAGAGGTTGGCATTCTGAGTGCTTAAAGCACACACACACACTTCATAACAGATCAAACAGGGAAATGTTAATGACATTGTAGGAGTATGGAAGCTGCAGTTGGCTGAATTTTAATCTACCAAGTGACGTTCACGAGAAAGTCCTTGGTGATGAATCAAAATGTTGTTCAGTAACTGTACATTCATGTATGTAGGTTTTAAAATCTAAATGACCCCATATAAATTTATTTATACACACATACACACATAGAGTATTACTCATCGATGTTGCAAATGGTAAAATTTTATCCATCCAACAACATGGATGAACTTGAAAGGTATTTTACTAAGTGAAATAGGTCAGACAGAGAAAGACAAATACTGAATATTACCCTTCCCTGTATTATTCTTGAAGTTCCTACTCTTGTTTGAAATTATTTTAAAACAAAAAGTTATTTTTTAAAAAAGTCTAAATGATGTATCTTTTTAAATGATAATCCCCTCTAACATTTTTGATTAATTATTTAATTGTTATGCCAATTGTGTTAAATTGGAGGGGAATTACTGTCTTTTCACTTAACGCTTTTTGTACCAGATTTTTTTTTTCGTTCATGGAATATTTATTGGCAATATTTAGACTTCTGAGGAAATTGTGGTTATTCTTTCCTTTAAACTCAGATAAACCATGGCATTAGGAGAAGCATTTCTCCAAGAAGGCTGTGATGTGTTTAGATGTTAGAGAAATGAAGTGCAGTTGCCAAAGTGTGTTTCTTATTCAGGACTCTAAAGTTATACATGATAGCAAAAGCAGACACATAGGAAATGAAGGAAAACAGTCATAGATATCCTAAACCTGTGTACTTACATTTTCCAGTGAGGAAACACAGGAAACAGTGAACTTGATAAAAGCAGTAAGTAATGATAAAAGTACCAATTCATAATATCTCAAGTTAGAAGCATTCCCAATATTGATATACAACTCAGAGAAAATATTTTTATTTGATTAAAATAGTTCTCCTCCATGAAAAAAAAAATGCAAGATCAAAAGATCAAAAGCAGAAAACAATATTGTCAACTCACATCACAGACAATGAGCTAAAACATAAATCTATTTGAAAATGACCCAAAATCTAACAGATAATGAGTAAAAATGTACAAATACAAATATGAACAGAAAATTTACATAAAATGAGCTATAAAAGGCCCTTAAACATGTGTAAAGCCTTCACCTTTGAGTATGAGAACTGCTAATTAAACCAAAACTAATGTCATCTTTTATTCCTCTAAGAATGGCAAAGATCCAACATTCATATAGGATTGAAATTGCTAAAGCTAGAAATAGCCAAAATGTCTAAAAAGAGTGGAATGGATCAACCATAGTATATTTCTTCTGTGAAATCCCCCATTAAATAGGGTTGAATTGGAATTACACATGAAAATGTTTACAAGCATGTAATGTGAAAGGAGTATGTCAAAGCTGTATATTGTCATCCTGCTTAATTAACTTCTATGCAGAGTACATCATGAGAAACACTGGGCTGGAAGAAACACAAGCTGAAATCAAGATTGCTGGGAGAAATATCAATAACCTCAGATATGCAGATGACACCACCCTTATGGCAGAAAGTGAAGAGGAACTAAAAAGCCTCTTGATGAAAGTGAAAGCGGAGAGTGAAAAAGTTGGCTTAAACATTTTCTGAAAGCTCAACATTCAGAAGACTAAGATCATGGCATCTGGTCCCATCACTTCATGGGAAATAGATGGGGAAACAGTGAAAAGAGTGTCAGACTTTACTTTTTTGGGCTCCAAAATCACTGCAGGTGGTGATTGCAGCCATGAAATTAAAAGACGCTTATTCCTTGGAAGGAAAGTTATGACCAACCTAGATAGCATATTCAAAAGCAGAGACATTACTTTGCCAACAAAGGTCTCTCTAGTCAAGGCTATGGTTTTTCCAGTAGTCATGTATGGATGTGAGAGTTGGACTGTGAATAAAGCTGAGTGCTGCGGAATTGATGCTTTTGAACTGTGGTGTTGGAGAAGACTCTTGAGAGTCCCTTGAACTGCAAAGAGATCGAACTAGTCCATTTTAAAGGAGATCAGTCCTGGGTGTTCTTTGGAAGGAATTATGCTAAGGCTGAAACTCCAATACTTTGGCCACCTGATGTGAAGAGTTGACTCATTGGAAAAGACCCTGATGTTGGGAGATATTGGGGGCAGGAGAAGGGGACGACAGAGGATGAGATGGCTGGATGGCATCACTGAATCGATGGACGTGAGTTTGAGTGAACTCCAGGAGTTCGTGATGGACAGGCAGGGCTGGTGTGCTGCAATTCATGGGGTTGCAAAGAGTTGGACACGATTGAGCAACTGAACTGAACTGAATGTGAAAAAATATGCATATAGTACAATTTTATTTTCATAATATTTATACATGAGATCAAATCAGATCAGATCAGTCACTCAGTCGTGTCCGACTCTTTGCGACCCCATGAATCACAGCACACCAGGCCTCCCTGTCCATCACCAACTCCCAGAGTTCACTGAGACTCACTCCATCGAGCAGTGATGCCATCCAGCCATCTCATCCTCTGTCATCCCCTTCTCCTCCTGCCCCCAGTCCCTCCCAGCATCACAATCTTTTCCAATGAGTCAACTCTTCCCATGAGGTGGCCAAAGTACTGGAGTTTCAGCTTCAGCATCATTCCTTCCAAAGAAATCCCAGGGCTGATCTCCTTCAGAATGGACTGGCTGGATCTCCTTGCAGTCCAAGGGACTCCCAAGAGTCTTCTCCAACACCACACTTCAAAAGCATCAATTCTTCGGCACTCAGCCTTCTTCACAGCCCAACTCTCACATCCATACATGACCACTGGAAAAACCATAGCCATGACTAGATGAACCTTTGTTGGCAAAGTAATGTCTCTGCTTTTGAATATGCTATCTAGGTTGGTCATAACTTTCCTTCCAAGGAGTAAGTGTCTTTTAATTTCATGGCTGCAGTCACCATCTGTAGTGATTTTGGAGCCCAGAAAAATAAAGTCTGACACTGTTTCCACTGTTTCCCCAACTATTTCCCATGAAGTGGTGGGACCGGATGCCATGATACTCGTTTTCTGAATGTGGAGCTTTAAGCCAACTTTTTCACTCTCCACTTTCACTTTCATCAAGAGGCTTTTGAGTTCCTCTTCACTTTCTGCCATAAGGGTGGTGTCATCTGCATATCTGAGGTTATTGATATTTCTCCTGGCAATCTTGATTTCAGCTTGTGTTTCTTCCAGTCCAGCGTTTCTCATGATGTACTCTGCATAGAAGTTAAATAAACAGGGTGACAATATACAGCCTTGACGAACTCCTTTTCCTATTTGGAACCAGTCTGTTGTTCCATGTCTAGTTCTAACTGTTGCTTCCTGACCTGCATACAAATTTCTCAAGAGGCAGATCAGGTGGTCTGGTATTCCCATCTCTTTCAGAATTTTCCATAGTTTATTGTGATCCACTCAGTCAAAGGCTTTGGCATAGTCAGTAAAGCAGAAATAGATGTTTTTCTGGAACTCTCTTGCTTTTTCCATGATCCAGCGGATGTTGGCAATTTGATCTTTGGTTCCTCTGCCTTTTCTAAAACCAGCTTGAACATCTGGAAGTTCACAGTTCACATATTGCTGAAGCCTGGCTTGGAGAATTTTGAGCATTCCTTTACTAGCATGTGAGATGAGTGCAATTGTGTGGTAGTTTGAGCATTCTTTGGCATTGCCTTTCTTTGGGATTGGAATGAAAACTGACCTTTTCCAGTCCTGTGGCCACTGCTGAGTTTTCCAAATTTGCTGGCATATTGAGTGCAGCACTTTCACAGCATCATCTTTCAGGATTTGGAAGAGCTCAACTGGAATTCCATCACCTCCACTAGCTTTGTTCATAGTGATGCTTTCTAAGGCCCACTTGACTTCACATTCCAGGATGTCTGGCTCTAGGTCAGTGATCACACCATCGTGAGTGTCTGGGTCATGAAGATCTTTTTTGTACAGTTCTTCTTGTATTCTTGCCATCTCTTCTTAATATCTTCTGCTTCTGTTAGGTGCATACCATTTCTGTCCTTTATAGAGCCCATCTTTGCCTGAAATGTTCCTTTGGTATCTCTGATTTTCTTAAAGAGATCCCTAGTCTTTCCCATTCTGTTGTTTTCCTCTATTTCTTTGCATTGATCACTGAAGAAGGCTTTCTTATCTCTTCTTGCTATTCTTTGGAACTCTGCATTCAGATGTTTGTATCTTTCCTTTTCTCCTTTGCTTTTGGCTTCTCTTCTTTTCACAGCTATTTGTAAGGCCTCCGCAGACAGCCATTTTGCTTTTTTGCATTTCTTTTCCATGGGGATGGTCTTGATCCCTGTCTCCTGTACAATGTCACGTACCTCATTCCATAGTTCATCAGGCACTCTATCTAATATTTATACATAGACATGACTAAGTTCCACTGAATAGGAGTACCTATATGAATGATAGAATAACAAGAAACATATTAACATAAAAGCCAGGAGAATTGTCACCTCTGGAAGAATGGATGAGGAAAGATTGGGACTGTACATGATGGAGGTCCTGGAATGCCAGAACTGCTTTGAGTTTGATCCAAATTGTAGTTAAATTGTGCCTAAATGTTTTAAACTTCTTTCCAAGAAGAGAAAAAAAATCATGACTAACAAACCTGTGAAAAAATTCCTGATCTAAATTCGTAATAATAGAAAAGAAAATTAAATAGATGTAAATCTATACTCACAGATTGCAAAGACTAAAAGTATCATAAGAATGTAGAAAAGTGGCAGCAACAGTGTACTTTGGAAAACAATATGGTATCATCTAGTAAAGTTGATGGTGCTCAAACCCCATGACTCACCATTTTCACTATTAGATATATATTTTGCAGAGAAACTCTATTTCACATGCAGGAGAATTATAAAAGAAAGTTAATGGCAATGTTATCTACAAAAGCAGGAAATTGGAAACAATTAATATATTTTACCACTGAAGTATAGATAATCCCATATAATCTCATGTAATGATGAAAATTAATTACCTACCTATCATTATGTGCATTAACACAGATTAATCACACACTGATATAAAAAGAATGCTATAGAAAAATAAATGTAGTATGATTTCTTTTTTATTATTGCTCAAATTCATGTAATGTGAAAATAAGTAATCATATATATATTATATACATACACATATACATTTGTGGTAAAATATTAAAGAAAAGTGTGTTAAATATAAAATTTAGTTTAAAAATTCTCAGTGAAAGAGAGGAAATTTGATTGGAGAGTGATGCAAATGGATTTTAGGTGACACTAGAGATAAAGAACTCACCTGCCAATGCAGGAGACGTAAGAGATGTGGATTCAGTCCTTGGCTGGGAAAGATCCCCTAGAGAAGGTCATGACAACCCATTCCAGTATTCTTGTCTGGAGAATCCCATGGACAGAGGAGCCTGGCAGGCTACAGTCCATTGGGTTGCAAAGAGTCAGATATGACTGAAGTGACTTATGATTAATATTCTTTATCAAGTCATGAGGTATGTACATAAGTGTTCATTCTATTATTGTTCTAGGTAATTTCCTAGAGTGCCGAAGAATTGATGCTTTTGAACTGTGGTGTTGGAGAAGACTCTTGAGAGTCCCTTGGACTGCAAGGAGATCCAACCAGTCCATCCTAAAGGAGATCAGTCCTGGGTGTTCATTGGAGGGACTGATGTTGAAGCTGAAACTCCAATATTTTGGCCACCTGATGCAGAGAGCTGACTCATTTGCAAAGACCCTGATGTTGGGAAAGATTGAGGGCGGGAGGAGAAGGGGATGACAGAGGAGGAGATGGTTGGATGGCATCACTGACACAATGGACATGGGTTTGGATGAACTCCGGGAGTTGGTGATGAACAGGGAGGCCTGGGCGTGCTGCATTCATGGGGTTGCAAAGAGTCGGACACGACTGAGCGACTGAACTGAATTGAACTGACGTAACTTCCATATGCTATATAGATGCATATGCCATATACACACATGCATGTGTGCATGACATGTATTTATGACCCAATCCTTAGTTTAAAAGAATTAATAAGAGAAAATAAGATGATTCTTTATATATTTAAATGGAATATTCTTCAAGATAAATTAAGTGGATATGTGTATAGGATGCTATGATTAGTTTTAAACAAAAGGGCAAAATGAGAATAAATATACATTTTGTTTATTTGTGTACTAAACATCTTTAGGAAGTTATCTGGGAAATGGATAGCTGGATTACCACTTGAGGAACTGGGTATTTGAATGGAACTTAAGTGGGAGTGAGAATTTTCACTGAATGCCCTTCTGTAAGTTTAAATTCTTGTACCAACCAAATACATTATAATTATTACAATAGTTGCAATTAAACTTTTAAAAATAAAATATAACATCCTATACAAATTTTCTGGTTAAGGTGGGTCCTGTGTTACATTTAAATGGGTGGGAAAGGAGAATTTGACATATTCTACTAACAAAGGATGAAGGCATTCTCTCCATGGCCTTCCTGCCTAGAGGGCAGAGCATAAGGAATGGGTATATTCTTTTGCTGCCAGAAGGGAAGGAGAAATTGGGAAGGCATGCTGTGATTATTATTTTCACAAATTGCTAATGATAAGCATGAAATAAGGGAATAGGATTGAATTCAGTTAATGTCAAGCCAGAAAATCACACCAAATGTCAAATTTTCATAGACGCTCTCATTAACAACACTTATGCCAGTCACATACATTGGTTTCCACAGAGACCAGCCAAAATTTCCATCAGTTACTGGCTTTATAATCTGACTTTCTAACAAAAAAAATAACTTAATATATCCATGCAAAGCCCAAGGTTGAGCAACACAGAATAGCAGCAGCAAAGAACAAACATTGTGAAGCAAAATAAATCTATTTATTTATGATATAGCTTAAGTTTTGGAGGCTCATATTTTATAGCACCATCCATGATTCTGGAATTTTCCTTCAATTAATAATTGTGCCAAATTTACTAAATATATGATTTAGTTGTCCAAAATTGACAAAGCCGCTATTTTTACAAAGTAATTATTTTGTAATTTAACATTTAACTAATAATTTAAAAAATGCTTTTAGGCAGGACAGAGCTAGTTTATTTTTACTTTGCTTGTTCTTCAACTCTCTGTGCTGTCGTGAGGGTTGTCACTTTAAACTTCCTGAGTTAGTATCTAAAAAGAGGTAATCATGTTACAAATATTGACATATTTACAACATATAATTATATAAGTAGTCAGCAAAAATTTCTCTACCTACTATTGTTGAAACAGTCTATCAAGAGGTAAAAAGACATAGAGGGGTACTATATAGATTGTGCTTTCCAATAGATTCATTTGCCTGGAGGACCAAGCAAATCTTTCATTTGACTGCTCAATGAAAGATAAGCAAAGGAAAAGTAGATAAATTACTATTGTAGAAGTGTATAACATCTAGGGCTTATTTGGAAATTTGATATTATTTGGAGTTATCTGAATTCCATAAGGCTTAAAGGCAGAAGGAACATTATACCTTGACCCTAGAAGTTGAGAATGATTTTTTATAAGAAGGAGGAGAACAGAGAAAAATCTTCCAAAAAGAGGGGCGAGCATGAGCTTGTTAAGATTGGTAGCACAAAAGTAAATGAAACTGGTATTTGGAAAACTAGAAACTATGCCTTAAATAGCTAGTTACAGGATCTCAGAGAAATGAAATGAAGTCAGACTAGAGGGCCATGAAAGTTACACTAAAGTCATTTACACCGTTTTGTTGTTCATCTGCTGCTGAGTTGCTTCAATTGTGTCCAACTCTTTGAGAACCCATGGACTGTATAGCCTACTGGACTCCTCTATCCACGGGATTCTCCAGGCTAGAATACTGGAGTGGATTGCAATTTCCTTCTTCAGGGGATCTTCAAGACCCAGCGATTGAACCTGCATTTCTTATGTCTCCTGCATTGACAGGCGGGTTCTTTACCCCTCGCATTGCTGTTCGTGGGGAACCATTTATGTTTTTGAAAATGGCTACTTAAATATGAACCACATTTTATGTAATAGAAGAAATATTTGGCCAGAGTAGATTAGTGAATATATATTTTAAAAAATTATTATAAAATACACAACATAAAAATTACCATCTTAAACTTTTTCAAGTATACATTTTAGTGGCATGAGTACATTCACACGGTTGTGTTGCCGTAACCACCTACCCATCCACAGAACTCTTTCATCTTGAAAAATGGAACTCTGTACCCAATAAATGAAAATTTCCCATTCTCCCCCCAGATCTGTTTAAAAATAAATATGAAATAGTAAACAGACATATAAAAGGCAAAACATTTTCCCAAGGGTGTTGAGAAATATATACGATTTAACAAGTGGGTATGCTTGATGTACCCTATTTATATGTTTCTTTCTTATCATCTCACTCTCTCTATATATGACATATTTCTTAGATTTAAGAAACTTAAAAGGCTAAGGAAAGAATATGGCTGAATTGATCAAGCAGGGGAGAGATTTCATTAGCAAGATGCCCCAGAGGTTAGTCATCATGGGCCTTGACCAGTAATATCAACCAGTGAACATAAAATATAATGGACATAAAAGTAACATTTAGGCAGAACTTAAAAGGGTTGTATTGAATAATATAGCAAGAGGGAATAGGTCCACTCTTACTGTTATCTGCTTGATTTATTGACAGTGCCACATCAATAAATGATCCTATGCGAAGGATCTTGTAATCAGCTTTAGTCCCATACACTACCTTCTGCTCAGAAGGTCTTTCACTGCGCCATTACCCGAGAGGGGCCTCAGATGTTAGAGAACCAATGAAGTATTCAGTTACTTTGTTTTAACAAGCTTCTGTGGAAACCAAGACTAGGAAATTTCAAATGAGCCAATAGTCTTCACTGAGCAGCACACAACGTATTCAGCCAGGTTCCAGGTTTTACTGATCACAGTGAACTTTTTAGCATTATGTATTGTCAGGAAGGCCAGAGTTTTACATCTTACAGGAAAATGTGGTTATATCCAACCACAATATTATGGTATTTCCATATCTTGTGGTTCTGCCATAGGAAAACATAAGTTTGTTTTGATGTGTTTCCTGAAAAACCAGTTGTCATATATGCCTTAATTTAAAAATAATAAGTCTTTTTTTTGGGGGGGGGGGGAATTGGAAACATGAAGAGGAACATTGTTAAACACCCCAAAGTAAACAAACCCAGTTGGCAGAGTAAATTAGTTTTGATTTACATGCAATTTTATAAGCTTAGAGATTTTGGGTTGAAACTAAACTTTTTGAATCCTGAAAACAATTTTTGTGCATTTTATTTCTTATGTTTGCTTAATATTGACTGTTGTTTTTTTATTGCTGTCATCAACTTCTCCAAGCCTTTAAAAAGTTGCATTTTCATATCTCTTATGGTCATTAACTTCCTAAAATAATTCACTTCTACTTGGTAGAAGATATGTTGATGATCTATAAGTTATGTTACAATAACTTCATTTTGTGACAAATGTAATAGTGAATATCATTCTTCTTGAATTGGAAAATCATGCTTGTTATTTTCCATTATGTGTTTCTGAACCTGAGGTTAACATTACAGTGTTATCACATAATCCCTAGATTGGAACTGGCTTTACAAATTTTTGAATCAACTATTTAGGAGAATAAACTGAGAGGAAGAAGGGCTGGGTAGGGTGTGGAAAAATTCTACCTTCCAAAGTTTGGGGGTTGTTGCCTTTAATATCATATGAGAAGGAGAAAAAGAACTCTGATTCTCCTCCTTGTTTGTTCATCAAATCATTATTTCCAAGCCAAGTTTCTTTCAATAATTTTATATTTTGGTTAAAGTTTACTTATTGTGCTTATCAGAAACAGAGGCAGATTTATGTAGCTGCCCCAAAGTTTTCAATTAAAGCCTAGAAACACTTCTTATTAAAGAATGTTCATGGTTAATCACTGAATGTAAGGCAGCAATTTGATTATGTTTTTTTGTTAGTATTGCTTTGAGGAGATTATGATCCCTTTCAGAATACTGTGAATAAGACAGGCACTTTTTCTGAAAAAAAAAAAAAAAAAGACAGGCACTTTTTCTGGATAACTTTCTATCTACTGCATTTACAATTATATACAATTTCAAGGTGTCTTTATATCTCCCGAATTATATCCTAATACCCCTAATTTAGAACCTGAAGCTTGGAACACCAAATCTATGCTTTTTGAGTCACCTTTTACAACCAGAGAACCTCTTGTCTCAATCTCTTCTCCCACTATTTTTATAAAATTAAGCTTCTTCTCAAATCAATATGATTTCCTTATTGTCCCCAAGACAAGTCACATTGAAATCTAACTACACACTAATGCATTTCTTTTTCTTGGGGACCATTGCCTCCTGTACAATGTCACAAACCTCTGTCCATACTTCTTCAGGCACTCTGTCTATCAGATCTAGTCTCTTGAACCTATTTGTCACTTCCACTGTATAATCATAAGGGTTTTGATTTACATCATACCTGAATGGTCTAGTGGTTGTCCTACTTTCTTCAATTTAAGTCTGAATTTGCCAATAAGGAGTTCATGGTCTGAGCCACAGTCAGCTCTGGGTCTTGTTTTTGCTGACTGTATAGAGTTTCTCCATCTTTGACTGCAAAGAATATAATCAATCTGATTTCAGTATTGACCATCTAGTGATGTCCATGTGTAGAGTCTTCTCTTGTGTTGTTGGAAGAGGGTGTTTGCTATAACCAGTGCCTTCTTTTGGGAAAACTCTGTTAGCCTTTGCTCTGCTTCATTTTGTACTCCAAGGCCAAATTTGCCTATTACTCCAGGTATCTCTTGAGATCCTACTTTTGCATTTCAGTCCCCTTGCTTTTTCCTAAAGCAAATCAGTCTGGAATATTCATTGGAAAGACTGATGCTAAAGCTGAAACCCCAATACTTTGGCCACCTGATACAAAGAATTGACTCATTGGAAAAGACCCTGATGCTGGGAAATATTGAAGGCAGGAGAAGGGAACAACAGAGGATGAGATGGTTGGATGGCATCACCAACTTGATGGACATGAGTTTGAGTAAGCTCCCAGAGTTGGTGATGGAACAGAGATGACTGGCGTGCTGCAGTCCATGGGGTCACAAAGAGCTGGACGTGACTGAGTGACTGAACTAAACTGATAAACTAATGCTGCTATCCTCCATGGACTTTGGACAACTTTTGTGTTTTTTCTCCTTTAATCCCAGATCCTACAAAATCAAGTTTAAATTAAATTAGTCTTTCAAAGAAAACATAAACTCCTGATATCACCCCCCAAATGCATTCTCTCTTCTCTGAATTTTAATTTGTGACTCACTGCATATTGATGAATATAATATAGTATCTTGAAGTAGTAATATTTTCCCAAGTGTGTGATAGAGACCCTCAAGAAAACTATGAACTCCAGTAGCATAGGGTTATACTCCACACTTGGATTCTTTCAGTTAGAAACTACTCTATGAAGAAAGACACTGTTGGGATATATTGACTTCATTGTGATGTGTTCCCTTAAGGAGGACCAGCTGTGTCAATATTCTAGTTGTATATTACCCTATTACTTGATTTGTTTTACCTTATGGTTATTTGAATTTCATAGCTAATTTCCCTCTCCTCTTTGTTTGCTAGAAGCTTAGAGCCTAATTGGTGGAATTTTAGTAGCAGTATGACATGTTCTTCATGGCATGTTTTCATTTGGTTTTACTGTATTTTATTTTCCTTTTATAAACATTTCCTCATGGTGTTTATCTTCTGATAATATATTAATCTTTCCAAAGCCATCTAAATGTCCTTGGAAAAAAATCAGAGCACACAATAAACAAAATATATTATTTTCTTCCTTTATTGTGTTATGGCAATGCTTGAAGAGGGCATGTGGTTACCAAAATCAAGTGAAGGAGGAGACAGAAGACTTGCATATATTGGAATATTAGTTTTATTAATTTCAAAAAGAGTAATTTTAACTTATAGGTTATAATAATTTGAATTAAAATAGTAATTTTCCATCTCAGACATTTTCCTTTCCTCATTCCTATTTTATTTTTCTCTATAGCACTTATACTGGGCATATCTCTATGCACTCTTTGTTTGTTGTCTGTATCCTCCTATTGGAATATCAGCTCCACGAAGGTGAGAATTTGTTTTGTTCCTCACATATACCCCCAAATATTAATAGGGTATGCTGCTAAGTCACTTCAGTCGTGTCCGACTCTATGTGACCCCATAGACGGCAGCCCACTAGGCTCCCCCGTCCCTGGGATTCTCCAGGCAAGAATACTGGAGTGGGTTGCCATTTCCTTCTCCAATGCATGAAAGTGAAAAGTCAAAGTGAAGTCACTCAGTCGTGTCTGACTCTTATCGACCTCATGGACTGCAGCCTTCCAGGCTCTTCCATCCATGAGATTTTCCAGGCAAGAGTACTGGAGTGGGGTGCCATTGCCTTCTCCTAATAGGGCATGGACCCAATTAAACATCCCACAAATACTGAAAGAATGAATTGCAACAATATCTTATGGATACAGGGTAGAAATAGTCTCACAAAACTGGGAAATGTATGTCTCTTAGTTCCATGTGTTCCTATACCAGTTTTGCGGATTTGGTATAATTGCCATATCTTTCAAGTTTATTACTCTCTTTTATTTGTTTTACAATGATTTTGGATTAGATGAACTATAAGATATAATGCCAAGTCCTTTTCTCAAGTTCCATTTATAAAAGTTTTAAAAAGTGTTGATTAATCAACTAGAATCCATGGGAATAGGGTTGTTTCTGAAAATTTCTCATATTATATCTTACAGCCCTTCTGAAAAGGTCTTTATTTCTGAGTCAATAATTTCTTTTTTCCTCATTTTTAAGGGTAGCATAGTCTCTACATACAGGTCTGCAAAGTTAACAAGACAAACCTTAACAATTCTCAATTCAGTCATTCAGTTGTGCCCTACTCTTTGTGACCCCATGGACTGCAGCATGCCAGACCTCCCTGTTCATCACCAACTCCTGGAGCTTGCTCAAATGCATGTCCATTGAGTCGGTGATGCCATCCAACCATCTCATCCTCTGTTGTCCCCTTCTCCTCCCACCTTCAATCTTTCCTAGCATCAGGGTCTTTTCCAGTGAGTCAATTCTTTGCATCAGGTGGCCAAAGTGTTGGAATTTCAGCTTCAACATCAATCCTTCCAATGGACATTCAGAACAGATTTCCTTTAGGATGGACTGGTTGGATCTCCTTGCAGTCCAAGGGACTCTCAAGAGTCTCTTCTCCAACACCACAGTTCAAAAGCATCAATTCTTTGGTGCTCAGCTTTCTTTATAGTCCAACTCTCACATCCATACATGACTACTGGAAAAACCATAGCCTTGACTAGACAGACTTTTGTTGGCAAGGTAATGTCTGTACTTTTTAATATGCTATCTAGTTGGTCATAACTTTTCTCCCAAGGAGTATGCAGCTTTTAATTTCATGGCTGCAGTCATCATCTGCTTGATTTTGGAGCCCAAAAACATAAAGTCTCTCACTGTTTCCATTGCTTCCCCATCTATTTGCCATGAAGTGATGGGACCGGATGCCATGATCTTAGTCTTCTGAATGTTGAGTTCTAAGTCGACTTTTTCACTCTCCTCTTTCACTTTCATCAAGAGGCTCTTTAGTTCTTCTTCACTTTCTGCCATAAGGGTGGTGTCATCTGCATATCTGAGGTTATTGATATTTCTCCTGGCAATCTTGATTCCAGCTTGTGCTTTTTCCAGCCCAGCTTCTCTCATGATGGTCCATCCCAAATTCTGATATAAAAATGGAGATAGAAATCTAGTTGTTCACCCCAAATAGCTGTTTGCTCCTTCACAGTGTAAAAAATTATGTATAAATATTCTTATCATGTTAAAGTTTAATTTTATCATTAGCAAATTACTCTTTGAGTTTTTAAAAACTTTGTATTTGTGTTCTTTGTCACGTTCTGACTATTGTTCTATATAAGGAGAGGGAGTTAACCAGGGGTCCTAATCATGCCCACACAGTCTTGTGGAGTGTGTTGTAAGGCTTACCTATTTCCTGATACTGAGCTATATCTGTAGCTACTTACATTGGCAACTGATTAGGCCAATAATACCCATCCTAAAACTGTTCACTTCCTGGGGCAAGGGTGTGGGGAGACTGGCTTGTTCATTGCTTCCTATAATGTTTATTGTTTGCTTAAATATGCTGGGCCTTTTGCCCTGGATTCCTTTCCTTGAATAAAACTCTGCCTCTGCAGGTGTTATCCAGGCCCATTGCACAATCCTGGTGGAACATAGGGACAAGAATAAGCACTGCAAATATGCTGAATGATGGTAAGTTCACCAAGACAAGTGTGTTCCTGCAGGTCCTTATTTAGATGGTCAGTTCTTCTTTTACAAACTATACTTATTTATTTTGCTGCATATAATTAAATTGTTACTATTTCCTTAGGCAATTTAAGTTAGTTGAGAATTCTAGAACCCGACAGACTCGATCTCAGACTACTATACTAATACTCACTAATTTATCAGTCCTACTGTAATATACAAGAGTCTGAAAGGCAGTCCTTGGATGCAGTCTCAAAAATGACAGAATGATCTCGGTTTGTTTCCAAGGTAGACCATTCAACATCATAGTAAACCAAGTCTATGGCCCAACCACTAATGCCAAAGAGATGGAGTTGAATGGTTCTATGAAGACCTACAAGACCTTCTAGAACTAAAACCAAAAAAAGTGTTCTTTTCATTGTAGGGAACTGGAATGTAAAAGTAAGAAGTCAAGAGATACCTGGAGTAAACTGGCAAATTTGGCCTTGGAGTACAAAATGAAGCAGAGCAAAGGCTAACAGAATTTTGCCAAGAGAATACACTGGTCATAGGAAACACCCTTTTGCAGTAACACAAGAAATGATTCTACACATGGACATCACCAGATGGTCAATACTGAAATCAGATTGATTATATTCTTTGCAGCCAAAGATGGAGAAGCTCTGTTTAGTCAGCAAAAGCAAGACCAGGAGCTGACAGTGGCTCAGATCATGAACTCCTTATTGCCAAATTCAGACTTAAATTGAAGAAAGCAGGGAAAACCACTAGACCATTCAGGTATGACCTAAATCAAATCCCTTACAATTATACAGCGGAAGTGACAAATAGATTCAAGGGATTAGATCTAATTGGCAGAGGGCCTGAAGAATTATGGACAGAGATTCATAACACAGTACAAGAGATGGTGACCAAAACCATCCCTAAGAAAAACAAATGCAAGAAGGCAAAATGGTTGTCTGAGGAGGACTTACAAACAGTTGAGTAAAGAAGAGAAGTGAAGAGCAAAGGAGAAAAGGAAAGATATACCCATCTGAATGCAAAGTTCCAAAGAATAGCAGGGAGAGATAAGAAAGCCTTCTTAACTGAACAATGGAAAGAAATAGAGGAAGACAATAGAATGGAAAAGACTAGAGATCTCTTCAAGAAAATTAGAGATACTAAGGGAACATTTCATGCAAAGATGGGAACAATAAAGAACAGAAATTGTAAGGACCTAACAGAAGCAGAAGATATTAAGAAGAGGTGGCAAGAATACACAGAAGAACTGTACCAAAAAATGTCTTAATGACCAAGATAACCATAATGCTCTGGTCACCTACAGCCAGACATCCTAGAGTGTGAAGTCAAGTGGGCTTTAGTAAGATATTCTAGCTATAAACCTAGTGAAAGTGATGGAATTCCAGCTGAGCTATTTCAAATCCTAAAAGATGTTGCTGCTAAAGTGCTGCACTCAATATGCCAGCAACTTTAGAAAACTCAGCAGTGGCCACAGGACTGGAAAATGGAATTCCTTTTCCTTACTCAAAGGAGTACATCAAAGCTGTATATTGTCACCCTGTTTATTTAATTTATATGCAGAATATCATGCTGAAGCTGAAGCTCCACTCATTTGGTCTCCTGATGTGAATAACTGACTCATTGGAAAAGACCTTGGATGCTAGGAAAGATTGATGGCTGGAGGAGAAGAGGGTGACAAAGGATAAGGTTTTTGGATGGCATCACTGACTCAATAGACATGAGTCGGAGCAAACTCCAGGAGATAGTGAAGGACAAGGAATCCTGGTGTCCTGTAGTTCATGGGGTTGCAAAGAGTTGGCCACAGCTTAGCAACTGAACAGCAACAACAATTTAAATGAAAGCTACTGGATTTGTGTCATTTCTATTTTGCAGGACAGTGATGTGGAATGACTTCTAGTCCAAGAAGCAGAAGCATCATCTGGAGAAGTGCACAGGCAATATATCCATCAGTGTCTGCTTTCTAATACCAAGAACTTGCATTCAACAATGGAATAAATCACAAGAGAAAGCAAATCACTAGGCTTAAAATTATTGAAATATTGCAAGATGAATTAAAATTAATCTACTTTTCAAATGAAGCATTCAAAATGTGAAAGCAAGGCCAGTGTTTACTTCTCCCTGTCATAGGTTTTGCTTGTGCCCCTCTTGCAGCCATGTTCGCAATCTTCTAATTGACCTCCTGCCTCTGAAAACCGGTGGTATTTCATCATTTCTATATTGCCAAACTTTTTATCATAGCACCTTGCCCAGGAAGTGAACTGAAATTATTTTTTTGAACCAATACATTGTTACTTGTAAAAGCTGAAAGTAGTGGATAATGTTAATTGAGTAATTATTTTTGTTAATACCTACTGTATGCCATTATTGAAGCTTGATACCAATCAGTTCATTAAAAAATTAAGCAATTAGACTCTGAACTCATTGAGAATATAAATTTCTCATTTATATCTACATTCCCAGGTTCTCTTGACAGTTCCATATACATATGTAATAATAAGTGCACAAAGGAGTTGTTCAATTAATACCCAATCTGATTAATTATTGAAGATTTTCTGATACATTTACTACTGATAAAAACAAATAAGAAAACAGTTGTTGAAATTTCTTATGGTTTGTGGCTGTGGCTCAGATCATGAACAGGAGTTTAATAACATCAAATCTCTTCAGAATGTTCAAAATTTCATTCATTGTGATGAAAATTTACAATGTATTATTTTATTTAATCTTCACAATAAATCTATGAAAGTTGCATTATTACTTATTGTGAGTATCCCTTATATGGACACTTGTCATTGGATTTAGGACCATCCAGATAATCCCCCGAAGAAAGTTACTTACATTCACAAAGATTCCTTCCAAATATGTTAACGTTCACAGGTTCTGAGGCTTAGGACATGGACATATCTTTTTGGGGGTCAGCATTCAACTCACTACAGTGTTGTAACAGATTATCATAAACTCAGTGGCTTAAAAGAAGATAAATTTATGTTCTTACAGTTCTAGATATCTAAAGTCTGACCCTAATCTCACTGCGTTAAAACCAAGAAGTCAGCAGGGCTATGTTTCTTTCTGGATGGAGACTCTGAAAATGAAACTGTTTCTTTGTCACTTCCAGCTTCTTGAAGTTGTCCCCATTTCTTGGATCATGGTTGCCTTTCTCTATCTTTAAAAGTTAACAGCATTGCATTTCTGCTATTCTTCTTCTGTTTTTATATCTCTCTAACCACAGGAGATATTTTCACTTTTAAGGAGTCATGATCAGGGTACCCACCTGTGTAATCCAGGATACTCTTCGCATCTCAAGGACCTTAACCACATTCAAAAACTCTCTCTTGCCACATAAGGTAATATATTCAGAGGTTTGAGATACTGGGACATAGGCATCTTTCAGTCAGTTCAGTTCAGTTCAGTTCAGTTGCTCAGTCGTGTCCAACTCTTTGCAACCCCATGAATCGCAGCACTCCAGGCCTCCCTGTCCATCACCAACTCCCGGAGTTCACTCAGACTCACGTCCACTAAGTCAGTGATGCCATCCAGCCATCTCATCTTCTGTCGTCCCCTTCTCCTCCTGCCCCCAATCCCTCCCAGCATCACAGTCTTTTCCAATGAGTCAACTCTTCCCGTGAGGTGGCCAAAGTACTGGAGTTTCAGCTTTAGAATCATTCCTTCCAAAGAAATCTCAGGGCTGATCTCCTTCAGAATGGACTGGTTGGATGTCCTTGCAGTCCAAGGGACTCTCAAGAGTCTTCTCCAACACCACACTTCAAAAGGATCAATTCTTCAGCACTCAACCTTCTTCACAGTCCAACTCTCACATCCATACATGACCACTGGAAAAACCATAGCCTTGACTAGACAAATCTTTGTTGGCAAAGTAATGTCTCTGCTTTTGCATATGCTATCTAGGTTGGTCATAACTTTCCTTCCAAGGAGGAAGCATCTTTTAATTTCATGGCTGCAGTCACCATCTGCAGTGATTTTGGAGCCCCCAAAAATAAAGTCTGACACTGTTTGCACTGTTTCCCCATCTATTTCCCATGAAGTGATGGGACTGGATGCCATGATCTTAGTTTTCTGAATGTTGAGCTTTAAGCCAACTTTTTCACTCTCCACTTTCACTTTCATCAAGAGGCTTTTTAGATCCTCTTCACTTTCTGCCATAAGGGTGGTGTCATCTGCATATCTAAGGTTATTGATATATCTCCGGGCAATCTTGATTCCAGCTTATGTTTCTTCCAGTCCAGCATTTCTCATGATGTACTCTGCATATAAGCCATCATTCTGCCTACTGGGGATTCCCTAGTAAGTTAGCTGGTAAAGAATCCTCCTGCAATGCAAGATACCCTGGTTCTATTTCTGGGTCAGGAAGATCCCCTGGAGAAGGGATAGGCTATCCACTACAGTATTCTTGGGCTTCCCTGGTGGCTCAGACAGTAAAGAATCCGCCTGTAATGAGGAAGACCTGGGTTCGATCCCTGTGTTGGGAAGATCCCCTGGAGGAAGGCATGACAACCCACTCCAATATTCTTGGCTGGAGAATCCCCATGGACAGAGGAGCCTTGCAAGCTACAGCCCATAAGGTCGCAAAGAGTCAGACATGACTGAGCGACTAAGCATAGAACATTCTGCCTACTGCACAATGCCTGAGAACTGCTGTTGCTTCAGAACCCTGTTTGAAGACATTTGAAGATCAGTGATGTTACCACCGCTCACAGGAGCTGAAGATTGTATGCTTATCAATAGAAGCCAGCCCATAAGGCCTGGACAACTAGACACCTGTCCTATTAAAGCTCCTCTACTAGTTATCTCTTCTCACTGCTGTTTCTACTCTAGGTTCCAGGTATTCCTGATGAAACCTGAACATTCTGAAGAGATTTGATGTTATTTAACTCAGCAATACATGAACCATGAACTTAAGGATGTTAAAGCTGGTTTCAGAAAAGGCAGAGGGACCAGAGATCAAATCGCCACATCTGCTGGATCATTGAAAAAGCAAGAGAGTTCCAGAAAAACATCTATTTCTGCTTTACTGACTATGCCAAAGCCTTTGACTATGTGGATCACTAGAAACTGTGGAAAATTCTGAAAGAGATGGAAATACCAGACCACCTGACCTGCCTCTTGAGAAACCTGTATGCAGGTCAGGAAGCAACAGTTAGAACTGGACATGGAGCAACAAACTGGTTCCAAATAGGAAAAGGAGTATGTCAAGGCTGTATATTGTCACCCTGCTTATTTAACTTTTATGCAGAGTAAAGCATGAGAAAAGCTGGGCTGGAGGAAGCACAAGCTGGAATTAAGATTGTTGGGAGAAATATCAATAACCTTATATATGCAGATGACACCACCCTTATGGAAGAAACTGAAGAAGAACTAAAGAGCCTCTTGATGAAAGTGAAAGAGGAAAGTGAGAAAGTTGGCTTAAAGCTCAACATTCAGAAAACTAAGATCATGGCATCCAGTCCCATCACTTCATGGGAAATAGATGGGGAAACTTGGTAATAGTGTCAGACTTTATTTTTCTGGGCTCCAAAATCACTGCAGATGGTGATTGCAGCCACGAAATTAAAAGACGCTTACTCCTTGGAAGGAAAGTTATGACCAACCTAGACAGCATATCAAAAAGCAAAGACATTACTTTCTCAACAAAGTTCCATCTAGTCAAGGCTATGGTTTTTCCAGTGGTCATGTATGGATGTGAGAGATGGACTATAAAGAAAGCTGAGCACTAAAGATTTGATGCTTTGAACTGTGGTGTTGAAGAAGACTCTTGAGAGTCCCTTGGACTGCAAGGAGATCCAACCAGTCCATCCTAAAGGAGATCAGTCTTGGGTGTTCATTGGAAGGACTGATGTTGAAGCTGAAACTCCAAAACTTTGGCCACACAATACGAAGAGCTGACTTATTGGAAAAGACCCTGATGCTAGAAAAGATTGAGGGCAGGAAGGAGAAGGAGATGGCAGAGGATGAGAATGTTGGATGGCATCACCAACTCAATGGACATGGGTTGGGTGGACTCCAGGAGTTGGTGATGTACAGGGAGGCCTGGTGTGCTACGGTTCATTGAATCTCACAGAGTCAGACATGACTGAGCGACTGAACTGAACTGAGCTGAACTACTGTTCATGATCTGAGCCAGTCAGCTCCCAGTCTTGTTTTTGCTGACTGTATAAAACTTCTACATCTTTGGCTGCAAAGAATAGAATCAATCTGATTTTGGTATTGACCATCTGGTGATGTCTATGTGTAGAGTCTTCTCTTGTATTGCTGGAAGAGGGTGTTTGCTATGACCAGTGCATTCTCTTGGCAAAACTCTTAGTAGCCTTTGCCCTGCTTCATTTTGTATGCCAAGGCCAAAATGCCTGTTACTCCAGCTATCTCTTTACTTCCTACTTTTGCCTTCCAGTCCCCTATGATGAAAAGGACATCTTTTTTGATTGTTAGTTGTAGAAGGTCTTGTAGGTCTTCATAGAACTGCTCAACTTTAGCTTCTTCAGCATTACTGATTGGAGTATAGACTTGGATTACTGTGATATTGAATGATTTGACTTGGAAACAAACAGATTATTCTGTCACTTTTGAGATTGCACCCAAGTACTGCATTTCAGACTTTTTTGTTGACTATGAGAGCTACTCCATTTCTTCTAAGGGATTCCTGCCCACAGTAGTAGATATAATGGTCATCTGAGTTAAATTCACCCATTCCAGTCCATTTTAGTTCACTGATTCCTAAAATGTTGATATTCATTCTTTCCATCTCCTGTTTGACCACTTCCAATTTACCTTGATTCATGGACCTAACATTCCATGTTCCTATGCAACACTGTTTTTACAGCATCAGATTTCCTTCCATCACCAGTCACATCTACAACCAGGTGTTGTTTTTGCTTTGGCTCCATCTCTTCATTCTTTCTGGAGTTATGTCTCCATTCTTCTCCAGTAGCATATTGGGCACCTACTGACCTGGGGAGTTCATTTCTCAGTGTCATATATTTTTGCCTTTTCATACTGTTCATGGGGTTCTCAAGGCAAGAATACTGAAGTGGTTTGCCATTGCCCTCTCCAGTGGACCACATTTTGCCAGAACTCTCCATAGTGACCCTTCCGTCTTTGGTGGCCCTACAGGGCATGGCTCATAGTTTCATTGAGTTAGACAAGGCTGTGATACATGTGATCAGTTTGATTAGTTTTCTGTGACTGTGGTTTTCATCCTGTTTGCCCTCTGATGGAGAAGGATAAGAGGCTTATGGAATCTTCCTGATGGTAGAGACTGACTGAGGGGGAAACTGGGTCTTGTTCTGATGGGTGGGGCCATGCTTAGTAAATATTTAATCCAATTTTCTGTTGATAGGCGGGGCTATGATCCCTCCCTGTTGTTGACCTGAGACCAAACTATGGTGGAGGTAATGAAGATAATGGTGACCTCCTTCAAAATGTTCCATGGATGTACTGCCACACTCAGTGCCCCCGATCCTGCAGCAGGCCACTGCCAAGCCAAGCCTCTGCTGGAGACTCCTGGACACTGACAGTCAAATCTGGGTCAGTCTCTTGTGGGGTCACTGCTCCTTTTTTCTGGGTCCTGGAGTGCACAAGATTTTGTTTGTGCCTTCCAAGGGTCTGTTTCCCCAGTCCTGTGACTGGGGAAAGTTCTGGTGACTCTGTGTGGGGTTAATGGTGACCTCCACCAAGAGGGCTTATGCCACACCCAGGTATGCTGCACCCAGAGCCCCTGCCCATATCTCAATGAGTAGGCCATTGCTCACCCATATCTCTGCAGGAGACAAACACTCAAAAGCAGGTCTGGCTCAGTCTCTGTGGGACTCTGGATTCTTGGTGATGGACAGGGTCTCTCTGAGACTGAGTCTCTGGGAGTCCTAAAAGACGATGTTGTGAAAATGCTGCACTAAATATGCCAGCAAATTTGGAAAACTCAGCAGTGGCCACAGGACTGGAAAAGGTCAGTTTTTGTTCCAATCCCAAAGAAAGGCAACGCCAAAGAATGCTCAAACTACCACACAATTGCAATCATCTCACACGCTAGTAAAGTAATGCTCCAAATTCTCCAAGCCAGGCTTCAAGAGTACATGAACCAAGAACTTCCAGATGTTTAAGCTGGATTTAGAAATGGCAGAGAAACCAAATATCAAATTGTCAAAATCTGCTGGATCATCAAAAAAGCAAGAGAGTTCCAGAAAAACATTTACTTATGCTTTATTGATTACACCAAAGCCTTTGACTGTGTGGATTACAACAAACTGTGGAAAATTCTTAAAGAGATGGGAATACCAGACCACCTGACCTGCCTCCTGAGAAATCTATATGCAGGTCAAGAAGTAGCAGTTAGAACTGGACATGGAACAACAGACTGGTTCCAAATTGGGAAAGGGGTACATCAAGGCTGTATATTGTCACCCAGCTTATTTAACTTATATGCAGAGTTCATCATGAGAAATGCTGGACTGGATGAAGCACAAGCTGGAATCAAGATTGCCAGGAGAAATATCAATAACCTCAGATATGCAGATAACACCACCCTTATGGCAGAAAGCAAAGAGGAACTAAATAGCCTCTTGTTGAAAGTGAAAGAGGAGAGTGAAAAGGTTGGCTTAAAACTCAGCATTCAGAAAACTAAGATCATGGCATCCAGTCCCATCACTTCATGGCAAATAGATGGGGAAACAATGGAAACAGTGAGAGACTTTATGTTTTGGGGCTCCAAAATCACTGCAGATGGTGACTGCAGCCATTAAATTAAAAGACACTTGCTCCTTGGAAGTAAAGCTATGACCAACCCAGACAACATAGTAAAAAGCAGAGACCTTACTTTGCCAATAAAGGTTCATCTAGTCAAAGCTATAGTTTTTCCAGTAGTCATGTATGGATGTGAGAGTTGGACTGTGAGGAAAACTGAGCACCAAAGAATTGTTGCTTTTGAACTGTGGTGTTGGAGAAGACTCTTGAGTCCTTTGGACTGCAAGGAGAGCAAACCAGTCAATAGTAAGGAAACTTGTCCTGAATATTCTTTGGAAGGACTGATGCTAAAGTTGAAACTCCAATAGTTTGACCATCTTCTGGGAAGAATAGACTCATTGGAAAAGACCCTGATGTTGGGCAAGATTGAAGGCAGTAGGAGAAAGGCATGACAGAGGATGAGATGGTTGGATGGCATCACTGACTCTATGGACATGAGTTGGAGCAAGCTCTGGGAGTTGGTGAAAGACAGGGAAGCCTGGCATTCTGCAGTCCATGAGATCGCAAACAGTAGGACACGACTGAGCAACTGAACTGAATTGAAATGAAACTCCTCTTCAGACCAGACCATAGGCATTCCTTAAGGTGCCGTGATGGTAGCCAAATTCTTCCACAGGACTATCACCCACAACAAATTGGCTGTGTACCACTGGCTTTATGGGGCTTCCCTGGTGGTGCTGGTGGTCAAGATTCTGCCTGCCAATGTAGGAGACTTTAGAGACATAGATTCGATCCCTGGATCAGGAAAATCCCCTGGAGGAGTGCATGGCAACCCAATCCAGTATTCTTACCAGGAGAATCCTATGGACAGAAGAGCCTGGTGGGCTATGATCCATAAGGTCACAAAGAGTTGGACATGAAGTAAGCGACTTGACATAGCACAGCACAGCACTGGTCTTTTAGTTCCTTAACAGAAGCTTTTAATCTATGAGTCAAGATGGCCACCAGGGTGGCTGGATTGAGACAGATTCCTGGTGTCGCCTGATTCATATACCCTAAACCACCATCATTCCCTCTTCAGCTGTGGTTTGTTGAAAGGGCAGGACAACAGGTCTTTTTTTTTTTTTTCTCTTTTCCATAGAAGTAATATTTCCTGGTGAGGGCCTTTAAGTCCATTCTGTTCTAAATAAAGAGGTTTTTAAAACTGGACTTATTTTTAGGTTGTATAAAACCAATTTCTTTCCAAAATTGTATTTTAATAATTTATCCAGAATTTGTTTCTGTTGAAACCAATGAAACTTAGAAAGCTGAATGATACAGAAACTTTTTCATCTGTTCAATATACTAGACTTTATTGTGGAGAAACGCTTAGTCTTTCAATGTGATGTTAATTCTCTCAGACACTTCCATTTTGCTTCCATATGTTGAAATATTTTAATTATAACATTGCTGTTTTCCATCAAGTTGCATGACCTAATATGTCATTTCTTTTTGATGTCTAGTTATTATCTGGCCTAACTAGGCCAAAAAAAAAAAAAAAAAGATCTATTTAGTTTAAAGAATGCCAATAAAATAGATTGGCCACAGCTATCCATAAGAGAGACATCATGTTCTATTAAAATGACCTTCCACAATTTGATTAACCTTTCTGGGTATCAGTTTCTACATTTTTTTTTATTGTGACAAGTAAGGGAAATGAAGTAAAAATATTATATGTGAAAACGTGCCTCTCATTTATTAATACTAGGTGCTTGGTAGGTGCCTTATTGGTGACATGATAAATTTTGGTAAAATTATTATTTTATATGATTGTTTATAATTTTCAATAGCAAATTTGAAAAAAGTATTTTGAAAGAGATCAAAATCTTATAGAAAAAGATGATCTCTTTCAGAATGCTTACTGGATGTAGTTGGAATGTCATGAAGATAAGTATTAATATAAATGCCACAGTATTCTAAGATCCAAGTCTTAAAATGGGTTCCTAAAGGTTGAGTACATAAAAAATGACTTCTCTATTCTTGAAAAACTTTCTGTTTTAGACCAAAAGACCTATGAGCTATTGGACTGCCCAGTGAAACAAAATAGTTCAGGGCTTAATTTATTACATTACTGCTTCTCTTAATCCATAGAGAACATCTCTTGCAATGACCTGGAAGCTGCCCATGGCACAGCCAAACATGTGATGCAGATCTTAAACATTTATAATTATTAATTCCAGATTTTTGCTTTGAGGCTTGCATCACTCAGGATCAAACAGAAAAATAGAAAACTCTCTAAGGGTTTAAACCAGAGGGGATTCAGTTACACAAGTGATAAGATGGCTGAAAAGTCAAATCGAGTATAGAAAGACAACACAGAGATTAGCAATGGCAGGAAACCAGTAAAAGCTCTGACTGAAGAGTCAATGGGAGCCTGTGTTATGAAATTCTAGGGACTGAAGTCACTAAAGTTATCTAGAAACACATCAGGTCTGTCTGGTGTGAACTAGAGAAATAGACATATCCATCCATGGTAGAGACAACCATCCAAAGCAGAGAAATAGGGTAAGAGGGAGAAGATGGGAGAGGAACAGGGAGAAGTTGGAGGGAGAGGAAGAGAGAAGAAAGAGAAAGCAAAAGAGAAAAGGAAAGAGAGATCACTCAGGCAGAGAAAGAGAAAATTACCTTGGCTTCTTTTTCCTGTCCTTCAGTCTCCCACAAGAGTTTTGCATTGACTGAACCTGATCAAATGTTAGCTGAGCAAATGGATTCTACAGGAATCAACCATGGTGAAAAAGAACAGGGGAGGCCTGAAAAAATGTATCTGAATGTTAATAGACCCAGAACTGGCTCCCAGCCCAGAGAAGCTTTATCAGTTCTCAGAATGGAGCTAGTTCTTACAAAGCATTCACTAGAGTGGAAAAGGAAGCAAAAAATATCATGGGTATTCTTGAAAGTTTAATAACCATACTTTCTCCAACTCTCTGCATCAACTCCATTGTGAAACTCTGTTGATATTATTTTATTCTCCATGGTCATCTTTCTAAATCTTTTTCATGAATTATTGCAGCAGCTTCCTAGTTAGTCTAGTTAGACTCTTTATTTTATACTGTGAAAAATTTGATGGAACTCATCAGTCAAAAATTTTTTATCAAATTACAAATCAAATTATGTCACTTTTCAGTTCTGTTCAGTCACTCAGTGGTGTCTGACTCTGTGACCCCATGGACTACAGCATGCCAGGCTTCCCTGTCCATCACCATCTCCCAAAGCCTGCTCAAACTTATGTTCATTGAGTCAGTGATGCCATCCAACCATTTCATCCTCTGTCATCGCCTTCTCCTCCTGCTCTCAATCTTTCCCAGCATCAGGGTCTTTTCCAACGAGTCAGTTCTCTGCATCAGATGGCCAAAGTATTGGAGCTTCAGCTTAAGCAATGAATATTCAGAACTGATTTCCTTTAGGGCTGACTGGTTTGATCTCCTCGCAGCCCAAGGGACTCTCGAGTGTCTTCTCCAACACCACAGTTCAAAAGCACCAATTCTTCAGCACTGAGCTTTCTTTATGGTCCAACTCTCACATCCATACAAAACCAGAGCTTTGACTAGACAGACCTTTATCAGAAAAGTAATGACTTTGCTTTTTAATATGCAGTCTAGGTTGGTCATAGCTTTTCTTCCAAGGAGCTAGTGTCTTTAATTTCAAGGCTGCAATCATCATCTGCAGTGATTTTGGAGCCCAAGAAAATAAAGTCTGTCACTGTTTCCATTGTTTCCCCATCTATTTGCCATGAAGTGATGGGACCAGGTGCCATGAACTTCGATTTTTGAATGTTGAGCTTTAAGTCAGCTTTTTCACTCTTTTTGTTACTTTTCACTCATCATTTACCTTGTAATGCCTTCTTATTGCTCCTAGATAAAGATCCATATCTGTAAGTTGACATATAAGACCCTGTATAGCCTGGCCTCTGTCCACCTCTTCAGGATCACTTTCAATGGCTCTCCTTTTCATATTTTGTTTCAATTATTCTGGAACTTTCATAGTTTAAGAAAAATATACCATTCTACTTTTCATTTGATGATTATCACATATGATATTCCCACTACTTGAAATTCTACTTCCCGGTTTAACTTTTGTGTTTGTGTGTGATCAGCACTTTCTGACTGCTGGTTATATATTTTTAAAGCATCTGTACCTTTCCTCATAGTTAGTTACTATATATTATACTTTAATTACACGTTTGAAATGGAGGTAGTGTTTCATGATGCCTATTCTATGCAAGAGAGGTGCTAGGAAATTTCTCTTTCACAACAACAGTGTTCTTCTCTGGGCTTCCTTCCTGTGAAAACCTCTGTAAAAGTTCTTCTCACTGAATTCATTTTGAGAAGTTCCAACTGTCTTCTGCCAGATTCTGACTTGCACACAACTTTTCTGGTTTTTCAGGACAGTAAAACAATTTCTTTTTTGATATGGGCACTAAGTTCTACAGTATGAATCAAGGGAACAGAATAGAAAGTTTAGGTCTATATATTCATGTGTATACAGTACACTGATTTTTGACAAAAGTGACTAAGCAATTGAATGGGGGAAAGGACAATCTTTTCAATAAAATGTGTTGAAATGTGAAACATCTTATGCAAAAAAAAAAGAAAGAAAAAAACCAGAGTAGACCTTTGTCTCTTATTTCAGATTAGATGCAAAGATTCACTTGAAATAGATTATGCATCTAAATGTAAATGTGAAAAACTATAAGGCTTCTGGAGGAATACAGGCATAATCATAATCCTCTTGGGTTGGACAAAGATATCTTAAACGTGACACAAAATACATAAACTATAAAAAGAAAGTTAACAAATTGGGCTTTTTCAAAGTTAAAACCACTTGCTCTTCAAGATACACTCTCAAGAAAATAAAATGCATACCTAAACTGAGAGAAAATATTTGAAAACCTAATAACTAAAACTACTTATATCTGGAAGATGTAACTTTCAACTCAATCATAAGTAGACATACAGCCCAATTGAAAAATGGACTAAAGATTTGAATAGACACTCCTCTATGGATATATATACATATATGAACACAAATAATCACATAAAATACAACTAACATAATTAATCATCAGGGAAATACAAATTAATTCCAGAATAAGAGTCTATTATACTCACAATAAAATTGCTAAAATGAAAAAGATTGACCAATACATCCTGGAATGTGAAGTCAAGTGGGCCTTAGAAAGCATCACTATGAACAAAGCTAGTGGAGGTGATGGAATTCCAGTTGACCTATTCCAAATCCTGAAAGATGATGCTGTGAAAGTGCTGCACTCAATATGCCAGCAAATTTGGAAAACTCAGCAGTGGCCACAGGACTGGAAAAGGTCAGTTTTCATTCCAATCCCAAAGAAAGGCAATGCCAAAGAATGCTCAAACTACCGCACAATTGCACTCATCTCACACGCTAGTAAAGTAATGCTCAAAATTCTCCAAGCCAGGCTTCAGCAATATGTGAACCATGAACTTCCAGATGTTCAAGCTGGTTTTGAAAAGGCAGAGGAACCAGAGATCAAATTGCCAACATCTGCTGGGTCATCGAAAAAGCAAGAGAGTCCCAGAAAAACATCTATTTCTGCTTTACTGACTATGCCAAAGCCTTTGACTGTGTGGATCACAATAAACTGTGGAAAATTCTGAAAGAGATGGGAATACCAGACCACCTGACCTGCCTCTTGAGAAACCTATATGCAGGTCAGGAAGCAACAGTTAGAACTGGACATGGAACAACAGACTGGTTCCAAATAGGAAAAGGAGTACGTCAAGGCTGTATATTGTCACCCTGATTATTTAACTTCTATGCAGAGTACATCATGAGAAATGCTGGGCTGGAAGAAGCACAAGCTGGAATCAAGATTGTTGGGAGAAATATCAATAACCTTAGATATGCAGATGACATCACCCTTATGGCAGAAAGTGAAGAGGAACTCAAAAGCCTCTTGATGAAAGTGAAAGTGGAGAGTGAAAAAGTTGGCTTAAAGCTCAACATTCAGAAAACAAAGATCATGGCATCTGGTCCCATCACTTCATGGGAAATAGATGGGGAAACATCTGTCAGACTTTATTTTTCTGGGCTCCAAAATCACTGCAGATGGTGACTGTAGCCATGAAATTAAAAGACACTTACTCCTTGGAAGGAAAGTTATGACCAACCTAGATAGCATATTCAAAAGCAGAGACATTACTTTGCCAACAAAGGTTCATCTAGTCAAGGCTATGGTTTTTCCAATGGTCATGTATGGATGTGAGAGTTGGACTGTGAAGAAAGCTGAGTGCCGAAGAATTGATGCTTTTGAACTGTGGTGTTGGAGGAGACTCTTGAGAGTCCCTTGGACTGCAAGGAGATCCAACCAGTCCATTCTGAAGGAGATCAGCCCTGGGATTTCTTTGGTAGGAATGATGCTAAAGCTGAAACTCCAGTACTTTGGCCACCTCATGTGAAGAGTTGACTCATTGGAAAAGACTCTGATGCTGGGAGGGATTGGGGGCAGGAGGAGAAGGGGATGACAGAGGATGAGATGGCTGGATGGCATTACTGAGTCGATGGACGTGAGTCTGAGTGAACTCCAGGAGTTGGTGATGGACAGGGAGGCCTGGCGTGCTGCGATTCATGGGGTCGCAAAGACTCGGACACGACTGAGTGACTGAACTGAACTGAACTGAACTGAATTGAAGTTTTGGAAAATATGTAGAACAACTTGAATTCTTATACACTACAGATGAGGCTATTAAATGGTGCTATCACTTTAGAAATAGTTTGACAATTTCATAAAATATTACATATACGTTTATCATACTCCTCAAACATAGTTATATGTATTTACCCAAGATAATTCAAAGCATATATTCATAAAATTCCTGCACTCAAATGCTCATAACAGCTTTATTTTGTAATACCCCAAATATGGAAATAATTGTTTTCTTTTTATTTATTTTAATTGAAGGATAATTCCTTTGTAGTATTGTGTTGGTTTCTACCAAATGGAAACAACTGAAATGTCCATAAAAAGACAAATGACTAAAACGTTGTGGCTTATTATACAATAGAATAATATTCAGCAATAAAATAGAATCAACCATTAATACATGTGACAACATGCCTGAATCACAAAATAAATGCACTGAAAGGAAACAAAAAAGACAAGATAATATACTATAATATATAAAATTCTATAAAATGCAAACCAATTTATAATAGCAGAAAAGAGATCAGTGATAAAACACTAAATGTGGTTAGAGAAACTTGTGAAGAAGGAGGAAAGGCTTTAGAAAAGAACATGGAAATTTTGGGAGGTGATAGATATGTCCACTAACTTGATTATGATGATGGTTTCATTTGTGTATTTATTTGTCCAAATCAATCAAATTTTACACTTTAAATATGTACAGTTTATTGTATGTTTATTAAATCTCAATAAAGTAATTTAATAATTAAAGTACATTCCAATTCAGTGTTTCACTCTTTAAAAGCTCATTTTCTACCAATAAATAGAAATATCCTTTTTTTCCCCTTAAATCTTTGCTTTGTAATCCATTAGATGGATATATCATACTTTATATAAATAGTTTCCACTGATGTACACTGGTATCTTTTCTAGTCTTTTGGTAAGAATAACACTGTAGTAATTAACAAACTTGTGGATAAATTATTTAACATGTGTACAAGAACATGTGCATATGTGTTCTCAGTCACTCAGTCATGTCTTACTCTTTGTGACCCCATGGACTGTAGCCTGCCAAGTTCCTCTGTCCATGGGATTCTCTAGGCAAGAATACTGGAGTGGATTTCCATGGCTTCTCCAGGGGATCTTCCTGACCCAGGGATCGAACCTACATCTCTTGGATCTGCTGCAGTGAGGTAGATTCCCAACCTCTGTGCCACCTGGGAAGTCCTGCATAAAAGAATACCATAGGACAAATCCACAAAAAGGGATTTATGAGATTATATATATATGTGTATAAAATTATTATTCTTCCAACTGACCTCAGTAAGATTTGGACTGATTTATTTTCCCATAGTTTTTAAATTTTTCTATTAATCTCATTATACCTCAATTTCTCTGTTTCCTGAAGCCCTCCGCACACTTCTGAAAATCTGTTCCTTTCATCAATTTGTCCTCTTAATTCTGTGAATGAAATATCTCACAAACTCCACTGGCCTTGCTTTAGTTAAGACTTTATTAAGATATTCCACTCTTACTCTCATCATAGAATCTTAATTGGTCACTCTGGCACCTCTTTTTCCTGTTTTTCCATCTTTCACAGTTACCACCCTCTCAAATCATAGAATAGTCACATCACTGCTCTGATGAATTTATGGGCTTCCTCACTAACCACAGAACCTATCTATAAACATGTACAGCTTTATACAATCTGGAGCCAGCTAGACTTTCATATTTCTTCCTCCTGACAAGATCCCCACTACCCACACATTTTGCTCTTAACCTGCACTGAAATTGTGCCTGCCAAATATATCACTATGTCACACACTTCTATCTTTGAACATGCATTTCTCTCCAAGAGGATGCCTCCTCCACTCCTTTCTCTGACTAGGAAATTCCTACTGTTCAATTAAGAGCCAAATAATTGTGGCTTAAGTGATACCCAATTAGTCTTCTTGATGTTGCTCTTCACACTGTTCCTTTAAGTAATACACACACACACACACACACTCACAAGAGGAATGCATCAACTGAAAAAGGAAGTCTTGGAGGCAACCTTATTTACTGAAAGATTCATAATGCTGAATTGAGAAATCATTGTTCACTGCATTAGCAAAACCACCACACCCTTCCGAAACAGAGCTATCAAAAAACCGATGTGTAAAAATGTAGCGAGAGAGGACAGACAGTGGCAACAAGAATCTTCCTAGTTGACTGGGGGTTGTGATTTTGTACTTACTAAGTTTTATTTAAAGTGCTGGAAAACAGAGAATTAAGAGATAAAACTTACATCTGTTTAGACTGGGAGGAGAGCCAACCAGTCCATCCTAAAGGAGATCAGTCCTGCGTGTTCATTGGAAGGACTGATGTTGAAGCTGAAACTCCAATACTTTGGCCACATGATGCGAAGAGCTGACTTATTGTAAAAGACCTTGATGCTGGGAAAGATTGAGGGCAGGAGGAGAAGGGGATGACAGAGGAAGAGATGGTTGGATGGCATCACCAACTCAATGGACATGGGTTTGGGTGGACTCTGGGAGCTAGTGATGGACAGGGAGGCCTGGCATGCTGCGGTTCATGGGCTCGCAAAGAGTTGGACATGACTGAGTGACTGAACTGAACTGAACTGAGCTTGCAATCTATGTATACTTAATAGACTCTGAAAATTGGGCCTTTTGTACACCTATAATTCTGGGAAGTTATCATCACCATTTAAGAGGAGAATAAGGAAAGCACTATTTGGGGCAAATACAGGGCCTTACTAGGTTTCTGTTATTTGATCAGTAAGAAGAAAAAAATTAACAGTATTCTTATTAAAAGAAAAAATACTATGTAACAAAGTAAACAAAAATTATAATTGACAGTCAGAAGTAAAAGGTACCACTCAGACTTACTTACTATAGGTATCAAAATACATTTCAGAAAGTTACTTTATATAGTTTTATCAGGATGGAATAAGGCACAAATATTTTAAAAGGAAAAAAGCATCTCAAGATAAACAGAAAACAAATTAAGCTCCCTCAAAGAAATGAAAACTTTATAGTAGATTTAAAACCCACATTGTTGTCAGTAAAAAGGAAAACTGACCCAGCAAAATAACAAAAACGTGAAAACCCATTACATGTAAAACAACAACAACCTGAGATGAAAAAAATGGAGATTAACAAAACAAAATAGTCCAAAGAAAATTTTATACATTTGAAAAGTATTTGTCTTTTCAAGTAGGGAGAATTTAAGTGCCAAAACTAATTAAGAGGATTATAGCTAGAGAAATCCTAGCAAACATTTGAATTGCAAAAATACAAGGGATAAAAACGGGACATAGTTTTGAGACAGAACTGAGGCCCTTCTCTCCCAATTTTACATCCACTTACATGTTTGTTCATATGCAATAAAACAATTTTAATTATCAGGTAACCCATAATAAAAAAATAAAATATGCATTCTAATTTGATTATCACTCACATTATTCTAAACATTTTGACAGACTCAATTTTTTTAAAAAAGGATTTTACCCTTAAGAGTTATCATTAAAAGAGTTATCATTAACAGAAAGAAAGGAGAAGGTACTATTTTTGAATATATTTTGTCTATAAAGCCATTAAGCTAAACGGAATTAACAAAACTTCTTAGAATTAAAAAAAATTCTACAAAGTAGGCACCTTAAAAAAATTTAAAATCTTAGTTTCCTATATATCTTGTCTATTGAATTTATGCATCAAATTTTCTATATCATAATGAAAAACAAAAGGTAGGGATTATTCTATAAAAAAAGGACTCTGTATAAAATGAGAGAAAGAAGAAAAAAGAAAGAGAGAAAGAAAAAGAAACAGAGAAGAAGGAGGGAGGAAGGAAGAGAGGAAGTAAGGAAAAATTATCACCTTTTTGCTAGCACATATACAAAATGGAGAGACAGACTTTGTTTCTAAATGGTACAACTGTCAAATAAATAGTTCAAAGATGTCAGAGTAAGGATGTAAAAGCTTTGAGTGGAAAAACCCAAACATGGTATAGTAAACCAGGAAATAGGTAATTTAGAAATGATTTCAGGAAGAGGAGCAACTCCCTAAACACTAAAGCAATAGAAAAAAAGTCTGAAGGAAAACACTGCCTGAGTAGCAGATTTGCCTGAAAATGAAAATTTTTACATATATATAAAATTGCATATACCAAATAGATCAAAAACCTTAATAAATTGATAGGGTAAATGTTAGCACTCTACCAATTAAACTAGAGAACACAGAGGAAATATTTATAGGAGAAAAACAAATGGTCAACTGACGTATAAAAGAAAATGTTCTACCTGTCTGCTGCTGCTGCTGCTGCTAAGTCGCTTCAGTCGTGTCTGACTCTGTGAGACCCTATAGACAGCAGCCAGGTTCCCCCATCCCTGAGATTCTCCAGGCAAGAATACTGGAGTGGGTTGCCATTTCCTTCTCCAATGCATGAAAGTGAAAAGTGAAAGTGAAGTCGCTCAGCTGTGTCCTACTCTTAGCGACCCCATGGACTGCAGCCTACCAGGCTTCTCTGTCCATGGAATTTTCCAGGCAATAGTACTGGAGTGGGTTGCCACTGCCTTCTCCGGTTCTACCTGTCTAGTTGCTATAAATATTGGTCTCAGAATATCCTCTTGTGTATATACACTAGTGTAATCATCCCTTAATGCTAAAGCTGAAACTCCAATACTTTGGCCACCTCATGCGAAGAGTTGACTCATTGGAAAAGATTCTGATGTTGGGAGGGATTGGGGGCAGGAGGAGAAGGGGACGACAGAGGATGGGATGGCTGGTCTCTTGCCTGGTACACTAATGATACCTCATATATTCCATCTCTTAAAAATCAGATCTTGCAAGAAAGGATATTTCTTTCCCCAGTATAGCTACTGTGTGTGCTCAGGCGCTCAGTCATGTCCGACTCTTTGTGACCGCATGGACTGTAGCCCACCAAACTCCTCTGTCCATGGGATTCTCCAGGCAATAAACACTGGACTAGATTGCCATTTCCTCCTCCAGGGGATCTTTCTGACCCAGGGATCAAATCCACTTCTGTTGCATCTCTTGCATTGGCAGGTGCTCTTTACCACTGTGCCACCTAATTAGTTAAGTTTCTAATTCTCTCATATTTTTATTATTAAAAAAATTTATTGGAGTTGATTTATAATGTTGTGTGAGTTTCAGATGTACAGAAAAGTGAATCAGTTGTGTGTGTGTGTATCCTCACTCTTTTATTTTTGATTCTTTTCCTATATAGGCCATTTCAGAATATTGAATAGAATTCCCTGTGCTATACAGCAGATTCTTATTAGTTATCTATTTTACATATAGTAAAGTGAATATGTCAATTCTAATCACTCAGTTAATCCCTACCCACCTTCCCTTGGTAAACATAAGTTTGTTTTCTACATCTGTGACTCTGTTTTATAAATAAATTCACTTGTATCCCTCTTTTTTAGATTCCACATATAAGTGATGTAATATGATACTTGTCTTTCTGTGTCTAACTTCATTCAGTATGACAATCTCTAGATCCATTCATGTTACTACACATGTGCAATATTTTGTTCTTTTTTATGGCTGAGTAATAGTCCATTGTATATGTTTACCACCTCTTCTTATCCATTCCTCTGTTGATGGACATTTGGTTTGCTTACATGTCCTGGTTATTATAATTAGTGCTGCAATGAACATTGGGCTGTATTTACTTCTTTTTTTGCTGTATCATTACTATATAGCCCATTGTAGGCAAAAGAGTGAGGGGCTCTCATACATTTTATCCAAACTTTATGCCAACTTGAAGAGACATACTCAATAAATCTTTTTAATATATTGTATATAAATCAAAGCAGATGTTCAGCCCTGAGGTAGAACTACAGGATGGAACTGTAGATGAATTGATCCCTCAGTTTTTGTATAGCTACATAGAAGAAGATAAACTAACTCATGTTTTAGGTGACATCTCCTCTACTTCTGTCAGCCTTGCTGAATATTCATAGGTTTTATTCATATGCTCCATAATGTGTTGTATGTTTTCATTTTAAGTTAACTAGTAGTGATATCCAATTTTTATTCAACATAGTGAATGTATTTAAATCCTCAGGGAAAGAACTGTTTTAGGTACTAACTAATACTGGTCAGCTTTTATCAAGATTCATTTGCCCAGTACACTAATCTACTTAAGACAAATGTGTGTGTATGTCCACTAAAAGACATGTACAAAACTGTTCCTAGTGGTTTTATAATTATGACAAAATCACTATAATTAATTAAGTAATCATCAAGAGCAAAATAGGTAAGCATATTATAGTATATTCTTACACTAGCTAGGTACACAGTGATTAGAAAAAGAACAAACCAGTGATTTCCACAGTAGCATATTAAACCAAATTATACTGAGTAGAGAAAGCCAGACACAAAATAGTACCTCCTATATTATTCCATTTATATGATTTGAGAACAGGGATAAAGTCAGAATAATTATCTCCAATGGTAGTATGAAAAGAGAGGACATGGGTGCTAAAAACATTATAGCTTAATGTGGGCTGTACTATGTTAAACAAGTAGCATATATGTAAAAATTCATTGAACTGTATACTTATGATTTTTGCATTTAATTCATCTTAGCATATGATTTTTACCTCAAGTTAAAAAGTTTTTGCTTTGTAAGTAATATCTTTATGAACTTTTTTATACAGTTTTTTCTGAAGACACTGTTTTATAATGTTACTTACACCTTATTTCTTCACTAAATCTTCATAAAAATCCATGAAAAAGTCAAAGGAGTTACATAAGTTGCCCAAAGAATTAGATAAGAAGCTTTGATAGTGGGCTTTCTTAGGGGTTCAGTTATAAAGAATTTGCCTGCCAATTCCTGAGATGCAGGAGTGTGAGTTGCATAACTGGGTTGGGAAGATCCCCTGGAGGAGAAAATGTCAACCAACTTCAGTATTCTTTGCTGGAAAATCTAATGGATAGAAAGGCCTGACGGGCTACAGTCCATGGGGTTGGAAAGAATCAGACGTGACTGAATGACTGAGCACGCACAATAATAAATAGGACCAGGCTTCAAATCCCTTCTATTATTATTAAATTATTGAATTCCCTGGATAAAGATTGGGGAAGTACTCTTGGAAACTACATCCATAAGGGTGTATGAGAAGCAGGAATAGGGAGTTCAGTTCAGTTCAGTCACTCAGTCATGTCCAACTCTTTGCAACTCTATGGACTGCAGCATGCCAGGCTTCCCCGTCCATCACCAACTCCCGGAGTTCACTCAAACTTATGTTCATTGAGTCAGTGATGCCATCCAACGATCTCATCCTCTCTCATTCCCTTCTCCTCCTGACTTCAATCTTTCCCAGCATCAGGCTCTTTTCCAATGAGTCATTTCTTCCCATCAGATGGCCAAATATTGGAGTTTCAGCTTCAGCATCAGTTCTTCCAATTAATGTTCAGGATTGATTTCCTTTAAGATTGACTGATTGGATCTCTGCAGACCAAGGGACTCTCAAGAGTCTTCTCCAACACCACAGTTCAAAAGCATCAATTCTTCGGCACTCAGCTTTCCTTATAGTCCAACTCTCACATCCATACATGACTACTGGAAAAGCCATAGCTTTGACTAGATGGACCTTTGTCAGCAAAGTAATGTCTCTGCTTTTTAATATGCTGTCTAGGTTGGTTATAGCTTTTCTTCCAGGGAGCAAGCACCTTTTATTCATGGCTGCAGTCACCATCTCCAAGTGATTTTGAAGCTCAAGAAAATAAAGTCTGTCACTGTTGCCATTGTTTCCCCATCTATTTGCCATGAAGTGATGGGACTGGATGCCAAGATCTTAGTTATTTGAATGTCGAGTTTTAAGCCAACTTTTTCACTCTCCTCTTTCACTTTCATCAAGAGGCTTTTTAGTTCCTCTTCATTTTCTGCCATACGGGTGGTGTCATCTGCATATCTGAGGTTATTGATATTTCTCTGTGCAATATTGATTCTGGCTTGTGCTTCATATAGCCTGGCATTTCATATGTACTCTGCATATAAATTAAATAAGTAGGGTGACAATATACAGCCTTGACATACTCCTTTACCAATTTGGAAGCAGTCCTTTGTTCCATGTCTGGTTCTAACTGTTGCTTCTTGACCTGCATACAGATTTCTCAAGAGGCAGTTAAAGTGGTCTGGTATTCCCATCTCTTTCAGAATTTTCCACAGTTTGTTGTTATCCACACAGTCATAGTGTGGCATAGTCAATAAACTTTGCATAGTCAATAAACCAGAAGTAGAAGTTTTTCTGGAACTCTCTTGCTTCTTCTATGATTCAAGGATGTTGCAATCTGATCTCTGGTTCCTCTGCCTTTTCTAAATCCAGCTCGAATATCTGGAAGTTCACAGTTCATGTACTGTTGAAGCCTGACTTGGAGAATTTTGAGCATTACTTTGCTAGCATGTGAGATGAATGCAATTGTACAGTAGTTTGAACATTCTTTGGCATTGCCCTTTTTTGGGATTGGAATGAAAACTAACCTTTTCTTATCCCACTGAGTTTCCAAATTTGCTGGCATATTGAGTGCAGCACTTTCACAGCATCATCTTTTAGGATTTGAAATAGCTCTACTGGAATTCCATCATCTCCATTAGCTCTGTTATCAGTGAACTAAAATGAACTGAATGGGTGCATTTAACTCAGATGACCATTATATCTACTACTGTGGGCAAGAATCACTTAGAAGAAATGGAGTAGACCTCATAGTTAACAAAGGCATCTGAAATGCAGCACTTGTGTGCAATCTCAAAAACATCAGAATGATCTCTGTTTGTTCCAAAGCAAACCAGTCAGTATCACAGTAATCCAAGTCTATGCCTCAACCAGTAATGCTGAAGAAGCTGAAATTGAATGGTTCTATGAAGACCTACAAGACCTTCTAGAATTAGCACCCAAAAAAGATGTCCTTTTTATCATAGGGGACTATAAAGCAAAAGTAGGAAGTCAAGTCCAGTTATTTACCTAGAGTAACGGGCAAGTTTGGCCTTGGAATACAAAATGAAGCAGGGCAAAAGCTAACAGAGTTTTGTAAAGAGAATGCACTGGTCATTGCAAACACCCTCTTCCAACAACACAAGAGAAGACTCTACACATGGACATCACCAGATGATCAATATTGAAATCAGATTGATTATATTCTTTGCAGCCAAAGTTGGAGAAGCTCTATACAGTCAGAAAAAACAAGACCAGGAGCTGACTGTGGCTCAGATCATGAACTCCTTATTGCCAAATTCAGAATTAAATTGAAGAAAGTAGGGAAATCCACTAGACCATTCAGGGAAGACCTAAATCAAATCCCTTATGATTATACAGTGGAAGTGACAAATAGATTTTAGGGGTTAGATCTGATAGACAAAGTGCCTGAAGATCTATGGATGGAGGTTCATGACATTGTATAGGAGGCAGTGATCAAGACCATCTTTAAGAAAAAGAAATGCAAAAAGGCAAAATGGATGTCTGAGGAAGCCTTCAAATAGCTGAGAAAAGAAGAGGAGAGACAGGTAAAGGATAAAAGGAAAGATATACCCATCTGAATGCAGAGTTCCAAAAAATAGCAAGGAGAGATAAAAAAGCCTTCCTCAGCGATCAATGCAAAGAAATAGAGGAAAACGATAGAATGGGAAAGACTAGAGGTCTCTGCAAGAAGATCAGAGATACCAAGGGAACATTTCATGCAAAGATGGGCACAATAGAGGACAGAAATTGTATGGAATAGACGCAGAAAGTATTAAGAAGAGGTTGCAAGAATACACAGAACAACTATACCGTAAAATCTTCATGATCCAGGACTAGGGAGATAGAGTTTGAATTGTGATTCTGTTGCAACACAGACCTCAATCCATTGCATGAAGGAGCTGTGGAGGTGAATGGTATTTACATTTGAAAAGAAGGAACTGCTGCTGCTGCTAAGTCGCTTTAGTCGTGTCCGAATCTGCGTGACCCCATAGATGGCAGCCCACCAGGCTCCCCGGTCCCTGGGATTCTCCAGGGGAGAATACTGTAGTGGGTTGCCATTTCCTTCTCCAATGCATGAAAGTGAAAAGTGAAAGTGAAGTTGCTCAGTCGTGTCCGACTCTCAGCAACCCCACGGACTGCAGCCCACCAGGCTCCTCCGTCCATGGGATTTTCCAGGTGAGAGTACTGGAGTGGGGTGCCATTGCCTTCTCCGAAAGAAGGAACTAGGCAGTGACAAGTCAATGGATGTGGACTGAACGAGTATAGGGAATAATCTTGAGTGGGACAATTCTTTTTGCAGAAGGCAATTTTGTGACCTATTAGGGGTCAATATTCTTGGTAGGTGGAAGAAAAAAATGACTATATCCCAAAAGGAGGACTGAAATGAACATAACATATCCTGTACAAACATTGCCAGAGTTCTACTACATTACTGAGTACATGAAAATCTAATTCAAGAAAATTTTGCAACTTGACTGATAAAAGAGTGATGAGAAGTCAAATTATAGATTTCCTGCCCAATGGATTTTTTATATAATGCTGCCAGGTTATCACTGACTTTTTTTCTCATTTCATAAATATCAAATATTAAAGACAAGTATTATTAAAATGTATAAGGTCTCTTCTTGTTCAAAATTAAAATAATAATGTGAAATTGTAAAGGTTAGTTAATGGCTCCACATTCTGTCTTTAAATGTGATTTTTTACAGTTATTGATAATTTTATTCTTGAAATAAATCTTGTGTTGTTGTAAATCATAGCTGTATAGCAAGAATTTTCAAATGTAATATTTTGATATAGAATAGACACATGTCATTCAGTCAATCATCAGGACTTAAAAGACACTCAAATTTTGTATAATTTATGTTTAAAATGATGAGTTTCAATAAAAACCCCAATACAAATGCATTTGTACATAATAAAAATATAAAATAATATATATAAAAATTTAATGAAAAGCAAAGCATAATTTTAGAGAAATTCAATAATCTGTAAAAGGACGATGGTACACATCTCTTATTTTCATTTGTGAAAGTGTATCTCAATTGTGGGAATTCTGATTTCTTTTTTTGGGTATTTTAGTGTTTTTCAAAATAAGAGGTATTTCTTTGAGATCTAGAAATATTATTGCAAAACAAAATTAAAAATTAAAGATACATAATGATGGTAGGAACATGAAATCTCCAAGAAATAACAATTATAAAAAATGAATTATAGAACAACCATTTAAAGAAACTTAAAAGCATCCAAAAGCAGAGAGAGGACAAATGAGAGTTCACACTTAAAAATCTGGATCTACAAGGTGTTAGAGTTATGAGAATGTAGAATTGTGTCAGAGTACACTCCTCAGTCTCCATGGCTATAGCAGCTGAATGGGCAGAAGAAAACATCATCTTTATCAGGTCAAAGTACTGGAGATAAGAACTTAGGGTTGAAAAAGAAGCCATGAATTTAAAAGGATGACTTTGCGATGAAAGAACTGCCAAGGTAATGATATTCAAATTCTGAGTGTTAACTCTGCTCAATACACTAGCTGAAAGTTGAACAATATATTTATAGGCAACACTCCAGAGTCCCTAATGAGAAAGGACAGATGGTATAACTATATGGAGACCAAATTTCTGAGTTTCTACCTTTTTTCTTTTTAATAGAAGAGTATGTTCCCCAACAGTGTACCGATAGAGTGAGCTGAAGAAAACTGTGTCTTTTAGGCTTAGAGCAATGTTAGTGCCTGAGTATGATGAGTTCACATTCCTCACTTCACTCTCAGTGCCTTGCATTTGGTGGTTGCTTACTTAGTATTTGTTGAAAACGTGATAGAGTTATTGATTAGGTTCTCTAGTGTTGTAAATTATTCACAAAATAAAAATTGTTACTACAATTTTTAAATTGACACAGTTAAAAATCTTATTAAAAATTTAAAAAGTTTTCCAGTTATCTCAATTTTATTTAAAACCCAGTGAAAATCAGGCTACATTTTATAGCATTATTTTACCTAAAAACAATATTCAAAGATTCTCACATTAAAGTATAGATCTTTCACCAAGATCTCACATTTTATCGGTCATAAATCACAAAATAGACATAGAGAATAGTAGAAGAATGTTTTAGAAATCAACAAATTTCGTAATATGATACAACAGCTTCTGCTGAGAGCTTCCCTGTAGCTCAGCTGGTAAAGAATCGACCTGCAGCGCAAGAGATCCTGGTTAGATTCCTGTGTGGTGTAGATATCCTGAAGAAGGCCTCGGCTACCCACTCCAGTATTCCTGGGCTTCTCTGGTGGCTAAGATGGTAAAGAATCCACCTGCAATGTGGGAGACCTGGGTTCGATCCCTGAGTTGGGAAGATCCCCTGTCAGAGGACATGGCAACCCATGCCAGTATTTTTGCCTGCAGAATCCCCATGGACAGAGGAGCCTTGTGGGTTACAGCACATAGGGGTCACAAAGATTCAGACACTACTTAATGACCAAGCACAGCACAGCCTCAGCTGAATTCATTTTACTTAAGAGTAATGCTTGGAGAACGGGACCTAAAGGATAACAGTGGGAGAACTGTGACTTGCAGAAAGACAATTAATTTATCAATAATATCCTTATTCTATTTTGGTTTCTATGTTCTCAAAAATATGTGAAATAATCCTAGGATCACTTTAAGGTTATGGTTTATCTATCAGACTTAGTCTCTATTTAAAATACTAAAGTATGGTTGATTTATAATATTGTATTAGTTTCAGGTGTACAGCAAAGTAACTCAGGTATATTTTCCAGATTATATTTCGTTATAGGTTATTACAATTATTGAATGTAATTCACTGTGTTATATAGCAAATCCTTGTTGCTTATCTATTTTATATCTAATAGCTTGTATCTGTTAATCTCATACTCTTAATTTGTTCCTCCCTTCCTCCCTCTCCCCTTCAGTAACCATATTTGTTTTCTATGTCTATAAATGGGTTTCTGTTTTGTGTATTTTTAGATTTCACATATAGGTGATATCGTATAGTATTTTTATCTTTTTCTGTCTTCACTAAGTACAGTATTCTCTAGGTCATCTATGTTGCTGCAAATGGCAATATCTCATTCTTTTTTATTGCTGAGTAATATTCCACTGTACATATATCTTCCTTAACCCATTCATCTGTTTATAGGCACTTGGGCTGTTTCCATGTCTTGGCTGTTATAAATAATGCTGCTGTGAACATTGTGGTGTGTGTATCATTTCAAACTAGGATTTTCTTTTTTCCCAGACCTATACCCAGGAGTGGGATTGCTGGATCATATGGTAGTTCTATGTTTAGTTTCAAAAGGAACCTCTATACTGCTTTCCATAGCGGTGGCACCAGTTTACTTTCCTACCAGCAATGAAGGAGGGTTCCCTTTCTCCATACCTTCTCAAGCTTTTATTATTGTAAACTATTTGGTGCTAGCCGTTGTGACTGGTGAAGTGATATTTCATTGTGGTTTCAATTTGCATAACTCTAATTAGCAATATTGATCATCTTTTTCATGTACTCCTTGCCATTTGTATATCTTCTTTGGAAAAATGTCTATTTAGATCTTTTGCCCATTTTTTGATTCCTGTTGTTGTTCAGTCATTAAACTGTGTCCAACTCTTTGCCACCCCATGGAATGCAGCACGCCAAGCTTCCCTGTCCTTTATTGTCTCCTGGAGTTTGCTCAAACTCATGTCCATAGTGTCAATGATGCCATCCAATCATCTTATCCTCTGTCACCCCCTTCTCCTCCTGCCCTCAATTCTTCTTGGCATCAGGGTCTTTTCCAATAAGTTGGTTCTTCACATTGGGGCCCAAAGTATTGGCTCTTCAGCTTCATCATTAGTCCTTCCAATGAATATTCAGGACTGATTTCCTTTAGGATTCGCAGGTTTGATCTCCTTGCAGTCCAAGGGACTCTCAAGAGTCTTCTCCAACACCACAGTTGGAAAGCATCACTTCTTTAGTGCTCAGCATTTTTATGGTCAAAATCTCACATCTGTGCATGACTACTGGAAAAACCATAGCTTTGACTAGACAGGCCTTTGCTGGAAAAATGATGTCTCTGCTTTTTAATACACTGTCCAGGTTTGTCATAGCTTTTCTTCCAAGGAACAAATGTCTTTTAACTTCATGGATGCAGTGTCTGTCTGCAATGATTTTGGAGCCCAAGGAAATAAAGTTTGCCACTGTTACCTTTTTTCCCCTCAACTATTTGCAATGAAGTGGTGGGACCAGATGTCATGATCTTAGTTTTTTGAATGTTGAATTTTACATCAGCTTTTTTCACTCTCCTCTTTCACTTTCATCGAGAGGCTCTTTAGTTTCTCTTCACTTTCTGCCATTAGGGTGGTATTATCTGCATATCTGAGATTGTTGATGTTTCTCCCAGCAATCTTGGTTCCAGCTTGAGATTCATCCAGCCTGGCATTTCAAATCATGTACTCCACATATAAATTAAATAAGCAGGGTGACAATATCCAGCCTTGAGGTACTCCTTTCCCAATTTGGAACTAGTTTGTTGTTCCATGTCCAGTTCTAACTGTTGTTTCTTGACTTGCATATAGGTTTCTCAGGAGACAGATAACATGGTCTGGTATTCCCATTTCTTTAAGAATTTTCCACAGTTAGTTGTGATCCACACATATCAAAGGCTTTAGTGTAGTCAATGAAGCAGAAGTAGATGTTTTCCTAAACTTTGGTTTCTCTATGATCCAGTGGATGTTGGCTATTTGATCCCTGGTTCCTCTGCCTTTTCTAAACACACCTGATATGCCTGGAAGTTCTTGGTTCATTTTTTGATTATATTGTCTTTTTCTTTCAATATGGAGTTTTGTGAGCTATTCGTATATTTTGCAGATTTACCATATTTGGTCTTACAGTTAATATCAGTAGTTCTCAGCATGGATGATTCCCCTGACCCTTGCCCCTTGGTAACATTTGGCTTTATCTGAAGGTATTTTTTGTTACCTTTGGGTGGAGGAAGAGGGAGAGTGATGCTGGCATCTAGTGAGAGGCCAGAGATGCTGCTAAACATCCTACAGCACTCAGGACAATACCTCATCCTAAAGAATTATCCCACCCCAAATATATATAGTGCTAATGTTGAGAAAACCTGTATATCAAAGACTGTGGCTCCAGACACAGTTATACAACAGACCTAGGTCAAAACCTTGTTTATGAAGACACATTTCCTTGCCCAGTGCTGAGATATTGAAGCCTCTTCAATAGAACTCTTTCTGTCTGCATGGATTTACAATGCAGGCCAATTTCCTTTACATACAGTAAGTCTTCTACATATGAACCTTCAAGTTGCAAACGTTCAAAGGTGTGAACATGCCCCTGTATGCCAGCTGTTGTCCTGTACCTCTGTATTTTTCTACCTACTGTATTATAAAACTAAAATGTTTTCTTTATTTTTTGCATTTGTTTTTATGCATTATTTGTATGAAAAATATTATGAACCTATAATAGTACAGTACAATATAGCTAATTGTGTTAGTTGAAACCCTAGGCTAACTTTGTTGGACATACTAACAAGTTGGACTTATGAACATGTTCTTGGAATATATGTACAGGAATTACTGTGTATTATACCCCTGAAAATGTATAGGAAGATTTAACGTATTTTGTGTTTCCAAAAGCTATAACAAAAATAAATTTAAAAATAAACCTCATCATATCTCCATTGTTAGATGCTGCCATGACAATATTTTGTTCATGCTCTTTATTTTTCACTGTGTTCCACCAAGCTGTAGGTGGTCAACCAGCTTAAGGGCCTTGAACATCCAATTCAGCTGAAAAATGCATAACTATTATTGCATTTGATACTACTTTGAATCAATTTTATGCATGATACTCGTGATTTTCATCAACACATATTTTTGTCCGTTTATTCTTGTATAAAAAAGCAGCAATTTTCAAATTCTTTTTACCAGCAACCTCCACCTTCTTCTTACAAACAGAAGTCCTAAATGTAAGTGAAAGACTTAATGAACACCAAGTCACTGCTACCCCCTATTTCCATCATCCTTATCACTTTACCCCACCTTCCTAAACAAGCAACACCTTTGCAAAACTTCTGAGGGTAAAATAAAAACTATACTGTAAAGAAACTGCAATATTATATTAAAATAACTGCATGAAATTTCCCTACTCTAGTGACAAAGACGTTGATGATGCTAAAACTGAATTTTTGGCACATGAGCCATGTTATCAGTTTCAAATGTTCCTTTATGAGCAGATGTATGGAAATCAGTCTGGCATAAAACAATGACCTTGGCAAATATCAATTTATAATACATGAGAGAGTGAGTTGTTCAAAGCTTGATTGTCTATTTATGGAAATAGTGAGTTTTTCTTTGCCTTGACTACTTTTTGCTGAGCTTGCCTCCTTGCTATTGTACAATGAGCCCCCTGAATTTGCTCATTCTCTGCCAACACACCCTCCTTCTGATAAGAATGTAGCCAGACTCCTATTGCTGGTGTAACTTGTCACTTTTGATCCTCATGGCACTCTGGAAAAAAAAAAATGAACATTAAGATCACATAATTAAGAATAAGATCCTAAATCTCATGGTGATATAAAAGAAATTATCTTTGAAAAAATATTTGACTTTTTTTGGTCTATCAAAATTATCATTCAAAAAAAAATCTTAAAACTAAGATAAAATAATAATTCAACTAAAAGAGTACACAAAACTTTAAAAATTACTACTATGAAAGAAGAAAGAAATTCAATTTTCATATCAAAAATTGTCTTCAGATAAGGAATTTAAAATGAGCACAGCCATCCAAGATTTATGTTTTTTTCTTTGTGCTGTCTTTTCTCTGCATGTGCTAAAATCTATTTCTCATGTCTTATGTGAAAGGAAGGAGAAGAGTCAAGATTGAAATGCTTAACACAAGACATACATTTTCTTTTCAAAATTCATTTTTCTTCTGTCAAATATGTCATGAATATTTATTAGGTATATTACACATGACAGGCAAAATGAGGTATATAACAGGTAAGATTCCTGCATCTAACCAGTATGACTCAGTGCCTATATGGGACCAGACACTGTTTTAGGTACGTTGGGTATGTGAGTTCTCAGTCACTCAGTTGTGTCTGATTCTTTGTGACTCCCTGGACTATAGCACCCCAGGCTCTCCTGTCCATGGAATTTTCTAGGCAAGAATACTGGAGTGGGTTGTCATTTCCTCCTCCAGGGGATCTTCATGATCCAGGGATCGAACTCACATCTTCTGTGTCTCCTGCATTGACAGGCAGATTCTTTACCCTTGCACCTTCTGAGAGGTACACTTAGAGTATAGCAGCAAGAAAAACAGATAACATCCTCCCTTCATGGATTCTGGTGGAGGATATGATATGACTCCTGTTAATGAGGAGTTTTCAAGAAAACTCAGAGGGAAATAAGTATACAATATAACCAAAACAAGAGACTGTGCCTCTCCAATGCTCCCATAATGGTACATATGGCCATGATGACTTTTAGCAAATTACGATTATCTGTTTATTTTCCATTACATTCATTAAGACAGTAATTTTCAGGCTAAGAAAATCAGTAGAATCTTGTACATATGTGCATGCAAAATAAAAAATCATTGAAAATGTTGTGAGCAGAGAATATAGCTTATCATAGTTAGCAAAGTGCCTATGAACACAAATCTTTGTAGAATGAATAAATGACAATTATGAGAATGAGACATTATTAACGTGTTGGAGGAGTCTAGAAAAGACATGAGACTCAAGTTGTCATTTAGGATGCCTTAGTGTCATGAAAGTGGCAAAGTGAGTTTGTCTTGAAAAACAGAATGACTTGGGAAATGGGCCATGTAGTTCAAGGTGCGTAGTGGACTGAGGGGGCAGAGGCAGGTTGCTGGGCCAGGAGAGGAGGATGCACGCTGGAAAATAGTGTTTTGATCTCTATAGGTAATGGGCCATGAAGAATAGGTGCTAGAAAGGAGGAAATGGAACTGCCCAGAGATTAAACAACTTCCCTAACGTGGATCTCCAAATTTGTGCTTTCTCATCATGGACTATTTAAAGGTAATCTGTTAAGCACTGTACATACTTTAGTTATGAATCTTATGTCATTTTTCAATTCTGTACAGTTTACAGCAAACCATTTTAGCTGGGAAGCATTGAGCAGTAGTCAACTTCTCTGTAACTCAAAGATTTATTATTTTTAAAATTAGAGATGGGTAATTATCATATGCATATACTTATTCCTAGTTAAAATGAAAATAAAGGTTCATGCAATTGTCCCTTTTCTGACTGATCATATTCAAATGATCAAAATTAATTTATCTTTTAAAAATAGAATTGCATTAACAATGTTCAATAGCACTTGCATTCTATTTGAGAAGCCATAACTCATAAGGAAAATGGACTTCGAGAAGCACTTAGGAAGGAATAGTTCTGCAATATAAATCGTATACATGTCCTCCTAGGAAAGCAGTTATGTTTAAAACTCTTACAAATCATGGTTTATAGTGGTTGTTTTAGAACGAGAAATGAGTATATTACCGTACATATATTTTTATGGCTTCATAAAGCTAAGTACTGCTTAAATGTATAAAGGGGTTGTTATGTCAACTAAATGACTTTTCTTCCCCTACAGCAGGTTTTAAATATCTGAGCTTACAAACACTTGCTAGCTTATCCTTGTCCTGAATGTAGAGACAATTCTAAAAGAGATGTTTTAGTGTTTGATCAATAATAAATAAAATAAAAAGTAAAACATTTCCTTTATCCTTTGAACACCAGAAATTTGAACATCATATGATTTTAAAAATAAGAACATCATAATCACTGACCTGAGAAAAGTTCCAAGTAGGAGTGAAGAAATGCCCACCTGTTAATGAATCCACTGATCTGCTTTATACCAATTCCTTGCCTCTTAAAAATTTTATGTTAATACACTTAAAAGATATAATCTACCATGTAAGGAACTAAATGATATTTATCCAGGAAGCTCCATGTTGACTCTCTTTCCAAAAAACTCAGATTTACTCATAACTTCTGATCCGCAACCCAGTTCACATGAACTCAAGTGTTTGCTAGATAAACTACTACATGCTAGACATTGTTCTAGCTGTGGAGATGACAAAAACAAATTATGTCTTAGTTTATTTCCTCCAAAAGTTTCCAATCAAGACAAGTAAGAAATATATAAATAGCCATCAAGAATCCAGGCCAGAAGAGAGGTATAAACAAACTGCTCTGGAGAAGCCAAAGGGAAAAAATTTACTTTCCACCACAGAGAGGTAAGGCAATTAGGAGAAGATTTAGGGAGGTGGCTGCCTTTCAGTAATTTGGATTTCAATAGTGGAAACAGTGTCAGACTTTATTTTTCTGGGCTCCAAAATCACTACAGATGGTGACTGCAGCCATGAAATTAAAAGACGCTTACTCCTTGGAAAGAAAGTTATGACCAACCTAGATAGCATATTCAAAAGCAGAGACATTATTTTGCCAAAAAGTTTCGTCTAGTCAAGGCAATGGTTTTTCCTCTGGTCATGTATGGATGTGAGAGTTGGACTGTAAAGAAGGCTGAGCGCCAAAGAATTGATGCTTTTGAACTGTGGTGTTGGAGAAGACTCTTGAGAGTCCCTTGGACTGCAAGGAGATCCAAGCAGTCCATTCTGAAGGAGATCAGCCCTGGGATTTCTTTGGTAGGAATGATGCTAAAGCTGAAACTCCAGTACTTTGGCCACCTCATGCGAAGAGTTGACTCATTGGAAAAGACTCTGATGCTGGGAGGGATTGGGGGCAGGAGGAGAAGGGGACGACAGAGGATGAGATGGCTGGATGGCATCACTGACTCGATGGACGTGAGTCTGAGTGAACTCCGGGAGTTGGTGATGGACAAGGAGGCCTGGCGTGCTGTGATTCATGGGGTCACAAAGAGTCGGACACGACTGAGCAACTGATCTGATCTGAGGTTGAAAGGGGCTAAAGAAGAGGCATCACAGAGAGAAGAATAGAAGCAAAATCTTGAAACTTTGGAATCTTCCTCAGTATTGCCAAATCTTGTGCACTTCCTTCCTGATAAAGATGACTCATTCTGGGTGAAGCTTTCCAAGAATGCCCTGAGGCCAGTGGCAAGCTGTGCAGAGTGGTTCAGTTCAGTTCAGTTGCTCAGTCGTGTCTGACTCTTTGCAACCCCATGAATCGCAGTATGCCAGGCCTCCCTGTCCATCACCAACACCCAAAGTTCACTCAGACTCACATGCGTCAAATCAGTGATGCCATCCAGCCATCTCATCCTCTGTCGCCCTCTGCTCCTCCTGCCCTCAATCTTTCCAGCATCAGGGTCTTTTCAAATGAGTTAGCTCTTTGCATTAGGTGGCCAAAGTATTGGAGTTTCAGCTTCAACATCACTCCTTCCAATGAATACCCAGGACTGATCTCCTTTAGGATGGATTGGTTGGATCTCCTTGCAGTCCAAGGGACTCTCAAGAGTCTTCTCCAACACCACAGTTCAAAAGCATCAATCCTTTGGTGCTCAGCTTTCTTCACAGTCCAACTCTCACATCCATACATGACCACTGGAAAAACCATAGCCTTGACTAGACGGACCTTTGTTGACAAAGTAATGTCTCTGCTTTTTAATATGCTGTCTAGATTGGTCATAACTTTCCTTCCAAGGAGTAAGCATCTTTTAATTTCATGGCTGCAATCACCATCTGCAGTGATTTTGAAGCCCAGAAAAATAAAGTCAGCCACTGTTTCCACTGTTTCCCCATCTATTTCCCATGAAGTGATGGGACCAGATGCCATGATCTTCATTTTCTGAATGTTGAGTTTTAAGCCAGCGTTTTCACACTCCTTTTCCATTTTCATCAGGAGGCTCTTTAGTTCTTCTTCACTTTCTGCCATAACGGTGGTGTCATCTGCATATCTGAGGTTATTGATATTTCTCTCAGCAATCTTGATTCCAGCTTGTGCTTCTTCCAGCCCAGCGTTTCTCATGATGTACTCTGCATAGAAGTTAAATAAGCAGGGTGACAATATACAGCCTTGACGGACTCCTTTTCCTATTTGGAACCAGTCTGTTGTTCCATGTCCAGGACATGGAAACAACATAAATGTATAGATGAAAAATCGATAAAGAAGATGTGGTACAAATATACAATGGAATATTAATCATTAAAAAACCCCCAAAATAATACCATTTGTAGCAAAATGGATAGAGATTGAAGAGATTGAAGTAGGTCAGAGAAGGACAAATATTATATGATATCTCATTTATGGAATCTAAAAATAATTGTACAAATTAACATATTTACAGAACAGAAACATTCCAAGCCAGGCTTTAGCAATACGTGAACCGCGAACTTAAGGATGTTCAAACTGATTTTAGAAAAGGCAGAGGAACCAGAGATCAAATTGCCAACATCTGCTGGATCATTGAAAAAGCAAGAGAGTTCCAGAAAAGCATCTATTTCTGCTTAATTGACTATACCAAAGCCTTTGACTGAGTGGATCACAATAAACTGTGGAAAATTATGAAAGAGATGGGATCACCTGACCTGACTCTTGAGAAATCTGTGTGCAGGTCAGGAAGCAACAGTTAGAACTGGACATGGAACAACAGACTGGTTCCAAATAGGAAAAGGAGTCCGTCAAGACTGTATATTGTCACCCTGATTATTTAACTTCTATGTAGAGTATATCACGAGAAACGCTGGGCTGGAGGAAGTACAAGCTGGAATAAAGATTGTCGGGAGAATATCAATAACCTCATATATGCAGATGACACCATCCTATGGCAGAAAGTGAAAAAGAACTAAAGAGACTCTTGATGAAAGTGAAAGAGGAGAGTGAAAAAGCTGACTTAAAGCTCAACATTCAGAAAATGAAGATCATGGCATCTGGTCCCATCACTTCATGGGAAATAGATGGGGAAACAGTGGAAACAGTGGCTGACTTTATTTTTCTGGGCTTCAAAATCACTGCAGATGGTGATTGCAGCCATGAAATTAAAAGACGCTTCCTCGTTGGAAGGAAAGTTATGACCAACCTAGACAGCATATTAAAAAGCAGAGACAATACTTTGTCAACAAAGGTCCATCTAGTCAAGGCTATGGTTTTTCCAGTGGTCATGTATGGATGCGAGAGTTGGACTGTGAAGAAAGCTGAGCACCGAAGGACTGATGCTTTTGAACTGTGGTGTTGGAGAAGACTCTTGAGAGTCCCTTGGACTGCAAGGAGATCCAACCAATCCATCCTAAAGGAGATCAGTCCTGGGTATTCATTGGAAGGAGTGGTGTTGAAGCTGACACTCCAATCCTTTGGCCACCTGATGCGAAGAGCTGACCCTGATGCTGGGTAAGATTGAGGGCAGGAGGAGAAGGGGACAACAGAGAATGAGATGGTTGGATGGAATCACCGACTCAATGGACATGGGTTTGGGTGAACTCTGGGAGTTGGTGATGGATAGGGAGGCCTGGCGTGCTGTGGTTCATGGAGTTGCAAAGAGTCAGACACGACTGAGTGACTGATCTGAACTGAACTGAACTGAACAGAAATAGAGTTACTGATGTAGAAAACAGTCATGTCTCACTGTTTGTGATCCTATGGACTGTATGGTTTACCCGGCTTCTCTGTCCAGGGGATCTCTAGGAAAGAATACTGGAGTGGGTTGCTGTGCTCTCCTCCAGGGTATCTTCCCAACCCAGGCGTTGAACCTGCATTGGCAGGGGAGTTCTTTATCACTAGTGCCACCTGGGGTACCCAGAAAGAATAAACAATTGCATGCAAATCTACATTATATCAAAAGACAAGTCTAATTAAAACAAAATAAAATTCCATAGAACTTGTTTTAGTTTGTTAGAGTTGCCAAAATAAAATACTACAGTCTTAGTGGTTTAGACAACAGGAATTTATTTTCTCATAGTTCTAGTGGCTAGTAGTCAAAGATCAAGTTGTTGACAGTTTGGGTTTCCTCTGGGGCCTCTCTCCTTTCCTTTCAGATGGCTGCCTTCTTGCTGCGTCCTCATATGATCTTTTCTCTGTGTGCCCATACCTGTGTCTAAGTTTCCTCTTCTTAAAAGGATATCAGTCATATTAAATTGGGGTCACCCTAGAGACCTCATTTTAATTTAATTATCTGTTTAGAGACTTTATCTCCAAATATGGTTACATTCTCAGGTATTGGGGATTAGGGCTTCAGCATATAAATTGAGGGGAGGAAGCATGATTCAACCCCTTACAGACCTAAAAAATCAGTCCTGGGTATTCATTGGAAGGACTGATGTTGAAGCTGAAACTCCAATACTTAGACCATTTAATGCAAAGAACTGACTGATTGGAAAAGACCCTGATGTTGGGTAAGATTGAAGGCAGTAGGAGAAGGGGATGACAGAAGATGAGATGGTTGGATGGATGGACATTAATTTGGGTAAACTCTGGGAGTTGATGATGAACAGGGAAGCCTGGCATGCTGTTATACATGGAGTTGCAAAGAGTCTGAAATGACTGAGCAATGAGCTGACTGACTGATTTATAGAGCTACTTCAAATTGTTAAATTCATAGAGAAAGTAGAATGGTGATTGCCAGAGGTTAGGGTAGAGGGGTGAGTGTGGAATTATTCTTTAATAGGTAGAATTTCATTTTTGCAAAAGGAAAAGAGTTCTGTGGATGGTTGCACAATGGTGTGAATGTATTTAATGTTACTGAATGATACACTTATAATAGTTAAGATAGTGCATTTTCTGTTTTATATATTTTACCATAACTAAAATAAATACAAATTCAGTTAAAAAATTTTTTTAAGTCACAGAGCCCTGAGCACATAGCCAGAACTTAGAAAATGATAGTTACCGCCTTTTAATCCGTACAAACACTAAGATGGATTTTAGTTTCTTCATTGATTTCTCTCCAGGACCCATCCCTCTTCCTGTTTCCTTTTTGTAAATCCTTCTTCTTCAACAAGAACCTTGAAGATCTAACCAGACTAGGTCCTTATCACTTCACCTTTTTATTGTGTATGATTCTAAAATGAAATAGTTGGTGACAGGCCATTTTATATAGTCTTTTCCCATGTAGATGTAAGAAAGCTGCTTCTTGGTATTAATATATCTCTTTTTATAATATGACAGAAAATCTAATAACCCAAGTGTGATAAGATAATAAGTGTTCCCATCTTGTTGCTTGGATACAGTGGCATTAGTATTCCTGAGGGAATGACAAAAATGGAACCAAGCTATTTCCCCCCCAACAGTAAAAATTACATCTAAAGAATTTTGCTTTCTATTATTTTAATGTAAAATATATTCAGTGTTTTTCAGATTATATATTAGAGTTCATATATATTTTGATAATTAGGATCTAATGTTCATACATATTAAATAGACTGTGGACATTTTGCTCATCAAAACTCCATATTCCTTACCCATGGATTTCTTGTTAATACACAGTTAAAACACTCTATTGTTAAATAAGTTTGGGAGGCATTGGATAAGCAAAGTTAAACATTTATTTGTGGCTATGTTTCTCATATCTCCTAGGTAATAATTTGTACTTTTGCTCACCAAGCAGAAAATAGAATACATGGGAGTCTTAAAACTTAATTTACCACCCTACCACTTATTGTTTTAGGTTGAATTATCTCAGGACTATTAAAACACCTTTTGGGACACAGTTAAACTTGGAATTGGAATGTATGAGGATATGACATGTTGCCTGTGAGGATCCTGGTAATATATTTATGTTGGCTTTCCTTGTAAAAGAGGTGGAAAAGGCAAGCATTGACTTTTCCTTTAAGTGAAAATGTTGCTGTTTGGGGTTGACCCTAGAAAAAAAATTGAGACTGTTAGCATGGTGAAGTGATGACTAGCATTGAACAAGTGTCTGCTGAGCATCAAAGACTTTGTCTTATTAGAGAAGGAAAATAGAATGGTGGGAAAAGAGAGGTATATGGGATTAAGAAAGCTTCATTTATTCATTTGGATCCAGCTGAATTAATTCTCATAATTATAGCTTAAAATAGAGTGAGTAGTTTAAAATCATATGCTTTAAAACTGAAAAAAGAAAACCGTAAAGATCATTATGTATGGTCATAATAATTAGAATATATAACCTAAAAATATAATTTTCAATAGTATCTAGGAATAATCAAACAACAGATATGCAAGAATTATTCACAGAAAAGTATAAAGGCTTAAGGAGACATCACAGAAAATCTAAATAACTGGTAAAATATCCTACGTTCTATAAAGTGTCATTATTTAGTCATTAAGTTGTGTCTAACTCTTCTGTGACCCCATGGACCATAACCCATTAGGCCTCTCTGTCCGTTGAATTTCCTAGGCAAGAATACTGGAGTGGGTTGCTATTTCCTCCTCCAGGGGATTTTTCCCAGCAAAGGGATTGAACCCATGTGTCCTCAATTGGCAGGCAGGTACTTTACTGCCAAGCCACTGGGAAAGTCCATGTTCTCAAACAGAAAGACAATATTTTTAAAATGGTGATTTTCCTAATTGACTTGGAGATCCTATGCAACTTCAATTGAAGTCCCATCAGGAATACTTTTGAAAGTTGGTAATATGATTCTAAAGTTTATATGGAAGAAAAAAGAACCAAGAATTTCCAAAATTCTTTTGAAAAAAGAAAAATGAGATAGAAAAACTTATTTTAGCAGATGAAAATATTTAAAGCTATAATAATTAAGATAATATAGTATTGAGAGATAGACACATTGATCAATAGAGCTTAGAAAAGATCCAACCATAAATGGAATTTTAATATATGAAAGAGGTAACAGTAGATAAATTGAAAAAGGAAGAATGATTGAAAAATGGAGCTGACACCTTATTTAACCATATTGCAAGGGAATGAAAGGGGCCTAGAAATGGCATTTAATTCATGGTACACAACCTATGGACAGAGGAGCCTAGCAGGCTATAGTCCATGGGGTCGCAAGAGTCGGAAACGACTTAGTGACTAAACCACCACCACCACAACCTAACTGAAAATCAACTCCATGTGCATTAACGTCAAAGGCAAAATTCCAGACTTTTGGCATTTAAAATCTGTAAAGTTTCTCTGATCTTGTATAGGGGGTGTGTGCACGCTAAGTCGATTCATTGTGACCCTATGGACTGTAGCCCACCAGGGTCCTCTATCCATGGGATTCTCCAGGCAAGAAGATTGGAATTGGTTTCCATGCCCTTCTCCAGGAGATCATCCTAACCCAGGAATCAAACCTGCGTTCCTTATGTCTCTGCGTTGGTAGGTGGGTCCTTTACCCTTAGTACCACCTGGGAAGTCCAACTAAAAGCTAACCAGGAAATCAAAAAACCTAGTAAATTATTTTACATTAATATCAAGTATTCATCTAAAGATAACTTAAAGAAAGTGAAAAAAGACACAAAGAAGATGAGGGTATTTATTATTTTGAGTTATAAATAACATAAAGAAGTTTAACATCAAAAATATATAAATCTAGTGTATATCCAATAGGTGATCTGTGAAAATTTAGAAGTCTTAGGATGCTAAGAGTTGGATATCAAAACAATGTTTTCTACATTGCTTCTGGAAGTCTAACTTTAACTTTTTGTAAAGCAATATGGCATTGTCTATAAATTTAAAATTTGTATACCCCATGACTTAGTCATTCTACTAGAGTTTAACCCTATGCAAGAATTCATGTACAAGAATATTGATAACAGTACTCTCTGACTCAGGAAAATAACCAGTCTGGAAATAGCACAGGTCCTCTTGATGAATAAATAAGGAAATGAATTATGCTGTATTCACAAAATAGAATATTATACAGCACTGAAAACTCAAATTACAGTGAAATGCAGCATTAAGTATAAATCTTAGCATAGCATGCTTAAGTGAAAAAAAAGAAATTCCAGGAGATTAAAAACAATATACATAAAAAATACACAATATGTTCTTCAGGCATGTAAATACATGAAATATAAATCACTTTTATAAAACAAGAAAGTAGAAAACATAGACCTCTCAAGAAGGCAGTAAGCTCTGATAGGAGGATGAGTGGTTAAGTATGGATCTAGGTTACTACAGAAATACGAAGATGAATATAAAGTAATGGTAATATTGTATCTTGGGTTGAATGTTTGTGAATTTCTTTTTCCCAACTGTACATGCATATGAGGGCTTCCTTTGTGGCTCAGATGGTAAAGAATATGCCTGGAATGCAGGAGATCCTGGGTCAGGAAGATCCTCTGGAGAAGAGAACGGCAACCCACTCCAGTATTCTTGTCTGGAGAATTCCATGGATAGAGGAGCCTGGTGGGCTACAGTCTATTGCAGAGAGTTGGACATGACTTAGTGGCCAACATTTTCATACATACATATGTACATACATACATACATGGTCTGCCAATTGACTATTCGTATTAGTCCATTTATAATTAATTCTGTTTTGTGCATCTGATTTCCTTAAGGAAAATAAAAAGAGTTTTACATTGTGATGGCCCCACTGTCCCCTCAGAAGCCTTTATTAGAATGGAAGTTGATGGGTTTGCAGGCAACTTAGAGACTTTCTGTTCTTCTTCTACCATACAGAAAGAAGGAGGTCTTGGGAATCCTCAGTGTAGTTCTGGCATCACAAAGCTTCCTTGATCTGTGTAGAGATAGAATTCTTCTAAATGGCATCGTGAGAACTTCCAGTATGATGATGGGGATATTTTAAATATTACTAAAATTTCTTTTCTTTTAGAAAGCCTTATTTTTACAGTTATCATTTTGCATCAGAACCTATCAACCACTAAATCTGACATCCATTTCTCATATGGTGGTCAAACTCATGGAGGTGGGACTGACTCCAGCAATGATTGTCACTGAAACGAAAGTCTGTGAAAATAAGTCAATCTAATCTTTGAGCATACAGCAATCTGTGACTTTCTCCTACCAGTGTTGGACTTCAGTGATCTGAAACAAGCAGCAGTGGCTGAAAAGTAAACTGAATTGTGGTTTTCGTGAGTCATCGATGGTAATCACAACTGGTTTCCAGTCAAACTCTAGTGGCATCTCTGGCCTAATTGGAATGCATTAAAATGTTCCTTTTTCTGACAACATGTATGCTCACTTTCCTGTATGCTCACTTTCCACTGGGCACTTTCCAACCTCAGTGGGTTAGTATCTTAATAGCTACCTTCCTCAGCCAGGAAACAGCTTAAGCTATAATTCATTCAGATTGGTAAAAATAGATCTTTCTGGGGACTACGATCTCCAAGTCAATTGAGGAAAACAACAGAGCAACAGGAGGATAAAATAAAAACATTATAGCTAAAGAAAAACAAAGACTTCTATTTGATTGAAAGGAAATTTATACTCTTAACTTTTGAAGTGTCTCTGGTAACTTTACAATAGAAAAGGCCAACATTTATTTTATTGATGTATAGTTGCTTTTCAATATTCTAGTACTTTCAGGTATACAATATAGCGATTCACTGTTTTATAGATTATGTACATGCATGCTAAGTCACTTCAGTCATGTCCGACTCTTTGCAACCTTATGGACTATAGCCTGCTGGGCTGTACTGTCCATGGGATTCTTCAGGCAAGAATACTGGAGTGGGTTGCCATGTCCTCATTTTCCCAACCCAGGGATCGAACCTGTGTCTCTTTGTCTCCTGCACTGGCAGGTGGGTTCTTTACCATTAGCACCAACTGGGAAGCCCATTTTACAAATTGTAATCATTTAAATGTTATTATAAAATAATTGCTATAATTCCCAGTGCTGTACACAGTGTATCCTTGTTGCTTATCTCTTTTACATGTAATGGCTTATATCTATTAATCCCATACCCTTATTTTACACCTTTCCCTTTTCTTTCCCCACTGGTAACCACTAGTTTGTTTTTTATATCTGTGTGTCTGTTTCCTTTTTTCTACATTCGTTTCATTTTTTAGATTCTACATACACGTCTTAAAATAGAGTATTTCTCTTTCTCTGTCTGACTTAACTTCACTAAACATAATTATTACCCAATCCCCCAGGTCTATCCATGGCAAATAGCAAAATTTTCATTCTATTTCCAGTTAAATAATATGCCATTGGATTTATATATGACATCTTGGTAGCTCAGCTGGTAAAAAGTCTACCTGCAATGCAGGAGACCCTGTTTCAATTCCTGGATCAAGAAGATCCTCTGTAGAAGGGATAAGCTACCCACTCCAGTATCCTTGGGCTTCCCTCGTGGCTCAGATGGTAAAGAATCTGCCTTCACTGCAGGTGACCTAGGCTCATTTCCTGGGTTGGGAAGATCCCCTGCCAAAGGGCATGGAAACCCACTCCAGTATTCTTGCCTAGAGAATCCCCATGGACAGAGGAGCCTGGCGGGCTATAGTCCATTGGGTTGCAAAGAGTTGGACATGACTGAGTGACTAAGCACAGTGCAATATGCCACTGGATTTATGTACGACATCTTTATCCATTCATTTGTTGATGGATATGTGGATAGCTTCCATATCTTGGCAATTATAAATAATGCTGCTATGAACATTGGGGTGCATATATCTTTTAAAATGTGTTTTCTTTTTTTTTTTTTCTGGATATATACCCAGGAGTAGGATTGCTGGATCACATAGCAGCTCTATTTTTAGCTTTTTGAGGAATCTCCATACTGTTTTCTGTAGTGGCTGCACCAATTTACAGACCTACCAACAACTGTTCAAATGATTCCTGTTTTCTCAGTATCCTCACATTTGTTATTTGTAGATGCTTTTGGAATGATTTGAGAAGGATAGATATTAGCTCTTGTTTTTTTTTGTTTGTTTGTTTTGTTTTTGTTGTTGTTGTTGGTAGAATTCCCCTGTGAAGCTGTCTAATCCTAGACTCTTCTTTGCTGGGGATTTTTGTTTGCTTGTTTGAATTACAAAATCAGTTTCACTACTTGTGATCAGTTTGTTCAGATTCTGTTTCTTCTTGATTCAGTCTTGGCTGTTTGTATGTTTCTAGAATTTTGTCCATTTTTCCAGGTTGTCCAGTTCATTGGCATATAACTCTTTCATTACTCTCATGATTTTTTGTATCTTTGTGTTATCAGCTGTTATTTCTCCTCTTTCATTTTTTACTTTGTTTATTGGGTTCCCTTTCTTTTCTTTTTGGTAAGCCTGTGTAGAGGTTTATAAATTTTGTTTATCCTTTCAAATAAAAAAAAGTTCTTAGTGTCATTGATCTTCTCTATAGTTTTTCAGTTTCTATTTTATTTATTTCCTCTCTGGTCTTTATTATTTGATTCCTTCTGCTGACTTTGGGCTTTGTTCTTTTCCTAATTCCTTTAGATAGTAAGTTAGGTTATGTCAGATTTTTCTTATTTCTTGAGAAAGGCTTGCATCACTATAAATTTCCTTTTTAAAAAGTATTTTTGCTGCATCCTGTAGATTTTGGAAAATTATGTTTCCATTTCCATTTGTCTCAAGGTAGTTTTTGATTTCGTCTTTGATTTCTTTATGGACCCATTGGCTTATTAATAGCATATTGTTTATTCTCCATGTGTTTGTCTTTTCCGTTTTTTCTTTCTGTAGTTCATTTCTAATTTTATACTATTGGGATCAGAGAAAAACGCTTTATATAATTTCAGTCATCTTAAATTTATTAAGACTTATTTTATGGTGTGGCATGTGATCTATACTATGGATTGGTCCATGTGCACTGGAAAAGAATGTGCATGCTGCTGCTTCTGAATGGAATTTCCTGTTGGTATCCATCAAGTCCAAATTGCAGATTTTGTTCTTTAAGACCACTGTTATAAAAGGCCAACTTTTGATTTCATCTTAAAGTTATGATCATTATGGTCTTCTGCTCAAACCCTAGGAGTGTTATATAAGGAAAACAAAACTAAACTAGTACTGTGGAGACTACATCAGATGGTATTGCCTCACTCAGGACATTCAGCTTGATGGAGGAGGTCACTTTGCACTCATTTATTCATTCAGTCAAGACACCATGTATCTTCCATTTAGAAGGCACTGAGTATTTATACAAATATATTTGAAACACATTTTTTAAAAAAGAGTTTATATCTGACATGGTTTATTCCCCTATGATACAGATAAATTGAGTTTTTAATATGTCAGTGAATTGTAAAATTTTTTCTAACATTTTTCAATATATTATTAAAGCTTCAATATCAAACTATATTAAAGAAATAAATTTAGACATTCTTTTATTTTTAGAACCTTTGTTGTTTGCTTAAAAATTACATCTATAAATCAAACTGCCTTGTATTTCAGAGGATTACTTAAGAAACAAAATTTAGAATATCTTTGTGACTCAACACATTGCTGAAATATGTTTTTAATATCTCTTGTTTATTCTACATCATTCTGTACTGTGAACTACCTCTAAGTCTATGAAAACCATTTAAACTGAAACCTTGTTTCTGGGGAAAGAAAAGACTCAATAGGGACCTACTGTTGATGTAAATTCAGTTTTATTCTCAAAGACTACATCTTTGGAAACACTCTATAGAGCCGACATAGATTAAACAGCATCACTTCATTATGAAGACAGTCATATCTGTCAACTGCTTATTACTAATCTAATTCTTTAACTTACAAACTTGTTGAAAGCCATTGAAAACCTTATTGATACTGAGGAATGTGACTATTTTTCCCTAAAGTAAACAAAAATACAAAACATTGATCCATGTCAGAAATATGGGACTCAATTTCTCATAAGTTTGACTTCCTGTTGCAATTAATTTAAGAGATTTACAGAATAATTTTATTTTAGAAGACATAATTAAAACAGCACTTGTATATACACTGAATGAAAATAATGAGACCACAGAACATGGTACTCTCATCAGTGAAAATCTTCTTAAAAAACACATTAAATAGAGAAATATGAAATGTGTAGACTGAAATTGAAGAAAATGGGGAAAACCACTAGACTATTCAGGTATGACCAAAATCAAATCCCTTATGACTATACAGTGGAGGTGAGAAATAGCTTTAAGGGACTAGATCTGATAGACAGAGTGCAGAGTGAACTATGGAGAGAGGTTCATGACATTATAGAGGAGACAGGAATTAAGACCATCCCCAAGAAAAAGAAATGCAAAACAGCAATATGGCTATCTGAGGAGGCCTTAAGAATACCTGTGAAAACAAGGGAAGTGAAAAGCAAAGGAGAAAAGGAAAGATATACCCAATTGAATGCAGAGTTCCAAAGAATAGCAAGGAGAGATAAGAAAGCCTTCCTCAGCAATCAATGAAAAGAAATAGAGAAAAACAATAGAATGGGAAAGGCTAGAGATCTTTTCAAGAAAATTAGAGATACCAAGGGAATATTTCATGCAAAGATGGGCTTGATAAAAGACAAAAATGGTAAGGACCTAACAGAGGCAGAAGATATTAAGAAGAGGTGGCAAGAATACACAGAAGATCTGTACAGAAAAGATCTTCATAACCCAGATAACCTAGAGCCAGACATCCTGGAATGTGAAGTCAAGTGGGCCTTAGAAAGCATCACCAGAAACAAAGCTAGTGGAGGTGATGGAATTCCAGTTGAGTTATTTCAAATTCTAAAAGATGATGCTGTGAAAGTGCTGCACTCAATATGCCAGCAAATTTGGAAAACTCAGCAGTGGCCACTGGACTGGAAAAGGTCAGTTTTCATTCCAATCCCAAAGAAAGGCAATGCCAAAGAATGCTCAAACTACCACACAATTGTTCTCATCTCAGATGCTAGTAAAGGAATGCTCAAAATTCTCCAAGCCAGGCTTCAGCAATACGTGAACCATGAAATTAAAGATGTTCAGGCTGGTTTTAGAAAAGGCAGAGGAACCAAAGATCAAATTGCCAACACCCGCTGGATCATCGAAAAAGCAAGAGAGTTCCAGAAAAACATCTATTTCTGCTTTATTGACTATGCTAAAGCCTTTGACTGTGTGGATCACAATAAACTGTGGAAAATTCTGAAAGAGATGGGAATACCAGATCACCTGACCTGCCTCTTGAGAAAGCTGTATGCAGGTCAGGAAGCAACAGCTAGAACTGGACATGGAACAACAGACTGGTTCCAAATAGGAAAAGGAGTACGTCAAGGCTATATATTGTCACCCTGTTTATTTAACTTCTATGCAGAGTACATCATGAGAAACGCTGGGCTGGAGGAAGTACAAGCTGGAATCAAGATTGCCAACATGTCAATAACCTCAGATATGCAGATGACACCACCCTTATGGCTATGGCAGAAAGGGAAGAACTAAAGGGCGTCTTGATGAAGGTGAAAGTGGAGAGTGAAAAAGTTGGCTTAAAGCTCAACATTCAGAAAACTAAGATCATGGCAGCCAGTCCCATCACTTCATAGATAGATGGGGAAACAATGGAAACAGTGGCTGACTTTATTTTTCTGGGCTCCAAAAACACTGCAGATGGTGATTGCAGCCATGAAATTAAAAGACGCTTACTCCTTGGAAGAAAAGTTATGACCAACCTAGACAGCATATTAAAAAGCAGAGACATTACTTTGTCAACAAAGGTCTGTCTAGTCAAGGCTATGGTTTTTCCAGCGGTCATGTATGGATGTGAGAATTGGGCTATAAAGAAAGCTGAGTGCCGAAGAATTGATGCTTTTGAGCTGTGGTGTTGGAGAAGACTCTTGAGAGTCCCTTGGACTGCAAGGAGATCCAACCAATCCATCCTAAAGGAGACCAGTCCTGGGTGTTCATTGGAAGGACTGATGTTGAAGCTGAAACTCCAATATTTTGGCCACCTAATGAGGAGAGCTGACTCATTTGAAAAGACCCTGATGCTGGGAAAGATTGAGGGCAGGAGGAGAAGGGGACAACAGAAGATGAGCTGGTTGGATGGCATCTCTGACTCAATGGACATGGGTTTGGCTGGACTCTGGGTTGGTGATGGACAGGGAGGCCTGCCATGCTGCGGTTCATGGGGTCACAAAGAGTTGGACATGACTGAGTGACTGAACTGAACTGAACTGATCAGGTTTCCCAGTATGTTTTCTTTGTATTTATCTTTATATGTTGCACTCAGATTTGACATTCCCAGGAATTTTATGTGACAAAATAAAGAAGAATATACAAAGCAAGCAAAACAAACATGCCAAAAAAATGAGACAACTCCATGGAGAATATGAATATACAGAGAAAACAATTAACTTACTAAGTACATGTGTATTCAGTGTTCTGTGTTTAAGTTACTATCTTAACCATTACATGGAAATATAAATACGTTGAACTAAAAATCACCACCTTCCCAGTTTATATTTCTGTTGAAAGATAAGAGAGAGCAACAAGTAGACATAAAATCCAGAGGATACTGAGTTGGTTTTAATGTCTCCTAAAACTCAAATAAATAGAGTTTCCAGTATACTTTCTCAAACAACTTTGTAAAGCTCTCCCCCATTATAGTGCTTAACACAATTTGTGCTTATTTGTCAACTTGTGTCTCTAAAAAATATCTATTAGCCCTGCTAGACTGTAAGTTCCAAGAGTACAAGGATAATCACTGACGCGCCCGTATTTTCTCAGCACCTAGCATATATGTAGCAAATGAAAGCACCCCTCTTTTTTGAATGAATGGCTAAATTCTAGAAGAATGATGACAGTACATTTATTCAAAGAAATCTTATGTAATAATAAAAGTAACTATAGTAATTGTGAGTATAATCATGTTGAAAATACTCTAAAACATTTAGAGAAAAAAAATCAAGCAATGGTAGAAAATTAAAAAGTAAGCTCTATTATGTAAAAATAGATGCCTAGAAAGAGAAAGTATTTAAAGTGTGCCCTGAACTCATTTCATTCTTTTCCTTTACATTCTTTTCTCTATTTTTCAAATTTTCAAGAATAACCAAATTTTCACTTCACATAATGAATTGCAAAAAGGTGTATTGGAAAAAAAAAAGATGCATTGGATGTTGTTGACAATAGGGCCATGATAAAGTTCTGGGGAGGTTTTAATGAGATTTTAAGTGGATTAAATGAAATTATGGCTAAAGAGAAAATAATCTGTATGTTAATTCTACCTTCTAGGTAGGATAGAGATTGATTCTGACTCTAGACAGCACAGGACCTTCAATATTAGGGGTTAAGACTATTTTTTTTTAAGTTTATATTTTTAATAATCTTAAAAACCTACTTAAGCACCTAGTCATTTTATTTAGTAAATTTTAGCCCATATGAAAAATGAGATTTAAGTCATAGATTATTTGATTTAGGTTTTTAAAAAAATAATAGGCAAGTTTAAATTTTTCATTCATCACATAATGAAGTTATTCTCAGTAGTTGTAAAAGTGTGAATAAAATTATTCTTATACCCAGCGTACTTGTTTTCCTGAGAGAGCCAAAAAATAGTATATACACTCAAATTCTAGGAAATTTATTAAGACTTACTAGAAATAAACTACTAATAAGAATTAGCTAGTTGTTTCCTCCATCTTTATATTATGAAAAATTTCATACACACCACAAAATTAAAATTATTTTTGCAGTAAAAAGCTATGTACCTACATTTATACTTGCCATTCACATTTTATTTTACTGATCACTTATCCATCTAGCTGGGCTTCCCTGGTGGCTCAGACAGTAAAGAATCTCTCTGCAATACAGGAGACCCAACTGTGATCCCTGGGATGGCAAGATCCTCTGCAGAATGGAATGGCAACCTGCTCCAGTATTCTTGCCTAGAGAATCCCATGGACAGAGGGGCCTAGTGTACTACAGTCCATAAGGTCACAAAGAGTTGGACACGACTGAGTGACTAACACTTTCACTTTCACTATCCATCTAACTAGCCGTCCTTCTAAAATTCATCGTGCCAACAAATCTTACATTTTGATACACTTCAAAGCAAATACATACTTCTCATTATGTATTACAAAACACATTGTTAACCAGGATTAAATGTTTATATTTTCTTTTTATATAAATTGCATACAATAAAATAGGTAAATCTTAGTTATAAATTTATTCATTTATGACAATGTTACACTTGAATAACCCATATCTCTATTGCCATCATCCCTCACTCCCCTTCCAGTCAATTTTTACCTCCATTCCCTGAGGGAAATTTTATTCTGATTTCTTTATGCTATAGATGAGTTTTGACTAGAATGTCATATCAATATAATGAGGCAACATATACTCTTTTGGGTAAGTCTGAATTCACTTTGCATAATATTTTGAGATTCATCCATATTTTTATGTATGAGTAACATCTTTTTTTACTACAGTTTATTAATTCATTCTCCTGTTGTTAGATCCTGGACTATTCCAGCTTGTAAATATCAGGAATAAAGTTAATATTGGAGCTCATATATTGGAACTGCCTTGATGATGATTTTTAATATTTTTAATAACAGAGTGGACTCCAGTGCTTTGACTCTCAAGCAACAGACATGAGGCAGGTGTACTAAAAAATGGATGAGGAGGTATGCATGGGGAGGCATAGATCATTACAGGAAAAGTTTCCTTGTCTGACATGTTCAAAGGAGACAATGCAGATTAGGTAATAGTTTTCTGAACCTATGAATGTAAGCCCTTCCAGATCTCACATATAGCCTTGGAGGAGGATTTTGACAGAAAGAATAAAAGCACACAAATAATAATAATAAAGATGTTGATGATTGCTTGAGTTTGTGGAGTAGGAATCTTTGGGATACGAGAAGAAGGTTTTCTAAGAAGGCATCCAAAGTACCAGGTGCTTCCTATCATTGAGACACTCACAACTCCTGGCTTTGAACAGACCTCTTATCAACTAATTACCAGAAAACCCAAAAGAGGCTTGGCCACTTAACTGTTAGGGAGCTTGGTGTCCTTTTGATGTTTGCTCTTGGCATGCTAAAGGGTAATTCACATAAAGATAAAAAGCATTCATGACACTCAAAGGCTATTCTTATTAGATTAAAGCTTCACAGCTTGTTCAATGGCCAAGGTCTTTCAACATATATTTTCTTTCACCTCTAGAGTAAATATGCAACAATTCTCTGTAAATAATAAGGGAAAATTACACCAGTAGAAGGGAAACTAGAGTTTCATTATTTAATGGCAAATGAGACAGAATGAAGTGAAATGAAATGTCCAAGATCATAGGAATGAATATGTGTTTTGCTAGAATAAATTTAATTTCTTGTCCTCAATATCCTTTTACTCAAATTTTAAAATATGGGATGTCATTCCCAGGGGCTCTTGTTTTGTATGTGGCCTAGGTATTATTTACTCTTAAGAACACTCTTCTTCCAGTTTAACTTCCTTCTGTTGGCTACAGACAAGGTTATCACCAAAAAGGAAATGTAAATGTTCTTTCATCTCTCAGGGGGGATGTGAGTCAACAGTGGAAGGTACTATTAGAAATCCAAGAAAGGCCTAAAGAATAATCACAAACTTTGAGTAATTTACAATGTAGCTGAGACTAAATTATTATAGATGGAGCCCCTACAAACATGAAGAAGACTAAATACGAGCAAGTGAAAAGAGGTAAAGCATAAACTTTACATAGGGTCAAAGGAAAGTCAGACCCAAGACACTCCTTAGACTTAGCATAGGCCTTAGAGAATGGGTAGAACCCTGATCAGGCTTATAAAGCAGGGGTGAGGAGACAGGGCAGGGAGTGGAGGGGTGTGGACTGGGGGAAGTAGGAGGGTAGAGGAGAAGGAGATGGGATGTGGGGAGGAAAAAAAGCATGGTAGAAGCTGCATAGAAAGGAGGGATAAGAGGAAAACAACCTTTGCCTATAGTATCTCCTCTTGTTCCCATGTAGTCTGGAGATTAGATATTAAAACAGGTGCAAAATATTCTTTTGTAGGGATCATTGGGTAGTTTATTAACCTGGAAGTTCATTTTGCTCTTTGTACTATATCCCTCAACAAAAATTGTAGCCTTTGAATAATTATGCAGTGTTTATTTCTGAAAGATGTTGGCATCTCTGTGGATATTACAAACAACATTTCCTGTTAAATGAATGTCTGAAACGTTTGGATTTCACTTTTTTTTTTTTTTAGATGTAGAGAATAACTCTAACCTTGATATATGAATCTTTTCCCTGTAAAATATTTTCCATCAAGGAATTCACAAAGGTAACAGAATTCTATTTGCTTTTACCTGACTTGGTTGTATTAATACCTTGAAAGTTGTCTTCTGAGCTCCCTGAGCTCTATTTTCATTCGAAATAGACATTCTTGTACATTATTAAAAGGGAAGGAACAAGGAAGTAGATGGGCAAAAAGAAGAAAAATTAACTCTTTTAGAATTAGGCTGAGTCCTTTCTATAAATTTGTTATTGTTGTTGAGAATACTTTATTAGTCAGTTAATATGAACAAATACAGATTCTTATAAAGCTATTAAAATTTTTACCATCCCTTTAGATTTTATATCTTTCATTTCTTTGTTTAGGCAATTGGGGAAAAAAGTTCATTTTTAATTTTTAGCAATATTAGCACATAAGTAGAGAAGAATATATGAAACACTATATTGAAAAGGAATACATTTTAGTATTTGCAGATGTAAATCTATCACTCTCTCTCCTTCCCCTGCTAAGTTCAAGTTCTGCATCTAAATTTTTATGTTTACTCTAGTAACTTATATAACCTAAATGGCTCTCAGTTTTTTAAATCTGGAAGATAAGAGTTTTTTTAACTACACGATCTTTGTTTCCTTTTGCTGTTAATATTTATTTTAAATTATCACCTAAATTATTAAAGAACTAACTATAAAGTTAGATTAAATACCGATAGATTCATGGAGCATTAGAACTACTTGATAGAAATGTGAAAAGTAAAAAGAAATGGGTATAGTTCTTTTTCCATATTTCTGCTTTAATTATAAAAATGAGAGACCAAAATTTTATTGTTAATCTAAATTTTTTCATATCAAATTGCAAATTTGCTTACATAACAAATAAGACCATATTATAGTACTTAAATAGCATGAACTCCCCTCTAAATTTGTCTAATGTTAATTGATCTTTATTTAGGGGTTTAAAAAAAGGCATGGTCAGTTAGGCATATCTATGGTTATTTTTTCTGAGACAGAAATATGGTATCTTTTCTCATTCCATTTAGACCGTCACAGATCAGCTGCTTCACTCTCAGCTTCAAATGTTTCTCCTCTCACCCAGACAATTGCCCTGATGTCAGAATCACCCTGCCTCAGTTCCCCCACCCGCTGAGGGCAGGTGCAGTCCTACTAAACACTCCTGTTTTTCCCCCTAGTTCCTTCATCCTACCAAGTTTTGTATGGTTCTATACATTCTTTTCTGGTGCTCAGGTACTCCTCTCCAGTCTCAGCTAGTGTTCTGCAAGCGTTTCTGTGTCTGAAGGTGTATTCCTGATGTATCCGTGGAGAGAGATGTATTACTCTATGACCACCTATTCCTCCTCCATCTTGTTCCTTCCTGGTATCTTTTATAGTCTCTCTGTGTTCCTAATACTTCACATAGACAAAGATTCATGGAACTATGTGTTCCTCACCTACAATAAGTTAAAAAAAAAAACAAACATGAAGTGTCTTGCTTCAATCTTCTAGACTTACACAATTTCTTGTTGCAAGGACTAAGAAGTGCTACATTACCTATTCCCAAATGTCAACAGCTCAGGCTGTAACCAGAAAGATCATGCAACAAACTCAAATTTCATTTACATTTTATGTAGATTTTGAGGTCCACATTGTGATGTATGATCAAAATTGCTCTTCAAGAATGAAGCATTTACTCCCCCCAAACCTGAGAATGCTACTAGTAGATGGGCCCTATGTTCCACCCTCCTTGGGAATTTCCTTGGTCAAAGAAAATGCCCTCTAAAGAGGCAACACTTCCTTACAGGAAAGCCTATGATAGTGGCTCATAGTGCTGAGAAATAAATGATTGGTCCCACCTACTACAACTCAGGATAATTCTCAAGAGCCATCTAGGCTTGAGGGCTTACCAAGCAGTCAGCTGAGGCCTTTGATGAGACTTCACCAAACTTCAGCTTTTCCCTCTGTCCAATCCTCTCCCTTATACAGGTGTTGATACCGAGACTACTGTTTAAGTAATGAGCTACAAGCTAATATCCATCTCAGTGTCTGCTTTCTATCCATCCTATGAGAACGAATGGTCAACATTTAGGTACAAGAAAACAAATACTATTGTGAGATTTTTGAGATGGGTCACCTACAGCCTAGAGGGCAATTTGTTGTTGTTCAGTTACTAAGTTGTGTCGGACTTTTTCCAATACCATGGACTTCAGCATGCCAGGATTCTCTGTCTTCCACTATCTCCCAGAGTTTGCTCAAATTCATGTCCATTGAGTCAGTATGCTATCTAAACTTCTCATCCTCTTCCACCCTCTTCTCCTTTTGCCTTCAATCTTTCCCAGCATCAGGGTTTCTTCCAATGAGATGGCTCTTCACCATAAGGTGGCCAAAGTATTGGAGCTTCAGCATCAGTTCAGTTCAGTGGCTCAGTCGTGTCCGACTCCTTGTGACCCCATGACTCGCAGCACGCCAGGCCTCCCTGTCCATCACCAACTCCCGGAGTTCACCCAAACTCATGCCCTTCGAGTCAGTGATGCCATCCAGCCATCTCATCCTCTGTTGTCCCCTTCTCCTCCTGCTCCCAATCCCTCCCAGCATCAGAGTCTTTTCCAATGAGTCAACTCTTCACATGAGGTGGCCAAAGTACTGGAGTTTCAGCTTTAGCATCATTCCTTCCAAAGAAATCCCAGGGCTGATCTCCTTCAGAATGGACTGGTTGGATCTCCTTGCAGTCCAAAGGACTCTCAAGAGTTTTCTCCAACACCACAGTTCAAAAGCATCAATTCTTCGGCACTCAGCTTTCTTCACAGTCCAACTCTCACATCCATACATGACCACAGGAAAAACCATAGCCTTGACTAGACGAACCTTTGTTGGCAAAGTAATGTCTCTGCTTTTGAATATGCTATCTAGGTTGGTCATAACTTTCCTTCCAAGGAGTAAGCGTCTTTTAATTTCATGGCTGCAGTCACCATCTGCAGTGATTTTGGAGCCCCCCAAAATAAAATAGTCTGACGCTGTTTCCACCTTGAACTGCTTCCTATTTCTTCCTTTTAGGTCATTCTGTGGCCTCTCCTGCAGATGTGGGGTTGACTAGACATTTTAAGGATCTTTGAATTGTGCCTATATAGGGCAGGAGGTTGTCCTGATGGGCAATCCTTCCCATTTTCTGGTGAAATATTTCATTCATGGGATCATGCAAGACTGGTACACTAGAATGATGCTGACAAGCTGATTTGGGGTGACCTCACTTATATTAGACATTGGATCTGTTCAGTCCTAAGAGCTAACAGTGGTCCACTTCTGACCTTTAGGCTTGAGCCCTGTGTGTAGATCTGTCAGTTGGATATTACCCACTTATGTTCCCTCTGGAATGCTGCCTCTAATCTATGGCACTGAGGAGAAGTGGTAGAATCTTTTCCAAAGTGCACTCCTTATTGCTAGGACCCAAGGTAACTCCACCCCCTCCACAGGCTCTGTACCCTGTGTCAAACAGTCCTCTGAGGTAACTAGCTTCACTTACCTCCTCCATGAGGTTTTGAGACCAGTATTCTTCAATGCCAGTGTTGCCCTTCTTGTCTCTGGTTGATGTGGTGACACTGTGTTCCCCTGTATCACTCTTAAGCTGCAAGTGCATGAAAGATGAACATTCTTTGTTCAAATGGAACTGTTCTTACTTAATCCGTGGGCCCCTCCTCTATCTTCTCTTCTGGTGGTGGTATGTGAAAGGCAGGGCTGTGGTCAATAATGAAAGAAATTACACTCCACAAACTCAGAGATTATAGGCTAAAGAGTTCAAGAGAAGACACAAAAGATGTGCTGTTCAATATCTAGACTATAAATTTCTGAAGGATGAATTTAACATGATCAGAACATGAATTATAATTCACATTTCAGCATATCTTGGGTAAGGCTTTCATTTGTAGTTATCTTCAAAGAAGTAAGAGTAATAATTTTTGAAACAATTAATGAGAACCAATATTCATAAATGGTACAATGGTTGATTTAACACTGTGAGTGAAAATGCAACCAACACCTTAAAAATTGTGTTAAAGAACTGAATAGTGAATATATGTATTATTTAAATATATAAGTGTTAGGAAAAACCTATATATAATATTCTATTATTATACATAATGAATATAGAGAGAGAATGGGATATATATATATATATGTATATATATATATAAATGGAATACTACTCAGCCATGCTGCTGCTAAGTTGCTTCAGTTGTGTCTGACTCTTAGCGACCCCATGGACTGCAGCCTACCAGGCTCCTCCATCCATGGGATTTTCCGGGCAACAGTACTGGAGTAGGGTGCCATTGCCTTCTCCCACTCAGCCATATAAGAGTGAAATAATGCCATCTGCATGCATGGATGGATTTAGACATTATCTTACTAAGTGAAGACCACATGTTTGCATGTATATATGTTTGTGTGTATGTATATATACACACACACCACATCTTTATCCACTCATCTGCTGATGAACACTTAGACTGCTTACACATCTTGGCTATAGTACTTCTAAGAACATTGGGGGTGCATTATCTTTCTGAATTAGAGTTTTCATCTTTTCTGGATATATGCCCAGGAATGGGATTGCAGTTGGATGTGTGCATGAGAAGTTTCTTCATTTGTGTCCAACTCCTTGCAACCTTATGGACTGTAGAACCGTAGGCTCCTCTGTCCATGAGATTCTCCAGGCAAGAATATTGGAGTTGGTTGCCATGCTCTCCTGCAGGGGATCTTTTGGACCTAGGGATCAATCCCCTGTCTCTTTCTTCTCCTACATTGGCAGGTAGGTTGTTTATATCTAGTGCCACTTGGGAAGCCCCAGGGAAAGCAGGATCATATGGTAACTCAATTTTTAGCTTTTTAAGGAACTTCCATAATGTTTTCCTTAGAGGCCACAGCAATTTACTTTCCCACCCACAGTGTAGGAGGATTCTCTTTTCCCCACACATTTCAGCATTTATTATTTGTAAGATATTTCGATCATGGCCATTCTGACTGATGTGAGGTGATACTTTAGTATAATTTTGATTTGACTTTCTCTAATAGTAACAATCTTTTCATGTGCCTGTTGGCCATCTGTATATCTTCCTTAAAGAAATATCTATTTAGATCTTCTAATTTTAATGCCTTACCTATCTTTTAATGTTTTCTCTGATCCTCATTCTGTATTTCCTCTCAGTTTTAGATTTTTCTTCCTCTTTAAGATGTTTTTCTCTCAACTCTTGAATATCCCAAAAGGACACTGACCTACTTCTCCCCCACCATCACTACAGTCAAAAGTCCAACAGTCCAACCTCAGCTATAGATCCCAGATCCATTTCATTCTGCCCATTTTTTCCCCCATTAATAATCAGGTTATTCCCTGGTAGCTCCACAGTAAAGAATCTGCCTGCAATGCGTGAGATTCAGGTTCAATCCCTAGGTTGGGAAGATCCCCTGGAGAAGGGAAGGCTATCCACTCCAGTATTTTTCTTGTCTGGAGAATTCCATGGACAGAGGAGTCTGGCAGGCTAGCAGACTGCATGGGGTCACAAAGAGTCAGACATGACTGAGTGATTAATACTTTCACTTTTTTCCAACACTATTTAAACAAGATCCTCCTCTACCTCTGTCTCTTCCCAAGTTCTGCTCTTACATTAAAAACCATATTGTCCTCAACTAGCCATTCTATAATGGATACCTAGTTAAGTATTCAGATAAAATTTGAGGTCCTTAGAAAGGTACAAAGGGTCTTTTAAAATCTTGCCCAAACCTCCATTTATTGTGTAATTTCTTAATGCTGATCCCATGCTCTTGATACCTCATTCCCATGGTCATCCTCTGAACAGAAAATAAACCTTACACTTTGTACTTCCTGATCCTTTCTCCTTAGAAAACTTTCCTTCATGTTGTATACATGGCAAGGTTTACTCACCTTATGATACAGCTGAAAAAGTATTTTTCTGGGACATTTTACCAGGTTCCTTGGGCAAGTCTAACAGCTCCCTCCACCATGCCCCCTACTATTAATCATTTAACATGTTACATGTGGAATTATCTGCTTGTATGTCTGTCATTGTGCTGGACAGTGAGCTTCCTGAAGCCCAAGATTATGTTTTATTCATAACTGTATTTACAGTGCATGAGGAGTGGGTGCTCATTAAATTTATGTATTAATGAACAAATAAATCTCCCAGGGTTCTCACATTCATTTACCAAATCCCTCTTTTCTATTTGCAATTTTTGTATCCTTATTAATATTCTCTGTCTGTTAAAATATTATTCTCTTTATTTTCTCTGATCCTTTGTCCCTGGTTTCCTTTAGCCCTTTGAGCCTATATTTAAGACAGCTGTTTTAAAGGCTTTGTCTCATAATTCTAATTTCTAGGCTTTCTAAGGGAGATCATCTCTTTCAGTCTCTTGTTTATTTCATATGAATGGATTATAATTCCCTGTTTTATCATATCAATTATACCTTTTACTGAAAACTGAACATTTTACATATTATAATGTAGTAACTGTGAAAATCAGATTCTCCCCGCCCTTCCCTCAGGTTTTGCTGTTGTGGTATTTTATGATCTACAAATAATCCATTTTTAAACTTTTCAAACTATTTTTACAAAAACTGTATTCTTTGATGCATGTGCCACAGAAATCTCTTTTCCATTATTTCAGTGTTATCTCAGTCAGGCAGTGTACTGACATATTTCTTTACTTTTACTCAATTTATTTAAACTAAAATCCAAAAAACAGTTCACTCATTCTCCCACCTCTTTCCAATCCCCAGCCTCTTGTAACCACCAATCTGTTCTCTTTATCTATGAACTTGATATTTCTGTGTTTGTTCTTTTCTTAGATTCTACATTGTCCTATAGACATAACTATTTTCAAAAGTACTCATGAAAAATTATTAATGTACAATTAAAAAAGATATACATGAAAGTTGAAAAAAACAAAAATGACTGAATATTTTATAAAATTGCATAAGTCAAATATTTTAAAATCACAGCTATTCTTGAAAGGCAGTTAAACTCTCATTGAACCTGCTTTACTGGATCTTTACCATAATACTAAATGAGACTTGAGAGGACTGAAGTTTATAAGGAAACCCACAAGAAGAGAAGGAAACTAAATTCTAGATGAAAATACAATTAAAATACTAGAGTAAAAAGTATAAAAAACCTATCATAAATCAAGCCAGAAGATAAATCTGGTCATACATGAATATTAATACTTAGAGTAAGCAGTGATTTAGAAACCAGAAAGATATTTTTTAAAAGTTGGAGATGAAATAAAGAAGTTGGACAAAGGTCTAACAAATATTAAATAATCCATAGGAACCAAAAGAGTAAGGTGAAGCAGCAAACACCATAAATTTAATGCTCAAATATCAAGATATCCTCACATTTAATGAAAAAATTCTGGCCTCAGTTTTTAAGCTCTTCTAAGACAGAGCCATCTCTGAACGTATAGGTGAGTGGGTGCTTTGATTAGAAAGATAAATTTAAGTAACTGCCAAAGTAGCCTTCAGTTCAGTTCGGTTCAGTCACTCAGTTGTGTCCGACTCTTTGTGACTCCATGAATCATGGCATGCCAGGCCTCCCTGTCCATCACCAGCTCCCGGAGTTCACTCAAACTCATGTCCATCGAGTCGGTGATGCCATCCAGCCATCTCTGTCATCCCCTTCTCCTTCTGCCCCCAATCCCTCTCAGCATCAGGGTCTTTTCCAATGAGTCAGTTCTTCGCATCAGGTGGCCAAAGTATTGGAGTTTCAGCTTCAGCATCTGTCCCTCCAATGAATATTCAGAACTGATCTCCCTCAGGATGGACTGGTTGGATCTCCTTGCAGTCCAAGGGACTCGCAAGAGTCTTCTCCAACACCACAGTTCAAAAGCATCAATCCTTCGGCGCTCAGCTTTCTTCACAGTCCAACTCTCACATCCATGCATGACCACTGGGAAAATCATAGCCTTGACTAGATGGACCTTTGTTGGCAAAGTAATGTCTCTGCTTTTGAATATGCTATCTAGATTGGTCATAACTTTCCTTCCAAGGAGTAAGCGTCTTTTAATTTCATGGCTGCTATCACCATCTGCAGTGATTTTGGAGCCCAAAAAAATAAAGTTTGACACTGTTTCCACTGTTTCCCCATCTATTTCCCATGAAGTGATGGGACCAGATGCCATGATATTAGTTTTCTGAATGTTGAGCTTTAAGCCAACTTTTTCACTCTCCTCTTTCACTTTCATCAAGAGGCTTTTTAGTTCTTCTGCACTTTGTGCCATAAGGGTGGTGTCATCTGCATATCTGAGGTTATTGATATTTCTCCCAGCAATCTTGATTCCAGCTTGTGCTTCCTCCAGCCCAGCGTTTCTCATGATGTACTCTGCATAGAAGTTAAATAAGCAGGGTGACAATATACAGCCTTGACGTACTCCTTTTTTATTTGGAACCAGTCTGTTGTTCCATGTCCAGTTCTAACTGTTGCTTCCTGACCTGCATATAGGTTTCTCAAGAGGCAGGTCAGGTGGTCTGGTATTCCCATCTCTTTCAGAATTTTCCACAGTTTATTGTGATCCACACAGTCAAAGGCTTTAGCATAGTCAATAAAGCAGAAATAGATGTTTTTCTGGAACTCTCTGGCTTTTTCAGAGATCCAGCAGATGTTGGCAATTGATCTCTGGTTCCTCTGCCTCTTCTAAAACCAGCTTGAACACCTGGAAGTTCACAGTTCAGGTACTGCTGAAGCCTGGCTTGGAGAATTTTGAATATTACTTTACTAGCTTGTGAGATGAGTGCAATTATGTGGTAGTTTGAACATTCTTTGGCATTGCCTTTCTTTGGGATTGGAATGAAAACTGGCCTTTTCCAGTCCTGTGGCCACTGCTGAGTTTCCCAAAGTTGCTGTCATATTGAGTGCAGCACTTTCAGAGGGCATCAGAAGGCAGACACACTGAAACCATAATCACAGAAGACTAACCAATCTGATCACACAGACCACAGCCTTGTCTAACTCAGTGAAACTAAGCCATGCTCTGTGGGGCCACCCAAGATGGGAGGGTCATGGTGGAGAGGTCTGACATAATGTAGTCCACTGGAGAAGGGAATGGCAAACCACTTCAATATTCTTGCCTTGAGAACCCCATGAACAGTATGAAAAGGCAAAATGATAGGATACTGAAAGGGGAACTCCCTGGGTTGGTAGGTGCCCAATATGCTACTGGAGATCAGTGGAGAAATAACTCCAGAAAGAATGAGGGGATGTAGCCAAAGCAAAAACAATGCCCAGTTGTGGATGTGACTGGTGATAGAGGCAAGGTCTGATGCTATAAAGAGCAATATTGCATAGGAACCTGGAATGTCAGGTCCATGAATCAAGGCAAACTGGAAGTGGTCAAACAGGAGATGACAAGAATGAACGTCGACATTCTAGGAATCAGCCAACTAAAATGGACTGGAATGGGTGAATTTAACTCAGGTGACCATTAAATCTACTACTGCAGGCAGGAATCCCTTAGAAGAAATGGAGTAGCCATCATGGTCAATAAAAGAGTCTGAAATGCAGTACTTGGATGCAATCTCAAAATCAACAGAATAATCTCTGTTCATTTCCAAGGCAAACCATTCAATATCACAGTAATCTGAGTCTATGCCCCAACCAGTAAGGCTGAATAGGTTGAATTTGAATGGTTCTATGAAGACCCACAAGACCTTTTAGAACTAACACCCAAAAAAGATCCCCTAAATCATTTTAGGGGATTGGAATGTAAAAGTAGGAAGTCGAGAAACACTTGGACTAACAGGCAAATTTGGTCTTGGAGTATGGAATGAAGCAAGGCAAAGGCTAATTGAGTTTTTCAAGAGAACACACTGGTCATAGCAAACACCCTCTTCCAACAACACAAGAGAAGACTCTACACATGGACATCACCAGATGGTCAACACCAAAATCAGATTGATTATATTCTTTGCAGCCAAAGTTGGAGAAGCTCTATACAGTCAGCAAAAATAAGACCAGGAGTTGACTGTGGCTCAGATCATGAACTCCTTATTGCCAAATTCAGACTTAAATTGAAGAAAGAGGAGAAACCACTAGGCCATTCAGGCATGACCTAAATCAAATCCTTTATGATTATACAATGGAAGTGAGAAATAGATTTAAGGGACTAGATGTGATAGAGTGCCTGATGAACTATGGACAGAGGTTCGTGACATTGTACAGGAGACAAGGATCAAGACCATCCCCATGGAAAAGAAATGCAAAAAAGCAATAGCTGTCTGAGGAGGCCTTACAAATAGCTGTGAAAAGAAGAAAAACAAAAAGCGAAGGAGAAAAGGAAAGATGTAAGCATCTGAATGCAGAGTTCCAAAGAATAGCAAGGAGAGATAAGAAAGCCTTCCTCAGAGATCAAGGCAAAGAAATAGAGGAAAACAACAGAATGGGAAAGACTAGAGATCTCTTTAAGAAAATTAGCGATACCAAGGGAACATTTCATGCAAAGATGGGCTCGATAAAGGACAGAAATTGTACGGACCTAACAGAAGCAGAAGATATTAAGAAGAGGTGGCAAGAATACACAGAAGAACTGTACAAAAAAGATCTGCATGACCCAGATAATCATGATGGTGTGATCACTGACCTAGAGCCAGACATCCCTGAATGTGAAGTCAAGTGGGCCTTAGAAAGCATCTCTAAGAGCAAAGCTAGTGGAGGTGATGGAATTCCAGTTTAGCTATTTCAAATCCTGAAAGCCTTAAACAGTAGTAAAGGAGTCATTTCATTTTTAAAATCTCGAGCCTCCACATTAAGGTAGTTCAGAAAATTCACAGTCTCATGGTGGTTTAATTGCTAAGTCATTTCCAACTTTTGCAACACCATAGGCTGGCTATAGCCTGTCAGGCTCCTATGTCCATGGGATTCTCCAGGAAAGAATACTGGATTGGGTTGCCATTTCCTCTCCATGGGATCTTCCTGATCCAGGAATAAAACCTGGATCTCCTGCTTTGTAGGTAGATTCTTTACCGACTGAGCTACAAGGGAATCTTGATAGTCTATATTTCAAGTTCTCATGCATTGTAATTTTAGCTTAGTTGTGATATTTCAGTTGCCCATATTTGTATACCTATTTTTACTACATATTTGATGTGGTGTATGTTTGAGATATCCCAGTAGACATCCTCAAACATACACCATATCAAATATGTAGTAAAAATAGGTATACAAATACTGGCAACTGAAATATCACAACTACACTAAAATTACAATGCATGAGAACTTGAAATATAGAATGGAAAAAGTGAGCAGTGATAAAGATAGATCCTGGGAATATAAAACAGGTAAGGTACCTGAGTCAGAGAGTCATATAAGATAATCATGACTTAGTTCATCATGAGAGATGGCAAGCTGGAGTCAAGGTTGCTGTGAAAGTTAGGAGATGGAGGGTGGTACGGTAGAGTTTCTCATTCATAGAAGGAGAAGGAAAAGAAGATATGTTTGGAAATCTGCTTATAGGAAAACTGAGGACCTAAGGAGGTGAAAGCACTCTGACTCATGATCTGTAACTGAAGAAAGAGTGAGTAATAATTCAGCCAGGGACAGTGCCCTTAGTCATCATTTTAAGTAGTGGCTCTGGGTTGAGAAATCTTGGGTCTGTGCCACCACAATCTGCCAGGCAGGGGCAGGTACACAGAGGGAAGGGAGTGGAATATAAAAACAACCCCCCAAATAAACAACTTTGCATACAAAATGAGCCTACCAGTGGAATATTACAAAACACTACAAGAAATCTAATCATAAGAAAGACAACATTCATGCCAATTAGCATGGCTATGTTATAAAAACAAACAAACAAGTTATTATCAAAGAGAGAATGGTTATGAGAGAATAGAACACTTGCGTATTGCTATTGGGAATGTAAAATAGGGCAGCTACTTTGAAAAACAGTATGGCAGGCCTTCAAAAACTTAAAAGTAGAATTACTATATAATACAGCACTTTCACTTCTGGACATACATACTGAAAACAATTGAAATCAAGGATTCAAACAGATTTGTGTATATTCATGTTCAAATCAGCATTATTTGCAACACTCAAGAGTGGAAGCAATCCAAGTGCTCGTTAACATTTAAATGAATAAACCAAATGCAGTGTACACACACACACACAGAGGAACATTTTTCAGCTTTTAAAGGGAAGGAAATTCTGACACATACTATAACACAGATGAAACTTGAGCATGTTATGTTAAGTGAAATAAGCTAATCATAAAAGGATAGCTACTATGTAATTACATTTATATGAGGTACTAGGCTGGTAAATTTATAGAGACAGAAAGTAGAATAGTGGCCAGGGGCTAGAGGGAAGGGGGAATGAGAAGTTGGTATTTTATGACTGCAGAGTTTTGCAAAGAAAAAAACAAAATTCTGAAGATGGATGACAGTGATAGCTGTGCAACACTGTGAATGTACTTAATGAAACTAAATCTTATGCTTTAAAATACTTAAAATGGTAAATATAGTTTACATATTTTGCCATGATAAAGAAAGAAAAAATAGCAAACTAACTTAAATAAAATAAGATTGTCATTCTAAATAAAATATTTAAGCATCTGATAAAAGTATAAAATGAGAATAATGAAAATGCTGACACAAATGTCTGATAGGAATATACTGTATTTGATGTTGATAGGATCCAAGGTCTGTAACACCATGCTTGATAGATGACAGACAGACATAACCCTCGTACACACCACCTCATTGCTATGATTGGCTGCTGAATTTCTAGAATCACTTCCACATGGAATGCAAAAAGAAGGCAGGAAGAGGTAACAGGCTTTCTTCATTAGACATTCCATTTTAACCAGAAATAGAAAGCCTCCTTAAATATTATCCTGATATACTGCTCTCTTCATGACTAACACAATGCTCAATTTTACATTATTCACCCACCAAAGAGGATGCAGTGATCCCAACTGGCTTAGATCAAGCAGAATTTGTTATCTCAAGATGGAAAGGTGCTTAGCCTTCTGCCCTCTACCCTCCCCTCTACACTTTCAGGAAAAATCAATGCTATGTTTGTTTTTAAGAAAAGGGGAAATGGCTCTTAAATATGTATAAATAAACTCTGAAACATTTAGCAGGAAGAAAAATGAACCGAAAGGAAAGTTGTAGGGTACAGGAGAAACAGACAGAAGTAGTATGGAACTAACAGAAGCAGAAGATATTAAAAAGAGGTGGCAGGAATACACAGAAGAACTACACCAAAAAAAGTCTTAATGATCTGAATAACCACGATGGTATGATCACTCACTTAAAGCCAGACATTCTGGAATATGAAGTCAAATGGGCTTTAGGAAGTATTACTATGAACAAAGCCAGTGGGGCTGATGGAATTACTGCTGAGCTATTTCAAATCCTAAAAGATGATGCCATTAAAGTGCTGCACTCAATATGCCAGCAAATTTGGAAAACTCAGCAGTGGCCACAGGACTGGAAAAGGTCAGTTTTCATATTAAACCCAAAGCAGGGCAATGCCAAAGAATGTTCAGACTACTGTAAAATTTCACTTATCTCACATGCTAGCAAGGTAATGCTCAAAATCCTACAAGCTAGGCTTCAATAGTACATGAACTGAGAACTTCCAGATGCACAAACTGGATTTAGAAAAGGCAGAAGAGCTAGAGGTCAAATTGACAACATCTATTGGTTCATACAAAAGCAAGGGGAATTCCAGAAAAACATATACTTCCAATTCACTGACTATGCTAAAGCCTTTGACTGTGTGGATCATAACAAACTGTGGAAAATTCTTAGAGATGGGAATAGCAGACCACCTACCTGTCTCATGAGAAACCTGTATGTGGGTCAAGAAGCAACAGTTAGGACCAGACATGAAACAATGAACTGGTTCTAAATTGGGAAAGGAGTATGTCAAGGCTATATATTGTCACCCTGCTTATTAAACCGAAGAGTACATCATGTGAAATGCTGGGCTGGATGAAGCTCAAGCTGGAATCAAGATTTCTGGGAGATATATCAATAACTTCAAATATGCAGGTGACACCACTCTAATGGCAGAAAGCAAAGAGGAACTAAAGAGCCTCTTGATGAAAGTGAAAGAGGAGAGTGAAAAAGCTGGTTTAAAACTCAACATTCAAAAAATGAAGATCATGGCATCTGGTCCCATTACTTCATGGCAAATAGATGGGGAAACAGTGGAAACGGTGACAGACTTTATTTTCTTGGGCTCCAAAATCACTGTGGACAGTGACTACAGCCATGAAATTAAAAGATGCCTGCTCTTTGGAAGAAAAGCTATGACCAACCTAGACAGCATATTAAAAAGCAGAGACATCACTTTCCTGACAAAGGTCTGTCTAGTCAAAGCTATGGTTTTTTCCAGTAGTCATGTATGGATGTGAGAGTTGAACCACAAAGAAGGCTGAGTGCCAACAAGTGATGCCTTCAAACTATGGTGCTAGAGAAAACTCTTGAGAATCTTTTGGACAGCAAGGAGATCAACCAGTCAATCCTAAAGGAAATCAATCCTGAATGTTCATTGGAAAGACTGATGCTGAAGTTGAAGCTCCAATACTTTAGCCACCTAATGTGAAGAACTGACTCATTATTAAAGACCCTGATGCTGGGAACAACTGAAGGCAGGAGGAGAAGTGGATGACAGAGGATGAGATGGTTTGATGGCATCACTGATTCAATGGACATGAGCTTGAGTAAATTCCAGAAGTTAGTGAAGGACAGGGAAGGCTGGTGTGCGCAGTCCCTGGAGTTACAAAGAGTCAGACACAGCTGAGTGACTGAACAACAACAGAAATAACAGTGAGTAAAGACAATGATAAATTATATTGGTAAATCAAGTATTTTGTTTTAAAAAAATCTACTTGGTAGTGTTTGCTTACAAAAATAAATGAATAAATAGCTCGAATACTTTATAACAGGATAATAAAGGGCTTATTGACTGGTAAGTTAAAATATGGTAGAGTCCTTTTTCATCTTCAGGGGAAAGACTGAATTATTGTATTACGATTTGGTTAGAAAAATGTTAATGTTTTCTAAGAATTTAAGAATGGAATCTACTGATTTCAAATGAGCAAAGAAAAAACAAACAAATCTGTCTTTAGAAAACTCTGTCATTTCAAACAAGCCCTAAAGGGACTTCCCAGGTGGTCCAGTGGTTAAGAATCTGTCTTCCAATACAGGAAATGCAGCTTCAATCCTTGGTTAGGGAACTAAGATCCTACATGCCGCAGGGCAACTAAGCCTGTGCTCTGAAGCCCCTGTGCTGCAACAGAGAGCCCATGTGCCACAGCTGAGGCCTGACACAGCCAAAAATAAATAGAATGATAGATAAATTAAAAGTTAAAATGAAAACAAAGAAGCACTAACAGCAGGAAAAAAAGAAACAAGAACAAAAAGGAAAACTGACAAGAAATTTACCTATTAAAAGGGAAAGATTATCATCTTGGATAAATTTTAAAATCCACTTGTAGTCATCCATAAGAGAGAAAAAAGATGAAAAGAATAAAGCCATACTTGTATTCCACTCTCAATATGAAATTAAATACTGTTGATAGAACTGAAAACTTTTTACAGAATTTGCTTTGACAGCATGCTCCTCGACAATCCACCCTCTCCTGAAATATTCATTCAACCTCTCTTTATATTTTTATGGACTTATATTTGTATGACTGCATCCCTGAACAATATATTTATTATTTTAAACTTAATATGGATGGGAATACTATATCAAGTCTTCTACAACAGCTTGCATCAACATTATATTTGTGAGATTCACATATATGGGTTTTTTCATTGTTGCTGATGAATAGTATTCTATTGTTTGAAAACATAATTTTTCATGCTGAATATTTAGGGGATTTTTCTCCAAGTTTTTGCAATAAATGCTGCTATAAGTTTTCTTGTACAAATTTCCTTGCTCACATAAGATGCTAACAATAACCCTGTGTACGAGACAGCAAAAGAGACACTGATGTATAGAACAGTCTTATGGACTCTGTTGCAGAGGGAGAGGGTGGGAAGATTTGGGAGAATGGCATTGAAACATGTATAATATCATGTATGAAACAAGTTGCCAGTCCAGGTTCGATGCACGATACTGGATGCTTGGGGCTAGTGCACTGGGACGACCCAGAGGGATGGTATGGGGAGGCAGGAGGGAGGAGGGTTCAGGATGGGGAACACATGTATACCTGTGGTGGATTCATTTTGATATTTGGCAAAACTAATACAATTTGTAAAGTTTAAAAATAAAATAAAATTTAAAAATTAAAAAAAAAAGAAGTTTACTGGAGCATATACCAAAGAGTGAAATTGTTGGTTTATGACACACATTTATACACTCAGCTTTACTACATGTTATCAAATTGTGCTCCAATGTAGATATCCCAGATTATGTCCCACCATCAGCAATGAGAATTCCCACTAATTTGCATTCCCACTAATTTGATATTGCAAAACTGCTTAGTATTTATCAAACTTATTGGTGTGAAATAGTTTCTAGTTGTGATTTTTATTTGCATTTTCTTGTATTTCAATGAGTTTGAGAATCTTTTATGCTATGTTTATTGGCCAGTTGGTTTTTCTACTTTATGAATTTCCTTTTCATATCTTTTGTCCATTTTCTCTTTGGTTTGTGACTGTGTATATTTTCCTTTAGTAAGAAATCACTATATATTCTGAATGATAATTCTTTGTGGAATTTATGCACTTTGAATACATTTTCTGTTATTTTTTCGCTTTCCTTGTGAGATCAAAACTTCTTAGTATTAGCATCATCTAGTTTGCCAATCTTTCCTTGAATAAGATATTCTTTTAGAGTCTTAAAATTCTTCCTTAGATCAAGATCATGAAGACAAGTTTGTCATATTTTTTTCAAAATGGCTAAGTTTTGGTGTGTTACATTTAGGTTCTTTGATACACCTGCAGCAATAGTCAATGCAAAATTCTTAGTTAGGCAGATATTATGAGCACAGAAGAAAAGTCTGTTGGGGAATAGTCTTCTCCAGTATCTTACTGATTTGTGTCCAAGGCCCTGAAGCTTTTTGTGATTTGCTCTCCCCTTTCTTATACAGGGTTACTTCCTATGGCAAGCACACTTCTGGAGCTCTTGGTTATTGTTCAAAATTTTGCTCCCTCATAAACCTACATCCCTTCTCTCTGTTCGCCTCTGGTAATTGACCGCTCATAAGACCCTCTTTTCTCAGGACAATCCATTGTACTAACTTTCTAGGAAAGACTTCACTCAGGGATTTCTGATCTTGCCTATAGGGTGACCTATTCAGTAGTTTTATCCATCAAATTAAAAAAAAGAAAAGAGGAAAGTAAACTCATTAGTTTAAACTCTAGGTTAAAGTGATGTGCTCCACTCTGAAACCATGGATGCTTTGACCAGCTAATAAACATGTATTACTTACTTTCAGTCAATCCGCACTTTAATGAATCTTATTTTTATGTTATGCTTATATATGTATGTGCTCAGTGGTGTCTGACTCTTTGCAACTCTATAGACTGTAGCCCACCAGGCTGCTCTGTCCATGGAATTTTTCAGGCAAGAATACTGGAGGGGGTTTCCATTTCCTTCTCCTGGGGGATCTTCCTGACCCAGGGATCAAACCCATATCTCCTATGTCTCCTGCTTTGGCTGCTGGATTTGGGGTTGCAAAGAATCGGACATGACTGAGCAACTAATCCACAACCACCACCATATATATATTTTCTTTTATTTATATATGTTATGGGCTTCCCAGATGGCCCTAGTGGTAAAGAACCCACCTTCCAATGCAGGAGACATAGGGATGTGAGTTCGATCCCTGGGTGGGGAAGATCTCCTGGATGAGGTTACGGCAACCTATTCCAGTATTCTTGCCTAGAGAATCCCATTGACACAGGAGCCTGGCAGGCTATAGTCTACAGGGTCACAGAGAATCAGACATCATTGAAGCAACTTAGTACATGCACATGCATGTTTTTATATATATATATATATGTTATTTACCAAATATATAAATATTGAGGCTTCCTGGTGGCTCAGGCATTAACGAATTTGCCTGCAATGCAGGAGATCTGGGTTGGATCCCTGGGTTGGGAAGATCCCGTAGAGAAGGGAATGGCTACCCACTCCAGTATCCTTGCCTAGAGAATTCCATGAAAAGAGAAGCCTGGCAGACTACAGTTCATGGGGTCATAAAGAATATTATATCTTATATTTATGTTATTTACCAAATATATAAATATTAACATGGACAAAAATCCCTGTTGGAATGTTGAGTTCCATCTTTAAAACTAAATTTTGTTATAGATAGTAAAAAATACAGTTCCTAAATTGAGCTCCCCCAAATTGATGTGCTTCCTTTTTCTCTCTTACTTGCCAGGAGTTCAGTACTGGGGTTCCCTTGGCTCCCTCATGAAAGTTCATCACCATTAGAGGAGTCCTCATGTTGTTGAGGGCTTTGTGTCATGAACACAGAGGTTAATATGACACCCATGTTCTTCATGTTACAAGTCAAGGCGACTTTGTCACAGTCAAACCAGGTCATTGGAAATACTGGGGTTAGAATCCCTGGTTTTACCAAGTCAGCTCAGCTTAATTTATGCCTTTTTATTACCAGCCAGGAAAAGGGAGTTGAAAAATTTCTCAATTCTTTTTACTCAAATGAAAAAAAAAAAAAATCAGGCATTCTAGAGAGGGTAAGGAGTCAAGATGTGAAACTTTGAGATAAATACAGTAAGCTGATTTTCAATGAATTCTAGGTGCTTACAAGTCAGAGAATGAGGAAAATTTATACAATTTAGGAATATCTTCTAGGAAGAGAAACGCATTTTGTGTTCACTTTATAACACAGGAGGAGACTCTACACATGGACATCACCAGATGGTCAACACTAAAATCACATTGATTATATCCTTTGAGCCAAAGATGGAGACGCTCTATACAGTCAGCAAAAACAAGACCGAGAGCTGACTGTGGCTCAGACCATGAACTCCTTATTGCCAAATTCAGACTTAAATTGAAGAAAGTGGGGAAAACCACTAGACCATTCAGGTATGACCTAAATCAAATCCCTTATGACTACACAGTGGAAGTGAGAAATAGATTTAAGGGACTAGATCTGATAAACAGAGTGCCTAATGAACTATGGACAGAGGTTTGTGACATTGTATAGGAGACAGGGAGCAAGACCATCCCCATGGAAAAGAAATGCAAAACAGCAAAATGGCTGTCTGAGAAGGCCTTACAAACAGCTGTGAAAAGAAGAGAAGTCCAAAGAATAGCAAGGAGAGATAAGAAAGCCTTCCTCAGTGAACAATGTAAAGAAATAGAGGAAAACAACAGAATGGGAAAGACTAGAGATCACTTCAAGAAAATTAGAGATACTAAGGGAATATTTCATGCAAAGATGGGCTCGATAAAGGACAGAAATTGTATGAACCTAACAGAAGCAGAAGATATTAAGAAGAGGTGGTGAGAATACACAGAAGAACTATACAAAAAAGATCTTCACAACCCAGATAATCATGAAGGTGTGATCACTCACCTAGAGCTGGACATCCTGGAAGGTGAAGTCAGGTGGGCCTTAGAAAGCATCACTATGAACAAAGCTAGTGGAGGCAATGGAATTCCAGTTGAACTATTTCAAATTCTAAAAGATGATGCTGTGAAAGTGCTGCACTCAATATGCCAGCAAATTTGGAAAACTCTGCAGTGGCCACAGGACTGGAAAAGGTCAGTTTTCATTCCAATCCCAAAGAAAGGCAATGCCAAAGAATGCTCAAACTACTGCACAATTGCACTCATCTCACATGCTAGTAAAGTAATGCTCAAAATTCTCCAAGCCAGGCTTTAGCAATACATGAACCATGAACTTCCAGATGTTCAACCTGGTTTTAGAAAAGGCAGAGGAACCAGAGATCAAATTGCCAACATCTGCTGGATCATCGAAAAGCGAGTGTTCCAGAAAAGCATCTATTTCTGCTTTATTGACTATGCCAAAGCCTTTGACTGTGGATCACTAGACACCGTGGAAAATTCTGAAAGAGATGGGAATACCAGACCACCTGACCTGACTCTTGAGAAACCTGTATGCAGGTCAGGAAGCAACAGTTAGAACTGGACATGGAACAGACTGGTTCCAAATAGGAAAAGGAGTACGTCAAGGCTGTATATTGTCACCCTGCTTATTTAACTTCTATGCAGAGTACATCATAAGAAACGCTGGGCTGGAGGAAGCACAAGCTGGAATCAAGATTGCCGGGGGAAATATCAATAACCTCAGATGTGCAGATGATACCACCCTTATGGCAGAAAGTGAAGAACTAAAGAGCCTGTTGATGAAAGTTAAAGAAGAGAGTTAAAACGTTGGCTTAAAGCTCAACATTCAGAAAACTAAGATCATGGCATCTGGTCCCATCACTTCATGGAAATAGATGGGGAAACAGTGGAAACATTGTCAGACTTTATTTTTTTGGGCTCCAAAATCACTGCAGATGGTGATTGTAGCCATGAAGTTAAAAGAGGCTTGCTCCTTGGAAGGAAAGTTATGACCAACCTAGACAGCATATTAAAAAGCAGAGACATTTCTTTCCTAACGAAGTTCTGTCTAGTCAAGGCTATGGTTTTTCCTGTAGTCATGTATGGATGTGAGAGTTGGACTATAAAGAAAGCTGAGCAATGAAGAATTGAGGCTTTTGAACTGTGGAATTGGAGAAGATCCTTGAGAGTCCCTTGGACCGCAAGGAGATCCAACCAGTCCATTCTAAGAGAGATCAGTCTTGGGTGTTCATTGGAGGGACTGATGTTGAAGCTGAAACGCCAATACTTTGGCTACCTGATGCGGAGAGCTGACTCATTTGAAAAGACCCTGATGCTGGGAAAGTTGAGGGCAGAAGGAGAAGGGGACGACAGAGGATGAGATGGTTGGATGACATCATCGACTCAATGGACATGGGTTTGGGTGGACTCCTGGAGTTGGTGATGGACAAGGAAGCCTGGCGTGCTGAGGTTCATGGGGTTGCAAAGGGTCCTACATGACCGAGAGACTGAACTGAACTATATCCCCTCATCCTTTGCACCTCTTACAATTCATTTTTACTAATTAAATTCCAGGAATCAGAAAAAAAATAAAAGTTGGGTGGAGATACTTGGAAGACAATATCATAAGCGAATCAGAAAGAATCATGTAGGAAAAAATACGGCTCCCGAAGAGGTAGAATATAAACTGAAGCTGTTTTCTTAATTGGCCTGAAGAAATCTCTTAGATCCTAGAAGAACTTCCTAGAAGTAAAGGTAAAAGACAGTTTTGTTACTGCATCTGTGAGGATAATATCTGATGAGGTGATAATAGAGGGGTGAAAATGATGGTTTTATGTAAAATAAACAAAAATGAGGCTGAACAGCGAACTAACTGTCAGGATGTAAACACTTAGTCATATTGAAAACAGTTTCTGTTGAAAGAAAACTGATAAATATCCACATGTCTGAATCTTCAGAAGATTTTGGATTATAAACTGAATTAACATCTTGAATGCTGAAGGGATCATTTATAATATTTTGATTGAGCTAAATTTTCAATGAAGTCAGATTTTTAAAAAACTATCTATTTGGTGATTTGGTCCACAAATTACAAATGTATATGATAACTTACATTGAAAAAAAAATAGAAAATGAAGCAAATAAAAAGAGTAATAAATATAAATGTTATCACTTCATAATAGTTTATAATATTCAGATGTAAAACATATGGTTAAGGTGTAGCAATTCTTTTTAACTTGAAATTTTAAAAATCTCTCTATAGCATACACACAATATATGCTATGAATGAAATACACATTTACTTAAATGTTTAGAGGAGCCCCCTGTTACAGATAAGAAAAGCTGCTTATACACATGCAACTGTTTCAGATGATATTTGTAAAACATTTTCTAAGATAGGCAGATGGAAATACTTTACTACTATGGCATTTCACCATGACAAGGGAGACACTCTTGCAAAGAATATCAAATCCATCTTATCTTTTTATTGTTTAAAAATCAAAATATTAAAAGTCTATTAGATGTGTCCTTGGTTCAATTTGTGCTTTAACTGGTCTACAAGACATTTTTCAGAGATCAAGTTATTGAAAACAGAGAGCATATTGCAAGTGAATAACACTTTCTACTAAAAAAAAATTCTCAAATATCTGGTATAATGTTCTGTAGTCTTTATGGATATATGTTCTATTAAACTTTAAATTAAGTTTGAGTATTTAAACTCTACTTTATGATTTTTATCATAAAAGTAAATGTGGACTTCCCTGGTGGCTCAGACAGTAAAGTGTCTGCCTACAATGTGGGAGACCCGGGTTCGATCACTGGGTTGGGAAGATGCTCTGGAGAAGGAAACGGTGACCCACTCCAGTATTCTTGCCTAGAAAATCCCATGGATGGAGGAATCTGGTAGGCTACAGTCCATGGGGTCACAGAGTCGGATACAACTGAGCGACTTCACTTCACTTATGATTTTTATAATAAAAATGAAGCATAGTACCAGAGACATATTATCCTTGAAAAAAATTTGATTCTTTTAACAAAGAAATTTAGAAAGTGAGTAGTCAATTATATAATCTAATTATGAGAACATTATGGAAAAGTTTATCACTTTCCATACATTCTCCTCAGTCTTTTGTAAGCATTTTTTTTTTCTTGGCAAAGACCGTGAACTCACAGTCATTAACTAAAACACAAGCCATTTTTTCTTTAATACATAATCTATTTTTGGAATATTTAAATAAAGGAATCACTTTAGCAGTCATCAGGTCAAACTCTAGTGCTTTTCACCAAAACCCTCTGTGGTTTAAAGTCACTTTTCACAGTAAGGTTAAAAAAATGACATACATTAGTAAACCCCTAAATTCTTAAGTTTTGCTAACTTTTTTAAAATTATATATGCTTAAAATGTTATACCTCTAGGGCTTGTGAGTGCCTTATTAGCTTACTCTCAAGTTTCCATATTTATCTTAAAGTGTTAAGAAATAAGCTTGATAGTATTTTAATTACGCTGTAAGAAAAATAATATGTTACAAATAATGGTCATTAATAAACTCAGAATAATCTTACTAGTTATTCAACATTACACTAATCATAGTTCAGAACTTGCAATTGTTAATATACTATAACTTTTATGGTACATAAACTAAGATGTGTCACTAAAATTGTAAGTCCTTCTATCACAAAAATGGGACTGAAATCTTAACTTCATTAGCTTTTTCAAACTTCTTTAAATTAATCAGCTTTCAGCATTCATTCAGCTTTTTCTATTGCTAGCTAAATGTCAATATATTGTTGTATTTATAATATGCTAGGGTATAATGGCACCCCACTCCAGTACTCTTGCCTGGAAAATCCCATGGACAGAGGAGTCTGGTAGGCTGCAGTCCATGGGGTTGTAAAGAGTTGGACATGACTGAGTGACTTCACTTTCACTTTTCACTTTCACGCATTGGAGAAGGAAATGGCAACCCACTCCAGTGTTCTTGCCTGGAGAATCCCAGGGACGGCAGAGCCTGGTGGGCTGCCATCTATGGGGTTGCACAGAGTTGGACGCAACTGAAGCGACTTAGCAGCAGGGTATAATAGTTGTATTTAATTTTAATTGAATAATTTCTATCAAATTATATATTATGAGACGTATATTGCATGTGTGTATAATATACAATACACAAATATAATTTGATAAACATTATTCATGGTAATTGCTACTTTATACTTTAGTTTATTATATATACACATGTTCAATCAGTACAAATTATGTTTTATAGAATAGCTTACACTTTTAGATTTTTTCAGGCATTTCCACAGTTAAGTGCCTTCAAGTTATCAAAATTAGAAGATTTTTAATGGGTAATATAAATAAAATATAAGTGAAAAAGAAGAATGCCAATATATTTTTCTAATAAATTACACATAAGCATGTAGTATGTTAAAACTGATTGGAGTTTTTTTGATAGTTTAAGTCAGAAACTCCCTCCTCAGTCTTTTCTGATTACTACAAAATAGTTTTCTGTTAATAAACAAGAAATTTAAAGTAGAAAGAACATATAATGAAAACTAATAGATTATAAATTAGAGTATCAGTTCAGTTCAGTTCAGTCGCTCAGTCGTGTCCAACTCTTTGCGACCCCATGAATTGCAGCACGCCAGGCCTCCCTGTCCATCACCAACTCCCGGAGTTCACTCAAACTCATGTCCATTGAGTTGGCAATGCCATCCAGCCATCTCATCCTCTGTTGTCCCCTTCTCCTGCCCCCAATCCCTCCCAGCGTCAGAGTCTTTTCCAATGAGTCAACTCTTCACATGAGGTGGCCAAAGTATTGGAGTTTCAGCTTTAGCATCAGTCCTTCCAAAGAGCACCCTGGACCTTTAGGATGGACTGGTTGGATCTCCTTGCAGTCCAAGGGACTCTCAAGAGTCTTCTCCAACACCACAGTTCAAAAGCATCAATTCTTCGATGCTCAGCTTTCTTCACAGTCCAACTCTCACATCCATACATAAATAAAGTATAAAAGAAAATAAAGTGTAAAAAGATATCCTTTTATTTATAACAGCTTATAGCTAAAATAATTTTACAGAGCTATGAAAAATTAATAATTTCTATTTTAGGAAGTATCAGGTACTTAGAATAAAATGGAGAACTAATTTGTTCTATGCTCTTCTGCAATACTACAAATAATATGAGCTTATAATTTGACAAACAATAACTCAATCTACATAGTTTCTATCTACTAATTAGAGAAAGTGAAAGTGAAGTGAAAGTGAAAGTCACTCAGTTGTGTCCGACTCTTTGTGACCCTATGGACTATACAGTCCATGGAATTCTCCAGGCCAGAATACTGGAGTGGGTAGCCTTTCCCTTCTCCAGGGGATCTTCCCAACCCGGGATTGAACCCAGGTCTCCCCATTGCAGGTGGATTCTTTACCAGCTCAGCCAAAAGGGAAGCTTAATTAGAGAATGACTATATTTCTTTATAGAATAAATTATTAAATTATAATAAATTTTGTTCTTAACATCTAATATTATGTTTAAAGATAATGATATGGTAAATGATTTATGTTTTCTTACTCAGCAATTAGTTGAGGCTAGTATCTACATAATGTTGTTATAACAAAATTTTCTGTGTACCTTTATTTTTAATAGACTTTATTTTTTTATAGTACTTTTAAGTCAGAGCAAAACTGAGTGAAAGCGTTTTCCACATACCTCCTACCCCCATACAAGCATAGCCTCTCCCATTATTGACATCCCACTGGGCTGGAGGAAGCACAAGCTGGAATCAAGATTGCCGGGAGAAATATCAATAACCTCAGATACGCAGATGACACGACCCTTATGGCAGAAAGTGAAGAGGAACTAAAAAGCCTGTGAGAGTTGGACTGTGAAGAAAGCTGAGCGCTGAAGAATTGATGCTTTTGAACTGTGGTGTTGGAGAAGACTCTTGAGGGTCCCTTGGACTGCAAGGAGATCCAACCAGTCCATTCTAAAGGAGATCAGCCCTGGGTGTTCATTGGAAGGACTGATGCTGAAGCTGAAACTCCAATACTTTGGCCACCTCATGCAAAGAGTTGACTCATTGGAAAAGACCCTGATGCTGGGACGGATTGAGGAGATGGCATCACCGACTCAATGGACATGGGTTTGGGTAAACTCTGGGACTTGGTGATGGACAGGGAGGCCTGGTGTGCTGTGATTCATGGGGTCGAAAAGAGTCAGACATGACTGAGCGACTGAACTGAACTGACATAGTGGTACTTTTTTTATAATTGGTGAACATAGATTGACACATCATTATCACCCTAAGCCCACAGTTCATTACATTTCACACTTCGTGTTTTATATTCTATGGGTTTGGACAAATGCATAATGATGTGCACCCACCATTATAGTATCCTACAGAGTAGTTTTACTGCCTTAAAAATCCTCTGTGCTCTGCCTATTCTTCCTTCTCTCTCACCTAACCTCTGGCAACTATGAAATTTTTTACTGCCTTTATGGTTTTGCATTTTCCAGAGGCATATTTCATGTGGTTGGAATCATTCAATACGAAGTCTTTTCATATTGGCTTCTTTCAGTCTGTAATATGCATTCAAGGTTCGTCCATGTCTTGTTATGACTGGATAACTCATTTCTTTGTAACACTAAATAATATCCCATTATCTGGACGTAACAGTTTATTTATCTATTCATTTACTGAAGGACATCTTGACTGTTTCCAAGTTTTCGCAATTGTGAAATAAGCTTTTATAAACAGACTTTTGTCTAGACATCAGTTTTCACCTCCCTTGGGTAAATACCAGAGAGTTTGAGTGATGAGTCATATGGTAAGAGTATGCTTAGTTTTATAAGTTGTAGCAATTTTAAAATAATGGAATTCTAAGATGAACACTAGGATAACATTTGTATAATCAGATTTTAAATATACGAACAAAACAATACTGTCAAATTGTTTTCCTTGAGTGTAATTAGACAAGAAAATAAAAATTTAAAAAGTAAAAATGTTTTTCTACCATTTAAAAAATTAGATGCACAAATACAGCCAACAAATATTCCAGAAATATGAAAAAAAATCACCATTAAAACAAACATGTAGAAAGTTCCATTTCCAATTATATGGTTACTTAGTTCATTAGGTAGACTCAATGAAAACAACCAGAATACCAGATAAATTAAAATAAAACATTTTAAATATGGAGAGGTACTCACAGGAAAGTGAGAAATACTTAAGTCAAAGTCCATCTGAAGGCAGGAATCTTCAGGTGACTTTTAAGAAGTGGAAGCACTGAATTTTGCTGTCCATAGCCTCTATGGTATCAGGGACTGGAAATGGGTCTCTGGGCTTCTTTATCAGGTAGAGGAGTCAAAAAGGAGACATATCCAACAAGCCTCCTTCCCTCAACTTCAAGACAAATGTATTATCTTGAATCTTAGCACTGAAAAAAGAAAACAGAAAAAAAACAAAAGAAAAAAAAACATATGTCTGCCTCTAAAATATAATCACAAGCCTATCTTACACCAATTTGGAGTTAGAATTCATATTAGTATGATCTGAACAAAGTCAGGTCAACATTTTAATTTTCTGTTACCTCAAATAGGTAATGCATTCAACTTCTAAAAACTAAGAGAAATCCTCTGAGAGTCTACTTTTAACCTAGTTCTCAAAGAATTTCTAATAGGATTCCAGAGAACTGAAAATCTTGACAAGTCACAGTAGAGAGGCAGTAGCAACAATAATAGGAAAATACTTTATATATAGGAATTGTCAGATATAGCAAATGAAATAAAATATGTGATAATTATAAGATAATTGTGAAACAATTTTTTCAAGGAACATGAAATTATAAAGAATAAGATGGCATTCTGGATGAAATGGAATAAGCACATTTCACCTTTCCCACTGAGTGCATCTATGAAACCAGGACAGAATGCATGGATCAACTGTGGCAAGTCTAAAATTTTTCTGCAGTAGGCAGGATGGAGATGAACACTACAATTTCAAAGTAACACTGAATAGACAGTGAGTTTACAATTTCTTTTCCTCCAGTACTCGTGCCTGAATGCAGTGCATCTGTAAACTTATGAGTGTGACCTGTGGCAGAGAGTGAGAGCTTTTGGATAAGCTCTCTAGTTCTGTCTTGAAGACCAGAAACAGGAACTCCTAATGCTGAGAGGAAATACAGAAATTCATCATTATTTTTTTCCTCACAGCTTGGTTCTACTTTCTTGCCCCAGTCTGCAGGGAACTCTTGCAGGAAAGACAGAGATCTACAGAAAGCTGAAAAGGCTAAAGCTCTGAGGGAAGGGCACCTTTTTCTCCTTTGGTTGTAGCCATAGCTTCAAAAGAATAGGACTGGCCCATTGCTTTATGTGTCTCTCTGTCCTCATTTCAGTAAGGCCAGAGTATGGGTCCCATCATGGAAGTACATCACAGAGTGGTTTCACTAGAGAGCCCCACCAAAAACTGAAGCTCCTGGAAATCAAAGTACAGGGGCAGATCATAGAGAGGGACGAGCTTATAAAAGTGATCCAAAAATATAATTTAGGAAAATCAGGGCTTCTCCTTAATCTGTATATGCATAGATCTCATCCCAATGGTTTTAAAAACTAAACTAACAAGCTAGAGTAGGTCTGGGACTGACCACTGTGGGGCATACATCCAAGAGAGAAGAGTGTAACAAAGGTTTTTAAAACTTAAATAACACTAAAACCATAGCTCACAAGGTGTACATTAGAACATGTGGGCTGAACTTACTAAAACGAAAATACCAATATTCTGCATAGAGTTCAAATAAGAATTAAAGTCTCTTAAAGTAATTCACAATATGTCTAAAATGACTTGGCATAGAAAGAACCACAAATACTTCAATTCACCTGGGAAAAGACAGTCAATAGACACTGATGTTATGAGGATACAAATGTTGGAAATATCTGACAGAGACTTCAATGTAGCTATTATACAAATGCTTCAAGAAGCAATCATGAACACTCTTGCAGTAAGCGTTAAACTAAAAAGTTTCAGCGAAGAAATTAAGAAGAATCAAACTGAAATTTTAACATTGCAAAATATAACAGTGACCTCCTCCTTCCCCAATCTCATTGAATTGGCTCAGTAGCTGAATGACAGAGGAAAGAGTCATTAAGTAAACTTGAAGACTGAACAATATAAATAATTTAATTTAATACATAATTTAATCTGAACAATAGAGAGAAAAACACTGAGAAAAATAGTCTCAGGAATCAGTGGGAAAATACCAGGAAGTCTAACAATATACCAATAGAGTTCCAGAAAAATAGGAGAAATAGGATAGTGATGAAAAAAAGATTAAATAATGACTAAAATCTTCCCATGTTTGGGGAAAAAAAATCAAACAAAATAAAACAAACCAACAACCATAAATCTAGAGGTTCAAGAAGCTAAGGTGAAAAAAAGCACAAAAGTGTTAGTCGCTCAGTCATGTCTAACTCTTTGTGACCCCATGGACTGTAGCCCACTAGGCTCCTCTGTCCATGGAATTCTCCAGGCAAGAATAATGGAGTGGGTAGCCTTCTCCAGGGAATCTCCTCAACCCAGAGATCAAACCCAGGTCTCCTTTACCATCTGACCCAGGTAAACCCAAAGAAATCTATGCCCAGATACAGCATAATCAAACTGCTAAAATCCCAAGATAAAGAAAAAATATTGAAAGTATTCAAAGATAAATAACACATCAACTAAAGAGGGAATACACATTCGCACAACTGAGATTTCTTATCAGAAAACCATAAAAGGCAAAAAGAACTGCTATAAAATTCTTGAAATGTTGAAAGAAAAAACTGTCAACCTAGAATTTTTAACTAAATAAAGTATTCATCAGTAGTGAATGTAAATTAAAAATATTCTCAGATGAAAAAAACTGAGAGATTTATATCTATCTGCTTTGAAAGAATTTTCTAAAAGGAAGTTTTTCAGAAAGAAGAAAAATAATTCTAGAAAAATACTTGTGACTTTAGAAATGAAGGAAGAGCAACAGAAAGAGTAAATATATAGTCTTGAATTAGTCTTAAAATTTTTAACCCAAAGGAGACTGGAAATGGGAAGCAGAATAATGCAAAGTAAAGGGAATAAACAGAAAAAACAGAAAACAAACAAAAAAATATGATCGTTTTAAATCTAAACATATCTATAATTATATTAAATATATGTGATCTGAAGATACCTATTAAAAAGCAAAGATGGTCACAACAAATTTAGGAAATTAAAAAATTTTAAATTACTTTCTAAAAATAGTCACTTAAAATATAATGCTATAGGTAGGTTGAAATAATGATGAGAAATGATATACTATGCAAGAACTAGTCAGAAGAGAACTGGACTGACTGTGCTAATATAACAAAGCAGACTTCAGAGCAAAAAACATTGCCAGGAATAAAGGACATTACATGATGAAAAAAATAAAAGTTTCGATTTACCAAAACGCCATAATAATTCCCAATGTAATGAACCTAACAACAGATACTCAAAATATACAAAGCAAAAACCTACAGAGCCAAAAGCAAATATAGACACATTCAAAATTACAGTTGGAGACTTGAACAGTCCTTTCTCAGCAATAAATAAAAGTGCTTAAAAGAAAGTCAGCAAGGATATAGAACAAAATAATACTACCAGCTAACTTGATTTACTTCATATTTATAGAACTCCATCGAAGAACAGCAAAATACACTTTCTTTCTGGGAGCACAGGGAATATTCACCAAGATGGATGAGATTCTGGATTATAATACACACATTGACCAATATATAATAATGGAAATTGTACAAAGTATGTTCTTTGACCATATTGGATTTATACTAAAAACAAATAACAAAAAGAAAACAAGAAAGTCCCTGAACACTTGAAAGTTTAAGTTCATGATTCAAAATAATCTATGCCTCAAACAGTCTGTCTCAAAGGAAATTAGAAAATATTTTAACTGAATGAAAATGAAAATATAACATAGAAAACTATGGAATTCAGATAAAGCAGTCTTCAAAGGGGAATTTGTAAATGTTTTTAACATTAAAAAAACCCAAAATTTAAACTTCTGCTCTGTGAAAAATAATGGCAACAGAATGAAAAGATAAGCCATAGGCTTCAATAAAATATTTGCAAAAGACGTTTGATAAGGGATTATATAAAAATACACAAAAAAGTCTTAAAACTGAACAATAAGAAATTAACTGGATTTAAAAAAAATGGGCAAAAGACCTTACAATATCTCACCAAAGGAAGTATACAGATGCAAATAAGCATATGAAAAGATGTTTCACATCATAAAACATCAGAAAAATGCAAATTAAAACAAGATACCCCCACATACCTAATACAATGGCCATTATCTGGAACATTTACAGCAAATGCTGATGAGGAGGTGAACAGTAGGACTTCTTATACATTGCTGGTGGGAATATGAAATGGTGCAGCCATTTTGGAAGACAGTTTGACAGTTTCTTAGAAAACTAAATATACTCTTACTATATGAATCAGCAAATACATTCTTTGGTATTTACCAGAAGAAGTAGAAAACTTACAACCACACAAAAACCTGCACACAGATGTCTATAGAAGTTCCATTAGTATTTGCTAAAACTTGGAAACAACCAAGACGTCCTTCCATAGGTGAGTGACTAAATAACCTGAAGTACATCCAGACAATGGAACATTATTCACCGTAAAGAGAGATGCACCATCAAAACATAAAAAGGTACAGAGGAACCTTAAATGCATATTACAAAGTGAAAGAAATCAATCTGAAAAGATCATACGCTGTATAATTCCAACTACATGACGTCCTGGAAAAGGTAAAGCTATAGAGACAATAAAAAGATTAGTGTTTAGCAGGGTTTGAGTAGGGAGAGATATGAATAGAGTGCAGAGAATTTTTAGGGCAGTGAAACTACTCTGTAATGATACTATAATGATGGATACATGTCATTATACATTTGTTCTAACTCACAGAATTACAGTACTAAGAGTAAACCATAATAGGCTTTGGGTAACTATGTGTCAATGTAGATTCATCGACTGTAACAAATGTACCATTCTAGTGAGTAGTGCTGATAATGGAGATCACAGATGTGTGGAGATAAGGAGGGATATGAGAAATCTCTGTACTTCCACTCAGTTTTATTGTGAAATCAAAACTGTTCTTAAGTTCTTAGTAAAAACAACACAAATAACAACAACAAAAAAATTTATGATGATATCAAAACAGGAAGTAATTAGGAATGACTTTAACAAAAGATGTGCCAAACCTTTGTGTGTGATATGATTAAATCTCAGTGAAACAACTTCTAAACAAGATCTAAATAAATATGTACTAGGATTAGAAGATAACATATGGCAAAACTGTTAATGTTCCTCAAATTAATCAATAAATTCAAGCAACGTCAATCATATTGCCAACTGTTTCTCTATTGTATTTGATTTGCAGGTTAGAAAATTTTATTTGGTAGTTTAAGGGCCAAGAATAACTAAGAAAACCTTAGAGAAAAAGATAGAATTTAAATTTCCCTAAAAGATAATAAAATGAATTACATACTGACAGTGTGGTATGTGCATGGGATAAAACATTGCAACCAGTTAAAAAGTCCAGAAAAATATCATTGTTATATAAACTCTTGATATATTACAAGGATAACATGTATTTATGTATAGAAAGAAGTGACATTCCAATAATGGTACTGAAATGACTATCAGAAAAAGAAAAAAAACATCAATTTTTCTAGTTCACTTTATACATTAAAAATCATCTTCAAGTGTACTAAAGAACCAAACATGAAATATCTTAAAGATTTTGAGTTTAAAAGTTATTTTAAATAAGGTTTGAAAGATTTTTTTAATATAATACACAATATATAAGTCTGGAGAAGGCAATGGCACACCACTCCAATACTCTTGCCTGGAAAATCCCATGGATGGAGGAGCCTAGTAGGCTGCAGTCCATGGGGTCGCTAAGAGTCAGATACAACTGAGTGAGTTCACTTTCACTTTTCACTTTCGTGCGTTGGAGAAGGAAATGGTAACCCACTCCAGTGTTCTTGCCTGGAGAATCCCAGGGACGGGGGAGCCTGGTGGGCTGCCGTCTATGGGGTCGCACAGAGTCGGACACGACTGAAGCGACTTAGCAGCATGTACAAGTCTCATAGGAAAAAGTGATATATCCATTTACATTAATGTTTACCACATATCTTCATCTAGACACCATGAAGAAAATAAAAAACAAACAAAAACAAATAAGAAAGTCTTTACTATTGATGACAACCAAAAACCTGGAATCCAGATTATATAAATTTATCACATAAATCACTAAGAAGGTTACAACCAATAGAAAATCAAATAGTCTTAAATAGCATATATCAAAAAGGAAATGAAAAGATGGTCAATGTCATTAGTAATAAAAAGTAAATGCAAGTTAAAACCATAGAGTCACCATTTCTCACCCATATTTTCAGGAAAATAGTTAAAAATCTGACACTATTACATATAAGCACACATACAGAACAATAGGAACTTTGGTAGAATGGTGGTGTGATGTGCAAACTGACTCAAACACTTTCAAAAACAGATTGGCATTCCATAGGAAAGGTGAATGTACACATAATGTATGCTCCCCAGATTTCATTCGTGGAGTAAATATGCAAGAATATCAATAACAAATTACACGAAAGCCAAAATGTCCATCAAAAACAGAATGGAAAATAATCTTAAAGTGTAATACTATTTAGTGGGGAAAATGAATGAAGGACAGCTACACACACAAATGAATCTACCTTAAATCCCATACTAATTGTATATTATAAAGTTGATAAAGACACTATAGAGTAGTTTATATTTATTAAGCTCATAGATGGAAGAGATATATTGATAAGCAGTAAAATTATTTATAATGAAAAGAAAATTCAGTTTCATTCAATTCAGTCACTCGGTCATGTAAGACTCTTTGTGACCCCATGGACTGCAGCAGGACAGGCAGCCTTGTGCATCACCAACTTCTGGAGTTTACTCAAACACATGTCCATTGAATCAGTGATGCCATCCAATCATCTCATCCTCTGTCGTCCCCTTTCTCCTCCTATCTTCAATCTGTCCCAGCATCAGGGTCTTTTCCAGTGAGTCAGTTCTTCACATCAAGTGGCCAAAGTATTGGAGTTTCAACTTCAGCATCAGTCCTTCCAATGAATATTCAGGACTGATTTCCTTTAGGATGGACTGGCTGGATCTCCTTGCAGTCCAAGGAACTCTCAAGAGTCTTCTCCAACACCTCAGTTTAAAGCATCAATTCTTCAGCCCTCAGTTTTATTTATATTCTAGCTCTCACATGCATACATGACTACTGGAAAAACTTTATTTTTGACTAGATGGACCTTTGTTGGCAAAGTAATGTCTCTGCTTTTTAATATGCTGTCTAGGTTGGTCATAACTTTTCTTCCAAGGAGCAAGTGTCTTTTAATTTCATGGCTGCAGTCACCATCTGCAGTGATTTTTTTTTTGGAGCCCCCCAAAATAAAGTCTGTCACTGTTTCCATTGTTTCCCCATCTGTTTGCCATGAAGTGATGGGACCAGATGCCATGATCTTAGTTTTCTGAATGTTGAGTTTTAAGCCAACTTTTCCACTCTCCTTTTACCATCATCAAGAGGCTCTTTAATTCTTCTCTGCTTTCTGTCATTAGGGTGATGTCATCTGCATATCTGAGGTTATTGATATTTCTTCTGGCAATCTTGATTCCAGCTTGTGGTTCATCTAGCCCAGCGTTTCTCATGATGCACTCTGCATACACGTTAAATAAGCATGGTGACAATATACAGCCCTGACGTACTCCTTTCCCTATTTGGAACCAGTCCATTGTTCCATGTCCAGTTCTAACTGTTGCTTCTTGATCTGCATACAGATTGCTCAGGAGGCAGGTCAGGTGGTCTGGTATTCCTAACTCTTTAAGAATTTTCCACAGTTTGTTGTGATCCACACAGTCAAAGGCTTTGGCATAGTCAATAAAGCAGAAGTAGGTACTTTTCTGGAACTCTCTTGCTTTTTCAATGATCCAACAGATGTTGGCAATTAGATCTCTGGTTCCTCTGCCTTTTCTAAATCCAACTTGAACATCTGGCAGTTCATAGTTCACGGACTGTTGAAACTTGGCTTGGAGAATTTTGAGCATTAATTTGCTAGTGTTATGACATAAGTGCAGTTATGCGGTAGTTTGAGCATTTTTTTTGCATTACCTTTCTTTGGGATTGGAATGAAAACTGACATTTTCCCATCCTGTGGCCACTACTGCATTTCCCAAATTCTCTGGCATATTCAGTGCAACACTTTCACAGCATCATCTTTTAGGTTTTGCAATAGCTCAACTGGAATTCCATCACTTCCACTAGCTTTGTTCATAATGATGCTTCCTAATGCCCACCTGACTTGGCATTCCAGGATGTCTGGCTCTAGGTGAATGGTCACACCAGCGTGATTATCTGGGTCATGAAGACCGTTTTTGTATAGTTTTTCTGTGTAGTCTTGCAACCGCTTCTTAATATCTTCTGCTTCTGTTAGGTCCATACAATTTCTGTCCTTTATTGAGCCCATCTTTGCATGAAATGTTCCCTTGGTATCTCTAATTTCCTTGAAGAGATTTCTAGTCTTTCCCATTCTATTGTTTTCTTCTATTTCTTTGCACTGATCACTGAGGAAGGCTTTCTTATCTCTCCTTACTATTCTTTGGAACTCTGCATTCAAATGGGTATATCTTTCCTTTTCTCCTTTGCTTTTCACTTCTCTTCCCTTCTCAGCTATTTGTAATGCCTTGTTAGACAACCATTTTGCCTTTTTGCATTTCTTTTTCTTGGGGATGGTTTGATCACTGCCTCATGTACAACATCACGAACTGCCATCCATAGTCCTTCAGGCACCCTGTCTATCAGGTCTAATCCCTTGAATCTATTTGTCACTTCCACTATAAGGGATTTTATTTAGGTCATACCTGAATGGTCTAGTGATTTTCTCTACTTTCTTCAATTTAAGTCTGAATTTGGCAGTAAGGACTTCATGATCTGAGCCAGTCAGCTCCCAGTCTTGTTTTTGCTGACTATATAGAGCTTCTCAATCTTTGGCTGCAAAGAGTATAATCAGTCTGATTTCAGTATTGACAATCTGGTGATGTCCATGTGTAGAGTCGTCTCTTGTGTTGTTGGAAGAGCATGTTTGCTGTGACCAATGGGTTCCCTTGGCAAATTTCTATTAGCTTTTGCCCTGCTTCATTCTGTACTCCAAGGCCAAGTTTGCTTGTTACTCCAGATATTTCTTGACTTCCTACTTTTGCATTCCAGTCCCCTACAATGAAAAAGACATCTTTTTTGGGTGTTAGTTCTAGAAGGTTGTAGGTCTTCATAGAACCATTCAACTTCAGCCTCTTCAGCCTTACTGGTCAGGGCATAAACTTGGATTACTGTGATATTGACTGGTTTGCCTTGGAAACAAACAGAGATCATTCTGTCATTTTGGAGACTGAATCCAGGTACTGCATTTCAGACTGTTTTGTTGACTATGATAACTACTCCATTTCTCCTAAGGGATTCTTCTCCACAGTAGTAGATATAATGGTCATCTGAGTTAAATTCACCCATTGCAGTCCATTTCAGTTCGCTGATTCCCAAAATGCTGATGTTCACTCTTGCCATCTCCTGTTTGACCACTTCTAATTCACCTTGATTCATGGACCTAACATTCTAGGTTTCTATGCAATATTGTTCTTTAGAGCATCGGACTTCACTTCCATCACCAGTCACATCCACAATAGGTGTTGCTTTCGCTTTGGTTCCATCTCTTCATTCTTTCTGGAGTTATTTCTCCACTGATCTCCATTAGCAGATCAGACAGCATAGTGTCCAGGAGTCTGTTTGGGGGCACTGAGTGTAGCCCTGTGTGCCTGGGACCTTTTGAAGGAGGTCCTACTATCTTCATTACCTCTACATAGTTTGGTCTCAGGTCAAATAACAGGGAGGGAACATAGCCCCACCCATCAAAGAAAATTGGATTAAAGATTTACTGAGCATAATGCTAAGTCACTTCAGTGTCGGACTCTGTGCGACCCCATAGACGGCAGCCCACCAGGCTCCCCCGTCCCTGGGCCCTACCCATCAAAACAAGACTCAATTTCCCCTCAGTCAGTCTCTTCCATCAGGAAGCTTCCATAAGCCTCTTATCCTTCTCAGATATCCTTCTCATCAGAGGGCAGTCAGACTGAAAACCACAATCACAGAAAACTAACCAATTTGATCACATGGATCACAGCCTTCTCTAACTCAATGAAACTATGAGCCATGCCACGTAGGGCCATTCAAGACAGATGGGTCATGGTGGAGAGTTCTGACAAAATGTGGTCAGCTGGAGAAGGGACTGGCAAGATACTTCATCACTCTTGCCTTGAGAACCCCATGAACAGTATGAACAGTATAAAAGAAAATTGGATGATTATTATAAAAGCCAAAATGATGAAAACCTCTTGGTGGAGGGTGAGAAGGTAATGCAATTGGGGAGAGGAACACGGGAATTTCGAAAGAATTGGCAGCAAACACAAAGGTGCATAATTTATTAAAACTTCTTAAGCTAAAATATATATCCACACACTCTTCTCTATGATATACTTTTTTCCCTCTTTTTAGAATTTAAATATATTAAATTTTTTTTACAATGTTGTATTGGTTTCTGCCATATAACAGTGCAAATAGCCATAATTATATATACATCCCCTCCCTCCCTAGCCTCCTTCCCCTCCCTCCATGCCATCCCTCCAGGTGATCAGAGAGCACCAGACTGGACTCCCTGGGCTACACAGCATCTTCTCTTCAGCTTTCCATCTTATACCTGATAGTGAATATATGTTGATGCTACTTTCTCCATCCATCTCATTCTCTCCTTCCCCCAAGGTATCCACAAGTCCATTCTATGATATACTTTTAATAAAACAAATGGAAAACTGCATAGTAAAGTAAATAAATTTTTTGAGATACCCAAACTGAATTACTGTTTAAAAAGTTGCAACCTGACATATTAATAGAATCTTTGCTTATAATTTTTTTCCCATCTAACATATTCTAGATTTCAATTCTTGACTTTCCTGATGCCAAAATATGATTATACTACAGTATATTGTTTAACCATGTATAATTAAAATGACACCATTGAACTGTGGTAGTGTGTAATGTTTTCCAACTGTTAGAGGTTGAGAATATAATTTCATGTTGTGTATATGCTCCTGAAGACTATTTTATAGATTTACATAATACTAGAAAGATCTCCTTCATGTTACTCAAATTATAGATTAAAAATGAGCTATTGTTTGGTACAGAAGTCAGGAGAGTGCTTCAAGAGTACTACTAATACATTTTGGGAAATACTACTTAGGCATAAAAGGGCCAGTTTGTGAAGCCAGAATTGTCATTATTGCTGTTTTTGTGAAGTTTGGCATAGCGAAATTTGCTCGGCCGTGTCCGACTCTTTGTGACCCCATGGAATTCTCCAGGCCAGAATACTGGAGTGGGTAACCTTTCCCTTCTCCAGGGGATCTTCCCAACCCAGGGATTGAATCCAGGTTTCCCACACTGCAGGCGGATTCTTTACCAGCTGAGCCACAAGGCTAGCCCAAGAATACTGGAATGGGTAGCCTACCCCTTCTCCAGCAGATCTTCCCGACCTAGGAATTGAAACAGGGTTTCCTGCATTGCAGGCAAATTCTTTACCAACTAAGCTGAGGGAAGCCCAGTTTGGCATAAGTCAAGGACATATTTGGGGCTATGCTGAGAAGAAAGGAAACTTTGCCCAGCGGATTAGAATTGGAGCTTAAGTGAGCAAGGGGAGAAAGTTCATAGGAACCAATTATAATTAAACTTATTTATTTTCTACCACATGTCTTTTATAGAAGACTCTTTCACCCACTGTTTCACATCTCAGTATTTCCATCTTTCTCATGATCCTTAAGATTATTCTATCCTTTAAAATGTAAGATTATTCTATATTTTAAAGCTAGAAAGTTTTCCTTTTTAAAATAAACAGATAAAATTCATATAAGTTTCTAAAGACGGATCAGTCTTTAGAAGATCTGCTTCTCTTGCTACATCCTAAAAAATATTTTTCCTTGCGAATTTATATCTACCTATAAATAGACACACTTTATCTTAAGATCTAAATTAATCATTATTTTGCATAACAGGTAGAGAATGGAGTTTTACTTTACACTAGTAGGGCTATTGAGTTCTAGCCCCTTTCTGTGTAAGTCATGAATATATTTTAAGACAATTTTGCAGTGAGAATATAAGTAACAGTATTCTCACCAAGTAATACAATAGATACAGTGTTCTGAAAAGTCATGCTTTGTACATTTAACTCAACTTGGCAGAAATACCCATTCCTTCTATGGAGAATACTAATACTATGTATAGAAATTTACATAGAAAATATGCTTACAGACTTCTTGGAGCTAGAGTTTAAAATATGCAACCTAAATTGGATCAATTTTATGTAAATATTCTGTGGGAATCAAAAGAAATTAGAATGGGACTTTGACAAACTCTTACACATGCACCCACATGCATATGAGTATATGAATGTGTGTTTGTTTACTTGTTTATTTTTCTTCTAAATCATTTGCCTTGAACAATCAGTTTTAATCAAATCAGCCTGATTCTAAAAGGAATGCAGCTTTCATAAAACAGAGGTACTACATGAAGGTAGGTCCCTGAAGAAACTAAGTATTAAAATCTCCAGGAATTATTGGCAAATTCTAAGCTGTAATTCAATTAAATGACTTTACAAAACAATTTTGTTTCTTTTGAACAAACTGTACTGAACTAATTGAAGATACATGCACACACATGCAGATCATTGGTGTATACCTAAATAAATTTTCCAAAACAAATATATCTTTCCAACCAGGACTTATATACACAGACAAAATACTATCATACCCTAGAAATTCCCCACATATTCCCGTTTAGTCACTACTCTGTTCCCAAAGGAAGTCACTATTGAACTTTTAACACCATGAAAGTGAAAGTGTTAGTCACTCAGTTGTGTCTGACTCTTTGTGACCCCACTGTCTGTAGCCCACAGTCTCCTCTGTCTATGGGACTTTTCAGGCAAGAATACTGGAGTGGGTTGCCATTTCCTTCTCCAGAGGATCTTCCCATCCCAGGGATCGAACCTGTAACACCATAGATAAAATTTATTCATCTTTGAACTTTATGTAAGTGGAATCATATGGCATGTACAAATCTGTGTCTTTTTTCCTTGGCTCAAAACTCTGTTTGTAAAAGTTATCCATGTTGATTTATGTATTTATATTTTACTCACTTACATTGCTGTTCAATATAAAATAATGATTTTAAGGCATCAACTATCCTTGACTATATACACTGTGTTAATGATATCACACTTAGTAAAATACTATTTTGAGTGTCAGTAGTTAAGCTGGCTGAATAACAGGGCATAAAACTTGGGATCAAAGGAGCTGGAGGAAAGTTAGTAGCAGAAGCTCTTATTAACTCTTCCACTCTATAAAAATAAGGCTGAAAAAAAAAATAAGGCTGACTTTAATAGCAAACCCCTACTATCAGGCTATTGTAATTTACCTTATTCCTAATTTAGCAGACCCTGATGCTTGGCTTATCCAAGAGCCATTAAAACTATTGTCCTTTCTTCTCTTTTCTCAATAGGGGCTGAAAGAGCCTGATATATATTTTTCCCAAATCTCTCATACTACTAAGGATGACCATGTGATACAGTCCTGCCAACGAAGTAAATTTAAGAGGGAGTTTGGGGGGATGATTTCTAGGAAAATTTTAATTCTTTTGTTAAAGAGCTAAATGTGGAGAGGTAACAACCCAGAATAGCCAATACCCAAGCCAATATTGAAAGAGAAGAACAAAGTTGGAAGACTGACAGTATCCAGTTTTAAGATTTACTAAAAAACTATGGTTGGTGAACAAAATAGACAAGTAGACAATATAACAAAATATGGAATACAGAAATAGATCCCTATAGTCAACTGATCTTTGACAAAGTAGGAAGGGGAATACAACAGGGCAAATATAATCTGTTCAACGAATGGCACTGGATTTTTCCATGCAAAGAAATAAACCCAGACACAGACCTTATATATGTTATGAGTTAACTCAAAATGGATCACAGATCTAAACATGAGACACAAAACCAGGAAAATCTTAGAAGATAAGATAGGAGAAAACCTAAGTGACCTGGGGTATGGTGATGCCTATTTACAACACCAAATCCTATCAAAAGAACAAATTCACAATCTGGACTTCATAAAATTAAAAACTTCTTCTCTGCATAAAATGGTGGCATGAGGATGAGAAGACAAGTTATAGACTAAAAGGAAATATTTGTAAAAGACACCTCTAATAAAGAACTGAATGTATATTTTAAAAACGACAATAAAGAAATAAATGATCTGATTAAAAAGTGGGACAAAGACATTAAGAGACCTTACCACAGAAGATACATGCATTTCTCATGTTATTGTGCTTCACTTTCTTGCAGTTTGCAGATGCTGCTTTTTTTTTTTTTTTTAACAAACTGAAGGGTTATAGCTAACCTATGTCAAGCAAGTCTATTGATGCTATTTTTCCAACAGCATTGCCTCACTTCATGTCTCTAGGTCACATTTTGATAATTCTCAGAATATTTCGAACTTTATTATTATTATTATATTTGTTATGGTGATCTGTGGTCAGTAATCTTGATGTCACTACTATGACTTGCTAAAGACTCAGATAATGGTTAACACTTTTAGAAATAAAAAAAAAAAAGAAAAAGAAAATCAAGTTACTCAGTCATGTCTGACTCTTTGCACCCTGTGAACTACAGCCTGCCAGGTTCCTCTGTCCATGGGATTTTTCAGGTAAGAATACTGGATTGGGTTTCCATTCCCTTCTCAGGGGATTTTCCCAACCTAGAGATTAAACCCAGGTTTAATATGCACTGCAAGCAGATTCTTTACCATCTGAGCCACCAGGGAGGACTTTTTTAGAAATAAAGCATTTTTTAATTAAAATACATGCTTTTTAAAGACATAATGTTATTGAGCACAATAGACTGCATTATAGTGTAAACATAACTATTCTATGCACTAGAAGTTCAAAAATTCGTGTGACTTGCTTTGTTTTAATATTCACTTTACTGTGGTGGTCTGGTGTTCTGAACCTGCAATATCTCTGAGGTATGCCTTATACAGTGGCAAATAAGCAAATTAAAACTTCAATATTACTACACACCTATTAGAATAACCAAAATCTTGAACACTAACAACCAATGCTGACCAGGATGTGAAGCAACAAGAACTCTTATCCATTGCTGGTGGGAATGCAAAGTGGTATAGCCGCCTTGGAAAATAGCTTGGTAGTTTCTTAGGAAACTAAACGTAGAGCCACACTTTGCTATCTGACTGAGGATTGTCTCCAGGACTCCCCTCACCCAAATATACCAAAATCTATGGATGTTTATGTCCCTTATATAAAATGCATAGTATTTATATATAACCTATGAGCACCCTCCCATATACCTTCAATCATATCTAGACTATTTATAATATTCAATACAATGTAAATACTGTATAAATAGTTGTGAATACAGTGTACATTCTATGTGAATACTTTCCAGTGCAGGGCAAAGTCAAATTTTGCTTTCTGGAGCTTTTCTGGAATTTCTTTTTTCAAATATTTTTGATCCACAGTCGGTTGAATCCACAGATGTGGAATCTGTGAATATAGAGAATTGACTGTATTCACAGGTTTTGCCTGTGTTTTGCAGATCATATTACCATATGACACAACAAACTCAGCCCTTGTATTTTTCCAAAGGAGCTGAAAGCATACATCCGCACTAACACCTGCACACAGATGTCTTTCACAGCTTTTTGCATAACTGCCAAAGTTTAGAAGCAACCAAGATGCCCTTTAGAAAATGAATGGCTAAATAAATTGCAGTCCATCCAGACAATGAAATACAGGCATACTTCAGAGATACAATGGGCTTGATCTCAGACTATCACAATAATAAAGTAAGTACTGCAGTAGAGCCACAAACCATAACACACAAGTTATATTTATACTAAAATGTAGTCTATTAAGTACGCAATAGCATTATATGAAAAGGCTACACACTGTGTGATTCCAACTATTCTCGAAAAGGCAATGTATTTTGTACTATGTCTATAGTACTATGTACTATAGAATGTACTATGTATTCCATAGTACTTTGTACTATAGAGATAGTACAAAGACGGGTAGTAAGTAGGGCTGGAGTGGGGAAAAAGATAAATGAGTAGAGTAGAGATGGTTTTTAGGGCAGTGAAAATATTTTGTTTGAGACCATAACGATGAATATATGTCATTACACACTTGTTAAAACCCATAGAATTCATAGATTGTAGACCACCAAGAGTGATCAGATCAGATCAGTCGCTCAGTGGTGTCCGACTCTTTGCGACCCCATGAATCGCAGCACGCCAGGCCTCCCTGTCCATCACCAACTCCCGGAGTTCACTCAGACTCATGTCCATTGAGTCAGTGATGCCATCCAGCCATCTCATTCTCTGTCGTCCCCTTCTCCTCCTGCCCCCAATCCCTCCCAGCATGAGTCTTTTCCAAAGAGTCAACTCTTCGCATGCGGTGGTCAAAGTACTGGAGTTTCAGCTTTAGCATCATTCCTTCCAAAGAAATCCCAGGGCTGATCTCCTTCAGAATGGAGTCTAAGGCAAATTATAAACTTTGAGCAATTATGATATAACATGATTTATCAATTATAACAAATGTACCATTTTGCTGAGTGATGCTGATAATGGGGGAGTCTATGGTTTCCCTAGTGGTGCTAGTGGTAAAGAACCTGCCTGGCAATTCAGGAGATGTAAGAGATATGGGTTTGATCCCTGGGTCGGGAAGATCCCCTGGAGGAGGGCATGGGAACCCACGCCAGTATTCTTGCCTGGAGAATCCCATGGACAGAGAAGCCTGGCAGGCTACAGTCTATAGGGTCGCAAAGAGTTGGACATGACTGAAGTGACTTAGCACATGAATGTGTGGGGTAGGGTATATATGGAAAATCTCTGTACCATCTACTTGATTTTGTTGTAAACTTAAAACTTCTCTAAAAAATAAATAAATGGAACAAGAAAAAAAGAGATAAACAAAAGAGGAGAAGGGACCAATGACCTTCTTATCTTCCTGTCTTGCCTCTGAATAAAATTCCTAGAACTTCAACAGTCCTTTTGAGATCATGAAACAAAGAACATGAAAATGAAATGGTAGTATACTAAATTGGTCAAGCCAAAATGTGAAAATCAGAAACTCTGACCACACCATTGGTGCTGAACCAAGTTTTAGACTCATTGTTCAGTAAAATAAGTAATTTCTTTATGATATAACCCCATATTATTCAAGGTTTACATTAGTTCAATTAAAAGTATATCTGATATACTATTTATAGTGATAATCAAGATAAAAACATGTATTGAAGAATGTTACTTGGAATTATAGTGTATTTTACATTGACTTCTTGAAAGACAACATCTTTATTAGAAATTTAAAACTCCATATTCATCCAAAAGATGAACCATGCCTAGTTATGAAATACCTGAAATGCTTTCAGATGCTTTGCTTTTTAAAAACAATTTCTATGAATTTCTTGCTATGGTAGCACAACTTGAACAAACATTCAAATATTTTAGTTTATCACTTCTTGGCTTTTTGGCTAAGATCAATTGTAGTATCTGTTCTTATCAGTTTAATATCTGATCAACTCTGGGAGTTGATGATGGACAGGGTGGCCTGGTATGCTGCAGTCCATGGGTTCACAAAGAGTTGGTCACGACTGAATGAATGAACAGAACTGAGCTGAACTGAATGTCCTCTATCTGAGAACAACGTATTAAATGGATTTTTGGAGCAGGAAGTTGGAATAGAGGCTTTCTCAGACAAATACTTTACTGTGCAGACTCTTCTTGGTCCACTGGAGAATTCTGGTGGTAGACTGCTAGCTAAAAGTGAAAGTGTTAGTTGCTCAATCATGCAACTCTTTATGACCCAATGGACTGTAGCTCCCCAGGCTCCTCTATCCATGGAATTCTCCAGGCAAGAATACTGGAGTGGGTTGCCATGCTCTTCTTCAGGGAATCTTCCCAACCCAGGCACTGAACCCAGGGCTTCTGCATTGCAGGCAAATTCTTTACTGTCTGAGCCACGTGGGAAGAGCCTTAGCTAGCTAGTGAAGTGAAAGTTGCTCAGTCATTCCCAACTCTTTGCGACCTCATGGACTATATAGTCCATGGAATTCTCTAGGCCAGAATACTGGAGTGGGTAGCCTTTCCCTTCTCCGGGGGATCTTCCCAACCCAGTGGTTGAACCCAGGTCTCCTGCATTGCAGGCAGTTCTTTACCAGCTGAGCCACAAGGGAAGCTAGCTAAGCACCTAGCTAAAATCCTCAGAGGTCGATGGACTTCAAACATGATTATTATCCCATCAGTAACAGAAAATAGCTTTTTACATCTTCATTTAAACAGGTGCTGCTAAGTCACTTCAGTCGTGTCCAACTCTGTGCGACCCCATAGATGGCAGCTCACCAGGGTCCCCCGTCCCTGGGATTCTCCAGGCAAGAACACTGGAGTGGGTTGCCCTTTCCTTCTCCAATGCATAAAAGTGAAAAGTGAAAGTGAAGTCGCTCAGTCATGTACTACCCTCAGTGACCCCACGGACTGCAGCCTTCCAGGCTCCTCCGTCCATGGGATTTTCCAGGCAAGAGTACTGGAGTGGGGTGCCATTGCCTTCTCCGATTTAAACAGGTAGACTACTATAATCATAGATCTGAAATGCTTTATTGTCTCATTAAATTAATAGTTTCCCACAGACTTTCGGTCTCTGGTTTTGGGGTTGAGATGGTAAGGGAAAAGCATTTAAAAGTCCTTTGTTCCTCCTGTTGAAAACTGAAACTTTTATTTGTACCTCTTTATTTTTATTTTTAGCAACGACCCTTATTTCTCCCTTGTAGGCTTTCTATGGCAACATCTAAGTAAGAATAAATTGGAGTTAACCTAAGTTTTCTTTTAATCGGAAGTAAATATGATATCTTAAAATATAGATGGATGTACCCCAATGAGTATTTTATGAGTATTTGGAGTCTTTCCTATCAAAAGACATTTTATTAACAATCTATCTTTCTTATGTTTGTGATGAGACAGTATGCTGTATTGAGTTGACTTAAACAATGTAGTCAGAAAAGCTGTCCTCAAATCTTACTGTTAGTAATATTTTAATAGAGAACTTGAGGAATCATAAAAAAATAGTATGTTAATAATCCTGCTTTGCTTCCCTGGAGAAACACTATTTTTTATACAACTGAGAGCCCAATTAATGATTTTTTTTTCATTCTTATTACATTTTATAACAGGAAAATCAGAGTTTGGGGCTTTAAATAACAATTGTATGGTGTTTGTGAAGTTGAAAAATTTTCTGCATGCTCAGATCTCCTCTGTCTGATAAGTCTAGACAATTTTAATGAAACTCTTTCACTTAAACCACAGATCACATTGTGACATGAAAATGATGACAAATATTTCCCAGAAAAGTAAAAAATGAGTACTTATGAATATTTGCTCTTCTTATAAACCACTAATTGTAAGCAGAAGGAATGCACCAAAGAGCTCTGATATAACCATTTTCTGTAGATTTTGCATGGTATATTAAAACTTTAGAATTTGACAAATTTGGAAGATAGGAAAATTAAATCCGAGATGAAAAGAAACACATGCAAAAATGCACATTTTCTAAATGATGAATAATAATATAGCTAAGACTCATGGACATCCAGTGTTATTTATCAGACTGTACTCAAGCATGGTGCAAGAAGAAAGTACTTATACAGCATGTAAGCCAGTATTTGACCAGCTCTGGCACCTAAACAGGAAGATTTTTGGAGCCACGAATGTCTTCTGCACAGATAGGGTTTTATTTAGTGCCAGGGGCATGTCTTTTTCTACTTACATTTCCTGGAAAACAAGTACATATTTTGTAACCAGCCTATGAATAATGAAATACCTTCTCATGAATGGCGGACTTCAGAGAGTTCAGGATTTCAACCTTGGTAAACAAGCATGTATTTGTATGCCGGTCTAGGTTCATGTGAGCCTATGCTGCATTCCACAAACCGTCTCACAGAAAGGTTTCTGAAGCCCTCTTCTGACTCCCACTTCCCACATTTCATGAAGGAATGTGTGTATGGAAGAGGGATGGCTCTTCACAGAAGGATTCTAGTCAAGTGTTTCTGTCTCAAAATCAACCGCAGGCTACTTTAGAAAGTAGAGCAATTTGGAACATTCTTTTGGGAAACTGGTAACATTCTACTGAAAGATGGAAGAGAATAAGTGCTCTTAGTTCTTTGGAGAGATTTTAGACTTCTTACTAATGGATAGGGTCAAAGACTTCGATGATTCTGAACTAGGATGAGAAAGAAGATTACTATGTTCTGATAAGGAAGGAAGTAGAGGTAGAAATCAGTTGTGTTTATGATGTGTGGAGTATTATGGTAAGGCAAAGGGGTCTGACTTCCAGATGTCGATGCCCCTTGTTTTATTCAGCATCCAATTTTTTTTTATTCCTTCAGATATGTGCTTAGTGAAATGTTCAAACCACCCCAGTACCAATTTTCCCTCCCATACTCACACCTCTCCCCCCACACATACATAACTCAGGTGGATAAAAGTCCCTCAGGTTTCCTGTCTTGGAGACAGAAGGTACAGTTAGTCTGCAGATGGCCAATGAGATGACCCTGGCATCTATCAGTCATAGACTCAATGGATTCCTTTGACTCCTCAGAGATTGAACGAGATGGAAACTACAGAGATAATTTTAACTAAAGAATCAAACACTTAAATTCCAGGTTTTGCTTAAAGAAAATTACACAAATATAATCATGATTCACGTGTCGCTTAACATCTAGAAATTTAGATAAATACTGGCAACATTTACTACCCATTTGATTTTTTATTTCTCAAGAAGATTTGGGCATTATTTTTCTCTCAGGTAATTCGCTTACAATTTGATATGTCAGTAGGTGGCTATGGTGCCTGATTAAGGCATTCTTATCTGAAAAGAGTGTAAATCGTGCAAATAAAAACCCTAACTCAAAGATAAGAGGATATTTCCTATTCAAATATACAACTGTTCAAAATGCAAATAATTTTTTCTCTCAAGAAAGTATAATATGGTGTCTTTGATGTGTAGCTTGACTAGTATCAATGTTCATTACTATAAAATCATTTTTATTTATTCATTAATTTTAAAGTGATACTAATCGCTATACTCTCCAAAATATTTTGAAAATAGTAGTGAATTTTAACTTGTGTTTGTACTAATAGTGGCACCACTATAGATGTTAAACAGAAATAACAGCTGTACTTTTTACTGAAATGAGTCTTAAATTTTGCAAGTCTTTGATATGCAAGAGTCTCAGAGATACATCCATTACATAAAATATGACCACCCTGTAATTACGTGACCATTGTGAAATATTTCATCAAAACACCCAAAGAAAGTAAAAATCATCCATAAGCCTAACACTATCAGAAATACACTTATGATCTTTAAAATTTTTTTAAATACATATAATTGCTGAAATGTTTAAGCAGAATGTTAACTTATATTTTTATTATGATACAAAATTAGAGTCAGGTTAGAAGAAACACATCAGTTAAGTACCTCAATTACTTAAATACTACTGCTCCATAACTATTGCTTACTTGGATTTATTTCTACCCCCATTATTACCATTAGGTTTGAAGAAAACACAGCTCCTACATGCCTTCTGCCATGTGGGTGATGCTCCTAGATCCCTTCACTCTTCTAAATATCAAGTTCCTTGACTCTACTTCCAACATACACCTCAAATTCTCTCACATTCCTTCATTATTGCTGCCACTGCCCTTGTCGAACCCTCCATCATCTTGTACTTAGATTAATGTTAAAGTCTCCCTGCTAGTCTCCTTGCTTCAACTTCTGCCCCTCTGGGACTTCCCAGGTGGGCTAGTGCTTAAGACTCCCTGCTTTCCCTGCAGGCGCTGGCTGATTGATCCCTGGTCGGGGAACTAAGATCCTGTGTGCTGGTGGTATAACCAAAAAAAATAAATAAAATAATATTGCCTCTCCATTCAACAGTCAAAAATGGCTCTAATAAATGACGGATTTGTTTGTTTAATCATTCATGGCTTTGCACCTACTTTAAGGCTCGTTCTTTCCTAGGCACTGGGGGTAAATCAGTGAACAAAATGAAGTTCCTTTTCTCATGCCACAACTGATAGGTTCTTGAGTTCCTATGCTTTCTTAGGCTCCATGTTCTTGCTCAGGGCACTCACTCTGCCTGGAAGGACTTTTTCTGAGTCACATCCTTGCTTGGGTTACTTGTACCAGTGGTTCTTCAAGATAAACAAAAATGGCCACCTCTTTGAGGAATACTTCTGTGTCTCACACCCTACCAGGCTATGTTAATGCAAATATTTGTGCTTTTTAACATTTTCTATGCATTCCCGTCTCTCAGCACTTGCATTGTATTATCATAGTTAATTACCTCTCTGTCTTCCTGAATTTGACTGTGAAATCTTCCTAAGAGGGGATTTTGTGTTTCCATTCTTGTTTATTAGATCACAACATGACCCATGACCTAACTGCATTATTGGAAGGCTGTTGAGACAAAACATCTAGACAGTTTTAATTTCAACATCACACAGATATGAGGCAGCAAGTTAAAAAAAAAAAGCTAATGAAGGGTCTCAGGTTCAGAAGTCCATTCTGGGCTTTTTCTTTGATATCTTCTGGACAAGCTTTAGAATCTGGTTGATTGTGAATGCCCCTGATTAAGGTAGGGGACACATAAGCAGAAAATAAAGACAGCCAATGTGTATGCTCAGTTGCTCAGTCATGTCTGGCTCTTTGCAATCCTATGGACTGTAGCCCACCAGGCTCCTCTGTCCCTGGGATTTCCCAGGCGAGGATACTGCAGGGGGTTGCCATGTCCTTCCGCGGGGTGTCTTCCTGACCCAGGGATCTCATGTCTCCTGCATTGGCAGGCAGGTTCTTTACCACTAGTGGAAGACAGCCAATATCAAACCCATTTTTAACCTTCTTGCTGGGTGATCCTCTGCAAATTGTATGAGTGTGAGATACAATTTTCTCATTTACATCTCAATAATTAATATGGAGGGCATGAAATATCTAGTTGGTTTTCTTCTAAGCAAATGAAAATATTCATGCTAATTGTGAGATATCCATGCAATGTGAGTTTTTATTTCAGTCACTAGTACTTTTCTGAAAGTTCTCCTTGAAGTCTGGATCTATCTTTTAAGTCTATTCATCTCCATCCTCTTATTTTTCCAGGCACAGGAATGTGGTAGGGTGTGTTAGGCAGTGGTTTACAGTCAAACATAATTGGTTAGATCTCTCAGAGAATATGTTTTTCTGAGATTCTGTCTGTGGAAAGAACATTGAATCCACATGTGTTGTTTTCTCTTGTTGCCATTGACATCCAGAAGTCAACATTGGTCTGTTTTTAGCTTTTTAAAAACTTTTCTTTCTTTTTGTTTTAATGTGGTTTTCCTATTTTTCTAAACTTACCCCAGATGCCAAGATTGCTTCAATTCTAGCCTTTTCTCCAGGGCTTTACTTTGTATGGATAATGGGATCAGTGCATGATTGTTATCACTTTCCTTTGTAAAGTGAAGCCGATAATCCTTATGTTTTCTTAGGCTTTTATAAAGATGAATTGGTTGTTTAAAACTGTTTTAAAGTTGAACTTTATGCTTTTCTAATTGAAGGAGTATTTTAAAAAATAATTGAAAAAACTGACTTAATACACCAGAACAAAAACATATTCTTCTTCTTGGCTCAGGATTCATTGGCTTGATTTTGCAAAGGCCAAAGACTCATTTTGTTAGTGTTGAATTTATTCACCTTCTTAATCTTGGTTCAGAATATGTAATCTTGTGTGGGGACTGGAGATTGGAGTCCTAAGGATACTCTTCGAGTTTTAACAGGAAGGAAAAAAGACTCATATTAAAACTTGCCTTAGATTTAATAGTGATCACTCTCCAGAAGAACATAACCCTATGTTTAGAGGGAAAAAAATGACTAGAGGCTCTCACCAGCCCAAGTTTCAATTCTAAATGAACCAAAATACTCAATTTAACCTGAACCCATGTGAATTTCTTGGATCTCAGCCGAGTTTATTTTACAACTGGAAAGTACTGAGACCACCCTGAAAAAACAGACGATGATTTTGCCTTAAAAATCATTAAATAAATATTGATTCCTCAGGAGAAAAGCTCAAGCCACAGACATCCACACCCAATAATTAGCTAATCGACTTTAAATGTCAAAGATGAATAGAAAAAAATATTTAAAAAGAAACTACAACCTTTATTTGTGGTTTAACAGGTATATGAAATACTATAACCAAATTTCTGTTGCCCAGAGTTGGATGCCAAATGCTAATTTGGTTTTAAATATTTAACAGATTTTTAAAATGAAAATGTTGTAATATAAACTGCTGGTTAAATAATTTTCCTAATGTTCTTATTTCCTTTTTCCTGTGACTAACAGTTGAGAAAGCATAGTCATTTTTGCTCAAAAATTATCTGAAACTATTTAACTCACTTCAAAAATGAGCATAAATATTGAGGACCATTTGTACTTTTTACTTATTGCCTTCCATTCAGATCATTTACTATAAAGTATAAATGGGAACATAAGGTGGTCCACAGAGTGTTTATACTTTAAGTCGGTGTATTATCTTTTCAAATGTTTTACTGTTAATGCATCTATTAATTATTCTCTGTATACACTTTGTAATTTGATACATATTCCAGGATTTTCTTCTAGGAAGCTGATCTGTATATGTAGTATTATGAAATTGATTATTGATATACAAATTCATTATCTCGGGCACATCATAAGAGTTGTGTATTGACTGATTGCTCCAATTCATAAATTTTACATTTGGGGAAAACAGAGTCATGGTAAAATATGCTCTGATAAGTATGAGAGTTTTTCTCAGAAAATTAAAAGTAGAACACTGTTCAAAGATTGTTTAAAAACACATAATTTTCCTGAAGTCCTCTTTGCTCCCTAATTATGAAGGACCCTGAAGTGACTTTGAGGTTGGTTATCTACCTAAAAGATCAAGTGGCAAGGATTGTCACTACAGGTTCTTACATTATTTAACCCACAGGAAGTTTCCTTTTTAGGCAACTCTACTCAGAATTTGGGCAGATATCAGACCTCAGTTTTTCAAGCCATGTTCTTCCTATAAAAATATAGCCACACAATTCTTATCCCTGTGTTTTCATGAGAGTGGCAGGATTCCTATTGCAAACAATGAAAGATGTACACAGAGTTATGATTTGAGAAAGATAAACAGATGTTCTTCACTATTATATCCTAACAAGGCTTCTGTTATACATTATTAATTACTCTGGAAGTAACTCCAGGATGTTTAATACTTCTTCAAGAGATTTTAATAAATTTTCCTCACTTTCAGAGCTTATTGACTTTTTTTCTTAAAGCTTCAAGTTTGGCATTAAAAATCAAAGCCTGTCTGTTAATGCCAAAGATAATTGTTGAAAATTACAGCACTTAAATTGGTGACACTGCTGGTGCAGAAACAAATACAGTGCTACCCAGTGCTCTCGTATCCTCTTTGCTTTACTAGTACAGATTCTCACTAGCAAATCTGGATTAGCTACTCCAATTGCCTTTCCTACTCCATTTGCAATTGCCTACTCCAATTGCAAATGGTTTCTTACCTCTTAACTGGTGAGATATTTTTAAAATATTTTCTTTGTCTCAATCAGAGCGTGAGTGATGAAATTTAAAAAACAAAAACAAAAAAACCTTAGATTTCTTTCTTGTCTGTCTGCACAAACCTCCTTTCAACTTCATGATTGTTTCTTCCAACTGGGATCTGGTTTACCAGGCCACAGGACTAAGCCACCCACTGTCTTGATACTCTCAGGTTTGAGTTAGAAGCTGTCACAGCAAGAACTTAAGATTGTTTAGTTCAACTCTCTCATTTATAAGATGACGAAACAGAACCAGAGATGTGAAGGGACCTGTTCAAGGTTATGCAGCTAGGTAGTGGAAGACTTGGTTTAGATTTTGGAGGTGGGGTGAGGCATTCTTCATTATACATTCATTGGGTTATGCAGCTCCTCTTCTTTATAATTTTAATTGTTTATTATGTAGATGTTGTTGAAAAATGGTCATTTCCCCCCTGCCTCTTCACTGAACAATATGAACATAATTTGCTCTGGATATCTGATAGGCTGATATCTTTGGTGGTGGTGGTTGACTGTCATGTGTACCCCTTTCCTTCCTGGGTAAGTGAGGAATGGGGTAAAGAATTACCCATTACTCTTGATGTCCACAAAAGTAATAAATAGCAGGTGCCTGCTATGACAGCTTTTGTAGCAGCCAGAATAAAGGATTATAACCTTAATATTGCCAGACACTCTCAACCAATAAACCTACAGTAGGACAAGTGATGCGAAGATACAGGGACAAAGATTTTGGCCTGGTGTAGGCAGCAGCGATGACAGTTCCTGGGTGAGCACTGGCAATGATGCCAGCGGCAGGCAATGTCCAAGACTGGCAAGGGCAGTGTCTGGCATCCTTCAGATATGGCCATCATGTCCAACCTGATGTTTCCTGAGGAGTAATTTTAGCTGTGTTCCAGGTACTCTGGCTTTCTTGGTTCCTACTTCTTTCCTGTGGTTACTTAATATTCTAGCTTTCCTGGAAATTTTGTGAGTATCCAGTAACCTTTTTGAGAAATTCTTTTTGGATTTAGCTCATCCAAAGTCAGTTCTGGTTACTTCCAAGAGGAACTCTGATAGTTACATAGCTTGAATAGAGAAGTTTTGTTTTCTGGATCTTGGAATATCCAATAAATATGCTTGCTCTGGTATACATTTCACTAGCAGAGAGATGAATCCAAAGCCAACTTAATTTCTCAACTGCCAATAAGTGATGGCTGCCCATTCTAGCCTCTCCAAAATATTCCCTATATAATTAGCAAAATATTTCAAGTAAAGTATGTTTCTCTCTCTTTATTTCAGAGTTGGAGTCAGTTATTCCTTCTGTAAGTATTCCAAAGACTTTGCTTTAAAAGCTGTATGCATCATGCACAGATCTAAAAAATTTTACTACGTTTGTGTTATATTCATAAAGGCCTTCCTCCTACTATTGTTGTTTCTAAGTGTTAAGAGCGCTGGACCAGAAGTCTGGAGGACATAGATCCTAGTTCTTACCCTTCTTCCAATTGATTTGTCACCTTTGTAAATGATGGCATCTTTCTGGGCATCAATTTCCCGGGTGTAAAATGTGGGAAAGGAAAACCTGAAGAAAGTGGGCTGTATCACTTCTTATATTGTTACTTCTTGCTTCACAGACTCTGATTTTAAAAGAAAATGTTGGAACAGGAGAAAATCTGTCCTGTTCCTTTCTCCCCATCTCCCCTAAGTAAGCATCAATATCCTTCCTTCAATAAAATACAAGGAACAATATAAGCAGGAAAAAAAAACAACTTTTTTTTTTTTTTAATAGAAGCTCATGAAATACAGTAACTCAGTTTCAATTTTCTGGAGCTTTGCACAATAATTAACCTTAATTATTGCCTAGAGTAAGCAAACATGCACAAGTCCAAGTTTTAAAAAGAATTCCATTCATTAAGATAAAAGAACCAGGCATAGGTAGAGTGATATTTTTTATGAAGCACTTGACTTGAAATTTTCTAACATCTGTAGAAAGTTAAAAAACAATCACTACAGTCATTTCAGTTACTCTGAAGCCAGCAATACATGAGTAATCCTTAGGCACTTTATGGATCCTACAAAATCATCAAATAGATCTTCAAAAGTGTTTGCAGGAAGAACCACACCTCTTTTTTTCTATGCATGGAAAAACCACGTAAAATAGACTCTCAGTGAAGCCAGTGTTGCAAGTAACAGACACAGAGTTTATTTTTAGAGACTAGGTTGCTATTCGGAGAAGACAATGGCACCCCACTCCAGTACTTTTGCCTGGAAAATCCCATGGATGGAGGAGCCTTGGAGGCTGCAGTCCATGGGGTCGCTGAGGGTTGGACACGACTGAGCGACTTCCCTTTCACTTTTCACTTTCACGCATTGGAGAAGGAAATGGCAACCCACTCCAGTGTTCTTGCCTGGAGAATCCCAGGGATGGCGGAGCCTGGTGGGCTGCCATCTGTGGGGTTGCACAGAGTCGGACACGACTGAAATGACTTAGTAGTAGTAGGTTGCTATTAGGACATAGTTGGACACTTTTTAGTCTGATTTAAACATACAAGAAATACCTTTCTGATCATTTATAAAGTCTTGTCTCCACCCTACACAGAATATAAGATGTAAGGGTTCTAATAATAGGGACACAGTTAAATGCGTTGACAGGTGCTTTCTCCTTTAACAATTAATTTGGCCTAAGCAGTATCTAGTTAATGAGGCCTTAAAGTGTCAGGAATGAATAAGTGTGCTCTCCCCTAACTTCAACATGAGGCAATGGCAGACACTGCTCTTTTCAGCTTATTTAAGCTTATTTGGATGCTTTTCCTATTTATTCAGTGTCCCTTTAGTGAGAATGGTCATGGACTTCGAGCTGTCTCCTCCCTAAAAGACCGGCTTCACTGTCATGAGTCCCTCCCAACCCGTCCACCCTTATTGTAAGCTGACACTGTACTACTAATACAGAACTGCTGGCAAACAGCTGTAATTAGGAAGTACAAACTTGGTAGTATTAGGTAAAAGCAGTTTAGTTCTGAATTACCCTTGAGCATTTTTAGGAGGCGTGAAGTACTTTTTGCTTCTAATTAAAAGCAGAGGAAATACTGAATGAAGGCGAGCTTTGAACGTAAAGAAGAAGGTGTGTGTTTGGACAGGCTTTCTCCCTGCTATTTACTTCACTGAAGACCTGACTTCTCAAATGTCTTTAATAAGGACAAGCCACTTCATTCAAGCTTTCAAACTTAAAAAGATGATGGCCAAATTCTTAGGAGAGGCAATACAATGTCTCAAATTCATATTAAGGGACACATGGCTGACATGAAGCTATTTTCTGATGACTGGCTAAGAAGAAAAAGGATAGGAAGAAAAAAACCTTAAGATGCTAAGAAATCTTGGAAACTGGGCAGGAAGCATAATTCATCCCCCAAGAAACATGGGACAAGCAGATATTTCAGAGGAAGTTGTAAACTAGTGGGATGCTTACCCATTCGGCATACTGAGAGGCTGCTAGACAACTTCTGTCTTAATCGGGGCTCCTTGGTCAGGTGTGGCTTGATGTCTAAAGAATACATCAAGCAAATAGAAATCCCAGTAGGACTTTTATTTTCTTGTCTCTCTTCACCTCTGGCATGTGAGCTCCTTGGGGTAAGGAGTATTACTGTTTTATTCACCACTAGATCGCCAATACCTGAAAGATCTGGTACATGATAAGGACTTAATAAATATTTGATATAAGAAGAAAGAAGGGAAGGAAGAGAGGGAAAAAAAGAGGAAGGAAGGAAGAATGGAAAGAGCGGAGGACCCCTGAGACCAACTAGTGGCAGAAAATTTTGAGGAGTGTGATTTTTAGTAGTCCAATGAGTGTGTAGGTATCTTTAAGAAATCTTGTCTGTGATGTGTGAAAACACCCAACACTCCCAACTGAGTGTGGTTATAAGATAGCTGACACGACATCCTCTTAGCTGAATTTGTCCCACTGTGTTCACTCACCCCAAGTTCCCTCTGGCTTCCAACTTACCTCCTACTACTTAGTTCCTCCCTCATGGAGCATCTAAACATGTCTGCATCACCCATCAAGCTGCCCTTGACTTGTGTTTGATTGCTGGTCCTCAATTGAGGTCTTCCCTATTTTTTTTTTGGAATTCACCACAACATCTGCAGAAAACCTGTGACTATCCAGGTGCTTTAGATTGAGCAGCAACTTTTATTCTCAACTGTGACCCCAGCCTGGCCATTGCTCAATCTTGTCAAGTCCTGTGATCATGATGTGGTCTAAATCTTAGGGTGAGATGGAGTCTTCAGAGAAGGGAACTAAAGTGTCAGCCTCTGAGGAGCTAGCAACAGCACAGGCTGAGGAAAGGGGAAGAGAGAAGAAAGGAGTTCTAGGGATGAGGGAGCACAGAAAAGGGGGATGGGAGTGAAAGCTTTACATACTTTAAAATCTGGCTCTGGCTTTGTCCTGTCTCACATGCTGACTGTACCAGCTCATAAAACATTTAGAGAGATGCACAACTGTGCAAACAGAGTGAATTGAAACCAGTTTTAGTAATTTCTCAATGAAGGTATTGCCCTGTAATTCTCTGTGAACCAATTTTGCAAGCCCAAAGGGAATAATGGTTTGTTCTAGACAGGTCTATTAATGCTGGTCCCGTCCTCAGCTGGTTGGAAGGGAAGATTTCATTGCCTTCAAGTCCCTGCCCAGTATGCACAACCATGTTCACTGGCCTCATCCATAAAATATGGTCAAAATAGCGTCTGTCTCCCAAGTTGTTATTGGGATTAAATGAATCATGTCTAGAGTTTTTAGGAGGTTGTCTGGCACATAGTAAGTATCCATTAAATGCTAGCAATGGTATTGACTGTGATGATATGAGATGAGAGTGATGATGATTATAAGGGATGTTAACACATCGTTGGCTATGATTGATTGGACAAGACAATCAAGGCCCAAGGCTTAACCCAAAGCAAACAATCCAAAAGTTGCACATTGCTTTATGATTTCTGCAATTGGTTTCAAAAGAGGAGCTAGAGCAATCTGGGCCCTTCCTCCAACAACCAACCAATGGAGATTGACAAACTTCAGGGGCTGGAATAGCCACAGTGAGAAGATTAAGATTGGGAGGAGAAACTAACTGAAATAGGGGTGGGGTGGGTGGGTGAAGAAGAGGCATTGTAAGAAATGCTCTCAGAAGCAGGGATACTTTGCATGAGATTGTATGCAGCCAGTACCCAGTCAGCTGTTCTCATTACATACTATTTTCTTGAATGTCTCCTAGGTTATAACCCTCACTCCTGGCTTTTAGCTTTAAACACATCTGGGTTTGAATGTTTGTGTTTATGAGTCCAAAGAATCCGGACTGGATTTTAAAAATACTTTTTATAGTATAACTAATCATACTACAAAAAATAATGATTCAGATATTATCTGGCTATAGGACTTCCTTTCAGTTGTGGCTTAACAGTTTTAGAACATACCAATGATTACAAGAGGCTTCCCAGGTGGCACAGTGGTAAAGAATCTGCCTGCCAATGCAGGAGACACAGGGACATGGGTTTGATCTCTGGGTTGGGAAGATCCCCTCGAGGTGGAAATGGCAACCCACTCCAGTGCTCTTGCCTGGAAAATACCGTGGCAGGCTACAGTCTATAGGGTGGAAAGAGTTAGACATGATTGAGCACACATGTGCACACACACACGTACCCAGAATTACAAACTGATACGGATTCAGCTGTTTATGAAAATTAAATTTCTATGGCTAGGCTCTTCTATGTAATTCTACCCTCACCTCCACTATAAGATATTGCTAGATATTAGTGATCTCACCAGTGACTGAGATGGCAGAGGAAAGTGTCAGGTATGCAAACTCTAATGCCTACAGGGATATTAATTCATAGACTGAATGCAATACAATACAGAGTAGTAGGAATGCTGCCAATCAAAGAGGCATACCCACCTGTGCCTTCAGGGCCCCTCCCCAAGAAGGGACTTCATCCTCATATCAATCTTTTCTTAGCTGGTGGAAGTATGTTCTGAATAAAAAAGCTAGAAATCCAAAATTTAAAAATTGCAGCCTTCTGTTTGTTGAATACTGGAAACTAAGTTTTTTAAAAAAAAAAAGACGTGGCCCAAAGAAAATGTATCTGCAGACTAAACTTTATCTGAGGCTGTCAGTTTGCACCCTCTGATACAATATATAGGTTATGAAATATACTCTGGTAAAGAAACAGACGTTTTACAATTTATCACATTTCCTAAGTCCCCAGACAACTATGTGGTTATACTTTAGAAAGACAAGAGAGGGAAGACTTTGAAACATTTTATCAGAAGTAAATGAAAACTGTATATCAACACATCACAAAATTTTGAAAAAAAAGAGTTAACATAATTATGTCTGGGGAGTGTGTAATTTCCTTGGTTCTGTCTCATCACAACAAAAATTTGAAGCAATGGACCAGTGTTTCAGCCCTCGGAAGGACCAGTATTACAGCTCTGTGTTACAGCTCAATTTTATTTAGAAAGCAAAGGAAAATACATCCTAAGGTATGAGGGCATGCTGACTCAAAAGATGTGAAGAAAAGAGAGAGACCCCTGGCCCTTTGGCTCCTCTTTTTATGTTTTTTCTCCTCCCCCTGGGCCTGCCCTATGTAAATTGGGCTAGCCAGGAGTGCTGTTTGTTTTACCTGAGGTCCTCACTCCAGTCCTCGGACCTTCCTTTGCTCTATTTTCTCAGGCTTTTCCCTTGCTTGTCTTTAGCCACTGCTATTCTGGACTCCTTTTTCCTATTCTAACTACCTAACATTTCCCCCTCAAGAGATGGGAGGCCCAATTCTTTGGGAATAGGCACATCAAGGTCTCTCTGGCTACTTCCTGCTGAACTGGGATGGCAAGGGGCATTGGGCTGCCCCCTCTTGCTAGTCTCAGGCCTCAGGGTCCTTATAGCTGTGTCCATATAAGGGTGAGTGATATTTTCTGTGGTCGGCTCTAGTTTTATATATCCTTGTTGAACTGGCACTGCATGTTGTAGCTTGTTGACCTGGGCAGAGACAAAATGGGCTAGGCAATTGATAATACATGGAATAATCACAAGCAGCATCAATATGGTGATGACAGGGACTAGTAGGGGCATTAGCCAACTCTAAATTTCTATCACCAGGAGGATTCCCCAAAGAGATTGTGGCCACCCTGAGAACTCTCCAGCTCATTCTTTGAGATCCTGTAGGGTCTGAATGTTTTTCTTGAGTACTGTGATACTTCCTTTAACTTAGCTGGAGGTATTTACCCAGAAATAAGACGTCTCATTCAAGATGGCTCAAGTCCCTCCTTGTTCAGAAACCCTTGCAAGGGCCACACTGAGGTTGTTTCAGCCAGGTTAAACCTGAGAAATGGCACCATAGATATCTGGGGAGTGTGTAATTTCTTCAGTTCTGTCTCGTCACAACAAAAATTTGAAGTGAGAGACTAGTGTTCCAGCCCTCGGAAGGACCAGTGTTACAGCTCCGAGTTACAGCTCAATTTTATTTAGAAAGTAAAGGAAAATACATCCCTGAGGTATGAGGGCATGCCAACCCAAAAGACGTGAAGAGAAGAGAGAGACCTCTGGCCCTTTGTCTCCTCTTTTTATGTTTTTTCTCCTCCCCCTGGGCCTACCCTATGTAAATTGGGCTAGCCAGGAGTGCTGTTTGTTTTACCTGAGGTCCTCACTTCAGTCCTCGGACTTTCCTTTGTTCTGTTTTCTTGGACTTTTCCCTTCCTTGCCTTTAGCCACCACCATTCTTGACTCCTTATTCCTTTTCTAAGTGCCTTATGAACTATGGACTGAGGTTCATGACATTGTAAAGGAGACAGGGATCAAGACCATCCCCAGGGAAAAGAAATGCAAAAAGGCAAAATGGCTGTCTGGGGAGGACTTACAAATAGCTGTGAAAAGAAGAGAAGTGAAAAGCAAAGGAGAAAAGGAAAGATATAAGCATCTGAATGCAGAGTTCCAAAGAATAGCAAGGAGAGATAAGAAAGCCTTACTCAGTGATCAATGCAAAAAAATAGAGGAAAACAACAGAATGGGAAAGACTAGAGATCTCTTCCGGAGAAGGCAATGGCACCCTACTCCAGTACTTTTTTGTGGAAAATCCCATGGATGGAGGAGCCTGGTGGGCTGCAGTCCATGGGGTCTCGAAGAGTTGGACACGACTGAGTGACTTCACTTTCACTTTTCACTTTCATGCATTGGAGAAGGAAATGGCAACCCACTCCAGTGTTCTTGCCTGGAGAATCCCAGGGACGGGGAAGCCTGGTGGGCTGCTGTCTCTGGGGTCACACAGAGTCGGACATGACTGAAGCGACTTAGCAGCAGCAGTAGCAGCAGCAGAGATCTCTTCAAGAAAATCAGAGATACCAAGGGAATATTTCATGCAAAGATGGGCCCGATAAAGGACAGAAATGGTAGGGACCTAACAGAAGCAGAAGATATTAAGAAGAGGTGGCAAGAATACACAGAAGAACTGTACAAAAAAGATCTTCATGACCCAGATAACCACGATGGTGTTATCAGTCACCTAGAGCCAGACATCCTGGAATATGAAGTCAAGTGGGCCTTAGAAAGCATCACTATAAACAAAGCTAGTGGAGGTGATGGAATTCCAGTTGAGCTATTTCAAATCCTGAAAGATGATGCTATGAAAGTGCTACACTCAATATGCCAGCAAATTTGGAACACTCAGTAGTGGCCACAGGACTGGAAAAGGTCAGTTTTCATTCCAATCCCAAAGAAAGGCAATGCCAAAGAATGCTCAAACTACCGCACAATTGCACTCATCTCACATGCTAGTCAAGTAATGCTCAAAATTCTCCAAGCCAGGCTTCAGCAATATGTAAACCATGAACTTCCAGATGTTCAAGCTGGTTTTAGAAAAGGCAGAGGAACCAGAGATCAAATTGCCAACATCTGCTGGATCATCGAAAAAGCAAGAGAGTTCCAGAAAAACATCTATTTCTTCTTTATTGACTATGCCAAAGCCTTTGACTGTGTGGATCACAATAAACTGTGGAAAATTCTGAAAGAGATGGGAATACCAGACCACCTGCCCTGCCTCTTGAGAAATTTGTATACGGGTCAGGAAGCAAAAGTTAGAACTGGACATAGAAAAACAGACTGGTTCCAAATAGGAAAAAGAGTCTGTCAAGGCTGTATATTGTCACCCTGCTTATTTAACTTCTTTTTTTTTTTTTTTAACTTCTATGCAGAGTAAAGCATGAGAAACAATGGGCTGGAGGAAGCACAAGCTGGAATCAAGATTGCTGGGAGAAATATCAATAACCTCAGATATGCAGATGACATCACCCTTATGGCAGAAAGTGAAGAGGAACTAAAAAACCCCTTGATGAAAATGAAAGAGGAGAGTGAAAAAGTTGGCTTAAAGCTTAACATTCAGAAAATGAAGATCGTGGCATCTGGTCTCATCATTTCATGGGAAGTAGATGGGGAAACAGTGGAAACAGTGTCAGACTTTATTTTTCTGGGCTCCAAAATCACTGCAGATGGTAATTGCAGCCATGAAATTAAAAGACGCTTACTCCTCGGAAGGAAAGTTATGACCAACCAAGATAGCATATTGAATAGCAGAGACATTACTTTGCCAACAAAGGTCCAAATAGTCAAGGCTATGGTTTTTCCAGTGGTCATGTATGGATGTGAGAGTTGGACTGTGAAGAAGGCTGAGCGCCGAAGAATTGATGCTTTTGAACTGTGGTGTTGGAGAAGACTCTCAAGAGTCCCTTGGACTGCAAGGAGATCCAACCAGTCCATTCTAAAGGAGATCACTCCTGGGTGTTCTTTCGAAAGAATGCTGCTAAAGCTGAAACTGCAGTACTTTAGCCACCTCATGGGAAGAGTTGACTCATTGGAGAAGACTCTGATGCTGGGAGGGATTGGGGGCAGGAGGAAAAGGGTCGACAGAGGATGAGATGGCTGGATGGCACACCGACTCAATGGACATGAGTTTGGGTGAACTCCAGGAGTTGGTGAAGGACAGGGAGGCCTGGTGTACTGCAATTCATGGGTTCGCAAAGAGTCGGACAAAAATGAGCGACTGCTCTGAACTGAACTGAACTACCTAACCATTATCATCAAACGATGGATCCTGGTGATTAATAATGCACACACAACAATGTGATAATGCCTGTCATATTTTAGTGAAATCATATTAAGTCGCCTAGCATACCTGCACACCTGCATGTAAGTTTTCAATTGTTTTCTTCATTATGTATAGCTATAGTACAGTACAGGAGTAAATTTCAAATCTTTTCCCCTATTTCTAAGATTACCATTAAACACTTAGGTTTTAGATTATATTTAAACAAGCTCTTTGACTATGACTAGAAAGTAGTTTAAGCGATATACACACATTTTTAAAATTTTCCCTAAAATAGTGTGCTCTAGGATTTTAAGTTTTCCAGATTAACCTAATTAATTGAAATAGAATATACATTTTTGTTGAAATGAAAAGCATGTAATAGATGATACCAGCCATACAAGGCATGGTTTTCACATTATGATTCAGTGATAAGTCTTCTTGTCTTAACTGTTCTCTTATTTTCAAAAGACTAGGTGAAAGACTACTTTTGATTTCTGTGAAATGTAAATCTTTTATAGCCTGGTTTTGCTCCAAATTCCTCAAATTTAAAGCAAAGTCTTTATAATGGAGAGATCATCTTCCTTTCACATCCTCTCTCTTAAACTTATGTGTCTAATGCTGAAGACAAAAAATATAAGAGAATCAGCTGCTGTTATGTGAGAACTATGGCTCTAGTATGAAAAAGTACTATTTGTAGTGTTGGTCGAGATTACTTAAAGAATTTAGAAGTCGTTGCTCCTGTCCTTAGAATAAGAGAAAACTGAAAAAATAGCTCAACGATTTTAGCCCAGTGAGACCCACACAAAAATCTGACTTTGAGAACTATAAATTTGTGTTGCTTTAAGACATCACACTTGTGGCCACTTGATACAGTAGCAATAGGAAAATAATATGTGGATGAATCCAGAGAGTCAGACCTCAAGCAGAAACCACTAGGGCTATCAGCTGGTATGTGTGTTGGTTGCTCAGTCGTGTCTGACTGTTTGCAACTGTGTGGACTATAGCCCGCCAGGCTCCTCTATCCATGGAATTCTCCAGGCAAGAATACTGGAGAGGGTTGCCATTCCCTTTTTCAGGGGATCTTCCTGACCCAGGGATTAAACCTAGGTCTCCTACATTGCAGGCAAATTCTTTACCACCTGAACCACCATGGAAGCCCCATCAGCTGGTTGGAACATCAAAACGCTAATTTTTACAAATTGCTGGAAGCTGGATGTGGACTAATGAGAAAGTCCTGAGAGCCATGGACTTCTCAGAGAGGTCTTAACATTTTTATGGCTTTTACCACTTGGCTTTCATGATGTAGATCTAAGAAAGATCTCCTGTGGCTCTGGCCAGAGTGGGTGGGAAGACCAACCAACAAAATAGATCAAGAGCTTTCTCCACAATAAAGGCTTACAGCTTAGGTTGACCCTTGTGTAAAGTATACATTTTATTGGTTTTTCCTTGTACCTTAAGGTGAACAATTGAGAAAATACTGGTTTAAGCCAGCAGTTCATAAAGGTGGGTTCTGGGATAAGAAGCATCAGCATATTCTGGGAACCTGTTAGAAATGCAAGTCTTTGGAATCCACTTCAGGACTACTGATCGGACACTCTAGGGGTGGGGCCAGACATCAGTGTTTTAACAAATCTTCCAGGAAATTCTGATGGAGCTAACAGTTGAAGCATAAGAAGTTTGAGAAAAAAAGAGAGCCCAAGACAGATCCTTTGCATTAACAGGGGCTCTTCTGTGATGTGAGGGCATCTAGATGTTTCCTTGTGCTTCTTTGGTATAGGGAAGGGGAAAAGGAAGAAGCCTACTGAAAACCAGAAGACTTAGAATGGCCTTTTCAGAGTCTGTAATAGATGCACAGGAAGTAGAAGCCACAAGCAATTCCCCTAAACCAGGATTTTCAAGGGGTTGGCAGCATCTGAAAGAATCAAGGGAAAGCCAAGGCAGCAACAAGGTGAACCAACCAGCCAGTTTTGCACATACCAGCACCCAGGGAGGGTACAGTGAGCTTCTGGTGAGGTGTTAATGGAAGAGGAAGGAAGCATAAGCTCTCAGAATGTTTGTATAAAGTAAGACTATTTTCATGTCTAATATGGAAGATAAAATTATACCCACACCCTTTCCCTACCTAAACCCTAACCAGTTAACTTGGAGCTCATGAAGCAGTCACACACAAATTTAAAAAGATGACAAAACCAACAATTTTGAAATTGTTGTAGAGAGTTCACATATTTTAACACAACTACATAAAGCTGATTAATAACATTTTGTTATCTAGAAAATATTTGAGAATTAAAGTCTTTTTTTTCAGATTTCTTTTCTCAAATAGTTTCTATGAAGTGAATTTGATGGAAATATTGACTGAAATAGAGATGTTGCAGTGATAAACTAAAACCACTTGAGGGCAGTAAAAGCACATTTCTTGTGTTTGTTGCAGCTGATTTAATTATAACTTTAAACCAAACACTACCAAAATGCCCTTTTTTGTATTTCTACCTTGGTCTAGAGTTACACCTCACCTCTGCAGTTCAGATTCCTAGAGAATTTCTCCATGTAGGTAAAACAACAACAACAACAATTATTTTCAATGCAACATTTTTGTTTGTTTATCTGCTGTATTTTTGCTGTGGCTTGTACTGATATAATTCTGAGACATCGCACAATTAAGTCATAAGTTCAATGTCTTCTCAAATAATCTATTAGGTTCATGGAAGTATATCCCCAAATTCATCGATATATGTGTACCCATGGTTATGTGCATATGTGTTTACCCAGAAAAGTTTGAGTAAATAAATAAAATACTGTATGTAACCATACAGTGAGCCAGCAGAATTCTTTGGAGGCACATTCATAAAGTATCTTTATTCTTTCCTATCACTGTCCTGTAAACCCACTGTCAAAACCCTCTTTTTCATGACCATCTTGGATAAATCTTGGGCAAGTCCCATAATTTCTCAGAAGTTAAAAAAAAAATTGTCAAGTTATTTTGTTTTCTTCTCAACTTATCTCATTTCAGTAAGTAAAATATCTGTCTTATAAAATACTTAAAATTCCAGACTTCGTGTAAAGTTTATCGTCTCCATTTCATCTGCTCTTGAAGTGGGGAGAAGTGGTGGGGTGGCGACACATATTCAGGTTGATGTCTCTGCCTAGTTTCTACTCATCTGGTTGCTTACTAGGCTGCCTCTGACTTCTGGAAGATTGAAAGAGAGGGAAGAGAGGTACAGAGATGTCTTTCTTTGAAATCTGTGATACACACTGATTTTCTCTATCTGTGGAAGAACTTTATGCCTAATTTCTCTTGAGTTAACTTGTGGGAACTTTGAGAGCTGTGTGATTACACTACTAAATCAAGGGCCAGCTTAATTGGTGTGAGCCCTGTGCAGATTCTCAGGACCACAAGCTCAGGGGGGGCCTCAGCCTTGTTTTAAAGCTCTGTCATCACCATCGTGAAATGTTTAAATTTTGAACAAGAGCACCCTGCATGCTTGTGTGCTAAGTTGCTTCAGTCATGTCCAACTCTTTGTGACCCTATGGACTGTAGCCCTCCAGGCTTCTCTGTCCATGGGATTCTCAAGGCAAGAATGCTGGAGTGGGTTGCCATGCCCTCCTCGGGGGATCTTCCTGACCCAGGGATTGAACCCCTATCACTTGCATCTCCTGTATGGGCAGGTAGGTTCTTTATCACTAGCGCCATGACCCAGCAAATTACAAAGCAAGTCCTAACTGAGCCACTCCAGTTTCAGCTCTATTGCCGGGCAGTGCCTCTCCTTCAGCTGAAAATCTACAATCTCCTCCTCAGTCTCTTTCTGGTCAGATAAACTCTACAGCAGAAACCAATTTGGGTGGGATTCCATGAACTGAGCCACAAGCCAATATCCCTACTTAGGTTCTTTTGTTGTAGAAAAGCAAACACTTTGGGAAGTACAGCGATCGGAAACCTCTAAGCTAGTGCTACAAGTTCTCTGTGGAGCCAAACTCTTCAAAGAGACTTTTATCCTCAAGCATGAGTCAGATGATTCTATTGTTTTAAATGACAATGATCCCACTGAAGCTCTCCTTGAAACCCTCCTCCTCCAGATAATTGTCAAGTCAATCCTTCGTCTAACTCCCTGACTTCTTCACCTCAATTCTTTTATATCTTCAAGAGAAATGAGGAGCTGAGGGTCTAAACTTTAGTTTTTGGCTTTCCTATGCAGGGTCTCCAAAGGGGTTTAGCCTCACTCTGAAAACTGCTGGTTCTTGCCCTCTGCTCTTCTGTTCTCAGCCTTTTAAGAAACTTGGCAGAAGCAGAGTCCCAGGACAGTGCTCAACCATATCATTTATAACAACAAATTCTTATTTAAAGGGAGAGATTTTGAAATTAAAATACTTGAGAAACATTTTAAGAAGCACCAATTCTATAAAGATGTTAATAACCTCATCAATAGAAAGTGAAGTCGCTCAGTCATGTCCGAACCTTTGCAACCCCATGGACTGTAGTCTACCAGATTTCTCTGTCCATGGGATTTTCCAGGCAAGAGTACTTGAGTGGGTTGCCATTTCTTTCTCCAGGAGATCTTCCTGACCCAGGGATCGAACTCAGGTCTCCTGCATTGCAGGCAGACGCTTTACCCTCTGAGCCACCAGGGAAGCCCATAGATAAAAAAGTTCCATTCAAATATGTTGAGCATCTCTTTTGTCTAGGAAACAGCATTAAGTTCTAATGATATGCAGATTAATAAGACAGTCTTGGTGAGCTCAGAGTTAGGGAACAGCATAGATGATTTTGTGAAGATAGGTGATAACAAAGTTTTGTCATGGGTTTTGTGCAACTTTCCTGAGCTTGTGGGTGAGAGTGGGGGTTGTGGAGCTTCTTCTCTGAAGCTTCCTGATTGATAGATGGCTTTTAAGAACCTCTTTTGTAGAAGCATAGCTTCTGGCTCATAGCTGAGTCTCTGGCTCTACCATATCCACAGTGGAGTTGGGACAGGATGAATTCCCAACTTACACACTTTTAGACAAGGGGTTCCATTTTACCCATAAACTATTTTATGCCTATCCAAAACTAAATTCCATAGCAAAGCTTTGCATAGGGCATCTTGCATTTTTTCTATCTCGTTGCTATGAGGAATCAGAGCCAACAGACAAAACCCTTTTTTAGCTTCCCTTCAGTGTGACAAATAGTCCACAAAGAGTAGTGGGTGGATATCAGACTCTGTGTGTTGCATTAATGGATAGAAGAGGGAAGCCGATGGCGGCGTTCTCAGTGACACTTCATATCTTAATGTGGAATTTTGTCCTCTCCTCCTTTTTATTTCCCCCCTTGGAGAGTTCCTATTATGATAAATAAAATCTTATTAAATCTTTTAGGTTATGAATCCTTTTCAGAATGAAGGGGGCATTTAGATCTCTATCAAGGAAAAAATTTCCTAAGTTCATTGAGTTAAAAAAAAAAAATCCCATTTAGTTGGAAAGGAAACAGGGGATAGGGTGGATTTCAACTTGGAATTTCTGGGACATAACAATTATAAAGTGATTCACAACTTGGAAACATCTGTCCAGATTTTGTCTTTTTGCTACTAAAGAAAGAAAATCAATGCATACTGATTACAGAATTTGATAACTGGATCATTTTCTAAATAGGTTGACTTAACTGGGTGTTATTTTTCGTGTGTGTGTGTGTGCAACTCAGTCATGCAGTTTTTCTTGGGGAGGGAGTCACATTTTGCGTAAATATCCTCTGCAATAGTGGAGCCAAAACACGCCTTCTGATCGGCCCTGATGTGTTTCTTCCCTGAAGCACTGAAATCATCTTGTACCACTTTCAAATCATCATGTGTCACTCTCAGTATGAAGGAACAGTATTTCTGAAGCAATATCAATTGCTTCCATAGCCTGTGCATTGGGTATTAGTACATCATATCATATACTTTTCATTAATGATAATTTCTCCCATTCTCAGAATAGGGTTCTCACACTTTCAGGAAAGATGTCAGGAAGGCTCATTTCTCATCTCTACCTTTATCTTCCCAAAGGATATCTGTTTTTCAGTTCTTCCTTTCTATCTAGATATATACTAGAGTTAAAGCTGTAAAATCCTCATCTGCTATTGTTAAAACCTCTGGTGGAAGGCCCAGATTTTCAGTCATGTCTCTGTCCACCACAACTTTGAGAGGTCCAGTCAATTCATACTCCAGTGGAGGGTATCAGAGGTCTGAGGGTCAAAACTGTCTTACAGAGCATTTGCCTTTTCTGGGTGAACTCTGGACAATAACAAATGATTAAGTCATACTCTTATGGCTAGAATATTTGAATGCAGAGTTCCAAAGAATAGCAAGGAGAGATAAGAAAGCCTTCCTTAGTGATCAATGCAAAGAAATAGAGGAAAACAATAGAATAGGAAAGACTAAAGATCTCTTCAAGAAAATTAGAGATACCAAGGGAACACTTCATGTAAAGATGTGCTCAATAAAGGACAAAAATGGTATGGACCTAACAGAATCAGTAGATATTAAGAAAAGGTGGCAAGAATACACAGAAGAACTGTACAAAAAAGATCTTCACGACCCAGATAATCATGATGGTGTGATCACTCACCTAGAGCCAGACATCCTGGAATGTGAATTCAGGTGAGCCTTAGGAAGGCCCAAACACTATGAACAAAGCTAGTGGAGGTGAGGGAATTCCAGTTGAGCCATTTCAAATCCTAAAAGATGATGCTGTGAAAGTGCTGCACTCAATATGCCAGCAAATTTGGAAAACTCAGCAGTGGCTACAGGACTGGAAAAGGTCAGTTTTCATTCCAATCCCAAAGAAAGGCAATGCCAAAGAATGCTCAAACTACCGCACAATTGCACTCATCTCACACACTAGTAAAGTAATGCTCAAAATTCTCCAAGCCAGGCTTCAGCAATATGTAAACCATGAACTTCCAGATGTTCAAGCTGGTTTTAGAAAAGGCAGAGGAACCAGAGATCAAATTGCCAACATCTGCTGGATCATGGAAAAAGCAAGAGAGTTCCATGAAAACATCTATTTCTGCTTTATTGACTATGCCAAAGCCTTTGACTGTGTGGATCACAATAGATTACGGAAAATTCTGAAAGAGATGGGAATACCAGGCCACCTGATCTGCCTCTTGAGAAACCTGTATGCAGGTCAGGAAGCAAAGTTAGAACTGGACATGGAACAACAGACTGGTTCCAAATAGGAAAAGGAGTCCGTCAAGGCTGTGTATTGTCACCCTGCTTATTTAACTTCTATGCAGAGTACATCATGAGAAATGCTGGGCTGGAGGAAGCACAAGCTGGAATCAAGATTGCCGGGAGAAATGTCAACAATCTCAGATATGCAGATGACACCACCCTTATGTCAGAAAGTGAAGAGGACTAAAGAGCCTTTTGATCAAAGTGAAAGAGGACAGTGAAAATGTTGGCTTAAAGCTCAACATTCAGAAAACTAAGATCATGGCATCTCGTCCCATCACTTCATGGCAGATAGATGGAAAACAGTGGAAACAGTGTCAGACTTTATTTTTGGGGGCTCCAAAATCACTGCAGATGGTAATTGCAGCCATGAAATTAAAAGACGCTAACTCCTTGGAAGAAAAGTTATACCAACCTTCACTTCAGTTCAGTTCAATCACTCAGTAGTGTCCGACTCTTTGGGACCCCATGAACCACAACACATCAGGCCTCCCGGTCCATCACCAACTCCCAGAGTTCACACAAACCCATGTCCACTGTGTCGGTGATGCCATCCAACCATCTCATCCTCTGTTGTCCACTTCTCCTCCTGCCCTCAATCTTTCCCAGCATCAGGGTCTTTTCAAATGAGTTAGTTCTCCACATCAGGTGGCCAAAGTATTGGAGTTTCAGCTTCAAGATCAGTCCCTCCAATGAACACCCAGTTCTGATCTCATTTAGGATGGACTGGTTGGATCTCCTTGCAGTCCAAGGGACTCTCAAGAGTCTTCTCCAACAACATAGACAGCATGTTAAACAGCAGAGACATTACTATGTCAACAAAGATCCATCTAGTCAAAGCTATGATTTTTACAGTAGTCATATATAGATATGAGAGTTGGACTATAAACAAAGCTGAGCAGAGAAGAATTCATGCTTTTGAAGTGTGGTGTTGGAGAAGACTCTTGAGAGTCCCTTGGACTGCAAGGAGATCCAACCAGTCCATCCTTAAGGAGGTCAGTCCTGGGTGTTCACTGGAGGGACTTATGTTGAAGCTGAAACTCCAATATTTTGGCCACCTGATGTGAAGAGCTGACTCCTTTGAAAAGACCTTGATATTGGGAAAGATTGAGGGTAGGAGAAGAGGATGACAGAGGATGAGATGGTTGGATGGCATCACCAACTCAATGGACATGAGTTTGAGTGAACTCTGGGAGTTGGTAATGGACAGGGAGGCCTGGCGTGCTGCGGTTCATGGGGTTGCAAATAGTTGGACACAACTGAGTGACTGAACTGAACTGAACTTGTGGCTAGATAATACTATAAATACTAAGTTTATTGTATTATCCCATCCAGTTTAGGAGAAGTAAGGAATGTTACCAGTCTACTCTTCGAAAGACTCTCCAAATGTATACGTTGAATTTAACCATGTAGCCCAATTCAGGGCTAAAAAGTCTAGTTTACGAATGGGAGATTGAGCTTTTAGCCATGACTAGCAAATGCCAGTGTTTTCTTTCTCCACATATTTGTTTTTTAAAAATATACTACTACTGGTAAGGCTTATGAGCCAGTGACCATATATGATGTGTAATGCTTATTGAAATTAGTAGAATTCAAATGATGATGTTTTGATAAAAATAGTTTCCTGGGTGTGACACCAGAGTCACGGTACTGTGAGTCATTCTGTCTCTCTCCTTTGATCTAAGGAGTAAAACATCCATAACTCAATGCAAGTTCCTCATACCAGGACATTGGCAAGTTCCATACATCTGTATATCAAACAGTGGGTGGACTGAACACAGAGAAGAGGCAGAACCAGGGAAAACATAGAAGTGGTGCCCGAAACCTTGGATTCTCTGCCATACCAGGTAAACCTGTAGTCCAAGAGAACCCAGTGGCAACAGGGAAGCAGTGCAGGAGACTCCAACTTCCTGGTTGCGACAGTGCTCACTACCACAGGGGACTGCCAGCAGTAGCGGCAGTGGGACTTGTGACCCCCATCCCTCCATCTGTAGTGGCACCAGCAGAGGTGGCATCTGTGAATACAACAACCCCAGAGGTAGCAAAGGCACCCATGACCCCAGCTCCCTGCATACCTTTCTTCCTCCGCTACACCTGTTTCCCTCCACCCAGGCAATCCTGATCACAGTGGAGGTGCCTGCCATCCTGCGGTGCCCAGCAGCAATACCAGTGACAGCAGCGACACTGGCATATCAGGGCGCCAGCAATCCTGGAGGCAGAAGTAGTGACAATGAGGGCACCTCACAGTGACACCTCTGATAGAAGTGTGAGAGTGGGAAGTTCTGGTTCTCAACAGCAGGCAGAAGCAGCTCAGGTAAGAGAATCAATAATTTGTGCTATAGTGCCATCTACTGAAAGATAAAAGAAAGACTGCTAATTACCGATCTGTTGGATTGTTTAAATAGAAACAAGTAAAACAAACAAACAAAAACTTTACTTAGAGAGGAAATGTATTCACTACTTAAAATGGACCAGCAGCAGAGCCGCTCATCAAACACCATGAAGAACCACAGTAACGCTGTACCATAAAAAAGAGAATGACCATTCTTCAGAAACCAAACTTAAAAGCACGGAATATTACAATCTAACTAAGAGAAAGTTCAACATAGTTGTGAAGCTCAACAAGCTACAAGAAAATTCAGAAAGGCAATTCAATGAGTTCATGAATAAAATTAATGAATAGAAGGAATGCTTTGCCAAAGAGACTGAAACTCTGATAAAAAACTGAACAGATATTATGAAATGAAAGAACTAAAAATATGAGATAAAGAAAGCTTTATCTCATATTTTGGCTTAAAACTCAACATTCAGAAAACTAAGACCATGGCATCCAGTCCTATCACTTCATGGCAAGTAGATAGGGAAACAATGGAAACAGTGAGAGACTACTTTTTGGTCTCCCAAAATCACTGCAGCTGGTGACTGCAGTCATGAAATTAAAAGATGTTTGCTCCTTGGAAGAAAAGCTATGACCAACTAGACAGCATATTAAAAAGCAGAGACTTTACTTTGCCAGCAAAGATCCATCTAGTCAAAGCTATGATTTTCCCAGTAGTCATGTATGGATGTGGGAGTTGGATTATAAAGAAAGCTGAGCGCTGGAGAACTGATGCTTTGGAACTGTGGTGTTGGAGAAGACTCTCAGAGTCCCTTGATGGCATCACTGACTCAATGGACATGAGTTTGAGTAAGTTTGAGTAAGTTTAAGGAGTTGATGATGGACAGGGAAGCCTGGCATGCTGCAGTCCATGGGGTCGCAAAGAGTCGGACAGGACTGAGCAACTAAACTGAAACTGATCCCTCCAAAGTCTAATTCTCTAAGTTATTAACATCAAGGATAGAAGAACTCAGAAACCCAGAATACACAAAAGAGCAGATATTTAATAATTACACTTTAGCTTTTGTAAATCCTTTACTGGTCTCACTCACTCATCTGACAAGCTGAGTGAAATTAGTGGAAGAACCCTGATTACATTTTTTAAAGAGATAAAAAAGAAAATGGAAAGTGGAAGTTTCTTACAGTAGGTAATATTTGCATAGCCAGTTACAAAATTTAGCCTGCTATTAAGTGAAAGATTTTATTTCAGATTTTAAAGATCAATATGTTACAGTGAACAAAACATACAAGTAAAGCATGACATTTTATGGTAATCTTCATGCTGTTTTATAATTACAGTTCAAGTCTCAAAGCTAAAATAAATAGATACATAAAATATACTGTCTCCTCACTTTAAATATAAACTCTAGATTTACTCATGCTAAATTCAGTGAAAGCTGGCAAAAACCAGTCCTTTTCCAGTGTGTATAGATAAAGCACTGGGTAGGTTTCTCATTGAGCCTGAATGCTTTTCCTCTGGGATCCATGAAATAACTCTGTGCTATGCTAAGTTGCTCAGTCATATCTGACTCTTTGCAACCCCATGGACTGTAGTCAGTCAGGCTCCTCTGTCCATGGGATTTTCCAGGCAAGAATATTGGAGTGGGTTGCCATTTCCTTCTCCAGGGAATCTTCCTGACCCAGGGATCAAAGCCGCATCTCTTGCTTGGCAAGTGGATTCTTTACCACCGAGCCCACCTGTGAAGCCCCTATACCCTCTTAATAATTTTCTCAATTTTGCCTGAAGTACTTTATGATAATCTCTGTTACTTGCATCCAAATGACCCAGACCTGAAGTACTGCAGTCTTAAGTAGCTCATTAGATACCCACACCACTTTCCTTTTCTAGTCAATATCTAATGCAAGTAAGTAGGAGCACTTAGGGTAACGGTACCAACCTCAGGAAGGTTATGGAAGAACTTAAGGTTCAGGTGATAACTCAGTCATCCTGACAGCAAATAAGAATGATCAACTCAGCAATGCAGGAGAGTAGGCATACCCTAAAGACATGAGTAATGAGGGGCTCATCTCACATTTGTCACTTGGCAGACCCCACTAACAATTCCCAGGAAATAAAAATAGAATCTAGGTAATGAAGTCTAACCTTCTTTATCTTTTCCTTTGTGCTTCGTCTTATTTCATTCGCTCATAGAGTGTTGTGTGCAGAGGCCTTTCCTGGTGAACTTCAGGCCAGAGTTCCTAGTGTGAAAGAGCTTCACCAGGCACTTCAGCTCATCTGGCAAGGGCAGAAGCACTGCACAAGACACACTCAATTTAGGATGGCGGCAACAGGCGTGATGTGTGCAGGGACGCTGTGCTCAACACTAGGAGACCTAGAGCACGAGCTCTGCAGCTACACCCACCTCACAGAAACTGCCCTCCCCCCACTTCCGCCCCCAACCTAACTGCTGAATCGACCCTGGTGGAGCAGCCCCACCCGCAGCCTGTCTGGGGAGAGCCTGGACTCTATAGCTCCAGCTGGTGCCTCTTCATTCTTTGACATAAAAATAAAGATTTCCTTTGCTTTGGAGGCAACTTACCCTTGTCCTATTGGCTTGAACAACACTGGGCAGGAGGACTCCTGTTGGAGACCAACTTGGGTGGATCAGTAACAAGCGCTGTCAGGTATTATTGCTGATATATATCTTATAGCCCATATACCATTTTACATATATTATCTTCCTTATAAGACTATGACCCTCTAAGGACATAGTTCCTAATTCATATTTTTCAATCAATCAGTGTGGAATCTTGCTATTTAGTATTTGGATGGCACTAGTGGTTCAAAATTCTCCAAGCCAGGCTTCAGCAATATGTGAACTGTGAACTTCCTGATGTTCAAGCTGGTTTTAGAAAAGGCAGAGGAACCAGGGATCAAATTGCCAACATCCGCTGGATCATCGAAAAAGCAAGAGTTCCAGAAAAACATCTATTTCTGCTTTATGGACTATGCCAAAGCCTTTGACTGTGTGGATCACAATAAACTGTGGAAAATTCTGAAAGAGATGGGAATACCAGACCACCTGATCTGCCTCTTGAGAAATTTGTATGTAGGTCAGGAAGCAACAGTTAGAACTGGACATGGAACAACAGACTGGTTCCAAATAGGAAGAGGAGTACGTCAAGGCTGTATATTGTCACCCTGCTTATTTAACTTCTATGCAGAGTACATCATGAGAAACGCTGGGCTGGAGGAAGCCCAAGCTGGAATCAAGATTGCCGGGAGAAATATCAATAACCTCAGATATGCAGATGACACCACCCTTATGGCAGAAAGTGAAGAGGAACTAAAAAGCCTCTTGATGAACGTGAAATGGAGAGTGAAAAAGTTGGCTTAAAGCTCAACATTGAGAAAATGAAGATCATGGCATCCAGTCCCATCACTTCATGGGAAATAGATGGGGAAACAGTGGAAACAGTGTCAGACTTTATTTTTTGGGGCTCCAAAATCACTGCAGATGGTGATTGCAGCCATGAAATTAAAAGACGCTTACTCCTTGGAAGGAAAGTTATGACCAACCTAGACAGCATATTCAAAAGCAGAGACATTACTTTGCCAACAAAGGTTCGTCTAGTCAAGGCTATGGTTTTTCCAGTAGTCATGTATGGATGTGAGAGTTGGACTGTGAAGAAAGCTGAGCACCAAAGAATTGATGCTTTTGAAGTGTGGTGTTGGAGAAGACTCTTGAGAGTCCCTTAGACTGCAAGGAGATCCAACCAGTCCATTCTGAAGATCAGCCCTGGGATTTCTTTGGAAGGAATGATGCTAAAGCTGAAACTCCAGTACTTTGGCCACCTCATGCGAAGAGTTGACTCATTGGAAAAAACTCTGATGCTGGGAGGGATTGGGGGCAGGAGGAGAAGGGGATGACAGAGGATGAGATGGCTGGATGGCATCACTGACTCAATGGTCCTGAGTCTGGGTGAACTCCAGGAGTTGGTGATGGATATGGAGGCCTGGTGTGCTGTGATTCATGGGTTCGAAAAGAGTCAGACATGACTGAGCGACTGAAGTGAACTGAGTGGTTGGCAACCCACTCCAGTGTTCTTGCCTGGAGAATCCCAGGGATGGGGAAGCCTGGTGGGCTGCCATCTATGGGGTCACACAGAGTCGGACACGATTGAAGTGACTTAGCAGCAACAGCAGCAGCAGTGGTAAAGAACCCTTTTGCTAATGTGGGTTAGACATAAGAGGTGCGGGTTCCATCCCTGGGTCTGGAAGATCCCCTGGAAAAGGGCATGGCAACTCTCTCCAGTATTTTTGCCTGGAGAATCCCATGGACAGGGCAGGCTGGAGGGCTACAGTCCATGGGGTCACAAAGAGTCGGACATGACTGAAGTGACTTAGTATGACTGAAGTGACTTAGTATGCATGCATGCATGTGCCTAATACATTTTTGTCAAAAGAGGGAAAATGATAGAAGGTTACGATTACTCTCATTGGAAATTCTGATATTCAGGGATAGCTTATTTGAAAACAAAGGGGAATATACCTTAAAAGAAGTGATTCTCTGAGATGTCACCTTATAGGTAGGATGAATGTGAAAGTCACTCAGTCATGTCTGGCTCTTTGTGACCCCATGGATTGTAGCCCACCAGGCTCCTCTCTCCATGGAATTCCTTGGATAGACTAGTGGTTCTCAGTCAGGAGTAGTTTGTCCCTTAGAGGTATTTAGTAATGCCTGGTGACATTTTTGTTTATCACAACTGGGGTAAGGGATGCTACTAATATCTTTAGTGGTTACAGGCCAGGGATGCTGTTAAACATCCTACAATGCCCAGAAAAACCCATTCTCAAGTTTTCACAGCAAATAATTACTTGGTTCAAAATGCCAGTAGTACCAAGGTTGAGGAATGCTAACTTTCCCCCTGATCGAAGACTTTTTTTCCTTGCTGACTGGAGTAGGAAGAACACCTCTGGACTTCAGTTACTAACACCAGCAACTGGTGCCAGAGGCAGTATTTGTCCCACTGCAGCAATTCTCCTCTTATTTCATTAGGTAATAGGACAGCTTAAGCTTTGGCTGGACCCTCAATTACCAACTAGAGACTACAACTCTTATCCTCTCTTGTAGGCAAGATTGAGGAGACAAGATTAAATTCTAGCCAATGAAAATGAGTAGAAATGATGTGTACTTTACGTCCTTCAAAAGGAAGATCTTTGCAGTCTTCATTCTTTCTTTCTTGCAAATTATAACATGGATGTGGAGAGTATGAATGATATTTGTCCATGTAGATATGGTTAAAATTACAGGAAGGGAATTCCTCAGTGGTCCAGTGGTTAGGACTCAGTGCTTTCATTGCTATGGCCTGAATTCAATCCCTGCTTGGGGATCCAATATCCTGAAAGTCTCTTGGTGTGGCCAAAAAAAAAAAAAAAAAAAGTGATGGACAATAGAAACCTGGTCTCATAGAGCAGTCACCTACCTGCTTTATCCTGCCCGTTCCCTGCTGGCCAGTCACACAAGAAAAAAGGCAAACTGCTTTTTGCTTCAAACATCTCTGTTTGAACATTTTATAATAGCAATTCTGTTTTTGTTCTAATACAAACCGATACAGTTTTTAGTGTTCTACATGATAACTGGGAGTAAGTAGCACTAGCCACATGGTTTAGAAAGCTGTAGACAGGACTGGTTAAAACTGGTAAATATATAATATTGGTAGCCAGAAGCAAAGAGACCACATCTCAAAAGACCATATTATTTGCATGTAGTGGACTTTGTAGCAGTCAGCTAACTCAGGGATCACACCAACTGTGAAACATGGTAGATGTTGAAGTTACTGTGATTTTCAAGTTGAAGAATTTATTTGGTTGGCCCAAAAGTCCATTCAGGGTTTTCCATAAGATGTTACAGAAAATCCCGAATGAACTTTTGGGCCAACCCAATAGAATGTGTATTGATTTTTCCTCCTGTATTGGTATTATATTTAATTTTTTTACTTATAAGCTTTAGAGGTGTGATTAAGATTTATAACCACCCTACTCCAGTACTCTTGCCTGGAAAATCCCATGGACGAAGGAGCCTGGTGGGCTACAGTCCATGGGGTCTCGAAGAGTCGGACACGACTGAGTGAGTTCACTTTCACTTTTCACTTTCATGCATTGGAGAAGGAAATGGCAACCCACTCCAGCGTTCTTGCCCGGAGAATCCCAGGGATGGAGGAGCCTGGTGGGCTCCCATCTATGGGGTCACACAGAGTCGGACACGACTGAAGCGACTTAGCAGCAGCACAGCAGCAGTAGAAAAAAAAAAAAATTCAGTTTCCTGGGACAATGCTCTATGGAAAGGAGTTGGACAGTTGACTCATTATAAACACTAGCTATCTTAAGAGTAATGCAGATATCTTATTTAGGAATTTGAGCAAAAGATGGGGAGTAGACAAAACAAGTACTTTTTAGCTACCAAGTGCCTGATCCTCTGCTTTATTCCTTTTGTTGTGGGATATAATTTCAATGAAAAAATCATGTTTTTTTCCTCCTGCATGTTGTGGTTACTGCCCCTATTTCCACCTATCAGATAAGTGGCTTTCATCCTTTTGAAGAAGGACACATGTAGCTGAGAAGGCAAAAATCAATTGAGCTCCTGAAGAGATATGTTAAAACTCCTCTGAACCAGGAATTTTGAAAGCCAAGACTTTCATGAGCCAAGTTTTTGAGATCACAAAGTATTTTTAAGCTAAAAAAGGCTAAGTCTCTGGAGACTGTTGAACATGGAGTCTTGAGGATAAAGTTAGGGGTGGAGAGGAGCTTGCTAAGAAAAAAGTATTTTCCCACGCCTAAAGGAGATGAAGTTTAATAAGTGACTGGGGCGAGTGTTATCTGAGGGGAAGGAGCTAGAGTATGGAAATTGGGGGTGACTAAAACAGCACGTGGGACCCTATTGTCAGCCCAACTAAGATTTGGATGGGCAAGTGCAGACCACAGGGAGATTTGGATCAGAGCAGACAAATTTTCCCTGAAGCCCAAGAGAGTTTAAACCTCAAAGATGTCCTCTCAGTGTACCTGTTCCCAACCCAAATCATCATCATCATCTGGCAATAGAAGGGTAGAATCAGAGACATTTCATCAGAAATGGTCACAGATGCCAAGCATCTCACTAATTTAGACTAACACAGACAAGTTTTCAAAAGATTTCTGTGTTCTTGAGAAGAGATAGAAGAGAGTTGTTCCTTCTGGGAATTCCCAGTTCCTGGGAATCTGGACTGTCCTTACAAGTGGGATACGCAGGATGTGAAGTGATCTTAGACACGGCAGAGGGAGAGTCAAGGGAGATGTGGATTTACAGCAGTGGGTTTAAATGGGCTAGGGATGGATGAACAAGTAGCAGTAGGCCCCAGCATAGGTCTAAAAGGATGTGAAGAAAAGAAATGGGTGCATCTGCCCTTCAACATATACCAGTATATACTAAATCTCTTCCCCAAAATAATCTACGTCAATACTGTGAAGAAAAAGAGCAGAAAGCAATGAAAACAACCTGGAATTGACTATTTACCCCAAAGAAATGAAGAAAAGTCTCATAAGCCTTCTACATAAATATGCAGTGACCTCCAGAGGAGAGAGGTGAGAAATCATTCAATGATCCACAAACTCTTGCCTAGTTATGAGGATGTTTTCAAGAAATGGATTCTGAACAAAAACAGTAGTTTTGAAAATCTAAGTGTTAAAAATGGACAAGTAAACAGAAAAGTAAGTATTCTTTGAACAGGGCATAGACAGGTAAATGTGGTCGGATGCACTTTGGAGACATCTGAAACTTCCCAAAACCTCCCCAAATATTCTGATGCCCCAATCATGGAATACAGGCATTTATTGCCACAGAAGGGGGGTTAGATAGAGTTGGAGATAAATTGTCGATTAGTCCCTACATATGATTAAAAAATCTAATTGCACAAATAAGAATACTGGAAGCCAGAGTTTACTAGTACAGGAGTCAGAGTTATAAGAAGTAAAAGATATCAAAGGAGCAACTGCAAGAAAAAAAATGAGAATTTAAGGATAGTTTTCTCAATTAAAAGAGAAAGAAGTTCAACCTGTGCTAGGAGGGAGAGTCTTATAGGACACAGGGCTGGACTTTAGAGGTTTATGTCATCTGAGAATGGGAGCTTTCAGCTTTCCTCCCCACCTGCCCTGATTCCAGATCTCTGTGCAATGAATAAAGCCAAACAGAATCGGTGTCACTAGAATGATATAAACATACTCTGGGTGGTCAGGCTCACAAAAACAACCACAGCTTATATAGAGTCAGGTGTCAAGTTGAATGAAAACACTGAAACATCTGTGAGGAAATTTTAATTATGACACTTTCAAATGTACAAAACATCCATAAACAGAAAAGACACCTGTATATCTTCCTTCAAATTGCCAAAATTTTTTAAATTGTCTTATTTTCATTGATTTTTTTCAAGAAATTAAATGTAATTCAACTACACCCCTCTTTCCTCCCTATTCCATTCTTAAAAACACTGTTTGCCTGAGCATAACGAATCCCAAGTCAAAAGACAAAGAAAAAAGACTAGAGTTCAGGAGCCAAGCTTGGAGCCCTAACCTGAGACTGGGCTTGAGTCTGGGTCTGAGGGCACTGAGCCTGGGTCTAAGGGGTCTGGGTCTGGGTCTAGGACTGGACCTGGGCCTGGGCCCAGGTCTAAGAGTGGACTTGGACTTAGTAGATATCAGGAGTGTATCTAAATTTGTTCTGATAAGGTCATCAGTGACTAAGAATTTCTCATCAACAAACTCACTAACCCCTTTCAGACTCAGACTTTCCTTTAATTCAGAAATCTTGCTATCTGAATTCAGACAAAAGTTCATCAAAAGAAGAACAAAAGTGAAAATCCAGCTTTAGTTAGGCAGAGACTTAACAGTTTGCAGTTAGAAGACATTCAGGAATCTTAGCTCTTTTAAATCTTAAACAAGTTTCAGTTATTCATATTTTATGTTTTAAACTAGTTTTTTATATTTTAATAAAACATGTTACCTTTGGTTGTTGTCAATATTGGTTTTGAAATTAAGCATTACTGTTATTTTCTAAAATCTTGTGAATCTATGATTTTATAAAAATGGGTTATTCATTATAGTCATTCATGTTGGAGATGGTACAGCTTGCCTTGGGAACAACTCTTTGAATTCCACTCTGCCTTAACTTAACTTTGAATGTCTCAGTTACTCTTAGAACCCCACTTCTGACATAACAGCATTGCCTCATGGGGTTTTTAGTGGTCCATAAGCTAGTAAAAACAATGTACAGAATAGAGACTAGACAAGACATACTCAGTAAGTATGCATTCCTTTCATAGGCACCACCCTCCATGAGGCTTCACTATGGAATACTCTCCTGAGGAACACAAGCTATTTTGGACAACTCAGTGTTTTGAGTTATGCAAAAGTGGTTATGAATAACTTAGAGACTGTAAAATACCCCCACACTAAGTTGCTTAAGTGTAAGTTACTATCCTACATTGGATTCAATTGGCTTCTTCTGTTCTTTAATTGGTAAGAGAAAGTAACCATTATGGGTTTCCATGATGTCTGGCACTTAGAACTAATTTACTCAATTTTCATAGTGAGCTGAAAAGGTGTGTTATTATCCCTACTCAATATACAGTATGTGAGAGTTAGACTGTAAAGAAGGCTGAGCACCAAAGAATTGATGCTTTCGAATTGTGTTGCTAGAGAAGACTTTTGAGAGTCTCTTGGACTGCAAGGAGATCAAACCAGTTAATCTAAAGGAAATCAATCCTAAGTATTCATTGAAAGAGAGAATGAGATGGTTAGATAGCATCACTGACTCAGTAGACACGATTTTGAGTCAACTCCAGGAGATAGTGAAGGACAGGGAAGTCTGGCATGCTGCAGTCCATGGGGCTGCAAAGAGTCGGACACAACTTAACAACTGAACAACAACAACCATCTGAAGAATATGAGCCTGAGAAAGATTTTATCACTTGCCCCTAGGCAAGTGATATGTAGGTATTCCTGACTGAGCCAGGATCTGAAGTAGATACCTTCTAACCCTGCGTAGGAGCCCCCGACCTATCCCTGCTTTCTGAGTATGTGGGCACTTTACAGAGGGGGCTGACAGTGCTCCCTGACTCACAGTCAAGTGCTTGCCTTTGGTTTCTGGCATTTACTAAGTTCCTCTGACCCTTGACTTTCTTTCAATATTACGATTTAGCTTCTTTTATCTTGAGTATGAGCCCCATGTCTGTGATTCACTGTTAGATCTTCTCTCAGTTGGGTGCCTAGGGGAAGAACTTTTCCTTTTTTGGAAGTTCCATGCATGAAGCAGGGCACTCAAAGCCAGTGCTCTGGACAACCCAGAGGGATGGGGTGGTGAGGGAGGTGGAAGAGAGGTTCTGGATGGAGGTACACATGTGCACCCACGGGTGATTCATGTTGATGCATGGCAAAAACCATCACAATATTGTAATTATCCTCCAATTAAAATAAATTAATTAATTTAAAAAATAGATTTTTTAATGTATGTAAAAATTGATTTAATTTGGGCATATTCGATGATGTCGAAATAAAGACATTATATATAAACTAAGAAAAACTACACCAAATTTTTGATTTTCATGAGTCTGTCACAAATCTCGAGGCAATTTTTTTTTATCCCCATCTAGTATAATACACTGCCACCTACGCCAGTCTGTGTTTTCAAAGAATGCAAATTAATTTTAATATTGGAATATGGCATTTTCAAGGAAGGAAAATCTGTTGTTAAAACATCATATAATTCAAATTTCATTTGTGTTTCGCTTTGAATAGTATTGCCTGTGATATTGCTTCATCTAGAAGCACAGATGGTGAAAATATGCTTATATATTCTCATTTTTTGTATTCCTTATCGATTTCACTCATAATCTTTGGCACTGTCAACTAACACAGTTTTATTTATTGAGATTCTAAAATTTCTGTAGAAATGATCTGTTCAATTGGTCTGAGTAAACAAGTCCAGGAAATTTAGTCATGAGAAAATCATTAGTCACAACCTTGACAAGTTAATGTAGTGAAGAAAAGCAAGAAGAAAGATTCTGTTGACCACTGATTACTCAACATCAGTTTCTGGTGAAAGACAAAATACTAAAAGGTGAAACAGAAAGCCTTATCAGCACTACTCCTGATCAACACGCTCAGCATGGCTGACATAGGGTTGATTGTTGTCCTGGACACCAGAGTCTCGGCAAGGACTCATCAGTATCTTGACCTCTAGAGTTACACTAGGAAAGAAATGAGAACTCTGTTGTTTTATTAGTGTTTTTGTTTGTTACCTGTTTTTTTTTTTTCATTAATTGCAACATCAGAACAGTAGACTTGACTAAGCATTGGCTATTAAAAACCAATTGTTAAACAATGATGAAAAGAAAAAATGAGGATTTCCCTGACAGTCCATGGTTAAGACTCTGTGCTTCCAATGCAAGGTTTGATCCCTGGTCTGGGAACTAAGATCCCATATGCCATGCAGCTAAGAAAAGGACAACTGACTGGAGAGATTTAGCAATATTATCAAATCTTAAGGTAGCAGTAAAAAGGAACTTTGTAGTCAGAGCCAGATTACATATAATAAATTATCTAAATACTAACCTGTTATAAATTCTGTGGTCTTAGGAATATAAAATAAGAAATTAACTCATGCCTAAGATCTTACACCACCTTTGTTTTCCCTTCAGGTTAGAGTTTTGAACTCTGATCAATTGAATATCTCTTCTTGGGAGATAATGTTGCCCAGAAATTGGTACAAAGTTTTTTAAAAGAGAACCAGAGCAAGATGCTGGGAGTGATCACATGAGGCAGAGTCGTTGCTCAAGATCTTATGTGCTGATTGGCTTGGGGGTTGCCAGTTCGCTAAACCAGCATGGATAAACATCGGAAGTAGGTTTACCTAGAATAGAGGAAACAAAATAGAGTTGGACCACATCAGAAGAAAATAATGACATGAAATAGGTAGACCACCACTGTCTTTTTTTTTTTTTTTATTTTTATTTTATTTTATTTTTTAACTTTACAATATTGTATTGGTTTTGCCATATATCAAAATGAATCCGCCCCAGGTATACATGTGTTCCCCACCCTGAACCCTCCTCCCTCCCCATACCATAGGACAGTATTTAAGGACAAGACTTTGGAAATTACACATGCTCGGGCTCAAATCCTTCATCCATCAGCCATTTGTAGAGACAAAATACATAACTATGCTATGATACAGACTCCTTAGCTATATCTGCCAGAATTGTGGATAAGATTAGATAAGATAAGCATCATGAACATAGTATAGGGCTTAGCTCTACAAACAGAATATAATTGGGTTTGGTAGCTAATATTAATTCTATTATTATCATCATCACCTCCATTGCCTGGTCAGAGTACAGATTCTGGAGCCAGACAATTAGGTTCAAACCCTTTTATCATCATTTACTGACTCAGTAACTCTCGGTAGAATATGTACCCTTCATGTACCTTGATGTCTTCAGTTGTAAAAAGAAGATAATAATATCCATCGTGTTAAGAGGATTCAGTGATTTAATATACATGGGCTATTAGAATCACTACATCCCATAAATAGTAAGCACTCTGTTAGTTGATATTCCATCTATATAATTTTAAATGGTATAGAGAAACTCTGAGTGAGAGATCAGTGACAATTTGAACATAAGAGAAGGTGCTTTTTAGCATGAGGAAAATGATTTTTTCTTTTTTGTATGACTGTTCAAACTAAGTTCAGGTGCCTGAAGGTTAGGAATAATTGTTTTTCTAGGCCCCTGTTATGCTTGGAGGAGTACCTGTAACCATCAAATCTACAAGTAGGAGGAAACCTAGTGGTTATCCTAACCCATCTAAGACATGCACACTCTTTACAGTATTAATGCTTCCAACAACACATGGCACAGCCAATGAAGGTGAACACATTACTTTTCAAGGCAACCAATTTTCAGACAATCACAGGAAAGAAAGTTTGCTCTTCTCTGGAACTGAATCTCAATTCCCTTCCAACCACCAGACAAGTCCAGCCCTAGAAATCATCACAGACAAAATATCGTTTCTCTTCCTTATGACAATTATTCAAATACTTGTAAATAGCATCCATATCAACTCCTCTCCTCCTCGCATTAGGCTGTTTCCCTTTTCTTGAACAAAGTACCTTCCACTGTTCTTTGTATAGAAGCAGCATGAAACCCTTTGGAATCAGACTGAGTGGACCTCAAATTTCCATGTGCTTAACTTGGGCGGTTTAGTAGATCATTCTTGAATGCTTCATAGAAATGGAAGTGGTAATACCTAAATTTAAAAATCGCATTAAGAATTAAATGTATGAGTATGTGCATAACACTAGACACAACATAAGTGTTCAAGAATAACAACACCTGTGTTAATAATTATTGTTGTAAACAGAATATTTCTCCTGCTATTCTTGGCCTTCTTTGAGGACAATGTTCAATGTGTCGACATGTGGAAGAGAGAAAAACAATTACTTTCCTGTTTTGTACTGTTCCTAAATTTGGTTTAATCTTAATTTTTAAGCTTAAAATGTCACAGAGACATTTGAAATCACTCCTAAGGAATGCATTTGGTGAAAGTTGCAGAGTGCTTATTATGTGTCATTCACTGTGTTAAGTGCATTAGGTACATCATGCACTGTCTCCAATACAATAATTCTATGTGGCAAAAGGTCATTACTATCCTCATTTTATATCAATAGAAAAGCAAACTGAGATTGAGTGTTATGATTGGGATTGACTGGGCTTCCCTGATGGCTCAGCTGGTAAAGAATCTGCCTACAATGCAGGAGATCCTAGTTTGATTCCTAGGTCGGGAAGGTCTGCTAGAGAAGGGTTAGGCTACCCACTCCAGGATCCTTGGGCTTCTATTGTGGCTCAGCTGGTAAAGAATCCACCAAGGAGACCTTTGGTTGGGAAGATCCCTGAAGAAGGGAAAGGCTACCCATTCCAGTATTCTGGCCTAGAGAATTCCACAGACTGTATAGTCCATAGGGTCCCAAAGAGATGGACACAACTGAGTGACTTTCACTTTCACTTTGGGGTTAACTATATATATTAATATATATAAAGTATATAACTAATGAGAACCTGATGTATAGCACAGGGAACTCTATTTGGTGCTCTGTGGTGACCTAAATTGGAAGGAAACCCATAAAAGAAGGGATATATATATACACACACACATACGGCTGATTCGTTTTGCTCTAGAAATTGACACGGCAGTGTAAAGAAACTATGTGCATGCGTGCTCAGTTGTGTCTGATTCTTTGCAAGTCCATAGACCGTAGTCTACCAGGCTCCACTGTCCATGCAATTTTCCAGGCAAGAATACTGGAGTGGGTTGATACTTCCTTCTACAGAGGATCTTCCCAAACCAGGGATCCAACTCACATCTCCTGCATTGGCAGGTGGGTTCTTTACCACTGTACTACCTGGGAAGCCCAGAAAGCAATTATGTGTGTGTTTTCAGTCACTAAATCATGCCCCATTCTGTGCAACCCCATGGACTGCAACAAGCCATGCTTCCCTGTCCTTCACTATCTCCCGGAGTTTGCTCAAATCCATGTCCATTGAGTCATTGATGCTATCTAACCATCTCATCCTCTGCCACCCACTTTTCCTCCTGTCTTCTATCTTTCTAGCATCAGGATCTTTTTCAATGAGTTGGCTCCTCTCATCAGCTGGCCAAAGTATTGGAGCTTCAGCTTCAGCATCAGTTCTTCCAATGAATATTCAGGGTTTTGTTCCCTTGGGATTGACTGGTTTGATCTCCTTGCAACTATAATCCAACTAAAAAAATAAGGTTGTGCAAATTCACATACCTGGTAAGTAGCAAAACTAAGATTATTACCCAAGTCTCTCTGACATAGCATATTGCACAAGGGGTCCACAGTCAGATGTGGGTTTGCTGGAACAATTCATGGTCTTATGAATTTTTTTGAAATCAATCAACTGAAGCTATTTTCTAGGATAAAGTCCTACCCTGATGGAACTTAAAATTCAAAATGAGAAAGACAGTGTCAATGGGAATAAAGGAAAGAGAAGATTCCAAATAAGAGGAACAGGTGGGAGGGAGGGCAAAACCAGGAGACCTAAATTGGAAGGAAACCCCATAAAAGAAGGGATATACACACACACACACACACACACACACACACACACACACACACACACACATGGCTGATTCGTTTTGCTCTAGAAATTGGAAGTATGTAACAAATTTTAAATTTAGAAACAACAGAGAAGAATGGGCTCCAGAGTTGGAGTGCTGGAAGACCTGAAGGGTCGAAAATGGCTCCATTCACGTGGTTTGTTGCCGTTTGCAGGGGCCTTGGCTGAGACTTTCACCAGGGATCTTGATCTTCTCCAGATGGGTCTACTGACAAGGCTTCTTGGACTTCCTCAAACCTCATGGCTGAGTTCCGAGGAAAAAGTAGAAAGCAGAAGCTAACAGTTCTCTTAAGTCTGGGGCACAGAAATTCTAGGAAATCACTTTCCCTGGTCAAAGCAGTCACAGCATCAACCAAAGTGTGGGGAAGTAACCCAGCTGTCAATGGGAGGGTACCACATTCATTATGTGAGAAAAGAACTGATGGAAGCCATCGCTGGAAACTATTTACTATACATGTTTATATTAAAAATGCAAAGAATGAAGCTAAAAGTGTATCTACTTGTCGATAAAACTATTCTGAGAGCAGGCTTCCCAGGTGGCTCAGTGGGTAAAGAATCCACCTGCAATGCAGGAGATGTAGGCTCTCCTGTCCATGGTGGGTTGCTATGCCCTCCTGCAGGGGATCTTTCTGACCCAGGGACTGAACCTGTGTCTCTCATGTCTCCTGCATTGGTAGATAGGTTCTTAACCACTAGTGCCACCAGTGAACCCCATACATATTATACAATTATTTTATATATATGTGTGTGTGTGTATATATATACACACACACTTACTTATTGTAGGTATAGATATATATGCATACATATCTTATATACTTTGTGGTATATATCACATTTTTGGCAGAATTGAAAATTTTAAAACTGGATATTTGGCATTCAGTTATACTAATTAAGCAGTTAAGCAATAATTACATCTAAATTTCAAATCTCAACACATATTTCTTGCTCTTTCCCCCAAATTAATGCATTGTCTGGGCAGTTCTGCCTCAGGCTGTGACTTGTGTTTAAATGTGGTCCATGAATTCCTTGGTCTCCCTAGATTGCATGTTCTTCTAATGACAGATAACAGGAGCACAGAAGTCAAACTTAATCACTATATCGTCTTTGCTGGTGTTATGGGCACTAATATTTCAAGCTATTTTCATGGTCAAGTTCATTTACCTACAAGTGAGGACATAAACTCTGTCCACAGGGGTGCAACTGTGAAGTCACATGGTGAAGGTCATAAATAGGTAAGTCTATAATAAAGTAAAAGTGAAGATATGGGCACAGTAATCCATTCTACCATATACTTATAACTATTTTAAAAACAAGTTTTTATCTCTTAGAAATAAATATTAGCATTTATGGAGTAAATGGTATGATATGATATCTGGTTATTATTTCAATACGATAAAGGTGATAAAGGGGAGGGTCCTTATGAAACAAAGTCTTGCATAAATTGATGACCATTGTAGTTATGTGATGGGAATACTGTGAGTTCATTTTACTATTGTTTTTACTCCAAAATAAAATGTTAAAAATTTCAGAGTAACTGAAAAACAAATACACAATGCCCTTCATCATTATTTGTAGATCATAGACTCATGAATAAATATTTGCTAAACATCCTTAGAGGAGAAGGCAATGGCACCCCACTCCAGTACTCTTGCCTGGAAAATCCCATGGATGGAGAAGTCTGGTGGGCTGCAGTCCATGGGGTCGCTAAGAGTCGGACACGACTGAGTGACTTCCCTTTCACTTTTCACTTTCATGCATTGGAGAAGGAAATGCAACCCACTCCAGTGTTCTTGCCTGGAGAATCCCAGGGACGGGGGAGCCAGGTGGGCTGCTGTCTCTGGGGTCGCACAGAGTCCAACACGACTGAGCGACTTAGCAGCAGCAGCAGCAGCAAACATCCTTAGCGGAGAAAGCAATGGCACCCCACTCCAGTACTCTTGCCTGGAAAATCCCATGAACAGAGGAGCCTAGTAGGCTGCAGTCCATGGGGTCGCTAGGAGTCGGACGTGACTGAGTGACTTCACTTTCACTTTTCACTTTCATGCATTGGAGAAGAAAATGGCAACCCACTCCAGTATTCTTGCCTGGAGCATCCCACGGACAGAGGAGCCTGGTGGGCTGCCATCTATGGGGTCGCACAGAGTCAGACACAACTAAAGCGACTAAACAGCAGCAGCAGCAAACATCCTTAGAAATACAAATAGTTTTAGATACCATCTTAGGGAAGGAGGATTTCTTAAAAAAGGAGTAATTTTGAATTGTGAAAGCCCAGATGACAAACTAATATGTTTGTTCTTTCTGAAAAGCTTTTGAGTAATATATACTTAGAACATAAATGATTGTTTCTCATTAAGCCATTTCAGTTCTATAAGTAGATATATCCACAATCATCTCTTCAGTTGTTATTCAGTGATTCAGCAAAGAATGATCACTTGTCTTTTCAACATATCACCATTACTGGATGCAATAAAAAATAAAGTTTTAATCCCCTTTTCCATACTTCACTCTATAGAAGCTATTTAGCTCATTTTATTCATTTAAATTTCAAAATATGTTATTTACAACTTATAAGGTACTTTAAGCTTATAAAAGCCCTTTAGGTATCACTTTCTGATATTCATCTTCATTACACTACAAAAGCCCACTAAACCTTCCAAAATGTGTAAAAACAGAGATGAACAAAAAATTTCAGTTTTATAAACAGTGCTTTTCCTAATTACTAGGCAAACATCTAGAACTGATATTTCTTCCCAATTCATTAAGTCTGTATCATAATTCCTTCAGTTCAGTAGCTCCGTCATGTCCAACTCTGCAACCCAATGGACTGCAGCTCACCAGGCCTCCCTGTCCATCACCAAATCCCGGAGTTTACCCAAACTCATGTCCATTGAGTCAGTGATGCCATCCAACCGTCTCATTCTCTGTCATCTACTTCTCCTCCCACCTTCAATCTTTCCCAGCATCAGGGTCTTTTCAAAGGAGTCAGTTGTTCACATCAGGTGGCCAAAGTATTGGAGTGTCAACTTCAGCATCAGTCCTACTAATGAACACTCAGGACTGATCTCCTTTAGGATGGACTAGTTGGAACTCCTTGCAGTCCAAGGGACTCTTAAGAGTCTTCTCTAACACCACAGTTCAAAAACATCAATTCTTCTGTGCTCAGCTTTCTTTATAGTCCAACTCTCATATCCATACATGACTACTGGAAAAGCCATAACCTTGACTAGACAGACCTTTGTTGGCAAAGTAATGTCTCTGCTTTTTAATATGCTGTCTAGGTTGGTCATAACTTTCCTCCCAAGGAGTAAGCGTCTTTTAATTTCATGGCTGCAGTCACCATCTGCAGTGATTTTGGAGCCCCCCAAAATAAAGTCAGCCACTGTTTCCATTGTTTCCCCATATATTTTTCATGAAGTGATAGGACTGGATGCCATGATCTTCGTTTTCTGAATGTTGAGCTTTAAGCCAACTTTTTCACTCTCCACTTTCATCAAGAGGCTCTTTAGTTCTTCTTCACTTTCTGCCATAAGGTAGTGTCATCTGCATATCTGAGGTTATTGATATTTCTCCCGGCAATCTTGATTCCAGCTTGTGCTTCCTCCAGCCCAGCGTTTCTCATGATGTACTCTGCATAGAAGTTAAATAAACAGGGTGACAATATACAGCCTTGACGTACTCCTTTCCCTATTTGGAACCAGTCTGTTGTTCCATGTCCAGTTCTAACTGTTGCTTCTTGACCTGCATACAGATTTCTCAAGAGGCAGGTCAGGTGGTCTGGTGTTCCCATCTCTTTCAGAATTTTCCACAGTTTCTAGTGATCCACACAGTCAAAGGCTTTGGCATAGTCAATAAAGCAGAAGTAGGTGTTTTTTCTGGGACTCTCTTGCTTTTCTGATGATCCAATGGATGTTGGCAATTTCATCTTTGGTTCCTTTGCCTTTTCTAAAACCAGCTTGAACAACTGGAAGTTCTCAGTTCATACTGTTGAAGCCTGGCTTGGAGAATTTTGAGCATTACTTTACTAGCGTGTGAGGTGAGTGCAATTGTGTGGTAGTTTGAGCCTTCTTTGGCATTGCCTTTCTTTGGGATTGGAATGAAAACTGACTTTTCCAGTCCTTTGGTCACTGCTGAGTTTTCCAAATTTGCTGGCATATTGAGTGTAGCACTTTCACAGCATCATCATTCAGGATTTGTAATAGCTCAACTGGAATTCCGTCACCTCCACTTGCTTTGTTCATAGTGATGCTTCCTAAGGCTCACTTAACTTCACATTCCAGGATGTCTGGCTCTAGGTGGGTGATCACACCATCGTGATTGTCTGGATCATGAAGATCTTTTCTGTATAGTTCTTCTGTGTATTCTTGCCACCTCTTCTTAATATCTTCTGCTTCTGTTAGGTCCACATCATTTCTGTCCTTTATCGAGCTCATCTTTGCATGAAATGTTCCCTTGGTATCTCTAATTTTCTTGAAGTGATCTCTAGTCTTTCCCATTCTATTATTTTTCTCTATGTCTTTGCATTGATCACTGAGGAAGGCTTTCTTATCTTTCCTTGCTATTCTTTGGAACTCTGCATTCAAATGGGTATATCTTTCCTTTTCTCCTTTGCTTTTTGCATCTCTTCCTTTCACAGCTATTTGTAAAGCCTCTTCAGACAGCCATTTTGCTTTTTAAATTCCTTAAATGGCAATAAAAGCAATCATATAACAGGACAGTATTCCAGCATATTAAAATATTTTATCAGAAGTATGTTGTACAAGAGAAATTTGTTAAATAATGCTGATTTGAAAACAGATTAGACTTTTGACTCTTATTTGATTCAATGTGTGATTTGACTATGAAAAATCTCTAAAATGATAATATAGGTTTGGTGATATTTACAAACCATAACTGACTAAACAGGAGTACTGGAATGAATTTGAAAATAGCAGTTAGAGTACTCCACAATTCCTTTTCAAATCATCTTTTAGGGATTGGGAAGAAAAGATTTCAAACAGGTACCTGGGATTCATTCTCTCCTGTTCTGCTAAGTAGAAAAGCATCTAGGAGAAAAAAAAAAAAAGGCTAGTGATGACTTAGTATAATTTCATGAGCATGATGATTGACCCTCCTGGAAAAAAGATTAGTGCTATTCATTAGAGAGTGTTTATCTATGGAATATTTTTTTAGCAGAATTCCCATGGTTTAGGACTGACATTGATGGCTTCGTGAAACAAAGCTTCCTCTGAAATGTGACACAAGCTCTAAGTTCTAGGACACAGACAGCAGTCTATGGCAATGTAGATGCTAAGTGCATTGTGAAGTCTTTTAGACACTTCATCTATTACTTTGGGTCCTCAGGGCTTTTCCTTTGGTAGGAGAAAGGATCTGGGGAGGTGCTCTCAGTGTTCCAGAGCATTTCCTGCTTTGCTTATGCCCTATCTTCCTTGGTGGCTCAGATGGTAAAGCATCTTCCTGCAATGCAGGAGACCCAGGTTCAGTCCCTGGGTTATGTGATCCCCTGGAGAAGGGAATGGCAACCCACTCCAGTATTCTTGCATGAGAAATCCATGAACAGAGGAGCCTGGTGGGCTATACAGTCTGTGGGGTTACAATGAGTCAGACACAACTGAGTGACTAATACTTGACTGCCCACAACCTTGAAAATATTAGCAAACCTTGGTACTGGGTATGACCTTTTATTTTTCTTTAAATTTAATTGATGTATTTGAGTCAGATTGATTTAACACTACTTTAAAACATTTAAATACTGTCTAAATTAAATCATGGGGTTTCCCAATAACTGACTTGAATTATGTGATTCAGAAACAGAGTAATGCGTGTTAATGCTTGACGAGTTAGTTAAAACAACAAAACAAAACTGTTCCTTTCCGTAAGCAATTAGAAGCAATAATTAGTAAGAAGATCAGAATCTACTTCTAAGAAATATATATTTTACTGATAATTGAACTGAGAGGGTAACAGGCAGGAAGGCCAGGGGTCTCCAAATAGAGGAAATAGCCTGCAAGTGTCAGACATTTTTATCTCTCTTAAGCGGCAGGAGGAAACAAACTAGCAATATTTTTTCCTTCTCTATACAAATTTAAAGGGAGGTTTCTCTTAAAATACTGTGTTGCCATAATGACACCCGGTTTCGCCTGAAGTTAGCTATTCGCCTGAAGTTAGCTATTCGCCTGAAGTTAGCTATTCTCGAGTCTAGAGATAACCAATGCCTTTTTCTTATGGAAATGTTTGTCTTAAGCTATGCTAATGTACTATGCCTTTACCCCAAACTCTGTCTCCAAGTTGGTTCTGCCTCTTGGCCCAGAACCTACTTGACAAACCAGTATGGATATTGTTCTCCTAATCTATGTAAATGAAACTATTTGTATGGTGGTCTGTCCTTCTTCAAGATTCAAGTTAATCATTTTATGGCCCAGGATAAACCATTTGGCGCCAAGACTATTCCAAAATGCATCTTATGGGTGAGGGGCCTGGTGCCATTCTGAATTTTAAGACATTCCTTTCTTTCATTAACAGACTGCTAGTGACTATATAACATCCAGCTGAAGACTAGCAGGCGGGTACTCTTTCTGCCCCCTTCTGATGCCTATGTCAGAAGCTTTCTCTATCTCCTTTATACTTTAATAAAACTTTATTACACAAAAGCTCTGAGCGATCAAGCCTCGTCTCTGGCCCCGGATTGAATTCTTCTCCTCTGGGGGCCAAGAATCCCGGTGTATTCACGTGATTCAACAACAACCTTTCAGAACCTAGATTGATGAATCAAAAAATTGTGTGGGTTGCAAACTAAATATTTTATCTGTGATCTCTACAAAGGAAACCATAGTCACAAAATGAGATTGCTTGATATCCTTCATAACAGGGTAAATGTTTCTATATTCTTGCATTAATATTTGGAGGCTGCACACTGGTGGTCTATTTTCATTCAGAGTGATTCAATCACCTCAGAAAGGGAATAACATTTTTCACAAATTTGAAAATAATATTTTGAGATTTACACGTAAAGTTGATCCCAAGCCTCTTTTTATGTATCTTGAGAAATATTGCTATAAATAATGATGCTCTGTCTCTTTGATTTGATTATTTGATGCCATAAATAATACAATACCAGTATTTCTAAAATATATCTCTTTCAGTTCAGTTCAGTCGCTCAGTCGTGTCTGATTCTTTGCGACCCCAGGATCAGCAGCACGCCAGGCCTCCCTGTCCATCACCAACTCCTGGAGATTACCCAAACTCATGTCCTTTGAGTCGGTGATGCCATCTAATCATCTCATCCTCTGTTGTCCTCTTCTCCTCCTGCCTCCAATCTTTCCTAACATCAGGGTCTTTTCAAATGAGTCAGCTCTTCGCATCAGGTGGCCAAAATATTGGAGTTTTGGCTTCAACATCAGTCCTTCTAATGAACACCCAGGACTGATTTCTTTTAGGATGGACTGGTAGGATCTCCTTGCAGTCCAAGGGACTCTCAGAAGTCTTCTTCAACACCACAGTTCAAAAGCATCAATTCTTCTGTGCTCAGCTTTCTCCATAGTCCAACTCTCACAGCCATATAGGACTACTAGAAAAGTCATAGTCTTGACTAGATGGAGCTTTGTGGACAAAGTAATGTCTCTGCTTTTTAATATGCTGCCTAAGTTGGTCATAACTTTCCTTCCAAAGAGTAAGCGTCTTTTAATTTCATGGCTGCAGTCACCATCTGCAGTGATTTTGGAGCCCCCCAAAATAAAGTCAGCCACTGTTTCCATTGTTTCCCCATATATTTTTCATGAAGTGATAGGACCGGATGCCATGATCTTCGTTTTCTGAATGTTGAGCTTTAAGCCAACTTTTTCACTCTCCTCTTTCACTTTCATCAAGAAGCTTTTTAGTTCCTCTTCACTTTCTGCCATAAGGGTGGTGTCATCTACATATCTGAGGTTATTGATATTTCTCCTGGCAATCTTGATTCCGGCTTGTGTTTCATCCAGCCCAGCGTTTCTCGTGATGTACTCTGCACAGAAGTTAAATAAACAGGGTGACAATATACAGCCTTGACTGGACTCCTTTTCCTATTTGGAACCAGTCTGTTGTTCCATGTCCAGTTCTAACTGTTGCTTCCTGACCTGTATACAGGTTTCTCAGGAGGCAGGTCTGGTGTCCTGATATTCCCATCTCTTTCAGAATTTTCCACTGTTTATTGTGATCCACACAGTTAAAGGTTTTGGCATAGTCAATAAAGCAGAAGTGGATATTTTTCTGGAACTCTCTTGCCTTTTCGATGATCCAGCAGATGTTGGCAATCTGATCTCTGGTTCCTCTGCCTTTTCTAAAACCAACTTGAACATCTGGAAGTTCACGGTTCACGTATTGCTGAAGCCTGGCTTGGAGAATTTTGAGCATTACTTTACTAACCTGTGAGATGAGTGCAATTGTGCAGTAGTTTGAGGATTCTTTGGCATTGCCTTTCTTTGGGGTTGGAATGAAAACTGACCTTTTTCAGTCCTGTGGCCACTGCTGAGTTTTCCAAATTTGCTGGCATACTGAGTGCAGCACTTTCACAGCATCATCTTTTTTGACATATACAATATTGAAATAAGATTTAAAGATAAAATCATGTTTCCCTGTAGGGGTGGTGTTGAAGTCAATTTAAGCTCACAGATAAGACAGAATCCAATGAAATTCTCTGGAGGAAGAAGACAAAGCTGAAAAGATGAATATTTAAGAAAGAAGAGGCTGGGATAAGAGTGACAGACATTGCAGAGCAGTGAAAGAAAGAAAGCAAGACAGAGTATGTCAAATTGATGATTTAACTGTTCACTAAATTTTATTTTGTCTAAGCCTCCATAAAATAACCCTTTTGGTGAAAGTCCTACTTGGACAACTCTTGAATGTTTCTGTGTAAACGGAACTGGAAGCTGAACAGCTTTGCATACATGTATGGTTTCTCTTGGGGCTTTCCTGATGGCTTAGTGGCAAAGAATCCATCTGCAAAGCAGGAGACGAGGGTTCAGTCCCTGGGTTAGGAAGATTCCCCAAAGAAAGTGGCTACCCACTCCAGAGTTCTTCCCTGGGAAATCCCATGGACAGAGGAGCCTGGTGAGCCACAGTCCATGGGGTCACAAAGAGTCAGTCATGACTGACTCTACAACAACAAATGGTTTCTCTACTACCAGAAAGACACTCCTGCCCATATCATCTGAAAATGCATATTTAGACAGAAGTGGATCTTCATGGGGTTTGCCTGCAATCATGTACCTTCCAGGGCTTTCCAGCTGGCACTAGTGGTAAAGAATCTACCTGCCAATGCAGAAGACATAAGAGATGTGTGTTCAATCCCTGGGAATACCATGGATAGACGATCCTGGCAGGCTGCAGTCCATAGGGTCACATAGAGTCAGATACAACTGCAGTGATTTAGCACACACATCTACCTTCCAGGCATATGCCTTTATGCTTCAGCTCCCCCTTCTGTTGCCCTTCCTCTCCCCACATGGCAGCCCTCAGGAGGATTAGCACCTCCTCCAAATCATACCCCAACCTACGACAGAATTAATGCCTGTACTTTTAGCAATTTAGGCACATGTCTGTTTTGTCCTGAACTTATGCCTGTCTGTTTACATATCTGCTTTCCTTCTAAGACCATGAGCTAATTGAAGGCAAGAAATATTTGCTGTTCATAGTTTATCTAATGGCAAAATTTCTGGCAAACACTGGAAATATTTGTTGAATAAGTATATTTTTTTATACAAGTGGAAAACTGCCACATACTTCTACCTGCATAGATTATACTTAATATGATTTTTATTTTAAATGTATTCAAGGCACATCTCAGTTTAAGTCTTATCAGTCTCCTGGTATGGACAAAGCTTAATGAGAAAATGTCACACAGGAACTGAGTGTTTGCATGACTGATGTCGTGAGCTTTACTTTCCTGTTACATGTATTAAATATGTGTGTATTTATCTCTCCATATAGCAAATTTATATATGTATGCCAAGACTTTCTCCAGGTTCATCAATTTGGGAGCGCAAATAAAAATGCTTTTACTTGATTGTGCTTCCTCTACTCAGCATGCATAAAATCCTGTCCAGGTATATATTTTTGTAAAGCCACTAAAATGTGTATCATTTATGCTCATAAATATGCTCATGTTTCCTTCTCTACTGATGCAGATTCTTTTTCATGGCATCCTGCTTGGACTGCTGAAAACCAGAGATCTGACTATCTACTTTTCTCTTGATACTTCCACTTGGTACTTGGTACTTCCACTTAGACCTAGGATCTGAGAACCGCCTATCACCAATGGATATTATATCACTTAAGTTTCAAAACAGCATGATATTCCTAGGTGAAGTGTGTGAAGATCTTTCCTTTTAAAGAGCTTATAGTCTGGATGCAAGTCCTTGTCAGGCAATGCTGGTTTGCTGAAATCCAGAAAGAAACCTGTTTGTCTATTCGGCATGGGAAATAAAAGACGAGTTCAAGATGAACTCAGCAGCTGGAAAGTAAGTGGGTAAAGATCCTACGGAAGAGAGAGCTTACATATGTTGTACGTAAACTCTGTTCAAGTCTCTAGCTAACCTCTGAAATGTGGGTGTGCTGGGTAGATTCTAAACAACTGAGTTTCTAAGCTGGCTAAAATAAATGAACTGAGATTTCAGAGATTTGAATTTGAATTTCAGCCATGAAATAAAATATCAGTACTTTTTAGGAACATAACAGAATCTAGAGTCTCCATAACATATTCATAATGCTGAGATAGCAGTCTAAATTTATTAGGTGGGAATAAATAAGAAATTGTCAGCCATGCTTAAAGAACTTAAAGAGAAAAAGCTATCAGTGGAGACCAAGTTCAAAATAACCCAGATTTGGAACTAGCAGGCACAAATATTAAGCATCCATTAAAACAATGCTCAAAAGTATAGAGGAAAATATAAGGGTCAAGGCAATGGCAGCTGGCACATGTATTTGTGTATAGACATTCTTTCCTTCCTATAAAGTAATGTTCATTATAAAAGCAGTGAGGACAGAGAATAGCTTGACATACACACTCAAAAGGAGTATTGAATTCAAATTTATCCTATAAGACATTCATTCATAATGAAGAATCATTTAAAATGTACCTTGTTTGGTGCTGTGAAGACAATAAAATATTTTTTAAAATTAGATAGTTTTTCCATTAACAGACATAAGAATTGACTTTAAAATGCATTTTATGAAAACAATAGTCAAAAGTAGTCTGAAGCCCCAGAGGTAGGCAGATTTATTTTCAGATTTGGGGAGAAGTCCTAAAAGTAAGGCTTTAAGATGGAGAGACAGATGATATAGACCTTAAAAGAGGCTTAGATTTTTTTTTAATATGTGGGCTTAATAAAACAAGGGTGAGCATCCAGGAGTCCTCAGTAGATAAAGTTCTAAATATAATGAAATGAAGTAGCTATCTTGGTTGAAAGGTATAATTTGTGACAACAGGGGTGAGAGAGAATGCACAGGGAATAGGTGGGTCCAGACTGCAAAATGCTGGACCAAATACTTTAGTCATGACTCTGGAAGGTACTAAAAAGCCAAGAAAAGACAAGTTATAAAACCCAACATTTTTTCCCTCACAAAACACAAATGCAGAAATGATATCCATTATTTATTGTTTGAGATTCCATTCATTACTTATTGCTTGCAATTGTAATCACCTTGTACAAAATGCAAATGGAATAGTTCTTATAACTTCCATGCAGATCATTTTAATCAGTTAAGGATTATTACATGGCAAATTTGAACAAAAAATAAGAAGTATGTTATAAAATTAACATTTTGCTTATAAAATATGTGTAAGAGCTCATAGTTTCACAAAATATTTTGCTATACTATTAGAAAAGCTTACCCCTACCACTTCTTAGGATAGGTGTGGCACAAATTTAATTTCATGTTTATAAATGAAAATCAATGCATCAAATGCAAATTACAGTTAAATTATATGTTTGCAGATAAGCGAATCTTTCTTTCCTAAGACCCTTTCTTGTGGCCTTTTCTAATGAAAAAAATTCAGAAGATCAACTTTTATCAGGCAGTTATAAAATGACATTGACACTTTAAAATTATTGAAAAACATGAAAAAAAATTAAAAGCCTAAGGTTAGGTAGGAAAACAAATCCTTTGTGAGTAATGTTTTTTTACATATTTCAATGGGAACATTTTGGGGTTTTGGAATGTCAGGATATAATGTTACCAGGAAACCTCAAAACAGGGGAGACATGGAATTTTATGTCTTTGCTCCTATAATGCTTATTTTTATCCTTTGCATTACAGCTAATGACCTTAAGGAAAAGAGCATAGGCATGTGGCCATGTACACATTTTACTGCATGTAATATGTAAATTATTATGTGATACTTTTTAACTCTAGATAGCTAATGCAGCACTCATTTTCCCTCTCCAAATTTGATTTGTGGCATGGGATAGTGTTTACATAACCCTCCTGGAATGATCTAGATTGATAGGTACATAAATGTTCTGTACATTTTGCAAATTCATATAGCGTGTTTTGTTTAAAACATTTTCTCCGATGGTCTTAGGTATGGTCTTAGGTCATAGGCTTATTCTATGAAAATAAGTCTCATTGCAGATATGAGTCACTCTCTTAAGATAAAATTGTCCTTGTAAATTATCCCATTGCTTAAAAAAAAAATGTGTGTGTGTATTGGGGGCAAGGGGCAGGGGTAGAAAAACTGATTTTTCCCTCCGAAAAAGGAAAATAATTAACTCAATAAGTTTTGACATTACCATTTCACTTCCTCTTATTTTCTGGTTTTATGATATTAATATATTTCAAAGTTTACTATTTAATCAAGAGCAGAAGGCTAAAGAACTTAATATACTTCCATGCGCTGAAAATCACATTGTGATTATAAAATACCAGATGGTATACTGATTATAAAAACAGTGCACTGACTTTGTTTTGTTTTGTCTTCCTTTGAGTTTCCTAGTAGGTGCTTTGTGTTCTGTGACTTTGGAATTTTTACAGTTATCCTTGGTATCTGACTCTATTATTTTTATAAAGCCACTTACACCTAAGTCCCCTGAGAGCTGAGCTCAAATATGTCTCTATTAAATCACCTGTTTAGGTTCTCTTTAATATGATTCTTTGCACTAAAAACCATATAACATCAGAAAAGGACTTATAATTACAACTGGACCCCAATTCTTAATCAATATAAGGAAATATAGGCATATTTGAACCAGTTATATTTTCTATGCTCTTTGTTGTTACTATTATCTCTAAATTTGCTCAAGAGTACAACTTCTAGCAACAATATTTAACAGCACGTGACTAATCTTCTCTTATTTGGTCTTCATAAAAAATTATGGGATTGTGTGAGTAACCTTGTATGAATAACATTGTATGGGCTTCCCCAGTAGCTCAGCAGTAAAGAATCAGACTGCAATGTGGGAGACATGGGTTCGATCCCTGGGTCAGGAAGATCCCCTGGAGAAGGGAATGGCAAGCCACTCCAGCATTCTTGCCTGGAGAACTCCATGGACAGAGAAGCCTGGCGGGCTCTAGTCCATGGAGTCACAAAGAGTTGGACATGACTGAGCAACTAACACACACACACACACACACACATATACACACACACGAATAATATACAGAATATTGCCAACACAATTTTTTTTTTACAATCTGACTAGTGATTAAACACTGGAGAAGGAAATGACAGCCCACTCCAGTGTTCTTGCCTGGAGAATCCCAGGGACGGGGGAGCCTGGTGGGCTGCCGTCTATGGGGTCACACAGAGTTGGACACGACTGAAGCAACTTAGCAGCAGCAGCACCAATGATTAAACACAAACAACTTGCAACTTTATCTTCTGTTCCTTTTATACTGATTGAGAGGGTCTTATATCACGTAGAATTTTGGACTTATATGCTCAAACATTAGACCGTGCTAGTCCAACTTCTTTCAATGCTTAGGTCAAGAAACCAATAAACACCTTCCATCATCTTCTTTTCACACACCCTGGATCCAGCATGCCTTTAAACCAGAGTCAAGTCTGTAGGCCTCTCTGATTTATGTCTGAGTTAAACTCTAATCGACCTACAGCTGCTTCTGTAAAACAATCTGCTACACAGGCACCTCACTATTCTCAAATGAAAATGTTAGTCCATAAGCTCATCTTCTGAAGAATGTAAGGGCCTTGAAGTGGTGCCTCAGTTTATTCATCAACATCTCCCTGAAGTGATCTCCCAAAAGGAAATAGAAGACAGGGTTGATGACACTGTTCAGAAAGGCCAACGGCCTTGTCAAGATGTACAAGGAGTTGATGATGGCTTCAGTGCATGGGGACTTCTTCCAGGTCTTCAGGCGTGAAGCAATCCGGACATTTCGCATGACATGGTAAGGAGTAAAAAGCACAGAGAAGATCACAACTGCCATGATGACTAAGTGGAGAGGCTTCTCAAGGGGCAAAGCTGTAGTGAGCTGCCTGTTCCTCTGCTTTAGAAAGAGAGCAATCTTGAAATAAAAGAAGCACATCACAAAAAGGGGAATGAGAAAGCCCAGAAAGGTTAGACACATGCTATAAATGAAGCTTTGATTGGGGTCCCCAGAACTTGCATAATCAGTACAGTTGGTGCTATTGTCATCAGAATGTATAAAAAGAAGTATGGGCAGGAGCTCCAAGGTTACTAAACCCCAAATGGCCAAAGATATTAAAATAGCAAATAGTTTCTTTTGCAGGAGGTGTTCCCGGAAAGGATAGTTCATGAGCAGATATCGATCAATGCTGATAAAAGTGAGGAAAAGAATACTGGTATAGAGGTTGGCATGAAGTACATATCGGTTGCTTATACACAGCACATACCCATATGTCCATTTTCTCTGGGCATAGTTTCTCATCAGCATGGGAAGGGTACACAAAAAAGCCAAGTCACAGATAGAGAGGTTGAAGAGGTAGATGTTACTGCTGTTCCAGTTCTTCAGGCAGAAGAGGTAGCCAAAAACAACAGCAGTATTCCCAAGGATTCCCACAATAAACTCAATGCCATAAAAAATGGGAAGGTAGCGGCTTTCCAGGGCAGTCTGCACAGCCTGCCAGTGTTCACAAGTTGCATTCCATTCCTAAAGAAAGGAGAGAAAACATAAGGATGAATCACTAAAGTAAGACTGAAAAAACTACAAAAAATCATTGCCTTCATTATTAGCATCATGATCAACATCATCATCATCATAAAATAACACTTAAAATTTGAACTGCAGAGAGTTGGTTACATTAGTAAGGAGTGTGTATGTATAATACATAATTATATGCCTACATATCATTAATATATTATTTTTACCTATACTTATTGAGATCCTGGAATGTGAAGTCAAGTGGGCCTTAGAAAGCATCACTACGAACAAAGCTAGTGGAGGTGATGGAATTCCAGTTGAGCTTTTCCAAATCCTGAAAGATGATGCTATGAAAGTGCTGCACTCAATATGCCAGCAAATTTGGAAAACTCAGCAGTGGCCATGGGACTGGAAAAGGTCAGTTTTCATTCCAACCCCAAAGAAAGGCAATGCCAAAGAATGCTCAAACTACCACACAACTGCACTCATCTCACACGCTAGTCAAGTAATGCTCAAAATTCTCCAAGCCAGGCTTCAGCAGTACGTGAACCGTGAACTTCCAGATGTTCAAGCTGGTTTTAGAAAAGGCAGAGGAACCAGAGATCAAATTGCCAACATCCGCTGGATCATGGAAAAAGCAAGAGAGTTCCAGAAAAGCATCTATTTCTGCTTTATTGAGTATGCCAAAGCCTTTGACTGTGTGGATCACAATAAACTGTGGGAAATTCTGAAAGAGATGGGAATACCAGACCACCTGACCTGCCTCTTGAGAAACCTGTATACAGGTCAGGAAGCAACAGTTAGAACTGGACATGGAACAACAGACTGGTTCCAAATAGGAAAAGGAGTACGTCAAGGCTGTATATTGTCACCCTGTTTATTTAACTTATATGCAGAGTACATCATGAGAAATGCTGGACTGGAAGAAACACAAGCTGGAATCATGATTGCTGGGAGAAATATCAATAACCTCAGATATGTAGATGACACCACCCTTATGGCAGAAAGTGAAGAGGAACTCAAAGCCTCTTGATGAAAGTGAAAGTGGAGAGTGAAAAAGTTGGCTTAAAGCTCAACATTCAGAAAACAAAGATCATGGCATCGGGTCTCTTCACTTCATGGGAAATAGATGGGGAAACAGTGGAAACAGTGTCAGACTTTATTTTTCTGGGCTCCAAAATCACTACAGATGGTGACTGCAGCCATGAAATTAAAAGATGCTTACTCCTTGGAAGGAAAGTTATGACCAACCTAGATAGCATATTCAAAAGGCAGAGACATTACTTTGCCAACAAAGTTTCGTCTAGTCAAGGCTATAGTTTTTCCTGTGGTCATGTATGGATGTGAGAGTTGGACTGTGAAGAAGGCTGAGTGCCGAAGAATTGATGCTTTTGAGCTGTGGTGTTGGAGAAGACTCTTGAGAGTCCCTTGGACTGCAAGGAGATCCAACCAGTCCATTCTGAAGGAGATCAGCCCTGGGATTTCTTTGGAAGGAATGATGCTAAAGCTGAAACTCCAGTACTTTGGCCACCTCATGCGAAGGGTTGACTCATTGGAAAAGACTCTGATGCTGAGAAGGATTGGGGGCAAGAGAAGAAGGGGATGACAGAGGATGATATGGCTGGATGGCATCACTGACTCAATGGATGTGAGTTTGAATGAAGTCCGGGAGTTGGTGATGGACAGGGAGACCTGGCGTGCTGCAGTTCATGGGGTCGCAAAGAGTCGAACAGGACTGAGCAACTGATCTGATCTGATTGAGATCCTTTGAACTATATGCTAGACACGGATGACAGTTTTGAGTAAAATAACATTCCCCATCTCAAATGACTTTTCCTCTCTTGGGAAAAATTAAGAAAGAAATGAGTGCATGTCACGTAATGATAAAGATTGTCAGACAAAAGGAAAAGCACACGCAAAGGTCCAGAGATGGAAACATGCATAGAGGACTTGACAAACAGCAAAGAGACCAAGAAAGACTGCAGTGAAATAAGTGAGAAGTCAAATTAATTATGTCTTCAGGATTGACTGTGGTCCATAGCAAATCACAGTAGTTCAACAAATTCTCTGAGCTATGTTTAACTGAACCATAGACTAGAAGAGGAAATAGCGATTCTTACAACTTCAGTCTTGCAATTTTAATGGCTTTGATTTTGTTTCCATATTGACAAAGGATTATGCTTATTGTATTATGTTTATAAAATACAACTCCTGTCTTTTAATTTTGCAACAAGAGAACATATTTATTGACATATGCCAAGCACATCACAAATATTATCTCTAATTTTCAGAAAAATCCATTTAACTCAATTCCACTTCTATCCCACTAGACATGAGAAAAACCTGGGTTGAAGAATTAAATTACTAATCACAGGTCACCAAATGTCAGGGCCAGAATTTGCCCTGCAGCCCACGGCACCGCACACAGTGGATCCTTCACTGTAAAATTGAGCAGGCTAATTTGAAGAACCGAGCAGATTGGTTTCACTCTGTATTTGAAGTTATGTGAGTTTACTGTTCTCTCACATTACCAGCAATTTACCACATTTCTCATTGTCATACCTTTCCAATTTTTTCAAACCTCTGTCCTACTCATCATTAGCAGATGGTTTTGCCTGTGAATCCCTGAGAAGAACCTGGTCATTGGGTGTCCACTCTCTGGTTCCTGCCTCTCTTACTATCCTCTCCTTCTTCCTTCCTGTGACAACAGAAAATATCTATTTCTCTTGGCTTACTTCAGATTAAACTCATCACTGAGTTCTTAAGATTCCTACATGTTATTCATCATCTTTTCAGCCTCTCTATTTCAACTTCATCCTTTCCAATGGCTCTTATATACTCTCATCTTGTCTTAAAAGCAAGGCATATATAAGATTAAACAACTCTCCCTGGTTTCACATGTTTCTCTCCTTGTCATACATTGATCAACATTGGAGCTGTCTTCACTAATTAGTTTGACATCCTGACACTGTATTCCTTTTACAATCTACTTTAGTTTGGCTTCTGATCCATCACTCCACCAAAATGGCCTCCGCATTACTCCATCTAATGCTTATTTTTTCAGTCATCTTATCTGACGCCTCTTCATACAGATATATTTCTCCATTTTTCATAGAAAAACTCCCTTATTTTGCCTTCTGTGACATGAAAATCTCCTAATTTTCCTTTCTTTCCCTCCCTGGTTGTGTTTTGAAGACTCTCTTGTGGTCTAAGCCTTCAAGGCCTAAGCATTAAATGTTGACTTCCTCGAGGATCAATACTGAATCCCTTCTTTATCTAAACTCCTTTCTTTATCATATCCCTTCTTTTCACGCCCATGGTGTCGATGGCATTGTCAATACCATAGACATGAGTTTGAGCAAACTCTGGGAGATAGTGAAGACACGAAAGCCTGGTGTGCTACAGTCCATGGGGTCACAAACCATTGTTAGCATCTGAACAACAACAATCTAGATGCCTGGATGATCCAATCCACTTTCTGTCTTTAATGACCATTCATATATCCACCTATCAATGTACATCCCAGCCCAGCCCTGTCTTATAAGTGCTAGTGGTTTATAGTTATTACCATAGATTGATCTCTCAGAGGTACCTGTCTCTAGAAATCCTAAATAAGTTCTCCAACTTCCTTCTCAATCTTGCTGTACCTCCACTTAACTCAGTAAATGGCCACACCATTTACTGAAATGTTCACCTTAGACATCTGAGCAATGTCCTTGAAGTCATCTGTAGCTCACCTCCAATAATGAATAAACAACCATGTGTTGTTGACTTCAATGTCTGGATATTTCTCTAATTCATCACTATTGCTTCATATCTTTCATCACCATTCTAATTCAGGCCACCAGCATCTGGGACTATTTGATATTCTCCTATTGTCTTCTCACATCTTCCCTGGCCCCCTTTCAGTCTACTTTCAACATGATAGCCAAACAATATTTAAAACCTGCAATCAAAATTCTGATCATATTTCTCTCTGCAACCAAAAGGCTTGAATTATTTTCACAGTCTGAGGAATAAGTCCATAATTTTTAGTGAGACTCCAATGCCTGCATGGTCTGGCTCCTGGACTCCACTTCAACCTCATCTAGTATTATTCTCCTCCTTTCTCATCTTTCTTCCTGTTGTTTGCATGCACAGAGAATTTTCCTAATGTTCAGTTTGTTGGATTTTTCACTGACCTTTTATATGATCTTTACTCCATCACATCTCTGTCTTAGATCTCCGCTTCTTTCAGACTTCAGCTTAAGTGCAGTTCTCCAAGATAGATTCTGACTCCCCAGTCTAATTAGCCCCTGCCCACTGTATACTTAGTTTTTTCTTAGCATTTCTCACAACTTTATCTTACATACAGTTTTTCTTCTATACCTGGTACTGGTCTATAAATAATCGCTTAGTGGAAAGAGGAACATAAACACTTGACTTTTTACAAAGCATTTTTATAAATATTTCCTCTGAGGTCTAATAAGTGGTAATCCACCAAATTAAGCTCCTTGTTCTATTTCCACATAAAAGATGATGTTATATATATAGTATGAAAGTGAAAACATTAGTCACCAAGTTGTGTCTGACTCTTTTGCCATCCCATGGACTGTAGCCTTCCAGTCCCTCTGTCCATGGAATTATCCAGGCCAGAATACTGGAGTGGGTTGCCATTCCCTTCTCCAAGGGATCTTTCTGACCCGGGGACCAAACCCAGGTTTCCCACATTGCAGGCACAGTCTTTCCCATCTGAGTCACCAGGGAAGCCCTATATATAGTATGACTAATATTCAAAATTAGCAATAGTAGTAGTGATATCTATGATTTAGACATATAGTTGTAGAAGGTAAAATTTAATATATATCTTCTAGGATCAATTTTAAAAATTTAAATTAGCTAAAAAACTGAAATTTGCATATGAAGTTAATAAACCTCAGAAAGTTCAGGACAGATACTACAATATTCCTATTGATGAGATTCCAGATAATTTTTATTCTGTCCTTTCTGCTTTTGGTTTATTTGGACTGTCTATTTTTACTTCCAAATCAGCATGTGTGATATTAAACATTTCTAGAAATGCAGTAGAAGTTCAATGGTATTTACAAAATACAGGCTTTATTTTTCAGCTCACTGGTAATTTTTCAACAGTATTTTTTACTCTATTCCCAGTGACTTCCCATTCCGTGATTCTGGAAGTTCTCTCTTCCTTGCTTTCTGTGACATGGCGATCTCCTTGTTGTCCTTTTTCCTCTCTTTGTAGACACTTTAACAGTCTAATATTTCTTTGCCCATGTTGAAAATATTAGTTTTTCAAGGTTCATTTCTAGGCAACTTTCAAAATGTTGGTGCATGCACCCAAATGAATATTAAACCAGTAGGAAGTTTCATCACGACAAGAAGCTTACTCGTTTCATTTTTGAATTTCCTCTTTTTCTAATTACGATTCTTTCTGCCTAGTCAGTGCTTAAATGTACTGACTTATGGGAACAGCTTATGTGTAGCATAAACATTTGGCTGCCATGAAAGTAAGGGTAAGGTTGTCTAACATTTTCAGACCACTATAACCTCAACTGGACCCACTATTTTTAGATTTCAATTTGTATGAGTATGTCTTTAGTGTGGTAATCACAGTACAAATGGAAGTAACGTAGTCCTTTAAGCAAAATTCTTGTTGAAGATGAACTTCCCTCATGAAAAATGAATATTCTTTTTGCTTTTTAGTGGTTAAATTCTTAAATTTCAGAAATAGAAATCAAGATAAATATGTTATAGCTGATTTGGATGAATTATTTTTAACAGGTTTTTTTTTTTTTTATTAGATGTTGGCAATTAAAGTGAAACCTTCAACTATATTTATAAAAATATATCTAGACTTGTTAGAGGTATTAAACTATAAATAATATTCAAATTACATAAGTAGATCACTAGTTCTAATTTTTAATTTGGGAACAAAGTGTTACTTTAATTGTATTCAGCTTTTTAAAAATGTACATTTTTGACACAAATTTAAAACTGTTTGATAGTCTATTAGCTTTTAAAGTGTTTTTCTTATAACATCAAAGTAAGATAAAGAACATTTATGAAATTTTAATTCTTAACTACTTCAAGACTATTTAGCAATATAAATATTTATAAACAAATTGCTTTTTCACTAATTTGAATGAAAATATTTACACTGAAAAGATATAATCATTCAATATGAATTACTTCATCTTTTATATATTTTTGTATATTCCAGAAATTATACCAGAAATCAAAGTATTAAAGGCTGATAGAATGGTTTCAAATTGTGTGTTTATGAAGCTCTTTAAAAATACTTAACCAACTATTGAAAGTTCTGGAAGTTATAATAGCAACAGTTTCTACAATTTTCTCCTTTCCCTTGGTGAACTATAAATATTCTTAAAGGATATAATTTTTACAAACAAATGCTAAATCTCATTTTTAGAATGCCTTAAAATTTCTTCTGACACATTATTTTCTGAGCATGCAATTATTATACATTATAGATTGTTTCATCTGATTTAGAAACTTTAGTTTTCTAAATTTTCTATAAGTATTTATATTTATCTAAATAAGTCTAATTATTCTTTTTGTTGAAATATGTTACCAAGAATTAGCAAATAAAATAAATAAACCCCTTTTAATAAATTAGATTTACATTTGGCAATTGAAACAAGACATATAGTTTGGCAAAAAAAAAAAAATGTAGAGGAAACAGCTATGACTTTCTTTTGGCTTCTTTTGCTGTTCTTTGTGTACTTACAAATGACAGTTCAGACAGTTCATTTAAACACTGCTTAAAATCTTAATTGCTCACAGACCACTTTTAAAAGAAACCCCCAACTAGTGGGAGGTCTAGATTACTTTATACACCTGGACAACATGAATTGCATTAGAGCTTACCATTTTGCCAGGAGGCTTGATCCCTCAACAGAAATTTTTTGCCAGCGACTTGATTCAGCTTCTGATCCAGTGCTGTGCTGCTGACCATAGTTAGTGCAGTCTCATTTGCATATCACGTGGCCAAGATTAATAATTCAAAAGTTCAGGAAAAATGTCAAACCCCCAAGTCAGCTGTTCATGTAAGGAACTTCCTGAAAAGTTGAGACATAAACTAATTATTCATTTTATGGAAAACACATTTCACAAATAGATGTTCAAAAGGTTACTGTTGAAATTATTCCTTTCACTAGCAAAACAGCAGAGAAGCACTCATTATTTCCATGTTTATTTGTTTATTTAAATAATAAGAAAATGTAAGCACTGTATGTTTGGTTTACAACTGCTTCTGCTTTTTCTCCAGTTTTCAAATTCACAAATTTTGGTGAATTCTGTATCGGGCATATAAAAACTAAACAACTATTATCAACATGTTTGAGGGAAATATAAAACTGAAAATTTGAAGGCAAATCTGGATATTGCTGTCAGAGTACTAATAAAAGGGATACTAGAGTTTTAGGCATTTTCATTTTATTTTCAGTGGTTAAAAACAAGAGACACTTAAAAAAATACATCAGATGGCCAGGGATTAGGGAGAAAGGTGACAGCTAAGTAAGATAACCTCAGTAGAAGGCAATTTACACATCCCAAGCAATGCTCTGCATAGCACCTGGAAACATATAACCACCATTTCAAACAGGAAACACACCTGGCTTTTCTGAGGATTATATTAGATTTATACTCAAGCAAACACTCAGTCTGCTTTATTTGAAGCCTAGTAATGATGCTGAGAAAGATCCTAAATTGTGCAGGCAGTAGTCATTTAATTTGAATGCCTTGAAAGTTTAATGTTGAATTGGCCGTGACAGGCAAAAGCCCCCAAAGAAACTATTGCATCCAGCCCTCCTAGCCAAGTATTTCACCTTTTCTGATATATAAGAGCCCCAAACTCAGGAACCTAAAAAATAAAATTTATAAATAAATACATACACATAAGTATGGCTTCCCTGGTGGCTTGGATGGTAAAGAATCTGCCTGCAATGCAGGAGACCCAAATTCGATCCTTGGGTCAGAAAGATCCCTGAAGAAGGGAATGGCTACCCACTCAAGTATTCTTGCCCAGAAAATTCCATGGACAGAGGAGCCTGGTGGGCTACAGTCCATGGGGTTGCAAAGAATTGAGCACAACTGAGTGTCTAACACAAACACACATTATATACTTAACAGTATATGCATACATTGAAATACAAATGTACTCATATATGAAATGTATATATATTTATATGAAATACTGTCTTTATAATTTGTTGAATTATTGTGATATGCCAGGTATTGCACTAAGCACCTTTTTGTATTGAATATTTATAAAGATCCTCTGAGGTTTTTTACTGCTTCTAAAATTTTCTCACTTTACAGATTAAAAAACACTGAGGCTTAGAGAGATTAATTAACTTTCTCAAGGTCACAGAGTCAGTAAGGAGAGGGATCTGAGTTTACACATATATATTTTAATTCTAAACACACCTACTCTGATTCTTAACTGCCTCCAAGATAGAGTGATGATACTTTTGATGGACACCACAGATTGAATCAAAGATCAAAAATTAATGCAACTATTTTCCAGAAATTCAACTCTCTTTTACTTTGAAAAGAAAGGATAAAAACATCATTTTCTGTCTACAATTTTAAAAGGGCAAAAAGCAAAGCATTTGAATGACCCATACCAGGCCTACTAATTTTAAACAAATTAGCATAGACCACCCTCCCCCCCCCCGCGCCCCTGGTACATGGACACATTTCACAGGTTTCTGCCTTGTTCTGAGGGGATGCAGGGCAATTCCTTCTTTGTGAGATGGTGGGAGTTCCCCAGAGTTTCCTCTTTCTTCTCCCCACATCCTGACCGCCATCTCACTCTGGACTGTTAAGATGAAAAGTGGTCTTCACTTCTCCTTTCTCATAGCACCAGTAATGATTACTGGTAGCCTTGGTTCCCTCTCAAGTTTTACTTCACAAACTGTCGTTCACCTCAGGTCGTTCAACGGAACTTCACCTCAGGGTGTTCTCACTGGAGAAACCAGAGGGCTTCTGAGACAGACTCAATAAAAGGTCTCTACTACTTCCTTTCTCTTATGAGGCTTTACTGGAGGGCTTCCCAGGCGGCCCTAGTGGTAAAGAGCCCACCTGCCAATGCAGGAGATGCAGGAGACCCAGGTTGGATCCCTGGGTAGGGAAGATCCCTGGAGAAGGGAATGGCTACTCTCTCCAATGTTCTTGCCTGGGAAATCTTATGGACAGAGGAGCCTGGTGGGCTACAGTCCCTGGGGTCACAAAAGAGTTGGACATGACTAAACAGCAACAACAACAGCAACGTGGGGTAGATCTTAATAGCAAAATAAATGCTGGGTATTATAGAAGTTTATAATAAATGAGAAGGTTTCTTCAGAATAATCACATCAATCTAATGCCATTAGTGTTAGAACATTTGCTGCCCAGGAATATCCATTTGAAAATGACCTTACAAAAGGCAGCTTGGTGAAAAAAGATTAGTGAATTCTCACAAGACTTTGCCTTTTAGTTTCTGTATGCACCTTGAAAACATAATGAAATTTTGTTTCCTTGTTTGGAAAAGGGGGATAATAATTCCTATCCCTTAAATCTCAAACTGTTTATAGTATCAAATGAGATAATATGTGAAAATTCAATGGGTTAGGAATGTGAGAGCAGTTCATACATACCAGGGGCACCAATCAGGAAATTCAACAGGACAAAGAATAGAGTGGGAAAGACAATCAAAGTATTAATTAAATCCAGTGTGAATAATAACTTTAATATTTTTGAGCACTCAGTCTATAACAACGTGGTGTTTCTTTTTTGTTTTATTTATTTATTTTCTTGGCCGCACCACACCATGTCTGGGGATCCCCAAGCAGGAACCAAACCTGCTCCCCAGCACAGTGGAGGGATGGCTCCGTAACCACTGGACCAACAGGGAATTCCCAACATTGTGTATATTAATTCCTTTAATATATATAAGAACTGAATGCAGTGCATATTATTACTGATCTTGGGTGGCCTTGGCATGCAGTTACTTGAAGCAGGTTTTGGTTCCAGGCCAGAGATTGAAGTCAGGCTGCAGCAGTGAGAGCTCTGAATCCAAGCCACTAAACCACCATAGGCAGTGGCCAGTGGCAAAGCCCTGGTCTGTCAGCTGTGTCGTAATGAATTTCCTGGTAAAGATGGAGAGTAGTGAAACAAGTAAAGTACTTATTATCAGGAAAAAGGGCACGTGTAGATAGATACATAGGCAGACTCTGAGAGAGTTGTGCCTTTGTGGTAGATTGAATTGCTTTTATGGGGCATTTCTTCCTGTTTTCCTTTGGCCAATCATCCTGCTTTGCCTGTTTTCGATTCCCGTATTTGGTTTACTTCAGGATCCTCCCATAAGTGCACATGCATGTCTTAGCCAAGACGGATTCTGGGGAAGAGGCCTAAGGGTAGATTGACATCACTTGCTATGGTGATGCCCCCTCACTTTTAACCTCCTTGGAGCCTTTCTGTACAAATGTCTCCTTGACTTCAATATTGAGGAATATGTGTCTTTTATCTTTTATCACTGACTCAATGGACAGGAATATGAACACACTCTGGAAGACAGTGGAGGACAGAGGAGTCTGGCGTGCTGCAGTCCATGGGGTTGCAATGAGTCAGACATGACTTAGCAACTCAACAACAGCATCTCTTATCCGGGCAGGCCCTGCTCCTCTCCCACTCCTGTCCATAGGGGATGAACTCCAGCTGCTTAGCCTTGGGTCTATTTATCTGTGGTCTCATTACTATGTCTAATTTTCAAATAAAGAAACTGAGGCCAAAAAAGATTAAATAACTTTCCACAATCACACAGCTAGTAAGTGACTGGGCTATAATTTGAAGGTTTGTCTGTTTGACTCCCGAACCCAAGCCTTTATTAATTTGTTGCCCTCATTAAGGAGGAAAATATTAGGTCAAAATATAAAGTGACTGACACTGTACAATTTTTACTTTACATATGGCAATTTACTGTGTTTTAACCCAATAAAAAAAAGTTTAAAACTAACATTCAGTTTAATTACTAGTTATCAGTTTTATTGGTTATCAAATTTAAGTATTTAAGTCTGACAACTAAAGATAATAGAACATTTTAGATAAGAAACCAGACAACTAGACACATTTAAAATAAATAAGTGGTTTTGGAAAGGTTCTACTAGCAACAGCCCTAGGCATGTTTACCAGACACATTTTTTTCAACATCAGGAACAAGTCTGAGTGGAAAACAAGCTTGTCTAAGGGTCATACTGACCATCAAGGAATCACAAGCAGGGAAAGAGGAGAACAATTAATTTAATCCAAGGAATTTCTCCTAAGCCCGTCTGGGTAGTAATAGTAACAATATGACTCCAAAGAAGTTGAAAGGAAACAAGAAGATTATTTTGGTGTTGCTGTGCTAGGAGGATTTACCCAAGGAAATCTAGGTATATCTTAAGTCAAAGAATGGGTTTAGATAGGAAAAGAAAAATTAAGAGATCAGCAGAATAGAAAACATAATAGAAAGTATATGTAGACTGTCTCTGAAAAGTGAAAGTGAAAGTGTTAGTCACTCAGCTGTGTCTGACTCCTGGCAACCCCATAGACTGTAGCCCTCCGGGCTCCTCTGTCCATAGGATTCTCCTGGCAAGAATACTGGAGTGGGTTGCCGTTCCCTTCTCCAGGGGATCTTCCCAACCCAGGGACTGAACCTGGATCTCCTGCACTGCAGGCAGATTCTTTACCATCTGAGCCACGAGGAAAGCCCAGATTGGCTCTAAACTCTTCCATATTCTAAAATTCAAACAAACCTCTATTGGCCAAATTTACTTTACCATGGAGAGTAGTTCGTCCAAGATGGGCATTCCAGCTGAGGCAAAACAATCTATTTCTTCTATATATAAAAATCCTTGGGACTTCACTGGTTGTCCAGTGGCTAAAACCCCATGCTCCCAACGTGGGAGGCCAGATTCGAGCCCTGGTCAGGGAACAAGATTGCACATGCTGCAATTAAGGGTTTGCATGCCACAACTAAGATCCTGCATGCTGCAACTAAGACCTGGTATAGTCAAATAAATATCAAGAAAAAATCTTTGTCATGTAAGAGTCACATTAGTAATGAGAATTTGTACAACATTGATGCTTCTTTGTTTCTTATCCAAGTGAATAAAGTATCATGTTTATCATTTCTCAGCAAAATTCAGAAGAATTATGTTCTGCTAAATAAAAATGTTACTTGTTAAAAATATCTGGCTATAGCTGAAAAAGGTTCTAAGTGTTTTTGAGCTAGTAATAGTCCAACATACAGCAAACTCACCTCTTAATTTCCAGTTTATACTCCAAAATTCCAACAGCTAAATGACTTTTTAATGATATATGATAGCGATAACCATCAGTGTCTCCCTACAGAAAATAATGTTGTCTTGTTTGCCTGACATGAAATTCAAATATTTATGTGAAATTATGGCAATTTTTTTTTAATTATCAATGACCAAGGCACAGACTTTTTGTTTAAAAAAGAGAGTTTGCCTGAAATATTGAAATAATTGATTCATTTAATTCGCTATCCTACTTCTCAGTGTTTTTCAGCCAGATTTATCGTATTTTGTACAAACCTGATTGATTCTTGGAATGTTTTGTATTACTTACAAAAACAAAACAAAAAGCAGCTAGTTCATTGTTTTGATGTACATATAAGCACTTTTCAATTGGACAGTAATTAACCACTCCTTATCTTGCCTTCTTGCTTGTTCAAATATATACCCTTGGAATATATAATAAGAAATCAGTATGTTTGAATCTCACTGAGCATTTTATAATCGAATTGAGAGATTTTCAAAATTCCCCTGTGTATGAAAAATATGTTATTAAGAGAGAAAACTCTCTGTGATTGCCTTAGTTATTAAATTTAAAAAATTACCTGTTTCCACCTATATATTCCTGGAATACAGTGTCAAGTGGGCCTTAGGAAGAATCACTATGAGCAAACCTAGTGGAGGTGATGGAATTCCAGTTGAGCTATTTCAAATCCTAAAAGATGATGCTGTGAAAGTGCTGCACTCAATATGCCAGCAAATTTGGAAAACTCAGCACTGGCCACAGGACTGGAAAAAGTCAGTTTTCATTCCAATCCTAAAGAAAGGCAATGCCAAAGAATGCTCAAACGACCGCACAATTGCACTCATCTCACATGCTAGTAAAGTCATGCTCAAAATTCTCCAAGCCAGCCTTCAATAGTACATGAACTGTGAACTTCCAGATGTTCAAGTGGCATTTAGAAAATGCAGAGGAACCAGAGATCAAATTGTCTACATTCACTGGATCATCGAAAAAGCAAGAGAGTTCCAGAAAAACATCTATTTCTGCTTTATTGACTATGCCAAAGCCTTTGACTGTGTGGATCACAACAAACTGAGGAAAATTCTTTAAGAGATGGGAATACCAGACCACTTGACCTGCCTCTTGAGAAACCTATATGCAGATCAAGAAACAACAGTTAGAACTGGACATGGAACAACAGACTGATTCCAAATAGGGGAAAGGAGTATGTCAAGGCTGCATATTGTCACCCTGATTATTTAACTTCTATGCAGAGTATATAATGAGAAACCCTGGGCTGGATGAAGCACAAGTTTGGAATCAAGATTGCCAGGAAAATATCAATAACCTCAGATATGCAGGTGACACCACCCTTATGGCAGAAAGGGAAGAAGAACTAAAGAGCCTCTTGATGAAAGTGAAAGCGGAGAATGAAAATGTTGGCTTAAAACTCAACATTAAGAGAACTAAGATCATGACATTTGGTTCCATCACTTCATGGCAAACAAATGGGGAAACAATGGAAACAGTGAGAGTCTTTAATTTTCTTGGGCTCCAGAATCACTGCTGATGGTGACTGCAGCCATGAAATTAAAAGATGCTTGCTCCCTGGAAGAAAAGCTATGACCAACCTAGACAGCATATTAAAAAGCAGAGGCATTACTTTGCTAACAAAGGTTTGTTTAGTCAAAGCTATGGTTTTTTTCCAGTAGTCATGTGTGGATGTGAGAGGTGGGCTATAAAGAAATCTGAATGCCAAAGAATTGATGCTTTGGAATTGCGGTGTAGGGGAAGACTCTTGAGAGTCCCTTGGACTTCAAGGAGATTCAACCAGTCAGTCCTAAAGGAAATCAGTCCTGAATATTCATTGGAAGGACTGATGCTGAAGCTGAAACTCCAATACTTTAGCCACCTGATGCAAAGAACTGACTCATTTGAAAAGACCTTGATGTTGGGAAATATTGAAGGCAGGAGGAGAAGGGGATGACAGAGGATGAGATGGTTGGATGGCATCACCGACTCAATGGACATGAGTTTGAGTAAGCTCCAGGAGTTGGTGATAAACAGGAAAGCCTGGCATGCTGCAGTCCATGGGGTCACAAAGAGTTGGACACGACTGAGCAACTGAACTGCACTTATAAAACACTTAGTGATGTGATTCACTTGTAGTATTTTCTTTGTCTCTACAACATACTCATTGATGCAATTATTAATTTTAAAGTATGTTTAACTGAGGACTTCCCTGGTGGCTCAGTGATAAAGAATCTGTCTGCAATGCAGGAGACCCAGGTTCAGTCCCTGGGTTAGGAAGATCTCCTGGAGGAGGTCGTGGCAACCCACTCTAGTACTCTTCCCTAGGGAATCCCATGGACAGAAGAGCCTGGCAGGCTGCAGCCTATAGGGTTGCTGGGAGTTGAACACAACTGAAGTGACTAAGCAGCAGAAGCATGTTTTACTCCTGGCTTATTATACTGCAAAACTAATAGAATTTGACTTCACTATTAGGTCAGTGTTGTAATATAGTAAATGAACGTTCAGGCTATAGAAATTTTGATAGTTACATTTAAACAATCTGAAAGGTTACAAAAATATTTCAAGTATTGCCTTTTAAAATATCCTTTTACCCTGCATGTATTATTTATGTGTCTGTAAGTAGTATTTTTTTTTCATGTTTACATAACGTGTTTTTTTTTTTTTTAGCCACACTTTGTGGCTTGTGGGTTCTTAGTTCCCCAACCAGGGATTGCACCCAAAGAGCCTTCAGCCATGAAAGTGCAGAATCCTAACCACTGGACTGTCAGGGAATTACCTTAACTTTGTGTATTTTAAGTAACAGAAAAGAGGAAAAGAAAACTAACAGCAAGCTTGAGAAAGGATCCAGCCATTTGACACTCATGATGGCTCCATGGTCAGGAGAGGGATGTGACAAACTTGAGCTGATCAGGAACTTCTTACTGCCCAAAGACCACAAAACAGGAAAGCTTAGTCAAAAGACAATTCACTGTATGCAGAATTTTTTGTGTTGGTATGCTGTGACCATAGTGAAATGCCCCAGCTGCATCTGTTTTACCACTGATTGGGGCTTAACCCTGAAATACCAAGCAAACTTTTTGAATAAAAATGGACCTTTTCCTCTATTCTGCCATTCTTTCACTTTTATTCAACATCTTTTAAAGGCCTCCATGTATATCTATGGGGAACTGGAAATGGTGAAATGCTTATCTGTAGCAGAGATTAGCACACACAGAAAATAAAATACATTTTCCAATGACACTAGATTCTTGAATGTTAAATACCAAGCATGAGGAGAAGTGGCCCTTATTGTTTGCCATCTGTAATTCAGTCCATCAATCTGCTTATTTTTGAGAAAATCAAGGCTCAGATAGTGTAAATTTTGCAAGGTCACATGCTTCCCAGCTAGCTCAAATGGTAAAGAATCCACCTGCAATGAAGGAGACCTGGGTTCAGTCCCTGGGTCAGGAAGATCCCCTGGAGAAAGGCATGGTAACCCACTCTGGTATTCTTGCCTGGAGAATTCCATGGACATAGGAGACTGGAGGGCTACAATTTATGGGGTCACAAAGAGCCAAACACGACTGAGTGACTAACACTTCCACTTTCACTCCTCATGCTAGAATCCATGGTGGACATGAATCATGCTGTTGCTTCTACTTGCCCAAAGTTAATCTAACAATATTTCTTGACAGTGTGCTCCAGGAAGTCCCTACCAGGTAAAGATATCTTGGTGTATCTTGTCTTGAATGTAGTAGCTCTTGTTTAAATATAAATTATCTAGTTCTACCATATGATAATGTCCTCTTAAAAATGTAGTGCTGTGTCGCTCAGTCATGTCCAACTCTTTGTGACCTCATGGATTATAGCCCGCCAGGTCACTCTGTTCATGGGGATTCTCCAGGCAAGAACACTGGAGTGGGCTGTCATGCCCTCCTCCAGGCGATCTTCCCAATCTGGGATTGAACCCAGGTCTCCCGCATTGCAGACAGGTTCTTTTTTTTTTTTTAATTTTATTTTATTTTTAAACTTTACAATACTGTATTAGTTTTGCCAAATATCGAAATGAATCCGCCACAGGTATACCTGTGTTCCCCATCCTGTACCCTCCTCCCTCCTCCCTCCCCATACCCTCCCTCTGGGTCGTCCCAGTGCACCAGCCCCAAGCATCCAGTATTGTGCATCAAACCTGGACTGGTGACTTGTTTCATACATGATATTATACATGTTTCACTGCTAATCTCCCAAATCTCCCCACCCTCTCCCTCTCCCACAGAGTCCATAAGACTGTTCTATACATCAGTGTCTCTTTTGCTGTCTCGTACACAGGGTTATTGTTACCATCTTTCTAAATTCCATATATATGCGTTAGTATACTGTATTGGTGTTTTTATTTCTGGCTTACTTCACTCTGTATAATAGGTTCCAGTTTCATCCACCTCATTAGAACTGATTCAAATGTATTCTTTTTAATGGCTGAGTAATACTCCATTGTGTATATGTACCACAGCTTTCTTATCCATTCATCTGCTGATGGACATCTAGGTTGCTTCCATGTCCTGGCTATTATAAACAGTGCTGCGATGAACATTGGGGTACACGTGTCTCTTTCCCTTCTGGTTTCCTCAGTGTGTATGCCCAGCAGTGGGATTGCTGGATCATAAGGCAGTTCTATTTCCAGTTTTTTAAGGAATCTCCACACTGTTCTCCAGGTTCTTTACCATCTGAGCCACCAGGGAAGTACCAACTGAGAATTTTTAAAACCTTCTTTCTGCCAGTTCATATTTCCATATTGTACCAGGCTCCTAGAAAATTCCTGGTTGTGAGTTTGATTACAGTTTCTGTATTAGCTAGATTTATCTAATTTTATTGCTTTTGTTATATCTGGAAATTATTATAGACTGTATCAAATGCTTTCCATAAAATGTCAGCTTCTAAAAAATAAGCAAAATTATTATTTCAGTGATTAGTATGGTCTTTATAATCTTATTCAAGTCTCATAGGATATCAATTTCAACTTAAAGTACTTCAAAGAATTAGTGTGCTAACTAATTTAGAATCCAACATGTAATGCTTGAAATTTTCACAATTTGTTTTTATAATATATAGAGTTATGACTAATGTGAGGACCTTGTCCATCTTTGGTTATTACTCAAGCCTCCTTTTAAATAGCATAAAGGCTTGTGTATATAGGACAAAGGGCAAGAATAAGTTTCCAAATATTATTCCCTAGAGTAATGAAAACCCAGCCTCTAAGAAAATCTGGGAAGGGAAGGAATGAAAAAAAAAAAAAATCTATCATGTAGTACCATGCTTTGTGAACTCAGGAAGAGAATTGAGAAGAAAATAAACAATAGAAATGGAGAGAAAATCCTCTTAGAATTCAAGACATCAAAAAGTGGTGCTGACTTGGGGAATGTTTGTAAGCCCATACATGTATGTCAAGGTCAAAGAACAAACAGTAATGGGAAAAATAAGTACTTCACTAATAGCAAGCAATAAATTCACTGCTGATGGTAAAAATGAACACAATTCAATAAATCTGGCTTACTTTTCTCTTAACTAGATTTGTTGCATATTTATTTTAATTAAGACAATCTATTGACTCTATTCAGAGAAGGCAATGGCATCGCACTTCAGTACTTTTGCCTGGAAAATCCCATGGATGGAGAAGTCTGGTAGGCTGCAGCAACTTCACTTTCACTTTTCACTTTCATTCATTGGAGAAAGAAATGGCAACCCACTCCAGTGTTCTTGCCTGGAGAATCCCAGGGATGGGGGAGCCTGGTGGGCTGCCGTCTATGGGGTCGCACAGAGTCGGACACAACTGAAGCGATTTTGCAGTGGCAGCAGCATTGACTCTATTAAACTTACAATTGTTTAATTTATACAGATAGGAAGATTTTGCCAGAACTGATATGCTTTCGTTAATTTTAGTTTGTATACTATACTTTTGCAAAATTGGAAATAATTGTAGATAGTAATTTTTAAAGTTTATTTATAGATATTCTACCCAGCAAAGTTCTAAATTTACATATGAAATTTTATTATTTTTAATTTTAGGAAATGAAAAAAATAAAATTATATTTTATAAGCAGACAGTCAGTAATGTAATATCTATTGTTAAACTGAAAAATAAAGGGAAAAGAACAAAGATTTGATTGTGTGGCATAAAAGAGATGGCAGGAAAATACTGTATACACAGAGAAAAGGTTAATGTGAACCAGTAAAATAGTTTCCAGCTCAGTCAGGGCACTGAAGCAAGTAATAATACTGCCCACTGGGGCTCCTCTGACCCCACCCCAGAGGGGAGTAGGGGTTGGGGAAGTGCCTTGATGCTGCCCAGAGGGGATGCAAGTCCTGCCTCCATCAAGAGAGTTTGAGGTGCCTTTACAGCCTGGCAAGGGTGGGGTCTAGGATGCTCACTCAATCTTTGCTGGTGTGGTGGGAGTGGGCCAATTTTTCTCTTCTAGTGTTTGATTCAACTAGAGTGGTCTTAAAAAGCTTTGTACCCTGCCAGACTGTCCCTTTCCTATCACCTGGGCTAGAGAGAACAGGCTTTTATCGTGCTTTTTAAATTTTTTTCTGTTTATGCCTCTTGCCATGAGTTTGAGAAAACTCTGAGAGTTGGTGATGGACAGGGAGGCCTGGCGTGCTGCAGTCCACGGGGTCGCAGAGATGGACACAGCTGAGTGACTGAGCTGAACTGATCGCCATCTGTAGGTTGTGCTTCTTTTGCTCCACATCTGATCTACACGAGGCAAGTAACAAATAGATAAACAAAACAACCATTATCTTTGACATCATCTTTGTCCTCATATTATGTTTTAAATCTTTAAAACTTTAAAAAGGACTTTTAAAAGTTTCAATGATGTACCAAGTATAACCAGAGAATTATTCTGGACATAAAGTTCAAATACATTAAACTGTTTTTTTTTTTTAACCTTTAATTGTTGTGACCAAATGTATGTCAGTTAAAATGTTTAAAAATAATTTATGCATTATTGTCTGAAGATTAAGTGTTTCCAACTTCAAAAGAACACTGATAAATGGCTAATTTTGATGAAATTATAATTTGATTTATTATATTATGACATAGGTCACAGAAAGCCACTGGCTATTTAGAATAATGAGTAATGTGAAATGAAGTAATTTCCTCTGATATTCAGAAAACATTTTCATGTAAACAGATATTAATCCTTTATATTCTCTCTAATAACATATATCAGCAGATACATACATATATAACATTTCAGCTCATAAGAATCTGTTGTTAAATTTTCAGGAATTTTTAAAGCTAGTAGAGGTCAAGGTAATAGAACCTGGCCATAGTGGGAATATTTACACCATGGAAATCGCAAATCCTTTAAATGAGCACCATGTCCCCTCAAATCTTACTTTCACAGAGAGATGGTTGTTAAACATTTACCAGCACATCACTCTATAAATTCAGGTATTTGTCATTACTAACTGGCACATATATATTGAATAAGTGCATATGTATGAAATCTACATATATTTAATAAACGCATATAGCAAATATGTATATGGCAGTTTTCATTCCAATCCCAAAGAAAGGCAATGCCAATGAATACTGAAACTACTGCACAATTGCACTCATCTTACATGCTAGTAAAGTAATGCTCAAAATTCTCCAAGCCAGGCTTCAGTAGTACATGAACCATGAACTTCCACATGTTCAATCTGCTTTTAGAAAAGACAGAGGAACCAGAGATCAAATTGCCAACATCCATTGTTTCATCGAAAAAGCAAGAGAGAATCAGAAAAACACCTACTTCTGCTTTATTGACTATGCCAAAGCCTTTGACTGTGTGGATCACAATGAACTGGAAAATTCTGAAAGAGATGAGAATACCAGACCACCTGAACTGCTTCTTGAGAAACCTATACGCAGGTCAGGAAGCAACAGTTAGAACTGGACATGGAACAACATACTGGTTCCAAAAGGGAAAGGAATATGTCAAGGCTGTATATTGTTACCCTGCTTATTTAACTTCTATGCAGAGTACATCATAAGAAATGCTGGGCTGGATGAAACACAAGCTGGAATCAAGATTGCCAGGAGAAATATCAATAACCTCGGATATGCAGATGACACCACCCTTATGGCAGAAAGTGAAGAACTAAAGAGCCTCTTGATGAAAGTGAAAGAAGAGAGTGAAAAAGTTGGCTTAAAACTCAACATTCAGAAAATGAAGATCATGGCATCCAGTCCCATCACTTCATGGCAAATAGATGGGGAAGCAGTGGAAACAGTGTCAGACTTTATTTTTTGGGGCTCCAAAATCACTGCAGATGGTGACTGTAGCCATGAAATTAAAAGATGCTTGGTCCTTGGAAGAAAGGCTAAGACCAATTCCTAGGCAGCATATTAAAAAACTTTGCCAACAAAGGTCCATCTAGTCAAAGCTATGGTTTTTCCAGTAGTCATGTATGGATGTGAAAGTTGGACTATAAAGAAAGCTGAGTGCCAAAGAACTGATGCTTTTGAACTGTGGTGTTGGAGAAGACTCTTGAGGGTCCCTTGGTCTGCAAGGAGATTCAACCAGTCTATCCTAAAGGAAATCAGTTCTGAATGTTAAATTGAAAGGACTAATGCTGAAGCTGAAACTCCAATACTCTGGCCACCTGATGCAAAGAACTGACTCATTTGAAAAGACCATAATGCTGGGAAAGATTGAAGGCAAGAGGAGAAGGGGACGACAGAGGATGAGATGGTTGGGTGGCATCACTGACACAATGGACATGAGTTTGAGTAACCTCTGGGAGCTGGTGATGGAAACGGAAGCCTGACATGCTGCAGTCCATGGGGTCACAAAGAGTTGGACATGACTGAGTGACTGAACTGAACTTGCTATAGAGATAACTTTTAATTATATCAGTATATATACTTTATACACACACATCTACAGTCCATGGTTTGGCAGGACCCATGCTAGTTCTGTTAGGGAACACAAAAGTGACTTAAAGGAGTCCCCTGCCCTATCTTCATGAAAGTACCTAATTTTAAACAAAAATGAAAGCAATATTGTGATATTTTTTCCTCTCACTTTTGTCTCCTTTTCTCTTTGGAGTCCTGAAATATATATTTCTTGGAAAGGGTTGATACTTAAACAGCTGTTTAAAGAAATGATTGCTTGAACATATACCAGTTCTTTTTGATGAGCACAAGTAGGTTCTCTCCCTGCAGGAAATTATAAACATATAGTAGTGATATAAGGGCTTCCCAGGTGGCTCAGAAGGTAAAGAATTCGCCTGCAATGCAGAAGACTCAGGAGACACAGGTTTGATTCCTGGGTCAGGAAAATCCCCTAGAGGAGGTCATGGAAGCCCATTCAAATATTCTTGCTTGGAGAATCCCATGGACAGAGGAGCCTGATGGGCTACTGTCCATAGGGTCACAAAGAGTCAGATACAACTGAATAAGTTGAGTATGAACACATGCAAAGCACTGCATGGTTATGTTCCAAATAAGTCTAGAAATCCTCCCTTTCTTGTAGGTATCCACCTTAAGCAATGGATAACTAATCTCTCCTGTTTGGATGCAGTAGATGGGCAAGTGGTTATGTGTGATCATGGCTGTGGACATCAAAAGGTGTCAAGGATTCAAGAATCTGAACTCTGCCTGTTTCTCTTCTGTATAGCATCCCAGTTCAGCACTCCCAATCGTTCTTCATTCCTTCACATCTGAGACGGAAATCAGCTCATTTATCTCATTAAATAAGAAGCCAGCCTTCCTCTCACTCCTAACTACAGTCAGTTCATTTTAAAATTTCTTAATGTGGAAAGACTTAAACTGCTTTTCTAAAATCTGAAGGGAGAGAAAGCTATAAGAAATAAATGTTGAGTGTTCATTTATTTTATTCCTAGTTTCCTTCGGGCACTTATCAGTTAAATGTACAATAATAAAATATCTGTTTCATGAGATAACATGATTCATGATTAGGATCATTAAGTTTGAACTGATAATGATTCTGTTTCAAATGCTTTGTTGTTGTCTTTAAGGAGCTAAGTGATAAATGACTTGAAAATGTGTAGCTTGTTTGAATCATGAAATCTAAGCCTGGTATTCTTGTCATCACATAAATAATTGCTTCATAATCCTCAGAGGGAAAATTATGTACATCTAGATTTGCACCTGTCTTAGTTTAGTTTAAAGTTACATATTGCTGTTAGGTGCAATCAAAATAGCAAATAAAATATCTCTTGATAATGTTTATTGTACTGACTATCATTATATGGTTGTGTTCTTAAATTTCTGCTGGTTTAATGTATCTTGTTTCAAACTCTGGAAGTTTGAAACAACTTTCAAACAAATTTCTCTTTCTCAGAAAGAGAAATAAATAAAATATAAAATGAGTTGTCTTAACTTTGCCAATAAATTCTTTACTACTTTCATGTTGTTGTTTTGTTGCTAAGTCATGTCCCACTCTTTTGTGACCCCATGGACTGCAGCCCTCCAGGCTCTCTCTCCACAGGATTTCCCAGGCAAGAATACTGGAGTGGGTTGCCATTTCTTTCTCCAGAAGATCTTTCCCACCCAGAGATCAACCCTGAGTCTCTTGGCAGGTGGATTCTTTACTACTGAACCACCAGGGAATTTCCAACTTCCTTGTAAGACTGACTAAAATTAACTAGAAAAAGAAGGTTACATTGTTGTTCTTATAAAAGTGGCCATTTAGGAGAGAAGGAAATGTTGTTTAAAAATCCTTTCTGCCCCTATTTATCCAGGGATTTAACCTGGCCCAATCTCAGGGACTCAGAATGATGGGGGCCTTATCAGGGCCAAGAGATATGAGCGTTCTGTGTTGAGGAATTGACACTCTTTGTCTTGAAGGAAGAAATTAAGTCCATGCTTAATTCCAAAATTATTCCTGGACTATAGCAATTCTACCTTTCTATGTCTTCTTCTGCAGACATTCTTTGATAAATAAAGGAGACGTGCTGTGTTGTGCTTAGGTGCTCAGTCGTGTCTGACTCTTCGAGACCCCATGGACTATATAGCCTGCCAGGCTCCTCTGTTCATGGAGATTCTCCATGCCAGAATACTAGAGTGGGTTGCTATGCCCTCCTCCAGGGATCTTCCCAACCCAGGGATCAAACCCAAGTCTCCTGCATTGCAGGCAGATTCTTTCCCATCTGAGCCACCAGGGAAGCCCAAGTAAAGGAGATAAATACTTGGAATTTTCTAATCCCAATGAATGACTCTTCCTACCCCCAAGGTGGGTCAGTCACAGAGAAAGGAGGAGGAGGGTGGGATGAATTCCTAGATTGGGATTGACATATATATATATACACATATATGTATATATATATATTATTGATGTGCGTGCATGCTTAGTCATGTCTGACTCTTGGCAGCCCGCCAGGCTCTTCTGTCCCTGGGATTCTCCAGGCAAGAACTAGAGTGGATTGCCATTTCCTTCTCATATATTATTGATACTATGTATAAAATAGATAACTAACGAGAACATACTGTGTAACATAGGGAACTCTACTCAATGCTCTGTGGTAAACTAAATGTGAAGGAAATCCAAAAACGAGGAAATATATGCATATGTGGAGATGATTCACTTTGCTGTACAGCAGAAACTAACACAACACTGTAAAGCAACCAAACTGCAATAAAAATTAATTGGAAAAAACCCAACATGAATCACGTTCCCCCTTCAACTCTCAATGGCCTTTTTCCTTACAAAAATGACATTAGGTCACATTTAGTTGCATAACTAACAGAGGAATTTGCATACCAATAATAAATCAACAAGATATTTCAAAATAACTAATATTTCTCTAAAACCGTATCTACAAGTCCATGCACAGAAGCTGTTGCATATTTCCCATGTACCAGAGGTCAAACCTTGAGAGATAAGCCCCATGGGCATAGAACTTTTCAAATTCTGGATTAGAGGTAATTATACTATGTGGATTTAATTATAGTGTTTCTTTTTTGGATTTATATTTTCCTCTGAGATTTAAAAATCTCAGATATAATGTTTACTGGCTAAAACTTGCAACTCTTGATAATGCATAATAAAGACCCATTAAGGACTATAATTTTGAATAGGCAACATTTTATTGTTACTGGCAGAACATCTATTTTCTTAAAAATAGCACTGAAATCAGTGAGCTGATGATATACAATATATTATAGGTTATTTGTATTTTGAATTGCAAATGTGATTTTTAAAAAGCAAATTAACTTTTATATAATAGATTATAGCATAGTATCCATAGCCTTATATACACAGAAAGTGCCACCTTCCATATCTTTTGGTAATAAATAAATTAATGATGTTGTTATCCCTATCATGGCTAAGTACTATGCCAGTTGTCCTGCTGTAGAGATAGATAATAAGATAAAGTGCCTGCCTTAAAAAATTACTTAATAATGTATTTAAAACTATCGGTCACCACCAAGAACCATAGAGGTATGGGACTGAGGATGTAACTAAACTGTTTTTTTTTTTTTCTTTTTTGATGCTCTGTGGCATGTGAGATCTTAGTTCCCTGCCCAGGGATTAAACTCATGTCCCTTGCATTGGAAGTGCTGAGTCCTAACCAGTTAGATGGTCAGGGAATTCCCAAGACTCTTAATAGGAAGCTTCATGTTTTATACCTTTCCTAAAAGAATAATTGGCATGTGGAATTCTAAATATGGAACTTTGAAAAATATAAAAGTATTATGTTGGTTTCTTAATATATTGTATTTTATATCCCTTGATATATTTTCTTTATGAAACTTCATATGACATTATGTTAGAAGGCCTTGCAGCAGAGAAGCAAAAATGGCTGCTTAGTGATGCATTTTCTTGGTTTCTGGGAGGAGGATTAGATTAAGTGATATATAATTTCATAATCCATGAAATAATCATGGTCTTCCATGTCAGACCATGATTGTCATGATTGTCAATCATGCTCCTCCAGAAATGAGGAGCATATATCACGGAGTTCAAAGTACATGATTGTGATATGAACTATTCCACAATATCTTCACTCTGAGCTTCTAAAAATAGATTGTGATTTTCTTTGTTTAACTTACTATGTGTAGTTTACTGACAGTTTTAAAGGTCTTTGGGGATTACTGAAAATACTAACTAGGTAGATGATTTCACCCACAGTATTCTAGTAAATGCATATTTGGTTGCAAGGAAGACTTATTTTAAAGAGTACTCATAAATAAGACGGAGAAGGCAATGGCACCCCACTCCAGTACTCTTGCCTGGAAAATCCCATGGATGGAGGAGCCTGGTGGGCTGCAGTCCATGGGGTCGCTACCAGTCTGACACGACTGAGCGACTTCACTTTCACTTTTCACTTTCATGCATTGGAGAAGGAAATGGCAACCCACTCCAGTGTTCTTACCTGGAGAATCCCAGGGATGGCGGAGCCTCGTGGGCTGCCATCTATGGGGTCGCACAGAGTCGGACACGACTGAAGCGACTTAGCAGCATAAATAAGAGTACAAAACTAACGTCTGGGAGAGCATGTGCCGATGCCAGGCCTGCTCTTGCCGCCACCAGGGGGCAGCACAGAAGGTGAAAGCACCTGATTTCCTCTGCTGGGGACGGACAGAATGACGATTCTGTCCAGGCTGAAGGTTCCTACCCTTTTCTTTTCCCAGCCAGAGAGGACTTTATGGGTATTGCATCTCAGCCAACTCCTCGCCGCACTGGGAATTTTCCTGAGATGTAATCGCTTCTCACTCTGCATTTTGGACCATCAAACTGGCAGTGAAAGTATTTCTCTAAACCGGTCGGCTGGTTTCTTCCACAAACCTGCATGCCTCCTGATTTTTTCATAGCTTTCCTCCAGGCTTTTTAGGAATCTGACACCTGCATTTGGGGTAGGGGTCAGGTTGCTTAGGAGGAAAACAGTGAGATAAGGAGAAGGTAATGTAGACTTTACTTAGGAAAAGTATACAAATTAGGTTATTTTACACAATTATGGTTTATTGTGGGAGAAGGCAATGGCAACCCACTCCAATACTCTTGCCTGGAAAACCCCATGGACGGAGGAGCCTGGTAGGCTGCAGTCCACGGGGTCCCTAGGAGTCGGACACGACTGAGGGACTTCACTTTCACTTTCATGCATTGGAGAAGGAAATGGCAATCCACTCCAGTATTCTTGCCTGGAGAATCCCAGGGAAGGAGGAGCCTGGTGGGCTGCCGTCTATGGGGTCTCACAGAGTCAGACACGACTGAAGCGACTTAGCAGTAGCAGCAGCAGGCCTCACTAAGAATCTGGAAATATAGAAGTCAGCAATTAATAAATGGAAGCTGGTCTGTTTGGGCTTTTCTGTTGTCTCAGTGGGCCAACCTGCCAACGCAGGAGAGATGGGTTTGATCTCAGGTGAAGATCCCCTAGAGAAGTGGCAACCCACTCCCATATTCTTGCCTGGGAAATCCCATGGACAGAGGAGCTTAGTGGGCTCAAAGAGTCAGATGTGACTTAGCAACTAAACAGCAGTCTGTCTGTCTGCCTTTCTCTTTATTTACCTATATCTACTGTCCATACGTCTGCCTATCTATGTGTCTCTCTACCTATCTATCTATCATCACTATCATCTATTCTCTCTCATTATCTACTCCATCGTCTTCTCTTACTGTATGGCTTCAGATGGTCATCTTAGCAACTAAAGCTACATAGTCTTTCACCACAGTTTCCTTAACCTAATGACTTCATTCCTAATTTTTGAAAGAGAGGTCTAACTTTCTAAGTTCACTTTTCAGCTAGGTCTATGAGTCTTCAGTAAGGAATAGACAAGGCATCAGGTCAAGTGGTCTATGTTGAATGAAGTTTTCCTTAGGAAGGAATAAGAATGGAATGAGCAGTAAGAGGCATCTCTCATAAACAAGCATTTTAAAACACAACATGCCTAAAACTAGAATCGTCTTTCTCTCCTCCACTCTTTCCTAATCCATATCCACACGATACTCATCTTCTCTGTATTTTTAACTTTATGAAAGGTTCATCTATTGACAGTTATCCAATCAAGTTATCCAGTCAAAAAGAATAGAAGATGCAATTGATTTTTCTTATCTCTACATATCCAATCAACTCTCAAAGTCTGAAGATTCATTGATTTTGTGATAGCAATACCATTCACTTGATGGAATTTATATAATTGATTTCACTTCAATTTTTTTTAAAAAAGGATAAATTTAATACAGTACTCATATTTTATAGGTTAGGAAACAAAAAACAAAGACTTAGAGCAGTTAGTTAACTTACTCAAAGTGACCTGCACAGCAAAAGACAGAGCTGAGTTTTATCCTAGCACTCTGACTCTAGAAATATCCCTGCAGTAAGTAGTCCCTTGCCTAACCTTATGGGAGATTGGAGTACTTGTAAACAGGAGAAACTTGAACTTGCCGCAGATATTTTACTTCTAATGTTAACCTTATATTGGGCAAGTTACTGATTAATTCCTATCTTAATCAACTGCAAGGAAGCTGGTTGGATGGTGATAAAATAATGAGTACTCTGTGCTTATTGTCTGTACTATTTCCTGCCTCCATTTCTTTTTCCAGGCACAATTCCTTACTATTCTGGTATTCAGAATGCCTGGCTCAGTTTAGTGCTTGGATCTCCACTTTGTAAATTGTTGAAAGGACAAGTTTAAATACAATCTAATCTTACTTAAGCAGACTCATGTGTATTTCTACCTAAAAGTAAGATACAAAGAGAAAGGCACAACTTATTAATCTTTCCCATAGTTTAAGGAAATTTCAGATGAGGGGCAGGGAACTGAATCTATTATTTTATTATTTCTATAATTTTATTTTTATTATTTCAATTATTTTTCTTTATCCTATCCTACGTGGGCCCTATTTCAGATTTGGTTAAACATTGCAATCTTTTCCTCAATATTTATAATAGGACTGTCATAATTCTTTGCAAATATTTGTTCATGATAATTGTTTGCCCCAAGTCTTCATGCATATGTTTGTGTAACTGAGTGTGTAGATGGCAAAGAGTGTAAACCATGTAACTAGAGTAGGGTTTCTGTGAACAACACTTGAATAATAAGCCTCTGATTGTTGCGTATTTGTTCTTATGACACTGATAGCCAAAGCTATGATTTATTTGGTGTTAATTCTTGGTCAGATTTGTACAGAAATCAATAAATCATTTTATAATGTCCTACTTTCTGACTCATTTTACAGCAATATATTTACAGAGACAGTTGGGATTGTATCTACAAAATGTTTTCCGTTCAAGATTACAGGATCTTGATTTATGATTGTTACTTATTTTTTAGAGAAAATTTACTTTGCCTTATTGGCCACTATTTTCTACTGTGCTTTTAACCTTCTTTCCCTTTAGTCCCTTGTAGCTCAGCCGGTAAAGAATCTGCCTGAAATGCGGGAGACTCAGGTTCATTTCCTGGGTCAGGAAGATCCCCTGGAGAAGGAAATGGCCACCCACTCCAGTATTCTTGCCTGGAGAATCCCATGGACAGAGGAGCCTGGCAGGCTACACGCCATGGGGCTGCAAGAGTCGGACATGACTCAGCAACTAAACCACCCTCTTCAGTCAGTTCAAACAAAACTCAGTTTCCTCCTAGAATTTTAAAATAAATTTGTTAGGGCACATCATAATACATTTTGCTGTATAGAGTTACTTTATTATTTGCATTGTTGAAATTCTAGATACCTCTCAAAGAGAGAGCATGCAATTAGAGGTCAATAAATACCACCTGAAATAAAAGAATGCTCTGTTGAACTGATTGAATCATGTTTATTTTTCTGTTTCATGTTTATTATTCTCCTTTTTTTCTCTAAGTTTTAGAATTAAACTCTTGGCTATATTCATTAGGAGTTCCAAGGACATATGCTGATAAGAAAGGTATAGTTGAATTAGAATTAACTATTACATTTAGCAGTGTGGAGTCATTGATGATATTCCCAAGAGTATTCTGAAGGATTTATGAGGTAAAACACAGATTGCAATGGATATAAAAGAAAATAAATGGAGAAGAATTGGAACCTAGTGTTAACACTTTTGAGAATTTCTCTGTTTTAATCCCCCATTTAACCACCAACTTTCAAAACACCTTGTGTCTCAAACTCCAAGCTTACCTGGCTTTCTATGGCCAGATTCAGCTTGCTTTTCATAGAGATTTGCTACTGACCCTGGGCAGGACCCTGTGGGGCTCCTGGCCTTGGAAGATTTTCTGTGTGCCCCATTTGTTATTCAAGCTTCAGCCTCCATGACCTTACCTGAGCTCCAAAGGATAGGTTCAAACAGCTTTTAATTAGGGAAGGGAAGGGATGCAGAGAAAAGGGGGAAGCAGTGAAGAAACAATAGTACAGTCTTAAGGCAGGGTTCTGGTTCCACTTCAGAGGATAACATAACACTATCTTTGAATTCTTCTGTGAAACTAAGACTCCCAACAAAAGGAAAATGTTAACCACTTGATGAAGCATTCTTCATCCCAGAGACAGTCACACAGTTTGGCAACTTTGAGAACCACAGAAGCTCATCAGGAGACCACTTGAGATGAGATTAAAGGAATCCAGGCCCTCAGTTCAGTCAGTTCAGTTCAGTCACTCAGTCATGTCTGACTCTTTGTGACCCCATGGAATGCAGCATGCCAGGCCTCCCTGTCCATCACCAACTCCCAGAGTTTTCTAAAACTCATGTCCATTGAGTCGGTGATGCCATTCAACCATCTCATCCTCTGTCGTTCCTTTCTCCTTTCGTCTTCAATCTTTCTCAGCATCAGGGTCTTTCCAAATGAGTCAGCTCTTCCCATCATGTGGCCAAAGTATTGGAGTTTCAGCTTCAGCATTAGTCCTTCCAATGAACATTCAGAACTGATCTCCTTTAGGATGGACTGGTTGGATCTCCTTGCAGTCCAAGGGACTCTCAAGAGTCTTCTCCAACACCACAGTTCAAAAGCATCAATTCTTTGGCACTCAGCTTTCTTCACAGTCCAACTCTCACATCCATACATGACTACTGAAAAAACCATAGCCTTGACTAGACAGACTTTCATTGGCAAAGTAATATCTCTGCTTTTAATATGCTGTCTAGGTTGGTCATAACTTTCCTCCCAAGGAGTGGTTGTCTTTTAATTTCATGGCTGCAATCACCATCTGCAGTGCTTTTGGAGACCCCCAAAATAAAGTCTGTCACCGTTTCCACTGTTTCCCTGTCTATTTGCCATGGAATGATGGAACTGGATGCCATAATCTTAGTTTTCTGAACGTTGAGCTTTAAGCGAACTTTTTTACTCTCCTCTTTCACTTTCATCAAGAGGCTCTTTAGTTCTTCTTTGCTTTCTGCCATGAGGGTGGTGGTCATCTGCATATCTGAGGTTACTGATATTTCTCCCGGCAATCCTGATTCCAGCTTGTGCTTCCTCCAGCCCAGCGTTTCTCATGATGTACTCTGTATAGAAGTTAAATAAGCAGGGTGACAATATATAGCCTTGATGTACTCCTTTTCCTATTTGGAACCAGTCTGTTGTTCCGTGTCCAGTTCTAACTTTGCTTCCTGACCTGCATATAGGTTACTCAAGAGGCAGGTCAGGTGGTCTAGTATTCCCATCTCTTTCAGAATTTTCCACTGTTTATTGTGATCCACATAGTCAAAGGCTTTGGCATAGTCAGTAAAGAAGAAATAGATGTTTTTCTGGAACTCCCTTGCTCTTTCCATGATCCAGCGGATGTTGGCAATTTGATCTCTGGTCCCTCTGCCTTTTCTAAAACCCGCTTGAACATCTGGAAGTTCGTGGTTCACGTATTGCTGAAGCCTGGCTTGGAGAATTTTGAGCATTACTTTACTAGCATGTGAGATGAGTGCAATTGTGCGGTAGTTTGAGCATTCTTTGGCATTGCTTTTCTTTAGGATTGGAATGAAAACTGACCTTTTCCAGTCCTGCGGCCACTGCTGAGTTTTCCAAATTTGCTGGCATATTGAGTGCAGCACTTTCACAGCATCATCTTTCAGGATTTGAAATAGCTCAACTGGAATTCCATCGCCTCCACTAGCTTTGTTCATAGTGATGCTTTCTAAGGTCCACTTGACTTCACATTCCAGGATGTCTGGCTCTAGGTGAGCGATCACACCATTGTGATTATCTTGGTCGTGAAAATCTTTTTTGTACAGTTCTTCTGTGTATTCTTGCCACCTCCTCTTAATATCTTCTGCCTCTGTTAGGTCCCTACCATTTCTGTCCTTTATCGAGCTCATCTTTGCATGAAATGTTCCCTTGGTATCTCTGATTTTCTTGAAGAGATCTCTAGTCTTTTCCATTCTGTTGTTTTCCTCTATTTCTTTGATTTGATCTCTGAGGAAGGCTTTCTTATCTCTCCTTGCTATTCTTTGAGACTTTGCATTCAGATGCTTATATCTTTCCTTTTCTCCTTTGCTTTTCACTTCTCTTTTTTTCACAGCTATTTGTAAGGCCTCCCAGACAGCCATGTTGCTTATTTGCATTTCTTTTCCATGGGGATGGTCTTGATCCCTGTCTCCTGTACAATGTTACGAACCTCCGTCTATAGTTCATCAGGCACTCTATCAGATCTAGGCCCTTAAATCTATTTCTCATTTCCACTGTATAATCATAAGGGATTTGATTTAGGTCATACCTGAATGGTCTAGTGGTTTTCCCTACTTTCTTCAATTTAAGTCTGAATTTGGCAATAAGGAGTTCATCATCTGAGCCACAGTCTGCTCCCGGTCTTGTTTTTGCTGACTGTATAGAGCTTCTCCATCTTTGGCTGCAAAGAATATAATCAGTCTCATTTCAGTGTTGACCATCTGGTGATGTCCATGTGTAAAATCTTCTCTTGTGTTGTTGGAAGAGGGTGTTTGGTATGACCAGTGTGTTCTCTTGGCAAAAACTCTATTAGCTTTTGCCCTGCTTCATTCCGTATTCCAAGGCCAAATTTGCATGTTACTCCAGGTGTTTCTTGACTTCCTACTTTTGCCTTCCAGTCCCCCATAGTGAAAAGGACATCTTTTTTGGGTGTTAGTTCTAAAAGGTCTTGTAAGTCTTCATAGAACCATTCAACTTCAGCTTCTTCAGCATTACTGGTTGGGGCATAGACTTGGATTACCGTGATATTGAATGGTTTGCCTTGGAAACGAACACAGATCATTCTGTCGTTTTTGAGATTGCATCCAAGTACTGCATTTTGGACTCTTTTGTTGACCATGATGGCTACTCCATTTCTTCTAAGGGATTCCTGCCTGCAGTAGTAGATATAATGGTCATCCGAGTTAAATTCACCCATTCCAGTCCATTTTAGTTTGTTGATTCTTTGGCATTGCCTTTCTTAGTGATTGGAATAAAAGCTGACCTTTTCCAGTCCTGTGGCCACTGCTGAGTTTTCCAAATTTGCTGGCATATTGAGTGCAGGCCCTGGACACATTCAAATCCTTATCAACAATCTCACACTTGAAACACTGTTATAAAACTTCTCACCAAATCCCTCTGTTTTTATGCCATTAGTTCACAGTGTCCCTATTTGCCTGGCAAAGCAATAAAGCTATTCTTTTCTACTTCCCCCAAAAGTCCGTTTCAAGATTTAAGTCAGCTCTGGTGAACAGAGGCCAAGTTTTTGGCATCACTACTTTAGCATTTTCAAAAATTTTTATCTTCCAAAATTTATAAAGCTCTGTTTTCTCCATTTCTGTTATTTTTTTCATGAATGTTTACATGATGCAATTCCTTCATTCTCATTTTAGTGATGTTTCTTGAGGAAGCAGAAATCCACATTTGTTCAATGCTATGTTTAAGTAGAAACAATCAGAGATTCTTAGGAAGAGATTATCATATCATTTATATCCTATATTGAATGAAAAGCAGAATACTAAATTTATTTTAGGGTAAATTTAACATTTATTTTTACCTAATTTTTATTTTTCTAGGCCTAAATAAAGAAAAAATCCTAAATTGAAATTATATTCTCATTCATTGCATTTAGAATTTCTCTTTAACACCATTTTTGGTCTACAATCTGAAGAAGAAATACAATTTTAGAAAAGTCAAACAAGACATTATAAAGCTTACATCAAAACCAAACTTTCAGAAAAATAATAATACAAATTTATTATGAATTGATTAATCTTATAAAATAGTTGAATAAAGCTCAGTTAAAAATTCCTAAAAATACACACCAGATAGCAAAGGATACATATGGGTTATTTGATGGATAAGCTTAGATGTATGTGGTTATATAATTATTGAGTATAGGAGCTTAGTTTATGAGAACTAAACAGAAACAGATTGAATAACACAATGGAATTTACGTATGGGAGTATGGGAGCAAGATTTCCCATGCTAAAATATATGTCTCTGGCATATTAATTAACTTTTCCTCCTTCTTCCTCTTCTCCTTCTTCTTTCTGAGAAACAGCAGATATAGGAAGGGCTCTGAAAACCAAGTAGGAGTTGCCATTTTGTAGCATATTCAAAAGCAAAGACATTACTTTGCCAAGAAAGGTCTGTCTAGTCAAGGCTATGATTTTTCCTGTGGTCATGTATGGATGTGAGAGTTGGACTGTGAAGAAGACTGAGTGCTGAAGAATTGATGCTTTTGAACTGTGGTTTGGAGAAAACTCTTGAGAGTCCCTTGGACTACAAGGACATCCAACCAGTCCATTCTGAAGGAGATCAGCCCTGGGATTTCTTTGGAAGGAATGATGCTAAAGCTGAAACTCCAGTACTTTGGCTACATCATGCGAAGAGCTGACTCATTGGAAAAGACTCTGATGCTGGGAGAGATTGGGGGCAGGAGAAGAAGGATGAGATGGCTGGATGGTATCACTGACTCGATGGACATGAATCTGAGTGAAATTCAGGAGTTGGTGATGGACAAGGAGGCCTGGCGTGCTGCAATTCATGGGGTTGCAAAGAGTTGGATAGGACTGAGTGGCTGAACTGAACTGAACTGAAGACACATTTATATTTGTGAGGGATGTTGCCATTTGAAACATGTAACATGACTTATCTTCCCTTTTCATCGTAAAGTCTAATTAGTAAATGCCTACACAGTTGCTCCCAGCTCTAACTAGTGATTGTTCTAGACTTTAGATCAAAACATCTTCACTGTAATAGCTTAGCAAAGGGGTAGTCAGAATTATGCTTCTTTGCTGGTTTCCCTGGCAGAAACTTGATGTTTTTCTTCCTTTATATCTATTAATTTCCCCTTCCTTTGCCTCAGTAGTGAAGATTGCTGCCATGTCCTGCCATCTGTCCATCTGTTACACAAGGTAGGGTGAAACTCCAGGACCTTGCTTCAGACATATAAGACCCTGTATCCACTAAACCCTTGATGCCTCTGCCCCTGACTCCAGGCTCTTTCTTCCATCTTAAGGCTGGGAAAGTACAGAGCTTGGAGACCTGTAGGGCTTCCCAGGTGGCTCAGCAATAAAGAATCTGCCTGCCAGTGCAGGAGATGTGAGTTTTATCCTTGGGTCAGGAAGATCCCCTGGAGAAGGAAATGGCAACCCACTCCATATTCTTGCCTGGGAAATCCCATGGACAGAGGAGCCTGGCGAACTACAGTCCATGGGGTTGTAAAAGAGTCAGATACAACTTAGTGACTAAGCAACAACAACCCCTCAACATTAAAATGGTGAAAATGGTAAATTATAACTTTACAATTTGTTCCTATGGTTTTGTTTTAAACACCATAGAAATCAAGTGTATGAGATAATTAAATTACAAAACAGAAAGATAGAAATAGTTTGTTTAGCACTTCATTTCCAGAATACTGAAGGTCATGTAAACAATAAATTAAAATATACTCTGATCAGTTAGTATGTTGAATGGACAGACACAGGAAAACAGCTTGATGGTAATAAAGCACAATCATTTTCTTTTAATTTGTAAGAATCATTAGTAAACATTATTCATATTCTATCAAGAAATGCTTCCTTTATCATACTCTTTATAGGCAGAATTCTAAATGCTACAGGTTTTCTATAAAATTTGGAAAAAAAATGGAAATATACATAAAATTATTGCTATTACATTGCAGTGTTCAGTAATGTCACATTGTATGTTCATTGCTTTGTTATTACTAGTGATAAACAGTTCAAGATGTGATGTAAATTTATAGTGAGCAAAGAGGATTTTCCTAACTCATGCAAGTGCATCTGTGATGTGCTGGCTCATATGATGTGCCTCCCACTTTCATTGAGTAAAGCTTCATTTCTTGCATATTCCAGAGGTAAAATAAGTAGTTTCATTCTGTTTAAAACAAACATTATATCTGTTTCCAGACTTTATGGCCAATCTGTGCATTCTCATTCTACAGTACAATGGCATCAGAACAAGAACGCATTACAAAATAATGGGAAAAAGTTTTGGCTCTGGTGTTTGTAAACCTAGGACTGAGTTTTAAGTGCACTGAAGTGAGTTTTTCACCTCTAACCGCCTTAGATTCTTCATCTCTAAAATAAGGTTGTATGCATGCTAAGTTGCTTCAGTTGTGTGTGACTCTGCAACCCTATGGTCTGTAGCTCTCCAGGCTTCTCTGTCCATGGATTCTCCAAGGAAGAATACTGGAGCAGGTTGCCATCTTCTTCTTCAGGGAATCTTCCCAACCCAGGGATTGAACCATGTTTCCTGCAGCTCCTGCATTGTAGGTGGATTCTTTACTGCTGAGCCATTAGGTAAGCCCAAAATAAAGTTGCTAGAGGGTCAAATCAGATGTCATAGGACATTTGAAATACTTTTAGATAATAAGATATTATAATATTATTCTTATTATTGAAATTTAACTTAACATCTTCTCAAATAATGCTGTGATAAAATGTAAAGCATGTTAAAAGATTTCTTAAAGCCACAAATACAAATCTGTTGCTGGAAAAAAAAAAAAAAGATAGCAAAGGCTATGTCTCTGGCCAATGGGCTGGGATTCAATGGAGAAGGAGCATGAGGAAACTTTTTAAAGGGTGATAGCAATGCTCTGTATCTTGTTAGGATAAGATTTATGTAGGTATATACATTTGTCAGGACTCAGTGTTTGATATATTTAAGATTTATGTATTTCCTTATGCATATATTTATCTCAAAGAAGGCAAACAAAAATAACTACTGTATTCTGGTTAGTGAAATGTTTACTAAAATGTTTAGAGTTGGAATTTACTGATGTCTGCAACTTTGACATACATTAAAAAATAAATTGGATTGATAGAGTTGATAGAGAATGAATAGATGAACAGAGACCTAATGAAGCAGATGTAATGAGATATTTGTTGTCAAATCTAGGGGATGGGCATATAAATATTCACTATACAATTCTTTCAACTTTTATGTATGTGTGACAATTTTTACATTAAAAGTTGAAAAAGAAAGGACAAAAAAATATAAATAAAAATATACCCCTTCCCAAAGGATATGTTTTGTCTCTAGCTCTTCCTTAAGGGTTAATGAATTGACCTAAATGTCTATATTTGTAAAGCAAACAGAATATACTACCTCAAAGTCTCCAACTAAAGAAATCCGAAAAGAGGAAATATATTGAGAGCAAAACTAGACGAAACTAAAAGCAAATAAAATCAAGTTTTTGAATTTTCAAATAGACAAAGCATAGCTTAATTAATGAAAGACAAGATATGATTTGTCATTAAAACAAAAACTAGAGAAGGGTTGGTTATACATTCTCAGTGAATTTCCAACTGGAAATGGAAAAACTTTATACTTAAAAATATAAAGTGGCAAAAGTGATAATACCAAATAGAGACTATGACAGGAACAATAAAAGAGGAATTAATGAGGAAAAAAGGAAATAATTTCAAAACTAAGCTAAATGGAAATTTTCAAAATTTTCTAGTGATGAATAATTTTTGTGCTATAAATATTTCTTCAAGATATAAAAAGCATGGTTTATTATCTGATTTTTTTTAATGAAGAATTTAAAAATATGTTTTTTCTCCCACTTTGACCAGAGCAAAACTGAAAGGAAAGTGTTAGCCCTAGTGTATTTTGAAGATACATAGACCTGAAATTAATCTTAGGAAATAATTTGAATTTTTAAAAAAATGAAGTATTGAAAAATATCTTAGAAAATAGAATTTAGTTTCCAACCTGTTGAGAATTTCACTTGCCCCGAATCCCTCCCAGCATCAGGGTCTTTCCCAGTGAGTCAACTCTTCGCATGAGGTGGCCAAAGTACTGGAGTTTCAGCTTTAGCATCATTCCTTCCAAAGAAATCCCAGGGCTGATCTTCAGAATGGACTGGTTGGATCTCCTTGCAGTCCAAGGGACTCTCAAGAGTTTTCTTCAAACCACAGTTCAAAATCATCAATTCTTTGGCCTTCTTCACAGTCCAACTCTCACATCCATACATGACCACAGGAAACATCATAGCCTTGACTAGATGAACCTTTGTTGGCAAGTAATGCCTCTGCTTTTGAATATGCTATCTAGGTGGGTCATAACTTTCCTTCCAAGGAGTAAGTGTCTTTTAATTTCATGGCTGCAGTCACCATCTGCAGTGATTTTGGAGCCCAGAAAAATAAAGTCTGACACTGTTTCACTGTTTCCCCATCTATTTCCCATGAAGTGGTGGGACCAGATGTCATGATCTTCATTTTCTGAATGTTGGCTTTAAGCCAACTTTTTCACTCTCCACTTTCACTTTCATCAAGAGGCTTTTGAGTTCCTCTTCACTTTCTGCCATAAGGGTGGTGTTATCTGCATATCTGAGGTGATTGATATTTCTCCTGGCAATCTTGATTCCAGCGTGTGTTTCTTCCAGTCCAGCGTTTCTCATGATGTACTCTGCATATAAGTTAAATAAACAGGGTGACAATATACAGCCTTGACGTACTCCTTTTCCTATTTGGAACCAGTCTGTTGTTCCATGTCCAGTTCTAACTGTTGCCTCCTGACCTGCATACAAATTTCTCAAGAGGCAGATCAGGTGGTCTGGTATTCCCATCTCTTTCAGAATTTTCCACAGTTAATTGTGATCCACACAGTCAAAGGCTTTGGCATAGTCAATAGAGAAGAAATAGATGTTTTTCTGGAACTCTCTTGCTTTTTCCATGATCCAGCGGATGTTGGTAATTTGATTTCTGGTTCCTCTGCCTTTTCTAAAACCAGCTTGAACATCAGGAAGTTCACGGTTCACATATTGCTGAAGCCTGGCTTGGAGAATTTTGAGCATTACTTTACTAGTGTGTGAGATGAGTGCAATTGTGTGGTAGTTTGAGCATTCTTTGGCATTGCCTTTCTTTGGGATTGGAATGAAAACTGACCTTTTCCAGTCCTGTGGCCACTGCTGAGTGTTCCAAATTTGCTGGCATATTGAGTGCAGCACTTTCATAGCATCATCTTTCAGGATTTGGAATAGCTCCACTGGAATTCCATCACCTCCACTAGCTTTGTTCGTAGTGATGCTTTCTAAGGCCCACTTGACTTCACATTCCAGGATGTCTGGCTCTAGGTGAGTGATCACACCATTGTGATTATCTGGGTCGTGAAGATTATTTTTGTACAGTTCTTCTGTGTATTCCTGCCATCTCTTCTTAATATCTTCTGCTTCTGTTAGGTCCCTACCATTTCTGTCCTTTATCGAGCTCATCTTTGCATGAAATGTTCCTTTGGTATCTCTGATTTTCTTGAAGAGATCCCTAGTCTTTCTCATTCTGTTGTTTTCCTCTATTTCTTTGCATTGATCGCTGAAGAAGGCTTTCTTATCTCTTCTTGCTATTCTTTGGAACTCTGCATTCAGATACTTATATCTTTCCTTTTCTCCTTTGCTTTTCACTTTTCTTCTTTTCACAGCTATTTGTAAGGCCTACCCAGACAGTCATTTTGCTTTTTTGCATTTCTTTTCTATGGGAATAGTCTTGATCCCTGTCTCCTGTACAATGTCACGAACCTCAGTCCATAGTTCATCAGGCACTCTATCTATCAGATCTAGTCCCTTAAATCTATTTTTTCACTTCCCCTGTATAAGGGATTTGATTTAGGTCATACCTGAATGGTCTTTAGTGGTTTTCCCCACTTTCTTCAATTTAAGTCTGAATTTGGCAATAAGGAGTTCATGGTCTGAGCCACAGTCAACTCCTGGTCTTTTTTTTGCTGACTGTATAGAGCTTCTCCATCTTTGGCTGCAAAGAATATAATCAATCTGATTTCAGTGTTAACCATCTGGTGATGTCCAGGTATAGAGTCTTCTCTTGTGTTGTTGGAAGAGGGTGTTTGGTATGACCAGTGCATTTTCTTGGCAAAACTCTATTAGTCTTTGCCCTGCTTCATTCCGTATTCCAAGGCCAAATTTGCCTGTTACTCCAGGTGTTTCTTGACTTCCTACTTTTGCCTTCCAGTCCCCCATAGTGAAAAGGACATCTTTTTTGGGTGTTAGTTCTAAAAGGTCTTGTAGGTCTTCATAGAACAGTTCAACTTCAGCTTCTTCAGTGTTATTGGTTGGGGCATAGACTTGGATTACTGTGATATTGAATGGTTTGCCTTGGAAACGAACAGAGATTATTTTGTCGTTTTTGAGATTGCATCCAAGTACTGCATTTCGGACTCTTTTGTTGACCATGATGGCTACTCCATTTCTTCTGAGGGATTCCTGCCCGCAGTAGTAGATATAATGGTCATCTGAGTTAAATTCACCCATTCCAGTCCATTTCAGTTTGCTGATTCCTAGAACGTTGACATTCACTCTTGCCATCTCTTGTTTGACCACTTCCAATTTGCCTCGATTCATGGACCTGACATTCCAGGTTCCTATGCAGTATTGCTCTTTACAGCATCGGACCTTGCTTCTATCACCAGTCACATCCACAGCTGGGTATTGTTTTTGCTTTGGCTACATCCCTTCATTCTTTCTGGAGTTTTTTCTTCACTGATCTCCAGTAGCATATTGGGCACCTACTGACCTGGGGAGTTTCTCTTTCAGTATCCTATCATTTTGCATTTTCATACTGTTCATGGGATTCTCAAGGCAAGAATACTGAAGTTGTTTGCCATTCCCTTCTCCAGTGGACCACATTCTGTCAAATCTCTCCACCATGACCCGCCCGTCTTGGGTTGCCCCACGGGCATAGCTTAGTTTCATTGAGTTAGACAAGGCTGTGGTCCTAGTGTGATATTCCAATGAGGAAATAGTTCACCACTTGAGTCATGTTTTTAAAATGATAAAATTATGGAGAATGATTAACTTTTATTTATCAGTTCAGTTCAGTCACATAGTCTTGTACGACTCTTTGCGACCCCATGGACTGCAGGACACTAGACTTCCCTGTTCATCACCAACTCCTGGAACTTACTCAAAATCACGTCCATTGAGTAGGTGATGCCATCCAACCATCTCATTCTCTGTAATCCCATACTCCTCCTGCCTTCAATCTTTACCCGCATCAGGGTTTCTTTTCCAATCAGTTCCAAGAACTGATGTGAGTCAGTTCTTCACACCAGGTGGCCAAAGTATTGGAGTTTCAGTTTCAGCATCAGTCCTTCCAATAAATATTCAGGACTTATTTCCTTTAGGAACGACTGGTTGGATCTCCAGTCCGACTGGAGAATTTCCTTTAGGATGGACTGGTTGCAGTCTAAGGGACGCTCAGGAGTCATCCCCAACACCACAGTTCAAAAGCATTAATTCTTTGGCACTCAGCTTTCTTTATAGTCCAACTCTCACATCCATACATGACTACTGGAAAAACCATAGCTTTGACTAAATGGACCTTTGTCAGCAAAGTAATGTCTCTGCTTTTTAATATGCTATCTAGGTTGGTCATAACTTTTCTTCCAAGGAGCAAGCATCTTTTAATTTCATGGCTGCAATCATTATCTGCAATGATTTTGGAACCCCCAAAAATAAAGTCTGTCACTGTTTCCACTGTTTCCCCATCTATTTGCCTTGAAGTGATGAGAACAGATGTCATGATCTTAGTTTTCTGAATGTTAAGTTTTAAGCCGACTTTTTCACTCTCTTCTTTCACTTTCATCAAGAGGCTCTTTAGTTCTTCTTCACTTTCTGCAATAATTGTGGTGTCATCTGCATATCTGAAGTTATCGATATTTCTCCCAGCAATCTTGAACTTTTATTTTATCTTAGCAATAAATTGTAACTAGGCAAAAAATAAATAAGTAAATATTTGAAAAAGAGTTTAGTTTGTTAATTCTGTTTTTAAGAAACAACTATATAAGCTTTAGACTCTACATCTGAACATAAGTTGATATTATATGACAGCTGTGTAAGTTTCAATTTATAAAAAATAAAATATTTGGTGAAATAAGTTATCTAAGTGCTGATATATATCCTATTTAATGAAATAAGGATAAAACTATGACTTTTTGCATTCTTCTTAGCAGTTGTGGGGGACCTTTGTATATGTTATCTACATAAAAATTCTACATATTAGATTTTAAATCACAAAGTTAACCTCCTAAATATCATATTTTCATATTTATTACATATTCAGTGTTTTGTTATAAAAATGGATATGGTCTTCATAAAAATCAACATATTATTTGTGAAGACTATAATATCAGATCAGATCAGATCAGTCACTCAGTTGTGTCTGACTCTTTGCGACCCCATGAATCACAGCACGCCAGGCCTCCCTGTCCATCACCAACTCCCGGAGTTCACTGAGACTCACATCCATCGAGTCAGTGATACCATCCAGCCATCTCATCCTCTGTCGTCCCCTTCTCCTCTTGCCCCCAATCCCTCCCAGCATCAGAGTCTTTTCCAGTGAGTCAACTCTTCTCATGAAGACTATAATATAGACCTGTTTGAATATAATTGCTTTCTATTTTTTTCATTTCATGAACTTATTCAGGAAGTGTCAATATTTATTTAGCTTTTAAGTACAAAACACTGTGCTGGCACTGGAGAGGAATACAGAAGTGAAAACTGAGTGAACTGCTACTAAGAAAAAAGAGGATGAAATTGTCACTGCTGACAAGTAAGTAAAGTTCTTATTGGAGAATTAAAGAGGTTACAGTTTTGAATTGAGCCTTGGAGAATGAGATGGATTATGTTCAGTCAAGTGGTGTTAATTGACCAAAGTCCTGATGTGTTTAGGGCAGTGTGTTTTTGTCAAGTTTTATAATTTTATTCTGGAAATAGAATATAGATTGATTAGTGGTAATGATATTAAACATTCAATGATTGATAAAACTGAGGAGAAAACAAGTAAACAAATAAATATAGCTCTGATTTCAGGCTATTACTGTTAGACTTAAGTAAACTTAGAAACAATAGCACATTCCAAATTGCACATTTCTGCAAAACCCGTGTTTAACCTATATCCCTAAGTTGCTCTGAGTCTAATAGCTTGGGTACCTTAATAGCCAATTGATTTGGAGCAAACATGGTGAGACGACAACATATCAGGAAAACGAAATGATAAGGACAGTTGCAAAGCTCAGAGTCTTTGGAGGATGAAGTCTGTTGTCCCTCATGCAAAAGTACTGAATATACTCCAGTTTTGGGTTATCTGATGACCCAGAGGGATGGTATGGGGAGGGAGGTGGGAGGGGGGTTTAGGATGGGGAACACGTGTACATCCGTGGTAGATTCATGTTGATGTATGGCAAAACCAATACAATATTGTAAAATAATTAGCCTCCAATTAAAATAAATAAATTTATATTAAAAAAAGAAAAAATTTAAAAAAGATTGCCAAATTAAAAAAAAAAAAAGAAACATACTCTTATCGTATAGTGCAGTAATCATGCTCTTTTTTTAAAAAAAAGAGAAATTAGAAGTCTCTTCTCCATGTGCCTTTGACATGAGACTGATCAACAGGAGAAAATTAAACAAGTTCAATAGCAAATACATATAGGAGAGACCCAAAAGAACTGAGTAACTCAACAAAATGGCTAAAACCCTCACCTTAAATATCATCTTCAGCTAAAGACAAGAGGATTTGGGCATCATGGTTTGGGACTTCAGAGGAGCAGATGGCAATTCACAAGGGAATAGTAAGACCTTCCCTGGTGGTCCAGTGGCTAGGACTCTGTTCTTCCAATGCAGGGGGCCTGGATTTGATCCCAAGTCAAGGAATTAGATCCACACGCCACAACTTAAGAGCTCCCATGCTACAACTAATGATCTCACATACTGCAACTAAGACCTGGCACAGCCAAGTAAATAAATGAATGAATATTAAAGCAGATATTTGGTAAGTAAATGTTTGCTGGGCCCTGCAGGGACAGTGGGACACAGAGTTGACTCTAATCATTACCTCCCTCTGAGCTTCTCCCACCACAGTTAACCCATATTCTTTGCAGATATCGCTAGTGATAGCTCCGTTCTAGAAACAGGCCCTCTATCTAAATTCTTTTAAGGAAGTTAGGGGGAAAGTAACTATGTTTCTTGACTTTTTTGGGCCTTGATTATTTTCAGCCTGAAATAATCAGCATGCCAGACACATCTAGGGTGTCAAGTTTGCTGGTTTTGTTGCCTACACCTTCCATTCAGTTTATGAAACACCGTTCTAAGTTGAAGTTGGGCAGCTGTGTTGATGACAGATGGCTACAGTAAAGACAAGGCCAGCTGTTGCTTTTATTCCTGTGTACTATGAAAGCAGGGACAGAGATGTTTGCTTTCTCTTCTATTTGTGTTAGCGCCATAATAAAATATGACCTTTTCTGCTATTTGTCTTTGACCTTGAGGTCAGTTTCATCCTTTCTACAAAGTTGCTCAAGCTGCTTATTTTTCCATTGTTGGTAAGAGAAGAGGGGTCAGATCCAATTTAGATGTACAGTTTTTGTCTGAATTTTTGTTTTGATTTTAACTGTATTTAATAAGGAATGAATATATAGGGCTATAAAGGATCTTTTTTAAGGATTAAAAATTTATCTTTATAAAAATATGCATTGTTTTTAAAATTATTATCATACTTTCATTATTAATTAGAAGAATATCCCCTCTAATCTATGCACAGTAATAAAATACATGTGTGACTAAAAAGAAAATTAATTGTAAAATTGATGTTTTATAATAAAATGTTTATTCAATTATGAATTTTAAACTAGTTACAATTTTTATTGAAAAATTTAACCATTAAATATTTTGATAACAGACTCCTGATTGTGTTAAACTCAAATTATCAGACCAAATTACATAAAACTCAAACAGATCAAGGCAATATCATCAATATAGTGATTAAATAATTTGGTAGCTAATTATATTGAATTATAGAAATAAGAAATTCTGTATGTGACAAGTTTTGAATACTGCTTTTTTTTTTTAAATGATCTTTGCAAATTTGTGGATATTGAACTATTTGTTAGAGGAGACAAAGTTTGAACCTATCATTTTTGTTTGTAGAATAAATAAACAAACATTTATTATTAGTTTTAAACAAACCTATGCCAGAAGCCCACTAGATATCATTCTTTTTATTTACTACCTATTTTCTTCTGTCTGGAGTTATTTCTATTGATTATTCCATATATTCTGAACCATCTTTTCCTTTGGAGTATGTTCATTCAGAACCTCATCAGCAACCAATCTGTCCTATTATCAATTGCTCTTATTACTGCACAGTCCATTCATTTATAACCTCACTTTTGCATAAACTCTTAATTCCCTGACCAGGGATGAACCCGTGCCCCTGCAACAGAAGTGTAGAACCTAACCACTGGGTTACCTGGGAAGTCCTAAGCTCAATTATTTTAAAGGCTTCCTGGAATGACTTGGGTGCTTGTGGAGTGTGTGTCCTTAACATTTCACAGTCTTTGCTTTAGTATAATTGGTGTTACAAATATGTTTTGGTTCTGGGCCTTTGTTTTCCCTCAGAATTTATGACATCCTTTCCCTCTACCTCACCAAAGAGCCATCATGGCATCAGTTTGACATCATGATATCTCAGCCAGCACTTCCTGGAGGTTGTTGATTTTCTTTCACACAACATTATTGCAGCTTTGCTTTAAACATCACATGCCTCGTGTGTGTGTGTGTGTGTGTGTGTGTCTTTGAGACCCTATGGATTGTAGCCCACCAGGCTCTTCTGTTCATGAGATCCTCCAGGCAAGAATACTGGAGTAGGTTGTCATGCCCTCCTCCAGGGACCTTCCCAACCTAGGGATTGAACCCATGCATCTTATGTTTCCTGCATAGGTAGGTGGGTTCTTAACCACTAGTGCCACCTGGGAAGCCCCATCACATATCTTCTAAATTGGTTTGCTTATTTTGATATGTGTACAGGAGATAAAAACCCAAAAATAATAGAGAAAAATCAATTTTTCTTTCTTTTGTGGTGTGCTGCCTTCCTCTGGTAGTTCCATTTAAAGCTAATCAATATCAGATTTTAAAATAAATGTTAAAGGCTGAAAGGAATTTAAGAAACATTTCTCTGATTTGAGTAGTGATGAAAGTCCATCAAGAGTACTTTTGAAAACTACAAAGATTCTTAGACTATATATTGAGAAACTCCTTCTTACAAATTCAAGGTCTATGTTTTAGGTTTTCACTTTATGGTGGTGCCTGGTTATCTAACTTAGCAATCATCTAAATTATCCATTATTTGCATGTGTATTATTAAAATTATAAAATCAATATACATAAAAAATTCTCCTGGAAGACTGTGAACACCTACAAATAGATATGAAGATATTAGTTTGAAAAATACTGACCAGCTCCTACACAATGATTTCACAAGTGAAAAAGCTAAGTTTAGAGAGGTGTGGGGGCCTTGTTCAGAATCACCAAAGAGCTACAAGAACAAGGTTTGGTAAGAAAATTGTTTGTAAGTGTGTGTGCGCATGTGTGACTGTGCATACATTTAACATAGTTTGTGCCCACCTAATTTTACTTTGTTTTAAATCTTGAAACAATATAATTCCCTTTACTTAAAAGGTTATGGTCATACTGAAACCTGAGGCATCATTTGGGAAAATGGCATTGCAATTAATTATAATGTTTGTGTTTATTCTTTCCTTTATTCACTTAATTTAAGAATCCACTCACTTATTAAAACATGAAAGCTAAAAACCAGTTGCATCACCAAAAAATAAAACAAAACAGAAAAACAAATCCCCTGTCACACAAAAACTGTGCATAATCTATTAAAATATAAAATGAAAGATACAGAATAAGTAATTTAAAAACTAAATCAAGTTTAATATTAGTAATATTATAGCTTAGAGATTACCTGTTTAAATATTCAAAATTTAAGAACTAATACGTCATTCATGTAGACTTATTAGTTACCAAAATATGCCAGCAGATAGTTATCACTGAATACCTTTTAAAATCTACAAAACATTGGCATTTAAAGTTTATGCAAACCAAAGAAATGTGACAGAATCAGCATCAAAGTCCTTATCTGGCTTGCAACATCTTCATTAGAGCAAGTTCTAAGGGCAACCAGCTACAAATCTATTGAATGTACCTTTTCCTCTCTCACACAATAAAAACTCAGTTTATTTTGTGAGAATGTGGATAAATGCTTTCAAAATTTATTCACAGGATGTTGAATGAATGCAAAACAGCCCTCAGCCAAATTGCTTCATATAGCAATTTTTGACAATTACTCCCAATATCTAATTTCTACAGGGCTTTTGAAAATAAAAATGTTAAAATTTTTGAAGTATGTGTGTAGTTTGTATAGTATTTTCATTCTTAAAAATAATTTTAGGAACTAAAAGAAATGTCATCAATTTATTCAAAGATGTTGATTTTGAGGCATGTATTTCTAATTTTAAATATTTTTGTATGACAAACTAAAGCAGGCTGAAACATTTTTCTAAACCACCTCAAAAGATATTAAAACTTGATCTTATTGTATATATATAGCAAGACAATTATGTACATATATACATATATACGTGTATATATAGCAAGACTATTTTATAACTGTGCTGTTTTATGTTGGAAAAACCAACATATGTTGGAGACCACAAGTGGGAAGACCAAGAACAAATGAAAGAAAATAATCCTCAATATGTAGCCTCTTAATTCTGTCAAAAAATTACTTTCAAATTGAATGGATCTGGTTCTAATTTCTTTTTAATGAATTTTATATTGTTTTCTTGTGACTGTGAAAACAATTTCACAATCTCTTGCAAATACTGAAAAACTGATTGAGCATTAAAATATAAATTCATTTGGTTGATTATAACCAGTTTCTCTCTTATTTTCTTCTAAGACATAGAAGAACTATGTGAAAGTGACAATTATGCTGGAGGAACACATTTTCATTCCATTATTTTCCACTAATTAATTTTATTTTGATATTTTATTTTAAAATGTGAAAAACACTAATCACAACTAAAGTCTTATTTTTTTTCATACAATCATATAGATTAATACTTTAAAAAGAAGTGGCTTGGAAAGTCTTGTATTTCTATTATTCTTATGGCAACTTCATAGTTTGATTGAAGTCTTGTTTTATTTATTAATTTTTGGCCAGGCTGAGTGGCTTTGCTTTGTTCCCCAGCCAGTGATTGAACCCTTGGCAACCTCAATGAAAGCACCAGCTCCTAATCGCTGGACTGCAAGGGAAGTCCCTTGATTAAAACTTTTAAACACCCCTCTGTATTTACTGAAGGTATTTGATTAGCTGGGAAAAATATTTTCCAACAGAAGCTATTTTTTTTTTTCCAAAAAAGTGTATTTGTGTGTGCTCATCTATCTTAAAAAGATAACTATTGTGTAACAATTATATGACTAACACATTAAAAACCATCCTTTGGGACAGAGGAAAAAGCTCATACTTGCATTAATCCTTAATAATTAACGGAATGTTTTGTTCATGAAGAATTAATGCCTGTTTAGAATGAAGAAAAGATCTTCATTGAAGTCAACATTTTGATCTATTATAAATAAGTGAGATTTCAGTTCAGTTCAGTTCAGTCGCTCAGTCGTGTCTGATTCTTTGTGACCCCATGAATTGCAGCACGCCAGGCCTCCCCGTCCATCACCAACTCCCTGAGTTCACTCAAACTCACGTCCATCGAGTCGGTGATGCCATCCAGCCATCTCATCCTATTTCATCCCCTTCTCCTCCTGCCCCCAATCCCTCCCAGCATCAGAGTCTTTTCCAATGAGTCAGCTCTTCGTATGAGGTGGCCAAAGTACTGGAGTCAGCTTTAGCCTCATTCCTTCCAAAAAACACCCAGGGCTGATCTCCTTTAGAATGGACTGGTTGGATCTCCTTGTAGTCCAAAGGACTCTCAAGAGTCTTCTCCAACACCACACTTCAAAAGCATCAATAGCTCAGCTTTCTTCACAGTCCAACTCTCACATCCATACATGACCACTGGAAAAACCATGGCCTTGACTAGACGGACCTTTGTTGGCAAAATGATGTCTCTGTTTTTGAATATGCTATCTAGGTTGGTCATAACTTCCTTCCAAGGAGTAGGGAAGTTTACTTACTTTTAATTTCATACCTGCAATCATCATCTGCAGTGATTTTGGAACCCCCAGAAATAAAGTCTGACACAGTTTCCACTGTTTCCCCATCTATTTGTCATGAAGTGATGGGACCAGATGCCACGATCTTCGTTTTCTGAATGTTGAGCTTTAAGCCAACTTTTTCACTCTCTGCCTTCACTTTCATCGAGGCTTTTTAGTTCCTCTTCACTTTCTGCCATAAGGGTAGTGTCATCTGCATATCTGAGGTTATTCATATTTCTCCTGGCAATCTTGATTCCAGCTTGTACTTCTTCTAGCCCAGCGTTTCTCATGATGCACTCTGCATAGAAGTTAAATAAACAGAGTGACAATATACAGCCTTGACAGACTCCTTTTCCTATTTGGAACCAGTCTGTTGTTCCATGTCCAGTTCTAACTGTTGCTTCCTGATCTGCATATAGGTTTCTCAAGAGGCAGGTCAGGTGGTCTGGTATTCCCATCTCTTTCAGAAATTTCCACAGTTTCTAGTGATCCACACAGTCAAAGGCTTTGGCATAGTCAATAAAGTAGAAATAGATGTTTTTCTGGAACTCCCTTGCTTTTTTGATGATCCAGTGGATGTTGGCAATTTGGTCTCTGGTTCCTCTGCCTTTTCTAAAACCTGCTTGAACATCTGGAAGTTCACGGTTCACATATTGCTGAAGCAGCTAACATGTTAATCTACATTGTTTCTAGATTCAATTAGATTTAAAAGTGGAAGTTATCTAACAGCCTACATACTTAAATATATCCAAGTAAGGTGTTTCATTTAAATTATTACAGATAAAAGGTTTCACAGGCAGCACTAGTGGTAAAGAATCCATCAGCCTGCCAATTCAGGAGATGTAGGAGATATGGGTTCAATCTTTGGGTTGAGAAGATCCCTTGGAGGAGGATATGAAAACCCATTCCAGTATTCTTACCTGGAGAATCCCATAGACAGAGGAGCCTGGTAGGCTAAAGTCCATGGGGTAGAAGAAAGACATGACTGAGCAACTGAGCATGCACACAAGCATTACAGATAAAACATGAAGTTTCTTATTCACTTAGCCCTGTCTTTAATTCCAAAGTACTGCTTGAGATCTAGCCCAGATATAATGCTTCCTATATGGCAACCCACTCCAGTGTTCTTGCCTGGAGAATCCCAGGGATGGGGGAGCCTGGTGGGCTGCCATCTATGGGGTCACACAGAGTTGGACACGACTGAAGTGACTTAGCAGCAGCATACTCCAATACTCACAATTTAATCTCACTGAGATTCTTTTTTTGAGATTTTAAAAATACATACATTTAAATTTGATATTTAATTTGCAGAATAAAATTTTTTAAAGTTATAAAACTTGTGGTTAAATCTCTAAACAGACACCATACATCTCAACATAAGGATAAAGAGAATGAAAGCACAACTGAAATTAGAACTATTCACAGCTGAAAAGCCACTTCACATGTCATCCTGCTGAACTGATCCCTACCCCTTAGCAAGAAAGCTTTGAATAAGAGGAAGTCCATATTCTTAACTTCAGCTCTTTTACAGGCATAGAGTTTTAAATCTCACAACTAAACTTGATAAAGATCTTTGCTTAGAATCAGCCACTTTTCAGGGAAGAAGAGATTTAATTTCCAGGCAGTATAATTTTGGGAACTGTTAGGGTCAGGATATAAGCTTTAGCTTTAGTCGCACTATGTTTTTGATTGACATGATCAGAACTGGTATGCCTAGTTCATCTTCTCAGTAGTTAGAGCGTGTCTTTCTGACTGCAGGTTTTCTGGGTTCTACCGCTGGCATAATAGTGGGAGTCCCTGCAGAGTGAGTTACCACCTGAAAACTTATGGGAGTCAAGGCCTCAGCTTGGAAAAGAAGAGTGACATCATGTTGCTGAGAGACAAATGGAGTATATGCTTATCACACAGTCAACTGTTTAGGGATTTTCTTGTAAGAGAGATATCTCATTCAGATGTACCCTCTGAACGGTGTTAACAGACATTCTCTGAGAGAACACAGCTCCAGAATGAAACATGCATTCTTATGCAGGCACCGCATCTTCTCAGAGCCTTAAATGTACCACACACACACACACACACACACACACACAAAGTCTCCTGTTTTCTAGAAACTGACGAATGAGACACTTCCCTAACCCACCCTTGGCCTCCTTTCAGAATTCTACAATCTTTTATAAGTGATTTAAGTTTTAAGGGATCTTAGGCTTTCCAAAAAGGATTGTGATTTTATTTTATAATGATGATCCTATCCTAGAGCCTACGGGAATGGAAGAGCTGAGAATCTTAGAAATACAATTAGGAATAATTCCAATTCTAATCAAGAGAGACAAGTGAATACCAGTCCTGGGAGAACATTCCTATGTAGAATACTGCCTTCCAAGATTAGATTCCAGTTTAAAAAAAAAATGATATTAAAAAAAACTTGAAAAAGACAAGTCAAAATTTGTAAAATTTTAAAGACTAGAAAGGTAGTTATCAATTATATGGCATAGTCAATAATATTAGGTGATCTCCTCACATTTGAACACAAAGATTTGCCGTGTGTGAGCTAAAATGTTCTAAATTCACAAGCCTTAAGTGTGTGACTTTCCCCCACTGCTTCCTTTTTTGAAAGGTTGCTGGGCAGATTCTCCTTAGATCCATGTTAAAATGCTCAGAGCACAAAGAAAATCTAAATTCTTTCTCCTGTCTTCTGGCTCCTCTGTCTCCTGCCCCCTTTGAAATCTGATGAGTTTCTAAATTCTTGGGTACTTTTGTGCAGCTCAGACAGTCCCCTGCCCTTCTCCCAACACATCCACTTCAGAAAAGAAACAGCCTGAGCCTGATCTACTAGGAAGAATACATGCTATTACTTGTAGTGTTTGTTATGCAGAGAGTTAAATGATGCTTGCACTATAGAGGTACTTCAGAAATATGTTCAAAATTGGTGTATGTGATTGGTGTGTATGATACCCAACTGGTTTGGTCCCTAAGTCATGTCTGCTTCTTGCTATCCCATGGACTGTAGCCTGCCAGACTCCTTTATCCATGGGATTTCCCAGGTAAGAATACTGGAATGCGTTGCCATTTCCTTCTCCAGGGGATCTTCCTGACTCAGGGATCGAATGTGGGTCTGCTGCATCACAGGCAGGTTCTCTACTGACTGAGTTATGAAGGGAGCATTCTTTGTGGTTTATGTGATACACTATCAGCAATGGAGTCGTGGAGCTTTGGGGCAGACACAGGAAACTCAAGACTTGCCTGAGGTGACCTACATAGTTAACAGTTTTATAGTTATCCCTGTTCTCGCAATCCCCTCTCTAAGGAAGAAAAGAGTAGCCTCCAATATCATTAAATCATTGATAGGACAGGCTTTGAAGCTGAGCTGTTTGGGGTTGATTTCCAGACTTACAACTTACTAGTCATGTGTCCATGGGAACCTAATCTCTACTTCTTCCTTTTCCTTCTCTGCAGAATACAAATTAATATTTCCTCCATAAAGTTGTGAGAACTAAATGAGTAGATGTGTATATATACTCACACACAATATATATATATATATATATATTTAGATTTTCATTTATTTCTATGAGAAATATTATGATGGTTTAAGATTTCTGTCCGTAAATTTGGAAAACTCAGCAGTGGCCACAGGACTAGAAAAGGTCAGTTTTCATTCCAATCCCAAAGAAAGGGAATGCCAAAGAATGCTCAAACTACCGCACAATTGCACTCATCTCACACGCTAGTAAAGTAATGCTCAAAATTCTCCAAGCCAGGCTTCATTCAGCAATATGTGAACCGTGAACTTCCAGATGCTCAAGCTGGTTTTAGAAAAAGCAGAGGAACCAGAGATCAAATTGCCAACATCTGCTGGATCATGGAAAAAGCAAGAGAGTTCCATGAAAACATCTATTTCGGCTTTATTGACTATGCCAAAGCCTTTGACTGTGTGGATCACTAGAAACTGTGGAAATTTCTGAAAGAGATAGGAATACCAGACCACCTGACCTGCCTCTTGAGAAATTTGTATGAAGATCAGGAAGCAGCAGTTAGAACTGGACATGGAACAACAGACTGGTTCCAAATAGGAAAAGGAGTCTGTCAAGGCTGTATATTGTCACCCTGCTTATTTAACTTCTATGCAGAGTACATCATGAGAAATGCTGGGCTAGAAGAAGCACAAGCTGGAATCAAGATTGCCAGGAGAAATATCAATAACCTCAGATATGCAGATGACACTGCTCTTATGGCAGAAAGGGAAAAAACACTAAAAAGCCTCTTGATGAAAGTGAAATGGAGAGTGAAAAAGTTGGCTTAAAGCTCAACATTCAGAAAACGAAGATCATGGCATCTGGTCCCATCACTTAATGACAAATAGCTGGGGAAACAGTGGAAACAGTGTCAGACTTTGTTTTTTTGGTCTCCAAAATCAATGCAGATGGTGATTGCAGCCATGAAATTAAAAGACACTTACTCCTTGGAAGGAAAGTTATGACCAACCTAGATAGCATATTAAAAAGCAGAGGCATTACTTTGCCAACAAAGGTCCATCTAGTCAAGGCTATGGTTTTTCCAGTGGTCATGTATGGATGTGAGAGTTGGACTGTGAAGAAAGTTGAGTGCCGAAGAATGGATGCTTTTGAACTGTGGTGTTGGAGAAGACTCTTGAGAGTCCCTTGGACTGCAAGGACATCCAACCAGTCCATTCTGAAGGAGACCAGCCCTGGGATTTCTTTGGAAGGACTGATGCTGAAGCTGAGACTCCAATACTTTGGCCACCTGATGTGAAGAGTTGACTCATTGGAAAAGACCCCAATGCTGGGAACGACTTGGGGCAGGAGGAGAAAGAGACGACAGAGGATGAGATGGCTGGACGGCATCACGAACTTGATGAACATGAGTTTAGGTAAACTCCGGGAGTTGGTGATGGACAGGGAGGCCTGGCGTGCTGCAGTTCATGGGGTCGCCAAATGTCGGACACGACTGAGCGACTGAACTGAAAATTTCTGTCTTTAGGAGACAGATTTCTTTAGGAGTAAGGTCTGACACATTTTAAGTAATTCTGATTATCATTGAGAAATTAAATCACTTACTTTTAGGTCTTCTTTTTGCCTGAGTAACACACACACATACACACTTTTTTTTTCTTGACTCTGATCAGCATAGGCCTAGCCTTCACTTTCCATTACTTACTCAATCTTATCTAAGAAGCACTATTATTGTCATTTTTTGGTGTAATCATGCATCAGGCAATAAAACTGATAATCTTGATATGTAACTCATCTGGTCTGAAAACAAACCAGCACAGCTCTTGTTTGGTTGATATGACAATAGCATATCTGTCCATCTTGACAGTTGGTCATAATTTTGTGAAGATGAAATGAGAGGAATAGAAGCAGGATATTAGTAAGAATGAACACATGAGAAGAACTGTTTCCTTCACAAGCATTCTACTGTACTTATTTTATATTCTGACAGCTCTCCATCTGTTTCACATTGAAATACTAAGAAGACAAATTTAATCCTGGACTTTATAAGAAAGCACTCTTTCAAGTACACTAGAACTGGAGTTTCTCAGTGAACCCCCTAACTTCTCTGTCTCGTTTATATTCTGTCCTGCATATTTGGTCGTTGGCTGTTTTATACCAGCTTCATTCTCTGAAAGACTAATTCTAACTCCCTTATAGGAAGAGATGTCAATTTGCCTCTGTGGTAGGTGATGAATGTTTAAATATAAAAAGACAAGTCAATGACTTGTCCAACGTGCTATTAGATATGTGAGCCAAGAACATATAAACAGAGTTGTGGTAATATAGAAGGACCACCTAAATCTTCAAGGACAATAGCAGAATTTCTAAAAATAAGCAAAATAGAACTATATTCCCTTAAAACGCAAAGCTGGAATGCCTTCATTAAATGCTTTTGTCTGCTTTACTATCCTAAATATGTATCTGGCTAAAACTTGTCTTTGCCTCTTTTTGTTTTGTCTAGGAGAAAGCACCAATGTTCTTTGTATGCATCTCCAATCCTTCTACTCTGGTTGCTCAGTTGGTAAAGAATCTGCCTGCAATGTAGGAGACCCAAGTTCAATCCCTGGGTGGGGAAGATCCCCTGGAGAAGGAAATTGGAACCCATTCCAGTATTTTTGCATGAAAATCCCATGGACAGAGGAGCCTAGTGCTACAGTCCATGGGATCTCAAACAGTCAGACACAACTTTGTGACTAAATCACCAATCCGTCTAGCCACATCTGATTCTTTGCCAGTGTTCTGAATCTTCTTCCCTCTTATATTCTCTGGGATGTTTATCCATTGGTCAATATTTTCAGCTCATCTATTTCTCTAACATCAGATCAGATCAGATCAGGTCAGTCGCTCAGTTGTGTCCGACTCTTTGTGACCCCATGAATCGCAGCACGCCAGGCCTCCCTGTCCATCACCAACTCCCGGAGTTCACTCAGACTCACGTCCATCGAATCAGTGATGCCATCCAGCCATCTCATCCTCTGTCATCCCCTTTTCCTCTTGCCCCCAATCCCTCCCAGCATCAGAGTCTTTTCCAATGAGTCAACTCTTCACATGAGGTGGCCAAAGTACCGGAGTTTCAGTTTTAGCATCATTTCTTCCAAAGAAATCCCAGGGCTGGTCTCCTTCAGAATGGACTGGTTGGATGTCCTTGCAGTCCAAAGGACTCTCAAGAGTCTTCTCCAACACCACAGTTCAAAAGCATCATTCTAAAAAAAAAAAAACAAAAGCATCCATTCTTCAGTGCTCAGCCTTCTTCACAGTCCAACTCTCACATCCATACATGACCACTGGAAAAACCATAGCCTTGACTAGATGGACCTTTGTTGGCAAAGTAATGCCTCTGCTTTTTAATATGCTATCTAGGTTGGTCATAACTTTCAAGGAGTAAGCGTCTTTTAATTTCATGGCTGCAGTCACCATCTGCAGTTATTTTGGAGCCCAGAAAAATAAAGTCTGACACTGTTTCCACTGTTTCCCCATCTATTTCCCATGAAGTGATGGGACTGGATGCCATGATCTTCATTTTCTGAATGTTGAGCTTTAAGCCAACTTTTTCACTCTCCACTTTCACTTTCATCAAGGGGCTTTTGAGTTCCTCTTCACTTTCTGCCATAAGGGTGGTGTCATCTGCATATCTGAGGTTATTGATATTTTTCCCGGCAATCTATTGCTATTAATTAACCTTACTTTTTTCAGTTTATGAACTTTGTCAGGTCTGTCCCACATAAAAAAATTAATTGTTTCTTTATTCTTCAATCTATAATCCTCTTACTTATTACTTTCACAACTAAATCCCTTTAAGGCCAATTTAAAAAAAGTAATTAGCTGCAGGACTCATAGAAATAATAATCAAGGAACTCACAAGTTATAGAGCAAAAGGCAACTATGAGAAAAAAAAGAATGTTCTACTGCTTGAAACTCTTCAATAACTCTACCAATGCCCAAAGAATGAAAGCAAAATTGGCTGCCATTGCCCACAGACCACTGTGGGGTTTTTTGGTTCTGGTATTTATTTACTTATTTAGCTACACCAGCCCTTAGTTGTAGTATGTGGGATGTCCTATCTTCATTGAGGCACGTGGAATCTAATTCTTTGACCAGGGATCAACCCTGCATTGGGAGTGCCAAGGAAGTCCTGCCTACAGGCCACTGTTAATCTAACATCTTTGAATTAAATTACAGCTTCCCCATCAATCCCAAATGTCTCATAGGATTTCTTGATTTTATGGTATTTGTGGCAGGGACTTTTGCTCTTTTTCACTAGCTCTGCTGGGAAACTCTTAACACTCAGGGTGGCTGTTTCCTTTTTCAATATTCCAGTCTTTAAGCACCTGTTTCCTCTTCAGAGAGGATCTCTGTGACCACACAGCCCAGCCCCTCCCATCTGCCCAAATCACTCCAAATTATCTCCTTCAGAGCACGTCTCCTGATCTTAAATTGCTCATTTATTCATTAATTTGATGTTAATTTGTTAATTTTCTCCACCACTAGAATGTAAGCTCTGTGGGGACAGACTCCTTGTTTGGTAGCATTTATTAAAGAATTCATTGTTGAAGAAAGGAGAAAGAATATACCATCTTTAGAAAGAGAGTTTTTTCAATGGAGTGAATAAAATAATCATAGAAATAATAGGAAAACATCTCCAAGAGGTTATACAGAGCCAAACATTTTTTTGCAGGTCAGCATCAGAGCTACTCTGGCAGCCAGTTAGTTGCTATGACATCCTGAAGTCCTCCCCTCCTTCCATTTCTGCATATCATGTCTCTCTCCTGGTTAACCCTGAGCATATGCCAATCAGCTTGCTTATAGATCATTTCCTTGAAGACTTCCTCACATGCCTTTAATTTATACTCTGGACCCCCAGATGATGGCCTAATAGTTAGTATACAACTAACACAGGATCAGATGATCTCTGATATGTTGGTGAAGTTAAATACTAAACAATATCTCAGATGAGAATTTCAAAGAGCTGCTACTCTTTTGACATTCAGTTCAGTTCAGTTCAGTTGCTCAGTCTTGTCCAATTCTGCGACCCCATGAACCACAGCATGCCAGGCCTCCCCATCCATCACCAACTCCCTGAGTCTACCCAAACCCATGTCCATTTAGTCGGTGATGCCATCCAACCATCTCATCCTCTGTCATCCCCTTCTCCTCCTGCCCTCAATCTTTCCCAGCATTAGGATCTTTTCCAATGAATCAAATCTTCACATCAGGTGGCCAAAGTATTGGCATTTCAGCTTCAGCATCAGTCCTTCCAATGAACCCCCAGGACCGACATGAATGCTACTAAACAAAGCATTTTTATGTAAAAGCTGCTCAAATGCCTCCTTGCTTATTTTTGTTGATTCTTAAAACCATGATTTCTGTTATTAATATATAAACTAGAAAGCAAACAAACAAGGAAGCAACATTTATAAACAATAAATAGAGAAAAGATGGTGGTGGTGGTTTAGTCGCTAAGTTGTGTCCGATTCTTGCTGACCCCATGGGCTGTAGCCCACCGGGCTCCTCTGCCCATGGGATTCTTCAGGCAAGAATACTAGAATGGGTTGCCATTTCCTTCTCCAGAGGATCTTCCTGACCTAGGGATTGAATGTAGGTCTCCTGCATTGCAGGCAAATTCTTTACCAACTGAGCTAGGTGGAAAGCTCTAGTGATTTATATATAGACCAGCCCAAATAATAGACTTATGAGACCTGAATTATTGTTTTCTCATCAATGAATTAAATGAGTTTTCAGAAGGTTAAGTAACTGGGCCAAGACCGTAAATCTCAAGTACTACAGCCAGAAGAGCTGAGGTGGCTAAGGATAGCTTCCCTGGTGGCTCAGGCGGTAAAGAATCTGTCTGCAATGTAGGAGACCTGGTTAGATCCCTGGGTCGGCAAGATCCCCAGGAGAAGGAAATGGCAACCCACACCAGTATTCTTGCTTGAAGAATTCCATGGACAGAGAAGCCTGGCAGGTGACAGTCCATGAGGTTACAAAGGGTTGAACATGATTGAGCGACTAACACTTTCACTTTCAAAGCTGTAAACAGAAAAAATTTTAAACTTTTAATTTTTATCCCCAGATGGGCTTCCCTTGTGGCTCAGTTGGTAAAGAATCCACCTGCAATGCAGGAGACCTGGGTTCGATACCTGAATTGGGAAGATCCCCTGGAGAAGGGAAAGGTTACTCACTCCAGTATTCTGGCCTGGAAAATTCCATGAACTGTACAGTCCAAGGGGTCACAAAGAGCTGGACACAGCTGAGTGACTTTCACTAGTATATATATACACTCTAGAATGTTTGGAAATACAAAAGGAAAATAATAATTAAAAAATCACATCTCTACATTGCTGAGATCAGTACATTGACACCTTAATATATATTCTGCCATAAGTTTTTTCTGTCTGAAAACTTGAGATAACCATTTTTTCAAGGTGTCCTGGATTCCTTTAGTGGGAAATGAAAGTAGAGAAAAAAATTGGCACATACTCATTGACATTAGTCTATTTTAATGTACAGAGCTAAAAAGTAATACATATTTTAAAAATACATACATGAGTTTACAATGATATAAATTTAACCATACAGGATCATATCTTAATTTTTTATTTTTATAATTGCATATACCTTTTAGTAAAATAAAATTTTATATTTTATTTTTTATTTGATATTATATTTTATATTACTAAAATTTTGTTTCTAGTGATTGTAAAATTAGAAAACATTGATATGCAAAAAGGAAAATAAAAAACTTTGAAATACTCCATGGAATATTGCTTTTAAACCAAAACAATAAGAGAATAATTAAATGCAACAGATGTTTTTGATATTCTCTGTGTATTCATTTTGGGTTTAGAAGTAGTATGATAACAATAATAAAGTAGAGTTTAAAAATTAATGCAACAAGTCAGTGCTTACCCACCTACCTGACTTGATGACATTTCTACTTGTGCACATTCAGGGTTATGTTTTTTTATACACCCAGTAATTTAGGATTTGCTTTACTCCTTTGTGGTGATGTTTAATTTCCTATGATGATATTTACTACCCTGAAATGAGGTGAATCTGTGTCACATTTTATTGAACCTCCATAGGAATTATGTTTTTACCATTTGAGGCAGTCACCTGTGGTCTTTTCTATAAGGAACTTTCCAGAAGTCTTGGCTTCTTCAAGTAGTAATAATAATAATAATTATATCTAACATTATTGATACACGTGGTTTTCTCATTTAATTCTCTTCACAAGCATTGATGAATTGTTCTTATCTACATATTAAAAATGAGGAAACTGTTGCACAGAGAGGTTAATTAACTCACCAATGTTATACACCTAATTATCTTTTTATATCACAGTAGTTTCTTATTACAAATGAATAATTTACTTCAGCGTGGAATTGTATCTTTTTTCACTCTCGCTTTTTATTCTCTTTAAAGGAAGACAGTCTGGGCTTGCATTTGGTTTATCACCCTTTAGTTGTATATCTGTATTATCCTAAACACTTTATTGCTGATAATTATTTCATATTTGCTTTATACGGGAAATGTCTCAAAATATTAATAATATTTGCTCAGGTGGCTCAGTGGTAAAGAATTCACCTACAATGAAGGAGACATGGATGATGTGAATTCCATCCCTGGGTCAGGAGGAACCCCTGGAAGAGGAAATGGCAACTCACTGCAGTATTATTGCCTGAGAAATCCCATGGACAGAAGAGCCTGGCTTGCTCCAGTTCATGAAGGTCACAAAGAGCTGAACACGATTGAGCAACTGAGCACACACATGCATATTAATAATAATTTATTATAATTAATAAATCACCTAGAGATTATTTAAATTTCTTTGCTTTACTTTCTACCTTGAATTCATCCATTTGCCTCAATTACACAATAAAGTTACTAGAAATTCATTCTTTTGTAATGTTACTAATATAAAATATGGTTAGGTTCATTTGTTTCCATTTGTGTTCAATTAGTGGCAATATTCTATATCTAAATTATTATTTTTTTATTTTTAAACTTTACATAATTGTATTAGTTCTATAAAGCTCAACATTCAAGAAACGAAGATCATGGCATTCTGTCCTATCACTTCATGGCAAATAGATGGGGGAAAAGTAGAAACAGTGGCAGGTTTTATATTCTAGGGCTTCAAAATCACTGTGAACAGTGACTGCAGCCACAAAATTAAAAGACACTCCTTGAAAGAAAAGCTATGACAAACCTAGACGATGTGTTACTTTGCCAACAAAGATCCGTATAGTCAAAGCTATGGATTTTCTAGTAGTCATGTATGGATGTGAGAATTGGACCATAAAGAGGGCTGAGGGCCAAAAAATTGATGCTTTTGAATTGTGGTGATGGAAAAGATTCTTGAGAGTCCCTTGAACTTCAAGGAGATCAAACCAGTCAATCTTAAAGGAAATCAACCCTAAATATTCATTGGAAGGACTGATACTGAAACTGAAGCTCCAATACTTTGGACATCTGATGTGAAGAGCTGACTCATTGGAAAAGACCCTGATGCTGGGAAAGATTGAAGGCAGGAGGAGAAGGGGGCAACAGAGGATGAGATGGTTGGATATTGTCCTCTACTCAATGGACATGAGTTTGAGCAAACTCCAGGAGATAGTGAAGGACAGGGATGCCTGGCATGCTGCAGTCCATGGGGTTGCAGAGTTGGGCATAATTTAGCAATTCAACAACAACAACAACAAAAATATTCAGCAATATACTACTGTGTCTCTGATTATAGCCCACCTTCCTGTATTTTTCTCTGTAAGGCTAGGAAAGGACTTCTATAAACTGTTTTCAAACTCTTGTCCTCTGGATACTGATTACTTTCTGCAAGTAGAAAACACTAATACAAGATTGAACAATGGGAAAGAAGAAAAATGATTCTTCTTCCTACTTCTGGTTTCTTTTTACAGCCTTCTAACAGCCAAAGACATACCAGCTCCAGCATCTTTCTGAATGACCAGCAAGAGCCCAACCACTGCCTGCTGAAGGTTTAAGCACCTGCAGTATCAACATCAGTCACATGGCCTCTCTGAAATGTCTGAACACCAAGGTGTGCAATTGCTCTTCTTCTGCACACCTGGATTATGACCACTATCCCTTCCCTTTGGTCATGGGTTCCTGGGTTGTTGAGGGAAGCCTGCCTTCAGATCCCTTACCATGGGAGCTTCTCCACAGGGAAACTCACAACATGGCATCTGGCTTCGTTAGAGTAACACAGGGAGAGTGGGAGTGCCAGAAAAAGAGAAGTCACAGTCTTTTACAACCTAATAGTGGAAATGCCGTGTCCTCATTATTGCCCTATTCTATACCTACAAGGGAAAACATGAAGTCCAGCTCATAGAAAAGGAAAAGATAACACACATGTATGTGTGTGGGGAGTCATTTTAGAAACTGTCTGCTACTAAGGAGATAATTTTTTTAAAAATACAAAGTACTAACACTGATATTTAAAAAAATAAGGTGCTACAGTCCTATATACCTATCGCAGAAGTTAAATTCATAATTAAAAATCTCACAAAGAAAACTGTAGTCCTAGGTGTCTTTGAATTTGAGTTCTTTCAAATATTTAAGGAAGACATACTGTGAATGCTACACAAAGTGGTATTTCTACTCATTTTAGGAGACCAGCCTTATAATGATACTAAAGCAGACAGGGCATTACAAAGAAAAGAGAAATACATATCAATGTTCTTCAGGGACATAGATAAAAATCTTGAGCAAACTATTAGCAAATTACCCTTACAGAAAAAGTAATATTTTAAAATGTCTTGTCTTCAGCAGAGGGAATAAAGCCAAATTGTGATGCTATGGTGTGATGGTGACCAGGGTCTTTTGAATCATCCCAACCTAGCCAATTCAGGATATTTAGAGAAAATACTGCAGGAAAACATGATTTTCTTAGAAAACCATTCTGAATAGAATGTTCACCAAAAAATTACCAAATCTTCAAAAAGGTGGCCTCATGAAAATACTAACTGGGTTTTCTCTTTTTTGACCACATATACTTTTTAGTTGTTTTTTCTAAAAGCATACATTTTCTTTTTTTTTTCTTTTCCATATTAAACTTGTGTTATTAAAATTTTTTTAAATTTTATTTTATTTTTAAACTTTACAGTATTGTATTAGTTTTGCCCAACATCGAAATGAATCCACCACAGGTATACCCGTGCTCCCCATCCTGAACCCTCCTCCCTCCCCATACCCTCCTTCTGGGCCGTCCCAGTGCACCAGCCCCAAGCATCCAGCATCGTGCATCGAACCTGGACTGGTGACTCGTCTCATACATGATATTACACATGTTTCAATGCCATTCTCCCAAATCTCCCCACCCTCTCCCTCTAACTTGTATCCTTAAAAAACTTTTTAATACAATTTTTAAAGGTTATGGTCCATTTACAGCTACAGCAAAATATTGGCTATATTCCCCATGTTGCACAATACATCCTTCTAGTCTATCTTACACCCAATAGTTTGTACCTCCTGCTCCCCCACTTTTATATCGCTCCCATCCCCGTAATCACCAGTATGTCCTTTATATGTGTATCTGCTTCTTTTGGTTGTATTAGTTTGTTGTAGACTTTAGATTCCATATGTAAGTGATATCATACAGTATTTGCCTTTCTTTCCATTTTAAAATATGTAAATTTATTTAAAATAGCAGCCAAATGAAAGTCTTGTCAAGAGGAGGTGGGGTAGAGAATATTTGTGTTCATTTTATTTCTTTTTAGAGTAGCTACTACTGATGCTATCTCTCCAGATAAATTAGAAGCTCAGATTGCATCAAGCAGTTGCAAAATGTAGAGATGAAGGAGGATATGCACACAGAGGTTGCCACAAACAACTATGATTAAATTATCAATGATGAATGTCAAAAGATAAGGCAAAAGGCAAAGTAGAAAGTTAAAGCTGAGCAAGAAATCATTGACTTCAAAAGCTGGTAGGAAGGCAAGTGCATGAAACAAGAGACCTCACATGCTATGGGACAGTCTGGGGGTCTCTCAAAGACCTTGAAAAAATAAGTGGGTTTGGCAGTAGATTGAATGGAATGATACAGTGCCAGTGTTGTTGGGAATTACACATGAGAGCACTTTGTGCTGTGTTTTTTGTTGTGCAATTTTATCCCACCTGAAAAGTTTCTATTGATGATTTCTCCTTTTCTTCAGCAGAGAGCAAAGGAGTCATCATGGGCAGTTGATAAAAATGTGGGGCTGAATTTACAGTCATTCACTGACCGTCATGTACCCTGATGCTGACAGAGCACAATTAAGAGTCTCTAATTAGAATAAAAATCTGTTCTTTACAAAAAGAAAGGAAGAAAAGTATTATATAAAGTATTGCATGCCATTATGGAACTCATCTCTTGAATGCAAAAACTGATAAACTTTGTAAAATAATCAATTAGATAAACTGAATTTTAAAAAAGCATATTTTATCTTAATTTATGTAGCAACCATATTAGACAAAATCCAACAATTTTTTCTGGTCCCAAAGTAACCAAGAAAACTTGAGTCAGAAGAAAATATACACATTTGGTGAAAACCAGCTCTAAAATACAGACCTAATATCAAACAGTTAAATGATAGACCTAATATCAAATAGTTAAAATCTGAACACTGGAAAAAACACAATAGTCTCCATTCTCCTCAATCTTTCTGTCCCTGAAATTATACTGGAGATCCTAGACAGTGCTATAGACAAGAAAGAGACATAAAAGATATACCTATATTTAAGGAGTAATTAAAACACTTATTCACAAATGACAGGATTACCTACAAAGTAAATCATAAATCATTTAGTCTAAAGATATTACAACTAATAAGTAAATTAAGCAAGGTCTTGGGCTATAATAAGAGCAATATATAAAAGCAAGTGTGCTTCTATATTCCTGATATCAACAATTAGAATGAAAATTACAAAAATAAAACACTGAAATTTGCAATGGCCTTAAATATAAAATAATCAGGTATAAGCTTGCTGCTGCTGCTGCTTAGTCACTTCAGTCGTGTCCGACTCTGTGTGACCCCATAGACATCAGCCCACCAGGCTCTCCTGCCCCTGGGATTCTCCAGGCAAGAACATTGGAGTGGGTTGCCATTTCCTTCTCCAATGCATGAAAGTAAAAAGTGAAAGTGAAGTTGCTCAGTCGTGTCCGACTCTTAGCGACCCCATGGACTGCAGCCCACCAGGCTCCTCCATCCATGGGATTTTCCAGGCAAGAGTACTGGAGTGGGGTGCCATTGCCTTCTCCATGTATAAGCTTAAGAAAGTATAAATAATAATCATATAGGAATTACACATCTGTACCTCTGTTCTTGTCAAATTTATCAGTCAGTTCAGTCGCTCAGTCGTGTCCGACTCTTTGTGACCCCATGGACTGCAGCACACCAGGCTTCCCTGTCCCTCACCAACTCCATTCATGTTCATTCACATATTTGGCTGTGATTTTGCTTGTTTTATGTTAAAGTATCACATGTAATAATACACTGATTCAGTTAAGCACGAATTTTTAGTACACTGAACTCTGAGTAATACTGCTGCTGCTGCTACTGCTAAATCACTTCAGTCGTGTCTGACTCTGTGCGACCCCATAGACGGCAGCCCACCAGGCTCCCCCGTCCCTGGGATTCTCCAGGCAAGAACACTGGAGTAGGTTGCCATTTCCTTCTCCAATGCATGAAAGTGAGAAGTGAAAGTGAAGTCGCTCAGTCGTACCGACTCTTAGCGACCCCATGGACTGCAGCCTATCAGGCTCCTCCATCATGGGATATTCCAGGCGAGAGTACTGGAGTGGGGTCTGAGTAACACTGGACCATCTTTATTAGCTAAATTTCTCTGTTGCAGCACCTTTTGAGGCCGGCAGAGGATAATGGCAAACACACTAATGAAAGTATTCCACAAAGATTTCTGAAATATGTTTTTCAAATTATTGAATTCATAATGTTTCAGGAAGTCTCAATTTAGAGGCACACACATAATTTTTAAAAATAAATTTATTTCGTGTAAAACATCTTCTAACTTACCTATTTCATTCCTCAATAATTTATTTTCCCAGAATTATTTTAGAAAACATATTACTATATTGAGGTTTGGTATGTGGATATGGATATATGTATGGTGTGTGTGTTTACACATATATACACACATGTAACAGTTCAGTTCAGTTCTGTCGCTCAGTCGTGTCTGAATCTTTGTGACCCCATGAATTGCAGTACACCAGGCCTCCCTGTCCATCATCAACTCCCAGAGTCTACCCAAACCTATGTCCATTGAGTCAGTGATGCCACCCAACCATCTCATCCTCTGTCGTCCCCTTCTCCTCCTGCCCCCAATCCCTCCCAGAATTAGGGTCTTTTCCAATGAGTCAACTCTTTGCATGAGGTGGCCAAAGTACTGGAGTTTCAGCTTCAACATCAGTCCTTCCAATGAACACCCAGGACTGATCTCCTTTAGGATGGACTGGTTGGATCTTCTTGTAGTCCAAGGGACTCTCAAGAGTCTTCTCCAACACCACAGTTCAAAAGCATCAATTCTTTATTGCTCAGCTTTCTTCACTGTCCAACTCTCACATCCACACATGACCATTGGAAAAACCATAGCCTTGACTAGATGGACCTTTGTTGGCAAAGTAATGTCTCTGCTTTTCAATATGCTATGTAGGTTGGTCCTTTCCTTCCAAGGAGTAAGCGTCTTTTAATTTCATGTCTGCAATCACCATCTGCAGTGATTTTGGATCCCCCAAAAATAAAGTCTGGCACTGTTTCCACTGTTTCCCCATCTATTTCCCATGAAGTGATGGGACAAGATGCCATGATCTTAGTTTTCTGAATATTGAGCTTTAAGCCAACTTTTTCGCTATCCTCCTTCACTTATACATATATATATATAAACATATGTCACACACATATATGTATATATACATACATATTTTTTTGTTTACTTGTGTTTCTCCTATTACGGATTGGCCACACATATTTGGAATTATTACTTACATTGACTCCTTGCCAATCTCAAGGACCCAGATTAACCAAATGTATATACTGCTTTTGTCTGCTTAAAGTAAGTTCTCCCTACTGTCTTATCAAAATTCAAGAGATCCAGATATTTTTAATATATAATGACTTATATTTCATTTTCCTGGACTAAGGAGATGAGTTGTGCACTAAGAAATGTATTTTGCAATGGTGAACAGTTAATATTGAACTGGGACAAAAAATACTTAGAGAAACAACTTAATTCATACTAGAGATAAATAATATCTATCTATTCTGAGGAACAAAAGTGAGTGAATCACTCTGAGACTAACCTATAAAAATCATTCCTTGACAACAGTTATGTACATGTGGATTTAGCAAGACTGTGGTAGATGTGTTCCTAACAGGAATCCTTTGGGTTATTGTCCTTTTTTCCTGAAATTCTGGGGCTTACCTTTTTCTATATTGATCAGATTTTTATTACAGGTTTTCATGTAGCCAATTAATATACTGATTGGCTGCTCTATAACGAACTTTAGTAAAAGAAAAGAAAGTGTTCCATGGAATGCACCCTCTATGTGGTTATGGATCGCTCGAACTCCAGAATTCTGAAGTCGAGTAACATACATGAGTCCATCATCTCTTAAGACATCAAATTGACAAGTGATGACATAGGTCAGGGGTAAACCATGCAACTTGCTGTCATCAGCTAGCAGTGGTGAGCTTTCACATCTAGAATCCCTGAATATTTTTTAGTCAGCTCTGAACTACCATGAGTTGGAGTCTTATAAATGTGATCTTTCTTAAACTTCTCAGGGAGCAAAGAACTCCAATTAACAAATTTGAACAGATTGCTTGATTCCAGAGGAATGTGTTGGTTGGAAAGCATTTCTTTCTTAAGTGATCTGTTTGTAGTAAAATATTCACTCCAGAATCTGACCATGAGTAACTTGGGCAGAACTGGATAATGTGCATTTTCTCGATATGATGGTAAACCGAAATCAAAATTCTGAAGGGCAGGATATATTAAAGTTTGAACCTTGAGCTTGATCTTGACATCTGGATCTTCTAAGAGCTGAAAAAAATTAGAATGTTATTTAAATAAATCTCAAAGAAAAAAAGAAACAGCTACAATGCAAAAAATGTATCCTTAAATTTAAAATTCTTAAAAATACAACATAACAACATTTTGATAAAAAATAAACGTTAATATTAAGCAAATTTTAGTACTAGATACTCATAAATTATAAAAGCAACTTTTAATATCCAAGGCAAAAATAATCAGTCTTGATTGTGTAAGATAGACTGCATAAGATCTTTTATTTTTATATGAATTTCATACATATGTAACCTAGATTTCTAATTTGAAGCATTGCACATATTTAATCCTCTCTTTTCCATTATTAAGAATATTTTACGTATCTAAGTATGTCAACAATCATTGAGAGGGGAAGGAGATGGCTCTAATACTGAAGAGATGTTTGTTCTTGCATAAATCTACACCATGTGGAATAATTTTTTTATTTCTTTGAGCATTGCTCTGTCTTTTCTAGGGCTAGTCCCCATCTTTCCAGGAACAGTAGCATTTTATAGTTTCCTTCTAAGTTAATTTTCCTGCAATATACTTCTGCTACTGAAACAAAGAAATTATTGTATTTGTCATAAAATATGTATTTAGTAACCCATGTGTTTTCTTTTTTGAACAACAATATTTGGGCAAATTAAAATGTTCAGACTTGCAAAAGGTTGTTTTTTCAAACACTACCAACTGTATCTTGTGTTAATATATGCCTGGAGCACTGGCCTACTCAAGAGAAGTCAGACTGATTAGCACACTTTAGTATAGCTTACACATCACTCAGAGCACCGGCCAGGACTTCAGGTGCCATTTGGTAGTGGTGGTGTGTATCCAAGAGAATGTTTTTAATAACTAATCATTAAGTATGATGTTTCTTCTAAGAGGTTTTGTTTATATACAAAGTTAAAAATCTCTCTTTTTACTATTAATAGCTTACTATTAATAAATTAACTAATAGTTTACTATTTTGCTTCATCTTTAAAGATGTTGAATATTATCTTTAAACAGTTTAATTTGAGATTATCATAAGATTTTTTAAATTTAATTATTTATTTGGATAATTGTATTATATCTATTTTAATGTTAAACCTATCACATTATCCTGGAATAAATGCAAGATAATCATGCTATGCTACCTTTTTATGTATTGCTTAATTTTTTGGCTAGTATTTCATTTCAGAATTTTGTATCTATGCTCATAAATGTGAATGCCTATAATTTTTCCTTCTTAAAATGACCTTGTCAGGTTAAGAATCATGACATATCCACTTCTCAAAATGCAACATTTGTTAATTTTCTGAATTCTTTTTTAGAAGTAGAGATATTTGTTTTAAAAATAAATGTTAGAGTTTGTGTTTAAATCTATTTTACCCTTCACTAAGTATGTGTCTGTGTGTAAAAATATTAAAATGACTATACAGTTGACTGATTTCATGATAGTAGGATAATTCTTGTTCTATATTTCTCCTACAGTCAGTTCTTCCTTTGGTGAATCTTTCCATTTCATCAAATTTAACAGCATAGCAGTAAAAGTGTTCAAAGTATACTATTGTCCTTTTAATATCTGTGAGATACGTAGTTATAGTCCACTCTTCATTCTTTATATTGGTTTATTAAGATTCTCCTCTTTTTTTTGTTTTGGTCTATCTCACCAGAGATTAGAGCTTCCCTGATGGTTCAGTAGTAAAGTATTTACCTGCAATGCAGGAGGGAAGATTTCCTGGAGAAGGAAATGGCAACCCACACCAGTATTCTTGTTTGGAAAATCCCATTGACAGAGGAGCCTGGCAATTAAAGTTCATGCGGACACAAAAGAGTCAGACACAACTTAAGCGACTAACCACCACCACCAGAGATTAATCAGTGGAAGTACATTTATTGACTTTGCTGATTCTATTGTGTTTATTTTCAACTTCATTTGTATGTTTTCTATCTCTCATATCCTTACTTCTATTATTTTATCTTTCCTTCTAATTTTTAGGCACTCTTTTTTTTTAATTTCATGAAATAGTTGCTGAATGGTTCATTTCAATGATTTTTATATATTTAGTTAAGGCTGTATATTTTCCCCTGGATATTGATATAGATGTATTTCATAAAGCATAATAATAATATTTTCATTGTATTGTGAAAGTCGCTTAGTGGTCTCTGACTCTTTGCTACTCCGTGGACTATACAGTCCATGGAATTCTCCAGCCCAGAATATTGGAGTGGGTAGCCTTTCCCTTCTCCAGGGGATTTTCCCAACCAGGGATTGAACTCAGGTCCCACTCATTGCAGACAGATTCTTTACTAGCTGAGCCACAAGGGAAGCCCAAGAATACTGGACTGGGTGGGAGTTCAAATATTTTCACATTTTCATTGTTATTTCTTCTCTCACACTTGGATTAATCAGGAATGAGCATTTTACTATCAAAACATAGACTTTTCTCTTGACATTTTATTGGTAATCCAAAGTATTATGCTAACTGTGGATAGAGATATAATCAAAATAACTTGATTTCTCAAATTTTATTGTGCATACAAATCACTTTGAACCCTTGCTAATATGCAAATTGTTATTCAGGAACTCTGTGATAAGAGCAATAATTCTGCATGTCTAATAAGTGCCCAGATACTGCTGATACTGCTAGTCCACAGACTATGCTATGAATATCAGAGGTCTATTCAGTTTCTGTTCTTTGAATTGATTGAGACGTGGTTATAACCCTGTATATGCTTGATTATAAAAAAAAAAATTTTGTGTGCTTGAAAAGAATGTATTTTCTGATGATTATTATTTTATGTTCACTGTTAAATTTATTAGCCAAGCTGTTCTATTACTGAAAGAGGTTAGTAAAATTCTTCCAATTTTGCTATTAATTTGTCAGTTTTTCCTTTATTTCTATCAGTTTTGCTCTGTGTATTTGGAGACTATGTTATTAATTGCATATAAGTTGATAGGATTTTTTTTCATCTTCCAGTGGAATGGAATTAAAATTAGGAATGTTGCATGCTAACTCTAGTGATAGGTTTTCCTTCTAAGACTAATTAATCCCTTGGACTGCAAGGAGATCCAACCAGTCCATTCTAAAGGAGATCAGCCCTGGGATTTCTTTGGAAGGAATGATGCTGAAGCTGAAATTCCAGTACTTTGGCCACCTCATACGAAGAGCTGACTTATTAGAAAAGACTCTGATGCTGGGAGGGTTTGGGGGCAGGAGGAGAAGGGGACGACAGAGGATGAGATGGCTGGATGGCATCACCAACTCGATGGACGTGAGTCTGGGTGAACTCCGCGAGTTGGTGATGGACAGGGAGGCCTGGCATGCTGCAATTCATGGGGTCACAAAGAGTCAGATATGACTGAGCGACTGAACTGAACTAAACTGAATCTGATTATAAAGTATTAATGGTCATACTAATTAGCATTTGCATGACATACCTTTTAATAACTTTTTAATTTCCATCTATCTGTTTACCTATATTTTATTGCATCTTTCACACAACTTATGGTTATTTTAAAACTTTATTGTTTCCTTATTTTATATTCTACCAGAAGTTTTAGTACTTCTACACTAAAACCTTTATTAATATATTTGGTTTAAATTTATAAAATTTATCTATTATTGTACATTCTGTTTATCTCACCTATTCTTTTTCTGTCTTTTGTATTTTTTGATGTATTGTCTCATCATTCTATTTTCTTGTAATATCTTTTTATTTGTACTTTTTTAAAAGAAATTTTTTATAGGTTACACTAGGAATTAAAATAAAATTCATTGATTTATCAATGTCTAATATGAATAGTTTCTTTTTATCTTCTTAGATAATAGAAAGCTGTTCAGTTCAGTTCAGTTGCTCAGTCATGTCCGACTCTTTGCGACCCCATAAATCGCAGCATGCTAGGCCTCCCTGTCCATCACCAACTCCCGGAGTTCACCCAGACTCACATCCATCGAGTCAGTGATGCCATCCAGCCATCTCATCCTCTGTCATCCCCTTCTCCTCTTGCCCCCAATCCCTCCTAGCATCAGAGTCTTTTCCAATGAGTCATCTCTTTGCATGAGGTGGCCAAAGTACTGGAGTTTCAGCTTTAGCATCATTCCTTCCAAAGAAATCCCAGGGCTGATCTCCTTCAGAATGGACTGGTTGGATCTCCTTGCAGTCCAAGGGACTCTCAGGAGTCTTCTCCAACACCACAGTTCAAAAGCATCAATTCTTTGGCGCTCAGCCTTCTTCACAGTCCAACTCTCACATCCATACATGACCACAGGGAAAACCATAGCCTTGACTAGACGGTCCTTTGTTGGCAAAGTGATGTCTCTGCTTTTGAATATGCTATCTAGATTGGACATCACTTTCCTTCCAAGGAGTAAGTATCTTTTAATTTCATGGCTGCAGTCACCATCTGCAGTGACTTAGTCCCTTCATGCATGTGTTATTGTCAGTTTTTAATATTAATTTCTTTTTATTTTTAAAATCATAAGAAACAGCTATTAATGTTTTGTACAGTCAACATTCATTTTCATTTTTGGTTTGTCAATATATTTACGAATTTTTTTCCCTGTTCTTTATATATTCCTGCCTTTTGACCCTTCATCTGGGGTTAAATTTCTTCTGCTTGAAATAATCCTCTTTAAAATCCAAAGGCTATTATGTTGGGTTGTGAACTCTCTTGAATTTTATTTGTAAGAAAAATACTAATTTTGTCCTCAGACTAGAAAAATATATTCATATTAGTCTTTTTCTAGTGCTTTTTCTGTGCTAAGTCATTTTAGTTGTGACTCTATGGATTATAGCCTGCCAGGCTCCTTTGTCCATGGGATTCTCCAAGCATAAAACTGGAGTGGGTTGCTATGCCCTCCTCCAGAGGATCTTCCTGACCCAGGGATTGAACCTGCAGTTCTTGCATTGGCAGGCAGGTTCTTTACTACTAGTACTGAATGGGAAGCCCTTTCACCATATGCTTAATGACTATTCTCATTATTTTGTATTTTCTGTCTTTTAATTTCTCTGTTCAAAATACAATTTGTCTGACCTCTCCCAATATTCTATACTGTATTGCAGTCAATACATTGACCACCTTCTACACTGTAAAACCAAGAATGAACTCCAACATAAACTATGGACTTTGGATGATTATGAGGTGTAAATAGAAATTCATTAACTGTAACAGATGTATTACTCTGAGTGGTAAAATTGAAAATGAAGGAAGTTATGTTATGCATGGCAGAGTGGATATTGGAAATTTAAAAAAAATGTTTAAGCTATGCTTTATCTTCACTGCTATGAAGACTTTTCTGTAGTGTGGTGAGCAGGGGCTACTCTCTCTAGTTTTGGTGTGTGGACTTCTCATTGTGGTGACTTCTCTTGCTGTGGAGCATGGGCTCTAGGGCAGATGGCTCATTAGTTATGGTTCCCAGGCTCTATAGCACAAGATCAATAGTTGTGGGGCATGGGTTTAGTTGCTCTGTGGCATGTGGGATCTTCCCAGACCAAGGATCAAGCCCATGTCTCCTGCATTAGCAGGTGGATTCTTTATACCTGAGCCACCAGGGAAGTCCTGGAAATTTCATATCTTCTCAATTTTTGTATGGATCTAAAACTGCTCTAAAAGTACAAAATCTTAAAAAAAATCCCTACATTGAATGCCTAATTTTGATAGCTAATATTTTTACTTATTGAAGTTCTTGTTTATTTTTCAAATAAGTCATATTACTTTATAACTTCTTCCATGAATATATTTCCAAGTTTTAAAATCTATTTTTATTTATATTAAACAGATTCTATTAACACATTTATTCTAAGATAACACTATCTAAATCTGGGTGATTATTTTCCTATGAAATAGTCCTTATTTTCCTCTTTGTCTGTCTACCTGCATACCTTCAGATTTCTATTGATAATTAAAATAAAAAATTAGTTTTAGGGTTAAAAATGAAAAAAGAGTTAGTTTTAGGAATAAATTGAAACCTAAAGTGACACTACCTTCTTGAAGTGATGACCTGTTTCTGGTAAGCCTACATACACATATTATATTATACCATAATATACAATATTCAAAATATATGTTATGAATGTACTCAGATAACATACCTTATTCTGATTTCCTAATTATGGTTATTGCTATCATTTATTGATTTCCTCTCACTAAAAATGCCTGTAAACTATATAGGAAATTGTTATCAGGATTTTACATAAAAAGAAGTATTAAAATATGAAATTACTCTTCATAATTTTCCCTAAATAAGTACAATGAAAAATAATGACACATTGTATTTATAATATAAATGTACAAATCAAAAGTTATTAAATGAAAGATAAAACATGGTGGCTCAGGTGGTAAAGAATCTGCCTGCAATGCAGGAGACCTGGGTTCCATCTCTGGGTTGGTAAGATCCCCTGGAGAAGGCAACCCACTCCAGGATTCTTGCCTGGAGAATTCCATGGACAGAGGAGCCTGGCTACAGTCCATGGGATGACAAACAGGCACAACTGAGCGACTAACACTTTTCACTTTTCAAAGAATACATAGTAAGTGAAAATGCTGAGCATCTTACCTGCTGTGTCACTGCTGCAGCTAAATTCCCTCCAGCACTGTCTCCAGAGATACCAATTCTTTCAGGATCTACACCATAGCTTTCGAGAATCTGGGGGTCTAAAAACCATTTTAATGCAATGTACACATCTTCAAATTGAACTGGAAAATGATGCTTTGGGGCTAGTCTGTAGCTGTAGATAGAAAAACAATATTTCTTCAATCAGTGATATTTTGGTCATTTAATTTAATTTTGTTTTTAATTAAATTTTATTCTATTTTGAGATACAGTTGATTTACAATGTTGTGTTAGTTTCAAGTGTACAGCAAAATAGCTCAGATGATACATACGCACATCTCCATTGCTATTCAGATTCTTTCCACATATATGTTACAAAAGAATATTCAGTAGAGTTCCCTATGCTATCATCAAGTCATGCACTAAAACTAGGTTTGGACTCTTGATCCAAAATCTAAAGCAAAAATTTGTTTTTCACCAACATAATATTTGTTGGAAAGCATGTTTTTCTTAATCATAAGATTTAACAATCTCTAAATATCATATCTATAAAATCAAAATTTGAAGTTCAAATATTAAATTTGGTTCAATCTTAGGGGGAAATCTTTTTAGCTGCTCTCTTAGCTAAAAATGTGTACAGAATGATTATTTTTGATAATTGACATATTGTTTTTTTAAAAATCAGTCATTATTGTTACTTGTTTCTCCAGAATTACTTTTCAAACTTTTCAAAACATTTCAATTTGACATGACATTATTACATTAGTTTATTAATTCCGAATTATCTAAGGTCTAACTTTAAGTAGATTCTCACATGGAATGTGTTCTATAGAAAATGTAAATGCTTTTCCTACTCTTTCTAAACTGTGAGTTAGAATGGACTTTGAGATAGTTTCTGTCTTACCTTTCATGTTTAACATGAGTAACAGTTGCTTTTATCAAAGGAATAAAACTTCCAGGCACCATTCCAAGCACTGTTACATGTATTATAACAATTAAGCCCATATCAATACTGAGATATGCAAATTATCATTTAGAGTTAAATATTCTTTAAAATATCACACAGTTACCAATTTGCAGAGCCTACATTCAATCCCAGTCCTCTGGCTTCAAAGTCCTTATCCTTAATACTCTGCTAATTATAGGCAAAAAATCCAGAGGTGGTGGTTAGGTCCATGTGATATGTGTGTGTGTGTGTGTGTGCATGCATGCTGTCATTTCAGTTGTGTCTGACTCTTTACAACCCCATGGACTATAACCCATTAGGCTCCTTTGCCCATGGGATTCTCCGGGCAAGAATACTGAAGTGGTTTGCCATGCTCTTCTCCAGGGAGTGAACTCAGGTCTCTTATGCCTCCTGCCTTGGCAGGCAGATTCTTTACCACTAGTGACATCTGGGAAGCCCAAGTCCATGTGATACTGTTGGTTAATTTCACTTGATCTATTTCTTTATAGCTTTTGTCCTCTTCTTGAAATATGTGTACATGTGTTTTCTCTCTGATGCTGGACTGGAAAGCCTCTGATAGTAGGTAGGTTTGTTTGTCCATAGTTAATGTCATCAGAGGCATGGATTAATTTGGCCATATTTAGACACTCTATAGTTGAGTATATTTTGATATGTAAGGCATATGACCTAAAATCAAATGAACACAGCTCTTACTTGGTTGATATGATGACTGCATCAAGTCTGTCTGCTGTCCATCTTGACAGAAGGTCATAGGTATAATAATCTGAATAAAAAAAAATATTGGACCACTTATAAGACTTGAAAAATGATACTGTTAAGAATAATGTTTACTATTGCAGCTTTATGATTACTTCTTGAAATACTACCTAAAGAATCTAACTCTAGGATCATGTTGATCAATGCTCATATTCATCTCAACAGAATGTGAATCATTCCTTCAGTGATCCTTTCACTTGACCCTGGTCAGCTTTCCTGTCCATTTGCCAAAGTTTTCAATGGGCTAGTCAAATTAGCTTTGTGTTGCTGCCTATTATGTGATTTTGCCTCTATGTGATTACAGGCTGGGAACGAAAATTTGAAGAGAATATGTTTTATAACGTTAAGGAACTCAAATCTATGGGGTATAGGGGCAACAATAAAAACAAGCAAAAAGATAGCTGCTTTAATTGAGGTGGGTAGAAAGATATGCTAAAATATAGGAGGGAAGTCTCTCATTAATCTTTCTACTGGTTCTGAGTAGAATTTAGAAAGGATTTGGGGTCCTTTCTAAATTCAGTCCATGGGGTCGCTAAGAGTCGGACATGACTGAGCGATTTCACTTTCACTTTTCACTTTCATGCATTGGAGAAGGAAATGGCAACTCACTCCAGTATTCTTGCCTGGAGAATCCCAGGGACAGAGGAGCCTGCTGGGCTGCCGTCTATGGGGTCACAGAGTCGGGCATGACAGACGCGACTTAGCAGCAGCAGCAGCAGACTAGAGATTGCAAATTTGTATAAATGCTTTCTATGAGGAGTCTGTACATATAGGTGTGTGAGTTTGTGTGCGTGTTTTGAGAATTGGCACTCATGCAGGTACGAATTTAGCAAAATAGTTTAAGGATCAAAGCTTTGAGCAGTTGGGGCCATTTGAAAGACAAACCCATCATAGTAAAAAAAAAAAAAAGTTTAAAAACACAACTTTATCAATAGCGATGAACAATATCACCTATTCATGGTAATCATTAAGTAGCACTCCCTCAATTACTTTTTATGCTCCCTCTGCCAACAGGCAACCTCTCCACTGAAGTCTTCCTTTTATTCCCTCTCATAGCGAGACTTAATCCTCCTTCTGTTTGCTGGCAAAACTTTGCCCTTGTGTCTCTTTCAGTATTCACCCATCGTAACTGAGTTAACATCCTACCATTCTACAGTTCCTGACCTCATAAAATCCATGAAATTGTCCATGAGGCTTTCTTTTAACATTTCAAGATTCCTTCAGCTTTTGGTACTAAAACACCCTCTTTCCTGATATTTTCTTCTCTCTGCTTTTCTCTTCTATCTCTAACCATTCTTTGTCCTGTGGAATGACTGTCATCTTTTCTTTCACTATTGAAAAATAGTTTCATGCCAACACTCACACAACCTAGAACACTGGCAATTAGAATCCACTTCTGACCTAGGGAGCTGAGGCCCTGCTCTGGGCCCTGCATTTTAAAGAACTGTTTGGATTTTTCTGGTTGCCTGCTTCACAATAAGGTATAGACCCAACAGAGAAAAGTGGCATGTCTTACCCTTACAAACTATACTCTCATACCCTGGACCTTGGGTCTTGAACAGAATCTTTCTACTTTTAATCCACAATCCTCTCTATGGTGATATCCTACATGAAAAAAGGCACTAAATGTCAACTTTCAACATAAAGAATCATCTATTTTTCTGGAGTACATCTTGATCTGGGGAAGGGATAGAAATTCTCTTGGAAATAAAGAAAAAAGAAAACACAACCTATTACTTAGTCCTATGCTCTTAAGCAGTAGATGATTTCAAGAAAGTAGACTATACCTTAACATTTAATTTAACTAACTGGGAATTTTTTCTACCTTTATATGAACCCCTTTGGATACTTGGAAAATAATCATTTCAGTCTTGAAGAATAAATCTGAAGTTTCCAGCAGTATGTTAATGAGTTCAAAAGACAAAAAGGGTTTTTTATTTCCTCTGTTCAGTTCAGCCACTCAGTCATGTCTGACTCTTTGCAATCCCATGGAGTGTAGCACACCAGTCTTCCCTGTCCATCACCAACTCCTGGAGCTTACTCAAACTTATGTCCATCGAGTTGGTGATGCCATCAAATCATCTCATCCTCTATCATCCCTTTTTCCTCCTTACTTAAATCTTTCCCAGCATCAGGGTCTTTTCCTATGAGTCAGTTCTTCACATCAGGTGGCCAAAGAATTGGAGTTTCAGCTTCAGCATCAGTCCTTGCAATGAACATTCAGGATTGATTTCCTTTAGGATTGACTGGTTTGATCTCCTTGTAGTCCAAGAGACTCTCAAGTGTTGTCTCAAACACCACAGTTCAAAAGCATCAATTCTTCGGTGCTCAGCCTTCTTTATAGTCCAACTTTCATATCCATACATGACTACTGGAAAAACCATAGCTTTGACTAGATGGACCTTTGTTGACAAAGAAATGTCTCTACTTTTTAATATGCTGTCTAGGTTTGTCATAACTTTTCTCCCAAGGAGCAAGGGTCTTTTAATTTCATGGCTGCAGTCACCATCTGTAGTGATTTTGGAACCCCCCCAAAATAAAGTCTGTCACTGTTTCCATTGTTTCCCCATCTATTTGCCATGAAGTGATGGGACTGGATACCATGATCTTAGTTTTCTGAATGTTGAGTTATATATATCCAAGATGGAGGAGTGGAAGGACATGCGCTCAACTTCTCCTTCAAGAACTCCAAAATTACAACTTGCTGCTGAACAAGCATCGACAGGAGAATGTTGGATCCCACCAAAAATAGATATCCCATGTCCAAGGGCAAAGGATAAGCCCCAACAAGACAGTAGGAAGAGTGAAATTGGATTTAGAATCAAACTCCATACTCCTCAGAGATGCTTGGAGGGCTCAAATAAAACTTCGTGCACATCAGGAGAACCCAGAGAGACTGAGTCAGACCTGCCTTTGAGTGTTTGTGTGTCTTCTGCAGAGGTATGGGTCAGCAGTGGCCTGCCACAGGGCAGGGGGTCTGGGTGCAGCAGACCTGGATATGGCATAAGACCTCTTGGAGGAGGTCACTATTACCCCACCATAGAGCCATCAGATCTTACACAGGACTGGGGAAACAGACTCTTGGAGGGCACAAACAAAACTTTGTGCACATCAGGACCCAGGAGAAAGGATCAGTGACTCCACAAGAGACTGACCCAGACTTGCCCATGAGTGTCCAGGAGTCTCTGGCGGGGGCATGGGTTGGTGGTGGCCTGCTGCAGGGTTTGGGGCACTAAGTGTGCAGTACATGCACAAGACCTTTTGAAGGAGGTTGCCATTCTATTCATCACCTCCATGATAGTCTGGCCTCAGTCAAACAACAGGGAGGGAACTCAGCCCTGCCCATCAACAGAAAATTGGATTAAAGATTTTATTTCCTAAGTAGCTTAATCTCCATTCTGTAAAACTTGTAAGTTCTGTCAGTGAGTGATAAGATCAGAAGCTCTCATAATTTTTGTAACAAAAGTGTTTTAAATTCTATATGTTAATAAACTTTTATTTTGACTGAGATTTCAAGAACATTAATTCACACTGCTTGACTGAAATGAACTTCACAAACAGGAACATGATATTTAATTTTTAGATGATAATATGATAATCATATACATTATATGAAGTGAATCATTCAACATATCATCCTTACCATTGCTACCCAAACACCAGCCACCACCATGAACATAAAACAAGCCTCTTCTTAATGATTTTGTCTCCATTGGGGCACATATATATGGACAGGAATGTTGTTAAATGTTGTATCTCTCACAGTTATATTTTTATCTGATGTTGGTGAAACACATTGAATACTTGAAAAGAATAGGATGGCTTCCATGACGTGGCTTAGTCCCAATGTTTCAGCAAACAAGGCCTAAGATGAAACACATTCATATACATGTGTATTCTAAATGTAAAGAGCTTTTGAGCCAAGAATTGCACATTAATCTTCAACATGATCATAAGTGTTAGTTATGCAGTCTCAGAAAAATCAGCCATGACACCACCAGAAGATATATGAACCCAAATGCTTTATTACCATATGATGAATGAGCATGAATGACATCAATCCTTCTTATACATTTACCCAATAGTAATATTAATATGGAATATATAATTCTCTGTTAAATACTATCAATATCCTGCAGACCCAGGCAAACTCTTCATTCTCAAAAAAAAAAAAAAAAAGAAAGAAAGAAAAGAAAAATCAGAGTCAGATGGAAAACTTGTTATAAAAGGACATCCTAATTATGACCAACCTAGATAGCATATTCAAAAGCAGAGACATCACTTTGCCAACAAAGGTCCGTCTAGTCAAGGCTATGGTTTTTCCTGTGGTCATGTATGGATGTGAGAGTTGGACTGTGAAGAAGGCTGAGCACCAAAGAATTGATGCTTTTGAACTGTGGTGTTGGAGAAGACTCTTGAGAGTCCCTTGAACTGCAAGGAGATCCAACCAGTCCATTCTGAAGGAGATCAGCCCTGGGATTTCTTTGGAAGGAATGATGCTAAAGCTGAAACTCCGGTACTTTGACCACCTCATGTGAAGAGTTGACTCATTGGAGAAGACTCTGATGCTGGGAGGATTGGGGGCAGGAGAAGAAGGGGACGACAGAAGATGAGATAGCTGGGTGGCATCACTGACTCAATGGATGTGAGTCTGAGTGAACTCTGGGAGTTGGTGATGGACAGGGAGGCCTGGTGTGCTGCAATTCATTGGGTTGCAAAGAGTTGGACACAACTGAGTGACTGAACTGAACTGAACATAAAATATGGCTGTAATTCTTTGAAATAGTTGTGAAGATGCTGGGGAAGGAAAAGGTTTTTGACTTATATTTGAACAGAAACTTTAATGGGAAAGTAGAGTTTGGATGATCAACTGAGCAAAAGCCCTTTCAGTCAGATAAAATTAGCTTAACCTAGAGAAAAACAAAATTGTGGTGTTAGAGAAATACAGGTCATTTGCTATTCCTATACTTCCAGACTTCATGAAGTTAAGTAAGAGGAAAGAATCCTTAAGAAGTATTGTACAAAATATATACACACTTATTAAAAGCAAAACAAAACCCAAGAAGCTATGATACATATATTGAGAATTTATTTTTTTAAAAATTATGAAATATTTGAAAGTACAGCCACAATGTGAATAATGATACTTGCATTATTTTAATTATGAAAATACTATTCTTTAGAATGGGCTTACCTGATGTCTCAGATGGTAGAAAATCTGCCTGTAATGTGGGAAATCTGACTTAAACCCCAGGGTCAGTAAGATCCCCTGGAGAAGGGAATGGCTACCACTCCAGTATTCTTGACTGGAGATATATAACAAACTCATAAAAATAAGAAGTAGACTAACACTTCCACACACAAAAGACTTCAGTACCTGTTTCATCAAAGGTATAGAATGATTGGGATTCTAAGGAACAAAAATATTCATTTTCAAATATATAATTTCAAAAAAATGGCAGACACAAAACAATGGTGGAATAAACATTGTTTTAACCTTCCTTCGTTTCTCCTCATTTTATAAAAATGATGGTAAAAAAGAAATCTTGATGGTAATACAATTATGCTAAGGAAGCAAAATACAATTGGCCCTCCATAGTTTAGGGATTTGATCTGCGGTTGGTTGAATCCATGGATTTAAAATTCACTGACAGGACAATTAACTGTGTTCATTGTTCTGTACTGTTTTATATAAGGGGACTGAAAATCCACAGATTTGTTATCTGATTTGTTACCAATCTCCTGCCAGCTCTGATAATGAGGGACAACTGTATTATCATCTATACCTCTTAAAAAGGTGATTCTTTATATACCTCTTATAGATGATTCTTGATTATTATCAAGAATCAGAATAACAAAAGACCTAGTTCTCCAGGAAGACACAGCAATCCTAAAATGTGTCTGCATTCAGTAACAGAGCTTCATAACATAGGGAGTAAGAATTGAAAAAAACTGAAAGAAAAGACAGAAATATCTGAAATTACTAGTTGGCAATTGATACTCCTATCTCATTAATTGATAGAGCAAGTAAACAGGAAAATAGTATATAAAAAATTTGAAAAACACTATGAACCCAACAGAACTAATTGACATATTGAAAATATTCCACCCAGTGACAACAGAATACACATTCTTTCCAATTGCATGCAGAACTTTCACAAAGATGTTGTTGTTGTTGTTTAGTTATTAAGTCGTGTCTTTGTGTTCCATGGAATGCAGCACACCAGGCTTCCTTGTCCATTATCTCCAAGGGTTTGCCCAAGTTCATATCCTTTGAGTCAGTGATACTATCCAATCATCTCATTATCTGCCACCCTCCTCTCCTTTTGCCTTCAATCTTTCCCAGCATCAGGGTCTTCTCCAATGATTCAGCTCTTCACAACAGGTGGCCAAAACGTTGGAGCTTCAACTTCAGCATCAGTCCTTCCAATGAATATTCAGGACTGATTTCCTTTAGGATGGACTGGTTTGATCTCCTGGCAGTCTGAAGAGTCTTCTCCAGCACCACAGTTCAAAAGCATGAATTGTTTGGTGTCCAGCCTTCTTTATGGTGCAACCATATCTTTGACTATACGGACCTTTGTTGGCAAAGTGATGTCTTTGTTTTTTAATGCTCTGTCTTGGTTTGTCATAGCTTTCCTTCCAAGAAGCAAGTGTCTTCTAATTTCATGGCTGTAGTCACCATCTGCGATTTTGGAGCCTAAGAAAATAAAATCTGTCACCGGTTCTACTTTATCCCCATCTATTTGCCAAGAAGTGATGGGTCCAGATTGCCATGATCTTAGTTTTTTGAATGTTGAATTTTAAGCCAGCTTTTTCACTCTCTGCTTCCACCTTCATCAAGAGGGTTTTTAGTTCCTCTTCACTTTCTGGCATTAGAGTAGTATCATCTGCACTTCTGAGATTGTCGATATTTATCCTGGAAATATTGAGTCCAGCTTCTGATACATCCAGCCTGGCATTTTGCATGATATACTCTGCATATACTTTAGGTAAGCAGGGTGACAATATACAGCCTGTCGCACTCCATTCCCAATTTTGAACCAATTTTTCCACGTAAGGTTCTAACTCTTGTTTCTTGACCTGCATATAGGTTTCTCAGGAGACAGGTAAGATGGTCTGGTATTCCTATCCCTTTAAGAATTTTCCACAGTTGGTGGGATCCACACAGTCAAAGGTGAAAAGCAGAAGTAGATGTACCTTATGACATATTTTGGGAAAAAATCAGCAAGTTAAAAAGGATTAAAATAATACAGAATATGTTGTCTGTCCATTGTATAATTAAAATAAAAATCTGAAACAATGATTTATGAGGAATCCCCACATATTTGGAAATTAAACAACATACTTCTAAATAATTCATCAGTCAAGGAAGAGATACCTCTAGACAAATTGAAAAAAATTTTTGAAGCAATTGAAAATGAAATTATTCCATATCAAAATTTGTAGCGTACAGGAGAAACATTGACTGAAGGAAAATTCATAGCTTTAAATGCATATATTAAAAGAGAGGAAAGGTCTAAGGGAAGTGAGCTAAGCTTCCTCCACTAAGAATTTACCGTTAGATTATCAAATTAAACCATAAGTATGGAGAAAAGACGTAGGGCAAACAAAACCCCAGAAATCAATAAAGTCAAAATAGATAAATAAAACCAAAGATTTATCCCTTGAAAAGAAACTATAAAATTGATCAGCCTCAGATCAGACTAGTCAGAAACAAAAGAGAAGATGCTGCTTAGCAATATCAGAAATAAGTGAAAGGACATCACTTTACATGCTCAGACTTATAGGCAGCAATCAGTCTGTGCTCAGATCAATTGGCCTGGCCACTCAGTGAGACTAGTACTTGGAAAAGTATATGACGTTGAGGAAAGAGATTGAAGACGAAACAAAAATATGGAAAGATATACAATGATTATGAATGAGAAGAATCAGTATTGCTAAAATGACCATACTCCCCAAAGCAATCTATAGAGTCAATGCAATCTCTATCAAAATACCAATGACAGACTAGAAAAAAGAATTCTAAAATATGTATGAAAACACAAAAGACTCCAAAAGCCAAAACAATCTTGAGAAAAAAGAATAATGCTGGCTCTAACATGCTGTCTGATTTCAAACTATACTACAAAGCTACAGTAATCAAACAGTATGATATGAGAATAAAACAGACCCATACATCAATGTAATAGAATTGAGAGCCCAAAAATAAACCCACACTTATATGGGCAATTAATCTATGTCAAAGGAGGCAAAAATATATAATGGGGAAAAGATGGACTCTTCAACAAATGCTATTGAAAAAACTGGACAGCTACATGCTAAGAATCAAACTAGACTACTTTCTCACAACATATAAAAAGAAATTTAAAATATTTTAAAGACTTAATGTAATATCTGAAACCATAAAATTCTTAAAGATTAGGCAATATGTTCTTTGATATCAATATTAGTAATTCTTTTTGAATATGTCTCTGAGGCAAGGGAGACAGAAGAAAAAATAAACAAATAGGGCTATATCAAATTAAAAAGCTTTTGCATGGTGAGGAAAACTATCAACAAAATGAAAAGGCTGTCTACTGAATGGAAGAAGACATTTGCAAATTATGTAATGGATAAAAGGTTAATATCCAAAATATACAAAGATCATTAAAAATTAATCATGACCTTGCATTTGCCAAAAGCAGCTGACTTCACTTTTAATGATATGAACTGAAAATGAATTTGTCTAAGTACATATTTTGTTGACCTGATGAATAAATTAATAGAAAAGAAAGCCAGAAAAATCTTGTGATCAATAAAAAACATAACATTAATAAATTATTATTTTTCATTATAACACACAAGTTATATCAAACTATAGTTTTACAATTTGTAACTTTTGCTATTCATGTATTCACTATTACCCATATTTTATCAGTAATAAAATGTTTTTAAAAGAAAAGTTGTATGTTTTAATGCCTTTGTGCTTTTCTAACTTTTGAACAAGGGTTCTTGCCTTTTTATTTTGAATCAGGCTCTACAAATAATGTAGTTAGCTCCTCTTGATGTACACTTGATATGAATATTATGGATAAATATAGATGCACAGACAAGGGATGGACTACTCTTTTGTTTCCATAATGTAGTATTTATGTCAGCCATTGTCATGTACACTAAATGCACCTATTAAAACTGCAACAAAGCTGGTAGTTACAAAGGTGAAGGTATTTGATATTTGCTTAGCCTGATGCAAGCACTCCCAGGCTTGTCACACAATAGCAGCATTATGACTCAGCTTAAGGGACTAACTGTTGGAAAATTTATTTCCTGAGCTTCTTAGGCAGAATCTAAGAGAAATACAAAATAAAAGTATACTAAGATACAACTTATCATTATGTTGATAAAACAAAATTGAGAAAAATTACAACATACTTTGTTGAGAAACTGACAGAGCATGGATATTCTCATGTCTCGTTGGTTGGTGTGGACAATATAAACAGGGCAATTTTGCAATAATTAGCAAAATTCCAAAATGCTCAACAATCCCACTTCATGGATTTATCATAGACAAAACTCGGCCTCTGAATATTTTTCATGTATTATCATTTTATTATTCATAATAACAAAATCCCAAAAAGATAAAAAGCTTGAACTTCAATAGGCCTGATTAAGTGAACTATGGTTTATATTCATACTAAATCCTTTGCAGTATGTAAGTGAATGAGGGGGCTTTATATGTGAAGCTGTGGAAACATCTACAGGATATATAACAAAATGAAAAATATAAAAAACACAATAGAATACTTGCTATGTTGTTTCTCATGTAAAAATGAAAAGAGGATAAGAATATATGCTTTTTATTACTGTATTATAGGTATTATTTGTATAAAGAAGCCCCAGGATGAATCACAAGAGGCTAATAAACTGGTTTTCTTCAGAGGCCTGGGCTGAGGATAGAATGAATGAAGACAGGAATAGGAGCAGGAATTCTCAATGTTTACTTTTTTCATATTGATTTGATTTTTGAACTATATGGATGAGTGTGTGCCTGTTCAGTCATGTCAGTCTTGTCTGACTCTTTGCAACCCTATGGACTGCAGCCTGACAGGCTTCTCTGTCCATGGGATTCTCCAGGCAAGAACACTGGAATGGGTTGCCATGCCCTCCTCTGGGGATCTTCCCAACCCAGGGAGGGAACCCACATTTCGAGCATCTTCTATATTGCAGGCAGATTCTTTACTGCTGAACCACTGGGGATGCCCATATGGATGCATTACTATTCAAAAAATAAAATTTGTTTAAAAAAATTTTTTTACTGGAGTGGACTACATAAAACAGTAGTGAACTCTCCATTCCTGGAAATATGCATGTGGAGTTTAGAGATTTCTAGCGGTTGGACCTTTAGCAGCCTCCAGTCTCTACCACCAAACAGTCTTTGTTGATTACTCTTTTTAGTATATAGTGAAAGAAGGAGACAGGGACAGAATGAGAAGGCTAATTTTTCAGGGAGAGTGTTAGAGGAATAAACTGGATTAGGTTCCCAATGAAGTAGTCATAATAGAAACAAAAGATCCAGTGGCAATAATCCATTGCCACTAACTACACATCTTATGCTTTTTATTAGGCATTTGCAGTCAGCAAATATATACCATTAGAACCTATTAACATGCCTACTGTATACACTGTACTCTAAATCCATTATTAGTGTTTAAGTGTCACAGTTAACTAGAAGATCTCAAGCACATGATTTCTGAGTTTTGTAGGGAATTTAAAAATCACACAAAAGTAAAAGTAGAGAAAGTAAAACACGATTGTCACACAAACACACACATGCATGCACACAAATGACCACATTTTTACTCTACTGCTAGCAGAATAGATCACTTTAAAATTACAACCTGAATGTCTCCTTGGTCATCGTGTTAGCAGTCTGCTCTGAGATCGTTCAGAGGTATAGCATTTCACAACATGAGCAGAATTTGACAATAGGAAGCTAAGGCTATGTAGAACTTGCAGAAACAAAACAAACAAATTGGGAAACTTAGAAAATTTGCCTTTTTTGATTAGCACATGTTTTCACTTACCAAATATCTTGATGTTTGTAAAGAAGTATCTAACAGCATTATTTTCCATGGTTCTTCAACGTCTGGGAGGGGGTTATAAATATAAGCTGCTAGGAAGATTTCCAATATCAGAAAGCCTAAGGATGTTTTCCCCATATTGTAACTGTTCCTTTCCTAAGCAAGACAGTATGATACCTCATTTAAATGCCTGAAATGGTCTTGGGGAAAACTCTGCTCAAAATTATTACATAACTTCTGAGTCAAGGAGATTTCTCACTAGCACAGTAAGTTGCCACAGGGCAGTTTTTGGTGTTTATAAAAAAAAAAAAATACATTCTCATAAAGGCCAGGTCAAATCTTCCAGCTTTAGCATAGGAGAAAAATATCTGTGGAACTCCAAGATAGAAAAGAATATTCCTTCTCAAAGATTCTGGAAAATAGAATCACATTCCCCCCCTGAGAGTAGTAAGTGAAGGAATCCATAAAAAAGTTTTGATATATCTTTACTATATCTTTAATAAAAGCCAAGTAATTAAATGCAAATAGAGTACCATAAGAGATACGTAGTGATTGGAATAGTTTTCAAGAGAATGATGGAAAACTTTGCTGACCGAAGCCCAAGCTGTTTGATAAACAAGAGAAAGGTAAAGGACTGTGTAAAATAAAAAGCACTGACATAGACTTTGTAAGTCCAATTTTTAAAGTTCATTTCTGAGTTTAATATATAACTTGCTATTTCAAATTATATATTGGTTAATATACAACCTTGACTTATAGGTTGTTAAATAACTCCACTATAAAATATTGGAAGTGAAGACGTCTTATATGGGTCCTTAAGCTAACTCTGCTGACTTTAAGGTCTGAGTGTTTTCTTTGTCATGATTCTACTTTCTAGAGAACAAGAAAAAGAATTTGGATAACTACTTTTTCTATGTTTTCAAAGGAATTCCTGCATAGAGGTTGGTTGGTATAAAAGGAAAAATTTTAACGCACAGATCTACTTGCCCAGGAGAGAGAGAATCAAAACTTAATGCTGTATTTCACTAGAACACTTCTGACACTCATTTTCTTAACAAACCATGAACTTTAAATACCCCTGACCTGAATCTAACTGGAGATTCTTTCATGACTAATGATTAAGGGCATTTGTATACAGACCTATGGACCCAACAGTACTGCATGGACAGCTACATTTCAGTTCTTAATGACCACAGCCAATTTGGCAGATGCCCTTTCACTTTGCAGTTCTCAAAAAGTCTGCTTTTCCTCCTTCAAAAATGACTCAGTGAATTTCTTGTCTGGTATGCAGTCCTTGCCTGGCAATTAGCTTAGCATTAAAACAAAAACATATAAACTTTTCATATAGTCTGCTTTATTATTTGACAGTAGGGAGAAGGCAATGGGCAGGATTAAATAACAGGTTAAGACTCAGGGGGAAACGTTTAAAGATTACCTATCACTCTTCTCTCTCTGTCTCTCTCGTTTTGATTTGTTCAACAATTTCTTTTCTTAAAATATATACTTTAATTTGAAAAGCATTCAGGTGAAATTAGTAATAAGTCACAGTAATAGATATAAGTAATAGAAATTGTGGGGAATAATTTTCTTAACCAAAGGCAAATCTTTCTCAGGTTAAAATAGATATGTAGAAATTAAACTTCACCCTTAAGATGCTATCTTTTAAAGAAAGTTCTTGAGGAATCTGCATACCATTTTTCAGAGTGGCAGTACCAGTTTACATTCCTTCCAGCATTGGAAGACTCTGCCCTCCCAATCCATGGAGTCCGGCTTTGAACCCTGCTCAGGGAGCTAGATGCCCCATGCAACAATGAAGATGAAAGGGCCCATGCCCCCCAACTAAGACTGGTGCAGCCAAATAAATATATAAACACTTTTTTTTTTAAAGTACCTTAGGAACGTGCTTCAGACACTGTTATCCATGTTCTACTGGGAGGTCCTGTGTCTCTGCTATATGATTGATCTATTGTTTAAAGTGTCATCAGTTTCCTGGCCCTATCACTATTCTTTGTTGGTACGTGTTCACATTTTCTTAATCATCAGCATTCTAAAAATTGGACTATAATTGCTTTTACAACGTTGTCTTGGTTTCTGTTGTATGATGAAGTAAATCAGCTATATTTACACATATATCCCCTCCCTCTTGAGTCTTCCTCCCCTCCCCCATATCCAAACACTCTATGTCATCACAGAGTACCACGCTGAGCTCCCTGTGTTAAACAGCAACTTTCCACTAGCTATCTACTTTTATACATCAACCCTACTCTCTCAATTCGTCCCAGTCTCCCCTTTCCCACTATTTCCACATGTCCATACCCTATGTCTACATCTCTATTCCAGCACTGCAAACAGAATTTCTCAAAAACCTCTATCAAAACAAATATGCTTGGCAATAGATTGACTGGAATGAGACAGTGTCCGTCTTGTGGTAGGGATGCATTCATGAAAGCGCTTTGTGTGGTATTCTTTGTTGTGCATTTCTACCCCACCTGACAGAACTTTTATTGATGTTTTCTGTTTTTCTTCAGCAAAGAGCAAAGGCATCATGATGGGAAGTTGACAAAAATGAGGAGTTTATACATAGTTATTCACTGACTGTCATGTACCCTGATGCTTAAGAAGCACAATTAAGAGTCTCTACTTGTAATAAAAATCTGTTCTTTAAAAAATGAAGAAAGAAAAAAGTAATAAATATAAAGAATTGTATGACTTTGTGGAATTCATCTCTGGAGTACAAAAATTGATTGACCTTGTAGATTAAACAACCAGATAAACTGAATACAGAGAAAATAGCATGTAATGATTTCAATTTATGTAGCAACTAAATTAGACAAATTCAACAATTATTTTCTTGTCCAAAATTCAACAAGCAAACTTGAAGGAGAAGAGAATAAACACATTTGGTAAAAAGCAACCCTAAAATGTAGACCTAATATCAAGCTGTTAGATAATACACTTAATATCAAATAATTAAAATCTGAACACTGGAAAAAACACAAGAATATCCATTCTTGCCCCTCTTTCCCTAACACTTTACTGGAGATCCTAGACAGAGCAATATGACAAGAAAGAGACATAAAAGGCATGAAGACTGTTAATTAATAATTATTGATAAAACTCTTATTCACAGTTGAAACAATTATCTACACAGAAAATCATAAATCATTCAGTGTAGAGCTTTCCGAACTACTAAGTGAATTAAGCAAGGGCTTAGAATACAATGTAAAAGCAACTGGCTTCTATATTCCTGATGTCAACAACTAGAAAATAAAAATTACAAGAAAATATTATACTTTTGAACAGGTTTAAATATGAAAAAAATCAGGTATAAATTTAAGAAAATAACATAATAATACATAAATTGTTTCTGGACTTCTGTTCTTGTCTAATTCACATCCATTCACTTATTCAGCAGTGTTTTTGCTTATTTTATTTTGAATACACTAACTCAGTTAAGGAAATATTTTTTAGTATGCTCAACTTCAACACTGGACTGTCTTTATTTGTAAAGTTTTCCACTGCAGAATACTTTGAGGTAGGCAGAGGATAATGACAAACACCAGTAACAGAAGTATTCAACAAAAGATTTTTACAGCACTTTTTTCAAATAATTGAATTCATTATGTTTTATAAAGTCTCTATTTAGAGGCACACATGCAATTTTTAAAAATAAATTTATTTCATATAAAACATCTTCAAACTTACCTATCTCACTTCTTAATAATTTATTTTCCCAAAACTATTTTTATTTATTTTTTTAATTTTATTTTATTTTTAAACTTTACAATATTGTATTAGTTTTGCCAAATATTGAAATGAATCCGCCACAGGTATACCTGTGTTCCCCATCCTGTACCCTCCTCCCTCCCCCTCCCCATACCCTCTCTCTGGGTCGTCCCAGTGCACCAGCCCCAAGCATCCAGTATCGTGCATCGAACCTGGACTGGCGACTCGTTTCATACATGATATTATACATGTTTCAATGCCATTCTCCCAAATCTCCCCACCCTCTCCCTCTCCCACAGAGTCCATAAGATTGATCTATACATCAGTGTCTCTTGTGCTGTCTCGTACACAGGGTTATTGTTACCATCTTTCTAAATTCCATATATATGTGTTAGTATACTGTATTGGTGTTTTTCTGTGGTTTGGTATACATTTGAGGACATGTATATATGTATGTGTGTGTATATACAGATATATATATATATATATATATATATAGATGTAGATTAAATACATTGGTATATGAGCATATGTGCAAACATATATGCACACACATATGCATTTTTGTTTCCTTGTGCTTCTCCTGTTACTGCTCAGCTACTCATATTTGGAGCTATTTTCTTAGCTGACTCCTTGACAGTTTCAAGGATTCAGATTATCCAAAAGTAAATGTTGCTTTTGTTTGGCTAAAATAATCTGTCAGCACCTATCATCAAAATATCAAGAGACTGAGATTTTTTATATCTCAGTTATTTATATTTTGTTTTCCTTGACTAAGGAGTTGGGCATTAGAAAATAAATTTTGCAGTGGTGGACAGTTGATATAGAACTGGGACAAAAATACATAGAAAGGATAACAATTTCATTCACACCAGCATTAAATGGATCTTATCCAAGGACCTAAAACCATGCAGAGTAAATGGTTGGTATTAAACAAGCAGACATTTATTCTAACTGAAATAATTTATGAAACAAGTAAAATGAAAGGAATGTAAGAAAACTAGATGCTTGAAAGTGATAGCTAAAAGTGAAAAATAAAATCTAATATACTCTGAGAAACAAAAGTGAGTGACACTAACCTATAAAAATCATTCCTTGACAATAACAATAATTACCTACATGCAGATTTAGAAAGACTGTAGTCTATAAAACATGTATTCCTAATGTGAATACTCTCAGTGTTTGTCCTTTTTTCCTGAAATTCTGGGGCTAACTTTTTTCTATATTGATCAGATTTTTATTACAGGTTTTCATGTAGCCAATTAATATACTGATTGGCTGCTCTATAACCAACTTTAGTAAAAAGAAAAGCAAGTGTTCCATGGAATGCACCCTCTACGTGGTTATGGATCACTCGAACTCCAGAATTCTGAAGTCGAGTAACATACATGAGTCCATCATCTCTTAAGACATCATATTGACAAGTGATGACATAGGTCAGGGGTAAACCACGCAACTTGCTGTCATCAGCTAGCAATGGTGAAGCTTTCACATCTAGAATCCCTGGGTATTTTTTAGCGAGCTCTGAACTACCATGAGTTGGAGTCTTATAAATGTGACCTTTCTTAAACTTCTCAGGAAGCAAAGAACTCCAATTAACAAATTTGAACAGATTGCTTGATTCCAGAGGAATGTGTTGGTTGGAAAGCATTGCTTTCTTAAGTGATCTATCTGTAGTAAAATATTCACTCCAGAATCTGACCATGAGTGATTTCGACAGAACTGGATAATGTGCATTTTCTCGATATGATGGTAAATCGAAATCAAAATTCTGAAGGGCAGGATATATTAAAGTTTGAACCTTGAGCTTGATCTTGACATCTGGATCTTCTAAGAGCTGAAAAAAAAAATAATATATTGTTTTAATAAGTCCTTTTAATGAAAAAAGTAACCACAATGTTAAAACAATGTATTATTAAGGTTCTTAAAAATACAATTCAATAACACATTTTGATAAAAAATAAAAATCTTAATATCAAGTAAATTTTAGTATTCAGTTCAGTTCAGTTCAGTTGCTCAGTCGTGTCTGACTCTTTGCAACCCCACGAACTCAAGCATGTCAGGCCTCCCTGTATATTAGATGTTCATGTAGTTAATATGTTTTAATTTTCAAAGCAAAATTAATTCATATCCTCCTCATAAACTGTGCAAGAGAATCATTTTTTTTAAGAGGATCTTTTACTAAATGTAATTTCATACTTATGGAACTTGGATTTATAATCTGAGGTTCTATAAGTTTATAATCAGGTACTGTTCTTCTCTTTTCTATTATTGAGCTTCCCTGGTGGCTCAAATGGTAAGGAATCCACCTGCAATGCCAGAGACCTGGATTCAAACCCTGGATAGGGAAAATCCCCTGGAGACAGGAATGGCTATCCACTCCAGTATTCTTGCCTGGAAAATTCCATGGACAGAGGAGCCTGGCAGGCTATAGTCCATGGGGTCACAAAGAGTCAGACACGACTGAGTGATTAACATATTTTTCTATTATTAGAATTATTTTAAATACCTAAATATGTTAGCAAGCATTGAGATGGGAAGGAGATAGCTTGAGTTTTAAAGAGATGCTTGATTCTGGATAAGTTTAAATTATACAGAACTATTAAGTTTTTAATATTTGAATTTATTTGATGGTTTAACTTATTACTCAAATTTAATATTTAAACTTAATAGTTCAAAGAAAATTAGAACTTTTGTGCTTTTGTAAATATAGTCCCCATCTTCTTCCAGAAACAGTAGAATTCTATAGTTTTCTTCAAAGCTAATTTTCCTGCAATATGCTTCTGTTACTGGAACAAACAGATCATTTTATCAGTCATAAAATATATATCTAGTTTACTGCATAGTTATGTTTGGTAAGTTAAAATTTTCAGAACCAACTTTATCTTGTATATGCCTGAAGTAATGACATACTCAGGAAGAATCAAACTGATTAGCACACCGAAAAATAGTATCACTTGCTTATCATTCAGAGCACTGGCCAGGATTTCAGGTACACTTGGGTACAGGTAGTGTTTATCCAATTTTCAAGAGAAAACTTTTATGAATTACCTATTAAGTATGATGTTTCTTCTAAGTGATTTTGTATACATACTTTTTCAAATTAAGGAGATTCTTTTCTATTCACTGTTTCCTAATTTTTTCATATTTATAGATGCTGGATATTTATTATCTTTAAGCAACTTACTTTTATTAAGATAATCATTATTTTCTTCTTTATTAATTTGAAGAATTGTATTAAAGGTATTTTAATATTAAACCTATCACAATCTAAAGAATGAACTCAAAATAGTCACGATATACTAACCATTTAAAGTATTGTTTAATTTTTTGAATAGTATTTTAGTTCAGGATTTTGCATCTGTGTTCACAAATGTAGATGTTTATCATTTTTCCTTCTCAAATTGACATTGTCAGGTTACAAATCAAGATATGTCAGCCTCCCAAAATGCAACTTTTGCAACTTTCAGAATTTGTTTTTAGAAGTAGATATTTCTATTAAAAATACTTGCTAGAGTTTGTGTTTAAAACTATTTGATCCTGGTGTGTGTGTGTGTGTAAAAATATAAAAATGACTGTTCTGTTTATTTCATGATAATAATATAATCCTTTTTTCATATTTTCCCTAGAGTCAATTCTTTTTATAGTGAATATTTCTATTTCATGTAAATTTGAATGCATTGCAGTAAAGCTGTTCAAAGTATACTATTGTATTTTTAATATCTGTAAGATATGTAGCTATAGTCTCCTTTTCTTCCTTATATCAGCTTATTAAGATTCTCACCATTTTTTCTTGGTCTGTCTCACCCAGACTAATCAACTGTATTGCTTTTTTCAAGAAACTATTTCTGTTGACTTTGCTGATCTTATTGTGTTTATTTTTAATTTCATTTTATGCTCTCATCTATCTCTTATCCCTTTTTATTTTGTCTTTGTTTCTATTTTTTAGGTATTCTTTTCTTTTTTTAATTTCATTAAAAGGATACTGACCTGTTAATTTTAGCAATTTTTTTATATTTAGTTAAGGCTGTATATTTTCCTCTGGATGTTGATATATCTGTGTTTCACACAGTATAATGTATATCTATTATAATGCAGGTCAAATATTTTCACACTTGGATTAATCAGGAATGAGCATCTTACTTTCAAAACATACAGAGTTTTCTCTTGATATTTTATTAGTAGTTCAAAGCATTATGCTAACTGTGGACAGAGAGAGATATAATCTAAATAATTTGATTTCTCAAATTTTATTGTGCATACTTAGAATCACTTAGAATTCTTGTTACATATGCATAGTGTTATTCAGGACATCTGTGGTAAGACCAATGATTCTCTATCTCCAATAAGTGCCCAGATGCTGCTGATACTGCTAGTTCACATACTATACTATGAATAGCAGGGGTCTATTTGATTTCAGTTCTTTGAATTGTTTGAGACTTGGTTTATAACCCTGCATATGTGCCTGATTAAGAAAAATGTTTTGTGTGTTTCAAAGAAATGTACATTCTGCTGTTTATTATTTTATGTTCACTGTTAAATTTATCAACCATGCTATTCTATTACTGAAAGACATTAGTAAAATTCTTCCAATTTTGCTATTAATTTGTTCATTTTTCCTTTATTTCCTATCAGCTTTGCTCTGTCTTTTCAGACTGTTATTAATTGCATGTAAATGGATGTGGTTTTTTTTTTTTTTTCATCTTCCAGTAAATGGAATTATAGTTAGGAATGTTGCATGTTAATTCCAGGAATAGTTTTTTTCCTCTAGGATTATTTAATATGATTATAAAATAAGTATACTGATTAGTATTTGTTTGACATATCTTTTACTATCTTTTTTTCTTGCATCTATTTATATCTGTTTTAAAGCATCCTATTTATACAACTTCTGTTGGAATTTAAAATTTTATTGTTTCCATTTTTTGTATTCTACCAGAATTTTTAGTACATCTATACCAAAACATTTATTAATATTTTTGGTTTAAATTCATAATTTATGTATTATTGTGCATTTTATTTATCTCATCTATTCTATTATTCTTTTTCCATTTTGTAGTTTTTGAAATATTTTTTATTATTCAATTTTCCTGTGATATCATTTTATTGGTACATTTTTATAACATTTTTTTATATGTCCACTAAGGATAAACATAAACTCATTACTTTATCAAATGTGAAGATGGCTGGATGGCATCACTGACTCGATGGACATGAGTTTGAGTGAACTCCGGGAGTTGGTGATGGACAGGGAGGCCTGGTGTGCTGTGATTCATGGGGTCACAAAGAGTCGGACACTACTGAGCGACTGAACTGCACTGACCTGAATATTAATTACATCTTTATTACCTTCTTACAGAATAGAAAGTTAATGGAATATTTTAATATTCTAATTAGCCCTTCTATGCATGGGTTATTATTATTTTTCATATTAATTTATTTCTATTTTTACATCACAGGACACAATTATTATTGTTTTATAGAGTCATGTTCATTTTCATTTTAGTCTGTGAATATATTTACCTTTTTCCCTTCTCTTTATTTTTTCCTATCTTTTTGATCCTTCCTCTGTGGTTAATTTCCTTCTGCCTGAAACACTCCTCTTTAAAATCCAAAGGGAGAGTATGTTGGGTTGTGAATTTTCTGGAATTTTATTTCTAAAAATAGTCATCATTTTGTCCTCAGATTAGAAGGATATATTCATATTAGTCTTTTTGCCATATATTTAATGACATTATTATTTTGTATTTTCTATCTTTTAATCTCTCTGTTCAACATTACAATTTTCTGATCTCTCTTCCAATTTTCTATATTGCTGTATTGCAGTCAATATACTAACACTTCTACATAGTAAAACCTAGAATGAACCCTAATATAAACTATGGACTTTGGAGGATTATAATGTGTAAATACAAGTTCATTAACTGTAACAAATGTACCACTCTGGGTGGGGTTGTTGATAATGAAAGAGTCTATGAATGTGTGGCAGAGGGTAGACTGTAAATTTCTCATCTTCTTCTCAATTTTTATATGAATCTAAAATTGCTCAAAAAGTATAAAATCTTAAAACAACTACATTGAAAGCCTAATTTTTATGGGTAATGTTTTTATTTATTGAAATTTTGTTTATTTTTCAAATATCTTATATTATTAGTTTTACATAGTTTCTTTCATGAGCCTATTTCCAAATTTTGAAATATACTTTTATTTATTTTAAACAGATTCTACTAAAACATTTTTATAACAATAACAACATCTGAATCTGGGTGATATCTTTTTCCTGTTAACTTGTTTTTATTTTCCTCTTTGTATATCTGCTTACTTTCAACTCTCTGTTGATTACTGAAAAAAAATAATCAGTTTTAGGAATAAACTGGAAACTAGGATCATGTTGACTTCTCTCAGTAATGACCTATATTTCTTTCTGGCAAGCATATATACACATATTAAAGTATATTATAATATACAATATTCTGAACATATGTCATGAATATACTTAGATTACATACATATTCAGATTTCTTAATTATACTTATTGTTACCCTTTATTGAATTTCTCTCATTAAAAATGCCAATGGACTATATAGGAAATTGTTTCAGCATTTTATATATAAAGAAGTTCAAAGTATGAAATCATTCTTCTCAATGTTCTTAAATAAGTAAAATAAAATTAGTGACAAATTATATTTATAATCTTGATGTATGAGTTAAAAATTTGTAAATGAAAGATAAAGAAAATACAATAAGTGAAAATGCTGAGCATCTTACCTGCTGTGCCACTGCTGCAGCTAAATTCCCTCCAGCACTGTCTCCAGAGATACCGATTCTTCCAGGATCTACACCATAGCTTTCAAGATTTTGGGGGTCTAAAAACCATTTTAATGCAGTGTACACATCTTCAAATTGAACTGGAAAATGGTACTTTGGGGCTAGTCTGTAGCTGTAGATAGGAAAACAATGCTTTCTTAATCACTGATTTTCTTATCATTTCAAATTTTTTATTTAACTTTTACTTTATGTTGACTTATATTTGATTAACATTGTTGTGTTAGTTTCACGTGTACAGCAAAGTGACTCCGTTACACATATACATATATCCATTCTTTTTCAGATTCCTTTCCCATATAGTTTATAACAGAATATTGAGCAGAGTTCCCTGTGCTATAACCATTGATTTTCCCGGACTCTTGACCAAAAATCAAGAGTAAAATTTTGCTTTTACCAACATATTTGTTGGAAACATGTTTTTCCTAATCATAAAATTTGACTGGGAATCTCTAAATATTGTCATTTTTATAATCAAAATATAAAGTCCAATTGTTAAATTTGGTTTGGTCTTGGGGAAAAGCTTACTAGCTGCTACCTTTCCCAGGAAAAAATATTTGCAGAGTGATTATTTTTGGTAAATGTTCTATCTTTTTTTAAAAAAAATATATCATTATTATTACTTGTTTCTCTAGAATTACTGTTATTTTATCAAAATATATCAGTTTAATATGATAATTATTCCATTAGTCCATTAGCTGAATTTTCTGAAGTTTATGTTTAAGAAGGTTCTCACAGACAGTGTGTTCTATAGAAAATTTAAACCCTTTCCCTACTCTTTCTAAGGTGTATATTAGAATGGACTTTGAGATAGGTTTTGTCTTACTTTCATGGTAAATATGGGTAATATCAATGGATTACTAACTTCTAGGCACCTTTCTAAGCACTGTTACATGTATTATAATATGTAGTCCCCATGTCAATGATGAGATATGCAAATCATTAATACTTAGAGTTCAATATCCTGTAAAATATCACACAGTTACCAATCTGCAGAGCTGACATTCAACCCCAATCCTCTGGCTCAAAAATTTCCTTAATATCCTGCTAATTATAGGGAAAGATCCAGAGGTAATAGTTAAATCCATGTGATACTGTTGGCTAACTTCACTTGAACAACATCTTGCCTTTCTGACCTCTGTTCCTTCTTCAGATATGGTGTATTCCTTTTCTCTCCACTGCTGGACTGGACAGCTTCTGACATTTGGTTTCTCTGTCCATAATCAATGTCATCAGAGGCACAGATTTATTTTTGCCATAATAAGACACTCTATATAGTTGAGTGTATACTGATATGTAAGGCATATGGCCTAAAATCAAATAACACAGCTCTTACTTGGTTGATATGACAACTGCATCAAGTCTCTCTGCTGTCCATCTTGACAGAAGGTCATAGCTATAATAATCTGAAATAAAAGAAAAAATACTGGACTGTCAGGGGACGTTCAGCTTTAAGGGATCCAATATGTTGCATTTTCCTTTGTGTGCCATTTCTCAAGGACTCTCTGTTTCTTATCAGTTCCTGGAATACAGGAAAGGGTAGAGCTGCATGCAGTTCTCAGGGCTGAGATCATGGGAAAGGGCACCTGCTTGGATTCTTTTCAGTGACTCTCTTCAGTGACTCTCTTCAGCGACCTTGTATATATTAGACTATCCATTTTGTTGCAACTGGTAGAATTTCATTCTTTGTAATAGCTGAGTAATCATTTTACTGAAGATATATAAGCATGCATTTCTGCTAATAAAACACCCTTGTTCCACTAGATACTTGGGTTCCCCCACGTCCTTCTTTCTGTCTTCATTCTCTTAGGAGCGTGGAAGCCTACCAAGCTCAATTTCTCACCGGGCTTTCAAGACCCTCTTGAGAGGACACCCTGTGCCTTCATGAGCGGCACATGTCCTGTGCATGGGCTTTATTGGTTTTGCACGTAACCTGAGAGATACTGCTCTCTCTCTCTCTTTTTCTCTCTTTCTTTTCATCGACTCTGGTCCCCAGGTCCTGGTCTGTAAAAGACCACAACACTGGACCACTATAAGAATTGAAAAATGATACTGTCAAGAATAAAGTTTACTGTGATGACTTTATATTTCTTCCCTTTATCTTAAAATATTACCTACAGAAAAAAGTCTAATACTTAGCTTCCTGTTGATCAGTTTACATATTCACATGTCAGTAGAATGTGAATCATTAAGTCTGGTGATCCTTTCACTTGCCCCTGATCAGTTTTCCTTTTCAGAGCACAGTGGCATGTCTTACCCTTGCCAACCATACTCTCAGTACACTGGACCTTGGGCCTTGAACACCGTCTTCCTACTTTCAATCCACAGTCCTATCCATTGTGATAACATACATGAAAAAATGTACTAAATGTCTCCTTTCAAACATAAAAACTAAACTGTTTTTCTGGAGTACAACTTGATCTGGGAAAGGATAGAAATGTTCTTCAAGGGAAAATAAAATAATAAAATGCAACTCATTATTTAGTCCTATACTGTTAAGCAGGAGATGATTTCAAGAAAGCTGACTATACCTTAACATTTAATTAAGTAATTGGAAAGCTTTTTCACATCTATATTGGGGCATTAGGAACTTTGAAAATAATCATTTGCGTCTTGAAGGATAAATAAGACATTTCCAGCAATATGTTAATGAGTTCAAAAGACAAAAAGAATTTTTATTTGCTAAGGTGCTTAATCTTCATTCTGCAAAATTTATAGGGTCTGTCAGTGAGTGGTAGGATCAGAAACTGTCTTAATTTTTTTTGGTAACAAAATGTGTTAAATTCTGAATGTTAATAACATTTTATTCAGACTGAGATTTCAAAAACTTAATTCACGTTGCTTTCCTGAAAATAATTTCAGAAGCAAGAGCATGATATTTAATTTGTAGCTCCTAATATGAGAATCATCATTTACATTATATGAAATGAATCTACCAATGTATCACCCTTACCATTACTACCAAAACACCAGCCACCACCATGAATATAAAACAAGCCTCTTCTTAATGATTTTGTCTTCTGTTGGGGCACATATATACGGACAGGAATATCATTGAATGTTGTATCTTTCACAATTATGTTTTCATCTGATGTTGGTGGAAAACCTTGAATTCTTGAAAAGAGTGCCATCGATTTCATGAAATGGTTTAGCCCCAATATTTCACCAAACAGGGCCTAAAATGAAATAAAAATACACATATACTCTAACTGTAAAAAATGTTTTGAGTCAAGAGGTGTACATAAATATTCAATATGACCCCAAAACTCTTAGTTATAGTCAGAAAAATCAATGATTATACCACCAGAAGATATACAAACCCAGATGCTTTACTACTGTATGATGAATAACCTAAGTGACACTAATCCTCACTTATACACTCACCCAATAGATATTAGTGTGGAATATATAATTCTGTTGTCAATGCCCAGTACAATTAGGCAAGCTATTCATCCTCAAAAAAAAAAAAAAAAAAAGAAAAGAAAAAAATCACAGTCTAATGAAAGGCAAGTTATAAAAGTACATTGTAATGTAAATATGGGAAAAATTCTTTGGAATAATTGTCAAGGTGAGGAAAAGGTTTTTAACTTCTACTTTAACTAAGACTTAAAAGGAAAATAGAGTTTGGATGATTAACTGAAGAGAAAACCTTTCAGTCAGATTAAGTAAGCTTAGTCTAGAGAAAAACAAAATGTGGTGGTAGAGAAATACAGGTTGTTTGCTATTCCTATACGTTTGGACTCCAAGAGGTTGAATGAAAGGAAAGAGTCCTTAAGAAGAATTTAATAAAATATACAACACACACATATTAAAAACCAAACAAAACCCAAAGGCTATGAAAGGCATATTGAAAAATTAAGTTTTGTTAAATTTAACAATAATATTTAAAAAATCTAGTAAAGTGGTTGAAACGTCAAAGCACAATGTAAATAATAAACTTGCAATTATGAAAATGATAGTCTTTAGAATATATAACAAACTGATTACAGTAAGAAACAGACTAACAATTCAATAGACAAAAGATTCCAACATTTTTTTCATGAAAGGTCTAGAATGACTGAGGCTCTAAGGAACAAAAATACTCAATTTTCAAATATGCAATTCAAAAGAATGGCAAATACAACAAAATGGTGGAATAAGCACTGTTTTAACCTTCTTTCATTTCTAATTTTATTAAAATTAAGGTAAAATAAAAATCTTAATACAGTTACGCTATGAAAGCAAAATACAATTGGCCCTCCATATCCTAGGGTTGTGATCTCTGGTGGGTTGAATCCAGGCTTCCCAGGTGGCGCTTTTGGTAAAGAACCCACCTGCCAATGCAGGAGACATAGGAGAGGCCAGTTTGATCCCTTGGATAGGGAAGATCCCCTGGATGAGGGCATGGCAACCCACTCCAGTATTCTTGCCTGGAGAATCTCACGGACAGAGGATCCTGGCAGTCTACAGTCCATAGTGTTGCACACAGTCGGACATAACAAGCAACTTAACAGGCACACACAGGTTGAATCCACAGATACAAAATCCACTGATAGGAGGATTGGCTATATTAACTGGTCTGTGCCATTTAATATAAGGGACTTCAGCCCTGATATTGGTTTCTGAGGGGGTTTCTTCAGTCAATCTCCTGCCACCCTGATAACAAGACTGTATTATAATATATGCTTCTGAAAAAAGGCACAGTACTAGGAATCATAATAAAAAAAGCTTAGTTCTCCAAGACACAGCAATACTAAAGTGTGTATGCAAACAGTAACAGAGCTTAATAATGCCGGAATCGAGAACTGAAAAATTGAAAGGAGAAACAAAAAAAAAATCCAAAGTTATTAGTTGGAAATTGATATTCTTATATCATTTATTGATAGAAAAAGCAAATAGAAAAATAGTAACCATATAGAAAATTTGAAAAAACTATCAACTCAACAGAATTAATGTATTGAGGACATTCCACTCAACAAAAACAGAATACACATTCTTTTCAACTGCATAAAGAAATTTCACAAAGATGTACCACATGACAAATTTTGGGGAAAAAATATCTCAACAAGCCAAATAAATTAAGATCATACAGAATAGTTGTCAATCATAGCATAAGTAAAATAAAAACTGGAAACACAATAGTGTATGAGGAATCCCTACACATTTGGAAATTATACAACATATTCCTAAATAACTCATTGGCCAAGGAAAAGATACCTCTAGACAAATTGAAAAAATATTTTTAAGCAATTGAAAATGAAATTTGTAGAGTGCAGAAAAAGCATTGACTGAAGGAAAATTCTTAGCTTTAAATGCATTATTAGAGGAGAAGAAAGGTCTGAAGGAACTGATCTAAGCTTCCTCCACTACAAATTTAGAGTTAGATTAGCATATTAAAGTATGAAGGAAAGAATAAAGGAGGGAAAAACCCCTGGAAATCAATAAAATCGAAATAGATAAAGAAAATTAAAGATTTATTCCTTGAAAAAAAAAATCCCATAAAATTGATCAGCCTCCAGTCAGAATAATCAGAAAGAAAGAGAAGCTGCAGTTTACCAGTATCAGAAATAAATGAAAGGACACAATTTTAAATGCTCAGACCCATAGACACAGTAGGCAGCAGTCAGTGTGTGCTCAGAGCAACTGGACTGGCCACCCAGGGAGGGTGACGTGTAGGGCAAACTGGGACTAGGACTTGGATAACTGTAAGACGTGGAGAGAAATCAAAGATGACACAGACAGACAGATATACAATGCTTATGAGTTAGAATTGACATTATTACTGTAAAAATGACCATATTCCTCAAGGCAATCTACAGAGTCAAAGCAATCTCTGTCAAAATACCAATGGCATGTTTCATAGAATTAGAATAAAGAACTCTAGAATTGTATGGAAATGCAAAAGACTCTGAATAACCCAAACAATTCTGATAAAAAAGAACAATGCTGGAGGTATCATGCTCTCTGATTTCAAACTATACTACTAAGCTTATATTGATCAAATAAGGACTATACTGGGAAAAAAAACAAACCAAGACATCAATGGATTAGAATTGTGATACCAGAAAAAAACAGATCCAGACATCAATGGATTAGAATCTCAAGACCAGAAATAAACTCGCACTGATATGGGAAATTACTCTATGACAAAGGGCAAGAATATACAATGGGGGAAAAGAGAGCCTCTTCAATAAATGGTGTTGGGAAAACTGGACAGCTACATGCTAAGAATCAAACAGGACTACCTTCTCACATCATTTAAAAAATATACTCAAAATATAGTAAAGACTAAATCTAAGACCTGAATCAATAAAACTCTTTAAAAAATAAGCAATATGCTCTCTGACATCAGTCTCTGCAATACGTTTTTGGAAATGTCTCTTTAGACAAGGGAAACAAAACAAAAATAAACAAATGGGACTACATCAAATTAAAAAGCTTTTGCACAGTGAAGGAGACTATCAACAAAATGAAAAGTCTGTCTACTGAATGGGAGCAGATGTTATATAAATGATATAACTGATAAGGGGTTAATATCGAAAATATACAGATTATTAAAAATTAATGTGATCTTGCATTTGCTATAAGCAATTGGTTTCAATTTCAATTATATGTATTGAAAATGAAGTTACTAAAAGTATAGATCTTGTTGACCTGATGAATAACTTTATAGAAAAATGAGAAAAGACTTGATAAATAAAAAGCATTACATTAATAAGTTATTATTATTCATAGCAACACATAAATTACATACATATTTTTATAATTTGTATATGCTGTTATTCATGTATTCACTATTACCTGTATCATTTGTTGCTGCTGTTTAGTTGCTCAGTCGTGCTTGACTGTTTGTGACCCTGTGGACTGTAGTCTGCCAGGCTCCTCTGTCCATGGGATTTCCCAGGCAAGAATACTGAAGTAGGTTGACATTTCCTCCTTCAGGGGATCTTCCCAACCCAGAAATCAAACCTGCATCTCCTGCATTGGTAGGCAGATTCTTTACTGCTGAACAGAGAAGCCCAAACATACCTAGCTCAACACTGTGTGTGTGTGATCAGTCGTGTCTGACTTTTGCAACCCCTGAACTGTAGCCCTCTAGGCTCCTCTGTCCATGGGATTTTTCAGGCATGAATACTGAAGTGATTTCCATTCCTACTTCAGGGGATCTTCCCAACCCATGGATCGAACCCTTGTCTTTTGCATCTCCTGTGTCGGCAGGTAGATTCTTTACCATTGTGCCACCTGGGAAGCTCACATATATCATGAGTAATAGATGTTTTTAAAGGAAAAGCTTTATGATTAAATATCTTTGTGCCTTTTTCTCCCTGCTTTTTGAACAAGGGTTCTCGAGTTTTCATTTTGCACCAGGCTCGAAAAATTATTTAGCCAGCTCTACTTGATACACACAAACTGGGGCTAGACTACTATTTTGCTTACATAATGGAGTACACATGTCAGCCATTATCATGAACACTAGTGCACATATAGACACTGAAACAAAGCTGGAAGTTACCAAGAGGAAGACATTTGTTATTTCCTTCGCCTTGTTGGAGCACTCCCAGACTTGTCTCATAATAGTAGCGTTACTCCAACATAACAAGTATTCTGTTGGGTTTTTTGCATTTCTCATTTAATCATATATCTTATAGATCTGTCCACATCTTCACATAAAAAGTGAAGATTATCTTTTACATAATGCAAAGGATTCAGTAAGTGTATAAAAATATAGTTCACTTATTTAGCCCTATTGAGGTGCAAAGTTTTGTTATTTTTAGTATTTTGGTATTACAAGCAATAAAATAGTAATACATGAAAAACTTCCAGAGGTTGCATTTTGTCTATGATAAATCCATGAAATGGAATTGCTGAGCCAATTGGAATTTTGCTAATTATTGCAAAGTCATTCTGTAATATTTTCATGCCTTGCTGGTTGGAGTGGAAAATATTACAGAATGACTTTAGCGGTTTCCAATCTGCCACCAAACAATCTTTGCTGATTCCTTTTTTATATAGAGAGGGACAGAGAGAGAGAGACAGAGAGACAGACAAAGGGAGGAGGCTAATCTTGCAGTGAGAAGGTTAGAGGAGTAAACTGAATCAGGTTTCCAAATAAGTAGTCATAACAAATCCAGGGGTGATAACTGATTGCCTCTAACGAAACCTCTCATTCTTGAATATATGGATCTTGGACACTTGGGCAAACTTAGGGATATTGTGAGGGACAGAAAAACCTGGTGTGCTGCAGTTCATGGGGTCACAAAGAGTCAGACACTACTAGGCAACTGACCACCAACAACAAACCTCTCATGTTTTTTATTAGGCATTTACAGTCAGCTTTTCTATACCATGAGAACCTACTTGCACGTCTACAGCATATATTGTGTTCCAAAACCATTACTAGTGTTTAAATGTCATAGGTTACTACAGAGTAAGCATATGACTTCTGAATTTTGTATGAAATTCTGAAAGTGAAAGCTTGTTGTTGACGGAATTCTTGGCCTCCAGAGGAGAAGAATTCAATCCAGGGTCAGAGACGAGGCTTGATGGCTCAGAGCATTTGTGTAATAAAATTTTATTAAAGTATAAAGGAGATAGAGAAAGCTTCTGACAAAGGCATCAGAAGAGGGCAGAAAGAGTATCCCCCTGCTAGTCTTCAGCTGGATGTTATATAGTCATTAGCAGTCTGTTAATGAAAGAAAGGTATGTCTTAAAACTTAGAATGGCACCAGGCCCTTCATCCATAAAATGTATTTTGGGATAATCTCTGTACCAGACGATTCATCCCAGGCCATAAAACGATTGACCTGAATCTTGTAGAAGGGCAGATTACCAAACAAATAGTATAGTTTACATAGATTAGGGGAACAATATCTGAGTATAACATAATGGTTTGTCAAGTAGTTTCCGATCCAAAAGGCGGAACCAACTTGAAGACAGAGTCTGGGGTAAATGCATAGTACATTAACATGGCTTAAGACAAACATTTCTGTAAGAAAAATGCATTGGTTAACTCAAGGTTTGAGAATAGTTAACTTCAGGTGTTCTGGTATTCCCATCTCTTTCAGAATTTTCCACAGTTTATTGTGAGCCACACAGTCAAAGGCTTTGGCATAGTCAATAAAGCAGAAATAAATGTTTTTCTGGAACTCTCTTGCTTTTTCCATGATCTAGCAGATGTTGGCAATTTGATCTCTGGTTCCTCTGCCTTTTCTAAAACCAGCTTGAACATCTGGAAGTTCATGGTTCACATATTGCTGAAGCCTGGCTTGGAGAATTTTGAGCATTACTTTACTAGCTTGTGAGATGAGTGCAATTGTGCGGTAGTTTAAGCATTCTTTGGCATTGCCTTTCTTTGGGATTGGAATGAAAACTGACCTTTTCCAGTCCTGTGGCCACTGCTGAGTTTTCCAAATTGGCTGGCATATTGAGTGCAGCACTTTCACAGCATCATCTTTCAGGATTTGGAAGAGCTCAACTGGAATCCCATCACCTCCACTAGCTTTGTTCGTAGTGATGCTTTCTAAGGCCCACTTGACTTCACATTCCAGGATGTCTGGCTCTAGGTGAGTGATCACACCATTATGATTATCTGGGTCATTAAGATCTTTTTTGTACAGTTCTTCTGTGTATTCTTGCCATCTCTTCTTAATATCTTCTGCTTCTGTTAGGTCCATACCATTTCTGTCCTTTATCGAGCTCATCTTTGCATGAAATGTTCCTTTGGTATCTCTAATTTTCTTGAAGAGATCCTTAGTCTTTCCCATTCTGTTGTTTTCCTCTATAACTTTGCATTGATCGCTGAAGAAGGCTTTCTTATCTCTTCTTGCTATTCTTTGGAACTCTGCATTCGGATGTTTATATCTTTCCTTTTCTCCTTTGCTTTTCGCTTTTCTTCTTTTCACAGCTATTTGTAAGGCCTCCCCAGACAGCCATTTTGCTTTTTTGCATTTCTTTTCTATGGGAGTTGGTGATGGACAGGGAGACCTGGTGTGCTGTGATTCATGGGGTCGCAAAAAGTCGGACACGACTGAGCGGCTGATCTGATCTGAATTTCAGGTGAGACCAGGTGTCATTATGGCAACACAGTATTTTAAGGGAAACCTTCTTTTAAATTTGTATAGAGAAGGAAAAAAAATATGCTAGTTTGTTTCCTCCTGCAGCTTAAGAGAGACACAAATGTCTGACAGACGCAGCCTATTTTATCCATTTGGAGACCCCTGGCCTTCCTGCCTGTTACCCTCTCAAAAGCACACAAGAGTAGAAAAAGTAAAACAAGATTGTCACACACACATATGCACACACACACACATTTTTACCACTAGTAGAATAGATCACTTTAGAAATACAACCTGAATGCCTCCTTGGTCATCTTGTTACACTTTGCTCTGAGATCACTCAGCAGTATAGCAGTCAGGAGAATTTGACAACAGGAAGCCAAGGTTATGAAGAACTTGTAAAAACAAAATGAAACAAAGCTAGAATATTATAAAATTTGACTTTCTTGATTAATAAATATCACTTACCAAATATGATGAAGTTTTTAAAAAAGTATTTAACAGCATTATTTTCCATGGTTCTTCAACATTATCTGGAAGAGGTACATAAATATAACCTGCTAAGAGGACTCCCAATATCAGAAAGCCAAAATATTTTTTCCTCATGTTGTAACTGTTCTGTTTCTTAAGCAAGACAGTATTAGACAACATTTCAGTGCCTGAAACTAAATAGAGGCAAACACCACCTAGTTACTATGTAACTACTGGGCCAGTTGAGTTCCCTCATTGGCACAATAGGTTGTTACCTGGCAGGTACAGAAGGCTAGTGCTAAGGATAACAGCTGAAGTTCCAGCGTGCAGTTTGTAAAGGATAACACTCACATTTTTGACAGTTCATATCAAATTTCCCTGCATTAACATATGAGAAAAATAATTATGGAACACCAATTTAGAGAAGGGTATTCTCAAAGATTCTGTAAAATAGAACAGACACACACTCCCTCTGTGTGTGTGTCTTAGTTGCTCAGTTGTGTCTGACTTTTTTGACCTCATGGACTGTAGCCCACCAGGCTCCACTGTCCATGGAATTCTCCAGGAGAGTACTGGAATGGGTATTCCAGGGGATCTTTTGACCCAAGGGTTGAACCGGGTTCTCCTGCATTGTGGGCAGTTTCTTTACCATTTGAGCCACCAGGAAAGAGAAGAAAACAAAGAGATCCATAAAAAAGTTTGATATACCTTTACCGATATCTTTATTATAGCTTTATTAAAAGTAAATCATATACAAATTGATCATCTTAATGGCTATGTAGTGACTGGAGTACTTTTGGAGTGAATAATGGAAAACTTTCCAGCACCTAAGCCTAAGCCAAGACTTAGGTCCACTGTTGGGTAACCCAGGAAAGATAATGAACTTTATGAAATGAAAGGCACTGATGTAGACTTTGTAAGTCCAATTTTAAAAGTGCATTTCTCAGCTTAATATGTAACTTGCTATTTCAAATTCTATTTGGTTAATATATAACCTTGATTGATAATATATAACCTCAATTGTTACATAACTCCACTAAATAATATTGGAAATGAAGATGTCATACATGTGCACCCAAGCTAATTCTGATGATTTATGTAAAATGTGTGATTCTGTTACTGTTCCACTTTCTAGAAAGGAAGAAAAAGAACTTGGATAACTACATTGTTATGTGTTGTTAAGGGAATTTCTGCATAGAAGGTGGATAGTATAAAAGGAAAATTTTTTAATTTCAGAACTACTTTCACAGGAGAGAATCAAAACTTAATGCTCTGTTTAACACTTCTGAGGCTAATTTTCTTAAAGAACCATGAATTTAAGTAACCCTGACAGAATGTGGTCCACTGGAGAAGGGAATGGCAAACCACTTCAGTATTCTTGCCTTGAGAACCCCATGAACAGTATGAAAAGGCAAAATGACAGGATACTGAAAGAGGAACTGCCCAGGTTGGTAGGTGCCCAATACGCTATTGGAGATCAGTGGAGAAATAACTCCAGAAAGAATGAAGAGATGGAGCCAAAGAAAGAAAAAAAAACCCAGTTGTGGATGTGACTGGTGATAGAAGCAAGGTCCGGTGCTGTAAAGAGCAATATTGCATAGGAACCTGGAATGTTAGGTCCATGAATCAAGGCAAATTGGAAGTGGTCAAACAGGAGATGGCAAAAGTGAATGTCAACATTCTAGGAATCAGAAAACTAAAATGGACTGGAATGGGTGAATTTAACTCAGATGACCATTGTATCTACTACTGTGGGCAGGAATCCCTTAGAAGAAATGGTGTAGCCATCATGGTCAACAAAAGAGCCCAAAATGCAGTACTTGGATGCAATCTCAAAAATGACAGAATGATCTCTGTTCATTTCCAAGGCAAACCATTCAATATCACAGTAATCCAAGTCTATGCCCCAACCAGTAACGCTGAAGAAGCTGAACTGTTCTATGAAGACCTACAAGACCTTTTAGAACTAACACCCCCCCGCAAAAAGATGTCTTTTTCTTTAAAGGGGACTGGAATGGAAAAGTAGGAAGTCAAGAAACACCTGAAGTAACAGGAAAATTTGGCCTTGGAATATGAAATGAAGCAGGGCAAAGGCTAATAGAGTTTCACCAAGAAAATGCACTGGTCATAGCAAACACCCTCTTCCAACAACACAAGAGAAGACTCTACACATGGACATCACCAGATGGTGAACACCAATATCAGATTGATTATATTCTTTGCAGCCAAAGATGGAGAAGTGCTATAGAGTCAGCGAAAACAAGACCGGGAGCTGACTGTGACTCAGATCATGAACTCCTTATTGCCAAATTCAGACTTAAAATGAAGAAAGTAGGAAAAACCACTAGATCATTCAGGTATGACCTAAATCAAACCCCTTATGATTATACAGTGGAAGTGAGAAATAGATTTAAGGGACTAGATCTGATAGATAGGGTGCCTGATGAACTGTGGAATGAGGTTCATGACATTGTACAGGAGACAGGGATCAAGACCATCCCCGTGGAAAAGAAATGCAAAAAAGCAAAATGGCTGTCTGGGGAGGCCTTACAAATAGTGTGAAAAGAAGAAAAGCGAAAAGCAAAGGAGAAAAGGAACGATACACCCATTTGAATGCAGAGTTCCAAAGAATAGCAAGAAGAGATAAGAAAGCCTTCTTCAGCGATCAATGCAAAGAAATAGAGGAAAATAACAGAATGGGAAAGACTAGAGATCTCTTCAAGAAAATTAGAGATACAAACGGAACATTTCATGCAAAGATGGGCTCAATAAAGGACAGAAATGGTATGGACCTAACAGAAGCAGAAGATATTAAGAAGAGGTGGCAAGAATACACAGAAGAACTGTACAAAAAAGAGCTTCACGACCCAGATAATCACGATGGTGTGATCACTCACCTAGAGCCAGACATCCTGGAATGTGAAGTCAAGTGGGCCTTAAAAAGCATCACTACAAACAAAGCTAGTGGAGGTGATGGAATTCCAGTTGAGCTCTTCCAAATCCTGAAAGATGATGCCGTGAATGTGCTGCACTCAATATGCCAGCAAATTTGGAAAACTCAGCAGTGGCCACAGGACTGGAAAAGGTCAGTTTTCATTCCAATTCCAAAGAAAGGCAATGCCAAAGAATGCTCAAACTACTGCACAATTGCACACATCTCACACGGTAGTTTAGTAATGCTCAAAATTCTCCAAGCCAGTCTTCAGTAATCCATGAACCGTGAACTTCCAGATGTTCAAGTTGGTTTTAGAAAAGGCAGAGGAACCAGAGACCAAATTGCCAACATCCGCTGGATCATCAAAAAAGCAAGAGAGTTTCAGAAAAACATCTATTTCCGCTTTATTGACTATGCCAAAGCCTTTGACTGTGTAGATCACAATAAACTGTGGAAAATTCTGAAAGAGATGGGAATACCAGACCACCTGACCTGTCTTTTGAGAAACCTATATGCAGGTCAGGAAGCAACAGTTAGATCTGGACATGGAACAACAGACTGGTTTCAAATAGGAAAAGGAGTTCGCCAAGGCTGTATATTGTCACCCTGTTTATTTAACTTATATGCAGAGTACATCATGAGAAACGCTGGGCTGGAAGAAGCACAAGCTGAAATCAAGATTGGTGGGAGAAATATCAATAACCTCAGATATGCAGATGACACCACCCTTATGGCAGAAAGTGAAGAGGAACTAAAAAGCCTCTTGATGAAAGTGAAAGAGGAGAGTGAAAAAGTTGGCTTTAAGCTCAACATTCAGAAAACTAAGATCATGGCATCCAGTCCCATCACTTCATGGGAAATAGATAGGGAAACAGTGGAAACGGTTGTAGACTTTATTTTTTTCGGCTCCAAAATCACTTTAGACGGTGATTGCAGCTATGAAATTAAAAGATGCTTACTCCTTGGAAGGAAAATTATAACCAACATAGATAGCATATTCAAAAGCAGAGACATTACTTTGCCAACAAAAGTCTGTCTAGTCAAGGCTGTGGTTTTTCCAGTGGTCATGTATGGATGTGAGAGTTCAACTGTGAAGAAAGCTGAACACTGAAGAATTGATGCTTTTGAACTGTGGTGTTGGAGAAGGCTCTTGAGAGTCCCTTGCACTGCAAGGAGATCCAACCAGTCCATTCTAAAGGAGATCAGTCCTGTGTGTTCATTGGAAGGACTGATGCTAAAGCTGTAACTCCAATATTTTGGCCACCTGATGTGAAGAATTGACTCATTGGAAAAGACTCTGATGATGGGAGGGATTGGGGGCAGGAGGAGAAGGGGAGCACAGGGGATCAGATGGCTGGATGGCATCACCAACTCCATGGACGTGAGTTTGAGTGAACTCCGGGAGTTGGTGATTGACAAGGAGGCCTGGCATGCTGCAATTCATGGGGTCACAAAGAGTCAGACATGACAGAGCGACTGAACTGACTGACTGACTGACCTGAATTTAACTAGAAATTCTTTCCTGACAATTGATCAAGGGGCCTTGTATACTGACCTATGGGGTCATCAGATCAGATCAGTCGCACAGTCGTGTCCGACTCTTGCGACCCCATGAATCGCAGCACGCCAGAGTCATCAGTACCACATAAACAGCTGCATTTCAGTTCTTAATGCCCATAATCATTGTGGAGTATGCCCTTTCACTCTTTAGTTCTTAAAAACATCTGCTTTTCCTCCTCTGAAAATGACTAACTGAATTTCTTACCTGGTATGTGTTCTCCGCCTGGCGCTTAACTCAGTGTTAAAACAAAAAGAAACAAATTTTCTTATAGTTGTTTTATTACTTGACAACAGGGAGAAGGCATTGGACAGGATGAAAGAGCAGGTTAAGACTCAGGGTGAAATGTTTAAAGATCAACTATTACACTTCTCTATCTGTCACTGTCTCTTTCTTCTTGCTTTGTTTAACAGTTTCTCCCTTAAAATACATACTTTAATTTTAAAGACATTCAGGTGAATTTAGTAATAGTATAAGTAATAAAATTTGTGAGAAATATCTTGCCTATCGAAGGCAAACCTTTCTCAGATTAAAACAGATACATGAAAACTAAACTTCTGCATTAACATGCTACTAATTAGAAATAAATTCTTGAATAAAATGCATAACATTTTTCTTGGTGGAGGAACCAGTTTACATTCCTTCTAACATGGGATCGGGTTTCCCTTTTCTCAACATCTTCACCTTTCTCTCTTGGTTTTTTAAAAAATCACCCTCCAAACTGGTGTGCGGTGATATCTCACTAATTGAATTGTTATTTCCCTGACGATTAGTCATATTGAGTACCTTTTCATGTACTTGGTGATCATTTTGATGGAAGAAATTTTCATATACTGTGATATGCGGAAGTCACCCTGGATTATACATGGTTTGGCTTGAACTTTCTGCCAAATAGAACAATCTGTCTTATGGCCTGTCAAACATCCATCTGTTTTAACCAATTTAAAAAAAGAATGCAGTCACCAGATTGTTTAGGATGTCCAAATTTGAAGGTAGAGATAAATGCTCCCCTTCCTATTTCGCTAATGCTAGTACTACTGAACATGAGGTTTTCTTTACAAATGTTGTGCTGTCTTACTATGTACATGCTATTCTGTCTCTTTTGAAACCTTGAAGGAATGTAAGAGTCATGTTTGATGTCTGTTCTTTGTTTTGACAAGATATAAAACTGTGGTTCAGGCATCTGAAATGGGGCCGGGTGGCCATCATACATGTGGTTTTGGACATGTTCCTGCATCATTGAAAAGTTGAACTTTCTGAACTACATAAAATTAAAGGACAACATCGGTCATCCTCAGAACATCATCTTCTAGTGTTAGTGAACATAGATTGGGGTCTGCTTACCCAACACATAGCAAAGTCAATCAACTGACCCCGGATTGTGGTAAAGGAAAGTACAGCATTTATTGCATGGTGCCAAGCAAGGAGATCTCTACTCTTTCTCTTTCTATTGTTTTCCTCTATTTCTTTGCAATGATCACTGAGGAAGACTTTCTTATCTCTCCTTGCTATTCTTGGGAACTCTGCATTCAAATGGGTATATTGTTCCTTTTTTCCTTTATTTTTCACTTCTCTTCTTTTCAAAGCTATTTGTAAGGCCTCCTCAGAGAGCCATTTTGTTTTTTTGCACTTCCTTTTCTTGGAGATGGTCTTGATCCCTGTCTCCTGTACAATGTCACAAACCTCCAATCCATAGTTCATCAGGCACTCTATCAGATCTAGTCCCTTGAATCTATTTGTCACTTCTACTGTATAATGGTAAGGGATTTAATTTAGGTCATACCTGAATGGTCTAGTGGTTTTCCCTACTTTCTTCAATTTAAGCCTGAATTTTACAATAAGGAGTTCATGATCTGAGCCACAGTCAGCTCCCAGTCTTGTTTTCACTGACTCTATAGAGCTTCTCCATCTTTGGTTGCAAAGAATATAATCAATCTGGTTTCAGTGTTGATCATCTGATGAAGTCCATGTGTAGAGCCTTCTCTTTTGTTGTTGGAAGAGGGTGTTTGCTTTGACCAGTGAGTTCTCTTGGAAAAATTCTGTTGGCCTTTGCCCAGCTTCATTCTGTACTCCAAGGCCAGATTTGGTTGTTAGTCCAGGTGTTTCTTGACTTCCTACTTTTGCATTTCAGTCCCCTGTAATGAAAAGGACATCTTTTTTTTTGGGGGGGGGGGTGTTAGTTCTAAAAGGTCTTATAGGTCTTCATATAACCATTCAATTTCTGCTTCTTCAGCATTACTGGCTGGGGCATAGACTTGGATTAGTGTGATATTGAATGGTTTGCCTTAAAAGACGCTTGCTCCTTGGAAGAAAAGTTATGACCAATCTAGATAGCACATTAAAAAGCAGAGACATTACTTGACCAACAAAGATCCACCTAGTCAAGGTTGTGATTTTTCCAGTAGTCATGTAAGGATATGAGAGTTGGACTATAAAGAAAGCTGAGTAAAGAAGAATTGATGCTTTTGAACTGTGTTGTTGGAGAAGACTCTTGAGAGTCCCTTGGACTGCAAGGAGATCAAACCATCCTAAATGAAATCAGCCCTGAATGTTCATTGGGCGGACTGATGTTGAAGTTGAAGCTCCAATACTCTGGTCACCTGATGCGAAGAACTGACTCATTTGAAAAGACCCTGATGCTGGGAAAGATTGAAGGTGGGAGGAAAAAGGGATGACAGAGGATGAGATGGTTGGATTTCATCACTGACACAATGGACATGAGTTTGAATAAGTCCCAGAAGTTGGTGATGGACAGAGAAGCCTGGTGTGCTACAGTCCATGGGGTCACAAAGAGTGGGACATGACTGAGTGACTGAACTGAACTGAAGCAAGGAGAATGAGCAGTCAGTGCTCAGAATACGTGAAATCCCCAATGACTTTCAGGGAAGGGTTTTTAAAGGCAACATTAGTGGTGGGTTGCAGGGTGCCTGATAAGACTTTGGATCTTTTTTCTGATTGGTTGCTGGCTAAGGGAGATACTTGGATCAACATCATCAACCTTATGGTACCAACCAGTCTGAGGTTTATGTACTTGTGGTTAACAGTTTCCTAGTGTTGGAGTCTGGTGTCTGTAAAAACAATTTAGGAGGAACTTTCCCGGGGTCCATGGTCTAAGACTCTGTGCTCCCAACGCTGGGCACCTAGGTTCAGTATAGTCAGGGAACTAGAGCTTATGTGCTGTTTCTTAACCCTGGTGCAATCAAATAAATACACACATATTTTTAAAAAAGCAACTTAGAAATGTGTTTCAGACAGGGTTATCATGTTCTGGGAGGCATGTTATCATGTTCTATATCCCTGCTGTATGGCTGATCTATTTTCTAAAGTGTTACTAGTTTCTGGCCCAATAGCTATTCTTAGTTGCTACATGTTCACATTTTCCAAATCATTACCTTTTGAAAATTGGAGTATAATTGCTTTACAACATTGTGTTAATTTCTGTTGTAAAACTAAGTGAATCATCTATACGTATACATATGTCCTCTCCCTCTTGAATTTCCCTACCACCCACCCTCATCTGACCCCTCTAGGACACTACAAGCTAAGTAGTGACCAAGCTAAGTTCCCTGTGCTATACAGGAGGTTCCCACAAGTGTATGTCAGTGCTATTCTCCCACTTTGTCTCACCCTTCCCTCCCTTCCTCTGTGTCCACGTGTGCATTCTCTATTCCTGCCCTGCTAACAAAGGTTCTCAAAGACCTTTATCAATATAATAGGCTTGGTAATAGATTGAGCGGGATGATACAGTGTTGGTCTTGTGGGCTGGGGGGGAATTCACACATGAAAGGACTTTGTGCTGTGTTCTTTGTTGTGCATTTCTACCCCACCTGACAGAACTTTGCATTGATGCTTTCTCTTCTTCAGCAGAGAGCAGAGGAGTCATGATGGCAGTTGATAAAAATGAGGAGTTTTATTTACAAAGTCATTTACTGACTTTCATGTACCCTGATGCTTATGGAGCACAATTAAGAGTCTCTAATTGGAATAAAAATCTGTTCTTAACAAAGAAAGAAAGAAAAAGTAATAAAAAGTAAAAGAAAGTAATAAAGTATTGTATGCCATTATGGACTTCATCTCTGGAGTACAAAAATTAACCTTGCAGATTAAACAACCAGATAAACTGAATAAAGGGGGAAAAAAGCTTACAATCATATCAATTTATGTAGCATCCATATTAGACAAAATTCAGCAATTATTTTCTTGTCCCAGTGAAACTTGAAGGAGAAGAGAATATACACACTGGTAAAAAGCAACTCCAAAGTACAGACCTAATATCAAACACTTAAATAGTAGACTTGATATCAAATAATTAAAATCTGAACACTGGAAAAAACAAAAAAAAATATCCTTTCTCGCCACTCTTTCTTTCCCTAACGTTATACTGGAGGTCTTCGGCAGTGCAATAAGACAAGAAAGATGTATAAAAAGTAAGTAGATTTTTAAGGATAATTATTCACAGATGGCAGGATTATCTACATAGAAAGTCATAAATATTTCATTGAGAAGTTTTAGAACTACTAAGCAAATTAAAACAAGGTATTGAGATATAAGATCTATATATATATAAAAGCAATTGTGCTTCTATATTCCTGATATCAATAATAAGAAAATGAAAATTACAAATAAATTATTGCAATTTGTAACAGCCTTAAATACAAAATAAGAAGAAAAGAAGAAAGTGAAGTCCCTCAGTCGTGTCTGACACTTTGTGACCCCATGGATGGTAGCCTGTCAGGCTCCTCTGTCCACGGGATTTTCCAGGCAAGAATACTGGAGTGTGTTGCTATTTCCTTCTCCAGAGGATCTTTCCAACACAGGGAATGAACCCCATTCTCCTGCACTGCAGGCTGACTCTTTACCATCTGAGCCACCAGGGAACCAGGGAATATGAAATCACTTCAGTTCAGTTCAGTCACTCAGTCGTGTACGACTCTTTGCGACCCCATGGATTACAGCATGTCAGGCCTCCATGTCCATCACCAACGCCCAGAGTTTACTCAAACTCATGCCCATTGAGTCAGAGATGCCATCCAACCATCTCATCCTCTGTTGTCCCCTTCTCTCCTGCCTTCAGTCTTTCCCAGCATCAGGGTCTTTTCAAATGAGTCAGTTCTTCGCATCAGGTGGCCAAAGTATTGGAGTTTCAGCTTCCGCATCAGTTCTTCCAATGAATATTCAGCACTGATTTCCTTTAGAATGGACTGGTTTGATCTCCTCGCAGTCCAAGGGACTCTCAAAGGTCTTCTCCAACACCACAGTTCAAAAGTATCAATTCTTTGGTGGTCAGCTTTCTTTATAGTCCAGCTCTCACAGACTGCTGAAAAAGCTATAGCCTTGACTAGACAGATCTTTGTTGGTAAAGCAATGTCTCTGCTTTTTAATATGCCATCTAGATTGGTCATAACTTATCTTCCAAGGAGCAAGTGTCTTTTAATTTCATGGCTGCAGTTACCATCTGCAGTGATTTTGGAGCCCCCCAAAATAAAGTCTCTTTCTCTTTCCACTGTTTCCCATCTATTTGCCATGAAGTGATGGGACTGGATGCCATGATCTTAGTTTTCTGAATGTTGAGCTTTAAGTCAACTTTTCACTCTCCTTTTTCACTTTCATCAAGAGGCTCTTTAGTTATTCTTCGCTTTATGCCATATGGGTGGTGTCATCTGCATATCCGAGGTTATTGATATTTCTCCTGGCAATCTAGATTCCAGCTTGTGCTTCCTCCAGCCCAGTGTTTCTCATGATGTACTCCGCATAGAAGTTAAATAAGCAGGGTGACAATATACAGCCTTGAAATACTCCTTTTCCTATTTGGAACCAGTGTGTTGTTCCATGTCCAGTTCTAACTGTCGCTTCATGAGCTGCATACAGATTTTTCAAGAGGCGGGTCAGATGATCTGGTATTCCCATCTCTTTCAGAATTTTCCACAATTTGTTGTGATCCACACAGTCAAAGGCTTTGGAGTAGTCAATAAAGCAGAAATAGATGTTTTTCTGGAACTCTCTTGATTTTTCAATGATCCAATGAATGTTTGCAATTTGATCTCTAGTTCCTCTTTTTCTAAAACCAGTTTTTGAACATCTAGAATTTCACGGTTCATGTACTGTTGAAGCCTGGCTTGGAGAATTTTGAGCATTACTTTACTAGCATGTGAGATGAGTGCAATTGTGTGGTAGTTTGAGCATTTTTTGGCATTGCCTTTCTTTGGGACTGGAATGAAAACTGACCTTTCCCAGTCCTGTGGCCAGTGCTGAGTGTTCCAAATTTGCTGGCATATTGAGTACAGCATTGTCACGGCATCATCTTTCAGGATTTTAAATAGATCAACCGGAATTCCATCACCTTCTCTAGCTTTGCTCGTAGAGATGCTTCTTAAGACCCACTTGTCTTCACAATCCAGGATGTCTGGCCTAGGTGAGTGATCATATCATTGTGATTATCTGGGTCAGTATCTTTTTTGTATAGTTCTTCTGTGTATTCTTGACACCTGTTCTTAATATCTTCTGCTTCTGGTATAATGTTCAAACTACCACACAATTACACTCATCTCACATGCTAGAACAGTAATGCTCAAAATCCTCCAAGCCAGGCTTCGAGAGTACATGAACCAGGAACTTCCAGATGTTCAAGCTGGATTTAGAAAAGGCAGAGGAACCAGAGATCAAATTGCAAACATTCGTTGGATCATAGAGAAAGCAAGAGAGTTCCAGAAAAACATGTGCTTCTGCTTTATTGAGTACACCAAAGCCTTTGACTGTGTGGACCACAAAAAACTGTGGAAAATCCTTCAAGAGGTGGGAATACCAGACCATCTTATCTGCCTCCTGAGAAATCTGTATGTAGGTCAAGAAGCAACATGAACATGGACATGGAACAACAGACTGGTTTCAAATTAGGGAAGGAGTATGTCAAGGCTGTATATAGTCACCTTGCTTATCTAACTTACATGAGAGTACATCATGTGCAATGCCAGGCCGGATGAAGCACAAGCTGGAATCAAGATTGCCGGGAAAAATATCAATAACCTCAGATATTCAGATGACATTATCCTCATGGCAGAAAGTGAACAATAACTAAAGAGCCTCTTGATGAAAGTGAAAGAGAGTGAAAAAGTTGGCTTAAAAGCCAACATTCAGAAAACTAAGATCATGGAATCTTTTCCCATCACTTCATGGCAAATAGTTGGGGAAACAATGGAAACAGTGACAGACTTTTTTGGACCCCAAAATCACTGCAGATGGTAACTGCAGCCATGAAATTAAAGGATACTTGCTCCTTGGAAGAAAAGTTATGACCAACCTAGACAGTATGTGAAAAAGCAGAGACATACTTGCCAAGAAAGGTCCATCTAGTCAAAGCTATGGTTTTTCTAGTAGTAATGGATATGAGATTTGGAGTATAAAGAAAGCTGAGTGCCGAGGAATTGATGCTTTTGAACTGTGGTGTTGGGGAAGACCCTTGAGTTCCTTGGACTGCAAGGAGATCCAGTCAGTGAAACGTAAAGGAAATCAGTCCTGAATATTCACTGGAAGGACCAATGCTGAAGCTCCAATACTTTGGCCGCCTGATGCAAAGAACTGACTCATTGGAAAAGACCCTGATGCTTGGAAAGAGTGAAGGTGGGAGAAGAAGGGGATGACAGAGGATAAGATGGTTGGATGGCATCACCAGTTCCATGGACATAAGTTTGAGTAAGCTCTGGCAGTTGGTGATGGACAGGGAAGCCTGGCATGTGGCAGTCCATGGGGGTCACAAAGAGTTGGACACGACTGAGTGACTGAGCTGAGGTAAAAATTTTAGAGAATATACATAAAAATAATACATAAATTATGCTTCTGGGCCACTGTTCTTGTCAGATTCATAAACATTCATTTATTTAGCAATGATTTTGCTTGTTTTATATAAACATCCTCAGCTAACTTTGCTGTTTTGGGCTCAATAGTTTTAGTGTACAAGCTTAGTTTCTTGGCAGCATGTGGAATCATCCAGGACCAGGGACGAACTCGTGTTCCCTGCATTGGCAGGCAGATTCTTAACCACTTGACCACCAGCGAAGGGAAATCCAATGACAGTGTTTGGGCTTCCCTGGTTGCTCAGGGTGAAGAATCTGCTTGACAATGTAGGAGATGGAGGTTCGATTCCTGGGTCAGGATGATCCCCTGGAGAAGGAAATGGCAACCCACTCCAGAATTTTTTCCTTGGAAACCCCATGGTCAGAGGAGTCTGGCAGGCTACCATCCATGGGGTCACAAGAGTCAGACATGACTTAGTGACTAAATAGCAACAGCAGCAACAACTTCATTCATGCTAGCAATAAATGGATCTTCTCCAAGGACCTGAAATCATGCTGAGTAAATCCTTTGTAATAAACTAGCACATATTTCTTCTAGCTGAAATAACATTTATCAAGCAAGGAAAATGAAAGGAATGTAAGAAACCTAGCCTTTTAAAAATGATAAAAATAACAGACTGGAGAAGGAAATGGCAACCCACTCCAGTACTCTTGCCTGGAAAATTCCACGGACAGAGGAGCCTTGTAGGCTACAGTCCATGGGGTTGCAAAGAGTTGGACATGACTGAGCAACTTCACTTCATTTCCCTGGCAGTCCAGTGGATAACACTCCACAATTTTAATGCAGGGGATGCGTGTTCGATCCCTGGTTGGGACTAAGGGAACTAAATCCCCCATGCCATGTGGCACGGCCTAAAAAATAAAAGATAACAGAAAAAGAAAATAATATATTCTGAGAAACAAAAGTGAGTGAATCCACTCTGAGACTAATGTATAAAAACATTCATTGACAATAACAACAATTACATGCATGTGGATTTAGGAAGACTGATCTATAAAACACACATTCTTAATGTGAATTCTTTGCAGGCTTTTCCTACAACGCTAGGGTTTACATTTTTTATATTGATCAGATTTTTACTACAGGTTTTCATGTAGCCAATTAATATACTGATTGATGCAGTGTAACCAACCTTAGTAAAAAGAAAAGAAAGTATTCCATGGAATGCACCCTCTATGTGGTTATGGACCACTTGAACTCCAGAGTTCTGAAGTTGAGTAACATACATGAGGCCATAATCTCTTAAGACATTATATTGACAAGTGGTGACATAAGTAAGTCAGAGGTAGACCACACAACTGGTGGTTATCAGCTAGTGAAGGTGAAGTGTCACATCTAGAATCCCTGGATATTTTTTAGCCAGCTCTGAACTACCATGAATTGGAGTCTTATAAATGTGACCTTTCTTAAACGTCTCAGAGAGCCAAGAACTCCAATTAAATTTGAACAGATTGCTTGCTTCCAGAGGAATGAGTTGTTTGGAAAGCATTGCTTTCTTAACTGATCTATCTGTAGTAATATATTCACTCCAGAATCTGACCATGAATGATTTCGACAGAACTGGTTAAGGTGCGTTTTCTCAATATGATGGTAAATTGAAATGAAAATTCTGAAGAACAAGATATATTAAAGATCAAACCTTGAGTTTGATCTTGACATTTGGATCGTCTAAGAGCTGAAAAATATTAGGATATGTTGATTGTATAAGTCATTTTAATGGAAAAAAAACACAATGCAAAAAAGGCACTCTTAAATTTAAAAATCCTTAAATATATAACATATTTACACAGTTGGTAAAAGAATAAAAATATTAATATCAAGTAAATTTTAGTAGTAGATGCCCATAAACTAAATATAAATTTAAATTTTCAAAACAAAAATAATCAGTACTCTCTTCATAAACCTTGTTAAAGTATCTTTTATTATAATATGAATTGCATACTTATGTAACCTGCAGGTGTTTGATCCTCTTTTTCATTTTTAAGACTCTTTTAAGTATCTAGGTATGTCATCAAACATTGTGATGGGAAGGAGATAGCTCTCATACTGAAGAGATGTTTGATCTTGGAAGATTATAAACAGTGTGAAACTTTTAATTTTTAATTTTTTTCAGCACTGCTCTATCTTTTCTAGGTCTAGTCCTTATCTTTCCAAGAACAGTAAAATTTTATCATTTTCTTCTAGGCTAATTTTCCTGCAATGTGCTTCTGAGCACATTGCGACAAAATGATTATTCTACCCGTCATAAGACATGTATCTAGTAACCCATGTTTTTTTCTTTTTTGTTGCACAGTAATGTTTGGATAAATTAAAATTTTCAGACTTTCATAAGGTTGTTTTTCCAAACACTACCAACTTTGTCTTGGACATGCCTGAAGTGCTGGCCTATTTAAGAGAAGGCAAACTGATTATCACACTGAAAAATAGTATCGCTCACTCATCATTCAGAGTACTGACCAGGACTTCAGATACAATTTGGTAGTGGTAGTGTGCATCCAATTTTCAAGAGAAAACTTAATAACTACCCAATAAGAATGATGTTTCTTCTAAGTGTTTTTGTTTACATACTTTTTTTCAAAGTTAGGAAATTCTCTTCCATTCACCATTTCCTATTTGTTTTGTATTTATAGATGCTGAGTATTATCTGTAAACAGTTCACACTTATTAACATAACCATATGATTTCCTTCTTTAAATTGACTGCTGGGTCAAGCTCACTCATCAGAACTTCCAGGGTTTGATCTGGCTGATTGATGACCCAACTCTCTGGGAAATCCAAAGTGTACAAAGTACCAACAGTCAGAATTCATGTGTCCCATACAATATGCTGTTCCATTTGGGAAAACTGCATTTAAAAAGTCTATTTTTGCCTGGAAATTCCTGTGGGGTGTCCCCTTGGTGAGACAACTTCATGAAATTCTTATGAGAATAAAAGAAGCTTTAAATTAAGCTACATCCACTGTAATCCCTAGCAAATTTCAACAAGGGAATCAGTGCTTTCAGCCAGAGGATGGTACCATATGTCTTCAAAATGGAACGGTCTGTTAGCGACAAACATACTACTCTCACTGAGTACATAAGCTTCCTGCTTGTCAGTTTCTGTTACATGATTGAATATTGCAGTCTTCAAAAATATGACCCACTCTGATTTTGGTATGGTAAGAAGATCCCCAGATGCTTGGTTTGTGTTGGACTGCTGCATGGAGAAGCAAACTTCCAGCAGTTTCTTGGTTTTCCTCCAAAAAATGTGCAGCTTCCATAACCGTGAGACTAGTGACCCACCAACAACCACAGAAAATCAACTACATTAAATCTCTTTTCCCACAGATGACGCCGCCACTGCAGATTGTTCCAGCTGTGTTAGTAAAGTTCAGGTTCATTTTTGCCATAGCTTTATATTAACTTTAAAAAAAAAAAGGATTAATAAAAATTTCCTGGCTTTTTTTTTGGTGTGGGAACCCGAACATGAGCTTGTTGGGAATAGAGGCAGATACAGCTGTCTCTTGTAGTCCACTGTTTCCCCGTGAGAAAGAGCACAGCAAGTGTTAGCTAACATTGGACCACACTGGGAGAGCCCCTTCCTGTCTTTTTGGTCCTCCATCTGGGGTTAATGTTCTTCTGCCTGAAATCATCCTCTTTAAAATCCAAAGCGACAGTAGGCTGGGTAGTGAATTCTCTTTAATTTTATTTGTAAATGTATGTCCTCATTTTGTCCTCAGATTAGAAAGATATATTCATATTAGTCTTTTCCTCCATATGCTTACATGTCTATTTTCATTTTGTATTTTCTTTTAATCTAGCTGTTCAGTATTACAATTTTTCTGGTCTGTCTTCCAATTTCTATATTGTATTGCAGTCAATATAATAACAAATATCTACATTGTAAAACCAAGAGTGAACGATGAACTTTGGATGATGATAATGTGTAAATATAAGTTCGTCAACTGAAACAAATGAATCACTCTGGGTGGGGATGTTGATAAGGAAGGTGGCTATGTATGTGTGGCAGAGGGTAGTTTGGAAATTTTTGTCTTCTTCTCAATTTTGCCATGAATCTAAAATCGCTCTACAAGTAATCTTAAAGTCTATATTAAATGCTTAACTTTGAAGGTTAATATTTTTGTATATTTAAGTTTTATTTCTTTTTTTTTTTTGCACATATTTTTTATTTCTTTATTTTTTGAATAATCCATAATTTACAGCTTCTTCCATGAGCATATTTCTAAGTTTTAAAATATATTTTTATTTCTACTAAACAGATTCTACTAAGACATTTTTTCTAAGGATAATGATATCTGAATCTGGGTGATTTTTTCCCCCTGTAACTAGTTCTTACTTTCATCTTTGTCTATATACCTGCTTACCTTCAGCTTTCTATTGATTATTGAAATGAAAAATTAATTTTTGGAATAAATTGAGACCTAGGATCAGGTTGCCTTCTCTCAGTGATGACCTATATTTGCTTCTAGTAAGATACATACACATATTATAGTATATTATAATATATAATATTCTGAATATATATTATGAATATACTCAGATTAAATAAAATACTTTGATTTCCTAATTATAGTTATTGCTGTAATTTATTGATTTTCTTTCTTAAAAATGCTTATATACTATACAGGAAATTATATCAGCATTTTGCAAAAGTATTAAAGTATAAAATTGTTCACCTCAGTGTTCCTCAAAATAAGTAAAGGAAAAAATACTGACATTGTATTTATAATTTAGAAGTAAGAATCAAAAATTTTAATAAAAGATAAAAGAACACCTATTAAGTGAAAATGCTGGGCATCTTACCTGCTGGGTCACTCTTGCAGCTAAATTCCCTCTAGTACTGTCTCCAGAGATACCAATTCTTCCAGGATTTACACATCTTTCAAGAATTTGGGGGTGTAAAAAACATTTCAATGCAATGTACACATCTTCAAACTGAACTGGAAAATGGCACTTTGGGGCTAGTCTGTAGCTGTAGACAGAAAAACAATCACTGATTTATTTACCATTAAAATTTTTTAATTTAATTTTTATTTTCTATTGGGGTGCTCCAGGTGGTGCTAGTAGTAAAGGACCTGTCTGCCAATGCAGGAGACATAAGACACACAGGTTTGATCCCTGGGTCAGGAAGATCCCCCAGAGAAGGGCAAGGCAACCCACTCAAGTATTCTTGCCTGGAGAATCACATGGACAGAGGAGCCTGGCTACAGTCCTTGGGGTCACAAAGACTCAGACATGACTAAAGTGACTTAGCACGCACATAGTTGATTTACGTATTAGTTTCAAGTGTATAGTAAAGTGGTTCAGTTGTACATATGTCCATTCTTTTTCAGATAATTTTGCCATATAGGTTATTACAAAAGAATATATAGAATATTGAGTAGAGTTCCCTGTACTATAACCATTGATTCTTAGTCATATACTAAACTAAGGCAGGCACTTCTGATCCACAATCAAAAGTAAAATTTTGTTTTTATCAACAGCATATTTGTTGAAAAATGTATTTTTCCTAATCATAAAATGTGACTGGCAATCTCTGAATATCATTTTTATAATAAAAATTTAGAGTTTGATCAATTTGGTTCAATTTTGAGGAAAACTTTCTAGCTGCTATCTTTTGCTGCTGCTGCTGCTGCTAAGTCACTTCAGTTGTGTCCAACTCTGTGCGACCCCATAGATGGCAGCCCACCAGGCTCCCCTGTCCCTGGGATTCTCCAGGCAAGAATACTGGAGTGGGTTGCCATTTCCTTCTCCAGTGAATGAAAGTGAAAAGTGAAAGTGAAGTTGCTCAGTCGTGTCTGACTCTTCATGACCTCATGGACTGCAGCCTACCAGGCTCCTCTGTCTGTGGGATTTTCCAGGCAAGAGTACTGGAGTGGGTTGCCATTTCCTTCTCCATCTTTTGCTAGCAACAAATATTTACAGAATGACTAGTTTTGGTAATTCCCATACTATTTCTTAAAAAATCAGTCATTATTATTACTTGTTTCTCCACAGTTATTTTTCCAACTTTATAAAATTATTCAAATTTTACATAATCTTAATTGCATTAGTCCATTAGTTCTTTATTTTCTAAGCTTTAAGTAGCTTCTCACAGAGAGTATATTCTACAGAAAATTTAAACCTTTTTCTTACTCTTTCTAAAGAGTGCTCTAAAAAGGACTTTAAGATAGGTTGTGTCTTACCTTTCATAGTTAACATGGTAATAGTTGCTTTATTCAATGGATTACTATCTTCTAGCCACCATTCCAAGCACTGTAACAGGTATTACAACATTTAATCCCCATATAAATGATGAATTTTGCAAATTAGTAATATTTAGAGTTCTCATCCTTTAAAATATCACACAATTACCAATTTGCAGACTCTACATTCAATCCCAGTCCTCTGGCCCCAAAGTCCACCTCCTTAGTACCCTACTAATTATAGGGGAAAAAACCAGAGCCAGTAGTTAAGTTCCTGTGATTCTGCAGCCTTGAACAACTTTTTAACTTTCTGGTGTTTGTTCCTTTTTGAAATATGTGTATGTCTTTTCTCTCCAATGCTGGACTGGACGGCCTCTGACATTAGGTTTCTCTATTTATAGTCAGTCTGATCAGGGGCATGGATTAATTTTTGCCATAAAAGACACTCTATATAGCTGACTGTATGTTGATATGTTAGGCACGGGGCCTAAAATCAAATGAACACAGCTCTGACTTGGTTGATGTGACAACTGTATCAATCTGTCTGCTGTCCATCTTGACAGAAGGTCATAGGTATAATAATCTGAAATAAAAGAAAATATAATGGATTACTAATAACAACTGAAAAATGGTACTGTTAAGAATAAAGTTTACTGGCAATATTGTAAATTTCTTCCCTTTATTGTGAAATACTAACAAAAGGAAAAAGAAAAAAAACTAACCCTAGTTTCATGTTGATCAATGCACATATTCACATCTCAATAGAATGTGAATCATTCTCTTTGGTGATCCTTTCATTTGCCCCTAATCAGCTTTCTTTTCCATTTGAGAAAATTTTCAATTGCCTAGTCCAAATTAGCTTTGTTTACCTGCCTTTAATGCAACTGACATGTAGTTAGAGGCTGGGAATGCAAATATGTAGAGATATGTTCTTTGACTTTAAGGTGCTCACATCAATGAGGTATACAGGCACAGATACAGGTCAACAACAAAATTACAAAAGAAAATAAAATAGTGTGAGTGGGCAGCAGTGTTGAGATATAGGGGAGAAATCTCTCATTAAACCTCCCAAGGGTTCTGGGTAGAATTTAGAAAGGATTTTAGTAGACTAGAGACTACAAATTTGTATAAATATTTTCCATGAGAATGTGTGTGTGTGTCTCGGGAATTAGCACTCATATAAAGTACAAATCTAGCAAAATAGTTTGAGGAACAAAGCTTTCAGCATTTGGGCCCACTTGAAAGACAAATTAGCCATGGTAAAAAATTTTTACTTTAGAAACACACTATATCAGCAGCAGTTAATAATACTGCCTATTCATTGTAATCTTTTAGTTGCTGCTAAGTCGCTTCATTCGTGTCCGACTCTGTGCGACCCCATCGAGGGCAGCCCACCAGGCTCCCCACCCCTGGGATTCTCCAGGCAAGATCACTGGAGTGGGTTGCCATTTCCTTCTCCAATGCATGAAAGTGAAAAGTGAAAACGAAGTCGCTCAGTCGTGTCCGACTCCTATCGACCCCATGGACCGAAGCCTATCGGGCTCCTCCGTCCATGGGATTCTCCAGGCAAGAGCTCTGGAGTGGGGTGCCATTGCCTTCAGCACTTCCTTAATTACTTTTCATACAATCAACTCCACATACCTACAACTAACTTACAACCTCTCCACTGAAGTCTTCTTCCCTCTCCTAGGAAGACTTGTTCCTCCTTTTGTGTGCTGGCAGAGCTTTGCCCTCAGATCTCTTTCACTATTCATTTATCATAGCATCATTATATAATTTCTGCCCTCATGCAATCAATAAAATTGTCCATGAGGTATTCTTTAACTTTTCAGGACGCCTTTAGCATTAGGTATTGCCAACTCCATCCTCTTTCCTGGTATTCTCTTGTTTCTAGGTTTCTCTTGTATCTCTGACCATTTTTAGTCCTACAGTGTGGCTGTCATCTCTTCTTGCACCATTTGAAAATACTAATAGTTTCATGCCAACACTCCCTAAGTCACGCAACCTATAACACTGGCAATCAAGCTCCCTTCAGACCTAGGGAACTGGGGCACTGCTCAGGGTTCCAACATTAGAAGGACTGTTTGGATTTCTTTGGTAACTGCTCCACCACAGGGTATAGACCCAGCAGGGCACAGTGGCATGTCTTTCCTTTGCAAACCACACTCTCAGTACCTTGGACCTTGGGCCTGGAATAGAATTTTGCTCAATGGTACCCCACTCCAGTACTCTTGCCTGGAAAATCCCATGGACGGAGGGCCTGGTGGCCTGTAGTCCATGGGGTCGCTAAGAGTCAGACACGACTGAGCAACTTCACTTTCACTTTTAATCCACAGTCCTATCCATTGTGATATCTTTCCTTAAAAAAAATTTCCTAAAAGTCTTTTTAACATAAAAACAAAACTACTTTTCTGAATACATTTTGATCTGGGAAAGGGATAGAAATGTTGCTGAGGGAAAAATAAGAAAGAAAACATAACTCATTATTTAGTTGTATGCTCTTAAGCAGGAGATGATTTCAAGAAAGCAGACTATACTTTAACATTTAACTTAAAAAACTGAACATTTTTTGACCTCTATATGGTGCCATTGGGAAAGCATACTTGAAGTATAATCATTTGAGTCTTGAAAGATAAATAAGATATTTGCAGCAATATGTTAGTAAGCTCAAAAGACAAAGAAATGATTTTATTTTCTAAGGAGCTTCATCTTCATTCTGGAAAATTCATAAGTTCTATTAGTGAGTGGTAGGATCAGAAACTCTCATAATTTTTGTAACAGAAATGTTTTAAAATCCAAATGTTAATAAACATTTATTTAGAATGAGATTTCAAAAACTCCATTAATTCATGTTGTTTGAATGAAATGAGTCTCAGAAGCAGAAACATGATATTTAACTTATAGATCATAGTATGAGAGTAATAATTTATATTATATGAAGTGAATCTTCCAAAATATCACCCTTATCACTACTACCCAAACAGCAACTACCACCATGGATAAAAAACAATCCCCTTCTTAATGATTTTGGTTTCCATTAGCATACATATATATGGACAGGAATGTTGTTAAATGTTGTATCTTTCACAGTTACATTTTCATCTGATATTGGTGAAATGCTTTGAAAGCCTGAAAAGAATGCCATGAATCCATAAATTGGTTTATCCCCAGTATTTCAGCACACAGGGCCTAAAATAAAACAGACACACACATCTATTCTAAATGCAAAAGGTGTTTTTGATCCAAGAGTGCACATTAATATTCAATATGACACCAAAAGTTTTAGTTGCAATCTTTCAGAAAATCTGTCGTGATACCACCAGAAGATATACAAACCCAGATGCCTTATTACCATATGATGATTTCCCATAAGTGACAGTAATTCTTTACTTATACAGTCATCCAATAGGAGTATTAATATGAAATATATAATTTTGTATTAAATACAGTCAATGACCAGGAGAACTAAGCAAACATTATTCTCAGAGCCAAAAGAAAGACTTAAGTTATAAAAGGACATCCTTTTTAATATGCTGTCTAGGTTGGTCATACCTTTCCTTCCAAGGAGGAAGCGTCTTTTAATTTCATGGCTGCAGTCACCATCTGCAGTGATTTTGGAGCCCAGAAAAGTAAAGTCTCCCACTGTTACAACTGTTTTCCCATCTATTTGCCATGAAGTGATGGGAACAGATGCCATGATCTTAGTTTTCTGAATGTTGAGCTTTAAGCCAAGTTTTTCACTCTTCTCTTTCACTTTCATCAAGAGGCTCTTTAGTTATTGTTCACTTTCTGCCATAAGGGTGGTGTCATCTGCATATCTGAGGTTATTGATATTTCTCCCGGCAAACTTGATTCCAGCTTGTGCTTCATTCAGCCCAGCGTTTCTCATGATGTACTCTGCATAGAAGTTAAATAAGTAGGGTGACAATACACAGCCTTGACGTACTCCTTTTCCTATTGGGAACCAGTCTATTGTTCCATGTCCAGTTCTAACTGTTGCTTCCTGACCTGCATACAGATTTCTCAAGAGGCAGGTCAGGTGGTCTGGTATTCCCATCTCTTTCAGAATTTTCCACAGTTTCTAGTGATCCACACAGTCAAAGGCTTTGGCATAGTCAATAAAGCAGAAATAGATGTTTTTCTGGAACTCTCTTGCTTTTTTGATGATCCAGCAGATGTTGGCAATTTGATCTCTGGTCCCTTTGCTTTTTCTAAAGCCTGCTTGAACATCTGGAAGTTCATGGTCCATGTATTGCTGAAGCCTGGCTTGGAGAATTTTGAGCATTACTTTATTAGCATGTGAGATGAGTGCAATTGTGCGGTAGTTTGATGATGAGTGCAATTCTTTGGCATTGCCTTTCTTTGGGATTGGAATCAAAACTGACCTTTTCCAGTCCTGTGGCCACTGCTGAGTTTTCCAAATTGGCTGGCATATTGAGTGCAGCACTTTCACAGCATCATCTTTCAGAATTTGGAATAGCTCAACTGGAATTCCATCACCTCCACTAGCTTTGTTCATAGTGATGCTTTCTAAGGCCCACTTGACTTCACATTCCAGGATGTCTGGCTCTAGGTGAGTGATCACACCATCATGATTATCTGGGTTGTGAAGCTCTTTTTTGTACAGTTCTTCTGTGTATTCTTGCCACCTCTTCCTAATATCTTCTGCTTCTGTTAGGTCCACACCATTTCTGTCTTTTATCGAGCCCATCTTTGCATGAAATGTTCTGTTAGTATCTCTAATTTTCTTGAAGAGGTCTCTAATCTTTCCTATGACAAACCTAGAGTCTGTATCATTTAGCTGGACAGCAGAAACTAACACAACATTGTCAAGCAAATGCACATAAACAACAAATGCACATAAAAACAAAACAACAAAAGGTGTTTCTAGTTCCTTGGCCCAATGACTATTCTTTCTTGCTATATGGTCACAGTTTCCTAATTATTAATTTTGAGGGAGATGTTTGACACTCAGGTGAGGTCTGAAGCAAAGGCTTATACTTTAAGAGAGAGGGAACACATGGAGTTGGATAGCTGAGATGGCCCGAAAAGATTCTACTCGCTTTCATTAGCAGCTGCCAGCTTCAACCCTATGATCTCAAGGTCTCCACTTGTAATTATGCAACCATTTCAGACTCAATTCAATTCTTTTTTTTTTTTTTTTTTTTTTTTTGGCACCCTTACTTCTTGACAGCCAGGTCCGCTATTTCAATCCTAATTCCTGCTTCCCAATCCTAATTCTTGACAAAGAATTTTGTAACTTTGTGGTATTTCCTATACAAGTCTCTCCCATTTTATACTGTGGTGGAGCATAATTCAAGTGCTTCTCGAAATACAGAGTTGAGATATAGCTTTTCCAAGCTATATTCTCAGTTTGGCTCAAGTAAAACTCTTTTCTATTCCTATTGTAGATTGTTGATTATTTCCATTAACAATTTTTATGCTCCCTTTGAAAAATGCCTAATCAAATACTTTCCTTTCAAAAGAAAGCTTTTTTTTTTAATTGAGTTGCATGAGTTATTTGTGTATTTTGGATATTAACTCTTTATTGGAGAGTCATCTGCAAATATTTTCTCCCATTTCACAGGTTGCCTTTTCATTTTGTTGATGGTTTCCTTTGTTGTGCAGAAACTTTTTAGTTTGATGTAGTCTCACTTTTATTGTTATTATTATTATTGCTGCACTTATTTAGGTGTCAAATCCAAAAAATCATTGCCAAGACCAATGTTAGGATATCTGTATAACCATATTTATTGCAGCATTATTTACAGTAGGCAAGTATGGACATGACTGTTACCAAGAAAGGATTTGCTGCCCAACCTGCATAGAAACCAATACTATGGTAATGGCTTCTGAGAAAAGAAAAAGCTCTATTGTCAGGTTGAAGGGCAAGGACATAGGTGGGCTTCAAATCTGTCTGCACAATTCAGGGTTCAGGGCAAAATTTAAAAGGCCAGAGGGAACAAGCTTATATGCACAAATGCTTATGGGGCAGGTTTTGATTAGGTTTTAGAATGTGACCATTTATGGTAAGGATGGTAAAGGGGCTTCAGCACTGAATCTTTTTGGAAAATGGACTCTATGCATCTGAAAGGATTCTAACATTCAGGTTCCAGTCACATCCCAATTCTTTGATTTGGGTGGGTGTGGGTGTGTGTGTGTGTGTGTGTGTGTGTGTGTGTGTGTGGAGGTGGGGGGGAGTCAGGGAATTTTAGTTACAGTTGTTGTTGCTGCTGCTGCTGCTAAGTCGCTTCAGTTGTGTCCGACTCTGTGCGACCCCATAGACGGCAGCCCACCAGGCTCCCCTGGGATTCTCCAGGCAAGAATACTGGAGTGGGTTGCCATTTCCTTCTCCAATGTATGAAAGTGAAAAGTGAAAGTGAAGTCACTCGGTCGTGTCCGACTCTTCACGACGCCATGGACTGCAGCCTACCAGGCTCCTCTGTCCATGGGATTTTCCAGGCAAGAGTACTGGAGTGTGGTGCCGTTGCCTTGAGGTAAAAAATTTCTCTATTGTGCATGTTTTGGCTGCATGACTTGTAGTTCTGTTGTCTTTAGGAAACAACAGAGTATTTTGGTAGAAACAGGATAAAGCTAACTTGGGCTGCTTTTTTTGTTACACAACCTCAGTTCAGTTCAGTGGCTCAGTCGTCTCTGACTCTTTGTGACCCCATGGACTGCAGCACGCCAGGCTTCCTTTTCCATCACCAACTCAAACTCATGTCCATTGAGTTAGTGATGCCAACAAACCATCTCATCCTCTGTCGTTCACTTCTTCTCCTGCCTTCAATCTTTCCCAGCATCAGGGTCTTTTCCAATGAGTCAGTTCTTCCAATCAGGTGGCAAAAGTATTGGAGTTTCAGCTTTAGCATCAGTCCTTCCAGTAAATATTCAGCACTGATTTCCTTTAGGTTTGAACTCCTTGCAGTCCAAGGGACTCTCAAGAGTCTTCAACATGAAAGTTTAAAGCATCAATTCTTCAACGTCAATTTTCTTTATGGTCCAACACTCACATCCATACATGACTACTGAAAAAACCATAGCTTTGACTACCTTTGTCGGTAAAGTAATGTCTCTGCTTTTTAATATGCTGTCTATGTTTATCATAGCTTTTCTTCTAAGGAGCAAGTGTCTTTTAATTTCATGGCTGCAGTCACCATCTGCAGTGATTTTGGAGCCTCTGAAAATAAAGTCTGTCACTGTTTCCATTGTTTCCCCATCAATTTGCCATGAAGTGATGGGACCTGATACCATGATTTTAGTTTCTTGTTCTTTTTAAAATTAATTTATTTATTTTAATTGGGGGCATTACTTTACAACATTGTAGTGATTTTTGCCATTCATTGACATGAATGTGCCATGGGTGTACATGTGTCCCCCATCATGAACCCCCTTCCCACCTCCCTCCCCATCCTATCCCTCAGGCTTGTCCCAGAGCACTGGCTTTGAGTGCCCTGTTTCATGCATTGAACTTGGACTGGTGATCTGTTTCATATATGGTAATATACATGTTTCAATGCTATTCTCTCAAATCATCCCACCCTCGCCTTTTCCCAAAGAGTCCAAAAGTCTGTTCTTTATATCTGTGTCTCTTTTGCTGTCTCGCATATAGGGTCATCGTTACCATCTTTATAAATTCCATATGTATGCATTAATATACTGTTTTGGTGTTTCTCTTTCTGACTTACTTCACTCTGTATAACAGGCTCCAGTTTCATCCATCTCATTAGAACTGATTCAAATGTGTTCTTTTTAATAGCTGAGTAATATTCCATCGTGTATATGTACCACAGCTTTCTTATTAATTTGTCTGCCAATGAACATCTAGGTTGCTTCTATGTCCTAGCTATTGTAAACAGTGCTGCGATGAACACTGGGGTACATGTGTCTCTTTCAGTTCTGGTTTCCTCAATGGGATTGACAGCAGTGGGATTGCTGGTTTGTATGGCAGTTCTATTTCAAGTTTTTAAAGGAATTTCCATACTGGTCTCCTCAATGGCTATACTAGTTTTCATTTCCACCAACAGTGTAGGAGGGTTCCCTTTTCTCCACACTCTCTCTAGCATTTATTGTTTGTAGACTTTTTGATGGTAGCCATTCTGACCAGTTAAGAAGACTCTTGAGAGTCCCTTGGACTGCAAGGAGATCCAACCAGTCTATCCTAAAGGAGAACAGTCCTGGGTGTTCATTGGAAGGACTGATTCTGAAGCTGAAATGCCAATACTTTGGCCACCTGGTGTGAAGAGCTGACTCATTTGAAAAGACCCTGATGATGGGAAAGGTTGAGGGCAGGAGGAGAAGGGGACGGCAGAGGATGAGATTGCTGGATGGCATCACTGACTCGATGGACATGAGTTTGGGTAGACTGCAGGAGTTGGTGATGGACAGGGAGGCCTGGCATGCTGTGGTTCATGGGGTTGCAAAGAATCGGACACAACTGAGCGACTGAACTGAACTGAACTGATTCTGAACGGTGTGAGATGGTACCTCATTGTGGTTTTGATTTGTGTTTCGCCAATAATGAGTGATGTTGAGCATCTTTTCTTGTGTTTGTTAGCTATCCATATGTCTTCTTTGGAGAAATGTCTGTTTAGTTCTTTGGCCCATTTTTTTTTTTAATTGGGTCATTTATTTTTCTGGTATTGAACTGCATAAGCTTCTTGTATATTTTGGAAATTAATTATTTGTCAGTTTCTTCATGTGCTATTATTTTCTCCCATTCTGAAGGCTGTCTTTTCACCTTGTTTATAGTTTCCTTCATTATGCAAAAGCATATAAGTTTAATTAGGTTCCATTAGTTTATTTTTGCTTTTACAGGTGGTTGACCAGTTTTCCCAGCACCACTTGTTAAAGAAATTGTCTTTTCTCCATTGTGTATTTTTGCCTCCTTTGTCAAAGATAAGGGGTCCATAGGTGCATGGATTTATCTATGGGCTTTCTATTTTGTTCCATTGATCTATATTTCTGTCTTTGTGCCAGTACCATACTGTCTTGATGACTGTAGCTTTGCAATACAGTCTGAAGTCAGGCAGGTTGAATCCTCCAGTTTCATTCTTCTTTCTCAAGATTGCTTTGACTATTTGAGGTTTTTTTGTATTTCCATACTAATTGTGAAATTATTTGTTCTAGTTCTGTGAAAAATACCGATGGTAGCTTGATAAAGATTGCATTGAATCTATAGATTGCTTTGGGTAGTGTGCTCATTTTCACTATATTGATTCTTCTGGCCCATGAAAATGGTATATTTATCCATCTATTTGTGTCATCTTTGATTTCTTTTGCCAGTGTTTGATAGTTTTCTATGTACAGGTCTTTTGTTTCTTTAGGTAGATTTATTTCTAAATATTTTATTCTTTTCATCACAATGGTGAATGGAATTGTCTCCTTAATTTCTCTTTCCTCTTTCTCATTGTTAGTGTATAGGAACACAAGGGATATCATATATTAATTTTATATCCTGAAACTTTACTATATTCATTGATTAGCTCTAGTAATTTTCTGGTGGTGTCTTTAGGGTTTTCTATGTAGAGGATCATGTCATCTGCACACAGTGAGCATATTACTTCTTTTCCAATCTGGATTCCTTTTATTTCTTTTTCTTCTCTGATTGCTGTGGCCAAAACTTCCAAAACTATGTTGAATAGTAGTGGTGAGAGTGGGCACCCTTGTTTTGTTCCTGATTTTAAGGGAAATGCTTTCAATTTTTCAACATTGAAGATAATGTTTGCTGTCATTTTATCATATATGGTTTTCATTATATTGAGATACTCCCTCTATGCCAGCTTTCTGTTTTTTTGTTTTTGTTTTTTAATCATAAATGGATGCTGAATTTTGCCAAAGGCTTTCCCTGCATCTGTTGAGATAATCATCTGGCTTTTATCTTTTAATTTGTTAATGTGGTGTATCACATTGATTGATTTGTGAATATTGAAGAATCCTTACATCCCTGGGATGAAGCCCACTTGGTCATGAAGTATGATCTTTTTTAATATGTTGTTGGATTCTGTCTGCTAGAATTTTGTTGAGGATTTTTGTATCTAAGTTATTCAGTGATATTGGCCTATAGTTTTCTTTTTTTGTGGCATCTTTGTCTGGTTTTGATATTAGGGATTTTTGAATGTTGAGTTTTAAACCAGCTTTTGCACTCTCCTCTTTCACTTTCATCGAGAGGCTCTTCAGTTCCTCTTCACTTTCTGCCATAAGATGATGTATTCTGCATATCTGAGGTTATTGGTATTTCCTCCGGCAATCTTGATTCCAGCTTGTACTTCATCCAGCCTGGCATTTTGCATGATGTACTCTGCATATAAGTTAAATAAGCAGGGTGACAATATACAGCCTTTATATACTCCTTTCCCAATTTGGACCAGTCTGTTGTTCCATGTCAGGTTCTAACTGTTGCTTCTCGACCTGCATACAGATTTCTCAGGAGGCAAGTAAGCTGGTCTGGTAGACCCATCTCTTGAAGAATTTTCCACAGTTTGTTGTCCAAACAGTCAAAGGCTTTGGCATAGTCAATAAAGCAGAAGTAGATATTTTTCTGGAACTCTCTTGCTTTTCTATGATCCAGCAGATAGCAGCAATTTGATCTCTGGTTCCTCTTCCTTTTCTAAATCCAGCTTGAACATCTGGAAGATCTCAGTTCATATACTGTTGAAGCCACACTTGGAGAATTTTGAGCATTACTTTGCCAGTGTGTGAGATGACTGCAATGGAGGGGTAGTTTTTACATTCTTTGGCATTGTCTTTTTTAGGAATTGGAATTAAAACTGACATTTTCCAGTCCTGTGGCCACTGTGGAGTTTTCCAAATTTGCTGGCAATTTTGTTGCAGCACTTTCACAGCATTATCTTTTAGGATTTGAAATAGCTCAACTGGAATTCCCCCACTTCCACTAGCTTTGTTCATAGCTATGCTTCCAAAGGCCCATTTGACTTTGCATTCCAGGATGTCAGGCTCTAGGTGAGTAATCACACCATCCTGGTAATCTGGATCATGAAGATCTTTTTTGTATAGTTTTTCTGTGTATTCTTGCCACCTCTTCTTAGTATCTTCTGCTTCTGTTAGGTCCGTAATATTTCTGTCCTTTATTGTGCCCATCTTTGCATGAAATGTTCCCTTGTTATCTCTACTGTTCTTGAAGAGATCTCTAGTGTTTCCCAGTTTAATGTTTCCCTCTATTTCTTTGCATTGATCACTTAGAAGGCTTTCTTGTCTCTCCTTGCTATTCTTTGGAACTCTGCATTCAGATGGGTATATCTTTCCTTTCTCCTTTGCCTTTAGCTCCCTTTCTTATCTCAGCTATTTGTAAGGCCTCCTCAGACAATCATTTTGCCTTTTTGCACTTCTTTTTCTTAGGATGGTTTTTATCACTGCCTTCTGCACCATGTCATGAACCTCCAGCCATAGTTCTTCTGGAACTTTGTCTATCAAATCTAATCCCTTGGATCTATTTGTTACTTCCACTGTATAATCCTAAGAGATTTGTTTTAGGTCATACCTGAATTGTCTAGTGGTATTCCCTACTTTCTTTAATTTAAGTTGAATTTTGCAATAAGGAGTTCATGATCTGAATCATAGAAAACTAACCAAATTCATCACATAGACAACATCCCTGTCTAACTCAATGAAGCTATGAACCATGTGTGTAGGGCCAACCATGATGGGTGGGTCATAGTGGAGAGTTTTGACAAAATGTGGTCTACTGGAGAAGATAATGGCAAAGCACTTCAGTATGCTTGCTTTGAGAAGAAGAAACAGAATGAAAAGAGAAAACAATACAACACTGAAAGATAAACTCCCCAGGTCAGTAGGTGCCCAGTACATTACTGGAGAAGAGTGGAGAAGTAACTCCAGAAAGAATGAAGAGATGGAGCCAAAGTGAAAACAATGCCCAGTTGTCGATGCGACTGATGACAGAAGTAAAGTCCAATGCTGTAAAAAAACAATATTGCATAGGAAAGGGGAATGTTAGGTCCATGAATCAAAGTAAATTGCAAGTGGTCAAACAGGAGATGGAAAGAGTGAACATAGACATTTTAGGAATCAGTGAACTAAAATGGGCTGGGATGTGTGAATTTAATTCAGATGACCACTATATGTACTACTGTTGGCAAGAATCCCTTAGAAGAAATGGAGTATCCCTCGTATTCAACAAAAGAGTCTGAAATGCAGTACTTGGGTGCAATCTCAAAAATGACAGAATGATCTCTGTTCATTTCCAAGGCAAACCAATCAGTATCACAGTAATCCAAGTCTATGCCCCAACCACTAATCCCGAAAAAGCTGAAGTTGAACAGTTCTTTGAAGACCTACAAGACCTTCTAGAACTAACATCCCCAAAATGTACTTTTCATCATAGTGGAATGGAATGCAAAAGTAGGAAGTCAAGAGGTACCTGGAGTAACAGGCAAGTTTGGCTTTGGAGTACAAAATTAAGCAGCACAAAGGCTAACAGAGTTTTCTCAAGAGAACATACTGGTCATAGCCAACACCCTCTTCCAACAACACAAGAGAGGACTCTACACAACCTAAGTGTCAACAAATAAATGGATCAAGAAATGTAAAATAATACACATATTTAGCCTTTACAAAAGGAGATCCTATCATCTACAAAACATGGATGAATCTGGAATGCATCATGCTGAGTAAAATAAGCCAGAGAGAAAAAGACAGATACTGCATCAGTTCAGTTCAGTTCAGTTCATTTGCTCAGTCGCATCCGACTCTTTGCAACCCCATGAATTGCAGCATGCCAGGCCTCCCTGTCCATCACCAACTCCCAGATTTCACTCAGACTCATGTCCATTGAGTCAGTGATGCCATCCAGCCATCTCATCCTCTGTCGTCCCCTTCTCCTCCTGCCCTCAATCCCTCCCAGCATCAGAGTCTTTTCCAGTGAGTCAACTGTTACCACTTATATGTAGAATCTGTTTTTTTTTTTTTAAGACAAATTGAAGACAGGAAAGTGGTTTCCAGGGACTGACGTGGGTGGAGGAAATAGGGCGAAGCTGGTAAAATGGTAGAGACGTTCACAGTAGGATGAATATAAAATCAATAAGGTCTAAAGATATAATGTGCTAACAAGATGCTATCGTTGGCACTTATACAATTGAAGTTAGCTGAGAGAACTTAAATGTTCTCACCAAAAAAAAAGGTAAATGTGTGGGTGATGGATGTTTTAATTAAGGGAGGGAATCCTTTCACAATTATATGCTATAGAGTAAGAAGTTGAAGTTTCTGAGTATGGATCAAGTAGAGAAAGCTAAGTTACATCATAACCTACGTAATAAAGGTATTTACTTTTAAAATATAATAAGCATATCATGTTTATAATCTTAAAAATAAGGTCATTGAAACTGACACAATTGCTACTTGTATGGTCTAAGGTAAGGTTATTCTTTATGCAATAATTTCATTTATAATAAAAGCCTGTCAGTTATATAATAGGGCTGTTGTTTGAATTAAAGTATAGAGATCTAAGCATAAATTTTGGCATCTTGGAGGTCTTCATTAAATTGCAATGTTATCATTACTGTTATTATCAATATACATATTATTTAAAAATTACAGTAAGAAAGGAATACAATCTAAATTCATGCCCAGGGAATTTCCTGGCTGTCCAGTGGTTAGGATGCTGTGCTTTCACTGCAGGGCATCTGGGTTCAACTCCTCATCAGGAAATAGGATCCCCCAAGCCATGAGGTATGGCCAAAAAAAAAAAAATCATGCCCAGATAGATATCACTTCACTCATCCTCTATTCAAAACAATTTACTCCTTGGTGCTGCCTAAATTGCTGGATTGAAATATGAAGCACAGCAATTTAATGCATGAACCCTAAACAACCACAGCTCTAGCAAAGTGGGTGGCAACATAGAAAAGGCCAAGAATAACCAGAGCAGAAAGTATAGTAGAATAAAGGCATAATCAACTATGAGAGTTAAAATCTTCTTCTTGACTGTTGAAGAATTATTAATCCCCTGAAAAGTAGAGAAAAAGAATTCTAATCAGAATTCTATGAATTAAAGGAGTATAGGTTTTACACGAATATGTTGGTTTTTCTCCCTACTCTCCACCTGGATCACTCTCTCTCTTCCAGATAATGCACACTCTGTAAGAGTCAAGCATGTCAGGCTCTCAAAAGTGAGCTGATGGGGAAAATCTTCCTCCTTATCTGGGAGAAAACACTGAGTATAGACAAGCACTGTGCCCAAGGCAAGTATGCTAGGAAGCAATGTTAAGCGCTAGGAAAAGGACATGCTTCCCTTACACTGATCTATCAGTACATTATAAAACAGAAAAAGGAGATTAAAATAATGGCACAGCAGAGCATCATACACAACACTGTAAAAATACTCACAGAAGAGATTGTCAATGAACTAAATTCTTGACTTTTTTCTGATATTCATTTTCACTTATATTCAGCAAGGCAGGAGATGCGCATGATTTCCAAATTTTTAGCCATGAGCAAGTTTCCAAAATGTTTGTGGAAAAGCTTTTGGAATTTAACTAACTCCAGGCTCTTGTTTTTCTGTGACCTAATTAAGTGCTACAATTTAAATAGGTTTCCAATAGCAAATTAAGGAGTTTTTCACATGCTTAGATAATGGTTGTGATTTGAGGAAACTGTATGTGATTCTCACCAAATTGATCTCAGGTTTATTTTTGTTTTTATTAATACCAATCTTTTTTTACAAGGATTCAGTAATCTGCTCTGAAATATTGTGGATATTGTAAAAAATCTCATGGAGAGAGAACACCACGAAGAAAGTGGTTGCATTTACTCCCCTTGATCTTCTCACTCCATCTAGGAACAATGCCTTGACCTCAAGCAATCTGTTTATCAAATAGGCTCTCATTAGTTGTTGATGGACCAAAGGGATTTAGCTAAAGCAATATTTACTGCTTCAGAAAGACACAAGTGAACATGACATAAATTATGACACATACACATAAGTCACTTGAAATAAGGCAATATTGCAAAGTAGTGTCTCAACCTGGCAGGGCCATGGGTTGTATGATGGAAAGCAGGAGAGAACTGTGAGTTAGGAAGTGGACAAATCAACTACTTCCTCCGTGGACTGGCCCACATGCCTGTAGATAAAGGAGCATAAAAAATCTTGGGAGACATCTTTCCCACAGTCAGGATTTTAATTTATGTCAGGCTGCAACCTCTGAGTGCCAAGACCTGGAATGCTTGCATGAAGATGAAATAGTGAGTGCTATCACTGTTCTTTGCAATTCTCTCAGTTTTGCGGCTTAGGAAACGTGATGAGTGCAGTGGGTTTACAATATGAGGTAGTATCTATGCTTCTCTGAAAAGAGCATCAAAACAGGCTGAACTCTAATCTGTGCATCCATACCTTTACAAATTCAACTCTATCAAAGTACTTTAATTATTTTTCAATGGACTGTAGCCCATCATGCTCCTCTGTCCATATTCTAGGAGGTGGGTCAAAGAGGATCTTGCTGTGACTTATGTGTTATATAGCAGCTTCCCACAAGCTATCTATTATACACATGGTAATGTATATATATGTCAGTGCTACTCTCTCAACTTATGCCATCCTCTCCTTCCCCCACTGTATCCACAAGTCCATTTTCTACACATCTCCAGTCCTTCTCTGGAAATAGGTTCCTTTCTTTGTGCTGTGCTAACCCCATGGACTGTAGCCCGTCATGCTCCTCTGTCCATGGGATTTTCCAGGCAAGAATACTGGAGCAGGTTGCCATTTCCTACCCTAGGGGATCTTCCTGACCCAGGGATCAAACCCACATCTCTTACATCTCCTGAACTGGCAGGAAGATTCTTTACCACTGTGCTACCAAATAGGTTCATCAGCTCCATTTTTCTAGATTCCATATATATGCATTAATATACAATATTTGGTTTTCTCTCTGACTTACTTCACTCTGTATAATGGGCTCTAGGTTCATCCACCTCACTACAACTGACTCAAATTCATATCTTTTTATGGCTGAGTAGTATTCCACTGTATATATGTACTATAACTTCTTTATCCATTCATCTGTCAATGGACATTTAGGTTGCTTCCATGTCCTAGCTACTGTAAATAGTGCTGCAATGAACATTGGGGTGTATGTTTCTTTTTGAAACATTATGGTTTTCTCAGGATGTATGCCCAATAGTGGAATTGTTGGATCACATGGTAGCTTTATTCCTAGCTTTTTAAGGAATCTCCATACTGTTCTCCATAGTGGCTATATCAATTTATATCCCCACCAGCTGTGCAATATAGTTTCCTTTTCTCCACATCTTCTCCAGCATTTATTGTTTATAGATTTTTTGATGGTCATTCTGACTGGTATGAGGTAATACCTCATTTGACTTGCATTCTCTAGTAATGAGCAATGTTGAAAATCTTTTCATGTGTTTATTGGCCATTTGTTTATCTTCTTTGGCAAAATGTTTGTTTAGGTTTTCTGCCCATTTTTTGATTGGGTTGTTTTTCTGATATTGATCTGCATGTTTATTTTGGAGTTTAATTCTTTGTCAGTTGCTTCATTTGCAATTAATTTCTCCCATTCTGATGGTTACCTTTTCATCTTGTTTATAGTTTCCTTTGCTGTGCAAAAGATTTAAGTTAAATTAGGTCCCATTTGTTTTGTTTTTATTTCCATTACTCTAGGAGGTGGGTCAAAGAGGATCTTGCTGTGATTTATATCAACATGTTCTGCCTGTTTTCCTCTAAGAGTTTTATAGTTTCTGGTCTTACATTTAGATCTTTAATTCATTTAGAGTTTATTTTCATGTAAAGTGTTAGGAAGTGTTCTAATTTTATTCTTTTACACACAGATATCCAGTTCCCCCAGGACCATTTATTGAAGAGGCTGTTTTTTCTCCATTGTATATTTCTTGCCTCCTTCATCAAAGATAAGGTGCCCATAGGTGCATGTATTGATCTCTGGGATTTCTATCATGTTCCATTGATCTATATATGTTTTTGTGCCAGAAAAATACTATCTTGATGACTATAGCTTTGTAGTGATAGACTTTATAACTTAGCCCCCAAGATGATAGCTTACACCTTGTCTTGGAATCCTGGACGAGCCCCCAAGATGATAGATAAAAGCGTATGGTGTTCCACTGAATTTGTGGTCTCTAAAGGAAAAGCTTTAACTCCAGGACCAAAGACAGTCTAAATCACCCAGAGCATTGTGTTGTAGAAATTTTATTAAAGTAATAGTGACAGAAAAAGCTTCTGACATAGACATCAGAAGGGGGTTGAAAGATTACTCGTCTTGCTAGTTTTAAGCAGGGAATTATATACTTTTCTGAAAGCTGTTGAGAATAGAAAAAAGAAACGCCTCAAGACTGAGAGAGTTGCATCAGGCTTCTCTCCTACAACATACATATCTGCACAAGGGGCGTGGACAAAACATCTCTGGGTGAGATATATTGTATAAGTCTTGAAAGAAAGCAGAACTCCAAACAAGACACATAGTTTCATTAACATAGCTTAAAAAATATTTTTTTTTCATGAGTAAGATGTGTTGTTTTGCGGGGCAGTTAGTAGCTCAAGGTTGGAAAAAAGTCACTTTCAGGTAGAACCTATTGTCATCATAGTAATACAGGATTAAAGGAGCCTCCTAAATCCTGACTAAAGTGGAAGCGAAGGAATACAGAGGAAAAAAAAAAAGGTCTGCCGCTTGCAGCTTTCTCCCTCCTGTGGCCTGGAGACCTCTGGCCTCCCTAGGAGACCTGCCTAGCAGTGAACTCTTTCAGTGGTATAGTTTGAAGTCAGGCAGGTTGATTCCTCTGGCTCTGTTTTTCTTTCTCAAGATTGTTTTTTGCTGTTTGGGGTCTTCAGTGTTTCCAAACAAATTGTAAAAACTTTTTGTTCTAGTTCTGTGAAAAATGTCATTGGTAACTTGATAGGGATTACATTGAATCTGCAGATTGCTTTGGGGAGTATATTCATTTTGACAATATCGAGTCTTCTGATCCAAGAACATAATATATCTCTTCTTCTGTTTGTGTCATCTTTGATGTCTTTCATCAGTGTCTTATAGTTTTCTGCATAGAGGTCTTTTGTCTCCTTAGGTAGGTTTATTCCTAGATATTTTATTCTTTTCGTTGCAGTAGCGGATGGGATTGTTGTCTTAATTTCTCCTTCTGACATGATAGTATACCTAGAAAATCCTAAATTACTAGAGCCAATCGATGAATTTAGTAAAGTCACAAGATATAAAATTAATACACAGAAATCACTTGCATTTCTATAAATTAACAATGAAAAATCTTTTCTTTCTTTTCTAAGTCTTTTTTCCCTGAACAGAGACTTAACTCTGAGAGCTTGTTTGTGGCCACATGCCCAATCTCAAACCCAGAGGCTGGTGCAGAGCAGCAATACAGTACATGTTTGTTCAATAAATAAAACTTTCTTTAACTGCCAAGGAATTACAACCCCTCTTTTGCAAAGAATTTAAAACTCTTTTCACTGTTTGCTTTCTTTTTAGTATCTTCTCTAATAATAAGTTGTAATTACACATATAATGAAATATTCAATTATAAATAGGATAGTAAAATGTATATGGAATATATCTAAATATGTAAGCAAACATTTAAAATATACTCCCAAATGTTTCTTCAGAGCCAAAGATAACTTACCTGAAATACCCACACTCTGCACTTAAATGTACATATATTTATAACTCAATTTAAAGAGAAAATGTGTAAAAATAAACTTTCTAATAAACTGTATCCGTAATAAAAATGAGTTAAGAAGAATCTATATCCTTCTTATTAGAACTATATGAACCACAAATGCCATTTATGTAATTAAACTTTTTCTAGTATAAACATTAATTAAAAGTAAAAACAGTTTAAATTAATTTTATTAACATGCAATTATTAATATAAAAATACTAAGATATTTTTCTAACAAGCCTTCATAAAATTATGATTGCAAATATAGAATCATACATGCAAATTTTTTAAGAATACTTAAGAGTTTTCAAATTTTGCAGAATGCACTCACATTTTGTCAAAATATAAAATGACCATCTCAAAAGAAAATGACAACTCAGCAATGGAAGATTAATTTCTTTACAATACATAACATTGCTACAAATTGATAATAAAAATAGCAGTGACAGTAGATATATAGAGAAAAATTATGAACAGCTATGGGAAAATAAATATGCCATAACCATATCTCACACATAATGGCAAAAATGCAAATTGGTCCCCAATATTTATTCTCTTTAGCCTTAGTGCATTTAATTCTCTCTGAAATCTTCCATATCTTTCTCTCTCTTTGATGTACTCTACTTCTTTATACCTATCTATTGTTCTAATATTCACTTCAGTTGAGTTTGATATGTTGTTAAAGCCATCTTTTAGGTTTTAATCTTCAACTGTTAATCTTCCAAGTAGTCAAGAATAATGGTGACCATGTAAATTTCAAACATCAGGAAACCATACAATTCATTGAGTATAACAAATAATACTACACAATCTCAAACTCCAAATTACCTGTGAATAGAAAAGTAAGCTCTATATTACAGCAGAATTATTTCAGAAGCTCTTGTCAAAACTTTACAGAGAATGGGAAATGTGAGAGTATGTATGAAAAAACTACACAAAAGAGAGAATAAAATGAAGGGACTGAGACTGAAGTAAAAATTACCTACTTCCTCAAAAGAGAAAGAATATCCCAAAGTTGAAACTTCTGTAAGAGTCATAGTAGATGTTTATTGCTGATGTTCAGTCGCTAAATTGTGTCTGATTCTTTGCAACCCCATGTACTGAAGCACATCAGGTTTCCCTGTCCTTTACTACTTCCCAGCAATTGCCCAATTTCACGTCCATTGAAATAGTGATGCTATCTAACCATCTTATCATCTGCTGCCTTCTCCTCCTTTTGTCTTCTGTCTTTCCCAGCATGAGGGTCTTTCCCAATGAGTTGGCTCTTTGCATCAGATGGCCAAAGTATTGAAGCTTCAGCTGCAGCATCAGTCCTGCTAATGAATATTCAGGATTGATTTCCTTTAGGATTAACTGGTTTGATCTCCTTGTAGTCCAAGGGACTCTAAAGAGTCTTCTCCAGCCCCATGATTCAAAAGAATTAATTATTCAGCACTCAGCCTTCTTTATGGTTCAACTCTTACCATCGGTAATGACTACTGGAGTAACCATAGCTTCGACTATATGGACCTTTGTCGGCAAAGTGACGTCTCTGCTTTCTAATACACTGTTTAGGTTTGTCATAGATTTCCTCCCAAGGAGCAAGCATCTTTTAATTTCATGGCTGCAGAGACAGTTCTCAGTGATTTTGGAACCCAAGAAAATAAAATCTGTCACTGCTTCCACTTTTTTAAGTAGATCATAGAACTTACTCAAATGAAGAGACTTAATAAAATATGCACACTGCTCATTTTGGTTGAGAACTGGGGAGGAAGAGGAAATGAAACAGAGAGGGTTTATAGCTCAGGGAATAATCTGAAAAAGAAAGGATAATGTTGGTAAATATTTTCTAACTTTTCTTGTTTATATGAAGTATAAAATTTTCCATTAATTTTATAAACTTTTCTAAATTTTAATTTTCTAAACACCTGTATGCATATCTATTTTAATAGCTTTTTATTTGGTTATTTTAAATTACCTAAGTCATATGAAACAATAATAATTTATGTCTTTTCCAGTTTTTTTATTTTTAAATTTTATTTTCTTATCTAATTGAGATGGATAGGATATACACAGAAAAAGAAATATAGTAAAGGTAATGATATTCATAAGTTCTATTTAATCTTGATATTATCATGAAGTTAATTTTGGATTATAATAACTTGTTTAGCCATATAAATCTATTACTATTACATGAATATTGTTTAAAGGTCAAAAAGTGAATGTGAACTTTTATTTCTCTTTGAGATATTTAGATACTACTAACAAAGATACTGAATAATTCCTTTATTCCTAATATTAATATAAACACTTCTTAGTTATGATATATTGTTCTTATACTCTGCTAATGTATTCTCTTTGCTTGTATGTTTTTTCATTTGTTATGCATAAGTAAATTCAATCTGTAGGTTCTCCTTTCCTACTATCCTTCTAGTTTTGATGTAACTATCTCATAAAATGAATACGGAAATGTTTCCTTTTTAGATCATCCCAGTAACACTGCTTTTTTTCTGATCAGTCAGAATTATTTTTAAATTTCTGGTATGGTAATATGTATTGAAAATACATTTTAGATTCAATTTATTTTGCTGTTGGAATTTCTCAGTGGCTTAGCGGTAAAGAATCCACCTGCAATGCAGGAGACACAGGAGACATTGTCTTAATTCCTGGGTCAAGAATATTCCCCTGGAGGAGGGCACAGTAACCCACTCCAGTATTATTGCCTGGAGAATCCCCATGGACAGAGGAGCCTGGTGGGCTACAGTCAATGCAGTCGCAAACAGTAGGATACGACTGAGCGACTAAGCACAGAACGTTCATTCATTTCTATCTGGTGTATTTTTCTTATCAATTAGGATACATAGAGGCCCAGCAATCCCACTGCTGGACATATACCCTGCAGAAGCCAGAATTGAAAGAGTCACATGTACCCCAATGTTCATTGCAGCACTATTTACAATAGCTGGGACATGGAAGCAACATAGATGTTCATCGGCAGATGAATGGATAAGAAAGTTGTGGTTATTTACACACAATTCAATATTACTCAGCTATAAAAAGGAACACATTTGAGTCAGTTCTAATGAGGTAGATAAACCTGGAGCCTACTATATACAGTGAAGTAAGTCAGAAAGAGAAAAATAAATACTATATATTAATGCCTATATATGGAATTTAGAAAGAGAGTACCAATGATCCTACATGCTGGGTAGAAAAGGAGACAAGACATAAAGAACAGACTTTTGGACTCAGTGGGAGAAGGTGAGGGTGGGATGATTTAAGAGAATAACATTGAAACAGGTACATCACCATATGTAAACTAGATGACCAGTGCCAGTTCGATGCACGAAGCAGGGCACCCAAAGCCAGTGCTCTGGGACAACCCAGAGGGATAGGGTGGGGAAGGAGATGGGAGGGGGATTCAGGATGGATGGGACACATGTATACCTGTGGCTGATTCATTTTGATGTATGGGAAAAACTATCACAATATTGTAAAGTAATTATCCTCCAACTAAAATAAATTAAAAAAAAACTCAACTCTTGAACTAGCTAAGTAAACAAACAAACCAAAAAAGGGGGGAAAAAACTTTTTGTAGCCATTGCAAGGATGATTTTGGAGGTGTCCACTACTTGGTCAATTGCATACTGAGTCTGTGGTAGAACTGAAATGTTGTTATCCAGTGGCATCCTTTGGGACTTGTAATAAGCATTTTTTTTTTCCTTTTCTCTGTATTTTGGTGTTTCAACATCTGAGGTCTTTCTTGTCATGGAGGGACTACCCCTCTCAGAGTCAGCTAATACAGAGAGATAAGCCACCAACTTGCCTGTGAACACATTTTTCATATACAAACCAATCAGTTCAGAATCCATTCCCTTGAAGTCTCTTTATCTTAATCACCCCAGGGCCTAATCATCTAATCACCTAATCACTACAGGGCCAAGTACCAGCCAGAGACAGCCCCTATACCCAACTGTGCCCTGAAATTATTCAAATTAGCCAATCCTAACCTTGCTTATCCTGCCTTGCCTATATTCTTTCCCATGGAAACCACAATAAAGCTCTGGTCCATATTTCCCTCTGCTCTCTCTGCATCCTGATCAACTCTGGTGCTTCCACGTGTGGTACCCGCATGGTGTGACATGCCTCCTCCTCGTGGCACCTGTGAGAAACTCTTTTAATTGGCAGTCATCTCCTGATCTCTTTGCCTTAGAAGAAGAATAATAAAAATCTATGCTTTCAAGTCAGATTATAGATTCAAAACCTACCTTGTAAAAGAAAATTGCTTTCCTGTACCTGGGCTATGGGACAAATAGCTCCTGCCACAGAAGGCAGCCTGATAACCTAAGATATGTGCTACTTACTATGTCACTTACAATGTCAGAGAAATCTCAAGTAGGAATCTCTGGGTTTGTGCTTTATAAACACTTTTGTCCCTGAACTTTCCTCTACTTTTCCCCTCAACCCACTGGAACGGGTTGCCATTGCCTTCTCCCATTCATAATTTAGAAAGAGTAATTACACATTTCATTTAGCAGTTTGAGGCATATGTGCCTAAAAGTTTTCTTCAGACATCTTGTCTACTGCCCTAGTGAAGACAAAACTTCTTGGGGGACCATGAGAAGAGGAGTAACATGATCTTTCATTTTAAAAAAGATCATTCTGTTTGACATCTTGCAAATTGATTCTAAGGATTCAAAATGAAAAAGGAGAGAGAAATTATCATCCTATTGGACTATTTCCAGCAAAAATTGATAGTGATTTAGATCAGAATGTTAGCAATGGAAATAAGAATAAAAAAAGGGTTGGATACAGGATATATTTTGGCTAAGAGGATTTAATAATGATATCTGTGACAGAAAAAAAAGAGACAAATAATAGGGAATTTTTGTTTACCTGTTTTGGTTTTACTCTGCTTTTGTTTGTTTTTGCCTTGAATAACTGGAAAAAAGGAGTTGCTATCTGCAGAAATGAGAAAGATGAAGATCAGCAATTATTTGACAGAAGACCATAACTTTAAGTTTGAGGTATTTATTTAAATCCAACTGGGATTGTAAAGTACGTATATAGATGTATATGTATACCTAATCTGGAGTTAAGAAGATTCAGACCAGAGATGTGAATTGGGATTTCAGTTTACAGATTATTGAAAGCCATGAGACTAGCTGATATCACCAGAGAAGAAAGCATGGGTTAAAAAAAGAAATAAATAAAACACGCAAATGCGGAAACACTCCACTAAGAGATCAAGAAAAAAGACAGATGAGAAAATGTAATAGAGAGCAAGAGATAGAAGCTCAGGGTGTATACAAGAAAGTGATCATAATGATTGACTGAAGAACTAAATCTGAATAAGGAAGGAAAAATACGTGCAGAATGAAGAAATTTAAAATGCTGATATAATTCAAGTACATGGTAATTAGGAGTATTAGTGAGAGTGACCTGGTATGACAGCAGGTTACAGTCAGTTAATAGCCTATTTGATACTGAGATTATAGGGTGCAGTTTCGGTTAGTAACAAAGCCTAAGGCATGATCATAAGAGCAAAAGGTTTATGCAGAGTAAAAGCCAACATTATCAGGGAGAAGGAAAGTCAAACAATTTACAGTTCACAATGTTAGTTGTATCATCTATATAGATTTTGAAATCCCCAATTGTAATAGTGGAGATAGTGACAGTGACTTTAAAGGTGAAATCTTTGAGACATTAGAGTCAGTCATGCAGAAGTTGGCAGGTGACTGCATAATGGAAACGTAACTGATGATAGAGTCTACTACCATGATATGAGAGGCTGTAGGGAGAGAGAATTGTTTGGTAGCATCAGTGAACAAGGAAGATACTTATGGTTTGATCAATGTGGGAGGGAAAATATAAGCCTGGTCCTCAATTAAGTACTACATCTCAGATGACAGTTAATAGAAGGCACAGATAAAATCTTATGGATATCCGTTCATGATGATCCAAGAGTTCCAGGGAACTCAGTGGAAAGATTATAGGAATTGAGAAGGGGTTGTGGAAAGGGGAGAATCAGGGACAGGGAATACGTTACAGAGATTAAGGGGTGAAAAATGAAAGTGATTGAGAGTGAGGACAGATGTAGAGAGGGGTAAAGATCAATTAATGATAGCCAGTTACCCCTTCCCCTGTGATCTTCCCAACCCAGGAATTGAACCAGGGTCTCCTGCATTGAAGGAAGGTTCTTTACCAACTGAGCTATCAGCGAAGCCCAAGACGTCATCAGGACACCAGTTCTCTTATTCATCCTATTGTACTTGGTAAAAACCAAAAGTGGGGATCTAGATGGACTTTTGTAATAGAAACTTAAGCTGAGAATAGATCATTCTTTTGTTGCTGTTGCTTTGTTAGTTATTGATCCCTCCGTCTGCTATAACTTTAGGCTGGAAATCTGAGACACATGCAACTGACATCAATTTGTTGCATCATTATTATTTATATAGCTTTAAAAAAGTACTTTGTGTCATATGCTATGTCCATATTTAAATATATCTTTATATTCCAAATTAAGACTATATCCCTACCTGGTAATTAACATACATTGTTTTGATTTATGGGTAGGTGGTTTGAAGGAGGTAAAAGAGTGGGACATACAGATACAAGTAAAAAAGTCCTCTTCAACTGAGACACAAATATTACAGTACACAAGTATCCCAATGGTGCTCCATTTGGAACCATAAGTATGGTTCATTTATATTTCTGTCTCATGTAATACATTACAACAATATTTCTGTGCATTTTCCAAAAGTAATTTAAACCATTTATTCCTACAGAATTTGTGACCTAACTACCAGTTGTTTACTCAATTCTCTCTCATGGATTTACGTAAAAAAACAAATACTAATTTTGTTCAGGACATTGTGCCCAGGTTAAAAAAGATATTACTCCTTAAGCAACCTTGACAGTTATGTGTGTCCACGTGAAATACAGTTCTGTAAAATGAAACATAAAATGAGACATATGTTGGGTAGGACTTGTAGAAATGCTATTGTTTTTCTTGATAAAAACAGAAATGAAAGTTTCTGATTCTCCCATTCCCCTAACCCGCACCTCTTTCTGCCTGATAATAGCTGAGGAGGAATGGAAAGAAGCCTTGACTTCTGATGGTTGGGAGGAGATGCCATACTAGTCCTGAGCTGCCTCCCTCAGTATTTCTCCAAAATTATCAAACATTACATAATATATGGTCATTACTGTTTATTCGCTATAGTCTATGCTATAGACTGAATGTGTCCCCCAAGTTTCTTATGTTGAAACCCTGCCTTCTCTGTGATTGTATTAGGAAGTGAAGTGAAGACTTTGAGAAGTAATTAGGATTAGATGAGTTCATGAGAGTGGAGTCCTCATGAATGAAATGAGTGCCCTTATAAGAGTCATAGAAAAGCCTGCTTCCTCTCTATGTTCTCTGTCACGGAAATCACAGTGTGCAATGCAGAAGAGGGCTCTCACCAGAATCTGACCATATTGACACTCTGAACCTCCCAAACTGTAAGCAATAAATTTCTATTGTTTTGTAAGCCACCAACTCTATTGTTACAGCAGCCCAAGTTGACTAAGACAGTCCAATAACATAGCAATTTTGTTTGTCACTCTACTAACTTCATATAGACACAAGAACTTTAGAGCTCAAAATTTTCAGTTTGGTTTTGTGATTTCCTCTATGTCCTGGGCTTCACTCATCATTGCTACATGTAGAGTTACTGCCTCCCACTTAAATGCCCCTTATTTGTCAAAAGAATAGAGCTGCTTTTTCCTAAAATGCCTATGAGATCATTGGCACTGATTCTGGTATCTGAGCACAGGAAGAAGTTTGCATTAAGAAGTGAATTTTGCAGTGATAAACACATGATGTTGTATTGAGGCTAACACTCTGAAAAAATAATTGGCAAGAAAATATGATTGCCTATAAGGCGGCATTTCAGGACTCCAAATCCATGCCAACTGAAGCTCTAGCATTTCACAAACCAGATGTATTCCTTTAAGCTTTCTTCTCCATAGTAATACTATTAGACAAAAAAACTAGGGCTATAAATTAGAGTTATAAGAAATGACTAACAGCAGCAAGAAAAAATATAGAATATAAATATTAGTTAAGGTACAGAGATGAGTAAACAACATTTAGAATAAGGGGTAGAGAAGAATCTGCTGAGTTAAAAAGACAAACAAAATACAATGGTTATGAGAACCTTGGAAAGGTCACAGATAATCAAATATCAATGCAAACACAACCTTTTCTCACTAATTTGTTTCCTACTCTAAGGTTTATATATTTTTATGAACCACTGTTCAGATATTTTACTATAAATTTTCACTTAATCAACTCATATACTGATTTTCTATTCTATATCTGATTTTAAACCCACAATAAACAAGTGCTCCATGGAATCTATCCTCAGTGTGGTTATGGGTCACCCTAACTCCCGTGTTCTGGAGTCTAGTGACATACATGATTCCATCATCTCTTAATATATCATACTGACAGGTGATGACATAGGTCAGGGGCAGATTACGCAATTTGTTGTCATCAGCCAACAAGGGAGCCGCCCTCACATCTAGAAACCCTGGATACTTTTGCCAGCTTAGAATTACCATAAGTTGGACTGTTATAAAAATGCCCTTTCTTAAACTTCTCAGGGAGCAAAGAACTCCAATTAACAAATTTGAACAGATTGCTTGATTCCACTGGTACATGTTGATTGAAGAACATGGTTTTTTAAGTGATCTGTCCGTGGTAAAGTATCCACTCCACAATCTGACCACGAATGATTTGGTCAGACCAAGAAAATTTGAGTTTTCCCGATATGATGGTAAATCCAGATCAAGAGACTGAAGGGCAGGATAAATTAAAGACTGGGTCTTGAGTTTGATCTTGACATCTGGGTCATCTATGAGCTGAAAATAATTTAAAGTTGATTAAATAGTAATTTCATTTAAAAATATATTTTAAATTTAAAAACAATAACTGATATGAGTTAAATTCAGAATCTCAAAAAGATAATCGGAAACAAGAAATATATCTCAAAGAACATTCCAATTTTCAATTATATCTAAGACTAGGTGTATTACTTAAATACTATGAACATAAACAGTGATAGAACCCAGGTCTCCTGCATCGCAGGTGGTACCATCTGAGCCAACAGGGAAGCCCACTACTTTCCTTATGGATGGGTAAAAAGGCCATCTAATCTGTGATTAAAAAGCAAAATATATACTCTTACTGCTAAGAATGGCAACCAGAGGAAATTGATATATTTTAAATAAAATTTTTATATACATGTTATTACATTAACAGAGAGTCCCTTGGACTGCAAGGAGCTCCAACCAGTCCATCCTAAATGAAATCAGTCCTGAATATTCATTGGAAGGACTGATGCTGAAACTGAAACTCCAATACTTTGGCCACCTGATGCAAAGAACTGACTCATTGGAAAAGACCCTGATGCTGGGAGGAGAGGAAGGCAGGAAGAGAAGGGGATGACAGAGGATGAGATGGTTGGATGGAATCACTGACTCAATGGACATGAGTTTGAGTAAGCTCTGGGAGTTAGTGATGGACAGGGAAGCCTGGTGGGCTGCAGTCCATGGGGTCACAAAGAGTCGGACAAGACTGAGTGACTGAACTGAACTGATATCAACAGGCAGTAACATTTAAGGAGAAGATCATGTCATTAGGAATTCTAATTCAATGCTGACACTAAACAACTAAATCCTAGGTAAAAGTCTAATTGATTTTAATGTTTAAGTGTTTCAAATATTCAGATTAGTGCATTAAGACAAATGTATCTATAAATTAATATGCATATATTTGGGGTGTACTAAAATTTTTCCATCAATAGGATGTATAACCCAAAATATTTGGGAACCAGTAATACTGAGCAGATGATACCACCCTTATGGCAGAAAGTGAAGAGAAACTAAAGAGCCTCCTGATGAAAGTGAAAGAGGAGAATGCAAAAGTTGGCTTAAAGCTCAACATTCAGAAAATGAAGATCATGGCATCTGGTCCCATCACTTCATGGGAAATAGATGGGGAAACAGTGTCAGACTTTATTTTTGGGGGCTCCCAAATCACTGCAGATGGTGACTGCAGCCATGAAATTAAAAGACGCTTACTCCTTGGAAGGAAAGGTATGACCAATGTAGATAGCATATTCAAAACAGAGACATTACTTTGCCAACAAAGGTCCATCTAGTCAAGGCTATGTTTTTTCCTGTGGTCATGTATGGATGTGAGAGTTGGACTGTAAAGAAGGCTGAACACCGAAGAATTGATGCTTTTGAACTGTGGTGTTGGAGAAGACTCTTGAGAGTCCCTTGGACTGCAAGGAGATCCAACCAGTCCATTCTGAAGGAGATCAGCCCTGGGATTTCTTTGGAAGGAATGATGCTAAAGCTGAAACTCCAATACTTTGGCCACCTCGTGCAAAGAGTTGACTCATTGGAAAAGACTCTGATGCTGGGAGGGATTGGGGGCAGGAGGAAAAGGGAACAACTGAGGATGAGATGGCTGGATGGCATCACCGACTCGATGGACTTGAGTCTGAATGAACTCCGGGAGTTGGTGATGGACAGGGAGGCCTGGCGTGCTGTGATTCATGGGGTCACAAAGAGTCAGACATGACTGAGCGACTGAAATGAACTGAACTGAATACTGAGCATGGGGCTTACCTGATGGCTTAGATGGTAAAGAACCTAACTGCAGGGCAGGAGACCCAGGTTTGATCCCTGGGGTGGGAAGATCCCCTGTAGGAGGGCATGGCAATCCACTCCAGAATTCTTGCCTGGAGAATCCCATTAAGAGAGGAGCCTGGCAGGCTGTAGTTTATAAGGCTGCACAGAGGCAGACACAACCGAAGCGATTCAGCAAGCACACACACAATATTAAGCATTGCATTTTAGGAGATGTTTCTATGTACATTTATATGGTTCCCACATTGAAATGGCCCAGAATGTCTCATAGATTAGCTTCTCTAACTGTGGTCTCTAGATGCCTAGTACTCAAATGACCCAGGGATTTGTTAGAAATGAAAATTCTTAATCCTAGCCCAGACTCACTAAATTAAGTTGGGAGGAACCAGCAATGTGTGTTTTGTCATCTTTCGGGTGATTCTGATGCAAGGAAATATTTGAGCTCCACTGGTGTAGGTCATAAACAGTAATTATTGAAACCATATGTACTCTGGTGATGCTCAAAGTATAATGGCTAGATGAAGTTCATTTCTGAAAACTTGATATAGAGTTGAATACATCACAGGACCCTGACATTCTTTCCTTTGATATAAATATGACATTTTACACACACACAGGCATATGTGAGTGTACACACACACACACACACACACACAGGCCTGCAAAAGCAAATGGCAACAATGTTTATTTTATTTTATTTAGATCAAAGGAATTAGAACTAGTTAGTAGAATAAAATATTTAAAAGTTCATTACTAGATTATTTTATGTAAAAATAATTTCTGAATTTAAATAACCAGTTCAGTGTTTTATTTCATGTAAAATTACCACATTCCGTTTATCTTGGTACCTAGTATGAAGAATGCTGTTAGATTGTTAAAGGAGTGATAATTATTAAATGGCTTCCCTGGTGGTGCAGTAGTAAAGAATCTGCCTGCCAATGCAAGAGACACAAGGGAACGTGGGTTCCATCCCTGGGTCATGAATATCCTTTGGTGTTGGAAATGGCAACCTGCTCCAGTATTCTTGCCTGGAAAATCCCATGGAGAGAGCCTGGCGGGTTACAGTCAATGGGATCACAAAGAGTTAGACGTGACTGAGTGACTAAACACGCACAATTATTAAATAGGTAGCTTACAGGTGACTGATTTAGAGTGAGTTAAGGAGATCCAATGGCAACCCATTCCAGTGTTTTTGCCTGGAGAATCCCAGGGATGGGGGAGCCTGGTGGGCTGCCATCTATGGGGTTGCACAGAGTCAGACACGACTGAAGCAACCTAGCAGCAGTAGCAGCAGCAAGGAGATCCAACTAGTCCATTCTAAAGGAGATCAGTCCTGGGTGTTCATTGGAAGGACTGATGCTAAAGCTGAAACTCCAATACTTTGGCCACCTCATGCGAAGAGTTGACCAATTGGAAAAGACTCTGATACTGGGATTGGGGACAGGAGGAGAAGGGGACGACAGAAGATGAGATGGCTGGATGGCATCACCGACTCGATGGACATGAGTTCAAGTGAACTCCAGGAGTTGGTGATGGACAGGGAGGCCTGGCATGCTGCAATTCATGGGGTCACAAGGAGTCGGACATGACTGAGTGACTGAACTGAACTGAACTGAGAAGACATACAAAAATATTTTATACTTGACCAATTAATGAAAACTTTACAGATAGCCAAAATCGTGACCTGTAGATTTAAAAAAATAATAAACCTATATTTTATTTAAAAATTTTAATGAAGTATGGTTGATTTACAATATTGTTTTTGTTTCTGCTGTACAGCAAAGTGAATCAGTTATAAATATATATAATCTCCACTCTTTTTTAGACTCTTTTCCCATATAGGCCATTTTCAGAGTATTAAGTAGGATGCCCTGAGCTGTATAGTAGGTCCTCATTAGTTATCTATCTCATATGTAGTATTCTATACCAATCTCAATCTCCCAATTTATTCCTCCCCTTTCTTCCCCCTGGTAACCATAAGTCTGTTTTCTTCATCTGTGAATCTATTTCTGTTTAAAACATTATACTTTATAATTTTATAATTAAATATAACACATATGCTGCTGCTAAGCCGCTTCAGTCGTGTCCGACTCTGTGCGAACCCATAGATGGCAGCCCACCAGGTTCCCCCATCCCTGGGATTCTCCAGGCAAGAACACTGGAGTGGGTTGCCATTTCCTTCTCCAATGCATGAAAGTGAAAAGTGAAAGTGAAGTCACTCAGTTGTGTCTGACTCTTTGCGACCCCATGGACTGCACCCTACCAGGTTCCTCTACCCATGGGATTCTCCAGGCAAAAGTACTGGAGCGGGGGTGCCATTCCTTATATACAACTATATAAGGCAGAAATGTGAAATGTAATAAATATGTTTAAGGGTCAGGGAATTCACCATGCTCTTGCACACCCTTCTTCCTCTCCAGTAACCATCAACCTATATTTTATTACATTCAATTTTATGTATTTCTTTAAAATTGCACTAGTTATATATATCAATGCAGTTAAACTGGTTAAGGCTTCCCGGCAGAGTGGTAAAGAATTAGCTTGCAATGCAGGAGATGCAAGAGACACAGATTTGACTCCTGGGTCAAAAAGATCCTCTCAAATAGGAAATGGCAGCCCACTTCAGTATTCTTGCCTGTAGAATTCCATGGACAGAGTATCCTGGTGGGCTACAGTCCATGAAATCGCAGAGTCGGAGGTGACTGAGTACACACACACAGCTATTTCTAGGTAAGCAATAATTGTTACTGTGACTTTTAAAAACTTATTTTTTGTACATGAGATATGATTTTACTTCCTTAAGTAAACAAAAAAAAATTGGAGAAGATTAAGTGCTATAGAGAAAATGACATTTTTTCCAAAGGCAAACAAGGACTACATGTGTACATAAATGTATTCACACACACACATAATTAATCCAAATAATAAAAGAAATCAAAACAATAAATCAAAATCAACCAAGAATAACTTTAAAAAATGACTTGAAGCTATATTCCACCAAAACTGATCCAAACCCAATAACGTGTACTATAAAATTACTAAAAATGGCCAAATCACTAATAAGAAAATAAAAATAAGACAAGCATCACACTTATTCAGAGCTACATTAAACTCCAGAAAAGTGCTGAAACTAAAAAAATATATGCAAGAGATGTTGAGCCAAGGGTTTAATACCCAGACTGTCTATGAATTATTTTTGTTTTGTTTTTGCTGCAGGGAGGCAATTCACAACAAAGTCAAAGGAGCGAATTATATGGCTTTATTTCCAAGTAATTAGACTCATTAGAAAAGAACCTCAAGTCTTTGAGGACCACCCATGAACAGGAGGTAGTGAGCCAGCCATGCGGGATCCTATCACTCAGCAACTAAACCCTTCAACTGGAAACCATGTTCCTTGTTTCCCCTGGGTTTATATCAGCTGACTTGTTCACAGGTATTTCAGTAAGAAAGGATTTGCACATCTGAATACAAGGTTACTGTATCGAATTCTGTAACTAATCAGTGTTGCTCAATTCTACCATTTCTGAAGTTCAAAACACTTCATTCTGGCAGCACTCATGCCATGAAACTCACAATAAGACTTTTTGTCTTTCTTAGCCAGTCTATTTTGTCTTCTAGTATTTAAAATGGAAACTCCTTGACTACTCCCTCCATATTCATTCTGTTCAGGCTCTGCATTAAGCAATAGATAAAATATTAAAACGGTCTTAAAACCAGCAAGCAAACTTTGAGTAAAATTTCCAAAACAGCAGAAATTATTTAAAAAATAATAAAGATAATTATTTTCTCCTGATTAAACTTCTAAACATTCAGAGTCAATAAAAGTTTATACTTACCAAATGTGTCATAGTTTTCAAACACGTTGTTACCCACATTAATTTCCACAACTCCTCAATATTACCCGGGAGAGGTGTGTAAACATAATATGCCCCAAGGACCCCCACGATCAGAAGCAAAATTGTCTTTCTTCCCATCATGTTTTCCAACTGCACATTCTACTTGGCAGCAAAGCAAATACACTTCTGAAATATTTGAATGTTGAAATTTCATAACAGTTTTTGGATTTATCAAAAAGTGTTATCTTACTTCTTAGACACAAATTCCATTGGTCCAATTGTCATTCTGCAAGCTGCTGGGAAATAATTAACTCAGAAAAAGTACAAAGAACTCTGTGAAATCCATACTCATATTATCTGCAGGTTCTGCCAAGTACAACAGCCTTATAATATTGCTAGGCAGTCAGTAAACAAACATTTGTTGCTCAATTACTTGTTGGGGAGTACTTTAACCATTAGAGAAAAGGCCACAGGAAATATAAGAAACTCAGTGTATGCTTCAAATAACAAATCTCAGAGTGGGGGAGAAAAAATATGTTTAAACTATTGAGAGCTTTTACGAAGTATGATAGATATGGTCACTTGTATCTTATATTACTTTTACTGTCTTGATACAAATAAAATTATTAGTGAAAAATGCTAAATAGGTTAAAGTTATACAATTTTTTCCAATGCAACATAAAACCTTATATTCAAACAACTTCAGCATAGGGCACAATTCAGATTTTTTTAAAAAGGAAAGGAAAAAGGAAAAATGTTTTCAGCACTTTAAATCTTCATACAAGTTTTGCAGTTTTCTGTTTACATTTATTCATTCAGCATGGAATCCCCTGGATTTGAGATCTTTTAGCAAAATTAGGGGCTTTGCTGGTGGTTCAGACAGTAAAGAATCAGTCTGCAATATGAGAGACCTGGGTTCAATCCCTGTTTGGGAAGATCCCATGGAGAAGGGAACAGCTACCCACTCCAATATTCTGGCTTGGAAAATTCCATGGATAGAAGAGCCTGGCAGGCTATAGTCCATGGGGTTGCAAAGAGTCGGACATGACTGAACAAGCAAAATTAGAACACAGAGAAGGTTCTTCTTACAAAGGTCTGTGTTCTGGCTTTGTTTTTTTTTTTTTTTCCTTGATTATAAAATCAAGGAGATAGCTAACAGTTTTTGAGAATTTACTCTGTATCCCAGGCAATGTACTAAAACAAATCTTAACATCATTGTTGTTGTTCAGTCACTCAGTCGTGTCCATCTCTTTGTGACCCCATGGACTGCAGCAGGCCAGGCTTCCCTGTCCTTCACCATCTCCCAGAGCTTGCTCAAACTTAAGTCCATTGAGTTGGTGCTGCCATCCAACCATATCATCCTCTGTTATCGCTTTCTCCTCCTGCCCCATGAGGTGGCCAAAGTATTGGAGTTTCAGCCTCAGCATCAGTCCTTCCAATGAATACCCAGGACTGGTTTCCTTTTGGATGGACTGGTTGGATCTCCTTGCAGTCCAAGGGGCTCTCAAGAGTTTTCTCCAACACCACAGTTCAAAAGCATCAGTTCTTCGGCCCTCAGCTTTCTTTATAGCCCAACTTTCACATCCATACATGACTACTGGAAAAACCATAGCTTTGACTAGATGGACCTTTGTTGGCAAAGTAATGTCTCTGCTCTTTAATATTCTGTCTAGGTTTGTCATAGATTTTCTTCCAAGGAGAAAGCGTCTTTTGATTTCATGGTTGCAGTCATCATCTGCAGCGATTCTGGAGCCCAAGAAAATAAAGTTTCTCGTTGTTTCCATTGTTTTCCCATCTATTTGCCATGAAGTGATAGGACCAGATGCAGTGTTTTTAGTTTTTTGAATGTTGAGTTTTAAGCCAGCTTTTCACTCTCCTCTTTCACCTTCGTATTAATGTGTACTCGTGGAGGACTGCTCTGGTTTCACTTTGTCCTGGCTTGCCTCCAGGAGTACACATTAATACCTTACTTGTCCCAGTCTTTAATTCATCTCAGATGGCAGATAAGCAAATAAGTAGGTCATACAAAAACAAGTAGCAGGACTTCCTTGGGTGGTCTAGTGGTTAAAAATCTGCCTTGCAATGCAGGCGACACAGGTTCCATCCCTGGCTAAGGAAGTAAGATTCCTATAAGCCATGAGGCAACTAAACCCATGTGCTACAAGTAGTCTGTGAGCTGCAATGAAAGTTCGCATGATGCAATGAAGATTCCACTTGCTGCAAGTAGGACTGGATGCAGCCAAATAAGTAAATAAAATAACAAAAATTTAAAAAGCAAGTAGCAGTGTTAGAGATGTTAACTCTTCACTAAATATCCACATGCCCCTGTGATTTTTACTTCTTTTCTCTTATAGTGAAGTGAAATTATGGAAGAAGTGCTGGCCAAATGGACTGAAAAGAAAGTCATGTGTGTCACTCCCAGAGAGAAGTAATTACAATCCATAAGACCTGGAAACTATCTTTTAAATGGTAACATCACAAAATAAAGGTAGTTTGGACTGCTAAGTGATCCAAGCGTTCAGGTCCTCAAACTCCATTAAGAATTTTCTTGAGAAGCAAGTAAATTTCATGCTAAGCTTAAAGTACTATATGACTTAATATAATTTTAAATATATCACTGTGTGCTCATATCAACACTGGTATGTAAGAACTAATACTATGAGAGATTTTCTTTCCCAAGGTCACATCATTTATCATTTTAGCTATCATTTCCAAAGCTATCATTTTAACCTAAATCTGCAGGCTTTGAGGTCTTTATCCTTGACTCTATGGAAACTAATAAGAAGTGAAAATCCATAGGAGCTAGTTATGTCCATGTAGTGTCACTGTTTAATTTTATTTGAATAATTTCTTGAATTTTCAGAACTTGCATCCCTCTTTACCTACCTATATCTGTCTTTTCTAACTTGGCACTGGGGAGGTACTAATACTAGCTTCTCTTTCCATACTCAGTTTCATCTGGGACACAGATTTACTTTGGGAAGACTGAGAGGATATTGATATAGGGGGCATCAAGCCTAAAGTATAACCAACACTACAGTTACTTGACAACATATCAAGTCTGTCTACTGCTTATCTTGAAAAAAAGATCATAGTTAAAAAGTGGTGCTGGGAAAACTGGTCAACCACTTGTAAAAGAATGAAACTAGAATACTTTCTAACACCATACACAAAAATAAACTCAAAATGGATTAAAGATCTAAATGTAAGACCAGAAACTATAAAACTCCTAGAGGAAAATATAGGCAGAAACTATCTGACATAAATCACAGGAAGACCATGATGACCCACTTCCCAGAGTAATGGAAATAAAAACAAAAATAAACAAATGGGACCTAATTAAACTTAAAAGTTTTTGCACAACAAAGGAAACTATAAGCAAGGTAAAAAGGCAGCCTTCAGAATGGAAGAAAATAATAGCAAATGAAGCAACTGACAAACAACTAATCTTAAAAGTATGCAAACAGCTCATGTAGCTCAATTCCAGAAAAAATAAATGACCCAATCAAAAAATGGACCAAAGAACTAAATAGACATTTCTCCAAAGAAGACATACAGATGGCTAATATACACATTAAAAAATTGCTCAACATCACTCATTATCAGAGAAATGCAAATCAAAACCACAATGATGTACCATCTCACACTGGTTAGAATGGCTGCCATCAAAAAGTCTACAAATAATAAATGCTGGAGAGGGTGTGGAGAAAAGGGAACCCTCTACACTGTTGGTAGAGGGAATGCAAACTAGTACAGCCACTGTGGAGACCAGTATGGAGATTCCTTAAAAAACTGGAAATAGAACTGCTATCAGTTCAGTTCAGTTCAGTCACTCAGTCGTGTCTGACTCTTTGCGACCCCATGAATGCAGCACGCGATGGACAGGCCTCCCTGTCCATCACCAATTCCCAGAGTTCACTCAAACTCATGTGTATCAAGTTGGTGATGCCATCCAGCCACCTCATCCTCTGTCATCCCCTTCTCCTCCTGCCCCAATCCCTCCCAGCATCAGGGGCTTTTCCAATGAGTCAACTCTTCGTGTGAGGTGGCCAAAGTATTGGAGTTTCAGCCTCAGCATCAGTCCTTCCAGTGAATACCCAGGATTGGTCTCCTTTTGGATGGACTGGTTGGATCTCCTTGCAGTCCAAGTGACTCTCAAGAGTCTTCTCTGGAACTGCCATACGACCCAGCAATCCCACTGCAGGGCGTACACACTGAGGAAACCAGAACTGAAAGAGACATGTGTACCCCAATGTTCATCACAGCACTGTTTACAATAGCTAGGACATGGAAGCAACCTAGATGTCCACTGGCAGATGAATGGATAAGGAAGTTGTGGTGCATATACACGATGGAATATTACTCAGGTACAAAAAAGAACACATTTGAGTCAGTTCTAATGAGATGGATGAAACTGGAGCCTATCATACAGAGTGAAGGCAGCCAGAAAGAGAAACACCAGTACAGTATATTAATGCATACATATGGAATTTAGAAAAATGGTAACAATGACCCGACATGCAAGACAGTAAAAAAGACACAGATGTAAAGTACAGACTTTTGGACTCTGTGGGAGAAGGTGAGGGTGAGACAATATGAGAGACTAACATTGAAACATGTATATTACCATATGTAAAATAGATGACCAGTGCAAGTTTGATGCATGAAGCAGGGCACTCAAAGCTGGTGCTCTGCAACAACCCAGAGGGATGGGGCAGAGAGGCAGGTGGGAGGAGAGTTTTGGATGGTGGAACACATGTGCTCCCATGACTGATTCATTTAGATGTATGGGAAAAACCACCACAATATTGTAAAGTAATTAGCTTCCAATTAAAATAAATTTATTTTAAAAACAGTTCAAATAAAGCAAAACAAAACACAAATGAGAATTAGCAATTTAAATAATTTAACTTTTTTCTTCATAGAAAGCTTCCTGTGATGATTTTATATTTCTACAGTTCATATAGAAATCCTAGGGGGAAAATCTAAGTGTAGCCTCAAACATAATTAATTAACACACTGCTCATTGATTCTTTGACTTGCTTGTGATCAGTTTTCTTTTCTATTTCTGTGCTGATAATTTTAAACAAGCCCATCCAAATCTTATTGTAGCAGCCAACATCAATACAGCTGTCTTCTATGTGATCTACATGGTGGTAGGTGCTGAGAATACAAAGATAAAAATACTTGTTTTCTGGTTCCAAAGAGCTCGTATCTATAGGGGGGATATGTTCAAGTCAACACTCTGCTTTGAAGAGGGGAGTTGGGTTAAAGAAATCCCTTCAAAAGTTTTCAGAATATTTTATAAAGCAAAATAAATATAAGAACTGGACAATAATGTGCAAATTGTAATGGTTTATGTGCATTAAGCCACATGTTTGACAAAGGGTGATAGGCTGGTAAGTTAGAGGAAGTAACACTTTCAGCTGAAATTCTTTTAAAATAAAGAGCACTGAAGGAGATGTAGTAAATCCAGTTTGGGGGGAAATTTCTCAGTCTTATACGTAATTATTTATTCTTTCATACATTAAGTTCTATTTCAGTTAATATACAACTGTAGCTGGTTTTTTTTTTTTTTTGCTACTGATTAATTGCATTATCTTTATTGGTTGAAACTTATGTGTAAGCATGTGAGTGTGTGCACATGTGTGTATATGTGTGTATATGTGTGTGTTTACTGTCTAAAAATTGCACATCCTTCTGCATTGCTAAAGGGATTCCTGCATGGGAAGGGTGATGCAAAATGAAAAATTTCAACTTGCAGTATTACTTGCTAAATGCTGCATTTCACAATTGTACTGCTAATCCTCATCATGACCTTAATAATCTTGCTAAGTCAGATTCTTATTGAACATAACTGCAGTTTATTCCAGATCAAAGAACAATGAGACATGTTTTAACCAAGATCTGTGGACTCATTTGTCCTACCCTGTAAGCTATAAATAGCTATAATTAATTAATCATTAATTACCATTATGGCTCAGATGCTAAAAAATCTGCCTGCAATGCCAGAGACCCGGTTCGATTCCTTGGTCGGGATGATCCCCTGGAGAAGGGAATGTCAATTCACTCCAGTAATCTTGCCTGGAGAATCCCATGGACAGAAGAGCCTGGTGGGTTGCAGTCTATGGGGTCACAAAGAGCTGGACACGACTGAGCGACTAACACTTTCACTTCACCATTACCTCCATGAAACATTATCCCCTTCCTTTCTAGTACTTAAAAACTTGGACTTTGGCATTTTCCCCTCAGAAAACTAGCTGGTTTTCTTGTCTTGTAATAAACTTCTCTTTTAAAAACTTTTCTGTGTGTATTCACTTGGGAAGAGTAATAGTCAGAATTAAATGACTTTTTAAGACCCAGACAAATCAAAGTAACACTTGAAGAATGCATATCAGCATGCCAGGTTCTGTGCTATGGGCTTTACAACAGTTTTCTCATTCAATTTTTACAGCTACTCTGAGTTATGTATTATTTTTGCCAATAAGGAAAGTGAGCATCAACGAGGAATAAGTACTTTAGTCAAGGTCAGGTAGTAAACAAGAGGTTTGTTAAATAGTCATGATTCCTAGTGCTTGACTCTCCTAAGAATCATGGTGTAAAACTATATAATATGTTTGGCTACAAAATTCCTTATCTTTCTTTAACTTCAGTGGTTTTCTATCCTCATTCAGCCTCAACATAGTTAAGGGATATAGGATTCTATTATCAGTGATGATTCACAGTGGGGATTATATTTAACTGAGAAGTTCAAGTTATCTCTTGAGTAGGGCATCAAATTTTAATGGTGAAGGCAAGAGGGTAGGGATGGGGAGGACCATAAAGATTTTTTTATTTTAATCTCTTAACTAGTTCTGACACAGTCCCTTCTCTCATGTTAAGAATAGCTACTTTATACTGACTTGCCTCTGTGGAAACACTCTTATTTAAATAGGTCTAACTTAGACCTAGCAGGAGGCAAAAATCTTGATAAGAGATCAGAAAATGGGAAGTGGTATAAAGGTATCAGTCAAATGTTTTTCAGTTCAGTTTCTCAGTTGTGTCTGACTCTTTGTGACCCCATGAACCACAGCACGCCAGGCCTCCCTGTCCATCACCAACTTCCGGAGTTTACCCAAACTCATGTCCACTGAGTCAGTGATGCCATCCAACCATCTCATCCTCTGTCGTTCCCTTCTCCTCCTTCCCCCAATCTTTCCAAGCATCAGGGTCTTTTTAAATGAGTCAGCTCTTTGCATCAGGTGGCCAAAGTATTGGAGTTTCAGCTTCAACATCAATCCTTCCAATGAGGACCCAGGACTGATCTCCTTTAGGATGGACTGGTTGGATCTCCTTGCAGTCCAAGATACTCACGAGACTCTTCTTCAACACCACAGTTCAAAAGCATCAACTCTTTGGTGCTCAGCTTTCTTTATAGTCCAACTCTCACATCCATACCTGACCACTGGAAAAACCATAGCCTTGACTAGACGGACCTTTGTTGGCAAAGTAATGTTTCTGCTTTATAATATGCTGTCTAGTTGGTCATAACTTTCCTTCTAAGGAATAAAATGTTTTTAAGAACATGTTATTGCATAAATAAAATTTTGAAAGTCTTCCCTAAATTTGTCAAAGGAAGTTTGGACAACAAGAAAAAAAAGACATCCTTAAGGTTGGGCAACCTTTTGTTTCCTAATCACATAAAGTAGTATGAGTGTCCCTTAATTTGTTTCTAAGTGTTTTTCTAGACGATCCTATTGTTAAAAAAAAAAAAAAATACACAGTTTTGGAAGAAAGAAATTTAAAAGTTCTTAAATATAAAAAGCTTAAAAAGGTCTATTCAGATTCTTTGCCCATTTTAAAATCAGATTGTGTTTTTTTGTTATTGAGTTGTGTGGGTTCTCAATATACTTTGTATATTAATCCCTTATCAAATATTTTATTTCTATCATCTCATATTCAATGGTTTCCTTCAAGATACACAAATTTTAGTGTGATGCAGTCTCATTTGTTGATTTTTGCTTTTGTTTCCCTTGCAGTTATAAGATAAATAAGTTATGGAATGCAATGTACAGCATGGAAAATACTGTCAATAATATTGCATTAACTTTGCAAGGTGACAGACCAAAACTGAAACTATTGTGGTGATCATTTCACAATGATCATCAATGATCACCACTGTATAAAAATATTAAATCACAATTTTGTGCAACTGAAACTAATATTAATATGATACTTTAAGTATTATATTATAATTAATATAATATTTTAAGCAAAACAAAACCTCTTTTTGACTTGTTTTGAGTATATTGTGAACAAAATTTAATTTAAAAAATCAGAATAAAACATCTGTAATATTCCACAGTTAACAGAAATTCATAGTTAGCTATAAGTTTAATCCTATACCTTGTTCAGTGAAAAGAGATATATGAAAATTTAATTCTTCATCTGTAAGTTCTATTTTAATATAATATTACAAATTTGGAAATGAGTTTTTTAATGTAAATCTGTGAAGATAAATTCAGAAGCAATATGATGAAAGAATATTAACATCAGCAACCAGAAAGAATCATTTCCAGAAAGATGAGCTCCTTACAAATGTCACTTTGTGACCTGCCCAACTGTGTTAGGAAAATAGGGAACTTGAGTTCTAAGGAAAATCAGGACCCAAGACCTAGAGAACCAAATAAAACCTCCATTACATTTTATCCCACTAATGAATGTGTTTGGTGTCTGAAACAAAAGTCTTGCATTATAATTTTATTTTGAGCATTTTACTGGTGAGTTAACTGAAATTTACATAATTACTAGCTATATGACCATAATAAAGATTCTTGACATAATTACTTCATCAAAAGTACAGCTGTGCTAATACTTCTCTTTCATGGTATTTTTTGGGTTAAATTAGGTGATGAACTTAGAAAGCTTGGCATACATCATCAAAAAGTCTACAGATAATAAGTGCTACAAGGTGTGTGGAGAAAAAGAAACCCTTCTACACTGTTTGCGTGGGAATGTAAATTTGTGCAACCACTACGGAAAACAGTATGGACATTCCTTGGTTGTTGTTGTTTTAATAGCTAAGTAGTAGCTGACTCTTGCAGCCCCATGAACTGTAGCCTTTCAGGCTTCTCTGCCCATGGATTTCTCAGGCAAAAATACTGGGGTGGGTTGCCATTACCTTCTCCAGAATATCTTCCTTACCCAGGCATTGGCAGGCAGATTCTTTACCACTGAGCCATCAGGGAAGCCCCATGGAGGTTCCTTAAAAAACTAAAAATAGAGATACCATATGATCCAGCAATCCCACTCCTGGGAATACATCTAGAAAAGAAAAAAACTCTAATTCAAAAAGACAGGCGGCCCTAAGATGGCAGAGGAATAGGACAGGGAGATCACTTTCTCCCCCACAAATTCATCAAAAGAACATTTGAACACTGAGTAAATTCCACAAAACAACTTTTGAATGCTGGCAGAGGACATCAGGTGCCGAGAAAAGCAGCCCATTGTCTTCGAAGGGAGGTAGGAAAAAATATAAAAGACAAAAAGAGAGACAAAAGAGGTAGGGATGGAGCTCCATCCCAGGAAGGGAGTCTTTAAAAAGAGAGAAGTTTCCAAACACCAGGAAGCACTCTCACTGCCTATTCTGTCATGAGCCTTGGAACCACAGAGGGCAACATAATTGGGAGGAAAAATAAATAAATAATTAAAACCCACAGATTACGTGCCCAGTGGTAACTCCCCCAGCAGAGAAGTAGCACAGATGCCTGCATCCGCCACTAGCAAGTGGGGGCTGGGCAGGGAGGAGAGGGCTGCATTGCTTAGAGTAAGGGCTGGGCGTGAATGCCCAGAGGGCAATCTGAGGGAACTAACTTGGGCTAGCACACCAGACTTTGGGATAGCTACCACACGAAAAGCCCTAACCTAAGACACTGCCAGGCCCACTCACAGAACAAAGGACTGAGCAGGGCTAGCCAGCTACAGACCATCCCCCTCCAGTGACAGGCAGCCAGAGCCAGAAAGGGGCAATCACGGCCCCAGAGAGCCATTATCTACCAAACTGCAAGCAGGCTTCGTTGCTAACTAAGACTCCTTGGGATTCTGGATGGTCAACATCTGCCTGAGAAGCCAAGCCGGTTGTACACACAGAAAACCGAGTGGCAGGGACGGGGGAGGCAATTGGGGGAGGCAATAAGTCACAGCGACTGCACTCGCCAAACACCTGGTCACCTAAGCTGCTCGGACCTGGGAAGGGCACAAAACGCAGGCCCAAACGAGTCTGCGCCTCTGAGGACTACCCGAGTACCCAAACCTGAGCGGCTTAGACCTGGGAAGTGCACACAACCCAGGGCCAGCATCAGACAGTTCCTGGCTGAGCAACCTAGAGCCTAAGCAGTGTAGACAGGGAAAGCACACACACTGTGAGCGGGGGAAAACCCAGTGTGGCCGAGTCACTGCGAGCACACGCCAGTGTTATCTGCTGGCAGTGTCCCTCCCTCCACACAGCACGATGGAACAAGTGAGCCTAGAAAGTGTCCACCACCGCCCCCTTGTGACAGGGTGGAAATTAGACACTGAAGAGACCAGCAAACAGAAGAAGCTAAAATAGAGCGAACCTCCTTGGACGTGACAGGTGCAATAGATTAAAACCCTGTAGTTAGTACCGAATACATAGGAAGGGGCCTATAGATCTTGAGAAATATAAGCCGGATCAAGGAACGATCTGAAACTGAACTGACGCCACACTGCCCACAACACCAGAGAAAGTCCTAGAAATATTTCTACTATTTTTACTATCATTCTTTATTTTTTTAATTTTTAAAAATTGTTTAAGTCCTCTACTACTCCTTTAATTTTCATTTTTATAACCTATTCTACTTTGCAAGAAAAAAAAAGAGAGACCTTGTTTTTTAAAGCTGTCTGGGAAGGCCTTACAAATAGCTGTGAAAAGAAGAGAAGCGAAAAGCAAAGGAGAAAAGGAAAGATATAAACATCTGAATGCAAAGTTCCAAAGAATAGCAAGAAGAAAGCCTTCTTCAGTGATCAATGCAAAGAAATAGAGGAAAACAACAGAATGGGACAGACTAGAGATCTCTTCAAGAAAACCAGAGATACCAAAGGAACATTTCGTGCAAAGATGGGCTCGATAAAGGACATAAATGGTATGGACCTAACAGAAGCAGAAGATATTAAGAAGAGTTGGCAAGGATACACAGAAGAACTGTACAAAAAGATCTTCATGACCCAGATAATCACGATGGTGTGATCACTCACCTAGAGCCAGACATCCTGGAATGTGAAGTCAAGTGGGCCTTAGAAAGCTTCACTACGAACAAAGCTAGTGGAGGTGATGGAATTGCAGTTGAGCTATTCCAAATCCTGAAAGATGATGCTGTGAAAGTGCTGCACTCAATATGCCAGCAAATTTGGAAAACTCAGCAGTGGCCACTGGACTGGAAAAGGTCAGTTTTCATTCCAATTCCAAAGAAAGGCAATGCCAAAGAATGCTCAAACTACTGCACAATTGCACTCATCTCACACACTAGTAAAGTAATGCTCAAAATTCTCCAAGCCAGGCTTCAGCAATATGTGAACCGTGAACTTCCTGATGTTCAAGTTGGTTTTAGAAAAGGCAGAGGAACCAGAGATCAAATTGCCAACATCCTCTGTATTATCAAAAAAGCAAGAGAGTTCCAGAAAAACATCTATTTCTGCTTTATTGACTATGCCAAAGCCTTTGACTGTGTGGATCACAAGAAACTGTGGAAAATTCTGAAAGAGATGGGAATACCAGACCACCTGATCTGCCTCTTGAGAAATTTGTATGCAGGTCAGGAAGCAACAGTTAGAACTGGACATGGAACAACAGACTGGTTCCAAATAGGAAAAGGAGTATGTCAAGGCTGTATATTGTCACCCTGTTTATTTAACTTATATGCAGAGTACATCTTGAGAAACGCTGGGCTGAATGAAGCACAAGCTGGAATCAAGTTTGCCGGGAGAAATATCAATAACCTCAGATATGCAGATGACGTCACCCTTATGGAAGAAACTGAAGAGGAACTAAAGAGCCTCTTGATGAAAGTGAAGTGGAGAGTGAAAAAGAAGGTTTAAAGCTCAACATTCAGAAAACGAAGATCATGGCATCTGGTCCCATCACTTCATGGGAAATAGATGGGGAAACAGTGGAAACAATGCCAGACTTTATTTTTCTGGGCCCAAAATCACTACAGATGGTGACTTCAGCTCTGAAATTAAAAGACGCTTACTCCTTGGAAAGAAAGTTAGGACCAACCTAGATAGCATATTCAAAAGCAAAGACATTACTTTGCCAACAAAGGTTCGTCTAGTCAAGGCTATGGTTTTTCCTGTGGTCATGTATGGATGTGAGAGTTGGACTGTGAAGAAGGATGAGCACCGAAGAATTGATGATTTTGAACTGTGGTGTTGGAGAAGACTCTTGAGAGTCCCTTGGACTGCAAGGAGATCCATCTAGTCCATTCTGAAGGAGATTAGCCCTGGGATTTCTTTGGAAGGAATGATGCTAAAGCTGAAACTCCAGTACTTTGGCCACCTCATGTGAAGAGTTGACCCATTGGAAAAGACTCTGATGCTGGGAGGGATTGGGGGCAAGAGGAGAAGGGGACAACAGAGAATGAGATGGCTGGATGGCTTCACTGACTTGATGGACGTGAGTCTGAGTGAACTCCGGAAGTTCGTGATGGACAGGGAGGCCTGGCGTGCTGCGATTCATGGGGTTGCAAAGAGTCGGACACGATTGAGCCACTGATGTGATCTGATCTGATTTTTTAAAGCAAATTTCATATATATATATATAATAATTTCTGTGACTTTTTTGTCTTTAATATTGTATTTTTGAAAATCCAACCTCTACTCTAGATTTTTAATCTTTGCTTTTTGGTATTTGTTATCAATTTTGTACCTTTAAGAACCCAATATTCAGTACCCATTTTTACTTGGGAGTGAGATTACTGGCTTGACTGCTCTCTCCCCCTTTGGACTCCCCTTTTTCTCCACCAGGTCGCTTCTATCTCCTCCTTCCCCCTTCTCTTCTCTACCTAACTCTGTGAATCTCTTTGTGTGTTCCAGACTGTGGAGAACACTTAGGTAACTGATTACTGGCTGGATCTCTCTCTCTCCTTTTGATTCACCCCTTTATCCTCCTGGCCACCTCTGTCTCCTTCCTCCCTCTTCTCTTCTCTGTATAATTCCATGAACATCTCTGAGCAGTCCAGACATTGACGTGCACATAAGGAAGTGATTACTGCACATAAGGAAATGATTACTGGCTAGCTTGCTCTCTCCTCTTTTGATTCCACCTCATCACATTCGGGTCACCTCTAACTCCCTCCTCCCTCTTTTCTTCTCCATGTAACTCTGTGAACCTCTCTGGGTGTTCCTCACTGTGGAGAAACTTTTCATCTTTAACCTAGATGTTTTATAAATGGTGCTGTATAGATGGAGAAGTCTTGAGGCTACTGTAAAAATAAGATTGAAAACCAGAAGCAAGAGGCTTAAGTCCAAATCCTGAGAACACCAGAGAACTCCTGACTACAGGGAACATTAATTGACAGGAGCTCATCAAATGCCTCCATTCAGTTCAGTTCAGTTCAGTTCAGTCGCTCAGTCGCGTCCGACTCTTTGCAACCCCATGAATCGCAGCACGCCAGGCCTCCCTGTCCATCACCAACTCCTGGAGTTTACTCAGACTCACGTCCCTCGAGTCAGTGATGCCATCCAGCCATCTCATCCTCTGTTGTCCCCTTCTCCTCTTGCCCCCAATCCCTCCCAATTATCAGAGTCCTTTCCAATGAGTCAACTCTTCACATGAGATGGCCAAAGTACTGGAGTTTCAGCTTTAGCATCATTCCTTCCAAAGATATCCCAGGGCTGATCTCCTTCAGAATGGACTGGTTGGATCTCCTTGCAGTCCAAGGGACTCTCAAGAGTCTTCTCCAACACCACAGTTCAAAAGCATCAATTCTTTGGCGCTCAGCCTTCTTCACAGTCCAACTCTCACATCCATACATGACCACTGGAAAAACCATAGCCTTGACTAGACGGACCTTTGTTGGCAAAGTAATGTCTTTGCTTTTGAATATGCTATCTAGGTTGGACATAACTTTCTTTCCAAGGAGTAAGCGTCTTTTAATTTCAGGGCTGAAGTCACCATCTGCAGTGATTTTGGAGTCCAAAAGAATAAAGTCTGGCATTGTTTCCACTGTTTCCCCATCTATTTCCCATGAAGTGATGGGACCAGATGCCATGATCTTCATTTTCTGAATGTTGAGCTTTAAACCAACTTTTTCACTCTCCACTTTCACTTTCATCAAGAGGCTTTTTAGTTCCTCTTCAGTTTCTTCCATAAGGGTGATGTCATCTGCATATCTGAGGTTATTGATATTTCTCCAAGCAATCTTGATTCCAGCTTGTGCTTCTTTCAGCCCAGCGTTTCTCAAGATGTACTCTGCTTATAAGTTAAATAAACAGGGTGACAATATACAGCCTTGACATACTCCTTTTCCTATTTGGAACCAGCCTGTTGTTCCACGTCCAGTTCTAACTGTTGCTTCTGACCTGCATATACGTTTCTCAAGAGAAACCATGAAACCAAGCACCACCCAAGGGCCAACAAGTTCCAGAGCAAGACATACCATGCAAATTCTCCAGCAACAGAGGAACACAGGCCTGAGCTTCAATATACCAGCTTCCCAAAGTCACTCCAAACCCATTGACATCTCATAACTCATTATTGGACACTTCATTGCACTCCAGAGAGAAGAAATCAGCTCCACCCACCAGAACACCAACACAAGCTTCCCTAACCAGGAAACCTTGACAAGCCACCCGTACAACCCCACCCACAGTGAGGAAACTCCACAATAAAGACTCCACAAACTGCCAGAATACAGAAAGCCTGCCCCAAGCACACAATATAAACAAGATGAAGAGACAGAGGAATACCCATCAGGTAAAGGAACAGAATAAATGCCCACCAAACCAAACAAAAGAGGAAGAAATAGGGAATCTACCTGATAAAGAATTCCAAATAACGATAGTGAAAATGATCCAAAATCTCAAAAACAAAATGGAATCCCAGATAAATAGCCTAGAGGCAAGGATTGAGAAGATGCAAGAAAGGTTTAACAAGGACCTAGAAGAAATAAAAAAGAGTCAATATATAATGAATCATGCAATACATGAGATCAAAAACACTCTGGAGGGAACAAAGAGTAGAATAATGGAAGCAGAAGGTAGTATTAGTGAGGTAGAAGATAGAATGGTAGAAATAAATGAATCAGAGAGGTGGAAAAAAAAAAAAGAATTAAAAGAAATGAGGACAATCTCAGAGACCTCTGGGACAATGTTAAATGCCCCCAACATTCGAATCATAGGAGTCCCAGAAGAAGAAAACAAAAAGAAAGACCATGAGAAAATATTAGAGGAGATAATAGTTGAAAACTTCCTGAAAATGCGGAAGGAAATAATCACCCAAGTCCAAGAAATCCAGAGAGTCCCAAATAAGATAAACCCAAGGCAAAACACCCCAAGACACATATTATTCAAATTAACAAAGATCAAACACAAAGAACAAATATTAAAAGCAGCAAGGGGAAAACAACAAATAACACACAAGGGGATTCCCATAAGGATAACAGCTGATCTTTCAATAGAAACTCTTCAGGCTAGGAGGGAAAGGCAGGACATACTTAAAGTGATGAAAGAAAATAACCTATAGCCCAGATTACACTACCCAGCAAGGATCTCGTTCAAATATGAAGGAGAAATCAAAAGCTTTACAGGAAAGCAAAAGCTGAGAGAATTCAGCACCACCAAACCAGCTCTCCAACAAATGCTAAAGGATCTTCTCTAGATAGGAAACACAAAAAGGGTGTATAAACTCAAACCCAAAACAATAAAGTAAATGGCAATGGGATCATACTTATCAATAGTTACCTTAAACATAAATGGGTTGAATACCCCAACCAAAAGACAAAGACTGGCTGAATGGATACAAAAACAAGACCCCTATATATGTTGTCTACAAGAGACCCACGTCAAAACAAGGGACACATACAGACTGAAAGTGAAGGGCTGGAAAAAGATATTCCAAGCAGATGGAGACCAAAAGAAAGCAGGAGTAGCAATACTCATATCAGATAAAATAAACTTTAAAACAAAGGCTGTTTAAAGAGACAAAGGAGAACACTACATAATGATCAAAGGATCAATCCAAGAAGATATAACAATTACAAATATATATGCACCCAACATAGGAGCACCACAATATGTAAGACAAATGCTAACAAGTATGAAAGGGGAAATTAACAATAACACAATAATAGTGGGAGACTTTAATACCTCACTCACACCTATAGATAGATCAACTAAACAGAAAATTAACAAGTAAACACAAACTTTAAATGATACACTAGACCAGTTAGACCTAATTGATATCTATAGGACACTTCACCCCAAAACAATGAATTTCACCTTTTTCTCAAGCGTACACGGAATCTTCTTCAGGAGAGATCACATCCTGAGCCATAGAGCTAGCCTTAGTAAATTCAAAAAAAAAAAAAAAAAAAAAATCATCCAAGCATCTTTTCTAACAACAATGCAATAAGATTAGATCTCAATTACAGGAGAAAAACTATTAAAAATTCCAACATATGGAGGCTGAACAACACGTTGCTGAATAACCAACAAATCACAGAAAAAATAAAAAAGAAATCAAAATATGCATAGAAACGAATGAAAATGAAAACACAACAACCCAAAACCTATGGGACACTGTAAAAGTGGTGCTAAGGGGAAGGTTCATAGCAATACAGGCATACCTCAAGAAATAAGAAAAAAGTCAAATAAATAACCTAACTCTACACCTAAACCAACTAGAAAAGGAAGAAATGAAGAACCCCAGGGTTAGTAGAAGGAAATAAATCTTAAAAATTAGGGCAGAAATAAATGCAAAAGAAACAAAAGAGACCATAGCAAAAATCAACAAAGCCAAAAGCTGGTTCTTTGAGAGGATAAATAAAATTGACAAACCATTAGCCAGACTCATCAAAAAAACAAAGGGAGAAAAATCAAATAAATAAAATTAGAAATGAAAATAGAGAGATCACAACAGACAACACAGAAATACAAAGGATCATAAGAGACTACTATCAGCAATTATATACCAATAAAATGGACAACTTGGAAGAAATGGAAAAATTCTGAGAAAAGTACAACTTTCCAAAACTGAACCAGGAAGAAATAGAAAATCTTAACAGACTCATCAAAAGCACATAAATTGAAATTGTAATCAGAAATCTTCCAGCAAACAAAAGCCCAGGTCCAGACGGCTTCACAGCTGAATCCTAACAAAAATTTAGAGAAGAGCTAACACCCATCCTACTCAAACTCTTCCAGAAAATTGCAGAGGAAGGTAAACTTCCAAACTCATTCTATGAGGCCACCATCACCCTAATACCAAAACCTGACAAAGAAGCCACACAAAAAAAAAAAAAGAAAGAAAGAAAGAAAGAAAGAAAAGTACAGGCCAATATCACTGATGAACATAGATGCAAAAATTCTGAACAAAATTCTAGCAATCAGAATCCAACAACACTTTAAAAAGATCATACATCATGACCAAGTGGGCTTTATCCCAGAGTTGCAGGCATTCTTCAATATCCGCAAATCAATCAATGTAATACACCACATTAACAAATTGAAAAATAAAAGCCATGGATTATCTTAATAGATGCAGAGAAAGACTTTGACAAATTTCAACATCCATTTATGATAAAAACTCTCCAGAAAGCAGGAATAGAAGAAACATACCTCAACATAATAAAAGCTATATATGAGAAACTCACAGCAAACATTATCCTCAATGGCGAAAAATTGAAAGCATTTCCTCTAAAATCAGGAACAAGACAAGGGTGCCCACTTTCACCATTACTACTCAACATAGTTTTGGAAGTTTTGGCCACAGCAATCAGAGCAGAAAAAGAAATAAAAGGAATCCAAATTGGAAAAGAAGAAGTAAACTCTCACTCTTTGCAGATGACATGATCCTCTACATAGAAAATCCTAAAGACTCCACCAGAAAATTACTAATCAATGAATATAGTAAAGTTGCAGGATATAAAATCAACACACAAATACCTTGAATTCCTATACACTAATAATGAGAAAATAAAAAGAGAAATTAAGGAAACAATTCCAGTCACCATTGCAACAAAAAGAATAAAATACTTAGGAATATATCTCAGTCGTGTGGAGTGACTTCACTTTGATTTCTTTCATCAGTGTTTTATAGTTTTCTATATAGGTCTTTTGTTTCTTTAGTAGATATATTCCTAAGTATATATAGAAAATTATAAAACACTGATGAAAGAAATCAAAGAGGACACTAATAGATGGAGAAATATACCGTGTTCATGGATCAGAAGAATCAATATAGTGAAAATGAGTATACTAATCAAAGCAATCTATAGATTCAATACAATCAATTCAATACAATATCAAGCTACCAACGGTATTTTTCACAGAGCTAGAACAAATAATTTCACAACTTGTATGGAAATACAAAAAACCTCAAATAGCCAAAGCAATCTTGAGAAAGAAGAATGGAACTGGAGGAATCAACCTATCTGACTTCAGGCTCTACTACAAAGCCACAGTCATCAAGACAGCATGGTATTGGCACAAAGACAGAAATATAGATCAATGGAACAAAATAGAAAGCCCAGAGATAAATCCATGCACCTATGTACACCTTATCTTTGACAAAGGAGGCAAGAATATACAATGGAGAAAAGACAATCTCTTTAACAAGTGGTGCTGGGAAAACTGGTCAACCACTTGTAAAAGAATGAAACTAGAATACTTTCTAACACCATACACAAAAATAAACTCAAAATGGATTAAAGATCTAAATGTAAGACCAGAAAATATAAAACTCCTAGAGGAAAACATAGGCAAAACACTCTCTTACATAAATCACAGCAGGATCCTCTATGACCCACCTCCCAGAATATTGGAAATAAAAGCAAAAATAACAAATGGGATCTAATTAAAATTAAAAGCTTCTACATAACAAAGGAAACTATAAGCAAGGTGAAAAGACAGCCTTCAGAATGGGAGAAAATAATAGCAAATGAAGCAGCTGACAAACAACTAATATCAAAAATATACAAGCAACTCCTACAGCTCAATTCCAGAAAAATAAATGACCCAATCAAAAAATGGGCCAAAGAATTAAGCAGACATTTCTCCAAAGAAGACATACAGATGGCTAACAAACACATGAAAAGATGCTCAGCATCACTCATTATCAGAGAAATGCAAATCAAAACCACAATGAGGTACCATTTCATGCCAGTCAGAATGGCTGCTATCAAAAAGTCTACAAGCAATACTTGCTGGAGAGGGTGTGGAGAAAAGGGAACCCTATTACACTGTTGGTGGGAATGCAAACTAGTACAGCCACTGTGGAGAACAGTGTGGAGATTCCTTTAAAAACTAGAAATAGAACTGCCATATGACCCAGCAATCCCACTGTTGGGCATACACACCGAGGAAACCAGAACTGAAAGAGACAGATACCCCAGTGTTCATTGCAGCACTGTTTATAATAGCTAGGACATGGAAGCAACCTAGATGTCCATCAGCAGATGAATGGATAAGAAATACACAATGGAGTATTACTCAGCCATTAAAAAGAATGCATTTGAATCAGTTCTAATGAGGTGGATGAAACTAGAGCCTATTATACACAGTGAAGGAAGCCAGAAAGAAAAACTCCAATACAGTATACTAATGCATATATATGGAATTTAGAAAGATGGTAATGATAACCCTGTATGTGAGACAGCAAAAGAGGCACAGATGTATAGAACAGTCTTTTGGACTCTGTGGGAGAGGGAGAGGGTGGGATGATTTGGGAGAATGGCATTGAAACATGTATGATATCATATGTGAAACGAATCGCCAGTCCAGGTTTGATGCATGATACAGGATGCTCGGGGCTGGTGTACTGGGATGACCCAGAGGTATGGTATGGGGAGGGAGGTAGGAGGGGCATTTAGGATGGGGAACATGTATACACCCGTGGCAGATTCATGTTGATGTATGGCAAAACCAATACAATATTGTAAAGTAATCAGCCTCCAATTAAAATAAATAAATTTATATTTTAAAAAAGACATATGCACCCCAGCGTTCATAGCCACATTGTTTATAATAGTTAAGACAAAGAAGCAACCTAAATGACCTGTTGGTAGATGAACAGATAATGAAGATGTGGTATAGCATACATACATACATACATACATACATACAGTGGAATATTAGTCATAAAAAAAAGAATGAAATGTTGCCATTTGCAGCAACATGGATGGTCCAAGAGATTAACATGCTGAGTGAAGTCAAACAGAGAAAGACAAATAGATCACTTACATGTGGAATATAAAAAATAATATAAAGGAATTTATTTACAAAACAGAAACAGATTCACAAAACATATGATTACCAAAGGGTAAAGGGGGGGTGGTAAATTAGAAGTATGGGATTAACAGAGACACACCACTATATATACATAATAAATAACAAGGCTTTACTATACAGCATGAGAACTATATTCAGTACCATGTAAAACGTATAATGGAAAAGAATCTGAGAAAACATATATGTATATAAAACAGAATCACTTTACTGTACACCTGAAACTAGCACAATATTGAAAATTAACTATAAAATAAAAAATAATATATATCAGTAAAAGAAGAGCTTAGCATAGGTTATTGACACACTGCTGCTGCTGCTGCTGCTAAGTCGCTTCAGTCGTGTCCGACTCTGTGCAACCCCAGAGACGGCAGCCCACCAGGCTTCCCTGTCCCTGGGATTCTCCAGGCAAGAACACTGGAGTGGGTTGCCATTTCCTTCTCCAATGCATGAAAGTGAAAAGTGAAAGTGAAGTCGCTCAGTCGTATCCGACTCTTTGCGACCCCATGGCCTTCAGCCCACCGGGCTCTTCCGTCCATGGGATTTTGCAGGCAAGAGTACTGGAGAGGGGTGCCATTGCCTTCTCCTATTGACACACAAGTAGCCCTTAATAAATGTAGTATCGTAGTTAATGTCATTACTGCTGTTTATCTCACTAATATTATTGTTTTTAAAGTAAGAAAAGGACACAATCAAGATTTAAGCCCAGCTATGTCTGTACCCATACCCATTTTATTTCCCCATGCTGCTGCCCATACTTAGGAACTGAGGTACCTGGAAATTCAGCATTTTAATGTAAGTCATTTAAAGATATTGTAGGGCCATTCAGAATTTGTTTTAAGAATTGGAAAGGTCATGTTTACATAGGGCAGAAAGGGACATGGGAGAGAAACAGAGAACAGTGAGTGTCAAAGCCTATTTCTTTGTTCCTTATGAAACAATCTTTTTATAATTTCACAGACAAAAGAGATAATGTACAAATTAGCCCTTCCAAGCAGAACTTTAAGATCTTAAAAGAGTGTAGGACTTCCCTGGTGGTCCAGTGGCTAGGAATCCACTTACCAAAGCAGGGGATGCAGGTTCATTCCCCGGTCCAGCAAGATTCCACATGCCTTGCTTGTGCACCCTAGAATCTACGCTCTGCAACAAGAGAAGTCACCTCAATAAGAAGCCCGTGCACCACAGGTAGAGAGCAGCCTCTGCTCACCACAACTAGACAAAGCCCATATACAGAAATGAAGACCCAGCACAAACAAAAATAAACAAGTAAAATTAAAATAAAGGAATACAGCTTGCTCATAAACATGAATTGTGTGGTCCAACTTTGACCAGTACACATGGGTCATATTCTTCCTTTTGGAAAACAAGTAGTATTAAAAATAAAAAATTATGCAAGCCAAGCCTTCAAAAGGTGCTGAGGAGAAATGATAAAGGTCTTGGGGAAAGAACAGGGCATTCAGTGGTAAAGTTGGATACATCTTTTAACAGCCTTATTGAGGGACAGTTGATATAAAAAAAAAACTTGCACATATTTATACAATTTGATGACTTTGGACATATTCATACACCATATACCATCACCACACTCAAGGTGATAAACATAATAATTACCACCAAAAGCTTCCTTGTGTCATTTTGCTGTGCCCTTTGCTGTGTGTGTGTAAAGAATATTTTAACATGAGATTTACCCTTTAAACAACTATCAAGTGCACAACACCATATTTTAAACTATAGACACTGTTGCACAACAGATCTCTAGAATTTAATCTGTCTTGTACAACTGCAATTTTATACCCACTGAACAATACCTCTCAATTCCCCTGCCCCCATTTCTAAAAACTATCATTCTATACTCTATTTTTATAATATTGACAATTTTCTGCTTATTCATATAAGTGAACTCATGCAGTATTTGTCCTGGAGAGTGAAAAAGTTGGCTTATAACTCAACATTCAGAAAACTAAGATTATGGCATCTGGTCCCATCACTTCATGACAAATAGATAGGGAAACAGTGACAGACTTTATTTTAGGGGGCTCCAAAATCACTGCAGATTGTGACAGCAGCCATGAAATTAAAAGACACTTGCTCCTTGGAAGAAAAGTTATTACTAACCTAGACAGCATATTAGAAAGCAGAGACATTACTTTGCCAACAAAGGTCTGTCTAGTCAAAGCTATGGTTTTTTTCCAAAAGTCATGTATGGATGTGAAAGTTAGACAATAAAGAAAGCTGAGCATTGAAGAATTGATGCTTTTGAACTGTGGTGTTGGAGAAGACTCTTGACTTCTCCCTTGGACTGCAGGAAGATCAAACCAGTCAATCCTAAAGGATATCTGTCCTGAATATCCATTGAAGGACTGATGCTAAAGCTGAAACTCCAATACTGTGGCCACTTGATACGAAGAACTGACTCATTTGAAAAGACCCTGATGCTGAGAAAGAGTGAAGGCAGGAGGAGAAGGGGATGACAGAGGATGAGATGGTTGGATGGCATCACTGATACAATGGACATGAGTTTGAGTAAACTCTGGGAGTTGGTGATGGACAGGGAGGCCTGACATGCTGCAGTCCATGGGGTCCCAAAGAGTCGGATACGACTGAGTGACTGAACTGAACTGAACACTGATTTATTAGTTAAGATAATGTCTCTCAGAGCCACTCATATTACTGCAAACAGTAAGATTTCCTCCTTTTTTAAGGCTGAATAACATTCCATTTATATATGTATCATTATTTTCTTTATCCATCTATCTGTAGATGCACATTTGTGTTGTCCCTATATCTTGACTACTGTGAACAATACTATAATGAACACAAAAGTGCAGATATCTTTTTGAGATTCTGGCTTCAAGAATTTTAATATATACCCAAGAGTGGAATGCCGGGTTATAAAGCAGTTCTATTTTAACTTTTTTTCTAGAATTTCCATACTATTTTGACAGAAGCTGCACTACTTTGCATTCTCACTAACAGTGTACATTGGTTCCAATTTTTACTCATCCTCACCAACACTTGTGTTTTGTCATCCTAGTATGTGTGAGGTGACATCTCACTGTGGTTTTGATTTGCATTTCTTTGATTAGTAATGTTGGGTATTTTTTCATATATCTATAGTTACCTTCTAAGCAAATGATAAAGACTCTGCCAAAAAACTCTTAAACAAATTCAGTAAGGTTGCAGGATACAAAATCACTGTATAAAAATAAGTTATCTTTTTGCATACTAACAATGAACTACCTAATGGAAAATAAAATGAGAAAAAAATGTATATATACATATAACTTAATAACTTTGCTATACATCAGAAATTAACCCAATGCTGTAAATCAACTGTACTTCAATAAGATAAAAAAGATGAAAAATTTTAACTATTTGAAAAGAAAATTAAGAAAACAATTCCATCTACAATAGTATCAAAAAGAATAAAATATTTAGCAATAAACTTAACCAAGAAAGAAAAAAAAATCAGCACTGAAAACTGCAATACTTTCCTGAAGTAAATTAAGGAAGACTCAAATAAATGGGAAGATAGCCTTTGTTCATGGATTGAAAGACTTAATATTGTTCAAATGTCCATACTACCCAAAGTGATCTATAGATTCAATGATATTCCCATCAAAATCCCATGGCATTTCTTATAGATATAGAAAAAAATATTAAAATTCACATGGAAAATAAAAGATCCAGACTAGCCAAAGAAATCTTGAGAAAAAAAAAAAATGGCTGAAAGCAACAGACTTCCTGATTTCAAAATATACTGTAAAGCTACTATAACTAAATCAACACCATACTTACCTAAAAATAAACATATAAGCCGATGGAACAGAATACAGAGTCCAAAAATTAACTCATGTATCTACAGTCAACTAATCTTTGACAAGAGTGCCAGAAACTATAAAACTCCTAGGGGGAAACATAGGCAAAACACTCTCTGACATAAATCACAGCATAATCCTCTATGACCCACCTCCCAGAGTATTGGAAATAAAAGCAAAAATAACAAATGGGACCTAATTAAACTTAAAAGATTTTGCACAACAAAAGAAACTATAAACTATAAGGTGCAAAGATAGTCTTCAGAATGGGAGAAAATAATACCAAATGAAGCAACTGACAAAGAATTAAGATCAAAAATATACAATCAGCTCATGCAGCTCGATTCCAGAAAAATAAACGACCCAAACAAAAAATGGGCCAAAGAATTAAACAGACATTTCTCCAAAGAAGACATACAGATGGCTAACAAACACATGAAAAGATGTCCAACATCACTCATTATCAGAAATGCAAATCAAAACCACAATGAGGTACCATCTCACCCCAGTCAGAATGGCTGCTATCAAGTCTACAAACAATAAATGCTGGAGAGGGTGTGGAGAAAAGGGAGCACTGTTGGTTGGAAAGCAAACTAATACAGCCACTATGGAGAACACTGTGGAGATTCCTTAAAAACCTGGAAATTGAACTGCCATACGACCCAGCAATCCCACTGTTGGGAATACACACCGAGAAAACCAGAATTGAAAGAGACACGTGTACCCGGACATGCATTGCAGCACTGGTTACAATGGTTAGGACATGAAAGCAACCTAGATGTCCACTGGCAGACAATGGATAAGAAAATTGTGGTGCATACCCACCATTGAATATTACGCAGCCATTAAAAAGAACACATTTGAATCTGTTCTAATGAGATGGATGAAACTGGAGCCTATTATACAGAGTGACATAAATCAGAAAGAGAAACACCAGTACAGTATATTAATGCATATATATGGAATTTAGAAAGATGGTAACGACAACCCAACATGCAAGACAGCAAAAGAGACACAGTTATGAAAAACAGACTTTTGGACTCTGGGAGAAGGCAAGGGTGGGATGATTTAAAAGGATAGCATTGAAACCTGTATATTACCATATGTGAAATAGATCACTAGTCCAAGTTCAATGCATGAAATAGGGCACACAAAGCCAGTGCACTGGAACAACCCTGAGGGATGGGATGGGGAGGGAAGTGGATGGGAGTTCAGGATGGGGGACACATGTACACTTATGGCTGATTCGTGTCAATGTATGGCAAAAACCACTACAATATTGTAAAGTAATTAGCCTCCAATTAAAATAAATAAATTTTTTTAAAAGAGCAAATTTTGGCATTAAAAAACAAAGAAAGAAAGAAAAGTCTCTTCAACAAATGGTGCTGATAAAAATTCGATTTCCTCATATGAAAGGGTGAAATTCGACATATGTATGGAAATAAGTATCTTACAACATACACAAATATCAACCCAAAATGGATTAAAAACTTAACCATAAGACCTGGAACTGTAAAACTCCTTAAAAAAAAAAAAAAAAAAAAAAAAACACATAGGAGAAAAGCTCCATGACATTGTTTTTCTCAATGATTCTTTTGAGATTTGACATCAAAAGCCAAGCAGCAAAAACAAAAATACACAAGGGCCTACATCAAAATAAAAATCTTCTACATAGCAAAGGAAATAAACAACAGAATAAAAGAACAGCTTATCAAATGGAAAAAAGATTGTTACTAACCATGTATCTATAAGGGGGTTAGTATCCAAATTGCATAAGGAACTCCTACAAATTAGTAACAACAATGAAATAAAGGATCCAATGAAATAAAGCAGCACACACTTTGACTGAATCTCTTGAACAGGAGCCCAATAATGACAGGAAATTTGCTATATCAGAATAACATATGTGACAACCCTAGGAAAATACCAACAAATCAACCCATTTGTGAACCTGGACATTTTTGCAATATTTTAGCTCTCACTGGGTCAGAGTAATGTCCACATCTGCCACTCTTGCAACTGTGTATAAAGTTCCAATATGTCCTTGAAAATGCCTTTGAAATTTAAATACTAGCTAAAATATAGAAGTTTATTTTCTATGAGTCTACTAGTTGCTAACATTTAAATGATTCCACAAATAACTCAGGGCTTTTCATAAGTGTTTGGGAAAAAATAGAGTATTTTCTGGTTTAGGAGCAAATGATTAAGTTAATCACTAACTTGTTTTTCTGATTCCCAACAGTCTAATTTTCAACTAGCTTTTACTAAATACTGGGCATCAAAGAGGCTACCAACAAAATTAATTATTTTTCACACAGAAAGACTTAGGATAGCCTGATGTAAAACATACAGTTTATCATTGCAGACATTCAAGAACATGACAACTATTAACATTGTATCCCTGTACTTCTCACTGTAAAGCCCCAAAGAAAGCCGAAGAGCATTACAGAGTACAAAGGAGGCAATCTGGTTGGTGATTTTATGGACCATCCCTAAATAACAGCATTAAATAAACTAGACCTTGTTCTATACACCCAATGCCCACAGACATATTTCTATTAAAGCTTTCATATTTTATTGTTCTTCTTTGTCTCTCTTTCTCTCCTGTGTATGTGTCTCTCTCATCTAAACTGTCTCAGGATTTACCACTAGAAGTCTTGCATCCTGAGAAAGTTCTCAACATCTGGAAAACCAGGGATGTCAGTCATCCTAACAATGAGTTATTTTAACAGTTTCTTTCATGGTTATTTGCCTACCCCAGGCATTCAGTACTCTTTTTTTTTTTTTTTTAATAAATAAATAAATTTTTCTATAAAGGTGAGAACATTTTGATTCTTTCCTCAATTAAAAACAGTTTAATGCTCTTTTGGTTGAATGCCTGATTATTTTCTAACACTTCTTCCAAAAAGTTTTAATTGCATATAAAAGATTTTTAAACATGTAAAGTTATATTATATGTTGAGCTTTACTAGCGTGTGAGATGAGTAAAATTGTGCAGTAGTTTGAGTGTTCTTTGGCATTGCCTTTCTTAGGAATTGGAATGAAAACTGACCTTTCCCAGTCCTGTGGCTACTGCTGAGTTCTCCAAATTTGCTAACATATTGAGTGCAGCACTTTCACAGCATCATCTTTTAAAATTCGAAATAGTTCAACTGGAATTCCATCACCTCCACTAGCTTTGTTCATAGAGATACTTCCTAAGGCCCATTGACTATACATTTGAGGATGTCTGGCTGTAGGTGAGTGATCATACCATTGTGATTATCTGGGTCATGAGATCTTTTTTGTATAGTTCTTCTGTGTATTCCTGCCATCTCATCTTCTGCTTCGGTTAGATCCATACCATTTCTGTCCTTTATTGTGCCCACCTTTGCATGAAATGTTCCCTTGGTATCTCTAATTTCCTTTAAGAGATCTCTAGACTTTCCATTCTATTGTTTTCCTCTATTTCTTTGCACTGATCACTGAGGAAGGCTTTCTTATCTTTCCTTGCTATTCGTTGGAACTCTGCATTCAAATGGGTATATCTTTCCTTTTCTCCTTTCCCTTTCATTTCTCTTCTTTTCATAGCTGTTTGTAAGGCATTCTCAGACAACCATTTGCCTTTTTTCATTTCTTTTCCATGGGGATGGTGTTGATCCCTGTCTCCGTTCAATGTCATGAACCTCCAACCATAGTTCTTCAGGCACTCTGTCTGTCAGATCTAATCCCTTGAATTGGTTTGTCACTTCCACTGTATAGTCGTAAGGAATTTGATTTAGGTCAAACCTGAATGGTCTAGTGGTTTTCCCCCACTTTCTTCAATTTAAGTCTGAATTTGAAAATGAGTTCATGATCTAGCAACAGTTAGCTCCTGGTCTTGTTTTTGCTGACTGTACAGAGCTTCTCCATCTTTGGCTGCAAAGAATATAATCAATCTGATTTCTGTACTGACCATCTGGTGATGTCCACCTGTAGAGTATTCTCTTGTGTTATTGGAAGAAGGTGTTTGCTGTGACCAGTGCGTTATCTTGGCAAAATTCTGTTAGCCTTTGCCCTGCTTTATTCTGTACCCCAAGGCCAAATTTGCCATTATTCCAGGTATTTCATGACTTCCTACTTTTGCATTCCAGTCCCCTATAACGAAAAGGACATCTTATTTGGGTGTTAGTTTTAGAAGGTCTTGTAGGTCTTCATAGAACAGTTCAACTTCAGCTTCTTTAGCATTACTGGTCGGGGCATAGACTTGGATTACTATGATATTGAATGGTTTACCTTAGGAATGAATAAAGATCTCTCTGTAGTTTTTGAGATTGCATCCAAGTACTGCATTTTGGACTCTTTTTTTGACTATGATGGCTACTCCATTTCTTCTAAGGGATTCTTGCCCATAGTAGTAGATATAACGGTCATCTGAGTTAAATTCACCCATTCTGGTCCATTTTAGTTCACTGATTCCTAAAATGTCAATGTTCACTATTGCCATCTCCTGTTTGACCACTTCCAATTTGCCTTGATTCATGGACTTAACATTCCAGGTTCCTATGCAGTTTTGTAATGCTCAAAATTCTCCAGGCCAGGCTTCAGCAATATGTGCCCATGAACTTCCTGATGTTCAAGCTGGTTTTAGAAAAGGCAGAGGAATCAGAGATCAAATTGCCAACATCTGCTGGATCATGGAAAAAGCAAGAGAGTTCCAGAAAAACATCTATTTCTGCTTTATTGACTATGTCAAAGCCTTTGACTGTGTGGATCACAAGAAACTGTGGAAAATTCTGAAAGAGATGGGAATACCAGACCACCTGATCTGCCTCTTGAGAAATTTGTATGCAGGTCAGGAAGCAACACTTAGAACTGGACATGGAACAACAGACTGGTTCCAAATAGGAAAAGGAGTACGTCAAGGCTGTATATTGTCACCCTGCTTATTTAATTTCTATGCAGAGTACATCATGAGAAACGCTGGACTGGAAGAAACACAAGCTCGAATCAAGATTGCAGGGAGAAATATTAATAACCTCAGATATGCAGATGACATCACCCTTATGGTAGAAAGTGAAGAGGAACTAAAAAGCCTCTTGATGAAAGTGAAAGTGGAGAGTGAAAAAGTTGGCTTAAAGCTCAACATTCAGAAAACGAAGATCATGGCATCCGGTCCCATCACTTCATGGAAAATAGATGGGGAAACAGTGTCAGACTTTATTTTTCTGGGCTCCAAAATCACTGCAGATGGTGACTGCAGCCATGAAATTAAAAGACGCTTACTCCTTGGAAAGAAAGTTAGGACCAACCTAGATAGCATATTGAAAAGCAGGGACATTACTTCGCCAACAAAGGTCCGTCTAGTCAAGGCTATGGTTTTTCCACTGGTCATGTATGGATGTGAGAGTTGAACTGTGAAGAAGGCTGAGCGCCAAAGAATTGATGCTTTTGAACTGTGGTGTTGGAGAAGACTCTTGAGAGTCCCTTGGACTGCAAGGAGATCCAACCAGTCCATTCTGAAGGAGATCAGCCCTGGGATTTCTTCGGAAGGAATGATGCTAAAGCTGAAACTCCAGTACTTTGGCCACCTCATGCGAAGGGTTGACTCATTGGAAAAGACTCTGATGCTGGGAGGGATTGGGGGCAGGAGGAGAAGGGGACGACAGAGGATGAGATGGCTGGATGGCATCACTGACTCGATGGACGTGAGTCTCAGTGAACTCCGGGAGTTGGTGATGGACAGGGAGGCCTGGCATGCTGCGATTCATGGGTTGCAAAGAGTCGGACACGACTGAGCGACTGATCTGATCTGATCTGATGTAGTTTTGCTCTTTACAGCTTTGGACTTTACTTCCATCACCAGTCATATCCAGAACTGGGTATTATTTTTGCTTTGGCTCCATCTCTTCAGTCTTCCTGGAGCTATTTTTCCACTGAACTCCAGTAGCATATTGAACACCTACTGACCTGGGGAGTTCATCTTTCAGTGTCCTACCTTTGTGTCTTTTCATACTGTTCATGGGGTTCTCAAGGCAAGAGTACTGAAGTGGTTTGCCATTCCCTTCTACAGTCAACCCCGTTTTGTCAGAACTATCCTCCATGACCTGTCCAGCTTGAGTGGCCCTACACAGCATGGCTCATAGTTTCACTGAGTTAGAGAAGGCTGTGGTCCAAATGATCAGATTGGTTAGTTTATTGTCACTGTGGTTTTCAGTCTGTCTCCCCTCTCATGGAGAAGGATAAGAGGCCTATGGAAGCTTCCTGATGAGAGAGACTGACTGAGGGTGAAACTGAGTCTTGTTCAGATGAGCAGGGTCATTCTCATTAAATCTTTAATCCAATTTTCTGTTAAAGAATGGATCTGTGTTCACTCCCTGTTATTTACCTGGGGCCAAACTATGGTGGAGGTAATGAAGATAATGATGACCTCCTTCAAAAGGTACCACGCATGCCCTGCTACACTCAGTGCCCCAACCCTGCAGCAGGCCACCACCAATCCACGCCTCCCCTGAAGACTCCTGAACATTCACAGGCAAGTCTGGGTCAGTCTCTTGTGGGGCCACTGCTCCTTTATCCTGGGTCCTGGTGCACACAATGTTCTGTTTGTGCCCACCAAGAGTCTGTTTCCCCATTCCTGTGTAAGTTCTGGCAGCTCTATGGTGGGGTTAATAGCAACCTCCTCCAAGAGGCCTTATGTCATACCCAAGTCTGCTGCACCCAGAGCCCCTGACCCTGTGGCAGTTCACTGCTGACCCATACCTCCACAGGATATACTCAAACACAGTTCTGTCTCAGTCTCTGTGGGGTCTCTGGGTCCTGGTGCACTCAAGGTTTGTTTGAGCCCTCTGAGCCACTCTGGGAGGTATAGGGTTTGATTCTAAACACGATTTTGCCCCTCCTACCATCTTACTGGGGCTTTTTATTTGACCTTGGACATGTGTATCTCCTCACAGCTGCTTCAGCACCCCTCAGTCGCTGCTCCAATGCCACTCATCTCGCAGGTTAGTAAAGTAATGCTCAAAATTCTCCAAACCAGGCTTCAACAGAACATGAACTTCCAGATGTTCAAGATGGATTTAGAAGGGGTAGAAGAACCAGAGATCAACTTTCCAAATCCTTTGGATCATCAAAAATGCAAGAGAGTTCCAGAAAAATATTGACTTCTGCTTTATTGACGGAGGAGCCTGTTAGGCTGCAATCCATGGGGTTGCTAAGAGTCGGACACGACTGAGCGACTTCACTTTCACTTTTCACTTTCATGCATTGGAGAAGGAAATGGCAACCCACTCCAGTGTTCTTGCCTGGAGAATCCCAGGGACGGGGGAACCTGGTGGGCTGCCGTCTATGGGGTCGCACAGAGTTGGACACGACTGAAGTGACTTAGCATTATTGACAACACCAAAGACCTTGACAGTGTGGATCACAACAAACTGGAAAATTCTTAAAGAGATGGGAATACCAGACCACCTGACCTGACTCTTGGGAAATCTGTATGCAGGTCAGGAAGCAGGAGTTAGAACTGGACATGGAACAACAGACTGGTTTCAAAAGGGAAAGGAATATGTCAAGGCTGTATATTGTCACCCTGCTTATTTAACTTCTATGAAGAGTACATCATGAGAAACGCTGGGCTGGAGGAAGCACAAGATGAAATCAAGATTGCCAGGAGAAATATCAATAACCTCAGCTATGCAGATGACACCACCCTTATGACAGAAAGTGAGGAAGAACTGAAGAGCCTCTTGATGAAAGTGAAAGAGGAGAGTGAAAATGTTGGCTTAAAGTTCAACATTCAAAAAACTAAGATCATGGCATCCAGTCCAATCACTTCATGGCTAATAGATAGGGAAACAGTGGAAACAGTGTCAGACTTTATTTTGGGGGCTCCAAAATCACTGCAGATGGTGACTGCAGCCATGATATTACAAGACCCTTGCTCCTTGGAAGAAAAGTTATGACCAACCTAGACAGCATATTAAAAAGCAGAGACATTACTTTGCCAGCAAAGGTCCATCTAGTGAAAGCTACGGTTTTTCCAGTAGTCATGTATGGATGTGAAAGTTGGACTATAAACAAAGCTGAGTGCTGAAGAATTGATGCTTTTAAACTGTGGTGTTGGAGAAGACTCTTGAGAGTCCCTTGGACTGCAAGGAAATCCAACCAGTCCATCCTAAAGGAAATCTGTCCTGAATATTCATTGAAAGGACTGATGTTGAAGCTGAAACTCCAGTACTCTGGATACCTGATGCAAAGAACTGACTCATTTGAAAAGAGCCTTATGCTGAGAAAGATTGAAGATGGGAGGAGAGGGGGATGACAGGAGATAAGATGGTTGGATGGCATCACCTACTCAATGGATATGAGTTTGAGTAAACTCTGGGAGTTGGTGATGGACAGGGAGGCCTGGCGTGCTGCAGTCCATGGGGTCACAAAGCGTCGGACACAATGGAGTGACTGTACCAAACTGAACTGAAACCAGCCCTGGGGTCTACAAACTCTACGGTAGGTTTAAGGGTGACCTCCAAGAAGACTGACACCACGGGGTCCCTTCCAGGTACAAAACTGTCAGCAATAGACACTAAGAGGGTGTAAAGACATCCCAAAAAAGCAGACTACATGTTTTATATCTTTACCAGTATTAATCTGTACATTTTTGGTTGGCTCTTTTCCTTAAAATATGTCATTTTTAACCAATCAGTTGAAAGATCAAGATGTTTAACTTAATATGTGTATGGCTTCTCTTGATCCTCAGATTAAGTCTGCCATTTTCATGCCCTCTGGCCATTTTACAATGGACCAGATGTATGAGTTTAAGATTAATGACCACCAGTTATTTTTCCCTCAGGCATATGGAAGGCAGTTAATTACTGCCTTTCCTGTATCTGAAGCACAGATAAAGAGCCTGCTCACCAGTGCAGGAGAGGTAAGAGAAAATAGTTCTATCCCTTGTTTAGGAAGATTCCCCTGGAGGAGAAAATGGCAACCCACTCCAGTATTCTAGCCTGGAGAATTCCATGGACAGAGGAGCCTGTCCTCTATGTGGGCTACAATCCATTCGACTCTGTTCCTTTAAGTTGCTCAGTTGTGTTCCACTCTTTGTGACCCCAGGGACTGCAGCATGCCAGGCCTCCCTGTCCATCACCAACTGCTGGAGTTTACCCAAACTAATCTCCATTGAGTCAATGATGCTATCCAACCACCTCATCCTCTGTCTTTCCCTTCTGCCCCAGCCTTCAATCTTTCCCAGCATCAGGGTCTTTTCAAATGAGTGAGTTCCTTGCATCAGGTGACCAAAGTATTGAAGTTTCATCTTCAACATCAGTCCTTCCAATGAACACTCAAGACTGATCTCCTTTAGGACAGACTGGTTGGATCTCCATGCAGTCCAAGGGACTCTCAAGAGTCTTCTCCAACACCACAGTTCAAAAGCATAAGTTCTTCAGCACTCAGTTTTCTTTGTAGTCTGACTCTCACATCCATACATGACTACCAGAAAAACCATAGCCTTCACTAGACGGACCTTTGTTGGCAAAGTAATGTCTCTGCTTAAAAAAATTTTTTTTTTATTTTAATTGGAGGCTAATTACTTTACAATATTGTAGTGTTTTGCCATACATTGACATGAATCAGCCATGGGTGTACATGTGTCCCACTTCCTGAACCCCGTCCCACCTCCCTCCCCATTCCATCCCTCAGAGTCATCACAGTGCATCGGCCCTGAGCACTCTGTCTCATGCATTGAACCTGGACCGGCGATCTGGTAATATACATGTGGTAATATACATGTTTCAATGTTATTCTCTCAATTCATCCCTGAATTCATTCTCTCACCTTCTCCCAAGGAGTCCAAAATTCTGTTATTTACATCTGTGTCTCTTTTGCTGTCTTGCATATAGGGTTATCATTACCATCTTTCTAAATTCCATATATATGCGTTAATATACTGTATTGGTGTTTTTCTTTTTGACTTACTTCATTCTGTATAATAGGCTTCAGTTTCATCCACCTCGTTAGAATAGATTCAAATATGTTCTTTTAAATAACTGCATAATATTCCATTGTGTATATGTATCACAGCTTTCTTATCCATTTGTCTGCCACTGGACATCTAGGTTGCTTCCATGTCCTAGCTTTTGTAAACAGTACTGGGATGAACATTGGGGTACATGTGTCTCTTTCAATTCTGGTTTTCTCAGTGTGTATGCCCAACAGTGGGATTGCTGGGTCATACGGCAGTTCTATTTCCAGTTTTTTAAGGAATCTCCACACTGTTCTCCATAGTAGCTGTACTAGTTTGCATTCCAACCAACAGTGTAAGAGGGTTCTTTTTTCTGCACACCCTCTCCAGCATTTATTGTTTTTAGACTTTTTGATAGCAGCCATTCTGACCAGTGTGAGATGGGACCTCATTTATGGTTTTGATTTGCATCTTTCCAATAATGAGTGATGTTGAGCATCTTTTCATTTTTTTGCTACCCATCTGTATGTCTTCTTTGGAGAAATGTCTGTTTAATTCTTTGGCCCATTTTTTGATTGGGTTGTTTATTTTTCTGGAATTGAGCTGCATGAGCTGCTTGTATATTTTGAGATTAATTCTTTGTCAGTTGCTTCATTTGATATTATTTGCTCCCATTCTGAAGGCTGTCTTTTCAACTTATATAGTTTCCTTCATTGTGCAAAAGCTTTTAAGTTTAATTAGACTCCATTTGTTTATTTTTGCTTTTGTTTCCAATACTCTAGGAGGTGGATCATAGAGGAACCTGCTGTGATTTATGTCAGAGAGTGTTTTGCCTATGTTTTCCTCTAGGAGTTTTATAGTTTCTGGTCTTATGTTTAGATCTTTAACCCATTTTGAGTTTATTTTTGTGTACAGTGTTAGCAAGTGTTCTAGTTTCATTCTCTTACAAGTGGTTGACTAGTTTTCCCAGAACCACTTGTTAAAGAGATTGTCTTTTCTCCATTGTATATTTTTGCCTTCTTTGTCAAAGATAAGGTGTCCATAGGTGCGTGGATTTATCTCTGGGCTTTCTATTTTGTTCCATTGATCTCTATTTCTGTCTTTTGTGTCAGTACCATACTGTCTTGATGACCGTGGTTTTGTAGTAGAGCCTGAAGTCAGGCAAGTTGATTCCTCCAGTTCCATTCTTCTTTCTCAAGATTGCTCTGGCTCTTCGAGGTTTTTTTGTATTTCCATACAAATTGTGAAATTATTTTTCTAGCTCTGTGAAAAATACCATTGGTAGTTTGATAGAGTTTGCATTGAATCTATAGATTGCTTTGGTAGTATACTCATTTTCACTATAATGATTCTTCTGATCCATGAACATGATATATTTCTCCATCTATTTGTGTCATCTTTGAATTCTTTCATCAGTGTTTTGTAGTTTTCTATATATAGGTCTTTTGTTTCTTTGGGTAGATTTATTCCTATTTTATTCTTTTTGTAGCAATGGTGAATGGAATTGTTTCCTTAATTTCTGTTTCTGTTTTCTCATTATTAGTGTATAGGAATGCAAGGGATTTTTGTGTGTTAATTTTATACCCTGAAAATTTACTGTATGCATTAATTAGCTCTAGTAATTTTCTGTTGGAGTCTGTAGGGTTTTCTTTGTAGAGGATCATGTCATCCGCAAACAGTTAGAGTTTTACTTTTTCTTTTCCAATCTGGATTCCTTTTATTTCTTTTTCTGCTCTGATTGCTGTGGCTAAAAGTTCCAAAACTATGTTGAATAGTAGTGGTGAGAGTGGGCACCCTTGTCTTGTTCCTGACTTTAGGGGAAATGCTTTCAATTTTTAACATTGAGGATAATGTTTGCTGTGTGTTTATCATATATGGCTTTTATTATGTTGAGGTATGTTCCTTCTATGCCTGCTTTCTGTAAGGTTTTTATCATAAATGGGTGTTGAATTTTGTCAAAGGCTTTCTCTGCATTTATTGAGATAATCACATAGTTTTTATCCTTCAATTTGTTAATGTGGTGTACCACATTGATTGATTTGCTTATCATAAATGGGTGTTGAATTTTGTCAAAGGCTTTCTCTGCATTTATTGAGATAATCACATAGTTTTTATCCTTCAATTTGTTAATGTGGTGTACCACATTGATTGATTTGCGAATGTTGAAGAATCCTTGCATCCCTGGGATAAAGCCCACTTACCATGCTGTATGATCTTTTTAATATGTTGTTGGATTTTGTTTGCTAGAATTTTGTTGAGGATTTTTACATGTTCATCAGTGATATTGGCCTGTTCAGTTCAGTTCAGTCGCTCAGTCTTGCCCAACTCTTTGTGACCCCATGAATCACAGCATGCCAGGCCTCCCTGTCCATCACCACCTCCCAGAGTTCACTGAAATTCACGTCCATCGAGTTGGTGATGCCATCTAGCCATCTTATTCTCTGTCGTCCCCTTCTCCTGCCCCCAATCCCTCCCAGCATCAGGGTCTTTTCCAATGAGTCAACTCTTCTCATGAGGTGGCCAAAGTATTGGAGTTTCAGCTTTAGCATCAGTCCTTCCAATGAATACTCAGGACTGATCTCCCTTAGGATGTACTAGTTGGACCTTCTTGCAGTCCAAGGGACTCTCAAGAGTCTTCTCCAATACCACAGTTCAAAAGCATCCATCCTTTGGTGCTCAGTTTTCTTCACAGTGGAACTCTCACATCCACACATGAACACTGGAAAAACCATAGCCTTGACTAGACGGACCTTTGTTGGCAAAGTAATATTTCTGCTTTTTAATATGCTATCTAAGTTGGTCATAATTTTCTTTCCAAGGAGTAAGCGTCTTCTAATTTCATGGCTGCAATCACCATCTTTGGTGATTTTGGAGCCCCCCAAAATAAAGTCTGACCTGTAGTTTTCTTTTTTTTGTGTGGCACCTTTGTCTGGTTTTGGTATTAAGGTGATGGTGGCCTAATAGAATGAGTTTGAGAGTTTACCTTCCTCTGCAATTTTCTGGAAGAGTTTGAGTAGGATAGATGTGAGCTCTTCTCTAAATTTTTGGTAGAATTCACCTGTGAAAGCATCTGGTCCTGGGTTTTTTGTTGTTGTTGTTGGAAGATTTTTTATTACGGTTTCAATTTCTGTGCTTGTGATGGGTCACTTAAGATTTTCTACTTCTTCCTGATTCGGTTTTGGAAAGTTATACTTTTCTAAGAATTTGTCCATTTCTTCCAAGTTGTCCATTTTATTGGCATATGGTTGCTGATAGTACTCTCATGATTCTCTGTATTTCTGTGTTGTCTGTTGTAATTTCCCCATTTTCATTTCTAATTTTGTTGATTTGGTCCTTCTCCCCTTTTTTCTTGATGAGTCTGGCTAATGGTTTGTCTATTTTATTTATCTTCTCATAGAACCAGCTTTTACTTTTGTTGATTTTTGCTGTGGTCTCCTTTGTTTCTTTTTCATTTATTTCTGCCATAATTTTTATGATTTATTTCCTTCTGCTAACCCTGGGGTTCTTCATTTTTTCTTTTTCTAGTTTCTTTGGGTGTAAAGTTAGGTTGTTTATTTGATTTTTCTCTTGTTTCTTGAGGTAAGCTTGTATTGCTATGAACCTTCCCTTTAGCACTGCTTTTACTGAATCCCATAGGTTTTGGGTTGTTGTGTTTTCATTTTCATTTGTTTCTATGCCTATTTTTATTTATTTTTTTATTTCTTCTGTGATTTGTTGGCTATTCAGAAAAGTGTTGTTTAGCCTCCATATGTTTGTATTTTTAATAGTTTTTTTCCCTGTAGTTGACATCTAACCTTACTGCATTTTGATCAGAAAAGATGCCTGAAATGATTTCAATTTTTTTTTAATTTACCAAGGCTGGATTTATGCCCCAGGATGTGATCTATCCTGGAGAATGTTCCGTGTGCACTTGAGAGAAAGGTGAAATTCATTGTTTGGGGATAAAATGTCCTATAGATATTAATTAGGTCTAACTGGTCCGTTGCATCATTTAAAGTTTGTGTTTCCTTGTTAATTTTCTGTTTAGTTTATCTATCCATAGGTGTGAGTGGGGTATTATACTAATCCCACTATTATTGTGTTACTGTTAATTTCCCCTCTCATACTTGTCAGCATTTGCCTTACATATTGTGGTGCTCCTATATTGGGTGCATATATATTTATAATTGTTATATCTTCTTCTTGGATTGATCCTTTGATCATTATGTAGTGTCCTCCTTTGTCTCTTTTCATGACCTTTATTTCAAAGTCTATTTTATCTTATATGAGTATTGCTGCTCCTGCTTTCTTTTGGTCTCCATTTGTGTGAAATATCATTTTCCAGCCCTTCACTTTCAGTCTGTATGTGTCCCTCATTTTGAGGTGGGTCTCTTGTACACAGCATATACAGGGGTCTTGTTTTTGTATCCATTCAGCCAGTCTTTGTCTTTTGGTTGGGGCATTCAACCCATTTACATTTATGGTAATTATTGATAAGTATGATCCTGTTGCCATTTACTTTGTTGTATTGGGTTTGAGTTTATAAACCCTTTCTGTGTTCCCTGTCTAGAGAAGATCCTTTAGCATTTGTTGGAGAGCTGGTTTGGTGGTGCTGAATTCTCTCAGCTTTTGCTTTCCTGTTAAGCTTTTGATTTCTCCTTTATATTCAAATGAGATCCTTGCTGGGAACAGTAATAGGGGTTGTAGGTTTTTCTCTTTCTTTATTTTAAGTATGTCCTGCCATTCCCTTCTGGCCTGAAGAGTTTCTATTGAAAGATCAGCTGTTATTCTTATGGGAATCCCCTTGTGTGTTATTTGTTGCTTTTCTCTTGCTGCTTTTAATATTTGCTCTTTGTGCTTGAGCTTCGTTAGCTTGATTAATATGTGTCTTATGGTGTTTTGCCTTGGATTTATCCTATCTGGGACCTTTGGGGTTTCTTGGATTGGGTGGCCATTTCCTTCCCCATTTTAGGGAAGTTTTCAACTATTATTTCCTCAAGAATTTTCTCATGGCCTTTCTTTTTGTCTTCTTCTTCTGGGACTCCTATGATTCAAATGTTGGGGCATTTAACATTTTCCCAGAGGTCTCTGAAGTTGTCCTCATTTCTTTTAATTTTTTTTTCTTTTTTCCTCTCTGCTTCATTTATTTCCACCATTCTATCTTCCACCTCACTTATCCTATCTTCTGCCTCTGTTATTCTACTGTTGATTCATTCCAGTGTGCTTTTGATCTCAGTTATTGCATTATTCATTATATATTGACTCTTTTTTATTTTTTCTAGGTCCTTGTTAAACATATCTTGCATCTTCTCAATCCTTGTCTCTAGTCTATTTATCTGTAGCTCCATTTTGTTTTCAAGATTTTGAATCATCTTTACTAACATTATTCTGAATTCTTTTTCAGGTAGACTTCCTATCTCCTCCTCTTTTGTTTGGTTTGGTGGGCATTTATCATGTTCCTTTACCTGCTGAATATTTCTTTGCCTTTTCATTTTGTTTCAATTGCTCTGTTTGGGGTGGCCTTTCTGTGTGCTAGAAGTTTGTGGTTCCTCTTTATTGTGGAGGTTGCTCCATGTCGGTGGGGTTGGACTAGTGGCTTGTCAAGGTTTCTTGGTTAGGGAAGCTTGTGTCAGTGTTCTGGTGAGTGGGTCTGGATCTCTTCTCTCTGGAGTGCAATGAAGTGTCCAGTAGTGAGTTTTGAGGTGTCTGTGGGTTTGGTTTCACTTTGGACAGCCTGTATTTAAGACAGCCTGTATTTAATGCTCAGGGCTATGTTCCTGCATTGCTAGAGAATTAGCATGGTATGTCTTTCTCTGGAACTTGTTGACTCTTGGGTAGAGCTTGGTTTCAGGGTAGTCATGGAGGCTTTTGGATGAGTTCTTGTCAATTAATGTTCCCTGGAGTCAGGAGTTTTCTGGGGTTCTCAAGTTTTGGATTTAAGCCTCCTGCCTCTGGCTTTCAGTCTTATTCTTATAGTAGCCTCAAGACATCTCCATACATATAGCACCAATGATAAAACATCTAGGTTAATGGTAAAAAGATTCTCCACAGTGATGAACACCCAGAGGTTCACAGAGTTGCATGGAGAAGAGAAGAGGGAGGAGGGAGATAGAGGTGACCAGGAGGAGAAGGGTCAGTGAAAAGGGGAGAAACCAATCTAGCCAGTAATTACTTCCTTAACTGTTCTCCACAGCCCAGAACACCCAGAGAGATTCATAGAGTTAAGCAGAGAAGATAAGGGGGAGGGAGGAGATAGAGGTGACCTAGGGGAGAAAAGGGAGAGTCAAAGGGGAGAGAGCAATCAAGCCAGTAATCACACCCCTATGTAAAAATGGGTACTGAAGATTAGATTCTTAAAGGTACAAAATTGATAACAAATACAAAAAAGCAAAGGTTAAAAATCTACAGTAGAGATTAGACTGTAAAAAATACAATATTAAAAATACAAAACAAAATCAATCACAAAAATTATAAGAAATATATATATGTGAAATTTGCTTTAAAAAGTGTCTTTTTTACAAAGTAATAGTAGGTTATAAAAATGAAAATTTAAGGAGTAATAAAGAACTTAAAAATTTTTTAAAATGATAATAGTAAAAACGTATCTAGGAATTTCTCTGGAGCTGTTGAGGGCACTGTGGGGTCAGTTCAGTCAGATAGTTCCTTGTTCCAGCTTGTACTTTTTCTCAAGGTCTATAGGCCCCTTCCAATGCTTAGTTAATGGTAACTACAGGGTTTTAATCTGTTGAACCTGTCACTTCCAGAGTGGATCCCTCTTCTTTGTTTATTTTGGCTTCTTCTGCCTGCAAGTCTCTTCAGTGTCTAATTTCCACCCTGACACAAGGGGACAGAGGAACATTGCAAACAAATATCACTGGTGTGTGTAGGGAGTGCTCACAGTATATGGACCACACTGGGTTTGCCCCAGCTCACGTGTGTGCTTTCCCAGTCTACACTGCTCAGGCTCCAGGTTGCTCTGAAGGGGAACTATCCAAAGTGGGCCCTGGGTTGCATGCACTTTCCATGTCTAAGATGCTCAGTTTCAGGGTCTTGAGTACTCCACAAAGGCACAGACTCGGTTGGACCTGCGTGTTGTGCCCTTCCCAGGTCTGAGGACCTCAGGCAACCAGGTGCTTGGCGAGCTCACTCTCCCAGGTAGGCAGTGAGTCTTAATCCCCTCCCCAGTCCCAGCCACTCGGTTTCCTGGGTGCACCACAAGAGCGCTGTCTCAGGTGTGCCATTTGTCTCCTCTGGGGAGCTGATCTCAGGCTGCAACCCTCCTGGCAGATGTCAACCGTCCAGGATCCCAGGAAGACTTGGTTAGCAACTGGAGCCTGCTCACAGTTTGGTGGAGGATGCTGTCTCTGGGGCCGAGATTGCCTCTTGCCTTCCAGCTCCAGTGTCGCCCTCCTGCCTCTCTGCCTCCGATGCGGGGAGGGGCCGGTCCACAGCCAGCTAGCTCTCCTTTGGTGTTCGCTCAATCCTTTGTTCTCTGAGCCAGCCAGGTTGTGCCTTAGGATAGAGCTTTTCAGGGGAAAGTTCTCTCTCTCTCGCTTTTTCCCCCCATCTCTCTCTGGCTATCCCACAGTTTGGGTTGCTATTTCACATTAGCTCCTTCAGATTGTCCTCAGGGCATTCAGGCCCAATCCTTACCATAAGCATGCAACCTGTGCCTCCCCCACTCACTGGTAATGGTCGCAAGTGTCTGAGCTATTTCTCTCCAGGGAGTTGTGGTTAAGGCACATATTCTGTGGGGTGTCTTTTTTTTTTTTTCCCCTCCCAGTTTTGTTGCCCTCTGAGATTCCAAAACTCCCCATAAACCTGCTGGTGAGAGGGGTTCCTAATGTTTGGAAACTTCTCCTCCTTCACGACTCCCTCCCCAGGATGGGTCTCCATCCCTAACTCTTTTGTCTCTCTTTTTTTTTTTTTTTTGGCTGAAGGTAAAATGTAAGTAGAAACTGATTTATTAAGTTAAACTAAAAATAACTCAATATTATTTTTTTCACTAGGGAATCAACACCCATTAATATGTAGAAAATGCTATAAATTTGACAGAGGCAACCATGACTGGTCACAGCTTAGCTGGGCAGGGAGTTAGGTCAATTTCACAAGCGACCATCTGGAATCTGGCATGAGTGCCAGGAGGGGAAGGGTGCCTCCTAGCGGGCTGCTGAGGTACTACAGCCATTCCTGGAGCCCTTCGTCGAGGCAGAAGGCATCTGCCAGCAGGGCTCAGTAAAAATAGCAACATCACCTCTACACATGGCTCTCTTCCATTTCCCCACACTTGAGCCATCTCTCCACAGGAAAGCTGGGACTGAGCAAGCCACAGACTCAATCTGGACGTGCCGCAGACCACCTGTCTAATCAGACACAGGAGATGCTTTCGTGCTAGAGCCGGTCTTCCTTCTGTCCACACAATTGAAAATTCACACTCCGTTATAAAAATGGAATGGAGTCGCTTCTCTGAATGACTAGAATCCAGGTGGATTTCACATGATCTTGACTGGAGTGACTGCAAAAGCCGGACTTTTGTCTCTCTTTTTGTCTTTTATATTTTGTCCTACTTCCTTTCAAAGAGAATGGGCTGCCTTTCTGGGTGCCTGGTGTCCTCTGCCAGCATTCAGAAGTTGTTTTGTGGAAGTTGCTCAGCATTCAAATGATTTTTTGATGAATTTTTGTGGGATAAATGGTCTCCCCATCCTATTCCTCCATCGTCTTAGGACCACCTGTCTCTGCTTTTTAATATGCTGTCTAGTTTGGTCACAGATTTTCACCCAAGGAGCAAGCATCTTTTAATTTCATGGCTGTGGTCACATTTGCAGTGATTTTGGAGCCCCCTCAAAATAAAGTCTGCCACTGTTTCTGCTGTTTCCCATCTACTTGCCATGAAGTCTTGCCACAAGACTGAGTGACTGAGCACACACATCCTGGATCTAAGTAATGACTATTTATCAGACCAAGGACACATTCCAGGAGCTTGGAACACAGGGTATAGCTTTAGGCTAATGGAGTGAGATGTTTATTGAGAACAAGACAGTGGTCTCAGAGTTCTACACTGACTGCCTAGTAATTTCTATCTCTAGTCCATAACACTGGAAACTACAAAACACTGTCAAAATAAATTAGAAAATATTTAAATCAATTGAGAGATATACATTCATGGATTTGAAAATGCACTATTTTTTACTTATTAATTCTCCTAAAATTAATCCACAGACTCGATGAAATCTGATTTTAAAAACCTCAAAAAATTTGGGGGAGGGTTGGCAAATAGATTCTAATTTCTTTTTAAATACAAAGAACATAGAATAGCCAAGACGATTTAAAGAAGGACAAAGTTAGAGTGTTTATCAAATCAGATTTCAAACAGTATAAAGATAAGTGAACTTGAATAGCAATAGAAAGTATTCAAAATGAAGTACACAGGGGCAGAGGAATGGACAAATGAGATCTCAGTGACCTCTGGAAAACTCTAAAGCAACTTAATATGTGTAATTGGAGTTCTAGAAAGAGGTAGAGGATAAATTATTGGAGGGGGAAAGATAATTTATTTGAAGTTAAAAAAGTCAAATTTTCCAAATCTGAAGAAAGCTATAAACTCAAGGACCCAATAAGCTCACCAAATCCCCCCAGATTAATAAAAATATAAACTACAGCAAGTCATGTCACAGTGACATTACTGAAAAACAATGATGAAAAAGGAAGTTCTTCAAATGAACCAGACATTAAAAGAAAAAAAAAATTACATAAAAAAGGCCATAGATAAGAATGAAAAGTTCCAAAAATAATCATTAGGGTCAATAGAAAAGATGTATCTTCTTCATTTTAAAAATGCTTCAAAAGATAAACTATTTAAAACAAAAATATTAATACAATGTTGGGTTGATAACACATATAGAATGAAATATATGGTAACAGTAACCAAAAAATGGGTTGAAAGAAAGGGCAGTATACTGTTGTAAATTTTTGACATTTACATGTAGTAAGTATATTATTTGAAATTATACATGATAACATAAAGATGAACATTGCTACTACGAAATAATAAAACCAAGACATGTATTTTAAAACTTGATAATGAAGAAAATGATTAAATTATAAATACTGAATTAATCCAAAAGTACAAGAAAAATGATGAAAAATGAGCAAATATGACAAAGAGGAAACAAGTCATGAGATGATTTAATACCATCCATATACTTCTCCAGCTGCTGCTGCTGCTGCCTAGTCGCTTCAGTTGTGTCCAACTCTGTGCAACCCCAGAGACGGCAGCCCAACAGGCTCCTCCGTCCATGGGATTTTCCAGGGAAGAGTACTGGAGTGGGGTGCCATTGCCTTCTCCGATACTTCTCCAGACATATCTCTCCTGCACTGACAGATGAGTTCTTTACCCAGAAGTCCAATAGATAATTGTAGAAGCTAAGATACCACTTGTGTCATAGGTAATGTCAGAGAGATATCCTAATAAATATAGGACAGATGTCCTATATTACCTATGTACCTATATTACCTACATTACCTATGACACAAGTGGTATCTTAGCTTCTACAATTATCTATTGGACTTCTGGGTAAAGAACTCATCTGTCAGTGCAGGAGAGATATGTCTGGAGAAGTATCGGAGAAGGCAATGGCACCCCACTGCAGTACTCTTCCCTGGAAAATCCCATGGACGGAGGAGCCTGGTAGGCTGCAGTCCGTGGGGTCGCTGCCAGTCGGACACGACTGAGCGACTTTACTTTCACTTTTCACTTTCATGCAGTGGAGAAGGAAATGGCAACCCACTCCAGTGTTCCTGCCTGGAGAATCCCAGGGACGGGGGAGCCTGGTGGGCTGCCGTCTTTGGGGTCGCACAGAGTGGGACACGACTGAAGCGACTAGGCAGTAGCAGCAGCAGCCTATAACCCCAAATACAAAACAAATACTTATGAGCCCCTACTGTCACAAGTAAATGATTAAATAAACAAATGTGAAAGAAGATATGAATTTTCCCCACAGAAGAATTCCAAATAAATGATGTAGATCTTACCCTGCAGGAGGCAGAGTTTAATTCTTCCTACTTCTTGAGTGTGGCTGAACTTAATGATTTGCTTTTTAAGAATTGAGTATGGAAAAATGGAGGAAAACATAACTTTACCATGGAGACATTTGAAAAAACTACTTTGACTGAATGAATAAAATTAACATCATCACTTATGAGTTATGTTGATAGTACTGTATCCCCTGATGCGTGAGGACATTTCACCTGTAGTATTTCTTTCCCAAGCCCTTCATGCAGACTGATTATGAGAACAAAAGGTAAATTCAAATTGAAGGACATTCTATAAAATACTTAACTAGGACTCCTCAAAACTGTCAAGGTCATGAAAAACGAAGACTAAAAAACTATCTGTTGGAGGAGGTTATCAAGAAGATGCAACAACTGGTTTCACCTGCAAGCTGGGTCCTGACTATTGACCAGGAGGCTTCTCATCCCATCACTGTCCTTGGAATATTCTTTCCAGTTGCCTTCTGTGTTCCCAGAAGCTTCCACAAGGATATAGTCTTAAAGCCTTTTAAGATTCTGGCTGACAGATGCAGAAATCTACTTGTCTTGAAGCCCAAAACAAGGCTCAAAAATTAAGTTTCCTTGCTTATTAAACCTGCTACCTACCAATCTGGAGTGGTGAGCCTATTTCTTTGATCTCTCCCTGCCCTCCATTTAAGGGGCAGGTTCCAGATTACAAGACGTTCCTGAGGTTTTGAACACTATGAAAGACCAGAGGAGACCAAGGAACCATGACAATTAAACACAATATGGTATCCTGGATTAGATCTTGGAATGGAAAAAGGACATTATTGGAAAAAACAGTGAAAGCTGAATAAAATCTGAAGTTTAGTTAATAGTAAAATACTAATGTTGGTTTCTTAGTTTTTAAAAATGTATCATGGTTTTATAAAATCAACAACGAGAACATGGGGGAGAGGTATATAGGCTTTCTCTGTGCTATCTTTGCAAATTTTCTGAAAATCTAAAATTATTTCATAGTAAAAAGTTTACTTTAAAAAATGGGGAGCAAAAAAGGTGAATACACACAAAAAGATTTAAATATTTTCAATAACCATACTTTAGTGGCAGTATATTATTCTGGAAATGATTTCTAAGGAATGTGGGATAAAGCAGATGAACAATTATACTATATTATAACTATGTCATTTCCAGTGTACACAAGAACTAGGAATCTCAGTGTGAAGAAAAGGAGATAGAAATGTAAAGGAAAGCATTGATAAATGTCCCAAAGCCCAGGCTTTGAATTGAAAATTTCAGTATGACCTCAGGAGTTATTTTATCGAAGATTTAAACTCATTAGTGATAATAGGCATTACTTCTTATTTATAATTTCAACTGAAAGTGTTTCAGTGATTTATTAATTGTGATCATCATTTCTGCTACAGTTGGTAATTAAGCCTTTATTTGATTAACAAATTTTCATTTATTATTTTCCTTAGATTTATATAAATTAAGGACCAGTTATTAACTTTTATGATGCCTTCTTAAAATCTGATTATCTTATTTGGTTCCTGTCTTAATTTTTTTATAGAATAAGTTGTGTTGATACATATGCTAGTATTGAGTCATTATGGCATGCCTAAAAGAAAATCTACTTGGTCAAATGATATCATTCTTTTGATGTATCATTCTCTTGCTTCTTAAAATGAACTAGGAGATTTTTATTGTCTTTATATCACTTGGAATAATTTCAAAACTACTGAAATTAACTAACTAGATAAAATCCATGCTACTATAAATCCATCTAGTCATTGTATCTTCTCTAATTCTGTATTATTAATTTCCTATATTTCTTCATCTTTACAAATTGAGGGAGGGGTCCATTTTCTTTTGTACCTATTTTGCCCACACCTTCAATGTTGTAAATATTTTGCCCTTTTAGGCATATAGTAGTCACTTATAATTAATATTTCCCATGTTCTTTTCATTACTAAAATTGTTAGAAAGTTGTTATTTTTTTATCCTATGTACCAAGGTGGTAGTTATTTGTCATGTGTGTGTAAGAGGGTGTATATGTTAGTCTTCAGTCTTATCTGACTCTCTGTGACATCATGGACTGTAGCCTGCCAGGCTCCTCTGCCCATGGAAATCTCTAGGCAAAAATACTGGTGTGGATAGCCATTCCCTTTTCCAGGGGCTCTTCCCAACCCAGGGATCAAACACAGGTCTCCTGAATTGCAGGTAGATTCTGTACCATCTGAGCCACCAGAGAAGTCCCATTATTTGTCACCAGTTCAGTTCAGTTTAGTGGCTCAGTCATGTCTGACTCTTTGCAACCCCATGAATCACAGCACACCAGGGCTCCCTGTCCATCACCATCTCCTGGAGTTCACTCAAACTCACGTCCATTGAGTCAGTCATCAAAAATTACTATTTTTTTTTTTATAGTAGGGTATCTATTTTAAATGTTTCTATTTGGTTGGTTATATATTTTAAATGTTTTGATACAAATAAGTTCATTTGTATAATTTTTTAAAACATTCCTCATGTAAGCAATATCATGTGACATTTGTCTTTTTCTAACTTACTTCACTTAGTATGATAGTCTCCAAATCCATCCCTGTTGCTTCAAGTGGTATTATTTCATCCTTTTTAAAGGCTAAGTGATATTTCATTGTAAACATGTACCACTTCTTTACCCATTCCTTTGTCAATGGCCACCTAGGTTACTTCCATGTCCTGGCTATTGTAAATAGTACTGTGACAATAGGCACATGTATCCTATTGAACCATGGTTTTCTCCAGATATATGCCCAAGAGTGGGATTGTGGGATCATACAGTAGCTCTATTTTTAGCTTTTTAAGGAACCAAAATGTTATACACACACACATCTGCCAAGGTCCAGCCCCGGCTGATCCAGGGTATTCGAAGCTGGGATGGCGTCAGCGACTTTTTAAAATATTAATTAGAGATATAAAGAGTAATAGAATGAGGATAGCTTAGCAGGAAAATTCAGTGGAGAAAAGAGGCTAAGTAGCTTGGTTTACGCGGTAAACCAATAAAACTTCAAGACAAGAAGCTTGCACCACTTACGTAGGCCGCAGGCATCCTTCCATTCTCCTGAAGGAGAGGGGACACTGAGGCCTCCCCGGTCGGATCTTAGAAGCCCAGGCATAATTAGTAAGCATGGCGGGCTCTGCGCTCCAGATGGAGACTCAGCCAGAGTTTGAGAGAGAGACATGGGGAGATCAGTCTTTCAAGGAACTGATCCCAATTCTTTATTTTCCAGGGTCTGTTTTTTACACTGAGGTGTTATACAAAAGTCACGTGGGGACAGCAGTCCTGACTTTTATTAAAGTCAGGTGCTTCATACAAATGTATACAGAGGTCTTAGGGGTGTGACATCATCTTCTGGCCAGGGGGCCTGCTGACAATTTATGACCCTCTCCTTGTGACAGCGATCAGTAAACCAGGACACTTATTTCTCCAGGGGTGATTATTCTTAAAAAAGACTCCACCCAAATAAAGTTACATTCCTATAGGGTGAGGGTGTAGTGGGTTTTAGTTAAGGAAAGAATTTACTTAGCCTAAGGTCTAACATGATTTATATCAAAGGTTAATACTTATTTCTTCTATATGTTCATTAATGCGTGTAAGGGCAGGGGATGTGGAGACTTAGCAGCGAACATTGGCTCAACAAATGAAAAACCCTTCACCAATACAATTTCTAATCAGCCCACTATACTTATACTAATAGTTTTCTAACTTCTCTAAAGAACCTGTTTTAGAAGGTTTAAAGCATCTCGTGCCTGTCACGGTTGGGAGGCTGTGAGCAATCACATGTGGCTGGACAAGCCTGTCAGGCAGACTAGAGAACCTTCAGAGGAGTTTGTAGGTTAAAACACTCTTGTCACGCCCAGGAGTTTTTATTAACTGGAGCTCTAAGTTAACTCCTTCTCTGAAGGAGGTGGTGAGGGACAGCCCCTCGTAAAGTCAGAGGTGTAGGTGAGAGCACAAAGTAGTAAAGTAGGCAGGCTCTGGTTATGGGGGTAAATGCTCGAGGATTTCCAGGGGGACTCCTGAGGCTCAATCCCGCCTTTGCGTATGTCGAGCCTCCTTCCTCATGACCTTTGCCACGGGCGGAGTGCCTCCCGCCGGCTCCACGCACACATCCAAATATATATAAATTTACAGAATTACTATGACACCAGCACTTTTCTTAAACATTCCTCTTAGCCTCTGTGGAAATATTTTGCACACATATTTTATGAAAGACATAATGTCCAAGAATTCACATTAATGCTTCCCAAGTGGCTCAGTGGTAGCTTGCCAATGCAGGAGACCCAGATTCTATCCCTGGGTCAGGAAGATCCCCTGGAGAAGGAAACGGCAACCCACTCCAGTATTCTTGCCTGAAGAATTCTATGGACAGAGGATTCTGGAGGGATAAAGTCCATGGGGGTCATAAACAGTCGGACATGACTGAGCACGTACTCGTTTACATTAATGGAAAAGGGTGGAATGATAAACAGCCCAAAGGTGGTAGAATATAAAATCATATACATTTGACCCTGCCCCACATGCCATACCTTGTGATAACAGGAAGGACAACATACATCCACCAATACGTTTTTGAAGTGAGGCAATAGTTCAGGACTTGAGTCGGAAGACTGCTTTATGAACTACCAGCTGCAGGAAGATTAGTGAACAGGATGATTCCCCAAGAGGCAAACAAAGCAAAAAGAACTGTCATACCATGCAAGCAAATTTCCTCATTTTTGTTGTTATTTAGTCTCTAAGTTACGTCCAAGTCTTTTGTGACCCCATGAACTGCAGCCCGTCAGGCTCCTCTGTCCATAGGATTTCCTCATTGAGTTCACATAAAAGCTGCAGATAATATCACACTGACAGCAGTTGATTTGAATGCTTCTCATTCATAAATGGGCTTCCCAGGTGGCACTAGCGGTGAGGGTTGGGGTGTGGATGTGGGGGTGGGGGTCAATACCTGGGTCCGGGAAGATTTCCTGGAGGAGGAAATGGCAACCCACAACCCATTCCAGTATTATTACCTGGAGAAACCCCATGGATAGAGGAGCAGGCTGCAGTCGGGGGTCGCATAGATTCGGACACGTCTAAAGCACCTTAGCACACACGCACGCATTCATAAATAGACTGGAATGTAGCAAAATGCTCTGGCCTTATAATTACCGTAGTAGGCTGAAAAAACGACGCCTCACCAGGCTCCCCAGCAGTGGCACAGGCCAGGGGAACCATGATGACCTCATCACGTGGGAGTTGTGGCACGCACGCTGGATGGTGCCGCGCTGCTCAAAGAGACCCACGAAGGTCCTGCGCAGGCAGCACAGTGCTATGGAGGCAGGGCTAAGAGCAGGCCCAACCACCTGGGCCTCTGGAGTCCAGAGCCCACCGTGGGGGCATTGTCAAGTTAAAATGAGTTTATTAGGGTGGGCCCCCATCCTATATGATTTGTATTCTTATGAAAAGGAGAAAATTTGAATAGACAAATGTATACAGGGAGACTAGCATGTGATGATTGGATTTGTGCTGCCTCAAAGCAAGAAACTACCAGAGACTAGGACAGAGGCTTGGGAAAACATAGCTAGAGAAAAAAATAAAAAGCTTGGAAATTTTAGATATTGTGGTATGGGATCCAATCAGGTCTTCCCTTATACTGCCAATAAAGCAATTACAAAAGATTACTTTTGCTTCAGTTCAGCTCAGTTCAATCACTCAGTCATGTCCGACTCTTTGCGACCCCATGAATCGCAGCACGCCAGGCCTCCCTGTCCATCACCAACTCCTGGAGTTCACCCAGACTCAGTCCATCGAGTCGGTGATGCCATCCAGCCATCTCATCCTTGGTCGTCCCCTTCTCCTGCTGCCCCCAATCCCTCCCAGCATCAGAGTCTTTTCCAGTGAGTCAACTCTTCGCATGAGGTGGCCAAAGTACTGGAGTTTCAGCTTTAGCATCATTCCTTCCAAAGAAATCCTAGGGCTGATCTCCTTCAGAATGGACTGGTTGGATCTCCTTGCAGTCCAAGGGACTCTCAAAAGTCTTCTCCTTAGATGTTTCCAAACTTAAGAGGAAGCCAGATGCCCACTGTTAGAGATTGCAGTGGAAGTCTATCCAGGCTTTTTTCAAAGGTCTCTTCCAGAAATGTTCTGAGACCAAATTCACAAAGTAAATAAATGAGGATTGACTGGGCTACCTTAGCATACATCTATCCACAGTTTTAAGTAGGAAAAAAAAAAAAAGGAAGGAAAGGAATAAAAAAAGTGATTTCCTGCTCAGTGGAGTATAAGGTTTTTCAGAAATCAAAACCTAAACTCCATGAGCTTTTCTGTAGCTGTGGGCTACCCTTCCTGTCCAAGGATGTAAAGCTATATGCTAGTGAGACTCACACTAACACTCATAAGATTGAAAGAATCTTTTGTCAAGAATTACTGTAAAAAATATTTCGACTGTGGAACAACCAACAAAGTATTTTTTTTCTGACAAGCTGCAGTTTTTATGGTTTGCTTACACATCAGTTATTGTTGCAGAATACGCTTTCATAATGAAGAGATTTCCAAGAGGGTTTTTTTTTTTTTCCTAATAAGAACTAGTAGCCAATATTCTACATGATGACAATGGGAAGGAGATTCATTATTACTAAAAAAGAAATACTTTTACAAAAACTTTTAAAATATATATTAAAAGAGTTTAAAGGAAATTAAATCAAAACTGTGAAAGTATAAGTTGTTATATTGTCACGTTTCTATGTAGAGTGTATAAATGACAATGCAGAAAAATAACTGATTCCGATGACTTTTGTTTTCATTTGTGACAGTCATGGGGTTATTTTTCATCCTTTAAGTGCTGAAATTGAGCTGAAGAAAAATGGCTCTTTGCTTATAGTTAATTTCTTTCAGATTTGAAAAATGTGTGTGGTTTGTGGACTGTCATTTTTAATTTGCCATCTAAAATATGTAGGTTTGCCACAATGTCTGTTCTCAACTGAAGAAGTTAGATATCTCAGTTCCTCTTGGGTCAGCTGGGTTTAGATTTTCTTGCCACTCTCCAACAACACACACACAATTTCTTACTACATTTTCAACTTCTTGATTCAACTGATTAAGCATAATACCCAAGATTCATATTTCATATCATTGTACTATAGATTTGTTTTTATAACAATAAGTATTCTGTTTTATGATTCCACTCAACAAAATGCTTGCAGATATGATTTATTATTTGGCTATTTTGAGATGATATATTTGATGGGTTTTTGGGTTTTTTTGAAAAACCTTTTTCACTTCACTTTCAGATGGGCTATATTGGTGAGTGCATATTTAGACTTGATTGAGTTATAATAAATTATAATGTTGATCTGTTGCTGTTTGAAAACTACAAATTGGCTGAAAATGTCGGGGAAAAAAGGCTTCCTAAAAAATATGCAAATCCTAATCCCTATGAATGTTACCAGGTATAGGGGGGAAAAAAAAACAAAACAGAGTATTTGTAAATGTAATTAAGGATCTTGAGCTAGGAAGATTATCCTGAGTTATTGGGGTGGACTCTAAATGCAAAAACATGTATTTTTCTGAGAGGAAGGCTGAGGAGAAGGGCATATAAAGATGGAGAAGAGAGAAGTTTGAAGATGCTGACTTTTGAGATTAAAGTGACTTGTCTACAGCAAGGAACACTGGCAGCCATAGATCAAAGAGTCAAGGAGGCCTGACTAGAGCCTCAAAGGTTGCATGGCTCTTGTCAGAACCTGGATTTTGGTCCAATGATACTAATTTTGGACTTTAGCTGTCTAGAACCTTGAGAGAGTAAATTTCTATTGTTTTAAGCCACCAAACTTACAATAATTTAGTACAATAGCTACAGGAAACTGATACAATTACCTTGCAATTTTTTTTCATCTTCCCACTTGCTACTGCAATTTTTGTGCCTGTCTGGAAACTATCTTCTCTAACTTGCTGGTAACCATCTTATTTCTCAAATTTAATATGCACTTGTCCCTTTAGAACCAACATACTTACAATAAAGTATAAGTGAAGGGAAAATTGGAGAAGTGAATGGCAACCCACTCCAATATTCTTGCCTGCAGAATTACATGGACAGAGGAGCTTTGTGGGCTGTCCAAGGATGTAAAACAGTCCACTGGCTTGCAAAGAGTTGAACACTACTGAGCAACTAATACTCACACACTACTGAGTGACATACACACACACACACACACACACACACACACGCACACAAAGGGAAAATAGACGTGATTATATACTTTTTTTATATGCAAGTTCTGTGAATCAGAAAAATTGATAACCTATTCAAGGACATACAGGTAATGTTGTAAGATTCAAATCTAGATTTAGACAACACAAATGATATTATTCTTTGCACTACAGTTATAAAATACCAAAAGTTACAACCCAATAAGTGAAGACCACACATGTTTTGTATAAATGTATTTATAAATTCTTATCCAGCCAACTAACATACATTATCCCTTATTCTGAGACCTAGATTTAAATACAGCAATATCATAAATGATAAAGCTCCGTGGATTGCATCCTGAATATGGTCATGAGCAACTTGAACTCCAACATTTTGAAGTCTTGAAACATATATAAGTCCATCATCTCTCAGGACATCATATTCATAGGTCAGAATATAGGTTGATGGCAAATTCTGTAACTGGGACTCATTGGCCAACAAGGGTGATAATCTGATATACATAAGTGCTGGTGATGAATAACTAGATTTTCCAAGAATTGGTTTAGTATAAATATGGCCGTCCTACTTCTTGGGTAAGAGAGTACTCCAGTTAACAAACTTGAACAAATGTCTTGATTCCAGAGGCATATGTTGGTTTCTTCTCATTGCCTGGGGAAATGCTTCATCCTTGGTTAAATACACACTCACAAGTTTTATGGGTATGTCTCTTGTCAGAACTAAACCATGTTCACTTTCTCAGTGAGATGGTAAATAAGAATCAATGAACTGTAAGAAAGGGTAAAGCAAAGCTTGTATCTTGATTTTATGTTTTATTTCAAGATCATTTTGCACCTGAAAAAAAAAAGATAGTATCTTGTAATGCAAAGACTTCTGAAACACCAGGAGGAGGAAATTTAATTTTAATAATTTATGCAATCTTGAGATAAACAAGTCTATGTAAATTGATGGATGTTAAAATTATTTTCACAATACTTATGTCTTTCAGTGATATGAAAAAAAGTGTCATACTTATTGCAACAGTAAAGTTTTAAAAATTTTCATGTTGTGGGTGAGACTGATAGAGATACAAACTTCCAGTTATAAAATAAATGTCTCGTATGTAATGTATAACATGGTGACTATAGCTAATAATACTATGTTGTCTATTTAAACATTGATAAGATAGTAAGTCTCGAAAAGCCTCATCACAAGAAGAAAGTTCTAAATATGTGTGGTGATGGATATTAACTAGATTTATTGTGGTCGTCTTTTTGTTTTATATATACATATGTATATAATTTTTATATTGTACACATGTAACTGATATACTGTTATATGCCAATTACTCTCAATATAAATTTTTCTAAAGTCATATGGCAGAAGGTGAGGCACTATTGGTCTATACCCAAGAGAAATGGGGGAAACTGGAGCTGCAGCCTTAGTGAGCTTCTCAGTCTGAGATGCTGACAAAAGTATCAGCAACCTGGCTCCATTACCACAGTAACAGCACAAACTATTGCTTAGATTTGTGTTAGCAAATTGACGTCTTAGGATCAGTTGAGTTAGTACATAAAGTGAGTTCAACACAGAGGGCAATGGGGGAAATAAAGAATGAGAGGGAGAGATAGAGAGGAGAAAGGAAGGTACATACATTTATGGTGTTTTTGTCAAAAATCACCAATAGAAATTACCTAAGTAAGATATTCCTATGGAAAATTGACAGTATATATAAGTTTGTAAAAATTCTTGGCTGAAAGTAACCTAAGTGAATAGAAGAAATCAATGTAACTATTAAAATAATCTTATTTCATTTAAAAATTAAAGATAAATGTTTATATATTTAAAATAAATATTAAAAATTAAAATATTATAAAATATTCTTAAAATTTAACATAATGTTATTTGGCTAATAAGAAAAGTTCCCAACATCATGCCATACATTTTTAAGAAATATACAAATGTAGAAGTACCAAGACAAAAAATGAACAGGTAAGCCAATCAATAGGTAACTTAGCTTGTGAAAAAATAGTAATGTGTTTGTGAAACAAAGGAATAAAATTATGAAAAACATCTTGATGATATTCACACAGTTTTACATGCAAGGGAAAGATGTGGAATAATTGACAAGGATTTTCCTTTCCCGAGGTAGTGGGTATCCTGAGGTCTCATTTGTGACCCTAAAGACTATCATAGAGAACCTCAGGATAATGTCCAAGGAACAACTGTCTCAGCCGAAGTGTCGCATCTGAGACAGTGGCATCTGGACAAATGAAAAAACCTGCTACTGCTCCAGGTAAAAGCTCAGGAATGAAGGACATATCTCTTGGTCAACCTCTCACCACAGTGGCTAGCTGAACCTAGTGGAGGGAATACAATGAAATTCAAGAGGGCCATCAGAAAGGGAAATGCACCTCCACAATGCATGCTCAGGGTGCTAGACATTTCACAAGTATATAATAAAAATGAGCCAAGATAAAGCCCCCTGACAGAAACTCCTCTAGATCCAAAGCTCTCCCAAGTACCCTCAGGTAGATGGTCTAATGAGCAAAGGTCCACTATCTACAACTCACCCTCAGTGTCCCACATTTAAGAGACAGGGACCACTTGCCCAGGGATGAGGCAAAAAGGAATCTACCAACTCTCTTATCTAGCTCTAACCTTCCTTTCTGTACTGTTGCATGAAATAAATCACTTTCCTATGCATGTGCCACTGTTTGCCACCCCTACATCCTTATTGTGCCCCCTCTTGCCATTTAAACCTTTTTCCGGTCTCTCTCCTGTCCTTCAAAGCTCCTTTCAAAGTCAACCATTTTCTTTTCTTTTCTTTTTTAACTTTACAATATTTTCAAGATATTGGGAGAGCACCTTCTAATTAGATCCTTCACATTTGGCAATTCTGCCATATTCTCAATATCTGTGTTATCAGTCTGCTGTAAACTTTTCAGATATTTTCTACACATTTTCTATATACTTATAACCATATATATGTGATAGATGGGGAAACAGTGTAAACAGTGGCTGACTTTATTTTTCAGTCGGACACGACTGAATGACTGAACTGAACTGAACTAGTTTGGTCATAACTTTCCTTCCAGGGAGTAAGCGTCTTTTAATTTCATGGCTGCAATCACCATCTACAGTGATTTTGAAGCCCATAAAAATTAAGTCAGCCACTGTTTCCACTGTTTCCCCATCTATTTGCCATGAAGTGATGGGACCGGGTGCCATGATCTTAGTTTTCTGAATGTTGAGCTTTAAGCCAACTTTTTCACTCTCCTCTTTCACTTTCATCAAGAGGCTCTTTAGTTCTTCTTCACTTTCTGCCATAAGGGTGGTGTCATCTGCATATCTGAGGTTATTGATATTTCTCCTGGCAATCTTGATTCCAGCTTGTGCTTCCTCCAGCCCAGCATTTCTCATGATGTACTCTGCATAGAAGTTAAATAAGCAGTGTGACAATATACAGCCTTGACATACTGGCTCAATACTTGTTATTATTTTATTTCCCATTGGGTCTAAGATAGTAAAATGCTCAATACAGTTTGAAAAAATAATAGAAAATGAATGAATAAATATTGCTCTTCATTTTATAATTTTGTTAAGAGGACACTATTCTTGGGACCAGAAGTCACAGGATATAAAAAGAAGTAACAGGCATATAACAAATAGGTCGCCAAAATAACTCTGAATTATTGATCTATAGCTTAGTTATTTTCTTCTAAAGTCATCTCGACTCAAAGACAACCAGTTAATCAGAATGCAAAGGTACAAATAACCATTAATCTTGAAACATAAATATTAATGCTGAAAAAGCCCTGAATGGAACACTCTAAAAAATGGACATGAATATCATATAAATGGATATGTATTCCTCATTTTGTGGTCAACTCATATGTACCTGAATGCAAAAAAATATAAGTAAGACATTCATTTCAGGATGTCATTCTTTGGAGAAATAAGAATGAAAGTACAAAGTCAAGAAAGTTGAAAAACATACCCAGCTCATAGAAATATTCTTGAGAATTGGACATCAGTAACTGTATTTAAATTGTCCATTTCACTTTGTATTACTTTTTCAGTAAAATAAAGACCGTTGGGTAACTCAGTAATTAAATGATTATGGAAGATGTTCAACAAAGCCCATTCTTTATCTTTTTCAATAAGAACACAAGGGATATGATGCTATTAAACCTTATATATTTAAACACTATTAATCCTAAATTCAGGCTACTTAAAGAAAAATTCTCCTATATAAATTATTCACTCTGTACCTTATTTATTAAATTACCTAATTTGAATCTCTAATTTTTCAAGTTATAGGCCTTGCCACTAATATTATTGTCATTGTGAGAGTAGTTTATTAACATCATGGTAAAGATTGATCTCCTTGATCTCCATATTTGAAAGCAAAATTTGGGACCAGTTCATGAAAGGCATCTATATTATGGTTAAAAGCTTGGAGTTACATGTACACTCCTACATCAATTTTTTTGTTCACAACCAATCCCCAGGAGTTGGGAGTCATGGCTGAGGATTGTTTGGTCACAGAGTCAGAGAAGAGATGATGTTCCATGACTTTCTACCGTGCCCAGAGAGGCCTGTATCAGTCCACCAACTCAGCTTCTTTGAAGCCCACTCATAGCAGTTGTCTGTGTCACGAACACCTATGCCTGATATAAAGCCTACCCCAGGCTGCCTGAAGCATTATTAAGTCCTCTTCTACCTGCCAAATGTCCTGAGATCGAATATCTAGAGCATGATACCCTCCTGGAGAGTGGTAGTTTCCTCCTGCCAGTGGACTATACTTCAGTCCTTGCACTGAATCCCTCATTATCCACTGCCTCTCTCTACTCACTGGTTCACCAGGGTCCCTTCCAAACTTAGACTCCTGATTTGGGAGTGTGTTATCTATCCAAAGCCCTACACATCTGCAGAAGCTTACCCACTGCCTGTAATTCATAGAAAAATCAGTTCAATTCAGTCGCTCAGTGGTGTCCGACTCTTTGCAACCCCATGGACCGCAGCATGCCAGGCTTCCCTGTCCATCACCAGCTTCTGGACCTTGCTCAAACTCATGTCCTTGAGTTGGTAATGCCATTCAGCCATCTCATCCTCATAGAGAATAGATGTGTGCAAAATGTTAACTTATTTATGGTGTTCCTACATTGCTAGCAATGTCTTTGTACTCACACAGCTCAGCAAATCTGTTATATTTCAACCTTGAACACCTAGCTTTATGATAATGTGATCTCCCTCCTCTCCCCACCCCACCAACTAATTTCCTCTCCACTGACCTAACTCCACCCCCCAATACCACATCCAATTTTACAAAACACAGATAGTCAGTGAGTATCTGGATGTACTATGGATGACCATGAAGGAATTCCAATATGAGAGGCCTTTTGGTCTCATTCCAGGACACATGTTACAAGCACACTGGAAGCTGGAGAAACCCCATACCAGGCCTGCTATAGTCTAAACGTTATCTAAATGTGCTTCCATTATTCATATATTAAAAATCTAATGACCAAGATGAGGGTCTTAGTAAGAACACATTTGAGAATTGATTTGGTCATGAGGTGAAACCCTGGTGAATGGGATTAATACCCTTATAAAAGAGGTCTTAAATGGCTAGCTCTCCCCTTCCATCATGTGAGGATGCAATGAAAAGCCTGTGAGCTGGGAAAGGGCCCCAGTTCAACTTCCAGAACTGTGAGAAATAAGGTTCTGTTGTTTATAAGCAACCTAGACACTGGTATTATATACAGAAGCTCAAACAGACTAAGACAGGGCCCTTTAAAGAATCCAACTTACTCTCCTCTTTATAGATTCATCCCATCCTTTCCTGTTTCTTATTACCCCCTCAAAAATCCTGCCTCCCATTATGTTCTAAAAGTAGGACATTGCAACCTAGCATATGATGTAAAAGTGCCAGATTCACAGTGACCCATGCCCAGGTGCAATACCCAGTCAGTTGGGAAAGAGGAGCTTGAAATCAGTGCTACTCCATGGTTAAGATGTTCATATCTGAGTTTGAGTCCTGGACAAGTTATTTAACCTTGTAAACCCTCAGTTTCTTGATCTTTGAAATTGATGTAATAATAGTAAGTGCAGCATATGGCTTTTGCCAGGGCGAGATAAAGCATTTATAGTACAGTTTCTGGCATACAGAAAACAATAAATACTGATTATATTTCTTATTGTCATTGAAATAAATGTTGAAGGAACCCAACAGCTTATCTTTGGAATGCTTCAGAAAATATTTGTTGATCTTTCAACAGGCAAACCATAGGAAATGATGGCTTAGCTCCATTTTTGATTGAAGATACAGAGGTACTATCTGAACTGGACAAACATCTTAATAACTCCTATATAAACCATGGCTCAAACCACAGAAGGCTTCTGAAAAACATATGCTCCCCCAAACCCATGTAAGTATTAATATATGATGGATCATACACTGCTTCTTTTTACCATTTCAATCACTTGCTTAATCTGGCTTGTTACCCAGTTCTCTCCTATTGTTATTTCCCTTATTTCTCTAGAATACACATTTTTGACCAGCCCCACCTCCACTTTTAAACACACACCAAGCTCCCAGAAGTTCACTTTGGATTAAAGCTATCTACTCTTTGAGAAGTCATGATTACTAGTATTTAATGTGTATTTGGAGAAGGCAATGGCACCCCACTCCAGTACTCTTGCCTGGAAAATCCCATGATGGAGGAGACTGGTGGGCTGCAGTCCATGGGGTCACTAAGAGTCGGACATGACTGAGCAACTTCACTTTCACTTTTCACTTTCATGCATTGGAGAAGGAAATGGCAACCCACTCCAGTGTTCTTGCCTGGAGAATCCCAAGGATGGGGGAGCCTGGTGGGCTGCCTTCTATGGGGTCGCACAGAGTCAGATACGACTGAAGCGAATTACCAGTAGCAGCAGCAGCAATGTGTATTTATTCCAAGCAAGACATTCTGGTTACTGTTTTATATTGAATTTCCTCTTGTTTATATCTTAAACTTCTCAAATCTACCTCCTTGCCTCATCTTTATTCATTATTCCCCAAATCCAATACTATAGTTCCCCAGATCTGTCAATTCCACTTCTTTTTATTTCACTAATTCATCCACTTTTCTCCATCCCCACTGCCACTATCTTAATCCACGGCACTCTTTTTGCTGCTCAAAGTACTGAAATTCTTTCCCTATTCCTTCCTTTCCCACTTTCCAATTTACTCTCCATTTTTTAACAGAATTTTTTATTTATTTATTTTTTTTGATGTGGACCATTTTTAAAGTCTTTATTGAATTCATTACAATACTGGTCTGTTTTATGTTTTGGGTTTTTGGAACCTGCATTAGAAGGTGAAGTGTTAACCACTGGACTGCTGGGATGTCCCAACAACAGTCATTTTTAAATAAGAATGTGATTGAATCTTTTCAATAACTTCATTGTCCCCTGGAATCAAGGAAACATATCTCACAAGGGCCTTTCATGATTTGCCCCACCAGTCTTTCTAACCTCATCACTCACTATACTTTCCTCATTTCCTCTGATATAACATGTATGGACTTCTTTCATTTGTTTGGATCAAAAGCCAAGGAAAGGAACAAACAATGACCGCCTGTGCAGGGAGAGACAAAGAGAGTCCACCCACACTCTCTTCGGCAATTAAGAGATAGTGAGGTGAATTGAGAGCTTAGCATTGAAGCATATACATCACCATATGTAAAACAGATAGCTTGTGGGATGTTGCAGTATAACACTGCGAGCTCTACCAGGTACTCTGTGACAAGAGCTCTAATTTTTTTCTACAAAGACATTAAGGACTACTTGTGAGATTGTTTTCTATTACACAATGGGACAGCTCAAATAAAGTAGCTAATCAGGTACAAAAAGTTGAAGAGAGGAGGAGTTCAAACCCTAGGATATCTGAAGAGTGGAGAGAGAAGACAGGTATGTTGCCAGACTGTGGAAATATAAAGATTTTTTAAAAGATTATTATCCCAGTTTTCAAAACACTTAGAGTCTAATTGGGTATATACACAAGCAACAAATCATAAGACAAACCTTATACTGTAACTGTAGAGATGCAGGTTTGATCCCTGGTTCTGAAGATCCCCTGGAGAGAGAAATGACAATCCACTCCAGTATTCTTGCCTGGAGAATTCTATGGACAGAGGAGCCTGTCAAGCTACAGTTCATAGGGTTGCAAGAGAGTCAGACATGACTTAGCAACTGAACAACAGCAGCTAGATACTATAACTTTATATAAACTGCTTCAGGAAATACAGAGGTAACATAGAGGAGGCTTGGCTGGAGGACTTTCTGGAACTTATGGCACATCCAGGTGGAGAAATCTATTTGTGTATGTGGGTTCTGAGTTCATAACAGTGATCTCAGTGGAAGGCATAGATGAAGCCAGGAGACCAGACAGAGAAGGGGATAAAATAACGACTGAGTGTTGAGACCTGGAAATACCAGATTTAAAGAGGAGTTTGTTTCATGTAAAACTGAATGGAAGAGAAGTAAGAGGAGAAAAAGAGAGAGTGCTATCATAGACCTCATTGGAAGAGTTTTCTAAAAAGCCGGCAAGCTGGCAAGGGTTTTAAATGATAAGAAGAAGTTATATAAAAAGAACAACAAAAAAATGCCCTTAGATTTAGAAAACAAAGATGATTGACAAACTTAGCCACAGCAAGTTAAAAGGAATGGCCAGGAAAAAACACAAAGAGATGATCTGAGGACAGTATATGAATATGTAGAAAAAGAGTATAATTAGATTTCAAGTGAAGTTGGATATAAAATAAAGGTTACAGATAGGATGGAATGTTGGATAAGTGGTTACAAAAAGCTCATTAGCTTTGGCTTTTTGTTTTCAGGTTTAAGATGAGAAAGCTTAGATATGATTGATTATATACTAAAGTAAAAGAACAAAGTTAGAGATTTTGAAGATACTGGAAAGAAAGAAAACAATTTTTAGAAAAAGATCCCTGGAGATGTGGGAGGTGGGAAGCAAATAATCCAGCAGGCATGGTAAAAGTAACGGGAAACATGTAAACATAACAGAGGAATTGTGTCTGATGGTTGGTTGGTTGATTTCTCTGTTGGTGTCAGGGATAAGACAAGATTTAAAAGAAGTACATATCTGGTAGCCACTGCCCATTATTTCAGAGAAGGCGATGGCACCCCACTCCAGTACTCTTGCCTGCAAAATCCCATGGACGGAGGAGCCTGCTAGGCTACAGTCCATGGGGCCGCTAAGAGTTGGACACGACTGAGCGACTTCACTTTCACTTTTCACTTTCATGCATTGGAGAAGGAAATGGCAACCCACTCCAGTGTTCTTGCCTGGAGGATCCCAGAGACAGGGGAGTCTGGTGGGCTTCCGTCTATGGGGTCGCACAGAGTTGGACATGACTGACGCGACTTGGCAGCAGCAGCAGCCCATTATTTATTTAAGAAAATACATTTTAATTGATAGGCAATAAACAAAGATAAACATGTGAGTCAAAAACAAATTTAAAGTAGGAGGTGTCTTGGATGAGAGAGAGAGACCAAGGAAAGAGACAGAGAGATAGAAATTCTTTACATATTATTCTTTTATTCTTTATCTGGCTAATAAAAATCTCTTACCCTTAAACTTCCATGTTAAAAAAAAACTGGCTATTTAAGGAAAATAATATGTAAACCATGAACTTCCAGATGTTCTAGCTGGTTTTAGAAAAGGCAGAGGAACCAGAGATCAAATTGCCAACATCTGCTGGATCATCGAAAAGGCAAGAGAGTTGCAGAAAAACACCTATTTCTGTTTATTGACTATGCCAAAGCCTTTGACTGTGTGGATCACAATAAACTGTGGAAAATTCTGAAAGAGATGGGAATACCAGACCACCTGACCTGCTTCTTGAGAAATCTGTATGCAGGTTAAGAAGCAACAATTAGAACTGGACATGGAACAACAGACTGGTTCCAAATAGGAAAAAGAGTACATCAAGGCTGTATACTGTCACCCTGCTTATTTAACTTCTATGCAGAGTACATCATGAGAAATGCTAGGCTGGAGGAAACACAAGCTGAAATCAAGATTTCCAGGAGAAATATCAATAATCTCAGATATGCAGATGACACCACCCTTATGGCAGAAAGTGAAGAAGAACTAAAGAGCCTCTTGATGAAAGTGAAAGAGGAGAGTGAAAAGGTGGGCTTAAAGTTCAACATTCAGAAAACTAAGATCATGGCATCTGGTCCTACCACTTCATGGCAAATAGATGAGGAAACAGTGGAAACAGTGGCTGACTTTATTTTTCTGGGCTCCAAAATCACTGCAGATGGTGATTGCAGCCATGAAATTAAAAGACACTTACTCCTTGGAAGGAAAGTTATGCCCAACTTAGATAGCATATTAAAAAGCAGAGACATTACTTTGTCCACAAAAGTCCATCTAGTCAAGGCTATGGTTTTTCCAGTAGTCATATATGGATGTGAGAGTTGGACTATAAAGAAAGCTGAGCACTGAAGAATTGATGCTTTTGAACTGTGGTGTTGGAGAAGACTCTTGAGAGTTCCTTGGACTGCAAGGAGATCCAACCAGTCCATCCTAAAGGAGATCAGTCCTGGGTGTTCACTGGAAGGACTGATGCTGAAGCTGAAATTCCAATACTTTGGCCACCTGGTGCAAAGAGCTGACTCATTTGAAAAGACTCTGATGCTGGGAAAGATTGAGGGCAGGAGAAGGGTACGATAAAGGATGGGATGCTTGGATGGCATCACCGACTCAATGGACATGGGTTTGGGTAGACTTCAGCAGTTGGTGATGGACAGGGAGGCCTGGCATGCTGTGGTTTATGGGATCGCAAAGAGTTGGACATGATTGAGTGACTGAACTGAACTGAATCCTCATTAAAATCACCCTCAACATAATCATACAAGAACGGGAATCTAAAATTCTGTGGCATTGAAACAGCTATAGTTGATTCAACTCTTACGAGGCAAACACATGTTAGTGACAAATCAATTCTATCATAATTGTGAATATTGTTTCCACGGATGAGGAAGAAAACAATCCAAATTTGAGACAAAGAAAATTATGATGGTTAAATATCTGGTGTCAGTATGGAGCAAAACAATTTCTTACCTGCCAAGTTGACCCTATGGACTGTTGCTCACCAGGCTCCTTTGTCCATGCGATTCTCCAGGCAAGAATACTGGAGTGGGTTGCCATGCCCTTCTCCAGGGGATCTTTCCAATGCAGGGTTCAAACCAACGTCTCCTGCAATGCCAGGTGGGTTCTTTACCAGTAGCGCCTCCTGGGAAGTCCCATCTGTTACTTTAGAGTAAGGCAATTTTGCCGTCACAGTTAAACAGCTTTCAAATGTTAAAAGATAATAATTTCCAAGCCTTTTAAATGTCAAACTTAACTTGCTGTATTGATATAGGTGTTTTGGTTTTATAGACCTGAGGAAGTTAGCCAATCTTTTATTTAATCTGTCACTCTTATTAAGATAAATTTTTTCCTGAGACCAGGATGGATATCCCAAGAAAAGTTGCTTTCCCTGGACATATGTTCCACTTGATGAATTTAGGGAGAGAAGGAGATTCTGCTAATTCACCCAAAAGAGAAGAATTGAGGAATCCGTCTGTCTTGAGTAGAGAGTTACTCAGTTCAAGGTTAACAATCGATGACAGACACCATCCAGTGGCTTATGCAATTCATTTGGATTTGATTAGCACAGATGAATAGTAGCTCCCAGAGCAATGGTGATAAAGTATTCATGGAAGAGGACAAATGTTTCTGCTTTCAATGGATTTCAGGTAATCTGTGCAACACTGAGATGTTCGGACTACATGGAAATAAGCAAACAAAAATGGCAGTAACAAGGTTGCTACAAGTCAGTCAATAGAGTGTCCTCATTAATTACAGTTTCTGATTAATATTTACTATTAAGACTTTTTTGTAAAGAAAATCTTAAAAATATTTTTAAAGATGTGTCAAATATATAAGATCATATGTTGCCATAAAAATATTATTATAAGTCAGATTACCACCTTATGACAAACGATCTAAATTAGTAGGAATAGTATATTTAGAAAAGACAAACTATAAACTTTAATAAATACAGATATCTTATATCACAGTTTCCTTTTTAAATTACCTATATTGAAGTACATAGTTTTTAAAAGTTGATCAGAGGGAACTTAATGATTACCTCAAAATATCAAATTAATTTATATTATTTTCTAAAATTAAAAAGATATTTATGATCCTAAATAAATAAAAAAATAATGCATAGATTAAAAATGGATTAAATGGCTATTTAATTGGATTTAAATGCTGTGATTACATTTAAAAATATTTGTTCCTCTTAAAGAATAAGTGACTATGTTCAGAAGAGTTTCCTTGACTATATTGACCATCCAGATCATTGTGACAGGCCAGCAACATTAATGATTTTAGAACACATTATGTAAAAAAAAAAATCTTGAAATTATAGTAGTAGTCATTGTCTTTTAATTATGGTAATATAATTGAAAAATGGAAAAGTTCCACAAAATAAAGTTATGTAAGACTCTATTTGCCCTCCTAACCCAGGCAAACATCTTTTTATATTGTAATTTTATATGAAACAATGAGTCATCTTTTTGTATACCTATAAGAAAGACAAATCTAATATTCCTTCTTGAGGTCTTCTCAGCGTATACAACAATATTGATCTCTCAGTGGTGTATTCTTATTGAAACTGAGTTTTTCAGGCCATAAATATGTAACGTATTATTAAACACAGGATCATGACATTTTGGGGAAAAAAAAGATTTATAATATATTACAAAGTAGGAGTTCATTCTGATGACCCAGATCAAGAATAATCCTAGAACAAGTAAAACTTTTTGATTAAAATATCTCTTATAGAAAGCTTAGCAAACCATGAAGATGAGTAACTTGAAGTATAGTCATAAAAATAAACAGGAAAGGGTAAAGGAAATGATCTTTTTATGTTATTTAACCATACTGAGTTCTGATGCACTATTTTCAGCTGTAGCAATCTCTTTGGACAGATAGAAAGTTAAAGAGATACTATCTTCTTGAATAATTAATTAATAAGACTACAATAATTTCAAATTTTAATTCACTGCACTACAAACTTTACTGAGAATTGCATTACTGAGCATTGCCTCGAAAGTGGCTTTGTTAGTATTTAGGATTGCCCTGCCAGAAAGCTATAAAGCAGGTCTTCACATCTTTGTAAGTCTCCAGGAGTACATCTAATTGTCATTTCTAAAGCTTCCTTCACTTACAAAACCAAGCAAATATTATAATGTAGAAGCAGAAATTGTAAGTGTGGCAAGATGTTGCCTGATGATTATTGGGTAATTGCTGGACAGTTTTCAAAATCTCTACAGCCATAAAACTAGTTTTAGGTAAGATTCAAGATCAGATTGCTATATGACTTGGTATAGCAATTGGAATAATAATCTCAAAGAAGATACAGTCCTCAACTTTCATTCTCTACCACACTTCACACTCCACCTCAGCAAGATCCTTTTTTCAAATACAAATCAGTTCAGATTGGAAGAGATCTCAAGAATCAACAGGTTTAATGGTTTGCAAACTTTCTTTTGGGCAATGAAATTGTCTTTTTTCCCCCTAAGGCAATTTATATAGAACTGTATACATGAAGGGGATTAAAGTGAAGCATCTTTGGTTGAAAGGAAGCGTGGGGTGCACAGCCAAAGAAGAAGCTTTGCTATCATCCTTACCAATCTGGCTCCACATCTAGGGGTTTGCGGTGTGTGTATGTGATGTTACATATTGGCTTACACATATAGGCTTATGTTTATGGATATGTACATATATATATATATTTGCATGTGTCTGTGTATATATAAAATATAAACATGTGTGTACATATATTTGCATGTGTCTATGTGTATATAAGATATAAACATATGTATGTATATATAATCTTCCTTCCAACCCTGAGTATTTTATTTTCAAACTGAAGAAGAAAAACTTTTTCTTTTAAAGGAGTTGGATTTCTTCCCAATGATTTAATGGGGCTAATATAACACATATCAAAACCTGACACAGAATTTTTAATAAGTAGAAATAAATTCCTCAAAACCCACAGATTTTTAATTTTAGCAAGTGAAAACCAACAATACATGAACATTTTAATTCACCATAACCCAGTGAGGCTCGTGCTTGGAATGCAAGCATAATTTAGGATGATTTAGGAGAATGACATTAAAACATGTATAATATCATATAAGAAACGAATTGCCAGTCCAGGTTCGATGCAGGGTACAGGAAGCTTGGGGCTGGTGCACTGGTGCACTGGGATGACCCAGAGGGATGGTAAGGGGAGGGAGGTGGGAGGGAGGGTCAGGATGGGGAACACGTGTACACCCGTGGCGGATGCATGTTGATGTATGGCAAAACCAATACAATATTGTAAAGTAAAAAAAATAAATAAATAAAATTGAAAGATGACTAACACAATATTGTAAAGTTTAAAAATAAAATAAAATTTAAAATTAATAAAAAAAAAAAAAAAAAAACACAGAATGGAACAACAAAAAAAAAAGAAAGATAGAAAAAAAATCTGAAAGTCAACTGACATAATCCAACACGTTGAAAGAATAAAGAAGAAAAGTCACACTGTGATTTCAATAGTTGCATTATAAACATTTGGCAAATTCAGTAACCATTTATGCAAAAAACTATCAGCAAACTGGGAATAGAAGGGACTTTCAATATAACAAAAGCCAGCTATGAAAACTCTTCAGTTTTTTTTTAGTGAAGCATTGAACAATGTTCTCCTAAGATCCAGAGCAAGATAATTGTAATCAATATTCCTGGAAGCCCTAGCCAGTACACTAATAAGAGGGAAAAGCAAAGCATAAAGACTGGAAAAGAGGAATTAAAACTCTCTCCAGAGAGTTTCTGTCTCTGGTTACAGAAGTTATGATTGTTTTTGTAAAAAATCCTGCTGCTGCTGCTAAGTCACTTCAGGAGTGTCCGACTCTGTGTGACCCCATAGACGGCAGCCCACCACGCTCCCGGTCCTGGGATTCTCCCTCAGGCAAGAATACTGGAGTGTGTTGCCATTTCCTCTTTCAATGCATGAAACTGAAAAGTGAAAATGAAGTCACTCAGTTGTGTCCGACTCTTAGTGACCCCATGGACTTCAGCCCACCAGGCTCCTCCATCCATGGGATTTTCCAGGCAAGAGTACTGGAGTGGGGTGCCATTGCCTTCTCTGAGAAAATCTAGGAAATGTAAAAAAAAAGAAGAAGAATATATGAGTGAAACTTTCAAGGATATGATTGGGAAGGTCAAAGTAAAAATGAAATGTATTCTTGTACACTCTCAATGAACATTTGAAAATTTTTATTTTAGATTAAGTTCCAAAATAAGTCAGGGATGAATTCAAGAAAAGATTTGCAAGACTTCAGCATTGAAAAAATAATATATTATTTAGGAAGTTGAAGAGGACCTTATGCATTACTTGAAAGTCTCAATAATGGTAAGATATCATTCCTCCCTAAATTTATAGGTTTAATGCAATACCAATCAAAATCCTATTAGTGGTTCTTTCTTAGAAATTGACAAAATATCCTATTATTTTGATGGAAAAGACATGGAACACAAGAAACAATTGTGAAGATAAGAACAAAGCTGAAGTCAGCATGGTATTAGCATAAGGGTAAAATATATAGATCAATGGAACAGAAGAGAGAAGTCAGAAATAGTCATGTTATGGTCTTTGTTTTACACTCAAGCATCACTGTAATCTAATGAGAAAGGATAGTCTTTTCAGTGAATACTGCTGGAGGAACAGGGTGTCTGCATGGGGGAAAAAAATGAGCTTTGAACTCCACTTCCCAATAAAAGACAAGGGTGTACCTGTTGAGTCACTGCCACTGCTAAGGTGCCCCCAGAACTGTCTCCTAAAATACCAATTTGGATAGGATCCACTCCATATTTTGTAAGAATTTTATCCTGAAGAAAAAACTTGACTGCAGTGATGCTATCTTGAAATGGAGCAGGAAAGTGGTGTTGAGGGGCTGGCTAATCTATAGCTTTAAAACAAAACAATTTTATTTAAACAATTTTTTAAAGTACGGTTTATGGCTCTATCTGTGAATGTAGCTTTCAAACACCAAATGGATGCAATTTAACACCATGTTCTCTTGTTTAATCTTCCAAATACCAAAACTGAGTTCTCTACTAACTTCTTATGTGAATGACTCAAAATTGATGTTAAAGTTTTCAACCTTGTATCTGAGGTCCATGGATGGCATTGCCCAGGAGAAGTATGGAGAGTATTAAAACTCTAGAGAACATAAACATGAATTTAGTGCAAGTATATTTTGGATTGAAATGCCCTATAGCTCATGTCATATTCTCAATGTAACTAGCAATCTAAGCATTAAAAATAAAAAAAAAGCATATGAATTTTTGAAGGCAGTAGATCTAGAGCATACTCTAGGCAAATGTTCAATTTTTTCAAAGCAATTAGATAAAAATTATACAGACTGGCAATGCACATACCTCATTATGAATAATGCACAGGAATTGATTCTAAATAATTTTTTGAAATATAAATAGTATTTAGATATGCTAGAGAGCTTGCTTGTTTCTGGTATTGATCAATTCATTTGCAAGGTAAACTATCTTACCATCCCTTTAATGGATACAAATGGATTTTCCCCAACATGTGTGGACCAGTAAAAACAGGAGAATACTTCTGTTAACCTGTTCTCAGAGCTAACTTTTTCTTTTCATTCTTCAGAATGCTAAAATTAGTAAGTATTTGTACTTAACATTAAATATTGGTGAGATAATTCTTATATGTTTATTATAATTTATATTTAGAAAATCCTAAACAATGTATAATTTAAACATAGGTATGTACCAAAAGATGTTGGTTTCTAGTTTAAATACAGTACATTTAAGCTTTTAGAGCTAAAAACAATAAAAATCATAAGGATCTGATAGACAACATAAGCAAAGCACAAAAAATATCACTGTATTAAAACAGATTTAAAATCAATGATTTAGATTACTCCAAAAAGCTATGGAGGTAGAAAGAATATCCTAATATTATAAGTTAGAAGTATCCCTGAAAATAGAAGTTTTTCCTTGTTCTATATGTAACCATAACAACAAGGACAGAAATCACTGCTTAGATGACCCATTTTTAATCTGTTTTCTCTCTAAACTTTCATAGCTTCCAACTGAAAAACCACTGCCACCAACTACAAATGTCACAATGATACCACTATGTCATCTAAGAACTGTTGGATTGGAAGTCTCTAAGGATAATTTTGTTACTATAAAAAGGGGAAAAGGGAAGAGGGGGAAGAATTCCTCCTGGGAATGTTGGCTTCAGATATCCAGACTATGATATCTGGATATCCGGATATCCAGACTATTTCCAGCATGAGTAAGAAAATACGGACCTGTCCTAAGATATTCTGGTATGCCCTTGCAAAATACAGAATGCAAAATCACTTTTCCAAAGAGTGGCTTAAAATTCTCAGCTATTCCCAAATTTTCCCTCCTCTATTACTTCCAAACAAGAATTACTGTAAGTTAAAACATTTTATTATTAGTCTTAATACAGCATACTATCCCCAGTGTGTAATAGTTTATTAATTTCTTCCTATCTAGCTGGATTACTTGGGGCATAATTAAAACCTTATATAACCTAAATTTTATGTGTCTAGAGCAATAGTCTTTTCTAAAAATGCTCACCCTGGGATGTCACTCAGAAATTCTCACAATCACAGAAAAGTAATGACATACTAGATCCTCTTGAAGATCTATGTTGCAATGGGGATGAATAAAATACATTAATTTAAAAAAATCTATTTGAGGCATAACTGATTTGATTTGGAAATCACATCTCTACTCGATAAAGGCAAAAATCACAGTGACAAAAAAAAAAAAAAAATCATTCTCTTACTCCACTCCCACAACCAAGCTTGCTTGCCGTCCATCTGTTCAGAAGTCAAAAGTCTTATGCTCTGAAATAAAGAAATAAGTGTCAAAGTACTCCCTGTAATTAAAAAGCAAGAGAAATGATTATAAGTATGACCTTGGAAAGAAATGTGACTTGTCAGTGTCACATAGAAACATTTATTTCCTTTTCCTGTTTCTATGCAGAGGGACCTGAATCACCATGACACACTCTGCAGTAATGTCTTCCAGGAGTCAAAAGATGATTTTGTTAATTGGTGTTCTGTGAGAGAGAAGCTGGGTTCAACTTCAACCCCCTCTGATTTTCTCATGCCATCTGCTGTCTGTACACAATGATCCTCCCAAAACCTTCCGTGGCTTGTTGTGTTTTCTTCTGCTCTACTCATCAAGGTAGCAAGTTTCATATGGGTTAGTCTTAACTTGAGTGATGTGTATACCTCAATGCACATTCTCCAAAGCTTTCTTTAGAAATAATGGTTATGTATTAACTAATATATTTGAATTTTGTGTTAATATTTCAACTGGTTAATATTTCAGGGGGATAAAGAAAGGGATAGATGTATTGACTCTCTAAAACCACAACACTGAATAATATGGTTCCTCCAAATCTCATATTCTTTGATTATGAAATGGTCAATACATTATGAAATGGTCCAATAACCTTGACATTTAAGACAGAATGTAATGAAAAGCAACTACATTTTGAGAGAGGTTCTTGGAAATCAGTGTATGGACTTAGATGGACATGTTTATTTTGTCATGCTTGGCACACAAGCCATCAGCTCTCCCTCCAGTGGACACACACACACACACTCCTCTCTTCCCAGTTAACCCCAACTCCAGTTTGTCAGCACCTGGTCACAATATTTTGGCAAAACTGTGACATTTGTGATGTACTTACCACAAATCCTAGAAATTCAGAGAATTCTCAAATCATAATCAAATTTCAAACTTTTGTAAGGTGTTCTGAGCATATGAACAAAACTTCAAAGTAAAAGCAAGAATACACAGAACTATACAAAAAAAATCTGCACAACCCAGATAATCTTCACAACCCACCTAGAGTCAGACATCCTGGAATGTGAAGTCAAATGGGCCTTAGGAAGGAAGCATCACTATGAACAAAGCTAAGGGAAGTGATGGAATTCAGTTAAGCTATTTCAAATCCTGAAAGATGATACTGTGAAAGTGCTGCACTCAATATGTCAGCAAACTTGGAAAACTCAGCAGTGGCCACAGGACTGGAAAAGGTAAATTTTCATTCCAAACCCAAAGAAAGGCAATGCCAGAGAATGTTCAAAACTGCACAATTACACTCATCTCAGTTCAGTTCAGCTGCTCAGTCGTGTCCAACTATTTGCGACCCCATGAATGCAGCATGCCAGGCCTCCCTGTCCATCACCAACTCCCGGAGTCACCCAAACTCATGTGCATTGAGTTGGTGATGCCATCCAGCCATCTCATCCTCTGTCGTCCCCTTCTCCTCATGCCCCGAATCCCTCCCAGCATCAGGGTTTTTCCAATGAGTCAACGCATCTCACATGCTAGCAAAGTAATGCTTAAAATTTTCCAAGCCAGACTTCAACAGTACGTGACCATGAACTTCCAAATGTTCAAGCTGGATTTAGAAAAGACAAAGGAATCAGAGATCAAATTGCCAACATCTGCTGGATCATCTAAAAGCAAGAGTTCCAGAAAAAACTTCTACTTTATTGACTGTGCCAAAGCCTTTGACTGTGTGGATCACAATTAACTGTGGAAAATTCTGAAAGAGATGGGAATACCAGACCACCTGACCTGCCTCTTGAGAAATCTGTATGCAGATAAGGAAGCAACAGTTAGAACTGGACATGGAACAACAAACTGGTTCCAAATAGGAAAAGGAGTACGTCAAGGCTGTATATTGTCACCCTGTTTATTTAACTTATATGCAGAGTACATCATGAGAAAGGCTGGACTGGAAGAAACACAAGCTGGAATCAAGATTGCCGGGAGAAATATCAATAACCTCAGATATGCAGATGACACCACCCTTATGGGAGAAAGTGAAGAAGAATTAAAGAGCCTCTTGATGAAAGTAAAAGAGGAGAGTGAAAAAGTTGGCTTAAAGCTCAACATTCAGAAAACGAAGATCATGGCATCCAGTCCCATCACTTCACGGCAAATAGATGGGGAAATAGTAGAACAGTGGCAGACTATTTTTTTGGGCTCCAAAATCACTGCAGATGGTGACTGCAGTCATAAAATAAGAAGATGCTTACTCCTTAGAAGAAAAGTTATGATCAACCTGACAGCATATTAAAAAGCAGAGACATTACTTTGCCAACAAAAGTCCATCTAGTCAAGGCTATGGTTTTTCCAGTGGTCATGTATGGATGTGAGAGTTGGACTATAAAGAAATTGAGTACTAAAATCACCCTCAACATAATCATACAAGAACGGGAATCTAAAATTCTGTGGCATTGAAACAGCTATAGTTGATTCAACTCTTACGAGGCAAACACATGTTAGTGACAAATCAATTCTATCATAATTGTGAATATTGTTTCCCACGGATGAGGAAGAAAACAATCCAAATTTGAGACAAAGAAAATTATGATGGTTAAATATCTGGTGTCAGTATGGAGCAAAACAATTTCTTACCTGCCAAGTTGACCCTATGGACTGTTGCTCACCAGGCTCCTTTGTCCATGCGATTCTCCAGGCAAGAATACTGGAGTGGGTTGCCATGCCCTTCTCCAGGGATCTTTCCAATGCAGGGTTCAAACCAACGTCTCCTGCAATGGCAGGTGGGTTCTTTACCAGTAGCGCCCCTGGGAAGTCCCATCTGTTACTTTAGAGTAAGGCAATTTTGTCACAGTTAAACAGCTTTCAAATGTTAAAAGATAATAATTTCCAAGCCTTTTAAATGTCAAACTTAACTTGCTGTATTGATATAGGTGTTTTGGTTTTATAGACCTGAGGAAGTTAGCCAATCTTTATTTAATCTGTCACTCTTATTAAGATAAATTTTTTCCTGAGACCAGGATGGATATCCCAAGAAAAGTTGCTTTCCCTGGACATATGTTCCACTTGATGAATTTAGGAGAGAAGGAGATTCTGCTAATTCACCCAAAAGAGAAGAATTGAGGAATCCGTCTGTCTTGAGTAGAGAGTTACTCAGTTCAAGGTTAACAATCGATGACAGACACCATCCAGTGGCTTATGCAATTCATTTGGATTTGATTAGCACAGATGAATAGTAGCTCCCAGAGCAATGGTGATAAAGTATTCATGGAAGAGGACAAATGTTTCTGCTTTCAATGGATTTCAGGTAATCTGTGCAACACTGAGATGTTCGGACTACATGGAAATAAGCAAACAAAAATGGCAGTAACAAGGTTGCTACAAGTCAGTCAATAGAGTGTCCTCATTAATTACAGTTTCTGATTAATATTTACTATTAAGACTTTTTTGTAAAGAAAATCTTAAAAATATTTTTAAAGATGTGTCAAATATATAAGATCATATGTTGCCATAAAAATATTATTATAAGTCAGATTACCACCTTATGACAAACGATCTAAATTAGTAGGAATAGTATATTTAGAAAAGACAAACTATAAACTTTAATAAATACAGATATCTTATATCACAGTTTCCTTTTAAATTACCTATATTGAAGTACATAGTTTTTAAAAGTTGATCAGAGGGAACTTAATGATTACCTCAAAATATCAAATTAATTTATATTATTTTCTAAAATTAAAAGATATTTATGATCCTAAATAAATAAAAATAATGCATAGATTAAAAATGGATTAAATGGCTTATTTAATTGGATTTAAATGCTGTGATTACATTTAAAAATTTTGTTCCTCTTAAAGAATAAGTGACTATGTTCAGAAGAGTTTCCTTGACTATATTGACCATCCAGATCATTGTGACAGGCCAGCAACATTAATGATTTTAGAACACATTATGTAAAAAAAAAAATTTGAAATTATAGTAGTAGTCATTGTCTTTTAATTATGGTAATATAATTGAAAATGGAAAAGTTCCACAAAATAAAGTTATGTAAGACTCTATTTGCCCTCCTAACCCAGGCAAACATCTTTTATATTGTAATTTTATATGAAACAATGAGTCATCTTTTGTATACCTATAAGAAAGACAAATCTAATATTCCTTCTTGAGGTCTTCTCAGCGATACAAACAATATTGATCTCTCAGTGGTGTATTCTTATTGAAACTGAGTTTTTCAGGCCATAAATAGGTAACGTATTATTAAACACAGGATCATGACATTTTGGAAAAAAAAAGATTTATAATATATTACAAAGTAGGAGTTCATTCTGATGACCCAGATCAAGAATAATCCTAGAACAAGTAAAACTTTTTGATTAAAATATCTCTTATAGAAAGCTTAGCAAACCATGAAGATGAGTAACTTGAAGTATAGTCATAAAAATAAACAGGAAAAGGGTAAAGGAAATGATCTTTTTATGTTATTTAACCATACTGAGTTCTGATGCACTATTTTCAGCTGTAGCAATCTCTTTGGACAGATAGAAAGTTAAAGAGATACTATCTTCTTGAATAATTAATTAATAAGACTACAATAATTTCAAATTTTAATTCACCACACTACAAACTTTACTGAGAATTGCATTACTGAGCATTGCCTCCAAAGTGGCTTTGTTAGTATTTAGGATTGCCCTGCCAGAAAGCTATAAAGCAGGTCTTCACATCTTTGTAAGTCTCCAGGAGTACATCTAATTGTCATTTCTAAAGCTCCTTCACTTACAAAACCAAGCAAATATTATAATGTAGAAGCAGAAATTGTAAGTGTGGCAAGATGTTGCCTGATGATTATTGGGTAATTGCTGGACAGTTTTCAAAATCTCTACAGCCATAAAACTAGTTTTAGGTAAGATTCAAGATCAGATTGCTATATGACTTGGTATAGCAATTGGAATAATAATCTCAAAGAAGATACAGTCCTCAACTTTCATTCTCTACCACACTTCACACTCCACCTCAGCAAGATCCTTTTTCAAATACAAATCAGTTCAGATTGGAAGAGATCTCAAGAATCAACAGGTTTAATGGTTTGCAAACTTTCTTTGGGCAATGAAATTGTCTTTTTCCCCAAGGCAATTTATATAGAACTGTATACATGAAGGGGATTAAAGTGAAGCATCTTTGGTTGAAAGGAAGCGTGGGTGCACAGCCAAAGAAGAAGCTTTGCTATCATCCTTACCAATCTGGCTCCACATCTAGGGGTTTATGTGTGTGTATGTGATGTTACATATTGGCTTACACATATAGGCTTATGTTTATGGATATGTACATATATATATATATTTGCATGTGTCTGTGTATATATAAAATATAAACATGTGTGTACATATATTTGCATGTGTCTATGTGTATATAAGATATAAACATATGTATGTATATATAATCTTCCTTCCAACCCTGAGTATTTTATTTTCAAACTGAAGAAGAAAAACTTTTTCTTTTAAAGGAGTTGGATTTCTTCCCCAATGATTTAATGGGGCTAATATAACACATATCAAAACCTGACACAGAATTTTTAATAAGTAGAAATAAATTCCTCAAAACCCACAGATTTTTAATTTTAGCAAGTGAAAACCAACAATACATGAACATTTTAATTCACCATAACCCAGTGAGGCTCGTGCTTGGAATGCAAGCATAATTTAGGATGATTTAGAGAATGACATTAAAATATGTATAATATCATATAAGAAACGAATTGCCAGTCCAGGTTGATGCAGGGTACAGGAAGCTTGGGGCTGGTGCACTGGTGCACTGGGATGACCCAGAGGGATGGTAAGGGAGGGAGGTGGGAGGGAGGGTCAGGATGGGGAACACGTGTACACCCGTAGCGGATGCATGTTGATGTATGGCAAAACCAATGCAATATTGTAAAGTAAAAAAAAAAATAAATAAAATTGAAAGATGACTAACACAATATTGTAAAGTTTAAAAATAAAATAAAATTTAAAATTAATTTAAAAAAAAAAAAAACACAGAATGGAACAACAAAAAAAAAAAAAGATAGAAAAAATCTGAAAGTCAACTGACATAATTCAACACGTTGAAAGAATAAAGAAGAAAAGTCACACTGTGATTTCAATAGTTGCATTATAAACATTTGGCAAATTCAGTAACCATTTATGCAAAAAACTATCAGCAAACTGGGAATAGAAGGGACTTTCAATATAACAAAAGCCAGCTATGAAAACTCTTCAGTTTTTTTTTAGTGAAGCATTGAACAATGTTCTCCTAAGATCCAGAGCAAGATAATTGTAATCAATATTCCTGGAAGCCCTAGCCAGTACACTAATAAGAGGGAAAAGCAAAGCATAAAGACTGGAAAAGAGGAATTAAAACTCTCTCCAGAGAGTTTCTGTCTCTGGTTACAGAAGTTATGATTGTTTTTGTAAAAAATCCTGCTGCTGCTGCTAAGTCGCTTCAGGAGTGTCCGACTCTGTGTGACCCCATAGACGGCAGCCCACCACGCTCCCCGGTCCCTGGGATTCTCCCTCCAGGCAAGAATACTGGAGTGTGTTGCCATTTCCTCTTTCAACGCATGAAACTGAAAAGTGAAAATGAAGTCACTCAGTTGTGTCAGACTCTTAGTGACCCCATGGACTTCAGCCCACCAGGCTCCTCCATCCATGGGATTTTCCAGGCAAGAGTACTGGAGTGGGGTGCCATTGCCTTCTCTGAGAAAATCCTAGGAAATGTAAAAAAAAAAGAAGAAGAATATATGAGTGAAACTTTCAAGGATATGATTGGGAAGGTCAAAGTAAAAATGAAATGTATTCTTGTACACTCTCAATGAACATTTGAAAAATTTTATTTTAGATTAAGTTCCAAAATAAGTCAGGGATGAATTCAAGAAAAGATTTGCAAGACTTCAGCATTGAAAAAATAATATATTATTTAGGAAGTTGAAGAGGACCTTATGCATTACTTGAAAGTCTCAATAATGGTAAGATATCATTCCTCCCCTAAATTTATAGGTTTAATGCAATACCAATCAAAATCCTATTAGTGGTTCTTTCTTAGAAATTGACAAAATATCCTATTATTTTGATGGAAAAGACATGGAACACAAGAAACAATTGTGAAGATAAGAACAAAGCTGAAGTCAGCATGGTATTAGCATAAGGGTAAAATATATAGATCAATGGAACAGAAGAGAGAAGTCAGAAATAGTCATGTTATGGTCTTTGTTTTACACTCAAGCATCACTGTAATCTAATGAGAAAGGATAGTCTTTTCAGTGAATACTGCTGGAGGAACAGGGTGTCTGCATGGGGGAAAAAAATGAGCTTTGAACTCCACTTCCCAATAAAAGACAAGGGTGTACCTGTTGAGTCACTGCCACTGCTAAGGTGCCCCCAGAACTGTCTCCTAAAATACCAATTTGGATAGGATCCACTCCATATTTTGTAAGAATTTTATCCTGAAGAAAAAACTTGACTGCAGTGATGCTATCTTGAAATGGAGCAGGAAAGTGGTGTTGAGGGGCTGGCTAATCTATAGCTTTAAAACAAAACAATTTTATTTAAACAATTTTTTAAAGTACGGTTTATGGCTCTATCTGTGAATGTAGCTTTCAAACACCAAATGGATGCAATTTAACACCATGTTCTCTTGTTTAATCTTCCAAATACCAAAACTGAGTTCTCTACTAACTTCTTATGTGAATGACTCAAAATTGATGTTAAAGTTTTCAACCTTGTATCTGAGGTCCATGGATGGCATTGCCCAGGATAAGTATGGAGAGTATTAAAACTCTCGAGAACATAAACATGAATTTAGTGCAAGTATATTTTGGATTGGAAATGCCCTATAGCTCATGTCATATTCTCAATGTAACTAGCAATCTAAGCATTAAAAATAAAAAAGCATATGAATTTTTGAAGGCAGTAGATCTAGAGCATACTCTAGGCAAATGTTCAATTTTTTCAAAGCAATTAGATAAAAATTATACAGACTGGCAATGCACATACCTCATTATGAATAATGCACAGGAATTGATTCTAAATAATTTTTTTGAAATATAAATAGTATTTAGATATGCTAGAGAGCTTGCTTGTTTCTGGTATTGATCAATTCATTTGCAAGGTAAACTATCTTACCATCCCTTTAATGGATACAAATGGATTTTCCCCCAACATGTGTGGACCAGTAAAAACAGGAGAGTACTTCTGTTAACCTGTTCTCAGGGCTAACTTTTTCTTTTCATTCTTCAGAATGCTAAAATTAGTAAGTATTTGTACTTAACATTAAATATTGGTGAGATAATTCTTATATGTTTATTATAATTTATATTTAGAAAATCCTAAACAATGTATAATTTAAACATAGGTATGTACCAAAAGATGTTGGTTTCTAGTTTAAATACAGTACATTTAAGCTTTTAGAGCTAAAAACAATAAAAATCATAAGGATCTGATAGACAACATAAGCAAAGCACAAAAATATCACTGTATTAAAACAGATTTAAAATCAATGATTTAGATTACTCCAAAAGCTATGGAGGTAGAAAGAATATCCTAATATTATAAGTTAGAAGTATCCCTGAAAATAGAAGTTTTTCCTTGTTCTATATGTAACCATAACAACAAGGACAGAAATCACTGCTTAGATGACCCATTTTTAATCTGTTTTCTCTCTAAACTTTCATAGCTTCCAACTGAAAAACCACTGCCACCAACTACAAATGTCACAATGATACCACTATGTCATCTAAGAACTGTTGGATTGGAAGTCTCTAAGGATAATTTTGTTACTATAAAAAGGGGAAAAGGGAAGAGGGGGAAGAATTCCTCCTGGGAATGTTGGCTTCAGATATCCAGACTATGATATCTGGATATCCGGATATCCAGACTATTTCCAGCATGAGTAAGAAAATACGGACCTGTCCTAAGATATTCTGGTATGCCCTTGCAAAATACAGAATGCAAAATCACTTTTCCAAAGAGTGGCTTAAAATTCTCAGCTATTCCCAAATTTTCCCTCCTCTATTACTTCCAAACAAGAATTACTGTAAGTTAAAACATTTTATTATTAGTCTTAATACAGCATACTATCCCAGTGTGTAATAGTTTATTAATTTCTTCCTATCTAGCTGGATTACTTGGGGTATAATTAAAACCTTATATAACCTAAATTTTATGTGTCTAGAGCAATAGTCTTTTCTAAAAATGCTCACCCTGGGATGTCACTCAGAAATTCTCACAATCACAGAAAAGTAATGACATACTAGATCCTCTTGAAGATCTATGTTGCAATGGGGATGAATAAAATACATTAATTAAAAAAATCTATTTGAGGCATAACTGATTTGATTTGGAAATCACATCTCTACTGGATAAAGGCAAAAATCACAGTGACAAAAAAAAAAAAATTCTCTTTACTCCACTCCCACAACCAAGCTTGCTTGCCGTCCATCTGTTCAGAAGTCAAAAGTCTTATGCTCTGAAATAAAGAAATAAGTGTCAAAGTACTCCCTGTAATTAAAAAGCAAGAGAAATGATTATAAGTATGACCTTGGAAAGAAATGTGACTTGTCAGTGTCACATAGAAACATTTATTTCCTTTTCCTGTTTCTATGCAGAGGGACCTGAATCACCATGACACACTCTGCAGTAATGTCTTCCAGGAGTCAAAAGATGATTTTGTTAATTGGTGTTCTGTGAGAGAGAAGCTGGGTTCAACTTCAACCCCCTCTGATTTTCTCATGCCATCTGCTGTCTGTACACAATGATCCTCCCCAAAACCTTCCGTGGCTTGTTGTGTTTTCTTCTGCTCTACTCATCAAGGTAGCAAGTTTCATATGGGTTAGTCTTAACTTGAGTGATGTGTATACCTCAATGCACATTCTCCAAAGCTTTCTTTAGAAATAATGGTTATGTATTAACTTCAATATATTTGAATTTTGTGTTAATATTTCAACTGGTTAATATTTCAGGGGATAAAGAAAGGGATAGATGTATTGACTCTCTAAAACCACAACACTGAATAATATGGTTCCTCCAAATCTCCATATTCTTTGATTATGAAATGGTCCAATACATTATGAAATGGTCCAATAACCTTGACATTTAAGACAGAATGTAATGAAAAGCAACTACATTTTGAGAGAGGTTCTTGGAAATCAGTGTATGGACTTAGATGGACATGTTTATTTTGTCATGCTTGGCACACAAGCCATCAGCTCTCCCTCCAGTGGACACACACACACACACTCCTCTCTTCCCAGTTAACCCCAACTCCAGTTTGTCAGCACCTGGTCACAATATTTTGGCAAAACTGTGACATTTGTGATGTACTTACCACAAATCCTAGAAATTCAGAGAATTCTCAAATCATAATCAAATTTCAAACTTTTGTAAGGTGTTCTGAGCATATGAACAAAACTTCAAAGTAAAAGCAAGAATACACAGAACTATACAAAAAAAATCTTCACAACCCAGATAATCTTCACAACCCACCTAGAGTCAGACATCCTGGAATGTGAAGTCAAATGGGCCTTAGGAAGGAAGCATCACTATGAACAAAGCTAAGGGAAGTGATGGAATTCCAGTTAAGCTATTTCAAATCCTGAAAGATGATACTGTGAAAGTGCTGCACTCAATATGTCAGCAAACTTGGAAAACTCAGCAGTGGCCACAGGACTGGAAAAGGTAAATTTTCATTCCAAACCCAAAGAAAGGCAATGCCAGAGAATGTTCAAAACTGCACAATTACACTCATCTCAGTTCAGTTCAGCTGCTCAGTCGTGTCCAACTATTTGCGACCCCATGAATGCAGCATGCCAGGCCTCCCTGTCCATCACCAACTCCCGGAGTCACCCAAACTCATGTGCATTGAGTTGGTGATGCCATCCAGCCATCTCATCCTCTGTCGTCCCCTTCTCCTCATGCCCCGAATCCCTCCCAGCATCAGGGTTTTTCCAATGAGTCAACGCATCTCACATGCTAGCAAAGTAATGCTTAAAATTTTCCAAGCCAGACTTCAACAGTACGTGACCATGAACTTCCAAATGTTCAAGCTGGATTTAGAAAAGACAAAGGAATCAGAGATCAAATTGCCAACATCTGCTGGATCATCTAAAAGCAAGAGAGTTCCAGAAAAACTTCTACTTTATTGACTGTGCCAAAGCCTTTGACTGTGTGGATCACAATTAACTGTGGAAAATTCTGAAAGAGATGGGAATACCAGACCACCTGACCTGCCTCTTGAGAAATCTGTATGCAGATAAGGAAGCAACAGTTAGAACTGGACATGGAACAACAAACTGGTTCCAAATAGGAAAAGGAGTACGTCAAGGCTGTATATTGTCACCCTGTTTATTTAACTTATATGCAGAGTACATCATGAGAAAGGCTGGACTGGAAGAAACACAAGCTGGAATCAAGATTGCCGGGAGAAATATCAATAACCTCAGATATGCAGATGACACCACCCTTATGGGAGAAAGTGAAGAAGAATTAAAGAGCCTCTTGATGAAAGTAAAAGAGGAGAGTGAAAAAGTTGGCTTAAAGCTCAACATTCAGAAAACGAAGATCATGGCATCCAGTCCCATCACTTCACGGCAAATAGATGGGGAAATAGTAGAACAGTGGCAGACTATTTTTTTGGGCTCCAAAATCACTGCAGATGGTGACTGCAGTCATAAAATAAGAAGATGCTTACTCCTTAGAAGAAAAGTTATGATCAACCTGACAGCATATTAAAAAGCAGAGACATTACTTTGCCAACAAAAGTCCATCTAGTCAAGGCTATGGTTTTTCCAGTGGTCATGTATGGATGTGAGAGTTGGACTATAAAGAAATTGAGTACCAAAGAATTGATGCTTTTGAACTGTGGTGTTGGAGAAGACTCTTGAGAGTCTCTTGGACTGCTAGGAGATCCAACCAGTCATCCTAAAGGAAATCAGTACTGAATGTTCACTGGAAGGTCTGATGCTGAAACTGAAACTCCAATACTTTGGCCACCAGATGCTAAGAGTTGACTCATTTGAAAAGACCCTGATGCTGGGAAAGATTAAAGGTGAGAGGAGAAGGGGACGACAGAGGATGAGATGGTTGGATGGCATCACTGACTCAATAGACATGAGTGAGTAAACTCCGGGAGTTGGTGATGGACAAGGAGGTCTGGCGTGCTGCAGTCCTTGGGGTCACAAAGAGTTGGACACGAATGAGCTAACTGAACTGAACTGAACTGAATCCTGTTATCTTAAAATGTAAATTTGGGAGTGGGTCTGGTAAAATTTTTACAATCTTGAGCCATTCTTATGATTTATTGTAATAACTAAATTTAAAAAGTGTATAGCTCTCTTGCTAAAGACTAGTGAATGGGGCATTGTCTGTCCTCTTCTGACGTCTGTGTCAGAAGCTTTCTCCATCCCTTCTCACTGTGATAAAGCTTCTGCCACACGAGACCGCTGAGTGTTCAAGTCTGTTCTCTAGTCCTGAAGCTAAATCTTCTTTTTCAGAGATTGCAAATCCAACATCGTTCACCATAAGCTATCAATAATATTCCTTTTTCCAGTCTCTTCACAGTGCCAAGATTAAATTTTTTTCCATGAATACTGAATCATAAGTAGCAGAACAAATGTAGACTGAGAACGTTTTCAGGTAATGTGATCATCTTAAGAACAAGAGGCTAATTTTCTTTTAAATATTATAGCACCAGTAGAAACCTGTTTTGCAATAGACAGACTCTGACACAGATACCTAATTCATTTCTTATTTGCATGCAGTTAAAAACTCTCACAGTATTTCCTCACCCTGTGATTGCATCATCAGCCCAACGTATTTAAGATGCAAATCAGAGTCTAAATGATAGTTATGAGACAACCATGAAGTGTAATTCTGTGATTGGCTGGTTGCAACATTTTATAAGAGGACGTTTAAAAAAAAGTTGCCTGGTAGTCTGTCAGAATCCAGTCTCACATTATTAGCATGGACTACTAATCCTGTTAACAAATCCTGCTTGTTGTAATGGACCAGACTTTGGGACAAAAGATAAAAGTGTAGGGTCTCGTTCAAGTTTCATTATCCACCGAGCTGAAACTTTTTATTAGACTGAGTACCACCAGGTTCAGTACAGGTATCAAAGAAAAATCCTGTTTTTAAAGGATTACATAGTGATTTTGTCCATAAGGTTTAGTGGTAAGTATCTAAAATTATACTGAGAAATCAGCCTAGGATGGCAGGAAACATCAAGTGTGAATATTGCATTCATGCTTCTTGCCACCTGAGAGCCTGAGGGAGACTTGTCTGTAAAGCAGATCACCTGGAATGATCCTTAGTTCTTTAGTGATGCAAGAAACAAGATTTTCCTGTCCAATATGTCAGGACAAACTAAATAGATGAACAGTCACAGATCAATAAACACACAAGAACTCATCAAACAGGAATTGTTACTTAAGGGAAGTAATTTTATGATAAAATTCAGTTTAGTCAGGGGTCTGATATAAGGATATATCAGTTTAATTCCAAAACTTATCATAAGCTTAATTATTAAAATGTTTGTTTATATTCACCTATGTTCTCAGTTCAGTTCAGTCGCTCAGTCGTGTCTAACTCTTTGTGACCCCATGAATCGCAGCACGCCAGGCCTCCCTGTCCATCACCAACTTCCGGAGTTGACCCAAACTCAAATCCATCGAGTCAGTGATGCCATCCAGCCATCTCATCCTCTGTTGTCCCCTTCTCCTCCTGCCCCCAATCCCTCCCAGCATCAGAATCTTTTCCAATGAGTCAACTCTTCACATGACGTGGTCAAAGTACTGGAGTTTCAGCGTTAGCATCATTCCTTCCAAAGATATCCCAGGGCTGATCTCCTTCAGAATGGACTGGTTGGATATCCTTGCAGGCCAAGGGACTCTCAAGAGTCTTCTCAAACACCACAATTCAAAAGCATCAATTCTTTGGTGCTCAGCCTTCTTCACAGTCCAACTCTCACATCCATACATGACCACAGGAAAAACCATAGCCTCGACTAGATGAACCTTTGTTGGCAAAGTAATGTCTGTGCTTTTGAATATGCTATCTAGGTTGGTCATAACTTTCCTTCCAAGGAGTAAGCGTCTTTTAATTTCATGGCTGCAGTCCCCACCTGCAGTGATCTTGGAGCCCAAAAAAATCAAGTCTGACACTGTTTCCACTGTTTCCCCATCTATTTCCCATGAAGTGATGGGACCAGATGCCATGATGTTCATTTTCTGAATGTTGAGCTTTAAGCCAACTTTTTCACTCTCCACTTTCACTTTCATCAAGAGGCTTTTTAGTTCCTCTTCACTTTCTTCCATAAAAGGGTGGTGTCATCTGCATATCTGAGGTTATTGATATTTCTCCCAGCAATCTTGATTCCAGCTTGTGTCTATGTTCTAGTCTTCCCTAAATCTGCTGGCACAGCTTTTGGTTTGTGAGGGTATACATTTCAGGGTAAAATGTGCTTATTTTAGTTTCCCCACCATTTTTCACCACACAGTATCACTATCAGTCGACTAATATCTGTGGAGTTTTGGTTACCCTTCCCACATCTCATTTCCATTCAAGTCAGACAATCACAAATGCCTTTAAATTGATGACATTTTCTCATTTCTTACAACATAAAATCCAAGTTCCTAAGTAGGGCATTGTATGTTTCCAAGCCTCTTCATAATGTCTTTCCTCATACCCTAGAATCCAGGTCAACCTCAAATGCTGCCCTGTAACAGCAGATCATATAAGATTTCTGGAGATTTTGTCACATGTCTCTTCCTCAAAAGAGCCCCCTCAATTGCTTTCTGATCTCACTCCCTTGTGCTTTTAATTTTCAGCTCATTCCCTTCTGTGTTGTTTTTTGTGATCCCTAACACATGGAGTTGATCAATTTCCCTTTCTTTACACCATCCAATCCCAAAGAAAGGCAGTGCCAAAGAATGCTTAAGGTACCGCACAATTGCACTTATCTCACACGCTAGTAAAGTAATGCTCAAAATTCTCCAGGCCAGGCTTCAGCAATATGTGAACCGTGAACTTCCTGATGTTCAAGCTGGTTTTAGAAAAGGCAGAGGAACCAAAGATCAAATTGCCAACATCTGCTGGATGATTGAAAAAGCAAGAGAGTTCCAGAAAAACATCTATTTCTGTTTTATTGACTATGCCAAAGCCTTTGACTGTGTGTATCACAATAAACTGTGGAAAATTCTGAAAGAGATGGGAATACCAGATCACCTGACCTTCCTCTTGAGAAACCTATATGCAGGTCAGGAAGCAACAGTTAGAACTGGACATGGAACAACAGACTGGTTCCAAATAGGAGAAGGAGTACGTCACAGCTGTATATTGTCACCCTGCTTATTTAACTTCTATGCAGAGTACATCATGAGAAACCCTGGGCTGGAAGAAGCACAAGCTGGAATCAAGATTGCTGGAAGAAATATCAATAACCTCAGATATGCAGATGACACCACCCTTATGGTAGAAAGTGAAGAGGAACTCAAAAGCCTCTTGATGAAAGTGAAAGAGGAGAGTGAAAAAGTTGTCTTAAAGCTCAACATTCAGAAAATGAAGACCATGGCATCTGGTTCCATCACTTCATGAGAAATAGATGGGGAAACAGTGGAAACAGTGTTAGACTTTATTTTTTGGGGCTTCCAAATCACTGCAGATGGTGATTGCAGCCATGAAATTAAAAGACGCTTACTCCTTGGAAGGAAAGTTATGTCCAACCTAGATAGCATATTGAAAAGCAGAGACATTACTTTGTCCACAAAGGTGCATCTAGTCAAGGCTATGGTTTTTCCTGTGGTCATGTATGGATGTGAGAGTTGAACTGTGAAGAAAGCTGAGCACTGAAGAATTGATGCTTTTGAACTGTGGTGTTGGAGAAGACTCTTGAGAGTCCCTTGGACTGCAAGGAGATCCAACCATTCCATTCTAAAGGAGATCAGTCCTGGGTGTTCATTGGAAGGACTGATGCTAAGGCTGAAACTCCAATACTTTGGCCACTTCACATGAAGAGTTGACTCATTGGAAAAGACTCTGATGCTGGGAGGGATTGGGGGCAGGAGAAGAAGAGGATGACAGAGGATGAGATGGCTGGATGGCATCACCGACTCAATGGACATGAGTTTGTGTGAACTCCAGGAGATGGTGATGGACAGGGAGGCCTGGCGTGCTGCGATTCATTGGGTCGCAAAGAGTCAGACACGACTGAGCAACTGAATTGAACTGAACTGAACTGAAAGAAGTATAAACTTTTGCCTTCTTCCCAATAACACCAAATAGAATTTACATAGTGAGCATGTATCTCAACCTCTTACTAATATGCACAAACAAATATTTCTACAAACACTGCTACCCACTGAATTTTTGTGTTCCCCCAAAATACATATGTTGAGCACCTAATGACCAAGGTATTTCTGTTAGAAAGATGGTTAGGTCATGAGGGCAGAGCTCTCATCAATGGAATAGTACCCTTATCAAACAGACCTCAGACAACTCCTTCCCTTCTGCCTTGAAGGGACACATCAGGAAGATGACTGACTGTCTATAAACCAAGAAACAGTCCTTCTCCAGACAGAAAATCTGTTTATGCCTTGATCTTCCCTGCCTCCACATATGTGAGAAATAAGTATTTGTTGTTTAAGCTACTTGGTTTATTGTATTCTGTTACAGCAACCACGATGGATTAAGACAAACCAAAAATGACATTAAAGCATTATGCAAATTAAACATTATAGATAAAACATAACTATTGTTTACATGCACAATAAAAATTGCATTTTATAATATTGCTTATATACAATATAAATATATTTTTTTACAAATATATTTATATTTAAAATATAAATATATTTGTATTTATATACAATATAAATATATTTTCTCTGTCTATATATCTGTGCATTCACCTGAGACTGACTTCTGCCTAGAGAACATTTCCTTTAATATCTTTTTTTTTGTCTATATAACATTTTTTTTAAAACTTTACAATATTGTATTGGTTTTGCCAAATATTGAATGAATCCGCCACAGGTATACATGTGTTCCCCATCCTGAACCCTCCTCCGTCCTCCCTCCCCATTCCATCCCTCTGGGTCGTCCCAGTGCACCAGCCCCAAGCATCCAGTATCGTGCATTGAACCTGGACTGGTGACTCGATTCATACATGATATTATACATGTTTCAATGTCGTTCTCCCAGATCTTCCCATCCTCTCCCTCTCCCACAGAGTCCATAAGACTGTTCTATACATCAGTGTCTCTTTTGCTGTCTCGTATACAGGGTTAACGTTACCATCTTTCTAAATTCCATATATATGCCTTAGTATACTCTATTGGTGTTTTTCTTTCTGGCTTACTTCACTCTGTATAGTAGGCTCCAGTTTCATCCACCTCATTAGAACTGATTCAAATGTATTCTTTTTAATGGCTGAGTAATACTCCATTGTGTATATGTACCACTGCTTTCTTATCCATTCATCTGCTGATGGACATCTAGGTTGCTTCCATGTCCTGGCTATTATAAACAGTGCTGCGATGAACATTGGGGTGCACGAGTCTCTTTCCCTTCTGGTTTCCTCAGTGTGTATGCCCAGCAGTGGGATTGCTGGATCATAAGGCAGTTCTATTTCCAGTTTTTTAAGGAATCTCCACACTGTTCTCCATAGTGGCTGTACTAGTTTGCATTCCCACCAACAGTGTAAGAGGGTTCCCTTTTCTCCACACCCTGTCCAGCATTTATTGCTTGTAGACTTTTGGATCGCAGCCATTCTGACTGGTGTGAAATGATACCTCATTGTGGTTTTGATTTGCATTTCTTTGATAATGAGTGATGTTGAGCATCTTTTCATGTGTTTGTTAGCCATCTGTATGTCTTCTTTGAAGAAATGTCTATTTAGTTCTTTGGCCCATTTTTTGATTGGGTCATTTATTTTTCTGGAATTGAGCTACAGGAGTTGCTTGTATATTTTTGAGATTAGTTGTTTGTCAGTTGCTTCATTTGCTACTATTTTCTCCCATTCTGAAGGCTGTCTTTTCACCTTGCTTATAGTTTCCTTTGTTGTGCAGAAGCTTTTAAGTTTAATTAGGTCCCATTTGTTTATTTTTGCTTTTATTTCCAATATTCTGGGAGGTGGGTCATAGAGGATCCTGCTGTGATGTATGTCGGAGAGTGTTTTGCCTATGTTTTCCTCTAGGAGTTTTATAGTTTCTGGTCTTATGTTTAGATCTTTGATCCATTTTGAGTTTATTTTTGTGTATGGTGTTAGAAAGTGTTCCAGTTTCATTCTTTTACAAGTGGTTGACCAGTTTTCCCAGCACCACTTGTTAAAGAGATTGTCTTTAATCCATTGTATATTCTTGCCTCCTTTGTCAAAGATAAGGTGTCCATATGTGTGTGGATTTATCTCTGGGCTTTCTATTTTGTTCCATTGATCTATATTTCTGTCTTTGTGCCAATACCATACTGTCTTGATGACTGTGGCTTTGTAGTAGAGCCTGAAGTCAGGTAGGTTGATTCCTCCAGTTCTATTCTTCTTTCTCAAGATAGCTTTGGCTATTCGAGGTTTTTTGTATTTCCATACAAATTGTGAAATTATTTGTTCTAGCTCTGTGAAGAATACCGTTGGTAGCTTGATAGAGATTGCATTGAATCTATAAATTGCTTTGGGTAGTATACTCATTTTCACTATATTGAGTCTTCCAATCCATGAACATGGTATATTTCTCCATCTATTAGTGTCCTCTTTGATTTCTTTCACCAGTGTTTTATAGTTTTCTATATATAGGTCTTTAGTTTCTTTAGGTAGATATATTCCTAAGTATTTTATTCTTTCCGTTGCAATGGTGAATGGAATTGTTTCCTTAATTTCTCTTTCTGTTTTCTCATTATTAGTGTATAGGAATGCAAGGGATTTCTGTGTGTTGATTTTATATCCTGCAACTTTACTATAATCATTGATTAGTTCTAGTAATTTTCTGGTGGAGTCTCTAGGGTTTTCTATGTAGAGGATCATGTCATCTGCAAACCGTGAGAGTTTTACTTCTTCTTTTCCAATTTGGATTCCTTTTATTTCTTTTTCTGCTCTGATTGCTGTGGCCAAAACTTCCAAAACTATGTTGAATAGTAATGGTGAAAGTGGGCACCCTTGTCTTGTTCCTGGTTTTAGAGGAAATGCTTTCAATTTTTCACCATTGAGGATAATGTTTGCTGTGGGTTTGTCATATATAGCTTTTATTATGTTGAGGTATGTTTCTTCTATTCCTGCTTTCTGGAGAGTTTTTATCATAAATGGATGCTGAATTTTGTAAAAGGCTTTCTCTGCATCTATTGAGATAATCATATGGTTTTTATTTTTCAATTTGTTAATGTGGTGTATTACATTGATTGATTTGTGGATATTGAAGAATCCTTGCATCCCTGGGATAAAGCCCACTTGGTCATGGTGTATGATCTTTTTAATGTGTTCTTGAATTCTGATTGCTAGAACTTTGTTAAGGATTTTTGCATCTATGTTCATCAGTGATATTGGCCTGTAGTCTTCTTTTTTTGTGGCATCTTTGTCAGGTTTTGGTATTAGGGTGATGGTGGCCTCATAGAATGAGTTTGGAAGTTTACCTTCCTCTGCAATTTTCTGGAAGAGTTTGAGTAAGATAGGTGTTAGCTCTTCTCTAAATGTTTAATAGAATTTGCCTGTGAAGCCATCTAGTCCTGGACATTTATTTGTTGGATGATTTTTAATCACAGTTTCAATTTCATTACTTGTGCTTGCTCTATTCATATTTTTTATTTCTTCCTATTTCAGTCTTGAAAGGTTGTACCTTTCTAAGAATTTTTCTGTTTCTTCCAGGCTGTCCATTGTTTTGGTATTGTAGTAGTCCTTTATGATCATTTGTATTTCTGTGATGTCTATTGTAACTCCTCCTTTTTTATTTCTAATTTTTTTATCTGAGTCCTCTCTTCTTTTCTTGATGGGCCTGGCTAAAGATTTATCAATTTTATTTATCTTCTCAAAGAACCAGCTTTCCATTTCATTGATTTTTGCTATTATTTTCTCTGTCTCCATTTCATTTGTTTCTGCTCTGATCTTTGTGATTTATTTCTTTCCACTAACTTTGGGTTTTGTTTGTTTCTCTCTAATTGCTTTAGGTGTAAGATTATGTTGTTTATTTGGGATTTTTTGCTTCTTGAGGTAAGATTGATCGCTATAAACTTCCTTATTAGAACTGCTTTTACTGCATCACATAGATTTTGGATCATCATGCTTTTGTTGGCATTTATCTCTAGATATGTTTTTAATGTCCTCTTAGACTTGTTCAGTGATTCATTGGTTACTTATAAACATATTGTTTAGCATCCACGTGTTTGTGTTTTTTATAGTTTTTTTCCCTGTAATTGATTTTTAATCTCCTAGGAATGCAGTCAGAAAAGATGCTTGAAATGATTTCAGTTTTCTTAAATTTACTAAGGCTTTATTTTTGGCCCAAGATGTGATCTATCCTACAGAATGTTCTGCCCGCACTTGAGAAGAAAGTGTATTCTGCTGCTTTTGAATGGAATGGTCTACAAATATGAATTAAGTATATGGTCAATGTGTCATTTAAGTTTTGTGGTTTCCTTATTTTCTGTTTGGATGACATGTTCATTTATATAAGTGAGGTGTTCAAGTCTCCAATATTATTATGTTATTGTAGATTTTTCTTTAATGACTGTTAGCATTTTCCCTACATATTGAGATGTTCCCATGTTAGACGTATGTATATTTACAATTGTTACGTCTTCTGCTTGGATTGATCTCTTGATCATTATGTAGTATACTTCCTTGTCTCTTGTAATAGTCTTTATCTAAAAGTCTATTTTGTCTGAAATGAGTATTGCTACTCCAGCTTTCTTTTGATTTCCAAAGGCATGAAATATGTTTTACCATGTCTCCTCACTTTTAGTCTATATGTGTCCCTAGGTGTGAAGTGGGTCGCCTATATGTATAAATATCTTGTTTTTATATCCATTCAGGCAGTCTATCCATTTTCTTGGAGCATTTAATCCTCTTACATTTGACATAATTATTGATATGTATGTTCCTCTGTTCAATTCAGTTCAGTCGCTCAGTTATATCTGACTCTTTGTGACCCCAGGGACTGCAGCATGCCAGGCCTCCATATCCATCAACAACTCCCGGAGTTTACTCAAACTCATGTCCATTGAGTCAATGATGCCATCCAACCATCTCATCCTCTGTCGTCCCCTTCTCCTCCTACCTTCAATCTTTCCCAGCATCAGGGTCTTTTCAAATGAGTCAGCTGTTCGCATCAGGTGGCCAGAGTATTGGAGTTTCAGCTTCAGCATCAGTCCTTCCAAAGAACAACCAGGACTGATCTCCTTTAGGATGGACTGGTTTTATCTCCTTGCAGTCAAGAGTCTTCTCCAACATCAGAGCTCAAAAACATCAATTCTTTGGCACTCAGCTTTCTTTACAGTCCAAATCTCGCATCCATACATGACTACTGGGAAAATCATAGCTTTGAATACATGGACCTTTCTTGGTAAAGTAATGTTTCTGCTTTTCAATATGCTGTCTAGGTTGGTCATAACTTTCCTTCCAAGGAGTAAGTGTCTTTTAATTTGATGGCTGCAGTCACAATCTGCAGTGATTTTGGAGCCCCCAAAATTAGTCTGTCATTCTTCCCTTTGTTTCCCCATCTATTTGCCATAAAGTGATGGGACCGGATGCCATGATCTTAGTTTTCTGAATGTTGAGCTTTAAGCCAACTTTTTCACTCTCCTCTTTTACTTTCATCAAGAGGCTCTTTAGTTCTTCTTCACTTTCTGCCATAAGAATGGTGTCATCTGCATATCTGGGAGAAGGCAATGGCACCCCACTCCAGTACTCTTGCCTGGAAAATCCCATGGACAGAGGAGCCTGGTAGGATGCAGTCCATGGGGTTGCTAGGAGTCGGACATGACAGAACAACTTCACTTTCACTTTCAGGCATTGGAGAAGGAAATGGCAACACGCTCCAGTGTTCTTGCCTGGAGAATCCCAGGGACAGGGGAGCCTGGTGGGCTGCCTTCTATGGGGTTGCACAGAGTTGGACACAACTGAAGCAACTTAGCAGCAGCATCTCCATATCTGAGGTTATCTATAGTTCTCCCAGCAATCTTGATTCCAGCTTGTGCTTCTTCCAGCCCAGGATTTCTCATGATGTAATCTGCATATAAATTAAATGAACAGGGTGACAATATACAGCCTTGACGTACTCCTTTTCCTATTTGGAACCAGTCTGTTTTCCATGTCCAGTTCTAACTATTGCTTCCTGACCTGCATATAGATTTCTCCGGAGGCAGGTCAGGTGGTCTGGTATTCCCATCTCTTGCAGAATTTTCTACAGTTTATTGTGATCCACACAGTCAAAGGCTTTGGCACAGTCAATAAAGCAGAAATATATGTTTTTCTGGAACTCTTGTTTTTTTGATGATCCAGCGGATATTGGCAAATTGATCTCTGGTTCCTCTGCCTTTTGTAAAACAAGCTTGAACACCTGGAAGTTCACGGTTCACATATTGTTGAAGCCTGGTTTGGAGAATTTTGAGCATTACTTTACTAGAATCTGAGTTAAGTGCAATTGTGTGGTAATCTGAACATTCTTTGGCATTGCCTGTCTTAGGGATTGGAATGAAAACTGACCTTTTCCAGTCCTGTGGCCACTGATGAGTTTTCCAAATTTGCTGGCATATTGAGTGGAGCACTTTCACAGCATCATCTTTCAGGATTTGAAATAGCTCAACTGTAATCCGTCACCTCCACTAGCCTTATTTGTAGTGATGCTTCCTAAGGCCCACTTGATTTCACATTCAAAAATGTCTGGCTCCTGGTGAGTGATCACAGCATCATGATTATCTTGTTTGTGAAGATTTTTTTGTGTAGTTTTCCTGTATATTCTTGCCACCTCTTCTTAATATCATCTGCTTCTGTTGGGTCCATACCATTTCTGTCCTTTATTGAGCCCATCTTGGCCGAAATATTCCCTTGGTATCTCTAATGCTCTTGAAGAGATCTCTAGTCTTTCCCATTCTGTTGTTTTCCTCTATTTCTTTGCACTGATCACTGAGGAAGGCTTTCTTATCTCTCCTTGCTATTCTTTGAAACTCTGCATTCAGATGCTTATATCGTTCCTTTTCTCCTTTGCTTTTCACTTCTCTTCTTCTCACAGCTATTTATAAGGCCTCTTCAGATAGCCATTTTACTTTTCTGCATTTCTTTTTCTTGGGGATGGTCTTGATCACTGTCTCCTGTACAATGTCATCAACCTCTGTCCTAGTTCATCAGGTGGTCTATCAGATTTAGGCCCTTAAATCTATTTCTCACTTCCACTGTATCATCGTAAAGGGTTTGATTTAGGTCATACCTGAATGGTCTAGTGGTTTTCCCTACTTTCTTCAATTTAAGTCTGAATTTGACAATAAAGAGTTCATGATCTGAGCCACAGTCAATTCCCGGTCTTGTTTTTGCTGACTGTATAGAGCTTCTCCATCTTCGGCTGCAAAGAGTATAATCAATCTGATTTTGGTGTTGGCCATTTGTTGATGTCCATGTGTAGAGTCTTCTCTTGTGTTGCTGGAAGAGGGTGTTTGCTATGACCAGTGCATTCTTTTGCAAAACTCTATCAGTCTTTGCCCTGCTTCATTCCGTATTCCAAGGCCAAATTTGCCTGTCACTCCAGGTGTTTCTTGACTTCCTACTTTTGTGTTCCAGTCGCCTATAATGAAAAGGACATCTTTTTGGGGTGTTAATTCTAGAAGGTCTTGTAGGTCTTCATAGAACCGTTCAGCTTCTTCAGCGTTACTGGTCGGGGCATAGACTTGGGTTACTGTGATATTGAATGGTTTATCTTGGAAATGAACAGAGATCATTCTGTCATTTTTGAGATTGTATTCAAGTACTGAATTTTGGACTCTTTTGTTAACTATGATGGCTACTCCATTTCTTCTAAAGGATTCTTGCTCACAGTAGTAGATATAATAAATATCTACTATTATAGTAGATATAATATATTTAATCTGTGTTAAATTTACCCATTCCAGTCCATTTTAGTTCACTTATTCCTAAAATGTTGATGTTCACTCTTGCCTTGTCCTGTTTGATCACTTCTAATTTGCCTTGTTTCGTGGATCTAACATTCCAGGTTCCTATGCAATATTCCTCTTATAGCATTGGACCTTGCTTCTATCACCAGTCATACCCAGAACTGGGTGTTGTTTTTGCTTTGGCTCCATCTCTTCATTCTTTCTGGCATTATTTCTCCACTGATCTCCAGTAGCATATTGGGCACCAAAGACCTGGGGAGTTCATCTTTCCATGTCCTATCTTTTTGTCTTTTCATACTGTTCATGGGGTTCTCAAGGCAACAATACTGAAGTGATCAGTATTGCCATTCCCTTCTCCAGTGGACCACATTTTGTCAGTACTGTCCACCATGACCCATCCATCTTGGGTGGCCCTACATGTCATGGCTTAGTTTCATTGAGTTAGACAAGGCTTGTACATGGAATATCTCTTCATGGCTGCTCCAGCAAAGCGCAGCTGCTGCTCCTTACCTTGGACATGTGGTAGCTCCTCATGGCCTCCACTACTGATCTTGGACTGGGGCATCTCCTCTCGGCCACTTCCCACCCCAGTGCTATGTAGCCATGTATGTTCCTATTGTCACTTTATTAATTGTTTTGAATTTGTTTTTTAGGTCTTTTTTATTCCCTTCCTCTTTTGTTCTCTAGTATTTTCTGCCTACAGAAGTTCATTTAGCAATTGTTGTAGAGCTGACTTGGTGATATTGGATTCTCTTAGCTCTTGCTTGTCTGTAAAGCATTTGATTTCTACATGGAATCTGAATGAGACACTTGCTGGGTAGAGTATTCTCAGTTGTAGGTTTTTCCCTCTCATCACTTTAAATGTATCATGCCTCTCTCTTCTGCCCTGAAGAGTCTCTGCTAAAAAAATCAGCTGATAACCTTATGGGAGAGTTCTGACAAAACATGATCTACTAGAAGAGGGAATGTCAAATCACCCCAGAATACTTGCCTTGAGAACCTCATGAACTGTATAAAAAGACAAAAAGATATGACACTGAAAGATGGGTCCCCCAGGGCTGAAGGTATCCAATATGCTACTGGGGAAGAGTGGAAGAGAACTACTAGTAGCCACAGAAAATTAAAGCAACTGGGCCAAGGCGGAAACAATATTCAGTTGTAGATGTGTCTGGTGATGAAAGAAAAACCCAATGCTTCAAAAAACAGTATTGCATAGGAACCTGGAATTTTAGGTCCATGAATCAAGGTAACTCTGGCGTGGTTCAAGCAGGAGATGATAAGAATAAACATCAAGATTTTAGAAATCAGTGAACTAAAATGGACAGGAACGGACAAATTTAATTAAGATGACCATTATAACTACTATGGGCAAGAATCCCATTGAAGAAATGTAGTAGCCCTCATAATCAACAAAAGAGTCCAAAAGGTAGTACCTGGGTGCAACCTCAAAAATGACAAAATGATCCCACTTTGTTTCCAAGGCAAGCCATTCAACATTACAGTAATTCAAGTCTATTCCCCTACCACCAATGCTGAAGAAGCTGAAGTTGATCCATTCTATGAAGACTTAGAAGACCTCCTAGAACTAACACCAAAAACAAAGATGTTCTATTCATCACTGGGGATTGGAATGCAGAAGTAGGAAGTCAAGAGGTACCTGGAGTAACAGGCAAGTTTGACCTTGGAGAACAAAATGAAGCAGGGCAAAGGCTAACTGAATTCTGCCAAGAGAATGCACTGGTCATAGCAAATACCTTTTTCAACAACATGAGATGACTTTACACATAGACATCACCTATAATTTGGGTCAATACCTAAATCAAATTGATTGCGTTCTTTGTAGCCAAAGATGGAGAAGCTGTATACAGTCAGAAAAAATATGACCTGGAGCTGACTGTGGCTCAATCAGCTCCTCATAGGAAAATTCAGGCTTAAACTAAAGAAAGTGGGGGAAACCACTAGGCCAACCAAATACAACTTAAATATAATCTCCTATGAACATGCAGTGGAAGTAATGAATACATTCAAGGGATTAGATCTGAATAACTATGGATGGAGGTCTGTAATATTGTACAGTAAGCAGCAAACAAAACCATCCCAAAGAAAAATAAAAGCAAGAAGGTAAAGTGGTTATCTGAGGCAGCTTTGTGAATAGCTGGATAAAGAAGAGAAATGAAAAGCAATGGAGAAAGGGAAAAGTACATCCAACTAAACAAAGAGTTCCAAAGAATAGCACAGAGAGACAAGAAGGCCTTCTTCAATGAACAGTGCATAAAACTAAAAGAGAACAACAGAAGGGGAAAGACTAGAGATCTCTTTTGGAAAATTGGACATATCAAGGGAACATTTCACCCAAAGATGGGCAAAATAAAGGACAGAAACAGTAGAGAGAACTCGTTGACACTGAAGAGATGAAGAAGAGATAGAAAGAATACATGGAAGAACTGTACAAAAAAGATCTAAATGAACTGGATGGTGTGGTCCGTTACCCAGAGCCAGACGTTCTGGAGTGCAAAGTCAAGCAGGCCTTAGGGAGCACTGTTGTAAATAAAACTAACGGATGCGATGGAATTCCAATAAAACTATTTAAAACCCTAAAGGATGATGCCATCAAGGTGTTGCATTCAACATGTCAGCAAATCTGGAAGACCAAGCCACAGGACTGGAAAAGGTCAATCCTCATCCCAATTCCCAAGAAGGGTAGTACTAAAGACTGTGTTAACCATCAGACAATTGCACTCATATCCAGTACTAGTAAGATCATGCTTAAAATCTTGTATGCTAGGCTTCAGTTTAGTTCACTTCAGTTCAGTGGCTCAGTTGTGTCTGACTCTTTGTGATCCCATGAATCGCAGCACGCCAGGCCTCCTTGTCCATCGACAACTCCTAGAGTTCACCCAAACCCATGTCCATCGAGTCAGTGATGCCATCCAGCCATCTCATCCTCTATTGCCCCCTTCTCTTCCTGCCTCCAATCCCTCTCAGCATCAGAATCTTTTCCAATGAGTCAACTCTTCACATGAGGTGGCCAAAGTATTAGAGTTTCAGCTTCAGTATCAGTCCTTCCAATGAACACCCAGGACTGATCACCTTTAGGATGGGCTGGTTGGATCTCCTTGCAGTCCAAGGGACTCTCAAGAGTCTTCTCCAACACCACAGTTCAAAAACATCGATTCTTCAGTGCTCAGCTTTCTTCACAGTCCAACTCTCACATCCATACATGACCACTGGAAAAACAATAGCCTTGACTAGACTGACCTTTGTTGGCAAAGTAATGTCTCTGCTTTTCAATATGCTGTCTAGGTTGGTCCTAACTTTCCTTCCAATGAATAAATGTCTTTTAATTTCATGACTTCAATCATCATCTGAAGTAATTTTGGAGCCCCCCAAAAATAAAGTCTGACACTGTTTCCACTTTTTCCCCCTTCTATTTCCCATGAAGTGATGGGACCAGGTGCCATGATATTAGTTTTCTGAATGTTGAGCTTTAAGCCAACGTTTTCACTCTCCTCTTTCACTTTCATCAAGAGGCTTTTTAGTTCCTCTTCACTTTCTTCCATAAGGGTGGTATCATCTGCATATCTGAGGTTATTGATATTTCTTCCAGCAATCATGATTCCAGCTTGTGCTTCCTCCAGCCAGCATTTCTTATGAGGTACTTTGCATATAAGTTAAACAAGCAGGGTGACAATATACAGCCTTGATGTACTCCTTTTCCTATTTGGAACCAGTCTGTTGTTCCATGTCCAGTTCTAACTGTTGCTTCCTGACCTGCATATAGGTTTCTCAAAAGGCAGGTCAGGTGGTCTGGTATTCCCATCTCTTTCAGAATTTTCCACAAGGTTTTAGCATTATGCAAACCAAAAACTTCCAGAAGTTCAAGCTGGGTTTGGAAAAGGAAGAGCAACCAGATATCACATTGCCAACATTCTCTGGATCATAGAGAAAGCAAGGGAATTCCAGAAAAACATCTACCTCTGTTTCATTGACTACACTAAAGCCTTTGACTGTGTGGATCATAACAAACTGTGGAAAGTTCTTAAAGAGGTGGGCATACCAAATCATCCAAACTGTCTCCTGAGAAAACTGTATGCAGGTCAAGAAGCAATATTTTGAGCCCTGTATGGAACAATTTATTGGCTCAAGATTGAGAAAGGAGTATAACAGCTGTCTGATGTCACCCTGTTTGTTTAAACTATATGCTGAGCACATCATGAGAAATGCTGGGCTGGATGGGTTATGAGCTGGAATCAAGATAGGTGGGAGAAACATCAACAACCTCAGATATGCAGATGACACCCACCCTAATGGCAGAAAGTGAAGAAGAACTAAAGACCCTGGTGATGAGGGTGAAGGAGGAGAGGGAAAGAGTTGGCTTAAAGCTAAATATTTTTGTTTTTAAACTAAGATCATGGCATCTGGCCCCATTATTTTATGGCAAATAGAGGGAGAAAATGTGGAAGTAGTGACAGATTTCCATTTCTTGAGTTCTAAGATCACTGTGGATGGTGACTGCAGCCATGAAACCAGAAAACAATTGTTTCTTGGCAGGAAGCTATGACAAGCCTAGATAGTGTGTTGAAAAGCGGAGACATTACTAGGCCAACAAAGGGTCCATATAGTCGAGGCTATAGTCTTCCCAGTGGTCACGTATGGTTGTGAGAGCTGGACTGTAAAGAAGCCAGAACTCTAAAGAATTGATGCCATCAAACTCTGATGCTGGAGAAGACTCTTGGAAGTCCCTTGTACAGCAAGGAGATCAAACTAGTCAATCTTTAGGGAAATTAACCCTAAATAGTCATTGGAAGGACTAATGCTGAAGCTGAAACTCCAGTATTTTGGTCATCTGATGCCAACCGCCAACTCATTGGGAAAGCCCTAATGCTGGGAAAGATTGAGGGCAGAAGAAGGGGGCATCAGAGGATGAGATGGATGGATGGCATCACCAGTGCAATGGACATGAACTTGGGCAAATTTCAGGAGATGGTTAGGGACAGGGAAGCCTGGCGTGCTGCAGTCCACGGGGTTGCAAAGAGTCAGACACGACTGGGCAACTGAAAAATAATAACCTTATGGGGGTTCCCTTGTATATTTTTTGCTGCTTTTATCTTGTTGCTTTTAATATTTTTTCCTTCTTATTTAATTTTTGATAGTTTGGTTAATATGTGTTTGTGTTTTCATCCTTGGCTTTATCCTGTATGAGACGCTGTGTACTTCCTGGATTTGGATGACTATTTCTTTTCCTATGTTAGGGAAGTTTTTTATTATAGTCTCTTCAAATTTTTTCTCAGGACCTTTCTCTCTTTCTTCTTCTGAGGAAAAAAAAAAAAAAGTGTGTTTAATGTTGTCCTAGAGATCTCCTGAGACTGTCCTCATTTCTTTTCATCCTTTTTTATTTATTCTGTTCCTTAGCAGAGATTTCCACCATCCTGTCTTCCAGGTCATTTATCCATTCTTCCATCTCAGTTATTCTGCTACTGATTCCTTCTAGAGTATTTTTCATTTCAGTTATTGTATTGTTCATCTCTGTTTGTTTGTTCTTTAGTTCTTCTAAGTCTTTGCTAAACTTTTCTTGTATCTTCTTGACCTGTGCCTCCATTCTTTTGCTGAGATCTTGGATCATATTTACTCTTGAGTCTTTCTCAGGTAGATTGCCTATCTCCTCTTCATTTAGTTGTTTTTGTCAGTTTTATTTTGCTCCTTTGTCTGAAACGTATTTCTTTGTCACCTCATTTTGTTAAACTTACTGAATTTGTGGTCTCCTTTCTGCAGGCTGCACTATTGTAGTTCCTCTTGCTTCTGGTGTCTGATCCCTGGTGTGTGAGGTTGATCCAGACATTTGTGGCACTATCCTCTTAATAGGGGGTTTGATTGGTGTTGTAGTGATGAGGGCCTGCCCTGGATATTGAGCATGGCCTCCCATTTGCTTTTTGCTTGTCACTGCCCTATCAGGAGTGAGGTCTGCTCCCTAGTTGTTGTAGCAGAGGCCCCCTGATCTGTTTCTTAGCTGTCATTTTAATCTGTGGCACAAGGTATGTTGTATTAGAGCACTTCCACTGGGAGAAAAGCCACTGAATATTCCTCCTCTGGAGCCATTCATTTGTGAATATACTCTGCAGTGTTCCCTTTTCGTCTTGTGTAAGCTCACAAAGTATACTGTTGTTGGCATTGCTCTCAGTCTCATCTTACCTGTGGGTATGCCTGAATTTGGCCCCGGTGACTCTCAGGTGTTGTTTTCACCAGGACACTGGCACAGATCCACTGAGATAAGGACCCAGGACTTCAGTAGTCATGAACCTGGACCAGCTATGGAAGCAGCTCAGGTTCTGGCCTGACCTAATCTCTATGTGTACATGCCCACAAAGTCCACAGCTGGTAAAGTCAGACCTATTCCAGCTTCTAGGATATTTATTCTTTCAGATATTTTGTAACCACTGAATTTAGGAAGCCATCAAAGGAGTTTTATGGAGCTGCAAGGAGAGATTTCAACTCTTCTTCCTTAGTCACAGAGCCAGTGGGGCTCAGCTATGGTTTCAGTGCCTCCTAGTTGGAGGAGCTATCCATGCCTTCCTGGGACAGCAGGGTGCATCCCAGTATCCACTGACAGATTTCCTAATAGTGAGAGCTTTCCTCATAAACCTGGGGAAATGGGGCAGGTCCCAGCTCTCACTGATGGACTTAGTAAGGGAAATATCCCAGGACTGGAGGGCAAGTCCCAGCACCCACGGGTAGTCAGAAGTTTCCTTGCCATTTGAGGACAGTGTAGGCAAATCCTGGGACCCACTGGTGGAATTCCTAGAGGTCAGAGCTGTCAGCTCCTTTCTGGGTCAGTGTAGGCAGGTCCTGTGACCTGTTGGTGGAATTGCTAGTTTGGGAAGCTCTCTGTGCCCGTTTGGGTCAGTGGAGGAGGTGGTCCTAGGGCTCAGTGGCAAAATTTGAAATTTGTAGTGGTGGGAACTGCCCATACCCTTCTGGGTCCACAGATGTGGAGCCTGGCATCTGCTTGTGTTCTGGAGGAGGTGGCCAGTGTCCATCTTTGGAGCCCAAGGTGGCAGTGGCGACTTGTGCCCATCCCCAAAGCTCCTGTAGGAGGTGTTCTGCACCTGAGAGCTCTCACAGGGAAAGACGCTTTTACGATGGTCCCACCCCTCTCCTTGTGCACCTCCAAATAATGGTGCCTCACCTCTCTGGCAGGCCCAGGCTTCTTCCTAGTACACCCTCAGTTGCTACAGCCTGAACTCTTCAGCTGTTTCCACATACAACCCTGGTCCTTTCCCTGGGACTGAGCTCTTGAATCTGAGCATCAGCATGTGCTTCTCACCCTTACCAACACAGGACTGTCTAGGTTGTGGGGAGCCGGGTGGTGGTGTTGACCCTCTGGGCAAGTTACTCACTGTTACGCCTTCCACAGATTGATTGTTGCTCTCTCCTTTAAAGGAGAGAAATTCCTTTAAAGGCTCTGAAATTCCCCATCTGTCCAGGCTGATCTCCTTGCTGATAAGAAGACTTCCAGAGCAGTGGGAACCTTTCCTCCTTCACAGCTGCCTCCCTGGGGCACAGTACTGATTACTTCTTTTCTTTCTTCCTTTGGTTCTTTCCTGATTACATGGAAGTTTTCCTGTCTTTTCAGAGATCTGAGGTCTTCTGTCAATGTTCAGTAGCTGTTCTGTGTGAATCTTTCCATTTGTATTTTCAATGTTTCTGTGGAAGGAGGTGATTTTACTTTCTACTCCTCTGCCATCTTGATTCTCCCCCTCTCCTCAGTTCAGTTCAGTTCAGTTGCTCATACTGTCCGACTCTTTGCGACCCCATGAATTGCAGCACGCCAGGCCTCCCTGTCCATCACCAACTCCCGGAGTTCACTCAAACTCATGTCCATCGATTCGGTGATGCCATCCAGCCATCTCATCCTCTGTCATCCTCTTCTTCTCCTGCCCCCAATCCCTCCCAGCATCAGAGTCTTTTCCAATGAGTCAACTCTTTGCATGAGGTGGCCAAAGTATTGGAGTTTCATCTTTAGCATCATTCCTTCCAAAGAACACCCAGGACTGATCTCCTTTAGAATGAACTGGTTGGATCTCCTTGCAGTCCAAGGGACTCTCAAGAGTCTTCTCCAACACCACACTTCAAAAGCATCAATTCTTTGGTGCTCAGCTTTCTTCACAGTCCAACTCTCACATCCATACATGACTACTGGAGAAACCATAGTCTTGACTAGATGGACCTTTGTTAGCAAAGTAATGTCTCTGCTTTTGAATATGTTTTCTGCTGCTGCTGCTGCTGCTGCTAAGTTGCTTCAGTCCTGTCTGACTCTGCGCAACCCCAGAGATGGCAGCCCACCAGGCTCTCCCGTCCCTGGGATTCTCCAGGCAAGAACAATGGAGTGGGTTGGTCATAACTTTCCTTCCAAGGAGTAAGCATCTCTTAATTTTGTGGCTTCAATCACCATCTGCAGTGATTTTGGAGCCCAAAAAATGTCTAACCCCCTCTCCTAAAGCTCTTTAATTGGCTCATTGATATAGCTCTATAACTACAGATATAATTCACATAGCAAATTGTTCTGATGCTTTAAAGTGTTGAGAAATTTACTCTCATCTTGTCCTTCTTTCCACTAAAGAAAAAATAAATGTACTTCAATAAAAAACTGATCTTCTGTGTTGCCTAGAAGAAAGAGATCTTCTTTCTTCTGTGTCATCTTTGTGTTTCTGTACGTTATCTGGGTCTAGTATATTATGGTCTTTGAAATACTTTACAACTATGCATTGTCTACGTTAAGCACACCCTCTATTGCTCATTGTCTTTGACGTCTTTTTGTTATATCGGTCCTCTGAATTATCTTTTGTTTGAGTTATAACAGTGGCTTGGTTTGCTTACTGATTGAATTGAATTAAAATATAGTCTTTAACATATCTGGATTTTTATATCTGCATGGGTCATAAATTTTTCTTAGTTTAAAAATTGTCTTCAATTCCACAGACCTTCCTTTCCTCAATAATCACATGTTAGTCACTGTAGTATTTACATATTAACTTAATGGTTTGTAATACTGACAGCTATAAGCTTTATGTTAAGTTTTATAATTAATGTAAATAATGATGTTTACAAAATAAATCTTGAACCACAAAGATTCACATGATTCCAATGATTAATTCAGGCAAGCAATTTTTTTTTTCATCTGAGAAGGAAAGTTATGACCAACGTAGATAGCATATTCAAAAGCAGAGACATTACTTTGCCAACAAAGGTCCGTCTAGTCAAGGCTATGGTTTTTCCTGTGGTCATGTATGGATGTGAGAGTTGGACTGTGAAGAAGGCTGAGCACTGAAGAATTGATGCTTTTGAACTGTGGTGTTGGAGAAGACTCTTGAGAGTCCCTTGGACTGCAAGGAGATCCAACCAGTCCATCCTAAAGGAGACCAGTCCTGGGTGTTCATTGGAGGGACTGATGCTGTGCTGAAACTCCAATACTTTGGCCACCTCATGCAAAGACTCTGATGCTGGGAGGGATTGGGGGCAAGACGAGAAGGGGACGACAGAGGATGAGATGGCTGGATGGCATCATCGACTCGATGGACGTGAGTTTGGGTGAACTCCAGGAGTTGGTGATGGACAGGGAGGCCTGGCGTGCTGCGATTCATGGTCTCGCAAAGAGTCAGACAGGACTGAGTGACTGATCTGATCTGATCTGAAGACAGTATCTTCGAACAGTGTCTCTTTTATAAAAAACACAACTAGATGATTGTTGAGTAAGATGTTATTTCATGCATGTGATGAGACAACAAATACCAATGAAAACATAATAGTCTATACTCATGGGTCCTGATGTAATAGTTTAGTGTTTGGATTTCAGGGAAGAGCTTAATATGGTGGAATATGTTAGGAGATTGGAGAACAGATTAGGTGCTGAGATGACCAAAAAGCAAATAATGCAGCTGTAGACTCAAGCAATGTGTTTGGGGATTAGATTCTCAAACAAATGAACAAACACAATTACACTTATACAGCACCAAATTTACTCAGTTTAATAAAAAGACACAGAACTAACAATAACATGCAAAGAGTAGCATCACAGGGACTTCAGAAAAGGAGACACTGTTTATGAAGTGTCCTAATGGGAATTATGGAGAAGGCAATGGCATCCCACTCCAGTACTCTTGCCTGGAAAATCCATGGACAATGGAGCCTGGTAGGCTGCAGTCCATGGGGTCGCTAAGAGTCAGACATGACTGAGCAACTTCACTTTCTCTTTTGACTTTCATGCATTGGAGAAGGAAATGGCAACCCACTCCAGTGTTCTTGCCTGGAGAATCCCAGGGATGGGGGAGGCTGGTGGGCTTCCGTCTATGGGGTCGCACAGAGTCAGATACGACTGAAGCGACTTAGCAGCAACAGCAATGGGAATGAATTTTAGTCGTGAGGTTCATCTAGATTAACATGAGTGTGGACACCATTATCACTGGAGAGTCCATAGGTCCAGATATCATCAGTTAAATATTTTTGTAGTTATATAGCTTTCTGTGAAGATAAATGTATGACCCCAGAAGTTCAAAATAATAGAATACCCAATACTTACAGCAATGTACAATTGGTGAGGGAACATCTTGGATAATCAGTACATAGAAATCAGTGTAGTAACTCATCTATCTTCTGGGTTGATGTTTCTAAACATTTGAGTAAGGGCTAAAAATTTAGGCTTTTAAAGGATTTACAGTTTAGATGTTGGCCTTTTCCCTCTATCAGCAAAGAAGGCTAGCAATATGTCTGAAAGCAGATTTTGTGTGAGTAAAAGAAAACTAATGATTTACACAGAGAGGATAAAATTAATGTACAGACCACTAAATAATAAAAATAAAAAAGCTTGAAAGGTATTACTTCCCAACCCCATCTAAAAGCCATTGCAATTTTTCTTTCTTAAAATTACTTCTCACTCACCATTACCATTCCTGTCGGAAACTATGATGTGTATGTTGCTTATAATCATACTTATTTTTATACTTCATTATGAAATTGGTGAATATTTAACATGTATCACACTGAATAAATGACATTTATTAGGATAAATATGTCTTCCTTTTAGCAAGATCTAAGATTAGGGAAATTAATTTTTTTCAAAGATACACAATAATTATGCTTTGATTTAAACCTTGATTGATCAAAACTAACATCATATTGTCACTTAAATTCACAAATCTCAAAACATAGCCTTTGCACTATAACACTGATTAGCTAGTTAGTTATATGTACTACTTACAGATTTTCTTCTAGCCAATTAATATACTTATCTTTTATTCTAATGCCTAATTTTAAGTAAACTGGTGCAGCCATGAATGATAAAGCTCCATGGATTCCATCCTCCATATGGTCATGAGAAACTTTAACTCCAACATTTTGAAGTCGTAAGACATACATAAGTCCATCATCTCTTAGAATATCATGTTCACAGGTGAGGATGTAAGTTAAGGGCAGATTTCGCAACTGGGAATAATTGGCTGCCAAGGGTGATAACCTACTATCCAAAAGTATTGAATATGAAGGGTTAAGTTTTCCAATAATTGGTTCAGTATATACATGGTTTTTTTTGTACTTCTCAGGAAGGAAGGTGCTCCAGTTTACCAACTTGAACAGATGCATTGATCCATAAGGCATGTGTTGATTTTTCATCATTGCCTGGGGGAGTGCTTTATCCCGGGTTAAATATAGGCATGCAAGTTTGATTGCCAGTTTCCGTGACAGAAGTGGACCATGCTCATTTTCTCGGTGAGATGGCATAGAGACATCAACTAGCTGTAAGCCAGGGTAAATTAAAGCTTGTGCTTTCAGTTTATTTTTGAATTCTGGATCATTCTGTATCTGAAAAAAGACACAATAAAATGTGAATGAGTCCAAGCCTTCCAAGCTATAGGAGTAGGAAGCTTTCCTCCCATCATATCAGCTCTTATGTAAATAATTATAAGAATAATATAGTACCTCATAGTTAGAAATATTGGAGAAGGCAATGGCACCCCACTCCAGTACTTTTGCATGGAAAATCCCATGGATGGATAAGTCTGGAGGGCTGCAGTCCATGGGGTTGCTAAGAGTCGGACATGACTAAGCGACTTCCCTTTCACTTTTCACTTTCATGCATTGGAGAAGGAAATGGCAACCCACTCCAGTGTTCTTGCCTGGAGAATCCCAGGGACGGCAGAGCCTGGTGGTCTGCTGTCTCTGGGTTCACACAGAGTCAGACACGACTGAAGCGACTTCGCAGCAGTTAGAAATATCAATAACCTCAGATATGCAGATGACACCACCCTTATGGCAGAAAGTGAAGAGGAACTGAAGAGCCTCTTGATGAAAGTGAAAGAGGAGAGTGAAAATGTTGGCTTAAAGCTCAACTTTCAGAAAACTAAGATCATGGCATCCGGTCCCATCACTTCATGGGAAATAGATGGGGAAACAGTGGAAACAGTGTCAGACTTTATATTTTTGGGCTCCAAAGTCACTGCAGATGGTGACTGCAGCCATGAAATTAAAAGATGCTTACTCCTTGAAAGAAAAGTTATGACCAACCTAGATAGCATATTGAAGAGCACAGACATTACTTTTCCAACAAAGTTCTGTCTAGTCAAGGCTGTGGTTTTTCCAGTGGTCATGTACGGATGTGAGAGTTTGACTGTGAAGAAAGCTGAGCACCAAAGAATTGATGCTTTTGAACTGTGGTGTTGGAGAAGACTCTTGAGAGTCCCTTGAACTGCAAGGAGATCCAACCAGTCCATTCTGAAGGAGATCAGCCCTGGGATTTCTTTGGAAGGAATGATGCTAAAGCTGAAACTCCAGTACTTCAGCCACCTCATGCAAAGAGTTGACTCATTGGAAAAGACTGTGATGCTGGGAGGGATTGGGGGCAAGACGAGAAGGGGACGACAGAGGATGAGATGGCTGGATGGCATCACTGACTCGATGGACGTGAGTCTGAGTGAACTCCAGGAGTTGGTGATGGACAGGGAGGCCTGGCGTGCTGCGATTCATAGGGTTGCAAAGAGTCGGACACGACTGAGCAACTGAACTGAAGTAAGTTATACTTTGAGTGCTTTAAAAAGTGTCATGCCACTTTCATCAATAATGATTCACACACAAGTTTACTCACATATGACAACCAAATAAAAAAATAATTATGTAATTCCTATGGACAAGTAGTCTATACTGAAAAATCTGACCCTCAGTAACCTGAGAAGAAATAATGAATGTAATAATAGAATATCATTGCCCAAACTCACATATTAACTAAATTCAAATGGAGTTCGATCAAGTTAAAAAAAATATTCCTAACATACAACTTGTCTTTTGGAAAAAACAGTACAGTGGCACTAGTGATAAAGAATTTGCCTTCATTGCAGGAGACACAAGAGACATGGGTTTGATCTCTGGGTCAGGAAGATCCCCTGGAGTAGGAAATGGCAACCCACCTCAGTATTCTTGCAGGAAACTTCCATGGACAGTGGAACCTAGTGTGTTAGAGCCCATGGGGCCACAAAGAATCATATATGACTGAAGTGACTGAGCACACACATGCACAATAAACAGCTTATCTTTTGGAGAAAACAGTGTAGTGTGGTAGGAAATAAGCATAGTGCTATGTGTGCTAAGTTGCTTCAGTTGTGTCCGACTCTTTGCAACCCCAGAGATGGCAGCCCACCAGGCTCCCCCGTCCCTGGGATTCTCCAGGCAAGAACACTGGAGGGGGTTGCCATTTCCTTCTCCAATGCATGAAAGTGAAAGTGAAGTCGCTCAGTCGCGACCCCATGGACTGCAGCCCACCAGGCTCCTCTGTCCATGGGGTTTTCCAGGCAAGAGTACTGGAGTGGGGTGCCTTTGCTTTCTCCAATAAGCATAGTAATTAATGAAAATTTGAAGGGCAAAAAAAGACATAGAGCATTGTATTTGAAGTTTTTCTTTCTTACAGAAATAAGAAGCATCCTAATATCTCAATCATGGGGTGAGATGAGCCACTGTATATTTTCCTTTCTTTTGATTTTACTCCTACACTCTAAAGAAGAAAACTTACAAGTAATGTGAGGTGCCTAACCCCAGACCAACAGCCTCAATAGTGACATCTGTAGAAATGAATATACCAGTTGCCACTCCACATGAAAGGCTCAGTTTCTGGAGGGTGTTTCTTAATCTTAACCCCTCCCAGAAGTAACTGACATACAAAATAAGAATTAATTGAAATTAACCCCAGTAGAACCTCAGAAGGGAACGTGATATCCAACCAACTGCAAACTATACACTCAAGGTATAATGGGGGCATGGTTTCAAAAAGACAATGAAGAAAAACAAATTTGTCTAACAATCTCTCTTATGCCCTTGATCCCTTCCCAGTGTCCTCCATACAGATTATTTTCTAAATCAACCGGCTTATGTCATAAGCAGAGTGGAAGAAACAACAGCAACCCAAAAACAAAAATGACAGAAGCTCAACCAATACTTTCTCAGGCTAGTAGCAAAGTCATACAAGAGGAGTTAGAAGAGCCTGCTGGTTTTACTGGTAGGTATCCTTCTTCTTATGTTAGTTTTGCTCCATAAAATTTACTTTTGGGGTTAAAAATTATCTATTGTACTGAATTCATTTTTCAACTGTAATAGTTATTGGGGACAACTATTATTTAACTGCACACAGCAATGGTTTTAACATAGACCATTTTCTTTATTACAGTAGTGATTCTTCCAAGCAAGCATGTCTTGTGGCCCAAATGTTGTCTGCTAGCATTCCACTGAAATACATGAACTACAATACCTAAGGAGAACAAAAAATCCCTTGTCATATTAAACAGTAGTTCCTAGACATTGTTCTGTTTCCTTCAAAATTTCCTTCAAAATTAAAAGCCTTATTTAGTATTATATGTCACTTTTCCTCAATGCTGCTAAAGCCACATTGTCTAATGGTAAAACTATGTAAAAGGACAGGAGGGTTTTTTTCTGTTTATTCCACTTAACAGCTTGAAATATAAAACCATTAAAAATATCCTACCAAAGAAAGTGATTTTGTGTTAGAGTTATAGCATGTGTGTATGTGTTATAAATATGTATAACATATAACACATACAGCTTACCAGTTGAGCCACTCCTGCTGCAAGTGTACCCCCAGAACTATCACCTGAAATACAAATTCGATTGGGGTCCACTCCATATTTTGCAAGGATTTTATCATGTAGAAAGTATTTGACCACAGAAACAACATCCTCATAGGGAACTGGAAATGGATATTCAGGAGCTAGTCTAGGGCTTCAGAAAAAAAAGAAAAGAAACAAAGCATATAGGATTAAACTTCAGTTGCATATATCCACGTATCTCTCAATTTAATCAGCAGGTCCAGAGAATAAAATTGGCCCTACTTTGAATCTTTAGTTTCACCAGTCATGCCTGGACTTCCTACTAACTTCTGTTTTTAAAATAAAATGTAGATTCTTGTAGAACGTTTTTAAAATATTGGGTTCTATGGGAGATGAAAGAGATCAGGATTCAGTCTTTATACTCATAAAATTGTATGTAAATTTTTCAGCAAAAGTGCAATCAAAGAGACATGCTCTGTAAGATTTATCAGATTCTCTATGGAGTTGGTGATTAACATTTTTACAATCATTCTTGGGAGTGCACACTAGATTTTAAAAGCACCAAATCTGAGAGAAAATGATTTATAGGTGTCATATTAGAAATTTATCTAGGTAAAAATTCTACAGAATAGAATTCTGTTATCAGAATTTGTATCATAAGCGGAGTACATGAGTATGAGCTTGCATATGACCTGAAAACACAATTCAAAATAAATATTTAAGTATAGTAAGTGATCTTGCGTGACAGCTGTAAATGTCATTCTAAGGCAAATTATTAGAGCATCTGTTAATGCACCCAACTGTACACTGTGTGTATATATATATATATATATATATATATATATATATATAATTTTTCTTCTAATAGTGAAGTAAACTCTATTCGGTAATCTTACTTACTTACTTAGTAAGATTGGGTAATCTTACTCTGCACTAGTAATCTTACTTTGCAAAAGAATTGGTGAATTAATAATGTCAATGCTGCTGCTAAGTCGTTTCAGTCGTGTCTGACTCTGTGAGACCCCAGAGACAGCAGCCCACCAGGCTCCCCCGTCCCTGGGATTCTCCAGGCAAGAACACTGGAGTGGGTTGCCATTTCCTTCTCCAACGTATGAAAATGAAAAGTGAAAGTGAAGTCGCTCAGTCATGTCTGACTCTTAGCGACCCCATGGACTGCAGCCTACCAGGCTCCTCCATCCATGGGATTTTCCAGGCAAGAGTACTGGAGTGGGGTGCCATTGCCTTGCTGCTGCTGCTGCCAAGTCGCTTCAGTCGTGTCCGACTCTGTGCGACCCCATAGACAGCAGCCCACCAGGTTCCTCTGTTCATGGGATTCTCCAGGCAAGAACACTGGAGTGGGTTGCCATTTCCTCCTCCAATGCATGAAAGTGAAAAATCAAAGTGAAGTCGCTCAGTCGTGTCCTACTCCTAGGGACCCCATGGACTGCAGCCCACCAGGCTCCTCTGTCCATGGGATTCTCCGGGCAAGAACACTGGAGTGGGTTGCCATATGCTGACTGGATAACCCCTGCAATCTTGTCATATTGTAACTATATCTAAAATATCTGAAATGTAGTATAAATTAAGGAAAATAACATATCAAAAATGTATTGTTACTTTAAATGTTCTTCAGGGTACAAAAAAAAGAACAAATATCAGAAGTAACTGATTGAATTCTTAAACTCAGTACAATACACATCACAATTTTAAAAGTATCTTAAAATAATAAAGTGGTATATTAGGTTCAATTATAGAGAGAAAGGGAGAGCATCCTAATTATTATAAATTAGACATATCTCTGAAAACATCCAGTTCTTCTGGTTGCCCTACGGCAGCATTAATGAGTAGAACAGCAGTGGTTCCACTTGTATTTTCTATTTAATACCCTTAAGTTTTCAATTAACAAAAATACTACTATGTTCTCTGTTCGCCATTGGGCTAGGAGTCTCTAAGTATGTTTCTGCACTACTTAACTGATTGGAAAATGGGGGGAAAAAACTTCATTATGAAGATGAAATACAGAGAACCCCTGAATAGATCATATAGTACTGGACATTTGCTAGTCTTTCTTGTGTATTGTTGGAAATTTGGGCAAAAATCATTAGCACTTAAGTTCTCTCATTTTGGAATGATTTTAAATTTTCAGATGGTCCCAACATTTTCATCTGATGTTTCTCCAATTAAGAGTATCTATGCCGCCAATATCTTCTAATAAATTATAATGAAAATGAATCTAAAAAAGAATATATATGAGTGTAGCTATACCACTTTGCTGTATACTTGAAACTAACACAATATGATAAATCAATGGCACTTCAGTGAAAAAAAGAATGTCTATAAAATTAATCTTTTGTCACCAACTCAAAAAAAAAAAAAAAAAAACTTCACAAAACTCAACATCCCAAATGTGTAACGGGTAGCTAACCACTTAGACATTTCTAGAAGTACCACAGTTGGGTTGCCAAAGATGTTCAGCCTGTGGTGCCTCTCAGAAGTCTGTCCAGTGACAGAGGTTGAAGGGAAACTGGGTGCCTTTCAGGAAGATAAGATAAGGTAACATTAGTAAAAGTTACTAACATAAATATAAGATCCCTAGGCTCCAAGTCCTTTGGGAGGCTTGGGTGCCTTCTTTGGAAATCAAAACTATGTCACAAGGGCAAGAATTATAATACTAAAAAAAAATCACTGTCTTACTCCACTCCAACAACAACAGCATCAACTTTGTTTGCCGTCCATCTATTCAGGAGGTCCAAAGGTGTATGCTCTGAAATGAAGAAATTAATATGAAAGTCTACCCTGTAAATAAATGGCAATGGAAAACCAACAACACTGTGAAACATGACAGAAATATGATTAATTGGTGGAATCCTCACATTTTCACTTTTCCTGCTGCCACATGTTAGGATCCAGAGATGAAAGATTTGATGGCTGCCATCAAATGGGGAAGGTCATTGCAGAAGAAAATACATTCAAAGAATCATGAGAATACATTTAAAGCTCAGGGAATTAACTGTTAAGTACAATTGAAACAAGTATTGAGAGAGAAGTAGGCTATAAAGTGAAACCACTTTGGAAAATAAGAATACCTGTACCAGTACTTGGATGCCACACTAAAGATTTCTTTGTCAACAAGGTGATAGATATTACCAAAGAATTTAGTTATAAAATTTATGACCAGATTTGCATATAACAGAAGCAAATTAGAAAAAGGGTGACATAAACAAGGAAATGGTGGTGAGCAAAAAAAAAAAAAAAAGGAGAAGCAACAGAAGGAAATAAAAATGATAATTTTTTTAAGCATGGAGAGAGAAAAAGCTATTTAGGAAGATAGGTGGACAGAATTGGTTATTAAATGTAGATGCTAAGGAACAATAAATAATTGATTGTAATTCTCACATTGATAAAACGACAGCTGAGGAGGAGTTCCTCTGCTTGTTTTCTTGAAGTTGTTTTTACTTTTGTTGTTTATTTGGGTTTATTTTTTTCCTAGACTATGGGGGTGGGGACTAGATATGATTCAGGTTGTTTAATCATGCTAACCTTATATTATCTGCTGCTGCTGCTGCTAAGTCACTTCAGTCGTGTCCGACTCTGTGTGACCCCATAGATGGCAGCCCACCAGGCTCCCCCATCCCTGGGATTCTCCAGGCAAGAACACTGGAGTGGGTTGCCATTTCCTTCTCCAATGCAGGAAAGTGAAAAGTGAAAGGGAAATCACTCAGTCGTGTCTGACTCTTCGTGACCCCATGGACTGCAGCCTATCAGGCTCCTCCATCCATGGGATTTTCCAGGCAAGAGGACTGGAGTGGGGTGCCATCGCCTGTGGTTCCTCCAAATATACTGGCAAGCTCTGAAATTCTATATATATTGATCTTAAACTTAAGACCGTGGTTACAGCTGGAGGTACAGCTTTGGAAATCAACAGCATAGGTGTGAGGGGTAGTGCTGAAAAGTGGAAAGGTCTAAATAAAAGAGCATGAGGAGTCAAAAACTAATGAAAGGACTACTGGAGAACACAAATATTTATAAAATGTAAAAACAGGCCCATTTTGTGCATTTGTTTATGTTTGCTTTATTTTAAAGAAGGAGAAGCATGTGAAGTTAAGGTGGAGAGGCAAAAGTCAAAAGAAATTGGTTTCATAGAAACCAAGGGAGCAAAGAATTTCAGTGAAGCAAAGATGAGGGATCATTGTCAAATTACACAATTTAAGAAGTCTTAAAGGAGAAATTGGATTCCACAGTGTATAAAAATGAGCCTGAGAAAGATAAGAGTGATAAGTGACTACCTAGAGAGAGATATTTGGAAACAAAGAAGATTAAGGTAGAAGATGTTGTAACATGTTTAAGTGCCAATAGAGAGGACACATTTATAGATAGAAGAAAAATACTGATTAAAATTTTAACAATAGTAGGAAATATGACCACAGACAAAAAAGAGATTAAATCTTAGCAAAGATAAAAATGCATTTTTCTACAGTATAAGTAGAAAGAAGTAAAGTTAAGAATTAATACAGTCCATAATTTTTGAGGACACATATGGTTGGCAAGGAGTAAAGAATAGATGGGTGCTGAATTTGCACAGACATCCTTGATAGATGAGGGAGGATAAGCTGAGAGACTTGAAAGAGCATGAGGTTTTGAAAGTGGCATTGATATGAAGGACAGTAACTAAATACACACAAGAGACAACATCTTGAAACCACCTTGAGGGTTTGTAGGATGAAACTGCTCACCAGTGGTATGAGGGTTAAACCTGTTGATCCTGCTGACAGGCCTTGGTTTGGGTTTTGGTTCCTCCACTTGCTAATAGGACTTGGAACAAATTACTGAACCATTCTGTAGCTACCTTACCTCTAAAAGCATGATAATAATACCTATCTTAATATTGTGCTGCTGCTGCTGTCACTTCAGTCGTGTCCGACTCTGTGCGACCCCATAGACGGCAGCTCCCCCGTCCCTGGGATTCTCCAGGCAAGAACACTGGAGTGGGTTGCCATTTCCTTCTCCAAAGCATGAAAGTGAAAAGTGAAATTGAAGTTGTTCAGTCATGTCCGACTCTTCATGACCCCATGAACTGCAGCCTACCAGGCTCCTCCATCCATGGGAATTTCCAGGCAAGAGTACTGGAGTGGGGTGCCATCGCCTTCTCTGATCTTAATATTGTGAGTATCTATCAAATAAGAGTGGACCACTCACCAAACTACCGTAGCATTTGTGATTATTTTGAAATGTTAACAGATCACAAAGTCAAAATTCTGGGTATAATCACTCAGGCTGTGTCTCTTTGGTGAAAGGAGTCTTTTCATTTGTTTCTTACATTTTGAAATTCCTTCAATACAATATCAATTATATTCTGTGCTGTATGGTGAATCAATAATATCAATAGTCTAAAAGCAACTGTGTACATATGTGTGTTTGTGAGTGTGTGTGTATATGTTTGAGCGTGTTTGAGTTTGTGTCTGTTTGGGAATGTGTATGAGTGTGTAACTGTCTTAGCTATTCCATCATACCTCTTGGAATCATCTCCAAATATTAGACAGGAATATACTTGAGGAGAGGAACTTGATTACTCAGGTGTATTTTATTTTTCAAGTTCAAAAATATGCATTGGAGTCTAAGCCTCAAAGTGATAAGTATTGATGCATCACTGTCTACAATATGAATATGTATTTGCTACTTGGAAGTTGCAGATATTATCACTTCTGAACAAACATTTAAATCATCTTATTCACTTCTGTTTTTCTGAACCTAAAATCAGGCCTTAGGTAATTTCAAACCCAAGCTTTAAGTTTACCACTTGAATCTCCCATTATACATTGTCAGTGTAACTTTATTTGATAATAACTTTTTTAAAGCAAAAATCTCACCTGATATTTTTATGATTTATTTACAAAAAAGTATATGAAGATATATATATGAACCTTGACTGACACAGTTTATCTCTCTGCTAAGTACACTTACTTACAAACATAAATTATATCAGCAAAAGTTCTGCCAAATATAATATACAAAGATTATTTTAATATAAATACTTATAATGTGCAACACATACAAACACATATACTCACACACATTTGCTTATATAAAAAGTACTTACTGTAACTTCCTAAGACAAAGGCACCACCATGAATAAAAATTACAGCTGGTCTCTGGCTTTCTCTCTTCCTCTTTGGCAAGTACAAACGTACTGGAATATCACTAAATGTTGTATCCATCACTGTAACATTTTCGTCTGAAATTGGTTGTGTATAGTCCAGTTTTACTAGTATGGCCAAAAAATCTTCAAGTCTTTTAAGGCCTATTTTTTCCAGTATCGTAGCCTGTCAAAACAAACAAAAAATTTAGAACTTTAACTATTTCAGTTTTTAGTAATATGTAATCAAAGAGGAAAAATAAAAAATGAATACTGTAAAACTACTAGAATTCATCAATGAATTTGGTAAAGTTTCAGGTTGCAAAATTAATACACAGAAATCTCTTTCATTTCTATACACTAACAACAAAAGATCAGAAAGAGAAATTTAAGAAGCAATTCCATTTACTGTTGCATCAAAAAGAATAAAATACCTAAGTATAAGCCTACCTAAGAGACAAAAGACGTGTACTCTGAAAGGTATAAGATGCTGATGAAAGAAATCAAAGAAGAAACAAACAGATGGAAAGATATGCCATGTTTATGGATTGAAAAAAAATCAATATTGTCAAAATGACTATACTACTAAAGACAAACTACAGATTCAATGCAATCCCTATCAAATTAACATTGGCATTTTTCAGAGAACTAGAACAAAACAAACCAAAAAAATCTCAGAATTTGTAAGGAGACACAAAAGACCCTGAATAGCCAAAGCAATCATGAAAAAGAAAAACAGAGCTGGAGGAATCAGGCTCCCTAACTAATACTACAGAGCAACAGTCACCAAAGAGTATAGTATTGGCACAAAAATAGAAATATAGATCAATGGAACAGGATAGAAAACCCAGAAATAAACTCATGAACCTATAGTCAATTAATCTATGACAAAGGAGGCAAGACTACACAATGTAGGAAAGACAGTCTCTCAACAAATGGTGCTGGGAAAACTGGACAGCCACATGTAAAGAAATGAAATTAGATCATTCTTTAACTTCAGACTGGAGAAGGGAATGGCAATCTACTCCAGTATTCTTGCCTGGAGAATCCCATGGACAGAGGAGGAGCCTGGCGGACCACAGTCCATGGGGTCGCAAAGAGTCGGACATGACTGAGTGACTAACACACTAACTCCATACACAAAAAATAAGCTCAAAATGGATTAAAGACCTAAATATTAGACCAGACACTATAAAACTCTTAGAGGAAAACATAGGCAGAACACTCTCTGACATAAATCACAGCAATATCTTTTCAATCCATCTCCCAGAATAATAAAAATGAAACCAAAAATAAACAAATGGTACCTACTTAAAAGCTTTTGCACAGCAAAGGAAACAATTAACAAAAAGACAACCCACAGATTGGGAGAAAATATTTGCAAATGATGTGACTGATAAGGGGTTAGTCTCCAGAATTTACCAACAGCTTATGACACTTAATAGCATCAAAACAACCCATTCAAAAAATGGTCATAAGACTTGAATAGACATTTCTCTAAAGAGGACACACAGATAGCCATCAGGCACATGAAAAGATATTCAACACCACTAGCTATTAGAGAAATGCAAATCAAAACTACAATGAGATATCACCTCACATCAGTCAAAATGACTCTCATCAAAAAATCCACAAACAACAAATGCTGGAGAGGATGTGAAGAGAAGGGTACCCTCCTGCACTGTCGGTGGGAATGTAAATAGGTACAGCCACTATTGGAACAATATGGTAGTTCCTTAAAAAACTAAAAGTAGAGCTACCATATGACCCTGCAATCCCACTCCTGGGCATATATCCAGGAAAGAATATGGCCTGAAAAGATACATGCACCTCAATGTTAATTGCAGCACTGTTTACAATACCCAAGACATGAAAACGACCTAAATGTCCATTGACAGGGGAATGGATAAAGAAGATGTGGTACATATATACAATAGAATATAACTCAGTCGTTAAAAAGAATGAAATAAGGCTATTTGAAGCAACATGAATGGACCTAGAGAGTGTCATACTGAGTGAAGTAAGTCAGAGAGAGAAAGAGAAATATTATATGACACCCCTTATATGTGGAATCTAAAAAGAAACGATACACATGAACTTACTTACAAAGTAGAAAGAGATTCACAGACAAAAAACTAACTCACATCTGCCCAAGGGAAGGGATAGTCAAGGATTTGGGGAAGATCATGCCAAACTGCTATATTTAAAATGGATAACCAACAAAAACCTATTTTATATCGCATGAAACTCTGCTCAATATTATGTGCCAGGCTGGATGGGAGGGGTGTCTGGGGGAGAATGGATACATGTATATGTATGACTGAGTCCCTTCATTGTTCACCTGGAACTATCACAGGATTGTTAATTGGCTATACCCCAAACAAAATATTTTTAATATTAAAAAATTGAATAAATATAATAATACTGTAGAGGTCTCAATGTACATCCTAACACATACGCTATCAGTCAGCTCAGTTGCTCAGTTGTGTCCAACTCTTTGTGACCCCATGAATTGCAGCACACCAGGCCTCCCTGTCCATCACCAACCCCTGGAGTTCACTCAGACTCACGTCCATCGAGTCAGTGATGCCATCCAGCCATCTCATCCTCTGTCGTCCCCTTCTCCTCCTGCCCCCAATCCCTCCCAGCATCAGAGTCTTTTCCAATGAGTCAACTCTTCTCATGAGGTGGCCAAAGTACTGGAGTTTCAGCTTTAGCATCATTCCTTCCAAAGAAATCCCAGGGCTGATCTCCTTCAGAATGGACTGGTTGGATCTCCTTGCAGTCCAAGGGACTCTCAAGAGTCTTCCACAACACCACACTTCAAAAGCATCAATTCTTCGGCGCTCAGCTTTCTTCACAGTCCACCTCTCACATCCATACATGACCACTGGAAAGACCATAGCCTTGACTAGACGGACCTTTGTTGGCAAAGTAATGTCTCTGCTTTTGAATATGCTACCTAGGTTGGTCATAACATTTCTTTCAAGGATTAAGCATATTTTAATTTCATGGCTGCAGTCACCATCTGCAGTGATTTTGGAGCCCCAAAAAATAAAGTCCGACACTGTTTCCACTGTTTCCCCATCTATTTCCCATGAAGTGATGGGACCAGATGCCATGATCTTCATTTTCTGAATGTTGAGTATTAAGCCAACGTTTTCACTCTCCTCTTTCACCTTCATCAAGAGGCTTTTTAGTTCCTCTTCACTTTGCCATAAGGGTGATGTCATCTGCATATCTGAGGTTATTGATGTTTCTACCAGCAATCTTGATTCCAGCTTGTGCTTCTTCCAGCCCAGCGTTTCTCATGATGTACTCTGCATAGAAGTTAAATAAGCTGGGTGACAGTATACAGCCTTGATGTACTCCTTTTCCTATTTGGAACTGGTCTGCTTTTCCATGTCCAGTTTTAACTGTTGCTTCCTGACCAGCCTACAAATTTCTCAAGGGGCAGGTCAGGTGGTATTCCCATCTCTTTCAGAATTTTCAACAGTTTATTGTGATCCACACAGTCAAAGGCTTTGGCATAGTCAATAAAGAAGAAATAGATGTTTTTCTGGAACTCTCTCACTTTTTCCATATAGTTTCTTCTCAATAAATCCACATATATAGTGTTTTTTAAATGAGTAATCTGATCAATTTACTTGCAGCTTATCTTATATTGGTCTACTTATTTCTTAATTATAAATTTTATCTGAAAAATTATCTGGGAAAAGATTTGCAACTTCTTTGTATGGGTATTCAAAATATTTTCATTTAATTCATTGTAATTTAATTTATATAAAATTTCAGAAAGTGTATACTTAACACTTTATTAATAAAGCTATGCCCATTGTTTGAACTGCAAACACATTCTTGTTTTTAATAAAGACTTGGAGAAAAAAAAAACATTATTTGTAAATTCTATGCCATTGGAATAAAGATCTCTTTACTGTTTTTGGTAGGCTTCTAATATCTTTGTAGTATCTTCCGCTGAATAGTCACAAAAAAAGAATTGTGAAATACTGTGGGGGAAAAGAACATTACACAGCATTTATTATTATAGCTACCTGAGGTTGTTATAATTTTATGAGGTTTTAAAAAAATCATATAAGCTGTCTGCTTTAATGATGAGGATACTGAGACCTAGAAAGTCCCAGATTCTGACCCAAGTTAGATGCCTAGTAATTGACAAGATGTAAATACATTTTTCTAGACCACTGTGATATATACTACTGGTACTCCTCTTTCAGTTCAGTTCAGTCGCTGAGTCGTGTCTGAATCTTTGTGACCCCATGAACCGGAGAACACCAGGCCTCCTTGTCCATTACGAACTCCCGGAGTCCACCCAAACTCATGTCCATTGAGTCGGTGATGCCATCCAACCATCTCATCCTCTGTCGTCCCATTCTCCTCCTGCCCTCAATCTTTCCCAGCATCAGGGTCTTTTCAAATAAGTCAGTTCTTTGCATCAGGTCGCCAAAGTATTGGAGTTTCAGATTCAGCATCAGTCCTTCCAATGTATATTCAGGACTGATTTCCTTTAGGATGGACTGGTTGGATCTCCTTGCAGTCCAAGGAACTCTTGAGTCTTCTCCAACAACAGAGTTCAGAAGCATCAATTCTGTGCTCAATATTCGTTATAGTCCAACTCTCACATCCATACATGACCACTGAAAAACCATAGACTTGACTAGATGGACCTTTGTTGACAAAATAATGTCTCTGCTTTTCAATATGCTATCTAGGTTGGTCATAACTTTTCTTCCAAGGAGCAAGAGTCTTTTAATTTCATGGCTGCAATCACCATCTGCAGTGATTTGGAAACATAGAAAAATAAAATCTGACACTGTTTCCACTGTTTCCCCATCTATTTCCCATGAAGTGATGGGACCAGATGCCATGATATTAGTTTTTTGAATGTTGAGCTTTAAGCCAACTTTTTCACTCTCCTCTTTCACTTTCATCAAGAGGCTTTTTAGTTCTTCTTCACTTTCTGCCATAAAGGTGGTGTCACCTGCATATCTGAGGTTATTGATATTTATCTGGGCAATCTTGATTCCAGCTTGTGCTTCCTCCAGCCCAGTGTTTCTCATGATGTACTCTGCATAGAAGTTAAATAAGCAGGGTGAAAATATACAGCCTTGACATACTCATCTTTCCTATTTGGAACTAGTCTGTTGTTCCATGTCCAGTTCTAACTGTTGCTTCATGACCTCCATATAGGTTTCTCAAGAGGCAGGTCAGGTGGTCTGGTGTTCCCATGTCTTTCAGAATTTTCCACAGTTTATTGTGATCCACACAGTCAAAGGCTTTGGCATAGTCAATAAAGCAGAAATAGATGTTTTTCTGGAACTCTCTTGCTTTTTCCATGATCCAGCGGATGTGGGCAATTTGATCTCTGGTTCCTCTGCCTTTTCTAAAACCAGCTTGAACATCTGGAAATACACAGTTCCCGTATTGCTGAAGCCTGGCTTGGAGAATGTTGAGCATTACTTTACTAGCATGTGAGATGAGTGCAATTGTGCAGTAGTTTGAGCATTCTTTTGCATTGCCTTTCTTTGGGATTGGAATGAAAACTGACCTTTTCCAGTCCTGTGGCCACTGCTGAGTTTTCTAAATTTCTGGTATATTTAGTGCAGCACCTTCACAGCATCATCTTTCAGGATTTGAAATAGCTGCACTGGAATTCCATCACTTCCACTAGCTTTGTTCATAATGATGTTTCCTAAGGCCCACTTGACTTCCCATTCCAGGATGTCTGGCTCTAGGTGAGTGATCACACCATTGTGATTATCTTGGTCTTGAAGTTATTTTTTGTACAGTTCTTCTGTGTATTCTTGCCACCTCTTCTTAATATCTTCTGCTTCTGTAAGGTCCATACCATTTCTTTCCTTCATTGTGCCCATCTTTGCATGAAATGTTCCCTTGGTATCTCTAATTTTCTTGAAGAGATCTCTAGTCTTTCTCAATCTGTTGTTTTCCTCTATTTCTTTGCATTGATAGCTGAAGAAGGCTTTCTCTCTCCTTGCTATTCTTTGGAATTCTGCATTCAGATGCTTATATTTTTCCTTTTCTCTCTGCTTTTTGCTTCTCTTCTTTTCAAAGCTATTTGTAAGGCCTCCCCAGGCACCCATTTTGCTTTTTTGCATGTCTTTTCCATGGGGATGGTCTTGATCCCTGTCTCCTGTACAATGTCATGAACGTCCATCCATAGTTCATCAGGTACTCTGTCTATCAGATCTAGTCCCTTAAATCTATTTCTCACTTCCACTGTACTCCTTTACATATAATTAATTGCTAAATTATGTTTTACAAAAGAGCCTATAAGAAATGGATGGGAGAAAAACAAAGAGATTGAACAATCAGACAAGAAAAAGAAAGAAAAGGAATCCAGATTGGAAAAGAAGAAGTAAAACTCTGTTTGCAGATGACATGATCCTCTACATAGAAAACCCTGAAGATACCACCAGAAAATTATTAGAGCTAATCAATGAGTATAGTAAAGTTACAGGATATAAAATTAAAACACAGAAATCCTTTGCATTACTATAAACTAACAATGAGAAAACAGAGAAATTAAGGGAACAATCCCATTCACCATTTCAATGAGAAGAATAAAATACTTAGGAATAAATTTACCTAAGAAACAAAAGACCTATATATATAGAAAACTATAAAACACTGATGAAAGAAATCAAAGATGATATATACAGATGGATAAATATACCATGTTTGTGGATTGTAAGAATCAATATCATGAAAATGAGTATACTACCCAAAGCAATCTAAAGATTCAGTGCAATCCCTAACAAGCTACCAATGGTATTTTTCACAGAACTAGAAAAAATAATTTCACAATTTGTATGGAAACAAAAACCTGGAATAGCCAAAGCAATCCTAAAAAAGAAGAATGGACTGGAGGAATCAATCTGCCTGACTTCAGACTATTCTGCAAAGCTACAATCATCAAGACAGTATGGTACTGTCACAAAGACAGAAATATAGATAAATGGAACAAAACAAAAAGCCCAGAGATAAATCCATGCACCTATGGACACCTAATCTTTGACAAAGGAGGCAAAAATATACAATGGAGAAAAGACAATCTCTTTAACAAGTGGTGCTGGGAAAACTGGTCAACCACCTGTAAAAAATGAAACTAGAACACTTGCTAACACTATACACAAAAATAAACTCAAAACGGATTAAAGATCTAAATGTAAGACCAGAATCTATAAAACTCCTACAGGAAAACATAGGTAGAACACTCTGACATAAATCACAGCATGATCCTCTATGATCCACCTCCCACAATAATGGAAATAAAAGCAAAAATAAACAAATGTGACCTAATTAAACTTAAAAGCTTTTGCACATTGAAGAAAACAGGGTGAAAATGCAGCCTTCAGAGTGGGAGAAAATAATAGCAAATGAAACAATTGACAAAGAATTAATTTCAAAAATATACAAGCAGCTTATGCAGCTCAATACCAGAAAAATAAACAACCCAATCAAAAAGTGGGCCAAAGAACTAAACAGACATGTCTCCAAAGAAGATATAGAGATGGCTAACAAACATATGAAAAGATGCTCAACATCACTCATTATCAGATAAACGCAAATCAAAACCAAAATGAGGTACTATCTCATGCCAGTCAGAAAGACTGCCATCAAAAAGTCTCCAAATAACAAATGCTGTAGAGGGTGTGGAGAAAAGGGAACCCTCTTACACTGTTGGTGGGAATGCAAACTAGTATAGCCACTATGGAGAAGAATGGAAATTCCTTAAAAAACTGGATATAGAACTGCCACATGATCCAGCAATCCCACTGCTGGGCATACACACCAAGGAAACCAGAATTGAAAGAGACATCTGTATCCCAATGTTCACTGCAACACTGTTCACAATAGCTAGGACATGGAAGCAACCTAGTTGTCCATTGACTAATGGATAAGGAAGTTGTGGTACATATACACAATCGAATATTATTCAGCTATTAAACACACACACACACACACACACACCTTTGAGTCAGTTCTAATGAGGTGGATGAAACTGGAGCCTATTATAGAGTGAAGTAAGTCAGAAAGAAAAACACCATGCAGTATATTAACACATATATATAGAATTTAGAAAGATGGTAATGACAACCCTATATGCAAGACAGCAAAAGAGACACAGATGTAAAGAACAGACTTTTGGACTATGTGGAAGAAGGAGATGGTGAGATGATTTCAAAGAATAGCACTGAAACATGTACATTACCATATGTAAAACAGATGACCAATGCAAGTTCAATGCATGAAGCAGGGCACTCCAAGCTGGTGCCCTGGGACAACCCAGAGGGTTGTGGTGGGGAGGGAGGTGAGAAGGGGTTTCAGGATGGGGGGACACTTGCACACCTGTGGCTGATTCATGTTGATATATGTCAAAAACCACCACAATATTTTAAAATTATCAGCCTCTAATTAAAATTAATTTAAAAAACAAAATTAAATTGAAAAAAAGAAAGGAAAGGTTCTCTGATAGAAGTAACTTGACCAAACTTAAAAAATAATATTTACTTAAGGAATAATGAATCATAAATACTCTGCTTGTCTGCATAGTACAGGCTTGAAGTAGAAATTTCAGCATATTAACATTTCTAAATAGCTCTAAAATACTACTGATTTCAAATAAAAACGCACATGCACACTTCCCAGATGGCTCAGTTTAGAATCCGCCTGCCAAGCAGAAGAGGCTGATTTGATTCCTGGGTCAGAAGATTTCCTGGAGAAGGAACTGTCAACCCACTCCAGTATCTTGTCTGGAAAATTCCATGAACAGAAGAGCCTGGCAGGCTGCAGTCCTTGTGGTTGCAAAGACTCAGACTGAGGAGTTGAGCCTGTACACACATAGAAGCAAAAATCCTTAACAAAATATTAAATAACATTCCCTGATATTGAAAAATGACAATCCATTATTATCAATTGAGTTCTGCCCCAGAAATGCAAGATTAGTACACTATTTGTAAATCAATGTAATTCATGATACTAATACAGAAAGAAAAATTATATATGCTCATCCTAATATACAATTATAATAACAGATGCAGAAAAACAATTTGGCTTAACTCATCACCTATTCTTGATAAAAAAAAAAAATCTCTGCAAACTTATAATAAAAAGAAACTTCTTTAATCTGATAAAGGATATCTACCAAAAAAAAATCATATTTAATAGTGAAAGACTGAATGCTTCGTCCTAAGGCAAGGATATCTGCTCTATACTCAACAGAATTCTGGGAAGTCCCAGTCAGGGCACTAAGGCAGAGAAAGAAAATGTCACACAGGCTGGAAAGAAAAGGATAACAGTTTCTCTGTCTCTATTTCCAGTCAACACAATTATCTAAGCAAATATTATGGGATTTACCAAAAACCTTAAAAAACAAATAAGCATGTTCAGTCTGAACAAAATATACAAGTGAATATACATAAGAAACATCATTTCAAATGTAGCAATAAACAAAAGGAAATCAAAATTTAAAAAAGTATCAATTTTAACAGCACCAAAATTAAATTTTTAGTTATATAACAATATACATATAGAGTCTTTATCTGCTGAATACTGATGGGAAAACACTGATGGGAGAAATTAAAGACCTAATTAAATTGAGAAATATTCATAAACTGATCAGAGACAATATTGTTGAACTGACAGCTCTTTCTGAATTGGTTTACAGAGTCAACAAATTTCAGACAAAAAGCTCATCAGAATTTTTAGTCACTACTAAAAATTATGATTAATGGTGATTAATTATAATGATCAAAGCAATTTTGGTAATTAAGAAAGGTTGGTGGACTCCTACAACCTGGTTCCAAGACTACTGAGAAGCTAAAGTAATCAAAACCGTGTAGCATTGCTGAAAAGCTGGACTCACAGATCAAGGGAAGAAAAAGGAGTCGGTTCAAAAATAAACCAACACAGGGACGTCCCTGGTGGTCCACTGGAATCTGCCTTCCAGTGCAGGGGACACAGGTTCTATCCCTGGTCTGGGAACTAAGATCCCACATGCCTCGGAGCAACTAACCCTGTGTGCCACAAGTAGAGTCTGTGCACCACAAGAAAAGATCGTACATGACATGACGAAAATTCTGCATGCCACAACTAAGACTGACAGGGTAAAATAAATAAATATTTTTAATAAAAAGGAAAAAAATAATACAACTATGTCCAATTTATTTTTGACACAGATACAAGGCAATTCGATGAAGAAAGGTAGTAAGTGTTTCAACAAATGATTATGGAACAACTGGACATCCATATGCAAAAAGAATGTACTTTGACCAATTCCTGACACATTATATAGAGATTAACTCATAATGGATCCACTGAGCAGTGTGTGCTCAGTGTCCAACTCTTTACAACCCCATGGACTGTAGCCTGCCAGGCACTGTTATCCATGAAAATTTCCAGACAAGAATGGGTTGCCATTTCCTACTTCAGGGGATCTTCCTGACCCAGGGACTGAATCTGTGTCTCTGGCGTCTCCTGCATTGGCAGACAGATTCTTTACCACTGAGCCACCTGGAAAGCCCAATGAATCCAGTACCTAAATGTAAAATGAAAAACTGCAAACCTCTCAGAAGACATGATAGGAGAAAATCAGTGATCTTAGATTAGGTAAAAAGTTCTTAGATACAATGTTAAAGAAGGAAAGCTTTACTTTTTGGAAAGCTAAATTGGACTTCAATGACATGTAAAAGTTTTTGCTGTGTAACTTAAGACAACAAGAAGAAAAGTCCCAGACTGGGAGAAAATATTTACAAACTAAGTATCTGCTAAAAGAATACACAGGAAAACTATACAAAAAAGGTCTTAATGACCCAGATCACCATGCTAGTATGGTCACTCACCTAGACCCTGACATCCTGGAGTCTGAAGTCAAGTGGGCCTTAGGAAGCATTACTACAATCAAGGCTTGTGGAGTTATGGAATTCCAGCTGAGCTATTTAAAATCCTAGAAGATGATGCTGTGAAAGTGCTGAACTCAATATGCCAGCAAATTTGGAAAACTCAGCAGTGGCCACTGGACTCGAAAATATCAGTTTTAATTCCAATCCCAAAGAAGGGCAGTGCCAAAGAATGTACAAATTACCATACAATTGCTCTCATTTCACATGCTAGCAAAGTAATGCTCAAAATCCTTCAAGCTAGGCTTCACCAGTATGTGAATCTAGAACTTCTAGATGAACAAGTTGGATATAGATAAGCAGAGGAACCAGAGGTCAAACTGCCAACATTCACTGGACCACAGAGAAAGCAAGAGAATTCCAGAAAAATATCTGCTTCTACTTCATTGATTACTCAAAAGCCTTTGACTGTGTAGATCACAACAAACAAAAATTCTTAAAGAGATGGGAATCCCAGACCACTTTACCTGTCTCCTGAGAAATAGGTATTTGAATCAAGAAACAACAGTTAGAACCTTACACTGAACAAGTGACAGGTTCAAAATTGAGAAAAGTGTATGATAAGGCTGTATGTTGTCACCCTGTTTATTTAACTTATATGCAGAGTACATCATGTGAAATGCTGGGCTGAATGAATTACAATCTGGTATCAAGATTGCCAAGAAATGTCAGCAACCTCAGATATGCAGATGATATCACTCTTATGGAAGAAAGTGAAGAGGAACTAAAGAGCCTCTTGATAAGGGTGAAAAAGAAGAGTGAAAAATTGACTTAAAGTTCAGCATTCAAAAACTAAGATCATGTCATCATGTCCCATTCTTCATGGCAAATGGATGGGGGAAAAGTAGAAGCAGTGACAGAGTTTATATTTTTGGCCTCCAAAATCATTGCACAGGTGACTGCAGCCATAAAAATTGCTTGCTCCTTGGAAGGAAAGCTATGACAAACCTAGACAGCATATTAAAAAACAAAGATATCACTTTGCAAACAAAGTGACATAGCTATAGTCAAAGTTATGGTTCCTCCATTTGTAATGTATAAATGTGAGAGTTGGACCATAGAGAAGGCTGAGCACCAAAGAAGTGATGTCTTCAAACTGTGGTGCTGGAGAAGACTCTTTAGAGTTCCATGGACTGCAAGGAGATCAAACCAGTCAATCCTAAAGGAAATCAAAATCATTGGAAGGACTGATGCTGAAGCTGAAGCTCTAATACATTGGCCACCTGATGCAAAGAACCGACTCATTGGAAAAGATCATGGCTCTGGGAAAGACTGAAAGCAAAAGGAGAAGAGGGGCACAGAGCATAAGATGGTTGAAGTGAAATGAAGTGAAGTCACTCAGTCATGTCCGACTCTTTGCAACCCCATGGACTGTAGCCTACCAGGGTCCTCCCATGGGATAGCATCACTAACTCAACGGACGAGAATCTGAGCAAACTGGAAGAGAGTGAAGAAAGCCTGGTGTGCTGTAGTCGATGGGTTTGCAAAAAGTCTGACACAACTTAGCACTGAACAACAACAACAAATGACTTGTATCCCCAATAGGAAGAACTCTGTATAGTTAAAAATAGCAAAACAAAGAACCAATCTTTCAAAATGGAGGAAAAATTAAACATGCATGTCACCACAAAAACATGGAATAAGATATAAATATATGAAACAATACTCAATACTTGTAATCACAAAGGAAATGCAAATGTGTACCACAATCAAATATTTTGAAACAATAATAAAATTGCTCTTAAAAAATTGAAAATATTAAGTGTAGAAAAGACACAGAACAACTAAAACTTTCACGTTTTGCTGGTCTGAATGCCAAATTGTACTGGCTCTTTAAGACCCAGAGGGATGGTACGGGGAGGGAGGAGGGAGGAGGGTTCGGGATGGGGAGCGCGTGTATACCTGTGGCAGATTCATGTTGATATATGGCAAAACCAATGCAATATTGTAAAGTTAAAAAATAAAATAAAATGTGAAAAAAAAGTGACAGACCCAAAACAAACAAACAAACAAATAGGCAATTTGCTATATGTTAAATACACATTTATAATATTACTCAAAACATCTAATTCTAGGTATTTACCTGGTAGAAATTAAAATTTTTGCTCTTTCAAAATCCTGTATATGAGTGCTTTACCAGCTTTATTCATATCCACTCCAGTGGGAACAACCCAAATATCTTTCAACTGTTTATTTGGGATAAACCATGATACATCCAGCTTCCCTTGTGGCTCAACTGGTAAAGAATCTGCCTGCAATGCAGGAGACCTGGGTTCAATCCCTGGTTTGGGAAGACCCTGGAGAAGGGAAAAGCTACCCACTCCAATATTCTGGCCTGGAGAATTCCATAGATTGTATAGTCCATGGGGTGGCAAAGAGTCGGACATGACTGTCTTTCACTTTCACTTTCATGATACAACCACATAAGGGAATACTACACAGCTTTAGAAAGGATTGAACTTGTGATACTCTCAATGCATAGATTACTTTAGAATATATCTTTCTTTTTATTTATTTTATTTTTGGCTGTGCTGGGTTTCTGTTGCTGTGTAGGCTTTCTTTAGTTGCAGTGAGTATGGGCTACTATAGTTGCAGTGTAAGGGCTTGTGGTGGCTTCTCTTGTTGAAGAGAATGGCCTATGAAGTGCATGTGGAATCTTCTCGGACCAGGGATCAAACCCGTGTCTCCTGAATTGGCAGGTGAATTTTTAACCACTGAACCACATGGAAGTCTCTCAAATGTATTATGTTTAGTGAAATCCATTAAGCTGGACTCACAATTCCCATGCAGTATAAACCCATCTGGGCTTCCGAGGTGGCTCATGGGTAAAGAACTCACCTGCAATGTAGGAGACACAGGAGACACAGAGAGGATCCCTGGGAGGAGAAAATCCCATGGAGGGGGGCATGGCAACCCACTCCAGTGTTCTTGTCTGGAGAATCCCATGGACAGAGGAGACTAGCAGGCTACAGTCCATAGGGTCTCAAAGAGTCAGAAACGGCTGAAGTGACTGAATACACACACACACACGCACACACAGATACACAAACATGAACCCATTTATGGTATTTCAAAAACACAAAGTGTACAGGCATACAATGATCAGCAGTTACCAGATGTTTAGGGTGTGGAAGTGTTTACTAAAAAGGGAAGCATGAGGTGATTTGGGGGGTTATGTTTTCATGTTTGATTTTGGTGCTGGTTACATGAATCTCTACCTATATTAAATGACATAGGACTGTATAACCAATAGGCTGACTTTTAATTTGGCGTAATGTTGAAGGAAAGTAGAGTCTGAATATAGACTGTTTGGTTTGAATCTCAATTCTAAAAATTATTACCTATGTGTCTTTGGTTTTCTTATTCCCTGTGCCTCATTTTCCTCATTTATAAAAAGAATAACTATAGTGACATCTTCAAAGTGCAGTTGTAAGTGTTAAATAACAGTTTTAAGGAAATTAAAGCATGAAAGGATACATCATAAGTGCCCAATAAATTTTAGTTTTTTTTTCATTATCAATACATGTGAAAAACACTCTTAAATATTTTCATTGCTGGTTGAAGATAATCATAGTGAAGATAATTTCCATTTAGCAGATAATTATCACTTTAAAATGAACTCTACTTAATGCACTGTGGTGACCTGAATGGGAAGGAAGTCCAAAAAGGAGGGGATATATATATATGTAAATGGATTAATTTTTCTGTACAGTAGAAACTAACACAATATTGTAAAGCAATGATACTCTAATAAAAATTAATTTAAAAAATTAACTTTTTTAGGGTGTGGCCCCTCATTTCTGATTGTTCTGATGATGGGAGTAGATGCTTACTAGATTTCTACTGAACAAACACCAGCTACCATTTTAGACATCACTACATGCTGTCTTGGAAAACATGCCCTCTTACTCTCATAGTAATGCTGCAATTTGTTTATAGATTTCTCACTTTGCAGTTGAAGAACTTGAGCCACAGAAAAATGAAGTAGACTCTTTTAAGATCTGGACTTCAAGTTCATGCTCTGTCTTCTACTTTCAGTCAGTTCAGTACAGTTGAGTCACTCAGTCATGTCCGACTCTTCATGACCCCATGAATTGCAGCACGCCAGGCCTCCCTGTCCGTCACCAACTCCCAGAGTTCACTCAAACTCACGTCCATTGAGTCGGTGATACCATCCAGCCATCTGATCCCCTGTCGTCCCCTTCTCCTCCTGCCCCCAATCCCTCCCAGCATCAGAGTCTTTTCCAATGAGTCAACTCTTCGCATGAGGTGGCCATAGTACAAGAGTTTCAGCTTTAGCATCATTTCTTCCAAAGAACACCCAGGGCTGATCTCCTTTAGAATGGACTGGTTGGATCTCCTTGCAGTCCAAGGGACTCTCAAGAGTCTTCTCCAACACCATAGTTCAAAAGCATCAATTCTTAGGCGCTCAGCTTTCTTCACAGTCCAACTCTCACATCCATACATGACCACTGGAAAAACAATAGCCTTGACTAGACAGACATTTGTTGGCAAAGTAATGTCTCTGCTTTTGAAATGCTATCTAGGTTGGTCATAACTTTCCTTCCAAGGAGTAAGCGTCTTTTAATTTCATGGCTGCAGTCACCATCTGCAGTGATTTGGGAGCCCCCAAAAATAAAGTCTGACACTGTTTCCACTGTTTCCCCATCTATTTCCCATGAAGTGATGGGACCAGATGCCATGATCTTCGTTTTCTGAATGTTGAGCTTTAAGCCAACTTTTTCACTCTCCTCTTTCACTTTCATCAAGAGGCTTTTTAGTTCCTCTTCACTTTCTGCCATAAGGGTGGTGTCATCTGCGTATCTGAGGTTATTGATATTTCTTCCGCAATCTTGATTCCAGCTTGTGCTTCTTCCAGTCCAGTGTTTCTCATGATATGCAGCCAATAATATGAATGTCTAACTCTGTAGTCTTGTTTTTCCACATTATTTTATCAAGAATTGTTGCACATTATAAAATTTATTTATGACAATAACAAAGTGATTATCACTTGAGCAATTAGAAGCTGATTGCTAAAATAATTGCATGTATATATGAGCAAATACAAAAGCCATTTCTATTTTACATATGCAATATTTTAATTCTGTTTTGCATTTGATAAACTAGAAGTTGAATTCTACAGTTGCATGGTTTCAGAATGTACTAACATTGATGAGGCAGGGCAGTAAATTAGCATTCGTTACTCTGAAGTTTAAAGCTATAGAAGCTCTTCAGACAATAACATGGCAGTTTCTCTGTAGGGCTGGCACTTGCTCATTTTTCTCTCTAATTCAGTGAATGAAAAGGTGGAGCATTCACAATAAAAGGGAACACTGAGGGCAACAGATCATTCGGCACACTTTTAACTTTAGACAGGAAATACCTTGGGATCTAGTTTGACAGATCTGTCACCTCCTCTAGGTAGCACACTAGACAAGCACTTCCCTGGTACCATGCACCGCTCTCCCTTCTCTGATCATTTATTGTCTGTTGATGCATTGTCCCTCAAACTTCCTATTGTTCACATATTTATAAGGCCTCCAGTTAGCAGCATGCTTTGATAGAGAGCCTGATACTTTCAGTGAGGTAGATCTTAGTTCAAATTCTAGTATTGTCACAATAAAATCTAAAATGTAGCAATATAGTATTGAAGATAGACAAAAGCAGTGGTTTTCAAGGTATGGTCTTAGAATTCTTGTGGGTCTCTGAGAGATATTCAGGAAATGATACTTCCTGCCTTTTTTAAAAGTCCAATTTCCTCATGAGCATGTAGTGGAATTTTCTAGAAGCTACATGACATGTAATATTGCAACAGGTTAAATGCAAAAGTAGATGGTGACTCCAGCTCTCTTCCATAAAGTGAGACATAAATGAGATTTACAAAAATGGAAAACAATATCACTATTATTTATTTTAACTTCTAATAGGCTTGTTATATTAACATCATTATCATTATTAAGTTCGTTGATTTCTTTCTCTCTCTCTTTTTTTTTCCACACTGTGGGGCATGCAGGACCTAAGTTCTGCTACCAGGAATTGTACATAGGCCCCCTGCAATAGAAGTGTGGAACCTTAACCACTAGACTACCAGGGAATTGTTATCTAATGAGGTCAGTTTCTAATGCAAATACTAATAACTATAACCCACATTAAAAAAGTTCATTTAGTCTCAATATTTAAAAGGTATAGAGTTCTGAAACTAAGAACTTTAAAAATGACTGATAGAGACACTAAACCAATACAGGTACTAAATGTACATCTAAATATAAAAACATAATCAGTATACATAAGTAAGTTTAAGAAAATACATGGTTAGTTTTTCTCAGGAATATAAAATATAAATTGCTTTAAAATCCCTTCAATTTTCCACTTAAATAATATTATTTCTTTTATTCTTGGCACAGTATATTTTGCATTTATTTTACCAGCAAAATTTTATCTCCCATGTTTTATACAGATTCAATAGAGTTTATAATGATTTATCAAATTAAACAGATTAATAATATTTGAATGATCTATCTTAAAAAAGTCATTTTCAAAATACTAATTACAAGAAACTTTACATGTGCTTGTAACAAGGAATCCCAATTCCCTGGAAAAAAAAAAATTACCACAAGTGAAGTAGTTTTTATAGCAGCATCCATGATCCTTACTTTCCATGGTTCTTCAATGTTTTCTGGGATTGGTGTAAAAATATAAAAAGCACAAAGAATACAAGTCAGTCCAAAGCACAGAGCTTTGTACCCCATGATATTCTTTTCACAACCTCTGGATAGTGATGATACAATGTCCCCGTATATATACTAAAATGCTAAGTAGTAGGACAAAGGTACATGACAGAGTCTCTCAAGTAATCTGACTGTGTTAACCATGCTGACCTAAAATTCAGTTCCAAGATTAACAATGACCAGTTGTAACTGGTTCAACAGTTACACACACACTGTATCTGAAACACAGTTCACAATATGTCTCATCAAACATGCAGACAGAATAGTGAAGAATTTAGAACATTGGCAGAAGCTCTTTCATCCTGTGACACTATCATTGATTCAGCACAATAAATTTTACTATGAGTCTAAACAGAGCACAAGATAAACCATAGAGTCTGGTGTTTCTCCTATTATTATTTTACAAAGATTAATGTGAAGAGCTTGACTCTCTTTGCAAAACAGAAATAGAGACACAGACATAGAGAACAAACATTTACACACCAAGAGGGGGAGGAAGGAGTGGGATAAACTGGGAGATTTGGATTGACATGTATACTTTATACTATGTATAAAAAAGATAACTAAAAAAAAAAAAACTACTGAATAGTGTAAAGAAAAAAAAAGATTAAAAACACACACATGCACACATACACACACACACAGAAAAAAAACCAAAACCTTTCAGGTAATATTTAGTCACACTCAAGGCTAATATCTTTGTCATACATTATTACAAAATTAAAATCCACTTTGATCATCTGAGCTTTAGACAAGAAGAGTGGAACCTAGTATTCTTGGCAGAATTAATTCATCCAGTCCAGAAACACTTATAAAGTATTTATTTACATTGAAAGTGAACATTTTCAATCTATTTAGTTGGATGATCATGCAAAAAGTATGTATTGATTAAACAAATATTTATCACATATCTTATATATGCTAAGTACTGGACAAAATGGTAAGAAAACTGAGCAAAATCTGGCATTTATCCATTCCTTGGTGGATCTTTTTTTGAACTACCTTTCTGACTTCCATTTTCCTTAAGACCATTTTTGGGGAGTTTTTTCATAAAATAGCTAATTTGGGGCCTCTCCCGTTTCTCCATTCATTTTGCAACAGAAGTTTTTATTCTTACTGTAATTGTTGTTTTATCCCCATGCTGTCATTTCTCGCTACAACCCTGCTTTATTATCTATCTAAGCATCAGACTTAAAGGGATAAAGATAATTATTCTAAAACAGTTGCAGAATAAGAACCACATGGGTGGAAGAGGATAAGAAGGCTGAAAAAAGGCTAATGGAAAAGTCAACATTTTGAAATATCAGTCTAATTTTGCACACTCATCCTTTCCCAACTTCTTTGGAACCTCATTGGCCCTGCTCTTCTCCCCATTGGCTAGCTTTTTCTCTTGATTTCTAAATGACAGAATATGCTATCAGAAAATAGAAAAAAAGTATAACTTCTTCCTGCATTCTGAAATTTAATCTCTTACATTAATAAAAAGGATTCTTGATAAAGACATGAATTCATATGCTTTATTGCAATATGGAAGAGTTTCAAATGCAGAAATAGTTTTCCTTGATTGCTGATTTTTCCCTCATGGATGTGGTGGTGAGGGAGGCTGGTAAGCAGGTTGAAAGCAGAGAAATATTTCCCCATGTTTCTAATGGTTGTATGAGACATTTCTGCTGGAAAGAGGTATCTGCCAAGCACATGAGACAGAGCTAAAAATCAAAACTGTAGAAAACAGATGTGAGTTGAAACTGATTAATGATACTATGTAGTCACAACTCAGGTCAGTTCCTGATTGGTTTGAAGTAATTAACCCTCACACTTGCTACAAAATATAGATATAGGTATGTTCATTCTTTGTAATAAAAATAAGATACAACACTCTGTAAAGCAATTATCCTTCAATTAAAATAAATAAATAAATAAAAATTACTTCATTTTCAAAGGTTCTTTTAAACACAATGTCTGGTACACACACATACACAAAAATTCAATGAATAAATCAGACTCATAGACAGCTCTGATGTTGGAATTCACAACAACAGAGAAAGATGTTATAATAACTATTTTAAATATGTTAAAGAAATTAGTTAAAATGGAGAAACATATAAAAGTGTTGAATTCATCATAGGTAAATCAAAAGATTATAAACAGTTATTCTAGAATTAAAAATAAAATGTCTGATACAAAGGATTAATTGAGTAACTAAGAAAAAGACATGAACATAAAGATATGGCAATATAAATTAAGCATGTGTGCAACATCAAATGGTCTAAAATATGTTTGAAGATTCCCAAGAGGACAGGAAATAATAAATGGGGAAGAAACATACTGGAATAGATGTTGGATGAGAAATTTCTAAAATTCATGAAAGACATGAGCTCACAAGTCAAACAGCTCAGTGAACTGATGACAGTATAAATACAAAGGAAAACATAGAATCACATCATAGTTGTAACTGTTGAAAATCAAAGATGAAGACAAAAATCTTGAAATTGGAATTCTAAGATGACTATCTGGGGTTTTTGGTTACTGGTGTAAAAACAACTTATCCTAGTTATTCAGTCAAGCACCATTGCCAACATTAATAAGAAAGAATTTGGCCGATGTTATTAAGGCTACAAATCAGTCGACCTCAAACTTTCAATTACTGACATGAATACGCAGAGGTCCAATGTCAACCAATGTGGGCAGATACTAAATGTTCAGTGGCTCCCAGTCAACAGCTTGCAAGAAAATAGGTAAGTCCTACAACCATAAATAACTCAACTCAGGCAACAACCTAAAAGAAGTTGAAGAAAGACTCTAAGCTCAGAAAAGCTCAATTCTAACCAAGACCTTGATTTAAGCAATATAAAACTCAAATGCATGAACCCACCCATACCATACAAGATCCACAAAGTTTTGAAATCTTTGAATTGACTTAACCTATTGAATTAAATTTGTGGTAACTTATTACACAGGAATAAAAACTAACACAAACATTAAAGAAAACTAATGAAGGCAACATCATATTATTGAAGGAAACAGCAGGAAGAAATATGGGTGGTATTACATACCAAGCAAAAGACACTGAAGAAAATAAAGTCTGAAAAGTATTGAAGATAAAAAAAGAGCTACCAATATAAAATGCTATACATGAAAAAAATAGATATATCCTTAAGGGGGTAAATAAAGACAAAGATAACACAATTTGTCACCAGCAGATTCACATTACAAGAAATACTAAGCCTTCTTCAGAAAAGCCAAAATAATCCCAGAGAGAAATACCAGCAGGCAAGAAGAAACCAGAAAGGATGTGAAACAAGGATATCCATTCCCACCACTTTTTTTACAGAGGGATTTATCCAGTGAAAAAAGTCCAACAATTTGAGGCATGATGAAATACAATTTGTATTTAAAGGCAGGAGAAGAGAAAAATTAAACATTTTCTGTGTCCATCCAGGCCTCCTCTTTCTCACCCTCATGTGCAGTGTGCATCTGCTTTCCACATTAACCAAACCTCTCAAAGATGGAAGTACCTGCTTACCATCAAGATCATTTTTTCCCCTTTCTGCAGACCTATGTAAATTCATAAAAAACCAGCATTCTTTCCCAACTCTGCAGGAGATCATGGTGACTTGCTACTCACTTTGTACCAGCTAACCTATACTATGTATCCTCAGTGAACTTTATGTAAAATATCAGTATGTCATGTTGATGCACAATCCTTTGTCTCAAAATCGTGTATGACTATGCCTTAAACTTCTAACTGGCAGAACAGTGCTCAGAGGTTTCTGAGAGTCTCTCTCCTGGGTTATATTCTTCACTTTAGCCCAAATAAAATTTCCTTTTCCTTATTGACTGCTCACTGAACATTGTTGACAGGCATCAAGGTTGAAAATAAGAAAGAAAATATTTTTTTAAGTGATTCATTAATAGTCACAGAGAATCCAAAAGAATACATCTTCTGGAAATGAAAATTTAGCAAGCTTATGGGAATAAAGTGTAAAATTATAAATATTGCAAATCAATGTTTACCAAAAAATTGGAAATGTATTTTAAAAACATTTAGAATTCTATTCTTTTTCTGGCCAAAGTAGATGAATACAACAAATCTACTCTCCCCCCACCCAGTTTGGAAATATATGAAACAATACTTTGGAAAACACTGAAGATCAGGAAAAAAGAGTAATTCCTAACAGATGAGAAATGTGATTGCCCTAGCTTTCTGCCTTGGGAGAGTTTTCTGTGACATAGAGGAGGGAAAGAAGTCTGGTGGTTCCCTAAGATGAACACACAGAGGAAGGAGTCTTTAGACACTAAGGTGCCTACAATTCACAGGACAGAAAATCGTAGTTGGGAACATTGCTCAGAAAAAGAACTTCATGAATCTGTAGCTGGCTTCCTTGAATACTGACTGGCACATTGTATGTGGGGATCATACATGGGGCACAGAAAAAGACCACCAGAAATGATTAAAGAGTGACCCAGTGCTCACAGAGGGTTAGGAATCTTGTCTGTTCTAAGAACTACACTGGAAAAATTCAAGATTCACGGGCTTATTAAATAGAGGACACAGAAGGTCTTCCCTTAGGACTGGGGAATAATTAGCCCCAGGCTGAAGACTACTCTGGTTTTATTTAACAAATCTTAAAAAGCAAGATCTAAAGAATCAGTCTTTTTAAAACAAAAATATCCAGTATACAGAAAGGTAAGATTTACAATTTTGGATACCCAATACAAAATAACCCAGCATGTAAATATGTGGACATTAGAAACCCCATAATGAATAAATAAATCAATGAATCAAAACCGAACAACCTAGCACAAATGTCAGTAATAGCAGAAAAAGACATTAAAAGCGTATGCATAACTGTATACCAAAATGTTCTACATTGTTTGGTTGTTTAGTGACTAAGTCCCATCTATGACTCTTTTTGACGCCATGTACTGTAGCCTGCCCGGTTCCTCTGTCCTTGGAATTTCCAAGGCAAGAATACAGGAGTGGGTTGCCATTTCCTTCTCCAGGGCATCTTCTCAACCCAGGGATAGAATGTGCATCTTTTGCATTGAAAGGCAGATTCTTTTTCACTGAGCCACCAGGGATGCCCAAAATGTTCTATACATTACATAGAAACATGAAGATAAAAACATGAGCCACATTGATGTGATCATCTTCTTTTTCTTTTCTCTCTCTCTCTTTCTTTTTGGTATGAAATATTTTTGTGACTCAGAAAAACCTTCAAAAATTCGTTATTACAATTTTAGGGGAAATTGAGGTTCCTGGGTTGGTCCCCAGGGTCCCAGGCTGTGCTCTGTGAGAAGCATGGATTTCTCATGTATGAATTGGTTCTTCCATCTAGGTCCTAGAGCCTAGAGGCACCAGTTCACCCTCCAAGAGGAAACTCATTCAATTAATGGCCTACATTTTCCCCAATTCCAGTGCAAGAGCTGATCAAGAACCACATATTCAAAGGCTTCCACAGCAACCTGGAATATACAGTCAAAACCATCAATTTATCAAGATGGAAATTTAACATAAATCTTTTAGAGTAAGCTTCAGCATGCAAAAACCTTGTAAGTCATCACATTATCTTCATAAAAAGATAAATTCCAAACAGCTGCAAAACTAAGAACCTTTTTACTTGCTCCATTAGAGAACTGTCACAGGGCAAAGAATCACCCCAATCTAGAGAGATAGGCAAATACAAAGAATCACAGGAAAGGTCAGATTACCTAAAGCAGAAGACACTGAAACTAGAAACTGATAAAATTATTTCAATGATAATTGCAATAAATGGCTGGATGCCTGATGTGGATAAGTTTGAGTCAAATTCTCCTGGGGACTCAGAGATAAGAGGTTCCCAACCCTTTCTTGGGTGTTACATCCAGAAACTCCACTAGGGAGTTGTCATAGAGAACAGTGGAAAAAATTCTTTCCTGTCTTTGGTAGGGAGAGAAAAAAAAAGAAAACATTTTAAGTTGTTCACAGTAATCTTCATAATGAAGGTTTCCTTTTCACAGAAAAAGCCTTCTCTCACCTGGAGAAAGAACAAATAGCCAACTCCAGCCCCTTCTGATCTTCCAGTCTCATGTGAAGTACAAAGGGAGAAAGCAGAGGAGGCTAAGAAATGCCTTAAAAAGGCACAGGTCAGAGACTCAAATCCACTAAAAGAAAAACTACAGTCTGAAGAGATAAAGCAAGCATCAGAACATGATTCAGATATACTTGCCGGGGTCCAGCCCCGGTGGATCCAGGGAATTTCGAAGGAGAGACGGCATCGGTGAATACACTGGCTTTAATTAAATATTAATTAGAGATGAAAAGAGTAATAGAATGAGGATAGCTCAGTGAGAAAATTCAGTGGAGAAAAGAGGCTGAATAACTTGGTTTACATGGAAAGCTAACAAAATTCCAAGGCAAGGAATTTATGTCACCTACATAGGCCGTAGGCGTCCTCTCATTCTCCTGAAGGAGAGGAGACACTGAGGCCTCCCCAGTCAGATCTTAGAAGCCCAGGCATAATAAGTAGGCTTGACGAGCCTCCGTGCCCCAGATGGAATTCAGCCAGAAGATGAGAGAAAGAACGGCATGGGGAGACCAGTCTTTCGAGGAACTGATCCCATTCTTTATTTTCCAGGGTCTGTTTTTATACACTGAGATGTTATACAAAAGTCACGCGGGGTCAGCAGTCCTGACTTTTATTAAAGTCAGGTGCTTTATACAAATGTATACGAAGGTCTTAGGGGTGTTACGTCATCTTCTGGCTAGGGGGCCTGTTAACAATTCATGACCCTCTCCTTGTGACAGCGGTCAGTCAACCAGAACACTTATTTCTCCAGGGGTGATTATTCTTAAAACAGACGCCACCTTCCAAAGGTACCAGATAAAGTTACATTCCTATAGGGTGAGGGTGTAGTGGGTTTTAATTAAGGAAAGAATTTGCTTAGCCTGAGGTCTAATGTGATTAATATCAAAGGTTAATACTTATTTCTTCTATATATTCATTAATGTGTATAAGGGCAGGGGATGTGGAGACTTAGCAGCAAACACTGGCTCAACAAATGAAAAACCGTCACCAATACAATTTCTAATCAGCCTGCTATACTAATAATTTCCTAACTTCTTAAAATAATCTGTTTTTAGAAAGTTTAGAGCATCTTGTGCCTCTCACGGTTGGGAGGCTGTGAGCAATCACATGTGGCCGGACAAGCCTGTCAGGCAGGCTAGAGAACCTTCAGAGGAGTGTGTAGGTTGAAACACTCCAGTCACGCCCAGGAATTATTATTAACTGGAGCTCTAAGTTAACTCCTTCTCTGAAAGAGGTGGTGGGGGACAGCCCCCTGTAAAGTCAGAGGTGTAGGTGAGAGCACAAAGCAGTAAAGTAGGCAGGCTCTGGTTTTGGGGGTAGCTGCTCAAGAATTTCCAGGGGGACTCCTGAGGCTCGATCCCGCCTTTGCGTGTGCCAAGCCTCCTTCCTCATGACCTTTGCCACAGGTGGAGTTCTTCACGCTGGCTATCGGCAGATACTGATTTTAGAAATATCAATTAGGGAATTTGAAACAACTATGAGCAGGGGAGAAGGAGACAACAGAAGATAAGATGGTTGGACTGAATCACGGACTCTATGGACATGAGTTTGATCAAGCTCCGGGAGTTGGTGATGGACAGGGAATCCTGGCCTGCTGCAGTCCATGGGGTCACAAAGAGTCCGACATGACTGAGCGACTGAACTGAACTGATGAGCACATATTAGCCTCAAGTTAGAACATATGCCTAATGGGAATACAAAAACAATCAAATAGAAAAACGCCTTAAAGAAATATTTGAATATCTGATAATTTCCCAAAATTAATAGCCAAAAACACACATCCAGAAATATCAGTGAACATTAAGCAGGAAAAAAATCTATTTAAAAAATAAATATTGAAAGAGTTAGAAGGGAAAAGCACCTTGCTAAGGGGAACAAAGATTAAAATTACATCCAATTTCTCTTAAGAAGTGAATTGAGAGCTGAATAGCCCAATTTTCTTTTGTTTGTGTGAACGGAGGTAAGAGGTAGCACTCTTGGCAGAAAGACTGAGAGGTATGTGAAATTTTGGGTTTGGTTGCCTAATGATAGTCAGCAGCCAAAAACATAGACAGATAAGCCTGGAGACAAATACAGGCTCTGTAAGCCTCATGTAGGAGTCTGGGTTTTACTCTGAGGGATATGGGGACATGCTGCAAACTACCAGAGGTGTATGTGTGGGCATGTTCCTCTTCCCTGAGGCAGTCACAGATTATTCCTCTGCTTATTCACAGTGATCCAGGTGTGTACAGTACGTTATCTGGTCATCCATCTATAAACGTTTTTCGGGGTAACCAAATCTGACCTCTAGTACTTAGGTTGGCAAGGAAGACGCTTGGCCTATAGTTTTCTTTTTTTGTGGGATCTTTGTCTGGTTTTGGTATTAGGGTGATGGTAGTCTTATAGAGTCAGTTTGGGAGTTTATCTTCCTCTGAAATTTTCTGGAAGAGTTTGCATAGGACAGGTGTTAGCTCTTCTCTAAATTTTTGATAGAATTCACCTCTGAAGCCATCTGGTCCTGTGCTTTAGCTTGTTGGAAGATTTTTTATTATAGTTTCAATTTCTGTGCTTGTGATGGGTCTGTTAAGATTTTTTATTTCCTCTTGGTTCACTTTTGGTAGGTTATACTCTTCTAACAATTTGTCCATTTCTTCCAAGTTGTCCAGTTTATTGGTATATTGTTACTCATAGTAGTCTCTTATGATCTTTTGTATTTCTGTGTTGTCTCTTGTGATTTCTCCATTTTCATTTCTAAATTTATTGATCTGATTCTTCTCCCTTTTTTTCTGATGAGTCTGGCTAATGGTTTGTCTATTTTATTTATCTTCTTAATGAACCAGCTTTTAGTTTTTTGATCTTTGATATATTCTCTTTAGGTTCTTTCTTCATTTATTTCTGCTCTGATTTTTAAGATGTGTTTCCATCTACTAACTTTGGGGTTCTTCTTTTTCTAGTTGCTTTGAGTATAAAGTTAGGTTGTTTATTTGATGTTTCTCTTGTTTCTTGAGGTAGGCTTGTATTGCTATGAATCTCCTTCTTAGATTTTACTGAATTTTATTGCTTTTACTGAATCCCATAGGTTTTGGGTTGTCATGTTTTCATTTTGATTTGTTTTTATGAACATTTTGATTTCCTTTTTGATTTCTTCCATGATCTGTCGTTTATTCAGAAGTGTGTTGCTTAGCCTCCATATGTTTGGGTATTTTATAATTATTTTTTCCTGTGGTTGATATCTAATCTTACCACATTGTGATCAGCAAAGGTTTGAAATTATTTCAATTTTTAAAAGTTTAGCAAACTTATTTTGTGGCTCAGGATGTAATCTATCCTGGAGAATGTTCTGTGTGCACTTGAGAAAAAGGTGAATTCCATTATTTTGGGGTGAAATATCCTGTAGATATCAATTAGGTCTAACTGGTCCCATTGTATCATTTAAAGCTTGTGTTTCCTTGCTAATTTTTTGATTGTTTGATCTATCCATAGGTGTGAGTGGAATACTAAAGTCCCCCCCTCCCCATTATTGTGTTACTGTTAATTTCCCCTTTCATACTTGTTAGTATTTGTCTTATGTATTGGAGTGTTCTTATGTTGTGTGCATATATATTTATAATTTTAAGTCTTCTTTGTTTGATCCCTTGATCATTGTGTAGTGTCCTTCTTTGTCTATTTTCACGGCCTTCATCTCAAAGTCTATTTTATCTGATATGAGTATTGCTGCTCCTGCTTTCCTTTGGTCTCCATTTGCATGAAATATCATTTTCAGTCACTCACTTTCAGTCTGTACGTGTCCCTAGGTTTGAGGTGGGTACTTTATAGACAGCATATATGAAGAGTTTTGTTTTTTTATCCATTTGGACAGACTTTGTCTTTTTGTTGGAGTATTTAACCCTTTTACATTTAAGGTATTTATTGATAAGTATGATCCCATTACCGTTTACTTTGTTGTTTTGGGTTTGTTTTTATAAACCTTTTCTGTGTTTCCTGTCTAGAGAAGATCCTTCACCATTTGTTGAAGACTGATTTGGTGGTGCTGAATTCTCTCAGCTTTTGCTTGTCTGTAAAGCTTTTGATTTCTCCTTCATATCTGAATGAGATACTTGCTAGGTAGAGTAACCTTGGTTGTAGATTTTATCTTTCATCATTTTAAGTATGTCCTGTCATTCCCTTCAGACCTGAAAAATTTCTATTGAAAGATCAGCTGTTATCCTTATGGGGATCCTTTGTGTGTTTGCTCGATAAAGGACGGAAATGGTATGGACCTAACAGAAGCAGAAGATATTAAGAAGAGATGGCAGGAATACACAGAAGAATTGTACAAAAAAGATCTTCACGACCCAGATAATCACAATGGTGTGATCACTGACCTAGAGCCAGACACCCTGGAAGGTCAAGTCAAGTGGGCCTTAGAAAGCATCACTATGAACAAAGCTAGTGGAGGTGATGGAATTCCAGTTGAGGTATTCCAAATCCTGAAAGATGATGCTGTGAAACTGCGGCACTCAATATGCCAGCAAATTTGGAAAACTCAGCAGTGGCCACAGGACTGGAAAAGGTCAGTTTTCATTCCAATCCCAAAGAAAGGCAATGCCAAAGAATGCTCAAACTGGGAGAGGAGCCAAGATGGCGGAGGAGTAGGACGGGGAGAACACTTTCTCCCCCACAAATTCATCAAAAGAGCATTTAAACGTCGAGTAAATTCCATAAAACAACTTCTGAATGCCGGCAGAGGACATCAGGCACCCAGAAAAGCAACCCAACTCTTCGAAAGGAGGTAGGAAAAAATATTAAAGACAAAAAAAAGAGACAAAAGAGGAGGGACGGAGCTCCGTCCCGGGAAGGGAATCTTAAAAAGAGAGAAGTTTCCAAACACCAGAAACCTTCTCACTGCCGAATCTGTGCCGAGCTTTGGAAACACAGAGGGCAACATAACAGGGAGAAAAAAATAAATAAACAATTAAAACTCGCAGATTGCAAGCCCTACGGTAACTCCCCACCGGAGAAGCAGCGCAGACGCCTGCACACGCCATTAGCAAGCGGGGGGCTGGGCAGGGAGGCGGGCGCGGGCTGCATCGCTGAGAGTAAGAATCTGGCCTGAATACCCTGAGCGCTATCTGAGCGAAATAATTTGGGCTAGCAAACCAGACTGTGGGATATCTACCACGTGAAAAGCCAGCCCCAACCTAAGACACCGCCAGGCCAGCGCGGAACAAAAAGGACTGAACAGAGATAGCGGCTGCAGACCTTCCCCCTCTGGTGACAGGCAGCCAGAGCCGAAGGGGGCAATCGCAGCCCCAAGAGACATTATCTATAAAACTGTAAGCAGGCTTCTTTGCTAACTAAAACTTCTTGAGGGTCTGGACGGTCAACATCTGCCTGAGAAGGTGCGCCGGTTTTACACCCAGATAACCGAGTGGCGGGGAGGCATTAAGTCGCAGCATTGGCGCTCGCCAAACACCTCATCACCTGAGCTGCTCGGACCTGGGAAGAGCACAAAATGCAGGCCCAACTGAGTCTGCACCTCTGAGGACTACCCGAGTGCCTGAACCTGAGCGGCTTGGACCTGGGAGGTGCATGCAACCCAGGGCCGGCCTCGGATTGTTCCCAGTGGAACAACCTAGAGCCCGAGCAGTGTGGGCAGGGTGGCTACATGCGCCGTGAGAGGGGGCAGACCCAGGGTGGCTGAGGCACTGCGAGCCCACGCCAGTGTTATTTGTTTGCAGCATTCCTCCCTCCCTCCCCACAGCGTGACTGAACAAGTAAGCCTAAGAAAAAAAAAAAAAAAAGTGTCCTCCACCGTCCCCTTTGTGTCAGGACGGAAACCAGATACTGAAGAGACTAGCAAACAGAAGGAGATATAACAGAGGGAAACGCCTTGGAAGCTACAGGCAATAGACCAAAACCCTGTGGTTACTACGGACTACATAGGAAGGGGCCTATAGATCTTGAGAAATATAAGTCTGACCAAGGAACTAGCCAAAAATGAACTGAACCCACAACAACACCAAGAAAGTCCTAGATATATTTTTATTATTTTTACCATCATTCTTTCTTTTTTTTTTAATTAAAAAAAATTTTTAAGTCCTCTATTGTTCCTTTTTCAATTTTATAACCTATTACTTTGCAAAAAAAAAAAAAAAAGACCCTATTTTTTTCTTCTTCAGCAAACTTCATATATATATTTTATAATTTTTTGACCTTGTTTTTTTTCTTCTTCTTTTCTTTAACATTGTATTTTTGAAATTCCAAACTCTACTCTAGATTTTTAATTTTTGCTTTTTGGTATTTGTTATCAATTTTGTACCTATAGTTTTTTTTATATAATTTCTGTGACTTCTTTTTTTCTTCTTCTCTGTTTCTTTCTCTTCTTCTTCTATATAACATTGTATATCTGAATAATATCAATTTTGTACCTGTATTTTCTTTATAATTTTTGTGACATTGTTTGTTTTTGTTTGTCTGTTTTCTCTCTTTATTTTTCTTCTTCTTCTTTTTTTTTTTTTAACATTGTATTTTTGAAATTCCAAACTCTACTCTAGATTTTTAATTTTTGCTTTTTGGTATTAGTTATCAATTTTGTACCTGTACTTTCTTTACAATTTTCGCGACCTTGTTTGTTTTTGTTTGTTCGTTTTTTCTCTCTTTCTTTTCCTTCTTCTTTTCTTTAACATCGTATTTTTGAAATTCCAAACTCTACTCTAGATTTTTAATTTTTGCTTTTATGTATTTGTTACCAATTTTGTACCTTTAAGAACCCAATCTTCAGGACCCATTTTTCACTAGGGAGCAAGAATACTGGCTTGACTGCTCTCTCTCCCTTTAGACTCTCCTTTTTCTCCACCAGGTCGCCTGTGTCTCCTCCCTAACCCCTCTACTCTACCCAACTCTGTGAATTTCTGTGTGTTCCAGACGGTGGAGAACACTTAGGGAACTGATTACTGGCTGGATCTGTCTCCCTCCTTTTCATTCCCCCCTTTTATCCTTCTGGCCACCTCTGTCACCTTCCTCCTCCTTCTCTTCTCTGTATAACTCCGTGAACATCTCTGAGTGGTCCAGTTGTGGAGTGCACACAAGGAAGTGACTACTGGCTAGCCCACTCTCTCCATTATTGATTCACCTCATCTCATTTGGGTCACCTCTAACTCCTCCTAACTCCCTCCTCCCTCTTCTCTTCTCCATGTAACCCTGTGAACCTCTCTGAGTGACCCTCATCGTAGAGAAACTTTTCATCTTTAATGTAGATGTTTTATCAATGGTGCTGTATAGAAGGAGAAGTTTTGAAACTACTGTAAAAATAAGACCGATAACCAGAAGCAGGAGACTTAAGTCCAAACCCTGACTCCAGGGAACTCCTGACTCCAAGGAACATTAATTGACAAGAGCTCATCAAATGCCTCCATACCGACACTGAAACCAAGCACCACACAAGGGCCAATAAGTTCCAGGGCAAGACATACCAAGCAAATTCTCCAGCAACAAAGGAACACAGCCCTGAGCTTCAAGATACAGGCTGCCCAAAGTCACCCCAAAACTATAGACATCTCATAACTCACTACTGGACATTTCATTGCACTCCAGAGAGAAGAAATACAGCTCCACCCACCAGAACACCGACACAAGCTTCCCTAACCAGGAAACCTTGACAAGCCACCTGTACAAACCCACACACAGTGAGGAAATGCCACAATAAAGAGAACTCCACAAACTGCCAGAATACATAAAGGACACCCCAAACTCAGCAATTTAAACAAGATGAAGAGACAGAGGAATACTCAGCAGATAAAGGAACAAGATAAATGCCCACCAAACCAAACAAAAGAGGAAGAGATAGGGAATCTACCTGATAAAGAATTCCAAATAATGATAGTGAAATTGATACAAAATCTTGAAACTAAAATGGAATCACAGATAAATAGCCTGGAGACAAGGATTGAGAAGATGCAAGAAAGGTTTAACAAGGACCTAGAAGAAATAAAAAAGAGTCAATATATAATGAATAATGCAATAAATGAAATTAAAAACACTCTGGAGGCAACAAATAGTAGAATAACAGAGGCAGAAGATAGGATTAGTGAATTAGAAGATAGAATGGTAGAAATAAATGAATCAGAGAGGATAAAAGAAAAACGAATTAAAAGAAATGAGGACAATCTCAGAGACCTCCAGGACAATATTAAACGCTACAACATTCAAATAATAGGGGTTCCAGAAGAAGAAGACAAAAAGAAAGACCATGAGAAAATACTTGAGGAGATAATAGTGGAAAACTTCCCTAAAATGGGGAAGGAAATAATCACCCAAGTCCAAGAAACCCAGAGAGTCCCAAACAGGATAAACCCAAGGAGAAACACCCCAAGACACATATTAATCAAATTAACAAAGATCAAACACAAAGAACAAATATTAAAAGCAGCAAGGGAAAAACAAATAACACACAAGGGAATTCCCATAAGGATAACAGCTGATCTTTCAATAGAAACTCTTCAAGCCAGGAGGGAATGGCAAGACATACTTAAAATGATGAAAGAAAATAACCTACAGCCCAGATTATTGTACCCAGCAAGGATCTCATTCAAGTATGAAGGAGAAATCAAAAGCTTTTCAGACAAGCAAAAGCTGAGAGAATTCAGCACCACCAAACCAGCTCTCCAACAAATACTAAAGGATATTCTCTAGACAGGAAACACAAAAACAGTGCATAAACTGGAACCCAAAACAATGAAGTAAATAGCAACGGGATCATACTTATCAGTAATTACCTTAAACGTAAATGGGTTGAATGCCCCAACCAAAAGACAAAGACTGGCTGAATGGATACAAAAACAAGACCCCTACATATGTTGTCTATAAGAGACCCACCTCAAAACAGGGGACACATACAGACTGAAAGTGAAGGGCTGGAAAAAGATTTTCCATGCAAATAGGGATCAAAAGAAAGCAGGAGTAGCAATACTCATATCAGATAAAATAGACTTTAAAACAAAGGCTGTGAAAAGAGACAAAGAAGGTCACTACATAATGATCAAAGGACCAATCCAAGAAGAAGATATAACAATTATAAATATATATGCACCCAACACGGAGCACACAGAGTCACGTAAGACAAATGCTAACAAGTATGAAAGGAGAAATTAACAATAACACAATAATAGTGGGAGACTTTAATACCCCACTTACACCTATGGATACATCAACTAAACAGAAAATTAACAAGGAAACACAAACTTTAAATGATACAATAGACCAGTTAGACCTAATTGATATCTATAGGACATTTCATCCCAAAACAATGAATTTCACCTTATTCTCAAGCGCACATGGAACCTTCTCCAGGATAGATCACATCCTGGGCCATAAAGCTAGCCTTGGTAAATTCAAAAAAATAGAAATCATCCCAAGCATTTTTTCTGACCACAATGCAGTAAGATTAGATCTCAATTACAGGAGAAAAACTATTAAAAATTCCAACATATGGAGGCTAAACAACACGCTGCTGAATAACCAACAAATCACAGAAGAAATCAAAAAAGAAATCAAAATTTGCATAGAAACGAATGAAAATGAAAACACAACAACCCAAAACCTGTGGGACACTGTAAAAGCAGTCCTAAGGGGAAAATTCATAGCAATACAGGCACACCTCAAGAAACAAGAAAAAAGTCAAATAAATAACCTAACTCTACACCTAAAGCAACTAGAAAAGGAAGAAATGAAGAACCCCAGGGTTAGTAGAAGGAAAGAAATCTTAAAAATTAGAGCAGAAATAAATGCAAAAGAAACAAAAAGAGACCATAGCAAAAATCAACAAAACCAAAAGCTGGTTCTTTGAAAGGATAAATAAAATTGACAAACCATTAGCCAGACTCATCAAGAAACAAAGGGAGAAAAATCAAATCAACAAAATTAGAAACGAAAATGGAGAGATCACAACAGACAACACAGAAATACAAAGGATCATAAGAGACTACTATCAACAATTATATGCCAATAAAATGGACAACGTGGAAGAAATGGACAAATTCTTAGAAAAGTACAACTTTCCAAAACTCGACCAGGAAGAAATAGAAAATCTTAACAGACCCATCACAAGCATGGAAATTGAAACTGTAATCAAAAATCTTCCAGCAAACAAAAGCCCCGGTCCAGACGGCTTCACAGCTGAATTCTACCAAAAATTTAGAGAAGAGCTGACACCTATCCTGCTCAAACTCTTCCAAAAAATTGCAGAGGGAGGTAAACGTCCAAACTCATTCTATGAGGCCACCATCACCCTAATACCTGAAACCTGACAAAGATACCACAAAAAAAGAAAACTACAGGCCAATATCACTGATGAACATAGATGCAAAAATCCTTAACAAAATTCTAGCAATCAGAATCAACAACACATTAAAAGATCATACACCATGATCAAGTGGGCTTTATCCCAGGGATGCAAGGATTCTTCAATATCCACAAATCAATCAACATAATACACCACATTAACAAATTGAAAAATAAAAACCATATGATTATCTCAATAGATGCAGAGAAAGCCTTTTACAAAATTCAACATCCATTTATGATAAAAACTCTCCAGAAAGCAGGAATAGAAGGAACATACCTCAACATAATAAAAGCTATATATGAAAAACCCACAGCAAACATTATCCTCAATGGTGAAAAATTGAAAGTATTTCCTCTAAAGTCAGGAACAAGACAAGGGTGCCCACTTTCACCATTACTATTCAACATAGTTTTGGAAGTTTTGGCCACAGCAATCAGAGCAGAAAAAGAAATAAAAGGAATCAAATTGGAAAAGAAGAAGTAAAACTCTCACTATTTGCAGATGACATGATCCTCTACATAGAAAACCCTAAAGACTCCACCAGAAAATTACTAGAAATAATCAATGACTATAGTAAAGTTGTAGGATATAAAATCAACACACAGAAATCCCTTGCATTCCTATACACTAATAATGAGAAAACAGAAAGAGAAATTAAGGAAACAATTCCATTCACCATTGCAACGGAAAGAATAAAATACTTAGGAATATATCTACCTAAAGAAACTAAAGACCTATATATAGAAAAAACTATAAAACACTGGTGAAAGAAATCAAAGAGGACACTAATAGATGGAGAAATATACCATGTTCATGGATTGGAAGAATCAATATAGTGAAAATGAGTATACTACCCAAAGCAATTTATAGATTCAACGCAATCCCTATCAAGCTACCAACAGTATTCTTCACAGAGCTAGAACAAATAATTTCACAATTTGTATGGAAAAACAAAAAACCTCGAATAGCCAAAGCGATCTTGAGAAAAAAGAATGGAACTGGAGGAATCAACCTACCTGACTTCAGGCTCTACTACAAAGCCACAGTTATCAAGACAGTATGGTACTGGCACAAAGACAGAAATATAGATCAATGGAATAAAATAGAAAGCCCAGAGATAAATCCACACACATATGGACACCTTATCTTTGACAAAGGAGGCAAGAATATACAATGGATTAAAGACAATCTCTTTAACAAGTGGTGCTGGGAAATCTGGTCAACCACTTGTAAAAGAATGAAACTAGACACTTTCTAACACCATACACAAAAATGAATTCAAAATGGATTAAAGATCTAAATGTAAGACCAGAAACTATAAAACTCCTAGAGGAAAACATAGGCAAAACACTCTCTGACATACATCACAGCAGGATCCTCTATGACGCACCTCCCAGAATATTGGAAATAAAAGCAAAAATAAACAAATGGGACCTAATTAACCTTAAAAGCTTCTGCACATCAAAGGAAACTATTAGCAAGGTGAAAAGACAGCCTTCAGAATGGGAGAAAATAATAGCAAATGAAGCAACTGACAAACAACTAATCTCAAAAATATACAAGCAACTCCTACAGCTCAACTCCAGAAAAATAAATGACCCAATCAAAAAATGGGCCAAAGAACTAAATAGACATTTCTCCAAAGAAGACATACAGATGGCTAACAAACACATGAAAAGATGCTCAACATCACTCATTATCAGAGAAATGCAAATCAAAACCACTATGAGGTACCATTTCACACCAGTCAGAATGGGTGCGATCCAAAATCTACAAATAATAAATGCTGGAGAGGGTGTGGAGAAAAGGGAACCCTCTTACACGGTTGGTGGGAATGCAAACTAGTACAGCCACTATGGAGAACAGTGTGGAGATTCCTTAAAAACTGGAAATAGAACTGCCTTATGATCCAGCAATCCCACTGCTGGGCATACACACTGAGGAAACCAGAAGGGAAAGAGACACGTGTACCCCAATGTTCATCGCAGCACTGTTTATAATAGCCAGGACATGGAAGCAACCTAGATATCCATCAGCAGATGAATGGATAAGAAAGCAGTGGTACATATACACAATGGAGTATTACTCAGCCATTAAAAAGAATACATTTGAATCAGTTCTAATGAGGTGGATGAAACTGGAGCCTATTATACAGAGTGAAGTAAGCCAGAAGGAAAAACATAAATACAGTATACTAACGCATATATATGGAATTTAGAAAGATGGTAACAATAACCTGGTGTACGGGACAGCAAAAGAGACACTGATGTATAAAACAGTCTTATGGACTCTGTGGGAGATGGAGAGGGTGGGAAGATTTGGGAGAGTGACATTGAAACATGTAGAATATCATGTAAGAAACGAGTTGCCAGTCCAGGTTCGATGCACGATACTGGATGCTTGGGGCTGGTGCACTGGGACGACCCAGAGGGATGGTGTGGGGAGGGAGGAGGGAGGAGGGTTCAGGATGGGGAACACATGTATGCCTGTGGTGGATTCATTTTGATATTTGGCAAAACTAATACAATTATGTAAAGTTTAAAAATAAAATAAAATTTTAAAAAAATAAAAAAAAAAAGAATGCTCAAACTACTGCACAATTGCACTCATCTCACATGCTAGTAAAGTAATGCTCAAAATTCTCCAAGCCAGGCTTCAGCAATATGTGAACCGTGAACTTCCTGATGTTCAAGCTGGTTTTAGAAAAGGCAGAGGAACCAGAGACAAATTGCCAACATCCGTTGGATCATGGGAAAAGCATAAGAGTTCCAGAAAAACATCTATTTCTGCTTTATTGACTATGCCAAAGCCGTTGACTGTGTGGATCACAATAAACTGTGGAAAATTCTGAAAGAGATGGGAATACCAGACCACCTGATCTGCCTCTTGAGAAATTTGTATGCAGGTCAGGAAGCAACACTTAGAACTGGACATGGAACAACAGACTGGTTCCAAATAGGAAAAGGAGTACGTCAAGGCTGTATATTGTCACCCTGTTTATTTAACTTATATGTAGAGTACATCATGAGAAACGCTGGACTGCAAGAAACACAAGCTGGAATCAAGATTGCAGGGAGAAATATCAATAACCTCAGATATGCAGATGATACCACCCTTACAGCAGAAAGTGAAGAGGAACTAAAAAGCCTCTTGATGAAAGTGAAAGAGGAGAGTGAAAAAGCTGGCTAAAACTCAACATTCAGAAAACGAAGATCATGGCATCCGGTCCCATCACTTCATGGGAAATAGATGGGGAAACAGTGGAAACCTTGTCAGACTTTATTTTTCTGGGCTCCAAAATCACTACAGATGGTAACTGTAATTACCATGAAATTAAAAGACGCTTACTCCTTGGAAGGAAAGTTATGACCAACCTAGATAGCATATTCAAAAGCAGAGACATTACTTTGCCAACAAAGGTTCATCTAGTCAAGGCTATGGTTTTTCCTGTGGTCACGTATGGATGTGAGAGTTGGACTGTGAAGAAAGCTGAACGCCGAAGGATGGATGCTTTTGAAGTGTGGTGTTGGAGAAGACTCTTGAGAGTCCCTTGGACTTCAAGGAGATCCAACCAGTCCATTCTGAAGGAGATCAGCCCTGGGATTTCTTTGGAAGGAATGATGCTAAAGCTGAAACTCCAGTACTTTGGCCACCTCATGTGAAGAGTTGACTCACTGGAAAAGATTCTGATTATGGGAGGGATTGGGGCAGGAGGAGAAGGGGATGACAGAGGATGAGATGGCTGGATGGCATCACTGACTTGATGGACGTGAGTCTGAGTGAACTCCAGGAGTTGGTGATGGACAGGGAGGTCTGACGTGCTGCGATACATGGGGTCGCAAAGAGTCAGACACGACTGAGCGACTGATCTGATCTGATCTGATCTTGTGTGTTATTTGTTGCTTTTCCCTTGCTGCTTTTAATATTTGTCTTTGTGTTTAATTTTTGTTAGTTTGATTAATATTTTTCTTGGGGTGTTTCATCTTGGGTTTATCCTGCTTGGAACTCTCTGGGTTTCTTGGACTTGGGTGGCTATTTCCTTCCCCATTTTAGGGAAGTTTTCATCTGTATTCTCCTCAAATATTTTCTCACGCCCTTTCTTTTAGTTTTCTTCTGGGACACCTATGATTTGAATTAATTTAACATTGTCCCAGAGTTCTCTGCATTTGTCTTCATTTCTTTTTATTCTTTTTTTCTTTTTTCATCTCTGCTTCATTTATTTCCACCATTCTATCCTCTACTATACTTATGCTCTCCTCTGCCTCAGTTATCCTTCTGTTGGTTCCTTCCAGAGTGTTTTTAATCTCAGTTATTGCATTGTGCATTATTGATCAACTCTTCTTTATTTCTTATAAGTCAGTTGTTAAATGTTTTTAGCATTTTCTCAATCCTTGTCAAAGAAGGTCTATTTATCTGTAATTCCATTTTATTTTCAAGATTTTGGATCATCTTTACTGTCATAGTTCTGAATTATTTTTCACGTGGACTCCCTACTTCCTCCTCCTTTGTTTGGTTTGGTGGATTTTTATCATATTCCTTCACCTGCTGAATATTTCTCTGCCTTTCATTTTGTTTATATTGCTGTGTTTGGGGTGCCTTTTCTGCAGGCTGAAAGGTCGTGTTTCCTCTTAATTGTGGAGTTTGCTCCCTGTGGATAGGGTTGGAGCAGTGGCTTGTCAACGTTTCCTGGTTGGGGGAACTTGTGTCTGTGTTCTGGTGGATGGAGCTGGATCTCTTCTCTGGAGTGCAGTGAAGTGTCCAGTAGTGAATTTTGGGGTGTCTATAAGTTTGGTAAGGCTTTGGACAGGCCATCCTTTAATATTCAGGGTTGTGGTCCTGTTTTGCTAGAGTATTAACGTGGTGTATCTTGCACTGGAACTTGTTGGCTCTCAGGTGGAGCTTGGTTTCAGTGTAGGTAAAGAGAATTTTGGTTGGGCTCTTAATGCTCATTAACATCTATTAATGCTCATTAACAGTCAAGGAGCCACGGCTGTGCAGGGGCAGGAGGGCCTAGAGGAGCTATCCCACGTTGAAGGTCAGGAAGGGTGGCAGTGAGGAGATACCCGTCGTCCAAGGTAAGGAGCAGTGGCTGCACTTTTCTGGAGCAGCCATGAAGAGATACCCCACGCCCAAGGTAAGAGAAACCCAAGTAAGACAGTTGGTATTGCAAGAGGGCATCAGAGGGCAGACACACTGAAACCATACTCACAGAAAACTAGTCAATCTAATCACACTAGGACCATAGCCAAGTCTAACTCAATGAAACTAAGCCATGCCCATGGGGCAACCCAAGACGGGTGGGTCATGGTGGAGAGGTCTGACAGAATGTGGTCCACTGGAGAAGGGAATGGCAAACAACTTCAGTAGTCTTGCCTTGAGAACCCCATGAACAGTATGAAAAGGCAAAATGATAGGATACTGAAAGAGGAACTCTCCAGGTTGGTAGGTGCCCAATATGCTACTGGAGATCAGTGGAGAAATAACTCCAGAAAGAATGAAGGGATGGAGCCAAAGCAAAAACAATACCCAGCTGTGGATGTGACTGGTGATAGAAGCAAGGTCCGATGCTGTAAAGAGCAATATTGCATAGGAACCTGGGATGTCAGATCCATGAATCAAGGCAAACTAGAAGTGGTCAAACAAGAGATGGCAAGAGTGAATGTCAATATTCTAGGAATCAGAGAACTAAAATGGACTGGAATGGGTGAATTTAACTCAGATGACCATTATATCTACTACTGCAGGCAGGAATCCCTCAAAAGAAATGGAGTAGCCATCATAGTCAACAAAAGAGTCTGAAATGCAGTACTTGGATGCAATCTCAAAAATGACAGAATGATCTCTGTTCGTTTCCAAGGCAAACCATTCAATATCACAGTAATCCAAGTCTATGCCCCAACCGGTAACACTGAAGAAGCTGAAGTTGAACGGTTCTATGAAGACCTACAAGACCTTTTAGAACTAACACCCAAAAAAGATGACCTTTTCATTATAGGGGACTGGAATGCAAAAGCAGGAAGTCAAGAAACACCTGGAGTAACAGGCAAATTTGGCCTTGGAATACAGAATGAAGCAGGGCAAAGACTAATAGAGTTTTGCCAAGAAAATGCATTGGTCATAACAAACACCCTCTTCCAACAACACAAGAAAAGACTCTATACATGGACATCACCAGAAATCAGATTGATTATACTCTTTGCAGCCAAAGATGGAGAAGCTCTTATACAGTCAGCAAAAACAAGGCCAGGAGCTGACTGTGGCTCAGACCATGAACTCCTTATTGCCAAATTCAGACTGAAATTGAAGAAAGTAGGAAAAACCACTAGACCATTAGGTATGACCTAAATCAAATCCCTTATGATTATACAGTGGAAGTGAGAAATAGATTTAAGGACCTAGATCTGATAGACAGAGTGCCTGGTGAACTATGGAATGAGGTTCATGACATTGTACAGGAGACAGGGATTAAGATCATCCCCATGGAAAAGAAATGCAAAAAAGCAAAATGGCTGTCTGGGGAGGCCTTACAAATAGCTGTGAAAAGAAGAGAAGCAACAAGCAGGGAGAAAAGGAAAAATATAAGCATCTGAATGCAGAGTTCCAAAGAATAGCAAGAAGAGATAAGAAAGCCTTCAGCGATCAATGCAAAGAAATAGAGGAAAACAACAGAATGGGAAAGACCAGAGATCTCTTCAAGAAAATTAGAGATACCAAGGGAACATTTCATGCAAAGATGGGCTCATTAAAGGACAGAAATGGTATGGACCTAACAGAAGCAGAAGATATTAAGAAGAGATGGCAAGATACACAGAAGAACTGTACAAAAAAGATCTTCACGACCCAGATAATCACAATGGTGTGATCACTCACCTAGAGCCAGACATCCTGGAAGGTGAAGTCAAGTGGGCTTTAGAAAGCATCACTACAAACAAAGCTAGTGGAGGTGATGGAATTCCAGTTGAGCTATTCCAAATCCTGAAAGATGATGCTGTGAAACTGCGGCACTCAATATGCCAGCCAATTTGGAAAACTCGGCCGTGGCCACAGGACTGGAAAAGGTCAGTTTTCATTCCAATCCCAAAGAAAGGCAATGCCAAGGAATGCTCAAACTACCGCACAAGTGCACTCATCTCACACTCTAGTAAAGTAATGCTCAAAATTCTACAAGCCAGGCTTCGGCAATACGTGAACGGTGAACTTCCTGATGTTCAAGCTGGTTTTAGAAAAGGCAGAGGAACCAGAGATCAAATTGCCAAAATCTGCTGGATCATGGAAAAAGCAAGAGAGTTCCAGAAAAACATCTATTTCTGCTTTATTGACTATGCCAAAGCCGTTGACTGTGTGGATCACAATAAACTGTGGAAAATTCTGAAAGAGATGGGAATACCAGACCACCTGATCTGCCTCTTGAGAAATTTGTATGCAGGTCAGGAAGCAACAGTTTTAGAACTGGACATGGAACAACAGACTGGTTCCAAATAGGAAAAGGAGTACGTCAAGGCTGTATATTGTCACCCTGTTTATTTAACTTATATGCAGAGTACATCATGAGAAACGCTGGACTGGAAGAAACACAAGCTGGAATCAAGATTGCAGGGAGAAATATCAATAACCTCAGATATGCAGATGACACCACCTTTATGGCAGAAAGTGAAGAGGAACTAAAAAGCCTCTTGATGAAAGTGAAAGAGGAGAGTGAAAAAGTTGGCTAAAACTTAACATTCAGAAAATGAAGATCATGGCATCCAGTCCCATCACTTCATGGGAAATAGATGGGGAAAGAGTGGAAACCATGTCAGACTTTATTTTTATGGGCTCCAAAATCACTGCAGATGGTGACTGCAGCCATGAAATTAAAAGACGCTTACTCCTTGGAAGGAAAGTTATGACCAACCTAGATAGCATATTGAAAAGCAGAGACATTACTTTGCCAACAAAGGTTCGTCTAGTCAAGACTATGGTTTTTCCTGTGGTCACGTATGGATGTGAGAGTTGGACTGTGAAGAAAGCTGAACGCCGAAGAATGGATGCTTTTGAAGTGTGGTGTTGGAGAAGACTCTTGAGAGTCCCTTGGACTGCAAGGAGATCCAACCAGTCCATTCTGAAGGAGATCAGCCGTGGGATTTCTTTGGAAGGAATGATGCTAACGCTGAAACTCCAGCACTTTGGCCACCTCATGCAAAGAGTTGACTCATTGGGAAATACTCTGATGCTGGGAGGGAATGGGGGCAGGAGGAGAAGGGGACAACAGAGGATGAGATGGCTGGATGGCATCACTGATTGGATGGACGTGAGTCTGAGTGAACTCCAGGAGTTGGTGATGGACAGGGAGGCCTGGCGTTCTGCTATTCATGGGGTCACAAAGAGTCGGACACGACTGAGCGACTGAACTGAACTGAACTGAACTGAACATCTATTAACATTCCCTGGAATCAGGATTTCTCTGAGAGTCTAAAGCTCTGGAATTGAGCCTCCTGTCTCTGGGTTTATGTTCCTCCTCTACAGTAGCCTCAAGACTTCTCCATCCATACAGCACAAAAGATAAAACCCCTCCGTTAATGGTGAAACAACTCTCCACAGCCAGGAACACCCAGAGAGATTCACAGAGTTATATAGAGAAGAGAAGTGGGAGGAAGGAGATAGAGGTGACCTGGGGGAGAAAAGGGAGAGTCAAAAGGGGAGAGAGCAATCAAGCCAGTAATCAAATCCCTAAGTGAAAATGGATACTGAAGATTAAATTCTTAAAGGTATAAAATTTATAACAAATATAAAAAAGCAAAGATTAAAAATGTAGAATAGAAGTTAGACTCCCAAAAATACAATATAAAAAATACAAAACAAAATCAGTCACAAAAATTTTAAAAATATATATGAAATTTGTTTGTCAAAAACAGGGTTGTTTTAAGGAAGGTAATAGTAGGCTATAAAAATGAAAGTTAAAGGAGTAATAAAGAACTAATTTTTTAAAAAAATTAAAAAGTGATAATAGTAAAAATATGTCTAGGAATTTCTCTGGAGCTGTTGTGGGCAGTATGGGGTCAGTTCAGTATGAGATAGTCCATTTTTCTGGCTTGTACTTGTTCTTAAGGTCTATAGTTGCCCCTCAAATTCAGTCTCAGCATTACCTGTAGGGTTTTAATCTTCTGCACCTGTCATTTCCAGGGTGTTTCCCCTTTCTTTGCTTATTTTGGCTTCCTGTGTTTGCAAGTCTCTTCAGTGCCTAATTCTTGCCCTGACACAAAGGAAAAAAAGCCACTTATTTAGGCTCACTTTTTCAGTTGTGCTATGGGAAATGAGGGAGGGACAATGCAAACAAATATCGTTGGCATGTGTGGGGAGTGGTCACAGTGGATGGACCACTCTGGGTTTGCCATAGCCCAAGGCAACATGTACGTCCTGGATCCACACTACTCAGGCTCCAGGGTGCTCTGCAAGGGCATTGTTCTAACTGGGCCCTGAATTTTGTATATTTCCCAGGTATAAGCTGCTCAGGTTCTCGGGTGTCCCAAGGACACAGACCCTGATGGGTTTTGTGCCTTTCCCAGGTCCAAGCCATTCAAGCAGCCAGGTGCTTGGCGAGCACACCATCACAGGTAGGCCGTGCCTCTTATGCACCTGCCTGGTCCTGCCACTTGGTTTCCTGAGTGCATCGTGGGGGTACAGTGCAAGGTGGGAGCTGACCTCAGGTTGTGACACTCCTGGTGGATGTGAACTGTCCAGGATCCTAGCAAGACTGGGATAGCAACTGATTAGCAACTGGCAGCCTGCTCACAGTTTGGTGGAAGATACAGTCTCTGGGGCTGAGATTGCAGCAGCCCCTTGCCTTCCAGCTGTGGCTGCCCCACACCTGCCTCCCTGCCTCTAGGGAGGGAGGACCCTAAACAGACAGTAGCCGTCTTGCTCTCCTTTGGTATTTGCTAGGACACAATCCTTTGTTCTGTGAGTGTGCCAGGGTTCACCATACAGCGTAAAAGCCTTTTACGGAAAAGACCCTTTTATTTTTGGTCTCTCTGGTGATCCTACATTTTAGGTTGCTTGTTCACATTAGCCCCTTCAGATTGGCCTCAGGGCATTCAAGCCCAGTCCTTACCCTAAGGACCAACGAAGCAGCCCGCGCCTCCCTGCCCACCCCCGACACTGCTGGGAGACGCGAGTGTCTGAGCCGCTTCTTTGCATGTGTTTGCTTTTTCCCCTCAGTTATATTGCCCTCATCTGAGTTAAATTCCCATCTGAGTTAAAATCCCATGTGTTTGTTTTTTTCCCTCAGTTATGTTGCCCTCATCTGAGTTAAATTCCCATCTGAGTTAAAATCCCATTGACTGTGTGGATCACAATAAACTGTGGAAAGTTCTGAAAGAGATGGGAATACCAGACCACCTGATCTGCCTCTTGAGAAATTTGTATGCAGGTCAGGAAGCAACAGTTTTAGAACTGGACATGGAACAACAGACTGGTTCCAAATAGGAAAAGGAGTACGTCAAGGCTGTATATTGTCACCCTGTTTATTTAACTCTGTTCATTTCCAAGGCAAACCATTCAATATCACAGTAATCCAAGTCTATGCCCCAACCAGTAACACTGAAGAAGCTGAAGCTGAAGAGTTCTATGAAGACCTACAAGACCTTTTAGAACTAACACCCAAAAAAGATGTCCTTTTCATTATAGGGGACTGGAATGCAAAAGTATGAAGTCAAGAAACACCTGGAGTAACAGGCAAATTTGGCCTCAGAATACAGAACGAAGCAGGGCAAGGGCTAATAGAGTTTGCCAAGAGAACGCACTGGTCATAACAAACACCCTCTTCCAACAACACAAGAGAAGACTCTACACATGGACATCACCAGATGGTCAACACTGAAATCAGATTGATTATATTCTTTGTAGCCAAAGATGGAGAAGCTCTATACATCCAGCAAAAACAAGACCGGGAGCTGACTGTGGCTCAGATCATGAACTCCTCGATGCCAAATTCATACTTAAATTGAAGAAAGTAGGGAAAACCACTAGACCATTCAGGTATGACCTTTAGTCATTAAGGAAATGCAAATGTACACTACAACCAGATATTTGACACACTTATTAGAATGGTTTTTAAAGAAAAACTGAAAATACTAAGCGCTAGTAAGAAGACAGAGCAACTAAATCTTCCATCTAATGCAGATCTAAATACAAAATGGTACAAGCTTTTTAGGAAGTATTTTGGTAGTTTCTTGTAAAGATAAATATATGTTTATATCATGAACTAGCAATCTATTTCTAGGTATTTACCCAACAGAAACTAAAATTTTTGTTCATACAAAAGCCTGTATATGAGTGCTTTAGCAACTTTATTCATATCCACTCCAAAGTTGGACAACTCAAATATACTTCAAATGTTTATTTAGGACAAACTGTGATACATCCATATAATGTAATACTACACAGCTTTAGAAAGGATTTAATTTATTATACTCTCGCAGCATGGATTACTCTCTAATGCATTATGCATAGTGAAATACATCAAGCTGGACTCAAAATCCAAATGCACATGAACCCATTTCTATGAAATTATAGAAAGGGCAATGTATACAGATATACAATGATTAGTGCTTACCAGGGGGTTAGGATGGGGAAGTCTTTACTAAAAAGAGCAGCACAAAGGTGATTTTGAGGGGTTATGTTTTCATATTTTGATTATAGTTGGTGGTTACATGATTCTCTACCTATATTAAACCACATGCTGCCGCTGCTAAGTCTCTTCAGTTGTTTCCGACTCTGTGCAACCCCATAGACAGCAGCCCACCAGGCTTCTCTGTCCCTGGGATTCTCCAGGCAAGAATACTGGAGTGGGTTGTCATTTCCTTCTCCAATTCATGCATGCATGCTAAGTCGCTTCAGTCATGTCCAACTCTGTGTGACCCTGTGGACAGCAGCCCACCAGGCTCCTCTGTCCACGGGATTCTCTAGGCAAGAATACTGGAGTGTGTTGCCATTTCCTTCTCCTATTAAACCACATAGGACTATATAATTGAAAGATTGAATTTAATTGTATGCAAAGTTAAATTTAAAATTTGGCACAACAATAAAAAAAAAAAAGTAGAGTCTAGATACAGACTGTCTGGGTTTGATTTCCAATTCTATGGATTACTGACTATAAGTCTTTGTTTTACTTATTCCCTATGTCTCATTTCCTCATCTATAAAATTAGAGTGACAAGAGTGGCTTGTTCAAAGGGCATTTCTGTTAAGTCATAGGTTTAAGGACATTAAAGTAGGACAGGGCACATCATAAGTGTGCAATAAATTTTAGCTTTTTTCACTATCAATATATATATGGAAAATATTCTGAAATAATTTCATATCTGGTTGAATATAATCACAGTGAAGATAATTTCAATTTAACAGATATATTACTTTAAAAGTAACCCTTTTTTACTTTTTTTGGCCTCTTATCTCTCATAGATCCTATCATGGAGTAAATGCTGACTATATCTCTACTGTAAAAAAAAACAGCTACTATTCCAGACATTACTACCTGCTATTTTGTAATATGTCCCCTCTATTCATATAAAAATGCTGCAACGTTTTATAGACTTCTCACTTTACAGTTGAAAAAACTGAGCCACAAAAGGATTAAGTAGACCCTTTTAAGACCTGTTCACAGTTGTGTCCAATTCTTTGCAACCCCATGGACTGGGACCTACCAGTCCCCTATGTCCATGGAATTTCCAGGCAGAAATACCAGAGCAGGTTGCCATTTCCTTCTTCAGGGGATCTTCCCCACCAAGAGATCAAACCCAAGTCTCTTGCACCTCCTGCATTGGCAGGTGTATTCTTTACCACTAGCTTCATGTGTTTTCAGAATGTACTAAAATTGATGAGGCAGAGTTAAAAGGCAGGAGGAGCAGGGGACAACAGAGGGTGAGATGGTTGAATGACATCACCAACTCTGATGGATTTGAGTTTGAGCAAGCTCCCAGAGTTCGTGATATACAAGGAAGCCTGGCGTGCTGCAGTCCATGGGGTTTCAGAGAGTCGGACTTGACTGAACAACTGAACTGACTGATTGACTCTCAAGTTCTAGGATATATGAGCTATTTAGAAGATAACATAGCAGTTTCTCTGTAGTGCTGGCACTTGTTTGTTTTTGTCTAAGACCATTGAATGAAAAGGTGTAGCATTTGCAATAAAAGGAAACATTGAGGGAACGGCTGATTAGGCATATTTTGGACTTTGGGCAGGAAATACCTTGGTATCTGGTTTGACAGATCTGCTGCTTCCCAGATACCATGCACTGCTCTCTCTTCTCTGATAATGTATTGTCTGCTGATGCATTGCCCCCCAAACTTCCTATTCTCCATATCATCCCTAAGGCCTCCAGATAGCAGCATGTTTTGACAGAAGAGCGTGATATTTTCATTGATGTAGATCTTAGTTTCAACTCTGACATTGTCACACACACACATAGAAAAATGAAATCCAGTAATTTAGGATTGGAGAGAAAGAGACAAAAGCAGTAATTTTTGAAGTATGGTCTTGGAATTCTTGTGGGTCTCTGAGACATATTCAGGGAATGTGCATAATACTATGACACTTCCCATATTTTTTAAAAGCCTAATTCCCTCATGAGTATGCAGTGGCATTTTCCAGAAGCTACAAGACCTATGATATTACAACAGATTAAATGCAAAAGCAGAGAATCCAGCTCTCTTCCATAAAGTGAGTCATTAATGAAATTTGCAAAAACAGTGCCACTATCTGATTAATTGAGAAACGCTGGGCTGGAAGAAGCTCAAGCTGGAATCAAGATTGCCGGGAGAAATATCAATAACCTCAGATATGCAGATGACACCACCCTTATGGCAGAAAGTAAAGAGGAACTCAAAAGCCTCTTGATGAAAGTGAAAGTGGAGAGTGAAAAAGTTGGCTTAAAGCTCAACATTCAGAAAATGAAGATCATGGCATCTGGTCCCATCACTTCATGGGAAATAGATGGGGGAAACAGTGGAAACAGTGTCAGACTTTATTTTTGGGGGCTCCAAAATCACTGCAAATGGTGACTTCAGCCATGAAATTAAAAGATGCTTACTCCTTGGAAGGAAAGTTATGACTCACCTAGATAACATACTGAAAAGCAGAGACATTACTTTGCCAACAAAGGTCCGTCTAGTCAAGGCTATGGTCTTTCCAGTGGTCATGTATGGATGTGAGAGTTGGACTGTGAAGAAAGCTGAGCACCGAAGAATGGATGCTTTTGAACTATGGTGTTGGAGAAGAGTCCTGAGAGTCCCTTGGACTGCAAGGAGATCCAACCAGTCCATTCTGAAGATCAGCCCTGGAATTTCTTTGGAAGGAATGATGCTAAAGCTGAAACTCCAGTATTTTGGCCACCTCATGAGAAGAGTTGACTCATTGGAAAAGACTGATGCTGGGAGGGATTGGGGGCAGGAGGAGAAGGGGACAACAGAGGATGAGATGGCTGGATGGCATCACTGACTCGATGGACGTGAGTCTGAGTGAACTCCAGGAGTTGGTGATGGACAGGGAGGTCTGGCATGCTGCGATTCATGGAGTTGCAAAGATTCGGACATGACTGAGCAATTGAACTGAACTGAATTGAATCTGATTAATTATAATTTCTAATAGGTAATCATCATCACCATTATGAACTACATTGATTTCTAATGAGATCAGTTTCTAATGCTGTAAATATTAACTAATATAATCCACATACAAAAGATCTCTGAGCCTCAATAAAGAGTTCCAGAGAGACCAAAACCTTTGAAAATCACTGAGAAAGAGAAAGACACTAAAACAGTACAAATACTAAACATATATCAAAATATAGAACATAATCAATATACATGTGCAAATTTTAACAGAATGTATGAGACTAGGTTTTCTCAGAAATTTAAATACAAGTTGTTTTAAAATCCCCCCAATTGGGGGAGGAGCTAAGATGGCCGAGGAATAGGATGGAGAGAAAACTTTCTCTACCACAAATTCATCAAAAGAACATTTAAACGCTGAGTAAATTCCACAAAACAACTTCTGAATGCCGGCAGAGGACATCAGGCACCCAGAAAAGCAACTCATTGTCTTCGAAAGGAGGTAGGAAAAAATATAAAAGACAAAAAAAAGAGACAAAAGAGGGAGGGACGGAGCTCCGTCCCAGGAAGGGAGTCTTAAAAAGCGAGAAGTTTCCAAACACCAGGAAACATTCTCACTGCCGAGTCTGTGCCGAGCCTTGGAAGCACAGAGGGCAACATAACAGGGAGGAAAAATAAATAAACAATTAAAACCCACAGATTACGAGCCCTACGGTAACTCCCCCAGTGGAGAAGCAGCGCAGATGCCTGCATCTGCCATTAGCAAGCGGGGGCTGGGCAGGGAGGCAGGGCACCGGCTGCATTGCTTAGAGTAAGGATCTAGCCTGAATACCCCCAGCGCTACCTGAGCGAAATAATTTGGGCTAGCAAACCAGACTGCGGGATATCTACCACGTGAAAAGCCAGCCCTAACCTAAGACACCACCAGGCCTGCGCACGGAACAAAGGACTGTACAGAGATAGCCGGCTGCAGACTGTCCCCCTCCAGTGACAGGCAGCCAGAGCCGGAAGGGGACAATCGCAGCCCCAGAGAGACATTATCTACAAAACTGTAAGCAGGCTTCTTTGCTAACTAAAACTTCTTGGGGTTCTGGACAGTCAAAATCCGCCTGAGAAGGTGTGCCGGTTGTACACCCAGATAACCGAGTGGCGGGGAGGCGATAAGTTGCAGCAATCGCACTCGCCAAACACCTCATCACCTGAGCTGCTCGGACCTGGGAAGGGCACAAAACGCAGGCCCAACCAAGTCTGTGCCTCTGAGGACTACCCGAGTGCCTGAACCTGAGAGGCTTAGACCTGGGAGGTGCAAGCAGCCCAGGGCCGGCTGCGGATGGTTCCCGGCAGAGCAACCTAGAGCCTGAGCAGTGTGGGCAGGGAGGGTACATGCCCCATGAGCGGGGACAGGCCCAGTGTGGCTGAGGCACTGCGAGCACATGCCAGTGTTATTTATTTGCAGCGTCCCTCCCTCCCCACAACACAACTGAACAAGTGAGCCTTAAAAAAAAAAAAAAAAGGTGTCTACCACCACCCCCTTTGTATCAGGGTAGAAATCAAACACTGAAGAGACCAGCAAACAGAAGAAGCTATAACAGAGGGAACCGCCTTGGAAGCAACAGGCAATAGATTAAAACCCCATGGTTAGTACTGACTACATACAAGGGGCCTATAGATCTTGAGAAATATAAGCCAGAACAAGGAACTAGCCAAAAATGAACTGAACCCACAATACCCACAACAACATCAGAGAAAGCCCTATATATATTTTTACTATTTTTACGATCATTCTTTTATTTTTTAATTTTTAAAAAATTTTAAGTCCTCTATTACTCCTTTAATTTTCACTTTAATAACCTAGTATTACTTTTTTTAAAAAAAAAAAAAAAAGACTTTTTTTTTTTTTAAAGCAAACTTCATATATATATATTTTTAGAACTTTTGTAACCTTGTTTTGTTTTGGGGTTTTTTTTTTCTTTTCTTTAACATTGTATTTTCAAAATTCCAAACTCTGCTCTAGATTTTTAAATTTAGCTTTTTGGTATTTGTTATCAATTTTGTACCTATATTTTTTTTTATAACTTTTGTGACTTTTTTTTATCTCTTTCTTTCTCTTCATCTTTTCTTTAACATTGTATTCCTGAAATTCTGAACTCTACTCTAGATTTTTAACTTTTGCTTTTTGGTGTTTGTTATCAATGTTGTACCTATATTTTCTTTATAATTTTGGTGACTTTGTTTTTGGTTGTTGTTTTTTTTTTTTTTTCTTTTTCTCTCTTTCTTTTCCTTCTTCTTTTCTTTAACATTGTATTTTTGAAATTCCAAACTCTACTCTAGATTTTTAATTTTGCTTTTATGTATTTGTTACCAATTTTGTACCTTTAAGAACCCAATCTTCAGTACCCATTTTTTTACTAGGGAGTGAGATTACTGGCTTGACTGCTCTCTCCCCCTTCGGACTCTCCTTTTTCTCCACCAGGTCGCCTGTGTCTCCTCCCTAACCCCTCTCTACTCTACCCAACTCTGTGAATTTCTGTGTTCCAGACGGTGGAGAACACTTAGGGGACTGATTACTGGCTGGATCTGTCTCTCTTCTTTTCACTCCTTCCTTTTATCCTCCTAGCCACCTCTGTCTCCTTCCTCCCTCTTCTCTTCTCTGTATAACTCTGTGAACATCTCTGAGCGGTCCAGTTGTGGAATGCACATAAGGAAGTGATTACTGGTTAGCCCACTCTCTCCTCTATTGATTCCACCTCATCTCATTCGGGTCACCTCTAACTCCCTCCTCCCTCTTCTCTTCTCCATGTAACGCTGTGAACCTCTCTAAGTGACCCTCATGGTGGAGAAACTTTTCATCTTTAATGTAGATGTTTTATCAATGGTGCTGTATAGAAGGAGAAGTTTTGAAACTACTGTAAAAATAAGACCGATAACTGGAAGCAGGAGGCTTAAGTCCAAACCCTGACTCTAGGGAACATTAATTGACAGGAGCTCATCAAATGCCTCCATACCTACACTGAAACCAAGTACCACACAAGAGCCAACAAGTTCCAGGGCAAGACATACCAAGCAAATTCTCCAGCAACACAGGAACACAACCCTGAGCTCCAATATACAGGCTGCCCAAAGTCACCCCAAAACCATAGACATCTCATAACTTATTACTGGACACTTCATTGCACTCCAGAGAGAAGAATCCAGCTCCACCCACCAGAACACCAACACAAGCTTCCCTAACCTAGAAACCTTGACAAGCCACCTGTACAAACCCACACACAGTGAGGAAACGCCACAATAAAGAGAACTCCAGAAACTGCCAGAATACAGAAAGGACACCCCAAACTCAGCAATTTAAACAAGATGAAGAGACAGAGGAATACCCAGAAGGTAAAGGAACAGGATATAAACCACCAAACCAAACAAAAGAGGAAGAGATAGGGAATCTACCTGATAAAGAATTCCAAATAAGGAGAGTGAAATTGATCCAAAATCTTGAAATCAAAATGGAATCACAGATAAATAGCCTGGAGACAAGGACTGAGAAGATGCAATAAAGGTTTAAAAAGGACCTAGAAGAAATAAAAAAGAGTCAATATATAATGAATAATGCAATAAATGAGATCAAAAACACTCTGGAAGCAACAAATAGTAGAATAACAGAGGCAGAAGATAGGATTAGTGAATTAGAAGATAGAATGGTAGAAATAAATGAATCAGAGAGGAAAAAAGAAAAATGAATTAAAAGAAATGAGGGCAATCTCAGAGACCTCCAGGACAATATTAAATGCTACAACATTCAAATCATAAGGGTCTCAGAAGAAGAAGACAAAAAGAAAGACGAGAAAATACTTGAGGAGACAATAGTTGAAGACTTCCCTAAAATGGGGAAGGAAATAATCACTCAAGTCCAAGAAACCCAGAGAGTCCCAAACAGGATAAACCCAAGGCAAAACACCCCAAGACACATATTAATCAAATTAACAAAGATCAAACACAAAGAACAAATATTAAAAGCAGCAAGGGAAAAACAACAAATAACACACAAGGGAATTCCCATAAGGATAACAGTGGATCTTTCAATAGAAACTCTTCAAGCCAAGAGAGAATGGCAAGACATACTTAAAGTGATGAAAGAAAATAACCTACAGCCAAGATTATTGTACCCAGCAAGGATCTCATTCAAGTATGAAGGAGAAATCAAAAGCTTTACAGACAAGCAAAAGCTGAGAGAATTCAGCACCACCAAACCAGCTCCCCAACAAATGCTAAAGGATCTTCTCTAGACAGGAAACACAAAAAGGGTGTATAAATTCAAACCCAAAACAATAAAGTAAAAGGCAATGGGATCATACTTATCAATAATTACCTTAAACGTAAATGGGTTGAATGCCCCAACCAAAAGACAAAGACTGGCTGAATGGATACAAAAACAAGACCCCTACATATGTTGTCTACAAGAGACCCACCTCAAAACAGGGGACACATACGGACTGAAAGCGAAGGGCTGGAAAACGATTTCCATGCAAATAGGGACCAAAAAAAGCAGGAGTAGCAATACACATATCAGATAAATTGGACTTTCAAACAAAGGCTGTGAAAAGAGACAAAGAAGGTCACTACATAATGATCAAAGGATCAATCCAAGAAGAAGATATAACAATTATAAATATATACACACCCAACATAGGAGCACCGCAATATGTAAGACAAATGCTAACAAGTATGAAAGGAGAAATTAACAATAACACAATAATAGTGGGAGACTTTAATACCCCACTTACACCTATGGATAGATCAACTAAACAGAAAGTTAACAAGGAAACACAAACTTTAAATGATACAATAGACCAGTTAGACCTAATTGATATCTATAGGACATTTCATCCCAAAACAATTAATTTCACCTTTTTCTCAAGTGCACACGGAACCTTGTCCAGGATAGATCACATCCTGGACCATAAATCTAGCCTTGGTAAATTCAGAAAAATTGAAATCATTCCAAGCATCTTTTCTGACCACAATGCAGCAAGATTAGATCTCAATTACAGGAGAGAAACTATTAAAAATTCCAACATATTGAGGCTGAACAACACGCTGCTGAATAACCAACAAATCACAGAAGAAATCAAAAAAGAAATCAGAATTTGCATAGAAATGAATGAAAATGAAAACACAACAACCCAAAACCTGTGGGACACTGTAAAAGCAGTCCTAAGGGGGAAGTTCATAGCACTACAGGCATACCTCAAGAAACAAGAAAAAAGTCAAATAAATAACCTAACTCTACATCTAAAGCAACTAGAAAAGGAAGAAATGGAGAACCCCAGGGTTAGTAGAAGGAAAGAAACCTTAAAAATTAGGGCAAAAATAAATGCAAAAGAAACAAAAGACACCATAGCAAAAATCAGCAAAGCCAAAAGCTGGTTCTTTGAAAGGATAAATAAAATTGACAAACCATTAGCCAGACTCATTAAGAAACAAAGGGAGAAAAATCAAATCAATAAAATTAGAAATGAAAATGGAGAGATCACAACAGACAACACAGAAATACAAAGGATCATAAGAGACTACTATCAGCAATTATATGCCAATAAAATGGACAACGTTGAAGAAATGGACAAATTCTTAGAAAAATACAACTTCCCAAAACTGGACCAGGAAGAAATAGAAAATCTTAACAGACCCATCACAAGCACAGAAATTGAAACTGTAATCAAAAATCTTCCAGCAAACAAAAGCCCAGGTCCAGACGGCTTCACAGCTGAATCCTAACAAAAATTTAGAGAAGAGCTAACATCCATCCTACTCAAACTCTTCCAGAAAATTGCAGAGGGAGGTAAACTGCCAAACTCATTCTATGAGGCCACCATCACCCTAATACCTGAAACCTGACAAAGATACCACAAAAAAAGAAAACTACAGGCCAATATCACTGATGAACATAGATGCAAAAATCCTTAACAAAATTCTAGCAATCAGAATCCAACAACACATTAAAAAGATCATACACCATGACCAAGTGGGCTTTATCCCAGGGATGCAAGGATTCTTCAATATCCACAAATCAATCAATGTAATACACCACATTAACAAATTGAAAAATAAAAACCATATGATTATCTCAATAGATTCAGAGAAAGCCTTTTACAAAATTCCACATCCATTTATGACAAAAACTCTCCAGAAAGCAGGAATAGAAGAAACATACCTCAACATAATAAAAGCTATATATGACAAACCCACAGCAAACATTATCCTCAATGGTGAAAAATTGAAAGCATTTCCCCTAAAGTCAGGAACAAGACAAGGGTGCCCACTTTCACCATTACTACTCAACATAGTTTGGAAGTTTTGGCCACAACAATCAGAGCAGAAAAAGAAATAAAAGGAATCCAAATTGGAAAAGAAAAAGTAAAACTCTCACTGTTTGCAGATGACATGATCCTCTACATAGAAAACCCTAAAGACTCCACCAGAAAATTACTAGAACTAATCAATGAATATAGTAAAGTTGAAGGATATAAAATCAACACACAGAAATCCCTTGCATTCCTATACACTAATAATGAGAAAATAGAGAAATTAAGGAAACAGTTCCATTCACCATTGCAACGAAAAAGAATAAAATACTTAGGAATATATCTACCTAAAGAAACTAAAGGCCTATATATAGAAAACTATAAAACACTGGTGAAAAAAATCAAAGAGGACACTAATAGATGGAGAAATATATGATGTTCATGGATTGGAAGAATCAATATAGTGAAAATGAGTATACTACCCAAAGCAATTTATAGATTCAATGCAATCCCTATCAAGCTACCAATGGTATTCTTCACAGAGCTAGAACAAATAATTTCACAATTTGTATGGAAATACAAAAAACCTCGAATAGCCAAAGCTATCTTGAGAAAGAAGAATGGAACTGGAGGAATCAACTTCAGGCTCTGCTACAAAGCCACAGTCATCAAGACAGTACGGTATTGGCACAAAGACAGAAATATAGATCAATGGGACAAAATAGAAAGCCCAGAGATAAATCCATGCACATATGGACACCTTATTTTTGACAAAGGAGGCAAGAATATACAATGGATTAAAGACAATCTCTTTAACAAGTGGTTCTGGGAAAACTGGTCAACCACTTGTAAAAGAATGAAACTGTAAAACTTTCTAACACTATACACAAAAATAAACTCAAAATGGATTAAAGATCTCAATGTAAGACCAGAAACTATATAAAACTCCTAGAGGAGAACATAGGCAAAACACTCTTTGACATACATCACAGCAGGATCCTCTATGACCCACCTCCCAGAATATTGGAAATAAAAGCAAAAATAAACAAATGGGACCTAATTAAAAGCTTCTGCACAACAAAGGAAACTATAAGCAAGGTGAAAAGACAGCCTTCAGAATGGGAGAAAATAATAGCAAATGAAGCAACTGACAAACAACTAATATCAAAAATATACAAGCAACTCCTACAGCTCAATTCCAGAAAAATAAATGACCCAATCAAAAAATGGGCCAAAGAACTAAATAGACATTTCTCCAAAGAAGACATACAGATGGCTAACAAACACATGAAAAGATGCTCAACATCACTCATTATCAGAGAAATGCAAATCAAAACCACAATGAGGTATTATTTCACACCAGTCAGAATGGCTGCGATCCAAAAGTCTACAAGCAATAAATGCTGGACAGGGTGTGGAGAAAAGGGAACCCTCTTACACTGTTGGTGGGAATGCAAACTAGTACAGCCACTATGGAGAACAGTGTGGAGATTCCTTAAAAAACTGGAAATAGAACTGCCTTATGATCCAGCAATCCCACTGCTGGGCATACACACTGAGGAAACCAGAATTGAAAGAGACGCGTGTACCCCAATGTTCATCACAGCACTGTTTATAATAGCCAGGACATGGAAGCAAGCTAGATGTCCATCAGCAGATGAATGGATAAGAAAGCAGTGGTACATATACACAATGGAGTATTACTCAGCCATTAAAAAGAATACATTTGAATCAGTTCTAATGAGGTGGATGAAACTGGAGCCTATTATACAGAGTGAAGTAAGCCAGAAAGAAAAACACCAATACAGTATACTAACGCATATATATGGAATTTAGAAAGATGGTAACGTTAACCCTGTATACGAGACAGCAAAAGAGACACTGATGTATAGAACAGTCTTTTGGACTCTGTGGGAGAGGAAGAGGGTGGGATGATTTGGGAGAATGGCATTGAAATATGTATAATATCATATATGAAATGAGTCGCCAGTCCAGGTTCGATGCACGATACTGGATGCTTGGGGCTGGTGCACTGGGATGACCCAGAGGGATGGTATGGGGAGGGAGGAGGGAGGAGGGTTCAGGATGGGGAACACATGTATACCTGTGGCAGATTCATTTTGATATATGGCAAAACCAATACAATATTGTAAAGTTAAATAAAATAAAATAAATTTAAAAAAAAAGGAAAAGCAAATAAATAAATAAAATAAAATCCTCCTAATTTCCAACTTAAATAATAACATTTCTTTTATTTGTGTCCCAATATATTTTGTATTTGTTTTATCAGCAGGCTTCCCTGGTAGCTCAGCCAGTAAATAATCGCCTGCAATGCCAGAGACCTGGGTTTGATCCCTGGGTTGGGAAGGTCCCCTGGAGGAGAGCATGGCTACCCACTCCAGTATTCTCGCCTGGAGAATCCCCATGGACAGAGGATCCTGGCAGGTCTCAAAGAATCAGAAATGACAACTCAGCACATCTTATCAGCAAGAAATTGATCTCCCTGTGTTATGTACAAATAATTAGATTTGATAATGATTTATTAAATTAAACAGATTAATAATATTCAGCTGATTTGTCCTAAAAGAAAACCAAAGTCTCTTTCAAAACACTAATTAAAAGAAAGTTTACATGTGCTTGTAACAAGGAATCCCAATTCCCTGGGGAAAAAATTTACTATAAGTGAAATCATTTTCATAGCAGTATCCAAAATCCCTACTTTCCAGGGTTCTTCAGTGTTTTCTGGCATCAGTGTATAAATATAATAAGCAAAGATAATACAAGCCAGTCCAAAGCACAGAGCTTTGTACCAGAGCATGATATTCTTTCCACAACCTCAGTATAGTGATGATATAATGTGACCTTTTATATACTAAAATGCTAAGTAATAGGACAAACGTAGATGAAACACTCTTTCAAGTAATATGATCATTTTTATCAATATTTACATAATATTCAGTTCCAAGATTAACTGACTGTAGTAACTGGCTCAACAGTTACACACTCTACCTGAAACACAATTCACAATTCAGTTACGTCCAGTCCAGTCATGTCCGACTGCAACCACATGGACTGCAGCATGCCAGGCTTCCCTGTCCATCACCAACTCCTGGAGCTTGCTCAAACTCATGTCCATCGAGTCAGTGATGCCATGAATTGATGTGACAGTTCACAATAGGTCACATAAAATATGCACTCAGAGTAGCAAAGTATTTAAAATGTGGCCAGAATGTCTTTCATCCTATGACACCATCATTGCTTCAACACAATAAATCTTATTATGAGTCTAACCAGAGCACAAGAGCAACTATAAAGTCTGTTTCTCCTATCAGTATATTGGAAAGATTACTGTGAAGAACTTAATTTAAAAAGTCTATCAGGTAATATTTAGTCATGCTCATGGCTAATGCCTTTGTCACAGATCATTACAAAATTAAAATCCACTTTGGTTAACTAGGTCTTAGACAAGAAGATAGGAACCTGGTATTTTTGAGCAAGTTCCAAAATTTGTTTATCCAGTTCAGAAACATTTATAAAGTGTTTGTTGTTATTGTTGTTTATTTATATTAGTGGTGCAAATTTTCAACTTTTGTAGTTGAGTGATAATGCAAAAAGTATGTATTCATTAGGGAAATATTTGCCTGTCTTATATATGTTAACTCAATATTAGGAAAAGTGGTAAGAAAACTGAGCAAAGCCTGACGTTTGTCCATTCCTTTGCGGAGCTTTTTTGAGGTATCATTCTGGTTTTCATTTTCCTTAAGAATATTTTTGGTAATTTTGTCATCGAATAATTTATTTGAGGTCTCTGCTATTTCTCCTTTCACTTTGTAACAGAAGTTATTACTCATACTTTAATTGCTGTATTATTCCCATACCATAATTTCTTACTACAAGCCTGCTTTATTATCTATTTAAGCATCATACTGAAAGGAGTAAAGATCATTATTCTAAAATAGTTGAGGATTAGAACCAAATAGGTGGAAGAGGATAAGATGGCTGCAAATAAACTAAACATGAACAATCCAACATGTGGAAAAGCATAATGGAAAACAACATTTGAAATATCAGTCTAATTTTGCACACTCATCCTTCTCCATCTTCTCTGGAACTTCATTGGCCCTGCCCTTCTTCCCATGGCTAGCTCTTTTTCTCTTAATTTCTAAATAATGGAATATGCAGTTAGAAAATAGAAAAAATTACAAATTATTCCTAACTTCTGTATTTTGAAAACTAAGATCTTATATTTTAAAAAGACTCTTGATTAAAAAATTAATTTATATGCTTGATTGAGATATGGAAGAGCTTCAAATGCAGAAATAGTTTTCTTTGGTTGATGACTTTTTTCCCTCATAGGTGTGGTGATGAGGGAGGCTTGTAAGCAGATTGAAAGCAGAGAAATATTTCCCAATCCTTCTAGTGCTAATATGCCACAAATTTCTGCTAGAAGGAGATGTCTGCTGAGTACATGAGACAGAGTTTAGTCTCAAAACTGTAAAAATCAGATGTGAATCAAAATTAATTAATGATGCTGCTGCTAAGTCACTTCAGTCGTGTCCGACTCTGTGTGACCCCATAGACGGCAGCCCACCAGGCTCCCCCATCCCTGGGATTCTCCAGGCAAGAACACTGGAGTGGGTTGCCATTTCCTTCTCCAATGCACGAAAGTGAAAAAATAAAGTGAAGTCGCTCAGTCGTGATGCTACAGAACCACAATTTAAATTAATTCCTATTTGGTTTGAACTAATCAGTGCTCACACTTGTTACAAATATAGGTATGGGTGTACCCTGTGGCGGATTCATTTTGATATTTGGCAAAACTAATACAATTATGTAAAGTTTAAAAATAAAATAAAATTTAAAAAAAATAAAAATAGTTAAAAAAAAAAAGAAAAAACTACTTCATTCAAAGATTGTATTAAACATAGTTATAGTACACACACACACACACAATGCAGTAAAGCAGACTCACACACAACTCTGGTGTTGGAATTAATAATGAGAGCAAAAAGATGCTAAAATAAATATTGTAAATATGTTCAGAAATTATATAAAATGGAAAAATGTATAAAAGTGTTGAATTCATCATCTGTAAATCCAAAGATTATAAAGTTATTCCAGAATTTAGAAATACATTGTCTGCAATAAAGGATTAGATGAATGAGCTAAGAAAATACAAACTTGAAGATATTCCACCATAAATTAGGCATGAATGGTCTAATATATGTTTGATAAGATTTCCAAGAGGACAGGAAATGAAAATAGGGAAGAAGTGTACTGGAACAGATGTTGGATAAAAAATTTCTAAAATTCATAAAAGACATGATCCCACAAAGCAAATAGCTCTGTGAATTGATGACAGTATAAATACAAATGAAGCCACATATAGGCACATCATAATTGTAACTGCTGAAAATCAAAGATGAAGACAAAATTCTTATAATTAGAATCCTAAGATGGCTACACAAGGTTTTTGCTTACTTGTGGACAAACATCTTATCCTAATTACTCAATTCAACACCAATGTAAGAATTGCTATGAAGGAATTTTGCGGATATAATTAAAGCTCCAAATCAGTTGACCACAAAATTTCATTTACTGACCTGAATATGTAGGGGTTCAAATGTCAAGAAAGTGGGTAGACTCTAAAGGTTGAGGGGCTCCCAGTCAACAGCCTGCCAGAAAATGGGCATCTAAGTTCTACAACCATAAACATCCAAACTCTGACAACAACCTAAAAGAGCTTGGAAGAAGACTCCAAGGTCAGAAATGTTTATAGCTGTCACCAAGCCCTTGATTCACGCAATAAAAACCCTGAAGCCTGAACCATCCATACCATTCAAGACTCACAAAATTTTGAAATATTTTCGTTGTCTTAATCCATTAAGTTTGTGGTAACTTATTACACAGTGATAGAAACTAACACTAATGTTAAAGGAAACCAGTGGGGGTGGGGGAACAACAGGAAGAAGTGTGGGTGATATTACACTCCAAGCAACAGACACTAGAAAACAATACCTGAAAAGTATTGAAGATTAAAGAAAAATGGAGCTTTCAACAAAGCATTCTACATGTGAAAAAAATATATATCCTTAAAGGAAGTAAAATAAAGACAAAACTAAGACTCTGTCACCAGTAGATTCACAAGAAATATTAAGAAAACTTCTTCAGAAAAACCAAAAGAATTTCAGAGAGAAGTGCAGCAGGCAAGGTAGAACCAGAAAGTGTTTGAAGCAAGGATATCTATTCTCACTTTTTTTTTTTAAACTGAAAGACATATCCAGTGAAATAACTCAAGGAAAAGTAATATGAGATGTGACACGTGGACTATAGCCTGCCAGGCTCCTCTGTCCATAGGATTTCCCAGGCAAGAATACTGGAGTGGGTTGCCATTTTCTTTTCCAGGGGATCTTCCTGACCCAGGGATCAAACTCAGGTCTCCTGTATGGCATGCAGTTTCTTTACCAACTGAGTTACAAGGGAATCCCACAAGACAGGACAAGAAATAATTAAAAATCTCTGTGTGTCCATCCGGGCCTCCTCCTTCCCACCCTCTTGTGCAGTGTGCATCTGCTTTACACGTTAACCAGAACTCCTCAAAGACGGGGGTACCTGCTGACCACAAAGGTCATTTCTTTTTCCTTTCTGCAGATACTAGCAAGTAACCTCTTCTTGTAACCACCATTCTTTCCCAACTCTGTAGGCAGTTGTGGTGACTTGCTACACGCTTTGTACCTGCTAACTTTCACTATCTATCCTTGGTGAACTTTATGTAAAATATCAGCATGTCATGTTGATGCACAATCCTTTGTCTCAAAAATGTATGTAACTGTGCCTTTGTTTTCTAACAGGCAGAACAGTGCTCAGAGGTTCCTGAAAGTCTATCTCCTGGGTGACAATTTCCTTTCTACTTCCTAACTTGAGTGTTCACTGAACTCTTTTTTTTAGCTTTTCACAGCTGTTTATTTCTGACCTAGAATACAGAGTGTAAAAAGAAACTATATAAGATTTGGATGAATGAATTAATCATTAAGAAGAACAGTTGAAACTTTGACCATTTTACCTCAATGGATTGTGATTCAACTCTTCTTTGCCTCCACTAAAATCCACTAAACAGAAAAGTAACAACTTATCAAATGCAGAATCTAGCTTATCTATAAAAAAAAGAACACAAAAAGACACAGTGTACTTGTACAATGATTAAATGAAACCATTGAGTGATAAAATAATCTTTCATTGAACTTGCTGACAAGCACCAAGTTTGAAAACAAGAAAGAAAGCTTTCCCCCTCCCCAGGTGATGCATTAATACTCACATAAGATCCAGGAGAATATATCTATGGAAATGTAAATTTAGTAAGATCGCTGAATAAAATATAAATATTATAGTTTCACAAATTGGAATATATATTTTAAAAACATTTAAATTCTACTTGGTTTTTGGCCAAAATATATTAATAGGACAGATCTACTCTCTCTCATAACTCACACCCCCAGCCAATTTGAAAATATATGAAACAACAGTTTGCAAGACATTGAGCATCAAGAAAAGGAGAGTAATTTTAAAAGGTGAGAAATATGATTGCCCTAGCTTACTGCCTTGGAAGAGTTGTCTGTGGCACTTTTCTGGCTTTAACAAATCTTAAAAGCAAGATCTGAATGGATTAGATTATTTAAAACAAAAATATCCAGCACACAGAAAGGTAAGATTTACAATTTCTGGCAACAAATAAAAATAGTCCATCATGTAAATATGCAGAAAGAAACTCTATAATGAACAATGGAGTTAATGAATCAAAACTGAACAGCCTAGCACAAATATCAGAATTAGTAGAAAAAGACACTAAAAAATACCAAAATATTCTATAGGTTATGTAAACACATAGAAGATACAGTGGTTCGGTTCAGTTCAGTTCAGTCGCTCTGTCGTGTCTGACTCTTTGCAGCCCCATGGACTATAGCATGCCAGGTTTCTGTGTCCATCACCAACTCCCAGAGCTTGCTTCAATGGTTCCCATCACCAGGGTCTTTTCCAATGAGTCCGTTGTTCACATCAGGTGGCCAAAGTACTGAAGCTTCAGCTTCAGCATCTGTTCTTCCAATGAATATTCAGGACTGATTTCCTTTAGGAAATCGTTTTCTTTTGGTAAGGAATATTTTTATAACTCAGAATAACCTTCAAAAATTCATTTTACAAGTTTACAGGAAATTGGGGTTCTCAGTCTTGATTCCAGCTTGTGCTTCATCCAGCCTGGCATTTCGCATGATATACTCTGCATAGAAGTTAAATAAACAGGGTGACAATAGGCAGCCTTGACATACACTTTTCCCAGTTTGGAACCAGTCCATTGTTCCGCATACAGTTCTAACTGTTGCTTCTTGAGCTGCATACAGATTTCTCAGGAGGCAGGTCAGGTGGTCTGGTATTCCCATCTCTTGAAGAATTTTCTATAGTTTATTGTGATCCACACATTCAAAGGCTTTAGCATAGTCAATGAAGTAGAAGTAGATATTTTTCTGGAATTCTCTTGCTTTTTCTATGATCCAATGGATGTTGGCAATTTGATCTCTGGTTCCTCTGCCTTTTCTATACCCAGCTTTAACATCTAGATGTTCTTGGTTCTCGTACTATTGAAGACTAACTTGGAGAATTTTGAGCATTGCTTTGCTAACATGTGAAACGAGTGCAGCTGTGCAGTGAACATTCTTTGGCACTGACTTTTTTGGGGGTTGGAATGAACCTGACCTTTTCCAGTCCTGTGGCCACTGCTGAGTTTCCCAAATTTGCTGGTGTGTTGAGTGCAACACTTTAATAGCATCATCTTTTAGGATTTGAAATACCTCAGCTGGAATTCTATCATCTCTACCAGCTTTCTTCACAGTGATGCTTCCTAAGGCCCACTTGACTTTGCATTCTGGGATGTCTGGCTCTAGGTGAGTGATCACAGCATCGTGGTTATCTGGGTCATTAAGATTGGCTTCAGGCTCCCAGTCTCTGCTCTGGGAAGGACATGGATTTCTCATGTATGAAGTGGGTTCTCCATCTTGGTCCACTTAAGTCCTAGGTCCAAGAGTCACCAGTTCACCACTCAAGAAGGAACTCATTCAGTCATGGCCCACCCTTGCCCAAGTTCCAGTGCAAGTGGTGATCAAGAACCACATCTTCAAAAGCTTCCACAGCAACTTGAAAGATACATTCAGAAACTTAACCAATTTATCAATATGGAATCTTAACAAAAATATTTTAGTGTAAGCTTCAACATGCAAAGAACTTGGAAGTCATCACACTATCTTCATAAAAAGATAAATTCCAAACAATTACAAAATCAATAGCTTTCTCCTTTGCTTCATCAGAGGATTGAGGTCACAGGGCAAAGAAACTCCCCATATCTGGAGACATAGGCATATACAAAGAATCACAGCCAAGGTCAGATTACCTGAAGTAGAAGACACCAAAACCAGGAAGTGACAGAAAGACTTCGACAATAATTTCTGCAAGTGGTTGGATGCCCAGTGTGGAAAAAGTGTTAGTGGCTCAGTCGTGTCCCTTTGCAACCTCATGGACTGTAGCCTGCCAGGCTTCATCTGTCGATGGGATTCTTCAGGCAAGAATACTGGACTGGGTAGCCATTTCCTTTTCCAGGGGATCTTCCCAACCCAGGGATTGAACCAGGTCTCCTGCACTGCAGGCAGCTTCTTTACCATCTAAGCCACCTCAGTGTGAAGAAGATTGAGAGTTAAAATCCCCATGGGGACCCAGAGATAAGAGGTTCCCAACACTTTCTTGGGTGCTACATCCAGGAACTCCACTAGAGAGGTGCCACAGTGAACAACGGGGAAAAAAATTTCCTTCATGTCTTGAATGAGGAGAGAAAAAAAGAAAACATTTTAAATGTTCCCAGATGCCTCTTCAAAACAAAGGCTTTGGTTTTCAGTGAAAAAGCCTTATCTCACCTGGGGAAAGAGCAATTAGATTTGCCAACCCCACCTCTTTCTGATCATCCTATCTCATGTGAAGTACAAAGGGAAAAAGAAGGAAAGGCTAAGAAATTTCTTTAAAAGTCACACTCAGAGACAGACTCAGATCCACAAAAAGAAAAACTACATTTTGAAGAGATAAGACAAGCATCAGAATCTGACTCAGATATGATACTGATTTTAGAAATATCAATTAGGGAATTTGAAACAACTATGAGCAATATATTAGCCTTTGATGGAAGAGTAGGCAATATGTAAGAACAGATGGGTATGATATAAACAGAGAAATAGAAACACCAAGAGAGAATCCAAAGGAAATTCAAGAAATCAACAACAGTGTAAGAGAAACAAAGACTGCTTTGATGGGCTTGAAAGGGACAAAGAAACAAAGTATGTGATTAAGTAGTTAATCCCACTAGGGGATTGTCAATAGAAAAAATATGGGAGATGCCTGTGAGTTAATGACTACTCAAGAAAGCAGGTTTGCTTAACCACAAAGACAAGCAGGCTTGCTTAGCAACAAAACCATGCAAGAGAAGCACAAAACATGCCCCCAAACAATAAAATAATGGTGGCATGAGACCCACATCCTGCCCAGTGATCTCAGTAAATTAATGATCCCTAGGACATACTCTTTGCACACATAAAAAAATAATAATTTGTGGACCTAACTTGACCACACAGGGACAAGAAAACTCCCCTGCTCAACATGGAGGAGGAGCTGATGATGGAAACATGAGGTCTACTCAAGAATGACAAAGAAGGTATTCTTCCTCTGGTCACTTTTCCTTTGATTCTAAAACTGTAGCTCAGAAACTTCTCAAGGTTCAGCATCCTCTCACCCACCTGCTTTTTAGCCTCACAAAAGTCCTATTCTCATAAGTCACTTCTTATCTATCACAGCTGAGACATAAAGCACTGAGGTACTGGGAGCTCTTTGGAGCCCCACAAAAGGACACCAAATGGTTTCAGGTACATTAGCAGAGTGAACATAACCAAAATAAGAATCAATAAGTTTGAAAATATTGTAAAATAAAAAGTTCCCAAAATAAAATTCAAAGACAAAAAAGAAATTAAAAAATGAAATAGAATGTCTAAGACATGTGGAATAATTCCGAAAGTTAGAACCCATGTCCAATGGGAATACAAAGAGAAAAAAAAAAAAAGGCAAAAGAAATATGTGAATGGCTGAGAATTTTCCAAAATGAACAGACACAAAAACACACATACAGGAACCTCAGTGAACACCAAGCAGGAAATATACCAAGAAATCTATTTTAAAAATAAATACTCAAAGAAGCCAAAGGGTAACACACCTTCCAAAGGGGAAGACGGATTAGAATTATATCAGACTTTTCTTCAGAAGTGAACTGAAGAGCTGAATAGTTATTCCACTTTATATGTATGCAGAGAGGTAAAAGGTAGCACCTTCTTGGCAGAAAAACGAAGAGGTATGTGAAAAATTGGATATGGTTGCCTAATGCTTGAGAGCAGAAAAGAACACTGGAAGATAAGGCTGGAGACAGAGACAGGCTCCATAAACCTCATTTAGGAATCCAGGCTTTACTCTGAGGGATGTGGGAACATGGTACATGCTACATAAGGTAACCGTATGATCCTCTTGCCTGAGGCAGTCACAGATTATTCCCCTCTTTATTTAAACTGATCTTGGTTTGTGCAGTAAATTATTAGATCATCCATCTATGAAAGTTTTTCAGGGTAACCACGTCTGACCTCTAGTCATTAGTCTTACAGGGAAGAGGTATTAGAAAGACACCAAAACACTCAGAAGATCTGATGACCCTGAGTTGTGTGTAAGGGGAACTCTGGCAGAAGATGCAATATGAGGCGGCTTCGTTTTCCTTCATAAACTTAAATCCAGAAGGTAGAAATTCACAAACTAAGCTTCCTGATCCATGCACCTTGAACTTCAGCTTGAACTATAGACTCACACTCTAATATTTCAGCAAGAAGGAAAAACAATAAAAATTGAAGCCCAACACAAAGCAAAGTGGCCAACAGCCCTTACCCTGAGGAAAAAATCTATTTGGTCTACTACTGAGTCTGGAAGGAGGAGGGGTCAGCTCTACGTCTTTCTCTAAAATTAGCATAGGCTGCCAAAGGGACCAGGATAGCACCTAGGGCTTAGTCAGGGAGACCTAAAAGTGGTTCAGATTCTTCAGGTGCCCAACATCCATTTTTCTGCACCTCCTCTTTGACTCACCTTCAAAGGTATGGATTCCCCCAGGGACCACCCCTTTCAGAGCTTCCCTTTCCCACAGTGTTGTTACCTAAATCACCTCACTTAATCAAAACCTCCTTTCTTTTAGAATTGCTGATTTGATCTGTTATAACATTAATAACAGTAACTAAAAGTTAAAATTGACCAAACACATACATGTGTCAGGAAAACTGTTATACTCTTATTAAATAATCATAATCATCACTTAACACATCTCATATCCTTTTAAATAGCAGATGATTAAGCCTCAAATGGGATCTCTGTTGGTGGCTCAGTGGTAAAGAATCTGCCTGTCAAGGCAGGGTATGCAGGTTCAATCCTTGGGTTGGGAATATCCCCTGGAGAAGAAAGTGGTAAACCCCTCCAGTATTCTTGCTGGGAAATCCTACATACAGAGGAGCCTGGTGGACTACAGTCCATGGGGTCTTAAAGAGTTAGACACAACTTGGCCACTAAACAACAACAAACCTCAAAACTCTGATACCTTATTTTTAATGTAGTTCCACCCTCACTGCTAATTTTTACTATTGTTGCTTTAACCATATCCTCTAAGCTCTTTAACTGGCTCATCCATCCATCCTTATATACCTACAGACATAATTCACCTGGAGAATTGTTCTTGTGGTTTGAAGAATAGAAAATTTTATCTACATTTTTTCCTTCTTTTTGCTACAGAAAAAAAATGTACTTTAATAAAAAACGGTAAGTTGCTTAGGAGTTCTTTCTAAGTAATCTGTATATTTCTCAAGGTTATTTGGATCTAGTCTTTTATGGTCTTTGAAATGTTCTTCAACTGCACATTGCCTGCATTAACTGTTCATCATCTTGAGGGCTTATTTTTTTAACTTTTTAAAAAACTGCAGTATAATTGGTTCACAATGCTATGTTAATTTCTGCTACACAACGAAGTGAATCAACTATATGTATACGCCTATCTCCTCCATCTTGAGTCTCCCTCTGAACACCCCATCCCACCCCTCGATGTCATCACAGGGCACCATAAAGCTGAGCTCCCAGTGTTATACAGCAGTTGCCCACTAGCTGTCTATTTTACACATGGTACTGGATATTTTTCATTATATTGGTCCTTTGAATTCTCTCTCTCTCTCTTTTTTTTTTTTTTGCTTAAGGAATCCATGTACTTATGTATATGTATTCAGTTTTAGTTCAAGGAATGTTTACTTATAACTAATTTTTAAATTAATTTTTATTGGAGTATAGTTGATTTACAGTGTTGTGTTGGTTTGTGCTGTGCAGCAAAGTGATTCAGTTATACGTACATGTATATCCACTCTTTTTTAGATTCTTTTACTGTATAGGTCATTACAGACCATTTGGTAACATTCCCTGTGCTTTACAGTACATTCTTATCAGTTAACTAGTCTATATATAATAGTGTATATATGTCAAGCCCAATCTCCCAATTTATCCTTCTCCTTTCTTTCTCTCTCAGCAACCTTGTTTCTAATATCTGTGAGTCTACTTTTATTTTGTAAATCAGTTCATTGTACTATTTTTTTAGATTCTAATATAAGAGATATCACATAATATTTGGCTTACTCTGTTTTACTTCATTCACTCAGTATGACAATATCTAGGTCCACCCTGTCACTCCAAATGACATTATTTTGTTTTTTTTTTTTTAATGGCTGAGTAGTATTCCACTATACATAGGCAGAATATCATCTTTATCATTTCTCTCCTCATGGATATTTAGGTTGCTTCCATGTCCTGGCTCTTTAAATAGTGCCTCAGTGAATATAGGGCTGCATGCATTCTTTCAAAATACAGCTTTCTTCAGAGATATATTTAGAAGTAAGATTACTGGTAGCTCTATTTTTAGGTCTTCAAGGAACCTCCATACAAGAAAGCTCAGTGAACATCAAACAGGAAAAAAAATCATTTAATAAATATTGAAAGAGCTAGAGGGGAAAAGCACCTTGCTAAGGGGAACAAGGATTAAAAATATATCCAATTCTTAAGAAGTGAATTGAGAGCTGACTAGCCCAACTATGTGTTGTTTGTGTGAACAGAGGTAAGAGGTAGCACACTCTTGGTAGAAGGGCTGAGAAGTATGTGAAAGTTTGGGTTTGGTTGTCTAATGATAGAAAACATCCAAAATCATGAAAGAGATAAGCCTGGAGACAAACACAGGCTCTATAAGCCACATGAAGGAATCTGGGCTTTACCCTGAGGGAATGTGGGGATATGTTGCATGGTGACCATATGTTCCTCTTGCCTGAGGCGGTCACAGATTATTCCTTCTTATTCACAATGATCTTGGCTTGTACAGCACATTATTTGGTCATCCATCTATAAATGTTTTTCAGGGTAACCATGTCTGAGCTCTAGTACTTAGGTTAACAAGGAAAATGCTTTTGGAAAGACACCCAAACACCCACCAAAGAGCTCATGATCCTGAGTTGTGTGTGAGGGAAACACTGGCAGAGAATGCAGAATGAAGCGCCTTCCTGATGCTTCATCAGTGTAAAACTAGAAGGTAGAAATTCACAAACTAAGCTCGCATTAACCTTCACCTTTTACTTGAACTGTAGACTCACATCCTAATATTTCAGCAAGAAAGAGAAACAATAAAAGTTGAAGCCCAGCACAAAGTGGCCAAGACCCTTTGCTCTTAAGAAAAATGCTCACATCTACTGAGTCTGGAAGGAGGGGAGTTCAGCTCTGTCTTTCTCTAAAATTAGCATAGCCTGCCTAAGGGACCAGGATATCACATAAGGCTTAGTCAAGGAGAGCTAAAAGTGGGTCAGATTCTTCAGGCGCCATCCCATTTTCTGCATATTCTCTTTCACTCACCCTCAAAGGTCTGAATTCCCTCAGGGACCACCCCTTTCAGATCTTCCCTTTCCCATAGTGCTCTTACCTAAATCACCTCTATTAATCAAAACCTCCTTTATTTTAGTTGATTTGATAATATTAATAATAACAGTAGCTAAAAAAATTATATAAATACATATGTGTGTCATGTAAATTTGTATGTTCTGGTTAAAATAATCATAATCAGCACTTCACACATCTCATATAATTTAAAATACCAGATGATTAAGCTTCAAAATCCTGATATCTTATTTTTAATGTAGTCTCACTTCTGATTATAATTAATCCTGATATCTTATTTTTATGTAGTCTCACTTCTGATTATAATTCTTGTTATTGTTGCTTTAACCATATCATCTAATATTCTTTAATTGGCTCATCCATCTATCTCTATATACCTACAGACATGTCACCCAGCAAATTGTTCTTGTGATTAGAAGAGTAGACAAGTTTATCTTCACCTTGTCTTTCCTGTCACTATAGAAAAAAAAGTGTAATTTTAAAACATGTATGCTGCCTAGATCTCTCTAGGTCATCTGTGTAATTCTCTAGGTTACTTGTATCTAGACTTTAATGGTCTTTAAAATGTTTCACAACTATGATTGCCGACATTAAGCACACCCCATACTGTTCATTGTCTTTGAGCTCTTATTATTATACTGGTCCTTTGGGCTCCCTCTTTCTCTTTTTTTCCCTTAAGCCATCCATTCACTTATATATTTATTCACATTTTTTTCAATAAATGTTTACTTCTAACTAATTTTTAATTAATTTTTATTGTCAGTCAGTCAGTCAGTTCAGTCACTCAGTTGTGTCCGACTCTTTGCAACCCCATGAATTGTAGCACGCCAGGCCTCTCTGTCTATCACCAACTCCCGGAGTTCACCCAGACTCACATCCATCGAGTCAATGATGCCATCCAGCCATCTCATCCTCTGTCGTCCCCTTCTCCTCCTGCCCCCAATCCCTCCCAGCATCAGAGTCTTTTCCAATGAGTCAACTCTTCGCTTGAGGTGGCCAAAGTACTGGAGTTTCAGCTTTAGCATCATTCCTTCCAAAGAAATCCCAGGGCTGATCTCCTTCAGAATGGACTGGTTGGATCTCCTTGCAGTCCAAGGGACTCTCAGGAGTCTTCTCCAACACCATAGTTCAAAAGCATCAATTCTTAGGCGCTCAGCCTTCTTCACAGTCCAACTCTCACATCCATACATGACCAGTGGAAAAACCATAGCCTTAACTAGACGGACCTTTGTTGGCAAAGTAATGTCTCTGCTTTTGAATATGCTATCTAGGTTGGTCATAACTTTCCTTCCAAGGAGTAAGCATCTTTTAATTTCATGGCTGCAGTCACCATCTGCAGTGATTTTGGAGCCCAAAAACATAAAGTCTACAACTGTTTCCACTGTTTCCCCATCTATTTCCCATGAAGTGATGGGACCGGATGCCATGATCTTCATTTTCTGAATGTTGAGTTTTAGCCAACTTTTTCACTCTCCTCTTTCACTTTCATCAAGAGGCTTTTTAGTTCCTCTTCACTTTCTGCCATAAGGGTGGTGTCATCTGCATATCTGAGGTTATTGATATTTCTCCCTGCAATCTTGATTCCAGTTTGTGTTTCTTCCAGTCCAGCATTTCTCATGATGTACTCTGCATATAAGTTAAATAAGCAGGGTGACAATATACAGCCTTGACTAACTCCTTTTCCTATTTAGAACCAGTCTGTTGTTCCATGTCCAGTTCTAACTGTTGCTTCTGACCTGCATACAGATTTCTCAAGAGGCAGGTCAGGTGGTCTGGTATTCCCGTCTCTTTCAGAATTTTCCACAGTTTATTGTGATCCACACAATCAAAGGCTTGTAGTATAGTTGATTTACAGTGCTGTATTAGTTTTGGGTGTACAGCAAAGTGAATCAATTATACATATACGTATATGCACTTTTTTTCAAATTCCTATCCAATATATGTCACTTAAGAGCTCCCTGTGCTACATAGAAAGTTCCTATTAGTTAAATGTTTTATATATAGTAGTATGTATATGTCAAGGCCAATCTTCCAATTTATCCATCTCCCTTCTTTCCCCTTTGGTAACCATAAATTTGTTTCCTACTTGTGTGGCTGTATTACTCTTTTGTAAATGTAGGTTCATTTATAATATTTTTTAGATTCCACATATAAGCTATATCATATGATATTTGGCTTTCACTTTCTGACTTACTTCACTCAGTATGACAATCTCTAGGTCCACCCACGTCACTGCAAATGCATTGTTTTGTTCCTGTATGGCTGAGTAGTATTTCATTGTGTGTGTGTGTATATATCTATATCTATATCTATATCTATATCTATATCTATACCACATCATCTTTATGCATTCCTCTGCTAATGGAAATTTAGGTTGCTTCCACATCCTGGCTATGCTAAGTACTGCTGCTGTGAATATTGGAGTACATATTTTTTTTTAATTATTGTTTTCTTTGGATATATGCCCAGGAGTAAAATTGCTAGATCATACAATAACTCTATTTTTAGTTTTTAAAAGAATCTGCATACAGTTCTCCATCATGGTTGCACCAATTTACATTTCTACCAACAGTGTATGAGGGCCCCCTTTTTTCCACATCCTGTCCAGCATTTATTGTTAGTAGATTTATTATTATTATTATTATGGCTATTCTGACTGCTCTGAAATGATATCTCATTATAGTTTTGATTTGCATTTCTCTAATAATTAATGATGTTGAACATCTTTTCATGTGCTTTTTGGCCATCCGTATCTCTTCTTTGGAGAAGTGTCTATTTAGATCTGTTGCCTATTTTTTGATTGGGTTTTGTGTTTTTTTGATATTGAGCTGCATGTGCTATTATATATTATAGAGATTAATCCCTTGTCAGTTGCTTCATTTGCAAATATATTCTGTCTTTCTAAGGGTTGTCTTTTTTGTGTGTTTACTGTTTCCTTTACTATGTAAAAGCTTTGAAGTTTAATTCAATCTCATTTATTTATTTTTGTTTTTATTTTCATCATTCTAGGAGGTAGATCAAAAAAGTCTTGCTGAGAAACTATTGTATAGCATATGGAATTCTGGTCATTGTTATGTGGGAGCCGGTATGGCAGGGGAGTTTGGGGGACAATGGATACATGTATATGTATGGCTGAGTCCCTTTGCTGTTCACCTGAAACTATCAGAACACGGTTATCGGCTATACCCCAGTACAAAATAAAAAGTTAAAAAAAATACAACATAAAAGAAATATTGCCACAATGTATGTCAAAGAGTGTCATGACTATATTTTCCCCTAAGACTTTTATAGTGTCTGGCCTTGAATTTAGGTCTTTAATCCATTGTGAGTTTATTTTTATGTATAGTGTGAAGCAGTTCTAATTTTTACTCGTACATGAAGCTGTCTAGTTTTCCCAGCACCATTTATTGAAGAAGCAATCTTTACTTCACTGTATATTCTTGCCTCTTTTTTCACATCTGGGGTGACCATATGTGCATAGGTTTATCTCTGGGCTTTCAATCCAGTTCCATTGATCTACATTTCTGTTTTTGTTCCAGTACCATACTGTTTGGATGTCTGCAGCTTTGTAGCATTGTCTGAAATCAGAGAGCTTGGTTTCTCCAGCTTCATTTTTCTTTCTCAAGGTTGATTTCACTATTCAGAGTCTTTTGTGTTTCCATAGCAAATGTAAAATATTTTGTTCTAATACTATGAAAAATGCCATTGATAATTTCATAGGGATTGCACTGAGTCTGTAGATTACTTTGCATAGTATAGTCATTTTGACAATATTAATTCTTCCTATCTAAGAACATGATCTATCTCTCAATCTGTTTGTGTCCCTTCAGGTTCTATTTTGAAGAAGTTTTAACAGATACCTGGTTTCCTCACTGAATGAATTAAAATATAGTGTTTAACGTATGTTCATTTTTATATCTGCTTGAGAGTCATAATTTTTTGATAGCCTGAAAAGTACCCTCAATAGCACAGACCTATCACTTTCCAGTCACTATAGCATTAATTGTGTATATTAATTAATTAATTATATATAATTAATTAATTATACACATCAACTTGCTATTTTGTAATATTAATAGCTACAGTGCTTTATATTAAGTTTTGTAATTTAAAAAATTAATGATTACAAAACAAGCACAAACTGCCTACTCACATGATTCTAATGATTATTGATTGATTCAGGCAAACAAATTTTTGTCAAGTCTGGTTTATGATGATACTTTTGAATAATGTCTCTCTCTTTTAAAAAATACACAAACAGATGATTATTGAATAGGATGTTATTTCGAACATACAAGACAAGTAATACCAAAGAAAACATATTAATTACCACTTTGGGAACCTGATGTAATAACTCAATGTTTGGATTTCAGAGAAGATTCTAATTTGGTGGGTTGTGCTGAAAGATGAGAAAACAGATTATGTGTTAAGATGACCAAAAGGCAAATAGTAAAGCTGTAGACTCCAGCAATGTGTTTTGGAATTAGATTATCAATCAAATGAATGAAACACAATTACACTTACCCAGCACCAAATTTACTCAGCTTCCAAAACTGACACAGAACAGAGAAAACAACAACATGCAAAGAGTAGCATCACAAGGATCTCAGAATATTAGACACTACTTAAGATGTCCCCTAATGGGAATAAATTTTAGTTGTGAGGTTCACATAGACTAACATGAGTGTGGGCCCCATTATCAAAGGAAAGTCAATAGATGCAGAGATCATCAGCTTAAATATCTTTCTATTATAAAGCTCCCTGTGAGAATAAATGATTCACTCCAGAAGTTCAAAATAAAACAATAAATAATTCTCATGTCCATGTACAATTGGTGAGAGAATATCTTGGATAATTAATCAATAAATAGATATTGACACAGTAACTCTCTACCTTGAAGTTGACATTTCTAAACCTTTAAGTAAGGGTTAGATATTTAACTTTAGATGCAGATGTTGGCCTTTTCCATAATATACCTGAAAGCCCCTTTCTTGGATCACAGCCTTGTCATGGCAAAGGGGCTTGCATAATTCACTGATACTATGAGCCATGCCATGCAGAGCCATCCAAAATAGATGGGTCATAGAAGAGAGTTCTGACAAAACATGGTCCACTGGAGGAGGGAATGGAAAACAATTCCTATATTCTTGCTGTGAGAACCCCATGAACAGCAAAAAAGGCAAAAAGATATGACACTAGAAGATGACTCCCCCCCAGGTTGGAGGGTGTCCAATATGCCACTGGGGAAGAGTGGAGGGCAATTACTAATAGCTACTGAAAGGAAGAAGCGGTTGGGCCAAAGCAAAAATGACAGTCAGTTGTGGATGTGTCTCATGATAAAAATGAACCCCAATGCTGTAAGGAACAATATTACATAGGAACCTGGATTGTTAGGCCCATGAATCAAGGTAAATTGAATGTGGTCAAGCAGGAGATGTCAGGAGTGAATATCAACATCTTAAGAATCAGTGAACTGGCTGGTCCGAAGGTAGTGAGTTGTCTCAATTGATTGTTCACAGTCAGTTACAGATCAAACTCCTCGTTCTACTCTTCCCCCCTTCTCACTACTGCACTTGACTAGTCTAAAAAAAAAAAAAAAGAATCAGTGAACTAACATGGACAGGTATGGGAAAATTTAATTCAGAATATCATTATATCTACTATTGTGCACAAGAATCCCATAGAAAAAATGGAGTAGCCTTCATAGTCAACAGAGCCCAAAATGCAGTATGTGGGGGCAATCTCTAAAATGACAGAATGATCTGTCAGTTTCCAAGACAAACCATTCAATATCACAGTAATCCGAGTCTATACCCAGTCACTGATGCCAAAGAAGCTGAAATTGAATGTTCTATGAAGACCTAAAAGACCTTCTAGAACTAATACCATAAAAAATGTCCTTTTCTTCATGGGGATTTGGAATGCAAAAGCAGGAAGTCAAGAGATACCTGGAGTAACAGGCAAGTTTGGCCTTGGAGTACAAAATGAAGCAGGACAAAGGCTAACAGAGTTTTCTCAATAGAAAACACTGGTCATAGCAAACACCCTTTTCCAGTAACAAAGATGACTCTACACATGGACATCCCAAATGGGATGAAGTCAGATTGATCAATACTGAAGTCAGATTGATCATAATTTTTATAGCAGAAAATGGAGAAGCTCTTTACAGTCAGTAAAAACAAGCCTTGGAGCTGATTGTGGCTCAGATCATCAGTTCCTTATTGCAAAATTCAGGCTTAAATTGAAGAAAGTAGGGATCATATGAAAAGCAAGGGAATTCCAAAAAAACATCTACTTCTATTTCATTGACTATGCCAAAGCCTTTGACTGTGTGGCTCACAAAAAAACTGGAGAATTCTTGAAGAGATGGGAATATGAGACCTCTTTACCTGTCTCCTAAGAAATCCATATGCGAGTCAAGAAGAGTTAGAACATTACATGGAACAACTAACTGATTCAAATTGGGAAAGGAGTATGACAAGGCTGTATATTGTCACTGTGCTTATTAAACTTATATGCAGAGTAAATTATTCAAAATGCCATGCTGGATGAATCAGAAGCTGGAATTAAGATTGATGGGAGAAATATCAACAACCTTGGATATACAGATGATACCACTCTAATGGCAGAAAGTGAAAAGGAAATAAAGAGCTTCTTGATGAAGATGAAAGAGGAGAGTGAAAAAGCTGGCTTAAAATGCAACATTCAAAAAACTAAAATCATGGCATCTGGTCCCATCACTTCATGGCAAATAAAAGGGGGGAAAAGTAGAGGCAGTGACAGATTTCTTTTCTTGGGCTCCAAAATTACTGCAGATGGTGATTGCAGCCATGAAATTAGAAGATGCTTGCTCCTCAGGAGGAAAGTTATGACCAGCCTGGAGAGTGTATTAAAAAGCAAAGTTATACTTTGCCAACAAAGGTTCATATAATCAAAGCTGTGGCTTTTCCAGTAGTGATGTACAGATGTGAGAGTTGGACCACAAAGAAGGCTGAATGCTGAAGAGTTGATGCTTTCAAGCTGTGATGCTGGAGAAGACTCTTGGGAGTCCCTTGGACTGCAAGGAGGTCAAACCAGTCAAACCTGGTTTGAAACCAAAGGAAATCAACCCTGAATATTCGTTCAAAGGACTGATTCACTGAAGCTGAAACTCCAATACTTTGGCCACCTGATGTGATGAGCTGACTCATTGGAAATGTCCCAGATGCTGGAAAAGATTGAAGGCAAAAAGAGAAGGAGGGAGAGGATGAGTAGGTTAGAAAACATCACTGACTCAATGGACATGAATTTAAGTAAACTGTGGGAGATAGTAAAGGACTGGGAAACCTGGCAAGCCGCAGTACATGGGATAGCAAAAAGTCGGACATGACTTAGCAACTGAACAACAATAACATGCCTGAAAGCAGACTTCTGTATTAAATGAATGAAAGAAAACTAACAGTTTACAGAGTGCATAAAATTAATGTATGGATGATTAATTGACAAAATGACTTGAAGATAGCATGACCCAACCCTATCTAAAGAAAACTACAAGTTTTTTTTTTTCCTTAAAACTTATCCTCACTTACCACTACCATTCCTGTAACTGTCTTGAAACTATTGTGTATATTTTGCCTATAATCATACTTTGTTTTTATACTTTACTATGATTGGTGAATATTTACCATGTGTCAGGGAAAATAAATGATATATATTAGGATAAATATAGCAGAAGTCTTCACTGTAGCAAGATTTAAGATTAGGGAAACTAATTTTTTCAAAGATACATAGTTATTTTGCTTTGATTTAAACCTAAATTTATCCAAAGCTAAAATTGTGATATTGTTCCTTAAACTCACAAATCTCAAAATATATCCTGTAGACTATAACTGATTAGCTAGCTATATGTATTATTTATAGATTTTCTTCTAGCCAATTAATATACTTATCTTTTATCCTAATGCCTAGCTGTAAATAAATTGGCGAAGACATGAATGATAAAGCTCCATGGATTCCATCCTCCATATAGTCATGAGAAACTTTAACTCCAACATTTTGAATTCATGAGACATACATAAGCCCATCATCTCTTATAATATCATGTTGACAGGTGAGGATGTAAGTTATGGGCAAATTTTGCAGCTGGGAATCATTGACAGCCAAGAGTGATAACCTACTATCCAAAAGTGCTGAATACAAAGGATTGAGTCTTCCAAGAATTGGTTCTGTATATATATGGTTCCTCTTATACTCTTCAGGAAGGAAGGTACTCCAGTTAACCGGGTTGAACAGATGCCTTGGCCCATGAGGCATGTGTTGATTTTCCGTCATTGCCTGAGGGAGTGCTTTATCCTGAGTCAAATACAGGCATGCAAGTTCTAATGCCAGTTTCTTTGACAGAAATGGACCGTGCTCATTTTTTCTGTGAGAAGGAATGGAGATATCAAGGACCTGTAAGCCAGGGTAAATTAAAGCTTGTGCTTTCAGTTTATTTTTGAATTCTGGATCATTCTGTATCCGAAAAAAACTGTATAATAAACTGTGAATGAATCAAAGGCTTCAAAACTACAGCAGTAGCAGCCTTTCCTCCAATCATATCAGCTGTGATGATGTAAATAATTATAAAAATGATATAGTTCCTAGTAATTATTTTCATCATCATATTTATACTTCATAGGGCATTAAAATGTGTCATCCCACTTTCATCACTAAAGTAATGATGCACACATATACACGCATGCATCTATTCATATATGTAAGTTACAGTTAGTCACTCAGTTGCATCTGACTCTTTGTGATCCCAAGGACTGTAGCCCACCAGGCTCTTCTGTCCAAGGAATTCTCCAGGCAAGAATATTGGAGTGGGTTGTTATTTCCTTTTCCAGGAGATCTTCTCAACCCAGGGATTGAACCGAGGTGTCCCGCATTGCAGGCAGACTCTTTACCGACTGAGTCACCAGGGAACCACCAAATAAAAAAATAATTATGTGATTCCTAGGAAAGATGAGGAGAAGGCAATGGCACCCCACTCCAGTACTCTTGCCTGGAAGATCCATGGACAGAGGAGCCTAGTGGGCTGCAGTCCATGGGGTCGCTAAGAGTCGGACACGACTAAGCGACTTCACTTTCACTTTTCTCTTTCCTGCATTGGAGAAGGAAATGGCAACCCACTCCAGTATTCTTGCCTGGAGAATCCCAGGGACGGCGGAGCTTGGTTGGCTGCCGTCTATGGGGTCGCACAGAGTCGGACACGACTGAAGCGACTTAGCATAGCATAGCATAACATAGGAAAGATGAAAAGTTACCTATATTGAAAATCATTTTTGACCTAAAGTGACCTAAGTGAGAAGAAAAAAATGAATACAGCAACAGGATATCAATATCCAAATTCACATTATCTAAATTCAAAAGGAATTCTATCAAGTTAAAGGAAATATTCCTAATATACAACTCACCTTCATGCAGCATGTATTTGGAGATTCTCTTTCTTGTAGAGATAAGAGATCCTGAGATTTCAGCTATGGGGTGAGAAGGGCCATCATACATTTCCCTTCCCCTTTCTTTTACTTCTATGCTGTACAGAAGAAAACCTACAATTAACCTCTGAGGAGCCTAGACACAGATCAACCTTCTTAATGACATCTATAGAAATAAATATACCAGCTGCCACTCCACACGAAAATCTCAGTATCTGGAGGGCCTTTCTTAAAGTTAACCCCTCATCAAAGTAGCTGACATACCAAATGAGAGAATTAATTGAAAATAATCCCAGTGGAACCTCACAAGGGGACATGTTAGCCAACCAACTGAAACTGCACACTCACGGTATAATGGGTGCCACAGTTCCAAAGCGGAAAATGAGGAAAGACAAATTTCTCTAACGTAATCTCTCTTATGCCCTTGATCACATCCCAGTGCCCTCAGACACATTATTTTCTAAACCAGCTGGCTCATCTCATAAGCAGAGTGGAAGAACAACTGCACACACATAAACAAAAATGAGACAGAGAGACTCAACCAATACCTTCTCAGGCTAGTAGCAAAAGTGATCCTACAAGAGGAGTTAGAAGATCCTACTGGTTTTAAAGATAGGTATCCCTCTTATTAAGTCAGTTTTGTTCAAAAAAATTAGTTTTGTAAGTAAGAAGATATTCTACTGAATTCCTTTTTCAAATATATTAGTTATTGTGGGCTGCTATTATTTAATTGCACATAGCAAAGATTTTTTCATAGAGAAGGCAGTGAAAGTGAAAGTCGCTCAGTCGTGCCTGACTCTTTGAGACCCCATGGACTATCCAGTCCATGGAATTCTCCAGGCCAGAATACTGGAGTGGGTAGCCTTTCCCTTCTCCAGGGGATCTCCCTGACCCTGGAATCAAACTGGGGTCTCCTGAATTGCAGGTGGATTCTTTACCAACTGAGCTATCAGGGAAGCCCAAATAATTGATGTTTTCCAACTGGGATGCTGGAGAAGCCTCTTGAGCATCCCTTGGACAGCAAGAAGATCAAACCAGTCAATCCCAAAGGAAATCAACCTTAAATACTGATGCTTCAATACTCTGGCCACCTAATATAAATAGCCAACACATTGGGAAAAACTCTGATGCTGGTAAAGACCGAAGGCAGAAGAAGAGGGTGACAGAGGATGAGATGGTTGGATGGCATCATCGATACAATGGACATGAACTTGGACAAACTCTGGGATATAATAAGGGACAAGAAGGCCTGGTGTACTGCAGTCCATGGGGTCAAGAAGGGTCAGAAATGATTTGGTAACTGAACAATGAACAGCAGCAAGGGTTTGAACGCTGTAAAAATGGCCATTTTTCTTTTTTATTACTGTAGTGATTCTTCCATGTAAGCATGACATGTGGCCCAAATGTTATCTCCTCACATTCCACTGAAATACATGAACTACAATAATCCCAAGTGCTTGGTAGACTGTACAGTTTACTTAAAGAGAACAACAGGCTTCCCTGGTGGCTCAGTGATAAAGAATTTGCCTGCAATGCAAGAGACCCGAGTTCAATCCCTGGGTCTGGAAGATCCCCTGGAGGAGGGTATGGCAACCCACTCAAGTACTTTTGCCTAGAGAATCCCATGGACAGAGGAGCCTGGAGGGTGATGGTCCATAGGGTCACAAAGAGTTGGACACAACTGAAGCGACAAAGCAGCGGCAGCAGCAAGGAGAACAAATCTGTTTATCACGTTAAAAATGGTTCCTAGACATGTTTTATTTCCCTCAAAATTGGTGATTAAATTAGGAGGTTTATTTACAAGTATATTTTTTTTCCTTCAATGCTTTAGAGCCACATTATCTAAAGGTAAAGTTATGTAAAAGGACAGGTTTCTTTGTTGTTGGTTTTTCCATTTAGCAGTTTAAAATATAAATTCATTAAAAACATTCTAACAAAATGACACTTTTGTGTTAGAGTTATAGTATGTGTTATAAATAAGTATAACATATAACACATAAAACATACCAGTTGAGCCACTGTTGCTGCAATTAAACCCCCAGCACTATCACCTGAAATGCAGACTCAAGTGGGATCCACTCCATATTTTGCAAGAATTTTATCTTGTAGAAAGAATTTGACCACAGAAACATCTTCATGGGCAACAGGAAATTGATATTGATGACCTAATCTATAACTTCAGACAAGGAAAAAAAAAAAGAAAGAAAGAAAAGCATATATGATTAAACTTCAGTTGCATATATTGAGGTATCTCTCAATACAATCAGTAGGTCCAGAGAAGAAAATTGACCCTGTTTTGAATCTTTAATTTCCTTTAATTTCGCCAATCATACCTAGGCTTACTACTAACTTGTTTTTCAAATAAAATGTAGATTCTTTGATAAAGTTTTTTTTCAAATGTCCTGTTCAATGGGGACTTGAGAGAGATAAAGATTATGTCTTCATCCTCAGAACACTGTATATAAATTTTTCAGTAGGGGAGATAATCAATAGGGGAGATGATCTCTCTGTAGCATTTATTAGATTCTCAAATGCAGTTGGTAGCAAATATTTTCACAACCATGTGAAGAGTGCACACTAGATTTTCAAAGCAGCAAATCTGAGAATGAATGATTTGTAGATGTCTTATGTTAGAAATTTTATTTAGGTAAAAATTCTATAAAATAGCATGTTCTATTATGAAAACATATCATAAGGTGAATACATGAGTATGAGCTTACATATGACCTGCAAACGTAATTCAAAAGAAAAGTTTTGAAATTTGATATTGAAGTACAGTAAGTGATCTTGTGTAACAACTGTCAAAATTATTTTAAGGCAAATTATTAGAGCATCTGTTAATGTGAACAACTATATCTATATCTCTCTATAGTTTATTGGTCTACTATTGGGGCAAGCTCTATTGGGTTGTCTTACTATTTTTTTATTTCTACTTATACTGGTAATCTTACTACAAATTTGAATTGGTGAGTTAATAATATAACTACTAACCATTGCATTCTGGACAGATAACCCTTGCAATTTTGTCATACTGTAATCTATCTCACCAGAAGATAGTAAAGGACAAGAAGGCCTGGCATGCTGCAGTCCAACTGGGTAGCAACTGGGTCAGATGCTGAACTGGGAGACTGAACAACAACAATCTATATCTAAAATATCTGAAATATATTTTAAATATAGTATAAACTAAAGAACATATAAAAATATACTATTACTTTAAATTCTCTTCAGGATTAAAAAAACACAAATATCAGAAATAACTGATGGAATTCTTAAGATAAGTACAATACATATTACCATTTAAAAGTATCTAAGATAATAAAATGGTATACTAGGTTAAAATTATTAAGTGAAAGGGAGAATATTCTAATTATTATAGATTAGAAGTCTCTGAAAACATCTAGGTTCTGGTTGCTCTAAGGCAGCAATGATGAGTAGGACAGCACTGGTTTCACTTGTATGTTATAGTCAATCTACTTAAGTTCTCATATACCAAGAAATTCCACTATATTCTCTATTCACTATTGGGCTAGAAGTCTCTAAGGAAATTTCTGTACTATTTAATTGATAGGAAAAATGGGGAAAAAAATCATCCTGAAGATGGAGTACAGAGAATGTCTAAATAGGTCATAAAGGACTGGTTATTTCCCAGTCTTTGCTGCATATTGTTGGAAATTTGGGCAAAAATCATGAGCACTTATGTTCTCTCATTTTGAATGACTATAAACTCCCAGATGGTTCCAATATTTTCATCTGATGGTCCTCCATAAGAATATCTATATAACCAACATCTTATAATAACCTATAATGGAAAATAATCTGAAAAACTGTGCATAACTAATCACTCTGCTGTATACTTGAAACTAACACAATATTATAAGTCAATTGCATGTGTGCATGCTAAGTTGCTTCAGCCGTGTCCGACTCTTTGCGACCCCATGGACTGTAGCCCACCAGGCTCCTCTGTCCATGGGATTCTCCAGGCAAGAATACTGGAGTGGGTTGCCATGCCCTTCTCTGAAATCAACTGCAGTTCATTTTTTAAAAAGAATATTTATAAAATTAAATTTTTTATCACCAACTCAAAAAAAAAAAACAAAAAAACCCCACAGCATCCCAAATGTGTAATGGATAATTAAGCACCTAGGCATTTCTAGAAAATATCACAGCTGTATTGCCAAAAATGTTCAGCCTGTGGTGCCTCCCAGAGGTCTGTCTAATGACAGAGGTTAAAGTCCCCTTTGTTGGAGAAGGAAATGGCAACCCACTCCAGTGTTCTTGCCTGGAGAATCCCAAGGACGCGGCCCTGGTGGGCTGTCATCTATGGGGTTGCACAGAGTCAGACATGACTGAAGCAACTTAGCAGCAGCAGCAGCAGGCACCTTTGTCATTCCCTGGTGGCTCAGACAGTAAAGCGTCTGCCTATAATGCAGGAGATCCAGGTTCAATCCCTGGGTCGGGAAGATCTCCTGGAGAAGAAATGGCCACCCACTCAGTATTCTTGCCTGGAAAATCCCATGGACAGTGGAGCCTGGTAGGCTACAGTCCATGGAATCACAGAGTCAGACATGACTGAACGCTTTCGCTTTCACTTTCACTTTCAGGCCCCTTTGGAGAAGAGTGGATAATGTAACACTAATAAAAGTTACTAACATAAACCAAAAAAATCCCTAAGATCCCTGTCTTTTTAGGAGGTCCCAAGCTGTTATTTCTGAAATGAAAAAAAAAAAAAAAAAATTTGAAAGTGTACTCTGTAAATAAAAAGCAATAGAAAACCACCTACATGTGTGAAATGTTATAGAAATGTGTTTACAATTAGAGAGTTTCAGGGAAAAAAATAGGAGTGGTCATTCTCAAATTACACAGTGTAAAGAATTATTGAAAAGGGGAAAATGGATTCCACAGTGTATAAAAGTGAGCCTGAGAAATATAAAGAGAGTGATAGAGGACTACAAAGAGAGAGAGAGATTCCAAAGGAAGATCAAGGTAGAAGAGGTTGAAACATGCTTAGGTGTCAATGGAGAGGACACATTTCTAGATAGAAGAAAGAGAAATATGGATTAAAGGCAAAACAATATGAGGAAATATGATCCCAGAAAAAAATAGAGATTAAACTTCACCAAAAGATTAAAGTGCATTTTGTAGGACGTAACTAGAAAGAAGTGAAATTAAAGATGAAAACAGTGTTAATAATTTTAAGGACACATAGGTACTCAAAGAGAGGGAGGGCAGAACATTCTGAATTTGGACAGACATCCTTGATAATTGAGAGAGGAGGAGCTGAGAGACTTGAAAGAGCACTGAGGGTTTGGAAGTGACATTGACATGAAGGATAGAAACTAAATACACACAAGAAACAGCATCTTTAAGCCACCTTCACTGTTGGTAGAATGGGATTGCTCACCAGTGATGTGAGGGTTAAGCCTGTGGCTCCTGCTGACAGGCCTAGATTTGGCCACAAGTTCTACCGCTTGCTAATAGTAGGGCTTGGAACAAGTTACTGAACCATTCTGTAGCTACCTTATCTGTAAAACTGTGACAATGTTAGCCATCCTAAGAATGTGATTACCAACCAAATAAAACTGGACCACCCACCCAACTAGAGTAGCATCCGTGGTTGTTTTGAAACGTTAGTTCAGTTCAGTTCAGTTCAGTCACTCAGTCCTGTCCTACTTTATGCAACCCCATGAATTGCAGCACGCCAGGCCTCTCTGTCTATCACCAACTCCCGGAGTTCACTCAGACTCACGTGCATCGAGTCAGTGATGCCATCCAGCCATCTCATCCTCTGTCATCCCCTTCTCCTCCTGCCCCAATCCCTCCCAGTATCAGAGTCTTTTCCAATGAGTCAACTCTTCGCTTGAGGTGGCCAAAGTACTGGAGTTTCAGCTTTAGCATCATTCCTTCCAAAGAAATCCCAGGGCTGATCTCCTTCAGAATGGACTGGTTGGATCTCCTTGCAGTCCAAGGGACTCTCAAGAGTCTTCTCAACACCACAGTTCAAAAGCATCCATTCTTCGGTGCTCAGCTTTCTTCACAGTCCAACTTTCACATCCATATATGACCACTGGAAAAACCATAGCCTTGACTAGACAAACCTTTGTTTGCAAAGTAATGTCTCTGCTTTTGAATATGCTATCTAGGTTGGTCATAACTTTCCTTCCAAGGAGTAAGCATCTTTTAATTTCATGGCTGCAGTCACCATCTGCAGTGATTTTGGAGCCCAAAAACATGAAGTCTACAACTGTTTCCACTGTTTCCCATCTATTTGCCATAAAGTGATGGGACCAGATGCCATGATCTTCGTTTTCTGAATGTTGAGTTTTAAACCAACTTTTTCACTCTCCTCTTTCACTTTCATCAAGAGGCTTTTTAGTTCCTCTTCACTTTCTGCCATAAGGGTGGTGTCATCTGCATATCTGAGGTTATTGATATTTCTCCCAGCAATCTTGATTCCAGCTTGTGCTTCTTCCAGACCAGCGTTTCTCATAATGTACTCTGCATATAAGTTAAATAAGCAGGGTGACAATATACAGCCTTGACGTACTCCTTTTCCTATTTGGAACCAGTCTGTTGTTCCATGTCCAGTTCTAACTGTTGCTTCCTGACCTGCATACAGATTTCTAAAGAGGCAGGTCAAATGGTCTGGTATTCCCATCTCTTGAAGAATTTTCCAGTTTATTGTGATCCACACAGTCAAAGGCTTTGGCATAGTCAATAAAGCAGAAATAGATGTTTTTCTGGAACTCTCTTGCTTTTTTGATGATCCAGCGGATGTTGGCAATTTGGTCTCTGGTCTTCTGCCTTTTCTAAAACCAGCTTGAACATCTGGAAGTTCATGGTTCACGTGTTGCTGGAGCCTGGCTTGGAGAATGTTAAGCATTACTTTACTAGCGTGTGAGATGAGTGCAATTGTGTGTAGTTTGAGCATTCTTTGGCATTGCCTTTCTTTGGGATTGGAATGAAAACTGACCTTTTCCAGTCCTGTGGCCACTGCTGAGTTTTCCAAATTTGCTGGCATATTGAGTGCCACACTTTCACAGCATCATCTTTCAGGATTTGAAATAGCTCAACTGGAATTCCATCACCTCCACTAGTTTTGTTTGTAGTGATGCTTTCTAAGGCCCACTTGACTTCACATTCCAGGATGTCTGGCTCTAGGTCAGTGATCACACCATCGTGATTATCTGGGTCATGCAGATCTTTTTTGTACAGTTCTTCTGTGTATTCTTGCCACCTCTTCTTAATATCTTCTGCTTCTGTTAGGTCCATACCATTTCTGTCCTTTATCGAGCCCATCTTTGCATGAAATGTTCCCTTGGTATCTCTAATTTTCTTGAAGAGATCTCTAGTCTTTCCCATTCTGTTGTTTTCCTCTATTTTTTTGCATTGATCCCTGAGGAAGGTTTTCTTATCTCTTCTTGCTATTCTTTGGAACTCTGCATTCAGATGCTCATATCTTTCCTTTTCTCCTTTGCTTTTCACTTATCTTCTTTTCACAGCTATTTGTAAGGCCTCCCCAGACAGCCATTTTGCTTTTTTGCATTTTTTTCCCATGGGGATGGTCTTGATTCCTGTCTCCTGTACAATGTCACGAACATCAGTCCATAGTTCATCAGGCACTCTATCTATCAGATCTAGGCCCTTAAATCTATTTCTCACTTCCACTGTATAATCATAAGGGATTTGATTTAGGTCCTACCTGAATGTTCTAGTGGTTTTCCCTACTTTCTTCAATTTGAAACGTTAAACAGATCACAAAGTCAAAATCCTGGGTATAATGACTCACGCTATAGGCTTTTGAGGAAAGGAGTCATTATTTGCATCTTACATTCTGAATTGCCTTAATACAATATCCTCTGTATTCAGTGCTATGTGGTGAGTCAATAATATCAAGAGTATAAAAACAACTTTGTGTATATATGTGTATGTGAACTCTATGTGATATGTCTGAGCGCCTTTGATTTTGTGTCTGTGAGAATGTGTATGACTATAGTTTTCTTAGCTATTCCATTGTACTTCTTAGAATCGTTTCTAAACATTAGATGGGAATAGACTTGATGGGAGGATCTAATTACTCAGTTGTATTTTATTTTTCCATTTGATGTTCAAAATGAATTTCCCATTTTACATTGTCAGTATAACTTTATTTGATAATTTTTATAATAATCTGATATTTTTTATGATTTGCCAAGAAGTATATGAGGACCTATATATGAACCACGAATGATACATATATATACTTATAAACATATCAACACTCTACTAATTATATATATACCACAATGTATTCTAATATAAATACATATAATGTGCAATACACACAAACACACATGCTCACTCATATTTGCTTATATAAAAGCACTTACTACAACTTCCCAAAACAAAGGCACCACCATGAACAAAAATTACAGCTGGTCTCTGGCATTCCGACTTCCTTTTGGCAAGTACAAATGTACTGGAATATCACTAAAGGTTATATCCATCACTGTAATGTTTTCATCTGAAATTAGTTGTGTGTAGTCCAGTTTCATTATTATGGAAAATAATTCATCAAATCTTTTAAGACGTATTTTTCCAATAATGTAGCCTGTCACAACAAAAAAAACAAATTAAAACACTAAATATTTTGATTTTTAGTACATCAAAGGCATATAAATATGCACTCAAAAAGAAGAAAAACATAATAATACCTTAGAGGTCTTATTGTACATCCTAATACATAAACTATAGTTGCTTCCAAATAAATCTCAAGTATGTAGTGTTTTTAAACTAAGTAATCTCATTCATTTAACTTTTATCAATTTACATGCAACTTATTTTGGTCTACTTATTTCTTAAATGTAAGTTATAAAATTTTATCATAAAAATTATCTGAATAACAAGATTTTACACTTCTCTGTATGTAAATTCTGAATATTTTAATTTCATTTCATTACTTATTTATTTAAAATTTCAGAGAGTTTATAATCTCAGGCAAAATTTCTTCAAAATTTTTAGTCACCAATAAGCTAAATTTAAACTTGTACATGGAAAGTTAAATTTTTATCACCAACTCAAAAAAAAAAAACAAAAAAACCCCACAGCATCCCAAATGTGTAATGGATAATTAAGCACCTAGGCATTTCTAGAAAATATCACAGCTGTATTGCCAAAAATGTTCAGCCTGTGGTGCCTCCCAGAGGTCTGTCTAATGACAGAGGTTAAAGTCCCCTTTGTTGGAGAAGGAAATGGCAACCCACTCCAGTGTTCTTGCCTGGAGAATCCCAAGGACGGCGAAGCCTGGTGGGCTGTCATCTATGGGGTTGCACAGAGTCAGACATGACTGAAGCAACTTAGCAGCAGCAGCAGCAGGCACCTTTGTCATTCCCTGGTGGCTCAGACAGTAAAGCGTCTGCCTATAATGCAGGAGATCCAGGTTCAATCCCTGGGTCGGGAAGATCTCCTGGAGAAGAAATGGCCACCCACTCAGTATTCTTGCCTGGAAAATCCCATGGACAGTGGAGCCTGGTAGGCTACAGTCCATGGAATCACAGAGTCAGACATGACTGAACGCTTTCGCTTTCACTTTCACTTTCAGGCCCCTTTGGAGAAGAGTGGATAATGTAACACTAATAAAAGTTACTAACATAAACCAAAAAAATCCCTAAGATCCCTGTCTTTTTTAGGAGGTCCCAAGCTGTTATTTCTGAAAAAAAAAAAAAAAATTTGAAAGTGTACTCTGTAAATAAAAAGCAATAGAAAACCACCTACATGTGTGAAATGTTATAGAAATGTGTTTACAATTAGAGAGTTTCAGGGAAAAAAATAGGAGTGGTCATTCTCAAATTACACAGTGTAAAGAATTATTGAAAAGGGGAAAATGGATTCCACAGTGTATAAAAGTGAGCCTGAGAAATATAAAGAGAGTGATAGAGGACTACAAAGAGAGAGAGAGATTCCGAAGCAAGGAAGATCAAGGTAGAAGAGGTTGAAACATGCTTAGGTGTCAATGGAGAGGACACATTTCTAGATAGAAGAAAGAGAAATATGGATTAAAGGCAAAACAATATGAGGAAATATGATCCCAGAAAAAAATAGAGATTAAACTTCACCAAAAGATTAAAGTGCATTTTGTAGGACGTAACTAGAAAGAAGTGAAATTAAAGATGAAAACAGTGTTAATAATTTTAAGGACACATAGGTACTCAAAGAGAGGGAGGGCAGAACATTCTGAATTTGGACAGACATCCTTGATAATTGAGAGAGGAGGAGCTGAGAGACTTGAAAGAGCACTGAGGGTTTGAAGTGACATTGACATGAAGGATAGAAACTAAATACACACAAGAAACAGCATCTTTAAGCCACCTTCACTGTTGGTAGAATGGGATTGCTCACCAGTGATGTGAGGGTTAAGCCTGTGGCTCCTGCTGACAGGCCTAGATTTGGCCACAAGTTCTACCGCTTGCTAATAGTAGGGCTTGGAACAAGTTACTGAACCATTCTGTAGCTACCTTATCTGTAAAACTGTGACAATGTTAGCCATCCTAAGAATGTGATTACCAACCAAATAAAACTGGACCACCCACCCAACTAGAGTAGCATCCGTGGTTGTTTTGAAACGTTAGTTCAGTTCAGTTCAGTTCAGTCACTCAGTCCTGTCCTACTTTATGCAACCCCATGAATTGCAGCACGCCAGGCCTCTCTGTCTATCACCAACTCCCGGAGTTCACTCAGACTCACGTGCATCGAGTCAGTGATGCCATCCAGCCATCTCATCCTCTGTCATCCCCTTCTCCTCCTGCCCCCAATCCCTCCCAGTATCAGAGTCTTTTCCAATGAGTCAACTCTTCGCTTGAGGTGGCCAAAGTACTGGAGTTTCAGCTTTAGCATCATTCCTTCCAAAGAAATCCCAGGGCTGATCTCCTTCAGAATGGACTGGTTGGATCTCCTTGCAGTCCAAGGGACTCTCAAGAGTCTTCTCCAACACCACAGTTCAAAAGCATCCATTCTTCGGTGCTCAGCTTTCTTCACAGTCCAACTTTCACATCCATATATGACCACTGGAAAAACCATAGCCTTGACTAGACAAACCTTTGTTTGCAAAGTAATGTCTCTGCTTTTGAATATGCTATCTAGGTTGGTCATAACTTTCCTTCCAAGGAGTAAGCATCTTTTAATTTCATGGCTGCAGTCACCATCTGCAGTGATTTTGGAGCCCAAAAACATGAAGTCTACAACTGTTTCCACTGTTTCCCCATCTATTTGCCATAAAGTGATGGGACCAGATGCCATGATCTTCGTTTTCTGAATGTTGAGTTTTAAACCAACTTTTTCACTCTCCTCTTTCACTTTCATCAAGAGGCTTTTTAGTTCCTCTTCACTTTCTGCCATAAGGGTGGTGTCATCTGCATATCTGAGGTTATTGATATTTCTCCCAGCAATCTTGATTCCAGCTTGTGCTTCTTCCAGACCAGCGTTTCTCATAATGTACTCTGCATATAAGTTAAATAAGCAGGGTGACAATATACAGCCTTGACGTACTCCTTTTCCTATTTGGAACCAGTCTGTTGTTCCATGTCCAGTTCTAACTGTTGCTTCCTGACCTGCATACAGATTTCTAAAGAGGCAGGTCAAATGGTCTGGTATTCCCATCTCTTGAAGAATTTTCCAGTTTATTGTGATCCACACAGTCAAAGGCTTTGGCATAGTCAATAAAGCAGAAATAGATGTTTTTCTGGAACTCTCTTGCTTTTTTGATGATCCAGCGGATGTTGGCAATTTGGTCTCTGGTCTTCTGCCTTTTCTAAAACCAGCTTGAACATCTGGAAGTTCATGGTTCACGTGTTGCTGGAGCCTGGCTTGGAGAATGTTAAGCATTACTTTACTAGCGTGTGAGATGAGTGCAATTGTGTGGTAGTTTGAGCATTCTTTGGCATTGCCTTTCTTTGGGATTGGAATGAAAACTGACCTTTTCCAGTCCTGTGGCCACTGCTGAGTTTTCCAAATTTGCTGGCATATTGAGTGCCACACTTTCACAGCATCATCTTTCAGGATTTGAAATAGCTCAACTGGAATTCCATCACCTCCACTAGTTTTGTTTGTAGTGATGCTTTCTAAGGCCCACTTGACTTCACATTCCAGGATGTCTGGCTCTAGGTCAGTGATCACACCATCGTGATTATCTGGGTCATGCAGATCTTTTTTGTACAGTTCTTCTGTGTATTCTTGCCACCTCTTCTTAATATCTTCTGCTTCTGTTAGGTCCATACCATTTCTGTCCTTTATCGAGCCCCATCTTTGCATGAAATGTTCCCTTGGTATCTCTAATTTTCTTGAAGAGATCTCTAGTCTTTCCCATTCTGTTGTTTTCCTCTATTTTTTTGCATTGATCCCTGAGGAAGGTTTTCTTATCTCTTCTTGCTATTCTTTGGAACTCTGCATTCAGATGCTCATATCTTTCCTTTTCTCCTTTGCTTTTCACTTATCTTCTTTTCACAGCTATTTGTAAGGCCTCCCCAGACAGCCATTTTGCTTTTTTGCATTTTTTTCCCATGGGGATGGTCTTGATTCCTGTCTCCTGTACAATGTCACGAACATCAGTCCATAGTTCATCAGGCACTCTATCTATCAGATCTAGGCCCTTAAATCTATTTCTCACTTCCACTGTATAATCATAAGGGATTTGATTTAGGTCCTACCTGAATGTTCTAGTGGTTTTCCCTACTTTCTTCAATTTGAAACGTTAAACAGATCACAAAGTCAAAATCCTGGGTATAATGACTCACGCTATAGGCTTTTTGAGGAAAGGAGTCATTATTTGCATCTTACATTCTGAATTGCCTTAATACAATATCCTCTGTATTCAGTGCTATGTGGTGAGTCAATAATATCAAGAGTATAAAAACAACTTTGTGTATATATGTGTATGTGAACTCTATGTGATATGTCTGAGCGCCTTTGATTTTGTGTCTGTGAGAATGTGTATGACTATAGTTTTCTTAGCTATTCCATTGTACTTCTTAGAATCGTTTCTAAACATTAGATGGGAATAGACTTGATGGGAGGATCTAATTACTCAGTTGTATTTTATTTTTCCATTTGATGTTCAAAATGAATTTCCCATTTTACATTGTCAGTATAACTTTATTTGATAATTTTTATAATAATCTGATATTTTTATGATTTGCCAAGAAGTATATGAAGACCTATATATGAACCACGAATGATACATATATATACTTATAAACATATCAACACTCTACTAATTATATATATACCACAATGTATTCTAATATAAATACATATAATGTGCAATACACACAAACACACATGCTCACTCATATTTGCTTATATAAAAAGCACTTACTACAACTTCCCAAAACAAAGGCACCACCATGAACAAAAATTACAGCTGGTCTCTGGCATTCCGACTTCCTTTTTGGCAAGTACAAATGTACTGGAATATCACTAAAGGTTATATCCATCACTGTAATGTTTTCATCTGAAATTAGTTGTGTGTAGTCCAGTTTCATTATTATGGAAAACAATTCATCAAATCTTTTAAGACGTATTTTTTCCAATAATGTAGCCTGTCACAACAAACAAAAACAAATTAAAACACTAAATATTTTGATTTTTAGTACATCAAAGGCATATAAATATGCACTCAAAAAAGAAGAAAAAACATAATAATACCTTAGAGGTCTTATTGTACATCCTAATACATAAACTATAGTTGCTTCCAAATAAATCTCAAGTATGTAGTGTTTTTAAACTAAGTAATCTCATTCATTTAACTTTTATCAATTTACATGCAACTTATTTTGGTCTACTTATTTCTTAAATGTAAGTTATAAAATTTTATCATAAAAATTATCTGAATAACAAGATTTTACACTTCTCTGTATGCAAATTCTGAATATTTTAATTTCATTTCATTACTTATTTATTTAAAATTTCAGAGAGTTTATAATCTCAGGCAAAATTTCTTCAAAATTTTTAGTCACCAATAAGCTAAATTTAAACTTGTACATGGAAAGGATGATTAATTATATTATACAGTCAAAGCAATTCAGATAATGAAGAATAAGATTGGTAGACTCATAAAACCTTATTCCAAGACTCCTGAGATTCAATAGATAATACAATGTATTATTGGTGAAAGAATGGACTCACAGATTAAGGGAAGAACACAAAGTCAGTTCAGAAATAACTGTTCATTTGTGAACAGAGTTCACAAATATGTCCAATATATTTTTGACACAGACACAAGGCAATTCAATGAAGAAACGTGTTTCAACAAATGGTGTTGGAGCAATTGGACATCCATATGCAAAAAAATGTACTCTCATCAATTCCTCACACTTTATATAGAAATTAACTCATAAAGGATCCAATTCCTAAATGCAAAAAAGTAAAACTACAAACCTCTTAGAAGATATCATAGGGGAAAATCTTTGTGATCTTGCTGCTGCTGCTGCTAAGTTACTTCAGTCATGTCCGACTCTGTGCGACCCCATGGACTGCAGCCTACCAGGCTTCTCTGTCCATGGGATTCTCCAGGCAAGAACACTGGAGTGGGTTGCCATTTCCTTCTCCAATGCATGAAAGTGGAAAGTGAAAGTGAAATCCCTCAGTCGTGTCTGACTCTTAGCGACCCCATAGACTGTAGCCTACCAGGCTCCTCCATCCATGGGATTTTCCAGGCAACAGTACTGGAGTGGGGTGCCATTGCCTTCTCCCTTTGTGATCTTATGTTAGGTTAAAAAGTTAAGAGGCTTAAAGGCTTCCCAGGTGGCTCAGTGATCAAGAATCCACCTGCCAAATCAGGAGATGCAGGAGATGCGGGTTCCGTTTCTGGGTTGGAAAGATTCTCTGGAGGAGGAAATGGTGACCCACTCCAGTATTCTTGCCTGGAAAATTACATGGAAAGAGGAGTCTGGCAGGCTACAAGCCACGGGGTTGCAAAGGGTCAGATACAACTGATCTCACACACACACATAATATCAAAAAACAAAAGGTTTTTGTAGAAAAAGATAAAAAGGACTTCAACAGAATATATAACTCAAGGCAACAAAATGAGAAGTCCCAGACTGGGAGAAAATATTTGCAAATTAAGTATCTGCTAAATTACTTCATCCCAAATATAAAGAATTCACAATAATCAACAATATTTTTTTTCAAATGGAGAAAAGATTAAACATATATGTCACCACACACACACAAAAAAAAAACATGGAATAACAAATAAATACATGAAAAGATACCCAATACCTGTAATCTCTAAGGAAGTGAAAATATATACCACAATCATATATTTTGACACACTTATTAGAATGGTTTTCAAAGAAAAACTGAAAATATTAAATGCTAGTAAGGACTTAGACCAACTAAAACTTTGATGTATTGCTGGTCTGAATGCAAAATTGTATAGCTTCTTTGGAAAAAAATTGGGGCAATTTCCTATAAATTTAAGTATACATTTAAAATATGACCCAGCACATCTAGTTCTAAACATCGACTCAACAGAAATTAAAATTTTTGTTCATGTCACTCCAGAGTGGGAACAACCTAACTATCTTCCAACTGTTTACTGAGGACAAACCATGATACATCCACATAATGGAGTACTACACAGCTTTAGAAAGGATTGAACTTATGATACTCAATGAGTGGATTACTCTCAAATGCATTATGCCCAGTGAAATGCATTAAGCTGGCTTCAAAATCCGTGCAGCATGAACTCATTTATATGATATTATGGAAAAGGCAAAGTATACAGACTTATAATGATCAGTGGTTGCCTTGAATTTAGGGTGGGAAAGAGTTTACTCCAGAGTCTTCACCACAGAACCACCAGGGAAGCCCAAAAAGGGCAGCACAAATGTAATTTTGAGGGATTATGTTTTCATATCTTGATTATCTTAGTGGTTACATGAATCTCTACCTATATTAAACTACATAGGACTACATAACCAAAAGACTGAAATTTAACTGTATGGAAAGTTAAAAGTTGGCAAAATGATAAAAAGAGGTAGAGTCTGAATATGGATTGTCTGGGTTTGATCCCCAATTCTAAAATTTATTAACTCTATGTCTTTGGATTACTTATTTCTTATGTCTTGTTTTCCTCATTATAAAGTAAGGGTAACAATATTGACTTGTTCAAAGCACAGTTTTAAGTGTTAAGTCATACTTTCAAGGAAATTAAAGTAGGGCAGGCTACACCACAAGTGCTCAATAATTCCTAGATTTTTTCATTAACAACATGTATGGAAAATATTCTCAAATATTTTCATAGTTGGATGAAGATAATCACAGTGAAGATAATTTCAATTTAGCAGATATATCACTTTAAAGTCAACTTTTTTTTTACTTTTGTCCCCTCATTTCTCATAGGTCCTATCTTGGAGTAGATACTGACTAGATCTCTATTGAATAAAAAACAGTTATTAATATTAATACCATTTTAGATATCACTACATGCTATCTTGGAACACCTGCTCCCTTATTCTCATAGTAACTCTGCAATGTGCTTATAGTCTTCTCACTGCAATTGAAAGAACTGAGCCATAAAAGGATGAAGTATACTCTTTCAAGGAACGATTGGCTTTTAAAATTAATGCTCTCTCTTTCTTCTACTCTTGCTGTCAATAAAATGAATGTGTAACTTATATTTTTCCACATCATTTCATCAAGAACTGATGGTTGCCTCCATGACATATGTTAAAAGTCTCAGGCATGACACTAACAAAATGATTATTACACAAATAAGTAGAAATTGACGAATTGCTAGCATAATTCACACATATACACGTAAAATGCATCTATCAGATCAGATCAGATCATATCAGTCGCTCAGTCATGTCCGACTCTTTGCGACCCCATGAGTCCCAGCATGCCAGGCCTCCCTGTCCATCACCAACTCCCGGAGTTCACTCAGACTCATGTCCATCAAGTCAGTGATGCCATCCAGCCATCTCATCCTCTGTCGTCCCCTTCTCCTCTTGCCCTCAATCCCTCCCAGCATCAGAGTCTTTTCCAATGAGTCAACTCTTCGCTTGAGGTGGCCAAAGTACTGGAGTTTCAGCTTTAGCATCATTCCTTCCAAAGAAATCCCAGGGCTGATCTCCTTCAGAATGGACTGGTTGGATCTCCTTGCAGTCCAAGGGACTCTCAAGAGTCTTCTCCAACACCACAGTTCAAAAGCATCAATTCTTCGGCGCTCAGCTTTCTTCACAGTCCAACTCTCACATCCATACATGACCACAGGAAAAACCATAGCCTTAACTAGACGAACCTTTGTTGGCAAAGTAATGTCTCTGCTTTTGAATATGCTATCTAGGTTGGTCATAACTTTCCTTCCAAGGAGTAAGTGTCTTTTAATTTCATGGCTGCAGTCACCATCTGTAGTGATTTTGGAGCCCAGAAAAATAAAGTCTGACACTGTTTCCACTGTTTCCCCATCTATTTCCCATGAAGTGGTGGGACCGGATGCCATGATCTTCATTTTCTGAATGTTGAGCTTTAAGCCAACTTTTTCACTCTCCACTTTCACTTTCATCAAGAGGCTTTTGAGTTCCTCTTCACTTTCTGCCGTAAGGGTGGTGTCATCTGCATATCTGAGGTTATTGATAATATCAATAAAATATGCAGATGACACCACCCTTATGGCATAAAATGCATCTATAAGCAAATACAAATGTTGGTTCTATTTTGGATGAACAATATTTTAATTCTGTTTTGCATTTGATAATTAAAAGGTGAATTTTACAGTTGTATGTTTTCAGGATATACTAGCTTTGATGAGCCAGAGTAATAAACTCTGTAGTAGTAACTCTGAAGTTTAAGATATATAAGCTGTTCAGAAAATAACATGGCAGTTTCTCTGTAGGGTTGGCACTTACTTGTTTTTCTCTAATATCCACTGAATGAAAAGGTTAAGCTTTTGTGATTAAAGGAAGCATTGAGGGCAAGGGGTGATTTGGCATACTTTGGGCAGGAGATACCTTGGGATCTAGTTTGACAGATCCGTCATCTCCTCTGGGTAGCACAATAAACAGCCACTTCCCAGGTACCATGCGCTACTCTGATTATTTATTGTCTGCTGAGGCATTCTCCCTCAGACTTTCTATTGTCCATATCATTTATAAGGCCTCCAGGTAGCAGCATGATTTGAGAGAACAGCATGGTATTTTCAGTGGGGTAGAACTTAGTTTAAATTTTGGCACTGTCACAAAAAAATCTGAAAACCAGCAATTTAGGATTGAAGGTAGACAAAAGAGTGGTTTTCAAAGTATGGTCTTGGAATTCTTGTGGGCATATTGTTTAGTTTATAAGCAGAAATTGTACCTCCCCATGTTTTGTACAGATTCAAATGGGCTTCATAATGATTTATTCAATTAAACAGATTAATAATATTTGGCTCATTTATCCCAAAAGAAAACTGAAGTCTTTTTCAAAATGCTAATTGAAAGAAAGCTTACATGTTCTTGTAACAAGCCATCCCAATTCCCTGGAAAAGAAAAACTTACCATAAATGAAGTTATTTTTACAGCACCATCAATGATCCTTACTTTCCAGGGTTCTTCAATATTTTCTGGTATCAGTGTATAAATATAATAAGCAAAGAGGATACAAGTCAGTCCAAAGCCTAGAGTTTTGTATCCCATAATGATATTCGTTTTACAACCCCTCTGCAGTATTGATATAATGTAGCCCTATATATTGGAGAAGGCGATGGCACCCCACTCCAGTACTCTTGCCTGGCAAATCCTATGGATGGAGGAGCCTGGTAGGCTGCAGTCCATGGGGTCGCTAAGAGTCTGACACGACTGAGCGACTTCACTTTCACTTTCATGCATTGGAGAAGGAAATGGCAACCCACTCCAATGTTCTTGCCTGGAGAATCCCAGGGACGGGGGAGCCTGGTGGGCTGCCCTCTGTGGGGTCGCACAGAGCTGGGCACGACTGAAGCGACTTAGCAGCAGCAGCAGCAGCCCTATATATACTAAAATGCTTGGTAGGTGAACAGATACTTGACAGTCTCCTGCTAACATGATCATATTATGTAGAACGTAATCAGTTGCAAGATTAACGGTGACAATAGTAACTAGTTCAACAGTTACTCTATCTGAAATACAGTTCACAATATCTTCCATCAAATCTGTAGACAAAGTAGCAAAGATTTTTAAATGCTGGTGGAAGCTCTTTCACCCTGTGACACCATCATTGATTCAGCACAACAAATTTTATTATGAGTCTAAGCAGAACACATGATAAACCATGATGTCTGTTTCTTCTATTAATATTTTGTAAAGATTACTGTGAAGAGTTTAATAAAAAAAAAACTGTCAGGTAATATTTAGTTACAAGGCTAATGCCTTTGTCATAGATTACTATAAAACTAAAATCCACTTTGGTCTACTGATCCTTAGACAAGAAGATAAGAACATGGTATTCTTGAGCAAGTTCCAGAATTGATTCAACCAGTTCAGAAATATTTATAAAGTGCTTCAGTTCAGTTCAGTTCAGTCGCTCAGTCGTGTCGGACTCTTTGCGACCCCATGAATCACAGCACGCCAGGCTGCCAGTCCATCACCAACTCCCGGAGTTCACTCAGACTCACGTCCATCAAGTCAGTGATGCCATCCAGCCATCTCATCCTCTGTCGTCCCCTTCTCCTCCTGCCCTCAATCCCTCCCAGCATCAGAGTCTTTTCCAATGAGTCAACTCTTCGCTTGAGGTGGCCAAAGTACTGGAGTTTCAGCTTTAGCATCATTCCTTCCGAAGAAATCCCAGGGCTGACCTCCTTCAGAATGGACTGGTTGGATCTCCTTGCAGTCCAAGGGACTCTCAAGAGTCTTCTCCAACACCACAGTTCAAAAGCATCAATTCTTTGGCGCTCAGCCTTCTTCACAGTCCAACTCTCACATCCATACATGACCACAGGAAAAACCATAGCCTTGACTAGAGGAACCTTTGTTGGCAAAGTAATGTCTCTGCTTTTGAATATGCTATCTAGGTTGGTCATAACTTTCCTTCCAAGGAGTGAGCGTCTTTTAATTTCATGGCTTTATAAAGTGCTTGCTGCTGCTGCTAAGTCGCTTCAGTCATGTCCGCCTCTGTGCGACCCCACAGATGGCAGCCCACCAGGCTCCCCCGTCCCTGGGATTCTCCAGGCAAGAATACTGGAGTGGGTTGCCATTTCCTTCTCCAATGCATGAAAGTGAAAAGTGAAAGAAGTCGCTCAGTCGTGCCCGACTCTTAGCGACCCTATGGACCGCAGCCTACCAGGCTCCTCCACCCATGGGGTTTTCCAGGCAAGAGTACTGGAGTGGGGTGCCATTGCCTTCTCCGTATAAAGTGCTTACTTACATTAAAAATGCAAATTTTCAACCTATTTAGTTGGGCAATCATGCAAAAAGGATATATTCATTAAGCAAATATTTATTACATGTTTATATTTGCTAAACTCTGTATTGGGCAAAATGGTAAGAAAATTGAGCAAATTCTTGCATATGTCCATTCCTTGGTGGAGCTTTTGCAAACTTCCTGACTTCCATTTTTCCTAAGAATTTTGTCACATACTAGTTTATTTGGGGCCTCCCCTGTTTCTCCATTCATTTTGCTGCAGAAGTCATCACTTTTACTATAATCACTGTATTATCCCTATGCCATAATTTCTTAATACAACCCTGCTTTATTATCTATCTAAGCACCAGACTGAAAGGAATTAAGATTATTATTCTAAAAAAGTTGAGGAATAAGAACCACATGGGTGGCAAAGGATATGAAAGGCTGGAAAGAAGCTATATATGAACAATCCAACATACAGAAAAGCATAATGGAAAAATCAACATTTTGAAATATCAGTCTAATTTATTACACTCTTCCTTCCCCATCTTCTCTACCTTACTTGGAGCCTCATTGGCCTTGCCTTATCCCCATGGCTAGCTCTTTTTCTGTTAATTTCTAAATGATAGAATATGCTGTCAGAAAATGGAAAATATTATAATTTCTTCTACCGTGCATTTTGGAACCTAACGTAAAAGTGAAAATCGCTCAGTCATGTCCAACCCTTTGGGTCCATAGAATTTTCTATGCCAGAATACTGGAGTGGATATCCTTTCCCTTTCTCCAGGGGATCTTCCCAACCCAGGGATAGAACCCAGGTTTCCTGCACTGCAGGCAGATTCTTTACCAGTTGAGCTACAAGGGAAGCCCAAGAATACTGCAGTGGGTATCCTATCCCTTTTCCAGGGGATCTTCCCGACCCATGAATTGAACCAGGGTCTCCTGCATTGCACACAGATGCTTTACTAACTGAGCTATCAGGGAAACCCTTGGAACCTAAGCTCTTACGCTAATAAAAGGGACTCTTGATAAAGACATGAATTTATATGTTTGATTGATATACGAAAGAGCTTCAGTGAAGACATAGTTTTCCTTGGTTGTTGATTTTTCCCTCATTCATGTGGTGGTGAGAGAGGGTGGTAAGCCGATTGAAAACAGAAATATTTCTCAGCATTTCTAGTGGTTACATGCCAAATTTTGGCTGGAAGGAGTTGTCTGCCAAGCACATTGGAACAAAGCTAAATTTCAAACTGTAGAAATCAGATGTGAATTGAAATTAATTAAACATGCCACATAGCCACAACTCAAATCAATTTCTGATTGGTTTGAAGTAATCAGCCCTCACACTTGCTACAAAATATTGTAAGGGTGTGTCCTTTCTTTTTAAAAAATAAAAAATTACTTCAATTTCAAAGATTCTTTTAAATGTAATGACTAGTATACACACACACTCAATGCAGTTAAGAAGACCTACAGACAACTCTGATGTTAGAATTAAAAACAACAAATAGAGGTTAAAATAACTGTTAAATATGTTAAAGAAATTAGATAAAATGGAGAAATGTAGAAAGGTGTTGAATTCATCATCATAGGTAAACCTAAAGAATATAAAATGTCATTCCAGTATAAAAAATACAATGTCTGAAATTAAGGATTAATTGAGTAGACTAAGGAAACAACTTAGAGATATGCCAATATAAATTAGGCATGGGTACAATATCAAATGGTCTAATATAAGTGTGATAAGGGCTGGAAATAAAAATAGGGAAGAAGCATACTGGAATATATGTTAGATGAAAAATTTCTAAAATTCATGAAAATCATGAGCCCACAAGTCAAAAAGCTCAGTGAACTGAACAATATAGAGGAAATGACATATAGAGACACTATAGTTATAATCGCTGAAAATCAAAGATGAAGACAAAATTCTTATAACTGGGACTCTAATAACGGCTACCTAAGGTTTTTGGTTACTGGTGAACAAACCCCTTATCTCATCTATTCAATCAAACACCTTTCCAAGTATTGCTATGAAGAAATTTTTGCAGATGTAATGAAGGCTCCAAATCAGTACACCTTAAACTTTCAATTCCTGACATGAGTATGGTGTGTGTTGGTCGCTCAGTCGTGTCCGACTCTGTGATCCTGTGGACGATAGCCTGCCAGGCTCCTCTGTCCATGGACTTCTCCAGGCAAGAATACTGGAGTGGGTTACCACTCCCTTTTCCAGGGGATTTTCCTGACCCAGGGATCAAACCCAGGTCCCCTTCACTGCAGGGAGAAGCTTAATCAGCTGAGCCACCAGGGAAGTCTGAGGCCCAAATGTTAAGCAATGTGGGCAGACTCTAAAAACAGAGTGGCTCCCAGTCAAACCACGTGCATGAAATTGGGCTTCTAAGTCCTACAACCATGAAGAACTAAATTCTAGACTTTAGAACCTAAAAGATCATGGAAGAAGGCTCCAAGCTTGAAAAGCTCTCATCAAGATGTTGATTTAAGCAATAAAACTCTAAGGGCTGAACCAATCCTTACCTTATAAAACCCACAAATTTAGAAATATTTCCAGTCTTAACCCATTAAAATGTGGGAAGAAATATCAATAGAAACTACACAAATATTAAAGGAAACCAAGGCTGGGGGTGGGGGGACACATCATATTATTAAGGAAAACAACAAGAATAATGCATATTATATACCACGCACCAGAAGACAATAAAACAGTAGTGAAAAGTGTGTGCTTGCTCAGCAGCTAAGTCGTCTCCAGCTCTTTGCGATCCCAAACACTCCTCTCTCCATGGAATTCTCTGGGCAAGAATATTGGATTGCCATTTCCCTCTACAGGGGATCTTACTGACCCAGGAATCAAACCCCCGGCTCCTGCCTTGGCAGGCAGATTCTTCACCACTGAGCCTCCTGGGAAGCCTTTTTGGTACCCGAAAAGTACTGAAGATAAAAAACAAGGAGCTGCCAATATAAAATTCTATACATGAAAATAAAATATGCTTAAAGGGGCTAAAATAAAGACAGAGCCAAGACAGTTTGTCACCAGTAGATTCATAAGAAATATTAAGAAGCTTTCTTCCAAAAAGCCACAATAATCCCTGAAAGAAGTGCCCGCAGGTAAAAAGAAACCAAAAAGGATTTGAAACAAGGATATTCATTCCTATCACTTTTTTTGTTTTTTAACTGAAGGACTTATCCAGTGAAGTAACTCAACAAAGTAATATGAGGCACAATGAAATAAAATTATTGGATTTTAAAGGCAAGACAGGAAAAATTAAACAGAATTCTCTCTCTGGATCCATTTGGGCCTCCTTTCTCTCTTCCTCGGGTGCAGTGTCTGCATTACTCGTTAATGGAAACTCCTCAAAGATGGGAGTACCTGCTGACCATAAAGATGATTTCTTTTTCTTTCTGCTGACACTAGCAATGCAACTTCTGAAAAGAAGAGCATTCCTTCCCAACTCTGTAGGGGTCATGGTGATTTCCTGCTCTCTTTGTACTTGTTTACTATGTTGCTTGGTGAACTTTATGTAAAACATCTGTGTGTTATTTTGATGTATGATCCTTTGTCTCTAAAATGTATATGACTGTGCTGTCGACTTCTAAAAGACGGAACAGGGCACAGAGGTTTCAGAGAGTCTCTCTCCTGGATTATAATCTTCAGTTTGGCTCAAGTAAAATTTTCTCTTTTCTTCTTGACTATTTCTTGAACTTTTACTGACAGCCACCAAGATTGAAAACAAGGAAGGAAATCTCTTTTATTATTTTTTAGGCAATGCATGAATATTCTCAGAAAATCTAGAAGTATATATCTTCTGGAAATGCAAGTTTAGTAAAACTGCTTAATAAAAAACAAATATTAAAAAATATTATAAATATTGCAAATCAAATACATGTTCACGAAATATTAGAATAGATATTTTAAAAGCATTTAAAATTCTATTTGTTTTCTGGACTAAACAAATTAATAGGTCAGGATATACTCTCCCTCCCAACTCACACTCCTCTGCTTAATTTGCAAATATATGAAACAATAGTTTGCAAGACACTGAACAGCAGGAAAAGGAGAATATTCCTAAAAGATAAGAAATATGATTGCCCTAGATTACTGCCTTGGTAGAGTTTTCTGTAGCATAGAGGGGGGAAAGCAGGAGAAGCCTGGTGATTCCCTAACATGAAGAAACAGAGAGAGGCATCTTTAGACACTAGGTGGCTTCAGTTCACAGGACAGAAAACCATAGCTGAGAGCACTGCAGAGAACAAGAACCGCAGAGATGCAGCAGGGCTTCCCTGAATACTGACTGGTACAATGCATGTGGGGATCACACTTGGGGCAGAGGAAAAAGCTACCAGAAATGATTAAAGAGTGACTAGTGCTCATGGCACCCCACTCCAGTACTCTTGCCTGGAAAATCCCATGGACGGAGGAGCCTGGTAGGCTGCAGTCCATGAGGTCGCTAGGAGTCAGACACGACTGAGCGACTTCACTTTCACTTTTCACTTTCATGCATTGGAGAATGAAATGGCAACCCACTCCAGTATTCTTGCCTGGAGAATCCCAGGGACAGGGGAGCCTGGTGGGCTGCCGTCTATGGGGTCGCATGGAGTCGGACCCGACTGAAGCAACTTAGCAGCAGCAGCAGCAGTGCTCACAGAGGGTCAGGAATCTTATCTGCTGTAAGAGTCACATTGGAAAATTTCAAGATTCATGGGGCATTCAGTAGAAGACACAGAGGGCCTTACCTCAAAATCAGGGAATGACTAGTCCTAGACTGAATACTTCTCTGGTTCTGCTGCTGCTGCTGCTGCTGCTGCTGCTGCTGCTGCTAAGTCACTTCAGTCGTGTCCGATTCTGTGCGACCCCATAGACAGCAGCCCATCAGGCTCCACCGTCCCTGGGATTCTCCAGGCAAGAACACTGGAGCGGGTTGCCATTTCCTTCTCCAATGCATGAAAGTGAAAAGTGAAAGTGAAATCACTCAGTCGTGTCCAACTCTTAGTGACCCCATGGACTGCAGCCTACCAGGCTCCTCTGTCCATGGGATTTTCCAGGCAAGAGTACTGGAGTGGGGTGCCATTGCGTTCTCCTCTCTGGTTCTAACAGATCTTAAAAGCAACAACTGAAAGAATCAAATTATTTTTTAAAATTTACTTGCACACAGAAAAGTAAGATTTACAATTCTGGCATCCAATAAAAAATAATGCAGCATGTGAATATTGGAAAACACCCTGATGCTGGGAAAGATTGAAGGCAGGAGGAGAAAGGGATGACAGAGGATGAGATGGTTGGATGGCATCACTGACTTGATGGACATGAGTTTGAGCAAGCTCTGGGAGTTGGTGATGGACAGGGAAGCCTGGCATGTTGCAGTCCATGAGGTTGCAGAGAGTCTGATATAACTGAGTGACTGAACTGAACTGTGAATATGCAAGGGAAAGAAACCACATCATTTCTAAATAAATCAAAGAATTAAAGTTGATCAGCCTAGAACAAATGTTAGAAAAAAATATTAAAACAGTATTCATAACTGTATACCAAAATGTCTATAAGTTACATAGAAACATACAAAATGAGCCACATTGGTATGGTCATTTGCAGGGGTGGGCGGGGGGTGGGGGGGTGGTCAGGAATATTTTTATGACTCAGAAAAACCTCCAAAATTTCATTTTTACAAATGTAGGGTAAACTGAACTTCCTGGGATGGGGCCTGAGGCTCCCAGGCTGTGCTCTGGAAGAGGAATGGATTTCTCATGTATGAAAACAGTCCTCCATCTAGGTTATATGGCCAAGAGGCACCAGTTCACCCCCCAAGAGGAAACTCATTCAATCATGGTCCGCCTTTTCCCTGGTTCCAGCGCAACAACTAATGGAGAATCACATCTTCAAACTCTTCCAGAACAACCTGGAAGACACTCTAAAAGCTTTATTAATTTATCAAGATGGAATCTTATCAAGGTTTGATGCACAATACAGGATGCTTGGGGTTGGTGCACTGGGATGACCCGGGGGGTGGTATGGGGAGGGAGGTGAGAGGGGGGTTCAGGATGGGGAACACATGTACACCCATGGCAGATTCATGTTGATGTATGGCAAAACCAATACAATATTGTAAAGTAATTAGCCTCCAATTAAAATAAATAAATTTATATATTTTTTAAAAACCTTTTAGTGTAAGCTCCAATATGGAAAGGGCTTATAAGTCATCACACTATCTTTATAAATAGAAAAATTTCAAACAATTACAAAAACAGTAACTGTTTTCTTTGCTCCAACAGAGAATTGAGGTCAAGAGCTAAGAATTTACCACAATCTGGAGAGATAGGCAAATACAAAGAATCACAGCCAAGATCAGGTTACCTGAAGCAGAAGACACTGAAACCAGGTACTGATAGAATTATTTCAATGATAATTTCAGCAAATGGCTAGAAGCCCAGTGTGGATAAGTCTGAGAGTTAAATCTTCCAGGGGACCCAGAAATAAGAGGTTCCCAACACTTCCTTGGGTGTTACATCCAGGAACTCCACTATGAGTTGTCATAGTGAACTGGAGAAAATTCCTTCCTGTCTTTACTAGGGAGAGAAAACAAAAATCATTTTAAAATGTTCCCAGATGATTCTTCCTAACACCGTCTTCTTTGAAAAAGCATCATCTCACCTGCGGAAAGAGCAAACAGCCAACTCCAATCCCTTCTGATTTTCCTGTCTCATGGGAAGTGTAAAGAAGAAAAGGCTAAGAAATGTCTTAAAAGATCACAGCTCAGAGTCAAATTCACTAAAAGAAGAACTGCAGTCTAAAGAGATAAAGCAAGCATTAAAACCTGATTCAGATATGATACTGATTTTGGAAATGTCAATTAGGGAATTTGAAACAACTCTAAGCAATATATTGGCTTCCCTGGTGGCTCAAATGGTAAAGCACCTGCCTGAAATATGGGAGACCCAGGTTCGATCCCTGGGTCAGGAAGAGGGAGAAGGAATTGGCAACCCAATCCAGTACCCTTGCCTGGAAAATCCCATGGACAGAGGAGTCTGGTATGCTACAGTCCCTGGGGTCGCAAAGAGTTGGACATGACTGAGTGACTTCACTTTCCCTTATAAGCAATATATTAGACTTCAATGGAAAAGTAGGCAATATGCAAGAACAGGTGGGTGAAATAAGCAGAGAAATGGAAACATAAGAGAGAATCCAAGGGAAATTCAAGAAATCAGCAACAATGTAACAGAAATGAAGACTGCATTGATGGGCTCATTAGAAGAATGAATATGGCAAAGGAAAGAATCTGTAAGTTTGAAAATATGGTGATAGAAAGTTCCCAAACTAAAATTCACAGACAAAAGGAATAGAATAGCTAAGACCTGCAGAACAAATACAAAATTAGAAGAGATGCCTCATGGACATACAAAGAGAAGGAAAGAGAAAAAAGCAAAAGAAATATTTAAATGGCTAAAATTTTTCCAAAATTAATAGCAGATACTAAAACCACATCCAGAAAGCTCAGTGAACACCAAGCAGGGGAAAAAGTGAAATAAATATTTAAAGAAGCCAGAGGGAACAACATCTTACAAATGGGAACAAAGATTAGAATGACATCAGATTTTACACCCATGCAATCAATAAGAGTTGTGCAATAATATTTAAAGTGTTGAAAGAAAGAAAACAAAAACCCCAGTGAATCAGAACTCCATATTTTGCAAAATTATCCTTCAAAAGTAAAGGAGAATTTAAAGCTTTTTCAAACATACAAAAACTGAAGAAGTGTACCATATAGAGACTTTTTCTGCAAGAAATTTTTTCAAGTTTTCCAAAGCTAAGAAAAATTATATAGGTGATGTACATAAAGAAATGAAGAGTATCAGAGAAAGAATAAATGAAGGTAAAATCAAACTTTTTTCTTCTTTTTCTTAGTGATATAATAACTGTTCAAATTAATAAGAGTAAAAAGTATTGTATCAATGGGTAATATGCATAAGTGAAATGAATCCCAGTTATTTTATCAGAGATGGAAGGGAGGAATTGAGAACACACTGTTGTAAAGTACCTATGCAAACAGTGAAGTGGTATAGTGTTATTCGAAAACAGACATACTTAGTTGTAAATATATACTTCAAACTCTAGAGCAATCCAAGAAAATGAAGTATAATTGATATGCTAATACAAGATATAAAAATAGTATTAAATGCTCAATCAAAATCAGAGGAGGTAAAAAAAAGGTGGGAGGGGAGAAAAAAGAACAAGTACAATGAATGACAAGTAATTACAAAGTAGCTATTAATACAACTATAGCAGTAATCACTTTAAATGTAAATGGTCTAAATAAAAAAGTAAAAAACAGAGATGTCAGAGTGGATAAACCAAGAATTCTCAATTACATGCTCTCTGCAAGAAATCCACTACAAATAAAAAGCATAAATAGACTCAAGGTAAATGGATCAAGATATACCATGCTAACACTGATCCAAAGAAACATAGATTCACTATATTAATGTTAGACAAAGCAGAATTCAGAACAAGGAAACTCACTAGAGATAAAGAGAGGCATCATATTATGATAAAGGCGTCAGTTTTCAAGAAGACATCATAATCCTGAACAGGTATGGCCCTAAGAACAGAGCATCAAAATACATGATGCCAAAAAAAAAAAAAAAAGAATTGTACAGTGAAATAAACAAATCATTTGTTGTAATTAAAGACCTCAATACATCTCTGTCTGTACTTGACAATCTAGCAAGCAGAAAACCAGTAAGGATATAGTCACTCATCTATAAAGTTGGTTAAGGAGATTTTATGTCTAACCTTGTGCAGTTAGGCTGACAGGGAAAAGGTATTGGAAAGACAGTCAAACACCTGCAGAAGATCTGCTGATACTTAATTGTGTGTAAGGGAAACCCTGGTAGAAAATGCATCTCCTGTTGCTTTATCAACTTAAAACCAGAAGACAGAAATTCACAAACCAAGGTACCAGATCCATTAACCCTAATCTTCTATTTGAACTGTAGACTCACACCCTGATTTTGCATTAAGAAGGAGAAATTGTAAAAACTGAAATCCACCACAAAGCAAAGTGGCTAACAGCTCACATCCATAGGAAAAAAATACTCATACCTACTTAGTCTAGAATGAGGATAGGTCTTTCTCTAAAATTAGCATAAGCTGCCTGAAAGACCAGGATAGCATGTAGGGCTGAGCTAGAGAGAGCTGATGGAGAAGGCAATGGCAACCCACTCCAGTACTCTTGCCTGGAAAATCCCATGGACGGAGGGGCCTGGTGGGCTGCAGCCCATGGGGTCGCGAAGAGTCGGACACAACTGAGCGACTTCCCTTTCACTTTTCATTTTCATGCATTGGAGAAGGAAATGGCAACCCACTCCAGTGTTCTTGCCTGGAGAACCCCAGGGACGGGGGAGCCTGGTGGGCTGCCGTCTATGCCGCCGCACAGAGTCGGACATGACTGAAGCGACTTAGCAGCAGCAGCAGCAGCAGAGAGCTGAAAGTACATAGGATTCTTCAGGTAACTTTTATCTCATTTCCTGCATACACACCCCCTCCACTGACCTTCAAATGTCTGAAATCCCCCCAGTGACCACGCTTTTCAGATTTTCCCTTTGTATCCTGCTTCAGTTCAGGTCAGTTGCTCAGTTGTGTCCGACTCTTTATGACCCCATGGATTCCAGCACGCCAGGCCTCCTTGTCCATCACCAACTCCCGGAGTTCACTCAAACTCATGTCCATTGAGTTGGTGATGCCACCCAGCCATCTCATCCTCTGTCGTCCCCTTCTCCTGCCCTCAAGCATCAGAGTCTTTTCCAGTGAGTTGACTCTTGACGTGAAGTGGCCAAAGTATTGGAGTTTCATCTTTAGCATCAGTCCTTCCAAAGAACACCCAGGGCTAATCTCCTTCAGAATGGACTGGTTGGATCTCCTTGCAGTCCAAGGGACTCTCAAGAATCTTCTATCAACACCACACTTCAAAAGCATCAATTCTTTGGTGCTCAGCTTTCTTCACAGTCCAACTCTCACATCCATACATGACCACAGGAAAAACCATAGCCTTGACTAGATGGACCTTTGTTGGCAAAGTAATGTCTCTGCTTTTGAATATGCTATCTAGGTTGGTCATAACTTTCCTTCCAAGGAGTAAGCATCTTTTAATTTCATGGCTGCAGTCACCATCTGCAGTGATTTTGGAGCCCAAAAAAATAAAGTCTGACACTGTTTCCCCATCTAATTCCCATGAAGTGATGGAACCAGATGCCATGATCTTCGTTTTCTGAATGTTGAGCTTTAAGCAAACTTTTTTACTCTCCTCTTTCACTTTCATCAAGAGGCTTTTTAGTTCCTCTTCACTTTCTGCCATAAGGGTGGTGTCATCTGTGTATCTGAGGTTACTGATATTTCTCCCGGCAATCTTGATTACAGCTTGTGTTTCTTCCAGTCCAGCATTTCTCATGATGTACTCTGCATATAAGTTAAATAAGCAGGGTGACAATATACAGCCTTGCCGGACTCCTTTTCCTATTTGGAACCAGTCTGTTGTTCCATGTCCAGTTCTAACTGTTGCTTCCTGACCTGCATATAGGTTTCTCAACAGACAGGTGCTTAGATACTGCCTAAATAACATCTACTTCTCTCCTTCTAATCAAAACCTACTTTCCTTTTAAGAAATTGATTTCATCTATTATGGTAACATTAGTAACAGCAGTAACAAACTAAAATGGACTGAACATGTCCATGTATCTGGCAAACTGGCATGTTCAGGTTAATCAGTCATCACTTCCTACAGCTCTCATCCTTCTAAATATCAGATTAGTTAAACCCAAAAACATGATTTCCTACCTCTGAAATACTTCACACCTCTGCATACCATTCCTCTTGCAGAGGAACCAGAGATCAAATTGCCAACATCTGTTAGATCACAGAAAAAGCAAGCGGATTCCAGAAAAACATCTACTTTGGCTTCATTGACCAAACTAAAGCCTTTGACTGTGTGGGTCACAACAAACTTGGAAAATTCTTAAAGATATGGGAATACCAGACCACCTTACCACCTCCTAAGAAACCTGTATGCAGGTCAAGAAGCAACAGTTAGAACCATATGGAACAACAGACTGGGTCAAAATTGGGAAAGGTGTGTGGCAAGGCTGTATATTGTCACCCTGCTTATTTAACCTCTATGCAGAATACATCATGGAAAATGCCAGGCTAGATGAAGCATAAGTTGGAATCAAGATCGCCAGGAGAAATATCAATAACCTCAGATATGCAGAGGACAACACCCTTATGGCATAAAGTGAAGAGGAATTCAAGAGCCTCTTGATGAAGGTGAAAGAGGACACTGAAAAAGCTGGCTTAAAACTCAACATTCAAAAAATGAAGATAGCTGCATCCATTCCCATCACTTCATAGCAAACAGATGGGGAAGCAATGGAAATGGTGACAGACTTTATTTTCTTGGGCTCCAAAATTACTGCAGATGGTGACTGCAGCCATAAAATTAAAAGATGCTTGCTCCTTGGAAGAAAAGTTATGACCAACCTAGACAGCATATTAAAAAGCAGAGGCATTACTTTGCCAACAAAGGTCCGTATAGTCAAAGCTATGGATTTTCCAGTAGTCATGTATGGATGTGAGAGTTGTACCATAAAGAAGGCTGCAGGCTGAAGAATCAATGCTTTTGAACTGTGGTGTTGGAGAAGACTCTTGAGAGTCTCTTGGACTGCAAGGAGATCCAACCAGTCCATTCTGAAGGAAATCAGTTCTGAATATTCATTGGAAAGACTGATGCTGAAGCCGAAGCTCCAATACTTTGGCCACCTGATTCGAAAAGCTGACTCATTAGAAATGACCCAATGCTGGGAAAGACTGAAGGCACAAGGAGTAAGGAACAACAGAGGACGAGGTGGTTGGAAGGCATCACTGACTCACTGGACATGAGTTTGAGCAAGCTCCAGGAGATGGTGAAGGACAGGGAAGCCTGGCGTACTGCAACCCATGGGTCACAAAGAGTCAGACACAACTGAGTGACCAAACAACAAAAAACATGATTTTCTACCTCTGAAACAGTACACACCTCTGTATACAATTTCTGCCGCAGTACACTTCAAAACTGATTTAGGACTTTGCCTCCAGATGCTGACAACACAGGACAATAAAAGAGCCTGACATCTGTGAAGGTAAGACATGATTACTGAGGAGCACCACCATTGAGTCCTACTTGAGTACACCTTTAAGGATTTCATTTTGGCTTAGTCATCAAAGCACTACAATTCATTTCCATGTTTCTATATACCAATATAGAGCTTCCCTGGTAGCTCAGCTGGTGAAGAATCTGCCTCCAATGCTGGAGACTCAGATTGGATTCCTAGGTCGGCAAGATCCTCTGCAGAAGGGATAGCCTACCCACTCCAGTATTCTGGGGCTTCCCTAGTGATTCACATGATAAAAGAATCTGCCTGCAATGCCTGAGACCCGGGTTCGACCCCTGGGTTGGGAAGATCCCTTGGAGGAGAGCACAGTAACCCACTCCAAAATTCTTGCCTGGAGAATCCCCATGGACAGAGGTGCCTGGAGGCTTACAGTCCATGGGGTCACAGAGAGTCAGGTACAGCTGAGCAACTCAGCACAGCACATATACCAATATAGCCAATCAGCAAAAATATGTGCCACAGATTTCTAATATTCATAATTTAGAATTTACCACATAAATTATAATACACTTACCACATAAAATACTACATTATTTATAAGTATATCCTTTATTTCTAAAACTATCATTCTTAAAACATTTCTTCCCAACACATAAAATTTTCATGTTTCAAAAACCTCACCCTATTTGAAAATGTACTACTAAACTTCAATGTGCAAATAAACCAGTGTCACCAAACTGAAAAAAGGAAAAAAAAACAACAACAAGGAAACACTGCTGTATTGGGTATATAGTTTTACCACAAATAATGACAACATGTGTCTTACACGGTACTAATATACATATTCTTGTTTCACTTCTCAGTCATTGTCAGAACCATTTATAGGTAGGAAAACCAACACATCATTGAAAACATGCCCAAATGCTCTTAGGTGATATACCCCATACATCATCACATACATCTGATTACATGTCAGCCCATTAAAAGTAATAGCCATATCTGAACAACATCCTTCCACCACCTGGTTGGGATGATTAGTCATTGCCTCTTTAATAAAAATCCCAACAGATTTTGTATTAAACACATCTTTTCCTTTAGAATCTTCTGCATTTTCTGCAAACACTCCAGCATATTTCAGGCAGACTGCAAGCTGCTTATCTTCAGATACCTCTCTAACCATCCTTCCCTTTTCAGGACACTTTTCAGGAATACTGAGAAGGCTGTTAAGTCTTTTAATTGATTCTATACTTAAGACAATTCCTCCTCCCACACTCACATATTCAAGATCTCCAGATTTTGCAGTGTGGCCTAGATAGAAAGGTTGTGAATAATTCTTTTTTAGCAGAAAGTACTTTAAGTTTTCAATAATAGCAAACGTAGTGGGGTGTGCAAGGAAGAACCAGTTGTATTGGTCTCTATATTTATCAAAGGCATATTTGTAAGCTTTTCTCATCATTAACCACATGTCATTAGTTTCCATGTTAACTGACTCAAACACTTTAACATTTTCAGAACTGAAGAACTCTGCTTTGTCACAATGTTTGGCCCACGTTTCCTTCACGGCAGCCCAGAGACGCACATCCTTCGGTTTTACAAGGATGATACAGTATACCCGAAAGCTTTTACTGAGTTCCGTGCGTTCATCCTCTGAAATTTTCAAGATATCTTCTTTAGTAGGAGCTTGTAGGTGGTGACGCTCATGGTGGTGCGTTCTCTTTCCATAATCAATCTTAATATGTGCTAGCATAGTCATCAAGACACATAAAATGCTTCCGAGCAGTACACCCTTCAAAAACAAACTGCTTTCTGAAAGCATCTTCCCCCACGTCCGGTATGGTTCAATGGCCGAAAGCGCAAGCGCACCCGGCTTTCCTCTCACTTTCGCGAGCCCCTCCTTTACGTTCCAGGCTGCTCTAGATGCAGGCGGTGTCCTCTCGTTGGTTCGGCCAAAGGTGGAGGAGGCCAAGCAGCAGCCTGAGGGCCACGGGGCGGGGGCAAAAGAGCCCTGGGCAGGCAGGCTGAGCCGCCCTCAGTATATAAAAGAGTTTCCACTTAGAGCTCGGATCATATCTAATTAGTATACTGTATTTCACTATGACTGGGTCTAACCAGCCAGGATGGTTAAACCCTGCCCACTGGTCCACCCTAGAACACTAAGATTTTACGCTGAACAATAAACAATAAAACTCACTTTAACCAATCAAAAGCAGACTTCTAGATTCACGTCACACTACCCAGGGTGCAAATTTCAAACCATAATTAATGTAACAGTAAGAAACATTCTCTTCCTAACAAAATTTTCGGAATTTTCTTCTCGGTGTTGTAGTGAGTGTTTTTTTGTTCTGTTTTGTTTTGTTTTGACCTAACAAGTAAACAAGTTCAGCACTTGTTTACTTAATCACGGCTACATTTACACATTAACATATTGATTTGGTGTTTTGATTGTGTTTTATGTTAAGGTGAGTTAACCTTGGGCTTCCTTGTTGGCTCAGTGGTAAAGAATTCGCCTCCAAAGCAGGAGACATGGGTTCAGTGCCTGGGTTGGGAAGATCTTCTAGAGATGGAAAGGAAGATCTACTCTAGTACTCTTGGCTGAGAAATCTCAGTGACAAAGGAGTCTGGCTGGCGGTCAATGAGGTGGCAAAAGAGTCAGTCAGACAAAACTTACGGATTAAACGAACAATTTTGAATTAACCATAACACTTTAAACAGGTTCATTAATTTTTACTTAATCTTAGCCTTGAAACTGTGAATTCCTATTAGTCAAGTCTGCTACTAAATTAAACCTGAAAAAATTATGGTGGTTGCATTCAAAACATTTAATGAAGAGTAAACATCTTCCTCTTATGGAAGGGAAAAATGCCAACCCTAAAAAAGAAATACCAACCCTACTCTACTTGCTGAAAATGATTTCTCATTGAGTGCTCACACAGCTTTGCATACATTATTACCCATGAAGACGTAAGTGTGAAAATAATAGGTCAATAAATGTACCTCCTACTTTGAAAATTCTCCAAGCCAGGCTTCAGCAATACGTGAACTGTGAACTTCGGGATGTTCAAGCTGGATTTAGAAAAGGCAGAGGAACCAGAGATCAAATAGCCAACATCCGCTAGATCGTTGAAAATGCAAGAGAGTTCCAGAAAAACATGTATTTCTGGTTTACTGATTATGCCAAAGCCTTTGACTGTGTGGATCACAATAAACTGTGGAAAATTCCGAAAGAGATGGGAATACCAGACCATTTGACCTGCCTCTTGAGAAATCTGTATGCAGGTCAGGAAGCAACAGTTAGAACTGGACATGGAACAACAGACTGGTTCCAAATAGGGAAAGGAGTGGGTCAAGGCTGTATATTGTCACCCTGTTTATTTAACTTCTATGCAGAGTACATCATGTGAAATTCCAGACTGGATGAAGCACAAGCTGAAATCAAGATTGCCAGGAGAAACAGCAATAACCTCAGATACGCAGATGACACTGTCCTTATGGCAGAAATCAAAGAAAAACTAAAGAACCTCTTAATGAAAGTGAAAGAAGAAAGTGAAAAAGCTGGCTTAAAACTCAACATTTAGAAAACTAAGATCATGGCATCCATGATCATGGCATGGTCCCATCACTTCATTGCAAATAGATGGAGAAGCAATGGAAACAGTGACAGAATTTATTTTGGGGGACTCCAAAATCACTGCAGATGGTGACTGCAGCCATGAAATTAAAAGACACTTGCTCCTTGGAATAAAAGCTATGACCTACCTAGACAGCAGAGACATTCCTTCACCAACAAAGGTCCATCTAGTCAAAGCTATGGTTTTTCCAGTAGTCATGTATGGATGTGAGAATTGGACTATAAAGAAAGCTGAGTGCTGAAGAAATGATGCTTTTGAACTGTGGTGTTGGAGAAGACTCTTGAGAATTCCTTGGACTGTAAGGAGATCTAACCAGTCAATCCTAAAGAAAATCAGTCCTGAATATTCACTGGAAGGACTGATGCTGAAGCTGAAACTCCAATACTTTGGCCACCTGATGCCGAGAACTGACTCATTGGAAAAGACCCTGGTGCTGGGAAAGATTGAAGGCAGGAGGAGAAGAGGATGACAGAGGACGAGATGGCTGGATTGCATCAACTACTTGATGGATGTAAGTTTGAGTAAACTTTGGGAGTTGGTGATGGACAGGGAGGCCTGGCGTGCTGCAGTCCGTGGAGTTGCAAGGAGTCGGACATGACTGAGTAACTGAACTGAACTGATTTTTTATTTTATATTATTTTTTTATTTTTATTTTATTTTTAACTGAACTTAGATTTTTTATTTTATAAAACATTTTGTCATTGAGGAAAATATTAGATGAACCACTGAGAGGCAGTGTAGTCCCCCAGATTGTCCTTTCTTCCCATGAAGATTCCTTTTGAATCCAGAACATACTAATACTACTTTCAAAGATTTTAGTGTACATAAGGGATTAAGAATCACTGACAACCTCTCATTTTTCTTACTGGCTCTTTTTCTATACAACTGAAAATCATGCTATTTTGGAATCACATCCTGGAAAATTGAAAACTGTCTTTAAAAAAAAATGTTTCCCAGAAAGATCACAAAGTGAATATTGTCATCATTTGAACAAGGATGGATCTAACATTTGTTAAGGATCTTATTCAAACTGAGCAACTATTTTTAGCAAGTAATTTTACTGAAATAAATTCAGTGAAAAGATGCAGAAATAAAGCATAAGTGATCTACTGTGAATATGTTAAGCAGATTTATAGAACTAAACTAGACAAACTCACAGTAAAACATTTCAGTTGAACCACTAGAAATTTTTTGGTTCCTGCTCCATCTGCAGGTGATACTGCGCTACTCACCACATCATCTCTGGGGAAGGAAAACTCAGAGGGACACAAGCTTTTAAAAATATTTTTCCCCTCTCTGGCAATGCTTTACAAAATGACTTCAGTATAAGTAGCTATCAAAAGAAAGCCAAACACACAGAGAAAGTAAAAACCAAAAACAAAGAAACATAAATATTACCACAGTTATAGGTTTTCTGTTCAAGGTGGGAAAATAGCAGTTTGCGCACTTGATTTTTATATCTGCCAGGGCCAAAGGTCATCGTATATCTCCAGTCATCAGTATTTCAAAAGTCAGGGAGATAGCAACTTAGCAAAAGGGCTCAAGGTTTTACTTACTTAGAAAATGCTCTGAAAGAATGTTTCTGCTTTATCCTTTTAAGAGGATGTGAATTCCTTTTTTTCTAACTGTTATATCATGTGCTTGATAAAAAAGGCAGCAGAGCAAGGATCTATTTTGCACTCTCAGCCCATTTCTGGTCAAATATCCTTCCTACATAAGTGGAACTTTGACCAAAGCTGTTTGTATAGCTATTTCTAATTCAGTGTCAATAATGTGATGTTTTATTTGGCTGGTTTTATTTTATTTTTTTGTAATTAATAACCAAAAATGTTCCTATTAATGTGATTAATGTGAACCATATGAAACTAGAGTGTGATATTTAATTTCTCTCTGAAGGGTTTGTAAAGAACTGGGGGCCATAAGTTAATCACTTATTACAAGGTTTGCCTTTGGAAAACAACCAGTGTATCACTACTAATCTACCTGCAATGCTTATAAATGTAGACATATTTCTTTTTCTCTAAGATTTCCAAGATTCCTGACCTGTAAGAAAGGGGCATTCTTTCCTATCTGATAGTCTGGGAATCTATAAGTCATAGACAGAAATCAAGGAGTATATTGTGGCAACATTTCCATATGAGAAAAATATTCTTTGTTCCTCAATTGACTTATCATGCCTTAGTAAATAAGATTCTTATTGAAACTATGCACATAATTATATTATAATAAAAAGTCACAGAACACACTAAAGGCATTTTGCCTAATATTTAGCCATTGTTCTGAGCAGTTCTGCCAACAGGAACCAATAATGTACCTTTGAATTAAACAAAATCATCTTAAAATTTTTCAAATTATGTTTATTTTGTATTTTAAGGGCTTAAATAAGAAACCGTTTAAAGAATTTTACTGTTCGTAATAGGATAGCCTGTTAAGGTTGATAGATCAAGAAGAAAAGTAAATATTCTATTACTTAGTAAAAAAAAACAACACATTAAGCACAATTAAATTTTCTCTCTAGAGTCATTTAGTCTGAAGTAATTGCTTCTTATTTGTCTGATTTGGAGTTTTGGAGAAGTCTATTATCACATAGTTATATGCATATATACCAGGAATGCTAGAAATCCTTTCTGCTCCTGGGAGCTCTATGCTAAAGGCTATTCCTTATAGAATCAGTAGTTAAGAGTGTGTGATCAATTCCTTTACTGAAGTCATCATTTTTTTTTAATGTTTCTTTAGAAGGGGCCTTTAGGCAAGGCTGAATCAAAAGCAAAAATCACTTTTTGATTATAGTATTAAAAGACTATGGCTATTATAATAATGAACAAAATAAGAACAGAGAAGCCACCTATTAAAGATAACCTGATATTTTAACAATTTAGTAAAAGATCACTCTGAGAATAAGTACATATTAATGAATGCCTTCAGAGAAGACAATGGCACCCCACTCCAGTACTCTTGCCTGGAAAATCCTATGGATGGAGGAGCCTGGTAGGCTGCAGTCCATGGGGTCTCGAAGAGTCGGACACAACTGAGCGACTTGACTTTCACTTTTCACTTTCATGCATTGGAGAAGGAAATGGCAACCCACTCCAGTGTTCTTGCCTGGAGAATCCCAGGGACGGGGGAGCCTGGTGGGCTGCCATCTATGGGGTCGCACAGAGTCGGACACGACTGAAGTGACTTAGTAGCATCAGCAGCAATGAATGCCTTTAGTGTGTTCGGTGACTTTTTATTTGCATAGTTTCAATAAAAATCTTATTTAGGCATGGTAAGTCAATTGAGGGACAAAGAATATTTTTCTCATATGGAAATGTTGCCACAATATACTCCTTGGTTCCTGTCTATGACTTATAGATTCCCAGACTGTCAGATAGGAAAAAAAGCCACTTTCTTACAGGACAGGAATCTTGGAGATCTTAAAGAAAAAGAAATATGTCTACATCTATAAGCATTAATATTAACGACAGTGAGATCATTAACAAGTCTCCAGGGTCTGTTAATTTATCCTCAAATTGTGTGTTAATAATTTTCATCAATTGCAAGCTATTTTAAGCCTAGAAACTAACTCTTTATCATCAACTTATTGATATTTGCACACTATGGTTATCTTTGTACATTAATTTGACTTCTCTATTCATCCTAAAAAGTACAAATATACTAAACTATTTATTTTGCATATAATTACTATAGGAAAAAATTAGCTCTTTCTGATTTGTCATCTCTTCTTATATGTTAGGCTTGGCAAACAAGACAGGTTTGACAGTAGTGTTGAGCCAATTAAAATTATGGTATGATTTTATAAACATATACAATTATCTTTAGTTTCCCTCCTTTTGTAAAGTAAGAGTTACTGATGTATGATTGTTGGTTGATCTATTAGTCTTCTGAGTACAAAAGATACCATGATAGTTTTATTACTCTGGTTTTGAGAGCTGAATTTGTTGCACTCAAAAGAAGACACAGTATATATTGTGATGTTTTAAACATAGTAAATAATTATAGGAAAATACTATAATCTTCATATAGCCGGGAAACAAACAGAGCAATTAGTAACAAGATACATGAGAAAATCTAATTTTCAGAAGTGAAATCTTGTTAAAAATATATTCAAAGCATGGAAAAAGTATACATGCAAAAATAAGTAGGCTTTTGAGTGAGATAGTTTTGTTGATTATAAGAAACTTTTGCCATCTAAAACAGAAAAATATACTACTACTTGTCAAGAGTGGCCAGTAGTAGATCAAAGATCAAATGTAGTTTGAACTATTTGGTTGTTTTTTTCCTTATTATCTGGAAGCTTCCTTTAACAATTTTATATCTTCATATTTATTTTTAGACACATATCAACAATATTTAGTTAAAGGCTAGTTTTTTGATTATCAGTTCAGTTCAGTCACTCAGTCATGTCCGACTCTTTGAGACCCCATGAATCACAGCACACCAGGCCTCCCTGTCCATCACCAACTCCCGGAGTTCACTCAGACTCACGTCCATCGAGTCAGTGATGCCATCCAGCCATCTCATCCTCTGTCGTCCCCTTCTCCTCCTGCCCCCAATCCCTCCCAGCATCAGAGTCTTTTCCAATGAGTCAACTCTTCGCATGAGGTGGCCAAAGTACTGGAGTTTCAGCTTTAGCATCATTCCTTCCAAAGAAATCCCAGGGCTGATCTCCTTCAGAATGGACTGGTTGGACCTCCTTGCAGTCCAAGGGACTCTCAAGAGTCTTCTCCAACACCACAGTTCAAAAGCATCAATTTGTCAGTGCTCAGCTTTCTTCACAGTCCAACTCTCACATCCATACATGACCACAGGAAAAACCATAGCCTTGACTAGATGGACCTTTGTTTGCAAAGTAATGTCTCTGCTTTTGAATATTATTTCCTTTAGGATGGAATAATTGGATCACCATGCCATCTAAAGGACTCTCAAGAGTCTTCTCCAACACAGCAGTTGAAAAGCATCAATTCTTCTGTGCTCATCTTCTTTATAATCCAACTCGCACATCCATACATGACTACTGGAAAATCCATAGCTTTGACTAGATGGACTTTTGCTGGCAAAGTAATGTCTCTGCTTTTTAATATGCTGTCTAGGTTGGTCATAGCATTTCTTCCAAGGAACAAGTGTCTTTTAATTTCATGGCTGCAGTCACCATCTGCAGTGATTTTGGAGCCCAAGAAAATAAAGTCTCTCACTGTGTCCATTGCTTCCCCATCTAATTGCCATGACGTGATGGGACTGGATGCCATGGTCTTAGTTTTCTGAATACTGAGTTTAAAGCCAACTTTTTCACTCTCCTCTATCACTTTCATCAAGAGGCTCTTTAGTTCTTCACTTTCTGCCATAAGGTGGTTTCATCTGCATATTTGAAATGATTGATATTTCTCCCAGAAATCTTAATTCCAGCTTCTGCTTCATCCAGTCCAGCATTTTGCATGATGTACTCTGCATATAAGTTAAATAAACAGGGTGACATATACAGCCTTGACCTACTCCTTTCCCTATTTGGAACCAGTCTGTTTTTCCATGCCCAGTTCTAACTGTCGCTTCTTGACCTGCACACAGCTTTCTCAGAAGACAGATCAGGTGGACTGGTATTCCCATCTCTTTCAGAATTTTCCACAGTTTGTTGTGATCCACACAGTCAAGACTATGGCATAGTCATAAAGCAGAAGTAGATGCTCTTCTGGAACTCTCTTGCTTTTTCAATGATCCAACAGATGTTGGCAATTTAATCTCTGGTTCCTCTACGTTTTCTAAATCCAGCTTAAACATCTGTAAGTTCAAGGTTCAGGTACTGTTTTGAACCCTGGCATGGAGAATTTTGAGCATTACTTTGCTAGTGTGTGAAATGAGTGCAATTGTGTGGTTATTTGATCATTTTTTGGCATTGCCTTTCTTTGGGATTGGAATGAAAACTGACTTTTTCTAGGCCACCACTGACCCACACCTCCCCTGGAGACTTCTGGACACTCACAAGCAAGTCTGAGTCAGTATCTTGTGGGGTCACTGCTCCTTTTTCCTGGGTCCTGGGGCACACAAGATTTTGTTTGTGCCCTCCAAGAGTCTGTTTTCACAGTCCTGTGGAAGTTCTGGTGGTTCTATGGTGGGGTTAATGGTGACCTCCTCCAAGAAGGCTTATGCCATACCCAGGTATACTGCACCCAGAGCCCCTGCAGCAGTCCACTGGTGAGCCGTACATCCACTGGAGACACTCAAACACAGTTCTGGCCCAGTCCTTGTGGGGTTTCTGGGTTCTGGTGCACACAAGGTTTGTTTTAGCCCTCCAAGTGTCTCTGGTGGGTATGGGGTTTGATTCTAAATGCAGTTTTTCCCCTTCTATCATCTTGCTGGGGCTTCTCCTTTGCCCTTGGATGTGGGGTATCTTTTTGGTGGGATCCAGCATTCCCCTGTCAATGGTTGTTCAGCAGCAAATTGTAATTTTGGAGTTCTTACAGGAGAAGATGAGCACACAAGATGCAAATTGCTTCCTCCCCCAACTCTGTGGGAGGTAGTAGGCTTATTCAAAATGGCAAAGAACAATGAGTCAACTTTCTTTCTCACCTGGAACACAGAGAAGAAAGGACTTGAAAGGAGTTTCTTGTCCAACAGATATCACACATATAAGCTACTGTATAAAATGTACCTTCTCTTTCCAAAATGAACACAGTGGGCTTCTGTTTATATTAATTTGGCAGATGAAGAAACCATGAACTAAAGAGATAAGTGTGACATAAGCCAAATTTCTTAATTATTCATCCTGTTTTTAAATGGTGAAGACAGAGGTTCCATATAACTGTCTATTTACATCCTGCTGTTTAACAAGCTAACAGTTAAGGAAAATGATCTGCTTTAAATATATTGAAGGAAAGATCAAGAACACTCATTTGATGCAAGCCTTATGTACCAAAAATCATATAAGGTTGACCTTTGAAATCACAGCAAGTGAAATACACTGAAATAATCAAATATATTTAAGAAGGGTTAAAAGAACTTTGGAAGTGGAAGTTTCAAAATTGCTATTTACAGACTCTGTACTTTGTTAGCTAGCCATAATTTATCTTTAAAATATCCCATAGTACTGTTATGTTTAAAGAGGGGGGAGAGAAAAAGGGATATAATAATTAATTTGATACAGTTGGACATGACCTATACATTTTGATTCCTAACCATTCCACAACACCACAAGTATATATTTTACTATAAAAATATGCCTGGTAGCTTCAACAAATCATTCAAAGTAGCCTAGGTTTTGTCAAAAATTAAAGTATACACATTACCAGTTAATGGTAATTTTTAGGATCTTAACATTCCTTGGGTGAAAAATGAAAGAGTAAGAGCTTAACCATAGATGTTTTTGCAAGGGTGATTTTTCTATAGAGGAGCCCACTTACTGTGACTTGCTTTAATAAGGAATCTTTGAGTAGTGATGCCCCCCCCAAAAAAAATGCTGAACATTTTTAATGGAAAAAAAGAATGGTTTTCTTTCTCATTTGTTATTAATTACCAGATTAGAACTTGTGCAAATAGAAACAAATTGCTTCACTTCATGAACCATTTTCTAAATAAACATACAACTCCCCCCAAAAAAAAAAACAGAATTCAAATTAAATATCTCATGTATTTGAGGCAGGGCTGGGCCAAATTATATTTCTTCCACCAAAAGAAGTACCAGAAAAAATTCTGAGTGACATCAAGAAGATGGTAGGATAGGAAGTTCTAGCTCTATCATAGTAACGCCAATTCTATAACTGTCCACAGAAGAAAATACCTTCATGAGATTTCTGGACTCCAGGTATCAGAGGTAACAGCACTGAGTGGAGCACTGAAACAAAACAAAACAAAAGGATTGGAAAGTAGGAAAGAGTAAGAGTAGCTTCACTTCACCTGTATCACTTATCAGAGTGCAATCCCAAGAGAGATCCCTTTGGCCCACAGATCTCCCAGGGTGGAAAGGAGAGTCAAATGAGCAAGCGACTTTGCTGCAGACCCTTGAACGCTGGTGAACCTCATCAGCCAGCCCACCCAGAATCTTTGTTTAGACTGACTGGTAAAGTACTTTCCGTGCAAAGACTGGAAGAAGTGCTGCTTCTTCAAATGCATAGACACCAAAAAGCAACAAGGAAAATAAAGAAGCAGGGAAACTTGACACAACCAAAGGAACTAAACTAGAACCCTAGTAACTGTCCTAAAGAAACAGAGATATTTCTACCTAACAAAGAATTAAAAATAATTGTCTTAAAGAAGTTTGGTGAGCTATAAGTGAACATAAATAACCAAATGACATAAGGAAAACAATACATGAGAAGAACTTTACATAAAAAAGGCAAAAAAGCATGTTCCTTGTAGACGAGAATCATCTGTGCTGCTCAAAAGACTTGGTTTTTACGTTCCATTATTTTACATATAAATTATTGTACATGTATAAAGTCATGTTTTCAAAGACTATATATAGCTATTTTTGAGACATTCCTAAATCAGAGGCCCTGTACAGGAAATACATTTAGACATTTTTGAATAAAATAATTAAATATTAAGCAGTAAAATAAACACACAATTTTTGGATTCCAAGCAATATAAATTATATTATTTTAAATTCTAATTTAAGTGAAAATAGTTTTGCTACTGTACAGATGGGTGCAGGAGCCAACATGAAGGGGTTCCCACTGACCAAATATGGAACAATTCAAATTTTAATATAGAGAAGAAATGCAATGGATTAAATTCTATAAAAAATGTTTAAATATGTAAATTTATAATAATACTTTAAAAGTAAACCAACAAACTAGGTATCTTCTGAAAATGACAATGAAAACAGTTTGTCATATTGAAAATTGTATGTACGGGAAAGGATAAAGAATTTATCCTGGGCTTCCCTGGTGTCTCCAGTGGTAAGGAATCCACCTGCCAATGCAGAAGACCCAGGTTCAATCTCTGATCCGGTAATATGCCACATGCCTCAGAGGAACTAAACCCATGCACCACCACTATTGAGCCTGTGCTCTAGAGCCCAGGAGCCGCAACTCTGAACCCACATGCCACAACTACTAAATCACACACACACTAGGGCCCATGCTCCGCAACAAGAGAAGCCACTGCAATGAGAAGCTCGTCCACGGCAACCAGAGAGTAGCTCCTGCTCTCCATAACGAGAGAAAAAGCCGGTGAAGCAATGAAGACCCAGCACAGTCAAAAATAAATTAAATTAAATAAAGAATTTATCCTGACTTTCCCGTATAAAATACTAATGGTCAACCTAGGAGTAGGTAAGCAGAAAATTCTTTTTATTGAAATCATTACAGCTAATGAATGAAAAAGAAGTAATACAATTAGAATATCACCTTTTTTCAAACCCAACTGAGGTTAACAGTTTTAAATACTAAGCATCAGTGGTTACTAACAACAAAAAAGAGCAAAAGCCAACAGCATGTTTTCTGATGGGCAAACACAGCCTCACCTACAGAATGGCCAAAGAGATGGATCCCGAGTCTGATCAGTACTTTTAAACCAGCTCCCAATTTGCATAAAAATACTGAAAACAGAGTATCATTTTGAACTATACCATAACTGGGCAAGATGAATATATAAACATCAATTGTATTTCTATACACTAGCAATGAACAATTTAAAATTAAGAAAACAGTTCTGTGTACAACAATATCAAAAAGAATGAAATACTTAGGAATGAGTTACCAAAAGAAGTCCAAAACATGTTCTCTAAAAACTACAAAACACTATTTAAAGAAATTAAAGAATACCCAAATAAATATAAAGATATGCTCTGTTCATACGTCTTTTCTCCCTCACAGCTTAGTCAATAAAGTGTAAAATCTGTTCCTTATCTTTGAGAATATTCTCTAGCATAAGAGATTAAATAGAAAATAACAAAGAGTTCATTCATCATTATAGCCTCTGTAAATAAAAATGAAAGTTCTAAGATCAATAGATTTATAAGCAGATAAAAATTTTAATGAAGTAAAACATATTGCCTATTTTTGAGGAATACCTAAGAATCCCCATTGCTAATATGAATGCAAATTAGTACAATATTTTTGGTGAAAATGATTGCATCAAGAGACTGACAAATATTTTTATTCTTGGATTAAGTAATTTACATGCTCTTCTTGGTATTATTAAACACAGAGAAGGCTTTAAATACTAAGAAAAGTATTGTGTGTTGTTGCGATCCTTTAATGGACTGGAACCTGGTGGTCCAGAGTCGACGATAAGAAAGTGAAAGAGAAAGAAGCTAATATTCCCTGGGTTACGCAGAGAACCAATAAACACTCATTCCTGTTACCAAGAACTGATAAGGAACAGAGGATTTATGAGAAATAGAAAACAGCACACAGGAATCCTCCTATTAAACATTCCCTGACAGTGTGTAATTTTCATCACAGCCATATTTATAAGATAGGAGAATTGGAAACAGTTCAATAACAGGGGAATGCAAAAGCAAACCACAGTACAGCTATGCAATATAGTACTATGTAACCACTAAAAATATTTCAAAGTTTAGCAATGTGAAAAGGTATTTATGTTAAATATTAACTAAAAACAATCAGCATGAAAATCTCTTTATAGAATCTCAATGGTATAAATGTGCATGGGAAAAAACAGGAAAATGTTAAATTATTAATAATTGTTACCTTTGCATGATTGTAAGAAATCCATGTGATCACTTTTCTTCTTTCCAACATAAACACTTTTATATAATGACTATATATACTAACTATAAAGAAATACATGTAACAGGATTTCCATGACCAGGAATTGAACCCTCACTCCATGCATTGGAAGTGTGTAATATTAACCACTGGACTACCAGGGAGGTCCCATATAGCATTTTAAAGAAAACAAATGACATGAAAAATAACCTGCTAAATCAAAAAATCGGCATAGTATTTTTTTAAAATATAATTTGCTTGACTAGTTATTGGCTGACTTGTTGCTTATACAAATATACAGGAATTTTTGTTTCTCCGAGTTAATTTCCTTAACTTTATGCTCAAAGTGACCTTTTGTTTACAATTCTGAGAACTTAAAGAAATAAACTTTCTTTACCAAATATGACTATTAAAGGAATATGCATAATTCTTAGCATAACTCTAGAAATGATTACTAAAATTCAAAATGTGTTTTAGGCAGCATTCCATTTTTTAGTAATCATATGCAACTTAAAAAACAATCAAATCCAAATGTTACTGATTCATTTACACTTACATCATCAAATAACTGAATCCAGTTTTGGCGAGATTTAGTGATTTAGAAGCATTTAAATGGTTTTTCCAGTAGTCATGTATGGATTTGAGAGTCGGACTGTGAAGAAAGCTGAGTGCTGAAAAATTGATGCTTTTGAACTGCGATGTTGGAAAAGACTCTTAAGAGTCCCTTGGACTGCAAGGAGATCCAACCAGTCCATTCTGAAGGAGATCAGCCCTGGGATTTCTTTGGAAGGAATGATGCTAAAGCTGAAACTCCAGTACTTTGGCCACCTCATGCGAAGAGTTGACTCATTGGAAAAGACTCTGATGCTGGGAGGGATTGGGGGCAGGAGGAGAAGGGGACGACAGAGGATGAGATGGCTGGATGGCATCACTGACTCGATGGACGTGAGTCTGAGTGAACTCCGGGAGTTGGTGATGGACAGGGAGGCCTGGCGTGCTGCAATTCATGAGGTTGCATAGAGTAGGACACGACTGAGCGACTGAACTGACTGACTGAAATCTATTTCACAAGCTTATATTTTCCTCTTAGTATTGTTGTACTATCTCAAATTACCAGCCTACTTTCTATCTCATAGTTACAAAGAATTTGATTTATGGCTGAGCAATTCCCTCTCAAAACATAATTTTCATTGTTCAATTTTATCTCAATGAAAAAGAAAACTAAAGATCAAAGTATATAAAGAGTAGAAATGGTATACTGATATATTGGTTGATTTATATTATAGAAGATAAATATACAATAACTGCATTTTGATTAAAGTCTGTCAGAGCTTGAGAGAGGCACAACTTTTTCCTTTTAGCTGAGACTACTAATATTTGGGGGTTTCCCTGGTGGCTCAGAAGTAAAGAGTCTGCCAGCAATGCAGGAGACCTGGGTTCAATCCCTGGGTTGGGAAGATCCCAGGAAAAAGCAACACACTCCAGTATTCTTGACTGTAGAAGCCCATGGATTTAGGAGCCTGGCAGGCAACAGTCCATGGGGTCACAGAGTCAGACACAATTGAGCAAACTTAACACTTTGACTTTTCACTATTATTTTGATAAATGAAGATATGCCCAAACATGTCTATTAAAAACTGGATTTTCTTTAAAATGTTTACATTTAACACAAAATTATAACATAATTGTATTATTCTCAAGACAATTAGGAGCTTAATGAAAACATTAATTTGACATATGAGAAACATAATATGGTTCATAATGGACACAAACATAATGAAGGCATCTTCTTTTACACTGTCAGAATATCTATGGAACTATGTGTAAAACTTAATTACATGTAAACCTTTAACCCAGGATTTCTGATTCTAAGGCAGTTGCACTTTTCACTGATGATGCAGAAGACTTTCAGGCAGTAAAGCTCTTTGACCAACACTGACATTAAAATGACACACAGACTCTTCATCAACTAGTCTAATAGCTGGAAGGGAAACAGGTACTACAAGGTCCAAGACTTTCAAGAAGACAAAAAAAACAAAGACACAACAGAATAATGTGATAAGGAAGTAATTGAAGTAGACTAAAATAGGGGTGCTGGCACTTTCCAAGACCAGTGGAACTGCAGGAAATGCCAAAGGATGACCTTACACATGAAGGCCTGGTCAGGATTCCATAAATTTATTTAGATAAAAGAAGAAAGCATCAAAAGATATAGTAGAATTTTATGGACTTCTTACATCTCAGCTCAGATGTTACCCCTGCAAGAAGATCTTCTTTACAGAAAACACTAGAGAAGTATAATGCATCATTTAAAACCAAAAAAAAACCAGTACAAGTGACAATTTCAACTCCTTAAGAGAAACCTGAAGTGTACAACATCAATATTGTGCTACAGATAGTGTACTTTTCAGATCAGGATGGACATCACCAGTGAGTCCATAGAATTCCAAAATATAGGTCACACCAGACCTACTGAATCAGATTTTGCATTTTAACAAGCTCATCAGTTAATTCATAATTCCACTTGCCAGAAGCAGAAACTGTATTAGACAGATACTCTTTCATCTTGTTTAATGGGTAGATGAATGGAATCATATAGATAAAAAGAATATGAGCCTTTTATCTAAAATATTAAGGATTATTTTAATCTCAGAACTTCAGAGCAAGGTGATCAATATTTTATTTGCTTCTTTAACCTACAGCTTGAAACAGTCTAATTGAACATTTTCATAGGAAATAATTACTTGAGTTATTAAAACTCAAATAATATAGATATAAAACTATAAAAAAAAAGTTATATTTTTTGAAAGCCTGGAGTAAGCATGCTGCTGCTGCGGCTGCTATGTCGCTTCAGTCATGTCCAACTCTGTGTGACCCCGTAGACGGCAGCCCACCAGGCTCCCCTGTCCCTGGGATTCTCCAGGCAAGAACACTGGAGTGGGTTGCCATTTCCTTCTCCAATGCATGAAAGTGAAAAGTGAAAGTGAAGTTGCTCAGTCGTGTCCGACTCTAGTGACCCCATGGACTGCAGCCCACCAGGCTCCTCCGTCTATGGGATATTCTAGGCAAAACTACTGGAGTGGGGTGCCATTGCCTTCTCCGGGAGTAAGCATAACATATGATAAACGTTGTAGAAAATATTTACAAAGAAGTTTGACACCTCAAAAATATGATCAGAAGTTTACAGATACCTAGAAAAAAAACATTCTGTATAAATACAGACATAAAAAAGAATAAATGTACTCGAACATTTGAGGATAATAAAACCACCTTGAATCAGAAATGGAAATATATGGGGAGGAAAGTGGGAGAAATAAACGAAGAGCTGCTTGAACTCAGGAAAGCAATGGGAAAAAAAAGACAAAATTATCTCAGAAATGTAAACTATAAAATGCTTAAGGCAGAAATCATGTCAAATAAGAAAGTAACAAAGGGCACTGGAAAAAGGCAGGAAAATGACCAAAAGGCTGAAAATAACAAAGTAAAAACTGCAGAAATGGAAGACAGGCAAATTAAGAATAATATTCATATTACAAGAGTCACTGGAAAAGAAAAAAAGAGGCAATGGAACAGAAATATGTAAAATAAAGCCTAAGAAAAAGTTTCAGAAATTTTAAAAAGATCACCTAAATCTACACATTGGAAAGGCTTACTGGGTAAATGGCAAAATGATGAAGTCATTTTCTTAGTAAAATAATTAGATTTAAAAGATAAATTCAAAATCTTCAAGATCTCCAAGCAGATAATTCAGATAGTTTACCACACCAATATTATTAATTTACAGACTTTAAAACCAAATACAACTATGAATCAATCTTTATAAAAATATTCAGCAAAAGAAAATGTAAAACATAAAGAATTTTATATCCAAACAAGTCATCCATCCTTTAAATACCAAGCATAGTAAATTCATTTCTAACATATAAGAATATATGAGATTCTTCATTCAGCAGCCCTTCTTGGGGAATTAACTATCAAATGAATTTCAATCAAGTAATGATTGGGGAATCTTAAACAAAAGGATCAATAATAAATGTATTAAAATACATAAATGTACATGTAAGACTAAAACAATATGGGATAAAAGTGGAAGGCTAAGATACAAATGTTACATGCTATGACATCGTAGAAGTTAAAAGGCTTATTGCTGTATAGGCAATAAGGGAGTATTAAAAAATGTTGAAAACATAGTATAAACTGGATATTAAAAGATTAGATAAGAAAACATGGGACTAAATATATTTTTATAGAAATAAATACAAAGGTAACCACAAGGTTTGTAAAAATACAAACCCTCCTAAATACAAATAATAAGTAAACAAAGAACATAAAGAATATACATCTCACAGATGAAGACACATAGCAAATCCAACAAAATATCCATAATTACAAAACATTTTGTGACAATTAAAACCAAACATATCAATCATATCAATAAATGTGAAAGAATTTAACTCACTTATTTAATAAAAAACAAATTTTAAATTTGGGTCAAAAAACAAGACCCAAATATATGCTGTAAACAAAAGACAACCCTAAGTCAAAGTAACTCAGAGAGGCTAAAAATTAAATGGACTTTGACTTACAGGAAAAGAGAATAGACACACTTTTCCCTAAGTACAACTAAAGTACTCAAATAAGTAAAAGTAAAAGTGCTGAACGTTGTACAGAAAAGAAACATAAAAAGTCTCCGATAGGTGGAAAGAAGGCAGATGGGCTAGAGAGCTCCAAACCTAAGGAACAAATCTTAAGTTCCTTCAGTTGAGTTCAGTTCAGTCGCTCAGTTGTGTATGACTCTTTGTGACCCCATGAATCGCAGCACGCCAGGCCTCCCTGTCCATCGCCAACTCCTGGAGTTCACCCAAACTCATGTGCATCGAGTCAGTGATGCCATCCAGCCATCTCATCCTCTGTCATCCCCTTCTCCTCCTGCCCCCAATCCTTCCCAGCATCAGGGTCTTTTCCAATGAGTCAACTCTTTGTATGAGGTGGCCAAAGTATTGGAGTTTCAGCACAGCATCAGTCCCTCCAATGAACACCCAGGACTGGTCTCCTTTAGGATGAACTGGTTGGATCTCCTTGCAGTCCAAGGGACTCTCAAGAGTCTTCTACCAACACCACAGTTCAAAAGCATCAGTTCTTCAGCACTCAGCTTTCTTCACAGTCCAACTCTCACATCCATACATGACCACTGGAAAAGCCATAGCCTTGACTAGATGGACCTTTGTTGGCAGAGTTATGTCTCTGCTTTTGAATATGCTATCTAGGTTGGTCATAACTTTCCTTCCAAGGAGTAAGCGTCTTTTAATTTCATGACTGCAATCACTATCTGCAGTGATGTTGGAGCCCAAAAATATAAAATCTGACACTGTTTCCACTGTTTCCCCATCTATTTCCCATGAAGTGATGGGACCAGATTCCATGATCTTCGTTTTCTGAATGTTGAGCTGTAAGCCAACTTTTTCACTCTCCTCTTTCACTTTCATCAAGAGGCTTTTTAGTTCCTCTTCACTTTCTGCCATAAGAGTGGTGTCATCTGCATATCTGAGGTTATTGATATTTCTCCTGGCAATCTTGATTCCAGCTTGTGCTTCTTCCAGACCAGTGTTTCTCAGGTTTTCTGTTTTGGCTCACGAGTTCTAAACTTGGAGTTGAAAACAGCAGCTTCCTGGAAAAACCAAGGAACACAGGCAAAAACCTGCTCTAACAAAGGATTAGGAAAGGGGCAGCTTAATTAGCATGACATAAATATATAGATAATAACCACTCTACTCCAGTCAAAATACAGAAAAAGCCATGGCTCACCCCAGTGCACACCCTAAAAGGCCAAGTAAGCAGCCTAGACTTCCACCATCATGCTTGCTTTCCACATGGCAAAGACTATAAAAGAAGAGCGATTAGCTTGTCATAAATACAGGAGACAAGAGACAGGGGTTCAATCCCTGAGTCAGAAAGATCCCCTGAGGAAGGAAACAGCAAGCTACTCCAGTATTCTTGCCTGGAAAATTCCATGAACAGAGAAGCCTGGAGGCCTCAGTAGCAAAGAGTAGCATGGGTAGCAAAGAGTCTGACACAACTGAGAGCGCACACACAAGCACACAAATACACACACATAAACACACTATAATTCACTCTTTTTTTGTCAATACAGTTTGCTATTGGGCCTCCAACGTTCTAGACTTCCATCTACATGTACCTCTGCCCACCTCATAAAATTGGCCTCCGAGTTAGATTTGTGAGATGTGACATCCCCTCTTCAGACTGACCTTGATGCCCTCCACATTCCAAAATTACACACAAAACTATAAAGTCTCTAAATGTATTTAGCTTCTTATTTCCCAATTGTTTTTAAAGTTGTTGAAACAATACCATTTTCGCTAGACTACTTGTTGAAAGAGAAAAAAGCGTGGAAAAGTAATAAAAGCTAATATTCAACACATGTTAAAAACCACTACCACTAAATATTTGAGCTTTGTTTGCTTATGTAAGGGGAAACTTCACTCAAGCTACTGCAAATGATTTTCAAATGATATTGCATAATATTACCAAAAATCAGGAATTAGAATAAAATACTTATTTTCTGATCACATGAGATTCTCAAATAGATCCAGACACAGTGCAATGTCTTCTCAAAAAAGATTGTATTAGAAAATACCTTTAAAGTTCTAAAAAAAAACAGTCATGTTTTACATCAAAGATTTCTTGAATTTGAAAGATAATGTTATATTTGCATTATCTGCTCAACTATAAGATGACTTTGGCATAACATCTTTATGAAAAGATAAAAACTATTACTATATTATTTCTCCAATAGGACACCAAAGGCACAGGCCATAAGACAAAAAAACAAATAAATTGGGCTTTGTGAAATTTCTAAAATTTGTGAACCAATTGATAATGTCAACAGAGAAAAAGGCAACCCGCAGCATGGGAGAAAATATTTGCAAATTATATATTTAATAAAAGATTGATATGTGTAATACATAGAGAATTCCTATAATTCAAAAATTAACAAAATAACTTTATTCAAAAACAGGCAATGAGTTTGAACAGGTATTTCTCCAGAGAAGATATACAAGTGTCCAATAATCACACATAAAGATTTTTAACATCAAAACTTTAACAACAACAACAAAAAAAAAACTTTAACAACATACCATCTCATACCCATTAGGATAGCTACTAAAAAAACAGAAAGAAAATATCAAGGGTTGGCACAGAGGTAGAGAAATTGGAACACTTTATACTATCGGTGGGAATTGAAAGCAAGGTCTCAACGAGATATGTATAACAATATTCATAGCAGCATTATTAACCATATGTATAACAATATTCATAATTCATATGGAAGCAACCAAGAGTTAGTTCATAGGTACACGAATGGATAAGCAAAATGTACATATGCATACAATGGACTGTCATTTGACCCTCAAAAGGAAGGCACTTCTGACATACATCACAACATGGGTGAAACTTAGGGACATTATACTAAGTAAAATAAGTTAGCCACACACAAACACACACACACACACACACAAACATACTGTATGATTCCACTTATAAAAGATATTAATACTTAGAGTACTCAAAATCATAGAGACATAAAGTATAAAGTATCTATGGGACATCCAGAAAGCAATTAGATGTCAGATTGTCAGTGAAGTGGACTGGGATAGAAATGAACTTTAAACTCAATGAAAATGTTAGTCACTCAGTCATGACTGCCTTTGTGACCCCACAGACTGTAACCTGACACACTCTTCTATCCGTGGAATTCTCCAGGCAACAATACTGGAGTAGGTTGCCATTCCCTTCTGCAAAGGATCTTCCTGACTCAGGGATAGGTCCCTAAATAATTAATTTCTCCCCCAATTGATTCTTATACTTATTTTCTCTATCTTGATGTTAGTATCTTATCCAATTTATCTTCCAAGACCACAACTCTTCTTTCCCTTCCCCAAACCTGATTCCCCATTTAATTGTACACCAGTAACTTCTCTTCATTCTAACTCTCACTCAGCCTAAATTATCTCTCCTGCGTTCCTGCAGTGCTTCCTCAGGGGGGCTTCTTGTCTCATTTCTCCTGCCCGCTCCTAATCTGTCCTCAAAACTGCTTTCAGGATTATCTTTAAAAAACATTTTTCTGTTGTTTCTCACCTAGTTGGTGTCATCAATGATTCTTTATCATTATCAGGATAAAAATACATTACTTAGCATGATACTGTTTCCTTTTCTAAACTTATCTGTTGCTACCTTCCCCCTTAAGAAACATTTTAAATTATCTTTGTTTCTCCTAACATGAAGTGTGGTAAAAGCAGGCACTAAATATTTTTCAAGTGAAAGAATAAAGAAGGCATATTTCCCCTAACAAACAGTATTGTTTTATGTTCCTTAGTCTTCTGCACAAGTCTAGAAAATCTTTACACTCCATACCACACTGCTGCTCTCCACTGTCTTTATCTAATGCTCACTTATTTGTGCTTCCCTATTCAGTTCAAGTATCACTTCCTTCGATATATCTTCACTCACCCCTACCTAATAATAATAAAGTAAATGAATCTCTCCTCTTCATGACCTTATCGCTGTGATGCTATTCCAAGTAGCAACAAGCAATTATACTTAATCTGTTTAACATATATTCTTTCTTAACAGGCTTGAGGATAATATTTCAATCAATTCATACATTCCCAAGGTGTGGCATAGAAATTAATAAGCAGTAACATAGAAAGGGTACAACAAATGATTTCTCAAAGAGTAAAGAAATAAAAGTGTACATCAAAATATAAAAAATTTGATAAGGGAGATGTACAACATGTATCATTATAGTAGAGCTAGTATCTATTAGAATAAATATTTTCAAATGTTCTAACTATTAACATAGGTGTATTCTTGATGTGGTATGCTGCACTTTCAAGAAATAAAGAATAATTAATGATCAATAATCTTCCAACCCTAGGACTTTTGAAAAATATTCTGAAAACCTAGAACTAATCAGAAGAAGAGTGACGCAAATAGAAAAGAATAAAACAAATAGGAAAAAGAGACATTCTCTGATAAAAACAGAAAGTCTAATTTTATCCAAAAATAGAATTGAAACACATGCTTCAAATTCAAAAATCTTGGTTTTGACTTCTATTGCTTATTTTTCTAAATCTCTTCTCATCTTGCAACAGAAGTCTCAGGGTACCATTTCATGGTCTAAACACTAAAATAGCCTGACCAATTTCCAGACCAAACACACTTTGCTAAGCTTTTTATATCAGGATGCAAATGCTTACCCAAAAGTAACTCTTAACTGCTCATCCATCACAAAACAGTGGGTAAGAAGAAGTACTAGGATCTGGGTATGCATAAGCTTTGATCTGAGGAGCCAAAATTGATTTTAAACAGGACACATTTGTTCAGTGGTAAGTCAAAATGTTCATATGAGAAAGGAGAGAAGGATATTTGTAAGATTAAGAACAAAAGAATATAATAGTGTCTGGTATATAGTCCATGGTGGGATAAATGTTTGCTAAATAGGTCTGTTGATTATTTGTGATTGAATAAAATAGAATATATTTGTTAATCCCTATTTACTATCCTTTATGTAACAGAGAAGATTTGAAAAGCAATCCTTACCTTTAAAAAAGTGTCTTTTCCTTACAGAATGACTCAGTAGTAATTCCTTCTCTGAGAAATGGACACTATGAAATTATTCTTATGAGAACAAATTGTTGCATGTGAAATCTGTAGAGTTAAATGTTACTTGAATTACCCAACACACACACACAGTATTCCATGTATAATTAGTAAGTTTATCCCTCAAATGTTAAGAAGAAAGTGAGAGTTGAGATAGTACCTACAAGGGAGTAAAAAGAGTATTTAAGATTTCAAGGAAGAATGTTTTTGAGGAGACTCCATGAACAAGCAGGGAAGAGAGGGCTCCTGTTGGGGGGAGGTTCCTACAGCTGGAACAAATATGTGAGACAACTTTCACTCTGTCTCATGGCTTTGCCTAATACAGAAGACAAGACATTGATCACACCCCCAGCTCTCAACCATGCCTGTCTTTTAAGATGAAGCAGCTTTCTATGGATCCCTTTCACTTTGCAATTTTCTGAAGACCACACCTTATGAAGCTCCAGGGAGCCCCTTAGATTTGTAATCCTAGCCCCTTAGATTTGTAATCCCCTTAGATTTGTAATTCATTTTAATTACATTAAAAATGTAATTAATTTTTAATGTAATTAAAAATTCATTTCTTAGTTACCTTTCTAAGAACTTAATGCCAAAAAGGAGTAATTCATCCATTCCACCCTTCTATCTTCTGTTTTATATTTTCCCATTATGGGAATAATGAGAAATGTAAAACATCATTTATAGCCCCTCCTGTAATTTTTAGTTTATCTGTAGATACCCTTAGGAAAAAAATGATCTGCTAGAAGGAAAATCTAAGGACATACCAATGGCTATTTGACATCCAAAAAAGAGTCTGCTTATAGCTTTCAAGTGTTTAGGAGACAAGCTCCAAGAAGAGACAAGGATGGCTTTTCCAAAGACCCCATAACAGACAAATAACTTCCCCTCAACCTGCATCTGATCACCACTGAATGTGAAGGTCCTTCTTTTGTCCCTTAAGATGTTGAGTGCTCTTATTCTGATTAATTGAAATATTTTCTTCCATAATTTGTTGAGGGCTTACTGATTAAAGACCAAATGCCAAGACATAAGTAACATATGTTATTTCCCCTGTTTTGCAGGAAAATTTTTAAATAAAGTTCTTCCATACTGAGGCCAAAGCTTTTCTTCGTATAGTGAAACCACTCATTGAAAATTGTACAAAGCATTTTAGAGGTGTTTATTCCACCTTTGGCACTTCCCAGGTGGCTCAATAGGTCAAGAATCCCCTGCAATGCAGGAGATATGGGTTTGATCCCTGGGTCAAGATGATTCTCTGGAGGAGGGCATGGCAACTCACTCCAGTATTCTTGCCTGGAGAATCCCATAGACAGAGGAGCCTGGCAGGCTATAGTCCATAGGGTCACAAAGACTTGTACATGACTGAAGTAACTGATCATGCGTTCGCATGCATTCCACCTTTATGAATCAAGATTACTTTTCTGTCTACCACTATACTAGTTTAATCCATCTTTGGAACATCCACAAACAGATTATAAAAAATTATCATCAGCAGAAAAGAAGATTAAAAATTTAAAACCAGAAAACAACCAGTTCAATTCAGTTCAGTTGCTCAGTCGTGTCTGACTCCTTGCGACCCCATGAATCACAGCACTCCAGGCCTCCCTGTCCATCACCAACTCCTGGAGTTTACCCAAACTCATGTCCATCAAGTCGGTGATGCCATCCAGCCATCTCATCCTCTGTCGTCCCCTTCTCCTCCTGCCCCCAATCCTTCCCAGCATCAGGGTCTTTTCCAATGAGTCAACTCTTCACATTAGGTGGCCAAAGTATTGGAGTTTCAGCACAGCATCAGTCCCTCCAATGAACACTCAGGACTGATCTTCTTTAGGATGGACTGGTTGGATCTCCTTGCAGTCCAAGGGACTCTCAAGAGTCTTCTCCAAAACCACACTTCAAAAGCATCAATTCTTCAGTGCTCAGCTTTCTTCACAGTCCAACTCTCACATCCATACATGACCACTGGAAAAACCATAGCCTTGACTAGACGGACCTTTGTTGGCAAAGTAATGTCTCTGCTTTTGAATATGCTATCTAGGTTGGTCATAACTTTCCTTCCAAGGAGTAAGCATCTTTTAATTTCATGGCTGCAGTCACCATCTGCAGTGATTTTGGAGCCCAGAAAAATGAAGTCTGACACTGTTTCCACTGTTTCCCCATCTATTTCCCAGAAAGGGATAGGACCAGATGCCATGATCTTCGTTTTCTGAATGTTGAGCTTTAAGCCGACTTTTTCACTCTCCACTTTCACTTTCATCAAGAGGCTTTTTAGTTCCTCTTCACTTTCTGCCATAAGGGTGGTGTCATCTGCATATCTGAGGTTATTGATATTTCTCCCGGCAATCTTGATTCCAGCTTGTGCTTCTTCCAGCCCAGCATTTCTCATGATGTACCCTGCATAGAAGTTAAATAAGCAGGGTGACAATATACAGCCTTGACGTACTCTTTTTCCTATTTGGAAAAGTCTGTTGTTCCATGTCCAGTTCTAACTGTTGCTTCCTGACCTGAATACAGGTTTCTCAAGAGGCAGGTCAGGTGGTCTGGTATTCCCATCTCTTTCAGAATTTTCCACAGTTTATTGTGATCCACACAGTCAAAGGCTTTGGCATAGTCAATAAAGAAGAAACAGATGTTTTTCTGGAACTCTCTTGCTTTTTCCATGATCCAGAGGATGTTGGCAATTTGATCTGTTTCCTCTGCCTTTTCTAAAACCAGCTTGAACATCTGGAAGTTTGCGGTTCATGTATTGCTGAAGCCTGGCTTGAAGAACTTTGAGCATTACTTTACTAGAGTGTGAGATGAGTGCAATTGTGCAGTAGTTTGAGCATTCTTTGGCATTGCCTCTCTTTGGGAAAACAACCAAGGCTTGATCTAAACTTTATCTTGGTTATTAACAAGTTTATATTTCAGTGCCAAGATGACTGGTAGGAGGGTATGGAGGAAAGAAAAGAGTAAATGATGGTGTATATTTTCTTTTTGTTTTTGATCATTTTAATTTTATTCCTCAAAGAATTCCAAAAGCATATTCCCCCTTTATCTTGCCTTTCTTTTACATTTTATTTATTGTCCCTCTTTGTAGTCTTCATTTTCGATTTCTGCCTATAAATGTTTGAGTTGATATGGAGAGGAAAAAAATGAGGCTTAGGAAAGCTTAATAATGAGGGGAAAAAAATGATTTCAGAGTTATTAGTTTAGTTTTGCCCATGCAAAGGCAAACTCCAAATGTTATTTGGGTTTCTATAAAGTCAATTTTATTTAGCCATGAGAAAACTTTTATTAAATAAAAATAAGGTTTTTTAATCATCAAAATGATGAAATCAAAATGGCTGGATGAGTTTTCTACCATCTTTTTCCCCAGAAAAAGTAGATTTTAAACAATTATCCATGAATGAGAGAGCATTTGTGGATTTCCAGAGTTCAGTGGAGAAGATCTAGTATATCAAAGGAGCAAGAAAAGCCCAAGATTGGATACACTGAAGAGGTCAAAAGGAGCTGTTTTGCTTTACCTGTGTCACTTTCCCCAGGGTGCACAAACTGCCAAGAGAGACCTTGTTGGCCCATGGATTTCTGCCAAAGAGAAACTAAGAACATATGAGTGAGCACCTGATTTTCCCAGCTGTGTGTGTCCCTGCCAGTTCTTTATTGCCCATCCATAATACTGCTTCATGAGCTGCACAGCTGAGGGGCAGTGCGTGGCTGGGAGAACAGTGTCTTGGGCTATGAATGAAACACATCGAAAAAATGCAGATGTCATCAGGAAGGCCATCCATGAGGCTCTGGAGCTGCTTCACCTGCAGATGATCCCAGCTAGCTCATGGGTTCCTCCAACACTACACATACCTCACTCCCACCACCTCTCCCCCACACACCCCAAGCTAGCGCCCTATGTGCACCCCTAACAGCAGTGAGAGTGAGCCTTTGCAGACACCTAGTGACCATATGCAGAAAGAGGCTCAACTCTGCAGGTTTGGGGAAAAGTACACAAACCTGTGGAGAAAGCAATGGCATCCCACTCCAGTACTCTTGCCTGCAAAATCCCATGGATGGAGCAGCCTGGTGGTCTGCAGTCCATGGGATCGCTGAGAGTCAGACACGACTGAGGGACTTCACTTTCACTTTTCACTTTCATGCATTGGAGAAGGAAATGGCAACCCACTCCAGTGTTCTTGCCTGGAGAATCCCAGGGATGGGGGAGCCTGGTGGGCTGCCGTCTATGGGGTCGCACAGAGTCGGACATGACTGAAGCAACTCAGTAGCAGCAGCAAAAGCACACAAACCTGAGCATTCAATACCACCTTAGAGAAAGCAAATAAGACACAGCGAGCACCTGGCCTGGCTTACAGAATCCAGAGAAGGCATATAACCCTTAGAATTCCTCAAGAGGACACAAGAAATGTAGGACAGGTATATCCACATAAGAAGTCTGAGAGAGCCTCAGAATCCTTAATAAAGAAGTATAAAAGAGTTTTTCTATGAGATCAAAGTTAAGTTGCTATCATCTTAAAACAGACTGCTTTATCTATAAGATGTTCTGAACCCCATAGTAATCACAAAGTAAAATCCTACAGCAGATACACAAAAGATAAAGAGAAGGGAATCAAAGCATACCATTACAGAAAGTCATTAAGTTACAAGAAAGAGCAAGAGAGGGAGAAAGAAAGAAGGGAACTACTTAAAGTCAAAAAACAATAAAAGGTCATTAGTAAGTTCTTATCAAGAATTTCTTCAAATGTAAATGGATCAAATTGTCCAATCAAAAGGTACAGAATGGCTAAATGGATTTAAAACATAAAACACAACGATATGCTGCCTACAATAGACTCATTTTGGCAGGATACACATAGTTTCCACATGGAAGAATGGGAAATAGTATCTAATGCAAACAGAAACCAAAGAGAACAGGGGTAGCTGATCTTAATATCAGACAAAATAGACTTTAAGGCAAAAACTGTAACAAGAGATAAAAATGTCATTATGTAATGATAAAGAGCCAACTTATTAAGAGAATATAACAATTCTAAATAAATATGCACCCAATATCAGAACACCTACATAGACTAAATATAACAATCAAATACTAACAAATCTAAAGGGAGAAATAGACAATAATCCAATAATAGTAGGGGACTTCAGTACTCCACTTCCAACAATGGATAGATTATCCATACAGAAAATTAATAAGGAAACATTGGACTTTACATTTTAGATCTAATAAACCTAACAGATATATACAGAATATTTCATCCAACAACAGCAGAATGCTTATTCTTCTCAAGCACACAAGGACCATTCTCCAGAATATATCATATGTTAGACCACAAAAGATTTAGCAAATTTAAGAAGACTGAAACCATACTAATTATCTTTTCTGACTACAGTAATATGAAACTAGAAATCAATAACAGAAGGAAAATTGGAAAGTTTCTCAAATATGTGGAGATTAAGCAATATGCTATTGATTAGTCAGTGTATCAAAGCACTCAAAAAGAAATCAAAATTATCTGAAAATAAATGAAAATAGCATATGAACACTTATGGGATGCAGGGGGAAAAAGCAGTTCTAAGAGGGAAGTTTATAGTGATAAATATCCACATTAAGTAAAAAGAAAGATGACAAATAAATTACTTAACTTTATCCTCAACAAACCAGAAAAACATTAAGTCCAAAGTTAAGAGAAGGAAGGAAATAACAAAATTAGAGCAAAAGTAAATAAAATAGAGACCAAAAAATAACATAAAAGATCAACAAACTAAAACTGGTAAGATAAATAAAATTGACATGTTAAGGTAAAAAAATGTCAGAAGGTAAATAAAATTGACAAACATTTAGCTAGACTAGTGAAAAAAATTAAAAAAAAAATTTCTCTAGGATCAAGAATAAGACAGAGATGCCTATCCTTATCCCTTTTATTCAACACAGTATCGGGAGTCCTAGCCAGAGCAGTTAGGCAAGAAAAATAAAAGTTATCCAAATCAGCAAAGAAAAAAATTCAAATTGTCTCTGTTTGAAGATGACATGATGTTATACACAGAAAACCCTAAAAACTTAGCAAAAAACTGCTAAAATTAATGAACAAATTCAAGAAAGTTGCAGAATAAAAATAAACATACAAATATCTGTTGCACTTCTATATGCCAACAACAACAACAATACTCAAAAAAGGAAACCATGTCATTTACAGAGGCATTAAAACAATTTTAAAAAGCCTTTGGAATTCATTTAATCAAGAGGGTGAAAAATCTGTACACTGAAACATGAAGACACAGATGAAAAAAAAAAAATTGAAGACACAAATCAAAATTTCATCTTGTGAGCAGAAAGAATTAATATTGCTAATGTCCATACTGCTCAAAGCCCTCTATAGATTAAATACTATCTCTGTAAAAATTCTAGTGTTATTTTTCATGGAACTAGAACAAACAATTCTAAAATCTGTATGAAACTACAAAAGACCCTTTATAGCCAACACATTCTGAAAAAGAAAAAGAAAGCTATGGGCATCACACGTGCTGGTTTCAAACGATATTACAAAGCTACAATAACCCAAACTGTGTGGTACTATCATAAAGACAAACTCATAGATAAATGGAACAGAAGTGAGAACTCAGAAATAAACCTATGCATTTACAATCAACAAATACTTTATAAAGGAATCAAGAATGCTCAGTAGAGAAAGGGTAACTCTTCAATAAATGATGCTAGAAAAACTGGATATTCACATGCAAAAGGATGATACTGGACTCAGCACTGCTCACAAAAATTAAATGGATTAAAGGCTCAAATGTAAGACTTGAAACTCTAAAACTCCTAGAAGAAAACATAGGGGGAAATCTCCTTGACATTGTTGCCAACAATTTTTTGGATATGACACCAAAAGCGCAAGCATGTATTCTAAGTCACTTTAGTCATGTCTGACTCTTTGTGACTCCATGGACTGTAGGCCAACAGGCTCCTCTGTCTAAGAGATTCTCCAGGCAAGAATACTGGAGTGTGTTGCCATGCCCTTCTCCAGAGGATCTACCCAACCCAGGGATCAAACCTGCATCTCCTGCACTGAAGGTGGTTTCTTTTACCACTGAGCCACCACAGAAGTCCCCAAAACACAAGCAACAACAGCAAAATTCAACAATTTTGAGTATATCAAACTAAAACACTTCTACACAGCAAAAGAAACAGTCAACAAAGTGAAAAGACAACAAATGGATCCAGAGAAAATATTTGCAAATATGCCCCCTTTGGTAAGGGGTTAATACCAAACATATATAAGAACCACATATGACTCAATAGCAAAAAAAAAAAAAATCAATTAAAATCTGGACAGAAGAACTAAATATACATTTTTCCAAAGAAGATATACAAATGATCAACAGGTACATGAAAAGGGGCTCAGCCTCACAAATCATCAGAGAAACACAAGTCAAAAACACCACGAGATATCACTTTATACTTGTTAGGATGGGTATTTTCAAAAACACAAGAGATAACACTTGTTGACAAAGATGTGGCAAAGTGGGAATCCTTGTGTCTTGGTGGGGATGTAAATTCATAAAGCCACTGTAGAAAGTAGTATGAATAGAAATAGAATTAGAATAGAAATAGAATTACCATATGATCCAGCAAGCCTATTTCTGGGTATATGTCCAAAGAATGAAAACAATAACTTGAAAAAATTATCTGCACACCCCTACTCATTGTAGCATTATTTACAATAGCTAAAACATAGAAACAACCTAAGTGTCAGTCCTGAATATCCATTGGAAGGACTGCTGCTGAAGCTGAAACTCCAATACTTTGGCCACCTGATGCAAAGAACTGACTCATTTGAAAAGAGCCTGATGCTGGGAAAGATTGAAGATGGGAGGAGAAGTGGATGACAGAGGATGAGATGGTTGGATGGCATCACCAACTCAATAGACATGAGTTTGAGTAGGCTCTGGGAGTTGGTGATGGACAGGGAAGCCTGGTGTGCTGATGTCCATGGGGTCACAAAGAGTCAGACATGACTGAGCGACTGAATTGACTGACTGAAGTGTCTGTCAAAAGGTCAATGGATTGGAAAACATGAAATTTATATGACTATTATTCAGCCATAAAAAGAAGGAGATCTAGCCATTTTTGACAATATGGATTGATCTTGAGAGCATTATGCTGAGTTAAATAAGACAGTGAAAGACAAGTACTGTGTGATATCCCTTATACATAGAATCTGAAAAGTCAACTCACAAAGAGAATAGAATAGTGGTTTCCAGAAGCTGGGGGTGGGGAAATGATGAATATTAGTCAGAGAGTGCAAACTTCCAGTTATAAGATGAATAAATTCTGGAAATCTAATTTACAGCATGATGACTAAAGTTAATAATATTGTATTATTTACTTAAAGTTGATAAGTGAGAATATCTTTAATGTTTTTACTACATTACACACTCAAAAAGGTAGTTATAAGAGGTTATGGATGTGTTAACCAAGATTATTGTGGTAATCACAGTATTTACATATATCAAATCATCACATTGTGTAACTTAAACTTATATAGTATTATATATTAATTATATCTCAATAAAGTTGGGGGGGAAAGAAATGCAAATATATTTTCTTTACATCAAAAGAAACGTATCAGGATTTTTAAAGTAATAGTCACTACCAGGTAAAGGGCACCAGAGACTTCAGTACAATCTTTGCAATTTCCTATGAATCTAATTTAAAATAAAAAGTTTAAAAAATAATAAGCAAGAGAAAGCAGTGTGCAAAATATTAATTCTTACTGAATTTAATAATGGGTATTAAATATAGGTACAATGGGTAAAATATATATAATTTAAATATTAAATATAGATATAGGTGTTCATTGTGTTATTCTTTTTACTCATCTATATGTTTGGAAATTTTCATAATGAAATTTTGAAAATAAAAAGAAAACTTTTACTTAAAAGAAGTAAAAAATTATTACTCAAGCCTGCAATTCATTCATTTTAATTGTGTTCACATATCTATTCTGTTATAAACTGATTTGCATCCATTTAGCTTCTGCATATGTATCATGTTTGTCTAAATGGGTGATGATGGACAATTAATACTCAGGAAAAAGGTGAAAGAAAAATTATGAGAGAAAAGAAATGCACATAAGTCAATTTAAGTCTTCAAATTTCACTTTAAAAATGTCTTTCTTAGGGCTAGTTTATGAAATGAGTTTCCTACTTATCCCCTTTCAATGTGTAATTTTCAATACTTGATCCCCTCCCCACCCCTTTTTATTTTTTACCATTTTCAAGGCTTCAGAACACTAAATCCAAGTGGATTTAGTTTGGCTTTAGTTAGAAATTTCAGACTAAAGTTGGATCCTGCTAAGCTTTCTTTCTTTTTTTTTTCTTTCATCTCTTCTCTCCTCCCCCTCCTTCTAAGAATTAACATTTGACTCTAATCACTAATCTCTAACAATTAGAAAAAGACTTGACTTTCATTTCTGTCTTAAAATGATACTTTGAAGGTAATGACAAGAAACCCAGGATTAGTTCATTACAGAAAAAGAAGATATATGAATGTTAAATTATTCAGCAAAGTATACCAGGATGATATCAATATACTTAGAGGGGCCTGATACAGAGGCCATCTAAAACTTCCAAAAGATGCTAAAGTCCTTTAAAAACCTAAAGCATCCAAACTATGTGCAACAATCTCACTTGCTGCACAGAAGACTGATAAAGAAGACTTTAGGATTGAAAATCAATAAACAAAGATAAAATGTACACTCAAAAGAGTCTGGAAATAATCAGTTTTCCTATATCTTCATAAATAAACCATGTCTGAAAAAAACCAGATTAATTTCAACTCCCCCTAGTTGAACCACTTCTCAACTTCTCTCAACATCTATGAAAAAATCATTCAATCTGTAACAAAAGATCTACTTGACTTTTAACAAAATTACTCACTTCACATATTAAATAATATTTTTCAAAACATCACTATAAAAGGGTAACACATGTCAAGGAAAATAAAAACCTTTCATTAAAATTTAGAGAAAGTGCAACAGGATAGTCCCAGGAATGTAAAACACTTCTGTTTATTTTCTTTGGGTCCCTGTTAGATTTGCCTTGCTGTTTCCAGTAGTTTGAACAACTAAGGGTTCAAGAATATATTCATGATTTTTCTTCTGGTCTGAGTTAAAATTCCTGCATGCCCTGCAATTTATAGCATGTTATCTATTGAGTTGTTGTCAGTCTCTCCCCTTGAAAGGAAGAATAATAATTTTTAGGGTCTTTAGAATAGGAAAAAATAGGTGCAGATATCAGAGCATTTATTGCTGAATAGGAAATTATGCAAATGATTTTTTTTAAGCCATGTGTAAAGAGAAACGTTTAAAAAGCTGTTCTAATACAGCAAAACCTTACCAAAGCAAGCTGAGTGACCTAGATTTCCTTTTCTTTTTCACATAAAATTTGTCAAAAAAAAAAAAAAATCCACAATTTTTATTCCATTGTTATAAAGAAGTGAAGACAAATTATCAGAGCATAAAACCAATGCATTGATGAAAAATAACCTCTCAGGAAGAGAAAGTTAACAGAGCGTGCACCCTAGCCCTGATTTATATCAGTGTTGTATTATTAGTGTTTCCCTTTACAAGAGGGAAGGTAGGAGAAAGGGAGGAAATAAGGAACTAGAAAGAAAGAAGTAACAAACTGTTATGATTGTAATCCAGAATTTCATACATACATTTAATGTTCAGAAAAATATGGATCCCCAATTTTACAGCATTCTCTAATATCAGTGAAGGAGGAAACAGACAGAACAGGCTCCATCTTGAAAGCAGGACTCCATCTTGGGCCGGACTGTGGACTTTGAGCTATATGCCCAGTATCTACGGAAACGACACACCAACTGGAAAATCAGACCTCCCAGATAGAAGAGCCCCAGGGCTTGTATGTGGACTCTCCATTGCCTAAAAGAATACCTTTATTATCTGTGTAACTGAATAGAATCATAAATTCTATTATGCTTATTGGGGTATGACCACAGGCCTATTGATAATTGTCCACCGTTAACTACCTAGGTTTAAGGCATATGAATCACGGGTTAACTTTGATTGTATCTTTCTTTTCCTTTGTTCAGACTCGTTTCAGGGAATTTGGGGAGGTGGGTTTGGGCATGTACACTTAGGGTATATAAGGTTTTCACAAAAACTGGTCAGGGTCCTTGGCTAAGAGGAGACTCTGCCTTGGGCCCACCAGTGTAATAAACTGCACTCCACTATCTGCATTGTCCTTCTGAGTGAGTTTGTTTTCCTGGAACATGTGGCTATAATATCAACCAGCTAGGACTCAGTGTGTTTAGCTGATCTTTTCTTGCCCTGGGTAGGACTGAAAATTACTTACAAAGCTATGTAAAATGCAGATCTCAAAACCCATTCCAAGATTAATGAATCTCCAAAGATAAGAAACAAGAATTTATATATATATATATTTTTATTTTTTGTTTATTTTAACTTTTTAACTGAACTGTGGTTGATTTATATTGTTTCAGGTATACAGCAAAGTGATTCAGAAATATATAATTCTTTTCAGATTCCTTTCTAAGTTATTACAAGATATTGAATATAGTTCCCTGAGCTACATGGTAGGTCCTTGTTGTTCACCTATTTATAGTAATGTACATCTGTTAATCCCAAATTCCTAATTTATCACTCCCCAACCTCTTTCCTTTGGTAACCACAAGTTTGTTTTACATGTCTATTGCATGTATTTTTAAAAAGAAATGGTAAATCACAAGGGATTCAGATTACATCTTGGTTAAAAACCTAGTGCTACTAAAAATCCAGAGAACCAAGTGAAAAGGTAAAAGAATTCAGCAAAATAAGTGAATAGAAAATTAATGTATAGAAATTTTTAAAACTTCATGCATCTTTAAGATATAGTCACAAGTAAAATAAGCAAATAAAACAACAACAAAAATATTGGAGTTACAGGCTACTATATATAAAATAAACAACAATAACTAACTACTGTATAGCACAAGGAACTATATTCAATATCTTAAAATAACCTATAATGGAAAAGAATCTGAAAAAGAATCTATCTGTGCATTCATATATATGAAACAATTTGCTATACTCCTGAAACATCAGAAATCAACTAGACTTCAATAAAAACAAATGATTTTTTAAAAATCTAGGAATAAAATTAAATAGAAACCTTCAAGATCTCTCTAGAAGAAACTTTAAAATTCTCCTGCAGGACACAAAATAAGACGAAACAACTAGAAAGTCTGTGTCCTCTGGAAGGAAGATTCAACACCATGGAAACACCCAGCAAGATAAACAAGATGATTCTAAAGTTCATATAGAAAAGTAACAATGAGAAATCACTAGGGAAACTCAAGAGTATTGACTGATTATCAGTTTTTCAGAAGTAAAAGCATATTATAAAACTATAATAATTAAGCCAGTATATGAATGTCATAAAGCTACAATTAAAAGCATATAATTTGCTATAATAATAGAAAACTAATAGTGGGAAAAGGAAATCCAGTAATAGGTGAAACACACCCAGAGACATTGTATATTAAATACAATAAAAGCAACATTTCAAATCAATGAAGAAAATTCAGTTTATTCATAAATGCTCTCATCAACAATAAAAAGTATAAATCTACTAGATGAAAATATGGAAGGAGCATATAAAATAAACTTGGAGTGAAATTTTTCTAAATGTAACACAAAACTGAGAAGGCAAATAAAAGACTGATAACTTCAACTACCAAAAATTTTATCAAGGTCAAAAAGAAAATCTACAGAAGGCAAAATAACATTAGGAAAATTACCTACAGCTCATATCACAATGTGACGTCCTCAAAAAACTCTTAACCACATGCAGCTACAGATCTTTTCCTCTCAGACTGGCAAATATCACAAACTGTTATTTTCAAAAAAAAAAAAAGTCTGGCCAAAGTGTAGAAAAAAGGCATTTCCATATATTACCAGAGGGAGTATAAATTGAAGCAGTCATTGAGAAGGGTGATTTAACAATGGCAATTCAAATAAAAAATGTGCATATCCTTTGACCCATGAAAACTACTTCTATAAATATAATCTGATTTATATTTGGAACCAATATATGCACAAATTATTCATTTTAGCATTGCGTGTAAGATCAGAAGGTTGAAAACAACCTAAATCTCTATTACTGAGGATCTAGCTAAATAAATTGTGGGGACACTTTTATGCAATAAAATAATCAGCCAGTATTTAAAAGAATAAGGTGTATCTATGTAGATTGTTTTGGTGGAAAATTAAGATGCCAAGAACTGTGTTTATTCTGTTATTTTCATGTAGCATATATACTTTTTGGTGAAATAGAATATCTCCCAAGTGTACACAAAACTGGTACTAGTGCTTTCTTCTTGGGAGGAAGGTTAAGTGGCTTCAGAGAAAGAATGGGAGGAAATTTTACTGTTCATTGTATTTGAATGTTTTTATTTTTATAATATTTATTCAATTAAAAAAACGAACCAGAACACTAAAAACCAACACCTTACTCCTGCCTGAGGGTTAACCAGCTTGTTTTTCAGACAAAGCCTCTTTAAAAAGAAGAGAGACAACACTCAAGGCAGAGCTGTCCAGGAAATGCCAAATTGGTCTGTTCAAACAGCGATCTTGAATTACACATTCTCAGCTACTGTGCCTGTCTGGCTCCATTATTGGCTGGCCTTCTTTCAGCTCTCCTGGCTGAAATGACTTCCATTGCTCCTGCTTCTCAATTACTTTAAGCTGGCTTGTCTGAGGTCTGTAAATCAGCTTGTTTACTCCCTCCAATGATAACTTCATTCTCATCTACATTCCTGAAACACACAAGCAGTACTTTATCCCATCATCTACCTTGGATTATTCATCACAGTCCCTTTGACCTAGCCCCAGCTCAGTTTCCCACCTTCTATTCCTGTGTCTACAGAATAGTTAGGCATTTGAGCAGGCAGTCCCCTTCTCACTCCAATTCTCAATTTAGTTACTAGCCTTCCCTCAGCCTCCTCTCCCCTAGGGATAGATGTCTTCTCCTCAGTTCAGGGGAGAAGAATTTCATGCAGGGCAATGGCATGTGTACTAGTATGTATAGTATAGACAGTGGATCACAAAGATCAGATGTGGGAGGTACAAGAGGAGGTGGTGAAGTCAGTTAGAATTCTTCTACTAAGATCCAGAGAACAACAAACAAGAACTTGGCTAGAGAGCTGAGGGAGAAAATGAAAAGTGAGTGAATTTGTATATTTTTTTGCACTCAGAGAAGTAACTGATATCTAAGAATACCAGGCAGAGAAGGCAATGGCACCCCACTCCAGTACTCTTGCCTGGAAAATCCCATGGATGGAGGAGCCTGGTAGGCTGCAGTCCATGGGGTCGCTAAGAGTCGGACACCACTGAGCGACTTCACTTTCACTTCTCACTTTCATGCATTGGAGAAGGAAATGGCAACCCACTCCACTGTTCTTGCCTGGAGAATCCCAGGGTTGGGGGAGCCTGGTGGGCTGCCATCTCTGGGTCGCACAGAGTCGGACACAACTGAAGCGACTTAGCAGCAGCAGCAGCAGCAGAATACCAGGGGCAACTATCGAGGAGAACTATGATCTTTGGCTTCATGCTTGATAACAGCAAGGAAGTTGGTGCTTTCCTGATATGGGAAAAAGCAAGACACAAAAGGGCAGAGGGACACCCAGAGTTTGAGATGCTTTGATAAAACCTGGCAGGGAAGTAGGGTAACTATTTGGGTAAAATCAGTTCAGTTCAGTCGCTCAATAGTGTCCAGCTCTTTGTGACCCCATGAATCGCAGCACGCCAGGCCTCCCTGTCCATCACCAACTCACGAAGTTTACTCAAACTCATGTCCATTGAGTTGGTAATGCCATCCAGCCATCTCATCCTCTGTCATTCACTTCCCCTCCTGCCCCCAATCCCTCCCAGCATCAGAGTCTTTTCCAATGAGTCAACTCTTCGCATGAGGTGGCCAAAGTACTGGAGTTTCAGCTTCAGCATCAGTTCTTCCAATGAACACCCAGGACTGGTGTCCTTTAGAATGGACTGGTTGGATCTCCTTGCAGTCCAAGGGACTCGCAAGAGTCTTCTCCAGCACCACAGTTCAAAAGCATCAATTCTTCGGCACAAAGCTTTCTTCACAGTCCAACTCACATCCATACATGACCACAGGAAAAACCATAGCCTTGACTAGACAGACCTTTGTTGGCAAAGTAATGTCTCTGCTTTTGAATATGCTATCTAGGTTGGTCATAACTTTCCTTCCAAGGAGTAAGCGTCTTTTAATTTCATGGCTGCAGTCACCATCTGCAGTGATTTTGGAGCCCGAAAAAACAAAGTCTGTCACTGTTTCCACTGTTTCCCCATCTATTTGCCATGAAGTGATGGGACCAGATGCCATGATCTTCGTTTTCTGAATGTTGAGCTTTAAGCCAACTTTTTCACTCTCCTCTTTCACTTTCATCAAGAGGCTTTTTAGTTCCTCTTCACTTTCTGCCATAAGGGTGGTGTCATCTGCATATCTGAGGTTATTGATATTTCTTCCGGCAATCTTGATTCCAGCTTGTGCTTCATCCAGCCCAGGGTTTCTCATGATGTCCTCTGCATATAAGTTAAATAAGCATAACAGCCAATAACTATTAGCTGACTTAACTGCACTCTAGATCTAAGTGGGTTTATATGTATAAGAGGTTTATATATCATTATGGATTGACTGTTTGTTTATGTCACCCCCAAAATTCATATGCTGAAGTCCTAACCCCTCATATAATGGTGTGCCCTCAGTCATGTCTGACTCTCTACAATGCCATGGACTTTAGCCTTCAGGCTCATTTGTCCATGGAACTTAACAGGCAAGAATACTGGAGTGTGTAGCCACTTCCTACTCCAGGGATTGAACCTGCATCTGTTGCATCTCTTGCATTGGCAGGCAGGTGCCTTACCACAGTGCCACTTGAGAAGCCCAAATATAATGATATAAAGAGGCAAAACCCTTGTGAGGTAATTAGACCACGAGGGTGAAGTTCTCATTAATGAGGTTAGTGCCCTTATAAGAGACACAAGAGCTTCCCTTCCCTTTCTGGTCTGGAAGTTACAGAAGACAGCCATCTGCAAACCAGGAAGGTGTCCCTCATTAGGCAGTGGATTTGCTGGTATCTTAATCTTGGAATTTCCAACCTCCAGAAAGCATATCTTTCACCAGTACTGTAAGAAAGAAATGTCTGTTTTTTACTCATCCTGTGGTATTGCATTATAGCAGCACAATCTAACATGTAAGTAATTCAGGGTACATAACTCCTGGTGTTATATATTATTATTAAGCCAATTTTTCTGCCCTAACTCATTTAACCCTCAAAACAAATGTACAAGTTTTGTACTATTATTAAACACATGAAAAAACTAGAACATACAGAGGTCAAGAAATTTGCCCAAGTTCATCATGTAGCTGAAGAGGGGAAGAGCCAGGGTTTAAATTTGGGTGGTTCCTAAATTGAGCTCAGAGAAGAGGTCCTATACAGAGAAATCCATGGTGGAGTCAGTCAATAAATGGTATTCATAACTACGAAAATGGATTGACACAGTTTAAGAAGAGCATGTTATTAGAAAATAATGCAAGTCCTGTGGAAAGCTAATGATTTAAGGGCAATTAGAGAAGGAGGATTTAGAGAAGGTGAAGGCAAAAGACCAAAACTGTAGGAAGAAAACTCATGGATCTGATGCCCTGCCAATGTCATTGTGTGTTCACAATGGTCAGCTTTGTTTAAAGAAGAAGGAAAAGGAAAGGAGGAGAAGAAAAAAAAAAAAAAAAGGAAGGGCAAAGGAAAGAAATGTATAAAAATATTAAATTAAATATGTTTATAATACATCAGAGGGCAAGGGGTAGAATCTTAAGTCTCAGGTAACAAGTCAGGGTCTCATTTTTCAGATGAAAAGCTGTATGTCTAGCTTAGATTTAGTAATCATAGTTTTCATAATATATAGTTGAATTTATTGGACAACTAAATTGAAGGGTATTCAAAAAACTCCAAAGCACAGATGAGGCATATGAGTATAGGCTCCCTCAAGGAAGGAATTTCCCTTTTACTTCCCAAGCCTGGAACACAGTAAACACTCAAAAATGACTTGATAATATTGGACATAGCACAGAAAGATTCATTTAGAAGATAAGTAATTTTGAGGAAAACAATGTTACTTTGCTAATTTCTTTTTATTTTTAATGTCACCAGATTTGCAAAGTTTGCAGTCTCAGAATTAGATTAGTTTTATAAAGTTTTCCTCACTTTGTTTTTCCCCAATCCCATACCAGTCAAATAAAATAAATTTCAGTTCTGCTAACATAGCTTGAATTATGAATTTAGGTCTTTTTTACAGAGCAGAGTTCAACTTTTGAAAGAGTTTTACTACCACATTATAAAGTAACAAATGTTCAGTAATGTTTGACATTTCAAAAGCTAGTACATAGAACTGTAAATTTCAGATTTATAAGGGGAACATGTAGATTTTTAATTATAGCAATTTCATTAACTTCAAGATGTGTACTCAACCACACAGAAACATTTCTTTCTTATAGTTATTTGGGAACCAAAGAAATACGTGTGCATCACCACAATCTTCTTTAAATGGAAATTTCAAGTCTCTCAGAAACAGAATGCCATCTTTTATGTTTTTAAGTATAGAAACATTTCACTGATTTTCCACAAAATGTTTTCATTAGAGTCAGGGAGATCTTGGATTTTTAATCTGTCCTCTTTCAAAAAGAGATGGAAAAAATGTTTAATGCATGACTACTAAGAATTTTGCAAAAGACTTTCACACTAATGTTTAAAGAATTCCCAAATGTCATTTATCTGATACCTTTTTTCTTTGACATGGGAAAAAAGGAAGTGGCAGAATCGAAAAAAAGTATTGAAAACAAATAGACTGACCTATGCTTAGCCTGTCTCCATGCTGTCAGGTTGAGATAAAAGCCCCAACAGAGTCCCCAAGAATCCCACGACTGCATGGGTTCTCAGTACACTACATGTGCCCAAGAGAAGAAAAAGAAAACTGAGGAAGAAATAGAAAAAAATGTGTAATTGGTGATTTTTTTTCTTCTAATGAAGACAGCAAATAAAGGTGTTGTCCTTCACTCCTCTTGAGGCCAACTGAATGGGTCAAAACAGTAAAAAATAGGGAAGGAAATATCATCTTCAATAGGTCAGGGAAATGGCCATGTTTTCAATACATGAGTCAGGACACAAATCTGCTAAACTGTGAAGGATAATAAAAGAAAATGCATGATACATCAGACTTGGAGGAGGATGCAGTTCCCTCTAAAAATAGATGTCATGACCCAGCTTATCCAATAATTTCCAGAATTCATAGGAAAATGAGTAATAAAGGTATGATCAGGTCACAGGGACTAAAAGAGTCACAGGTTGATACTGCAGAACACGGAGCAGAGATGAAGGAGAAACCATGTTGACATAACCATTGTTGTTCTTTCTAGATGGGCCTCTCAGCTGTGGAAGATGGGTAGAGGGAAAGCAGGGCAGTATGGAATGTGGTAAGAAGACACACGCAGGGGGCACTCGCGGTAAAGAACCTGCTTGCCGATGCAGATAGACGTATCCATTTTCCCCTAAACTCCCCTCCCATCCAGGCTGCCACATAACATTGAACAGAGTTCCCTGCTATACAGTAGGACCTTGTTGACCATCCATTTTATTAATAAAAATAGCAGCAGGTACATGTGGATCCCAAACTCCCTATCTATCCCTTCCTCCCATGCTTCTCCTCAGCAACAGTAAGTTTATGCTCTAAGTCTGTGACTCTGTTTCTATTGTGTAAATAAATTCATTTGTATCATTTGTTTTTAGACTCCACATAAAAGGGATGTCATATGATATTTCTCTTTGGCTTACTTCATTCACTATGACAATCTCTAGGTCCATTGATGTTGCTGCAAATGGCATTATTACATTCCTTTTAATGGCTGAGTAATATTCCATTGTATATATGTACACATCTTCTTTATCCATTCCTCTGTTGATAGATATTTACGCTGCCTCCATGTCTTGGCTCTTGTAAACAATGATGCAATGAACAATGGAGTGCATGTGTCCTTTTGGACTCTGTTTTTCTCTGGATATATGGCCAGAAATGGGATTGCTGGATCATATGGTTCAGTCAGTTCAGTTCACTCAGTTTTGTCCGACCCTTTGTGACCCTATGGACTGCAGCACACCAGGCATCCTGTCCATCACCAACTCCCGGGGCTTGCTCAGACTCGTGTACTTCAAGTCGGTGATGCCATCCAACCATCTCATCCTCTGTTATCCCCTTCTCCTATCTTCAGTCTTTCCCAGCATTAGGGTCTTTTCCAATGAGTCAGTTCTTTGCATCAGGTGGCCAAAGTATTGGAGTTTCAGCTTCAGCATCAGTCTTTCCAATGAATAGTCAGGACTGATTTCCCTTAGGATTTCCCTTTGGATCATATGGTAACTGTTTTAAGGAGCCTCTGTACTGTTCTCCATAGTGGCTGTGCCAATTTACATTCCTACCAACAGTGTAGGAGGGTTCCCTTTTCTCTGCACCCTCTCCAGCATTGTTTGTGGATTTTTTCATGAGACTCATTTTGACTGGTGTGAAGTGTTTGCAGATTTAGAATTGACAACTCCATAGGAGAACAGGTTACTTGTGACAGGCACTTGGAGAGGGCTGCTTTTGAAGGTTATGAGAATATTTTTCTGATGTAAGTGAGTTTGGCATAGCTGGGAGGAACAAGACATAAGCACAAGGCCAGCACAGCTTGGTTTCCCCAGGACTATCCAGGTTTCAGCATGGAGAGTCCTGCATCCTGAGAAACCTCTCAGTCCTGGGCAAATGAAGATGGTTGGTCAGCCAAGGGAGGAGCCACAATTCCTCCAAGATTCCTCGCAAAAGGGATCCTAAAGGTAGTATTCTGACTTCAGCTTGGGAATTGCACTAGCAAAGCGGCAACAATCCAGAATGCGAGTGGGGAAGAGATGGGGCCCAGGCAAATGACTGAAAACATCAAGGCTACACAAATCTGTCACGACACTGGTCCCTTCAGTTTACCCAAAGGTAAGTAAGTGTTCGGGTCCTGAGAAGCCTCATGCTTGTAATAAAATGATTAGTTGATTTCTAAGCAGTTTAAAATATCACCCTGTTGCTGGAAAGCAGTAAGAGAGACACAAGGAAGCAAAGAAGACTGAAGTTCAGACTCCAGAAAGGCTGCTGCCACATCCCTGTGTGGCGGCAGAGGGAATTTTGGCAGTGAAAGTAGTGAGTTTTATTAAAATGTCCAAAAATATTGTGCCTTTTGTGATTAATTTTATTGTTCCATTAGATGACTTCCTAGAACTCTCCTCTGGAGAAGTATTAGTCATCATGAAATAAATAAAGCCCTGCTGCCCCTCCCCTGTAGCTCACGACATGGAGCAGCTCACATGACTGACAATCCAGGTCTGCCCTTGTGCACTAATAGGAGTTCAGTCAAAATTATAAATCACAGATTTGTGATGACACCGGTTAAGCCCAGATATGTACTTTCTTTAACACACGTCAATCCGAGGAGAAAGGATTGTTGGGTGAATCACAGTGATGGTGAAACAGGCTTAACAAGTTACTGGAAATGAGATTAAAATGATTGACTACAGGGCCCCAGCTGGGGAGGAAAGGACATGAGGGAACTGGGTAAATGCAGTGCAGGTAGCAAGACCACCATGTAATGGAAAAGCAAATGGGTTAAATGGAGTTTTGATCAAAGGATAGAATGTGAAAATACAAGGTTTCAGAGATAAAAACCCTTAAAATTGATTAAAGCTCCAGAGTACCGGCATGAAAGTACCTTGCTAAAATTGAGTGAAGAAAAATGTCCTTGAAGGATGATTGAAGGAATTGCTAAGGGATTGGATGGGTCAGTGTGGGTGCTGAATTTTTCCAGTCTTATGTCAAAAGGCACACTGAGCCATGATGAACCCCATGGAATTTGGAGAACGATCAAGGCAATTCTATCTCTGTCACAAATTCTCAATGTGGTTCACAATGAAATTCTCATTAGAGCAACTCCTGATTAGCACTTAGTGCTTAGTCTGACTCTTTGCATCCCCATGGACTCTAGTTCATAACCCCATGGACTGTAGCCTGCCACACTCCTCCGTCTGTGGAATTTTTCCAGGAAAGAATACCAGAGTGTGTTGCCATTTTCTCCCCGAGGTGATCTTCCTGACCCAGGGATCAAACTTGTGTCTCTCGCGACTCCTGCATTGGCAGACGGGTTCTTTACAACTGTTCCATCTGGGAAGCCCTCCTTAATTTTGTGTTAGGGAAAAAGAAAAAGATGATATATACTAGAAACCTAAACTTCAGGGGCTAATTTATCCTACCTATTACTATACACAGTGCTCAGAAAACTGCATTAAATATCCAATGCTGAAATAATTACACTTGATGTGCAGATTTCCTGACTTTGGAATGGTTGAACAGAGGCCTCAATGATAGGCCAGCCAAAGAATTACTTAACTGCTTAAATATCAACAAACCTGATCTTAAAGTGAAGCCAGTCACTTCAACCACAGGATAAAAGAAAGTTTATGGAAAAAATGACTAAACGATCACCATATGAACAGCTTGGATGCAAAGGGCAGAGTATCATCTTGTGTGTGTGTGTACGTGTGTGTGTGCACGCAAATGTGGTTGTTATTCTGAAGTTGTCAACGTGAGTTAGCAGAGGGGAGAGAGGCATATTCACTTTATTTAGACTTGGATCTTTCAACTTTTCTGTCTAGTCATGCCTGGATGTCCATGTGGCTGATCATCCTCAAATCTTATACCTCTTACCTTGTTTCATGTGGTTTTTTCATATCCTTCATTATGCCCTCAATGTAAACATTAACAAGACTTGCTTACATTAAAACAGGACTTTTCCCAGAAACTGAGAATCACTATAACTTCTTCAAAAGCATTGTCTTACTGAAGAATACCACATATTTACTGTGTGCCAACCTCTGTTCTAAGTATTCCATATTGATCAATTTATCTAGTTCTCACAGTGATCTTATGAAGTAGATGGAATCATTACCCTCATTATATCAATATGGAAACCAGGCATGGAGAGAGAAGTAACTTGCCCAAGCTGAAGCCTTGATTTGAAGTGGACAGTCTGGCTCCAGGGTACATGTTCTTAGCTACTAAATCAGTGGTCTTCATAGGATGGTCCCCAGACCAGCAACAACCGCTTTCTCTGGGAACTTGTTAGAAATTTAAATTCCTGGCTAAGCTGCTGCTAAGTCGCTTCAGTCGTGTCCGACTCTGTGCGACCCCATAGACGGAAGCCCACCAGGCTCCCCCGTCCCTGGGATTCTCCAGGCAAGAACACTGGAGTGGGTTGCCATTTTTTCCTCCAATGCATGAAAGTGAAAAGTGAAAGGGAAGTTGCTCAGTCGTGTCCGACTCTTAGCAACCCTGTGGACTACAGCCTACCAGGCTCTTCCATCCATGGAACTTTCCAGGCAAGAGTACTGGAGTAGGGTGCCATTGCCTTCTCCATAAATTCCTGGACATCACATCGTATCTACTGAAACTTTGGAGGTGGGGCCTAGGAATATGTGTTTTAACAAGGTCTTTAGGAGACCCTTTACCAAGGATCAGCTTTACCAAGCATTTTCCAAGCAGGCTCAGTTTGAGAAACACAGCAACATACCACCATGCTCAAAAGTAACAATGCAGTAACAAATATGTATAGACATTGAAAAGGCTGTGCTGACAAATTTTCCCCTATATCTGGGACTTGGGATAACTGTTGTTTCAAATTTTCTGTATTAAATTTTTAGCCTCAGGTCCTGAATTCTACTGAAAGGAATTCACTTAAAAACCCACAACAGGGTAATGTTCATGGCATAAGCTGTCAGTATGTGGCTTGGAGTAGAAAAATACAATTTTTTCTTGTCCAGCGTGGTTTCTACATCTGCCCATTTTAAATTTCAGTTGGAGTGGTTTTGGCCAACAAGCAGTGTGTTTTTGAATCACAGAGGGAAAAAGCCACTCAACTTTTTCAGAGTGGCAACTATCAAATCCATCTGCCAGAACATCTGCATTATAATCCCAGGCAACACCCTGCCAGATCTATCATTATGAAAAAGTGACTCTGGGTCATTTTCAGGGTTTCAACAATGTGTTTCCAAATCATATTAAGAGATAAAATATCATTGCCTTTGGCCAAGATCCTATATATTTTTAAAATATTCTTTCTGCTCAAATAATATATCTGCATAAAAAGTCTGAGAAGTAAACCAGCAATTAATAGTGTCTACTTCTGGCAGGTGGACTTATGGGAGTATTTTTCTTCTTACATTTTTGTATCTCATGTCTTGACCTCTGCCCTGAACTCCAGACTCAAATATCTAATTGTCCACTCAACATATATTTATATGTCTGATAAGCAATTCAAATATAAATGTAAAAATACAACCACTTCATTTCTAGACCCCCTCAAGAATCATTTAGGCCCCTTTATTTCCCATCTTACCAATAGGCAAATGCTTGGACCAAAATCTTATCTTCATTTTTATTCCCTTTCTCTCATAAAGTATATCCAATCTGTCTGAAATCCTACTTAACCAAATATATCCAGAGTAGGACAACTTTTCATTAACATCACAAAACCACCCTGATCCAACCTACTGCCTCTTCTCACCTGGATTACTGTGGTCGTCTCCTTGAAGGTCTCTGTTTTCACCCTGGCCCTATAAGTATACAGTCTATGGGGTAGTCAGAGTGACCATTTTAAAACATAAGTCATGTCATTCTATTGATCAAAAACTTTCCAGTGGCTGCCAAAAACTGTGAAGAATTTAAGATTTTATTTTTCCTACTTACAAGTCGATAAATTAGCCTGTTACTATTTTATGGATGTTAACAGAAAACACAAGGCTCCTGGGTCCAAAAGGATTTTATTACTCACAGGCTGGCAAGCAGCATGAGTATCAGCATATTTGCAACAGCTCCTCATGTGCTCCAAGTTCCAAGAGGGTAATACAATGGGCCTAAATGATTATGTGCATAGACCATGGATCTCTTTGTAGAAGAGGAACATTGAGGTCAAAAAGTCCATCATTTTGTAGGAAGTACTGAGCAAGCCTGATCTTTGTTCTGGTGGGAGATGTCACATCATCCCTCAAGGCTGCTAATTATAAACACAATCCTGAGAAATACCTTGCATAAAGAGTGGTCAGGACCTTGCATTCTTGGCATACTTGGCAAGACAAGTAGCAGTGCAAGAAATCCATGAAAGATAGTTTCTCCCAACAGTAGCTTCCCATGTTAATCCGAATAAGTTGTTAGTCAGTCATGTCCGACTCTTTACAACTCCATGGACCGTAGCCCACCAGGCTCCTCTGTTTATGAAATTCACCAGGCAAGAATACTGGAGCCGGTTGCCATTTTCTTCTTCAGGGGATCTTCCTGAGCCAGGGATCAGACCCAGGTCTCCTGCACTGCAGGTGGATTCTTTCTTTCCCTGAGTCACAAGAAAAGCCCCAGAATAAAAGCCAAGGTCTTTCTTATTATCTACAAGGCCCTACACTATCTGCATTCCTCTATTTCCACGTCTTTCTTTCTTTGCAAATTATCTCTACCAATCATCCTACCTTAGTCATACTGGGCTCCATGCTATTCCTCACACACACCAGGTACAATCCTGCTCAGAACTCTTGGACTTACTGTTGGTCTGCCTGAATGCTTTTCCTCAAAGATGTTTTCATGAGCTTGTTCAAATGTTACCTTCTTAGTGAAGCCTTTCTTGGCCATATTTATAACTGCTACTTCTGTTAAATGCTACTCTTGGCATTTCATGTCCCTCTGTCCAGCATTTTTTACTTCATACTTATCACAATCTGACTTTATGATATACTGTATATACATTATGTGTGTCTACATAAATGTATACACATCACTTGTTTATGTCTATTTTATTATATATCATTCCTCTAAGAGTTGGCTTCCCTGGTGGCTCAGATGGTAAAGAATCTGCCTGCAATGCGGGAAACCTGGATTTGATCCCTGGGTCAGGAAGATCCCCTGGAGAGCGGAATGGCAACCCACTCCAGTATTCTTGCCTGGAGCATTCCAAGAATAGAAGAGCCTGGTGAGCTACATCCATGAGGTGGCAAAGAGTCAGACATGACTGAGCAACTAACACTTTCCTCTAAGAGGAGAAGGACTTTATTTGTTCTATGTGGGATTTGTTCACAATGGGATTGCCAGTGTCTAAAAGCAGCACTACAGCTCACAGTAGATCCTTAATAAGTATCTGTTGAATAAATTCATGTTTTTGCATACTTTTCAGATTTTCTAAAATAACCATTCATATACCCAGGAAAAACATTATTTTCTATATACAAGAATTTCCTGAATAACAGCCAGTTGTTTATGTATTCAAACAACTTAGTTTGACCCTAGCCATGCCCCTGGCCAAGGAAGAATTGCTAGTAATAGTCAATTTTACTAAGCATTTTCCATATTTGGGGCACTTTATAAATTAGTTCATATAGTTTTCACATCTTTGTAAGGCATTATCACCATTTTACCTATGATAAAACTGAGTGAGGCTCAGCTGAATAACTTTTCTAAGAAAGGAGGGCCACTGCTTGAGTCCCTGTGATTTTTGGGGTAGGCTTGCCTCCTTCGAAATGTTGACTTATTCTCAAGTGTGTGGGACAAATTGGGTTCTGCACTGCTGTCTGGGCAAAATGCCCTGAGCCTGGGTGGAGAACCAGATAGATTCTGAACCTATTTCTTTTCTTCCAAGTGCTCTCCAATTCTCTACCTTACATTGGGATCAACTAGATCTTGAGGATCTTTGAAACTGACACTTATGGGTAAAAAGAGACTGGCCCAAATGTGGGTTCAGGACAGTGGCTGGACATGTGAACCACTCCTTCTGGCTTTACTTAGATATTATGAGACTAGATCACAAGAATGACAGACTCAAGTGACTCTTACCCCACTCCCAGGCCATGTCCCAGGCTCAGGGCTACTAGGGTCCACTGCTGACTATTGGTTTTGAGCCACATTTGAGTCCTTGCATCATCGTTTGCCCGTTTGTTTCAACCATGGTATCACTTAACTGTTTACAGCACCTAAGGATGGTGGGGGCAGTGGTCTTTTATGTACCCACCCTGTGTGCCCACACCCTTCCTCAGTGTTTACATCCCACATCCAGCAGTATCAAAAAAGCCACCACAACTATCTATTCCTGATGGAAGAAAACCAGCTGTCACATACAACTCTGCTAAATACAGTTGCATGCATTTGCTATGATGTTACAACATGAATCTGTGCACCTGTTGCCCTGCAGCCTGAATACCTCTTGTGCTGCTGCTGCTGCTAAGTCGCTTCAGTCGTGTCCAACTCTTTGTGACACCATAGACGGCAGCCCACCATGCTCCCCCGTCCCTGGGATTCTCCAGGCAAGAACATTGGAGTGGGTTGCCATTTCCTTGTACTCTTGTCTAATTTCCATGTCCCTCTCAAAATACCTTTTAGGAAAGCCTGCCCTGATTCCTCCTGCATTTCCCTCCAGAGGCCTAGGCTCCTTTGGAGTCACCCTTTGTTTATACCTCTTTTGATAGTAACAATGACTCTGTATTTCTAATTATTATTTCATAAGACTGTCTTGCCCTCCAAACTATGAAGTTCTTCAAAGCTATCTTTATATCCCCCAAAATTTGTCACCATACTTGATCCATACTAAGTACCTAATAAATATTTGTTGAGTAAATGAATGAAGAAGAAAACCAAGAAGTACAGACCCAAGTGATTTTGCAAAATTTTTAAATGAGTAACTTCAAATCATCTAAACACTACTTCAGGATGAAAAATGTTATTTGAATCTACCCCAAATTTTATTGATTTCTTTATGCAAAATATGTGTTATGTTCAAAGTCAAAGGGGCTTTAATGGCTTTAATTCAGATCCTCCATCAAATCCTTTGGAAGTAACACTGACAATGAGGAGACGGTAAATTATAAATCAGGCTAAAAAATCACTACGAACAAAGCTAGTGGAGGTGACGGAATTCCAGTTGAGCTCTTCCAAATCCTGAAAGATGATGCTGTGAAAGTGCTGCACTCAATATGCCAGCAAATTTGGAAAACTCAGCAGTGGCCACAGGACTGGAAAAGGTCAGTTTTCATTCCAATCCCAAAGAAAGGCAATGCCAAAGAATGCTCAAACTACCCCACAATTGCATTCATCTCACACGCTAGTAAAGTAATGCTCAAAATTCTCCAAGCCAGGCTTCAGCAATATGTGAACCATGGACTTCCTGATGTTCAAGCTGGTTTTAGAAAAGGCAGAGGAACCAGAGATCAAATTGCCAACATCCGCTGGATCATAGAAAAAGCAAGAGAGTTCCAGAAAAACATCTATTTCTGCTTTATTGACTATGCCAAAGCCTTTGACTGTGTGGATCACAATCAACTGTGGAAAATTCTGAAAGAGATGGGAATACCAGACCACCTGATCTGCCTCTTTAGAAATCTGTATGCAGGTCAGGAAGCAACAGTTAGAACTGGACATGGAACAACAGACGGGTTCCAAATAGGAAAAGGAGTGGGTCAAGGCTGTATATTGTCACCCTGTTTATTTAACTTATATGCAGAGTACATCATGAGAAACGCTGGACTGGAAGAAACACAAACTGGAATCAAGATTGCTGGGAGAAATATCAATCACCTCAGATATGCAGATAACACCACCCTTATGGCAGAAAGTGAAGAGGAACTAAAAAGCCTGGTGTTGAAAGTGAAAGTGGAGAGTGAAAAAGTTGGCTTAAAGCTCAACATTCAGAAAACTAAGATCATGGCATCCGGTCCCATCACTTCATGGGAAATAGATGGAGAAACAGTGGAAACAGTGTCAGACTTTATTTTTCTGGGCTCCAAAATCACTACAGATGGTGACTGCAGCCATGAAATTAAAAGATGCTTACTCCTTGGAAGGAAAGTTATGACCAACCTAGATAGCATATTCAAAAGCAGAGACATTACTTTGCCAACAAAGGTTCGTCCAGTCAAGGCTATGGTTTTTCCTGTGGTCATGTATGGATGTAAGAGTTGGACTGTGAAGAAGGCTGAGCACCGAAGAATTGATGCTTTTGAAGTGTGGTGTTGGAGAAGACTCTTGAGAGTCCCTTGGACTGCAAGGAGATCCAACCAGTCCATTCTGAAGGAGATCAACCCTGGGATTTCTTTGGAAGGAATGATACTAAAGCTGAAACTCCAGTACTTTGGCCACCTCATGTGAAGAGTTGACTCACTGGAAAAAACCCTGATGCTGGGAGGGGTTGGGGACAGGAGGAGAAGGGGATGACAGAGGATGAGATGGCTGGATGGTATCACCGACTCGATAGACATGAGTTTGAGTGAATTCCTGGAATTGGTGATGGACAGGGAGGCGTAGTGTGTTGTGATTCATGGGGTCACAAAGAGTCGGACACGACTGAGCAACTGAACTGAACTGAAAGTGTTAGTGCACTTTAAAGATAATTTTAACTGTAGTACATGAACCCCCATTGCGACAGAGACCTAAAGTCATGATGGTCATTCTCAGTAGATGCAGAATAAGATTCACAAACCAACAACAACAACAACAAAAATAGGAGAAAGAAAAAGATAGGTTGATCATATCACAAGCTGTACACAGCTACATGTTTTCTCACAGAAATGAATTCTACTAACCATTATGGGTCTACAAGCCAAGAATGTTGGCATGAGTCAGAGATTCATTTTTATCAAATTATTAATAGCTTGACCAAAAGTCCCAATGTGATTCAATTATCTACACTTCCCTATTCCTAATACGAGAAATGCATTCAGCAAATCAAGGTCCTGAAAATGTATTTGCCGTCCCTCTAAAGTCTTTCCATTCTTGCTCTTCTGTCTTCTAACCCTCTGATCCTGCCCTAAATTCTTTCCTTCTGTCTATTTATTACTAGAGCTAGTGCTTTAATGTTATTATCCATAAATTATCTGACAAAAAAACTGGATATGGTTAAAATTAAGTTCCTCTGAAACAGGTTTAAAATACTGACATAGAATTTAAGTAAGCTAATAAATACTTGGAATATGTACCACCTTTCAGTTCAGTTCAGTCCCTCAGTCATGCCCTACTCTTTGCGACCCCATGAACCTCAGCACGGCAGGCCTCCCTATCCATCACCAACTCCCAGAGTCCACCCAAACCCATGTCCATCGAGTCAGTGATGGCATCCAACCATCTCATCCTCTGTTGTCCCCTTCTCCTCCTGCCCTCAATCTTTCCCAGCATCAGGGTCTTTTCCAATGAGTCAGCTCTTCACATCAGGTGGCCAAAGTACTGGAGTTTCAGCTTCATCATCAGTCCTTCCAATGGACACCCAGGACTGATCTCCTTTAGGATGGACTGGTTGGATCTCCTTGAAGTCCAAGGGACTCTCAAGAGTCTTCTCCAACACCACAGTTCAAAAGCATCAATTCTTTGGCACTCAGCTTTCTTTATAGTCCAACTCTCACATCCATACATGACCACTGGAGAAACCATAGCCTTGACTAGATGGACCTTTGTTGACAAAGTAATGTCTCTGCTTTTTAATATGCTGTCTAGGTTGGTCATAACTTTCCTTCCAAGGAGTAAGCGTCTTTTAATTTCATGGCTGCAGTCACCATCTGTAGTGATTTTGGAGCCCAAAAATATAAAGTCTGACACTGTTTCCACTGTTTCCCAATCTATTTGCCATGAAGTGGTGGGACCAGATGCCATGATCTTAGTTTTCTGAATGTTGAGCTTTAAGCCAACTTTTTCACTCTCCACTTTCACTTTCATCAAGAGTCTCTTTAGTTCTTCTTTGCTTTCTGCCATAAGGGTGGTGTCATCTGCATATCTGAGGTTATTGATATTTCTCCCGGCAATCTTGATTCCAGCTTGTGTTTCCTCCAGCCCAGCATTTCTCATGATGGACTCTGCATATAAGTTAAATAAGCAGGGTGACAATATACAGCCTTGACCCACTCCTTTTCCTATTTGGAACCCGTCTGTTGTTCCATGTCCAGTTCTAATTGTTGCTTCCTGATCTGCATACAGGTTTTTCAAGAGGCAGGTCAAGTGGTCTGGTATTCCCATCTCTTTCAGAATTTTCCACAGTTTCATGTGAACCACACAGTCAAAGGCTTTGGCATAGTCAATAAAGCAGAAATAGAAGTTTTTCTGGAACTCTCTTGCTTTTTCCATGATCCAGCGGATGTTGGCAATTTGATCTCTGGTTCCTCTGCCTTTTCTAAAACCAGCTTGAACATCAGGAATTTCACGGTTCACATATTGCTGAAGCCTGGCTTGGAGAATTTTGAGCATTACTTTACCTGCGTGTGAGACGAGTGCAACTGTGTGGTAGTTTGAGCATTCTTTGGCATTGCCTTTCTTTGGGATTGGAATGAAAACTGACCTTTTCCAGTTCTGTGTCCACTGCTGAGTTTTCCAAATTTGCTGGCATATTGACTGCAGCATTTTCATAGAGTCATCTTTCAGGATTTGAAATAGCTCAACTGGAATTCCATCACCTCCACTAGTATTGTTTGTAGTGATGCTTCCTAAGGCCCACTTGACTTTACATTCCAGGATGTCTGGCTCTAGGTGAGTGATCACACCATCATTTATTATTATTATCTGGATCATGAAGATCTTTTTTGTACAGTTCTGTGTCTTCTTGCCACCTCTTCTTAATATCTTCTGCTTCTATTAGGTCCCTACCATTTCTGTCCTTTATTGACATCTTTATTGACATCCTAACCTACCATCTTTAAGATATTACTAATGAAGAGAACGGTCTAGTGGAGGAGCTTATGGTCTAGTGAGGAATTTATAATCTAGAAGGAAATGATAACCTAGTGAGAAGCAAAGACAAAGCAACGTGACTTTGCAATGGAAGAGGAACAAAGTTTAGTAGGAACACCAAGGAGGGAGGTGCTATTTCTGTCAAAAAGAAGGGAAGTCCTCCCAAAGGAGGGGGATAATGCTAATTGATCATCATCAATTTTATGGTTATCCACTGATTTGAAAACTACTGCTTTGAATAATAATTTTAGAAAGTATTATTGACCTAGATTCTTCTCTATAAATAAGTTTTAATAAAACATTAAATGTCAGGGAGGGAGGTTACCTAAACTACTAAATGAAGACTAATTTATTTTTGCTCTTAAATCTTAATAACAGCACTTTTCTGAAAGACTGCATCCAAGCTGAATCCCTGTAGAATGTGAATTTAAAAGTAATTCAAACCATGTAGACTTATACAATTTCAACATCTTTGAAAACTGTTTCAGTATCAAAGTTAAGTGCCAAGGCTGAGAGGTAACAGGTGTCCTTGCTTTGCCAATGGAGGGAACTGAGTTCAAATCCCAGCTCTGCTGCTTGTTAGTCCTGTGATCTTTGATTCAGGTCCTTTAATGTTTCAATAAAAGTTTTAGTTCTTGTCTCCTAATAGAGAAATGTTATATAGATTTCACTACTATACACACCTGAATACATTTTTCCCTCTTTCTTTCTTTTTTAAAACTTTTGTTGAATGTTTTATTTTATAGAAAGTATAATATACACGTTTATATAGTACAAAATATACTTCAAAAAAACTATTTGGGGGTATACTTGATTAACAATGTTATGATAGTTTCAGGGGTACAGTGAAATGATTCAGTTATACACATGCATGTATCTATTTTTCAAATTATTTTCCCATTTAAGTGTTACATAATACTGAGCAGAGTTCCCTGTACTATACAGTAGGTCCTTGTTGGTTATCCATTTTAAATATAGTGATGTGTACTTGTCAACCCCTAACTACCCCTCCCCCATCATTCTCCCTGGCAATCATAAGTTCCTTGTCTAAGTCTGTGAATCTTTTTCTGTTTTGTAAGTTCATTTGTATCATTTACTTTTAGATTCCACTTATAACCAATATCATACAATATTGCTCTCTCTCTCTGACTTATATCACTCAGTTTGACAATCTCTAGGTCCATCCATGTTGCTGTAAATGGCATCATTTCCTTCTTTTTAATGACTGGGTAATATTCCATTGTATATATGTGCTACATCTTCTTTATCCAGTCCTCTGTTTTGGATATATAGGTTCTTCCATGTTTCGGCTATTGTAAGCAGTGCTGCAGTGAATACTGTAGTGCATGTATCCTGGAAATATGGATTTCAAGTTTCCCTCTGCTAGTATTCTTGATTTGTGCACCTGTTTGCCTCTTCAAGTGCTTTCATATTTATAATCACACTGATGATACCACAATGAATCTGGGCAGTGTTTATTATCACTTACCTAGCACTCTGCTGCTTCAGTCGTGAAGCAGTCATGCTTAAGTCACTTCAGTCATGGCCGACTCTATGCGACCCCATAGATGGCAGCCCACCAGGCTCCACCATCCCTGGGATTCTCCAGGCAAGAACACTGGAGTGGGTTGTCATTTCCTTCTCCAATGCAGGAAAGTGAAAAGTGAAAGTCAAGTTGCTCAGTCATGTCTGACTCTTAGCGACCCCATGACTGCAGCCCACCAGGCTCCTTCATCCATGGGATTTTCCAGGCAAGAGTACTGGATTGGGGTACCATTGCCTTCTCCACACCTAGCACTCTACCAGCAAACTAAATCCAACCTAGGCTGTTTGTTTCTCTAGCACCAACTCACTAGTAGAAGAGCCCAGTCTTAACCTAGATTTCATAATTCCAATTGCTAGACACTCTTATCTTCAAGCTTGTGAGGTTTCCCTCCTCACATTTCCCAGTGGCAAAATCATCCACTTCTTTCTGGACATAATGCCAAGTGCCTTACATGCAGTCTCTTGAATAACTTGAACCTCACTGCAAGTTAGAAAACAGGGTACTTTGGAATGAATTCTACAAATGCCCTCTCCTCCTTACACACCATTCCATTGTAAAGTCCTAAAGACCAGTGATTGGCTTACTCTACTTTTGTACCTTTCTGAGTGCTGTAACAGATCAGATATAGTTTTAAGTCAGTAGCACTACCTTCCAGAAAGCCATCCCAAAGAAATGAAAGTTAAGCCTGTGACTCCAGCACTTCACTCATTGAAAACCAGTAAATGACAGGATGCATCTGAATTAGTCAGATGTTTGCTTTCACAGGAAGCAAATAGGTAGCCTCCTTTTTTTATTTGCTAGTGAAATGAGAAAAAGAGATGACTTATACTTCCTTTGGTGCTCATTCTTATCAATCTTTGACGTTGGCCTTCCACTTACAGAAGCAAGACCTAGTATGACTAGGCATCAGCACAAACTTCTAGATGGTGTTATCTTTTTAATCTTAATTATTTGATAAAGAAGATTAAAGTAACTCATGGTTTCAAAACTTGTTTATTACCTTTCATCAAATCAGTTCAGTCTCTTCTGTAGCTCTAAGGGAAATTCTGGTTAGGGCAGATCTCTTTCTGGATTTAATCTCCATATGCCTTTCTTCCTTTAGTGTTCATAGGTATCTACTCTTCTCCCTGGAAGCTCAGAGTAAGAGTACCAAAGCTTCAGAGATGGCAAAAGTTCATTATTTGAATATTTGTTTTCAATGGGAGGAAATAAACCCATGCCAACAGGGTATCCTCTACAAAATGAAAAGCTTTCATTGTTTCCTGAAGAAATAAATAAGGTTACAGGACCAATAGTTTAATCCTTCATTTGTCAAATATATTTGAGGGTGTATATAAACTTGTCTCAAATTCTTCATCCTTAAGCATCAAAAATTTAGGGTGAGCTCTTTTGATGAACTGACGTTTGGGCTATGATTCACTGTCTCAGACAAGCAGACCATCAAGATGAATGTTTAATCTACATTAAATAAAAATTATGGAGTCTGAAAATCTGGAGAAACATTTAGCACTACTGTTCCTTAAATGTCAGGATATGCCCAATTTCTCTCTCTGGAAATACTACAGGTGAAAACTCCATCAGTGATTGTTCATGTCTGCCTCAGTGCCAGGACATATAAGCACTCATTCATTTGGACAATTCTGAAGGAAATTAACTTCGAATGGTTTGGTAATCACCTCAAAAACATATTTGTCAAAGGGAATCAGGCTGGAGGTTTAGAGAAATATCTGTTGTTGTTGCTTTGTTCAAATAAGCAGAACCTTTTCCCCCTCAGAAATCTGAAAGCCTGATTGCCTCACATCCTTCAAGCCTCTCCTAAAAATCACCTTCCCTATGACACCTTACCCCCGACTCTATTCAAAACCGTAACACTTCTCCAACCACCATATGCTTATTTTTATTTACTTTTCTCAAATGTACTTATTACCAGCTGACAAACTACATATTTCACTATTTTATAGCTTCTCTGATTTCCTCGGTTAAAATGCAAGCTCCATGAGGGCAGGATTTTTTTCCTGCTATATCCCGCATGCCTAAAATAGTTACTTTGTCATATATAGGCATTCAATAAGTATTTGAGAGAATGTGTCAGTGAGCCAATAATCTAAGCTTGGAGTCTTATTAAAAGTGAAGCCATAAATCCAGAGATGTCAGGCAATAATAGCTCTTCCTATAATTTTTATGGGCCAGAAGACTTTCTTTAATAAAACCACAGATTGCCCTTTTTTTTTTTTTTTAATGTGTATGCTACACTTCACCCAGTTGGGGAGCTGTGAACAAAGGAGTATGTTCTGGAAGTGAAAACATAACTTAGGAAATTTATCCTTTCTTTTTTTTGCTATTATCTCTCAAGTAGATGCTGGAGGTGACAAATTGAGTATTCAAATACATGGTGCTTTCTATGCTGGAGCTTAGGAAGAGTAGTTTTGTGTGGAAATGTAAGATGGAGAGAAAGTCGCTCTAAAACTTTGTGCCTGAGTTATCTTGAGTTGTAAAACTTTTTCTCTGGAAAAGGGATACTGTGAGAGTAAAAGTAAAGGGTAAAATAAAACCAATTTGAAAAATATAAACACTAGATATTATTGCTGCTAAGTTTTATACTTATTGTTAATAAAGTTATGTACTTTGGCAATACGTTAACATCTAACACTTAATTTAGGAAAATACTGGCCCATATTGAATATTATCCAGTGTTTGAAAACACTTGGATAGATATGCTTCCATTGACTTCATCTTTGGGAGAAGATGGAGAAAGGCAATTTTGACTTTCCTATGGCTTGATTTTATGGAAACAATTTATCCATAAATATAAAAATAATTTAACATGTCTTAAGTACCATCAAAATAAAATTAGCTTTCAGTTTAAGATTTAGTCCACTATTTCAAGTTGTTCATAATCAAATTATATAGCTCAGATTTTTCTATGAAAGTTCTAAAATAATAGAGATCTATCTAACAGACTGGTTCCAAATAGGAAAAGGAGTTCATCAAGGCTGTATATTGTCACCCTGTTTATTTAACTTATATGCAGAGTACATCATGAGAAACGCTGGACTGGAAGAAACACAAGCTGGAATCAAGATTGCTGGGAGAAATATCAATAACCTCAGATATGCAGATGACACCACCCTTATGGCAGAAAGTGAAGAGGAACTAAAAAGCCTCTTGATGAAAGTGAAAGTGGAGAGTGAAAAAGTTGGCTTAAAGCTCAACATTCAGAAAACGAAGATCATGGCATCCGGTCCCACCACTTCATGGGAAATAGATGGGGAAACAGTGGAAACAGTGTCAGACTTTATTTTTCTGGGCTCCAAAATCACTACAGATGGTGACTGCAGCCATGAAATTAAAAGACGCTTACTCCTTGGAAGGAAAGTTATGACCAACCTAGATAGCATATTCAAAAGCAGAGACATTACTTTGCCAACAAAGGTTCATCTAGTCAAGGCTATGGTTTTTCCTGTGGTCATGTATGGATGTGAGAGTTGGACTGTGAAGAAGGCTGAGCCCCGAAGAATTGATGCTTTTGAACTGTGGTGTTGGAGAAGACTCTTGAGAGTCCCTTGGACTGCAAGGAGATCCAACCAGTCCATTCTGAATGAGATCAGCCCTGGGATTTCTTTGGAAGGAATGATGCTAAAGCTGAAACTCCAGTACTTTGGCCATCTCATGCAAAGAGTTGACTCATTGGAAAAGACTCTGATGCTGGGAGGGATTGGGCGCAGGAGGAGAAGGGGACGACAGAGGATCAGATGGCTGGATGGCATCACTGACTCGATGGACGTGAGTCTGAGTGAACTCCGGGATTTGGTGATGGACAGGGAGGCCTGGAGTGCTGCGATTCATGGGGTCGCAAAGAGTCAGACACGACTGAGCAACTGATCTGATCTATACACCTGTCCCTAAATAAAAATTACCCTAGAATTATAAATTATAGTATATCTATGTCAAGAAATATGAGAACTGACTATTCTAATAAATGTTCACTGACTCCATTCCATGTTGGAAAGTTTAGCTGACTCTGGAAGACAAATATTTGGGTTTCCTCTCTTCAGTTGAAGATGAAGGCTCTGAGAAACCTCAAAATGTGCTGGGGAATTAAGACCCTTGCCTTCCATATTGGTTCTGCTACAAAAAATCTACTGCATGTGGTCTTGGCCAATCTGCATTCTTTGGGACTCAGTTTTTATTTATATAAAAGGAAACATGAATTCTATTGTCATAGGAGCATCAGAGAATGTTAGAACTAAAGGAGATATACGACTCATTTAGTCTAACATGTTTATGTTATAGAAGAAACAAATTCTAAAGGGCCTGCATCTCTTGGATGTGCTAATTCTATTGCTAATCTTTCCAGTCAGATTTTTATAGTAACTTCTCACTCCTTCCTCCAAAATGAAATGAAATTAAGCTTTCTATTTAAAAAACATCCCAAAAGATATTAGCCAAAATAAGAAACATTATCAAGAGTAGATTTATGACCTATGACTATCAATGTTATTCTTAATCAATCCCACAATTGAAATATTTTCCCTTGCCTAGGAATGTGAAATGCGTATATGTTAAAATGAAATTATATATCATATACACTCCAATTAATACTTCTTTGGGAGTAAAGGTTAATGATAAATTTTTGAACCTCTACTATTTGAGAAGCATTTTACATTTATTTTTCTGTTTTAGTCCTTTAATCAGTGGTATCTATCATCATTTTTATTTCATAATTTAGTATCATGGGAAATAAATGATTTGTCCCAAAATAGATTACAAAGATGAATGTCAAAGCTGGGATTCAATATAAAGTCTTGCTGGCCTCAAAGTTTAGGAACCATTCACTATTCTACATGATCTGACTAAAGAAAAAATTTTGTCTCAAAATTTTGGGGTAGTTTAGAGTTATCCATTTTTGGATAAAAGGCGCTTAATAACTCAATGACTTGACAATCCACAGAGAGCAGAATGCCTGGCTCAATATGGAGGAGTTCCCCATTTGGATCTCTCTTTCCCACTAAAATAGAAATAAGGGATAGGACTTCCTTGGTGGTACAGTGGATAGCAGTTGCCTGTGTACAATCCCTGTTCTAGGAAGATTCCACATGCCACAGAACAGCTAAGTCTCTGCACCACAGCTACTGAGCCCATGTACTGCAAATGCTGAGTCCCACGTACCCAGAGCCCTTACTCTACAACAAGTAAAGCCAGAGCAATAAGAAGCCCTCACACTGCAGTGAAGAGTTAGCCCCCCACTCACCGCAACTAGAGAAAGCCTGCATGCAGCAACGAAGACCCAGCACAATCAAAAATTAATTAATTAATAAAAAAGATAAATAAGGGGTAAAATATTTAAGTGCTAAAAGGTATAGAAAGTGAAAGTCGCTCAGTCATGTTTGACTCTTTGCGACCCCATGGATTATACAGTCCATGGAATTCTCCAGGCCAGAATACTGGAGTGGGTAGCCTTTCCCTTATCCAGGCAATCTTCCCAACCCAGGGATCAAACCCAGGTCTTCCACACTGCAGGCAGATTCTTTACCATCTGAGCCACCAGGAAAGCCCAAGAATACTGAAGTGGGTAGCCTATCCCTTCTCCAGGGTATCTTCCCAATCCAGGAATCAAACCAGGGTCTCCTGCATGGCAGACGGATTCTTTACCAATTGAGCTATCAGGGAAGCCCAAAAGGTATAGGACTACACTCAGAAATAGAAAGTGAAAATCTTTATGTTGCAGAAGCAGGGGGAGCCCAGAGCAATAGCAGGGATTCAAGTATTATAACCCAAATGGAGGTATAACCACATATATGTATTAGAGACGATACTTTAGGAACTGTAGGTACAAAAGTCAAATCTGCCACACACATGGCAGTGAAAGGTTGTTGTTGAATCACGCGAATATACTGGGATTCTTGGCCCCCGGAGGAGAAGAATTCAATCCGGGGCCAGAGACGAGGCTTGATCGCTCAGAGCTTTTGTGTAATAAAGGTTTATTAAAGTATAAAGGAGATAGAGAAAGCTTCTGACATAGGCATCAGAAGGGGGCAGAAAGAGTACCCCCCTGCTAGTCTTTAGCTGGATGTTATATAGTCACTAGCAGTCTGTTAATGAAAGAAAGGAATGTCTTAAAATTCAGAATGGCACCAGGCCCCTCACCCATAAGATGCATTTTGGGATAATCTTGGCACCAAATGGTTTATCCTGGGCCATAAAATGATTAACTTGAATCTTGAAGAAGGGCAGACGACCATACATATAGTTTCATTTACATAGATTAGGGGAACAATATCCATACTGGTTTGTCAAGTAGGTTCTGGGCCAAGAGGCGGAACCGACTTGGAGACAGAGTTTGGGGTAAAGGCATAGTACATTAGCATAGCTTAAGACGAACATTTCCATAAGAAAAAGGCATTGGTTATCTCTAGGCTTGAGAATAGCTAACTTCAGGCGAAACCCAGTGTCTTATGGCAACAGAGTATTTTAAGAGAAACCTCCCTTTAAATTTGTATAGAGAAGGAAAAAATATTGCTAGTTTGTTTCCTCCTGCCGCTTAAGAGAGATAAAAATGTCTGACACTTGCAGGCTGTTTCCTCCATTTGGAGACCCCTGGCCTTCCTGCCTGTTACCCTCTCAGCAGGGAACAGGAAATGGCAACCAATGTGAGCCCAGGAAGCAGAACACTACTGCCTGCCTATTTAAAGAGCTGAAATAGCTCTACCCACTCACATACTTACAGTTGGACACATTCCATTTAAGTACAGAAAGACTGCATGAGATCTGTACCCATGCTTCTGAACAACTGCCATAGTTGCTGAAACAAAATTTGATAAAATGTAATATCTATTCATGTAATATCTATTCTCGGAGAAGGCAGTGGCACCCCACTCCAGTACTCTTGCCTGGAAAATCCCATGGATGGAGGAGCCTAGTAGGCTGCAGTCCATGGGGTCGCTAAGAGTCGGACACAACTGAGCAATTTCACTTTCACTTTTCACTTTCATGCATTGGAGAAGGAAATGGCAACCCACTCCAGTATTCTTGCCTGGAGAATCTCAGGGACAGAGGAACCTGGTGGGCTGCCATCTACGGGGTCGCACAGAGTTGGACACAACTGAAGTGACTTAGCAAAAAAAAAAAAAAATATATATATATATATATATATATATTCTGGGTTAAAAACCATTCATGAAATAGCAAATGGATATTTTCTAGTTATTTATAAGTTACAAAATCCATCAGCAAGCTTAATAGAAAAACACTAGAAAATGAAAACTGGCTTCTAGCTAACACACATAGACAAAGAAGAGAGACAGAAAAGAAATTCATGTTGTAAAACTTAGAGGAAAAAGGTAAAATTATCATTTCTTGCACATGATACCATTGTGGTCCAAAATAGGCCATGAGATTCAAAATCAAAACTATTACAAGCTATGTGAAGTTTTAGGTACAAATATAAATAACCTTCAATAAAAAACACAATGTTTAGACAAAGATAGTATACTTACATAATGAGTAGCAAGGAAAAATGAAAAACTAAGAACAAAACTTTAGAGAGCTCCTGTGAGACCAAAAAAACACTTAGTCAAAAAAAAAAAAAAATACTTATCCTTACACAAGTTTCATAGCATAAGGTTACTAATTTTCCTAAAATTAGTCAGCAGGTCTAAAGCATCCCAATAAAATAAAAACATGTTTTCTTTGGAAATAAACAGGCTGATTCAAAAGTTCACATGAAGAAATAAACAAACAATAATAGTCACTGAATCATGATATTTATGTAATAGAATTAACTGTGTCCTCCCAAATTCATGTTCATAGGGCTGAAGCCCTAACCCACAGTGCCTTAGAATGTGACTGTATCTGGAGACAGAACCTTTAAAATGGCAGTGAAGTTAAAATGAATTCTCTAGGATGGACCAAAATCCAATCTGACTAGTGTCCTTATAAAGAGATTAGGACATACAGGGAGACACCTGGGGTGTTCATGTACAGATGAAAGGACATATAAGGACAAAGCAAGAAGGTGGCCATCCACATTGCAAGGAGAGGGACCTCAGGAGAAATCAAACCCACAAGCCCTTCTGAGTTCAGTAACACTGCTGCTGCTGCTGCTAAGTTGCTTCAGTCGTGTGCAACTCTGTGCGACCCCATAGACGGCAGCCCACCAGGCTCCCCCATCCCTGGGATTCTCCAGGCAAGAACACTGGAGTGGGTTGCCATTTCCTTCTCCAATGCATGAAAGTGAAGAGTGAAAGTGAAGTCGTGCACTCGTGTCCGACTCTTCGTGACCCCATGGACTGCAGCCTACCAGGCTCCTCCATCCACAGGGTTTTCCAGGCAACAGTACTGGGATGGGTGCCATTGCCTTCTCCTCAGTAGCACCACTTACATTGAAAATCTGGTAAGAGATATATACTAAAATTGCTTCAGTAAGGAATGCTTATCCCTGCAAGATTTTTAGGACCTGACAAGCAGCACCTTAAGCAATTTAGTAATCTTCCATAAAGAGAAGTCTGGTGCTAGAATTGGTCCTCAATTCAATCATCAAAAACCTAACCTATTCATACCCTCTTATTCAGCCATCTTCAGTTTTGGGGCTTTTTGGTGCTTATGCTGTTGTAACCTCCATGACACAACTCAGCTATCAGAGCTTCAGGCATGACTATATCACATTAGCAACACAGACCACAAGGAAGAAGGAGAACACGTCTCACAGGGCTATCTTTTTCATGCATAAAGAAAAGCTTTCCCCCAACTCCCTAGTTGACTTTCTTTCATGCTTGGTAATACTAATATGATATACACATGCATCCATTCTTTCCACACAAAATTACTGCATATTCAGTATCAGGCAAATATTCATATGTTACTATTAATAATAATTAATGTTATTAATAACCTGGCTCTGCATATTGGGAACAATCATAAACTGTAGAGCTGAGGAGAACCTGAGCTACTGTAGGAATCACCCAAGTGTCTCTACCCACTAAAAATCCTGTTAAAATAATGGCAATTTGCTAAACTGGTTAAAGTAAATAATTCAACCCACAGTATTTTCCCTCCTAGTCTTCTCAGGAGAAGATTCCCCATATATAATAAATCAGAATATTTATTGTACAATCTCTAGATATAGATTTAGGTGACATGAGGGATATTTAAAAAAAAAACTTTCCATGAACAAGATTCTTTTAGATTTATTAGGGAAATAAGATCTATATTTGAAAGAAAATGTGACCAAGAATGAAATATCTCTATAAAAGTAATACTTATGCTGTGTGGTGCTAAGTCACTTCAGTCATGTCCAACTGTGTGATCCTATGAACTGTAGCCCACCAGGCTCTTCAGTCCATGGGATTCTCCAGCAAGAATACTGGAGTGTGTTGCCATGCCCTCTTCCAGGCAGGGGATCTTCCCAACCCAGTGACTGAACTTGCATCTCTTGTGTCTATATATGTTTTAAATTTTCATTCTGTTTAGTTTGCAGTTCCCCAAACTTCCACTCCTTTCCTTTAACCTACAATTTCCTTCCTTCCTCTCCTTCTGTTCCTCCTCATTCTCTGAAGCTAAGATTAAGGGTTAGCTTCTGTAAAAAACTTTGTCCAACCAATGACATCCTCTTTGTGTACCCTCTGCAAAATATTTCAACAGCACAAGCTGTCAATTCTTGCTTGTATTGTTTGCATGCTTGTCTCATCCATGATTACACCCATTCAACTTTATGTACCTGACACCTAACACAACGTTGAAAACAAAAGAGGTCAAGCAAATAAGTGAATAAAACAATGGGAGTCTGACTATTTAAAAAGGAGGCAGAATACAATATTGTAAGGACCAAAAGAACTAGAGAAGCACAGGAGTCATTTTTGAACCCTTCATGCTGAAGGAATGAATAAACTAGATCTAGAGGCATGCTGACTCTAAAAGACAAAGATCTGGCTGTGTGTACACAACTTGAATTGATTTTAAGTAAACTGCAGTGAGAAATAAGGGCTTCTCTGGTAGCTCAGCTGGTAAAGAACCCACCTGCAATGCAGGAGACCCCAGTTCAACTCCTGGGTCTGGAAGGTCCCCTGGAGGAGGACATGGCAACCAACTCCCAATATTCTTGCCTAGTAAATCTCCAGGGACAGAGGAGCCAGGCAGGCTATAGTCCATGGGGTCACAAAGAGTCAGACACAACTGAGCGACCAAGCACTCTGAGGAATAAAATCATACTTGACTTTCCTGGGCTAAAAACTTTGAAGACAAATATATTTTCCTATTTCTGTGCTAAACAAAACTGGGACTGGGCAAAAGCAATTTAGCAGCTTGCTATAGCAAATGTTTGCTTTGGAAGATAAATCTGTGAACCAACCAAAATAGCTTACTTACAAAGACTCAGCTCACTTCAAGACCTTCTCCTTTCCATCCACCAAACCAAAGCTATTTTGTTATAAATCCTGCCAATCCATTTCCTCCCTTGCAACATCTGCCTTAAAAATTACCTGAGGTTCTGTATACTTTCCACCTTAAGTTCAGTTCAGTTCAGTTCAGGCGCTCAGTCGTGTCCAACTCTTTGCGACCCCATGAATCGCAGCTCGCCAGGCCTCCCTGTCCATCACCAACTCCCGGAGTTCACTGAGACTCACGTCCATCGAGTCAGTGATGCCATCCAGCCATCTCATCCTCTGTCGTCCCCTTCTCCTCCTGCCCCCAGACTGTGTGGATCACAATAAACTGTGGAAAATTCTGAAAGAAATGGGAATACCAGACCACCTGATCTGCCTCTTGAGAAATTTGTATGCAGGTCAGGAAGCAACAGTTAGAACTGGACATGGAACAACAGACTGGTTCCAAATAGGAAAAGGAGTACGTCACAGCTGTATATTGTCACCCTGCTTATTTAACTTCTATGCAGAGTACATCATGAGAAACACTGGACTAGAAGAAGCATAAGCTGGAATCAAGATTGCCGGGAGAAATATCAATAACCCCAGATATGCAGATGACACCACCCTTATGGCAGAAAGTGAAGAGAAACTAAAAAGCCTCTTGATGAAAGTGGAAGAGGAGAGTGAAAAAGTTGGCTTAAAGCTCAACATTCAGAAAATGAAGATCATGGCATCCAGTCCCATCACTTCATGGGAAATAGATGGGGAAACAGTGGAAACAGTGTCAGACTTTATTTTGGGGGGCTCAAAAATCACTGCAGATGGTGACTGCAGCCATGAAATTAAAAGATGCTTACTCCTTGGAAGGAAAGTTATGACCAACTTAGATAGCATATTGAAAAGCAGAGACATTACTTTGCCAACAAAGGTCCGTCTATTCAAGGCTATGGTTTTTCCTGTGGTCATGTATGGATGTGAGAGGTGGACTGTGAAGAAAGCTGAGCGCCAAAGAACTGATGCTTTTGAACTCTGGTGTTGGAGAAGACTCTTGAGAGTCCTTTGGCCTGCGAGGAGATCCAACCAGTCTATTCGGAAGGAGATCAGCCCTGGGATTTCTTTGGAAGGACTGATGCTGAAGCTGAAACTCCACCTTCAGAGACCTGGCTAAAAATCTATCACACTGGTGTTCTGTCTTACTCTAAACAAATTCAGATTTGCTTGATCAACATGTGTCTCTAGGGGTCTTTTGGGTCAAGCTAAAGGCCAATAGTAACCTTAAAATGAATTTGACATATACCCAGCTTTGAAGAACAGTACATCTGAGGTAGGAAAGCTATTTTTGTGTTGTTTACCTTAAACTTTATTTTCTCCTCAAATATGAGGAGGTCTTAGTAATTTATAACAACATATTTTTCTTCATTTTTAAAATAACAGCTAAAGTTATCAATTTTTTCACTTGCTTCCTCTGATAAGAATTATTTATTCATATTTTCATACTGAACTTTAATGACTGGTATTACCTTAAAAATAACAATTTATTTATTTTAAACAGCTTTATTAGGACACAAGTATTTTTTACATGAAATGTACATTTCCTGTGAGAGAATTTCCAAGACATAAAACCATTGCCTCCTTTGGAAATGTTTTAACCTAATGAATGTCCACAGAAAAGAAAATACACTGTCACCACTCTATTACAAGATGTTGTTTACAGAAATTTTATATATTTCAGTTGCTTTATTATATCAAATTATGACTAGTTGTTATCTCTGAAACCTGTAATCTATGCTGAATGAATTAAACAAAATGAAAAAAAAAAAACCTATAGTAAAATAGATGTTTGGTAAATAAATAAGTGGATAAGTGAGTGATTATAAATTGATATAATGCCAGGAAGCCACAGTTGCTTAAGTATTTAAATGAGTATTTTGCCATTTTAAGAATTATTGACTGCCAGTATTTCTTTATTTTTTATTCTTCAAAAGATTCATCTCCATCTACCTTTCTGTTATATTTTAATCATTCTCTTTTTATAGTCCATATGTTTTATTTGCCATTTTCCTTTATTGTTTCCTTCACCAGACCTTCCCCGGTGGCTCAGACAGTAAAGTGTCTGCCTGCAATGCAGGAGACCTGGGTTTGATTCCTGGATCGGGAAGATCCCCTGGAGAAGGAAATGGCAATCCACTCCAGCACTCTTGCCTGGAAAATCCCATGGACAGAGGAGCCTGATAGGCTACAGTCCATGGGGTCACAAAGAGTCAGACACGACTGAGCAACTTCACTTTCACTTTATTGTTTCCTTTTAGCATTACTTATTTGCTTTTCTTTGTAGTTTACTTGATCCATAAAGATCTTATAAAATATTTTTTATTAATTCCACATTGGTATGTCCTCATTAAGCTTATTCCATGTACTTAGCATAACTTCAACTTTTATTTACCCCTTAATGCAAATTTCTTCACTTCCTTGGACTTTAAAAAGGCAGAAGAATTAAAATACAGCATGAAAAAATAAGGAAAAAAGTATATTTTTTAGAAACTGCTTGTAAGATGTGACCATCCATGGGATTTTCCTGGCAAGAATACTGGAGTGGGTTGCCATTTCCTTCTCCAGGAGTAAGAGGTGATAAAGAGATTTTTTAAAAAGTATTTCCACATAGAGATGAGATAAATATAAAAATTTTAAAGGAAAGATACTAAAGAAAAAAGTAATACCTATAGTAAAGACATGGGAAAGGCTCCATTTAGGTGAATTTTCATTGCTTTAAATCACAAGACAAAATTTGACATCCAATCTTCTAAATAAAGCGGTTTTAGTTATACATCTCAATCAAATGTCACATAGGAGACCAGAACACTGTAGGGCTAACAGGAGAGGCTCAATGCATATGTTTCCTCAAATATGTCCGAATAAATTTACCAAAAATCGTGGTGTTAAAACTTTCTGTCCTCAGTAAATGTTAACAGATTGTGGAAAGCCACAGACTTCGGGAGTAATGAATCATTAAGAGAGGGCTTCCTAGGTGAATCAAAAGTAAAGAATCCACTAGCCAGTGCAGGAGATGCAGGAGACATGGGTTCGATCTCTGGGTTGGAAAGTTACCCTGGAGAATGAAATGGCAACTCACTCCAATATTCTTGCCTGGGAAATCCCATGGACAGAGAAGCCTGGTGGGCTAAAGTCCATAAAATTGCAAAGACTCAGACACAACTGTCACACACACACACATCAAGGGAACACCTGTGATTATTTTTAGTCAGGTGTCTTTTCCAATGATGTAACCAAAATTATTAGTTTATAGATTTCATAATACCCAATATCAGCCTATTCATTTTCACTGTGAAGAGCTAAGTTTTTACAAAGTGTCCTTTCTCTGAAACCATCAAAGATTATGACTTAGACAGTCTACCCCTAACTGTTAAGCCCATTTGGAAAGCTGATATGTCTCAAAACCTCAGAAGGAATACTCCCATAAATAATGGACTTTATTCAAAGAAGTCTTATTTCAATTCAGTCCAAAAATCATTTGCCAGCCATGTTGTATGCATAGCTTTGGACCAGTCATTGAGGGACAATGGAGACCAGAAGACACAGAGGACATCTCAAGGAACTTGCTTTCAAGGAGCTAAACCTCAAGTAAAGTGAAAGTGAAAGTTGCTCAGTCGTGTCCGACTCTTTCCAACTCTATGGACTATACAGTCCGTGGAATTCTCCAGGCCAGAATACTGGAGCAGGTACCTTTCCCTTCTCCAGGGGATCTTCCCAACCCAGGGATCAAACCCAGGTCTCCCGCATTGCAGATGGATTCTTTACCAGCTGAGGCACAAGGGAAGCCCAAGAATATCCCAAAAAGTCCAAGGGATAGGAGTGGGTAGCCTATCCCTTCTCCAGCATATCTTCCGACCCAGGAGTTGACTAGGGTCTCCTGCATTGCAGGCGGGTTCTTCACCAACTGAGCTATCAGGGAAGCCTAGAATTCAAGTAAAAGAAGTACAAATAACTAATTCAAATTAAAGTGTCATATTTGTACAAATGGAGACAAAATATGATAGGAGACACAAGAAGAGAGGTTATGATCTCCAAAAGTAAGAGTAGGAAAACCTTCAGGATTTTCAAGTTACTGATTAAGTATTATGTCAAATATAGTTGAGAGAAAGAGAAGATAGTTTAGGCTAAACAGAGACAAAGATGTCTGCAAATGTGTGGCCCTGTCAGTGGTGGTGAAGATTATGGAATATAGAAGGAAATAAGGCAAACAAAAAAGTGGAAAGATGTGAGGGACCAGATTGTGAAGACCTTGAATATCATGGTAAGGAGTTTGTATTACACCCTCTGGCCCACATACATGTTCCAACAGTAACTGAGATCTTAGCTGTACCAGAATTGCTTCAGGAAGATCATACTCTCCAAGACTCATTACTCCTTGGTGCATTTTCAGAATATCGATTCTTGGTTGCTTACTCATGCTCTCAGGTTAAACAACAAAAACTCCTGTAGTGAGCTCATTTTTAATATTCTACATTCTTAATTTTATTAATTGTAACTAAGCTTTTCTCCCACTTATGGAGTCACTGGCAATACAATGTCTGGTTGACAGTTTCCCTATTTCAGCCCTGTACAGGATTCGACATGTTTCTCAAGAAAGTTATGTGGCAACAGCACCTCACATTTGTATAGTGCTTTGTTGTTTGCAACCTGTTTTCAAATACATTGTAACTCTGTCACATTGTGTAACACGTTGTGTCCTTGTTATTTGACAGACATTAGGCCAAGCTCTTGGAGAAGGCAATGGCACCCTACTCCAGTACTCTTGCCTGGAAAATCCTATGGACGGAGGAGCCTGGAAGGCTGCAGTCCATGGGGTCGCTAAGAGTCGGACACGACTGAGAGACTTCACTTTCACTTTCAACTTTCATGCATTGGAGAAGGAAATGGCAACCCACTCCAGTATTCTTGCCTGGATCACTTTTCACTTTCATGCATTGGAGAAGGAAATGGCAACTCACTCCAGTATTCTTGCCTGGAGAATCCTAGGGACAGGGGAGCCTGGTGGGCTGCTGTCTATGGGGTCGCACAGAGTCGGACACGACTGAAGTGACTTAGCAGTAGCAACAGCAGGCCAAGCTCTTAATATTTAATCCCATTTAGAAATGAGAATACTGAGGCTTATGAACATTAAGAGACTTTACAAGATGATAGAATTAATAACTAGAAATAAGATCAGGGCTGAGTCCAGAATTTCCACCTTAACCATCATGCTACATCATTTCTGTTATAAACACACATACCCCAAAACTATTACATTTTCAACAGGCCAACAAAACATTTTTAAATCAGTGACTTTCCAGACTTTGTTCCTTTAAATTCTTAATTCAATTCAGACTAATATTAAATTTATCTTACTTGTTCAATGCATCCAAAATTATCAAAAATGTATCATGTAATCTTTTTTTACATGGACTACCCCAGCCAAGAGACCAATGCATTTGAAGTTATATGCCAAAGTTAATGATTTGAAGTTGTATGCCAAGCTTATGCATTAAAATATATTAAATTCAGTTCAGTGGCTCAGTCGTGTCTGACTCTTTCCAACCCCATGGACTACAGTACACCATGCTTCGCCATCCATCACAAACTCCTAGAGCTCACTCAAACTCATGTCCATCGACTCGGTAATGCCATCCAACCATCTTATCTTCTGTCATCCCCTTCTCCTCCTGCCTTCAATCTTTCCTAGCATCAACATCTTTTCCAATGAGTCAGTTCTTTGCATCCTGTGGCCAAAGTTTTGGACTTTCAGCTTTAGCATCAGTCCTTCCAATGAATATTCAGGACTGATTTCCTTTAGAATAGACTGGTTGGATCTCCCTACAGTCCAAGGGACTCTCAAGAGTCCTCTCCAACACCACAGTTCAAAAGCATCAATTCTTTGGCACTCAGCATACTTTGTAGTCCAACTCTCACATCTACTCATGACCACTGGAAAAACCATAGCTTTTAGACAGACCTTTGTTGGCAAACTAACGTCTCTGCTTTTCAATATGCTCTCTAGGTTGTTCATAGCTTTCCTTCCAAGAAGCAAGTGTCTTTTAATTTCATGACTGCAGTCACCATATGCAGCGATTTTCAGTTCAGTTCAGTTCAGTCGCTCAGTCGTGTCCAACTCTTTGCGACCCCATGAATCGCAGCACGCCAGGCCTCCCTGTCCATCACCAATTCCCGGAGTTCACTCAGACTCACGTCCATCGAGTCAGTGATGCCATCCAGCCATCTCAACCTCTGTCGTCCCCTTCTCCTCCTGCCCCCAATCCCTCCCAGCATCACAGTCTTTTCCAATGAGTCAACTCTTCCCATGAGGTGGCCAAAGTACTGTAGTTTCAGCTTTAGCATCATTCCTTCCAAAGAAATCCCAGGGCTGATCTCCTTCAGAATGGACTGGTTGGATCTCCTTGCAGTCCAAGGGACTCTCAAGAGTCTTCTCCAACACCACACTTCAAAAGCATCAATTCTTTGGCACTCAGCCTTCTTCACAGTCCAACTCTCACATCCACACATGACCAATGGAAAAACCATAGCCTTGACTCGATGGACCTTTGTTGGCAAAGTAATATCTCTGCTTTTGAATATGCTATCTAGGTTGGTCATAACTTTCCTTCCAAGGAGTAAGCATCTTTTAATTTCATGGCTGCAGTCACCATCTGCAGTGATTTTGGAGCCCCAAAAAATAAAGTCTGACACTGTTTCCACTGTTTCCCCATCTATTTCCCATGAAGTGATGGGACCAGATTCTATGATCTTCGTTTTCGAATGTTGAGCTTTAAGCCAACTTTTTCACTCTCCACTTTCACTTTCATCAAGAGGCTTTTCAGTTCCTCTTCACTTTCTGCCATAAGGGTGGTGTTATCTGCATATCTGAGGTTATTGATATTTCTCCTGGCAATCTTGATTCCAGCTTGTGCTTCTTCCAGCCCAGCGTTTCTCATGATGTACTCTGCATATAAGTTAAATAAGCAGGGTGACAATATACAGACTTGACCCACTCCTTTTCCTATTTGGAACCAGTCTGTTGTTCCATGTCCAGTTCTAACTGTTGCTTCCTGACCTGCATACAGATTTCTCAAGAGGCAGATCAGGTGGTCTGGTATTCCCGTCTCTTTCAGAATTTTCCACATTTTTTTGTGATTCACACAATCAAAGGCTTTGGCATAGTCAATAAAGCAGAAATAGATGTTTTTCTGGAACGCTTTTGCTTTTTCCATGATCCAGCGGATGTTGGCAATTTATCTCTGGTTCCTCTGCCTTTTCTAAAACCAGCTTGAACATCTGGAAGTTCACGGTTCACATATTGCTGAAGCCTGGCTTGGAGAATTTTGAGCATTACTTTACTAGCGTGTGAGATGAGTGCAATTGTGCGGTAGTTTGAGCATTCTTTGGCATTGCCTTTCTTTAGGATTGGAATGAAAACTGACCTTTTCCAGTCCTGTGGCCACTGCCGAGTTTTCCAAATGTGCTGGCATATTGAGTGCAGCACTTTCACAGCATCATCTTTCAGGATTTGGAGTAGCTCAACTGGAATTCCATCACCTCCACTACTAGCTTTGTTCACAGTGATGCTTTCTAAGGCCCACTTGACTTCACATTCCAGGATGTCTGGCTCTAGGTGAGTGATCACACTATCGTGATTATCTGGGTCATGAAGATCTTTTTTGTACAGTTCTTCTGTGTATTCTTGCCATCTCTTCTTAATATCTTCTGCTTCTGTTAGGTCCATACCATTTCTGTCCTTTATCGAGCCCATCTTTGCATGAAATGTTCCCTTGGTATCTCTAATTTTCTTGAAGAGATCTCTAGTCTTTCCCATTCTGCTGTTTTCCTCTATTTCTTTGCATTGATCACTGAAGAAGGCTTTCTTATCTCTTCTTGCTATTCTTTGGAACTCTGCATTCAGATGCTTATATCTTTCCTTTTCTCCTTTGCTTTTCGCTTCTCTTCTTTTCACAGCTATTTGTAAGGCCTCCCCAGACAGCCATTTGCTTTTTTGCCTTTCTCTTCCATGGGGATGGTCTTGATCCCTGTCTCCTGTACAATGTCATGAACCTCAGTCCATAGTTCATCAGGCACTCTATCAGATTTAGGCCCTTAAATCTATTTCTCACTTCCACTGTATAATCATAAGGGATTTGATTTAGGTCCTACCTGAATGGTCTAGTGGTTTTCCCTACTTTCTTCAATTTAAGTCTGAATTTGGCAATAAGGAGTTCATGGTCTGAGCCACAGTCAGCTCCTGGTCTTGTTTTTGCTGACTGTATAGAGCTTCTCCATCTTTGGCTGCAAAGAATATAATCTATCTGATTTCAGTGTTGACCATCTGGTGATGTCCATGTATAGAGTCTTCTCTTGTGTTGTTGGAAGTGGGTGTTTGTTATGACCAGTGCATTTTCTTGGCAAAACTCTATTAGTCTTTGCCCTGCTTCATTCTGTGTTCCAAGGCCAAATTTGCCTATTACTCCAGGTGTTTTTTGACTTCCTACTTTTGTATTCCAGTCCCCTATAGTGAAAAGGACATCTTTTGGGGTGTTAGTTGTAAAAGGTCTTGTAGGTCTTCATAGAACAGTTCAACTTCAGCTTCTTCAGCGTTACTGGTTGGGGCATAGACTTGGATTACTGTGATATTGAATGTTTTGCCTTGGAAACAAACAGAGATCATTCTGTCATTTTTGAGATTGCATCCAAGTACTGCATTTCGGACTCCTTTGTTGACCATGATGGCTGCTCCATTTCTTCTGAGGGATTCCTGAATATCCGCAGTAGTAGATAAATGGTCATCTGAGTTAAATTCACCCATTCCAGTCCATTTCAGTTCGCTGATTCCTAGAATGTCGACATTCACTCTTGCCATCTCTTGTTTGACCACTTCCAATTTCCCTTGATTCATGGACCTGACATTCCAGATTCCTATGCAATATTGCTCTTTATAGTATCAGACCTTGCTTCTATCACCAATCACATCCACAGCTGGGTATTCTTTTTGCTTTGGCTCCATCCCTTCATTCTTTCTGGAGTTATTTCTCCACTGATCTCCAGTAGCATATCGGGCACCTACTGACCTGGGGAGTTCCTCTTTCAGTATCCTATCATTTTGCCTTTTCATACTGTTCATGGGGTTCTCAAGGCAAGAATACTGAAGTGGTTTGCCATTCCCTTCTCCAGTGGACCACATTCTGTCAGGTCTCTCCACCATGACCCGCCCACTTGGGTTGCCCCACAGGCATGGCTTAGTTTCATTGAGTTAGACAAGGCTGTAGTCCTAGTGTGATTAGATTGACTAGTTTTCTGTGAGTATGGTTTCAGTTTGTCTGCCCTCTGATGCCCTCTTGCAATACCTACTGTCTTACTTGGGTTTCTCTTACCTTGGGCGTGGGGTATCTCTTCATGGCTGCTCCAGCAAAGTACAGCTGCAGCGATTTTGGAGCCCCCCAAAATAGTCTGCCACTGTTTCCATTGTTTCCCCATCTATTTCCATGAAATAATGGGACTGGATGCCATGATCTTAGTTTTCTGAATGTTGAGCTTTAAGCCAACTTTTTCACTCTCTTCTTTCACTTTCATCAAGAGGCTTTTTAGTTCCTCTTCACTTTCTGCATAAGGGTGGTGTCATCTGCATATCTGAGGTAATTGATATTTCTCCCAGCAATCTTGATCCCAGCTTGTGCTTCACCCAGCCCAGCGTTTTGCATGATGTTCTCTGCATGTAAGTTAAATAAGCAGGGTGACAATATACAGCCTTGACGTACTCCTTTCTCCATTTGGAACCAGTCTGTTGTTCCATGTCCAGTTCTAACTGTTGCTTCTTGACCTGCATACAAGTTTCTTAGGAGGCAGGTCAGGTGGTCTGGTATTCCCATTCTTTCAGAATTTTCCACAGTTTGTTGTGATCCACACAATCAAAGGCTTTGGCATAATCAATAAAGCAGAGTAGATGTTTTTCTGGAATTCTGTTGCTTTTCTCAATGATCCAATGGATGTTGGCAATTTGATCTCTTGCTCCTTTCTTTTCTAAATCCAACTTGAACATCTATAAGTTCACAGTTCATGTACTGTTGAAGCCTGGCTTGGAGAATTTTGAGCATTATTTTGCTAACTTTTGAGATGAGTGCAATTGTGAGGTAGTTAGAGCATTCTTTGGCATTGCCTTTCTTTGGGATTGGAATGAAAACTGACCTTTTCCAGTCCTGTGGCCACGGCCGAGTTTTCCAAATTTGCTGGCATGTTGAGTGGAGCACTTTCACATCATCATCTTTTAGGATTTGAAATAGCTCACCTGGAATTCCATCACCTCCACTAGCTTTGTTCATAGTGATGCTTTCTAAGGCCTACCTGACTTCACATTCCAGGATGTCTGGCTCTAGGTGAGTGATCACACCATCATGTTTATCTGGGTCATGAAGATATTTTTTGTCTAGTTCTTCTGTGTATTCTTGCCACCTCTTCTTAATATCTTCTGCTTCTGTTAGGTCCATACTATTTCTGTCCTTTATTGAGCCCATCTTTGCATGAAATGTTCTCTTGGTATCTCTGATTTTCTTGAAGAGATCTCTAGCCTTTTCCATTCTATTGTTTTCCTCTATTTCATTACATTGATCACTGAGGAAGGCTTTCTTATCTGTACTTGCTGTTCTTTGGAACTCTGCATTCAGATGGGTGTATCTTTCCTTTTCTCCTTTGCCTTTCACTTCTGTTGTTTTTGCAGCTATTTGTAAGGCCTCCTCAGACAGCCATTTTGCCTTTTTGCTTTTCTTTTTCTTGAGGATGGTCTTGATCACTGCCTGCTGTCCAAGGTCATGAACCTCCATCCATAGTTCTTCAGGCATTCTATCAGATTAATCCCTTGAATCTATTTACTACTTCCACTGTATAATTATAATAATAAAGTATATTATTAATGGATAAATAGTTGTAAAATGCACCAATGGTAAGACAACCATTTTGAAATCTAAACATATTTCACTTCTTTAGATTTTAGAATTCTAAATATATTTCATTATTTTAATGCAAAACACTTAAGAGAAAATTGAAACATTATGTTTCTGAAGTCAAAGTCAGAATAAATGTATAGTCTCCCAAGTATTATACTAGTCACTATTTCCTTTTTTTAAATTTATTTTTTAATTGAAGGATAATTGTGTTGGTTTCTTGCAAATATCAACATGAATCAGCCATATGGTTCGCTATTTCAAAACTGTTTGTTCTCGATGTTATAATTTTGGCTTTGAGGGACCTTTATTCATACGTGAGTAGGAAGATTTTTAGCCATTACTGTACTTCCATTCCTGTTCAAACAGTAGCACCAGGTAGTTTCCCATCTCTTTACCGTCCCAAATGTAGCAATACTTTCCTGTGATTGAAGTCACTCTTGCCTCTCCTTAAGAAAGTCATTGGCAGCTGAAGAAAAAAATGAAGTCTAATAAAAACCACAGGAGTATTATTAAATTGGATTTAAATGAACAACCTTATTAGAAAAACATAAAATTCTGTTCCCTATCTGTTAAAGAAATACCATTTTGATGTTATACATAACAGAGCTAAGCAAGAAATTATATCCCCAGAAGCAAATTGCTAGCCTAGTATGGTTATACCAGAGGAAAGAGCAAAATGTCCTTTTAAAGAAGCTTTATCGTCAAAGTAATTCTTAAAATCTCATAGCTAAGAGGCATTCGTTGATAGCTGAAAATTTGAAAAACTATCCAGGAAGGAAAACCAAGTAATAATAGTTTTGTATTGATTAAATATCATTTGTTCAAATATCATTTGTAAATATCGTATGTACAAGTGCCCAGCTCCTCCTTACCAGAACTCCTAAGAGAACAAATACTTGGAGCCACGGAATAATCAAAGAGAACTGAAGAAGAGAAAAATATATTACATGTAAATTATTTTTATTCTGGAGACAGATAAAAGTGGTTTCTCTAAACAGATGACATGAGCCAAAATAAATTTTAATGGCCATTTGGGAAAACATGATTGACCAAGCAGCAGAATGAAACATGTTCTCCAGAGAACAGAACAGGCCTTAGGAACTCCGTAAGTAAAAATGTGTTATGATCATGATGACAACTTATCTACATTTTTTATTACCTTAAGAATCCAATAAAGAAAATAAATGTGCTCTCTCACAAGAAAGAATTTACCTCAAAAACTTATTTGGTATCCTTTAAATAAACCACATTCATATTTTGCAAGCATGTATATTAAATCTAATATTAGTATGAAAACCCAAGCCATATAATTTGAGAAATCTATTCACTTTATTTACAGTTAGCACTAGGGAAATCAAAAGGCTATGTTTCTGATAAAAATGACTGGTTTACATTTTGTTAATATGAAAAAGATAAATGATAGCTTTACTGACTCTGTATTTTGAACTGTTAACTTATTAAAAAATAAAAATAGGAATTTCCCTAGTGATCCAGTGGTTAAGACTCTGTACTTCCAATGCAGGGGGAATGGGTTTGTGGCAAAAAAAAAAAAAAAAAATTAGTATCCTTATCTTTCATTATTTAACACCCTTTCAGAATTCTCCTCTTCTCGTCTAAATGTTCTATTTCTGCCTTTTTTCCTTTCCTCCACTTCTCTGCTATTATTCATGCAGTTTCATAGGAGGATGACAGTGACAAACCTATGAATTCCAATAGTAAACCCGCAGCGCTGAAGTCCTCATGATAATGAGCCAGGCTCTCTCTATTTTAATCCCCATTTATTTGTCCTTTTGATCCCTGAGGAAAAATCTCACACTTCATTGTGTTTTACATAACTTCCTTCCAGAGTATAAGCCATTTTATTGAACTTATTTTATATCTTTTTCTCTATCAGTCTAAGTTCCTTGAGCACAGGACCCTCTAAGCATCTTCATGGAACCAACTCAATGCCTAAGACTGAACAAGTGGTGTTAACTCAACCTGTACTATCAACCTTTTTCTTCAATGGCCAGTAGTCAATATTTCAGACTTTTGAGGGCCATCCAATCTCTGTCACAACTACTCAACTCTGCCACTGTAGTAGGAAATTAGCCATAAATAAAATGTTTGTTTTTTTTAATGAGCATGGCTCTCATTCAATAAATTTACAGAAAGGTGGACATCCTGTATTTCAATAAAGTGTTATTCACAGAAAAGGTGGGCTGCCCACAGTGCCATTAATTTACCAACCCCTGCTATAGGAGGGTAGGCATAAACACAAAAGTGAAGGCTAAGGGGTGAGTCTAAAACACTGTAGCTTAGGTGAAAATTACTTACACCGCATGCCATGTGTTCCTAAATAAAACATGGTTGTCCTTAGATTTTTAAACTTTATATAAATAGTATCATAGAACAAACAGCTTCCTACATTTTGCTTTTGAGCAATGTGATGCACATGTTGACACTTGTGGCCTCGAGTTCATTATGTTTGACAATTGCATAATATTCTATTCTATCAATAGACCACAGTTTTCCCTTGCTCTTGATGATAAATGTTAAAACAACACAAATCTTTTATCTCACAGTTAATTTTTAACTACCAAAAGTGCTGCAACTATCTTATATAAATTCTTTTGAAAACGTACCAAATTTTCTGAAGGGACTCTACCTAGAAATGAAAGTGCAAGGTCATTAGACATAAAAAACTCAATTTTAATAGATAGTTCCTATTGTAGGCAGAATAATGGTTCCTCAAAGAAGTCCATGTCTTAATCCCCAGAATTTGTGAATATGTTTGTTTACATGGCAAAAGGAAATTAAGGTTGCTAACCAACTGACCTTGAGATGAGATTACCTTGGATTATTCAGGTAGACCCAGTGTCCTCACAAGGGTCCTTATAAGTACCTTCCTTATAAGAAGGAAGAAAAAAGTGAGAGGAAGAACCTGAGAGATGGTAGTATGAGAAGGACTCAGCTCAATGTTTCTGACATGAAGATGGAGGGAATGTGGATGGCCTCTAGAAGCTAGGAAAAAACAAGGAAGCAGACTCTTTCCTAGAGTTTCCAGGAAGGAATACAACCCTGCTGACCCATTTTAATCCAGAGAGACCCATTTCAGACTTCTAACCTCCAGTACTGTGAGATAATAGTTTTGTGTTGTTTTAAGCTACTTATTATTAATACAGCACCAACAGAAAATTAGTACATGTCTATATTGCCATATAAGTGTTAGTTAGCTCGTGCTAATTTATAAGCTTACTAGCAGTATATAATGCCTAGAGTTATTGTTTGTATATGGTTTTAGGAAGGAGTATAACTATGTTTTTCAATATTAGCTACTCAGTACAATTTATTGTATCATTTCTACTAATAAGTAATACCAATTTAATTATTATATCAAACTCAAATTTTTATATGTAGTAGATGTATTTCTTAGGTTTTTTTTTTTTCATTCTATTTGATTGGTTCCTTTATCTAGCCTGCTTCAATACTATATTACACTTATTATCATTATTTTGTAACTTTTGTCATTTATAATTTACTATTTCATAATTTTACCTTATTTTTCTTCAAAGTTGTTTTAGCAACTCTTGGCATTTTGTTCTTCCACATAAAGAATTTTAGAAATTCTCTCAATTATATTGCTTCTCTGATATTCTGTTATTTTTCTCTTGTATCTTTTCTAGAAACCTTTCTATTTTCCTTCTCTTATGACTGCTCTATTATTTCTTCTTCTTTTAATTAATTGCCCTATGCTTTGCTCTGGCATTTAGCACTCTTCTGATTAATTTGTTTTCTTTCTACAGTTCCTCTCATTGCATGACTTACAGAAGGTAAGGAGAAAAGAAGTCTCCAGAATCCCCAGTTGGCACTTAAGTTCATTTTTCCAGAGAGCAGTATTGTACATAATACTATTTCCTTAATGGTGTTGGTATACATGGACACTTCAGAAATCGTGAGAGGTGGTGTGGGAACCTAGCTACTATACAGAACGTTTAATTCTAAGGGAAAATGTATCTGCTTTGTAAGCAATGAAATGAATTTTTAAAATACAGTCAGTTTGTAAGGTAGAAACTGCCTTTATAAACACACACTCACATAAATACCAGACGGATTTTGTTTGTATGTGCTCCACAATCCCAACTCCCTCCACTTACAAATAGGCTTTATAATGGCCTCCAAAATCATCTATCAACTTAATGACATCGAGAAAAGTTTAGTTCTCTAAGAGCCAGGTCTGAAGTTTAGATATTTTTTTTTTTGGCATTGAAAAATTATAATACTAAAGAACACAAATAGCCAGAAGTCATACTGAAGAGAACTACCTCAACAATTTTATAAGGGTTTTTGTGGATATTCCCTTAACCATTGGGCCAGGGAACACCAAACCAAATGTACATCCCTTCCAGAAGACCATTAGCTTTTTCACAGGACAAAATTTTAATATTATATCATTGACTCTTAAAGAAGCATACTGAGAATATACTCAGAAATACTATGGTATGCTCCTTCCCACAGGGATGCTCAAGAAAAAATTGTAAATTAAAGATTGTCTTTGGAGTCTATTCACTGTGATATTTTCTGATACTTCTTTCCTTCTAGATAATATCCTTTTCGAACTCAAATATCAACCACTTTTTAAGAAGTATTGTGCCCTTCTAGATTCCAACAGAATTTCTTCAATGCTCTAAATAAGTGCATTCCCACTTATATAAGATTCACATTCACATTTCATTCATAATTTCATTGCAAGTAGTTACTATCTGAGAAACTAAATCTTCAAGAATATTACCTATCATTATTGAAAACAAAATGAGCTACTTTTCTTAGGAGTATATGCATTATAAAAAGACATTTTTGAGAAAATGTCTCAAAACAAAGGAATCTATAACAATGGATTATCTAAGAATATTATAGATGATGGATGGTAAACTTATTTCCCCACCAAATTAAGGATCATGTTTGCAAAACTTAACCTTGTGTCCATGAGCACTTCATTGAAAATTAAATATTCTCTGCCTTTCTGAAAGTGAAAGTGTTAGTCACTCAGTTATGTCCAACTATTTGTGACCCCATGGACTGTAGCCCACCAGGCTTCTCTGTCCATGGGATTCTCCAGACAAGAATACTGGGGTGGACGGTCATTTTCTTCTCCAAGGGATCTTTCCAACCCAGGGATTGAACCTGGGTCTCCTACATTGCAGGCGGACTCTTTACTAACTGAACAAACATTGCCTCTATGAGTTTGCCTAATTTAGATACCTCATAAGTGGAATCATGCCACATTTCCTCTTCTTTGACACTTATTTCACTTATATAATGTCCTCCAAGTTCATCTATGTTGTGGCAAATGGCAGGATTTCCTTCTTTTTAAAGGCTGAATTATATTCTATTGTATGTATATACATTTTCTGTTATCTATTCATCAGTGATGACATTTGGATTATTTCCATATCTTAGCTATCATTGAATAGTACTGCAATGAACATGGAAGTGTAGACATCTCTTCAAGATTGATTTCACCTCTTTTGAGTATATACCCAGAAGTAGAATGCTGAATCATATGGTAGTTCTATTTTTAATTTTTTAAGGAACATTCATTCTTTTTCTTAACTGCATTATTTTACATTTGCATCAACAGTGTGTAAGAGTTCCAATTTCTCCATATCCTTGCCACTTGTTATCTTTGGGGTTTTTTTAATCATAATCATCCTAACCTTGTAGCTCAGTCGGTAAAGAATCTGCCTGCAGTGCAGGGTGCCCGGGTTCAATCCCTGGGTTGGGGAGATCCCTGGAGAAGAAAACGGCAACCCGCTCCAGTATCCTTGCCTGGAAAATCTCATGGACAGATGAGCCTGGTGGGCTGCTGTCCAAGGGGTCACAAAGAGTCAGGCAGGACTGAGCAACTAACACTAACCAATGTAAGATGATGTCTTATTGTATTTTTAATTTGTATTTCCCAATAATTAATGATGCTGGGCATCTTTCCACAAAAAATAGATGTAGATTCCTTAAAACAAACTAGGAGCAAAACTATGACCCAACAATCCCACTACTGGGTGTATACCCTTAGGAAACCATAACTGGAAAAGATACATGTACCCCAGTGTTTATTGCAACACTATTTATAATACCTAGAACATGGGAGCAACCTAGATGTCCATCAATAGATGAATGGATAAAGAACTATAGTACATATATGCAATGGAATATTACTCAATCATAAAAAGGAATGCATTTGAGTCAGTTCTAATGAGGTGGATGAACCTGGAGCCTATCATAGAGAGTGAAGAAAGTCAGAAAGAGAAAAACAAGTATCATATATTAATGCATATATGTGGAATCTAAAAAGATGGTACTGATAAACTTACTTTCAGGGAAGCAATGGAGATTATACATAGAGAACAGATTTGTGGACACAGTAGGGGAAAGGAGAGGGTAGGACAAATTGAGAGAGTAACATTGAAATATATACATTACCATAAGTAACAAATAGCCAGTGGGAATTTGCTGTATGATGCAGGGAGTTCAAATGGGTGCTCAGTGACAACCCCAAGGGGTGGGATGGGGTGAGAAATGGGAAGGAGGTTCAGAGGGAGGGGACTTATGTATACCTATGGCTGATTCATGTTGATGTATGGCAGAAACCAACACAGTATTGTAAGGCCATTATCCTTCAATTGAAAATAAATAAATTTTTTAAAAAAAGAAAAAAACAGAGGACACAAGGAAACTTTGTGAGGTATTCAGTTCAGTTCAGTCGCTCAGCCATGTCTGACTCTATGCGACCCCATGAATTGCAGCACACCTGGCCTCCCTGTCCATCACCAACTCAAACTCATGTCCATGGAGTCAGTGATGCCATCCAGCTATATCATCCTCTGTTGTCCCCTTCTCCTCCTGCACCCAATCCCTCCCAGCATCAGAGTCTTTTCCAATGAGTCAACTCTTCGCATGAGGTGGCCAAAGTACTGCAGTTTCAGCTTTAGCATCGGTCCTTCCAATGAACACCCAGGACTGGTCTCCTTTAGGATGGACTGGTTGGATCTCCTCAAAGTCCAAGGGACTCTCAAGAGTTCTCCAACACCACAGTTCAAAAGCAGCAATTCTTTGGTGCTCAGCTTTCTTCACAGTCCAACTCTCACATCCATACATGACCACTGGAAAAACCATAGCTTTGACTAGACAAACCTTTGTTGGCAAAGTAATATCTCTGCTTTTTAATATGTTATCTACGTATTAGGTATGTCTTTTACCTTGTCACGATATCACAGGTGTTTGCATATGTTCAAACCTAAATTGTACATGTTAAATATGTACAGTTCCTTATTGCAATAAATCTGCTTTAAAATGAAAATTAAACAGTTTCATGGAAAGAAACAAAATCCTAAATTGAATACATGCACAAATAATTTTAAATTACATAAAAAATAGTAAATCAAGTATGGAATTTTTTTTTTCTATGTTGGCAAACTGGAACAATTGTGGCTCTTACGTCATAACACTTTTGAGTCGTTCATGTCATGTGTAATTCACCCAAACAAAAATGATTGCTAAACCCTTTCTGTGAGGGGCGCTGTGTGTTGAGATTGCTCAGCTTCATACCAAAGTGCACCAGCAAATTCAACTGAGATTTATCTGGTACAAGTAATTATCTTTAGCAATTTATAATTGGATCATAGAATTTAGATATTAAAAAAAAAGATTAGCCAAGAATGTCTGAACTCAAAACTCAGGAATGGACTATATGTAACCCAAGTTTTACCAAGACCCAAAGATTGAAATATCAACTCAAATTACACTGGCTCTTGCTCGCATTTTCCACAATAATATCCCTCTTCTGCTGAGTGACTTGCAAGTATTTCTGTGAAAACCCAGAATGCTTAATTTGCAAGTGCTTAAACTCCTTTGATAATCTCTACAACCACTTCCATTCACTCTTGTTCTCCAATAATTCCAGGACAAGGAATGGCATAGCCCCCTCTCACCAGATACCGCAGTCACTATGAAAACTACGGAGTAAAATGAAGGATGGCAGTCCCCAAAAACCTCTAAAAGGTAGAAAAGTTAATATTTTTTCCTAGAGTCTGGAGAATGGAGCCCTAAATTCCTTTCAATACTTGATTTTAGCCACGCAAGACCCATTTCTGAATTCTAACCTCCAGAACTGTAGGATAAATTTGTATTAAGTCACTAGATGTGTGATAATTTTTATATCAGCAATAGGAAACCAATGTAAAAGAGAAACTAATCTATTTTTCTTGGTTCAATTCAGGTTCTCCTTCCTTTTTTGTTGGTTGGATGTGACTTCCTAATCCTCTGTTATATTCTGCACTGGTCTTGACTGACAAATCCAACAAGATCTATTCTAACATTTGTTTCCTTATATCAAATCTTTAACACTCATTGAAGAGAATTTTAGGTCTTTTACTTACAGGTCTTAGAGTCTATATGTCCATATCTCTAATTGTTTTTGTTTCTGTATAACCTTCAATTGAATTATTAGCAAAGCGTTAAGTGCAAATAATTGTTATTTGGGAATGGCTTATTTTGGGAGCGAGGGAATCCTTCTTTTCTACTTTTTACACTCTTGTGTTGCTCTTTCCTTCTGGGTCATTTTGGAAGAGAAAAACTTGAAGGTTAGCTGCCACCTGAAAAAGCGTTTCCCAAGATGCTAAAGTCACTGGTTCTGTGGTACGTGAGTATCATACAATCAGATATCTTCTGTGAGTAGAACAGCCTAGGATTGTGCTATAAAATCATCTTATTCACACTATGTGTGGGCCACATCCAGAGGAATTAAATGAGAAAGAAAATGCTTACCAATTCATTTCCAGGGCTTCTCTGGGGGTGCTGAGATTTCAGGAAGTTTGTGAAAGAGAAAAAAGATGCTTTGAGAACTTGATAAGAATTACATACTTGGTACAGGAGCAAGCAAAAAGAAAATGAAAGATGCAACTTGGAACAAAAGAACTATAAGATCTTCATTTGGAGACAGGGAAAGAAGTCTGAAGGAGAGAGGATGAGAAAGGAAATAGTCCTCAGGTCAATGCTGTTGATTTCTCTACTGTATCAACATTTTTTCAAAGCATCTGAGCTTTCATAACTTTTCACATCCAACCAATGTTCCTATTCACTAGCAGAATTATCTTAAAGGTTACTGGCTCAGCCTAGAAGGGAATTCCTGCATAGTTTTTTGTTAACTACTTAATATTTCTTCTCCAATACAGTATCTAGTATAGTTATTCAAGTAATAAATCTTAATTAGAAAAGAAAGGAATGCAGAATTCAGGTTAAAATACAAGTGGCAAAATGTACATATGATTTAAGTTGCTTTTCTACATGCAGCTGAAATTTTAGAGGTAGAATTTGTTATTGTTGGGCTAACACAGCATGTCAGGAGGTCTTAATAATTTTGGCAAGCAAGAAAGCTGTTGGAAAGTTTCTCTGCCTAACAAAAATCCTTTTTAAGGACTCATGGGAGGTATTCATTACAGAGAATTGAGAAATCCATGAGGAAAGGGAAACATTAAGACACTATTTTTGTTCTGGCGCACAAGTTTTTCCTTTCCCTTTTTATAGAAGCAAAATCAAGTTCTTACTTTACAGGTCAATGAATCAAGATATTGGATCTGTTTGGGCTCAAAATGTATGTTTTGCCCATTTGGTCACAGGCAAATATAACAGACTTTACATTCAACATGTATAAATAATAAATGCAAAGACTGAATACTTAAAATTTGGGGAACTTAAGGTAAACATTTAGTGAATTTTCATTGAAAACATTAAAGTACTTTTTCCAGGTGTTACTTTTTCATTAGAAATTTGAGAAATGTTTACAACAATTTTATGAAGATATTCTCATTTACAATGTTTCTTTAAACTCTGCAAATTTTTGCACATGACAAGCTACATAAGAAAATATATATTCCTAGTTGTTTTTCTAAAACTTGATTTATGACAGTCTAACAAAAATTACAACAGTTTCTTCCACCTTTATAACCAAACTACTATATGTTTTTTTTTTTTTTTTTAAGACAAAATCAGTTTAGCTGGCCAGCCTGAGACCAGCAGAATAGAAACTCAATTAAAAAAAAATCTTGGCCTTGAAAACATGCATGTGTTACCTAAGTTTAATTAAAACAGATTTAATTAAAACACATACCTTTGAGAAGTTCACCATTTTCATAATTTATACATTTGATCATTATGTCATTCACTAATGACAAATGTGTAAAAAATTATCATTAAGGGGGAATCTAAGAAAGACTGAGTAACTATCATATCTGTAAGCCCTCTCAAAATAAAGCTCTTCCTTCTGTATGAATTAACTTGCTTTGTCCCATATAAGCCATGGGCCATGACTAATTAGAGCTCCAAATACTAAGACAACCATCCATTAATGGACACAAGGAAAACTAGTAGCCTATAAGATGGCGTGATGTTCTGCAATGGAAATGGAGTGGGTTTGTCAACTAAGTGACTCACTGCTCAGATTTTCTTTCTTAGGGAATGGATAATAGATGCATAGCAAGTCCCACCAGTTCCTCTTCTAAAATATTCTCCGTGTTCATGCACTCCATCCACTCCATTGCCACCACACTATCCAAGAGACCATCTTCTTTATTGGGCTGAAGTCATAGTCTCCTTACCTGGTCTCTCCTCTGCAACAATTGCCCCTTAAAAATCCATCGTCCATATAACAGCCAGGGTGTTCTTTTAGAAAATATTAAGATCATGTCACTCACCTGATTAAAATTCTCCAGTGATCTCATTTCATTTAAATGTCAAACATATAAAATATATAAAATTCCAACTATAGCATGAACTGCTGTCTACCTGCTTCTACAGACATCCAGTCTCTCTCTCTCCTACTGTGCTCTAGCTCTGTGACACTCCATTTTCTTCCTGGGACATGCCAAAGTCTCTCCCTCCTCAGGTCTTTGCAACTGCTCTTTTCTCTCTGAAGCAATCTCTTCTCCACTCCAGCAAGCTGACTTCTTCCTTCAGGTGTCAGCTCAAACATCTTCTTCAAGAGATCTTCCTCTCAAATAGTAGTTCTCAATCCTTACCATATATCAAAATTACCTAGGAAGCTTATAAAAACTTCAGCTGATGGGGTCCCGCTGCTGCTGCTGCTGCTGCTAAGTCACTTCAGTCATGTTCGACTCTGTGCAACCCCATAGACGGCAACCCACCAGGCTCCTCCATCCATGGGATTCTCCAAGCAAGAATGGATGGAGTGGGTTGCCATTTCCTTCTCCAATGCACAAAAGTGAAAAGTGAAAGTGAAGTTGCTCAGTCATGTCCAACTCTTAGCAATCCCATGGACTTCAGCCCACCAGGCTCCTCCATCCATTGGATTTTCCAGGCAAGAGTACTGGAGTGGGGTGCCATTGCCTTCTCCGGGGTCCCACTACTAAGAATTATTCTGAGTAGGACCATGGCAGCAGAATTAAAACAAACCAGACCTCTACAGGTGATTCTAATTGCAGCCAACTTGTGAATCAGCAATGAAGAATCTCATCATCTCCTCCCCCATCATATCCACCTATTAGTGTGCTTCTTAGCATGTATCCTATGTAATTCTTATTTACTTATTTTCCTGTCAGTTGTCTTTTTTTTTTTTTTCACTAAAATGTTAATTCCATAAGGGCAGGGAAGTTCCTTCTGTATTCCCAATGCCCAAATATATGTAGGTCAATAAAGGAAGGATTGAATATCCATCCTTCAATTCAGTAGAGAAGTTTTAAGCACATGAAAGACAGTACAATATGGAGAATCTGATAAGTAGAGAGGATATAGAATAAGAGTAAGAATGAAAAGATGAATAAACCAAAGAGAAGCTGAGTAATGTAAATGAAAGATGAGCATAAACCATGGACTATAGAAAGCTCTCTTGGGCCACTGTCTTCTCCAGTGAAACCTGAAAGTAAATTGACTCAGTTCCACACAAACTCAGTTCTATGCAAACAATGCTTACTTTGTTAACACGCTGAGATCAAGGCTATCTCATTTTTTACTTTTAACACAGAAAAGCCTTATCTTAGATTCGAAGCTTTCTCTTTTTATTCAAACTATTTTACTAGAAGCCTTCTTAAAAATATATTACATTTACTTACCTTTTAAAAAAATATATGAAGGAAATTTACGTTGTCTATATCCAGGATATTCAAAGTCAGATATTTTGCTATCTATATTACCTTGATAGTCTTATGAAACCTTTAAACATATAAACCATATAATCATTTTAAAAAGTTTTTGAAAGAGGGAAATTTTATGGCTCTTTAGTTTTTTTTTTTAATTTTATTTTTAAACTTTACAAATTGTATTAGTTTTGCCAAATATCAAAATGAATCCGCCACAGGTATACATGTGTTCCCCATCCTGAACCCTCCTCCCTCCTCCCTCCCCGTACCATCCCTCTGGGTCGTCCCAGTGCACTAGCCCCAAGCATCCAGTATCATGCATCGAACCTGGACTGGCAACTCTTTTCATACGTGATATTATACATGTTTCAATACCATTCTCCCAAATCTTCCCACCCTCTCCCTCTGCAACAGAGTCCATAAGACTGTTCTATACATCAGTGTCTCTTTTGCTGTCTCGTACACAGGGTTATTGTTACCATCTTTCTAAATTCCATATATATGCATTAGTATACTGTATTGGTGTTTTTCCTTCTGGCTTACTTCACTCTGTATAATAGGCTCCAGTTTCATCCACCTCATTAGAACTGATTCAAATGTATTCTTTTTAATGGCTGAGTAATACTCCATTGTGTATATGTACCACAGCTTTCTTATCCATTCATCTGCTGATGGACATCTAGGTTGCTTTTTTTTTTTTAAGTTTTATATTTTCTAAGTTTGCAGCTCAGCTTTTACCTACATGCCCTCATTGCTTACCTTGCTTATACTCAGCTGTGACCTTTTAAAGTTAATCATACCCATTATAAACAAATACAAATGCACAGTGGTTTCCAATCTATGACTGTAATTACCTGGAGAGCTTTAACACCCACAAATGGCTGCCTGCCTGCCTCCCTCTTCAGACTACAGAATTTATTATTTAACTGATCAAGAGTGAGACCAGAGCATTAGTTGTGTTTTGGCTTTGATTCTGACTGTGTTTTGGTTCCCATGTGATTCTAATATGTACCTCATTGAAAAAACCCTGTGCAAAACCTTAATAAAGAAATTTGGAATGACCAAGCTTTATATTTTTAGGGGTAATTGTTCAAGCCACAATTGTTGACTCTTGCTCTTAGCTTGGTTCTCTCTTTAGGGTCCATCATGTGAACTCTGCTGCCCCCACCCAAACAGCCCCATGGTTATGAGGCTCCCATTTAAAATTCCAGACCAAGAATGGGAAAGCTCTATTTTCTTGGTTTTCCAAGTGGCAATCCACTCTAGTATTCTCACCTGGGAAATCCCATGGACAGAGTGGCCTAGCAAGCTACAGTCCATGGGGTCACAAAGATTCAAACATGACTTGAGCAACTAAATAACAATAGAGCTGGAAGAGCTCTTTAAAAAATAATCTAAATTAACTCTCCTCTATTTACAAGTGACAGATTTGAGGTAGGAGAGTAATGGCCCTGAAATCATGCAACTACTTCTTCCCAGAGGTGGCACAGCTAATTCTCCATTCCTTGCCAATTACAACAGTGTCCCTGAGGAAAGGTGGTGCTCTAGGAAGAGTATGTCTGTAGCAGGCTTGTTAGGGAAACACTGACTGAAATCGCCCACCTCGGCCAGGCATCATAGTAACCACTTGCATGCGTTATTTTACGACAGGAGGCTCCAGTAAAGAACACGGAACCAACAAGCCATCACCAACCAGAAGAATTTGGGAAAGGTCAAAAGGAGACACCAGTCCATATGGCCTATCAACCTCCCAGAATCCTCCTCACTGGAATCCATCTTGACTGAGAAATATATGTGCTACCAGGAAGGACCCTGAGTCAGAATGATTGGCCAGAGACAATTCAGAAACTAATCCCATCACCATTAAACCTGAGATTCCGAGTGATGTGGCAGAGCAGTTCTCCTGGTTTCCTTACTGTTGCTCTGGGCCCAGGAGCCCCTAACCAATAAAGTTTCTTGCTTTGTCAGTACATGTGTTTCCTCAGACAATTTTTTTCCAAGTGTTAGATGACAGCCCACTCCGTGGCCCTTCCTGCAACAAACTCTAAAGTTATTTTACAGGGGAAAACCAAAAACCTATTCAAAAATGAGAGAGTCTCAGAATCAAGAGCATCTTACAAATTTCCAGTCAAACCTCCTTAGGAAGTGGAACCTGCAATTGGAAAAATGGCGCGAACCCACTTATTCTCTGACCCTACGTGTGGGTGTGTGTGTCTCCAGGCCACTTTTTCCCCCTCACTTTGCACATGAAGGTAAGTAACCGACCCCCCTGCTCCTGCATATAAATGTCCTTCAGTTTCTAGAGCTAAACGAAGCTAGCAAATAACTCTGCTTCAAAGTCTCAGGAGCAGGAATCTGATCAGCCCTCTGAGTCAGGCATCCACCCATTCCCCTTTCAGGAGTGAGCAGAGAGCAAAATCAGTTGTAGAAACAAACATGGGTACAGGATTACCTTACTGCTGGTGGAGAATTCTCAGAAATAGGACATGTGATATCTACTAACACAATCCTAAACTATCTTCACTTCACTTAGTAGAACAATGGAACTTGCAAACTTTGCATAACAAAATCTTAACTGTTTTTCTTTGACTCATTTTATGTCATGAGATTAATACCAGTAGTTCTTGCCCAGTCCCATATTGAAAGCTCTATTCCAGAAACTGATCTTTTTGTTACTTTCAAACGATTTTTAAAAATTAAATAGCTGAAAGCTGAAGGGCATCAGGGGCGCAATCACAGAGAAAATAGTTCCACATGCGTGCTTAGGCCGGTGGCAGAAGTTAGTAAAAGCACAGCAAGTCCAACCTGTGTTCTTCCACCAGCCTCACCAAGACAGATTTCCCAGTGAAACTGGTTCAAGTACCGAAGTAAAAATAGTCTTCAACCGGCAGAGTCAGCATTACCTGGGAACTTAAAATAAAAATTTGCAGGCTCCAACCTAGGCCTACGGAATCAGAAACTCTGTAGGGAGGGGGGAGGACCCAGAAACCTGTGTTTTAAATAGTCTTCTTGTTGATTCTGACTATTCTGAACTTTGGAAACACTAGAACAGAAAGTTATTGAGGCCATAGCCACTAATTTGACCTGGCATAAGCTGGTCAACTTTCCATACAAAGGCAAGGTAAAGAAATGACCATGGGGTATGTCATGGAAACCTAGCTATGTCCTGATATCATCTTTACTAGAAGTATTATGGCCTTGAACAAGTCACCTAACCTGTCCAGCCCTTAGTTTCTTTCGTCTTTAAAATAGAAAATAAGGTTTTTGGAAATCAAATTTGGAGCAATTCATGATACCTTTGTGATCAAAAATTTTAAAATAATTGTACCATAATTTTCATACTGGAGACTATACCCATTCTCAATGGTGAAGAATAAAGTCTAGAAATAGAGCTAATAGCGCTCCTGGATTTTAGGCCTCTAAACTCGGACTGGAACTAAACTTGTTAATCAGTGTTTCTGGGCCTCCAGTTTGCTGACTTACCCTACAGATCTAAGGACTTGCCAGCCTCCATAATCAGGTGAGCCAATCAATATATATATATATACACCAGTTCTGTTTCTCTTGTGAACTCAGACTAATAAAAAGTGGAAATTATACAAATAATGATAAGAGTTAAAGAGACAAATTTCTAGGAAAAAAGAAAAATGGGTACAGAAATCTGGAAGCAGAGGGTATAGCATCTTAAAATAATTTAAATAAAAATTACATCAACAAATAATTACTTAATATTTACTGTATGTTTTACATACAGACCTTGTTTTAAGTTCCCTTCATATATTACCTCACTTAATCCTCAAAACAACCTTATGAGGTAGGTTCAGTTATTATCTCAAAGTGCAAATGAGAAAATTGAAGTACAGAGAGGTTAAATAGCTTGCTCAAGGTCACAGAGATGGAACAGGAAGACCAAGGTACCATGGGCAAATGTTCTATCTCCAGAGTCCAAGCTCTTAACTATGACTCCTTCACTTCTCTCTGGGGCTGGGGAGAATGCTGCTGCTGCTAAGTCGCTTCAGTCGTGTCTGACTCTGCGACCACAGAGACGGCAGCCCACCAGGCTCCCCCGTCCCTGGGATTCTCCAGGCAAGAACACTGGAGTGGGTTGCCATTTCCTTCTCCAATGCATGAAAGGGAAAAGTGAAAGTGAAGAAGCTCAGTCGTGTCCGACTCTTTGTGACCCCATGGACTGCAGCCCACCAGACTTCTCTGTCCATGGGATTTTCCAGGCAGGAATACTGGAGTGGGGTGCCATTGCCTTCTCCGGGGGAGAATGAGGAAGCAGTAAAGAGAAATGCCAGACCATAGGGAAACTTGGAAGCCTTGAGCTTTTTCCTAAAAGCAATGGGAACCACAGAAAGAAAGGTTTAAAGCAGAAGAGTGACAGATCAGACTTTAACAGATATGAAATAGTCACAGGGAGCAAATGGAATGGAGGCGGTAGCAAGACGGGTGATTTATTTGTTTACTGTTTATGACTGTGCTGGGTCTTTGTTGCTGCTGCGCTCCAGCTTTGCCTAGTTGTGGTGAGCAGGTGCTACTTCTTAATTGTGATTCGCGGGCTTCTCATGGTGGTAGCTTCTCTTGTTGCAGAGCACAGGCTCTAGGCTATGCATGCTTCAGTAGATGTGGCACATGAGCTCAGTAGTTGCGGCTCTCAGGCTATATATAGTGCATGGCAGGCTTAGTAATTGCGACGTGTAGGCTTACTTGCCCTGAGGAATGTGGACTTTTCCTGGACCAGGGATCAAACCTGTGTCTGTTGCACTGGCAGGTTCCTAACCACTGGCCCACCAGGGAAGTCCAAGGTGATTTTTCTTTGATACAAGATTTTCTCTTTTAATCACTTTTAATTGAAAATTTAAGAATAGTTTAAAAAACTCCAGAAAATCCATATTAAGGGATTAGATGAAATCATGTGTGTAAAACTTTCAAAAATTGTGAACATTATCGAATTTAAATCATTTCATTCAATAAAAAATTACTCCAGAAAATATCAAAAGCAGAAACTCATACAATATAAAAATCTTTAATATCATGTCTTCTTAAAGGGGTAATTATGATACCACTCCCTTTAGTTACCTCGGGTACTGTTCCAAGAATGTTCAGAAGTTCCTGGTCACTCAAAAGAGCAAAGATGAGGCAAAATGATGTATGAAGGTATGTGAGAAAGACAAGAGATATGCAGGAGAGTGTCAGGGGACAGCCTTGATCAAGAGTAGCAGGTCAGAGGATGATGAAGGATGAAGAAAAAAGAAACAGGAGATCATAAAAGGAAACTGTTGTATAAATGTATGAGCCAACTAATACTGCTACTGCTAAGTCACTTCAGTCGTGTCCGACTCTGTGCGACCCCAGAGACAGCAGCCCACCAGGCTCCCCCGTCCCTGGGATTCTCCAGGCAAGAACACTGGAGTGGGTTGCCATTTCCTTCTCCAATGCATGAAAGTGAAAAGTGAAAGTGAAGTCTCTCAATCGAGTCCAACCCTAGCAACCCCATGGACTGCAGCCTACCAGGCTCCTCCGTCCATGGGATTCTCCAGGCAAGAGTACTGGAGTGGGTTGCCATTGCCTTCTCCCATGAGCCAACTAATATAGATCTCTTATTTAGAAATTTAAATATAATTTAAATTTGATAGAATTTCATCACTGTCTACAGCTGATCCAGAAATGTTCCAAAAGCCACACATGTAGCATTGGGCCATTTGGAATAGCAATTTTCCAAGGGAAAGTTTAGATTCTTAGATTCAACATACAATGATTAAGTTCAGGAAACCAAATAGTGGATTGAAGCCAAATTTTACATGAGCATCATATATAAACCATTAAAGGAGTCTCAACAGATATGTTTTTTTACTTTAAAATGCATATTGGAATTTATTTTAAAATCCAATAAATTCTCCATATGTAGTTAGTGGTAATAAATGGTCTATCATGGGAGAAATACCAGAATAGCCAGTCCTGTTCTTAACTCTAAACATCAAAAGGAGTCCACAGCAAAGCTTGCCTTAGAGAAAGTCACAATAAATATGCCCCTAGGCTGTTTCCAGTTTTATTTTCATTTTTAAGAATTGCTAGTTAAATACCACTGATAAAAGTAGGAAATTCTTGGCAAGGCTTTACCTTTATTTATAACAATGCTCCTTGAGTAATAACATGTGTTTGACATCCATGATCCCTCAAAAGAGATACTTGAGAAGGTATTTAGCTGCCTTTTTCTATAGGAAGAAAGTTTCTGAAGACTGTGACTAACTGCCCTGAGGGGACATATGTCAGAGCTTGGATTCAGCTTTCCTTAAGTGTCCTTTTCATATAAGCACAGAATCTAGAGCAGTTAGTTCAATGCCCTTGCGTTCTTGTGTGTCCATTACTGGTTCTGTATCTATGGACATACGCGTATAGGTTTTCAACAACTTACTGACAGAAGCACAAGGGTGCTGAGCTCAGACTCACGCCTCTGAGGAACTTTACTTTGGATGTTAGCCTATGTGCTAAACCTCATGAAATTTTATACATGGGCAGAGAACACAAGGACACAAGACAAGCAGTCTGATCATTAAGCCTCTCTTTCATTTAAAACAGGTTTTTTGAGCCAAAGCAACAGCATTTTATTTGGTAAGCATCTTTTTCTAATGCAATATGAGACATGACTTTAAAATTTACTCATAAAAGTGTGTATTTTATTCCAAATTTCATTCTCCTTTCAAATGTAGTTTTTGCATAACTTTAAGATATTCTGAAGGAACGATGCTAAAGCTGAAACTCCAGTACTTTGGCCACCTCATGTGAAGAGTTGACTCTTTGGAAAAGACTCTGATGCTGGGAGGGATTGAGGGCAGGAGGAGAAGGGGACCACAGAGGATGAGATGGCTGGATGGCATCACTGACTCGATGGACGTGGGTCTGGGTGAACTCCGGGAGTTGGTGATGGACAGGGAGGCCTGGCGTGCTGCGATTCATGGGGTCGAAAAGAGTTGGACACGACTGAGCAACTGAACTGAACTGAACTGAAGATATTCTGCTGCCGCTGCTAAGTCGCTTCAGTCGTGTCCGACTCTGTGCGACCCCATAGACAGCAGCCCACCAGGCTCCCCAGTCCCTGGGATTCCCCAGGCAAGAACACTGGAATGGGTTGCCATTTCCTTCTCCAAGATATTCTGCATGAATTAAAATTGGCTGTTTTTTCCTTCTCTTCTGATTACTATTCCAGTCCTCTTGGGATTGGCTTAGTTACATTAAAAGAATTTTACTTTATTTTTTCTTTACCCTGGATCTTCATCTCTGAACTTGTTCATTTACACCTTGAGTCAATGACATTATTCAACAGTGAAGTAAGGTCACAAAAAGTATTGATTATAGGTCAAATAGATTTGTGTGACTCTCACAGGATGTTGTGTAAAAGTGAGCTAAGTGGGACAATTCTTGTTTTCTGGTAAAGTAATTGAAATCTTTCAACTGTAAGGCTTTCTCTTTTCCATTTGTGAAACTTGGTTTGACTAGGATTTCTTTCCTTGAAAACATACTTTCAAGAATTATTTTATTTTTAAAACAGAACATGATCTCAATAGAACAATAAGCCAAGAATATGATCAGACAATTCAAAGAAAAGGAAATGACCTTTAAAAACATGAAAAGATGTTCAAGTTCATGATCATATGAGAAATGTACTTAAATATTATAATGGAATGCCTCATTTTTTAATTTATCAGTCTGGGAAAGATTTACAAATTTCAGTTCAGTCGCTCAGTCGTGTCCAACTCTTTGCAACCCCATGAATTGCAGCACGCCAGGCCTCCCTGTCCATCACCAACTCCCAGAGTTCACCCAAACTCATGTCCATCGAGTCAGTGATGCCATCCAGCCATCTCAACCTCTGGCATCCCCTTCTCCTCCTGCCCCCAATCCCTCCCAGCATCAGGGTCTTTTCCAATGAGTCAACTCTTTGCATGAGGTGGCCAAAATACTGGAGTTTCAGCCTCAGCATCAGTCCTTCCAATGAACACCCAGGACTGGTCTCCTTTAGGATGGACTGGTTGAATCTCCTTGCAGTCCAAGGGACTTGCAAGAGTCTTCGCCAGCACCACAGTTCAAAAGCATCAATTCTTCAGCACTCAGCTTTCTTCACAGTCCAACTCTCACATCCCTACATGACCAATGGAAAAACCATAGCCTTGACTAGATGGACCTTTGTTGGCAAAGTAATATCTCTGCTTTTTAATGTGCTATCTAGGTTGGTCATGCCTTTCCTTCCAAGGAATAAGCATCTTTTAATTTCATGGCTGCAATCACCATCTGCAGTGATTTTGGAGCCCAAAAAAATACTCTGACACTGTTTCCACTGTTTCCCCATCTATTTCCCATGAAGTAATGGGACCAGATGCCATGATCTTAGTTTTATAAATGTTGAGCTTTAAGCCAACTTTTTCACTCTCTTCTTTCACTTTCATCAAGAGGCTTTTTTAGTTCCTCTTCACTTTCTGCCATAAGGGTGGTATCATCTGCATATCTGAGGTTATTGATATTTAGCTATTACTTTATTTTGAGAAAGAGATAAAACATTCATTATGATATATAGTTGGGATGGTATAAATTATTGAAACTTTTGAAAGTCAATTTAACAATATTCATCAGTTAAATATGCAAATGTCCACTGCACTGAAATCTACTCCTAGAAATTTTTCTTATAGAAACCCTGTCATGCATACATAGAGATGTTTGTACACAGTTACTTGTTATAGCATCCATGTGTTGGAATACTTTGGAGCTACTAATAAGGAAAAGCTATAGAAATTGATATGAAATCAACTCCAAGTTATATTAACTAGCAAAAGTAAGATACAGTGCAAGTTTATAGAGTGCATTGCTACGTGAGTAAAAGAAAATGGCACTATATACATATACATGTTACTTATGTGTGGATGTGAAGTATAATGAACTGGTAAAATAAATGACCTCTCAAGTGGACTGCCAAATTGAGAAGCTAGGAGAATAAAGTGAACAGAAACTCACTTTTTAGTGTGTATCTTTTTCTCCTGTTCAGATTTTTTAAAAAACCATCAGCACTATACTTTTATTTTTTTAAAATAGCATTAAAAAAAAGGTAAAAACTTATGCCCTTAGCTACATGATGGTGTGTAAAATAAAAACAAAAAATGCCAATACATATAAAGGAGTTCTATTTACCTGCTTTAATTTGATAATGGTGATATAAAATCCTTAAAAAATGCATATTAATGATCTTAAGTTATACTTTATGATACTACAACAGATAAAAAATGATTTAGACAACTTACTGCTTTGTCTACATGGCAAAAACATGTTTGTTACACCCTTGTGTTTTCCACATCCATGCATAGTCAAGAAATTCACACCAGGATAGGCCTGACCATCTGGTCTGTTTCCTCCTGTCCTTTCATACTCTCCTCATTATTTCCCATGTAGATCAGTACTTGGCTAGCTTTTTCTGTAAAGAACCAGAAATTAAACACTCTAGGCTTCGTGGGCCAAGAGGAAAAATTGAGGATTTATCTATGTGTTTATACTACAAAAGAGAAAACAAATTTTTCTACTTTTTTATTGAATAAATTAAAAATATAGTAATTGAGAAAAAATGTACTGTAGGCCTACTAATGAGAAAAATAGAATTTTTTTCAGGGAGATGAATTTTGCTTAATTGGAGTTCAAGGTTAGTGTTCCCTATCAAGTTGATTGAAAATATTTGTAAAAACCTTATTTATCTCCTGAGCCAAATAAAAAGAGGTAGTAAGTCAGTTTGGGCCCAAGGGCTGTAGTTTTCCACTTCTAATTTTAAGACCAGTGTCTTCACCTACCAATCTACCTTCCTGTTGCTAGTATTTTGACAAGTGGATCCAATCTGCCTCAGAGATATACTAACCTCTAGTGTGACCACCCACTCTTCTGCTGAAATATTGCAATAATTTCCCACCACTCAGACGAGAGAACAAAGCTTGAGCCCTTTGGCCCATCATGCTAGGTCCTCCGAGCACACTCTTTGCCTAATCTCACCCTCATCTTCTTCCTTTCCAGCCACCAGTCCTGCTCTCATCCCAGACATACCAACTCATTTTGCTAACTCTGAACTACTTTCCGGCACATCACATGCTGTTTTACCACCTCATACTTGCTGCTTCACTGCCTGGAGTCTTCCCTTCCTTCCCTTGATGGGCTCCCAGTCACAGAGTTCTCACCACTCACCCCTCTAGGAAGACTGGCTGCTCCTCTCTCTACCCTACCACAGCAATATAACAATTTCACTACTTCTGTAGTTTGCCTGAACTTCCATTCTTGAATGGATAAATTTATTGTTTTTATTAGTGGTAGATTTCTATTGCCTTTCCTATCTCTGATTTATAATTGCTAGCCTCTAGAATATGCCTAGAACACAATAGTTACTCAATAATTTTTGGTAAACTGAGATATTATCAATTACAAAGCAATCATGGCGGTGAATACAATTGACAATACAACCTCCATCCACCCACTTGTTCAGTTGCTAAGTTGTGTTCCAACTCTGCAATCCCATGAACTAAAGCACAACAGGCTTCCCTGTCCTTCACTGACTCCCAGCTTGCTCAGATTCATGTCCATTGAATATGTGATGCCATCCAACCATCCCATCCTCTGTCACCCCCTTCTCCTCCTGCCCACAATCTTTCCCAGCATCAGGGTCTTTTCCAATGAGTCATTTCTTTACATCAGGTAGTCAAGGTACTAGAGCTTCAGCATCAGTCCTTCCAATGAATATTCAGGACTGATTTCCCTTAGGATGGGCTGGTTGGATCTCCTTGCAGTCCAAGGGACTCTCAAGAGTCTTCTCCAGCACCACAGTGTGAAAGCATCAATTCTTCAGCACTCAACATTTTTTATGGTCCAACTGTCACATCCATACATGACTACTGAAAAAACCATAGCTTTGACTATATGGGCCTTTGATGTCACTGTTTTCTAATATGCTATCTAGGTTTGTCATAGCTTTTTCTTCCAAAGAGCAAGCGTCTTTTAATTTCATGGCTGCTGTCACTGTCCACAGTAATGTTGGAGCCCAAGGGAAAAAAAAAAATCTGTCACTACTTCCACAGAAAAATACCCCAAGCTCCCTCTAGGAGAGCACATGTCATGGCAGTGTGGCCATCCAGAGCATATAGGGATCACCCCGATGTATCCAAGTAGCTCTCAATCCTCTAAACACTAAGCCAGTGAGTCATTAAATCAACCAGATCTTTGCATGACACTCCTTGAATCTGTGCTCACTGATAGCATCATCCAAAGTCCCTGATTTTGTTCTCTGAATCTGTGATTTTGATTTTGTTTTGATTTGTTATTTTAGATTCCACATATAAGTGAGATTATCCATCCAGTGTTTGTCTTTCTCTGTCTGACTTATTTCACTTAGTGTAATTCCCCCAAGGTACACCCATGCTGTTGTAAATGGCATGATTTCATTCTTTCTATGGCTTTTCATATATATGTGAATATATGAGATATATACATATGTAGGTATATAGGACAGATTATCCATCCATCCATTGATGGACACTTTGATTCTTTATCTTGGTTATTGTAAATAATACTGCAATGAATATAGGTGTGCATATATATTTTTAAATTAGTGTTTTAGATTTCTTCAGATAAATATCCAGTAGTGGAATTGCTGGGTCATATGAGAATTCTACTTTTAATATTTTGAGGAATCTCCATACTGTTTTCCATAGTGGCTGCAACAATTTGCATTCCCACCAACAGTGCACAAGTGTCCCCTTTTCCAACATCCTTGCTAATATTTGTTATTATCTTTTGATAATAGCCCTTCTAACAGGTATGAGATATTTCATTGTGGTTTTCATATGCATTTCTCTATTAATTAGTGATGGTGAACATACTTACATGTGTCTGTTGGTCACCCGTATGTCTTCTTTAGAAAAATGTCTCTTCAGACCCTCAGCCCATTTTTTCATCAGATGTTCGCTTTGTTGTTCAGTTGTATGAGTTTGTATGAGTTGTACCAGTTTGTTGTTCAGTTGTATGAGTTCTTTATATATTTTGGATATATAACAGATATGTAACTTGCAAATGTTTTTCCCGCTCAGTAGATTGCCTTTCATTTGTTTCATTTTGTTCATAGTTCTGTCTGCTGTATAGAAGCTTTTTAGTTTGATGTAGTCTCACTTGTTTATTTTTGTTTTTGTTACCTTTGCTTTTGGAGCCAGATTCAAAACTTCATCACTGGGACTGATGTCAAGTGGCTTACCACCTGTGTTTTCTTCTAGGAGTTTTATAGTGCTAGGTCTTACAGTCAACACTTTAATGCATTAGGGATTAATTGTTGTGTATGGTGTAAAACTGTGGTCTAGTTTCAATCTTTTGTGAATAAGTCTTTTTAAAGTAGTAAAGAATTCTGCTTCTGCTAAGTCACTTCAGTCCTGTCTGACTCTGTGCTGCCCCATAGACGGTAGCCCACCAGGCTCCTCAGTCCCTGGGATTCTCCAGGCAAGAACACTGGAGTGGGTTGCCGATTCCTTCTCCAATGCATGAAAGTGAAAAGTGAAAGTGAAGTCGCTCAGTCGTGTCTGACTCTTAGCGACCCCATGGACTGCAGCCTACCAGGCTCCTCAGTCCATGGAATTTTCCAGGCAAGAGTACTGGAGTGGGGTGCCATTGCCTTCTCCACACTCAAAAAAAGAACCACTACTCATTTGCACAAGTTAAATTTTCTATCATTGCTATTGTTCTGCTGCTGCTGCTGCTAAGTCACTTCAGTTATGTCCAACTCTGTGCAACCCCATAGATGGCAGCCCACCAGGCTCCCCCGTCCCTGGGATTCTCCAGGCAAGAACACTGGAGTGGGTTGCCATTTCCTTCTCCAATGCATGAAAGTGAAAACTGAAAGTGAAGTCACTGAGTGGTGTCCAACTCTTCACGATCCCATGGACTGCAGCCTACCAGGCTCCTCTGCCCATGGAATTTTCCAGGCAAGAGTACTGGAGTGGGGTGCCATTGCTATGTTCTAGGGGTTCCAGGAAGAGCTTTTCATCAAAATATTTTAATCTGTGTTTTCATATAGATAGTGACTGCTGTGTATAATTTGGGGGACTATGGTATTCCAAAGTATTTCCCATCATTATGGGTTTCTATGTTCCATCCTACAATAAAATAGCATGCAATAAAAATTTCCGAGTGATTATATTTTCTGATCATTACTGTTAAGGAGTTCCATGGCCTTTACCAAAGCTGGACCTTGTGCCTTGGATGTTCTTCCTAATGCTCATGATTTCAAATCTTACTCACAGTTTCGAATCTTATGGTTTCAAAATCCCCATCTTACCTGGCTTGCATGTCATGTAATCTATACCAGTCCTCACTCTAATATGTCCATTTAGTTTTCATGTTTTATGTTATTTCACTGTCAGCTTCTCAGAGGTCCATTTCTATTCTTGAAAGGGAAAGAAAACCTGTTGTATTTCTGTTCTAGACAGATGTGGCCTGAGGGAGAAGTATAATACAAGGTACCCTAAAGGTTATGAATGTATGCCTTCTAAGAATGTGCTAATGTGCGAGAGGATATAGATGCATGAGAAATGCATAGGCAATTGTGGGCATGCATAGAAAACACACGCGTCCGCGTGCACACACAATCTCTGTTTTAAATTAATTTAGTCTGGGCCTCATTATACAAGAAACATTTTTTGTTCATCATTTTGCCTTTTGTTTATTCAGCCTATCAAGAGTGCAGACTGTATCCAAAAAACAAACAAATATGATAAGAAAATATCACACATAGGTGATACCAAAGTGAAAGTGAAGGTGAAGTCACTCAGTTGTGTCTGACTCTTTGCAGCTCCATGGACTGCTATCAGGCTCCTCCATCCATGGGATGTACTGGAGTGGGCTGCCATTTCCTTCTCCAGGGGATCTTCCAAACCCAGGGATCGAACCCTGGTCTCTGGCATTGCAGACAGATGCTTTACCATCTGAGTCCCATAAATGGGTATTCAATAGCTTACCCACTCCCATAAAAACATTGTTTTGTCTATTGATTAATTGCACTGTTTTAAAAAACTGACTATTGTAAGCTCATTGTCACTCATGGCTCAGCTAATTAAAGCAGAATGGCACTAAAAAGAAAACTGAAAAAACAAGTACTGAGTAAAAGCCTTTGAACCATGGATGTAACCCCATGGTTTGCCTGTTCAGTTCTTTAGTTTGGTGCTCAAAATGCCTCTCAAGTGGACACGGACACAGCAAATGGAGTTTTTTACTTAGTTACATAATGGAACCTTAGAAACCCAACTCAGTTCCCTTTAAAAAATAATCTGTGCAGCATTATACTCATGGACTGTGTCCTGTTCAGCCAGAAAGACAGACTCAATCTGGACACGTTTCTTCTCAGGACTTTGAGTTCCAATACAAGGCTTCCAAATAGTGTTATTAATGATGAGTCAGTTCAAAATAGAAGTGGTACAAACCACGTATTAAGAGAAGCCACTTAAATTGAACAGCAGGAAAGAACTGAAACCAGAGAGCAGACTGGAGGCAAAGTATAGTTGACCCAGTTTGAAGGTAGCCTGCAATAGAAGTCTCTTCTGATCTACCAAATCAATTCCTTCAACCTATTCCTCAGTCTTTTTTTTTTTTTCCTGAGATGAAATCTATGCAGAATTTCTATTTATTGTTAATATTATCAATTTTTTCATTGAAGTTTGTACAAATACACTGCTTTTCCCTTCCTCTTCTAATTTTCTTTACAAAAACCAAGTTCACCCTAAGAAGCATTTTAATAGTCTTTTTCAGTTACAGTTTTTAACTTTGAGATGTCTTTTCTATTAATATCTCCCTTATATCATCCCTTTCTTGCATTTAATGGCTGAAACAACATTCCAAAATTCTTCCTTTACCAATATTATGTAATACTTGCTATTTTTTCCCTATGTCTTTCATCTATCCTAAGTGGTCTCTGACTTTTTTCTTTCTGAGTATTTGTTGGAAATGTCTTTGTCCTATTGTCAGAAATGTTAATTTTTTTCCTGATAATTTTCCATATCTACGTATATGCTGGCATTTGTGAAATAGTACAAAAATCTCAAGTCCTAAGCAACACAATAATCAAAAGAAAAAAACCCAGACACAGGTTGCTGTGCATAAACAGTAGTAACAGCCACTCACTCCCTCACAGAAAGCTATCATAACATTACTTAGGATCCCTTTTACATTCTAATTGTTATACTTTGGGTTAATTAATAAAATATTGACAAAGTGTTTAAACTTCTGTTAAAATGACCTGTGGACCCAAAGCAGTTAAGTGCTACTGATCAGAAACAAAATTTCAAATTTCTCCAAGTTTATCTCTGAGAAATATCTGTTAATATAAACATACTTCTCTGTAACTCTTTTTACCTGAATATATACTAAACATTGGGCTTCCCTGGTGGCTCAGTGGTAAAGAATCCAGCTGCCAGTACAGAAGCTACAGGAGATGCAAGTTCAGTCCTTGAATCGGGAAGATCCCCTAGAGGAGGGAATGGATACCCACTCCAGTATTCTTACCTGGAGAATCCCATGGACAGAGGAGCCTGATGGGCTACAATCCATGGGCTCACAAAGAGTCAGACATGACAGAACACACACTCATTGAGTCTATTTTAAATTATTTTTATTAAAATATAGTTGATTTACAATGTGTTAGTTTCAAGTTACTAGCACCATGACTCAATTATGTATATATTTCCCTGTGCTGTACAGTAGGTCCTTGTTGTGTACTCAGGAGTTTTTAATGTGTGAACAGCACTGTTCTTAATTGCTTATACAGTCGAGAGAGAGAATTCTTCAAGAGTTCCTCATGCCCTTATATGTCTTGCTAGGGATGTTAATAATGCAAGGTCTTAATAGCCCATTTGTTTGTTTAGTCACTAAGTCACATCGGACTCTTTTGTGACCCCATGGACTGTAGCCCACCAGCCTGCACTGTCCATGGGATTTCCCAGGCAAGATACTGGAGTGGGTTGGCATTTCCTTCTCCAGGGGGTCTTCTTGACCCAGGGACTGAACCTCTGTCTCCTGCATTGGCAGGGAGATTCTTTACCACTGAACCACCTAGGAAACCCTAATTAGCCATTATGCAAGCCATTTCTCAGGGTTGTATTTACAGCAAGGAATGCCAAGAAGGGAGTGGCAACCCATTTCAGTATTCTTGCATTGAGAACCCCATGAACAGTATGAAAAGGCAAAAAGATAGGACACTGAAAGATGAACTCCCCAGGTCAGTACGTGCCCAATATGCTACTCGAGATCAGTGGAGAAATAACTCCAGAAAGAATGAAAGGACAGAACCAAAGCAAAAACAGCATGCAGTTGTGGATGTGACTGGTGATAGAAGCAAGGTCCGATACTATAAAGAGCAATATTGCATAGGAACCTGGAAATATATGTCCATGAATCAAGGCAAATTGGAAGTGGTCAAACAGGAGATGGCAAGAGTGAACGTTGACATTCTAGGAATCAGCAAACTAAGATGGACTGGAATGGGTGAATATAACTCAGATGACCATTATATCTACTACTGTGGGCAGGAATCCCTCAGAAGAAATTGAGTAGCCATCATGGTCAACAAAAGAGTCTGAAATGCAGTATTTGGATGCAATCTCAAAAATGACAGAATAATCTCTGTTCGTTTCCAAGGCAAAGCATTCAATATCATGGTAATACAAGTCTATGCCCTGACCATTAATGCTGAAGAAGCTGAAGTTGAATGTTTCTATGAAGACCTACAAGACCTTTTAGAACTAACACCCCAAAAGATGTTTTTTTCATTATAGGGGACTGGAATGCAAAAGTAGGAAGTCAAGAAACACCTGGAGTAACAGGAAAATTTGGCCTTGGAGTACACAATGAAGCAGGGCAAAGGCTAATAGGCTTTTGCCAAGAGAACGCACTGGTCATAGCAAACACCCTTTTCCAGCAACACAAGAGAAGACTCTATACATGGACGTCACCAGATGGTCAATACCGAAATAGATTGATTATATTCTTTGCAACCAAAGTTGGAGAAGCTCTATACAGTGAGCAAAAACAAGACTGGGAGCTGACTGTGGCTCAGATCATGAACTCCTTATTGCCAAATTCAGACTGAAATTGAAGAAAGTAGGGAAAACCACTAGACCATTCAGGTATGACCTAAATCAAATCCCTTATGACTATACAGTGGAAATGAGAAATAGATTTAAGGGACTAGATCTGATAGAGAGAGTGCCTGATGAACGATGGACAGGGTTTCATGACATTGTACAGGAGACAGGGATCAAGACCATCCCCAAGAAAAAGAAATGCAAAAAAGTAAAATGGGTGTCTGAAGAAGCCTTACAAATAGCTGTGAAAAGAAGAGAAGCGAAAAGCAAAGGAGAAAAGGAAAGATATACCCATTTGAATGCAGAGTTCCAAAGAATAGCAAGGAGAGATAAGAAAGCCTTCCTCAGCGATCAATGCAAAGAAATGGAGGAAACCAATAGAATGGGAAAGGCTAGAGATCTCTTCAAGAAAATTATAGATACCAAGGGAACATTTCATGCAAAGATGGGCTTGATAAAGGACACAAATGGTATGGGCCTAACAGAAGCAGAAGATATTAAGAAAAGGTGGCAAGAATACACAGAAGAACTGTACAAAAAAGATCTTCATGACCCAGATAATCACGATGGTGTGATCGCTTACTGAGAGCCAGACATTCTGGAATGTGAAGTCAAGTGGCCCTTAGGAAGCATCACTACGAACAAAACTAGTGGAGGTGATGGAATTCCAGTTGAGCTATTTCAAATCCTAAAAGATGATGCTGTGAAAGTGCTGCACTAAAGTGTCAGCAAATTTGGAAAACTCAGCAGTGGACACAGGACTGAAAAGGTCAGTTTTCATTCCAATTCCAAAAAAAGGAAATGCCAAAGAATGCTCAAACTACTACACAATTACACTCATCTCACAGGCTAGTAAAGTAATGCTCAAAATTCTCCAAGCAAGGCTTCAGCAATATGTGAGCCATGAACTTCCAGATGTTCAAGCTGGTTTTAGAAAAGGCAGAGGAACCAGAGATCAAATTGCCGACATCTGCTGGATCATCGAAAAAGCAAGAGAGTTCCAGAAAAACATATACTTCTGCTTTACTGACTATGCCAAAGCCTTTGACTGTGTGGACACAATCAACTGTGGAAAATTCTGAAAGAGATGGGAATACCAGACCACCTGACCTGCCTCTTGAGAAACCTATATGCAGGTCAGGAAGCAACAGTTAGAACTAGACATGGAACAACAGACAGGTTCCAAACAGGAAAAGGAGTACGTCAAGGCTGTATATTGTCACCCTGCTTATTTAACTTATATGCAGAGTACATCATGAGAAATGCTGGGCTGGAAGAAACACAAGCTGGATTCAAGATTGCAGGAGAAATATCAACAACCTCAGATATGCTGATGACACCACCCTTATGGCAGAAAGTGAAGAAGAACTAAAGAGCCTCTTGATGAAAGTGAAAGAAGAGAGTGAAAATGTTGGCTTAAAGCTCAACATTCAGAAAACTAAGATCACGACATCTGGTCCCATCACTTCATGGCAAATAAATGGGGAAACAGTGGAAACAGTGGCTGACTTTATTTTGGGAGGCTCCAAAATCACTGCGATGGTGATTGCAGCCATGAAATTAAAAGATGCTTACTCCTTGGAAGGAAAGTTATGACCAACCTAGATAGCACATTAAAAAGCAGAGACATTACTTTGCCAACAAAGGTTCATCTAGTCAAGGCTATGTTTTTTCCAGTAGTCATATATGGATGTAAGAGTTGGACTATAAAAAAAAGCTGAGCACAGAAGAATTGATGTTTTTGAACTGTGGTGTTGGAGAAGACTCTTAAGAGTCCCTTGGACTGCAAGGAGATCCAACCAGTCCATCCTGAAGATCAGTCCTGGGTATTCATTGGAAGGACTGGTGTTGAAGCTGAAACTCCAATAGTTTGGCCACCTGATGAGAAGGGGTGACTCGTTTGAAAAGACCATGATGCTGGAAAAGATTGAGGGCAGGAGGAGAAGGGGACAACAGAGGATGAGATGGTTGGCTGGCATCACCAACTCAATGGCCATGAGTTTGGGTAAATTGCAGGAGTTGGTGATGGACAAGGAGGCCTGGTGTGCTGCGGTTCATGGGGTCACAAAGAGTCGGACACGACTGAGCAACTGAACTGAACTGAATGCCGAAAAATGAGATAATGTTTCCTATTAGGACCAAGAGCAGGCCAACTTACTGAATGTTATAAAAGAGTGGATTCCCCAAGCTTAGTGTTCCTGGGCTACAACACAAACCTACTGTGTGCATAATGTCTTCCTGGATCCTTTACATACAAACCTGATACTCTTGCTGCTTGCTGACCATCAATAGTGCATTCCTTTGTCTCCAGCACTGAAGTTGTATATATTTTGCTAATATCCATGAAAAAATAACAGTGTAAGTTATTAGCTTTTAAGCAGAGTAAATTAAATTCCAGCCCCATATGTGTGTGTGTGTGTGTGTGTGTGTGTAATTTAATCTCAAAATATTTTACGAGGTGAACACTACTCTAGCCCCATTTTTATAGACAGGGAAACTAAAACATATATAAGAAATTCAATCACTTACCCTAAATCACATGGCTGGTAAGGGTTGGAACAAGGATTTACACCCAGGCCATTTGTCTCCAGAGTTCATGTCTTTACCTCTATGTTTTTTATACCACTCTAAGGAGACATATTCCTTCCTGCGATTCATGGGGTCACAAAGAGTCGGATACAACTGAGCGACTGAACTGAACTGAAGGAGACATATTAATTCATTTATCATTTATGTTTTAAAAGACCTTTAATTACTTTTCTTAGGAGTAAAAGCTACTAAAGCTTAACTAAAAATTTGTATCTTAAAGTAGTATTCGCAATGTAATGAAACAGAATGACACACTTGTACAGTAAAAAAAAAAAAAAGTTTTTTTTCCCATGCCAGAATGTTACCAGAATTTGTGTATCTTTTACCAAACAGTAATAAAGAGAATAACGCAAAGTGATATTCTTCCTCTCTCCAGACCTTCATGGCATCTCAGACATTCTCCCAGGCCAAACTCAAGTGCCATTTCTCAACAAATCTTGCCTGAATAGCTGCATATGATCTCTCCGTCCCATTTCCATTTTCTGTCTGGCTGGAACTTAGCACCTTAGCCTGTGCATTCTCCTTATTCCGTGTTGGTCACTTCCCTTTCTAGACAGTTAGTTCCTTAAAGGCAATTTCTACTTATGATTCACCTTTGAGTGTGATGCTTTGCATCTGTTGAGAAATGATACAAAGTACTAGTTAAGAAATGATTAAAAAATAAAATAAAATCCAACAAGGAATTTTAAATATTTTTTAACAAAGAATGTTTGAAGCAAAGTAAGATATTCAGATTTCCTAAATCTCTGCTGTGATTGCCCGACAACAAAAGTAATGTTTTCTCACTGTAAATTATAGAAAAACATACTGAATTTATATTCACTGGTGTATTATTCATATATATACAAACACACACACAGACATACATATATATTTGCTTTCAGTTGAATGTTCTGATATTTTGAGGGTAAGAGGTGTGTATTTTCATCATGTTTTCCCACATGATAGCCATCACAAGGAAGATAATCACATCACATCTCTTCTGCCTTTAAAGCCCACACTGAAACCGACTGGTGTCATTTCAGGGGTACTCCAAAGAGCCCTGGTACCACAGTCCTATATGTCTCAGTGCCGAGAAAAATTCAGTGAAAGCAAAGTGATAGATAAGAAGTGATTTATTAAAATAGGATGCTTGTGAGGCTTACAAGTAAATGGGTGAGAAACGGCACACCCTGAGGTCTTAGTGGTTTACAGTTTTATAATCAAAGGAAAAGGAGAAGACCTTCTTTTTCTTGAGTAGATGTCATGTTTTTGTCTTCAGCTCCTCCTCCAGGTTGAGCAGGAGAGTTTTCTTGTCCCTACATGGTCAAGCTAGATCCACAAATTGTTGTTTCTGATGTGTGCAGAGAGCATGTCCTAGGGACCATTAACTTGCTGAGCTCACTTGGCAGGATGTGGGTCTTGTGCCACCATGGTTTTAGGGTATGTCCCATGCTTTTGTTCCCTGCTTTTGTTGCTAAACAAATCTGCTTGGGTTTGCAGTTAACCAAACCTGTATTCTCAAGTACTTATTAACTTACAGGGGTTTCCTATGTTTTTCTACTTACAATCCCCTAGTGGGATTAACTATTGAATTACCTATTGTGTCCCTTCCTTCTGTCCCTATCAACACCTGGCCTCCTCTCCAGTCTCCCCCACTCTCCAATCTATTCCACTACTAGATGGATTTTTTAATATTCTAATTTCTCTACACTGTGATTCTACTCAAAACCTTCAGTGACTCTCTGTTGACCATAATATAAAGCAGAACTCCTTGAGAGCATAGCCCTTCAGTCCAGATTTAACATGAGTGACACCTATTGCCTGCTTCTTTTCTACAGGAAACATTACTTCTGTCAAATTGACCTACTCATTATCTCACACATGTCCCTTGCATTTCTCTGCTTTTCTCATCCATGGGATAGAATACATCTAAATCTTTCACATTCTTCAAGGGCAAAATCAAAGCCATGCTTTTCTTAACACTCTGGTCAAGAATTTTGCCCCTATTCTCACATTTTTCCCTGTGGTGTCATGCTAGATTTACTTTATTCCATGTTATTCTTCTTACCTGAGGTGGGATTGTGATGTGTATTGAAATTTTTGCACTCCACTAAATGTCATCTTTCAAAGATTTCCCTCAGGAACTATTCCAATAATCCTCACATTATTTGAAATATTTCAAGGGCTCTTTCCTGGTAATAGCAGCACCAGCTTTGCTAGAGACCTAACCATTTTATTTTTACAAGCTCCCTTGGTTTCTGTAAAATAAAAAATATGGCCCAACCTGGTCATCCATCCTTTTTCTCAAAATCAATTTCCAATGATTTTTTTGTTCCTTTTTTAAAAAGTACTTTCTTTCAGAGGGAAGAAATTGACCACAATTGAGGACATCCTGAAAAATACACCATGGGTTGTAAAAGCATATACTCCTTGCCATGATTTAAAAAGAAAATCTTTTCCTTAGATTAACTGATAGAAATAAACAAAGGTCAGGTCTATGAGCATTTACATTAGTAACCAGAAGTTCCAGTCACCCTGTAGAGTCCTTTAGGGTTCATTTACATCACTTTTGGCAGTGACTTAGGCCATGGTTTTCCCATTAAAACTTTTTTCCAACTGGCATGACATGAAAAATTGAAATATTTTGTCATATTTAAGACTGTGCAATAATAAAAGAGCATACTCCATTGCCTGAAATTGCAGACAAATGTGCTTGCAAATTCTTTCTCTGTGGCCAGAAAAGCAATGGAGACTTTTACCATGGAGAGATTGACTATGAATTTCCTCAGTATTTCTGCCACTTCTAAAGGCATCAGCTGGGTTAAATACATTAATGTTTTACATCTGTGTATATGTTGATGTAAGACCACTGTCAAGTACATCTTCAGACAGAAAACTAGTGATGGTACATCTGCATTAAATAAAACCTAACTACATTGCCTTTCTCAGAAAGTCTGTGGGAAGATAATATGCCTCTACCACCATTTCCATTTGGTTTCATTTGTGGAAATGAGTGTTTTCCAGCTTTTAGATGATCTCTAACACTACAGAAGCCAAAAGTACAAGTTTAGAAGATTTTCATCAAGAACTCACTGAATTTTCCATGAAATTTTACTGAATAAGATCTAACAAAAATTCTTTTTTTTTTTTTGGTTACTTCTGATTTTCTAAAGAAAATATCTTAATTTTATCCATCATTGCTTTTTTTTAATCTATTTAAGTAACCATAGAAAGAGCTTTAATGAAATCTTTTATGACTCCTGCATCCTATATTCCCAATATTATTGATATAAAGAAATTATAACAAGAGTTTAGGAAGCTGTTTAAAAATCATTAAATAAACGCAAAATTTTGTATGTTTTATTTTGATATGTTTTTCTTCATAGCATGCTGTCACTCTCCACCCTTTTACCATATGTTATTTCTTCACTACACTTACTAACCTGATTTTATATTCTTTTGTTCTATCCGCTGATAGTCATGTATTATCTAGTTATCTACTAACCTGATTTTACACTCTTTTATTCTGTCTGCTGATAGTTACCTGTTATCTAGTTATCTGTGTCTCATTAGGATATAAGGAAGCCCCATGAGTGCAGGAAGTTTCTCTTCCTCATTATGATATTTCTAGCACGAACAGCAGTATATGTAGGTCCTCACTAAATATTTACTAAATGTAGAGATGATTTAATTTTCAGTAACTCCTAACTGACATAAATTTGTACATCATATCAGGAACTGGGCTGTAGTCTTGTAATAGGGGCTCATAACTGGGTATCCCTAAATTTATACAGCAACATTTGTATATATGCATTTCATGATTTGTCATACATTCTCTCAATAGATCATAAACCCCAAAGGGACAGAGGATTGTTGTTATAGAGGGGGAAAATGAGAAATTATCACTTATGCCAGGAAACATCTGGAATTGAGACAATGGAGAGAACCAACCATGGAGCTATTGGGCATAGGAAAGAGCCCTTTTGCATTCTGTTTGAATATTCCCCAGTGACGTTTTTCTGGAGATTCAGGACCAGAATAGAAAAAACCATCATGATGGAGACACATAGATGTGAATTATAAAATGCTAGAAGATAGTTTTATTTATTCAAATGAGTTCCCTGTATTTATCTGTCTCTGACATACTCACTGAAATCCTGACAACAACTGATATGTTGTCATCTGGAGCCCCAAATCCTCAACTTTTAGAATCTTGAAGGTTAGTTTACATTAACTATTTATCTATTTCATACCACACTATAATTTATTTAATATTTTCTGGGACTTTTGACCTTATGTCTTTAAAGGTTGAAATTTGTTTGGGCCAGTATGCTACTGGAGGAGTTTGGCAAATGTTAACAAGAAAAATAAATCATAAGGTGTTAGTTTGAAAATGAATCTGTAATCCTATGCAAGCAATAAAAACTGGAAAAAAAAATCTTATTCAGTACCCAGAAGAGAAAGTACTAATTCAAGCAGTGCAAGTAGTGAAATTTAGCTATTCTTTTTAAGCAAATTAAAGCATCACCTTAGTTAAATTCAAACCAAAAATTACACATTCTCAACAAAATTATCCATTCTCTCAAATATTACACATTCTCAAAAAGAATCCAAACTTACATATTAGGCCATAAAGCAAGATGTTAATCCAGGACAACCACAGTATGGCTTTTAGCACTCACTATAAATTACCTTGGTTCACACTGAACCCTGGCTCAGGGAAGACTACGGTTTGTTAGATTTATTCAAGCATTATCTCATTTCCTTTGCCAATAGTTTACTGAATTTACTTTTTTTTTTTTAAGTGGGTTTGCTTCTTTTTAGTTGTTTTTTCTCTTTCCCTTGTAATGTCATTTCATTGGATATTTGGGCTAGTAACAGAAGACCCTTAAGTCACCTTTAAAGAACAAAAGCATCTTTCATTTCACCTTTTACTTACCTAATAAGTAAGGCAATCTTTCGTGCTTGGTTGATTAAGCACTTGGATAGTATTGTCAAGGACCCAGGTATTTTCTATCTTTCCATAGGAAGATCATCACTGTTGGTTTAGCAAGATACCCAGGACAATTACAAATGCTGTATGCAAGCATGACAATTTCAAGAAGAGATAAGAATACTCTGAAGAGAAACTTCCCAGATTACCAATAGCAGGTTTATCCTTGTATTTTTGATGCCCTGATTAAGTCATATTTCTGATCTAACTACACACTCCATCTTCTCCTGGTTATGATAGTTATTTTTATTGTTGTCAGTTTTTGTTTTCTCGTATAGTTTTAATATCTTAATTAGTATTAATAAAATGATAGCACTTAGCCTTCAGACTGCAGACCTTTAAATCTTTCTAATGTTTGTGAGGAAATGCCAGCAAGGTTTAAAAAATATATGTCCTCTCTCAGCACAGCTATAGAAAAGCAGCTATTATTTTGCATTATAATGTCCATATTAAATTTAATTCTAATAAGGAAACTTTTTACAAGAGCTAAACTTCAACAATGGTTTTATATTATTGAAAAAAACCTTTAACCTCTGAAGTACTTGTAATGCTGAGTGGCTTATTTCATGTTGTCCAGATAACGGTATCAAATTGACATCACTATATTCTAAAATGTATAAACGTCCTGAGTTTATTAGGCCACAAGAGAATTAATTGACATTTTCGGGCTTTCCAGGCGGTGCTAGTGGTGAACCCACCTGCCAATGCAGAAGACGTAAGAGGCATGGGTTAGACCCCTGGGTGGGGAAGATTCCCTTGGAGAAGGGTGAAATGTTGTTGTTGAACCATGAAAGACGCCAGGATTCTTGTCCTCTGGAGGAGAATTCAATCCAGGGACAGAGATGAGGCTTGATCGCTCACAGCTTTTGTGTAATAGAGTTTTATTACAGTATAAAAGTGATAGAGAAAGCTTCTGACATACACATCAGAAGTGGGCAGAAAGAGTACCCCCTTGCTAGTGTTAGCAATGGAGTTATATACCTTTTAATTAGTTATTACAGTGAATCAAAAGAATGTCTCAAGTTTGTGAAAATTTTACCAGACCTACTCCCATAATGTACATTCTAAGATATCAGGACTAGTCAGAAGGTTTTCAGGAAGGAGAAACTGTCTTCCAGCAGGATACATTGTTGTTGTACAATCCCTAGTACAGAGTTTAAACTGAGTTGTGTAATTGACTAAGACTAAGGAATAGGAAAAGGAGTACGTCAAGGCTGTATATTGTCACCCTGTTTATTTAACTTATATTCAGAGTACATCATGAGAAATGCTGGACTGGAAGAAACACAAGCTGGAATCAAGATTGCCGGGAGAAATATCAATAACCCCAGATGTGCAGATGACACCACCCTTATGGCAGAAAGTGAAGAGGAACTGAAAAGCGTCTTGATGAAAGTGAAAGTGGAGAGTGAAAAAGTTGGCTTAAAGCTCAACATTCAGAAAATGAAGATCATGGCATCCGGTCCCATCACTTCATGGGAAATAGATGGGGAAACAATGGAAACAGTGTCAGACTTTATTTTTCTGGGCTCCAAAATCACTGCAGATGGTGACTGCAGCCATGAAATTAAAAGATGCTTACTCCTTGGAAGGAAAGTTATGACCAACCTAGATACCATGTTCAAAAGCAGAGACATTACTTTGCCAACAAAGGTTCGTCTAGTCAAGGCTATGGTTTTTCCTGTGGTCATGTATGGATGTGAGAGTTGGACTGTGAAGAAGGCTGAGCACCGAAAAATTGATGCTTTTGAACTGTGGTGTTGGAGAAGACTCTTGAGAGTCACTTGGACTTCAAGGAGATCCAACCAGTCCATTCTGAAGGAGATCAGCCCTGGGATTTCTTTGGAAGGAATGATGCTAAAGCTGAAACTTCAGTACTTTGTCCACCTCATGCGAAGAGTTGACTCATTGGAAAAGACTCTGATGCTGGGAGGGTTTGGGGGCAAGAGGAGAAGGGGATGCCAGAGGATGAGATGGCTGGATGGCATCACTGACTCGATGGACGTGAGTCTCAGTGAACTCCGGGAGTTGGTGATGGACAGGGAGGCCTGGCGTGCTGCGATTCATGGCATCGCAAAGAGTCGGACACGACTGAGCAACTGATCTGATCTGATCTGAAGGAATGTAGAGGGGAAAAAAAGTTTGTCCTTTTCTCTTCCTTGAGAATTCCAGACCCTTCCCTCCTTGGAGACCCCCAGACTTCTTATCAACCTACCTAGGAATTGACTCTCTCAAGGGTATGGCAACCCACTCCAGTATTCTTGCCTGGAGAATCCCACGGACAGAGGAGCCTAGTGGACTACAGCCCATAGGTCTTCAGTCAGATGTGACTGAAGAGACTTAGCACACAAAAACAAATAAAAGATGAGCTTTTGTATATCTGATTTAAGAGAGAAAAACTATTTCCAAACAAACAAAAACTGAGAGTTTGTCAACAACAAAGCCCGTGTTGTAAATATTAAAAGGAATTCTTCAGGCAAAAGAAAAATCATCCTAGAAGGAATAAGGAAATGCAGAAGGAATGGAGACCAATGGAAAGATAAATTAAAATGGGGCTAAATATAAACAAATATTGACCATATAAAAATTAGTAATGATACACATGGGGGTTAAGAAATATATATAATTTAAAATGCATGCAACAATAACAAATGTGAGAGTGAGTCAAAGGATTGTATGGTTGTAGTATTATTTGGGAAGTAGGCAAAACATTCATTTATATCAGACAGAGTTGTCCCATTGAAATATTATGTCATGCAAGCCACTAATGTAATTTTAAATTTTCTAGGTAGTCACATTAGAAAAAGTAAAATCAGTAACATCTGTTTTAATGTATTTTTATCTAAGTAACATTATGAAATTTTCAATATATAATCATTTTTTTTTAATATTGAGATATATTACATACATTTTTGTACTAAATCTTCAATGTTCAGTATGTTATACTTACAGCAAATCTCAACTCAGACTAACCATATTATAAATGCTCAATAGCCACATGCAGTGACCACTATGTTACATGAAACAATATCAGGCCCTAATAAATCAAGGATATATCTTTAAATCTTTACAGTTATCACTAAAATTACTAAAAGTAGAAGAATATATAGTCCTCAAGTATGAGAATAGGAAAAAATGGGATATTAAGTAGAATTACTAAAGTAATAAGTTCTAATAGTGCCCTGCCCAGATCTCCTTTATCTGGCCAGCGTACCTGCACTCCAACTGTTTTGAGTGTTTGCTGCTTATGGCACAAAGCTTCCCTCATCTGAAGAATTGCCCTTCACCAAAGGGGAACCAGTACCCCTGGAGGTTATTTTCCTGACCCCCAACAGGAAGTCAAACGCAATGACTGACAGACAGAGGGCAAAAAGACCTGGAACCCTTGGCAAAAGAGTAGACCAAAGGAACATAAAACAAGTGAGACAAATAAATATAGTAGATATAAACCCAAATATATCAGCAACTAAATTAAGATGTATATGGTCTGAGTACTATAGTTAAAAGATAAATACTATCAGATGATATAAATATGTTTTTAAAAAGCCGAACTATATATGCAGGTCAGGAAGCAACAGTTAGAACTAGACATGGAACAACAGACTGGTTCCAAATAGGAAAAGGAGTACGTCAAGGCTGTATATTGTCACCCTGCTTATTTAACTTATATGCAGAGTACATCATGAGAAACGCTGGACTGGAAGAAGCACAAGCTGGAATCAAGACTGACGGGAGAAATATCAATAATGTCAGATATGCAGATGATACCACTTTTACGGCAGAAAGCGAAGAGGAACTAAAAAGCCTCTTGTTGAAAGTGAAAGTGAAGAGTGAAAAAGTTGGCTTAAAACTCAACATTCAGAAAACGAAGATCATGGCGTCTGGTCCCATCACTTCATGGGAAATAGATGGGGAAACAGTGGAAACAGTGTCAGACTTTATTTTTGGGGGCTCCAAAATCACTGCAGATGGTGACTGCAGCCAAAAATTAAAAGACGCTTACTCCTTGGAAGGAAAGTTATGACCAACCTAGATAGCATATTCAAAAGCAGAGACATTACTTTGCCAACAAAGGTCCGTCTAGTCAAGGCTATGGTTTTTCCTGTGGTCATGTATGGATGTGAGAGTTGGACTGTGAAGAAAGCTGAACGCAGAAGAATTGATGCTTTTGAAGTGTGGTGCTGGAGAAGACTCTTGAGAGTCCCTTGGACTGCAAGGAGATCCAACCAGTCCATTCTAAAGGAGATCAGTCCTGGGTGTTCTTTGGAAGGACTGATGCTAAAGCTGAAACTCCGATACTTTGGCCACCTCATGTGAAGATTGGACTCGTTGGAAAAGACCCTGATGCTGGGAGGGATTGGAGGCAGAAGGAGTAGGGGATGACAGAGGATGAGATGGCTGGATGGCATCACCAACTCTATGGACATGAGTTTGAGTAAACTCCGGGAGTTGGTGATGGACAGGGAGGCCTGGTGTGCTGTGATTCATGGGGTCGCAAAGAGTCGGACACAACTGAGAGACTGAACTGAACTGAACTGAATTATATATATGCTCCTTATCACCCCACTCCAGTACTCTTGCCTGGAAAATCCCATGGATGGAGGAGCCTGGTGGCTTACAGTCCATGGAGTCGCTAAGAGTCAGACACGACTGAGCAACTTCACTTTCAATTTTCACTTTCATGCATTGGAGAAGGAAATGGCAACCCACTCCAGTGTTCTTGCCTGGAGAGTCCCAGGGACGGGGGAGCCTGGTGGGCTGCCGTCTATGGGGTCCCACAGAGTCAGACATAACTGAAGTGACTTAGCATAGCATAGCATATGAAAAATAAACTTATATATAAAAGGACTCAGAAAGATATACTCTACAAGCTCATGCCAAAAGAAAACTGATTTTGCTATACCAATATCACATATGATCTACTTTAAAGCAAGAAATATCTCTAGAATAATAATAAAAGTGTCCATCTACTAGGAAGATATAAAAATTATTTTGTATACACCTACTAATACAGTTGCACAATATGTAAAGCAAAATTGACAGGCTTAAAAAGAGAAATTTACAAATCCACAGAGAGGCAGAATTTAACACATCTTTTGGATAAGTTTCAAAATAAACATCCAAAAAAGCTTGAAGCTATAGTAAATCTGAACAACACTATTAATAAAATAATAGCATTGTTTCATTAAAATGCACAAAAGAATGGCACCATACACAATTTTGGCTAGTATATATATAGAACATTTACAAAATCAACCGTATTTGGGGCCAAAAAGCCAAACTCAAAAAATTTAAAAGGACTTGAACAAATTAAATGTGTTATTTCATCATAGTAGAATAAAACATGAACGTGAAGTCGCTCAGTTGTGTCCGACTCTTAGCGACCCCATGGACTGTAGCCTACCAGGCTCCTCTGTCCATGGGATTTTCTAGGCAATAGTACTGGAGTGGGTTGCCATTTCCTTCTCCAAAGTAGAAACCAATAACTAAAAGAGAAATAAGGTCCTCAAACATCTATAAGTTAAACAATGTGTTTCTATGTAACTAATGAGTTTAAAGGGAGAAGGCAATGGCACTCCACTCCAGTACTCTTGCCTGGCAAATCCCGTGGATGGAGGAGGCTGGTAGGCTGCAGTCCATAGGGTCACGAAGAGTCAGACACGACTGAGCAACTTCACTTTCACTTTTCACTTTCATGCATTGGAGAAGGAAATGGCAACCCACTCCAGTGTGCTTGCCTGGAGAATCCCAGGGACAGGGGAGCCTGGTGGGCTGCCATCTATGGGGTCGCACAGAGTCAGACATGACTGAAGCAACTTAGCAGCAGCAATGAGTTTAAGATGAAATTATAATGTAATGGTAAAATACATGAAGTGAATAATGACTGAAGTAACATATTTTGAGATATCTAGTTGAGCTATCACCAAGCTTAGAGAGAAATCTATAACTTAAATTCATGTCTGAGGAAAGTAAAAAGTCCGAATATCAATTGTTTAGATATTCATCTCAAGAAATAAAAGATACCAAATTAAACTAAAAAAGAGGAAAAAAGGAAAAATAAATATGAGAGTAAGGATAAATAATAAAAATAATAAAAAATAAAGGACAAAAATAAGAAACATAGATGCAAGAAAAAAATCAATGTCAAAAAGCTGATTCTTGGAAAGACTAATGAATTGACAATTGACTTCCTAGCAAGTCTAAACAATAAATAAATATATATGTATTTGTGGTATATATCACAAATAACATATATCAAGAGATGTAAGAAGTAAAAAAAAAAAAAAGTAAAACCACAGAGGGTGGCAGAAATAAATCTCTAGGCAATCTAGGAATAAAAAGATTGTCTATAATAAAAAAAATTTACTGAAAAATACAAATCAATAAAAGGGAATTATCTTAAACTACAGAATACTTATTGAATATTTTAAAGCTATCACAAAATTGTACTTAAGTATGAAATATTGAAAACTGACCTCTAATTTTGGGAATGGATGGGAAAATGTTGTCCACTATCAGCCTTTGTATTTGACATTGTACTGCAAATAATATCCAGAATCAGAAATAGATTATTGTTTGATAGCATCAAAAGTTGAATGGATGACTAAATGGTGATATATATTCACACCCTGGAGAAGGGAATGGCAACCCACTCCAGTATCCTTGCCTGGGGAATCCCATGGACAGAGGATCCTGGCTGGCCACGGTCCATGGGATTGCAAAGAGTCAGACACTACTGAGTAACACACACATATAATCATACAGTGGAATACTGTGCTGCAAGGAAAAATAATAAACTATGGCTACACTAAACAATATGAATGAATCTCATAAATAAAGTGATGAACTAAAGAAACCAAAGACAGGTGTATACTATATTATTTCATTTATATAAAGGTAAAAAATATGTAAAAATATATTGGTGGTAAATAAAAATAAAGATAATAGTTAACTTTGTGGCAATAATCACTAGGAAGGAGAAAACTGGGACTTCTGGGCTACTTCTTTGGTTCTCTGTTTCTTGATCTGAGTATATGATTACATGGGTTTGCACTTATAATTTGTGCTCCTTCTCTCTGTGTCTCTCTGATATTTTTAATGAAATATTTATTTAGAAACAAAAGTGCTTAATACTTATTAGATGTTCCTGGTTCTTTCTGGGGTGTGTGTGTGTATGTGTGCATGCGTATGCATGTATGCATACTTACTCGCTCAGTCGTGTACAACTGTCTTGGCCCCATGGGTTGTAGCCCACCAGGCTCCTCCATCCATGGGATTTCCCAGGCAAGAGTACTGGAGTGGGTTGCCATTTCCTACTCCAGGGGATCTTCTCAACTCAGGGATTGAACCTATGTCTCTTGCATCTCCTGCATTGGTAGGCAGATTCTTTACCACTAGCACCACCTGAAAGCCCATGAAAATATGTTTGTTGTGGAAGGCAGATTAAATTTTTTGAGACAACCTATTGAGTTATCGTTTGCTTTATATACCTTTTATAATTATATTTTAGAAAGAACATTTCATGTTGATTATTGTACATATACAATCACCATTTAATAACAGCTGAAATATAGAATGACCAACCTAGACAGCATATTAAAAAGCAGAGACATTACTTTGCCAACAAAGGTCCATCTAGTCAAGGCTATGATTTCTCCAGTGGTCATATATGGATGTGAGATTTGGACTCTAAAGAAAGCTGAGCACTGAAGAATTGATGCTTTTGAACTGTGGTGGTGGAGAAGACTCTTGAGAGTCCCTTGGACTGCAAGGAGATCCAACTAGTTCATTCTAAAGGAGATTGGTCCTGGGTGTTCATTTGAAGGACTGATGTTGAAGCTGACTTGCCACCTGATACGAAGAGCTGATTCATTTGAAAAGACCCTGATGCTGGGGAAGATTGAGGGCAGGAGGAGAAGGGGACAACAGAGGATGAGATGGTTGAATGGCATCGACAACTCAATGGACATGAGTTTGGGTAGACTCTGGGAGTTGGTGATGGACAAGGAGGCCTGGCCTGCTGCAGTTCATGGGGTCGCAAAGAGTTGGACACGACTAAGCTACTGAACTTAACTGAAATATAGAAAATAGAGAAAAACTATAAATTCTGTTACAAATTATGTTAAATAACCTTTTAAGTTTTCATTATTACTACTCACACTAAGAGTATGGTCTTTAAAATATGCTAAAAAGGATTTTTTCTAGTAGTGAGAAGAAAAGATGTAAAGTTTAGATCCATTATCTGGTGGAGGCAACAGAAATCTTTCAAGTATGAATAAGGTGAGCTAAGTCATTTGCCTAATGAGACCCTCAGCACTCTTTCAGTAATCTCATTTTATCTTTTTTTTAATGCAGCTTCCTCTATTGTGTGTATATTTATGTAGTTGATGCATAATCTTTTATATATTATACGTGTACAATACAGTGATTCACATTTAAAGGTTATATACCAAAGAGCACAATGAAATAGCAGTCCTCCAGACACTGTTTAGTTTTGACAGTGAGTACTCTTATTTTTTTAAATAAATAGAATTTTTAAAACATCTTCTTTCTCTCTACTTTTCTATTTTCATGGAGATCCATGTAGGTTATGGAAAGTCTGTGGAGGCTTGTGGGATGAGTAGAAAGTGTGAGAACTGCTGATTTCTGTTGAAGCAGTTGAGGTCTTAAGATGAATGGGGTTTCTGATCTACCACATTACATCACTTCTGGTTGTATCAAATTTACATCTACTAAGCAGCACAAAATTTTTGTGGCAGACGTCTTTTGCCCACAGTCTAACACAAGAACATATGGAAATTGAGTTAAATATTTGATTTGACTCAAAGCATAATACACACAGAAAAATGAAGCAGAAACATGTATATAAAAATATGAGCTTTTTTCACAAATCTGTTTCTACTCAGAAGGAAAAAATCTTATAATAAAATATTTTTGTGCTATAATAAAAGACTTCCTCTCTCTTTGCTTTTCTCTCCTCCGGTCTCTCTCTCTTTCTCAGTCTCTCTTGTACACACCCAAACAAAATCTGATTTTACAAAAAGCAGAAATGCAATTTAGATGGCCTGGGAAAATAATAGACAAATGATATCATAAATTTAGAAAATGCTATTGGAAAAATGTCTGGTATAAACAAATAGGGAAGCTGCAACGTATCAAATTAGGTAATTAAGCTCTTTCTTCTCTAAAGCAAAGGAATATCAGAGTGAAGAAAAACAGTAAGTTCTCCTTGGAAATTGAACCATGGGGTCGCAAAGAGTCGGACACGACTGAGTGACTGAACTGAACTGAACTGAAACATCATCCATAAATATTCATACCATAAGTTCCCTTTTAGACAAAAATTTTAGAATTTAAACAGAATTTTAAAGGGAACTTGTTTTTAATGCTAAAACCTCTGGAGGGTTTGTGTTGGATGGTTAATGGGTGCTTGAGTAAGTAATACAATAAATAATAGTCTTGAGTCACAACAAACCTTAATAGGCTTTTTCAGTAATCAAATATTAAAATTATTTCAATAAATATTTATGTTATATACTATGATATATTACTTATTTTTTCTTTAGTCAATAATCTTTTAGTGTAATCAAAATAAAAATAAATTGTATATTTACTTTCATTTTTACCATTTCCAACATTTTTTTTCTTTGTATAGACACAGGTTTCTATATGATAACATATTCCTTCTATCTAAAATACTTTTTAACTTTTCTTATAGTGAAAGTTTGTTGATAACGAATTCTTTTGTCTTTCCTTGTCTATAAAATCTTTATTTCTCTTTCATTTTTCAGTGATAGATTAACTGGGCACTAATTTCTGAGGTAATTGTTTTTTTCTCTTTCAGTGCTATAAAGATGCTCCTCCGTCATTGTCAGGCTTCAGTTCAGTTCAGTTCAGTCGTTCAGTCATGTCCGACTCTTTGCAACCCCATGAATTGCAGCACGCCAGGCCTCCCTGTCCATCACCAACTCCCAGAGTTCACTCAAACTCACATCCATCGCAGAGAAGGCAATGGCACCCCACTCCAGTACTCTTGCCTGGAAAATCCCATGGATGGAGGAGCCTGATAGGCTGCAGTCCATGGGGTCCCTAAGAGTTGGACATGACTGAGAGGCTTCACTTTCACTTTTCACTTTCATGCATTGGAGAAGGAAATGGCAACCCACTCCAGTGTTCTTGCCTGGAGGATCCCAGGGATGGAGGAGCCTGGTGGGCTGCCATCTATGGGGTCGCACAGAGTTGGACACGACTGAAGCGACTTAGCAGCAGCAGCAGCATGTCCATCGAGTCGGTGATGCCATCCAGCCATCTCATCCTCTGTCATCCCCTTCTCCTCCTGCCCCCAATCCCTCCCAGCATCAGGGTCTTTTCCAATGAGTCAACTCTTTGCATGAGGTGGCCGAAGTATTGGAGTTTCAGCTTCAGCATCAGTCCTTCCCATGAACACGCAGGACTGGTCACCTTTAGGATGGACTGGTTGGATCTTCTTGCAGTCCAAGGGACTCTCAAGAGTCTTCTCCAACACCACAGTTCAAAAGCATCAATTCTTCGGCACTCAGCTTTCTTTATAGTCCAACTCTCACATCCATACATGACCACTGGAAAAACCATAGCCTTGACCTTGTCAGGCTTAGATAGCTTCTAATAAAAAAGTTTATTATAACTCTTAGCTTTGTTCTCCTTGTGTATCTTTTTTGCACTAGTTGCTGTCTAGATTTTATCTTGGTCTTTAGTATTGGTGTGTCTAGGTGTTTTCTTCCTTTCTCTTATGTACTTTTCCTCCCTTCCTCATCCTCCCTCCTTTCTTTCTTCCTTTCTTTTCAGTATTTCTTCTATGGGTGTTCTATGAGTTTTTCAAGTCTTTGATTTAATATCTTTCACTATTTGAGAGGAATGTTTAGCCATTATATTTTCAAATATATCTTCTCCTCTTTCCCTCTTTTTATTTTGGAATTTCAGTTGCTCATATTTTAGACTGTTTGACATTGTCCCACAGTTCTTGGACCTACTGGCCTTTTCTTCCTTCTTTGTGTTTGCTTTGAATTTTTTATTTTTGACTGATCTTTATCTTTGTTATTATATCTTTATTTCTGGTATTTCCATTTCATAGTTTCCATTTTTATGCTAAAATTTTCTGTATGTTCTTGTATGTTATCCTTCTTTTATACTAGAACCTTTAACACATTACTCAAAGTTTTCCCTTTTAAATATCATGCCTAATTATATTGTCTCTTGGTAAAAAGTTACTTTATCTTGAATTTTTGGAATCACGTCATTTTTGGTTGAAAGCTGGATGTCACATATAGACCAGTAAAGACTGAGTTATATACAGATTATAGATATATGCCTAGAATTGGGCACACATATTCTTCTACTATACATTGGAGAGTTGAGTCAACTTAGTCAAAAGTTGGGGGGGTTCCCTGGTGGCTCAGATAGTAAAGCGTCTGCCCTCAATGCGAGAGACCCGGGTTCGATCCCTGGGTCAGGAAGATCCCCTGGAGAAGGAAATGGCAACCCACTCCAGTATTCTTGCCTAGAAAATCCCATGGATTGAAGAGCCTGGTGGGCCACAGTCCATGGGGTCGCAAAGAATCGGACACGACTGAGCAACTTCATGGAGTCAAAAGTTGAGTAGACTTTGGGTTTTGTTAGCTCAGTGTTAACCTTCTGCACACTACTGACTTCAGATTCCTCTGGAATCACCTTGTACTTAACGGGGAAGTTGAGTTTCCAGAGAATAATTTTTAATGTTCCATTTCCACTCTCAAGTTTAGTCTTCTTCTGTGAACGTAACCTCAAAGACGGTTTCTCATTTCTTGCCTCTCCTCCAATGATAGACTGTTGTTACTTGTTATTTGGTGTTAGCAAGCCTGGTGGTGGAGGGGGGAAATATTCTCTGTTTCGTCCTTTATCCTTTCTTAGGCAAGACCTCTTCTCACAGAAAGGGATTTTTTGGTGATTATGCCCCTTGGCTACTTGTAGTTGACTTCTAATAGTCTGGGCCAGGGGGAATTCCTTCCCTTCCCTCAGGAGTTAAAGGTGGTTTTTTGTTTTTGTTTTTTTCTGCTCCCTCTCCTATCTCCAATTATGTCTGGGAAAAACAGTATTTGCTGCCAGTTCCCCAGAGGCTTAAAGTTTTTATACCATAGAAAAAATAGAAGAAATGATCCAGGCATGGGTTTCTATATCCCTCACTGCTGTTCCCCTACCTGAGTCCTGTATTGCCAGGGGTCTCTTTCTGGTCTACGGCCCCCATTCTCAATCTATCTCATGGGAAACCAATGAAGGCCATGGAAAAGAATCTGGAAGTGGGTACAAAATGCCTTTGTGTCTATCATTTCAGGTATTCTACATTAAGACCCAGAAAACTGGTTTGTGGGCTAATCACTTGTTTTTGTAAATAAATATTCAATGAAGTGTGGTCATATTCAATCATTTGCATAATGTCTATAGTTGTTTTTGTATTATAAACACAGAGTTGAGTACTTGCAGCAGATACCTTGTGGCCCACAAAGCCTAAAATACTTATTATTTGACCTTTATATATAAGTTTTCCAATCAATGTTCTATATTCCTACACTAACCTAAAGTTAGCCATTAGCAATTCATTTAAAATTTAGGTAATTTCTACTTACCTACTTTTTGATTGCTCCATTTTCTTCCCATGCTCTATCCCAAGTAAACTCACTTCCCCATATTTTAATAAAGCCCCCTATCTTTTCTTAGTTTTCAGGTTGCTTGTTAACCTATGAAACTCAATTCTCTGGTTGAAGAAATGTTATTTTGTCAAAGTGCTGGTGTTTTATGGATTTTTTCTTACTTTTTTTTTTTTTTTTTTAGGTTTCTCTTATTGTTATGTTGGAAGTGATTCTGCTTTCAGTTTGTTTTTTTTTGTTTTTTTTTTTTTTTTTAACATTCTAGCTGAAGCCCCTCATTGAAATTTTAGTTTGGTATGCTATATATTTTTTTTTTTCCCAGTCCTGTGAAAGTTCTGGCAGCTCTATGTGGGGTTAAAGGTGACCTCCTCCAAAAAGGCTTATGCCATACTCCAGTCTGCTGCACCCAGAGCTCCATCCCTGTGGCAGTCCACTGCTGACCCGTACCTCCACAGGAAATACTCAAACACAGTTCTGTCTCAGTCTCTGTGGGGTCCCTGTGTCCTGGTGAGCACAAATTTTTTTGAGCTCTCTTACCTCTCTGGCAGGAATGGGGTTTGATTCTAAAGGTGAATTTGCCCCTCCTACCATTTTGCTGGGGCTTCTCCTTTGCCCTTGGATGTGGGGTATCTTCTCACAGCCAGTAAAGCAAAGCACAGCTGCCACTCCTAACCCTGGACATGGGGTATCTCCTCTTGGCCACTTGCCAGCTCCAGCACCACACAGTCACCACTTGCTGCTCTTGGAGGACACAAACAGAACCTTGTGCACCAGGACCCAGGAGAAAGGAGCAGTGACCCCACAAGAGACTGAACCAGACTTGCCTGTTAGTGTCTAGGAGTCTCCAGTGGAGGCTTGGGTTGGTGGTGGCCTACTGCAGGGTTGGGGGCACTGAGTGTAGCAGTACATGTATAGGATGTTTTGAAGGAGGTCACCATTATCTTCATTACCTCCACCATAGTTTGGCTCCACATAAACAGCAGGGAGGGAACACAGCTCCTCCCATCAGCAGAAAATTGGATTAAAGATTTACTGAGCATGGCCCTGCCTATCAGAACAAGACCCAGTTTCCCCCTCAGTCAGTCTCTCCCATAAGGAAGCTTCTTACATAAGCCCCTTAATCTTTCTCCATCAGAGGGCAGACAGACTGGAAACCACAATAACAGAAAACTAACCAATCTAATCACATGAACCTCAGCATTGTCTAACTCAGTGAAACTATGAGCCATGCTATGTAGGGCCACGCAAGACAAACGGGTCATGGTGGAGAGTTCTGACAAAACGTGGTCCACTGAAGAAGGGAATGGCAAGCCTCTTCAGTATTCTTGCCTTGAGAACCCCATGAACGGTATAAAAAGACAAAAAGATAGGACACTGAAAGATAAACTCCCCAGGTCGGTAGGTGCCCGATATGCTACTGGAGATCAGTGGAGAAATAACTCCAGAAAGAATGAAGAGACGGAGCCAAAGAAAAAAACAACACGTAGTTGTGGATGTGACTGGTGATAGAAGCAAGTTCTAATGTTATAAAGAGCAATACTGCATAGGCACCTGGAATGTTGGGTCCTTGAATCAAGGCAAATTGGAAGTGGTCAAACAGGAGATGACAAGCGTGAAAGTTGACACTTTAGAAATCAGCGAACTAAAATGGACTGGAATGGGTGAATATAACTCCAGTGGCCATTATATATACTACTGTGGGCAGGAATCCCTTAGAAGAAATGGAGTGGCCATCATAGCCAACAAAGAGTCCAAAATGCAGTACTTGGATGCAATCTCAAAAATGACAGAATGATCTTTGTTTGTTTCCAAGGCAAACCATTCAATAGTATGATAATTGAAGTCTATGCCCCAATCAGTAATGCTGAAGAAGTTCAAGTTGGATGGTTCTATGAATACCTACAAGACATTTTAGAACTAACACTCTAAAAAGATGTTTTTTTCATTATAGGGGACTAAAATGCAAAAGTAGGAAGTCAAGAAACACCTGGAATAACAGGAAAATTTGACCTTCAAGTAAAGAATGAAGCAGGGCAAAGGCTAATAGAGTTTTCCCAAGAGAACACACAGGTCATAGCAAACACCCTCTTCCAACAACACAAGAGAAGACTCTATACATGGATATCACCAGATGGCCAACACCAAAATCAGATTGATTATATTCTTTGCAGCCAAAGTTGGAGAAGCTCTATACAGTCAACAAAAACAAGACCAGGAGCTGACTGTGGCTCAGATCATGAACTCCTTATTCCCAAATCCAGACTTAAATTGAAGAACATAGGGAAAGCCACTAGACCATTCAGGTATGACCTAAATCAAATCCCTTATGACTATATAGTGGAAGTGAGAAATAGATTTAAGGGACTAGATCTGGTAGAGTGACTGATGAACTATGGAATGAGGTTCATGACATTGTACAGGAGACAGGGATCAAGACCATCCCCAAGAAAAAGAAATGCAAAAAAGCAAAATGGCTGTCTGAGGAGGCCTTACAAATAGCTGTGAAAAGAAGAGAAGCGAAAAGCAAAGGAGAAAAGGAAAGATATACCCATTTTAATGCAGAGTTCTAAAGAATAGCAAGGAGAGATAAGAAAGCCTTCCTCAGTGATCAATGCAAAGAAATAGAGGAAAACAACAGAATGGGAAAGACTAGAGATCTCTTCAAGAAAATTAGGCATACCAAGGCAATATTTCATGCAAAGATGGGCTCAGTGAAGGATAGAAATGGTATGGACCTAACAGAAGCAGAAGATATTAAGAAGAGGTGGCAAGAATACACAGAAGAACTATACAAAAAAGATCTTCTTGACCCAGATAATCACGATGGTGTGATCACTGACCTAGAGCCAGACATCCTGGAATGTGAAGTCAAGTGGGCCTTAGAAAGCATCACTCTGAACAAAACAAGTGGAGGTGATAGAATTCCAGTTGAGCTATTTCAAATCCTAAAAGATGATGCTATGAAAGTGCTACACTCAATATGAGAGCAAATTTGGAAAACTCAGCAGTGGCCACAGAACTGGAAAAGGTCAGTTTTCATTCAAATCCCAAAGAAAGGCAATGCCAAAGATCTGCTCAAACTACTGCACAATTGTTCTCAATTTTATGTCAGAAAGTGCAGAAGAACTAAAAAGCCTCTTGATGAAAGTGAAAGAGGAGAGTGAAAAAGTTGGCTTAAAACTCAGCATTCATAGAACAAAGATCATGGCATCTGGCCCCATCACTTCATGGCAAATAGATGGGGATACAGTGGAAACACTGGCAGACTTTATATTTTTGGGCTCCAAAATCACTGCAGATGGTGACTGCAGCCATGAAATTAAAAGATGCTTACTCCTTGGAAGGAAAGTTATAGCCAACCTGCTAAGTCGCTTCAGTCGTGTCCGACTCTGTGCAACCCCATAGACGGCAGCCCACTAGGCTCCTCTATCCCTGGGATTCTCCAGGCAAAAATACTGGAGTAGGTTGCCATTTCCTTCTCCAATGCAGGAAAATGGAAAGTGAAAATGAAGTCGCTCAGTCGTTCCCGACTCTTAGCGACCCCATGGACTGGAGCCTACCAGGCTCCTCTGTCCATGGGATTTTCCAGGCAAGAGTACTGGAGTGGGGTGCCATTGCCTTCTCCATGGCCAACCTAGATAGCATATTAAAAAGCAGAGACATTACTTTGTCAACAAAGTTCCATCTAGTCAAAGCTATGGTTTTTCCAGTAGTCATGTATGGATGTGAGAGTTGGTCTATAAAGAAAGCTGAGCACTGAAGAATTGATGCTTTTAAACTGTGGTGTTGCAGAGGACTTTTGAGAGTTCCTTGGACTTCAAGGAGATCCAACCAGCCCATCCTAAAGGAGATCAGTCCTGAGTGTTCATTGGAAGGACTGATGTTGAAGCTGAAACTCCAATATTTTTGCTACCTGATGCAAAGAACTGACTCATTTGAAAATAGCCTGATGCTGGGAAAGATTGAGGGCAGGAGGAGAAGGGGATGACAGAGGATGAGATAGTTGGATAGCATTGCTGACTCAATGGACATGAGTTTGAGTAAACTCCAGGAGTTGGTGATGGACAGGGAGGCCTGGCCTGCTGCAGTCCAAGGGGTCGCAAAGAGTCAGACATGACTGAGTGACTGAACTGATATATTTTTTAATTATAATCATCAAAAGTTGTTAATCAATGTGTAGTATAGATAGGACATATTGATAGGACAAAAGATAGGATATCAGGAGCTTCTTTAAAACTTGAGGACAAATTTAGAGACTGACACTCATGTAACCTGAAACTCATGTAAAAATGGAAAAGGTTGGCCATAGGAGATGGTTGGCATAGCATTCTTAAGCATGGTAACTATAATCAAAGCATATAATTCTTAAAATGCTACAGAATGTGTGTTACAATTCCAAACCCTGTTATATAGTCTCTCCATTTTCAAGAGAAATTTTAAAATATTTTGAACTAAATTAAAATGAAACACAACTTATCAAAACTTGTGGGATGTACCATCATCATTACATAGAGAAATTTATAACATTGAATGTACTTATTAGGACCGAAGAAAGACATAAAATCAGTAATATCAATTCCCACCTGATAAAATTAGAAAGAGAATGCTACCAAGTCCAAGCTCAATTTCCTCACATGATAGGCCAATTAACTGAGAGAGGAGGTTTATTCAGAAAGCTGGCTGACCAAGAAGATGGTGGACTAATGTCTCAAAATAACCTTCTTATTGGGGTCTGGATGCTAGGTTCTTTTATAGGACAGAGAAGTGGAGGAGTTGAAAGTGGAGACTATTATCTTGCAAATATATCTGGAATGGCCAACCTCAGGGAGTGGGTGTGTTAATTCTTCAAGCAGAGGGGCAGGGATCACCAAAGCAGGTAATTATGTATGATTATAAGAACACAGCAATAAAAAGCAAAGATTAAAGTCAAAGAAACAGATCCATGATGGAGTCAGTATTGCTCTTTTCTGTAACAAAAAGAGTAAATTAAATCCAAAGTAAGTAAAACAAAATGAATACTAGGAATTAAAGCAGAAATCCATTAGGCTGGAAGTAAGAAATCAGTAGAGCAATCAACAAAACAAAAAGTTGGTTCCTTGAGATAAACACATCAATAAATCTCTAGGAGGGCTAACTAAGGAAAAAAGAAAAAAGAGGATACAAATTACCAGTATCAGAAATGAAAGAGAGCCATCACTTTGGATCCCATGAACACTGTAAAGATAACAAAGGAATTGTATGAACAACTTTTGAGCCACAAATTTGATAATCTAGATGAATTGAACCAAATCCTTGAAACATTAATCTGCTAAAACTCAATAAGAAGCAATCTAAATAGCCCTATGTATATTAAATAAATTTTTAAAATAGTTAATAATCTTCCAATAGGGAAAGCATTAGTACCAGATGGCTTCACTCATGAATTCTATCAAATATTTAAGGAATAAATTATACCAATTCTCTAAAATCTCTTTTAGAGGATACAAGTAAAAGGAAAACTTCCTAACTCATGCTATGAGATAGCATTATCCTAATGATAAAACAGAAAACAAATTATAAGGAAATAAAACTACAGACCAATATCTCTCATGAACATACTTGCAAAAATCATCAACAAATTTTAGGCAGTTGAATTCAATAATATATGAAAAAAGTTATACCTCACAATCAAGTAGGACTTATTCCAGGTCTGCAAGCTTGCTTCATCACTCAAAAATCAACATAATCCACCACAATAACAGACTAAAAATAATACATTGGTAGATACAGAAAAATATTTGACAAACTCAAACACCCATTCATGATAAAAACTCTCAGTAACCTAGAATATAGAGGAATTTCCTCACCTTAATAAAACATAGCTACAAAAACCTACAGCTAATATTGCACCTAAAAATGAGAAATTGAAAGCTTTCCCTCTAAGATCAGATACAAAACAAGGATGTCTCCTCTTACAACTCCTTTCCAACATGTTGCTGAAAGTTCTATCCAAAGCAATGGGATAATAAAAGGAAATTATTTGTATACAGATTTAGAAGGAAAAAATAAAGCTCTTTGTTCATAGATGACACAGTCACCTTTGTAGAGAATCCAAAAAATTGACCCCCCCAAAAAAAATATTTGAGCTAATAAGTAATTATAGCAAGGTTGTAGGATACAAGGTTAATACACAAAAGTAAATTGCTTCCCTATATACTAGCAATGGGTGAATGGAATTTAACATTAAAAGTATGGTATCATTTACTTTAGCACTAAATGGCAAACCACTTCAGTATTCTTGCCTTGAGAACCCCATGAACAGTATGAAAAGGCAAAAATATATGACACTGGAAGATGAGCTCCACCTCCCCCAGGTCAGTGGGTGTCTGATATGCTACCAGGGAAGAGTGGAGAAATAACTCCAGAAAGAAGGATGATGCCCAGTTGTGGATGTATCTGGTGGTGAAAGTAAAGTCTGATGCTGTAAAGAAAAATATTGCCTAGGGACCTGTAATGTTAGGTCCATGAATCAAAACAAATACTTAGGTATCAGTTCAGTCACTCAGTGGTGTCTGACTCTTTACAACCCCATAAACTGCAGCATGCCAGGCTTCCCTGTCCATCACCAACTCACAAAGCTTGTTCAAACTCATGTCCATCAAGTCGGTGATGCCATCCAAACATCTCATCCTCTGTCGTCCCTTCTCCTCCTACATTCACTCTTTCCCAGCATCGAGTCTTTTCCAAGGAGTCAATTATTCTCATCAGGTGGCCAAAGTATTGGAATTTCAGCTTCAACATCAGTCCTTCCAGTGAGTATTCGGGACTTATTTCCTTTAGGATAAACTGGTTGGATCTCCTTGCTGTCCAAGGGACTCTCAAGAGTCTTCTCCAACACTACAACTCAAAAGCATCAATTCTTCGATGCTCAGCTTTCTTTATAGTCCAACTCTCACATCCATATATGACTACTGGAAAAACCATAGCTTTGACAAGACAGACCTTTGTTGGCAAAGTAATGTCTCTGCTTTTTAATATGCTGTCTAGCTTGGTCATAGCTTTTCTTCTTTTAATTTTATGGCTACAATCACCATCTGCAATGATTTTGGAGCCCAAAAAAATAAAGTCTGTCACTGTTTCCATTGTTTCCCCATCTATTTGCCATAAAGTGATGGGACTGGATGCCATAAACTTAGTTTTTTGAACATTGAGTTTTATGCCAACTTTTTCACTCTCCTTTTTCACTTTCATCAAGAGGCTCTTCTCCACTTTCTGCCATGAGGGGTGGTGTCATCTGCCTGTCTGAGGTTATTGATACTTTTTCCAGCAATCTTGATTCCAGCTTATGCTTCATCCAGCCTGGCATTTCGCATGATATACTCTGCATATAAGTATGTATGCAGAATGTACTTAGGTATAGACCCAACAAAATATGAACAAAATCTATACAAGGAAAACTATAAAACTTATTAACAAAATCAGAAAACTAAATAAATTGAAAGATATTTCATGTTTAGGGATAGAAAGACTCAATATTGTCAAGGTTTTTTCTTTCAATTTGATTTATAGATTCAATGCAATCCTAATAAAATTCCCCAGCAAGTTTGTAGATATTGACAAAGAGGTTCTGAAGAGGCAAAAGATCTAGAATAGCACATATTGAAGGAGAAGGACAAGGTTGGAAGACTGACATTACCCAACTGCAAGACTCACTATTAATATAAAGCTGCAATAGTCAAAACAGTGTAATATTAATGAAAAAAAAGACAAGTAGATCAATATAAGCCTAGAAATAACAACTGGATATACACATGCAAATAATAATAATAATAATAATAATCTAGATACAGATATTGTACCCTTCACAAAAATTACCTCAAAATGGATCACAGACCAAAATGTAAAGTGAAAAATTTTAAAACTCCTATAAAATAACTTAGAAGAAGGCATAGATGCCCTTGTATATGGTGTGACTTTTTAAATATTAATATAGCACCAAGCATAATGGGTAAGATGGGCTTATCAAAATTTAAAACTTCCATTCTTAAAAAACAATGTCAGAGAAGAGAATACGAGTCACATATTGAGAAAAAATAGTTGCAAAAGACAGCTGATAAAGAACCAAAACTATACAAAATATACAAAACTTAAAACTTAGGAATAAGAAAACAAGCAACCTAATTAAATAATGACCCAAAGACCTTAAGAGACATGTCACCAAAGAAACATAGATGGCAAATAAGCATATGAAAAGATGTTCTACATCATACATAACAAGGGGCATGCAAAGTAAAATAACAATGAGGTATCACTATAAATCTATTAGAGTGGCTTTGGCCAGCAAAGGTTTTGGACACCACCAATGCCGACCAGGAAGGGGAGCAACAGGAACTCTTAATCATTGTTGATGGGAACGTAAAATGCTACACTGAAAGGCGATTTGGTGGTTTCTTACAAAATTAAACATGTTCTTACCATACCAGCCTTGGTATTTACCAAAAGGAGTTAAAAACTTCCTGTATTTCCAAACAAAATCCTGCACATGAGTGTTTATAATAGCTTTATTCATAACTACCAAAACTTGGAAGGAACCAAGATAACCTTCAATAGGCAAATGGCTAAATCAACTGTTGTACATCCAGATAATGGAATTTTATTCAGCACACACAAAGAAAGCTATCAAGCCATGAAGAGACATGGAGGAAGCTTAAATCCATTTTATCAAATGAAGTAATCAATCTGAAAAAGCAACATATGTGTGGTTCCAACTATACAGCATTCTTGAAAAGGCAGAACTATGGATTCAGTAAAAGGATCAGTGATTGGAGAAAGAGAAATAAGGATGAATAGGAAGAGTGTAAAAGATTTTCAGAGCAGTGAAAATATTCTGCATGATACTGTGATAGAGGATACATGTCATTATACAGTATGTTAGCTGTAAACTACAGACTTTGGGTAATAATGATGTGCCAGGATAGGTCTATTAATTGTAATAAATATACCACTCTGGTGGGAGATGTTGCTTAATGGGAGAGTGTATGCATATGTGGACACAAGGAGTACATGGGAAATCTCTAGCTTCTCAATTTTTTTTGCGAACCTGTAACTGGTTTAAAAAGTATTATTTTAAAAATCATCCAAAATACCAAAATAAATGCCAAGAAAAAAAAAAAACACTTCTACATACTACAAGTATGTGTGTCTTACATATACTTCTATATAAAGAAACATATGCATAGAATAAATATAAAATAGCATGATTAAACTGAGCCAAAGGTATTGGTTATTTAATTAAATGTGAATTGGATATCATACCTATGAAAATTTCATATTGGCAGTCAAAACAAAGTACTGCTGCTGCTACTGCTGCTAAGTCGCTTCAGTCCTGTCCGACTCTGTGCGACCCCATGGACGGCAGCCCACAAGGCTCCCCAGTCCCTGGGATTCTCCAGGCAAGAACACTGGAGTGGGTTGCCATTGCCTTCTCCAATGCAGGAAAGTGAAAAGTGAAAGTGAAGTTGCTCAGTCGTGTCCGACTCTTAGCGACCCCATGGACTGCAGCCTACCAGGCTTCTCCGTCCATGGGATTTTCCAGGCAAGAGTACTGGAGTGGGGTGCCATTGCCTTCTCCGAAACAAAGTACAACTCTTCCCAAAAATTACTCAAAAAGATGATGATGCAGATTGAATGATGGCAAACAAAAATGTACATGCATACACAAATAAATAGAAGGAATCAGAATCTTGATTTCAAATAAGGCATAATTTAGCCTCCAAAATATAAAATGAGACCAAGAAATATACTTTATACATTTTTCATTATGCTAAGGACCAAAATGTATAATGAAAAATTTTATTAATATTTATACATAAAATAGCATAGTAGCTACTTTATAAAGCAGAAACCAAAGGAAATAAAGAGAAAAAACTAATAGACTAATATAACTGTCTTGAATTTAGTAAAATCAAGTGGGAAAAATTAGAAAAAGTATCAGAGCTCTAAATAACACCATAGAGTAGAACATATGGAAAAAATCCATATTAAACTCTGTGCCACAATGAAAGAGAACATCCTTTTTATTCAAATGGACATGCAACATCTGTGGTACCTAAGTCTACAACAAGTTCAGTTCAGTCGCTTAGTTGTGTCCGACTCTTTGCGACCCCATGAATCGCAGCACACCAGGCCTCCCTGTCCATCACCAACTCCCAGAGTTCACTCAGACTCACATCCATCGAGTCAGTGATGCCATCCAGCCATCTCATCCTCTGTCGTCCGCTTCTCCTCCTGCCCCCAATCCCTCCCAGCAGCAGAGTCTTTTCCAATGAGTCAACTCTTCGCATGAGGTGGCCAAAGTACTGGAGTTTCAGCTTTAGCATCATTCCTTCCAAAGAAATCCCAGGGCTGATCTCCTTCAGAATGGACTGGTTGGATCTCCTTGCAGTCCAAGGGACTCTCAAGAGTCTTCTCCAACACCACAGTTCAAAAGCATCAATTCTTCGGCGCTCAGCTTTCTTCACAGTCCAACTCTCACATCCATACAAGACCACTGGAAAAACCATAGCCTTGACTAGACGGACCTTTGTTGGCAAAGTAATGTCTCTGCTTTTGAATATGCTATCTAGGTTGGTCATAACTTTCCTTCCAAGGAGTAAGCGTCTTTTAATTTCATGGCTGCAGTCACCATCTGCAGTGATTTTGGAGCCCCCCCAAAATAAAGTCTGACACTGTTTCCACTGTTTCCCCATCTATTTCCCATGAAGTGATGGGACCAGATGCCACGATCTTCGTTTTCTGAATGTTGAGTTTTAAGCCAACTTTTTCACTCTCCTCTTTCACCTTCCTCAAGAGGCTTTTTAGTTCCTCTTCACTTTCTGCCATAAGGGTGGTGTTATCTACGTATCTGAGGTTATTGATATTTCTCCCAGCAATCTTGATTCCAGCTTGTGCTTCTTCCAGCCTAGCGTTTCTAGGGCCTAGAGTAGCTATTCCACGTTCAAGGTCAGAAGGGGCGGCAGGGAGGAGATACTCCTCGTCCAAGGTAAGGAGCAGTGGCTGCGCTTTGCTGGAGCAGCCGTGAAGAGATACCCCATGTCCAAGGTAAGAGAAACCCAAGTAAGACGGTAGGTGTTGCAAGAGGGCATCAGAAGGCAGACACACTGAAACCATACTCACAGGAAACTAGTCAATCTAATCACACTAGGACCACAGCCTTGTCTAACTCAATGAAAAAGCCATGCCCGTGGGGCCACCCAAGATGGGCGGGTCATGGTGGAGAGGTCTGACAGAATGTGGTCAACTGGAGAAGGGAATGGCAAACCACTTCAGTATTCTTGCCTTGAGAACCCCATAAACAGTATGAAAAGTCTACAACAAGCCTATTTTAAATTTTTAAAAATAGGTGTAGTATCATGATCATTTCAAAACATTCACAAATTCTTTCGTATTCCTAAAATTCAGGGAGAGAGTCTATATACCCTACCCCTGAACCAGAGCAGGCCTTTGTGACTGCATTTGAAGTTGCTAGGCCTTTAGAAACAGCCTTTGTGTCTGGGTGATAAGGGTTTATAATGTCCTGATAAAAGTGGGACAAATCATTTTAGCACACAGCATCACTTCTGTGCCTTTTATACTGTCCTCGGGGGTCATAGGACTGGAAGCTTGGGAACGACATTTCCCATGGAACCTTCCCATTAGAATTTATTAAAGCTAGCAAATGAGAGGCAATGGTGACACTCAATAGGTATATTCTTGCTACAGAAATGCCATGGTAGACCAGCAGTCGTTTGCTGAAGCTACCTCAGACTGCACACATTTCTCTCATCCTCTCTCATCTGTTGGCTGTGAGGTGGCTGTGGCTTCATATTAGCTTCCTGCACTTCCCTATGATCTCTCTTTGCCCCGCCCCTATGATTTCTTAAGTGCTGATATTAAATTTCTTTCTACCTGAAACATTTAAAGTAGTTTTGTTTTCATGACTATACCCTAACAAATACACCTGAGAGCAATCATGAGGGTTCCTTACCTAGCATATCAATCTTGTATAGTCCATTCTTCTTGAGCCAGAAAGAACTAATTCAGCATCTGGGAACCCAACTTCTGAGATACATTTTTCTATTTTATACCAACACTAAGTGAGGAAACAAAATATTGCTGTCCTAAACTCTCCCCTGTCTTGAGGTTCTGGAACTAAAAGGAGGTAAATATTTTCAACAAATTCTATATGTGATTGAATGCCAGGTTATTACAAACAGAAGCAAAGCCATGAGTTTATAGAGAGAGGAGAATTGTGCCATAAGTCTCCCCTGCTGCTAAGTCACTTCAGTCGTGTCCGACTCTGTGCAACCCCATAGACGGCAGCCCACCAGGCTCCCCTGTCCCTGGGATTCTCCAGGCAAGAGTACTGGAGTGGGGTGCCATTGCCTTCTCCAAGAGTCTCCCCTAGAGAGATATATAAATCATGATTCAAGCATTTCCGTGTCCCCTAGCCAAGTGTTATCTAGGAGTGTCCCAGATCAGTAATTTAATTCTCACAGAGTTGAGGTCATTGTTTTGTTGTCATAGTAAAAGAATGGTAGTTGTCACTGTGTTTGGACTAAAAGAGGAAGGATATATCTGTGTATTTCTAAGTTCTGTCCAAGAGAGAGCATGCCTGTGACAATTGGTATTGATTTTCTACATAAAAATATGCTTAGAAGGATGCTTCATTATAATGATAATATAAATTTAAGGGAGGAAAGCATATTTCCTTTACTTTTTCTATGCACTTAGCTTACGATTTGAATATCTGAGTGGACCACCTACCAGAACAGAGGGCCCTTACTCTTCAGACAAATAAATCAATAGGTAACCTAATGTGGAGGCCCGGAAGAAAACACACTTGTCTTGTGTGGTAAGACAAGCAGAAATGACCGTTGTGAAGGATGAAGATTTATACTCACAGATCCCTAGAAGCAAGAGATGCAGCACACCATATTCAAAGGAGCCACATGAGGAAGCACCAGAGTCAATCCAGGATCTAAAGACATGAGCAGAAAGCAGGGGCAAAACCCTTTGTTGTAGTTTTTGTGAGAAGGAAGAGGCAAGGCAGGGGAAGCCAGGATAAGCAGGTTTAAAATTGCATTGTGTGCTCTGAATAATTTTAGCAGGCGCTGGAGTGTAGGGGCTGTCCTGCATTGTCGGGCACTTTACCTGGGGTGATTAAGGTCGAGGAACACTGGTCTGGAGTGTAAGATGTAAGTATAAGAGTCTAACACAGGAGGGTTTCGAGTGGGGTCGGGGGAGGCCTCTGGACTTGTTTGCAATCAAAGATGTACTCCCAGGCAAGATGTTTGCTTTCTCTAGGAACTGAGTAACCTGGGAACAGTAATCTCTTCAAAGTCAGTGAGGTCCCAGATTCCAGAGCATCAAGATTACAGAAAATAAGAAAGTTAATAAAAGTTCATAGTGAGATTTTTTTCCATCAGTCCCCAGCCATACACCCCAGCATTAATTCTAGAATTTCTACATAGATCTGACCTAGACCAGGGATGACAATCTAGGTAGAGACAGAGTAACTTGGGTTCTCCATTCTTAGGGATAAACAAGTGGCTCAAATGAGGACTTATTAAAAGGCTATAAAGCTACCTCACAGAAATGAAGCTGGGCTTCATGGGGCAGGAGCTGGTATCTAGGAACCACTGAAGGTGCAAGAAGTTTCTCTTGCACTCTAGTGCTCTCTCTCTTTCTCTAAGAATCGATAATTCTAGTTACTCTTGTCATCCCTGATCTATGCCAGATCTATGCAGAAATTCTGGAACTCTTTAGAACCACATATAATCCTGTATCCCATTTATTCCATTCATCTTCCCTGATGTTTGGCTACACTGCCCAATTTCTCATTTATTTAGAACTGTGATCCTGTCTGAAAATGCCTGCCAGAGGCCCAACTCTATAGAAACTTTTAATTCATAGACCCCCTCACTATTTTGATCATAAACTCTGTGACTCAGAAAATATGTTTGGTGACAGGCTAGCCAGCAGATTGGCATCCAATAGGTGTCAATCCCTAGTTCAGTTTGTCATGGGGAAAGGTGATGACATGTACAAACATGACCAGAGAAACCCATCTCTTCAGCAAGGGGTAAGCTTGGAGCACAGCGTCCAGAGAAGGGAAGAGGAAACAGGCACCCTGAAACTGCCAACTACAATCATATATCCTACTGCCAAGAGTTTTTCAATTATCTCCATTGTCTAAGGGGATTAGTTTTTCTTGGTGTTTAAGAAGTTGCTAAAACTCTGATAGGACTTCTGGCTATTTATTCAGGGAGAAAAGTGGTAGCAATGAATTCTGCTCACTGAATATTTCCAACACTCTGCCTTCTAGGCACAGGGTATAGTTTCTCTTTCTAGCTCCCATTGGTTGGTTGAGGACATGTAGTCATTCTGGCCTAAAAGTACAGATAATGTGTGCCACTTTCTGGCTGAACATGAATTTCTTGGTGTGATATCCTTGGAGCTCTCTTCTGTCCCTTTCATGACAGCATGTTCCTGATAGTAACTGCTCTATCAGCCTGGGTCCCATATGGGCTCATAGCATGGGCTATTGCAAGAGCAAGAACAATATTCACTCCAACACTTTAAAACAGAGCTAACTGGGACTTCCCTGGGATTCTGCACTTCCACTGCAGGGGGCACAGTGTTCAGTCCCTGGTCAGGGAACTAAGATCCTGCAAATTGGCATCATGGTCAAGAAATAAATACATAAAACAATATAGAGCTAAACTGTCCAAGTGAATTTTCTGTTTTTGGCAATAACTCCACAGCACATGGATGTATTCTAGCAGAAAAGAAGGTTGTTGTTGACAGCATGTGTGTATTTGAGTAGTATTGGACTTGATGGCTGCTGAGGTCTCTTTCAGGTTTAAGAGTGGCAATGAAACTTATAGAGAAAACTGAGCTCTCTCCCCAGAGTTCTTAGCTCTTACATAGACACAGAGCTTTCTGAAGCCTACATGCAGACCAATTAAGAAGGCCTGAGTTTTATGGTTTTGTTATTCTAGTTAATTCCTGCCTAAAAGCTAAGTGGGGTGTCCTGTGACACGAGAGGCAGAAGCATGAACCTTCAGGAGCAGTACCAGGGAGAAGGAATGGAGGGGAAGTTCATTCTTAAGGCCAAAGTTGTTCATTCTGTCTCCTAGACCATAGGGTGAAGAGTATGTCCCTAGAATTAAGAAGCCTAGGGCTCTAGTGAGGACTTTGGTTCTAACAGATAGTTAACCCTGGGTTCTTCCACTCTGAGTTCTGCACCGCTGCCATGAAGTGGGGCAGCTTGACCAGATGATTCTCAAGGTCCCTTGAATAGTCTATGTCCCTTTCTACTAGAAGATGAGCATAGGACAGGGCTTAAAGTCTTATGTTTAGAGCAGAGGAAGATCAAAGCTGCACATGTGGCTTACATTTTCAGTGATTTATTTGTTTAATTTAAATAAAAAATATCATCATGTGCTTAAATACTTGAACAGTACAAAAAAACTGCATAATAATAATAATAAAATTGTTCTTCCAACTCTGCATTCCCCATACCCTGGATTCTTTCCCAGAGGCCATTAAAGATATGCACACATTATGCTATCTCCCCCCTTTTTTTAACCACAAATGGTAGCAAGATATAGGCATTAATATGTTCCTTGCTTAAACAATGAGTATCTTGGAATAAATTCCAGATCAGTACACATTCGTCTTCTTCATTCTCTTTAAAGGTCACATATTATTAATATTCTATTACATGTGAGTGAGTGAATAAGTGAGTGAAGTCACTCAGTCGTGTCCAACTTTTTGCAACCCATGGAATGTAGCCTACCAAGCTTCTCTGTCCATGGGATTTTCCAGGCAAGAATACTGGAGTGGGTTGCCATTTCTATTTCATAGATATAAACAATAAAACTATCCCCCTATTAATGGATACTTGCATTTATATTTACATATATATTTGCATTTATATTTACATATATATATTTTAATATATATATATAAAGTAACTAGCCTTCTGCAACTGGAATCAATGCTTTGTACTGATGAACCTTGTAGAGGGAGGAAAATATTTGGTTTTCTAGGGATTCTTAGATTCTTCATAAAACAGGTAAAAAGAAGTAGCATGTTTTTGTCTAAAAGAGTAGATCAAATTCTCATTTAGAGAACTATTTAATATTTAATCTATGTGCCTAGGACAACGAGTTTTTTTTTTTGCTTTAGGAAAAAAAAAAAAAAAGAATCCACAATTTATCATAAATTTTTAAAGGTCATAACATGTTTCCAAAACTCTCTTTGGGAACTCCTTATCTGTCATTGGTGGGCTGTTGTCAGCAAAATCGTACTAACATGTTTGACAGGAAACAAATAATAGACAGATTCTTCCAAAAATGTTAACCAGACTTTATAAAAGAATGTATATCCTCAGGATATCTCAGCCTGAACGATGTTGGCTTATTTTATACAGAAAACCAGAATTTCATCATTTTTTTCCTTGGAACAACTACAACAAATAGTTTTGTTAATCCTAAACACTTTCCAACAAATAAACTAAGACTCAGAAGCTAATTTTAAACTGTGTTGGGCCAAGAAGCCAACGTGGTTAATAGCCCATGTGAGTCATTTTTTTCCCTCTGATTACTTGGTTTATAGCATCTTGTAGCTTAATCAAACAACATACCACAGAGGCTAAAATTTCAAGAGATGGTGTCAATACAAATCAATACACAGCATAGCTTGTTTGCTTAAGAGACTGTGGTAGGGAACAGAAGGAAGGGCATTGCATTGTTTGTTATAGATCTGTAACTTGAATAGTTCCAGATCTTACCAGTTCGTGTTTATAAATGGGGTCACATTTACATATTCATTGACTCTAGCCCTTCTTATGTAAAACATGTATTTCATGAATCATGTCCACCCCCAATAAAACTCCTGCCCCCAAGCTCAGAAAAATGGCCTTGAATTCTCAGGGAATGTCTTAAATATATTCAGATGTGTCCTTCTCTAGCCTATTGTCATTGTTTATACTGCCTGAGGAGAACTGGTTAGGCTGCAGCAGAGGACATGACTGTGCTAATCCCTGGATCTGTATATACCACTGCCAAAAACCTAAGCAAACCCTTCAGGAATCCAAGAAGTTCTCAGATAACCCCAGTCAGGCCCCATTCACACAGTAATCCGTGCAAAACTCTCACCGAGCTCTGAGTTAGAGTTGGGTCATATGAGCATCGCATCATCTCCTCATAAACACTGACTTAACAACCTTTACCTGGAGCTCTGTTTTCTGTAACTCATATGACCGAGGATCAACTGGAGCATCCAATACAGACAGATACCAAGCTGTCTCCCCAACCCTACCCTACCACTCATTGGAACTGCTCTGTCTACAGAGCACATATGCAGTCTTATTCCTCCATCAAATGCCTTCTGTGACAGCAATGCATCAACCCTATTCAAAGTAGTCTGAATCCTAGTTTAGAAAAGGCTGAGACCACCCTCACTCCACCTCCACCACATACATACTTCTCCAACCCACCCTTCCAAATCTTTTCAGCCACCATATAATATATCAGATGACTTTATTTCACTCTTAGGATTCAGTTCAGTTCAGTTTAGTCGCTCAGTCGTGTCCGACTCTTTGCGACCCCATGAATCGCAGCACGCCAGGCCTCTCTGTCCATCACCAACTCTGGGAGTTCACTCAGACTCACGTCCATCAAGTCAGTCAAATAAAGCATTTTCCCATATTCCCATATTTCTGCAATAAGTTAAGAAATGTCTCTAAATGCCCAAAGTTATCTGTACAACAAAAATCATTGATTTCTAGAATTTTCAGGTTTTTCCTGGAATTGCCATGTATCAGGTATTCTCCCAGTAGTTGTTTTCTAGCACACTAGTCCCTTTATAGTATTTGTTCATGGTTTTACAATAGTCATGAACTTCAGGCTCTTATAGCATTTTTATTCTAAACTCTCAGCAATCAAATATTTTGTTCGGTGGATTCTCAGTGTGCATGTGATACCACGGTCTGGAGGAACATCACTGTGGGTCTATCAGTCACCATTGACTGAAAACATTCTGCCTTCAGCTACATGTTTACAGTTTCACGTGTGTTGGCAAAATATATTGATTAGTAATTTTGTTTTTCCTTATTTGATCATTCTTCTAGCCAGCCCAGAAGGCTTCTTCTATCTTGTGACTGTGATTAGCCCAAAGAACCTACAAGTTGAATTGTTTAAATTACTTGACTTATTCTTCTCAGCAGAATAGAAGCTATCTTTTTCCATTGGATTGGGTTCCTGTAAATGAAGCCTTAAGGCTTTTATCATGCCTCATATCATTTTTAAATGAAACTGGGCCAACAATGACTTCATCATTGCATTCCTAAAATTCAGGAGGCTAGAAACAAGTGACTGTATATAAAGACTGTACATGAAAAATAGAATGTGTCCCATGGAATTCTCCAAAACTCTTCCTAACAGACCCATTCTGTCTCAGAATGACATCACATGGGTCATGGGTCACAAGGACACTCTTACCAGAGACGACACATCTTCTGGGTTCTGCCAGAGTATGCCAAACATTGTCACTGGCAAACTCTAGGATCTCATGACCTTCCCAGGACATTTTCTGCCTCAGTGGCAGGAAAAATATTTATTCATGTGACCTATTTTCAAGGTAATGTGACAGCAATTATTAAACTCCAGGAGTATAGAAAGAATATGTGGTTGGCAGCCTCTTGGGTGGGCATTACCTACATGTGTAACATTTCATTCTACTTTTTCCTGTCAAGGCTGGTAATTCCTATAGAAGCCTTCCTTTGCAAGATTATAAATCACTGAAGTCTGTCTGTCTGTCTCTCTCTCTCTCTCTTACTCTGTTTCTCTCTTTGGCTCCTTCTCTTAACCTATTGAAATTGAGTAGAAGCAAATACTGCAAAAAAGCAAAATGGCTGTCTGGGGAGGCCTTACAAATAGCTGTGAAAAGAAGAGAAGTGAAAAGCAAAGGAGAAAAGGAAAGATATAAGCATCTGAATGCAGAGTTCCAAAGAATAGCAAGAAGAGATAAGAAAGTCTTCCTCAGTAATCAATGCAAAGAAATAGAGGCAGACAACAGAATGGGAAAGACTAGAGATCTCTTCAAGAAAATTAGAGATACCAAGGGAACATTTCAATCAAAGATGGGCTCAATAAAGGACAGAAATGGTATGGACCTAACAGAAGCAGAAGATGTTAAGAAGAGGTGGCAAGAATACACAGAAGAACTGTACAAAAAAGACCTTCATGACCAAGATAACCATGATGGTATGATCACTCACCTAGAGCCAGACATCCTGGAATGTGAAGTCAAGTGGGCCTTAGAAAGCATCACTACGAACAAAGCTAGTGGAGGTGATGGAATTCCAATTGAGTTATTTCAAATCTTGAAAGATGATGCTGTGAAAGTGCTGCCCTCAATATGCCAGCAAATTGGGAAAACTCAGCAGTGGCCACAGGACTGGAAAAGGTCAGTTTTCATTCCAATCCCAAAGAAAGGCAATGCCAAAGAATGCTCAAACTACTGCACAATTGCACTCATCTCACACACTCATAAAGTAATGCTCAAAATTCTCCAAGACAGGCTTCAGCAATACGTGAACCATGAACTTCCAGATGTTCAAGCTGCTTTGAGAAAAGGCAGAGGAACCAGAGATCAAATTGCCAACATCCACTGGATCATCGAAAAAGCAAGAGAGTTCCAGAAAAACATCTATTTCTGCTTTATTGACTATATGCCAAAGCCTTTGACTGTGTGGACACAATAAACTGTGGAAAATTCTGAAAGAGATGGGAATACCAGACCACCTGACCTGCCTCTTGAGAAACCTATATGCAGGTCAGGAAGCAACAGTTAGAACTGGACATGGAACAACAGACTGGTTCCAAACAGGAAAAGGAGTACGTAAAGAGTGTATATTGTCACCCTGCTTATTTAACTTAAATGCAGAGTATATCATGAGAAACGCTGGGCTGGAAGAAGCACAAGCTGGTATCAAGATTGCCAGGAGAAATATCAATAACCTCAGATATGCAGATGACACCACCCTTATGGCAAAAAGTGAAGAGGAACTCAAAAGCCTCTTGATAAAAGTGAAAGAGAAGAGTGAAAAAGTTGGCTTAAAGCTCAACATTCAGAAAATGAAGATCATGGCATCTGGTCCCATCACTTTATGGCAAATAGATGGAGAAACAGTGGAAACAGTGTCAGATTTTATTTTGGGGGGCTCCAAAATCACTACAGATGGTGACTGCAGCCATGAAATTAAAAGACGCTTACTCCTTGGAAGGAAAGTTATGACCAACCTAGATAGCATATTGAAAAGCAGAGACATTACTTTGCCAACAAAGGTCCGTCTAGTCAAGGCTATGGTTTTTCCTGTGGTCACGTATGGATGTGAGAGTTGGACTATAAAGAATGCTGAGCACCGAAGAATTGATGGTTTTGAACTGTGGTGTTGGAGAAGATTCTTGAGAGTCCCTTGGACTGCAAGGAGATCCAACCAGTCCGTTGTAAAGGAGATCAGCCCTGGGTGTTCTTTGGAAGGAATGATGCTAAAGCTGAAACTCCAGTACTTTGGCCACCTCATGCGAAGAGTTGACTCATTGGAAAAAACTCTGATGCTGGGAAGGATTGGGGGCAGGAGGAAAAGGGGATGACAGAAGATGAAATGGCTGGATGGCATCACCGACTGGATGGACGTGAGTCTGAGTGAACTCCGGGAGTTGGTGATGGACAGGGAGGCGTGGCATGCTGCAATTCATGGGGTCGCAAAGAGTCGGACACGACTGAGCAACGGAACTGAACTGAACTGAGAAGGAAATAATGAAATATAGCTCATGGAAATCTATAACTTAGGGAGGGAGGAAGGAAGAGAGGAAGGAAAAAAAAAGAAGTGAAGAAAGAAAAGCTATAGTCTAACTGTTAAATAGGTCTCTAAAATGCAAATAATATACTGAAGAGGTATTAATATTAAACTCAGGGGAGAATGTTTAAACTTGGTAATATAGAGAGTAGTTTTCGCAAGTAAAGATCTCAGTCTAGGGTAGTGTTACTATTTTCATGCAGTGAAACTAAGCAATCCACTCACTCTTCATGGATTAGAATTCCTTCAGAAACAGGATAAATATAGGCTTTAGATGAATTCTTTCCAGAGAGATCTGAGTCTGTCCAGAAAGAGATTAGTAAAACCTTTAAAGCCAGATAGCTAATGTTTCTTTCTCTTACATGTTAAGGAACCTGAGTCACCCCAAGAACTTAAGATCCTCTCTTCATCCTCCCTCTCCCCTCATCCTACCATTGTATTGGCCTCATTCATTTACGCATTAAACAAATATGTGTTTTCTCCCCAAATCCTCACTATACCCCTCTCTCTAAAAGCATTTTCAGTGCCATTTGTGTAAGATGACTGTAGAATTTATTGTCCAAACTGGGATATTTTTAGCTAGGACAAATGGCAAACCAAAGGAGATCCCAGGGCATTAAGTGTAAATCATGACTAGTCCATGAAATTGCTAGGTATTTTGAGAGAGAGAGACCACATTCACATAACTTGCATTACAGTATATTGTTATAATTGTTTTGCCTTATTTTGGGGAGTGGTGGTTTAATCACTATATCATGTCCAACTCTTTGTGACCCTATGCACTGAAGCCTACCAGGCTCCTTTGGCCGTAGAATTTTCCAGGCAAGAATACTGGAGTGGGTTGCCATTTCCTTCTCCAGGGGATCTTCCTGACCTAGGGATTGAACCTGCATCTCCTGCATTGGCAGCAAAATTTTTTACTACTGAACCACCTGGGAAGACCTTATTTTATTATTGGCTGTTGTTCATCTCTTACTATGCCTAATTTATAAATGAAACTTTATCACAGGCATGTACATATAGGAAAAAACATACTATACATAGGGTTCAGTACTATCTGCAGTTTCAGACATTTATTGAGGGTCTTGTAACATATCCCCTGCGGATAAGGAAAGACTACTGTAGTTTTTAAGAACCTGTGGTAGGAATTTGTCATAATTGACATTACAGTGTTTTAACATGATGTGGAAAATTCTTAGTTCAGTTTTTCAATTATCAAGAGAAAACGATTAAAGTGACACAATACAGGCATGATCTTATATAGAGAGATAAGCATAGTAGCATAGAGATAAGCATAGCATATACTAGGTAAATGAGAAGAAACAAAATGAAAACAAACAAAAAAATTGCATCTCTTTGTCATTGACTTCTTAGAAAATACTAAAAGTAAAATGGATAAGAATAATTTCTAAAATAATTAATTCAAATTTTATGTAGATACAAGACTATACCCAAGAAAATGTAGTTTTTTTTCCTCTCATCTTAATCCAATTTACCAAAACTGATTATACCTTTGAAGGAAAACATCAGAGTCACAAAAACAGAAAAACAATGGAACCTTTGACCTATAGTAGTGTTCTCTGGCAGAAATGCCATAATTATATGCAGTATTTCTAGCAGTATAGGCATGGGGATGGGGAAAGAGCTGATTGGATTGATACAGGGCAAGAGTCCACAAAGAAGGTGCATTATAGAGAAAAGGTTTCATTTCTCTTTAAATCAAACCTATTTCACCTATCATTTATAATTATTCCTCCCCCCCCCCAAAAAAATATAATCTTTGAAAAGAGCTACAAGTTGTTGTTCCGGAGAAGGCAATGGCACCCCACTCCAGTACTCTTGCCTGGAAAGTCCCAGGGATGGAGGAGCCTGGAAGGCTGCAGTCCATGGGGTCGCTGAGGGTCGGACATGACTGAGCGACTTCACTTTCACTTTTCACTTTCATGCATTGGAGAAGGAAAGGGCAATCCACTCCAGTGTTCTTGCCTGGAGAATCCCAGGGACGGCGGAGCCTGGTGGGCTGCTGTCTATGGGGTCGCACAGAGTCGGACACGACTGAAGGGACTTAGCAGCAGCAGCAGCAGCAGCAGCAAGCTTATTAACTCTTACCCAAGCAGCCTTTATTCAATAACTGCCTCATGCAGTTATTGAAGTACCATGTCATTTACCTTCTCACTAAAGAACATCTTTAACTATTATGGGAACCAAAATAGTTCCCATAATTATTGTTTATCTGACAAAGTTTTTATTTCCCCTTTTGAGGAATAATTTCAAAAGGGACAAAATTCTTGGTTCATGTACTTCTTTTCCCAACATTTTATTTCATTCCATTTTCTTCTTGTTTGCATGGCTTCTGAAGAGAAGTCTGATGTAACTCTTATCTTTGCTTCACTATAGATAATGTGGGGTTTTTTTCCCTCTAGTTTCTTTCAAGATGTTTTTCTTTATTTGATAAAATACCTAGTGTTGTTTTTCTTTGGAATTTATACAGCTTCATGTTTTCTGAACTTCCGGGATGGGTAGTTTGGTTTCTGACATAGGAAAATTCTATTATTATTGTTTCAAGTATTTCTTCTGTACCTTTCTCTCTCCTTCTGGTAGTGCCGTTACACTTAAGTTACACTTTTTTGAGATTGTCCTTGGATATTCTATTGGGTTTGTGGGGGTGGGGATTTGTTGTTGTTTGGGGGATTTTGTGTTTTAGCCTTTCTTCTGTTTACTTTTCAGTTTAGGAGGTTTCTATTGAGATACCTTCAAACTGAGAAATTCTTTCCTCAGCCATGTCCAGGCTACTAATAAGCCCATCAAAGACATTCTTTATTTCTTTTACAGTATTTTTTTTAATCTCTAGTCTTTTTGTGTTTTTTTGCAGAATTTTCTCCTTTGTTTACATTGCCCTCATCTGTCTTTGTATATTTTATTCATTAGAACCCTTAACATAGTAATCATAGTTGTTTTAAATTCCTACTGTGATAATTCCAACATCCCTGCCCTATTTGAGTCTGGTTCTAATGCTTAATCTTTGTCTTTAAGTTGTGTTATTCACCTTTAGTATGTATATAATTTTATTTTGGTAGCTAAACATAATATGCTGAGTAAAAGAAACTGTTTTTAAGTAGGCCTTTAGTAATATGGTAAGGGAAAGGAAAGTATTCTATAGTCCTATAATTACATTTCAGTCTTTTAGGCAGGCTGTACCTCTGGACTGTGAGCTCCACATTTGCTTATCAGTTCCTGCAGAGCCCTTAGATGGGACAGGATGTCTATAGCAGGCTAGAATTTGGTATTTCCTTTCCTGTGCTTAGAAGGCTAGCACCAGCTGGAGTTGCACATCTCCCTTCCTCCAGGTCAGTTAGGCTCTGATAAATCCCCGCAGATTAGCCTCTGGTTAGTTTCTCCTAGGGACAAACCTTGTTAAGCACAGAATGTCCAGTGTATTTTGAAGTGGTTCCTTTCCCCCTCCCCCTGTCCGAAGCAAAAGGGGATTTTTTCCCCCAATATTTACTGTGAGAACTCACTTGAGATACTAGAGGTAAAACTTATAAAACTGTGAGGGGTTCCTGATGACCAAGTCCCCTTAGAATTTTAATCTCTCATTTTTTTCTTCGATAAGCCTCCAAAAACTTGTCAGTTACAGTTCATTTTATTTTACTGCAATACCATCTCCAAAGATATTTCAGCTCATGAGCTTCTGCTCCAAGAAATTGTAATTCTCCATATTTGCCTGGCAGTCACTTCAATTTGGGAGGCAGTGGTTTGCCCTATGACCTCACTTTGCTTTCATATGGAAGAGTTGTTGATTGTTCAGGTTTTAACTTGTCATTAGAATGGAGTGGCAACTTCCAAGCTTCTTATATACAGGACTGGACACTACTTTAGTTCCTTCTTTTATTCATTTTTTCATTTAACATGTTTCAAGCCCCAGCTCCATCCAAAGCCTTGTGCTGGAATATGTAAGAAAGAGAGATCGTTAAGACGAAGACCACATCCTCTGGTCTGAGTAGCAGAAAAGATCAGTAAAAAAAAGCCTACTAATGATACAACATTGAATGTGTTAGAGGCCATTAAAGAGGTAAATCCAAGTGCCCTTTGAGGATGGATTATTTGTACTCTTATTTCTGGAGTAATCAGAAGCATTCAGTTTTTAATTTGACGTTGCAGAGAGTGTGTGCTAAGTCACTTCAGTGGTGTCTGACTCTGCAATTCTATGGACTATAGCCCACCAGGCTCCTCTGTCCATGGAATTCTCCAGGCAAGAATACTGGAGTGGGTTGTCATGCCCTCCTCCAGAGGATCATCCCAACCCAGGGATCTAACTGGCATCTCTTATATTTCCTGCATTGGCAGGCGGGTTCTTTACCACTAGCACCACCTGTGACAGGGTGGCACTAAACAGGGGCCTCAAATCAGAGGAAGACCATGTGCAAAGGCACAGAGATGAAAAGATATGCTCTGTGGCTGAGGATGGCAAGAGCCATGGGTATGTGAAGGGGAGGGTGTGCTAGGGGTAGTGGAAGAAGAGCAGACTGCGAAGGTGAGCAGAGCCCTACATGCCCCCTTTGGGGAGTAAGTTCGATGTTATTCAGTAGGCAGTGAAGACTAAGAATGAGGCTTCCCTGGTGGCTCTGCAGTAAACAATCCATCTACCAATGGAGGAGACACGGGTTCAGTCCCTGGGTCCGGAAGATCCCCTGGCATTGGCAATGACAAACCACTCCAGTATTTTTGCCTGGAAAATTCCATGGACAGAGGAGCCTGGTGGGCTATAATCTATGGGGTCACAAAGAGTCAGACACAACTGAGCACACACAGGCACAGTAGGAAGATCAGAGCCTGCCCAGGAAATTTTGACTGGCTGATAAGTATTCAGTATTACCATTTTAAAAGACCTGTAGGAGTTTCCTCAGCTGGTTTGAATTTAACTTTCTGTGGCCACGGGTTTATCCTCAAACTCCAAAACTCCTCCTTTTTGATTTAGCTAAAAGTTCATTTCACAGAAAAAAACTGGATGCTTTTTTCCCAAATTGAATATCAGGAGCAGAGGAACAGCAGCTCCAGCCTCTTGATCATGTGGGGCAGCTTCCATACAATATGCAGTCTGTCTTTGCTCTCATCCTTTATGTTCCAGGTCAATTCCTATTTTTAGTTTTCATTTTTTAATCTAAGTAATGCTTTGAGAATTTTGACAATTTTAGTAGCTACTGCTTCAGCATCATAAAGTTTACCTAAATTAGAATTAATAATAGTTTAATAATAAAAACTCAAGAAAAATTCTTCTTCAGCATTAATTTTGTTATAATTCAGATTATATGAATTTTGATTATAAAAATATAAAGTAAACCTGCTGAAATAAAGACAAGTGAATTTAATGAAATGAATAGAATTTAATTTTTATACATGTCTTTATTTTGTTCATAGTAAAATTACTGAATCGTCAACAAAACATTTAGACATGTAACCTTAATAACTTATTTTTCTTTTATCTATTTTTTTAATTGAAGTACAGTTGATTTATAATATTTTAGTTTCAGGTATATAGGAAGGTGATTCATTCATACACATATATATATTTTTTCATATTCTTTTCCCTTAAAGGCTATTATAAAACTTTGAGTATACTTCCCTGTACCATACAGTAGGTCATTGTTGGCTATTTTATACATAGTAGTATGTTTATGTCAAACCCAAACTCCTAATCTACCCCCCTACCCCCCGGTAACCTTAAGTTTGTCCTCTATGTCTGTGGGTCTATCTTGTTCTGTATATAAGTTCATCTGCATGGTTTTTTTTTTTTTTTTAGATTCCACATAGAAGTGCTATTATCCAATATTTTTCTCTGGGTTACATCACTTAATATGATAATCTCTAGGCCCATCCTTGTTTCTACAAATTGGGTTATTTCGTTCCTTTTTATGGATGAATAACTTTCCATTGTATAAATATATCACATATTCTTTGTTCATTATTCAGTTGAACATTTAATTTGCTTTCATGTCTTAACTATTGTAAATAGTGCTGCAATGAACATTGGGGGGCATGTATTTTTTCAAATTGTAATTTTCTCCAGATCTATGCCAGGAGGAAGATTGACGAGTAACATGGTAGCTCTACTTTTAGTTTCTTAGGGAATCTCCATAGTGTTCTCCATAGAGTCTGTACAAATTTGCATTTCCACCAACAACATTCTTGTTGTTGTTCAGGCACTAAGTCATGTCCAACTCTTTGCAACCCCATAGACTGTAGCACACCTGGCTCCTCTGTCCTCCACTGTCTCCCAGAGTTTGCTCAAGTTCTTGTCCATTGACTGGGTGATGCTATCTAATCATCTCATCCTCTGCCTCTCACTTCTCCTTTGCCTTCAATCTTTTTCAGCATCAGAGTCTTTTCTTTTTTTTTATTGTTTTTTAATAGATACAATCTGTAAAATATTTTATTTTTTATTTATTTTTTAAATTTTATTTTATTTAACTTTACAATATTGTAGTATTGTAGCTTCAGATTTCAGCATCAATCCTTCCAATGAATACTCAGGGTTGATTTTCTTTAGGATTGACTGTTTTGATCTTCTTGCTGTCCAGGGGACTCCCAAGAGTCTTCTCCATCACCACAATTCAAAAGCATCAATTCTTTGGTGCTCAGCCTTCTTTATGGTCCAAGTCTTTCATCCATTCCCTCATAGCTCATTTGGTAAAGAACACACCTGCAATGCAGGAGATCCTGGTTCGATTCCTGGGTCAGGAAGATCTGCTGGAGAAGGGATAGGCTACCCACTCCAGTATTCTTGGGCTGCCCTTGTGGCTCAGCTGGTAAAGAGCCTTCCTGTAATGTGGGAGACCTGAGTTTGATCCCTACCCACTCCAGTATCTGGCCTGGAGAATTCCATGGACTATACAGTCAATGGGGTCTCAAAGAGTCAGTCAGTGAGTGACTTTCACTTTCTCTCATCTATACACAACTACTGGGAAAATCATACCTTTGACTATATGGATGTTTGTTGGCAAAATGATGTCTCTACTTTTTAATATGCTGACTAGGTTTGTCATAGCTTTCCTTCCAAGGAGCAAGCATCCTTTAATTTCATGGCTGCAGTCACCATCTGCAGTGATTTTGGAGCCCAAGAAAACTACTTCAACTATTTCCCCTTTGATTTGCCATGAAGTGATGGGACCTGATGCCATGATCTTGGTTTTTTGAATGTTGAGTTTTAAGCCAGCTTTTTCACTCTCTTCTCTCACCCTCATCAAGATGCTCTTTAGTTCCTCTTTGTTTTCTGCCATAAGGGTGGTGTCAACTGCATATCTGAGGTTATTTATATTTCTCCCAGCAAACTTAATTCCAGCTTATGATTCATCCAGTCCAGCATTTCACATGACATACTCTGCACTTAGTTAAATAATCAAAGTGACAATATATAGGCTTGTCATACTCCTTTCCCAATTTTGAACAAGTCCCTTATTTCATGTCCAGTTCTAACTGTTGCTTCTTGACCTGCATACAGGTTTCTGGTTCCTTTCTCTTCACACCCTCTCTAGCTTTTATTATTTGTAGACTTTTTGATAATGACCATTCTGACCAGGGTAAGGTGATACCTCATTGTAGTTTTGATTGCATTTCTCTGATAATTAGCAAAGTTGAACATCTTTTCATATGTCTTTTGGTCATCTGTATGTCTTCTTTGCAGAAGTGTCTATTTAGATCTTCTGCCCAGTTTTTGCTTAGCTTGTTTGTTTTTATATTGAGCTGTATGAGCTGTTTATATGTTTTGGAGATTAATCCCTTGTCAGTTGTATCATTTGAAAATATTTTCCCTCATTCTGTAGGTTGTCTTTTCATTTTGCTTATGGTTTCCTTTGCTGTGCAAAAGCCTTTAAGTTTAATTAAGTCCCACTTATTTATTTATTATTTCCATTACTCTAGAAGAGTTGTGATTTATGTCAAAGAATGTTCTGCCTCTGTTTTCCTGTAGGAGTTTTATAGTATCTGGTCTTACATTTAGGTCTCTAATCCATTTTGAGTTTATTTTTATATATGGTATTAGGGAATGTTCTTATTTCATTCTTTTACATGTAGCTGTCCAGATTTCCTAGTGCTAGCTATTGAAGAGACTGTCTTTTCTCCATTGCATATTCTTGCTACCTTTGTGATAGATCAGTTAACCATAAGTATGTGGGTTCATTTCTGGACTTTCTATCCTGTTCCATTGATCTGTGCATCTGTTTTTATGCCAATACCATGCTGTGAGGCTTCCCTAATGGCTCAGTTGCAGTTTGCCTGCAAAGTGGGAGATCTGGGTTCAATCCCTGGGTTGGGATGATCCCCTGGAAGAGGGCATGGCAACCCACTCCAGTATTCTTGCCTGGAGAATCCCCATGGACAGAGGAGCCTGGTGGGAAAGAGTCGGACATGAGTGAGTGACTAAGCACAGCACACAGCACCATACTGTTTTGATTACTATAGCTTTGCAGTATAGTTTGAAGTCAGGACGCCTGATTTTCTCCAGTTGTTTTTCTTTCTCAAGATTGCTTTGGATAAATCATCCTTAATATGTTGCTATTTCACTTATATATAAACTATATATTTATACATAATTTTCTATTTTGTATGATGAAGGTATATTTATAATACTTTCATTTATGTTCAGTCACATGAAAATTATAGCTTTGCACATATTTTATAAGATTATAGCTATGAAAGTATACTTGTTTCACATAAATTAGGGCTGGAATAGGAGCTGGAGATAAAGCTTAAGAAGCCATCAGTGGGAGTCATAGATCTAGATGAATCATAAAACTGAGGGACTGTGTAGAAAGTACATGGTTTAAATTTTCTCTTAGTAATTATGCCAGATAGAATTATCACCTTGTCAAAAATCATCACAACTTGTCTGAATCACAGCTAAAACTAAAATTCCCAGTTTTTTCAGGTAATTAGATGTTTAAATATAGGCTCTAGTTTTATAACTTAACTATCATTAAATTCAAGAAGGTGGCTTCATAAATATTTAAATAGTAAATATAAAATCCCCTAACTATACACTTTTTCCATGAGAAATGGATATCTCATCAACAAATATGCCTTCGGATTTCATCTAAAATGGACGATTTTATAGGGACCAGCAAAATGGCTAAAGTAAGAGCAGGCAAATCCTATAAAAATTTTCTTTGTACCGTCCAGCTCCTTCTAAATTGTGTGTCTGTGTGTGTGTGTGTGTGTGTGTGTGTGTGTGTGTGTAGGTGGCCCTGATCTAAGACATTTTTATATCTTTATATTAAGATATTAATAATACTAAAGTTGAAATTAGTTATTTTCCTTGATAAATGATGAATGTTTCCTCAAGCTAAAATAATTCATTCCCAAAGAAAATACAATATAATAAGATATTTCTGAGGATTGTGGCCAAGATGGCAGAGCAGAAACCCTCTAAGCTCACCTCCTCCTGCAGGCACACCAAAATTGCCACTACTTACAGAAGAGCTATGACCAACCTAGACAGCATATTAAAAAGCAGAGACATTACTTTGTCAACAATGGTCTTTCTAGTCAAGGCTATGGTTTTTCCAGTGGTCATTTATATGTGAGAGTTGGACAATAAAGAAAGCTGAGCTCTGAAGAATTGATGCTTTTGAACTGTGGTGTTGGAAAAGACTCTTGAGAGTCCCTTGGACAGCAAGGTGATCAAACCAGTCAATCCTAAAGGAAATCAGTCCTGAATATTCATTGGAAGGACTGATGCTGAATCTGAATCGCCAATACTTTGACCACATGATGCAAAGAACTGACTCATTGGAAAAGCCCCTGATGCTGGGAAAGATTGAAGGCTGGAGGAGAAGAGGGCAACAGATGGTTGGATGGCATCACCGACTCAATGGACATGAGTTTGAGCAAGCTCCAGGAGTTGGTGAAGGATAGGGAAGCTTGGCGTGCTGCAGTCCATGGGTCACAAAGAGTTGGACATGACTGAGCGACTGAACTGAATTGAACTGAGCAACTATTTATAAGGACAACCTGAAGACTAGCAGAAAAGGTTTTCCACAGATAATGGTATAAGGAAGAAACCACAACAAAATAGGTAGGAAGGATAGAAATGGTATGATCAGGACCCATACCCCTGGGTCAGCAAGCAACAAATAGGAGGAATATCACAACTGTAGAGGTTCTTCCCAAGGAGCAAAGGGGCTGAGCCCCACCCCACATCACACTTCCTAGCTTAAGGGCTCTAGACCAGGAAGATGAGTCCTAAGACGTCTGGCTTTGACAATGAGCAAGGCCTTATGTTTGTGAGAACTGAAAGGCAATAAGAAACAGGCTCTACATTTAAAAGGCACGCACAAAATCTGACATCCTGTAAGTCCCAGCACAGAGGTAATAGTTTGACAGAAAACCGGGTCAGACCTGCTTGCTGATATTGGAGAGCCTCCTGCAAAGGCAGAAGACAGGTGGGACTCCCTTTGCATATGGAGATGCTAGCTGCTGTTTGGGAAGCTCAGTACCTCAATGATGCTGTCACGGACAACCACCATTTTAGAATTCTCCTTCTATCTTATTGGCATTAAAGGCTTGCCCTACCCGATAGCAAGTCTGAAGCAGCCGCACATCCCCAGGCCAAATAGCCAGCCACATGGGGACCCAACCCACTAATGGGGCTCATGGCTACCATGCAAGCAAGGACTTCATATCCAGCTGACTCAGAGTGCAGCCTCACCTACGAGCATGCCCACAGTAGTCACCCCTACCACAACAGAGGGGAAAATGCACCCCACAACCCACAAATCATATAGCTCTGGTGACCATAGAGGAATGTGCTGCTGGGCCCCACAGGATGTCTATTTACAAAAGACCACTTCTCCAAGATCAGAGATGTAACTGACCTTCCTAATGCATAGAAATAAATATAGAGAATTAGGCAAAATGAGAAGATAAGGGCATATGCTCCCTAAAAAAGGACAAGACAAAAATCTCAAGAAAAGAAGTAAATGGAAATAGTAATCTACCTAATAAAGAGTTCAAAGTAATGATCATAAAGATACTCACCAAACTGGGAAGTAGAATGGATGAACACAATGAAAATTTTAAAAGTTAGAAAACATAAAAAGAACCAAACAAAACCGGAAAAACACAACAAAAGATTAAAAATATGGAAAGCATCAACAGTAGATTGGAAGATACAGAGGAATGAATCAGTGATCTGGTAGACAAAGTAGTGGAAATTACCCAAATTGAACCAAAACAGAATTTTTAATGGGGATAGTTTAAGAGACCTCTGAGACAATATCATGTGAAATATGCACGGTCCCAGGAGAACAGAAAGGAAAAGGGGCAGAGAAATTATTTGACGTAATAATAGCTGGAAATTTCCCTAACCTGGAGAAGAAAATAGACATGCAGGTCTAGGAAGCACAGAGTCCAAAACAAGAGCAAACCAAAGAGGTCTACACTAAGACACACTGCAATTTAAATGGTACAAATTAAAGGGGGATCTTAAAAGCAGCAAAGGAAGAACAACTAGTTACACACAAGAGAATTCCCATAAGGTTATTAGATAACTTTGCAACATAAATTTTGCAGTCTAGAAGAGAGGGGCACAATATATACAAAGTTCTGAAAGGGAAAATCAGACCTAAAACCAAGAATATTCTTTTCAACAAGGCTATCATTCACATTGGAAATAGAGACAGAATTTCACAGAAAAGCAAAAGCCAAAAGAGTTCAGCACTGAACTGGTATTATAAGAAATATCAAAGGGTCTTTTCTAAGTAGAAACAAAAAGGGCACAACTAGAAATACAAAGTTAGCAAAGGAAAAAGTAAATCTCATTAGTAAATGCAAACAGAGTAAAGACAGTGGATCAACCATACATGTATGCTGCTGCATACATGAGACTCACTTCATATCTAAAGAGAAACAGACTGAGAGTAAATGTATAGAAAAAGGAATTTCATGAAAATAGAAATAAAAAGAAAGTCAAGGGAACATATTTAGAAAAAACTGACTTTAAAACAAAGTCTGTATAAGAGACAAAGACATTGAATAAGGATAATAAATCCATTTAATAAGGAGATAGTGTGATTGCAAAAATATACGCACCCACTGTATGAACATTTAAATGAATAAAAAAGCAAATATTAACAAATAAAAAGGGTGAAATTGATAGTGATGCAATAATATTTTAGTTCAGTTCAGTCACTCAGTCGTGTCCGAATCTTTGCGACCCCATGAACCGCAGCAGGCCAGGCCTCCCTGTCCATCACCAACTCCCGGAGTCCACCCAAACCCATGTCCATCGAGTCAGTGACAACATCCAACCATCTCCTCCTCTGTCGTCCCCTTCTCTTCCTGCCCTCAATAGTTCCCAGCATCAGGGTCTTTTCAAATAAGTCGGCTCTTCGCATCAGGTGGCCAAAGTATTGGAGTTTCAGCTTCAACATCAGTCCTTCCAATGAACACCCAGGACTGATCTCCTTTAAGATGGACTAGTTGGATCTTCTTACAGTCCAAGGGACTCTCAGGAGTCTTCTCCAATACCACAGTTCATAAAAATCAATTCTTCAGTGCTGAGCTTTCTTTATAGTCCAACTCTCACATACATACATGACCACTGGAAAAACCATAGCCTTGACTAGAAGGACCTTTGTTAGCAAAGTAATGTCTCTGCTTTTGCATATGCTATCTAGGTTGGTCATAACTTTTCTTCCAAGGAGTAAGTGTCTTTTAATTTCATGGCTGCAATCACCATCTGCAGTGATTTTGGAGCCCAGAAAAATAAAGTCAGCCACTGTTTCCACTGTTTCCCATCTATTTGCCATGAAATGATGGGACCAGATGTCATGATCTTCGTTTTCCGAATGTTGAGCTTTAAGCCAACTACTTCACTCTCCTCTTTCACTTTCATCAAGAGGCTTTTGAGTTCCTCTTCACTTTCTGCCATAAGGGTGGTGTCATCTGCATATATGAGGTTATTGATATTTCTCCCAACAATCTTTATTCCAGCTGGTGCTTCCTCTAGACTAGCGTTTCTCATGATGTACTCTGCATATAAGTTAAATAGGCAGGATGACAATATACAGCCTTGATGTACTCATTTTCCTATTTGGAACCAGTCTTGTTCCATGTCCAGTTCTAATTGTTGCTTCCTGACCTGCATATAGGTTTCTCAAGAGGCAGGTCAGGTGGTCTGTTATTCCCATCTCTTTCAGAATTTTCCACAGTTTATTGTGATCCACACAGTCAAAGGCTTTGGCATAGTCAATAAAGCAGAAATAGATGTTTTTCTGGAACTCTCTTGCTTTTTCGATGATCCAGTGGATGTTGGCAGTTTGATCTGTGGTATACAAAGTTAATATGCAGAATCTGTTGTGTTTCCATGCATTGATAAAAACTATAAGAAAGATAAATTGAGATAACTATTCTACTTACAATTATATCAAAAAGAATAAATTACCTAGGAGTAAATCTAACCAAGGAGGTAAAAGAGGTATACCCTGAAAATAAGACATTGATGAAATAAACTGAAGATACAAATGGAAAGATATACAATGAAAACAAAAGCAAAATAAACAAATGGGACTATAAAAGTCTAAAAAGCTTTTGCACAGCAAAAGGAACTATCAACAAAATGAATAGGTAGCCTAGTGAGAGGGAGAGGATATTTGCAAATGATGTATCTCATAAGGGGTTAATATTCAAAATATACAAAGAACTCATGCAGCTCAACAGTGAAAAGCAAACAAACCAACTAGAAAATGAGCAGAAGGTCTGAAAAATTTTTTTTCCAAAGAAGACATACAGATGGCCAACAGACAGAAGAAAAATTTCTCAACACGACTAACCATCAAGAAAATGCATGTCCAAACCACAATGAGATGTCATTTCACACCAGTCAAAATGGGTCTAATCAAAATAACAACAATTGTTGACAAGGAAGTGGAAAAAAAGGAGCCCTCATGCAATGTTGGTAGGAATGTAAATTAGTACAGCCACTCTGGAAAACAGTATGAAGTTACATCAAAAAATTAAAAATAGAACTGTCATATTATCTAGCAGTTTCACTTCTGAGTATTAACCTGAAGAAACAAAAACACTAATTTGAAAAGATTATGCACTTTAATGTTCATAGCAGTATTATTTATAATAGCCAGTGGAATAACCTAAGTGTCCATCATAGATGAATGGATAAAGAAGATGTGGTATAAACACATAATAGAATATTAGTCATAAAAATAAAATCTTGCATTGACATAGAAAGACCAAGACAGTATTACGCTAAATGAAAAAAGTCAAAGAGAGAAAGATAAATACGAAAACAAAATGAAAACAGATCATAGATACAGAGAACAAACAAGTGTTATCAGAAAGGAGAAGGATAGAAGGCTGGACAAAATAGATAAAAGGATTAAAAGGTAGAAACCTCCAGTTATAAGTCACAGGGATGTAATGGCATAAGGAATATGAAAAATAATGTAATAAGTTGATATGGGGACCAATGGTTAATAGACTTATCATGGGATCACTTTGTAATGTATGCAAATGTCAAGTCACTGGGTAGTACACCTGAAACTAACATAATAAGTCAACTATATTTTAATAAACATAGTTTCGGTATTAAAAAAATAAGGTACCACTCAGCTCATCACAGACTCATAATTATGCATAAAAGGTAGCTAACTTTTGCATTTAAAAGAATAAAAGAGATGTTATCCATTACACAACAAATTACTCTGCTATCCAAAAAACTATTCTTAATCTCTGGTTGCTGGTGGGGTGTGAGTTTGTATGACAGGACCTAGTTAAACCTGGTAACACACAAGCAAAGTGGGCAATCTTGGGTCTAGGTTTTAGGGACCAGACTGAGTCATGCAGGGCTATTAGCTGAAGAGCGTAGGCAAGTCCATTCCAAGGAGAAGTCAAGTATAAGCACAAAAGGTGCAGCAGCAGACCTGAGAGTTAACGGGCCTTTTAGCTCAGTCAGTAAAGAATCTGCCTGCAATGCAGGAGACCTGGGTTCGATTCCTGGGTCAGGAAGATCCCCTGGAGAAAGAAATGACAACCCACTCCAGTATTCTTGCCTGGAGAATCCCATGGACAGAGGATCCTGGTGAGCTACAGTCTATGGGGTCGTAAGAGTCGGACAGGACTAAGCACACAGCACATGAAATAAGAGACAGCAGACCAGGCAAGAGGTCAGGAACCAAGAATAGGAACAAATCAGGAAATGGACTACCCCAGAAAGGCAAAAAATGACAAGATCAACTCTAGGGTCCATGGCTACTACTATACTTGGTGCTGGCCATATGAAATCAGAGCTATTAGATTGGCTGAGTTAATGGCTCAGGGCATGGTCAGACAGTAGAAATGTCAACAAACACATAAAGCAAATCTAAAAACTTCCCTTTTAAAAAATCAGGTTTCTTACTATATCTAGGAAAAGATTTAGTTGGCAGCCATATGGCCCATCCCCTTTCTCAACAATCACCCCCTGAAAAAAGGAACATTTTAAGTAGTCATTATGAAACTAAATCCTCTAAGAAGTATCTTCGCCAAGTTGGACACTTTCCCTCACCATATCCCAAGGAAACCTCATATGCCCTCTTTCTTGTACAACAAAGTTCTTGGAATTTGTCCTTTTATATTGGCATGTGAACAGTAATACTTTAAAACTCTCAGTTAAAGATTATCAAAGATACTCTAGAAACATTAAATGTCATAATTCCAACTCCTTAATAGCAAATAGAAATGAAATCCAAATGTTTGACCACATAAAATTCAGGATAAAAATTTTCACTATGCCTGAGATGTTAATAAAGAAATCAAATGGAACATGATTTTATTTGACCTGAGGTAAAACTTTAAGGTTTGTATATTTCCATGACATTAATTTTTCTCTACTATTTAGTAAGGCCAAAATATAAGGTAAATGGTTAATGAGGTACTACAAAATCACTTTTTCTCTTCACTTTATTGCTAATTTTTTTCTTAATTTTATTTTTATATTTAATTATTACAGTTTCTCAATTCAAAGATTTCTAGTATTTTCTACTTCGGCTTTTCTGAAACCAGAGTCTTTCTTACAATTCACATGTATATTTATTGCAAATATTCTTTTTCCTTAGAAGCTGTTACTAATTTGAAATTGCTTCTTAGAACTGAATTAAGAAACTACAGCATTAAAAATTTTTAATAGTCTTATAAAAAAAAAGAAATTTAAGAAGACATATCTAGATTAGTGAATAAATCCTAAATATGCTGCAGAGAATCTGCTGATGTGAAGCTTTAGGTAGTTGTTTGGATAGGAGATTGAGTACATTCATTTATTTTCTCTGCCTCCCTGGATTTCATTAAAATCATATCAAAGTGAAAAAAACCCCTTCTCCAGGGAATCTTCCTGACTCAAGTGTCAAACCTGGGTGTCCTATATTGCAGGCAGATTCTTTACCTTCTGAACCACCAGGGAATCCCTCTAAGAAGCATATCAAATCATTTCTTGACCTCTTGACTCAGATCGAGTGTAAAAAGCATATCACCCAAGGACAAAGGGAAAAGGAAAAAAAAATGCCAATCACAAAATTTCAGAAGCTATAAAAGAGATGGATAAGTAATAGCTGACTTAGCAGTAGCAAAACTGAATCATAAAAGCTAACTCTAAGCCAGGTAGGAAAAATAAAGAAATAAAATTCACATTGCAAAACCTTAAAAGCACAGGAATTGAAGATATTATCAGGTTATTTTAGAGGAAAAAGATAGAGTAAAACTGAAGGGTGATTGAGTTAAAGAGGAAAAAAGCAAACAAGCAAACAAAAAACTGGTTTCTAATATACTAGCACAGATAAGAGAAATTACAGACATTTTATAAAAGAAAAAACAATAGGATGCCTGAAAAAAATGTCTTGGAAATTAAAACCTTGATAAGTATAGGGAAAACAAAGTTTAGGAAGTATCCCACAAATTAGATTAAGAGCTGGAAAATAAGATAAAATAAGTGAGAAAATTAGAGGATTAGCCCAGAAGTTCTGACATCTAAATAATAGGAGCTTCAGTAAAAGAGACAGTAGAGGGAAAATATTATGGCTAAAGTAATTCAAGAAAATTCTAAGAAGTAAAGTGTAAAGTAAAGTGAAGTTGCTCAGTCGCTCAGTCGCATCTGACTCTTTGCAAAACCATGGACTGTACTGTGACCCCCATGGACTGTGGCTTGACAGGCTCCTCTGTCCATGGGGTTTTCCAGGCAAGAACACGGGAGTGGGTGACAAAAATTTTTTTCAGATTGAAAGCACACACATAGTGCCTAATATAACGAGTAAAGTGATCATCATAAACTTTCAGAACACTAAAATCAAATATAAAACCCTAAAATCTTGAAGAAAAAAATTGAAAAATCACATATTCTTCCAGTTATTGGTGTCATGCAACAAATTCTCCCAAAGCTTGGTGACTTAAACAACAATGTTATGCACTTTGATTTTGTAGGTCAGTAAATTGGACAGGGTACAATAGAAATGACTGTTTCTTTTCTGCAACATCTGCAACTTCAGCCAGGAAGACTCACAGATAACCCAACAGATGGATGGAATCATCTGAAGTCTCATTCACTCACATATTTAGCATTTGATGCTATCAGCGGGAACCTAGCTGGGGCTGTTGACAGAAGCATTCCCGGTGGCCTCTCTCTTTGCCCTGATTTCCTTAGAGATAGGTGTCTAGAGTATTCAGACTCTTGTTTTTCTTACATTTTTTGTTTTTTAAAAATTTATTGAGGTATAGTCAATGTACAATATTGCATGTGTGTGGTAGTATGTAAAAGAGAATGACATCCTTTTTCCATGATAGAAGTTAATTTTAAAAAGGCATAAAAGTGAAAAATTCTGAAGAAGCAATTTAAGCATGTTATTTAGAATGTGAAGAGAAGAATCAGCCAAAAAATTTAAAGGAACTGTTTCTGCAGAATGGGAAAGGGGAGACAGAGGATTTCTGCTTTTGTAATAAAACTTCAGGAACAATTTATATGCACGTATAATATTGCCAAAAGCAGAACATAAGCAAGAAAGAAGGGGCTTAGAAATTTCTCAGTTAAATTTGTCTCTGAGGGTTTTCAGAGTCGTAGGTTTGTATTGTTGCTGGCGGCTGTGGTGGAGTTTTGCTGTGTTGGGTGATAGTGTTTTTCAGTAGGGGAACTTTTCATATTAACCTGGCTAAACATTAGAATCACCCCATTCTTGAGGCTCACCCCTAGATATTTTGGCTAATGATCCAGAGTGGGAGATAGTCCTAGGAATGTTTCTAAAGCTTCCAGGTTGAGAACTACTGCACTTGAAGTGGGTCTGCAAGATTTCTCTGGAAAGAGCCAGGTAATTACTTAGACTTTGGCACATATGGCCTCTATTACATGTTCCTCTATGTTTTTGTTTTTGTTTTGCTTTACAACCCTTTAAAAATGTAAAAACCAGGCTTAGCTCATGGGCCATACCAAAACAGGCCCTGGGTCAGATTTGGCCAGCAGGCAGTAATTTGCTAACCATGGTGCAAGAGATCCCTGCCTAGTTATCCGTCAGCACCTAGTACTCAGCTTCCTTCTTGTTCATGGCTATTTCAATTAAACATTACATATTCTCCACATAAGTTTGTTTTTATTTCCCTCTGGAAAGCTTGTGACAGTAAAGTATTTGAAAAGGTACAAATATAAAGGCGAAGGTGAGAAAGGTGAGGCGATGGCTGCAGATGAGGAATATCAGTAAATCACTGGAAAAGAAAAACAACTAACAAATAGTTGGAAACTGGCACCTGACCAGGCAAAGGGGGGAAAGCTAACATGTGGGCCCCATACTAAGGGGATTACAAGTGTGAATTTAGCCAAAATGCCCACTGGAAACTTATTACAGCCTCAGGACCTGAAGGCACAGCAGAAAATGGGCTAACGCCACATGTAAGGGTGGTAAACGGAGAAGGCAATGGCAGCCCACTCCATATTCTTGCCTAGAGAACCCCTTGGACAGAGGAGCCTGGTGGGCTGCCATCTATGGGGTCACACAGAGTCGGACACGACTGAAGCGACTTAGCAGCAAGGGTGGTAAAAGAGAGCCTATCCCTAACTCCCTCAAAGCCCCAAGGCAGAGGAATATAGGATTTTTCACTGTGAAACTGAACACCTCAAGAGAATATACTTCATATTTCCTGTAATAAGACCACCTTTTTGCCATTTATCTGTCCTACAGTGAAGTCTGCTAGCCGACTGTGCTTGCACTTCGTGATTCCATTTGCTTCTTAGTATCTCCTTCTAAATATGAGTCAGGAGCCAAGCATTGCCGTACACTTGAGAAAAGTCTCTAATACAACAAGAGGCCAAAAATAACAGGAATGGAAGCCAAAGAAAACAAAGCATATGCAAGGAAAAAATTAGAGAATGTATTTCAATCATGAAATAATTATAACAGTTTATTTAAAAGGAACCAAGTAAGAACTTTAAAGCAGTTAAACATAGAATAACTAAAATAAAAATTCAATAGGAAATTCTGAAGATAAAGTTGTAGAAATTTCTAAGAAAACTAGACTAAAAAGACAAATGGAAAATTGTTTTTAAAGTTAAGAAACTTAGAGGATTAGTATAGAAGGCCCAACACCTCAAATAATAGAAGTTCAGGAATGAAAGCTCAAAAAAAATAAAGAGAAAAATCATTACAGAAGTATTTAATAATATAAGACAGTTTCCAGAATCAAAGGACAAAAACCTCCAGATGGGAAGGGTTTATCTCACATGTAGTGCATATAGTACATACATCATCATATATGAATGATAACACAACACAATGCAATTTTAGAACCCCAGGATACAAAGCAAAGAGCCCCTCCCCATACCCTACCCCATATCCAACCTTTTAGGAAAAGAAAACAGTTCATTGACTAGAGGAATGGAAAATCAAATAGAAAGACTTTCCACAGCAAGACTAAAATTTAGGGAAAGGGAATATACAGAGCCATGCTTTTTAAATTCTCTGTGAAAAAAAGGTTTTTGATTTAAAAGTTTTACTACACCAAATTTTTGGGAGTTGATTCTGTGTCTTTAGTTCTGAAATGAGTCTCTTATAAGTAGGATATACAGGGATCTTGGTTTTTTAATCCTATCAGCCATTTTGACTGAGCACATTTGATTCAAGTATTCAGTCCACTGACATACAAATGGTAGGTATGTCCTTATTGCCATTTTGTTATTCCTTTTCTGGTTGTTTTTGTAACTCTTCTCTGTTCACTTCTGCTTTTATTCCCTTATGGGTTGATGGTTTTTCTTTAGTAGTAAGCTTGTGTTCCTGTCTCTCTAGTTTTTGTGTATCTATTGTAGGATTCTGATTTGTGGTTACCATGGAATTTATATACGTTGACCTATAACTATATCTGCTTGTTTTAAATGTATAGTCATTTAAATTCAAACACATAATAAAAAATCTATAATTTTTACTTTCCTCTCCTTTATTTTGTGTTTTTGATGTCATATTTTACACCTTCATGTTTATCCCTTTACTGATTATTATAGCTATAGTTGATTTTGCATTTTTTGTCTTTTAATTTTTGTAATAGCTTACTTACATGGTTGATTCTGTCTTTACTATAAATCTGCTTTCACTAGTGGGATTTTTCCTTTTCTTAGATACTTACTTCTTGTTATAGCCTTTTCTTTCCCATTTAGAGAAGACTTTTCAACCTTTCTTTTAGGATCAGTTTAATATTGATGAGCTCTTTTGATATTTGCTTATATGACAGGTTCTTTGTATCTCTTCAATTATAAATAATAATGTTGCTGGTAAGAGTGTCTCATGTCTCAGCACTTGGAATATAGCATGCCACTCTTTTCTGGCCTACAAAGTTTTTGCAGAAAAATCAGTTGATTACTTTATGAGGTTCCCTTGTATATGACTCTTTATTTTTCTCTTGCTACCATTAGAATTACGTCTTTAATTTTTATCATGTTAATTATGAAATATCTTGGCATAGATCTGTTTGTGTTCATCTTTTTTAGGACCTTCTGTGCTTCCTACACCTAAATATCTGTTTCCTTCTTCAGGTTTGGAAAGTTTCAGCCATAATTTTATTAAATACATTTTTGACCCCCTTCTGTCTCTCCTTCTGTTTCTGAGACCCCGATAATGCATTGGTATGGAGATCCCTTGAACTATTTTCAGTTTTCAATTTGTTTTTCTTTTTGCTGTCCTAATTGGATGATTTCCATTATTATATCTTCCAAATCTTTATCACTTAGTCTGCTGTTCATTCCTTCTAGTGTGTCTTTCATTTCAGTTATTTTATTCTTCAGTTCTGACTAGTTCCCTTTTTTTATATTTTCTAGCTCCTTGTTAAAATTCTCAGTCTGTCATCCTTAATTTTCCCTTTATAACATTTTTATTACTAGTATTTTGAACTCTTTTCCTGGTAAATTATTTCTGTTTTGTCCATAATTTTTTCAGGTTTTCCTTGCTCTTTCTGTTAAAACAAATTCCTCTGATTCTCATTTCACTCATCTTTTTCTATCTCTATAAAATTACATGAAACAGCTTTCTGTGGAGTCTTAAAGGGATTTTCTTGTGTGGGAGTGTTCCTATACAGTCTGGCTGTGCCTGTGGCTTTGGTGGGAGAGCTGGATCTGACATAAACACAAGTCACATCTTTCCCCAGGGTGTGTTGGCAACTCTCAACTTGGGGGGAGATGGGGCTTGAGATGAAGAGGTTAGGGCCAGAGCCAGGTGTGAGCTAGGACTTCTCCTCTGCTCAGTGGCTGTCATTGTTCAGTCTGGTGTGGGAGCAGGTTTCAAGTTTCTGGAGCAAAAGATCTGAGGGTCAGGTTTGAGATTCCCTTTTAAGTGAGTGTTCTCCCCTCTCCCAGAACTGGCATCCTCTCCCCAGAGGTGAACAATGCTGGAGTAAAAGGGGCTGGTACAGGCACTTGGTGTGAGTCTGGGCACAGGCTGCCTCAGCGTCAGCTTTAGTCAGCAACTAGAACCACTTCTGATGTGCTGTCTTGTAGGCACCAGTAATGGCCAGGTCAGAGTCACCTTTATGCCTCACAGCCAAGCTCTTCCCTTGCACGCAACAGCCCTCACCGCAGTGTGGCGCTGTGACACGAGACAGGTGCAGCCAGAGCAGTCACTGGGCTCAGAGACTGGTGCAAGCTGACTGGTCATGGGAAACATTAGGTGTCGGTCAGCATTAGACATAGTTTCAACACACTTTTTCTGCCCTGTTTCAGGAGTAAACTGGCATGTGTGCACTCCTCACAAATGGAGTCCAAGCTTCTCACAGTTCTCCTGTTAGTCCCACCAGCCCTCTAATCAGTCTAAGATACTCATCTTCCCAGTGTCAAACCCCAGGGCTGGGATGCCCAATATGTAGCTCAAAGCGCTCACTCCCTAGAGAGGATCTCTACTTATGTAATCTTCTGCCTCTTGTAAGTCCCGTCCCAGGGCACAAATCTTGACCTAATCACTTTTCTTCCCTTCCTGTCTGGATCTTTCTTACAGCCTTGGTTGTAAGAAGTCTTTCTGCCAGTATCCAGTTAGTTTTCAGTGAGAATTGTTCCTCATGTTGATGTGTTCATTGGGGAAGATGAGTTCCGCATCTTCCTGCTCCACCATCTTGATCTCTTCCGTCTTAATCAAAATTCGTATATAATTAGATTGGAAGATTGCAGTAGGGGAATTAGTAGAAGAGGGACTGTGTAAAATGAGGTTAACCATTTCTTTTTAACAAAAACAATATCACTAGATGATGTCTAGGATTGGTGAAATAAAACGTAATTTTAAGATGAGCATATTGTTTGGAAATAGAGTGGTACATACTTTAAATATTAGCTAAAAATGTAAAAATATATGGATTCTAGATAATAAGGGAAAATATGCATAAATATCTTCAATAAAAAGTATTATTTTAACAAGTATGTAATACAAATTTCAAATCACTAGTAGCTTAAAGTACTTCCTCCTTAAAAGGATATGCTTTAACAGGATTAAAGTAGAATTAGTTTTAAGAACCCAAATGAGAAAACTATAAGCAGTTTCTCTTGTGTAAATTCTAACTATAAATATTTCTGTACTTATTTTATTTTTAAATATTCAATTTATTTTGTTAGTGAAAAAAGCAAGGAAAAGGAATATGCACAAATGATTCCCAAACTTTTAGAGGAATATAATGCAGGCTATATATTTTAAGAAAACTATGCATGCATATAAATTTATATGAAGGATAACTTTGCAAGGATGCAGCTGATGTTGGGAATGATGGTTACCTATGAGGAAAAGAAATGTAGTCTGGAGATCAGAAATAAGGGGAAGAGTTGCTTTTATCTACATAAATTTTTGTATTTCTTATTTTAAAATATCCTTATGAATGAATTTGATTATATTAGAGGAAGGGAGATTTTTACCATGATGAAAAAAAACAGCAAATTAATTACAGTGTGTGCATTTTATATCGTGTTAAATATTATATATAAATAAAACAAATATTTGCATTCATGTCATAATTCTGACATAAGATATACAAGAAAAGGAGAAGTTTGCAGCGTGGAAATGTAAAATGTGGGTTTCTTTTGGAATTTGCTGAGTTTAGTGCCAATGAGATATCCAGAATCTGGAGTTCATTTGAGCCATTTGAGCTAAAGGTAGTGCTGTGAAAGCCATAAGATCATCCAGGGAACATCTAAAGAATGAAAGGAGTTGGTCAAAGCAATAGTAATTTAAAGGACAGCACAAGAAAAGAGATTGAGATGAAGCCAAAGAATGTGTTAAGAATGTCAGTCACAGTTGCTTTCACATACTCTGCCCTTTCTAAGGAAGCTGCCCTGCTTAACGGACTGTCATAAGTAATAGCGCTTAACTCTCGTTGGCCTCCAGTTCCTCTCCTCTCCATAGCTCATTGGTTCAACATGGGCACCAGACCTGCATCCATCCATGCACCCATCCATTTACACACACACACACACATTCTACTTTCTATAAATGCTTGACAGGTAAGAGATGGGGAAACAGCCATGGATTTCAGAAGAGGGTATGAGGAGATATTAGAAACATGAAGTAATAAGAAATATAAACACTTTGAAAAAAGAACTAAGACATACACACAGAGAGAAAAGTCAATCAGTAAAAATAGAGAATATAAAATCAGAAATCTCCTCCTCCTTAAAGAAGAGTGTCAACTTTAATGAATGCACAACTGTGAGGAAATCTCTAAAAGTACTCACATAATGTGTTTAAATCCCTTCTATATTGTTATAAGAAAACTGAATTTATGACCTAGGAAAAAAAAGCAAAGAACTTTGGTGAGCTAACTAATCTCATTAACATGAAGTTCTAAAGTATGATTATATATGACTCAACTCAGTTTTATATCATTGCAGATATTTTTTAGCCTCCCATTCTCTGTAAAGACATTCTGTCTAAAAGTTATTCTTCTTTAGCAGATATGTCTGACTTTCTGATGTGAGGTTCATAAAATATATATTGAATAATTTTAGAAAATCCAAAATATGACTAATATTAGAGAACTGACAGTTTGTGAATGTTAGTTACTGCTTATCTGTCCCTGCTGTGCTTAATCACTCACTCATGTTCGACTCTTTGCAACCCATGAACTGCAGCCTACCAGGCTCCTCTGCTCATGGGGATTCTGCAGGCAAGAATACTGGAATGGGTTGCCATGCCCTCCTCCAAAGGATCTTCCCAACCCAGGGATAGAACCCAGGTCTCCCACATTGCAGACAGATTCTTTACCGACTGAACCACTAAGGAAGCTTATTATGTCAGATATAAATAGTTTTAAAATGTACCCCGGGTGTTCTGAGGGTCTTTTTTTTTTTTTTTTTCAGTCTTAAACCGAATCATTTATTCTGTACACATTATAAAAAACTGCAGCATGATTCCCACTGTCTAGAACCAGAATACCTCTGCTGTCTCCCCTCTGCAGTGGTTCAAATCTTTTTTTCTGATAATCACACTTAAAATGTAGAGCGTTGTTCAGGATTTTCAGAGTAAAGAACTGAGAAGATCCTCTGAAAGAAACTGAATTAATAGTGAATTTTCAGTATGGATCAGAAATTTTTTTGCCACAAAGATAGCATATTTACATGTTATTGGGATTAAGCTGTGGACATTTTGGTAGCTTATGGCAACAGTTTGTGAGGACGTGAAGCAACTAGAAGTCTCATATATTGCTATGGAAGTGTAAATTAGTACACATTGTGGGCAATGTCTAGCACCTATGAATGCAAAACAGTTGCCTGCCTCTGAGCCAGCAATAACACTCCACATATAAGTGTAGGAGAAGACAGGAGAAGTAAGTAGGATAGATAGGAGAAGTAAGTACATTTGTCCACCAAAAGACATTGAATAAGAATGTTCGTATCAGTACTATTCATAGTAATTCCAAATTGTAAAATACACAGATGCTATCAAAAGTAGAATGGATAACTAAAGCAAGTGTATTCAAACAATGAAGTACAATACACTAATAAGAATGGATGATCTACAAATACACATAATACCTTGGATGCTGCTGCTGCTGCTGCTGCTGCTGCTGCTAAGTCGCTTCAGTCGTGTCCGACTCTGTGCAACCCCAGAGACGGCAGCCCACCAGGCTCCCCTGTCCCTGGGATTCTCCAGGCAAGAACACTGGAGTGGGTTGCCATTTCCTTCTCCAATGCATGAAAGTGAAAAGTGAAAGTGAAGTCGCTCAGTCGTTCCCGACTCTTAGCGACCCCATGGACTGCAGCCTACCAGGCTCCTCTGTCCATGGATTTTCCAGGCAAGACACATATCACAAAAATAATGTTATGCAAAAGAAGCCAGACACAAGAATATATACTGTATGATCCCATTCATTAAAAAGTTGAAAAATTAATATATTCTCTTAATTCAGATGATAAGAAGAGAACAAGGGATCAGAAGTGATGGTAATGTTCTATTTTTTGATCTGGTGTTGATTACACACATATTCAATTTCTAAAAATCTATTGAGCTGTTTTCTTATAGGAGATATACAATTCTGTGTGTTCATATTTCTGTTAAAAAATTTTAAACTATGCTGCTTTATTGTTGCAGATGGGATTTTTTATAAAAATTGAGTGCTATGCTTACGATGTGTACATTTAATTTTTAAAAGTCTTCCTCAATTTCACCCCAAATTATGATACTAGAGACACACAGTATAGGAAGAGGAGACTTATCATTTGTGTCTCTAGGGCTGGGGCTAACAGGTTCTGCCAGAGGCTCCTCACTCCAAGTTCCCTCACTGCTCCTCTCCACCCATAGATAGATGTGAGCTAGATAAGTCGCTCAGTCATGTCCTACTCTTTGTGATCCTATGGACTGTAGCCTGTCAGGCCCCTCTGACCATGGGGATTCTCTAGGCAAGATTACTGGAGTGGGTTTTGCCACACCCTCCTCCAGGATATCTTCCCAACCCAGGGATCAAACCCACATCTCTATGTCTCCTGCACTGGCAGGTAGGTTCTTTACCATTAGCGCCACATGTGAAGCCCCCATTCAGTTCAGTTCAGTTCAGTCGCTCAGTCAGGTCCAACTCTTTGCAACCCCATGGACTGCAGCATGCCAGGCCTCCCTGTCCATCATCAATTCCCAGAGCTTACTCAAATTAATGTCCATCAAGTCAATGATGCCATCCAACCATCTAATTCTCTGTTGTTCCCTTCTCCTTCTGCCTTCAATCTTTCCCAGAATCAGAGTCTTTTCTAATGTGTCAGTTCTTCATATCAGGTGGCCAAATATTGGAGTTTCAGCTTCAGCATCAGTCTTTCCAATGAATATTCAGGACTGATTTCCTTTAGGTAGACTGGTTGGCTCTCCTTGCAATCCAAGGGACTCTTAAGAGTCTTCTCCAACACCACAGTCCAAAAGCATCAATTCTTCAGCACTCAGCATTCTTTACAGTCCAACTCTCATGTCCACACATGACTACGGGAAAAACCGTAGCTTTGACTATACAGACCTTTGTTGGCAAAGCAGTCTCTGCTTATTAATACGCTGTCTAGGTTGATCATAGCTTTCCTTCTAAGGAACAAGCATCTTTTAATTTCATGGCTGCAGTCACTATCTGCCAGTGATTCTGGAGCCCAAAAAAATAGTCTATCACTGTTTCCATTGTTTCCCCATATATTTGCCATGAAGTGATGGGACTGGATGCTATTATCTTAGTTTTCTGAACGTTGAGTTTTAAGGCAACTTTTTCACTCTTCTCTTTCACTTTCATCAAGACGCTGTTTTGTTCTTTTTTGCTTCCTGCCTTAAGGGTGCTGTCATCTGCATATCTGAGGTTATTGATATTTCTCCCGGCAATCTTGATTCCACCTTGTGTTTCATCCAGCTTGGCATTTCTCATGATGTACTCTGCATGTAAGTTAAATAAGCAGGGTGACAATATGCAGCCTTGACATACTCCTTTCCAGTTTTGGAACCAGTCTGTTGTTCCATGTCCAGTTCTAACTGTTGCTTCATGACCTACACACAGATTTCTCAGGAGGCAGGTAGGTTGGTCTGGTATTCCCATCTCTTGAAGAAGTTTCCACAGTTTATTGTGATCCACACAAACACTTTGGTATAGTCAATAAAGCAGAAATAGATGTTTTTCTGGAACTCTCTTGCTTTTTCAATGATTTAATGGATGTTGGCAGTTTGATCTCTGGTTCCTTGAACATATGGACGTTCACAGTTCATGTACTGTTGAAGCCTGGCTTGAAGAATTTTGAGCATTACTTTGCTAATATATGAGATGAGTGCAATTGTGCAGTAGTTTGCACATTCTTTGGCATTGCCTTTCTTTGGGATTGGAATGAAAACTGACCTTTCCTGGCCTGTGGCAACTGCTGAGGTTTCCAAATTTGCTGACATTTTGAGTGAAGCACTTTCACAGCGTCTTTTTTTAGGATTTGAAATAGCTCAACTAGAATTCCATCACTTCCACTAGCTTTGTTTATAGAGATGCTTCCTAAGGTCCACTTTGACTTCACATTCCAGAATGTCTGGCTCTCAGTAAGTGATCACACCATTGTGATTATCTGGGTCATGAAGATCTTTTTTGTACATTTCTTCTGTGTATTCTTGCCACCTCTTCTTAATATCTTCTGCTTCTGTTAGGTCCATACCATTTCTGTTCTTTATTGTGCCCATTTTTGCATGAAATATACCCTTGGTATTTTCTTGAAGAAATCTCTAGTCTTTCCCATTCTATTGTTTCCTCTGTTTCTTTGCACTGATCACTGAGGAAGGCTCTCTTATCTCTCCTTGCTATTCTTTGGAACTCTGCATTCAAATGGGTATATCTTTCCTTTTCTCCTTTGCTTTTCACTTCTCTTCTTTCACAGTCATTTGTAAGGCCTCCTCAGACAACCATTTTGCCTTTTTGCATTTCTTTTTCTTAAGGATGGTCTTGATCCCTGCCTCCTGTACAAAGTCACAAACCTCCATCCATAGTTCTTCAGGTACTCTATCAGATCTAATCCCTTGAAAATATTTCTCACTTCCACTGTATAATCATTAGGGATTTGATTTAGGTGATACCTAAATGGTCTAGTAGTTTCCCTTACTTTCTTCAATTTAAGTCTGAATTTGGCAATAAGAAGTTCATGATCTGAGCCACGGTAAGCTCCCGATCTTGTTTTTGCTAACTATACAGAGCTTCTCCATCTGTGGCTGCAAAGAATATAATCAGTCTAATTTTGGTATTGACCATATGGTGATGTCCATGTGTAGAGTCTTCTCTTGTGTTGTTGGAAGAGGGTGTTTGCTATGACCAGTGCATTCTCTTGGCAAAACTCTGTTAGCCTTTGCCCTACTTCGTTTTTTACTCCAAGGCCAAATTTTCCTGTTGCTTCAGGTATCTCTTGACTTCCTACTTTTGTATTCCATTCCCTATAATGAAAAAGACATCTTTTTTGGGTGTTAGTTCTAAAAGGTCTTGTAGGTCTTCATAGAACCATTCAACTTCAGCTTCTTCAGCGTTACTGGTCGGGGCATAGACTTGGATTACTGTGATTGTGAATGGTTTGCCTTGGAAATGAACAGAAATCATTCTGTTCTTTTTGAGATTGCATCCAAGTACTGCATTTCAGACTCTTTTGTTGACTATGATAGCTGCTCCATTTCTTCTAAGGAATTCTTGCCCACGGTAGTAGGTATAATGGTCATATGACTTAAATTCACCCATTCCAGTCCATTTTAGTTCACTGATTCCTAAAATATCAATGTTCACTCTTTCCATCTCCTGTTTGACTACTTACAATTTACTCTGATTCATGTACCTAACATTCCAGATTCCTATGCAATATTACTCTTTACACCATGGACTTTATTTCCATCACCACTCCATAGTTACATGATAAGTAGATAAAAGGCTGTTGAAATCAACTTAGTTGAAAGGATTACAACCTGAGAATTATCAAGAATTACTTCTTATTATCTAAGTATTGGAGAAACTACCAGTTAGATATTGGGGGAGGATGGGTGTTAGATTACGATTCATTTTGATGAGATGAGTTTCAAGTGATTGTTACACATTATTACTGCATCTCAACTTCTTTAATTACAAAAATAGGGATAATATGTGCCCTGCTTACCATCTAGACTTTGGAAAGGAGTCGACTATGTAAACACATTCTAGTAACACAAAACATTTAACACAAAAGTGTTAAAATACTCTAGAGCAAAAATGACTTCTGATTCTCTGATTTTTTTAGGAAGAGGGATTTTTCTAGACAGCAGTCTCATGCTCCATCTTTAGCATGCTAACTTCCAGGTGGAGTGAATTTACCTAGTTGAAGAGCTCAAAATAAAGTATCAGGCAGGCTGCTCCCCTTCTTTTGAGAGCAGGCATGAAGAGGTTCACGTTCTGAATCTCCTTCAAGGTTACAGGAGCCAGTCTCCAGGCAAAGGCCTTCAGTTTTGAGGATGGCTTATGACTTCTGTAGTCTCACATGAACTCAACTGGGAAAAGGTAGGAATTAAGTCCCTAATTCTATGGATCTGTACTAGCAGACACACAACTATGTCCCTTTCTAATAGCCAAGAAGCTGACTTTAATCTTGTATCTACCTGAAACATTTGCTTCTATCTCATCTTTTTAAAGAACACTGGCAGAAAAAAAAAAAAAATTACTCTTTATTGTGCCCATTCAAATGCTAATAAAAGCTAAAGTATTAATTTTTGCAACATTACTTCCATTTGTTGCTATTACAGTCCGCATCTGTGTTCAGTCATAATCCCTTCTCTTTCCTTGAATCATTGATATCTGTGAAATAACTATAATGGTTTTCAGAGTCCAAGATTTAACTTGCATTTTTTTTATCATGTGGCATGTAAACTCAATTAAGCAAACATTTTTATGTGGCTACTAAGTGTCTGACAAGCATTAGACTTGGGGGATCAAAAGAATAGTGTTCTTAAAACAACGCTTGTATCCTGGTTGTTTTTTATCAAATTTTCTTTGTGGGAACTCGTTTTATGTTCTGATGTCAGAAATGTTAATGGGGAAAAACAGCATCAAAGGCCTGATGATTGTGTTTGTTTAATATAAGACAGATATTCTTTTCTTGCTGCAAAAATCTTTATGGTTTCTATTTGGTCTAAGCCTCGGGAGAATGCTCCAAGGTGGTTAAAAAGCTGCCAAGTGGCTGCAGAGAGGGGGCTTCAGGCAGAAGTCCTTATACCAGAGAGACTCCTCAAAGGCCCCTGGGCTCCAAGCCTCTTAGTTGTGGTTGTGGGTGAGGCTTTAGAAGAGATTCTTGCCCAGCCTGCGGAGGTTGGTCAGGTGGTCACCCATCTTCTGGATGAGTTTCACCTCCTCACCTAGGAAGTGGCTCTCCAGGAAGTCACAGAGGTAGGGAGTCTGTATGGGCAGAACTCAGGCCATGCAGATCCCAAAGGGCCTGCTGCAGGTTCCTCTCCAAAAGAAGAGAGGTTTCCATAGTATCCTGTGTTTTATCCCACTCATCTTGAGATGGCTTCTGTGTGTCATGGGACAGGGTGCGGCCGCTGTACTGGTTTTGGATTTTCAAGAGACGCTGGGTGCCTTCATGCTCCTCCTCGTCCAATTCATGGAAAAAGTGGCCCACACCCTACACAGCCACATTGTCAAGGTTGAAATAGAAGCCCAAAGAGAGGGAGGTGTAGGAGGCCTGCAGATGCATGTTGACCAGGCGGCTATGACAGTGGCCTCTACCTTGGTGTAATAATTCCTATGAATGTGGGAGCTCATGGTTGATCAGTAATAAGAATTTAAGCTCAAAAAATGGTGTTAACTTGGCCCAGTGATTGAGGACAGCTGAGTGGCTGATTCTGAAAGTTGCGACTAGAAGAATATAGTTGGAGGATAATCGGAGGCTGGAGTAAGGGGTGTCCCTGGGTAAGTTCTATCCAAGCACTGTTGAAGCAAGAGACAGATCCACAGGATCTGTGAATGCAATGTCTCTTTTTTCACCTTTATATTCCAGTGTATAACCCAAAGATTTAGATTTCTCATTCCAATTAGGCTGTAATCTTAAAGTTTATTTTACTATTACTTGCTTGTGAAATGAGATATCTAATCATTAGTAATCATTATAACATCAATATTTAAGTGAGAGAATAAAAGCAAAATGAAATAAACAAGCAAACAAAAACAGTTCAGGTTCTTTTCATTAAGAAAATGGCATCAGGTGGTCTTTTTATTTTGGCAGCACTACATGTCGTGTGGGATCTTAGTTCCCCAATCAGGGATGAATCCACACTCCCTTCTTGGAAGCATGGAGTCTTAACCACTGGACCACCAAGGCGTCTTTCTTTTTTTAATGATAGATATAATTGACATGTATCATTATATTAGGCTCAACTGTACAACATTCAATATTTGTGTAATATTGTGAAATGACCACTGCAATAAGTCTAGTTAATGTATGTCCATCACTACATATAGTTACATATTTCTTTCTTCTTTGTGATGAGAATTTTAAAAATTTATTCTTAGCATACCAACTTTCAAATGTGCAATACAGTATCATTAACTATAGTAATCATGCTGTAAATTACATCTCCAGAATATTTTATAACTGGAAGTGTGTACCTTTTGACTCCCTTCACCCATTCTAGCCACCCTTCACCCACCACTTAATGGCAACCACCAGTCCCTTCTTTGAATCTATAAACTTTTTCATTATTGTTTGTTTTTAAGATTTCACACATGAGAACATACAGTATTCATCTTTCTCTGACTTATTTCACTTATCATAATGCCCTTAATTTCCATTGATGTTATTGCAAATGGCAAGATTTCATTCTATTTATGGCTGTATAATATTCCATTGTGTGTATACATACCACATCTTTATCCATTTATGTGTGTGTATACGTATATATAAATATTTGATTTCTCATTCCAAAAACACACTCACACTATACATATGTGGCCTGCCCAGGTGGTATGGCCTGCCCAGGTGGCTCAGTGGTAAGGAATCCACTTGCTAAATAGGAGACGCAAGTTTGATCTCTGGATCAGGAAGATCCCCTGGAGAAGGAAATGGCAACCCACTCCAGTATTCCTGTTTGGGAAATCCCAGGGACAGAGGAGCCTGGTGGGCTATAGTACATGGGGTTGAAAAAGAACTGGACATGATTTAGTGACTGAAAAACTATACACACACACACACACACACACACACACACAAACACACACACACCACATCTGCTTTATCCATCAGTGGGCACTTAAATTTTTCTGTATCTTGGCTCTGCTGCAATGAACATGAAAGTGTAGATAAGTTTTCCAGCTAATGTTTTTATTTTCTTTGGATAAATACCCCAACGTGGAATTACAGGATTGTATGGTAGTTCAAATTTTAATTTTTTGAGGAACCTCAATACTGTTCTCCACAGCAGCTACACCAGTTTGTATTCCCACCAACACTGCATGAGAGTTGCCTTTTCTCCACATCCTTACGAACGCTTAACATTTCTTACCCTTCTGATAATAGCCTTTCTAATGTATGAGGTGATATCTCATTGTGGTTTTGATTTGCATTTCTCTAATGATTAGTGATGTTGATCATCTTTTTATGTACCTGTTGGCCATCTGTATGTCCTCTTTGGAAAAAATGTCTATTCAGATCCTCTTCTAGCTTCTCAATCAGATTGTTTGCCAATGAGTTATGTGAGTTCTTTATATAGTAAATATTTGACATAAGAAGCCCTTATCTGATACATGATTTGCAAATATTATCTCCCATTTATCGTTTGCCTTTTAGTTTTGTTGATAGTTTCCTTTGCTGTGCAGGGGCATCTTAGTTTCTTGCAGCTGCACTTGCTTATTTTTATTTTTTCTGTCTTTGTTTTTGGTGTCAAATCCAAAAAAATCATCATCAAGGCCAGTGTCAAGTGGCTCACTGCTTTGTTTTCTCCTGGAAGTTTTATGATTCCATGGTTTACATTTAAGTCTCTAATCACTTGAGTTAATTTTTGTGTATGGTGTAAAATATTGTTGTCTAGTTTCATTCTTTGACAGATAGCTGTCTGGTTTTCCCAGCACTATTTATTGAAGAGGCTTTCTGCCCATTTTATATCCTTGCCTCCTTTGTCATACATAAATTGTTCATAAATATGTGGGTTTATTTTGGGGCTATTTTCTTTCATTGATCTGTGTGTCTGTTTTTATGCCAATATCACTCTGTTTTGATTACTATAGTCTGCAACAGTATTAGAAATCAGGGAGCATGATACCTCCAGTTTTGTTTTTTCTCAAGACTTCTTTGGTTATTGGGAGATCTTCTGTGGTTCAAAGCAGTCTTATGGACTCTGTTGCAGAGGGAGAGGGTGGGAAGATTTGGGAGAATGGCATTGAAACACGTATAATATCATGTATGAAACGAGTTGCCAGTCCAGGTTCGATACTGGATGCTTGGGGCTAGTGCACTGGGATGACCCAGAGGGATGGTATGGGGAGGGAGGAGGGAGGAGGGTTCAGGATGGGGAACACATGTATACCTGTGGCGGATTCATTTTGATATTTGGCAAAACTAATACAATTTGTAAAGTTTAAAAATAAAATTAAATTAAAAAATAATAAATAAAAAAACAAAGCAAATTTTAGAATTGTTTGTTCTATTCCTGTGAACAATGCCATTGAAATTTTGATAAGGATTGTGTTAAAACCTGTAGGTTACTTTGGTCAGTATGGACATTTGAACAGTATTCTTCCAATCAATGATCATGGAATCTTTTCACTTATTTGTGTCCTCCCTAATTTCTTCATTAATATTTTGTAGTTTTCAGTATATAGGTCTTTCAACTTTTTGGTTAATTTCATGCCTAGGTATTTTATCCTTTTTAAGGCAATGTAAATGAGATTAATTTCTTAATTTCTCTTTTTAATAGTTCATTTTTAATGTATTCAACTGCTTTTTGTACTCTGCAATGTTACTGAGTTCACTATTCTAATAGTTTTTTGGTGGGCTTTTTAGGGTTTTCTATAATTTGTCATCCAAAAATAGTGACAGTTTTACTTTTTCCTTTCCAATTTGAGTGACTTTTCTTTTTCTTGTCTGATTTATGTGGCTAGGATTTCCAATACTATGTTGAAAAAGACTGATAAGAGGCAGCATCCTTGTCTTGTTACTGATCTTAGAGGAAAAGATTTCAGCTTATCACTGTCGAGTATATTATTAGCTGTGGGTCTGTCATATATGGCCTTTATTCTATTGAGGTACATCCCCTCTTTACCCAGTGTGTCAAAGTTTTTATTATAAATAGATGCAAATTTTGTAAAAATATTTTTCTGCATGTTAAGATGACTATGTGATTTTTATCTTACGTTTTGTTAATGTGGTATATCACATTGATTTTTGTGGGTATTGAGCCATTACTGCATCCCTAGAATAAATCTCAGTTGACCGTGGGGTATGGTCCTTTTAATGTTTTTTAGAATTTGGTCTGCTAATATTTTGCTGAGCACGTTTCAGTTCAATTCACTAATTCAGTCGTGTCCAACTCTTTGTGACCCCATGGACTGCAGCACACCAGGCCCTCCTGTCCATCACCAACTCCTGAAGTTTTCCAAACTCATGTCTATCAAGTCAGTGATGATATCCAACCATCTTATCCTCAGTGATGATATCCAACCATCTTATCCTCTGTCATCCCTTCCTCCTCCTGCCTTCAATCTTTCCCAGCATCAGGGTCTTTTCAAATGAGTCAGCTCTTCACATCAGGTGGCCAAAGTATTGGATTTCAGCTTCAACATCAGTCCTTCCAATGAATACTCAGGACTGATCTCCTTTAGGATGGGACTGGTTGGATCTCCCTGCAGTCCAAGGGACTCTTAAGAGTCTTCTCCAACACCACAGTTGAAAAGTATCAATTAGTCAGTGCTCTGCTTTCTTTACAATCCAAATCTCACATCCATACATGACCACTTGAAAAACTATAGCCTTGACTAAATGGACCTTTGTTGGCAAAGTAATGTCTCTGCTTTTGAATATGTTGTCTAGGTTGGTCATAACTTTCCTTCCAAGGAGTAAGTGTCTTTTAATTTCATGGCTGCAATCACCATCTGCAGTGATTTTGGAGCCCAGAAAAACAAAATCAGCCACTATTTCTACTGTTTCCCCATCTATTTGCCAAGAAGTGATGGGACTGGATGACATGATCTTAGTTTCCTGAATGTTGAGCTTTAAGCCAGCTTCTTCACTCTCCTCTTTCACTTTCATCAAGAGGCTCTTTAGTTCTTCTTCACTTTCTGCCATAAGGTTGGTGTCATCTGCATATCTGAGGTTATTGATATTTCTCCTGGCAGTCTTGATTCCAGCTTGTGCTTCATCCATCCGGGGTCCTCATGATGTACTCTGCATATAACTTAAATAAGCATGGTGACATTATACAGCCTTGATGTACTCCTTTCCAATTTTGGAACCAGTCTGTTGTTCCATGTCCAATTCCAACTATCGCTTCCTGACCTGCACACAGATTTCTCAAGAGGCAGGTCAGGTGGTCTGGTATCCCCATCTCCTTCATAATTTTCCACAGTTTGTTGTGATCTACACAGTCAAAGGCTTTGGAATAGTCAATAAAGCAGAAATAGATGTTTTTCTGGAACTCTCTTGCTTTTTTGATGATCCAGAGGATGTTGGCAATTTAATGTCTGGTTCCTCTGCCTTTTCTAAAACCAGCTTGAACATCTGCAAGTTCACAGTTCACATATTGCTGAAACCTGGCTTGGAGAATTTTGAGCATTACTTTACTAGCATGTGAGATGAGTGCAATTGTGTGGTAGTTTGAGCATTCTTTGGCATTGCCTTTCTTTGGGATTGGAATGAAAACTGACCTTTTCCAGTCCTGTGGCCACTGCTGAATTTTCCAAATTTGCTGGCATTTTGAGTGCAGCACTTTCACAGCATCATCTTTTAAGTTTTGAAATAGCTCGACTGGAATTCCATCACCTCCACTAGCTTTGTTGGTAGAGATGCTTCCTAAGGCACACTTGACTTCACATTCCACGACGTCTGGCTCTAGGTGAGTGATCACACCATCATGATTATCTGGGTCGTGAAGATCTTTTTTGTACAGTTCTTCTGTGAATTCTTGCCACCTCTTCTTAATATCTTCTGCTTCTGTTAGGTCCATACCATTTCTGTCCTTTATCGAGCCCATCTTTGCATGAAATGTTCCCTTGGTATCTCTAATTTTCTTGAAGAGATCTCTAGTCTTTCCCATTCTATTGTTTTCCTCTGTTTCTTTGCATGATCACTGAGGAAGGCTCTCTTATTTCTCCTTGCTGTTCTTTGGAAGTCTTCATTCAAATGGGTATATCTTTCTTTTTCTGCTTTGCTTTTTGCTTCTCTTCTTTCACAGCTATTTGTAAGGCCTCCTCAGACAACCATTTTGCCTTTCTGCATTTCTTTTTCTTCAGGATGGTCTTGATCCCTGTCTCCTGTACAATGTCATGTACAGTGTCATAGTTCATCAGACACTCTGTCTATCAGATCTAGTCCCTTAAATCTATTTCTCACTTCCACTTAATCTTAAGGGATTTAATTTAGGTCATACCTGATTGGTCTAGTGGTTTTCCCCACTTTCTTCAATTTAAGTCTGAATTTGGCAATAAGGAAGTCATGATCTGAGCCACAGTCAGCTCCCAGTTTTGTTTTTGCTGACTGTATAGAGCTTCTCCATCTTTGGCTGCAAAGAATATAATCAATCTGACTTCAGTGTTGGCCATCTGGTGATATCCATGTGTAGAGTCTTCTCGTGTTGTTGGAAAAGGGTGTTTGCTATGACCAGTGCGTTCTCCTAGCAACACTCTATTAGCCTTTGCCATGCTTCATTCCATATTCCAAGGCCAAATTTGCCTGTTACTCCAGGTGTTTCTTGACTTCCTACTTTTGCTTTCCAGTCCCCTATAATGAAAAGGACATCTTTTTTGAGTGTTAGTTCTAGAAGATCTTATAGGTCTTCATAGAACCCTTCAACTTCAACTTCTTCAGTGTTGCTGGTCAGGGCATAGACTGGATTACCGTGATATTGAATGGTTTGCCTTGGAAATAAACAGAGATCATTCTGTCGTTTTTGAGATTGCATCCAAGTACTGCCTTTCGGACTCTTTTGTTGACCATGATGGCTACTCCATTTCCTCTAAGGGATTCCTGCCCACGGTAGTAGATATAATGGTCATCTGAGTTAAATTCACCCATTCCAGTCCATCTTAGTTCATTGATTCCTAGGATGTCAATGTTCACTCTAGCCATCTCCTGTTTGACCACTTCCAATTTGCCTTGATTCATAGACCTAACATTCCAGGTTCCTATGCAATATTGCTCTTTACAGCATGTTTACATCTATGTTAATCAGGGATATTGACCTGCAACTTTCTTTTTCTTTTGGGGTCCTTGTCTGGTGTTGGTTTCTGAGTGATGTTGGCCTCATAAAATTAGTTTTAGATTGGCTCATTCTTTTCTATTTTTTGAAAGAACTTAAGAAGAATTCGTATTAATTTTTCTTTAAATATTTGTTAGAATTCATCAGTGAAGCCATCATGTCGTGGGTATTTGTTGAGAGATTTTTGATTACTGATTCAGTATCCTTACTAGAAATTGGTTTATTTAAACTTTCTATATTTCATGATTCTGTTTGGTAAGTTGTATGTTTCTAGGCTATTTTTAAAATTTTGTCTTCTAAGTTGTCCGGTTTGTTGGCATATAATTGTTCATAGTAACCTTTTATGATCCTTTATAGTATCCTCTGTAGTATCAATGATAATGTCCCCTCTTTCACTTTGGTTTTATGAGTCCTGCCTCTGTTTCTCAGTGAATCTAGCTAAGGTTTGTCTATTTTGTTTAACTTTTTAAACAGCCAGTTCTTAATTTTATTGATATTTTTTATCATGTTTTTAGTCTCTATTTCATTATTTTCACTCCACCTTTCTTTCCTTTTCTACTAACTTTTAGACTTAGTTTTTATTTTTCTAGTTCCTTGAGGTGTGAAGTTACATGTTTATCTGAGATGTTTCTTGATGTAGGCATTTATCACTAGAAACTTTTCTGTTAAACTGCTTTTGGTGCAACCCATAATTTTGGTATATCATGTTTTCATTTGTCTCAAGTTATGTTTTTATTTCTTTTTATTTTTCTTTGACCCATTGGTTATTCACTAGCATGTTGTATAATCTTCACATATTTGTGAATTTGCCAGTTTTCTCCTGGTAATTATTTTTAGTTTCATAATGTTGTGGTCAAAAAAGGTTATGATTTTAAATCTATTAAGATATCTTTTGTGGCCTAAGATATAATTTATTCTGGAGAATGTACTATATACTCTTGAGAAGATGTATATTTTGTTGCTTTTAAACAGAATTTTTTGTATATGTCTTTTAAGTGTATCTTGTATAACATGTTATTAAGACCAATATTTTCTTATTGATTTTTTTTTTTTTTTGGTCTACATGATCTATTCATTGAAGAAAGATGGACTATTTAATCTCTTAATATTGTTATGTTGTTATCTATTTCTTCTTTTGTTATTGTTGTTGTTCAGTCACCCAGTCATGTCTGACTCTTTGAGACCCCATGGACTGCAGCACAACAGGCCTCCCTGTCCCTCACCATCTCCTGAAGTTTGCCCAAGTTCATGTCCTTTGCATCTGTGATGCCATCCAGCCATCTCATCCTCTGACACCCTCTTCTCCTTCTGCCCTCAATCCTTCTGAGCATCAGGGCCTTTAAAAATGAGTCAGCTGTTGGCATCATTTCTCCCTTTAGGTCTGTTAATACTTGTTTTATATCTTTAAGTGCTCCAATTTTAGGTGTAGAAATATTTACAAATCCCACAGCTTCTTGTTCAATTAACCTGTTTATTATTGGGTAAAGTCTATTATTACAGTCTTTGTCTTAAAATCTATTTTTTCCTCTTTTTCTTCATTTTCCTTCTCTTTCTCATATATGCATTAGATAAAACAGTCTCTTATTAGTCTTTTTGTCTTAAATTCTTATTATTATAGTCTTTGTCTTAAAATCTATTTTTTCCCTCTTTTTCTTCATTTTCCTTCTCTTTTCTCATATATGCATTAGATAAAACAACCACTTCTTCCAGCCTTGAAGGAGTAGCCTCATACAGGTGATCAGCCTTGTCCTAGCTCTTGATTGTCTTTCAAAGCTCTGATTACCCAAGGAGCCAACTTCATTCCTAGTGGCTCCCCATAGTTGAAGGTGTGCAAAGACCTGTCAGTGTCCCAATGGGGAGGAGTTCAGTTGGCACCTAGATTCAAGCTGACTAGAAACCAGACTCTCATCGAGCAGGTTTTAAAGTATGCAAATATGGCTTGGGAAAACCATGAAATGCCATGTCTATCTCTTCCCACTGCATTGACCTCTAGGGTAACAGTTAAGAACTGTTTTATTGTTTGTTACCATCCTGTTGAATCTGAGAACACAAAGTCCTACTAGCCACCATATCTAGGCTGTCAAAGGATGTGTCTTCTTGGTGGCAGCCACAAAAACCAGGACACCAGATATGTACACAAGCTCCTTTCTCAAAGATACCAGCACCATGGGTCTGGGCAAAGGGGGAGCACAAAGATCACACCCATCTGTCTCCCCAGTCTCTGGAGAGGATAGTACTAAGTCCTTAAATCTGTATTTAATTATAAACCATCAAGCCACATCTAGAAAGATAAGCTTTCACAGAAAGATTCAGAGTGTATTTTAGTCTACTACCACTGTGCTATGCTTAGAAACTGTTTCTCCACTTGCTACAGTGCCCTGGGACTTGCAAACATAGACCCTGCTGGCCACCAGAGCCAGGTGACCAATGGATGTTCCCTGGGTGGAAGCTGCAGAAAGGGGGCACCAGATGTGTGTACAAATTCCTTTCTGAGACATACTGATGACTGGCACTGAGGCAGAGAAAGAAGATGAAGGTATTACCTACTCCCCAGGGTCTTTGGAGAGGGTTATAGTAGGTCCTTACGTGTATTTTTGGTTAGAAGTCCGCTCTCAGGTCATAGTTATGAAGATAAGCAAATAGGACTCTTTCACAGGAAGACAGAGCATTTTTCAATCAGCTGCCTCAGCTCTGGACCTTGGGAGTAGCCAAATAAGTCTGTGCAAGCCCTCAAAGAGTTGTTTCTCACTAGAGCCTTGTGGGGCTTGTGGACACATTGGTTTTCAAAGCTAGATATTTTGGGGACTCATCTATTAGGATCAGGTCTTAAAAGTTGGGATGCCTGATACAGATTTCAAATCAGTAGCTCCTCAGAGAGAAACAGGGGCTTTCCTGATAGCTCAGTTGGTAAAGAATGCTCTTGCAATGCAGGAGAGCCAGGTTCAATTCCTGAGTCAGGAAGATTCCCCTGGATAAGGGATAGGCTATCCACTCCAGTATTCTTTGGCTTTCCTTGTGGCTCAGCTGGTAAAGAACCCATCTGCAATATGGGAGACCTGGGTTTGATCCCTGGGTTGGGAAGATCCCCTGGAGAAGGGAAAGGCTACCCACTCCAGTATATTGGCCTGGAGAATTCCATGGACTGTATAGTCCATGGAGTTGCAAAGAGTCAGACACAACTGAGTGACTTTCACTTTCACTTTCTTTTCAGAGAAACACTGACTTGTGAGTTCCCTTCCACTTGTAGGTCTCCATGCCGGGGTGGGGATTACAATGAGATTGTGTCTCAGCCTCTCCTACCTATTTCAGTGTGAGGGTTTCTCATTTACCCAATGTGTAGAAATTGCTCACCTAGTTTTCAGGTTTCTTTCAGAGGAAATTTTTCTACATGTAGCTTTAGAAGTGGCATGTCAGTGAAGAAGGTCAGTTTAGGATACTCCTACATGGCCATCTTGAACTACAACTGCTGGCACCAGGCTTTTTAAGCTTTATGTCATGATTATTAAATAAATATACTCAATAAACAATAAAACAAGCAATAATAGACTTCCATGGTCTTTGTGCTTCTGGTAGCCACAGAAGAGAAACATCACAGTTGTGAGCAACTTCTAAGAATATAAAATATTTTTTATTAGTTGTGTATCAGAATGAGCCTTTGACTCTGCCTCTGAAGATTAGGTGCAGGTCCTTCCAAAGACCTGGAATTAGATGTAAACTTTGGCAACTATTAAAGATCTCATAAGCATCTGTCTCTGCTAACTCATGGGATCAGGAAAAGTGGGGAGTAAATATTAGAGTGATTTGAAACCTAGTAAGCAGGAGAAATCATGAGAGAGATTCTAGTTGCTCTGATTATTTCAAATCCCTTGGCCTGGCTCAACTACATCTCAGGCAGGCAACATAGAGAACGTATGGCTGTAATTACTGTGGGTAATCATTGGGAAACCATGGAAAACAGGAGAGGTGCCAGGAGACTGAAGAATGGAAAGTGTTGCTCCAGTTTTCAGAAGAGGAAGTTAGATTTATTGAATTACAGATCACGGGGGCTGACAAAAATCCTAGAAGGGATATGTTTTTTAAAAGAATACCTGAACATTTAGAAAAGGAAGCATGAAGACCAGAATTAGAATGGCTTCATCAAGAACAGGTCACTGCAGACTAACCCAAATTTTTACCCCCCCCAAACTCTTTTACCCCCAAAATATCTTTTATCCACCCAAAAATCTTTCCTTAGGGGCTTTCCATATTAAATGCATGGAAATAAACCCAATCAAGTGTTGTCATTGAAAATAGTAAATGCTAGAATAGAAAACAAATTTCTCTAATTTTTTTGTTCTCTGAAATTTTACATTTTTTCACTACAGTTATTTTTATTTATTTATTTATTTAAGGATAATTGCTTTACAAAATTTCAAGCCTCAATATGAATCAGCCATGCTGCTGCTGCTAAGTTACTTCAGTTGTGTCCAACTCTGTGCCACCCCATAGACCACAGCCCACCAGGCTCCTCCCTCCCTGGGATTCTCCAGGCAAGAATACTGGAGTGGGTTGCCATTTCCTTCTCCAATGCATGAAAGTGAAAAGTGAAAGTGAAGTCGCTCAGTCGTGTCCGACTCTTAGCGACCCCATGGATTGCAGCCCACCATGCTGCATGCTCCTCCATCCCTGGGATTCTCCAGGCAAGAGTACTAGAGTGGGGCGCCATTGCCTTCTCTGTGAATCAGCCATAGGTATACATATATCTCCTCCCTTTTGAACCTTCCTCCCATTTCCCTCCCCCATCACACCCCTCTAGGTTGATACACAGCCCCGGTTTGAGTTTCCTGAGCCATACAGCAAATTCCTGTTGTCTATCTATTTTACATATGGTAATGTAAGTTTCCATGTTACTTTTTCCATACATCTCACCCTCTCCTCTTCCCATGTCCATAAGTCTATTCTCTATGTCTGCTTCTCCACTGTTGCCCTGTAAATAAACTCTTCAGTACCATTTTTCTATATTCCAGATATATGCATTCAGTTCAGTTCATTCGCTCAGTCGTATCCGACTCTGTGACACCATGAATCGCAGCACGCCAGGCCTCCCTGTCCATGACCATCTCCCGGAGTTCACGCAAACTCACGTCCATCGAGTAGGTGATGCCATCCAGCCATCTCATCCTCTGCCATCCTCTTCTCCTCCTGCCCCCAATCCCTCCCAGCATCAGAGTCTTTTCCAATGAATCAACTCTTCACATAAGGTGGCCAAAGTACTAGAGTTTCAGTTTAGCATCATTCCTTCCAAAGAACACCCAGGACCGATCTCCTTTAGAATGGACTGGTTGGATCTCCTTGCAGTCTAAGGGACTCTCAGGAGTCTTCTCCAACACCACAGTTTAAAAGCATCAATTCTTCGGTGCTCAGCCTTCTTCACAGTCCAACTCTCGCATCCATACATGACCACTGGAAAAACCATAGCCTTGACTAGATGGACCTTTGTTGGCAAAGTAATGTCTCTGCTTTTCAATATGCTATCTAGGGTGGTCATAACTTTTCTTCCAAAGAGTAAGCGTCCTTTAATTTCATGGCTGCAGTCACCATCTGCAGTGATTTTGGAGTCCAGAAAAATAATACAGTTTATGTTTATACTGTTTCTGTTTATATACTGTTTATACAGATACAGTTTCTACTGTTTCCCCATCTATTTCCCATGAAGTGATGGGACCAGATGCCATGATCTTCGTTTTCTGAATGTTGAGCTTTAAGCCAACTTTTTCACTCTCCTCTTTCACTTTCATCAAGAGGCTTTTAGTTCCTCTTTACTTTCTGCCATAAGGGTGGTGTCATCTGCATATATGCATTAAAATACTGTATTTATCTTTCTCTTTCTGACTCACTTCACTGTGTATAATATGTTCATCCACCTCATTAGAATGGACTCAAATATATTCCCTTTTATGGTTGAGTAATAGTCCATTGTGTATATGTACCACAACTTCTTTATTCATTCATCTGTCAATGGACATCTAGGTTGCTTCCTTGTTCTAGCTATTGTAAATAGTGCTGCATTGAACAATGGGATACGTGTTTCTCTTTCAATTTTGGTTTCCTCAGGGTATATGCCTAGGAGTGGGATTGCTGGGTCATATGGTGGTTTTATTTCCAGTTTTTTAAGGAATCTTCATACCATCTTCCATAGTGGCTGTATCAATTTACATTCCTACCAACAGTGCAAGAGTGTACCCTTTTCTCCACACCCTCTCCAGCATTTATTGTTTGTAGGCATTTTGATGAGGGCCACTCTGACCAGTGTAAGGTGATATCTCATTGTAGTTTTGATTTGCATTTCTCTAATAAAGAGCGATATTGAGCATCTTTTCATGTGTTTCTTAGCCATCTGTATGTCTTCTTTGGAGAAATGTCTTTTTAGGCCTTTTTCCACTTTTTGATTGGGTTTTTGTTTTTCTGGCATTGAGTTGTATGAGCTGCTTGTTTATTTTGGAAATTAATCTTTGTCAGCTGTTTCATTTGCTATTATTTTCACCCATTCTGAGAATTGCCTTTTTACCTTGCTTATAGTTTCCTTTGCTGTGCAAAAACTCTTAAGTTTAATCAGGTCCCACTTGTTTACTTTTGTTTTTATTTCTATTACTCTAGGAGGTGACTCATAGAGGGTCTTGCTTTGATTTATGTCATCTAGTGTTCTGCCTATGTTTTTCTCTAAGAGTTTTATAGTTTCTGGCCTTACATTTAGGTCTTTAATTCATCTTCAGTTTATCTTTGTGTGTGGTGTTAGGAAGTGTTCTAATTTCATTCTTTTACATGTAGTTGTCCAGTTTTTCCAGCACCATTTATTGAAGAGGCTGTCTTTGCCCCATTGTATATTCTTGCCTCCTTTGTCAAAAATAAGGTACCCATAGGTGCATGGGTTTATTTCTGGCCCTTCTATCTTGTTCCATTGGTTTGTATTTCTGTTTTTGTGCCAGGACCATACTGTCTTGATGACTATAGCTTTGTAGTATAATCTGAAGTCAGGAAGGTTGATTCCTCCAGCTCCATTCTTTCTTAAGACTGCTTTGGCTATTCAGGGTCTTTTGTGTTTCCATATGAATTTTGAAATTTTTTGTTCTAGTTCTGTGAAAAATACCATTGGTAATATGATAGGGATCACATTAAATCTGTAGATTGCATTTGGCAGCATAGTCATTTTCATAATATTGATTCTTCCTACCCAGGAACATAGAATATCTCTCCATCTGTTTATGTCATTTTTTATTTCTTTCATGAGTGTCTTATAATTTTCTGTGTACAGTTCCTTTGTCTCCTTAGGTAAGTTTATGCCTAGATATTTAATTCTTTTTGTTGCAATGGTGAATGGGATTGATTCCTTAATTTCTCTTTCTGATTTTTCATTGTTATTATATAGAAATGCAAGTAATTTCTGTGTATTGATTTTGTATCCTGCAACTTTGCTAAATCCACTGATGAACTCTAGTAATTTTCTGATACTATCTTTAGGGTTTTCTATGTACAGTATCATGTCATCTGCAAACAGAGCTTTATTTCTTCTTCTCCAATCTGGATTCCTTTTATTTCTTTTTCTTCTCTGATTACTGCAGCTAGGACCTCCAAAACTATGTTGAATCATAGTGATAAAAGTGGACACCCTTGTTTTGTTCCTGATCTTAGGGGGAAGCTTTCAATTTTTCACCATTGAGAATAATGTTTGCTGTAGGCTTATCATATATGGCCTTAACCATATTGAGGTAGCTTCCTTCTATGCCCATTTTTTGAAGAGTTTTAATCATAAATGGATGGGTGCTGCATTTTACCAAGGGCTTTTTCTGCATCTGTTGAGATTATCATATGGTTTTTATCTTTCAATTTGTTAATATGGTGTATCACATTGATTGATTTCTATATATTGAAGAATCCTTGCATCCCTGGAATAAACCCAACTTGATCATGGTGTTTGAGCTTTTTGATGTGTTGCTGAATTCTGTTTGCTAAAATTTTGTTGAGGATTTTCACATCTATGTTCACCAGTGATATTGGCCTGTAGTTTTCTCTTTTTGTATTGTCTTTGTCTGGTTTTGGTATCAGAGTGATGGTGGCCTCATAGAATGAGTTTGAAAGTGTTCCTTCCTCTGAGACTTTTGAAAGAGTTTTAGAAGTATAGGCATTAGCTCTTCTCTAAATGTTTGATAGATTCTCCTGTGAAACCATCTGGTCCTGGGCTTTTGTTTTTTGGGAGATTTTTTATCACAGCTTCAATTTCAGTGCTTTTAATTGGGTTGTTCATAATTTCTATTTCTTCCTGGTTCAGTCTTGGAAGATGAACTTTTCTAACATTATCTATTTTATTGACAAATAGTTGTTCATTAATAGTCTCTTATAATCTTTTGTATTTCTGCATTGTCTGTTGTAACCTCTCCTTTTTCATTTCTAATTTTGATTTGATTCTTCTCTCTTTTTTCTTGATGAGTCTGGCTAAGGGTTTGTCAATTTTGTCTGTCTTCTCAAAGAACCAGTGCTTAGTTTTATTAATTTTTACTATTGTTTCTTTCATTTCTTTTTCATTTATTTCTGCTCAGACTTTATGATTTCTTTCCTTCCACTAATTTTGTGTTTCTTTGTTCTTTTTTCTCCAGTTGCTTTAAGTGTAAAGTTAGATTGTCTATTCGACATGTTTCTTGAGGTAGGATTGTATTGCTATAAACTTCCCTCTTAGAACTGCTTTTGCTGTATCCCATAGGTTTTGAGTTGTGTTTTCATTGTCACTTGTTTCTAGAAATTTTTTTATTTCTTCAGTAACCTGTTGGTAAGAAATGTGTTGTTTAATTTCCATGTGTTTGTGTTTCCTACAGGTTTTTTTCTTGTAATTGATATCTAGTCTCATAGCTGGGGTCAGAGATGCTTGATATGATTTCAATTTTCTTAAATTTACTGAGGTGTGATTTGTGATCCAAGATGTGGTCTATCTTATAGAATGTTCCATGTGCACTTGAGAAGAAGGTGTATTCTTCTTCATTTGGATGGGATATCCTGAAGATATCAAGAGATCCATCTCATCTAATGTATCATTTAAGACTTGTCTTTCCTTATTAATTTTCTGTTTTGATGATCTGTCCATTGGTGTGGGTAGGGTGTTAAAGTCTCCTACTATTATTGTGTTACTGTCAATTTCTCCTTTTATGTCTGTTAGTGTTTTTCTTATGTATTGAGGTGCTCCTGTGTTGGGTACATAGGTATTTACAATTGTTATGTCTTCCTCTTGGATTGATCCCTTTATCAATATGTAGTGGCCTTCCTTATCTCTTGTAATCTTTATTTTGAGCCTATTTTGTCTGATATGAGGGATTGAAAGATGAGAGTGAAAAAGTTGGCTTAAAGCTCAACATTCAGAAAACGAAGATCATGGCATCTGGTCCCATCACTTCATGGCAAATAGATGGGGAAACAGTGGAAACAGTGGCTGACTTTATTTTGGGGGGCTCCAAAATCACTATAGATGGTGATTGCAACCATGAAATTAAAAGACACTTACTCCTTGGAAGGAAAGTTATGACCAACCTAGATAGCATATTCAAAAGCAGAGACATTACTTTGCCAACAAAGGTCTGTCTAGTCAAGGCTATGGTTTTTCCAGTGGTCATGTATGGATGTGAGAGTTGAACTGTGAAGAAAGCTGAGCACCGAAGAACTGATACTTTTGAACTGTGGTGTTGGAAAAGACTATTGAGAGTCCCTTGGACTACAAGGACATCCAACCAGTCCATTCTAAAGGAGATCAGCCCTGGGTGTTTTTTGGAAGGAATGATGCTAAAGCTGAAACTCCAATACTTTGGTCACCTCATGCGAAGAGTTGACTCATTGGAAAAGACTCTGATGCTGGGAGGGATTGGGGGCAGGAGGAGAAGGGGACAGCAGAGGATGAGATGGCTGGATGGCATCACTGACTCGATGGACGTGAGTTTGAGTGAACTCGGAGTTGGTGATGGAGAGGGAGGCCTGGCGTACTGGGATTCATTGGGTCACAAAGAGTCGGACACGACTGAGCGACTGAACTGAACTGAACTGAACTGAACATATTTGTCCTGTGAGATTTCAAATATTTTATGGGCCAATGGCTACTATTGGCCTCCCCTTACCTCTTTGAACAAAAAGTATCAATTGAGTCTACCTGTTCTCTCCCCATTGGATATTTGGTTTGTGGAAGATATGTAACTCATTCTTTTAGTTCATGGGTCTATGGAGCCAAAGGAGCCACATCCAAGGAACTACCACTGTTCTTAGACTTGATTTATATAATGAGATACTGAACCTCAAGCTTGTTGTCATAATTCAGATAAGGCTTTTGATTATCTTAGAATTGGGGTTAATATAATTTCTCTGTGGGAAGAATGTAAATAATAAAACGTGGACTCTAGAAAAAAAATGGCTACATATATATTTACATCCGTGTGTGTGTGTGTGTGTGTATATATATATGTGTGTGTGTGTGTGTATATATATATATATGATTTTGCATCTGTTTCCATCAAGAAATAAACTCTAGGGACTCCTGGCAGTCCAGTGGTTAAGACTTTATCTTCCAAGGCAGGGCATGTGGGTGTGAACTCTGGTCAGGGAGCTAAAATCCCATGTGCCTCACAGCCAAAAAACCAAAATCTAAGAGAAGCAATATTGTAACAAATTCAATAAAGATTTTTTAAATGGTCCACATCAAAAAAGAAAAAAAAATAATAAAGTACTGTTAAAAAAAATTGATTCTATTTCTCTGTCCCTGAACTCTGAGTTTGGTCATGTGTTTTGTTCTGGCCAACAGGACAAAATCAAGCTGATTAGAGCAGAGACTTTAAAGGCATTTATCTGTTGAGGCTTGACCTTTCTTGATGCATTTGAAACTAAAGACCATGGTGTAAATATGCCTCTGGTAAGCTTTCTGCAAGATACTTGGCCACATGGAGAACTGAGATGACATGGCCAAATTCTACCAATCTACAACATGTGGATAAGGCTAGCCATGATCATTTGCTGCAAGAGGGCTTATGACGTACCCATGTCTGCTGCACCCAGAGCCCCTGCCCCTGTGGCAGTTCACTGCTGACCCGTACCTCCACAGGAGACACTCAAACACAGTTCCTGTCTCAGTCTCTGTGGGGTTTCTGGGTCGTGGTGCGCACAAGTTTTGTTTGAGCCCTCTAAGCATTTCTGGCAGGTATTGATTCTAAATGCAACTTTCACTTTCAATTTTTGGGCTTCCCAAGAGTCCCTTGGACTGCAAGGAGATCCAATCAGTCCATCCTAAAGGAGATCAGTCCTGGGTATTCACTGGAGGGACTGATGCTGAAGCTGAAACTCCAGTACTTTGGCCACCTCATGCGAAGAGTTGATTCGTTGGAAAAGACTTTGATGTTGGGAGGGACTGGGGGCAGGAGGAGAAGGGGACAACAGAGGATGAGATGGCTGGATGGCATCACCGACTTGATGGACGTGAGTCTGAGTGAACTCTGGGAGTTGGTGATGGACAGGGAGGCCTGGTGTGCTGCAATTCATGGGGTCGCAGAGTCGGACACGACTGAGCAACTGAACTGAACACCAGCTTTCTTTTGCTTCCTATGTGCATGGAATATATTTTTCCATCCTCTCACTTTCAATCTATATGTGTCTTTAGGTCTGAACTGGGTTTATCGTAGACAGCATATATATGGGTCTTGTTTTTGTATGCATTCAGCCAGTCTGTGTCTTTTTGTTGGAGCATTTAATCTACTTAAATTTAAAGTAATTATTGATATATGTGTTCCTATTGCCATATTCTTAACTGTTTGGGGTTGATTTTGTAGATCTTTTTTCTTCTTTGGTATTTCTTGATTATATAAGTCCGTTTAACATTTGTTGTAAAGCTGGTTTGGTGGTACTGAATTCTCTTAACTTTTGCTTGTCTGAAAAGCTTTTCATTTCTCCATCAACTTTGAAAGAGATCCTTGCTAGGTACAGTAATCTTGGTTGTAGATTTTTCCCTTTCAGTACTTTAAATATATCCTGCCATTCCCTTCTGTCCTGCAGAGTTTCTGTCGAAAGTTCAGCTGTGAAACATATGGGTTTCCCTTGTATGTTGCCTGTTGCTTCTCCCTTGCTGCTTTTAATATTCTTTCTTTGTGTTTAGTCTTTGTTAGTTTGATTAGTATGTGTCTTGGTGTGTTTCTCCTTGGATTTATCCTGTATGGGACCCTTTGTGCCTCTTGGACTTGATTGACTATTTCCTTCTCCATGGTGGAGAAATTTTCAACTATAATCTCTTCAAAAATTTTCTCATACATACCCTTTCTTTTTTTCTTCTTCTTCTGGGACACCTATAATTCGAATGCTGGTGCATTTGATATGGGCCCAGAGGTCTCTAAGACTGTCCTCAGCTCTTTTCATTCTTTATTTTATTTTGCTCTTCAGAAGTTATTTCCACCATTTTATCTTCCAGCTCACTGATTCACTCTTCTGCTTCAGATATTGGTTCCTTCTAGAGTATTTTTAATTTTAGTAATTGTGTTGTTTGTCTCTGTATGTTTATTCTTTAATTCTCCCAGGTCTTTGTTAAATGATTCTTACATTTTCTCCATTTTGTTTTCAAGGTTTTTGATGATCTTTACTATCATTATTCTGAATTCTTTTTCAGGTAATTTTCCTATTTCCTCTTCATTTATTTGTACTTCTGTGTTTCTAGTTTTTTCCTTCATTTGTGCAGTATTTCTCTGCCTTTTCATTTTTTTTTTTTAAGTTATTGTGTTTGAGGTTTCCTTTTCTCAGGCTTCAAGAAAAGTTGAATTCTTTGCTTGAATAAGGTTGAATTCTTTCTTCCTTTTGGTTTCTGACCTCCTAAGGTTGGTCCAGTAGTTTGTGTGAGCTTCATATAGGGTGAGATTTGTGCTGAGTTTTTGTTTATTTGTTTGCTTGTTTTTCCTCTGATGGGTGAGGTGGTAATCCTGTCTGCTGATGATTAGGTTTGTGTTTTTGTTTTGTTTCTTGTTTAGATGAAGCATCCTACACAGGGTGTTAATGATGGTTGGGTGATGCCAGGTCTTGTATTCAAGTGGTTTCTTTTGTATGAGGTCTAACTATTTGATACTCCCTAGGGTTAGTTCTCAGAGAAGGCAATGGCACCCCACTCCAGTACTCTTGCCTGGAAAATCCCATGGATGGAGGAGCCTGGAAGGCTGCAGTCCAAGGAGGTCACTGAGGGTCAGACACAACTGAGCGACTTCACTTTCACTTTTCACTTTCATGCATTGGAGAAGGAAACGGCAACCCACTCCAGTGTTCTTGCCTGGAGAATCCCAGGGACAGCAGAGCCTGGTGGGCTGCTGTCTATGGGATCACACAGAGTCGGACACGACTGAAATGACTTGGCAGAGGGTTAGTTTTCTAGTAGTCTAGGGTCTTGGAGTGAGTGCTCCCACTCCAGAGGCTCAGGAATGAAGATTCCACAAGTGGTTTGTTATGGCATTGAGATTAAAACAAATATCCAAAAATGAGAAACCAAAGATGAACCCCAGACAAATGGCAGTTACAAAATTAGGCAAATAATAATTAAAATAATGGAATATACACATATACATATATACCCATGAGCAAAATGAAAACAGTCCAACAAAAATATAGTAGATTTATCTGGCAAACAAAGGAAATAAAAAAATTATATTTACCAGTTAAGAACAAAACTAACTTAAGCACAAACTGGAAAACAAAACTAAAGCAAGGTGCCAAGTTGGGAATAAAGCAATGAAAACAAACTAACAAATTTTTTGAGAGTAAAGGAAAGAAGAAAGAATAGATATGCAAAATTAAATAGAGGTAGATGAAGAAGATTTATATACATTAAAGATTAACTGCAAGGGGAAAAGAACAGTAGGAAAGGCAAACAAAGGAATAAATGTAGAAAAATATAATAGGTTTTTAAAAATTAAAATTATAAAACAGAGAAAAGAGAAAAAAAAGGAGGAAGTATGAAGAAAGGGAACAGTTATTTTACTTTAATTCTCATTTTTGTAAGCAATGACATTTTATACAAACAGCTATGTACCTTCTTATATAAGAATTATTTTTTCTCCTCAGGTGGTTTATTACATCTCACACTTGTTTTTCTTATGTCCTGAAGCAGGCCATAAGAGAGAAAAAAAGCTGATAACTACAACTAGTACTAAACATAATTCTTAACTATATCTTACATAAATGACATACATAGATTTTTGCTTTTAAGTGTTGAACTTTATTGTGTTTATTTTTTAGCTTTATTGGGATATAATTGACAAAATTGTAATATATTTAAAGGGTACAATGTGATGGTTTAATATATGTATACATTGTGAAATGATTCCCATAATCAAAGAATAAATTTAATTTCTGTAGTTTTGGAATCTATTTTACAAAAGCAGTAAGACCCAGAATGACAGTTCTTACAATCTTCAACAATGAACATAATTTGCCTGTGTTGTAATGTTAAACAGGCTGACTAACCATAATTTAAGGATTAGACAAAACTAGAAGGATAGTTACTGTAATGTATTATAGAATTAAAACTTTAAACAGTCAACAGCTTGGAATAATGAGCCAAATTGAACAAAATGAATTTGAAAGGGGAAAATAAAAAAATAAAAATCCTTTTGAGCATCTATTCAAATTGGGTACTTTGGGTTCAACATCTCATTTAACAGGAACAAATGTTAAGCTTTACATTAGAATCAGACAGCAGATTTAAAATAGGGCTGGTGAAACTTCAGTTTTCGGGCATCTTACCTTCATGGACTCTTTCCAAGGCTGCCCCGTAGGGCCACAACGTTAGTGTTGCCAAATAAATACAGGATGTCCAGTTAAGTTTGAATTGCAGATAAATAGTGAATAAGTTTTTGATTTGTCCCAAATATTGCATGCATTCTACATTTTTATTGGGTTGGCCAAAAAGTTCATTTGGGTTTTTTTTTTGTAATATCCAATATTTGCTAGTTAAATCCTACACAGGGAAGAATAACTACCCCATACTGGGGAGTCATCCTCTCCGCCCTACTGGTAGTCTTAGATCCATAGCTGAGGTTTACAAGTTACCAGCTCTACCTCTGCATCTTCCAGGCCCCAGTGATAATCCTGTTCCAGAAGGACCTCAAAGAGTTTTTTAGGCTCTCTGATGCCAAGGAAAAGGACATGAATGAAATTCTGTCCTGATCCTCACTCAAGGCTTGTTGATAGACTTTATGAGATTATGAAGGTACACCACCTCCTCCCCTGCCCACAACAGGATTAGTGGAAGAGGTGCAACAGGAAACAGCAGTACCTAGGACTTGAAGAACCTAGAAACCGAAGCTGCCAATGACATCCAGATTGAAATCAAATGCTCCAGTCATCTGAGGATCTGCCCCGTTAAGTAGTGCCATCTCAGTAAAATTGGAGCTGGAGTTGCATGGGTAGCATTACCAGTCATGAGCTCTAAAGCTGAAGGAAACATCACTAAACCATCAATACTTTACAAATAAACTTGACTGACCATCCTAAGGAAAGACGGGATTAGTTTTTTATTCTCTCCTTTGAAAACATTATGAAACTGCTGTGATAAGATATAGCAACCAAAGAATATAAAATCAAAAAAGAAAAAAAGTGATTTAGAAGTATGTCAGGAGTTAATTTATTAAAATTATAATTAATTTTCTGGATTTGTGCTATTTCTAAGATTTGTCCATCGTTTATGTATTTGTAGTTTATTACAATTTTTAAATTTAAATATAATTTTCAAATTAATATGTCTCTAATTTTTATTCACAATGTCATATGCTTTCCTCTTAAAAGGCCTTCAAAATTGTACAAGCTTTAAGCCCCACAAAAGTTGGGTCAGTCCTTGAATGGAATAAATTAACAGAGTAAAGCTAAATACTACAGCTAAAGGAGAGAATGAACAGAGTGAAAATGGATAACCAGCATCTGAGCGTCTATTACTATGTTTCAAGTTCATTGCTAATAATGCTAACTGATAAGAGCTTTCTATGTGCAAGTACTATGTAAAGAGCTTAACTCACAGCATTTTTGCATTTCATCAGCATGATACTGGGAGAAAAGCAGTCTATAAATACAATCTCCAAGGTGGAGAGAAACTGAGGCTTAAATATCAAGTAATTTGCTCAGGTTATACATCTATTCATTGCTGGAGATAAAATCCAAACTGAGGTTACCAAAATAATACCCTTTCTTCTCTTCTTCTCATTCACCTTCCTTTCTTTTACGCCAGAAAAAAAAACAATATTTTGAGCAATTAATACTGGGACACCAATATTCATGTGCTCCTTTATCACTAGGTTAGCATTTCTATTGAGTATGTACCATGTAAAGTAACTCAAGTTACCTCAAACTCCAAAGTATTTATAGGGATGTTTAAATATCTTTTATTTTACTTGTATATAGAAAAACCATTAGTCACTCTTCAAAAATGTATTGTCCCAGGAGAAATTCTGGGATTTTGTTTTTTCACTGGGAATGGACTGCCTGACAGCCATCTTTGATGAGAGAATTGCCTGTCTGAGAGTGGAGGCAGTAAGGTGATTAAGTGAGCCAAAAGAGGGGTGAATCCAGCTCCCAGTGGTGTCCTCTGGGCTATTCAAGCTAAGTGAGATGAAAATATTCCTATTTGCCTGATCCAGGTTGGAATGGATTTTCTGTCATTTACATCTAGAAGAATTCTGACAGATACAAGTTTCCAAAGAGGAAAATGACTATTCTGGAATCAGTAGTGGTTTTTGCAGCCAATGGAATAGAGTGATGCTAGCTATTTTAGTCTTTAAAACTTTTCTACAAATTTTAAAAACTTAGATCAAATCTGTACAGTTTAGATCAACAAAAGTAAATTCAGTAACTTAATACTGGTCACTCACTTGCTTATCACCTTCACACATGCTTGGATGGAAATGACAGCAGGAAAGCACACGCATCTTCCATGAAGCATCTGATACAAAGGTAGGAGGAAGGGCTTTCAGTGGGGATTGGGTGATAGGGAGGAAGCATAATCTCATTAGAGATAGTCAGAATGATGAGAATGAAAGAAAGGAAAGGAAGACTGAACTAAATCTGGAAGCAAATATTTCTGAAAAGGGAAAAACACATGAGATCGATTAAGAACATCAAGGAAAGAAATGACACTTTTTTTCGTTTTAGTAGTAGAGGACCTAGAAGACCCTAAAGAACTTATACAGGAAAAAAAAAAATTAACAGATAAACCATAGATCAGAAATTACAGGAAGAGGCTAAACTTCAACTGACAATAAAAACTTTGCAGTAATTATAAAATCTATGAAGTAGATGCTATGAAGGATCTTGAAGACTTCAGGGTTTTAAAAGATACTAAACAATTAAAAATAACACAATATGCGGGCTTCTCTGGTGGCTCACAGATAAAAAATCCACCAGCCAATGCAGGAGATATGGATTCCATCCACGATCAGGGAAGATCCCATATGCCTCGGAGCAACTAAGCCTGTGTCCCACAACTATAGAGCCTGTACTCTGGAGTCCAGGAACCACAACTACTGGGCCCACGTGCTGCAACTACTGAAGCCTGATCACCTAGGGCCCATGCTCAGCTACATGAGAAACCTATGCATTGCAACTAGAGAGTGGTCCCCAGCTGCCACAATTAAAGAAAGCCCATGCACAGCAATGAAGACCCAGAATAGACAAAAGTTAAATAAATAAAAATTTAAAAAATAACAAGTGAAGCATATCTCTATATTATATTAAGATTGTTTGAAGAATTAGTTTGAAATAATTGTATTTCAGTCTAAATTGACAATTGCATGAAAATTACCTGGCTCAGAGGTAAAGAATATACCTGCCAATGCAGGAGATGTGGGTTCGATTCCTGGGTTGGTAAGATCCCCTGGAGAAGAAAATGGCAACCCACTCCAGTATTCTTGCCTGGAAAATCCAATGCACAGAGGAGCCTGTGGGCTATAGCTCATGGGGTTGCAAAAGAGTCAGACATTATTTGGTGACTAAACAATCAAACAAACAAAAACTCAGTTCATTGACAGAGTTACACAATTTGGGGAAAAGAAACAAGAAAGGCAAAGTTAGCCAAACAAGAAAGGCATGGATTGCAGAACGAGGGGTTAGTGGCTGGTCAAGGGTTTGGGGCCAGGCAATCTGAAAGACCAAGGATTTCTTGGAAAAGAACAAGATTTGCAGACATTTCATCTTCTAATGCCTTCGCTCTGTTGTCTAATCCCTTCAGCATGTAGCTTAAACTTTTTCCTTTGAGTTTTGCCAAATATTACATTCAGAACTATTGTGGTCATATGCTAGACATTTTATTCCTTAACACTGAAGTGCTCAAGTAACAAGGGGTCTCAGAGCAACAAAGGGTTAAACTGATCTTGCAGGAATAATGTTGTGATCCCAAGATATCTTCCCCCAGCTGTATATGCTCTGTATCATCTGCTTCCCTGGTGGCTCGGTGGTAAAGAATCAGCCTGCCAATGCAGAAGATGGAGAAGAGGAGATGTGGGTTTGATACCTGATCTGGGAATAGGAAATGGCAACCCACTCCAGTATTCTTGCCTGCAGAATTCCATGGACAGAAGAGCCTGGTGGGCCCCAGTCCATGAGGTTACAAAGAGTCAGACTTGACTGAGCAACTAACACAGACTCATCCCCTTTTATTGATAGTCAATGAGACAGTGGCTACGACTGAAACAGCTATAATCTGGCTACTTTATATTTAAAAAGATGAAAGAGATTTTGCAGATATAATCAAATCCCAAATCAGTTTGAGTTCTTTAACAGGGAGATTATCTTTGGTAGGTTTGACCTAATCAGATGAGCTCTTAAAAAGGTTGAGTTCTTCCTGAAGAAGGGGGTTAGAAGGATGAGAGAGTCGTGTGGCATCTCAATGTGTGGAGGGAGCCATGTGGCAGGGACATAAGAACAGCACCTAGGAACTATGAGAGGTCCCCAGTCAATAGCCAGCAAGAAAACTGAGTCTTGTGTCCTACAACTTCAAAGAACTAAGTTCTGCCAGCAATCCGAATGGTGTTGTAAGCAGATGTCTTCCCAAGTCAGCTTCTACATGAAAATGCAGCCGACTGACACCTTGATTCCAGCCCTTATGAGGCCCTTGTGAGCTTCTGGCTAAAATGTGCCAGACAGCTCCTGACCAACGAATTGTGAAATAATAGATTTGTGTTATTGTTCTGAAGCAGCTGAGTTTGTGGTAATTTCTTTCACAGCTACAGAAAACAGAAACAATTAGGAAATTTGGCTGCTACTATATATTTTTTTTAATCTTGTTTTACTTGTGGTTATCTGTAGCTGCTGGGGTTACTAAATTGGGACTCAAACATATAATATGGATGAATATGAGCCATGTTCTCTAGTGGAGTCTTAGTTGTCCCTCTCTGAACTACATAAAAATATGTCAGGAAAAGCTGTATATAATAAGCATATGTGATGTGCTCCTAGAAATGCAATCTTTGTTTTGTTTTTGTTCAGTTGCTCAATTGTGTCCAACTCTTTGCGACTCCAAGGACTGCATCACAACAGGCTTTTCTATAATTCACCATCACTCCAAGTTTGCTCAAATTCACATCCATTGAGTTGGTCATGCCATCCAACCATCTCGTCCTCTGTCATCCTATCTCATCCTCTCATCCTTCTCCTCCTGCCTTCAATCTTCCAGCATCAGGGTCTTTTCCAATGAGCCAGCCCTTTGCACCAGGTGGCCAGATATTTGAGCTTCAGCTTCAGCATCAGTCCTTCCAATTCAGGAATTCAGGATTGATTTCCTTTAGAATTGACTGGTTTGATCTCCTTGCAGTCCAAGGGACTCTCAAAAGTCTTCTCTAGCACCACAATTCGAAAGTATCAATTCTTCAATTCTCAGCCTTCTTTATGGCCCAACTTTCACATCTATATATGACTACTGGAAAAACTGTAACTTTGACTATATAAACATCAGCAAAGTGATGTCTGTGCTTTTTAATACACTGTTTAGGGTTGTCACAGCTTTCCCTCCAAGGAGCAAGCGTCTTTTAATTTCACAGTTGTAGTCACCATCCACAGTGATTTTAGAGTCCAAGAAAAGAAAACCTGTCACTGCTTCTAGTTTTTCCCCCGTCTATTTGCCATGAAATGATGGGACCAGATGCCATCATCTCAGTTTTTTGAATGTCGATTTTTTTTCTCAATAAATTTTTTTTACATATAAATTTATTTATTTTAATTGGAGGCTAATTACAATATTGTATTGGTTTTGCCATACATCAGCATAAGCCAGCTTTTTACTCTCCTCTTTCACCCTCATCAAAAGGATCTTTAGTTTCTCTTCACTTTCTGCCATTAGAGTGGTATCATCTACCTATCTGAGGTTGTTGATATTTCTCCTAACCTTCTTGATTCCAGCTTGGGATTCATCCAGCCTAGCATTTCACATGATGCACTCTGCATAGAAATTAAATAAACAGGGTGTTTATACAGCCTTGCCATACTCTTTTCCCTATCTGGAACCAGTGTATTGTTCCACATCTGGTTCTAACTGTTGCTTCTTGACCTGCATACAGGTTTCTCAGGAGGCAGGTAAGATGGTCTGGTATTCCATCTCTTTAAGAATTTCCCACAGTTTGTTGGAAACATAGTCAAAGGCTTTAGCATAGTCAGTGAAGCAGAACTGACTGCTTCTTTATTTCAGTTTTTATGGAATTCCTTTGCTTTTTCTATTATCCATCAGATGGTGGCAATTTGATCTCTGGTTCCTCTTCCTTTTCTAAATCCAACTTATACATCTGGCAGTTCTCAGTTCATGTACTGTTGAAGCCTAGCTTGAAGAATTTTGCACAGTTGCATTGCTAGCGTGTGAAATGAGCACAACTGTACCATAGTTTGACCATTCTTTGGCATTGCCTTTCTTTGGGATTGGAAGGAAAACTGACCTTTTCCAGTCCTGTGGCCACTGCCGAGTTTTCCAAATTTGCTGGCATATTGAGTGCAGCACTTTCACAGCGTCATCTTTTAGGATTTGAAATAGCTCAGCTGGAATTCCATCACCTCCATTAGCTTTGTTTGTAGTAATGTTTCCTAAGGCCCACTAGACTTCACACTCCAGGATGTCTGGCTCTAGGTGAGTGACCACATCATCAGGGTTACCTGGGTCATTAAGACCTTTTTTGTACAGTTCTTCTGTGTATTCTTGCCACCTCTTCTTAATCTCTTCTGCTTCTGTTAGGTTCTTATCATTTCTGACCTTTATGTGCCTATCTTAGAATGATATGTTTCCTTGATAGCTCTAATTTTCGTAAGAGATCTCTAGTCTCCCATTCCATTGCTTTTTGACAATGAGGGTGACTCCATTTCTTCTAAGGGATTCTTGCCCACAATAGTAGATATAATGGTCATCTGAATTAAATTCACTGAATCCTGTCTATTTTAGTTTACTTGATTTCAAAAATGTCGATGTTCACTCTTGCCATCTCGTGGTTGACCACATCCAATTTACCTTTATACAGGGACCTAATATTCCAGGTTCCTATGCAATATTGTTCTTTACAGCATCAGACTTTACTTGCACCACTAGACTCATCCACAACTGGGTATCATTTCTGCTTTGACTCAGCCTCGTCATTCTTTCTGGAGCTTTTTCTCCACTCTTCGCTAGTAGCATATTGAACACCTGCCCACCTGGTGGGGAGGCTCATCTTCCAGTGTCATATCTATTTGCCTTTTCATACTGTTCATGGGTTTCTCAAGGCAAGAATACTGAAGTAGTTTGCCATTCCCTTCTCCAGTGGACCACGTTTTGTCAGAACTCTCTACTTTGATGCCTCCATCTTGGATGGCCCTGAACGGCATGGCTCATAGTTTCACTGAGTTACACAAGGCTGTGATCCATGTGGTCATTTTGGTTCATTTCTATGACTGTGATTTTTATTCTGTCTGCCCTCTGATGGATGAGGATAAGAGGCTTGTGGAAGCTTCCTGAAGGGATTGGCTGTGGGGAAAACTGGGTCTTACTCTGGTGGGTGAGGCCATGCTTAGTAAACTTTAATCCAATTTTTTGCTGACAGGTAGGGCTCTGTTCCCTCCCTGTAGTTTGGCCTGAGGTGGCCCATTCCTTGAGTCTGCAGTCTCTATGGTAGTGTTAATGGCACCTCCTCCAAGAGGACTTATGCCAACATGCCACACCTCCCAGGACTGCTGCTACCAGTGCCCCTGATCCTAGAGCAGGCCACTGTCGACCCACACCTCTGCAGGAGACTCCCAAACACTCAGAGGTAGGTCTGGCTCAGTCTCTTGTGGGGTCGCTTCTCCTTTTTCTTGTGTCCTGGAGTGCACAAGGTTTTGTTTGTGCCTTCCAAGAGTCTCCATTGCCCCCAGCTCTGTGGATGTCCTGTAATCAAATATGCTGACCTTCAAACCTGGAGATTCCCAGTCCCTTTACCAGATCCCCAGGTTGGAAAGTCTAAAATGGGGTCTAGAACCTTCACAACAGTGCTTTGGTATAATTCTTTTCCAGTTTGTTGGTCACCCACCCAGCAGCTCTGTGGTATGATTCCACGATCAACGGTGGTGCTAATGGTGACCTCCTCCAAGAGGACTTATGCCAACACACCATACTTCCCAAGATGGTTGCTGCCAGTGCCCCTGTCCCCATGGCAGGCCACTGCTGCCCCGTGCCTTCACAGGAGGCCCTTAAACACTACAGGCATTTCTGGTTCAGTCTCTTGTTGGGGGAGAATGCTCCTTTCCCTTAGGTCCTAGTGTGCACAAGGCTTTGTTTGTGCCCTTCAAGAGTCTCTGGTGGGTATTGCATTTGACTTTAATATGATTGCATCCCTCCTACCATCTCGTTGTGGCTTCTCCTTTGTCCTTCAAAGTGGGGTATCTTTTATTTTGGTGGGTTCCAACATCCTCCTGTCAATGGTTGTTCAGCAGCTAGTTGCAGGTTTGGTATTCTTGCAGGAGAAGAGGAGTGCACATCCTTCTACTCTGCCATATCGAAATAGGATTGAAAGGGTTTCATCTTAAAGTGGAATAAAAGGATTTAAAAGATGCATTACAAAAGTCATTTATTTCAGAGTGGAAATACTACAGCTGAAAGGGCCATTTTACTTGATATTAAAGAGGAAATAATGGAGAAAAAGAAGGGAGTGGGAAGGAAGGAAAAATATCAAAATCTACTAAATTAAGCCTGAAACTTGCCATTTTTATGTATCTCAAACCAGTATGTGGAATCTCTTGAATGCAAATGTACTATAGTTTTCTTTATTAGAACATTTCTATGAATTCAACTTTTCATCAGAGGAAGGAAATTCTTGATCCATTTTATTTGCCTGTTTTATACATCTGAGAAGTGTTTTCTCTTTCTTTCCCCTAAACTGCATTAGAAGTACTTTCACAATATAGGTATTAACTTTCCTATCCAAGACATGCTTAACAAACTAAACCACTTAAATACACTTTGGCAAACTGTGTCAAAAGTTATGGCCTCTGCACTGTTTTATGAAACATTGCATAAAGTCATTGTTCTAAGACATAAAAGCTTGGTCAGGATTAGCTGGTAACTACAAAATAAAATCCTGAATATCTGAAAAAGGTACATAACAATGTGTTATTGTAACCTACCATTTTTTGTGAAGTCAAGAGCTCTATGGAAGTACAGTTGTCCCTTTAACAATGTGTGTTTGAACTGCAGGGCTCCACTTTTACATGCCTACTTTTCAATAGTAAATACTACAGTACTAACATGACCCTTGGCTGGTTGAATTCAAAGATGTGGGGAAACCATAGATATGGAAAGCTGACTATAAGTTATATGCAGATTAACTCTCATGTCATTCAAAGGTCAATTGTATATACAAGGATATCACTGGAAGGATACAAAATTTTAAAAGGAAAAATAAAATGTAGGAGGAGAATCTTGTGGACTGAAATTCATGGTAAAAGAACGACTAAGTTGTCATTTTATATCCTTTAGTACTGTTAGAACTTTTTTAAACATTCAGGTATTATTTCTATATGAAACAAAATAAAATCCTCATTATGTTACAAAAATATCATTGCATTAATCTTTTTTCAGCTTGCAGTATCAATTTACTGTTTCACTAGTAAGTTTTTATTGAAAGAATACAGTAGCAGTCAGCAGGCCCATAAGGTCCCGAAGGCCTTGTGGTCAGTGACTCTTCATCATTTACAATACAATAGCATATTTGGGGAACTGGTCATTTCTTTTCCCCTTCAGAAGTGAGAATGCATTTGATTATAGTAAGTGATTCTTTTAACGTGGTACTATATTCAATTTTCTGGGGAAGGAAATGGCAGCCCACTCCAGATTTCTTGCATGGAGAATCCCGTGGACAGAGGAGCCTGGTGGGCTACAGTCCATGGGGTTGCAAGAGTTGGACACGACTAAGCGACTAAACCACCACCACCACCATATTCAATTTGCTAATATTTTGTTAAGAACTTTTGCATCTATGTGCATCAGGAATGTGTTGTGCATGTGTTGTGTGTGTTTGTGTGTGTGTGTGTGTGTGTGTGTGTGCGTGCTCAATCATGGTCAACTCTTTCCAGCCCCATGGACTGTAGCCCATTAGGCTCCTCTGTCCATGGGATTTCCAAGCCTAGCACACAGAATGGGTTGCATTTCTTCCTTTAGGGGATGTTCCCAACCCAGGAATTGAAACTGTGTCTCCTATATCAGCAGGCAGATTCTTTACCACTGCACTCCTATTGATAACCTCCTATTGATAATAAGGTTGAGGGTTGTTATGATTGGTATTTTATTTCATGTATGTGATAGTGATAATGTAGTGGTGGTTGAGTTGCTTATGAACATTATGAATAAGATGATATAGATGGCAAGGTTTAGCATTGTTATTAGATCAGATCAGATCAGTTGCTCAGTCGTGTCTGACTCTTTGCGACCCCATGAATCGCAGCATGTCAGGCCTCCCTGTCCATCACCAAATCCCGGAGTTCACTCAGACTCACATCCATCGAGTCAGTGATGCCATCCAGCCATCTCATCCTCTGTTGTCCCCTTCTCCTCCCACCCCCAATCCCTCCCAGCATCAGGGTTTTTTCCAATGAGTCAACTCTTCGCATGAGGTGGCCAAAGTACTGGAGTTTCAGCTTTAGCATCATTCCTTCCAAAGAAATCCCAGGGCTGATCTCCTTCAGAATGGACTGGTTGGATCTCCTTGCAGTCCAAGGGACTCTCAAGAGTCTTCTCCAGCACCACAGTTCAAAAACATCAATTCTTCAGCGCTCAGCCTTCTTCACAGCCCAACTCTCACATCCATACATGACCACAGGAAAAACCATAGCCTTAACTAGACGAACCTTTGTTGGCAAAGTAATGTCTCTGCTTTTCAATATGCTATCTAGGTTGGTCATAACTTTCCTTCCAAGGAGTAAGCATCTTTTAATTTCATGGCTGCAGTCACCATCTGCAGTGATTTTGGAGCCCCCCCAAAATAAAGTCTGACACTGTTTCCACTGTTTCCCCATCTATTTCCCATGAAGTGGTGGGACCGGATGCCATGATCTTCGTTTTCTGAATGTTGAGCTTTAAGCCAACTTTTTCACTCTCCACTTTCACTTTCACTTTCATCAAGAGGCTTTTTAGTTCCTCTTCACTTTTTGCCATAAGGGTGGTGTCATCTGCATATCTGAGGTTATTGATATTTCTCCCGGCAATCTTGATTCCAGCTTCTGCTTCTTCCAGTCCAGCATTTCTCATGATGTTCTCTGCATAGAAGTTAAATAAACAGGGTGACAATATACAGCCTTGACGAACTCCTTTTCCTATTTGGAACCAGTCTGTTGTTCCATGTCCAGTTCTAACTGTTGCTTCCTGACCTGCATACAAATTTCTCAAGAGGCAGATCAGGTGGTCTGGTATTCCCATCTCTTTCAGAATTTTCCACAGTTTATTGTGATCCACACAGTCAAAGGCTTTGGCATAGTCAATAAAGCAGAAATAGATGTTTTTCTGGAACTCTCTTGCTTTTTCTATGATCCAGTGGATGTTGGCAATTTGATCTCTGGTTCCTCTTCCTTTTCTAAAACCAGCTTGAACATCAGGAAGTTCACAGTTCACATATTGCTGAAGCCTGGCTTGGAGAATTTTGAGCATTACTTTAGCATTGTTATAGGGGGGTTGTAAATAGGATTACTGTCATTCATCCTATATGAGCAATGAATACACTATGATTTTTCATAGTTGTGTCTACTTTAGTCCTCCGCAGCTCCAGTTATAATGGATAATATGATACAGTTAGTATTAAATTTAAGTTAATTGATGGTGAAATTTGGTACAGCACAGATATGGGTGCAAGTTTTTGTCATGTTAATAGGATTAAGCTGGATGCTAGTGAAATGCTTTATGTAAATTCTCATACTCAGAAGTGGAATAAGGATATTCCTAATTTTATGATCAAAGCTATTGTTATCAGTATAGATGTTATTGGATTAAATAATTTTGTGATGGTTTATTGGCCTGAGAATAACAGATTCACAATAACAGTTATTATGAGTAATATACAGTGGACTATGTTAAAAAATATTTAGTTGATGCTTCTGTGGCTTATGGGTTAAATATTTTTATTATAATAGGGATGATGGCTGCTGCTCAATCACTTCAGTCATGTCCGACTCTGTGTGACCCCGTAGACGGCAGCCCACCAGGCTGTTCTGTCCCTGGGATCCTCCAGGCAAGAACACTGGAGTGGATTGCCATTTCCTTCTCCAATGCATGAAAGCAAAAAGTGAAAGTGAAGTCACTCAGTCGTGTCCGACTCTTAACAACCCCATGGACTGCAGCCTACCAGGCTCCTCCGCCCATGGGATTTTCCAGGCAAGAGTACTGGAGTGGGGTGCCATTGCCTTCTCCGATGATGGCTAGCATCTTTATTTCAAATCCAATTCAGATAAGTAGTCAATGGGAGCTGATTATAATGGTAATAACTCCTGAGATAATAGTTGCTAAGATAATGATAAAGATGATGGGATTTATTAGTACCGAAAGAGTATAAACCAACATTTTCAGGGTATGAGCCCTGATAGCTTAATTAGCTGACTTTACTTGTAGAATGTGGTTTTTCAGAGTAACTATATTAGTTGGTCATATCAGAATCGGGGATATGTGCTTGAATTCATAGGAAGGAGATTGTTAATAATAGTGACTTATTTTTAATAATAGTGACTTAGTGAAAAAATTAATTACATATAATTCTGGTGTGTATGGGTTGTGGAATGCCCCTAAGAATAAAATTGTTGTGAAGATGTTTATCATGATAATGTTTGCATATTCTGCTATTAAAAACAGGGTGAATGACCCTACTGTGTATTCTACGTTAAAGCCTGACATGAGCTCAGATCCTCCTTCTGTTAAGTCAAATTGGTCTCTGCCAGGGTAGAGATAAACCATATTATAGCTAATGATCATGATGGGAAAATTAATCATAGTTGTTCTTGTATGATGATAAGGGTAGAGAGAGAGTGAAGGACTAGCTTATTAAGAGGACTGATAGGAGAATAAATGCCAGTGTTACTTTATATGAAATTGTCTGTGCTATTGCTCGTAGAACCCCAATTAGTGTATACTTTGAGTTAGAGGCTCATCCTTATCATTGAGTGGAGTATACGGCTAAGCTTGATATGGCCAGTATAAATAGAACTCTGCGGGGAGCGAGCTCCGCCTCTGGCAAAGGTCATGAGGAAGGAGGCTCGGCATACGCAAAGGCGGGATCAAGCCTCAGGAGTCTCCCTGGAAATTCTCGAGCAATCTACCCCTAAAACCAGAGTCTGCCTACTTTCTGCTTTGTGCTTTCACCTACACCTCTGACTTTACGGGGGGCTGTCCCCCACGACCTCTCTGAAAAAAGAGTTAGCTTACAGCTCCAGTTAATAATTCCTGGGTGTGACAGTGTTTAACCTACAAACTCCTTTGGAAATCCTCTAGCCTGCCTGAATAGGTTTTTCCGGCCACATGTGATTGTTCAGAGCCTCCCAACTGTGAGAGGCAGGAGATGTTCTAAACTGTCTAAACACAGATTCTTTTGAGTAGTTAAAAGATTGATTAGAAATTGTATTGGTGAAGGGATTTTCACTTGTTGAGCCAATGTTTGCTGCTAAGTTTCCATATCCCTTACCTGCTGTGTCCCTGGCAGTGTATTGATTAATATAGTTGGTGTAAGTAGTCGCTTTAATGTTTGTAACCTGGGACCCTTGAGTTAATTCTTTTTCTTGTAATAGCCCACCACACCTTTGCTCTGTAGGAATGCAACTTTATCTAATGCTTTTTGGAGGCTGGCGCCTGACTTGAGAATAATCACCTTTAGAAAAAAAGCCTCCGGGCCAGAAGATGATGCAAATCACCTAAACTTTTGCATATGATATGTTTGCAGGAAGAAAGCCTGGCTTACTGCATGACTCTACCCCTTCCCCCATTATCCTCTATGCATAACTTAAGGTATAAAAACTACTTTGGAAAATAAAGTGGGGCCTTGTTCACCGAAACTTGGTCTCACCATGTCGTTCTTTCTCTTACCTTCTGGCTGAATTATTCAGCCTCTTTTCTACACTGAATTTCCTCACTGAGCTATCCTTATTTCAGCCTCTTTTCTCCACTGAATTTTCCTACTGAGCTATCCTCATTCTATTACTCTTTATATCCTTAATTAACGTTTAATTAAGCAATTGTTTCCTGATCTTCACCGACGCCGTCCCCGCTTCGAATTCCCTGGATCAGCCGGGGCTGGTCCCCGGCAGAACTCCTAGGTTTATATTAATAAGAGGATAGTGTATAGGTCTTCCCTTGTAGTTCAGCTGGTAAAGAATCTGCCTGCAATGTGGGAAACCTGGGTTCAATCCCTCCTGGGTTGTGAAGATCTCCTGGAGAAAGGAAAGGCTACCCACTTCAGTATTCTGGCCTGGAAAACTCCATGGGTCGGACATGACTGACTCCCCACTTTCACTCACTTTCAGTGTATAGGTAGGGATACTCATATGGTTAAAGGTAGACTCAAGGCTAGGATGGGTGCTAGAATGAATATTGAGATTGATGTTCTGGCTGGTCATAAGGGTTCCTTAATAAACAGTTTGCATCAGCAATGGGTTGAAGTAGACCTTATGGTCCTATGACATTTGCGCCTTTTTGGAATTGCATGTAGCCTAGAACTTTTCATTTGACTAGTATTAAAAATGCTACAGCTAAAAGAATGGGGAATATGAGTATTAGAATGTTAATAATGAACATTTTGTTAAGGAGGATTTCAATCTCTGATTATAAAGGTTTAAGTTTTACACAATTATCAGGCTCTGCCACCTTAAATAAACCCGGTTCTTGAGTAGGAGTTTTTTAACTTATTAATTAAGATGAAATCATTAATTGTTTTAAGGTACTTATTTAAAGTTGGCCTTATTTCTCTTGTCCTTTTGTACTGGGAGAAATGGAAAATAGAAACTGCCCTGGATTACTCTGGTCAAACTCAAATCACATAGGACTCTAATCATTGAACAAATGAAACTTTAATAGTGGTTACTCTACTGGCATGTCCTGATCCAACACCAGAGTCATAAACCTTATTGTCAATATAAACTCTAAAATAAGGTTTTGCTGTTATCCCTAGGGTAACTTGTTCTGTTGATTAATTTCTTGGATCAATAAGTGACAATGTGATTTGACTGGTAGCTCTAGGCTTTAAAAATCACTCAGAGGATTTTTTTCTCCGAGGGTACCCCAACCAAAATTATTAACCCAGTAAAAGTTTTGTTATTCCTTAGTGGCTTAATTTTGGTTTTTTTGGGGGGCGGTGGGGGTGTGAAGGTTAATTAATTAAAGCTCCATGGGGTCTTCTCATCTTATTAATTTATTCCCACCTCTTGGGAAGGTCAATTTCACTGACTGAAAGTAAGAGACAGTAAAATTCTTGTGTGGCCATTCATACAAGTCTTTATTTAGAGAACAAATGATTATGTTACCTTTGCATGGTCAGGATATCACGGCTATTTAATGATTGTCACTGAGTAGGCAATGTCTCTAATACTAGTGATGCTAGAGGTGATGTTTTTGGTAAACAGGCTGGGTTTGTGTTTGTCAAGTTCCTTTTACTTCATTTAATCTTTCCCTGAGTGCATGCCTATGTTGGGTTAACAGTACAATTAATAAATGATTTAATGTTAAGTTATTTTTATTTACTGTTAACTGTCAGAATAATATTAGTTGCTAACATAAACTTATACAAGGAGAAATGTTTCTTGTTACTCATATTAACATCATTGCTCTCATCAAGAAACAAAGGGAGAAAAATCAAATCAATAAAATTAGAAATGAAAATAGATCACAATAGACAATACAGAAATACAAAGGATCATAAGAGACTACTATCAGCAATTATATGCCAATAAAATGGACAAAGTGGAAGAAATGCACAAGTTCTTAGAAAAGTACAACTTTCCAAAACTGAACCAGGAAGAAATAGAAAATCTTAACAGACCCATCACAAGCACAGAAATTGAAATTGTAATCAGAAATCTTCCAGCAAACAAAAGCCCAGGGCCAGATGGCTTCACAGCTGAATTCTACCAAAAATTTAGAGAAGAGCTAGCACCTATCCTACTCAAACCTTTCCAGAAAATTGCAGAGGAAGGTAAATTTCCAAACTCATTCTATGAGGCCACCATCACCCTAATACCAAAACCTGACAAAGATGCCACAAAAAAAAGAAAACTACAGGCCAATATCACTGATGAACATAGATGCAAAAAATCCTTAACAAAATTTTAGCAATCAGAATCCAACAACAGATTAAAAAGATCATACACCATGACCAAGTGGGCTTTATCCCAGGGATGCAAGGATTCTTCAATATCCACAAATCAATCAATGTAATACACCACATTAACAAATTGAAAAATAAAAGCCATATGATTATCTCAATAGATTCAGAGAAAGCCTTTGACAAATTCAATGTCCATTTATAATAAAAACTCTCCAGAAAGCAGGAATAGAAGGAACATACCTCAACATAATAAAAGCTATATATAACAAAGCCACAGCAAACATTATCCTCAATGGTGAAAAATTGAAAGCATTTCCCCTAAAGTCAGGAACAAGACAAGGGTGCCCACTTTCACCATTACTATTCAACATAGTTTTGGCCACAGCAATCAGAGCAGAAAAAGAAATAAAAGGAATCCAAATTGGAAAAGAAGAAGTAAAACTCTCACTGTTTGCAGATGATATGATCCTCTACATAGAAAACCCTGAAGACTCCACCAGAAAATTACTAGAGCTAATCAATGAATATAGTAAAGTTGCAGATATAAAATCAACACACAGAAATCCCTTGCATTCCTATACACTAATAATGAGAAAATAGAAAGAGAAATTAAGGAAACAATTCCATTCACCATTGCAATGAAAAGAATAAAATACTTAGGAATATATCTACCTAAAGAAACTAAAGACCTATATATAGAAAACTATAAAATACTGGTGAAAGAAATCAAAGAGGACACTAATAGATGGAGAAATATACCATGTTCATGGATCAGAAGAATCAATATAGTGAAAATGAGTATACTACCCAAAGCAGTCTATAGATTCAATGCAATCCCTATCAAGCTACCAATGGTATTTTTCACAGAGCTAGAACAAATAATTTCACAATTTGTATGGAAATACAAAAAACCTTGAATAGCCAAAGCAATCTTGAGAAAGAAGAATGGAACTAGGGGAATCAACCCTGCCTGACTTTAGGCTCTACTACAAAGCCACAGTCATCAAGACAGTGTGGTACTGGCACAAAGACAGAAATATAGATCAATGGGACAAAATAGAAAGCCCAGAGATAAATCCACACACTATGGACACCTTATCTTTGACAAAGGAAGCAAGAATATACAATGGATTAAAGACAATCTCTTTAACAAGTGGTGCTGGGAAAACTGGTCAACCACTTGTAAAAGAATGAAACTAGAACACTTTCTAACACTATATACAAAAATAAACTCAAAATGGATTAAAGATCTAAATGTAAGACCAGAAACTATAAAACTCTTAGAAGAGAACATAGGCAAAACACTCTCCGACATATATCACAGCAGGATCCTCTATGACCCACCTCCCAGAATATTGGAAATAAAAGCAAAAATAAACAAATGATACCTAATTAAACTTAAAGGCTTCTGCACTACAAAGGAAACTATAAGCAAGGTGAAAAGACAGCCTTCAGAATGGGAGAAAATAATAGCAAATGAAGCAACTGACAAACAACTAATCTCAAAAATATACAAGCAACTCCTACAGCTCAATTCCAGAAAAATAAATGACCCAATCAAAAAATGGGCCAAAGAACTAAATAGACATTTCTCCAAAGAGGACATACAGATGGCTAACAAACACATGAAAAGATGCTCAACATCACTCATTATTAGAGAAATGCAAATCAAAACCGCAGTGAGGTATCATTTCACGCCAGTCAGAATGGCTGCGATCCAAAAGTCTACAAGCAATAAATGCTGGAGAGGGTGTGGAGAAAAGGGAACCCTCTTACACTGTTGGTGGGAATGCAAACTAGTACAGCGACTATGGAGAACAGTGTAGAGATTCCTTAAAAAACTGGAAATAGAACTGCCTTATGACCCAGCAATCCCACTGCTGGGCATACACACTGAGGAAACCAGAATTGAAACAGACACATGTACCCCAATGTTCATCGCAGCACTGTTTATAATAGCCAGGACATGGAAGCAACCTAGATGTCCATCAGCAGATGAATGGATAAGAAAGCAGTGGTACATATACACAATGGAGTATTACTCAGCCATTAAAAAGAATACATTTGAATCAGTTCTAATGAGGTGGATGAAACTGGAGCCTATTATACAGAGTGAAGGAAGCCAGAAAGAAAAACACCAATACAGTATACTAACATATATATATATGGAATTTAGAAAGATGGTAATGATAACTCTGTATATGAGATAGCAAAAGAGACACAGATGTATAGAAGTCTTTTGGACTCTGTGGGAGAGGGAGAGGGTGGGATGATTTGGGAGAATGACATTGAAACTTGTATAATATCATATACGGAATGAATCGCCAGTCCAGGTTCAGTGTATGATACTGGATGCTTGGGGCTGGTGCACTGAGACAACCCAGAGGGATGGTACGGGGAGGGAGGAGGGAGGGGGATTCAGGATGGGGAACACATGTATACCTGTGGTGGATTCATGTTGATGTATGGCAAAACCAATACAATATTGTAAAGTAATTAACCTCCAATTAAAATAAATAAATGTATATTTTTTTTAAAAATCATTGCTTCTATTATTTAGTAGATTAGTCCAGTACTGGGTCTAGGAGTTGATTATTTGTTATTGGAATTAAAGCATTTTTGTTGTTGAACCTTAATGCTTTCTTAATTGATGGCTGCTTTTAGGCCAACTATGGTATTGCTTGTTTTTACTCTCTGGTAAAGGTTGTACCCATTTCTAAATGGCTGTACCTTTTTAGACTAATTTTAAAAATACAGTGTGATTTATGGAGATTTTTGCATTTTTTAAAGTTGAACTAAAATTCATTATCTGGGCAACCAGCTATCACCAGACTCATTAGGCTTGTCACCTCTACTTACAAATCTTCTCACTATTTTGCCACATAGGTGAGTTAGTTTCAGATAAATATTTTTAAGTGTCTCGTCTGGTTTCAGGTTATTTAACTTAAGTTCTCTTTGTTAAATTTTTGCTAGTTAACTCATCATGCAAAAGGTACAAAGGGTAATCTTTGCTTTTTAGTACTTTTAATTTTTTCTTTCATTGTTTCCTTGTGGTACTTTCCCTATAGCACCATGGATTCTTTAAATTTCTATCTCCTATACTTTAAATAGTTTACTAAATGCTTTATTTAATTCTACTGTGTTAGTATAACGGGGAAAATAGTGGGCTAGTTTTGGCTCAAGACATTCACAAATTATGAAATCTTCTTGGTGTAAACTAGATGTTTTGTTTAAGCTATGCTTTGACTTGTCCAAGCACACTTTCCAGTATGCTTACCTTGTTCTGCTTGTTTCCTCTCATATAGTTAATATCTGTAAAGAATTTTAAGCATTTTATTTATTTGAGGAGGGTGTTGGTGGTATGTGCATGCTTCATGGCCTTATTCAATTAAGCACTCTACTTTTAACTTACCATTAAATGTTCTTAATTTTCATAAGAATTTTTGTATGAAGTTTTCTTAAAATAGAAAATGTAGCCCGTTTCTTTCCATCCCATATGTTACACCTTGACCTAATGTTTTTATGTACTATGATTATGCTTGTATTCCTTTTGAGGGTTTGCTGAAGATGGCAGTATATAGACTGAATTAGCAAGGGTTGGTGAGGTTTATAGGGGTTTATCGATTATAGAACAAGTTCCTCTAGAAGGGTGTGAAGTACTGCCAAGTCCTTTGAGTTTTAAGCTGTTGCTGTTAGTACTCTGGTGAATATTTTTCATGTAATTATTTGTGTTTAGGGCTGAGCATAGTGGGATATCTAATCCCAGTTTGGGTCTTAGCTGTCATGTGGCAATACTATTAAAGTTACTTACATCATTTGGTTTTATTATAATTATGGCTTTTTGTGGCTTAAGTAAAATTTAACTTTATTTTTGTAAAATCTCTTTAACATGCCTTACTTCATGTCTCTATTAATTTGGGTTAATTGTATGACTGTGATGGCTTGCACGAAATTTACCAATGCTGTTTGGTATAACTGAGTCAAACTTTCATTCATAGGTTTAATTTTTATCACTGCTCTTTTTCCCATGGAGGTGTAATTAAGCAAGGCGTTATGAGCTACTATGCTAGTGGCCTTCATATCTGCTCCTTTTAATCTTAGTGATATAGAGGACATTCTCACTGGGATGTGGATGCTTGCATATATAATTTTTATTTAAAATTTATAGAAAGGCTGGGACTAAGCCTATATGTTTATGGAGTTGATATACTCATCTAGGCATTTTCTTTAGTATTTTTTTTTTTTTTAATTTTTAAAAGAAAATCCATCCTGAACCTTCCTCCCTCCTCCCTCCCCATACCATCCCTCTGGGTCGTCCCAGTGCACCAGTCCCAAGCATCCAGCATCGTGCATTGAACCTGGACTGGCATCTCATTTCATACATGACATTTCACATGTTTCAATGCCATTCTCCCAAATCTTACCACCCTCTCCCTCTCCCACAGAGTCCATAAGCCTGTTCTATACATCAGTGTCTCTTTTGCTGTCTCGTATACAGGGTTATCGTTACCATCTTTCTAAATTCCATATATATGCGTTAGTATACTGTATTGGTGTTTGTCCTTCTGGCTTACTTCACTCTGTATAATAGGCTCCAGTTTCATCCACCTCATTAGAACTGATTCAAATGTATTCTTTTTAATGGCTGAGTAATACTCCATTGTGTATATGTACCACAGCTTTCTTATCCATTCATCTGCTGATGGACATCTAGGTTGCTTCCATGTCCTGGCTATTATAAACAGTGCTGCAATGAACATTGGGGTACACGTATTTAAGCAACATTAGCAGTCCATGTTACTGAACAGCTGTGAAAATACTTATATAAATATTTTGAGTAATTCTTCTTGTATCTAGTTTTAAGGTTTTGATAAATTGGTTTGTGGATCTAGGGGGATGCTTGTCCATGCAGGTTGTAAATATCTAAGGCAGGGGGAGATAAAGGAAAATAATGGAGTATCATTTAGTATATGAAATAATATTATGTCCTGATTCCATTGACAAAATTACCTGCCTCTCATTATGCTGATAGTTCAGTTCAGTTCAGTTCAGTCGCTCAGTCATGTCCGACTCTTTGCGACCCCATGAATTGCAGCACGCCAGGCCTCCCTGTCCATCACCAACTCTCAGAGTTCACTCAAACTAATGTTTGAAAACTAATGTCCACATAAAATCTGTTCAAAGCTGTTCAGTTCAGTTCAGTTGCTCAGTCATGTCCAACTCTTTGCAACCCCATGAATCGCAGCACGCCAGGCCTCCCTGTCCATCACCAACTCCCGGAGTTCACTCAAACTCATGTCCATCGAGTCGGGGATGCCATCCAGCCATCTCATCCTCTGTCGTCCCCTTCTCCTCCTGCCCCCAATCCCTCCCAGCATCAGAGTCTTTTCCAATGAGTCAACTCTTCGCATGAGGTGGCCAAAGTATTGGAGTTTCAGCTTTAGCATCATTCCTTCCAAAGAACACCCAGGACGATAGTTAGTGTTCATTTAAGTCCAGCTATAGTCAAATGTATCAGGTTAGGGCCTCAGATAACCATAACTGAGTCCAGGCATTCCCCCAAATTAAAAAATACCAAATGTGGGACACCACAGTTGTGTGAACATGGGCTGATTAGTCATGAGTCCATCAAGAGGTCTTACTTAAAAGGAACAAGTGGGCAATTTTCAGTAAGATGGTCCTGAAGAAACAGATGTCTGATAAAGTTCTGTCAATAGAAATCCCCACAAGTTATGTGCCCAGAGTGAGAAGAGGTGTACCTGCCATGCAGGTTGGTGGTTTCATGAGGTTTGGTGACTTAGCTCGTGATCTAATGGACAGGATGTATGTTGACAAGGACTTATCTGATGTAATGTACTATGTATGGTCAATAATTATATGTACCATGTGATATTAATCATGTTACATACATGCTTATATGGAGAAGGAAATGGCAACCCTCTCCAGTAGGCTTGCCTGGAAAATCCCATGTAGAGAGGAGCCTGGTAGGCTACAGTCCGTATGGTCACAAAGAGTCAGACATGACTGAAGCAACTTAACACACACAAACACATGCTTATGTGCTTGGGCTAAATAAATTAATTTCCAATTATACATATTACATACTAGTAGCATATATATTGGGCTTCCCTGGTGGTTCAGAGGCTAAAGCGTCTGCCTGCAATGCAGGAAACCAGGGTTCAATTCCTGGGTCAGGAAGAGCCCCTGGAGAAGGAAATGGCAACCCACTCCGGTACTCTTGCCTGGAAAATCCCATGGACAGAGAAGCCTGGTAGGCTTCATGGGGTCACAAAGAGTCATGGGTATGTGGACATGCAGATATGCATGAAGTAATAGAAGGAATTTTTAAATTACTGAATAATTTTAATACTAACATAGTATTTAAATGTATTATAATAAAAAAAATTTCATGGACTAGCTTAAGTAGAATTTCAGCTTTGGGTGTTAATGTTGGGGCTTTAGCCTCTTCCTTGAGTCTTAAGGAGATTTAGTGTTCTCCTTTTCTGACTTACAAGATGAGGGTAATGGATATACCATGAAGACTCTTTATTTTTGGAGATTGTCTTCAATAAGGCTAGTTACTGATATTAATATTGGGATAAGGAAAAAGTATGTAATAGATGCTAGTACCACAATTTATGTGTACATAATAGGTTTTTCCAGTGGCCATGTATGGATGTAAGAGTTGGACTGTGAAGAAAGCTGAGCACCGAAGAATTGATGGTTTTGAACTGTGGTGTTGAAGACTCTTGAGAGTCCCTTGGACTGCAAGGAGGTCCAACCAGTCCATCCTGAAGGAGATCAATTCTGGGTGTTCTTTGGAAGGAATGATGCTAAAGCTGAAACTCCAGTACTTTGGCCACCTCATGCAAAGAGTTGACTCATTGGAAAAGACTGTGATGCTGGGAGGGATTCGGGGCAGGAGGAGAAGGGGATGACAGAGGATGAGATGGCTGGACGGCATCACCGACTCAATGGACATGGGTTTGAGTGAACTCTGGGAGTTGGTGATGGACAGGGAGGCCTGGTGTGCTGCAATTCATGGGGTCACAAAGAGTCGGACACGACTGAGTGACTGAACTGAACTGAACAGCTTTGAACAGATTTTATGTGGATATTAGTTTTCACTTCCTTTGGGTATATACCAAGGAGTGTAATTGCAAAATCAATATTTATTAAACTACTTCAACCTTTCTCCATATAATCTTATGTTATAAAATGTCCTTAAAAAAAATAAAATGCAGCTTTATTCTTAAATATTGGGAAATATAATGGTTGTATCTTCTATTGTAGGTAGATAAAAGTCCAATTAAATATATTTAAAGAATCCTAGGAAGATTATATCCTCTTCCTCTTCTGACATAGTTTGTTCTCTGGCTTTTACAGGGGCTAACATGTCCCTCTAGAAATCATAAAGTTCAAATGCTGGCTGGGCATGTTTGGTTAGTAGAGATTAGGTCTCACTGCCAGCCCTTTCCAGAGAAGGCAATGGCAAACCCGCTCCAGTACTCTTGCCTGAAGGGTCCCATGGGCAGAGGAGCCTGGTAGGCTGCAGTCCATGGGGTCCCTAAGAGTCGGACACGACTGAGCGACTTCACTTTCACTTTTCACTTTCATGCATTGGAGAAGGAAATGGCAACCCATTCCAGTGTTCTTGCCTGGAGAATCCCAGGGACAGCAGAACCTGGTGGGCTGCCATCTACGGGATTGAACAAAGTTGGACATGACTGAAGTGACTTAGCAGCAGCAGCAGCAGTAGTTGTCCAATAATAATAAAGGGGTGCTCTACTGGTTGTCCCCCAATTCATGTGTTAGGAGGTCTGCTACTAGAATTCAGAACACACATTAGCTGAATTGTCAGAATACCATGCTTCATTGTTTAGATGTATGAAGTAGTGGTATTAATACCAAGATTAGGATAGAAACGATTAGAGCTAAAACTCTACCTAGTTTGTTAGGGACTGGTCACAGGATTGCATATGTAAATAGGAAGTATCATTCTGGCTTGATATGGGGAGGTGTATTAAGAGGGTTTGCTGGAGTGTAGTTACCTGGGTCTCTAATAGGTTAGGTGAAAATAGGACTAGTATCATTAGTACAAGAACTAGGAACAAACCACCTAAGAGGTCTTTAATTGTATAACATGGATGAAACGGGATCTTGTCTATGTCAGATGAAATTCCTGTTGGGTGTTGGATCCTGTTTTGTGGAGGAATAGTAAATGGACTATAGCAAATTCTTCAATAATAATGACTGAATGAAGTGGAGGGTAAAGAACTGTGTGAGGGTTGCTTTGTCTCCTGAGACGCCCCTCGGATTCATTCAACTAGGTTTGTGCTGATATATGGGATTGCTAAGAGTAAGTTAGTAATTTCTGTTGCCCTTCAAAATGGTGTTTGTTCCCAAGGTAATGCATAGCCTATGACTGCTGTGGTTATTACTGTGAATAACATGATAACTCTGATATTTTATGTTTCTAGAAGTGTGTATAATCCATAATACAGGCCACATCCTACATGTATGCTGCTGCTACTACTGCTAAGTCACTTCAGTCATGTCCGACTCTGTGCGATCCCAGAGACAGCAGCCTACCAGGCTCCTCTGTCCATGGAATTGTCCAGGCAAGAGTACTGGAGTGGGTTGCCATTTCCTTCTCCATGTATATATTGGATAATTTGGGCTTTCATGGTGGCTCAGGTGGTAAAGAATCTGCCTGCAATGCAGGAGACCTGGATTTGATCCCTGGGTTGGGTAGATCCCCTAGAGAAAGACATGGCAACCCACTCCAGTATTCTTGCCTGGGGAATCTCCATGGACAGAGGAGCTTAGCGGTCTACAGCCCATGGGGTTGCAAAGAGTCAGACATGACTGAGTGACTAAGCACACAGCACAGATCAGATAATTCATACATAATTCATGTCTCAGCAAATGTGTGTGACTTATGATAAGGCTCTTATTGTGTCTGATGTGTGATGTATTGCTAAAAATAGGCCCATTAAGATTTGTAAGTTTGGGAGGGAGATACAAGACGGAGGGGACATAGGTATACCTATGGCTGATTCATGTTGATCTTTGGCAGAAACCTACATAATACCGTAAAGCAACTATCCTTCAATTAAAAATAAATAAATTTTTAAAAAGATTTGTAAGATTAAGTAAATGCCTAGTAAAGAACAAAAGTTTCATCACGATGACATGTTTGATGGGGCTGGGAGATCAATGAATGTGTGGTTAAAAATTTTTATTAATGGGTGTGATTTTCTAATGTTGGTCATTAGGTTTCTTGTAGTAATGACACCCCACTCCAGTACTCTTGCCTGGAAAATCCCATGGACGAAGGAGCCTGGTAGGCTGCAGTCCATGGGGTCGCTAAGAGTCAGACGTGACTGAGCAACTTCACTTTCACTCTTCACTTTCATGCATTGGAGAAGGAAATGGCAACCCACTCCAGTGTTCTTGCCTTGAGAATCCCAGGGACGGGGGAGCCTGACGGGCTGCCATCTATGGGGTCGCATAGAGTCGGACACAACTGAAGCGACTTAGTAGCAGCAGCAGCAGTTGAATAACAATGATGGTTTTTCATATCATTAGTCATGGTTAAATTCCATGAAAGAATAATGATAACATACATTATATTTAGTTTAAGTACTATTTTTGTGATTGGTTTTGTGGGGTTTTCTTCAAAACCTTCACCTGTTTATGGAGGGCTTGGGTTAACTGTAAGTGGTGGTGTTGGTTGTGGTACTGTATTGAATTTTTGTGAGTCTTTTTTATGATTAATGGTATTCCTGATTTATTTAGGTGGGATGTTAGTGGTATTTGGTTATACAATGGCTATGGCTACTGAGCAATATCCTGAGGTTTGGGTTTCTAAGAAGACTGTCTTAGGAATATTTCTTTCAGGCTTAATTATGGAATTTTCAATGGCTTTTCTACACAATGAAGGATGAGAAGAAGCGATTGTATTTAAATTTAATGGTCTAGGAAACTGAATAATTTATGATACAGGAGATTCTGGGTTTTTTAGTGAGGAGGCCATGGGGATTGCAGCATTGAATAGCTATGGTATTTGATTAGTGATTGTGACTGGTTGATCGTTATTGATCAGTGTTTTGGTTATTATGGAAGTTACTTGTGGAAATTAAATAAGATTATGCAATGAGCAAAGTAATGAGGAAAGAAAGTATTAATTAATTTATTGATTAATCCTTTTTAGTCTGATACTAGTATATGTTTTTATCTGAATAAGGGAGGTGGTTTTTGGTAAATGTTCTCTAACCAGATTAAGTCTAAGAGAGAAGAAGCTGATTTTTGGCTTGTTAAGTTTAAATAAAGGGTTAGATGGTGTATAATAGTGGGAAATATCCTAGGATGTTGGAGAACTTGAATGCTTGATGAACAGTTGAACTTCAAGTTGTGTGCCACATTACTAATTTTGAGTGCCAGGATAAAGCTTAGTATAATTTACAGCTAGCGTGGTTGGTTTGAGGTGACAGGGTATAGTTATTTAGGGGATTGTTTTTTGGGGGATATTGTTCAAGATAATAAAACCAGCAAAAATACTTCCAATTAGTAGATGTTTAATAGAATTAACTAGGAGGGCATTGTTCTCAAAAATTATTGATGTAGAAAATCAAGGCTGTCCTTGAGGACATAAATAATATGGCTTTGAAAAAGGTGTGAGTATAGATATGAAGGAATGCTAGGTAAGGTTGGTCAATGCCAATTGTTACTATTATTAAGCCTAATTGACTGTAGGTAGAGAAAGCAATGATTTTTTTTAATATCATTTTGGGTGAGGGCTTATATTGCTGTGAATAATGTAGTGATAGCTCTTAGGCACAATATAACTGAATAAATTTATTATTTTTTGTTGAAGGATAGAAGCGAATGAGTAGGATGATGTCTGCTAATACTATTGTGCTTGAGTGGAATAGGGAAGAGATGGGTGTGGGACCTTCTATTGCTGAGGGTAGTCAGGGGTGTAGACCAAATTGGGCAAATTTTCTGGCTGTGGCTAGTACAAGACCCAGTAGAAGTAAGTTTGAATTATCTATATGGAGTATAAAGATTTGTTGACGTCTCAAGCATTAAAGTTGGGCAAGAAGCATGCTATTATTATAATAAACCCAATATCACCAACATGGTTATATAAGATTGCTTATAGGGCTTCTGTGTTTGCATCTGCCTGTCCATATCCTCACCCAATAGTAGGAAGGATATCGTTCTTCTCCTTCTCAGTAGATTAATTATTGGAAGAAGTTATTAGTGATGACAAGAACTAGTACTGTGATGAGAAAAAGGAGTAACTATTTAAAGAATGAGTTAATATTGGGATCTAAGTGCATCTATCATACTGAGAGTTCTATAATTGATCATGTGACAAGTAGCACTACTGTACAAATATCATTGAGAAATAGTCTATTTTGAAACTGATCGACAGTTTGCGAGTTTGAACTGTAATTCAGTGCCAGTTTGAGATAATTATTTTTGGCATATATAAATGAATGTTATTGTTGTATTAAACTGATGAAGGCATATGAAATAGTTTTTACATACAGTGGATATGTGGTTTTGTAGATGTTAGTGTCTGCTATTATAATAGGTATTGTTAGTATAAGTAGGGTGGCTAGGGTGAAAGAGGAGAATAAGTTTATTAGTTTTATTTAGAGTTGCACCGATTTCTTTGGTTCCTAAGACAGATGGATAATTACTACCCTTAAAAGTTTGAAAAAGACGTGTTCTTAGTCATGGGAACAGAATTAACAGTTCTTGCATAATTTTTCTATAAATAAGGTACAGTCTTCTGTTACTAGATTCACAATCTAGTGTTTTTCTAAACTATATTTAAGGTAAAAAAGACCTAGAATGATTTTTGAGTTTAAGGATAGTAGAAGGGGTGCCATCTATGGGGTCGCACAGAGTCGGACACAACTGAAGGGACTTAGCAGCAGCAGCAGCAGAAGGGGTAAAATGTGTGATGATATGAGGGCATTTTCTTGTGTAAAAGATAGAAAGATATTATTAATATGGTGTGTATGTTTTGCTCACTGTGTTGTAATTAGCATATATAAAGACAATAGAGCACTGACTACTATATTAACTCCTATTAAAATAATTGTAATGTTTGATCATGAGAAAGATAATATTACTCCAAATAGTTCTCCAATTAAGTTAATAGTTGGGGGTAAGGCTAGGTTTGTAAAGCTTGATACAGTGGAAGTGACAAACAGATTGAAGGGACTAGATCTGATAAACAGAGTGCCTGAAGAACTTTGGACAGAGTTTTGTAACACTGTATAGGAGGCTCTAACCAAAACCATTCCCTAGAATAAGAAATGCAAAAAGGCAAAATGATTGTCTGAGGAGGCCTTACAAATAGCTGAGAAAAGAGACTAAAAGGCAAAAGAGAAAAGGAAAGGTATTTTCTGATTTCAGACTTCCAAAGAATAGCAAGTAGAGATAAGAAAGCCTTGATCAATGCAAAGAAATAGAGGAAAACAATAGAATGGAGAAGACTAGGGATCTCTTCAAGAAAATTAGATACCAAGGGAACATTTCATGCAAAGATGAGCACAATAAAGGACAGAAACAGTAAGGACATAATGGAAGCAGAAGATATTAAGAGGTGGCAAGAATACACAGAAGAATTATACAAAAAAGATCTTCACAACCCAGATAATCACAATGGTGTGATCACTCACCTAGAGCCAGACATCCTGGTGTGTGCAGTCAAGTGGGATTCAGGAAGTATTACTACAACCAAAGCTAGTGGAGGTGATGGAATTCCAGTCAAGCTATTTCAAATCCTAAAAGATGATTCTGTGAAAGTGCTGCACTGAATAAGCCAGCAAATTTGGAAAACTCAGCAGTGCTTACAAGATGGGAAAAGTTCAGTTTTCATTCCAATACCAAAGAAGGACAATGCCAAAGAATGTTCAAACTACCACAGATTGAACTCATTTCACACTCTAGCAAGGTAATGCTCAAATTCCTTCAAGTTAGGCTCCAACAGTACATGAATCAAGAACTTCCAGATGTACGAACTGGATTTAGCAAAGTCAGAGGAACAAGAGATCATATTGCCAACATCCAAGGGAATTCCAGAAAAACATCTACTTCTGTTTCATTAACTATGCCAAAGCCTGTGACTGTGTAGATCAAAATAAACTGTGGAAAATTCTTCAAGAGATGGGAATACCAGACCACCTACCTGCCTCCTGAGAAACCTGTATGCAGGTCAAGAAGCAACAGTTAGAACTGGACATGGAACAACAGACTGGTTCCAAATCGGGAAAGCAGTACATCAAGGCTATATATTGTCACCCTGCTTATTTAACTTATATACAGAGTGCATCATGCGAAATGCAGGGCTAGATGAGCTCAAGCTGTAATCAAGATTTCTGGGAGAAATACCAATAACCTCAGATATGCAGATGACACCACCCTAATGGCGGAAAGTGAAGAGGAACTAAAAAGCCTCTTAATGAGGGTGAAAGAAGAGGGTGAAAAAGCTGGCTTGAAACACAACATTCAAAAAACTAAGATTGTGGCATCTGGTCCCATCACTTCATGGTAAATAGATGGCGAAAAAATGGAAAGAGTGACAGACTTTATTTTCTTGGGCTCCAAAATCACTGCAGATGGTGACTGCAGCCATGAAATTAAAACATGCTTGCTCCTTGGAAGGAAAGCTATGATGAATTTATCATATTAAAAAGCATAGATGTTACTTTGCCAACAAAGATCTGTACAGTCAAAGCTATTGTTTTTTTTTATTTAAATTTATTTATTTTAATTGGAGGCTAATTTACTTTACAATATTGTATTTGTTTTGCCATACATCAACATGAATCTGCCACGGGTGTACATGTGTTCCCCATCCAGAACCCCCCTCCCACCTCCCTCCCTATACCATCCCTCTGGGTCATCCCAGTGCACCAGCCCCAAGCATCCTGTATCCTGCATCGAACCTGGACTGGCGATTTGTTTCTTATATGATATTATACATGTTTCAATGCCATTCTCCCAAATCATCCCACCCTCTCCCTCTCCCACAGAGTCCAAAGGACTGTTCTATACATCTGTGTCTCTTTTGCTGTCTCTCATACAGGGTTATTGTTACTATCTTTCTAAATTCCATATATATGCATTAGTATACTGTATTGGTGTTTTTCTTTCTGGGTTCCTTCACTCTGTATAATAGGCTCCAGTTTCATCCACCTCATTAGAACTGATTCAAATGTATTCTTTTTAATGGCTGAGTAATACTCCATTGTGTATATGTACCACTGCTTTCTTATCCATTCATCTGCTGATGGACATCTAGGTTGCTTCCATGTCCTGGCTATTATAAACAGTGCTGCGATGAACACTGGGGTACACGTGTCTCTTTCAGTTCTGGTTTCCTCGGTGTGTATGCCCAGCAGTGGGATTGCTGGGTCATAAGGCAGTTCTACTGTTTTTCCAGTATTCATGTATGGGTGTGAGAGTTGGACCATAAAGAAGGCTGAGCACCAAAAAATTGATGCTTTTGAACTGTGGTGTTGAGAAAGACTTTTGAGAGTCCCTTGGATGTAAGGAGATCAAATCAGTCCTAAAGGAAATCAACCCTGAGTACTCACTGGAAGGACTGATGTTGAAGTTGAAGCTCCAATACTTTGGCCACCTGATGTGAAGAACTGACACATTGGAAAAGACCCTGATGCTCATAATGATTGAGGGCGGGAGGAGAAGGGGATGACAGAGAATGAGATTGTTGGATTGTATCACCGACTCAATGGACATGAATTTGAGCAAACTCTGGGAGATAGTGAAGGACAGAGAAGGCGTGCTGTAGTCCACGGATCACAAAGATTCAGACACAATTGAGTGAACAAAAAGCATAGTCGTCAGGTTGCTATAGTGGAAGAAACATTGGTAGGCCTCAAACTAGAATTATTATTCAGCTGTGCATTCACATGTAGTTTGAATTTTCCAGGCAAAATAATATAGATGATGTAAGGCCATGGGCGATTATTAGGGCAGTGTCTCCTATATAGCTTCAGGGTGTTTGGATAAGAATAGCTATAATGACAAGTGCTATATGGCTGACCGAAGAACAGGCAATGAGTGGTCTTAGGTCTGCCTGACATAAGCAAATTAAGCTAGTTAGAATTATGCCCCATAAGGACAGTATAATGAATGGATATCCTATGAAGTACGTTTGTGAGCTTAGAATTATTTTAACTCATCATGTACCATAGCCTCCACGTTTTAGCAATACTGCTGCAAGTACTGTGGAACCTGCAATGTGGGCTTCTACATTTGCTTTAGGTAATCAAAGGTAGAGGCCATAAAATGGTAGTTTTACTCTGAAGGCCATTGTGCATGCTAGACATGGATGTTGGTTGAGCTAGATAGTGGTTGAGCTCAGTATTGGAGTAGTAGGAAATTTAAGGATCCTACTGAATTTTGAATATAATCTAGTGTCAGTAAGAGAAGGAGAGACCCTGTTAGTATATAAAATAAGATGAGATCTGCATTAAGGTGTTCTGTTTGGATCCCCATCAAATAATGATAAAGAGCATTGGAATTAGTGTGCTTCAAATAGGATATAGAAGAGAATTAATTCTATGGCCACAAATGTTATAATTAAAAATAGTTGTAATATAACTAATATGTGTGTGTCAGTCAGTCGTGTCTGACTCTCTGAGACCACATGGACTGCAGCCCACCAGGCTCCTCTGTCCATGGAATTCTCCAGGAAGAATACTGGAATGGGTTGTTATTTCTTTCTCCAGGAGATCTTCCTGACTCAGGAATCAAGCCCTGGTCTCCAGCATTGCAGGCAGACTCTTTACTGACAGCCATGAGCAAAGCACATAACTAATATAGTAATATACAATTTTGAGGGGTTTAGGGATTCTTTTAGTAAATGGTGTTGGCTTGCCATTAGCATAAGGGGTAGTAATTATGTAGTTAAAATCAACAGTGGAGTTGACAAGGAGTCAGAGGAAAAAAGCTAATGAGAAATTGAGGTTATTGTCATTGAACTGATTAAGAAGAAGAAGTCATGTGATTCTAATTAGTAAGCTGTGCGTGGTGGTGTTGATCCAGATTATGTTATTTTCTGATAATCAGGTTTAGGGGTATTAGTATAATTATAGGAATAATAATTTTTAGCATTGGAGTAGATTGAGGTTGTGTGTGTAATCAGTGCCATGCATGTTTGATACTATTAATTACTAATAGAGACAATCTGAGCACTGCTTTGCAGGCTGCAAATACTAATAGCACAATGGGCATTATATTAGCTAGGGTGAAATGTGTGTTGAGGATTACTAGGGTTGCCATTTAAATAAGGATAACATTATTCTTTCTAATCATAGTAAGGATGGTATTAAATGTGATTGATATATTAGCCTATAAGGGATACAGTGAATGCTATGATAATATTTATATATACTAAACACACTTAGTAATTATGAATTTAATGACAATCGAATGAGTCAAAATCATTTGTTTTAAACTAAAAACCATATTCAGTTCTCTCTAACCCTTTTTGGGTTCATTCATAGGCCAGGCTTGCTGCTAATAATATTAGAAAAAAAGCTGTAATAAGTATGGTATTTAAGTTATTTGTTTGTGATGCTCAGGGAAGTGGCAGGAGGAGTGCAATTTCTAAGAAGGAAGGTAATGGCTACCAGAAAAAATTTTACAGAGAAGGGAAGATGAGGGCTGATCCCATGGGGTCAAATCTGCACCCCCTAAGGGCTTGTTTTTCCTGAGTAGACATTTAATTGCGGAAGCCAAAATGCAGTAATAACAAGCAGTGTGGCTAGAATTAGATTTGTTAGTAGTGTCAATATTAGGTTTATTCTTCTTTTTTGGCTATACTAAAACTAACTGATTGGAAGTCGGTTGTGCTATTTAATACTAAAAGCACATGAGCCTTATCAATAGATAGATACCTAGAGGAATTGTCATACTACATCTATGAAGTGTCAGTACCATGTGGTGGCTTGAAAGCCAAAGTGATGATTGGATGTAAAAGGAAATCTTAATTAACATAAAAAATAAACAAGGAAAGTTGATCCAATAATACATGTAATCCATGAAATCCTGTGGCTACAAAGAAAGTTGAGCCTTAGAATCCATCTGATACGGTAAATGATATTTTGCAGTACTCTGAGGCTTGTAAGTGTGTGAAATAAATGCCCAGGGCAATTGTGATAAAAAGAGCTTGAAGTACGTGATTTTGATTTCCTTCTGTGAGGCTGTGATGGGCTCAGGTGATTGATACTCTAGAGGCTAGTAGTACAGAGGTATTCAAGAGCAGGACTTCTAAGGATTGAGACAAATGCTTGTAGTAGGTCAGCATCCACCCAGCTCAGGTGCTGGAGCGAGACTTGAATGATAAAAATGGCAAGAATGGCAAGAAATAAGACCTCTGAGATGATTTAAAAAAAAAAAAAATCCACAGCAAAGTCCTTTTTGAACAGTTGGTGTATAGTGACGTTGAAAGGCACTTTCTTGAATATCTCATCATCATTGATACATTGTAAGGGTATTTGTTAATAAGCCAAGTAGAAGTGGTGTTGTTGAGTTAAAATGGAATAGTATAACTAGACCAGATGTTATTAAAAGGACTGAGAGTGGTCAGGGGCCAGGGTTTACTATATGGTAGGCGTGGGTTTGGTGGATCTCACACACACACACTTTTATGTGTCGTCATGTAAATAAAGGTTTACTAATAGTGTGAATATTTAGGTTTGAATTATGGCCATGGCAAATTCAAGAATGGTGAGTAAAATTAGGGCAAAAAGTGTAAAAGGGCTGTGGTGGTGCTGATGCTTCTTAATGCCAGGGTGGCTCCTCCAGTTAAGTAAATTAACAAGCATCCTGCTGTAATGCTGGCCGTTAGCCCTACAGCTACAGCTATTGGTTGAATAAAAAGGCTAATAGTTTCGATAAAAAGTTTAGTGATTAGGGGGACCGGTGTCACTTGTAGAAAATGGGCTGATGATACTTTAGTTTTATTGCAGAAGCCTATAATTACGGTTCCTGCTCATAGAGGGATTGCTATACCGAGATTTATTAATAGTTGTGTGGCTGATGTAAATCAGTGTGGCAATAATCCTAATAAATCTGTTGACCCAATAAATAGAATAAGTGATATTAGTGTTCAAGTTTGTCCTTTACTGTTATGAATGCTTATTATTTCATTGTTCAGTGTTCATATTTTCATTGTTCATTGTTTTGGTGAGTTGGACCAACCATTATTGAAGAGAGATTAAACAATTATTAACCAATTGGTCAGATGTTGGAAATAGTATGCTCTGGAATATAATTATTAGGATGACAATAATTGTTGGGGTAATAAAAGAGGCAAATAAATTTTCATTTATTTTAGTGCTCAAGGGGTGTTCGTTTCTGTATTTTAGTAGATGTTGGTTCTGGATTTTAACAGTAATTATATTTTGAAATTTGTAGTTGAAATATAATAAATAAGATAAAAACATTGATAAAATATTAATAAATCATGTTGATGTGTCTAGCTGTGGCATATCATTAAAGGGAATTTAACTTCCAATCTCCAACTTAAAAGGCTAGTGCTAGCTTAGCTTAATGAATCTATAAGTGAGTGAAGTGAAGTCGTTCAGTCATGTCCAACTCTTTGCGACCCCATGAACAGTAGCCTACCAGGCTCCTCCCTCCATGGGATTCTCCAGGCAAAAGTACTAGAGTGGGTTGCCATTTCCTTCTCCAGGGGATCTTCCCAACCCAGAGATCGAACCCAGGTCTCCCACACTGCAGGCAGACGCTTTAACCTCTGAGCCACCAGGGAAGCCCAATGAATCTATAGTATTGATGCAAATCATTTTTCAAAGTGTTTTAGCGCTACCAACTTGACAATTGGTATAAAACTGTGATTTGATCCACAAATTTCTGAGGATTGTCCATAGTATAATCTTGGTCGTGTTGATAGGGTTGTTTGGTTTAGGCACCCTGGTTTAGGTACAAGTCTTGAAAGTAGTACATCTTCTGAGGAAATTAACTTTCAGATAGTTATTTCCATAGGCAGCACAACCTTATTATCTATTTTCAATAGTCACAACTCTCCTGATCTTAACTCTATTGTTAGAATTTTGTAGGCATCAAAATTCAAGTCTTCATAATCTGTATATTCAAAACTTTAGTACCAATAGTGTCCTATAGTTTTTACTGTAAGAGATGGATTGCTGATTTTGCCTATCTGTACTATTAGAATTCATAGTGATGGAAGGGCAGTTAAGATTAAGATAATAGCCAGTAAGATTGTTCAAATAGTCTCTACTTCTTGTGCATCTATTGTGCTAGTGTAAGTTTTGTTGTTAATATAAGTGAAATAATATATAGAACCAGCAAGCTAATTTTAAAAAAATATTATTAATGTGTGATCTTGAAAATGTAATAGTTATTCTATAATAGGTTTTGTTGCATCTTAAAAGCCTAGTTGTAGAGGATATGCCAATAAGATATACAGGCTTTTCACCTACGACTTCAACAAAATTATTTAATATTTTACTAATACCTTGTTAATCGAGAAAGATGTAATGGCTATGATGTTGGCTTGAAACCAGTAGTTGGGGGGTTTGACTCCTTTCTTTCTTATCTATTTTAAATTGACATATGTAGGTTCTTCAAATGTGTAGAAGACATCCATTTAATATGGTGGAAGACATCCATTTAATCATTCTAGCCTTGTAGTAGTTAAGTCTACTGTCAAGACTTCTTGTTTTGTTGCAAATGCTTCTCAGATAGTAAAAACTATTACTATTACTGCCGTTAAGGAAATGAATGAACCTATAGATGAAATAGTATTTCAATAGAGATATTGGTCTGTAATTTTCATGTCTTGTAGTATTTTTGGTATCAGCATGATGCTGGCCTTCAAAAATAAGTTTGGTAGTGTTCCCTTCTTTTAGTTTTTTAGGCAAGTATGAGAAGAATTGAAATTAATTCTTTATATATTTGATAGAATTCACCAGTAAGACTGTTTAGTCTGGGGCTTTCTGTGTTGAGAGGATTTTGAGTACTGACTCAATCTCCTTACTTGTTATCAATCTATTTAAATTTTCTACTTATTCATGATAAGGTCTTAATATGTCATATGTATCTAGGAATTTACCAGTTTTTTCTAGGCTATCCAATTTGTTGGCATATAATTTTTCATAGTAGTCTCTCATTCTTTGTACTTCTATGGTACCAGTTGTAATGTCTCCTCTTTCATTTTTGAGTTATTTGGGTCCTCTCCTTTTATTAATTAATCTAAATAAAGGTTTATCAACTTTGCTTACCTTTTCAAAGAAACAGCTCTGAGTTTTGTTGATACCCTCTCTTGTTTGTCTGGTCACTTTTTCTTTTATTTCTGCTCTGATACTTGTTATTTCCTTCTTTCTGCTAATGTTAGTTCTTTGAGGTTGCAAAATGAGATTATTTGAGATCTTTCTTGTTTCCTACTATAAGAAGACTACAAGAAAACATACTTATCACTATGAATTTGCATCTTAGAACTGATTTTGCTGCATCCCATAGGTTTTGATATATTGTGCTTTCTTTTGTTTCATGATATTTTTTTATTTCCTTTTTGACTCTTTGACCCCTTGGTGTTCAGGAGTATGTTGTTCAGTCACCACACATTGTGAATTTTCTAGCTTTCTTCCTAACTAATTTCTACTTTCAGACTGTTGTGGTTGGAAAAGATATTTGGTGTTATTTCAGCCTTCTTAAATTTGCTAGTACATGTTTAGTGACATATTGTGTGATCCATCTTGGAGAAGGTTCTATGTGCCCTTGAATGCATATTCTACTGCCATTGAATGGAATGCACTGTGTATGTCTGTTAGGTTCATTTAAAGTGTCATTCAAGTCCATTATTTCCTTACTGATTTTCTCTCTGGATTATACTGTTGAAAGTCCCCTACTATTATTGCATTGTTGGCATTTCTCCCTTCATATTTGTTAATAATTATTTAATATACTCAGGTGCTGCAAAATTGGGAGTACATATATCTGTAAGTATGTATCTTCTTTTTCATTATATGATGACCTTCTTTGTCTCGTCCCTGGTGGCTCAGATGGTAAAGAATCTGCCTGCAATGCAGAGATGCAGGTTCAATCCCTGGTTCATGAAGATCCCCTGGAGAAGGGAATGGCAACCCATTCAGAATTCTTACCTGGAGAATCCCATGGATAGAGGAGCCTGGCGGGCTACAGTCCATGAGGTCACAAACAGATACGACTGAATGACTAACGCTTTCATTTTTTCTTCTTATCTATAATTGTATCTTCTTAATGAACTGACCCCTTTATCATTCTATGATGACTTTCCTTGCCTCATAATTCTTTACTCGAAGTATATTTTGTTTGATATAAATATAGCTATCCCTGTTCTCTTTTGATTTCCATTTGCTTGAAATAATTTTTCCATTCATTCACTTTCTGTCTAAGAGTGTCTTTAATGTTTCAGTGAGTATTTTGTAGGAAGTATATAGATAGGTCTTATTTTTTATTCATCAACCACTATGTGTCTTTTAGTTGGCAAATTTAAACTATTTACACTAAAAATAATTGATAGGTAAAGACTTACTATTGACATTTTGTTCACTGTAGCCTAATTGTTTTGTGGCTCCTTAATTCCTTTCTTATTGTCTTTTGTGTGTGTGAATTCATGATTTCTTGTAGTGGCTTGTTTTGATTATTTTTTCTTTATCATTTATGTATCTATTACAGGTTTTTGCTCTGTGGTTACCATGTGGTTTCCATAACATACCATATAGTTAGAATTGTCTACTTTCAGTTGATAACAACTTAACTTCAGTTGCATAAGAAAGTTCTACCCATTTGCTTGCCCCCTACTTATGTTGACTTCCTAACTTATATCTTTTTAAATTCTGTGTCTATTAATATAATTTTATAGTTATTTTCAACATTTTTGTCTCTGTATTTTAGATTTCAAAGAAATTTACATACCACCATGCAGTATTAGAGTATTTTATTATATATTTACTTTTATATATTATATATTTACCTTTACCAGTGAATTTTATATTTTCATATGTTCTTATGTTATTAATTAGTGTCCTTCATTTTAGCTTGAAGAACTCCTTTTAGCATTTTCTGTAGGGCAGGCCTGCTGCTGCTGCTGCTAAGTCGCTTCAGTCGTGTCTGACTCTGTGCCACCCCATGGACTGCAGCCTACCAGGCTTCTCCGTCCATGGGATTCTCCAGGCAAGAACACTGGAGTGGGTTGCCATTTTCTTCTCCAATGCATGAAAGTGAAAAGTGAAAGTGAAGTCGCTCAGTCATGTCCGACTCTTCGAGACCCCATGGACTGCAGCCTACCAGACTCCTCCATCCATGGGATTTTCAGGCAAGAGTACTGGAGTGGGGTACCATTGCCTTCTCCGAGGGCAGGCCTAGTGGTGATAAATTCCCTTAGTTTTTGTTTGTCTGGGAAAGTCTTACTTCATCTATGAATAGCAGCTTTTCTGGGTTAACTATTCCTGGTTGGCTTTTTTTTTTTTCCTTTGAGCACGTTGAATATATCATCCCACTCTCTCCTGGTCCACAAGATTTCTGCTGAGAAGTCTGCTGATTACTTTATCAAGATTCCTCTGTATGTAACAATTCTTTTTTTCTCTTGCTGCTTTCAAGATCTCTCTGTCTTTGATTTTTGAGAGCTTGATATAATGTATTTCAGTGAAGATCTCTTTGAGTTGAATCTGGCGATCTTTCAACTTCCTATGCCTGGATGGTCACATCTCTCCCCAGTTTGGGGACATTTTTAGTCATTATTTTTTTTAAATAAGGCTTCTATCCCTTTTTCCCTCTCTTCTCCTTCTGGAACTCTCACAATGTGAATATTTTTTCTTTTAATCATCCCAGTTCAGTTAGGCTTTTGTTAATTATACTTTTAATGTAGTTCCTTTTTAATTCTAGCTTTATTTTCCTCTGATTGGATAATATCAAGAGATCTATCTTCAAGCTAACAGGTTTGTTCTTCTACCTGATTGAGCCAGCTGCTGAAGCTGTCTATTGTGTTTTCATTTTATCATTGTAGTCTTCATCTGTAAAATTTGTTTGGTTCATTTGTATGATTTCTATTTTTTATTAAATTTCTTGTTTTGTTCATTCTTCCTACATTCGTTTATCTGTGTTCTCTTTAATCTCACTGAGCTTTCTTTATTTTAAATTATTTTTAAATAACTTGCCTATCCATTTCTTTGGAGATGGTTACTGAAATATTATTGTCTTCCTTTGGTGTACCATATTTCCTTGTTTTTTTATGTTTCCAATAGGTTTGCATTGTTTTCTATGCATTTGAGGGCACAGTTACTTTTTTCAGATTGGCTTTAATAAGGAAAGATTTTCACCTTGAAATGGCTGTAAAGGTGCCAACCAGGTGGAATGCAGCAGCTTTGGTTCCTGGAAAGGCACAGTGGTCCAATCTCATGCGCTCCGTTGGTTGAGGCTAACATTGGCCAGACTCTGAGGGTCGGGTGTGAATGTGTGCAGGTTTCCTGTGGAACTAATAATACCTGGGTCTCAGGGGCTCGCCACTGTGACTCCAGCTGACAAATGAGGGTAAGAGGTGGTATGAATGCAGCAATGGTACAGGTCCTGAGACGAAAATGTGCAGCAGTGACTCGGACTCAGCAGACAAGATGCAACAGTAGTCCAGCCTAGGGGAGGTGGGTTAGAGTCTCAACTCTAGTCCCATTGCGCATGCAGTCACAACAACAGTATGGCTGCAGGTGGTCTATTTATGCCATGTGTTGGGACCTGGGCTCAGAGCAGTGACAACACAACCCTGGCAATGACTGGTCAGAGTTGTGATGTGGGAAGTGGGATTCAGGGCACTAGGAGCACGGTCTCAGCACTGATGGATAAAAGATAAAATCTTCATCTAGGGACAGGGATCAGGGCAACAGCAATCCAGTCCTAGAAAAGATGGACCATAGCCACAACTGAGATGAGGGTGGGGTGGGGCTCAGGGCAGCATTAGCACCTCTGGAAATGATGGGTCAGGGCCATGACCTGGAAGAATCCAGGAGGTAGGATGAGGGGCAGCAGGAGGGCAGTCTCAGAAATGATGGTTCAGAGACTAGAATTAGGATTGGGGGATGGGTCTCTGAGCAGCATTAGTGCCTCTGGAAATGGCTATTCAGAGCTGCAACCTGGAACCTGGTAGGTGGGACTCAAGGGGAGACAACATCATCAGATAATGACAGTCAAAGAGAGACTTTGGACTCTGGGTGCATGGCTCAGGGCAGTGGAGATTGGTAGTGGTGGGAAGAAGCCCTAGCCTGGGGTCAGGGGTGGGCATAGAGAAATGGCAGCTCAAGACAGGTATATGGTAAGGTACTATGGCACCTTATCCCTGAGAGTGGGGCACAACAGCAAATGGATCCCCTGAGGGCAAGTCTCACCTTAGCAACAGCTCTAGCCTCTGAAAGTAGAAGAAGGAGGAGGCACTCCTAGCTATTATATTAGCTAGGATCAGCATCTGTGAAGACTGAGAGACCTCTGTAGCAAAAGCTGCAAATGTCTACAATAGTAAAACTTACTGGGCTTCACCTGTTCTCCAAGTTCTCAAAATTCCTCTGAGGGGATTCCTCTTACTGTCCAGAAGCCCCAGACTGACAGAATAGAGTGATGCAGGCAAAATACTTCCGGTACTTTTTTGTGGCCATTCTTAATTTTTAAGCTTCACTGGTCTTTTTGCTGCTACTCTATCATCTAAAATTCTCCCTGAACTGTTTTCTTGAGTTTTTAGTTGCTTATTTTTCTTGCTTTTTTGTCAGGGAGATGAGTGTTGGCATCTTCTAGCTCTCCATCCTGCTGACATTCCAACATCTCTTCAGATATTATATTTGTCTTCTCTATCTCTCTGGAACTTCTAGAATTCTGGTTAAATATAATAGACCTTCTCATTCCCAACTCCACATCACAGATTCTCTTTTCTGTTTCTTTCCATCTCTTTGTCTCTTTATGCTGCATTCTGTACCATTTCTTCCAGTATCCTAGTATATTAATTCTTTGTGTCCAATCTATCTTAATTTTTATTATATAGAAGTTCTATTTGGATCAGCTTCAAATCTATGTTACTTTGTATTGCTTGTTCTTCCTGCCAATATCTTTAAGCTTGCATTTTATTTTAATTATTTAAATAATAATAATAATTGTAGTTTGTTTATTGTCTGTGACTAGTATTTTTAACATCTGAAGATCTTATGGGTCTGCTGCTATACATTCTGCTTGTGTCTTTTGGTCTTTTTTTTTTTTTTTGGAAAAAGCATGTTATTTTATTACTATTTTCCCAATTAAACATGTAGATTTATATTTTAGACTTTTAAAATATTAATCTGAAGATATATTTTATGGTTAAAATGTGAGGACTACAGATAAAGAGAAATAATATATACTAATATCTGGAAACAAAACACAGTTTAAACATCATAGCATCTATATGTATGTTTCAGTTATTCTGTAAACAAAATTTTTATCATGAATTCAGCTTAGTAAAATAGTTCTCAAATAAGTATTTCATAGTTAAAATACATCATCAGTTCAGTTCAGTTCAGTCGCTCAGTCATGTCCGACTCTTTGTGACCCCATGAATCGCAGCACACCAGGTCTCCCTGTCCATCACCAACTCCCGGAGTTCATTCAAACTCATGTCCATTGAGTTGGCGATGCCATCCAGCCATCTCATCCTCTGTTGTCCCCTTCTCCTCCTGCCCCTAATCCCTCCCAGCATCACAGTCTTTTCCAATGAGTCAACTCTTTGCATGAGGTGGCCAAAGTACTGGAGTTTCAGCTTTAGCATCATTCCTTCCAAAGAAATCCCAGGGCTGATCTCCTTCAGAATGGACTGGTTGGATCTCCTTGCAGTCCAAGGGACTCTCAAGAGTCTTCTCCAACACCACAGTTCAAAAGCATCAATTCTTCAGCACTCAGCCTTCTTCACAGTCCAACTCTCACATCCATACATGACCACAGGAAAAACCATAGCCTTGACTAGACGAACCTTTGTTGGCAAAGTAATGTCTCTGCTTTTGAAATGCTATCTAGGTTGGTCATAACTTTCCTTCCAAGGAGTAAGCGTCTTTTAATTTCATGGCTGCAGTCACCATCTGCAGTGACTTTGGAGCCCAAAAAAATAAAGTCTGACACTGTTTCCACTGTTTCCCCATCTATTTCCCATGAAGTGGTGGGACTGGATGCCATGATCTTCATTTTCTGAATGATAAGCTTTAAGCCAACTTTTTCACTCCACTTTCACTTTCATCAAGAGGCTTTTGAGTTCCTCTTCACTTTCTGCCATAAGGGTGGTGTCATCTGCATATCTGAGGTTATTGATATTTCTCCCGGCAATCTTGATTCCAGCTTGTGCTTCTTCCAGACCAGCGTTTCTCATGATGTACTCTGCATAGAAGTTAAATAAGCAGGGTGACAATACATAGCCTTGAAGTACTCCTTTTCCTATTTGGAACCAGTCTCTTGTTCCATGTCCAGTTCTAACTGTTGCTTCCTGATCTGCATACAAATTTCTCAAGAGGAAAATCAGGTGGTCTGGTATTCCCGTCTCTTTCAGAATTTTCCACAGTTTATTGTGATCCACACAGTCAAAGGCTTTGGCATAGTCAATAAAGCAGAAATAGATGTTTTTCTAGAACTCTCTTGCTTTTTCTGTGATCCAGCGGATGTTGGCAATTTGATCTCTGGTTCCTCTGCCTTTTCTAAACCAGCTTGACATCAGGAAGTTCACGGTTCACATATTGCTGAAGCCTGGCTTGGAGAATTTTGAGCATTACTTTACTAGCGTGTGAGATGAGTGCAATTGTGCGGTGGTTTGAGCATTCTTTGGCATTGCCTTTCTTTGAGATTGGAATGAAAACTGACCTTTTCCAGTCCTGTGGCCACTGCTGAGTTTTCCAAATTTGCTGGCATATTGAGTGCAGCACTTTCACAGCATCATCTTCCAGGATTTGAAATAGCTCGACTGGAAATCCATCACCTCCACTAGCTTTGTTCGTAGAGATGCTGCCTAAGGCCCATTGATTTCACATTCCAGGATGTCTGGCTCTAGGTGAGTGATCACACCATCGTTTTTATCTGGGTCGTGAATATCTTTTTTGTATAGTTCTTCTGTGTATTCTTGCCACTTCTTAATATCTTCTGTTTCTGTTAGGTCCATACCATTTCTGTTCTTTATCGAGCCCATCTTTGCATGAAATGTTCCCTTGGTATCTCTAATTTTCTTGAAAAGATCTCTAGTCTTTCCCATTCTATTGTTTTCCTCTGTTTCTTTGCATTGATCACTGAGGAAGGCTTTTTTTTATCTCTCCTTGCTATTCTTTGGAACTCTGCATTCAGATGCTTTTATGTTTCCTTTTCTCCTTTGCTTTTTGCTACCCTTCTTTTCACAGCTATTTATAAGGCCTCCTCAAGACAGTGTATACTTTTATATATTTTTCACAGATAGGTAGCTAGTGGGAACCTGCTCTATAGCAATGGAGCATAGCTCAGTGTTCTGTGATGACCCAGATGGATGGAATAGGGGGATGGGATGGGAGTGAGGTCCGAGAGGGAGGGGATATATGTAAACATATAACTGATTCACATTGTTGTACAACAGAAACTAATACAATATTATAAAGCAGTTATATCCCAATTTTTAAAACAGTGGCCTCTTCCTGACTTCCTTTCAGAATCCATATATGTAGTTAAATCACAAAGAATAAGTTTTATCCATCTTCCATATATGATCCCTATTTAAATAGCTATTTAAATATTTAAATAGCTATTTAGCTATTTGAGTTATACAAGACTGTGGTCCATGTGATCAGACTGGTTAGTTTTCTGTGATTGTGATTTTCAGTCTGTCTGCTCTCTGATGGAGAAGGATAAGAGGCTTACAGAAGCTTCCTGATGGGAGAGACTGCTGCTGCTGCTGCTGCTGAGTCGCTTCAGTCATGTTCGACTTTGTGCGAACCCATAGACGGCAGCCCACCAGGATCCCCCATTCCTGGGATTCTCCAGGCAAGAACACTGGAGTGGGCTGCCATTTCCTTCTCCAATGCATGAAAGTGAAAAGTGAAAGGGAAGTCGCTCAGTTGTGTCCGACTCTCAGCGACCCCATGGACTGCAGCCTACCAGGCTCCTCCATGCATGGGATTCTCCAGGCAAGAGTGCTGGAGTGGGGTGCCATTGCTTTCTCCATGGAGAGACTGACTATAGGGGAAACTGGGTCTTGTTCTGATGGGTGGGGCCATGCTCAGTTCAGTTCTGTTCAGTTCAGTTCAGCTGCTCAGTCATGTCCAACTCTTTGCGACCCCATGAATCACAGCTCACCAGGCCTCCCTGTCCATCACCAACTCCCGGAGTTCACTCAGACTCATGTCCATCGAGTCAGTGATGCCATCCAGCCATCTCATCCTCTGTTGTCCCCTTCTCCTCCCGCCCCCAATCCCTCCCAGCATCAGAGTCTTTTCCAATGAGTCAACTCAGTAAATCTTTAATCCAATTTTATGTTGATGGGCGGGGCTGTGTTCCTTTCCTCTTATTTGACCTGAGGGCAAACTGTGGTGGAGGTAATGAAGATAATGGCCTTCTTCAAAAGGTCCCATGCATGCACTGCTACACTCAGTGCCCCCAAGCTTGCAGCAGGCCCCTGTCAACCCACGCCTCCACTGGAGACTCCTGGACACTCACGGGCAAGTCTGGGTCAGTCTCTTGTGGGGTCACTACTCCTTTCTCCTGGGTCCTGGTACACACAAGCTTCTGTTTGTGCCCTGCAAGAGTCTGTTTCCCAGTCCTGAGTAAGTTCTGGCCACTCTATGGTGGAGTTAATGGCAACCTCAGCCTGGTTAAGGGCTTATGCCATACCCAGGTCTACTACACCCAGAGCCCTTCCCCTGCAGCAGTCCACTGCTGACACATACCTCCACAGGAGACACTCAAACACAGTTCTGTCTCAGTCTCAGTGGGGTCTCTGGGTCCTGGTGTGCACAAGGTATGTTTGAACCCTCTGAGCATCTCCAAGATGGACAGGTCATGGTGGAAAGTTCTGACAAAATGTCCACTGGAGAAGGGAATGGCAAACCACTTCAGTATTCTTGCCTTGAGAACCCCATGAACAGTATGAAAAGGCAAAAAGATAGGACATTGAAAGATGAGCTCCCCAGGTGGGTAGGTGCCCAATAGGCTACTGGAGATTAGTGGAGAAATAACTCCAGAAAGAATAAAGAGATGGAGCCAAAGAAAAAGCAACACCCAGTTGTGGATGTGACTGGAAGTGGAACTAAAATCCATGCTGTAAAGAGCAATTTGCATAGGAACCTGGAATGTTAGGTCCATGAAACAAGGCAAATTGGAAGTGATCAAACAGGAGATGGCAAGAGTGAATATTGACATTTTAGGAATCAGCAAACTAAAATGGACTGGCATGGGTGAATTTAACTCAACTCATCAAAGTTCATCTTTCAGTGTCCTATCTTTTTGCCTTTTCATACTGTTCATGGGGTTCTCAAGGCAAGAATAATGAAGTGGTTTGCCATTCCCTTCTCCAGGGGACCACGTTTTGTCAGAATTCTCCACCATGACCCATCCATCTTGGAGATGCTCAGAGGATTCGAACATACCTTGTGCACACCAGAACCCAGAGACCCCACTGAGACTGAGACAGAGCTGTGTTTGAGTGTCTCCTGAGGAGGTATGGGTCAGCAGTGGACTGCTGATGACCGTTATATCTACTACTTTGGGCAAGAAACCCTTAGAAGAAGTGGAGTAGCCATCATACTCAACAAAAGAGTCCAAAATGAAGTACTTGGATGCAATCTGAAAAATGACAGAATGATCTCTGTTCGTTTCCAAGGCAAACCATTCAATATCACAGTAATCCAATTTTATGCCCTGACCAGTAATGCTGAAGAAGTTGAAGTTGAAGAGTTTTATGAAGACCTACAAGGCCTTCTAGAACTAACACCCCAAAAAGATGTCCTTTTCATTATAGGGGACTGGAATGCAAAAGTAGGAAGTCAAGAAACACCTGGAGTAACAGGAAATTTTGGCCTTGGACTATAGAATGAAGTAGGGCAAAGGCTAATAGAGTTTTGGCAGGAGAACACACTGGTCATAGCAAGCACCCTCTTCCAACAACACAAGAGAAGTCTCTACACATGGACATCACCAGATGGTCAATACCAAAATCAAATTGATTATGTTCTTTGCAGCCACAGATGAAGAAGCTCTATACAGTCAGCAAAAACAAGATGGGGAGCTGAGTGTGGCTCAGTTCATGAACTCCTTATTGCCTAATTCAGACTTAAGTTGAAGAAAGTAGGGAAAACCACTAGACCATTCGGGTATGACCTAAATCAAATCTGTTACAGTAGAAGTGACAAATAGATTCAATAGACAGAGGGCCTGAAGAACTGTGGATAAAGGTTCATGACATTGTTCAGGATGATGAAGACCATCTCCAAGAAAAAAAAAATGCAACAGGCAAAATGGTTGCCTGAGGTGGCTTTACAAATAGCTCAGAAGAGAAGAAAAGCTAAACACAAAGAAGAAAAGGAAAGGTATACCTATCTGAAGGCAGAGTTCCAAAGAATAGCAAGGAGAGACAAGAAAGCCTTCCTCAGTGATCAGTGCAAAGAAATAGAGGAAAACAACAGAATGGAGAAGACTAGAGATCCCTTCAAGAAAATTAGAGATACCAAGGAAACATTTCATGCAAATATAGTCAAAATAAAGGACGGAAATGGTAGGGACCTAACAGAAGCAGAAGATATTAAGAAGAGGTGGCAAGAATACACAGAACTGTACAAAAAAGATCTTCATGACCCAGATAATCATGATGGTGTGATCACTCACCTAGAGCCAGACATCCTGGAATGTGAAGTCAAGTGGGCCTTACAAAGCATCACTGAGAACAAAGCTAGTGGAGGTGGTGGAATTCCAGGTGAGCTCTTTCAAACTCTAAAAGATGATGCTGTGAAAGTGCTGCACTCAATATGCCAGCAAATTTGGAAAACTCAGCAGTGGTCACAGGACTGGAAAAGGTCAGTTTTCATTCCAATCCCAAAGAAAGGCAATGCCAAAGAATGCTCAAATTACCACACAGTTGTACTGATCTCACACACTAGCAAAGTGATGTTCAAAATTCTCCAAACCAGGCTTCAACAGTACATGAACCGTGAACTTCCAGATGTTCAGGCTGGTTTTAGAAAAGGCAGAGGAACCAGAGATCAAATTGCCAACATCTGCTGGATCATGGAAAAAGCAAGAGTTCCAGGAAAACATCTACTTCTGCTTTATTGACTATGCCAAAGCTTCTGACTATGTGGCTCACAACAAACTAAAATTCTTCAAGAGATGGGAATACCAGACCACCTTACCTGCCTCCTGAGAAATCTGTATGCAGGTCAGGAAGCAACAGTTAGTGCTGGACATGGAACAAGAGACTGGTTCCAAATCGGGACAGGAGTATGTCAAGGCTATGTATTGTCACCCTGCTTGTTTAACTTCTATGCAGAGTACATCATGGGAAATGCTGCACTGGATGAAGTACAAGCTGGAATCAAGATTTCCAGGATAAATATAAATAACTTCAGATATGCAGATGATACCACATTTATGGCAGAAATCAAAGAAGAACTAAAAAGACCTCTTAATGAAAGAGAAAGAGAAAAGTGAAAATGTTGGCTTAAAACACAACATTCAGAAAACTAAGATCATGGCATCTGGTCCCACCACTTCATGGCAAATAGATGAGGAAACAGTGGAAACAGTGAGAGAATTTATTTTCTTGGGCTCCAAAATCACTGCAGATGGTGATTGCAGCCATGAAATTAAAATGTGCTTGCTCCTTGGAAGAAATGTTATGACCAAAATGTTATGACAGCATATTAAAAAGCGGAGACATTACTTTCCCAAAAAAGGTCCATCTAGTCAAAGCTATGGTTTTTTCCAGTAGTCATATATGGGTGTGAGATTCGGACTATAAAAAAAGCTGAGCACCAAAGAATTGACACCACGAACTGTGGTGTTGGAAAAGACTCTTGAGAGTCCCTTGGACTGCAAGGAGATCCAACCAGTCCATCCTAAAGAAAATCAGTCCTGAATATTCATTGGAAGGACTGATATTGAAGCTGAAACTCCAATACTGTAGCCACCCTATGCAAAGAACTGACTCATTTGAAAAGACCCTGATGCTAGGAAAGATTGAAGGCGGGAGGAGAAGGGGATGACAGAGGATGAGATGATTGGATGGCATCACTGACTCGATGAACATGAGTTCAAGTAAACTCCAGGAGTTGATGATGGACAGGGAGGCCTGGCATGCTGCAGTCCATGGGGTTGCAAAGAGTCAGACACAACTGAGCCACTGAACTGAACTGATTAGCTATTTAGATAGCTAGGGCAGTTGTTTACACAAGCTATTTGTTTGGTTTTGCTACTTCTGCTGTGTTTCTTCCTACTGAGCCTGATTATCTTTGACTGCATATTGTTCACTGTACATGAAAATTTATTTAAGGATTACTTGGAGGCTTATTATAAAGATTTATTTCTCCAGAGACAACTTGACTTTGCATTGGAACTATCAGTCCTGACCCTTTATTTTATGTTCAGGGTTAGAAATTTATTCCCTTGTAATACGATCTCAGGTTTCAAGGGCTTCTGAGGGCTCTTCTACTTATGATTTACTCTGAGTGATGCTGGAGTCCCAGTTTATTTTGGAGACAGTCTGCAGTTGGATTCCCAATTCAACCAGACATGAGCATAAAACTTCTGTTCCTCTTACTAAAGAGGTTTCAAAATGAAAGTTCAGATTTGCTAAGTCACAAAAGCCTTCAGGACAAAAGCAATTCCCAAGCTTCCTTCTCTCTCTCTAGGGTCCTGTTTTCATTTCAGTTTTTGATCAGTACTTCCTTCTTGTATTGTCAGCTCTTTATATTTTTTAAGAAGGTTTGTTTTTAACAATTTATTTGAGCTTTTTAGCTCTTTTCAGCAAGAGGGTAGGTCCAGATTACCAAGCCTACCAATACTGGAAGCTGAAGTCTTCCCATTTCAAATCTCGAATATTTTAAAGCAGTTTGGTAATGCTAGTATATAACTTTATAATAATTAAAATGGAGAATTGGGGCATTACATAAAACTAAATTGAAATAAATACCCTATGCTCTGGATTTTTCTTTACTAAGGTTTAGCCGAAAGGAGGAGGTACGGGCACTTTCCTGGCCGTCCATCGGTTAAGACTGCACACTCCACTGGGGGTGACAAAAGGTCAGTCCCTCATTGGGGAACTGAGATCCTGCATGCTGTTCCCAAGGACAAAAAACAAAAACAAAACAAAACAAAAACAGCAGTGGGTGTGGCAAAATCTATAGAGACTGCTTTTGTTTATTTGGTTTTTAGTGGAGTTAAGGTCCTGTGAATACCATGCCAAAATACCAGGCAAAGATTGACTGAAATACATGTTACTCCATCGATTCATTTCCCTACTCACCTTCGCTTATACTTAAATTCATAAGTGTGTCTAAACTCCTAGATAATTTATATTTTTAGATAAAAGTTTACTTATAGAATGCTATTTTTTCTCCTGAGTTTGTTTTTGTTGTTGGTATGAAAAACCTTCTGGCCAAGTCTACATACTCACACAATAAAAAAGCAAAACAAGACAAAACAAATCTGATAAAACTTGTTGTTTGAAACTTTACAGATAAAAAAAATTTTCTGAACTTTTGGCTCCATGAGACATGGCTGTGGAGAGTCCTCAGTGTCATGTGAACACTTAGATAAGGCAGACAACCACACGTGCAGTCCTGTGGCTGGATCCAGGAGGTACAGAGGAGGATCTATTAAGTAATTTCCCATTATCTTAGCAGTGTTTGAATTCATCACTCTTTATAGATATAATCTGGGACTCTTTGATTTAAAGTAGAGAAGAACTAAAGAGAAATATGTTGAGAAATAAATGCTAAGACTTTTTTATCAGTTATTGTGTAACTTTACTGGCAAGAGCAAAAGAGTTCTTTGACTGTTTGCTTTTCCAAAAACAATGTTAAAATGATATTTTTAAATTTATGTGAAAAATTTGAATAAGCAGAAGTTTGGGAATCTGCATTTTCCAGATTGTTTTACCTACACACTCAGTGTTCTGATGAGGGCTTGATTGACCGCTGTTGAGACACAGATCTATTGATTATCATTTTGTGTTTGTTTTTCTAAAATTTCATCCATCTACCTACATCCTACACATTTCCGTCAAACCACTAACTCGGCATTTCTTAAAGGGATCAGCAGAGGTATTGTCATGACATTCCTAGATTTCAAATTGGAGACTATTCTATTTGCTGATGATTTGTGGTATTTCCTTGTACCATTATTTAAAAATAAGCATTATACAAAGTGCATTACTTTCAATATCTCTAATCCTGGAAAGTAGGTATTACAAGGACCCCTCTTCTACAGATGGATCTTAAAAATGGCTCAGAGAGGCTAATAGCTTATTTCAGCTCATGAGTGAGCTGGAATACAAAACCCAACCTACGTAACAGAAGTGCAGAAGACAGAGAAGCATCAGGCAAAGCTAAGAAGAAAACAGGAAGACTAGAAAACCTTAAATTGCCTCATGGATCATCTCCATAGCTGTTAGCAGCCCTTGCACTTCTGGACAGTGACCTTTTTATTTTTCTATTAGCCACAGGCTTGTGATCAGATCAGCTCTTGCTGTTATGATGGGAAATTGTTCAGTTCAGTTCAGTCGCTCAGTTGTGTCCAACTCTTTGTATTCTTTTACAAAATATCCATTCCCCTTTTTGAAGTGCCCATCTCAAAAAGTCAGACACAACTGATCATGCATGTATGGTCATGGGCTCCATGGGAAGATCATATATCTGTGCTTCCTTGAAACCAGCTTGGCTACATGACTTGTCTTGATCAGTGATATATGAGTGAAAGTGTCAGAGACAATGTTTAAGAGGCCACTCAAGATCTACTGTGATGTTTTTAATCACTGCCGTGAGTCTGGCCACAAACCTGATTGGACCTGCCCCATAAGGCTGAGTAATAGGATATAGATGATGGCAAGTATACCTGCAAATGTGTTATGGACAAGGACTGTCAGTGAGAGAGAATTATTTGTTGAAATCACAAAGCTTTAGTGTCACTTATTATCACTTTTGCTTTTCTGAGTTTTGATTACTTCATCTGTTAAATGGATTAATAACATCAATTTGTAGATATTGTGAACAATGGGAGAATTATCTAAGAAAATGGATTTAAAGAGCTAGACATATGGCACATGCAATAGCTGGCAGTTATTATTCCCCACTCTGGTGTTGAATGCTATATTTATCTAAAAATTAATCAGCTGTATCTGAGCTTTCTTATTTCTGGAGTGGACTGCCCTCTAACAAAATGAAGATAACATCCCCATGTAAAATTTGGCAACAAAAATTTCTTTGCAAGTCAAAATAATAAGAGCAAAATATACTAGTTCATTCCCCAGATATTAACTGACTATCAGGTATCAGGCACTGTGTTTAGTGCTTGGAGGATACACACACACATTCAGTTTTTTTCCTAAAGGGAAGATAATCTAGTGGATTTATTAAACTTTGGTGAGCTAAAGCTTTACATATTGAAGGCTAAACTAGGTGTTGGGATTAGATGTCTTATTTTAATACAGTTATATTACCATCTAGAAGAATAAATCAAACCACCAAGGTAGTATTCCTAGGTAGATACTTGATTGGATCTGCTACAATGGATAAGTAGAATTTATTAGTAATGAATAACAGCAGTAATATTAAAAATAATGACAAGATTTTTAAATAATCATTTTCAAAAATATAATCTAGTTCACATTTTACTTACACTACAGGTTTCTTCCATTCAAAGTGAAAAGATTAAATTTCAATCCAGATCTAAAGACACTAAGCTCTTCATCAATAAATTAGGAATTGATTATAACTTGCTGTTAAAAATAACATGGCAGTGAATATACCTATCAAGCCCTTAGAAATACATTCCTTTGCATGCAGGTTTCATTTTTTATTCTTTGGTTTTCACACCTCAGACACATGATGAAGTGAACCCCATCAGAAGCCATAGACTTGGAGTGAATGAGGCACTCTAACTGTGTAGGCTGAACCACTTGGGTGCAATGTGCAGAGATAAGAGAATCACCAGTGGGACCTGGGAGCCCAGGTACAGCATTTCATCTCTATGGTTCTCAAGGAACCACAAATTATTTATTAAAATAAAAATATTAATCAGGCATTTACTATGAACACAACACCCTGGTTTGTAGGGAGCTTATAGAGTGCCACAGATACTGAAAGCACATTCTCTGACCTCCAAGAATGTAACCAGCTTAGTTCAACTGCATAAACTCTATTGTAATCCTTAATTGCTATTACTGAGAATTGGGTGGAAAGAAGCAAAATCATTTCTCTAGATCCTTGGAAAGATTTACCGTGTATTGCCACATGTTTTCTATTGCAGAACACAATACACACAGTTCCCTGCCAGTGGCAAACTGACATCATTTAATTAAGTATTCTAAATGTATCCTTTCGCTGAGTTCTCTGTCAGCATTACCTTTTAGGAAAAGATCTACTGCAAGCCCTGGCAAGCTTTTTGAAGTCAAATAAAATGAAGGAATTGTTTTGAGTATGTTTTGCTGCCAGACTCTCAACAAGATTAATAATTCAAGTGAAATACATAGCCAAAGGAATTGTACGCTTTCTCTCATTTGAACAAATGTTTAACTAATGATCTGCAGATGTGCAAGAAAGCCTGTATAAAAGTAAAATGTATCACTTGCTACCACTTTAAAAGTAAATACGTCCTATGGCTCCATTTTGCATATTAAAGAATTTTTAAAGTAAACATTTGAGTGAAACATCTCTCCAAATAAAATACTACTTAAAACAAATAATATGTGAGCCAAAATGTCCATTTTAGTAGCCCATTCCTAAACCACTGTTAGCCTCAATTGAGGATAACTGAGCTATTGGAATTGAAATAATCAGGGTGTTCAGGTCTAAGCAGGCTTTTTGAAAATGCACAAAAGCGATAGTGAAGCATTTGGTCCCTTGTGAGGGCAAAGTTGCATTTCCTTTTGTCCTGCCATGACCTGCTTATTCCATTTATGAACCAGCTACCTGGGCTTCCCTGGTAGCCCAGATGGTAAAGATTCTGGTAGCAGTGGGGGAGATCTGGCTTCATTTTGGGTCGGGAAGATCCCCTGGAGAAGGAAATGACAACCCACTGGAGCATTCTTGCCTGGAGAATTCCATGGACAGAGGGGCCTGTTGGGCTACAATCATGGCGTCGCAAAGAGTTGGACATGACTGAGCGACTTTCACTTTCACCTGCTTTTTAGCTCCTTTCCCATCAAAACCTAAAATATACCTGAATTTTTTATTTGAATGCTTACTCTTATAGCATTATGTCCTAAACATTATGTGGCTAACTTGACTTCAGAGCAGCTGATGAGCTGTGGCCTTCAGATAAATCTACCTTGCTGAAAGCATGCATGCAAACCAGCAAGGGATTTGTTCTGTCTTTCAGGAGCAAGGATGGCTTCTATACTAGCCAAATAACCAAAGTATTTCATAAGTTCTTTACTATTATGGCATCACATAGATTTTGACACTAAAACTTGAATCACAGGCCAATACTGGCCAGTGGTATTATGCTGCTATTGCTAAGTTGCTTCAGTCGTGTCCGACTCTGTGCAACCCCATAGACGGCAGCCCACCAGACTTCCCCACCCCTGGGATTCTCCAGGCAAGAACACTGGAGTGGGTTGCCATGTAAGCAAAAATGGTAATAATCCACCAAACCTGAATACAAAGAAACTTTAAGATCAGAAGTAGAAGGTGAAACTTTGGTACTAATCAGCCTAGAGTAGGTATGGTAAGAAATGTTAATACATATATACACATGCATACATATACACACACAGTAAGAAATATCCAAATACAGTTCACTGATTTCCAGGAAATTACATGATTTAGTGGTTAAATATTCAGATTGTGAGTAATCCACAACACTTGACTTGTGTCCCCTTCTTTTCTGGCCAAATGTCTTTTGACCATTTCACTCCTCAAGAATATTTTCAACTGTGAGCAGTTAGGGCGAATAAAAAAGGTGAATATCAAACAAGTCATTTGGCCTTGTCGTTAGTTGTGAGGAAGGTCTGTTGGGGATAACAGTGAAAATTACATTTGCGAGTTGTCAGCCTCAATAATATTTTCATTTTACTTTTGATTTTTTCATGGGCATTGTAGAACTGGTGTTACTACTCAAATACCACAAGTTCCAAGCTTGACTCATTTACATTGAATAAGTCGTGAATATTCACTGATACTCATGGTCAGTCATATTCTTCGTCATAACAGGTTTCATTCCAAAGGTCCTATTTAGCTTTTACATAATTCCATTGGTGCTGTTTTCATTTTGCAACTGACCTTCTGTATTATACAGGAATATATTTAGGGTTTGGTATTTTGACCACAGAAAGTTTATCATTCTGCAACTTCTAAATTGCAGATGCAGCAATTTTGGAGTAGCCTGTACTAAAACTACTATACTTGAGAATAAGTTTTACTTGAAAGAAGGAAAAAGAACACTTATGTATGTCTTAAACTGTGATGAAAAGTATGTCATTTCCATTTTCCAAGCAGACTTCAATGTACGCATTGGTGTTTTTCGCTCATATAATAGTGAGTAGTCAGATCAAGAGCATGTTCTTCCTCACAGTACACTGAGTGTGCTCGCAAATGATTTTTTCTATGCTTCTCAAAAACTTCGATATTGAATTACTTAAAGTACTAAGCCCTTTCCAGATAGCTGTTGAGAAACATGTGGAATATTTTACCCTGAAGTGTGGTTGTAATTTAATGGCACTGCATTAAAGAAAATATAATTGTTTAACTCTGCTGATTGTTTTGTTTTGCCAGCAAATACTGGCACATGTGTTTTACAGAGGTGTGATATACTTCGTTAGCATTGAGGTCCAAGAGAGTTGCCATTAATGTAAGCTGTATTTTGGACCGAATCTCTGAGCAAAAGGTAAACTTCCCAGTATTTCTAATATTAAGGAATTATTATCTTGTGAGCATTAACCAAATGTAGTTACAGTCAAAATTTGATTATTAAATACTGAACCAAAGTAAAAAGATTTGTATTCTTGAATTGTATTTATTTGTTCATAAAATCACCCCCTCTTTTCCATAAACAAAAGCCATCACTAAATAATACAGAGGAGGGAAAAAGTACAAGTTTTTGGTCACTTGAATTAGTAAGACTGCCTTTATGATTATTTTTTATACAGTTAATGCTATAATAGGAATCTGTAGTCTTCTCATTCAAGATTTGCCTAAGGTTTTTGAACATATCCACTTTCCTTCCATCCACCCCATCTTCCTCCCTAACTAGATAGAAAATTCTAGCTAAATCATTATTTCTTCTTCCTCTTTTTTTATTTCATAGAATATAGCATTTAAAGTTAAACGGGGGAGCCTGGTGGGCTGCCGTCTATGGAGTTGCACAGAGTCGGACACGACTGAAGCGACTTAGCAGCAGCAGTGTTATATCAACCAAAATAACATTCTTGAGAATCTGGAATTCTGGGTCTTTTTTCCAAGGAATAAAATTTTATAAAGTACTTTGGAGAAGGTGAGTTATAGTTGTAGTAACTTAAAGATACTAAACTAGAAAATTCTGTTTTCTCTTTTCATAAAATGTTTATTTATTAGACATTAGTAATAACTTAGGCTCAGAGCTACAATATAAATTCTGTCTCTCTTCCGTCTTCTGTCTCTCTTCTTTATAATGCTCCCTTAACTATGTTATGTTTTAGTCCTCTATTGCTGTGTAACAAGTTAACTCCCAAAATGTAGTGGCTGCTGAGCACCGGAGAATTGATGCTTTTGAACTGTGGTGTTGGAGAAGACTCTTGAGAGTCCCTTGGACTGCAAGGAGATCCAACCGGTCCATTCTGAAGGAGATCAGCCCTGGGATTTCTTTGGAAGGAATGATGCTAAAGCTGAAACTCCAGTACTTTGGCCACCTCATGCGAAGAGTTGACTCGTTGGAAAAGACTCTGATGCTGGGAGGGGTTGGGGGCAGGAGAAGGGGATGACAGAGGATGAGATGGCTGGATAGCATCATTGACTCGATGGACGTGAGTCTCAGTGAACTCCGGGAGTTGGTGATGGACAGGGAGGCCTGGCGTGCTGCAATTCATGGGGTCACAAAGAGTCGGACACGACTGAGCGACTGATCTGATCTGAAGGCAGCACACATTTATCGTCTTAATAGTTTCTGGGACTCAGCTTTCAGTAGCTGGGAGACTGACTCAGGGTCTCCCACTAGGCTGCAGTGAATTGCTGAATGGAGCTGCATCATGTTAAAGGAGGCAGAATCTGACTGGTGTTGGAGGACCTGCTCCCAAATTCATTCTCATAGCTGTTGACAAGAGATTTTATTTCCAGTTGTGAGAGACCTCAGTTCTCCACCATGTGAGTCTCCCCAAAGTGTTACTTGAATGTCCTTCTGATGTGGCAAATGGCTTCCCAAAGAAAGAGTCAAGGAAATCTCACTTTTTTTTTTTTCTCTTTTCCTTTTCTAGCTCAGCCTACAGGTAAGCCCCCGACAGGGAACTGCACTGCCATAACACAAGTGGTGGCACAGACACCTAAAATCCTGAGAGAGAATCTGTCACCCTGCTCAGGGAATCCATGAAAGGGACCTCTATGGTAAGATGATTGTTGGGGAAAATCCTGTTAGTTTTTCCTTCTAATTCACTGCTTTGCCTTGAGGGCAGCTAAAATCTCATGGAATTATGTAACAGTGAGAGAAGCCTAAAACTCTGAGAGAAAGCCATTTTTCTTCTCAGAGAAATTGAAAAATGGGGCCTCTGGGATTTAGAGCATGAGGGGAAATCCATAAGAGAAGATAGAGAAACAGGTCCCATAATTCTTTGTATGAACAGATGGAAGTCCCAGATTTAACACTATGAATTGGTTACATGAGTAGCACAGACACAAAAGCATAGCAAATGTTTCATAAACTCTAGTTATTGCACAAACTACACTGTGTCCCAGACTAACCCCTGAGTGAAAGACCCAAACATTACAACAAAAAGTTTAAAAAACTGAAATTCACATTGAAACCAACATCCACAGAAAGCAATACAGAATTTGTCTGCAGTCCAAACCTACATGGCTAGATTACCTGTTAATCAAAACAATCAACATTCTTCCTGAGGATTGTAATGAGGCTCAGAACCTCACAACATATTTAAAGTTTCCATAACAACATTCATAATTATTTGACATAGAAATTTTGCCAACAGAATATCTGACCAATTCTCAATGGAAAATAAGTCAACAGACACAAACTCTGAGATCCTCAAATGTTGGAAGTATCAGATACACTTTGGGGTAACCATGAGGTAAATCTGAACACTCTGGAAGTAAATGTAAATATAAAAACTTCCATATATAGAGATATAAATAGAATAAATATTTTAAAAATCCTAAGTGAAAATATGACACTAAAATTAAGACTTCCATGGATATCTTAAATAACAGAAAGGAGAAGACTGAAGAAAAGGTGAGTAGGCTTTAAACACAGCAAAATAAAAATTACCCACTCTGAAGAACATAGTGAAAAAAAGATTGAAAAAATTAACTGTTTCAGGGACTTGTAGGAGAATCAGAAATGTTTAAAATTTGTGTCATTGGAATCCCAGAAGAGTAAAAACATAAATGGGCGTGGGAAAAGAATGGCTAAAAACTTTCCAAATTTGGTAAAAGACATAAATTTTCAGATTCAAGAAGCTCACCGAATTCTAAACATAATAAATTTAAAACCATGCTCAGATATATCTTAAAACTGCTAAAAACAAAAGAGAAAATAAAATGAAAGCAGCCAAATGTTGTTACTTGTAAGGAAAGAAAATTTCTCATCAACAACAATAGAAGCTAGATGACAGTAGGAAAACATCATTAAATTGCTGGTAAAAGATTGTCAACAGTTTTAAATCAACTTCTATACCAAAAGAAAATATGATTCAAGAGTAAAGACATTCTGAGAAGAAGGAAAACTAGGAATTATTTTCCAACAGAGTTTCTCCAAATGAAATACTACCAGAAATTCCTCAAATTGAAGGAAAATGAAAGAATCAAACTTAGAATTTCAAGAATGAAAGAAAAACAAATATGGTAAATATCAGGGTAAATAAAGTAGACTATTTTTCTCTTCTTATATTTTTTTCAATATAAATGACTATGCTGCTGCTGCTGCTGCTAAGTCTTCAGTCGTGTCTGCCATCCCTGGGATTCTCCAGGCAACAACACTGGAGTGGATTGCCATTTCCTTCTCCAATGCATGAAAATGAAAAGTGAAAGTGAAGTCGCTCAGTCGTGTCCGACTCTTAGTGACCCCATGGACTGCAGCCTACCAGGCTCCTCCGTCCATGGGATTTTCCAGGCAAGAGTACTGGAGTGGGTGCCATTGCCTTCTCCATAAGTGACTATAGAAAGCAAAAATTATAACATTTGCTGGTGAGATTTTTCAGTATATGTAGATGAAATACATATAAAAATATAACAAATGATTTTGATGCTTTTACATTTTAATTCAAATTGAACATTGTCACTTTAAGAAGGCTGTGAGAGATTTACATATAAAGGGCTTCCTCGGTGGCTCAGAGGTAAAAGAATCAGCCTGTAATGCAGGAGATGTAATAGACACAGATTCAATTCCTGGGTCGGGAAGATCCCCTGGAGGAGGGCATGGCAAACCCACTCCAGTATTCTTGCCTGGAGAATCCTATGGACAGAGGAGCCTGGTGGACTACAATTCATAGGGTCACAAAGAGTTGGACACTACTGAAGTGACTTCAAAAGCATGCATGCCTATGTATGTAAAATACTTTATATGGTAAAATCCATAGATAGACTGCTAAAAATGTAATAGCAAAGATAGATAAAAACCCAACAGATAAATTTAAATGAAATTAAAAATTAAAATAATCCAACAGAAGGCATGAAACTTGATAGAGACCAAAAAAATAAGGAGAAAAACAGAAAGCAAGTAATAAAATCAGTTCAGTTCAGTTCAGTTCAGTCGCTCAGTCGTGTCCGACTCTTTGCGACCCCATGAATCACAGCACGCCAGGCCTCCCTGTCCATCACCAACTCCTGGAGTTCACTCAGACTCACATCCATTGAGTCGGTGATGCCATCCAGCCATCTCATCCTCTGTCGTCCCCTTCTCCTCCTGCCCCCAATCCCTCCCAGCATCACAGTCTTTTCCAATGAGTCAACTCTTCTCATGAGGTGGCCAAAGTACTGGAGTTTCAGCTTTAGCATCAGTCCTTCCAAAGAACACCCAGGGCTGATCTCCTTTAGAATGGACTGGTTGGATCTCCTTGCAGTCCAAGGAACTCTCGAGAGTCTTCTCCAACACCACAGTTCAAATGCATCAAATCTTCGGCTCTCAGCTTTCTTTACAGTCCAACTCTCACATCCATACATGACCACTGGAAAAATCATAGCCTTGACTATAAAATAATAAAATAATGAATCTAATTATACCAATAATGACATAGTAAATAGTCTAAATGTACTAAGTGAAAAAATATTGTCAGATTAGCTATATTTCATAACTTTAAATTGAATGATGCAGGTAAATTAAAAACATAGAAATGATATACTATGCAACACTAATCATAAGAAATCTATGGTGGCTGTATTAACATCAGACAAAGATTTCAGGGCAAAAAAATTACCAGGGGTAGAGAGAAACATTAGACAGTGCTAAAAGGGTCAACTCACCAAAAAGACATAACAACCATAAATATGCACATACCTAGCACCAAGGTTGTGATAGGAACAATTCCAGGATGACCCTCCCTGGCACCCCCATTCCTGTGTACACACCTGTATAATTCCATCCTTCAAAGTGTGGGCAGGAACTGCAACTACACTGGGATATCACTTGTGGAATTAGGTTATATCACCTGGCTAAGATGAAGGGATTTAGCAGATATAATTAAGGTTCCAAAGTCAACTTTTTTCTTTAAGTTGGTCAAAAGGGAAGACTTCCTTTGTGGGTCTAATTTAGTTAGTAAAACGTCCTTAAAGGAGTAATTGGTCTCTTCATGAAGAAAGAAATTCACCCCATAGCTCTGGAAGAAATATGGTGCCATATTGCTAAAGGGTCTGTGGAAGTGCTACATGGAAGGAACTGTAGAAGTTTCTAGGAATTGAGAGTAAAGCCCAGTCAGTAGCCAGCAAGAAAACTGGGACCTCAGGTAGACAATATCAAGGAACTAAAATTATGCCAGTAACCTAAGTGATCTTGGAAGAGGACCTTGAGTCTCAGGTGCTGACAAAGACTTGGCTCACATCTTGATTTCAGCCTTAGGGAACCCTGAACAGAGGACATAACTGATCTGTACCTGGATTTCTGACCCACAGAAACTGGGAAACAATAAATAAATGTTATTTTATGTTGCCCTAATGGTCTTGTAGCAAGTGATGAGAATGAAAACAGAACACAAAATCTGGTTCAATGGGTCAGGGAACCTGCAGCCCCTATTGGACAGAGCTGCAGAGTCCACTCTGAGTCCAGCTTTTAATCCTAATTGCAGACTACAAGACTTTTTTGATCTTATTTTTTCCAAGACACTACACTGACATAGTCCAGATTACCTTGTTTCCACCCTAGGCCATTCCCTTTTGGGCTTGTCTCGGGAACAATCAGCAAGTGCATAAGCAGCATTCATGCCTGACCCCCACCCTGTGTTCCAAGGTCCATGCTTTCATGATCCCAGTCATACTCCCTTCTGGGTCTGGCCTTGGGGTTTGTAACAAGGAGATTATTCTTAAGAAAAACATGGAAGATAATCATTAACACAGTTTCTTAATATATGCTGTTTTTTCAGGTGCTATTTCTGTGGAATTTCTCAAGGCTGTGGAAGTACATTATTAGGAATTCCCACTATAATTTTAGGCTGCTAATTTTGTGATAATTTATTGTATAACAGTAGAAAACTAATACAAGAGCTTCAAAATACATGAAGGGAAAGTTCATAAAAGTGGAAGGAAGAAGAGCAAATCCAAAATTATAGTTTGACATTTCAACACTCTGCTCTCAATAAACAATAAAGGAAGAAAAAGACACAAAATATTAGCAAGGATACAGAGGATCTGAACACCATCAAAAAATATTTTACATTCATAGAAGAACATTCCTCCCAACAATAGCAGAATATACATTCTTTTCAACTGCACATTTGCAAAAAAAAAAATCTGGACCATAAAAACTAATCTTAATACATTTAAAAGACCTGTAATCATACAAAATATGTTCCATGACCATAGTGAAATTAAACTAGGAATCAAAAACAGATATCTTAGAAATTCCCAAAGATTTGGAAATGAACAATACTTATAACTCATGAATCAAAGAGGGAGATTCTCAAGGGAAATTAGAAAATAGGTTTAGCAAAATGAAATATAACTTACTAAAATTTCCAGAATATAGCTAAAGCAGTGTTTACAAGTAAATTTATAGTAGTAAAGGCTTATATTAGACAAAAAAGTCTCAAATCAATAACCCAAGTTTTAAGTAACAAACAAATGAGCAAATTAAGCCCAAAGTTAGAAAGAAGGAAATAACTGAGAACACAAATCAATGAAATTTAATATAAGAAGATAATATAGAAAATTGGTGAAAACAAAAGCTAGAAAAGATTAATGCAATTGATAAAATTTCACCCAAAATGAACAAGAGAAAAGGAAGACACGAATTACAAAAATCTAAATTGTAAGAGGCTCTTGATGAAAGTGAAAAAGGAGAATGGAAAAGTTGGCTTAAAATTCAACATTCAAGAAATAAGATCATGGCATCCAGTCCCATCACTTCCTGGCAAATAGATAGGGAAACAGTGGAAACAGTTTCCCCAACAGTGGAAGCTGACTTTATTTTGGGGGCCCCAAAATCACTGCAGATGGTGACTGCAGCCATGAAATTAAAAGACGCTTACTCCTTGGAAGGAAAGCTATGACCAACCTAGACAGCATATTGAAAAGCAGAGATATTACTTTGCCATCAAAGGTCTGTCTAGTCAAGGCTATGGTTTTTCCAGTAGTCATGTATGGGTGCAAGAGTTGGACTATAAAGAAAGCTGAGCGCTGAAGAATTGATGCTTTTGAACTGTGGTGTTGGAGAAGACTCTTGAGAGTCCCTTGGACTGCGAGCAGATCCAACCAGTCCATCCTAAAGGAGATCAGTCTTGAATATTCACTGGAAGGACTGATATTGAAGCTGAAACTCCAGTACTTTGGCCACCTGATGCAAAGAACTGACTCATTTGAAAAGATTCTGATGCTGGGAAAGATTGAAGGCAGGAGTAGAAGGGGACAACAGAGAATTAGATGGTTGGATGGCATCACCAACTTGAGGGACATGAATTTGAGCGAACTCTGGGAGTTGGTGATGGACATGGAGGCCTGGTGTGCTGCAGTCCATGGGGTCACAAAGAGTTAGACACAACTGAATGACTGAACTGACTAAAAATGTAAGAGACATCACTGCAGATTTGGACATTTAAAAAGCAATGAAAAAGCATTATGAACAACTCTTGCCCATAAACTTAATAACTTAGATGAAATGGACAAATTCCTTGAGATAAAATATTATCAATTCTATTTAAGCTCTTCCAGAAAAAAGAAGGATAAACTTCCTAACTCATTTTTATGAAACCAGCATAACCTTGGTACCAGACAAAGACAATAAAGGAAGGCTCCAAGCCAATAAACCACAAGAATATAGACACAAAAATTCTGAAACCAATATTAGTTAATTTAATGCAGCAGTAATTATAAATAATAAAACAATCATGACCAATTCAAATTTATACAGGGAATGAAAGTCTTGTTCAGTGTTTGAAAGTCAACTCTATTAATTGATTGAAAAGGAAACCCTGCAAGATTATATCAATAAAACAGAAGATGCTTTATAATTATGTAAAGTTTAAAAATAAAATAAAATTTAAAAAAAAAACAGAAGATGCATTTGGCAAAGTACATTATTAATTCATGATTAAAAAACACTTAGCAACCAAGAATAGGAAAACTTTCCTAACTTGATAAAGGGCAACTATCAAAAAAGGAAAGGAAAATAAAAAGAAATCCTACAGCTAACTTCATATTTAACCATGTTTAATAAGATTTCATATTAGAATAGCTAAATTCAAGAAAATAGTACTACAAGTTCTAATGAAGATGGACAGTAAGTAGAACTCAAATATTGCTGGTGAGAATGTAAAATGGTACAACCACCTTGGAGAACATTTTAGAAGTTTCTTGTAAAGTTAAAAACACACTTATCATATGATCTAACTATGGAGCTCCTAGTATTTATCCAAGAAAAATAAAAAATTTTGTTTTCACAAGTACTTTTTTTATAAGTGTTTATAGCTTCTTTATTCATAATTTGCAGAAAATAAAAACAAAACTAAGCTTCGACTGGAGAATAATTTAGTTCATTACACAATGGTTTGTTGTTCAACAGTAAGAACAAACTACTGCTGAAATCAACAGCATGAATAAGCCTTGAATTCATTATGCTGGCTAAAAGAGCCACACTCAGAAGACTATAATTTTGGAATGACTTTTTTGCACAGTGTTAAGTAAAGGAGATCAGCCCTGGTATTTCTTTGGAAAGAATGATGCTAAAGCTGAAACTCCAGTATTTTGGCCACCTCATGAGAAGAGTTGACTCATTGGAAAAGACTCTGACGCTGGGAGGGATTGGGGTCAGGAGGAGAAGGGGACAACAGAGGATGAGATGGCTGGATGGTATCACTGACTCGATAGACTTGAGTCTCAGTGAACTCTGGGAGTTTGTGATGGACAGGGAGGCCTGGCGTGCTGCGATTCATGGGGTCACAAAGAGTCGGACACGACTGAGCGACTGAACTGATCTGAAATGACTGAAGTACAGGTCAAATTTTATATGTTTTGTTTTTTTTAATCTAAGCAGTTGTCCTAGTCAGTTTATTGAAAAGTCTGTCAACACCACATATGTTATAAATCAAGTTTCCATGCTGCTTGAGTCTATTATGGAAACCCAGTTCAGTTCAGTTCAGTCACTCAGTCATGTCCAACTCTTGTGACCCCGTGAACCGCAACACACCAGGCCTCCCTGTCCATCACCAACTCCCGGAGTTTACCCAAACTCATGTCCACTGAGTCAGTGATGCCATCCAACCATCTCATCCTCTGTCGTCCCCTTGTCCTCCTGCTCCCAATCCCTCCCAGCACTAGGGTCTTTTCAAAAGAGTCAGCTCTCTGCAGCAGGTGGCCAAAGTATTGGAGTTTCAGCTTCAACATCAGTCCTTCCAATGAATATTCAGGACTGATCTTTGGATGTACTGATTGGATCTCCTTGCAGTCCAAGGGACTCTCAAGAGTCTTCTCCAGCACCACAGTTCAAAAGCATCAATTCTTCAGCACTCAGCTCTCTTTATGGTCCAACTCTCATATCCATACATGACCACTGGAAAAACCATAGCCTTGACTAGATGGACATTTGTTGGCAAAGTGATGTCTCTGCTTTTTAATATGCTGTCTAGGTTGGTCATAACTTTCCTTCCAAGAAGTAAGCATCTTTTAATTTCATGGCTTCAATCACCATCTGCAGTGATTTTGGAGCCCAAAAAAATAAAGTCAGCCACTGTTTCCACTGTTTCCCCATCTATTTCCCATGAAGTGATGGGACCGGATGTCATGATCTTAGTTTTATGAATGTTGAGCTTTAAGCCAGCTTCTTCACTCTCCTCTTTCACTTTCATCAAGAGGCTCTTTAGTTCTTCACTTTCTGCCATAAGGGTGGTGTCATCTGCATATCTGAGGTTATTGATATTTCTCCCAGCAATCTTGATTCCAGCTTGTGCTTCCTCCAGCCCAGCGTTTCTCATGATGTACTCTGCATAGAAGTTAAATAAGCAGGGTGACAATATACAGCCTTGATGTACTCCTTTTCCTATATGAAACTAGTCTGTTGTTTCATGTCCAGTTCTAACTGTTGCTTCCTGACCTGCATACAGGTTTCTCAAGAGGCACTCATCTCATACGCTAGTAAAGTAATACTCAAAATTCTCCAAGCCAGGCTTCAGTAATACATGAACCATTAACTTCCAGATGTTCAAGCTGGTTTTAGAAAAGGCAGAGGAACCAGATATCAAATTGCCAACATATGCTGGATCATTAAAAAAGCAAGAGAGTTCCAGAAAAACATCTATTTCTGCTTTATTGACTATGCCAAAGCCTTTGACTGTGTGGCTCACAATAAACTGTGGAAAATTCTGAAAGAGATGGGAAACTCTATTAATTTCTACTATTTGAGTCTTCCTGAGCCAGTATTTCACTCTCCTATTAAATATTTACTATCCTTCTATTTATTTGTATTTTATTTAATATAATTCAGTTATTTCATACATCTCTGAATTTATACACACCTTTGTTAAAATTTTTCTTAGATATTTTTGTATTTTATCCATTACTTTTAAAAAATTACATTTTTAATTGATATTTAATTACATAGAGCAAAACTTTATTTTCATGTTAATTTTGTGTCTTACAAACTTGCTAGAAAATTTATTAATACTAATAATTTATTTGGGATCCCTTTGAATTTTTGAGGCAGACAATTTTATTACCTGAGATTAAAAGGTTTTGTTTTTTCCTTTCCAAACTCTACGCCCTCACACACACTCACATATTTACAAACATATATAAATTTGCTTTTCTGCCCTAGCTAGAGATTGAGCAAGAGTGAGCGTAATGAACGTCTTGTTTGTTCTTGATTTTAAAGGGATGGCTTCAACACTTCACAATTCCTCAAGTAACTGGATTTGCTTCAATACCGCCATGTAAGATGTTTGCTGTAGGTTTTTGAAGAATGCTTTATGAAGGTAAAGAAGTTTCTTGTTATTCCTAGTTTGCTAATTTGTTTTTTTTTAAGTCATGATTGATTTTTGAATGTTTTCAAGCTTTTTTTTTTTTTTTTTTGCTCCTGTATTGAGATGATCAGATTGCTTTTCTCCCTTTTTTAAATTTTTTTTATTTATTTTTGGCTGTGCTGGGTCTTTGTCGCTATGCTGGCTTTCTCTAGTTGCAGTGAGTGGGGCCTACTCTCTAGTTGCCTTATGCAGACTTCTCATTACAGGGGCTTCTCTTGTTTCAGCACACAGGCTCCAGGGCATGCAGGGTTCAGTAGTTGAGGCACATGGGCTCAGTAGTTGCATCTCCTGGGCTCTAGAGCACAGGCTCAGTAGTTGGGATGCATGGGCTTTGTTGCTCTGCTGCATATGGCATTTTCCTGGATCAGAGACTGAACCTGCATCTCCTGCATTGGTAGGCGGAATCTTTACCACTGAGCCACCAGGGAAGCCCCACTTTTCTCCTTTAACACATTCATATTTAATATATTTATTGACTTAATTTTCTAATGTTAAATTCAAATTGAATTTGTAGGGTAAATTAACTCACTCCTAGTGTATCAGTTTTTAATTATTATACATTACTTGATCCTGGTATTTATTTAATTTTGCATCATTTTTCATGAGAGATGATTATTGAGGCAGTCTAAGAGCAGGTTGGAAAAGAATTTCCAGACACAGGACATTTCTGAACAGAATGAGTTTATTAAGAACAAAGGGCAGAGATAAGTGGCACTCCAAGCTCAGTGGGCTAGCCTCCTGAGAGACCAGGGAAAGCGAACAGCTTTTGTGAATTAATAGCCAATTTTTATAGCCTCAAGAGGAAGAAAATTCCTGTTGGAAGGTTGTTCGGAGGTGATTGGTTGGGACGCTATAGGGTTTACTGGAGTGGGCATCTTTGCCTAATTGGGAGTAAGGAAGCTTGTTAGTGATGATCAGGGGGCTTTTAACAATGCTTAAAAAGAGGCTCCACCAGCTTCAGAGGTGACCTTGATTCTGGGCTCTGCTTCCGTGGCCTTGGGGGCAGGGTTTGAGTCTGGTGTCAAAGTTACATCAATTTTACAAAATAGTGGATTTTCTTTCCCTCTCTTTTCTACACTCTGTAATAGTTTACTTATGGTCAGAATACGTTTTCCTGGTAAAACCATCATGGTCTGTTTTCTTTGTGAGCAAAATGTTATAGTAGGCCTATTTTAATTTGACTCCATTTTGATAAAGTATATATTTTCTATATGTAACTTGACATTTATAGTATGTTTCTATCTTTATTTGCAATATATAAAATTATTAGTGTCAAGATATTCAGAAAATACTATTAATTTTCTTGGTTTACAATTTCATTTTAACTTTTTTGTAAAGTAAAATTGACTTTCCATGTTATATAGTTTTATGTTTTGACAGATAAATAAAGTTGTGTAACAACCACCACCATCTAGCTGCAGGACTCCACTACTCTGAAAAAAATTATTTATGCTGCCCCATTGAAGTCAAGTCCTTCCTACCAACCCTTACAACAAGCAGCCTCTAATCTGTTTTTCATCACTACATTTTTGCCTTTTCCAGAATGTCATAAAAATTAATCATACATGACTTTGAGTTTGGCTTCTATTACTAACTATAATACTTTTGAGATTCATCCATGTGGTTGTGTGTATCAATAGTTCATTCCTTTGTATTATTGAGGAGTCTTCCACTGTACAGATATTCCATAGTTTATCCACCCACCAGTTGAAGGATTTTTTAATTATTTTCAGTTTGTTTGTTTTACACAGTTCATATTCTTTATTTTTAGTTTTTTATTTTTTGATCATTTTATATTTACAGAAAGTTGTAAAGATGTTACAGAGAGTTCTCATATCCCTTATTTAATTTTTAAATTTTTGAAATAATTTAATTATTTTTATTTTTTAATTGGAGGAAAATTGCTTTACAATGTTGTGTTGGTTTCTGCCATACAACAACACAAATCCACCATGATTATACTTGTATCGTCTCCCTCTTGAGCCTCCCTCCCCTCCCCCCACCCCACTCCTCTAGATCATCACAGAACACCAAGCTGGGCTCCCTGTGTTATACAGCGACATCTCACCAGCTATCTATTCTACACATGGTAGTGTATATATGTCAATGTTACTTTCTCTGTTCGTCCCACTCTTTCCTTCCCCAACAGTGTCCACAAGTCCTTTCTCTATATCTGTCTCCATTCCTTCCTTGCAAATAGGTTCATCAACACCATTTTTCTAGATTCTATATATGTTAACTCATATTCTTTACCCAGCTTTCCCTATATAACCATGAGATACGCATCAACACTCAGTTTTTCTCAGTTTGGTCACTCAGTTGTGTCCGACTCTTTGCGAGAGTCCGACTCTGCGAGAGTCCGACTCTTTACGACCCGTCAACACTAAGAATTGATAACTTGTTTGGTTGTTTGTTCAGTCGCCAAGTCATGTCCGACTCTTTGTGACCCTATGGACTGCAGCATGCCAGGATTCCCTGTTTCTCACCATCTGGAGTTTGCCTGAGTTCATGTCCATTGAATCAGTGATGCTATCCAACCATCTCATCCTCTGCCACATTCTTCTCCTTCTGCCTTCTATCTTTCCCAGCATCAGGGACTTTTCCAATGAGTCGGCTCTTCGCATCAAGTGGCCAAAGTATTATAGCTTCAACTTTAGGATCAGTCCTTCCAGTGAATATTCAGGGTTGATTTCCTTTAGGATTGACTGGTTTGCTCTCCTTGCTGTCCAAGGGACTCTCAAGAGCCTTCTCCAGCACCACAGTTCAAAAGCATCAATTCTTCAGTGCTCTCCCTACTTTATGGTCCAGCTCTCACATTGGTACATGACTACTGGAAAGACCATAGCCTTGATACTATAGCCTTACTACTATAGATTATACTACAGACATTATTCAGATTTTTCCCAGATTTTCTATTAATTTCATTTTTCTGTTCCAAGTTCTTATCCAGGATACCAGCTTGCATTTAATGACTATGTTTCCTTAGCATCTCTAACCTGTGGTAGTTTCTTGGTCTTTCCATGTCTCTTGGATCTTTTCATGCCTCTTGATGTGAGGACTTTTAAAGAGTATTCATCAGGTATGTTGTAGAAGGTCCCTCAGTTTGGATTTATCTAGTGTTTTCTCATTATTAGACTGAAGTGATGGATCTTTGAGAAAAACATCAGTGAAGGCAAGCATTTCATGGTATCATATCAGGGAGTGCATACTCTCAACATGGCATCACTGGTGATATTAACACTGATCATTTGATTATGGTGGTATCTGTCAGCTTTCTCCACTGTAAAGTTATTACTTTTTCCTTTCCATTCTCTATTCATGATAAGTGTGTCCTTAAGTCCAGCCCACCTTCAAGGGGAATGGGATTAAGTTTTACCTCCAGGAGAGAGGAAAATCAAGGAATTTATGAAAATATTAGAAAACCACTAGAGTAATTTAAAAAATATTTTCAGGAAAGTTTCTGGAGGCTATGCAAATATTCTTTTTTTCTTTAAATTTAATCCACTAATTTTAGCATTCATCAATGAAATTTTTTAGTTATTACCATGGTGTTCTAATGGAGATTTTTCTATATCTCTTTCTTTCTATACTTATTAATTGAATTTCTTCTCTAAGAATTATCTGTCCCCTTTCCAATGTTTGTTGATATTAGCATAAATTCATGGACACTCATTTTATTCTTTGGATTATAATATACTGCTATAATTATTCATTTTGTTGCTCAAATTGTTCCAAATCTATTAAATGTGTGTCAGTTTGATTCCTAAGTCCTGTTGACATGCCTCCATTTTTTAAAAAATACTTTTCTTATTTCCTGGCATGAGATGATCCAGATTCATTTTCCTTTTCAAGCCCTGGAATCAGCTATTTCTCCAAAGAGCTTTTTTTCCTTTTATTGAAAAATGGTATTAATAACCCAAGATCTGCACAGTTACCCTATCACTTCTTCTAGGCCCTGTTAATGAACATAAAAATGATACATTCTGTGTTCTCATTAAAATAAAGTTCAAAACAAGAAAAACTATTCATAGAGTAGAAATTACTATTGGTTACATTTGAGGAAGAGAGAAATTATACTCACAGCCAATAAGAGCCAGACTTCTGGGATGCTGGTAATCTTCTTGATTTGGATGGCAGTGTAATGGACACTTACACTTCACTTAGTTGTATACTTATGAATTTTTACTGGTTTTTCTTAATATAAAAATTTGTATAATATATATATTTAAAATGTATATGAAATACTCTTACATTCTTAATAGAACAGCTAAAGTTAAAAAGGAAAAAATTAACCTGAAAGTAATAGACTAACAATACCAAATTCTAAAGAGTATATTAAACATATTTACACTGTTTGGGGGACTATAAACCAGTACAACAGCCTTGTTTGGCATGATCTACTAAAGTTGAACATATGCAAACCCTATAATCCAGCAATGATACCTGAGAATAAACAGGAAGGAAGAGAGAAAGATATGTACATACAGTGTATAAGAATGTTCATAGCAACATTCAGTTCAGTTCAGTTCAGTCGCTCAGTCGTGTCCGACTCATTGCAACCCCATGAATCACAGCACGCCAGGCCTCCCTGTCCATCACCAACTCCCAGAGTTCACCCAGACTCATGTCCATTGAGTCAGTGATGCCATCCGGCCATCTCATCCTCTGTCATCCCCGTCTCCTCCTGCCCCCAATCAATCCCAGCATCAGAGTCCTTTCCAATGAGTCAACTCTTCGCATGAGGTGGCCAAAGTACTGGAGTTTCAGCTTTAGCATCATTCCTTCCAAAGAAATCGCAGGGCTGATCTCCTTCAGAACGGACTGGTTGGATCTCCTTGCAGTCCAAGGGACTCTCAAGAGTCTTCACCAACACCACAGTTCAAAAGCATCAATTCTTCGGTGCTCAGCCTTCTTCATAGTCCAACTCTCACATCCATACATGACCACAGGAAAAACCATAGCCTTGACTAGACGGACCTTTGTTGGTAAAGTAATGTCTTTGCTTTTGAATATGCTATCTAGGTTGGTCATAACTTCCCTTCCAAGGAGTAAGCATCTTTTAATTTCATGGCTGCAGTCACCATCTGCAGTGATTTTGGAGCCCCAAAAAATAAAGTCTGACACTGTTTCCACTGTTTGCACTCTTTCCCCATCTATTTCCCATGAAGTGGTGGAACCGGATGCCATGATCTTCGTTTTCTGAATGTTGAGCTTTAAGCCAACTTTTTCACTCTCCACTTTCACTTTCATCAAGAGGCTTTTTAGTTCCTCTTCACTTTCTGCCATAAGGGTGGTGTCATCTGCATATCTGAGGTTATTGATATTTCTTCCGGCAATCTTGATTCCAGCTTGTGTTTCTTCCAGTCCAGCGTTTCTCATGATGTACTCTGCATATAAGTTAAATAAACAGGGTGACAATATACAGCCTTGGCGTACTCCTTATCCTATTTGGAACCAGTCTGTTGTTCCATGTCCAGTTCTAACTGTTGCTTCCTGACCTGCATACAGGTTTCTCAAGAGGCAGATCAGGTGGTCTGGTAGTCCCATCTCTTTCAGAATTTTCCACAGTATATTGTGGTCCACACAGTCAAAGGCTTTGGCATAGTCAATAAAGCAGAAATAGATGTTTTTCTGGAACTCTCTTGCTTTTTCCATGATCCAACGGATGTTGGCAATTTGATCTCTGGTTCCTCTTCCTTTTCTAAAACCAGCTTGAACATCAGGAAGTTCACGGTTCACATATTGCTGAAGCCTGGCTTGGAGAATTTTGAGCATGACTTTACTAGCGTGTGAGATGAGTGCAATTGTGTGGTAGTTTGAGCATTTTTGGCATTGCCTTTCTTTGGGATCAGAATGAAAACTGACCTTTTCCAGTCCTGTGGCTACTGCTGAGTTTTCCAAGTTTGCTGGCATATTGAGTGCAGCACTTTCACAGCATCATCTTTCAGGATTTGGAATAGCTCAACTAGAATTCCATCACCTCCACTAGCTTTGTTCATAGTGATACTTCCTAAGGCCCACTTGACTTCACATTCCAGGATGTCTGGCTCTAGGTCAGTGATCACACCATCATGTTTATCTGGGTCATGAAGATATTTTTTGTACAGTTCTTCTGTGTATTCTTGCCACCTCTTCTTAATATCTTCTGCTTCTGTTAGGTCCATACCATTTCTGTCCTTTATCGAGCCCATCTTTGCCTGAAATGTTCCTTTGGTATCTCTAATTTTCTTGAAGAGATCTCTAGTCTTTCCCATTCTGTTGTTTTCCTCTATTTCTTTGCACTGATCGCTGAAGAAGGCTTTCTTATCTCTTCTTGCTATTCTTTGGAACTCTGCATTCAGATGCTTATATCTTTCCTTTCCTCCTTCGCTTTTTGCTTCTCTTCTTTTCACAGCTATTTGTAAGGCCTCCCCAGACAGCCATTTTGCTTTTTTGCCTTTCTTTTCCATGGAGATGGTCTTGATTCCTGTCTCCTGTACAATGTCATGAACCTCAGTCCATAGTTCATCAGGCACTCTATCTATCAGATCTAGGCCCTTAAATCTATTTCTCACTTCCACTGTATAATCACAAGGGATTTGATTTAGGTCATACCTGAATGGTCTAGTGGTTTCCTCTATTTTCTTCAATTTCAGTCTGAATTTGGTAATAAGGAGTTCATGATCTGAGCCACAGTCAGCTCCTGGTCTTGTTTTTGTTGCCTGTATAGAGCTTCTCCATCTTTGGCTGCAAAGAATATAATCAGTCTGATTTCGGTGTTGACCATCTGGTGATGTCCATGTGTAGAGTCTTCTCTTGTGTTGTTGGAAGAGGGTGTTTGCTATGACCAGTGCATTTTCTTGGCAAAAGTCTATTAGTCTTTGCCTGCTTCATTTCGTATTCCAAGGCCAAATTTGCCTGTAACTCCAGGTGTTTCTTGACTTCCTACTTTTGCATTCCAGTCCCCTAAAATTAAAAGGACATCTTTTTTGGGTATTAGTTCTAAAAGGTCTTGTAGGTCTTCATAGAACCATTCAACTTCAGCTTCTTCAGCGTTACTGGTTGGGACATCACAGTGTACTCATTTTCACTATATTGATTCTTCCGACCCATGAACATGGTATATTTCTCCATCTATTAATGTCCTCTTTGATTTCTTTCATCAGTGTTTTATAGTTTTCTATATATAGGTCTTTAGTTTCTTTAGGTAGATATATTCCTAAGTATTTTATTCTTTTCGTTGCAATGGTGAATGGAATTGTTTCCTTAATTTCTCTTTCTATTTTCTCATTATTAGTGTATAGGAATGCAAGGGATTTCTGTGTGTTGATTTTCTATCCTGCAACTTTACTATATTCATTGACTAGCTCTAGTAATCTTCTGGTGAAGTCTTTAGGGTTTTCTATGCAGAGGATCATGTCATCTGCAAACAGTGAGAGTTTTACTTCTTCTTTTCCAATTTGGATTCCTTTTATTTCTTTTTCTGCTCTGATTGCTGTGAGAAAGAAGAATGGAACTGGAGGAATCAACCTGCCTGACTTCAGGCTCTACTACAAAGCCACAGTCATCAAGACAGTATGGTACTGGCACGAAGACAGAAATATATATCAATGGAACAAAATAGAAAGCCCAGAGATAAATCCATGCACCTATGGACACCTTATCTTTGACAAAGAAGGCAAGAATATACAATGGATTAAAGACAATCTCCTTAACAAGTGGTGCTGGGAAAACTGGTCAACCACTTGTAAAAGAATGAAACTGTAACACTTTCTAACACCATAAAATAAACTCAAAATGGATTAAAGATCTAAACATAAGACCAGAAACTATAAAACTCTTAGAAGAGAACATAGGCAAAACACTCTCTGACATACATCACAGCAGGATCCTCTATGACCCACCTCCCAGAATATTGGAAATAAAAGCAAAAATAAACAAATGGAATCTAATTAAAATTAAAAGCTTCTGCACAACAAAAGAAACTATAAGCAAGGTGAAAAGACAGCCTTCAGAATGGGAGAAAGTAATAGCAAATGAAGCAACTGACAAACAACTAATCTCAAAAATATACAAGCAACCCCTGAAGCTCAATTCCAAAAAAATAAACGACCCAATCAAAAAATGGGCCAAAGAACTAAATAGACATTTCTCCAAAGAAGACATACAAATGGCTAACAAACACATGAAAAGATGCTCAACATCACTCATTATCAGAGAAATGCACATCAAAACCACAATAAGGTACCATTTCACGCCAGTCAGAATGGCTGCAACCCAAAAGTCTACAAGCAATAAATGCTGGAGAGGGTGTGGAGAAAAGGGAACCCTCTTACACTGTTGGTGGGAATGCAAACTAGTACAGCCACTATGGAGAACAGTGTGGAGATTCCTTAAGAAACTGGAAATAGAACTGCCATAAGACCCAGCAATACCACTGCTGGGCATACACACTGAGGAAACCAGAATTGAAACAGACACATGTACCCCAATGTTCATCGCAGCACTGTTTATAATAGCCAGGACATGGAAGCAACCTAGATGTCCATCAGCAGATGAATGGATAAGAAAGCTGGGGTGCATATACACAGTGGAGTATTACTCAGCCATTAAAAAGAATACATTTGAATCAGTTCTAATGAAGTGGATGAAATGGGAGCCTATTATACAGAGTGAAGTAAGCCAGAAAGAAAAACACCAATACAGTATACTAACACATACATATGGAATTTAGAAAGATGGTAACGACAACCCTGAATGCGAGACAGCAAAAGAGACACAGACGTATAGAACAGTCTTTTGGACTCTGTGGGAGAGGCGGGGGGGGATGATTTGGGAGAATGGTATTAAAACATGTATAATATCATATAAGAAACGAATCGCCAGTCCAGGTTCGATGCAGGATACAGGAAGCTTGGGGCTGGTGCACTGGGATGACCCAGAGGGATGGTATGGGGAGGGAGGTGGGAGGGGGGTTCAGGATGTGGAACACATGCACACCTGTGGCAGATGCATGTTGATGTATGGCAAAACCAATACAATATTGTAAAGTGAAAAAAAAATTAAATAATAATAAAAATAAATTAATTTAAAAAATTACAACTGAAAAACATTTTTTAAAATAAATAAATAAATAAAAATAAAAAATAAACATCATAGTGATCAGTAGTTCTGTACATTTCAAAATGACCACCACAGTAAGTCTAATTATATCACCATAGAAAAAGATGTTACCTAGTTATTGACAATAACCCACATACTGAAAATTTCATAGCCATGACTCTATTACTTTGCAGTTGGAAGTTTATATCTCTTAATCTCCCTCACCTATTACTTTCCTGCCTCATCCCCCTCTCTCTTGGCAACTACCTGTTTGTTCTCTGTATCTATTAGTTTGTTTCTATCTTGTTATATTTGTATTTTTAGGTCCCACATATGAGTGAAATCATATTGCATTTGTCTTTCTCTGACATTTCACTTAGCATAATACACTCTAGATCCATGTTGTTGCAAATGACAAGATTTAATTCTTTTTTATAGCTAAGTGTTATTCCCTTGTGTATATATATACCATGTCTTCTTTATCACTTCATCTATGGATGGGCACTTAGGTTGTTTCCATATCTTGACTCTTGTAAATAATGCTGCAATGAATAAGGAGTCAATATATCTTTTCTAATTAGTGTTTTCATCTTCTTCAGATAAATATCTAGAACTAGAACTGATGGATCATATGGAGGTTCTATTTTTAATTTTTTGAAGAATCTCCATATTGTTTTCTATAGTGCCTGCATCAATTTACATCTCTACCAACAGTGCATGAGAGTTCTCTTTTCTCTATATCCTTGCCAATATTTCTTATTTTCATGTCTTTTTGATAATAACCATTTTACAAGTTGTTGTTCAGTCACTCAGTCTTGTCTGACTCTTTGTGACCCCATGGACTGTAGCACACCAGGCTTCCCTGTCCATCACCAACTCCCAGAGCTTGCTCAACTCATGTCCATCAAGTAGGTGATGCCATCCAACCATCTCATCATTTGTTGTCCCCTTCTCCTTCTGCCTTCAATCCTTCCCAGCATCAGGGTCTTTTCCAATAACTCAGCTCTTCTTATCAGGTGGCCAGAGTATTGGAGCTTCAGCTTCAGGATCAGTCTTTCCAGTGAATATTAAGGATTGATTTCCTTTAAGATTGACTGGTTTGCTCTCCTTGCTATCCAAGGGACTCTCAAGAGTCTTCTCCAGCACCACAGATTGAAGGCATCAGTTCTTCAGTGCTCAGCTTTTTTTAACGTCCATCTCTCACATCCATACATGACTACTGGAAAAACCACACCTTTGACTATACAGACCTTTGTCAGCAGATGTCTCTGCTTTTTAATATGCTATCTAGGTTGGTCATAGCGTTGCTTCCAAGTAGCAAGCATCTTTTAATTTCATGGCCAAGACACCTTCCACAGTGATTTTGGAGCCCAAGAAAATAAAGTCTGTCACTGTTTCTGTTGTTTCCCCATCTATTTGCCATGAAGTGATGGGACCAGATGCCATGATCTTTGTTTTTTGAATGTTGAGTGTTAAGCCAGCTTCTCACTCTCCTCTTTCACCTTCAAGAGGCTCTTTAATTCCTCTTCACTTTCTGCCACAAGAATGGTATCATCTGCATATCTGAGGTTATTGATATTTCTCTTGACAATCTTGATTCCAGCTTGAGCTTCATCCAGCCCAACATTTCTCATGATGTACTCTTTATAAGTTAAATAAGCAGGGTGACAATATACAGCCTTGATGTGCTCCTTTCCCAATTTTGAGCCAGATTGTTGTTCTATGCCTGGTTCTAATTGCTGCTTCTCAACTTGCATACAAGTTTCTCAGGAGGCAGGTAAGGTAGTCTGGTATTCCCATTTCTTTAAGAATTTTCCACTCTTTGTTGTGATCTACACATTCAAAGGCTTTCATGTAGTCGATAAAGCAGAATTAGATGTTTTTCTGGAATTCTTTAGCTTTTTCTGTGATCCAATGGATGTTGGCCATTTGATTTTTGGTTCCTCTGCTTTTTCTAAATCCAGCGTGTACATCTGGAAGTTCTCAGTTCACATACCTTTGAAGCCTAGTATGAAGGATTTTGAGCATCACTTTACTAGTATGTGAGATGAGTGCAATTGTGTGGTAGTTTGAGCATTCTTTGGCATTGCCTTTCTTTGGGATTGGAATGAAAACTGACCTTTTCCAGTCATGTGGCCACTGCTGAGTTTTCTAAATTTGCCAGCGTATTGAGTGCAGCACTTTCATAGCATCATCTTTTAGGATTTGAAATAGCTCAGCTGGAATTACGTCACCTCTACTAGGTTTATAGTGATACTGCCTAAAGCCCATTTGACTTCCCACTCCAGGATGTCTAGCTGTAAGTGAGGGATCACACCATCGTGGCTATCTGGGTAATTAAGATCTTTTTTTTATAGTTCTTCTGTGTATTATTGCCACTTCTTCTTAATATCTTCTGCTTCTGTTAGCTCCATACCATTTCTGTTCTTTATTGAGCCCACTTTGCATGAAATGTTCCCTTAGTATCTCTAATTTTCTTGAAGAGATCTCATCTTTCCCTTTCTATTGTTTTCCTCTATTTCTCTGCATTGTTCACTTAAAAAGGCTTTCTTATCACTCCTTGCTGTTTTTTGGAACTCTGCATTCAGATGGGTATGTCTTTCCTTTTCTCTTTTCACTTCTCTTCTTTTTTAAGCTATTTGTAAAGCCTCCCCAGTCAACCTTTTTGGTTTTTTTGCATTTCTTTTTCTTGGGATGGTTTTGATCATTGCCTCCTGTGATCAATGCCTCCAGCCTGACATTTCACATGATGTACTACGCATATAAGTTAAATAAGCAGAGTGGCAATATACAGTTTTGACATACTCCTTTCCCAATTTGGAACCAGTCTGTTTTTCCATGTCCGGTTCTAACTGCTCCTTCATGATTACAAACCTCCATCCATAGTCCTTCAGGAACTCTGTCTATCAGATGTAACCCCTTGAATCTATTTGTCACTTCCACTGTATAATCATAAGGGATTTAATTTAGGTCATACCTGAATGGCCAGGTGGTTTTCCCTATTTCTTCAATTTAAGTTTGAATTTGGCAATAAGGAGTTCATTTTCAGAGCCACAGTCCACTCCAAGCCTTGTTTTTGCTGACTGTATAGAGCTTCTCCATCTTTGACTACAAAAAACATAATCAGTCTGATTTCAATATTGACCATCTGGTGATGTCAATGTGCAGAGTCATCTCTTGTGTTGTTGGAAGAAAGTATTTGCCATGACCAGCACGTTCTCTTGGCAAAACTCTGTTAGCCATTGCCCTGCTTCATTTTTTACTCCAAGGCCAAATTTGCCTATTACTCCAGGTACCTCTTGACTTCCTACTACTGCATTCTAGTCACCTATGATGGAAAGGAAATCTTTTGGGGGTGTTAGTTCTAGAAGGTCTTGTAGGTCTTCATAGAACCATTCAACTTCAGCTTCTTTGGTTTTAGTGGTTGGGGCATAGACTTGGATTACTGTGATATTGAATGGTTTGCCTTGGAAACAAACAGAGATCATTCTGTCATTTTTGAGATTGCACCCAAGTACTGCATTTTGGACTCTTTTGTTGACTGGGGGCAACTCTACTTCTTCTGAGGGATTCTTGCCTACAGTAGTGGATATAATGGTCATCTGAATTAAATTCACCCATCTGTACCCATTTTAGTTCACTGATCCCTAAAATGTTGATGCCACTCTTGCCATCTCCTATTTGACCACTTCCAATTTACCTTGATTCATGGACCGAACATTCCAGGTTCCTATGTAATATTGTTCTTCAGAGCATTAGACTTTACTTTCACCACTAGACACATTCACAACTAGGCATTGTTTCTGCTTTGGCTCAGCCTCTTCATTCCCTCTAGAGCTATTTCTCCACTCTTCTCCAGTAGCCTATCAGACACCTACCTACTGGGTGCTCATCTTTCAGTACCATATCTTTTTTACTTTTCATACTGTTCATGGGATTCTCAAGGCAAGAGTGCTGAAGTGGTTTGCCATTCCCTTCTCTAGTGCACTACATTTTGCCAGACTCTCCACCATGACCCGTCCATCTTGGGTGGCCCTACACCACATGGCTCATAGTTTCACTGAGTTAGACAAGGTTGTGGTCCTTGTGATCAGTTTGGTTAGTTTTCTGTGTTTCATGGTTTCATTCTGTCTGCCCCCTGGTGGATGAGGATAAGAGGCTTGTGGAAGCTTCCTGATGGGAGGGACTGGCTATGGGGCAAACTGTGTCTTGTTCTGGTGGCCAAGGCCCTGCTCAGTAAGTCTTCAATCCAATTTTCTGCTGATGGGTGGGCCTGTGTTCCCTTCCATAATTTGTAATTTGGCCTGAGGCCAAACTATGGTAGGTGTAATGGTGGTAATGGTGACCTCCTTCAAAAGGACTTATGCCAGCATGCTGAGCCACCCAGGACTGTTGTAGTCAGTGCCCCTGACCCTGCAGCAGGCCACTGTCAACCCACACCTCCACCAGAGACTCCTGGACACTTACAGGAAAGTCTGGTTAGATCTCTTGAGGGGTTACTGCTCCTTTCTCCTGGGTCCCGGTACACACAAAGTTTTGTTTGTACCCTCCAAGAATCTCTGTTTCCCCAGTCCTATGGAAGTTCTGTAATGAAATCCTGCTGACCTTCAAAGTAGGATTCCTTGGGAATACTGCGTCTGTTAGCCAGATCCTCAGATTGGGAAGTCTGTGGTTGGGCCTAGAATTTTACAAGTACGGGGTGATATCTCATTGTGGTTTTGATTTGCATTTCCCTATAATGCAAATATATTTGCATTGATCACTTAGAATAGCTTTCTTATCTCTCCTTGTTATTCTTTGGAACTCTGCATTCAAATGGGTATATCTTTCCTTTTCTCCTTTGCTTTTCACTTCCCTTCTTTTCACAGCGATTTGTAAGGCCTCTTTAGACAGCCATTTTACTTTTTTGCATATATTTGCATTTCCCTATAATGCTGAGCATTTTTTCCTGTGCTTGTTAGCCACCTGTATGCTGCTGCTGCTAAGTCGCTTTAGTCGTGTCTGACTCTGTGCGACCCCATAGACGGAAGCCCACCAGGCTCCCCCGTCCCTGGGATTTTCCAGGCAAGAACACTGGAGTGGGTTGCCATTTCCTCCTCCAATGCATGAAAGTGAAAAGTGAAAGTAAAGTCGCTCAGTCGTGTCTGACTCTTAGCGACCCCATGGACTGCAGCCTACCAGGCTCCTCCATCCATGGGATTTTCCAGGCAAGAGTACTGGAGTGGGTTGCCATTGAGTAACAGGCAAATTTGGCCTTGAAGTACAGAATGAAGCAGGGCAAAGGCTAATAGAGTTCTGCCAAGAGAACACACTGGTCATAGCAAACACCCTCTTCCAACAGCACTAGAGAAGACTCTACATATGGACATCATCAGATGGTAGACACCAAAATCAGATTGATTATATTCTTTGCAGCCAAAGATGGAGAGTCAGTCAGCTATACAGTCAGTAAAAACAAGACCGGGAGCTGACTGTGGCTCAGATCATGAACTCCTTATTACCAAATTCAGACTGAAATTGAAGAAAGTAGGGAAAACCACTAGACCATTCAGTTAAGTTCAGCTAAGTTCAGTCACTCAGTCGTGTCCAAGTCTTTGTGACCCCATGAATCGCAGCACTCCAGGCCTCCCTATCCATCACCATCTCCCGGAGTTCACTCAAACTCACATCCATCGAGTCGGTGATGCCATCCAGCCATCTCATCCTCTGGCATCCCCTTCTCCTCCTGCCCCCAATCCCTCCCAGCATCAGAGTCTTTTCCAATGAGTCAACTCTTCTTATAAGTTGGCCAAAGTACTGGAGTTTCAGCTTTAGCATCATTCCTTCCAAAGAACAGCCAGGACTAATATCCTTTAGAATGGACTGGTTGGATCTCCTTGCAGTCCAAGGGACTCTCAAGAGTCTTCTCCAACACCACAGTTCAAAAGCATCAATTCTTCCGCACTCAGCTTTCTTCACAGTCCAACTCTCACATCCATACATGACCACTGGAAAAACCTTAGCCTTGACTAGACGGACCTTTGTTGGCAAAGTAATGTTTCTGCTTTTCAATATACTATCTAGGATGGTCATAACTTTCCATGACCTAAATTAAATCCCTTATGACTATACAGTGGAAGTGAGAAATAGATTTAAGGGACTAGATCTGATAGAGTGCCTGATGAACTATGGACAGAGATTCATGACATTGTACAGGAGACAGGAATCAAGACCATCCCCAAGAAAAAGAAACGCAAAAAAGCCAAATGGCTGTCTGAGGAGACCTTACAAATCGCTGTGAAAAGAAGGGAAGTGAAAAGCAAAGGAGAAAAGGAAAGATATACCCATTTGAATGCAGAGTTCCCAAGAATAGCAAGGAGAGATAAGAAAGCCTTCCTAAGTGATCAATACAAAGAAATAGAGGAAAACAATGGAATGGGAAAGACTAGAAATCTCTTCAAGAAAATTAGAGATACCAAGGGAATATTTTATGCAAAGATGGGCTCAATAAAGGACAGAAATGGTAGGAACCTAACAGAAGCAGAAGATATTAAGAGATGACAAGAATACACAGAAGAACTATACAAAAAAGATCTTCATGACCCAGATAATCATGATGGTGTGATCACTGACCTAGAGCCAGACATCCTGGAATGTGAAGTCAAGTGGGCCTTAGGAAGCATCACTATGAACAAAGCTAGTGGAGGTGATGGAATTCCAATTGAGTTATTTCAAATCCTGAAAGATGATGCTATGAAAGTGCTGCACTAAATATGCCAGCAAATTTGGAAAATTCAGCAGTGGCCACAGGACTGGAAAAGGTCAGTTTTCATTCCAATCCCAAAGAAAGGCAATGCCAAAGAATGCTCAAACTACTGCACAATTGCACCCATCTCACATGCTAGTAAAGTGATGCTTAAAATTCTCCAAGCCAGGCTTCAGCAATATGTGAACCGTGAATTTCCAGATGTTCAAGCGGGTTTTAGAAAAGGCAGAGGAATCAGAGATCAAGTTGCCAACATCTGCAGGATCATTGAAAAAGCAAGAGAGTCCCAGGAAAACATCTATTTCTGCTTTATTGACTATGCCAAAGCCTTTGACTGTGTGGATCACAATAAACTGTGGAAAATTCTGAAAGAGATGGAAATAACAGACCACCTGACCTGCCTCTTGAGAAACCTGTATGCAGGTCAGGAAGCAACAGTTAGAACTGGATATGGAACAACAGACTGGTTCCAAATAGGAAAAGGAGTATGTCAAGGCTGTATATTGTCACCCTGCTTGTTTAACTTATATGCAGAGTACATCATGAGAAACGCTGGGCTGGAGGAAGCACAAGCTGGAATCAAGATTGCCGGGAGAAATATCAATAACCTCAGATATGCAGTTGACACCACCCTTATGGCAGAAAATGAAGATGGTCCCATCACTTCATGGAAAATAGATGGCAAAACAGTGGGAGGCTCACTTTATTTTTCTGGGCTCCAAAATCACTGCAGATGGTGATTGCAGCCATGAAATTAAATGACGCTTACTCCTTGGAAGAAAAGCTATGACCAACCTAGACAGCATATTAAAAAGCAGATACATTACTTTGCCAACAAAGGTCCGACTTCAAGGCTCTGGCTTCTCCAGTGGTCATGTATGGATGTGACAGTTGAACCATAAAGAAAGCTGAGCACAGAAGAATTGATGCTTTTGAACTATGGTGTTGGAGAGGACTCTTGAGAGTCCCTTGGATTGCAAGGAGATGAAACCAGTCCATCCTAAAGGAGATCAGTCCTGGGTGTTCATTGGAAGGACTGATGTTGAAGCTGCAACTCCAATACTTTGGCCACCTGATGCGAAGAGCTGACTCATTTGAAAAGACCCTGATGCTGGGAAAGATTGAAGGTGGAAGGAGAAGGGGATGACAGAAGATGAGATGGTTGGATGGCATCCCTGACTCAGTGGACATGTGTTTGGGTGGACTCTGGGAGCTGGTGATGGACAGGGAGGCCTGGCATGCTGAGGTTCATGGGGTTGCAAAGAGTCAGACATGACTGATTAACTGAACTGATGTCTTATATATAAAAATATCTATTCAGATTCTCTACTTATTTTTAATTGGGTTGTTTGGCTTTTTGATGTTATATGAGTTTTTTCTTGAATGTATTGTATGCAGATATCTTCTCCCATTCAATAGATGGCCTTTTAATTTTGTTGTGTTTCCTTCACTGTGCAAAAGCTTTTAGTTTGATGTGGTCTCTTTAATTTTGCGTTTTTTCCTTTTCTTGAGGAGACCTAGCCCCCAAAATATTACTAAGACCAATGTCAAAGAACATACTCCTTATGTTTTCTTCTAGAAGTTTTATCATTTGAGGTTTTACATTTAAGTCTTTAATGCATTTTGAATTTGCTTTTGTGCATGGTGTGAGAAATGGTCTACCTTCATTCTTTTGTGTTTAATTGTCCAGCTTTCCCAACACCATTTATTGAAGAAGCTGTCTTTTCTCCATTGTGTTTCTTGCCCCCTTCATCATAGATTAATTGCCCATATAAGTGTAGGTATATTTCTGTGCTCTATATTCTGTTTCATTGACATATGTGTCTGTTTTTGAGCCAGTACCATACTGTTTTGATTACTATACTTTTGCAGTATAGTTTGAAATCAGAGGGAATGATACCTCCAACTTTATTCCTTTATCTCAATATTGCTTTGGTTTTGAGGGATCTTTTGTGTATCCACACAAATTTCAGAATCATTTCTTCTAGTTCTGTGAAAAATGCCATTAGTATTCTGATGAAATTGTATTGACTCTATAGATTGCCTGAGTATAATAGTCATTTAAACAATATTAATTCTTCCAATTCATGAGCACTGTTTATCTTTTAATCTGTTTCTGTTATCTTCAATTTCGTTCATCAGGGCCTTATAGTTTTCTGAATACAGGTTTTTTACCTCCTTAGATTTACTCCTAGATATTTTATTCTTTTTGATGTGATTCTAAATGGGGTTGTTTCCTTAATTTATCTTTCTGATAGAGCATTGTTAATGTATGGAAACGCAACAGACCTCTGTATATTAACTTTGCATTCTACAACTTTACTGAATTCATTAATAAATTTTTGGTGGCATCTTTAGAATTTTTTATGGTATAATACCATGTCATTTGCAAAGAGTGACAGTTTTACTTCTTCCTTTCCAATATGGATTCCTTTTTTTTTTTTTTCCTTGTCTGATTGTTGTGGTTAGGACTTCCAATACTGTGTTGAATAAAAGTGGCAAAACGGGACTTTCTTGTCTTGCTCATGATCTTAGAGGAAAAGCTTTCAGTATGGTGAGTATAATAATAGCTATGGACTTGCAATATCAATATATGGCCTTTATTTTGTTGAGGTATAGTCCCTTTATACCTATTTTGTTGAAAGTTTTTGACATAAATGGCTGTTTAATTTTGTCAAAAGTCTTTTCTGCATCTGTTGAGATGGTATTATGGAGTTTACTCTTAATTTTTTTTAATGTGACATATCACATCAATAGGATTACAGATACTGAAACAGCCTTGCATCACTGGGATAAATTTGATTTGATCATGGTGTATGATCCTTTTAATGTATTATTGAATTTGATGTGCTAATATTTTGTTGAGGATTTTTACATATATGTTCATCAATGATATTGACTTGTAACTTTGTGAGTATGTGTGTGTAATATCTTTGTCTGGTTTTGGTATAAGGGTGATGCTGTCCTCGTAGAATGAGTTCAGAAGCTTTCTATGCTCTGCAATTTGGGGGAATAGTTTGAGAAGTATTAACTCTTTTCTCTAAGTTTGGTTAAATTTACCTGTGAAGTCTTCTGGTTCTAGACATTATTTTTTGGGGGGGGCAGGGGGAATTTAAAAAATATTACTAATTCAGTTTTATTGCTGGTAATTGATATGTTTAAATTTTCTATTTCTTCCTAGACCTGTCTTGGGATATTGCACACTTCTATTATTTCTTCTAGGTTGTCATTTTTACTGATGTGTAATTGTTCATAATAATAGCTTATGATCCTCTGTTTTTCTGTCATATTGATTGTGACTTCTTTTTCATTTCTGATTTTATTGTTTTGGGCCCTCCTTTTTTTCTTGGTGAATCTGGCTAAAGTTTTATCAATCTTGCTTGTCTTTTCAACAAACCAGGTCTTAATTTCATTCATTCATTTTCCTTTGTTTTCTGTGTAGTAAAAATAGTCTCTTTTATTTATTTCTTCTCTGTTCTTTAGTATTTCTTTAATTCTAATAACTTTCAGTTTCATTTGTTTTTCTTTTTCTAGTTCCTTTAGGTATAGTGTTAAGTTGTTTGAGATTTTTCTTGTTTCCTGAGGTAGGCTTCTATTGCTATAAACTTTCCTCTTAGAACTGGTTTTGCTGCATCTCATAGATTTTGAATTGTTTTGTTTCTGTTTTCATTTGTCTCCAGATATATTTTGATTTCCTCAGGGACCCATGATTGTTTAATAGCATTTTTTTTAGCCTCCACATATTTGTGTGTTTTGCAGGTTTTTTCTTATAATCGATTTCTAGTCTCGTACCCTTGTGGTCAGAAGAAGCTTGATATGATTCCAATCTTCTTAAATTTACTGAGACTTGTGACTTAACCTGCAATCTATCCTGGAGAATTTTCCATGTGAACTTGAAAAGAATATGTATTCTGCTGCTTTTGGATGGAATGTTTCATATACATTAAGTACATTTGATCTGATGTTTCATTTAAGGCCAGTGGTTCTTTATTGATGTTCTGTCTGGATCATCTGTCCATTGATGTAAGTGGAGTGTTTATGTCCGTTATTGTTATTGTGTTATTGTAAATTTCTGTCTTTACGTCTGTTAATATCTTCTTCTTGGTTGATCCCTTGATCATTTGTAATGTCCTCATTTGTCTCTTCTTACAGTCTTCTTTTAAATTTGATTTTGTCTGATATAAATATTGTGTACCCAAGCTTTCTTTTCATTTCTATTTATATGGTATAACTTTTTCCAACCTCTTACTGTCAGTCTGTAAAATGTCTTTAGATCTAAAGTGAGTCTCTTGTAGGCAGCATAAATGAGCTTTTTTTTGTGTTCATTCATCCACTCTGTCTTTTGACTGGAGCATTCAGTTCATTTATATTTAAAGTAATTATTGATAGGTATGTGCTTATTGCCATTTTGTTAATTTTTTATGGGTGTTTTGCAGTTCTTTTTTGTTCTTTTCTTCTTCTTTTACTCCCTTCCCTTGTGATTTGATGACCACTTTTAATGTTATGTTTGGATTCTTTCTCTTTTTTGTATGTATATATTTTACATATTTTTGATTTGTGGATACCATGAAGTTTATATACAACAATCTATACATATACATGATTACTTCAAGTTGCCTTATCCCTTAAGTTCAAACATAGTTTAAAAATCCTGCATTTTTACTTCCCCCAACAAGAATTTGGTGTTTTTTAACATCATATTTTGTATCTTTTAATTTTGTTTATGCCTTAATTATTTATTGTGGCTAATATACTGTAAATGAAGTAAACAAACCACCTATAAAGCTAGTGAAAGGTTAAAGACAAAAGCAGTAAAATCATCTATAGCCACAAAAAGTAATTAAGGTATAAACAATAGATGATTTTACTGCTTTTGTCTTTAACCTTTCACTAGCTTTATAGGTGGTTTGTTTACTTCATTTACAGTATATTTGACTCTACCAATGAGATGTTTTCCTTTATCAGTTTTATATTTCTAGCTGTGGCCTTTTCTAATTAGAAAAGTCAATTTAACATTTCTTATAAAACTGGATTCATGATACTGAACTCTTTTAGCTTTTGATTGTCTGTATACTTTTGATTTCTCTTTCAAATCATAAGAAAAGCCTTGATAGATTATTCTTAATTGCAGGCTTTCCTCTTTCATCACTTTAAATATATCATGCCATTCCCTTCTGACCTGCAGAATTTCTAATGATGAGTCAGCTAATTGTCTTAAGAGAGTTCCTTTACTTTTTACATATACTTTTTACATATAACTTGTTGCTTTTCCCTCACACACAAAAAATGTTCTCTCTTTATCTATAATTTTTACCATTTTAATTCCAATGTTCTTGGTGTGGTCCTCTTTGGGTTGATCCTGTTTGTGACTCAATGCTTCTGGAACTTAGATGCTTGTTTCCTTTCCCAGATTAGGAAAGCTTTCTGCTATTATGTCTTCAAATAATTTCTCTGCTCTTTTATCCGTTTCTTCTGTAATACAAATGATAGTATGTTTGATATTATTTCATAGGTCTCTTCTTTTTATGATATGTCCCCTACATACCAATACGTTTCATTCCAAGAATATATTGGTAAGTCCGATTTGTTCATAAGTCCAACAAAGTTAGCCTACATACCCAACTAACAAAACTGGCTCTACAGTACTATACTGTAATAGTTTTATCATACTTCTGACACAAATAATACATAAAAACAAACACCCCCAAAATATTTTTACTCTTACAATACAGTACCCTAAAAAGTACAGTATTATCAGCCACATCACCGCTGCTTTTACACTTGCTTTCAGACATCCTGGGCTTGAAATAAAGATATGGAACTACTGTATTTTGTACAGTACTATGCAGTAAAGTACACAAATGCACAACCACTTGTAGAGAATGCATACACGTGACAGTGTACACCAAACATGTGAACTAACTCACATGACTGCATATGTAAGTGCACTTTCACATCTTCGAAAATTTGCAACTTGAAGGTTCATATGTAGGGAACTTAACTGTATTCGTTTTTTTTCTGTTCAGTTTCAGTGATTTCCACTGAACCTGCATCTTTTAGTTTGCTTATCCATTCTTCTTTATCATCTAGTCTACTGTTGATTCCTTCTAGGGTATTTTTAATTTCAGTTATATTCTTCAGCTCTTTTTGGTTCTTCTTTATGTCTTCTAGCTCTTTGTACAGTTTCACTGTGTTCGTTCAATCTTTGCCTGAGGCCTTTGAGCATTTTTATGATTATTGCTTTGAATTCTTTGTTGGGTAGATTTCTTATTTTGACTTCATTTCATTCTGTTAAGGTTTTATCTTGTTCCTTTGTTAGAAACATATTCCTCTATTGACTCATTTTACCTAATTCACTGTTTATATTTCTATGTAGTTGGTAGGTTGGTTACATTTTCCAGTTTTGGAGAACAAAGGAGACACGTGTCCCAGCAGTGTACTCCCCCTCTAGTCATCAGAACTATGTGCTCTAGGGGTAGCCCTATGTGGGCTTCTTGGGTCTTTCTGTTATAGGTGGTTGACTACCATGGGAAGCCCAGTTAGCATGGCTGCCCTCAGTCTGGTTAGTTGTCAGACCCTGCCATGTGAAGAGGCTACTGGCCACTGGTGGTGAGTGGAGCTCTGTCACAAAAGAGCTGGTTCAGAGTTCCTGAAGCCTAGGGGTGGTGGGTAGAGTCGGGTCTTAGGATTGGTGATGTGGATCCAGGCGGCCTGATGTACTGTTGGCCTGTGATGAATGGGGTGGGTTCCTGACATAGCTGGCTGCAGGGTCTGGGTGTCTAAAAGCTGATGTTGGTGGGCTGGTGAGTGGGGCTGGATCCTGGCTGGATAATGATCCTAAGGTGTCTTAAAGCTAGTATCAGTCTGCTAGTAGGGGGGGGGGATGGGGGTAGGTCTTGGAAATAGTACTGGTCCTCTGGTAGGTGGAGCTGAGACCTGGGGTCTTTGGTTTCAGGACCCAGGCATCTGGAGATGATGATGACCCATAGGTGAGTGGGCCTGGGTAGCCTCTGGGTAGCTCACTGGTGGGTGGAGCCTGGTCCCAGTGTCTCTAGTTGCAGGGCCCTAGAGAGTTTGTGCCTACCTTCTAGTGAGTGAGGCTTGTTCCACTGCTAGTATCAGCCAGTGGTGTGTGTAGCTGTGTCCCAAGGTTTCTGGCTGCAGGATTATAGGGATCCTGAGGCTAGTGCTGGCTCACTATTGGGTGGAGCTGAATTCTGGGGTCTTTGGATGCAGGCTCCTTGGGGTTCCACAGTTGATTTCAGCCCACTAATACCCAGGTCAAGTACAGGGGTCCCTGGGCTGGTGCCAGCTCACTGGTGAATGGAGCTGGATCTTGTGGTCTCTGGCCTTGGGGGTTCCTGGAGATGGTTTTGGCTGCTGGTGAGTGGGCTAGTTCCTGATATGGCTGGCTGCAGTGTCCAGTGAACCTGAAGCTGGTGTCAGCCTGTCACCCACTGTAGGTGGGGTCAGACCCTTGGGCACCAGCTGAGGGGCCCAAGATGCCCCAGAGCTGATGCTAGCCTGCTACTGGGTGCGGCCAGGGCCTAGGTGGTCCTGGTTCTAGTGCTGGTGCACTGGTGGGCAAGACTGGGTCCTGGGCCCTCTGAGAATGGGTCACATCCTGGTGGCAGCTGGGGGCTCAGGAGTCCGAATGCAGCTGGCCTGGTGGTGGATGTGGCTGTGCCCCTGCCCAGCTAGCTGCTTGACCCAAGGCATCCAAGTATTGGTTCTGTCACTGGTGGGTGGGGCCAGGCCCCAGTGCTAATAAGCTAGAGGGACAACTCTAAAATGGTGCTTGCCAGCATTAATGTCTTCATGGTAGAATGAGCTCCCTATAATGCCTGCTGTTAGCATCTGTGTCCCCCAAAGTGAGCTCTAGTTGCCTCTCTGGGAGTCTCCAAGATCAGCAAATGAGTCTGACCCACGGGCTTCTCTCAAACTGCTGTTTCTTGCCTAGGTTTCAGCATATGACATTTTGTGTGCACCCTTTAAGAGTGGAGTTTTATATTTCCTCCAGCTCTATGGCTCTCCCAAGAGTAAGCCCTGTTTGCCTTCAGAGCCAAATGTTCTGATGTTCATCTTCCCAGTGCCGGAAGCCCCAAGGTGGGGAGCCTAATGTGTGGCTTGGACTCCTCATTCCTCTGGGAGAACCTCTGCAACTGTAATTATCCTCCCATTTGTGGGTCACCCACCTACGGATATGAGTCTTGACTATACTTGAATATAAAGACTATACTGTCTTTATAGTCTTCTTACCCATCTTGTTATTGTTCCTCCTTTTTATCTTTAATTGTAGATCATTTCTGCTACTGTTTAGGTCATTTTCATCAATAGTTGCTCTGTGAATAGTTGTAATTTTGCCATGTCTGTGAGAGGAGATGAGCTAGGGTCTTCCTACTCCACCATCCTGGCCACTTCCCTGAACAGGCATTTTTTTTTTTTTTAAACAAAGCAACAATAAACATATGGCCATCTTCATACATGGTCATTTAGGTGTATACTCCTCTACAGGTAAGTGTGATAAAGTGATAAAGGTGATAATTGCTCCTTTGTCTTGTTCTCTTCACTGGATATTAACTCCTCAAAGCAAAGACTATGCTTCTTCATAATATAACTCTTTCTGTAGAGTGCATGCTACATGGTGAGTCACTGATGCAGGTAATGATGGCATTGAAGAGGAAGATGCAAAACACAATATGTATAATAATTTATAGGTATTTCTCTTTCCGACTTCATCCTGTATGACTGTCTCTAGATCTATCCACATCTACAAATGAGCTGATTTTGTTCCTTTTAATGGCTAAGTAATATTTCATTGTATATACATACCACATCTTTATCGATGTGGTTCTCTGTTGATGGACGTTTAGGTTGCTGCCATGTCCTGGCTATTGTAAACAGTGCTACAGTGAACACTGGAGTGCGTGTGTGTATTTTTTTATTATTTGACATGTTTACACTACCATGTGTAAAATACAGCTAGTGGGAATATGTTACATAGCACAGGGTGCTAAGCTTAGTGTTCTCTGGTGACCTAGATGGGTGGGATGTAGGGGGAATTGGAGGGAGGTCCAAGAGGGAAGGGATATATGTATATGGATAGCTGATTCACTTCATTATACAGCATATATTAACACAATATTGTAAAGCAACTATACCCCAATAAAAAAAAAAATTATAGGTAATGGACCTCTATCCAGACTCTGAGATCACTTTATAGGTGTGCTTTCCATATTCCCTGACATTGTTAGAAAGTGACATATTTACAAGCTATACATTTAGAGCTCTTAGATCCCAATAAAAACTCTTGGTCCTAACAAGGAAAGCTCTGTTCTGTGTTTTTGTTTTAATGGAGGATATGTTTAACCACTGTGCTAACTCATGAACTGTCCTGTGTACATGTCTGTAAAATTAGCCAGGAGTTTCCCATGCTATATTATACCTATTAAGTGGAGAATTTAAACAGTGAGTTGTAAGTAGACTACTCAGTTATATTCCTTTGAGGGACAGATTTAAAACTATAAAAGAGTAGAAAATAAAACTAATTAAAAGACATTTAAACTTTCTGTTTTCATGTTAGCCAGAAAGAACAACTGGTTTAGATATATGTAGGAGTCACAATGGCACCCCACTCCAGTACTCTTGCCTGGAAAATCCCATGGACGGAGGAGTCTGGTAGGCTACAGTCCATGGGATCGCTAAGAGTCGGATACAACTGAGCATCTTCACTTTCACTTTTCACTTTCATGCATTGGAGAAGGAAATGGCAACTCACTCCAGTGTTCTTGCCTGAAGAATCCCAGGGATGGGGGAGCCTCATGGGCTGCCGTCTATGGGGTCGCACAGAGTCGGACACGACTGAAGCGACTTAGCAGCAGCAGCAGGAGTCACCCAGTTTCTATTTTCCTCATCAAGACCTGCAGTGAATCTATCCCAGCTTATGAATGGCCAACATCCTACTTTCCTTCCAGTATTGTATTTAATTTTTATACAGGAAAGAAAAATTCATCTATTTGAATGCTTTCAACTTCAGCTCTCTCAACTCTTAGAACTGCAGCAGCTAGTATTTCTTTGATCTGAACTATGTGATATGGAAAAGTCTTCCTGCTATAATTTGCAGACATAGCTTTCCTAACTTAGATTTAGCACAAAAATAAGATAAAAACTTTAAAGAGTATTTGCCTGAGAGTTCAGGTGTTGGGAGATAATAGCAAATTAAATACCTCTTCTTGTGTATTTGATTAGTCTTACTCTTGATATTTTCGGTTTAGGCTAACCTTCCCTGAACATATATCAGTGTAATTTAATATGAAAGGGCTTTATCTCATCCAAAGCTGCCTCTATGACTTCATCCCATCACTTACATTTTTCCTTCCATAGCACACTCTTTTTCAGTCCCTAAGGGTGGGCCTTGGCTGTCCTTTTAACTCTTAGAATTTGTCCTTTTCAAATGCAAAATGTTTTATTCTTATAGAGCATTGGAGTTTAAATCATCTCATAATGATCACAAGTAAATTCTCTCTTTCCTAAATACAGAACTCCAAGAAGAAAAGGGGCATTTACTTGTGAACTGTGGTTTTAAATTATGTCTAGTTAGGCATCCTGTTAAGTAATATGTCAGAATCTCAACAGTGCTGGAGTATGTCACTGCTGTATTCTGGCAAGATTAGCACAGAATATTCCATGAAGAAATTCCAAATTACAAAACACCTATTATCCATCCAGAAAGTAACTTTTGACTGCTGAAGATAAACCTCTTAAATCATGTTTGGCCATTTAATTCCAGACATTGAAGTGAAAGAAAACCCTCAAACTCTTCCCTTTTGTATTTGATAAGTCAGATCAGTTTAATGTGACACTGAATGCTTGGATTCAGATCAGATCACCTCTCCACCATAGAGGACCCAGTGGGGATGCTTAGCTCTAAAACAGGAGTACTAACACTGGTCAAACCAGCCCATTGCATGTTTCTGTACAGTGTTTAAGTTAGGAATATTTTTAATGATTGAAACAAAACCGAAAGAGTAGTAGCGTTATGATATATCATAAAAATTATATGAAATTCAAACTTCAGTGGTTATAAATGAAATTTTATTGAAACGCAGCCCTGCTTATTCATTCACATAATGTCTGTGGTCGCTTTCACAACAGTGACAGAATTGCGTGCTTGTGATAGAAACTCTATAACCAACAGAGCCTAACATACTATCTTGCCCTTTGCAGAAAAAATTTTCTAACTCTGCTCTAAAACCATAGACTTTCTTCTGCATTCCGTGATTGTTCTCAGAGTGTGTTAATAAAATTCTGTATTGGAAGAAGTGAAAAAATAGAGTAACTGTGTGATGATTGTGGTCTTTGGAATCTTTTTTTACTGAATCTTTCCACATAAATCTTTGTTCTTTCATAATGTCCTAACATGTCTGTAGCTTATTCCAAGAGAGTGTCTAATATGTTTTACAACTATGTTTAGTGACTTAAAATAATAGTGATGAATAAAAAGAAAAACATCTATATTTTTTGTGATTATGATGTATGTAAAATAAATCTTAAAATTCCAAGACACCCATCCCCTAAGAAACTCCTTCACTTATCCTATCTGTGCTTAATGCTATAAAGTACTTGAAAATGCAGCCATGTATGTGTGTGTATGTATGTCTGTATATATATATTTACATGCACACATATATGGCTTTATTACTTTTCCTTATCATTGGAGAGACTGGATCTGGAAAATATTGCATTTGGTATCTGTGAAGGGCAAGATTCTAATAAAATATAGAATTAAGGCAAAGACTCAAACTGAGATAAGAGAACAGTAGAAGGGAGTGATAAGAATGTAAGTAGTGCAGTCATTGGCTTTAAAAAATAATTTTTCAGGGACTTCCCTCGTGGTCCAGTAGTTAAGGCTTTACCTTCCAGATGCAGGGGGTGAGCTCCCTGGTCAGGGAGCTAAGATCCTGCATGCCCTGTGGCCAAAAAAAATAATAAAACATAAAGCAGAAGTGATATTGTAAAAACTCAATAAAGACAAAAAATGGTCCACATAAAAAAAAATAATCTTTAAAAAAAACATAATTTTTAAGGCATTGACTGACAAGGATGTGATTCTCTAGAACTCACTCCACCCAGAATCCCTACCATGTGTATCAGGAAAACAAAACTCGAACACCAGAATACCTCAGTGAGAAGAAAGCTTCAGACAGTGGCTAATGACTTAATTAGACATTGTGTATGCTCTACCCATAATTACAGTTTTGTATTCCTCACTCCTTTTCCTAGTGGCTGACCTCAGAAACCACCTCAAAGTTGTTCATCCTCGAAAATCAACTTCTAGGGTTGTTAGTGAGATTGACTATAATGCTCTTGAGTTTCCCATAAGTACTGGCTCACACACTGTTTGCTCTTAGAAAACGCCCGTGGAATTCAACTAACATTGTACCACTCTCTTTTCACACACACAGGACATTCACCTTTGGACAGCTTTTGAGATTTCATCTCACAGATGTGAGAATCCTTAGATGTATATCCTGCCCATCCTTAAGAAATCATACTGCTGCTGCTGCTGCTAAGTCGCTTCAGTCGTGTCCGACTCTGTGCGACCGCATAGACGGCAGCCTACCAGGCTCCCCGGTCCCTGGGATTCTCCAGGCAAGAACACTGGAGTGGGTTTGCCGTTTCCTTCTCCAATGCATGAAAGTGAAAAGTGAAAGTGAAGTCGCTCAGTCGTGTCTGACCCTCAGCGACCCCATGGCCTGCAGCCTTCCAGGCTCCTCCGTCCATGGGATTTTCCAGGCAAGAGTACTGGAGTGGGGTGCCATTGCCTTCTCCCAAGAAATCATGACAAACTGCAAATATCCACCAATGATGGCCTTTGATACAGTACCTGTTAGAAAAGCAACATGTAGCGTTTAGTGATCAGTTTACAGTGTTACAGTCAGTAAGGCTGCGCTATAGACATCTGCTTCTAAAGTCTTGACAACTGTGGATACTTGATCATTATAGTGCTCCCTCTTCTGTCTTGGTCTTCTCTCAGGTTTGCATCTGTGTGGGGCTCTCACTTTTATCTGCTTCAGCCCTAGTTTTCCCAGGGTCCTTGGAAGTCAGCAATGAAAAATGTTAAAATTCATCCATCATTTCTCTTTTATTTCTCCTTTATTCTCCATATACATTCTTAACCATTCTGGTCCCTACATACCTCCTCTATCTAATATCTTTCTTTACTCTCAAAACCACTAATTTGTCATTTTGAGATAGTACTATGACAATTGCCTCCTAAGTAGCTTTTATATTTCCTATAATCTGGAGCTTTTGGACTCACAAGAGGACCATCCATTTCAAAATGCCTCTAAATCTTCCAAAATTGTACCCATACATAGCTTTCTAAAGTCTAAATGGTTAGAAGCCTGAAATACTAATTGTTCATTGATAAATAAGTGCCTTAAGGTTTTCAGCTTAACTTCGGTTGGCTGAGATGCAATTGTATTGAGTTGGGGTGATGCTGATTGACTTCAATCTCCATTTTCTGCACTATTTCTCTTCATGGCACTTATCACTTGCTCTACTAGACAAGTTCATATAATTGCACAAAATAAGCGGCCAGGATTTTAGTCTACTTCACTGCTGTTGTATTCACTAAGCATATGACTTGATTGTTTGATTAATTGATTAATTAATGAGAAAATTATAGGGCTGGGAGCTAGTAATTATCAGTCCTAATTAAGAGATACAGTAATTTTAACATTATGTTTATCTGTTGAAATGCATATGTGTGTGTGTGTGTGTATGTGTGTGTTAGTCACTCAGTTGTGTCCGACTCTTTGCAACCCCATGGACTGTAGCCTGCCAGACTCCTCTGTCCATGGAATTCTCCAGGCAAGAATCCCATGGAGTAGGTTGCTGTTTCTTTCTCCAGGGTATCTTCCCAATCCAGGGATCAAACCTGGGTTCCTGCACTGCAGGTGAATTCTTGACCATCTGAGCCACCAGGGAAGCCCAAAATACATATGAGTGAGTTCTTAAACAATACATAAGTTCAGGAGTTCCCTGTGGCCTAGCAGTTAGGATTCTGGGCTTTCACTGCCATGGCCTGGGTTCAGTCCCTGGTAGGGGATCTGAGATCTTTCAGGGCATGGCCAAAAAACAAACAAACAAAAGGAGTTTTTAAAATTGTCAGGTGCTGTATGATGGACAGGGAGGCCTGGCGTGCTGCAATTCATGGGATCGCAAAGAGTTGGACACGACTGAGCAACTGATCTGATCTGATATGATGTAACATCTTAGACTTGATTTGTTGGTATTATTTGCTTTGAAATATTTGGGGGTGAAATGAAAAGTGGCACAGTTGATATATTAGAGATGAAGTATAAGAAGTACATAAATACCAAAAATGATAACAAGTCAAGCAAATGACATAGCGATGGGGAGATGTAAATTCCCAGGGGCTGATGTAAAGGGTAAAAAAGATGTATATTTATTGTCATGTTTACTAGAAAAAATATCAAACCTATGAATTTACTGATCTTATTGTTTAGGGAAAGACTTAGAAAGAAGAAGGGAGGAGTGATTTAAAGAAAAATACTAGGTATAGTGGGAGGTAATTAAAATGGCAAACCATTTGGAAGGTGTAGGTGAAATACAGTCCACAGTCCAAGAAGTATAGCGTTAGTTCAGATCAACTTCAAATGTGAGATCTTAGCAATTCATATACCTAGTCAACCTCAGTCTCTTTTTATATAAAATGGAATTATTATGACTGAATTTTACTTATTTCTTATAAACATTAAATGAAGCCATATTCAAGCATGAAATTGATCTATACACCTTAAGAATCCATAGAAACACTGTAAAGTATGGTTATAAAGGAGAATGGTCAAACTTTAATCCTTCATATGCTGTGGACCCTCCAAATTTTTCAATAGTATAAATATGAACAGAAGTGGAGGAAACTGGGAAACAAGGGTCTTAAGAATGGGGAGTTAGAGTTTTAAAATTAATTCAACAGTATATTCTGGCTCTGAATTATTTAGAATATCACCTGAAAATTGGTATAATTTTAATGCCTACCTCATGAGAATATTTCTGAGAATTAAACAACACATGTAAAGCCTCTGGCACATACATGTTCTGACAATAATAGCAATAATTATTATTACTACTACTACTATTGTTGTTATTTAGGGCTTCCTAGGTGGCAATAGTGGTAAAGAACCTTAAGAGAGACTTAAGAGACTCCAGTTTGATCCCTGGGTCAGGAGGATCCCCTGGAGAAGGGCATGGCAACCCACTCCAGTATTCTTGCCTGGAGAATCCCATGGACAGAGAAGCCTGGCAGGCTACAATCCATGGGGTTGCAAAGAGTCGGACAGTGAGTTAGCACACAGCATGCATTATTAAATAGGGCAAGTTGAACTAGAATTAGTCCCAACATACCTTCAAGTTTCTAATAATTCTGGCAGATTAAATAAAAGTAGAAAATACATGCAGAACTCTTGACACAAAGCAGCTGTAGACACATCTCTTATAAAAACTCTTTAAAAGAACCAAACATTCCTAATAATAGTTCTTTTTTAAAACTGACAGCAAAAAACAAAAACAAAAAATGACCCTTGTATCCATCCTGGGAAAATAAAGAGCCCTGTAACATGCCATGGTCATCTTTCTGTGATTCATCCTAGCAAGGGTCTGCAAGTCCGGACCTGGGTTAGAAACTAACAAAAGAGTATGATGCCATGAGGTGGTCACCTCATGGAGCTTTGGAAGAAAAACTGTGGATGTCAAGAACCCACAAATATGCCATATTTCCCAAGCAAGTGTCTAAGTCTGCACATCACATGTGACTTTTTAACTTAACCATGTCAGCTCTGCAGATTTAAAAACCATGTTCATATCACATGTACTTCTAGAGTTACTTCAGAGTTCCCGATTCTATAATTCAACCATGGCCGCTGACTCACTTATTACTAACTATAAATCACTTGAACGTTTAGCTGCTGGATGTGGGGGCATTCCCAGTGTTTGGCTAAGTGGGCTGTGAGGCAGCCGAAGCTTTGTGGCTAACCGTTCAGGCTGGAGAGCCAGGCTGCCTGGGTTTGAATCAACTTTCTCTACTCACAAGCTGGCAATGACCTGTGGTGAGTCACTTACCTTTATGTGCCTAACTTGTGAAATGACATGAACATTTTCCTTTTAGATTTTTTGGTGAAGTTTAAATGAGTTGGTATTTGGGAAATGCTTATAATAATATTGCCAGAGTAAACCCTGTTGTCATTATAAGAAGTTATTTCCTTAAACCAGCAAAAATCCTCAAAATTTGCTGCATGGGAACAATCTGGAAGGCTTGTTAACACACAGACCCCAGGCCTCATCCCTGCAGTTTCTGATTCTGTGGGTCTGGGATGGAACCTAAGCATTTATGTTTTGTTAACAAGGTCTAGGATCATGCTGACGCTGCTGGTCCCAAAACCACACCCTCAGAAGAAAAACAGCTTTTAAACTCAGTGTGCTGTTAATCCCTTTCAACAGGAAAGGTTTCTCCAAAATTGGCCCACAAAAATCAAACTGCAGGTATCACAGGTTATCATCGCTACCTCTCAGCCTTCAGACCTAACTCTGGGGACCCTCAGACTTGAGAAGAGCTCACAGTGATTAAAGCCAAGTCCTTACATTCAACAGGTGGAGAAGATAAACGTGGATAATGTCCCCCGGCTGAAACTGCCCTGCGCACCAGTCAGAATGCGCCTGAGAAATCCTAGGATTTAGAAAAAAGCGGAGGAAAGGAGAAGCGAGCAGGCATACGTGCCTTCTCAAAAATAAAACTGGGTGGTCGTTTATTATCTGTCTGTGTGCCGTGGAGCCTCGGCTCAGTCCCCAGACACGTAAGTCAACGTCGCCCCGCCCCGCCTTCCCTTCCTCAGCTCCGGAGGGTCCCTTTGCCCCGGGCAGCTGAACTCAGGAAATGCCAGCGGCGGGAGCCCCTTGGTCACCTGGGCGGAGAGGTGAGCGGCTCCGTCAGTCCTTTGCTGGGAAGAGGAGAGGACCGATACCCGCGCCAGCGAGGGGCTTGGCATGGGAAGGCAGCTAGTCCTCTGTCCCAGTCTGGGCAAGGCGAGCAGCGAGGGACGGGCGAGAGTCGGGAGGGGTGGAGCAAGGGCCGACGAGGGAAAGGAATTAAAGCAAAAAAAAAAAAAAAAAAAATCACCTCTTCAGTGACTGCTGCCGGAGAAAAGACACACTCTTAGTAAAGATTCGTCAGTAGGTAGAGACCCTTATTGTGGGCATTTATGATAGATTTGCCCGTAAAGGCTAAGGGAGGAGAAACTCCTGGGACTTGGGGGTAAAATGGAGTGATGTTAATAGATATACCTAAATTGACAGGTTTAAGGGGAACTGAAGCGCACTGTTGAGGCAGGAGAAAGTACACTTCCAAACCTCCACTTTGCGTTTTGTTTCTGTAACAACAGCAGTTATGAAGAAACACTTCTGACTGCCGACTTTGGGTTATCCACGCTGCAGCTGTCCAAGCGCCTCCAGGTCTCTCTTCAGAGCAGTACTCCTGCGGTAAGCCAGAAAGGTCAAGCCATTCGCCCACCTGGGGAGCAGAGAAGAGAAGGCTTCCTCACTCAGCTGTGGGTACAACTCTCCATTTCTTGGGAAGATTTTCAGTCTTTGCCTATGTCAGGAGAGGATTCAGGACGACGACAGAAGAGCTCAGGTACTGTCCATTTCTATTTCATTATATACATTTTCAGGTGTATGGGAAACCGCTCCCATGTGTTCAGACTTTTGGGTCTCTTTTCAGTAACTCTCAAGTGGGCAAACCCAGAACTTCTGTTTTTCTAGCTGAGCGACAGAACTGCTTTCAACCTATTCTTTTCTTTGCTTGCCTAATTATAAGAAGGTGGAAATGCTGTCTCCAATCACATATTTATTTAAATATTTGGTAACCAGACAGTTACAATGACAAAAGTGGCCATCTGATTAAACGAGAATTAGATTTTAATTTGGGCTAAATTCTAATTCCATGATATTTATACCTATATGAAGATACAAGCAATTTAGCATTTCATGTTATTTTAAATGTAGTTTGTAGTTAAAGGATGGCTGCTGGTAGAATCTAAAAGAAACCATTCTTTGAAGATCACTTTTCTTAGAAAAGCATAATAGAGATCTTATTACATCTTCATATGTTCTGAATTGCAGGCAAAAATTTGGTTTGGATCCCTGGGCTTGCCTCACATGTGGGTACCAGATACCATTTTTTCCAACAAGCTGAGCATGTTTCTTCTCTGCTTATGCCCCCACCCCCACAGCAGATGTGAGAAGGAGAAGGGACCAAGGGAAGAGGCAGAGGGATGTTCTAAGCAGAGCAAAAACAGCATCATGCCTGTGAGGGGTCAGCGTGGCCCACTGTAGGGCAGGTATAAGGCTCAAGCCCTCTCAGCTGGTCAGTTACTATTCGTTATGGTCATCATTTGGCAGTGACGTGTATAATTTGTCTTTTTTTGGCAATGACTTATGACATTAGGAAGAGATTTATTCATCCTTTCAGTGATGACAGCTCTAACTAAAAGTGTTTTTGAAGGTTTAAGAAAATGAAAAACCAAACATGCTCAGTGATAAAACATGTATTATGAAACTTCACTTGATCACACATACACAGAAACACACACATCCAATAAAGAAAAGGCTAGAAGGAATAGAACAAAATGTTATTGATTATATCTGGGTGGCGGGGAGTATAAGTAACTTTATTTTATTTGACTTATTTACAACTTCTAACTTTTCAGTGTTGCACACGTATTAGCTTTATAATTAATTTTTTTTAAGTCTAAAAGAACTAATGTATAAACAGGAACTAAATTTTATGTATTTCAGTTGTCACAATATAGCCATTATGCTTTCCATTTTCTTTTTTTTTAATGAATCCCTAAGTAAAAGGGATTCCTGCTTTTCATTAAGAAGTGAAAATCTGTAAAGGAATTTTCACAGCAATAAATACCCTGCTTGTCACAAGAGTCCATATGAGGCCAGCACACACCATGGCTTTGTAGTTAGCTTTACCATAAAAGTTGCAAATGAAATTGGTCCCTAATAACCAAACTAAAAAGCCTCTTGATGAAAGTGAAAGAGGAGAGTGAAAAAGTTGACTTAAAGCTCAACATTCAGAAAACTAAGATCATGGCATCCAGTCCCATCACTTCATGGGAAATAGATGGGGAAACAGTGGAAACAGTGTCAGACTTTATTTTGGGGGGCTCCAAAATCATGGTAGATGGTGACTGCAGCCATGAAATTAAAAAGACGCTTACTCCTTGGAAGGAAAGTTATGACCAACCTAGATAGCATATTCAAAAGCAGAGACATTACTTGGCCAACAAATGTTCGTCTAGTCAAGGCTATGGTTTTTCCAGTAGTCATGTATGGATATGAGAGTTGGACTGTGAAGAAGGCTGAGCGCCGAAGAATTGATGCTTTTGAACTGTGGTGTTGGAGAAGACTCTTGAGAGTCCCTTGGACTGCAAGGAGATCCAACCAGTCCATCCTAAAGGAGATCAGCCCTGGGATTTCTTTGGAAGGAATGATGCTAAAGCTGAAACTCCAGTACTTTGGCCACCTCATGCGAAGAGTTGACTCACTGGAAAAGACTGTGATGCTGGGAGGGATTGGGGGCAGGAGGAGAAGGGGACGACAGAGGATGAGATGGCTGGATGGCATCACTGATTTGATGGACACGAGTTTGGGAAACTTCAGGAGTTGGTGATGGACAGGGGGGCCTGGCGTGCTGCAATTCATGGGGTCGCAAAGAGTCAGGCACGATTGAGCAACTGAACCTTACAGGACGGTGTCCCAGATTACCCGTTACTGTGTGTGGTCTACTGGAACTCTGCTCAAACCATATTTATAACTGAGGTATGATGTTTTTTCAGGATGAAGCCCAAAGGCAGGGGAAGCACCAACTTATTGCTCTCCTTCACTGCAATCTGCCTGATAGCCCTCCCCGGGGGCGGGGCCTGTCCTCGCCGCTGTGCCTGTTACGTGCCTACAGAGGTGCACTGCACGTTTCGGTACCTCACCTCCATCCCAGAGAGCATCCCACCCAACGTGGAACGTATCAATTTAGGGTGCGTGAGGGCGCTTGTCTTGCTTCCTTCTCAGGGAGGGATTGAGTACACTGGTGATGTCCCCAAAACAGTTGTGACTTTGGTAGATTAATTACAATTCTTTTAATAATACTTTCCTTCTGAAATGAGTGCATGAGGATCTTAAGCTTTCTGGGGCAATAAGAGAAATTTTCCCTGTAAGCTTTTACTAGGGGAAAGTTTTTCTAGAACCCAAAGTCATTCATGGTAGGCTGAGACCCCCAGGATTATAGAAAAGCTTCATTCTGGCTCTATTTTTGCTGAGTAATAAAATAACTCTTCCTAAGAATTAGAGTTATGATAATATCCATAAGAGGTAAATGTCCTCCTATATATATGAAAAGTTAACTAGATCTTTTTTTTTTTTAAGCCTTTGGATTTTTTCCCCTAGAAACCGACTTATTTAAAATACTTAAAAAAATCATAAGTAATTAAATCTGCTAAAAAGTGACTGTATTTTAAAGGTTGGTGAACAAACGTGTGTGAATGAATGAAAAGGCAGACTTAATATCTTTTGACATTAGTGAGCACCTACTATGGACCAAACACAAGGATGGTACCAGGGATACAATGATGCAGTATACATTATTCATGTGTAGAAACTAGTTAAAGTGAAAAGACAGATGTATAATCAGTACAATTTACTAAGAATTGTAATACAGCATACGAAGTGTCTTGGGAACAGTCACTACTGACAACAGCTAACATTAATTGTGTCCTGGCATTGAGCTAAGCACTCTTCATGAATGCATTCATTTAATCCTCAAAACCCGTTTCAAGTAGGTTCTATTATTTGCATTTTATAGACAAGGAAACTGAGGCAAAAAAAGGTTACTGTTTTTATTTTTTAACCCAGCATTGGCCCTACTCCCAGGAGCTGGGTACCTGAGTTCATAATCATATCTAAAATATTTGATTTCAGAGCCCAGGCTTCTTAACCATTGTTTCATAATGATGAATTCCACCTAGGAGAATGAGGGGCAATGTCATTAGGGAATGGGCTGGGTCTTAACAGTGTTCACAAATAGAGAAGGCTGGAGTCAAGGGCATTCCAACCTGAAGATACAACATAACGTACAAAGGTTTGAAAATGAGAAGGGATGTAGCATGTTCCAGGAATGTGAGTAGGATAGTTTTAACTGAGAATGCAAGGGCTGGGTGAAGGGGCTGACCTTCCATGGCATCTGATGAATTCCAGTGTTTCAAGCATTGGGTTATCTTAGAGCACAGGGAATCTTTAGTGGGGGGTGTGTGTGTGTGTGTGAGGTGGGGAGTGAAATTCAGTTGTGTGTGTGCATTTGTTGGGTTTTGCTTTGACATTTGAACTTTAGTTGACAGACTTATGTCCAGAATGATGTTTTTATTTCAGGTACAACAGCTTGGTTAGATTAACAGAAGCAGATTTTTCTGGCCTGAACAAGTTGGAGTTACTACTGCTGCACAGCAACGGCATTCACACAGTCCCTGCTAAGACCTTCTCAGACTTGCAAGCCTTGCAGGTGAGACTGGTGTTGGGAAGGGGCAAGTTAATGAGGTGAGACGTGCCTCCAAAACCTACCTGTTCCCAGAGATCCCCAAAGTTAACATTCTGTACATCAGACATAGACATCAAGGGAAAATGTCAAAGAACTGATTTCAAGTGGAACAGTATGTGGAAATTAGAATAAGAAAATTCTGATTTTCTTATACCTTAGGCTCACGGAAAGAAGTATCAATGCCCAGGGATTACCCAACCTTGAAAATGTAATTCTAAAAGGCCACTTCTAATCATGTTCATCTGGGAATTGAATGTAGTTTGTAAAATAATTGCTATCTTTACACAGAAGTTAGCTTTTTATAAGCAATATATTTTTAAAAAATCTTTTTGAGTTAGTATGTTTTTATTTTTAATTGGAGTATAATTGCTGTAGAATGTTGTGTTAGTTTCTGCTGTACAACATGAATCACCTACACACACACACACACACCCTCCCTCCCTCCCTCCCTCCCTCCCCACCCATCCCACTGCCACCCATCCCAGCCCTCTAGGTCATCACAGAGCATCACTGAGCCATACAGCAGCTTCCCAAATTACACATGGTGGTGTATATATGCCAATGCTACTGTTGGTCCACCCTCTCCTTCCCCTGCTGCATCCACAAGTTTCTGCCCTGCAAATGGATTCATCAGTACCATTTTTCTAGATTCCATACATGTGTGTTAATATATGGTATTTGTGTTTCTCTTTCTGACTTCACTCTGTATGACAGGCTCTAAGTTCATACCTCATTACAACTGACAATTCCATTCCTTTTGATGGCTGAGTAATATACCATTGTATTTATGTACATCTTCTTTGTCCTTTCATCTGTTGATGGACCTCTAGGTTGCTTCCATGTCCTGGCTATTGTAAATAGTGCTGAAATGAACATTGGGTTATCTGTGTCCTTTTGAATTATGGTTTTCTCAGGGTATATGCCCAGTACTGGGATTGCTGGGGCACATGGTAGTTTTATTCCTGGTTTCTTAAGGAACCTCCATACTGTTTTCCATAGTGGTTGTAGAGCAATATATTTTGTAAGTTTCACGTTACTTTTGCATTGATTTTAAAAAAATTTAAGTTATGAGGACTTCTAAGAATGTATCAAATATTTTAAGAATTACTACTCCAGTAGGCAAGAAAGTAAAAAGTAGGAAGAACTCTTAGGAACAAGAACAAAGGGAATGCAGGAAACATCAGGCATAAAGATTGGTATGTCTGCTGTAAGTAGGACTTGAGGCTTTAGAGAAGTTAATTCAATTTATGATGTCTATTAATTTTTTAATAAATTAAAAAGTAAAACTACTGTTCAGAAGTACAACCATACCTGACTTTAAATTAGAAAAAGATGTCTCCCCAAGGTCCTCATAGATGACAGTAAAGCAAACTGTCAGTTCTACCCTTAGAAAAGATAAATTGCCAGTGTACGGTGAGTCTTTTCACACCACATGAAGGCTGTGTAAAGCCATAGATTTAAGTCTAGATAAGTGATTATGTTGACTTGGTTTAATCAGGCTTTATTATTTGGAAGATATATCGTCAGCAGATTAGATGGAGTTTCTTCATGGAATTCATACAGCATGGTAGTGTATATATGTCAATGCTACTGTTCATAGCATTGCTACTGTTTTTCTTGACCAAGTTTCCAATAGATATTGATGAACACTGAGTTTGGTAATATTTGGGGCAAAGTTGTTCCATGTCGCCAAATTTTCTTTATTAGGAAACTTAGCATTCCAGAAAAGCATTCTCAACAGAGATGACAGATTAGGTCAAATCAGGAAAATATGATAAGAAATCATTGTTTTTACTAGCATTTTTTCCTTTTTGGAAAAAGAATATGTTCAGCTGGTAGCTGGAGAAGGAATTGGAGAATACCCAAGCGCTACTGAAATACTGAAAAATTATTTTAACTTCAATTAAAATCACATTACTCTTAATAGCTAAAAACTAAAAAAACAAAAACAAAAAAACCCCAAATGTCTATCAACTCATAAATGGATAAACATGTTACATGTATAAAGTGGACTACTATTCAATAGTATGAATGAATAACTGACTTATATGCTAAACTAGTGGTAAGTCTTGAAAATAAGGCTAGTTGGAAAAAGGCAGGCACAAAAGACCACATATTGTATCACCCATTATTTTAAATATTGAGAAGAGGCAAATCCAGAGAAACAAAGTAAATCAGTGGTTTTCCGGGTCTAGGAGGAGGGGGGAAATGACTTGTTTCACCTGTACTTCCACCCCACTATTTTTCTACTTCATTGCATTGTTTTGAAATAAATCTGAGATATCGTGTTTCATCTGTAAGTACTTCAACATATATATATCAAAATTAGAGTCCTTAAAAAATAAGTGTAAAATAGTTTTACCTTAAAATTATAGCATTAATTCATGAATATCACAAACTATTCATGAGTGTTCTAATTTCCCCGATATTCCCATATTTAATTTGCAGCTAGTTTGTCGAATTGGGATCCACACAAGGACTGGATAATCTCAGTGTATGTTTTATTATGAATATGCTTGTCCTTTGTGTGGTAATTCCTTTGACAAAATAAGGGTGTTCTTTGTATTCTTAGGTCTTAAAAATGAGCTATAACAAAGTTCGAAAACTTCAGAAGGACACTTTTTATGGCCTCAGGAGCTTGACACGGTTGCATATGGACCACAACAACATTGAGTTTATAAACCCAGAGGTTTTTTATGGACTCACCTCTCTCCGACTGGTGCACTTGGAAGGGAACCAACTCACTAAGCTTCATCCGGATACATTTGTCTCCTTGCGCTACCTCCAGATATTTAAAACATCTTTCATTAAGTATCTATACTTGTCTGATAACTTTCTGAGCTCCATCCCTCAAGAGATGGTCACCTACATGTCTGATCTGGAAAGCCTTTATCTTCATGGGAATCCTTGGATCTGCGACTGTCAACTGAAATGGCTGGCTGACTGGTTACGGGAGAAGCCAGGTACCTAGACTATTTCTTTGTTATAATTCAACAGATGAAATCTGTATGGAGGTGTTTTACTAGTGAGGGAGGTCAAAGTAATTTAGCTGGAAAGAAAATGAAATGTCAATAATTCATTGGAAATGAACTGTCTTAATTCATCAATGAATAATCTTTAATTCAGGTCAATTATCCAATTATCACTTCTGGCTTTTAGCAAGATTGGGAGCTAAGAAATGTATCATGTGTTACTCTTCCCTACTTACCACAAGGCATAGAAACCCTTCCCTCTTCTTCTTTTCCTTTCAGTCATTTGGTCAATACATATTTTTTTGGAGTTTTATTCAAGGCCTTGTGCTCAGCGAAGCACCCACCAAGAGCGCTGTGTCTGCTCTAACTACACATCTGGTGGGATATCGATAAGCAATCAGAATGTAAAATGTGCTTTGACAGCAAAGTAAGAGGCAAGATGCATTCAGTCAACAAGTAGTTACAAGAAGTCAGAGAAAACATAGGGATGCAAAAGTGATTGTGGAGCTTATACTCTTTTGGAGAAAATGGGTTAACAACTAATCGCACTATTTCAATTAATCCAGTCGGTAGGGAATGACTGAAAGGACCCCATTGGTTTTGACATCTAAGTGGCGGCTGATTGGAAACAGCAATGAGAGCTGGATTGTTACGCAGGGGTTGGGGAGGCAGGGCTCCAGTTGACCCTGGAGAGACCTGGCTTGAAGTGAGGGAAGAAGGGTGACTGCCAGATGGAAATATGCCATCACTCAGGACTCTCTGAGCATCAGACAGACATGAGCACATTTAAGCTAAGGAGAGATTTTTGAGAGAGAGAGAAGGTAGCAACATTGCAGAAAGAGCAGATCATCAATTGAGCCAGTCCCCTGACAAGGCTGGATGTCAAGAGACCAAGCCTTTAGGTGGGTGGAGCGGTTTTCCTTAGGAGACAGGAGAGAAAAGGACTAGGTGGGTACAGAGGCAAGTGAGTTCATGGGTCTAGTGGAGGGGGTAAGAAAGTTCTTACCTGATGCCTTTTCCTTCTTTGTTAAGTTGTAGGAGAGGTGACTAAAGAGGGTGCTAGCAAGGGGTCAAGGTTGGAAGTCAGAAAAGTGGAAAAAGTCTGCAGTTGCTGTGGTGAAATATATAGATACACACATATATATGCACATGTAATACAGTTAGTCAATATAATTAGTCAAAAGGTGAACTGCTTTAGACCAAAAGACACCACCTTTGCACTCCAGGAGCTTGCTATCTTATAGATAAATATGCTCAACACATAAAAAGACAATGAGGAAAGGATGAAAAACAGCAAAATGTTTATACTGAAAATTTAGTTCTATAGGAGGCAGAATCAATAAGTTACTTCTGCCTTGAATAATATACCAAAAGAAAAGGAAGGAATAATAGGGAGGGAGCAGGAAGGTAACATATATTCAGTTTGTGTTTGACATTGTGCTCACTGCTTTCTATTTAACCCTCAATTTAGAGATGAAGAAATTGAGGCTGGAAAGTTGGGTATCTTGGGATAGTCACTTAGATTCTTATAGATCAGTTTTCTCACCTGTAACATAGGATACCAATAAGTGAAAAAAGTAATTAAAATAATACATATAAAGTGCTTAGCACAATATATGACATAAGCATTCAACAAATGTGATTATGATTTTCACTGTCACCCAGCTCACATGGCTAGAAAGTAGAAAAGCAGAAACTCAAAGTCTAGTCCTTTTTCTATAATGTATTTGTGATGGAGAAACTGCTTTGTACATATAAATAGGGTAAGTCTCATGAAGAGGGCAATAAGTAGCCCAACTTGCCTGGCATGGGGTAGTATAGACTGGCATGGTGTTTTGTCTTTTGCTGTCTGACTTACTTCACTTAGTATGATAATGTCTAGGTCCATCCCTGTGGTTGCAAATAGCATTATTCCATTCTTTTTATGGCTGCATAACATTCCATTGTATATACACCACATTATTTTTTTCCATTTATTTGTCAATGGACATGTCTTGGCTAGTGTAAAAAGTGCTGGTATGAACACCGGGGCACATGGATCTTTTTGAATTAGAGTTTACCCTGGATATATGTCCAGGAGTACGATTTGCAGAATCATATGTTAACTCTTTTTTATGTGTGTAAGGAACCTAGATAGTTCCACGTACTGGGTACATCATCTACAACAGTGTAGAAGGGTTCCCTTTTCTCTTTACCCTCTCCAGTCACATCAGCTTCTGCTTTGACATTTTTTTCATCTATTTCAAGAGACTGATAGTTTCTCATACCTTTAATTGCCTCATTTGACAGTCCTTTTGTACATATGTGGTCAGTAGTCAAATATAACACAGCTTCATCTGGTTATGGCTATCTTCCACTCCTGAGTTTCACAAAGCTCTAGGTGTTGTTTTTCTAGGAAATATGGATTTGTGGCCTTTTCTCTGACAGTTTTATCACAAATATTAAATTTATGCCCTTTTATTGTTTCCAAGCCTTTCTATATGCATAACTTATTTTAATGGCAAGCACAGTGTAATCTTTATGTAATACCAACAGTGCATGTAACTCAGTTGAAGAGAAAACAAAATATATAAATGGCTATGGCAGTACTGGTGTGTGTGCCAGCAGTGGTAGCTATAGCAAGACTGCCAGCTGGTCAGTCACTACTGTAAGACAACTTCAACTGTAAGACACACCTCAATTTGTAAGCTAAAATGTGGAAGAAATGTGGTCTTAGAATTAGACTGCCCTTCCTCCCTTTCTCTAATCTTTCCATCCATTTGCCAGGGCTGGAGACAAACAGACGACTAGACAGGTCTCTCTACTAGTGGGTGATGAGGGCTAGGATAGGGGAAGTGGAAGGTACCGGGAGAACATAAAGCAGGGAGCCCACTGAGGAGGAGTGCTCTTCCGGCTTGCTGACGAAGGAGGTAAGTAGTCAGGCAGTAATGGAAGACAGCCTATCAGACAGCAAGTGTATTGCAAGTAGGACAGCGTATGCTAAGAGCGTGACAGGGTATGGCAGAGTTGAGGACTTGAAGGCGTTTCTGTGTGAATGGAATCTAGTGTGACGGAAAGAATGGAAATAATGTGGTCAGACTTGCAACTGAGCTAAAATACTTGATGTCCAGGGCTGAGCAATAACCAAACCAAGATGTGAGTATAATTCTATGATGAGGTTTAATTAAACCAGAGTCTGCCTTTCTTTTCTTTTTTTTTTTTTGGCTATGGCAGGGTTTGAGCCCAGGCTACTGGGAAGTAGTAAAAGGTCACAGCTGGTTGGTAAGTAGGTGGTTGATAAAAGCCTCTTTGACAGGCTTGCTAGCTACCTCCTCTGGGTAAGCTGGCACTTTACAATTTGCTGAAGAATGCTGAGGAGCCAGATATATATGACAGTGCCTGTCACACTGAAGAGTTTGGAGTCAGTGATCAGAGAGATTTGTCTCAGGCCTTTGAGGAACTGCACAATTACAGGAAGGTGATTTGACCCTGTGCAGTCACTTTGTAAATGAGATCTTCTAAGAAGTACAGTGCTTCTTTTACATGCTGTGTCTAAATGCATGATATGGAACAGGATGGAAGTCCCTAGCTGTATTTTGTATAAGGTAAAACCCCATATCTCTTATCAAGTATTGCTGTGACCAGCCATTTAAAATAGGCTCACCAGAGTAGTACTTTTATTTTTATTTTTTGCAGAGAAGAAATAATTAAATGACGAATTAGTATCAAAATGAGACTAATATTAAAGATAAACAAAAATCCCATGTATTTGGAAATTAAATGTCCACTTTTATTTTTTATTTATTTTTTTAATGTCCACTTTTAAATGACAGGTGTATCTAAGATGCCACAACAAGGAAAATTAAAATAAAAATGAAAAGAGAACTTACCAGAATTTGTTGCATGCAACTGACGCTGCTCAATTAAATACAATGTGGAATCTTGAATAAGATATGAAAACAAATAATGGTCACTAGCATAAAATTTTATGAAATTTGAACAAAATCTGTACTTTAATACTATATCACTTGTTAAATTCCTGTTTTGTATTTTTTTTTTTTTTACAACATAGTATTTCTTTATAGTCTCAGAATTGGATTAAAGCCTCAAGCCTCACTCAAAATTTTTTTTTAAATCACTAGTAAATTTTATAGACTTTTAGCAGTAATATTAGATGCCAAAATACATGGAACTATATCAAAGTTTTCAGGTAATATAAATTAGAAAGCTAACATTCTATTCATACTAAATAAAACGAGCAGAAACAAAAAGCTTTTGTTCATACCTATATATAGTATATATGTCAGACCTTTCATGGCTGCCCCATTGCTTGGGCACAGCTTTCCTCTCTCTGCATTAAACCTGATCCTCCTCAACTGAGTCTACCTCAGGTGCCAAAGTCATACTGTGTCTTTCTGCACTCTTCTTAATAACCTTCTTTGTTCAGCCACATCCTCACCTCTTTCTTGATTGGTTCTACTGGCTTCATTATTTCCGGCATCCATCTTGTTCTCTCCATTCCTATTGTGACCAAGATAGACCAGGCCAAGGTACCTTGTAATTCATTCATCATTCTTTTTAGTAATGGACAGAAACTTGGGTTTTTAATGATATCCAGAATGTATAAATGGTAACTTATCAAACAAGTTATCATTTAAAGGACACTGAAATTCTCTGAGCCTTAAAACATTAAATGGGGGAAACAGAATAATAAGCTAATAAAAAGTGATAAACATAAGTATATAATTTTGTTTTACCAGATAAGGGAACTATTCAATTAATAGTACCAAATATGTACCCCAGGTGCTTTTTAGGCATGGAAAATACAGCTGTGAGCATGAGAAACAAAATTCTTGTGCCTATGGATGTAATATTGTGGCAGGGTATATAGAAAATAACATTTTCAGAAATCAATCCAAAGACCAAAAAAAAAAAAAAAAAAAAAAAAAAACACATTTCCAAATTGTTTCAAGTTCTAGCAAAAGCTACTTATTCAAAATGTTTAAATGTTAATTCGTGAAGAAGCCACAATGGGCAATAATTCAATTTTCATTTTTTTCTAGATATCATAAAATGCAAAAAGGACAGAAGTCCCTCCAGTCCTCAGCAGTGTCCACTTTGCATGAACCCCAGGACCTCTAAAGGCAAGCCCTTAGTTATGGTCCCAGCTGCAGCTTTCCTGTGTGCCAAACCCACCATTCACCCCTCTCTGAAGCTGAAGAACCTGACTGTTCTGGAAGACAGTGGCTCTGTGTCAATCTCTCCCCAAGATTTCATGGCTCCCTTCGGCTCTCTGACTTTGAATATAACAGACCAGACTGGAAATGAAGCTAACATGATCTGCAGTATCCAAAAGCCAGCAATGACCTCATCCATTGCGTTCACTGCAGAAAATGACTACATCATGCTAAATGCTTCATTTTCAACATTTCTGGTGTGTGACATAGATTACAGCCACATTCAGCCAGTGTGGCAGGTTCTGGCTTTGTACAGTGACTCTCCTCTGATCCTAGAAAGGAGTCACTTGTTCACTGAAACCCCACAACTCTGCTACAAATATAAACAGGTGGTACTGAAGCCTGAAGACATCTTTACCAACATTGAGGCTGGTCTCAGAGCAGATCCCCCATGGTTAATGCAAGACCGAATTTCCTTGCAACTAAACAGAACTGCCACCACCCTCAGTACACTGCAGATCCAGTACTCCAGTGATGCCCAAGTCACTTTACCAAGGTCAGAGATAAAGCCAGAGACATACAGATGGACCATGATTTCCAAAGATAACAATACTAAGCTGGAACGCACTGTTTTGGTCGGTGGGACCGTTGACCTAGACTGCCCTGGCCAAGGAGAGCCTCCCCCACATCTGGAGTGGCTTCTAGCTGATGGAAGTAAAGTGAGGGCCCCTTATGTGAGTGAGGATGGACGAATCCTTATAGGCAAAAGTGGAAAACTGGGACTCCAGATGGCTGATAGTTCTGACACTGGCATATACCACTGCATAAGCACTAACTACGATGATGCAGATATCCTCACATACAGGATTACCGTGGTAGAGCCCAACATAGAAGCCTATCAGGAAAATGGAGCTCGTCATATAGCTTCTGTTGGTGAAACACTTGACCTTCCTTGCCATTCTACCGGTATCCCAGATGCCTCTGTTAGCTGGGTTCTCCCAGGAAACACTGTGCTTCAACAGTCCTCAAGAGATAAGCAAATTCTTAACAATGGCACATTAAGACTATTACAGGTCGCTCAAAAAGACCAGGGTCACTATCGCTGTGTAGCAGCCAACCCAGCGGGGGTCGATATTTTAGTTAACCAAGTTTTAGTCAAAATAAAAGGGCAAAAGTCAGCAGAGCATAACGTAGAAACAGATGGATCGGGGTTTGATGAGCCCAATTCCATGGGTCAGCTTCAGGATCCACCAGCTACACATCTCCCCACATCTCCTCCCATGGGGGCTGAGGCTGGAACACATGTCTTGAGCCCAAGTAAGAATCCCAAACAGCGGGTATTAATATCCCAGAGGCGTGGAGAGTCAACCAGCTGGCGTTACAGGGATCACAGGAGGCAATTCCCTCCCTCTGCCCGGAGAATTGACCCACGGCACTGGGCAGCGCTTTTGGAGAAAGCTAAGAAGAATGTTATGCCAGAAAAGCAAGAAAATACCACAGGAAAGCCACCTCCACCAGCCACCCAACTCCTGGATATACCTGGTGAGGAAGCAGACTCATCAGGCGTGCTCCCTCCAGATGAGCAACTTACGGTCCCAGCAACTAAAGCTGCGGACGTTCTGACAAGGACAGTGGCTGCAGATTCCAGAAAATCACCTGACAGCCCTGTGACAAGTAAAACTGATGGCACCCCAGCCTCCCCAATTGTGAGTCCACAGACCCTATCACCTGAAAAACCAAGAGATTTCAGACCATCTACTACTATTAAAACTCAAGTCACGCCAAGGAATATAAACCCAACCGCATCAAGTGGAATGCAAGACACAACCAACCCAAATTTACCTAATGTGTTTCCTCTACTAACTGAAGCAACTCTGTTTCAGGATGCTGACGACATGGAGAGAAAAAAAGAGACCTTGCAAACTGCATCCCCAGTATCAGTGGGGGCTACTGCGATCAAAGATACCCATATCCAAACGCTGAGTAATGCTGTCGGCAAAGCTGGTATATTTTTAGGGTCAGTAAATGCCACAAATAGTTATCAGAGATCTGTAACAGGAGTTGGTGAACCCAGGAGCCATCACTCTCCTCCTCACAGTACTCACAAACCTAGCACCACTAAGCTCCCTTCAGACCCACACACTGCTGCTCCTTCTCAGTTACACATTCCTAGAAAGAGTACAATGAACGGTCCGCTGTCCAGGCGCTTTGGAAGATGGCGAAAAGTTTGGAGCAGGGGGCGAATTATCAGCCCACATAGGACACCAATTCTCCGACAGCATAGATTCAGCGTTGCAAGGCCCACATTCAGAGGCTCTTCAGAAGAAAGCACCACTGCATTTCCAGCCCCAGAGCTCAGTGCAGTGTGCCCATCCTGTTCTCCCAGAGAAAGGCTCACCACTGATGAGGCAGCGTTGTCTTCTCCAAGCTTATCCCCCATCACCCTCCCCAAAACTGAAATTGCCAGTGTCACAGCAGAAGAACCTACAACTCTAGTTCACAACCCATCATTACTGCTTGAGAACAAACCAAATGCAGATGCTGAGAAGACCACCCCTATGATAAAATACTTCAGTGCTGAAAGTACCCAAGTGACTCCAACTACTGCAGTTATGACTCATGCAACAAGTATTAGTTACCCAAGTGGGTCTAAAGCCAATGAAACCACCAGACATTCTGTGATTGTATCCCCACTGCCAGATCCCACCATCAAGTCACCTGTGCCTACCACTCTAGCTATTACCAGATTTTCAAGAAGGAAAATCCCCTGGCATCAGATCTTTGTAAATAACCACATCCAAAGAGAAAAGCTAAAGAATCAGCATGAATTTGGTTCACAAAGCAGCACAGACTCGGTGCTTCCTAAAATATCTCCTGCTTTGCCCACAAATAAAGTTTCTCCCTTCCACTTCGAAACACTCTCAGCTAGTGTAATGAAAATCCCATCTATAACACCAGCCACAACTCACCTCAGTAACACTAACACACACAGCCTTGTAAGTCTCCCAACAATGAAGGAGCTGCCCTCCCTACCCATTTACCCTACGCCTCCTAGTAGCTCAAGCAAAGAATCAAGTGCAAATTCCGTATCAATGCAAACAGACATGCTGACGACCACTCCCACTGCCCCCGCATCTATCATTATCAACAAAGCCCAGATAGACAGACCCAGGGCACGAAAAGTACAAAGGAAAAAGGAGCCTCAGAAGACGATGAGGGACCCAAATACCTCTCCCACCCAGACTTCTGGCTTCATTACATCCACCACTGTGACACCTCCTGTTCTAACAGCAGCTGAAACTTCAACCAAGCCCAGTGTGTCTGCTTTCACTCATTCTCCTCTAGAGAACACAAAAGAAATTTCAAGCACAGTTGGTCTTCATCCAGGAGCCTTTAATCTGACAGCTGTACTTGAACAACCATCCCAGGAGGGTACTCGGGCTTTGAAGAATATAACTGCTTCTGAAACCACTTTGTCCAGCAAACTACAGAGTACCCCTACTAGGAACACAATCAGACACTCAACCATGCCAACCTTCCTCAGCTCCAGTGCCACTCCAATGCCAATTCCCACCTCCCCTCCCTTGAGTAATCAAAGTGAGGTTACTGACAGTATGGCCACGCCCACTTTCAGAATGATGACAAGTACAGTGGCTGAGGCACATGAATCCTCAAAGCACAATGCTACTCCACAGCAATTAGCAGTAACGTCTCCCCAAACTCACCCAAATGCCAAATTTGCAGTTGGAACCATCCACTTTACCTACTCCAATCTGTTACCTTCTACTCCTATGCCAGCACTAATAACAGGTAAACCACAAGATTCTAAGCTGACTCACTCTCCCTGGTCAGAAAACCACTTTTGGCACAAGTCACACCCAGAAATTGCTGAAAAAGGCCAAAAGCCAGTAGTAGTGAGTGTACTGCCCACTCCAGGCTTGCCAGAGGTTACCACGCATGCTTCAAACTGGGACATACAGAAGAATGGAAAGAAAAGTGGCTTTGACAAAACAGCAGTTGAAAAAATAACAACTTCTGAATTCCTCCCCTTTGATACTTTATCTAGGGATGTATTTGAAAGGCCCAGAATAATTGGAGGAAAAGCAGCAAGTTTTACTGTTCCAGCTAACTCAGATGCCTTTCTTCCTTGTAAGGCTGCTGGAAATCCTGTGCCCACTATCCACTGGACCAGAGTCTCATCAGGTATTTGAAACAGTTTCTTTATACTTAGTCTTTAGTAACAAAACAAAGAAAATACTGTGTGACATTTCAGGGTTACATATTCAAAGAATCAACATCAGCATGAAATTTCTCCAAGACACAGAAACTATTAATATCCTCCTTTAATATACGCATGATTTTTTTGCTCATTAGAAAGTTTTAAAACATATGTTAAGACCATTAAAAAAAAAATGCTTTTAAAGCAGATCTAAAAAAAAAATGGTCATTGTGTTGAACCATCTGGCTTTTCCATTAAAATTAGGGTTTTTTTTTCAATCCAGAAATAATTTTAGCAATCTGAAGACTAAGGATCTTAATTTTAAATATATTTGTTCCCAGTAGCCTAACAAAAAGATAGCTCTCCTTTTGTGACTTCCACGTGAGCAATTTGTTTTCCATCTAAACTTTGATGACCTATGACTATAAATTTCTTTCTTATCAGGACTTGATTTATCTGAGAGCAAACTGAATAGCAGGTTCCAGGTGCTCTCCAATGGCACCCTGTCCATACAGAGGGTGGACATTCAGGACCGTGGACAGTACCTGTGCTCAGCATCCAATCCATTTGGCACGGACCACCTTCATGTCACCTTGTCTGTGGTTTCCTATCCCCCCCGGATCATGGAGAGACATACTAAGGAGATCACAGTCCATTCTGGAAGCACAGTCAAGTTGAAGTGCAGAGCTGATGGGAGGCCCAGCCCTACAATTTCCTGGATTCTTGCAAACCAGACGGTGATCTCTGAATCATCTGAGGGGAAGAGACAGGCCCTAGTGACATCTGACGGAACACTGGTCATCCACAATCTCAGCATTTATGACCGAGGCTTTTATAAATGCGTGGCCAGCAACTCAGTGGGCCAGGATGCACTGCTGGTTAAAATACAAGTCATCGCGGCCCCACCTGTTATTCTAGAGCAAAAGAAGCAAGTTATTGCAGGGACTTGGGGTGAAAGTTTGAAACTGCCCTGTACTGCAAAAGGCAATCCTCAGCCCAGTGTTCACTGGGTCCTCTCGGATGGCACTGAAGTGAAACCATTACAATTCGTCAATTCTAAGTTCTTATTTTCAAATGGCACTCTGTTTATAAGAAATGTAGCCTCTGCAGACAGGGGCACTTATGAATGCATTGCTACCAGCTCCACTGGCTCAGAGAGAAGGGTGGTAATCGTTACAGTGGAAGAACAGGAGACCATCCCCAGGATAGAATTTGCATCCCAGAAATGGACTGAGGTGAGTCTGGGGGACAAACTACTGCTGAACTGCTCAGCCCTCGGGGAGCCGAAACCGAAAATCATCTGGAGGCTACCATCCAAGGTTGTCGTCGACCAGTGGCACAGGTAAACTGTACCTTTTAGTTAAGATTATCTTCATCTGTTTAGCTTTACAACTTCTGAAATGGAGAAAGTGGTAGAGCGAGGCTTGCAGCAATGTTAGAGAGCGCACAGACTCTGCTCATTAAAGTAACTTGCTCTAAAGAGACCTAATCCTTTTGAGATGTATATAGATATATGTAAAATATAAATTATGTAAAAAGAAAGTTTCTTACATGCTGTATTCTAAGGGCCAATTTCTTGTTGAGTTTATATAGTTAAAAAAGAGATTTTTAAAAGAACTCTAATTTTCTTCCATACTTGTGACAGTTCTTTTTAAACAGTAACTGTATAAATATATTTATAATCTTTCTATCAAAAAATAAGAGGGAATTTTGTAATGCAAACAAGGTCTGGTGAGATGCACTTCATTAATTTACTCTTCAGAGTCTCCTAGTAAAGCATTTTCCATTTTAGTGCAATCCGTACTTCCTTTATTCCACCCCAAAAGTGCAAAGCACTTTATGAGGTTAAGGCTTCACAAAATGAAATGTATTCAGGACCTCCATCACTCTGATGGTGTCAGACAACATATATACACACACAGACTTTCTTTAATATGTTCTGATTCAGGCATATTGATTTTTATCTGTTTTCTGTAGTGATTAAATCTCTTGGAAAAAACAATGATTTACTAGATTATTATTTTTGCTATTTGCATGACTTCATGCAGTGATTTTTCATAATATGACAGAAAAGATGGGCTGAACATTTCCATTTAATGTTTATTAATAGAAACTACCCATGCAAGTAAAATTATACATGAGTTTATGTGTAAAATATATTTTTTTCTCTAGTGTCTAAGTTGGTAATGGATATAGTTAAGGAATTTTACTTGTGATCTTTAATACCAAAGTAAATGTTAACTTCCAAATAAGTCATCAAAATTATCTAATTTTACACTCATTCCAAGTATAAACAGCACCAGTAGTTTCTAAGGAACTAATTCAAGCTTATCTTCAGCTGAAGGAGTCATGGTTATGAGTTTGAGCTGATGTTAATATTAATAAGAATCTTGAAGGGACAAGAAAAACTCTTCACATGCCTCTGTCAGTCATTATCAGGCTCCTGTAAACCAGGCCCAAGATGATGTTCTTGGAAAACAAGTGATAGCTTTGCATGACTCAGGAATGGGTACTGGCTAAACTTTAGGGATATTTAACACAACAACAAGAATATAGACCATATCTATAATTAATCATTGCAGAGATACCTTTGATAAGCGTGAGTACAGAGTTTTATAATATGTTCATCAAATTAAACTTATAATCTCAAAAAAACTAAATTTTAAATTGAAATTTAGATTTAAAATTTTAAAATGCAAAGTTATGAAATGTAAACTTCACAAGATACATGTTTATGCTTGTCATCTACTGTACATATACCCGCTTGTGGCATCAAATATATTCAACAGTTTACCAGTTTTTATATTTAATTATATCAGCATGTCTGTTTATTAATCACCCTGCAGCACATGGGGGTGCTTCTAGAAACTGCTCATTATTCTGTGTAATCATTAACACAGTTTCACTATCCATGAAGAAACCAATGCAAGAATAGAAGGCATCACACCTGTGATGGGAATTACAAATAAAGTTCAAATTTTAGGTTGTAAAGACAATGTCCAAAATATTTACTAGACATTAAGTCGGTTTTTAAGAATGGAAGAGGTATGAAAAAATATAAGGGAATGTCTTAAAAAGTTAATCCAAAGGAATGTCTAATGACACATTAGCATCTCAGAATAAATCTCGACATAAACAGTCCAACAAATCCTCCGGAGTTTAATAGCAAAGAAATCAGGTAGGTTGTTTGTATTTCATTTTGGGAAAGCACTTATGGAACAAGGAAAGATTGTTCACAATGTGGAAAAGCCAATAGAAGGTATAAGATCACAGATGCTATCACAGGCCGACCAGAGGTACCGGCATTCTTTTATAAAGAACTAAACAGCTTGTCTGCTAACTGGACACTTTTAGTGATTATTCTGCAATTAACCCATTCAAAGAATACTTTTTAGTTAGGTGCTTAAGATGTCACCAGAAATAAAAAGGGCACTTCTGCTGTTGAATAGAGTCCTTGCTGTTCCCATTTCTTGGTTCTAGAAGTCTGAATTTAAGATTCTAAAAATGAAAGTTTTCATCATAGCTAAACACACACACGTCTACTCCACCATGACCGAAATAAGCAAAACCTTTTACTTTGTCAAAGCCTAGTTGTCAGCTGAACTAAGAAAGCCTTTTCTGAATTTTTTTTAACTGTCTCAGACTTAGAGCACTATAGGTCTACCTCCACAACTTTCAATAGGACTTACCTGACCTACGTTTCAGACAGAATTCTGTTTCCTCTGCTTCGGATCTTTGCTTCTCAAGGAGTTTGTTACAAGAACAGAACATCAGGCCCCACCACAGATGGGCAGAATCAGAATTTGCACTTTAAAAATATCCCCAGGTGGAGAATGAATACATATATATGTATGGCTGAGTCCCTTCGCTCAGTCTGAAACTACTACTGTTAACTGGCTATACCCCAAAACAAAATAAAAAGTTTAAAGTCTGGGGGAAAGAAATATAGTTAGGATGGTAATATATCTGTTGTATTAAAAAGATACAAAAATATCATAGAATTAAAAGTATTTTCATTAAATCAGCATGTGATCACTGAAGCACGTCATTTACTTGGACAAATAAATTCTCCCAGGCTTCTTTAAAAATATACATATCTCCAGGTGAATCACATGCACAATAAGGTCCAAGAAACACTGCTTTAAAAAGACTGCAAATGCTGCATTGTTCATTAATCTTCATAAAAGAATTCCCTTTCTTTTACTCAAGGAAAACTTCCACTTTCCAAAGTCAGTTTTCTGTTAAAAACATCAGCTTGTAAAAGGAAATACAATTCTCTCATATATATATATAAATATAACAACTTCCAGAAGTATCAGATTTCGAGGTCAGGGAAGTTCGTTTTACGTCACTGGTTTTCAAAGGGTTGTCCGCCTGCCAATAGCACTAGCATCACCTGAGAACTTGAACCTGGTTCTCTATCAAAACACGCAGTGTGTTCTTAAAAGCCGTCCAGGTGCACACTCAAATTTGAGACTGGTGTGCAAAGTTAATTGTTCAGAGTCACCTGGGAAGCTTGTTAAACAGTGGGTTACCCAATCCCAGATTGTGGCCAGATCTATTGGATCAGAATCTCTGAACAGTGAACCCGGTAAATATACATCTTGAATTAGACCCCATGTAAGTTGGAGGTAGGTGATGAGGAGATTGCACTGAGGACAGAGATTTACAGCAGTGCTTCTCAGACTCTCTGCACATGAGAGTCATTTGGAGAACTGAGTCCAAGGTCACATTCCACACCGTAAGTCAGAAATTCTGGAGGTGGGACCCAGGCATCAGCACTATTTTATACAAATAATTTTAATGTGCACCTAAGTTTGAGAAACACTGTTCTTAGCATTAGGAAAGAATGACAGCAGGTAGCGATGTAACATGGTGAAAAGGCTAAGTAACTACCTCTAAGTACTTTTTTTTTCAGCTGTATGGCAAGGAACCACCTAAAGATTAAAAAATAAATGCAAAGACCCTTGTGGTTTCCACTTTTAAGTGCATCCATAATGATGACTTTCCCTTGCTTTACATGCCAGATGAATTCTTTCCAGGCTTGAGAGAAGGAAAAAAAGAGTATCAGCAGCAGCTGTAAGTTGTCCTACAATAAATACTTTTCCTAACTAAGGTTTTTTGCTGGAAGATAAAAAATGACTTGAGGCTGCTGGACTTGTTTAGCAGTTATGCTGTGAAAGCTCATACACACTTTCATTCACCTTCTTAGCTCATGTTGCCAAAAAATTAGGAGAAACACATGCAATGAATATTTTCACCTATAGGTGTTTTTGATTGTGTTTTTAGCAGTTACTCAGCTTCCACTGGTCTTTCTTAAAAACTATTTAGTTTTATCAGGGAAATTCTGCCATCTGGTGCTTCTGTGTGATAACAGCACGCTGTGCAGTGCTTCAGAGAAAAGTGATGTTCATGCAGTTCAACATAATGCAGAGACCAAGTAACTGTACAGTTGCCTGCAGAGACAGATAAAGCTTTAGAATGCTTCTAAGGAATTTAGCCACCCCATGCAAAGAGTTGACTCATTGGAAAAGACCCTGATGCTGGGAGGGATTGGAGGCAGGAGGAGAAGGGGACGACAGAGGATGAGATGGCTGGATGGCATCACTGACTCGATGGACTTGAGTTTGGGTGAACTCCGGGAGTTGGTGATGGACAGGGAGGCCTGGCGTGCTGCGATTCATGGGGTCACAAAGAGTCAGACATGACTGAGCGACTGAACTGAACTGAATCAGTTATTTGGTTAGAAAGTAAAATTTACTTTTTTTATAAAGAGAGTAAATGCCAAGGTAAAATTCCTTCAGTTCAGTTCAGTTCTGTCACCCAGTCGTGTCCGACTCTTTTCCACTCTCCACTTTCACTTTCATCAGGCGGCTTTTTAGTTCCTCTTCACTTTCTGCCGTAAGGGTGGTATCATCTGCCTATCTGAGGTTATTGATATTTCCCCCAGAAATCTTGATTCCAACTTGTGCTTCTAATACTCTTTAAAAGGGAAAATCTGGTCTCTTTTCTGAGCAAGTAGATTTGTATGAGAGTTGTTCTTTACTGACGTGTAAAGTGGTCAGGACAGTCATGGGTCTAGGAAACTGGTATTTCTAACATTCTTGTCATCATTAAAAACTTTTAAACTGAATGCAAAGGAGGTGCATTTGAAGTCCATCTAAGAAATACTACTTGTTTGCACAAAATTTATTTGTTCAGTTAACTTCATCTTTCAGAACAGCTTAAAAGACAGTAAAGAAGTCAGTACTAATTTTAATTTCACTGCAACGTTTAGTCCTGTGTCAATTAATATAACTCTCTTACCCTTGCTAATAGCTTCACACCTCAGTCAGTCTCTTCTTTCCTCAGAATGGGCAGCCGAATCCATGTCTACCCAAATGGATCCTTGTTTGTTGGTTCAGTAACAGAAAAAGATGGCGGGGACTACTTGTGTGTGGCAAGAAACAAAATGGGAGACGATCTGACCCTAATGCACGTAAGCTTAAGACGGAAACCGGCCAAAATTGACCACAAGCACCACTTTAAAAAGCAAGTGTTTCACGGGAAAGACTTTCAGGTCGATTGCAAGGCTTCTGGCTCACCCGTGCCCGAGATATCCTGGAGTCTGCCTGACGGGACGATGATAAACAGTGCCATGCAGGCCGATGACAGTGGCCACAGGACCAGGAGGCTCACCCTCTTCCACAACGGAACCTTATACTTCAACAAAGTTGGGATGGCAGAGGAAGGAAATTACACCTGCTACGCCCAGAACACCCTAGGGAAGGATGAAATGCAAGTCCACCTAACAGTCATAACAGCCGCCCCACGGATCCAGCAGAGTTACAAGACCAACATGAGAGTCACAGCAGGAGACACTGCTGTCCTTGACTGTGAGGTTGTTGGAGAACCCAAGCCAAAAATATTTTGGCTGCTGCCTTCCAATGACATGATCTCATTCTCTAAGGACAGGTATACATTCCATAACAATGGGTCTTTGTCCATCAACGAAGTGAGACTGCTCGATTCTGGGGAGTATGTATGTGTGGCCCGGAATCCCAGCGGGGACGACACCAAAGCGTACAAGCTGGATGTTGTCTCCAAGCCTCCATTAATCAATGGTCTGTATGCAAACAAAACTGTCATTAAAGCCACAGCTGTGAGACATTCCAAAAGACACTTTGACTGCAGAGCGGAAGGGACACCGTCTCCTCAAATCATGTGGATCATGCCCGAGAATATTTTCCTCACGGCTCCATACTATGGGAGCAGAATCACCGTCCACAAAAACGGAACCCTGGAAATCAGGAATGTGAGGCTTTCAGACTCCGCCGATTTCATCTGCGTGGCTCGGAATGAAGGAGGAGAGAGTGTGCTAGTGATACAGTTAGAGGTGGTGGAAATGCTGAGACGGCCGACATTCAGAAATCCATTTAATGAAAAAATAGTTGCCCAGCTTGGAAAGTCCACAGCACTGAATTGCTCTGTTGATGGAAACCCACCACCTGAAATAATCTGGATTTTACCAAATGGCACACAGTTTCCCAGTGGACCACACAATTCTCAGTATCTAATAGCAAGTAACGGTTCTTTTATCATTTATAAAACAACACGGGATGATGCTGGAAAATATCGGTGTGGGGCAAGAAATAAAGTTGGTTACATTGAGAAATTAATTGTATTAGAAATTGGCCGAAAGCCAGTGATTCTAACTTATGAACCAGGGACAGTTTACAGTTTCAGTGGAGACACTGTATTGCTGCCCTGCGTCTCTTTTGGAAGCCCTAAGCCACATGTCAAATGGACTTTGCCAAGTGGTTACGTAATAGATAGGCCTCAAATTAATGGAAACTACATACTGCATGAAAATGGCACCTTAGTCATCAAAGAAGCAACAGCTTATGACAGAGGAAACTACATCTGTAAGGCTCAGAATAGTATTGGTCACGCACTGATTACTGTTCCAGTAATGGTGGTAGCCTACCCTCCCCGGATTACAAATCGCCTACCCAGGAGCGTCCTCACAAGGACAGGTGTGGCCGTTCAGCTCCACTGCAAGGCCCTGGGAATCCCCAAGCCAGAAATCACATGGGAGATGCCTGACCACTCCCTGTTCTCAGCGGCAAACAAAGGGAGGACACGTAGAATTCGGCCTTTTTACCCACAAGGTACCCTAGTCATTCGGAATCCGCAAACCTCGGATTCTGGGATATACAAATGCACAGCAAAGAATTCACTTGGAAGCGATTATGCAACAACTTACATTCGAGTAATCTAACAGAACATAAAACTGCCTGAACAAAGTCAACATCTGGACAGAATTTAGTTTTTGGAAGAAGTTTAATCAAAGGCAGCCATAGGCATGTAAATGAATTTGAATACATTTACAATATTAAATTTATAATTGACATGCAAAAAAAAGGACTTATAAATAAATGCATTATGAATTGATACTGATTTTTTTTAATGGATCTCAAAACAAACTTTTAACTTAAGGCACTTTTATTTTGCCAACAAATAACAATGAACAGTAAGAGGAAACTCTTGACCATAAAATAACCAATGTCTAATGTACCTGAATTCTTCATTAAAGAATGGACTTTCTTTTCTTTCACTACTGTTTGCCTAGTGTCCGCCTTCTATCAAGGTTACAAGCATGGCACTGAGGACAAGACACAATGGAAAGGATTAAATCTGCGGTCTTGATGTAAGTTTGCCATCCTGATGTATAAATATTGCAGTTGTTTTATAAATATTTTACTAAAACCCACAGAAACTAAGCATTGTTCTATTCACCATTTTGTACATACTGAAAATTTTCATTGATGGGGAATACAAAAAAATGTTTTAATAACTGCATTTAAAAATAAATGCAGGCTGACTTTTCCTCTTGTAAAAAGCAACTTAACACCCACACATCAAAAACGTGAAAAGAGGGGTGATAACATCTATCCCAAATAAAGCCATTAAAAAGCTTTTAAAATACATCGACACTTCTTTATAACTTCAAAATCTAGCTCAGGCACCCCTGGTTTGGAATTGTTCATAAGGAAAATCTTCTTAGGAGGAATCACTGCTTTATGAGCATTTATTTCATTAAGTGAGCATCCTTTATGTGGTAGGGATATGTTTGGGAAAATTTGGATTGAATACATATAATAAAGTGTCACTGTACTGATCATCTCTACAAAATCTTACTTTTTGTAATTCACTGAATTTATTTATATCACGTGCTTAATTCAACCTGAATTAATTTAAGGACATTATGATTAATCTTTTCTAACTCTAGAGACTAGCATTTTCCAGTGTAATTTCTCCAGCATCTATTTAAATATTTGTCTATTATTTAAGAAGAATTATAGGAGCCTTAATAAATGAAAAATGAGAAAATGCCATCAGTTTTGCTCAAGTATCTCAGCACACAAAACTGAGAACTACGTTTGCCCCTGTGTATCATTTTAGGAAGATGGGGGGTGGGGGACGCTTCACTGTGTCTTCATCACACCAAGTTTCGGCTTGCTCCACCTTAAGAGGTAACCTGTTTCCTACTTTCTCTGGTTTTGGTATCCGGTGACCACAAGTGGTCAAAGGATACTCATTCTAACAGAGATCTCATTCTATTTCCGGGCCAAGAAGGATCAATCAGAGGACAAATGGAACCCTTTTAGGGAGGGGCCTACAGTGTAAACAGGTATATGAAAGGGCTTCCTATATCAAGCTCCATTCTATTTCAAAGTCTTTAACGGGAACTGAGGGCTCCATTTTTCCTAAGATAACCTCCTCTCTGTCTCACCAAGCAAATTATCAGGTTTTTCCGAAGGACAGGGTTATCCTTTGTGATCATTTCAAGATAAATTAATGCATATTCTAAAAAGAAAACAAAACTCACATGAGAGAGGATTAAGTGGAAGGAAATATAAGAACAGATTGAAAATTCTGGTTTCTCTCTGTATAGTACACAGGGGAAAACCGGTTCTAGGTGTTTCCTCAACTCTCTGTAGAATCTTCAAATCATACGGCCTTACCATATCTTAGCTTTCCCACCTAAAAAATAGGAGACGACAACAAAAAGGTATGCCCCACAGCCTTCATGTGCAAAATGATTAATAAATTAATTTCACTAACTTCTGTAAAATATAAAGTGCATACAAATGCTATGCAATTATAACACTCATTCTTCAAACAGTCTTACTGCTGTTTGCAATATTGAGCTACAAATATATATGGTTCAAACTGAAAGTGGCATTTCAAACACCAGTAATTCTTGAAAAGACGAAAAATAACAATCAGGACAGAACATGACTCGTACTCACTAGGCACGACATTCACATTTCGGTTGTTTGTGCCAAGGCAGTCATTATATATTACTTTGAAGAAAAATAACTTTATGAACTCTATCACTCTGAAAAGGGGAAAAAAACAAGAAAACCAAACCTGATATACAAAACTAGCTGAAATGTCAAGATTCATCTGAAAGCAGATAGAACATGTTAATTTAGTGAAAAGAATGGTCTTTAATGTTTTGGCAAAGTCTTTCTCAGCCCGGAGTAAACATGAAATGAGTGGGCTGGAGTGAAATTGTTTCACAGTGTACAAAGCGGTTCACATGGATGCTGCCACAGCAAAGTAAGCGGACATGGATTTGAGGTCATTTGCATGAGTCAAACTTTGCAATGAGTAACTCACCTAGGAAGATATAAATTATTTAGATAATGATTTGCAAAGGAAATGATCTACTGAAGTTGTACCAGCTACATTTTAAAAAAGTAGTTCTACATGGTTTGCTCATTATAGACAAATCTATTCACAGTATGTGCGACTATATTACATGTAAATTCATATGGCAAAAGAAAATGAATTAACACAGAACATGGGAAAATATCCCCCACATGTTTTAAAATGCCCTGCAATTTTTCACATTCAAAATTTTATGCATCTAAGTCTAAAAAAATATTATATGGAATACTCTTAAGTTACACAAACTGATAATAATTTACTGTATTTTTTACTCTAATAGGAGCAAATTACCACATACTTGAACAAAGTTAAAATAGTTACTATTTCTTTATAATAAATTTGATGTATAATTTACTTTACTTGTGCTTTTTGCACCAATTTATAAATACAGTATATGCAATACACAACCAAGACAGACACCAACATTAATAATTAAATTCAAAATAGCAAATACTTACCATATAAAATAAACAGCAAATACATCTCTTATGAAAACCAGAGCCCTCTGGACTTGGGGGCCATACTCTGGAAACCATGTCAAGTTTGAGCACTGTGGAATCTCAGGCCAGCTGCGAGATTTTTTTTCCCCTCAAGTTGGCATAAAGGTTCAGGAGAACCAGAACTGGACAGAGTCATTTTTGCCAAATCTGGCAAACAGTTGGATCAATTCCACTGTGGTTCATTCCGGCCTTTAGAATTTACATGCTGTACCTTCACAAAGACTCTGGTCAATGATCTTGCCATGGAAAAATTTAGTACAGCTACTCCTAACGGGTTTCCATGTACCTCAGGGTGGCTCTCACAGAAGCCCTGGGTTAAGTTCTTGGTCTAAGAAGTTTAAGTTCTAAGCAACAATCTGTTTCAGCACCTTTTGACCACAACAAAAGCAAAGAAAAATCCTACATAAATAAGAACAAAGTTCATAAAGTGCTTATGAAATTACAAATATTTTAAATTAGAGCAATGCAAATTCATGTCCACTTCACCACCAAAGGTGACTGCAGAGTAAATGGATCACCTTCCTGCCAAGATCTGACATGCCTTTCCAATCAGTAGTTTGGTCCAGCCCAGTTTGCCAAAAAAAAAAAAAAAAAAAACATCATCAATGAATACATAAATATTTTAAATCCACCATAATTCCTTCTTTCTATAACTACGAGATTCAATAAGAGCACCAATTTTAAAAAGTCTGCTACCAAACTCCTCCTGCAGTAGGCCCACACATCTACATTTTTAAACCTACTTTTCAAGTTGAATGAAATGAAACCAAACCACACCCTTTCCTTTACTTTTTGTTTCAACACCTTTGTATGAAATGTGGCGTAAAATACAGGAAAACTTTTAAAGAAATGAAAAAACAGACATTTCCAAAGATGACTAATGCAGTAAATGTGATTTTCTATTTTTCAGTGCAAACAAAAAAGTTTGTATCTTTGTCCTCTTCCAGACTCAGAAGTGTGAAGGATGCCCGTAGGGAGTCACTCCTTGCTGTGGCTGGTTACCTAGTGAGAGAAAAAAATTCAAACAAAATTGCAGATGCAAAATGATGCTACATAGAGATGGTATGCACGTGTCACTGCTTTCAGTACCAGCCTCAGGAACAGGAGAACAGACTGGCCCGGGAGTCTAACACTAGACAGACACTTGAGTGGCCAGGTCTTAACAGCACCCTTGGATTCATTCTGCAGAGAGGCCAGCTCTACATCACAGTCCCATACCTGCCAGCAAAAGGCCTTGGGATGTGGGTAACTGGCCCACCAAAAGTCTCTATCCCTGAACCACCTAAATACTAATATTAAAAAGGACTGTTAAGTATCATAAAACATTAACGGTTCTCAAAACTTCATAAAAGTACATCAGAGATTCTACTTTAACACTGACATTGTAATAGTTGAAAGAGAAGTAGCTTGAAGTGGGCAGTTTCCTGGAAATGGCCATAGATACATCAGAGAGAACTAGGCAAGAGTGTATGCACGTGAGAGAGGCTGCGTGTATGAGACACGAGCGTATGCCTATGCACATATGTCTATGCACACAGACAAAGAACCATGCACAGGTTCAAAAAAATGACACAGGCTTAGAAACAGCTACTGCTCGCACAACTCTGGTGGGACTGTTCAAATCCAGAGGCCCCATGCAAACAGACTATGGCATAAACGGAGCCCTCTAGAGATGTGCAGTGGGCAGCTCAGCTCAGTCGCCCTTATTCAACAAAGGAGACGAGCGCCACTGCTAATGTCAGGCAGCAGAATCTATACCGTGGTTAAAAGGTGGCTCTGGAACGAGTCACTCTGAGTTTTAGTCCCAGCTGTTGGCAGAGTAACCTTGGGCAGACACGTCAGTGTCCCTGGTCTCTAGTTGTTTTCTCATGTGTAATATGGGAATAGCAATAATACCTTATCGCAGGTAAAGAATCTGCCTGCAATGTGGGAGACCAAGGTTCAGTCCCTGGGTTGGTTAGATCCCCTGGAGGAAGGCATGGCAACCCACTCTAGTATTCTTGCCTGGAGAATCTCATGGACAGAGGAGCCTGACGGTCTACAGTCCGTGGGGTCACAAAGTGTCGGATACAACTGAGCGACTAACATGAGGTGGTGTAGAAATTAAGTGAATTAACACATGTAAAGTCATAGTAACTGGGGGCCCCAAACCTGCCCCCTAACACACTTGAGGGCATCAGCCAAGATGCTCTCGGGGGCATCTAGCTTTGCAAGAAAAGAACCTATTGTTTCTTGGGGTCCCCCAGATGGAAAGAAACATTCCAAGACTCAGATGGAAGCAACAGGAAAACATCTTTGCTGAACTCAAGGAAAAGACTAAGGGCTTTTGCAGGAAAAGAAGCCTTCAAACCAAGACTGAACACAGGAGGGACAGCCAGGACTAAAGCAAACAGGAAAGCAGCGAGGAAGACTGTTTTGAGGAGCGGCCAAGCGTGTGTAGCTCCACCTCCTGGAAGCCATGTGTTTCTGAGGGAGCGTACTTACTGGAAAGCTGCTTCTGGAGCTGCCGCACCAGGGCAGCCGTCTGCTGTTGCTGCTGGGTCTGCTGCAAGCCTTGCCTGGGGAACTGTCATCGGGAGAAAGGAGAGAGTCAGCACCGATCAAAGATAAGAACAGAAAGCCTGCAGCCATGCCTGGTCCACACCTGGCCTTCACCTGAAAGTGCCTGATGCATTCCAAACCCATCTCCAGGTGCGGACGTAGCCTTTACCGGAGGAGCCCTGAGGAAGGAGTCCAGCGGTGCCCAGTGGTTCACAAATCCTTGTTCCCTCACCCATCACCAGCTGACTAGTTGGTGTCACTACATTCCAAACCATTTGCAGCAGCAAACTGAAAGCTGCCTGGTGGGAGGATTGGGTCAAGTACCACAGGCCTGGCCTTGGGTGAATGGAGACAAGAGCGTGGGCGCAGAGGCCTGGACCCCACTGGGACTGCACCTTCCTGCTGGTGGAGGAGGGGAGTTGGGTAGGGTGAGACCAGAGAGGCACCGAGGAGGACCACACTTCGAGGAGGCGCTGGCTTCCAGAGTCCTGCGTGTGCAGAATAATCCGAGGGCCTGAGTGCCCTGGTTCTAGCCATTAAGTTGATTCAAGAAATTGCAGTAGTTATTCCAAAGAGGGGGAAAAAAACCTATGTGGCGGAAGTAAAATCACCTTTGATTAACATCATTCATAGTGCTGATTTACTTTTTTCCTTAACCTTCAGATTTCAGAGTGTCACTCTAGTCTTCCTTTCTACCTCTCCCCCGCTTCTTTCAGCCGGGCCTATGACTGTCCTAACAAAGGACGCGTTCTGGTGCAAGGTTATCTTAATCACATACACATTGGAATTAATCAACTTACCTCCACAGGCCCATCCCCCACCCACCTCAGGATGGAGTGCTGGCCCACTGACCTCCTGACCTCTAAGCGGGGATGGGGTGCACCCTGGAGATGGCAGGGCAGAAGCAGAGTCAAATCTCTGGTGTGTTTTCCTTTGCTTGGGAATAATGTGTTGGGTGTTCTCCTCCATTGCTATGACATCCAACAAATGAGTTATCCAAATCCAGGTGCTTTTCTGGATTCCAGGACACCAAAGTGTGTAAACACAGTCCTTGCCTCCTGCCAGCTGTGTCCTGACACCTGTGACACCACTATCAGTGAGCAAAGGGACAAGTACCAAGGCAACACTGAGCTTAAACCTGCACTACCGACCAACAGGCTCCACAGACACACAGGCCTTCCTCTGACTGACAGAACACAAACCTTCCTCTCTACCAGCTCTGGCAGAACAGCCTGCAGCACTGCCCAGGCCCCTTTTGAGCATGTGGACGGAACAACGCGTTCCGGATGGCAAACACAGAGAGCATCAGCAGCCGGTGGATTTCAGAGTATTTAGCATGTATGTATTTGCAAGCTAACTAGCAACTTCCACTGAGCCTTTTTTTTTTTTTTAACCTGCACTAGTTTTTCTTCTCAGTGAAAAAAAGAAACCAAAAGTATTAGTGCTGTTACCACAAATCTCCCAAGAACGCCTTCCCCATACCTCCTTCCATAAGTATGACTTCTCTTTTTCCTTCAGGTTGGGGGGCGGGGGTGGGGCATGGATCCATATTCATACAAAGGAAGGCAATCTGGCTCAATTAAAAACTGGACCAAATTTTTTTCACTTGAAAAGAATAGTAATATTATCTGGCTAATTTGGAGTTCCAGAGGCATTCTAAAAAATTTCTGACTGGAACATATGAACTCCTTGAGGAAAATTATATGATAATTCCAACCTTGTCTTTGATTAAAAGTTAATGCAATTATTTAAGTATCTATTTCTGCCATTACACATATTTTTAAAAGCAAGTGTTCAACACAGTATGATATTGACATAACAGTTAATTTTAAAAGCCATTTTTCCAAAGCTTTCTGTTAGCATGCTTTCCTGGCCACCCAACTATGGCAACCTGAGTTCAAGATGAAAATTACAGAGCATGATAGTGTAAACATTATCTTCTTAAAAGCTGGAACCAACTTTAAAGGAAAAAATCATAGCCTGCTAACAGAGTTAATTTAATCATAACAACTCATGAGATTTAAAAGTATTTTTCAAATCAACAACCATAATACAGACCAAAGCCTGAGATGCCAAATCTAATTCTTCAGCAAGGGCACCCACTCTTTTCCAGATCTCTTCCTTCACAGAAGACAAGTGACTTAAGTAAGCAAACGACAACTCCGGATTTAATTTCTAAGCACGGGCTTTTCTCCTATTTTCTTTCTTAGAGGAAAGTTCTATTTTCTGATGACACTTTCTGAAAAAGCACTGGTTCTGTCGTGAGTCCGTTTTGACTCAGGTACACTTACAGAAATGACAAGCCTGCCCACAGGGGTGTTGATGATGACTGTCCACATGACCCAGCTGCTGTTGCCAACAAGGGAACAGCCTGATAAGGAACTTGTAGTCAAAAGCAGTAAATCAAATACAAATGCATTTTGAGGTTCCCTGCATTCAATTTCCTCTTTCAAAGCTTCCCATACTTCTCCTACTCCTCTTGACCTCTGTTAGGGGTTGAATTATTTTCCCCCCAAAAGATTCACTAGCATCCTAACCATCAGTACATCAGAAAGTGACTTCAGTTGGAAACAGAGTCTTTTTTTTAAAAAAGGGAAATTTGGACACAAACACAGGGAGAACGTCATGAAAGGATGAAAGGGAAGATTGGGTGATGTGTCTGCAAGCCGAGGAATGCCCAAGATTGCCAGGAAACATTCAGAAGCTCAGAGAGAGGTGTGGCTCAGACTCTCAGGAGAAACTGGCTCCACCAACTCGATGATCTTGCACTTCTAGCCTCCAGAATGGTGAGACCATAATTTTCTGATTGTTCAAGCCACACCCGTGGTGGTATATCACTACAACAGCCCTGACAAACAAACACCACCTCACCAGGCTTCCACCACTTTCCGGGGCCCAGACTGACATCTAACAGCCTTCAGTGATTCTACGCCATCTGGCGGCAGGAAGCAAGCCTGGCACATCACCTCTGTGCTCCGCGACCTTCGGCACCGTGCTGGCCTCCACTGCACATCTCACTATACACATGCAGACTTGGGAATGTCACCAGACAGCAGGAGGGCAAGTCATGAGGAGGGCGGTGGCATGTTTGCACCATCCCTTCTCCCCTGAGTCTGCAGGAAGGACAGCTGTGAGTGAGTCAGAGCTGGTGTCTCTTCAACAGCCAGTTTACCACTCTGTCACCAGCAAGCAAACAAGCAGGAGAGGAAGAACACTAGCCAGTAACAAGAACTGGATCTGCTAGAGATGATTATAATAAATCTTAGAACTAATAAGAAAAGGAACTGTACCCAAAGATAAAAAGAAATACATTGTGTTAAAATTGCTGAGGCTTTGTCATGGCTCTTCTGAAAATATACAACTAGAACCTTTCTCTTATACTTCTATTTTCTTTCACTGTGAGAGGAAAGAAAAAAAAAGAGCAATGGAATATATAACAAAATATCCCCAGCATCACTAATTTGCAACTAGGAATGATCTAAATGTTCAACAGTAGGTAGGGTGGTTAAACAAGTAATAGCAGAGCAGTACAATGGACCGACTTCTTCACAGCTATTCACAATGACAAATATGCATTATATTAATAAGCTTAAGAGGATATGTAAATAAGCATGCTGTAATTAAGCATGCAAAAAAGAATTATACTAATGCAAAAGTCCAAGATCACTGGTCATCCCTATAACTTCGAATTTGGAAATTATCTGAAGTCTATCACTCTAAGAGATAAGTTTCTCAGTTCATCTTAAAACTTAGGATGTACAACACATCTGCCTTTGTACGCATAGCTGCCAACTAAATTATAATGTATTGGGCTTCCCGGGTGGCTCAGTGGTAAAGAATCTGCCTGCAATGCAGGAGACCTGAGTTCAGTTCCTGGGTTGGGAAGATCCGCTGGACGAGGGCATGGCAACCCACTCCAGTACTCTTGCTTGGAGAATCCCATGCAGAGAGGAGCCTGGCGGGCTACAGTCCATGATGTCTCAAAGAGTCAGACACAACTGAAGCGGCTAAGTAGCAGCAGCAGATTATAATGTATTGCTCTAAATATCAAAATAAAACATTGTGCTTCTCAAGGTAGCTTTTTAAAAGCTAAAAAAAAAAAGCCTACTGTGGATTTTACTTTCTATTTAGATTACTGTGAATGGAGGTGTTTGTTTCTCTAGAATTATTTTCCTTGGAATACACTGGAGAAGAATCATGAGCCTGACATGACTGACCCACTAAGTGGGATAGAAGTGTCTTAAGCCAGTGAGTGAAATACAACCAGCTGCATTAAAACATATCAATACTGACTTAGAACCCTGAATGTGTGATATATGTTCTCTACACACAAAAAATTATTAAACATTATGAAACTATTAGAAGAGTAGAAAGGTACTAAATTTTGCTGTATGCTGCTACTGCTGCTAAGTCACTTCAGTCGTGTCCGACTGTGTGTGACCCCATAAACATCAGCCCACCAGGCTCCTCTGTCCCTGGGATTCTCCAGGCAAGAACACTGGAGTGGGTTGCCATTTCCTTCTCCAATGCATGAAAGTGAAAAAGTGAAAGTGAAGTCGCTCAGTCGCGTCAGACCCTCAGCAACCCCATGGACTGCAGCCTACCAGGCTCCTCCATATGCTTAATTCTAGTACAATATGGGACCTGGGTCTCCTCTCAGTTCTGTATAAGTGGACCTTCTACTAACAATTATAACAAAAATAGTTTGAAGTTAATTTCCACCCCAGTCATATAATTTTAACTTTGTGATAGAATAAAAATTTTTTTTTCAGTCAGTTCAGTCACTCAGTCGTGTCTGACTCTTTGAGACCCCATGGACTGCAGCACGCCAGGTTCCCTGTCCATTTGCCAGCTCCCAGAGCTTACTCAAACTCATGTCCATTGTGTCGGTGATGCCATTCAACCATCTCATCCTCTGTCGTCCCCTTCTCCTCCAGCCTTCAATCCTTCCCAGCATCAGGGTCTTTCAAATGAGTCAGTTCTTCCCATCAGGTGGTCAAAGTATTGGAGTTTCAGCTTTAGCATCAGTCTTTCCAATGAATATTCAGGACTGATTTCCTTTAGGATTGATAGACTGGATCTCCTTGCAGTCCAAGGGACTCTCAAGAGTCTTCTTCAACACCACAGTTCAAAAGCATCAATTCTTTGGTGCTCAGCTTTCTTTACAGTCCAACTCTCACATCTATACATGACTACTGGAAAAACCATAGCTTTGATTAGATGGACGTTTGTTGGTAAACTAGTGTCTCTGCTTTTTAATATGCTGTCTAGGTTGGTCATAGCTTTTCTTCCGAGGAACAAGTGTCTTTTAATTTCATGGCTGCGGTCTATTACATTTCAAGGATTTCTTTAAAAATGAAGATCAAACTGGCCAATGCAGGGGTGTATTAAATTCCCTCAGGGTGTCCTATTTCCATCTTATGGGGGCATTATCAGCCCATCCCCACCTAACTGCACTCTATCCCACCTAATATACTAGAGCCCTGGCCACACTGTTCCTTCTTACTAAAAACTGAAAAACCACCCATCTTTCAAATTCTGTCTTGGAAAAGAATCTACATCAGTGTTTTCCAAAGTGTGAGAGACATGCAGTCATACAGCTTATCTCAGTCATGGTGCTCATTCACTCAACTCCCATGGCTGAATTACCTGCAGAGTAAGTGCTTATTTTCACAGGTATTTCCAACACATGACAAGTGATGTGCCCACTACCATTGATAGCAGTGATAAAACGCTTCTTTTTAGAATATGTTCAAGGAAATAGGAAAAGAGGCAATTTAAAGAAAAACAGTAGGTAAATAATAAAGAAGGAATATGGCACTGGCAAAAGTAAAAACTATTGAGGTTTGGCACACGCTGCTTGATACTCTGCATAACATTTCAGAATTTGGTTTACAAAGTCACAGAAGCAAATTATAAGATTACATGAAAAATTCACAAAATTACATGAATTCCATGCAAATTCTTGAAGCAAATGCTAACACAGGCTAAAATTGGGAGTTTCTTTTACATCAATAAAGATAATACTTTAGAAAGTACTCTCACGTTTCTTTGGGATTACTCAAAGGAAACTCAAAGCCAAGTACAGCAATATTCTAAGCATACCCATTATAAGTTATCATTTTAACATTGTTTACAAAAAATTTGGTTTCTCAATATAAACATTTAGTCCATAGAATGCAGAGGTCTGAAGAAATTTGAAGAGGAAAAATTATATGACCTAAGAACCCTAAATATTTATTTATACCTTCCATGAAAACAAATATACTGACTACAATAATAACACAATCCTTCTCTGATAAAGTTCTAGGGAGGAAACTGGCAGGGTATATTTAGGTTTTTTCAGTTCTTAACAATCTTATGGGACATGAAAAAATGCAATCTGCCTTTGAAGAACCCCAGCAAAAAAAGAATAAAGAAGAAGAAACCCGCATGTTTGGTTTTGAAATGCTAGGCCTTACCAGAGGCTGCTGGGGCTGCATTGTTTGGAGACCAAGGGTCTGACTCTGGGTCTGCGAGGACCCCTGAGGCTGGGGAGGCTGCTGAGGCTGGGGGGGCTGCTGGGGCTGCTGCATCTGGAAAGAAAGAAAAATAATTACACAGCTAAAGTAGGAGGTTAATATCATTCCATGGAGAAGGAATGCCATTGCAACCCACTCCAGTATTCTTGCCTGGAGAATCCCAAGGACAGAGGAGCCTGGCAGGCTACAGTCCATGGGGTTGCAAGAGTCAGACATGACTGAGCAACTATACCACCACACAATATCATTCCAATTTCCTCCCCAATATATCTTCTGATTATTCTGTTCTAACAAAGATGACAGGCACCTGCCTCCTCCATATTTTTCTCGCCACACATCATTCATCTTCAAGGGCAATACCCAAGTCTGCTCCTCCACACACTCTCAGACTGCTCCAACACTAAGAATATCCTCTACTGTAGTCACAGTGATCATAGTCTAAACCACCTGACACCGTCCAGGGACATTCTTTGTACTTAACCATTTCTATTCCTTTAGTGCCATTTGCCCTTCCACACATTTGATCCCATCTTATGCTACCAGGTGAGACAAGGACTGCTCACTAGATATCTTTTCATCCCTTATGACACCCAAAGGAACTCCTGAATTTTTTTTTTTTTTTTTTTTTTTAAAGAAGATTTAGATGTGAGAAGTTCTGGTGTAAATTACCAGCATAAAATTGTAAGCTTATGTCCATGAATGTTGGCTCAAATATATGGCTCTTGGAAAACAGCTCCAAATCACAAAAGAAATATAAACTAGACATCCATCTGGTGGGACACCACAGAGGAGCAGAAAATATTAGGAGGCAGTTTGTCTCGAACTTTAAAGTCTCCTCCACCCAAACACTTCATCCTGATGATGTTAGCACCTGACTTCTTTTTATCTTCTGCATTTTCCACTTGGTTGGCATACTCTCTCCCAAATTATCTTCTTTAGGGCAAGGTAATCAATGGCTATTGTCAGATGGCATTTTTCTCTAAGTGACAAGGGTCCGGGATTTGGAATCCGAGCTGAGGTCTGGGTGGGCCATTTCCACCACGAAAAATACAAGTTGGATCAGAAATACAGCAACTGCAATAGGAAGCTAATTCTCCATTTGGCTCTCTGCGAGCCTGTTCAGGAAAAGTCAACCCAACTTTGTAATTGTTAATCTATCTCTTTATGGAGGAAGCTAATCACCATAAAAGGAATAAATGTAAATTGGATACAGAAACAAATAATTTTTCCTAATCTCCAAGAAATGTGCTGGTAATGAAAAAATTATTAGAAGGACATTATCATGTGAATTGGGTTAAAAAGTACACGGTAACCAATAAGAAAGATTCTCAAAATTTGCAGTAAAAAATACTAGTGGAAGATAGGAAGTGGTAAATAAATACTGTAACAACTTTCCTCCATGATTTGGAAATGAGAAGTTTTAAAACAGAGGGAAATGTAAACACCAGTCATAGAAAGTTCTGAAACCTATCCTCAGAACTTGGGGAAACTGTGATTCAAGAAAATATCACCACAAGTATTAACAGTCATATTAACAATAGTATTACCAAATAAGTGCTTTACTTGTATTTGCTTATTAGATTTTCACTATACATGTAACAAGTGGGCACTATAATCATTTCCATTTTACTTATGACAAAGCTAAAGATTAGAGGGCTTCTGACCACGTTGGAGATTATATGTATGCCGTGAGTGGGGCTGGCCATCTGTAGGCCACACTCCCTGAAATCAATTACCTTTTCTAAATTTTCCACATGTTAACGGTGAAAACTGGGATGTAATTCACAGCATCTTATAATTGTGAAGCACAGTTTTGTTGAAGACTTGTGTTGGCTTCAACTGTCCACCTGATGGCACTGCCAACCAGAATTCTTGGGATCATACTGAATTCAGATCTGAAACCCATTTCAGCTAATGGTTCAAATATTTTCTTCCCACCATCTGTGTCAAGGTTGAGACATGAAAGTTCCTCTGCTGCCCTTTTCTGCATGACTGGTTTATTTCTCATTGACCTCACATGAAGACTATAACCCTTGGGTACCCCAGTTTTACTGGAGTTCCCATTCCTGGTGTTGCTTTCTTCTCCTTTCTTAGAAATACATAAAAGGACAATGCATCTTAAGTTGGATTGTTGATAAGGTTAGAGTCCACTGTATAAACTCATCAAGCAATTTCCAATCCAATAACACAGGACAAGCTTGCTGATAATAAAGACAGATGGAACTGGCAAACATAATAGCTTGCATTCCCTAAACAAGGGAGGCAGAAGTCAGAATGTGTCAAGAGGAAGAGTTCTTTACTTAGGAGACTCAAATATTTATGATGAACAAGCAAAGGGGACAACTGTCTGGATACTACCAGAGACAAGATGAAATATCCCTTTGAAACATCCTCCTTACGTTACTCCAGCTTCACAGCCCAATCAGACTAGAGATGTTAAACAAAACATTTACAGGCATTACAGGCCCCTCTAGAAATATGATGGAAACTCTGGACAGCTCAATTAAAAAAAAAGAAAAACACACACAAGAAATTTTGAACTCAAATCACATCGTCTATAGTTAAGCAGTGACTGGGGAAACTGAGGCTTACACTATTAAGATAAAGGCATCCAGTTACCCTCCCAAACCTTTGGGAGCAGCAAAGGGATGTCTACATTATGTACTCTCCTGCCTACTACAACCAGGTGGATGCACAGAGGAAGGAAGACCCCTGCCAAATTGGAACTAAATGACACCAACTTAGCTCCTAGTGTCAAATACACAGGATTCCTTGGAACTCGGAAATTATATAAGAACAGTCGGAAGCGTCTGTTCTTTCTTAAGGCTGCTAAGGATTCTGCCCACAAATCACTCACTCCCAGCCCCCTACCTGGAGAAGCCTCTGCTGCTGTCGAACCTGTGGCTGTCTGGGTCTCATCGGGTCCTGAGACAAGGGCACTGAGGGAAGGTTTGGATGTGCGGAAGTCAGCACCGCATCGATTCCTCCACCCACCAGAGGGCTCTGCTGAAGCGACTGATGATTCAGCCTGGTAAAGAAGAAAACTTGTTTTCAGGCCCAAGTGTGCTGTCAAAGTTTTTAATCAGTGCCGTGGGAGCCGTACATACACTCACAAAGAAACCATCATGGTCAATAATCACTTTGAACAATTCAAATGCAATAAAGGGCAGCGGTTAAGGTCTCCTAGATTCTCAGGGACACCTGGTATCCCCTGACAAAGGACAGCAAGTATACTTACTACTTACAGTGAGATTGCAACATGGATAAACTACTTTTTAAAAATGTTCTGATAGTTTCTAATAAGTGACATTAACCGAGCATTTTACCTGGAGCAGGCGCTGTGGGAAAAATTTGAAATCTGTTATTTCGCTTACTACCCCTACAGCCCTCCTTCGTGTTCAGCAGTTTCGTAGCCCTACTTTTAAAGTGAGAAAACAGAGCTAGAGAAGTAGTTACCAAAGGTAGTAAGATAGCAAATGGCACAGGTGGGATTTAAACTCAGAACTTTGGGGCTCTGAAGTTCAATTTCTTAGGCAGTATGGTATGTTGCCACTTACTAGACAAATAAATATAATGCATGTTTTCTAAATTTATTCATGTTCCCAAATGTGCTGCCATTAACCGTGCCAATTTTCCAAACAGTGATTACTTGGAGTTGACCTGCACTCTTTGATGGTAACACACAAGAGCAAAGCTGCTGTCCATGGGAGAGCAACATTCCGACATGCTGCAGGAAACTCAATTCCCCTAGACTGATGCCATACAACAGAATATTCTACGCTGACTGCATCTGTGCTGTCCAGTAAGACAGCCACTGGCCACCGGCTACACAAGTTCTGGGTCTCAGGGCAAAAAAAGAATGCAGGGCTCTCTGATCAAAAATGAGTAAGAATTTCAAGTGAGTGACAGCAGAGCATTAATAGCGACCACACAGGCCTCTCTAAACACACAGTCCTGCCTGACTGCACAGATCACATATCTTCAAAGCTGGTCCTGTTAGCCACATGTGGTTAATGAACACTTGAAATGTTACTACTGTGACTGAGAACTGAGGAACAACATTTTTAAACTTAACTTTGATTAGTCTAAATTAAAACAGCCCACGTGGCTAGTAGCTACTCTAACAGACAGTTCAGTAATACGCTATGTCTATAACTTCCAGCTAAGCAAGAACTGAGTAAGAGACATTCATGGCCCTGTTTTGCCAGCCATTTCTAAAGTGGAAAAGGTAAAAACTGAGATATGTAACAGAACTGTTGTGCACGCTACATACGATGAGAATTGTAATCACAGGCTTTAAGGTGCCAATCAACATATTCTAGTAAGGCACTGCTAGGGACAAGCAACAATTTTTTTATCAATTAAAAAAAGGTTTTAACAATTTAAAACCTTTTTATAAAAGAGAAGGAAAAAAAGAACACTGGAGCTAACATAGTGTTATCACTAAAAAATATTACACAAATACTAAGGGAGATGTGAGTCAAACAACAAGCCTTGAATGAAATACACAAGGTGAGGCACTGCTTCTTTTGAACTACAATCCGGATGCTGCTAAAAATGAGATGACAGAATGAAAACGATGTGGAAATATGCAAACTCATAAGAACAATTATGAAACACCATGTCCTAAGGGAAGCACAGTAAAGATCAGGATTTGAGTGGCCACCACTGTAATCATTTCCACATGCATCACCTCTGGGAGCCGGTCAGGGGATGCAGGTATGGTGACGCCTGCTGCTGAACGTAGCCGCTCGGCGGCTGCTGCATCTGTCTGAGTCTTTCCATGAGCGCTGGGTTGGAGTGAGCGGCCGGATAGGTTCTGGAATTATAGGTAGGAGACAGGACCACGCTGCCAGCCTGCTGCTGAGGGGTCTGCTGCAAAGGCATCTGGGTTCCATACATTGTGTAGCCCTGGGGCATGGTCTGCAGGCAGGCACAAGGGAAGAAGTCAACGTTTCCATTTACCAGCTTTCCTATCACTAAGACACACAGGGCAAAAACAAAGCCAGGAGGAGCTCCCTGAGATGTGCTGTTCTCCAAGGCTCTTTTAACTCAAAATATGAGGAAGACTACTCTGGAGGCCAAAAGAAGAGTCAGAAAATTATAGGATGAACTTGTGTACTGATTCACCAGAAAGTTCAATTACAAAACATGAATCCTCATTTGGTTAAGCAATCATTTTTAAGCTCAGATGCTTGTTTTCAGGAAAGGAAAGGCATGTTTCTGCATAGAAATAATCAGGCAAGCATGCATACCTCTAGTGCACACATGATATCAGTGTTCAACAGAGTTCAAGCATCATTAATGCTGTTTCAGAAAAGCTACACATACTCAAGGCAAATAAAAATAATGGAGTACACTTTCCTAGTATGGTATGTAACTACACTTCCTTGGGCCTAATGAATTTGCCTGTAGTAACAAACCAGTTAACAAAAAAGAAGAAAAGTCAATTAACCAGAGAATGAGGGTATCACTGAAAGTGAAAGTGTTAGTTGCTCAGTTGTGTCTGACTCTTTGTGACCCCATGGACTGCAGCCTGCCAGGCTCCTCTGTCCATGGGATTCTCCAGGCAGGAATACTGGAGTGGGTTGCCATTCCCTTCTCCAGGGGATCTTTCCAACTCAGGGATTGAACCTGGGTCTCCTGCATTGCAGGCAGATTCTTTACTGGTAGTCTGAGCCACCATGAAAGCCCAATGAGGGTGTCACTAGTGACTATTTGATACCCTTGAGTTCTGGTTGGACAGTAGCCTGTCTCAGCACTCTATAATACCATCAGGATATTCAATTTCTCCATTCAACATTATATAGTGGCTGTTTCTTCAAATCTTGACACCTGATGTAAATGAAAAGCTTTAGGTTCTGCTGGATCACCATCTATAATATACAGAACAGAGTGCTGATTAAAGTAGAAGAGGACCACTCTCCGGGTCCTCTAAATACCACATTTCGAGGTAGCTGAGTGGCTGACTTGGAAGATAGAGTGATGGACAATGACTTTCCTGCAGACAGCATGCAGGGATGCAGCCTGCCATGGGGCTTGGTGCCCATGAAGGCCAATCTCAGCCTTCCTTTCAGCTGTGGACACAGTGTGAACTGCTGGCCCCAACTAGAGGTCTTGCCAACATCCCTGGCTTCCTGATTATGAGAAGGGTAGAGTAAAAGGATGTGGAGGCAGAAATGAAAAAAACTGTTAGAAAAAAAAAATAGCTCAAGATTTGCATTATATTAAGGCAAACCTATCATTTGCTGAATAACTACCGTGTATCTAGTGTTTCACTAGTTCTATAGGTGGTCTTAAATCCCCACAATGTTCATTTCTATTTTACGGAGACAAAAATCAAGACTTAGAGTAACTCTCACAATGTTACACAGCTTAGAGGTTGTCAGGAATTTTGTCAAGGTGTGATGCCAAGGTCGATTTTCTTCTTATTCTACCATGATTCCTCTTCGAAGTTATCTTTGAATATCATAAAATTCCATCATAAATTACATCATTATGTATTACAATGTAAGTACTATAGGACTAATAACCATTTCAATATCCATCATCATTATTAACATAAAGTTATGAATTGATATTTCTAATTCATTTCTAATTCTAACAATTTCCTAAAATGTTTTATGCCCTTTAATCAACCCCCGGACTTGTTTAGTAATCACTGGTAAAGATTTCTGTGAAATGTCAATTATAATCTATAGGCAGAAGATGTGACTAAGTTCCATACCCCATAAGGGAACTGATACCCTACTTACTTGGTTCCCCCCTTCAAATAAAGAGCATTAAAAATCCCAGTAGCATCTACAAAGCAAACATGGGTACCTGTGCTTGCTGCAGTCCTGGATACTGGGGGAGCTGAGGGGAGGGCCGTGCCTGAGCAGCAAAGAGAGCAGCCTGGTCCCCTGGCTGGCCCTGGAAAACAAAGCCGAGGTGGCTCTTGATCATAACAGCAAGGGTGGGATTCGAGCTCTTGGTTCATAACCCCAAAAAACCATGACACCAAACCGTACGTGAGAACAGCACTTGCAGATTCCAAATGGTGTTAAATACTATTTCTCATCAATTTCCTATTGACACTAGAGATTGTCACACTTACTATTTCTTCCAAAGAAGACTACAGCTATCCCAGATGATAAGACATACATACACACAAGTCAAAATATTCAATGGTCTGCTCATCAGAGAGAATCTGAGACAGCTTTCCTGTACACTCCAGGATACAAAGGCCCCTTTAGAGTAAAAGGCATGAGTTTCTTAAGTGTGAAATCTGAAACCACATACTTGCCTCATCCTGTGCCCATCGATTAAGAGAACACGTGGTACATACATACATACAAATGGCATATACATCTTCATGACTTTTTAATGATATTCCTTCAGAGGGACCTAAAAATTGCCTATTTAGCCAAGTATGCAAGGGAAGAATTTGGTTATCTTTTATGACTCTAATAACCAATAGAACCAATTAAATTTTATAATAAGTTAATATCAAATGCAATTCTAACCAACTGCAATATAAAATAAAACCAATTAACATCTGTTCACCAGCCTTAATTTAATACATGTTTTCGCCTGGGGAAACTATATTCCTAAAAGCAGCTATATGTATTTTGTTTTGGCAGCAGAAGTCACTTCACAGAAGTGTGCAGTATTAATCATAGAAAGAGGACTAACTTCTGACCATCCCCTGGTTTTCTCCAGGACTTACTAATTATAAAGAAATAGGATTTATTCTAGGATATTTTAGTATCATTTTATATTCTAGATGTTCTCATTTTTTTTAAAGTGTTAAAATATAGTAATGTAAAACCAATTTTAATGTTCTTGGAAAGAAGCACAGATATTTCTCGCAGGAAAAAAAGGTATAAACATTTAGCTTAAGAGGGAAAACACCAACACTTATTAGGCACCTATTATATGCCAGGGACTAGGCTTCTTATTCATATCTCCATTTTCTCACAGGAACTCTGCAGGGAGGGAACTTAGTCCCCATTTTCTCCAGGTACGAAAAGTCAGGCTCAGAGAGCCTAGGCAGCTTAGCAAACTCACCCGGTTAAACATGGCCAAGCCCTTAGCGCCTACGTGAGCCTGCCTCCAGAGCCCAGGGTTTTCTCCATGATGATAAGATGCCTTCATATGTGATATCAAGAATGAAAATACTTAAAATTTCATTTGGTGCTTATTCTTTAAGGACATACAGCCTCTTAAATTCACCCCAATAAGAAAACAAAAGGATAATCTTTATTAAGACTTGTTAGTGAGATTCTGAAATGAATGCATACATCAGATGGTGAAGCATTTTTCTCTGATCCCCACATATAAAATCACTTGAGGGCAGTTAAGAAACTTTGGCCTCTCCTAAGGTGACTGACCACACATACATGGACCAAACATAAATTTCTGAAAGTATCTACTATGGTATCTATATATAACAGCTTCAACAAGAATGTAACATTCCAGTGTGGGTACCATGATGATACTCTGAGATTCTAGCTGATTAATTTACTAAGTGTAATTATATCTCTATTTGCTTATTGTTGTTCAGTCGCTGAGTCGTGTCTGACTTTTGCGACACCATGAACTGCAGCATGCCAAGCTTCCTTGTCTTTCACGGTCTTGTGGAGTTTGCTCAGACTCATGTCCATTGTATCAATGATGCCATCCAACCATCTCATCCTCTGTTGCCTCTTTCTCCTCCTGCCCTCAGTCTTTCCCAGCATCAGGGTCTTTTCCAATGAGTCAGCTCTTCACATCAGCTGGCCAAAGTATTGGAGCTTAAGCTTCAGCATCAGTCAGCCAGTGAATATTCAAGGTTGATTTCCTTTGGGATTGACTGGTTTGATCTCTTTTCTGTCCAAGGGAATCTCAAGAGTCTCCTCCAGCACCACAATTCAAAAGCATCAACTCTTCGGCGTTCAACCTTCATTGTCCAACTCTCACATCCATACATAACTACTAGAAAAACCACAGCTTGGGCTAGATAGACCTTTGTCGGCAAAGTGATGTCTCTGCTTTATAATACACTGTCGAGGTCTGTCACAACTTTTCTTCCAAGGAGCAAGCATCTTTTAATTTTGTTACTGCAGTCTCCGCCTGCAGTGACTCTGGAACCCAAGAAAAAAAATCTGTCACTGCTTCCACAGAAAAATACCCCAAGCTCCCTAGTCTAGGAGAGCACATGTCAGGGCAGTGTGGCCATCCAGAGCATACAAGGATCACCCTGACCTATCCAAGTAGCGCTCAATCCTCCAAACACTAAGCCAGGGAGTCATTAAATCAACCAGATCTTTACATGACAGTTCTCGAATCTGCTCGCTCACAGCATCATCCAAAGTCCCTGAAACATACTGCTGTGCTTCTTAGTGGGGACAACATATGTAAATTATCACTTTTACACAAGAAAAGAACAAAAAATTATTTATGTGAGTTAGAACCTTGAGATTCCTAAGTGGTCTAAAATGCCCATGCCCTTTTTTGGCTTGGAGGTAAACAAGGTAAGATCTACAGATCTTTTCTAGCTCTTCACTCTTCCTTTGCTTCCTAAAGAATCTTATAAAAGAAACTGACTTACATGTGGGGGGACAGAAGGACCAAAACACTAACAGGGTAAGTATCTGAGTTACTGGGCAACATTCTTTTATTGACAAATAGTTGAGACTGTGGAAATTTAAGAAATATGTATTGTAAACTATTTCCATTTTTAAAATCATAAAATTAACATTCAAGAAAAAGCACTGTAACTTTGAAAACAAAGCAAGAAGGGGTAAAAAATTTCTATAATTCATGCATTCTTCAGTGAACCACTTTTAGTCCAAAGGTAAACTGCTTATTTATAAATAGACTGTGTTTCTTCCCAATGCTATTTTTTGCCCAACTCACTCCTTAAGTGCAGGAGGTACGGGTTCTAACATTCAATAGTCTCCCTGAGCAAATCACAAATACGTCACATCAGCCAGCACTCCCTAAGGGCTTTATAGTCCTATTTGCCCTGATCGAAAAATATCCCTCTTTTTCCAAACTGAAATGACCTCCTGCTGTTATCTGGTTTCTCCCAGAATAATGCCAGGAACAAATTACTTCAATTTGTAGAGATATTCAATCTGTTGAGTAAAGAATAGACAACCAAGAAGTTGTTTAGTAACTTTTGTTGTTTTTGTTGTTGTTCAGCCGCTCAGTTGCGTCTGACTCTTTGAGACCCCCAGACTGCAGCACGCCAGGCTTCCCTGTCCTTCACTATCTCTTGGAGTTTAACTTAAAAAGATGCTGAATGAGGACCAATCCTCCAATGTGGGAATAAGAGAACTAGAAACTGGAAGTTAGTAAAAGTCTTAAAATATTAATAGGATGGTTTGGCTGCATTCAGGAAGGGGATGCATTCATATGCATTCATATGCATATGCATTCATAACGTATCGTCCAAACCGGTGGGACAGGCCAGGGGAGCAGAGCAGAGACCACTCCTGGCAAATCAGGACTTAGGCTCACCTTTGTCACATGCAATCTATTTATCTGCTATTTTCAGAAAACTATCTAGGCTTTATTTCATTAAAACAAGATCAGTTCCTAGCACTGTATCTGGCATATAGTAAGTGCTCAATAAATATCTATTGAGGAAATCTAAGATTTAATTTAGTTTATCTGCTAAAGAAGAGATCCAGAGGTAAATTGAGATTTATATCTCAGCATAAATTAGTTTACCAAGTGCTTTCAAGTGCCCCATGTTTTTGAGTATCATCTTTTGTTTTAAAAACTCACTTTTCAATTCAATTCTTAGCATCTGTCATTCTAATGATTTCTTCTTTCGTTTTATTAGTACCTAGAGAGTAGAGTAGTAGCTCAACTGCCCTCTCCTTCCGCTTAACTGAAACAATCAGAGGCAACATTAACTTCACGCTTTTGTGAGTGTAAAGGGCAGTTCAGGAGGCTGGTTTCTGATGGAGCATTTGTGTCTAGTCAGGTGCCACACTGTGGTCTGGCTTCAGCTCCCCTGGCTCAGGTACCCAAGTTACAAGTGCCAAGGGAGTAAGAAACGGTTAACTGGGCAATTCTGACAGCTACATGAACCCATCTCTACCCTGAGACCCAAGGTTAATTCCCACAAGATAAATTTACCTTGTAAATTCCTACAAGGTAAATTCCTACCATGTTTGTTTTTAAACACTTTGCTCTAGGTTTGGCTCTGGATAAGAAATAGCAATCTATTTTATTTTCTAAAATTTCCACTTCGTAAAAACTTTTTAAACAGCTGTGCTGTTCAATAATGACTCTTCTTCCTGGCCTGTATAAGATTAAGCCTCTCTCTTACTGCTTTATTTTTAATTAGACAAGAGAGTATCTGAGCTCAGACAGACGCTGAAAACCTCCTGCGTGACTGGAAACGAATGAATGCGGTAGGCTTAAAATTTGTGATACATCATCCTCAAAGACAATTTTCAGTCTTCTGGGTCTTCTTCTTTTCATTAGTTCACTCTGAGTCAACTGAGAAAATGTGAGGCTTTCTTTCTACAAGAGAATTGGTTATGACTCCAATTAGCAGGCAGTAAGCATTACAATCAGCAGCACTTCAGGATCAGGAAACTTCTCTCCACTCAATTCACTAGTAATGATATTTTCAAATTCCTATTTAGTAACTTGCCAATACTATTTAAGGGTTGTAAGGAGAGAGAAGTGTTGTACCTGAAAACCACAGCCAGATTTTATGACTCTGAAAATGCTGTTCTGTGTTTCTGAAAATGCTGATTTAGGAATAATAATAATAAAGGTCACCCACTGAGAACCAGTGGGTAATGTTTCAAACTACTTGTTTGGAAGGTCCTGAGTAACGGTGTCCAAGGTTAAACAACAAATGGTGTGAACTAAAAGCTTTGGCATCACAGTACATGGGTATATTTTGATTGCAGACAAAGATACATAGAAAATTCTTTAATTAAAAGAGGTCTTGCTGACCATTGTGCTTGATTCTTTCATAAAGCTTTCACATCAAATATAACTCAGTTGGTGATCAATTAACAGTAACATTAACTACTGGCACAAACAGGTTCATTTTGAAATAAACACACTTCAATAATAAACCTAAACAACAATAAACAACTGTTAGTGTGCTCATAAATGATGACTAGAGCATATTGATTAGTTGAATAATGCATTCATTAAATTTCTAATATTGGAGACTATTAAAGAAAGATAAGAATAGTGAAATGACAGCAAAGATATATACATACGTTTCCATTTATTTGAATGAATATGTAGGTTATATATAACTCTTTAAATACTTGATGAATAAAATATTTTGTCTATTTTTTAAAAAGTAAAATCAATGATAAATGCAAATTATATTGTTTAAATTACATTATCTGAACAATAATTGCCCTACAGCAAACATAAACTATATGCAAGTATTTTAAAATCTGATAGTTTAATTCAAGTTTTTAAACAAACAGAAACTTTGCTTGCTCTCTGTATACTACAAATCTCAGGAAAAACTGATAGAAAAATTGTTTTCAGAAAAGTCTGCAAACTTTCCTCTGCCTAAAGAACAATTAATGAAATTGCCTACATGGCAGTATTTCATCACCTAAATATTGTCAAAGTTGTATTTGCAGTTAAGGATATTTTCACCAATGTACAGAAAATGTTACCCATTAAATTCGTAGTGAAACAAGTTGACTTACATTCACATCTGAGATGTGTGCTCTGTTTTATTCTAATGCTTCTTGGGTTTATGTTGTGGGTTGGCTACCTGATATAGAAACCTATAAGTAATTTAATGCAAAACATGCATTCTTAGCTAGCCCAGGCAAAGCAGTAGAGATGAGGTCTTATGACATGCATGCACAAGACCTATGCTCAAAAAAAAAAAAAAAATCTTCTCCATACCGGAAAGAAAACAGAGATGATGGGTTCTGTTGAGAATTTAGGAAGAACCAGTGAGTGGGATGTGATGAGTAGGGCATTGTCATAACCACAGTTTTCATTATCTTGCATTGGCCTATGAGTCAGCATGCCATGCGTTCCTCCACTAATGATGTTGAGTTACCACAGAGAGAAGCAAGAGCTCAGGAATAGATGGGTTTGAAAGTGGGACTGAGATGATGGTGCACGAACTTGCCTATGTTCCCAAGCCCAGGACACAATCGTTCACTGGTTTCTATACCATACATATATATGATGGGAAGCACGAGGCAATCAAAGGGGACAACTTCCAGAAATAAATTCTGTTGAAGTGAACATGGGCAATGCATTCATGATTTTGTGTCATGGTTTCAAACATAAACCAAGTGAGTAACAGTGAAATGAAGACTGTAATTATTACCAGCTATAGAGGAATAACCTGCTTCTCATTTTGATGTTCAAAGAGTAATGCTATAAACATTTACTTAATTTAAAAAAAAAAAAAGAAAGAAAGAAAGAAAAGAAAGTATAAGGAATGACAGCAGGGGTGTTACCATTATGTTGTCAAAGTCTTCCAGAAGGGAGACAGCAGAGTTACAGAAGTCCTACAGAAAGGGGACAGCAAGAAAACGGCAGACAATACAGATAAGATTTTTTAGCCTAATGATGTGGGTAGCCAAAACACATAAGAATCAGTTCATCTCAAAACAATATTTCAGGGAGTCAAGACTTAAAACCCCAGGCCCTAAGATAGGTTATATTAATTTATATGCCAAACAATATCACCATGGGCTGGGACACAAATAACATGACAACAGTCACGTAACGGAGTAGTACCACAACCTGGAGGTTAAATGGGGACAGACAGCAAGTAGAGAAGCGATCAGAACCAGATAACTTCCCAAAACAAAAGGATGCTGGGCCCCCCAGTGTAAGCCAAAGAGTGCCTGAGACTTTCCCAGCCCAGAATCAGGGGAGAAGAGCTCAGGACATTTGGGTCACATGAAACAGATGAGACATTAAGTGAACAAGTCATGTATTATCGGAGGAGGTCATTAGATTGCTCCATTGCCAGTAAATGCAAACGAAAACAGAGCATCACTTTAACCACACATTCAATCAACCAAAATAGACAAGAACTATTTACAGTGTTCTAGTGTTTACACGCTAACAAGGAATCTAATTTATTAATAAAAAGGAAACTCCATGCTGGGGGAAAAAATATTCCTCTTTTTCAAGTCAATGATTTCCTTGCTTAATCATTTTTATAAATAGATTCTAAGTGACATTTTGTTTGAGATATTAAAGTTTTTCTGTTCACTGAGGTTTAGAAATAGCGATGACATAAAATATTCACAACCTTAATTGAAAAAAAAGCAGTTTACTATAATAAGAACTAGAAATAACAGGAGGAATTTCCCAAGCAAATAATACCTATTCTCACCATTTTAGGGGTAAGTACATAATTCACTGTATCTATTCATTTGTCTTATATCCAACTCTATCACCTTTATATGAGTGGTTCACTTTCTATCTTCATTCCATTCATAAAAATCACCCCTATCTTCATTCCATTCATAAAAATCAAGCTGTGTACACTATCTTCAGGATCATTATATTTGCACAATCATAATTTCATCAAATTACTTCCTCATCATCCAAGTAAATAGAGAAATACCAGCTATTAAGTAATAAGCAGAGCATTCACTTTTCTGGACACAGTTTCCACCCTAGGAACAAAGTGATAGCTGTTAGGGCATATTTACTAGCTCAGTGGGTTTTGTTTTCATAAGCTCATTTTTGTCACTGAGATGTATAAAAATCATAGTCTCTGAGTAAGTTCATGAAGGATTCGTGTCAAAACTCAAGATTTGTTTCAATAAGATTGATCTGCATACCTTTACCAAATAAGAACCAAATTATTTTGAAATATGTTCAAATTATACAATCTGATAAATTGCAGAAGGGAAAATTTAAATAGCTAGTAGAGTTATAAAACATGCCTAACCTCACAGGTAATCAGAAAGTGCAAATTAAAATGTCATAATACAATATCATTTCAGCAGCTCTGAGTGAGAAAATTAAAGGTTAATCAAAGTTTAGTGAAGATGCGGAGAAAGTAAAACACTCATTTATAACTGATGGGAATCACTATCACTTTGGAAATTAAATCTCCACTTCTACTTCCACATACATACCCTGAAACTCTGCACAAACAGAAGTGTACAAAAATGTTTACTGTAGCATGGTTAACAGTAACAAAAAATTGGAAATAACTTAAATGATCATTAACAGAATGAATAAATGTTAACACTCATCATGAAACAGCACCTGAGCAGACAAGCAAATAAAATCAAGTAAGTATAACAAAGTAGATATAATTCAAAATTAGTCAACATTAAAAAGATAAAAAACAATACAATAATACCTATGTGAGGCCATAAATCTGAAGGTGATATTATATAATGTTTGTATCAATGGACGCAAAAATAAGTAGCAAAAATATAAAAACATTAATAAGAAAGAGAAACACAAATTCATGATAATGACTACATCTTTACAGGAAAGAAAGGAAATGGCAGGAAACCAGGGGCCTCATCCATGTCTATCGTATTTATGTTAAAAAAAAAAAAAAAATCTAGAGCAAATGTGGCAGAACATTATTATTTAATAAAATTAGGTGGTAAGTATACAAGTGTTTGCTCTATTATCTAACCTTGTATGTTTGAGAGACACTGCTAGAGAGTGAGGAGGAGTGAAAGATCAGAGGAAGGAAACATACACCAAGGTGATACCACATCCGTAAGGGAGATCAGTTACCAGATAAAAAGGATGCTGCTTAACTTAAATGGGCTCTATCAATCCGAGAGGCCTGTTTTCAGGATGTTACAGGGTCACTTCTGCCAAGGCGCTAACAACTCTGGAAGGCTCTGACTGACTCAATGTTCTTTCATTAAAATCTTAGAAGGGTGTCAGTTGCCATTATTGAGGGGAGCCCCATCCCCTTGCTGGCGACCCGGACTCCCTGCAGAGAGCGCTGTGCTGGTGCGGGGGCCTGTTGAATCCCTCTCTCCTCCACACAGTTTCTGGGAGGGTCTCCAAGCCTTCTCTTGAGCCCAGCCATGCTTGCCGGCAGGGGCAGGTGATAATAAGACTTTCTGTAAGGCGCTGCACTCTTCAGTTCTTATCCAACGCCAACATGAGAACAAGCAAACCAAGTGCCAACTTTAGGATATCCAAGTAACCATATGCTATAACTGAGCACATCATTTTTGCCTGGCAGAAATCCTCCTCTTTAATGTCACGAATATCCTTAGGACTCATTATTTACAGCCAGCAGTGAATTGCTTTCTTCCAAATCTGCTCAGTCAAATTAAGATAAACATAACTTCTGTCTATCTTTCACTGGACTCTCAAACTCTCTAGCATTATTCCAAAGAACACAAGAGGACTGTGTACACTGGAAAGGAGAAATCAGGATTAAGTGATATCATAAATCAAGGTAGAAAATTAGGTCCTCTTCCTGTGTCAAAGCTTAAAATTCCCTTCAAAACCCTCTTCCCTAAAAGGTTGATATGGTGGGGGTGGGGAAGGTAGGTATCTCCTATCAGAAGACAAATATGAGAAATAATAAAAAGGTAACTGGAAAACAATTTAAGCAGCATTTGGCATTATTATAACCAAAATTCTATATTTTACAATAGTTTCTCATGGAATATGTGGGAAATAAAATACAACAGTAATACTTTTAATAGTGAAATTGGAATCACTGTTCTAAAGTTTGTATCACAGAATTTAGATCGTAAAAACATAATGCTCCAAGAAGCCAAAATGACTATTAGGAAAACTAAACAATGTTTCTTTTTCTTGGTCTCTTCTACTGGTTTCCACTAAGTACCAGTCATAATAGGACAATGAATGTAATTATGCAAGTAAAGCATTGGATGTACATTTATTTTTAGTCCTTAACATATTTAAGAAAATAAAGATCATTTTTATGGGGCAAGGATTTCCTCTGAAATAATACAACCATAAAATAATATTAATAAAACAGTAACATGAAGTATAGCACCTGACATTTTTTGAGAACACACTATAAGGTAGCCACTGTTCTGAGGGCTGTTACACACGTTAAATCATTAATTTCACAAGAAGCCTATGAAGCAAGTGTCATATTAGCTCCATTTTATAGATGAGCCTCTGGAGCAGAAAGATGACAGAAATCATGACACTGGGTCTCATTTCAATAAGGGACACTGAGTAAGGAATGGAGGGAGAGCATTTTTACTTTACTGGATGAAGACTGTAACTGGGAAAAATAAAAACAAGTTTCCTTGCCAAAACATCTTTATGCATGTCAATATGCACTAAAGCCATAAGAAAATACATTTGATTATAATAAGTCATTACATCAAATAATTTGATTAACAATACTAACAACATCCATGCTATTGTATATTTAGCACCATTTTTCTAGCACTGGTGTTAATATACAACACTATTAATATATTCCTGAGGAAATGTAAGATGGTTCATAACAGAAAACTGCATGACCAACTGAAGCTGATATATTCAGCCTCTGAAGCAGAATCAGTTACTTTATAATGGGACTCTAGTTTTCCTCATGCACCATCTAAGGCTAGAGATTCCATTACACATCAACTCTCTCCATTAGATGGAAAGAGGCTAGGATGACTCTGCCAGGTCTGAGCCACATCTGGAATTCAAGAGCTTGGGCCTTCTCTGCCCCATCTATGTTTTCAAAACAAGCATAGCAGAGGTTACTGTTGAGAAGAGTTTCTGGAAGCACTCAAAGGAAGAGCTACAAGATGAATTTGTGGATAAAAATCATATTGCTAAGGATTAAGGTTGCTAAAGATGCTCCAGGGTTGGAATTCCCTGGTGGTCCAGTGGTTAAGAATCTACCTGCCAACATGAGACATGGGTTCTATCCTTGGTCCATAAAGATCCCACATGTCATGGAGCAACTAAGTCAGCATGCCACAGCTACCAAGTCCGCTCCTCCTGAAGCCTGTGCTCTGCAACGAGAGAGGCCACTGCAGTGAGAAGCCAGTGCGCTGCAACTAGAGAGCGGCCTCTGCTCGCTGCAACAAAGACTCAGCACAGTCAACATAAATAAATATTTGTTTCAGGGTTCTGGAAATAGCTGCTCAAAATATGAATTCATTCAACAAACATCTCATAGATTTCTACCCTCTGCTCAGTAAATGAAATGATACAAGTATTATAAAGACCCAATGTTTGAGCTAAGAAGAGAGGGTCAGCTAGCTAGAGGGGTGGGGGGTAGGGTGTCATTGTACAGCCAGCCGAAAGAGCAGTCACATCCAAGGTTTGGAGGAACCGGTTAGTCTTTCAAAGGATCTGTCACAATACTAAGATCAATTTTGAAAGCTAAGATAATTTGAAATTCTCCATCAAGCTTGTTGGATTTCTGTAATTAGGAAATTGGTAAGATAAGGAGGAAAATGATACCTATTTCATCTTCTCTAAAAGAAGCCAAAAACTGAGAAAGGAAAAAAAACACAAGTTTTAAACAGCTAGAGAGAAATCACATTTTGTGTATGCATTTAAATTGAGAAAATGTTGCTGCCAAAATCAGAATCAACTTTTCTTACTATGAAGCACATAGGTCAGTACTTACTAGAAAACAGCTAATTGCATCAAGAATAAAATATGAAAACAATGTATCAATAGCACTTATATTCCATATAATTCTACCTTTTTAAAGATTACATGAAAATTTGTTTTCTGCCACAATACCATATGTAGCTAGAGTCTATGTATATTAATCCATGATCTACTGGGAGAAAGAAAAGGTGCTAACATTTCCCTCAGAACCTCTTTGGTGCAGGCGTTTTAGAAATGCTACATACGATCTCATCTGCTCTATGGAGGACCACTCCACCCTGTGTCTGATCATGTATGCATTCCTCTTCCTTTAAAGAATACTATTTCTCTTGATTAGCCAACACTTAAAGAATGATGAGGTAGGAAAAAAAAATGCCTGCTTCTGTTAAAAAAGAATATAGGAGAGGAGTAGAGGTGACTATCATACAGGCATACCTTGGAGATACTGTGGATTTGGTTTTAGATCACAGCAATAAAGCGAATGCTGCAATAAAGTAGGGCCTCGCATGTGACCCTGGTGGTAAAAAACCGGCCTGCCAATGCAGGAGACCCAAGAGATGAGGGTTCAATCCCCGGGTTGGGAATATCCCTGGATAACGGGAGTCATCTGAATTTTTTTATTTTCCTGTGCATCTAAAGGTTATATTCAAACTATACTGTAGGACTTCCCTGGTGGTCCTGTGGTTAAGAATCTGCTTGCCAATGCAGGGGACGTGGGTTCGATCCCTGGTCCAGGAAGATACCACATGCCGCAGGGCAGCTAATCCCATGAGCTACAACTACTGAAGCTGGCACACTCTCGGGCCCAGGCTCTGCAACAAGAGAAGCTCAAGGACCACAGCTAGAGAGTAGCCCCTGCTTGCTACAGCAAGAGGAAGCCCAGGTGCAGCAACAAAAACCCAGAGCAGTCAAAATTAAATCAATAAAAATTTTAAAAATAAGCCACACCATAATCCAGTAAGTGAGCAACAGTATTGTGTCTTTTAAAAACGTTTTAATTAAGAAATACTTTATTGCTAAAAAACTGTAACCATCTGAGCCTTCAGAGAGTCATAGAAATAACACAGATCACTAATCACAGATCACCATAACGAATATAATAATAATAACGGTTGAAGTATTGCAAGAACTACTAAAATGTTAACAGAGAGACAGAAAGTGAGCAAATGCTGTTGGAGAAACAGTCCTGAGACTTGTTCAATGCAGGGTTGTCAATCTGTACTTACTTACAAACCTTCAATTTGTAGTAAGTGCAATATCTGTGAAGTACAACAAAGCAAAGCACAACTAAACAAGGTATGCCAATACAATCACCGCTGTGCAGCTGAGCTTTTACTACTTGAAGAAAGAACTCCTGACTTCTCAAGGGGAAAAAGAAAAGAGAAAAGAAAAACCTAAGATGTGATAAAATTACTACAGAAGAATCAGCTAACAAATTATCAGTTAATTCCTGTTGGTATAAGCTGTACAACCCTAGACAGTATAAAAGAATGCCATGCTAAGTCACTTCAGTTGTGTCGACTCTGCGCAACCCTATGGACCGTAGCCTGCCAGGCTCCTCTGTCCATGTGATTCTCTAGGCAAGAATACTAGAGTGGGTTGCCATTTCCTTCTCCAGGGGATCTTCCAGACCCAGGGATGGAACCCGTGTCTCTTCAGTCTCCTGCACTGGCAGCTGGATTTTTTTTACCTCTAGCGCCACCTGAGAAGCCCATAAAAGAATAGAGTAACAGGTATTTTTGAGTGGTGTTAATAATGGGGTCCTATAGGTACATTTTAGGTCATAAATCTACCTCCAAATATGCAAAGACATTTTTGAATACATGAAGATTTTTTCACTGAATTCCCTTTTTAAAAAAGTCTTTTGCTTCAGGGGAAACTGCTTCTCATGGCTGATATCAGGAAGTGAATTTTTGAGGACAGACGTTTCACCTATAACCAGGCTGGCGAGCTGCTCCCCAATGTTAAGAACCACTTAGGAGAAATTCAAAACTGAACTCGCCAGTAACAGTCTGAAAGTTGTCTATTAATAAGTCAAATAACACCTTGTGATAGAAAAGTAGATAAGAAAAAAACATACTTAATGGAGGGTAAATTTTACTTAGGTTTCTATTACTTTAAAAGGGAGATGAATTCATTCTAGTGGAGTGATTATTTAGCTTCTAGTAAATTTTTTCTCCTTGAGGATTGGAAACAGTGGTGTAACTATTTTTGTTCATCCTCAGAAAGAGCTAAAATCCCAATGAGGTTTTGAATGACTCCAAACTTGTTGTTTAGAGAAAAACCAAGGCTTTTAAAATATTTTCATCAAATTCTCATCATTTCTGTGTAAGAAGCAACTTGGGCCCATCTTTCCTAATACCCAGGGAGTCTGAACAATCAGATCTCCCTGGGAGGTCGGGGGAAATGAGCATACTGTGACTGCTGTTTACATTCTTGTGTGGTTCAAACTAGACTGCTCTCTCCTGTCCTTCTTAAGGGTTAAAAAAAAAATTTTTTTAATGGATCTCTGTTAAGACTGCACACCTAACCCTACCACTCCTATGCCCCAAATCACTAAGTGGACTGAATGTGGACATGCTGTAAGCTGTACAATGGAGGTACGTTTAGAAAGTTACTCCAAATACAAACACCATTTCTAAAAGCATTGGAATTCCTTGCTAATTTGAAAACCTGTGGTTGTTCTTAGAGCAGGATGCACTTGTAGATTGGCTACTGCCTTTATGGATCATAAAGTACCTTACTCCTAGGACTGCTGTGAGATCCAAGATAATCAGTACATCAAAGTGCAATGCGTACAAGTATTTTGGCAAATAGTAAGTGCTCTCTTGGTGTTAGCAGCTATCATTAGCATCATCAAAGTGCAATTTTCCTAAGAAAACTTGGAAAACACAAAATGAATACAGAAACCAAAAGTCATATTCTCACTTCCTTCTTTTTGCTTTAATGTATTTGTGCAGATTTGTAGTTTGAGTCCGTATGAAGTTTTGTGTGACTTCCACCAATGCTTTGTTAAACAACCACTATCATCCTGAACATTAAAAAAAATTAGGGAAAAAATAAAAATTATTTCTATTTTTACAGGACATACAAATAGAAATAATACAAATCAATAATTAAAGATATCCATATCCTGACTGTTACTTGTAGTCTACTCTTTGCCTTCTATAGATATTGGTGAGGTATATAGCCAGAAGTATAAAGCCAGAGTCAGGGCAATGCAGGGCACTGTAGGAGAAAGCCTAAGGAACATCAGTGCTTCAGAGATACAACTTCAAAGTAATACAGCAAATAATGAATGAATCATTAAAGCATAGCTCAAAGGAGCACAGAGTATGATGATTACAACAGGGAGTGAGGGCTCAGATAAGGTCATCTCAAAGATAAAAGTCTTGCCGCTTATAAGTGATCAGAAAATCATTAGCTCTTCTTTTTGTTTTCAGGCATACTTTTAACCAACTTAAGACATTTCAAGTTCTTTTTTGATCAATGATAATGGTAAAATACAAGGAGGGGAGAAGTATGTATAAACCTGTACAGGAGAGATATACGTGCACTCTCACAGGTAGTCAGGGATGCCCACACAGGAAGAATCAGTCACACGCCCACACCCATTCCTGGCTAGAGGAACTAATGAAATGCGGAAGACACTGCTGATCTGGACAAACCTGTTGGAAAGGCCGCGTCTGGGCTTGCCTGAGAAGCCGCTGTTGCTGCTGCTGCTGCAGAAGCTTCATCTGTATCAACTGCTGCTGCGATGTGATGGCATGCAGAGAGGGCGGCTGCATCATGGCCCCCGAGCGCCGCTGGAGCATGTTGGACAAAGCTTGCTTGGTGTTGGTGGGGACGAAGGAGCCAGCGGGGTCCAACCGGGAGCCACCTACAAAAGCAACCAGAAGGAAGGGCTTTCTGCGCATGCGGATGCAACTCTTCCTGATTTTATCAAAACACAGAAATCTCACCTTCTGAGCCTCCTTGTAGGAGCACACTGGGAAGTAGAGCACTGCCCCACCCTCTACAAATTTGAAAGATCAGTTACAAATTGCATAAATTCCAGACAATGGGAAGAGCGATGTCCAGTGAATTATACTATTTGAATGACTTATCAGAGGGCCCACTTTGCTTGGTAAAGTGAAACACCTGAGATCCAGAATCCTTGGTACAATTTCAGAATCATGTGGGTTTTAAATTATGTGAGGCCCCCAAGAACATGTTGTGTTATGCTGTGCTAAGTCGCTTCAGTCATGGTTGACTCTCTGATCCTATGGACTATAGCCCACGAGGCTCCTCTGTCCATGGGATCCTCCAGGCAAGAATACTGGGGTGAGCTGCCATACCCTCCTCCAGGGGATCTTCCTGACCCAGGGATGGAACCCATGTCTCTTACATCTACTGCGCTGGCAGGCAGGGCCTTTACCACTAGTGCCACCTAGGAAGCCCGGGAACACGTTACTTTCACAAGATGTGCTGCCTTTTGTGGTGTACTTTGTCAAGTGTGCTAAGCTGGGCAGAGAGACCCTTTTGATGTTCATGGTATTTACGTTTTTTTAACACAGCAAAATAAAAATGCCTGTTTTGTGGTAGAGAGGCATGACAATACTTCAAAAACTTGAAATGCTTGGAAACTTCAAATACCACGATTCCAAAGACAAAACACATCTTTTTTGAAGTGCATAACTAAAATAAATAAGAAATGTCAATTATGGTGAGGCTAAAAAAAGCAAATGAAAACCTTAACATATTTGCATACATAATCTGTCAAATGCCTATAAGAGGGGGAAAAAAAATGGCGAGATTTGCTGGTTTCAAATAGCTGCCAATCTTCAACTCATCATACAGTTTGTATTCTTTACTGTAAGAAAACTTCTATATAAATACCTTACAAATGTTATACCTTTTTTAAAAGCACGTGGTATGATAGAAACAAACATTTAATACTGATCACTGGAAAAGCCTACATTCTTTTAAAGACTCAGTATCAAAATGAGCAATATGGCTTATGAAGTCATTCAACAGCATCTGAAGAACATTTGGAAAAAAGTTAGAGGTCAATTTGAGTTACGTGGCAAGGTAAATTTTGTTGAAGCAAGAATTGAATGTACACTATAACATATAAAGTTAAATGACTCATTTTATGCAGGACATACTTTTTCAAGATTAGACTATGATCTACTCTCTTTTAATTTTCCTAACTTTCATATAATCTTATACCTCTGAATCACCTACAGAAATAAGAACAAATATGCTGAAATCTGCTCTATTTTCTTACATAACTTTCTCAACTCTCACCAAATGGTGTTTATTATTCACATATGTTTCCTTATAAACTTTACCATCCTGGTGTGTATACAGGAAAAATAGAGATTGCTAAAGATTTGTATTTGTGTGTGTGTGTGTGTGTGTGTGTGTGTGTGTGTGTGTGTTGTGAACAGCACTCTTTTGCCTTTTTAAGAATGTGCAAATAGACTTCCCTGGTGGTGCAGTGGTAAGGAATCCACCTGCCAATGCACGGGACAAGGGTTCAATCTCTGGTCGGGGAAGATTCCACATGCCAAGGACGACTGAGTCCATGTGCCACAGCTTCTGAAGTCTGCATGCCCTAGACCCATGCTCCACAACAAGAGGGCACCTCCACTCACCAAAACTAAAGAAAGCCCCCATGCAGCAACAAAGACCCAGTGCAATCAAAAATAAATTTTAAAAAATGTATGAATGGAAGCAGACTGTATAAACTCTTCTTCAACTCCATAGGGTACATAACTTTATGAAAATCTATTAATTCACAAATGTAAAATCCCCATAATTAATTGTTTTCCTCAAATTTTTTTCTTACACATAATAAAACATTAAGACTTACCTAATACCTAAAGTCTCCCTACTTATGAACACCTTCTATAGTGTTCTAGGGTGAGGGGAAAGGGTATGTGCCTATATAAAATAATAAACTTTCAATTTAGAGACAGTCCTTGTGTTTGACTTCAATATCTAAAAAGTTTAAAAATGCTTGAATTCATAAGCACCTTGGAAGTAAGGAGAGAAAGTCAAAAGAGAGGATGGGCATGTATTATTTCCACCCTTACTGCCTTGAGAGTTTGCTCTTAAGAGTCCTTTGGTTAGCAAGGAGATCACACCAGTCAATCCTAAAGAAAATCAACCCTGAATATTCATTGGAAGGACTGCTGCTGAAGCTGAAGCTCTAATACTTTGGCCACCTGATGTGAAGAGCCGACTCACTGGAAAAGACCATGGTGCTGGGAAACATTGAGGGCAGGAGGAGAACGGGGCAGCAGAGGATGAGATGGTTGGAGAGTATCACTGACACAGTGGATGTGAATCTGAGCAAACTCTGGGAGATATCGAGTAACAGGTAAGTCTGGTATGCTGCAGTTCATGGGGTCACAAAGAGTTGGACACAACTTAGAGACTGAATGACGACAAAAGTTAGCTCTTTGTAGTCAACATTCACTCACCCAACAACCTACTTTTAAGGCCCCAGCCAGTCTGGATGAAACACCAGCTGGAATTAAGATTGCAGGGAGAAACATCAATAACCTCAGATACACAGCTGACACCACCCTTATGGGAGAAAGCAAAGAAGAACTAAAGAGCCTCTTGATGAAAATGAAAGAGGAGAGTGAAAAACTCAACACTCAGAAAACTAAGATCATGGCATCCGGTCCCATCACTTCATGGCAAATAGATGGGGAAACAATGAAAACAGTGAGAGACTTTATTTTTCAGGGCTCCAAAATCACTGCTGATGGTGACTGAAGCTATGAAATTAAAAGATGCTTGCTCCTTGGAAGAGAAGTTATGACCAACCTAGACAGCATGTTAAAAAGCAGAGACATTACTTTGCCAACAAAGGTCCGTCTAGTCAAGGCTATGGTTTTTCCTGTGGTCATGTATGGATGTGAGAATTGGACCATAAAGAAAGCTGATGGCTGAAGAATTGATGCTTTTTGAACTGTGGTGTTGGAGAAGACTCTTGAGAGTCCCTTGGACTACAAGAAGATCAAACCAGTCAATCCTAAAGGAAATCAGTCCTGAATATTCATTGGAAGGACTGATGCTAAAGATGAAATTCCAATACTTTGGCCATCTGATGTAAAGAGCTGACTCATTGGAAAAGACCCTGATGCTGGGAAAGATTGAGGGGAGGAGAAGGGAATGAGAGAGGATGAGATGGTTGGATGGCATCACTGACTTCATGGGCATGAGTTTGAGCAAGCTCCAGGAGAGGGTTTCTTCCTGAGGCCTCAAAATGTAATATTCAAAATACAATTTAAAAAATCACAATATAACACAGAATGAGGAAAAATATTATATGTTAAGAGTGGCACATCCTAACAAAATGAAGACTGAAATTTCGAAAGAAATTGTTTTTCAAAATCAGGCAAACTTTCATTTAGAGAAAAAATTCATTTCTAACTAAGAGATTTATTTAGAAAATCTGCATTCTAGATATAAAGATAATTTGGGCTTAAATCAAAGCAATACTAACATTTACTGTGATTTATGAAGGTTTTATTACTGATATCTAAATCTATTTGCTGCACCAAATTTCTGAGATCCTACACGGTATAAACAATTTAAAATTTATAACATGAGGAAACAATAAAAGACACTGAAATACTGTCTAATCTTTTAACATGTTGACAAGAATTATATCTGATAAAAGTGAATGAAATTTTCACAGTGGTTAATTTCCTTCTAACACTGGATAAAAATTCCAAAAGTAGCACATAAACTAGTCACTGAAACCTTATTTTTAGAAGAAGGAAGAAACTGAGTGGAGAGAATTACAGAAATGTCCCCTGAGCACTCACTCACTCCCTGAAATATGCAAGTTCTGTAAGAGTGAAGAGAACCCCAAGCTATTACTTCCCATCTTGGAGTCGCCTGACTGCGCTCTGCCCTCACTTACCTGGAGTGACAGACTGGTTCTGAAGGAAGAAGCCGGGCTGCTGGGGCTGACCCATGAGGTTGTAGCCCCACAGGGCGGACTGCGGGTGGTGCATCACCTGGGAGGAGATGGGTGAGTAGTTGGGAGGCACTCGGTACATGCTGCTCTGCGGATACTCCTTCAACACAAAGTTAAACACAAAAGTCACTTACTCCACACACCACATAGATGATTAACGCAAATTCCTTGTTTGAGAGAGCTCCTATCCCAGCAGACAAGGTTATTTTGATAAAGTGGAAGACAAGAGGACAAGAGTGTCAATATATCCTCTGCAAAACATTCCTTTAAGTTAAAACTCTTGCTCAACTTAAAATGGACTTGGCTACAGTAGGGGAGATGAAACCAGTCAATCCTGAAGGAAATCTACGCTGAATATTCATTGGAAGGACTGATCCTGAAGCTGAAGCTCCAATACTTTGGCCACCTGATGCAAAGAGCCAACTCATTGAAAAAGACCCTGCTGCTGGGAAAGATTGAGGGCAAGAGAAGGGGACAACAGAGGATGAAAGGGTTGGTTGGCATCACCAACTCAGTTGACATGAGTTTGAACAAACTCCAGGAGATAGTGAAGGACAGGGAAGCCTAGCATGCTGCAGTCCACGGGGTCTCAAAGAGTCAGACACAACTGAACTGAACAACAACAGTGGGGGAAGATGGAAAAGGATCTTTTCTGAAATCTGTTTTTTAAATACTAAAAGTACATTTAGAACACCAATGCTGACCATCACCTAGAGTAGAGAACTCATCTTCAGTTGCTGAGTCTCCCGATGATTTCATCTTAGAAAGCTTTCCTAATCCTTGGACCTGGATGAGAATTAGCCACAAACGCGCACAGGACTTTGAAACTAGTCTCCAGCCTAGACAGTGTCTTAGTTCCAGCTTTCAAGAAAGCACTGTAAAGAAGCAGACTCCCCCCACTGCAGTTCCCCATCTTGTCCCCTCTGCCCTTCACCACACCTCCTGCCCAGGGCTTTCTCTTCCTCAGAGTAGGTGCAGAGACTCTAAGGATCACATGTGAATATTTTCCCCACTGCTCCTCTTTCTCTAGCCATGGAAAAATAAAAGCTCAGTTCCCTGCAATATATATGACTGAAAAGAGGCAACTTCAGGAGAAGTGTGGGAGAAAAGGACATGACCAGTTCTCACTTGGGGAATGCGATGGGCTTGATGCCTTTTAAAGCATCTAAAAGAGAAATCCATCCATGTGGATAAACAGGTTAAGAGACCCAGAATGGCAGAAGTGGCAGTCTGGATCTTATTAAGCATCTTTTTCAAAATAGAGACACATTCATAGAAAGGCTCCATGAGAAGAGGGCGCTGACATTCAAGTGGGGATCCAAAAGGGAGGGTGGTCATTTCTAGAATAATACTAATCACCAAGCTACCAGCTAAGAAAAATGTCTTGGTTTTGACTTAGGTGGACAATAAAAATAAGTAGTCATGAGGACAGGTCAACAAACTGTGAATATTTCTTCCACTGCACAATAAGAACTCTTAAATTTTATAGAAAAACATCACAAATTCTCTCTAGAGTATTTTTCAGGTGAATTTAAATAAGACATTTTACACATTGATTCTATAAAATTATTTCTAAATTACCATCTCATAGATTTCTGAGGTTTTCAAGAAAAGGTTATTCTAGATAGGGAAAGCTATCAGGGAAACAAGAGGTAAAACTGCTTTAAATTATGTTCACTTTCTCTCTTATAAAATCTAAAAATATGGTAAAGAAGCAGAAATACACAGGAGAGTAAGATGAAATAGCAAACAATGAAACCTCAGAACCATCTTATTAGATATGTCAGATAGGATCCTATCTAAGGAAAACAGTTATTATGTTAATTTACTACAGATATCAACTACTCAAAATACAAAAAATATTTTAGACATGCCTCATAATAAAAATACATACAAGGATGAGATTTTATTAGGTCAAAAAATTCAAGTTATAAATTTCAGAAACTGTGAGACAGTGAAATAGTAAATGAGTATTAATCACAAGCAAAGTATAAAATTAAACATAGTTATGAAAAGTAGAAGAGGCAAAATCAGAAACTATGATCCTGTTATTTGTGAAAAGTTTGTGTGCTGTTCTGTTAATTATATCTGAGCCTTTATGATAACTTACAAATAGGCTTATACTGCACTTCTGAATGTTTCTTAGGGATGTAATTCAGAAACTAGTAAATCTTCTGTGGGATGCTAACACACCCACTATCTCTCTCTACTTCCCATACTCACATCAACCCTTGAGCTGGACTTTGTCTTGCGCTTCCTTCCCTTTGTCTTCTTCTCTTCATCTGTTGCGGTTTTTCCCTGATCTGACAGCTCAGCTGATTTCCTCTCAGGTTCCTGAGAGATGGGAGATGTGGGCTCTTCCTCTTCCTCTTCGGGAGGCAGGGGCAGTGGCTCGAGGTAGTAACTCCGGGGCTTGGGCGTGGGGTGAGTGTGATACAGGAGGAGGTGATGTTGCTCCTCATACTTGATCACCTTCCGGTCCACTCGGACAGTCCCGAACCAGGCCCAGGACAGAGGAGCCGGGTTCTTCTGACCCTCAAACAAATCCCATGGGGACACCTTCTGCTTCGTGGAGACCTGGAGACCCTGTGGTGAAATAAGGAGCTATGACCACATGCTCAGATCTTTTGCTGATATGGAGGCCAGGCTTGCTTAGGACACAGATTCAGAGAACATTCTGGCTCGAGGGGGCCTTAAAGAACTCTAGCACACAGCAGTCAGGTTAACTAATGAGTCCAGGCTGATACTAGATCACTGAGGGCAGTGGCTACATACCACACGACACTCTGTTGAGGCTGGGACACCAGACAGCCCAGTAATTTTTACTGTAAATGCCATTTTCTCCATTTAGGTTCTTTTATTCCCCCCAGCCAAAAAAAAAAAAAACCCAGACACTGAAAATTTGATATTACTGTACTAAGAACCTTTGGAATCTATTTATTGTTTTTAAGATAAAACTTAAGAGTCAAATTACATTCAACCTCTAACTGGGCTCAAATTAACTTCAATCCAAACATGTATGGACTCGGTTCAATACAGTCATCTTTCATGTACTTAATTAGGCAGTCTCTAAGTAGTTAAGTAATATTATTACAGAATTAACGTGTGCCAACAGGTACAAATAAAGTCCTTCAATTCAAGCTTATCTCCACTGAGTTGAGGACAGGAAATGTTATTCTCTTTCTGAAACTACAAGTTTCTTATTTTTAACATGAATTGGTGCTATCCCTTGGTCCTTTCCCTGCCATACCAATTGGAAAATATTTTTCTCCAAAGTGACCCTGAAGATAACTGCTCAAGTCGTCTTGAATAACTTGTGAATGCTCCTATTCCCAACTACACATACTCTTCCATGGGTGGCTTCATCCAAAACCACGGCTCAGTTACCAGCTGTATTTTGATTGTTTCCTAATATCTGTCTTGACATTAGAGCTCTTTCCTGGGTGCCAAGACCACATATCCAAATGGGTTCCAGATGTGTCACCACTGGAAAGGACAGTGGTGCAAAGTCAACCTGCGCCTGACTCTAGTCTTCTCTCTCCACAACTGTGTGGGTGTCAGTACTCAAGGCTCTGCTTTACTGATGAGTTGCATTTTGCCTGTGAGCTACAGTCTCTCAGGCCCTTGCATAAACACTTCCCTTTGTCTGTATCACACTTTGCCTACCTCCGGGGCTAACTCTTATTCATCCAAAATGATGTGTCAGTTTTCCTGAAGATCCTGCTCTGACTACCTATCCCTCATCTGAGTATGATGGCTCTGTCTCAGGGTCCTCCAACATTCTGTACCAAGACACACAAATCTCACGACATGGTGTGTGTTAGCCGTTTAGTCGTGTCCAACTCTTTGCAACCCCATGGACTGGACTGTAGCCCATGAGGCTCCTCTGTCCTTGGAATTCTTCAGGCAAGAACACCAGAGTGGGTTTCCATTTCCTCTTCCAGGGGATCTTTCCAACCCAGGGATCGAACCCGCATCTGTTGCATCTCTTGCATTGGCAGGCAGGTTCTTTTACCACTGTGTCATGGGGGAAGCATGACACAGTAATTGTCTACCTACTTTCCCTTAAGGGTAGGAGCTCTGTCTTTCATCTCTGTGATCTTGGAACCCTGCAGTTGTTCAATGTTCACTCAAAGAAGAACTGACAGTATTTCTCATATTTTGGGCTTCCCAGGTGATAAAGAATCCTGCACTGCTTCTGCAGTGGTAAAGAATCCACAGGCCAATGCAGAAGATGCAGGAGACTTGGGTTCAATCCCTGGGTTGGGAAGATCTCCTGGAGTAGGAAATGGCTACCCAATCCAGTTTTCTTCCCTGGAATACTCCAGTATTCTTCCATGGAAATCCCATGGACAAAGGAGCCTTGGGCTACAATCCGTTGGGTTGCAAAGAGTCAGACATGACTGAGTAACTGAGCTCAGTTTTAGAGCTTTAGACTGATTCAAGTTTTAGAGAACCATATTTAATATCTTATATAAATCAAGTGTTCATTAAATGTTGTTCAGCTGATAAGAAAATAAAGTGCTATCACTTTAAAACATTTTAAACAGCTTTAAATTTTAAAGCCATTTAAATTTTAATTTTAAACTATATGGAGACTTTTATCAATCCAGATTTTTTCATCTACTAAATATATTCCTTTTTTTTTTTTTTAACAAGGTTTTACTTACTTTTCCCTTGATGGGCTTCAAAAATTCATTTAAATTCAGGAAAACATTTAAATGAAAATCTTCAACATCATTATCTGTATGATAATGCCAAAGACCACTGCATTTAAATGACAAGGATACGTTTTAAAAAATCAAGAAACAGTAAAATTAAGATGTTTCATATGCCCTATAGGAAGACAAGAAAGTATAAGTGCACGTATTTATATACATAAGGAACATTTACTCTTGCCTGTTTTTTATCTATAGAATCGAATCCAGCAATTTTGTTTCCCTTTGTGTCAATCAAGGAGCCCATAGGTTCACAGGTAATGATGTCACATGTCTGTTTCGGCAAAGGTAACAGCTGTCGAACTTTGTCAATACTTTCTGACCGCTTGTCCCCCAGCTCTTTCTAAATAAGACAGACAGTGAGAGAGACAGAAGTGAGATAGAAATTATAACAAAGGCAAATGTTTACAAGGAGGAAGTTCCCCTATGAAACATTTCCTTTTTATAGCTGGAATGTTTTGACCTTCCACAGGGTCTAGGGAGCAGCTCTCATTGACAGTGATGCATATGTTTCATTTCTTCTATTTAAGTAGAAAATAGAACACGTATGAAGGCACCCTTGTTACACAACAAACATCACAGTGCTGAAATGACAAAAATGCTGAGTAGTATTTGCAACCCGAAGACAGGAGCTGCGGCACGGAACACGTTCTCCAATCTACAGTCAGGCCACAAGGTAACCATTGGTTGTTTTATTAGTAAGGTCATTAGATATATTAATTTTTTTCCTGCATTGTTTGTTTATAATTTATTTCAAAAACTGTATTAGTGGCTAGGCAAATGAATTGAATTTAGAAATAGCAATGCAAATGTTTAATATTCAACTGCACGTTGCCAGTGGAAGATGAAATTTACCCTAAATCTAATGTTGGCATTTTGGTTACATATTTGATAATGGACTTCTACAGTCCCTTAAAAAATTAAATATGCTTTATGAATATAATTATTTTAAGAAAAATCTTTAAGCTATATATACTTCTAACTTTGGGGTACTGAGAAGCTGAGGTAAAACAAACAGCAAAATAATCACCTGATATAAACACAAAAAATAACATCTAATTTAAGGAGTAATAAAATAACGTGCGCTAAATAACAAATCCAAAAACCACGTGAACTCCTGAGCAGGCCACAAACTTACTTTCAGTTTCTTGACTAAGTTCATGTATGCGCGTTTGTTCTCTTCAGATCCCCCTGGGGATGCATTCGACAGGTCAGAGGCCAATGTTCCATTGATTAAAACACCCAGCATGTCAAGAACTGTTGTGAATAATTCACTAGGAGGAGAAAGAAAAGATTTGCACCTTAAAGCAAAACCAAGATACTGTTAACTGAGCATTTTTATTTAAGGCATAGAACTGTTAATGGTAACCTAAGAGTATATGACGTGGAAGAATCTGTGGCCAGAATATGAAAGCCTCCACTATACATATATGAAGCAGAGCCAGTGTGAAATGATAAGAACCTACTTGTTGGTGTGCATGTCAACGGTTCCAGAAGTAATGATCTGAAGGAGGAGAAGCGCCCAGTCTGTTGTCCACTGGGTGCTCCTCTGCACTGTGTCAAACATTCCTCCCACCTAGCACATAGGAAAACACAATGAAAAAGTCAGCATAGTGTCACAAAGACCGCTACCACCACTTTACACAACCACATTCTGAGTGGTTTAAAAATTTAACAGTTGCTCTAAGCCATGGATTATCCTGTCTTCTCTGTCAACTAGCTATATATTTGCCAGTCTTTTGGGTTCCATTAGCACAGGAAGTGGTCATTCAGAAAAAAAAGGAGGAGGTATGGAGTCTAGAAACGTCATCAACATGAATTACACACTAGTAAAATTAGCTCTCTGTTCTTCCTAAATTTCATGATATTTAGTTTCATTATGTAACTTTCATCCAATTAAATCTGAATAGATGTAAACTATGTGACTCAGTATCTACAAATTTCGTGTTGTCAGTTACTATTGAATCTAAGTCTGTTGTCATAACAACACCTGAAAAGAGCCAGTAACACAGAAGTAATGAGTGGAAGGCCTGGCCCTTAGGACTGCTCATTCACGAGTGGAAATTAATATCAAGCATCAGGCAAGCCATCTTTCAGAGTAGCTTTTATCTGGTCTTGTGCATTGAGAAAAGGAAAAGTCAAAAGAATCTGCCAGAGAAGGAAATGTTAAATTTCTAGGAAACCTGCCTATGGGATTTCTCTTTATGATCAATTTGATGGGAAGTTTGATAACATTTTGACTTAAAGAACATTTTAATACAGTTTTTAAGCAAGTAGAGTAAAAGCTAATGCTCACCTCAAGTTAGTACTTCCCTAAAAGACCTACTCTTGGCACAAACGGAAAAGAGAGAGAGAGAGAGACGCTGGGGGTGGGATGCAGAAGGCAAGACGATACCAAAAATATCTACTGTTGTCTAGAAGCCAGACCAGACAGGAAGGACAGTGGCAAGGAAAACAGAAGGTCCAAGAGTCAAGGAAGCAGTAAAGAGAGCAGACAGTGGGCTTCACCTTGTAGCAGAGACTGTGACCACAGCAGGAGTGGAAAGCTGGAGTTATTTTCACATGGAGATAAATCTAATGGAGGAAAGACACTAGAAGGGTCTCTTACCAAATTCAGGCGAAGTTGCAATGCCTCATGCATCATCTGTCGTGCTTTGATGTCATCCTGGTATCGTTCTTCTCTCCAGTTACTTAAAATCTAAACCAGAAAATAAATGAACACAAACCCCAATACTTGTTTTCCCTGTTAAATTTGATTTTTCTCATATTTAAAGTTAAACTGAGTTTTTAAGTGACGAGGACAACTTCTTAGTTTAATAAATTAAAAAAAGCAGGGGGTATAAAATTTTGCTTTCCTTCCCTTCCTCCACACAGACAGGAATATAACTATTTTTTGTTTGTTATCTAATTACATACCCTGTTAAGAAAAATCTTATGTAATTACATATACTGTTGATAAGTCTTGGGAAATGCTTAAGAGGATCATCAAGTTAAGCATTAACAAAAATAAAGAATATTTTAAAAATACATCATTACATTGGTCTTATAAAGATAAGTGTAAAGATAAAGGGGCTTCCCAGGTGGCTCAGCAGTAAAGAATCTGCCTGCCAATGAAGGAGATGTGGGTTTGATCCCTGGGTCATGAAGATACCCTGGAGAAGGCAATGGCAACCTACTATTTCCAATATTTTTGCCTGGAAAATCCCATAGACAGAAGAGCCTGGTGGGCTACAGTCCATGGGGTTGCAAAAGAGTCAGACATGACTTAGTGACTACACCACCACCACCATAAAGATAAAGAGAAACAGAATTATATTTTGTATCAGTCTCCTCTTATATTTCTAGGGAGAGGCTGTGAATCCTAGCAAACGCATTATTCTGATGTTTCATTGAAGGGGAGGCTTGCTAATCAATAAACTTGTCTTCCTTGATAAAGGTAATGTAACCAACTTTGAAAAATGTGACATCTTGGACATCAGCCGAGCTGCATACCAATTTATTAAATAAATGCTTCTTCACTTATTCAGACAAATGTTGGGGAAGGGACAGGTTGCTTAGGGAAGGCAAACCACCAGTGGGAAATTTCTGAATCAGATGTAGAAGCAAAAAAAAAAAAAAGTGGTCTGAAGTAGGGCATCTATGGAGAATCATCTCAAAAGAGCTGAAATGAGTCATATGCAGAAGTAACTGAGTCCAACAGATGATCTGTGATTACACCACACGGTAAATGTGGAGCACTTCTCAAATCTCATCAAAAGATATAGATGAATCTCCCTCAAGGCAGGTGAAGGGTACAAGGTAGTTTAAAAAAGCCCACAAGTTGTCATGGAGCTGACATTCTGGTAGTAGGTCAAATCAAAATAAGTAGAGCAAGTGGTAAGAATCATGACAAGGGGACAGAGAATAACTGTGGTCCTTGTTTTAGAGAGTGATGAGGGTGGGACTAAGGGATGGGAGGGGACTAAGGAGGTGAGAGCTGAGCAGAGATCTGCTGAAATGAGGGAGCTGGCCATGTCGATAACTTCCAGGGAAGGGGAGAAAGGCTCTGCAACAAGAAGATGCTTGACAAGATCAAGGAACAGCAACATGGTCATTGCGTACAGAATGGAGTGAGTAAGGCCATGTCAGGAAAGAAACAAAATAGAGGTGGGAGCCAGTGACAAATGATGGAAGGTCACATAAGCCTATATGGGGAAGTTTTATTCCAGGTATAGTAAGAAACAGGGGTTTCCCAGGTGGCGCTACTGGTAAAGAATGTGCCTGCCAATGCAGGGGACAAAAGAGACATGGGTTTGATCCCTGGGTTGGGAAGATCCCCTGGAGGAGGACACGGCTACCCACTCCGGTATTCACGCCTGGAGAATCCCATGAACAGAGGAGCCTGGCAGGCTACAGTCCATGAGGTTGCAAAGAGTCATACACAATCGAGCACATGCACACACAAACACATACCCACAATAAGAAACACTGCAACATTTTGGGCATCAGAAAAACATGTGGTTTACACTTTAAAAGGATCACTCTGGCTGTTGTGCAGACATAAATCTCATATATCCAAAAGGTAGCAGATGATTAGAGAACTGAACAAGTGTCTTGTTCAGGTTCATCCAGTACTATTAAAGAAGACACAGTGTCTAGAATTAACAGCCGTGTGGGAGGCCTCCATTAGGCACCGCTGCTGCTGCTGCTGCTATAGGATAAAACGTCCCACAGACGCAATCTACCCACACTTCTCCATTCTATACTTTCAAATTCCAGTTTGATCACTCAGTGTCCTCATGGCACACAGAACAAAGTGTTTCAAATAGTGACCATGAGAATTACAGCTGGTGAAAAGGCAAAGTCCAAAGTCTTTGAAAATGAACTAAAAATGCCTTCTGACTTAGCAATGAGTATCTTGTGCCCTGGGACTTCCAGGTGGTGCTCGTGGTATAGAACCTGCCCACCGATGCCTGAGATTCATGAGATGCAGGTTCAATCCTTGGGTTGGGAAGGCTCCTGGAGGAGGACAAGGCAATCCACTCCAGTATTCTTGCCTGGAGAATCCCATGGACAGGAGAGCCTGATGGGTTACAGTCCACAGGGTTGCAAAGAGTCGGACACAACTAAAGCGATGTAGTGTGTGCAAGCATGCACACATCTTGTGCCCTAGACCAGCATCACTCTGGTTCTGGCAGTAAAACTGAGTTTTGAACCTACAGAGCTCAAGCTGAGATTTTCCCTGCCATGTGGAAGCCCAGTAGAAGATCTGGAGAGCGGGCGGGCTCTCTTTGTTACTGACATGGGCCCTGCAACACAGATTGCTCCAGGACCTCTCCTAAGAGACAAAGTCAGGAGAGGAACAGATATGACAAAGTTATGTACAGTCTGAAAAATGTAACTTTTATAGACATCTATCCAATGCCTAATTCATATTATACTATTGCTAATCTGATGGTGACCAGAATGCCGGGTAGGAGAACAGGACATGGGTGGTGCTTTCCTGCATCTAATCAAAACATGCTTTGCCCTTATTAGTTTAAGCTCAGTGTTTGAAAGGAAAACAAATGAATGCCATTAGGAAAATACTTGCCTAGCTCAATATTCTACTGTACTTTACCTGGTTAACTTGATTCTGCAGAGATGTTAGAAGGCCTTCTCGTTGTTCATCTTGTCCCTTAAGGCAGGTAAGGACCAGTGAGAGGAATGGTTGTTGACTCAAAAGAGACATACTATAAAGGAAGTAATAACAGCAGATCTAGTTAGAAAGAACAGATTACTTCCTGTGCAACACTGATTTCCTGCCCTCGGGTTACTGGCTCTTATTTATTTTACTATTAGAAAAGGGAGGGAAGTAGTAAATAGCCAAGACTACTTGAAAAGTTAAATCATATCTCTAACTAATAAGGTTTAAAACCACTGTAATGCTTGTAGATAATTTAATATGTTCTCTTGCCCTTGAAGGCATCTGCAAATGAGCATAAATTCATACTGCATCTGAGTTGGGGGGTGGAGGGAGGAAGAAGAGAATGTATGGTTTGTATCAGTAAACTGATCTTAAAGATACATAGCAGGAGGAATATCACTGTATACACAGAATAAAAAGAAAAACTTTTAAATTTCTCTCACACAGTATTTATATTTTGTTGTTGTTTAGTTACTAAAGTCACGTCTGATTCTTTGCAATCCCATCTACTTTAGCCCACCAGGCTCCTCTGCCCATGAGATTTTCCAGGCAAGAATACTGGAATGGGTTGCCATTTCCTTTTTCAGGGGATCTTCTCAACCCAGGGAGCAAACCTGTCTCCTGTATTGCTGGCAGATTCTTTACCACTGAGCCACCATTCGTATTTTAGGGTCCAGGAAACAGGCCTGTTAGGATTGCTGTGCTTGTGTTGCTTTTCAGCACATTTCTCAAGACCAATTAGATGGGCATGAGTAGAAGCGAGATGAGCACCAAGGTCTGAGGCCTCTAAAACCATTCTGCTGGCCAGTGACCTAGTGCACAGCTCCACTACATCCCACAGGCTTGACTTGTAAAAGAGTTTTAAGATATTTGATTTTAAAATTTTATTTTAAATTGGCATTTTAGTAGTATTTCTTACATGATCAGAAACAGCTGACATATTGATAAACTAATTTTTCTACACTGCAAAGAAAGATTTCTTAAAATGAGATTGAGGTCAAAATATTTCAATCCACTTCATTTTACACTAGCAGAGCTTAGAGAGACTGACTTAGGAAGAGCCATCTTCAATCTCTACATTAGCATCTAGGATTCCTGTGGGAAGTGAGGCAATGTACATGCCATCGTTAGCCAATCAACTTTGAGAATTAAAATTGAGTTATCTGGTTGGTTAATAAATACTGGCAAAGGGGATGAAGAACCAGATGCCAAGCAACATATGTGCAAAGCTAGGCCAATACCCAAATGTACTTTAGTTAAGAGCACAGACTCGGAGGCCAGACACCTGGGTTTCAGCTTCACGCCTCCTTAGCTATGTGTCCTTGATAAATATACTTAACTTTCTAGTACCTCAGTTTCTTCTTCTGTAAAAAGGACATAATGAAAGCACCTCAGTATGACTGCTAGGAGATTTTAAAAGTTCACGTATTTATGTAATGAATTCTATATTAAGGCTGACATTTCATAAGGGCTTAGTAAATGACAGCCACCAATTAGGTCATTAGAAATCATTACTGATTAGGGCATAAGAAACCCCAAATGTTCAGAATGCTCAGAATTTTTATGTTAGGAATTTCCTTTTATCTCTGAGGTGCTAAATTCATCATGGTTTTACATTAGAATGTGTTTATGTTCTTTTTCAGTAACATAATCATTTTCCTAATATAATTACTTAAACATTTTCCAGGCCACAAAACTTAAAAAACATTCAACTTGGAAGATTCAATTTGGAGGATCCTATATATTAGGATCTAGCCTAATATACAGGCTAGAACAAGAGCCCTAAATGTTAAAAATATTAGTAACTTATTTCAAGATGCAGCATGACAGAAGTATAAATTATTCCATGAAATTTAAGCATAAGTACCTAAATAACAAGAAAAAACCCAAACAACTGCTGAATACAGGGACTGTGGATATACAGATCTGATTCAGCAGGTCTGAAGCAGAGCTGAGAAGTCAGTATTTTTAAATAGTGCAGCAGTGATTAGGGTACACAGGCAGAATTGAATGCTAGTGCATTACATATTATAATCTGGAAACTTTATGTAACAGAACTTGGCCTATCAGATTATTTTCAATTCCACACAAAGACGAAATTTCAGTGGACTCTGAGTACAAGGACTATAACAAACCTAGACAGTGTATTAAAAAGCAGAAACATCACTTTGTAGACAAAGGTCAGTATAGTCAAAGCTATGTTCTTTCCAGTAGTCATGTATGGATGTGAGTTGGACCATAAAGAAGGCTGAGGGCAGAAGAATTGATGCCTTCAAATTATGGTGCTGGAGAAGACTCCTGAGAGTCCCCTGGACTGCAAGGAGATCAAACCAGTCAATCCTAAAGGAAATCAACTCTGAACGTTCATTGGAAGGACTGATGCTGAAGCTCCAATACTTCAGCCACCTGATGCAAAGTCGACTCATTGGAAAAGACCCTGATGCTGGGAAAGATCAAGGGCAAGACAAGTAGGGGGTGGCAGAGGATGAGATGGTTAGATAGCATCACAGACTCAATGGACATGAATTTGCGCAAACTCCAGGAGATAGTGAAGAACAGAGAAGCCTGGCATGCTGTAGTCCATGGGGTCACAAAGAGTCAGACATGACTTAGCAACTACTAATAACCACCAACAGCAGAGTACAGTGAGCATGTACATCTGTAGGCCATTGAATTTTCTCAACCATTCTTTAACCACTCACAAAGAAACAAAACTTCCAGCCATACCTTTTCTGCTTTTGTCTGTCTCTTTCCTTTTTGGAAGAAGAACCCAAGTGCTGTCCTTTCTCCAGCTCTTCCCCAGCTGCTTTCAACACTCTTCCCTGCACAGAAGTCGGCAGCCTGGCAATTAGGGGGGCCACCAGCCACACACCCCTGCGTTCAGAGGAACTAAAATTGGAAACAGGTATTATACCCAAGGATAGACCCAAGGCATCCTTTTCCTCTGCTCTCACAGTTCTGATCGAAACTCCAAAGCAAAACTTACATTCACAGGACACATGGGTTATTCTAACATTTGCCTTTCACTTCTACACTATTTCCTCTCAGCAAATACCAGACATTGGCACACACTCTTCGTGCTTATGGAAAGCACTAAAAGGTGGGATTCTGCAAGGATACTATAGCTCAACTTTTTGTTAAGTCTGAAAAAGTGTTTTTCTATGATTCTGGCTTTCTGAACACTAACAGTCCTTTTGTCTAACAAGCAATATACCTTTCTCTCATGGTTAAAATATGAAATGTTCTGATTACATTTAAGCATATAAATAACCAAATTCACCAGCTGTACTTTACACCAAAATGATGAAATACAAGTCTATCTGCCTTTTGTAATTATCATTTGAGCAAAACTGCCAATTTAAAAAGATGGCAGAAAGAGTGTTTCCTAAGTTAGGACTACCACGCAATAGGGCAGCCTCAGGGCACATGAAAGAAATTCACCCCTCTGGAGCGTAAACTGTGGTTCCAAGGAGTCTGGGCCTGCTCAACCGCATATGTGGCATGCTCCGCTACCGTGCAGCCCAGCAACATGGCCCTTTAACATATTAAATAATGATAATGGACACTTACAAGCAATTATTTTCCTCACATTCCTGCAGCTTTATGAAAAAAAAGTCTGCATTATCCAAGTAAAATGTGCAATTACATGTGAAAAATGAATGATAGCTGCGTAAAACCACAGGAAAAAAAAAATACCTTAGAAATGTCTTTATTCCATTCTGTCTCGTGCTACTTGTATCAGTACTTCCAATTCCATTTGGGTTGAAGAGGCCCATGCCAGCATTAGAAGAGTTATTGTTTAGGTCAGCTGACTGCTGGAACACCTCTATTGTTGCCTTGGCAATATTGTCCAGCAGGTTGTTCATTTCAGCCACCGAACCAGAGCCCTGGAGTCAGACATGAGAAAACAAACACCCCTGTGTTTCACTTTATCCACAAGCATCAATGCTGTGTTGCTTTTCATAACATGTCACACACGTTCATGCTTTCCTGAATGTACTCACAGGGTCCTTCAAGCACTGTTTGATCATTAACTGAAGCTCCAGCCAGGACTGCCTCAGCGTCCACTGCTCAAGATTCTGGGGAAAATGGAGTTAGCACGTTAAGAATACCAAACATGTCTTAAAGTATAAGAATCCCCTGCAGTATTCTCTTTCTCAAAACAACAGAGGAATGATTACACACAATAAAGGGATTCATATGACACAAAAGGCTTCCAAGTCTATTTCATATGCTCATTATAGGGACAAAGGAAAAAACAGCAACATTAAAATAATGTGCCTTACTCAGCTAGGCATTAGAAATGAATAAGACAATCATTTCTTTTCCCAAAGTCTATCTAAACAACTCCATTACAAAATGATTTTGATATCTTATGAATAACATAATGAAGACAGTCCTTCTACAAAGCTTATTTCTCATGTAAACACAATAAATATTGATACAAATTAACATATTTGCACTTATAGATACATAATGGTTGATACGATTTGCAGTGGGCATATTTACCCAGCAATAAAGTGTGGCTGTTACACAAAATGGAAAGTTGGGGGAATAAAAATCAGAATTAAAGTTAAGAATTAGCTAGCAATGACAACAAGAGAGAGGCAGTAACTCCTGTTATAAACACAAAAAACATGTCAAAATGACAGAAACACAGTCTATAGACTATTTTCACTCACCTGAAGAATGCGTTTAATGTGCTGTCTTTGGAGGTTGTCCCCCTCCGTACATTCCTTAATGCCATGAGGATAACAGATCAGCTGCAATAATTTCTGTGCTTGCATATTTGAGAGCACAGGGTCCAGAATAAGTTCTTTGTCTGTGCATAATCTCTCAGGTTCTTTTAAACAATGTTCTCCTACCCATTCCTAAAAATAAGAAGGCAATTAGATTGTACTAAACTCATGGCTTACAACAGAAAGTGGACAGGAAATTTTCCATTTAAAAAATAATAGATGGAAAAAGTAGGAGGGAAAGGCTTAGAAATTTTCCAGTATTTTGACTTCTTAAAAACATAAAGTAGAATCTTGGTTACAAAAATTTTTTTAAAAAGGAATGCAAGAAAGAAATATGCAAAAAAATAAAAAAGGAGGTGGGGGAGAAAGCTCAGTAAAGAAAACACTAGTATGTATTTTCAGTTGGAGAATGAAACTTTGCTCTAAGTACTGTTTTGGAATCATTTTTTTTAACTTGCTATGTAACAGTAGTGATTCTATGTATCACTAGGGATAATATGTATCCCTCACTTTTATGGAATGCACTGTAATATATCCCACTAATAGACAGGACATAGTAGAACACTGAGAAAACTGTCTTCCTTTTTGATATCATTATGAATAATGTTACCTTTATAAATACTTGTGCACATCTGTTCTGTGTACAATTATGCTCTTAGGATAATTTCTTACAAGTACAATTGCTGAGTCAAGGATGATCAGGCCCCATATCACAGCAATTAATCAACCTCAGTAATGCTATCCAGACATCAGTAATTTCTTAAGCATCAAAATGTTTTTAAACTCTCCATGTGACTCCAATGCGCACCCACAATTAGAAACCAATGCACAACTCGGCACACTCTCAACATATATATGACTAATAGTTTACTTTTACCATGATTACAGTATACTCTAAGAAAAACATGACTCAACATTATATTATACCAATGGCAAAGTGAAAAAGAGCATATAGGTATGCCTTTTTTTCCTAATAGGAAAGGAGAATTTAATAAAAATTGGAAAGATAAATCAGAAAATAATGAAACTGATTACTTAGGGCAGGGAGGAACACAGTGTAGAAAAGATGAGGGAAAGAGCTGTACATCTCTGAGCATACCTTCTCGCCAGTAGACTGACCTTTTCTGTTGTTTAGTTGTTGCTATTGTTAGTCACTAAGCTGTGTCCCACTCTTTGTGACCCCATGGACTGTAGCCCACCCAGCTCCACTGCCCATGGGATTTCCCAGGCAAGAATACTGGAGTGGGTTGCCATTTCCTTCTCCAGGGGATCTTCCCTACCCAGGGATCGAACCCATATCTCCTGCATTAGAAGGTAGATTCTTTATTGCTGAGCCCACCAGGAAACTCCAGCTGACCTTTGGGAGTATGGTATTCTAAAGATAGATATGGTAGGAAAAGAAATAGAAACTGAACACAAACAAAACCAAATGAAATCAATTCTATTTCAAGTGAGTAATATATCCATACTGAAAAAGAAAGGTCAAATAACTTTTTAACACAATACAGTAAAACCTTAAGGAAAAAAGAATTATAAGCAAATTCTCAACTCCTTTTAGGAGACTCATTTTTTCATAGCAGTATAGGTGTAATAATTCTAAAACTACTTCAGGTGTATTGTAGAATTCAACAAATCAGTAAATGATTGATGTTACTGGTATCCAGGACTCTTACTATGGAAGAGAGCACTTTCAACACAGATTGAAGGGATGCTAACAAAAACTTAAGCTGTTTGATCAGAACTGGAGGTATCAGTATAAACTCATGACTATACACACACACATTTATGTATATGGATGCTTTCTTCCCCCAGCTCTGTCTGCTAAAAGGGCCTAGAAGCAATAAACGCACATTGCCCACAGCAATAAGCACACACAGAACTCAGATCTTGGTTTCTAAACAGCATCTTCTTCTAAACAGAACCAAGGTTCCATGAAAAGATGAGTTATATAAGACAGGCCAGAAAGAAAGAAAATACTTGTTATTAAAAAAGAAAGGGCGAGAGAGTTGCGAAAATAACACAAAAGTCAGCATGAAAAGATTCCCACTTCTGGACAAATCTGGAACAATTTGAACATGAAAATAACTGAGGACTGTAACTTTTGTGGATAATAAATAAGTGGAAGAAAGGAAGGGAAGGCAGAAAAGGTTAGGCTTTCCCTTAGAGTAGAATGCAAACTGATAAATGTGAAAAAAATGGAGGAGTTGGGAAAAGCCATCTTGCAACCGTCACAGTAAAGACTGGTTTAGACAAGAATCACAATGGATGCTCTGTGGGAGGTGAGGGAGTTTGATGGGAAGCGGAAAACTTGCACTGTCTCAGAGAGTGTCCCCCAAACTGTTTACTAATTCCAAGGGGAAAAATGGTAACTATACAAAACAAAAATTAAAAAAAAAAAAAATACAGCGGAGATAGCCTAATCAAAACTAACATCACCAATGAGGTACAAATGGGCCTCAGGTCCTTTGGATGTGATTACCTGAGAAGAATATAACACACTCTACAGTATCACGGTGAGGAATGCATACTCTGACACTAACCTACAGGAAACTAAAGACAAGGCCAAGATTATTGGGAAAACTGACCAAACTGGAATGTGGCCTGTAGGTGAGAAAACCTTAAGATACCAATGCTAAATTTCCTTCCTTTTAAATCCTGTATTTTAGTTATGTTAATAAATGCTGAAATATTAAAAAGTAAAAAAGAACAATGTAGTCTATCTCCTCTCAAATGCTTATGTAAAAATATAAGAAGTAAAAAGTATATGAGGACCATACTCACACAAACACAAATAGAATTATAAAGCAAACATGATAAAATATAAAAAATTAGGGAATCTGTGTATAGGGTATACTAGACTTCTTTATAAATTATTACAACTTTTCAGAAAACTTTAAATTATTTCAAAATGAAGTGAGAAGGCAAAAGAGGACTATCTATGTACAAGTTCCCTACAGTAGTGGGCCTTTCTCTCCAAAAGAACAGTAACACACTCAAAGTTAAAGGCAAATTAAATCTGAAAAATACCTGTTGACAGATGGTCCTCAGTACATATCTAGCATATTCTCTTAAATTGGCCGTTTCTATGGAAATGCTTTTCCCACAGGATTTTGAATTTTGTGAGGCAGTCCAGATATCCTCAGCATTCCCATCACGTCGTAAACCCCTCATGGTGAAGTCATCATTTTTTAAAGAGCTGACACTGTTATTGCCAATTTTGGCATCTCCTACATAACAGAATCACAAAAGCAAAATCATAGAAATTCAAAATATTGCCAAATATTTGGAAAATAAATAAGGCAAGCATTCAGAGATTTAAAATGCACGAATGGGATCATTATTGCAAAGTAAGTTGTTCAGCAACAAAGAGAAGGGATCAAGACAGTAAATGCTAGAACACTGAGAAGTTCTATCAGACATGGGAAAAAAAACAAGTTCAAGGCTCATTTTTTATTTCATTTATAGAATTAAGTATACTTTCACCAAACTTGGAAAGGCTATTATGAATCACACTTAATAATCACAGAACATTGATTTCACCAATATTTCAAGCACAAATGTATGCAAATTCATTTGACTTATATAGACAAGGAAAAAATGGGTTACTCACCCTTCTAGATGTCCCTTTTTCATTTCTTCTCTTACAATGAATGACTTATTTTCTATCCATAGGTCAAGAGAAAAGTTTTGCCTTAGCCCACCTTACTATCAACTTCTTGACAAGAGAGATTTATTTCCCTGGGAATGGAAAAGGGCAATGCATACTAAGGAAGCCCTGGAAAATAGGGCATTCATTGAATAACCCATGTCTTTCACTTTCCTCTTTGTAAACATCCAAATTAGAAAACCTCACCTGATCAGCCTCTCATATACTTAGTAAAATGAAGCTCAGGAAAGTGTTTTCCTCACAACAAAGTTCTGAGGGGAAAACTGAGCAGAATTATTGAATAGCCAGAAATAAGAAATATTCTCTAGCCATGAAAGACAAAAATTTGTCATATTTTAAAAGTGAAAAATTAATGTAATTTGGTAAAAAAAAAAAAAAAAAAGACTGCCAAATGGAAACAGAGCCTCCAAACTCTTATCTATTTACCCACAAAGATCACAAGCATTGAGTAACCAACAAATGAGTTTAGATAAAGCTCTCGCTTACTTCACTGTAAGGGAAACCAACCCCAGGTCAGTGCAAAAAGCCTTTTAAAACCCGTAAGTCAGCCAAGAAAAACTTTCGACTCTGCTGAATTTTAAAAATCGAATTGCTTACTAAATGGTTACTTAAAAAATCTTAAGGGGAGGGAGGAACACATAATACATTTCAACTCAGTATCTTATCACATATTATACATTTCTCATTCAAATATTTACGCAAAAAAGCACCAAGTTCACTTCACTCATGGGCATTTATTTAATTCAACAAAGCTCTTCAAAAGCTGGAACAAAGACTGAATTCTACATGTACCAACATTTAGCATGCTATTTCCAACCTTAGAAGATATAAACAACTATTGTTGCTATTGTTATTTAGTCACTAAGTTGTGTCCAACTCTGCGACCCCATGGACTATAGCCCACCAGGCTCCACTCTCCGTGGGATTTCCCTGGCAAGAATACTGGAGTGGGTTGCCATTTACTTCTCCAGGAGATCTTCAGGACTCAAGGATGGAACCCAAGTCTCCTAAATTGTCAGGCAGATTCTTTACCACTGAGCCCCCAGGGAAGCCCGTAAACATCATGTGCATGCGTGCTCTGTCATGTCCGACTCTTCGCAACCCCACGGACTGTAGCCCGCCAGGCCAGGCAAGAATACTAGAGTGGGTTGTCATTTCCTATTCCAGGCAATCTTTCTGGCCCAGGGGTAGAATCCATGTCTCCTGAGTTGGCAGGGTGTTCTTTACCACTGAGCCACCAGGGAAGCCCTATAAACAATTATTTCCACAACTTAAACTACTAGAGAAATTAGAAATTGAATTCTATAAAACAGTCCTATCTCCCTAACTCAAAATAGATCCTAGTTGACAGCACTTGAGAGAACACTTTGATAAGAACACAGTGAGGTAAATAAAATTGCAAAAAAGGAAACAAACACCTCTGCCAGCCCCAGTCTAGGAGATCCTTATTCAATTTAGATGTTAGGATGACTGAGGTCAGGAGGGCTGTGCTAGAAGCTTCTGCAATGGCAGAGACAATAAAACAGACACAGTGTTCAGTGCCTGCCTGGTCCAAGGGTCTGTTGACATTCAACAAGCCTCATCCTGACTTCTCAGACCTGAAGAACCCTCTATCACTTAGGAAGATATAGAATCCACCAAGAACTGGGGCCAATTAAAAAGGTCAAGGAAAGGCCATGAGATAAAAATAAACTGGTGATTAGGCACTGATATTAAAATACATATACTTAAAGAAGTTGCAAATTATACTTGGGATTAAACCAGTCCCACAAATCAAGGGGATAATATAATGTTTCTATGGTACACATTTTGGTTTCTCCTATGAAAATGTCTATCACATATGCATTCACACTTTCAACATTAGCTTATGGAAAATCTTTCCCTGATGGGCATTGGAAATACCACAGTAAAAAAACGTCAGTCCCTGATTGCTTAGTCCCTATATTTATTTATTAAATAGAAGTGACTGGCCAGCTTTCCTTTCAAACATATTGAAAGTAGAGAAATCTTACTGAAATGAGCATTTAATGTTGGCAGTATAGTACTAAGAGCTCAGAGGAGAGGCTGTGGCCTCCATACGGCTCTACCTTTCCATTTCAAATACAAAATCCCTGGGCATTTCAATAGGAGTGTGTGTGTGTTAAGGTGAACTTTAGTTTGTTTTATGAAAACTCTTGTTATCTACCCTCATCATCACCTAACAATACTTAAGTGTTGTTTGCTCAGTCGTGTCTGACTTTTTGCGACCCCGTGAACTGTAGCCCACCAGTCTTCTCTGTCCATGGGATTCTCCAGGCAAGAATACTGGAGTGGGTTGCCTTTTCCTTCTCCAGGGGATCGTCCCAACCCAGGGATCGAACCTGGATCTCCTGCATTGCAGGCAGATTCTTTACCATCTGAGCCACCAGAGAAGCCCCGACACTTCTTAAAGAGAGGTATAAAAAGGTCAGGATACATTCTAAAACACGTTTAAGACTCACCTAAAACAATTCATCTAAACTCAGCAAATTCAGTTCTAGCCAAAAGGAGCTCCTTTGGAACATAAGAGGTAATTTTTGTTTAGTCAAGACCAAAAGAGGGCACCTTAAGTTGAAATTAGGCAGTATGAATTCAAGAATCCTTCCCAATCCTTCAAATCCTGAATGATTTACAGAATAAAAATGTTTTAAGGTACTACACTGTAAATGAACAGAAAAGATAGTACTACTATTCCTGGAGAATACATATCAATAAAGATGTAGGGATGTCTTGAACATTATAAATTAAATGAAAAAAAGTGTGATATCTAATACTGACTTATCAACAGTATCAATATCATTGTAATTATCACCTGATGCATGAAAAAAACTAAGGCAGATGGACAGAAACTTTTTCAGGATCACAATGAAAAACTAAGATTAAAACCCAGATTTTCTTGTATTCTAGTCCAGTAATATAACACGAAATGTAAACCTTTACACAGATTATCAGTTCAACAGAGTTCATTACAAAGTGTGACTTCTGCCAACAAATGAAATCCTAACAACCCTATGGGCAGCTAAAATCCCACACACAAAAAAGTATTTAAATTCCCCCAGAATTGTAAGTAAGGGACAGACTTCTTGGAGTCCAACTGAACATACACTTGGAAAAAACCAACTAATTTTTCCAAGAGAATAAACAAACAAAAATGCGTTTCTAATAATTTTAACGAGAGTTAAACCTGAATAGAAATTATTTTGCCTCTGTTTCTAGTGATTAACCAAGCTCAGTGCCAGGATAATCTTACCAAGCATCATAATTGCTTTTAAGACAGCAAACACGGCTCCCACTTCAATGCTGTTGTGAGCAGCAGCTAAGAGGTGTCTGTCACAAGACGATCTTATTCCCGGGAAAGGTTTGCCTATAAGAAAGCCAACAAAGCTTTAACAGATTCGTCATCATCATTAACCACTGTTTGTAACCACTTACAGTCAGCAGGGCCTTTCATTGTTAAGTTGTGAGCGCTTAATTGCTATTAGCTAGCTTTAATTGATGTTTCATGGATTCACTAAGAGACACTGCCAGTATCCAGTACTTTTTTTTTTTTTTTAATTATTAAGACAATGGCTTTGCTCTTCAGAGAGATGTATCGAAAAAAAAATCAGTAGCACTTTTATCCATTTCTGCTGATGTCACACACACATTTACATAGAAATGATCTTTAGGAACAGACTGCACTAAACTCTAATCCCTAGAATTCTTTACCTATTCCCTTCACCTTAGTAAAAGAATAAATGAAATGCCATTGCCCTAAGCTGCTAGAGTATGGTTCTTAACCAACAAGAGTATGTTGGAGGATCACACTGCCCACCAGCATGACTTGGCCAAGGAGCAGAGGTATTTTTATTGTTTATTAACTCCTGATGTGAGTTTCTCAATACACCCTGATATTACGTAAAAGAAAGGTGCTGACAACCTTTCTCAATAGCTGACAACCCCTTTCTTTCATCGCCTTGAAAAAAGCCCACCAAAATCAGGAAGAAGATTACAGAACGGACAGCCTACTTGATCAAGTTAAACCTAAAGCTCCAAATGAAAACATCATCAGATAGATTTCAACTGCCATCTCACCGGTTGCTTGAGGTAACAGGCAGGCCTGGGGAGCTCGAAAGAGATGAAGCAGGAGACGGCATGTCATTCTTGCCCCAGGCTCTGCATCTGCATCTCCGCAAGCTAGGAGAGAGGATTTTAAAAGCAAGTTTTGTAACATACTGAAGAACATATCTTCCGCATTTCTCGTAAGCTGAAGTTTCTGGAATAATTTAAATAAATGCTCCTTACGGTAAAAAGTAAAGCACTGGCTATTTCTTTTCTGAGAAACGTGAGAGCTCTCTTAAAAACAAGTACTAAAATAGCCGTTTCCAACCTTCTCCATTGAAATCAGTGTGACTTTGTCTGGAACAATTATTATAATGCTACCATCTCTACCTTGATGACGTATTACGGCACAATGCACGTCTACTCAAATTCTACCCTGTCACTCCTTCAACTTGCGAGAGACCACAGCATCGAGACACCAAGCAAATAACCAGGGCAGCTCCAGGATGCAGCCTTACCTGCGGCGAGGAGAGAGGGGAGTGCGACGTGTTGCACGACGTCCTCCAGGGAGAAACACTGTCGTGCTATCAGAATAGCAATGAAAGTAGCTAATGAATCATGGAATGAAAGGTCACTCACCTTCAAGAAAAACATTGACATGTTTTAATACCTAACACCCTTTTGAATAACATCTTAAGATTAATATCTAAGAGAACACAGGCAATACCAATAAGATCTCAAATCCCAAAAGGAACCAGTAGAGGGAAATCACTTATGAGTATTACCCTCTGGGCTTTTTTCTATTTTTTAAGACAAAGAAAGAGGTTCACCCATATCCCAATGCTTTAAGACAATACTAAGCTGTACCTGGAGTACATGTAACTGAGAAACCAAACAATAAAACAGCAAAATGAAGATATCTCTAAGTGATATAACATTAAGTAAGTCTTTTTGGCAAAGTGCAGTATAATCTGATATTGAAGGGTAAGATCATTAGAAGCAATGGAAAACAAGAAGGTTCTCCTAACTGAAAAACAAGGCTTGTGAGTGTTTTGGTGTTTCTTTCAGGAATAACTAATCTTAATTTTGTAAGATAATTAATTTTAAAAACAACTGTGAAAATTCTCACCGACTCCTAAATGTAAAGAAGAGTGAAGATGAGTGAGGGAGAAAAATGAAAGAGGAGAATCAGAGGAGAAAAAATCATTCATTCAGAGTGAAACTTCTACCTTTTACAGATCTCACAAGACTTTGGCAGAAAATAATAAGAAAAACAGCTGTAATGGTAGCCTCCACATTAAGTTGTCCGGTTAAGTCAAAAACTATGGTTAGAGATTAACAGAGAAAGAGCACAGCACCTAGAGGTTCATACTGCTAAATCCAACTTTACAGACGAGGGAACAAGCAGAGGTAAAGTGAAAGAGAAACAACTGAAAGGTTAAGGACCTATGTTAAAGACAGAAATTTGGGTCTTTGCTGTCTGGAAGAGCAGGTCACAGGTATGAATTTTACATCTGAGGTGCCCACAGGATAGAGTAGGATTGCCCATGTGGTCTTGAGACACCAGAACTAGGAAATAAAACTTAACTGAGAGGCAGTTTTTATAATGTATACAGGTTCTTCTATATATGAGATGCACTAATATGTAACATGATTTACTGCAAGAAATGATGGAAGTGACAGGCCGAAATAAAGAATCAAGATGGATTTTTAAGAAATTCACACACTGATGCAATGTGATAGCTGAGGAAACCTGTGATACTTTATAACGGACATCTCTTCAAAAACTCTCGGACACAGTCACTAAGAAAGACTGGACACCCCTACGAATCTGAGCCTGGACATCCTAATCCCACACACAGAACCAATACTCTAAAGAGAGTTTTTCTCACCTTAAGAAAACAAACTGGCTGCCTTTAGAACGCAAACTGCTTTAGTTACGTTATGCCCTGCACCGTGAAGGACCCAAGGCACTTAGTCAACTACGACCAGACTACCCTGAGGAGACCAGACATGACGTCTCAGCTACCAAAGAAGGAGACTCCTGGCATCTCCACTCTAAATTAAGCTATTTTAGTTATTTTGTTTTTTTTTTTCATTTACTTTTCCCTGGCAATCACACTCTGGTTTATCACTTCTACAGAGAGAGAGGAAAACAATTTATATTATTTCAGTTAAGAGTTGAGTCAACTAAAAAAAGTTACTAATTGAATATTTAGTTGCACAGCTGAGTTTTTAAATGAAACAGAAAACTTACATCTACAGTGCAAAGAACATCATTAAAGCCCCACACGTGATTTGAAGAACAACAAAGAGCCTTCAGGACCCCCAGCCATTCTGAACTGAGAACAGTGCAGCAGGCTGTCAGCTCGGAGGAGAAATTGGCTATGTCATTAATCCTACAAAGAAGAAAAAGAACATAGGAGAAAGTAACAAAAGACAAATACTCATACAGGATAAACTCAACGAACACATAATTTCAGTATCATCGAACAGGGGACTAATTTCTTAAGATTCAAGGATATAATAAAAATCCACTTGACAAACTACCTACTAGAATACGGGACAGAAGAGAAAGGAGATGTCTTCACACGTTTTCTAATATTTAATGCTGTCAAGCAACAAACAATAACCAGTACAGATACCAATTAACATATTTTTAGTTCTGTAAACAAATCTGACCTATGAATTCATGCTTTTAAAAAACATTAAAAAAAGTAAAAAGAAGACCTAAATCCAACGTTTCCAAAATTATGTGTATTTTTCATTGGTATTTTTGTCATATATCTTTTTGAAAACGGATCAGACAACTGATAGACTGTATCTAGAGCATCTTACGTCAGATCAATAAGCCAGGTTAAGAAAAGCAGCCAGAATAGAGCTGAAGTAAACTCAGTAACAAAATAAGATTTAAAACACAAAGGCAAATGTCTCAAATTAAAGATGTGAATTTCAAAGTAGCAATCATGTGTTTAATCAAAAAGCCCAGCTCACCTTCCAGCATCCTGATGACCCATACATACATTCATGAGAGTGTTGCAGACGAAGCTGTAGCGATTGGCTGCATTGTCACTAAGGATCTTGCCCAGCACTGAGTAGTTGACGCTACGGGCCGAGGGATTCTCAATAAAATCCATCATGAAGTCTGGATCCCATCGCAAGTTAGAATTTGCAGGAATCACATTGTTATATATGGTTTGCTTTACTTTTGAACAGGCACTACTGAGGTTACAAGAAGAAGAGTTAAAAGACAAAACAGAACTATAATAACTAGAAAGTGACTTCATTTAAGGACAGATTAAATGGCAGCTGTAAAGTATTCCTAGAGAAAGCTCACGTTATGGCTTCTTGATTCCAACTTTCCAATAATCAGCATTGGACACAGTGCCTAGAATGTTCTAGTTCAATAAACAGTTACTAATTGGGTAGAGGAACAAAACAAAAATAAGACATTTGGGTACTAATGTTAATTTCTAGGTCATTTCTACATTTTACATACTTTAAAAATAATCTACTAAGACATCCAACAACTTCTCTGAACAGTGAGTGTTGTAACTTAAGACTAATAAAAATGGATTGGATTACACACCAGGAATAACTTGGTGTTTCTAACCCTAATCATACATCCTGTAAAACTGTTCCTTTCCATTTGGGATATCCAGGGAGGTTCATGTGCCATGCCTAACTGGGAAAAAGGAGTTCACTCCCTGCCTTCAAGGAGTTTAAATTCTAGTAGGCATATACAGATAATATACAAATACAAATTCTATGAGAGTAGAGAAACCATTATACTGTTCCTAAAAATGTATCATGCTGTGCTTCTCCGCGGTATCTAGGGTGTTTTAAGAACCTGGTTTACAATATTCAGAATTATACAGAATAATATATAGAATATTGTCTAAGTGTATAAAAGGGAATTAGAAAGCATCCTCTCAAATCTTGCTCTGCAGCTACTGCTGAAGGATGACCTGATTTCGGAGCTCAGTCCCCATGTGCACTTTGCTGTCCTTGCCCACTTGCTGTGGATAACAAGTCCGTAAACAACATTTCACCTTCTCTATAAAAGAGCTCTTTTAAACAACAGAAAATCTTTTCCTTTTAAATTTCAGTAAATTTATTTGTGATCAAGGTGACATGCCCTTGTTTCTGCACCTATATAAATAGTAGCTAGGAATGATTTCCTCACAAATGAAAAGATCTATAAACTCTTTCGGAGAAGGCACTGGCAACCCATTCTGGTACTCTTGCCTGGAAAATCCCATGGCTGGAGGAGCCTGGTAGGCTGCAGTCCATGGGGTTGCAAAGAGTCAGACACAACTGAGCGACTTCACTTTCACGCTTTGGAGAAGGAAGTGGCAACCCACTCCAGTGTTCTTGCCTGGAGAATCCCAGGGACGGGGGAGCCTGGTGGGCTGCCGTCTATGGGGTCACACAGAGTCAGACACAACTCAGCGACTTAGCAGCAGCAGCAGCAAAGACTCTTTACCCTAAACTGTTACCACTGACAACTGCTTCCAGAAAACAGAGATTGCTCAGTTCAGTGTTTACCATAATGTGACTTCAGATTTTCTCCTTCACAATCACCTCTGGGAATTTGTAAAAATTAAAAGACTTCTGGACCTCACTGTTGGGTGTATGCAATCTGTATGCTTAAAAAAAAACCACACACACACAAAACTTTCCCAGGTAAAACTAAGTCCCAGATATGCTTGGAAAGTACTGGGCCAAGAGGGAGGACTAAAGCCACCCACTAAATGACAGCAAATACAACTTTCTACATGCTTTTTCTTTGCAGACAACTTATATAAGAGCTTGTCAGTGGTTGCTGACGGATATAAGTTTGCAACCTGAATTCATGACCTGTTCAAAATGACAAATATTAAATAGTTCCCAGTGCTTTTATTCATTTAACTTTAAAATTGTATTTATTTATGGCTGTGCTGGGTCTTCGTTGCTGCATGCAGGGTTGCTCTAGATGTGGCAAGCAGGGGCTACTCTCTAGGTGTGGTGTTCAGGCTTCTCATTGTGGTGGCTTTTCTTGCTTCAGAGCACAAGCTCTAGGCATGTGGGCTTCAGTAGTTGTGCCTTGCATGGGCTTAGTTGCCTCACGTCATGTGGAATCTTTCCTGACCAGGGACCAAACCCATGTCCACAGGATTGGAAGGTGGGTTCTTAACCCAAGTCTGTCTTTAGAAAGCAAAAGAATTCTGCTTTTCTTTCTGTATTTTCTTATGAGTCAGCCTCACTTTTCTATGGACATCTTTCAAGTTGATGCCCTCCTGCCTCCTCTTACAATTTTCCTGAACTTTGTGGTTCATGGTGAGTCTCCTCACCCTTCATTTTGAGGCTTCCTATTTCACTTATTACACTCTTTCCGGATGAGCTCTAGGTTTTAATGAAACATTAGCTGCCATCAGGGTCACTGTCAAATTCTTAGCACTGTTTCAGGAGTATATGAAGTTAACAAACAAATAAAAGCTCTCATTTCCTTCTGAAACTGTATGCATCATAAAACCCTGATAAAATAATGAAAGCAACACATAGCTCAAGGCCAAAATGACTTATATTCAAATGTAGGCTTCATCGTTTATTAACTTATGATGAAGAGCAATCATTTACTGATAGGAAAAATTATTTCTACTTCCTGGGGTTGTTAGAGAATTAAAGATCTTGATGAAAACAACCCAGCAAAGCCTTTGGCACACAGCAGCAGCTCAGTCATAGTGAATGTTAGCTGCTCAGTCCATGTCTGACTCTTTTTGACCTCTCAGACGGTAGCCCACCAGGCTCCTGTTTATGTGATTCTCCAGGCAAGAAACTGGAGTGGGTTGCCATGCCCTTCTCCAGGTTATCTTCCCCGTGCAGGGATCAAACCAATGTCGCCTGCACTGGCAGGCAGATTCTTTAACTCATCTGAGCCACCAGGGAAGCCTGCTCAGTCATAAGTAGACGTGATTAGTGATCTATTTCCTTCAAATATTACACTTATACACATTATAGATGATGTTTCAGATCCAATCATTAAAACTGGTTTAGTAATATATTAATAGACATCTCTCTGCATATCTAGCTTTTCTTCAACCATTTTCTTAGTCCTAGACTATAAATAACACTTGACTCGAAGGTTTTCCAAGAGAATTGCCGTTTTCTTCCATGTCTTTAATTGCTAATGCTAAGCGGCCCCTCAGTTCATTGTTGGTCTCCTAAGTTTCTGCACAGCCAGTGTGCAATACTTGAATTAACTCACTTAACATGCTTTATTACCCTGCAGGAGCATTAATGGTCAAACACTGTGGCTTTCTTGAGAAACTTACAGGGCTGTTGTAAGAACCCAGTCATGTATGAGAAAACTCTCTGAAAACTGTAAACTGAAAGCTCTCTGCAAAGTAATAGAAGAACAAGGGGCATTGTTTTTACATTATTTCAGGGGGAAAATATTAATATTTCATAAGGGATTATTTTTTAACCTAATTCATTTCATAAAGACATACTTTCACATTTTTTTTCCCTATCAGTACCATTAAAAATATCACAAATTTTGTTTTTGGTATAGATCATTCTTTAAACAGACTTTTTTTGCAGTGCCTACTATGAGCCAGATACTCTTCAAGGTACTGGGATAGAGCAATGAAGAAAATATAAAGCTTCTGCTCTCAAGAAGCTTATATTCTAGAAAGGAGCCAGACCATAAATAAGTGTATAATGTATGGAGTGGGGAGGGGGAATAATGCTAAGCTCAGAGAATGACAGAGAGTCAGGGCAGGGGCCGTCCTACATCAAAGGGGCTGATCAGGGAGGCAGAGCCCTGAATGAACTGTGGGAGTGAGCAAGTAACTGCGGGAAAACTTTACAAGAGTGGTAACAGCCAAGTGCAAGAGCTCCAAGATGGGAGTGTGTTTAGAATATCTGGAGACCAACAGGGACGTCCATGTGGTTAATTTGAACAGAGAGAAAGAGAAGACAGAGCTGGATCCAGTAGATCCTGAAGGATTTTGAATTCTATTTTGAGTAGATAAGAAGCCACTGGTATATGTCAAGTTATTCTTGTTTTAAAAGGGTGACTTTTGAAGACATGCAGAAAATACTCTTAAGAGAATCAAGGATGCAAGCCAAGAAAGCAGTTAGAAGGAAAATGTGATGGTCCAACCAAGAGATGAGCATGGTGGGAGTGGCAAAGCAATGAAGAGTGGTCAGATTCTAGATGTACCTGGAAGACAGAGATTCTCAGATTTACAAACAAACTGGATGCAAGGTACAAGAGAGTGAAGAAAAATCATTAACTGACTATTCTTTCCTTGCCTGATTCTAGATTCCAAATTTCTTTTGTCAGCTATTACCATTTCCTTCCCTCCACCAACTTACAATTAATCATCTAAACTTCCTCAAACAACATTAAGTAAGTAAGCAAATCAGGAGTTTCCAGCACCTGTCCACCTGTTGGGGGTACAAGTGCTAAACTGCAAAGAATGACAGGGAGCCAGAATGCTATTTCAAGCAGGAAGGAAAAGGAGTCAAAGAAACAATGCAGGGAGAAAGGAAGTATGCAAACGATGGGGAAACAAGTTTCTAAGTGAGGTAATAGCAACTGCAAGATACACCATGTTTTCTATTCTACCAAAATTGCAATCAGAGTTAAACATGCATAGTAATTTGGAATAGGAAGTTACAGGTACAATGAAATGTAATTCAACAGGAATTCTGGCAGATACAATTAGGATTACTTCTCATTATTAAAAAGGATGACAATATTGGTTGGCCCACAAAAAAAAAAGGTGAGGGGGACATAGACCTATTCTTATTCTTTTGACTTTCTTCTACCCACCTGAAGAGGTCTCCAAATTTACTTCTGAGGTGGCTACATGACACGTAGAGGTCGTAGAGGTAGGCTAAGATGCATCTTTCGGGGGAAGAGCATTCTGAGGGGTTCACAACGTGCTTTACCACACCACACAATCTAAGGAGGAAAATACATGAGGACATGAGACACATACTTTGTCAATATATATGTTATTGCTTGAATCTTTTAGAGTGAGAATATGTCCCTGATTACTTTGAGTAAGAAAAAAAGATATCAGACTGTTAACACTAATCATTATAGCAAGAAAATAACTGAATAAAATATCATTTTCTATTATGACATTGAAACAGTATTTTTAAAACTTCAGAAATGCCACTAACAATAAGAAATGAAAGAAATTCCTCCATACAGAAGATGTATAGGGAGGAGTCCATCAATAAAGTTTCTGTACCGGGATATAAAAGTTTTAGTAGATAATCTCTCTTGAGTAAAAAGATTGATAAATTCAGGAAATGTGCAAAGGACCCCATGTCCACTTTGTAAAGCAGCAATTTCTTCATATCAGTAAGTCTGATAAGTTCAATTTTAAGACCATAAGCTGGTTCAGGCATAAACTGACAAATTCATGTTTTGTGGTCACATTCTCCTTGTTTATCCAAACTAGAAACAAATTTATTTTAGTTAATCTTAATTAAGAATTCCAAACTCCTTCTTTTTGGTGATACAACACTTGCAATTCAAAAGAAGCATTTACTACTCCAATTTCCCAGATCAGACAGATGGCCTCTCGGGCCACAATTCATACAATACACAACTTCACGTGACACATATAGACACACTAGTGGCCCACCCACCTATCAGAGTCAGATTCCACCGCCATGCCGCATTTGATTACAGGGTTCAGGACTGCTACAACAGTGTCACATATGACTCAAGATTATTAAAGCTGAAAGATGCTTCAGAAATCATATGATTCTTCCATAAGGAAACTTCTAATTTCAGACAGCTCTGATTTGTAGAAAATCTTTTCTGTTTTTAACTTAAACCTACACCTTGGTAATTTCATCCTTGTGTCCCAGTTTTAGATCTACATAGAAGAAATCAAATACCTGTCCCGCATATCTTTACCTCTTTCATTAAATGAGAAAGTTGCCTTGCAGTCTGATTTTCCTTAGGCTAAACAGTTTTAGATCATTAACCATTATAAGCTTTCTTGATAAGCATCCTTTCTCCTTCTAAATAATCTTTCACTTTTAAAAACTGTTTCCTTAAATATGTTACTAAGAACTGAATACTCTGGCAAGAGCAAAACACAAAATGCAGTTGGGACTATTACTTCAGTGGATTTAGAGATATTACTCCCATTAAAATTTATGTTATCTATATATGTTTTTGTTTTGGTACAATTATACCAAAATTATACCAAATTATACCAAAATTTTGGTATACCAAAATTATACCAAACAATTATAAACAGTTGAGCTTGCATCCAATTGAAACCCCAGGCTTTTACCCATGACTTCCTGTTAGACTATTTCTTCTTTCTCTGTGATTTTTAAATTAACTTTTAAAGTTTCATGTAAAACTGTTCATTTATCCATATAAAACAGAATCTCATCAATTGCAACTCATCCCTAAATCTTCATTTAACTTTATGTGATTTATTGATGACTCCTAGATTCGTGCATGTAAAAATTGATACGTATGCCTTCTGTATCTTAATCCAAAATTATGATAAAATGCTGATTAGTACAGACTAAGAGTATTGAGTATACTCGCCTCAGGTCTGTGCTATCATTTATCCACATTCTACGTGTAACTGTTCAAGTTGTTGGGAATTTATGCAACTGTACCATCTTCCAGTTCTTATTTCTCCAGGATTCCTCCAACAATGTTAAGAGAGAGTTTACCAAAATCTATTGACATTTAATAATAAATATTCTTTTAAAAATTTAAAAAAAAAAAAAAAGAAATCATATGATTCTTCTTTATCTCACAAAAAGGGCTCTGAGGCTCAGAAAGGTAATGGAATTTGCCCACAAGGCAAAGAGCTAGTTTATAGCAGACCCAAAAAGAGAACTCAGGTCTCCAGAGGCCTAGTCTAGAGCCTTCTCTGCTGTTTAGAAGATGGGAGGAAGCCTGGGATGACAAGCCTGAGAAGGACACTGAAATCACAGGCGATACCTCTGAGCACCCTCCCCAAGACGTGTGACTTGAAGGCTCACATAGTCTTGGACTTGTTATTCCCGCTCTGGGATCAGGAGAACCCTGATAGCTCTGTTGTTCAGCTGGCAATAGCAGAGGAAGAGCAGTGTTCCCTGAAACGGGTCTGCCATGCTGTGGGCTTTTTCTTTGTGGGTGTAAATGAGAAATGCCTTTCAAAACAAGACAGAGAAGCGTCAACATCCAGAAAGAAATCCAGCCCAACATCAGAGGTGGGACTAGCAAACCATGCAAAGAAATAAGCACGTAGCATCCCGAGGCTTGTGAATCGACAGCAGCAGATGCAGACTACTGAAAATGGCTGTCAGTTACATCAAAAGTGTCCCCAAGTCAAGAAGAAAAGTAGATGCTTCAATCAGTTGTTACCTATATAAACCAAAATAGCCCTAGGTATACCTTGAAAAAGCAAAGAATTATTTTGTGATTAAAGAAAACAAACATGTATTGAAAGATTGCCAGGCATTTACTCTATCAAAGTCAGTGTTCCCTCCACTTCCTAGAAGTAACATTTTACATTGAGATCCAGTATGTTTATATAAGTACAAAAAAAAAAAAAAAAAACCAACCCAGAATAACAGTTTGGGGAAAAGTACTTATATTTACTATATATGATAAAAAAAAAAACAAACACAAAGTGAATATCAAACATGATTTTATAAACATTTAATAGAACACAAATTTAAAATATCAAAATAAATGATAATGACATAATTTCAAAATAAAGGGGGAAAAAAAGCACTTGTGACAAACTATTATTTTCATTTCATGACCAATTAGGGCATTTCCATTCGCAGTTTAAAAAGTATGATGTAAATCAAACAGCATGAATGAGCTGCATGAATGATTGCTAACTGTTTCAGCAATCTGGCGGATTTATTAGCTATGAGATGCTGGGTACAACACTTCACCAGCCACTCCAATTAACAGGCCTGAGTGTCAGTCTCTTGACTTGTAAAATGGTGCTAATTATTCAACTCCACAGGGTAGTTGAGGGCTGTAAAATAGTTCTCTATTTTCTGGATTCTAAGGTAGCTATTTTCTTACATTTAAGAATATCAGGGATGTTTCAGATGCCACTTAGTAATAATCTAAGTGTTTATTATCTGTGGCTTTTCTCTCATATGAAGAGAAAACTTACAGTTCATCAAGGCTAAAATATTTAACTGGCTCAACAGAGAAAAAAAATTCTGCTGACTCTGGTCACAGAGAAAAAACTGAAGAAAGAGGCCAGAATAGGAGAGACAAACTTGAAGGAAAGATTAAGAAGATATTAAATGAGGTGTCTTCAAATAATAAGATAGTATTTGCTAGGTGAGGAGGGCTGCAAATAAAGAAGAGGCACAGAAATACTTGTATCAAGTTCAATGTCAGCAAAAGTCTAAAAGCAAAAATTCTACTTAAGCCAAAACTCTAGTCAAAAATGTACTTCAACTTTAAAGTAAAAATGTTTCATCTTGGGAAATGCAGTTAAAGAAAAGCACATGTAGTTAGGAGACAGCCTCTTATATGAACTGAATGTAACAATAATTGGATTTACTTTGTTCTGGTTTTTTTTTTTTTTACTTATATGGTTATTACAGAAACATCTTTAAGACTTCAAAGAATAGTTAAAAATTTAAAAACCTATGTGTAGAATTAATGTGGTAGCATTTCCTCTTCCCTCCAAAAGCTGCTGTTAAACAGATGCCACTCTAGAATAGATAGATGACATATGCTGGATTACCCAAAAAAAGCACGGTGAAACCAAAGAACTCCATGTTTGTCTTTTGAGCCCAGGAGGAAAAACGGAAGAAAAAGAAAAAGAGGTTGCCTTTCTTTTACATATACATAAAGCCCAGAGAAAGAAGTCTGTAGTGGACAAAAAAGAGCTCAGAATAAGTGTTTTGACAGCTCATTATACTTCTCTGGTCCCATTAATTTTAGCCCCTAATGGTAGTGATGTAATGACTTAGCCCAACTTCTCCAGTGGTAGAAGAGAAAACCTTAGCCTACAATTCATCCAAACCGAAAAAGACTAAGAATCAAAAAGTCATTTATGCTAGATTAACTCATCAAAATTTTCCTTTAATTTATAAAAGAAATGAAATTGAAAATTAAATCTGTAAGATGGTATGTATTCAAAGCTTATTTGGAGTTGGATTCTCCAAATAGAAACTGAAATTACATGAACAAAGAAGCAACCACATATTCACCAATAATAATAATAATTCAGGATTCTGGTCAATAGAGATGACAGTAACTAGGGAGAGAGAAGTAGGCAGGCAGGCTTTCTACGCTTTTATCATCGTTCTGTTAAACGCTTCCTGGAACAAGCATTCTTTAACTATGCATCTTTTTATGGAACAAACAGTACTATTTTTCCTTTAAAGACATTATAAAACTTTATCACAAATACACATTCTGTCGTTAAATCTGTGAACAGGTTATATAGGAAGGCCTTTGTTCTTCTTTCAAACTTTATATTAAGTTATTATTTTAAAATAAAGCTTCTTAAAAAAAGCCACATTACACATTTTAGGATATACCAACCCTTCAAACACCTGGGCTGTCTGATCGGGATTCAGGATCAGACAACTGTGGTAACGCCTGAGAACAGCCACGATGCAGACACACAGTCCTGTCGTGTAGCTTCCTGCCAGGCTGGAGGACTTCAGGAGCAGTTCTGCCTCCACAACACTCAGTTCGTTCAGGAGCTGCAAAAGGCAAAACGATCGAATAAACATGCAGCTGCCAGAACAAATAGGAAACAACATTAATTTTTACACACTCTGGATATACTGAGTCATCCTAAAACTGCTTGATCTCCTTTCTTGTTCTGCCGCAGGATTATATACATATAAAACCACCAATGCAGTATCTCAGGCAATTAAATGGCTTTTACTTTTAATCCTTTATCAAAATTATACTTTTCCTTCTGCCTGGGCATCATGGTCCATGCCATGAAGAGGGATTCAATACTGAAATAGCTGCCAAAATTGTATGGTGGTCCAAAGTTCTGGACTGGATAATTTCAGGAAAAAACACCCCTAGCCTCTTGATTTTTTTCCATTTACACGTCATTTTCAATAAATGGAAATTATTCATCAGTATTTTCTTATTATTAACAAAGCTAACACCTCCAACAGAATAAGTAAAAGATATGTTTTATTTCTATTCACTAACAATATATACTAACAAAAGAACTCACGTATGTGTACACGAAAAATAGTGGAACAAATCAATGTTTCATATTTTTTGTTCTTACATTAAATATACTCTATTATAAACAGCAAACAAATTTTCACCTTTCCCTAAGCAAAACAACAGAAGACAAATAAGAAATACAGTCAAAACTCTCACTTTTTTACTATTATATTTTAACACCAATTATATTTAATTGAAAATTATGGACATAGCTGCTAGTTAGATACTGTTGACTCAGAATGTCTCAACTGTACAGAACTGCACGGGGTGGCTCACTGTAAACTGGACAATGCCTAGTAGGTTTGCTTTGCTAAAAGGCAGGATGCCTTTGATACCTGTATTGCGAAGTCAATGAGTCCATTAATATTAAGTGCTGGCTCCATGAGATCAAAGATGAGCTGAATGTGGTGAGCCAATGGGAGATGGTATGATGTTCCTGATGCAAAGCTTGTGATTTGTTCTAGCACATTGTTAGAAATCTATGTGAAAAAAGTGAAAGTAATTAGAAGACCAATATTCCAAATAACTTTTATGTATTATTTTAATTTTGGGAGGTAAGAAATGTGAATTTATACATGATTCCACTTAGAAGTTGAAACATATTTTTACAGAAAAGAAAATCAGTACAAATCAAATAATATCCTTAAAACAAATATAATCTGAAGAAATAAGACAAGTTGTCATTACGATTTTGACCTAAGTCTCCTAAAGGTAGAACTATAAATGCTTAATTAATTTCCAGATATCCCTTTGACTACCTATGGATTTGGTTTCTTCCCAATTGCAAAGTACTTTGTTTCAGTCATCAACAGACTTCTCCCTTATCAATCAGCAATGCAGGACACAAAATGTAATAATGTAAGTATTACATTAGAGATTACTTTATGTAGTGCTGATTGTTATCACAAGGTAAAAGTATTTCTGGATAAAAATTAATCCTCTGAGAAAAGTAAACTGACACTTGAAACTGAACTACTCAACAGTTTTAAGACACCTCCAAATAGGTTTTAAAAATGCATTTATAAAACAAGGAAGGCTGAAGACACATATTGCACGAAAGAGATTTAAGGAACTATCCCAGCTCCATAATAAATCAGCTTTAATGGCTACCTGAGATGTCACTTGATGCTGATCAAAATATGAAAGGAGTTGAAGTTTTGTGAACACAGTCTCCAGGGTCGGAAATGCTTCCTGTTTGCTCTTCCTGGCTTTCTGTCCTTCATCTCCAACTAAACAAACACATAGTAGATACATTATTTTTCATTTAATTGAAGCTCTTGACCTTTTTCAGAGATACTTTTTTACTGAACTATAACACACATACGGAAAAGGGTACAGACTCACTGAATTTCTACAAAAGAAATTAATTCATGTAATGAAACTCAAATAACAAAATCACATACCAAAACCCTAGAAGCCCTCTCAGGTTCCCTGCAGTCACTTCCCCGCCCCAGAGAACCAAGAGCCTGCCCTCTAATGGCTCAGATTAGTGTTGCTCACTTTATACGAATGGAATCATATGATATATATTTTATATCTGTCATCTTTCACTCAGTAGTATTCTTCTGAGATTGATCCATATTGATGAGGTAATTCTAATTATTTTCTAAACATTAACCATTCTCATTTATGTAATATACTTAAATTTTGGCTATTAATGAGAAATGATAGTTGCTCAGTCGTGTCTGACTCTTCGCGACCGCAGCCTTAGCCCCACCAAGCTTTTCTCTCCATGTAATTCTCCAGATAAGAATACTGGATGAGTTGCCATTCCCTTCTCCAGGATTAATGAGAAATCCCTCCTTAAATATTTCTTACTCACTGACTTTTAAAATATGATATCAACATTGAATGGGGAAAAAAATCACCTAGGCTCAAATGAATATAACAGAAAACTCCACTGCCATCTTGTTAGGAGACTGTCTAACAATGTAGTGTATAAAAAGGGAAATCTACACAATTCTTAACTTTTTAGGGGACAGGAAAGAACTAAATCTGTCCACATTACTAAAAAAGTGATAACTTTATCAATTTAACATAGAGAAGTTTGCAAAAATTAAAAGTAAGAAATACTATGAATTACAATTCTCTTGTAATTGACAGCTCTGAGGATAAGACCCAGAAATAATTAGGTCCTATTTTAAAACATTTTTTAATATATGTACTTACAAACACAAATCTAAAACCAAGAAAATGCTGTACTGTATGATCTCAGTTCTCTTCCAACACTATGATTCTAAGTAGTCAAATGCTACTGAAACAAAAGCCTCCTCACACATCATCTTACATGGGAAAGTTTAATTTCAGGGAACAAAGGTCGTTTTACAGATTTTTGTATTTAAGAAAGATTACACTAAACTAAACCATGACACCATTCAGGTATGACCTAAATCAAATCCCTTATGACTATACAGTGGAAGTGAGAAACAGATTTAAGGGCCTAGATCTGACAGACAGAGGGCCTGATGAACTATGGACAGAGGCTCATGACATTATACAGGAGACAGGAATCAAAACCATCAAGAAAAAGACTATCAAGACCCAATAAAAAAAGAACTGCAAAAAAGCAAAATGGCTGTCTGAGGAGGCCTTACTAGCTGTGAAAAGAAGGGAAGTGAAAAGCAAAGGAGAAAAGGAAGGATATACCCATTTGAATGCAGGGTTCCAAAGAATAGCAAGGAGAGATAAGAAAGCCTTCCTCAGTGATCAATGCAAAGAAATAGAGGAAAACAATAGAATGGGAAAGACTAGAGATCTCTTCAAGATAATTAGAGATACCAAGGGAACATTTCATGCAAAGATGGGCACAATAAAGGACAGAAATGGTATGGACCTAAAAGAAGCAGAAGATATTAAGAAGAGATGGCAAGAATACACAGAAGAACTGTACAAAAAAGATCTTCATGACCCAGATAATCATGACGGTGTGATCACTGACCTAGAGCCAGACATGCTGGAATGAGAAGTGAAGTGGGCGTTAGGAAGCATCACTACGAACAAAGCTAGTGGAGGTGATGGAATTCTAGTGGAGCTATTTCAAAACCTGGAAGATGATGCTATGAAAGTGCTGCACTCAGTGTGCCAGCAAATTTGGAAAACTCAGCAGTGGACACAGGACTGGAAAAGGTCAGTTTTCATTCCAATCCCAAAGAAAGGCAATGCCAAAGAATGCTCAAACTACTGCACAATTGCACTCATCTCACACGCTAGTAAAGTAATGCTCAAAATTCTCCAAGCCAGGCTTCGGCAATACGTGAACCATGAACTTCCAGACGTTCAAGCTGGTTTTAGAAAAGGCAGAGGAACCAGAGATCAAATTGCCAGCATCTGCTGGATCATGGAAAAAGCAAGAGAGTTCCAGAAAAACATCTATTTCTGCTTTATTGAGTATGCCAAAGCCTTTGACTGTGTGGATCACAATAAACTGTGGAAAATTCTGAAAGAGATGGGAATACCAGACCACCTGACCTGTCTCTTGAGAAACCTGTATTCAGGTCAGGAAGCAACAGTTAGAACTGGACATGGAACAACAGACGGGTTCCAAATAGGAAAAGGAGTACGTCAAGGCTGTATACTGTCACCCTGCTTATTTAACTTCTATGCAGAGTACATCATGAGAAACGCTGGGCTGGAGGAAGCACAAGCTAGAATCAAGTTTTCTGGGAGAAATATTAATGACCTCAGATATGCAGATGACACCACCCTTATGGCAGAAAGTGAAGAAGAACTAAAGAGCCTCTTGATGAAGGTGAAAGAGGAGAGTGAAAAAGTTGGCTTAAAGCTCAGCATTCAGAAAACTAAGATCATGGCATATGGTCCCATCACTTCGTGGCAAACAGACAGGGAAACAGTGGTTGACTTTATTTTGGGGGGCTCCAAAATCACTGCAGATGGTGACTGCAGCCATGAAATTAGAAGACGCTTACTCCTTGGAAGGAAAGTTATGACCAACCTAGATAGCATATTAAAAAGCAGAGACATTACTTTGTCAAGAAAGGTCTGTCTAGTCAAGGTTATGGTTTTTCCAGTAGTCATGTATGGATGTGAGAGTTGGACTATAAAGAAAGCTGAGTGCCGAAGAATTGATGCTTTTGAACTGTGGTGTTGGAGAAGAGTCTTGAGAGTCCCTTGGACTGCAAGGAGATCCAACCAGTCCATCCTAAAGGAGATCTGTCCTGGGTGTTCATTGGTAGGACTGATGTTAAAGCTGAAACTCCAATACTTTGGCCACCTGATGCAAAGAGCTGACTCATTTGAAAAGACCCTGATGCTGGGAAAGATTGAGGGCAGGAGGAGAAGGGAAAGACAGAGGATGAGATGGTTGGATGGCATCACCAACTCAATGGACATGGGTTTGGGTGGACTCTGGGAGTTGGTGATGGACAGGGAGGCCTGGCGTGCTGTGGTTCATAGGGTCACAAAGAGTCGGACACGACTGAGTGGCTGAACTGAACTGAAACGGCTTGCTAATGGCAAATGTAATAGCAAATGTTTTAAAAACAACATTAGGAAGAAAGGAGATTTCTATTTCAACAACAAGCAAGTATGGTTTAGGGGCAAAAGACAAAACACCTAGGGTGTTTTATTTCCTAAAACAAATAAACAGAGAATCAAAATGTGCTGAGTAAAATAAGGTACAAGATTATGTGTAACTTTTGCCAAATAACACCAAATATAATGCAAAGAATAAGAATAAAGAAGTTCATGAAACCTACTAGTTTTTCAATATCTATTCTCAAAGGTACAAATTAAGTTATATTGCCTTCAATATAACTGCTCACAGGTCATAAGTATGTTTAAAATATTCACGTTTTTAATTTTTCACTTACCAACATCACTGATCCAAGACTGAAAGCTTACACCACTAGTCTTGGATACCATGAGCTTTGGAAGTGAAGTTAATATATTTTTTCAGTCTTTCTTGGTACCAAAACCAAGTGTGTCATCAAAAAAAGTAACAGAATTGAGGATGAAGACCCAGTATGAGAACTCAAAAAAGCCTCTTTATTGGTTTGTCTATATTAATAGGCTCTATTTACTTACACATAGCCAAGTGAAAGAAAAATTTAAGAAATTACTGTTGGTTCTCAAAGGAATATTTTAATGACGTTTACATAAGCAATAATATAATAGCAATTCATAGATTTTCATCTGTTTTATGTTCATTTGCTTTCAAAATATATATTATTGCTCTTCTGTGGCTTAATTTTGGTTTTCCATTTTTTAAAACAACTCTAATCCTGGTGCTCACTTCAGCAGCACATATACTGAATCTCTAATCTTAGAAGTTTGGGCTTTTGTTGTTATGATAAACTTCATTAGTGGTCTGCAAATTCATACCCAAAGATGACCTGTGAATGTAAATGTAGAATGAGACTTGCCTATTTCGACTTGAAATGTCATTTCAACATTAGATTATGAATCCACCCCACCCTCCCAGGCAAAGTCTGGTTGATCCGAGAGCATACGTAGTAAGTTCCTCAAAGCCACGTTTCTATTTGTAACCAGAAAGCAAACACATGCTAACACTACCTGTTTTCTGGTCTCACCAGCATATCAATGCTAGTGTTTACATAGTGACTTAAACATAAGACTTCTTAGCAGAAGGCAGCTCGCTATCCCAAATTAACAAGCATATTTCTGATTGATGAGGAGTTTTATTTAGAATGTGGGAAAGAAAAAATCCGCAATGAAGATGCCCCTCTCCTCAGCGGTGCCTCTAGTACTGGAATATCTCAAACATTAGCGGGAAGAACAATGATCTCCTGGTGAGTTCATAAGCAAGAACTGACTATTTAAGAGACTAATCCAAAGATAGGACAGATGATAGCTGAACATTTTAAAAAAACTCTTTGTAAAGAAAGGAAGTGGACTCAGCAGAAAAGGACACCACAGTGCTTCCTTCCTTGTCTTACCCCTCAGCCTTCCAACACCAAACATTCCACAGGATCTGGAAAGACTTGCTAAAATTAATTTAGGAAAAGCATGTATTACTGAACCTCCTAAAGAGAAAGTGTCCATCACATTCCCAAATATACAAAAAAGTAGTTTCGGATACATTTTGCCAGCCAGCTGCTGAGCTTCGAAATTCAGACTATTTCCTCTTTTCTTTAATAGAGAAAACAGAAAAATAGCAGATCGACAGTTTTTTTAGAGCAGTTCTTCCCCCTCCTCACAATCTCGATAATGGCAACAGGTTTCATTTCCCTTCCACCACCTCATGGAGCTCCTACAGCACTAGCTCCTTATGTGGCCACAGAAGAGAGTTGGGGAATCTTATGTAAATAACACGAAGGCAGCTGTCCCATTGAGTTCTAATACATCAGATGCCCAAAACACACTTTTAAGACTGAAAAACATGCCACCCTCCTACCTTGTTTCTGCATCTGCACCCTTAATGATGGAGAGGAAAGAGAGCTATTTGCGTTGGTTATATCTAAATTTTCTGTAGGAAAGATCTACTGTGGACAAGCCTCAGTATTTCGTTCAGTTAAAGTCCTAAGACTGGATCCTCTGGGAAAAGGTTCATAAAACAGTATTTATTTTGTAGTGAACAACAAAGTGGAATTCCTAGAGGTGGTTTATGCCAGGTGTAGGAAGTGAGCTATTTTCATAGGGAAAGTCCAAACTGTCTTCCCAGTGTATTACCTAAGTAAAAGAGAAATAAACACCACTGGTGGTAGTGGAGCATACAAAACGATAGCACATTGTAAATCACATGACTATCTAATAAAATAAACTTTGGGAAGGGTAATTAGGCCAATGTGAACCGGATAATTACAAAATTCCAGTTGTGCAATAAGGTGACATAATACAAAGGCATAGCTTCACTGTAGGAACTATGTAAAAACACTGAGGAAAGAGCATTCCAAGTCATTATGGAGCAAAGACCCCGTTTTATTCCTAACAGAAATTGCTTGGAGATGCAAGTAGCCTCCACTACCTATTGCACCTATTCTTCTGAATAACATAAGAAAAGATCAGTCACTGCACTGTCACGAATTTCAATTATCATGTAAATATGATGAGGCTTCCCTGGTGGCTCAGTGGTGAGAATACGCCTGCCAATGCAGGAGACGTGGGTTCTATCCCTGGGTCAGGAAGACCCCCTTGAGGAGGACATGTCAACCTATTCCAGTATTCTTGCCTGGAAAATCCCATAGACAAAGAAGCCTCATGGGCTAAAGTCCATGGGGTTGCCAAGAGTCTGACATGACTGAGTGATTAAACAACAACAAAAATATGATGAGCCAACTGCAAGCTTGAGAAAAAGATGGAATTAGGGGAACAGACCTCTTCCAGACTAAGGGTTTTCCATTTTTTCATACTTTATCACATATGCACAGTTACTCAGTCATGTCCAACTTTTTGTGACCTTTTGACTGTAGCCTGCCAGGCTCCTCTGTCCATGGGATTTTTCAGGCAAAAATATTGGAGTGGTTGCCACTTCCTTCTCCAGGGGATCTTTCCAACACAGAGACTGAACCCACATATCCTGTGTCTCCTGCATTGCAGGAGGATTCTTCACCTTCAGAGCCATCAGGGAAGTTCTTTTAATACTTTATATATGACTATTGCAGAAAATTTGGGAAATATGAAAAAAAAGAGGAGCGAGTAAAAATTACCTCTATCTATCCATGGAAGGCACCATTTTAAATGGTGCCTATAAATAAATGGAATATGTAACTATAAATGGAATCAAGGCCTTAAAATTTCAATGTGCTTATTCATATTTCAATGTAACAGTCATCTGGGGGAGGAAACACTGCTGACCATGCCACGTATGACTTTGATAAAGACTGCTAAGGCAGAAGACAAGAGAGCAAATGGGGGCAAATGCATGAGGGCTCTTTACCCCCTGTCTCTGTGTTGCTCTTCTTATTTAGGATTTTCAAAATATCTTTGGTAATCTTCTTCAGCTGATGTCTGGCTTCGTCACGCTCTTTTCCCACTCCATAAAGAAGGATTGTGCGCTGGTTACATTCATGACTTGAAGATTCATCCTGAAAAAGAGAAAACGCATTTTGAAAGCCCTGTTTAGAGGGCGGGGTTCATGGACATGAAATGCGCTAACCACAGCATCTCCATGCTGGCTCGTGCGGTGGTGGCATCTGGCCCGCCTTTCAATTCACCTCAACCTCCACTGGCAACACCCTTGTTTTTCCAGTTTGGAACTTGCTAAAGTTTAAAAAAAAAAAACAAAACACAGTGTCAACTGACCTGAAGTCTTAATAGAAGCAGTTGATGTGGGCGTACCTTACAGAGTAAGTTTTGACTCTTGATTATTTAAAATTAACATGGTGTTAATGTCACATCCTAATTACATACTAGCTATATTTTTATCCTTATGGAAAATGTTATTTCTTAGTAAGCTCGGCTTTCTACATTCAGTAAACATTTTTAAACGGTTTATATTTTTGCTAGGATCCTCAAGTACTTTTATTAAAAAAAAAAAAAATTCCATTAACTTCCAACATGACTGTGTAAGACACAAGAACATATATTTCTTTCCAAATGTAAACAAAAGCCAGCATGGTCTTATTAGGTGTGAGAAAAATAGCTGGAAATGCAAACGCATTCTGACACCACCTTCCTCTCCTGGACCACCTCCCTCCCCCACCCCACCCCCATCCCAAACACAGTGGATTCCATCACTGTTTTTCCTACACAGGAGAGGGAACTACCAAGGCAGAGCATCACAAAAACACACTCCTTAAGCAAAGTTAAATCATCTAAGATATGTCCTCTCTTATGCCTGGTTTTGAATTTTTCTATGTAATCTTTTCTCTTTGATCCTATATTCCTAAATTTTCTTGGTAGAATTCCTAGTTCTATCATTTAGCCCATCTTCTTTTCTTAACATTTGCCCATATTTACTCGTGCGAGGTAATTCCTATCACTAATAGTATCTATCCCTAAGAAGCTCACACGAGGGAAAGATTTGTCCCAGGAAAAACAGACTGTATTCTGTGCATATAAATTAGCAGTGGCTGCAAAAAAGAACAGAGTCCTTGTGACCTGAAGAACACTAATGTTCAATATGGAGTACACTCCATGTGTGTGCTCTGCACAAAGCAGCATTTTGCTTCTGCAGTCTTGAGGAAGGACCCTGTTTCCTCTCACTCTCAGTCACTGTTCTCTCAGTCCCTTTTTGTCATTCTGTCTTTCTCTCACCTGCCTGCATTCAAGGCACCACTTCTTGCATCACTTCTTTCTTTACAACATTTTATCAGAAACATACATTTGCATAATCTGCCAATCTATCTTGCTACCACATCCCCAAATGTTATTTTAAGTGCTCAAATTTGCCTTCTTAAAAAAAAAAGCTAGCAGTGTTTTCTAGAAGCTGTTATTTAATACCCTGAGTTGCATAATCTCTTCCAAAGTCTCAATGGACAGACCTAACCCCAGCATAAAGTCAACACAGACAGTGATTCCTATAGCTCTATGACCTGAGCTACTTGACTAATCTCTGATTTTGTTGTTCCTCCACTGATATACTTCCTTTTTGTCTGGTAGGATGTATAAATATAAGCCCTACAAAGGGAACAGAAAGGCGATGAGGAAACTGTACAAAATTCAGATACCAGTCATGTGCCCTGGTGATTGTTTTCAGTTAAGTCACCTGTCAAGTGGTTCTGATGCAAACTTGAGTGTGAGGGGTGATGGAAAGATGTTAGCAACAGCTGTTTACAGAGTACCTACCTACAGCAAGACAAGGTACTACGAACCCTGAAAAAATGCATGGATGAATGTCCCCTGATTAAGGAGTACAGGTTCAGTGTCATCCCAGCAGCATCTGCAGAGCTTGAAGCCCAAACAGGGAAGAGGAAGGAAGGTATCCTAGAAAGATCCATGTGTTCTATGGACACGGAGTACTATGGCTCCACACTGATCAAGTAACAGCCTAAGATCAGGGTAAGAGAGGGCTGTGACTGCACCCAAGGTATGCCCTTGCCAAAGCCATGGTCCAGAATAACGAGCCTTTTCAAGCCTCAGATTCTTCCCCTAAAAACTGGTAACACCTCCTTTATTACAATGCTTGAGTGAGAACTGAGATATGTCTGTAAAAATGCTTAGTGGCATATCAGATTCAGCACCCCCTGCTGCCCATTCATATTACTGCACCTCCCCCGGTAAGCGCCCTACAACCACATTGCTACTCAGTATTTCCCAAAGGTGCTGAGCGCTTCCTTCCTTTGCTGGTCTCCTCCTGCCACCTGAAATGCTCTCAGCATCCTCAACTGCACTTGTAGAAATGCTGCGTACAATGACAGCATTTCTGTCACCCGAGTTCATTGAAAACCTTCACTACAGGGGAAGGGGTGGAGAGGACAGACTTTGGAGCATTTATCACGGTGTACAGCACTTATTTTCTCAGTATCTGTTAAATGTCTGTCTTCTCCACGAGACTGTCAGTTTTGTGAGAAAGAATCCGGTCTATTTTATTCACATTTACATTCTCCTTAATGGCACTTAATATTTGTTAAATATGTGAAACAAGTAATAATTAAGTAACCAAAAAACTAAAAGAATGGGGCAGGGGTGAAGATAAGAACAAAACACGGTTTTATAGAAAAGTTGGCTTGATAACTAAGTGTTGAAAAACTGAAGATGAGAAATGAGAGGCAGAGAGAAAGACCAAAAAGACCTCTTTTGGTCTGAGGTTTGTAGGGTCAAGAGGTTGGTCAAGAGGTTTGTAGGGTATAAATTAGGTCTTAATGGTAGAAATAAAAAATAAGAAGCAAAATCAAGAGGTACCTGAAAGAAGTTAGGAAAGGACTGGGAAGTTTCAAGACAGACTCACTAGATAAAATCTGTTGGTGGGTAAAGGAGCAAGTTATAAGGCTAGGGAGCTCATGAATTTACCATTAGGTGAGGGAAATTCAAGGGGTGGGTGAAAATGTATTACAAATGTCTAGTAGGTGGTTTGTCAGCAGGTATAGTGTAGAAGTGACAGCTTAGGGAAAAAAGCAATATGTCCCTAGAAGGGATTCAAACCTCCCATGTTCTCTTTGGAAAGGGTATGGGAGGGAAGAATGCTGAGACAGTGAAGGAGATAAGTAAGTCATCAAATGATGGATATACAGTCTCCATAATTAACAAGTAACCAAAGAAGTCAAGGTCACAAAAGTGAGGGAAACAAGAATTAATAACAGGGGTCATCAACAGTGTTGAAAAGTTAAGAAATCACAGTGAATGCTGGCTTCCCTGACTTGCTTCTTAAAAAAACAAACAAACAAAAAACCGTGTGAACCTCAAAAGAGAAGTTTCTCTAGAGTGGGAGGGGCAGAGAGGAGGAAACAGGAGGTTGGAGTAAGAGCAATGGTGCAATGGTGACTGGGAGGGAAGTAGCCCACAGTTACTAGCAGCTGAGTGTAAAGAAAAATAGCTTGAGAGGAAAGTGATCACTTTATTAGGATGACCAATGACATACTCTCGTTTCAAAGCTATGTTTCAAGTGAGTCTCCAGGAAGGAAATCCGGATTGGAGGGCAGATAATACTGACAAAGGAGACAGGCAACAGTGACCTCGTGTCTGGATTAACTTCAGAAGAAAGACGAGGACATCTTTCTACTTAACCACAGACAGAAATGAAAACTGGTGAAAATACAGGGAAATCTGGAGGTGAAGAAGTGAGATGCTTGTATCAGTTCACTGGCCGTATTATGCTCAGGGAATGGGCCAGAGGCAAAGTCATGAGGTAAGAGTCAGGGGATGGAATTAAAAAAACAAAAGAAGCTTGCAGCTAGCTGGGGGGAAAAAAGCCCAAAGCACTGGTCACTCTCTACATGGAGCATGAAGACAGCTTTTCTGACATTTAACATTTTCTAGGGAAATCATGATAGGTGTTACTAGCTTCCAAAGACAAAAGGCAACATTTTTACAAGCAAATCTTTCAATAGCCTACAAGACTGGTTTACATCAATTTTTTGTGCATGTAGAAAATGTACAAGTCTTTAAATAGCAACATACACATGAGAATAAGGTCAATCTCAGAAAATGGACCACATATTACCAAAGGTATCGGTTAAGTTCTGCTCTTTCAATTAAGTATCAAAACACTCTGAAGTTGCATGGCTGTAAAAGCTCAAAGAAAGTGTTAGTCGCTCAGTCATATCCGACTCTTTGAGACTGCATCAACTGGAGCCCTCCAGGCTCCTCTGTCCATGGAATTCTCCAGGCAAGAATACTGGAGTGGGTAAGATTTTTCCAGCCCTAGGGATTAAACGCAGGTCTCCTGCATTGCAGGCAGATTCTTTACTGTCTGAGCTACCAGGGAAGCCCAAAAGGTCAGTATCAAAGGATTATTCTCTTGTTGATACCCTGAAGGACACATCTGTTGGGCAGGAGAAAGAATCCACAGGACAGTCTATGGAATTCTAGCCATCCCCTTTCATGCTCGCCCACTGCTGTCCTTGAGTTAAGAAGGTCACCTCCCTGTAAACTGAGTTCTGAAAATCTTATCCTCCAAATCAATCAGTTTTCTTTCTTCAGATAATATCTCAAACTCACAAAGACTTAATTGATTTTAAGAGCAATTAGGAGGATACACATCCAAAAACTCTGGAAGGCTTGTTGTATTGATACCACAGCGATTGAAATATGTTCCTTAAGCCAAATGTTCTGAGAAGGGAAAACTGGAATTAACTGATCTGATGTTAGTCATCTTCATTTCTTTAGAGTAAGTGACTAGAAATGTTGCCAAAACTTGTGTGTGAGTTCATAAGGATGTGACCACGGTGGTGAGGTTATTAGAGCTGTGAACTCTCCTTTCACCTTCAGTCATTATTTCTTTCAGCTGAAGCATTCAATGGACCATATTATTCTGTATAGAATAGGATAAATTTCAAATCAATGTTACAGCAGGAATAAGCCTTGGGCTGGTGGAGGAGAATGGGTGTGCACACTGCGGGGAGGCTGTGCTAAAGAAGAAGGAATTAACAGCAGCTTCTCAGTAGTATGACACCTGACCTGGAGTAATTTTTTCTAAATCAAGAGAATCAGGGACTCCTATAATTAGACATTTAAAGGAAAGCTTTGTACAATAATAGCTTGTAGTCAACAGTATGGCCAAAATGAGGCCTTGATCCAACAAACTCAGAGCATCCTAGGAGCATTATGGCTGTCAAGCGGATTAATTATAGATACCACTCCTCTGCTTTCTAGCAAAACACGCAAGACAAGGATGACAAATAACTGAATCACCAGAGATAGTATCCTTTGTTTTTTTTTGCTAAACATCGCAATGCCCAATACTCCTTACTTTTGGAATTTATCTTATAATATCTAACCTAAATTTCTACATTCTAACAGGTAAAGCCAAGCTAGATGACATGAAAACTGCCTTAAATGCATGTGCTCCATCAGAACGTTCTCTAATGTCAACACAACTGCATTTCAAAACCATAAGACAAGAGAACTAAAATAGCATTAAGAGCTAATCCAAGGGCATCATTACCTCTTCATCTCCTCCCCAGCCCAGTTTCACAAGGACCACAGGTTCCTGCCATTTCAGGGCATGGCCCTCTCCATTCCCAGAAATCCTATTTGAAGCAAATATGTATTTTCGGATAAACAGACTACCTTTAGTAGACTCAATTAAAAAAGAAACCAATTAAACCATGTGTATATAAAAATTCTAGGGTATACAGAATTAGTTCACTTTTCCAGTCATCTTCCAATGACAAAACACTATCAGAGAAGGTTCACAGACAGGTGTGGTTTCGAGTTAAAGTCAGAGGAGAGATAAAGCTAATTTAATTTAGATCAAGAACTGGAGCCTTTCATTTACCCCGCAACTCCCTAGTCACAGCACTATAGAAATCTGGAAACATAAATGAGTTAAGTACACTGAAATAGTGTTCCTTTCGTGTGGCATATTAATTTCTTGAAAATAGTCAGGATTTCTCCCGCCACCCCCCACCCAAACCTTGTTGCATCCAAAGGTCTTAGAAACACTTCACAAGCATTCCTTAAAGCTGACAATCAATCCGGTGTAAAGGCAAGTATGACTCCTATTTTCCTAAAAGGAGTACAGCCATTGCATTCATGGCGTTCCCCTCTCACTGCTGGGCCTCAGTGCGGGGGGAAGGGTTGTAGAGACAGTAAGATGGAGAAGACTCTTACACACTGTGGCCACAGGTGCAGGCTCTAGAACTAGAAAGCATGAGTTGGAATCAGGTCTCTAACTTGGCTGCTCTACTCCTCCGTTTTCATCATCCAGAGTACAGAAATAAGATGATTATCTACTTCACAGAATAGTTAACTCATGACAATATAAGAAACCCAAAGTGGGCTGTTATTATTCTGAAGCGTACGTGGCATAAAAGCTTTTTCAAAAAGTATGATCTCTCTCTAAACCAACAAATAAGTTAATTTTCCAAGAGTATATCATCAAACTGACGTCTAGGTGACTAACAGATGGGGACCATGACGTGACTGACATTTCCAGCCGAAATTACCCAAATCCATAGCTTGATTTCAAATCCATAATGCCAACAAAATTCTCAGCTAGTTTAAATCAGTGGCCTTCAACCCTTAAGGTATATGAGCACCACTCATACAGCAAACTACAGGAGAGAGAACTACAGACAAGGGCTGCATCCCTGAGTTTCTGAACCACCAGGGTGAGAATGGTGCCCACGAAAGCGCATTTCTCATGACTCCTCAGGTGACACTGAGCTGCTGTTCTATACTTGAAAAACCGTCCGTGAAGATCTAATCTACACTGAGACAGACACACTCAAAACTCAGAAAAAATAAATAATCCAAAGATATATTTACAACAAAGACACTTACCCAAGTGGATCTGCTGGTAACAGAAGGACATTATAGTTCAAAACAGTGTGTGAGTGTGCACACAAGCGTGAGTATCCACAATATTTATATAAAGGTGATAGTGAGTCTCTTCACTGAATGATTGTTGTTGCTAGTCGCTAAGTCATGTCCGACTCCTTTGCAACCCCATGGGCTACAGATTTCCCAGGCAAGAATACTGGAATGGGTAGCTATTTCCTTCTCCACGGGATCTTCCCAACTCAGGGATTGAACCCATGTCTCCTGTTTGGCAGGCAGATTCTTTACCACTGAGCCACCTGGAAAGCCCTCACTGAAATGATATATTTCCCCAAAAAACAAAGGCAAAGTCAAAAGAAATTTGTTTAAACTCTACTCAAGACAGGCATAAAAGTCCTATATAATAAGCCTAGCAATGGATACAACTGTTTTTTTTCTTTCTTAATGTAATTTTAGAATCTTCAATTTTATAATGGGAGGAAATTGTGTCGCCTACAAAGAGCTGATCAAATACAGATTTAAAATAATGACATTATTAACCAGGGAAAAAAAAACAAAGAGCAAGAGACCTAACATCCCTAATGAGCACACATTACGAGTTAATGTGATTACTTGTTAAAAGGCAATAGATCACCAGTGTTGGGCACAATATGTTTTCAGGTAAATAACCATCTGACAAAGCAAGTCTGCAGCCTTCTCCAGGAAGCAGATATCAGTAGGCTTGATCTCCTGGACTTATCATTTGCATGGGAAATACCCCAAAGAGCTCACAAAGCATCAACTCTATGGCAGGTTTCAGTAAAAAGCCACAGGATTTTAAATTGCTTTTTAAAAGATGACTTCTCACCCACCGTGCCCCATATTTCTCAAGGAAATAAAAGCAGAAGTCCTAAAAGCGGGCCAGACGGAAATACAGTGTCTGCACAGCCCTGAGTCCACAGCATCTGAAGGTAATTTCTGATTGTAAAGTCCTCTTCCTCGCTCCCTCTATTTCTCTCTAGAACACTCAAGACCTGAAGGACGAAACTTCAGCAGATTCTCTATCATAAAGAGTGTGAGCAGCTAAACTAAGACATTAAAAGGAAAATAACAGATGCCACTCTACAGCCTGTATTAACTACCGCTCACTGGATACATTCAAATCCTTGAGAATCGAGAGTAACCAGGTAATTTTATATCTAGAAGTATTTGACAAGCGTACGTATTTGCACTATGATGTGTGCGTATTTTTTTTTTCAAGTTTTCTTAAGTTGGAAACCTTTAATAGCAGTATCAATCTGAGTACTTAAATGGAATATAAACTAAAATACAAGCTACATTAATGATGCTGGAGATAACCATTAACTTCTTCACTGAAAATAAATTATACAGAACATGGAAGAAAATTCAAACTGTCTTACTTATTTTATCTTGAGCATAAAATGAGATTTGCTATAGTTAGGGGGAGCTGAAGTTCTTCATGTCAAGAATACTTGATGAACAAGCAACAGTTTATGAAAAATGAGCATTCTCAAAGTATAATTTCCAAAACTATCAGGGCATAAACAAAGAAAAATGCCAGTAGCAAGTAAGGTTAAGTGGGTTATCTTCTATCAAATTCTGGGGTTTATTTAGTCATTTTTTTTTTAAGTTAAACTGGTGAGGAGGTGTATGATGTAAACCTTAATTTGTTTAATGTTCAATAATAAAAGGATGGAAAAAAGAATTCCACTGACATTTGGGGGAACTTAGAAGTTTTTCTTTGGTATTGAGGTATCTGTGCTTTAATATTACCATGTCTTATATTTAGGAATAATATTTTCTTTAGAATCAATTCCATTGGTTTTTGATGAATTCAAATTTTACAAATTCCATTTTAAATTTCAAAACTTAGATGCCAAATACTTTATTCAAGTTAATACATTCAAGTCAAGTGTTAATTTCCTTTATAGCTGCCTGTTGTGGTATAAAAACCTATGGTTTTTTTTATACCAGGCAAGGACATGATCTTGGCATTTTATTTTAGTTACCATTATACAGTCTATAAACCTAGAAAGTATGCCTGGGGTATTTTGAGGAATGCCATCTAATGACTACATAGAGAAATCATTTCCTCATTTTTTTTTAACCATTTAAAAAATTTTCCCTGAATGATAGTCAAGAAAACATACGTGAAACTTTAAAATTTACGAAGCAAAGCTGGAAAAGAGATGTACGTGAGTTAAAATATTTGCAGCCAAAGAATACTCTGTGAGGCTGATTTTCAAATGGATGGCAGAGCAATACAGAGGCAGAAATACATTCCAATTATAAAGGGAAAAATTTGTTTTCTGCTTTTTATTTAACAATAAATTTTATACAAGTGATTTTATACAAACTTCTTTTCACTTTTTACTTTAAAAGTCTACTATGCAATTATCAGTCATTTCTCCTTAGAACACTTTGAAGGTACTAGAGAGAATGAAGTCCAGGAGTAAGGATTGCTATAGGAAAAGTGACTATGCATAAAAACAACAAAGTCAGAAGGTAAGGAAATGACACTGGAGAAGAATAAAGCATAGCCTAAGTATTTCTGTTCTAGGTTTTATGTATATGCATTTTTGCCTAAGATCAAAAATGTTCTATAAGAGGCAAACATTCAAAAATAAGAAATACAAAGTAACCACATCTTCAAAAAATGTTCTCCAGACTATTTTACTGTGCAAATAGAGTATCTGCCACTATGAAATGTTTTGATTTGGTTTTTCTGTGTTCTTTACTAACTGCCCCAGTGAAGATCAGGCACCTCAATTTTTAGAGAAGTCCCGCCAAAAATGTTACCCACAGAGATGAGGGCAAAATCAGATAGCAGGCACCTGAAAATAATCATTCCCTCCATCCCCCTCTAGGTAGCAGAGAGAGACACGAGCCATGGACAACCTCACCTCTGTGGCTGGGAACAGCAGCCAGTGCAGCAGAGACTACAAGATTACCCAGGTGCTCTTCCCACTCCTCTACACTGTCCTGTTTTTTGTTGGACTCATCACAAACAGCCTGGCAATGAGGATTTTCTTTCAAATCCGCAGTAAATCCAACTTTATTATTTTCCTTAAGAACACAGTCATTTCCGATCTCCTCATGATTCTGACTTTTCCATTCAAAATCCTCAGCGATACTAAACTGGGAACAGGACCTCTGAGGGCCTTTGTGTGCCAAGTGACCTCCGTCGTGTTCTACTTCACGATGTACATCAGTATCTCATTCCTAGGACTAATAACTATTGATCGCTACCAGAAGACCACCAGGCCCTTTAAGACAGCCAATCCCAACAATCTCTTGGGGGCTAAGATTCTCTCGGTTGTCATCTGGGCATTCATGTTCTTAATCTCCTTGCCTAACATGATTCTGACCAACAGGAGGCCGAGTGACAAGACTGTGAAGAAATGCTCATTTCTGAAGTCAGAGTTTGGTCTGGTTTGGCATGAAATAGTCAATTATGTCTGTCAAGTCATTTTCTGGATTAATTTTCTAATTGTCATCGTATGCTATACGCTCATTACCAAAGAACTGTACAAGTCATATGTGAGAACAAGGGGTGCTGGCAAAGTCCCCAAGAAAAAGGTAAACATCAAGGTTTTTATTATCATTGCTGTATTCTTTATATGTTTTGTTCCATTCCATTTTGCCCGAATTCCCTACACCCTGAGTCAAACCCGGGACGTCTTTGACTGCACTGCTGAGAATACTCTGTTCTACGTGAAAGAGAGCACACTCTGGTTAACGTCCTTAAATGCATGCCTGGATCCATTCATCTACTTTTTCCTTTGCAAATCCTTCAAAAATTCCTTGATGAGTATGCTGAGATGTTCCAATTCTACATCATCTCCATCCCATGACAATCGGAAAAAAGGACAGGACGGCAGTGACCCAAGTGAAGAGACACCAATGTAAATAAACTGAGGTAATATTTCAGTCTATTAGTGTATAGAACTCCCCAAAGGCAAGCACTATGTGGAAAATATTAACATTGACTAAGAAGTAGCCGAGTTAGTAACAATAACTCTTGAAACAATAAATAGAAGACTACGAAAGCAATTGTCATTTACTTGTCCAATACTGAAAGCAATCTTAAGAAGCAGAGAAGTAACCTAACATGTAGCTGTGTAGTAAAACAAACTGCATCCAATCACTATGCCACATGCAAAACTACACACAGGTTATGATAAGAAGCGTTTTGACAAAATGGGTAACCATATAATAATAATGTATATGTAATTTTAAAAAAACATTGATCACAATCCTATTATGAATTTATTATAACCAGCTAAGAATGATAAATCTGATAAAATCACACCAATTATTATATACTAATATATGTATATATACTTATACGTGCTTATAGATATATATATATATATTGCAGTCCCTTAACCAAATGCTTACCTATGCAATATTCTTTATAAAAATTTAAGTAATTGAGACATGCAAAGAACAGTAACTACTAACTTTCAATTATGAGGAAAAACTTAAGGGATTTAAACTAATTGAAATGGTAACTGATCAGATTAAAAGGTTTTAAAACTACCTTCTCAAGAAAAACAGCAGAAATAGCAAACTTATTAAAACAGAGCTATTTTACAACATTCAAATACCAGGAACTTATGGATATTTCTTTAACAGCACAGAAACTGGTTTACTCATATTTTGATAACTTTAGTAAATACAGTACCATCATTGATACTGATCTCTATTAACTAGCTTCTAAAAACTGTGATTTGGGCTGATGAACATTTCCCCTATGAGAAAAACAAATTAAATATGATTATGCAGTTGAACAGTATGAACATTAACAGGAAAGTGATGAAAATGTTGGGAATTACCTGTTTGTCATGTGTGTATATAATAAATAATTTAAACTCTAAAGCACACTTTGTTGGAATTTCTTTGTTCAAAGTTATGAGATACTATAACTCATTTTCTATACTCCTATATCAAATGAACCTATTTAAGAAAGGATAGTTGCCAATATTATCCTTTTTATTACATGCTATTAGGCAAAATCTATTTTGAAGGTGATCTCTCATGTCAATTAGTTCATTGTTGTTATTGTTATTTAGTTGCTAAGTCATGTCTGACCCTTTACAGTCCCTGGACTAGAGCACACCAGGCTCCTCTGTCCATGGGATTTCCCAGGCAAAAATACTGGAGTGGGTTGCCTTTTCCTTCTCCAGGGGATCTTTCCAACTAAGGGATCAAACCTGCTTCTCCTGCATTGGCAGGCAGGTTCTTTACCACTGAACCACCAGGGAATCCAATTAGTTCATACATAAATGAAAAATTAGGTCAAACTTATAATGTTGTGAGATTATACACAAGCCATATTGTTTTCTTAATGTAAACAAAACATACATCACACTTGGAAATGGACATGATTTATCAATTATTTATGATCCTCAGAGGTGATTCCCAAATACAAGGCAGAGATACCAATGTCTAAATATAATGTGAGAAGAAATAAAAAGGATTAGCTGTAGTAAAAGGAAGTTCACCGAACTCCAATATAATAGATTCTATTCTACTAAGTTAAATTTCAGTACAAAGCTGAGCTCATTTAACTCTCTGCTAAGTCGTTTCAGTCGTGTCCAACTCTGTGCGACCCCGTGGACGGCAGCCTACCAGGCTCCTCCGTCCTTGGGAGTCTCCAGGCAAGAGTACTGGAGTGGGTTGCCATGGTATCTATTCTCAAGCAGCCACATTTCCTTCTCTGGCACTTCTGAAAGTGAGCACTGGATGTCAGTGGAGACACACACAGAGCCATGAATCAGAAAAGATGCATATTCGACTTACTGCTAGGTCAAAGGCAGTAGCCATTTCTGCCAGAGAGACCAACGCAATTCACTCTAATATCATATGAGCAAATTCGTTCTGTAAGAAAACCAGGATATTTGAGCTGGAAAAGAAACAAGGATCAACAAATCTGACTACCTTACTTTGAATATGGGAAACATAAAGGGCAGATCTACTCCTCAATCTAGCCAAGTCAACGGTAGATTGGCCACGGGTTAGAGCTGGCCACGTCATGCTGCCAGGGTTGCATTAGGTGTCGGAAGACTGCAAGGCAGGCAGAGATTTCCTGACTAATCTTTCATTTGGGATTAAACTCATTCACGGATGATGATTTCAATAAGAGAAAGAACCAGAAAAGCTAACGGTGTTACAATACTTTTGCAAAACAAATAAACAAACTTGTTCAATGTTTGGAATTATCTAGGTTATTATACATAATATGAAAATTTTACATTAAACTCTAAATCATACTTAGTTGAGGGTTTTTATTCAAATACATTAGAAGCATATACTCCTTTATCAAATATCAAACTGAACCCATTCAAGATAGATTAAGAGATCACTATTTATGGAGTGCTCATTTTACACAGAACATGTCACTATCTCTAGCTTTAGGAATTTTAATATACACAATATATCTCTCATTTCACAACAACTTCCAAAAGAGAGAGAGAGAGACACCAAATTTTGTAGATACAGATTCAGAAGATGAGACAGACAAAACATAGTCTTGCCCATAAAAGTGGCTAAGAAGTCCAAATGATGCTGGTTACTGGCACTTTCTCCCAGTGGTTTCTTATATAAATAGTCTAAAGCAGATGTGACAAATTTTAGCCTGCAAGTCAAATCTAGCCCAGGACCTGATTCATACAACCTGTGATTTAAGCATGGTTTTTACACTTTCAAATATTTGCAGGAGGAAAATTGGAAGAATAAAACTTCACACTGCACAAAGTTGTATGACATTCAAATTTCAGTGTCTGTAAGGTTTAATTAGCACACAGCCACACCCACCCAGGTTTTATCTATGGCTGACTGCCTGTTACAACAACAGGGCGGAGTAGTTGTGACAGATTGAGGGGCCACAAAACCCAAATATTTACTACCTGGCTGTTTAGAACACTGACAGCCCTGCACTGGAACCCTAAAACTTCAAAGAAATGCACTGCACAGAGAAAGAGCCCTCTCTCCAAGCATCTCAGTGTTTCAGCAGCTTTGCACTGAAAACACCTGTAGGTTCCTCTGGCTTATCTAGGTCATAACGGCTGGCTGGTAACATGCAAAGTGGAAAGTGGGATTACCCCGATGCTGGTGGGAGCAAAACATGCAAATATACTTACAAGCCAATAAAAGAAACAGCCTGACTTTAACAAAATAAGTAAATAAAAATGGGAAAGGGGCAAGAGAAATCAATTCCCAAGAGAAATACAAATAGATATTAAAAATATGAAAAGATATACACCCTCATTAATAAACAAGTTTATGTTTACATGACATGGCTTTTTTCACCTGTAAATTTAGAATTGGCTTAAAAGATTTTTAACAATTTTGTTGGATAATCCCACTTGATGAGACAAAAAATGAGTACAATCTTTCCGGAAAACTTTTTAAAATACCACTCAACATTTCAATGCATATCCTTTGATCCAGAAATCCCACTTCTAGGAAACTTTCTATAAATATATGTAAGAATAAATACATAAAAATACATGGAGTGGTATTTGCTCTACAGCATGTTTTTAATAGAGAAAAATTGGAGGGAAAAAAAACTTAAATGCCCAAAAGCAACGGCTTATTTAAACTATGATAACTTTATATAGTATAACCCTTTTTAAAAAATTGTTAGTAAATCTTCATATACTAACATGGAATGAAGCAAAGATCCAATATGTCAATAAATATAAATATATATATACACACATATACATATTTGCACACCACCCCATGGAAAAGAAATGCAAAAGCGTAAAATGGCTGTCTGGGGAGGCCTTACAAATAGCTGTGAAAAGAAGGGAAGTGAAAAGCAAAGGAGAAAAGGAAAGATATAAGCATCTGAATGCAGAGTTCCAAAGAATAGCAAGAAGAGATACGAAAGCCTTCCTCAGCGATCAGTGCAAAGAAATAGAAGCAAACAACAGAATGGGAATGACTAGAGATCTCTTCAAGACAATCAGAGATACCAAGGGAATATTTCATGCAAAGATGGACTCGATAAAGGACAGAAATTGTATGGACCTAACAGAAGCAGAAGATATTAAGAAGAGGTGGCAAGAATACACAGAATAATTGTACAAAAAAGATCTTCACAACCAAGATAATCATGAAGATGTGATCACTCACCTAAAGCCAGACATCCTGGAATGTGAAGTCAAGTTAGCCTTAGAAAGCATCACTACAAACAAAGCTAGTGGAGGTGATAGAATTCCAGTTGAGCTATTTCAAATCCTGAAAGATGATGCTGTGAAAGTGCTGCACTCAATATGCCAGCAAATTTGGAAAACTCAGCAGTGGCCACAGGACTGGAAAAGGTCAGTTTTCATTCCAATCTCTAAGAAAGGCAATGCCGAAGAATGCTCAAACTACCGCACAATTGCACTCATCTCACATGCTAGTAAAGTAATGCTCAAAATTCTCCAAGCCAGGCTTCAGCAATACATGAACCGTGAACTTCCTGATGTTCGAGCTGGTTTTAGAAAAGGCAGAAGAACCAGAGATCAAATTGCCAACATTCGCTGGATCATCGAAAAAGCAAGAAGAGTTCCAGAAAAACATCTATTTCTGCTTATTGACTATGCCAAAGCCTTTGACTGTGTGGACCACAATAAACTGTGGAAAATTCTGAAAGAGATGGGAATACCAGACCACCTGACCTGCCTCTTGAGAAACCTATACGCAGGTCAGGAAGCAACAGTTAGAAATGGACATGGAACAACAGACTGGTTCCAAAACTGGAAAGGAATACATCAAGGCTGCATACTGTCTCCCTGCTTATTTAACTTATATGCAGAGTATGTCATGAGAAATGCTGCAATTCATGGGGTAGCAAAAGTTGGACACGACTGAGTGACTGAACTTTCACTTTCTACTGTATATTAATGTCAATAACTGAATTCTTTAAACTTTTTTTCCTTTTATAATAAAATTATGAAACTGGATACTAATATAAATATTTCAGATAATAGTGTAAATTTATTGCTTGTTGCCTGGAGAATCCCATGGACAGGGGAGCCTGGTGGGCTGCAGTCCATGGGGTCGCTAAGAGTCAGACACGACTGAGCGACTTCCCTTTCACTTTTCACTTTCATGCATTGGAGAAGGAAATGGCAACCCGCTCCAGTGTTCTTGCCTGGAGAATCCCAGGGATGGTGGCGCCTTGATGGGCTGCTGTCTCTGGGGTCGCACAGAGTCGGACACGACTGAAGCGACTTAGCAGCAGCATTGCCTGTTTCCAGTTATATGTAGAGATTTTACAATACCAAATTTATGTATACAAACTACAGTAATGTTAAACTGCATAATACATTTTAGATTACTACCACCTTGGGTTAGGGCTTCCCTGATAGCTCAGTTGGTAAAGAATCCTCCTGCAATGCAGGAGACCCTGGTTCAATTCCTGGGTCAGGAAGATCTGCTGGATAAGGGATAGGCTACCCACTCCAGTATTCTTGGGCTTCCCTGTGGCTCAACTGGTAAAGACTCTGCCTGTAATGTGGGAGACCTGGGTCTGATCCCTGGGTTGGGAAGATCCCCCGGAGAAGAGAAAGGCTACCGACTCCAGTATTCTGGCTTGAAGAACTCCATGGAGTCCATGGGGTCGCAAAGAGTCAGATACAACTGAGCAACTTTCACTTTCACTTCGCTTTCACCTTGGGTTAATTCAGTGTGGGATTTTAAACACTTTCATATAATCTGGGAAAGTACCATGGTATCCTTCGATGGGAAGTAAAAGGCTCTTCTATGAGTACAGGAGTTCCAACTTTGACTTTCATTTCAACTGAAAGCAAATACTTCCTCATCTTTTCAATCATTATTTATATGGTACTGGTCACATCGACAGGAACTTTATACTGTCGAGTTTGATCCAAAAGACAATCCCTAAGGAGATGACAAATTCTTCATTTATTTCCATTTGGCAGGCTTCTAATTTCTATTACTTTTCCTTACATATTTAACTCTCTCCTGATCATACTGCTGTGAACCAATTTATGTTTTCAACCAAGTACCTCACTCTGAGACAAAGAGTTTCACAAATCCATGAAAGTGGATTATACCTCCTCACTTAGCAGTAAGAAACACCCAGCTCAAAAACTCCAGAATTTGATAAGCACTCCCACACTCATCCTGTCTCTGGCAGTCAGAAGAGAGAGGGGCTGGTTCCAAGTGGGGGCTCTGGAACCAAACTGTGTGGGTTTGCAGAGGGCTTCAGTTGCAGGACTTTGGGCAACCTGCTTAACACCTGCGATTCCATTTTCTCATCTGTAAAATGGGACGGATCTCTGAGCTTGTTGTAAGAGTTCAGTTCAGTTGCTCAGTCATGTCCAACTCTTTGCGACCCCATAGACTGCAGCAGGCTGGGCTTCCCTGACATTCACCACCTCCCGGAGCTTGCTCAAACTCATATTCGAGTCGGTGATGCCATCCAACCATGTCATCCTCTGTTGTCCCCTTCTCCTTCTGCCCTCAATCTTTCTCAGCAACAGGGTCTTTTCCAATGAGTCAGTTCTTCACATCAAGTGGCCAAAGTATTGGAGCTTCACTTCAGCATCAGTCCTTCCAACTCAGGACTGATTTCTTTAAGACCACATAATCACTTAGAACAGTATATAGCTAGTGTGATTTCATTGGTTTTGACTAAATTCCCTTTGAGCTTGATGAGATTTTAAATGTTTTGTTTAGGAACCTGACAAATCAGAATAATTTCTAGGACCTTTCATGGTATATCTTCTTTGATTCACTCCTTTAGTCAGCTATCCCCACAGGTATAGAGAGTACTCCATTTTTAATTTCACTTAACAAGAAATGGACTAACATGAACCACTTGACAAGCGTTATTCAAAGCACCTGGCAAACATTCAAACATTTTTATACCCTTAACAACCCAATGAAGCAAATGCTATTATTTATTTTCATTGTTATGAGGGGGCAATGGTTTCATAGAGAGCATAAGTAACTTGACCAAGGTCAGAAGAAAAGTAAGCTGGAATATAAGGAAATGAACCCAGGCACTCTGGCTCGCGAGCACTGCTCCTGTCCCATCACAGCCTCTCAGGTGCATCATCAAGGCAGAGGACCCTACCCCAGTGGGCACCAGCACTGCTGTAAACTAAGAGACCACTGGCTAACATGTATGAAGCACAGAGACATAAAGGAGTCTGTTGGATATTTCCTATGGTCAAACATTTTGAAACCTACATTTAAGAGAAGATACTTCTGTAACTCTAGAAATGCCACCATAAATCAGTTCCTCTTTTGAGGTTTCCTACTCTTTGGCATTTTGAAATTTGACCAAAAAGTGATTTCCAGTTTTCATATTATGAAATTAACTTATACAGCATTTCCCTTGTTTAAACTGAAACTATCCCAAACCTACATCTAAATAATGCAGCCATTAGGAAATTTATACTTAATTACATAGGTCTAATCCCTCTATTTAAATTTTTTAAGTTTGTTTTTATTCTCTACTGAAGCAAACAAAAGGATATATGTTTTAATTATGTTCCATAACATTAATAAAACTCAAAATCTGTATTTCCAAGAAACAATTTATCTAATTCAAACATCAATTTTTCTTTTCTTTTTAAATTTATTTATTTTAATTGGAGGCTAATTACTTTACAATATTGTAGTGGTGTTTGCCATACATCGACATGAATCAGCCATGGGTGTCCACATGTGTTCCCCATCCTTAACATCCCCTCCCCCCTCCCTCCCCACCCCATCCCTCAGGGTCATCCCAGAGCACCAGCCCTGAGCACCCTATCTCATGTATCGAACCTGGACTAGCGATCTATTTCACATATGATAATATACATGTTTCAATGCTATTCTCTCAAATCATCCCACCCTTGCCTTCTTCTCCAACAGAGTCCAAAAGTTTGTTCTTTATATCTGTGTCTCTTCTGCTGTCTCACATATAGGGTCATCGTTACCATCTTTCTAAATTCCATATATATGCATTAGTATACTGTATTGATGTTTTCCTTTCTGACTTACTTCATTCTGTATAATAGGCTCCAGTTTCATCCACCTCATTAGAACTGATTCAAATGCATTCTTTTAAATAGCTGAGTAATATTCCATCGTGTATATATACCACAGCTTTCTTATCAATTCCTCTGCCAAAACACCAATTTTTCAAACTGTGCCACCACAATGGTAGTTTCAACCCAAATTATTAGGCATCCTATTCTCTCAGAAAAATGTCCAGTGGGATACTGAATTCTCAGAATTCACCAAAAATGCTCGATCAAGCCAACAAAACAGTCTAGTCCAATCCTGTGGTAAAACTCACAGCAAGAAATATGAAATGAAACTCGCCATGGAGAACTCCACATTACTTCATAAGATCTCCTGATTTCCTCATTCACTTTATCTGGTGAGGAAACATTTCTTCATAGACAACAACTTTCTCCTTACAAAAGCAGCAATTACATCCTTTCAGAAATTTTACAGAACTCGGCTCAAGGTTGATGAAATTCCTGAAATCTTTAGCACTTTGCAAAGTCACAAATACAGGAAGAGAGTTCCAAAAATGGCTTTCCCGTAAGTAAAATAGTGTATTTCCATTTAAATCTGCAGTTCGTTCACCAGAGCAGTGAGTAGCAAACATTTTTTTCATACCTCACCCGTAGTGAGCACTATTCTAGGCGCTCATCTCAGTCTCTAAGCGCTGAAGCATGCAGTGTAATTAAACCCAGGGGAAAATACAGATGGGGAAAATGAGGCACAAAGCTACTAAATCATTTGTCTACTATCTACTACCCAGTAACACGTGATTCTGAAATTCTAACCCCCAAAATCTGGGTCTAATAGGCCTTACCTCTTAGAAAACATATCACTTCATCTCTCAAAGGTTGAAAGACCAAACCAAAGATTAAGATAAATGTCTATAGAAATCATTAGGTCACCCCAACAAACACAAATTTCTGAAAAAACCAGTCTACAAGGGTGCAGATGATCATGCTGTCTGGTTTTAGAGTCAACACTTACTCTCCTATAATTTAAGGCTATTTTCTTTACATTTCTCCCTCCTGTTATTATAAGGCATTAAAAATTTCATTGAACATGTAGAGAAGGTAAACTGCAGGAGTTATTATATAAGAAAAATATAAAAATGACTGCAACTGAACTGATTTATTCAAACCATAGTACCTTAACAGTACATAAGTTTAAAATAAAGAGGTTCCTTATTAGAGAACCCCTCAGAGGATTACACATGAAGAGGTTCTAATGGATCTCAACTGCGCACGTGAAAATGAGGAAGGAAACTTGGTATAAGAAAGCAGAACAGCATTTGCTCCATGTCTTTCATGGGCTCAACTAATGACTGCCTCGATCGATCGCAAGACAGTGAGCTGAGTTTCCTTCCAAATAAAGGTGAATTTCAATTGTTATTATGAATGGCTTGCTTATAAACGATAGAATATTTTCAAGAGGGCAAAATGCTTTTTAAAGTTTAACATTCTATAAACCATAGATTATAAGCACAGGAAATGACACAATGTTCCCCAACATTGTGAATACTTTTACCTCTTAGCCAGTTTTATTTTACTGCCATGTTAGTTAAAAGTAGAACCTGTGAATGGGGTAGAATCTGTTATCTGGATTTCATAAGGGTGTGAAAGGAATGGGACTGTTAATTAAGTACCTAAACTGTACTATGGGCTTTAAAAATGCTAGCCAGAAACAACATGTGCTTTCTCAACTGATTTATTAAATGTGATGAATATATTTAAGGTGTAAACACGGTGCAAAGGTAAAGTCTATTTTTAACAAGGAGCATTTTGAAATCATAAAATGCTTCTTGTTTTACTTTGTGTATATGTTTTTTAACAGCTGACACTGGAAACCATGAATGTGACAGTGATGAAGGGCTTCAACGGGTCTGAGCGGTGTCCCAGAGACCTGAAGACAGCACAGCTGGTGTTCCCGGCCATCTACACTATTGTTTTCTTCGTGGGCATCCTGCTGAACAGTTTGGCCCTGTGGGTGTTCATTCATATTCCCAGCTCCTCCACCTTCATTGTATACCTCAAAAACACTTTGGTGGCTGACTTGATAATGACGCTCATGCTTCCATTTAAAATCCTCTCCGACGCCCGTCTCGGACCCTGGCAGCTCAGAGCCTTTGTGTGTCGTTTCTCTGCCGTTATCTTTTATGAGTCCATGTACGTGGGCATTACCCTGCTGGGGCTCATAGCCTTTGACAGGTTCCTCAAGATCATCAGACCTTTCGGAAAATTCTTCGTACAGAAACCTGCTTTTGCAAAAGGGGTCTCAACCCTCATCTGGCTCTTTTTGTTCCTCCTCTCGCTGCCAAACATGATCTTGAGCAACAAGGAAGCAACACCATCTTCTGTGAAAAAGTGCGCCTCCTTAAAGGGTCCTCTGGGGCTGAAATGGCATGAAGCAGTGAATTACATTTCCCAGTTCATCTTCTGGACTGTTTTTGTCCTAATGCTTCTCTTCTATACGGTTATTGCAAAAAAGGTGTATGATTCTTACAGGAAGTCCAAGAGTAAGGACAGCAAGAACAACAAAAGGCTAGAAGGTAAAGTGTTTGTTGTCGTGGCTGTCTTCTTTGTGTGTTTTGCTCCGTTTCACTTCTCCAGAATCCCATATACTCACAGTCAAACCAACAGTAAGACTGATTGTCGACTGCAAAATCAACTGTTTCTAGCTAAAGAAACAACTCTCTTTTTGGCAGCAACTAACATTTGCATGGACCCCTTAATATATATACTCTTATGTAAAAGGTTCAGAGAGAGGCTACCGTGCATGAAAGGGAGGCAGATCGCAGCATTCACTCAGGAAAATCATACGAGTCAGTCGGACAATATAACCCTAGGCTGATAACTTTATCATAGTTAACTATTTATTGATGAGACTTCAAATGACAATTTACTTAGAAATCAAACCAAGGCAATGAAAAAAAATGGATTAGAACAAAAGTTTTGTTACTTTTTACTATCCTGGTTCATAGAAAGGATCATGTCAACTTTAATTCCACTGCAATCTATTCACAAGCAGAATAAAGCCTTAGTAAGGGAAAGCATAATAGGAAGCAAATGGTGGCCACTAGAGGTCACCTTTTCAAGAGCATTCACTTCCACTTTGGAAAAGGTGTATTATGGGGAAATGTATGTTTCTAAAAACACATATTTTTTTAAATATAAAAAAATATATTCCTTCACTCTAAAATGCCTCTTCACATTCTTTTGCACATGTAATTCAAACAACACTACTGCTTTTTTATCCCACTTGCCAATTTAAAAAACCAACAACAACAACAAAAAAAAACAACTTGCAAGTCCTTTGGTGAAAGCTGAAGCTAGAGGTTGAAATGGATGCTAGATGGAAAGCCTCTGGGGAGTAGGTCAGAAAGCCCTTTGACTCCAGATGAAGGTATTTCTCCTTACAATTACAAATGGCCTCTTCCCCAGTATGCCACTACACTACAGGATGCACGAGCAGCAGTATTAAGTCATATAAAATACCGTAATACATCCTAAGTGTGTACCATGCGAGAGTAAGAATACTGTATTCTTATTCTTTGGCATCTTCCCTCTGCCCAGCAGATACTCTAACAGTGGTTCAATATTCCACCTATTCAGCAAAGCCTTCCAGCACCTCCGCACTCTTTATCTCTGGTTCAATCTCTGGTTGAAAACAACTACTTCTCCCACATCTGGGTAGAAACTCATTGCAGGTTTCCTATAGTTAGCAGTATTCTAATGTATCCTCTAATGATGGTCAGGATTCTTTAAGAAAGGCAACATATTTTAAAGACAGAAATATGTCATGTTTTCTTGGTATCGCCCATGATACTTTCAACAGATAATAAATTACTAATATTTTAAATAGAATATGTTATTATGCCATTTCTTGGTATGTATATAGATAGAAAGGCTGACCCACAATCAATAATATCCATACTGGGAAATTTTTAGAGGATGACGACCTACTTGTACTTATATATCTCTGCATTTTCCCGAATCCCTTTGTGGGTTAAAAAAAAAAAAAAAAAACCTTAAAGTATGTTCATCTGCAATTGTGGGTGCTGATTTGTGCCTTCTAGATAAAATGTGCAAAGGAGTACTCATGCTCTGCAGATATGCCAGTAGCTCCAACACAACCATCAGAATGTGAAGCCCATGTCTTCTTCCATGGCCCCAAAGACCCTGGAACTTGCCCAACCCTTCTAGTCTTTTCTCCTAACTGTTATTCCATCCCTGGAACTCTCTTATATAAGTTTATAAGTATCAGGAAATGCCATGCTCCTATTTTACCCCTGTGTCAATGAACTTATAAATTTCCCTCTGACTCACCAAGAAAACATTTACCCATCCATGGAACTCTTAAGTTGCCATTACTCAGTCCATGAAATCTCATCTGGCTAACTTCCCAACATCCAAACCCAATCACTCCCTCATCTGTATGTTGTCATACCTCAAATATTGTAATGATCACACTGCTTTGTAATTACTGATTCACAGATGTGTCTACTCTTTTATTAACCTATGTGCACTTATGAGAGCAGAGAGTATGGGCCATTGTGCAATCAATAAATATTTGATAAAATATAACAAACCAAACTACCTTTATTTTTATATACCAGAAAAGCAAAAGGGAAGCCAATTCTCACTGACGTTTTACTTTTCAAAACATAACATAAATTTCTTAAAAGCTCAAGCTCTTTTTAGTTGGTCTCCTATGCATGTACACATAAGCCTGGGAAGTGGGGGCGTTCTTGGGTTCATCAGTGAATGACCAGGAAGGAAGGAGGATTACTGAACAGTACACGTATAGCTTGGGGGCCAATGTCTATCATCATTTCCATTTTAGAGCCACTGACAAAATACTTAAGCTATGTACTGTTGGTTTTGGTTAAATAAAATTTGTAACTGTAGCATATCACAATCAGCAAAACTCTTAGAAAGTACTTTGAGTGCCTGATTTTCATTTGCAAGAAGAATTAAGTCATAATGACTATTAGAGATGCCACTAAACCCATGTTACGTTCACTGAGTACATTATGTGATCATGAGCAGACTCTAATAATGTATTATAAGTAACTGTATCTAAGCCACCCATCAAACTAGGCTTGGTGATATAACCCATGTATATTTTACATCTAAATAGTTTCAATATACACTGAATGGATATAGACAAGAAATATATTTTAGAACTATCTTTCAAGATAAAATTTCAGTAGTATATCTGTCCTCCAGAGATATTTATTTTATATTCCATTATAGTAATATTACAGTCAAAAGCAGACTACCTGAGGTATAGAACGAAATAATCTACCAAGAACTTAGAGAAGAATCATCATAAAATCACATCCACAAAATGAAAAGCAACTACCTGAGAAGAACTTCCCAAACTAGCAATCACAAACACTAAAATCTAGAAGACTCACAGAATGGGGCACTATAGCCATAGTCATTAATGACACAGAAGACAGGTGGGGAAAAATAGTAGCTTTGGTAAACCCCACAAGCTCATAGCACAATGAAGGGCTTTTGTAAAAATCTAAAATGTAAATATTTATATTGAATAAGGCCTTCCAAATACCCCTGATGCAGGGGAAGTAGGACAGTGTATTGTCCCGATACAGAATTATTCTTCGGAAACCAAGAGAAAGCACTGTAAAGGGGGAAGGAAGAGACAGAGAAGCAGCGTGAATTCCCAGCTCACAGGAGTTAGCTGGCTGATAAAGTGGTCGTGACATCAGAACATAAAATAATTGTTCAATTCAGTCGTGTTCATCTTATCACTTCATACGTTCCAGATTCATTTAAATGCAGCTTGTTCCGTAACTTTCTAAGGTCTTCTTTCTGAAATTCTCTCACCATCTCCCTGGGTATGTATTCCTCCAGTAAGTTAACAGATCAAAGTGCACATACACATCGATGTCACCAGAACAAAACCTCCAAGCAGAGGAACCCATACCCAGTTGTGTGAACCACTTAGGAAGCACATGTTGAAAAGCAGCCCTGGTGTGCAATTTACACATCATTTGAATTGCCTAAAACCAAAACACAACACTTTAAACTTGACATGGAAACCAAACATAGGTAATATGAATATAGTACATGTGTGAAACCAGTAGTCAAACTTTAACAGAACCAGCTCTAAGAGTAGATCACTAGGCCTGCCCCCAGAGTTTCTGATTCACTAGGTCTGGGCTGAAAACTGAGAAGTTTCCAGGAGAGGAGATAAGGATGCTATCAATTTGGGCCACATGTTAAGAACCATAAAGCACAGTACTCTTGGACATGAATGTCCAACGGTGGGATCTGTCAACAGGAGACAAACACAACTGTTATTAAGGGAGCAGGACACATATAAGGTGACAGGCAGTCATGAACTATGGTTACCTGGAAAGTTCGTGTCCCACCTGGGGGCGAGCATCTACTTATTCAATGCCAACTGTTTGTTGGCACAGGAGGGAATTTGGACCCGGAGTTGCTAACTGGTAGCCATAGCGATAGTAAAATCAGCACCAGCAACAACAAAAACAAAACACATTATTTACTGTGCACCAGGGAAGTGTGTCAAGATCGTTAAGTATACTGTTCCCAGTAATAATCCCAGGAAGCCTGTCAAGTACTGTGTATGCATGCTCTGCACACACAACTCTGCAACCCCATGGCCTGTAGCCCACCGGGCTCCTCCGTCCACGGGACTTCCCAGGCAAGAATACTGCAGTGGGTTGCCATTTCCTACTCCAGGGTATCTTCCTGACCCAGAGATCAAACCTGCATCTCCTGCACTGCAGGTGGATTCTTTACCACTGAGCCACCTGGGAACACCTAGTTAGACCTTCCTAGACTTGGTCTAGGAAAACCTAGACCAAGTGCTATAGTTATTGCCAATTCAGATATAAAGAAGCTGAGAACCAGAGAAGTTAAGCAACTTGCATGGGGTCAAAGAGCTTGTAACAAAGATAAGACTAATTCAGACTCTGGTTTCTGACCGTAACCGTCTATCCTTAACAACTGTCTACCACAGATTTTCTAATGTTCTCAAGAGAAACCTTAAATCCAGTCTCTTCTGCCATATTACTTGTTATTTTCCCCGGTGGCTCAGATGGTAAAGCATCAGCCTGCAATGTGGGAGACCCGGGTTCAATCCCTGGGTCAGGAAGATCCCCTGGAGAAGGAAATGGCAACCCACTCCAGTACTCTTGCCTGGAAAATTCCATGGACTGAGGAGCCTGGTAGGCTACAGTCCATGGGGTTGCAAAGAGTCAGACAAGGACTGAGCGACTTCAATTCACTCCACCTCCATAGCCACTCCCCCACTCCCTGGCCCCAGAAAAACATACATCATGTGTGGGCCACAGCAGCCCACATACTGCCAGCTAATTATCCTTGACCTCGAAGCTAACAGGCACCTCCCAGGACCTTACACTCTTTTACTGTGTGTGCGGCATATCGCTAAGTATGACCTTACAAGGATTATTACCTTTCTATTTCTCACTCTATCCCAGGAGATGGACACTACAGGGCTCCCTGAAGGGGAGGAAACAAAAAGAAAACTGAGGCACAAAGTGAACAGATGCCTTGTGCTGGTGCCCATGATCCCAGCACCAGCAGAGACAGAGCTGGAACAGACACCCAGCGGGTGGCCTCCAGACCACACCTCACAGACACAACAAGCCCAATTCCTCCAGGAGTGACCTCAAGCCCCCACTGTGACACTGATAAGAAGGGGGCTCCCAAAGAGAGAGGTCTCAACACAAAAGAGTTTCAACAACCTCAGGGATATGCACAGTTCCACCACGAGTCCTCAGAGACCTGTGGGCACCCCTCCAGCCCTTAAGAGGAGTCACATCACAAAGCATAGGATAGCTGATTCATTGAGCCCATCAACCCTTCATCGTGTGCTTCATGCAGGGCCCCTGGGCTCTCTGGAGTCTGCACACAGACCACCATGAATAAAAATGTGGTTTGTGGAATGTGGTCACTCACTCAGTCGTGCGCAACTCTTTGCAACCTTTTGGACAGTAGCCTGCCAGGTTTCTTTGTCCACAAGACTTTTTCAAGCAAGAATACTGGAGTGGATTGCCATTTCCTTCTCCAGGGGATCCTCCCCACCCAGGGACTGAAGCTGCGTTTTCTGTGTTTTTGGCATTGCAGCAGGTTCTTTACCTGTTGAGCCATCAGTTCCCAGAATAAGAGACAGTATTAGCTCACCAAAGCAGCTCAGAGAAAAAGGCAGCTAATGCCGGATGGACAAAGTGAGGAAAGGCTCGGAGGAGGTGGAAGTGTGAGCTGGGCCCTGATGAAGAACCAGAGCCTTTGAAAGGACACCCTGCAGCACTCAGAGCAGTTTGGAGCAAAGTTCAGGGGCTTGGGCACTGAGCTGTGGTCCAGTGAGAGGGGCCACGGGGTCGGGGGCAGGGGGACTGTTCAGGGTGCTGAAGCATGTGTTGGGGTGGGGGATGAACCTGAGAAGTGAGCGTGGGGCCCCATGGCACAGCACTTTGGGGTTGTTGGGGTGTTTGGAGTTCTCTCTGAGCCACTGTAGGTGGCTGAAGTGAAGACTATGTTCTCTATGCTGTGCTTTAGGAAAATCAATTTGTCAGCAAGATGATGATTCTGGATTAATAGAGCCACTGAAGCTAGGAGATCAATAAAAGAAGTCTTTCATCTATACACTGTTAAGAGCCAAGTGGAAAGAAATCTGATATGGACCTTAGAGACATTTTCAGAGAGAGAGAGGTTTTGAGTCCAACACCACAGGACAGAAGGGGTTTCTATATAAAACGTATGTGATAACCATGCAAAATGTATTCTCAATGGGGTCCATAATCCCCCTTGCACCCCCTCCCAATCAAGAAGCATTGCTTTGAGGAACATTAGCTTGCGTGACGTGCTGTACCATGAAGTTATGTTGAATATGAAGCACCAGTGAGAGAGCTGAGTCAAGGAGACTACCTAGTGGAGGCAAAATATGGATCCAGGGCTCTCAAGACAGAGCCAGATCAGAAGCTGTGGGAATAATCTTTCCCAAGAAAGGGAGAAAAGAAGGAACGAGCTATGCACCTCAGAGGCCACGCTACCCAAGTCTCACGGACAAAACAGACAGAAAAGGAGGAATGGTGCCCGGGACTGGATCGATGAACAACAAGGAGCAACAAGATGTTCCCTGGGAACCAAGGAACAAGAGAGATTCAAGGAGGAAGTGATAGTCCACAGAATCACACACTCTGGGGAGGTCGAATGTGACGAATGGACAACTGTGAGGTCAGTGGTCACTTGAAGGAGGAGGTGGGTGGAGCCCCAGTTTCTAATGGGAAGGGAGGGACGACAAGCTACACTTGCCATGAAGGACCAGTCAGTTGACAAGCGTTGCAAGGAGGAAATAAGAACAGCTATTAGATTAGCTCAGCTTTTTCCAAGCATTCCTAAGAACAGCTGGAGTAGCTTCTTCGCATGTTTCTCATGCAATGCACAGGAAAGATGATCCACCTGAAACAGGCAACACAGCAGGCGCACAGATCACACGATGGGTAGAACCATACGACCAAGAAAACCAGCTGTGGCCAGAAAACGGGTGTGCCGACGTGGCAAACCCACGTTCCCTGGGTTTCTGATGCCCAGCCCACACCCATTCTAGTACAGTACAGGGAGAAAGGAATTGGGGATCACCATTAAGTGACAGGCATGAAAACAGAGAATATGGGGAGGAGTAATCAAAGAGAAAGGAAAAATGAATGAAAAGGGAACTGAATTTGAGACTCATAGTAGGTAACTCATGCTCAGTCACTCAGTCACATCTGACTCTTTTTGACCCTATGGACAGCAGCCCACCAGGCTTCTCTGTCCATGAGACTCTCCAGGCACAAATACTGGAGTGGGTTGCCATTTCCTACTCCAGGGGATCTTTCCAACCCAGGGATCGAACTTGCATCTCCTGCATTGGCAGGCAGATTCTTTACCACTGAGCTACCTGGTAAGCCCCATGGTAGGTAAACCAATGATTTTAAAAACTCAGAACTTCACTCAGCATGTGAACATTCACCTCTTCTGCAATAAAACTTACTTGATAAATGTAACTTTCTAAAGCATCAATTCAGTTCAGTTGCTCAGTCCTGTCTGACTCCTTGTGACTCCATGGACCACAGCATGCCAGGCCTCCCTGACCATCACCAACTCCCAGAGTTTACTCAAACTCGTGTTTATTAAGTCCGTGATGCCATCCAACCATCTCATCCTCTGTCGTCCCCTTTTCCTCCTACTCAATCTTTACCAGCTCAGTGTCTCTTCAAATGAGTCAGCTCTTGGCATCAGGTGGCCAAAGTATTGGAGTTTCAGCTTTAGCATCATTCCTTCCAAAGAAATCCCAGGGCTGATCTCCTTGCAGTCCAAGGGACTCTCAAGAGTCTTCTCCAACATCACACTTAAAAAGCATCAATTCTTCGGCGCTCAGCTTTCTTCACAGTCCAACTCTCACATCCATACATGACCACTGGAAAAACCATAGCCTTGACTAGACAGACCTTTGTTGGCAAAGTAATGTCTCTGCTTTTGAATATGCTATCTAGGTTGGTCATAACTTTCCTTCCAAGGAGGAAGCGTCTTTTAATTTCATGTCTGCAATCACCATCTGCAGTGACTTTGGAGCCCCCAAAAATAAAGTCTGACACTGTTTCCACTGTTTCCCCATCTATTTCCCATGAAGTGATGGGACCGGATGCCATGATCTTAGTTTCCTGAATGTTGAGCTTTAAGCCAACTTTTTCACTCTCCTCTTTCACTTTCATCAAGAGGCTCTTAATTCTTCACATTCTGCCATAAGGGTGGTGTTATCTGCATATCTGAGGTTATTGATATTTCTCCCAGAAATCTTGATTCCAGCTTGTGCTTCTTCCAGCCCAGCGTTTCTCGTGATGTACTCTGCATAGAAGTTAAATAAGCAGGGTGACAATATATAGTCTTGACATACTCCTTTTCCTATTTGGAACCAGTCTGTTGTTCCATGTTCAGTTTAACTGTTGCTCCCTGACCTGCATACAGGTTTCTCAAGAGGCAGGTCAGGTGGACTGGTATTCCCATCTCTTTCAGAATTTTCCCAGTTTATTGTGATCCACACAGTCCAAGGTTTTGGCATAGTCAATAAAGCAGAAATAGATGTTTTTCTGGAACTCTCTTGCTTTTTCCATGATCCAACGGATGTTGGCAATTTGATCTCTGGTTCCTCTGCCTTTTCTAAAATCAGCTTGAACATCTGGAAGTTCACGGTTCATGTATTGCTGAAGCCTGGCTTGGAGAATGTTGAGCATTACTTTACTAGCATGTGAGATGAGTACAATTGTGTGGTAGTTTGAGCGTTCTTTGGCATTGCCTTTCTTAGGGATTGGAATAAAAACTGACCTTTTCCAGTCCTGTGGCCACTGCTGAGTTTTCCAAATTTGCTGGCATATTGAGTGCAGCACTTTCACAGCATCGTCTTTCAGGATTTGAAATAGCTCAACTGGAATTCCATCACCTCCACTAGCTTTGTTTGTAGTGATGCTTCCTAAGGCCCACTTGACTTCACATTCCAGGATGTCTGGCTCTAGGTCAATGATCACACCATCTTGATTATCTGGGTCGTGAAGATCTTTTTTGTACAGTTCTTCTGTGTATTCTTACCACCTCTTCTTAACAGGCAAATTTGGCCCTGGAGTTCAAAATGGAGCAGGGCAAAAGCTAATAGAGTTTTGCCAAGAAAACACATTGATCACAGCAAACACCCTCGTCTAATAACACAAGAGAAGACTATACACATGGACATCCCCAGGTGGCCAACACCGAAATCAGACTGATTATATTCTTTGCAGCCAAAGATGGAGAAGCTCTATACAATCAGCAAAAACAAGACCAGGAGCTGACTGTGGCTCAGATCATGAACTCCTTATTACCAAATTCAGACTTAAATTGAACAAAGTGGGGAAAACCATTAGACCATTCAGGTATGACTTAAATCAAATCCCTTATGATTATACAGTGGAAGTGACAAATAGATTCAAGGGCCTAGATCTGATGGACAGAGTGCCTGATGAACTATGGACGGAGGCTCATGACATTGTACAGGAGACAGGGATCAAGACCATCCCCAAGAAAAAGAAACACAAAAAAGCATGTCTGTCTGGGGAGGCCTTACAAATAGCTGTGAAAAGAAAGGAAGTGAAAAGCAAAGGAGAAAAGGAATACCCATTTGAATGCAGAGTTCCAAAGAATAGCAAGGAGAGATAAGAAAGCCTTCCTCAGTGATCAATGCAGAGAAATAGAGGAAAACAACAGAATGGGAAAGACTAGAAATCTCTTCAAGAAAATTAGAGATACCAAGGGAACATTTCAGGCAAAGATGGGCTCAATAAAGGATAGAAATTCTAAGGCACAGCAATAGAATATTCAACTTTGTTTTTTAAATTCAGCTTAAACATTATATGCCTGTATGTGATCATACTTAGTGGTATTCATCTTAAAGAGTTTTAACTAATACATATCTGAATAGTTTCATAGTTATAAAAAATCATAGCTTTGTGCATTAAATTTTTATCATATCCGTATCATATTTCTCTATGCTTTTCATGCTTTTTATTCTATTTAGTTCTATCACTGAAATTTCCCGTAGCGAAGGATGCCTGAACTCATGAGCGAAGCATTAACCTGAATGCCATAACCCTGTGGAGACCACTCCTCTTCTTAACCCACATAGCCTGGCCTCAACTTTTATACCTTCCCACAATATCCCAATCTGGAATAAGCTAGCCCTGATTTCCTCCTTTTCAGAAGAGAAAGCTATCAAGAAAGAATATAAAAAGTATTTCAAGTATCACCATGACATCACTAAAGGAAAACCAAGAGCTTTCTAAGGGTAACCAAAACATTATTAACGACTTTGACTTTCTAGTTGGAATTTATAATCATTCCAACTTTACATTCAGAGAAATTACTGCTATTTATATTCATTTATATACTCTCCCTCTGCCCTCTGATCAAAAACAAAAGCAAGACGAAACAAACAAAAAATGATACTGCTTACTAAGCACCAACCAAGTTTCAAACACTGTAGGAATTATCCTATATATTATCCCATTTAGACTTTACACCCTTACAAGGCAGCCATCTTTCAGAAGAAGAAACTGAAGCTCAGATGTAATAATGACTTGCCCAAAGTAAGAAAGCTCCTAAGTGGACAGGCTGAAGTTCACAATGCAATCTATAGGACCCCCAGTTATGGGGCTGTATCTATCAGTACTGACAGCATCCCTCACAACCAAGACTTCCAAAATGAGGAGCTGAATCAAACAACAGAACACAGGAGAGAGTATCAATATGAGGGCAGGAGTCAGATGCAGGCGTATCTCCAGATTTGTCTCCACAGTATCCCTTCCCTTTAACTGACCATTACAGATGAAGTTCTCATACCAGAAAAAGGTAAGCAGCTTTATATAAAGCAGACCTAATAGATACTAATCATTTCAAAGGACAGATTAAACACAGTAATTCAAACATAGGGACCTAAAGATACCAATCTCAGTGAGGACAACATTAAAGGGTTTGTAATAATTATACTCAGCACAAATCTCAGCTTCTGACTAGATGGTAAGCCACAATTACAGTGATTTTTGTACACAGAGATGGGACAGGAAGATCTGGTGATTTTACTACGACCCTTGTTGTATGTTCTGACTACATTCGAAAGACATAGGCATTCCAGACATATCATATGAACTATGTTTCAATTAGACCCCTGCTCATCTTTGTTTTCTAATAATGGGATCGAGTACTGGGGGAAGGATTTGGAGGCCCTTTATGTGTGTGTTTTCCTTTAAGAAGAAATGGATACATCAAAGATTATAGAGACAGAGAAAGTAAGATAACAAGTTCTGTGCCTACCAACACTGGAGACAGGAACATTGTGCCCGGGTCCAGGCCAATGCAGAGAAATCAAATAAAGGGAGCAGAGAGGAAGCAGACATATGCAAGGGAGAAACGACTAGAAGACCAAGGTAAGCCTTAGCAATCCATTTGCAAATGGCTCAGGTTCAATCTCTGGGTCAGGAAGATCCCTGGAGAAGGGAATAGCTACCCATTCCAGTATTCTTGCCTGGATTTTCCATGGACAGAGGAGCCTGTCGGGCTACAGTCAATGGGGTCGCAAACAGTCAGACACTGAGTGACTTTCACTTCACTCATCCTAAAAAGTGAGGAAGCAGAGTTTATTCCAGGATTTAGGAAGATGTATCAACATCACCACCTATTTTCATTCCTCTAAAGGTATTAGTCTCTCCTTGAGGCCTTCTGTCTCTTTAAGAACATATTTTGAAAGATTACACAGATTCTTTTCTGAAGTTCACTGATAGAATCCTAGTTTTGCAGAACAATGAAGCCAAGAATATTTGAATCAATTGTCCAATATTCCAAAGCAAAAGTGATTTTGGAGTCATGAACCAGGTCTCTGTCCAAAACAAGAGTACAGATATTCATATTTTATTTCAAGTTTTTAAACACCAATGTAGATTTCGGATTAATATGTCCAAAAGGCCTCAGAAACATTTAAAAGTATTTCCATTTAAGTGTCCCATGGGCTGGACCTAGCAAATACAGAGCAAACCAATTTTTAAAAGCCAAGGAAATTAAGAAAAAAACAAAGAAAGCAGAGAGATTGTTCTAAAGAATAAAAGAATAAACCAGTAAAAAAAAAAAAAAAAAAAAAAAATGAATGCAATGTGAAACTCATTAGTTTCACATCAAAAAATTATAAAGAATGTTACTGGGAATCAGCAAAATTCAGACTTAACATTAGAATTTATTATTGTTTCAGCAGTAATCGCTTGATTGATAATAGTGCTGTGATTAGTAGGAAAATACCCTGATTCTTAGGAAATACATGCTGAAGCAGTTAGGGCTGGGACACCAGTCATAATGACTTCAACTTCAAATAGGTCTCCCTCAAAAATGTGTGTTGAAGGGGTGGGAAAGGGGAGGATGTGAAAACTACCAATATGAAAATATAAAATTTCCCTGAACTATACTTTCAACTTATCTGTAAGCTTAACATATTTAAAAGTAATATTATTATAGAAAAAAATGAAACAAAATTTAAAAAAGAAAAACCACTGCAGTGGTAGAGAAACTCAAGCACATCCTAGGATATCCGGCGTCCTGTATTCAAAATAAATTTGGGGTTTCCAATAGCTGAACAAAATTATTAAAAGAGCTTCTCTGCATTTAATAGGATCTTCCAATGAAGCAGCAAGATAATTACGGTTATAAAGTCTCCTGTGGCTTTTATGAAATCTGAGACTTGTTATAAAAATCAACAGAAAAAAATTATGCCGGTTAACCTTTCAGAGATTTGAATAATAATAAAGTTATGGGCTATTTCTTAGCTGCTCTTTTCATCAAAGCATTACACTTTTTTTTTTTCTGACTAAACCTGTACTACTTCCCTTTTTGAATGTTAAGTAAGACCAGCTTTAACAAGTCCCAACTTGAGATACGCATAATGGGCTTTAAGACGAATGCATAAAGGCTACCTCATGTTAACTTATTCACTACTAAACCTACTTTGCGTCACCAGTGAAAGAAGTTTTTTAATACACAATCCCACTGTATAGTCACTAAGCCATGCCTGAATCTTTGCGAGCCCCTGGACTGTAGCCCACCAGACCCCCGTCCATGGGATTCTCCAGGCAAGAATACTGGAGTGGAGAGCTGCAGATGGTGTCACTGCAGTAGGTGGCCCCTCTTTTTCTCCTCCTGAGGGTGGGCCAGGCATAGCCTAATCTTTTCCAGGCCTTAGCCACATACTGGGGCTTCCCTGGTGGCTCAGTGGTAAAGAATCCACCTGCCAATGCAGGAGGTGCAGGTTTGATCCCTGGGTTGGGAAGATCTCCTGGAGAAGTAAATAGCAACCTAATACAGAATTCTGGTCTGGGAAATCCCGTGCACAGAGGAGCCTGGTGGCCTATGGTCACAAGACTTCAGTTCAGTTCAGTCGCTCAGTCACGTCCAACTCTTTGCAACCCCATGAACCGCAGCACGCCAGGCCTCCCTGTCCATCACCAACTCCTGGAGTCCACCCAAACCCATGTCCATCGAGTCGATGATGCCATCCAACCATCTCATCCTCTGTCGTCCCCTTCTCCTCCTGTCCCGAATCCCTCCCAGCATCAGGGTCTTTTCCAATGAGTCAGCTCTTTGCATCAGGTGGCCAAAGTATTGGAGCTTCACCTTCACCATCAGTCCTTCCAATGAATATTCACAACTGATCTCCTTTAGGATGGACGGGTTGGATCTCCTTGCTATCCAAGGGATTCTCAAGAGTCTTCTCCAACACCACAGTTCAAAAGCATCAATTCTTTGGCACTCAGCTTTCTTCACAGTCCAACTCTCACATCCATACATGACCACTGGAAAAACCACAGCCTTAACTAGATGGACCTTTGTTGGCAAAGTAATGTCTCTGCTTTTGAATATGCTGTCTAGGTTGATCATAACTTTCCTTCCAAGGAGGAAGCGTCTTTTAATTTCATGGTTGCAATCACCATCTGCAGTGATTTTGGAGCCCAAAAAAATAAACTCTGACACTGTTTCCACTGTCTCCCCATCTATTTGCCATGAAGTGATGGGACCAGATGCCATGATCTTAGTTTTCTGAATGCTGAGCTTTAAGCCAACTTTTTCACTCTCTTCTTTTACTTTCATCAAGAGGCTTTTTAGGTCTTCTTTACTCTCTGCCATAAGGGTGGTGTCATCTGCATATCTGAGGTTATTGATATTTCTCCTGGCAATCTTTTTTTTTTTTTCTCCTGGCAATCTTGATTCCAGCTTGTGCTTCTTCCAGCCCAGCATTTCTCATTATGTACTCTGCATAGAAGTTAAATAAGCAGGGTGACAATATACAGCTTTGACGTACTCCTTTTCCTATTTGGAACCAGTCTGTTGTTCCATGTCCAGTTCTAACTGTTGCTCCCTGACCTGAATACAGGTTTCTCAAGAGGCAGGTCAGGTGGTCAAGAGTAAGACATGACTTGGTGACTAAACCACCACCAAAAAAAAAAATCTTCATTTACAGCACATGAAACTCTATCAATAATCTGTGATAAACCATCATGGAAGAGAATTTGAAAAAAGAATGTATGTATGTGTATAACTGAGTCACTTAGCTGTTCAGCAGAGATTGGCACAATATTATATATCAACTATACTCCAATAAAAAAAAATTGAGGCAGATAATAGAACTGCCTTTATTCCCTCAACAAAAGCTTGTGAAATATTTGTCCATACACACTCCCTCACATGAATTTCTATCCACCACTGGAACTGAAGGAATATAATCCTCAGACTTTGCAGAGAAGGTCTTTGCCCAACATACTTTTAAGGAGACTACATGGGGTATGCTCCTTTGAATGGATGCTTTTAAGACTGGCAGTTGGCTATTCTGGCAGTGAGATTTCCCATTTTGAGTAGTACATCAGTTACTATTTAGGGATCATAGTGACAAACCATAAGTTCAACTCAAGAAAAACAAAGTCTCTCCAACTCAGGCCCACATGGCATAACTTTTCCCCTCAAGATGCAGGGAAATGGCTTCAGTGATAAAGGGAAATCCCTGGAGAAGTACCAAAGGACAATCAGCAGAGTCCAACCTGAATGAAGTGTAGTTGGTAAGCCTGACAAGTTCTTGTAAGACTGAACCACTATTAAGTTGGCTAATTTTTGTTCAGAGGCTTTCCCTAGGGCTAGCTACTCATCCACAACATACTTAGTCCACCCTGAACAGAATGGAATGGAAAACCATTAAATTTTAGTTGTCTGTTTTTGTTTGTTTAGAAAAAAGCAATAGAAGAAACAACTACTCAACTCTTGGTATTTACATTGAATACATTTGTTTTTCTGTACCAACACACGGAAAAAAAAAAAAAAAGTACATATACGTTACCTCCTTAATGCATAAGTAAATTACTAACTAAATACCTATTACTGATTTACTAACTTCAAAAAATGTTCCACCTTCATTATTTTCATTTATCTTTCTCTTCATCCATGAAAATAACAAGTTTTGATTATATTTGATAGATTTTTTTATCTTTTTACTTCTTTGTTTGAATGTTGCATTCAAGAAAACACTGGAGTCTTTGAGAAATTTTTTGGAAGTTCTAAAATTAATTACAAATAGGAAAAAGTGATTTGATTATATAACTTTATCATTGTGGGAAGATCTTTTAAAAGAGTAAAAGCTGTCTTGTGGAATTCAACAGATTAGGGAAACTGGACACCTAAGTAATTTTATTTAAAATGTTCTGAAGGTTTATATTTATGTATAGGTGAAAACAAGTACATAGATTTCCACAGAGTCTCAAAAGCAACACCACAGGTTTCCCAAGTTATCAATCACCAATATCAACATATTTAATTCTGTTCTTTTATGTGCAGAATATTATCCTGAAAGATCTTTTATTAAAGATATTCTTATCCACTTTAACTCAAAATTTAATTAGCAGGAAGGTTAGTAAATGCATATTTTCCAACTAGCTATAGGACGTTTGTCCTCCTACCACCACCACCACCAGAAAATCCCTCTAAACACTGGGTCTGACTTAGCAAGGCCCAACCTGAGACCGGACACCCTGCTCCTTAAACCGTCCTCTGGCATTCTGGGTTCCAGCCCTCTGTGTTCCCTTCAGGTGAATCACTGTCTCATTCCTGCAGGTTCAGGAAGCGCTTTCCCGTCTACACATCTCACCTCCTCTCAGATGTGAGTCATTTCTCTTAGCAAGACAGCCAGTTGCTCCAGTTGTTCCCGAGCAAGAGGGTTGGAAAGGGCACCCCAAAGGACAGTCTTTAGGCAGGTAGGGGAGACCTACCTTCTCTGGCAGGGGAGGGGGAAAATGACTATTTTTTTATGCTTTAACAAAAAAGCTACTTCCCTGCCAACTTTAGTTTCAAAGCTTATTCTTAATTGGCACTGAGAAACCTGTTTCGACTTGAAGACGCCTGTATTAGGTGAATGGACAGCCAGGCACAGCAATGAAAGGTAAATGAATTTTTTTTTTAATTTATTTTCTTAAAAGCCATGGTTGGTAGGACATAGCACTAAGACTGTAATGATACCTCTGCTTAGATCTGAGATCTGAAGAGAAAGTAAGAGTTAGAAACCTAAGTGAATTAGATCCACGAGTCTTGTTTGGGAGGGAACAATTTCTGAAATGCGGGCCATTGTGCTTCACAGAATTTCACTGTTCCCAGCTCAGGCAGGCAGGTTAAGCAAACCGTGTGTTATGCCTTCAAACGTGGAAACAATGTTAAGGAAATCACTTCTATTAAGTGAATTTTTAAATCACATTTGCTTTATTGGTTGAGTAAACCCCAAAGTCCATTATAATTGTTTCCCTAGACGCCATACTGAAATTTGTTTCATAATCTTTCATTCACTTTTAAAAGGAGATCAAAAGAAGAAAAAAAAAAAAGATGGGTTTTCTCTCCCAACTGCCTCATTTTGATAAAAGAATCTCAATCTTTTCATTGTAACACAAAGAACACGGCAATCCTTGCCCTGATTCCTTAAGAGATCATGCTAAAACATGTTTGGAAAGGCACTGAGAAAGCCGCCTAACTAGTGACGAATGGCTTAGGAACAGCTTGGGTCTGGTTCATGTTCAAAGTCATGGGGAGACTTTTATTTCATTCAGGGAATCAAGAAGGAAATTTGAACTCTTCTAAATTATAATAAGGATTTTTAAAGATAGGTGAGCATAAGGTAGGGCGATTTTTTTGATTTACTAGGTTAAGATTTATCTGCTACGGTATGTTGTATCATATTCTCAAAGTGGGTCTGGTTTCACATTAGGCATATTAACATTTTTAACACAGATTTTCTTTCATAATTCTGATTAGAGACTCCAATTTACTAGAAAAATGAACAACAAAAACTTTGGTTCTATATTAACAAACAGAGCTAGAAACTTTTGATTTTATACTATCATCTTTTTATACTGTATTATTATTTCTGCCAGTTCAAGGTTGAAACTAGGAATCAAGGGGATGTATTCTCTGAGTCCTTCAGCAAAATCCTGTCCTAAGACTACTGTTTCTAACACCTATCTGAAAAGTGTTCTGAGTGTATGTGGCTTAAGGAGAAGAGGTTGGAGGAGCAGTCAGATGGTTGAATACCATATTTAAGGATATAGCCTAGAAAAGAAAAAGTGTAATTAGTCAGAAAATCCTATTCCATGAAGAGACTGAGTCAAAAATTTCCTGGCAGACAGAATACTGAGATGGTTTATTGCACTCCAGGATATAAGTGGGAGATGGAAAACTAAATTAGAGTGGATGTTTTTATTTAGCTGAGTGTTATCTGGCCTCTTCGGAGCCTGTCTGCTTTCCTTCCTTCTTTGATATCCTGGGGTTTCACTTCCTTTAAAAACAAAAAATATTCCACGCTTAGTCCTGTCCTCTGAGAAAATGCCACAGAAATTTAAGATAGAGGAGACATGAATGGCCATTCACTGTCTGCACTCCTATAAACTGAGGGGAAACTAGGAAAGTTCGCTCAGAGCCCAATAAAAGGGATGACGGTTAAAGCAGGAGAGCAGGGACGTGAAACCTAGGTGAAATCACCCGGGAGCATCCCACAGTCTCCACAGGACTGCTGCGTGCACAAGCGTGGGACAGGACTTTGGTTCAGAGCAGAAAGCCCTGCTGGAGATTGGATGCTGGCGATGCCAAAAGTTAGTGTGACTTGAGCAAGCCTCTTATTTCCTCAGGAGCTCACTACCCTCTCCCACAGTAAAATGAGGGGATTCAATCAGAGGTCACGAGAGACCCCTTGTGTGATTAAATTCCCCTGATCCGGGAGATGTACTGAGGCACTCAGGTTGGTTATCAAGAACCCAAGGCTTGAGCCAAATGAAGTTGCTAATGATGAGGAGGAAGACCGGTTCTGCCCTTTTCTGTCCCAGGCAGCTACATGATGTTCATCCAATCCCAGCCTCTTTAAGCCCCGGATTCTTCCTCTGCAAGACACAGATGACTACAGTCTCCTCTTGCTTCCTCAGCTGGCAAGTTTTGCCTCAGTAGAAAGGCAAGGGCCAACTGGAATCCCTATAGCTGTTGACTATCTAAAGAAGAGAGGAGAGAGCAGAGGTAACCGAGACACGTGGTTTAGAACTAGATGAGAAGAACGCATGGAAAACATCAAGGTGAACAAGAAACAAGCTGCGAACCTGCTGTTTCAGGCCAATGATTGAAGTCCAGCCCTTATACAACTTGGCAACAATTTCCAAACTTTCCAACTTCCTTGTATGACAAATATGGGCAGAATAGAACATTTATTCTTCATTTTGTATTGAAGTAGCACATCTTACCTTTCACTGACATCCTTATTAACAAACATGAAAAACTTACACTAAAAACGCATCTAAAGAGCACTGATAAGTGCTCTTCACATCACATTAAGTCATATGTATCAGTGATTCCACAATTTCTCTTATAAAGCAATTTCTTTGTCTTTTTTAAAGACAATTTCTAACAATAATTTCACACACTTCAGAAGACGGTAACTCTTAAAATGACTTAGAACCTTTACAACACAAACTGTCCTTGTAAACTATAATACTAAAACAACAATGATTAACATGCACTGGTAGCTTAACATATGTCTAAGGCTACTGCATATTTTAACATAAATTATTTTTTAAAAGAAAAAACTTCACACAACCTTAAGATATACACTGCTGTTACTTCCATTTTACAGCTGAGCAAACTGAGGCTTCAGTGGTGTACAAGTAGGAAGCAGAGCTCTGAGCTTGACCCATGTCTGCCTGCAGACAACCATGCTCTCTGAGTCATCACTCTTTAGAGTTCCAAGTAAATTCTGTATTTGCTATCTGGGATCGCCTTCTCATCAGTAATTTAATGGGTGGGCTTCCCAGATGGTGCTAGTGATAGAGAACCAGCCTACCAATACAGGAGACCCAGGTTTGATCCTTGGGTTGGGAAGATCCCCTGGAAGATGTCATGGCAGCCCACTCCAGTATTCTTGCCTGAAAAATCCCATGGACAGAGGAGCCTAGTGGGCTACAGTCCACAGGATCACAAAGAGTTGGACACAACTCAAGTGACTTAGCATGTACACACAATTTAATAGGTAAAATTACACAGATTTGTAATTTATTTACCATGCTACTTGACTGCAGTAGATAAGTGGCTGTCTCAGGCACGTCACATCCTGCAATCAAGCTGGGGCTATTACCTAGTTTTCACAAAGGAGACATCAGATTATAATCAATACATGAACCCCCGGGGTTGATCAGAAGTAGAAGCAAAAGAGTAGTTAAGCCCATCACTCAGACCAACTTATGTTCAAATGCAGGCTCTGCCCTTACCAGGCCTCTAACCTGGGTGAGTAACAGCAACTGGTGTGTGCTGAAGGAACCTCTGCAAGCCTCAGTTTCTTCAACTGAAAAATGGGCAGACTGTTTTTACTACCATTCAGAAGGCATCTATATAATGAGTTCTTCTTAGATGCCAAGCTCCAATTAAAGATTTCGAGGCCTTGAAGGACATAATACTATGGTAAAACCTCATTCAGTCCTCAAATCCATCCTATATGAATGTTTTGCAGAAGAGGAGACTGAAGTATAGAGTGGTTAGATGACTTGCCCAAGTAAGTGGCACGTCTGGAACTTGATTCCAGTGTCTTTTTCACAAATTATCTAGGGACTTCCCTGGTGGTCCAGTGGTTAAGACACTGCGCTCCCAATGCAGGAGCCACGGGTTCAATGCCTGTTCAGGGAACTAAGATTCCACATGTCATAGCCAACTTTTTTTTTTTTTATTATTAATCTAAATAACTTAGAATAGTCTTAGGCACAAAATTACACAGGCAGTGCTTGCTGAACCCATGCTATTGTGAGTAAAAAGACAAAAACAGACCTTTCAGCTGCTAGACGACGCACTGCCTGTAGTCTGGACATGCTCTCGGGTTAGAAATATTACTGGCTTTCAAACTCCACTTTTCCAGTCTCGAAGTCTAAAGAGATCCTTTGCTAAAAAATATCAAGATTCTGGTTGCTTTCAGAGTGGAAGCCAGAGTAATGGGGACAGCAGAAACAAAATAATCCAAGGTCCCTGCACTACAGGAGCTTAGGATCTAGCTGCAGAAAGAATAATCATAGCAGAAAAACACTTGGGCTGTTAGCAGTCAGCTGTGTCTCACAAGCTGAGAGCTGACAGAAGAGACCCAAGAAAGGAATGCACGGACACAGCTGCCTCAAGACTGCAGGCATTTTAGGGCCTGCCATGCTGCTTTTGGGGAGGATGACCTGCCTGTCCAAACTTGTTCCTCCTCATACCTGCCAAACTCAAAGGTGAGACATGAAACTGAAAACAAATCATCAATGGGCTTCTCAAAACTTAGATAAACAGACTAAAAGACAAGTTGGAATAACTTCAATTTACTGTTTACTGGTTTATTTTTAAAGACAACGGCCCTTCCTACCATAAGTGGGTACCTTGCAACTACCCCCGGCACACAGGAACGTGCAAACCTTAAATAAGCACAGCTGCACCGATTTGGGGTTGTTTAAACCAAACATGTTAAAATCCTGCAAAATGAAGACTTTAAGCAGGATAACATTTTGTACTGTGCCAAAACTCTTCATGTAGTACTCATATAATACACAGCAAAATGAATAAAACACTGGATCCCATTATAAAAGGTCACTATACTCATGGAATAAGCATATTATGATCACCGTTCAACAGACACTATGGTTTTACCTACTCAACATCAATATTCTCTTTTCCCTTTACCCTAAAAGAGTCATTCTAATTTTTTGTTACAAATATAAAACAAATACACACACACATATATAGACATATATTGTGGTATGAAAAAAAAAACTATTCATACCATGTCTACAGACAACAGTACAACACCTCAAGTATTATCTCCATTTATCATCTTAGGACCTAGAAACACTGAGTATCTGACTGGTACCCACTCATTCGGCTCATGCAAGACTTGGCATGGACACTCTTAGAACCAGTTTACGATCTGTATGAAACTGCAAGTCATACAGACACTGAACAATTGGCCAATGGAGAATGGAGTCTGAGAGGGCAAAGTTGAAGGCACATGATAAATGAGAGCCAGGGGGCCTAACACTTGCTCTGATGGCCTCCCTCGTCCTCCTCAATCCTGGAAGACACTCCCAACAACACAGTTGTCTTGCAACCAGGGTGACCAAGCCTAACATCTCTACGTTACCTTTCCTTACTACACCCCCAAAAGGAGATGGTGTATTTCCCACATGTCCCTTTCCCCCATCCTCTGTCATGAATTACACCCCAGTTGACTTTACACCAGGCAGGCACTCCCTCACATGGCTATTTATTTAGATCCTGCTAATCTCCCAAAGATCTGAGGTAGTGTACAGAGATGCTCAATATCAAATAAGTTCAAATGAATGCTAACAAAAATGGAGCCTGGGAAAAGCAATGGAGTGAAATTCTAAGCCACGTGTAAGATTAGTTCACCAAATGCATCAATTCCTATCTCAACTCTAAAAGGAAAACAAGAAGGCACACTGATACAGTTTCAATAAATAATAGTAGCAGGCCTAAAGGAACACTGGATTCCCAGATGGTGCAGTGGTCAAGGGGGGCTTCCCTGATAGCTCAGTTGGTAAAGAATCCGCCTGCAATTGAAGAGACCTGGGTTTGATCCCTGGGTTGGGAAGATCCCCTGGAGAAGAGAAAGCCTACCCACTCCAGTATTCTGGCCTGGAGAATTCCATGGACTGTATAGTCCATGGGGTCACAAAGAGTCAAACACAACTGAGCGACTTTCACTTTCAGTGGTCAAGAATCCGCATGCCAATGCAGGAAACATGGGTTTGATCACTGAGTCAGGAAGATTTCCTGGAGTAGGAAGTGGCAACCTGCTCCAGTATACTTGCTGAGAAAATACATGGACAGAAGGGTCACTAAGAGTCAGAAAAGGCTGAGCGACTAAGCACAAGCATTAAAGGAACACTAGTCTCAATATGCAGCCTAAAAAGAACTTCTCATGAGTCCTCATACAGAAAAACAAAATTGTGTTCAACACCCAAAGAATAGATACAGTGAAAATGGGGGACCGCATGGAGGTATCAACTCAAAGCTCAGTTAAAGCCATCCTACGGAGGCAGACGGGAGAACACAGTTTTACTATATTGCTGTTTCTTCACAATTAATCTACCAAAACCTCTCTGCCCTTTTCTCCCCAGTACTATTATTGTTGTTGTTTAGTCCAACTCTTGCGATCCCATGGATAGTAGCTCGTCAGGCTCCTCTATCCATGGAGGATTTCCCAGGCAAGAATACTGGAATGAGTTGCGATTTCCTTCTCCAAGAGACCTTCCTGACCCAAGGATTGAACCCAGGTTTCCTGCTTGGCAGGCGGATTTTTTTTTTTTTTTTTTTAAACCACTGAGCCACATGGGAAGCCTGTTCTAATCATCAAAAGTTCCTGAGCACTACATATATTAAGTTAACCACATGAAAATGCCATTTGACCTATGAAAACACTTCCAAACAGTTCAACTTAATGCATCAGCATCAAGGAAGACAAAACCTTAAAATCTTTGAAAAAATATTCATCCCAAATTAACTACAATGCCATTAAGTTCTAAAACTGTATAAACTATCTCAAAGCTTGACTTACAAGCTCATCAATTTCATGTAAGAAGGAAATTAATGAATGAGGGGGAAATTACTAAAAATAAGACTCAAGGTTGGAGCTGGTAGTGGGTACCAAGGCTCGAGGTACCCCAAGGTACTAGTAGAAACCCCATGGAGAGACCTGGGGCAGCCCCACCTTGAAATTATATGTCACAAACTATAAGCCACAGACAAGCTTTATTTGGTCTGTCTTAATAAAGCTAAGCCAGAATTTAAAATTCATGTAATTTTATACAAAAATCCATTTTTACACTCTTGTGGCAGGTGACCTACACATCCAAATGGCAACAACCCAGAGCCTCGCCATGGAGCAACACTCCCCTGTTCACTGCAGCCCCCAGCCCCCCTGAGCACTTCTCTTAACACGCTGTTAGCTGTATTTTATTGGCCTGCTGATACTAGTGATTATTTCTTCTTATACCTGGCTCATTTTCCTGACATTAGATATGGGGCTTTATGTGGATTTGCATTCCACTGCAATAGTTCCCTTACTTCACAGTGGGCTGTTCAGAAATATCAGAGGACCAGTGTCTGCTCAGCTTTCCCCAGGTCTTTGGCCATGCCTTTCAGGAGACGAAAGTGAAAGTGTTAGCCACTCACTTGTGTCCGACTCTTTGCAAACCCATGGATGGTAGCCCACCAGGCTCCTCTGTCCATGTTATTCTCCAGACAAGAATACTGGAGTAGGTAGCCATTTCCTTTTTCAGGGGATCTTCCCCACCCAGGAGAATTAGGAACTGCTAATTCCTATTCTCTCAGTTCTTCCCGGGTCATACTGTGTTCAATTCATTCATAAAGAAAAAAGTAATTAATGCCAGTGAGGTTGACAGCAGGAACTACTTTAAAGAAAATGTGTTATATATATATGTATGTATGTATGTATGTGGGTGTGTATGTATTCACACACACAGGGAAAATGAATTAAATGTGATGTCATATCCTCTTACTACATATGGGGGAAGGGGGATTGGTTGACTTTTAAATTGAAGTATTGTTGAGTTACAATGTTTTGGGTATACAGCAAAGTGATTCAGATATAGATAATTTTCTTCTGATTCTTTTCCATTATAGATTACACAATACTGAATATAGTTCCCTATGATACACAGTAGTTGCTTGTTGTTTATCTATTTTATATATAATAGTGTGTATCTGTTAATCCCAAAATTCTATCTCTTGTTTTTATGAGAGGAGAAAATGGGACACAGTGAGGGTTTGATGCCGATGAGAACTGCACAATATCCACTGGCATTGAAGATTTCACTAGTGAATCTTTACCACTGAAGGAGGGGCTGAAACAGAAGGAAGATGTGTCTATTAGGTACTTGTCTTGTTTCATTACTTTAAACAGCATTACAGTTTGCTTAAACGGATTCAAAAAATTAGGGTAGCTAAACTTACACCCAATTCTATTGAGAGCAGCATTGAGGACACCTAACCCCTCAACCCACAGCTATACTGATGACCTGATTAGAATGGTGACCATGACAACCACCATCATCATAATGAAGAATAATTATGACCCTTAAGTGAGAGGGTCTTTGCCTCTCACTGACCCTTAAGCCATGGAATGACCCTCCAAACAACATCTCTGTAAGCCTATGAAAAGTACTATTTTTTCTTAAATAGGTTTGTAAATGGTAATCAAACAGCTAAAGACTTTACCTGGGGTCTTAGATTTTGAGAATTTTTTAAGGGAACAGAAGTTACTTGAAATGCAGTTTGGCTTAGAATATATTAATCCAATACCTCTACTCTTACTGGGAGTATAGCCTAAAACCTCTAGGACCAGTAAACTGGTATTAATAATTCAGAATTTCCCTACGCGTACATTAGACTTTGCCTAAACAGAACACAAAAATACACATTTCAACTTGGGAAATGATAAAATTTTACTATATGAGTAATAAGATTTTTATGAAGTGAAATGACAGTCAGTCATGTCCGACTCTTTTGTGATCCCCTGGACTGTAGCCCATCAGGCTTCTCTGACCATGGAATTCTCCAGACAAGAATACTGGAGTGGGTTGCCGTTCCCTTCTCCAGGGAATCTTCTTGAGCCAGGGATCGAACCTGGGTCTCCCACACTGCAGGCAGATTCTTTACCATCTGAGGCACAGGGGAAGATTTTTATTATTAAGCAGAAAAAATATTTGACATGAATTCCACTACTTTGCCATGAATTATATTACTGTAGCACTTACAGTATAAAATAGACTTGCACGTACTATCTCTTCAGATTCTCAGAGCATCTTTGGGAGCCAGGCCAAGCATCTATTATTTTCCTCATTTCACAAACAGTAGAGCTAAAATACTTTGCCCAGGGTCACGGGGTCAAAGAGAGAGTCAGCAGCTAACACCTGCTGACTGCACTGAGGTCCAGGACATTGTCTAGCCTACTTTTGAGGGGCCGCTGATCCGGCCAAGTAGCAGAGCAGAGAGGCAGCCTGTTCTGGGGTCACAGACACTGGACCTCATCTCCTGGCTTTGTCTCTCACTGTCTGTGTGATGTTAGGCAAGCTGCTGAAGCTCACTAAGGCTCCTCACCTGCACAATAACCAGGTCTGGGGTAAGGTAATAAGGAAGCACTAGACACAAACCCTGCCTTCAGGGAGTTTACAACCCAGTTCATGCCCTCCCTCATCCACTGCCCTCCCTCAATCAATCAATCAATAAACAATTAATCAGAGGTCACCTGGGGAAAAAAGTTAAATCTAAGTGTGAACCAAATTTTGCTTAATTGTAGGCTACAGATGTCAAGCATTAACTTTGTAAAAAGAACTTCAGGGTGGTACCTGAAAAACCAGAATGAAGGCTGTTTGCTTGGCATTCCAACACCTTGGGTTCCTGACTCCAAGCTTGCATTAATGAAGTGCCCTATGAATACAGTGACCTAATTCTATTACAAAAAGAAGTAAATTATAGCCAATGAGGTAACTTGTTTCTTTCCCAAGGCCTGGAACACACACACACACAGTCTTAGGTTACAGGTGATTCCAAAATGCAAGAAATGCTGCACCTTCTACCAGAAGCTTCACATTAGATGGTTCTTGTGAACATTACACACAGGCAGCAGAACAATGGCACCATCCCACTGATATTCAGGAATTATAGTAGTATCCCCGTTTAGTATCTACCTTTTAGTACAGTTTTTCTCTAAGAAAGTGACAAAACACAAACAAAACCCCTCAGATCTGAAATTCTTGCAGGTCCAAATGTGATTCCAAATGTGAGCTTCTAAAGAACACACTAAGATGTGGAGGGCAAATTAAACTACAGCTCTGCCATGTGAGAACCGCCACCACCACCAAATAATCAGTCCAAAAAAATCATGAGCAGCTGAATCTAGGGAGTGAGCATTTAACTGGCATTTATCTTTCCCATCTTGACCAGAAGCACAATAATGAGACCCTGGGAAGCCAGGGAGAATAAAGGCATGGCTGTAGCCTGGCAGGCATGCCCGCTGGCCCTGCCTGCTGCACAGGGAATTTCCCAGTCTAGCACAGCAGCTCCCCATCCAAGCCAAGATCTAACCCAGGAACTATGGGAGCAAGGCTGGATGCCCAAAGCAGCAGTTCCGGAGCCCTGGATGCTCAGCTTCCCAGCCTCCCCACTACCCCTCCAGGGCACAGCAGACACTTGCGCATCCTACACACCCAGGTTCAAGCTGCTCCACCGTGAGTAAACCTCTCCTTCCTGGAGACCCAGAATGTCAGTTCTCCCAACCATAAAAGCAGTCTGATATGACCAGTAGGGTTTTCACGAAAAGGCCTTGGCAGAGGGCTGGGCACGGTGAAAAGCTCAACTGTGACAATTCATTTGTTCTCAGGGGTGCACTAAACAAGCTCACCCGCCACTATTCTTTCTGGGTTGTTGAGAGGTACCAGGAGAATCATTTGTTATGAACCCTCAATGTTGGTCACTGAAGCAAGAAAAGTGAGGAGTTGGCAGAGAGGGGCAGAAGAAGAGGAAGAAAGGCATGTTTATAGTCAACACACACCACTGGATGATCCGTACAGGTCAAGTGTCATCACATAAGGATAAATGATTAGTGAATTAAGAGTTGTGAAAGCTGGGGTCTATAGGATCAGGCAGGCAAAACTCCTGAGTGAGGAGGCTCGGGGAAGTCAGGAGAGGTTGCAGTGAGCTGGTGACCTAGAGAGCAGGTTCCCAAGGGGAAGAGGCAGCAAACATTGCTGGACGCTTCATACTCAGTTTGGGCAGATCTTTCTTAAGGTAAGAGGGAAATTTCCTGATGTTGTCCACATGGTTCAGGTCAAACCAAACTATACCTCCGGGTTAGAAGATCAGCAGTTCCTTCTTGGCCTCAACAGGGAACACAAATGCTGCCTCTGCCTTATCTTCCCCCTCCCACTTTCCACCCTCCAATACCAACTATGGAAAACTGCTGTGCACTGGGACTCTAGGGAAGGATAACGGGAAAACACGTGGATACAGCTTCAATCAGATCTGGTAGGAATTCTGATCCCAGCTATTATTAGCTCTGTCAGGGAATATTAATTCACATGTCTGAACCTCAGATCGTCCTGGCTGGGAAGGAAAAGAGGAATAAAACACACGTAGGGCACCGGCCACTGTGAGGGTTGCAGGAGAAACCAAGCAACAAGTTCAAGGCCTAAGATCAAGGAGACACTGAGGACATGTCCTTTTCTACTATTTCATTTCATTCATTTAAAAAGCCAGCTTACAACTAACAACAACACCATTATGAAAATAGTCAAGGGTTATGAAAACAAGCAAAATATCAATGGTTGGCCCGAAAAAAAGCCAGAAGGTCTCTAAGCATCGATACTATCCAACCTCAGGAATGGCCGTGAGACCCAGACCTGCCACAGACACCACATTCTTGAGAGGTTTCATCAGCTCTCAGCTTGTGGAGCCGTAGGTGGCAGGACGGGGCTTCCGCCCGTCAGCAAGGCCCTGGACCCAAGCCCGTAACTACGGCTGAAGCAATGTTCATTGCAACACCCTGCAGGCGCTGGGATGTGCACAGTATGCACAGCTGCTCTGTGATAAGCTGCACGGGGGTGGGGTGGGGTGGGGTGGGGTGGGGTCGGGGGGAATGTCGGTGCTGCTGCTGAAGAAAGACAGCCAGCAGATGAGGATCAGAGGCAACTGAAATGAAGCTCTTGGGGCAAAGAGCTCAGTCAAAGGCCTCCTCACTGGGCGACTGAAACCACAAACCACACAACAGTCTCAGCATAAACAAGGTGGTAAGAACTCCATTGCACCCTGCGTCCAACCCATCAGTCACAAACTGCATTCTACCGTGTGCCTGCGACATGCGACAGGGGCTTGTAAGACTCAGACCTCACCCTGCACAGCTGTGCCAGATGCTTCGTGTGTGTTCTCATGTCAGCCTCGGAGTCACCCCCACAATGGATGCGTCAATGCACACACTGTACAGATGGAGAGGCGGAGACTCACAGAGCCTAGCCCAGCACCACACCGCCACCCTACTCGGCTTGTCGTAGCGCCAAGGGTTGCTTCTCGTTTGTTTTTAAGTCAAGTGAGGAAAATATTTTAAAATGTTAAGACATTAAATTAGAAGCTTAGCAGAAACTTCCATCAGTACTGTATCTATCTCTACCTCCCACCCCTCCCACTCTCTTTTTCCCAGGGTAGACATGTTTTTCTTTTTTGAAAGAGTTGTCTCAACCCTCTGTTATCAGCCCTCTGCCTCTGCCCCCCACACTCACACAGCATGACTTATGCAGCTCTGACAAAGACCAACAGTGACCTCTCTGTTACTGAACTCCATTCAATGGCACTCTGCTGTCCTAGGCCTCTCGACTTCCCTGCAGGATAAAACTAGTTACAACTTCTTATTTCGTCACCTCAAGTCTCGGTTCACAGGACATGAACCTTGTCTGATAATCCTTCCAGTTCTCTGACCACTCCTCTAGGTACTTCCCTTTCTGGAGAACTGCTCCTGAAAAACTTCAAAGTCAGCCCTCTCCTATTCTTAGTCTATTGGGCAGGGTCATCGTGGGCAATCGCACCCATTCCCATTGCTTTTTCTATCCCAGATCTTCTGTCAACTTTAAAAGTACACCACCAGCCAGGGCCACCTCCCCAGGCCCCAGACCTCAACTTCAGTTACTCAGTAGACATCTCCACATAGATATTACGTAGGCATCCTGAAATCCATGAAGCGAAATCTGAACTCCACCATTCTTCCACATGCTCCTCCTCTCATGGGCCCTCCTATCAGTGAAAGAGACCAATACCCACTGCCTAATACTAGGAGGCCACAACATTCCTCCTCCCTTTGCATCAGCGTCAGCATCCACTCATTCCTCAATGTGCCCCAAACCTGTCACATCTTTCTACCACTTGAGGCCATCATCTCCCTAGCTGTTGACGTTATCTTGGGCCATGCTGAACATTTCCACATGCTCCTTTCCCATCTCACATTTGGCAAACCAGCCACAACCCAGGCATCAAAGCTCCCATGGAACCTCCTTGATCTCTGCTTCTGTTCATCAGGGGACACCACCATGTCTGGATTTCTACAACATTACCCGTCTTACTCTGTATTTTGTGGTTTAGTTACTTCTGGGTCCTCAACTAGATTTTAAATTCCTTGAGGGCAGAAACTTACCCTCCATCTTTATAATTCCCAGAGTTTGGAATATGAGTAGGCTTTGAGACAATAACCTCACAGAAAAGGTCAGATTATGGTTAACACTGATGGGGAGGTAGAGACTCCCAAGACAGGGAAAGAGGAGAAGACGGGAGATCATTCAAGAGCAGGAATCAATATGAAGAAAGGCACGGGGTTAAAGGAAAGGCATGCCCCTGTGAGGCAACAGTTAGCATAAAGAATTCCTGATCGAATGAAAATGATCTTGAATTTCATGTAGGCAAGGATTAATGGTAACAACACAAGCAAAAGCTCCATTTACAAAGCATGCAATTTGTAAACATATATTCTAATTTAACCTCATAATGATTCTACAGAGGAGGTACAATTGTCATCTGATTCAGAGGATTAATTATGGAACAAGATTTCTCCCAAAGTTGAGAGCCACCTTTTAATTATCAGAACCCAGCATAATCTGGGTTCCACACTCCATAATCTCCAACACTAAAAACATAACTCCTTACATATGTTACCACTGTAATTTGAGAAGTTCCCTACCATACTGTACTTAGGGTGAGAGAGCATGATGATATGGGTAATTCAGAAAGAAGAATCTAACAAAAAGCAGCAGGAAGAATCTGAGAGGAGAGAAGCAAGAAGCAGAAAGACCAGAGAGGAGGTCAGTACAAGGCCACACATAAAACCAGGAGGGCCCTGATCTGAACAGCAAGATGATGACAGAAGCAAAGCAATGACATTGTAACAGAAGAAGTAGCAAGACCAGATAAGTGACTGACCAAGGGAGAACGATCCAACTCAGTACTGAGGTTTTAAACTCTCTCGATCAAGAGCTGAAGCAAATATTCATAAAGAGGGATGAAAGGAAAATGGCTTCTGGTGAAGAAAGGAAAAAAAGTTAAAGTTTAGAGATGCTGAGTCTGAGGAACACAGATGATAAAATGAACAGAAGTTTAGGGAAGGAAGATTATGGAAGAGAGGTGATGGCTGATCATCCAAGGAGACATGAACACTCTGGAGAAAACCAAAAAGAAAAAATGAGGATCTATGACCCCAATTTGGGGAAGTCATTCATCTAAAGGAAGTGGTAAAAGAGATGGAGGTGACAAGAGGAAACTCTTACAAGCCACTTGAGGAGAATAAAGTATTTCCCAAACCTGGAAGACAAATTTGATTCCAGAAAATCCACGTATCATGTCTGAACTAATTAAGACCCAACTCGTTCACATAATTTCAATGGGAATTAAGAAAATGAGAGCATGGATTCCCCCAAAGTACAAATCGCCACCCACAGCCAGGGTCTCTAGATTCTGAACCAAATTCTAAAAGAAGAAACTCATAAATGAATCATCCAGATCACTGAGCAATGCCCCACACCTACATCAAGGGGTGGAACTCTTGCTAAATGTACTTTGCATTTTACTGTCTTCTTCAAGACATGATAAGGAATGTGCTTATAAGGTACTTTTCCTTGGTCTATAAAACTCATATTATTGCACAGTGAATTGCTAGCCTGTATCTATTTCTTTTCTGTGCACTCTGTTCCTTTTTAACTTCATTCAGGTATAATTTACATACAATAATTTTCATCCATTTTAAATGTACAATTTGATGATTTTTGATTAATTTATAGTCGTGAAACCACCATCATAATCCAGTTTTTCTCACCTTAATAAAATTCCTCACCCCCCCTTACAGTTAATCTCTCCACATCTACCCTCAGCCCTTACCTACTTCCCACCTCTATGGATTTGCCTCTTCTAGGCATTTCATTGAAATGGTATGTGGTCTTTTGTATCTGGTTTCTTTCCCTAGCACAATGTTTTTTAATTCATCCATATTATAGCTGAATTTCACTCCTTTTTATTGCTGAGTCATATTCCATTCTTTGACTATACTACCTTTGGTTTATCCATTCTGTTGACTATACTACTTTTGGTTTATTCATTCATCAGCTGATATTTGGGTTGATTCAATTCTTTCAATTCTTAGCTATTATGAATAACACTATTAAAGACATTTGCATCTATGTCTCTGCATAGATCTATGTTTCCATTAGTCTTGAGTAGATACCTACAAGTAGAATTATCGGGTAAGATAAATGTAGGTCAAAGTTCCTAAGAATTTACCAAACTGTCGTTGAAGCGGCCATATCATTTCAAATTTTCACCAGTAATGTATGAGGGTTGCAACACTATATACTTGGCAATACTTGTTACCATCTTTTCCATTTATAGCCACTCTATAGTCAGGGAGATATGAAATCGTTATTTCATTGTGTGGGTGTTTGTTGTTTTTTTTTTAAGAGATATTTATGTATGTATTTGATCACTCCAGGTCTCAGTTGCAGCACACAGGATCTTTAGTTGCAGCATGCAGGATCTAGTTCCCCAACCAGGGACAGAACCTGAGTCCCCTGCACTGGGAGTGTGGAATCTTAGCTTTTGGACCACCAGCAAAGCCCCCATTGTGGTTTTTATTTGAATCCCCCTAATGACTAAAGATACTGAGCATTTTTTCATGTGTTCTTGATAAAATGTCTATACAAATCTTTAGACCACTTTTTAGTTGGGCTATTTTCTTTTTATTAGGAAGCTGTAAATGTTCTTTGTATATTCTGAATTTAACCCTTTATCAGAATAAATATGATATGCAAATATTTCTCCCAGAATCTTTTCCGTGTACTCCTCAATGACTGTCTGCTATCTATTACTGTGACTGTGGCTCACCCACTAGATACTGCTTTTCCTCCACTGGGAATAAGCCATACTGGATTTCTTGTTATCAAGTAAAGTTTAAATGAAGTCAAGAAAAGGAAAACCACATAACTTTCCCACAGAGAAACATGAAATTAGAGATGTCTTTCATGGAAACTCCCTGAAACGTTTCCATGAGAAGTTAGATTCAAGAAAATAAGGTGTACTGAAATCTAAGGGTCATTGTTATAACGTTTAGAAAACTGCCTCAATCCCAGTAAACTTTAATAAAAGAAAAGTAGGGTTTCACCTCCTTGCCTTACTTTAAAAAGACTGCAACACTGGCACCCGAAAAGGAGGATGTCTAAGAGGATGTCTATTGTCAATGCTCCATAAACCAATGAATACTTTTTGACTACTATGTACCATATACCCTGACGATTCAAGGTGAGACATGGACAGGGCGTCTAAACTCTCAAGAGATGACTGGTAGTGGGGAGGAAATCACTGAACATTTGGACACCACTTTTTCCATCTACTACCAAATCCAGCATCCAAATGTCACGTGCCACTAGGGAACAGAAGAGAAGGACAAAATAACAGAGAAAGAAATACATGCCTCTCCACAGGCTGCCCAATTCTAACATATGCTTTTGCTTTGAAAGTACTCTGAGCCTGCTGACCAGTAGACATAACTGCTTATGCAATCACTAGATTGCTTTAGACTTGGAGGGGTTGAGGTTACTTGGGGTCTCTCTGCAGCTTTGTGGTATTTATAAGCAATATTGCTGAGGGGGCATGAAGGTCTCACGCAGTTTCATTTCATGAGAAACAGTGTGACTTCCCCTAGAGTGAATCCTTCCCAAAAGACATCTGACTTCGGAGAAACACTTTCCAAAACAGTTCCCAGGATCTCCTCTCTTTGATGAACACCTGAAGGAAGTCAGAAAACAGGGAGCAGGCTGCCGAAGGAGAAGTCGGGGGGCACCGTCACAGTTTAACATGCGTTGCGTGCACGTACGGTCTCAGGTAATCATGAGGAAAAAGACTGTGAGCAATCTGAAGCTCAGAAAGCTTTGAGGTTTTAGCCAGAATTTCAAAAACTAGTGACTCAAAGCCAATTTAATTATTCACTCCTAGCCAGACTTTGAGGTTGGATGGAAAACAGTTATAGAGAAATACAGGGACTTCAAGATAAAGGTTCAAGCAGTATTAAATTCTGAGTGGGAACCTATGTTTGAGGAAAACACAGAAGCCCACGTAAACCTGAGTTCCACTGGGGATTTTTTTTAGAGCCTTCCAGTCCAGTTAGAAAAAGGTTAAGTGACATGATGAAGTCACTCAGCTAGTTAGTGTAAAGCCAGAACTAGAAGCCCAGAGAGTTTAAGACTGGGTACTGAAGGTAGTTGAGTTTATAAAACTCTTAACATATATCGCTCCGAGATCTTTCAACTTCTAACAATCTCCAGTTGCATTTAAGAGTCATCAGAGATGCATTTAAATACATGTGCTGAGCTTCATGGAGAAGGAAATGGCAACACACTCCAGTGTTCTTGCCTGGAGAATCCCAGGGACGGGGGAGCCTGGTGGGCTGCAGTCTATGGGTCGCACAGGGTCAGACACGACTGAAGCGACTTAGCAGCAGCAGCTGAGCTCAGGTCAATGGGGTTGGGTAGAATGAAGTAGAAGTAATATGGCCAGACACGGGCTAATGTGTCTTGAGAAAACTCTTGGACCCAGGTTCTTATGGACTATGTCACATAATTCTTGTCACAATTCTGTTGTATGATTATTTCCACTCTCATGTCAGAGAGGAGAACACTGAGTCACAGAGATGTTAAGTAACTTTTCCGGGGCCACACAGCGGCATTCAGATGGTGAAGGCTTACACAGAAATGTCCCATGCTCCCTGGCAGGTGGAAAGAACACACAAAAACAGACAAGTCTTACATGGCACAGCTGTTCATAACAAAAGAGTAGGCCTTTTCTGAATCAAGGGGCAGTTTTTTTCTTTTTCTTAAAAGTGAAAATCAAAGTACTGTGTATTCAAATTCCTGCTCAACTGTTTTTTCTTTTTTCCCCTAGAAATCAAACCAGGAATAACCTATGCTGACCCCTTGATTGAATTGTCCCCGAGTGTTTCCTGACACAGATCTTTGCTTTCAGTCCCTCACAAGTAAAGAATGGGGCTCAACTTGACACTTGCAAAATTACCAGGTAAGCTGTAGGGGAAAATGCAAAGAAAATCCTACTTGATCAATAACAGTTATTTACACTATGCGTCAATTCAGGGGTTTTGGTGGTTGGCAAATCAATTAACAAAATAAACTTGCATTTATCCTTGCCTTCATTAAATGTAAAACAGCAAACATGCAGGATGGCATTGCTGAGAGAACTCTTAACTTGCCATCACTTTAGTCTTAAGCTGTTTCATCTAGAGATGATCTCTAAAAGGACAGAAAGATTAAACTAACAATTGGGGAAGTCTTTCACGCTGAAACTAAGGTATATATTACTTACCAGATGGAACAGTCTAGACCAAAGACAACATCTACCTGCACTACTGGGTAACTAGAACATGATTGTGCAGGGCAGCTGTACCAGGTCAGTGACACCCGGTCGTCTGCACGACTTTGGTATTTCATCCCCACCTGGCAGGCACAGCAGTGACATATTGTTGATGCTTTCACAGTTGGTGTCAAAATGTGACATGCTCCCATGAGCAACAGTGGATTGTCTCCAAAAGCAAAAGGAACAAGGGTCTCCATCACATTTCATTCAGAATGTGACTGCTATTCATGCCACAAATCAAAATTATGGCCTGACATTGAGATAGACCACCTACTAAGTACCAGATACTGTGCTTGAAATGTACGCAGAGCATGTTTAACTCTCAGAAGACCCAGCAAAATGGCTGCTATTTATTCCATTTCACAAAGCTAAGAAGTGACTGAACCAGCATTGTCAAAGAGGACTTTCTAAATGGTATGCTAAGTCACTTCAGTTGTGTCCGACTCTGTGCGACCCCATAGACAGCAGCCCACCAGGCTTCCCCGTCCCTGGGATTCTCCAGGCAAGAACACTGGAGTGGGTTGCCATTTCCTTCTCCAATGCATGAAAGTGAAAAGTGAAAGTGAAGTCACTCAGTTGTGTCCAACCCTCAGCGACCCAATGGACTTCAGCCTTCCAGTCTCCTCCGTCCATGGGATTTTCCAGGCAAGAGTACTAGAGTGGGGTGCCATTGCCTTCTCCATCTAAATGGTATAGATGACCTTATCTGCAAAGCAGAAATAGAGACAGACATTGGGAACAACTACATGGATACCAAGGGGGAAGGGGATGGGGAGGAACTGGGAGATTGGGATTCACACACATACACTATTGATGCTATGTATAAAATGGATAACTAATGAGAACATACTATATAGAACAGGGAACTCTACTTAATGCTCTGTGGTGACCTGAATGGGAAGGAAGTCCAATAGGGAGGAGATATATATATGGCTGATTCAGTTTGCTATATAGTGGAATTAGCACAACATTGTAAAGCAACCATACTCCAATAAAACTTAATTTGAAAAAACATTAACAAACAGGACTGCAATGCCCTTGATCTCCACTGTCCAGTACAGGAGCCACGTGGGACTAATGAGGTATCTGACTACAAAATCCATGCATTTCTTCAGCACACACAGTACACACACAATCCCCCTTACACACAAACACAGGCAACCACAGCCCCAGCACACATACCACAATATCACTCTCACACCTTTGCATGCATGCTCAGTTGTGTCCAATTCTTTGCGACCCTATGGAGTGCAGCCTGCCAGGCTCCTCTGTCCATGGGATTTCCCAGGCAAAAACACTAGAATGGCTTGCCATTTCCTTCTCCAGGGGATCTTCCTAACCCAGGGATCGAATCTGCATCTCCTGCATTAGCAAGGGGATTCCTTACCACTACTGAACCTGGGAAGCCCCACCCTCAAACACACACTGGCACAAAATGATGATTTACTTTGGTACTAGTGTTATTAGGTCATTGCCTTTGCTAACTTAATTTAAAAGGAGTTGGAGCAAGAGTGCAGGGGGAAAATAAAAAAGGAAATTTGACCGTAACTCTCCCTCTGTAATCAAGCTCTGCACTAAATAACACAGGAAATAACATCCAAGGAAACAAGGAGTGTGTGAGATATGAGAAAATAGCCTTTATGCTGTAAAAACAGCTTCAAATCTTTATTAATTGAATCACAATTATACCTGTCATTAAAAATGTTTCCTAACTCAGCCAAGTTCTTTACTGACAGCAAAGAACCACATGATAAAACCTCCTGGGTAAAGAAAGCCACTCACTTTAAATGGACGTTGTTCCTGAGCAGGAACACTGCAGAGAACTGCTTCTGGGCATAGCCACAGGCATTAGGAAAACTGGAGGCAATAATATAGAAAAGAAATGATGGGAGGTAGCTGGCAGGAAAGAATATGCCATAGTCTTAATTCTTAAAAAAAAAAAAAAAAATCAAGTGTCACAAAAAACTCTCTATATTCAGTTTTGAGCCTTCCAGAGCAGCCCACAGATGACTGTTCCCTCTACTACCATAGTGTTTCATAGAATAACCCATAACAGGTTTTAACCACTAGTTTGTTTAAGCTGCACCGTAAATGTGAAATTTGCAAATGAAGTAATAACCAAACCCAAGCCTATTCCACTGAAGTAAGAAGTCCTGTATTCCAAAATGTTAATCTCATACATAAGCTAAGGATGCAAATACTGTGAGGTGACAGGATTGGCAGACACTCTCAAAGCTACAAAACAGTTCAATCATTACCGTGAAAAGAGGTCAGTTGGCCTTGGTATTATTTATGACTCAGAGTACACATCAGGACTATTTCTGACATTCTGATTTAAGACACTAATAATAACCATAACTGATCAGTAAATCATTATTTAATAAGATTGCTTGTTCATACAATTAAAACTTTAAAGTATATAATGGACACAAAATTCCTAATCAACACAGACAAGTAGGGGATCCTTCTATCCCACAATGGACAGGCATAGCAGATCCAGGGAGCTAGCACTAAGATTTGAAATACTCCATGCCTACTATGTACGCTGGGCTTCCCCGAAGGCTCAGCGGGTAAAGAATCTGCCTGCAATGCAGGAGACACAGGAGACTCCGGTTCAATCCCTAGGTCAGGAAGATCTCCTGGAGAAGGGAATGGTAACCCACTCCAGTATTCTTGCCTAGAGAATCCCATGGACTGAGGAGCCTGGCGAGCGACACTCTAAAGGACTGAGAGACTAAACACACAGTAGGATCTGTGGCCAGTGATCCATTCTATTTGCACTCACCATGGCTTTGAAAATCATTGTTACAAGGTATAGCCAGTGTTTCAGGAGATGGTGTAGCTGCCCCTTTTCAGCGGGGTGCCTCAGTTGGACCACTCATCCTTATTAAAAGTTACTTGTCCTCTCCATACTTCCTTTAGGTGTCTATTCTGGGTTAGATGAAAGGGACTGCTACTAGTTTAATTGAAGAAATTAATTCAAGCAGGTACCTTAATCCAGGTAAAACTGCATATCTTAAGAAGCTTCTAAGGTTATGGATGCTGATATGTATCTGGTGGTACAGAAGCAGCCAAGACGGAGACACTTCATTAAGTCAAAATTGGCTTGAACGATACTGTTTAAGACAATATTTGAAACTGGCAACCGTGATACAGATGGCAGCTGAATCAGGCATTTTAAACTTATAAATACTGTGGGTCTCATCATAACAGGCTAGTCCAGGTATAAATTACCAGCCTGTTTAAGGATATTTAAGCCAGGGAAACCAGTTTTTAAAAACACTTCTAGCAGAGAATAAAAGGGAAAGAATTAAACAGAGGACAAGGTTACTTGGGAAGAGCCTATACACTTAAAATTTCAGGCAGCAATTTAAGAACCTGTTTTTGGATTAAAGTCATCCAAACTCTCTTCCTTGGTTCACTTCTTCAAAGAAGGAAAACAAAGTACATACTACGCTGCCTGTCATGTAGGGAACTGAGAGCTAAAATCATGCTGTTAGCCCTAAAACAAAATCATTCCAAAGCGTAACTGTCATTATAGTAAACGTTATTAGTGAGACGTGAAAATTCAGAAATGACTTAAGTCACAACCCAAAAGTTCACTTGTAAACAGTTTCAGTTTTCAAAAAAAAAAAGCAGCAGCAGCAGATAAAAGTAACCATATGCCCAGGAGATTTATAGGGGGAATGACCTGAGGGGTTGCAGACAGCTATGCAGGTCCAACCCCTGTGGAGGAGAGACGAGCACAGGGAGCAAATAGGAAGATTCATATTTCTGTGTAGTTGGAAGGAAGTTTTGACCAGACTGACGAAAAGTGCTCCAGCCAAAGTCATCATCAGAGGAACCCCTACTGCCCCAGGAGCAGGCTTGTCTTAATGTTCCTATTGTGCTCAGTTACTAGTTAGGAGTGATCCATGGAAGTGTGGCATCAGCAGGAAAACAGTGCTGGGTTCAGAGCACTGAGCTAGAGCTGCCCATCAATTACTTTCCCTGCAGCTGGAGATCTGAGAGGCCCCTTCTCATGGCTGTCACGCAAACCCAGTGTTCATAAACTGTTTCACTGATTATGTGATACAATGGTAAGGCTCATGAACTCAAGATTTCAAAATAGCAAAAGGTTTAAAATTTTCATATTCTTAGCGTAATAGGTATAATCTAGCTTATAAATAAAAGTAGGTACCAGGCTGCAATTATTTTTAAAAATTGTCCTCCTTGATAACAAATTTAAATACTAATGACAATTGTCCCTTTCTGTCTTTCTTCCTAACAATGCTCCCTAAACTTTTTTAAGTATTACCCACCCTCCCCCCCAAAAAACAAAATGACCTCCTAGTTTTACTCTTTTGCATTTCAAATAGCTTAAAACTGAGAGAGAGAAAAAGATATTTCAAAGAGCCTGCCAAAGACTGCACTAAAATAACTACATGCTACCCTTCTGTTGTATGAAATTTTAATTTGCTGCTCCCCAGTTTATTCAATTTGTAATTATATCAAAACTGAATTAAAAATTGAGTCAAGATCATTTTCACTGGTATATTTATTTTCATTCAAATGATTAGCACAACCAACCAGAAATTCACATTTTACTCAAAGGACTTGGTGAGAGAAGTGGGATTCAGGGGTGAGGTCACTAATATTTTTTAATGTTTGTGTGTTTGTTTCTTTATTGAACTACAGCTGATTCACAATGTGGTATTAGTTCCTTGTATACAGCAAAGTGATTCTGGTGTACAGCAAAACAAAATACATATTCTTTTTCATATTCTTTTCCATTATGTTTATTACAGGATACTGAGGGTTGCTCTCTGTACTATAGAGTAGGACCTTGTTGTGTGAGACCACCAATTCTTTAGCCACTCAAAACATTAACAGTGCACTAAATTAAAAAAAAAAAAAAGTGCACTAAATAGACTCTCTAAATTACTAAAGACATTTTTTAACTAGCCCGAAACATCAGTACTTCAGCCTGTAAGAAAGCCTGGCTTGAGTAGGGCATGCATGCGAAACATGAAGTGACCTCTCCCCACTTCTCCTACAGATAATGAGCTGCATGGCCCAGGGAATCACACCCCAAGTAACACAAGCGATGGATCTGGAAAGAACACCACCGTTCACAACGAATTCGACACTATCGTCTTGCCTGGGCTTTACCTCGTTATATTCGTGGCAAGCATCTTGCTGAATGGTCTAGCAGTATGGATCTTCTTTCACATTAGGAATAAAACCAGCTTCATATTTTATCTCAAAAACATAGTGGTTGCCGACCTCATAATGACACTGACGTTTCCATTTCGAATAGTCCATGATGCAGGACTTGGACCTTGGTACTTCAAGTTTATCCTCTGCAGATACTCTTCGGTTTTATTTTACGCCAACATGTATACTTCCATTGTGTTTCTCGGGCTGATAAGCATTGATCGCTACCTGAAGGTGGTAAAGCCATTTGGCGACTCTCGCATGTACAGCATAACCTTTACAAAGGTTTTATCTGTCTGTGTTTGGGTGCTCATGGCTGTCCTGTCCTTGCCAAACATCATTCTAACCAATGTCCAACCAACTAGGGAAAATATTCATGAGTGCACGAAACTTAAGAGTCCTCTGGGAGTGAAATGGCATAATGCCATCACTTACATCAACAGCTGCTTGTTCGTGGTTGTGCTGGTGATACTGATCGGGTGTTACATTGCCATTTCCAGGTACATTCACAAATCCAGCAGGCAATTCATAAGCCAGTCAAGCCGAAAGCGAAAACACAACCAGAGCATTAGAGTGGTCGTGGCTGTGTTCTTCACCTGTTTTCTACCCTATCACTTGTGTAGGATTCCCTTTACTTTCAGTCACTTGGACAGACTTTTAGATGAGTCGGCACACAAAATCCTGTATTACTGCAAAGAAATGACACTTTTCTTGTCTGCGTGCAACGTGTGCCTGGACCCAATCATTTACTTTTTCATGTGTCGCTCATTTTCAAGAAGGCTATTCAAAAAATCAAACATCAGAACGAGGAGCGAAAGCATCCGATCACTACAGAGTGTTAGAAGATCCGAGGTCCGCATATACTATGATTATACTGACGTGTAGGAATTCAAGGTCACCAGGCCCACTCTTGTTTGTCAGCATGTACAAAGTGTAAATAAATGTGTATTTTCATTATCCTTGCTTGAGCCCATCAAAATGTGGATGAAAAGAGAACTGAAATGTTATGAATTTGAGGTATAATTTGGAAATGAGGAAAACATTAAGGGATAAGGAAGAAAGTGAAACTGACGAGATGGCATATGGCTGAGCAGCGGGGATCATGACTCAAAGTTTAAGAAGCAGATTTCAGGGGCAGCAAAGGCCACAGCTATGCCAGCGCTCTGCAGTCATCTTCCAGGAAGTGCTGATGCTCTGAAGCCACTTTTGCGAGGACAGGAAGTAGAGAGAACTCTGTTCGACCTTGATCCTTAAGATTTGGGAAAGATAATGCTGTTTTCAACACAGCTCATTTGTTGCAGATGTAACTGAGTAAACACGGATTGCTAGGTTTCTCTGTCATTGTATCTATGACCTGCCCACAACATTAGCCACAGTCCCTTGTCTATGTTTACGTTTATGCACATTAGAAAAACTTGCACAGTGCAGGAGTAGGCAAGGAGGTTCAACTGTATTTTTTTAAGCAATACACTTGAAAAGACTCAAGTCACTTAACTGATTTTAAACTTAGGTTATTTCAGAGAAGAAAAAAGTATGAGTATTAAGACAAGTCGATTTTGATGAGACACTGAACATACAGTGCCATTTTTATACCCCTATGCTGCATTTGAATTCTTATGTGCTAGGGGCAGAGAACAGAAGATGAAGGCTGCATTAATAGTCAAGTACATATAGTGTATTTAAAAGCCATCTAATAATCTTTATTTTATAAAAACTATAGTTTTAAATTATATCCCATCTCTAATAGGAATATCATTCGTTTTAAACCTTCAGTTGTAGAGCTCAATACATCAAGTCAAAAAGATTAAGGGTAACTTAAAATCTTAGAATAATTTCTCCTTCTTCAATATAAACCTTTGAACCTTCATGCTTTTTCAAAGCCTTCAGCTGCCTGACCATTGTCTAGGTTCCTAACATGGGACAAGGAGCCAGGGGAGCATTAAAAGACCAGGAGTGAAGGCATGTTTGCTGATGAAAAGGTATCACTATGGTTAACGAAAACAAAGCAGACGTACATGTATAACACAGTGCAAGGCTTCATTTTATTTAGACTCGTACAAACGATCTGCAAAATTCTGAAAAGCTAAAGTGAGCAAAAAAGAAGGAAGCAGGTCCCAAAAATAACTCAGCCTAACAGTGACTACCAAGGTTAGTTAGGTTCAAGAACAGAAAAGGGGTCTAATAGGTGAGTCAGGTTTAACAGAAGGGATAGAAGCAAAGAGGTTAAAACAACTGTCTAAGGACCTTTATCAGTATCTATTGCTCCATCAAGATTCCAATTCCATAAATTCCAGGGGATCTACAGTACATGAATTAATACACATCTCTGTTGGACACGTGCCTAGCTACCACCACCTGCTGCTCCTTTTGTTCACTAGCTAGGTTAAGATAGCCATGCGCTACACTAGGTATTTAAGAAGACAGTTTGAAAGGCTAATTCCTTTCTCCATTTTCCTCATAACACCCAGGCTGAGTTACAGCTACCCTATATAAAAAGGAGGAACAATGCTGCAGCTGGGAAAACCCTCAGTACAGGGTGTCCTAGACTCTCCTTCCTCTACTTGGCTCTACATCACAGCTCACAAGTGTGTGTGTGTGTGTGTCTGTGTGTGTGTGTCCTCTACTTGGCTCTACATCACAGCTCACAAGTGTGTGTAGTCCGTGTGTGTGTGTGTGTGTGTGTCCGTCCCTCTACTTGGCTCTACATCACAGCTCACAAATAGTCCGTGTGTGTGTGTGTGTGTGTGTGTGTGTTCTGTTAAAGGCACACTCACCTTAGAACATGCCTAAAAACTAAGAACCTATCATCTTCATCAAATGATTCCATTTGGTGTTCTGAAACTTAGCAGAGCTAACCCCACACTGCATTTAATTCTCTAAAATTCAGGCCTCAATTCTAAGAGGCCCTTAAAATATTTCAATCCCATTTTAATGTTTCTAAAATTGTACTGCTGTAGAGTTGGTGGGTACATTTAATATAGTGGTTTCATTCTCTGAAATTACATTATTAAATCAATGGGATAGCTTAAAACATTGACTTAGGAAAAAATTTTAAAGTATTATCTCCATTTTCTTAAAGCCATATTACAAAAGCATCAAAATCATACTGCTTGTATTTTACACAAATACTCACACTGTGGTCACAACCAAGAATGAATCAGTCACATGACTAACATAATATACACAGGAATAACGTAAAATATTGTGTTGGTGTCATAAGTTAATATAAACTACTGCACTAACATTGAATAAAGCAAAAAATCTATTTGGTTTTTAATTAATTGAAAATTTGGAAACAAGTTTAAATTTGAAATCTAAAATTTCTTACATGGAACTTTTGGATTATATTCAGTATTTTAGGACCCACTTAAGGCAGCAATTTTAACATAGCTATTTTTACTTTATGCAAATGAGAAATATATTCAGATAATTTCAAAAAGAAATTTTTCTATTATTCATAAAAATTACATGCAGAGAAATTTACCTTGCAGAATATCTTTTGGTGTGCATATTACTAACTCTGTTATATTCATTATACCATTCATACCACCATTTTATTCTCATTTCCAAATAGCATATCAGTATTTTGTTTCTCAATTAAAGTTTCAAAGGAATAATTTGGAAAATGTGTAAGTTCAAACTAAATACCTAAGCCAAAATTGTGAATACACAGTACAATCTCAAACATAAATTTCATGATCACTGTGGAGAAATGTGATATACAAGAAAAAAATAAAGTAAAGAAACAAGGGCAAAATAAAGCTTGAGGATCACTTAAGTCTCGTAAATAGAGATACTCTCTCAAACAGACCACCACAAGAAAACAGCTTATCAAATCAATAAATACTAGGCAGATGCTATGTTTAAAAAAAAACATTATGGCTAAGACGATATTTACAATAATCTTTGGATATGTCTAAATGAATTATAAAAGCATTAAGATCAAACATTTTCAAATTTAAACATAAACATCTGGTAGATGCTGAATTAGCTGTGCTCTGTCCCCCTCCCAGCCCTCTATCACCATCTAGTGGTAAAATTTATGAAACAACTGAAAACGACTCCAGTCCTATTTACTGCTTGTGACTACACATTACAGTCATCTTTAGTGCTAACGAAAAGCAGTGTGTGTGTGTGTGTGTGTGTGTGTGTGCGCGCGCGTGCGCACACGCGTGCGCGTGTGTGTGATGGGGCTGGGGGGTGCCGCTTCACAGTGGAGGGCACAACAGTCCTGGAGCTGCCTAGATAAATGTAAGATGGAAATGTTTGACAAAAAATAAGGCCTATAAGAAATAATGTTGTTGTTTAATTGCTAAGTCTTGTCCAATTCTTTTGCAACCCCACGGGCTGTAGCCCGTCAGGCTCCTCTGTCCGTGGGATTTCCCAGGTAAGAATACAGCAGTGGGTTGCCTTTTCCTCCTCCAGGTAGGTTACAGATGTGTCTTAAAAAAATAAAATAAAAAGGCTGAAATATACATAGATTTCATAGGGAAACCAGAACAAATATTGACTATGCTTTTTGACATACAAAAAAATTTATTTAAATATAATTTACTGTTTCAAAATTTATTAGAATTAGACTAATATTGTCAGTGTTAAAATGTTCAACTTATCAAAAAATGTATGAGATTCAAATGGCAACTTTTATTTTGAATATTCTTAAATTTTTCTTCTAAGCTACAATACTGAGATTTAAAAAATCATCTAAAATGATTTAAGAAAATGGTGTAATGTGGCTATTAGATAACCTAGCCTTTCCTTGCCTCATTTGGAAACTCAAGATATGGAATTAAATCAGAAATTCCTTTCTTTCAAACACCTTCCTAGGCAAGTATTCTTAGTAAAGTGGCCAGCTTCTCTTTGAATAATGCTAGAGAAATCTGTTGATTGCAGCAGCTCTCAGAAACAAGCCACACATCAGATTAGATCATCCTAACTTATCAACAAGAATCCAGAATAGTCGACCAGATTGGCCAAAGCTTCTAAGTCTAGGTTTAAATGTTACAAGCAAGACTTTCCCACAAGACTCTAGACACTTTTACCTGGACACAGATACAAACACGCAGTACTTATAACTAGGGCTAAGAGATTTAGTATACCAAAATAACTCAGCTCCCTAACCTATGATAGCTTCCAGGTGGTGCTAGGGGTAAAGAACCTGCCTGCCAATGCAGGAGACATAAGAGACTCAGGTTTAATCTCTGGGTCAGAAAGATCCCCTAAAGAAGGAACTGGCAACCCACTCCAGAGTTCTTGCCTAGAGAATCCCATGGACAGAGGGGCCTGGAGGGCCACAGTCCATGGCTCAGTCGCCAAGAGTTGGACACAACTGAAGAGACTGAGCACATACAAAAATACACCTTAAAAATCACTTCCCATTCTTAAGATTGTTACTACTATCCCACAAAATACCTTCAGTAACAGTGTTGTCAATTACCATCTGTCAATTACCAAAAATAAATTCAGTGTTTTTTCAAAATGTCATATCAACTGTATTTTTAGATTTTTATGTGCTATTTTATGCAGCTAGGGAAATGCAAACATTAAACACAATGGAAAAAATGAATGTGTAAAGAGATGAATACTGGGCCAAACACTTATGTGATAAAAATTTGGAATCACCTAGATCAGAACTTCTCAACTCCACTGAACCCAATGCACTCTTTCTGTGAGATATGCTTCAATGTATTTTTAGTAGTAGTAGCATTAGGGCTTCCCAGATGGCACCAGTGGTAAAGAACCTGCCTGCCAGTGCAGGAGAAATGAGACATGGGTTCGATCCCTGGGTCAGGAAGATCCGCTGGAGGGGAGCATGGCAACCCACTCCAGTATTCTTGCCTGGAGAGTTCCACGGACAGAGGAGCCTGGCGGGCTATGGTACATAGGGTCACAAAGAGTCAGACACGACTCAGTCTGAGCACAAATGAGCACAAGCAGTAGTGTTAGTCATCAGTTATGTCCAACTCTTTGTGACCCCCATGGACTGTAGCCTGCCAGGTTTCTTTGTCCAAGGGGTTCTCTAGGCAGGAATACTGGAGTGAGCTACCATTCCCTTCTCCAGGGGATCTCCCCGACCCAGGGATCAAACCCAGGTCTCTGTCCGACATTGCAGGCAGATTCTTTACCATCTGAGCCACTAGAGAAGTTCAACGTATTTTTAGTACACTGATAATATAATCTATCCATACATGCATACCTCGCCTTGTATGGTAGTGTGGGACCATAAAAATGAGGACTGCGTCACTTTCTCTATGCTATCCAAGGAGGCTCCGTACCCTTGGATTTGATAAACGCCATCACCATCACCCAGGCACCTGAATGGAAATTCAGAGTCATCCAATGGCTCTTCTTTCCTTCCCCCCACTGGCAGCCCTGCACCCAGTCCTGCAAGTCTGCCCTCACACACGGGGGACAAGCTAGGCCTCCACCCCGCATGGCCCCGTGTCAGGCCTAGCTCAGGCTGGAGGCGGCTGTGTGAGCTCACAGACCAGCAAGGACCTGTGAGCACAGCAAAAAACCTTGGTCCCACCTCCCACTGTGTGTCCAGCTGAGAGGAGAAAATGAACCAACCTCACCTTGATTTTAAACTGCCAGCACTTCTGCTAGGAGCCTCAAGCTTCCCATTCTGGCCTAGGCCCTCACATACTCCTTTCTAGAACTTCTAACACTACACAGCTATTTTCTAATGAAATAAAAATAGCTAACTTTTATTGGCATTCCCTACAAAGCAGGCATCATTTTGAGCTCCTGACCTGACTACCTTTATGCCCTTGACAAACTCCAAGGAAGCACTGGCATTACCTTAACGTCCTCAGGGACACACAGGTCAGAAAGGCTATTGCTGGGATCCAGACTTAGGCCATCTGGCTCCAGAAGCTCTGCTTTCAATCAGTCTCAATAATGAAGTGAAACACATGCCTTAAGGTGTTACTGATACGACCAAGAGCCTTGCAAATGATTTACGTTGCCTAATGCTAGGAATACAAACACACTGCAAATAAGGTTGGGAATGAAGCTAAGCAGCACTCTTAAGCAAAGTCTCAATAATTCCTTTACTAAACCTGAAAGATTATACTATTAAGAGAACATTGAGTCCAACAATCACATATATATGGTCATTTTACTCCCTCATAATTCAGACGAGGGGGCTTCCTTGGTGGCTCAGCAGTAAAGAATCCACCTGACAATGCAGGAGACGCGGGCTCAATCCCTGGGTCAGGAAGATCCCCTGGGGAAGGAAATGGCAACCCACTCCAGTATTTTGCCTGTAAAATCCCCCATAGACAGAGAAGCCTGGCAGGCTACAGTCCATATGGTTGCAAAGCGTCGGACATGACTTAGTCACTAAACAACAATTCAGATGAGCATATAATTCATGATCAAAACCTGGCTACTTTTGAGTGTGGAAGTGTCAATTACTGAGCTGGCACAGGTGTAAACTGAGACAGTGTAAACAAACCTGGACATATGGCCCCTATGCTCACAGCACATCTGAAAATTCATGTCTGTGAGGATTGCGTTACCCAGTTAAACAAGCAGTTTAGGACAAGGATAAAGAGATCAAGAAACCCAGCCATTTCATCAAGTTGAAGCCCCACCATGAAGTCTCTTCTGTCCAGTTTACTAGCACAAACTATGAACCCCTGGATGCTGGACTCACAACTATTCAACAAAAATCTCTAATGGAGGTTTCCCGGGAGTGTGGATAATGGTTTCTAGGTCAGTGCTCATTGCGAATGGCTTTGTTTAATACCAAAAGAAAGAACCCTGCTCACCAAATTTAGTACTTTTGCCTTGGCAAGCATAATATAATCCAAATTTTAATTTAAATTTTCTCTCTCCTCTGCAACAAAACCATCACGGATCTGTCACACTGTTAACAACTAAGTACAAAATTTATGACTGGTGTGACTTCAACAGGATTTTAGAAAAGGAGGCTGCAGCATTCACTCTTCCAAGGCACAGGCCTCTGCAGAGACAACTAAACAAAAGTGGTCAGGATATTGGGCCACCAAGGGTACCGGTGTCAGGGAACTATTATACAACTAGGGTTAGATAATCGCCCCCTACAAGAAGTATGCCAGGCTCCAGAAGAAACAGAACATGGGAACCCAATGAGCCTGCTGGTCATGATGAAGTCACAGAAGTGGAACCACACGTCCTCATTCAACCTGTCTGTGCTCTCCCTGGGAATCAGACAAGGGCAACACGCACAGCTGCTCCCCGAACAGCTCATTCAAGGAACAGACACAGAAACTTGGCCCCGTTGAGTCTTCATTCTAATGACACCAACTGGTCTGTGAAAAACTGCCCACAATTCCCTGCTGTGCTCCAAACGTTAACTAAACAGATATGTAGCTCTCTACAGCATGAATGGCCTAAAACCACAGAAAAACTTCTCAGTCACACCGCCAATGAAACTAAATTGCCAAAGATGACCACACAACACTCACACAAACCAGAGGTATATACAAGTGTGCTTGGCTAATAGCAGCTTGCTAGACAGAGAAGACTGAGTCTACAAATTTCAGGTATGGCTTACTCGTTGGGTAAAAAAATAAACAGGAAAAACAAACAAAAAAAAACTATCCTGCATTCAGTTTAACCTCAGACAAGTTCCCTGAAGTCTCCCCACCACAAAACCTTCCCCTAAACTTGAGAGCACCTTCTCCTGCCACACATCACATAGCTGAACAGGCGACATCGGTTTATCAAAACACCTCTGGGAAAATTTATCTAGCTGATAAATGTTCACACATGGAGGCATGGCAAAGTCTTCTAGCTTATATATGAGTTGACTTGAGTTTTGTGCTAGCAGAACAGCCTGCTGGTGGCCTGTCAAATATACACTGGACATCTGTTTGATTATTAAAGAAAGAGCACGCTGACCAGGAGTAAAGAATGTCCATTTCAAAAATAAAGAGTAAATGCCTCTCTTCCGGGGACACCAGTGCTGGTGTTCTGTTGATGATAAGACTCTCTTCCCAGGTGCCAAGTCCATACTGATTCACTGTGTATGTGCTGATTTTTCTTTTTCTTTTTCTTTTTTTGAAACCTTGAAGGAATGCATCCCTGGCTTGTTTTATGTTCTTTGTTCTGACAAGACATCAAACTGCACTGAAAACCATGTTCTTTGGAGCGATTCCTCAGAGTTATCTGAGAGGCTGTGCCCCAGGCTTTATTCCTCAGTGTGGCTCAAATAAAACTCTTTTCCTTTCCTATCACAGGTGATTTATTATTTTCCTCAACATAATCAAAATGAAGTATTTACATTCGTTAAGTCTCCTTCTGACTGAAGCTTCTCTCAGTGGCTTCTGAAGACTCGTTTTCCTAACTTGTTCAAATGATTTACTAAAAAGCTGAGCAGAGAGCTAAGCAAATAAATCGTCTTATAAACAGTGTACTATCCTCTAGCAGGAGTCCCCAAACTCTGGGATCTAATGTCTGGTGATCAGAGGTGTAATAGTAATAGAAATAAAGTGTGCAATAAATGTCATGACACTGAATCATCCCAAAACCACCCCTGATCCCCAATCCATGGGAAAATTTTCTTTCACGAAACTAGTCCCTGGTGCCGAAAAGGTCGGAGACTGCTCCTGCAAGGGACTCATCCTGTGCTGTGCTCAGACACTCAGTCATGTCAGACTCCCTGCAACCCCCATGCACTGTAGCCCGCCAGGCTCCTCTGTCCATGCAATTTTCCAGGCAAGAATACTGGAATAGGTTGCCATTTCTTTCTCCAGGGGACCTTCCCAACCCAGGGACTGAACCCACTATTCTTGCGTCTCTTGTATTGCAGGTGGGTTCTTTACCAATGAGCCACCTGGGAAGCCCAGGAAGTCCATCTCATTTATCTTTACCCACGGGACCAGATAACAACAGTTGGGGGACATTCCCTGCCTCTTTCCCATTTGAATAATACACATTCACTCATCAAACATTCTGAGTGCCTACTACAAGAATGGGCACTGGGGAGACCAAAATAGGCCAACGAAGATTGCCATTGCCCATTCTGGCTGGGATGGATATTAAAAAAAAAAAAAAAAAGGTGACATAGGAAGAATATGAACAATGGCAAGATAGCAGAGACATGCCTAAGTTAGTGACAGGTGAGTCTTAAGAGCAAATGGGAGCAGAATGAAATGAGAAAGGATATTATTTTGGAGGCTCAGAGGGATAAAAGAAAATAGCCTCTTCTGCTTCATGGCCATCTTCTCAAAAAACTATACCTACAGGAGGAAATATATGCACTGAGATTTTATTTTTGTGACAGTGAGTTCTCAGTTTTGACTCTCTGCTAATATCACGGACTGAAATTCATTCCTTCTGATTCTTAAGGTTATATCTATTATTAGCAACAAAGAAAAATTTTTTGAGTAATTCAACTAACTGAGACTAGGCATTCAGCTCATGGCTCAATATTAGTGCCTATTTCAAAGTGAGGTTTTTGTTAGGTCTACAAAACATAAATATTGCTCACATCAGTTCTTTTTATAAACTGTCACTTCTGCCAATCTTCCAGTAGGGGGAGATATTGTAACAGACATTTGTGTCTCCAATTACAATTTTCGCATAAAGGGGAGAACATAACTGCCAATGAATTCCTGTGCCCATTGCTCATTTCAAGAGTCTTTACAAAAAAAATAAAGAAGAAAGAAACCATTGTTTTACAAAATAATGGGTAATTATGTCTTAAAGATATAAATCCTGCTACCCTCTTCCACTACCCTAAATCAATGCACTGACTTTGGCAGGATTTAATGCTTTCACAGAGGGAACACAAAAAGGCATGCCTGCATTCCATGTTTTTCTACCAGATTAGTTTTTAAAGCACATCTTCAATTTCAATTATTTTTACCAAAAAGCTCAAAAATGTCACGGTATCATGAATTATGAACACCTCAGCATGATGATCAAAATGCTCACACTCTATCCCACCCGCCTCTGCTGACTTTCATTCCCCAGTTGGTGACTTTGGTCATACCATTCTCTTTATCCTGAAGGACTTTCTAGACTGAGTCTAGACATCAAAGAGACATCTAGCAAGAACCACTTGAGATACCACCTCCTTCACAGACCCTTTAAGATGGCAACTTTCAGACTCACTTCCCCTTTTTTGGCCACACCATGAGGCTTGCAGGATCTTAGTTCCCAGACCAAGAATTGAACCTGACCCCAACAATGAAAATACCAAATCCTAACCACTGGACCGCCAGGGAACTCCTAACTCATTTCCTTTTAATTTCTCTATAGTTTCCTATAGTGTTTCTAAGGGGTCTTGTACTAAAATTCTCTGTATTCTTATCCCAGTGTATTTCTCAATGTCGAGTAGAATCCTGTTGCAACCATGATTCCCCCCAATACAAACACACACAGCATAATACACCACTTGCCGGAAAAGCCTTTTTAACTTTTTAAAAAATGATATAACCCAGTAAATAGCTCCTGCAGTTAAAATAGGTTTATCGAAAATCTTCATATAATGACTACATAAATTATGGGACACTACAAAGTCATAGGGAGAAATAAAAAACTTAATTATACAGGGCTAATGTGAGTAAGTACCAAGACAGTAAGTGAGAAAGAGCAAAATGTTCTGGTGTGGCAAACTGTCCAACAAAGCCAAAGGGGAAAAATGTGGGGATAAGGTCATAACAATAAAGTTGTTTTTGTACTTACTGCAAAAAACGATTTGGGGGCAAGGAACAAACTAAGACATTTATAGAAATAAGTAAACCAACTTTTATGGCAGTTGTTGACAGGCTGGATGGAAACTGACTGGAAACAATAACAGACACTGGAGGATTCCATGTATTAGACTCACTCTATTTGAAGGACAAATACACAAGGGATGTTTTATATAACCAGTCTTAGTACTGAGGAGGCAGAGTCCAACCTGGAAATGATGCTAGGGAAAGGAAATGTGTGAGTGCATGTGAGCATGGGGCGTGGGCTAGGGGTGGCAATCATACTGGGGGTATGTGGAGGGTTTTGAGATTAATGCGGATGAAGTCCCATGGTATTTTAATCTTAAGAGTTCCACAGAGTGAAATGGGAAGAAGTTGAGGGAACATAGAACTACTCAGCATAAAACAAAGCATCAAAAAAAAAAAAAAAATCAGAGACAAACCAGAACAGAACATCGATTATGTTATCTTTTTATCTTCTTTTTTTTTAGAATCCTGGAAGAAGGAAATATGTCCTCTATCCATTATACTATTACTATTTCCATCATCATTATTTTATTTATTTTATATTGAAACTGGTGTCCAGTGTTGAATAAAGCCAAGTTATTTGTGTTGTTAATCATCATAGCAAAATACTATTTAAATACACAAAATATGATCAATAGTTTGTCAGGATAAAATATTTTTGCAAACAATAATATGATGCATTATTTCCAATTCTAATCGGGAAAAATGTTTACAAGCTAATCATCACATTTAAGCATATCCACAAAATGACCAGCAAAAATCTCAAGGAAATACAAAATGGTAATGCAGGGTGGACTTTACATCCTGCATTGCAATACCTGAGTCACAAATATGCCCAGGTTTCCACAAGCTCTACACTCTGGGACACCTGAGGCCAGCTTTCAAAATCTGACTGACACACAACGTGAGGTGCATAAATAAAGGAAGAGGCCACTCCTAAAACTTTTCTGCTACAAAGGAGTAACGATAGACAGTGTAAGAATAGATTTATATCATTCACTGACACCCAATGCAGAAAAGGAGTAATAAGAGAAGACAAGCTGAAATAGAAACTTAAGGGCCCAGAAGTCAGACATCACTGGTTTTGCTACATGAGCCCCTGATGATATTCTTGCTTTTCCTCTTTGGGTTTTACCTGATCTCTGTATGCTGTAGCTCTATTCTCTCTCTCTAGGTCTCTCTACGATTCTCTCCTCTCACTAATACCACCCTCCTAGTCCTCCGATCATCACAATTTCTGCTCTCAGGCCACAAGTCTACATGGTGTCCAAACCTACAACAGTAACTGATAAGGACCAGGTGCCTGGAGGCAGCTAAACAAAGCAGGAAGCAAAACATCTGGCCGGAGGATAAAAGTTTCTCCAAATGTTGAGAGATCAGAGGCTCCAAAACAGCAAGGCCAGGATGCTCACCCCCAGGCCATATTTCTGACTTACCCAGAAGTTTTTGAAAGTAACAGTCCTGAGCCAAAAACATGGATTGTGACTGGTTTACTGAGGTAGGGTCTTAGAATCCACATATAAAGCTCCCCGGGTGGTACAGATGGCTAGTCAAGTATACGAACAATGACCTAACAGAGTCAGAACTGCTTCAGAGTTCCCAAGTGAGTGGAGGCCAAGAAGGGCAACCCAGAAACACAGGGAAAAACAGGTGGCAGCTTCAGGTTTTTCTTAAAAGTCTCTCAAACATTTACTGAGAAACCACAAGGGACTTCCCTGGTGATCCAGTGGCTAAGACTCTGAGTTCTCAATGCAGGAGACCCCGAGTTCAATCCCTGGTCAGGGAACTAGATCCCACATGCTGTAAATAAGAGTTCATATGCTGCAACTAAGACCCAGTACAGGCAAGCAAATAAGTATTTTAAAATAAATAAATAAAAATAAAAAAACATAAGAAGAGACCTTGCCCCACTGGCAATAAGCCAAAAGTTCTACTAGCACAGATACTCTGTCTTGAGATACGCAATCTTGAGAAGACAAGATAACCAGATAACTCACCAAGTTTTTCCTGGATACTTAAGTTTTCATCTTCCCTAATTCCAAGGCAAGTACAGCCTTTAACCACTAACTTGACCATTCATCATCACCTGCACCACTTAAATGCCTGCCATCTCTCTCTGTGAAAGTGTTAGTTGTTCAATCATGTCCAATTCTTTGTAACCCCATGGACTGTAGCCTGCCAGGCTCCTCTGTCCATGGGATTCTCCAAGCAAGAATACTGGAGTGGGTACCCTTCTCCAGGATACCTTTCCAACCTAGGGATAGAACCCAGCTCCTGCATTGCAAGCAGATTCTTTACCATCTGAGCCATCTCTACCTTGGAATAATGTTACACGGGCATAAAACCAGATTTCGTGATAAGAAAATACACTCTTCCTGTGTGCCCAACAAGGACTGTCTGATGCTTGATGAATTAATGAATCAGTGTTCACTGTTCATGTGGATGTAGAAAACAGCTGTTGAACTGGAGAAGGATCCTAAACTCTTGAGTTTAAACTTTGGCTGCAAAGTCCTGTCCAGCTACCTCCTCACTTGAACAACTTGGTTAAATCCTCCCAAGCTCTCTTCTCTCGTCTGTAAAAAGAGAAATAGCTGGCCCTCAACTGGCTCCCATGTAAACTGGGTGCAAAAGCTTCTGATACAAAGAGAGCCCTCCTCCATCAAATGTCTGGGATGTCGTGTACCTGCGCTTTGATCCAGTCCTTGCTGGTGAGCACTGTTCTGAATCCCCTGGTTTCCTGCCTAGACAACTCACTACACAGCAGAGGTCACAAACCAGCCTTCCACAAGCCAGGCACAGTCAGGGTCTGTTTCAGCCCACAAGACATCAGGCCTACAGAAGCATCTGACTTAGATGACAACAAGTAGACATAATAGTGCAGTTAAGAGGAGCACGGGCTCCAGGAGAGGCTCTGTGGAATCTCTGTGCCTTGGTTTTGCGTCTAAGAAAGAGGTGGAACCAACCCAGCTCATAGAGCTGTTGTGAGAGCCCCTTGAGTTAAAACACATAAACACAACAGGTGTTTAAAATGACACATACAATCACCATTTGAGGCTCTGACAACACTGACCTATCCACAGAGGAGGCAATGAGGGATGCTGACAAGGTCTAGTTGAGAAGCAGCTGCCCACTTGGGTGGGCCATGAGCGCTACACTTCACAATTGCTGGATCCCCAAGGGTCTCACACTTGTCTGGACTACCTGCTATCAGGGGACCACCCGTAGGGCTATCCCTTTGGCCTTGGGCTTTGCAGCTCCTGGTATTAAGAAGAAAATGGGCAGATCAAGTAAATTTTAATGTAATGATCATTTCCATCACAGTCATGCTCCATACAAATGTGGAGCGCCCCTTGGAGAAGGCAAGAAGCATAAGAGCACAAGGGGACAATTAGTGGGTATTTCTGAGGTTGTCAGAATAAACAGAACCTCGTGCAATAAACCGAGGAAGCCTTGAGAGCCACAGTTAAGAGACTGTTAATGCCTAATCGTCCATTTAATCAGCATAATGTTTACATCTGAAGGACTCTGCCATAGCCCTGGTAATCATCCTTATATCCATTTGTACTTCCTTGTATTTGCCTACCAGATCTGCCTACAGCTGAAGCCAGCAAGCCTCTGCAGGCACACGGGTGCTCTTAGCCCCAGTGGTCAAAGAAGCAGTGAGGACTCTATATAGGCCCTGGGGAAGGACGGGGAATGGGTGCCCCCAAGCACAGTCAAGTGAGAAGCTTTCCTAAACCAGCTCTGGGTCCCTCGGGGCCTCTGCGGAGATTATTAACATTCAATAGTGACTACTGCCGCCTGCAGCGCAAGAGACCCAGGCTCGATTCCTGGGTCAGGAAGATCCCATTGAGAAAGGAATGGCTACCCACTCCAGTATTCTTGCCTGGAGAATCCCCATGGACAGAGGAGCCTGGCAGGCTACAGTCCATGGGGTTGCAAAGAGCTGGACAGAACTGAGCGACTAAGCACACCATAGTTAATACTGAGTCTGTATATAAGACTCAAAATAAGTAATGCCCTTCTTGAGGAAAGGGACTTGGGTCTGATTTAGTCACTATGTCATCCCCAGGGCGTGGAATACTGCCTACTACATAGTAAGTACATATAAAGTATCTAAAGCAGCATGGGGCATATCATAAGCTTATAAATAAGTACTACTGACTACTATAACTGCAAACGCTTCTTACGTTTTTAGGTCCAATTGAATTTGACACATTAAACTATGAGTCCACAGTCTGGGCACCTGAGTGAACACACCTGCAATGCAGCAGCCTAATAAACAGTCTTCCATCTGCTCAATATTCTGTAATAACCTAAATGGGAAAAGCATTTGAAAAAGAACAGATACATGTATAGGTATAACTGAATCACTTTGCTGTACACCTGAAACTAACACAGCATTAATTAACTACACTCCAACATAAAATAAAAATTAAAAAGAGCCTTCCAGGGCAGAGTTTCTTTCTTATCTGTTTCCGAGTCACACACTTTGATGAGGGATTTACAGCCAAGTTCGGAGTACTTCCACCTGTTAACTGCACACTGTTTTTCAGTGGGAAGGACACTGGAGCCCTCCTTGGGACATTACAAGTGATGTTATAAGGCCTGAAAGGAACCAAAAATACAAAGAGGGCCCTGCCTCTCGCTTTCAAAACAGTAATATTAGCATCACACTTTGAGCAAAAGATTAACACATGATGAGATTACTGAAGTCCTACTTGTGATCTATTTGTCAGTAATGCTCAAATGTGGAAAAATTAACGTGGGGAAAAAAAAAACTGACAATAGCAGCACCTCTTATCTAACAGATGGGTTCATGGATGCCAAAATGCTTCTTTACTCAAATGCTAGTTTCACATTTCCGGGGAGCCCCAATCACCACCTGTTTCTGAACAGCTGTTTACACTGTGTGGCTGCTGCTGAAAGAAAGGGGAGCAAAACTTGCCAACCCCAAATGTGTCTCTTTGATCTGTCAATTATTTTGAGCTGAAAATAAGCCAGGCCCCAAAGACTCAGGAACCTCTGACCTTCCCCCAACTGTCTAAAAGAATTTAGATAGAGGATCTCTTCCCTGAAGGGCGCTACCACTACAGATCCGCGTAGCGTAAAAGGAACTAGTTGCGCAGACACAGAGGGACACAGCGCAATGTTTGTTAAAACGCCTCTCTGTCCCATTGTCTCTGCACAGCAGAGCAAACATTTGTTCAGCAAACACTTGCTCTTTTTCATCTTCCTGTGAATTCCCAAACCACTACCCCTAACATCTTTTGTCTTTAGCTGAAGATGGTATGTGAGGTGGTGACTTCTGCCATTTTGGTGAGTTACTCAGTCTTCCTGGTCTCTCCCACATACACATGTTTTAAAATTTTTGTTTTTCTCCTGTTAATCAATCTCACGTCAGTTTAATTCTTGGACCAGCCAGAGGAGCCCCAAAGGGCAGAGAGAAGTTCTTCCTCTCCCACAAGTTTCCTGTAAGGAGGGTGCGGCAAACAGAGCCTGGTCTCTACCCCAGTGGTCAGCACCACGAGCAGCCCTCCACCTCTTACCACATGTTGAATTTGGCAATAGCAAAGTATAAAAACAGAAAACACTTAGGTTGTCGCCTGGCTATTCATTTGCCAGATGACGTGGCAATGCTGGGGGGCTGGGAAAAAGTGGTAGAAAATTTCAAGAAGGAAAAAAAAAGGCAGTATGCCTTTCTTTGGATCACTGAAAGAAAGGAACTAATGTGGAGGCTGGCCCAACACCACGGGGATCCAAACACCTCTCTCTTCCTCCTGGTCTCCATTTCCCAACCTTGAGTGAGTTCTGACCAACCAGTTCAGCAGAGTGACAGTCAACCTACTATCTCGTGGTTTCTATCAAGTTCCTGGTTTTCATCTGTTCCTGAAGACGAGCAAGAACTCTGTGTCTAACAGTCTCAACTTGGAGCGTCCACTGAGACATTCTGAAATGGTTGTCGCGTGACTCACAGGTGAAAAACTACAAACAGGTAAGGAAACAGCCTTTCCATGAAATAACTTCAGTGTGTGTGAAAGGGGCATGAGAATGGAAAAGGAGATTTCTGGGCTTGGCAGTAATAATGCTGAGTAACACAGACTCTCTCCACCCTCAGTAAGTTACTGTGGGTTTGAGAACTATAACTGGTTGATACAGTAACGTATTTGCTCACACTGGTCTGAGGATCCAAATCTGAAATTTTACCACTGATGATTATTCAGGATTTCTGACTGTGGCTGTCAAATTACATCTGTGATGAGAAGCTATTAGAGAAAATGCTTCAAAGGTATTCACCCAGGACAAACATTTCAAAAGCCTGTAGATATATATATCAAATTGCCTCTAAAAACTGCAAACTCAATTATGACAGTAATACTTGTAAGTCAGTGTGAATATGTTTTCACTTACAAATTCATATATGCATAGGTATACAGTCAGTATCTATTTGTACATATATTTATATACATAAAAGCTTTTATCTTTGTTATTGGGATAAGTAACCCTATTAATACCCAGTAAGGTATGTATTTACCTTTAAAGTGAATTATAAACATCTAGTCTATGGGGTTGCACAGAGTCGGACACAAGTGAAGTGACGCAGCAGCAGCAGCAGCCTATGCATAGCAAAACTTTAAGTTCATCTGTTACTTATAATGGTCTAGGACTAACCAGCTAAATTATTTTAAAAAACTTTAAACATTATAAATTTAAATTACACACAGGGGAATTATTATACATTGTCAGCAGAGTCAACCAATCTCATGCCAGAAACGTGTTTTTTTTTTTTTTTTCAAACAAGAGAAAAATGAGCCAAAGATCACACTGGTAAAACAGAAAAGAAAAAAAATATATATGTATAGTTTGTACATTCATCTTAAAATATATAGACTTGAAAACAGCTTTGGCACCAGAAAAATCTAGGTAAGTTAAAAATAAATAAAACAATGTATTCACTCTAAAATATCAAAATAATATTTTATGATTTGTAAACATAAGTAAGTTTCATACTTCAATAAAATCTATAAATATACACTTAGAAGGATGCACACATATACACAATCACACACTGCTAACATGCACATCAACTGCATTGCCATTTTATAACACTCATGCCTGTTACAGCTGAGTAAGAAAGAAAGGAGGGGTCACCAAGATCCTCAGAGCGTGAAGACCCAGGAAGGGAGAGCGGGCAGGGCATGGGGAAAGAATTCCTGTTTGCTGAGATGCAAAAAGTGCCCGTTTCACACTTGAGGAGGCAGGCAGACAGGATGTAACCACCCAACAGAGATCACCCAGCTGATCTCGCAGTGAGCCTGAGCCCCTGGGCACAAGGAAGGGACTTGCATTCCATTCAGGGCAGGAGTCTGACCCCTACAGGTTTCCAGTCAGCCCAGCCTTCCACTGCGACACTCCTCCTGGCCCTGCCACCCTGCCCCACCAGTCACAATCCTCGGCATTGAAGCGCGTCCTTCAACCTCTTCAACTACTTTCATCCTCAGTCATGCACTTGTAGGATGGCATTTCTAATTCCCCAGAGAGAAGAATGTTCAATCTAATGCTACACACATATACTGGAGAGAAAAATTATTCTAAAGAATAAGTTATAATCATCCCTGACATATTTAAATAGGATACAACAGGGTGAAAGAGAGAGGAGTAGAAAAAGTCTCTTAAAATCGGGAGAACGGGGGGTGACAGGGGGCGATGAACGCGGAGTGGAGACGCACATTAAACCAGCTAAGGGTACACCAGGCAGCAAAATACTAAGAAATTACCCTCTAAAGGCCAGTCTACCACGCTCCTGAGTCTCACTCCCCTATCTGTACAACAGTGATGGCATTAGCACAGAATTAAAATCAGATATTACTTGTAAAGTCTTCAACATAGTGATGTAGAAAGTGTTCAGAAAATGTTAGTTAACATCATCATTGCTTTCAATATTCTTATAAAGACATTTAATCAAAGCAGATTGTACATGATTATGTATCAGACCATTGGAAAGCATAATTTAGACATTTCAGTACCTTTGTAGACCAAAATAGATAGATATGACATAAAACCATTTACAGAAACTTCCCTGGCAGTCTAGTGGTTAAAACTCCTAGCTTCCACTATAGGGGGCACGGGTTCAATCCCTAGTCAGGGAACTAAGGGCACAGCATCCTCCCCTCCAAAAAATTACTTACAACAGTGCCTGTGAAACACTGTTACACATCAGAATTACCCGGAGGGCTTGTGGAAACACATGTTCCTGGGCCCCACACCCCAAAGTTTCCATTTCAGTAAGTTGAGGGTGGGGTTTAAGAACCTGCATTTTAACAAAGTCCTGGGTGACAGTAACGGTGCTGACCTGGGGTCCACACTCTAAGAACCACTGATCTGCAGTGACTCTCATGTTCACATCTGCCTTACTAATAAACCTACCCACGTTTCTCATTCAATCCAGGTCAGTAAGCAAGAGGGCAAAATGCTGAATCAATGCTTAAAAAGCAAAGTTAAGGTCACTCAGTCATGTCTGACTCTTTGCCACCCCGTGGACTATACAGTCCATGGAATTCTCCAGGCCAGAAATATTGGAGTGGGTAGCCTATCCTTTCTCTAGCGGATCTTCCTGACCCAGGAATCAAACCGGGGTCTCCTGCATTACAGGAGGATTCTTTACCAACTGAGCCATCAGGGAAGCCCTATTTAAAAAAAAAAAAAAAAAAAGCACCATATTATCCTCCCATTATTCTTGATTTAAAAAGGAAGAGAAACAAACAGAGTCAAAATATTTCCATTAGATCTAAGATGGTTCTGAAAATCAACTGCTGAATTGAAAAACACTGAAGGTTTTGTGTGTATTTTTTTTTTTTTCCTCCAACGTTCAAAGAGCTAGCTTTGTTTCTGCAGTAAGGTAGGAGTCCTGGATGATGCAATTCTAGGAAGTTCACTTAGTGCAACATGACGAAAGCAATACTTTCGAGTACTGATGGTCAACACTGCTGGCTCATGTTGAAGCTATCTTTCTGGGTCAGACTATGCCACTTTGAGCAGATGCACCAAGAACAGGAACCCTGACTGAGTTTTCTCGGATGGCTCCAGTAGAGCTGCTGTTGCCCCATTCTTGCTTTTATGGATGCAAAAGGAAAGAGCACAGGAATACTGTTGCTCATGAGGATGTTCAATCTATAAAATGTCTCTGGAAGGAATTTAGGTGCTGAGGCTTCCCTAAGCTGAAATCCCTATGGTAAAAAACCAACGTCACATTTATTTCATTTGGTTTCAACATTTCTTTGAGAGTTGGGTTGGTACCAGGAGAGTTGTCTCTGGAAAATCAAGAATAGACCAGTCCACAGAGACACAGGTCAAAGCAAAGCCAACACAAGTTTTTTGGTTTTTTGTTTTTGTTTTTGTTTTTTGTCATCTTCATGGATATCCTCACATGTAGAAGGCTGAGAAGGATTTAACACTAAGGAGAGTATCTTTTAACTAAAAATTACATCATCATCACAACAGTGCCAAGCCTGTCTAGGGAGAACAGTAGTTCTGAAACTGCAGTCCCCAGATGAGCTGCAATACCACCACCAATGAACCTGTCAGACAGGCACAATTTTGAATATAAAACTTTGGGAGTAGAGTCCAGCAATCTGTGTTTTAATAGCCTTCCAGGTGATCTTGTTGTAAGTTCCATTTCTAATTCCACTGGGTAGTGTCACTGAATCCGGGGACAGCCCCAGTTTTCACTTTCTGACATAACTGTAAATAGTGTCCTCTTCCCACCTCAGAAGTGTCCTGGTTTGGACAATAAATTATATGGTCATCCTTGCACTTCAGATTGGATGCCATAAAGGGGTTTCATCGGTTGGACTCTGTTTACCACTAGGGATTTCAAATTTGCTTCACAACTGCTGCTATGTCCTGGTACTAAACCAACAGCCACCCTGAACGCTGAAAGATGCTTCATGAAAGTCTAGGGAGTATGGCTATTTCGGAAGAGGTATCCTATCATCACCAAAAAAGCATCCACCAACAAACTATATAAAATCTGGCTTAAATTCCCAGCATGTGGTATCAAGTCTCTTTTATCCAGTCTTCAAAATCCTTTTTACTAAATCTTCTGGTTCTACTATAGGGAGTTTCCTTTTCCCGACTAGTACAGAGAAAAGTGACAAGCTAGTAGATAATCTGCTAGTCTTATTTTTGCGGTAGTAACTTGGCAATATTAATTCACAGAAAAACCAAGTTCACCACAAAGCTTCTCATTCTACCTGTTCGTTTAAAGGCAAAGTGAAATATTGGTCATATGCTTTTGGATCTTATCCATTTTCCATTCCTTTGAAATCTCTGTCTCCACTCAGCCTAAATTAAATTGTTAGCTTTTTATTCTTCACTGAAGTCTTCCATCTGCTGTTTCTTAAAAGCATCAAAGGCCTCGGATACCCTGTCCTGACCCTTTATCTTTCAGATAAAAGTCAGAAAGGGGTCAGTGGCTTCTACTCAGTTATGTAACATCTGCTGTGGAAGCTAAGCTCTCAAAGGAAAACAGGAAGATCAGCTATTTGGCATCTCACACTTGGCCCATAGGAGATCGTACACTTTGGTGTGATCACAAGGAAAAAGAATCTGATTCTCAATCTTCTAGGATCACACACATATTTTTATCACATGACTGACTTACACCAAGCTGGCCTGAAGTGTGTTAATCCTTTTATCAAGGGAGGATCTTCCCAGCTAGTCCAGCCCTAAGGTCAAAGGTTATTAAGTGAGCTCCCAAGAAGCTTCATCTAAGGAATATTTCCATCTGCTACAGAGGATAAATTCCTCTCTCATCCTAGAGCTATTTCTGGAGAAGGCAATGTCATCCCACTCCAGTACTCTTGCCTGGAAAATCCCATGGACAGAGGAGCCTGGTGGGCTGCAGACCATGGGGTCGCTAAGAGTCGGACACAACTTGAGCGACTTCACTTTCACTTTTCACTTTCATGCATTGGAGAAGGAAATGGCAACCCACTCCAAGTGTTCTTGCCTGGAGAATCCCAGGGATGGGGAAGCCTGGTGGGCTGCCGTCTATGGGGTCGCACAGAGTTGGACACGAATGAAGTGACTTTGCAGCAGCAGCAGCAACAGAGCTATTTCAGTCATTATCATTCAACAAATACTGATTCCTTACTGTGTGGCAGCCAAGATTCTATATACTAGAGATACTCTGTAAGAGGCCTTCACCTCATGGAGCTTATGTTCTAATAGATACAAACACAGACCTTTCCAAGGTCAATCTTTCTCCTTTGGGAAATGATACTTACTCAGTATGACAACAATCTTTGGGCATATTTTAACTTATTAGGTTACATTTTGGAGGGGAAATGGCAATCAACTTCAGTATTCTTGCCTGAAAAACCCCATGGACAGAGGAGCCTGGCAGGCCACAGTCCAAAGGGTCACAAAGAGTCTGACACAACTGAGCAACTAACTAATAAGCACAAAAGCAGGTTACATTTTTATTTTCTTAGTAGAGATTTGGAGGGGACCCTAATCTCTTCAGAAGCCAATCAGTATTGACTGACTTGATTCACATCCCACACCTAACTCTAGTAGGAGCTGACTGATAGCCTTGCATGCACTATGACAAAATGGAATACTGAGAACAATACTAAATATTTTTAACTATCCTAGAAGCTGCCCTGTATTGTTTCATATTCTCTCTTTCCTGGCCCCTGAACCTGCCAGTTACGTTTCTGCACAAAGGATCTCACTACTTCTTTCCCTACTATAAATATCTCCGCAAATCTTTATAGAAGTGAAAAAAGGAAGGGAAAGGATATGTTCTAAGAGGAAAAGAAAACCTAAAATGTAAGATTTGCTGCCTCTGTTATCACCAAGTCTTATAAAGAGTTTGAACACAAGCAGTCCTTGTCGCCACGGTCCCTGAAGCAGGTGGCTGGTTAACCAGAAAACTAGACGAAGTAGGAGTCATGTTTGTTGTTGCTGTTTAGTCGCTGAGTCATGTCTGCTTTTTGTGACCTTGTGGACTGTAGCCCACCGAGCTCTATCCACGGGATTTCCCATGGAGAATGTCGGACTGGGTTGCCATTCCCTTCTCCAGGGGATATTCCCGATCCAGAGATCAAATCCCTGACTTCTGCTTGGCAGGAGTATTCTTTACTACTAGGCCACTTGGAAAACCTCCTAATCACTTTTAGAAAAGGATAAATATTTCCTTTAAATACATTATTTTAACTTAAAATACATAATATATCTTTATTGCCCTTTTTTTAGTGTTGTAGCAAGATTTTTTTCTTGAATATGCTTCTGTTGATGAGAGTTCTGTAATTAATTTTCCTTCATAAATAACTGTAGCATATTGCCAGTTATGACCAGTTTCTTAGTTTAGTTCAAGTAGTATGAGAATTTTTAAATACTTGAGAAGCCACAAGAGTTAAAAAAAAAAAAAAAAAAACAGACCTAGACTCTTAAGCCCTCAATAGAATGGAATCCGTCTTAACCTAATAAGGAAAAGACACAGTAAAGTTTCTCCACAAACATTTTATGGATGAATGGCAATAAAGAGAACCTTAATCTAAGGAACTAACTAAATATGTCATGGAAACAACATTCTGCCTCAGCAGTCTTTATCTAAATCTATTCCTATTCCTACCCCACCCAAGGAAAAGTGCATGCCTTACTCTAAGAAAGACTGCCAGTCCTTATGTTCACAAAGCCAAGCAGTAGAGCATAACAATAAAGAGCAAAGAGTGTGTATTCTGGAATCGGACTAGTTCAAATCTTGACTCCATACTGCTTACTCTGATATGACCCTGATAGAGTTACTTAATGACTATACGAACCATTTCCCTCACTTCTCATGGGAGTCAAATCAATTAATATGTATAAAGTGCCCAAAGAGTGACTGGCATGACATAAGAGTACAAGCGATATTTTCTCCTGCCATCACTAATATAAACTTATTTGTCAGCAACACAAATACAGTGATTTGATGACTACAAGAACAGTGGAAGCCAAAGAAATATATTCAAATTCCAGCTTGTTATTTAACCTATACCTCCTAAGTTTACTCCTCTGTATCAACAGAATAAAAATACCTAAGAAAAACTATTGTAATAGTTATCAGAATGCCTGGTACATAGTTGATGGTCAAAAAATTAGAGCCATTAACACTCTTACACATGTACATATAATGCAGCATATGTACACATAACACTACATATAATATAGTGTTAATGGCACTCTTAATGCAGTAGATCTATTGTACATTCCAATAGATGTCCTCTCCTGAACACCTATCAAACCAGAATTCAAAATCCATAACTAACAGTTGATTGTAGACTCTGCCTTTCACTTAGGGCACTAAAGGAAAAGCTGCCTTTCCCCAGAAAATACATTCTGAGAAAATACACACTCAACGTGTAGAATGTAACCTGTGAAAAGTTAAGTGCTATGATGTGGAGTTAAAACAGGAGCGCAGAAATAGTAAAGAACACGATGTGCTGGAACGACGAACAGATGGAAGGAACAGAATTAGGCCGAGTCTTGAAAGAGGGTTTCCTTGGTGGCTCAGATGTTAAGAATCCCCCTGCAATGCAGGAGACCTGGTTGGATCTCTGGGTTGGGAAGATCCTGTGGAGAAGGGAATGGCTACCCACTCCAGTATTCTGGTCTGGAGAATTCCATGGACAGAGGAGCCTGGCAGGCTACAGTCCATGGGGTTGCAAAGAGTTGGACATGATGACTGAAGCGACTTTCACTTTCTTGAAAGAGGAAAGTGATACACCAACAGAGGGCAGGGACATGAAAAACTGAGTAGGTGAACAGATTCAATTAATATGCTGATTGACCTCAAAACATGTCTTTTTTTATCTTGACCCTTTGTCCTGAGACCCTAACCTTGTTTGGAATATTTTCCCATCAATCCTAATCTCTAACATATATTAATTTCTGTCTTCAAACACAACACAAACCACCTATGGCCCAAAGAACCTTTCTCATCTGATCTGCTTTTTCCTCTGCAGTCACATGATGCATCCTTTGTGTATCTCTGCTAGCCTTCTAACATTCTGTGTCATTTAGATGTAGTTTACAACTGCATCCTGTCTGCTCAATATCCTTACTGCTCCAGAGGCAAGTTTTACAGCTTTGATTTCTTCCCCACTGAATTTAGGCTCAGGTACAAACTATCTACAATAAAATGGAAACATTTTAAATGTAAATTCAATGGGTTTGACACTAGGTAAACACCACCCTAATTACCACAATATTTTCCATCACAAAAGTTCCCGGTGCTCCTTTCCAGTCACAGGTGCCCACGTTCCTGATTTCTGTCCCTAGAGCTTAATTTTATCTGCAGTAGAACTGCATTTAAATAGAGTCACATAGTTCATACTCCTTTCTGACTTCTTTGCTCAACATATTGCTTTGAGACATATTCATATTGTTGACACGTATCAACACGAATTTCTTTCGATAACTAAGTGATAGCCCCTAAGTATATCATGATTTGTTTACTCATTTTAATCTGATGAACATTTGGGTCAGTCTCAGTTTTCTCTATGAACACTGTAGTCTTTTTTGTGGATATATGCTTTCACTTCTCTTAGGTGAACACCTAGGAGTTAAATTACCAGCTCATAAGTAGTTATATGTTTAACTTGATAAGAAGTTACCACACTGTTTTCCCAAGCAGATTTTCTAGCTTACACTCCAAAAATGTATGAACTATTTACTGTTCCATTTTCTTGTCAACAGGTAGTGTTCTCAGCTTTTCTGTACTTATTTTATTTTTCTGCCATTCTAATGAGGATAAAGTAGGATCTCATCATTTTAATTTGCATTTCCTTGTTGATGAATGACGCTGAGCATCTTTTTCTGTGTTCCTGGGTCTCACATCTTTGTGATTTGTTCATTTCAGTTGTTTGGGTATTTTTTTTTTTTTTTTTTTTTTTACAGTTCTTTGTCTTTTTTATTAGAGACTTATAAGAGTTCTTTAAGTAGTCTGAGTCCTTTAACAGAGATACAAATTGTGACTATTCCCTCTCAATCATGGCTCGCCTTTCATTTTCTTAGTGCTACCTAAAAAAATGAAAGATTTAAATTTTTATAGAGCCTCATTTATTAATGTTTTATTTTATGGTTTAGTGCTTTTTTAGATCCTAAGAAATCCTCACATATCCAACATTGGGAACATATTCTGTTTTCCTCTGGAAGCTTTATGGCTTCAGTTTTATATCGAGGTGTACGATCTATCCTGAATTGCTTCTTCAACTTCTCCCCTTTTTCTGGTAATAGATCTTTGCAGAGAACAAGTGCTCTATAAACACTGCTGATTCACTTATAAATGCCCCACAGGTTAAGAGAAATGTATTTTGAAAGCCTGTTGGAGGGGCATTTGCTCAGCCTCAGGGACACTGTGGATGGAAAACCTACTGACAGGAACAAAGTCATGGTTGCAGCCCAAAGGAGCAAACTGGAAACATCTGTTCAGAACTGTTGCTATGGCCCTGTCTTATGATAGCTTTTGACTAGGACAGGGATCATCAACAGTTTGTATTTCTACACAAGTTAACCGTTTAACCCAGAACAGGGAAAAAAAAAAAAAAGGCGAACACTGTGCTCACAACATTTTTTCTTCTTGGTACACACATCACAACAATTACCATGTCATTAGTGTAGACTGAATTCTCTTTAATGAGTTAGGCTCCAGAAAAACACTCAATGATTCACCAGCAGTTCTACTGAAAACTGACTCTACAGTGAGTAATAAATGTTAAAAAAAAAATTACTCTTAAGGGACATATTTTCTACAGCCTTAAACATTCTCATTGTTTTGTAGGATTTAGATGACTTTTTAAAATGTTTTACTAATACTTTACCTCGAAAACCCATCAACTCAAAAAATAAAGACAAGTGTTCCTGCTATTCACATAAAGTCTATTTGAGGTTTTACTAAGAAAATGAAGAATTGAGAATAGTAAAAGTATTCTTTACCATGTAATTGGAGCTTGGGGAAATTAATAAAGTAACTAGGATCACAGAGCATTTCATAAGTACTTAGTAATGCAGTTGATCTAGGTTGCCATTTTCCTCCTCCAGGGGATCCTCCCAACCCAGGGACTGAACCCATGTCTCTCGTGTCTCCTTCACTGGCAGGCAGATTCTTTACCATTAGCACCACCTGGGAATCTTATGCTATGCTAAGTCACTTCAGTCGTGTCCGACTCTGTGCGACCCCATAGACGGCAGCCCACCGGGCTCCCCCGTCCCTGGGATTCTCCAGGCAAGAACACTGGAGTGGGTTGCCATTTCCTTCTCCAATGCATGAAAGTGAAAAGTGAAAGGGAAGTCGCTCAGTCATGTCGGACTCTTAGCGACCCCATGGACTGCAGCCTAACAGGCTCCTCCGTCCATGGGATTTTCCAAGCAAGAGTACTGGAGTGGGGTGCCATTGCCTTCTCCGAATCTTAACAGGGAATCTTAACAGCTTCCTGAATAGTTGTGAACCAAAATACACTCTTTGTTTAGCAAGGCTCATTTCTTATTACTCTGCTTTAGCTTAAGTTTCCATACTACATCTGAGGAAATGCCATAGGAAAACTACATCTAAACAAAAACTTAGGCACTCATTCGTAGCTTGCAAGTTTTCTATTTTTAATGATTGTTCAGCTTCACAAGCTAACAGCTCTTCGAAATAATCAACAGTAGTTACTTACAATTTAGGTTGAAAAGAAGAGAAAAGTGCCATCTTTCTTTTTTTAAAGAGAAAAGAAGGGTTTGTGTCTAAATACTTGAATTTGGTTAAGTTTCATATTTAAATTCCTTTTCTCATCAAGCAGTTCAATTACCATTATTTCCTTAATAGCACTCCATTATTTATTATGCCTTCCTAAGTGTACAATCCTTTCTACAGCCGAAGGTCAAAAAGAATAAAGGTAGCACATACACACACAAACTCCCAGTAAGAGACATTGTCTTAAGTCATATATTAATATTCCCTGAAACACTTAACGGTTCCAATAATAGTCAAAATAAACTTTTCATGTAAAGAATGTAAGAAACTCTAATATGCAAAAAATACAGTCTAGAATGGGCTTCCCTGATAGCTAGATCCGCTGGAGAAGAGATAGGCTACCCATTCCACTATTCTTGGGCTTCCCTTGTAGCTCAGCTGGTAAAGAATCTGCCTGCAATGCAAGAGACCCGGATTTGATCCCTGGGTTGGGAAGATCCCCTGAAAAAGGGAAAGGCTACCCACTCCAGTATTCTGGCCTGGAGAATTCCATGGACTGTACAGTCTATGGGGTTGCAAAGAATCGGACATGACTGAGCGACTTTCACTTTCACTTTCAGTCTAGAATGAGCTGCCCACATCATTTAATTAGAACAGTTCTCTTGTACTTCACAGCATTGACAGAACTCACTGTCAGCCATGAAGTAAATCCTAGCTTTCCCCAAGTGAAAGTGAAAGTCGCTCAGTCAGGTCCGACTCTTTGCGACCCCATGGGCTACACAGTCTACGGAATTCTCCAAGCCATAATACTGGAGTGGGTAGCTGTTCCCTTCTCCAGCGGATCTTCCAGAACCAGGAATCGAACTGGGATCTCCTGCATTGCAGGCAGATTCTTTACCAGCCAAGCTACCAAGGAAGCCCAGCTTTCCCCAAAATCCCTATTAACTCACACTGAAAGGATCCCATGAGAGGCAAGGTTGATTCAGTGAGGAAGTAGTTTATAAAAACGACAGAACCTTAGAACTCCCTGTTGGTCCAGTGGTTAGGAATCTGTGCTCTCACTGTCCGGGTTTGATCTCCGGTCTGGAAACTAAGATCCCACAAGCTGCAAGGCATGGCCAACTGGCCGTGAGAATGCTACTTTCTGGCTGAGAGGTCATTTCTTCCTCACAAACGTCACATCTACAGCAACTTTTTGTTCTGATTCATACCTTTCTCCTTACCAGACACGCAACTGCCCCTGTTTACAGACTTCGTTTTCCCCTGTGCCAACCCACCTAAAGCTTTCCTCCTATGGCTGGAGTTCCTTTCCACTGATTTGTACATGTCACTTACTTATTCACTCCTTCATTTACTTCGAAGAGCTAGAATACAAAAGAATATTCGAGGAAAATCACATGCAGCACCCCCATCTCATACAGCTGACATAAGTGTGGCAGTCAAAAATGCACACACACACACACCGCCGCAAATAAGGGACTGAACTATTTATACAAGTGCTTTTGTGCAAAGATAGCTGTATCCAGAGTCTAGGCAACCTGTGTTTGATGCTAAGTTCATTCACTCAACAACTAACTGCTTTCCATTTGGGTGGGTACTGTGAATATGAGCCCAGAAACTTCTGTTTGGAATTTCCAGATATATTCAATGATAAGCTCAAATACTTCACAAGTTTGTTTACATTTTTACTTTGATGAGTTCATGTTCTCATTGTAATGGAGGATTTTAAAAGACTTGGAAACTGAGGGCATGCAGGAAAATCAAAAGATTTCACAGAAATCAGATGAGCTTTCCCGAAATGCACAGTGCCAGGAGCAACCGGTAGCATAAAACTTGCATAGCAATGTTGGCAATGTTGCACACAAACAGAAGCACTCAGGAGAAAGGAGGAACTGAAAAAAGACAAAGGAAGGTGGCAGCAAAGCCAACAGCAACTGTGGACACAGCCCAGCAAAGCCTAGGCCAATGGCTCAGAAACCCCTGTAGTTAAGTTTAAGCCACAGACATCAATCAAACGTCTCCTTGGATCAGAACTACGCAGAATCATCGAGAACAGGCCACCCGTGCCTTTGTCTGCCACCTTCAATTCTCAGGGATACAAGACCCTCCCTGTTCCAAGTCCTCTCATCATTCCCTGAAAAGGGAAGAGACATCTCAACATCAGAAGTGTTCTGATACTGTTTTATTCATGAGGCGCATCTCACTCAAACAAAGTCTTATAGGGAACACTCATACACTAGACAGATGGAAACGGAAGGGCTCTTAATGAGGTTGAAGCAGAACTCCAGCTCTCCTGAAATGCCCTGGAGCCCAGCCCAGAAACAAAGAAAAAGCTTGAAACCACTGCTCTGACCTCTCTCTAGAGACAGGAATGATCTTGGATGAGCCAGCCATATACTTCCTACACCCCCAGAGAGAAGGCAGCATGAATATACTGTAAGACTGTCATCACTAACGCGAAGGGGAAGGAAGGGCAGGAAGGGAAGCACGCTGCAAGTGGGCATTTGAGAAAACAAGAATAAAGAGTCAAAACCACTTTCATGACACAAGATATAAACACAAGAGTAAAATCAAAAAGCCAAGGACAGTTATCAAAGGTGAGAAATCAAGCCATGGTATTTCTGCTTTTTGAAAAATTCTCAGAAACCATTACAAGCCTATGCTCTGAAAAATAAACTGAAAGACAGTTTTTCTGAACTCTTTGAAAGGTTACGTGCTCTGCTCTTTGTTGCTGTCATCAATATTCAGACTAAAGCTTCAAAATACAATATCATACATGAAATTCTACAAGCATCTCTGCTTCCTTGATTCCTTCATTAGTTCAACCAGAATTTATTGAGTACTTCTATTGTGCCAGGTGCTGGCAACAGAGCCGTTAATATTACAAAGTGCTTGACTTCAGGAGCTCATAGTCCTGGGCAAGGAACCAACAAATAGAATGGGCTGGGGCAGCACAGGACCTAATGGGGCGTGCCCTGTGGATGAAGTGACCAGGCATGGTCACAGTGAAGATGGAGGAACCAGAACAGGAGACCTGAACAAAGTGAGGAAGACACTGGGAGGAAGAGCATCTGCAAAGGTTTCAAGGTGGGCCTGACATGTTGAAGGGGGAGGACAAGGAGGAGGAGGAGCAGAGGCAGCAAGAAGGCTGATGCAGCTGCAACAGAAGGAGTGAGTCTGAGAGCACAGGAAGCACCGTGAGAGACCCAGGCAAAGACCAGCCAGGTCAGAGAGGGCCTCGCAGGCCACAAGCAAATCTCAATCAAAATCTCTCCCAGTGGGTGCCACCAAAGGCGTGCCCTGATGGGATGCGGGCTCTTGTAGTTGGCCACAGAAGAGACTGTGGGGGTTGGAGGGAGAAGGTGTGAAACAGGAAGGCAGGAGAGGAGCCTTCCCAGCACTGATCATGACCAAGAGAAGTTTTTATACACACAAACTAAACTACAGTATAAGGAGGAACAACTTCAGGCAAAAGGCATTTCATGGAATATAAATAAGAAACCTCTCCAGGCTGGCTTATGTGCACTTTCTACAATTACACGCCAGCTTGTGAGTTTAGGTTTGAGTTTCTGAGAGACGGGCCATAAGAAGTTTTCAATAAAGGCTCTTAGGCAGTTTTCTCTTTCTTATCTGAGAGAACTCATTCCCACTGCCCTCGGTTTTTCAATTTATAGGACTGGATGTCCAATAATTATTTAGTTTTACGCTAAATGAGCACAAATTCTGCCTGATACCCCATTGAACAAGTGCTTATAAAACAATGGAGACAATTACAGCAGTGGTACTGAGACCAATCTCAAAACATGACCTTCAAAGTTTTCAGGGGAATGTTGGAGGAGCAGGGAGTAAGAGTATGGGGTATTTATAATGATGGAAAAATATGGAATAATCCAAATAACCTTTAATGATTCTCTCCTTCAATGGGATGATGTGCAACTATTCAAAAGAGAAATGAGCTTTAAGAACTGACAGGGGGTCCAGAACCTGGTGGTCCAGTGGTTAAGACTTCACCTTTCAATGCAGGGACCGTGGGTGCAATCCCTGGTCAGCAAGCTAAGATCCCACATGCCTTGTGGCCGAAAAACCAAAACATAAAACAGAAGCAATGTTGTAACAAAATCAATAAAGACTTTAAAAATGGTCCACATCAAAAAAAAAAAAAAACTGACATGGAAAAGCCATGGAGACATACTGCTAAGTGGGTGGGGAGCAATGGTAAGAGATAGCAACCTATCTGCTTTTCCAGGATTTAATAACTGCTCACATTTATTGAGGAGAAGGAAATGGCAACCCACTCCAGTATTCTTGCCTAGAGAATCCTGTGGACAGAGGAGCCTGGTGGGCTGCTGTCCACAGGGTCGCACAGAGTCGGAAACGACTGAAGTGACTTAGCATGCAGGCATGCATGCACATTTGTTGAGGGCTTTCCACTCTTTCAATATCACACTGATGCTTCATGAGTAATGAGTATTATCTCACTGAATTCTTATAACAATCCTATGGGATACAGAGAGGTAGGAGTGTGGGTGGGTGTGTGTGGGTGAGTGGGTGTGTGATCAGTGGCTAACTCAAGTTCAACTCTTTGGGATCCTATGGACTGCAGCACGCCAGGCTTTTTCTGTCCTTCACTATCTCTGGATAGTGATATTCATGTCCACTGAGTTGGTTATGTTATCTAACCATCTTTTCTCTGTGTGGCCCCCTCCTCTTTGTGCCCATCTTCCCATCCAGGGCAGGCAGTGGTGGCTCAGAGGTTGAAGCATCTGCCCGCAATGCGGGATACCTGGATTCAATCCCTGGGTCCGGAAGATCCTCTGGAGAAGGAAATGGCAACCCACTCCAGTATTCTTGCTCGGAGAATACCATGGACAGAGGAGCCTGGTGGGCTATAGTCCACAGGGTCACAAAGAGTTGGACACGACTGGGAGACTTCACTTTCACTTCCCATCATCAGAGTCTTTTCCAATGAGTCAACTCTTCGCATGAGGTGGCCAAAGTACTGGGGAGTTTCAGTTTAGCATCATTCCTTCCAAAGAACACCCAGGGATGATCTCCTTTAGAATGGACTGGTTGGATCTCCTTGCAGTCCAAGGGACTCTCAAGAGTCTTCTCCAACATCACAAACCAAAAGCATCAATTCTTCAGCTCTCAGTCTTTTCATGGTCTAACTCTCACATCCATACGTGACAAAACCATATATATGACTATATGGACCTTTGTCAGCAAAGTGATGTCTTTGCTTTTCAATATCTAGTTTTGCATCTCAATTTCCTGGCTTCAGTCATCATCTCCAGTGATTTTAGAGCCCAAGAAAATAAAATCCGTCACGGCTTCCACTTTTCCCCTTCTATTTGCCATGATGAGTTAAGTATTTTAGCCAGACTTAAAGAGCTGCTAAGTGAGGGATTTGAATCCAGGAATTTGAACCCTGCAGCCTGAGTTTTTAACCTCTACATTACTCATCTCTCAGAGAAAAGTCCTTATTCACTAAGTGTATTAGATAAATTTGCTCCTGGATTCTTTCTTTTAAATAACATTACAGGAAAAAATGTTAGTGTTCTGGGAAATAATTTTAGGGAAAATTATTATTAAATTTAAGGATGAAACATCCAAAGTTCATGACATTGTGAAAAGTCAGTATGACCCAAATTGGGGTTACCTTCAAGATCAAGTACAAGGCAACGTTACAAATAAATGTTATTTAAAGGCTTGGTGACCTATAATAATTCTGTCAGCCCTCATTATATTAATAATCTGTGAACACTACATTTGTACATTTCCTTCTAAGTCCAGCTGTTTGTGAATGTTCAGCACAGGGGATGTCATGGTACCCAGTTTAAAATTAAACAGACATCCACCATTTTAAGATAAGTTGAAAGATATCCATCAGCAGACATTCTTTCAACAGTTCCACATGTTGATTACAAAGGAATAAGAGATATTTCAAGGTGAGGCTGATGATCAGCCTAATTTCTAAAGGGTACAAAGCATAGGATCTGTGTACACTCCTGAGTCATTGATCCATCTCTGCACAAACCTGATCCACACAGAAACATCCTAGTTCTCAATGCTCAACCCCAACACATTCCCCTAAAGGGGTCTCCTCTCCTCTCCTCCTCCTGCACCACCACCACCACCACCACAATCCAACAGTAATTCATAGTAGTGTTTCTTATTATCCTAGAAGACCAGAAGAGGGTACATGTTTGAGATAGAGAATAAATGTCTCAAATTCGCAACTCAAATCTTTACCAGCTGTGTGACCTCGAGCAAGATGCTTAAAAACTCTGACCTTTACTGTCCTTGATATATTGGGGTAAAATAACAACACTTACTCATCTATCAGCTATCAGGTTTTAATGACTTACTATAAATATCAATAACCTCAGATATGCAGATGACACCACCCTTATGGCAGAAAGTGAAGAGGAACTCAAAAGCCTCTTGATGAAGGTGAAAGTGAAGAGTGAAAAAATTGGCTTAAAGCTCAACATTCAGTAAACGAAGATCATGACATCCGGTCCCATCACTTCATGGGAAATAGATGGGGAAACAGTGGAAACAGTGTCAGACTTTATTTTTCTGGGCTCCAAAATCACTACAGATGGTGACTGCAGCCATGAAATTAAAAGACGCTTACTCCTTGGAAGGAAAGTTATGACCAACCTAGATAGCATATTCAAAAGCAGAGACATTACTTTGCCAACAAAGGTTCGTCTAGTCAAGGCTATGGTTTTTCCTGTGGTCATGTATGGATGTGAGAGTTGGACTGTGAAGAAAGCTGAGTGCCGAAGAATTGATGCTTTTGAAGTGTGGTGTTGGAGAAGACTCTTGAGAGTCCCTTGGACTGCAAGGAGATCCAACCAGTCCATTCTGAAGGAGATCAGCCCTGGGATTTCTTTGGAAGGAATGATGCTAAAGCTGAAACTCCAGTACTTTGGCCACCTCATGCGAAGAATTGACTCATTGGAAAAGACTGTGATGCTGGGAGGGATTGGGGGCAAGAGGAGAAGGGGATGACAGAGGATGAGATGGCTGGATGGCATCACTGACTCGATGGACATGAGTCTGAGTGAACTCCGGGAGTTGGTGCTGGACAGGGAGGCCTGGCGTGCTGCGATTCATGGGGTCGAAAAGAGTTGGACACGACTGAGTGACTGATCTGATCTGATCTGATAAATAGGGTATTTAAACACAACAGTATCTGGAATGTTATAAAATTTCAACAAATGTTCAACAATTGTTACTACTATTTTATTAAACTCGTGCATAACTAGGAAGCATAAAGTCACTGACTATTTCTGTACTTTTCATTTTTACCATTTACAGAAAAATAACTGGTTACCCAAGGATACAATTCCCTGTCATCTATTAACCCTTTTATTATTCATCCATATTTCTAATTTCCCCATGCATTCCTTAGAAATGTTTACAACTTTGTTTTAGTAAATGCAATTCACTAAAAAATTAAAGCAAATTAATAAAAAAAAAAAAAAAGTATGTTCTTTAAAGTAAAGGGAATTCATTCAAGTTTCCTCCCAACCTCCTGGCTGGGTGGGAGCCCGCCAGAAGTCTACACTACAACCAGTCTGTGGCTGAGTGAGCGCTGAGTCAGGACCACCCACCTTGACATTCACCACAGGGCCCAGGTTAATGCCTGGAGAAAATAAAAACGACCACTGGTGTGCAACTTACTCTAATAATTCTTATAGGATTTATTCTGAAAACTAGAGTACTTAGTTTATATCACAGGACTGAATAAGGGCTTCCCCCAAGCGCTACTATTATATAAAATATCAGATCAGATCAGATCAGATCAGTCGCTCAGTCGTGTCCGACTCTTTCCGACCCCATGAATCGCAGCACGCCAGGCCTCCCTGTCCATCACCAACTCCCAGAGGTCACTCAGACTCGTGTCCATCGAGTCAGCGATGCCATCCAACCATCTCATCCTCTGTCGTCCCCTTCTCCTCCTGCCCCCAATCCCTCCCAGCATCACAGTCTTTTCCAATGAGTCAATTCTTCGCATGAGGTGGCCAAAGTACTGGAGTTTCAGCTTTAGCATCATTCCTTCCAAAGAAATCCCAGGGCTGATCTCCTTCAGAATGGACTGGTTGGATCTCCTTGCAGTCCAAGGGACTCTCAAGAGTCTTCTCCAACACCACACTTCAAAAGCATCAATTCTTCGGCGCTCAGCCTTCTTCACAGTCCAACTCTCACATCCATACATGACCACAGGAAAAACCATAGCCTTGACTAGACGAACCTTTGTTGGCAAAGTAATGTCTCTGCTTTTGAATATGCTATCTAGGTTGGTCATAACTTTCCTTCCAAGGAGTAAGCGTCTTTTAATTTCATGGCTGCAGTCACCATCTGTAGTGATTTTGGAGCCCAGAAAAATAAAGTCTGACACTGTTTCCACTGTTTCCCCATCTATTTCCCATGAAGTGATGGGACCGGATGTCATGATCTTCGTTTTCTGAATGCTGAGCTTTAAGCCAATTTTTTCACTCTTCACTTTCACCTTCATCAAGAGGCTTTTGAGTTCCTCTTCACTTTCTGCCATAAGGGCCGTGTCATCTGCATATCTGAGGTTATTGATATTTCTCCCAGCAATCTTGATTCCAGCTTGTGTTTCTTCCAGTCCAGCGTTTCTCATGATGTACTCTGCATATAAGTTAAATGAACAGGGGGACAATATACAGCCTTGACGAACTCCTTTTCCTATTTGGAACCAGTCTGTTGTTCCATGTCCAGTTCTAACTGTTGCTTCCTGACCTGCATACAAATTTCTCAAGAGACAGGTCAGGTGGTCTGGTATTCCCATCTCTTTCAGAATTTTCCACAGTTTATTGTGATCCACACAGTCAAAGGCTTTGACATAGTCAATAAAACAGAAATAAATGTTTTTCTGGAACTCTCTTGCTTTTTCCATGATCCAGTGGATGTTGGCAATTTGATCTCTGGTTCCTCTGCCTTTTCTAAAACCAGCTTGTACATCAGGAAGTTCACGGTTTACGTATTGCTGAAGCCTGGCTTGGAGAATTTTGAGCATTACTTTACTAGCATGTGAGATGAGTGCAATTGTGTGGTAGTTTGAGCATTCTTTGGCATTGCCTTTCTTTGGGATTGGATGTGCATTTTTCTAGCTTTCTTCAAATTCTGAGAGGTCTTCATGACCTAAAGCTGCTACACATTGTCAATTTAGTAGTAATTCTCAAACCTGAACACACTTTAAGAAGTTTGAGAGTCACTATTAAATGACTAATAGTAATCAGCTACACCCATCAATACAGTGAGGACTCACTGTATCCCCAGGAGTAATATGAATGCTGCTGCTGCTAAGTCGCTTCAGTCGTGTCTGACTCTGTGCAACCCCGTAGACAGTTGACCCCAAACTAGAAAACGTCCTGAGCTCCCCACTTCAGACTACAGATCTGGAACATTTATCACATAACCAAAGAAGGTGGGGAGGCTGGGGAATTTGGCTCCAAATAACTTCGAGTTAAAATGTTGAATTACAGAAGGGAGAGAACAGGATGGATTAGCAGAGAGACATCATGAAGGAATCAGAATTAGAACAGAGAATAAACACAGCACAAAGAGAATGCACTGGGGATAAACTGTAAGCCAGGACTCTTTAAACTTTTGTTTGGAAAAGCTACAAGCTCTTTTAAGTAGTTGATGAAAGAATCCTCCTGAAGACTAGAACAGAGTACTTATACACAGTTGATGGTCAATAAATGGACTCTTCAATGCCAACCCTACATCAGAGCAGCATTCACTACAAAGAGAGACAAGGTAGCACCTGTCTTGACGCTCATTTTAAGGTTTTAGGTAAGACCTGGGCTTTCAAAAGATTTGGAGACTTCGAAATTTCTATTCTGACTCTCAACAGTGTGCCTACCATGGGGCAAACACATGTCCTATATGCCCATGACAGAACCAGTTCACTCCTGCAGCTCCACTCTAATTATAATTAACACCCTCTTTTGCTCTCAAAGGAGAAGGCAATGGCAACCTACTTCAGTACTCTTGCCTGGAATATCCCATGGACGGAGGACCCCCATGGGGTCGCTAAGAGTCGGACAAGACTGAGCAACTTCACTTTCACTTTTCACTTTCATGTACTGGAGAAGGAAATGGCAACCCACTCCAGTGTTCTTGCCTGGAGAGTCCTAGGGACGGGGGAGCCTGGTGGGCTGCCGTCTATGGGGTCGCACAGAGTCAGACACGACTGAAGCGACTTAGCAGCAGCAGCAGCAGTTGCTCTCAAAAGAGCCCCAGTTGACAAACTAAATTCTGAGATCACCCTATTCAAACCTGTTTTGGTTAAGCCTTTGGTAAGTGAAATCTCTTCTGAAATATTTCCTGGAGCAAGGAACCTCAGATCAAAAGTTTCTCTTCAATCTTAAAGCTGAGATGAAAAATACCTTACAGTTCAAAAGGAGATATTCACAGCATGTCACAGAGAGCATCGTTCTCAAAGCGAGCTATGCGGCCACTGTCCTACGGCACCAGTAATCAAATGCAAACACACAGAGCTCAAGGCTTCAGGTGAACCTTTGTTTTTCTTGCCATTCCATTCTAAAGCATTACCAAATGCTTTTTACAAGGGTGGGGGCGGGGGGATTGTAAGTTTGATTAATAATAATAAATAATTATATACATAGTATAAATATATACATAGTACTTATCAGAATTAGAGAAATTATCTTAAGCAAAAAAAAAAAAATTGACTCACTTTAAGAAAAACATACACATGCACACACCAAATAAAAATGTAAAAGAGGAAGGCACTGTCACTCAAAGAAAAGGCAACTATTTTGGTGCCTATGTTACTATTGACTCCGTGGGGCTCCATAGCCCATGCACGTCCCCAAAGGGTGGATAACTGCCCTGGCTCCATGGCCCTCTCTGTGATCTAGCCCCATCTCGGAAATGCCTGAGGTGCATATGGATATTGCAGCTATGACACAAGGGGGACATGTTCAAACATAACAAGAATGTGAAGTTACTAGATAGTCCTGGTTTAAGACAAGCTGTTTCAGTTTTAAACACTCTAGCCCCCAAAGACGTCTGACACAGAAAGTACCTCACATTGTCCCAGGAAGGGCGAAGGAGCTTGTGGTAAAGAGGTAAACCCCTACCTCTTGGTCCAGTGCACAAACTCGGACCTACTGACCGCACACCAACGCAAACAGGTTTGGTAAGGAAGGAAACCCGGCTTGAATTAATTGGTTATCTCACTGGAGTTTTGTGTGTCCTGATATTGTAACTTCCCAGAGAGACCAGACCCAATTAGCAACCATCCCTTTGTTACCTCTTATCCCCATCTCAGCTTCTAAATGTCAATTCAGTGGTCTTAAATTACTAAAATCTATGAAGCCCACAGCTGCAACTTGTGTGATAGACTTATTCTAGAACAAAAGCGCTTCACAAAATTCACTAGAATGGCACAGTTTTCAAACTGCATTTCTTAGATACAGGAGATCACAGATGTAGCTTGGTGGGCAACCAGTAGAGACTGAGTAGGCAGGACCACTCCTCACTGCATCCCCATCTGCATCCGAAGGTGCACTCTCACCTGTTTAAACGGAACCACTAGAGTTTCATTTAAGATTTCAGTAGGAAAAAAAACAGATTCTACTGCTCTGCCCCTCAAAACAAAACCAGACATACACACCATACACACAAACCCCATTTTAGAACATGCTGCCAGAACCAGAGTCTGAATAAACACTTTACAACGATACTACAACTGCCTGAAAAAGTCTGAAAATTTTAAGGAGGACTGAAAAATTTAAGGAGCAAAGGATCTTAGGATAATCTTTCACACAATTCACTCATTAAAACTAAGGAATTCAATGAGCACGTAAGCCTATAAGTAAAAAGCATATCCTTACAATATCATCTCCATCCCCACTTCCTGCCACGCTTGTTCACACCTCCCCCAAAGTTCCCCAAACCCTACCACTGACACGAAGCACCAAGATTCTATCTGCACAGTCTCTAAGTGACGGTGCATCCATAGCACACAGGTGGGTGCTCCAAGAGTCAAAATGCTAACCTGTTTCTAAGATATACCTACTGAAGGGCATGGGGGAGGAACAGAATACAATTTTCATCATCATCATCTTGACTTGGAGAAATCAACAGAAATAACACTAACACTTATTAGTTCTACTTGGTGCCACAAGCTGCGTGCATTCCATGCGCACTATTTCACCTAATGCACACAGCAACTCAGTCAGGGAGGCAACATTATCAGCACCATTTCCCAGGTGACAAAGGCCAAGGCTAGGGAAGAACACCCACCTCCAGAGCACCATCACGCCTTCCCCACCCTGCAGCAGGCAGAGGCACAGAGCTGCCCTCAGGATTCTAAAAGGGCCCAAGCTCATCAGCTTTTGATGCTAAATTTAAAGTGAACCCAGGTACAAAGGAAAAAAATCCACAAATTCCTCGGGGTGTGTCACAAATCTGGTGATTCAACAGTGATTCTAAAAGTAGCTTAGACAGTGCCCGTTCTCCTGCTGCCAGGGGTACCTTGGAATTTGACCTAGGGCCAGTCTCAGACTACACATCATTAATTACCTCGGTTTCCTTCCTTTTCCAAAAAGACATTAAGAAATCTTCTTTACCTGGTTTCTATGTGGCACTCATACTGGAACATACTAAAATTTTCTTATGTCAGCAGTAAGACAACAAAGAAAGTAGTGAAATTATATTAGAAATAAAAAGTGTGAGGGTCGGGAATATTTGATTATGCCTCTGAGCTAGCTACTAGGTAGCTTCCAGATCTTTCTAATCTATCACAAATAAGTAGTGTATAAACTCGATTTTGTGCCGCTGAATGAATCTGAATCACAAAGGTTGGCCTAGAGATATCTCAACACCATAACGACCCACACATTGGAAGAATGTGTTTATTGAGTCTGCACTTTCACTATTTATAAAAAATAGAGCTCCATGCCAGAAAAATTGAACTTAAAGCCAAAACATACTGATTCTTATGTTGTCTTCAAACAAAATTTCAAAAATGAGTTAAAAAAAAAATAGTGGGAAAGGAAGCAGTAAATATGAATTACCATTCAAATGTCATCATATGTAGAGGAAACCTGTAATATGAAAATTTGTGAGAACCTCATCTACACCAAATGGTGCAAAGACACTTAGTAGATAGTCTGAACATAGGCCAGAGGAAAATCATAATAAAATACCAATCCGTAAGTACTATATTTAAAGTGCCATTTCAAAATCATGTTTTCTCCAAGCAATCATTATCTTTGACAGATAAGAAATGCATTTCAAGTTTTTTTAAATTCTCCATTGGGGAATAATACTTATGACAGGCAACATTCATTCTGCTCTTCTATGTGCTTGACAGTCATATAATGCTGTTATTCAGTCACTCAGTCATGTCCAACTCTTTGTGATCCCACGGACTGCAGCACACCAGGCTTCCCTGTCCTTCACTATGTCCCAGAGTTTGCTCAAACTCATGTCCATTGAGTTGATGATGCCATCCAACCATCTCAACCTCTGTCACCCCCTTCTCCTCCTGCCTTCAATCTATCCCAGCATCAGGGTCTTTTCCAATGGGTCGGTTCTTGGAACTCGGTTCTCTCCAAAGTATTGGAGCTTCAGTTTCAGCAAAAGTTGTTTCAATGAGTAGTCAGGGTTGATTTCCTTTAGGATTGACTGCTTTGATCTCCTTGCTGTCCAAGGGACTCTCAAAAGTCTTCTCCAGCACCACAGTTTGAAAGTATCAGTTTTTCGGTACTCAGCTTTCTTTATGGTCACAGACTACGCTGAGTTAAATATTACCACTGCTTTTGCAAGGATCATCCCAAGGAAGAGACTGCTGAGACACAGAGAGGTTAAGTAATGTGCTAAAGGATCCACAGCCAGGATAGCCTGAGCCAGTCTTATGAGGGCAATTACTCTGGAGATCTCCCTCTCAATTAATCAGATATAATGCCTCTTACATCCTCTCGACCACACGTTAAGAAATGTCACAAATGCCTAAAAGATAAATACGCAGAAGTAAGATCCTATAAATATTTAGACTAACTAAAACACACCAACTGGCGTTCAGTAAAACAAAGATTAAATCGAAGTTTTTAAATTACAGCTACAGAGAAAGATTGTACATCAGGATGCCTGCCAGGCAAGATCACTTAGAAACCATCCCAAATGACTGTGAGAAAACTTGACAGATTGAAAATGTTGACAATCTCTCATAATCGTTTCCTTTTTAAAACCATACCATCTCTTTTATTTCAGAAGCAGCTGCATCATGGTGCTGCTTTTTTTGTTTTGTCTTTTGAAACAAAAGGCTTCCAACAGGGTGATAATAAACATCTGAACTACACACAAATAGCACATACTCCATACATAGAGTTGATAAGTGATATTTGGTTTGGTAAATGGCAAGAGATTATTGAGCAAACTCAAACATTGTTTTTCCCTGCAATGGCCCATTTAAAAAAAAAAACAAAAATAATAAGCCTCTGTCATTTCCCACAAAACACCAGAATAAATTAACAACCAATCAGCTGAACTAAAATAATATTTACAAAATATCCTGTTTGTACGAGGTTTTGCTCTCCTTGCCTAAGGAAAGATAAATGTTTCCTGCCTTTACTATGATTTCGCTTCATCTCCTAGGCCTTTAATAACAGAAACTCATCTACACATTGCTAAATAACGCTATCTGCACAGTAAGCTTTGGCCTTTCCTGCAGGGGCTGTAGGCCGATGTGATTTCTGGCAATGGAGAGGTACTTTTAGACCACACGGTTTGTCTACATTAGGAACAAACAGTAGAACCATAACAACTTCTGGACTTGGATACGGTCAAGAAAGAGGAAGCACGCTCCATCCACACTCTGTGGAGACAGAGTGAAAGGAGGGATGGAACGAGGGGTAAGAAAGAGGCTGGATGCCAGGCTTCCTCACCTAGGAGTCCAGGGAAGTGAAAACACTGAAGTACTCCATCAGATGTGCCATCTTTAAAGGCTTCCAGGCTCCTGCATATTGCTCATTCCCTTTTGAAATTATGTTTACAGTTTCAAAGCATTTCTCTAAGAATTAAGTATGGCTAAGTTATAAAAAGGGGCTTCCCAGGTGGCTTCATGGTAAAGAACCCCTCTGCCAAAGTAAGAGATACAGGAGATGTAGGCTTGATCCCTGGGTCAGGAAGATCCCCTGGAGAAGGAAAAGGCAAGCCACTCCTGTATTCTTGTCTGGGAAATCTAATGGACAGAGGAGCCTGGTGGGGCCCATGGGATTGCAAAGAGTTGGACATGACTGAACATGCACAGACACACGCACACAAGTTATAAATGAGTTTTCCCATAACAATGGTTACTGAGCCAAAGATCTGTTCAAAAGTGGATCTTTCCATAAAAATCAATGTTTATTAAAACTTCAAAGCACAGCACTTTGTACCTCCCATATACTCAATGATAACACAGCTTCAAGAAAATTATGAGGCAACAATTAGCCTTTGCTCATATTAATAAGAGCCCCTACCATTCACTGGCTACTTAACTTTGGCTGAGAACAGCAATTAAGAAAATACACATTATTTCATTTAAACTTTCAAACAACTTGAATGAGGTAGGTGACACTAGGGGAAACAAGGATGTAGAGAGATGATGTAACTAGCCCACCGTCCCCAGGTTGATAAGAGGCAGAGCTTACTTTTGTACCCCAAGTTGACTCTGTTATATGGGATTAACTCTAAAGAAATACAGATTAATCTCATCCTGACCCTTTCTCCATGATAGACAGATTTGCTGGTGTTTATGGTTTTGTTTTTTCCTCCCTTCACTTTGTGCTGGATGAAACTCTAGCCAAAGATGGCCAAAGGTTTCATGTCAGGGGCAGACTCTAACAGATTGTTCAAGATCCCCTAAAGAAGGACTGAAGGCTCCAGGAAAACGGGCTGTGATGAGTCTGCAAAAGGCACACGGCAGCACAGAGGTGCTGCTTACAGCCCACATATTTCCGCTTAGCAACAATCAACTGTCATGGACTTTCTCCTTTCCTGGATGCTCATTACTGAGAGACCCTCACTTTTTTGAACTATGACAAAAGTTTAGGTAGACATTTAAGTCACACTCTCACACTATGAGGGTTATCAATTAGCATGAATCCTCAACTTAAGATTTTTTTTACAAACTAATGAAAGCCATCGAGTTCCTCTCACATCCCCATTATTCAGCTGTTAGCTGTCTTTGCAGATTGATTATTTCTCCCAACAATCTCATCAACTCCATAAGACAATCCCCAGCCTGCCTATTTATGACTCAGATGCTTTTACCTTTTAAGTGATTGTCTGTATTTTTAAATGAATAAAATTAAGGGCCTTGCTTATCAAGTATAATATAAGGCTTCTGGAGAAACTACAAAAGGCAAAGGATCAGAATCTGATTTAGGCTTTTGGTGGCAGGTAACTAGGAAGAACGAAAAACACAGTTCTGGAAGTATTTATATATTGTGAATGGGACTTTTTCAAGATAGCAGTAATTGCCAAGCTGCCAAAAGCAAAATTCTAAAACGAATAAGCTGGAAGGGCTCTTCAGTGAAATATATCAGAAAACAATGAATAACAAGGGTGTGTCAACAACACACATTTTCTCTGCCTGTTGAGGTAAAATACTGAGAAGTATCTATCCAGTAGAAGTTGTACTACGTAAACATACACCTGGACTTTGTGTGTTTTCTCTAAACGCAGCTGCTGGCAAAAGGACTTTCGGGCTTATTCATATGCATACGGTTAAGAACTGGACTAAATTTGGTTTGGCTCAAATTGTAATATTAATGTGATAACAAGAGCTAACATTTATAGAGCTTGTTTACATATCGTAACTAATTCTAAGTGGGAAAATGGGCAGCCTGGATGCACAGGGAAGCTTGCTTACATTAGGCAAAAGGGCACAGTCTCTCCTGGTGATAGAGACAGCTGGGGAATTATGATCCCTTTTAATGTAAGCGATGAGCCTCAGTTATAAACAATACTGCCATGGTTTTAATTATTTGAATAAAGGTTATTGATTTATCAAAAAAAATATAGACATAATTATCTAGGTGAAGAGAAGCATGGAGAATAAAGGAACTAGATCTTCATCTTCCACATCAACAGACACGCATGGAAGACAAGAACTTTCAGTTACAACAGGCACATAGGGATTGATACCCCAAAGTAGTAGCTAAAAAAGTGATTGAGGGAGCCACTGGGGCACATAATAAGGGCAAGATTTTTTTATAAGTTTTATAACATTGATTAAAGTACATAAATGCATAACTCCAACAACAAAAAAAAACTTTTTAATTAGCTTAATTTGAATTACCAACAAAAAGAGTTCAAAATTAAAAGGATGTTTATATTTCTTAGACTAGGAAAACAAAGAAGGGAATACAGTAGAGGTCCTCATTCATTTACAACCATGTCCTTGTCTCTGAAAGATCTTGTCTTCTCATTGAGATGGAGTCTTAGGAGACAGGGTGCCCAAGAAGTGCAAACAGGTAAGGTGCCAAGCCAAGGAAACCAACCTGGCCATGTGAGATGAGAGAGGACACCGAAAAATATCGTGCCCTCCAGCCCAACAGGCCAGGTGAATGCATGAGTAACAGACAGGGAGCATCAACAAAAGACTCTCCTTTCCTGAGGAGAGGGCCATTACTATCAGCAATTCAGTAGAAGGTTATATACACTGTCAGGAGTGGCCTAATCAAAACTCAAACTAAGCACCATAGGGATAACCATTCATTCATTTTTAGGGGGAAGATAAGGAAAAGCTCCGCAGGTGGTGGAGTCTGGCCTGTGTTTTAAGAAATGCACAAGAGGTCAACAGGTAGAGATGGAAGGAAGGGGCCAATCCAGCAAACCTGAACAAAGTCAGTGGTGGAAGAAGCGATGATGTGTTTGGAAAAGGGACACAGTCAAAGCCAGGCAACTTTAGGGAGTGTGTGGAGAGGAGTGGGTGCCTCCTGGGACAGAGAGTTATTTCAGTGGTTACTGGGACAGTGCAAAACTACAGACACGATCAATTAAAATACTGTAAAAGGGTGTGTGCCTCTTAAATTATCTGGTGTATAGGACATCCTCCTAGTTTAAACTGTTCTTTTCACACTGGACACACTTAAATCCCAGACACCGACATTTATCTCATTGTTCAGGGATACTGTCGTACCTCCAGGTTTCCCCAAGTGCTCACCTTTGCTCTTCCCTTATAATTTCCCAAAAGTGTGGAATTCTTAAGACTCAGAGGTTTGAGTTTCATCTACCTCCAGTTCTCCCTTCAGCTTACAAAACAGAACCATTATAAAGGTACAAGTTCCTTTAAAAAAGAAATTCCCCGCCTTTAGCATTCTCATGTAGCTCTTGTTAGTTTTAACACTGCAATCATTATTTAATCCCATAAAACTGAACCAGCTTTGATATGCACAGCCACAAGTACTGGTTTTGGTTATTAAAAAAAAAAAAAAAATATGCTCTTGGCTCAAGGTTTCATTGTAACTGAGCTAGTTCTAGCAGTTACTGGATTACAAACAAACAAACCTATTCCTGCATGTCAAACTGATTATTTTAAAAAGTCAGTTTATTTTTATATCATGGATCTCAAGCCTTCAAAAATAAAAGCGAACACATTAACTTTTACTCTGGCCTTTATCGATGTTTAGAAGTCTCCTTTATGAAACATACCAAACATTGTAAGTAAAACTTGGAAGGAAAGAACAGATTCCCAGAGGAAGGGTGGCCAAACTGTGTCTGAACCTGGGTTCCCACAGGTCTGAGAAATACTCAGGAGAATCAAACTGAGACAAGTTTACTCAACAGCCATGCAGCTACTTTAATTAAAAGATTAAACACATAAAATCTGTAATTTCAAAGTCATTCTACTTAGAGGAAAGATAAATATTTGATTTTTAAGGCGATGCCATGTCAGTGCAAATCAGATATAATAAATAGAGCAGATGGTACACAGATATAATAAAATTTCAGACATGAGTTATCATCTCCGCTTTTCAAAACAACAAAAGAAATTTGAAGACTTTTTTTTTAATGGAGAAAAGAAAAAAAGTGAAATTCAAAAATACTGTTCAGCATTTGTTTTTCAAGGAGTCACTACAGAGTGAGCTCCCAGCCCTGAGCAGTGGGAGTGGCACCCCCAGCTCCATCCCCAGAACTACACTTAGCTTCTCAGCATGAAGCTGTGAACTGGGTCTGGGAGCATCTGGGCTTTATTTCAATTCATGTGCATCCATTAGAAAGATCTACTTCTACTCCATTAGCAAAACAACTACTTCTGCTTGGTTGACTACTCCAAAGCCTTTGACTGGGTGGATAACAACAAACAGTGGGAAATTCTTCAAGAGATGCAAATACCAGATCGCCTTACCTGTCTCCTGAGAAACCTGTATGCAGGTCATGAAGCAAGGCTTAGAACCAGACATGGAATAACAAACTGGTTCAAAATTGGGAAAGGAGTACGTCACCCTGCTTATTTAATTTATATGCAGAATACATCATGCAAAATGCCAGGCTAGATGAAGAACAATCTGGAATCAAGATTGACTGCCGGGAGAAATATCGATAATCTCAGATATGCAGATGACACCACCCTTATGGCAGAAAGTGAAGAGGAACTAAAGAGCCTCTTGATGAAGATGAAAGAGGAGAGTGAAAAAGCGGGCTTAAAACTCAACATTCAAAAAATGAAGATTGTGACATCTGTTCCCATCACTTCATGAGAGATAGATGGGGAAACAATGACAGACTTGATTTTTTGGGCTCCAAAATCACTGCAGATGGTGACTGCAGCCATAAAATTAAAAGACACTTGCTCCTTGGAAGAAAAGCTATGACAAACCTAGACAGCATATTAAAAAGCAGAGACATTACTTGGCTAACAAAAGTCCATAAAATGAAAGCTATGGCTTTCCCCAGTAGTAGTGTATGGATGTGAGAGTTGGACGATAAAGAAAGCTGAGCGCCGAAGAATTGATGCTTTTGAACTGTGGTGTTGGAGAAGACTCTTGAGAGTCCCTTGGACTGCAAGGAGATCAAGTGAAGTGAGGAGAAGTCACTCAGTCATGTCTGACTCTTTGAGACCCTGTGAACTGTAGCCTACCAGGCTCCTCTGTCCATGGGATTTTCCAGGCAAGAATACTGGAATGGATTGCCATTTCCTTCTCCAGGAGAACTTCCCAACCCAGGGATTGAACCCGGGTCATTGTAGGCAGATGCTTTACCGTCTGAGCCACCAGGAAGTCCCAAGGAGATCAAACCAGTCATACAGCATCAGGTCTGACGGATTAAACACCATGAACTTATCAGTGATAAGGAGCCATAAAAAGGACACAGGCATGCTAGGATTTTACAAAGATCCTACTCATGGGCGACTAGACGGCAGCTATTATGGGTGGGGAAAAGACTGGAGGCAGGGTGTACAGGCCAAAAATGACCTTGAGTTTGGTGAGAATCATAGATAAGAAATATTTAGGTATTAAAAAAAAAAAACAGATTTTGGTGATTGACTGGATAGTTATGAGACAGTGAAGCAGAATTTAATGTTTTATAGCGCTTGAGTGATCCATGGACAACAGTACCAAATAAAAGGGACTTAAGGTCAACTGGGGCTTTCAGAGGTTTTGTTTCATTTTGATAATGATAATATACATATCTGATGATGAGCATGCTGTCTAAGGACAAAGGGAAAAGAAACTGGTAAAGTAAGTAAAGCTGATGATCTCGGTCCAAAACTGGCTGAGTCTGAAGTGGACAGTGTATGGGAGATCCAGGCTCTTCCTTCAGGGAGACGTTTCATGACTGCATTAAACCAGAGGACTATGCAAGAAATCTGTTTAGGGTGACAAGTGATCCAGGCTCGACCAAACAGTATTTCCAAACTTGGAAATACGTCCCAATACATTCAGGCAACAATCTGTTAAATAAGCAACAATCCAGAAATTAGCCACCTGGGCTTCTCAGGTGCACCAGTGGTAAAAAAATAAAAATAAAAATAAAAAAAATCTGCGTGCCAATGCAGGACACACAAGAGAGTTGGGTTCATCCCTGAGTTGGGAACATGGTTGGAGGAGGCCATGACAACCCACTCCAGTATTCTTGCCTGGAGAATCCTATGGACAGAGAAGCCTTTGTGAGCCCTGGGGTCACAAAGAGTCGGACACGACTTAAGTGACTTAGCATTCACTAGCACACAGAAATTAGAGACAAATAGGGTACTCACTTGAAGAAAAATTAGGAGGCTCAACAGCACCAAGTCCAGATTGGGGATGTGTAAGCCTAATACCTGGAGTAGAATGGGCACCAGCAGGCATCATGTTCCCGCCCCCCAAAACAGGGTGAGGCTAGAGAGGAAAATCACTCAGGCTCAAAGGAGACAGCTTTGAGGTCCTTTCAATCTCTCATCTCATTTGATAATAATCTTTCCCTTTGCTGGTCAAGACACTCCAGTAAACACGCACTTACTGAGTCTCCCCACTCCTTCCCCCTGGCACCGAAAATGGGAAATGTTCTTGTCTGGTTTACTCTCAAATATTTTCTCAGTTTTCCAACACTTTTCAAGGAGTTAGTGAGGCCGTGTGAATTACAACTTGGAAATACGTCCCAATACATTCAGAAGCTATTCTTACAACAGCCTCACAGCCAAAGGTCACAGCCAGGCATGGGAAAGATCCTGCCTCCTCCTGCTAGCTGAAGCTCTCACTTACCAGGTCAGTTGCACTCGCTCACGTTCACTCTTGCTCACTGGCCCTCACTCTCTCTGTCTCTGCATCTGTTTGTCCGTCTCTCTCTTGGTACCCAGTTTCATACCGGTTACTGTTTGGTCGAGCCTGGATCACTTGTCACCCTAAACACAAATCAGATTGAACTCACACAAGCACAGAGGAAAGAGCTAGGCTCCAGAGAGGACTGGACATCTGTGGTACTTGACGTTCAAGTCCTTGGCGAGATGTCAACATTTCATAGAGCACTTTAAATGTTTTGTTTGAGCGCTAATGCAGCATTCCCCACTGGTCAACAGCAGGAGCCCAGGCAGAAAGCAAAGCAGATTTCCTTCAACATCAGATGTTACACCCAGTGGCTGAGCCAGTTTTGCCTTCCGAAACCACAAGAGACTGGATAAACTGGTAAGTAAAAAAGTCCATCCAAGGCAGAGTGTATTTAAAGGATATTTGTGGTGCCACTGTAAAATGGCACTTTGGTGCTTATCATGTCCTAGATTCCTTTTTATAATAGACAGGGTGACAGATTTACAGGTGAGATTTTACTTTTCCAGGTTCAAAGACTAAACTAAGTCCAATTATTTTTTCTCTGTAAATGTTCTTTTTAATTGCATGAAGCAGGATTTTCTTTCAAGACCTTATGCACAGGCTTTCGTAAACTCCTGTTTTAGAAACTTTATCTTATTGCTTGTAAAATATAAGACAATGTTGTGTGTATCTGGATAGTGAGTTAAAATCAGTTTTGGAAATGGTAAAGAGCACAAATACAGCTGGGTTATGATGTAATCCTCAGAGCTGAGGGAATCCAGTAAAGAACTAAAATACTGCAGGAGAAAAAAAACAGGTTTGGTGTAAGAGCACAAAAGGCCACAACCTCACTAAAAACTGAAACCAAACATGAAATACTTCATGCAAGCAAGCATTTTAAGTCTTCTCTGAAGCGCTAAATGCCTGGGCTACCTGTGTGGATCTAAGGGTGAGTCCCATTTGATTTTCAAAGGAAAGAAATGGGAATTTTAAGAGCCTCAGTTGCTGTTTTAGCTTTTACTATATGTCTCACAAGTTGTTGCTTTTTATTTAATCGAGTGTTTATTATAAACTCCCACACATGAAATATTTTCTACTTTGAAACTCCTCACATTAATAATAATTTACATTCCCCAGAGAGTATTAAAAGTGTTACACAGAATCCCTCAAAATAATTCAAATATTTTACTAATGACTTCCTTTCTAAAGAAACTGAATTGCATAGATTCTTTCCTCACAAAATCTGTTATTTGCTTTTCGGTATGAATTTCTCACACAAATTTCCTTTTATTTATTTTTCCTCTTTAATTCAATAAAGGACGAAAAAATTATTTTTAATGGAGGATAACTACTTCACAATATTGTATTTGTTTCTGCTATACAACAATTTGAATTAGTTATATGTATACACGTAACCCTCCTCCTTGAGCCTCCCTCCCACTGCCTCCATTCCACCATCTAAGCTGTAACAGAGCACTGAGCTGAGAGCCCTGTGTTACACAGCGGCTTTCCACTAGCCATTTTACACGTTAGTGTATATATATGTCAATGCTGTTCTCTCGATCTGTCCCACCCTCTCCTTCCCCTGCTGTGTCCACAAGTCCATTCTCTACATCTACGTCTCTACTTCTTTCCTGCAAAAAGGTCATCAGTACCAGTTTTTCTAGATTCTATATATATGAGTGAATGTATTATATGTTTTCTCTTTTCTGACTTCCGTCTGCACGACAGACTCTAAGTACATCCACCTCACTACAACTGACTCAATTTCATTTCTTTTTTATGGCTAAGTAATATCCCATTGTATGTATGTACCATTTCTTCTTTACCCTTCCATCTGTTAATCAACATCTAGGTTTCTTCCATGTCCTGGCTATTATAAAACCTACTTCAGTAAACATGGGATACGTGTATCTTTATGAATTATGGTTTTCTCAAGGTATCTGTCTAGTAGTGAGTTTGCTGTTTCTGATGGTAGTTTTATTCCTAGTTTTCTCACTAGGAATACTCTTCATACCTTTTTAACTAGGAACACTCTTTAACTAGGAATACCCACCATACTCTTCTCCCTAGTGGTTGCATCAATTTACATTCCCACCAACAATCCAGGGGAGTTCCCTTTTCTACACATCCTCTCTAGCATATATTGTTTGTAGACTTTTTGATGATGGCCATTCTGATCAGAGTGAGGTGGTATCTCATTGTAGTTTTGATTTGAATTCCCCTAAGATCATGGCATGTGGTCCCACCACTTCATGGGAAATAGATGGGGAAAGAGTGGAAAGTGTCAGACTTTATTTTGGGGGGCTCCAAAATCACTGCAGATGGTGACTGCACCCATGAAATTAAAAGACGCTTACTCCTTGGAAGGAAAGTTATGACCAACCTAGATAGCATATTCAAAAGCAGAGACATTACTTTGCCAACAAAGGTCCATCTAGTCAAGGCTATGGTTTTTCCAGTAGTCATGTATGGATGTGACAGTCGGACTGTGAAGAAGGCTGAGAGCTGAAGAATTGATGCTTTTGAAGTGTGGTGTTGGAGAAGACTCTTGAGAGTCCCTTGGACTGCAAGGAGATCCAACCAGTCCATTCTAAAGGAGATCAGTCCTGGCTGTTCTTTGGAAGGAATGATGCTAAAGCTGAAACTCCAGTACTTTGGCCACCTCATGCAAAGAGTTGACTCAATGGAAAAGACTCTGATGCTGGGAGGGATTGGGGTCAGGAGGAAAAGGGGACGACAGAGGATGAGATGGCTGGATGGCATCACAGACTCGATGGACATGAGTTTGAGTGAACTCCGGGAGTTGATAATGGACAGGGAGGCCTGGTGTGCTGCAATTCATGGGGTCGCAAAGAGTCGGACACGACTGAGCGACTGAACTGAGTGACTGAACTGAACAGTGAGTGATGGTGAGCATCTTTTCATGTGTTTATTGGCCACTTATATGTCTTCTTCCGAGAAATGTCTGTTTAGGTCTTCCACTTATTTTTTTATTGGGTTGTCTGTTTTCTGTTATTGAGCTGCATGAGCTGCTTGCACATTTTGGAGATTAATCCTTGGTTAGTTGCTTCATTCGCAATTATTTTCTCCCATTCTGAAGACTGTCTTTTCATTTTATAGTTCCCTTTGCTATGCAAAAGCTTTTAAGCTTAATCAGGTCCCATTTGTTTATTTTTGGTTTTATTTCCATTACTTTAGGAGGTAGGTCAAAGAGGCTCTTGCTGCAATTTATGTTCAGAGAGTGTTCTGCCTATGTTTTCCTCTAGGAGTTTTAGAGTTTCTGATCTTACATGTAAGTCTTTAGTCCACTTTGGGTTTCTTTTTGTGTATGGTGTTAGGAAAAGTGTTCTAATTTCGTTGTTTTAGATGTAGCTGTTCAGTTTTCCAAGGACCACTTACTGAAGAGATCGTCTTTTCTCCACTGTATATTCTTGCCTCCTCTGTCGAAGATAAGGTGCCCACAGACGTATGTGTTTATCTCTGGGCTTTCTATTTTGCACCATTTATCTATATTTCTGTTTTTGTGTCAGTACCATACTGTCCTGATGACTGTAGCTCTGTAGTATAGTTTGAAACCAAGAAGATTAATTCCTCCAGCTCCATTTTGCTTTCTCAAGATTGCTCTGGCTAGTCAAGGTCTTTTTTATTTCAATCCAAATTGTAAAATTTTTTGTTCTAGTTCTGTGAAAAATGCCACTGGTAATATGATAGGGATTGCACTGAATATGTAGAGTGCTTTAGGTAGTATAGTCATTTTCACAGTATTGATTCTTCCAATCCAAGAATATATGTCTCCATCTGTTTGTGTCATCTTTGATTTCTCTCATCAGCATCTTATAGTTTTCTGCATACAGATTCTTTTGTTTCCTTAGGTAGGTTTATTCCTAGATTTTTTTTTTTTTTTTTTGATGCAGTGGTGAATGGGATTGTTTCCTTTATTTCTCTGACTTTTCTTTGTTATAACAAGGCAAGGTATTTCTGTGCATTAATTTTGCATCCTGCAACTTTATTAAATTTGTTGATAAGCTCTAATAATTTTCTGGTGGCATCTTTAGGGTTTTCTATGTATAGTATCATGTCATCTACAAGCAGTGATTGCTTTACTTCTTCTTTTCCAATCTGGATTCCTTAATTTTTTCCTCTCTGGTAGCCATGGCTAGGACCTCCAAAACTATGCTGAATAACAGTGATGAGAGTAGGCATCCTTGTCTTGTTTCTGATCTTAAGAGGAAATACTTCGTTCCTCACCATTGACAATAATGTTTGTTGCAGGCTTGCTATACATGGCCTTTATTATATTGAGGTAGGTTCCTTCTATGCCACTTACCGGAGACTTTTTTAAATAGATGTTGAGAACTATCAAAAGCTTTGTCTGCATCTATCGAGATTACTGTATGGTTTTTAATCTTTCAATTAGTTAATACAGTGTGTCACATGGATCAATGTGCATAAACTGAAGAATCCTTGCATCCCTGGATAAACCCCACTTAATCATGGTGTATGATCCTTTTAATATGTGGGTGGATTCTGTGTGCTAATATTTTGTTGAAGATCTTTGCATCTATGTTCAGTGACACTGGCCTGTAATTATCTCTTTCTGTGATATTTTTGTCTGGTTTTGCTATCAAGGTGATGGTGGCCACCTTGAATGAGTTGCTAATCTGCCCCTATTCTCACATGTACTTGCCTCCAGTGTCCACGGCTGCCAGAGTTAAGAGCATTTTCTGTTGTGGGAACACATTGTCCTTTCATATAATCCACAGACACAGTCTACCTAGTTGACCTTGTGGATTTAATCTGCAGCTTGTGCAGGTGATGGAAAGGATTTTGATGCTCTTCCTCAGTCATTCCACCCCTGGAGCTCAATTGTGATTTTATCTACACATGGGCCACGCACGGGAGCCTGCTCCTGAGGCTGCCCTAGAGGACCTGAGTCTGCCCTAACCTCTACACGCGGGCCACCCACAGGAGCCTGCTCCTGAGTCTGCCCCAGTGAGGACCAAACACAGAGGTGGCATAGCTGCTTGGATCCTGAGGGCCCTGGAAGCACCAGGTGCACAGGGAGGCCAGAAGCCATGGGTTCAAGGGATACAGCTCTATTAGGAGCTTTTTCTAGCCTCCAGCAGCAGGCACACAAGAGGCAACCGTGGGTGGTCCTTCTCTATTGCTGGGCTGCTGTGGGGAGAGAGGTTACAGTGGTGGCTCCACCCCTTGCAAGTGGCTCAGCAATAGTGCCCTGCTTCCAATGCCGTCAAGATTTCCTCCAAAGGCATTCCCTGTTGTGGATTTCCTTCCTCCTGTTCCCTCAGACCATCTCCCTACAATCAATAGCAGTCCTCACCCTAGGATTGCTCTCCAATCCCCATGCTCCACCTCGAGCCCCTGTGTGCACTGGTGGACATGAGTCCAGTCCGGGGTACATAGGCCTGTGGCAGACTGTCCGTGTGGTTCTCACTCTATGCAGACTATCACAGATCAGCTGCTTCACTCTCCTCTGATTCTTCAAATGCTTGCCTTCTGTTCGAACCGATTTCCCTGGAATTCAGCAATCTCTCCCCTGCTTTAGCTCCCCAACCCCAGGGTACAAGTCTGGTCCTCCTTGCTCTCCTCCTCCTTCTCACTTCTTTCATCCTACCCAGTCATGTGTGGATTCGTATAGTCCTTTCTGGTGATCAAGGCTCCTAGTAGTATTCAGCCAGTGTTCTGTGAGAACTATTGCATCTCCAAGTGTTGTCTAGAGGTGTCTGTGGAGACAGATGCACTCCATTCCACCTGCTCCTCTGCCATCTTAGACCCAATTCCTAATGTCTTATAAGTTTTTATTTCCATCTTGATTGAGTCTTCTGATTTCTTCCTCTGAGATTTCACATAACACTATTAAATATCAAGCATTGGTACCATTTTAAGCTTAATTCGTGGATGGAAAGACCAAAGTATATAACTTGTGAAACTTATTCTATTGCTTGTTTTTCTAGAAAGTTGGGTAGTAAATTCCATAGAATCTAAATTAATAATTTTAAAACTTAGTTCATTTTTAACATCCATTCCAGTTTATTTCCCAGTACAAAAAAAAAAAAAAAACATCTTTTGCTAAGGAGCTCCATTTTCTGGTGAGATTGTAAGAATACTTCAAATGAAATAAGGCAGAGGTTTAGAGTATATTTTGCCAATGACAATCAGTTTCCCCCTCTGCCATCAGAAACTTCAGAAATCACTAAATTTAGTACTTGCTGTAAGTTGTGACTTCCTTCTTCATAAATTACTCTTTAAAGGAGTCTTCCCTAATTCAGTTTTATACCTATCACTTCCCTGCCAGTTTTCTCCACTTAAAGAAAGCATTCACAGGAGAAAATCTATCCACCTATATATATAAACCTTTAGACATAAAGGTAGATCTCACACTTAACACAATTAAAAAGAAGAGACTGGCATTTGCAACTAATTCTTCTTTCCTCCATTTGGGCCAACTGTCTGCATCAACTCATTCTGGGAAAAAATGCTCCATGGCCTTCAGCACTTCTTCAACAGAAAACATTTCACTGGCTACTAGGCAGCATTCACACGGTCATCAGATAGTTTGAGAAAGAAAATCCATAATAAAAGTTTAATTTGTAAAACATAACCAAGATCAAGGCTCACTGACTTTTGGTCCTATGCCCTTTTATGCAACTATATAGATTTTCACTGTTCATGCATAATTTTACTAAAGACTATTTTAAATAAATCTGCATTAACCATATGAAATTGACATTTTTTGCACATAAAATATAATCAAATATTAGCAATTTTATATGACTCAATCTAATAAAAAAGAAAAGTGTTAGAAGGTAGCTCCAACAATCAAAGGGTGAGGGAAACATCACTAATAACCACCTACATAATTCAAAATCACTGTGGATTTTGAATGCAGATAATTTGACAGTTACTGCAGCCATGAAAGTAAAGGGTGCTTGCTCCTTGGAAGGAAAGCTATGACAAACCTAGACAACATATTACAAAGCAGAGACGTTATTTTGCCAACAAAGGTCCATATAGTCAAAGCTATGGTGAATTTCCAGTAGTTTTTCATGTATGGTTGTAAGAGCTGGACCATAAAGAAGGCTGAGCACCATATAACTGATGCCTCTGAATTGTGGTCGTGGTGAAGACTCTTGAGAGTACCTTGGACTGCAAGGAGATCAAACCAGTCAATCCTAAAAGAAATCGTTGGAAAGACTGAATATTCTTTAGAAGGACTGATGCTGAAGATCCAATACTTTGGCCACCTGATGCGAACATTTAACTCATTGGAAAAGACCTTGATGCTGGGAAGGACTGAAGACAAAAGGAGAAGAGGGCAACAGAGTTTGAGATGGTTAGATAGCATCACTGACTCAGTGGAATTGAGCATACTCCGGGAGACAGTGGTGGACAGAGGAGCCTGGCATGCTGCAGTTCATAGGATCACAAAGACTCAGACACAACTTTGCGACTGAATAACAAAAAACAACACATAATTCCTATACACTAGTGAGATTTAGGGACTTCCCTGATGGCTCAGACGGTAAAGTGTCTGCCTACAATGCAAGAGATCCAGGTTCAGTCCCTGGGTCGGGAAGATCACCTGGAGAAGGAAATGGAAACCCACTCCAGTATTCTTGCTTGGAAAATCCCATGGATGGAGGAACCTGGTAGGCTACAGTCCATGGGGTCACAAAGAGTCGGACACGACTGAGCAACTTCCCTTTCACTTTTCACTTTCATGCATTGGAGAAGGAAATGGCAACCCACTCCAGTGTTCTTGCCTGGAGAATCCCAAGGACAGGGGAGCCTGGTGGGCTTCCGTCTCTGGGGTCGCACAGAGTCGGACACGACTGAAGTGACTTAGCAGCAGCAGCAGGACTTCTAATTCGGAGAAGGCGATGGCACCCACTCCAGTACTCTTGCCTGGAAAATCCCATGGGCAGAGGAGCCTGGTAGGCTGCAGTCCATGGGGTCGCTAAGAGTTGGACACGACTGAGCGACTTCACTTTCACTTTTCACTTTCATGCATTGGAGAAGGAAATGGCAACCCACTCCAGTGTTCTTGCCTGGAGAATCCCAGGGACAGAGGAGCCTAGTTGGCTGCCGTCTATGGGGTCACACAGATTCGGACATGACTGAAACGACTTAGCAGCAGCAGCAGCAGGACTTCTAATTATCCGTACAAGTACTCTGTTTTTAAAGCCTCTGCACAGATTCTGCTATCAAAAGTGGATATTTCCAGCAGCCAAATTACACTGGGAAAGAACTTCTATCATTGGCTCTGTTTCACTGATTAGGAAACTGGAGTCCAGAGAGCTTTGGTGATTCAAACAGGATAACACAGCTAATAAAGTCCAAGGGTTGAACTTAAAAGGAAAAAGTCAAAATGCCCCATCCTGTCTCTGACCTAAGGAGATAAACAAGTCCAATAAGAATTGTGATTTATACACAAATAAAAGCTGAAGATGCAAGAGTATGTGGGACTGCTCTTCACCTTAACTAGGTACTTACACAATAATGGCAATAATCACATTGTATACAACAGTCAATATTATTGGGACCCAGGTTTTTAGAGAGGAAATTTTCCACCGTCGAAAAAGCAGGCACTTTTCAGAGAAACAGCTGAATTTGAATCTACTGTGGGCTTGGGCTACATTTTGTTTTTTAGTTCCTTTGCCTCTGTGATCCACCTCTGCTCCATCACAATAAAGCTATCACCCCGAAGAACTACTAAATCAATAAGACAGGCCAGTCCCTGGTACCTTAGGAGCTACTCAATAAAAAGGGAGGTCCTCCCTCCTCCTTGCTAGTAACTTACTAAGTTAGAGGGATTCCTGTCAAGAGTAAAATCCCACAGGAAATTGCTTGGATTCCCACAGTCATCGGGCCAAGTAAGAAATCATAAAATAAGGGGAAATGAATACTTCTCTCAATTTATCTCCTATCATTCCAACAGAAAACTGGGCACTGCGTCAGTATCTTAGTAGTAAGTACCTATCAACAGGTCCACTGGCCACTAACTAACTGTAACCAGTTAGTGACCACTGTAAACAAGCAGACCAGTCCCTCCAGCCCAGATCAGCAGGTCTGACAGCTGTGGGGCGTGGAGATCCGGGTCAGGGCCCATGAGCCCCACAGGTGATGGTCTTACACAGAAAGGGGTGGGAGGAACTAATGAAAGGTATTATTTGCTTAATTCATGTTTGATGGATGGATGGACAATCAAACAAATTAACAACCCTATCAAAAATCTCAAAAGAAAAGAAAAATGAAAGATATCTGATGAGCAGGAGTTACAATGATAGGCAGAAGTTATATACATTTTTCATTTAGTCACTCTCCATAAAGATCTGGTGTCTTTTTTTGTTTTGGGATTTACAGACAGTCCATATATGGGATGGATTAAGAGCTGACATAATAAAATAAGCAAACTAAACCCCAAAAAAAAACCTTATTAGAAAATAGAGTAAAATATATTTTAGCCAAGAATTGTCAAACTTTGGTCTCAAGAGCCTTTGAACACTACTGAGAAGCCCAAAGCTCATTGTTATACCCAGCAATGTTTACTATATTAGAAATTTTAATTGTGAAATTCATAAAATATTTTTAATTTGTTTTAAAAATAGCATTAAATGGTAACATGAAAAATACATTTCTGTAAAAAGTAATTATATTTCCCTAAAAGTTTTGTGAAGAAAATAGCATGATTCTGCATTTTTGCTCATCTCTTTAACATCTGGCCTAAGACAGTTAAATTCTCCCATCCACATCTGCATTGGATGAATTTCAAAATGTAGTTTTAGTTAAAATGTACTGAAGAAAATCTAGTTTCACATAAATATATTCTAACAGGACAAGGAAGAAACATTTTTGTAGCCTTCTGGATTTTCTTCTTTGGTGGTAGCGGTGGTGGTGTAGTCACTAAGTCGTGTCCGACTCTTGCGCCCCATGGACTGTAGCCCGCCAGGCTCCTGTCCATGGGCATCTCCAGGCAAGAATACTGGATTGGGGTGCCATTTCCTTCTCCACCCTCTTTGGTACCACATCAAAACTCAAAAAAGCAGCAGTTTCTTAAAGGCTGTTTGCAAAGGAGAAACTAAATCCATATCAATGAACATTTTTGTTACATTAAAAATCCTTTAGTATAATTTAGTCTTTGAAGAAATCTTTTACCACTGCTAGATTTTATATCATATAATCATTGGTCATTTGGAGAGATACATTTATCCGGAACTTTGAAGTATACTTTTCATTACACAGTATCAAAAACCAGTATTTACAGTGGCACTGATCTCATTCTAAGTACTGGAAAGTACTGCTATTTTTTTTCCTTGACTTGAAGGAGCATTCCATTCGATTTTGAGAAAATGTCCACCAAATACCCAAGTATGAACTGCTAGAGTTTGTGTATTATTCTTTCCAGTAAAAATGGTGTTCCATGAAGAAAGCACCTAATTTAGCTCATAACCCACTCTCAAGTGTTGTTCCTCTAGACAACTATCATATACAGCAGAAGTGCTTTGTGAACTATTCTTATAATGCCATTTAATTTGTCAAATGGACAATACATATTACATTATCACAGTCATTCTAAAGTGAACTTAACTTTTTCTGTTTTGTAGGGTTTTTTTTTTTCCTATTATTTTATTTTTTGGCTGTGCTGGGTCTTTCGCTGCACACAGGATGCCTGTGTGCAGGCATCCTCCAGTTGCAGCGAGCAGGGGCTACTCTTCACTGTGGTGTGTGGGCTTCTCATTGTAGTGGCTTCTCTTGCTGCGGAGCACAGGCTCTAGACACACAGGCTTCAGCAGTTGTGGCACGAGGGCTCAATAGTTGCAGCTCCCAGCTCTAGAGCACAGGCCCAATTGCTGTGGCACACAGGCTTAGGTGCTCCACGGCATGTAGGATCTTCCTTCCTAGATCAAGGAATTTCCTTGCATTGCAAGGTGGATTCTTAACCACTAGACCACCAAGGAAGCCCCATATGTTGTTGGCTTTTTTTGTTGTTTACTAAGGTTGCATGCCAGTAAGTTACAAAATGACTACAGGACACAACTGGGTACATGGCCTTCAAGTGTGCTGAGGTATCAGCAGGTTTGTTTTACACATTGCGTCTTTTGCACCATCAGTACATTTACTAATGTACACCATTAGTACATTAGTAAATCTGAGAATAGGAAATGAGGATTGGTATCCACAGAGGATTTGCAATCACTCTGGGATATTGTTTGACATCATTGTCTATAGTTTAACATTCATATATCTATGATTCAATAATTAAATATCTAGATTTATGCACACAAGAAGCTCTTTCACATGTTCATCCAAAGACATGAACGATATATACCTTGGCATGGTTCAAAAGGGCAAAACCCTGGAAACGTGAACACAGGAAGCTGAATGGTCAGACACAGGAAGCTGAATGGTCTGAATGGTCAGACAATGGAATGTTACAGTCACCAAAACAGATGATTTATAGCAACACTCAAATAACATGGACAATGCGTGGTGTGATAATATTTAAACCACTAAATGATTACATATGTTTCCTAAAGATCATAATTTCATACACACACATAAGCATACAACACACTTTTGGGAATATACATACATGTAACAAAACACAATAAAACTAAACTGAGTAAATGAAAAAAATGAGGCTCAGGGTACATGGTGGCCAGAGAGACAGCATGTGGGAAGAAAGAGAATTCAGTTCCATGTATTAATAGCTTATTATTGTCAGTCTTGGCTTTTGTTTTGGTTAACAAGTTTGAAGGAAATTAATAATGTGATTAAGAATAATAAGATAAAAATTTTTACAGTCAACCTTGCATGAACCTTGCATCATAAGAATATGCCATAAACCAAAGACTATGGTTAATCCGATTTTATGCACCAATGATTTTAAAAGATGTCTACACATTTTAACCTATTCAACACATAGAAAATATAAAACTCTGAGGTCCTCAACAGACTCTTCATTCAACAGTTGAGTCCTTTATTTGACCAAAGTTGTACAGATACAGTAATTCATAAATTCAGTAAATATCTAATGAACTTCTACTATATGCCTGGCACTAATTTAACAGTGAAGAAAAGAAGTAAGTTCTATTTTCATGAAGGCTACCTTTAAGAGGGTGGCACAGTAGGAAGAGGGAGGTAGAGGGATGATGGAGACAATAAATTGAAAAATAAGTATCACTTTAAATAACGAAGATGGCTCTGAAGAAAATAAAGCATGTGAGGGGCTGGCGTGTGCTGGGTAGGTGCTCGGCTGTGTCAGGGGTCGTAAACCGGTAAGGCCTCACTAAGAAAGTGAGGTTTTAACACAGACCAATATGAGGCACCACAGTAAGATGCTAGAGACAGACAACCACAGGCAGAGGTCAGGGCTCCGAGAACCTCTGCCCCATTGAGGTTCATCTTTATAGAGCTGAACTTCAGCATCACCGCGGAGACAGTGTGAAAGCAAATCTACCTGCATAGTCCTGCTCCTCCTATGCAGTTCCTGACAAAATCTGGTGGGTCATGTTTGTAGACCCTTGCCAATGCCTCTCCCCCTCTGCCCCCTCACCCCCAATTTACAAAGGAACAAAAGCTTTTCATGATTTATTTGAGACAGAGAAAAAACATGTATCTGCTCAGAGCTTTTCCTGACACTGGATGGCAGGCAAGGAAAAGCTCAAGGGAATAGCTGGGCAGTTAAGCTTTTGCTTTTCTTTTCAATTTTTGTTCCAATCAGCCAAAAAAATTAAAGAGTGAAATAACTGTTTTATGACACATACTGGTTTACTTGTCAAAGGCAACAAATATCTGCAACCTTGTGTGCTCTACACCCCCACCCCATATGCACAAACTGCCTGCACTTTGGCACAAGCTGATCATGTCAGGGACGTTCAAGAGACAGGAAGTTTGCTGACACTTTTGCTGCTGCAGGCTGGGCAGGTTCATATTATAGGTTAAAAAAAAAAAAACGCCATATAGCTGAAGAAAGGCCTCTGCTGTCCACCAGGAGAGCAATTGTGGGCCCTGGCTAAGGACTTCGGGGTAGTAATAATCCAAGTTATGCTGACATTACACCTGCCAGGCATCCCTCAGCCATCCACTGGGATGGGGTAGGGGATGAAACCAAGGAAAGAGCATACAGGTAAGATGCTACAGTCACTGAGGGCTTGAAAGACCTGGGTTTCAATTGCAGGTGCTCTGGTTACCATCTCAGAACTCGCTCAAGCTACTAAGCTCCCTTACATAGCATTCTTCCTATGTAAAGTAAGGATGTCTTCATTCATCAGAAATTCATTCAACTCCTATTATGATCCATTTGCTGAGCTAGACAAAAATACGAAGCTCTCTCTCCATTCAGTGGAACACACAAGCTAATAAAGACAAGACTTTTCAACAAGAAACAATACTCCATAGTCGTTACAGCTTTAGAATAACACTCTCAGTTCTACAACATACTTGTTCTTACAACTTAGATAATTATTCAAGCTCTCTAGACCTCAGTTTCCTCAACTGTAATATGGGATTTCTCTTATCAGGAGGATTTTAAAAAGCACAGCTGTAGTTCATTCATTTTCACTGCTACACAAAAGTCCACTAAAATTTTAAACTCATTCTCCTGTCAATAACCAGTTGCTATTTCTACACTTTGGCCATTACAAGTAATGTTTCTATGAGCATCTTCTTGTATATCCTTGGAATGCTTCTGGGAGAGATTCTTCTAGAACATATACTTAGGAATTAAAATGCTCAGCTAAAGGGTGAATGAACGTTCATCTTTTCCAACTATTTCCAAGCCTTTCCAAAGATTCCAATTCCTTTAGAAACAATAATGCTGAGCTGGGGATAAAAAAGAAAAAAAAAGTCCTGGAAGACTACACAAACCATGAACCATGAACAATTTTTTAATGGAATCTATGTTCATATAGATTTAAATCAAGATGGGAAATAAACGACACAAAATTCAAGACAGAGTTCTCTCCCAGTGGAGAAAGGCACAGCCCAGGGGGAATGAGAAGGGAAAAGTTGGCATACCCGGTAAGGCTCTGGCTCTCAAGTCAATGCTGTGTTCTTTTTGTGTGCTTTAGCTTCTTTGCATAAATTCTTTTCAAAATATCAAATATTCCTTTGACAAGAATAAGACTCTTTACCATTTGAGCCACAAGGGAATCCCTTGAAAAGAATAAGTATTTTTAAAAGCAGTTAGCATTGCCTGTATCTGATACATAGGTAAAGTTCCGAGTAACTGGCAATTATTGCCGTAAAATGTGAAGAGAGTAGAAACAGATGACAAGACTGTTTCTAGATGACAACCCAGGACTGCAGGAAATGGAGGTGCTCAGCGGAGAGCTGGGTGAGGAGGCTGCTCAGACACCAGAACCACAAGGACTCTGGGCTCTAAGAGGGCAGGACCCCCAATACCAAGAACACTGCCTCATAGAAGGTGCCAAAAGCATTATGTGAGAGATGAAGGGAAAAGTCTGTCTTACAGATGACAGTCTTAAACAATATTCTAAACAAAGATTACTTCGGCTTAGAAGAAGTGGAGAGAATGAGAAAAGATGGCCAGGAACAGAGTAAAAAACACCAATTTCAGGGCAGGCAGAGAAGCTCCCAAAGGTGACTGAGAAGAAAAGGTAAGGAAGGTAGAGATGTCTAAGAACTGCTTGCTTCCACCCCATCCCATCTGTTTGTTTTTCATGATACTAATTTATTTAGAGGTTCTGAGCTGGCTCTTTTATAGAATGATCATGCTCTGAATCTGTCCAATTGTTTATCCATGATTAGCTTTTTAACAAGGTATGTTGTATACATCTGAGTTATATTGGGGGGGTGAATATCAAATTATTCCATTTTTGGTAAGTTCAATCATTCAGTGACTGTCAGATATCCCTACTGAAAAGGTATAATTTTTCCTTTGTTATTCTACATGATCTGAGAGTGATGCTTGTAGACCAGAATATCCTGTTCTCCTAGAAACTTTTGCTGACTTTTAACAAACCTTGAAGATTGTTGCCTGCATCCGTTATTATGCTGAGATTGAAAACTGGTTTCTTTCTATCATTCCTTCTACCTTTTCTAGTTGACATTCTCCTGTGAAGACATTCTCTTGTCTTCATCCTCCCTTTTTTATCTATATTTTTAATAGTACTAGCAACTCTTGAATTTGGTTTGCTTTCAAAAGTGTTTTCATCTATTACCGTTATTCTTATTCACATACAAATTGTTGAATTTAGAAGTGCCACCAAGTCAGCTCTCATGTCCTTTTTTCCCCTCCTTAACATTTCCTTGTTAGTCTGAGTACCTTGCTTTTTGCCGGCAAGGTATCAACTCACTTTTCCCTGTGCCTAATTTGAAATCAGTCATTTCCCCAAGGAGGCTTGGTCCCTTTTAGTGGGCAGTGATACTCAGAAACAAGATAAGCTCACTGATATTGGGGCTCATTCTTTGCCACCTACAGAAGGTTTCTACTTTTGTTATGTGAGGTTGGAAAAGGCTTGAGCAAGTTTATAGCTATGAGGGTGTCACAACTTCAAGAGAACTTCTGCAGGTTTATACCTTGAAAGAAAATAGTCTAAAGACAGACACAGATCTTGAATACAAAAGAGGAAAGCAATAATGTATGGATAAAGATTAGAAGTCAGGGAAGGCTACATTAAAAAAAAAAACAGTATAGAGAAAATAAAACTGATCCTTGTCCAAGTAGGTCATGAACATGAAATGCAATTCATGGTACAGATGGAAAGGAACACTTCTAATTATCAGATTTTGTACAGTTCAGACAACTACATCTGAGGCAGTGATGAAATGGCAACTAATAGCTCCCACAGGGTATGGCAAGATGTAAGATAGCTCTCTCAAAACATGTAAGACTGATTCAAATTGAAATCCATATGAAAAGTGAAATAATCACTAATGGATTATTGAAAGAGGACATTTACATTCAACAATGGATCCCACTGGGAAGGGCCTAGAACTCAAAAAGAAAAGGTCTTCCATTCCATATGCACTCTGAGCACCATCTTTAAGCTGCATGAAAATGCACCCTTCACATTTAAGTCCTACTTATTTTCAAGTGAATTATAGTTGCTCCATTGTCACTATTGTGTTTAACAAAATACAAATTCATTTAAAGAATTTTCCCAATTCATAACAATACATTTTATTGAATCAAAATTTACTGACTTCCTCTAACAGGCAGGAAGTACTTGAATTTTAGGCTTTAAAGTGTATAAGAATCACTTCTCTGTAGTATTTCTATTCCCACTTAAGAGTCCTGGATATTTATATTCTTTTCCTTTGGATATGTAAGCCTGAATCTTGAACAAACATAAACATAAATATATTCATCTAAGACATGAAAGCAGTTGGTTTCTCAGAATTAAAAATCTGTTCCCCAGCCCCCTAGCAAAGGGGCATGTGTTAAGGCCGCCCTAAGCCCAAAGATCTGAAGATCTGAGTACAGCACACCTGACTGAGAAACATCATCTCAGTGAAGCAAAAAGAGGTCAGAGATTCATTTCCTTGTCTGGCCCCCAGGGAACAGAAACACATATTCCAAAACAATGCTGCAGAAGAACAGGCTGCAGGCAGAAGCAGGGGGGCGGCAGGGAGAGGGAGAGTCAGGAATCGTGACATCTCCATTTAATTCCAGAGAAGGAATCAGCCCCCCGAACTCTGGAGATAGGAGTTTCATAGCTTTACATCACTCTCATCAAAGATGCAGGTCTGCGTGGACTGCCAAGTAGGAGCATGCAATGCTTTGGACTTCACCCTTACTCCCTCAGAGTGAAGGGAAACCCTCACTTACTTAGAATGCCACTTTCCATTACTAGAACCCAGGGACCACAGAATGCACAGCCTTCCCCCAGCCACCCCTAGGCAAACACTCCTGGGCCAGACTCCCCGGAGAGGTGCGGAGCACTCGGAAACGGATCTACAGTGTCTCCTAGAGCCCTGCATTGGTGCAGAAAAACCACCTCACATAAATGTGGGGAAGTAGGGCACATGTGGGGCCCAGCCCAGGGGAAGTCCTGGCCCACTGCGAGTCCCAGAGACGTCAGATCCAATTCTGCTGTCAGCTGAGTCACTCACTCTCTGAACCCCCACTGGTCCCTCTGAGTCACACACTGCCGGGCACCAGGTCTTACAGGAATAGAAACCCTATGCAGTAGCAACTACTACCTCTCCTTTTAGATGTAAACACAGAAACCAGGAGGCATTCTGCAAATAGGGCAGATTCTTTACCGTCTGAGCTACCCAGGAAGCCCCAAAAAATCGACTACCACAGCTATTAGGAAATTGAGCCATATTTTTAACCAAGGTCCACTGCGTCCATTTAATCATTATGCTCCACTGCCTGCCCACTAATCCAATAGGACAGTAAAGAAAACCTACTTCACATTCCAAGACCTAAACATATGAATCACGTATTGCTGCCGAGTTACTCAATGCATAAAGTTTAGCATCAATTACAGAGTTGATTACATTCTATTCCTGTATCAAAATGGTAAGAAATATAACTATTATTAAGGGGCTACTTCATGTCTTAAACCATGGGAGCTGCTGGCACCTAGTGGATAGAGTCTGGAGATGCAGCCATCTACAATGCACCAGACCACTCACCCACAGAGAAGTGCAACTCAAAAAAACGTTGACAGTACCAAGGATGAGAAATCCTGGGCAACCCCAAGACTATAGGTGAAAAATCCCCCCAAATCCATCCTGACAAACTAGATGCAGTTACTGACACAGAGGCTAGGGTCGGTGGGGGGCCATTTTCATGGCCCCAGAAGGGCCTGTGCGGCACCTCACCTCTTCCCCCAGCTCCTAATTACCTGCCTGCATCACCCAAAGATGTGAAGACAGACCCAGGTTCGAGGAGATGCCACTCTTGCACATAGCTGCGAGTTTGGCTAAATGTATTTTAAGGAGAGTGGTTGGAATTAAAAGTAAAAACTAAGTCTTCATGTTATCAGTCTACCTGTTATTACATGGAATCAAAGAACAGCTGTTTGTGGCAGAAACTCACAGATGTTTAGTCTTCGTGATTTTGAGAGTCTGTAAACAGGAGGGCCCAGGAAGGAGGCCTGAAGGTGTAAGGACAGAGCTGAGCTTATGCTTTGGTGGAAGAGGAAGTTCTGAGGTGTCTGCAATTCAGCCTATGAAGAAGATGCAGGTGTTTCCAATGTGAGAATGAATTAGCACTGCTCCTCAATTAAAGGTCCGTAAGACCCTGATACTGGGAAAGATTGAAGGCAGGAGGAGATGAGGACAACAGAGGATGAGATGGTTGGATGGCATCACCAATGTGATGGACATGAGTTTGAGTAGGCTCTGGAAGCTGGTGATGGACAGGTAAGCCTGGAGTGCTGCAGTCCATGGGACTGCAGAGAGTCAGACACGACTGAGTGACTGAACTGAACTGACAGTCAAAGCTATGGTTTTTCCAGTAGTCCTGTATAGATCTGAGAGTGGGACCATAAAGAAGACTGAGCACCGAAGAATTGATGCTTCTGAACTGTGGTGATGGAGAAGACTCTTGAGAGTCCCTTGGACAGCACGGAGGTCAAAACAGTCCATCCTAAAGGAAATCAACCCTGAAAACTCATTGAAAGGACTATGCAGAAGCTCCAGTACTTTGGCCACCTGATGCAAACGCTGACTCATTGGAAAAGGTCCTGATGCTGAGAAAGACTGAAGGCAAAAGGAGAAGGCAGCGGCAGAAGATAAGATAGTTGGAAAGCATCACTGATTGATTGATTTGGACGTGAATTTGGGCGAACTCTGGGATACAGTGAAGGACAGGGAAGCCTGGAGTGCTGCAGTCCATGGGGTTGCAAAGAGTCGGACACAACTTAGTGACTGAACAACAAACAACTCAGAGACAACAACATCTGCCCACTTATAAGTGAAAGCACGTTTCTCGCTGGCGTACATTCTGACTGAAGATGAAGTCAATGGGCCATGGTGGCCAGGAGTTTGAGGAATCAAGTTAGACCTCATGCCCATATAGAGAAAACTGGCTGGAAGGGAGAAACAGCAACAACCAAGGTCCTCCTCATGCCCAGGATCCTAGCATCCAAACCACAGCAGCAGACCTGGGTTTCCTCCAGCAACAGGGTCTCCACCAACTGACTACTGTCATTTGTTGTAATCACTAATATATGTGATTTGTTTCTAGTCAGGTGTTCATTTTTAAACTTTCAGAAACTGGCAAATTAAACAGAGGTTCTGTACACAATGGTACCCAGAGGCTCACTGGAGAGACTGCACCCACACCTGGCAGACCTCTTAACCACTAGATCCCACTCTCACACTCACACGTCCACCTCACCTCAAAAAAAAAAATACTTGATAAGTGATTCCTAAAAACAATATTCTACAACAATGCTGAAGGGCCTGCAATACGTGTGCACACTCACAGACACACACAAAACATGCCTGCCTGAGTTACCATAGGAGTAGGGAAGACCTCGCTGGGAGATGAACACACAAGTTTTAATACTGTCTGACCATGTATCATCTGCCCAATTCGCCTTTGATGAGTTACTTAACCATTTTCAGCACCAGCTTCCTCATTTGTAAAATGGCGGTAACAGTAACTGATTAACAAGGCTCTATTATGTTACTCAAGAGCTTGGGCAAGCCACGGGACCCCTGCTGTGCTATCATCTCAGGAGTCCTGGTGGATGTGCCTGGTAGCTCTCTCTGCCCCACACATGCTCCCTCCCCTTTGACTGGCTGCTGCTGCTGCTAAGTCGCTTCTCGTATCCTCGTGTCCGACTCTGTGCGACCCCATAGACAGCAGCCCACCAGGCTCTGCCGTCCCTGGGATTCTCCAGGCAAGAACACTGGAGTGGGTTGCCATTTCCTTCTCCAATGCATGAAAGAGAAAAGTGAAGGTGAAGTCGCTCAGTCGTGTCCGACTCTTAGCGACCCCATGGACTCCTCTGCCCATGGAATTTTCCAGGCAAGAGTACTGGAGTGGGGTGCCATTGCCTTCTCCATTTGACTGGCTAAACCTAACTAATTTGTCAACCCTCACTGTCACATGACCCAAGAAGACAGCTTTAATACCACCATTCCTGAAGCTGGAAGGTGCTGAGTGGTAGCTCTGCTCCTGTGCCTCCTCCTTCAATCACAGCCCCTTGTTGCACCCAAAAGTACCACTGTGTTCCGTCTCCCCTAGATTGGGAACTTCCTGAGTGTTCCCTGTGGCCAGTGTATCTCCATGCCTGCCTGCCTGCCTGTGCTGTGCTCAGTCATGTCCAACTCTTTGGGATGCCATGGACCCCACCAGGCTCCTCTGTCCATGAGATTTTTCCAGGCAACAATACTACAGTGGGTTGCCATTTCCTTCTCCAAAGAATCTTTCCAACCAGGGATCGAACCCATGAATCTCCTGCACTGGCAGGCAGATTCTTTACCACTGAGCCACCTGGGAAGCCCCACTGTATCTCCAAACTGCCTGGAAACATGCTCTGATGGGTTTAGTAAACAAATGAAGGAAAGGAAGATCCAATGTATACAGGAGCCAAAGGCTACAATGTACCTTATGAACAGAGGATTTCAACCTGCGAAAATCAATACCATCAACTATTACAGGGAAGTCAGGAAACAGAATGACAGAGAGAGGGACCATAAATTTAGAAATGAGGTCCCTGGCAGCCTTTGAGAAGTGTGATGAGCACTGGACATTAATGCTCATGAGGATGAAGAAAGATAAGGGAGGTACTCATTCCTTTGGGTACAAAAGAAAGCAAGATTCCCACTGGCTGAGCCTAGACAGAGCGCAGGCCACAGAGAGGACACAGGGAGGGCAGAGAGGGGTTAGACAGCCATAGTCGAAGTCTGAGCAGCAGCCAAGTAGGAAATGGAGTAGGAAATGGCTTTCTGAGTCGCAAGGTGGGCGGGTCAGTTACAGAATAAAAACAGTAACTTCTTTGAAATAAACTGACGAGCCTATAATGACTTCCTTTTGAACAGGTCTATGACCTAGAAGAAAAAGACACTGTTTACCCACTCCTCAGGAGTCACGGTGTTGGGGAGAGAGAGGCAAGACCAAGAGTCAGGATGAAGAAATTCTTAAATACTCAACCGACCATAGAATAAGATAGGTCAGAAGACTGATGACCTAATTAATACTACTCAAAAGTATAAAATATTTTTAAAATAAAAGTATGCTGTTGAATATTTAATAACATAAAATATTATAAAATGCCACTACAAGACTGAATAAGTAGCCCATACATAAATCCTCATTCTAGTCATCCCATTACAACTGCTCTGAAAACCATCTAGGATACTACATACTGGCATGACAAGGAGAGAAAAGAAAAAGTCACACATTACAGCAAGGGAGATAAAAACAGCAATGCTAAGAAAACAGCCTAAGAAGTTTGGACATGTGCACAATGATTACACACATCTATACTCTTTTCTACTGTTAGAAGAATCATCTAGAAAACAAGTATTTATCACATATGAAAAGATCTTGGGGCACCTGGAATGAAAGCTTTTGATGTTTGAACTCTACGAGGAATTTTGAGCCTGTCACTTGCTAAAAACAGAACAAAGAACAGGGAGGAAAATGCTCTTCACAGGTGTGCTGTGCCAAGTCGCTCAGTCGTGTCCGACTCTTTGCGACCCCGAAAAGGAGGGACTGTAGCCCAGCCAGGCTCCTCTGTCCATGGAATTCTCCAGGCAAGAATACTGGAGTAGGTTGCCGTGCCCTCCTCCAGGGGATCTTCCCAACCCAGGGATTGAACCCAGGTCTCCTGCATTGCAGGCAGATTCTCTACCAGCTGAACTAACACTGTCACTTGCTAAGAAGAGAACAAAGAACAGAGAGGAAAATGCTCATCATAGGTGGGTAGTGATAAAAGAGTGATTTGAAAGCAATTCATTTTCCATATACATTTTTCCCTAATTATGAACTATTCCAAGTACACAAAAGTACATAAACGAATGCTGGTAACACCAATATACCTAATTGCCCAGTATTAATTCACAGTAATGTTTATGCATAATTCACAGTAATGCTAGGCACAGTAATGTTTAGTTGTTTCAGAATTTAAGAGATGAACGACCACAAATACAGCTAAAGTCCAACCACCCTACGCCCCACTTCCTTCTGCAAGAGTAAGCACTGTTCTGAAGTTAGACAGTATCACTCCTGCCCAGAACAAGCTCGGTATCACCCTGGATCAAATAAAATATTTCACCACAGAGAACTACATCTCCTTGTTTCTAAAGAAAACCTCATGACCTTTTAGGACTATCCTAGGTAAATATAAGATGTTCTTTATCACTGGCTCTCCATAAAATATCTATTTTTATTTCCAGACCAGAAAGATGAGATTATGATGATGAAATCTGTAACAAGTAAACTCTCTAAGAAAAATTCTAGATTTCAGGCTCCCTTTAACATTATTTTTTCCTACCTGAAGTCCCAACTACAGCAAAGGAAAGTTGTTTTTTTAAACCCTCCTCATCAAATATTTATTAAAGTTTCCTGTGTACAAAGTCAAAAACTTGCTACTCAAAGAGAACTCCTTGCCTTACCAACATCAACATTATACCCAACTTCAGACTTATGGTATATGAGTCTTCATGTTAGCTGGAGCCCCAGGAAATCTGTACGCACATTAAAGTCTGAGAAGGGCTAGCTTAAAGAATTCAGAAAGGTGCCAACCCAGACCAAGGCAGAACTGAACCAATCACATTCTGCGAAACCTATCCTCTTCCTATCAAACAATAAAGCTTTCAGCTGTTATTTCGGTAAAGTCCGTGTATACCTAGACCACTGGTTATCAAGCAGGGGCAACCTGGCCCCCTAGAGGACATTTTGGTCACAGCTAGGACGATAAAGCTATTGGCACCTACTAACTAGAACGCAAGGATGTTGATGTTCAACACCCTACAATGCTGAGGACAACGCTCACAACAAATCGTCAACTCCAGAATGTCAGTGGTACAAAGGTTTTAAAAACAAAAAACAGGAAACAAAAGAAAGCCTGCTGATGATTTCCTGGCTAAAAGGCTCAACTGTTTGTTAACTTCAGTAATTTATATGATCTGTTTTGAGCACCTAAATCCATAAAGGGGGAAAAAATAATAAACCAGTAACTAAAAACACTTCTTATTCAATTCTCAAGTAGAGTTTACAAGGTTCTCACCAGAGTTTACATCAAATCTATAATGGTCAATAGCGACAACCAACAAGAAGTTTGGTAAAACAACAAAAGCATATATTGAAATATTTCAAGTTATACAAGCCGTATTTAAAGACTAAGTACCCTGCTACCACACATACATCTTCAATAAAACATTCTGGCGTGTATTTAACATAATTACATCTTCATTTTTCTACTACAATACAGGATCACTCGTGAAGAAACACCTTGGCCACTTCAAGATGACAAGCGCTCACTGGGCTAAATTACTTCATTGAAAGGAAACCTCATATTGGACAAAATTTTTAAAAAGGTAATTGAAGAAATACTTGAGCACTGTCAAGAGCTTTGTTAATTTCATCAAAATATTATGATGGAATAATTTCTCTTCTTCAGAAAAAGTAGAATTATAGCACACAATTAAAATACTGGAAGGTGGTCCGTTTTAAGAGAAAATTGGTTCACTGCATGTAATTACACAGAAGATGAGTAATGAACTCAACACACTTTTATTATGGTGAATGTGTTTCTGGAGTGAGCATCGCCTTGTTTGGTCCTGGATCAACTAAATTCTGCCCAAAGAGAGAGCCCTGAGGTTACATGAAATACTCCACAACCCAAAAATATGACTGCTGCACAATCCAGAGACCTAACATTTCACTAGGAACAAGTGTACTCACTATCTAGATTAAAAGTAAACTTTGCCAAAAAAGAAGGAAAGAAAAAAAAATTAAACTTTGCCATGGATGTTCTACTTGTACAAAAAAAGATGAAAGAAATTCATAGGCTCCTACTATACATTAACAGCTGTCTTTTGGTCCCATAAATTCCATTTTACCATTATATGACCAAAGATCCAAAGTGACAGTTTATATAGACCAAAATGTTTCACATCATTTCATTCTCCTTTACCTGGATTTGTGGAATGAGGAAGATTTCCACCTAACAAAAGCTAATGCCTTATATTTTTTTAAATTGAAGTCTAGTTAATTTATGGGCTTCTCTGGTGGCTCAGCAATAAAGAATCCACCTGTGGATTCTTTGATGCAAGAGATGCAGATTTGATCCCTGGGTCTGGAAAACCCGCTGCAGAAAGAAATGGCAACCTACTCCAGGATTCTTATCTGGGAAATCCCATGGACAAAGGAGGGTGGTGGGCTATTAGCTTGTGGGATCGCAAAGAGTTGGACACGACTTAGCAACTAAACAACAAAGCTGATTTAAATGTTCCATTAATTACTGCTGTACAGCAAATATAAATGGATATGTGTGTGTGTGTGTGTGTGTGTATACACACATTCTTTTCATATATATATTCTTTTCCATTATGGCTTATCTTAAAATCCTTCTTAAATGAAGTCTCAAAAATTCAGGAAGTTTTGTTTATGTCCTCTGAAGCCTTAAGGTGAACATAATGACCACTTTCATTATAGAAATTCAGAGATAATCTCAGAAGTAACTTCCATGGGCAGGACTGGCTACACTTCCACAAACTGGCTCTCCAGAATGCCCCTTATTTCAGTAGATCATCATCCAGAGGTGCTTGTCCTTTTTCCTTCTCCCCCTTTGCCTGTCTCTCATCTTTAATGGGCTGGGACAAGCTGCTTAGAAACAGTAAATCAGCTCAGAGCCTGGGGCAGGGAAGGGAGTGTTGTTGGGCCACACCGAGACCTTCTTTCTTTCTGATTTATTTGGTTATTTATTTTTTATGTTATAGTATAAAATCAACATCCATATGTGAGTATCTCCTCCATCTGTGACAGGGTTTGAAGTTTGAGTAGGTCTCTTTATCAGGATACTAAATCACCTCTATACTTAAGGAGAGGAGACAGGACAGAAGGTACAAGGTCAAAGTAACACCTGTCTCTATTATCATTGTGTCCTATTATTCATCTCACATGTATTCCTGCCTTTTGATCTCCATGTCTAACTGGCCTCACCTGCTGTAGATACCTTAAGATAGTTTTTTCCACACATCTCTTGATCCATCACTGCAGAGAAGGCTGCCACACCCTGAGACACCAAGACCAAGTATGGCAAATTATGTACCGGGCGGTCACATCGCCCTGCCACCAACACTACTGTTCAAGAAACACAGACTCAAAAGCATGAAAATTACTGCTAACACTGTCTCGGATTTAGCTATAGCTCATGACCCATGTAAACTGTCCCTAAATTTGCCTCTGCTGTATCCAAACAGCAACCCAGGCAGCAGTAATACTCTCTTCTCCCGGTCAACACATCTAATATGGAAAGATTCTCATCTGCCATTACTTCAAAACAGGTCAAAATAGCAAGAAGATGGCATTTGGAGAAAAAGATCCAAGCAACAATCGAATATTCATTTCAGAAGGCACTCCTGCTCTAGAAGTTTGCCTGGGTCAGCTAGCCCCTTCCACCAATCTCAAATGAGGAAGGGAGAGGGAAGTGAAATGCACTGCAAGGCACATATGCTCAATTTTTGACACTGAGGAAACAGAGAACGTAGCTCTCGACCCTTGAGATCAAGGTTGTTGTTGTTGTTTAGTCGCTCAGTAGTGTCCAACCCTTTGCAACCCCATGGACTGCAGCCCACCAGGCTCCTCTGTCCATGGGAATCTCCAGGCAAGAATACAGGAGTGGGTGGCCATTTCCTTCTCCATAGGAATCTTCCAATCCAGCGATCAAACCCACATCTCCTGCATTGGCAGGCAGATTCTTTACCGCTAAGCCACCAAGGAAGACCTGGCATTGGGGTACACACAGACATACTGTATTTCAAATGGACTAAGTCACGAGACTCTGTGGAAAATGTCTTTATACACATTCCTAGAAGGAAAGGAAAGAAACGGTGGCTCTTACTAAATCATTTCTGAGAAATTTTTCACTATTACTCTGTATCAGTTCAGTTCAGTCACTCGGTCGTGTCCAACTTTTTGTGACTCCATAACCGTAGCATACCAGGCCCCCCTGTCCATCACCAACTCCGGAGCTTACCCAAACTCATGTCCATCGAGTCGGTGATGCCATCTAATCATCTCATCCTCTGTCGTCCCGTTCTCCTCCTGCCTTCAATTTTTCCTAACAACAGGGTCTTTTCCAATGAGTCAGCTCTTCATATCAGGTGGCAAAAACATTGGCGTTTCAGCTTCAACATCAGTCCTTCCAATGAACACCCAGGACTGATCTCCTTTAGAATAGACTGGTTGGATCTCCTTGCAGTCCAAGGGACTCTCAAGAGTCTTCTCCAACACCACAGTTCAAAAGCATCAATTCTTTGGCGCTCAGCTTTCTTTATAGTCCAACTCTCACATCCATACATGACTACTGGAAAAATCATAGCCTTGACTAGACAGACCTTTGTTGGCAAAGTAATGTCTCTGCTTTTTAACATGTTGTCTAGGTTGGTCATAACTTTCCTTCCAAGGAGTAAGCATCTTTTAATTTCATGGCTGCAACCACCATCTGCAGTGATTTTGGAGTGTAAAAAAAAAAACAGCGTCAGCCACTGTTTCCACTGTCTCCCCATCTATTTGCCATGAAGTGATGGGACCAGATGCCGTAATCTTAGTTTTCTGAATGTTGAGCTTTAAGCTAACTTTTTCACTCTCCTCTTTCACTTTCATCAAGAGGCTCTTTAGTTCTTCTTCACTTTCTGCCATTAGGGTGGTGTCATCTGCATATGTGAGGTTATTGATAATTTCTCCCAGCAATCTTGATCCCAGCTTGTGCTTCATCCAGCCCAGCATTTCTCATGATGTACTCTGTATAGCAGTTAAATAAGCAGGATGACAATATACAGTCTTGACATACTCCTTTTTCTATTTGGAACCAGTCTGTTGTTCCATGTCCAGTTCTAACTGTTGCTTCCTGACCTGCATACAGGTTTCTCAAGAGGCAGGTCAGGTGGTCTGGTATTCCCAACTCTTTCAGAATTTTCCCAGTTTATTGTGATCCACACAAAAGGCTTTGGCATACTCAATAAAGCAGAAATAGATGTTTTTCTGGAACTCTCTTGCTTTTTCCATGATCCAGCAGATGTTGGCAATTTGATCTCTGGTCCCTCTGCCTTTTCTAAAACCAGCTTGAACATCTGGAAGTTCAAGGTTCATGTATTGCTGAAGCCTGGCTTGGAGAATTTTGAGCATTACTCTACTAGTGTGTGAGATGAGTGCAACTGTGCGGTAGTCTGAGCATTCTTTGGCATTGCCTTTCTTTGGGATTGGAATGAAAACTGATTTTGCCAGTCCTGAGGCCGCTGCTGAGTTTTCCAAATTTGCTGGCACACTGAGTGCAGCACTTTCACAGCATCATCTTTTAGGACTTGAAATAGCTCAATTGGAATTCCATCACCTCAACTAGCTTTGTTCATAGTGATACTTTCTAAGGCCCACTTGACATCACATTCCAGGATATCTGGCTCTAGGTGAGGGATCACACCATTGTGATTATCTGGGTCGTGAAGATCTTTTTTGAATAGTTCTCTGTATTCTTGCCACCTCTTCTTAATATCTTCTGTTTCTGTTAGGTCCATACCATTTCTGTCCTTTATTGAGCCCATCTTTGCATGAAATGTTCCCTTGGTATCTCTAATTATCTTCAAGAGATCTCTAGTCTTTCCTATTCTATTGTTTTCCTCTATATATTGGCTTCTATAATTATTCTATAAAGAAAAAGTTGGCACTCATTAAATAATTTCTGGAAATTCTTCAGCATGTAAATACATATTAAATATTTAATATTTCTCTCTACAATGTACTAGGGCTTCCCTGGAATCTGCTTGGAATATAGGAACCCCAGTTTGATTCCTGGGTAGGGAAGATCATAGGGAAGATCCCCTGGAGAAGGGACAGGCTACCCACTCCAGTATTTTTGCCTGGAGAATTCCCATGGACAGAGGAGCTTGGCAGGCTGCAGTCCATGGGGTCACAAAGAGTTGGACATGACTGACCAATTAAGCACGAGATCTGCTTTTTAAAAAATTGTATATTTTAAACTGCAATGAATCCAACAATTAGTGAATACACAACATGACCCCCACAGCACACTGACTGAGGGGCAGTGTCCCCAGCACTGTGACCCCTGGGGGCAGTCTCTTAAGCTCTGTCAAACTGCTCTTAGACTAAGTTGCATCTTAGTTTCAGTGGACAATACCAATTATTTCCTAGATACAGACTCTGCTACAGTAAGCAGTTTACAATAGGAAACATAGACCCTTCACTTACCATCTAAATATAAAACAGGCCATAGAAGACTACAAAGAAGCAGGTCAACTACAAATCCATTATGATCAGATCCAAGTGAACAGGGCATTAGATTTCCCTCCAAAGGAAGTCCAAGGACTGGCAAAATCAAATGGCTAGAAATATTTCTAGTTTTGTCATATGCTCATAGGAAGAGTACACAGAAGCAAGATATTCTTTTGTGAGAAGCAGCACACAAAGCTTGCAAGTATGATTTTTATTTGCAATATGACTGAATTTCATATTCTACATTTCCAAATTTCACCTTCTCACACTTGCTTAAATTTATTGACCTAACCCTTCACTCACTTTGCAAGCACCATACGTGGCACCAAAAAAATAAAGATGAACAAGATACATTCTGTATCCTCAAGGAACCCAGTGTCCTCCACAATCTTTCTTTCCCATGATCCCTGACTAGATGTAAATTTCTTAAGAGGGATTCATGTCTTGTATTCCAAGACTGTATATTCATTTATTTCACAAATATTTTAAATATCTAATGTCCTAAATGTAATGCTAGGAATACAATGGTTAAAAAAAAAAAAAAAGAAAAAGACATGATCCCTTTTACCCTGAAGAAGCTTATAGTAGTAGAGGAAACAAAAAGCAAACACCTACAGAGACAAGTGCTGTGATAGAAGAAAGACACAGAACTATGAGCTCACACACAAGGGGCCTCACACTCAATCCACCCCAACCAAGGCTCATGGTGGCAAAGTGTCCTCAAGAAAGTCACAGCTTTCTTTAGCAAAGGATGATGAGAAGTTAGCCAACCAGGAAGGTAGTGGAAGAGTCTTCCACACAAAGGAAAGTTTGTGCAAAGATTCAAGGTGAGAGAAATCATGGAGCCTACAAGGTAGGAGGATTCAGAACAGCAGGAGCCTGTTGCTGGAGGTAGAATTAGCCGGATCAGACCAAGAAGGGGACTTCCGGTAGCTCAGGGTTTAAGAGTTAAAGAACTTTATCCTGAGGATAAGAATGAAGGGTTAAACAGGATGTTGCCATTACAGATAAGATGGGCAGCAGACATTTTCTTTGATACATCAAACAACCTTTCAAAAAACTCCTCACTCCTCATCTTCCTTGTGCCATAAATCATTATGTCCAACATCTGTGAAGACTACACAAGATTCCCTAACAAAAGAAGGTTCTGGGTAACACCCAGGACAGTGTTGCTCAATGAAAGTATGATGAGAGCTATATATGTAATTTTAAATTTTCTAGTAGCCTTATTCTTTAATATAAGTAAAATTAAGTGAAATTATGATTAATAATATATTTTATTGAAAGGTGTATTTCTAAAATATTATCTCAACATGTAATAAATATTAAAAATACTGAGATATTTTACATAATTTTCTCATACTAAGTCTGCAAAATTCATTGTGCATTTTACATCATATTTCAATCTGGATTGGCCCCATTTCAAGTCCTCTATAGCCACGCATGGCTAGTGTCTACCATATTGGACAATACAGACTAGAATGTACTTTGGGGAACATTTCTCAGAATGTTTAAGGTACTTCTATCATTTTTGTGTTTACTAATTTATAAAAGTATTTCAAATCAGCTTCTAAATGGGAAAAGACACAGAATATCTCAATTTTGAAAGGTACCCATAATCCTATACCAAAAATACAATTACATGTGGCTGTGTATGCTTGTAAGACATGGTCCTACGTCTAAAATATACATAGGGTGGGCTTTCTCAAAAGTAGGGTCTGTAACAACAGCTCTTAAACCTACTATGAAACAGATGCTGTTTTTATAGCTTTATTACCTCAGAGGCTACATTTAAATCAGTACTCCCAGAACTCTGGAGTTTTACAGGAAGCGCTATCATTTCAGGGAAATGCTGGTCTCCATGATTACCTCAGTTCTCAGGCTCTCCTGCTGCTTCCCTAATGTTCCTTTCCTGTTACCTGTCTACTCGATTCTTCCCTTTTCTAAAGGAAGGAAGAGAAGGTGAAAGGGAGGAAGGGACAGGTACCTAATGAATACAGCACAAACTTAGCCTCCAGAATTTGCTGGGCTTGTTTATATCTTGCTGGGGTTTATTATATCCTATCCTTGCCTGGAAAATCTCATGGACAGAGGAGCCTGGTGGCCACAGTCCATGGGGTCACAAAGAGTTGGGCACACTGAGCGACTAACACTTACTTACTTACTTGGTTATATCTATTGCCCTCTGCTTTTATTTCTCAGCAAACAACTCAGAGGTCGTGAGTGCCCTCTGAGTGACTCTTTCATATCTCCTTGCAGGCCACACCTTCAGAAGTTACCAGACCATGAATGCCACCAGCGTCCCACCTGCAGAGGGGTCCTGCCCCTCCAACGCCCTCATCACCAAGCAGATCATCCCCATGCTGTACTTCGTGGTCTTTGTGGCCGGCATCCTGCTCAATGGCATGTCAGGGTGGGTGTTCTTCTACGTGCCCAGCTCCAAGAGTTTCATCGTCTATCTCAAGAATATTGTCATTGCCGACTTCCTGATGAGCCTGACTTTTCCTTTCAAGATCCTGGGGGACTTGGGCCTGGGCCTCTGGCAGGTCAAAGTCTTTGTGTGCAGGGTCTCGGCCGTGCTCTTCTACATCAACATGTACGTCAGCATCGTGTTCTTCGGGCTCATTGGCTTTGACAGATATTACAAAATCGTGAAGCCTCTCTTGACTTCTTTCATCCAGTCCATAAGCTACAGCAAACTCCTGTCGGTGCTGGTGTGGAGCCTCACACTGCTCATCGCCCTTCCCAACATGATCCTGACCAATCGGAATGTCACAGAGGCCACACGCGTGAAATGTATGGACCTGAAGAGTGACCTGGGCCTCAAGTGGCACAAAGCCTCCAGCTACATCTTTGTGGGCATCTTCTGGATTGTGTTTCTTTCCTTAATCATCTTCTACACTGCTATCACAAAGAAGATCTTTAAGTCCCACTTCAAGTCCAGAAAGAATTCTGTATCAGTCAAGAAGAAATCTAGCCGTAATATATTCAGCATTATGTTCGTGTTTTTTATCTGCTTTGTACCTTACCACATTGCCAGAATCCCCTACACACAGAGCCAAACAGAAGCTCATTACAGCTGCCAGTCAAAACAAATCCTGTTCTATGTGAAAGAATTCTCTCTGCTACTGTCAGCTGCAAACGTATGCCTGGACCCCATTATTTATTTCTTTCTATGCCAGCCATTTAGAGAGGTCTTGTGTAAGAAACTGCATATCCAATTAAAAACTCAGCATGACTCAGAAACTTCCAAAATCAAAAGGGAAAATATAATACAAGAAAGCACAGATACTTTGTGAATTCCCACCTCCTTTCAAATAAAGTTCATGCATGCATACTGTAATCTTCAATTCTATAACAAAACAAAATGAATACACGTGTCCACAATAGTATCATCTCTAGGCATTACTATTCTTAGTGGAATAATAAAGGTAACAGGTAAGTTTCCATGCATATTTTGTAACATCAAAGAAAAAATAATACATTAATCTTATCCCATCAAAATAGAAGGTTTAAAAGTATAATCAGTAGTCTGGTCAGTTCATACAGAACTTTAAACAGCAAATACATAGGAAGCAATAAAGACAATTCACAGGTGTGTCTTCTAAAAACAAGAATTAATTTATACAATTTTTTTCAACAAGGTCATTAAAGACCAACGTAAAAGCAAGCAGAGTTGATATGGACTTATAGGCCAGTTTGTAGTGAAAAAGTCAAGTTTTCTCTGATTTGAAGAACCTGGGTAAGCAGACACTGAGAAAATTACTTAAGAAATCCCCAACTGATTTATTTCATCACATTTCAAAGGCAAGCAGATGTAAATTCTGTACACTGCAGCAAAAAGTGTAATTTTTCTCTGATAGCATTTTGAGGATAAGGTAACTTTTAAATTCTTTATATGAAGATTAGCTAAGCCACTTAATGAGCCTGGGGTTCTGGTCTTAGAATATGTTTAAGTGAACTCTACAGAGACAATCTAGGTAGTGTCATGGGTTGCGAGCAACTTCCTCTGCTCAATGGTATGGAAAAAATATATATAAAGGCTGACTGGGGGAAAGGCATATGCACACAAATACCCCCCAGGCTGGCAACATACATTATTCTCTAAGAGTAGAAAGAAAGAGTTTTCGTAGAAAGTAACTGGACTTTATAAAAAAGAAAATCTAAAATTTATGAGTGATAAATTACACATGAAATGAAAATTAACATATCACATTTTATGAAAAACAAATTTCATATGTGCAGATATAGGATATGGCTGCTGGCTTTGTGAGTTATCAAAGCTAAATTCTTTCCTTGCTATTAACTTGACTGAAGATATTTAGCCCAACTTTCAAATGTTCTTCTCAAACATTTTCGTATGTTTATTTTGTTTTTCAAGCTCTATCATATATGTACTAATAAAAAATATTTTTCATAGTGTCAATTTTTCCCTTAATAGACAAGATATTATTAAAAAACAGTACCAGATTTCCTCAGTCAAGACCTGGGTGGTTTCCTTAGTACACTCGATCACACATGCTAATAAAAGACACAGAAAGAAGGCATAGGAATACCCAGGTAAGAGTTATATAGAGTACTTTTGAAATCCTATTTGCCACTGACTTTTCAAAATAAGTATTTCTATGTTCTAGGACCTCATCAAATTTTAGACAAAAGTGAAAGGGCGCATTTTAAACTGAGGAAGATCTGGGAAGGTCTTCACACTCTGTATCCACCTTCCACTCTCTGCTCCCAACTCTGGGTCAAACACTCTCTTCCAAAAAGAACAAATCACAATTCTATCATAGGCATGCCCAGCAAAACTAAGCTTGCTATAGCATTTGTCTAGCTAAATATATTTGCAAAAGAAAGTAGCTTGTTTTTATTCAGTTTCCATTGTTCAGGGCAAATTATTACATACTGATGTTTAACATGCCCCTACTGCAGCACCATAGGAGAAACTGAAAGTATACAAGAAGATAGAAACCACCAAGTAATGCCTCTGTAACCACTGTGGCTAAGCAAATTGGAAATATGAAAGGCAGTATCTTTCAGGAAACAATATACAATGCAAATAAGGATAGGTGAAGCAAGAGTTGAATAACAGCTACTGCATATCAGAACATATCTTGTAAAGTAAAAGATCTATACTTGGAAAAGTGTAAGACACTGAAGAAACACAAACCAATGCAAAGATATATGGTACTCACAAACTGGAAGAATTAACACTGCTAACATGACCATACTACCTAAGGCAATCTACAGGTTCAATGCAATCCCTATTAAAATATCAATGGCATTGTTTACAGAACTAGAACAAATAATTTTAAAGTTTATATGAAAATACAAAGGCCTCTGAAAAGCCAAGATAAGCTTGAGAAAGGAAACCAAAGTTGGAGGTATCACACTCCCTGATTTCAAACTATACTACAAAGCTATAGTAACCAAAACAGGATGGTACTGGCACAAACAAAGACATATAGATCAATGGACTAGATAAAGGGCCCAAAAATGAACCCATACGTACACAATCAATTAATCTACAAAAAGGAGGCAAGAATATACAATGGAGAAAAGACAGCCTCTTCAATCAATGGTGTTGAGAAAACTGGGCAGCTATGTGCAGAAGAAAGAAACTGGACTGTTTTCTAACACCATATACAAAAATAAACTCAAATGGATAAAACACTGAAATCCAAGATTTGAAGGCATAAAACTTCTAGAAGAAAACACAGGCAGTACACTCTTTGGCAATGGTTGTAGCAATTTTTCTGGATATGTTTCAGGCAAGGGAAACAAAAGCAAACAAACTGCATCAAACTAAAAAACTTTTGTTCAGCAAAGGAAATAAACAACAAAGCAAAAAGGCCAGGAACTTTCACGCACTATCAGTGGTAACGTAAATGGGTAATGCCACTATGGAAAACAGTATGGAAGTGCCTCAAAAATATTAAAAATAGAACTATCAACAATTACACTTCTCAGTATTTTTCCCTAAAGAAAAAAAAAAAACACTTATTCTAAAAGATACGTGCATCCCTATGCTCACTTCAGCATCATTTGCAATAGTCAAGACATGGAAGCAACTTAAGGGCCCATCAATAGATGAATGCATAAAGAAGATGTGAGATACACACACACATACACACATACAGACAGACATATATACCAAGAACAAACTGGTGGTAGTCAGAGGGGAGGAATTAGTGAAACAAGTGAGGGATCAAAGAAGCAACAAACTTCCAGTTATATGGTAAATAAATCATGGGATGTGAATGTAATGTACAACAGAGAAATTAATCAATAATATGGGCTTCCCTTGTGGCTCAGCTGGTAAAGAATCGGCTGCAACGTAGGAGACCTAGGTTCCATCCCTGGGTCAGGAAGATCACTTGGAGAAGGAAATGGCAACCTACTCCAGTACTCTTGCCTGGGAAATTCCATGGACAGAGGAGCCTGGTAGGCTACAGTCCATGGGGTTGCAAAGAGCTGGACATGACTGTGCAACTTCACTTTCACTTTTCACTTTCATTGGTGACAGATGGAAACCAGACATATCAAGGTGGTCCTTCAATTTAAAAACTGAAGGAAAAAATTCAGATTAAGATTACAAACAAATCTTTGGATTTAACTTTTGAAGATCATTTAAGACTTTAATGAGAGGAATTTCTGTAAGAAATTTATCAGAGTTAGAAGTCAGATCATAAGGAGTTTATTCAAATATTGAAAAGTTAGGTAAATAAAAGCAATGAACATTTTTTAAGAAAGAAACTTAAAGGTCCATGGCTACAGTTAAAACAAAACAGAACAATAGAGCAACAGCAAAAGTGGATTAATCCAGAAACTTCTGAGATCAGTACTAGTTTTTAAATTATTTTGTGTAATATGTTCTAGTTTATAAACAAGACTTGCAATACGTATTTGCTGCAGCTAAAAGAATACAACATTTAATCACTTCATACAAGCTGCTGCTGCTGCTAAGTTGCTTCCGTTGTGTCCAACTCTGTGCGACCCCATAGACGGCAGCCCACCAGGCTCCCCCATCCCTGGGATTCTCCAGGCAAGAACACTGGAGTGGGTTGCCATTTCCTTCTCCAATGCATGGAAGTGAAAAGTGAAAGTGAAGTCGCTCAGTCAGGTCCGACCCTCAGTGACCCCATGGACTGCAGCCCACCAGGCTCCTCCGTCCATGGGATTTTCCAGGCAAGATTCTGGAGTGGGGTGCCATCGTGTTCTCCCTTCGTACAAGCAGTGTTATGAAATGAAGCATTTTGAAAACTGGCTTATGGCAAACACAAACTATGTTTTGTTAAACTACTTCTTTCAGGAGTGAGAGCTTAACAGGCAGGAAGGCCAGGGGTCTTCAAATAGAGGAAATAGGCTGCAAGAGTCAGACATTTAACTACAAGTGTTGGATTTTTTTCCTCTTAAAATTCTGTGTTGCCATGACGATACCTGGTTCCACCTGAACTTAATTTTTCTCAAAACTTGAGCTAACCAATGCTTTTTTCTTATGGAAATGTTTTTCTTAAGTCATGTTAATGAAACTATGTATTTGCTTTGGAATCTACCTTTCTTCAAACTGGTTCCACCTAAAATGAACTTTTGGCTGATAACAGCTCAACAAACCACTATTCATACCAATTGTTTTATGGCTGGGGGACGACACACCTGTGCCATCCTATCTCAAAAATGCATATTGTGGGAGAGGGGCCAGGTGACACTTAGTCAGCCTTGAAGTGTTTCTCTTAATTGATTGATAGCTTTCTAACCGACATAAAACAGCTTGCTAAAATTAGCAAGGGCGGGCACTCTCCGTCCCCCTTCTGATGTCTATGTCAGAAGCTTTCTCTGTCCCATTTTATACTCTAATAAAACTCTGCTATACAAAAGCTCTTGACTGATCAAGTCTGGTCCCTGGTCCCAAAGTTAAATCCTCTTCAGAGATCACAAATCTGACACAGTTTACCATAAGCTATCAGGAGGATGTCCTGCCATAAAGTGATGATCCATATGTCACTGAAATCTTGCAGAGAAGAGGTGACCAAAAGGAAGTAGCAGCTTTTACTGTTGAAAACCACAGAGTATCAGATCTTTCCTACCCCAATACACAAACCCTCAGTGCTGTTACCCAAAGGAAATCCCATGTCATTCTGGGTAGATGGTCTGTTATGTTTATAATTTGTATTTTTATAATTGTATGACATCTCTTGATGTCATGGATATTTTCTGTACTAATAAAGTTTATTTTTTCTCCATATTCAAAACACATGGGTAGTAGCAACAGGACAAAGGACAGAATAGAGAAATAATGGCAGAAATTTCCTATCAACTTAAGTGGAAACAAAGCTTAGTTTAAGGGTGTTTTCCAGAATCCCTAGATTAATCTTTTATGTGACGCTAACGTGGAAAGGTTTTATCATTTGTATGTGACCCCACTAAAAAACTAAGTCATATATGGCTAGTGCCATATAAACTAGTCTTATATGGCTTGTGCCACGTAAGAGATTTGCTGGCTAACAGACTTGAATGTCAGAGAAGGCAATGGCAACCCACTCCAGTACTCTTGCCTGGAAAATCCCATGGATGGAGGAGCCTAGTGGGCTGCAGTCCATGGGGTCCCTAAGAGTCAGCCAAGACTGAGCAAGTTCACTTTCACTTTTCACTTTCATGCATTGGAGAAGGAAATGGCAACCCACTCCAGTTTTCTTGCCTGGAGAATCCCAGGGACGGGGGAGCCTGGTGGGCTGCCATCTACGGGGTCTCACAGAGTCGGACACGACGGAAGCAACTTAGCAGAAGCAGCAGCAAACTTGAATGTCCACAGCTGTGGGTATGGGTTCCGTTAAAAGGCAGGTGCAAGGGCTGCAGCTGATGGAACCAGGCCTGAGTTTGTATTATTTCGCCAGTCACCTTCCATGGTGTTAGTTTTAACTAATAAAAGGAAGTTACCTGCTCTTCTTTTGTGGTAGCAAAATGAAAAGGGATAAAATAAAAAGCAAATTATGCTGTATCAGATAATGAGGTAGCACTAAAAACACAGTAAGTCAATAAACCAAATCTGTCTTTCTACCTGCTAAACCAGAGTCTCTCCTCAGACTTCCCATCCCAGAACTAAGACCATAGTCTGCTTCCCGCCAGGCCCACTCCTCCGCGATTTCACCTCTACAGTTGTTCCCAACTGCCCATCTCTTCTGGGCCAATTCCAGATCCTCATTGCCTCTCACCTAAAAAGACTGTGAGACCCCCAAACTGGATCTTGTCTTCCACTTTTCCTCTCAATCCAGCCCAACATACTCCAACGCCCGCAGGATCACCTGCTACTACTGAACTGACCTCTCCTCACACAACTCTCCTCAGCTCTCCACCACTTACTAACTAAAGCATCCAAGATGCACCAGATGGCTCCGAGATTTGGTCTCAGCCTTTTCCTCACACAGACCCTGCACACACACACTCTATGCACTCAGACTGAGAGCCCCAAACACCCTCCCCACACCAAAACCCAGTTGCGTGCATCTTTCCCCGAGCCTAACTCCGCTCCCTCACTTCTCAGAAGCAGCTCTTCACCTCCTTTGGTCAAAAGACCACTTCCTGGATCCCCACAGGCTCTGACAGCCCACAGTCTACCTGTAACCCCTCAATTCTGTCTTGTCCTTACCATGCCTTCTATCCTGTGACATTCTAAAAGCAACAAACCCTTTCTGGAGAATGGAAGCTAAGGAGGCAGCCTGTAGTCAAGAAATAGTTATTAGAACTTTTCTTAACCACTTGACCAAAAAACAAAGATTCACATAGCAAGGGCAAGGGAGAATTGCTCTAAAAACCTTCTCCTGGAAATTAACAACAGTGTTCATAAAATGTGTCAGTTCAGTTCAGTCGCTCAGTCATGTCCGACTCTTTGCGACCCCATGAATTGCAGTACACCAGGTCTCCCTGTCCATCACCAACTCCCAGAGTTCACCCAAACCCACGTCCATCAAGTCGGTGATGCCATCCAACCATCTTATCCTCTGTCGTCCCCTTCTCCTCCTGACCCCAATCCCTCCCAGCATCGGAGTTTTTTCCAATGAGTCAACTCTTCACACGAGGTGGCCAAAATACTGGAGTTTCAGCTTTAGCATCATTCCTTTCAAAGAACACCCAGGACTGATCTCCTTTAGAATGGACTGGTTGGATCTCCTTGCAGTCCATGGGACTCTCAAGAGTCTTCTCCAACACCACAGTTCAAAAGCATCAATTCTTCGGTGCTCAGCTTTCTTCACAGTCCAACTCTCATATCCATACATGACTACTGGAAAAACCATAGCTTTGACTAGACAGACCTTTGTTGGCAAAGTAATATCTCTGCTTTTTAATATTCTATCTAGGTTGGTCATAACTTTCCTTCCAAGGAGTAAGCGTCTTTTAATTTGATGGTTGCAATCACCATCTGCAATGATTTTGGAGCCCAAAAAAATAACATCAGCCACTGTTTCCACTGTTTCCCCATCTATTTCCCATGAAGTGATGGGACTGGATGCCATGATCTTCATTTTCTGAATGTTGAGCTTTAAGCCAACTTTTTCACTCTCCTCTTTCACTTTCATCAAGAGGCTTTTTAGTTCCTCTTCACTTTCTGCCGTAAGGGTGGTGTCATCTGCATATCTGAGGTTATTGATATTTCTCCTGGCAATCTTGATTCCAGCTTCTGCTTCTTTCAGCCCCGCGTTTCTCATGACGTACTCTGCATAGAAGTTAAATAAGCAGGGTGACAATATACAGTCTTGACATACTCCTTTTCCTATTTGGAACCAGTCTGTTGTTCCATGTCCATTTCTAACTGTTGCTTCCTGACCTGCATACAGGTTTCTCAAGAGGCAGGTCAGGTGGTCTGGTATTCCCATCTCTTTCAGAATTTTCCACAGTTTATTGTGATATACACAAAGGCTTTGGCATAGTCAATAAAGCAGAAATAGATGTTTTTCTGGAACTCTCTTGCTTTTTCCATGATCCAGCGGATGTTGGCAATTTGATCTCTGGTTCCTCTGCCTTTCCTAAAACCAGCTTGAACATCTGGAAATCCACGGTTCATGTATTGCTGAAGCCTGGCTTGGAGAATTTTGAGCATTACTTTACTAGCATGTCAGATGAGTGCAATTGTGCGGTAGTTTGAGCATTCTTTGGCATTGCCTTTCTTTGGGATTGGAATGCAAACTGACCTTTTCCAGTCCTGTGGCCACTGCTGAGTTTCCCAAATTTGCTGGGATATTGAGTGCAGCACTTTCACAGCATCATCTTTCAGGATTTGAAATAGCTCCACTGGAATTCCATCACCTCCACTAGCTTTGTTCGTAGTGATGCTTCCTAAGGCCCACTTGACTTCACATTCCAGGATGTCTGGCTCTAGGTGAGTGATCACACCACCGTGATTATCTTGGTATCCTGCACTTCAAAAACTTGTTACTCAAACTGCACAAGAAATGGATCATATCATACTCAAGCGGGGGGCGGGGGGGGGGGGGGATAATTTCAGTGACTAAAAAGACACAAGATAACCTTAAAAAGTTCTTTTTAAGGGACTTCCCCAGCTATTAATTATTTTATAACCATGGACCAAATAGCACAGCTATACCTCCCAACTGAAAGATGAGATGAATCGTATATTGATCAGCTAACACTGTGCAGCCAATAAAAAGGCAGAAAATCAAAAGCACCAGACAGGGGAATGACACAATAGACTCAGCCACCCCTACAATCAAATTCACATTTTAAGAAGGTCCAAAACACCTCTGTCTTCAAAATATCCCCAAATTTTTACCCTTCGCTTCATTAAAAAGGGAAAACTGAAGCAGAATATAAACAATGCAGAAAGAAAACTGTAACCTGTTAGCAGCTCTGCATCTACATCTCACTTTAAAACTACTCTGTCTAATCACATCTGTCACTATCAGATCTGAAGCTACCAATCTAAGAGTTAGGAAAGAATGTCTTTGGACTAATTCAGGTGGGAAAGGGGATTATCCACCTTTAAAAAACAGTTTCAAAATGCACACCTAAAGCACAATGACTCCAGAGAGAAGGGTGACTTGGAGCAACAGAAGCTGCTGGAGAAATGCTCCAGATACAGGCATTTGTTAACCAAAAGAACAGCCTCCTGCCTGAAGATCATTTGAAAATTCAGGACGCAAACTATTTTGAACTATCAACATCTCAAGTTGCAAACTCCGAGAGGAAAGTGTGGCACAAAGGTGCCTGTTCCACTGCCCAGTAGCACTGAATTTCAAACAGTCGTAAACACTAAATGTGTGTGCATTTGCAGGTGGGAGGAGGGGATACAACTGACCTGGTAGCCTCTTTCTTTGACCTGGCACTAAAGTTCAAACAGTTGTAAACACTAAACGTGTGTGTGTTTGCAGGTGGGAGGAGGGGGATATGACTGCCCTGGCAGCCTGGTAACCACATTTTCCATCCAACACTTTCATCTGAACTAGAATAATTAAGTGCTGGGGAACACTGGGGTCTAACTGTGCAGCATGGAGCAAGGCCTCAATTTCCCTCATGTTCTAGTTTCCCCATTTGTAAAGAGAAGCTCCGCCTCTATTTTACAGATTTCTTCAAAGAAAATAAATTCTCAAACGTGTGTTCCTGGCTGTGACAGTGGCTACCTACCTCAATAATCTTTTTTTTTCCTTCCTCATTAATTCCAAAGGCTACCATGCTATGTTTGAAAAGCAAATTTTAAGAATGTTACACATTAGAAACGATGCTTCTATTGAAATACAGTTGTTTGGTATTTGCACTCAACAACATCAAAACTATCATTTGTGTGGATAAAGGAGAGACTGCAAAAAGATCTTTTCTGTCAATTCATGGGGCAATTTACTTTCAATTTTTAAACATACAAAATATTCATTAAAGTAAATGCTTCGTCATTTCTTAAATAAAAAGTATTGCCACAACCGAGGTAGGGGAAAAACAACTTCCCCTCACTTCTGCCCACTTGGGTTTCTGAAATACTGGGTTAGTGATGATGCGCAATTTCCTAGAACGCTAAGAAAATACCCACTGACAAGCACTTGCCCTTAATGAAACAGAAAGAAGTGATTTATGGAAACTCAAATGGAACTAGTGTTAAAGACAAAAACAACAGTGGACAGCAGGCCAAAAAAGAATGCTTCTTACCCTGTGAAGAAACTTCTACAAAACGCCAGGGTGCCTCAAGCTCACTGTCAGGAATGAGGAAGAACATGCTCAGTTTCACTATTAAAAGACTGTGTGATGTTAGTCACTTCAGTTGTGTCCAACTCTTTGTAACCCCATGGATTTTGGAGCCCAAAAAAATAACGTCAGCCACTGTTTCCACTGTTTCCCCATCTATTTCCCATGAAGTGATGGGACCGGATGCCATGATCTTCGTTTTCTGAATGTTGAGCTTTAAGCCAACATGCGACGTTTTTGGGGTCGCACAGAGTTGGACACGACTGAAGCAACTTAGCAGCAGTAGCATACCCCAAAGTGAAGAGGGAAGTACACATATGACTGTCTAACTAAAAAAAAGAAAAATAAACTTTACCAAAAACCTTTGATTTCAATGTTTCTTCATATCATATTTTAAAACCAGTCACCACTCAGCTGGCAGCCACCTGTATCTCAAATTCTTTCCATCTCACCTTCACCATCCCCCAGTGAGTGTAAACCCTGATCATAACTGCTCACTTAACTTGACTACTACAAAATACAAGTGTATTTTTCAGTGAGTCCTAGCCAGTAATGATGCACATATTAGTGTCTTAAAAGAGAGAGCATTTCGTATTATGATGAAAGTTAACACTGGTTCCTAACCCAAATCAAACACAAAGTTTGAGAAAGACTGGCACTTTTTCCCACTAATTTCTAAGTGAATATATGTAAAAATTATTCTTTTGCAAAATGATAATAACTATCTGAATTTGAAAGACCACCAGTGTATCTGAAACCAATGGACAGTGTCATCGTAAGTGTCCTTATAGAAGACTGTTGTTTTCAAAAGTTCCCTAGATCCACCTTACATTCCCTCCAGCTTGACAGTTCTCATTTAGTCTTTTAGAGATTTTTCTTTTGAAGAGTGAGTACCAAAGGAATGCATTTTAGATCCTAGCAAAGCTTCTTCTGACTATTATTTAGAAAACTAAGAATTACTAGGAGAAAAAGAGAAAAAGCCAAAGTACCCACCAGGTCAATGAAGCAACAGAAAAACCAGATCAGATCCCACCCCAAATGATCAGGTAATGATTTGCTTTGACAAATCACCTTGGCCCACACAACTTACTCCCTCAAAGGACGAAGAAACATTTATCTAATTTACATGTACATCAGAGGGTCCCTTTTCATACAAGTTATTAACTACTAAGTACCTGTCTCAATTCATTATGCCGTTGTGGCCAAGTTGACAAAAGTACATTGCAGGTTTACTCTCATAACTTAGAAAAACAGGTCCAATACATTTTTGAATAAAAAAAATTACCAACTATAAAACAGTGTGCACAACATGGTAACATTTTTATGTGGGCATGCTGTTGTTCAGGCACTAAGCTGTGTCCAACTCTTTGCAACCCCATGAACTGCAGCATGCCAGGCTTCTCTGTCCTTTGCTATCTCCCCGAGTTTGCTCAAACTGATGTCCATTGAGTCAGTGATGCCATCCAAACCATTTCATCCTCTGTGAGATGATGTGAGATTATGTGAGCATACTCAGAAAAATTCTAGAATGTATATATCAGCCATCACCACTGGTAGTCCAGTGATTAAGAATCCGCCTGCCAGTGCAGGGGACATGGGTTCTATCCTTGGTTTAGGAAGTTTTCACATGCCACAAGATAATTAATAAACCCTGTGTGCCACAACTACTGAGCCCACATGCTCAACTACTGAAGCTGGCACACCCTAGAGCTCCGGCTCCACAACAGAAACCACGCCAATAAGAAGCCCATGAATGGCAACTAGAAAATATTCCCCGTTCACCGCAGCTACAGAAAGCCTGCACACAGCAACAAAGACCCGGCACAGCTAAAAAAAGTTTTAAGTAATTGATTAAAATAAATAAATAAACAAAACAGAGCCAGAAAATGTATGTAGCAAAAATGTTAACCGTGATTATCTCTGTACATAATGATTTTCCTCTTGTATTTCCAAATTCTTCTTAAATGAACAAAAAAATGAAGACAAAAAAATACACTATATCAGACTCTATTAAATCACATATTTTTTGTATGTTAGCAGATGTCTCACAGCAGTATTAAAACTGCAACAATTTTTTAAATTATCATTTTGAAAGCTGATGAGTATCAGTATATATACTAAAGAAATTCTGCTTAAACACCTGGTATCTTTAACTCATAACACCATTCAAGACGCAAAAATTGGCGTTCTTTAAAATCATTATGATGAAAAACACAGCTTGAGTGATTTCAAAAAAACATAGGTATTACAACAGATGAATAAAAATCTTTCCTCTACAAAAACAAACAAATCTTAATTCTTGAAGAAACCTTGTACAAAATTGAAAAGAACTTCTTGAGGAGGCTTTCATAAAGGTAAAATATTTTTTTAAAAAAGAAAAGAAAAAAACACAGTTAAACTATTTGCAAACCACAGTTTCATCTACGTCAATATGCAACATTTTAAAACCACACAAAAAGGAAAGGAAATTTTTAGTGCAGCCGGCAGCCCTACAGCGGGCCTGCTACCGCTGAAGCTAGCCAAACAGCTCATGTTTCTCTGAAGACTTGGAGCAAGGCCCACTGAAGCACGGAGAATACATCTCCAGGTATGTCTTCCTAAATACTTAATATATTCAGTGTCTTTACGTGGCAGGGAAATCTATGATTTTCAGTGCTTAAACCATGTGAGCTGAAAATGCCAACATGTAATAAGGTTGCTGTAGAAGGCGGCACCAATTATTAAACTCCAAATAGATTCTCAGTGTGAACTACACTGTAATTTTCTTCTACCTGAAGACCTCATCCATCCCTTTAAGAAAGACAACTTAATTCACACAACACTGAATACTACTTCCTGATGGGTAAACCGAACTAGTCAGTAACTCGATTTTAAAACTGGATGGATGAAGGCTATGTTGTAGTTCTTCACCACAGGGCACAACAGGGCTCTACAAACACTGTGATAGGTAATTTCTAGAAAATTCCATTGTGACTTCTGTAAAGAAGGATCTAAGCAACGGGCACTCTAAAACAAAGGAAACACTAGAAATTTCTTGATTTTGCTGGAATACACCTGGGCACTTTAGATGTCCACAGGCTAATAATTGGTTAAAAAAATATATTCATTGAGCACTTAGTTTTCAAATTCATGATGGAAAACCCAGAATGCTATTATAATTTAACAACTATTAAATATTTGATATGACCAAAAATTTTAAATGAGAAGTGTGGGCTTCATTGCAAGCTAGCTGGAGGTTCAAGAAAAACAACTGGGAGGCCCTGCATAACTCTCAAGCAGTATTGAGTGAATAGTTACATTGTAATTATTTTTAAATAAATTACCCATGGCTGGTTACTTCCAGATATACACAGATACACAGAACACAGAAGTCGCTCAGTCGTCGGACTCTTTGCGACCCCGTGGATTGTGGCCCACCAGGCTCCTCGGTCCATGGGATTTTCCAGGCATGAATACTGGAGTGGGTTGCCGTTTCCTTCTCCAGTTCCAGATACACAGTACACTAACTGATCAAAACTAATTAATTCTCTAATCCTCTCTTTACCACGTAGTCATCTATAAAATGAGACTTTACTGTATGAGCAATAGGGCACTCAAAGAAACGCATTATATGTTACGATCATAATGTAACATTCGAAATACAAGAGCCTAGGCCAAAATCTTCAGAGAAGGCAATGGCAACCCACTCCAGTACTCCAGTACTCTTGCCTGGAAAATCCCATGAACAGAGGGCCTGGTAGGCTGCAGTCCATGGGGTCGCTAAGAGTCAGGCACGACTAAGCGATTTCACTTTCACTTTTCATTTTCATGCATTGGGGAAGGAAATGGCAACCCACTCCAGTGTTCTTGCCTGGAGAATCCCAGGGACAGAGGAGCCTAGTGGGCTGCTGTCTATGGGGTCGCACCGAGTAGGACACGACTGAAGCCACTTAGCAGCAGCAGCAGGCCAAAATCCTAGCCTGTAAAGGAACAATGAGCAAAGGCGGGAGGTGACAGTTCATCTACACTGACACTAGCTTTTGACCCAGAGAACAAAAGAATGTCCAGAATAAATGGTTAATAAATAAATGGTTATTAGCAAAAGTCAAGTCATAAGGATGTCAGTAAAACCTAGAACAGACTTCAGATCTGAAGGGCTTCCTTTAGGCATTTAGGATAGGCAGAATGGGGGCTGGGAAGGATACAGGCAGAGAGCCTAGAAAATGATCAACAAGGTGAGACCCTAGTCTGCTCCAACAAGCCAGGGAACCCTGGCCAACACCCAGGAGCCAGACCTCAGTGTCCTCAAACCCAGGGACTGGACCAAATGTTATAAATAAGGGTTCCCTGCACTCTGGCAGTCCTATGAGCCCCAAATGCTATCACAACAAAAAGTACAAAGGAAGGAAGGAAGTGCTCCCAGAACAGCAGGGGTCCCACCAACTAAACTGCAGAGTTGGGAGGAAGACAGTGCAGATGACATGGAGAGACTACAAACAGGAATTCTGAAAGAAAAGAAGGTTTAAGCTTAAAAGATAGGACCGAGATTTTTTTTTAATATATCTATTGTAAAATGAAACATCAAAACACACAGAGCCTAAATGTCGTTCATTAGTATTTAGGGGAAAAATTAAGAATGAATATTTTATTTCTGGTCTTTTACATGAAAATTTTTAGACTTATAGTTCTAAAATAAAGAACTTAGTAAAGGTTTGATATTATAATAAAAATAAGTATTATATGATACCACTTATATGTGGAATCTAAAAATAATGGTACAAATGAACCTATTTATAAAACACAAAGAGTCACAGATGTATAAAACAAACTTATGGTTACCAAGGGTAACGGGGGGAGGGATAAACTGGGAGATTGGGACTGACATAAACACACTGCTGCTGCTAAGTCACTTCAGTCGTGTCCGACTCTGTGCGACCCCATAGACGGCAGCCCACCAGGCTCCCCCGTCCCTGGGATTCTCCAGGCAAGAACACTGGAGTGGATTGCCATTTCCTTCTCCAATTCATGAAAGTCAAAAGTGAAAGTGAAGTTGCTCAGTCGTGTCCAACTCTTCTCGACCCCATGGACTGCAGCCTACCAGGCTCCTCCATCCATGGGATTTTTCCAGGCAACAGTACTATATATAAAATAGATAACTAATAAGGACCTACTGTAAGCACAGGGAACCCTACTCAATACTCTGTAAGGACTTACACAAGTTAAAAAAAAAATCTAAAAAAAGAGTCGATATATGTTTGCTGTACAACTAAAATTAGCACAACATTGTAAATCAAGTATACTCCAATAAAAATTATTACTCAAAATAATAACAATAACCACCATTATTATTGTTATTATTACTGAGACACAGTTTCAAAGTGGTTTTGAACATGGCTTCTAAGATCAGACTGGCTGGCTGGGAATCCTGGCTCTGTAGTTTACCAGCTATACAACCTCAAGTGCTACTCAACCTCATGGTGCCTGTTTTCTCATCTATAAAACAGGGATACAAATGACCTAATTTTGTTCCTTTTTATAGCCAAGAAATATCCCATTGTATATATGTCCACTCATCTGTCAGTGGACATGTCGGCTGCTCCACGTCCTGGCTACTGGAAACAGTGCTGCAGCAACACTGGGGCGCATGGTCTTTTTGAATCATGGTTTTCTCAGAGTATATACCCAATATATGGGCTCATGGATCACATGGTAGCTCTATTTTTAGTTTTATAAGGTACCTCCATACTCCAATTTAAAAAAGGTAAGGGAGACAACATCTACATAATAGAAATAATAAAAGATTAAATCAGTACATGTAAAGTATTTGGCATGGTACCAGATACAAAGAATGTGTTTGATGACTATCACTGAGTTTAGTACAGAATGATGTTATTCCTGGACTCTCAAGTCCTATCTCAAGTAGGGAAATGGGAAAAACATGTACTCTTTAAATGTCCCTTTAATTTAGAAAGCTTTATATACATCTGCCTTATCCATCCACTTACATATTGTCTCACCCCAAGATGTACCCAATGGATCATTAAATAATTAAGAGAATTAAGATTCAAAAAAGCTTCTAAAGTTTTTATGTTTTTAAAAGGAAGTTTCAGAAAAATGGCCTTCTTAACTCCTAAAGTTACTGGTTGCTATTTTTAAAAGCTGCACATGAATTTTTTTTCTTGCTAAAACACAAAACCAATCTTCTGATCAATAAATCACAGGAAGGAAATTGTTTAATATTCATGAGAATGGTGCCACAGCCCTAAGAGCATGAGTTTATGAAGCCTAGTTTGTTTAACTGATGCTATAAATCATCCAATATTCCAGATACAGAGGGAATATGACAAGACTTTGTCACTATCAGCGATGATCACAGTGGTTCCAAGGGCAGGACTTACACACCTGGCCCTGACTGCCTTGAAACCCACAATGAAAGAAGAAAAAAATAAACCCCTCAAGTGCTCAAGTTAGATGTTTTGATACTTCTATATATATAACTGAGCTTCTCTTCTGAGAATTTGTTACCAACAATCATATACCCTTGCCCTAGAAACCTTTAAAATATAATCTTCGTCAAACTTCTTGACCAAGGAAATATCTATGCGAGCACTGTTCAAGAGAAATATAAAGCAAACCACAAAGCTATTTTAAAACTATCTTGCAGCTACACTTAAAAAAAGCAAAAGCAGGAGAAATTAATTTTAATAATATATTTAACCTAATGTATCAAAAATATCGTTTCACTATATGCTCAATATAAAAATTAATGACACATTTTACTAACTGTTGCACTACATGCATAAAATAGCACAATTTTACTCCTTAAGCCTTTGAACTGTGACCAGCTCAAACTGACTTGTGCTGTAAGTGCAAAGTACAGACTGGGTTTTAAAGATTTAACGTAAAATATTGTAAAAATAGTGCAAGTAGTAACTAGTAGTTATAATATTTCATACTAAATTTTTTTAAGACCCAGTATGTACTTTGCACTTACAGCACAGGTCAGTTTGGACTGGTCACTTTTCAAGGGCTTAATGGTCATCTGTGGTTGTAGGTTACCAAACCAGACAGGACAGGTCTACACCATCATAATCCAGAACATCAGGCAAAGACCAGATACTAATCCTACAACTTCTTCTGTTAAAAAAGAAAAATGAAATGAAATTCTGATTGTAAAACTGTTCTGGTAGGTTACACAACAAAAGGCCTATTATTTAAATAAAAATCTTTTAGATTTTAGTACAATTTTCTGTCCCCTCTCACCTCCCCCTCTCCACCTAGGTTTCTCCAGCATGAAGAGTTCATGAAACCTATGAAAACAAAAGCCAGGAAGCCTCATTGAGAGCAATTCAGGCTCAGCCACAACCAAACCTTTTGTTTCCTCTATTTCTCAGAAATTCAGTTCACTTATCTCCTCTACAAACTAACTTCCAACCCAACTGGTTACAAACAAGCTATCAGGATGCAAAAGTGTGAAGTCAAAAACATCCCTTCTAGCAGCAACCTACACGGGATTTCCCAAAATCACAAAATCAGACCATGGAAACCCCATGCTTCCTTCCTTGTAATCGAAGATGTTCCCACCAATTCACACATCAAGTAACTTCACCAATAAAATTCTAAGAAGCAGAGTGATTGCGACCATGGTTTCGGGAATGCAATTGTGTTTGAAGAAAACAATTTCTAATTTGAATTACTAACCTCCCTTCCCTCTCATTCGTTTTCTTTTCTTTTTTTTTTTTTTTTAACAGATTCTTTGGAGCTTTTTGTCTTTGTTTTGTTCTTTCTGGACGGTCATCCCTACTGTCCTTGAAGATGACCAACAGTTCTACCTTCTGCCCAGTTTACAGAGACCTGGAGCCATTCACATATTTCTTTTATTTAGTTTTCCTCATTGGAATTATTGGAAGTTGTTTTGCAACCTGGGCTTTCATACAGAAAAACACAAATCACAGGTGTGTGAGCATATACTTAATTAATTTGCTTACAGCTGATTTCCTGCTCACTCTGGCATTACCAGTGAAAATCACTGTTGACTTGGGTGTCGCACCCTGGAAGCTGAGGATATTCCACTGCCAAGTGACAGCCTGCCTCATCTACATTAATATGTACTTATCAATAATCTTCTTAGCATTCGTTAGCATTGATCGCTGTCTTCAGTTGACATACAGCTGCAAGATTTATCGAATACAAGAACCTGGGTTTGCTAAAATGATATCAGCTGTTGTGTGGCTAATGGTCCTTCTTATAATGGTGCCAAACATGATCATTCCCATCAAAGACATCAAGGAAAAGCCCAACGTGGGCTGCATGGAATTCAAAAATGAGTTTGGAAGAAACTGGCATTTGCTGACAAATTTCATAAGTATAGCAATATTCTTCAATTTCTCAGCCATCATCTTAATATCTAACTGCCTTGTAATTCGACAACTCTACAGAAACAAAGATAATGAAAATTATCCAAACGTGAAGAGAGCTCTCATCAGTATACTTTTGGTGACTACAGGCTACATCATATGTTTTGTTCCTTATCACATTGTCCGAATCCCATACACCCTCAGCCAGACAGAGGTCATATCTGACTGTTCCACCAGGATTTCACTTTTCAAAGCAAAAGAGGCCACACTGCTCCTGGCTGTGTCCAACCTGTGTTTCGATCCAATCCTGTACTATCATCTCTCAAAAGCTTTCCGATTAAAGATCACTGAGACATTTGCTTCCCATAAGGAGTCCAAGGCTCAAAAAGAAAAACCAAGGTCTGAAAACAATGCATAAAATACAGGATTTTTTTGCATGCTATAATTTCTTGCCTCACTAGACAATTAAGTGTACAAACTCCTGGGAAGGAGGGGAAAAAGAGCCTCCATAAGTAAAAATACAGGCAGAGGGCAAATGCGGTTTGGTTTACTGAGAAACTGTTTCTGAACACAAGCCCAACTGTACTCTTGTGGTTGTTGATGCTCCTTAATACAAATGTTTGTACAAAAAAAAACTAAAAAGTCTTGTTGAACCAATATAAACCCTGCAATATCCTTAAAACCTAAATGAGTTCTATAACACAGAGTCCGAAATATTCATTAGGTATTCATTTAAAGACCTGGAGCTGACTTCTGATAGAAATATGCAAAATACTCTCTATGTGAGTTGCCAGAAAGCCCTTTAGCAACACAGTTTAAAGCCCTTTAGATCACTTTAAAAAAAAAAAAGGGCAGGTGATTTCTTACCTGAAACCACGTGAGCCTGATTGATTTTTAATCCATCACTTAAAAACAGTAACTTTTTGGCTCAATGCTCCAATTTTTAACATCTAAGTGTGTCCTCGGAGAAGGCAATGGCACCCCACTCCAGTACTCTTGCCTGGAAAATTCCATGGGCAGAGGAGTCCATGGGGTCTCTAAGAGTCGGACACGACTGAGCGACTTCACCTTCACTTTTCTCTTTCATGCATTGGAGAAGGAAATGGCAACCCACTCCAGTGTTCTTGCCTGGAGAATCCCAGGGACGGGGGAGCCTGGTGGGCTGCCGTCTATGGTGTCGCACAGAGTCGGATACGACTGAAGCGACTTAGCAGCAGCAGCAGCAGTGTGTCCTAGCACAATAGCTTACAATTTTTTACTTATAAAAAGGCTCGGAAAAACATGGTTTTTGAACGTACTATAGGATATCCTTATATTTTAACTATAGGTTATAAATAAAGATTGTTCTACTGTTAGTAATGACAAATCCAGTGATTTCTTATTTTTATTTTGTAGCAGTAAAGAACATACCCCATAACATCTTCAAGTGGGGGGTCATTGAGTTATACTAACTGCTAAAACCACTGTTTTGGAACTCACATCAAAGGTATGGAAAACTAGCACCAGTCAAATAGTCTTGAAATAGACACGTCAGCTCCACATTGCAAGGACTTATTAGAAAGAAATGCAGCATGAGCTTAGCTGAAGTGTGCCCCCCAGGTCCTAAAGATGAGCTTGACCCCATGGGGGGCCAGCCATGTAATGTATGCGTGACTCCACTCTCAGGGTCACAAGCCATTGATCAAATTCTCTCAAATGCGAGTAAAGCAGAAAGGATTCAGTAGATGGTATTAAATGAAGACTTATTTAGGGAAGGAAGACTAAAAAATTAAGATAAGCATATACAAGACTTTGTATTGTTTTCGCTTCAATTATAAAAGCCCATATCAAAACCATCAGTAATGCAATTATTAAGAAATGGTGTTGTTTGAGCAAAAACAAACACGTAGACACAGAGAACAGAGTAGTGGTCGCCAGAGGAGAAGGGCTGAGAAGGATGACATGGGCAATGGGGATCGGCTGGTGGCGACAAAGGGAAACTCAGTTTGGGTGGTAAGCACGCTGTGGGGGATACCGCAGTAGAAATAAAATGTTTACACGTGAAACATCTCTAATGTTATAAATCAACATTACCTCAATAAAAATAAATGATCTCAAAGGATAGGAGGGAGGGGAGGAGGCAATGAAGGGAGAGAGAAAGACAGAAAAATAAGGAAAGAGGGAAGAAAAGAAGGAAGGAAGGAAAAAGAAATGGTGTTCCTGGAAAGTAACAAGTTTGAATTCCAGACTCATTTTTTAGCTCTGTGCTGAGAACTATTTTCTGACAGCTGAACCTTGGACAACTCCTGCCCACAGCTCTACTACACATTCTCTGAGGATGTACAGTCTGAGGAGAATAGTAAATGAGAAAATGCACCCAAAAAAGTGCCCGTTACAGCTCTAACATGGTAGGCACTGCACCAACCCCAGCTGGCTAGTGGTAATGACAGGAAGCCCTGTCGGTATCACATGTCTGACACAGATAGGGTCTAAATGACCCCAAATTTTGTGGCAGAGGCTGGTTGAATGCCTGGACACTAGAACCTGGGCTTGGTGGCCCACTGAGAGCATAGTCTTACTGATGAGCAGATGAAGACATCATTCATACAAGAGCATATATGAAACTAGCTTACTTTTCTGAATCTTTTAGTCAAGGTGCCTTTTAGTCTTCTCTCCTTGGCCTTCACTCACTAGAGCCACATTTTAAAGACAAAGTGGGGGTGGGGGCGGTAAAAAACAAACTTTTTATTTTTAAATCATATTCTTGTATTCTCCTCATGTGCATAATAGGCGAGTCAGACTCACTATAGCATCCACAATGGCACAGTTTTACTAGCATACGCTTTTATTTCCCCTTTTCTGATGGTTTAGTCTAAATTACACTGACAAAAAAGGCACTTCTTAGACAACTGGTAATAGAAGGCTATTAAAAAATTCTATCCTATAATGTCAAATTTCTAGCAGTTCTTTTATGATTTCGCATCGCAGCTGAATTCTGTCATTATCCATCAGGAGACTTAGTCCCTGGAAATCATTCACATTCTTTCCTCTAAGGAAGAGGACAGTCTTGAGAATTTAAGTGCTGGGAACAGCTGTGTCACCACCACAGGTCACATGAATTCACGTAAATGACAGAAGAAAAGAAGCGCACGCTCGCGCAGCCCCCTGCTCTCATACCCCCACACACAGGGAGACCTGCAAAGCGCCGCTCACCCAAGAGAAGAGCACAGAACCCTCAACCAGTCTGAACCGTTTTCAAGTTTCTGCCGTATCTCCTTCCTTTCCCCTATTTCTTCCAAATACACATTTTGGGATAATTTAAAACTTACAGATAAAGTAAAAAGATAGTACAGACAGTTCCCGTATCTTCTTCATCTAGTTTGCCCTAGAGATAAAGCCTTACGTACCATGATGTATTTGTCAAAACCAGGACAGTAACACCAGCACATTAATATTAACTCAACTCTAGACTTTAATATGGAATCTTGACTATTTTAAAACAAATCAGACATCATGATAGTTCACCCATGAATTCTTCAAGATATATCTCTAAAATACCAAGCTGTTTCTGCTGCTCTAAATACACTGTGAAGTTGTTCCAATATGTAGAAAATGAGTGATGCCCACAGGTAACAGATGAAAAATATTGGTATATTCAACCAGTGATGAAAAAGAAAGAATTTTAGTTACTTTCAATATAGTCCTAGACATAGGATAATTAACAAGGGATTCTTAATTGTAACAAGAAAAAAAAATATATGGGTGTAGTGATTTCAAAAGTCATTTCAGAGGATGTTCAAAAATAACCAGAAAATAAAAAAATTTAAGAAACTATTTAGCCTAGAGATCAAAACTCCACAAAGGTGTCTAGGAAATAATATAATATGCACCTCACAATTACATTTTTTTAAAAAATAGTAGTAATAATAGTCTTATATAAAAAAAATGACTCACTGAAATAAGTTAAAATTCCACGAAAAAGGATAGTGAACCTAAGAATTTTAAAAAATTTTTCTATAAATTTTGGCCCAATTTGCATTACATGTATCAGAAAACTAATCTTGTTTCCCTTCAAAATAAAGCACATCACTTGTTATGACTCAAACACTAAATTTCCCAGCAACTATTTCCCATGTGCTATCGATATCCAGTTCTTACAGTCAACAAGTGGAAATCCAAGTCTATCACATATATGACCTCTTCTATGAAGCATGAGCCAATTTTTCAACCAGAGGTTTTCCCCTCCTCCCATCTTTATTCTTTCAGAGTAGCAGAAGAGCTCTGGGAATGTCAAACGGTTCACTTTTCAGTGGTCACTTGGGTTTTTACTCAAGTTATTTCACTTATTATGGTGCTTGTCATTTTATAGACATTTGTCTCCCTATCTTTTTCATCTTTTCTGTGCTCAAAAGTTCTTACTCATCTGTATAATGCCAAAAGTACCTACCACAATACAGTGCAGATAAAAGCTACGTAGTAAATGAGTTTCAAATCGAAGTAGGAAAATACATACAGATATAATTTGCAGTGACTCAGATGCTCTTAGTACAAGTATACTAATATGGAAAATTTTGCTAAATGTCAGTAGTACGACACCACAAATGTAGACTACACGAGCACATAAGCTACATGATAAGAACCATAACAAACAAAAGCAGGTAGTGAATACAAAACACTCACCTCTTTCATGTGTAGTACTCAGGCAAGCAGTTGAATAATCAATGACCCTACAATGAAATGATCAGCTTGCCAACTGACAAGCGACTTACCAGAGGTATGGGAAAATGGGTTGCATACTGCAGGTGTCGTAGGAGGTCATAATTAGATGGAAAAATCAACTCCCTTGGTTTTTCTCTCTTCAACAGCTTCTCACCATTAACTGACATTCTTCTGCCCAGAGAAGGGTTGGCATTCTCACAGGACTCTCCAGGCATGGGAGAAAAAATCTAAGTCATGTAAAACAAATGTTGGAGACTGTAAATGAAAGAGCAAAACCAAAGCACACAACTTCAAACAACACAAGACACTCATACCATATCTTTTCCTTATTTAACCATTAGCAAAATAAGGAACTGTGTTAATTTCCACAAATTTTATGTTCAGATAAAGAGCATCATCTCCTGTTCCAAAGATGAGAAACTGGCAACCACACACACAGGTAAGACGCGTGCACAGCTCCATTTCCCAGAGGACCAGAGATGAAATTAGACTGATAACTAAGTGTCTTCCTCATAGGGCTACATTTCCTACAAAAACATATATAAAGGAATAATTCACTTATAAAGCTCATGGACAACAGACACAAAGGTTTTAGTCTGTACCCCAACCAACATGTGTTTTCATAGAGTTAGTTACACACTGAGATCCCTGAGGAAGAACACGTAATTATACCAAGATAAAGCAGAAGAATGTACAAGTCCTGAGCCAGGAAAGCTGTTATTTAGAAGTTGAACACACATCCAGCAAATCAACATGGCCTGTCCTGATAAAATGATATTCATGGATTCCTGAGAGATAATGATGTCTAAACAAAGGAGTCACGGTCAACCAGGAGGAGGCAATGCAGCCAAAACTGAGGATGAACTGAAATGAGGCAGCTGCATGAGAAGATGAACTGTGGCCTGGGGTGGAATTCATTCCAGAGAAAGACATTTGCATCACAAGTACAGGGGTCATGCCAGTACACAAGGCAAGGGGCAGGAGGAGGAGACAGCAGGGGATAGAGGTGGGGGAGGAGGGGTTCATGGTCAATAAGAATTGGAAGGTTGAACCTACTGGAAATTCCGAACCAAAGTCAGTTTTAAAGTCATTCTTGTCTACTTCATCAAAAATATTAGTAGTTCCTGAGTCAATGCCCATATGCGCCATAATAGTCTGTTCCTGATAATTGCCAGAGAAAGAAAGTCACATTGTAAATTTTGTAGTTCATTAAGCTGAAGCTGAAACATGACAGTGACATCAGTCACCTTATGTCTCTTTTCCCCTCAGTGTGTTTTTCCTCAATAAAAGAAAAGGAAGTTAAGATACACACTGCTTTACAAAGGCACGTTCTTCATCCTCATGATAAAAAAGATTTAACTTCCGTGCTATTTCAAGAAAAAATTGCACAAACTTCCTGATTAAAAACAAACTGACCATAATTTCCTTCTCGGGGCTATTCCCAGTCACATGCTCACCAACTTGCCTTAGTAAGAAAAATCTAAGGATATTTAACATACAAGATACCTTGATGTTCAAAAGCAGGAAACAAAAGAGAGAGAGACAGAGAAACATAGAAAAAGCATAAACAGGTAAACTAATTTTATGTTTTACTCTAACTTTTTTACTGTGGACAAATTTAGAAACAAAAGTATTCATATTAAACAAGTAATTTTCAAAAATCTTTAAGAGTATAAACTATAAATTCACGTGTGCAATTCTAAAGGCACGTTTTTAAATTACAAAGATAGCCATTATTGTAAAATATCATAACAGCATATGCTGAAACTCACAGGACCGATATGAGGCTTTATTTTTCAGAAACTATCATAATTTCTAACAATTTTCTATTATTTCCCATCACCAACTTCATGTTTTTGGCCTTGAAAAGTCCCAAAAGTATCTGGAACAATGCCCAAAATATCAGAAAATTGGCAGAAAATGATAAAGTCATACTCACAGCATAAAGTAATTTGCTAAAAAGAGCAATTCTACATTTGAAAGACAGATTAAATTTGTAATTAATTGAAATGAAAATATGATGTGTTATGACTAAAACATACGTATAAAAGAGCAATATAAGTATCAAAGAGCAATATAGGTAATGAGACATTGGGGGAAAGATGTTACTTAGAATAAAAACAGTCATGACGTCAGGAACAAAACAAGTCCAAATTTGAGGCTAAACATTAAAGTAAAACTGGAGATTAGAAATACATAAAATTGGAAGCACACAATTCCAATTCAGTGAAAAATGTGATGGCCTGTCGAATCTTTTCCGTATTAGCATACCCAAAAGACAATTCTAGAAGATGTAAATTATAGTCCAAACTTTTTCATGTCAGTGAGAAGCAGCGATAAATGAGCTTTGAAACTAGAGACTACAACTGAAAAGCCATCACCCTTCCACCAGCGTGTAGCCCTTCTGAAAGTGACTCCCAGCACAGTTCAGGTCCAAGGGCTGGCCCTCTCCCAGGACCATACCTCCATTTTCATGTCGTGGTCCTTTGGATAGTGCTCATCCGTATTCTCTCCTGCTGGCGACCGCGGCCGCGTGGAGGCGGTGACAGACAGGTCTCCCCGAGAGATGAGGGTGCACATGTAGGCATCGTGGGAGAAGACGTCGTGCCGGATGAACTCACAGAAGAGCAGCACCAGGTTGACAAACTCCACCTTCTCACATTCGCTATTTGGATCCGCTGTGAGGGGACAAAGGCCATCAAGAATTCAGTTTCCTTGACTGAGGAGGGGGGAAAAAGAATAAAGACAAGGACTCAGGCTTAAAATTTTCACTATTTTTTCTATTTTTTTTTTAATAAAGGATTTATTGGAAAATTCACTACACGGGTCTAGCTTTCAGTGCAGAACCAGTACACCAGTTCTGTTCCCACTGTAACTGCAAAACAGTATCCAGTGTTCTGGGCACTGTCCCAAAATTAAAGGTAGTGGTCCCTGGCAAATGAATGGCCATTTAAGTAATCACGTTAACACACAAAATTTCAGGTAAGGGGGGAAAAAAAATCAAAGCCAGATTACTCTCCTCACATTTTATTTTTATAACTGTTATGATTCATGATTCATAACTGTCTGTTCTACTTTGAGCGCCTGTATACTGGGGGGAAGGGGGGTGGTGGGGTGGGAATAGTGCACTTTTTCAAAGGAGACTTCACAACAGAACCATAATTCAGATGGTATTCGAAAAAACCTAGTGAGTAGAATCCACTGAAAAGGAAAAGGAACAATGCAATAAAAAGGACCCCAAGATGAAGCTCTGCCATCTTTTAAAATTCATAAGTAAGCTACTTAACTTATGACTTTTAATATTGCAACTACACTCTCAAACTTTGTAGCTGTACCTTTGAGATAAGGTTAAAAATGACTAAACTACTAAGACTAAACCTACAAAGCTCAGGCCCTAGTACCATCACACTCAAACACTGAGAAAGATGACAGATGGACCCAGGGAACACTAAACTCAAAGCCCTAAATCTTAACCCTGTAGGTTTGTTCTTATCTACCTCCAAACTCAATGGAGAGAGTAAACTCTTCAGAGAAGCAGAAGAGCTCTCCCTTACAGAGCAATAAACAGGATCCAGAGCAAGCCAGGCACAGGAGGAAGAACTTTTTCCCAAAGCAAGAAAAGGAATGGGGATGGGATGAGGGGAACAAAGACCAAGTGTCTGTCTCCCCCAGGACACAAGGTACATCCAACTGCTAACTGCCATTCATGACAACACCTTTTCTCCTCTCCAGAATCTCTCCTGTCTTTCTCCGGGCTTCATCAGTGCTTCCTACATTCCAATCACCAGTTTGGCTGAGGTTCTTGTTCTCCTTTACCCTAGGATAGCCACCAAGAACCTAAAAAAACCTCACCCCCAGGTGTCACTCAACTGAAAATGAGGTCCTCCTCAGAGGAATCAAAGCAATACTATTTGCTGCTGCTTTACCTCTCTCTTCTCCATAGATACTTTCCTTTTCTACCTCCCACACTTTTTCTCCCTTTCCTGTCACTTTCTGCCATTTCTCTGTTGTTCCACCATCATCTATAGTCATATATGGATGTGACGGTTGGACTATAAACAAAGCTGAGCGCAGAAGAATTGATGCTTTTGAACTGTGGTGTTGGAAAAGACTCTAGGGAGTCCCTTGGACTGCAAGAAGATCCAACCAGTCCATTCTAAAAGAGATCAGTCCTGGGTGTTTATTGGAAGGACTGATGTTGAAGCTGAAACTCCAATACTTTGGCCACCTGATGCGAAGAGATGACTCATTTGAAAAGACCCTGACGCTGGGAAAGATTGAGGGCAGGAGGAGAAGGGGAAGACAGAGGATGAGATGGTTGGATGGCATCACCGACACAATAGACATGGGTTTGGGTGCACTCTGGGAGTTGATGATGGACAGGGAGGCCTGGCGTGCTACGGTTCATGGGGTCGTAAAGAGTCGGACACGACTGAGTGACTGAACTGAACTGAAGTGAAGATAAGATACTCCCTGCTGTACTTCAGCATATGAAAACCTCAAAATAAGGGTAAGCCAACTGAGCTTACACAAATGATTTTTTAAGTTTCCACCCACTTGATGGTTGTTTATTCCACACCCCACCCCCCACCAGCAGTGGAATAATTAAGACACAAAAGAACATGATGGAACATGAACAACTAAGAGACCATGGACAAGCCGTCAACCATCTTCACAAATCATGTCCTTACATCAGAATCCTGCTTATAAGGTATCTCTGTTTTATCTTTGCCCCCTTTTAACACTAGAAGTTAGAAAATCAGAAACTTAGAAAACAGGGAAAGAAGAGAAGTTCATAATCACAATAAATGTAGTGAGCATCACAGGACCTTAATGCTGCTCTTCTGGTAAGAAAGATCTAGAAAGTGAAAATTAATCAATCAAATACAAGAGAATGAACTGATCTATTATTTTAACTATTAAAACTCCAGAAATGTTCAAGTCTTTGAAGATTGTCATAAAAGTATCCACTGAAAATAGGCTATAAAATTTTGTATGCAAAATATGCAGCATATTCAGTGCATATTTTGCAGCATATTCAGTGCAAAGTACATTGATAAGATTACAGGTAAGGGAGAAAAAAGATCAGTTCCCAAAAAAGGTCAATTCCCTTGTTTAAGATCTAGAAGCAAAGATCTTTACTTACACAACGAAGGGGCCTGTGTATCTAAAAACCTTAGAAGAACATTCTGGAAAACAGGTAAACTAGATCCAGCGAGGGAGGCTGAGGAAATGGACTCCTTCTCATCTAAGACTTCTGATTCACCACATCTCTGAGATTAAAAACAAACAAGCAAGTTAATTAGTGAAGACAAGTACAGTCACAATGGGTCAGCACAAAGAAATGTGCTGGTTTTTCATTAACATTTACATTCTTGGATAAAACCTGCAAAAGTGAGATCTCTATACTTATCTGAGGACCATGCATCATAAAGGAATATAATTTCTGAAAGTAAAGGGAAAATGAAAGAAAGTGAAAAGTCGCTCAGTCGTGTCCAACTCTTTGAGAGACCCCATTGATGGACTATACAGTCCATGGAATTCTCCAGGCCAGAATATAAGAGTGGGTAACCTTTCCCTTCTCCAGGGGATCTTTCCAACCCAGGGATCGAACCCAGGTCTCCTGCATTGTAGGCAGATTCTTTACCAACTGAACAATCAGGGAAGCAACTGCCGCAAAATAACTCAAACAATTTCAAAGAACTCCTGTGAAAAAACATTATTCATGTGAATTATAAACGCTACACAGCACAGTATAAATAACCAGTGAATGCGTAATACAGTATACAATACAATAAACTACTCATTACTCCTATGCAAAACCACTAAAATATAAACTGAAGCTGTCTTCATTTTTAAATAGTTCATTTTAGCGGTATGCCCTCCAAGAAACACTTGGGCAGGTATTATTGCGTTTGACTGCTCTGTGTTTGCTTTTGTCAGGTGGTGAATTTACGAGTATATTGGGAAGTAATGTGTCAAATGTCCCTCTAACAAAATTCTTTCCCTCATCACACTTCACCAATTAGCTCTCTCAGAACCTCCTGGAATCTCCACAGTTCAGGAAACACATCTAGAGAAGCTGTTTAACTTCTACATTCTTAAAGTCAGAACTTACTAGAAGATCAGCAAAGGAACAGATTAGAAGCAATCAGAACCTCATTTTCTATTCTTTTTGCTGTCCCTTCGTTTCTTCCCATTTTCATTATCCATTTTAGCATTAAAACAGCATTATACTAGATATGATTTCTTCAATCCATCCTCTTTATAAGGGTCAAATTTTGAATATGGTGTTTAATAGAAATCAATTATCTTAAACATCTCTAAAAAGAATACATTTTTAGAGATGGATACATTTAAACCTATTAAAATTATAGTCATCTATGTGTGAACCTCTTCTGAATATGACTGTGTGTGTGTGTATTCTGGGACACACAAAGAGGGAAGGGAAGACACAATAAAAATTATCCAGTAGGAGCAATGAAATTTGAGGAATCAACTTTAGTTACTAAAGTTTAACCACTGCACTTCTCTTTAGAATATAGTCCATTCATTAATATGTAGGAAAAAAGCAATGAAATGCTTTTCTTAATTTGGCCATTATAAAAAGGGGCTATGTGGTTTACAACTTAGCATCAATATCTTTAAGCCCCAATTTCAACAACATGACCCTCTGTATTTGGTGAAAGGTGCTTTCCCAACAAAAGGAGATGTCTATGAAAATATTCTTCCTATTTCATTTTTGTTAATACTGTCATAAGAAGGAGGTGTATCATCAGTAATGCAACACTGAACGGGGTGAGCAAAGCCACTGTTGTCAAGCTTACACTCACAGGCATTAAAAAAGAGGCAATGGGGAAAATAAACCAGAATGGCCTGAGAAAGACAGGCTGGGGGGTGGGTGCCGTTAAGTGCAGATGAGGTGGTGGAGGAGTCTCCTGAGGAGGTGACACATGTTGAGCCAGGAATGCTAGATAAGGAAGTGACGCCTCCTAAAACAGGAACAGCCGTGTAAAAGGGGGAACAGAATGTGTCACCCACAGGCAACAACAAGAGCAAAGGCCCCAAGAGAAACGTGAGTGTGGTATGGACAGGAAGACCAGGGCGGCCAGAGCTGTGAGTGACCTACGGGAGCGGGAGACGAGGTGGGAAGGGCAGGTGGGCAGCTCAGGTGAGGCTCTGTGGGTCTTGAGAAGGAGCCATCAGGTGCTTTAGGAAGAGGACGATATGATCTGTTTCCATGGCAAAAAGTCAGCTCTGGAGGCTGTGTGGAGGGTGATGGGGAGGGAGGGGCAAGAGACAGAGACAGGAGACAGGAGACCCACAGTTATCCAGGTGAGAGGTGACAGCCTTGTCTGGTCACGCACATGCCTTCTCCACCCCTAGAAAGGAAGAAAGGAAGGCTCATTTTGATGCTCTCCTTCAACAAAGCTATGCTGACGACGTTAGCTTTGTTGGTTCCTTTCTAATCGACTCCAGAGGCTTTAACTGCTCTCTCTGGGGCCAGAACACAGTTTCAAAAATGAACACAAATTGGCATCTGTAATCTCATAGTCACAGTGGCCTCAAGAAAGTATTTCCATATTCATTAAACACACGTGTGCATATATATGTAAACGATATTTAACACCAAAAGTACAGACATATGTATGTGTGAACGTCTTAACCTCACAGAGGGAGATTTCCATTCTAAGTCAGATTTTGAAGCTTGATTTTAAATTAGTCCAGAATATAAATTACGGGCTTCATCAACTTAAGAGGGGTCATGCTATGAAGTCCTTATGTGAATTTGTACATTCCTTTTTCTTTTAAAAAGAAAAGAAAAAAAAAAAAAGCACAATGAAAGTAAGAAACAATCCCATTCAAAGCAGTATTATTAACAACAAGTAGAAAGAAAGTCAAGTCCACCTCTGCCTCGATTTCCGCTTGTCTCTTCTCCAGGAGTTTCGCCACAGCCATCGCCCTGTGCTTGCCTGACCGCTTACAGCTCACAGCCCATTCACATAGCAGCGTCACCACAGCTTCATCGTTGGGGGCAACCTAAGGACCAAGAGAAATGGGTACCAGCCATGTCACATGACACATTCACCTGATGAATGAGACTTAGGATGCAAGCAGCAGAATATTTAAACTGTTGAAGCTTTCTATCTTATTATAGTCATGTCAGAAAGTGTTTCCAGATCTATTTCAATTGAAGTATAAAGAGTAAAACTTTAGTCACAAGGACAGAAATCATTTAGAACAGCTGAGTCTGTGATAATTCCAAGAGAACTGGAGTTTCCCTGTATATGCCTTCACTTGCACAGATCATAACCCAGCCCCATCAAGCCTCCAGAATTCAAAGGAAGCAGAAAGGGACATCGACTACTGAATATCAAGAACACGTGTAAACCCATAGCTGATTCATGTCAATGTATGGCAAAAACCACCACAATATTGTAAAGTAATTAGCCTCCAACTAAAATAAATAAAAAATAGAAATTAAAAATATATATATATATAAAAACCTCAAAAAAAAAAGAACAGCTGGTACAAAGCCCAAGTACCAGCTTCACTCCGCTGCTGACCCCCTCGGGCCCTTACTCACAGCCTCAGTCAACACATAATCTCAACAAGCCAGGCTAGCGAGTCGCCCAGTCCAAGAAGGAATTGCAAGGAACAAACTGGGGGGGAGACTGGGCTGCTGATCAAAACCTGCTGCCTTAGAAACAACAAGCATGAAGAGTGACACCCAGGCATGGAAAGGAGCAAGAGTTACAAGCAGACCCAGTTAACAAAAGATGGGAGCCCACATCTGTGTAGGGCTCAGCACTGCCACCAGAACTACCAGCTGTAACTGCCATGGCCTAGACATGACACCACACACTGAGGATGAGAAGAGTCAGAGAACGGTCACAGGGACCCAAGCAACGGCTATGGCGGGGGTTTACAGTAAGAAGGGGGATTGTCCTTTTGTGCAATTTCACCTTCCTTGTAGAGGATCTATGCCTCTAGACACAGAACATCAACTGTATATTTTTAACATTCATCCAGTTGCATAAACACTATGCCAAAAGGGCCAGACAGTCACAGTACTAGCATTTACATGCTATGTGAGACGTTGTTAACTTTTCAGAATTCATAAGCTCAATGAAGACTATGGCAGCTATGGCACAGGCCCAAGAAAAACATACATATACACACATGTACTTTAGCACAACATTTCAGATGGTTTGTGGACTCTGACAAGACATTCAAGAATAATCCCAGGATAAGAATCCCTACTCAGCTTTTAAATACCAGCAGACAATTCAGACCATGAAAATCAGTTTATTCCAAGATTTTTACACTTCCTATCCTAAACTCAAATTCTTTATCTTAAAACAAAGAAATGTTAAATTATCTACAGCAGATATCTCAAAAAGAGCTCTGAATCTTTTAATGTAAAAGATCAGATCAAATCAGTCGCTCAGTCGTGTCCGACTCTTTGCGACCCCATGAATCACAGCACACCAGGCCTCCCTGTCCATCACCAACTCCCAGAGTTCACTCAGACTCACGTCCATCAACTCAGTGATGCCACCCAGCCATCTCATCCTCTGTCGTCCCCTTCTCCTCTTGCCCCCAATTCCTCCCAGCATCAGAGTCTTTTCCAATGAGTCAACTCTTCGCATGGGGTGGCCAAAGTACTGGCGTTTCAGCTTCAGCATCATTCCTTCCAAAGAAATCCCAGGGCTGATCTCCTTCAGAATGGACTGGTTGGATCTCCTTGCAGTCCAAGGGACTCTCAAGAGTCTTCTCCAACACCACACTTCAAAAGCATCAATTCTTCGGCGCTCAGCCTTCTTCACAGTCCAACTCTCACATCCATACATGACCACCGGAAAAACCATAGCCTTGACTAGACGAACCTTTGTTGGCAAACGTCTCTGCTTTTGAATATGCTATCTAGGTTGGTCATAACTTTCCTTCCAAGGAGTAAGCGTCTTTTAATTTCACAGCTGCAGTCACCATCTGCAGTGATTTTGGAGCCCAAAAAAATAAAGTTTGACACTGTTTCCACTGTTTCCGCATCTATTTCCCATGAAGTGATGGGACCGGATGCCATGATCTTCGTTTTCTGAATACTGAGCTTTAAGCCAACTTTTTCACTCTCCACTTTCACTTTCAACACCAGGCTTTTTAGTTCCTCTTCACTTTCTGCCATAAGGGTGGTGTCATCTGCATATCTGAGGTGACTGATATTTCTCCCGGCAATCTTGATTCCAGCTTGTGTTTCTTCCAGTCCAGCGTTTCTCATGACATACTCTGCATATAAGTTAAATAAACAGGGTGACAATATACAGCCTTGACGAACTCCTTTTCCTATTTGGAACCAGTCTGTTGTTCCATGTCCAGTTCTAACTGTTGCTTCCTGACCTGCATACAGATTTCTCAAGAAGCAGGTCAGGTGCTCTGGTATTCCCATCTCTTTCAGAATTTGCCACAGTTTATTGTGATCCACACAGTCAAAGGCTTTGGCATAGTCAATAAAGCAGAAATAGATGCTTTTCTGGAACTCTCTTGCTTTTTCCATGATCCAGCGGATGTTGGCAATTTGATCTCTGGTTCCTCTGCCTTTTCTAAAACCAGCTTGAATATCAGGAAGTTCACGGTTCACATATTGCTGAAGCCTGGCTTGGAGAATTTTGAGCATTACTTTACTAGCATGTGAGATGAGTGCAATTGTGTGGTAGTTTGAGCATTCTTTGGTATTGCCTTTCTTTGGGATTGGAAAACAAGAGAAATATTTCAATTACAAAGTATAAAGACAACACAACATTTTTAAAAAGGAAACAAATTGGGAGGAATGACTTCCTGGATTCAATCTAATCCCAGGAAAAGCAAAAATATAAATGTCAATGCAGTGATGCACTGCATGCTTAGCTTTATAATATTAGAGAGAACAAAAGAACTTACCTTAAAAACAAAGCCAACAGTTTTAAATAAATTCATCAGCAATGTGCATCATGTCTACATTTACAATGTCTGCATTACATGTCTACTACATGTCTACATTTACATGTCTACATCTATATTTTTTTTTTTTTTCCCTCTGCATCAAACAAAATGAAAATGTGCTACCGAAGAATAACTGACTCACTCAACTTAAGTAACAGGCTCTGCTTGACCTGGAAATGCACAGAAAAGAAACTATAAAGGAAAAGACTTCTTTTTAACACATACAGAAACTGACCACTGATTTGGGGCAGAAATATGCTAGAAAATCAGTCTTAAGAAAAAGAGAATTCATTTCCAAGAACACTTATTAAGCACCCAGAATATGCTAGTCTTTGAGGAAACCAAAATTTTAAACATCTGGCCCTTGTTCTCAAAAAGTTTACCCTCTAGAGGGAAAAGCAGAAAAGGGAACTCATTGTAAAGCAGCAAACTGTTCTGAAGGTGGGGGAGGAAAGTGACTGAGTCTAGGCACCTGCACTTCCACATCACATGGGCGACTGAACCCAGGTCTCCTGCACTGCCCGCAGATTCTTTACCAGCTGAGCCACAAGGGAAGCCCAAGAATACTGGAGTGGATAGCCTATCCCTTCTCCAGTGGATCTTCTCAACCCAGGAATTGAACCCAGGTCTCCTGTCTTGCAGGCAGATTTTTTACCAGCTGAGCTACCAGGGAAGCCCCTCATAGGTGATGAGCATCCATCTATGCTAGTTTATAGACACCAAGACACAAACATGAAGAAACAGGCCTGCAGTCTACTCACTGCAGCTTGAGTGAGTAGCAGCATTTGGCCTCAAAACGTACTCATTAGGAATTAAGAAAATCAGGGAGACATGCTGCTAAAAGATGAGTTTTAAAATATAAAATTTTAATCATTTGTGCCCATAAAAAGTTATACATCTCAAAATCTATTTTACCAGTAAGTATTTCCCAACACTGGCCAGATTCCAAAAAGTCCATGCCTTTCTGAGTATCAAACAGCCTGCCAAATGGTGCCACTCTTTCCTTAGGATGTTGGAGTGGAGGAATAAGAGGCAGGCTCAGTAGGTGCCAATTTTAAAAGAAACAGTAAGATATTAAAAAAGTTTAATGACTAACTTAGAAGAAGATCATATTGGAAAATCAGGTGATATTATTATACCAACCTGCAGAGAAAGCAAACTATCTCTGCAACATGAATAATTACATATATATTTATATATGAGCCATAAAGCATTTTGTTCTTTACTATTGAAAAATTGTTATAACATGAATTTTTAAAGTTTAGCATTACTTTCCAAGGTAACTTCCCATTCAAACATCCTCCTACCCCCATATTTACAGAAAATTTTGATTTACATTTTAAGTGGTTTCAGCAAGAGGTCTTTTCTAGATTCTGCTGCTTATCAAAAATAAGGAGGAGCTCCTGCTTATTTTACTCTGAACACCAGCCCCAAAGTACACCCCATCAGACATGTTCAACAGGCATACAGATAGATACCCATATACAGATACCCTTCACCCCCAGCCCCAGCAATGCTCTGCTCCAAAGAATTTTTAGAAAATTATTAGAGGACCACTTCAATTTGCCTGCCAGATGCTATATTACAAGTTAATTTGAGTAACTGTCAATAGGACATCATACCTTCAAATATGGGAAGTTGAAATGCATTCTTATCCTGTAAACAAATATCTAAAAATATGAAGCACCTCTTCTTTAAAACAATAAATAAAATAAAATCTAATAAATATTATTTTAAAACAAAATAACTTCAAGGCAAAAATTTGAGGTAATTTAGCAGCTCAAAATAAGAACTAAACCTGTGTTCAATGATATGATACGTTAAGTGGGACAGTCAAACTCGTATATAAATTATTTGGATGCATTAAAAAAAGAAAATAAAAATCATCTCAGAAAGCCAAAAACATTTAACAGAAGCAGAGAGAGGAGATGGAAGGAAATCATTAGTTGTTTGTTTCAGAAAATGGTTTTCAAGAAAAGGCTTGAGGAATGAGTTAAATTTCAAATCCGAGATGAACAGGGGTAGTTCAGGGGTTAGGACTCTGTGCTTTCATTGCTGGGACCCAGTTTCAGGTTCAATCCCTGGTTGGGGAACTAGAATTCCATAAGTCGAGTGGCAAGCCAAAAAAAAAAAAAGAGAGAGAGAAGGAAAAAAATGGAATTTAAAAAACTGAGAAGAACAAAAGGAGAAATAAGTATGTGGTAGGCAGAATAATCCCCCATCCTAAAGAGGTGCATGTCCTAAGCTCAGGATGTGTGAGTATGTTACTGTAAATGAAAAAAGGGGATTCTGTAATAGATGTGATTGAGATAAGATCCTAGGAAGAGGGGATTCCCCTAGATGTGAGCAGGCCCAAGTTCATCACAAAGAAGCTTCTAAAGGAAAAGGGAAAAGCAGGAGAGTCAGAGTTAGACATGCAACAACGGAAACAGGACTCAGAGGCAGGGAGAGAGGTGAAGGGGCCACTTTGTTGATTCTGCAGATGCAGCAAGGTGACACAAGCTAAGGAATGTTGGTGATCTCTAGAGACTGGAAAACAGAAGGAATAAATTTCTTCCCAAGAGCCCATATAAGGAACACAGCACAGCAAACCCCTTGATTAGAGCCCAGTAAGATAATAATCGAGCTTCCCTTGTGGCTCAGCTGGTAAAGAATCCACCTACAATGCAAGAGATATGGGCTGGGAAGATCCCTGGAGAAGGAAAAAGCTACACACTCCAGTATTCTGGCCTGGAGAATTCCATGGACTGTACAGTCCATAGTGTCACAAAGAGTCAGACACATCTGAGCTACTAACACTTTCTTTCAAGATCATAACCTCCAGAACCATAAAAGGGTAAGTTTGTGCTGTTTTAAGCCACTAAACTTTTGATAACTTGTTACAGCAGAAGCAAGTAGTGTTGAACACTGGGGTGCGTGTTTTTTCCAATTATGTTTTTCTCTGGATGATTTTATTTGCAAAGCAGAAACAGAGACACAAACCTAGAGAACAAATACATGGACACCAAGGGGATTGGATCAATTGAGAAGCTACCATTGACTTGTACATATAGTACTGATATTATGTATAAAATAGATTAACTAATGAGAATCTACTCAAAGCACAGAGAAATCTATGCAAAGTAATGTTCTCTGGTGACTGAAATGGGACAGACACCCAAAAAGTGGGGTATAGCTATTCACTTTGCTGTACAGTAGAAGCACTCCATTGTAAAGGAACTATAAGTCAATTTTTAAAAAAAAAAAGTAATGTGGAGCTTCAAAGAATTACAGGGGCAGAGGACTTCTGATTAAATGGCAATTATAGGAAGGTTACAATAAACAAGATTAAAAACCTAAGAAAAAGAGTTTAATGATAACTCACCAAAGAGTACCACAAAATAGGTAGTAGCCTCATTAATTCATTTACTTACTAATTCATCAATAAATATGTATTGCCACCAGGCCTTCTAGGCATCAGATATTAACAGTCTCATGTATTACTCTGTATGAATAAAAACTGGTTATTTTCTTTTTGGACTTAATTTCTACTATGAAACAACAGTCTTTAAAATGTTCGCAATCAGTCAATCTCAAGAATACAGCCCAAGGAAATTATCTTAAAGTAAAAACAATTGAGTCTTCCAGACAACCATGAAGCGTAATACCAAGACACTTCCCCCTCCCAGCTCCCCAGATTGACAAACTTTCCCTCCAGAGTTTGAAAGGGGCACCTAATGGATCAAATCAGAGAAAACCAGGTGACCTGAGAGGAAGAGAAAGATCCACACAGATGGTTCAGAAGTCAGAGAACTGCTTTCAGCAGTGGAACTAGCGGAACTTCTGTGATGTTTGCTTTGTTTTTATTTTTCTGCGGCAAAGAGTAATATTTCAATATCTAAGTAAAGATGCATAAATAGGAAAGACAGATAAGACAGGCTTGCAACGGAACACAGGAAAGAGGAAGTCAGAGGTACACGACTACTGCTGCTGCCTCGCAAGAAGGGAAGTTCTCAGACCTCAGACGAGGTGTAAGCTCGGCCCACCCACCACCCTCTCCTTCTTCTGGGAACAGCACTCCTGCTTCTTCTGGGGGTACTGCCCCTTCACCTGCCTCAAGTAGTTCATGAAACCAGGTATTAATTATAGTGCCTCACCCACTCATCTTCAGCGTGACGGTCTGGATTTGGGTCTTTGATAGGCAGTGAAGACTTGGGGCAATTTTCTGAACACAAGGAAAAAAAAAATCACTCTACCAGGGACTGACAACATGCACTGCTCTCTGCTCAGTCTTGTGAAAGATATCTGCATGATAAAAGGCCTCAGCACAGTTCAGTTCAGTCGCTCAGTCATGTCCAACTCCTTGCGACCCCATGGACTACAGCACGCCAGGCCTCCCTGTCCATCACCAACTCCAGAGTTTACTCAAATTCATGCCCATTAATTCGGTGATGCCATCCAACCATCTCATCCGCTGTCATCCCCTTCTCCTCCCACCTTCAATCTTTCCCACCATCAGGGTCTTTCAAATGAGTCAGTTCTTCACTTCAGGTGGCCAAAGTATTGGAGTTACAGCTTCAGCATCAGTCCTTCCAATGAATATTCAGGACTGATCTCCTTTAGAATGGACTGGTTGGATCTCCTTGCTGTCCAAGGGACTCTCAAGAGTCTTCTCCGACACCACAGTTCAAAAGCATCAATTCTTCGGCACTCAGCTTTCTTTATCACCCAACTCTCACATCCATACATGACCACTAGAAAAACCATACCTTTGAACTAGACGGACCTTTGTTGGCAAAGTAGTGTTTCTGCTTTTTAATATGCAGTTTAGCTTGGTCATAACTTTTCTTCCAAGGAGCAAGTGTCTTTTAATTTCATGGCTGCAATCACCATCTGCAGTGATTTTGGAGCCCAAGAAAATAAAGTCTGTCACTGTTTCCATTGTTTCCCCATCTAATTGCCATGAAGTGATGGGACCAGATGCCATGATCTTCGTTTTCCGAATGTTGAGCTTTAAGCCAACTTTTTCACTCTCCTCTTTCACTTTCATCAAGAAGCTCTTTAGTTCTTCTTCACTTTCTACCATAAGGGTGGTGTCATCTGCATATCTGAGGTTATCTGGACTCGTTTCAATTGAGTCCAACTCATTTCAACCCCATGGACTGTAGCCAGCCAGGCTCCTCTATTCATGGAATTCTCCAGGCAAGAATACTAGAGTGGGTTGCCATGCCCTCCTCCAGGGGATCTTCCCAACCCAGGGATCGAACCTGCATCTCTTCTGTCTCCTCCATTGACAGACAGATTCTATACCTCTGAGTCACCAGAGAAGGCCAATAAACTACTGGGTTGGCCAAAAAGATGATTTGGGTTTTTCCATCACACCGGTGGTAGAAAAACACGGTATTAAAACAACGTGGAAGGTCATCTCGACCCTCCCCCAGGTGCACCATGGCTCCAAGCTTCTCTGGGCTTTCCCGCCCACCCTCGGTGCTTCCAGCATCACAGTAGTCTGTTGCCCTGTGCAAAAATATTTATTTCCATGTGATACGTATCTTTCACAACACAGCTTCATGGCTGCTGGCTTTAAATACCCATTAGGAAAGAAAAACACACCTCTGCACCATTCAAGAAAAGTACTTCATCATCCCAAACACTATAAGCCAGAGTTGGAGTCTTCAAGTAACAGAGAACTTTCCATATTGGTACTTTGACAGATAGTATGAAGATGACAAAATCCACAGCACGTACCTCCTAGCCTGTAACTACACACAGGCAAATGGGATACACAAGACCAGGAGAGAGACATGGAGAAACTGAGCCATGACTCATAAAGTTACAGTCAGAGAAAAAGCACCAAACTAAGGGGTCAAGAGGGCTTTCCTGGTGGCTCAGTGGTAAAGAATCCACCTGCTATCTTTCCAACCCAGGGATTGAACCCAGGTCTCCTGCACTGCAGGCACATTCTTTACCATCTGAGCAGCCAGGGAAGCCTGCCTTGCTTTTACTGTTTGATTAACAATATCTATTGAATCTACTGTGTGCTAGGGGCTGCAGTAGATACTGAAAATGGAAAAGACAGATCCCTGCCTTGTACAATCATCTCATCTAGCATGTGTTAGAGAAGGAATGCAATGGCACAGAACCAGTGGCTATGGTTTTTCCAGTGGTCATGTATGGATGTTGAGAGAGTCGTTTCCTAGGCAGGTTGATAGGGAGTCTAGGGGTCCCCAAGGAGAGAGGGGTCTGGAATTCTCAAGGAGGAAGAAAAGACAAACTTTTTTTCTTTCTCTACATTCCTTAGGATTATATAACAATAATGTATCCTGCCTAAGGACAGTCTTTGGATTCAGCCTTCTGTTATCTTAAAATGTTAATTATGGGAGTAGACCTGGTCTTTATAAGGACGTATCTTGCCTGAGGACAGTGTTATCTTAAAATGTAAACTGTGGGAGTAGGTCTGATGAGGTCTTTACAACCTCCAGACATTCTTTGGATTATATAACCTCACTGTTAACACTAGCAAGCGGGTACTCTTTCTGCCCCCTTCTGATGCCTATGTCAGAAGCTTTCCCTATCTCCTTTTTACTTTAATAAAACTTTATTACACAAAAGCTCTGAGTGATCAAGCCTCGTCTCTGGCCCCGGATTGAATTCTTCTCCTCCAGGGGCCAAGAATCCCGGTGTCTTCGCGTGATTCAACAATAACCTTTCAATGTGAGAGATGGACTATAAAGAAAGCTGAGTGCCAAAGAACTGTGGTGTTGGAGAAGACTCTTGAGAGTCCCTTGGACTGCAAGGAGATCCAACCAGTCCATCCTAAAGGAGACCAGTCCTGGGTGTTCGTTGGAAGGAATGATGCTAAAGAGAAACTCCAATACTTTGGCCACCTCACGCGAAGAGCTGACTCATTGGAAAAGACCCTGATGCTGGGAGGGATTGGGGGCAGGAGGAGAGGGGGACGACAGAGGATGAGATGGCTGGATGGCATCACCAACTCGATGGACATGAGTTTGAGTGAACTCTGAGAGTTGGTGATGGACAGGGAGGCCTGGCGTGCCGTGATTCATGGACTTGCAAAGAGTCAGACACGACTGAGCAACTGAACTGAACTGAACCTCCTGTAGTTGTTAAGTGCTCATATACGAGTACATAAACGTAAAGCAAAGTATCCAAGGGATATGCACCAACACACACAGTTGTTTCAGCTGCTGTATGTAATGAGTATTTGTTATACAGTCTGCTCTGCTCTGATACTTTCACAACAACCCTATGATTGTTGAGTAAACTGCGGCCAAAGGCTAAGTAACTTATTAAATGTCTTAAAGATGCTATTAATAGGTCACAGACCTAAGAGTCAAATCTAAGCTATCTGTCTCCACAGTGGGGACACATGCCAAAATGCCCCCGTCTGGGCAAAAGAGTGGGAGACGAAACCGAGCTGTGGGCTGAAAGGGACTTCTTGATATCAAGAATGTCTTCATGTATTATCTGCATAGAAATCACAAGAAGAAATAACTTCCATAAAGAAAACAAATGAGAGAGCACTGACCCAAAATTCCAAAATCAGTAAGATCCTTACCCAACTGAATGCAGAGTTCCAGAGAAGAGCAAGGAGAAATAAGAAAACCTTCTTACATGAACAATGCAAAGAAATAGAGGAAACGATAAAATGGGAAAGACTAGAGATCGCTTCAAGAAGATTGGAGATACCAAGGGAATATTTCATGTAAGGACAGGCACAATAAAGAACAGAAACAGATAAGGGTGTAACAGAAGCAGAAGAGATTAAAAAGAGATGGCAAGTATAAAAGAAGAAGTATACAAGAAAGGTCTTAATGACCCAGATAACCACGATGGTGTGGTCACTCACCTAGAGCCAGACATCCTGGAGTGTGAAGTCAAGAGGACCTTAGGAAGCATTACTACAAACAAAGCTAGTGGAGGTGATAGAATTCTAGCTGAGGTATTCCAAATTCTAAAAGATGCTGCTGTTAAAAGTGCTACACTCAGTATGTCAGCAAATTTGGAAAACTCCAGTGTCCACAGGATGGAAAAAGGTCAGTTTTCATTCCAATCCAAATGAAAGACAATACCAAAGAATGTTCAAACTACTGTACAATTTTGCTCATTTCACATGCTAGCAAAGTAAGGCTCAAAATTCTCCAAGCCAGGCTTCAATAGTACATAAACCAAGAAATTCCAGATGTACAAGCTGGATTTACAAAAGGCAGAAAAACCAGGGCTCAAACTGCCAACATCCACTGGATCATAGAGAAAGCAAGAGAATTCCAAAAAAACATCTATTTCTATTTTATTAACTACGCTAAAGCTTTTGACTGTGTGAATCACAACAACCTGTGGAAAATTTATTAAAAAAGAGATGACACTACCAGACCACTTTACCTGCCTCCTGAGAAACCTGTATGCAGGTCAAGAAGCAACAGTTAGAACCAGACATGGAACAACAGACTGGTTCAAAATTGGAAAAGGAGTATGTCAAGGTCATATGTTGTCACCCTTCTTACTTAATTTATATGCAGAGTACATCATGCAAAATGCCAAGCTGGATGAAGCACAAGCTGGAATTAAGATTGCTGGGAGAAGTATCAACAGCCTAAGGTATGCAGAGGATACCACTCTAATGGCAGAAAGTGAAGAGGAACTAAAGAGCTTCTTAATGAGGGTGAAAGAGGAGAGTGAAAAGCTGGCTTAAAACTCAACATTCCAAAAACGAAGATCATGGCATCTGGTCCCATCATTTCATGGCAACTAGATGGATAAAAAGTGGAAACAGTGACAGATTTTATTTTCTTGGTCTCCAAAATCACTATGGACAGTGACTGCAGTCATGAAATTAAATGACAGCTGTTCCTTGGAAGAAAAGCTATGACAAACCTTGACAGATAATTAAAAAGCAGAGACAATACTTTGCCAACAAAGGTCTGTATAGTCAAAGCTATGGTTTTTCCAGTAGTCATGTATAGTTGTGAGAGTTGGACCATAAAGAAGGCTGAGCACCAAAGAATTGATGCTTTCAAATTGTGGTGCTAAAGAAGACTCTTGGGAGTCCCTTGGACAGCAAGGAGATCAAACCTGTCTATCCTAAAGGAAATCAATTCTGAATATTCATTGAAAGGACTGATGCTGAAGCTCCAATCTGATGCAAAGAGCTAACTCATTGGAAAAGACTCTGATGCTGGGAAAGATTGAGGGCAGCAGAAGAAGGGGACAACAGAGGATGAGATGGTTAGATAGCATCACTGAATCAAATGTACATGAGTCTGAGCAAACTCTGGGAGATGGTGAAGGACAGGGAAGCCTGACATGTTGCAGTCCATGGGGTCACCAAGAGTCAAACATGACTTAGCAGCTGAACAACAACAAGACCCTTCAGCTAACAGCACTGTCCATCTGGCCTCATAAGCATGGGCCCCACTCCTAGGGGCAAAATACTAAAATTTAGGAACTTCCCTGGTGGTCTAGTGGTTAAGACTCCACCTGTCAACATAAGGGACACAGGTCAGATCCCTAGTCCCACAGCCACAGGGCAACGAAGCCCATGCACGGCAACTGCTAAGGTCCAGAGAACCCTAGAGTCCAAGTTCTGCCACAAGAGGAACCACCACGATGAGAAGCTCACACGCCCCAGCTAGAGAATAGCCCCTGCTAGTCAGAACGAGAAAAAGCCGGTACAAGGCCATGAAGACCTAGTGCAGCCATAAACAAATAAACTAAAATCATTATTAATCTTGCTGCAACCATCATTAATGCTGTTACCTACATCTGTAATAAAGATACTCCAAATGTCATAAGGGGGACTTGATACACTTTTTTCTTTCCTTGGAGAGGGCGGACACAGACTAAATAGATTAAGTTTAATTGTTTCTTACTCAATCACTCAATAATCTAATAATCTCTAAAAACTAACCACAAGTCTATTCTTTAACAAAAAAGGAAAAAACTGGCAACTACATCTGAGAGGCAGGCTTCCTTCAGTAATTACAAGGTACCTGGTAAGACTATTTTAAAACAAACAAAAAAAAATCTCTTAACATACTACATTATAAAACAGTACCATAAAAAGGATAGGAAAAATCAATGACTCATTACTGTAAGCAACAGCAAACAAAAAGCACTTGAGATCAGATACTGAATAAAGCTCTTTAATAGCTTTTTAATCTGAGACTAAAAGGGCATGTTTATAAATGTAATTAATCACTCTTAGTCAACATTAAACAAAATGGTCGTCTCTGGACAAAAACATAATTCACATTACAGCACCAATAAATAATATGGTACATAATGATAATAATACGTAATGATATTAGCAAGTCACATGGTTTGCAACCTGAGGCACATGTATGGAGATCTGGATGAATTTCAAGAGTTACATAAGGTAAAAACTGGTCTCAAATGCTAACAGAACATAAGTCTGTTGTACACAGTCACAAGTAGTATTTCTAACAGAATCACCATATAAAGATTATTAACCACACACTCAGAAGATGTATTATTTAAGTATAAGTAGTATTCATTTTTTTAAAAATCTTTCTGTTTTCTATGAGCATTTCCATATGTACATTTCCAAAAGATATTTGGGACAGCTGATTTTTGAGCAGAAAAAGTTTTTCTTGGTTTCACATCCTTAGAATCAATGTTGATAGTCTTAGGTCCTGTGACATCTAAGGAAAAAAACATATACCACAAAAGCAAAAAAATGACTTCCCTTTGTTTTCTTTCAAGCAGCAGTTAAAAAGAGTACTACTCCGAGTTCTGAGAAGATAGGAAGTAGATAAGAAAATTAAAACAATTGCTCTGAGTATTTAAGGCAACTGTCATTAATTTGTCATCCCTCAGTTAAATCATCATCATTTAAATAATAAAATGAATAAAGAAAACTGTTTGGGGAAATACGAAATGACACAACAGCAGTCATTTGAGATGCATTAGAATCACAAAGTAAATCACTCCAGGTCCTTGAAAAGTGCCACATCTCTCAAACTGAAAATAAGTGAAACAGTAGGCTTATTTCCAAAAGTTGTCACCATATGGTACAATAAACTTTACTGCTTGCCTCTTATGATGAATGAAAGAAACCTACAGATAAGAAGGGAAATGTAAATTTCTAAAACACAGTGCTAGGTTCAACTCACTTGACAACTAAAGTTGCCCAGTTAAGAACATAACAAGTGGCATTTGCTAAGTGCTAACCATATGCCAGCATGTGAAGTGGAGTCGATTACTAAGGCCAGTGTACAAAGACAGCGACACTGCTTGCTATGTGCTAAGTTACGTCCGTCGTGTCCAAGTCTTTGCAACCCTATGGACTGTAGCCTGCCAGGCTCCTCTGTCCATGGGATTCTCCAGGCAAGAATACTGGAGTGGGCTGCCCAGTAACCAGGCTGGGGCCATCCAACTACTCTATAGCGAAGCCAGGATCCACATCCACATCTGAACTGGCCTCATAGTTGTGATACCCTACAAAGGCCAAATTTTTCAACTTGAGGGATTGTCTAAGGTAAATACTATGTTAAAATTGCCAAGCTTTTAAAATCAGTTAGAGGATATTCCCACAAACCAATATGCCCATATCAATATGGAAACTGTTCATGACAATTACAAAAGTTTTTCCCTCCTTTTCCCAAAATTACATCTGACGCATGTGTGTTCAGCTACAGTTACCTGAAATCAAACGGGTTTTTTAAAAGAAGCAGCGCTCAAATTTTCTTGGTGGTCCAGAAAACAGTGGGACAAATTACTTGGGAGGCCACCTGCCAATGCAGGGGACATAGGTTCAAATCCTGGTTTAGGAAGATTCCACACGCTGCAGAGCAACTAAGCCCGTGCACCACAGCTACTGAGCCTGCAAGCTGCAGCTACAAAAGGCCGCACACCCGAGCCTGTCCTCTGCAACGAGAGGCCACTGCAATGAGAAGCCTGCTTGCCACAACTAGAGAAAGCCTGCACGCAGCAACAAATACCCAGTGCACCCAACAAACAAACAATTTAAAATAGATCTATATAACACAAATGAACATGTCTACCAAAAAATCTTTAAGAAACAAAGAGAAAGAACACAAGAAAGAGAACATACTAGTTAAGAAGGCTGTTCGGAACCATTTAGGGCTCCAGCCCCTGTTTGCCCACCAGTGAGTTGGGTGCGAGCTTAGACTATTTACTCATCCTCTTAAGCTTTGGTTCCTGCATCTGTAAAGTAGAAAATTAAAAAACAAACAGTTTTTTAACAGTTGGCCAGGGAAAATTTCTTACAGCGGTGCCTAGTGCCAAAAAAGTATTCAAGAAAAGTTAGAAGAAAAAAGAAAAACTGAGAGGCCCACCCCAGTCTAAATGGATTCAGTAACAGCAAAGTCCACGTGTCTGGACACACCACTTTCCCCCCTAAGTATGTTATGCTCGTTACCTAATAGACTTAGTTTAAGGAAGAAGAAAACGGCAGCTGTAAAACATTAGCAATGCTTCCGCTGGGCATCCAGTAGGAAGATGGCTAACTTCTGAGGCTCAACAAGCTCCAGTTGGGCCATGAGCAGCACTGACAAGTGTCCTAACAGCTCAGCACTGGGCACCTTAATGGGAGCCAGACGTGTGATATTTTCCTAGTTTGCTTGACTTTTGCCTCATTTGACCTCTATCTTGAGTACAGGGCTCCCAGGTGGTACAGTGGTAAAGAATCTACCTGCCAGTGCAGGAGATCCCCAGGAAGATCCCCTGGAGAAGGAAATGACAATCCACCCTAGAATTCTTGCCTGGAGAATCCCATGGACCGAGGAGCCTGCTTGGCTACATAAAGTCTATGGAGTCGCAGAGTCAGATACAAGTGACCAAGTAAGTTGCACATGTAAGTCTTGATTCTTGGTCTTTAAAAGGTGACTTTTTCTTCAACAACATTAAAAAAAAAAATCCTAAGCACTGAAATGAGCATACCTCTCTTATAACACAGTACTCAGACACAGGGAGGAGAGCTGATTCTGTCCAACTGGTTCCCTACAGAGGGTAAAGCCTCTGTGAGAATCCAAGACCGTGAAAAAGGCTGACAGGTCTAGGCTGTGCTTTATGGACTGGTGAATTGTGAGATGGGCAGAGGTGTGTGGGTGTGTAGGTGTGTGTGTGCAAGTGTGCATAAGATGGGTAGAGGGGTGTGTGTGAGAGAGATGGGCAGAGAGGTATATGTGTGCATGCATGAGATAGGTAGAGAGGGGTGTGTATGTGCGTGTGAGATGGGTAAAGGGGTGTGTGCGTGCATGTGATGGGTAGAAGGGTGTGTGTGAGAGATGAGTGGGTGTGTGTGTGTGCATGAGATGGGTAGAAAGGTGCGTGTGTGTGCATGCATGCATGCACACCTACAGAGGTCCCAAGGGATCACATTGCTTCCATCTCTCTGGAGTCTTTCACTGCCTCCCTAAATCCATCGGTCAGGACAGCAGCTGGCATTTATTGAGTACCTGTCTAGAAGCTATAAAATATTGAAATGTTTCATCCATACAGTTTTGGGCAATTTTCCCATCATCAGCAGACAGAATACCCATTTCACAAACAAACAACTGAGACTCATCAAGGTAGGTGAATTGTCTGCGATGCCACCAAGGAAATGCACTGCCCCTCTGCCTCTGCCTCGCGGTGGAGAGCTGTCCTGCCTGCACCCTGCCACCTGTGCCTCTACATGACCTCTCGTGCCTGAATCCCTGGCAAACCTGACATACTACATAGCTCTTGGTTGCCCTTACACCCGCCCACCTAAGCCAAAGCCTTCAGAGGGGTGGCTGCTTCCAGTTCACAGTCCTAGCAGCTTTTTTACAAGCACCCAAAACACCGACTCAGTAAATGTCTCCCAAGGGCTTGCCGGCTCCGGCACGGTGCTCAAGGCTGATGACATGCTGCTGAGCAGGAGGAATGCTGCCCTGGGCCTGCAGAGCCCCGCACCTGCAGGAGGAGACACAGAACAAGCACAGCTGGGACAGAACAGACACGGGGCTTTGGCCCTGTGGACCATGTGGGCAGAGTCCTGCAGCCACACTGATGCGGAGCCAGACTGGCCCCGGAGGCCTGGACGAGAGCTGAAGGAAGGCCTGCTCTGGACTCTCCATTCAAAAAAACCCGTGTGAACTCATCACACCTGCCCAGGGAGAGCTCTGTAAACAGCCTGGATAGAAAATAAATACAAACACTAAATACATCCATTTGGATTTAACAGCAGAGAAGAGGAACGTGCATCCACCAGCCAGTGTCATCCGGCCTTCGCGTTACTTAGGGGAGAGGCGGCTTCCTCCAGCCCCAGATAGAGAAGTGAAAGGCCGCTCTTCCTGCCTCCTTTTGACTTTCCCTTCTATCCACGTCCTCGGGGCACCCAGAGACACAGCTGCTTCCCGCCCTCCCCCATGACAGCCAGCAGAAACCAGGGGAGAAGTCACAAGAAAGGAAGTGATCTGGGGGCCCTGGAAGGGGGAGGGGGGCCCTCCCACCCTGCTGCTCAGGAGTAAGGTCAGCAATGTGACTCCTGCCTGCAGGTCTCGTGTGACAGGCTGTCAGGGCTTGGAATCCTCAGGAGGTCCCCACAGCCCCTATGGCAACCTCCTCATGTGGTTATTAGTCTTCTCTGCATCCAGCAGGCAGAGCAGAAATGGTTCTGAAACATTGAACAGGCAAGTATGTGAGTAAGTGTTGCATAAAACAAGTAGCAGGGCCTGGAAGGTGACAGGCATCTGAGCAAACACAGCTCCCCCAACACACACAGACGCCGAAGCCATACTGCAAAAAATTGTCATAAATATTTCAGAAGGATCTGTCCAGTGACTCTTTCTGATAGATTACTCAGAAAAGGTGACCAATCTGAATTAAGGACTTAAAATGTAGTTTTCATCTTACTCATAAAATAGCATCATAACCACAAAGACATCCTGCTTGGCTGGCAGAGTGATAGACGATTGGGAGAGTTCACGTACAAATTCTCACATCCAGGTTCTCCTGAAAGGCTGGGTGATCAGGCGACAGTGGGTCTGTACAACCAAGCAGAAGCTGAGATAGGGCGCCCTCCTCAGAAAGTGCGGCCCTTTCCCGGTCACCTTGGCCCCATCCTCTCGGTGCCCTGTCCACGGCAGCCCACAAAACCTCACACCACACTGAATGCAAAGCCAAGCAGCATCACTCTAAAATAAGTAAACATCAAGGATTCTGGGTTCTGTGTTTTCACCTAGGCCCTAACTCGGAAGCAGAGGCTGGGCCACTGGGACAAGGCAATTGGGGGACAGTGTGGGGGCGGGTGTATAAGGGAATAATGCTTCCCATGGCCCAGCACAGCCCCCACGGGACACTGCCCTCCTCTCATTATGGGACCATAGGGGCAGGACTAAGGCCTCAAATGCCCTCATCCCACACATCACTGCTTTCAATGGACCTTCACGGAATACCGAGACTGAGTGCACACAGGTCTGAACCTCAGAACTCGTGTGCCATCTGGACAGCTGCCCCCACCCCACCTTGCCCAACACGAGAGGCAGAGAACTGAATTTCCCGTAATCAGCAGTTCCAGAGAAAGGAGAATCCATGGGGTAAAGTTCACATTTCCCAAAGAGATGGGGGGAAGTGGTTCTGCAGTCTGGGGCCAAGACACCCCTACCTACGCACGACTTGGGAAAGCACGAACCTCAGCCTGGCTGCAACTGCAGAGGTTGCTCGGCTGTTCTGTCGCCTATCATATTGTCTAACTCCTAAAACAAATTATGAAAGCAGCAAAGGGGAAATGTATTTTAAAGAAGTGAGCTGTGTTTCTGAATCCTAACCACACCACTGTACAGAAGTACCACTCATCAGAGAATTATAGCTTCATCACATTGGTTCTTCCAATACAATACTGATAATGACTATTATGTTATTAGCGTAAACACTAACAACTTTTTAAGGCAAAGTGCTCATGTCTTCTTAGAGACAGATAGAGCAAGGAAGTATTCTAGCCAAGGCAAGAAAGGGCCCTAAGGCACAAGCAACTTGCCTGTAAGCAACTTGCTCAAAGTCACATAGAACAGTTCTGCAGCTCACACATGTATTTCAGAAATAAATAAAATTCAGTAGTCAAGAAAACAGTAAACCCTAGTGAAGAGGAAACAGAGATGAACCACTGTTGTTTACATGCATATACACACATACCTTGATATACACACACAAATAGATGCCAAAGTCATATTGTAAAAATTCTTGTTATAAATATTTCAGAAAGATCTGTCCAATTAACTCTTTCTGATAGATTATTAAGAAAAGGTGACCAGTCTGAATCACGGATTTAAAATGCAGTTTTCGTCTTACTCATAAAACAGCTCAGTAACCACAAAGCAACCACTCACACAGCAAATTTTTCTGGAGTTGAGTCAACATTCACTATCATCACTCTTGAATGGGTAGCATGGACGTTCCTTCCAACGAAGTCTGTGACTCCAGCACAGCCCCGGGCATATGGCGCCCTCTAGCGGCACACACTTCCCCACAGCCGATGTGGAATGGTCACTCCTTTACAATGACAAGAGCTTAGAGCAGCGACCTCCAAACAATTCTCACACAGCCGCTCAGCTCAGCTGGGTTTTGTTTCGTTTTGCTTTTTTTAGTAAATGCTCGCAATATACACATATTTATAATTTTTATATGTTCGTTATAACACTTAGACCAGAGTTGCTTACAGTGTAAAGTCTTTTTAAATGTTCTCTAAATAGAAGTTCTAGTAACTTCCTCTCACACACACCCCTATCACAATAGCTCATCTCAACGACCCACTCTGGTGGCAACTGTGTGTGAGACAGTACAGTGTGACTACCCAAAAACATCAGACCGCATTTCTGTCCTCGATAAGACACTCAATATTTTCTCCCTGAGAGGCTGGCTTGGTTGGGTGAATCCTGCAGTAGGTTAGTTCATTCATTAGCAAGTTAAATGTCAGGCCAACCACAAAACTGAAGTGGCTCTGGAGGATTTGGTCAAATTCGCTCCAAGGAACCACACTGTCCTGACTCAACACTTAGTGCAGGAAGCTCAGCAATCTACAAGGACACTCTGAACGCCGGGTGTCCCTACTGTCCTTGCAGAGAGCTCACCTCTGCGTATTCAAAAGTAGCGCTGGTGGTAAAGAACCCGCCCGACTGTGCAGGAGATGTAAGAGAAGCACGTTCAATCCCTGGATCGGGAAGATCCCCTGGAGAAGGACATGGCAACCAACTCCAGCCTTCTTGCCTAGAGGATCCCACAGACAGAGGAGTCTGGCGGGCTACAGTCCACAGGGTCAGCAAGAGTCGGACACGACTGAAGGGACTTAGCACACACACATGCATGTGTATTAAAAAAGCTTAGTACTCTTAAAGCCTTTTATCTAAAAAAAAAGTCTTTATTACAAGGAGAGAGACTTTCAGGTCACCACACCAAAAGAACACAGCAATACCTGCATCAACAGGCAGAATTAGGTAGACGTACCATCAATGTGCACTACAGAAATACTGAGGTGTTTCTACCGAGACTCTCTCACAATGAATCAGAAAACACACCTGGTCTAGACCTCACTCCCAACATCCTGACGTGGCATCACGGTCGAGAACCTTATTTTTGAGCAGCAAGGCACTGACTTGCAAATTACTTAAAAAAAAAAAAAGAATGGTAGGGCATGCATGTGTGCTCAGCTGTATCTGACTCTGTGCAACCCCATGGACTGTAGCCCACCAGGCTCCTCTGTCCATGGAATTCTCCAGGCAAGAATACTGGAGTGGGCTGCTATCTCCTTCTCCAAGGGATCTTCCCAATCCAGGGACTGAATCCGTGTCTCCTGTGTTTCCTGCATTGGCAGGCAGATTCTTTACCACTGAGCCACCTGGGAAAGTATAAAAAGAGTAACCTGGAACAAATTCACATCACATGTAGGATAAAGGTTAACATAAAGGCAGGATAAGGAAAAGTTTTTGGTTTTATCCCTTCTTACTACCTACACATTCTTAAAGCCTAGTATGAAAATCAAAGATCAGTTAACTATAGTGTCCCTTCGTATATAGCACAGGGAAACATAGCCATTATTTTGTAATAACTTTAAATGGAGTATAATGTGTAAAAATACTGAATCACTATGCTGTATACCTGAATCTAACTATAAATCAACTATATTTCAATCAATCAAATTAAATTGAACGTTCCTTCAAGATGGGCACCATGTGTTAAAACTGAATTCCTAGTGCTTCCACAACTTGGATATACTATACATGCTTTACATGCATGTAGAAGCAGAGAAAACTTCTATTTCTCCCAAAATAAGGTTGAGAAAATATTATTGAAACGTCTATGTTACTAGAGTAGTTCAATAATGAGACACTGAAAGCATAATATAAAAATTATCTGTGATGGCTAATTTCATGTGTCAACTTGCCTAAGTTACGGCTCCCAATTTCCTGGTCAAACTCCAGTCTAGATAGTGCTATGACAGTGTTCTTTTTTTTTTGTTTTGTTTTTTATGTGAATAACATTTAAATCAGTAAACTCAGAATAAAGCAGATTATCCTCCATAATGAGGGTGGGCCTCATCCAATCAGTTGAAGGCCTTAAGAGAAAAGAAAAAAACAGCTTCCCTGTGTCTCCAGCCTGCTGGCCTGCCCCACACATTTCAGTTTTGTTAACTCCTACAATCCTGTGAGCCAATTCATTAACATAAACATCTCTCTTGCCTTTATATTTTTACATATATATATATATAATTTCCTCTATTGGTTCCGATTCTGTAAAGAATCTTGTCTAAATAACTGTCTACAGATTTTTCAAAGACCATGACCACAAGTATTAATTAATTCACTGCTCTCTGACATGCCAAATATCAAAACACATTCCCCCTAAATTAAAGCCAAACCATTATATGAAGTACAATCAGATGAAGGATATTCCACTAACACCAAAATGTTAAGTGTGATGATAAAAAGGCTAAGAAAAAATCTTCCCAACCAATATACTTAGACCAGGCCAATGGACACTTCATTTTAATAGTGGTAGGAAATTTTAGTCCAAAAGAATGATTTCAGGGTGCAGCTGTCTTACAAGATAGTACACGTCATAGAAAAGTATAATTCAGTTAATTGCCAGAATTAACTGAATAAAAAAGAAGAAAATATGCTAAGAAAATTAAAGGTGAAAAGAAGAAAAAAATATTAACTACCTCTTGGTTGTCTTTGTTTTGGTTTGCCCAGAAAATCTTATGATAAAGCGTCTCCATTGAATTGCTGGAATCAGTTCGGTCAAAACAGTGTCGATCCAATACCTCCAACGTGTGCAAAACCCGACTAATGGTCACCCCTAGATGCAGAAAGCAAGCAAGCAGTTAAGAAAGGCCGAACAAAGCCAGAGCAGCATACTACAAAGTCATCATCAGGTGGGACAAAAGGAATTTTAAGACATTATTATTCTCAGCATAAAAGAATTGCCAACAAAATCAAACCTGACATTCTAGACAGCCCAGATTTAAAGGGCACAGACCGAAGAATGTCCCCAAAACTCAGTAGGGAACTCTGTCTAAAAGCATCCTTGTTCACACTGAGGACTGAGTAGCAAGAATTAGAAATGGCATAAAGTCCAACATCCAAAAGCACTCCTCCTTCTGCTGTTCTGTACCTGCTGTCGACTCTTGGCACTTGTCAAAAGACCACCGAACTTCCACTGCACGGCCTCTTTGTTTTATCTGCTGTTCTACCTCATAAATCCTTGCCCGAACCTGAAAGATAATCACTTCTAATTAACTTTTGCTTAGAAAGCCGCGGCAGCTGTCTAAATCATGCCAGGTTTTTCCACGCAAGCAGAGCGCCCCACAGTGAACCACAGTCTCGACTGCACTGTAGGAAAGGCAGGCGGCTGCCCGAGAAGCGCGTTTCAAAATTCACAAGTGCTGACTCCATGCCAGTGTTCAGTGCTAAATGCTCACAAAAATAAACGCTTACCCAAAAAATCTTTACAAGTGAAACATTTTCAGGATATCATAGAGAAAGGTCAAAGTTCTAAAATATCATCTTTGAGCCACTCTTCTATGTCTGAAAGCAACTAATCATGTTTTATTAAGAAAACTGCTTGGTTTAAAAGGAAAAAAAAACAGAGCTTTTATTTTAAATATTTGTCCCAGTCCTGTGGTTCAAGTTTCTTCAGTCTTTGAACCAAATAACCCAGCCCTAATGAAAATATATAACAGTTACTAAATACCCAGACTCCTAGCTCTATAGTATATGACTCTACTAACACACAGACTCTGATATATTAATACTAAACCTGAGTGTCATGATCTTATATCAGAACTACCACCATAATTACCGTCTAGGGGGCAGGAGGCTCTGCAAGAACCACCCAGCAAAATGTTCAGAAGAAAAGGAACAATATGATAAACTTCTGCTGTTCACAGAGACTATGGACTTCCCTCTTCACCCAGAGAGACGGAGACAGAGACAGGAGGGCCCCTAAGAATCCAAGGCTGCTGCAACCAGGCTTGACCCACTGTGCCGTGATGCTGCTCAAGACTGAAAACACCCCTCCGAGCACCGTAACAGCAAGTCTACCTGCTGGTTGAAAGCCGTGTTTCCTCCCGGCATGGGGAGGCTGGAGGGGGCCACCTGCAGCAGATCCAGGGGCGAGCCCGGGTTCGCGCTCTTATTGTCGTTTGTGGAGTAATTCCACACCAAGGCACTTGGGCAACAGAGAGTAACAGTCTGGAAATAAAGTGGTAAAATTCAGATGCTTAGAGGAAGGAAAAAAGTATTACAAGAGCTAAAAAAAAAAAAAACATCATAGTTAAATTACAGTTTTCAACGAGTGAGCTTAAAACATGAACGTCTTTTCTTACCCCCAGTCTCAACTTTTCAAATGGTGAGACAAAAAAATTATGACAGAATTATTCATTTGAATAGGTAAAAATACACTTATTGAGAAATTAAGGAATGTTATAATTTATAAGCTAAATTCTAGCATAAGAACCTAGGAAATTTAATAAAAATGCAATAAATTTTAAAATTATCTCCTGAAACAATGTTTTTCATGCAATTAAAATATGTAATTCCTAAGCCTGTAAAATCTAAAAAGATTTTTATTTTTTTTACCTCTCAAATAATGGTATGATATGTAGCCTCATAAATCCTGGGCAGGCAGCAACCCTGCACAGGGCCCGGGCAACACACTTTTTCTATAAAAGCCAGTTAGCAAATATTTTTTAAGGCTTTCAGGTCACCTAAAGTCCCTGTTACCTACTCTTCCTTTTTGTTTAAAGAATATAACACCTGTTCTTAGCCTATAGGGTGGACCTGGCCTTCAGGTTATAGCTTGCCTACCTCAACCTTGGACCCCTGTAGACATTTTTTTACTCTGTCAGCTTGCACAATGCAGTTTCTCTGACCAACTTACCTATACATCACAACCACCCCAAGCAGTAGGAAGCAGTATTTCCCAACTGTTCCAAAAAGGAATGGAAGCCACGGAGGAGATGAGCGACCAGCCCAAGGTGATTTCAGGCCTGGAATCACTACACTCACTAACCCTAACTATGGATTAGGTTCTCATTAAATTAAGTACTATAGTTCTATAATACTATAATTAAGTATTAGAGTTCTCATTAAATTAAGCACACACTCTGTGCTGAACACTGTCCTGGAAGCGACAGTGTAAGAACTGTCCCCAGCCCCCATCCACACATGGGGAAACAGAGGCACAACGTGAAAGCTACGACCTGGCAGAGCAGAGGCTACAATCAGGGCAGTAATGATTCTAGAAGGCGTCTTCCCCACTACATTCTTATGCCACTCAACTATACCAGCTCAGAGAACGAGTGCAGTCTTTCTCCTCTAAAATGCAAAGTATTAAAAAACTAGACTCTGAGGCCCAGGAGACATCTGCATGGAAACCAGATGGCATATATCAAACTCAGGCCCTGAATCCCACCAGCAGGAGCATTGGTCTTCATTGGTCCACACCCCATTGCCTTCCTCTTCTCATCTCCTGTCCATGGGGAAGTAGTTCCCTGTGTTCTTAATTCCAAAGCCTCCAGTATCCAGGGCACCGATCCATCCAATAGTCCTCCGCTCCTTGTCTCAGACTCCCCTCTACCAGTGTACCCTTAGCTTAGGAATGCATTCAGGCTTGCCTATCAAAAAGCAAAACTTTTTTCTAAAAAATCTCCACTCACTTAGCACCAAACTCTCTTCCCTTCACAGGAATGATTCTCAAATCTCCAATGTTCCTCACTCACACCTCAACATGACTCCTCACTATCATTCACTGACGATCTCAACCACCATGTGAGTCTCAGTCATCTCCTTATCAGACCTCCCCAGTCACCTGGGCACTGTGCACTCATCTCGAAACCTCCTACAGTGCCCACAGAGGCAGTCCCGCATGGTGGTTAAGAGTGTGAACTCTGGGTCCCAACTGGGTGCAATTTTCAGGTTCGCCTCTTACTTGCTGTGTGACCTGTGCCACCATCTCATCATTCCTGTTACAGGAATGATATTGGCTCCTTTCTCATAGGATGATTCTGAGAACTAAATGATGCAATATACCTACATCTCAGAAGAGTGCCTATAGAACATGATAAATGCTACTGCTATCATTACAACTGAATTATGACTATAATAGTCTCATCATCTTTGTTTCTAACAATACTCTCCCACCTCACTCTTTTCTCTCCAGCCTGCCCAAACTTCCCTGGTCACCTCTGGGATCCTCCCCCCTGCTATCTCTTACCTACTTGTTCCCTCTGGGCCACAGATCATCCCTCACTACTAACTCTCTAGGACATCACTCCCTCTCCAGGTCTTGACCAGCCAAGCAGCCTTAAGTGGCCCAAATCCATACCCCTGGTCTGTGGTCTGCCCCGTCTTCAGAATCAGACATGCAACCATCTCTTGAACATATCAACTGGAGATAAGACAGTCCAAAACTGAACTTACACAGACTCATCCAAACTGATTCTTTCCTTGTCTCTCTCTCCCCTACCCTCCCCACTCCCAAAGACCTTCCCTCTACTGTGGCCAAAGCAATCTAACAAACCACACACTGACCATAAAACTCCCTGATAAAACTTCCCAATGACATCCTAATTACAAGGCACACGGGGGGTCTTCTATCCCTGACCCCCAACACATTTCACACTTTATGTTCCAAGAAAGCCAACCTGCCCACAAGATGACTTACCAACCCTCCGGGCCTTTCTCCACACTGCCCCCTCTGCCAAGAACAGTCTACACCTTGTTTGTTTGTTTTAAACCAATGTAAGTGCTAGACCAGACCACTTTCTTCAGAAAACCTCCCTGAATTCTAGGTTGAACTGAAAGTTCCACTTCTCAAATCAGCCCCGAGCATCCCTCCACCAACCTTCCCTCATCTCAGCACATGGACTCTCAAAGCCCTTTACTAAGAGCATGACACATTAGGAGCCCAAGAAATGTGACCTGAACACTGATCTTTGAGCTCCCAGGTCTAGGACAGGGCTGTATCTCACTCTTGGTAGCACTGGGCCAGGGGCTGACATTCTCCTGGACCACACAAGCAATGATGCTGGGCAGCTAAAGAGAGTCTGAGAAAACTATTAGGATCTTAAACAGAGAGAGATGGCAACCATCTCAAGCTGCCGACTGAGGAAGCTACATAATGCTGCATGGAGAAGCTGTCTTCCCCAAAGAACAGTAACACAGCTTACTTATTCCATGGGTTCCCTGAACAATTTTTTAATCATAAAACAACCCCAATAAAGAACTAGACAGAAGCAATGAATCCTCTCGCATTGTGATCCAACACAGGGATACAAGAACAGAAAACTTCCATCTATCAGTTATTTAGACCAGGATAAAACTAGAGTTGTGACATGAGAGTTGAAGCATCACCCCCAAGTCCGCTGTTTGCTGCACAGAATGTGGACATAAAGCAGGAAGGGCCAAGGACTTACCTGCAACATACAACTAAGTCCATAAACCAGGGGGCCGTGCTGTGCACAGGAAAGAAAGTCGGAGAAGGCCAGCTGCACAGGGCTCATGCCGGGGCCAGGGGGGCCAGGGCTGGGGGCCCCGATGCTCGAGCTGTTTGGGCCTATTATCACATGGGGCGAGTGGGCGGCAAGGAGGCTGGGGCTGTCGCTCAGCAGCAACGCCAGACGCCGGGCACAGAAATAGGCGAGACGACGGGACAGGTAGGCCGACTGGACAAACTCATCTGAATACTGAGGAACACAAGGACACCAGCCTTCAGTCACGTCTCAGGCTACTCGGTGAGATGACCATTATAATACAGGCTTCTCAACATTACAAACAAAAACAAAAGCTTTCAGAAGTACTAATACAGACCCATGCTGTCCAAGAGAAATATAATGCAAGCCACACATGTAATTTTTAATTTTCCAGTATCCATTGGGTGGCAAAAATATAACACACACACAGATAAAATTAAAAGAAAGATGGATTTTATTTGGCCCACTATACCTAAATCTAAAATGCTATCATTTCAACATGTTATCAACACAAAAGTTATCATTTCAACAGGTTATCAACAAAGTTATCTCACAACATTAGTGAGATATTATACACCCCTTTCTCCATACCAGGTCTGAAGCCTGGTGGGCACTTCAAACAAAGAGCACGTCACACTGTGAACTTGTCACATTTCAAGGGTTCACGAGTCATGTTGGCTAGCAGCTACTAGAGCGGGCAGCACAGGTCCAGACGACTTGGGGAAGACGCAGATCACTAGTATGGTGTGGGCTCTGGAAGGGACTGGCTACCTTTCACTGGACACTCTTTCATATTGCCTGAATTGTCAAATATATGAGTTACTTTTCCAGGAATTTTTCTTTAAATAAATTTCATCCAGACAGCCTAAATTTTAACACACCTCAAGACAATCATGAAAATAGGATGTTCCCACCCCCGGGGGCTCAAAGAATATTAAAAGAATGTAGAAGAGCCTCTATATCCCTAAACAGAGATAATGGGTTTTGTTTTCACAGAGATCTATGTGAAGGAGACAGTATTTAGAGAGCTGTTTGCTCAGCTCAGGGACAAGGGAAATTCACGTGAGTGAGAATACTTGAGAGGGACACATGGCTAGTACAAGTGACCTTTACAACTTACACGAAAGCCTCTTATCACTTCGAGTGTTGTAGCATTAAGATCTTTCCTCCTTCCATTTCAAAAAAGCCACCTCTACTTACCTCTTCATTCTTACCAGACTCATTCCTTGCCCATAAAATCAATTGGCTCATGATTACATGTACTATACCTGCAGCATTAGTGGTAATAAGAGTTTAAGAAGATCATCATCCATTGGTCTGATCTTTTCTAACACATCCAATATCCATGTCAAATATTCATGCTTTTCCAGCATTCCTTCCTTAAATGAACAAAGAAAAATTACACTGATAATGTTAAAGCAAAACCAACTAAAATTAAAAAAAAAAAAAAACCACTCTTATCTTTATATGTAAGTATAATTTTACTATTGTTTTCCTTGTTGCAAAACAGTCTCATTGATGAAAGGTGAAATTCTAAAGAAAGAAAATAACTGGTGTTATTTTGCACAGTTGGCTTTGGAGGTTTTTTTGGTTGTTTCTGCATACCTGCCTCATTCTAAATTCATAAAAATTAATTTCTACAAGAAAGAAAATTTGGAAGCATTCAGATTCCCAGGGCATGTCAAGTGCCTGGCTAGATTTCAGTGTACTAAGAACTCATAGTACACTGGCGTGCTGCAGTCCACGGGGTCCAAGAGAGTCGGACACGACTAAGCGACTGAACTGAACTGATGAACTCATGCTCAAGGAGGAGACTTGGCCAATGTTGATCACTACAAAGAACAAAAGCACCTATCATACCATCATCTCCAAAAGAGGCTGAAAACCTCATCAGAGCCCAGGCCCTCTAGTAGCCTCTTTTGCTATCCTAAAAGGAATTTCAGATACCATAACCCACCTACAAAATATAACTTTAAAAATCAATATAATGGCCTGTAAAAAATGAAAGGAATTTATAATAAAATAACATATAAACTTCTGACATAACTACACTAAAAACAACATGCCCACAAATTTCCAAAATGTTCCACAGGGTTGGTATAGCCCCCCTTAAGATAAGCACTGTTAACGTTTTCATCTATTGCCTTCGTGTATATATATACATACACACACATATACACACACACACAAATATATACTTCTTTATGACATTCTAGGTACACATATATTTAATGTCATAGTACAGCTTTATATTATGATTCACATCATAAAAGAGTCAAGACAGAAACAAATGACCTAAATGGGAAAGAAATCGAAAAAAGGGAAATGTGTGTGTGTGTGTAAAGCTGATTCACTTGCTGTACTGTAGAAACAAAACACTGTAAAGAATTATACTCCAATAAAATGTAAAACAGACAAACAAATATAGAAACAAAAAGTTATGTTTAAAGTCACGGAAACTTTTATGGTCATTCTGGTAACAATCTTAGTAGTTAAAATGAAGCCCTACTTTGTTCCTAGAAACTCTGATATATCTATGGACCATATAACCAGCGGTCTACTACCATGATTATTGACAATTCATTTAAAAATATACTGCTAAATTACTGTTTATATATTTAAAACATTACAGTGACACCACATTCATGATATCAAAGTATTCACTCATTGCTAATTTCTTTTCTTTTTTTGTCTGCACCAAGGGATCTTAGTTCCCCAACCAGGGATCAAACTCGTGTCCTGGCAGTGAAAGCAGGGAGTCCTATCCACCGGACCACCAGAGAATTCCCCTTATTGCTGATTTCTAATTTTTTAAATGTTTCAGCTAACAGTTAAGCTACAGGAAAAAGTGCAATTTAAAATTATCAGACCAATAAAGTAAACTTCATGTTAAAGAAATAAATAAGACGGAACTTTGCATTAAGGATTAAGAGATGGTGAATGCAAGGTTCAAAAAAAGAGAGTCTTCATAAGCCTGACTTCCAAGGATGACACAGTGTTCATCCTCAAGATGCTTTTCTTATGCACCTGTACCCTCATTCCTGCACATGAATGTCTGCACACACATACAGTCAGTTTCACATTTCAGATTACAATGAATTAAAATATAATGAATTTTAAATGTTAACATTAAACTCAGATTCATCCATTTAGAACCTAACTGCGTCCTATAAAGGAGATACTGATTTCCATGTTCCTAAAAATAATCATTCAAAAATACTAAGCATGCTTAGAGACACTTTTTCAAAGATGCAGGCTAAATCCTCAACTCAATAAAAGCTCAGAGCAGGCAGGGAAGGAGTCCTCTGCTAAATGACACTAGGATTTGTAAGCATTTTTGTTTTTACTGATTTAAAACTAACAAAGCTACCTCCTAAAGGACCAGGCTGTTTCCTACTTTGAGCTCTTAGAAAAAGTTGCTTACCACGTGGAAATTATAATTAATGTTCTAAGGGTAGAAATTTAGAAACCACACATCTTTCTACCCACCTACCCCATCACAATACCAGGTCATGGAAGTCTATGCTGATAATACAGCTTCAGATGAATACACTTGTCCTTCCTATTCACCAAGAGTAAAGACTGAGGCAAAAAACAGCACAAGTGCCATCTTCTGGTCAGTATGATGCACATCAGTGTCTCAGGATGGAAGTTTTAATCAGTCCTCAATGTCTTACCCATCCTCTCAACCATATTTTAATCTGCAGCCAAACAAAATTAAGATGACCTTTCCACAGAATAACTAAGCTCTAAAGAAAATCTACTATAAGATAGGAAGCATCAGCATAAAAAATTCTTTGAATAAATGTCTCCAATTTCTGCAAAGTTAAATGGCTTGGGAGGATTACATTTAATAGTGCCATTATAAGCTAATTAATGGCATTAAAAAAGCTGACATCACTGAATGTTGGCGATCAATACATATAATAGGAAGCTGTCATCTCGGGGCAAAGGTGTTACCTTTAATACAAATTCAGAGTTATGTTGGATGTCTTTCTTTGAATGCAATAGTTCATATGATGATATAATGTAACACCCCCCAAACAATAAAGTGTAAGGAACGTGCCCTCAGTCTTGAGTTTCGTAGGAAGCTTACCTGGAACATGTGGAATGCCAACTTTTCGTTGTACTCCCACTGCCTCATGGCCTGCTCCACGTCAGGTGGCACAGGGACAGGGCCATCGCCCGCGCTGGAAGCCAGGTGGTAGAAGTCGGAAATCTTGGCCAACTGCTCTCGAAGATACCTGGTAGATATTTGCGTCCACTCTGCATTTTTTTTAAAAAAAAGAAGCCATTTCCAGATACAATGAATGTAAGAATCTACTTTTCCTCCCTCTTTCTGGTTAAGAGTGTACTTATAAAACAAAAATCTATTACACAAAAATGGCTTTGGCAAACATATACAAGCACTGTTCAGAAAAGTACGCCCATGCCAAAGCCCTTAAGTAATGTGCACCAGTGTGACATGGCCGCCCCATCGGTCAGCAAGGACGTCAGCCAGCTCTCTCCTTCTGCCTCTGTGACCCCAAACCTAGGAGAAGAGGTGTCCACAACGAAATTAAAAATATCAGAGGCACAAACGGGAAATAGAACAGTGGAGGTGATTCAAGAATCATAATTCAGGACATGGACAACAGACTTGTGGCTGCCAAGGCGGGGAGGGGGTGGGTGGAGAACGGATGTATTAGGAGTTTGGGATTAGCAGATGCAAATTACTAAATATACAGAATGGATACAAGGTCCTACTATATAGCACAGGGAACTATATTCAACATCCTGTGATAAACCATAATGGAAAAGAGTGAGTGAGTGAGTGAGTGTGTGTGTGTGTGTGTGTGTGTGTGTGTGTGTATGGGGGTGGGGGTGGGTAGCTTTCCCAGTAGCTCAGACAGTAAAGAATCCACCTGCAATGCATCAGACCTGGGTTCGATTCCTGGGTCGGGAAGATCCCAAGGAAAAGGGAATGGCAGCCCACTCCAGTATTCTTGCCTGAAGAATTCATGGACATGGGGTCCATGGGGTCGCAGAGTCAGACACAACTGAGTGACTAACACTTCATATATAAATAACTGATACATAATTAATGTTGTACACAGAAATTAACAACATTATAAATCAACTATACTTCAATAAAACTTTTTTAAAACAAATATTTTTAAAAATCACAGTTCTACTCAAAAAATTCAAAATTCCCCAAATGCGGTTCTCTTGGGGTACATTTTTCAGGCTGCAGGGCATGGTTCAAACATGCCTAATTAAGGGGTGTTCTGTGTCTGCCCATCTGTAGGGGACTGGCCATCCCCGCAGGCCAGCCCCAGGCAGCACTCCCACCTGCACTGCCCAACCTCCACCCCTGCCAGGGACACCAGAGCGGCCACCCTGGACAACCACCTGGGCCTTCGATCACGCTGCTCTCCCCAACAAACACAAGATGCCTCCGGACTCAGCCAGAAAGAGCAGTGAGTGACAAGAGGTAGGAGACCGGGAAGGAAACAGAAAATGTAGCTTAAAAAAAAAAAAAAATCACTAAAATTACTCAAAAGTATCTGCCACAGGGGCACAAATTAAATCAATGTGTTGCCTTTGGCAACCATGAGGGATATGGTGCCAACTTTAGCCCATTCTGGGGATAAAAATGTAATAATTGCATGCTCACAGCCAAATTTCCCCAAGGATTAGTGAAACAGCATTTCGGAAGAAATCGTCCTCCTGAAACATCACCGCACAATGCTGTTTTCTCATTATTTCAGCAATAGGTTCTCCAACCTTCTCAATTTTAAAGGAACCTATTCTAACAAAAGTAAGAGTAGAAATAAACATCTGTTAGAAATTGAGTGGTTTGTTTTTATTTTTTAAGCACTACTAAAATTACTTGACAACAGTAACCCAGAGATAACTATTGTTAGGTTTTGGTTGAAACTACGTATTCTAATTGTGGCTTATTTAAAATTGAAATTCAAATGCACATGTTAAGTAAGCACTGCTTCAGTAATCAGCCAATGCCAAAAGATGAACAGACACTAGGTCAACATTCTGTTCCTAGTATAATCGTTTGTCAGAAAGCACCATCAATAACAGATATTATCGTTAAAATTATGCCATCGTCATTAAAAACCAAACAATAAATTATTAGTGTCATCATTTTCTGGTGCCCCTGTTATGGACTAATCATCTCATGACTCTCACTTGTTCAACAAAGCAAAATGCCAACCATCAGATGAGACAAGTTTAGCTTAGCTATAATAAGCAAAAACAAAAATAACAAGGACCCAAATCCTAGCTTTTGTGTGCCAAGCCTTGCTATTAACTCACTCTCAGTATGGTACTATTCTCAATACTCAGAATAGTTTAGCCTCAAGAGCTAAAAATAACACACATATTCACACATCCCCTACTTTGTCTCGGGTATATTTTTCTTTCAAGATTGTTTTCATTAAAATATGGAAGAAACACACACTATAGAAAATTTTTAATGCGAATATGCCTAGAAAAAAATCTCAATCATTTAATAGCTTTATATCTTTTCAGGTTTTTACCTTGTATCATTGACTGTTTAAACATATACACATCTTTTTTAAAAATTGCTGAAGATATTACTCCACAACTTGAATACCTTTAAAAATTCAAACAGAATTCAAATACAGACCTCTTGGTGATATATTTTAACTGCACCGTATTTAACTGATGTTAAGCTATCACATCAATGAGACAGGTTTGGATATCTGGGCCCTAAGACAGTCTAGTGTGAACTAGTATAAAAATTAGGATGCACACAAAATTTTCATTAAAAATTAAAAACAAAAAATAAAACACAGCCACAAGTACTGTACTCTTTAAAATTATTCGGATTCACTAACCCCTCTCAAGCTGAGTTAGGACTGGTCATTAAAAAGGAGAAATGGCGGCAGCAGTGGCAAGAAACAGTGACTCTCAGGCCTGCGCACACATGCCATCACCCAGGGCAGGGGCGGCTTTTACCAAATGCCAGTATCTTCAGCCCAATCCCATCAGATTCTGGTTTAACTGGTCTGCAGTGGGGACTCAGTTCTAAGTGATAACAAAAAAACAGGAGTGGCTAGAGATCTTAAGGAAGATGGTTGGGGGAGAGAGGTGGGGAGGTTTCAAAGGTAGAAAGGATGCAGAAAGTGATGAAGAAGCTGCTTTGAAAGTGCACCAGTTCTAAAACTCTGGGGCTATGGCCACATCTCTAGTTCACTGATATCAAGTAGAACTCAAGGCCACCAAGTCAGATTATTAGAAAGTTTATGAACATGAATGTTACTGAGAGTGGGGTCAGGGGTCAGTATATAAAGAATGACTGACTCATCCTTCTGATGCTGCTCTCCATAGCATCCTGTAGCCACTGTTTTTTGTTGATGCCTCAACGGCACCCCACTCCAGTACTCTTGCCTGGAAAATCCCATGGATGGAGGAGCCTGGTAGGCTGTAGTCCATGGGGTCGCTAAGAGTCGGACACGACTGAGCGACTTCCCTTTCACTTTTACGCATTGGAGAAGGAAATGGCAACCCACTCCAGTGTTCTTGCCTGGAGAATCCCAGGGACAGGGGAGCCTGGTGGGCTTCCGTCTATGGGGTTGCACAGAGTCAGACATGACTGAAGCGACTTAGCAGCAGCAGCAACCCCCAAACAGGAGGAGTCTCAGAGGCCATGCAGTTCACCCTACAGTAGCCTACCGTCTAACCAATCCAGGAGCTGTAGGCACAACTCAAGGTCACACAGGTAAACCAGAAGAACACAGTAGGTGTGAGATGCTCCACTCCAGTACATGAAAATATGCAAACTGATAAATACAATACATAATAGGGGAGAACAGAGACATGTCAAGTTACACTAAAAATGACCCCCTAGGGCCTGAAATACTTCCAGTATTACTAAGAGAACTGGGAGCTCAGCAGAGGACAAGCATTCACCCTGGGGGCAAACACAAGAGCACCCCAAATGCAACAACGCTCATGGAGAAGGTGTCTTGGCAGTGTGACACTGCAGAGAAGCAACAGAGGGCCACACTAAGGGTTACCAGAATGACCTTTGGCAGAGGTCGGCCCTGGGCCCACATCCTAGCTCCACCCCTGAGCAAGGCACCTGGCCTCCACTCAATCTCAACTCCATCTCTACAACAGAGCTCAATAATACATCCAGGTCAGTAACTATCCAGATGAGTAACTTTACACAATGCATGCATCATAGAAGTTGATCAGTAAGTGGCCATCATCATCATCATCAGTACTCATTATTATTGGGATGAAAACTTTTTAGAAAGGAAACTAAAGGTTAGGCCTTAACTGTTGCTGTCAGGCTCTGTTTCTACCTCAGCTGGGCTGTAATGCCTAACCTAACACTCTGGGTAAGTGTTTATGGAATCAATGTCAATTTCATGGTTCCAAAACCTTCAATGGATCCTTAATGAATTAAGGTCAAACTCCTTAGCTGGGAATTAAAATCATTTCAAATACTATCCAATATGATCTGCTCTGCAGGCTCCAGGTGTTTCTCTCATGTCCATGATGCTCTGTTGACAGGATCCACCCCAGTCCTGTTTTCGTATGTGGGCCCAGTTCAAATGTCACATCTCTCACACAGCCTTCTCAAGACGCTGGACACCACACCACACCACACCACACCACACCACACCACACCACACCACACCACACCACCACCCAGCAGGGATCACTCTCTAACTGATGCTTTAGAATTCCCTCCATCCTTCATCCCCATGCCTTACATACTCAAGACCTAAGTACTGACTTCAATCAATACATTATAAGGTCCTCTCAAAATTAAGCTACTAAATCATGTTCCTTCCCAATCATTCTGTCTCCCAAATCTTCATAAAAACATCTCCATTTTCTAGTTTAAACCTATCACGGCAGATCTAGAAGGTTTCAAACACCACTGTAGGGAATACGCCAAGTTCCTTCTCTAACACACTTGGTCTTCATGCATCTATTAGTCGGCATGCTACAAAAGGCCCATGCAAATACAGAACTTTTCATTCTTTTTAATGAGCTTTCATCAAGTATTGTATAAATATAAAACTTATACACATACACCTAATATATACATATAGGTATATATGTGTATATATATATTATAAATATATATATAAATATATTATAAATATATATATTTTTATACACACATATATATATATATAATATGTGTCCTTTAATTTTGTGAAAGCTTATTTTCTTTACTACATTCTTTCCTTTTATCAGAATGAGTGGGAACCCACTACGTAAAACAGATGCAACAAAGATTGCTTTGTAAAAACTCCAGCCAAGTCCAGAGATGAAGGTGCACATCTTTAAAGTGACCCACTGGGATTAAGACTTAAAGTCAAAGATGACAGGCTCCTCAATGGAAAAACCTATATCTTCAAACTTTCTCCCTGAAGCTATCCCACTACAATAAAATAAAAGGTTCTTGCTGGCCCAAGGGAGGAACAGACTGCTTCTCAAAACTGCAGGATGTAGAGGATTTAACTAGCCCAACTTAGGCGCAAACCTGCCTGGTACAGACTGATGGCAGAGTGGAGAGGAGGTTGAGATGGGGAGGAAAGAAGTTCAATATATACAAGATGGTGCACATTCCACTTGAAAGAAAGATAGCTAAGTCATGTCCGACTCCTATGACCCCATGGACTGTAGACTGCCAGGCTCCTCTGTCTATGGGATTCTCCCAAGAACACTGGAATGGGTTGCCATTTTCTTCTCCAGGGCATCTTCCTGACCCAGGAACTGAATCCAGGCCTTCCACATTGCAGGCAGATTCTTTACCAACTGAGCTACGTGGGAAGCCCTATACATACACTCATGAACTCCCAATAAAAGACTGAAAGATTTTTTTCATTTTCTGTTGTTAAAATGCTTTCTTGATCAAAAGATACCATCAACAAAGTGAAAAAACAACTCATAAATGGGAAGAAAACATCTGCAAATCATTTATCTGATAAAGGACTTGGATCGAGAGTATATAATGAATTATTACAACTCAATAATAAAGCAATTAATAATCCATTTTTTTGAATGGGTAAAGGAGCTAAATAGACATTTCTCCAAAGAATATAGACAAATGATCGATCAGCTCATGAAAATATGCTCAACATCATTAGCCACCAGAGAAATGCAAATCAAAACCACAATAAGGCACCATTAGGACACTTACAGAGGCTACCCAGATGGTGCAATTGTAAAGAATCTGTCTGCCAGGGCAGGAGATGCAAGAGACGTGGGATGTGGGTTTGATCCCTGGGTCAGAAAGATCCCCTGGAGTAGGAAACGGCAACCCACTCCAGTATTCCAGCCTGGTGGGGTAGTAAGAGTCCGACACAACTCAGTGACTAAACAACAACAGGATAGTACAAGATCAACAATACCAACTTTTTGGTGAGGATGTGTTCAAACTAGGCTCCTTGTACATTGCTGGTGGGAATGTAAAATGATGTAGCTACTGTGGAAAATGGTTCGGCAACTTCTCAAAGGGTTAGGATACAGTTATCATGTAACCCAAAGCCCACAAGTAGTCATAAACCCAGGAGAAATGAAAACACATGTCCACACAAAGATCTGTACACATTGGTAGCAGCACGGCTCATATGAGCCAGTAAGTGAAAGCAACACAAATGTCCATTAACTGTAAGTGAATTTTGTTGCTGTTCAGTCACTAAGCTGTGTCCAACTTTGTAATTCCATGGACTACAGCATGCCAGGCCTCCCTGGACTTCAATATCTCCAGGAGTTTGCTCAAACTCATGTCCATGGAGTCAGTGATGCCATCCAACCATCTCATCCTGTTACTCCCTTCTCCTTTTGCGCTCAATCTTTCCCAACATCAGGGTCTGTTCTAATGAGTCACCTCTTCTCATTAAGTGGCCAAAGTACTGGAGACTCAGCTTCAATCCTTCCAATGAATATTCAGGGTTGATTTCCTTTAGGATTGACTGGTTTGACTTCCTTGCTGTCCAAGGACTCTCAAGAGCCTCCTCCAGCACCACAAAAGGAAAGCATCAATTTTTCAGCCCTCAGCCTTCTTTATGGTCCAACTCTCACATTTGCAAAGTATCCGCTATGTATAGAATGGAATACTACTTAGCTATACAATGTCATGAACTACTGAAACACACTGCAACATGCATGAACACTGAAAACATAATACTGTATAACTGACAGAAACCTGTTTCAAAGAAACACATAAGTTATGATTCCAGTTAGATAAAATGTCCAGAATACGCAAATCTATAGGGCTGAGGGGGATGGAGGGGAAATGCGGAGTGACTGCTGATGGTTACAAGATTCCTTTCAGGGTGATAAAAGAATTCAAAAAGCTAATGATGGTTTCATAACTCTGTAAACACATGAAAAACTTCTCAATTATCACTTAAAATGAACTGCAAAATAGTAAAAATTATATCTCAATAAAGCTATAATTCTTAATGTTTTCTTGAAATACTTTACTAGAAATAAAAATCCAGCGTTTCATGAAGTACTGAAAAAAAAGACAACTATTCCACACTGATAAAAAGTAATCTACTATGGGACTCCCCCGGTGGTGCAGTGGATAAAAACTCACCTGCCAACGCATGGGACACAGGTTCAGTCCCCGGTCTGGGAAGATTCCACATGTTGCGGAGCAGCTAAAGCACATGCACCACAACTACCGAGCCTATCTGTACAAACACTGATGTCTGCAGGCCAAGAGCCTGTGCTCTGCAACGAGAGTAGCCCCCACTCACAACTAGAGAAAGTCCACACAAAGCAATAAAGACCCAGCGCAAGCAAAAACAGATAAAAAAAAAAAACTTTTAAAAGTAGCCCACTATGATCTGATATGGCTTTAAAAGGGCAGGGGAGGGGATTGGGAAGGAGAATAAGGAGAGAAGTAACAGTAGTCAAGAGTGAAGGTGGTCTGGAATTCCCATCTACTGTTGAATTTTCCAGTTTGTTGTAATCCACAAGTCAAAGGCTTTAGTGCAGTCAATGAAGCAAAAGTGGGTGTTTTTCTGGAATTCTCTTGATCCAAGTGATTTGGCAATTTGATCTCTGGTTCCTCTGCCTTTTTTAAATCCAGCTTGAACATCTGGAAGTTCACAGTTCAAGTATTGCTGAAGCCTGGATTGGAGAATTTTGAGCATTACTTTACTAGCGTGTGAGATGAGAGCAATTGGGCGGTAGTTTACACATTCTTTGGCATTGCCTTTCTTTGGGATTGGAATGAAAACTGACCTTTTCCAGTCCCGTGGCCACTGCTGAGTCTTCCAAATTTGTTGACATCTTGAGTGCAGCACATTCACAGTATCTTTTAGAATTTGAAAGAGCTCAGCTGGAATTCTATCACCTCCACTAGCTTTGATCGTAGTGATGCTTCCTAAGGCCCCCCTGACTTCACACTCCAAGATGTCTGGCTCTAGGTGAGTGATCACACCATCGTGGTTATCTGGGTCATGAAGATCTTTTTTGTACAGTTCTTCTGTGTATCCTTGCCACCTCTTCTTAATATCTTCTGCTTCTGTCAGGTCCATACAGTTTCTGTCCTTTACTGTGCCCATCTTTGCATGAAATGCTCCCTTGGTATCTCTGATTTTCTTGATGAGACCTCTGGTCTTTCCCATTCTGTTATCTCCTCTATTGCTTTACTCTGTTCACTGTGGAAGGGTTTCTTATCTCTCCTCGCTCTTCTCTGGAACTCTGCTTTCAGATGGGTATATCTTTCCTTTTCTCCTTTGCTTTCGGCTTATCCTCTTTTCTCAGCTATTTGTAAGGCCTCCTCATACAACCATTTTGCCTTTTCATATATCTTTTTCTTGGGGATGGTTTTGATCACTGCCTCCTGTACAATGTTACGAACCTCCATCCGTGGTTCTTCAGGCACTCTGTCTATCAGATCTAATACCTTGAATCTATTTGTCACTTCCACTGTATTATCACATGGGATTTGACTTAGGTCATACCAGAATGGCCTAGTAGTTTGCCCTGCTGTCTTCTATTTAAGTCTGGATTTTGCAAGGAGTTCATGGTCTGAGCCACAGTCAGCTCCTGGTCTTGTTTTCACTGAGATTCACCTTACCTGAATCCTGAGAAACCTATATGCAGGTCAAGAGGCAAAAATTAGAATCAGACATGGAACAACGGACGGGTTCCAAATTAGGAGAGGAATAAGTCAAGGCTGTATGTTGTCACCCTGCTTATTTAACTTTTATGCAGAGTTCAGTTCAGTTGCTCAGTCGTGTCCAACTCTTTGTGACCCCACAGACTACAGCACGCCAGGCCTCCTTGTCCATCACCAACTCCCGGAGTTCACTCAAACTCATGTCCATTGAGTCAGTGATGCCATCCAACCATCTCATGCTCTGCTGCCCCCTTCTCCCATCCTCAATTTTTCCCAGCATCAGGGTCTTTTCAAATGAATCAGCTCTTCACATCAGGTGGCCAAAGTATTGGAGTTTCAGCTTCAGCATCAGTCCTTCCAATGAATATTCAGGACTGATTTCCTTTCAGATGGACTGGTTGGATCTCCTTGCTGTCCAAGGGACTCTCAAGAGTCTTCTCCAACATCACAGTTCAAAAGCATCAATTCTTTGGTGCTCAGCTTTCTTCACAGTCCAACTCTCACAACCATACATGACCACTGGAAAAACCATAGCCTTGACTAGATGGACCTTTGTTGGCCAAGTAATGTCTCTGCTTTTCAATATGCTGTCTACGTTGGTCATAACTTTTCAAGGAGCAAGCGTCTTTTAATTTCATGGCTGCAATCACCATCTGCAGTGATTCTGGAGTCCCCCCAAAGTAAAGTCTGTCACGGTTTCCACTGTTTCTCCATCTATTTGCCATGAAGTGATGGGACCACATGCCATGATCTTCGTTTTCTGAATGTTGAGCTTTAAGCCAACTCTTTCACTCTCCTCTTTCACTTTCATCAAGAGGCTCTTTAGTTCTTCACTTTCTGCCATAAGGGTGTTATCATCTGCACATCTGAGGTTATTGATATTTCTCCCAGCAATCTTGATTCCAGCTTGTGCTTCATCCAGCCCAGCATTTCTCGTGATGTACTCTGCATAGAAGTTAAATAAGCAGGATGACAAAATACAGCCTTGACATACTCCTTACCCTATTTGGAACCAGTCTGTTGTTCCATGTCCAGTTCTAACTGTTGCTTCTTGACCTGCACACAGGTTTCTCAAAAAGCAGGTCAGGTGGTCTGGTAGTCCCATCTCTTGAAGAATTTTCCACAGTTTATTGCGATCCACACAGTCAAAGGCTTTGGCATAGTCAATAAAGCAGAAATAGATGTTTTTCTGGAATTCTCTTGCTTTTTCCATGATCCAGTGGATGTTGGCAATTTGATCTCTGGTTCCTCTGCCTTTTCTAAACCCAGCTTGAACATCTGGAAGTTCATGTACTGCTAAAGCCTCGCTTGGAGAATTTTGAGCATTACTTTACTAGCGTGTCAGATGAGTGCAATTGTGCGGTGGTTTGAGCCTTCTTTGGCATTGTCTTTCTTTGGGACTGGAACAAAAGCTGACCTTTTCCAGTCCTGTGGTCACTGCTGAGTTTTCCAAATTTGCTGGCATATTGAGTGCAGCACTTTCACAGCATTATCAGAGTTATATATCATCAGCATTATGCAGAGTACATCATGTGAAATGCCGGGCTTGGTGAATCACAAGCTGGAATCAAGATTGCCGGGAGAAATGTCAATAACCTCAGATATGCAGATGACACCACCCTTATGGCAGAAAGCAAAGAGGAACTAAAGAGCCTCTTGATGAAAAGTACAAAAGGAGAGTGAAAAAGTTGGCTTAAAACTCAACATTCAAAAAATGAGGATCATAGCATCTAGTCCCATCATTTCATGACAAATAGATGTGGAAACAATGGAAACAGTGACAGCCTTTATTCTCTTGGGCTGAGAAATCACTGCAGATGGTGACTGCAGTCATAAAATTAGAATGCTTGCTCCTTGGAAAAAAAGCTATAACAAACCTAGACAGCGTATTAAAAAGCAGAGACATTTTGCCAACAAAAGTCCATCTAGGTAAAGCTATGGCTTTTCCAGTAGTCATGTATGGATGTGAGAGTTGGGCCATAAAGAAGGCTGAGCACCAAAGAATTGATGTTTTTGTACTGTGGTATTGGAGAAGATTCTTCAGAGTCCCTTGGACAGCAAGGAGATCAAACCAGTCAATCTGAAAGGAAATCAATCCCGAATATTCATTGGAGGGACTAATGCTGACACTCCATTACTTAGGCCACCTGATGCAAAGAGGTGACTCATTTGAAAAGACCCTGATGCTGGGAAAGATTGAAGGCAGGAGGGGAAGGGGACGGACAGAGGACGAGATGGTTGGATGGCACCACTGACTCAATGGACATGAGTTTGCACAATCTCTGGGAGATAGTGAAGGACAGGGAAGCCTGGAGTGCTGCAGTCCATGGGGTCACCAAGAGCCATACACGACTGAGCAGCGGAACAACAGAAGAGTGAAGGGGCAAAACTGGGTGATGGTTGGTAGGGACTTTATCACATCCTCCTATATTTTTCTATGTTCAAAATGCCCACAACAAAAGGCTTTAAAAAGTTAATCAGTTGAATTCTATAAAATGATTCACAGAAAACCCCAAATCCCCCATTCAGCCACTGCTTACTTGGGGAAGGAAAGGGGAAATCAGCGTGCTGATCAGCAGCCTGGATAAAGAATAGCCTCAGTGAAAACTGCTGCCTCAGGCTGACGTGTGAGCAAAGGAGAGTCAGCCCACAGGCTGGAATGCTGGTTCTGCTGAATGGTCAGTTAGTGAACTCGGGCTCTCTGGCTGAGAAGCAGGAAAAGCGGGGTGGGCGTGGGGGTTAGTAGATGACATGCTGTGGTGCAGTAAATCACCGAAACTTTTTTTTAGTCACCAAGTTTTTTTTCTTGGTTTTTGTATTCTTGTTGTTAGTCGAACTGTGAGGCTTGTGGGACCTCAGTTCCTCAACCAGGGATGGAACCTGGGGCCCTGGCAGTGACAGCCCCAAGTCTTAACCACTGGACCACCAGGGAAGTCCCTGAAACTTTTCTTTATGCTTCAAAAACTTTTCCTTTCACTCATAACTACCTGTAGAATACTGGTGCTGAGTGGCAAACGTCAAATATCTGTTTTTGTCTGGATGAGTAACTTTACCGTTTTATTTACTGGCAATGACGCTAAGTACTGTTACTTGGTGATTAAGGTAACAACTCAAAATAAAATAAAAATCATGGGGGATTTCACAGGTGGTCCAGTGGTTCAGACTCTGTGCTTCCACTGCAGGCGGACTGTGTTCCATCCCTAATCAGGGAACTTAGATCCCACATGCCACACGGTGTGGCAAAAAAAAAAAAAAAAAAAACCATGGGCATGTGGCCGCAAACGTTAAATGTCTACTAAGGGCCAGACGCTCTCCTGGGGCCTGGAACTATAAAGCTGAGAGGAAAGCAGTCCCTACCTGAGGCGATTCATTCTTGAGGTAGAAACACAAGGACACAGACACTGACAGCAACGAGTTAAGAGGTCCGACATGCCGTGGAGCAAAGGCAAGGAAGCACAGGGATGTTTTAGCCTAGGCTTGAGGGAAGGTGGGGCTTCCCAGGTGGCGCTCAACAGTGTTAGCTACTCAGTCGTGTCCGACTCTCTGCAACTCTGTGGACTGTAGCCCGCCAGGCTCCTCTGTCCATGGAATTTTCCAGGCAAGAATACTGGAGTGGTTGCCATTCCCTTCTCCAGGGGATCTTCCCAACCCAGGGATCAAACCTGGGTCTCCTGCATTGCATTCTTTACCTGAAGAATCTGCCTGCCAATTCAGGAGATGCAAGAGGTGTCGAGTTCGATCCCTGGATCAGGACGATCCCCTAGAGTAGGAAATGGCACCCTACTCTAGTATTCTTGCCTGGAAAGTTCCATGGGCACAGGATCAGTCAATCCTAAAGGAAATCAATCCTGAATATTCATTGGAAGGATTGATGCTGGAGCTGAAGCTCTAATACTTTGGCCACCTGATACAAAGAGCCAACCAACTGGAAAAGACCCTGATGCGGGAAAAGATTGAGGACAGAGGATGAGATGATTAGATAACATCAACTCAACGGACATCACAAGTCTGAGCAAACTCCAGGAGATAGTGAACGACAGGGAAGACTGACATGCTACAGTCCATGGGGTCACAAAGAGTCGGACACGACTTAGCAACTGAACTTCTGAGGAAAGTTACGAAGGAGTTCCACGGGCAGAAACAGCAGTGTGTAATTTCGCAGGTCCTGCAGAGGGAGCCTGGCAGAGGATGCAAGGCAGAGAGAGAAAGGATCACCTCTGAGGTGAAGCAGGTGGCCCATGCCAGAGGTACTCAAATGCTAATGCACAAAAGGATCACCAGAGGGCGCTGGTTGGTTAAACATACAGATTTAGCCTTGACAGAGATTTCTACCCTTTAAGGTTCGACTGGGGTCCAGAAACCTGCATTTATAACCTGCTTGTCCCCAGGCAGGGACAAGCTATACAGTCTTATCTTTTGCCACAAATGACCGAAAGACACTGAAGAATTTTAAGCAAAGGAATGAGGAAATTAGATACGTAAATTAAGATTCTCAGAAGTTGTAGGGGAGACAAATAAAAAAGAGACTGTGGAGTGCAGTGGACAGGTGACTGAGGAGGGAACAAGAAAAAGAGGAGGACAGGACTGTAATCACCTGATAACGGAGAAGAAACCTGGGTCTCCTGCACAGTGGTAAGGACTCTGCCTGCCGAGGCAGGAGACCCAAGTTTGATCCCTGGGTCATGTTTATCCCCTGGAGAAGGAAGTGGCAACCCACTCCAGAATTCTTGCCTGGGAAATCCCATAGACAGAGGAGCCTTGTGGGCTACAGTCCATGGGGTCGCAAAGGGTCAGACATGATTGAGCACAGATGAGCCCAAGCGTAGAGAAGAAAAGAGGCAGGTAGCTTCAAGATTTGCCAGTGGGATAGCTGAGCAGATCATGGTGCCAAAGAAAGAGATGTGGAACAGAGGGCAAGAGGGGAGGAGGGTGAGGGAGCTAAATTCAATGTTTGTTTTCATTATCTTGTTCTTTTTTTTTTATTATTAATTTCTTTATTATTAAAAAAAAATTAATGCGGGGGCAGCTGTCGCCACCACTGCCGCCTCCGCCTCGCTCATCCCGCCGGGTCCAGTACCGGCCCCCGCCGCCACCACCACCACCTCCTCCGCCGCCGCCGCCGCCGCCGCCGCCACCGCCCCGGCCCCTCCCCCTGGCTCGCGAACCCACCGCCCCGCTCGGTCCTCGCGCCCCGAGCCTAGCCTGCACGCCGGCAGCCGGCCCTGAACCGAGGCCAATCGTAGCCCGCAGCCGCGGCGCGTGCAGGCCCCGCCTCCCGACCACAGGCCAATCCTAGCGGAGCAACCCCAGGGCCCGCACGCCAGCCCCGCCTCCCAGACTTCGCGCGGAGCCATTATCTTGTTCTAATTAAACTTTGAGATAATCAGAGTCACAAGCAGTTGTTAAGAAATAACAGAGAGAGATCCCATGTCTTTTACCTGTGTGTGTGTGTGTGTGTGTGTGTGTGTGTGTGTGTATTCATGCTCAGACATGTCCAGCTCTTTGTGACCCCCTGGACTGTAACCCACCAGGCTCCTCTGTCCATGGAATTCTCTAGGCAAGAATACTGGAGTGGGTAGCCATTTCCTACTCCAGGGCATCTTACCAACCCAGGAACTGAACCCATATCTCTTGACTCACCTGCATTGGCAGGCGGGTTCTTTACCACTGTGCCACCTGGGAAGTCCTGACTTTTCCCAAATGTTAATATCCGGCAAAACTAAAGGACAAGATCAAAACCAGGATATCAACATGGACACAATCCACCAATATTATTCAGTTGCCCGGTTCTAAGTTCAGTTTTGAATACCTGAATTTGCGATGTCAAAGATATTCATGGGAAAACATGTCCAGGGCAAGTGGGTAACAGGTCAGAAGGGTCAGGGTGAAGACATGGATGAGGGACCTTTATGCGGGTTCAATGCTTTAAACAATGAGATTATGCAACAGAAGAACCCAGCAGGCACAGGTTTAAAAAGGTTTACCCTGAAGAGTTAAAACATGGGTAGTGCAGTCACTCAGCCCTATCCTGAGCCTTCAGCGTAGATTAACTCAGCTGGTGGTAAAAAACACAGATTCAGGAGTCAGGTGGCCTGATTTGTCCAGGCTCCAATCACTTGGCAGGTTCGGAGCCTTGGGCAAGTCACTCACCCATGCCTCAGTCACGTGTCTACAAAATAGGGCTGTTAAGTGGACTTCGCCTGTACAGTTATTTTGAGAATAGAGTGGGATAGAAGATGCTTACAACTGTGACATGTTGTTCGAAAGGAAGCAAACTTACATAACTGACAGGACCAGGCAGCCAGGAGCCCCAAGATGAGAAGGAGATAAACTTGGCTGGAAGCAGGAACTCTCTGGCCAAGACAGGAAGACAGGTAAGGATTGGCTGCTGCGGGTGGGTCTGTACAGGTGTCCGATGGGGTGGAAGCAAGCAGGTGGCTGAGAAACTGAGGGAGTCTGCCCCTCTCTGAAGTTCAAGAGAAGGGTGTGGGCAGGGGAGGGAGCCTGAAGAGAGGTGAAGGCCCGACGAGCCGCTGTGAGGAGGGAGGGACAACACCCCCCGAAAGACAAGGGCCCTGACACGGCAACGTAGAAATAACTGCACCACTGTGAGACTGACAGTTAATGCTGGAGGATTTCAGCGTAAAAAAGAGACCAAGTGGCCAACCAAGGAAACGGGTGGCAAAGTCTCGGGCAGGGAAAGGAGAAAGAAGGGCTGGTGGGGAGAGAGCAAGGAGTCCCAAGGCCGCAGAGAAACTGCCTGTCCGTCTGCCTTCGAGGTGCCAGGTGATGGCGGTGGATACCGGAGACAGCACTTGACACTTGTTCAGTTTTCCCTTCTCGCCATCAGGTCTCCCATTGCTGTTCCCAGGCCAATGCAGACAAGTGCTAACTGCTACTCTTACGGATTTTTTTTTCCAGTTGTCCTTGTTCTCTCTCAATCCTGTCAATGCAACAAAGCCAAGACTCCTGGCAACTACAGAATCCAATTTTAGCCCCTGGAACAAGAATCTCTTATCCGGCCCATCAACCTCATCACCAGCTTCTCACCTCAGCACAGCCTGGAGGATTCCTCCTGACAGAGGGGCGCATAAGAAATTCCTGCCCCTGATCGGGGGGTGGGGTGCCCAAGGTGGTTGTTTGAGTTAATGTTACAGTTATCAGTGCAGAATGAAATGGCAACCCACTCCAGTGTTCTTGCCTGGAGAATCCCAGGGGCAGGGGAGCCTGGTGGGCTGCCATCTATGGGGTCGCACAGAGTCGGACACGACTAAAGCTACAGCAGCAGCAGCAGTAGTTATCAGAGGGTAAGTCCCTCAAATTTTTCCTGACTTCTGAATATACCTGAGTGAGTGATGGCCTTGGCCTCACTGAGATAGATATTCCACTCACGGAATAAAAGGGAAGTTCCTTCTCCAAATATTAAACTGTGTGTTTAATTAACCCCTCAGGACAAGCTCCCACCACGTTCCCTGTCAAGAGACTGGGCTGAGGATTTCATGGCCCCAGGAGAGGAGAGCTATGGCAAGAAGAGATTCGAGGAGGAGACAGAGGAACATACCTCTGTGAAATCCTGAGTAAAAGGGGGCCCCTCCTGAGGACATGTGCGGAGGAGGAACAGAGGAGCAGGGCTGGCAGAAGGTCCCCTGCGGCCCCACTGGACGCACCAAAGCTGCTGCAGTTAGTCGATCAGACACACAGTCACCCTCACTCTTCAGGAGGCAGCAGAAAACCCCCATCATTCGCAGCGCAAAAACAAACTACATTTGCCTTTCTTTTTTCTTTCCTTTTTGCATTTGTGTCGAAATTTGATTCCATGGTCAGTTGTGCTCTGAGTAAAAGTTCCCACAGCACGAGCAGCACTGTGTTGACGCCTTACGTCCTGAGCACAGGGGCTGCCAAGTTTGTCATCCTGAACAAGTAAGTATCTTTCAGTGGAATGTGAGTACAAATATTACAGGCATCGTATCTCCAGACAACCATGCCACGCAGCAAAGGCTTTAAAATATAAAATGATTACACAGACTGTGCAGACCCATCCCCTTAATCGTCTGCTCCAGCACCACTGGTTTCTTTGGGTTCTTTTTTTCTGGAGACCCAAGACTGATGTAGGATACATTTATTTCCATCTATGTTACTCTCAGGGCTTCCCAGCTGGCTTAGTGGTAAAGAATCCCTCTGCCACACAGGAGACTCAGGTTCAAACCCTGGGTCAGGAAGATCCCCTGGAGAAGGGAATGGCAACCCATGCCAGTATTCTTGCCTGGAGAAGCCCATGGACAGAGGAGCCTGTCAGGCTTCAGTCCATGGTGTCACAAAGGGTCAGATAAGACTTAGCTACTAAACAACAACAATGTTGCTCTCACAAAGATGTTCCAACTGACCATTTATGGACCCTTAATGTGTTTTCTATCCTATAGTCTATTGGGTTGGCTAAAAAGTTCATTTGAGTTAGTCTGTAACAGTGTACAGAAAAAACTAAATGAACTTTTTGGCCAACCCAATATATATTCCTCAACTCCAAAATCATGGAGAATTGAAACAGGCCTAAGAGCCATTTTATTGCAGATTTCATTTGGAAGATTATACACACTTTGTCTGAAAATGACTCTGAAACTCAGAGTATATCTTTTTAATTTAAAAAAAAAAAAAAAAAAGCTTTCTATTCATCAAGGAATTAACATTCCAGTACAAATTACAAAAAGGAAAGATCCAGCTTCTCTAAGTCATTACAAAGTTAGTAGCGTAGAGCCCCTTACAAGAACAAGGCTCTCTGTGCACAGCATGAAACAAGCACAAATTTTCTGAAATGAACATAAAAACATGCACTAAAGACACACATAAAAACACATTTCAGACAATACAAAACAAACGTAACAGCAGTTCCTTCTGAAGCACACGCTGAGGGGTCTGGGAGACCACAGGAGGACACAGGAAAGTGAGACTTGACTACGTTCTGAGTATTTTAACATGGTCTTCTACCATGAGTATCTATGATCTACTTTCAAAAGAAAGTTGTAAGTCATGCAATCAGATATCTTTCCTCAAAATCCTGCCTACGCTTTAAGCAACAGATCTACAAGATGCACAACCAGCGAATACCTCACTGAATATTGAGCTTCTTAAAACACCTTTCACACGTCTCCCCAACATCACTCCCCTGCTCCCAACTCAAAAGCACCCCTCTGATATGAGCAGCTTGGAAACAGTAAAGCACACAAACCCAGAAATGAAAGCCCAGGATCCAACTCTCTGTTCTCCCACTTTTCACAGATTTTTCTCAACCCACTTAATAAATGGAGACACACAGCTACCTCAGAGGGATTCTGTGAGGACATGCCCAAATGACGATATACAAAACCAGGCTGCAAACTACAAAAACTCCTGACAAACAGATACTTTTGCTGTATATGTTCCAAGTGTAGACGCACATGTATGTACTAATAATTCATAAAGAGCAAAGAACTAAATTTTCATTAAATTGAGATGCTGCTCAGTATTTTATTATAGAAGATTAATTTGACCAGGAGTCAGTATTAAAAGTGACTAAAAAACAGAGAAAGTGTTGAGTGGCAATGGGTTCTGAACAGGAAATTCAAGACCAAGTGATTCACCCAAAGCAACAAGACCAGAAGCAGCAGTGGTAAAGACCAAAGCAAATACAGTACACATAACAGAACTATAAACATACCTCATCTGCTCTCGGGTTACCAGAGAGGAAGATTATTAGATAATTTAAGGTCAAGAAATACTTTTTTAAAACGCAAAATCAAAACAAAAATTTCCCAATTTTTACTTAAAGGCTAGATTTCTTCAGGGCCCAGCTCATACTTAATTCTCTCAGAAAACCTCTCCTAATTTTTCCAGTCTCCCATCACTTCTTATAGGATTACAGGTAATTATGTTCTGACTATGGCTGTGTGTTCTGGGTATGCATCTTGTTTCCACAAAAATCCTTTAAGGCAGCCCCTTTGAAGGCAAATAGCACAGCCTCCTTTTGGTTAAAATTCTTCACAACATCTATTCCAATGCAGAGAATCTTAATATACCTTAAAAAAAATAATAATAGATCACTCTTTCCTCAAGTGAAATATAACAAGCTCTCTGAAAACATTTTCCTGAGAAATTCAGAAGCAATCATGAGCAGACATTACCTCTGACTTCACCAAAAATTTAACTGATCATAAATACAAACACACCCAACAATAACCACCACTACCACATACCAGCATTTCAACATGGAACAGGCTATAACATTTTTACTTTAGAAAAAGCTGAAATATGTTTCCATAGGGTAGCAATGTGGAATGCAGAGTTACACTGCAGCATATTAAACTTGATGAGAACTTTTAAAGGTTATAAACTTTTAAAGATATAAATCAGGAAAGTACAATGGCGCTTGACAGAGGTTAGGGGAGGGAGAGAGGGGAAGGAGGAGTTTATTTAATGAGTATAGAGCTTCAATTTTGCAAGATAAAAAGTTCTGGAGACCAGCTGCCCAACATCTTGCAGACAGGTAAAGACAACTGTACTATACACAGAAAATGGTTAAGATGATAAATTTGATGTGTTTTTTACCACAACTTTTAAGTCTCTGTAAATCTTACATAGCCAATTAACTGAACAGCTACACACCTAGAAAAACACAAAATTCTTCCAATTTTTGTTTCAGTCTTAAGCAGAAAGTAGCTGGCAGAATGAAAAGTAAGCTCTTGAAATATCATTTAAGGAGACCTAAAACTATAATACATTACCTGAGCTCCCTTCAAATCTTTCGCACAAAACACTGTTTTTTACAGCAAGATATCTTCCAGAAAAGGCATTAACAATCCAAAAACAGAGAGTAATAATTTGAGACTGAGATTAGGCTTGGCTGACTTTTTATTTATTAACATATCAAAGTTACACCTGCACATGTCTTAAAGTCCAATAGCTGTATATGACGTTGTGAAAAACAGCAGCCTACAGTCCATAAACTCCATTTTCCATTCTCCAAAAGCAGTTATTTTCAACTCTTTTATTCATTGTGCTTCTTTTGTTTACCATTTTATCTCTAAATAACATACTTGCTGTTGTACTTCCTGATTTTAAGCATTGTCTATTGGCTTCCTTCTACAGAAGATGGTGGAATAGTAAGCTCTCCTTCACCTCCCACCAAGATGTTATGTACTCACATATTTCCTTTCTCCCATCAAATAGATTTCAATTCTGAAGCTAGTATATGTTTACAGCAGGAAAACCAAATAAGTAACCAGGTCCTTGTTACTAAAAATCATTTCATTGTCCATGTAACAGATATGATATCAATGTGAAGTCAATAATAATCTTTAATGCTAAAGGGAAACATTAGAGATAAATTGGAAATAGAAATAAAAACTCCCATGTGCATGCACAGCACGTTTGTGTGTGCGCGCGTGTGCACACACACACACAGATATGTATGTATCCATCGATGGACATGAGTTTGGGTGAACTCCGGGAGTTGGTGATGGACAGGGAGGCCTGACGTGCTGCAATTCATGGGGTCGCAAAGAGTCAGACACGACTGAGTGACAGAACTGAACTGATCCACCCACTGACACGGCTTAGATGCCATTGCACACCTCATAGCAATGATCTCTTCAGCATTCAGATCTGGCTTTCTAAACACCATTCCCCACTAGAAAGAAGCAGGGTTCCATACAGAAATGGCTGATTGCAGACCTGAGGCAGAAAAAAGTAGAAGATGAGCCTGGGAGACTTTCTGTGCCCAAAAAGGAGGTGATCAAAGTCAAATGGTGTCATGTCAAAGGATACAAAAGAGCCCGAAGCATCTTCTACTGGTCACCTCTGGACTAAACACTAAAATGAACAAGTGTAACTGGTTGTAAAATGCTGAATGAATAAATATCAGTAACTCCATAAAAATGACCAAATATAATTTTTTTAAATCAGAAAAAAAATTAGAAAAACTCATTTATTGAAAAGCTAAACATGCAATTGCAACAATTCTTACTCTGAGAAGTGATAATCATAGGAAAAGAATTTAGGATTTACTCTGCCTTTTCAAAAAAGAATTATGATTTATCACAGGTGGTGAGGGATAGCCCACTCTTACAGAAGAATGGCAATATCTAGCCATTCCCAACGAAATGATGCTTTCGAACTTGATTCATCAATGGATGCTAAACTTCCAGGTGAAAAATTACTGACGAATGGGAAGGTTTCAGGTGCTAAAGCTGTACCCGTAGGTCCTGTTCCTTCTACTGGAGAGTGGCTTTCAACAGACAGCCAGAGTTACAGCACCGATTAAAACCTATCTTTCATGCCTAGGTAAAGTATGAGTTTAAATTATGCTTATACAGGCACATCTGTCCAAGCTTTAGGGTTATTTTCATAGTAAACAAGGTGGATACCTCCTTAATGACAAATAAAAGAAAAGCCACACGTGACAATGTGGAGGCAATCTTGAAACTCAAAGCTTGTCCCTGGAATCAGAAAAAGTATACACCATCTTCAAGGACCCGAACTGAAAGTAAGCTGGTTGGCTTAGATAAGAAACCAGACTGTCAATTATGTGTTTAGCAGGGCTTATTTTTGCAGTCCAAATGGCTCAGTGAATATGTCACAAATTAATTACCCACTGAGCAAGAAGGGGAGCTGTTTCTTCTCTGTTTTGGGGAGATGATAAGGATAGTGGTTCCAAGAGTACAGTCAACCAAGAGAAGTTTCTCATCCAACCCAAACGCCCAACCCAACAAAACCTCAGGGGTACAGAGGAAATGACTGGGGTAAACAGAGCAGTTCCATGGGCAGTTTAACCACGAAAAATTTTAATCTTCTTCTAATCTGCTTCCCCCAAAAAAGGGCCTCATGTCCATGATACATCTTGTCACTTTTCACCATATTGAACACCCAACATTTCTTAGCCAGAATTAGAGCTGCCCATCTTGCAAGCAATTTCATCTATCTGTCACTTCTTGAGCTCCCTGGGCTAAACATTCTACTCTGCCTGCTCCCAGTGGCATTCATGGGAACAACGGAGTTCTGGTTCCTCTGATGCTGACCACAGCCACTGAGTCCTGCAGCCTGGGGTCTCCCTACCTTTCTCCTTAACAACACTTAGCCCCCCTGGGGCCCAGACCTGCAACATCCACACAATTCCTCCTGCACCCAGCAACCATCAGGCCACAGTGGGGAGGAAAGAGCAAACATTTTCTAGTAGGTCCACTCTGTCTGTGCCAGCACGTTACTTAACTTCTGAGGCTCGGCTCCCTCATACGCAGAACAAAATAATAAAATCTACATCGCAAGCGTGTTACGATGATTACAAATCATGTCTGTAATGTTCCCAGGACAATATATAAAATAATTAATAGAGACTGCCTAGTAATAACTGTGGTCCTAGTGCAGACTAGTTACAGTCTATATTCACCGGCCACTCACTATGTGGTGGACACTGTTCTAAATGCAAGTACTGACTCAGTTCATCCAGAAGATGCTATCAGTTACGCCCATTTACAGACAAGAAGCCAAGAGAGAGGGTTATAACAGTAACAGTAATGAAAAGTCCTTCCACGGTTCCCCATCACCCCACTCCAGCAAACACACCAGCCTTTCATCACAGCCCCATGGGTAACCGACACGCCAGGTGAACATAAACCCTGGCAGTTCCACGTCAAACCTCTTCCTCTGCTTATCTCATTCTTCGGCCAGAAATGCCCTTCTCTGCACAACAGCCCCCAACCCTACCTCCCCACCACCCCCCACCCCCAAAAATCCCGCTTCTTCCAAAACTGCACTCAAATGTCACTTCCCCTGTGACATCCCTGGGCTTCCCAAGTCCTCTGGGACTCCCTCTGCATTTTATTCGCGTCACTGTTTCCTTTCCTTCCTCCACTGTCTGGACTGTTTGGCCATGTGCCCCCTCCCTCTGCTGTAAACACCGAGGGTGCAGGAACCACACTCTCCCCTCCGTCCCCACTGGCCAGGCACAGTGCCCAGCAGAAGCCTCAGAGCAGAGTTAGGACACGTGTGTTGAGGGGCTGCGTGCACGTGACACATCGGGGTACTCCTCTGTGAGCTGGGGGTAAAGCACCTCTCTCACAGGGCTCCGGAATAATAAGTGAGAGCTGGGACAGAGGAAACATAGAGCCTGAGCAATGTTCGCTAAGAAACCGGGAAGACTGCATCACAGCCACTCTAGCTACCCCATGGAGGACCGACTGTTCTCACACGACAGGAAATACCGTCCTGGGGCCTGACAGCAAGATGGGGAGCAATCCCAAGGCTGGAAAGTTCATTCTCCCAGCACACGTCGGGAACACCAAAGTCCCACTTAACACAGGATTGAGAGCAGTTCCATAATCTCTCCAGAGATGCTGTTACAGAAACAGACTGAGAGAGCAAACTTTTGGGTACCAGGGGGAAGGATGGGAGAAGGAATAGTTAGGGAGTTTGGGAAGGACATGCACATGCTGGTGTATTTAAAATGGATAACCAATAAGGACCTACTGCATGTATAGCACAGCAAACTCTGCTCAGCGTTCTGTGACAGCCAGGATGGGAGGGGCAGTTTAGGGGAGAATGGATACATGTATATGTACGGCTGCGTCCCTCTGCTATTCACCTAAAACTACCACAACACTGTTAATTGGCTATACCCCAATACAAAATAAAAAGTTCAAAATAGGGGGAAAAAAGAGATGCTGTTAACAGTTAATAGCAATAATGATAGTAAATACTAGATGTATACGATGAATTCATAACCATTAACTCAGCAACAATAAGACTGCTCCTTATAGCAGGGGAAATTCCTGCACATAAACAGAGAAGGTTCTGTGTTATTTACTGTAAAGTCACATTTCCCAATCTGTTCAAAGATTTTAATTACATAACTGTAAAGTTTCACTTTTTTATTTTTATGTATTAGCTATCCCATTTTAAATGCTTTTCTCTGGTGAACTCAAAATATTTAAAATATTTAAAAACAAAACTCCATTCAATTCTAAAACATATTTAAAATCAAATATGTGTCATGCCTGGTGTTTTCCCTCAAGTCTGTTAACACTAATATCTATGGGACAGCATTTTCTAAACATCATATCCACCTGTAATCTTTTTTTCAGGTCTTATAAAGAAGGAGAACTAGTTTCTTCTCCCAAGCTTACCTAAATCACTTCTATTTTAAAATCTTGGTCCCATGTGGTGCTAGTGTAAAGAACCCGCCTGTTAATGCAGGTGACATAAGAGATTCAAGCTCAAGCCCTGGACTGGGAAGATCCCCTGGAGGAGGGTATAGCAACCCACTCCAGTATTCTTGCCTGGAAAATCCCATGGACAGAAATGCCTGGTGGGATCCATGGGGTCCCAAAGAGTTGGACGTGAAGTGACTTAGCACGCATATACACTCTGATGTTAGGATTTGTCCTAAATGCAGTTTTAACCATGAAGCATTTTAATCTTCTTCTAACCTGTTTCCCCAAAAAAAGGGCCTCATGTCCATGACACAACCTTTGACCCCCTTGAAATTACACATGAAACCTCACCCAGAAACCCAAGGCCCCTCTCACTCCCTGTCACTTTCGGGTACAAACTACACTGGATACCCCTTTGCCCTCTGCAGTCTCCCCGGGGTAGAAACTCACTTCATCTACATCTGAGATCTGTAACTCTGCATAATGACAGTGAAGATTTCTGCATTGCTACATTTAAAGAATTTACACACAGGTCTGCTCCCTTGTTGCTGTTAGCCCACTTAACTTTAGGAAAAACTCTCTTCAATAAAATCAAACAGCAGTGCTTTATAGCTCTGTTCCAGCGCTGAATGTAGGAACTGAAAATAAAACATATGTTTCTATTACAAAGGAATAAAGGCCATTTCTACCGAAAACACTTTACAAATCCGACGAACGATCATCAAGACAACAGAAGCCATAAAACCAATGCCAGAAAAGGGTGACACTTGACAGTCAATCTTGCCCCAAATGTGCTGAACGGTTCTTTTCACCATCACAGCCAGAACACAGACACTATTACTGCAAGTTAATCTTCTGAAGTGTATGCAATTTAATCCAACTCAACACATATATATATGTGTGTACACTTGCTTGGCTGTACAGCTTGCTTGGAGTGTGAAAGTTGCTACATTATGGCTATGTCTACACAGCCAAATGCTTCCAAATACACTGTGTCATTTGCTTATAGAAGCTGAAGAAGGTGCTGAAGACAAAGTGGAAAGTGAGGGGTACCAGGTGCAACAGAGGGGTGGCAAATCAAGATCAGATATTTGAACCTGTGTGCTCTTATCATACAGTGTAGTATAAATAGTACACTACTTAAAACACAGGTAAGAATAAAGAAAGAGCAATCGGATATTTACCCAAATCACTTCTTGATTACAAAGGATAAGATAGCAAGTTTTCAGGGGAGAAATCTGGGAGACACCATCTCAAGGTTATCACCACTGGTCCCAGGACAATGTGCTGGGAGGAACTGAGACACTCACAGCATTGCCTCTGAGGTGTTCCCACCAAATGTGCATACCATGAATCTGATCACGAGTAACTGGACAAATACAAATCAGGGGACTTCCGACAAATAATTGGCCTATCGCCTTCAAACATGTTAAGGTCACAAAAAAGAAAGGCTGAAGAGCATGACCATTAAAGGCTATGTGGACTGGATCAGGGTGGAGGGGACCCACAGCTGAAGAGACTAAGGACTTTACTTTCAGTCACCCAGCCACAGAGCAGCAGAGCCAGGATGACTACAGCCAAAAGCTCTTTCTGAGATGTTGGACCTAAGAGGTTTGGGGTGAACTCCTAAAATTCATGCATTTTTAAAATACTTTTAGCCTTAAATGCTTATTTTTAAGATCAATACTCTACCATGAGAAAAGGACAGTGGGCAACTTTCACAGATGTAACATTCACACTTTTTAGTACACATAAATAATAAAAAAAAAATGCAATGCTTTGTAAATAAACTGAACTGAAAAACAGAATCGTGTGTGTTATGTGGTTTAAGAAAAATGAGAAAACCCAGCTAGTGGGTGAAAGGTGAACCGAGGCAACTATCTGTTGTGGTTGTGCAAACAAAAGAAATTTTGGCGGGGGTGGGGGGGGGTGCGCTTTAGAAAGTAATCCCCACCCCAAACCAACTGGTTACGTTCGTAAGGATATTAATAGTAAAAGTAACGAATCTGGGGCTTCTTTAGTGGTTCAGTGGCTAAGACTCCAAACTCCAAAGCAAAGTGAAGTTGCTCAGTCATGTCCAACTCTTTGCGACCCCATGGACTGTAGCCCACCAGGCTCCTCTGTCCATGGGATTCTCTAGGCAAGAGTTCTGGAGTGGGTTGCCATTTCTCCAGGGGATCTTCCCGACTCAGGGATCGAACCCAGGTCTCCCGCATTTCAGGCAGATGCTTTAACCTCTGAGCCACCAGGGAAGCCCTAAGCAACAAAGCAAGGGGCCAGGGTTCAATCTCTGGTCAGGGAACTAAGATCCCACATGCCACAGCTAAGAGTTCATGTGCCACAACTAAAGCACCCAATGAAGACCTGGTGCAGCCAAATAAATAAATAAATTTTCAAAAAGCTAACGAATCCAACAAGAAGTCCTTGATGTTCTGAGCTAGACACTGGAGCCAGACATTCCTCCATTTGGCAGAAGAAACCACACATCCAGGTGATACATTTATATCTGGGGCCCCTAAAAACATTCTTCATAAAAGATGAGAGTCTATCAGATTTTAATTTATCCTAAAATTGTTTTACATTTCATCTGAATCATTCCTCCAAAACCTTTTTGTTTTTTTTGGTTTGTGGTTGTTTTTTTTTGGTTTTGGTATTTTTGCCTTTCTGTGATTTTGACAGTTAAAATCAGGAAAACATGAACAGGAACAAGTTATCAAAAAATATGAAGAGCATCTAAGGAATGGCAGAGGAGTCTCTCCGTTATAGCCAGTGATGCTGAAAATTTCAAGAATTACAAATTGGGGCAAACAAGAAAAAAAAAAAAAAAAAAGCATGTATGCACTACCTACCCGCCCCTCCCCAGCTGCCACCACCACACACACACACACACACACACGCTCAAAGCCTAATTATTCATTTATTATTCTTAAGCACTGCTGAGCATCTTCTGTGTGCCAGGTACTGCCCTAAGATACCAAGCATAGAACATATCTGACAAAATATCTCAGGAAGGAACAGTACAGTTCAGAGTCAGAAGTAGGAGGTGATCAATTAATTAGAATATAACAAGAGCTATGAAGAAAAATGAAGCAGGACAAACAAAGTGACAGGAAGATGACATTCTGACTGCGGTGGTCTGAGAAGGCTTCTCAGAAGTGCCCTCTGAGCTAAGCCGGGAGTAGGGGGATGGAGCAGGCCCGGGGGACAACGGAGGATGGGAGGGAGAGCGGCACCCACAGGTCAATGCCTGAGGCCACGGCTTGCACACAGGCGGCTGCTGCTGCTGCTGACCGAGGCTGAGAGAGACAGGCGGCCATGAGAGGACGCTGAGCACAGGTGTAGGCCATGATTTATGTCCTAGCAGGGCCACTCTGGCTACAAGTAGAAAATTGTCATTAGAGGAGCAAGAACAAAAACAGGATCAGCTACAGGCCCTGCAAGAAACAGGGCAGGCATGGGGGTGGGTTGGGGAGTGGGGGTGCTTTGGGCCAGGGTAGAAGCAGTGGAAAGAGGAATACATAGTTGGACTCTGGCTGTATTTTAAAAGTAAACAGGATTGCGGAGGGAGTGAATGTCGAGTTCTGAAAGAGAAAAGCCCAGAAGGACTATGTCTTTTACCCTATCCACCCGGTGACTATGTACAACATTACTGAGGAGAAGTCGGCAGAAGGAGTAAGTTTAGGCATGGAAGGAAATTAAGACTTTCACTTGATACACATCAGGTTTTAGATGCTAGTCATCAAAATAGAAGTGACTAGTAAGCAACTAGATACCCAAGCTGTGGGGAGAAGTATTAGCAAATGCAACAGATACATGCAGAGACACATATGAGAGAGAAAGGGTAGAGAAGTAGAAAGAACTGCACATACATGTGTGTGTCTGAATGAAGAAAAGCTCAAGAAAACATGGAAAATGTGAAAAGAAACAAACACTGCACTGTATCTACTTCAGCACCATTTGAAAATGCTGCAATGGAAGGTACTATTCTAGTAATTAAAGAAAGGGGAGGCATTTCTTCAGTTTCCCCCAGTAAAATAATAAGCTAATAAAAAAAAAAAAAGGAGGGCTTGTCTCGTAGCTCAGTCAGTGCAGGAACCCGCCTGCAGTGCAGGAGACCCAGGTTCAATTCCTGAGTCCGGAAGATACCCTGGAGAAGGAATGGGCAACGCACTCCAGTATTCTTGCCTGGAAAATCCCATGGACAAAGGAGCCTGGCAGGCTACAACTTCGCGACTAACCCACCAGTGAAAAAAATTAGATACAGAATGAATAAAAGAATACCGTGAAAACAACACTCAGAGACAACTGCTGGTAACTTGGTGAATTATTTCCTCCCATTGTTTTCTTGATATTTACCTACTGACACACAGACAACACAGTTTGGTTTTGCTTTCTAGACATAGTTCATTTTTGCTGGTTATTCTGACACACATGAGATAATGCTAAACTCCATGAAATTAGGCCATTTTTTTTGCTTTGTTTTGAATCTAGATTTCCGTGCTTTTAGAGTATCTTTACTCTTCAGTTCACCAAGGCTCCCTCAACCTCTCCAAACACATCACACCCTAACTCACTCATCTGGGCTGCTGCCTGACATCGGAAGACATCTGTCCTTTCCATTCCTGCTGCTCCTCAGAGCTTTGCAATTGGGGTGGGAGTGGGGTGTCTGTCTTATGAAACCATAAGCACATTTCCATTTCACTAAGAATTCTTTGTAAACCTAATCTCTCAATGGAGTCTTTATGTATCATCCTCTGTGCACATTTCTAATGTGGCATCAGATCTTTTATAAAGCATGTTTTAGCACTGCCTCAAGGAGTCACTGTCTAGTCACTCAAAGAGTGGAAACTAACTGAAAACCGCTTCTCTTCAGTTCATTCAACAAATGCCCACCAGAGCGTGTGTGTGCACACACGTGCACACGGATGTGAGCGGATGACAGACACAAAATCTTAAAAGACAGTTTCAGACAGAGAAACACGCTGTGAATAAAACAACCACCCGTGAGAACGTAACTGCAGGAAGGTGAGAAAAAGAGAGGATGCTATTTATCTGGGTGTCCCAGGAAAAACCTCCTCAGGAAATGACCCTCGAGCAGAAGCCTCAGTGGAGCAAACGAGGCTGCAGACACCCTGAAGAAGAACAACCCAAGTATGTGCCAAGCTGCTCCAGTCGTATCGGACTCTTTGCAACCCCATGAACTGTAGCCCACCAGACTCTCCTTTCCCTGAGATTCTCCAGGCAAGAATACTGGAGTGGGTTGCCATGCCCTCCTCCAGGGTATCTTCCTGACCCAGGGATCAAACCCATGTCTCCATCGGCTCCTGCACTGCAGGCAGATTCTTTACCACTGAGCCACCAGGGAAGCCCCACAATCCAAGTACAGGGAAGAAGAAAGACAGGGGCCCTGAGAAAGGAAGGAGCCTGCATGTTGGAGGGATATATGGAAGGCTGTGTGGCTGAAATGTCACAGGAAGAGGGGGCCAGATCATGGATGGCCCTGCAGGAGAAAATCTGGATCCTTATTCTCACTGTGATGAAAAACTACCATAACGTTACAAACAGGAACATGAAATGGTATGATTTAGGCTGAGCAAACAGCGTGGTGGCTGTGGAGAGACTAGAATGTAAGGAGCAAAAATAAAGGCAGGGAGACCAGTTAGAAGACTGTGACCATTCTCCAGCCAAGAGATGGGGTGGTGGAAGCACAAGTCAGTCAAAGTGGTGGTGAAGTGTTTAGGACACATTTTGCAGCTAAGAGCAACAGGACGTGCTGAGAGAATTGGGAATCTGTGCCTGAGGAAACAGAATCAGCCCCTATCCACACCGCTAATGACTTAGCTTCCCTAACGGACCTTCTCAGTACTCAGCTCGCTGGGCTGGGTACAGGAGGTGCAGGCAACAATGACTTACAGGATAATTTAAAATGTATCACACTGTCTCACTTACCCAAATTGGGATCAGTGGCCGGACGTTTCTTAATTTTCGCTTCAGAAATAGCAGAGTAATAGGCACACGTCATCTTGATCAGCCATGTTGCTCGAACCATTGGCACTGAATACTTCGCTAAATATGCAAAAACATCTTCTTTTTTACTAAGGATGGGAACCTAGAAAGAAATAACGTATTTATAATCATCCCATATTATATTCATCGCTAGGCCAGCCTAAAGAAAGGGGAAGTGAAAGAGACTCTTAAGTCCATGCTGACTCTGACAAAGTTATTCTTCATGGATTTTCAAACAGCACATATGGTTTTTAAAAAATAATAAAACATTTTAAGCAAATTTTAATAAAAAATAATTGACACTGTATGTTTAGTGCACTGGTGGGACAGTTTTATCAGTTGTGCTTTCTTATTTATAAAAACAAATTATTTTCAAGCTCTCAGATGCTGAAAGCTACTCCTTGCATCAACAATAGAGGGAAATAATTTCATGACAGTCCTCCAAAGAGTTTAATCTCAAAATTGGAAAGGACAGATCATGAGAAAACCTACCCCCACTCTATATCTTATTGAAGGGCATTTTTGTATAAAGCTTTCCAACTGTAACATTTCATAAGAATGAAAATTTCCAGAAAGCTTCTAAAAGAGCCTTTAGCCCAAAATTTTAAATAGAGGCTAAAATGATGGCTCAGTGAATCTGCCTAATAAACACGGCGCTAGAAATAGCTGGGTAATTAATTCACTGGTTGAGAGTGGGCACTTGAGGCAGTTAATTATTTCTTCCAGACCACAAAGGTACTATTTAGCAAATTAGTATCCCAGTGTACTGCTGAATGGCTTGCAAGAGTTAATCCGGTCTTGTAGAATTCCTCATAAATACCCTAGGAAGAGCCCATTAATCTATACGTATCTATCCAATTTATGAATACAGGGTAACACAGCGGACAAAGGGCACGTTGGCTACAACGCAGCAGTTTGGGAAAATTGAGATGGAGAAGCAGGCGTTGTCCCACTCCCAGCTCCCAACAGCAATGAGTACCTCTGTGTTTCATTCCTGGCCCTAGTCTGTGTGATTAAACCCATCACTCCCAGGCCCTTCATGTATGAATGAGATAAACTGACCCTGTCTACTTCACAGTAGGGTGAGGAGGATAAAGCAAAAAAATTACATTTATCAAAATTATGACAACTTTCGTTGTTGCCAGTTCCAAAGATTTCTTCATGCCCCCCAAAATATTCTCAAGCCACGGACTCTACCCACCTAAGAAAATTCTGGAAACCACAATTATAAATATCACTAGCCCTGGTTTCTATGTCCCAAAGTCTTGCTCAATTTTTGTCTTGAAAAATCAAAGCTTCAAACCAGCTAATTTATTCATATAGCATGGCATTTTTCTTAGTTAGCCAGTGGCTTAGACAGTGGGTTTTTTGCATTATACATATGTTACAAACTTGACAACTCACAATCTTGGTACAGTGTAATCCTAGAATTAAAAAGTGGTTTTTGTACATAGCCCTTCAAAACAAGATATCTTTTGCACCTGGTTCTTCCCAAAGAAACTTCAAGCTGCTCCCATGATGAAGGAAAGCTGTCTGGCTGGACCCTGAGATGCAGTGTGTCCATAAAGTGTACTTTATGGTCAATGTAACAGACTTCTGACCGTGTACTATTCCTGCCATGGTTGCTGACTTTAGAACGTAAGTCCCATGACAGAGGCAACTACATCACACACCACATAACTAAAAAGGAGGTGAAAGGGACACAGCCTAAAGCTGTAAAACGTCCTCTCTGTGGATAACGGTGAGACATTTTAACAAGAAAATGTCCTGAACATTTAGCTTACAAGACACATCTTCCAGGGAGCACAAGGCTTGGGTTTACTATCACTTAGGCGGGGGAGAGGAAAAGCACAAGACCAGACTGCTGTATTCTTCACTAGGACAGACAGTACAGTATCAGGGAGTTAAATTTTAGCTGTCAAGGTCAGGTTCCCCGCTAGGTAAGATGTACCAAAAGACTATATATCATATATAAAATCAAGGCTTAAAAATAAGGCAAACGCAAAAAGTAAAGTTAGCACCTCCATAGAAGTATTAACAGTAGTATCTTTATAGAAGCCTAAAGGGTTTCTTTTGAGCAGCAACTGACAAGAAGGAGTGGGGGGAGGGGTACATTTTGATCATGCGAAACGTTTAGATGAAATAGCAGGCAAAGCTGAGTCTTCCATGAACAGCAGCACAAAGCAAACCTGCAGCTCACTGCCCTTGCTGGCAGAACCCTAACAAAAACGGTTGGCTCAAATCAAGGGTTTTGGAATTCAGAAGAACATATGTGAAGAAAGTTATTTAATTAAGGAAGAAAACACATTTTGATGGTTTTGTCAAATTTACAGTTTGGGCCAACTCAGGAAGGAAAATATGTTTACACTGACTGAAGTATGACTTCCTGCAGAGATGGATTCCATTTTCAGCCAAGAAACCATCTGACTTCAACTTGTAGCTGAACCCAGGCAGTCACCGGGCAGCTGTTTGGTTTCTGAATCAAGCTGGAATTGCATCTAAGTACCAAAAGAAAAGTAAGACACCTAGCACGTGGTGGTCTTCCACTGGCCAAAGGGCCACCCTTGAATCACCTTTCTCTTCGCAAGCTCCTTACCATCAGCATCCCGTTTGCTGGGTAGTGATAGAGGGAAATTCCTGAGACCACAGCAATCAAAGTCACCGGAAGTGAAACACATCATTCCTAGTGAGCTGTGCCAAAGGCTAGAAGGATATATCCCCAGAAGCAAGAAGTCTCCTTTTCCAAATCTAGCTATGACCATGGTTGAATTAAGAGGCCTTTTGTAGGTCACTGATGACCTTTCTGAGGCTAAACACATGGGGCACTGTGGAGCTTTACAGCAGCAGAAAACCAGGTCTGGAAACTTGATCCCGTCCCACACAGGAAACTATTTTGAACTCTAGATCAGAGCTGGAAGATGACTCAGGATCTTAACAGGAAAATGAAGGTCTTCTGTACTAAGCCACCTCACAGATAAATATCAGAAATTAACAAGATGTATTTAAACTTCCTAATATGAAGGAACATGTGGAGAATGCCATTTTCTACCCAATTCTACAGAACTGTCACCATCTCAGGAGGATGAAATGCTGAGGAAGGGATGGGACGGAATGGCTCTTGAAATGCCCAAGAAATGAATAAGTCAAAGTATATTCAATGGTTTCACAAAGAAAATATATTTTAACTTTGCAAAGAGAATTAATGTCAGGGCTTACCTGAGGGACACCTGACTTGGCCAGAGGCAGCTCCTAATAAAGAGAGAAGAACAGTGGCTAATACACTGCACCACAATTCATCGCCCTCCATAAAGATGAGAGGCCATTACACCCCTTAAAGCAAGGGCATCAATTCCTCACCAGTACTTGCCTGCAGGAAATATCCCAAAAAAATACATTCTAAAAGCTTACAAAAAAGGCAAACCTAAAAAGAAAGACATCAGGCTGGCTACATAGGAGTGGAAGGTACTAACCCACATGGAGGGTATGAACTATTGGTAGAAATACATCAAGTATTGAAGGATCGCCCTTGACTTCTGTGGCCTTCAGATACAATTCACACACCCCTTTGGGCCCACGTGGTAAATGCTGAACAGTGGAAAAGAAATGCTCTGTGGTTCAGCCTGTGTTGAGACAGAGGCACTCCCTGAGTAGCAAGAGGGGGTTATGCTGATGATTGCGCTTTGCAAGGACTTCAGTTGCCTTTAAGCACTAGCATCTACGAAAGGCAACATGATGCTCTGACATTAGGGCAAAATGAAGCCAATGGGAGCTACAGGCACTATTTTCAAAGAGTTGCTTTAGAAAACAAACAAGTAAATACACAAAGGAGCTCTCCTCTCACCTGAGCCTGCACCAAGCCATTCGTGAAAATTTAAGAATGGAAAATGGGCTCTCCTGAAACTAAAGGGTTTCAGGGGAGATGAGAAAGACCTGGGAATTATTTGAAAGGTATGTAAGAAGTCAGAGATCAAGACTAACAGGGAGGTTTCTGGCTCTCATCTAAATTTCAAAGGACGTTTTATATTATAGGGACTATAAGATTGTTGAATGTGTGCAGTATTTCCCATTTGAGGAAAATGATCAAAGGCAAAGATCCTAAAAGAAGCCTCCCTTCCCTCCCTCCACTTCCCCCTCCTCCAAAAAGCTGGGAACTATGAATAAAACTGCCCCATTTTGTTCTGAAACTTTTTCAAAGATGTTCTTTATGCACACACAGAATCACTATCTTTTATCTCACTTGTTCAGAAAGAGACTTAGGTTAAAAATTTGGATGGACGCTTTTCAAGACAAGGAAATAACATTAAAGTGAGGATTTCTATTCAATGCATTTTGGACACCATGGCCTAAGAAAACTGAGAATGTAACAAGAATAAATGAAGTCTCACTGCCCGTTCTTGATTTTAAAACCCTGTCTACTGCATCAACAGCTTCCTGTGTGGCATGTTCAGGTCTCCAGATGTCCCTGGCACCACATGCCGCCAAAACGAAGGGCCAACAGCCTATGAGCAGCACACACCTGCCACTGAAACTCTGAGTTGTGGAGAGAACTGGAGAACAGAAATATACACTTCAACATTATCCCAAATAGTTTCATTTCTTTAAGGCCACAAGGAAAACAACGCAAGAAATACTTAAATACCTTTTTTGCCAAAATAGCAAGTGGTTTATTTCCTGCTAAGTCAGAAAACCAGCTATGAATCGCACTCTGGGATCGAGCAGTAACCAGCCAATAATTATCTTTAGCATTAACTTGTGGTTTCTTCTTTCCGGTGTCCTGGAAAGTGTTAAGCTTTAGTTTCTCAGCTAATATGCTGCTAAAATAAGCTCCGATCTGTGGAAGGGAAAAAAAGAAAAGGTTTAAAGACAAAAAGCAAGAATGTTAGTAATGTACATATTAGTATTTCATTTGTATTAAGTGAAAATCTTCAAAGAGTCCATCAGAAAATAAAAGAGGAATTTGAGACCTTGAAGCCAAGAGATGTAATTTCCTTACACTAACATAACACAGAAGTTCCCAGAGCACCTTTGTTTCACTACTCACAAGCAGTTTGGGGGAAAAAAAGCACCTTTGAAAATCTCTGTAAGATAAAATTAATTACATACTGAATAAATTTCAAGAGAAGGGGTTCTGCTTTAATCTTCAGCTCTATGTCTTTTTCATAATACACACTCTTTTGGAGAGAACCTTTTTCCTGTGAGGTGTTGCATACAACAGCAGAACCTAGTAATCTCACAGTAATCATTCTTTTCCTTGTTTTATCTTAATAGCATGTATTTTTGGAAAGGAAACTCTGTATTTACACTCAGTGCCTTTAAAAAAAAATTAGTCTAGAGAAATCTAATTTATTTAAATGGAAAATTACAAAAGGTTCAATTAAATTAAATATTCAACGTTTTTGATAGAGCTGCCAATTTCATGAGTACAGGCATTTCAAGAGAAAGCTAATGTTACTTGCTCTGAATGGAACAAAGTAGCAAAGGGAGCTTCTGTGAATGACTAGCATTTTCAAATTAACCATGCTTAAAGAGGACAAAGGAAAGAGACAGGGACAAGAGCGGAGGGGACTAATATCGAAAAACTCAATGAATCCACAGAAAACCTGTTGGAATTTCCAAGAATCCTATCACAGCATCACATTGTGTCCTCTGGAAATTCTTTAGTACCAGGATGTGGACAACAATTTCTAATGAATACCTTCAATAAGGTTAGCAGACAGCAGCAACCATGATTAAAACAAAATGCCTACCATGCTGCAGCAGGATAAGAATCACTGCCTTGGTTAATGCTCACAAGTCAATGAACCATTCGTCTACAGGCTGGAGCACAGCTGGAAACAATTAGCCGAGTCTATCTACCAGGGTGAATAACTGGTACAACTTTTCTAATGTGAATTGGCATCTCCTGCTCCTTGAGATTGATATACAATGAAAAAGTTTGTTTTGCTAAGTTGATGTAACAGGGCAATAAAAATTACAGTAATTAGAAAAAAAAAAGAAGTCTGAACTTTAATTTTCTTAAACAAATTCATAGTATGGTTTTATTTTTTAAGCAAAGTGTGCAGAATATCCAGAGAATAAATTAAATGCAAAAATTCAGCAAAAAACAGTTGTTTGAAAATAAGCAAGTTTCTCAAGCAGTATTTGGTGAGTCTTTGCACCAATGACATGAAACACCTACCTATGTAGATTGTTTTATATTTAAAAGATTCCTTATTTGCAATTATGTATGAGCAGTTTAATCAAAATAAAGGCATAAAACAATTTTAAACTAGTCTGAGAACTACCAAGAATATCCACAGTGATCTGAAGAGACTATTTAATTAAACCAAGCCAATCATTAAAGAGCTTTGCAAAAATTATGTTTTAAAAAAGTCTGGGCAATTTCTTGCAATTATACTCTTTTCTGTGTATTTAATAATAGCAATGGAACATAGGGACTGTATATATGTTTTACTTCCTAACAAACTTTATGAACAATAACTGTAAGCAAAGTCAAACTTCCCAAAAAACAAGCTCAGAGAAAATTCATGACAGAACTCAAAAATAAATAAATAAATACATCACCATACATTTAATTTTATTCTAACAGCAATATATTCACATTATTCCAAAATCAAAGAAAAAAAGTTAAGAGCCTCATTCCCAGCTCCCAGTGCCTGCCTCCAAGTAACCACCTTGATGAGTTTGTCTTTCCAGTGTTTCATCATGTGTGAATACACACAAACACACACAAATGTATTTTTGTCTTATCTATACCTCATTATGTACACTGAGTAAATCTGAGAACCTTCCTTCCATATCTGCATATGGAGACCATCCTCGTTCATTTTCACAGACAAATAATAATGTACTGTGTGGATACCCACATTGTATCTAATCAAGTCCCTGTTGATGGACATTTAGAGTGTTCAAATTTTTGCTATTACAAATCACATTGAAGCGAACAGCCTTTCCTACTGAATATTTCAGTTGCCAGTTTAGCAAATTACATATCCTTGTGTATAAATGTATGCATATAAAGAGATCTGAAATAATACACAAATTTTTAACAATGTTTATCTCTGGTTAAAACAAAACAAGAATAGAAATTCATCTGTATGCTTGATTTCTCTTTATCTGAATGCATGCTTTTTCAATTTAATGAGTAAAAGTACTTCAATATTTGAAAACAGAAATAACTCAGAGAGGACGAAAAACCAAACCTTAAAAGAATACAAACAAAAACAGATAAATCTATCTATATATCTAATTGTTAACATAATTACACAGAAAAAAGACTTAGTTCAAGAAACATGTTTAACACAACACTGACTACATTTTCTTAATGAAAATGAACTTTAACTTAAAGTTAGTCTGAAGACAAAAAGTATGGTAAAGGAATTGTAGGCTTTACAAAATTAATATTGCTGTTGGAATGACACTGGTATAATTTATTCTGGAACTTTTTATGTATAACTGGACTCAGTGAGGACTTCCCTGGTGGCTAGATGGTAAAGTGTCTGCCTACAATGTGGGAGACCCAGGTTCAATCCCTGGGTCGGGAAGATGCTCTGGAGAAGGAAATGGCACCCCACTCCAGTATTCTTGCCTGGAAAATCCCATGGATGAAGGAGTATAGTGGGCTACAGTCCATGGGGTCGCAAAGAGTTGGGACACGACTGAGTGACTTCACTTTTTTTATGTATATTGTAAGATAGAGTAAATGAATAAACAAGTCGATACTGCTGGGATTCAGGGTTCTTGCTTTGAGAGAAAGGAGATATAGTGATGGAAAGGGGACAAGTAAGGGAAAAACTCTGTGGTACATGAGTTAGAATGGACAGATGGAAAGGAGAGAGGAAGGGAGGGAAGGAAGGAGGAAAGAAATCTAAATATATCTATCATCTCTGTCCATTGAAAGGCCCTAGACGTTGCAACCAGAGAAGGCAATGGCAGCCCACTGCAGTACTGTTGCCTGGAAAATCCCATGGATGGAGGAGCCTGGTAGGCTGCAGTCCATGGGGTCGTGAAGAGTCGGACACGACTGAGCGACTTCACTTTCACTTTTCACTTTCATGCACTGGAGAAGGAAATGGCAACCCACTCCAATGTTCTTGCCTGGAGAATCCCAGGGACAGGGGAGCCTGGTGGGCTGCCGTCTATGGGGTCACACAGAGTCGGACACGACTGAAGCGACTTAGCAGTAGCAGTAGTAGCAGCAGCAGACGTTGCAACACTAGTAGCCTTGAGCAACCCAGGTACCAAGATCTGGGCTGGGGCAGGAAAAGAACAAGATGGCCCTGGACAATGTTATTGTGTCACAAGTGAGGAAATGATGACACGAGACAGATATGTCAAAAAGGCCCAAAAACTAGGTTAAAGTTGCCCCCACTGACCAAATGTGAGACAATGTGAGCATCAAAAAGAAAACTGAAAATAATACAATTGATTTTAAAAAGAGTTCAGGGGTTCAAAGTGAACCCCTTAAAATGCAGTGTCGTTTACAAAAGAATGCCAACTATTAAACATACAAGGAATAACAACTACAAAACCAGCATTTTTGCTTTTGCAAACATCAGCAAAATAAATCATGCAGCAGGAATCATCAATTGATGCTAAAAATCAGAGCATAAAATTTTATTGCCGAATAGTATATTCATATGGTCTCAAAGCAGCATCCTGTGGAGATTTCTATGAGGAAGAGATGACAACTTTTGCAAAGGAAAGAGACGGCAGACACCACGTTAAGTGATCAAACAGTATAACCAATAATCAGCAAACTAACACTGCACATCTGATACGCAGTGTAGTCTTCTTACCAAAAATATACAACCTGAATCTTGTCATGAGGAAATAATCAACAAATCTAGACTATAGTACTAGACAATAAGAGAAACAACTGGACTCAGTGAGGGGACCTGGAGAGCAGTACTGCAGTGGATTAAAACAGGGTTCGGAGATACGCCAGCAGAAAGCAAAGCGTGACCCCTGATGGGAGCCCGGGGCAGGGCACCATAAAGGATACCTGGGGGAACTGTGAACGTGGATCATGGCTTAAATAACACAGATGTATCAACATGAGTTACCAAGGGTCTCACGTACATATTTCAGAAGTTTTAGGAAACAATGAGCATTACCTTTGATGGGTTAATCACAATATTTCTAGCTGAGCCATGTTCATCTCCAGTAAAGGCTGGCTGATTGTTGAAGCCTTGCTTTACATTCACTGCGGTAAGTTCATCCTGTTGGAGAAAAGGTACTGATTAGTCCCAACGATGTAAAAGCTCCAACTGAAGCCTTTTTTGGGCTCCAAAATCAATGCAGATGGTGACTGCAGCCATGAAATTAAAAGACGCTTACTGCTTGGAAGGAAAGTTATGTCCAACCTAGACAGCATATTCAAAAGCAGAGACATTACTTTGCCGACAAAGGTCCATCTAGTCAAGGCAATGGTTTTTCCTGTGGTCATGTATGGATGTGAGAGTTGGACTGTGAAGAAGGCTGAGCGCCGAAGAATTGATGCTTTTGAACTGTGGTGTTGGAGAAGACTCTTGAGAGTCCCTTGGACTGCAAGGAGATCCAACCAGTCCATTCTAGAGGAGATCAGCCCTGGGTGTTCTTTGGAAGGAATGATGCTGAAGCTGAAACTCCAGTACTTCGGCCACCTCATGCGAAGAGTTGGCTCATTGGAAAAGACTCTGATGCTGGGAGGAATTGGGGGCAGGAGGAGAAGGGGACGACAGAGGATGAGATGGCTGGATGGCATCACCAATTCAATGGACATGAGTTTGAGTGAACTCCAGGAGATGGTGATGGACAGGAAGGCCCGGCGTGCTACGATTCATGGGGTCTCAAAGAGTCGGACACGACTGAGCAACTGAACTGAACTGAAGCCAGTCTCCTGCAGCCTGAGGAATGACAAACTTCACGATACTCTGTAGAAGAGAGCTGCTGAACACTCACCAAGGAAAGCAGAAATAGGGATCTAAAAATCAATACATAAATGTGCAGACAGAGACAAAGCAAAGGTGGCCAAATGTTAACAACTGCTGCCTGCAGATAAAAATTTTTCACTAACAAATTGGAGAAAGAAAAACAAAGCAACCCCTCTCCCATAAACATAAAATCATAGATTCTAAACTAGAACTGCTTCTAGAAAGCCCACAGTCTGACTCCCTATCCCTTGCCAGCCCCTATGCATATTTCTGTTCAATATTCCAGAAAACTGGCTCACTCAAGTACCCAACACCTCACAGTGAGTTCAAGACAGAAATGAAGGGTTCCTAGGCACGAGGTTTGTGCTAACCACACACCATCACAGTCCTGCAACTGAAGGAAAGTTTAGAGCTTGCCAAGTTCTTTCATTTATTTTGGTTCACTTTATCTTTACCAAATCTGAGGCGGATGTGAGTCTTCAAGTCCATTTTACAGATGAAAAAAGTGAGGCTAAGCTAGTACAGTAACCGGACAAAGCCAGCGCTGAAAGGCCATCTTTTCAATCCTAGACTAGGAAGAGAAATTTCCATGACACTGTGCACCAGAGTACACATGCCACATGAAAATGTGGTCTAAAAATACACAGCCACAATTCTTACCCTTCTTAAAAAGATCTCCTACGAGATAGACATAGGAAAACTTTCCTTACCAAGGTCACAACATATCAAAAATAGCCCAAGGCATTAAAAAAAAAAAAAAAAAGGGCCTTCCCCTGCCCATATCACTTACCGAACTAAATCAGAGTTCCCAGAGTCCCCGATACAGACGCAAAAGAATAAAAGAGAAAAGATGGAGTAAATGAAGCTACCTTTTGCTCCTCTCACTTCAGGCCAAGAAATAGTCTCGGTGCCAGCTGGGTTAATGGTAGCCACAGCCCAAGAATGAGAATATACACTTAATTCTTCCCAAATAATTGTTCCATGTGTAAAATTAAAACAAACAACAACAAAACTGATCAAATCACTGTTATGATTAGGCAGGAAGCCTTAGGTCAAAATCATTAGTGACAGACAGCTCCTGCAAGGTCACCTCGGGTGAGAACTGGGGTCTCCTGGAGTCCTGCCATGTCACCTGACTTAACTGCGTGAGCTCCGCCTAATACCTCGGCCAGCCCCAGTTTTAGTGGGCTTTCAGAAGACCCCACCAGAGGAAACTGAGCTCTCAGGTAATCAAGTCTCCTTCCAGCACAAAGGTCGCTGGAATCGGGATCTGCACAGAAAATGAATTGCACGTTCATATCAGAAGACATCTTAAACTGCTCCTGAATTTCCAAATTAATTATTTGGAAATCTAGGGCAAAACTACATATGCAAATTTTAAGTCAGAAAGGTGTCTGTCAACTGAAATAAAGCAAGCATGCTGACGGGATTTCTACAGTCTCGGAGTCTAAGGAAGAAGGGGGACATATCGGGTCATGAGGAGAACAGGACAAGGAAACTGAATTCTTATCTTTGCTTTACCATCAGAGTAACACAAGAAACACTAATTGAGTAATAGCATATGTTTTCACGAAAGATACATCCTGGCTTAATTAAAAGGAAGTGTGTGAGGCTTTCAGGACCAACTAGCTCCATTTAGCACCACTTTGCTTTCTATTCTAAACTAACTCCGACTCAATGGACATGAATCTGAGCAAACTCCGGGAGATGATGAAGGACAGGGAAGCCAGGCTGCTGCAGCCCATGGGACTGCAAACAGACTGAACAATAGCAAAGCCCTGATCAGCTAGCTTGTTGTGACTGACTGCTAACCACTGGCCTGGGCAGCCATGTCTGTCTGTCTGTCTCTCACACACATAATCCCCAGAAGGAAGAACATGGAACCATGGTAACACGTCTGTCAGCCACAGATTTTCCTCAAACTCAGATCCATACAGGTACTGCTGGGAAACATGAGTGCTGAGAATTTTCCAATCCCGCATTCAGAATGTCACAAAAATGCATCCAGAATCCGGCCACTCCTCACCACCACCGAGGCCTCCCCCAGGGTCAGGGGCACCATCATCTCAGGCTTGAATGCTGCAGTGGTTCCTAACTGGCCTCCTGGTTTCAACTCTTGTTCCCTGAAGGCCACATTCAACACAGCAGCCACGGGGAGCTTTGCAAAACTTGAGATGATGACCCTCCTCAAAATCTGCGATAACTCCGCACCTCAGAATGGGAGAAGAGGCCCCATGAGGTGCTACAAGCCCCTGACACCTCTCAGACTTAATCCCTGATCACCCTCTCCTTGCACACTCCTCTCCAGCCACACATCTACCCACCCTCCCACCCCCAGCCAGCTCCTCAAGCCTTCCATTGGACCTTCTCCTGCCTCCAGGCCTTGCGCTGTTCTATTCTTCCTGGGTCTTCTCCCTCCCTCTTCTCCCTGTCTCTTTCCCCTGGTTTGCACATGGCCAACTCCCTGACCACCTTAAGTCATGTTCTCAATGAGAAATGTGATAACTCTATTTGAAATTGGAACTGCCCACCCCATTCCCTTCACCCTAGCAGTCCTAATCTCCCAACAGTCCATAGCACTTACCACCTAAAATCCCTGTCCTGTCTGTCACCCCCGCAGCAGGTAAGATCTATGAGGACAGGGGTCTTTATGTTGTTCATAAATAATCATGCCAAAGAATCAAAGAATCATGCCAAGCACGCAGAGCAGTGGCTGGCACAGAGCACACAAAGGCACTCAATACAGATTTGCTGAAAGAATAAATAAGTGTATGATAACCTGTTTTGAACAATTAATATAAGCATACTGTGACTCACTACCCCATGAACTTGGGGGTACCTAATTCTGTTTGGATTTATGACTAGAATCACTTCACCTCCCAGAGCAGTGGCTTCTCCCCATCAAGCCCAAGGCACTATCCTAAAGGCAAGTAGTTTTAAATGCCCCTTTCCCCCAAGTCTGAAATGAAATTCATAGACAATAACTTTTTTTTTAATCAATGAAATTTTTTTAACGAAAGTAGGTTATAACAACATAGGTACTTGAAAAGAAAACCGAGGCGTGCGCCACTGGGCCACCACCACCCAAGAAGTGTGGCCTGTGGGCAGCTGTGCTGGCCCGACCTGGGCCCTCCCTCAACTAACTCCACAGATTCTCCGGGCAGTTCATTTGGAGAAGCGGGCCTTAGGAGACGTGAAGTGTTAGTAAGTGTTTGTTCCTATACCCAGAATCCCCCTAATGCAGCCACCACAAAACGCAGGCTGACACAGGTGGACCGCATTGCCATCTCAAATTATCAGGAACAGCATGGCGTACACTTTCTGAAATGGAGAAAACACCTGATAAAAGTTTCAAACTAACAAAATAAACTCTTCTCCCGATATATTAAAAACGCAATAGTTATATTCCTCCAAGATTCAGTATATACTGAGTGTATAGATCCCCTCGAGGAGGAAATGGCAACTCACTCCAGTATTCTTGCCTGGAGAATCCCTTAGAGCAGCCTGGCGGGCTACAGTCCACGGGGTTGCAAAGAGTCGGACACGACTGAAGCGACTATGCACGCATGCACGCAAGGGGAATGTGTATTATAATCAAGCAAAAAAAGGTCATATGTAGATTCCCACCTGGGAAAGCGACTTTGAAGGTTTGCTGGTAATCTGAGAGTCCAGTGCGGTAAAGGACAATTCTTCATTGAGCCCAACTGTCCACACTGAGGACACCCGGCCCCACCCACTAAATGGCAATGACCCCGCATCACAGCAGCTGCCAACACCTGCCTCCAGAGTGCCACAACGCCCCGGCTGAAAACCAGAGTGTACTGAGAGGGACTGCTTTTAGCTTTTAAAGCCCTGCCTCTGAAAAGAGGAATCCAGATTTCAGAAACACGGAGTTTCACACAGGCCCCGCTCCTGCTACAACACCACAAGATTGACAACTGGACATCCAACTCCAGCCACTGCAGCCCCCCGTGGCCCCCAGCTGTGTTACAAGTGAAGGCCGTGTGGACCCCAGGGTAAGGATGACTGAATTGGAAACGCACACAAGAGGGAAGGGAGAGCCCAGGCTCTGCCTTCGTACTGTCTGAATTTGAACCTCTAACTCCAGTTAAGAGTGGCTCAATCCAGTGCTCTGTGAAAACCTAAAGGGGTGTGTGGGGTGCGAGGTGGAAAGAGATTCCAGAGTGAGAGGACGCATGTATACCTACAGCTGCTTCATGCTGACGTATGGCAGAAACGAACACAAAACTGTAAAGCAATTATCCTCCAATTAAAAATAAATTTTAATTTTAAAAAATATATATAAACCTGAAAAACAAAAGTGACTCAAAGCAAGCTTCAGAACTGTTTCTGGCCTCAGTTTTCTTCAATTGTGAAACAGGGCTAGTATGGTTTCCACTACTATTACCTCCATATCCCAGATGAGGAAATAAGAAAGATCATATCGTGGTTTAGAACGTGAAAGAATCCATGTTCCCAACCACTGTGAATGGCCAGCAATTAGTATTACTGCTGTTTTTGTGTCCCATTTCTGCTTCAAGGAAGTGATAACCTGACGCTCCAGTCGAGCTCTAAGGAATGCAAAAGGTTTTGCTTCAGAAATTAAAAGGACCCTGACCTTCAGCAGTGAATGGTTCTCAAACTTTTGCAAGCATCAGAATCCTGATGGGTTTATTAAAGAACAGCCACTGCCTGGGCCCCTCCTTGAGACTCTCCAATTCAGGAGGTGGGGGAGGCGAGGGGTGGTGGGTTGCGGAGGGAGGCGGTGCCCAAGAATCTGAATTTCTCATAGCTTCCTAGATCAGTCATGCAGATCCAGGGACCACACTTTGAGAACCACTGATGTAAATATTTGGAGTTCACAGCTTTCTAGAAAACCAGGGCCCCTGTGTCTGGCAACAGGGCTGCACTCAACCACCAGGAAGAACCTGGGTGCTCCCTCTTAGTTCAGGAACAGGAGATCCCTGGTCCGAATTCTCTGCCACACACCCATCCTACTGCAAAAGCACACACACAAAGCTACACACACACACACACACACACTTACTCACTCACCCAGGAAGAAAACCAATCAAGAAGGTTTCTCTTTCACTCCTTTAACTTCTCCTAGACCCACGAATAAAAACACCAGAGCTGCAGAGTACTCAGCTGTATCAGGAAGCACACAGAGGTAAAAGAGAAGCCTGGTGGGCACTTCTGTTTAAGTTTAGTCACACAAAGCTTTATGTCAGCTTCCTAGAGAAACTAAGGGAAATGGGTAAAAACCACAACGTCACAACCAGAACATGCTCCATGATGCTTTTTCTCCTAAAGTTTCTGAAGAGTGAGAGTTGACGGCAGGAATCCAAGCAACCAGTTCAGAGTAAGATTCGAATTCCAGAGTGTTTACTATTGTTGTTTGTACAGCGTTTCTCAAACTCCAGTAACGCAGCAACATATCCCCTTTAAAGGAAAAACATTCTCTCTGACCCCAGGATGCGTGAAGAACCCAATTTGGGAAAATGAGGTAGGACCTGGATACTTAATGGCCTTAGGGCAGCACTGAGAGATTCAGAACAAGATGTAACATGTGTTATATGAACTCAAACTACAAACTTTTATGACACTTTGCTCTGAAGATGTTTGCCAAATCTAATCAAGTAAAAATAGAAGGGAGAGTGTCCAGATTTTAAAACAGTATGCCTCTAAAATCCCCAAGCCAAGGGACACAAATAGCTTCCTCTTGCACTAGCCTTGACCCTCTTCAAAGATTTCTCTAAATAAAAGAGGATAACTGCCAAAGTCCTTACCATGGTCCTTACAGAGACTGAAACTTGTTTTACTGCACCTAGTCAACAATTCTCAAAAAAAAAAAAAAAAAAAGCAGAACCACCAGCTACTGCTTTGCCTATCTGCAAAGCTGAGACAACTGAAGACCCCAGCACTTGAGGACACACCCAACCACTAATCAGAGTCTTAGCGGCAAACCATTTTCAGTAAAAGAACTCTTGCTGTTGTTGTTCAGTTGCTAAGTTGTGAATGACTCTCTTTGCAACCCCATGGACTGCAGCACACCAGACTCCTCTGTCCTCCACTATCTCCCAAAGTTTGCTCAAATCCACGTCCATTGAATCAGTGATGCTACCTAACCATCTCATCCTCTGTCGCCTCTGTCCCCTTTTGCCTTCAATCTTTCCCAGCATCAGGGTCTTTTCCAATGAGCCAGCTCTACTGGAGGTTAAATTTTCCCACTATACAATGTGGAGGATAAAAAACAAAGTGCCAACCATGAACTCTGAGTTTTAAATGTTTTTATCATGAACTGTGGTGCTGCAGAAGATTCTTGAGTATCCCTTGGATAGCAAGGAGATCAAATCAGTCAATCCTAAAGGAAACCAACCCTGAACATTCATTGGAAGGACTGATGTTGAAGCTAAAACTCCAATATTTTGGCCACCTGATGTGAAGAACCGATTCATTGGAAAAGATCCTGATGCTGGGAAAGATTGAGGGCAGAAGGAGAAGGGGACAACAGAGGATGAGATGGTTGGATGGCATCACCGACTCAACGGACATGAGTTTGAGCAAATTCCAGGAGACAGTGAAGGACAGGGAAGCCTGCCGTGCTGGAGTCCATGGGGTCGCAAAGGGTCAGACATGACTGAGCAACTGAACAGCAGCAGCAGCAGAGGCAAAACACTGCACACACATGCGTGAGCCCTAATACCCACCCTGCCAGGAGACAACACTAGCTGAGAACACGCACTCACAGTCCAGCCTGGTGGCCCAGAGCAGGGGTGCATCAGGCCAGGCTGCAGAGGGCTTCAACAGAAACCATCTTTAAAACAGGAGTGGTCCAAAGTTAACCTCAACATGGAGAAAGGAAGACTCATCCACCTCATCACTGACTTCAGCTAAAATGATAAGCCTTCAATAGGCTGAAATTCAAGTTCTGCTTGCTTGGAAATTTGTATTTCATTTTTATCATGAAGTGGATATTAATTTTTGCTTTAAAAATGAGTAAGATGGGATGGGAGGTGGGAGGAAGGTTCAAGAGGGAGGGGATATACAGTATGCCTGTGGCTGATTTCATGTTGATACATGGCAGAAACCAACACAATACTGAAGAGCAATTATCCTACAATTAAAAATAAATTTTCTAAAATGAGAGGCAGAGGTTTTCAAGAATGTCACATTTTTATATGTGTACATAGAAAAGAATGTATAATCAACATCTAACACCATAAAAATAAATTTTATCTAAATTTAAAAATAAATAAAATGTTAAGGCTTAAAAAAATTTTAGGGAGACAAGTACCCAGACACAAACAGAAACAAAAGCCTAGAAACAGGCCCATGTTCACACACAAGGCCAGCGTTCACTGTGCAGTTTTGTATTTGACACTGACAAAAAAAATCAGACCTTCAGTACTTTGGGTGAAGTACTAAGGCACCCATAAATCTTGGGCATTTATCTTGAACTTCAGAGAATGATGTTATTTTTTGGATCACTTTCAGAGCAATCTTTTAATTTCAGTAAGTGTTTCATCAGGAAAATGAGTATATTTTGAGTCTAGTTTGGAAATTGGCTAAGTTCTTTCTCAGTCAAAGCGGGGGAAAGTCAGTTTAGCACACTTTTCAATGACCATCATAAAAGCAGATAATAAATGTACACACACAGGTGTGCACAGGTGTGCACACACGATTAAACTCCTCCAGACTTCTCATCCACAGCACAGAACATGTGCAGAGACGTGCGACGCCTCCATCACCTACTCGCATCTAACAAACTAACTCAATGACTGTCAATGAAATGCCGCCACAGATGACAATGCTGCAGAAGCAGAAAAATGTGCCTCTGTGCACTAGTCAGACAGGCTATGCTTAGCCAAGGTCTTACTTCAAACAAACAAAATTCTTTAAAACGGCTTTACGGGACTTCTCTGCAGTGGTCCAGTGGCTGAGGCTCTACGCTCCCAGTGCGGGGGCCTGGGTTTGATCCCTGCCGGGAACTAGAGCCCATATGCTACAACTAAAGATCCACTAAAGATCTGCAACTACAGAAGCCAAATAAATTTTTTTTTTTTAATACCTTTTTGATTATTTTCCCTAGCTTTGTCCACCTCTCTCCCAGAAGAGCATTCTCTGTCTGCAGGTCCCATTTGAAAAGTAAGGCTATGATAATACCCATCACAGCCCAGATTAACAGTCTTCAGGCAACACTTTCTGTTGTTAGCAGATACAGATGACCCAAGAGATGAGGGAAAAGTCTTTCTCTCCTCACACCTCAACATTAGCCAGTTCGAAGCACACTTCTACCAAAACACATCTCACATCTAGTCCTTCCTTTACAAGAACACAGCCATCTCTCTAACTGCGGCCACTGGCACAGCAGGCCAGGCCGCTGCTCTCATGCCGCATACCTCCCATCCCCACCCAGGTCCAGACCTTGCCTGAGCTCAGCCTGCCCAATGGCCCCGGATGAATCCTTCTGAAACAGGCTGCCTTTTCTGCACTCCCCTTTTTCAATAGCCTCAGAGGCTTTCCTTTTCCTCCCCCTCAGAAGACGCTAACGAATGGAAGCATCTGGCACCACCTTCTATGGATCCTCAATAACATCTGTGGGCCTTCTCTGCACCTAACTCCAGCCAGGACTCACACACACAACCCACTAGCATGGGCATTAGACACCTGGAACAATCGAGCTCCGCTCCCCAGCCTCGATCCCATTCTGAGTGTTGAATCACAGAGGTCTGAGTTTGAATGCAGAGCCCTTACCTATCACAGAGAACAAGATAAACTGACCTCTCTGCACCTTGGTCGCCTCAATCAAAGTAAGATAAGAATAACTCACAGGGCTGAGATTACATAAGATAAAATGCAGAGTTTAGCACAGTGCCTGGCCACATATTGAGTGCTCTGTAAAATGGTGGTTACTGGTATTAAAAAAAAAAATTTATAGCGCTTTTTCTTCATATTTTAACTTTCCTGGAATCTACTTGACTATTATATTCCTTGCCACACACATTGTCTTTTCAACCTCTAAGCCTTGCCTAATGCCATTCCTATCCCCTGGAGTATATTATGCAATCTTTTGCCTTCTTCAAACCACAACCCATGGCTGCCCTGCATTTAATCACTAAAGTATACAGTAGTGTGCTCAGTACTGGGGATTCCATAGTGAGCAAACTGCAACTGTGATAAAGGCCCCAAGGAGAAGCACCACCTGCTCAGAGCACACTTGATATGGGCTTACCCTAATCTGAAACGTCAGAAAAAAATTCCCTGAAGAAATCACCTTTGCATTTCGCCTCAGAATGCAAAAGAGGCGTTAACCAAGTTAAGAGTAAGACTCATACAACAGCAAGGCTGACATTCTGCGGGAAGTGATACAATATTAACTCTACAAAGACCCTGAAGAGTTAAGAGATGTATACTGTAATTCCTAGAGCAATTGCTATAAAATAAAATGTGAAGCGGTAAGCTAAAATGTTGATGGGTGAATTTAAATTATTTTTCAACAGAGTTTAATAATCCTGAAGTAAAATGGCAAATAAACCCAACCATATCAATAATTACATTAAATGCTAATGAAATGTTAACAGGCTATGATTCCAATTAAAAGGCAGGGATTGTCAGGATGGATAAGGAAACAAAACCCTGCCAGATGCTGCACCTTAAGCACATTAAGACAGATAAGGTGACAGTAAACACATGGGCAAAGATGAGCAACATGCAAACGATGAACAGAAGAGGGCTGGAGTGGCTACATCAACACTGGACAAAGTAAACTTCAAGACAGAAAGCATCATCAAAGATAAAAAGGCACATATCGTAATGAGAAAAGGGTGAATTCATCAGGAAGACATAACAACAATCACCAGCACTGTGTGCCCATCAAGAGCAGAGGCAAGAGAAGCCTGGGTGAGGTCTGCGGGCCTAGGAAAGTGACATAAAGAATGGCATCATGGCAAGGGCAAGAGGGACCCAGGTGTGAAGTGAGACTGAGCAGCGGGCGGGGACAGAACACGCAGGGTCTTGTGGGCCCAGTGAGGGACTTCTCCCTTTACAAGAAGAGTAAGGGCTTTTTACCCACATGTGCCCTGTGTGCTTAGTCCCTCAGTCATGTCCAACTCTTTGTGACCCTATGGACTCTCGCCCGCCAGGCTCCTCTGTCCATGGGGAGTCTCCAGGCAAGAATACTGGAGTGGGTTGCCATGCCCTCCTCTTTACCCACATACCTACAGTCAATTAATCTTCGACAGATGAGAGAGTATACGATGGGGAAAAGACAGTCTCTTCAGCAAGTGGCACTGGGAAAGTCAAAAAGCCACATATAAATCAATGAAGTCAGAACACAGCCTCACACCATACACAAAAATAAACTCACAATGACTTAAAGGCTTCAACATTAAAATATGACACCATAAAACTCCTACAAGAGATCACAGGCAGAATATTCACTAACATAAATCGAATCAACATTCTCTTAGGTCAGTCTTGGGCAACAGAAGTAAAAACAAACAAATGGGATCTAAATCAAACTCACGAGCTTTTACACAGCAAAAGAAACTGTGAACAAAAGGAAAAGACAACTTTAGAAGGGGAGAAAACACTTGCAAACAATGCAAAAGACAAGCGCCTCACTTTCAAAATATACAAACAGCTAATACAACTCAAAAAAACACCCAATCAAAAAATTGGGCAGAAGACCTAAATACACATTTCTCCAAAGACGACGTAGATGGTCAACAGACACACAAAACGAGGCTCATCAGTACTAAATATTAGAGAATTCAAAACTACAATGAGGTACATCTCACAGTGGTCAGAATGGCCCTCATTAAAAAGTCCACAAATATATGCTGGAGCGGATGTGAAGAAAAGGCAACCCTTCTACACTGTTGGCGGGAGTGTAAGTGGGTGCGGCCACTATGGAGAAGGATATTGCCGTTCTTCTAACTAAAAACAGCTTCCATATGATCCAGCAATCCCACCCCAGGACATATATTCAGACAAAACTGTAATTCAAAAAGATACATGCAACGAACACAACACTGTTAATCAACCATCTTCTGATATAAAATAAATCTTTTAAAAAATATACACTCATCCCTATGTTCATAGCAGCACTGTTCACAAGAAACAAGACATGGAAGCAACCTAACGTCCAATGACAGAGGAATGGATAAAGAAGATACGGTACGTATATACAAAGGACTATCACTCACCCATAAAAAAAGCATGAAATAATGCCATCTGCAGCAACATGGGTGAACCTAGAGATTATCATACTAAGTGAAGGAAGTCTGAAAGACGTTACCATGTGATATCATTTATGTGTGGAATCTAAAATATGACAAATGAACTTATATATGAAACAGAGAACAGATCTGTGGCTGCTAAGGGGGACAGGGGCAGGGGAAGGGATGGATTGGGAGTTGGGATTAGCAGATGCAAACAATTACCTGTAGAATGGATAAAAACAAGGTCTTAGTGTATAGCACAGGGAACAATATTCAATATCCTTTGATAAACAACAATGAAAAAGAATGTATGTCTATATATATATAATATGCATAACTGAATCATGTTGCTGTACAGCAGAAATTCACACAACATTGTAAATCAACTAACTATACTTGAATAACGGAGAAGGCAATGGCCCCCCACTCCAGTACTCTTGCCTGGAAAATCCCATGGATGAAGGAGCCTGGTAGGCTGCAGTCCATGGAGTTGCTAAGAGTCAGACATGACTGAGCGACTTCACTTTCACTTTTCACTTTCATGCATTGGAGAAGGAAATGGCAACCCACTCCAGTACTCTTGCCTGGAGAATCCCAGGGGGAGCCTGGTGGGCTGCCGTCTATGGGGTCACACAGAGTCGGAGACGACTGAAGTGACTTAGCAGCAGCAGCAGCATACTTGAATAAATTTTTTAAAAAATAGAGTAAAGGATTTTATGCAGTGGGGTGACATCATCCAAACAAAATAAATGCACAGTGCAGACACAGATTAGAGTTTGTCAGACCAAATAGGAGGCCTGGGGGCAAGGCGACTGGGACCAGTTAGAGGCTCCCTTAAGAGCCAAGACATGAGATGATGGGAGCTAGGACTAAGATGGCAGTAACAGCGATGGAAAGAAGGGGAAGATCTTTATGGGGCTACTCAACAGGCCTTTTGGGGACATGGAAGATGGAATGACAAAGAGTGAGGCTATCTATCAAGGATGTCTCCTGGATTTCTGGGATAGCAAGAGAACTTAAGACATAATACAGCAATAACAGGGGTTTTTTGGAGGAAGAGGAGCAGATCACAAGTTCAGTTTTAAATGGAACCTTGAGATATCAGGCCAAACAAAATGTTTCTTACAGTCGCTTAGAAGTCTAGAGTGCAGAGAGGTCCTGGCTGGAGTCATCAAGTTGTGAGTTGTCTTCATTAGGTAGTAACTGAAGCCTGGCGGTGGCCAAGATCATCCAAAGAGAGGGTGAGTGAGAAGAGACAATGGCCTAGAACAGACCCCAGGGAACACCCAGTTTGATTTCATGGCCAGGTAAAGAAGGGAAAGCCTTCAAAGGAGCCTGAGATGCTGTGGCCAGAGAAGAGAGCAGGAAAGCAGGAGTGCTTTAGCTCAAAGCTGAGGGAAGGGACCTCCCTGATGGTCCAGTGGTCAGGAATCTGCCTGCCAGTGCGGGGGACATGGTTTGATCCCTGGTCCTGGATGAGTCCACATGCCATGGGGCAACTAAACCCGTGTGCCACAACTACTGAAGCCTGAGCCTAGAGCCCATACTCCACCCGAGAAGCCACCACAATGAGAAAGCACCACAATGAAGAAGCACCAGAATGAAGAAAAGTCCTCACAACTAGAGAACGCTCACGCAGCAAAGGAGACCCAGCACAGCCAAAACAAACAAAGTTAAAAAAAAAAAAAAGCTGAGGGAAGACACTGCTTCACCAGGGGAGGGAACAACAGGCACAATGTGGCTGCTGGGGCCCAGAGGGAGGGTTCTCTGGAAAATGAGGGCAGAAGCCCAACAAAAAGGAGCAGAGGAAGAAGCGGGAGGTGAAGACGACCCTGAACACACAGGATGCTTTGTGGAAGGTTTGGAGAAAGAGGTGGAGAGAAACGGGAAGGTGGGGTGATGGAGTAGGGGGGGATGACGATGAGGGAAGCATGTGCACGTCTGGATGACACAGAGAGAATGCAGTGGAGGGAGAAATTAAGATAACAGGAGATAAGCGAGGTGGTGGATAGGGGGAAGTTGTCGAGAAAACAGGAGGGGACCCAGAAGGAAAGGTCCAGTACCAGACCAACCGGGGACGAGTGCAGGAGGGGTTAGAGACAGGCCCTGCAGGCACTGAACTGTGTACCCTGAAAAGACAGGTCAAAGTCCTAACCCCCATACCTGTGACCTATTTGGAAATAGGGTCTGTGCAGATAAAAGCAAGTTAAAGTCACGCTGAATTAGGGTCCTAATTCAACAGCATGTGGCCAGTGTCCTCACAAAAGACACAGAAGGAAGATTGATGGAGGCAGAGATTGGAATTACGCTGCCACAAACCATGGAAAACTTGGGGCTTCCAGAAGCTGGGGGCTTTCCAGGTGGCACAGTGATAAAGAATCTACCTGACAATGCAGGAGACACAACAGACATGGGTTCAATCATTGGGCCAGGAAGATCCCCTGGAAGAGGAAATGACAACCCACAATCCAGTATTCTTGCCTGGAGAATCCCATGGGCAGAGGAGTCTGGTGGGCTACAGTCCAGGGGGTCTCAAACAGCTAGACATGACTGAGTGACTGAGCACACACACAAGCACCAGAAGCTGGAAGAGGAAAGGAAAGGCCCTCCTCAGAGGTGTGGACCTCCCTCCAGGGCTGCAAGAGAATAAATTCCCGTTGTTTTAGGCCATCCAATTTAGGGCAGTATTCTGTTTCGGCAGCCCTAGGAAACTAAAATGTACATGCAGGGGAGGGGCGAGGGGAGAAGAGAAGCTCTGCTCTATTCTTCATGGCAAGACCACCTTCTGAAATTGCCATTTGGCAGCACCAAGAGTCTACAAGGCAGAGTCTCAATGGCTGAGAAAAGTAGTATCACCTGGCTCTGTGTAAGGGGACATCCCAGCCCCCCAGCATCCCAGCAACAGGGACTGATTCCTGTTGGATCTCTTCTGATTGACTTGATAGCTGTTTGAGAAGTTTAGAGGAAAAGGTGTGTTGGGGGTGGGGGCAGGGGAGGGAGCAAGAAGGGTATGTGTTCTGTTTCCCCAGCTCAGCCAAAATGTTTGTGAGAGAGGGCACTACGACCAGCCTCCTGAACAGAGAACCAAGGAAGGGGCAGGACTGACTTGGGGAGGGTAGGCAGGAGTCCCCTGAAAGTCAACCTAGCATCTTCCCCACCCCTACCCACATCTCTGACACCTGGGCCACATTTGCATCAAGGCCACATCTGAAACTCAACTTTTTACACATCCACCCTCGTCTACCCAGCTATTAATATTCACCCCTACCCAAAACTCCAACTGCAGGCCATCAATCACTAACGGTGGGAACCTAGATGAACCCCAGAGGATGTGAGCTCAACACAAAGAAGGCAGTCTGGTCTTCACACCAGTACTGAGCAGCAGGCAAAAGAGAAGAGAAAATCATGACCACAATAATACTCTTCCCTGGCGTTTTACCAGAATATTCACACCCATCTTCCTCAGAGTCAAATGGTTCAGGCAGGATGAGTGCCCATTTACAGGCTGAGAAACAGACTGACGAGTGACGTGCTTAAGTGGCCATGTGACAATCAGGCCCCCAACAGGCCCAATGGGCTCTCCAAGACCGTGAGATCTTAGAGCAGACTGGTATGATTTCAATCAAGCTCTACTAGAATCCTAGCTCCCTTCTTGTCTGTGAAATGGAGATACCTCCATACACCTCACATGCCTATTGCAAAGGAAATGAGAAAAAACATATGTGAGGCACTCGACATGGTCATTGATACATACTAGGCACTTTTAAGAAGGCTTATGGGAGTTCCCTTGTCACCCAGAAGTTAGGATTCGGCGCTTTCACTGCCGTGGCCTGGGTTCAAACCCTGATTGGGGACGGTGCGGCCAGAACATATACATATATAGGCTCATCACAGTCATTGCCATTATGGTTTTTGACCAACCAGCACATCGAGGGACTCAGTAACTTTCCAATGAAGCAAATGGAAACATCCACCAAGGATGATGTGCTGAGACTCTTGGGGACCCGACTCCCCACAAAAACCTCCCTCACCCTTAACCATGAGACAGGCAGGCCCTCCCCCTCCAATAGAAGTGAGAGAGACTCTGATTCAAATTACATCCAAATATACTTGGCATTTATTCCACTCTAAGTAACTATAGCCTATTAATTCATATTCAAATCACCTTCAAATGCATGTCACCCTCGGATATCAAACACCTGGATGTGGCTCTCAGGAAAACTACCAAAGAAAAAAATACTTTCAGACTTGCAGAATGTGGGAAAGGGCACTTAAGGTATCAGTAGTTGATCCTGCCAAGAACTGTACATAAGGCAGCCTCAGAAGACAGCTTTCTCTTTGGAGACTCCACAGGTCAGCTAAGTCACCGTCCCATACGACCCACGCAATGCAATCGCATTTTAATGTAGACTCCTCCTGCAAATCATATTTTTCACTTAGTACTAAATCGGCCTCCCACTGGGCTAGGTGATCCAAAGGCAGAAAAAACTAATCCAAGCCATGGTTTCTGACTATGAAGTTAACTGTCCAGTGCACTGACTCACTGTGCCCCCATCCTGGCTCATTCTACCCCACGCCTAAGTGCATCCCTGACCCCACACTGGGTGCATACCAGTAGGAAGGTGTCGGTGACTGCCACCAAATGAACTGCAAATTCACAAAAAGGGAAACTTGATGGGTGACAGAGACGAAAAGCGTGCAGGAAAAATCAAGTGAAACTGCAGGATGCCCTTCTTCCTGCCTGGGAGAGAGGACAGAGGTTGGGAATGTCTCTCTCTTCTTTAACCCATTATTTAATTAATGTACCATATTCAACGGGCTTTCCTGGTCGTTCATCTGGTAAAGAATCCACCTGCAATGTAAGAGACCTCGGTTTGATCCCTGGGTTGGGAAGATTCCCTAGAGAAGGGAAAGGCTACCCACTCCAGCGTTCTGGCCTGGAGAATTCCATGCACTGTATAGTCCTGCTGCTGCTACTGCTAAGTCACTTCAGTCGTGTCCGACTCTGTGTGATCCCACAGACGGCAGCCCACCAGGCTCCCCAGTCCCTGGGATTCTCCAGGCAAGAACACTGGAGTGGGTTGCCATTTCCTTCTCCAATGCATGAAAGTGAAAAGTGAAAGGGAAGTCGCTCAGTCGTGTCCGACTCTTAGCGACCCCATGGACTGCAGCCTACCAAGCTCCTCCATCCATGGGATTTTCCAGGCAAAGTACTCGAGTGGGGTGCCATTGCCTTCTCCGCTGTATAGTCCATGGGGTCTCAAAGAGTCAGATTCAACTGAGCAACTTTCACTTTTCTTTCACCATGTTCGACAATTAAAAAAAAAAAATCACTGGATTTACAAAATTCTAAAAATATTAAGAGACACTAAAATGATGTGAGAATTATTTAGATTTTCTGATGATTTCAGAAGTACTTGAGGTCTCTGCTAAGTTTCAAAAACATCACTGTGACTGTCATTCAAATATTACTTCAAATTATGGTTATTTAGACTTCACAACTCGAAGAAGGCAATGGCACCCCACTCCAGTACTCTTGCCTGAAAAATCCCATGGATGGAGGAGCCTGGTGGGCTATAGTCCATGGGGTCACCAAGAGTCAGACACAACTGAGCGACTTCACTTTCACTTTTCACTTTCATGCATTGGAGAAGGAAATGGCAACCCACTCCAGTGTTTTTGCCTTGAGAATCCCAGGGATGGGGGAGCCTGGTGGGCTGCCGTCTATGGGCTCACAGAGAGTCAGACACGACTGAAGCAACTTAGCAGCAGCAGACTTCATAACTATTTGATTTTTATTTTCTATTTTTAAAGATTTTTTTTAAAATGTGGACTACTTTTTTTAATTGGGGGATAACTGCTCTACAATGACGAGTTAGCTGGGAATGTCTCTTTTTGTTGTTAGTAGGGATGGTGATGCTGTTCATTTGTGTACTCGAAAACAGAGGCTAAACCTAGAATTTTGAGCCAAGAAAGCCAATGTCCTCGAGTCCACCTCTGAAAGTGCAGCCTGAAAGTCAGCCTCTGTTAACACCTCTCAGCCTCCACCCTTTTTATTTCCGGGAGGCTTGCTCACTCCCACCTCTTCCACGGAGCTAAGCCAACCCTCCAAGCAATTCGGGATGTTTACCACCATCAAAGCAGCCTGCGGGGGGTTGAATAACAGGTACTGAAGGTGAGGTTTAAAGCAGGGACAAGTGGTATAAACCAAAGCCCTCCGAGTCATCAGACCTTCAGGTAAACCAGTTCATGCCACAGGGTGAGGGATGTGGGTAGGAAGGGGAATCCAATATTCATTCCAATCCAGCAATCAGGTAATTCTCTAAAGACTGAGCACAAACATGTGTTCACCCGGAGATCCTCAAGCAACAGGATCAACTACCATCCCAGCCGAACAGTGTCCAAGGAATCGATGCATTTTCCACACTCCTCTCTCCTTCGTTTCCTTTGACCAATTTGTCACCAGTTATTCTTCTCTAGTCCTGTTTAAAGCCCTCATCAGTCTTTTTACTTCATGCTTTGGTTACTACAGCCGCTTCCCTCGCAGCCTCCCCGACTCCACTCTCTCCCGGTCCGGATTTATTAAGCATGAGCTAGTGAGATAAATCTGACAGCAGGGCCTGGTGAGCTCATCACCGCCCCCCACAGCAGCCGGCCAGGACTCCAGGACTCCAAGCCTGATCTCAGAGGCTCGTCCTCCCCCCATGGCACCTCACTCACCCTACCTGCAGCTCTTTCTTAGGAAAGATAGGGTGCAACCTGTCCCCACTCACTCGCATCCTGACCCTCACGCCTACACCCTCCAGTGAGACCTCCAAGTATTCCAACCCTCTCTTTCCTGAACTCATGCAGCATTTTTAGCCTCCCTATATATAGAGCAGGATGGTTTACAGCACAGTCTCAGACGTCCAATTTCAACTCCATCAAGATGCAGCCAACGGACCCTGGGAAAGTAAAGTTGACCCCTGTGATCCCTCCCCTGTGCCTCAGTTTCTTCACTTGTAAAAAGGAGATAATAGTATCCACCCAAGAGGTGTTTGTGAGGCTGGCATAAAACCAAACATGTAAAGCCTTCAGAATAACCAACACAATCAACATGGGCTCTCCTGATGGAATATGCCACTTTATACACGGTGAAGTCAAAGTGTTAGTCACTCACTCAGACTCTTTGCAACCCCATGGACTGGCCCACCAGGCACCTCTGTCTATGGAATTCTCCAGGCAAGAACACTGGAGTGGGTTGCCCTTTTCTTCTCCAGGGGATCTTCCCGACCCAGGGATCGAATCCCTGTCTCCTGCACTGACAGGCAGATTCTTTACTATCTGAGCCCCCTGGGAAGCCCTTCTACACCATACTGAATATGTTATTCAGTACTGAATACGAGGAATATGTTATTCCTCAGTTTTAAAATAAACAAAAGCCAATGCCTTAGTCTTTTTTTTTTCAATTGTTTTCTGTGCATCAGTGAGCCAGATGTTCATTTCTAGAGCTGTGCTACTCAGAGTGTGATCTGAAACTGCTACCGGTCCTCAACAAGAATAATATGCAAAAATTGAGAAGTGCTTGGAAACTTTCATAGCAACTTGATACTGCCAGTACATTCAATCCGCATTTCATTTTTCTAGTGATTCATTTTTATCATACATCTATATCAGTCTGCAACAGATTGAAAATTAATTTAAAAAAAAAACTGGCCCTTCACCACGGATATTTTGAGAAGCACTGTTCTAGAGGGGACAGAAGCAGACTTCTATTCTCTCCTACACCCCCACATCACGGAGTGCAGTGGGAAGCACCCCCACATCACTGAGTGCAGTGGGAAGTAGTATCAAGTACTAAGTAAACGAAAATGTAACTCCAAATGCATTTCGATTATTTAGTGGTGACAAAAGAAGACCTCCTGTGAGTAGTTGAGATGTAAATAGGGTCTTCAGTTCACAATCTTCCTTCTTCACAAGAAGCAGTTGACAATTAGTCTACAACTGACCAAAGAGTAAAAACAGCTCTGACCCCAAAAATATTTTCCATACGGTCTACAGAAGCACTGTGTAGAGCTTTAAAAAAAGAAAGAAAGAAAAAAAAAAAAAACCCCTAAGCAATGTCAATATTAACCTTCCTTGCAGAACTCAGGAGAAATATAAATTATTTAACACTGCCTTGGACACAGTTTTGATAGTGCTTCTATACCTTTATGTAAACCAGCACCTTAGCAGAAAAAAAAATTCCAATGACACTTAAGACAAAATACGTTTGTCTTAGCTCTTCCCTGCTGCCAATCCCTTAAATGGTCCTAATCTCAACAATCCTGTGAGATTAATCCATGAATGAAATGGCTGGAAAAGGAAAGCAGCGAATTCCACCAAATTTTAATTGACAAGGCAGTATTTGCATATCCGAGCTGGGGCACATTGGATGTGGGTTGAAGGCTGAGTTAATTCTTGCCGAGGAAAATCTCTACACATTCAGAATGACTCTGGAAATGCTTGTAGAAAATTAAAAGTAAACAGGGAGATCTGTGTGTGTCGTGCCTCCCGTCCTTTCTCAGAGGTAGTCATGTGAAACACGACACACAGGGGTCACTCCCAGTAGGACGCTGGTGCCCTGGTCCCAGGACCAAGTCAGCCTTGCTCCAGCAGACAGCTCTTCTCTCTCCAGCAGTTTTATTTTTTATTTATAATTTTATTTATTTTTGGCTGTGCTGGGTCTTCGTTGCTGCGAGGATTTTTCTCTAGTTGCAGTGAGTGGAGGCTACTCCAGTTGTGGCACATGGGCTTCTCATTACAGTGGTTTCTCTTGTTGGGGAGCACAGATTTTAGGGCGCACAAGCTCCAGTAGTTGCAGCACGTGGGTTCAGCAGTTGCGGCTCCTGGGCTCTAGAGCACAGACTCAGCGGTTGTGGCTCACAGGCTTAGTTGCTCCGGGCATGTGAGATCCTCCCAGATCAGGGATCAAACCTTCATTTGGCAAGTGTCTCCTTCATTGGCAAGCAGATTCTTTACCACTGAATCACCAGGGAAGCCCTCTCCAGCAATTTTAATCTCCTCCTCTCAACTGCTCCCAAATCTAAAGACATGTTCAAGTTTAGGATGCAATACACTCTTGCTTTACTGAACTACATCCAATTCCTCCAAAGATCACATCCATTTCCCATCTCGGTGCCTTTGCTCACACCCTCTGTCCAGAAGGCCTTGAAAACATCCATATTTCTGAAGACGTCTCTAATTCTCAAAGAGCTGACCCCTCCCTCATCAGTTCCCACCACACAGGGCTGCTAACCTTCCACACAGAGTTCTTCAACAGCAGGAACCATGTCTTATATTTCCCAGCATCACTGTGCCCTATACAGGCCTTCTAAGAGCCATTTGTTAATAATGACTGCCCCAGTTACTAGATCCAATCAACAAATATTTATTTAACCCCAACTATATCCCACACCCCCTCCCTGCCTCTGGTTATCAGTGGGGGATAAAAAAGGACATGGTTTTTGTTTCTTGAAACTTATACTGGTGGGACGACAGAGCAAATAAGAAAAACATAAACTGCACTGAGTGCTGACCATCAGTTGCAGTGATAAAGAGAAGACAACCAGGCCGCAGGAAGCACACGTGCAGAGGCCCTGAAGAGGGAAACTGCCAAACTAAGAAGCGGCTAACGGCGATGCCAGCCCTCCCTCTGGGCCACTCGTCACCCCAACGACTCGTCTCCTTGGAAGTGCTGCGGCGGGGGTCCAGTCTGCCTGGTCCTGTATTTCTCTGCCCACTCTGAACAGGCAATCACTGCCAGGATTTCAACACAAAAATCACACCAAAATCCACATTTGTACTACTTCTACACAGTGCAACCTGGATTCCCCAGAGGCATCGTCAATAGAAAATATTAAAAAATGAACTGGGTCGCTCTACTCCCCTCCCTAACCTTCCCACCCTTGGGAAAAAAATTTAACAAGTTCTTTTGTTTTGCTTGAGAACCACCATCAGTCAGCTACCCACCCAACTGTATAAGCCAGTGTTCTCCATTTCAAAGACCTCTGGGGTTCCCAAGAACTTTTCAGCTACGTATTGGTGAGACCAAATTTTCTTCATATCCTTCAATCGAAGCAACATATTATAACAGACTAAATGGAGAACTAGATATGAGAATCTAGACATTAAACAGATTCACAAAAATGTAAAACAATACTACTATTTTACCACTATTGTTTTTGTTTGGAAAAATATTGCTCATAAAAACATTTTAAATATGAAATTCGTTTATCATTATTTGTAGATGAATTACTATATATTTCTAATATTTCTCAGGTCTAATTTCTAATACCATAAGTACTGAGATATAAAAGCTCTATGGCATCTGGGTTTATTATAAAGGGGTCCTAAAATCAGAAAATTTGGAAATCACTGCTTTAAGCTATAAATATTGGTATATCCTTGTACTCGTCCCTCTTACCTTACACATCCACTTTTGCCAACTCTTCCACCTCAATAACCTTTCTCCAAAATCCTTGTTACTCTTTCTTCCCAAGCCCCATAGGCCAAAAGGACCCACAAAAGTATCCTATCAAATCCTGGAACCTAGAAGTGTTACTTACTTGGAAAAAGGATCTTCACAGAGATAATTAAGTTAAAGATCTCGAGACGAGCTCATCCTGGATTATCCAAGTGAGCCCCAAATCCAATAACAAGTGTCCTTACAAGGCACACTCAGAGAAGGACAGACACCCGGAGAAGACAGTCATGTGAAGGTAGAGGCAGAAATGAGACAGATGCATATGGGCCACAAAGAGGCCAAGGGGTGTCTGGAGCCACCAAAGGCTGGGTGAGGAAAGGAAGCTCTCTCCCCTAGAGCTCCAGTCAGAGGCCAACCCCAGCAATGCTCCCTCCAGACAGCTGGCCTCCAGAGCTGTGAGAGAATAAATCTCCATTGTTTTAGGCCACCTGATCTGTGGTAACTTGTTATGGCAGCCATGGAAACCTAAAAGACCCATTCCCGGGCCTGCAATGTCAGCGACCATCTAGCCAGAAGGTCATTTTGCCTCAACGTGACCCTCAGAAGCACTGTCCCCTCAAACTGTGACCCTTAGTCATCTTAAATCTCATTCGCTTCACACCCTTGAATGGCCACCTCATGGGCTCAACCATAACATCCAGACACCTCCACACAGCACGCAAAGGACCCCATACATTGATCCCAACTTTCTTTCCCACTCCAACCAGCTCCCCACTGCATGCCCCACACACCTCAGCCCCATCCACCCCTACACATCCTCCAAGTCCGAGGCTTGAAACCTCCTCCTTACTAGGTCCTGTCAAAAGCTGGGTCACTCCCTATCATGTCCATAGCACTTTGTACATCCCTCTCAAAGACTATCCAAAACACTGTATTCCTTGTTTACAGATATGTTACTTCCTCCAGACCAGGTTTTCTCAATCTGGGAACCACTGGTATGAGAGGCCAGATAAGCCTTTGTTGTGGAGGGCTGTCTGGAGTACCAGAGAATGTAAGCATCGTCCCCTGGCTTCTGCCTACTAGATGCCAGCAGCAGCTAATATACACACACACACACACACACACACACACACAGTTGTTACAACACCAAATGTCTTCAAACACTGCCTGTGTCCCTAAGGGGATCATCCCAGATGAAAAGCGCTGCTCTGGATTGAAGTCTTCAGGGACCCGGGACCATGTCCAACACGCTCAGCACTCACTCACACTCCCATTCATGAAAGGCACTTTGAGTCCGAGGTGTGGGCCAGGCACTGTGCTCCAAGCCAGGGACATGGTAGGAAATACAAGTCTTAGGCCCTGCCCTCATGAAGCCACAGCTGGAAAAGTGCCTACAAGGTGCTCATTAATAATGACTGAATGATGGGATCCGTTTGGCGTGCATATATAGAGTTCTACTTCCCTTGGAAGGTGGAAAACAAAACCCAGGAGCTAAAATTTTTCTCCTCTTCTCAGGCCCTAGCACTTCATGACTACATGACTATACATGATTAGCACTGTATATCCCTTCATACAGAATACTATGTATTAATAAATGTCGCTCCCTGAAAGCAGGCAAATGGTACACCTTATGTGTTTGTAACTCCAACTAAGCTACCCACAAATAAAGGAGAATCTCAACCAAGAAAATGAAAGCTAGACAGGATTAATCCCCAACACACTCCACAAAGGCCTGTGACCAAGCTATCTAGCTGCACCAGAGGCTACAGACAGGGCTAAGAACCTTCCAACAAGAAACAGGAAGATGAGAGTGCCTGAGCTTCCAGAGTATTCCTCTGCCCAGGAGACACCACTCAAGGTTCTGGCAAGCTCCAAGATCAGACAAATGGCTAAACAGTCCCCAGCTCTCACAGAGGCGCTGGGTGCCCTAAAATGCAGAGCAGTTCTCAATGCCAGGGCAACACGAGGGTGTTTACCAGCAGTGGAGGCTGTGTGCAAAGGGCAGGGCAAGTAAAGTTGTAAGGACAGATCAGGGCACACAAGTGCCGTGCGGAGATCTGCCTTAAGGAGGCATCTTAACCTCTGTGGGACTCAGCGTCTGCTGGTATTGCATGAGAAAGTCAGAGCAACCCATCCAGCTCCAAACATACCTGGTTTCCCCCCAAAATGGTACAGACTCACAGGATCCCCGCCTCTGAACAGAAAAGAGGGGTGCTCTCCGCCTCTTCCCACCACAACTCTTTCCACCAGAAATGGAAATAAAGGAGCCCTGTGAGCATGCCCTCCACTTCTGAGAGGCTCTGAGCAGAATTAACCATCAAACAGACAAGACACAGGTGATCTTTGTCTCCTGCTGTTCTAGGAGGAGAATTCTGGGAAGGTGTATTCTTTGGGGTTCTCTCAGTCTGTGATGATTTGAGGGGGACAAAATATAAATGGGAAGTACCATGATAATACTGGGCTTCCCAGGGGGTGCTAGTGGTAAAGAACCGGCCTGCCAATGCAGGAGATGTAAGAGTCGCAGGTTCAATCCCTGGGTGGGGAAGATCCTCCTGAGTATGAAATGGCAACCCACTCCAGTATTCTTGCCTGGATAATCCCATGGACAGAGGAGCCTGGCGGGCTACACTCCATGGGGTGGCAAAGAGTCGGACACGATTGAGCATGCAAGTATGCACATCATGACAACTTTAGATACTTTCAAGAGACTGACAACTGGTTCATGGTTTAAACCATGTGGACAGCTCTTGTTTACTTCTCAAGAAGCCCATGGAGAGGTGGTCCCAAAATCAGTTCAGTAGCTTTACAATTTCACAAAGCCATTCCGTCATCTCCACTTTCATCCACAGGCTCACTGCCTCATGGTCACAAGACAGGTGCCCTAGCTCCCACGACCATCCCCTCTTATTAATTTTCCAAAGGTAGCAGCTCTCGGGGCATTAACAGAGGGCACTGTCTGCCAGGCCTGTACTTTTTTCAGCAAGGAAATATGTTCTTCCCCAGTAGTCAGCCACAAAGCAGATTTCCATTAAATCTATCTAGCCAGAATTCAGCCATCTCAAGCTGCAGAAGAGGCAAAGAAAGTGAGGATCTGGCTTTAGGGGGGGGAAATTATTTTTGTGGGAAGTAGGTAGGGGAAACGGGGATACGACTAATGGTGAAGTAGCCAACAAGGCACCTGGTACATACTGGATTGGCCAAAAAGTTTTTTTGGTTTTTGGCACAACATCTTACAGAAAAATACAATACAACCATATCCAGCACCATGCTGGTAAATGCTTCACAGCCAGCTTCTGAAAAAAACTAAAAACAAAACCCCTGAATTTATAGTATTTGCCAACTTCCCTGGTGTAAATACTCCCTTGGTGCCAAAACTAAAGCCACCAGCATGATATTAACCAGCTCACAAAATTCCTGAAATTTTAATGATCAGCTGCTATAAGCCTGCTCTGGCACACCGCTGAATGGATACCTTAACATGTGGTAACAATTAAGTGTATGGCGCTCCTTCCCATACTCTAGAGGATTAGGTATCATCCTCTCCAGCTCATAGGTGAAGAAAATGACACAGCACCCCAAATCACAGCTTAAGTGATAGGGCTGGAACGCTCATATAACAGCCCCTAACTCATCACAGCTTTGACAGGTCATAAGTGCCTACACCTACACCCTTGAGATCCCTCTGCCTAAACCTCAGCTAAAGGGACTCTAGCTTGGTTTGGAACCAACAACAAAGCTGCACTCCTGTAAACTCAATCAAAGTCACCTAATAATTGTTCTTTAAAAAGAGATGGAAATACCTGACCACCTGATCTGCCTCTTGAGAAATTTGTATGCAGGTCAGGAAGCAACAGTTAGAACTGGACATGGAACAACAGACTGGTTCCAAATAGGAAAAGGAGTTGGTCAAGGCTGTATATTGTCACCCTGTTTATTTAACTTATACGCAGAGTACATCACGAGAAATGCTGGACTGGAAGAAACACAAGCTGGAATCAAGATTGCCGGGAGAAATATCAATAACCTCAGATATGCAGAGGACATCACCCTTATGGCAGAAAGTGAAGAGGAATTAAAAAGCCTCCTGATGAAAGTGAAAGTGGAGAGTGAAAAAGTTGGCTTAAAGCTCAACATTCAGAAAACGAAGATCATGGCATCCAGTCCCACCACTTCATGGGAAATAGATGGGAAAACAGTGGAAACAGTGTCAAACTTTATTTTTCTGGGCTCCAAAATCACTGCAGATAGTGACTGCAGCCATGAAATTAAAAGACGCTTACTCCTTGGAAGGAAAGTTATGACCAACCTAGATAGCATATTCAAAAGCAGAGACATTACTTTGCCAACAATGGTCCATCTAGTCAAGGCTATGGTTTTTCCTGCGGTCATGTATGGATATGAGAGTTGGACTGTGAAGAAGGCTGAGCGCCAAAGAATTGATGCTTTTGAACTGTGGTGTTGGAGAAGACTCTTGAGAGTCCCTTGGACTTCAAGGAGATCCAACCAGTCCATTCTGAAGGAGATCAGCCCTGGGATTTCTTTGGAAGGAATGATGCTAAAGCTGAAACTCCAGTACTTTGGCTACCTCACGCGAAGAGTTGACTGATTGGAAAAGACTCTGATGCTGGGAGGGACTGGGGGCAGGAGGAGAAGGGGATGACAGAGGATGAGATGGCTGGATGGCATCACTGACTCGATGGACGTGAGTCTGAGTGAACTCCGGGAGTTGGTGATGGACAGGGAGGCCTGGCGTGCTGCGATTCATGGGGTCACAGAGAGTCAGACACGACTGAGCGACTGATCTCTGATCTGAAAGTTATGTCCTCCAGTAACAATGGTAGTGCACATCAACTGTTACAACATAGAATACAGATTAGTAACCAAAAAAAAAAAAAATCACCCCTAAAGCCATTCTTAGTGGCACAGTGGTAAAAAATCAGCCTGCCAATGCAGGAGACACAAGAGACATGGGTTCAGTCCTTGGGTGGGGAAGACCCCCACCCGAGAAGGAAATGGCAACCCACTCCAGTATTCTTGCCTGGGAAATCCCATGGACAAAGGAACCCAGCAGGCTATACAGTCCATGGGATCGCACAGAGTCGGACATAACTTAGCAAGTGAACAATAAACCCACTCTCAAGAGAGAGCAATTATCTACATGTGGGTGATAATTCTTCCAGATTATGTAGACATGCATATTTTTAAAGTAGAAATCATTTTACTGTGTAACAGAAGACATTTTTTTAATGTAAATTTCCCAAAACAGAGAAATAGGATAGTATAATGAACTCCCCTGTCACCATCATCCAACTTCAGAAATCTTCTAAAAACGATGAAAAGTCCAAGTATTTCCATGTTCCCTTCTCAGACTGGACTTCTCTCCCCACCTGGCTTTCCCAAATCAGACCTGAGGTCAGCCCTTCTCCAGGCTAAGTCCACCAGCTCCTCTCATCACTGCGCAGGGAACACTGGGAAAGGAAACCTTTAATCATGTTCACTCTCCTTACAGATCCCTCCACCTGCTCTAATTCCTGCCTAGTCTGTCAAGAAGTCTCACACTTGGGGTTCAGAGCCTCATTAAAAGAGCATTTCAGAACAAGCATCAGGTTGTCCAAAAAGTTTGTTCCGGTTTATCCTACAACATCTATGGAAAAACCCAAACTTCTTGGCCAACCCAAAACATCGCAATTCTTTAGAATTTCCACTTACTCCGTTCTCCTACCTCTGTTCTCACCTGGGCGGACACACAACCGGGAGAGGCACTGCTAACTACCTCAACTAAAATCCTAGGGCTCCGTTCATCCTCATCTTCTCCCACTTGGTGCTCACTCAAGCCACTTTGCCTTCCAGACCTCCCTTCTTGGTCTTCCATCTTCCTAAGGAATCACATTTTATATCTGCAGGTGCCAGCCTAAGTGAAATATCCACCAGGCTGAAGAATGGTGGCTGCTCACCAAGTGAAGAGCCTCACATAAATTCCCAAAAAGCCTAACTGAAAGCCCAGGCCCATGATCAAACATAAAATTCTATCACCTCCAATATGTTCAAAGAACATGCTCATGGGACAAAGCAAGAAGTGAAGCACTGAGTAGCTTAGCCAAGTACACGCAAAAGGGAGCTGTGAATATCTCCAGCCCAGGGCATGGATTTCTAGTCTGCCATAAACCACGTACAGCTGATGGAAAACAAGCCTATGCTGGGAGTTTTAGAACAGAACTTCAGGGGCAAAAGCAGCTAAATGCATCTGCAGTATACTAACACTTTGAACAGCATCTTTATCTAAAGACTCCAACACACCAAATAGCGGGGAGCAGGTAGAATTAAGGGGGAGTTTGGCTTATAACAGTCTCTACAAGTAAAGACACAAACTAAAGCAGTGGCTTTCAAAACTTCTGGTATGTTTAGGAATCACCTAGAAAGCATGTTTAAAATGCAAATTCCTCAATCTCCTTCCCAGAAATTCTGACTCAGCAGGTCTGGAGTGGAGGCAGGGCATTATGGCAGCATTTTTAAGGAGCATCTTTGACAATGCTCCTTCAGGCGATGGCAGCCCCTGAGAAATGACAACCGCTTGAGTTCCTTTGCCATGAAATTTGGGTGGCAACACTCCTGTGAGAAGCAGGAAAATGTGACCCAGTGCTTCTTACATTGGTTCTGGCCTAAGGGTCTCAGGCCAGCATCTCCGCATAAGTTAAATATAGACGTCCCTCCCAAACACTGGTATTGAGGGAGGTAAATGATGGGGCCCTGGCAGTGGTGGTTTATGTCGCTAAGTCATGTTCAACACCTGTGACCCCGTAAACTGTAGCCCACCAGGCTCCTCTGTCCATGGAATTTCCCAGGCAAGAATACTGGAGTGGGTTGCCATTTCCTTCTCCATCATGGGGCCCTGGGGCCAGTCAATTCATCTCAGAGCTAAGTTTTCTCTTTAACCATCACTGCCTTTTATTCCCCCCGGGGAACTGGTCAACCTGTCTGTCCTTGAGAACAATTTCATCAACATCCCCCCTCTGAAAGATCGTTGAGAAACAAATTTTCCCTCCCCTCCCCTCAACCTCCCCAGCTGTGGCTAAAATAAGCATTTAATGTTTTAAGGGTTTTAGATGCTAACAAGAAAATAGGCGTTACCAAAATAAAACAAGCATTGGGACAGTCAGGTTATAAATACTCACAATTGCTCATTCAGAGTTCTTTCTGCGTTTTATTCATTTCCTCGAGAACTATTTACTGAGCACCTAGTCTCATCCCAACGTGACCACCACTGACAAGCCCCTGCTCCCATGCAGCTGACATCCTAGTGTGGAAGGAAGAAAAGGGAGAGGATATGGACCCTAATAATGGAATTTCAGACAGTGACAAGCAGTACAAAATGTATTAACAGGGGCTTCCCTGGTGGCTCAGTGGAAGAGAATCCGCCTGCCAAAGCAGGAGACACGAGTTCAATCCCTGGTCCACAACTACAGAGCCTGTGCTCTAGAGCCAGGGAGCGCAACTCCTGAAGCCCAAGCACCCTAGAGCCCGTGCTTCACAACAGCAGACACCACAGCAATGAGAAGCCTGCGCACCGCAACTAGAATATCCACCACTCACCACTCACCGCAACTAGAGAAAAGTCTGCGCAGCAACAAAGACCCAGCACAGCCAAAAATAAAAATAAGTAAAATTATAAAAAAAAAAAAAATTAACACAAAACAATAAACTAACAAGGATGAGAAAAGATGGGCCACAGGAAGGCCTCCTTGCCCGGGATTCTCTGTAAGTAAATGACAAGAGACATGACCACAGGAGCAACGAGGGACAAGAATGCAGACACAAGGAGCTGGGCGTGTGAGGAGAGAGGTGGTCCCACCACACAGCCTGGAGGAGGCTAAGCAAGTCACGAAGGAGCCAGCCCTCCAAGGGCAGAGTCCTGTGTGTGTTATTCTAAGGACAAGGAAGCCCTGGGATCATTTAATGAGGGAAGGGTCATACTAACAGTAGCTGACCTGTATTGAGCGACATCTGTGTGCCAGGACTGGTCAAATCTTATCTGTAGGAACAGGTGAGAATCCCATTCCACAGGTCAGATCTGAGCCAAACAGGCAGTAAGTGATACGGCCAGGAGGCAGAGCCAGGGGGTCCAACTACAGGCAGTGGCTGTGGAAGTGAGCAAGGACAGATTGGTAGGGCCTTGAAGGCATAACTTGGTAAGGAGTTTGAGTTTTATTCCAAGTGTGATGGAAAGACACTGGAAGGGCCTAAGACATCTCATTCCCTTAGAGCTAAGGGAGGGGACACCTTCTGGGGAAAGCCTACCATGCCCTGGATGAGCTGTGAGACTAAACTACTGCAACCTCAGCCTCATAAATTGACAGCTATCTAATCCTGCCCTGCCTGCAATGGAAAATGCTCTCCAGCCCCTGCAGAACTGGATGCCACCTTCTCTCTAGGTCAGTGCCTCAAAGTGACCTGGACCAGCTGCTCAATCACCTTGATCTCGTTAGCAATGCAGATGAGGTGGAGCCCCCCTCTCAGCCCTACTCAATCTAAAAAAACCCAGCCGCCTGTTTTTAACAAGCCCTACAGGTGTGCCGAGTTTGACACGTTATCCCCACGCAGCCATTCCCACCCTACCCCTTTCCAAACCTCGCTCCAATTGTCCCTGGGCAGCCCATGTCCCTGTACACCAGGCCATCATCCTCCAGGACCCTGCTGGTGGGCTTCTATGGCTTCTGATGCCTAGAAATCTCACTGATGCCCCAACCTATTTTTCTAACTAATTTGATTTCCTAAAAACATTTACTACTATTCAGTTGTTTAGGCCTCTTCTACCCCAGAAGTAAAAACTCCTCTTCCTTCATAATTCTACAGTTTCCCTCTGCTTTCAGCCTTGTAGCCTCCAAAGTAGATGGCAAGGAAGCTGCTTTAACCTAGACTTTCCCTAACACCCCACCCCTCAGTTACCAGATTTCTCTTCATTCATTCCTACTTCATGCCTACATTCCTGCAAGTACCTACGCCCTGGGCATCCTAGAACTAACTGCAGGAGGCGCCGGGTACTTCCGTGATTCCTAAGCGGCTCTGGTCCCTGCCCTGGGGAAACTGATCCACCGGGGGCAGGGGGCAACACACAAATAAATACATAATTACAAACTACATACTTATACTAGACAGGCCTCTGAGGAGGTTGCTGGGCTGAGACCTGAACGATGAAGAAGCAGGCCAACGGGAGTTTAGAACAACAAACATTTGGGTGCTGAAACCATGCCTTACTCTGGTCTCAGTGTTTTATGTTTATTACCTATATAATCGTTCAACGGTCCTACAAAGAAGGAAGTATTCTCACTCCCAATCTGCAAGAGGGGACACTGAGGCACGGAGAGCATAAGGAAGTATTGTGAACAGCAGAGCCGGGATTCAAACCCAAGCACACTGGCTCCAAAGCTGACCCTCCTAACCACAGGCTTGGGTGAGAAGAGCGAGGTGGAATGGTGCAGTGAGGGTGGAAAGGCAGATGGGATCCAGGTGGCACGTGTAGGAGCCCTAGGGCAGAGAAGAGTCAGCCTGAAGCAGAAAAGAAGTCAAGTGTATTGGTGAAACTGGAGAGCAGCAGGTGGATTGGAAACTTAGTTGGGACTGGACAAGTTGGGCGGGTGTAAGAGAGGAGGGGGAGGAATCAAGGAGCCCTTGCAGTTTTCTAAGGCCCTGTTTTCAAGGCTTGAGGACAGAGGATATAGTATTGTAACACAAGTATACTCAAGTCCTGTGGAGCACTGAGGCACAGCAAGCTCTCAAATGAATAGAATCAATTGATCAAGCAAGTTAAAGCTTCCAGGTCCCACCTCACCCCTCCCCCACACTTCTCTGCAGGAGGTCTTCATGCAAGTTTCCATCCTGTCCCCTGGGAACTAGTTTCCAGAACACTATTAGCACCAGTTAACAACAATAAAAGCTGCAGTTACAGTAATAAGAATAGCTTTACCAAGAGGTGGGTTTTTCCTCACAAAAACGTAATAGGTTTAGAACCAGAGTGCTTAAAATTTTCTCAACAGCACAGTTATACTAATTTACAAATGAGGAGTCACACAACTTGCCCCAGGCCACACAACTGCAAAGAGGGTGAACCAGGATCCAAATCCAGTCTGCCTGTATTGGAACCTCACACTTCCATTAAAGTCAGCATTTCCCACAATCTGGGGCAAGTCTCTCTGATGGACTACACCAATGGTTTCCACTGAACTTTTTAAAGTTTTAATATTTATGGTCTTGTTTCAGGACAAATAATCATATGTAATATCAAGTAAATAAAAATTTTAAATGAGATATAGACACGATTTCATATGAATTTTTATATATCACATCAAATCCATGATGTCTTGTGAATTACTGCTTAAGAAACAGAAGACATTTCCTAAAAGGAAAAGAAAAAATTGGAAGTACAGGTGATGGAGAAGAGGGAACTCTTGAGGCAATGCATAAATAATCGAGGCTTGTGAAACACTGCTCACCACAGCCCCACCCCAGAACAGCCAAGCACCTGTTCCATATTGTATTCAAATTTGGCTACAGCCCCACATAACTCTGACTCTGCTCCAGAGAGATAAAATGTTGGTTGCCTCCGGGGAAAGGGAATAACATTAGAACAACTCAATTTAGCATAAATCACCCTTAACACAGTATTGGTCTTGACAGAAGACACCGTTTTTGCTGGTCCAACTCCTCTGCTTAACCCTTAACCACACACCTAGAGTCAGGTAACCTCTCCTGGGCCTCACTTTGTCAAAAGGAAGTTCTAAAAAGTGAGCTTTCAGGTCACTGCTAGTTTTAGAGTTCCATGAACTGTCATGAGACCCTAAAATCCAAAATTTTTTTTCCAGAATCAGAGAGGCCCCAATTCTGAATGAGGGTTGACCTAAGGAATAAATGTTAAATAGTCCCACAAGGCATCCCAGGTTCCCCATTCCTTAACAAGAAAACAAGTGTTTGTGTGTGTTCAACTGCTCAGTCATTTCGCACTCTTTGCGACCCTACAGACTGTGTAGCCTGCCAGGCTCCTCTGTCCATGCGGGATCTTCCAGGCAAGAATACTGGAGTGGGTTGCCATTTCCTTCTCCAGGAGATCTTCCGGATCCAGGGATCGAACCTGCATCTCTCTTACATCTCCTGCACTGGCAAGCAGGTTCTTTACCACTGCACCATCTGAGAAGCCTCTTAACTGGGGAGATGCTATCAATTATGCTGCCCTCTGGTAAGATGTGATGAGGCATTAATTACATGATAATGAATATCAGCCAGTGTCCCTGACCCCCAGCAAAACTTTAATAATCCTCTGCCACAAACGCTTGTTATTAACTTCCTTTACACCCAGTTGTTAGTGTTTGTTATTTCATCTGTAATACTGAACTTTTTTCTGGGTAGGAGTAGCAGGGAGAGATGGGTGGGGAAAAATCTGCAAAATCTCATCAAACTCCTGTCCTCCAGTTAAGCCTCCAGTGAGAACCACCTGTCAAACCTTCCCAGCTTCTATCTGAATTACTCCACCTTTAACATGCTAAACCTCTAAAAGGAGTTGTCACTCCTTATCCTTGTGAAACATTATCAACAGAACAGTTTAACCAGAACAAGCATTCTTCCTCTATTATTGAAACAGATACATTTATCAAAAGGGAAGTCTTAAGGACCCTCCTCGGCTTCTTTACAAAGCCCTTTCTGTGATATTCAGTTCAGTCACTCAGTCGTGTCCAACTCTGCCATCCCAGGGGCTGCAGTATGCCAGGCTTCTCTATCCATCACCAACTCCTGGAGCTTGCTCAAACTCATGTCCCTCGAGTGGGTGATGCCATCCAACCATCTCATCCTCTGTTGTCCCCTTCTCCAGAGGATGAGAGCTATTATGATATTGGTGGCCCTGTAAACTTTTTAACAGAAGCTTTTTAGGTTCCCAGCAAGAGAAGTTCTGAAATGTGCTCTCTTCATGTTTAGCTGAAGAAAACAGAGGATGGGTGGCCTGCAGCTGGCAAACTCAAAGCACAGCTGAGTAGCAGGTGATCTTAAAAAAGAAAAAAAAAAGGCAAATCCCTGGGCAAACTGTGTAGCCAGGGGTGATCATTATAACTGGAGAGTTGTTACATAATTACTTGTTAACTACTGACAAACATATACATGACTACAAAATGCCGTGGTTACTCTGGCCACTGAGGCTAGTTCAAGAGTGAAGGTTTCTCTAATTAATTTCACTCAAAGAAACAAGCAACCCGGGGACCCATTCCCTTCCAAGGTAACCTGACTGCTTTTACATACACAAAACAGCCTCCAGCAATTAAGCCAATCGCCTCTGGGGAAGAAAATCAGTGTTTCCCTGTTAAATTGATTTTTAAAGGGAAGAGGGGAGACAAAAGTACTTTCAAACAGCTAAATATTCATCACCTGGACAAAACCAACTTCCACTCCAAAGTGGAAAATTTGAACAGAAAAGGTCTTCCCCAACCCACCCCACCCCCGTCCCTGCTTAGCTGGCGCAAAACCCAAGACCTGTGTCGGAGGCACTGCATTCCAACATTTTTCAAAAAGTTTACGAGGATTTACCGAAGCGGCGGGGAGAAAAATAAGGCAGGCAGAGGCGGGGGAGAGGGAGCAAGAGGGTTTCCGCAAGGAAGAACCGGGTGAAGCGCCCGGCTGCGCCGCGCAAGGCCCGGTAACCGGGAAGCGACCCGGCACCGGGAGAGCGAGCGCCCCAGGGGAGCGCGGGGCCTGACAGCTGCTCGGTCTCCGCCCCCAGGGGTCCCCCCAGCACCTCCCCCCCGGTCCAGCCCCCGCCGCCAGTCCCTCTCCGCAGACCCTTCCCCGCAGCGCCGGCGATGCCCACTGGGCCAACTTGGCCCTGGGTCAGCGCTGCGGAGCGCAGCCCCGATTGCCGGGGAGGCCGCCGGCGCCCTTACCTCCTTCTGCTTGGGGTCCTGCGGGTAGACATCTGGCGGCCCGAGCCGGGGGCGTTTCAGCGGTCTCTGCTCATAGCTGAGAAGCCCGAAGGCGGCCATGATCTCTCATGTTAACCGGCGAAATGAATGAGAGTTGGAGCTGGAGCAGCCGCCTCTGAGCACCAGGGAGCAGCACTTTGCAGACAGACTCCCTCTCCCCCCTCCTTGCTCGCTCACTCGCTGTGGCGCTGCAGGCAGGAATAAAGCAGGTTGGATGCTGCCGCTGCCCGGCACGCAGACACGCACTGATGGGGGCAGACTTCGGCGGGCACCCCGCTGCGCTGGAGCCCCCGGGACGCACCGCCGCCCGAGAGCCTGGAGGTCCGCCGGGGTCTTCGGCGGCGCCGACCTCCCTTTCGACCCGCCCCCCCTCCCCGCACCCCGCCACCCGGTCCCCAGGGGGGAGGAGCAGCTGATGGGAACGTGTGACTTTTTTCACCAATGGACCCAAACCCACCCCTGCCGGGCGCAGGGTGGGGGTGGGGGAGGGGCACGGGGGAAGGGGAAAAAAAAAACTTTTCTTGGCGCCCCAGGCAGGTGGCTCAAGTGCTCGCCCTAGGCGAGGGTGGCCCGCCTAACCCAAGAAGAGACTGAGGAGCAGCCCGCCCCCGCCCCTCCTTCTAAGACAGGGACCCTTCCCCCGCTCGCCACGAGCCCCGCAGACCCCGCCACCTGGGCGCGGACCCGGCTGGGAGGGAGACAGGCCTGGAGGGGGGTTGGGGAGGGACAGGCATTCGGACGGCGGGGAAGCACCCTGTGCCTCCTAGACGCCCGCCGGGCTCCGGTGGCGCATCCGCGGCTCCGGTGCCCTCGGCGGCTCCGGGCAGGCGCCGAGCAGCGCTGCTGGCGGTCGCGGCGGCTAGAGGGGGCCGTGCTCACGGTGGCTCGGGGCCGACTTAACCCTTTGCTGCCCCTCCAGGGGCTGGGGAAGGAAGGGGGCGCGAAGAGGGTTGGCAGCGAGCGTCGAAGGGAGCAGCGAGCCCGTGGGCGTCTCGGGCTCCTCCAGCCCGCCGCCCCCAACCCTCACCCGGACCGCAGCTCCTCCCCCCACCAACCCCCCGCCTCCGACAGTTTACCTGTTGGTTCCCGGCTAGTGGGCAGGGGCTGCCGGCAGCGGCGGCACTTCGGCGGCCGCAGCCTCCATGATTCGGGTTGGGATGGGGGGCGGCGGGAGAGAGGGGGGACTGGATTTGATCTGGTTTGTAAGGTATCAGACTCGCCCGAACGAGCTCCGGGGACGCCGCGAAGTTTGCCACAGTCTGGGGGCGGCGGACGACGCCGGCTCGCCGCCGCCGGCGTTCTCGCCCCCACGGCCGAGGAGCGCGAGCTTCCGAGTTGGCGGACGGCGGCGCGGCGGCCACACTGAGCATGCCCAGCTCGGCTGCCGGACCGCGGAGGAGTTGGCTGCGAGCGCGCTCCGATCCGCCTCTCCGGGTTTTCGCAGCCGCAGAGCGCGCAGCCCGCGGGCCCGGGCGCTGGGGCTGGCCCTGGGGTGAATCTGGGCGAGGGAGAGGGTGCCCCCAGGACCCCTCTCCCGGCGCGAGCTGGCAGTCCGCCTCGACCTCTGTTAAGGTCGCTGTCCCCGTGGCCTGGGCCGGAAACCTCACCTGCGTCGGGCGTGTGGAGTGGGGCGGGGGGATCCTCCAGGGGAGACCTTGGTCATCCAATCCGCCCGCGCTCCTCGCTCGCTCTGGGGCGTGGGCACCCAGATGCAGGGCCACCTGCCGCGAGCCCTGCGAGACTACAGCCGCGGAGGCGGGCCCGGTCTGTCCCGAGGGGCCCAGCGGGAGGCGCGCCCGGGAGGATGCGCCCGCGCTTGGCCAGGAATGATGGCTGCCATTTATGGAGCCCTCGCTTCGTGCCAGGATCTTGACAGTGAAGGTCTCTGGTCCTTTTAAAAAAAAAAAAAGGAAAGAAACTTACAAGGTTTTACTGTACCCCTTTTATAGATAGAGAAATCGAGTCACATTAGGAAGGCCTGGTGACTTGCTCAAAGCCACGAAGCAAACTGATCACAAGTTCCTGATCTATTGCCCACAACTTGGAATTGCGAGGAACGGGTTCCTCAACTGCTCTTGCTTGATAGGGTCAGGTTCCTCCCACCTTGAGGAGTTCTCAAGACTCCTATTCCATTCTCTATGAGATGGTGCGAGCCGAAACTAACCCCAAAGCCTTTGTATAGTGTCAAGCACATTGTATGTGCTCAAGGAAATGTTGGTTAAACCTGATTATCTACTCAAATCTGATGACTTAAAGCCAAGGCAGTGGTAATGGGGCCGGGGGGGGCGGGGTGCGGGTAGCGGTGGATATAAGCCACTGGGGACAGGAGACTAGTTCTTAACTCTTGACTCTGACCTGTTAGCACTTCCCAAGGCAGCTGAGGCCAATTCAGGCCGGTGGTTTCCGGATTCTTTACTCAATCTGAGCAAGTACTTTTAGAGAACAGGTCCACCAAGAAGCGTTTCCCGACCACCCCCTGCACCCTCCCCAAAGGACTTCTCTTCCACTAACACCTTGGGTGTAACTTCAAAGCTGAACTTGCCCTTGGGATATAGGTATCTGTCAAATCTAACTTCCTTGGTTGAGAAATAGTTATCTAACTTTGTTATGAAAATTGTCAAACTAAAATGCAGAAAAAATAGCATAATGAACCCCCAAGTACTCATCTCCCATCTGTGACAATTAGAAAAGTTTTGCCATTTGTGTTTAATCTCTCCTGCCCCCAGCACAGTTACATACACTGGAAAGGACGGTGTTGTTCACTGTGGTGACTTGGGTGCACAGCATGGAAACTGGCATGTGGTGGGCACTCAAAAAGATGTTTGTTAGCTGGTGGGATGGATGAGTAGATGTGGGTGAATAGGTGTGTGGATAGATAGATCACCAGTGGTATTTTGGTGGTACCAGGTTGAGAGATGTAACCTCAATTCTTCCCTTGAAATACCTAGGCAACAGTCTCCAGCTGGCCTCCACAAAGGAAAAACTTTTGAAGCACTCAAAATCATATCTGACCATAAAGATTTTTAAATCAAAGTGAGTTAATAATGTGTCCCTAGTGTTTGGGGAAAAGGGAAAAGGAGAGTTCTGTTGATCTCCCTTCTTTTTCCCTCCCTTGTTTTGAGACAGTCTGGCACGGATTCTTTGGCCCTTTCAACATTAAAAAAAAAAAGTGAAATTAAAAAAAAAATAGCTTCCATAAGCTGTGATACTTCCTCAAAAATCATCATTTCGCTACATGGACTTCTCATGGATATCTGGTTCCCTCACCCTGACATTTGTACCTGTCACAATCTGCCACCACCTACCAATCCAATTTTTTCTTCTTAATCCCTCACCCCACTTAGCTCTCACTCGTATTTCCAAATATGAAATTCCTGGGCCCTTCACTTTCTGATAGCCACCTAAGGACAGTCCTTAGAGTCGACTCCTGTATGAAGCCCACCTCGAACTCTCTTTTTTTTTTTTAATTTTTACTTATTTATTTTTAGTTGCCCTGGGTCTTCTTGCTGCATGCGGACTTTTCACTAGTTGCAGTGAGGAGGGGCTCCTCCTGGTTGCAGTGAGTGGACTTCTCACTGCAGTGGCTTCTCTTGTTGCAGAGCACAGGCTCTACATAGGCTCAGTAGTTGCAGCTGGCGAGCTCTTCAGCTCGGGCTCAGTGGCCTGTGTTTAGTTGCTCCGTGGGATGTGGAATCCTCCCAGACCAGGGATCAAACCTGTGTCCCCCACGTTGGCAGGTGGACTCCTATCCACCACCACCAGGGAAGCCCCCACCTCAAACTCTTGAGGCACAAAATCATCTTTTGATTCTTTCAGTACCCTTAACACAGTTTTCATTCTCATGTTTTTCACCAGTTTTATTGAAAAAATAACTGACATCCATCACTATACAAGTTTAAGGCATACAGCATGATGGTTCAATTTACATATATTGTGAAATCATTACTGCAATAGGTTCAGCTAACATCCATCCTTTCATATAGATACAGTAAAAAAGGAAAGAAAAAAGGGGGAAATTTTTCTTTTTGTAATGAAAACTCAGGATATACTTTCTTAACTTTCCTATACACTATATGGCAGTGTTAACCATAGTCATCATGCTGTACATTACATCCCTAGTTCTTATTTATCTTATAACTAAAAGTTTGTATCTTTCGACCACCTTCCTCGGTTTCCCCATCCCCCAATCCTCTGCCTCTGGTAACCACAAGTCTGATTTCTTTTTCTATGAGTTTGGTTTTGTTTTGATTTTGTTTTTAGACTCCACATATAAGTGAGATCATACAGCCTTTGTCTTCTGTGTGATTTATCTAACCGGGCTTCCCAGGTGGCTCAGTGGTAAGAATCCACCTGCCAGTGCAGGAGATGCAAGAGACATGGGTACAATCCTTGGGTTGGGAAGATCCCCTGGAAGAGGAAATGGCAACCCACTCCAGTATTCTTGCCTGGAGAATCCCATGGACAGAGGAGTCCAGTGGGTTACAATCCATGGGGTCGCAGAGTTGGACATGACTGAGCATGCACATGCGTCTGATTTATATCACTTAGCATGATGCCTTAGAGTTCCATCCAGATTGTCACAAATGGTAGGATTTCCTTGTTTATTTAATGGCTGAATAATATTCTACAACATCTTTATCCATATGTCCATTAATGAACACTTAGGTCATTTCCATGTATTAACTACTGTAAGTATAGCTGCTATGAACTGGGGATATAACTGCTATGAACTGGGGGTACAGGTATCTTTCCGAGTTAGTGTTTTCATTTCCTTCAGATATATTCCCAGAAGTGGTCATTCTCTTCTTTTAATATCGCATCATTTATTGGCATACTTTCAGACTTGCCATACAGAATAGTCTTGTTCACCATCCCCACCTTACCCTCTCACTATCCTTCCATTCCAGAGCTGATCTTTAAGCTCACTAAGGCCAGTTAGCCACAGGGTCTCTGCTGTGACTGAATTTCCATCACAATGCTGGTTAGTACAGCAGGTAGGCACAGATTCTTTATCAAATAACAAGAGTCTCATTTGCTACTGTTCCTGTGGAAGTGAAAGCTTTAGTCACTTAGGGCAACCCCATGGACTATAGCCCTCCAGGCTCCTCTGTCCATGGAATTCTCCAGGCAAGAATACTGGAGTGGGTAGCCATTCCTTCCTCTAGAGGCTCTTCCCAACCCAGGGATCAAACCCAGGTCTCCTGCATTGCAGGTGGATTCTCTACTATCTGAGCTACAGGGAAGCCCACTGTTCCTATAAGGGGCATCTTATCTTTTTGGTTAATGACCCTCCCTTCCCTAGGCCTGGGAACAGTTTGTACAGAACATGAATTACTCAGAGAACACCAGGGGCTCCCCAGAGAGGCCCCAGCTTAGGCCTCAGCCTAGCAAGAAGAGATGGGAGAAGGCAATGGCAGCCCACTCTAGTACTCTTGCCTGGAAAATCCCATGGACGGAGGAGCCTGGTGGGCTGCAGTCCATGGGGTCACTAAGAGTTGGACACGACTGAGTGACTTCACTTTCACTTTTCACTTTCATGCATTGGAGAAGGAAATGGCAACCCACTCCAGTGTTCTTGCCTGGAGAATCCCAGGGACGGGGGAGCCTGGTGGGCTGCCGTCTATGGGGTCGCACAGAGTCGGACACGACTGAAGCAACTTAGCAGCAGCAGCAAGAAGAGATGAGTTCAGGTGCCTGACGAAGTTTAACACAACTGGTGAGGAAAAGGGATTGAATGCAGGCAGAGAAGGAGGAATTATAAGCCATTTAAAGCATATGGGACTTTATCCTCCAAGCATGAAGTTAAATCTCTAGGGCTGCTTTTGTGGGTTGAGGCATGTTTAGAAATTTGTAAAAAGGGGCATGACCTATTTTGCTGGGTCACATCCAAGGACTCCTCAAAGATCCCTGAGCCACAGGGATCTTCCTAGCTGCTTCTGTTCTTTCTGCTAGTCTTGGTTTTTCAAAATTCTACAAGGAGTCCCTTGTAGTTCATAGTTGAGTCCTCTTTTGTGTTCTTGGATGAGGTTCCTTTAAGACAGCTCACAGGCTGGCTTTTTCTCCCTGCATTTAGTCTGTAGGAAATGCACAGATGTCCTTTGCCTGTACACACTCTGGGGCAGGCATTTTCTCACCAGCCTTATCTCCTTGCCCACATGGACACATTCTGCAAGTCACAGTTCTTCACCTTGAAAGATCTCAACTCTAGGTCAGAGACTACTTCTTTGGGTTCTTGCAAACTGCAGCAGACAGAGGCTAAATGCCCAGGCCAGTGATCCCCTCAAAACTCTTTTCATGAGGCTTGAGGGGAGGAATAACATTTCTTGGGAGAGAGAGACATGATCATATTCGCCAAGCAGATTTCAGAAAATGAGAGTAGAGAATGGCTAGGAGCAGAAGCAAGGTGCTGGCCCTCCAGAAACAATGGTCCCCTTATCCTTATTTTACAAATTAGCACTTGAGGCTCCGGAGGTGAAGTTAACTGGTATGAGGCCATTGAGTTAGCAAGTGGCAGAGCTGGGGTCAAACCTGGATCCCTCTGACTCTCCATTTATTGTCAGTGTGCTACCGTATTAATTACCATTTATGTAACACTTATAAAAGTGAACCTCGGAAGACAGACCTTGTAGAAGAGAAGCAAAACTCCCGACAGCTCACTCTGGCATAGTGCATGCTTCCACTCAAGTGGAAAGGAACAATTCTCAGTGTAGTGCCTGTAGGTGAAGTAATTAAAGTTGCTGGTTTTCCCCATGGGACTGAGGCTTGCCCAGGTGTATGTATTACTGTGTTGTGTTAACAGATTGTCTAGAGGCAGTCTTGCTTATTTTCAGTTTTTCTTACATCCCCATTACATTTAAATGTATTTATCTCATGCCTGGTTCTGAATCAAAAAAATAAAAATTCCCCCTTTCTTTTAGGCTCTTAAAAATAAGAAAAAGGAAAATAAGAATGATTTGAGAAGGAATCAAAATAGAGGATAAGAGAAATGAGGGATTCATCTGGGGACATTCCAACCAAATGAAGTTTTTAATATGGTCTTTAGGCTGTTCAGAGAAATGTAAAGAATACAGACATAAAGACTTCCTAAAGCAGTATTGACAATAGAATTATATTGCTATTCTAAATATATACTTTTACATTTTCTGGCAGCCACATTAAAATTGTAAAAATAGATAAATTAATTTTAGTAATACTTTTGTTTAACCCAATATAAGCAAAATATTGCATTTCAACATGTGGCCAGTCTTTGAACTGTGGTGCTGGAGAAGACTCTTGAGAGTCCCTTGGTTGGATCTCCTTGCAAGGAGATCCAACCAGTAAGTCCTAAAGGAAATCGGTCCTGAATATTCATTGGAAGGACTGATGCTGAAGCTGAAACTCCAGTACTTTGGCCACGTGATGCAAAGAACTGATTCATTGGAAAAGACCCTGATGCTGGCAAAGATCGAAGGTAGGAGGAGAAGGGGATGACAGAGAATGAGATGGTTGGATGGCATCACCAACTCAATGGACATGAGTTTGAATAAGCTCCGGGCGTTGGTGATGGACAGGGAAGCCTGGCATGCTGCAGTCCATTGGGTTGCAAAGTCAGACATGACTGAGAGACTGAACTGAATGAGATATTTTGCAGTCTTTTTCATTTCAGACCAGCCACATTTCATGTGTTTGGCAGGCACATATGCCTACTGGCTACCATATCCGTCAGCCCAACTCTAAAGGGAATGTTTCAGTCCTCATGAACCTGTAACGTGTGGGATCTTAGTTAAATCACTGAGAAAGCAGGAGAGTTTCCAGGTTAAAAGAGCAAAAAATAATGGAAGGAATTAAAGATGAAAAAGGTCAGAAAGTAAAGAAGAAACGTAAAGACAACTTGGGAAGACAGTGGATACCCAAAGAGCACTTAGTAGCTCAAGAGACAGAAGTGTCACAGAGGGAAGGACCTGGAAAGAAAACTCTGGGGACTGAAAATCAAGGGATGAGATAGGTTGAGTTTTGAATTACAAAGCTGAACCAATGACAAGGCTGAAGATTTAACCTCACTCACCAGCAAATTGGTGTCTGCCACATTTACAAAAAGGACAGCTAGTTGATTTCTACAGAGGGACCATGGTGCACAGGGCAGGATCACATACCCAGCTTTTCGGCACCAGAATCCTATTTTATTCCTTTACCCAGAGCTGTTACAGCAGACAAATGCTACACAAACTCAAGAAAAAGTTCAGTAGAAAATCAGAATGCTAGGGACTTCCCTGGTGGTCCGGTGGTTAAGACTCCACACTTCCAATGCATGGGGCATGGGTTCAATTCCTGGTCAGGGAACTGATTCCACATGTGGTCAAGAAATAAAACAAAGAAAAATTAAAAAAAAGAAAATCAGAATGCTAATTATTGACACACTGGAATAGCCCTTTCCGGGGACTGAAATAGGGATAGCGCCTTATTCAGATCACCTCCAGCTAGTTTTCAAGTTTGTTGTAAAAACAAATTAGCAAGCAGAAGGTTGTTTTAGTAAGCATAAAATTAAAGCAAGGAGAATTGAATACTCTCTGGGGAATGTTCACAGAGTGCCCCATGGTAGAACTCACCGACCTTGTGACAGGAATGGGACACGTGCCACACCTCAGCCCAGGGGTGCCTTTGGAGAAATGTTACTGACCAATGCTTGTATGGGGCTTCCCTGGTGGCTCAGGGGGTAAAGAATCTGCCTGCAATGCGGGAGACCTGGGTTCCATCTCTGGGTCAGGAAGATCCTCTGGAGTAGGAAATGACTACCCACTCTGGTATTCTTGCCTAGAGAATTTCATAGAGAGAGAAGCCTGGCAAGCACAGTCCATGGGGTCACAAAGATTCAGACAAAACGAAGTGACTAACACGCTGTCCTCTCCAATGCTTGTATTATTTACTCTATAGCAGAGATTTCTGGGCATCCGCAATTTTTTTTTTTTTTTAGGTTTGTTTGTTTTATGTTGGACTTGCATAGTCACTTCTGGACTCTAGAAAAACCTGCCTGAACTGGGTCCACATTCTCAAGTGACACTAATCTATTGGTGTGGAGGCAGACCTGCCCTTTTGAGTGTAGCCTGTTGTTATAGCCCCAATTGAGCAGCTCCCCTCAGAGAGTGGCTCACCCACCTGGCTCCTGTAGCTCAAGAGAATGAGTTCCTTATTATATGGGGACATCTGCTAACGAGGGCTGGCTTCAGCCATTTCTGTTGAGAGAGACATATACAGAAAGAGAAGTTCATTTTCAGTTATGTGATTCTTTGGTTACTGCTTTCTTGGTGTTAATTAGTCAGAGATCCAGCCTTCATCATCTATTACTTACAGACTATAACTCATCTGTTAGGATGTTTTACATCTGATGAAAGTGAATCTTACAAACCTATATTTATTCTATGATGAAGTATTTCAGTTCTCAGAGAATTCTTTTCCCAGTTCCAGGGACATCCTCTTGTACTTCCTTATATACCTGCTACAGTCATACAGATAACATGGAAGGCAGAATCTGAATATTACACAAAATATCTTGACAGATTGAAATGATAAACTAAATTAAATGGATCAAATTTCATATAAGAAGAAACTCTTTTCCCCCACCTACTAGACATATCAAAGACTGTTTGGTATCTACTGTTTGTTAAATCTAAAGTTTAAATTCTAAGGAATAAAACATAAATGCTGCCAACTCTTTGATCTCAGTAGCATTTGGGGAATAGCAGTGCACAAATCAATTACATGAATCCTTTATATAATAGCATTTTTTAATTAATATTGCTAAACCATTGCCCAACATTCTCACCACTGTGCCTTTTTCCAAAGCTGTTAACAAATCATAAAATTTAGCAATTTGATTTTTATCTTCCATCATATCTTCTGCTCACCCTCTGGCAGAGTTGCTATCAATCAGCCAAAAAATGTCAGCAAGAAGATGGAAGAAACAGAGTTTCTGCTTAGTTTTCAAATAGGAAAACCAGGGCTTGACTAATCTAGAAGGGGCCACAAGAGATCAGATAAAGTCAATGGCCCAGGCCACTCCTTCTGCCTGCCAAGTGTGCTTAAACTTGGTCCTCCTCCTAGCTCTTCCCCCTCTCTGTTCCTTACCTGCTAGTCTCCACCCTCCTTTTCTGTTCCAGTCTATGCTTTTCATAGCCCCTCCAGCCTCTTTTTTACTGACACTCAAAAAGGACTCGTCCACCTCAATTCAAGATGTTCATCACTGCATCCCTAGCTGGCCCCAGTTTCTTCTTTGCAGGACAGGACCAGGTGACTGAGGTTACAGGGGTCAGGACAGAAGGGAGAGCAGCTCTCGGCTATAGTTGTGGAGTGTGGAATTGCAAACTGAAAACAAAAAGCACGTCTTAGAAAGAGAATGTTGCAAATGAAGATGGAGTCAAATCAGCAAAGGAGCCTGGAGGAGTCAGGAGTTGTTGGTCCAGGTAAACAGAAAGTGGTTGTGATAATTGTGGGAGACAAGGAGCACTTGAGTGCTTCTTCAGATAGACAGCAAACATCTCCCAACATTTCCATGTAGAATCACTGCATAGCTCTACCCACTCTTAAAGGCCTATTGCTTCTTTCTTGCCCAAACTTCTCAGATTCATCCAATTCTCAATAATCCCTCAGCTACAGCTTTAGTCTAAGCCCTGAACATTTCTTGCTTTGGATTTTCCTTATAACCCAATTTGGGTCCTTGCCCCGATTCTCTTTTTGAAACCCAACACAAGAGGTTATCTGTTTAATTTTTCAAAAATCCTCATTTCACCATGCCAGTCCTTGCTTTAAAAAAACAAAAACAAAACAAAACAAAAAACCTCTTTGCTGAATTCCTGCTACTTTAAAGATTCAACTTAATCTGAAAATCAAGTTGTTTTCACAATATGCTGAAGGGGTCAGGGCTGACATGGGTTAAGTCTGGGAAGTCAGTTGAGGCATCGTCCAGGGGGGCTTTTATTTCCTCTTCTTTAAAGTGGAGGATTCCATTCCTGAGCAGTGGGAGCATTGCAAGGGGACACAGTGAGTATGGAACTGCTTAAACCAGTCTGACAAAGAAGTCATTTTCAACTCCACTGCCTCGTGTACTTGAAGCTTATCAATGCCCCAGAGATGGAGCCTTGGGGCATTCTGATTCACTCTGGGGTAAACCAATAGGTAGAGAGAGGAAAAATAAACAGCATTTTCATATCCACACCACAGAGAGATCAGCAGAGTCCTGGAAGAGCCTGAGTTCCTCATTCTTACAAGGAACTATGGACAGGATAGATGAGCAAAGCCAGTATCTTCCATTGCCAGTATGCTATGGCATTTCCAGGGAGAGGAGTAATGGAAATAGTAATATATGCCACAGTGGACTCTTAGCTGCTCCCACCTAATAATGAAAGAAAGAAACAACAAACCCCAGTGGCCCATTTAGAACAAACCATATTCAGCCAGGTCCAGCAGGCAAGAAGGTATGACCAGATAGCCTGTGATTATTTGTCTCTAATTGTCTTCAAAGGTCAGTGACGTATGCTTAGCTGCTGAGATAAGTGGTCTGGGCCAGTTCATCCCTAAATCTGTACAGAGACCTTCTCAGATCTGGATTTAAAGCCTAGAGCACTTGAGAATCCTGAATAAGCAGGTAGAATTAACTCATATACTAGCTCAGTGATACCCACCAGATCAAGCCAGTAGATCTTTGGCTTCATCTATTTGGGAAGTGTGTTAGTCACTCAGTCTGTGTCACTCTGTCAGTCACTCTGTCTGACTCTTTGTGACCCCATGGACTGTAGCCTGCCAGGCTCCTCTGTCCATGGGATTCTCCAGGTAAGAATACTGAAGTGGGGTGTCATTCCCTTCTCCAGGGGATCTTTGTGACCCAGGGATCAGACCCAGGTCTCCTGCATTGCAGGCAGATTCTTTACTGTCTGAGCCACCAGGGAAGAGTTATGCTCAAGAAATTCAATTTGCTTAACATATATTTATTGAGTATCTATTATGCACCAGATACTCTAAATGTTGTGGTTACAACAATGATATGACTGAGTATATGGCACTTACAGAAGAGACAACGAACCATGCAAACTAGTATAAAATTGCAGTTGTGACAACAGCTTCACGGAGAAGGACATGAGTTCTGAGGTTCTGGAAGGGGGATTTCCCATGGAAACAATCCTTAGGTTGAGATCTAAAAACCGAATAGGAGTTGTGCAGTCGCTCAGTCATGTCTGACTCTTTGCAACACCATGGACTGCAGTACGCCAGGCTTCCCTGTCCTTCACCATCTCCTGGAGCTTGCTCAGAATAGGAGTTAACTGACCAAAAAGATGGAAGAATGTTTTAAAGAGGAACAGCATGTGCAAAGGCCCTGTGGCTAGCAGGGCTGAAAGAAAGCCAGTATGCTTGGACAGGGGCAAGAGAGGGGAGCTGGTGTGAGGTGAGGTTGGGAGGTGGAAAGGACCACAAAGAACAGTATAGGTTATTGAGCTGTCCTGTCTTTCTCCAATAGGAAGTTCAGTTCAGTTCAGTTGCTCAATCATGTCCAACTCTTTGCAATCCCATGGACTGCAGCATGCCAGGCTTCCCTGTCCATCACCAACTTCTGGAGCTTGCTCAAACTCATGTCCATCAAGTTGGTGATGCCATCCAACCATCTCATTCTCTGTCGTCCCTTTCTCCTCCTGCCTTCAATCTTTCCCAGCATCAGGGTCTTTTCCAGTGAGTCAGTTCTTCTCATCAGGTGGCCAAAGTACTGGAGTTTCAGCTTCAGCATCAGTCCTTCCAATGAATATTCAGGACCGATTTCCTTTAGGATTGACTGGTTGGATCTCCTTGCAGTCCAAGGGACCCGCAAGAGTCTTCTCCAACACCACAGCGCAGAAGTATCAATTCTTGGGTGCTCAGACAATTTGCTCATCAATTCTAAAGTGCTCCAATAGGAAATGGGAAGCTATTTAGTGGTTTTAAGCAGAAGAGTGTCCCAATCAGATTTCCATGGTGAAGAGATTACTTTGTCTGCAACATAGAATGTATATTGGAAGGGAAGTGGGCTGAGTGGATGGGGGAGAAGACCAGTCAGTAAGATAAACTGCAAGCCCAAGCAGGTGTTTGCTTCTGTCAGGCTGAAGGGGTAGAGATAAGCGAGTAGACTTGAGTGATATGTGAGAAAAAGCTGAGCAGAACTTAGTTATGATCAAATATGGGAGGCTGAGATTGAAGAGACAATCCAGAATGATCCCTGGGTTTTTGGGTTGCTGAACAGGCTTGATGGAGGCAACAGTCACTGAAAAAGAGAAACTAGGAGTAGAGCCCCATTGCTGGTGCTGGGTGTAGGGCTGTAGGTACAGCAATAGGATGATGAATAGGAGGTCATGTGACATGCCACATAATATTAATACCTGACTCTTGGTATTCACATCCTTATGCAACCCCTTTCTCTTGTGGGTGACTGGACCTACTGCTTTACTTCTAATGAATAGAATAAGGCAAAAGTGATGGAATGTCACTTCTGAGAGTAAATTACAAAGAGACCACTATCTTCCCCTCCCTCTCCTCTCTCTGAATTCTCACTCTGGGGAAAGCCAGCTGCCATGCTATAAGCAGCTTTATGAAGAGGCACCAGGGTAAGGAACTGATGTCTGTGAGCGACAACTAGTGTGGATCTGAGACCTACCAACTGCTACATGAGTGGGCTTAGAAGTAGGTCTTCCTCTGTCCTCCTGGGCTGACTGCATCCCTGGCCAATGCCTTGATTTCAGCCTCCTGAGAGCCTGAGCTAGAGGAGCATACTCCTCCACACCCAGATTCCTGACCCACAGAAACTATGAGATAATAAATGTGTGTGGTTTGGGGTTTGGGGGTAATTTGTTACTCACCAATAGATAATTATTACAGGCGACCTAAATAGATGCATATCTTATGTGAAAAATATTAAGTTGAAAATTTGATATAGATCAGGAGCACAGAAAATTCTGGACTAAAGTTATAAACTTGATATGCATGCATGCTGAGAGGCAAAGTATAAAATGGAGGAGGAGAGATTATTGAAACAAGTCTAGAGGATCTCCATAATGTACTGGCAAGAAGAGAGAGATGATTTTGCAAAGGACACAGAAAAGGAACAGCTGCAGAGATGGAAAGAAAGTTAGTAGAAAGTTGAATCATGTAAGTCAGTACAAGACAGTATTCCCCCAAATTAGGGAATGGTCAAGTAAGAGAAATATGAAATACTGTTTTAGGTATGAAAGTAATAGTTCACAATTCCAGCAAAAGTACATGGTAGGTCTGGAAGATAGAATAGTATGGATTGAGGTTGGGCGATAACAGAAATGGAGACAGAAAATTCTTGACAGAATTCGACCTCTGAAGGTGAGAAGAGAGATCAAGTAGGAGCGGAAAGTGGATTATGATTGTTATTTTGTTTTTAAATGAGAAGACATATAAATAAAGCAGGAAAGATTCAGGCAAGAGAAAAAGGAATATACAGGAAGGAAAAAGAAATAGTAGAAAGTATAAGCTTCCTGGAAGGCAAAAGGGGATTCTCCTTAGATGGGAGGTAAAATAGCTCTGTTATTAGACCAGGAGACCCACAGGACAGCTGCAGAAATACTCAGGAGATTAAGAAAGTTTCTATGGGAGATCCTACTTTCCCAGTAATTTAGTACAAGGAGGTCAGGGAAGAAAAGAAGGCAGGTTGGAGGCTTCAGGAAAAGAGAAAGGCTTGAGACAGCCCCTGTGGAAATGGGAAAATGAGAGATAGGACCGTAGTAAGTTTTTGTGTAGTGTGAGGACCTGTTCAAAGTTAATGACCTTGAACTTATAGTGGAATCAATCTGCCTCATTGGGTAATACTCAGATGCTTGGATGTAGGCACAAAGAAACAGACAATTGGGTTCAGAAGTGTAGACAAGTGGAGGCAACAGAGGGACTAGGAAGTCTAGCGGGGTAGAGATGGAAATAGAGAAGTGTAGGGCAGAGAAGGGAGTCTAGAAATACTGCTCATGAACTCCCATCATAAGGGAAGTTAAGAAAGGGGAATGTTGATGAATTGGAAGATAGCAGAGGACAGACAGTATCAATAACATTAAAGAAGGGCTGGTGGGAGAACAGTAGAATAAACAGCAGGAAGCAGGGGAGGTTACAGTAAAGCAAAGAGTACTCAGGTTGATAATTTTGGAGGAGTAATATTACAGGTAATGATAATATCCAGGGACTGTACGTGGGAGTGAGTGGCTGGCCAAAATAGAGAGGAAATCATTGAAGATGAAGAAGATCATCTGAGTGGCCATGGTGATGGACAGACCACTCACCTGAACATAGCTGTCATGCAGACTGATCTAAGTCTTGGGAGAAGGGGACAAAGAACTAGCTTGTCCCATGGAGTGGTGGGCTTTTTACTCATTGCCAACGTAGAGAATGAATGAGAGGAACCCCTGCCCAAGTAGATGACTGCAACAACAGGGGGAAAAGTAGGAGATCTAAATGGCATGAGTGCAAAGAAGCAGGGTTTTAACAAGATAGTGGAAATATAATGTTGGGGAGTTAGGGACTGCAGCAGGCACTGCTTGATATCTTTATCCCTCTTCTCCCTTACTAAGAAAATCCTGATTTTGTTCCAGGCTGCAATATGCCAGCAAGTATAGATTTCCTTCCTAGATTCCCTTGCATCAAAAGGTGGCCATGTGGCACGCTTCTAGCCAACGAGACCTAAACTTAATTTCACTAGGCAATCTGAGAATGTTTTTGCTTTCCTGATGCAGGCACCAATCCTTAGCTCTGCCTGGAATTCAGATGTGATAGCTGGACTGCAGCAGCCATGTTGTGACAAAGAGATTACAACTATGAAGAAAAGGCAAAGATGATCACAGAGCTGTGAGTCTGGGTTTTGACCAGCCACCAAACTAATACAAGTAGTGATCTATATCCACATTTCTGATTATGTGAAGAAAGATGAACCCTACTTCATTAAGCCAATTAGTTGAGTTTGTATTATTTGTAATAAACTATGGAAGAAAATAGTAATCACATGAGAGGACTCTCAGGGATGAAGACAGCTTCAGCAAGAGAGGAGGCAGGAGGTAAGGGAGTGCTATAAAAGAAATTGTGCAGGTAGGGCAATTTGCTAGTTATGGAGAAAGGATTCAAGAGGCCAAGATGGAGGAGAATGAGAAGGAGATGAGTGCAAGGCTGGGACAGAAGGATGTACAAAGCTTCATGAGAATGATGGTGGAAGGGGATCAAATGACCATTTAGGCATAGAGGTGAAGGCTGCACTTTGGACCCTGACCAAGGAAAACAGAAATGAAAGCCTTGATGGATTTTGATCTCCAAGACTCTGAGGGCAAAAACCTGTGTAACCTTCTTAGAGGGATTACCAGGTGTGCGGGTGAGACTATCATCTTTCTATCCTGAGTTAGGTAAGAAAAGAGAAATGTCATCCTTCTGGCCTCTCTAGAGAATCAACATGCAGGTTCAAAGCTGCATAATGAAACCTGGCAATTCTCTGGATTCCTTCCAGATCTCCCTAGGGGCAGGAACAGAAGCTGCTCTGGGGAGGAGGAGGGACTGCTGGCCACAGGGCCTGCCAGGACTAAGTGAGGGAGGCATTTTGCCCTCTCCTCTGGTAATTGGCCCACAGGGTTGGTTATCTCCCTTGGGAGGTTGGTGTTCCTCTCGCGAGGTCCTCAGAGTCCCAAAGCAGAGTGACATCCATATTGCTATAGCAACAGACTTGCCCCTGGAACCGTGGGTTCATGGCAAAATGATCAGGGCTCTCCTAAAGGTTCTGGTGCGGGTTTGACCAGGATGCAGGCCAGGTGAGCAGCCATGAAAGCCTGGCATCAAGAATATTCAGGATAGGAACTCCACCCCAAACAGTCAAAAGCTTAAAGAGTCTGAGAATGAGTATAAGCTAAACCCAACAGGGACCCAAGAGTCAAAAAGAAGAAGCACAATCCCATCACCAAGACTGAGGGACTTTCCTATGACAAATCGGAGGGGAGAAGGGGCTGGTAATGAGAATCAGAGAAAAAACCAAAGCAAAAAGGGCTGAGTGTATGTGACTCCTCGTCACTGGCTGCTGGCTGCAGGGCACGGTGACTGAACTGCACTAATGTTCAGGGATGCTGGGAGGAGAGTGGCTGTCCCCAGCCCTGGTCAGTCATGGATGGCTTGCCTTCCAGACTCTCTGCAGACTAGACCCCTTTGCTCTGAGTTAATGGAGGCTGATCCTGATGGTGTTAGGACTCCATCCTCACCTCCTGCCTCAATTCTTTGATCTGGCCGGAATTCTCAGTATCTCATGTAGAGCCATAAAACTGCCACTGCCACCCAGATATCTGGCCAGTCTCTACCATTAGACTCGGTTCATAATTTATAATATAGATCTCAGCTAGGAATAGATCTACAGCTCTCTAGGCCAAGACCTAGCAGAATATAAGCTCCATTAGGGAAGGGTCTTTGAGACTTTATCACTGTATTCCTAACACGTAGCACACAGCCTGTCACACGATAGGAACTTAATAAATATTCATTGAATCATGGGTCACTGTCAACCTTCCCAGCCCTTGCCTACACCCCAGGTTACTGGACGCTTCTATGGGTGCCTGCCGTCAGCACCATCCTGCTTCTTCCAGAATGGACGCTCACAGAACCAAGACCTTTCACCATCACTGACAGCACCTGTGACCAGAGCTTCCTGGGGTGGTCCACCTGCAGAGACTTTTGGACACCAACGCTCACCTGGACTAGGACAAGATTTCAAATGTCCCTTTAGCCATTGCAGTGGTAGCATCTGTGTCCCTTCCTTGGTGATGACAGCATTAGTCCCCTGGCCTAGACCCGCTCCGACCCAGCCTGCTTCCCCATCTCTGTCAGCTGAGGACTTGTCATCCTTCACAGTCAAGGCCTGCGGAGTCTCTGAGAGCTGTAACAGTACTACAGATGACCTTGAAGATCTCCCAGCTACAAAAGCCTAGGAGTAAAAATGAGGATTATAGTAACGTAATTTTACTGATTCACAATTGAAGAAATATAAAGTTTCTTACCTAATACACTATCTAAAAGCATATAGTAAACAGTAAAATAGTATATATATACACTATTGAAATTCTATTATATTATATAACAAATATTTAAGGGCTTCCCAGGTGGCATTAGTGGTAAAGAACCGCCTGCCAATGCAGGAAACATAAGAGATGCAAGTTTGATCCCTGGGTGGGGAAGATCCCCCAGAGGAGAGCACAGCATCCCACTCCCGTATTCCTGCCTGGAGAATCCCATGGACCAAAGAGCCTGATGGGCTAACAGTCCACAGGGTTGCAAAGAGTCAGACATGGCTGAAGCAACTTAGCATGCACACACAGGCACACACAAGTTTATTCATGTATTTGATAAACTGGGGATTTTTTTTTTTTTTTTTGCCTGTATCTCCCACTGGAATGTAAACTCCATGATGTCAGGAACTCTGTTCATTATTTTTAAAACCTTTTATTTTACATTGGAGTCTAGCTGATTAACAATATTGTGATAGTTTCAGGTGGATAGCAAAGGGACTCAGTCATACATACACATGTATTCATTCTCCCCCAAACTTCCCTCCCATCCAAGCTGCCACATATTGAGCAGAGTTCCCTGTGCTATATGGCAGAATCTTGGTGGCTATCCATTTAAAATATAATGATGTGTGCATGTCCATCCCAGACTCCCTAACTCTCCCTTCCCCCAGTTCCTTCCCTCTGGTAACCATAAACGAACTCTGCTCATTTTGTTTACTCCCTAAATAGTAGGTGTCTAGTTAACTGTTGAACAGATGAATAAATTACTTCTGGATGCTCTCTGAGTGGGCCCTCTGTACACCTGCAACCCACTTCTCTGGCTGACTTGTAGAACACCCATTTTCTTCTTCATCTGATCCATCTTCTCCTGGGCATGTGTGTGTAGCCATTACCTCTGACATTCACTACCATAGTCAAGGGTTGGTTGCTTCACTTGCTATCAAAATGGCCAGTTCCATCTCCCACTCATATCTGCCAAAACCACGCTGCACCGAGTTTGTTCATCTGGGCCCAGGCCTGCCCTGCCATTGTCCCTGATAACAACACCAGCGCAAAGATGCCTGGCTGGGTTTCCCACTGCGGGGGAGGCAATCTCTACCCCCGCCTTTTATACTACCCACATCCCAAACAAGGCTGCCTTGAATGAACTTCCAGATATTTTTTCTAAAAATAACCCTTTTGATCTTTGTAGTCAGCACCCCTTGCCTAGAAATCTGGCCTAAACCCATCTCAGTGGCAGGCATAGCATTATACCTAGGTGTTGGTATTGGACCAAGCTGGCAGACATTGTCTTTTTTCCACTCTGTGACTTTTATCCACTCAGGGCCCTCAAGGTCTCTTCTTAGAGCCCTGATGACAAAGGCCTCTGCTACCACCTGTCCCCTAGCATAACCTGACATGTCTGAATCTTCCTGTGGGCCCAGATAGCAGTTAGACTGGCCACAACACAAGGAGTTTGGGTCTTAGGCTGTGGATGATGAAGAGCAAGTGAAGACTCTGGAACAGGAGGTTATCTTGAAGAACCAGTGACTTCAGTTCAATTCAGTTGCTCAGTCATCTCCGACTCTTTGCGACCCCATGGACTGCAGCATGCCAGGCCTCCCTGTCCATCACCAACACCAGGAGCCTACTCAAACTCATGTCCATTGCGTCGGTAATGTCATCCAACCATCTCATCCTCTGTCATCCCCTTCTCCTCCTGCCTTCAATCTTTCCCATCATCAGGGTCTTTTCCAATGAGTCCACTTCACATCAGTTGGCCAAAATAATGGAGTTTCAGCTTCAGCATCAGTCCTTCCAATGAATATTCAGAACTGCTTTTCTTTAGGATGGACTGGTTGGATTTCCTTGCTGTCCATGTGACTCTCAAGTGTCTTCTCTGACACCATAGTTAAAAATCATCAATTCTTCGGTGCTCAGCTTTCTTTATAGTCCAACTCTCACATCCATACATGACTACTGGGAAAACCATAGCTTTGACTTGATGGACCTTTTTTATAAAGTAATGTCTCTGCTTTTTAATATAGCTGTCTAAGTTGGTCATAGCTTTTCTTCCAAGGAGCAAGTGTCTTTTAATTTCATGGCTGCAGTCACCATCTGCAGTGATTTTGGAGCCCCCCAAAATAAAGTCTCTCACTGTTTCCATTGTTTCCCCATCTATTTGCCATGAAGGGATGGTCCGTCTAGTCAAGGCTATGGTTTCTCCTGTGGTCATGTATGGATGTGAGAGTTGGACTATAAAGAAAGCTGAGCACCGAAGAATTGATGCTTTTGAAGTGTGGTGTTGGAGAAGACTCTTGAGAGTCCCTTGGACTGCAAGGAGATCCAACCAGTCCATTCTGAAGGAGATCAGCCCTGGGTGTTCTTTGGAAGGAATGATGCTAAAGCTGAAACTCCAGTACTTCGGCCACTTCATGCGAAGAGTTGGCTCATTGGAAAAGACTCTGATGCTGGGAGGAATTGGGGGCAGGAGGAGAAGGGGATGACAGAGGATGAGATGGCTGGATGGCATCACTGACTCGATGGACGTGTGTCTCAGTGAACTCCGGGAGTTGGTGATGGACAGGGAGGCCTGGCGTGCTGCGATTCATGGGGTCGCAAAGAGTCGGACACCAATGAGCCACTGAACTGAACTGAACTGAACTGATGGGACCAGATGCCATGATCTTAGTTTTCTGAATGTTGAGTTTTAAGCCAACTTTTTCACTCTCCTCTTTCACTTTCATCAAGAGGCTCTTGAGTTCTTCTTCACTTTCTGCCATAAGGGTGGTGTCATCTACGTATCTGAGGTTATTGATATTTTTCCCAGCAATCTTGATTCCAGCTTGTGCTTCATCCAGCCCGGCATTTTGCATGATGTGCTCTACATATAAATTGAATAAACAGGATGATAATCAATATACAGCCTTGACATACTCTTTTCCCAATTTGGAAGCAGTCTGTTGTTCCATGTCCAGTGCTACCTGTTGCTTCTTGACCTGCATACAGATTTCTCAGGAACCAGGTAAGGTGGTCTGGTATTCCCATCTTTAAGAATTCCCATCTCTTCAAGAACCAGTGACTTGGGATAGGTATTTATTGTCATGTACAGGATGAGAGATGAGGGAAGATCTTCAAATATCTTTGGTCATTGTAATTCATTCCCCAGAGGTCCTGACTGAACAGAATTCTACTCCACACACCCCTCCCCGACATCTCTGTGTGAGTCAGTGGTTCCCTCTGAATATTTCTGGCTTTCTTAGCACCTGGTAAGGTATCCATTCACGGCCCTCTATGGTTAGGTGGTGTCATGACGCTGGTCATGACCTCTCATGTAGCGAGAGGTGACAAGTGTCCCTTGACTACATAACTGAAACCTTCCAGGACTCCTTCCTCCTAGTGTGATGATCAAACATGGGAGGGAACTACACAACTGTGAGGATACAGTGGTGGTGGTAGGAGGTGTGATCACACCAGGACCATTGCTGTAACCATCCGCCACATCCGGCAACCCCAGCATGGTGACTGCTCTATCAGCCTGATTCCTGAGGGGCCTTGACGATCAAGGGCTTCACCAGGGTCCCGTGAAGAACAAAGAGATTGAACGAGACAGAAATCTAGTTTTAGGCCACTGGATTTGGGGGTTCTCTTCAGAGGTCAGCCTAGACTATTCTGACCAATACATCTCCTTCTCTCCTTTCCTCTCCATTTTTCTTAACCAATAATTCATAACTTCCAGAAGGCCTTAAAACCTTCCTTCCTGGCCAGGAGCCTTTGGGAGCTCCAGGGATGGGAAAAATGCTAAAAAATAATCACAAGAACTACTGTTCAAATCAGACACAATCCTAGGGCTGCACCCTCAGCCGTGTAACCATGGAATGCTGTAATCATGCAACCATCCATTTAAACACTACTAACTTCCTATAAGGACTTTCCTGGTAGCTCAGCTGGTAAAGAATCCACCTGCAGTACAAGAGACCCTAGTTCAAATCCTGGGTCGGGAAAATCCAGTGGAGAAGGGATAGGCTACCCACTCCAGTATTCTTAGGCTTCCCTGGTAGCTCAGCTGGTAAAGAATCCACCTACAATGTGAGAGACCTGGGTTCGATCCCTGAGTTGGGAAGATCCCCTGAAGAAGGGAACAGTTAATCACTCCAGTATTCTGACCTGGAGAATTCCATGGACTGTATAGTACAAAACTTCCTGTAAAGTATAAAACCTTTCAGCATGGCAAGGAATGGAATATCATCCTTCTCTGTCTTCACCAGCTCAGCTCATTAGCTCCCCTTCCAGGGGAGGAATTAGTTTTCTAGCCAGCATTCCAGGGCATTCCTGGGACATGTTATAAAGGCACATGCACAAATTTCCCTTCACTCTGGCTTGTATTTCTTAACTTCTTTTCTCAGTGTGTTAAGCAGAGTTAGGCAAGGCCTAGCTCTTAGGGTGAATGAGTGGTCAATGGACTTGTTCAGTTCAGTTCAGTAGCTCAGTCGTGTCCGACTCTTTGCAACCCCATGAATCACAGCACGCCAGGCCTCCCTGTCCATCACCAACTCCTGGAGTTCACTCAAACTCACGTCTATCGAGTCAGTGATGCCATCCAGCCATCTCATCCTCTGTCATCCCCTTCTCCTCCTGCCCCCAATTCCTCCCAGCATTAGAGTCTTTTCCAATGAGTCAACTCTTCACATGAGGTGGCCAAAGTACCGGATTTTCAGCTTTAGCATCAGTCCTTCTAAAGAAAACCCAGGGCTGATCTCCTTCAGAATGGACTGGTTGGATCTTCTTGCAGTCCAAGGGACTCTCCAACACCATAGTTCAAAAGCATCAATTCTTCGGCACTCAGCTTTCTTCACAGTCCAACTTTCACATCCATACATGACCACTGGAAAAACCATAGCCTTGACTAGATGGACCATTGTTGGCAAAGTAATGTCTCTGCTTTTGAATATGCTATCTAGGTTGGTCATAACTTTCCTTCCAAGGAGTAAGTGTCTTTTAATTTCATGGCTGCAGTCACCATCTGCAGTGATTGGGACCTCTCCTAATTCCCTCTTTGTCTCTGTCTTCTTCTTTCTCTAAGTCTTCCAGGATTTAGATTTAAAGGTATGTGATGGGGACATAGAAAGAAAGATTGTAAGGCCTCCTGGAAGTTATCAATTATTGGTTAAGAAAAACAGAGAAGAAAGGAGAGAAGGAGAGGCATTGGTCAGAATAGTCTAGGCTGACCTCTGGTGAGGACCTCCAAATCCAGTGGCCTAAAACTAGATTTCTGTCTCATTCAATCTCTTTGTCCTTCACGGGACCCTGGCGAGGCTGTGATCCTCAAGGCCCCTCAGGAATCAGGCTGACAGAGCAGTCACCATGCTGGGGTTGCTGGATGTGGTAGATGGTTACAGCAATGGTCCTGGTGTGATCACACCTCCTACCACCACCACTGCGTCCTCATGGCTGTGTAGTTCCCTCCCATGTTTGATCATCAAACTAGGAGGAAAGACTCCTGAAGCGTCCCATATCTGCAGCCAAAGGGATACTGAAGCTCATTTTGATATTAAACAAGTGTGGCAATTTGTATTGTGTCAACTTAGCTAAACTGAAACTGTGCCACCCAGATTCCCCTGCATACTTCTGAGTCTGTGTGGACCTAAAAGACACTCTGTGCACAATTTAGAGGGTGGAAGGGGGGCATTTTTGCACTCTGGGAAGGTTGCTATAGGGGTCCCCGGCACCTTGGTGGCATCCTTGCTGTAGCCCCACCCACAACAACTCCAGCTGCCACCCCATCCATCCCCCTTCAGCTTCTCTGACTCCTGAGTCTGGGGCTTGCTTCGCTCTGTGACAGGCACCAGCTGGACTCATGCAGGACTCCTATCATCAAAGTGGGAGGTTTGGGGACACCAGGAGAAAACCCGGGTTCCAGCTCATCCTGGCTTCCCCCACTTCGCATTCAATTTCCCTTCCCAACAGTCTGCCCTGCAGTCTGTGTCCCCGGGCCAAGAAGCAGAACCAACAGCCTCACACACATGGTCCCCCAGCTCCCACTGCTCAGTCAGGTCAAGTCCCTTCCGTAAACCCCTTACTAGGTAGCTTTCTTCATGCTCCTGCCTCTCTGATCCAATCCTGACTGATGGACACAGATGCTGCTAAAAGGGCTCATTGGTTTTTCTCTCCCAGTTTTCCCTGTTTGCCCAGTTTCCTTGGGAATCCCAGCATGGTGGATGGGGATAATCAGCAAGCAGGCCAGGCATTCCTGGGCTCTCTCACTGTAACCTCATGCACATTTGTTCAAGCACCCCTTGAACGTCAATAAAAATAGAAATACGGAATTCTTTAAAATGACTGAAATAGCTCATGTTAACTCAATACCCACAGGATACACAAGGTCCAAAATACTGTATGAAAACTGAATGAAACAAGAACAGTGAAGAGTGCAGACACTAATCCAAGAGATGAGAAGGCCACCTTCCTTGCACATGTGTTTTATCCCTCATTTATTAAATACTTAATATGTTTTTGGAAATCAGCTGTTAAATGAGGTAGTAAAATTAGCTGACATAAGAGGGTTTCTTTTATATGATACAGTTTTTTAAGGTCAAAGCACTTGGAATAAAATTTGATTTAAGCACAATACATGTTACCTGTTCTCATTTTGAGTGGTTTATGTGTCACATAGGAAATGGCAACCCACTCCAGTATTCTTGCCTGAAGAACCCCATGGACAGAGGAGCCTCATGGGCTATAGTCCATGGGGTTGCAAAGAGTCAGACATTGCTTAGTGACTGAACAACAACAATGGTTAACTCTTACCACAACCTGGCGAGCTGGGGACTGGAATAAATTGGTGGTATCCCCATCCCCTTGAGCAAGCAGGCACACCCACGCCCAGCTGCTGTGGGGGAAGGTTTCTAAAGGTTTACAGCTCTTCCTTTTCTCCAAAGACTTGCCTTCCGGCTCATAGGAGCTGCCCTAGGAGGTTATACCACACACCACTCCTGGGTGACTTTCAGCAGCCAATGATTGAGGGACCTGGGGCACGAAAGCCTAGCCCCTTGCCTTGGGTGCACGCATGCTAAGTCATTACAGTCATGTCTGATTCTTGTGACCCAAAGGACCATGGCCCGCCAGGCTCGTGTGTCCATGGGATTCTCCAAGCAAGAATACTGGAGTGGGCTGCCATGCCCTGCTCCAGAGAATCTTCCCGACACAGGGACTGAATCTTCATCTCTTGTATTTCCTGCATTGGCAGGTGGGTTTTTTACCACTAGCACCAACTGGGAAGCCCAGCCCCTTGCTTGGCCTTAATGGTGGGACTAACTTTGTGGTCTAATTCATAAGCTCCCTGTGGATCACACTGAAGCTAGACCCCCTCTGAGAATCACACCCTAACTTGGCCCTGCCCTAGCCCACTGTTCCCTGTCAGTCTCTTGCGAGTCTCCCCTCAATAAATCATGTGCTCTCAAAATCTTTTGTCTGATTCTGCTGTAAGACAAACTGACCAAGAATGCACTATAGATATGCCCATTTCCAATGATAAAACATCCACAACTTCCCAGGTGGCTCAACAGATAAAGAATCCACCTGCAATGCAGCAAACATAGGAGACGCGGGTTCAGCCCTATGTAGGGAAGATCCCCTGGAGGAGGGCATGGCAACTCACTCCAGTATTCTTACCTGGAGAATCCCATAGACAGAGGAGCCTGGAAACAGTAAGGACCTAACAGAAGCAGAAGAGATGAAAAAGAGTTGGCAACAATACACAGAATTATACAAAAAAAGCTCTTAATGACCTTGATAACCACAATGGTGTGATCATTCACCTAGAGACAGACATCCCAGAGTGTGAAGTCAAGTGGATCTTAGGAAGCCTTACTACAAACAAAGCTAGAAGAGGTGGTGGAATTCCAGCTGAGCTATTTCAAATCCTGAAAGATGATGCTGTTAAAGTGCTGCACTCAATATGCCAGCAAATTTGGAAGACTCAGCAGTGGCCACAGAACCATAAAAGGTCAGTTTTCATTCCAATCCCAAAGAAGGGCAATGCCAAAGAATGTTTAAACTTCCACATAATTGCACTCATTTCACATGTTAATAAAGTTATGCTCAAAATCCTTCAAGTTAGGCTTCAGCAGTATGTGAACTGAGAACTTCCAGATGTACAAACTGGGTTTAGAAAAGGCAGAGGAACCAGAGATCAAACTGTCAACATTTTTGGGTCATAGAGAAAGCAAGAGAATTCCAGAAAAACTTCTACTTCTGCTACATTGATTATAATAAAGCCTTTGACTGTGTAGATTACAACAAACTGGGAAATTCTTAAAGAGATGGGAATATCAGACCACTTTACCTGTCTCCTGAGAAACCTGTATGCAAGTCATCAAGCAACAGTTAGAATGAGACATGGAACAACAAATTGGGTCAAAATTGGGAAAGGAGTACATCAAGGATGTATATTGTCATCCTGCTTATTTAAGTTATATGCAGAGTATGTCATGCAAAATGCCGGCTGGATGAATCTCAAGCTGGAATCAAGATTTCTGGGAGAAATATCAACAATCTCAAATATGCAGATGATAACTACTCTAATGGCAGAAAGTAAAGAGGAACTAAAGAGCCTCTTGATGAAGGTGAAAGAGGAGAGTGAAAAAGCTGGCTTAAAACCCATTCAGAAAACTAAGAAAATGGAATTCGGTTCCATCACTTCACGGCAAACAGAGAGGGAAAAAGTGGAAACACTGACAGATTTTATGTTCTTGGGCTCCAAAATCACTGCAGACAGTGACTGCGGCCATGAAATTGAAAGACACATGCTTCTTGAAAGGAAAGTCATGACAAACCAAGTGTGCACGCTCCTTCGCATCAGTCATGTCTGAGTCTCTGCAGCCCACCAGGCTCCTCTGTCTATGGGATTTTCCGGGAAAGAGTACCGGAGTGGGTTGCCATGCCCTCCTCCAGGGGGATCTTACCAACCCAGGGATCAAATCTGTATCTCCTGCATTGCAGGCGGATTCTTTACCACTGAGCCACCTGCGAAGCCCAACAAACCTAGACAGCACATTAAAAAGCAGAGACATCACTTTGCCAACAGAGATCCACATAGTCAAAGCTGCGGTTTTTCCAGTAGTCATGTATGACTGTGAGAGTTGGAAGGCTCTTGAGACTCTCTTGGACAGCAAGGAGATCAAACCAGTCAATCCTAAAGGAAATTAATCCTGAATATTCATTGGAAGGACTCACGCTGAAGCTCTAATATTTTGACCACATGATGCTAATAGCTGACTCATTGGAAAAAAAACCCTGATGCTGGGAAAGATTGAGGGCAGGCGGAGAAGAGGGCAACAGAGGATGAGATGGTTAGATAGCATCACCGACTCCCGGACATGAGTTTGAGCAAACTTAAGGAGATAGTGAAGGACAGGGAAGCCTGGTGCACTGTAGTCCGTGGGGTTGCAAAGAGTCAGACACCACTTAGTGACTGAACAACAACAATGAGGAAACAGAGGCCAGGAAGGCCAAGGAATTTTCCCAGGAAAATCTCGGACCTCACAGTAAGCTGTGTAAGAATGATTTGAACCCAGGTGGTCTGAGCCTGTGTTCTTTGCCACTGGTCTTCGTATGCAAAGACCTTTTCACGCGCCAGTGGAAGTTATGTTTCAACAATCATTCTAACCCCTTTGTTCAGATGCAAAGAATTCAAAGTCACTTGGACATAGACATGATCCTTGTACTTCCAGTTTTTTAGCACATGGAAGAGACAGTCACCAATAGGAGGCAGTAGTCATAGGCATAAACACACAAACACAGAGCCACGTGAATATACAATCACACACATACATAAGCTCCCCCTCCACAAACCAGAAGCACATACCTATACATGTATACACACATGTACTGATACCTTACAATGGGATCCCCTACAGCTGCTTAAAAAGAATGCAGGAGACTGTATGTTCTAAGAACATGTACCTTAAATGGAAGAAACAAAGCAAAATCTGAATATTTTAGATATTTTAATCATATAAATAAATATATTTTTTAATGTCAGGAGAATTATTATTTTTTGCTTCATTCCTTTTTATGCTTCTATATGGTAGGAAGTTTAAAAACACAAGACCCAATGTATATTAATATTTTACGATGGTATTTATGTATATCAGAAAACAATAAAGGTACATGTGTAGTCTGTAGTCTGATGTCTAGCATGTAGTCTGATGAACAGAAAATAATATAAAATTGCAGGTCATTTAAGGAAGTAATAATATGAACATTAAATCTGTAGATATTCATTTGCCTTCACGTTATTATGCTTTCTAATTACTGAATTGCCAGTCTCTGTTCTAAGCCTCTCCCTTCTAACCTCGCAAAGCTGTTCTGTTTGGCTTCCTGATTCTGTAGCATCTGCTGATGGTCACAACATTGGGCCCCTGCGGCCTGAAGGGAGGCTAAATGAAGTTGCATCTGAAGTCTTGGGTTTGAATGACTACATTGTAATTTACTAACAATGACCTCTGGCAAGTCACTTAACCTCTTTGAACTTCAGTTGTCTCACCTGTTTAAATTCAGAAAATAATTTCTACTTCACAGGATTTTTGTGAAGACGAAACAGGCTAACATTTGGATGGTACCTAGAGAAGATGAAATAAAGGAATGGGAAAGTTCATAAGCTAATAAATAGCAAGGGTTGATAAATGCAGGAGTCCTTGACCAGTCACTTGACTTGGCAACCACACAGTGCAGCCAGTGGCTGATGAAAAGAAACACAGACACTTCATCTGCATTGACCAATTAACATACTTTCAGATTTGCTTATTATTATTATTAGAGGTGGTAGTAGCAGCAGTAGTTTTGGCAGAAATATTTGAGAGTAAATTACAGCTTTCATGACCCTTTACCCCTTAAATTCACTGTCATGTGTCTTTCAACAGCAAACACATTCCTTTCCACAGTAAAATGATCAGATTTAGGAAATTTAACAGTGATACAATTATTACCTAATACACAGTCTATATTCAAATCTGCCAATTGTCCCAACTGTGTCCTTTATAGAATTTTTTTGTCATTTTGGTTTTTCTTTTTTATACTATATGAATGTGTTAGTCACTCAGTTGTGTCCAACTCTTTGTGACCCCATGAACTATAGCCCGCCAGTCTCCTCTGTCCATGGGATTTCCCCGGCAAGAATACTGCAGTGGGTTGCCAGGGAAGCCCCATCCTATATGAGTACTCCTTATTTATTCTAATACTTTCTGTATCTTCTTTAAGAAGTTTGACACTTTTAGCTCTTTTTTTTTAAAGTCTATAAATGAACTATCTGCTTACTTAATGGTAACATAATCTCGTGTATGCTCAGTCATGTCTGACTCTTTGCAACCCCATGGACTGTAGCCCACCAGACTCCTCTTTCCGTGAATTCTCCAGGCCAGAATTTTTCAGGAGTGGGTTGCCATTTCTTACTCCAGGGGATCTTCCCAACCCAGGGATAGAACCAGTGTCTCTCCCATCTCCTGCATTGGCAGGCAGATTCTTTACAACTGCACCACCTGGGAAACCCAATATAATCTATTAACATCATTGTTTATCTGCTGCTTCTGTTGCTTCAGTTTGACCAGCAGATGGAGAAGGAAATGGCAGCCCACTCCAGTACTCTTGCCTGGAGAATCCTGTGGACAGAGGAGCCTGGTGGGCTGCTGTCCATGGGGTCGCGCACAGTTGGACATGACTGAAGCGACTTAGCGTGCATGCATGCATGCATTGGAGAAGGAAATGGCAACCCACTTCAGTATTCTTGCCTGGAGAATCCCAGGGACTGGGGAGCCTGGTGGGCTGCCGTCTATGGGGTTGCACAGAGTTGGACACAACTGAAGCGACTCAGCAGCAGCAGCAGAAGCCCCTCAAACCAGTTCCCATATCTTTGAGACAGGTTCTCACAGCTTTTTGAGCACATTCTAATCTGCTGGCACGATAAGATGATCCTGGCTCATCTTGTTCTTTAATTGTTCCAGTGCTGGAATCAGTCATCTTTTCAAGGATCTCTTGTTCCTTCTAGTATCAGTTCAGTTCAGTTCAGTTGCTCAGTCGTGTCTGACTCTTTGCGACCCCGTGGACTGCAGCACTCCAGGCCTCCCTGTCCATCACCAACTCCCGGAGTCCACCCAAACCCATGTCCATTGAGTTGGTGATGCCATCCAACCATCTCATCCTCTGTCGTCCCCTTCTCCTCCTGCCCTCAATCTTTCCCACCCTCAGGGTCTTTTCAAATGAGTCAGCTCTTCCCATCAGGTGGCCAAAGTATTGGAGTTTCAACATCAGTCCTTCCAATGAACACCCAGGACTGATCTCTCTCGTATAGTGATATTTAAAAACCAAAAGCTGGGCAGTACCTTGTTCATTGCTATTGAAATTTTTTTTTTCCAATATGTCTATCTACCTATCTATCTATATTACTTTAACTCCTATGCAACAAATACTTTGATATTTTTTTAGTCTTCTCCAGCTCACATTTATATGTGTTCTCTCCTATAATGAGAACCTGGCTTCTAATGCATCAGTATATTCATTCATTAATTAATTGCACAGTATACCAAAATAGTTTCAGAATTGCTGTAACAGTTATCTACAAAAAAAAACAAAAAACCTATTAAGCAGAGTTTAAGATTTCTTTTTTTACTACTTTTTTTGAACTGATGTATTTGGTCAAAGTACTGATTCAAATGTTACTCAAATTAATTCTTTTCTTTTTATTTCATGTGGTCTAGCTATTAATTCAAAATACTGTGTATTGGTTTCTGTTTGCATTCAATTTTTTCTTCTTCTCATACTTGTAGATTTAATTTCACTTTTGAATATGTAAAACATTAACAAGGTTTTAAAGTCAAAACTACTTTGGTATGTGCAGGGAAGTGTTGATTTCTCTTTTATTCCTTTCATTCTATTCCAATCCACCCTGTGCAGGTAACGGATGTTATTAACTTCTGGCTTATCTTTTCCATGTTTCTTTTTTAAGAAATAAGCTTTCTTACTGATACGGTATACTCTATATTTTCTTTAGTGCTTCCCCCCTCCCCCTACTTAATATCATACCCTGAATCACTCCATACCAGTTCACAGAGATCTCCTAATTCTTTTCATAGTCACAGAGTCCTTTCTGTATGGATATCATAGTTTATTAAACCAATGTCCACGTTAAGGCATTTGGATTATTTATTTTTTCTGCAGTAACAAGTAAGGTTGCAATAAAAACCTTGTGCACAGGCACTTTTGTATTGTTAGAGGTAGTATCTATCTGAAGACAGATGGTGATTCAAATAGGAAAAGTTTGCTATTAAAAATTATTAAGCTATGATAAGAAAATAACACAAAGAGAATTTTAACATAGGATTGGCAAACCTTTTATACAAAAGGACAAATAGTAAATATTTTGGGCTTTGTTCCCTACTATCTCTGTCACAATCATTTCACACTGTATAGACAAACAAAACAAATGGGCATGGATGTGTCCAATAAAATTTTATTTGTAAAACAGCTGATAGGCTGGATTTGGCCAGCAGACCATCGTCTGCCAACTCTTGCTCTAAAGGAAGCTCTTCGGCTGAGGGAGAGAACTCAAGCAAGGAAGGACCGCGCTGGAAGGGGAACCTTTCCCATGATGCTCAACATAGTTGGATAAGATGTGGCTGCAGCATTCTGGACGGTAGCGAACGTGCTGGGCTCCCTGGGCCATAGCTTTCCACAGCGGGAAACGAGTGTCTGGCTCACAAGCACACAGAGGTGGTCAGGGGCTCTCCTGCAGCACTTGGTATCCTCACCAAAAGTTCCATGACAAGCTGGTCACACGGTCCAGGCTGGGCTGGAAGGACACTAGGGGCTTGGGCACTCTGGCACCACCTGATTCCATCAACTCCTCCCCTCCCTCCCCATCTCCACTGCACACCACTGAGGGACTATAGAGCAGGAGCAAGTGAAAACCAAATGCGGCACCCCGGAATCACAGAGCCCCTTCCTCCTGCAGTGTCCCTCTAGCGCTCTCTACTGACAAAGTTTAGCATGGCACTCTGATCAGAAGAACTTGGAGTCCAGCCCATTAACACAGAGCAGGTACTGAAGGGTAAAACTGAAGTGAGAGGCTCCTAAGGTAACTTCTCAAAGTTGCATTCATGGATCAAAAAGGGCAAATAAATATTTTGCTAGATTTTGATGTGAATTTCTTTCCACAGGGGTTTATCATTCTTCATTTCCACCAGCAATATATGAGAAAAAGTCAAAAGTGTGAGTGTTAGTCACTCAGTTGTATCTGACTAGTGGCAACCCCATGGACTGTAACCCACCAGGCTTCTCTGTCTATGCAGTGCTCGAGAATGGGTAGCCAGTCCTTTCTCCAAGGGATCTTTCCAACCCAGGGATCAAACCCAGGTGTCATGCATTGCAGGCAGATTCTTTACCCTGTGAGCCACCAGGGAACCCCCATTATTATCTTAAAACCTTTACAGCATAGTATATGCTGAACTTTTCACTTTTTTGTCCATATGGTAATTGTGAAATCTTATCATATTACCATTTTAATTTAAATTTATTTTATTATTATAAAGTTGAACATCTTTTTATATGTTTAGTCATTTTTATCTTTTTTTAGTGTGTGTTAAGCTTTGTCTTTTGTCTATTTTTCTATTAGGTTATAAGTTCTTAAGTAACAAAACAGGAAAAAAAAAACAGGTTAGCTACAACTGCAAATTACTTGTGAAGAAACAGCTTTATGAGGCTTTTTGTTGTTGTTTGCTGCTGCTGCTGCTAAGTTGCTTCAGTCGTGTCCGACTCTGTGCGACCCCATAGACGGCAGCCCACCAGGCTCCCCCGTCCCTGGGATTCTCCAGGCAAGAACACTGGAGTGGGTTGCCATTTCCTTCTCCAATGCATGAAAGTGAAAGGTGAAAGTGAAGTTGCTCAGTCGTGTCGGACTCTTCGCAACGCCATGGACTGCCGCCTACCAGGCTCCTCCATCCATGGGATTTTCTAGGCAAAAGTACTGGAGTGGGGTGCCATTGCCTTCTCCACTCTTATCTTAAAGTAAACTTGGTGGCTCAGCTGTTAAAGAATCTGCCTGCAATGAGGGAGACATAGGTTCGATCCCTGGGTTAGGAAGATCCCCTGGAGAAGGGAACGGCCCAGTATTCTAGCCTGGAGAATTCCATGTACTATATAGAGCATGGGGTCACAGAGTCAGACATGACTGAGAAACTTTCACTTGTAATTACAAATATATATCTTAGAGATCAAAGTTCAAATCTAAGTTTAGTTTATTTCAACATTTCCTGAGTCCTCCTAGTAGACTAGGCTCCAGAGAGTAAGAAACACAGTCCTTGCTATTGAGTAACTTAAATCTTAGTGGGAAAACACACTGAAATTATTTCGGAGACAGTAGAAGATGGTGATTAAAATATGGATTAGGAGATACATGTGCTTGAGTTCAAATTCTCACATTGCCATTTCAACAATGGGTTGTGTAACATTGGGTGGGTTACTCTATCTTTCTGTCTCACTTTCTTAAGATGAAAATAATAAGCACTTCATAGAGTTATTATAACTACACTGATAAACAGTAAACATAAAATAATCAGTGGCTAACACAAGCTGGAATCAAGATTGCTGGGAGAAATACCAATAACCTCAGATATGCAGATGATACCACCCTTATGGCTGAAAGTGAAGAAGAACTAAAGGGCCTCTTGATGAAAGTGAAAGAAGAGAGTGAAAAAAGTTGGCTTAAACATTCAGAAAACTAAGATCATGGTTTCTGGTCCTATCACTTCACAGCAAATAGATGGGGAAACAGTGAAAAGAGTGGCTGACTTTATTTTCGGAGGGCTCCAAAATCACTGCAGATGGTGATTGCAGCCATGAAATTAAAAGACGCTTTCTCCTTGGAAGGAAAGTTATGACCAACCTAGATAGCATATTCAAAAGCAGAGACATTACTTTGCCAACAAAGGTCTGTCTAGTCAAGGCTATGGTTTTTCCAGTAGTCATGTATGGATGTGAGAGCTGAACTATAAAGAAAGCTGAGCGCTGAAGAATTGATGCTTTTGAACTGTGGTGTTGGAGAAGACTCTTAAGAGTCCCTTGGACTGCAAGGAAATTCAACCAGTCCATCCTAAAGGAGATCAATCCTGGGTCTTCATTGGAAGGATTGATGTTGAAGCTGAGACTCTAATACTTTGGCCACCTGATGCAAAGAGCTGACTCATTTGAAAAGACCCTGATGCTGGGAAAGATTGAGGGCAGGAGGAGAAGGGGATGACAGAAGATGAGATGGTTGGATGGCATCACTGACTCAATGGACATGAGTTTGGGTGAACTCCGGGAGCTGGTGATGGACAGGGAGGCCTGGTGTGCTGTGGTTCATGGGGTCACAAAGAGTCAGACATGACTGAGCGACTGAACTGAACTGACTGAATGATACTGATAAATGAAAGTGATTATAATTACAGTAACAAAAGCAATAGAGGAATTTATAGAGTGCTGCTTTAGCATGTATATGCTAATTAAATTTTGGTTGAATTTAAAAGAGTGTTATGGGAACTTCCCTGGTAGTCCAGTGGCTAAGACATCATGTTTCTAATGCAGGAGGCCCAGGTTCAACCGCTAGTCAGGGAACTAGATCCCACATGCTGCAACTGAGACCCAGTGTAGCCAAATAAATAAATCAATATTTTTTTGAAAAGTGTATTATGACTAAATTATCAAAAATGCTTAAGCTATATTCACTATATTGATGAAATAAAAGTAAATGTTTAAGAAAGAATAAAGTCACAAGTATAGAAACAACAACTCTGGTATTCTGAATTATTAATTATATAAACAGTAGCATAAAGTACGAAATGGTAGAGTTCACATTATCGTCATCCACTGATGGTTTTAAAGACTTAATTCAGGGAATTATAGTTCAACTGATTCATTTACTAATTTTCTTTTTGTCTGTTTGTCACCCAATATGACCAACCTAGACAGCATATTAAAGCAGAGACATCACTTTGCCAACAAAGGGCCATCTAGTCAAAGCTATGGTTTTTCCAGTGGTCATGTATGGATATGAGAGTTGGACTTAAGGAAAGCTGAGCACCAAAGAATTGATGCTTTTGTTGGAGAAGACTCTTAAGAGTCCCCTTGGACTGCAAGGAGATCCAACCAGTCCATCCTAAAGGAAATCAGTCCCGAATATTCATGGGAAGGACTGATGCTGAAGCTGAAACTCCAATACTTTGGCCACCTGATGTGAATAACTGACTCATTTGAGAAGACCCTAATGCTGGGAAAGATTGAAGGCGGGAGGAGAAGGGGACAACAGAGGATGAGATGGTTGGGTGGCATCACCGACTCAATGGACATGAGTTTGAGTAAGCTCCTGGAGTTGGTGATGGACAGGGAGGCCTGACATACTGCAGTCCATGGGGTCACAAAGAGTCAGACACGACTGAGTGACTGAACTGACTGATCACCCAATATACACTGTTAAATAAAAGATGAATTCAAAGCTCATGTCTAAGTTAAAATATAAAATATTTAAACATGATTAGTAAAGATGCTTACTTTACTGTGATATAATGTAATCTACCTCCTCTAGTTCAAAAAAGGAGTTCCCAAAAATGTCCTGGGAACTGTGATCTAGAATGTAGCTCTGTACACAGCTATCCGGAAACACATTCATTTTATTTTACCTAATTACAAATGCCCCAGCTATGCCTTGAGGGAAATTCACTGAGTGCCTGTATCCGTGCTCAGTTGTGTCCAACTCTTGGCAACCCACTCCAATATTCTTGCTTGGAAAATCCCATAGATGGAGGAGCCTGGTAGGCTACAATCCATGGGGCGGCAAAGAGTCGGACACGGCTGAGCAACTTCACTTTCACTTTGCTTTGCCACCCCATGGATTGTAGCCCACCAGGCTTCTCTGTTCCTGGGATTCTCCAGGCAAGAATACTGGAGTGGAATGTTATTGGACCATCAACTATGTGCCAGGTCTAGGTTTTTTTTTTTTTTTTTTTTAGTTTATTTCATCAAGATTTTTGGTCCTAAATTGACACAGTTTAAACAACTGAAATAGAGGCAAACATACCCTAGAGAGAACAAAAAGATTGGTTGTGCACACTTCATAACAATGTGCATTTGTTCCCTAGGAAGTTGCCAGGACTAGTTTATTTTTTTTTTTCTTAATCTTTGGCTACACCACCCAACCAACGATTGAACCCATGCCTCCTGCAGTGGAAGGGCATTTTTTTAACCACTGGACCACCAGAGAAGTCTCACCCCAGGTCTAGTTTTAAGCACTGGGGTGGCCTGTACCCTTGGGAGGTGGGAAGCATTTCTGTGGTGTGGTCTCCGCCCTTCTGAACAAACAATAGCTTCTGCTCTCTAGGTTCAAGACACAGCCTGAAAAATAGACTGCCGTTTCAGGGACCTAGATGACCGTGCACAGCTCTATTTAGAACACAGACTAAATTCTAAAAACTCACATGCGGATATCACTTTTTCCAAAGGCTTTCATCTTTTCTTGAACAAGAAAAGCTAAAGGCCAGGAAAATTTTGACAGGACTTAAAGCCCAGCCTTGCTTTAAAGAGACCTGAAGTACAAAACCAGACTCTCAAAACATGAATTAGCAGGTAATTATTCTTATTTAGAAAATGATCTTCTTTAATAAAGGATGTGCTGCAATCCCTTTGTAAATTTTACTGCATTAATCTGAACAGAGGCTTCTATGAGTTCTTTCCATTTGAGTTCCAGGGTGCATTTAAAATTTCAACTTAATTTACCAGAAAGTCACGCAAAGTATGAATTTTTTGAGAACATGGTAACTGGGACTTCCCTGGTGGCTCAGATGGTAAAGAATCTGCCTGCAATGCAGGAGACCTGGGTTAGATCCCTGGGTTGGGAAGATTCCCTGGAGAAGGGAATTGCTACCCACTTCAGTATTCTTGCCTAGAAAATTCCATGGACAGTGGAGCCTGGTGGGTTACAGTCATGCGGTTGCAAAGAGTCAGACACAACTGAGCTACTAACACTTTTTAAAAACTGTATACACCTCTAAATAAGGCAAATTTTGGCTCTTGTTTGTGGTTGTGGAGGAATTCAGCTCAATGACATAGCTGTGAATTGTTTCTGCTAACACTAGTTTCGTTAGAATGCAACTCAATAGATGGGGCTTCAAAACTTTGCTAAAATTGCATTGGCTCACAGAATAGCTGTGGTTATGTGAAGATGTATATCTTTTACAATAGTTTCTAATATTAAGTTTTAAAGATCTTAAATTGATTTAGATTTCTTGATAGGCTCTCGGATGGTGGTTTTTCCTTGTCATCCTTTCTCTCATGGTGCCATGTCATTATTGGTATCAAAACCATCTTAGGGACCTCTTCAAAAATCAAAATACAAGAACATACAAGTCTGAAATGTGTATGTCACCTTGCAAGTGCATCCTCCAAGGACGTTTTCTTCTGGTATATATTTAATTAAATAAAAGGCAGAGTGCTCAGCCATTGCCATTTTGACATATTCTATTTAAGGATTGATTGCATTTTCTAACATTCGTGAATGATATTACTGTTCGAAAAAAGAATCTCAAGGGACCATCTGGTGTTGGACAGAAAGCAAGTATTCAATGAATGACTCTCAGAAAAACTGCCCAACGGTTTTATATGTTGCTGGTGAGAGTGTAATTGGTAGAATCTTTCTGGAAAGCAATTTTGCATTCCATGATTTGATTTATTAATTCCATCTGGGAATTCATCATAAGGAAATAATAAGAGATTTCGAGATGTTTGTGCAAAGATGCTTACCATGGCAATTGGTATAATGGTGAAAATTAGAAAAAACTAAATACTCCTCTAAGGGAAATTAGTCAAATAAAATATTACACCATATAATGCTGTGGCAGAGATAGCTTAGCTGCCCAATTTCCATCCTCCTCTTTGTTATAAACAAGATCCTCTGTTATTACAATCAGCAATGTACTTAGCTAAAAATACTACATTTCACAGACTTCTTTACAAACAAGGAGGCCAATAAGATATAAGTAGAAGTCCTTGGGTGAGACTTCCAAGCACCTGGATTGCTGCCTGGACCTAGCTATCTTGATCACTGAGATGATGGCTCAAGCCCCACCAGCCATTTGGGGTCCTTGAGAGAAAAGCCAGGAGAATTGTAGTGACCGCAATTCTGACATCTTTGAAACCCTATAACAAAGCCAGTAACTGGCTCCTTCCAGATGTCTCATTATATGAGAAAAAAATAAACTGTTATATGTTTATGCCAGTCAAACTCTGTCCGTGGCAGCCAAACATAATTCCCAGCTGAAAAGGATGAAACATTTTGCAACCACTTAAAATTATCTTTCTGAAAAGTGGAATGTAATATTAACGGAGAAAGCCAGAATATGAAACTTTATATGTGGTATATCCTATTTTATTTTTAAATTATACATATATATTATATATGAGTGAGAAAAACTATAAAATATATTAGAGTATTAATGGATGTCTCAGGAATGTGGGTTGTTACTGTTTTACTTTCCTATGCTTTCTAAATTTTCAACATTGAGAATTTTCTTTAAATGTTTTTAAGTTTGCCTAACACACACAACACGACTGGTGAATGTATCCATCGGTTAAATTTATTCTTTGTGGAAAGCAGTGGGTCAAAATGGATCAAAAGCTTTTACAGTTTTTATATCTTTAACTCTCTGTTTCCACTTTAACGTCTATCTTGGTAAAATGATATGAGACTAAAAAAAAAGGATATGAGACTCAAAGAACTACACACAATGATGTTTGCTATAACATTATTTTTGATACTGCAAGGATGGAAGCAAAGTAAATGTCCAAAATCGGAAGAGTTTATAATTAAATAAATTATGGTATATTCATCCTATACTATGAGTATTTACAAATCACAATTAAAAGTAAGAGAAAGAACATTTTGGAACTTGTTTCAGAGTAGTTCCCATATCCCTGAATCCCCCCACCCACTGATGCAATGACGGGCATCAGTGAAACACGGAGGTATCCCCAGTCTAGACGACACTTATAGCCTCCACTGAAATTAGATCTTAGCAAGAAAACAGCTTTGCTGAGAAAGACAGAAGATTTTTCTAAATGATGTTTATGTGTCAAGAGCCAGGCCTGGAGGAGTTCAATCATCAGGTTCTGCTTGTCTGCCATGGCAGAAAGACCCTGAGACAGGCTGCCCAGGTAGGAGGAAGAAAGATGTACCGGGTGGAGAAGCCTGAAGTTGCTCTCTTCCTTCTTTTTTGTTCTCTGCATCACATGCTCCTGGTTCACTCGTGTTTCAGTGGAGGCTGTGAGGAGGCATCTATGCGTGATGACAGCCCCCATCCAGGCACCCACCTTTTGTCTCTCCATTTTTCTGCAGTCAGATGGGGAGGTAGGTTGGACACCCTCAACCAACAAAGGGTGGAAGTCAGTAGATTACTGTGTCCCAACCTCTCATCTGCTGGAGGAAACATCTGAGGACCTTCTTTCCATTCCCAGTGGGTTCTCCAGTGGATTGAGCCCCACTTGCCCATGGCAGCACCTAGCTCCATAATACACCTTGATTTACCCTATCCTTCTTCTTGCTTCTGTTTCTTGATATCACATCCTAAATAAATAACCTGCATCCCATCCCAATCCTTACCTCAAGCTCTGCTTCTAGGGAGGAACCAACCAAGACAAATGGACTGTGTGAGGAAAGAAGAGAGAGGTACCAATTCTCATTTATCCCACTCTGGGAACCCTAGAACATTAAGAGTAGTGATGGGACTTCTCTGGTGGTCCAGTCGCTAAGACTCCGTGTTTTCAATACAGGAGGGCCAGGTTTAACCTCTGGTCAGGGAACCAGATCCCATATGCTGCAACTAAGAGTTCACATGACAACTAAAAAAGATCCCATGTGCTGCAACTAAGACCTGGAGCAGCCAAATAAATCAATAAATATTTTTTAAAAAAGAATAGTAACCCATTCCCCCTAGTATATTTGACCAACATCTTTGAAAAAAATTTATAGAGAATAGAAAAAAATATATCAAAGTATATAGCATGTAGTAAGGGTAAGTATTGTTTCATGAAACTTCTGTTTCAGGGCTGTGTGTGTGAGTTCTGAGTAACAATGCATAACATATTTCTTTAGTGAATTGTGGTCCAAAAAGCTGCAAAGCCATTGATTAAGAGGATATCACATGAATTCAAGGAATCGCTGCTCTGCTGCTGCAAAATTTATGAAAAAATATTATGAAAAAATTTTTGACATGGAAAACTACTTATAATTGGGACTGGGAGTGGTGAGGGGCTGGATACAGTATGACTTCAACTATGTTAGATAAAAACTACAAAGCAAAAGACAAGTCATTATTGCATTCCTAATTTTATCCAGTGGGGGTATATTCCTAAAACACCATGTAACAAAAAGTGAAAGTGAAAGTTGTTCAGTCGTATTCAACTCTTTGCAACCCCATGGACTATACAGTCCATGGAATTCTCCAGGCCAGAATACTGGACTGGTTAACCTTTCCCTTCTCCAGGGGATCTTCCTAACCCAGGGATCGAACCCAGGTCTCCCTCATTGCAGGCAGATTCTTTACCAGCTGAGCCACCAGGGAAGTAATGAAAAGGTACTTAATGTAAAACAAATGCTTTCACAGGGAACTTGGCTCAGTGCTATGTGGCAGCCTCATTGGGAAGGGAATACAGGGGAGAATGGATACATATATATATGACTGAGTCTCTTTGCTGTCCACCTGAAACTATCACAACATTGCTAATTGGCTATACCCCAGTATAAAATAAAAAGTTTAAAAGAATTAAGTCATCAACATAAGTAAATAATGTATAAATTGTCAGTAGTAGAAGAATGAGATGACTAAAGATCTAATTAGAAAGTGAGATTATTGAAAATTAATATGGCATTCTTCCAGATTATCAAGCAAAAGAGAAAAGATTAAAACACACACACACACACAAGTGCTTTCACATAAAATAAGGGAAAAGCAGGAGACACAGGGCAGGGATTCTGTGGCTCTTGTTCCATGGAGCTGATAATCACGTTTGCTACTCAGAAGCTAAGAACTACTTATTGGATGAAAGAGGGAAAGTTAAGCGTGTCCACATTCACAGACCTGAATCTTAGAAGCACACACACTGTCTGGCCCCAGTGAGGCGAGGGAGTCTGGGTGATGGCCCTGGTCACATGGTTGTAACAGCCGGAAAGCTTCCAGCCTTTGCTGTGAGCTCCCAGACACGTCAGATACTGCAGTCACCAGAAAACCTGCTATCACGAAACATTTAGGAGACAATTCTGGAGGTTAGCTTTGAAAAGGGTGTTACTCTTTCCATTGCTTTATTGAAAACACAGTGTAAATGAGTTGTTTATAAACTGAGTGGAAGGCACCTTTGAAAAAATGTTAATCATGGTTTCCTCTGGATATTGGGGTAATAGGAGGCACCAAGATTAGTGAAGACTTAAGGGCAAAGCTCTGTGGCAAACTCTGTATCTATTAGACCTGTATTTTATGTTCACAACCAACCAATGAAACAGGTACTGTTATCCTTTCATGAGAGAAAAGGAAAATACTTAATAGTATTAATGTACATTGCAACAACAATGTACAAAAAATAATGCTGAAAACTCTGTGTGTATAATCTTGCTTAATTCTCATAGCAATCCTATGAACCCTATGGACTTATTTTTTTCATTTTACAGATAAAGAAAAGAGGCTTTAGAGAGGCTACCGGGCTTCCCAGGTGGCACTAGTGGTAAAGAACCTGTTTGTCAATGCAGGAGATGTAAGAGAAAGATGCAGGCCCTGGGTTGGGAAAATCCCCTGGAGGAAGGCACAGCAACCCACTCCAGTATTCTTGCTTGGAGAATCCAATGGACAGAGGAGCCTGGCAGGCTACAGTCCATAGGGTTGCCAAGAGTCATACGTGACTGAAGCGACTTAGCACACCTGTAAACACAGCAGGTATGATCACTTACTCCTTTCTGTCTCCAAGGGAACCACTACTGGCCCTCGAACAATCCCTGAGAATGTGGCCCTCAGAGAGTTCTTCCTATTAGTGACTAATGATTTTGTTATATACACCAGGAGCAGTGGGCCACTTTCTACTGGCTGGTCAGGCTGTTTGCAGTAACATCAGACTGATGATGTTGGTACTTGGTTTTACTGTTGGGGCCTGAGTTTTGATTGGCAGGTTGTGTAGCAGGAGATGTCTATGCTACCAACCCCTGCATAAAAGTCCTGGATCCTAAAATTCAAAGAGTCTTCCCTGGGCAGAGATATTCCAGGTCCCTGTGCTTCTCTGGTAGAGAGAAAGCATATTTTGTGGGGCCTCAGCTGAGGAAGAGCTTTGGAAGTTTTTGCCTTATCTCTCTAGACTTTGAGGGCTTCCTTAGTGGCTCAGATGGTAAAGAATCCACCTGCAATGCAGGAGACCCAGGTTCAACCCCTGGTTGGGAAGGTGCCTTGGAGAAGGGAATAGCTACCCACTCCAGTATTCTTGATTTGAGAATTCTACGGACAGACAAACCGAGTGGGCTACACAGTCCATTGGGTCACAAAGAGTCAGACAGGACTGAGCAACTAACACTTTCACTTTCTAGACCTTGAAGATGTACGTCATTTTCCTGATGCTTTTTCTCTATAGGCTTTGCTACCAAAAATCCCTACTGCAAACTGCTATCGGATCCTGTAAGTTTTCCTGGAGTGAAACACTGCCGAAGACCATGCAACCAGAAGATGGGAGAAATAGAATTCAAGCTTAGGAACCCTGACTTCCACATATGCTCTCCTATCCATCATATCTTACCACCCTCCAGATGGCATTATGCTGGTACTGCACTTGAAATTGGTGCTATTATAATGATTACTGCACTTCTTTGTTCTCTAACTATTCTTTAACGAACACGCATTATTTGATTATCAAAGGGAGAAAAAGCCATGATTAAGAGACAGGAAGAAGAGGAATCAGAAAGGAAATAGACTACCAGGAAATAATTTAGGATGGTACAAATCACCAAGCGGAGGAGTAGCAAGGTTAAATATAACAGTTTTATAGGAGAAAATTTCCTTAATTGTGGAATACGCAAGATTCATTAGCTAGGACACACAAAATATAAATCACGAAAGGAAAAACTGATAAATTTAGCCTCAGTAATATTAAACATTTCTACTGGGAACTCCCTGGTGGTCCAGCAGTTAAGACTTCACCTTCCAATGCAAGGGACGTGGGTTTGATCCCTGGTGGGGGAGCTAAGACCCCAGATGCCTCAGGGCAACTACTGAGCCCACACACCACAACTAGAGAGTCTACGTGCTGCAACTAAGACCCAATGCAGCCAAAAATAAATAAGTAAATATTTTTAAATTTTCTGCTATGTTAGGACATTGTTAAGTAAACGAAAAGGCAACTCATACATTGGAAGAAAATATAATAAATATATCTGACAAAGGATTGGTATCCAGAATACATAAAGAATTCTCACAACTTAAGAAGAATAAAACATTAGAAGTGCGTTAAGTATTTGAATAGATACTTTACAAAAGAAGGTGTAGGAATGGAAAATAAACATAGAAAAAGATTGTCAATATGATGAATCATTAGAGAAATGTCAATGAAAATCAAAAAGAGACGTGACTACACACCCATTAGAATGGCTAAAATTAAAGACTGACAATGCAGAGCAACTGGAATTCTTTCACTTTGCTCTTCGGAACACAACCACTTAGGAAAAACAATTTGACATTTCCTTAAATGTGTACTTACCATATAGTTGAGTATTTCTAAATATATACTCCCCCTAAATAATATTTGTTCACTCAAATATTTGTACATTAATGTTCATAGCAGTTTTATTCATGATAGCTAAAACCTGAAAACAACCCAAATGTCCACCAGCAGGTGGACAGATAAAGAAATTGTGGGGCTTCCCTGGTGACTCAGTGGTAAAGAATCCGCCTGCCAGTGCAGGAGACACAAGTCAGATCTCTAGTCCAGGAAGATCGCCTATGCCACAGAACTACTAAGCCCCTGTGCCGCAACTACTGAGCCTGTGCTCTAGAGCCCGGGAGCCTAAACTACTGAAGCCCATGCACGCTAGAGCCTGTTCTCCGCAACAAGAAAAGCCGCCACAATGAGAAACCTTCTCACTGCAACTAGAGAATAGCCCATGCACCAAAATGAACACCCAACACAGCCCAAAATAAATAAATTAAATTAAATTAGAAGAGAACATTTCAGGCCTTTTCAGAGAAGTACATTTCCCTTTGAGGTGCTGTTCCTGTTTTTAAAAAAAAAAAATTGTGGGTTTTCAATTCATTGGAAGAATACTAGTCAGCAATAAAAGAGAACATACTTTATTCATACAGCAATGTGAATGAATCTCAAGAACATCAAGTTAAGCAAAAGAAGCTGACACAGGACATGTACACACTGCTATATTTAAAATGGATAACCAACAAGACCTACTGTAGAGCGCATGGAACTCTGCTCGATGGGCCACCTGAACGGGAGAGGAGTTTGGGGGAGAATGAAAGAAGCTGACACAAAAGAATGCCTGTTATATGGTTATATTTATATGAAATTCCTGTGGTGTCTTGGATCTTATGGAATGATGGAAGTGTTCTCTATCTTAATTGTGGTGGTAGTTCTAGGAGAATACACATTTGTCAAATCCCAACAGACTACACTGTAAAAATGGGTACATTTTGTGAATGTAAGTTATACCTAAATATTGTTGGTTTAAAAATATACAAGGCAGTTTTATCAAACAGGGACTAGTCAATACTTTCAAATGTTGCAGAAAAGTAGGGAGAAGATAAATGGAAAAAAAGCCATTAGATCTGCCCAATTGGGTGTGACTAGGATTTAAGGGACCAGATCTGATAGATAGAGTGCCTGATGAACTATGGACGGAGGTTCGCGACATTGTACAGCAGACAGGGATCAAGACCATCCCCATGGAAAAGAAATGCAAAAAAGCAAAATGGCTGTCTGAGGAGGCCTTGCAAATAGCCGTGAAAAGAAGAGAAGTGAAAAGCAAAGGAGAAAAGGAAAGATATAAGCATCTGAATGCAGAGTTCCAAAGAAGAGCAAGGAGAGATAAGAAAGCCTTCCTCAGCTATCAATGCAAAGAAATAGAGGAAAACAACAGCATGGGAAAGACTAGAGATCTCTTCAAGAAAATTAGAGATAACAAGGGAACATTTCATGCAAAGATGGGCTCAATAAAGGACAAAAATGGTATGGACCTAACAGAAGCAGAAGATATTAAGAAGAGGTGGCAAGAATACACAGAAGAACTGTGCAAAAAAGATCTTCACGACCAAGATAATCATGAAGATGTGATCACTCACCTAGAGCCAGACATCCTGGAATGTGAAGTCAAGTGGGCCTTAGAAAGCATCACTACGAACAAAGCTAGTGGAGGTGATGGAATTCCAGTTGAACTATTTCAAATCCTGAAAGATGATGCTGTGAAAGTGCTGCCTCAATATGCCAGCAAATTTGGAAAACTCAGCAGTGGCCGCAGGACTGGAAAAGGTCAGTTTTCATTCCCATCCCGAAGAAAGGCAATGCCAAATAATGCTCAAACTACCGCACAATTGCACTCATCTCACACGCTAGTAAAGTAATGCTCAAAATTCTCCAAGCCAGGCTTCAGCAGTACGTGAACCGTGAACTTCCAGATGTTCAAGCTGGTTTTAGAAAAGGCAGAGGAACCAGAGATCAAATTGCCAACATCCGCTGGATCATGGAAAAAGCAGGAGAGTTCCAGAAAAACATCTATTTCTGCTTTATTGACTATGCCAAAGCCTTTGTGTAGATCACAATAAACTGTGGAAAATTCTTCAAGAGATGGGAATACCAGACCACCTGACCTGCCTCTTGACAAACCTGTATGCAGGTCAGGAAGCAACAGTTAGAACTGGACATGGAACAACAGACTGGTTCCAAATAGGAAAAGGAGTACGTCAAGTCTGTATATTGTCACCCTGCTTATTTAACTTATATGCAGAGTACATCATGAGAAACGCTGGGCTGGAAGAAGCACAAGCTGGAATCAAGATTGCTGGGAAAAATATCAATAACCTCAGATATGCAGATGACACCACCCGTATGGCAGAAAGTGAAGAGGAACTAAAAAGCCTCTTGATGAAAGTGAAAGAGGAGAGTGAAAAAGTTGGCTTAAAGCTCAACATTCAGAAAACGAAGATCATGGCATCTGGTCCTACCGCTTCATGGGAAATAGATGGAGAAGCAGTGGAAACAGTGTCAGACTTTATTTTTTGGGGCTCCAAAATCACTGCAGATGGTGACTGCAGCCATGAAATTAAAAGACACTTACTCCTTGGAAAGAAGGTTATGACCAACCTAGATAGCATATTCAAAAGCAGAGACATTACTTTGCCAACAAAAGTACATCTAGTCAAGGCTATGGTTTTTCCTGTGGTCATGTATGGATGTGAGAGTTGGACTGTGAAGAAAGCTGAGTGCCGAAGAATTGATGCTTTTGAACTGTGGTGTTGGAATTGACTCTTGAGAGTCCTTGGAGTGCAAGGAGATCCAACCAGTCCATTCTGAAGGAGATCAGCCCTGGGATTTCTTTGGAAGAAATGATGCTAAAGCTGAAACTCGAGTACTTTGGCCACCTCATGCAAAGAGTTGACTCATTGGAAAAGACTCTGATGCTGGGAGGGATTGGGGGCAGGAGGAGAAGGGGACGACAGAGGATGAGATGGCTGGATTGCATCACCGACTCGATGGATGTGAGTCTGGGTGAACTCCGGGAGTTGGTGATGGACAGGGAGGCCTGGCGTGCTGCGATTCATGGGGTCGCAAACAGTCGGACATGACTGAGCGACTCAACTGAGGAGTTTCAAGATTACAAATTCAATAGCCTTGGGGGTCAGAAACCAAAGGGCTGGGATGTGAGAAAGAACTGCCTAACGTGGAATAAACTGGGCTGCTTTGGATGTACGGAGCACTAGGTGCTGGCTCACACATAGCCACCCATAAAGCAACAGCTTCCAACTTGCTGAAATCCCAACCCAGACAGCTAAGCAAGTACCCAGTTATACAGGTTTATTGTTGCTTTTAAAAAATATTTATTTCGCTGCTCCAGGTCTTCGTTATGGCCCTTGGGATCTTTGATCTCTGTTGCAGCATGTGGGATTTTTAGTTGTGGCGTGTGAGATCCAGTTCCCTGACCAGGGATCAAACCCAGGCCCCCTGTGTTGGGAGCACGGAATCCTACCCACTGGACCCCCAGGGAAGTCCCCCAGTTATACTGTTTATTAAAGATAATTTTGTAATCTCAAGAAGAGGAAGGTAAAGATACCCTTCATCACTGTAAGAGTTTTTTAAGAGAGTAAAACATGAATTGTTTCACTTTTTCAGCCTTCTCTGCATTCTCCTACCCATTCTTAGCAGGAGGGTCTCTCTCCTCCAGAACTAAGACTTTCTCAGACCCTGGCATACATTTCTCCATCTATCTTCTTATCATCCACAGCCCCTCTTCTCTGTGCCAGGGAGATGTCTCCTCCTCTAATCCTCCAAGGGAAGGCCGTCCTCTACCTGTACTGCATTCTACCACCACCCAGCACCAGCCAGGTCCCTCTTCAGCAAGCATGTTCAAGCACTCCCGTATCTCTGCTTTCCCTTTGCCGTGACCAGGTGCTCCTAACCCCGAAAGCATTTCTCCCACCTCTTTTCAATACCGAAGCTCCTGAACTTCTCAAGCAAGGCAAACCCTTCAGTCACTCTTTCCTGATCACATTCCTCACAATCTGGCTTCTCTTCTGCCCCAAGAAGCTCTCTCATGCCAAAGCCAGGCAGATTCTACAGACATACCCTCCCAAGCCTTTTAAAATATTTGACTTTAGGGTCTAGCCCTTTCCTCACTGAATGTCCCTTTTCAGCTTCTGAGAAATGCTTTCTCCCGGTTTCCAAGCTAGTTCACTATTCCTTCCTCTGCTACATCTTTCTACCAACGAGTTTGGATGGTTCCCTCAGGCATTTTGCAACATTCCCTCTGCCACCCCTCCCCGTCTCAGTGCAACACTTCTCAAATTGAATGTGCATATGACTCCCCTGGGAATCCTCTTCAAGGGCAGATTCTGATTTAGTAGGGTTGGAGTGGGGCCTGAGGTTTTGCATATCTAACAAGCTCCTGTGAGAGGCTGAGGCTGCTGGTCCCGTCCAGAGACACTCTGAGAAGCAAGATCTCAGAGAACAGTGCCTGCCTCCAGCTTCAAACATCCACCCAACAGCTCCAAAGGTGACTAGTCCAAATGAAATGCTTGTGGGTTGCCATTTAAGAGCCACAAAGTTGAAGATTCAATGAGTATTACCCTTTTGAATGATTACCATTTTAAATTAAATTCTTTATGGGAAAGTGTGCATATGCATCCTCAGTCTCTCAGTCATGTCTCACTCTGGACTGCAGCATGTCAGGCTTCCCTGTCTATCACCAACTCCCAGCTTGCTCTAACTCATGTCCATGGTGTCTGTGATACTCCTGTAGAGTAGTTGGAAGCCCTCTACAGGAAAACAATTTCCCTCAATATATTAGAGATGGATAGGAAGCATAAGCTTCCCACATGGCACAGTGGCAAAGAATCCACCTGCCAATGCACAAGATGCAGGTGTTCTATCCCTCCGCCTGATCGCCTGGAGGAGGATGGTCCCCTGGAGGAGGAAATGGTAATCCACTCCAGTATCCTTGCCTGGAAAATTGCAAGGATAGAGAAACCTGGCAGGCTACACTTCATAGGGTTGAAGGGTCTCACACACACACACACACACACACACACGCAGGAAGCATGAGTCGCAGATGTTCCACTTTCCCATTGACAACAGCCGGAATGAGAAGGTGAAACTGTGCGAGGAAGAGAATGCTGCTGAATCCTCGGGGTGGAAGGCATCTAAGACGCGACAGTTTTTCTTAGAATATGTATTCATCACCCAGAGACAAGAAGATTCAGTCACTCTCAATTATGAATAAACCAAACTTCCATCCCTTCACATATGATTGAACAATTACATTCACTGCCTTTCTTCATAGATTGTGCCCTTCAACCGACATTTGATTTTAGATTCATCCTCCCAGACCCATTCAGCTAAGCCAGTAGTAATTCAGTGCTGACGGGATGTCAATGATCCCCCAGGAAGATAACAATCCCAGCCCTTCGTAGGCAGGAAGCTTTGAAAGGCTGGTTTCTTTCACCTCCTTTTCTCCCGTGTATTAGAACGATTTCTCCCACAGTCAGAGAATGCATTCAACGATATGATTTGGGCCTGGAGATTATGAGATGCCTCAGCTGCACTTTGTTATTTAATCACCTACCAAAAAAGGGGACCATTTATTGCTTCTGGTACTTCAGCAGTAGACAGACCTCAGATTTCAAATCTTCCACGAGTTCACTAAAACTCTGCACTGAAGAAAATAAGGTGGCATCAGAACACAGAATATTTGGGAGCAATTTCTCGATGAAAGGCCTCACCTACTGAAGATATATTATTTCAGGCGAGCAGAAAATAAAGACTGAATTATAAAGCAATTTGTGTCACGATGCAAGTAATAGCATCTGAATAGCAAATGAATTTTATATTATCACTGCTACTGACATGAGTCAAAATTAATTCACAGTGAACCAATTTTTCTAAAGTGGGAAAGAATTTGTGGGTTTACTATCACAAATACTCAACAGTAGATGTTAGCATTTGTCAAATACTAAATGCCAATATTCAGATAATTAAATAAGGTCAGGAGAGGATGGGGAGCAGAAATTTGCTTTTTGAGTTCACTGAGCAAAATCTAACTGTTATCTGATTGAAAATAATTAATTGAAGACAGAAATGAAATCAGGCTTGATCTTACAGTAACAGACAGGACACTTCACTTTCTGTTTCTGAATTCCAAGCAATTCATCCTAGGAGGGGTTCTAGGCTTGGGAGAGGCATTATTTAAAGCACACAATGAGAAGTATCTGTGTCTTTTCATCACTAAATCCCTGCTTGACTCATACCATGACAGATCTGCTTTTTCAAATTTCAGAGACCCAAGAGTATGAGCTGCAAATGGCCTGGTATTATCCTGTCCACACTTCCTGTCACCATCAATGAATCTCCAAGGGAGTCACCATGGCATAGGGGGAAGCATAGGAATTGGAGTAAAGCACACCAGGGTTCAAGTCTTTCCTAGGCTGTTTGCTATCTGTGTGATCCTAAATAACTTCCTTAGCCTCTGAGAGATTCAGTTAACACAAATGGAGTTTGTTTTACCTAATCCTTAGAATGATGAAGATTAAACATGTTAACACACACAAAGTACTTAGTCTAGTCAATAAAGGGTTGGTGCTGCTTGTTCTCAGGGTCACTTTAACACTTCATAATTACCATGCTGAAAATCTATCATGCTTCTCCATTACATGCTGGACAAAGTCCAGTGTAGACTGACAAACAACCACTTCCAAATTAGTCCCACTTCCACCCTAGACTACTTAATTCATTAACCCCTGAGTATCCTTTGAACTTTCCTATTTGTTTATTCACTCATTCAATCTTTCATTAATTTATCAAATATACGTTGAGTACCCATACTAGTGTATTGGGATGAGTGCTGGCGTTCCAAAGAAAATAAGGCACAGCCTCTATGCTCAAAGTGGGTCTAAGAGAAGAGACAGCTGTCTATTTCAATAGGCACATATTGTGTGCTTTCTGAGGGCTCAGTTCCACAATTGGTGCTGAGCAGCCATTAGAAAGGGCATTTTCCAGTATGGACTTTCCTCAAAAAACTAAAAAGTAGCATTTTCATATGATCCAGCAATCCCACTCCTGGGCAATATATCTGAAAGGGAAAGTGAAGTTGCTCGGTCATGTCTGACTCTTTGCGACCCTGTGGATGGATGGTAACCCACCAGGCTCCTCCGTCCATGGGATTCTTCAGGCAAGAATACTGGAGTGGGTTGCCATTTCCTTCTCCGGGGGATCTTCCCGACACAGGGATCGAATCCAGGTTTCCCACATTGCAGGCAGATGCTTTAACTTCTGAGCCACCAGGGAAGCCCAATATATCTGAACAAAACTAATTCAAAAAGATACATCCACCCCTATGTTCATAACAACACTATTCACAATAATGAAGACAAGGAAACAAACTAAGTGTCCACTGACAGATGAACAGATAAAGAAGAGGTAGTGTGTATGTGTGTGTGTGTGTGTGTAATGGAATATTACTCAGCCACAAAGAAGAATGATATAATGCCATTTGCAGCAATACCAGTGGACCTAGAGATTACCACATTAAGTGAAATAAATCAGAAGGAGGAAGATAAATACCATATGATATCACTTACATGTGGAATCTAAAAATATGATACAAATGAACCTATCTACAAAATAGAAACAGACTCACAGACTAGAGGAAACAGACTTGGGGTTGCCAAGAGGCAGGGCAGGTGGAGGAGGGGTGAAGTAGGAGTCTGGGATTATCAGATGCAAACTAATACATATAGGGTGGATAAACAACAAGGGCATACTGTACAGTACAGGGAACTACTCAATATCCTGTGATAAACCATAATGGAAAAGAATTTTAAAAATAATGTAAATACATGTATAACTGAGTCATTCTGCTGTAGAGCAGACATCAACACAAACTTGTAAATCAACTACACCTCAATAAAAAAGGGCATTTTCACACTCTGAGTTATTGCTCATTTATTATCTATTGTATATTCTCTCATATTCCCAGTGATGCTATCGCAGGTCTCCATTCTCCAATTTGCTTTTGAGTTCCTTGAAATCAAGGATAGGGTCTTCTTGGATGGATGCCCACAGCTGCTAACAAAGCAGCAGAAGCAGATACTAGATGATCAGTGCTGCTGCTGCTAAGTCGCTTCAGTCGTGGCCAACTCTGTGCGACCCCATAGACAGCAGCCCACCAGGCTCCCCCGTCCCTGGGATTCTCCAGGCAAGAACACTGGAGTGGGTTGCCATTTCCTTCTCCAATGCATGAAAGTGAAAAGTGAAAGTGAAGTCACTCAGTTGTGTCCGACTCTTAGCGACCCCATGGACTGCAGCCTACCAAGCTCCTCCATCCATGGGATTTTCCAGGCAAGAGTACTGGAGTGGGGTGCCATTGCCTTCTCCGAGATGATCAGTAAGTGTTTGTTTATTGCTTCTAAGTCTAAATGCCAAATTGAGTTTGAGGTTCAAGCTAATTTCTACAGAATGTTTATAAGAACTCAATGGATTTAAAATGATGTATAACACAGGCTATTGGCAATGGACACCTGAATAAAAAGAGGGGAGTGGATTACGAGTAGACAACCAACAAGCTCAGTCATATTTCCGCCACGATAGCTTTAATCCAGGATGTTTGGCTTCCACGATTTGACACTGAGAATGTTTTGTCTCGGAATGTCTGAATAAGATGTCATCAGAATGACAGTCACATTAATTAATTTTCACCTTGAACGAACTAGTACATGTTTTCCAGGGTAAAAGCCATAATACTAATCTAAATCCTTGATCAATTTTCTATAGGGCAAATATTTCCATTTTTGTTTTATACTCCCATTTTTATTATACTGAAATAATTTCCGTTGGAATCAGTTGTCCTTTATGTAAAATATTCTAGCAGAAGCGTGATGCACCATTCAAGTTTTTGTCCACACCAGACTTTACTGATTATATTTTTGTCACCATGTCTTTTCTTTTGTGGCCCTCATTTTTACTAATTTCAGTCTTTATCTTCATTAAATTAGACAGACCTAAATGTTACTAAAGGTCTCATTCCTGAAATTTGAATTTTATGTTGATAATTTCTGAGCCTAATTTTTCATATCAAATTTTAGTTTTCGGTGTCACTAAAAAGATCTCATTCCCCAGCCAAGTTTGTGCCTTTCTAGTACATGTTATCTGTGAACAGCACTAGCCACTGTCAGTTGGTTATTTTTCATGAGTTTAATATTTATAGAGATCTAGTCAAATTGTCCTTGGGATGAAAACAGCAGAGTCCAAGTGGTGCTGTCAATGGAGAAGGATCAGTTTCCTGCTTCAGGAGTCACATATTAGAGATGCAACATTTCTTTTCTACTCTTATCATACAAATGCCCTCTGGAAGAATAGGACTTTAAAATATCAGCTAGTGAGAAGCAAGTAATCGAGAACATATACTCTACAGGTCACTTATGAAACTGTGCCTCAGTTTCCTTACTTTACAATAGTACTGTTGTGAGGATTAAATTATTAAGTCTAGAACAATACTTGACACATAATGACCACTCAAAATAAGTTATGTTCCACTAAATGTGTGTCGACGAAAGGATGTATACAGAAGATGTGGCATACATACAATGGAATATTAGCCATAAAAAGAATGAAATATAATACCATTTGCAGCAACATGAGTGATCTAGAGATTATCATACTGAGTGAAGTAAGTTAAAGACAAATAGCATATGATATCACTTATATGTGGAATCTATAAAAATGATACAAAGGAACTCACTTGCAAAATAGAAACAGACTCACAGACATAGAAAACAGACTTATGGTTGCCAAAGGGGAAAGGTGGAGGGGCAGAGGGATAAACTGGGAATATGGGATTAACAGATGGCCAACACTATATATAACATAAACAACAAGAATTTACTATATAGCACAGGGAACTGTATTTGATATCTTATAAAAACTATAACAGAAGAGAACCAGAACAAGAATATGGAGATATGTATGTACATCTCCATATTCTTGTTCTGGTTCTCTTCTGTTATAGTTTTTATAAGATATATATAGCTGAATCATTTTGCCGTACACCTGAAACTAACACATTAATGTAAATCAACTATGCTTCAATTAAAAAAACAGAGTAGAACACAAAAAGTTAGGTTCTATTACTACTATTAGCCAGAACAACTGCATCAATGGTCTGCAAATACATTGTTTTCCATCTTTGATCACCTGTGTCTCAGTTTCCTCTTCTGAACCACGGGGCTGTTAATAGCACCTATCTCAGGGGGTGGCTGCACCATCTAAAAAAATGTGCAATACAATGCTTAGAATGACGCGTGGCACAAGGTTAAGCGTGGTTCAAATGCTCTGTTAGCTGCTATTATTTTTTCACCTTAGAGTGAGTGAGTTTCCTGCATCCTAAGAGCTAGTTTCTATACAGAATATTGCAGAGACAACACATGGAGCCTAGGGCCCTAAGGCCAAAGGGTGCCAACAACGAAAATGAAAATACACTAAAAGCAAGAGGGAACTATGCAGCTATTTAAAATAATTCATAATAACGTACGCTCCATGATAGGGGTTTTTATCCTTTTGGTTCTCTGCTATGTACCCAGTGCCTGGAACCGTGCCTAAAACATCTTGTTCCAGTCCATAAATATTTGTTGAATGAATATGTGAATGAATGAATGAATATAAAGATTGTGTGGCAATATTGAAAGTGTTTCTTATATAGTATTAAGTAAATAAAGCAAGAAATAAAATCATATTACACTAGGATCATAACTTTGTGGAAATACACATGCAAATGGTGAAGACCAGAAAGTAAAAATAATTGCATTGTTATATGGTCTGTAATAATAGCATATTGTCTTTTTATATAGCAAAACAAAGAAGGTGAAGGAAAAAATTCCTAGAGAAAAGTTACAGCTGTGTCATAACTTACAAGGTTGGACATCACACACCTATCCTTTTAAAGTTGGTCCATAGAAATCTAATTAGGATCATACAGAAAAAAAATTTTTTGACTTAGCTAGGAAACTTGATTAGTAAGATTAATTTTTATTTATGATTTTAAGAGAAAAGTACAAAGGTACACACACACAAATGGAATATAGGTGATAAGTATCACACACACACACACACACACACACACACACACACACGATTCCTTTCAGATTATATCTTGAGCTGATTGCCCATTCAACACAATCTCCTTGACTTGCTCCATCCACCATAGAGTACAATGAGTATTTATGTTCATAATGATTTTCTGGGGCACTGCAAGGACTTCAATCATCAAACAAAGATTGAATTACATTTACCACCCTACACTTCCTAAGGCCTTAAAGGGACTAATGCATTTTAGAAAGATTTTTCTATGAAAAGATTTGAACAAAGGGTGTCAGGTTAATTTTTAGTTAACCAGAAAATTTAATTAACCAGAATGACTCATTCCCTGAATATTCCCATTAAATGCGGTTTGATTGGACTTTGGTTTCAGAAGTCATTGCCCAGCTTCTTCCTATCAATAGTGCCTGGTGGATAAAATATGACCCTGGAGTCAAACTGCTTAGGGAAGAATAGATTGTTCTCAGTCTTAAAAACAAAAGGACAAGTGAAAACAAACAAACAAACAAAAACCCTCTTTCTGAATACTTCTGACTAGGTTTGCCTTTGATCCTTAGATATACTGCATAAAAGAATTAGCCCATTTAGAACACACAGAGTTTGAAGTCTGGTAGTTTCTATTTAAAGCTCTATTAATGTTGTAAGTCTCATTTTGAGCAAATATACATTAGCCATTAAAAATTAATTTATTTTTATTTGTTTTCCAGATTAATGGTGCTTCTAAAATAGAAAATTGAATGAGGACTTAAGTTATTTCATTTGCAGAAGCTAATTGAAGCACATATTTGTGAAATTAGACATGGAGAAGTGAAGCACCACCACTCACTCAACCACAATGAGAGTCATTTTTTAACTCGTGAGACAGAATAAAAGAAGAGAAATTAATATGCGTATGATAAGTCCTCTATCTTCCTTTTCGCCCTGCTGTGTCTATTAAGGAGGAGTCTGGGTCCTTTGTGATGATAATGGCGACAAGGGCAGAGTTGAAAATCTCTGGGAGTTGGGAGGCAAATGAAAGGAGAGGGTCAGAGCAGTGGATTTTGCGCTTTTAAAAATAGTGTCTTAAATGCATCAATGTTTCCATGCAAACAGAATAAGAGGACAATTATTTCTAAAGAGTAATCAACCTGCAGCCCCTCAAGCCTCCCCTTCCCCGTATCCAACCAGCAGCAGACTTCCTCACAGGTTGTCAGCAGCATTTCAACAAGGCAAACCCCAGAGCAGTAGCACTCATCAAGTCTGTGTTTGTACCACATCTGCTGGTTTCTCATTGGCCAAATCAAGTCACGTGGCCAAGCCCATAGCCAGTGTGGGAGGGGAACACAGAAATAGGCAGAGGTGTCATTCAGTTAGCACAATAATCTCCAACACATGTTGAAACAATACAACTATCTCTTTTTGGTAATAAGTTCCATCCTCCTAACTCAAAGATGAAATCCACAGTGCCAAGTACTTTTATAGCTCATTTCATGTGAAGTCAAGTCTTCCCAGGAATACCCAAGTGGTTCTCTGTTTACAATGCACAGCAGAAGTTCTTCGTGTCCACTTTTCCCATCTTCCTTCTGCCTCTTTCACAGGCACTTTAGCAGTCTCCCTGTATTTGTTTTCTATTGTTGCTGTAACAAGTGACCACAAATCTAGCAACTTTTAAAATCCACCACTTATTATCTGAAAGTCCAAAGCCCAGCAGGCACAGATGAGTATTCTTTTGGGCACCATGCTGAAATCAAGGTGTCAGCCACCCTGGGATCGTATCAGGAGGCTCTAGGGCAGAATGTGCTTCCAGATTCCTTTGGGTTGTTGGCAGCATTCAGTTCCAAACCCATCAGAAGGAGTCCCCTGTTTTCTGGCTGGCTGTTGACACGGGGTTGTTCTCAGCTTCTGGAGGTGGATCGCGTTCCTTGGCTCGTGGTCACTCATCACCTCAAAGCCAACAATGAGTATCAAGTTCTTTCCAAGCTTTACATCTCCCTGGTCTCTCCTTCTGCTTCATGGCTCCTTCTTCTCTTCTGCCACCCTCTGACTCTTTTTGACTTCAGTGGTGCAGGTGATTACACTGGGCCCATCCAGAAGATCCAGGCTAATCTCCTTATTAAGTAGCTTTAATTCTATTTGCAAGATTCCTTCACAGCAATCCTTAGATTAGTGTTTGATTGAATGAACACTGAGCAAGAATCTTGGGAGGACATCTCTATTTAAAAAAAATTTTTTTAATTTATTTTTAATTGGAGTTTAATTGCTTTACAGTGTTGTGTTTGTTTCTGCTGTACAATTGCAAATCAGCTATATGTATACACATATCCCCTCCCCCTTAAGCCTCGCTCTCACCCCGCCATCCCACCCCTCCAGGTCATCAAAGAGCACCGAGCTGAGCTAGATAGCAGCTTCCCACCAGCCATCTGTTTTACACATGGTAGTGTATATAAGTCAATGCTACACTCTCAATTCATCCCGCCTTCTCCCTGCTCCCCTGTAGGGAGGACATCTTTAGAATTCTGCTTGCTGTGTGGTGCTTAGTCGCTCAGTCATGTCCAACTCTTTGCAACCCCATGGACTGCAGCACGCTAGGCTCCTCTGTCCATGTGGATTCTCCAGGCAAGAATACTGGAGTGGGTTGCCATGCCTTCCTCCAGGGGATCTTCCCAACCTGGGGGTCAGACCCAGGTCTCCCACACTGCAGGCGGATTCTTTACCATCTTTATTTATGGCTTCCCTGGTGACTCAGATGATAAAGAATTCTGCTTGCCATACCCCAAAGTCCCTTTCTTATACTTTTCAAAAAAAAATTTCTTTACAATCCAGTTCTAGATGGTGGAGTGACGATGTTTCTCCTGTCTTTCTTCTTTTAAAACCATTCCCAAATGACAAGAAGAATAAACTGGAACACAAACTCCAGTTTTTAATAAACTAGAAAATATTTTTCCTACTACTACATACAAATAGAAAAGGTAGAAGGAAGAATTGTAAGTCATTTAACAGAGAGGAGGAAATTCAAATTTAGTGCTAGTGAGATGCCAGTTTGTCTCATGGAAGTCTCAGAAAAGTTTGGGCATTCAAGACACCTAAGGGTGAAAAATACTACAGTTACTGATATTTAGGGTTCCCCAGTGAAAATTCTAGCTCACTTCTTGACCTATAGGAAGCTCACCAATGGTCATGTCCCACTCATGCACAAGAGGTTCCAGTCAGATTTCTACTATTTGACTCTAGTATAAAATAGAGAGCTCTAGGCCATCAGACATTTGTACAAAGACTAAATAAAGACAAAAAAAAAAAAAAAATAACCTAGAGAAAACTAGAAGGAGAAGAAAACTCAAAAGTAAATATAACTAATATTCTCAGAGATACAAGAAATACTTTCTTCCATAAAATAACAAGAGTATCCTATAAAAAAGAGTAATCAGAAAATAAGAACCTTTTATAAATCAAGGACATATTAATAAAAATGAAGAAATTAACATATGGTTTGAAATATGAAGTCTATAAATATTTAAAAGGAATGGTACATACAAAAGCAAAAATAAGAACATTTAAAGATTATAAGACATTGAATAGTTGAATAATAGGAGTTCAATAAAAAGAAAAAAAGAGAAAAGGTGGGGATATTATCAAAAGAAGAAGACAAGATTTCTAGACTTAGGGACTAGGAGAGCCCCACCTATTTCCCAGGACAACAAATGGAAAAAAAAAAAAATACTGATGCATGTTAATAGGAGTTTCAGAAAACAAGAACTCAAAAAACATACTGGATAAAATAGCCCACATTCAGAGTCAGGAATCAAAACATTACTGTTTCTCTCAAGTTTAAGAGTGGAAAGCTCTCAAGGAGTAGAGCAATGGCTTTAAATTAAGGCAAAAACAATTTCCAGCCTCGAAGTCTGCACCCAGAAAATCCAATATAAGGAAGAAATAAAGACATTTTTTGGATTCATAGAATTTTCAAACCAAAAGTCTCTTGTTCAACCTTTCTCGGAGTGTTACTAGAGTATATTTCCACCCCACTCCCCATATCTCTGTGCTCTGAGGAAATAAACTAAAAAGGAGGGATCTGAGAAAACAAGAAATGCAACAAAGAAGCAAAGAAAATGTTGGTAAGGAAAGCTGCTGGACTAGAGCTGGGCAACAGGCCCAAAGAGCAATCAGTTCAACCTAGGGCAGAACAGAGGACTTCCGGACAAATTTCTTCAATAAAAGCCAAAAACAAAACCAAAATAGGGAAGGAAGAATGAGAAATTTTCTGACATATTTGACTGTGTAGAAAACAGTTACTAAGGTGGTATTTCATAAAGTGGTTACAGTGTGTAGGAAGACATCAACTTTTTTTTTTTTTGGTGAAACTACAGTAATTTAAAAATAAGATAAATATTTTAGGAGAAAAGTAATTAAACAAAGGAAGAACAATTTTCATAGAATACTTGGCTCAAGAACTAACAATAAAAATAAAAACTGTACATGTGGCTTTGATAAAAAAATAGAAATATGACTATATTATGAAGGCAAGCAAGAGAAGGTATATATGAACGTGCTAAAAAGTTGGGGGGTGGGGTGCAAATCACAAGACAAGGCTAACAGAATTGAAAGTAGTTGCCTCTGGGGAGCTGGATGACTGCTATGAAAAGGAGGAACTGAGGGGCTATAGGGTTATTGCAAACGTGTTAGAAATAATTATCTTTTATTTTTTTTAATGGGGGCTTCCCCAGTGGCTCAGTGGTAAAGAATCTGCCTGCAGTGCAGGATATTCAGGAGACATGGGTTCGAGCCCTGGGTTGGGAAGACCCCTTGGAGGAGGAAATGGCACCCCGATCCAGTATTCTTGCCTGAAGAATCCCATGGACAGAAGAGCCTGGAAGGCTACAGTCCATTCATTTTATTTTTTAGTTTTAGTTTGGACTGCACCACGTGGCATGCAGGATCTTATTTCTCCAAGCAGGGATCAAACCCACGTCCCCTGCTGTGGAAACATGGAATCTTAACCACTTGACCACCAGGGAAGTCCCTAGAAATACATATCTTTTAAAATCTATTTGCATGTGTTGATAATATTGATACACTTAAATACTTCAAAAAGTATAATATCCATGCACAGAGTGTCTCCTCTCATCGCCCGCCTAGCTTTCTAGGATTTTGTTTTCCTTTTTTCCCCCTGAGATTTTTCAGCTTCTGCCATGGAGAAGAGAACTCACCATCCTACCTGAGCAAAGCCCCAGCTAACCCTCCAGCAGAATGCAGCTTCATGAATAGGCCAGGTGAAACACAGACATGCCCAACCAACCCAGGAATTGTGAGCAATAATAGATGTTTTGAGCCACTTGGTCTTGAGCTGGTTTATCACACAGCAATAGATGAGTGATACAATATGTACCTAAAGCCACTGGATTTTCTCCTCCACCTGTAAATGTCATTGAGAAGCACACTGCAGATTGGTTAAGTGTGTAGATTAGCCATTTCCTACCTGTGAGTCCCTGGGTGAATTATTTGTCTCTCATTTTTCTCATCTTTAGAATGAGGATAATAATAATGAACTATCTTATAGGGTTGTTGTGAAGATAAAATGAGTTGATAGATGCAAAGCAACTTAGAAATATTCTGAAGTCCATTTATATTCTCTGTGTTACCTATTATTTCATCATTATTCTTTAAGTAGGCAAAAATGCTTAAAATCTAACTACTTTAGTTATAAATATAAATCTTGGTAGCTGTTAGTTCCTAGGGATAAAATGAGACTCCAGTCCTGATTTTCAGAACAACTGATTCATCAGGCAGACTTTTGTCTGTTTGATGAACATTTTATAGTAGACAATAACATACACCAAAGCATAGAAAGTTTGATACACTCCTATATACTCAGTTTCAGCAGTTATCAACTTATAGTCAAACTCTTTTCATCTAAATTTCACCTTCTTGTCTCACACTGGATTATTTGAAGCAAATAATCAAAAAGTAAAAAACCAGATATTATATAATTTCATCTTTAAATATTTCAAAGAGACTAGACTCTTTCTTGTAAACATAACCAAATAACTGTATTACTCCCCTAAATTTGATATCCTTTTAAACCGTCAAATATTAGAATCAAATTGCCCTGATTTTTTCTTTATACTTTGCTTAAATCAGGATCTAACCAGGATCTATATATTGTAATTGGTTCATAGATATTCCTGAGATATGGTTTATATAGTAAAAGCAGGATAAATGTCTGGTTCTTCCTTTTTATTTACCACTTTTCAGCATAAGATTTGTAATCTCAGATCCTCCAAAGTTGAGCACTCTCTTCATCCTCTCTGGTCCTTGTGTAATATCAGAGGGTGGGATTAGGTAATTCATATCTAAACTCCTTTCACATCTATGGTTCTAGTATTTTGTCCCCATTACCCCTGAGACTTGAGCAAGCTTGCACATTGTGGTGAAGGCAATGGCACCCCACTCCAGTACTCTTGCCTGGAAAATCCCATGGACAGAGGAGCCTGGTAGGCGCCAGTTCATGGGGTCGCTAAGAGTCGGGTACAACTAAGCAACTTCACTTTCACATTTCACTTTCATGCATTGGAGAAGGAAATGGCAACCCAGTCCAGTATTCTTGCCTGGAGAATCCCAGGGACGGGGGAGCCTAGTGGGCTGCCATCTATGGGGTCGCACAGAGTCAGACACGACTGAAGCGACTCAGCAGCAGCAGCAGCACATTGTGGTGGCCTTTTCTTGAACTACTTCATCCCCTCTGAATGCACTTTCTCTTCTCCTTTGCCCTGGCAACTCCTATTCATCTTGTAAAGCCCAGCTAGGATGTCACATTGTGCAAGATACATTTCATGTAACAAATGTTAATGGGATGCTCATACCACCCGCTGCCTCCCTACTGACACCACTCTCTCCTGTCCACTCTCCTTCCATAGCACTCTGCACTTACCTCTCTTGGAGTCCTGATTATGGTCTATCTTAATTATTCAACCACATGTCTGTCTCCTATGATCTCATGTTGATTCCCTGGGTCAGTGAGATTGCAAATAAAATGTGGGTCTTATTGGTCAATATTGGCTTCATGCTTCAGAGATAATCAAGAATTTCCAGAACTGACCAAGTTGGTGAACTTTCAAAGGCCTCTTGACCTTATAGGAAGTGATCTCCATTCAACTTCCTATATACAGAATACTAAAATGTGTCCAGGTTCACTATTGAATTGCCTTAGTGATGGTCTTTATCTGAGTCTGAATCCTGGAAGAAATGGTAGAACATCTCCTAGCAGTTCCCATCAGCCTCTAAACTAGGCGCAGATTAAAATATGGCACTGCTGACACAGCCTTTTGTGATAGTCAACAGCAGAGAGCCCAAGAGAAGAAGTAAGACTAGTTTTCCTCGTGTATTTGTGTGTACAATTCTGTTATTTTCCCTTAGCTCACTTGATTTCAGAGCATGGGCTGCCATCAAATAACAAAAATAAGAATGAATTGATAGCTTATCTTGCAAACATACTTCAAGTAGAGTTGCAGGGTGGGAACCACCGAGACTAGGTTCCATGCTCTCTTAGTGGCATGAAGCTAGTCTTCTTTGTCCACTGGCATGCTCTGTGAAAAACAAGGGCTCAAAGTGACTTGGCCAGAATGTGATGTTTAAAGCAGATATGTGCTTCTATGCAACAACAACAACAAACACAGTAAAAGATAGGCTCAGAATGTATTTTGAAGTGTTCTTTAAGACCTTGGAAATTATTTTGGTAATGATTTGAAACACTAACATTCCTGTAACCCATGGAGAGTTAGATATGTTAGGTGTTATAAATATTACAAAATAAGGGAAAAAATACAGTTATTAATTACGCACAGAGACCTTGCTCTTTACTCTCCATCTTTGCATATATTCTTTAATCTCCGCCTTTGCATATATTTGCATAATGGTTTCAAGAGAGGGATGACACAAAAATGACATAACTGTTGATGTAAGGTTGATGTTTCTTGTTGCCAGAAGGCACATAAATATTATGATTTCATAACTATTTTTGCCAAGGATCCTTAAATGTGTTTTAGGCCTTTTGGAAAGTCATTTTCAACTCCAAAATGTGCTCTCCAGGAAAATAGGCAGAAGCAGCAGACAATGAAGCTCCGTGTTAGGACTCACTGGCTGCAGAGGTACTTCTTTGTTCTCTATCTCCTCTCCCTCAAAAACAAAACAAAACAACTACATCCAGTATACTTTTTTTTAAACCAATGCTTTAAAAATGCATTAGTGATGAGACTTCCCTCATGGTCCAATGGCTAAGACTCTGAGCTCCCAATGCAGAGGGCCAGGGTTAGATCCCCAGTGAGGGAACTAGAACCTGAATGGCAGAACTAAAGATTCTGCAACTAAATGAAGTAGAGCCAAATAAACAAACTAATATTTTTTTAATACATTAGCAATGACTTAAAATTTATGTAACACACTGTTATAAATCCAGTCTTGTTCCCCCATCTGCATCTCTCCCCTAAAGGACATTTTAGCATAGAGAGAGGGATCTGGTTGCTCTACATCCCTTGCACTGAGATCAGTTTAGGCATAATGGACACTTAACAAACACAATCTTCTCTAACTCTTTCAACAGCAGGCAGTATAGTTATCTCCATCCAGAGGTGGTAAAGCCTTTGGATTCACTTTATCTAAATTCTCAAGGGACACATACACACACACCAGATAGCCAATTTGTTGAGAACTAAAGCTACCAGGAGGCTGAGTTGGTTAGGACATCCTCCCTCATTTGAAGTAAAATCCCTAGGGGAAGCCCAGGGAAGGCTGGTTGGTGTTGGTGTAATCATAGCCAAGTGATGCCAAGGTTCTTCCTGGGGAGAGTTAGGAAGCTAGTGAGTTGGGCGTGCACAGCCCACTGGTCTTGTGGACAGTAGTTGCCCATTCTTCAACATGCTCACATGTTGAATACTCCTATGCCAGAATCAACTCATTCAACTGAAACAATGACTGATGATGAATACTGCTTTAGGTCTTGGGAATAGAAGCTCACCAAATTGTCTAGCATCTTCCTGATCAGTAGGGGAACATGAGTGTGAACAACCCCTGTTTGGCTAACCTAGCAAATCAGTCCATCAGTTACAGCATGTTACTGAAAATGGAATCCATGGGCGCATCCTCTGGGATGGGACTTTTGTCTATGAAATGTTTTTCATGTGTGTTTTCACTTAAATGATAATCTTTTAAAAAAAAACAGTGGAGTATGAGCAAATGCCATTTCATCTGAGTGGTCACCTTATAAGTGACATTGTGGAAGAACTGAATCATATATAGGATAGGAAAAGCAGGTGAGGGCCATCCAGTAGCAGTTTAGTGGCTAAGAATATGCCTTCCAATGCAGAGGACATGGGTTTGACCCCTGGTCAGGGAACTAAGATTCCACATGCCATGGTGCAACTAAGCCCGCACCGTGGCTAGAGAGAAGCCCAAGTGCCACAACAAAGACCTGATACAGTCAAAAATAAATAAATACCAAAAAAGAAGAAGAAGAAAAGGCAGGCCAAACACCAAGAATGCTCTGCAGCAGCAATAAGATAGTCATATGGTGAAAAGCAATTTCATTTCAGCCACCACTTTGAATTAATGTTACTAACTTGAATTTTATTGGTTTTGCTATTTGTACTTGTATTTGTTTGTTTGGGGTTTATAATAATATAAGCTCCATAAGTATAACACATGTATATATGGTTTTACACATACTCAAGAAACATTATAATAAAGACAATAACGATCAACCCTGGGGTCTGTCAGAAAGTGTTTATATTTTAAAGAGCTCCACATATTACTCAGTTGGAGAAACAATGGGTGTAGCTGACTTCAGTTGCATTCTAAGCATGATTGCCTCGACTTGGTTCTCTACTAGAAACACAGTTGGGCTACCTACGCAGGTAGATAAATTATCCCTTTCGCACTGAATGTTACCAGCTGAACTCCCAGGAAGCTACAGCACAAACTCAGTACATTGACAGCAAAAGCTGTCATGTCATGTCATGACTACAAAAGCCATGTTCATTTCACACATCACTCTCTTCCTTCCTCCCATATTTCTATCAACACATACAGGCACTGCACGGGGGCCTAAATATAATAGATACAAATATAGAAAGAATAGGACTGATCCCTGCCCTCATGGAGCTTACAAGTTTAGCAGAGTTTTCCAAACTCTGTTGACAATCAGCAGAACACGGGGGACATGTTAAAGCACACATTTCTGGGCACCATCTCAAGCTCACTGAACCAGAATCTCCAGACGGATCCAAGAAGCTGTCAGTTTAGCAAGCATGCCAGGGGAGTGTTAACACAAGAATTTTTATGAGATTTTTCTATAGATTTTGCTTCTATAAGTCTGGAGTGGAGTCTAGGAGCTGACTACAATCCCTTGGGAAGGAGAAAATCAGCAAAACATGTTGTTCTGTATTTTGATTTCTTTTAAGAATTTTTATCAGTGTGTAATTGCTTTACAATGTTGTGTTCGTTTCTGCTGCACAGCAAAATGAAACAGCCCTGTGTACATGTGCTAAGTTGTGTCCAACTGTTTGGAATCCCATGGACTGTAGCCAGCCAGGCTCCTCTGTCCATGGGATTCTCCAGGTAAAAATACTGGAGTGGGTTATCATCCCTCCTCCAGGGGGTCTTCCCAACCCAGGAATCAAACCCTGATCTTAAGTCTCTTAAGTCTTCTGCATTGGCAGGTGGATTCTTAACCATTAGTGCCACCTGGGAAGCCCTGGAACAGCCATACATATATATACATATACCCTCCCTTTTGGACTTCTTTCTTATTCAGGGAATTGGTATAGTTGATCTTATTTGCAAAGCAGAAATAGTGAGACACAGAGGTAGAGAACAAATATATGGATACCAAGGGGGACAGGGAAGTGGGAGGAATTGGGAGATTGGGATTGACACATATACACTATCAATACTATGCATAAAATAGGTAACTAACGAGCAAAGCATTTTAAGTGGGGATAGGAGACTACTGTGTTCACATTTGAGATAGCAATGACTTTTCCATGTGAATAAGGGATATTAAGGGGAAAAATGAGAGCCTCAGGACTAGTTAGGAAGATGCTGGCCTCCTGGGACAGGACCTAATGGTGACTGGGATACAGCAGTGGTAACAGGAGTTGAATTATGTGAACAGACTCAAGAGGAATTTAAGAGGAGAATGTACAGAGCTGAATAATGGGTTGACATAAAGGTGGAGCGGAGAAGGCAATGGCACCCCACTCCAGTACTCTTGCCTGGAAAATCCCATGGATGGAGGAGCCTGGAAGGCTGGAATCCATGGGGTCCCTGAGGGTCGGACACGACTGAGCAACTTCACTTTCACTTTTCACTTTAATGCATTGGAGACGGAAATGGCAACCCACTCCAGTGTTCTTGCCTGGAGAATCCCAGGGACGGGGGAGCCTGGTAGGCTGCCATCTATGGGGTTGCACAGAGTCAGACACAACTGAAGTAACTTAGCAATGCTGCTGCTGCTGCTGCTATGTCGCTTCAGTCGTGTCCGACTCTTCGCAATCCCATGGACTGCAGCCTACCAGGCTCCTCCGTCCATGGGATTCTTCAGGCCAGAGTACTGGAGTGGGGTGCCATCGCCTTCTCCAAACTTAGCAATAGCAATAGCAATAAAAATGGAGGGAGAGGGGAGAATCAGGTTGACCCTTGAATTTCTGGGCACAGTTGATGAGTTGATGGAGAAGCCTTTTTCAAGGATAGAAACAGCAGCAGAAGAAGGCTGTTGGACATGGAAAGTGTAGGTCATGAGTTTAGCTTTGAAAAATTTGAGATGAAAGTGCCATACTGTGCTGTGCTGTGCTTAGTCGCTCAGTCTTGTCCAACTCCTTCCAACCCCATGGACCGTAGCCAGGCTCCTCTGCCCATGGGATTATCCCAGCAAAAATACTAGAGTTGGTTATTATTTTCTCCGCTAGGGGACCTTCCCAACCCAGGGATCAAACCCGTGTCTCTTGCATCTCCTGCATCTGCAGGCATATTCTTTACCACTGTGCCATCTGGGAAGCCCACACGGACTAAGATGACTCCCTAACTCAGGAGAAGAATCTAGAATGGATATTTTCACTTAGGAGCCATCAGACAAAAGATTCCTTGAAGATGTAACAGTGGATGAGGTTGCCCAGGGAGTGTATATTTAGAGAGACATAAGAATGCTTAAGGCAAAAAGAACTCTGAATTCACAGAAAAAAAAATGCTAAATGGAGACTTAAAAGGAAAACCGGAAGAGTAAGAAGTCACTGAACCCAAGGGGAAAGATTGTTTCAAAGGAGGAAATGGCCAGCACTGTGGAATGCTGCCGAGAGGTCAGTAAGATAAGAATTGAGACGTGTCCACTGGACTCAATAAGTAGGTCATGGGTGATGTCAATGAGGACAGTGTCACTGAGACAGTGACAGCAGATCCCAGAGGACAGAGGAATAGGAGGTGAGGAAGGGGAGGGGGCAAGGGAGGGCACTCTTGCAGGAAGTGTATCTGAGAAGATAAGGAGAGAGTGACGAAGAGCAGGATGGTGAGAGTGAGGGGTGGAGAGCGTGTTCCACGCCAACAAGAAGGAACCTACAGAGAAGCAACATTTGTAGCTACTGAGGAGGGGTGCTGCACAGGCAGAGAGGTCTGGAAGGCTGGAGCAGGGGAAAGACAGCATCAGTGAAGGGACTGGCCTTTGGTGGAAGGCAGTTCAGCTCTTCATGGAGGTGGTGGCAAGTTGGAAGGAAGGACAGGAAGAAGATGCCGTGTGCGCTCTGAGGTGCACTGCTGGGCTGGGCTGGGGAACACAGTCACAGGCGTGAGGAGAGCAGAGCACAGAAGCGGGGACTCACCAGACACAGCGGGACTTTTGGCACGGAAGCCTGCTCAGACTACGGCCCACTTAACAGTCCATGCATGGAGTAGCTTTCCTCAGCCGTACCAGCCCCGTGGGGAGAAAGGCAGAAGAGGTGTATATCTGGACTCCAACAGGCTAGAGGCTTTTCCGCATTTAGTAGCGGGGGGAAGTGAAGTGAGTTGAAGATACTGGTAAGAGAGTGGCTGAGATGAAGAGGGATATTTGTGATCTGTGACTGTGGAATGGGTGGCTAGAGTAGGGGGATGGTTGTTTGAGATGAGGGATTTTTTAAAATTAATTTTTATTGGAGTATAGTTGCTTTACAGTGTTGTGTTAGTTCCTACCATACAGCAAAGTGAGTCAGCTATACGTATGAGATGAGGGATATTTTAAGGCAAACGGCTAGCGGCTGTCACAAACTTCAAAAGCTGACTGGCTTCGCACAGCAAGAAGCTTCCTTTTCACTCACATTAGAGGCTGGTGTGGATGTTCCTCTTTGGGCAGCTCTTTTCACTCAAGAACCCACACTGCTGTCACCCTGCACCTCTGACACCTTCTCCAAGTGGGTCCCAAGGCCACTCTGAGCTTCTCCACACTAATCAGTAAAAGAGGGAAGAGGTTTGGGCATCATGGGTGAACGGTTTTTGTGCTCCAAACCAGAAACTGGCGTACATCACTTATGCCCAAGTCACATTGGCTCAGTCATATGGACACACCCCTGTGCCAGGGAGCAGGGAAATGCGTGCCCAGGAAAACTGGGAAGTAGTGAGTGGTCAACCGGAAGACTCTGTGACAGAGACCAGAGTGGCAGCCATCCATCTGGATATCGAACCACCCAGGCTGCATAGATGCTGAGGGATGGAAATTAAGCCCTCTTGAGGGGAACATTCTTTCGTGATGGATAGTGATAAGGTGGCTGCTGAAAAGGTAAAGAGGGGCCAGAGGGTGAAGGTCAAGAGGCTCATGGCATGGGTCCACTTTCCCTGAGGGTGGAGGTGAATGGTGGGAGCAGGGAACCCCAATCTCTGGGACCTAATGCCTGATGATCTGAGGCAGAGACAATGTAATAATGGAAATAAAGTAACAATAAATGTAATGCACTTGAGTCATGCTAAAACCATCCCCCCACCCTGGTCTGTGGAAAAACTGTCTTCCATGAAACTAGTCCCTGCTGCCAGAAAGGGTTGGGGACCACTGGAGAGGCTCTGGGCACTTGGAGGATGGGCAGCCACCACTAGACAGGCTGAAGCCTGGGGGCAGGTGGCACCCTTTAGAATAAGGATGTCTCAAGGCCAAGGGATGGAGTCTTCAGGGAAGAAGCTAATGGTGGGGGTAGGGGATTGTTAACTGTGGAACAGAGTTGCAAAAGAAGGCAGAAAAGAAGTATAAGGGGGGAGTCCAGAGCAGGACAGACAGAAGAGAGATGACTGGAAGGAATTACACCTGAGTGGTGAGCAAGGATTATAGCAGTGTGTGGAAAGGGGGATTTAGCTGGCTCTAAAGTCCTGGGTGTTCTTTGGAAGGACTGATGCTAAAGCTAAAAGTCCAGTACTTTGGCCACCTCATGCGAAGAGTTGACTCATTGGAAAAGACTCTGATGCTGGGAGGGATTGGGGGCAGGAGGAGAAGGGGACAACAGAGGATGAGATGGCTGGATGGCATCACTGACTCGATGGACGTGAGTTTGGGTGAACTCTGGGAGTTGGTGATGGACAGGGAGGCCTGGCGTGCTGCGATTCATGGGGTCGCAAAGAGTCGGACACGACTGAGCGACTGAAATGAACTGAACTGAACTGAACTGAAAGTGGACATGGGAACTGATGCCTGCCATTCCCCATGGTCAGGAGCACTTGTGTCTCCTGGTTACAACCTGTGCAGGTTACTGTTTCCACAGAATTCAAGTCTCTGGTGAGTGAGAAGACATGCATTCCTCTGGAAGGAGTTAGCAAAGGTGTGGCTTTGAGTGTGAAGAGACAGAAGACAGGCTCTGTCAGGGCTCAAGGTTGAGGCAACAGGAATGGGGCTTTCCAAGGGGATGGAAGCTGGAGCCCTGCACAGGGAAAGGGCTCCCTGTGAATCCCTGGCACAGAGCAGGCACGTTGGTTGACATGAATTCCAATGTAACATCCAATTATTTGAGAGGAATCAAAATCTGCTGAGCTCTCTGTTAAGTGTCTCAAGATGGGGGGTGGCGCTCTGAGAGTATAATTTGGATATGGAAGCTGCACGCTTGAAAGCGTAGTAGTCAGCATATCACTCTGGCTTGCTATGATGCGTGATGAGGTAGTTCAGTTTGAGAAGAAAACATCTTGTTGGCTTTGGAGCCAAAAAAATCAAAGCCGTAAGACCATATGATCTGTGGCAGAAGTTTCTCTTCAATGACAGGTTTTATAAGTAATCAGAGTAGGAGGCCCTGTCGGGTAAGGCAAGAATCTTTCCAAGTGCTGTTAACTGGCACAGAAAGATGCCAACTTCATTCCATTTTTACTCTGCTCCCCTGATACGAACAAAAGAATTGGAATAATGGTCATGATGAGTGAAGCAGTTTAAGATACCTACACCCCAGTGAAGCATTTCCTTTCCCTCTATGTCACACAGATATGTTCTGATCTGCCCAGATGTTCAGTGACAGAACACAATGTGTGTGAGACAGAAATGACAATAACAGGAAGGTAGAGAGAAGGTTAGAGATGCAGGAAGAGAATTTATCAAGATCTGTATTTTACAATGTGAATAATGTTACTTCTTTTTTTTTTTTTTTTTGGAGCAGAGAAAAGTTTATTGCAGGGTTAAGCAAGGAGAATAGGGGAGTTCATGCTCCCACAAACCTTGAACTCACCAGAGGGTTCAAGCAAAGCATTTTTAAAGGCCAGGGGAGGTGGTATTGCTGCAAGCTAAGTGATCAGCCTGTGCACAATCCTCTGATTAGCTGATGTTGAAGTAACAGGGCGACGGACCTTATTGACCTTATCAATCCTTAGGCACCAGTGGGTCATGATCATCAAGTAGTTAATTTCCTCCTTTTTAGGAGGTGGCTACCTCATTATTTTAACAATAGGAAATACTAGAGCATGAGAGTGTGATGAGATAAACAGAGTATGTTAAGAGATGCCAGCGCTTTCCTGGTGGTTCAGTGGTTGAGAATCTGCCTGTCAATGCAGGGGACCCGGGTTTGATCCCTGGTCTGGGAAGATCTCACATGCCGTGGGGTAACTAAGCCCATGCTCCACAACTACTGAAGCCTGTATGCTTAGAGTCTGTGCTTAACAAGAGAAGCCACTACAACAAAAGAAGCCATTGCAATGAGAAGCCCCCTCTTGCTGGAAATAGTGAAAGCTCACATGTAGCAATGAAGACCCAGAACAGCCAAAAATAATAAATTAATCAACTATATTTTTAAAAAAGGACATGCCAGTAACCCATGCTTCTATTTCCACAGTGCTAGCATCACCAATAGAGTCTGATCTACAAGAGACTTTGTTATTTAGCATCTATATACAAACCTTAAGAAGAGGTGTGGATTTTACATACGATCTTGCCTTTACAAACTAAAGAAAAGAAAAAAAAGAAGCTATGGCACACCTCACTACGTGAAACTATTCTATATAAATAACTACCTGCACTTTATATGAAAGTGGCTTTGACCTTTAGGGAAGGACCTTTTCTACAAAACAATCGATTTTTTGCCATTCCCTGGAGTGTTTACTTAAGAAAAGCTTTCCTGTGATCAAGCTTCCCTGGAAAAGACATTATTTCTAACAAACATCAGTTCCTATATCAAAATTGTTATGGTCTAAAGTCCATCCTTAGGGTGTTCTGTGATATTCTCTTATAGTACAGAGGCATCATGACTTGAATGCATAATTTCAGATTAGGCTGCAGAAACACTATATGGAGACATTGTGCTCTAAAAAGGAGTTTTTTCTGTCACAAATTGTTTTGACAGTTCTACCATCCATTGCAGAACTCTTGATGTTGCAAAAAGGAAGTTTTAAAAAAGAACATGGGCCCCTTTTTCTGAATCAATACTAGACTAGAGATGTTCTGGGGAAAAGAGACCTTACAAGACTTGGAGGAAAGGCGTCCACAGAATATTTATTATTCTCTCCACTTCCTTTCTTCAGAGTGTTGTAATTGAGGTCATTATAAATCTTTGAAAGCAACACTTCTCTCCTATATCCTATACCCACTACCAGAAGATATTTATAGAGATAAAATAGTGTCTTGAATCCCTTCAGTATAGTTCCATGAAGCTGGTTCCAAACAAAAATGAATAAATAATGTTTATCTAGGCCCTGAAGATAATGCTAAAAAGCAAAAAATTGATTAGTCCATCAGTCTGTTATGTGCTGACACTAACACCCTAGAGTTTGAGAGGTCGGCTTATTTTAAGAGAAAATGGTTTAGAAGATACAAGGAAAAAATAAAAGAAAGACCTATTAATAGATATAGATTTTCTTGTAACACTAATTTAATAACTTTGCTATTGTATTCTAGTGGTACACTAGTTGAGTTAGTATGCTTTGGTGGAAAAATTACACACATATACAATATAAATATATATTATGTCAAGTTTATCATTTCTATTTCAAGGTCAGAGAAAAGCTTTGAGATTTGAAAATATACCACAGTGATGCTGACGTGCATTAGAAATCAATTCTCAACCATGGCAATTCTGACTGCTTATTCCTGAGATCCAATGAACAAATATGAATCTTAACCAAGTGGCAAAAATAATCTTTTCCTCTCGCTTTTCAAAAGAGAAGAGTCCTCGATATTGAAGATAGATGTATGAAGTAATACGGCTCTAATTGTAGTACTTTCTTTAAGTATCTGCATTAAGAAATTACACTTTAGATTACTTCTAAGATTTCTTTAAAACATATACATATTATAAGCCTAAAAAGATGCCAATTTATATTTTTTCAGTTTCTGAGTTTCGAGGAAGCAATCTTCCTGTGTTTGTCTTTGTATCTCTGATTCCATGCATGATATCAACACACAGTGGGTCTTCTAAAAATATCTGAATAAAAGAGTAAATAAATGAATGACTGACTGAGGCTTTAGGATGAGCAAAAACACTGTAGAAAGTCACTTTCCTTCTATTAAGATTCAAACTGAAACATTCTGCAGCCTCTTTAATTGGAATCAATTGATTTTCACATTCATATTCTGGTACAGACGCAGCCCTGGCCTCTTAAATTTCTTCAACAGGAGAAATATTAGCACCCATCACATCATTCTATAGTTTGTTGATTGTGTTTATCTCGCTTAGAAGATGCTGAACTCTATTACCTTTTCCAGTTTTATATTTCTGGTACCTAGCACAACATGCGATGTCTGATAGACTTCTAGTAAGTATTCCATGAATGAATTGGAAGACTTTGGAATTATACCCTGTTTTCTATGGCCTGACCTTGCGCCCTTGTGGGCTATAGTTTCCTTATCCATAAAATCAATGCTTTTCTTCATTCTGTATATCCTGCTTAACAGACTAGAAGGAAGTACTTGGCTGCAAGCAGTATTAAAGATTGGGTGACTCATGGGAAATGTTCTCCTACATAGAATTTCTTGAAAAGGAGAAGGAGGAAGCAACTAGCATTTGTTACAGTTGACTGTTGGGTAACATGGGTTTGAATTACATAGGGCCACTAATCCATTGCTTGTTTTCAGCAGTAAATACTACAATATTACACTGTCCATGTGAGTTGAATACTCAGATGTGGAAGCACAATATGAAAGAACCTGAGATAGGTAGGAATCAGCAGGAAGGAGACACCATGTATTAGGCCAACTATAAATTATTTGTAGATTTTTGATTCTGTGGAAGGTCAGCACCCCTAATCCCCTGCATTGCTCAAGGGTCAACTGTGTATGAATTAACTTTACAGCCTTCCTGTGAGATAAAATGCTATTATTCCAATTTTATAGATAAAGGAAATTAGCTCCAGAAAGGTCCCTAATTTGCCTAGGATCACAAAGGCAGTCAATGCTTGGGCCAGGATTGTAATCCAGTTCTAATGACTTCAAAGCCTGTTTACTTTCCTTTAGGCAAATTACTCATAATTCTGATATTAAAAAGAGAATCAGTTTTCAATGAGGGTAGGATATACTCTTTCATTTTTGCGTCTTCCTTTTACAGTTTGAATCAAGGAGGAGACTGGTTCAAGATGGCAGAGTAAAAGGATGTACTCGTTTTCTCCTGCAAGAGTGCCAAAATCACAATTCATTGAGCAGTCATCAACAGGAGGATGCTGGAACCCACCAAAGAGAAAGATACCCATGTCCAAGGTCAAAGGAGAAGCTGCAATGAGATGGTGGGAGTAGTGCAATCATAATAAAATCAAATCCTATTCCTGCCAGCTGAACAAACCACAAACTGGAGAACAATAATACCAAAGAAGTTCTCCCACTGTTATGAAGGTTCTGAGCCCCACATCAAGCTTCCCAGACCGAGAATCTGGCAAAGGGACTAGGAATCCCCAGGGAATCTGACTTTAAAGGCCAGCAGGTTTGAATTGCAGGACTTCCATAGGACTAGGGGAAACAGATGCCACTCTTGTGCATGTATGCTCAGTCATGTCTGACTCTTTGCCACCCTATGGACTTTAACCCACCAGGCTCTGCTGTCCATAGAATTTTTACAGCAAGAATAGTGGAGTGAGTTGCCATTTCCTACTCCAGAGGACCTTCCTGACCCAGGGATTGAACCCATGTTTTTTGCATCTCCTCTTGGAGGGCACAAACAAAACCCTCTTGTTTGTACACCAGGACCCAGAGAAAAGGAACAGTAACCTCACAGGAGATTGAATCACACTTGACTGCTAGTGTTGAAAGTTCTCTTGTGTAAGCATGGGTTGCCAGTGGCTTGCTGCAGGGGTGGGAACATTGGCAGCAGCAGTCCTGGGAGGTGCCCCATGGTGTTAGCCCTCTTGGAGGTTGCCGTTAGCCCTACCATAAACACTGGAGCAAAAGCAAAAAAAAAAAAAAGGAAAAAAGCAGAAAAGCAAAATGGCTGTCTGAGGAGGTCTTACAAATAGCTGTAAAAAGAAGAGAAGTGAAAAGCAAAAGGGAAAAGGAAAGATATACCCATTTGAATGCAGAGTTCCAAAGAATAGCAAGGAGAGATAAGAAAGCCTTCCTCAGTGATCAGTGCAAAAACATAGAGGAAAACAATAGAATGGGAAAGACTAGAGTTCTCTTCAAGAAAATTAGAGGTACCAAGGGAACATTTCATGCAAAGATGGGCTCAATAAAGGACAGAAGTGGTATGGACCTAACAGAAGAAGAAGACATTAAGAAGAGGTGGCAAGAATACACAGAAGAATGTACAAAAAAGATCTTCACGACCAAGATAATCATGATGGTGTGATCACTGACCTAGAGCCAGACATCCTGGAATGTGAAGTCAAGTGGGCCTTAGGAAGCATCACTATGAACAAAGCTAGTGGAGGTGATAGAATTCCAATTGAGCTATTTCAAGTCCTAAAAGATTATGCTGTGAAAGTGCTGCCCTCAATATGCCAGCAAATTTGGAAAACTCAGCAGTGGCCACAGGACTGGAAAATGTCAGTTTTCATTCCAATCCCTAAGAAAGTCAATGCCAAAGAATGCTCAAACTACCACACAATGGCACTCATCTCACATGCTAGCAGAGTAATGTTCAAAATTCTCCAAGCCAGGCTTCAGCAATATGTGAACCGTGAATTTACAGATGTTCAAGCTGGGTTTAGAAAAGTCAGAGGAACCAGAGTTCAAATTGCCAACATCTGCTGGATCATCGAAAAAGCAAGAGAGTTCCAAAAAAACATGTATTTCTGCTTTATTGACTCTGCCAAAGCCTTTGTTTGGATCACAATAAACTGTGGAAAATTCTGAAAGAGATGGTAATATCAGACCACCTGAACTGCCTCCTGAGAAATCTGTATGCAGGTCAGGAAGCAACAGTTAGAACTGTGCATGGAACAACAGACTGGTTCCAAATAGGAAAAGGAGTACATCAAGGCTGTATATTGTCACCCTGCTTATTTAACTTATATGCAGAGTACATCATGAGAAACGCTGGGCTGGAAGAACTACAAGCTGGAATCAAGATTTCCGGGAGAAATATCAATAACCTCAGATATGCAGATGACATCACCCTTATGGAGCCTCTTGATGAAAGTGAAAGAGGAGAGTGAAAAAGTTGGCTTAAAGCTCAACATTCAGAAAACTAAGATCATGGCATCTGGTCCCATCACTTGATGGCAAGTAGATGGGGTAACAGTGGAAACAGTGGCTGACTTTATTTTTTGGGGCTCCAAAATCACTGCAGATGATGATTGCAGCCATGAAATTAAAAGACGCTTACTCCTTGGAAGGAAAGTTATCACCAACCTAGACAGCATATTAAAAAGCAGAGACATTACTTTGCCAACAAAGGTCTGCCTAGTCAAGGCTATGGTTTTTCCAGTGGTCATGTATGGATATGAGAGTTGGACTGTGAAGAAAGCTGAGTGCCGAAGAATTGATGCTTTTGAACTGTGGTGTTGGAGAAGACTCTTGAGAGTCCCTTGGACTGCAAGGAGATCCAACCAGTCCCTCCTTAAGGAGATAAGTCCTGGGTGTTCACTGGAAGGACTGATGTTGAAGCTGAAACTCCAATACTTTGGCCACCTGATGTGAAGAGCTGACTCATTTGAAAAGATCCTGATGCTGGGAAAGATTGAGGGAAGGAGGAGAAGGGATGACAGAGGATGAGATGGTTGGATGGCATCATTGACTCAATGGACATGAGTTTGGGTAAACTCCAGGAGTTGGAGATGGACAGGGAGGCCTGGTGTGCTGCAGTCCATGGGGTCGCAAAGAATCGGACATGACCGAGTAACTGAACTGAACTTAAAAGGCTATAGACTCCAGGGCTGGGTTGCCTCAGGCCAAACAACTAATAGGGAAGGAGGGGAGTCCCACCCATCAGCAGATAATTGGATTAAAGTTTTACTGATCAAGACCTTGTCCACCAGAGCAAGACTCAGTTTTCCCCACTGACAGTTGCTCCCAACAGGAAGCTTGCACAAGCCTCTTAGTCTCATCTGCCAGAGGGCAGACAAAGCAAGAAGAACTATAATCTCCAGAATGAAAACCACAATTATAGTAATCTAATCAAAATGAAAATGCACAGGATTATGTCCCAGATGAAGGAACAAGATAAATCCCCAGAAAAACAACTAAATGAAGTGGAGATAGGCAATCTTGCAGAAAAAGAATCCAGAACAATAAAAGTGAAGTTGATCCAGGATCTCAGAAAAAGAATGGAGAAGATGCAAGAAATATTTACCAAAAACCTAGAAGATCTAAAGAACAAAGAGATGAAAAATACACTACTACTACTACTATTAAATCGCTTCAGTTGTGTCAGACTCTGTGCGACCCCAGAGACGGCAGCCCACCAGACTCCCCCGTCCCTAGGATTCTCCAGGCAAGAACACTGGAGTGGGTTGCCATTTCCTTCTCCAATGCATGAAAGTGAAATGTGAAAGTGAAGTCGCTCATTCGTGTCCGACTCTTAGCGACCCCATGGACTGCAGCCTTCCAGGCTCCTCCATCCATGGGATTTTCCAGGCAAGAGGAGGAGCCTGGAAGGCTACAGTCCATGGGGTCGCTGAGGGTCGGACACGACTGAGTGACTTCACTTTCACATTTCACTTTCAGGGAAAAATACACTAGAAGGAATCAATAGCAGAATAACTGAGGCAGAACAGATAACTGACCTAAAAGACGGACTGGTGGAAATTAGGGCTCAAATAGAATAAAGGAAAAAGAATGAAAAGAAAAGAATACAGCATAAGAGGGCTTTAGGACAAAATTTAACACACCAACCTTTGCATTATAGGGGTCCCAGAAGGAGAAGAGAGAAAAAAAGGACCCAAGAAAATATCTGGAGACGATAGCTGAAAACTTCCCTAACAAGGGAAAGGAAGTAGTCAACCAAATCCAGGAAGTACAGAGAGTCCCAGGCAGGATAAACCCACGGAAGAACACACCAAGACACACAGTAATCAAACTGACAAAAATTAAAGATAAAATATTAAAAACAACAAGGGAAAAGAGACAAATAATATACAAAGGAACATCCACAAGGTTATCAGCTGATTTCTCAACAGAAACTCTACAAGCTAGAAAGGAATGGCATAATATATTTAAAGTGATTAAAGGGAAGAATCTATAATCAAAAATACTCAGCAAGACCCTCATTCAGATTTGATGGAGAAATCAAAAGCTTTATAGACAAGCAAAAGTTAAGAGAATTCAGTACCACTAAACCAGCTTTACAAAAAATACTAAAGGAACTTCTTTATGCAGGAAACACAAGAATAGGAGAAAACATACAAAAAATAAACCCAAAACAATTAAGAAAATGGTAACAGAATCACACATATCAATAATTATCTTAAATGTACATGGATTAAATGCACCAACCGAAAGACATAGACTGGCTGCATGGATACAAAAACAAGACCTCTATTCATGCTCTCTACAAGAAACGCACCTCAGACCCAGCGATACTTACAGGCTTAAAGTAAGGGGATGGAAGAAGGTATTCCATGCAAATAGAAATCAAAAGAAAGCTAGAGTAGTGATACTCATATCAGACAAAATGGACTTTAAAACAAAGACTAGTATAAGAGACAAAGAAGTAGGCTACATAATGATCACGGGTTCGACCCAAGAAGACGATATAACAATTATAAGTATATATGCACCGAATATAGGAGCATCTCAACATGTAAGACAAATACAAACAACCATAAAGGGAGAAATTGACTATAACACAATAATAGTGGGGGACTTTAATACCTTACTTTCATCAATGGACAGATCATCTGGACAGAAATCAACATCAGTTGATATTTACAGAGCATTCCATCTAAAAGCGGAAGATGACACATTCTTCTTAAGTGCACGTGGAACATTCTCCAGGGTTGATCACATGCTGGGCCACAAAGTGAGCCTGGGTAAAATTAAGAAGATTGAAGTCATATCAAGCATCTTTTTCCGATCACATTGCTATGAGATTAGACATGAACTACAAGAAAGAAGACTCTAAAAAGCACAAACACATGATGGCTAAACACTATTCTACTAAACAACCGAAGGTTGACTGAAGAAATCAAAGAGGAAATACAATTTAAATCAAGGAAAAATATAGGAGATTCTTGCTGGGAATGTACTCTCTAATTCTATTTCATCTGCTTAAGCTCCATGAAGAAAGTAGAAACTGAGAGCATATCAAATAAGGGAAAGAGGTTGTGCAGCAAAATACAAGCAAGATGGCTCTAATAAACAGATAATAAATGAGAAGGACTGATAGAAAAACAAGAAAGTGACAGGTCAGGCCTGATGGGTGAATGGAAGGCAAAGCGTGTTTGCCTGATAAAAGCAACTTGAGCAGGTGATAGGAATTAACATAGGAAATGACAAGTTTGTGGCAGCGTCACAGGAAAAGTCCCATAAGGATGTCTGCACCCTGTGGTTGTGTTAGATGGCTAGACACCATGAAATACACCATGATGGGCACAGGCCACTGCAGTAGAATGTATATTTCCAATCTAACATCAGGACGCTCATAGTTTGAAGTGCTATTCTTTAATGCTTTCAGAGCTTGATTTTGTTTCAATGAGCTAACTTTCAATATAACATCTTTAGGTGTTATAAACGGAATAATTCTAGGGATCTGTATGTTAATGAGGTCCAAAATCTCCAATACAATCACAGGAGCAAGTGGGATACATTTGCATTTGCTCTCAATAGAAAACTCAAAGCAAGTTGATGGCATCTTTGATGGGAGATGTAAATGTATTTTTGAGTACTATATTTTCTTCCTAGTATCTTAGGTTTTCTCAAAAGATGCACATTAATTCACTATATTCAGGTAACATTCTGAACTTTGGACATAAGAAATTTTCTCCAAATGGCAGCTGTAAAAATCTAAATTTGATGGGGAGAAAGGGAAAGAAGGAGCTCCTATAAAGTATATACATGCAGAAAGCCAGGTGTCTTGACTATCAGCTAGCCAACATTGGTTAAGTGGTGGTTGGTTCAGCCTGGTTAATTTGGTTAAACCAAATTAAGCTACAGGATTTTTTTCTTTACACTTTAGAAAAGAACGTTCATCATCAAGTTCTTTGTTTCTAACACCATTCTCCAATAAAAGAAACCAGGACTACAGAGAGAAGGGGGTGATGCTAAGACTGGGACAGGAAATACACAAGATGGATCCAGAGCCTACTGAAGTACCAGAGAGTGAGGAGGTGACTGAACAAACAAAATAAAAACACGACGAGGGGGAACATCAAAGGAACACAGGTGCCAGTGGAGAGAGCTCCCAATGGGCAAAATTAGAACAATTTGAGCAAACAAATAAAGTAGTATTGGTTTATAAATCAAAGTACAAAATAAACACCTATGAATCCATACTGATAGAACACATAAACAAATAAACGGGAGAAAGGAGACAAATGTCTAATGCAGAAGAATTTCAAATAATTTATGTAATAACATTCTGCCCTCTAGGAGGTGGAGCATACACCCCTCCTTAAGAGTCGGCTCTGCAGGGTGACTTCTTTCCAAAAGGCACAGCATGGCAAGGGATGAGAGGAGAAGAGTAACTTTATAGGAGGAAGCTGACAAGCACTACAGGCAGGTGATCAAGATCAGCACCAACAGTGGTCTGTCATGGTTAGTAGCCTTGATGTGACTTAAGGAAAAAGGCACTTTTCTGTGCTTCTTTTCCCCCAAACCCATACCCAGTATAATCATGAGCAAGGCATCAGACAAATCCCAGTGCTGAGCTTCTTACAAGATACCTGACTTCTCATAGTTGTCAAGATCATCAAAAACAAAGGAAGCCTGAGAAACTGTCATAGTACCAGTCTGATGGGTATTCAGATCTATCTGTGTGTGTGGTTTATAAAATGTTTTGGACTCCCGGAGTGGTGGCTGCTAGCAATGTTCTTTTTTTTGCGAATGTCTCGAGATACACAGAGATGGATCTCTGGAATATTCCACATATCTTCTGCCCTTTTTGGCCATGCTGATCGATCCAAGAATGAACACCATCAGCCAAGATAATTACATGATCTCCATCCAGCGGGGTCGCAGGGACACCAGGATTGGGAGCTGGGCCACTTCACTGGTAGTGCTCTGAAGAGATCTGTGTCCTGAGGCATAGACGTTGCCCTTGACATTGTTCTTTCCCTTCCCATTCCCAAATCTTTATGGTTCAACATTTGCCACCTATGCATTAGCTATGTCAGTACTCATTCAGCAAAAAAAAAAAAAAAAAAAAATTTCATTTTACTTTTTGTTCAAGCTAACCACAATTAGTTTTTGTTGTTTGCAGTCAGAAAGCCTAAGTGTAGAGCTTCCCTGGTGGCTCAGCAGTAAAGAATCCGCCTGCCAAGGCAGGAGACACGGGTTCGATCCCTAATCAGGGAAGATCCTACACGCCGTGGTACAACTGGGCCGGCGTGCCACAGCTGTTGGGTCTGTGCTCTGGGGCCCGGGAGCCGCAACTACTGAAGCCCGCGTGCCCCAGAACCTGTGATTGTCAATGGGAGAGGCCACCCCAGTGAGAAGCCCACGAGCCACAACTAGAAAATAGCCCCCACTTGCTGCAACTAGGGAAAAGCCCACACAGCAACGAAGACCCAGCACAGCCACAAATAAATAAATAAAAATAATTTTTTAAAAAAGCATAAGTGTATATACGTACACATAAAATATTTCTAAAACGGAATCTCAGGAGTCATTGCATTCTGAAGCATCTTCCTTCCTATTATGCGATGTATCTTGAGAGTGACTGTGCAGCATTTCGTGTGTGGATACACTATAATATATTTAGTCCTCTCCCTTCTGATAGGTTACTTACAGTACTTTTGCCATGAAAAACAATGCTGAGTACAGAGGAGGATTATCAGAAATGAAGGAAGAGGACACGGCTCCTTTCTTCTCTGGTCCGAACTCCAATCAGTCTGCCCCTCCTGAGATAAATAGCTTTATGAGGTCCTAGGCTCTGTAAAAGTTTAGGCAAAGTACAAAATGCTTCATACCCTGTGGACTGAGGAAGCCAGCCAAGGATCCTGTCTGCCCACAGTCCCCATCTCTGGGAGCTTTTCACAAAGCGAGGAATCCAGTCAAGTCCTTATCTCAGAGATCTCTGGTCCTCAGGGACAATGGTCTCAGTCCCACATACATGTATTGCATCTCCTTGGCTCCTAAGAAACCTGGAGGAAATGGACCCAGTGGGCAGAATTCTTCTGCTCCTGAAACTTGGAGAGTGCAGGATAATGGTAGCAAGGAAGCTTCCTCCAGGTGACCCAGGATGGGCCTGACAGCCTGCTGCCTTCTTGACTGCAGTCTCATGAGAGAAAAGATGACTCTATCTTCCTCCACCTGCAGGAATGCTGCCTTGAAGATGGCTCTAGTAACCAGTAGCACCTCAGTTCAGTTCAGTTGCTCAGTCGTATCCTACTGTTTGCTACCCCATGAATCGCAGCACACCAGGCCTCTCTGTCCATCACCAACTCCCAGAGTTCACTCAAACTCACGTCCATCGAGTCGGTAACGCCATCCAACCATCTCATCCTCTGTCGTCCCCTTCTCCTCCTGCCCCCAATCCCTCCCAACATCAGAGTCTTTTCCAATGAGTCAACTTTTCACATGAGGTGGCCAAAATATTGGAGTTTAAGCTTCAACATCAGTCCTTCCAATGAACACCCTGGACTGATCTCCTTTAGGATGGATTGGTTGAATCTCCTTGTAGTCCAACAGACTCTCAAGAGTCTTCTCCAACACCACACTTCAAAAGCATCAATTCTTCGGTGCTCAGCCTTCTTCACAGTCCAACTCTCACATCCATACGTAACCACTGGAAAAACCATAGCCTTGACTAGACAGACCTTTGTTGGCAAAGTAATGTCTCTGCTTTTTAATATGCTATCTAGGTTGGTCATAACTTTCCTTCCAAGGAGTAAGCGTCTTTTAATTTCATGGCTGCAGTCACCGTCTGCAGTGATTTTGGAGCCCAGAAAAATAAAGTCTGACACTGTTTCCATTGTTTCCCCATCTATTTCCCATGAAGTGATGGGACCAGATGCCATGATCTTCGTTTTCTGAATGTTGAGCTTTAAGCCAACTTTTTCACTCTCCACTTTCACTTTCATCAAGAGGGTCTTTAGTTCCTCTTCACTTTCTGCCATACGGGTGGTGTCATCTGCATTTCTGAGGTTATTGATATTTATCCCAGCAATCTTGATTCCAGCTTGTGTTTCTTCCAGCCCAGCATTTCTCATGATGTACTCTGCATATAAGTTAAATAAGCAGGGTGACAATATACAGCCTTGACATACTCCTTTTCCTATTTGGAACCAGTCTGTTGTTCCATGTCCAGTTCTAACTGTTGCTTCCTGACCTGCATATAGGTTTCTCAAGAGGCAAGTCAGGTGGTCTGATATTACCATCTCTTTTAGAATTTTCCACAGTTTATTGTGATCCACACAGTCAAAGGCTTTGGCATAGTCAATAAAGCAGAAATGTTTTTTTGGAACTCTCTTGCTTTTTCGATGATCCAGCAGATGTTGACAATTTGATCTCTGGTTCCTTTGCCTTTTCTAAAACCAGCTTGAACATCTGGAAGTTCACAGTTCACCTATTGCTGAAGCCTGGCTTGGAGAATTTTGTGCATTACTTTACTACCATGTGAGATGAGTGCAAATTCAGACTTAAGTTGAAGAAAGTAGGGAAAACCACTAGACCATTCAGTATGACCTAAATCAAATCCCTTATGATTATACAGTGGAAGTGAGAAATAGATTTAAGGGACTAGATCTGATAGATAGAGTGCCTGATGAACTATGAACGGAGGTTCGTGACATTGTACAGGAGACAGGGTCAAGACCATCCCCATGGAAAAGAAATGCAAAAAAGCAAAATGGCTGTCTGAGGAGGTCTTACAAATAGCTGTAAAAAGAAGAGAAGTGAAAAGCAAAGGAGAAAAGGAAAGATATAAGCATCTGAATGCCGAGTTCCAAAGAAGAGCAAGGAGAGATAAGAAAGCCTTCCTCAGCGATCAATGCAAAGAAATAGAGGAAAACAACAGAATGGGAAAGACTAGAGATCTCTTCAAGAAAATTAGAGATACCAAGGGAACATTTCATGCAAAGATGGGCTCCATAAAGGACAGAAATGGTAGGGACCTAACAGAAGCAGAAGATATTAAGAAGAGATGGCAAGAATACACAGAAGAACTGTGCAAAAAAGATCTTCACGACCAAGATAATCATGATGGTGTGATCACTGACCTAGAGCCAGACATCCTGGAATGTGAAGTCAAGTGGGCCTTAGAAAGCATCACTATGAACAAAGCTAGTGGAAGTGATGGAATTCCAGTTAAGCTATTTCAAATCCTGGAAGATGATGCTGTGAAAGTGCTGCCCTCAATATGCCAGCAAATTTGGAAAACTCAGCAGTGGCCATAGGACTGGAAAAGGTCAGTTTTCATTCAATCCCAAAGAAAGTAGCACCTCAGGGAGTAATAAAGAGTAACAAACACATCTTTAAGGTAGTCCAGCAAAGAGAAGACCAGTCAGGTTAACAAGAACACATGTCCAGTTAAGTCAAAGTTCTGGAACAGACAGATGGAAAATTGATCAAGGAAAGAGAACTTAAGAAGATGCAAGGAATCACACACATTCACACACACACAGACTTTCTGACACTAAAAACACGATTTTCCATCTATACAATTCAGCTGATAAATTGGAGGAGATTTACTAATGGTCTGGTAAATCAAACTGAAGAGTCATCTCAAAACACAGAGCAAAAATTAAAAAGAAGGAATTATTAGGAAAGAGGGAAGAGACTTGGACGGTGCATCAAGGGTGTGTAACTAGCAAATAAGAGGTGTTCCAGAGGAGCTAAAGGAACAGATGGAGGAGAGGCAATTATTAAACAAATTAAAAGAACATTTGCCAGCAATGAGTGAAAGTCTAAGTCTGCAAATTGAAGGGGCTCACCAAGTTCCAGGAATGATTGATGAGAAAACATATATCTTTAGGCATTCCTGCTAAAATTCTTGAATTCTAAGGATAGAAATAATAATATTATATGTTTCTAGGGTTCACTTCAGTTCATCACTTAGTCATGTCCAACTCTTTGTGACCCCATGGACTGCAGCACACCAGGCCTCCCTGTCCATCACCAACTCCCAGAGTTTACTTAAACTCATGCCCATTGAGTCGGTGATACCATCCAACCATCTCATCCTCTGTCGTCCCCTTCTCCTCCCGCCTTCAATCGTTCCAAGCATCAGTGTCTTTTCAAATGAGTCAGCTCTTCTCATCAGGTGGCCAAAGTATTGGAGTTACAGCTTCAGCATCAGTCCTTCCAATGAATATTCAGGACTGATCTCCTTTAGGATTGACTGGTTGGATCTCCTTGCAGTCCAAGGGACTCTCAAGACTCTTCTCCAACACCACAGTTCAAAAGCATCATTTCTTCAGCACTCAGCTTTCTTTATAGTCCAAATCTCACATCCATACATGACTACTGGAAAAACCATAGCTTTGACTAGATGGACATTTGTTGGCAAAGTAATGTCTCTGCTTTTTAATATGCTGTCTGGTTTGGTCATAGCTTTTCTTCCAAGGAGCAAGTGTCTTTTAATTTCACGGCTACAGCCACCACCTGCAGTGATTTAGGAGCCCCCCAAAATAAAGTCTGTCACTGTTTGCACTGTTTCCCCATCTATTTGCTGTGAAGTGATGGGACTGGATGCCATGATCTTCGTTTTCTGAATGTTGAGCTTTAAGCCAACATTTTCACTCTCCTCTTTCACTTTCATCAAGAGGCTCTTAAGTTCTTCTTCACTTTCTGCCATAAGGGTGGTGTCATCTGCATATCTGAGGTTATTGATATTTCTAGGGTAGAACAAAAGAATTACCTGCAAAAGAAGAAGAGCAAGACTCTCATAGTATTTCTCATTGACTGAGTAGACAACTAGGAGAAAAAAGAATAGCCTAAGAATTTGATCTCACCAAGTACCCATTCACGTGCCTAGGTGGGCAAAGATGTTAACGAACATGCTAGAATTCAGAGCATATAGATTTCATGTCATCTACAAACCCCTGGCTATGGCAAAGAACAGCATTTCTCAACTTTACTGTAGATCAGTCAAGGACCTTGTGAAACTGCAGATTCCAGTTCAAGAGATCTTAGAAAGAAATAGCAGATCTTGCCTTTCTAACAAGCATTCAGGTATGGGGGACCTTTTGATTTTGAATCCTTGGCACTACCTCTTTGCAGCTACATCAACTTGTTCTTTTATTTTTCTGTTTCACTTTCTTCATCTGTAAAGTGGGGATAAAGATAGTACCTGCCTCAGATCAGATCAGATCAGTCGCTCAGTCGTGTCTGACTCTTTGTGAGTCCATGAATTGCAGCATGCCAGGCCTCCCTGTCCATCACCAACTCCCAGAGTTCACTCAGACTCATGTCCATCGAGTCAGTGATGCCATCCAGCCATCTCATCCTCTGTCGTCCCCTTCTCCTCTTGCCTCCAATCCCTCCCAATATCAGAGTCTTTTCCAATGAGTCAACTCTTCACATGAGGTGGCCAAAGTACTGGAGTTTCAGCTTTAGCATCATTCCTTCCAAAGAAATCCCAGGGCTGATCTCCTTCAGAATGGACTGGTTGGCTCTCCTTGCAGTCCAAGGGACTCTCAAGAGTCTTCTCCAACACCACAGTTGAAAAGCATCAATTCTTCGGCGCTCAGCCTTCTTCACAGTCCAACTCTCACATCCATACATGACCACAGGAAAAACCATAGCCTTGACTAGACGAAGCTTTGTTGGCAAAGTAATGTCTCTGCTTTTGAATATGCTATCTAGGTTGGTCACAACTTTCCTTGCAAGGAGTAAGTGTCTTGTAATTTCATGGCTGCAGTCACCATCTGCAGTGATTTTGGAGCCTAGAAAAATAAAATCTGACACTGTTTCCACTGTTTCCCCATCTATTTCCCATGAAGTGATGGGACCGGATGCCATGATCTTAGTTTTCTGAATGTTGAGCTTTAAGCCAACTTTTTCACTCTCCACTTTCACCTTCATCAAGAGGCTTTTGAGTTCCTCTTCACTTTCTGCCATAAGGGTGGTGTTGTAAACATTACATGAGATCACATATGTGAACTTTACTTAAATTGTACCTGGTCCATAGTGAGTATTCAATAAATATTACCTATCAACATAATAAAGGACTCTCCTGCACAGTGTAGTATGAATGTTAAACTAGAAGTTTTAGAACAGAAGTAGCATGCTGTGAAGGCCATTTTATTATGGTAACTGAAAGTATTGAATGACCTCAGCAAGTCCTGATATGTGGGAGTATGGAGGGGCAGCAGCATCATTGCCAAGGTTCCATCTCAGGAAGACAGAGGAGAGAAGAGAGAACAAGTGCATCCAGAACTATTTTAGAGTTCATCTTGTGGGAAAAATGGCCAGGTTGTTTTCAGATAGTAGAGAAAATGTCTTATCATGAGCATGGAAGTAGAGAAAGTGTCTGTTAATGGGATTTAGAAGAATATTAGAATTTCCATGTTAACATAAGAAAATAAAGTGGACTGAAAATTTATCAAATTAGCAAGAAAAAAAGAATAAACAAGTATTAGTCTTAAGAATCTTGTAAGAAAGTCTAGAAAATTAAAAGTACTGTCTAGAGTCAAGATAAGGGTTAGTCGCTCAGTTGTGCCCGACTCTTTGTGACCCCATGGACTGCAGCTCACCAGGCTCCTCTGTCCATGAGATTTTCCAGGCAATGATACTGGAGTGGGTTGCCATTTCCTTCTCCAGGGGATCTTCCCAACCCAGGGTCAAACCCAGGTCTCCTGCACTGCAGGCAGATTCTTCACCTATTGAACTACAAGGGAAGCCCCACTTTGTTTTAATCCTTTATTCAAGCTTCCCAGGTGGTAGTAGAGGTAAAGAACCCACTGCCATCTCAGGAGACCTAAGAGATGTAGGTTGGATCCCTTGGTTGGGGAGATCCCCTGGAGGAGGGCATGGCAGCCCACTCCAGTATTCTTGCCTGGAGAATCCCATGGACAGAGGAGCCTGGAGGGCTGCAGTCCATAGGGTTAGAAAGAGTCAGACACAACTGAATCAACTTAGCATGCATGCAATCCTTTATTCTCTTAATGTAGCATATCACATTGATTGACTTTCAATCATATGATGAACCATTCTTGCATCCCAGGGATAAATAAGATAGACTTTCTTGATCAACCTTGATAAGCCAGACACTTCCCTCCACCCCAACAGATCAATTTGACTATATAAAAATGGTATATTTGGGAGAAAAAATATGATTATGAGAGGGACTGCCTGTTTGTGCACACTGATTCCTTTTCTTCAAAGGACACATTTTCCCCCCATTGTATTTTTACAGCTTGCTGTGCTGTGCTGTGCTTAGTTGCTCAGTTGTGTCCAACTCTTTGCGACCCCATGGACTGTAGCCCTCCAGGCTCCTCTGTCCATGGAATTCTCTAGGCAAGAATACTGGAGTGGGTTGCCATGCCCTCCTCCAGAAGATCTTCCCAACCAAGGGATCAACTTTCTCAACCCAGGTCTCCCACATTTACCATCTCAGCTACCAGGGAAAGGCATTCTGCCTGGCCAAATTCTGAAACTCATCAGGACAAGGAACTCCTTTCTATGTCTGTTCCATTTTCTTCCTTCTGGAATAGGAATGTCTATAACTATTATCGTATGCCTATCCCACCGCTGCATTTTGGAAGCAGGAGCCCTGTTGATGTCTTGTTTCACTGATTCACAGATGCAAAGGAATTTTGCTCCAGGGTTTTGACCTGTTGCTGATTTTTACCTGTTGCTGAGTTTTACAGCTTACTGAGATACAACTGAGGCACAATAGCAACATTTAAAGTATACAATATGAGTTTTGCCATATGTTTAACACCTGTGAAATCATCACTATAATCAAGGCAAAGAACATATTCATTATACCCAAAGTTTCTTGGTGCCCTTTGATCATTCATTCCTCACTCTCCACCCCATCCCCATGGGCTTACTTATGGACTACATTTCCCAACCTTTCTACAGGGAGGTGAGTGAAAGCCAGAATGTCTTCCAGGCCTAATCGCCCACATATGAGCTTTTCTGTCTTCCCCCTAAGGCCTGGCTGGCTGTTGACAGCCAAGGTAACCTAGGAAGCTAAAATTAGCAAAGAACTCGTCAGCCTGGATCTCTGAGTGACTGTGTGGAGCAGAGGATCCTATTCCATTGACAATAAATATCCATTGTGTCCAACCACTACTCTGGTGTTTATTGCAGCAACTAGTGTTATCTTAACTAATACAATAATATTCACAGAACACTTACAAACTGATAAGACATGAGCAAACAACCCACTGGGAAAAGGTTAAAAAGAGTCAGTTCACAGAAGGGTAAATCCATAATAATGTAGTAAATGCATGGAAAGATGTTCATATACTAGTAAGTAAAAACATTCAAATTAAAGTAGCACATTGTACCAGCAACCATTGAAAAGACTAGTAATACTTATTGTCAGGGATGAAGTGGGAAGGGTACTAGAACATTGGTGGTAAAAGTGTGAGTTGTTATGGGCTTTTTGGAAAATTAATCTGGCAACATACACTAAGATAATAAATACTTTCTTTGCTTTAGTAGCTCCACTCTTGGGAACTCATTTCAGTCAATAAAGACACTAGGATGTAAAAATATCTTTGTAAGAGGATGTTTATTGAAGACTGTACATATGACAAAAACAAAACCAATTAAAACATAACTGGAAGCAAAAGTAATAACTTATCAGTAAAGGGATGGTTGAATAATGATAAAATAACTATGCCATGGAAACCAAGGCAGCAAATATGAAAAAATAAATTAGATAAAATGTAGGAATTTCTATGAGGTTTTGTTGATTAATAAAAATGCAGAAAAGTGTATATAACACAAAATTTATTTTCATAAACAAAACCTTGCAGCAATACGTGTATGGAAATACATATTTATGGGTATATACATGTAGGTATAAAATTAAATGAGCATGAAAAATATTTAACAATAACATAAGATATTAAAACACAGATTATAAGTATGGTTGGGAAAAAAGGTATGATAGGCTAAATAATGGCTCCCAAGATGTCCATGTCCTAATCCTCAGAACCTGTGAATACTACCTTATACGGCAAAGGGACCTCACAGGTGTGATTAAGGACTTCAAATTAGGAAAATTATCCTAAATTATCCAAGTGGGCACAATATTAAGGCAGGGGTCTCTTATAAGAGGCAGGCTACGCTAGGGAGGAAAGGAGAGGAAAAGGCAATGGGATGACACTGGAATGATGCAGCCACAAGCCAAGGGATGCTGAAAGACATAGGAATAGATTCTCCCCCTGGAGCCTCTAAAGAAATTAGTCCTGAACACACCTGACTTTAGCCCTGAAAGATTCATTTCAACTTTTGGCCTTTAGAACTAAAAGAGAAATAAATAGATATTTGTCACAGCAGCAACAGGAAACTAATATAGGGATAATATTGGTAAAGGGAGTGCTAACCAAAAATCTTAGATGATGTCCTAATGACCTTCACTTGTGTGTATAACCTTCTCCCCTTGGGTGTGGGTGGAACCAGTGAATATAATAGGATAGCACTCCTGTGATTATGTTATGTGGCTACAGTAAAGGGATTTTTGAAGGTAAAATTAGATTTGACTTTGAATTCATCAAAAAGATTGTCCTGTAACCCTCCATTTATATAAAATTTTTAAAAATCTTGAAAAGAAGAAAGTAAAATGATTTTTACTAAAGTTAAAACTTGTAAATTATGAGTCAGATATCATATATGCAACAAAATGTAGCTTTACTTTTAAAAACTGAACTAAACTTTGCTCAAATTTTCATAAAAAAAAAGAAAAAGATTGTCCTGGATGAATCTGATTCAATCAAACAAACTCTTTAAAAGAGGGCTTAGGCCTTCCCTGAGATCAGAAATGCTGGCTTTACTATGGAGAATAGTGTGGAAGTTGCATAAAAACTAAAAACAGAGCTACCATATGACCCTGCAATCCCACTCCTGGGCATATATCTGGAGAAAAACATGGTCCAGAAAGACACATGCATCCCAGTGTTCACTGTAGCACTGTTTACAATATTCAAGACCAAGGCATGGAAGAAACCTAAATGTCCATCAACAGAGGACTGGATAAAGAAGATATGGTACATATATACAATGGAATATTACTCAGCTATTAAAAAGAACAAAATAATGCTATTTGCATCAACATGGATGGATCTAGAATTGTCACACTGAGTGAAGTAAGTCAGAGAAAGAGAAATATCACATGTTATCCCTTATACATGGAATCTAAAAAGAAATGTTAATTTATAAGACAGAAACAAACTCACAGACTTCAAGAAAAAACTTATGGTTACCTGGGGGAAGGATAGGGGGAAGGGATAGTTAGGGAGTTTGGGATGGACATGTAGACATTGCTATATTTAAAATGAATAACTAAGAAGACCTACTGTATAGCACAGGGAACTCTGCTCAATGTTATGTGCCAGCCTGGATGGAAGCGAGGTTTGGGGGAGAATGGAGATACATGTATATGTATGGCTGAGTCTGTTTGCTGTTCATCTGAAACTATCACAACATTGTTAGCTGGCTATACCCCAATACAAAATAAAAAGTTAAAAAAGAAAAAAAGAAATGCTGGCTTTGTAGAAGCCGATCACCACAACTTCTACAGCCACAGTGGATGAATTCTACTGACAACCACATGAGCTTAGAAGGGGACCTTGAGCCTCATATAAATCTACTGCCTCCCCAAACACTTTGATTGTGGCCAGTGAGACCCTGAGCAGAGGCTCGAGCTAAGGCATGCCTAAACTCCTGACTCAAAGAAACTGGGAGATCATAAATGGGTATTATTTTAAGCCTTTGAGTTTGGGGTAATTTCACAATATTTTCTTTCACAATAGAAAACTCATGTATCACTTTGCTGACAAAGGTCCATATAGTCAAAGCTATGGTTTTTCCAGTAGTCATGTATGGATGTGAGAGTTGGCTGAACACCAAAGAATTGATGCTTTTAGACTGCGGTGTTGAAGAAGATTTTTGAGAGTCCCTTGGACTGCAAGGAGATCAAACCAGTCAATCCTAAAGGATATCAACCCTGAATATTCATTGGAAGGACTGATGCTGAAGCTGAAACACCAATACTTTGGCCACCTGACGTGAAGAGCCAACTTATTAGAAAAGACCCTGTTGCTGGGAAAGATTGAAGGCAGAGTATGAGATAGTTGGATGCCTTCATCAACTCAATGGACATGACTTGAAGCAAACTCTGGGAGACAGTGAAGGACAGGGAAGCCTGGCGTGCTGCCATCCATGGGTTCACAAAGAGTAAGTCATGACTGAGTGACTGAACAACACCACCAAATCAGGTGAAAAATGATAGAAGCATATTGAGCATATACATCAGCCATTTGTATTATTTCTCTGATTTGCCTATTCATAACCTTCCAGCCTGAAACAACTGTTGCCAAATGAAAGGCAAACCATCTTCTGTGGGACAAAGGGATAGAAAAACTTTCCCCTTCCAACAATATCACCATGGAGCACTGAAGGACTGAGTTTCATACCATCTAAGCTATTCTGTTACTCTCAAAAAGCTGCTTTGGGAAAACATTCTGGTGAGTAAAACAGTAAAAATATTCCTGCCTACTAAGGTACGTGATGCAACACAAATGAATCATTAAAATCATTGTAAGAATAGCTCTCATTTAAGTATATAAAAGTCAGCAGGGAAATTTTTTTCAGAGCTTGCTAAATAATCTACGCTGACTTTATGTCTTCTCTCTTGCAAGATTCTAAAGCATTGCCAAATTTATCTTGCTCACCTGCTTCACTCTGTTAACTTTCAAAGGAGCTGGATCTATATTGGTGAAATTCTATTAGGTAATACTTAGTTACCCTTTTATGAAAGATTGCTGGCTGAGCCAACAAGGATAACTAACTTCATTCATTCACTCACTCATTCATTCAAAAAATACTTAACACCGATTACACACAAGGCTTCTAGTAAGATGGAGGATACAGTGATGAACATACCTGACATATGTCCTGTCTTCATGGATTTATAGTTCAGTAGGAGAAGTCAGTTCAATAAATTCTTGTTGTTCAGTCACTAAGTCATGTCTGATGCATTGCAATCTCATGAGCTATAACCTGCCAGGCTCCATGGGGTTCTCCAGGCAAGAATATTGGAGTTGGTTGCAATTTGCTTCTCTAGGAGATATTCCCGGACCAGGGATGGAACCCACATCCCCTGCATTGGCAGACAGATTCTTTACCACTGAGCTACCAGGGAAGCTCCAGTTTAATAAATAGACTATCATTACACAGTGTGATGATCAAGGAAGTTCAGATAATCTGCAGTGGCTGGTTTGGTGTGGGCATGGGAAAGAGTGCTCCAAGCAGAGGAAACTGCATGTCTTCTATCAAATAACTATCATCACAATCATATTCCCTAAGCATGCATGATGCTAGCTAGGCATGGAATCAACAGCTAATTCCTGTGAAAATGTTAAGAAGCTTGATACAAAACCTCAGGATTGTATTCAAGGTTTTATTTCACTTGAGTCTCTACTAGACAGGGAAGAGCTTCACTAAAGTTTCTGGAACCTCTTGCCTGCCCTGCAATCATTCATTTGACATTTGTCAAGCATCTTCTCCATGCCAGAATATGCGCTGGGCACTTACTGAGCACTAGCTCAATAAGATACCACTGCTAACCTCAAGGGTCAATAGTCTCATAGGGATGGGGAGGAGATAGACACATAAACACATAAACTTTACTATGACTATAATTCAGCATGATAAATATTGTGGTAGAGGAAGTAAGATAAGAATAAAAAGAAGGAATGACCTTATTCCACCAGGGAGGTAGGAAGGATTCACAGATCTTGATGAGTGAATATTTACCACAAAGTCAAATTGGGAAAGATTTTTTGTTGTTGTTGATACACAGAAGGAATACAAAGGCTGAAAAGGAAAAACATTATGCAGGAAAAGTTAAAAAGTGTGTGGCTGTGGCCAGAGAACAAGATGCATGGTGGGCCGTAGAGAAAAACAGAAAGATAATTGGCATCCAGCTGGTGAGGGCCTTGACTGGTGAGAGAGCAATAGTGTCTGGACTATTAATGCCAGGAGAAGATGGTTGAAGCTGTTACACAGGACGTGTCATGGCAACCATCCATCTATACAATGGAGGATTTACTTTCAGAGCCCACTCCAAACAGAAATAATCTTTTACACCAAATAAAAATTTAATCCCCTGTTTCCCCATCTCTACCATTATATCTCCAAGTAATACACTCCCACAGGGGGTACTGCATGTTCTAAGAGGTCCAGAGACAGATTTGCCTAAGACCAACCATTCCTGTGGCGTATGTTCAGAAGCTAAAAACTATTAATAACTATTAATACCTGTGAAAGTAATAAAAACCTGAGATAAAAAGTGAGCATCACTGCACAGGTATCCTAGAATCAAATAGAAGCACACAGAGGAATACCATTAAGGGTTACTACCAGTTTCTTGCGACTCCCTCATAGCTCCGTCAGTAAAGAATCTGTCTGCAATGCAGGAGACCCGGGTTTGATTCCTGGGTGGGAAAGATCACCTGGAGAAGGAAATTTCAACCCACTCCAGTATTCTTGCCTGGAGAATCCTGTGGACAGAGGATCCTGGTGGGCTATAGTCCATGGGGTCATGGGAGGATTGACATGAGACAAATAAACAACCATTATATATCTTCTTTATGATCAGCTGAGTGTAACTGTGTATAATGAACTTTATATTGTTCTCATTTCAGAGTGTGTCTTCAGTCATCATCTTTTGCCATCTTCTTATATTCCCCAGTTAAAGAACCCCTCTGATAGAGTTTGGTACACAGATGTCTGTGCTGAGCAGAGAGTCAAGATTTCAGTGTCCAGAATGGACAAAACCAGGTAACAAGGTCCCCATTTAGATTGGATGTATTACCTGCCACACAAACTTAAGGTATTTGGACTTTATTCTGGAAGCCAGAAATTCCTAGTCTCTCTATAGTGAAAGGGCTACCCATATCCTCTTAGACCTTGGGGTAACGAGGCAGGACTCAAGACCATCATAGTCCTAAACTCTTTGCCTTAAGCCACAAATAATTTCCATTCAGCCCAATGGGAGCCTAAAAATATTACTGTTTCCTATATGTTGATGAGTAAAAAGACCAGGAAGCACTACTGCAATGAGGAGGCATAATGAACTGTGGTTATTATCGTAGAGCATGGGCAGTTTCGACTCAAAGCACTGGATGCCTCTCTGGATGTGCCAAGGAAACAGGCTTGTAGGACAGAAGACCTGGGACGTCTATACTGGGATAATGAAGGTGAATTAGCAGGAAGGATGGAAAGGAAAGGTGAAGCCATCATTAAATTACCCTTCTAGATGCAATTACATGAAAGATAGTAAATAGTTGCTCTCCATTTCTTCTTAGAAATGAAACAGGATTGGATTTTAACTGCAGCCTGAGGAATACATTTCATGCTCTCAAGTCACTCATGTTTATACTATGAGAGATTTTCTTGTGTAAATATCATAGTCTACTTTGATATGGAGTCATCAGTGACTTTGTCTGCCATCCTTATTCATTTTTGTAGCCACAACACCTACAGTGCCTCATACAGAGTGAGCTCTCAATCAATATTATGGTGTCAACTGATGGTGATCAAGAGAGACAGGCTGATATCCTCTGAAATTCATTACATACACAACAGGTTTTCACACTTGGAATGTCTTAGGAATCATGGACCGTGGGGCCGTGATGTATCCCTTCTGTTATGCCTTTTTATTTCTCACACCCTTCTCTTCCAAGTTCTAAACTGAGGAACTCATACTCCTTTCCATGGTGGTAGTTGACTTACTGAATTTTCAAGAGTAAGATGTCATTGGTTGTGTTCCTTTGGAGCTTAAATTTATGAGGTGTCCTTTAACATCCTATAGGTGAAGATTTACCATTCTGTTTGCCACATGTTTTGAATTCATTATATAGCTTCTGCTTTTCAGTTGCCAGTTTTCCTCATCCCTGTACTGTCATCTTGCTCCCTCCCTGACTTCACACCCTGCCTGGGGCTGGACTGCTGCTGCTGCTAAGTCGCTTCAGTCATGTCCGACTCTGTGCGACCCCATAGACGGCAGCCCACCAGGCTCCCCCGTCCCTGGGATTCTCCAGGCAAGAACACTGGAGTGGGTTGCCATTTCCTTCTCCAATGCAGGAAAGTGAAAAGTGAAAGTGAAGTCGCTCAGTCGTGTCCGACTCTTAGTGACCCCGTGGACTGCAGCCCACCAGGCTCCTCAGTCCATGGGATTTTCCAGGCAAGAGTACTGGAGTGGGTTGCCATTGCCTTCTCTGTGGGGCTGGACAGAGAACCAATAAATGTATTGTTTTTTTTTCTGGTCTATGAACTTTACTCTCTTGAGATAGGAAAGGAGAATAAAAGGAAACCCTTGTGTTTGCTACTTGTCTGAATTTGAGTAATCTCAGAGCTTTCCTAAGACTTCTTTAAAAATGAATCATTGGCTGTAATACAACTCCAATCTGCATATAACACCACGAGTCTTAAAATTCACTATAGCAGTCAGGGTCCTGGCAGGAATAATGACACAATTACCTCGGGAGGACATGAGGAGAGTTTAAGGAAAGAATTATTTCATGAAGATGGGTCAGAGTTGGGTGAACCAAACAGAAATGGTGAAGCACCCAGGGATGACGCCCACTGGGGAGCTATTTCCATCCATAGAGTTGGAAGGGCAAAGTGATGGCCCTGATAACTGCTGAGCCCTGGGAGAGGGCCTGCCTGGCAGGAGCTGTGGTCTTAAGTAGAAGAACACAACTGCCAAGCCAAAGCCTGGCAGGGGATAAATAACCCATCCCCTCCCCTCCAGTCCTCAGATCTCCCACTGGCCAAACCCAATTCAAGGTCTCCAGAGATCTTCTGGTGATACAGAAGACAGGGGAAAAGGGTAAATATTTTTGGAGTGTCAAAGAATACTGAGCTACTCACTCTGTCAGAGTCCAGCAGGAACAAATGGTAACCCTTAGTTAGAATAATACATCAAGAGTTCCTTTACAAGGCATCTATTTACAAAAGTGTGGGCAGAACACAGGGGAACCACAGAGGTCCAAGTAGTAACCGGAGTTAATAGCAGTGGAGCTGTTATCACCTAGTGATTCTAATACCAATTCCATATGTGGGCTCTTTTTCCCAACACCAGCTGGACATTCTACAATTCAGTTCTGATACTATCTACCTGGAGAAGAAATCAGATCCCACCAGTTAAGGGCTCAGTCCCACAAGACTGCCCTCCACTTTGGATGCCAATCAGAAGTCCAGATTGTTGGGCTTTCCTGGTGGCTCAGTGGTGAAGAATCCGCCTGCCAATGCAGGAGACACAGGTTCCCTGATCTGGGAAGATCCCACAAGCCTTGGAGCAACAAGATCTATGTGCCGCAACTATAGAGCCTGTGCTTGAGAGCCTGGGAACCGCAACTACTGAGCTCATGTGCTGCAACTATTGAAGCCTGAGTTCCCTGAAGCCCATGTTCTGCAACAAGAAAAACCGCTGCAGAGAAGCCCACTCACCGAAAAGAGAGAGTAGTCCCTGTTTGCAGCAACTAAAGAAAAACATGTGCAGCAACAAAGACCCAGCATAACCAAAATTAAATAAATAAAAAATATTATTTTTTTTAAAAAGTCCAGATTGTTATCTGTGTTACTTACAAACAGGCTATAAATTAGAGGTTTCCATGACCTCCTCCTTGGGTTCACTTAATTTGCAAGAGAGGCTTACTGAACTCAGGAAAAGTTTACCCACTAGATTACTGATTTATTATAAAAGATATTAAAGGATACAAAGCAACAGCCAGATAAAGAGATAGGGCAAGATCCTAAACAAAGAAGCTTCTGTCCCCACCGAGTCTGGGGCCTGGCACAGTGGCACGTGGAAGCATTCTGGTTCACCAACCTGGAAACTCTCCAAACCCCATCCTTGTCCATTTTATGGAGGCTTCAATACATAGGGTGATTGATCACATCAATGGCCACGGGTGGTTAAATTCATTCTCTATCCCCCATCCCCTCCCTGGGAAGTCAGGGAATGGGATTGAAAGTTCCAACCCTTCAATCACTTGGTAGTATCCCCTGGCAACCAGTTGCCATTCTTAGGTTATCTGGGGGCTTTCTAAAGGTTGCCTCATTAACAAAAGTACCCCCCTCTTCCCATCATTTAGGGAACACCAAAGGTTTTAGGAACTATGTGCCAGGATTGGGACAAAGACCAAATATATATATTTCTTATTACAAATCACCATATTATAGCACCCCAGCCTCAAAGAAACAGGGGAGAACACTGATATCAGAACCCAGAAAGAGAGTGTGTGGAGGAGGCTGCCTTGAGAGGAGTAGCTGTGTTAGTGAAGAAACACAAGCAGCCTAAGGGAGGGCCCAGGAGTAAATACCCTGGCCTGCCCCTCATTCTGGGCTTCCAAGTGGCTCAGTGGTAAAGAATCTGCCTGCCATCGCAGGAGACACAGGTTCTGTCAGGAAGACAGATTGGGTCAGGAAGATGCCCTGGAGGAGGAAATGGCAACCCGCTCCAGGATTCTTCCCTGAGAAATCCCATGGACAGAGGAGCCTGGCAGGCTATCGTCCATGAGGTTGCACAGAGTCAGACACAAGTGAATGACGGAGCACAAGGCCCTTATTCCACCCTCTAGGGTCCCACCAAGACTTCCTGTTAACCAAAATGAACTGGAGGCCAAGACAAGGGAGCTCTGGTGATGTGTCTACAAAGTACAGCCTCCCAATAGGGAGGAGGATGGGGAAAGGTGAAAAGTGAATCTAGAGAGGCTAACAATACCTAACACACTTAAAAAAAATTTTTTTTTTTGGAGTAAAGTTGCTTTACATTGTTGTGTTAGTTTATGCTATGTAGCAAAGTGAATCAGTTATACATATACATAGATCCATTCTTTTTCAGATATTCTTCCCATTCAGGTCGCCATAGCATCCCTGCTTTTAATTAAGTCCCTCTTCCTTTCCTTTCTTCCTATTTCCCTTCTTTCCACTGAGTTTTACTAACCTTTATATCAAGCACTGTGCCAAATGCTCTCACACAAATTATTTGGTTTAACCCTTAAGATTTCTCTCTAAGGCAGAAAATATTGCTTATCCCTCAGCAAGCATTCTCCACCATGTTGACCTCACAACAGTTTCAATTTTTTTAACAGAAGAGCTCTTTTTTAAAAAATGAAACCTCACTGGAACCCTAAAATAGGAAACTCATCAAGGACCATATATTAGTGGAAAATTTTAAATGTAAATTTACAACATTTCCTTGTAGTTAGATTAACTAAGGAGAACAGGACTTTTTTCCCCTCTCACTGTGCAGCTTCTGGGATCTTAGTTCCCAGACCAGGCATCGAATCCAGGCCCCCGGCAGTGAGAGTGCAGAGTTCTAACCACTGGACCACCAAGGAATTCTGCAAGAACAGGATTTTTGATTAATGCAAAAGTTTGTCACCAATTTCACTAGCCTCCATTAGCATCAGCAACTGCAAACATTGACAGATTACCCGAAATAGAGTTGGACAACCACTGAAATAAGTGACTGGAGAAACATGAAACTTCAGGGTTTCCAACCTACAACTTCTCGGCAATGCCTCCCTTTGGTAATCAGAATCTGACTACTGGAACACATGAGATATGACTGACAGCTACACTTTTCCGGTCACCTGGTCAGGAAAGTTCATCCCTCTGAAAACTCACCCTTTACGCCTCAGTTATCAAACACTTAGGAGCAGCTTATCCCAGGAAATGAAGGCTCTTGTTGAAAACATGGAGATTTAGGAAACCAGGATGTGATTAACCACATTGGCATTTTGCCAAATGAACAGTTAACAACTAGGGGCAGGAAAACAAGTGCTGATTAGTAACCCCAGGGTTTACAAAAGGGGTTTAGACCCAATCCTAACAATCCACTGTGACAGACCAGAAAATTCCTAACCTATTGTAGCTGCAACCACACTGCCTTAAAAAAAAGTATTAGTCTAATCAAAATTTATTTATCAGTGCCTCTACTCCTACAGAGAAAAAAAAAAACCAACCCTGTTGTTGATGAGTCATTCAGTCGTGTCCAACTCTTTGGGACCCTGTGGACTGTAGCACACCAGGCTTCCCTGTTCTTCACCATCTCCCAGAGCTTGCTCAAAGTCATCTCAGTTGCATCAGTGATGCCATTGAACCATCTCATCCTCTGTCGTCCCCTTCTCCTCTTGTCTTCAATCTTTCCCAGCATCAGGGTCTTTTCTAATAAGTCACCTCTTTGAATCAGATAGCCAAAGTATCAGAGCTTTGGCTTCAGCATCAGTCCTTCTAATGAATATTTAGGATTGATTTCCTTTAGGATTGACTGGTTTGCTCTCCTTGTAGTCTAAGGGACTCTAAAGAGTATTCTCCAACACCATAGTTCAAAGCTCTCCAGAAAACATAAAACTAAAATTTGAACCGACACATGAAGTTTCTAACGGTTATTGTTTGTTCAAAAAATGCTTTGACATTGAATTCATTCATTCATTCATTCATTCATTTAACAAACATGTAAATTCAGGGAATGTTCCAAGAGCCATTCTAAATTCCTGATAAGTCTCAGTGAGCCACATGCCAGAAAGAACATGGGTTCTGAAGTCAGTTGGAATTGGTGCTCCATTTCTTAGAGCATTTTAGTTCAAGTAACAGAATACCAAACTTACACTGGCTCAAAGTAACCTTTTTAATTTTTTGTCCAATCTCTAGAAGTTTGGAGGGAAGCAGCTGCTGCCCGTGGTTCAGTGGCTTGACCACGAGGGCTACATCTCTGCAGAGTTCCTAGTCTCTCTTTTAGTCTTATCCCTCCATGGTGACCAGATGGCTGTGAGGGAAGGCAGCCATGAGGAAACAGGTTGGTGGTAGCCACACTGGAAGAGGGTTGTGATAAATGGTAAGTTCTATGTGGAGCATGCTGTCAGGGAACTCGGTGATGTCATGACACTAACCGCACGTGTCCTGTAGGCCAGTAGACATACAGAACTGGATTTGAGGACTGAGGTCAGAGTTGAGGAGGATGTCTGAGGAGGTAAGCATACATGAGGAGTCAAGTCCAGAGGTCAGAGGAAGAGTGTCTTCTTAGAACTGAGAGAGATAGCCCTTCTGTACCAGGGATTGGTCTGAAAGGAAGGTAAGTGTCGATGGGACAGTTGAAGGATAGTAGCCTCATTAAACAGGTAGGTGAAGTCCTCTGGGAGGAGGACTGGGGCCATATTGAGTGGTTGGTTTGGAAAGAGCCAGCGTGGCGATGTGTAAGGGCTGAAGAAAAATGACTCAGCTGGTAGCATAATAAAACTTGGAGTGATTCGGGTCTGTAGGTTTCTAAACTTTCCCCAGCAGCAGTTCAGGGCTAGGAAAGGAAACATGGCCAGAGGAAATGGATGAGACAAGGTTGGTGATGGCCATGGGATGAGGGAGTCTAGAGTGTCCATGGTGACCAGGTAGAAGAGGCTGACTAGATTCCAAGCCAGGCAAGGAGGCTGTTCATGGAGCCAACCCTCTACCAGGAAGCCCATGTCTCAGGCTTCTTCTCCTCCTGGTCCCACTTGGGTCCAGGAACTTTGGGATCCCTCTCCCTACAAGACCAGGTGCAGGGCACCAGGGGTAGATGAGTTTTCCAAGAGAAAACAGAGAAGGGACAATTAGAATCAAACAATGAGGAAGTTAGCCAGTTTCCAGCAAACTCTAGTGTAGGAGAACTTTATCTCCAGATCCCAGGTCACTTCTGAGGGGTTAACTCTAAATTCGGCTGAACTGATATACTTTCTGTTATTTTCATACTTTGTTTACTATTCTTATATTTTTAAGAGTGGGGCTCTCCAAACCTCCTTCCCTATGGGGGATTTTAAACTTAGAAAAAGGACATGCTGATATATCCTTTAAATAGACTCCTTCAACCAAACTGTAACCAGTAGAGGCACTGACGCAGAATCAGCCATCCACTTGTCACAGGATGGTCATCTCTACTTCTGCGGCCCCTCACAATCATTCCTGGTTTGGGGGGATGTTGCTCAAACTCCTGCAGCATCACAGGAAGGTAAATTGAGAGTGATTGAAGGATCCATTGTGGGTAGAGATTCAAGTCCAAGGAAAGTAGAAGGATGTGACTGGAGAGCACCAAGAATGCCAAATGTGAAATTTTCAAGGGGAAGAAAGGGTACCGTGATGGTTGCTCAACTGGTGAAATCAGATGACAGCTCTGTCGTCTGTCCACATCGTCACCTCAGAACTGTAGCCTTCTCTTTAGCAAATAAAGATGGTTTCCCTAGTCTCACAGAATTCTAGGTTCTTAGTATTGGAAGGTCATCTACTGGTCATCTAGGCCAGGCTGCCACCGAAGCAGCTGGCACTTCTGAAACTGCCTTGGCAGTGGGCTGTTTAGCATCTCCTCAAACATGCCCGGGGGGGAACTGTTACTTTTGGTGAAACAGTCCATTACTTTCTGGAAACTCTTGATTCTGGGACAACTGTCCTGAGGTGGGATTGTTATTTGCTTCTGTGTAGCTTTCCTTTACTTCCTGTGATGCCTCATAAAGCAGATATTTTCCCTTCCCCAAATAAGGGTCCTTCCAATGTTTCAGTGCCCCTCTCAGATTCCCACTAATACTTTCTTTTTTGAGACCAAATACCCCCAGTCCTTTAACTTCCCTTTCATTGGCATGGCTTTGGGACTCCTCACCATGCCGGTCTTCATCTCTCAGTTGGTCATGTAAGAATGACGCACCCAGACCTGAGCACTGCCTTTAGGATGCAGGCTGACTGGGATGAAGAAGAGTGGAACTATCCTTTCTCTAAACTGGACACTCATGGTACAACTACTCTAGCCTAAGCGTTCATCTCTTTAGTCTGATGAGGCTATAACCCCATCTTCTGGGATTTCAGTGTACTACCACTTGGCTCTGCTTTCTTCCTGTGGTTTTGTAACCAAAATTACATGTGAAACTTGTCCCGAATCCTCTTTCTCTGAAGTCTTCCGCTAAATTCCACATCTCATTCTGATCCCTGGGAAGTTTCTCTTTATCAATTGCCATGACTGCTGCTTCCATTTCCTCAACTGATATGCTAGTCCAGTTTAGTTTATTATTACATATAAAGTCATTGCTATGTGCCAGGAATTGTACTGGATGCTAAGGTGAGGGGAGAGGATACAAATGAAACTAGGTTACGATTTCTACACTGATACTATACGTGAACACACCAGTACAATGTGATACAGGAGAACTGTAACATAGAAACACAGTGGTTATGGGGGCCCAGATGAGTGACTCTTGGCCCGAGCTGGAAATTTGGAAATTCAGGGAAGGGTTCCCAGAAAAAGAAGTATCTTGAACAAAGAATTAGAAGGTGCTGAGAAGATAGCAAGAAGATGAAAGGACAGAAAGAGAGAAGTCAAGAAGAAAGAAAGCATGATGGTATATATGAGGAGTTATAGGGTCTTTAGAACTACTAGAGTATCAAGGACCAGACAAGGTGGGTGAGGTCACCAAAAATCTTACTCTCTACCTTGGACTTGACTCAGCAGGCACTGGTGAGCTCTTGAAATGTTTCAAGAAGATGGGAGAGAAATCAAATTTGCTTTTATCACTTTGGTCTCAATATAAAAAATGGATTTTAAGGAGATTAATCTGGAGGCAGGCAAGTGGTTGGGAATATTTAGGAGTTTAATGTAATAACTTAAGCAAGAGATGTTGAGGACCCTAATGACGACAGTAGTAGTCAGATCAGATCAGATCAGTCGCTCAGTCGTGTCCGACTCTTTGCAACCCCATGAATCGCAGCACGCCAGGCCTCCCTGTCTATCACCAACTCCCAGAGTTCACTCAAACTCACGTCCATCGAGTCGGTGATGCCATTCAGACATCTCATCCTCTGTCGTCCCCTTCTCCTCCTGCCCCCAATCCTTCCCAGCATCAGAGTCTTTTCCAATGAGTCAGCTCTTCACATGAGGTGGCCAAAGTATTGGAGTTTCAGCTTTAGCATCATTCCTTCCAAAGAAATCCCAGGGCTGATCTCCTTCAGAATGGACTGGTTGGATCTCCTTGCAGTCCAAGGGACTCTCAAGAGTCTTCTCCAACACCACAGTTCAAAAGCATCAATTCTTCGGCGCTCAGCCTTCTTCACAGTCCAACTCTCACATCCATACATGACCACAGGAAAAACCATAGCCTTGACTAGACGAAGCTTTGTTGGCAAAGTAATGTCTCTGCTTTTGAATATGCTATCTAGGTTGGTCATAACTTTCCTTCCAAGGAGTAAGCGTCTTTTAATTTCATGGCTACAGTCACCATCTGCAGTGATTTTGGAGCCCCCCAAAATAAAGTCTGACATTGTTTCCACTGTTTCCTCATCTATTTCCCATGAAGTGATGGGACCGGATGCCATGATCTTCATTTTCTGAATGTTGAGCTTTAAGCCAACTTTTTCACTCTCCACTTTCACTTTCATCAGGAGGCTTTTTAGTTCCTCTTCACTTTCTGCCATAAGGGTGGATGGGACAAAAATTCAGATAAACTCCCTTAAGCCTGGATTAAATGGCTAGGAGGATGGTGATACAGCAGCTGAGAGGGTAGAGGAGATATTTGGGGAACCATGAGAGCAAGTTTGAACATGGGGAACCTGAATTGCTTACTGAACATGCAATTTTAATGTCCAATAAGTTATTGGATTTATGTATCTGAATGTCACAGGGAAGACCAGACCAGGAGAGGAGGGGCTTTAGTTCCTCACAGGGAGTTAAAATTATGAGAATAATTGAGCTAGGACAAGGAGAGTATGTAAAGAAATAGCCATGGAGCCAGCACACAACTGTGAGGTGTCAATATTTAAGGTAGATTTTACAAATCAGTTCAGCATGTTGCCTTTGATTCTGTGGCCAACATTTAAAATCGGGAAATTTCACCAGAAAATGAAAATTTTCAGATTCTCTTAAAATCAGGAGCTCTGTACCCACTGGACTTGCATTTTCACACTGTGGTATTCCACAGCTGTGAGAGGAAGCTTCCCCTTTTAAATAGGATACACATTCGCCCATTGTTTACAGCCCCTGCTACTCCCCACTGTCTTTCTAACACCAAGGCTAATGTCAGACCTCATTAATTATTACTATGGTGCTGCTGTTTCATATACTTGCTTCATTTATTTATATTACTTCCCTGGCCCTGGTAGACACTTGAGTTTTTAATTCTCAGCTTAAAAGGTGAGTAAAGAAAGAGGATCCCACTAGAGAGATCAAGAAGCACAGTTAGAGAAATGGCAAAGAACCAGGAGAGGAATACCCTAGTTGCCAAGAAGTTTCAAGAATGGGAAGTTCAATAGCATTAAGTACTACAGAAAGATCTGATAAGATAAGGATTAAAAGTGACTACTGGTGTTGTCAATATGAAGGCCCTTCAAAATCTTTGCCAGAGGACAGATCTTGGCCAGCCTCATTTTCGACAGAGAGATGGATGATGGAAGTGAGATCTCAGGGATGTGAGGACCGACTGAGAGGTGAGCAAATGGAAAAACAAGTAAATTTTCCTCCTTCTAGAAACTTGACTAGAAAGGGAAGCTTGACCAGAAAGATCTGGGCAGCAAATGGAAAAACAAGTAAATTTTCTTCTTTGCAGAAACTTGACTAGAAAGATCTGGGCAGGAGCCAGGGCACTGGAATGTGGAAAGGGTCAAAAGAGATGGTTTCTTTCCACAGCGGAGTCTTTAAGCATATTCACGGATTGTATGCAGAGAACCAGTAGAGAGGAGAAGAATTGGTAATGTGTAAGAGAGATCATGGGGCTTCCCTGCTAGCTCAGATGGTAAACTCAGGAGACCTGAGTTCTATCCCTGGGTCAGGAAGATCCCCTGGAGAAGAGAAAGGCAGCCCCCTCCAGTATTCTTGCCTGGAGAATTCCATGGACAGAGGAGCCTGGTGGGCTACAGTCCATGGGGTTGTAAAGAGTCGGACAAGACTGAGCGACAACACATAAGATAGATGATAATGCATAGAAGACGATGCCAGAAATGAGAAGTAGAACAAGAATGCTGGTGAAAGGGGTGGCTTTGAACTAAAAAAGGAACTTATTATCCCTATGAATGGTGGAGAGGAGAAAATTATGAGAAAAGGGAAGTTTATAAGGTCAAATTATATCCAATCACTTTCTTGATAAAAGTAGAGAGAGGGTCATTTGCCGAATGTGAGAACTACGGGTTGGCAGTAAAGGTCTCAAAGAGGATAGCAAATGGCTGTCAGAGTCCCTGGGTGGGAAGGGGAGTAGGGACCTGCTTAGAATCACCACAAGGGTTGTTGAATGGTCCCAAGCATCCAGCTGAGGCTAGAGGTCAGTCATTCCCAGTGATGCCGGCGGTTTGAGTGAGTGATTGATTTTTCTCTAACCCCTGAGAGACATGCTCAGATATGCAGCGTCTGTTTACTATGCTGCTGCTGCTGCTAAGTCGCTTCAGCCGTGTCTGACTCTGTGCGACCCCATAGACAGCAGCCCACCAGGCTCCTCCGTCCATGGGATTTTCCAGGCAAGAGTATTGGAGTGGGGTGCCATTGCCTTCTCCCTGTTTACTATAGAACATGGTAATATTATCTTTAGGGGTGGCAAATACTATGGCTAAAAATACAGTCCTAGTGAAAAAAGCAAGGATCACCATCATCTTCAAAGCAGTAAATGTTCAGGAAACCTCAACTGAACTCTTGGTGTCATCTTTCACACATTCCCCAAGTTCAAGTGTAATGGGAGGAAAGTAACACTTGGCTCAAGAAGGCTCTTACCACAATTGTTTCTCCAATTTTCAGCTGACTGAAGGGTTTGCCACAGCATCCCCTTTGGGCTTCCCAGAGGGCACTAGTGGTAAAGAACCCACCTGAAATGCAGGAGACATAAGAGACACAGGTTTGATCCCTGGGTGGGGAAGATCCCCTGGAGGAGGAAATGGCAACCCACTCCTGTATTCTTGCCTGGAGAATGCCATGGACAGTGGACCCTGGTGGCCTATAGTCCATGGGGTTGCAAAGAGTCTGACATGACTGAAGTGAATTAGGACATGAAAGGGTTCATTCTCATGCAAGGTAAGTTGATCATGTTTCAGGAAGTTTGAGCCGTAAGACAGAAGCAGAGGCCAGAGCCTAGCAAGATCAGATCAGATCAGTCGATCAGTCGTGTCCGACTCTTTGTGACCCCATGAATCGCAGCACACCAGGCCTCCCTGTCCATCACCAACTCCTGGAGTTCACTCAGACTCAAGTCCATCGAGTCAGTGATGCCATCCAGCCATCTCATCCTCTGTCATCCCCTTCTCCTCTTGCCCCCAATCCCTCCCAGCATCAGAGTCTTTTCCAATGAGTCAACTCTTCACATGAGGTGGCTGAAGTACTGGAGTTTCAGCTTTAGCATCATTCCTTCCAAAGAAATCCCAGGGCTGATCTCCTTCAGAATGGACTGGTTGGATCTCCTTGCAGTCCAAGGGACTCTCAAGAGTCTTCTCCAACACCACAGTTCAAAAGCATCAATTCTTCAGCACTCAGCCTTCTTCACAGTCCAACTCTCACATCCATACATGACCACAGGAAAAACCATAGCCTTGACTAGATGAAGCTTTGTTGGCAAAGTAATGTCTCTGCTTTTGAATATGCTATCTAGGTTGGTCATAACTTTCCTTCCAAGGAGTAAGCATCTTTTAATTTCATGGCTACAGTCACCATCTGTAGTGATTTTGGAGCCCAGAAAAATAAAGTCTGACACTGTTTCCGCTGTTTCCCCATCTACTTCCCATGAAGTGGTGGGACCGGATGTCATGATCTTCATTTTCTGAATGTTGAGCTTTAAGCCAACTTTTTCACTCTCCTCTTTCACTTTCATCAAGAGGCTTTTGAGTTCCTCTTCACTTTCTGCCATAAGGGCCGTGTCATCTGCATATCTGAGGTTATTGATATTTCTCCCGGCAATCTTGATTCCAGCTTGTGTTTCTTCCAGTCCAGCGTTTCTCATGATGTACTCTGCATAGAAGTTAAATAAACAGGGTGACAATATATAGCCTTGACGAACTCCTTTTCCTACTTGGAACCAGTCTGTTGTTCCATGTCCAGTTCTAACTGTTGCTTCCTGACCTGCATACAAATTTCTCAAGAGGCAAATCAGGTGTTCTGGTATTCCCATCTCTTGAAGAATTTTCCACAGTTTATTGTGATCCACACAGTCAAAGGCTTTGGCATAGTCAATAAAGCAGAAATAGATGCTTTTCTGGAACTCTCTTGCTTTTTCCATGATCCAGCAGATGTTGACAATTTGATCTCTGGTTCCTCTGCCTTTTCTAAAACCAGCTTGAACATCAGGAAGTTCACGGTTCACATATCACTGAAGCCTGGCTTGGAGAATTTTGAGCATTACTTTACTAGCGTGTGAGATGAGTGCAATTGTGCGGTAGTTTGAGCATTCTTTGGCATTGCCTTTCTTTGGGATTGGAATGAAAACTGACCTTTTCCAGTCCTGTGGCCACTGCTGAGTTTTCCAAATTTGCTGGCATATTGAGTGCAGCACTTTCACAGCATCATCTTTCAGGATTTGGAAAAACTCAACTGGAATTTCATCACCTCCACTAGCTTTGTTCACAGTGATGCTTTCTAAGGCCCACTTGACTTCACATTCCAGGATGTCTGGCTCTAGGTGAGTGATCACATCATCGTGATTATCTTGGTCGTGAAGATCTTTTTTGCACAGTTCTTCTGTGTATTCTTGCCATCTCTTCTTAATATCTTCTGCTTCTGTTAGGTCCATACCATTTCTGTCCTTTATTGAGCTCATCTTTGCATGAAATGTTCCTTTGGTATCTCTGATTTTCTTGAAGAGATCCCTAGTCTTTCCCATTCTGTTGTTTTCCTCTATTTCTTTGCATTGATCGCTGAAGAAGGCTTTCTTATCTCTCCTTGCTCTTCTTTGGAACTCTGCATTCAGATGTTTATATCTTTCCTTTTCTCCTTTGCTTTTTGCTTCTCTTCTTTTCACAGCTATTTGTAAGGCCTCCCCATAAGCCATTTTGCTTTTTTGCATTTCTTTTCTATGGGAATGGTCTTGATCCCTGTCTCCTGTACAATGTCACGAACCTCATTCCATAGTTCATCAGGCACTCTATCTATCAGATCTAGGCCCTTAAAACTTAAAACTGAGAAGATCGGATCAAGAAAGAGCCAGAGAGAAGGAAATAACAATTGAGGGACAAGGAGCAGGAGTCAAGGACACAGGGAACAAAAGAAAATGAGAAGACGAAGAAAGGAGGGGGAAAGGAGAAGAATGAAAGGCCAGAGAAGAGGGAGAAGCGCTAAAAAGAGGAGCGAGGACTAAAGCAAGAAGGAAGAGGTGAGTTCCAACTCTGGAACCTAGAATTCCTGGGAACCAGCCCCACCGCTCCATCTGCTTTGGGAGTTGGGCCTGGGGCCCCACCCGTAAAACTCTTTGTTGGTATCACAAAAGCACGCCCATTCTCACCCATGCCTTAGGCCTTTTTGTTTTAATCCCTATCAAGCTACCAACGGTATTCTTCACAGAGCTAGAACAAATAATTTCACAATTTGTATGGAAATACAAAAAACCTCGAATAGCCAAAGCTATCTTGAGAAAGAAGAATGGAACTGGAGGAATCAACCTGCCGATTTCAGGCTCTACTACAAAGCCACAGTCATCAAGACAGTATGGTACTGGCACAAAGACAGAAATATAGATCAATGGGACAAAATAGAAAGCCCGGAGATTAATCCACGCACATATGGACACCTTATCTTTGACAAAGGAAGCAAGAATGGATTAAAGACAATCTCTTTAACAAGTGGTGCTGGGAAAACTGGTCAACCACTTGTAAAAGAATGAAACTAGAGCACTTTCTAACACCACACACAAAAATAAACTCAAAATGAATTAAAGATCTAAACGTAAGACCAGAAACTATAAAACTCCTAGAGGAGAACATAGGCAAAACACTCTCCGACATAAATCAAAGCAGGATCCTCTATGACACACCTCCCAGAATATTGGAAATAAAAGCAAAAATAAACAAATGGGACCTAATTAACCTTAAAAGTTTCAGCACAACAAAGGAAACTATAAGCAAGGTGAAAAGACAGCCTTCAGAATGGGAGAAAATAATAGCAAATGAAGCAACTGAGAAACAACTAATCTCAAAAATATACAAGCAACTCCTACAGCTCAATTCCAGAAAAATAAATGACCCAATCAAAAAATGGGCCAAAGAACTAAATAGACATTTCTCCAAAGAAGACATACAGATGGCTAACAAACACATGAAAAGATGCTCAACATCACTCATTATCAGAGAAATGCAAATCAAAACCACTATGAGGTACCATTTCACGCCAGTCAGAATGGCTGCGATCCAAAAGTCTACAAGTAATAAATGCTGGAGAGGGTGTGGAGAAAAGGGAACCCTCTTACACTGTTGGTGGGAATGCAAACTAGTACAGCCACTATGGAGAACAGTGTGGAGATCCCTTAAAAAACTGGAAATAGAACTGCCTTATGATCCAGCAATCCCACTGCTGGGCATACACACTGAGGAAACCAGAAGGGAAAGAGACACATGTACCCCAATGTTCATTGCAGCACTGTTTATAATAGCCAGGACATGGAAGCAACCTAGATGCCCATCAGCAGATGAATGGATAAGAAAGCAGTGGTACATATACACAATGGAGTATTACTCAGCCATTAAAAAGAATACATTTGAATCAGTTCTAATGAGATGGATGAAACTGGAGCCTATTATACAGAGTGAAGTAAGCCAGAAAGAAAAACACCAATACAGTATACTAACGCATATATATGGAATTTAGAAAGATGGTAACAATAACCCTGTATACGGGACAGCAAAAGAGACACTGATGTATAGAACAGTCTTTTGGACTCTGTGGGAGAGGGAGAGGGTGGGATGATTTTGGAGAATGGCATTGAAATATGTATAATATCATGTATGAAACGAGTCACCAGTCCAGGTTTGATGCACGATACTGGATGCTTGGGGCTGGTGCACTGGGACGACCCAGAGGGAGGGTATGGGGAGGGAGGAGGGAGGAGGGTTCAGGATGGGGAACACATGTATACCTGTGGCGGATTCACTTCGATATATGGCAGAACCAATACAATATTGTAAAGTTTAAAAATAAAGTAAAATTAAAAAAAAAAAAGAAAAAAAAAAGATCTCTGTCAGGACCTCCCTGATGATCCAGCAGTTAAGATTCTAAGGTCTCAGTGCAGGGGGCTGGGTTCAATCCCTGGTCAGGGAACTAGATTCAGCACGCCACAGCTAAAGAGCCTGCATATTGCAACTAAGACCCAGTGCAGCCAAATTAAAAAAGAAATTTTTTTAAACGTCTCTTTCAATTACAGGGACACTGGTGTCTAAGGGAAGCTACAAGGATATAACTGCAGAAATGTCTTCTCTTTTTATTATTTTACCTTCATATAAATGTAATGCTGCTGCTGCTAAGTTGCTTCAGTCGTGTCGACTCTGTGCGACCCCATGGACTGCAGCCTACCAGGTTCCTCCATCCACGGGATTTTCCAGGCAAGAGTACTGGAGTGGGTTGCCATTGCCTTCATGTAAATGTAATGTGTAAATAAATGTAATAGAACATCAGTAAATCTCAAACCAGTCTATTTTGCTCATGGAAATTAAAACAAATTGGAATGTTTAAAACTTTCTTCAGCCATTGGCTGGTTGGATGATCATGGGTCCTCCACTTAAACTCTGAGTCCCTGTACATTTTTTTTTTTAAGTCTGTAAATCCATTCATCTCATCATTCCACAAAAGGATCTTCTCTGAGTATGAAGGTAGGAAGAACTTGTAACACCCTGTTTTCAAGGAGCTTACTAACTCTTGGAGGGGGAACCCATGTGTGGCCATCATTATTTTAGGTTATGTCACTACTAGGGTGTCTTTTAGTCAAGGAGAGTTCACTTCCTCTAAATATCCCTTAGGTGTTGCTCCAGTTCTTTTTATTGCTGTTTTGCATTTTTTTTAAAATAATAGCTTTATTGAGACCCACACTAGTTTTTATGTGGCACTCTAATCTATCCCACCAATATCTTCCAATTGGATTGTCTTCTTGATCTCCTAGTTCTAGAAATTCTGGAGTCCCCAACTGTGTCATAGATCTCAAAGACCATGTCCAGGTTTGGCGATTCGTGACTGATTACCAACAAAGAATACAGGGCAATCAGCAAAGGGAAGAGGCACATGGGTTGAAGTCTGGAGGAAACCAACAGAGGCTTTTCCAATGGAGTCAAACAGGATGTGATTAGTCCCTCTCACAATATATAGTGATATCACGTATGAAATGTCTACCAGCGAAGACATTGAGGATTCAGTGCCAGGGTTTTTATGGGGGGTTGGTCACACAGACACCCTCTGCCCAGCTCATACCAAAATCTCAGACCTCCAGAGGGAAAGCAGCTGTTCAGACAGTTTAGTCAAGTAAGCCACTCTTACCACTCTGCTTTCTATCAGTGCAGAGAACTTTTACCATTCAAGTTCCCAGATACCAGCAAGAAGTCTTTTTCAACATGGCAGCCTCAGGCTTACGAGTTCATTATTTTCTTCATATCAACATTATTAAGATATTTATTGGTTATAATAAATACACTGCAATACTACCTCAGCGCACTTGTCATTAACTAAAATGATAATATATTGCATATGTTATTCAGTTGTCTACTTGTTATTGTCTTCCTCTCCTGCTAGAATGTAAGCCTCAGGAGGGTATCTCTGCCACATTCATTGCATTATCTTTCACATTTTGAACAGGGCCTCCCCCATCATGCTGCTGCTGCCAAGTTGCTTCAGTCATGTGCGACCCCATGGACTGCAGCCTACCAGGCTTCTCCGTCCATGGGATTCTCCAGGCAAGAACACTGGAGTGGGTTGCCATTTCCTTCTCCAATGCATGAAAGTGGAAAGTGAAAGTGAAGTCACTCAGTCGTGTCTGACTCTTAGCGACCCCATGGACTGAAGCCTACCAGGCTCCTCCATCCATGGGATTTTCCAAGCAACAGTACTGGAGTGGGGTGCCATTGCTTTCTCCTCCCCCATCATAGGACTCAACAATTATTGGCTGAAGGAATGAGATCGACAGTTCAGCCTGGGCCAGATTCAGGTGTGAGCTTCTTGGGAACATTTAGGGAGTAAAACTCCTTCATGGGTGATCATGACCATGAAGGCAGTTTCATCACAGAGATCACTTTTCTGACAGGCATCTAAAGTCAGAGTCTCTTCCATGGAAGCAACCTACATGTCCATTGACAGAGGAATGGATAAAGAAGATGTGGTACATCTGTACGATGGAATCTTTTCAGCCATAAAAAAGAATGAAACAGGGCCATCTGCAGCAACCTGGATGGACCTGGAGACTATCATACAAAGTAAAGTCAGACAGAGAAAGACAAGTACCATGTGATCTCATTTACGTGCGGAATCTAAAAAAAATGATATAAATGAACTTAATTGCAAAACAGAAACAGATTCAGACATAGAAACAAACTTACGGTTACCAGTGGGAAAAGGTGAGGGGGAGGAATAAATTGGGAGCTTTGGATTGATATATACACACTACAATATTTAAAATAGATAACTGGTGGCTCAGTGGTAAAGAATTCTCCTGCCAATGCAGGAGAAATGGGTTTGATCCCTGATCTGGAACGATCCCATGTGCTGTGGAGCAACTAAGCCCATGCACCACGAACTATTGAGCCTGTGCTCTAGAGCCCAGGAACTGCAACTACTAAAGCCTGTGTGCCAAAGACCACGTGCTCTGCAACAAGAGAAGCCACCTCGTGAATCACTTTGCTGTACTCCTGAAGCTAACACAGCAATATAAATCTACTACAGTCCAATTAAAATAAAATAAACCTAAAAAATATTAAAGAAAAAAAGGTCAAATAGACTGTCAAAACATAAACAAATCAAGTCAGAATCCCCGTGATCTCACCTGCAGCTGAGTCAAGAACATAATGTAAGAATGTTCTGCATCTCCTTATGTATTTCCCTCTCTTACTAGAGATAAACACAGTGCTGGTGAGCTTTTCTTGTGTGCCCCTCCACTCCCAGAAACATTTCTAATGTCCAGATTAAGTAGCTCCTGGGGGTAGGAAAAACTACATTCCTTTCAAAAAACAGCAATCTGCTCAGCCTTGGAGAAACCCTCCAGGACTCATGAATGGAAAAGGATCTCTGATCCGAAAATCACTTCTCACCTAATGTCTTCTCCTGCCATTACTCTGGCAGTTGAATGGGGTCAGGCTTTCATCTTATGTAATACGATGGGACAATTCAACTTCCAATGAGTGTAAGCAAATTTTCCTAAAGCTACACAGGACAGAGCTAAGTGGTTACATAAACACATATGGAGACTTAGAAATTTTAAAAAAGAGGCTGAATACTCCGAGGGACATGTCACCCCCAGGGGAAATTAACAAGTGGGTCAAGAAGCAGAAGTCTCCAGGTTATACGTGCATCTCTCACAGTTTTATGACTGTAGCACAGGAGGAGGAGGTGGCTTTAGTGCTCACTTCGAGAAGAAGAAAAGAAGCAACACTTTTTATCTCAGGAGGAAGAAAAAGTAATACAGCCAGAAACGACCACTGGATGAAGGATTTGGGGTTACAAGAATGCATCATTTGGGAAAACCCATCCTCAAAAAGACTGACTGAGAGAATTGAATGAAAGGACTAGTTATAGAAGTATGGACAGGTTCAGGGAACTAACAAGGAGTGGTGAGGCACTCTGGGAAGAATAGTGGCAGGAAGCTTGCGCTACTTTTCAAGCCAGATGGGAGCAAAGGGCAGAAGGGGGTCACGGAACCAGCAAGTTCTGTGGTCCTGGAAGAGGAGGCATCCACAAGGAGCTGCAGCTGGATGCAGACAGGATCAGAAGCATAAGAAAACTGGGGGTTTGGTGGTGGTGGATGATAAGTATCCCAACCTCTCTTTCCTTCTACTTAATAATCTCCTGTTGATGCCTCCCACTGGCCAAAGCTAACAGGAAGCTATGGGGGGTAGGGGGTGGTGGTGGTGGTAAGGAAATCTCTGTGAGACAGAACACACAGTTCAGCTTCCTGGGGCATGAGCAAGACAGGGAAGGGATGGGCGAGCTGCAGTGGGCATGTGGGAAAAAGTCAGCACAAGGGATCTCTACTACCCTCACCACTGCTCAGGGCAGCACCCTGGGCGACTAGGGTCTTTTTCCTCTCTACCTGGTTTCTTTGTTCTGCTAACTACCCTTAAAGAGAGGCTTGGCTCTGTCTGCACCCCCACCATGAGCTACCTCAGACATTTCCCATTTCTGTGTGCCTAGAAGTTACACAAAAGGTTATGCACAGAAACCTGAGTTAACTGATAGCCAGTGAGGGCTGACATTTTTTTTAATGTGTTAGGCACAGTCCTATGTCCTTTACATGGATAGTCCTACTGCCTACTCATGAAATGGTTTACCACGAAACTAACCAAGAAGCTTCAGGGCCTCTCACTAGCACAAACATCCTAATAAATTTACACAGTTATATTTTTAGAAAGTCTGTAAGTATTAATAGAAGGCTTCTCTGGTGGCTCAGTGTAGAGAATCTGCCACCAATGCAGGAGGTGAAAGTTAGATCCCTGAGTTGAGAAGATTCCCTGGAGAAAGAAATGGCAACCCACTCCAGTATTCTTGCCTGGGAAGTCCCACGGACAGAGGAGACTTGGGGGCTACATTCCATGGGGTCGCAAAGAGTCGGACACAACGTAGTGACTAAACAAGAAGTAGAAGATGTGTTCATATTAATTGATTAAAATGACTGACTCTTTCCATCCAGAATTCCCTACCACCGTGCTTTCCTTCTTATCAGGGGACATTGAGTATCTGTGGGAATAAGCGTCTGCCTACAATGCGGGAGACCCGGGTTCGATCCCTGGTTTGGGAAGATCCTCTGGAGAAGGCAATGGCACCCCACTCCAGTACTCTTGCCTGGAAAATCCCATGGATGGAGGAGCCTGGTAGGCTACAGTCTATGGGGTCGCAAAGAGTTGGACAGAACTGAGCGACTTCACTTCACTTCAATGAGAAGTTGAGTTGAGATTACATTTAATTTGGGTGCAGTGGAATCTTTTTAGGTGGTTTATAATCATCCCAATGTAGGGATGGTTTCTAGGAATGTTTCTGCTGTCCACTCTACTGATTCATCATGAAACAAAGCTCAGGGCCAGGGAGGAAAGTGACCTATAGCACATGATAAATGGGTATATGGATGCAGAGGAGAAACAAGATTGGAAAGAAAGAGAGCCAGAAACTAGTCTTTGGAAAATCCTTCTAGTCATCAGTTGTGATTTCTCATTGATGCCTAAACAAAATGGAAGTTCTCTCTTGGCAAGAATACATTGTACGATTCAGTATATACACGTGTATCAGCACTGTACTTTTCCCTCCCATCTTTTAAGGGAATTGTGTGAATAATAGACTTCCTGTGCCCATAAGGCATAAGCCAATATTACCACTGATTATATGCAAGTTATCATAAATTTTGTATCTTACTATGTATTTTGTAAATCATACAAGTAAAACAACAGAAAAATTAGTTTGTAAATATATTCTAAAATAATGCTATAGTAGCTAGTATTTACAGAACCTATATAATATGACTGGAACAGTATTACATACTTGAAAGATAATCCATTTAATCTTCACAAGAACATTTTGAGGTAGGTATAACTGTTATCCTCTTCCTGGTTTTTATTTTCAAAAGCCAAAACTCATCATTGAGGCCAAATTAGAGGTGAAACATGAATATTTTTCCAGGAAGCATGACTAAAGAAGGACTTCTCTAGAACAAAGCCCCAGGGACTGGACCACAGTGACTGGGCCCCAGGCTGTAGCCATGACGTGCTTAAGGGCCAGCAAGGTCAAAGTGTGGTACGGAAATAGCTATAAATTAAAACATGATAACCTTTAAAATGTTGTGCTAAAAATGGATAAACATATTTTGTGAATTCGATAAGTACATGGAATATTTTCATGTCTGTTCTCAGAAGTGCTTTAAACACATAAAAATGCTCAGTGGTCATCATAAAAATGAATGAAGTACTGATTCATGCTGCTGCTGCTACTGCTGCTAAGTTGCTTCAGTCGTGTCCGACTCTGTGCGACCCCATAGACGGCAGCCCACCAGGCTTCCCCATCCCTGGGATTCTCCAGGCAAGAACACTGGAGTGGGTTGCCATTTCCTTCTCCAATGCATGAAAGTGAAAAGTGAAAGTGAAAGTGAAGTCGCTCAGTCGTGTCCGACCCTCAGCGACCCCATAGACTGCAGCCCTCCAGGCTCCTCCGTCCATGGGATTTTCCAGGCAAGAGTACTATGACAAATCTTGAAAACAATATGCTAAGTGAAAGAAGCCAGACATAAAAGGTTATCTTATGATTCCATTTATCTAGGTATCATTGTATCATTATATCATACAAGTCAACTTATATGAAATATCCATAAAGGCAAAATTCATCAAGATAGATTAGTAGTTGCCAGGGCCAGTGTCTGGGGGGAATGGGGAGTGACTGCAAACAGGGTGGTGATGAAGATATTCTGGAGTTAGATTATAGTGATGGTTGTACAATTTTGTGAATGTTCAGAAAGAACTCAATTTTGTATTTTAAAGGAATGCATTTTATATTATGTCAATTACATCTCAAAAAAAAGAAGCCTGGTGTACTGCAGTTCATGGGGTCACAAAGAGTTGGACACAACCAAGGGACTGAACTGAACTGACTGAAAGCTGCCATTTAAAAAAAAAACACTGAAAAAAAAGAATACTCAGTGGTCATCAAGATCAAATGAAATCAACCACCATTCCATGTAAAATACTTACATTTAGCAAATACTACACGCACATACATATATTAGCAAATAATACTAATCCTTGAAGATCTTAAGGAAACACTTGAGACTATGAACAGTTCAGCAGAAATTAGTAGAACATCTAACAGGATGGAGGCCTGAAATTATGATTAAGTTGATTCATAAACATTTTAAAAATGATTGTTTTTACTTCTGAGTTTAAGGACTAAGATGTGTATCCGTCATCCAAGTTTAACTCTGAAAACTGAATCAAAGGAATTTTACAGCTTAGTTCACCTCCTTTAGTATCTGCATTACCTGACAAAAAGAACATTGGCTTTGAGACAAAAATAATTCGCTTCAATCCCACTTCTGCTATTTATTAACTAAGAGATCTTGGAAAATTTATTTAAAAAAATACTCCCTGAGCCTCAGTTTCTTCAGCTGTAAAATGGGCATCATTGTGGGAATTCATTAGTCGGTGCCTTTAAAATTCTGGGCTTGCTGCTATACAATAGGCACTTAAAGATTGGTTCCTCTTTTAAAAGAAAATAAAATCTAAACACATTTTCTGGAGGAAAGTGTTGCAGAAGCACAAATTACATAGTCCTGTTCCAACACCACCTAGTTGTTTTATGAAGAAACTCAACTGTAATTTTAAAAAAATTTTGACTCACACACATTTTCCCCTGCTTTCTAAAACTGGAAACTAAGGAGGTAACGTGTATCCATCTGTGCACCCACACCCTTCTGAATATGAAATTTACATAAAAGCCTTCTCAGTCTGTTTATCCAGGCCTCCTTGGCTCTGAGGCAGATATATCTGCTTCAATTAGAACCTAATCCTGCTCACCTCATACTAAAACCAGTGAGAAAGAAAAACAATAGTCCATTTAATTAAATTATGCTAAAGCCTGAATTCAATCCATCCGTGTATTAAGAAGGAAGATTTTGAATATTGATTACTGTTCCTTGCAAAAAACCCCACTACCTGCTCCCAACTCTCTCCCTAATAAAGAATGATATTCCACCTCTCCCAGCCCCCCACCTCTTGTTGCCCTCTACTCTTGCAGTTTTTATTTTATTTAAAAACAAATAGAATAGATCCAGTTCTAGGCAAAAGAGAATGATATTGTTTTCCCTTCTCCCTCTTTCAACCATTGTTTCTGGAACTTTCTCTCTGTCCTTATCCCAACCATATGATACTGGGGGGTGGGGTCACTGTCCTCCTGGTACCCAGTGTGGCCTTTCAATTCTTGTGCAACACCCTGGGCTACCAGGGTCTCTTTCCTCTCTGCCTGACCTCTCTGTTCTGCTAACTACCCTTAAAGAGAAGCTTGGCTCCGCCTGCACCCACATCCTGAGCTACACCAGGCATCTCCCATTTTTGTCTGCCTGGAAATTACACAAAGGGTTGTACACAGAAACCTGAGTTAACTGATGCCCTGCTTCTTATTGATCTGGGATGATCTGAGGGCTCCTACAGAATCTGTACCCAAATCCAGTTCTGAATGGAGGTGCACGATAAACTGACTTCATTCAGCTCTATGTGAAAGAGTAAGGGCCTGCCCCTTGCAGGAATTAGTTAAGGAGCAAGAATTAGATAGACAGATTGGGATAGTGGATTAGAGATTAGGGCAGTTACTTGCAAACCTGATTTACCATGGAATCACCCAGGGAGCTTTGAAATAATATTGAAGTCCTAGCCTCATTTCACTTGATTTAATTGACCTGGTTGGGAATTGGAATTTTTTTTTTAATCGTGGTTAAAAAAAAAAAAAATACAATTTCCATCACAATTATTTTAAAGTTTATAAATGTATTAGTGTTGTAAAAAAGATAACTAGTTCTTTTTCATCTTGCAAATCTGAACTCCATCCCCACTAAACATCAACTCCTCTTTTCCCCCTTTCTCCAGATGCTAAGAACTACCATACTACCTTCTGTCTCTATGAATTAGACTACTTTAGATATTCCATTTAAATGGAATCATAGTATTTGTCTTTTTGTGACTGGCATATTTCACTTAGTATAATGTCCTCAAGTTTCATCAATGACGTAGATTGTGACAAGGCTGAATAATACCCCTTTGTATGTTTATGCCACATCTTGTTTATCCATTTGCCTTTTGATGCATATTTAGGATGCTTCCACCTCTTAACTACTGTGAATAATGCTGCTTATGAACATGGGCATGAGTGTGCAAATATCTTTTCAAGCCCTGCTTTATTCTTTTCCATACATATCCCAAAGTAGGATTGCCAGATCATATGACAGTTTTTTTTTTTAATTTTTGGAGAAACCTCCATACTGCTTTCCTTGCTGGCTGCACCATTTTTACATTCCCATCAATAGTGTACAAGGGTTCTAATTTCTTCATATCCTTACCAACATTTGTTACTTTGTGGGGGTGTTTTTGATTCATTTTGTAATAGCCATCTTAATGGATGTGAGGAATGATAGTGATATCTCATTGTGATTTTTTAATGAACTTCTCTGATGATTAGTGATACTGAGTATATTTTCATATGCCTATTGGCCATTTGTATATCATCTTTGGAGAAATATCTATTGAAGTAAGTCCTTTAGCCAATTTTTAATCAGGTTATTTGATTTTCTGTTGCTTTTGAGTTGTAGGAGTTCATTATATATTCTGGATATCAATCCCTTATCACATATACAATTTGCAAATATTTTCTCACATTCCATAGGCTGTTTTTCACTCTATTGATTATGTTGCTTGATGCACAAAAGTTTTAAGCTGACATAGTCCCATTTGTTTATTTTTGCTTTTCTTGCCTGTGCTTTTTATATCATATCCAAGGAAGCATTGCCAAATCCAATGTCATTAAGGTTTCCCCCTATGTTTTCTTCTAGGAGTTTTATAGTTTTGGTTCTTGCATTTAGGTCTTCACTTTGATTTTTGCGTTGTGGTAAGGGTCCAACTTTCAGGAATTTTTGTTTCTTTTTTTTGCATAGGACATCCAATTTTCCAATACCATTTGTTGAAGAGACTTTCCTTTGTCCATTGTACTTGTACTTTTGTTGAAGATCATTTGACATATCGGCAAGGGTTTACTGCTGGGCTCTTTATTCAATTCCACTGGTCTATATGTCTGCCATCATGCAGATTTCACATTGTATGGATCACTGTAATTTTGTAATATGTTCTGAAATCAGGAAGTGTGAGGTCTCCAACCTTGTTCTTCTTTTTCAAAATTGTTTTGGCTATCTGAGATCTCTTGAGATATTATGCAAATTTTAGGATGAATTTTTTTCTATTTTTGAAAAAAATACACCACTTTGATTTTCATAGAAGTTACATGAAATCTGTAGATCATTTTAACTAGTGTGGATATCGTAATACTATTAAATCTTCCAATCCAGGAGCATGATGTCTTTCCATTTATTTGTACCTATATTTCCCCCAGCCACAGTAATTTCTCCAAAGATGAACTGATTGCCCCTTCAGAGCCAATGAGACACAAGGAGAATTTTCTTGAGATGTCTGAAACAAAAGCAAGTTTAAGTCCCATGAGCCTTGAACCCGAGAGACTGAAACTATTGTTACCATCAAGCCATGGAGCCCAAGATTGATGTCAATACAGTAAAAAGCTGAGACAAGGGATGGAATGATCTATGTCTTCTGAGCCCTGAAGGCATCACTACTTCTGATCTTTTCAGTTACATGAACCCAAACAATTCCCTTCCTCCGAAACCAGTTTTTGGTTGGCATTTCTGTTACTTGCAACCAAGATCCTCGCTGATTCAGAAAATAAGATGGCTAGTCAAAGAGTGAGTGACCAGGCAGCCACAATCCAGGCCAGCAGTTCTGGATACAAGCTTTCAGCAACCAGAACAGCACTGCCTTTGAACAAAACTTGATCCCTGTTTGAGTGTGTGTGTGTGTGTGTGTGTGCACTCAGTCATGTCTCAGTCTTTGCATCCCCATGGACTGTAGTCCACCAGGCTCCTCTCTTCATAGAATTTTCCAAGCAAGAATATTGGAGCAGTTTGCCATTTCCTATGCTAGAGGATCTTTGTGATGTAGGGATCAAACCTGAGGTGCTTGTGACTCCTGCATTGGCAGGCAGATTCTTTACCACTGGGCCAGCCATCTGGGAAGCCCTAATCCCTGGTTCAGGCCAGTCTGCAATTTAAAAATGTAACCTTGCCAACCTTCCAAGAATCACCACAGTTCCCAGACCCATCACATCTGACTGATTCTTACAGATTACACATCCCCTCCTCCCCCTCTATTACCTAGCCTCCCAGCAACAATCTATTTTACCCATCAACACTGCTCACAGGGAAAGATTTAATTAATTCGTTCACACTAAGGTTTACATGATTCATATGTTCCTATTTGTTAGAATATCTACATTTCAGAAGGGGACAGAATATCCCATTAACAAATAACGTTTCTAGTGATGGAATGTTTCAACATGAGAGTAGTTACTTATGTAAAATTTAAAATTGCCTGGGTTCACTGTACCATCTTTGAAGCCTAATTCATTGCAGACAAATGAACTTATCTACGCCTGTATTGTTCTATAATCATATAACTCAATGATACAGTACTTTCTTAATCATTATAGAATACAATAATTCACAGAGGCTCCTATTATACTCTCCTCCTGTGCAGAATAGTGCAGTGCCCTCAGAAACATCAAGGAAACAGCACCATCATCAGTACTTATTGAACACTTACCACATATTTTGTGTGCTAGGCATTATTCTAAAAACTTTTCATATGTTACCTGGTCTAATCCTCAATGGCACTCCACGAGGCAACTATCTTATCGATCATATATTGCGGTTGAGGAAATTAAAGCACAGAGATGTTAAGCAACTTGTTCACGGCGGCACCGTTACATTTTGAAGAAAACCACAGAGCAAAAAATTATTAGAGGCGCCAGGGTGCAGCTGGCCTCCAGGGCTCCTCTGAGGTCCCTCAGGATTCACAACCTGGAACCTAATGAAACTGTGAGCTGAAAAAATTATTTTAGAATCATATAAATTGTGAGTGTCTAATGTACTATTAAGAAAAACAAGAAAAATGAGATCCAGCCTGAATATCAGAAATAAAACTAGACCACAAAGCTGGTACTTCCCAGTCTGTGCTCTTTGCACTCATTCATCTACTCACTCATTCAATCTGCATAAACATTTCATAGAAAATGTTCATTCACTGCACAAGGAAAATGTTGGCAATGCCAAAATGAAAAATGCAAATATATAAGCAAAATAAATAAATAAGCTCTTTGTGCCCAAAGAAGCAATGGTGTTGAGGGGAAAGTATGAAATCATTACCATAAAGTGTGATGATGCCCTGATCAGACAGGGAGGAGCCAGCTCTGCCTGGAGGTACTGGCAAAGCTTCACTGGGGAAAAAGAGCAGGAACTTCAAAGGAAGCCAAGGTGGGGAAGGATCATCAGGAGAGGAAACAGCAGAGGCCAGGAGACAGGGTGGGAGACAGAGGAAGTATTCACGGAACTGCAGGGGCCTTGCTGCTGAAAGTGAGGCTGGGAAGATGGGAAGACAGGGTGATGAGAATTCTTAACACCACGCCGAGGATTAACTCTTTTGGAGGGCCACTGGTATCCTTGGGGTTTGGTGGCACAGTGGTAAAGAATCCACCTGCCAGCGCAGGAGACGCAGGATTGATCCCTGGATCAGGAAGATCCCCTGGAGGAGGAAATGGCAACCTACTCCAGTATTCTTGCCTGGAGAATTCCATGGACAGAGGAGCCTGGTGGGCTACAGTCACTGGGGTTGCAAAAGAGTTGGACACGACTTAGTGACTGAGCACACACGCACAGGTGTTCTTGGTCACGTTTGCAATTGGAAACAGACCAGAGATTTAAGTCTGGAATTAAAATATACACACTACTATATACAAAATAGGTAAACAACAAGGGCCTATTATATAGCACAGGGAACACAATACACAATATCTTGTAATAACCTATAATGGAAAAGTATCTGAAAAAGAAAAAAAATATATGTGTGTATATATAACTGAATCACTTTCCTGTACACTTTACATTAACAGAACATTGTAAATTAACTGTACTTCAACAAATAAATGCCAGTCTGTGGAGAAGGGGTCAGAGTTGGGTAGGTGTGCTAAGGAGGGATTTCAAGCATGGAAGTGACCTGGTTAGATTTGCTCTTGGGGCAGGGTGGGGATGCTTCTGAGGAGCTGGGAAGAGAATGGGTGGGGTTACAGGGGTGTCAGGGTCAGATGAGAGCTCAGGAGCTCTCATAAGGACTACAGAGACAGGAGGGGCGGGTAGGGGTGCATTGAGAGTACTCACAGGGCTTGGACTGAGCATATCAGGTATGGGGCACAAAAGGGAATAAAGTGGGGGAGTGGGTAGGGAGCTTCCCTGGTGGCTCAGTGGTAAAGAATCCACCTGCCAATTAAGGAGACACAGTTTTGATCCCTGATCCTGGAAGATCCCACATGCTGAGAGAAAACTAAGCCTGTGCGCCACAGCTGCTGAAGCCCGTGCATACAGAGCCCATGATCTGCAACAAGAGAAGTCACTGAAACGAGAGAGTAGCCCCCGCTCACCACAACTAGAGAAAAGCAATGAAGACCCAGCACAACCAAATAAACAAATAAATAAAATTGAAAAAAGGCAAGTCTGCCTCCCTGGTTTCTGAACTGGAAGATGGAGTAGATGGTCATGCCTCGGGCTTCTTTTCTGTACTAATACATAGAGGGTATAAACAGTTCAACCAGGAGACCTGGGAGAAGTAACAGCATCCCTTCTCCTCAACCTGCTTTACTCCCAGGCGACTCCCCAAGGCAGAGCCACTGGCGGCGCTATCTTCGTGTATTCTGCCAGATGTTTTCATACGTCTGTGCGGAACTCAGTTAATTTTTTAAAAAACGCAAAGGATTCTGCTACAAAGACATCTTACCAAATTGCTGAAGTTTCTAGAGAGAATATGTGCAATCAACCATGCATTTCACGGTGTTGGGCGAAGTTTTAGGAAAGGGGACAGTGATAGGCATGATACTTCTTCTGGGAACCACATCACCGGGAGTTCATCTGGGGCTGTGTCACAGAGTCACCCCTTATTACAGCACAGTCTGAGGGGCCAAAAAGTACACCAATGCCCAGGTATAATGCACCAATAATGAAATAGATAAACCTTCTTTATTAATAATTCTCCTATTATATAGGTACTTAGTGTAAGTCTCTCAGTCGTTCTAACTCTTTGTGACCCCACAACTATAGCCCACCAGGCTCCCCTGTCCATGGAATTTTCTAGGCAAGAATATTGGAGTGGTAGCCATTCCCTTCTCCAGGGGATCTTCCTGACCCAGAGGTTGAACCTGGGTCTCCTGCATTGGCTAGCAGATTCTTTACCATCTGAGCCACCAGGGAAGACCCATGATTTGGAGGTATTTTCACCTCCAAAGTTAAATATAAAAATATATTCTCTTTGGTATTCAATGCCCTGGAAATGCCAACAGAATTGTTTTTATATACACCAGTTTTCAATTGGAGAATTAGCTTTGGAAATTCTCTCCTCTGTGACCTAGATAACATTACTGCTACACGTTAAAAGTAAGGCAAATGTCACAAGGACGTGAAGAGATGATTTTGATGGCACGTGCAACTGCTGCTAAATAGGGTCACACAGCACATACACATACTACCCAAAAGCTGCTCAATGTTTTAGAGGAAAAACAAGGTCTGCCTTTTTTATGGAACTAAAATAAATCCTATTGCACGCATTAAATTGTGCATGTTCCTATAGGGAATTCACATAGGGAGCTGTTGTCAAGAACTAAAATGAAATAAAATAGCCCCATTTCAGAACTCTAAATCTTTCTAAAGTTATGTTTCAGAGAGGATTGTAACAAAAAATATATTAGAATGGTAACTAAATATATTAGGAAAAGACCCTGATGCTGAGAAAGATTGAGGGCAGGAGGAGGAGGCAACAGAGGATGAGCTGGTTGGATGGCATCATCGACTCAGTGGACGTAAGTTTGAGCAAACTCTGGGAGAGAGTGAAAGACAGGGAAGCCTGGCGTGCTGCAGTCCATGGGGTCACAAAGAGTTGGACATGACTGAGCAACTGAACAAAGCTTACTAGGACGTCAGGCAACAAAAATTTAAGTCTAAATTTGTCAAAAATTTAAGTCTTATGTTTAATATTATTAACTCGATGGAAGAATAGAAACTAACATTAGCAAGTGTTAATTCTTAGTTCATTGGTTTTCTTCAAATGTGCTTATGATTTTAATTGCTTCCAGTGAGGAAAGCGTTCAAGAAACCATTCTTGAACAGTTCTCTGCAGTTCAAGAATTATAATATGGATAATTATTACTATAATAAAGAATAGTTAACATGCATTGAACATTTATTATGTGCCAAGCGCTATTTTAAGGTGTTTATATCATTACTGTATTCATCTTTGCCATCCATTATTACCCCCCATTTAAGACATAGGACCATTCCTGATTTCTAGCATTGGATATTACAGACTCAAGGGTTGCTTAATCAAGGTATTGTTTGGGGCTGACAAAATATTCAATTGTTTCAAAAATATTTGCACAAGGAAGCCCTGTCCAAATCAGGTATATGGAGCTGCTTCATGGCTGAGAGTAAGTTTCCCAGGTTGGTTATAGCAGTAAAATAGAACTTAAGTGCTAGGTCCCACTTCTGGCATACAGAGTTCAAACTCAGAAATATTCCCCTTTTGCATCTTGGACTAGAGGTTGCCAGGGTGCCCAACATGGATGCAGAGAACTGCTGCTAGATCTCAAACTAGAAAGAGGGTGTGGACATCTTGGGAAGTTGCAGTAGATAGCTGTAGGTACATGACTGGACAGGGCACATACATCATCGAGATCCTATCCAGAGTTATCAAAGGTTGAATTTGTTGTTGTCAAAACAATTAGACAGACCAAAAAATCAAAACAATCATATATATGTTCCCATTAGAATGCTCATTTTATTAATTGATAAAGCCAGATGTAGAAGAATCTGCATGGTATATTATCATTTGTTTAGAAAACAGGTGGTGGAGAGAAGATATATTTACAGCTATGCTAAGATGGTCAGCGAATAAAACAGGCAAGTTTCACAAGAAATTATCTCAGGGGAGAGAGCTGGGGAGACAGAAGTTCCGGGAAGGAGAAGACTTAGTTTTCACTGTTTACAATTTGATCATTTTTTTAATTTTGTAAATCATGTGTGTACATTACTACTTCAGTTAGATAGATAATAGGTGGAGGGATGGATGGATAGATAGATAAAAGGAAGGAAAGGAAAGGAAGGAGAAAGGAAGGGAGGTAGATAGAGAGGAAGGGAGGAAAGAAGGAAGGAAGGAGGGAAAGAAAAAGAAAATAAATTCAAAAGGGAATGGTTTAGAGGTGTTGCCTCACCACAGCACCACACTGTAGAACAGAGTCTGGCCCTCAGCACTGCAGATGCATGAACTTGATTCTGCTAGGTCTATGAGAATGGGTCTCTTTCTGGGGGTAGACTCCCATTAACTAAAGTCATAAACAACTGAAGAATAAATCAGGACATGGATTCCTTATTTACTAGAGTGTCCAAAGGGACTGGCCATTCACCTGCTCTGGACAGCACTTTCCTCTCTGCAGAGGAATCCATGACAAGTAAAGCCAGATTACACCGCCTCCCCCACCTCCACCCCGAGTTGGGGAGCAGGGAGCTTGGGTCAGAGCAGTGGAGTTCAGTGAGTCTCATTTGCAAAAGACAAGCTCTCATCATCATTTTGTTTCCATCTCTGTTGCTGGAATGTCCCTGCATCAGGAACCCAACATATCAGGTTTACAGGCTAAAATCTCCCTCTCTCAACAACTGAAGGCACATTTTTATCTCTCTGATATTTTCTTTTATATTTTCTCTGCTGATTCTTCAATTGACTCATTTTTCTCTTTAGGCATGCTAATACCATTTATTCTGCAAAGACTGTAGACAAGCTATTATTGTCAGATTTTGCTTGTTCTCTCCAGTTCTGATTTGGAGAAACATTTTGCCTTTAGGGTGCAAGTAACCTATACATGCACCCATTTATTCAGTCAACAGCATTTATTTTAGGTCCTCCCTGTAATGTGTTGCATGCCCTGGAGACACAGTGGAGAATAAGAAAAGCTCCCTGACCTCAAGGGAACTCTCATTCTAGTGGGAGAAACAGATAGCAGTCAAGTTGACTAACAGACAAATCATATAATACAATTTTAGGTGGTAATATGAAAAAAAATAAAACAGACCAATGGGACAGAGTAGCTGGTCAAGGATGATCTGGGAAGGACCCTCTGAGAAGGTAATGTTGGTTGCTGAGACCTGCATGGAAAGATGGGACCAGTTCTTGGAAGGTCTGGAGATAATCATTCCCAGCACAGGGGAGGTCAAGAGCAAAGTCCCTGAGGCCCACACAAGCACTGAGTGCTCTGGGAAGAGAAAATGGACAGGTGCTGAGCCCACAAGAGAGTGATAAGAAGAGATGTTACGGGGTAGATGGGCCAGACCCCAGAGGAGCTTGTAGGTCACAGTAGAGTCTCCCGATTATATCATAAGTGTGACGTGATGGTCCCCAGAAAGCATCCTTCATGAGTGTGATGGGATCCGATTTACATTTAAAAAGAATCAATGTGTTGGCCAAATTGAGAATGTATTGTACAAGGGAGAGAACTTAAGAGGTAATTGCAAGAGCTCAGGCCAGAGTCAATGGTGATTAGGACTAGGGTGATCAAAATACACAGTCAGGATAGATGTAATTTGGAGGTGGAGAAGGAAGAAGGTGCTGATAGATTGAATGGTGCAGAGTAGAAGGTGGTGGCAAAAATCAAGAACAACTCTGGGTTTTGGCCTGAGCTGAGAGGAGACAGCGATGCCATTAACAAATGGGAAACGATTGGGATTGAGGAGAGGTGAAGTGTTCTGTTTTGGTTTTGTTAAATGATTCTTCCAATCACTATCTGATGGTTCATTTCTCAGAGTTCTGAGGGAGAAGTGGCTCACATTCTTACTATTAGAATTCCTTGCTCCTTCTTTTTTCTTCCCACAATACAAGGCATCAGAAAATACAAGTAACTGTATTTTCCCCTTCCTTCTATTTCTATGAAAAAGAAATACATGACAAATTAACCCAAATCAATTTATTCAAAATAGAACTTGCAGATAAAGAAGATGTGGTATATATATACCGTGGAATATTACTTAGCCATGAAAAGGAACTAAACTCTGCCACTTGCAAAGATGTGGCCCTAGATGTGGACGTAGAGGCTGTCATACAGGGTAAAGTAAGTCAGAAAGAGAAAAACAAATATCATATAATATTGCTTCTATGTGGATCTAGAAAAAATGGTACAGATGAATTTATTTGCAAACCAGAAATAGAGATGTAAAGAACAAACTTACGGATACCAGGAGGGAGGGAGAGTGGGATGAATTGGGAGGGGAATGACATATATGTATACTACTGTGTATAAACTAGATAAATAATGAGAACCTACTGTATAGCACAGGGAACTCTACTCAGTGCTCTCTGGTAAACTAAGTGGGAAAGAAATTTTTTAAAGAGTGGATATATGTATACGTATAGCCGATTCACTTTGCTGTACAGCAGAAACTAGCACATCATAAAGCAACTATACTCCAATAAAAATTTAAAAATAAATTTAAAAAACAGAACAAGCAGGGTGTCATAGGGTCAACACAGTTTCAGCCTAATCGTTTGTACCATCTGCATCTTCTGCTCTGTCTGATGGGAGCTGATGGTCCAAGTGGTGGTGGTGATGGTCCTGGGACACTGCGGGGTATTACTGCACCTTCTGAATCATCACAGAAAGATGAACTTTTGTACAGCATCAGGTTAGTGACAGGTAGACAGTCTTACTGATTTATACTCTCAGCAGAATCTCAGAATGAACTAAAATGCTTCATAGAGATAGTTTACTTCAATAATTTTTCAAACAAGTACAGAGTGACTCTCTCAAGAATTTAAGATGTGTAAGAGTTTCCGAAATGTCTCATCATCCCCTTGAGGGTTATTTTCCCCCTTGGCTGCTTCCCCTAACCCATTGGGAACCACTATCTGTGATGAAAGCTCCCTCCAATGACAGTGGATTTTATCTGCTACTTCAGTATAGGCAGAAAAAAAGGTTGAGAACTATGAGTCATGTCAAATTTACTTGTGAGAAGTAGGAAAAATAAAATCCAAGGAGGAAAGTTATTTGTCTATGGTCACTGGACAAGTTAGTGTCAAAACCTTTAGTCAAACCCAGGTCTCCTGACTATGTCCCTTCTTCGAAACACACTGAATGTTTATACAACAAATTGAAAATATTTCCTAAATTATAACTCCTTAAGAAGCAACAATTCTTGTTAAAGAAAATACCCAATTGATTAGTATATCCTATTTTTCTATTCTAAGAAAAAGGTTAATTCATGTTTAATTTTTTCTGGGTTTTTTTTTTGGCCACGCTGCTCAGCGTGTGGGCTCTAGTACCCCAACCAGGCATTGAATTCATGCCCTCTGTATTGGAAGCACAGAGTCTTAACCCCTGGACTGCCAAGGAAGTTCCCATGTTTAATTTTTTACATAAGAAAATATATGGAAAGCTATATATTTGTGGCATTTCAAGATATTTTACTTTTTCCCCCTTTTGGGGAATATAATTTCAATATAATAGAATTCTCCCTTTTTAGGTGTACAGTTCTAGAAATTTTGACAAATGTTTTCAGGCAGGTAGCTTCACCACAATCATCACCCAATTTTTCCTTCTGCCTTTTAATAGTCAATACCCTCCACCACTCTTGACAATCACTGATATAATTTATATCCCAATAGCTTTGCCTTTTCCAGATGTCATGTAAGTGAAATCATACAATTGAGTGTGACTTCTTTCACTTGGCAAAAAACATTTGAGAATTATCTATTCTGGGTGTGTGTGTGTGTGAGTAGTTTGTTCCCCTTTATTTATGAGTGTTTGGAGAAGGAAATGGCAACCCACCCCAGTAGTCTTGCCTGGAGAATCCCATGGACAGGGGAGCCTGGTGGGCTACAGTACATGGAGTCGCAAAGAGTCAGACACGACTGAGCGATTAACACACACACACATTTCTGAGTAGTATTTTATTGTGTAGCTGTACTGCAGTTGGTTTATCCATTCACAGTTGGTGGACATTTGTTTCACTCTGGGGGAAGTTATGAATTAAACCACTACAAACATCTGAGTACGGGTTTCTATGTGGCCATATGCTTTAATGGGCTTCCCCAGTGGCTCAGCAGGTAAAGAATCCACCTGCAATGGAGGAGACATGGGTTCAATCCCTGGGTTGGGAAGATCTCATGGAGAAGTAAATGGCATCCCACTCCAGTATTCCTGCTTGAAGAATCCCATGGACAGAGGAGCCTGGCGGGCTGCAGTCCGTGGATTCGCAGAGTTGGACATGACTGCGCACGTGTGTACCCAGTTCCTGGATCACACTGGAAGTGTATGTTTAATTTTTTAAGGAACTGCTAAACTTTTTCCCAAAGTAGCTGTGCCATTTTGCCTTCCCACTCACATGCATTAAAGTTCCATTTGCTCTGCTGTCAGGGGACGTTCAACTTAAGCGATCCAATATGTTGCATTTTGTTTCTTTGTGTGCCATTTCTCAAGGACTCTCTGTTCCTTGTCAGTTCCTGGAATACAGGATCGAGTAGAGCTGCATGCAGTTCTCAGAACTGAGATCATGGGAAAGAGCACCTGCTTGGATTCCCTTCAGTGACTCCCTTTCAGTGACTGACTTCAGCGACCTTGTACTTAATAGACTATCCATTTTGCTGCAACTGGTGGAATTTCATTCGTTTTAACTGCTGAGTAATCATTTTACTGAAGATATATAAGCATACATTTCTGATAATGAAATACCCTTGTTCCACTAGAGACTTGGGTCCCCCGTGTCCTTCTTTCTGTCTCTGGCTAGTTCTTCAGAGTGTGGAAGCCTACAGAGCTCACTTTCTCGCCCGGGCTTTTAAGACCTCCTTGAGAGGACGCCCTGTGCCTTCATGAGCGGTACAAGTCCTGTGTATGGGCTTTATTGGTTTTCCACATAACCCGAGGGATATTGCTCTTTCTCTCTCTTTCATCGACTCCAGTCCCCAGGTCCCGTTCTGTAAAAGACTGCAACACTCTGCTGTTGGACTGGGTGTTGTCAGGTTTTATAAAAAAATTTTTTTCTTCATTTTAATAAGTGGTTTGTGGTATCTCATTGTGGTTTTATTTTGACTAATGATGGGGAGGATCTTTTCAAGGGCTTATTTGCCACTCACATCTCTTCTTTGATGAAGTACCTGTTAAAATATTTTGACATATTTCTTACTTTAGTATGTTGTTTTCCTATTGTTGAGTTTTGAAGTTTCTTTATATATTTTGTATACAAAACTCAGCGGTGGCCACAGGACTGGAAAACGTCAGTTTTCATTCCAATCCCAAAGAAAGGCAATGCCAAATAATGCTCAAACTACCACACAATTGCACCCATCTCACACGCTAGTAAAGTAATGCTCAAAATTCTCCAAGCCAGGCTTCAGCAATATGTGAACTGTGAACTTCCTGATGTTCAAGCTGGTTTTAGAAAAGGCAGAGGAACCAGAGATCAAATTGCCAACATCCACTGGATCATAGAAAAAGCAAGAGAGTTCCAGAAAAGCATCTATTTCTGCTTTCTTGACTATGCCAAAGCCTTTGACTGTGTGGATCACAATAAACTGTGGAAAATTCTGAAAGAGATGGGAATACCAGACCTCCTGATCTGCCTCTTGAGAAATTTGTATGCAGGTCAGGAAGCAACAGTTAGAACTGGACATGGAACAACAGACTGGTTCCAAATAGGAAAAGGAGTTCGTCAAGGCTGTATATTGTCACCCTGCTTATTTAACTTATACACAGAGTACATCACAAGAAATGCTGGACTGGAAGAAACACAAAATGGAATCAAGATTGCTGGGAGAAATATCAATAACCTCAGATATGCAGATGACATCACCCGTATGGCAGAAAGTGAAGAGGAACTCAAAAGCCTCTTGATGAAAGTGAAAGTGGAGAGTGAAAAAGTTGGCTTAAAGCTCAACATTCAGAAAACGAAGATCATGGCATCTGGTCCCACCACTTCATGGGAAACAGATGGGGAAACAGTGGAAACAGTGTCAGACTTTATTTTTCTGGGCTCCAAAATCACTACAGATGGTGACTGCAGCCATGAAATTAAAAGACGTTTACTCCTTGGAAGGAAAGTTATGACCAACCTAGATAGCATATTCAAAAGCAGAGACATTACTTTGCCAACAAAGCTTCGTCTAGTCAAGGCTATGGCTTTTCCTGTGGTCATGTACGGATGTGAGAGTTGGACTGTGAAGAAGGCTGAGCGCTGAAGAATTGATGCTTTTGAACTGTGGTGCTGGAGAAGACTTTTAAGAGTCCCTTGGACTGCAAGGAGATCCAACCAGTCCATTCTGAAGGAGATCAGCCCTGGGATTTCTTTGGAAGGAATGATGCTAAAGCTGAAACTCCAGTACTTTGGCCACCTCATGCGAAGAGTTGACTCATTGGAAAAGACTCTGATGCTGGGAGGGATTGGGGGCAGGAGGAGAAGGGGACGACAGAGGATGAGATGGCTGGATGGCATCACTGACTCGATGGACGTGAGTCTGAGTGAACTCCGGGACTTGGTGATAGACAGGGAGGCCTGGCGTGCTGCGATTCATGGGGTCACAAAGAGTCGGACACGACTGAGCAACTGATCTGATCTGATACAAGTTCTTTATCAGATACATATTTTTCATATATTTTCTCCCAGTCTGGGGTTTACCTTTTCACTTTTTACAGTGTCATTCAAACAGTAGGCATTTTATCATTTTTTAAATTTCATGGTTCATACTCTTTTTCTCTAAGAAATCTTTACCTAACTTAAGGTTATAAGGACTTCTCTGAGAAACCTTGAGTCTTAGGCAATACATTTCTAATTCATTTTTAATAGGTCATAGTTCTCCTTTTAAAATATCTTTGTTAAAGTGCTCTTTTTCATAATGATAAAACATTTCTTGTATCAATACGAAAAAGTCATTGGCTAGCCTAGTTTTCATTCCAACGGAAGTGAAGGCATAGAGTAAAGTGTGGTTCACTTTCATAAGGATCTGAAGTTCACTGAATTTTCACCTGTTCTCTGTAGTGTCCACAGCTTGGTGCCCAGGGGTTTGACATCATTTAAAGGCACAGCATCATGTCTGATCAGACTTGCTAGTGATTTTCAGCACATGACAAGTCAAAGAGTTTTGGTTTCTAAGTATGGTAATTCCACAGGCTGTTCCCAGTACAGCCTGGGTTTCCTACCACTCAGTTCAGTTCAGTTGCTTAGTCGTGTTTGACTGTTTGTTACTCCATGGACTGCAGCACTCCAGGCTTCCCTGCCCATCACCAACTCCTGGAGCTTACTCAAACTCATGTCCATTGAGTCAGTGATGCCACGCAACCATCTCATCCTCTGTCGTCCCCTTCTCCTCCCACCTTCAATCTTTTACAACATCAGGGTCTTTTCAAATGAATCAGTTCTTCGCATCAGGTGGCCAGAGTATTGGAGTTTCAGCTTCAGCATCAGTCCTTCCAATGAATATTCAGGACTGATTTCCTTTAGGATGGACTGGTGGGATGTCCTTGCTGTCCAAGAGACTCTCAAGAGTCTTCTCCAACACCATACTTCAAAAGCATTAATTCTTCGGCACTCAGTTTTCTTTATAGTCCAACTCTCACATCCTGGAAAAACCATAGCTTTGACTAGACGGACCTTTGTTGGCAAAGTAATGTCTCTGCTTTTTAATCTGCTGTCTAGGTTGGTCATAACTTTTCCTCCAAGGAGTAAGCATCTTTTAATTTCATGGCTTCAGTCACCATCTCCAGTTATTTTGGAGCCCCCCAGAATAAAGTCTGACACTGTTTCCACTGTTTCCCCATCTATTTGCCATGAAGTGATGGGACCAGATGCCATGATCTTAGTTTTCTGAATGTTGAGTTTTAAGCCAACTTTTCCACTCTTCTCTTTCACTTTCATGAAGAGATTCTTTAGTTCTTCTTTGCTTTCTGCCATAAGGGTGGTGTCATCTGCACATCTGAGGTTACTGATATTTCTCCCAGCAATCTTGATTCCAGCTTGTGCTTCATCCAGTCCAGCATTTCACATGATGTACTCTGCATATAAGCTGATTAAGTAGGGTAACAATATACAGCCTTGACGTACTCCTTTCCCGATTTGGAACCAGTCTATTGTTCCATGTCCAGTTCTAACTGTTGCTTCTTGACCTGCACACAGATTTCTCAGAAGGCAGGTAAGGTGGTCTGGTATTCCCATCTCTTGAAGAATTTTCCACAGTTTGTTGTTATCCACACAGTCAACATAATATCAATGTTATGCCAAAGTCAACTAGGCTTTGGCATAGTCAATAAAGCAGAAGTAGATTTTTTTTTTGGAACTCTCTTGCTTTTCCCATGATCCAGTGGATGCTGGCAATTTGATCTCTGGTTCCTCTGCCTTTTCTAAAACCAGCTTGAACATCTGGAAGTTCACAGTTCACATACTTTTGAAACCTGGCTTGGAGAAGTTTGAGCATTACCTTACTAGCATGTGAGATGAGTGCAATTGTGCAGTAGTTTGAGCATTCTTTGGCATTCCCTTTTTTTAGGATTGGAATGAAAACTGACCTTTTCCAGTCCTGTAGACACTGCTGAGTTTTCCAAATTTGCTGGCATCTTGAGTGCAGCACTTTCATAGCATCATCTTTTAGGACTTGAAAGAGCTCAACTGGAATTCCATCACCTCCACTAGCTTTGTTCATGGTGATGCTTCCTAAGGCCCACTTAACTTCACATTCCAGGATGTCTGGCTCTAGGTGAGTGATCACACCATCATGGTTATCTAGGTCATGAAGATCTTTTTTGTATAGTTCTGTGTATTCTTCCCATCTCTTATTAATATCTCCTGCTTCTGTCAGGCCCATGCCATTTCTGTCCTTTTATTGTGCCCATCTTTACATGAAATGTTCCCTTGGTATCTCTAATTTTCTTGAAGAGATATCTAGTCTTTTCCATTCTATTGTTTTCCTCTCTTTCTTTGCATTGATCACCGAGGAAGGCTTTCCTAAATCTCCTTGCTATTCTTTGAAACTCTGCATTCAGATGGGTATACCTTTCCTTTTCTCCTTTGCCTTTCAATTCTCTTCTTTTCACAGGTATTTGTAAGGCCTCCTCAGACAACCATTTTGACTTTTTGCATTTCATTTTCTTGGGGATAGTCTTGATCACTGCCTCCTGTACAATGTCATGAACTTCTGTCCATAGTTCTTCAGGCACTCTGTCTATCAAATCTAATCCCTTGAATCTATTTGTCACTTCCACAATATAATTATAAGGGATTTGATTTAGGTCATACCCGAATGGTCTAGTGGTTTTCCCTACTTTCTTCAATTTAAGCCTAAATTTGGCAATAAGGAGTTCATGATCTGAGCCACAGTCAGCTCCTGTCTTGTTTTTTGCTGACTGTATAGAGCTTTTCCATCTTTGGCTGCAAAGAATATAGTCAGTCTGATTTCTGTATTGACCATCTGGTAATGTTCATGTGTAGAGTCTTCTCTTGTGTTGTTGGAAGAGCATATTTGCTATGACCAGTGTGTTCTCTTGGGAAAACTCTATTAGCCTTTGCCCTGCTTCATTCTGTACTCCAAGGCCAATTTTGCCTGTTGTTACAGGTATGCAGATGACACCACCCTTATGGCAGAAAGTGAAGAGGAACTAAACAGCCTCTTGATGAAAGTGAAAGTGGAGAGTGAAAAAGTTGGCTTAAAGCTCAACATTCAGAAAATGAAGATTATGGCATCTGGCCCCATCACTTCATGGCAAATAGATGGGGAAACAGTGGAAACAATGTCAGACTTTATTTTTCTGGGCTCCAAAATCACTGCAGATGGTGACTGCAGCGATGAAATTAAAAGACGCTTACTCCTTGAAATAAAAGTTATGACCAACCTAGATAGCATATTGAAAAGCAGAGACATTATTTTGCCGACAAAGGTCCGTCTAGTCAAGACTATGGTTTTTCCCGTGGTCATGTATGGATGTGAGAGTTGGACTGTGAAGAAGGCTGAGCGCCGAAGAATTGATGCTTTTGAACTGTGGTGTTGGAGAAGACTCTTGAGAGTCCCTTGGACTGCAAGGAGATCAAACCAGTCCATTCTGAAGGAGATCAGCCCTGGGATTTCTTTGGAAGGAATGATGCTAAAGCTGAAACTCCAACACTTTGGCCACCTCATGCGAAGAGTTGACTCATTGGAAAAGACTCTGATGCTGGGAGGGATTGGGGGCAGGAGGAGAAGGGGACGACAGGGGATGAGATGGCTGGATGGTATCACTGACTCGATGGACGTGAGTCTGAGTGAACTCCGGGAGTTGGTGATGGACAGGGAGGCCTGGCGTGCTGTGATTCATGGGGTCGCAAAGAACTGGACACGACTGAGCGACTGAACTAAACTGAACTGACAGGTATTTCTTGACTTCCTACTTTTGCATTCCAGTCCCCTATAATGAAAAGGACATCTTTTTGGGGTGTTAGTTCTAGAAGGTCTTGTAGGTCTTCATAGAACCATTCAACTTCAGCTTCTTTAGCATTACTCGTCAGGGCATAGACTTGGATTACTGTGATATTGAATGGTTTGCCTTGAAAACGAACAGAGATCATTCTGTTGTTTTTGAGATTGCATCCAAGTACTGCATTTTGGACTCTTTTGTTGACCATGATGGATACTCCATTTCTTATAAGGAATTCTTGCCTACAGTAGTATATATAATGGTCATCTGAGTTAAATTCACCCATTCCAGTCCATTTTAGTTCTCTAATTCCTAAAATGTCGATGTTCACTCTTGCCATCTCCTGTTTGACCACTTCCAATTTGCTTTGATTCATGGACCTAATATTTCAGGTTCCTATGGAATATTGCTGTTTACAGCATCAGACTTTACTTCTATCACCAGTCACATCCACATCTGGGTGTTGTTTTTGCTTTGGTTCCATCTCTTCATTCTTTCCGGAGTTATTTCTCCACTGATCTCCAGTAGCATATTGGGCATCTACCAACCTGGGGAGTTCATCTTTCAGTGTCCTATCTTTTTGCCTCTTCATACTATTAATGGGGTTCTCAAGGCAAGAATACTGAAGTGGTTTGCCATTCCCTTCTCTAGTGGACCACGTTTTGTCAGAACTCTCCACCATGACCAGCCTGTCATTTCACTCACCACCCCTTTTTCTATCTGTGGGTGCTTTTCTTGAAAAGAGTCTAAAAATAAGGTATTTGTAGCCTTCTAAGTTGCTTTGTTGACAATCTCCTATGACTTTTTTTTTTTTTCCCCCAAATAAGGACCATGCACAGAGAGGTCAGAAAACTAATAAAGATCTTACATTCATTTCTATTTGAATTTCCTGGAAAGAGACTCTTAACCTAGAACATTTCCCTTGCTTTACAGGAGCTTAATGAAACTGTGTTGGCCACCAGGTCTGAAGTATTCAGTTTTAACACTTTAATGTCCTAGTAACTAGCTATGTTTTACCATTCAAGGGGACAGTACTGTTTTACAAAGGCAAACCAATATACACTCTGGCAAGATTTTCTCCTGTGTGGATAAACATTTATTTTCCTAATTAAGCTGAGGAAAAGAGGGCTGGGGATGTGGGGAGAGAATGGTTACGGTAGAAGGAAAGATACATGAGAGATTAATTCAAGTGTGATCCACCTGAGGGTGGGCAGAAAGGATCAGATCTGAGTAGGGCATACCTTGCAACTTGCAGATTTGCTCAAGGACACGGTAGTCTGGGAAGGCAAAAAGAGGAAGGGAACCAGCATTCAGGACGGGGTGTAGAGGGAGACTGGGTTTGAGCCCAGTGGAAGTTAAATCCCAGATCACTATATCTAACTGCACTTATTATTATTAACCATTGTTTAAATTGAGGTAGAGTTAATTTACAAAGTTGTTTTAGTTTCAGGTGTAGAGAAAAGTGATTCAGTTTTACACACACACACAGACACACACACACATGTATACACTCATATATATGCTATATATTAGGTCTTAGTTGTTTATCTATTTTATATATAGTAGTATGTATATGTTTGGGCTTTCCTTGTAGCTCAGTCAGTAAAGAATCTGCCTGCAATGCAGGAGACCAGGGTTTGATTCTTGGGTTGGGAAGATTTCCTGGAGAAGGAAATGGCAACCCACTCTAGTATACTTGCCTGCAGAATCCCATGGACAGAGGAGCCTGGCAGGCTACAGTCCATGCATTCACAAAGAGTCGGACATGACTTAGCAACTAAACCACCACCAGTGTGTATATGTTAATCCCAAACTCCTAACTTATCTCTCTTCTCTTCTCCCTGCCCCCTCCCCACTCCCACACTATCCCCTTTGGTAACCATAAGTTTGTTTTCTATGTCTGTGAGTCCATTTCTGTTTTATAAATAAGTTCGTTTGTATCATTTCCTTTAGATTTAACACATTAGTGATATGATATTTGTCTTTCTCAGTTCAGTTCAGTTCAGTCGCTCAGTCATGTCCAGTTCTTTGTGACCCCATGAATCACAGCACGCCAGGCCTCCCTGTCCATCACCAACTCCCAGAGTTCACTCAGACTCACGTCCATCGAGTCAGTGATGCCATCCAGACATCTCATCCTCTGTCGTCCCCTTCTCCTCCTGCCCCCAGTCCCTCCCAGCATCAGAGTCTTTTCCAATGAGTCAACTCTTCCCATGAGGTGGCCAAAGTATTGGAGTTTCAGCTTTAGCATCATTCCTTCCAAAGAAATCCCAGGGCTGATCTCCTTCAGAATGGACTGGTTGGATCTCCTTGCAGTCCAAGGGACTCTCAAGAGTCTTCTCCAACACCACAGTTCAAAAGCATCAATTCTTCGGTGCTCAGCTTTCTTCACAGTCCAACTCTCGCATCCATACATGACCACTGGAAAAACCATAGCCTTGACTAGACGGACCTTTGTTGGCAAAGTAATGTCTCTGCTTTTGAACATGCTATCTAGGTTGGTCATAATTTTTCTTTCAAGGAGTAAGCGTCTTTTAATTTCATGGCTGCAGTCACCATCTGCAGTGATTTTGTAGCCCCCCAAAATAAAGTCTGACAGTGTTTCCACTGTTTCCCCATCTATTTGCCATGAAGTGATGGGACCAGATACCATGATCTTCATTTTCTGAATGTTGAGCTTTAAGCCAACTTTTTCACTCTCTTCTTTCACTTTCATCAAGAGGCTTTTGAGTTCCTCTTCACTTTCCAGGTCTGACCTAATTGCTCTGTTATCTAGTGAGGCCCCTTCTGCTGACCAGCAGCCAGCACATTGCCAGCAGTGGACTAAGAGCGGGGTGGTCTGTCTGCATCCCAGGGCTTAGCTCGGCCCTCCCCACCCCTTTCTGCTCCTCTCCATAAAGTCAGTCCCAGGAAGTAGCAGCCCAGGATTCCTGTGGTTCTTCCAGGATGGAGGGTGGGGCCCTGGACACCTACGGGGATAGGGACAACATGAAAGGGAAGAGTTCACACCTGATAAAGGAGGACCAGATGAGACCAGTCTGAGTGAAAGTTCCCATGAGGTGGGGCAGAGTGGGGCAGGGTGGGACTCAGGGGCCCTGTGACTGGCCCTGACACACAGGTACTCACGTCCCACATGTCGCTGGCACCACACACCCTTCTCTCAGGAACCCCTCATTGTTTCACTTGGTACATCAAACCAAGAACCAGACAGTGGGAAGAGCTGCTGAAATCAGTGCTTCCCAGGAAAGCAAACAAACAGGTAAATGACTAAGAAAACTCTGCCGGCAGAGACCTACATTTGACTTCTGGGAAGGAAAAGGATGACAGCTGGTAGAAAAATGGAGCAGTCAGCTAGAGCAGGAGAGGGCAATTCAAGGCCTTCTTTGTGGGCCAAGACTGCTTCCTTCTCTCTTTCTGCAGACTGGCCGACAATGCTTTGACCTTTGCCTCTCAACATACCTCTAAGTTTCCAGGACACAGATTCTGACTGGCCCAGATGACTAATCTTAATCAATACCAGGGAGAAAGGGTGGGTCGCACAGACTTGGTATCTGTGGGTACTGAAGGAATTTTTCAAAGGAAGTGCTGGGGGTGAGCAGACAACCCAAAGGTCCGTGTGTTACACGGTAGCAGCGCCTGCAGTTGTCATTTCACACGGGTGGCTCCTGTTGGGCTCATCGTCTGGTTAATTGTCTTTTTATATGAAGTCCCGCCAACCCAGACTTCCCCAGGCAATTACATTTTCAAACCTAAAGACATCTTCTTGCTTTGGTCCCATCCTTAGAACTATTAAGGCTATCTCAAGTCTCCATTTGGTCATCTATTATTTTTAGCTCCCTCTGCCCATAGTCAGTGCTCAAATAAAAGTTTGATATGGAGTTAACATTTTGGATACAAGACTAGTCGTTGTTTTGATGCAAGTCACTGAAAAAATAGTATGTCTATGTACACACTGCTATGTTTAAAATAAATAACCAACAAGGACCTACTATATAGCACAGGGAACTCTGTTCAGTACTCTACAGTAACCTAAGTGGGCAAAGAATTTGAAAAAGTATAGATACGTCTATCTGTATAACTGAATCATTTTGCTGTACACCTGAAATTAACACAACCTTAATCAACTACACTTCAATAAAAATAAACACATTAAAGAGAAAATGGTAAATATGTGGAAAACAAAAAGCACTTATTTCTAATAAGCAATGCTTATTTTTGCTTTTAAACAAAATAATGTATATAATAATTTATTATGGAGTTTGTAACAAACATAGAAATAAAATATAACAACAACAAAAAATAAATTTAGGACTAGTTTAAAGCTCTCTCTAGCTCACATAGCTCCAGAAGTCAACACTCCTTGTTTCTAGAGAATTGACAAGATACAAATCTACCTAATTGTACTACAACTCAGTTCTTCACCTTGAGACTGTTTTAGAAGACTTTGTGATCTGTCTGACTGAAAATTAAGCTATTCTACTACCTGGGATATCTTAACCAGAGAAGGGATAGGAAACCTAATAATTGCTCCATTGTATCTGAAAAGAAATGAGTTAATATGTAGAATAAGTGCTGGAACAGAGTAAGCCTCCCTATGTATTACATTTTTGTTAATATTGCTACTATTATTTTGATGCAAATCATCAAGGAAATTGTCAGTATTTTAGGTGTCGCACACCCACACAAAGGATAACATTTACACATTAATAATAGTTAGTAATGATAGGCTCAAACTACTGTAAAGTTTACCATCTCAGCACACCTACCCTGGGTTATAGCAACAAGAAGAATTATCACTATTTCCCCGTACTAGGAATCTGGTTCATCTATTCTTATTAAAGGAGGTATCACAGAAGGTATTTCTTCCTTCTGTAATAGCTCAGGCATCCTGCTGGGTAGAGATTTAAGTATCAACAAGCCTTGTAATGAGATACCAACAAGAAACCCAGAAAAATCGGGGGTATCACACATCTTGTTTGACACAGGCAACAACTTTCCTCCACTTCCGGCTCTCTGTTTTGTATAACAAGCCCAATTCTTGTACTTATAACACTTTAAATGTCCTCATAGTCATCATCAACCCTGAAGATCCCACACTGAACTCTCCCTCCCAGTCCAAATCCACAGAGGCTTCATCTGTATTCCAAGAGAATTTGTTTTCTTTTTCTTCCCTTCCCTCAACCCTTTTAATCCTCTAGTTCAAGCAATTAGCTTTACAAATATTAGCTGCAATCAAGGTCTAACACATGTGGTAATTTTCCCTCTAATAAATCAATCAATTCTTTCTGTGGAGTGTTTTTTCTCCCCCTTACCGTCATTAAAGAATGACAATGCTACTTCAGGATCACCAGCGACTTGATTTAGTCAAGGAACGTCAATCAAATTTGCCAGATTTTGCTTTAAAGATGAGAAAAATGGGATAGATTCACAAAGGCCTCTTGTCTTAGAACAGGAAGCTTGATAAACCCTTGTTGAAGCTCTCTTAGCGACGCCTTGGCATATAATGATCCATTTGGAAGAAAATCGAAATCACTATTACTAGTGACAAGTCAGACAAAACCTAGAAACGCTCACTAACTAATCTAAAAATTAATAACTGGAATAATCATCCATCTAGTGTTTCTTGGCAGTGCAAGGTTCTATTACACTTAACAGGTTAGTACAGCAAAGAAAAAGAGAAATAGTCTAGCAAATGGACAAATTTTAATGCTATAACTTGTGAAAAAGATGGTTTTTAGTTTAGAAGGGAATTAAAGGATCATGTGGTCCAAGTTTATTACTGTGCTTGTCAGAGCTGATGTTAGGGTTGGGATGGGGGCTCTCAGGGAATAAGGAGAGAAGGGGGCCCAGTGACAAAGCTCCTGGATCCCCATCTCTCCCAGTATAAAAGCTCAATTTTTATCTCTTATTATACCCAAGAGTTTAGTTGAGGAAATGATTTCTCTGGTTAAAAATAATTTGAGAATTGCCTATGTGTATAGCTGAGAACACTATGACTAACTGACTAAAACAAATGCCAGAAAAATTAAAGAATTTTTAATTTAGTGATGGACCTGGAGCCAAACCCTAGACTCCATCTTTCTCCCCAGCTCTCTTTCCACAACCCCCCAGATCTTGTTCCCTCTTACTCTCAGGGAGCAAATCAGGTGAGAACCCCTATGGCTTTGGATTGGAGCCTTTTCTTTTTTTAAGAAAATGACTGTAAGGGTACAAACCAATGAACCCAGATTAGTACAAGAAGATGCATAAATACTACATTGGAAGTAACAAAATCCCTGCAGTCGTACTCCTTTCTGATTACTGATTCCAATCACACTGAGGAATTATATCTAGACCCAGAAAGGGGTCATGGTGGGGAAGGTGACAAGGCTTAGTTTCCTTTCCTTATGTCACCAAGTATATTGCTATTAAGATTGAGAGAAGTAAAGATTTCAGTAGGATACTTGGTGAAAACTTGCTGACATTAATGACTCAAATTCTCGGAGAGACTGCAAGGAAAATGGTGTCATCACTGTCATTCAAGACACTTAAGATGAAATTTCAAAAGAAGGCTGTCAGGCATAATGACTGCCAGGTTCTATTATATCATGCTCAGAGGGTGGATCACACACACTACTATGCAGCCTGTGGGTGGTTGGTATTGAAGTCTGAAAGGGAGCTGCACAGAGAGGAGGGCAGGTGGGCGTAGGACCCGAGGGGGCCCTTCACAATCAGGAGACATCGCTGCGGATATTCACATGGTGACTTGGGGTAAAGCTATGACCCACGACCTGGTCTTTCATCTCAGATATACCAGAACTTGGCCTCAGCAGGGCAATTTGACAAGATCATGCTCTTGGTGCTGAACAGAATTAAGGAAAGTCTGAGCTATCAATGGCAGTGCCAGTTTACTAATTTGCAACGCGAACCGTCCTTTTCAGTGACCAGATGGCCAAATCTGCTGCATTCCAGAGCTGAGACACCTGCAAAGCCCAGTCAGTCATCAGAAGGTGGCTGTGTAGAATGGGGTCCGAGCCCTGATTCCCAGCCCTGACTACACCGTGCAATCACCTGGTGTGATTCAACATGAATGCGTGCTTAGTTCTCAGTCGTGTCTGACTCTGCTACTCTTTGGACTGTCAGGCTCCTCTGCCCATAGTATTTCCCAGGCAAGAACACTGGAGTAGGTTGCCATTTCCTCCTCCAGGGGATCTTCCCACCCTAGGGATCGAACTCGCATCTCTTACATCTCCTGCATTGGCAGGCAGGTTCTTTACCCGCTGAGCCATCAGGGAAGCCCAATTCAACATGAAGGCCCTACTCTAAAATCAAACAAATCTGAATCTCAGGGATTAGGACCTAGACATTAGCAGTTTAAAAAAAAAAAAAATCTCAAGTGATCCATTGAGCAGCTGTGGGTCAAGACAAAGAGATCATCCAGGACACTGTGAGGCTTTAGGTCTCATTGTTTCCACTCAAGGATCCATGAGTTGTATATCATAGACCAGCAGATAATTTTTTAACACTGGGAACAGACATAGGTTTGCCAATTTTTTAACTTGTCAAGTTAAGACACTAAAGATTTAACTACTATTATTTTATTAAAGGGAAATCTTTTTTTTTTTTTTTAAAGGGAAATCTTAACAAAAATTAGGAAGGACACAAATTTAAGAATAAAAGGTGAGTTCACTATATTTATTTTTCTCATGCTTCTGAGAAAACCACTACAGACTGATGCAAACTTAAGCACTGATATGATATGACTGCTGTCCATGCACATAGTCAGGGCTTTCTTCATGGACAACTTTAGGTACATTTGACTGGTTTTGTTCATTGACCAAAATTCTACACTGGCTACCCCTCTCTCGCCATGTCCATTCTGAGGAGGTATTAACTATAACAATTAAGTTATGGGTAATTTCTGCTTCGAGGCTTGAAAATGTTCTATCTCCTCCAGTTACAGAATATGTTGATTTAATTAACTTAGCTCTGCTTAGATACCTTAAAGCTTCTGGAATGGGTACGGCACATGTACCCCCACATAACTGCTTACTGGGGACAACTACGCAGTACCCCCCTTGTTTTGCTAGTGGACAATGATGGCAATCGCTCTAAATCCAGTGGAGAATTAATTGGGAAGCCAAAGAGCCGGTGATGAGTTTTTATTCAGTTGTGTCACATTCCGTGAAATAAAAAGGATTATGTTGTAAACCTAATTTTGAGCACCTCTTTGGAATCTTGTGTGTGCCCTGTCCTGTGACCATGGTTTATGTGCCTACCTCCTTCCCTGAAAGGACACTGGTATTCTTGAGTTGGTTCTATGCCTAGCTGTCAATCTTCAACAAGACAGCCTCTGGCAACTACTAAAAATGGGTAGCTATGCCAAGTAGTTCAAAGTTCCCCTCAAAGTTCTATTAACCTAGAGACTCATTATATCTCTAGGTGTAGAATCTTCACGATTAATTTCTTCTAAGCTACCATGCTTAAACATGGATTGAGAGACTAGAAGCTAGCATGACTAAGTGGGAAAATTCTATCTGCAGATGTCTGTGTTCCCCAAGCACCTAAGTTGTATAACAGATGATGGGATACTCTAGCCTGTTACTTCTAGCCCAACCCAACCCAATTGAAGAGCTGCTCATCTCTTCCAGGACAAGGGCTGGATTTGAATCCAGCTCCACAACTCTCTTGGGCAAGTTGTCTGCTGATTCTGCGCCTCAGTTTCCTTACCTGTGAAGTGGGCATATCATTGTGATCTTCTGCCTTATCACTTTATGTGATAATCATGAGAATTAGGTAATTTAGGTAAGACACTTGGCAAGGTATCAGACATACTAAGTTCTAACCAAAAGTTCACTTTGTAAGTTAGAGCCTAGCACACTAATGTGGCATAAATAGACATTCATTAAACACACACACACACACACACACATAAATGAGTACTGTATCTGTTTGCAGAAAGAGGAATCTCACTAGAAATGCAGAGTTAAAAATTTGTCACTGAATTCTGAACTTTAGTTTTCAGATCTTGACAATTTAACCAAACTCACTTTGTGACTTAATCTTGCTCATCCCTCTGCCTCTTGTCTCCCTGACTGATTACCTCTGCTGGGACCTTTGCTTTTCAGTGATGAATTCTCAGTGCCTTCCATCTGACCACAATCTATTCTTTCCACAACAATGCCTCTGTCTTCTTTCAGATTCTGATATTTCTCAGATCCAGAACTACACTCCCTTGTCATTATCCCAAAGCAGTCAACTTTTTAAAAGAAAACATTTAGAAATCTAGATATTTGCATCTGCATCTCCATATTTCTGTGTGCCAGGAAAAAAAAAATGAATCAAATGCTTCATCGACACACTGGTTCTAAATCATTGATCCGGGAGAAAAGGAGTTAGGAGTCCCAGTGGTCCGTCTATGGTGCTTCAGATCCATGCAGAAACCAATTCAGTCCAATATTTTATCCTGCTACAATGGGCATTTTTCAAAATCAATTAATTGTCAGTATATTTGCGTGTGTACATATATATATTTATATGTATATATACATATATAAGAAAATATATATATATATTCTTCCTACCTCTAATGCAACTCCTCTTCTCCTCCCACCTAAAACAAAAACAAAAATAAAAACACATCAATAAATGAACTTCTCAAGTAGCTGATCATTTACCAAGGGAGCCAAGCCTGTTTCTGAAAGTTTCAACTCACCCAATCAGACAATAAGCAGAGGAAAGGGGAGGCATTTATCAGGTTACACAGAGGACTCCATCTGTTATCTTAGACCTCTGTTACCAGGGGATTGAAGAGCAGATACTTGCAGGCACTTTGAAAGAGGTTTATTCTCTAGGTTCTTAGTCTTAAGATTTCAAATTAGAAGCAGAGAAAAGGAGGAAAAAAAACCAAGCAAGCATGATGAAGCCGCCTCCACCCTGGGATTCTGACATTTAACCCGGCGAGAGATGCCGTCAGTGGTGAAGTTGCTGTTTCAGTTGGGATTTGTCTGTTTAGCTTCTATAATAAATACAGTCAAAGGGGCAGTCATTTCTCCTTGGTCACAAAGGTCTGAGTTCTGAACCTCACCCTCATAAGAGCCATTTCTCATCATGCCAAGCCAACAGAAGAAAGTCATTTTTTGCATGGCTGGGATGTTAAGCTTCATGTGTGCCCTCGGAGTTGTGACAGCCCTGGGGACACCTTTGTGGATCAAAGCCACCTTTCTCTGCAAAACTGGGGCTCTGCTAGTCAACGCCTCAGGGCAGGAGCTGGACAAGTTCATGGGCGAGATGCAGTACGGACTTTTCCATGGAGAGGGCGTGAGACAGTGTGGCCTGGGAAAGAGGCCCTTTCAGTTCTCGTGTAAGTAACTATTCCATTTGAATTATTTAATAGTGCAGGCAAGCTCTTCCAAGTGTTGCAAGAAATTATTTTTAAGAACCTTGCCCTGTCTATTGCAGGACTTGTTGAAGAGGTATGAACCATCGGAAATACATAGATCTCTTCTGAGCAGCTTCTTTCTGGTTTTTATTATTTCATTCTATTTTTCTTATGACAACTTACAGTTAATGAGTTACCAGGGAATTTAACTTTTGATAAAGATAAACATTCTTAAATATTAATATTTATGTAGGAAATTATGGGCTCTTATTTTTAAAAGAGGGGAGCTTGGAGAAATAGCAAAGTGTAAGAGAAGATCTTTGTTTTGTTCTTTAAAATAGAACCAGTGTCATGTATGTGTGGCTGAGTCCCTTCCCTGTCCAGCTGAAACTATCCCAACATTGTTAATTGGCTATTTCCCAATACAAAATAACAAGTTAAAAAAAAAAAAGAACCAGTGTCATGAGCTCCTTAACCAACTCTAGCTGTTTTTACTCCTGGCACATAAGTTTGTTTCCTGTCTATACCCCCATTTCCCCTGCTAGGAACTTTACTGTTGATAAATATTTTTTTCTTTTTTCCTTACCTAATTTGGATCACCTGACTATAGAAATTTAAAATAATGTGCCATGCTACTTGAGAAAGAATTAGATACCTATTTAGGAAAATTTGCCACTGACTGACCTTTGAATTACGTGGAGCATAAGAGACAGATTTTCCTATTGCGATATTTGTGAAATGGAAGTGTTACCCAGACTATTTACTACCTGTGTGTCTTAAGAAGAGAATTTTTAAAAAATTACCATGTGAATAGGCAACTCATTAAATGAAAATTAATAAGAAGTCATTTGTTATATCTCTCCCAGCACACATTCAGAAATTATTATTATTTCAAATGGGCTGGTTTGGAACAATCTTATGAAGACACAGCCAGTAAATTACTGCATAAATCAGTCTTCAGGAAAGGAGGTTACCAATTGAGGCATTTAAAATGAATTATTATTTTGCCTGGGTATTTTTTTTTCCTAGCATAGGTGGAAAGCTAAATTAATTGAATTTATTATTAACATATGCAGTGTCTAATTAAATTTCAGTGCTGGCCTATTTATATTTCCACAACATTCCTTCCCACTTCTTAGCACCATTGGACACCAACTTTCAACTCACATAGGCTATTAAGTGATAGAAATTTGCACAGGGCTCCAGAAAATCCCCAAGAATTAGTATTCGGCTTTTTAAGAAATCAGCATTGACTAGATTGGATGAAGTGGATCCCCAACCTTTTTATTGAATGGCTTTATTTCCTTAAGGTAAGGGGGCTGTTAGAGTTGTTTAGTTTCCCAAGGGGTTCAGGGTAAGAACAAAGCAGAATGTCACATGAATTGCAACTGTATTAAAAGACAAAGAAGGAAAAAAGATGAGTGAAATGATTTAACCATGAGTCATTGGCAAGCTAAAGTGTGAGTAAAGCTTCTCATAAATGAATTTAGACAAAAGCAGAGAGCCTACAGGGGTTTCTGGAGTCTCTGCATTTTCCACAGTGAAATGAAGATAAACTTTACTCATAGCACAGGATATGTTCCAAAACAATAATATGTTTTCTAAATACGTACTTGACAGTAAGCAGTATGCATATTTTGTCTCATTTAATCCTCCCAGGGCCGCATTCCTCTGTAGTTCAGTGAAGCAATTTTTCATGGCTGTGTCCTATGCCAGCTCTGTCTGTAATGAAGTTGTTCTAATTGGGGGTCCCTTTGCTTTCTGTGAAGTTTCAGAGCTGATGGGGTTTAAACAATACCCCCGCCTACCTCACACCATTGCATTAGTCCCTGTGATTCTCTGAATGTTTCCTCCAGCCTAATGAAGAAAATTTTGCACTGGACAAATTTAGTTGGAGGTTTATTTGGAATAAATTGGGCGTTGTCAGTGTCCATGTTCTAAATGAGTTTTTGCTTGGTTCTGCTGTACAAGTTTATGTGTATTATTTTTATGTGCAACATATGTGTTACTTTTAAAACCCAGATATAAGTATAACATGGGGATGAAGAATGAACCAGAAAATAGTTAGGCAACGTTGTCATGTTTACTCCTATTAAATATTCCCTATTGACCACTCTGTCTCTTTTAATTATAACAAAAATCTCCCCTGTGAGCCTGCACAATTATGCTGGGAAAACTTCTGCCTCGTTTACTCTGGCTGATTCTCATCCATTTATGGGTCAGCGGTTCATCTTCTCGAGATCAGTAGCATTCATACATAAAACACAATTTCATTCATTATAATGAAGGACTATTTTCCTTTCAAGGCAGCACGACTGGTTGGCTTAATTTTTCCTGATATGTCACCTGTAAAATTTTAATGATGGTGTTTAAACTTTAAATGTAGCCATCAAGACAAAAAGTATCAGTTTTGAGCTCAGGGTGTGTGGGTGGGTTTCTGTTTTGGTTTGAAACACTGCGGAGCATTATCAAAATATGATCTTCAAGAATCATATGGCATTAATCATTCCTAGATGTGCTGATCTCTTCATTGCCAAGACTGTTCAATGAGCTGGGGAAAACATATGGGATAATTTTTTTTTTTTAAATCAGAAAAACAAAATTTAACCAATCACAGCATTTCGTAGCTTGTAACTTGAGTCATACTTTTTAAAGCATCTTAATTTGGACCTTATGATTGAAAATTTGTAAAAAGCTTAACAGAGGTTTAGCTTACTTCATATTTTAGAGAAGCAGAGCTTCTTGACCAGTTAAGGCATATGACCCAGATTGCAGAGGGAGCATTGAAACTACTTCTGTGAGCAAAAAGGTGGCTTCTCAAACATATTTTGGGGTAGAATAGTTGGGATTCTGGATTTCTGTGACCATCACTGAGAGTTGGCGTTCTATCCCCGTGGTCTCCTGCTGATCCCAGCTGTTCCAGGTGATCTACCGGTCACCATTCTATATGTCCTGCATCTTTCCCATCACTCTGCCTACACATGGCGGGGCTGCAAACGTCTTTGACGTTCCGCCTTCTGGTAACACTGCCTGTCTCTCCCCTCTTCCTTAGCGTACTGCCATGAGGAAGCCGGCACAGTGGGGGTAGGAGGGACACCTATTGTGTTCACGGAAGACTAGCTGGTGGGAGGGAGGTGGGTAGGATACACTTGTACTGTTTCACTCAACCTGCAGGGCCCCTCTGGCATTGCAGCTTAGGTGCCCTATTGTGTAGCCCCACTCACCCATTAGAACAGTTCCGCCAATGAGAGGTTGTTTACCTCCCATTGAGGAAAAAAGTGATTAGAAGATAGTAATGTTCTAGCTATCTTCACTAATGCGAAGGGGAAAGCCAGCTTCTCACGGCCAAATAACTGTTTGCTCCTCTCTCCTTCCCAGACCTTGATGCTCACTCTGCTATTTCTCATCACCTGTATTAAAAGTTCTTGAGATTTCTCTGCAAGGAGATCCTGAGCCCTAAGAAGGCAGAGGCTATTATGCATCCTGGTACTCCCTCATACTAGGACCTAGTACAACGCATGTCACAAAGGGGTGCTTAATCAGTGTTTGGTAAACTGGCACTATCAAGAATAAGCAATGTGGGATGGGGGCAGCACTCTGCCACTCGCTGCAGATTAGACTTGAAGCAAATTATGTCACTTCATTGCTTTTCAGCTCTTGCATCTATCAAATGGGAGGTGAAACTAGGTGATTTCTAACATTTCTTCCAGTTCAAACACTCTATGATCTGTATAACAAGAGGCTGGCTGTTCTAAACAAGGTCCCTCCAGCTTTAAATTTGCATGACCCTTCTAGTTTCAAATGCTCACAGCTTCCACTGACAGATGTTAGCCACCATCATTAGAAGTGGCGAGTTTGTGTGCCTTTGCTCTCTCATGCTTAAAGCACCTGATTTGTGAAGTATTCTGAAATACCTTCCATTTATTAGGACTCAGACGAATTTCATTATCAAAGTCAGTGCTTCTTTTTTTCCCCTGTCATAACCTTTCACTTTTTGTGTAGAAAATTGCAGGTTAAAGAAGGAGAAAGTGAAAAATGGGATGTTTTGGAATTCTAGGGAGAGGGGTTAGTCGGTTCCAAAGAGCAGGAACAGCCATAAACCCTCAAGGAATTAAGAGAGAATTATCGAGAAAGAGAAAAAGGGAGATCTAAAGGCATGGAGAGGCTGTCCAACCTCCTTCTGTTTTTTCCTCTTCATTTTCTCTAGAAGCTCCTCTTCCATCCTCACTGCAAAACTCCTTTTTCCTGAATCTGATTTTATTAACTGGTAATGTCAAGAAATGAAGAATGACTAGTATATTTAACACTCCAAGGGTGTTCTTTACCCAAAGGCAGAACTTAAGCAGAAATCATCCTCAAATTAGTGAGAAATACAGAAAAGGTGATTTTGAGAGAAGGAACTTCTGGTTCTCCTTGGCTAGTCCAGGACAAGAGAATTTATCTCTGCTTCCTTCCTAACAACTACATCTAATATCCTTATTGGAAAAAATAATCCACAAAATCAGCCTTGTTTGACAATTGTAGTCTTGCTTATATGTGTAAACAGGCTTCCCTGTTGGCTCAGTGGTAAAGAATCCACTGCCAATGCAGAAAACACAGGTTTAATCCCTGGGTCGGGAAGATCCTCTGGAGGAAGAAATGGTAACCCACTACAGTATTCTTGCTTGGAGAATCCCATTGACAGAGGAGCCTGGTGGGCTACAGTCCAAGGAGTCACAAAATAGACCCCACTTAGTGACTGAACAACAGCAACAAAATATGTAAACACACACACACACACACACCCCTGCCTTCCCTTTAAATTACCCTCCATCCTGACAGTGAGTAATGTCATTGACCTGTGCTTTCCTGAGAGAGGAAGTAGAGGTGGATGGGGCTGCTTCTGAAACTCCGTGTGGCAGGTTCTCAGTGGAACTTTTGGAACTTAATCCTGGTGTGTGAACTTTATCTGTTGGAGGATGTCTTCTAAACTGTTCTTATAATTTGCTGCTCTGCTTTCTCGTTTATTTTTTTCATCCTTAGAAGAAGGCTTGTTTAAAAAACTGGAGTATAATTGCTTTACAACGTTGGCTAGTTTATGCTGTACAACAAATTGAATCAGCTGTAATTATACATATATCCCCTCCCTCTAGAGCCTCCCTCCCACCCCACCCCCCATCCTGCTTTCTCTTCTAATCTCTGAGGGTGACTCATCTTCCCCAAGGACTTTCAGGCAATCCAGAAGAAAAAAATACTAGTTTCAGCTGCCCATTTACTGGGTGCCTCACGGGTGCCAGGCATTTTGCATACATGATCTCCAACCTTTAGATGGAGGCGTTATGATCCTGCTTCCCTTGAACAAACAGAAGTGGAAGACGTGGAAACTCAAGAGAGGTCACAAAAATTTCCCAAAGTCACAGACCTAGTAAGTAGCAGACCTAGGATTGAAATTCTTGATCTACTCATTCCTCTACCACCTTCTGTCTCCATACATTATGCAAAGAGATGAGGAAAATGTACAAGCAGGACTTAGTTTCACCACCTATTTAAAATACTATGTTGGGCTGCTGAGGACGTGGAGGAAACGGAAAAATTGTGTACTGTTGGTGGGAATTGGTAACCACTATGGAAAACAGTATGGAGGTTCCTCAAAAACTTAAAAATAGAATGACCACACAACCTGGCAATTCCACACCTAGATATTTATCCAAAGAAAGCAAAAACACTAATTCAAAAAGATATATGTAAGCCTATGTTCTTAGCAGCATCATTTAGGATAGCCAAGATACAGAAACTGTGTCCATCAACAGATGGATAGATTAAAAAAAGATATGTTTTACATATATAATGGGATATTAGTCATAAAAAAGAATGAAATCTTGCCACTTGTGACAATGTGGATTGACCTGGAGGGTGTTATACTTAGTAAAATAAGTCACACAGAGAAAGACAAATACCATATGTTTTCAATCATATGTGGGATCTGAAATAAAAAGTGAACAAATAAAACAGAAAAAGGCTCACAGATACAGAGAACAAACTAGTGGTTATCAGAGGGGAGATGGGTGGTGGAGGCAAAGTAGGCGAAGAGGATTAAGAGTTACCCACTACCATTAAGATACAACATGGGAAATGTAGTCAATATTTTATAATAACTTTGCATGAAGTATAATCTATAAAAGGATAAAACTACTATGCTATACATTTAAAACTAATATAATATTGTAAGTCAACTTTACTTCAGTTTATTTTAAAAGAAAAAAAGAAAAAAAAACCTCACAGATGAAAAAGCACTGTGTTAGTACTTCACACGACCTAGTTCTCATATAACCAAGTGATGGTAGTTGGCCTTCAGATTTGAATTCATTCATTGCCTCTTTATTTCACATTTCAGTGGCCCTGATATTTCAGCCCCAATTTGACCTTTAGAAAATAAAATAGGTAAGCCAGGATCTAGCTTGAGCAGGTCACATGCTTGTGGCTAAACTTTGGGTTATATAATTATATTATCTTGATGTTGATAGTTAACGCTGAAGGCAGAGACACCTGGTTTCAACTGTGGTTAGCTCATTTAAAAATCTCTGCCAGTGAAAACCTTCATGGTAAGATCTTCAAAGTTAGTTACTTGTGTGAGTACATGTTCTCAGTCGTGTCTGACTCTTTGTGACTCCATGGATTATAGCTTGCCAGGCTCCTCTATCCATGGAATTTTCCAGGCAAAAATACTGGAATGGGTTGACATTTCCTTCTCCAAAGGATCTTCCCGACCCAGGGGTCAAACCCATGCCACCTGGGAAGCCCCATTTAGTTACTTGCACTACAATAATTATTTAACCACGGCAATGATGAAAATGGCGGGCTGCTTCCAGAGGTGACAAGAACAGGTTTCAAAACAGAAGCAGGAATTAGAAAAAAAAATGCAGGTACATTTGATTCACTATAAAAACTGATATGAGGAGTCAATGGGTTAGAATTAGAGTACAAATCAAGATCTCTTTTCTCAAAAGATGAAAAATAAAAGCTCATTTTAATCTCTGAACTGTATTAGGGATTTCATAAAGCTAAAAGCAGGTAGATTAAAAAAAAAAAAACTCATTTAAATGAAACAACATCAGATTTGCCTTTCATCCAGTCATGTAGCTAAACAGCCAGAGTGGCTGTGGTGTGATACCCTTTCATTACAGGTCTGATAGCACTGACTAATAGCTAACGGTACCTGGCAGACTAATTTATGCAGGATTCGTATTTCGCTCCCTCTCAGCATGTTATAACTGTGGCAAAGCCATTCTTGGGAGTTATTACCCCAACATAATCATACCCTGTGGATTTGGAGCAGTTAAATGGGTTCTGTTATCGGAGACACATATGCACCAAAGCATCTGCCGTCCCTCAGCCACTGTGGGTGATTAAGACTCACTGATGGGGCTGCTTCCCATAGGCTGGAGTCAGATAGGTAGAGTTCAGCTGAAAGAAATTCAGGCGAGGTACTGAGAAAACTGCATTTTAAGTGGTTCTATCATACCATCGAGTCTCTTCCTTTTAAGTGCTGGGGTCATGGATTTCATTCTCCCTGACCATGGAGCCATCAGAAGCCTGGCTCGATACCTGGGTGTGAGATTCGGGGTGATATTAAAGGAGATGAATGCACTGAGTTCATGTCAAGAAATGTCTTTTACTGGATTTTCATAATGACAGGCTGCAGACGGGCTGAGGGGAAAAGTCAGATAAAGAGCATTTCTGTAAGAAGAAAGAAATCTTCCCCCTTAGTCCCTTTCAAGAAAATGAATAGCTGAGCACCAAGGGGCCAAATACAACTTCTTTTTGAAACATCCCTTTCATGCGAAGGACAAGTCGAGAAGAAAAACAGGACCTCTGAAGCTACCACCACGGCTTTAATCTAGGAAGAAGAGGTGGCACCATTGCTAACATCATTGTCAGAGGCTGCCTTCGTTTTGAGAGCTTCACGGATGGTGTCACCTGCAATTTACATCTGGCCAGATGAAGACAGATAGGGTCGATGAGACCTAAATCATTAGATCAGTGGTCTGTAACCCTGCTGTGCTTTAGAATCACCCAGGGAGTCCTGAAAACTACCGATGCCAAGGCCCCATCCCTGAGCAGCTGGATCAGGATCTCTGGAGGCGGGGCCTGAGCACTGGATGGCTTAGAAGCTTCCAAAGTGAGTCTAATGTGTAGCCAAGATTGAGAAGTACTGTGGCAGATGACAGCCGAGACTGGCAGAATCAGGTGAGGTCGAAGAGTCAGGAGCCCTCTGTGTTAGGGCTGGACGAGGTCACCAGAAGGCGGGCAGGGGGAGAAGTCATGTTTAGTATTGTTCCCAAACAGTTGGGAGGTTTTCTGGTCGAGTTCAAGCTGGAATGCTTGCCTTCCATTCCTTTAGCGGGCGTATTTCTAGGAAGGGTCTCACACTTCATCCACACCCACCTGGGCTCGGAGGGAACAACAGATCTGAATGGTGGGTTTATAGTAAGAAACTGAGCAAGTTTTGGCTTCAAAGGCATTCCGTCTTTCCAAATCTGCCCACCAGTTACAGGAGTCTGCTCTTCTCCTGGCCAGAGTCAGGGTGCCAGGTCTGCCCGGGGGAAGGAGGACTTTCGCTGACAGGTGAGGGCTGACGGGCTGAGGGGGTTGGGAGTGTGAGACCAACCAATTCAATGGAACTGGATGGACAATCTAAACCACCTTCTCCAACACTTTATCAAGATAAAGCTAGTATCTTGGCCTCCATTTCCCTGTCTCCTGAAGACTATCAGGGCCCCTCTTTAGAGGTGTGCTATCAGAAAATGTGCAAGGAATAGCAATAGGGAAATAGAAGTGAGAATGGGGGCGGTAAGGAGATCCAACCGGTCCATTCTGAAGGAGATCAGCCCTGGGATTTCTTTGGAAGGACTGATGCTAAAGCTGAAACTCCAGTACTTTGGCCACCTCATTCGAAGAGTTGACTCATTGGAAAAGACTCTGATGCTGGGAGGGATTGGGGGCAAGAGGAGAAGGGGACGACAGAGGATGAGATGGCTGGATGGCATCACTGACTCGATGGACTTGAGTTTGGGTGAACTCCAGGAGTTGGTGATGGACAGGGAGGCCTGGCGTGCTGCGATTCATGGGGTCACAAAGAGTCGGACACGACTGAGCGACTGATCTGATCTGATCTGATGGGGGCAGTAGATCTGTTACTGAGGGACGTGTGTGACAAGGAGCAAATAAGTGATCAAATCTGAAGTTCTTGGATTATGTATAGCAATAGTCACCTGTCAGGCCAGGGGAAAAACAAAACAAAGCAAAACAAACAAAAAAACCCTGAGCTGCAAGACAGATCATCTGAATGCCATGTAATCTCAGGGCCTCTCTGGGAGGATATTAAGTCCTAATATACAGATATGGCTCCACCTATGGGCTGGATAACTCCCACCAGTTCCAGGGATCAATCCTGAGATTTGAAAACGCCGGTGCTCTCACACTGCACTGGGCTCTTGAATCTCCCACTCTTTTTCCAAAAAACATTTATTTATTGGCTGCACTGGATCTCCGTGTGGCATACAGGATCTTCGATCTTTGCTGTGGCGTTCAGGATCTTTTTTTTTTTTTTAAGTTTCTACATGTGGGATTTATTTTCTTGACCAGGGGATCAAACCCAGGCCCCCTGCATTGGGAGAGCAGGGTCTTAGCTGCTGGACCATGAGGGAAATCCATTAAGTATCTCACTCTTGGTAAATATACAACTCTTCTGCCATTTTCATTATGTTAAAAAAAATGCTTAAGTGATTATGTAAAATTTATAGAACTTCCATATAAATGATATTGTGTTGTTCAAAAGTTCTGCAACTTATTTATATTACCATCCACATTTACAGACAAGGAGCTGAAGCATCATGAGCGGTAAGTGGCAAAACCAGATTTAATCTCAGACTTGGGCTTCCCTAGTGCCTCAGACGGTGAAGAATCTGCCGAAATGCAGGAAACCCGGGTTCAGTCCCTGGGTTGGGAAGATCTCCTGCAGGAAGGCATGGCAACCCACTCCAATATTCTTGCCTGGAGAATTCCATGGACAGAGAGAGGAGCCAGGCGGGCTACAGTCTGTGGGGTTGCGAAGAGTCAGACACGACTGCACAACTAACACTTTCACTTTTCCGATTCCAAAAGCTACTCTTTTCCCAGCCTGTCACCTTTTGATTAATGTCTAACTATTTTTCTCTCTTCCCACCAAGCTCCCTCCTCTTCTTCCTTTGGTCATGTGTGATATTCTAACCGCCTCATACTCTTGATTAGTGCCTAAACAGAGGCTTAGACCAGGTTTACTGAGTCCTGTTTTAAGAATTGCAGGATGAAAGATATAATCAGTAAGAGATAAACAGAGAACAAGGTTTTGGGATAAAATACAGCAGAAGAACCCAGGAGACAGAAATGAAATAAATTTTAAGGCAACTGAAATGAAAGCCATACATTTAAAGAGATCAAATAAAGCATGGATTAATGGCAATAAAAGAACATACTTAGCAGTTAGTAAAAACAAACAGCTTTAAAAAAAAATCTTATTCTTATTACTTTCCAATGATCTATTGAAAACAATGTCACTTCATATGTAAAATACAAATTCTTTGTAAGTTAGAGTATGGTGCTCTCACCACCCCCTGAAAAGATCATCGGTGCTTACGTGCTCCAGTGCTCTTCTAGACTCAAGGGGAATGAGACAGTACTTGTTCCTAAACACCCAAGAATCTAGCAGAAGTGTTTTTAAATAACTGACCACTTGTAAGAGCTGTATGTACAGTTTTCTCAGTCAAGATGGGTGAGGCTATGTTTTAATAATGAAGTCCAATATTATAGGTTTAAATCAACAGAAGACTTAGAATTCCATGATGGCCTAGGATTCTGGGTCTTCACTGCTGTGGACCAGATTCAATTTCTGGTTGGGGAACTGAGATCTTCCAAGACATGCAGGGCAGCCCCCCCAAAAAAAAAATTAACAAAGATTGATTTGTTGCTCACAGTACATATTCATCAGAGATTAGCTGTAGTTCCATTCCAGGATTCAGTCACCATCTGTAATATTACCAGTTATTGTAACAAAGAGCTCTCACCCAGGCAACTAAATTCTCTGACCTGGAACTGACACACACCAAGGATGTTACATGACCGAGCCCTCAAAGGAGCCAAAACATGAAATCCCCATGGGCCCAGAAGGGGGAAGAACCAGAACTATGGACGGTGTAATCGTGCCCATTATCATTATCATCAACACAATCATTTTTGTTTACAAAGTTCCAAGAAACGGAACTACTGTCTGTCAGGGCAAGGCACAGAGAGATCAGAGGAAAGTAAGGATTAGAGTTAGATATCACTAGATGGCATTGAACAAGCCATTCTGAGCAAAGGAACAGCATGAACCAACATAGGAAGAGCCTATTGTGGCCAGAGCACAGAGGACACGTGAGAGACAAAAGAAGGAGGAAGGTAAGGCTGGAGAGGAAGAAGAGAATAGAATGTGAGGGACTTCACTGGTTAACTTTATCTTGTAGGCATTGGGGTACCACTTAAGGATGTTAAGTAGGTTTGTGTCAGAACAGAAGACAGATTAGAAGACTGAAAGAGAGGCAGGGAGTATAGTCAGAAGGTTCCTCCAAGATTTGGAGGTCCAAACCAAAGCATTGTCAGAAGGCTGGAAGCCGGGTACAAATATTCCCAAAATAATCAGAAGCAAATATCAACAGAACTTGGTGATAGAGGATGAACCCCAGGCTTCCACTGGCTAGATGGTTGGGATCACTTGCCAAGATAAGTACAGAAGGGGACAGTTTAGAGTGGAAGTGGAATGACTTTTGGTCACGTTTAATGAGTTCACGTATGGGTTAGCAACAAGAGACGTCCATCAGTTATACAGATATGGAGGTCATGAGCAAGGCTGGGGCAAAGGCAGAGAGGTGGGACCCGGCAGATTGGAGGTAGTAGTTGGAGCTACAACTGAAGAGGAGGCTTCTCGAGGTGGGAGTCAAATGAGAAGGCAAAAGAAGATGTGTTCTAGAAAGCGCTAGTATTTCCAGGTAGAAGAGGAGGGACGTGCAAAGGGGAGGAGAGGAGATGGTCAGTGAACTGGGAGGGCCTGGCTGAGGGAGAACCACGGGAGGAGCAATGTTCAACCAGGGAGCAACGGAGGTGTCACATGAGAGACAATGAAAATGGTCCTTTGAATCTTATACCAGAAGGTCACGGGGGACCTTTGCTAAAGCAGTCTTGATGCAGTGGTCCTCCTGTAGGAAGGGGGAGGAAAGGACCTTGTGGGAGCTGAGGAGGGAAGGAGAGGTAAGGACCCAGAGAAGACTGAGGACAGGGAGTGGCGAGAAGAGTCCTAAGGCCAGGCTAGGGTGTGTGGGTGTGTGTGTGTGTGTGTCTACGTGTGTGTGTGTGTGTGTATACATACGTACATATAGTGGGAGGATATTGAGTACAAGTCTACGCTGACGGGATACAGCAGTAAGAAGAAAAGGCTGTAGACAGATGGGACAGCTAGATGATTAATGGATTCAGAAAGGACAGTGTGGGAAAGGGTCAGAGAGCACCAGGAGTAGGCCTAGACGTGGGAAATCTTCTGATGGCCTCTGTTTTCTCTCTGAAATGGAAGAGTTCAGTTCACTAGGTATCTTTGAGCCTTTTGTAAGCCAGATAAGACTAAGGGAGACAGAGCTGGAGCGTGGTGGGTGCTTAAGAGCTGGGGAATCTGGAATATCCAAAGAGGGACAGAAGGGGGAAAGGCTGGGAAAGGCTTTGCGGGGATGGGGGGACCACAGTTCAGAGGCTCAAGGAGAGTGGGGGTCCAGACACAAGGCATACAGCTTGAGGAACAGAGCCTCCCACTGAATGACGGCAGGAGGGTAAACTTCCTCCAGAGAGCACCACGGTGACCGTGTTTTCACTCCCAGCCGTTACCTTATGACTTACTCGGCTGTTTCATGAGAGCAGACTGCAGTCACAAGGGTCCCACAGCTTTCCTCTGTGTGCTCAGCCATGTGGGTTCCCTTGCCTTCCTATGACTTGTATATGCATGTATGTATGTGTTAGTAGCTCAGTCATGTCTGACTCTGTGCAACCCTATGGACTATAGTCTGCCAGGCTTCTCTGTTCATGTAATTCTCCAGATAAGAATACTAGAGTGGTTGAAGCCTTCCTTTCTCCAGGGGATCTTCCCAACCCAGAGATCAAACTCTGGTCTCCCACATTACAGGCAGATTCTTTACCACCTGAGCCACCAGAGAAGCCCTCCTATGACCTGGGCGCCTTCTATTCTGTTAGGAGAGTCAACTCAACGTCTGGTTTCTTCTAGCTCTGTTTCTAACTTGATATCTTGTCTGAAATCTCTGCTTTCCAGACTTTCCAAAGAGGAATTGAGCTTTGAACCAGGAGTTTAACATGAGTGTTATAGAATATAACTCACTGTCTTTAGATTCCCTTGTATCTACATATCTAGATGGTGTTCTCTTAGTATTCTGGCCCAAGTCATTCTATTCCTGGGAATGCCTCCAAAAGGTTATTCCTGCACATCACCCACCCCTATAATGAGAAAGAAAAAGGTATATACTTGAAAATGCTCGTGGGAAACAGTAACCATAATGCTGAAATAATGGAAGTCAACCTAACGGGCAGCAGGGCAGCAGTTTGATGGAAAATCCACGCAGTTATCGAAATGGTAGTTATGAAGACAATCTGTGTGACATGGGGATTGCTTATATCCTGAATAAAAAGAACAGAATGTGACCTCAGAACTCCATTATGATTACAGTAATATATTTGAAAGGAAAAAAAAAAAAACAAAGGAAAGGCTTGCTTTTTATGTTGATGGGATTGCAGGTGAAATTCATATCTTAATTTCCATTTCAATGTTATAACATTTTTCAGTTATAAGTTCCCTCCATAAACAGCAGGAACGTTGGACAAACTAACAGAAACACAGAGACAGGAAGTCCGTTTTGCCCCATTCTCCCACTCTGGCAACAAAAAAGAGCTGTGTCATGTTAACATTTGATGTGGATTCTTTCACAAATTCCAAACTTTAAACCTTATTATTAAATAACAGCCATCAGTTTCCATCTAACATGTTGACAATCCCCCAAGTATGTTGGATTAAAATTTTTCTTTTAATAAAGAGATTTGAAATTCCATTCTAGTTGCCAGCCAGGTCTTTCAACTTCTTAAAAAAAAAAAAGACCCACACCAGCTCCTCTCATCCCTTTGGCAACTATTCTATTTCCACATTGTCCCAGATTCTCTCCAAAAGCTCTTTCAATTCAGCTTCGATTACCACCAACCCCAGAAACAGCTTCTATTAAGGTCACCAGTGACTGCCTGACTCAAAGGACAAATTCTGGTTCCCAACCAGAAACTCCCAACACACTTAAAACTGCCAACCTGCTTCTTCATCTACTTTGGCCCTGTGGTCTCTGGCTGGACTGACCTCTCCCCTCCTTCCTTCCCTCCTCATAGATGCTGCACTAACGCCCTCCCATCAGAACCACTGGTTTCCACCAAAAAACCCCAGACCTGCTAACCAGGCTCTGCCCCTACATCCTCCCCAGAGCGAGACATATCCACCCAACACACACGTGTCCAGCAGCTACATGGTGCATTCTCCACAGCAGCAGAAACCCCCAAAGGAGGTGAAAATTAGTTCTTCAGGGCAAGCAAAAACCCCTACTCCTTCAAAAAGTGTATATTATAAGGTATACAGTACACATACAAATATAATACAGAAACCAATACATAGTATATCTGTGGTATTAAAATTTCATGTGTGGAGGGCGATTAGGAGAAATGTCTAAAAAGACTCCTGGGGTGAGAAGCAATAGTGAAAAAAAAATGTTGGTAAATACTGTTCTGCGAGCATCCTTAGATGCCAGGAAGACAGCAGTGGATAAAACAGACCAAGGCACTTGTCCTCATGTTATGGGGGAAACAAACAAACAAGTAAAAATATACAATTTATCAGATGGTGATAATTGCTGTGGAGAAAAATAAAAGCAAGGAAAGGGGTTGGTAGTGCGGGGGGTGGGGGAATGGGCAGGAGGTTGCAACTTTAAGATTCATGTTGATGTATGGCAGGAACCAACACGATATTGTAAGGCAATTATTCTTCAATTAAACATAAATAATTTTTTAGAAAAGAAGGTCTCCCTGAGAAAGTGACATCTAAGTAAAGACATGGAGCTGAAGGAACAGGCTGTGAGGATATCTAGGGGATATACAGGCAGAAGGAACAGTACAAGCAAAGGCCCGGAGGTGCAAGTGTTTCTGGCACATTTGAAGTACAGGAATGAGACCAGTGGCTGGAGCACACCAAGCAAGGAAACAGGCAGCAGATGAAGTCAGAGGTTTGACAAGAAGTCCAACCTTGTGTGTGGGTGATCTAATGGGCCATTGTAATGACTTGGCTTATACTCAGCAAGATGAGAATCCACCAGAAGGGCTTAAGTGGGGAACTGAAATAACCCAATTCACTTTTGAAAGATTCCACTGGCCACCGGGTTGAGAGCAGAGTGCGGGATGGAGGGGTGGTGGCAGGGAGACCGGTTAGGAAGCCCTTGCAGTCCTCCAAGTGAGAGATACTGGTGGCTTAGACCAGGAGGAGTAGTGGAGACAGGGAGACGTAGTCTGACTCTGAAGGCAGAACCAGCAGGTTTTCCTGATGGGTTCAACACAAAGTGTGAGAGTAACAGAGGAATTGAGGATGAGGCCAAGAAAGAATGGGACTGCCAGCAACCGAAATGAAGAACGCTAAAGGAAGCAAGAGTGAGAAGAGGAGATTCTGAGTTCACTTTGGGACACACTGACATGCCTACTCAATATCCCATGTTCAGTAGGTAATTGGAGGACATACAAGTTGGGGATTCAAGAAGAAGTCATGCTGGAAACATCTGTTTGAGAGTATTTCTGGTCAAAGCTATGATACTGTATAGAGCACTGGGGGAGAGGGTGAAGAGGGAGAGAAGAGGTCAAAGAAATGAGTTGTCCTCTGGTTGACTCAAGAGATGAAGATGAGCCAACAAAGTAGATCAAGATGGTGGCCAGGGAGGTAACAAACCCAGGAGACGGCAATGTCTGGAAGCCAAGAGAAGAAAGTGTTTCCAGGAGCAGGGGAATGAGCCACTGTGCCAAATGTAGACTGGGTAAGATGGGGAGAAAGATGGACCCTTGGGTTTGACAGCTTGAAGCTCTTGGCTGTCCTGGGAAATGTATTAATAGTATTAGTGCAGTGGGTTCAAGAGAGAAGGTGGAAAGAAGACAACGACGCTGAGAATGTAGGCAACTCCCTGAGAGCTTTTGCTGTAAGAGAAACAGAGAAAGCGGGTAAGAGCTGGAGGAGGACTTAAGTGAGATTTTTTTTTAAGATGAGAAAAATGAGAGCATGTTTGTATGCTGATGGGACTTATCCAACAGACGGGGAAACTGATACTCTGGCAGAGAGAGGAGACCAGTATCTTTGAGGTGGTGGGAGGGATGGATGGTAGGGAAATTGGCCTAAGACAGGGGTGCACTGTAGCAGACCTCTCCTGAGCACTGATCACACACTAGGTTCTCCTTCCACGATGTCATTAAATCCTCACAGAAGTGAGCAAAAGATGGGATTAGTCTTATTATTATTGTTGTTTTTAATTGGCCGTGCCATGCAGCTTGCGGGATCCTAGTTCCCCGACCAGGGATCAAATAAAGGTCCCCACAGTGGAAGTGCTGAGTCCTAACCACTGGACCATCAGGGAATCCCCTTAGTCTTATTTTTTTTCAAAGAAATCAAGGTTTAGGGAGTTCAGAGAGTTAGAAAAGAAGCTAAAACTGAATTTCTTTTGTCTAATTTCAAATGCCTAGTCCATTCCCAGGCTGCCCCATGGAGACCCTTATTTTACAGAGAGAAAGAGGGATCCATTAACCTGCTCACAGTCCCAGAGTGGACCCGAACCTGAGTGCCTGACTCCTGGCCCAGTGCTCCTTTTCTCATCTCTAACCAAGCTCTTCCTTCCTCCATGCCAAACGGTCACCTTTGCCGAGGCTATCACTCACACCTGGAAGGCAGCATTCACTTTACACCCTGTTCCTCCTGCTTTTCTTTGTTTTTGGTGAGCTTTACTGTCATTGTTATTCAGTTGCTCAGTGGTGTCTGACTTTGCAACCCCATGGATTGCAGCATGCCAGGCTTGCCTGTCCTTCACCATCTCCTGGAGTTTGCTCAAACTCATGTCCACTGAGTCAGTGATGTTATCTAACCATCTCAGGTATAACTACATACTGTACATTTCATCCTTTTTAGGTGTACAGGTCTATGAATTCTGAGAGGCATAGAGGCATGTTAATACCAGCACAATCAAGATATAGAACATTTTCATTACCCCCCAAGTTTCCCTTATGCCCCTTTGTGGTCAGTCTCCTCCCCACCCCTAACCCTGGGTAACCAATGATCCTTATCGTTTCTGTCCTTATCATTTTGCTTTTTCCAGAATGTCATCTATATGTAATCATACAATATGCAGCCTTTTGAATTCACTTACTTTCAGTTAGTATAACACATTTCAGATCCACCCTTGCTATCATGCACACCAATAGTCCATGCCTTTGTATTACTATGGAGAAATAAATGGCAACCCCCTCCAGTATTCTTGCCTGGAAAATCCCATGGACAGGATCCTGGCAGGCTGCAGTCCATGGGGTCGCTTATTTTACGGACAGGCCACAGTTTGTCCATTCACCAGCTGATGGATATTAAAATGTTTCCAGTTTTTAACAAATATAAATAAAGCCATTGTAAACATTTAGGAATAGGATTGCTGGGTCATATGTTAAGTCTATGGTCAGCTTTAAAGTCTTGAAACACTAGGTATTCATATGTAAAAAAATTTAACCTTGGCCATACACAAAAAATAACTTAAAATGGATCGTAGACTTAACTGCAAACCTAAAACTAAAAAATTTCTAGAAGGAAAACATAGGGGAAATTATTTGTGACCTTGCAGATCTAACATCTAAAACATGATATATAAAAGAAAAAAAATGATAAATTGGAATTCTTTAAAATAAGGACTGCTCTTCAAAAGACACTGATAAAAGAATGAAAAGACAAACCACAGACTCAGAGAAAATATTTGTGAATTACTTATCTGATAAATGCCTTGTATCCAGCACACAGAAAGAATTCTTGAAACTCAATAATAACAGTAATAAACAATTCAGTAAAAAATGCACACACAAAAGATATGAACAGACACTTCAACAACAAAAAAAAGATATATAGAAGGCAAATAACTCACAAAAGGATGCTCAACATCATCAGTCATTTGGCAAATACTAATTAAAGCTACAAGATAAACTACACTTCTATTAAATGACTACAATTTAAAAAAACCTGCCAAGTGTCCCCAAGAAAGGAGAACAACTGGGACTCTCATGCATGGTGGGTAGGGAAGTGAAATGGTACAGCGACTGTGGAAAACACTTGGCAGTTTCTTATAAAGTCACACATTCAGGAGCTTTGTATGGAGGATGGGTTGACTACAAAGGGGAAGCAGGAAGTTTGGGGAAATGTGGAATAGTTCTGATAATTGATTGCGGTGGTGGTTACATGATTGCAAGCATTTGTCAAAATGCACAAAATTACATTAAAAAGAGAATATTTTACTGTATTAATTTTATTTAATCTTGACAACAGAGGGCAAAGTAAAAGCAAAGGCAGTGAGGCCACTGTGTGACTTTATACAATTTACTTCTCTATGCCTTCTTTTTTTTAAATCTATACACTGAGCATATAATAGTACTTTCTTTATATTGTATTAAGTATGCTGATTTATGCGATATACCTAAAGCATGTGGCACACAGCAAATGCCATATAATTATTTGACTCTTATTTTTATTCGTATTTTTATTACTCACGTATTTCTCTTTGAAGAAGTCTGGTGAAAAAAGAAAGGGTACTTAGGGGTTTGGATGGTTGAAGGATGAGGAGACCTAGACACACGGAGTCATAGACAGATGGAGGAAATCAGTGATAAGGGAATGAAAGAGAGGGAGAGTAATGCTGAACCCACAGACCAAGCCTGTGCTATTAATATGGCATCGGCTGCCCGTTTTCATAAATAACTCCCTTTCACTTGTCAACAGCTAATCAAGTAATTTCTCGAGGCCAGAAGTGACTTGCTGGATTAATGACAGCCCCTCCGGAGATCAACATGTTCAAATCCTTCTTCTGTGTTGTAATCCTACACCTCAAAGAATGGAAAGAGGAACAAATCTACCTCCTGGACACAAAATATCCACTATCATTAAAGTGACAACTTCCAATTTTTATTTGAATGGTCTGCTCTCATCTTCAGCAAAGGAAAAGTCAGATTAGTGTTGGTTGGAAAATGGAGAGTTGTTATCAGAGCTCTGATTGGTCATTATAGACCTCAGGGAATTTTTATCAAACAAAGAAACTTGATAAGATGTAAGCATAATAAGCAGGGATTAGTGCCCTCCTGGGTAACTTTCTCACAACTGTAGGAATTTTAAGAGACTTCGTAAGAATTAACATGCTCCACGTGATATTGACTTAGCTTCTGGCTTTTCTTTCCAGGAGGCAAATCAGTACAATTTCTTCTGCCTTTGTTTCGATTTGGTAATAACCCTCCATTTTCAAACAGGTTTCACCTACCTGCCCCGTCAGACATGAAGAGGTTGCTACTTATTCTACAGGTGCGGAGATAGAAGCAACCAAGGTTTTTGATAACTGCTGGTCAAAACCAAAGCAACAGCTGACCAAGTATAAGAATAGCAGGTCAGATTGATTGAGATGTCTCAGAAGTTGGAATTTTGGGAGGGCAAGTGATCACAGACCAGCTGGTTCACTCTGTGCCCTCAGAACACAGGGCAGCATGGACCAGTACAATCACTAACAACCCAGGCTCAGCATTTCAACACCCCGTGTGCCTCCATCTTCCAAACAAAGCAGAGGCATTTTCTTATTTTATTTTTATCTATCTATCCAGCCATCCAATTTCTAATTAATAAGAACTTTTCAAAACACAATCACAACACCTTTAACATAACCAACAACATCAATAACAGTTGTGTAATATCTAAAACTCAGTCCACTGTCAATTTTCCTTGGTTATTTCAAAAATGTCTTTTACAAAGTTTTGTTCAAATCGCAAACAATACCCACACATTGCATTTGGTTAGTGTATCTCCTAAAGTCTCTTTTAATCTAGAGCAGTCATGGGAACTTTTTGTCTTCATTTATCCTTTTGTGTTGTTTTTAATATTCATGTATTTATTGAATAGATAATGCGTGCAGAGTGGTAAATTTTTTTTTCCCAAACGGAACTAAAAGGAATATCATGGGGACTTTGCAGGTGGTTCAGTGGTAAAGAATCCACCTGCCAATTCAGGAGACATGGGTCTGATTCCTGAATTGGGAAGACCCCACATGCCATGGAGCAACTGAGCTGGTGTGACACACTACTGAGCTTGTGCTCTAGAGCCTGGGAACCACAACCACTGAGCTCGTGTGCCACAACTACTGAAGCTTGGTGCCCTACCGCCCATGCGCCCCAACAAGAGAAGCCACTGCAAGGAGAAGCCCACACACCGCAACTCGAGAGTAGCCCACACAGCAACAAAGACCCATCCCAGCCGAAAATAAATAAGTAAATAAAAATTATGTTTTTAAAAGGTACATAATGAAAAATCTCTCAGTCTCCTGGCCCAGAAGCAATGCTACCAGTTTCACGTGTAATCTTTTAGAAATAGTCTCTGCCTAGACAAGCATGCCTGTCCCCAAGGCTCTAGCCTGGTGAATAAGAGTGGACATGAGTTCAAGTCTCTGCAACTCACTAAATAAAAACCTTGGGCACATTACCTCTGAGTCCCAGATGTTTCCTCTGGGAAAGAGAGGAAACTATTTGCTAGAGGAAAAAAACTAATAATGGTACCTATACCATGGCATCGTTGAATTAAATCAGATATGTGAAATACTTATTACTTGTTTCTATATACATCCTCCTTTGGCTTTTCCCCAAATGACAGAATCAGGCACTTTCTCCTTATGTGTGTTTTTTTCATCACACATCACATTTTAATGATAAGTCCATACCTGTTCTTAAAGATTCGCTTCATTGTTTGAAATCATTGACTTACATTCCATTGTATGGATGCCATACTGATAGACATGTAAATAATTTCCCACCTTTTGTTTTTACAAAAAAAAAAATGCTGCCATGATATGTACACCTATGGCTGATTCATGTTGATGTTTGAAAGAAAACAACAAAATTCTGTAAAGCAATTATCCTTCAATTAAAAATTAATAAATTTAAAAAATGCTGCCATGAATATCCTTGTGACATTCTATTGAATTCATGCACAAAGCATCCATAGGATAAACTCCTGGAAGTAAAGTGCTGAGCGAAGGATACATGTATTTTAATGCTTAACAGTCATGTAAAGCCCCAAAGGAAGCCACATCAACTTATACTCCTAAGAAAAGTACAGAAAGGACTCCATTTCCCTACGTCTTAACTAACACAGTCTATCACTATATGTTTTCATCTTTGTAAATATGATTTGTGGAAAATGGTATCTCACAGATTTAATGTGCATTTCTCTTATTATGGGGCTTCCCTGGTGGCTCAGAGGTTAAAGCGTCTGCCTGGAATTTGGGAGACCCAAGTTTGATCCCTGGGTGGGGAAGATCCCCTGGAGAAGGAAATGGCAACCCACTCCAGTACTCTTGCCTGGAGTAAGAGGGAGGAGCCATGGAGGGAGGAGCCTGATAGGCTACAGTTCATGGGGTCGCAAAGAGTCGGACACGACTGAGCGACTTCACTTTCTTTCATTTTCTCTTATTATGGGGCTTCCCCGGGTGGCTCAGATGGTAAAGAATCTGCCTGTGATACAGAAGACCCAGGTTTGATCCCTTGATTAGGAAAATACTCTGGAGAAGGGAACCCACTCCAGTGTTCTTGCCTGGGAAATCCCGTGAATAGAGGAGCCTGGTGGGCTTAATAGTCAATAGGGTTGCAAAGAGTCAGACATGACTAAGCAACTAACACTTTCACTTTTTTTTCCCTCTTATTATGAGATTGTAAAGGAAACATTGTGTAAGTAAACCTCAGTTCAAATGACCTGCCCAGGACTCCTGAGTGAGGACTCAGAGAATACCGCGAGGGTACAATTTTAGACTCATAGGAAGTTGCAATGACGGTGCAGAGAATACTATCATTTCGGGTATCCTTCACCTATTTTCCCCAGATACATTTATTTTTATTGATACACTGAGGGGTTGGTTCACAATGACTGAATTTCCAAAATGATATTTAAAAACATGAACTTTTTTTGTTTAGAGTGACAAATGAACATGAGCATCTTTAAGTATAAGTACTCTCTCCTTTTTGTGTGTCTGCTTTTCAGTTACAGAGCAATTACTTAAATTTCATGGTAAAGCAATGTTTACGGGTCAGTCTATTTTTGGGGTTTTACATTATGGCATTTCAGAATTTGCTTCATTTTACCTAAAAGGCAGTAGTAGTGTTAAGTCACTCAGTCTTGTCTGACTGTGACCCTGTGGACTGTAGCCCTCCAGGCTTCTCTGTTCATGGAATTTTCCAGGCAAGAATACTAGAGTGGGTTGCAATTTCCTTCTTCAGGGGGTCTTTACAACCCAGGGATCGAACCCAAGTCTCCTGCATTGCAGGCAGATTCTTTACCACCTGAACAACCAAGGAAGCCCATAAATAAAAGGTAGATTTTTATGCTTAAAAGAATGACCTTGTCTGTACTCGTGAAGAGGACGCTCCCTCTCTGATAGCACTAAGCATGTTTCATGCATGTCCATATGTTGTGAGTTATATCTTACAAGTGGTGAAGGGTTTGTTCTGAACCAATGCACCTCCTTCTCCTGGTCGCTTTCGGACACATGATCAGGAGCACAGCACTGTGGCCACAGGACCTGTATTTGCACAGCTGACCACTTCCTCCTTGAGACATTTTCTTCCCTTGGCTTCCCTGCTGTTCAATCTGTGAATTTGCTCCTAACTCATAAGCTCTCTTCCTCTCCTGAGTCCATCTTTCCTCTAGCTATAGCTTCTCCACAAGTGATAGCCATTCCCTGGCTTTAATGACCAGGGCCAGGACTAGGATGAGGCCATGAAGACACCTTGGTCATAGAAGTTAATGAGACATCTACCCTGGGTTCGTGCAAGTACAGGGTTGGCCCCAGAGTGTCACTATCTCCTTAAGCTTTCCTTTTTGCTCTAGACACCTTGCTTTCCTCACCCTAGTTTCACCTCCTTCAATATCTCTGCCTGCTTCCTAGACCTCCAGATACATACAACCTATTTGTCGTCTCTACTTAGGATAGCTTAAATGCAACTCAAACTTCAAATATTTAAAATAGAACTCTTGCATCACTGCCCACCCCAATGGCCAAACCTGCTCCTTCTACTTGTCTATTCCACTTAATAGCATCACCGTTTATTCAGTTACTACAGGAGTTATCCTCAATTTCTTACTTTCATCAAGTCTATCTTCTGTCTCCAAAATACAGTACAAATCTGACAACCTCTCACGGCCTTTGCCACTTATGCCTTGGGCCAGGCCTCCATCTCTTATCATCGCCCCAAATCCATCCTCAGGATCCCAGCTTCCACATGTACCCTTCCCCCTTCTTTCCCCCCCTTAGACTCATGACTCTGCAAGGCAGAGCAATCTTCTTTTTTAAGAAGATTTGTTTTTTCAGTTTTGGCTGTGCTGGGTCTTGCTTGCTGCAGGTGGGCTTTTCTCTAATTGCAGCAAGCAGGGGCTATTCTCTAGTTGCACTGCTCGGGCTTCTCATTGCAGTGGCTTCTCATGTTGCAGAGCATGGGCTCTGGGTGCACGGGCTTCATTACTTGTGGCTCCCAGGCTCTAGAGCTCAGACTCAGTCGTTGAGGCACACGAGCTTATTTGCTCCGCAGCATGTGGGGTCTCCCCATGCCAGGGATTGAACTGGTGTCCCCTGTATTGCAGTGGACCACCAGGGAAGCCCCAGAGCTATTGTTTTACATCCTGGAGTAGATTATGTCATTCTCCTATTTAAAACCCTCCAGTGGCTTCCAAATGAATTTAGCATAAGGGCAGACCATCCCCCGCCCCTTACCATGGTCAACAGACCAGGAGCTAGCAGGTGTAACAATTTGATCCCAGCCTAGCAACCCCACTTCTGCCTCAACCTCATTCACCAGGAACCTGCACTGGCTCCCTCCCGCTTCAGCTGTGTTCCTTTCCCCTGGATTGCTCTTCCCCAGATCTCTGTATAGCCACCTCCCTCTCAACATTCAGGTGTCAGCTCTGGTGTCACTTTCCTGACCACCCCCATCCACTTATCCATCACTCAAAATCCCATCACCCTCTTTTATATCTCCATAGCATTATCACTATCTGAAAGTGTCTTGTTCCCAGTGCAATAGCTGCTCAAAGCTCAGGGGCTTAAAACAAAAATGTACCAGTTCAGCTGGGACAGCTCTTGATTGGGTCTCTCTCTGCTGCAGTTGAACAGCAGCTGAGGTTGGAGTCACCTGGAGGCTTTTCTGGGCTGGATGTGTAAGATTCTTTCCTCCTGTGTCTGGTGCCCTGGTGCTCCTCTGGGTGGTCTCTTTTCCCAGCAGAGAACTGGACTTCCTGCACGGCAGCTCAAGCCTCCAAAAGAAAAGAAGTGGAAATGGCTGGTCCTCTTACAGACCAGGCCTGAAAGTGGCATGATGTACTTCTGGGTGTGTGCCAAGTTGCTTTAGTTGTGTCTGACTGTTTGCAACCCCAGGGACTGTAGCCCACCAGGCTCTTCTGTCCATGGAATTCTCCAGGCGAGAATACTGGAGTGGGTGCCATTTCCTTCTACAGGAAATCTTCCTGACCCAGAGACTGAACCCATGTCTCTTATGTCTCCCGCGTTGGCAGGCAGGTTCTTTACCATTAATGCCACCTGGGAAGCTCTGCCATATTCAAATGGTCATGGAGCAGTCCCCCAGGTTCAAGGGGACTGAGGAATAAATTCTACCTCTTATAGGGGAAGTAACATATATGTAAAAAGAGGCAAGGAATTGATGGGGGCCTTCTTTGGCAATAAACTATCACATTCATTTATTTATCTGTTATTTATCTATCAACTCCCGTTAGGTTATAAACTCCACAAGACAACAGGGACCTTGTTTTATTTTATGGCTCTATTAGCACCTAGAACAATGTTTGGCACACAGTAGGTGTTCAATAAATCAAGTTTGTGGACTAGACTAAACTTATCCAGATTGGTTTTGCCTGGTTTGCTGATGCTAAGCAAGCTGATGCCTTACCAGATAAGAGAAATGCTACATTTATGAAGTATTTCATTTCCTCTGCAAACAAGAAAAACTTGCCCTGAACACAAAATCTAGAAATAGATTTGGCATGTTTTCTAAATGGAAAATATTTCTTGTATCACCAGAAATTATTTTCCCACAGTTTGTGCTACATCAAAATATTGAAGTCAACTGAAAATACCTCATTCTTTAATCTTGGTGTGGACTAGATTTTTTTTTTTTTTTTTTGTAGCAAAGGAAGTATAAAAATCTCCTGATGGTTTAACTCTCCCAGTTCTGAAAATGTCATTACGAGTTAAGATAGATTGAAAAAAAAAAAAAAAGGCTACGGAGAAATGTCTTTAAAAGTTTGGTCATCAAAATGTATAGGTTTTGGTTATAAGACTAGCACGTGCTTACTTAAGTAATTATATATGACCAAGGGCAAAAAAAATCCCTCAAATTTTCCCCACTGCTAGTTTTTACTGGTGAGTTCTATAAAGTAATACCATGTTTAAACCTTTTTGTAAATCCCTTGTAAATGAGTAAGTGAGAATGTATTCATCTGAAGGATTTTAGGGACTGTTGAAGTGAAAAAAGAGGGATTTAATCTTTTAAATTACACTTGCAAATGACCACTGATGAAATTTTTCCCAATCTTTGTTTTGTCTTCAGTTTTCCCGGATTTGCTCAAAGCTATCCCAGTCAGTATTCACGTCAATGTCATTCTCTTCTCCACAATCCTTATCGTTTTAACCCTGGTGGGGACAGCCTTCTTCATGTACAATGCTTTTGGCAAGCCCTTTGAAACTCTGCATGGTCCACTGGGGTTGTATCTCTTGAGCTTCATTTCAGGTGAGTACAAAATTCTACCTCTGAAGACAAATGGGCTTGTCAGTGTACAAAAGATACACCTACCCACATGTAAAACGACAGTACATATATATGGACATTCACTGTGGCAGTATTTATGAGAGCAAAAGGCGGAGAAACGTATAATTATCCAACAAGAGCAGAGCCAACAAATTCCTGACGGTAGTCTATCCAACTAGCTGGCATTAAATTGTTTTGAAGAAGATATAATCGAAAGAACAAATGCTGATATCAAAAAGTGGAAAAGCTGTATATAAGATTTTATACAGATAAACTTAATTTGATTTCCCATATAAATATAGGGAATGTATACATATATATAGACTCTCCATATATATAGCCCCGCCCCCCACATATGTGTATGTATATATATATATAGAGAGAGAGAGAGACAGTCTATTCTGTTGGTGGTAATCTCTGAGCAGTAAAATTATGAGTGGTTTTCATTTTTCTCATACTTTTTAATATTTCCAAATGTTTTGTAATATGCATGTATCTATTCATAATCAGAAAAATAAATACAAGGCATCAAAAAAGAGTAAAGAGCCAGTGTACCCCCACACATGAGTGGCCATATTCAGGCCTATAGGGACTTTGTGTAGCCTACGGAGGTGTATCTGAACAAGTAAAACTCTAAACCCAGAAATTAGTTCATCAATAAACATCCTACTCCAAGGCTGATGGGAAACAATATAAAACCCAGTTCATGCCACAGGATGTTTCCAATATATTTACAAGGAAGAGAAAGATACAGATGAGAAAATCAAAGGAGTCTAGCTCATATGCACCGCTGTTCTATGGGAGGTCTCTGATTTCACTCCACTCCAAACTCGCAGAGACTCAGTGTTTGTCCTGTCCCCAGGAAGCGAGTAATTTTATTAGTGATTTCACAGAGAGACAAGACAGAATACAGCTCACACTAGCAAACGCTGTATTGAAGATCCATATTAGACTCTTTCCTTCTCCTCTGCAGCTTTCCCTTTGGCTGCCAGCTCCCCATCCCAGCCTCTAGCCCCCAGGCCCCTTCTCTCTCTTGACACCACTCCCTTCTCCTTGCACAATTCAACTCTGTTCACCAACTTGCACAGCTCCTTCTCTATCAAACAAACCCGTGCAGTTAACAGATGCTCACTCATCTTAGAAAGCAGTATACCAGCCTCTCTCCATGATAACCTGAGCACAGTTTGTTACTGCCCTGGGCTCTTGGGCTTCTTAATCAATGGAGATTGCTCAGAGGCCAGAGGAGGCATCCAGGCAAGGCTTTATGGGGACTTGTGCTGAAGCATGAGGGAGTAAAGAAAAGTAACAGGTGTCCTTGCTTGCTCCCTGAGTTTACGGGGAGCTGGTTTCTTAAATGGGATGAGGATTGCGGGGGGAGGCAGATCTGTGGGTCAGGCTGGAGAGGTGGCCTAAGTGCTCTTCCCACCTCCTCAGGGTGCTGTGTGCAGGGGTCAAGAGGAGTACCCTGCTTTTGTTCCCTGAAACTCAGAAGTGGCAGCTGAGCGTTGGCCTTTTTTGTATTTTACTGTTCATAATTTGCCCCAACTGCCCATGCATGCACTGATTTTTAGTCCCTTAGAGTTTCTTCACATCCTGTCTCTCAAAGAGATATTTGTCCAGGTGTTAACACTCTAGTAAAATGTCCTAGGTCTCAGCCTGTCTCAACTTCTTGGGGTCTTACCCCCTTTCAACATGCGTGCGTGTATGTTGCTCAGTCAAGAACACTAGAGTGGGTTGCCAGGGGAATCTTCCCAATCCAGGGATCGAACTCAGGTCCCTTGCACCACAGGTATTCTTTACCACTGAGCCATCTGGGAAGCCCTTTACCCCCTCTACATCTTGCTAATCAAATTATTTACCCAACTGAAGTAGTTCTCTCTCTAGTGAGGGTTCTGCTAAGATAGTTTCCATAGTTTTCACAAGTAAACAATACAGTTTCAATCGTACAGCAATGATTACCCTATGACAGCAGTGTCTAAGTCCTTCCCATCTTTGGTACTCTCACAAAAGCCTCCAGCATGGGGCTCTGCACACAGCAAACGATTCAGTACATATTCACTGACTTGGCAAAAGCAAGTCCAGAAAGAGATGTGAAGCTGGGCACGTAAACAGCACAGGTCAGAGAAATCAGAACTCGAATGGGACAGAATTAGCAGAGGCCCATAGAGGCCCATAGCAGAGGCCCATAGAGGTGGTGGGACAGGCTCCAGAGAGATAGGATAGAACAGTTTAAAGGGGAGGCCAAGGCCTTTGCAATCAGGGCTGAGGAGCAAGAACACAGGTACAAGGTGCAGACAGACAGACAAAGACAGTGATTCAATCCCAAGGGAAGGCCAGGCTAAAAGTGGGTATTGGGGTTACTTCACTCCCACCCCACACAGCAAACCAAACTGGCAGATCTGGATGGTGTGCTATTTTAGTGGAACTCCTTGCATCAGCCAAGGGCCAACTAGACCACAGGATACATACTAACTTATCAAAGGGAACATAATGTTCCGCAATGGTTCTTCAAGTGGAGGCCCCAGACCAGCACCATCTGCATCACCTGGGAACTTGATAGAAAAGCAAATTCTCTGACTTCACCCTAGACCTCCTGAATCAGACACTCTGGAGTAGAGCCCAGCAATCTGTGTTTTAGCAAGCTCTCCAGGTGACTCACAGCTTCCCAGGTGGCACAGTGGTAAAGAATCTGCCCGCCACTGCAGGAGACTCAAAAGACTGGGTTTGATCCCTGAGTCGGGAAGATCCCCTGGATGTAGAGATGGCAACCTGCGCCAGTATTCTTGCCATGGACAGAGGAGCCTGGTGGGCCACAGTCCATGGAGTCCCAAAGAGTTGGACGCGACTAAGCATGCACACCAGGTGACTCTGCTGAAAGCTCAGGTTTGAGAACCAGGGCTATAGGGAGTTGATTATGCAGACATTGGAGGACTGAAAAAAAGGAGACCCAGAGGTAAGTCAGAGATGGCAATGTCAGATAGCAGTGGCCATCCCTATGGCTTAGAGAACCCAGGGAAGAGTTTAGGGTTACCAGAACCTTGAGGCTGGAGGAGAGGCACAAGGGCACTGGGTCTCAGCCCTCTGAGGAGGTGGCACTGTCCCTTGAGGAGATGTCACTCTCACGTGACACCAGGGGGCAGCTCTGGGAGTGTGGCAGGAGCTTGGGAACTCCCCAGTTGCTGCCTGGCACAGCACTAGCCCACAGCACGACCAGCCAGACCTCTCTTTCCTGCTTGCTCCTCTCCCTGTGGGCAGAACAGGAGGCAGCCAACAAGGCAGAACCCGAGTGTGGGGAGTCTGGACCCAGCATCACAGGGTAGAGGAAAGAAGAGTTGGTCTGATGCCGAGACACAGCAGCTTATTAAGTGGCACAGCTATCTCACACTCCGGCTTCTGAATGAAAACTGAGAACAGCCCATTTGGAAGACAAATTATTTGACAGTTCTAATGGACGACCGAACTAACGGTATTTGAAAAGCAGGATGACTCAGAAGGATGCAGAATTTAATCCAAGTCCCAGTTCTTATCTCGGCTTTTGGCCAAGTCCAATCCAAAGAAAGCCTGAGCACAGAAATATATGCGGGAACACAGGCCCTGTGCTTATACTGTATTGGATTTATCCTTGAACTTATTGCAAAAGCAGGTGCTCAATGAAGTTTTGTGGATGAGAGAAGGAAGAGGGGGAGAAAGGAATGAACCAACTACAGACCGGCCTCTGGCAGAGGATAAATGCCCTGTGTTGCCAGATTATCTGCTTTCTTAAAGTCCCAAATTCTTGTTTTTCAATGGGATTTATCTATTTATTTACATTTTGGCCCAACCATTAGCATGTGGGATCTTAGTTCCCAGAAGAGGGATCAAAGCCATGCCCCCTGCACTGGAAAAGCAGTCTTATTAATCATTGGACCACCAGGGAAGTCCCCAATTTCTTATTTTGAAATGCCAAAATTTTCAACAATTTTTAAAAAACTGTGCATGACAACAAAACATGTGTGACGTCAGATGGACTGACACTTTGTGACCTCTAGAGGTAACAGGCCATTCTTGAATCACAGACTAACTACTCCATTCTGTTTGGTCTACCTATAGTACCCGGAAGTCCCTGGAGGTTTGGAAAAGTTTCTCTAAAGCTATAACAGTCACAGCGACTCCCAGGTTTAACCCCTACTTGTGGAAAGATGGGGATTTCACAGCCCTTAATCACAGACACTCAGAATGTGAGCCACTGGAACATACACTCAGAGGCTGGAGCTTGTACTGGGGGAGGAGTCCCTTAGTGCCCTAGGGTGCAGGGGTTGGGGTTGGGGCGGTGGGGGTCACACGTCACTAGAGACTCCTCCCCCGGGGCAGCTCCCTTCTGCTGAGTGGCCTCCCCTGTTTCTCTGCCCAGGTGGCCTCCCTCACAGCCAGCAGAGAAAAACTCCTTCCTCCCTTTTTTTCTTCTCCTCTAGCTCACCCTGGCTTCCCCAGGATCCCCCCTTCCCTGTGCTATGTCATGCCAGGGCTATTTCTTCAGCTGTCCACCTCCCTGCTGGGTGGGAACCCCAGACTTGGCATCCTGAGGTGTGAAGACAGGAGAAGGGGAGGGAAAAGAGCTCTTTCTGCTTGTCTGTCTGGGACCTTGCACGCTGCCTGGAGTAACAATGCTGTGAGCATCTCCTAGTGTGTCCTGATGTGCTGCATGCCAGACCCTCTGGGGAGAGAAGGAAAGGGAGCCAAGCTCTGGATGAGGCCAACAATGGTGCAGTCACCACAGCTTGCTTGTCTTTAGGGTCCAGAATCCTGGTGCCATCCTGGACCAGAAGTGCCTCCCACTTCTCATGGCCTCCAGTCCAGCTCACGATCCTCAGTCTCCTATTATTCTCTCATGAAACCACCCAAGTCAGTTAATTTGGTTTTTCTCATCTTGTCAATTATAGCCTAGATCTGAGATATAACACTAGATTGCTTAGTGGTCTCCCACAGTGCATTTTGGGGCTTCCCAGGAAGGGCCAGTGGTAAAGAACCAACCTGCCAATGCAGGAGATGGAAGAGACACAGGTTAGATCCCTGGGTTGGGAAGATTCCCTGGAGGAGGGCATGGCAACCCACTCCAGTATGTTTGCCTGGAGACTCTTATGGACAGAAGAGCTTGGCAGGCTACAGGCCATAGGGTCACAAAGGGCTGGACATGACTGAAGCAATTTAACACACATGCATAGTGCATTTTGGACAGTGATTCTCTTCCGGGACGGTGTATTAGAATCACCAGAAGAAAGTTCTAAATATACTGGGACTTCCCTGGTGGTCCAGTGGTGAAGACTCCACCTTCCAATAACGGAGATGCAGGTTCAATCACTGGTTGGCGACTAAGAACGCACATGCCTCAGGGCTAACAAGAGAAGCCCATATCCTGCAACTACGGAACCTGTGCACCCATGCTCTGCAACAAGAGGAGCCCACGCATGGCAATGAGAAGCCCTTTCACCACAACTAGAGAAAGTCTGCATGCCACAATGAAGACTCAGAGCAGCCAAAAAAAAAGTTCTAAATATACGGATGCTGGATCCAACACCACACTAATTAAATTGGAATCTCTGGGGATGGAGGCTGGGCACTGGTCTTTTTAAAGGTTCCTAAAGCAGAAACATTACTTTACAATAAAGGTCCATCTAGCCAAAGCTATGGTTTTTCTGGTAGTCATGTATGGATGTGAGAATTGGACTATAAAGAAAGCTGAGCACTGAAGAATTGACGGTTTTGAACTGTGGTGTTGGCGAAGACTCTTGAGAGTCCCCTGGCCTGCAAGGAGATTAAACCAATCGTAGAATAAATCAGTCCTGAATACTGTGATGCTGAAGCTGAAACTCCAATACTTTGGCCACCTGATGCAAAGAACTGATTCATTGGAAAAGACCCTGATGCTGGGAAAGATTGAGGGCAGGAGGAGAAGGGGACGACAGAAGATGAGATGGTTGGATGGCATTACTGACTCGATGGACATGAGCTTGAGTGGACAGGGAAGCCTGGCGTACTGCAGTCCATGGGGTTGCAAAGAGTTGGACATGACTGAACGACTGAACTGAACTGAACAGGGGATTCTAATGTGTGACTAGTGTAAGAACCACTGATACAGGTGCCTATGTTTCATTTATTCAACAAACCCTGACTGGTAGCCGCCATGAACCAGCCATTATGAGTGGGTGCTGGTGTTACCACAATTCACAGGCATACTGTCCTGCCCTCGTGGAGCCAACCATCTAGTGGGAGGTTCAACAGAAGTGTACACAGGGAATTAAAGGTCACAATAATCACAAAAACGGTGATAAACAGACTGCCATGATGGAGAATGAAGGGGAGGGGAGATCAAGTCTTAATACGGTGGTTGGTCAAGGCTTCTCCAGGTAGCTGAGTTCTAAAGATACAAAGCTGAGAACCCTCAGAGAATTTCCCAAGGAGAGGAGAAAACACACAAAAGGAGATGCTAGGGAAAGAGGCCAACTTGCTGTAGGCACTGAAAGAAAGCCCATGCGACTAGAGGGTAGGCAGTGAGGGGAAAATGGCCAAAAAAAAAAAAAGAAAGAAAGAAAGAAATTAGAGAGATCAGCTAACATCAGTTAATGTCAGACCTCAAAAGCCACTGTAAGTCTTTTAGAATTGATTCTAATTGCACAGAGAAGCTTTTTTGAAAGGCCTTAAGAAGCTGTCTGATAGCTGATTTACCTTTTAAGAAATGTCTGGTGAAAGAGTAGGCTATTGCATCGGAGATAGAGAGAGATGAATGGATTCTAAAAACATTTTGAAAGTAGATCCAAAATGTTTTGCAGGCAGCTTAAGCAATTAGTAGACAGTGGTGGCATTAACCAAGATGAATAAATTGGGGGTGGAACAGGCTTAGAGTTCAGGGCAAAAAAGTGGTGGGGAGAGGAGCTTAGCATTAGAAATCAAGAATTCTATTTAGGGCCCGTCAAGTTTGAGATCTTATGAGATGTTCAAGAGGACATGTCGAGTAGACAGTCAGGTATATGAGTCTGGAACTTAGAGAAGAGGTCTAGACAAAAAACATAAATTTAGGAGTTGTCAGGATATACATATTATTCAAAGCAATGAAAATGGATGAGATCATCTAGAAAGAGAATGTAGATACAGAAAAATTGGCCTAGGGCCAATCCCATCAGTTGGTTCTGGGGTTGAGAAGGAGGAGGAGCTAGGAAAGGATACTGACCAGGCCTCTCTGGAGATGAAGAAGGAAAATCAGGAGATGTGGTATCCTGGAGGCTACAAGATGGGAAAGTTTCAAGAGTACAGGTCAACAACAGAAAACCAACTCATAGTTACCAAAGGGGGAAGGTGTAGGGGGAGGGATAAATTAGGAGTGGCGATTAATAGATACTAACTATATATAAAATAAATAAACTATATTTAATAAATATAATACTATCTATCTATCTATATATATATATAACCATATATAAAATAGATAAACAGCAAGGTCCTGCTGTATAGTACACGGAACTATAGTCAAAATCCTGTAATAAATCATAATGGAGAAGAATATGAAAAAAGACTATATACAAATATATATATGTAACTGAATTACTTTGCTGTACACTAGGAACTAGCACTGGCTCAGACAGTAAAGAATCGGCCTGCAGTGTGGGAGACCTGGGTTTGACCCTTGGGTTAGGAAGATTCCCTGGAGGAGAACGTGGCAACCCACTCCGGTATTCTTGCCTGGAGAATCCCCATGGACAAAGGAGCCTGGCGGGCTACAGTCCATGGGTCACAAAGAGTTGGACACAACTGAGCAACTAAGCATAGACAGGAACTAACACAACATTGTAAATCAACTATACTTTAATTAAAAGTTTAAAAAAAAAAAAACACCAGTACAGGTCACCAGTGAGCTTTGTGAAAAGGAGGCCACCCACAAGAGTCAATGAGAGGGAGGCGAGTGTGGCCAGGGAAGGCAGAATGGGGAAAACAAGGTGAAAAAAACCTTCCTTCAAGGTTCATAATATAGTAGGAGAGAGATAAATGTACTCAAATAAAGGAGATAGAGAAATAGAGGGAACCCAAACAGAAGGAGTGGAGCATGGAAGCAACTAGACCCATAGCTTCACACCGGAGAATTGACTATATAAGTGTATGCCTTTTCTACATTCCAAAGAGTCTAACTCCCATGTGCATGAAAGAAAGCAGGTTACATGGAAGACTTGCCAAGGACCCATGGTAGAATATTCTAGGCAGTTCAGTGAATATTCTCTGAGGATGCTATAAAATGCATTGATTCATGCCTTTTAGAGGTGATGAAAACCATCAAAATGTGGACTTACTGCAAATTGTACTTATTGTATCTTCTCTTATATGCAGTGTCATGTTTGAGTTACACCAATCAAGGTAAACAATGAAAATACTGCTTTTCTTTAAAAAGGGGACACTCCTAATATGGGAGTAATTAATTAGGATAATTGTAACCATGGCATGGGACATTAATAAGCACAGCCAATATAAAATATGAAGACAGGAAAATAAAGAACAGTACAGAAATAGAAAGATGCTTATGTCATAGATCAGTTTCAGGATTAATAATATCCTGGCCTCTCTAACAAGTCTGTGTATGCATATGTGTGTGTGTTTGTGTGTGTGTGTGCGCCAGCTAAGTCGCTCAGTTGTATCTGACTCTTTGTGACCCTGTGGACTGTAGCCTGTCAGGCTCCTCTGTTCATGGAATTTTCCAGGCAAGAATACTGGAGTGGGTTGCCATTTACCACTCTGAGGGATCTTCCTGACTCAGGGATTGAACCCAAATCTCCTTCAACTCCTGCATTAGCAGGCAGGTTATTTACCACTAGTGCCACATGGGAAGCCCTGTAATAAGTCTAGGGCATATTATTCTGCAACTGTTAGTTGAAAAACCAATTGCAACTTATTTCCACATCAGTCCTTATGGAGGAGCTGTTGTTCAGGGTCTGAGAAAGAAATCAAGGATGTCCAGGCATCAAAGCTACAGAGCCTGAGGAGGATAGGATTGGTTGTAAGAAAAGTCAGCAACAAAAATATTCCACGAGTTTCTCAGCATATACTTTGGAAGGAGACCACAGGAGGGAAAGAAGTAATATTAGCCAGCCTGTCATGGCAATGGGCAAGGAGTTTTGTCTAGATGTGCAGGGTACCATCTGAAGGGCCAGAATCATAGTGAAGGGACTGCATTCTAGGTCATTCATGGTAAGGATGCAGTAGAAGGGCTGTTTAGATCACTTAGCTCAGGGCCTGGCTGTGTGTGATCTCCTGCAAGGAGACCCTCAATCTTGTCCTAACACAATTGCAAAAAGACTCCTGTCTGTTCAGAATGGTTACTTATGTCTTCCCTCTGTTTCATTTATTTTTAAGTTTTTTATTTTGGCTGCACTGGGATCTTCATTGCAGTGTGGGCTCTTCATTGCAGTTCAGAGGTTGTTGTGGCATATGGACTTAGTTGTCCCACAGCATGTGAGATCTTAGTTCCCCAACCAGGGATCGAGCCCGTGTCCACTGCATTGGAAGGCAGATTCTTAACCACTGGACCACCAGGAAAGTCCCACCCTCTCTTTAATTTAGAGTCAAAACCTAAGTCCTTTCTACAACTTTCAAAGCAGTACTTGCTCTGCCCACCACAAAAACCACACACGTGCCTCATGTCTTACTCCTCTCTGCCTGGTTCTCTTCTAAAACCACCTGGTTCCTTTGCATTCACTGTTCCTTCTGTTTGAAATGCTCCTCCCCTCAAATACCTGTCATCTAACTCCCTGACATCATCAAGAGGCACTGAAATGTCATCTTCTCTCTGGGACCTCCCCTGGCCATCTCTCTTCCCTGCTTTATTTTATTCTCTTTAGTACACATCACACTCTGATAAACTATAGAATGGACTTACTTATTTTGTTATTGCCTCTCTCTCCATTCTCACCATCACTAAGATACATATCCCATCAAGATAGGAATTTTCATCTGCTTTTGCAGGAGTCGGGATACTATGATATAGAAGATAGCATCTTATTTATTTTTGGCCATGCCATGTGGCATGTGGGATCTTCGTTCTGTGACCAAGGATCCAACCCATGTCCCCTGCATTGGAAATGCAGAGTCTTAACCACTGGACCACCAGGGAAGTTGCTCATCTGCTTTTTCAGTGCTGTATCCCCAGTACCTAGAATGTTCAGTAAGCATCCAGTATTCGTTGAATAAATGAATAAAACAGAAGAAGCTCTAAACATTTTCTAGTAGCAAATGACCATCTCCTTTTCTGAAAATTGATTTAGATTAGACAAACATGGTGTTTTAAGACCATTTCTTCTTTGCATGAATCATTCTCACTCACATGACATTTATAAAACTTAAGTTAGATATGGGCTCTGCAACTCTCTATGACAGAAGACATACATTACAGAAGAAGGGGGAAAGCTGAACCTAGCTGGTATTATGAGTGCTGAAGAACTGATGCTTTTGAACTGTGGAGCTGGGGAAGACTCTTGAGACTCTCTTGGACTGCAAGGAGATCAAACCAGTCAATCCTAAAGGAAATCAACTCTGAATATTCATTGGAAGGACTGATTCTGAGGCTGAGGCCCCAATACTTTGGCCACCTATTGTGAAGAGCCATTGGAAAAGACCCTGATGCTGGGAAAGATTGAAGGCAGAAGGAGAAGGGGGTGGCAGAGGATGATATAGTTGCATGGCATCACCGACTCAATGGATGTGAGTTTGAGCAAACTTGGGGAGATAGTGAAGGACAGAGAAGCCTAGTGGGCTTCAGTCCACTGGGTCACAAAGAGTTGGACAAGACTGAGCAACAGAACAGCAACTGGTATTATAACTTCATCCACACCTGCTATTTAGAAACACGTGACCAAATGGCTCTCATGATAACCTCAATCTATTCTTAGGGATTAGCTTGCCTTGGTAGCCACTGGTGTCTAAAGTAGTCTGGAACTGGAGCAGTTTCCTTTTGGGGAAGAAATCATGGCCAGAGATCTCACCAATAAAACTGATTTTCTAATGAAATTACATAATTTCACAGAAAATTAGCACTTACACCTGAAAAGTTGTGGTTTTCCTACCACCGTGTATCATCTCTGAAGTCTCCTTAAAGAAGGAAATTTTCAATTTATCATGCTGTGGAGGAAAGGGAATGCCTCTAAGAGTTGCCATCGCAGGTACAGAAAACTTTTCTCCCTTCCCTTCCAGGTTCTTTGTCTGGTCTCATAATTAAATTGATAAAGGCAGATTAACAAGAGAAGACCAAATTTAATTTCGTACTAGAGCTCATAAAATATGAGACTCGAAGAACTGACCCAAGCAGGCAGCTTTTACATCTTTCAGACAAAGAAACAATAATTTGTGAAAAATTAGTAAGACAAAGTGGCTGGGGCTTGGGGTAGTAAATTGGTGAAGAACTTACAAGTTTTGTTTAGACAGGCATCTTGGCCCTGAATTCTCTATCTCTGGTGATAAGGATGTCCTCCACCCTCCAGGTGCAGAGAGGGTGCCCTTCAAGTGGGCAATTTATTTCCTGATTTCAGGGAGACAGAGGAGGGTCAGAGTATCCTTCTTGTACTAGCTGTTTCTTATGTAACTTAAATTCAAAATAATCAATATGTTGAAGTGGGATAATTTAGGGTGGCAAATCCTGACCCCAGTTATCTCTAAAAGAGTTTAAAGATGACGTGTTAGCTCTTTGGAAATCTTGGCCATTGTTTTAAATGAATTGAAATTCTAATTTACTATTTCCCAAATGCAATCTTAGTGATAATAGAATGCTTCAGAGTTGGGGTTTTGTTTTATTTTTTCACCTTTGAGGGAACATTTCCACCAGACTCCATGGATCCTGGCAGGATGTTCCCACCCATGAGACCATAGTCAACCTTAGGGGTCACCAAGGGATGAAGAAGCGGTGTTCTTGTTGGCTGTGACCTTCATTCCCTACATGTAAGGACTGGAGGAGAGAGAGATGTCCAATCCTGCAGCCCCAGACAGCTGCCAGAGGGGAGCCCTGAGTGTGCAGTGTCTAGTACATGACACATGTTTGTTAATTGACTGATGATTCATGGTTTGATGGCCTTATAACTTGGCTATCCTATTCAGTCAGAAATTAACTGAGCAATCAAAGTCATTAAAAGGAGAAGGGGAAAAAGCCACTATGGTACCAGCCAGATGGTGGGGAAATCAAACACGTGAAAGGAAAACAGCTCATCTTTGAGTAAGACACCGACAGAAAAACCTCAGTCATGTGCCTGGTTATAGTCTAAATCCTAGCTTGAGCAAGGCTTGTTGGGTTTTCCTACATCTGTTGTACTCCAATCTTTCTTGTGAGCTGGAGCAGTGTTGGTCAGATAGACAGACCTGGGGGGTGGGGACTGAAATGGCCCCAGCTGAGTTTGGGCTCTTGGGGGACACACAAGTAACTGGGCAAAGAAAGAAGGAAGCATGCAGGCATGATCCTAACCTCTGAGAGGCTGTGGGCGAGAGCATGAATGCAAGTCCACATACCACATGTCTAAACAGTTCAAAGTTATAAGCTAAACTATTCAATGAAACATATTCTATCCTTCTCCCTTGACAAATAAGGTTCTGGAAGCAAGATTCAAATTAGAGTACTTAAAAAATTAATATTCTCTTATAATCAAAAAAATTTATATTTATTTATTTAATTGGCTGTGCCAGGTCTTAGTTGCAGCATGTGGGATCTAGTTCCCTAACCAGGGATTGAACCCAGGCTCCCTGCATTGGGAGTGTAGAGTCTTAGCCACTGGACCACCAGGGAAGTCCCAAATTTAGAATTCTTGAGCTCTGGAAATTCTGCACCTGAATGTGGCTAAGGGAGGAGTACCATCCCCTCTCTCTTCACTTCTCTTCCCATGCCTGGTTCCATCCACACTGTAAAGGGCCTCAAGCAAGCACATATGAACACTCCACCGCATATCCAACCTCTGACCATGCCTGCCAAACAGCTGTTCTTTTCCTTGGCCACTCTCAGGCCTCAGAGCTGTACAGCACCTGCCACAAAATCCACCCCTGGGGAGATGGACCCTGGAAAGACACTCATGCCAGCTCAGGAAGAGTGCTCAGGGCTGTGTGCAGAGAAAATTCCTGAGTCCCAAGAGTACAGTCTTCAAGGCAAATAGATGGGGAAACAATGGAAAATGACAGACTTTATTTTCTTGGGCTCCAAAATCACTGCAGATGGTGACTGCAGCCACGAAATTAAAAGACGCTTGCTCCTTGGAAGGAAACCTATGACCAACCTAGACAGCATATTAAAAAGCAGAGATATCACTTTGCCAACAAAGATCCATATAAAAGCTATGCTTTTTCCAGCAGTCATGTACAGATGTGAGAGTTGGACCATAAAGAAGGCTGAGCACTGAAGAACTGATGCTTTTGAACTGTGGTGTTGGAGACGATTCTTGAGAGTCCCTTGGACTGCAAGGAGATCAAACCAGTCAATCCTAAAGGAAATTAGCCTTGAATATTCATTGGAAGGACTGATGCTGAAGCTCCAATACTTGGGCCACCTGATGCAAAGAGCCAGCTCATTAGAAAAGACCCTGATGCTGGGAAAGATTGGAGGCAGGAAGAAAAGGGGCTGACAGAGGATGAGATGGTTGGATGGCATCATCAACTCAATGGACATGAGTTTGAGCAAACTCTGGGAGATAGTGAAGGACAGGAAAGCCTGGCATGCTGCAGTCCAAAGAGTCAGACACAACTTAGTGACTGAACAACAGCAAGAGTATAGTCTAGAACGCAGTCAAGGACTGTAGACGGACCCATTCCATTGACATCAAGGATTCCTCACCTTATGAGGGAGAGGTATCAACAGGACAGAGAGCAGGACCCTTTAAATATGGCGCCCATAGCAGGAACCCCTTCGATGGAGTCTAAGAGCCAAACTAGAAACATGCTGAACCCTATTCTTATCATTACTCACACTTATTCTTGTCCCTTACACCCTTCTCTCCATGTCCCCAGCAGCCACGACAAAAAGAGAAACACTTCTTGGGTATCTTTTGTTCCATAAGCCATAAAGAGGTATCAGTGGCCCTATATTTCTTTTAGAGCTGGGGAAAGAGAAGCAAAAATGCCCCAAGTTCACACTGAGCTGTTTCCCTCCATGTGTCTTAGCATCACTCAGGGGTTGGCAGAGACTCAGGCTGGGTTTCCATGCTCTGACTCTGAAATGACCAAGTCTACTTCACGGATAACTCCTAAATCCAGAGCGAAATCATAGACTATCCTCTTAACGACTACATCGTGTTTTGGGAGCTTGCAGGCTTGAAGTATTAGCTCCAGCAAAGGGCTATTGGTTTTAAGATACCCCAGCAACCTTGACTTTAAGAATTTGAAATGTGGTCTCACTATGATGCAGTCTTCTTAACAAAGTAGTACCTTTAAAATATTAAACAACTTGAAAAAGGAAACCGAACTTGAATTTTTCTTTCAAGCACCCAGAATATACAGGGTTTCACTTCTGTCTGAAATTCACCATCTCCTCACACAAAGAAGGTTCTTATGGTAAAAGCAATGGCATTTTCTCCACAATTTTCAAATAAAAGATAAAGAGAAAACAGCATCGCAGCCTCTTTGTTAGTTCGAACAATAAAGGAATAATACAGTTTTGCCAGGGGAGAGCTCTGGTTTTAAGCTCAGAATACAAAAATAGGCTGACAATTTTTACAAAGGAATATTCCGCGAGGCCGGTGGGAAGTGAAGTTTCTAGAAAATTATATCATTTGATTATTTGGGGGTGTATGATTACGAGGAGCAAGCTGGTGGGGCCAGTCCTCAGTGAAATTCTAATAGAAGAAATGGAATTTCACTTTTCCTGTTCACTCCTGACCCTACCCCTCTCTACCAACCCAAACCCAGCCTTTGGAAAAGGAATGGGGCAGCATTTGCATGTTAGCACCTCATGTCTGGAATGTTCTCCCCACACAGTCCAGCCTCCCTTTGCTAACTTTTCCTACAGCTACTTCCAAAGAACCTTCTAGGATGCTGCCCGCCCTCTCAGGTATAGCCACCCGCACCTCCCTTTACTATGACGCTCACTGCGATAGGTTTATAACTTTTTTATCTGAGTTCCCTGCCCAATTATACTCTCTGTTAGAGCAGAAGCCACCATATACCTTTTCTTTCATGTTGAAAGCTCCCCACTACTACCGTGCTTGGCCCATCAGTAAGTCTCATTGAATAAAGGATTGAGTGAATTAATGAATGAGAACTTAAGCCACTACGTTGCTGCTCCCAGACATCTGAATTAACTGTCACTGAAGGCAAAAGCACTTACTCCTCTTCAAGGAGTCACAAATCTAATGGGAGAGCGTGTAAAGGAACAAGGCAGGGTAGCCTAACTGATGGAGTTAGGGATTTTTTGGAGTGTAGTAGAGTGCAGTAAGGGATGATGGTTAAGACTTGCAAGGCAAAAAGAATACATAAGCACCAGAGGAATAGTGACCAGTTAGCAAGCATTTCTCTGTGACAATTCTAATATCAAATGTTAATCTTGAATCATCTTTCTTACCCACATTTTGTAGACAAGGAAGGGGAGACTGGGAGGATAAAACTGACTTTGGGACTTCCCTGGTGGTCCAGTGGTTAGGACTCTGAACTGTCACTGCAGGGGGTGCAGGGTTGGTCCCTGATCAGGGAACTGAGATCCCACATGCAGCACAGAGTGACCAAATAAATAACATTTTAAATGGACTACTTTCATATAACAAAAGGGAGATTCAGAGTGTGAAACCAAATTGTTTTAATCAAAGTCAGAAAACCATTTCAGCAAGTCTCCTTTTAACTAGCAACCTGTTATGATGACCTGGGATGCATCTGTAGCTGTGGGAGCCCTCAGAGCCCTGGCTCTCCATGGTGTCCCCGACTCTGCCCCTCCTTGCCACGTGCTTCTGCCCCCCTGTGCCACCCCCCCCTCTGGGGGGCTCCCTTCCTCCATCCTCAGGGGAGAGGGCCTGAGTTTTCAGGCACCACTCAGTATGTTGTGCCCCTGTCCTGCAGAGAACTCCAGGCCATAGTCACACCATTTAAAAGTAGATTAGGCTACCAATGAGTAATAAACGAGAGGAAAATAATAATGATGGGTTAAACAAAATAAATACTTATTATTCTCTCATGTAAAAACCTAGAAGTTGAAGTCCAGGGCTGGTCTGGTGACTCCTGGTATCTGATATCCAAGATTCCTCCTTTCCTATTTTACCATAACACATGGCTTCCATTTCTAAGGCCACATTGCCCAAAATGGTGCTCTAGCCATTGCATACATATTTCAGCGACAGGAAGGACAACAGGGAAAGAAAGTGGAGGCCCCTAATGCTGCACACTTCAAGGAAACTTTTCTAGCCCCACATACCAACCTCCCTCAACCAATGTAGTCTTTGTTCAAGGCAGCCACATACCTAGGTAAAAATCCTGAGTTCTGTTACAAACAAGGAGAATAGATACTCTCCACCTCAACATGTTAGACATGGCTGCCTTTGCGCAGGGACACCTCTGGGCAGCTGTGGCCAGGTGGGAGCCGGAGGAGGGGAAGGAGAAAGCTTTCAGCCCTTTCACAAGGGGACTAGTTGACAACATTTCTCGTGTATGGCCTGTGAAGTACAGAGAAACGTGCTCTCTTGAAGTCACACCATAGCCGGGCTTGCTGTGCAGCCTGATTCCACCACCGCGCTTTTAAGGCGCCCAGCAATTCAGCCTCTCTTCATGCGAAGTGGGACATCTCCTAGTCTTTGTAAGACTGGCTCGATTCTACCCTGCAACAAGTCTTCTCACTCAGAGCCATAACCCAGACACTGCCGCCCGTCGTTGGGGTATCAGGCTCATGATTACGTATTTGAAGTATTTTTGTAGACGAATGCAAATGAGCTGGTGGGAAAGGCTTTCTTTAGCTTGCACGTAAACCCTCTTCCTCGTCCCTTACAATCAGGAGATGTTGTCCCAGCGCGTTGTTTGTTCTTTCTCTTGCAGGCTCCTGTGGCTGTCTTGTCATGATATTGTTTGCCTCTGAAGTGAAACTCCACCACCTCTCAGAAAAAATTGCAAATTACAAGGAAGGGACTTACGCCTACAAAACGCAAAGTGAAAAATATACCGCCTCCTTCTGGGTGGTTTTCATTTGCTTTTTTGTTCATTTTCTGAATGGGCTTCTAATACGACTTGCTGGATTTCAGTTCCCTTTTGCGAAATCTAAAGACACAGAAACAGCTAATGTAGCTGCAGACCTAATGTACTGAAAGGCCAACATGTCTGTCATTCTCACAGAGATGAGACTAGCTCTGGTCACTCGGCTGTGGTTACTTTTGCTCAACCTTTTAGGTGCACAGCTTAAAGCACCAAGTCCTATGTGATATTATATACAAACTGGGTGCTAAGGACACAGGCAGGAAATGAAAGGGAGCAGAAGAAAGGCTTCAGAAGGTTGTTCAACCTGGTGGGAAATTGCTTCACCTGGCTAGTTGAGACAGTTGACTAGAATGACCAAATCATTACTCCACATCCACACCAGAGCGCAAAATGTCTGCTCTGCCAGGAAGAAATCAAGAGGTCTGAGGAACACATTTTAAAACAAACAAATACTATTTCTGATAATATCCACACATTTGTTGCCACAGATACCAGAAGACAGAACTGGAATCGCTTTCCTAAAATGATACTGCATTAATTGAGCAATGCTAAGTATATCAGGCACTTTTTAAAAACTCATTCAAAGCACTGTCTTATTTCCATGCCTGTTATTCAAAATGTATAAACCTCTAAAAGGGAAAAAGAAGAAACGCAGTACTTTCAACAGACATAATTGCTGGGACCACTGAGGAATCATGAAAAGTGATTCTGCCCAGTAAATTTGTTGCAAAATGACTCATTGGAGCTGTTGCTTCAAACTTTTTAGTGTCTTCAAGCACTAAGTCCCACTGATGAAAATCGTATTACGTTGTGGAATTAAGACAGTATCACTGTCATCTTGGGTGGTGGTCTGTCACAAAGCATGACCCAAGCTGACTTTTTTCCTCAGTTACCCATGAAGTTGCTGACCAGAGGCCGCAACTGAACCTAGAACTGACTATTTGTCTGTCTTCCAACGGCTACCCTGGAGAAAGCACTCAGGAAGAGGCGGGGAATGACAGAGAGCAGACCACCAGGCCCTTTGCCACAGCTGCTCAGCACTCAGTCCCCACACAAGAGGTTCTGAAAGGGCTCTTTTTAAAAAAATCTTTTTTTTGGTGGGGAACAATTTACAAGAAACAAATGACTGTGTACCTGACTATATACTTGCTCTGATGGTGATCTGAAGCCCACAGGCTAACATGAGAACACTCACTTCGTTTCCAGATGTTAGTCTCTCTACCTTCATTCAGGAAAGATAACCTGGAGAATTTCTAGAAGACCATGAGTCCCTCTAGTGAGAAAGAGGCTGCTTATTTCAGTAATGGGCTGGGGGCACCCAGTTCTGGAAGTCTTCATGAAACACTTACATACGGAAGCATTTCGTGGTCCCGTCTGCTCCTTCAGAGCAGCTGCTCTAGGAGTGGACAGGACAGCGCAAGAACTCCACAGACCAGGGCAACTGGCCTGAGATCACGAGAGGCCCCTCAGTCCCTTCTGACTCCTTTCTCTGTCCTCAGTTCTAACACCAAACTTTCTTCTTTAGAAAACATCTCCCTGGTTCTCTGTTCCATAAACAGAGAAAACTCAGAGCAGCCGCTGAAAATCCAGTGACAGCCTAACAGGCAAATGATCTTCCCTGATGAGAACGATCACTCCCTGAGGAGTGGAGGCAGGGCTGCCGGTCCCTGCAAAGTGGGTCGCACCCAAAAATACAAGATACCACCCAGGCCCTCAGAGGACAGCACTTAAGTTGGCTCCCTCTCTTCTCTCAGAAGAAACCTCTGTGCCATGTGGCCTGCGAGTAAAGCTTTCCAAGGAGGACGTGGCCGGGTCGATCTCTGAGAGTCCCTCTGGGAGGATCACAGCCCAGGGATGACAATCATCACTCTGTCTGACCTCCCGCCCCAGGTGGCAGCCTCGGTCTCACATTCTCACGGGGACGCTGGGCCCCCTGCTGGCTCCGGGGCAGCAAACAGGAGCGTATCAGGGCGCTCCTTTCCCGTGTCCACACATACCATCAGCATCCGTGCTTATTACGCTGTGGGAAAGAACAGCAAGGAACGGAAAGCCAGGTGCTCCGGGGCAGAGCTGGCTGTGCACGTACACAGTAAGCTCCCTGAAGCCCGTGGAGGCTGCAGAACCGAACACATGCATATGGGGCGGGAGAGGAGGCGGCGGAGGAGGGCGCCTTCCCTCCGTGCACGCTGTGCCGATTACAAAGGTCTTTTGCTCTGGAGGTCCCCTTGGCTGCTTCAGAGCAGCTGCTCTCACATCCCTTTACATGCTCTCAAGGCCGGTGCAAAATGGAGACGGTGCCTGCACACAAGGAAGGGCAGTGTCTGACGCGCATCCTTGCCCACCAGAAGCTGCAGACTCACACTGGCTGCCACACAGGGGCTCCCTTAGCCCTGCTCGTTTGTTGCCCCCTTTCCCCCGCTGGCCCTCTGTAGTGGATAATGTTTTGCATTCCCCATCAGGTTCCTCTCAGGCACACAGCTAAGCCACAGTTCCCAGCTCCTTTGCAGCTGGGGCCATGGGAGTGAGTCTGTGTCGATGGGATGTAGGCTGGTGACCTGAGCTACTCTCGGGCTTGGCCCTGAAGACTCTCACTTGAGATCCTCCACCTCTGTCCGCCCCTGGCAGTACAGCCTGGGAAGTCATGGGATCCAGGAGGTGAGGTAACGAAACAGAGGCGGGCCTTGTGACCTGCCTGGGAGTGTGACAAGAGTGGTAAATAAACTTTCTGTAAAGCCGCTGAGTTGGGGTGGTTATTTTTTAGTACCCAAGCCTCGCCAACAAAGCCTTGCTCTCCAGGAAAGCTCTGCTTCACGCCAAGGAGACACTCTCTAAGCCCCTTGAGATACAGCCTCAGGCCAGGGGCACCCTCAACCACAACCACTGAGTGACTGTCTGTACCATTGCCTTCCTTGAAGCCCCGGCCCTCTAGCCACATTACTTATCCCCTTATCCCCAAAATGAAGACCAGAGAATGAATTTTCTGCATAAATATCTCAAGAGTAAATGAATACTATAACTTATGCTGGTATCCTTCAGCATGCTTTCCAAATGCTGGTTAGTAAATCCCTTTTCATTCATTCAAATCTTTCGTCTACAGTGGATCTAGCTGTGTGTAAAGCATTGAAGATGGGGGAGGAAACGTACAGCCAGGAAAATGTTTTTTCATTTTTTAATAAACATTTTTTCTTGATCTTTGGTTGAGAGCCAAGAAAAATATCTTTCAATTGCCTTGAAAAGAAGTGAAAGTATTAGTCGCTCAGTTGTGTCTTAACTCTTTGCAACCCCATGGACTGTAGCCCGCCAGGCTCCTCTGTCCATGGAATTCTCCAGGCAAGAATACTGGAGAGTGTTGCCATTTCCTTCTCCAGGGGATCTTACCAACCCAGGGATCAAACCCAGATTTCCTACATTACAGGCAGATTCCTTACCATATGACCTTACCCTCACTTCCCCCTTCTGAGGGGTCATGGCATTGAGAGGAGGAATTTTCCACAGTTCTGGGTCAGACAAGTCCTAAGCCAAGTCTTGGGGCCTTGAGTGGTGTCCTTCCTGCAAGGCCGCTGACAGGACACTCATTCTCTGCTGTCAACTAGGGCTTCACCTGGACTGGTGAAGGAAAAAGATGACCCTCACTCCAGCAGAGATTTTAGGTATAATCTAGTGTACTTCCTCTCCTTTTCCTGCCCCTCCTGGCCCTAGGGATTTTCTAGCTAGTTTGGAGGAAAAGGGGCTTCCCTGGTGGCTCAGATGGTAAAGAATCTACCTGCAATCCAGGAGACCTGGGTTCGATCCCTGGGTTGGGAGACTCCCCTGGAGAGGTGCATTGCAACCCACTCCAGTATTCTTGCCTGGAGAATCCCATGGACAGAGGAGCCTGGTGGGCTACAGTTCATGGGGTCACAAAGAGGCAGACATGACTGAGTGAATAACACTATCACTTTTTGGAGAAAAAAGCAACCTTCTTCTGCAAGAATGTATGTGACTCTGTTTCACTCCTAAATTAGTGACCATTGAACTTAATATCACTTTTTACATTTCACCACAGTCATCCACTTCTGTCCAAATTGTATATGAAGCTACCTGAACTGGGCAGAGATGTTTGGAGTACAGATGTAGGAGTGAAACAGGCATGGAGGAGCAGAAAAGCAAATAGAACCAGTGAAATATTGCCCCTACCCTACAAACACACATTAACATAAAACCGGCAATAAGAACTGGAAACTATACACAATATTTTGTAATAATCTATAAGGGAAAAGAATCTGTAAAAGAGTATGTGTGTGTATACACACACACACACACACACACATATATATAAAATGTACAACTGAATCACTGTGCTGTACACCTGAAACCAATACAACATTGTAAATCAACTATACATCAATTAAAAAGAAACGTAACACTGGGAACTCTGCTTCACTTTTTTTTTTTTTTTCAGTTTTTAGCAAATTTCACAGCCACCCTTCCACCTGCACAAATAAGCTATTTCCTTTTTTAAAATTCATAAATATACAAAAACATAAAATGTATTTATGCCATATCCATTAATCCTCTATTCCTTACCTCAAAAAAAAAGAAAACATTCTATTTTACTTAGTATCTTGGTCAGGAAACATTTAATTTAGAAACAAAGACCCACTTAAAACATCTTAAGTGAGAAAGGAGTGAGGGAGAGAATGCATGGGAGAGAGATTCACTCGAAAGACACAAGGCATCTTCATCTCACTGGTACCCAGGGCGCTGTGTGCACTCAGCCCCTGGACAGGCAAGTCTATCGGAAAGTCCAGTGAGACCAAGGTTGCCCTTCCCTTCCTTTCTCTTTTCTCCTACCCCTCCTCTGTGTGTGTGGATCTAAGGCCACTGGCTCAGGCCCCTGTTTTCTCCCTAAGCCTTTAATTCACTTTCCTCTCTCTTTCTGCCCACCAGCTTTGTTTTTTCAAAGTATGAGAGGAGAAACTCCATCTCTACATTGTCTACAGGATCTACAGTATCCCCTAAGACCCAGGACCAATGAGTGAGAGGGATTGGGGGAGGGAGTGGGAGAGAGAGAGAATGAACATCAGAATGAAGCAGCCAGCCTCTGTACCAGATGCCCTTGGTCAAGTGCCCACCCTTGTTCCACACAAGCAAAGAGAGGGATGAGTCACAGCTACAGGGAGGGGCTGGGGGCAGTGTGTGTGTGTGTGTGTGCGCGCGCACACGCGTGCATGTGCGTGCTTGCATGTACCTGTGCGTGTGCTCATCCCAGAAGAGGATGTCAGTTTGGCAAGTTCCCCAAAACCACCATCAAGGTTGGTTATATGAGTCTGTATCCTACACATTAATCTTTATTACTCATTGTCTTTTAGTGTCATTTCTTGCCTTCTAATGATGGACCAAACTTCCTTCACTATTTTTTTACCCATTCTATTGTTTTCTAAAATCAGAGAGAAAAGACATGGAATTACATTGAGAGAAAGACATAGAGATGCAGCTTCACCTTTTCTCTGTGTATTGTATTCACCGATATCCTGGCTGACTGAACAGTGGGTACTCCCTTTTAAAAAGGGCAGGAGGGCACTCTAGATGATTCCTATGGAACAGGCAAAGCAGTTTCATTCCAGCTTTATTCTTTCTATTCTAACAAAACGTGACAGCCTGTTTCCATCCTTTCTCTGGCCTTCCTCACCCACCTGGCAGCACAGCTATGGTCAGACCCACTTGCACATAACAGCTGGGTGAGCGAAACGGCCCGAGTGGAGATGGTTCTGATCGTGTTTACAAGCACACATTTCTCCGCAGGAAGCTCACTTCAAGCCTTCTTATCTCCCTCTTGCCTTGCTTCTAGCGATTCTGCGAATCACATTAAAGTTCTTTATCTCATGAAACACATGCAGGATCAATAGCCATGCTTTCCCGTGTGTTAATGTCTGCCAAAGAAAGCTGCAGGGACCTACTCACTAGGAGCATGCCTCCCCTCTGTTGTTGGAGGAGATGCCATGTGAACCCACAGAGACCCGGCCGCTGGATTCATGGTGAGAGCTCTCCCAGCCTCACCCAAGTGGTGTTTGGTTTCTGATACAGTCCTTTAGCATATTCACAGAGTGACCTGCTTTTTGGAGGATTCTTAAGTTTTTCCCTCCTCTTGCTATTAGGACTTATAATTCTTCTTCCAAAGACCATGGGTGGTTGGTTGTTTCAGTGATGGTATCATCTTTCCCCACTGAAAAGCCTAAAGCCCTGTCTGTGGCTCACTTGCGGTGTCTAGCATTTCAAGGATACATGTGTCTTAGTAACAAGGCTTACTCTGGGCCGGGTCCATATTCCAATGATTTTTAAATTTTTGAAATGTATTTACCTATTGCTTCTACTTCTATTTTATAATCTCATCATTAATTGCATACTACTTTAGAAGTTGCTTTGTTTTTTTGAACAAGGAGGATACAGATTTTACAAATCCAAGTCTTTCCATCATCTTTGAATGACAAGAACATAATAAGGAGAGATGTAAATAAAATATAACCCAATCTTTGAAATGCTTTCATTGTAAATCAATTCTGTTTTGTCCACTCAGCAGTGGTCCCCAGAATCCCTGGTCCCTAGAACAATACCTGACATGTGCTAAGCACTTGATAAATCTCTGTTGAATGTTGGTCAGTTTTCAACTCTTCTTTCTGTTCCAGAGATCTGACTACTCCTAATATTTACTGAAGTCCCTAAACTCAGTCTCCTTCCTACCATTTTGCATGTACTCTTCCCCTTGGTTTCTGTCTAACCATGAAGCTACCAGGGCTTTCACTTCTTCATTTTGGAGGGGGTGGCAATGTTAGATATAAGGTCTATTGTTTAACTACGTCTTCCCAAATCTTTGCCAGTGAACTTCCTACAACATTTAAGAGAGGATGCTGATGCTGGTTCTAGTGAATAAAATGACTCATGAGATATTGATTAAGCTTCAAACACACACCCTACAGGAAAGATGTACAAGGCATTGGCCCCTTCTCTTAGAACTTAAATCAGTTTCCTCAAATCACTGAAACTATGCTGCCACTAAAATATAGACTATTTTCTCAGTAAGTGAACTCCAATGGAATCAGCTTGCTGAAGTGGGAAAGCGACTTGGCTTAAGCCCAAACTCTTGCTCTCACCAGTTTTGTAATACTGGGGCAAAAGTTAAATTTTCCTGACTTTTCTTTACCCATCTGAAACCAATCTAAATATCCCCAGACTTTCCCAGTAGACAAACATAGATAACAATCATACTAGATTTAATTTCCAAATTTCATGGCTCTTAATAGCCTCCAGCCATAAAGAGAACCAAGACATTGATCCCTACCTGGCCCTTTCACTCATGTCCCTTTTCAGTTCAGTTCAGTCGCTCAGTCATGTCCGACTCTTTGCAAGCCCATAGACTGCAGCACTCCAGGCTTCCTGTCCATCACCAACTCCCGGAGCTTACTCAAACTCATGTCCATTGAGTCAGTAACGCCATCCAACCATCTCATCCTCTGTTGTCCCTTTCTCCTCCCTCCTTCAATCTTTCCCAGCATCAGGGTCTTTTCAAAAGAGTCAGCTTTTTGCATCAGGTGGCCAAAGTATTGGAGTTTCAGCTTCAGCATCAGTCCTTCCAATGAATATTCAGGACTGATTTCCTTTACGATTGACTGGTTGGATCTCTTTGCAGTCCAACGGACTCTCAAGAGTCTTCTCCAACACCACAGTTCAAAAGTATCAATTCTTTGGTGCTCAGCTTTCTTTATAGTCCAACTCTTACATCCCTACATGACTACTAGAAAAACCATAGCTTTGACTAGACGGACCTTTGTTGGCAAAGTAATGTCTCTGCTTTTTAATATGCTGTCAAGGATGGTCATAGCTTTTCTTCCAAGGAGCAAGTGTCTTTTAATCTGCAGTGATTTTAGAGCCCCTAAAAATAAAATCTCTGTTTCCCTTGTTTCCTCATCTATTTGCATGAAGTGATGGGACCGGATGCCATGATCTTAGTTTTTTGAATGCTGAGTTTTAAGCCAACTTTTTCACTCTCCTCTTTCACTTTCATCAAGAGGCTTTTTAGTTCTTTGCTTTCTGCCATAACGGTGGTGTCATCTGCATATCTTGAGGTTATTGATATTTCTCCTGGAAATCTTGATACCAGCTTGTACTTCATCCAGCCTAGCATTTCTCATGATGTACTCTGCATATAAGTTAAATAAGCAGGGTGACAATATACAGCCTTGATGTACTCCTTTTCCTATTTGGAACCAGTCTGTTGTTCCATGTCCAGTTCTAACTGTTGCTTCTTGACCTGCATGCAGATTTCTCAGGAGGCAGGTAAGGTGATCTGGTATTCCCTTCTCTTTAAGACTTTTCCACAGTTTGTTGTGATCCACACAGTCAAAGGCTTTGGCATAGTCAATAAAGCAGAAGTAGATGTTTCTCTGGAACTCTCTTGCTTTTTCGATGATCCAATGGATGTTGGCAATTTGATCTCTTCTTCTTCTGCCTTTTCTAAATCCAGCTTGAACATCTGAAAGTTCACGGGTCACATACTGTTGAACCCTGGCTTGGGGAATTTTGAGCATTACTTTACTAGCGTGTGTGACGAGTGCAACTGTGTGGTAGTTTGAACATTCTTTGACATTGTCTTTCTTTGGGATTGGAATGAAAACTGACTTTTTCCAGTCCTGTGGCCACTGCTGAGTTTTCCAAATTTGTTGGCGTATTGAGTGCAGCACTTTCATAGCATCATCTTTTAGGATTTGAAACAGTCCCTTTTACTTCATTCTGAAAGTTTCTAAGTCCTCCTGTTCCCACAGAATCAAGTCTGCTACCTCAGCTCACACCATGGCAGCTCACAGCCTACCTGACTCTGAGGCTTCTGTGAGAAGATTGCTTTCCCAAGGCAAAGGAAGTGCTCCCCAGGGATGCTCTGCAACCCTAGGGTTCTAGAATGCATGGAGCCTGTGATAGGGAGAGGTTGTGCTGGAGAAGAGCACACCCTGTCATCTGCTCATAGTCCTTTAGTGTTAAATGGAGGTGGAGAAGGTTGAAAGCTCTTCCTTTTCTTCAGAAAGTCCACCTTCTCATTTCTGTTTTAACACAGAAAACTCTTTTATTATATAAGTGGAATTAAGGCTCATTTGATCACCCTGGGAGAGGTGTGTGTGTGTGTGTGTGTGTGTGTGTGCTGTGCTCAGTCGTATCTGACTCTTTGCAACCCCATGGACTGTAGCCTGCCAGGCTCCTCTGTCCATGGAATTTTACAGGTAAGAATACTGGAGAGGGTTGTCATTTCCTTCTCCAGGGATATATATACACATATATATGTACATACATACATACATACACACACACATAAATTCACATTTTTTACAGCATTAATAATTGTTGTCAGAGCCTCTTCTAATGCCCAGTTATGATTGGGAAAGATCACGGAAACACAAAAAACCACCATTTACCTTTCACTTTGAGAGGGTGAAAAGGCACAGATTTATAAGATGAGAGCACCAAATGTTACATTCTGCCAAATTTGCCAATAATAGAGTTTCTTAGTTGAGGTTCTTGTACGGAAAAGAAACCACTCTAACAAATCAAAGAACAGAAATGCAATATGTTGAAGGAATAAGGCATCACACAGAATACAAAGACTTGCTGAACTCCAAGGATCCCAGGGTTTGTGATTTGTTCCTACAGACCGCAACCACTTAGAGGATTCTCTAACCATCATATGACTCTTCAGTTCAAATGCATATTCCCCAAATAAACAGTCAAGCCTGTTGGGGACAAAATTCTATGTCTGAATCTGCTATGATTGGGATAAGGTCACATGCAGCTACATGGCTCCCAGCAGCTCACTCCATGAGAAGAGCAGGATGATCAGGTTTTGGGAAGGTACAGCATACCTGGGCTCCCTCTGTGCATTACTTCCCAGCAATGTGGCTCTTCACCCTTTATAAAGTCCAAGCACTTCCCCACGACTATTCTCATCCTCACAGTTATCAGATAAGTAGGCTAAGCAGGGACTCTTTAAGATACAATGATGCCTTCTTCCAGGTGAGGAAAACAAGGCTTACAAAGCTTAGTGGAGTTAACCCAAGATCACAGACAGACTAGGAGAGGAAGTAGGACTTAAACCTATGTCTCTCGAGCTGCAAAACCAAACTTTGTGTGAGTGTGGGGGAGACAAATGACTAAATGGGTAGAAATGCATGAATAATAGGTGAGTGGGTGTCTGAATCGGAACCACCAGAACTGAAGGAATGTAGTCACTTGCACTCTCAAACTAAGCTATTCACAAGATGCCAAGGAAAAGGGGAGGAGGGACCAGAAGACAGATGGAGGAAAGAGAAAAGCAAGAAATAGATTCAGATCAAGAGGGAGACTTCTGGAAACTGTACATAAACATATCTATCTTTTAATATAAGGTATCAATGGAAGAGGCTATTCATTGTCCCTCCCATCAATGGCCTCTCTCCCCTTACAATATAGTAAAAACATTCTTAGCAGCATGAACGGTTGCCCAGCTAGGGGTTTCACGAGCAAGAGTGACATGTGCAAATGCCACGTCATGCTCTTAAAGGGCCTGTCCTTTCTTCCTTCCCCTTTCCACACTCTGGAATACAGAGTTAATGGCAGTAGGTGAAGTAGCCATATCGGACCATGAGGTACAAGCCAAGTATGAGGATGACAGAGACACAAATGGATAAAGCCTGGGTTCCTGATGATTAAGAAGCCACTATACCAATCACTGCTAACCCAGACTTGTTTTCAAGCCCAAGAAATAATTTTATTACAGTTATATTGGAAAAAATAATATAAGACCATCCATCATCCAGGAGGCACTGGTAAATGCTAAATGTTTATATGATTAATATGCAAGCTTAATAAAAGCTGGTACATTTGGCTAGGGAATTAGTAGCAAGTTCTATGTTTTCTTTTTCTATTTACTGTAAGATTTTAAATAATTATGTATCAATAGCAAAATTATTAATAAACTATATTTCAGCAATTGAAATTTTTTAATGCTTATAGGTTTTAATACAGTTATTCCTCTTCAAGAATTTTTTTTTTCTCATAGGGAAACTTTTTACCAGAAATTTCTATCAAAGACACAATAACTACTTTTGGCTCTTGTGTAAGGTTTTTTGGACTAAATTCCTTTAAAAATACAAATTTTAAATTACTGGTTATGAACACAGATATTTTTAACTTTTTATTATGGAAAATTTCAAATATACACATGATTAAAAAAAGTAATATAATGAAGCCCTGTTTACCTATTACATGTCTTCAACTGCTAACTCTGGACCAACTTTCTTTCATCTATATGGACTCATTCACTTCAGATCCTCCTCAAGTGGGTTATTTTGAGGCATATCCCAGACATCACATCGTTTCACCCATAAATATTGTAGTATATATCTACTCCTTGGAAGGAAAGTTATGACCAACCTAGATAGCATATTCAAAAGCAGAGACATTACTTTGCCAACAAAGCTTCGTCTAGTCAAGGCTATGGTTTTTCCTGTGGTCATATATGGATGTGAGAGTTGGACTGTGAAGAAGGCTGAGCGCTGAAGAATTGATGCTTTTGAACTGTGGTGTTGGAGAAGACTCTTTAGAGTCCCTTGGACTGCAAGGAGATCCAACCAGTCCATTCTGAAGGAGATCAGCCCTGGGATTTCTTTGGAGGGAATGATGCTGAAGCTGAAACTCCAGTACTTTGGCCACCTCATGCGAAGAGTTGACTCATTGGAAAAGACTCTGATGCTGGGGGGGATTGGGGGCAGGAGGAGAAGGGGACGACAGAGGATGGGATGGCTGGATGGTATCACTGACTCGATGGACGTGAGTCTGAGTGAACTCCGGGAGTTTGTGATGGACAAGGAGGCCTGGCGTGCTGCGATTCATGGGGTCGCAAAGAGTCAGACACAACTGAGCAACTGAACTGAACTGAAGGACTCTTCTTAAAAAACATGATCATATAATTCTATGTTATTATGATCATACAGTATTTATTCACTTTTTAAAACATATAGTATTTAGTTTCCTCCATAAAATTTTTTGTAGGATCCAAATAAATTCCTTATATTGCAATAAGTTGATATATCTCTTTTAGAATATAGGTTACCTGGATTTACCAACGATCTTTTGGCTTGTATAAGCCACATACTTGGAGTCTGTCTATCAAGGCAAGGACATCCTAACACCTTCATCTCTCCTCTAGACCTCCGGGGGCTTTAGCCCAGCATCACTGCAGGTCATGGCTCCTAGAGCAGGCGTGTGTGTGGCTCATTACCCTGGTCCCCAGGCCTGGGCCAACCCAGACAAGGGCAGGACCAGAGTCCAGCAGCCAATCCTGTCTTGGGTTGAGATATTTCTAGTCCTTATCAGGCCATTCATCAGCCAGGGCAGTAATTAGGTCTTGTTGGAAGCACTAGACAATCCAGGTCTGTTTCACCTAAAGCCTGAAATTCTTTCCCAGGTTAAGAAGGTTCTATGCTGAGACTAAGTCAATTTGTATGGTGACTAAGACACAGCAGTCCCCAACCTTTTTGGCACCAGGGACCAGTTTTGTGGAAGACAATTTTTCCATAGCCAGGGGGATGGTGGTGGGGAAGGTTTCAGGATGATTCAAGAGCATTACATCTATTGTGCACTTAATTTCTGTTATTATTACATAGACTCAGATCATTAGGCATTAGATCCCAGAGGTTCGGAACCCCTGGTAAAAGACCATCTAGGTCAGGGGTCAGTGAACTTTTTCTGTAAAGGGCCAAATAGTAATTATCTTAGGCTTGGAAGGCCGTACAATCTTTGTCACAACTATTCAACTCTGCTGTTGAGTCTGAAAGCAGCCATAGACAGCAAATAAATAAATAAGTGTGGCCATGTTCCAATTAAACTTTATTTCTAGAGAGAAACTGGGATTTCATATAATTTTCATAAATATGATTGTGTATATTACATATTATAATTATGTACTATTAAATTACACTATTAAATAGTAAAGTATTTTCTGTCATGAAATATTATTCTTTTAATTCATTTTCAACCATTTTAAAATGTAAAAACCATTCTTAGTTTGCTGGCCACACATAAACATATGGCAAACCAGATTTGTTGGTTCATGGGCTGTCATTTGTGAAGCCCTGATCTAGCCGAACCTTCTCATCTCTTTTAACTGAGAATTAAACTGAGGACCAGAGATGTGAATTAATTCACCCAAAGTCACACAGCAATTTTGATGACAGAGGTCAAATTAGAACCCCCAAGGTACCAAAGAGTAGAATAATATGCAAGAAGAGTGCCCTCAAGAACCATTTGAAAGACCAAGGACAGAGAACCAGAGCTTATACTCAATGCCATATGGATACATAATGACAATAGACAGCCTGACTACAGTGCCCGTTTCCTAGTAACCACAGCCTCTCTGATGAAAGATTGCTCCCACTTGTTATTTATAACTTATTTCCCAATAGGGAGGGTGAGTGATTTGTTTATATTTAGTTACAAGAGCCAGGGAAACCCTGATCTACCATCTCAGGATAGACACAAACCTTATAGCCACAGCTGCCAGGAGATGGGAGAAAGCAAAGAAAGCTGCAATGTGCAGTGTAGCCTCTGTTACCAACAACAAGGGTCACACAGAGCAATTACCAACTGCCTGACACAAATAACAGATGGTGTGAGGGGAGACGGGAGGGAACGGATGCATTCCCATTTATGCTCTACGGAGGCAGTCATTACGAGAAACCTTTCTACACCTTGTTCATTACTGGGAGCATCTGTTAATTTTGCCTGCCTTTTGACTTTGTTAGCTTTACTTTGCTTCTGGCTCCTAGAATTATGCTCCTGAGAATGAATCCTTCTGTCTTTGAAGGGGTTTTCTTGATTCCATAGACAATTGGATGACCTGAAGTCCAAGAAGAGAGCACCAAGCATTACAGAACCGTGAACAGCCTATTAAATAGAAGAGAGTTATAGGCCTGAGTCAAGAGTTTCCAGGTGGAGTTGGGCAGAATTGACAAATGAAGCCAAAATCAGAGAAGGTACGCACTGAAGGGGTTATCTGGTCCTAGTGTCGTCCAACATCTTATTTTACTTCTGCAGGCTCAGAGAGGGTAGGTGACTTTTGTAAAATCACACAGCAATTTGAGTGTGCTCATATCTCATTACTTGCTGCCCCATGACCTTTCTGCTGCCTGAACAGACTCTAAAACAAGGCAGAAAGTATTTCAAAGCAGGCAAAGGTGGAGTGTCAACATGATGAATAGGTGCAGAGCCTTCACTTCTTTTCATCTACAGATGTAAACAGACAATTGTGTCACTGCACAATCATAGGAAAGTAGTCAAAAAGCAACTTTTTTTTTACAAGACTGAGAAAGACAAGCCCTAAAACAACAACCCACCACTATTTGTGGTGCTTTTCAGTTAACAGAGATCCACATTCCCCTGAGTTTTGTAAAAACTCTAATGTTGGGGGCCAGAGTGAGGTACTCCGCCCGTGACAAAGGTCATGAGGAAGGAGGCTCGACATACGCAAAGGCGGGATCGAGCCTCAGGAGTCCCCCTGGAACTCCTCGAGCATCTACCCCCATAACCAGAGCCTGCCTACTTTACTACTTTGTGCTCACCTACACCTCTGACTTTACAGGGGGCTGTCCCCCACCACCTCTTTCGGAGAAGGAGTTAACCTAGAGCTCCAGTCAATAAAAACTCTTGGGTGTGACAAGAGTGTTTTAACCTACAAACTCCTCTGAAGGTTCTCTAGCCTGCCTGACAGGCTCGTCCGGCCACATGTGATTGCTCACAGCCTCCCAACCGTGAGAGGCACGAGATGCTTTAAACCTTCTAAAAACAGGTTCCTTAGAAAAGTTAGAAAACTATTAGTATAAGTATAATGGGCTGATTAGAAATTGTGTTGGTGAAGGGTTTTTCATTTGTTGAGCCAATGTTTGTTGCTAAGTCTCCACATCCCCTGCCCTTACACACATTAATGAATATATAGAAGAAATAAGTATTAACCTTTGATATTAATCACGTTAGACCTTAGGCTAAGTAAATTCTTTCCTTAACTAAAACCCACTACACCCTCACCCTGTAGGAATGTAACTTTATTTGGGTGGCGTCTGTTTTGAGAATAATCAGCCCTGGAGAAATAAGTGTCCTGATTGACTGACCGATGTCACAAGGAGAGGGTCGTAAATTGTCAGCAGGCCCCCCTGGCCAGAAGATGATGTAACACCCCTAAGACCTCTGTATACATTTGTGTGAAGCACCTGACTTTAATAAAAGTCAGGACTGCTGTCCCCACGTGACTTTTGTATAACATCTTAGTGTATAAAAACAGACTCTGGAAAATAAAGAATTGGGATCAGTTTCTCAAAATACTGGTCTCCCCATGTCTCTCTCTCCCTCTGGCTGAGTCTCCATCTGGAGCGCGGAACCCACCAAGCTTACTAATTTTGCCTGGGCTTCTAAGATCCGACCGGGGAGGCCTCAGTGTCTCCTCTCCTTCGGGAGAACGGAAGGACGCCTTCGGCCTACGTAAGTGGTGCAAGCTTCTTGTCTTGAAGTTTTATTGGTCTCCCGCGTAAACCAAGCTACTCAGCCTCTTTTCTCCACTGAATTTTCCTACTGAGCTATCCTTATTCTATTACTCTTTATATCTCTAATTAATATCTAATTGAAACTATCGTATCCTGACCCTCGCCGACGCCGTCTCTCCTTCGAGTACCCTGGATCAGCCGGGGCTGGTCCCCGGCACTCTAAGAGGTCAACAGAGCAGGAATTGTCCTTGTTTTGAAGAGAATCCACTAAAAGTCATAGACATCTGCTATGTCCCAATGTTCTAAATGCTTCTTAGGTGTGAATAAATCCTCATAGTGATCCACTAATGCATTTAAAATTATTATCCCCATTTTTCAAGGTTAGAAAGTAAGGCAGAGAGGTGAAATGATTGGTCCAAGATCACTGCCAGTATCTAGATATGGTGGACACACCCTAAGGTGACCTCCCCACCCCAACAATCACAATTCTGTATGATACCCTTCCTTTGAGTGTCAGCGGGACTTGTGACTTGCTTCTTATCAACAGAATATGGGATATAGAGGGATATTACATAATGATAAAATGGTTAATTCTCCAAGAACACATAATAATTCTTAATATGTATGTGCCTAACAACAGACCATGAAACTTCAAGAGGCAAAAACTGATAGAGCTGCAAGGAGAAATAGATGAATCCACCATCATAGCTGGAGACTTCAATACCCTCTCCCAGAAATGGACAGATCCAATAGGTGGAAAATCAGCTAGGACACAGTTTAATCCAACAATGCCATCAATCAACTGGATATAATTGACATATAAAATACTGCATCCAACCAGAAGCAGAATATATGTTCTTCTCGAGCTCACATGGAATGTTCACCAAGATAGACCACATTTTGGGCTATAAAACACACCTAATATACTATAAGTGGAGAAGGCAATGGCAGCCCACTCCAGTACTCTTGCCTGGAAAATCCCATGGACGGAGGAGCCTGGTGGGCTGCAGTCCATGGGGTCGCGGAGAGTCAGACACAACTGAGTGACTTCACTTTCACTTTTCACTTTCATGCATTGGAGAAGGCAATGGCAACCCACTCCAGCACTCTTGCCTGGAAAATCCCATGGACGGAGGAGCCTAGTGGGCTGTAGTCCTTGGGGTCGAGAAGAGTCGGACACAACTGAGCGACTTCACTTTCACTTTTCACTTTCATGCATTGGAGAAGGAAATGGCAACCCACTCCAGTGTTCTTGCCTCGAGAATGCCAGGGACAGGGGAGCCTGGTGGGCTGCCGTCTATGGGGTCGCACAGAGTCGGACACGACTAAAGCGACTTAGCAGCAGCAGCAACATACTCTAAGATATTAGGTTGGTGCCAACATTCTATTAGGTATTAGATAGGCCATGAGATACATTTACCTGGTCCACCAGTTGAACTCTTACAGTTGTTACAAAAGCTAACAAATTTAAAAGAATAAAAAATATACAGTGTCTACTCAGACTACAATGGAATAAGATGAGAAATCTATAAAAGATAACTGGGAAATCCCCAAATATGTGGAGATTATTTTTTTTCTATATTTAATATCTCATAATAAACTATAATGGAAAAAAAGAATATTTTCAGAGTGCTGTGTCACATGTCTTAATTTTATTTTATTTTATTTTTTTGTGTGTGTATGCTGATTTTTTTTTGTCTCTGCTGTGGTTTCTTTCTTTTTTTTTTTTTTTTTTGCACATTTTTAATTTTTAATGTCAAGCTTAAAAAAAGTTCCAAAAAATAATACAAATAATATCCATATAACCTCTGCCCAGATTTTTCACTTGTTCTTATCATTTCACCCCATTTCTTTATTATTTGTCTGCTCCCCACCCAAAAAGTTTTTTTCTAAACTCTTGGAAGGCCTGCTGCAGATATCATGGTTTTTATTCCCATGAAGTATCCCACATACTTCAGTACATATTTCTGAATTTCCTAAGAATAGGGATATTCGGTTAATAACTGTAATAGTACAGTTGTCAACTTCAGTAATTTAACATGGATAAAATACTTTTATTAAATCTACTGTCTGTATTCTAATACTGTTAACTGACCCTCAGTGTCCTTTTTAGCACTTTTTCCTTCTAGTACAAGATCTAGTCCAGGATCAGATATTGCATTTCATTGTCATGTTGATAAAGTCTCTTTTAATCTGGAACACTTTTACAGCCTTTCTTTGTTTTTTATGATATTGTCATTGTTAAAGAATACTACCCCTACTTTGTTTTTTTTTTTTTTTTTTTGACAGCTTTAATTTTTTCAGCACTTTATTTTTTTTTATTTGATAAATTTAACGCCTTTTATTGCCATACCTCATTTTACTATGCTTTGCTTTAGTGAGCTTTATAGATACATGTTTTTTGTTTTTTTTTTCCCTTGTTAATTTTCTGTTTAGTTGATCTATCCATAAGTGTGAGTGGGGTATTAAAGTCTCCCACTATTATTGTGTTATTGTTAATTTCTCCTTTCATACTTGTTAGGATTTGTCTTACATACTGCGGTGCTCCCATGTTGGGTGGATATATATTTATAATTGTTATATCTTCTTCTTGGATTGATCCTTTGATCATTATGTAGTGACCTTCTTTGTCTCTTTTCACAGCCTTTGTTTTAAAGTCTAATTTATCTGATACTTAGTATTGTGACTCCTGCTTTCTTTTGGTCCCAATTTGCACGGAAAATCTTTTTCCAGCCCTTCACTTTCAGTCTGTATGTGTCCCCTGTTTTGAGGTGGGTCTCTTGTAGACAACATATGTAGGGTCTTGTTTTTGTATCCATTCAGCCAGTCTTTGTCTTTTGGTTGGGGCATTCAACCCATTTACGTTTAAGGTAATTACTAATAAGTATGATCCCGTTGCCATTTACTTTATTGTTTTGGGTTGAGTTTATACACCATTTTTGTGTTTCCTGTCTAGAGAATATCCTTTAGTATTTGTTGGAGAGCTGGTTTGGTGGTGCAGAATTCTCTCAGCTTTTGCTTGTCTGAAAAGCTTTTGATTTCTCCTTCATACTTGAATGAGATCCTTGCTGGGTACAATAATCTGGGCTGTAGGTTATTTTCTTTCATCATTTTAAGTATGTCTTGCCATTCCCTCCTGGCTTGAAGAGTTTCTATTGAAAGATCAGCTGTTATCCTTATGGGAATTCTCTTGTGTGTTATTTGTTGTTTTTCCCTTGCTGCTTTTAATATTTGTTCTTTGTGTTTGATCTTTGTTAATTTGATTAATATGTGTCTTGGGGTGTTTCTCCTTGGGTTTATCCTGTTTGGGACTCTCTGGGTTTCTTGGACTTGGGTGATTATTTCCTTCCCCATTTTAGGGAAGTTTTCAACTATTATCTCCTCAAGTATTTTCTCATGGTCTTTCTTTTTGTCTTCTTCTTCTGGAACCCCTATGATTCGAATGTTGTAGCGTTTAATATTGTCCTGGAGGTCTCTGAGATTGTCCTCATTTCTTTTAATTCGCTTTTCTTTTATCCTCTCTGATTCATTTATTTCTACCATTCTATCTTCTAATTCACTAATCCTATCTTCTGCCTCTGTTATTCTACTATTTGTTGCCTCCAGAGTGTTTTTAATTTCATTTATTGCATTATTCATTATATATTGACTCTTTTTTTATTTCTTCTAGGTCCTTGTTAAACCTTTCTTGCATCTTCTCAATCCTTGTCTCCAGGCTATTTATCTGTGATTCCATTTTAATTTCAAGATTTTGGATCAATTTCACTATCATTATTTGGAATTCTTTATCAGGTAGATTCCCTATCTCTTCCTCTTTTTGTTTGGTTTGGTGGGCATTTATCCTGTTCCTTTATCTGCTGGGTATTCCTCTGTCTCTTCATCTTGTTTAAATTGCTGAGTTTGGGAGTCCTTTCTGTATTCTGGCAGTTTGTGGAGTTCTCTTATATTGTGGCGTTTCCTCGCTGTGTGTGGGTATGTAGAGGTGGCTTGTCAAGGTTTCCTGGTTAGGGAAGCTTGTGTCGGTGTTCTGGTGGGTGGAGCTGTATTTCTTCTCTTTGTTCAGTCACGCTATGGGGAGGGAGGGAGGGATGGGATGCTGCAAACAAATGACACTGGCGTGCGCCGCAGTGCTTCAGCCACACTGGGTCTGCCCGCTCACGGCGCGTGTAGCCTCCTGCCCACACTGCTCGGGCTCTAGGTTGTTCCGCTGGGAACAATCCGAGGCTGGCCCTGGGTTGCATGCACCTCCCAGGTCCAAGCCGCTCAGGTTCAGGCACTCAGGTAGTCCTCAGAGGCGCAGACTCAGTTGGGCCTGCGTTTTGTGCTCTTCCCAGGTCCGAGCAGCTCAGGTGATGAGGTGTTTGGCGGCGCCAATGGTGCGACTTATCGCCTCCCGCCACTCGGTTATCTGGGTGTAAAACCGCGCACCTTCTCAGGCAGATGTTGACCGTCCAGACCCCAATAAGTTTTAGTTAGCAAAGAAGCCTGCTTACAGTTTTATAGATAACGTCTCTCTGGGGCTGCGATTGCCCCCTTCCGGCTCTGGCTGCCTGTCACCGGAGGGAAGGTCTGCAGCCGGCTACCTCTGTTTAGTCCTTTGTTCCGTCTGGCGCTGGCTGGCGGTGTCTTAGGTTAGGGCTGGCTTTTTGCGTGGTAGATATCCCACAGTCTGGTTTGCTAGCCCAAATTATTTCGCTCAGATAGTGCTCAGGTATTCAGGCCAGATTCTTACTCTCAGCGATGCAGCCCGGCGCCCGCGCCTCCCTGCCCAGCCCCGCTTGTTAATGGCGGATGCAGGCGTCTGCGCTGCTTCTCCGCTGGGGAGTTACCGTAGGCCTCACAATCTGCGAGTTTTAATTGTTTATTTATTTTTTCTCCCTGTTATGTTGTCCTCTGTGCTTCCAAAGCTCGGCACGGATTCGGCAGTGAGAAGGTTTCCTGGTGTTTGGAAACTTCTCTCTTTTTAAGACTCCCTTCCCGGACGGAACTCTGTCCCTCCCTCTTTTGTCTCTTTTATTGTCTTTAATATTTTTTCCTACCTCCTTTCGAGGAGTTGGGTTGCTTTTCTGGGTGCCTGATGTCCTCTGCCGGCATTCAGAAGTTGTTTTGTGGAATTTACTCGACGTTTAAATGCTCTTTTTTGATGAATTTGTGGGGAGAAAGTGTTTTCCCGTCCCTACTCCTCCGCCATCTTGGCGCCTTCCCTTAATCTATGTGGAGATTAAACATACTTCTACATAGGACATGGGTCAAAGAAGAAATCTCAAGATAACTAGATAAAAATAAAACAACTTATCAAAATTTGTGGGATGCAGCAAAAGCAATGTTTAGAGGGAAATTTATAGCATTGAATGAAAATGAAACTTATAGCATATATTAGTAAAAAAAGATCTAAAATCAATCATCTGAATTTCCACTTTAGGAAACCAGAAAAAGAAGAGTAAATTCAATCCAAAGCAAGATAAAGAAAACAAATAATGTATAAAACTAGAGCAGATATCAATAAAATTAAGAACAGGAACTCAATAGAGAAAATCTATGAAACCAAAAGCTGGTTCTTTGAAAAGATCAGTAAAATCAATGAAGCCTCTAGCCAGGCTAAGATAAAAAAGAGATGGGATGCAAATAAGTAGTAGCAGAAATTAAGGGGGGACATCACTGCAAATCTCATGGACATTAAAAGGGTAATAAAGGAATACTATAAAAAAAAACTCTATGCTCACAAATTTTATAACCTAAAATAATAAAACTGACCAGTTCCTTGAAAGACACAATCTGCCAAAACTCACACAAGAAAGAGACCACCTGAAAAAGCCAACAAACCATGGCAATGGTGGTAGGATATCACTCTCATAATTGTGTTACCTTATATGGCAATGGTGAAGGAAATTTGCAGATGTAATTAAAGTCCCTAATCAGTTTGACTTTCAGTTAATCAAAAGGGAGAGTACTCTGGGTGGGCCTGGTCTAATCAAGTTAGTTTTATTATAAGAGAGCTTAGGCTTTCCCCAAGATCAGAAACTTGAAGCAGCAGAACCTCCCTTTTTCTTTCTGGTCTTGAAGAAATAACTTCTACAGTCACAAGGAAATGAATTCTTCCAACAACTATGTGAGTTGAGAAGAGAAGAGGAGCCTAGATGAGAATACAAGGCCTGGCCAACAGACTTGTGAGACCCTAGGCAGAGGATGCTAAACCATGTCTAGACTCCTGACCCGGGGAAATGGAGATAATATCCTTGGGTCAGGAAGATTCCCCTGCAGAAGGAAAATGGCAACCCACTCCAGCATTCCTGCCTGAAAAATCCCAGGGACAGAGGAACCTGGTAGGCTACAGTCTGTGGGGTCGCAAAGAGTTGAAGACAACTGACGCATGCATAGAAGAGGAGCAAAAATTCCCACCCACTCTGACTCCAGAACATGTGCTTTAAATACTGGTTCTCAGATTCTTTCTGACACCAACTGGGAGATGTTTTTCCCCCCAAACTAATGAATTCTCTATTTCTCCAACACCACCTAGGTGTTCTACAGTTGAAATACCAAGGTTTCTAGGAATACTTTGGACAAAGACCAAATATATTTCCTATCATACCGCATTGGTCTTTAAGACCTTTCAGAGCAGGAGTATGATGCAACACAAGTGTCTAAGTGACCAACCAAAGACCACATGCCCACTGATGGAGGGACCAATGCCCCAGTCTTCATGCCTGAGCCCTTCTGACTTCTCATTGTATCCCTAGCCTGTGCTACCACCCGTAAAATGCATAAAGGTAGGAAAAAGTAAAACTTTTAAAGGAGAATTTGTAATATATGAGAGGCAAGAAAACATTGGTAAAAGGTTAAGAATTTTCACATAAGTCATATTCATTATGATTCTGTGAGGTAAGTCAAAGGAGACTCAGAAAGTGAAGCTCATAGAAATGAAGTAACTTCTCCAAGGTTAAGGTCACGAGGGAGGCTCTGGCATTTGATCTTGAGCCTGACACTCTCTTTCTCTTCCTTACTACACCACCAAGGAACAAAAGGGGGAATATATCAGCTATCTTCTAGTTTCCAGGCCTTAAGGAAGGACTTAATCAAGAAATTTCTATCTCCACAGAAAGAAAAACTAAAGAAAATGAAAGATTAAAGTGCAAAGGATTTAACTTAATCCGAAGGAAGAGCTTTCCATGGGTAAGGTTAATTAAAACACTTAACAAGATTTTATTTAAGAAAAAACACCAAAAGGCTTGAAAATTCTCCTTCCAGATTTCTATATATAAAGCCTCCTATGAAAACAGCAAGAAGAAAGGTTGGGGATCATTTTGCAAGCTGGTCAAAACACTTGCAAGCACAAGGTTTTTCAGATTTGACCATAAGGATGAACTGAGTAACACTATAAATATCCATCATAGTTTGCTTAGGAACTATAGCAAATAGTAATAACATTAAGTGTTCATATGTTTAGAATAAAATGTTTAGAATAAAAAGTTTAGAATAAAAAGTAGTTTTTCTCATGAAATCATTGGAATTATTTTTTTAATTATCAACAAAGAAAGGAAATGGATTCAGGCACAAGTTTCTGTACTTACATAGTGTATTTCATAGGCAAATACAGGCTCTCCACCATCCTCCCTAACCCCCTGATTCACTGCAGGGTTGCAAAACTTCCCTCCTCTCCCACAACCCTGCTTTCTACTCTCCTTTTGCTGCTACGCATCCACTGCTGTGTGAGACCTTGTATTCAGGCGGGAAGCTTTGATACACCACAGGCAGTCTAGGGAGATTTAGGTGACTTCACATGCCATGTGGTGGGAACAAAAATATTAAAAAGTGAGGGGGACAACCTTAAATTCTACATATTTCTATACCCCTCTCCCACCTTATCTCTCCAGATCTGGCTCAAGATCCCCCAATTCCATCTTTTCTTTTCAACCTACTTCTTACACCCAGGCTCCTGCTCTAAGTTCTTTGACAAAATGCCCAAGAGAGATTGACTTCCTCTGAATATAGCTAAATCACATTCTTAACTCCTGATGTCATCTACAGACCAGTCCTTTCCATTCTAGAACCTTTATCAACATCTAACTGCGAAGAAAGATAAGAGAAGTAAAGACAGCACTTTCTTGATTGAAAAGAATGGGACCACAAATTCCAATTTAGGAATACAAGGAACAAGAGGGACTGGGCAAGGGATGCTCACAAACAATGGTAAAACTTGGCATTATGTAGCAAAAGTCTTTAAATAACCAAATCATTTGGTTCAGGCACTCTACTTTTAAGGATTAAACTAAACAAGATAAATAAGACCTGTGTAAGTAAGTGATATCAGAGAAGGCAATGGCATCCCACTCCAGTATTCTTGCCTGGAAAATCCCATGGATGGAGGAGCCTGGTAGGCTGTAGTCTATGGGGTTGCTAAGAGTCGGACACGACTGAGCGACTTCACTTTCACTTTTCACTTTCATGCATTGGAGAAGGAAATGGCAACCCACTCCAGTGCTCTTGCCTGGAGAATCCCAGGGACGGGGGAGCCTGGTGGGCTGCCATCTCTGGGGTTGCACAGAGTCGGACACGACTGAAGCAACTTAGCAGCAGCAGCAGCAGCAAGTAAGTAATATACCATTTTCATAGATATGCAACTACTCCCATTTTACAGATGAATAAACTGGCTGCAGAGAGGCTAAATAACTAGTCCAAGGCCATACAACTAGCAAGAGGTGAAAACATGATTCAAAACAATTGGGGCCCAGAGGCCACGCTCTTTACCACTCTGCTCTCCTACCTGTCCCCTGCATTCCCATAGTTCCAAGCCACCATTAAAACTATAAAGGAGGAAATGAAAACGAATTTCTTTGTGCCTCTTATATTTACAACAAAAATACTGAACCCAAAGGAAGTTTATGAGATGTCTGAATATTAAGTGGTTAAACAATCACTAAAAGTTAGTTTAAGAAACGAGGTAGAGCATCCTCAGGCAAAAGTGGTTGATGTGGTATCTTGCTGCATTTCCATATACAATCAGTCCCCTTAGCTCTGACCCTCACTCTAGTCATAATAAATCCACATAGCCTCTTTGCTTTGACCTCTTAGTCTTCCCAAGATTTTACAAACCTTATAATCAGAAATGTCATAGAGAAAGTGACCTCCTGCTTAAGAGGTTCTATTTCAAACAGAAAAGATAGGAATCCTTTTCTGATAACCAGTATTTGTTTTTGATTTAAAAAAAAAAAACCCACTGTATTTCTCAGCATTCTCCAGAGAAACAGAACCAACAGGATATAAGAATCTCTCTCTTTCAGTATATATACACATATATATCGGCCAGAGCTTCCCTGGTGGCTCAGACAGTAAAGAATCTGCCTACAATCTGGGAGACCCAAGTTCTATCCCTGGGTCGGGAAGATCCCCTGGAAAGGGAATAGCAACCCACTCCAGTATTCTTACCTGGAGATTTCCATGAATAGAAGAGCCTGGCGGGCTACAGTCCATGGGGTTGCAAAGAGTTGGACATAACTGAGTGACTAACACTTTCATGTATACTGGCTGCACGAATGTGGGGACTGACAAATCTAAAATATGCTGGGCAGGCTGGCAGACTGGGGGTCCAGGAAGAGGCTGACACTGCAGGTTCAAGTCTGAAGGCTGTTTACAGGCTGACTTCCCTTCTTCTGTTGGGGATCTTTGTCTTTTCTCTTAAGGTCTTCAACTGATAGGAAAAGGCCCACCCACATTATGAAAGATAATCTCCTTTACTCAAAATCTACTATTTAAATGTTCAGTTCAGTTCAGTCGCCCAATGATGTCCAACTCTTTGCGACCCCATGGACTGCAGCATGCCAGGCTTCCCTGTCCATCACCAACTCCCAGAGCTTGCTCAAACTCAATGTCCATTGAGTCGGTGATGCCATCCAACCATCTCATCCTCTGTCATCCCCTTCTCCTCCTGTCTTCAATCTTTCCCAGCATCAGGGTCTTTTCAAGTGAGTCAGTTCTTCACATCAGGTGACCAAAGTATTGGAGTTTCAGCTTCAGCATCAGTCCTTCCAGTGAATAGTCAGGACTGATTTCCTTTAGGATGGACTGGTTGTATCTCCTTGCAGTCCAAGGGACTCTCAAGAGTCTTCTCCAACACCACAGTTCAAAAGCATCAGTTCTTTGGCACTCAGCTTTCTTTATAGTCCAACTCTCATATCCATACATGACCACGGGAAGAACCATAATTTGACTAGACGACAAACCATAGTTTTGTCTGCAAGGTAATGTCTCTGCTTTTTAACATGCTGTCTAGGTTGGTCATAACTTTTCTCCCAAAGAGTGAGCGTCTTTTAATTTCATGCCTGCAGTCACCATCTGCAGTGATTTTGGAGCCCAGGAAAATAGTCTCTCACTGTTTCCATTGTTTCTCCATCTATTTGCCATGAAGTGATGGGACCAGATGCCATGATCTTAGTCTTTTAAATGTTGAGTTTTAAGCTACCTTTTTCACTCTCCTCTTTGATTTTCATCAAGAGGCTCTTCAGTTCTTCTTTGCTTTCTGCCATAAGGAAGGGTGGTGTCATCTGCATATCTGAGGTTATTGATATTTCTCCCAATAATCCTGATTCCAGTTTGTGCTTCATCCAGCCTGGCATTTTGCATTATGTACATTGCATATAAGTTAAATACGCAGGGTGACAACGTACAGGCTTTACGTACTCCTTTCCCAATTTGGAAACAGTACTGTTCCAATCTGGTTCTAACTGTTGCTTCTTGACCTGCATAGAGATTTCTCAGGAGGCAGGTAAGGTGGTCTGGTATTTCCATCTTTTGAAGAATTTTCCACAGTTTGTTGTGATCCACACAATCAAAGGCTATGATATAGTCAATAAAGCTGGGTATCATAGCCTAACAAGTTGCTGCTGCTGCTGCTAAGTTGCTTCAGTCATGTCCCACTCTGTGCGACCCCATAGACGGCAGGCCACCAGGCTCCCCCATCCCTGGGATTCTCCAGGCAAGAACACTGGAGTGGGTTGCCATTTCCTTCTCCAATGCATGAAAGTGAAAAGTCAAAGTGAAGTCGCTCAGTCATGACTGACTCTTAGTGACCCCATGGACTGCAGCCTACCAGGCTCCTCCGTCCATGGGATTTTCCAGGCAAGAGTACTGGAGTGGGGTGCCATTGCCTTCTCTGAGCCTAACAAGTTATAAAATTAACCATCACAACCATCAACATTCTTCATTATGCCAGTTATTAAAGCTACAATTCATTCAGCTAATAGGAAGAGACATACTTTTAAATTTATCCCAGAAAGAAATCAAACCAGTCCTTCTTCAAATTGTGTAAGGTTTCTGTGTGCTAAAATCCATATCAAGTTGGCCTTGATATGGCCAGTTTCCTCCTCAGCCTACACTTTACCCAACAGTAGTTGATACTGTTTTTCAATATCATCATGATGGCTTTTAGTCTCTTTGACTACACATTTCCAAGGAGGCAACACAGCATAAGGTGCTATCACATTCCACTAACATGATATCTCTCATCAATTAAATTATCCCAGTTGCTTTGATACAGATAAGTCATTGCAGTCCTTTTGTTTATAAATCTGTGTCTTGGATTAAACATTCATGGTATCCATACAGTGAAGAAAAACAGAGAAGTGTTCCACCCCTAATGAAAGTTTAATCGTGATCTGATAGCAAGGTCTTACAAAAAAGCCCAGAGCTGCAACTGTGTGGCGTGATCTCCTCATTGGTCAAAAGGTAGGGACTGCACACCCGTCACCTGGGCATCTTTGCCAGCCAACTCATTTCACTGCCAGCCCTCTCTCTCTCCCATTTGAACAACTTCCTTCTTCCAATTTTTTACATTATCTAATAATTATGGAGCCCTCAGAAGAGGCACAAAACTCCCAAGAGCTGGATTTAGAGGAGATAACTAGAAAGCTTTTATTTCTTGACAAATGGAGGGAAATCTTTAGTTATCACCGGTAAGATGTTCTCATTTTCTCAATCCTCTAGAACCAGAGGGATTTCTTTTTTTAAATTTTATATATTTATTTTTGGTCTTTTGGGGGTCTTCCTTGCTACACTGGCTACTCTCTCACTGTGGTGTGCAGGCTTCTGATTGCAGTGACTTCAGTTGTTGCAAAGCATGGGCTGTATGGCTCCTGGGCTTCAGAGCAGAGGCTCAACAGTTTTGGCGCACAGCTCCAAGGCATGTGGGACCTTCCTGGATCAGGGATGGAACCCCTGTCTCCTGCATTGGCAGGTGGATTCTTTACCAATGAGCCACCAGGGAAGCCCCCCTAGAACCAGGGGGATTTTATGTGGCTAAACAACCAGCTTTTACGCTTGCTATGTGAGAAGTCTCCATTGCAGATTTACATTTAAAATGCTTCAGGTATAACTGTTTGCAGAAAAAGCATCCCAAGCAAAGTGGAGGTTGAGGAGGTTTGAGGGAATAAGGGTTGAACAGAGTGAGTAATTTTCTTGATGTTTTCTCTTTCATTTATAGGTTGGGAACCAATAATACAACTTCTCAGGTAATTACTTTTCTCAAAGCCAGAGTGTTTTCCTCTAGTTGCTTCTTCAAACAATCACATTAACAGCATAATCTCCATTTATTCTGTGCATGTAATGTCACTCGGGCACTTGGCATTTAATGTGTGAAAACACAAAACTGGAAACCCTGTTGGAGATCTTTTCTTGTGCTTTCTTTTTTCATAAAAATCTCTTCTTACTTTTACGAGCTACTTTGCATCATTAAAAGCACCATATGGTTATTATTTTCAAAAAAAAAATCATATGAGAATCTAGAGTTCCTACACTTGTGCAACAGCACTAGACTCTGACATCCAAGTGCTTCAGTGATCCTGAAGAAAAATAGTTCTGAAAATAGTTATATTGATTCAGCTCCTGAAAAATTGTTTTCCTTCACTATCTTCAAACAAGGAAAAGATGACTGAATTCAGATGTTAAAAGGTATTTTAAAATCTGTTATACAATATAAGATGAAAGATGTTTTCCTCTCCTGTCACCTGAAAAGGTTAGAAGGTAACGGGCTTTGTATTTCAGATATTAATTCAATCACTGAACAAACTCTGCACAAAATATTAAGGTGATTTTCCTGGCACTAATGTATAATACAGTCAAACAACTGAATTATTAATATTTTAACTATAGCACTAAAGCACCTTGCTCCAAGTAACATAAGATCAAAAACCTTATTATTTCTGCTGAAACTCTCTTAGCCAGTCTACATTACAGTCAGAGAGAGAATACTTCTATTTCAGTCCTAGAAGTATTAAATGGAGCTAGCTATCGTTTGGGGGAATAGAACAGTCAAAAGATAAAACAATCTTTGCAAGGAAAAAAATAAACAAATGTTGAGTTAAGCTTTCCACAAGGTGGGGGAAACCCCCTGCTACAAATGTAAAGATTTTCCATGTAATTTACAAAATGCATCTTATCCCATTAGTAGTCTATGACTGGGATGCTGTGTTTCTGAGATAAAGTATCTTAGCCTCTAGGAATCCAGAAAACAAGGAAGGCAGTTTCCTTCATGTTTCAGCTACCAATTTGTCAGACATGTTTCATGACATCAGGATAGAATTCTAAACCAAGTGGAAGAAGAACTGATGCTATCTTATATTTAAATGCTATAAGAATCAGTTAAGAAAAGTAAAAATGGATTTTTTTTTCTTAAAGATGGGAGTGGTTTTTTTTAAGGAAGAAAATCATTGCACGCACTTGCTAGGGATCAGGAATCTGAGAGTATTAAATGAAGGTAACCTGACTTTGTTTATTGGCCAGTTAACAATATAATGGGAAATACTTCGTATAGACTAAAAAGATTCACTCATTGTTTATAAAATGTTGTCTCCTCAAAACAAGAGACAGTAACATTTACAACTGTCTATAAACACAGCTTCAAGTCAAGGTCTTGATAGCATTAATTATGTTTCCATAGTTACACTTAACCTCATCAAGTCACATAAAACTTGGGAGAACCCCTTTGACACAGACACTGGGGTTTTTCTGCCTCTTTTTTATCTATTTATGATCATTTTCAGACATCTCTAAAAGGGAGACAACATTTTATGAACACTGATACTTCAGGGAGCCAAAGAAAAGAAGGAAAGCAAAGGAAAAGGTCATCACCAGCTGTTTGCTTTGTTTTTTGGTGGTGGTGGCATTTTACACAGAATCATGAAGGTGACCGTATATCTGCTGGTGAAACTGAAGATGGGACAGGAAGGTCTCAGCCAAAAGGACAAGGACATTTGCCATCAAGTCGCCTTTGTTCTGTTCCCAAACCCTCTATCATCTCTTCAAAATCAGGCGGCTTTCCTGTCTCCCTAGCAATGGCCACGGTAAGTATAGCTTGTCAATTAAACATGAAACGAAACGTAATCTTCCCCAAACAACAAGGCTGGGGGAATCTAATCGGCTGTCATATGAGAGTATTATGGAAGATAAGACTACGGACAGTTGTTATTGCTAAAGGAGAATATAATGAAAATGACTTATGCGTGGTATTTTTCAAGGACACTGGTGATGTTACAGTCTTTCCTTCCCAATAAAGAGTCTCTCTTTATTGACTTCCTCAATTTGACCGCTAAAAGTGAAGGCATGAGGGTGTTAAATTCAAATAATTGACCATATGAGGTAGGATGGGGTAGATGATAAAGATGGCAAAGGTGGAAAAACGAGGTAGATGTGGGAGAAAGGACCCCTGTGCCATGTGGACAGGAGGAAGATGGGGAACCTTCCCTGGCTCAGTCCCGCAGCAAACACATGATCCCAAGGAGGAAACACTTTCTGGGGTGGCAACTAATAGTCAGATTTGAAGAGAACCTAAAAGTTTGAGAATCCAAGTGGATCTGGAAGCTGCTGTTTCCAGGGACCATTTGCTCCATTCAAACCTTGACCAAGGTAGGGGCGAGGGGCTGAGGCAGAGACCCAGCCACATCTCCTTGTGTGGGCTGGGGGCAATGTCTTGACAAGTGGCCAAAGGACCAGCTGTCATGGTCAATGAGGTGTTGTTGGGACCTGGGGAAGCAAAGCCAGGGATCAAGGAAAGGAAAAAAAGCACCAGTGAGGCTGAGCGATCTTTCCAACAGGATTGTCCTCCAATATCGCCCTTTCAATCACAGTGAACATCAGGGATAATTTCTCCATATTCAGCCCATCCCCTCAGACTATATTATAGAGACATAGGCAGAGGCCTCTCCTTGAGGCCCTAAGAACAAAAGTAGGAAGAGGTACTTTCTTCCTGAGGACATGCTGCCCTACACCTGGGTATACTCTCAGAACACACCCAGGACCAGCCTGACCATCCAGGCAAAGACCAGCAAGGCTGCAGTCAGGCCACCATGGACAGAAAGTTCTGCAGTCTGTGCCCCATAGGCAGGATCCCCGCTGGGAGTGGGGATGGGGGCCGGACCCCTTTCTGGGGGAACCTCACAGTCTCCACCTGCCTTGTGAGCCCAGAGGCCAGGCTGGCCCTTACTGCAGTATTTCCAACCTCAACATAACCCATAACTGTTCCTCAGGCTCCCAGATGGGACATCATCACACACAGCCTACAGCCCCCATGTTCTTCATCTTCACGCACATCCTCACAGGCTCCATGGAGCAACTCTCTCCACTGCTGGAGTTATGGTACAAACGTGCTGGGAGGCACACATGCTCTGTCTCATCATCACAGATCTTTCTGCCTCAACCCACCTTCCCCCTTATGCTCGAATGCCCGATGTCCCAGGCAGACAGGCTGGCAGGGCTCTCAGAGATGCAGTACTTGGCTCATTGGTGGCCCAGCCCCTGGATGGTGCTTTAACTTGTATCTCAGGCATCTAGTTTACCACTCTCCTTTTGAATAATCAAGACAGGTAAAGTGTTATCCTGTTAGAGTCTCCAGCCTCCATGGTTATTCTGCCTATGATGTGCTATAGGAACAGTAGTTAGGGCAACTGAAGTCATCCCTCAGTATCCTGGGGGATGGGTGTCAGGCACCCCCAGAGAAAACCAACGCCCACCACACTCAAGTCCCTTATATAAAATTGCCTAGTACCATCGGTCCCCCAATATCCTCAGGGACAGAGGGCTGAGTGTATCTGTATTTTACTGTACAAGGTCTTTAATGAACGGTTTATTGTTGTTCAATCACTCAGTCATGTCCAGCTCTTTGTGACCCCATGAACTGCAGCACACCAGGCTTCCCTGTCCTTCACCATCTCCCGGACCTTGCCCAAACTCAGGTCCACTGAGTCGGTGATGCCATCAATCATCTTGCTGTCTGTCGTCCCCTCCTCCTCCTGTCTTCAGTCTTTCCCAGCATCAGGGTCTTTTCCAATGAGTCAGTTCTTCGCATCAGGTGGCCAAAGTATTGGAGCTTCAGCATTTGCATTAGTCCTTCCAATGAATATTCAGGGTTGATTTCCTTTAGGATTGACTGATTTGATCTTGCTGTCCAAGGGATTCTCAAGATTCTTCTCCAACATCACAGTTCAAAAGCATAAATTCTTTGGCGCTCAGCCTCCTTCTGTATGGATGGTCCAACTCTCACAAGCGTACATGACTACTAGAAAAACCATAGCTTTGACTAGATGGACCTTTGTTAGCAAAGTAACATCTCTGCTTTTTTTTTTTTCTGTCTAGGTTTGTCATAGCTTTTCTTCCAAGGAATAAGCATCTTTTATTTTCAATCTTTAATAAACAAGTATTACTGGCCACCAATGAATTTCTATGAAGAAGGTCATTTTAAAATTTACACATATCAGGAAACAGGAAATAGACTACCTTTTATATGCAAAACAGAGAAAACTATGATTCTATACTAGTACTGTATTTGCCTGCAAATGCACATGGAATTTTCCAGACGATTTCCTAAAATGTGACAGTAGTGGCGGGGGGGAGGGGTGGAGGGACAAAAGACTTAGGGCAGGGAGAAATCTTCTTAGCATAGCTTTTTGTGCTCTCCGGATTTTGAACCATGTGCATGGACAATCTATTTTTTAAAACACCATTATAGGACTTCTCTGGAGGCCCAGGGGTCAGGGCTCTGCGCTTCTAAGGTGGGGCACGTGTGTTCGATCCCTGGTCAGGGAACTGAGATCCCACATGCTGTGTGGCACAGCACACCCACCCCCCACCCAAAAAACCCCAAAACTGCATTTTTTAAAATGCCTTTATGCATTTTAAAAACAGGGGAGGGGGGGCGTGGTGGGGGAAAGAGGCAGTCACCGATGTTTCCAAAGTCTTCTAGTTTCTCTCTATACTGTGGAGGCCAGTGAGCCTGGGTCTGAATTCTCCCACTCGTCTACAAATATAGATATGATGCAATTGGAGACCTCCTCGGTAACTTTTCCAAGATAATTCTCTCCCTTTGGAAGAGGCTTGGAGACAAAAGAATCAGACTTGATGGAGTGTTAAGGAAGTCCCAGAAGAAGAGAGAATTGATTTTTCTTCAAAAAAGCTGAATTTGGACAAATTCCAATTATCAGGACCAGATGATAGTGTGTCCTTTAAACAACAGCAGCATTAATTAAACACACCCTGGGATTTCAAGATGATGAGCCTTGGGACTCTGAATACGCATGTCCAGGAGTCAGTGTAGAAGCTTGATCAGACCAGTTCTAAAGGACATTTCGGCAGTGTAGCTGCCTGGCAAATTTTCAGAGTGATTGGATCCTCATTCTCACATGAGAGCGCCTTTTGTCATCATCCTGCTACTCTCGCTGTCCCCCTCCACTTGGAATTGGGATGCATGGGACTTCCGGACATTGGCACATGCTTTTTGCTGGGAATCTGTTGAGAAAGTAAGGGGTGGGCAATGCACACAAGGCCCCTTCGCTGTCTCTAATTCTCCTGTTTCTTGCTTTTTGCTGCCCTATATCCAGTTCCACAGCCTTCTCCCTTCCCCAGCCTCACATCTTACAGTGTGTGTGGTGGTGTGGTGTAATGAATGGCCAGCCAGGCTGCTGACCCAGGTGAGGTCCTCGGATAAGGAGAGAGTCCTCCTCAGGGCCCATCCCCTCCCCCTATCTCACCCCCTCCCCTCCTCCTCCCCTCCACAGCTGCTGATCTTCCCACCAGCAGCAGCTTCCATCCTCCTCCAGAGCCAACCCTTCTGCAGGACCCAGCCTGGAACATATTCTTCTTGCCTCTTTTATCAGCAGCCAGTAAACAAAACTAGGGGTTTGCCTAGTGGTTATTTGGAATGCCACCCAGCAGGATCATCTAAAAAATGTAATATGGGAGATCAAAATATTCTGGGGGAGACCCAGAAGAATGATGCTCTAACAGAGGATAACAGGCAATGGGTTGGCTTTGAGTTACCAGAGCCTGGTAACTGATAATTAGTCCTGATGATTGGAATTCGTCCAAATTCAGCATGTTGTTATTGTTCAGTCGCCCAGTCATGTCAGACTCTTTGTGAGCCCATGGATCGCAGTACACCAGGCCTCCCTGTTCCTCACCATCTCCCAAAGTTTGCCCAAGGTCAGGTCCATTGCACTGGTGACGCCATCCAGCCATCTCATCCTCTGATGCCCTCTTCTTCTACCCTCAATCCTTTCCAGCATCAGGGACTTTTCCAATGTGTCTGTTCACATCAGATGACCAAAATACTGGAGCTTCAGCTTCAGCATCAATCCTTCCAATGAGTATTCAGGGCTTATTTCCCTTAAGATTGACTGGTTTGATCTCTTTTCTGTCCAAGTGACTTTCAAGAGTCTTCTCCAGCACCACAGTTCGAGGGCATCAATTCTTTATTGCTCTGCCTTCTTCACGGTCCAGCTCTCACAACTGTATGTGGCCACTGGGAAGACCATAGCCTTGACTATACAGACCTTTATCGACAGAGGTCTGGCTGACCTTTGTCAGCACAGGTCTAATAGATGGTCTTAAGTAGATGTTTATTTAATTAATTAATTAATTAATTCACTGCCTCTGGACAATCTCCAAAAGAAGCTTCTCGGTACAGGAGAGTGGATATCATCCGTGTGCCCCTTCAGACACTTGTTCTACCCCTTGCCACTCTGCTTACTGCCCTGGAGACTGAGCTGTACTCACTTCATCAATAGGGCTCCCTCCTCTGACTTCCTGTTGAGTTTGAACAATGGGAGCCCTGGAGGGAGGGATGGGAATTAAGTCAGGTTGAGCAAGCTGGCAGAATCCCTCTCCTTTGAAGGCAGTGCTCCCCTAGGACTCTTTTCTTCCTTTCCCACCTCCAGGTCTAGGAGACATAACAACTTCTCATTCTTGGTAGCTCTGGCAGTCTACATTAGCCCTTGTGGTTTCCCCACATGCAGCCATCATCTTTGTAAACAGTCCCTGAATTAAACTTTCCTCAAGTCAATTATCCTGACTTGAGTGCCATCTGTTTCCTGCTGGGACCCTGACTGGTGCCAGCTGAAAGGTTTGCATTTGAGATCTGGCAGTACCATTTACTAGCTATGTGACCTTGGGCATACCACTTCACTGGTCTGGGCCCCAAGTGCTTTAACTGTAAAATGAAAGGGCCAAATTAGATTTTTATTCAACAAATACTTCTTGTGAGCCTACTGTGTACCGGGTACTGCCCCAGATGTTGAGAAACTGACAGTGAACATGACCAGGTCTAGAGATTGCCACTCTACTTGGTGGGCTGATTTAGAAATGTCTTCGAACTCACTAGGTCTACATTCTCTGATTCTACAATGGTCCAGCAATTTCTAAAGCAGGAAAGGATTCAGGGAAGGAGCTTCAAAGAGAATTATTCCACTTCAAGTTGTGAAGTATGGTGATGTGGCTGAGCAATGGATAGAGACAGGTGGTCACAGAGAAACTCTAAGCCCAGGGACAAGAGACAAGGCAGTCAGGGTAAGGAAATGAATCTGTTGGGAAGAATGATCTGTGGATGCGTGCATGTCTGTGTGTGTGTGTGTGTGTGTGTGTGTGTGTGTGTGTGAGAGAGAGAGAGAGAGAGAGAGAGAGAGAAATAATGGTCATCATCCTTATTATCATCACAGCAATCAGGAAAGAGAGGTAAGTATTCCTGGAAAACTAACAAAGTAAAGAGAGAAAAACTGCAAACCCCACTTGACTGTGTTAAACAGTAACACTCATTACAGTCATTTATTAGGACCATTTACCATTTGTGTCTGGCAGAAGGCAATGGCACCCCACTCCAGTACTGTTGCCTGGAAAATCCCATGGATGGAGGAGCCTGGTGGGCTGCAGTCCATGAGGTCGCTAAGAGTCGGACACGACTGAGCGACTTCACTTTGACTTTCCACTTTCATGCATTGAAGAAGGAAATGGCAACCCACTCCAGTGTTCTTGCCTGGAGAATCCCATGGACGGAGAAGCCTGGTAGGCTGCAGTTCATGGGGTCGCACAGAGTCGGACACGACTGAAGTGACTTAGCAGCAGCAGCAACCATTTGTGTCTAGTTACCAGGCAGCGTAAAATATATGTATCATTTACTGCGTGTCAGGTTAATCTTGTTATAAATTATATTGATGTAAAAGTCAGTGTTGAGGGGGATAAACTGGGAGAATGACATATACACACTACTATATATAAAATATATATAATATAAAGATACTCTGGATGGGGAAGATCCCCTGGAGAAGGAAATGGTATTTCCTTCTCCAGTATTTTTGGAGAAATATTTCCAGTATTTTTGCCTTGAGAATTCCACAGACAGAGGATCCTGGCAGTCTCCAGTCCATGGGGTTGCAAAGAGTCGGACACAACTGAGCGACTATCACTCATATATAAAATAGATGTCTAATAAGGGTCTATTGTGGGTTTCCCTGGTGGCTCAGATGGTAAAAGAACTTGTCTGCAATGCAAGAGACCCGGGTTCGATCCCTGGGTTGGGAGGATCCCCTGGAGAAGGGAATGGCAACCCCTTCCAGTATTCTTGCCTGGGAACTCCCAAGGACAGAGAAGCCTGGCAGGCTACAGTCCACAGTGTCGCAGAGAGTTAGACATGGCTGAATGACTAACACACACACACACAGACACACACAGGGGCCTATTGTATAGCACAGGGAACTCTTCTCAATACTCTGTAATGACTTATATGGGAAAAGAATCTAAAAAAAGAGTAGATATATGCATATGGATAACTGATTCACTTTCTTGTACACCCGAAACTAACACAACATTGTAAATCAACTATACCCCAATAAAATTTTTTTTTAAAGTCAGGGTTACATAAGTAAAGTGGGTCATCTTCATTGCCATGCTGGCCGGTGGGGGCTACCCCGAGCAGCCTGTAGCCCCTCTGCTCTAGGCCTCCCCAAGATGCATTTGGATGGCAATGCTCCCTAAGTTGGAAGGGGCAGCTGGTAACATAAACAGGAGTTTGATTTGGCTTACTGAATTTTTCAATTGAATCTGAATTCTAAGCTTTCTTAGTTCTGACGGTCTTAGTCTGTCACATTATCCACGGTTTCTCCTCTCTTACTCCTGCCAGTCTCTGGTCTTTTTCCATCTGGGCTGGAACTTTCTTCCATGCAGCATAAGACGTTCCAACATAGACACACTGTGTTTTCACAGAGGTAATAACAGCACTTATGGTTCCCAGAGTCCTTTCCATACATCTTCTCTTGCAGTGGGATAGCTTTCCATTTTAGGGATAGGGGCTGAGCCAGGGGTTATCCCTGTTTCAGAAGAAGCAAAGAAAGTCTTAGGTTTGGAAATCTGTCAGCAAGGAGCAGAGCAGAGGCTTCTCAACCCTGGAGTCAGGAGTGAGCCATTTTCCTTCTGCGCTATGCAGTCTTGATGTCAGAGAAACACTTTCCATCCATATGCAGTCCTCTGCCCAGGAGTTGGTGGCCCTTTTTGGCTAGAGTGCACACCAATTCTGTCTTCCAAGAGCAGCCTTTGTGTCTTCTGCTCCCTCCCCTTGACAGACACGGGACACATCATTTTCCCTTGAGTGCAGTTTGGGGCTCTTTCTCACTCTGAAATGTATCTGCCTCTTTTTCTCTGTTGTTGTTCAGTCGCTAAGTCATGTCTGACCCTTTGAGACACCATAGACTGCAGCATGCCAGGCTTCCTTATCTGTCACCATCTCCTGAAGTTTGCCCAAGTTTATGCCCATTGTATTGGTGATGCCATCCAACCATCTCATTCTCTGTGGTCCCCTTCTTCTCCTGCCTTCAATCTTTCCCAGCATCAGGGTCTTTTCCAGTGAGTTAGCTCTTCATATCAGGTGGCCAAAGTATTGGAGCTTCAGCTTCAGCATCAGTCCTTTAAATAAATATTCAGGGTTGATTTCCTTTGGGATTGACTGGTTTGATCTCCTTTCTGTCCAAGGGACTCTCTTGGTATATACAGCCTTTGACGGCCTTGCTGTACTCCTTTTTCTCTGTCGAGACAATCTTTTCTTTCAAAGGTAGGAGCCGGGTGGCCAGGAAATAAACTCCAGCCACAGGTGGCACTCGTTGTAAAGAATCTGCCTGCCAATGCAGGAGATGCAAGAGACATGGGTTCGATCCTTGCATCTGGAAGATCCCCTGAAGAAGGAAATGGCAATCCACTCCAGTATTCCTGCCTGGAGAATCCCTTGGACAGAGGAACCTGGCGGGCTACAATCCATGGGATCACAAAGAGTGGGACACAAATGAAGCGACTTATCATGCACGGACACATGGAAGCAGACCCTGGTCGGACATTGAGAAGACTGTTCCAGATGCATGCTTCTCCTGCATGTGTCCTTCTTGGAAACCATCAGGGTTTGCTCTGCGCACTGCTGAGAAGAGGTACTCTGGCTCTGGATCAGTTGTGCTCCATGTTCCATTTGTCCACACTCTTCAACTAGCTCCAAATGCCTGAGCGTGCTGTTCAAAACACTCCAGAATCAGATTCGAGGTACTTTCCAGTCTGAGCTTCCACTGACTTTCTGCCCCATGACCCTGGAACACACACACAGGCAATGTTCTAGCCTCACTGAACTGCTCACTGTCCCCAGATACCCTGGTACCATGTATGTGCATTTGTAGGTCTTCCTCTCTGCCCCGCCTCCCCTCCTTTACAAGTGACAGGCTATTGTGTGGTCTGTTGCAGAGTGTGGGACGTGTCCCTGAGCTGGAGTATGGGGTGTTTGGGGCTGTGGCAGTAAGTGACATTGAATAACATGGAGTTGCATCATGGAAATTCAGGCCCCTCTTCACTCTGGCAGTCCAGGGAGAAGACCACTTAAGGACATGTTCATGTCTTCCTTTGTAGCTCAGTCAGTAAAGAATCCACCTGCAATGGGGGAGTCCATCTGCAATGGAGGAGACTGGGTTTGATTCCTGGATCAGGAAGATCCCCTGGAGAAGGAAGTGGCAACACACTCCAGTATTCTTGCCTGTGAAATTCCATGGACAGAAGAGCCTGGTGGACTACAGTCCATGAGGTCACAAGAGTCAGACATGACTTAGCTACTAAACCATCACCACCATCTCCCTTGTTAATTAAAAAGAGTGCAGGGTTCAGTCAGAGACTTCATAGAAAATGGTTTCTAGCATGATTCAATAAGATCATTTTATTTCTATTATATATTTATGTATTTACTTTTGGTCACTATTCTGTACAGTGTTTTTTAATTTTTAATTTTATTATAATGTTATAGAGCAATTTGATTGCTTTATAATGTTGTGTTAGTTTCTGCTGTACAACAACATGAGTCAGCTATATGTGTATATAAATCCCTCTTTCTTGAGCCTTCCTCCCAGCCTCCCCCATCCCACTCCTCGAGGTCATCACAGAACACTGGGCTGAGTTCCCTGTGCTATATGGCAGCTTCCCATTAGCTATTTCACACATGGTAGCATATATATGTCAACACCACTCTCTCAATTCGTCCCTCCCTCTCCCGCTACTGTGTCCACAAGTCCATTTTCTATGTCTGCGCTTCTACTCCTGCCCTGCAAATAGCTTCATCAGTACCATTTTTCTAGGTTTCGTGTATATATATGCATTAACATACGGTGTTTGCTTTTCTCTATTTTTTATTATGGCAAGTGACTTTGATTCCCCGTTAAGGGCATGGTGTAAAGGGTCCTTTTAAATAATTAAATAAACATTTTAAATGTTTTCTACATTACCAAAGAGTGGCCCAAGCTAATGAGCGCTATTAATTCAACAATGATCAGCACATAAAAATGACACCAGTCCTAAGGAAGGCACATACAGGGTTGAAGCTGGGAGGCGGCTCAGTGCTGTTAGACTGGGTGTGCATCCCAGCTTGGCTTCTTCTGGCTGGGTGATCTTCTGCAAATACTTTCCTGTAAAAGGAGGATAATTATAAAATGACCATTTCATAATGGTCAATTTAAATGGTCAATTATAAAATGGGACCTTTCTCAAAGAATTAAATTAACATAATGAACTCAAAGCACTTAGCACAGTCCTGGGTGCACAGAAAATGCTCAAAAAATACTAGATGCCATTTGCCAGCCTCGTTCAAATGCCACCTCTTCCACGAAGCTTTCACTGACTGCTTCCGTCAGAAGTCGTCTTCACTCCTGGCACTTTGTCTAATGGAATGTCACACATGCTTTATTGGACATGGTTGCAAGGTTAAACTCTTTACGCATCTATACCCCACACAGGACCTAACACATACTCAAAGATTCTTGTGTCACTGGTTATAAAGTCATTCCCTTTTTGTCATGTGTTTGGTTTACAAAGGCTTGTACCAAGCTTTCTGGGATTTTCTAAAAGACCCTCTCTAATCTCAACATGCTGCAGAGTATCCAGAAAAAATCACAAAGATTCTAGGGCAAGAACAAAGGCTGCTTGTTGAATACCATTGACACCACTATCACACTCAGGTTACAATCATAGAGGCCTGCCTATTCCCTTTTTCTAAGCAAGAGAGAAAGACCCAAAGGCAGGAGAGGTACAGGTTCCAGAGTCATGGATGGAGGGACAAGAGGCATGAGAACAGAACTGCAGCCTCATCACGGATGGTAAGAGCGAGCAGGGAAGATGGCTGGCAATGGAGGGTGAGACAGACACAGGGACAAAACTCAGACGGGGGCAACAGGTGCAGAGTCGATGCTCTGGGCCTTCAGGATAAAGTGTCCTAAGTGAACCTGATGCAAATCTTTTGCAGAGGGCTGGACAATCATGCTCAGAGGAACAGAGTAACATGCTAACCTGACTCTAGGAAAGGGACAGGCCCACCTCCGTGATTCCACCACCTGGCTTAGGGCTGTTTGCTAAGGGCTGTGTCTAGGAAGAATACCCTTTGAACCATTTGTTCCCTTTTTTTCAGAAACTGCGCCAGACCCTCTTTGGAAATACCATCCAGGTCTTCAGCTCTGACTGGACAAAGGCCTATTTTCAGTTTCATGAGCCTTTTTCTGACCTGGCTTTCGCGTTGCAAGTGGGAAAGGTAAGCACAAGTGATCTCTTTTTTAATCCTATGCTCCCTGTGTTTCCTTCCATCCTCCTCCATATAAATGCATGTTTTCATTATAATCAAATGTAGAAACATGTTTATAATTTAAAATGTAACCTTAAATGATAACAGAATTAGTGTGTTGAAAATTCTAAGACACTATCAAGGATGTAATAAAGTCTCAAACTCTTCCCTACCCTCTTCCAAATTCTGGTTTTCCTAGCTCTTCTTTCAAAGTCCTAAGCATCGCTAAGAATTTAGAGGTATAGAGAGATCTAGGAATTTCTAACTTGTTTTATTTTTTTTTAATTTTATTTTATTTTTAAACTTTACAATATTGTATTGGTTTTGCCAAATATAGAAATGAATCCGCCAAAATCTCAATAATTCATATCATTGATCATTAGCCACACAGAATTTCAAGAGCTAGCCGACTAGTTCCTTACTTCCTGCAAATCTCAAAGTTGAATGTGAGACAGGAGCACAGTGAAGGCAGGACAGAGGAAGACAGACAGCCTGGGGTGCTGGCTATCATGCTCCACAGAGAAGCAAGTCACTGCAGGTTCTAGTCTGGCCATGGCACCCGGCCATAGTCCATGGAGAGGTGTGGCATTGTAGAGTGCAGTGTCCCTTTGCTAAGCCTAGGGATGCTGTGCATCAGGAGGGAAAAGGCTGCCAAGAAGAATAAATGATGACATCTGTTTCCAAGAGTTCATTTTTATAATGTGGGCCCTAAGGGTTCCAATACCACTGTAAAGCCCTGCTCCTCACTATTCATCCACTCCCATTTCAGGGAGGTGTCCAAAGCATTCAGATGGCTGTACAAGGACCCATCATTAAATACCTGCTGTTTACAAGGAAGGGAAAAGACTGTAACTTCCTCAGGTAAGAGGCCTATGAGAAGGATGCGAAAAGAATTAACCATGTTATGAAAAACTTCATGGGCTAAATAATCACCAGGGAAAATCCCCTGGGTTGCCTCAAGAAGGAGACTTGACTCAGAAGGCAAAAAGTGGGGACTTACCTGGCAGTCCAGTAGTTAAGACTTTGCCTTCCAACGCAGGGGAAACGGGTTTGATCCCTGGAGAGAGAGCTAAGATCCCATATGCCTCACAGTCAGAAAACCAGAACATAAAACAGAGGCAATATTGTAACAATTTCAGTAAAGACTTTTAAAAAACAGTCCATATTAAAAAGAATCTTAAAAAATAAAAAGAGACAGAAATGGTCCTGGTTCTCCCAGAGGGGCTGGATTTCACAACTGGGGAGGGCTCGCCCAGAGTCCCCCTCAAGGTTCAGCTGCAGGAGTAATGCTGACAGGTTTATGCTCCACCGCAGACCACCCTGGCAGGTAAAATCAAGCACCAGGTCTCCAGGTGGGCTCAACTGACAACATATGATGGGAAGCCCCAACCTAACAATTCCAGAGAGAGAACAAAAGGGGTGATGAAAAGCCTCATAACTGGAGAATTCACCCTCCTGTTTAATCAGGCTGGCAATGCCGTGTTTGGTGGCTGCCTATTTTTTTAAAAATCAGTTCAAATTATTTTGTTCTTAGATGTCAACAAGCCCCTATCATGTGCAAGGCTATATGATTGCTATTAGGAGAAACAGAAATAATTAAAAGGCACCTACCTATCTTCAAGCAGGATAAGTTATCACCCAAAACAGGAACTGAATACTCATCTATCCTAAGAACATGAATTGCCAGGTTCCTTAGAAGCAGAGCCAAAGACGGGAATTCTTTATGCAGGTTATTTATTAAGTGAATGAATGTCCTCAGAAGAAACCCATAAGAGAGCAGAGTAAAACAGGCTCAGGAAGGAAGAGAAGTGGAGGCAGCAGGTGGTTGCCAGTGATGGCTAGGCTCCGCCTGAGCCATGGGAGCTCTCGGCAGTGGGGCACTGCTCCACCTTCAGATAAGGGGTGAGGCCTTTTCACCTCTCACTCCTGCTTAGGCATCTACTATGTACCCTCCTATGGGAAGGTGGCACAACTCCTAGTCACTTTCAGGGAAGATGGCTCCAGGTCTTCAGAAAGTTTAGAACTACGAGCCGCTAGCGAAAGTACCCAAAGCAATGGCAGGATGTATCCACCAACTGAGTAAGAGATCCCAAGAAGTCTAGATGAAACACATACATTTGCTATACAAATAGAAAGCATTTAGCACAGTACTTGGTATTAAGTCAATGGTAATGAATAACAGCTACGATCCACTATCTCCATGAAGCCTTCTTGAATGTTCCCAGGTACAAGTTCTTTCTCCTTCCTCTGTAATTTCCCAGCACTTTGTTTTATTCTCATTCTACCTTGCACTGGGGTTTTGGAGTATGAGGCTCTTGTTACTCATTTCTGTATCATCATAGATCTAGGTGGATTTTATAAACCATGGCTGAGTTCATTCGCTAACCTCTATCAGGTGTTTCTTCATTAGGACCGCAGCTGTCAATGTTAAATATTTAGAAAATGAGCATAGCACAGGTCTCTGATGTAAAGACTGGCTCTCATTTCCAGGGAAGTCGGACCCGCTGGGATTACTTGACAGGGCTAATGCTTCAGGATAATCTAATGGTTAAGTCAGGAGGCACACTGCCTGCATTCAAGTCACTGCTCTACTGCTGTAAAGGCAGAAGACTAGGGGCAGACTACTCAACCTCCCTGTCTTCCCTTCCTTACCTCTAAAATAGGAGAAATAATAGTGTCCACCTCACAGCTTGTTGAAAGGATTAAATGAGGTGATACGTGTTAGGTGCTTAGGACAATGCTGGACCCAATGAGTGCCAGATGAGAGTAAGTTACAAGTCACTAAGGGCAACCTGAAGGCGGCCTCAAATGACACATAGGATGTGATCAGGCAGGAAGCACAGACAGGACATGTATATTAAAGGCAGCGCATGAGAAAAACCATGGAGGTGGAACGCAGAAACAACATCCAGGGGACCAGTCCATCTGGGGCAGAGGGTTTGCAAAATGAAGTCTGGGAGATAAACCTGGGAGGACTGTTCAGGGTTGCACTTTGGAAGGGCCTGTGTTATGGGGTTAGAGAGTTTGGATGGAGCCTGACTAGAGTTCAAGAGAGAGGACAGTGTGGGGATTCAGTGGCGACCGTAATGCACAGGGTGGAGAGCCAAGAGGAACAGTGTGCTGGGATGAGGATGCCTGTTCCGTGGGGGCAGAGAGGACAAGACCCCACGACATTCTCGGAGTGCAGGCTGATGAAGGAGCCCAACAGAGCCATCCCGTACTCAGAAGGGCTCCCGAAAGTGGAGGCCCGGGCCTTCGGCTAGGTGATGTTCTTTGCCACGTGTTCCTCCCCTCCTTCTGTGTTAAAGCTTGTGCAGGATAAGCAAGCACGATCAGGACCACACGCTGGCGGCGGCGCTTGCAGGCATCCTGTGGGCCGCAGGAGCAGCTCAGAAGGCCACCATCTGCCTCATTACTGAGGACACTTATGTCGCCCCAACTCCTGGCTACTCTGGGGACGGTTTCTCTGAACGGGTGAGTGCGCTCCTGCCCATCCTGCCCGATAAAGGTGCTGGAGCCTGGGTGAGTACTAGACTCACCATGGCAAGGGAGTTAGAAGCCCACTGCTGCTCTGGGGTGGACCTCTACAATGTAAGCATCTGATGTGATCAAAGAGGCAAGGATCAAGGCCATGAGGAACCCAAGCAGCCAAGACAGAGATGCCTGCTGTGAATTTCTCCTTCCAAAATTTACCATGATCAAGAATATTCCAGGGCCTTCCCTGGTGGTCCAGTGGTTAAGACTTCATCTTCCAATGCAGGAGGTGTGGGTTCAATCCCTACTCCGGGAGCTAAGATGCCCACATGCCTCATGGCCAAAGAACCAAAACATAAATAGTATTACAACAAATTCAATAAAGACTTTAAAAACAGTCCATATCAAAACAAACAAACAAACAAGTATATTCCATACCTAAGAGAAAAGAAGCAGATTCACAGAACACAGAGAACAAAGCAGTGGTTATCAGTGGAAAGGGAAGGACAGGGGGCAACATAGGGTTTGGGAGTTAAGAGGTGAAGACTATTATGTATAAAATAAGCTACAGAGTATATTATACAACACGAGGAAGATAGTCAATATTTTATAATAACTATAAATGAAATATTACCATTAAACATTGGGAATCACTAGATACTACACTTGTAATTTATATAATACCATATATTAACTACAACAAAAACATTTTTAAAAAGAAAATCTCATGCCTGAAATTATCATAAAACTACACTTTCATAACTAATCTTTTAAACTTGGCTAAATTCTACCTATTAGGGAAAAAAATGTGTTTATGGTTTTCCTTCTCAAGATACCATATTGGTTTAAAACAGGAATGCAAACATGAGACCGGTGGCCTCCCAATTTTACCATGTATGTTTTACATGACCTTGGGTAAGATAATATGTCAGTTTTAGCACTGTGATTTTGCAATGAAACAAAGAACTCCCTTGAGGTAATAACAGTGAGTTGACATCTTCTAGATGTGACTTTCATCTTCCTATTCATTTTTATCTTCTATTTCTGACTTATAGCTCCAGCTGTTTGAACTTTCAGACAAAGAAGCCACTGAGAAATTCATCTATGATCATTTACAATGTGTAAGTGTTTAAGTATTGAGGTAATTCCTTTATGTTGAACTGATCTTACAGGAATTTTCTTCCTTTTATAAAGTATATTTCTAATGATGCTTGTTAAGAAAACCAGGTCATTTTGAGGACTAAGAGAGGGCGGAATGAGAGAAAGAGAAGCCTGTCTGTCCCTCCCCACAATCTAGAGAGAGGCTAGATCATACACAGGCCTGCTCACAAATGCCTCTTTCTCCTTGGCTAATCAAACCCAAAGAATAATACTATAGAGGGCATATACAGCAAGATGGCTTTTATGGGAAGAGAAAATTTTACAGCATTCTTGCCTCCTCTGAGGGATAAAACATAAAAATTGTAGTCTAAATTGCCAAAATGACCATTCACATTGGCTCAAAGAAATGACTTTCTGTCTGAAAAAGGTGCCCCTCCACACCTCTTCTAGCAGCCCCTTCTGCACAGTGCTCTCCCCTGCAATGAGTCTTCCTCACCCCCTGGGTAGGCGTGACACAAAGTAGGAGACAGCGATGGTTGAAAACGCAAGGTGCTTTTGTAAGATGCCTCTGCGGAGAAAGAAAGGAAAGTTGGTTTTCCGAAGGATCAGAACCTTACAATGTAGCAGGGTAACTATAAGTCCATGTGTATGTGTGGAAAGGGGAATGTGATTCATGAAACTCAGAGCTCCAGGCCTTTCAAAGATCACAGCAATGGAAAACTTGAGCATGAGCTGTCAAACACACACTAGCAATAGGTTCTTGGATAAACTAGTTACCCCAGACCTACCTCCTCCATCAGCTCTTGGGTCTATGTGGTAGGCAGAAGAACAGTCTCCTGAAAGATGTCTATACTCTACCACCTGGAACCCATGACTGCTTCATTACATGGTGAAGGGGAATTAAGGTTGCCAATCAGCTAACTTTAAAATAGGGAGATTATCCTGGATTACGTGGGTGGGTCCAGTGTAATTACAAGGGACCTTATATGTGGATGAGGAAGGCAGAAGGGAGGGGAAGAGTGGTGTGATATGAAAAGAGCATCACCCCTATTGCTGCTTTGAAACTGGAGGCCATGAACCAAGGAATGTGGATAGACTGCTGCAAGATGGAAAGGGCAAGGAAGCGGATTCTCCTCTAGAGCCTCCAGAAGGAATGCAGGGCTGATGACAATTTTTTTTTTTTTTGTTCACTTGGGTATAGTTGTTTTGGGCTTCCCAGGTGATGCAGTAGTAAAGAACCCTCCTGCCAATGCAGGAGATTCGGGTGCTATCCTTGGGTCAGAAGATTCACTGGAGGAGGAAATGGCAACCCACTCCAGTATCTTCCCTGGAAAATCCCACGGACATGCAGCCTGGAGGGCATGTCCATGGGGTCGCAAAGAGTCGGACATGACTGAGCACACACACGCACACACATAGTTGCTTTATAATGTTGTGTTAGTTTCTACTAGAGCTGCTGATATCTTAATTTTAGACCAGTAAGTCCCATTTCAGACTTCTGACCTCCAGAACTATAAGATAATAAAATAAATCTGTACTATTTAAGCTACAAATTTATAGTAATTTGTTCCAATAGCAATATGAAAGCAATCAAAGCTGTGTGATAGATTTTAAATTATCTGACATGAAATGTTAGGCTGCTGCTGCTGCTGCTGCTAAGTCACTTCAGTCGTGTCTGACTCTGTGCGATCCCATATAAGGCAGCCCACCAGGCTCCCCCATCCCTGGGATTCTCCAGGCAAGAACACTGGAGTGGATTGCCATTTCCTTCTCCAATGCAGGAAAGTGAAAAGTGAAAGTGAAGTCACTCAGTCGTGTCCGACTCTTAGCGACCCCATGGACTGCAGCCCACCAGGCTCCTCCATCCATGGGATTTTCCAGGCAAGAATACTGGAGTGGGGTGCAATTGAAGCCTGCTTAGGGACTCTCTGTTGCAGAGAGAGATGTTTAAGGGGGCTACACAGAGAGGAACCATTTAAGAAATTACTTTCCTAGTCAACAGAGGAAAACCCTTCCCTCTCTACCTTCCATCTCCTCAACTCAGCCCTGGGAGAGTCTGATTCAATAAGAAGGACTTTCACATCTGCAACGGTTTCTTAAGTGTAGCCAGAGCTGACAATTGGAAAATCAGAGCTAGAGCTATATATAGGGATTCCCCTCAAAGGCTAAGGGTTAAGCTGGAATAAGTAATAAACAGAAGTGGAATCAGACTGCACAGTGCAGGTAGGTTTGGCACAAGAGCTACCCGTGTCAAGCTGACCATTACCGTAGCTATGCTGGGGAAGGGCCAGCACCATTTCCTGAGTGAGGGGGAATCTTGCTTCATAGATACCCCTCTCAAGGGCACTCCCAGACCAGGGGCTGCCTGTGTGATCAGCCTCCATTCAGACCTTCGCCCAATGTCATTACTATCAAAGAACAACAGTTCTGGAGGTGGGGCGAGGAGTGGGAGATTGGGACTGACACATATACATCACTGATACTATGTACAAAATGGACATACTGCACAGCCCAGGGAACTCTACTCAATGCTCTTTGGTGACCTGGATGGCAAGGAAATCCAAAAGGGAGGGGATATATGTATATATATGGCTGATTCCTTTTGCTGTACACTAGAAACTTAATACAACCTTGTAAAGCAACTATACACCAAATAAAAATTAATTTAAAAAAACATTAAAAAAAAAAAAGCATCTCTGTGCCTATCTTGAGGCAGGGATCACAAGCTGAAGAACTGAGGGCTACATGTGGGAGCAGGCCTATTGTTATTATGGGTTGAGTTGCATCATCCGCCCCCCCCCCAAAATGTGTGTGCCCCAGCAGCTGCGAATGTGTTCTTATTCAGCCAGAGGGTCTTTGCAGATGTCATCAAGTTAATATCAGGTCATGCTGGCTGAGGGTGGGCCTCAATCCAATGACTTCTATCTTCATAAGAAAAGAGAAACTTGGTCATAAACCCTGACACATGCAGGGAAAACGCCATGCAATAGTGGAGACTGGAGAGATGTATCTCCCAAACCAAGGACGCCGAGGACTGCCAGCAGCCACAAGAAGCTAGGAAGGTACCAGGAAGGTTCCTTCTCTCGGGCCTTCAGAGAGAGCATGGCCCTCCTCTGACACCTTGATTTCAGACGTCCAGCTTCCGGAACTGTGAAAGAATAAACTTCTGTTGTTTCAAGCCTTTCAAAGAATAAACTTCTGTTGAATTTCTGGCCACTTGTAGGGCAGTTGTAGGAAACTCATACATCTACCACACAGGATGGGCAGTGTCAGTTCACCTGGTGTTGTATTTTTAAAAGTTTGAGTTAGTGAACTTCAAAAAGAATCAGAAAATTCCATATCAAAACCTAAAGGTTTAGCGCCTTCTGGCCAAATCAGAAAATCTGGCTGCACTAGACCTATGTTCCATCTAGCATGCCCTCCATTAGCTGATAAGGGGAGCAGTGACTCCCCTTAAACAAGTCGTGATAGACTGAATGATGTTACCTAACTGGTCAAAAGGAACTGCTGATGAGATTAAGTTCACAGTCTCAGATGGAAGATTATTCTGAATTTTTCTGGTGGGTCTGATTAATCATAATGGTTTTAAAACAGAAAGAGGATGGCAGGAGAGTCAGAAAAAAAGGATGCAATGAGAGAAGCAGAAGGGAAGAAGCTATGCAATGTGGGGTCACGAGCCAAGGAATTAAGACCGTTACCAGAACCTGGAAAACACTAGGAGACGCCATTTCCCATAAAGACTCCAGAAGGAACGTGGACTGACCAGCAGTTAGGATCGAGTCCACAGATACCAAGGCTGGACAGCTAGCCTCTAGAACCCTGAGATGATGGATTCCCATTATTTTAAGCCATCGAGTCTGTGGTCATCTGTTAAGACAGCAACAGGAAACTGACCCAAGGGTGCTGTCCTGTGCCTCAGGCTCCACCTCTCCCCTTTTCTCTCACGTCCTGCAGTACAGCCATTTGGGTTCCCATCTGGCTGTAGTGGCACTGAAATTTGTTCTCCTGCATGAGATTCCAGCCCTTGTTAGCACACAGATAGTGAAGCACAGATTAACTCACAAAAGGGAAAGCATATGCATTTTCACAGAAACCTTCCTGACACTATGCCTTTAAAGAAAAGGCTTTAACCCTGGGCACTTTGAAAGCCAGCCAAGGAGTTTCTTCTCCTCAGCAGGTAGAGTACTGACACAAAGCCAGGATAAGGCCAACCAGTGGGAGGCCCTGAATGTGGGTGGATTATATCCTGGAGCTCACAGGGCACCTTCAGAAAGTTCAGAGCAGAAAAGTAACCTGGCCAAGAAAAGAGACAGGGAGAAGTCCCTTAGAAAGGGGCAGATAGTAATTTTTCTGTGGTTCTATTAATAGCATGTTCTAAGAACCAAGGTGAGCAATGCAAAAAAATAGAGGGAAACAACAGAATGCTAAAGACTAGAGATCTGTTCAAGAAAATTAGAGATACCAAGGGAATATTTCATGCAAGGATGGGCACAATAAAGGACAGAAATGGTATGGAACTAACAAAAGCAAAAGATATTAAGAAGAGGTGGCAAGAATACACAGAAAAACTATATAAAAACGATCTTAATGACCCAGATAATCACAATGGTGTGACCACTCACTTAGAGTCAGATATCCTTGAGTGCAAAGTCAACTGGGCCTTAGGAAGCAACACTACAAACAAAGCTAGTGGAGATGATTGAATTCCAGCTGAGCTATTTCAAATCCTAAAAGATGATGCTGTGAAAGTGCTGCGACTCAATATGCCAGCAAATTTGGAAAACTTGGCACTGACCAAAGGACTGGGAAGGTCAGTTTTCATTCTAATCTCAAAGAAGGACAATGCCAAAGAATGTTCAAACTGCCACATAATTGCACTCATCTCACACGCTAACAAGGCAATGCTCAACATCCTCCAAGCTAGCCTTCAACAGTATATGAACTGAGAACTTCCAGATGTTCAAGCTGGATTTAGAAAAGGCAGAGGAACCAGAGGTCAAACTGCCAACATCTGTTGGATCATAGAAAAACCATAAGAACTCTAGAAAAACATCTACTTCTGCTTCATTGACTATGCTAAAGCCTTTGTCTGTGTGGATTGCAACAAGCTATGGAAAATTCTTAGGGAGATGGGAATACCAGGCCACCTTACCTGCCTCCTGAGAAATCTGTATGCAGGTCAAGAAGCAGCAGTTAGAACTGGACATGAAACAGTGGACTAGTTCAAAATTGAGAAAGAAATATGTCAAGGCTGTATACTGTCACCCTGCTAATTTAACTTATATACAGAGCACATCATGAGAAATGCCAGGCTGGATGAAGCACAAGCTGGAATCAAGATTATCGGGAGAAATATCAACAACCTCAGATATGCAGATGACACTACCCTTATGGCAGAAAGCAATGAAGAGCTAAAGAGACTCTGGATGAAGGTGAAAGAGGAGAGTGAAAAAGCTGGCTTTAAACTCAACATTCAAAAAACAAATATCATGGCATCCAGTCCCATCACTTCAGGGCAAATAAATAGGGAAACAATGGAAACAGTGAGAGATTTTATTTTCTTGGGCTCCAAAATCACTGCAGATGGTGACTGCAGCCATGAAATCAAAAGACACTTGATCCTTGGAAGAAAAGCTATGATCAACCTAGATAGCACATTAAAAGCAGAGACATTACTTGGTCAACAAAGGCCCATCTAGTCAAGGCTATGGTTTTTCCAGTAGTCATGTATGGATGTGAGAGGTGGACTATAAAGAAGGCTGAGCACTGAAGAATTGATGCTTTTGAACTGTGGTGTTAGAGAAGACTCTTGAGAGTCCCTTGGACTGCAAGGAGATCCAACCAGTCAATCCTAAAGGAAATCAGTCCTGAATATTCATTGGAAGGACTGATGCTGAAGCTGAAACTCCAATCCTTTGGCCACCTGATGCAAAGAGCTGACTCATTTGAAAAGACCCTGATGCTGGGAAAGATTGAAGGCAGGAGAAGGGGATGACAGAGGATGAGATGATTGGATAGCATCACTGACTCATTGGACATGAGTTTGAGCAAACTCTGGGAAATAGTGAAGGATAAGGAATCCTGGCGTGCTGCAGTCCATGGGGTCGCAAAGAGTAGGACATGATTGAGTGACTAAACAATGACAAAAAAACAAAACAAAACTAAGGTAGGCACTGTACATTATTTCCTTCAACTTTTGCAATAATCCTAGGGAAAAGGTATTTTTACCTGCAATTACAGATGAGACTGAAACTCAAAGTGAGTTGGAGTTAGTATAATAGAATTGGTTTTGAATTCAGGTTTCTGTAACTCCAATTTCTAGAAAACTCTGCTCCCCCTGAGTTTAACAGGGTAATGAGGAGGAAAGCAGTGACTGAGGGAGGCTAGATAAAGGCCATCCAGAGCAACTCTGAAGGGCTGGGCTAGGATGGATGCTGGAAAAACGGAGAGGGAAAATACACGAAGTCTTAGCCATGAGTCAAAGAGAGTCACGTGATATAAGTGGAAGAAAGAAAGACAGATTGAAAACCAAGAAAATGATGGTGCCACGGGCAGGCCTGAAGCAAGGCAAGAGGATGCATCTGAGAGGAGATGACCTAGGGAAGCAGAGACAGCTTCCACTGTCCTTTCGTCAGCTAGAAAAAATCCCTCAGGCTGTAAATCCTTGAATTCAGGCCCACAGGTACACAGAGATGCACAGCATTTAGACAAATGTGTTTTTCCTTTGTTTTCCAAATAGTTCAAAGGAGAAGGATGCCATGGCGTCATCTTATTTCTTTACAGCCTGATCTTCTCCAGAACATTTGAAAGGTAAATGCTACAAATATTTGCACAGGTATTTCCTGTAGCTCTGGGGTCATATGAACTACCTTCTCCTGTGTTGGAAAGTATTTTCATGCCTTATTGGAAACATGAGAGCTATTTTTTTTTCTAATAGACACTCTTCTGTTGATGCATCCTTTTCTATAGTCGGTTTGGCCATATTCATGGGAGAGTGGATATCATCAGAAAAGTGCAAATCTACTTTTCTAGCACTGTGGGAGGTTCCTTCTTGTGGTTATAAATATTGGCAGATATCACTCAGGCTTATTTGTACAACTTTCATAAATGAAAACAATTCATGATTTCTATATACAATAAAATATATACCCACAAATATTTATTTTGTCCCCATGAAATGCAAAGCACTGTTCTTGGGACTGTGGGATATACAAATAAAACAGGATATGGCCCTGATTGCCTCTCAGGTTCTAGTTTGGCAAAATCCAGGTAAACACATACAGAGACTGGGGAAGTCCCAGATGGTACTTGGTATGTCAGATGATGTGCAAAGACAATGACTCTTAAGGGATGCCAGAGGAGAAAGGGTGCCCAACAGATAGGGTAGTCAAGGAAGGCTTCATGGAAGAAGGAGACCTTCTTCTGGACCTTGAAAAAAGGATAAGCTTTTGCAAGTCAGAGAGAGAGAGAAACACAGGGCTTCCAGAAAGGAAAAATTTCAAACCTTGAAGCAGTGTTCCTGAAACTTATGCATTTGCATATCATACTTTTATGATGTATTATTATTTGCTTAACAATTTCCTTAAATCAACACACATTTGGGATTTCCCTGGCAGTCCAGTGGTTAAGACTGTGATTCCACTCCAGGGGGCAAGTGTTCTATCTGTGATGAGAGAACTAAGATCCCACATGCTCCATGGTGCAGACAAAAAAAGAAAAGAAGAAAAATTCAAAATCAATACACATTTAAATATCCTCTTCTTAAATTTAATACCCTTCAAATATTAATATGTTAATATATATGATCTAAATCATTTATTTGCTGTGCTAAAGAAAAAATGTATTAAACATATAAATGTGGAACTTTTAAAATGCTCATATCTATATCAACTAACATCAAGCCATACTTTAGAAAACACTGCCCTGAATTATATCTGATGCTTCACCCATGTCTTTAGGTTTGATTCACAGAAGCGCCTGACCTTCCAACCCTGTGACTAGGTTCATCCAAGAACACATACAGCTCACATACTCAGCAGCTCCCTCTGGGTTACAGCTGAAGCCACTTTCCACCTTGATATTACATTGCCCTGGGTAGAACCCTGATCCCTGGTCCCCGATGAAACAGTGGAAACTACAACCAAGAAACGGGCTTAATGCCAAGCTGGCGTTTTCCCCTTAAACAGGCTGTTCAGCTCTGCCTTGGGCCAGAACTCTCTGGAGTGGTCACAAGTCACCACCTTAAGCCAAGCATCCCTGAGACTCAGAGCAAACAGTTTCTCTGCTGAGTCCAGCATCCCCACAGAGCCCATACCGAAGGATTGTCACATGTGAGGTCTGTCACTTCTTCTTTCTCCCTCATCGCTTCTCACTGGCTTCCCCCAATGGCATCAGAATTTCCCCAATCATCTCTACAGCCCCAGTCCTAGAAGCTTTCCAGGGGACAGACGGAAACACTCCAGGCACATGGGAAGGACAGTGACCAGACGAGCTCACGTTGGTGCTGCTCCGTGTTGCGGGTGAAGGCAGGAAAGGCTGTGGGTCCCTGGAGCAGTCATGGTCTCTGAGTGCTGATGGTTCCTCCCATTCCGCAGGCTTCAGGAGGAGCTGGACGTCTCCACCACTCACCTACTACAACCAAATGCTGGAGGTTTCCTGTGCAGGCAGGTGGGTTGTAAGACTACCTTTTTATTAATTTTTTTTTAAGACTACCTTTTTATTGTAGAATATGAATGAGGCTTTTATTTTTTCAATTAAGTATATTCTCTCCTTAAGTGAAGGGTGATCAAATTATCTTTGAAATACTAAGATGCCTCCCCGCCCTTTTCACTTTTCCACTTTCCATTACTGTCCTTTCTAGCTTACCTCTGAGAGTCTGCCATCCCTGAGAGTCTAGAAATGTTAGAAAATATCTTGACAAGACCCCCCTCCCCGCCAGGAATCCCTCATAACTGAAAGGAAAGCACTATAAAAATATCTTAGTTTCATGCATCTTAAATCACAATTATAGAAACCAAAGTTTAAGAAAATATTAAGGGTCTGTGGGGAGTTATGGGGCATGGCTCAAGAAAAAAATTAATAAACTCCTATTTTAACTCTACCAAATATTTATAACATATGTTTTTCCAGAATTATATACCGTGGGATTTCATTCTTTTCACTAAAAATGGTAATCTTTGCGATTATGAAAATAAAAAAATTAAGTCCTTGTGTCAAGGTTATCTTTACACATATTTGTAAAATATGTCATCTAGGCAGTTTTGAACCTGATTTTAACTGGAAGAGCAAGTCCACACACCTTTAACGGCTGTCAGAAAGGAAAGTCTCAAGAAATATTACATGGGGTCCTGACCCGCAGTGACATCGGCTATTTGCAGTGGGGGAAGGGCACTTCAGACGATGACAGACTTTCACAGGTAAGTGTGATCCAGTTTCAACCACACCACCAGTGGCACTATTTGGACATTTTGTTAAGTCTCTAGATTGCATGTGTCCGTACTCAGTTGTGTCCAGTTCTTTGAAACCCCGTGGGCTGTAACCCGTCAAGCTCCTCTGTCCATGGGATTCTCCAGGCAGGAATACTGGAGTGGGTTGCCATTTTCTCCTCCAGGGGATCTTCCCAACCCAAGGATCAAACCCACGTCTCCTGCACTAGCAGTTGGATTCTTTACCACTAGCTCTGTCTGGGAAGTCCTAATTCAAACCTGAGCTTACTTTTTCCTTTACTACTTTACTGCATGCCTCTCACATGCACATACAGACACACACAGAGATTTTTCAGGGTCTAAATGGAAATACACAAGTCTTGCTTTATATTTTGCCTTATCAATTTTTATGTATATAGAGTATAGGTGATACAAGTAATATGCAAATCGTTTTTTAAAACAATACTTGAAGTATACAAATAAAGTCCCCTAGCATCTCCACTCATCAGAAGTCGATACTGTCAGCTGACAATGAGTATCTTCCCAACCCTTTATTTATGCAAATATGAATGCATATATTGTATCTATTACTCAGAGCTTTAAAAATCACTGAAAATAAAAGGGAATCTCACTTATGAAATGCCTCTCAAAACACTTTCCAGCTCTGAGGATTTATAACCTCTGACAACCAGAATGTAGACTGTGCTGTTGAAAAGCACAACCAGAGAACTGAGTAAGATGTGATTCTGCAAAAACAACCGGTAAAGAGAGTGAGGAAGCAAGTACACCCACCCAAACCACAAATCAAAGATGCTTCTGTGATATTTTCCCAAAAAGTTCATCCTAAAACCTAGGGATGGCAAGGAGGTTCTGTGAGAAGCAATGCTTCTCTGGAGCAATCCTGAAACTAACTGGGATGGAATTCAATATGATGGTGACAAACCCTCCCAGGTTCACGGTCTATCAGCGCCAAATAGCCCCACTGCTCAGAGCCTGTCCTGTCCTTCACTCTGCTGGTTCAGGCTCAAAGTCTCTTTCACATGTACAGGACTTTACACTTTATAAGGTCTTTTTATATCTATTGCTTCATCTGGCTTTCCTCTACTGTTGGGTCCAGCTACAACGTGTTATTCATGAAATCAGCACATCACAACACACACAAATCATATCTGATGTTGGGAACGTGGCATCTGACTATCACAGAATGACTGCATCTTTTTTGTACAAGTGTGTCTTCAAAGTTTGCTAAGTATTCCTTGAGTTTGAAATCTAGTCCATCATAGAAAAATGACAACAGAAACTAACATAACATTGTAAATCAACTACACTTCAGTTTGAAAAAAAGAAAAAATGAGAAGTGACAGATAAACTAAAACAAATCAACCCAATCCGTCACCCACGGTCAGTTCTCTCAGAAATGCTTCCTTCTCCTTCTCATATAAATATGTCCTATTCTACTTCTTCTGAACCCTGTCTTTCTCATGTAATACAAATGTCCTTATATGTCAATGAATATGTGTCCTTTGTCATATTTAATGGATGCAAACATTTCCACTATATGAAACTGAAAAACTGTACTTTGAATATGTCCTAAACAGAGAATGGCTCTGTTACTACTATAAAATTCCTAATTGCTTGTCCCTGATAATTTGGGAATTCATCTTAGAATTTGATGTATATAATAACAAGGAAAACTAAGCCAAAAATAGGGGACTTATAGATTTCATTATCCATAGTTTTCTTTCAACTGCACAAGGTCACTTCATGTCCTTGGTTAAGCACTCTGTATCTATTAGAACCCAGGAATAGGACAAGACTCAGTCTGGTAGGCTACACTGGGGGCAAGTTTCAAGGAGTGAGGTACAAAAACCACAACTTTAGTGCTTTCTCTGTTATTATAAAGTTCTTTCACAATATTATTTCACCATATCCTCACTAAAAACTACAAAGATTTAAAACAGTGTTTCTCATAGTTCTGTCATCTGAGTAGGTAATTCACAAGCTTTGTCATATCTTCACACCACCTCTGTTATTATTTGCTTAATATTTTCCTTTAAATGAACTCACTTTTAAAATTTGAATCTAACCTTTGCTATAGCAGGCTTCCCTGGTAGCTCAGCTGGTAAAGAATCTTCCTGCAATGAGAGAGACCTGGGTTAGATTCCTGGGTTAGAAAGATTCCCTGGAGAAGGGAAAGGCTACCCACTCCAGTATTCTGGCCTGGAGTCCATGGGGCTGCAAAGAGTGGGACACGACTGAGTGACTTTCACATACAAATATACATTTCCTATAGCAGTAATATAAGCAATGGACTTGATACACTATTTCTTTCTAACACATTTTAAATAAATAGGTAACCAGTTTTAGGTCAGTTAAAGCAGTTTTTGGAGAAGACTCTTCAGAGTCCCTTAGACTGTAAGGAGATCCAACCAGTCCATCCTAAAGGAAATCAGTCCTGAATATTCATTGGAAGGACTGATGGTGAAGCTGAAGCTCCAATACTTTGGCCGCCTGATGCGAAGAGATGACTCATTTGAAAAGACCCTGATGCTGGGAAAGATTGAAGGTGGGAGGAGACGCCTGATTGAAGGGGACGACAGGGGATGAGATGGTTGGATGGCATCACCGACTCAATGGGCCTGAGTTTGAGTAAACTCCAGGAGTTGGTCATGGACAGGGAGGCCTGGTGTGCTGCAGTCCATGGGGTCACAAAGAGTTGGACATGACTGAGCGACTGAACTGAGCTGAAAGCAGTTTTAGGTTTACAGCAAAATTGGGTGGAAAGCACAAAGGTTTTCACAAATTCCCTGTCCTTACACATGCATGGCTTCCACATTATCAGTATCCTCCACCAGAGTGGTACATTTGTTACAGCTGATGAACCTACACTGACATGAACTAAGTCCATAGTTTATGTTATGGTTTGCTCTTGGGTTTGGACAAATGTATAATGACATGTATTCACCATTATAGATCACACAGAGTGGTTTCACTGCCCTAAAAGTCTTCTGCGCTCTGCCAAGTCAACCCTCCATCTCCCTCAATGATGGATCTTTTTCCTGTCTCCATAGTTCTGCCTTTTCCAGAGTGTTATTAATATATAGTTGGAATTATAGTATGTAGCATTTTTGGATCGGCTTCTTTCACTTAATAATATGCCTTTATATTTTCTCCATATATTTTCATAGCTTGATACCTCATTTCTTTACAGCACTGCATAATATTCCACTGGAATACTGTGAATAATATTTCTGTGAACAAATATTATTCCACTGATATGTCATGGTTTATTTAGCCATTAACTTATAAAAGATCCTTTGGTGCTTCCACATTTTGGCAATCGTGAATAATGTTGCTATAAACATCATGTGCAGGTTTCTGTGTGGACATAAGTTTTCAGCTCTTTTGGGTAAATATCAAGAGGGGGGCAATTGCTGGATCACATGGTAAGAGTATGTTTAGTTTTATAAGAAGCTGCCAAACTACCTCCCAAGGTGGCTGTACCATTTTACATTCCCACCGACAATGGGTGAGCGTTCCTGTTGCTCTGCATCCTTGCCAGCATTTAGTGTCGTCAGTGTTCTGCATTTCAGCCACTCTAATAGGTACCACATTGTTTATTTGCATTGCCCTGATAATAAGCATATGCTTATTTGCCATCTGTCTATTGTCTTTGTTGATTCATCTGTTACTCATAGGGAGCGTCTAAAATTACCAGTGCTCAGGTCATCCTCCAGAACAGTGTCAGCTATATGTGTGTAGGACCTGTGTGAACACACAGCCACACACTTAGAAGGCTCGGCTGTCACTGCCTTAAAATTCTTAACATTTTCTGAACAAAGGCCTCCAGTTTTTCATTTTGTACTGGACCCCACAAATTGTACAGCTGGTCCTATCCAATGACTGGTTTATCTGGCCTGGAGACTATCTGGTAATCAAGGCTTTTTAACCCCTCAGGTGCATCCAGAGTTAGAAATCTCTGTTCTAGAGAAAGGCTGCTTAACCTCAGCACTACTAATACTTTGGAATGGATAATTCTTTGCGGTGGGGGCTGGCCTGTGCATTATGGGATATTCAGCACCATCCTGGCTTTTACTCACTAAATCCCAGTAGTACTGCCCCACCCCATGTGACAACCAAAAATATCTCCAGATATTGCCAAATGTTCCCCAGAGGACAAAACTGTCCCAACTGAATCACTGCTCTAAAAAAGGTGTGTGTGGGGGAGAATCTCGTTAGACTTAACTGATTAAATCCATGGTATACAGAATTAGAAAACTATCATTTCAAGTGAAATTACAACAAAGAGTATCTTCTTTCAATACTGATATTTCCTTCAAGTATGAGAAATGTTGACAGCTTTCCATTCCTTTTTACCAAGGTGTTAGGGGCAAGTTTCAAACTTTAAAGTTAAACATGCATTTGCTAAACCTTAAAATTAAACAGCAGCTTGTGACTAAGCTTCTCTGAGAAAAGGGACTGTATCAAAGGCTATGCACCCCAGCCCCAAAGAAAGTGAGATTGAGAGAAAAAGAGAGAGAGCTTCAGAGAAGCAAGAATTCATGGCAATCCAGTGCTACCATTTTCCGCGGATCACATACCTTTCAATACAAGTCAGCTCTGACCAACAGCACTGCTAAGTCATGCTCTAAAGAAAATTACCTGCAGAGCCTAAAATATCCTCCAGTAATAAAGTGGATATTTGTTGGGACCTTAAATTCCATCAAGAGGCCAAGGTCTAAGGTTTTAAAAAAAAAAAAAAAGCAAAAGCTTTCTTGCTGGGAAGAGGGCAAAATGTAGCCGACCTCAGGACCACCATCCAGATGCCTGCTCACAAACTGGAAGTAGGGCAAAGGATGGTGAGACACTGGGTTAGCTTTAAAATCTACATAAAAATCACATCTACAAAGCTTCCATCTTTTCAAAAAGTGACTAATGTGGCTTTTCATTTTTCCTTCTTAGAGTCAGTGTTCTCTCCCCAGGGAGATGCCTATGAATCCTGCCCTCAGTGAAAATTGCCTGAAATTGTACACTAACGGCTTGAAACCCAGAGGATGTTTATTATGTTGTCTCTGACATGCACTTGAAGTTTGGTTTCAGAACAAATGTATTAAAGAGCAAATACAGGCTGGCAGGTAGTTTTACTTGAACTGCTGAGATATATGACTCTGTTAGGCATCTACATACATACATATAAAGTTTATTTAACCTGAAGGTGCTTTTTTATTCTTTCTATAGCAGCTCATTATATTCTGGGAAAAAAGCAATCTATAACTCACCAAATAGTATCAAAATAATTTTTGTAGATAATGATTTTATATCTATAAGAATTTTATATTTTCCCATCACTTCCGAAGCTGGCAATTAAAGTATTTTTTAAAGCTCAATCACTCCTGAAGACGGTATTTTTTAAAGCTCATTTAGTCATTATAGTCTAACAGCCACTTGTGCAGAGCACATACTGTATGCTGGGCTCTCTCCAAGTCACTGGTAATGATATCTTCTTTCATTTAACCCTCATTTCCACTCAGAGTTACAATCAGTGTTAGTTCAAGTACAGGGGCTGTTGTGTGATCATTCATTCTATTTCTTTTTATTGGGAGTATAGTTGCTTTACAGTGTTGTACAATGAAGTGAAACAGCCATATATGTACATATTTCCCCTCCCCCTTGACCTTTCCTCCCCTGCCCCCATCCCACCCCTCTAGGTCATCGCAGAGCACCAAGCTGAGCTCCCTGAACTACACAGCAGCTTCCCACTAGCTGTTTGTTTCAGAGATGAGAAATCCCAGACTGAGAAAGTGTAAGAAGGCCACCAACTAAGGAGGTGTCAGGGCCAGGATTCTGAGCCCAGATCTATATGTGTTCCAAGGCACTTTCAGCCCACTGCCTGTCATGATCATCTATACTTGTTTCTGATAAAGTGGTAAATACAAAACATTTGTTCTGGGTAGGATATCTTTCAGAGGTGTTTCTGTAATCAATCACATCAACATATTGACATAGACATGTATATTTGTATTATATAAGATCTATTACAGATCCTGCCCTCAATCTCCTCAGCATCAGGGTCTTTTCCAATGAGTCAGCTCTCTGCATCAGGTGGCCAAAGTAAAGACCAGGGACAGGAGGAGAAGGGGGGGACAGAGGATGAGATGGTTGGATGGCATCATTGACTCAATGGACATGAGTTTGAGAAAACTCTGGGAGATAGTGAAGGACAGGGAAGTCTGGCATGCTGCAGTCCATGGGGTCGCAAAGAGTCGGACACGACTAAGTGACCAAACAACAAATTACAGATCCTCTAATGCTGAACTGCAAATGGTTAGATAATGGCAAAATCATGGCTCGGTCTTAGAATGCATGGTGGTTGTACTCAATATCTAAAACTTTATCCACTGACTACTAGGTTAAAGCAGTGGTGAGTGTGAGTTGATTGTGATCCGCAGGTACTGGTGGCACACACCCTTTCAAGTATCTGTGTGTTTGGTGGACTGTGTCTGTCACTATATGCTAGGAGGACAAGCTCAGTGGTGCTCAGAGATGTGCTAACCAGAAGACTCATCTGATGGCAGTGCATACAGATATCTAATATTTCATAACCTTCAATCATAAGACTTCTTGCAGCACAGCTGTTTGCTCAAAAAAGAACCAGATGTGGTTCGAGGGCAGTGCTTTAAGCATCATTGGATTGAGGACCTCACAGTCACTTCCTTCCCTTTCTGCTCTGAGGCATGGTGACTCTGCACATGGATATGCCAAATGCATATAGGTATTGGTGCTAAGTGGTAAGAACCCGCCTGCTAATGCAGGAGACATAAGAGACACAGGTTCAATCCCTGGGTCGGGAAGATCCTCTGAAGAAGGGCATGGCAACCCACTCCAGTATTCTTGTCTGGAGAATCCCATGGACAGAGGAGCATGGTGGGCTAAAGTCCACATGGTCAGAAAGAGTCGGATATGACTGAAGTGACTTAGCTCGCACATAAGCATTTTTTGGGGTATTTAGGGACTCCTGCCTCGAGTCCCTGCCTCGGGTGGGCGTTCTAAATTGGAAGATTATATGTAAGCACTGGTAAGAGAAACCTAATATAAGAAGTTTTCTGAGTTCAAAAGAAAATCAATGTGCTGCTTGGCAGAACCTGCTGTCGCGGTGAAACCCCCTCATCCGCCACTGCATCTGTCTTCCCTAAGTGAATCTCTTCTAACTCAGTGATAAAATTGCAGAGATTGCAAAAACGCATGTCTTTCAGTCCCAATGTCACAGCCCAGTAGGTGAGATTAAAAAAAAAAACAAAAAAAGGAGCTCTCATTAGATGACATGCAAGCCCCCCAGAACCCACCAGACTGACAGTTCCTGCAGCACACAGCCAGCTCCCCGCAAGAAGAGGCACTATTTTGAAGCCTCCCATCACTTTTCTATTTGAAGATACAGGTTTGAGTGTGTGGTTCCAATACCTAAGTGAGAACATAAAGTAGTTTGAGTCTAACACCATCTGGAAAACCTCAGGAGGTTCACATTATCTTCGCACCTGCCACCGAGAAGAAAAATCAACTCTGATTTTTAGAAGGAACGGAAGCCATTTAGGTCTTGCTGGAATTATTCCCCCGACAACCCTGGCAGAGCACATCACCATCTGAGTCCTACCTTCTTCCCTCTTTACATTTTTCCCTTTAAAAAGACTGACAGGAAGAAATCCAACACTCAAAGTACCAGATGAAGCTCCACCCACTGTTCTCTACCCCTGAGTCGCTGGGGTAGTGCCTGGAAAACATGACAACACCTCTGCAAACTGGCTAAGAGAAGTTACATCAACTCGTGTTCCGGGTGGCAGAGATGAGAGCCAGACTGTGAAGAGCCACGCATGTGAGTTGTCACCAGGAATCGGCGAAGAAAGCACATTTCCACAACTTTCTCCCAATCAGATCGCCGGATGGGGGCCCTGGGACTTCCACATCAAGCTCCTTATGCAGAGGCGCATTCCAAGAGCCATTGTTCTGGAGCCGGCCTGCGGCTCAGTCTCAGTGTTCAGTCACTGTCAGGTCCGACTTCTTGCAACCCCGTGGACTGTAGCTCGCCAGGTTCCTCTGTGTATGGGATTTTCCAGGCTCCTCTTCCCTGACTCAAGGATCGAATCAGGTCTCCTGCATTGGCAGGCGGATTCTTTACCACTTAAGCCACCACACGGACAGATGGATCCTCACTCTCTGGTGCTTAGAATTTGTCCCTTCTTCCTATCTTTGTAACTTTACCTTCAATGACACCTGCTATGGAAGGTTTGATTGTCGCATGGAAGGCTGAACTGACTGGGCTTATTACACAATGAGTGAATTTAAGGAGAAAGGTATTTTATTTATAGCACCACTCTATCACAATTTAATTTCCTTTTTACCATGGCAACATGAGGCAACATGCACAAATTCTGCATTGATGACATCTCACCAGTAAAACATACTTAGAATTCTCTTTCATGGGGAGGTTAGCTGATAAATTGTGTCTATCCCAAAGCAATACAAATTCTTAACTGAAGATGCCAGTCAAACAGATTCCATGGTGCACTGAGGAAAGGGCTTTGATATTTGACTGGGTTCAGTTGGGAGGTACTCAGTTTTGGTTCTGCAGGACTCCCTTTAAACCAAGCATGTTCTAAGCTGTAACCTCTTGGAGTTAAAACCTTAAGTGCTGTGACAGACATATTTCTCTTGACCAGAATCTCTCAGGGCAAGTGGGACTCTGCCTACTCAGTGTAGGGTCTCTGAATGGTCACTTTGAGTGCTGGAGATTGCTATATTTATGACTCCTTCGTTTTCCTCCTACTTTAATAAGATCATGAGTAGCTTTGAGTTCAGGAGAGAAAACTGTTGCATTGTTGCATAAAATCACAACAGTGCAGTGGCCACACCTTACAGAGTATGAATCTGAGCTCCAGTTGAATTTTGCCAACGTCACAAAGATTTTGTGAAACAATATCATGTATGTCTACAGTCAATTACATCCACCCACACATCATTTACAGGAACTTTCACTGATTTAAAATCAGCCAGAATATGCATCTGGAGTTAAAATGCAGTGGCGCTTTATTACAAACAGCCCTCAGTTTCCTAATTAGTTTATCCATATTTTCAAACTTAATAATTCCAAGTCCTGAGGATCGTATTTTGATTATACATAACCTTAGTACTATCACAAGAAGGCCTAAGAAAGAGCTCATTTTGTAACTAGTGAATGGTGACGACGTTCATTGGAACGTAGGGGGTGGATTCTGGGATGTAAATACATGGGGTTGCTTCAATGGCACATCCTCTGTGCTTTATTTCCAATGTAGCCAGTGGGCGACTTGCCCCAAGTTTGGTGTATTATACTCATGTTATACTCAGTCCAGGGAGGGCTGGTGTTGATGTGAGCAGATGAGCATGCCCACTATGAGCATGTCCAGACTGGGGTGCTGGGCATACACCCCTTTTTTCAACTATCAGCTAAAACTTAGGTCATTTCTTTTAAACACAGTAGTATAATTTTTCTCCAGTAGCTGAAGAGTAAAGTTTAAACACAAAAGCACCTCTGATTCACCCACAACTGAATAATTTCAACTCTAGGAGAAAGAAGGGATTTGAATAGAATGATTGAGAAATCAAAATGTCAAGTTACTAGCCTTTAATACTTGGGTTGACAAAACATGCAGTCATTTTTTTCAAAACTGGATTTTCCACGCAACAGAATTTGTTCCTGAACACACAGTACAACTCTGAGGACCAAGAAGAAAAGAAACAGAATTGAATCCTTTTGTTATGGGAAGATATGCCACAGCTGAGGGTCCAGAGCTCTCCCTGGCATCGTGGGAAATGATGGGGGTTTCCATGTAGCTCACGTTAATCTCTTTACATGTTTTTTTTTTAATGTTTTTTAAAAAACATTAATGAGTTTCAATGGCATTAAAAAAATATGTGCTTCCCTGCCTCTTTAAACAAAATGGGAGATATCATCAAGAAAAACACTATAATCCTGATTCCCTCATGTGTTTGGACTGCAAAGAGATCAAACCAGTCAATCCCAAAGGAAATCAACCCTGAATATTCATTGGAAGAACTGATCCTGAAGCTCCAATACTTTGGCCATGCAAAGAGCTGACTCATTGGAAAAGACCCTGATGCTGGGAAAGATTGAGGGCAAGAGGAGAAGCCAATGACAGAGCATGATATGTTTAGGTAGTATCACTGATTCGATGGACATGAGTTTGAGCAAACTGGGAGATAGTGAAGGACAGGGAAGTCTGGCGTGCTGCAGTCCATGGGGTTGCAAAGAATTGGACATGACTTAGTGACTGAACAGCAACAACGAACCTCAGGGGTTACTGGAGTATGCAGGATCCTTTACTAGTGAGCCTTCCCCAGTGGTGCTTTGGTGAATCTAATTCACTGGCCTGAGAATTCAAGGCCTGGATTGCCTGGAAAAACCAGAAAACAAGCTGATTAAGACATTGAACTTAGGCTTCCCTGGTGACTCACTGGAAAGAATCCACCTGCCTATGCAGGAGATACAGGTTTGACCCTTGATCTAGAAAGACCCCACATGCCACAGAACAACTAAGCCCGTGCACCACAACTATTGAGCCTGTGCTCTAGAGTCCAGGGGCTGCGACCACTGAAGCTCATGTCCCCGATAGCCTCTGCTCCATGAGAAGCCACCGCAAAGAGAAGACATGCATCACAACTAGACAGGAGCCCACACCTGCCGCAACTGGGGTGAAGCCCACGCAGCAACAAAAATCCAGCACAACCAAAAACAAATAATTTTTAAAAACAGTGAACTTAATATTATGCGTAATACTGAACTAGTACATTCAGCTGTAAGTACATCTTCACAATTGATCTACATATTAACACGCAGTTATGTGTACATCTGTGAGAGTGTTTGTGTGCATTCCACTCATTTCCCAGAAGCTTTTTTCTGTATTCAAAATATCCTCTCTTTCCATATTCTAGGCTCTTTTTCCTAGGATCTAAATGGTTAGTGCTGCCAGAATGACCACCTGCTGAATGAAATACTGTCCTATCTTGGGAACAGAAATAAGTACACTAGTCAACAAAAAGACCAGTTCAAGTTCTCATATTCCATTCCTACACTTCTATTTCGGTCTACTTATTCTCCACCTCACTAACAAACCAAACTGAGATGGTTCCACCAGCTCCGTAAGCCCACCCTCAAAATGTTTTAAAATAAAATCCATGAAGAGAAAAACTGGAACATCACCACCACACCATTCATAAATGCAAATTCATTTACAAGAAACCCTTTGTTTGAAATCTTCCTCCATGCACAGTGCCCTGCCCAGCTACAAGCGCAATGCCAAGTCTCTGAGCTGCTTTAAAAAAAAAATTTTTTTAAGCCTTTGTTGAATTTGTCACAATACTACTTCTGGTTTTTATGTTTTTGTTTTTTGGCTATGAGGCATGTGGGATCTTAGCTCCCCCTTACCAGGGATCAAACCCACACCCCCTGCATTAGAAGGCAAAGTCTTAACCACCAGACCACCAGAGAAGTCCCCGAGCTGCTTTTTGATCCTGGTGACATGTGTTCTCTCGTAGGCAGCCAAATCTAATGTTCATCTGCGGTCCTCTCTCCTCTTGCAGGTGGGCAGCATGCTGAAGACTCCCAAGTTACCTGTCTGGCTGTGCAACATCAATGGAAATTACAGCGTCCTGTTTAGCACAAACAGGCAGCTCTTATCAGACTGGAAAGTGGAGCGCCTCTTTGATCTGTACTTCTACAGTGGCCAGCCTGCACAGAAAAAGCCTGCGCACCTTACCATAGGTGAGCACTCCAGACCCCAGTGCTCTCAGCTTAATGTGCTCAGAGAGCCGAGGCTGTGCTGGTTTACAGCTGTGTGGATGCTTGGGCTAGCTCTGCAGGAAGATGTGGAGGCCTGATCTCTAAAATGAAACCTAGGCTTCAACGTCATGGGTCTAACCTAAGCATTGTAATCTTGGGGTTCCAACTGATGAATTCTAATCCCAAGATAGAGTATCAGATGACTGATCATCCCAGAACACAGTAACTAAACTGAGAGTGCATTTGTATTCAGATCAGTCCAAAAAGCATTTTTGAGGCCTACTAAGCACCAGGCACATGCCAGACACTAGGAAAGCAAGAAGGCACAGTCTTGGCAGAGGTTCCAGTGTGATCATATAAGCCATTTCATTCCAATTCCCACCATGTTTAAAAAAAAAAACAAAACACGAAGAAAAAAGATTAACCTTAAGCTGTCTTTAAACACTAGCCTTTTGGACAAGGGAATAAACATGATGAAACCAGGAGCCCGTATTTGCTACCAAGGCACCATGCATGGAGCCTTGCAGATTTGGTGTCTGACTCTTTGCCTTTAGTATCACAGGTCTGGCTTTAGGCAACTTTTCATTATTATGACTGCATCTAGAAGAGTATTTTAGTGACTGCTTTGTCTATGTAGCTCCTAATTCTTTTTCTTTAATTATGAGAAATTTATATTTGTGTGTATGTGTATACACATACATGTGCTTAGTCTCTCAGTCATGTCCAATTCTTTGCGACCTCATAGACTGTAGTCTGCCAGGCTCCTCTGTCCATGGGATTCTCAAGGCAAGAATACTGAAGTGAGTTGCCATGCCCTCCTTCAGGGCATCTTCCCAACCCAGGGATCGAACCCAGGTCTCCCTCATTGCAGGTGGATTCTTTACCATCTGAGCCACCAGGCAAACCCAATACATACATATATATATATATGTGCGTGTGTGTGTGTGTGTGTGTGTGTGTATATATATATATATATGACCCCAGAAAAATGTATATTATATATATACACACCCATTTCATTTAGTGGGATATTGCCAATACATTTCTTAAGATATTTATTGTTTCTACTTTTCTACTATTATTGCTTCTACTTTACTCTCTTCTTTGAGGAAAGCACTGGGATTTTTTTTTTTTTTTTTTAGCTCACACACATAGCAAGCATTGTGTTCCAGGCACTGTGTTGAAAGCCTTACATACATTATTCCATTAAATCCTCCTAACAGTCATCTAAAGTAGACACTATGATGCTTATTTTACACAGAGGAAACTGAAGTGGCCAAAAAATGATTTCTAATGGATGAGGTTGAGAGATACTAAGTACCTTCCCAAAGGTCATCTGCGACAAACTTGGGCCTTGAACTCAGTTCTAGACCACCTCACGAGAATACTCGCACTTCACCCCCAAATGCAAATGTACTCTTAGCATTGAGAAGCTCTCTCTTTTCTTATTTTTTCCTGACAACATTCAGTGATTTATTGATATGTCTAACTCTATGTGTTCCATCACGGTGCGGGACCACACCATTACATGACATCAATACTGAGTTTTCAAAATCTACAACAACCCAGACTATCATGGACATGTCTTGTGTGGGGCATATGTACACACCATCCACTTGAATCCCCATCAGCTCACTCACTTCTAGGAACACAGCTTGCTGAGCCCAACTCCTGCCCACTCATCCTATTTTCCTTCCTTCCTGGCTTCTTCTGAAATGGTATACATAGTTCAGTTCAGTTCAGTCGCTCAGTCGTGTCCGACTCTTTGTGACCCCATGAATCGCAGCACGCCAGGCCTCCCTGTCCATCACCTACTCCTGGAGTTCACTCAGACTCACGTTCATGGAGTCAGTGATGCCATCCAGCCATCTCATCTTCTGTCGTCCCCTTCTCATCCTGCCCCCAATCCCTCCCAGCATCAGAGTCTTTTCCAATGAGTCAACTCTTCACACGAGGTGGCCAAAGTACTGGAGTTTCAGCTTTAGCATCATTCCTTCCAAAGAAATCCCAGGGCTGATCTCCTTCAGAATGGACTGGTTGGATCTCCTTGCAGTCCAAGGGACTCTCAAGAGTCATTTCCAATACCACAGTTCGAAAGCATCAATTCTTCGGCGCTCAGCTTTCTTCACAGTCCAACTCTCACATCCATATATGACCACTGGAAAAACCATAGCCTTGACTAGACAGACCTTTGTTGGCAAAGTAATGTCTCTGCTTTTCAATATACTATCAAATGCTGGGGTCTAAATGTTGGCTATTCCTTCCTCAGACACTCACTCGCATCACTGGGAAAGCGTCCAACACGAAGATGAACACAGACCAGGAAGACGGTTTTCCCCACTGGAGATGGTGATCAGAACCAAGTGGAGAGATGCCACCATCAATTGGAATGGATCTGTTCCCTTTTTCTAAAGAGGAAGCCAAGATGTACAACGAAGTCTGAAGCATCAGTACTATGGGGACACAAAAGCCTAACTTGGGGAAGACCATTTTATGTTCCTTATTCAGAAACCCCACCCAAAACACCCCCATAAGCAGTATGTTTTTTCTTTTGTCTCTATGAACTCTCCGCAGTTGCTATTGGTATTTTTGGAGACACACAGAACCCTTACTTCAGGGTCTGGAAGTTGTATCCTTTATGCTCATATAAACGGGTTCCTCATTTTTATTCAAAAGAAAAACTGAAGTCTCTTTCCTTCATGTTATTTCCAAATTCCTCTCTCCTCAGTGTGATTCTCCCTGGGGATTACAGAAGGAGGGAGCTAGCTTTCATTTGGGGATGAAGTCATCAGTAATAAATCATTAGATTTTTAGTTATGGCAAGAACTCAAGCCTTCTCAAAGATTTCCTGGTATGAAGAGCATTCCTTTCCAAGGTTACATTTCAAAGTGCCCACATTAGCAAGTTCTTGTCATTAAAATAGTAAATGGGATTGAAGCGGGGGCTATTCCTGGTAGGCTGGCTATTGTAGTTGGCTGTGGGTGCAAACCATCCTGTGAGCACACAGGAGACATTCTTTCCATCAGTGCTATGATTGCTTAATTTCTTTATAAGTTGAATGTAAATAATGGGTGTGTGCTCAGTCAGGTCCAGCTCTTTGCGACCCCATGGACTGTAGGCGGCCAGGCTCCTCTATCCATGGGATTTTCCAGGCAAGATTACTGGACTGGGTTGCCATTTCCTTCTCCAGAGAATCTTCCTGACCCAAGCATCAAACCCATGTCTCCTGCATTGGCAGATGGATTCTTTACCCTGAGTCATCTGGGAAGCCCCTGGATATAAATATACAAATGGACAAACATACACGGAGAAGCCTGATTCCTAAATGAAATAAAATTATATACAAAAGTAAAATCTCTCCTTCTGTCAATGTTCAAAGGGGAAAACAATTCTTTTTAGAACTTGACCTTTCCCTGTTCTGTTGAATGCCTACACTTTTTCTGAAGAAATACACAGAGCAAGATACATATTCTTTCTAAAAGAAGCCCATGGGAACCATTTAGACCTTTCTCCTACCCACCCCACTGGTCTACTGACTCACAGATATAGGGTTTCTTATTCACAAGCCAAACTTTAGTTTGCAAAGAACAACTTTTCTGCACCCATTGTCCAAATTAATTTGCTAAATGCATTTTCTTTTGGCCCCAAGAACAATGTTTTAACTTAAGAAGCATGTAGAAAATGAAACTTCAAGGTGAATCATAAATTATGTCAAAAGAGAAAGCCAATTTGGCTTCGATTGCTGATTTCAGTATCCTTATCATTGATGCTTCTATTTGGGATTTTAAATACATCAGACAAATGAGTGGATCCTGATAGATTCTCAGCATATTTCTTGGTCTTAGCAATATTGTGCTTTTCCTGAGGTGCAGGCCTGTTTCGGTTTTATGAACACTGACTTATTTCTAATTAAATCTCCCTTTCGGTGTGGACTACTAGAAAACTTAGAGCCTAATGAGAACCATAGCAAATATATCGGTCAGAAAGCTCCCAGCCACAAGTAAGAGAGCTCACTAAAAGTGTCTCACACAGTGAGGACATTCCTCTCTAACAAGAATGAGCCAGTTAGGGATCCACGTGACTCTCCTAGGTCAACTGTGGTTCTCCTCCAGGCCTGAGCACAGAAGTCTCAGTGCCAGGACATAATCAGAGCTCTACAGAAGGAAAAGGGGCAGGATGAGTGTGGTGTAGACTGTGATGTGGCAGTGTTGCCTGGCAGTGTATTAGTCCTTACAAAAGGTGCTTTTTCAATTGGCCTCATATCTGAATCTACTTTCTATTTCTACTCTATTTTTCTTTGGATTCTTAATTGATTTATGTGTGCATGCTCAGTTTTATCCGACTCTTTAGAACTCCATGGGCTGTAGCCTGCCAGGCTCCTCTGTCCATGGGATTTTCAGGCAAGAATAGTCGAGCAGATTGCCATTTCCTCCTCAAGAGTATCCTCCTGACCCAGGGATCAGACTCGTGTCTCCTGTGTCTCCTGTACTGGCAGGCAGAATCTTTACCACTAAGTCATTGGGAAATTGATTTATAATTTATGTATTTTACCATATTTTACAAGCTGTTATATTGTCTTATTATTCCTGGAACAAACTTATTAATAAGCAAAATAATAAATATTAAGAACATGTTTTATATATAGTCGTATAATCATTTTGACACAGAAAGGTATTAATTACTTTGTATGTCAATGTTCAGTGAAATGAGTGTTTATTTCATCTTATAAATAATATTTTAATTTTTTTGGTAAGGTGGAAACATGTTTTTTTTAAGTAGCTAGAAATTTCCTAGGACCATCAGTTCACCTTTGAACTCTCTGTGTTTTGAGATAAATGACTTTAATTGTCTTGTCAGCTTCTAAAACATGAAGCAGGAAAATGCTATTTGCTCTGTCAGATGATAATTTTTCTGAATAATTACTAAACTGAGTATCTCTTTAGTGAGACCATGTCCCTGTGGAGATGGCAAATCCTTTTGGTTTGTCCCTCAAAATTACTGTTTGTTTTTAGCAAAGATGTATGTATCATTTTGTTAAGTGTAAGTTCGCCAATGTCACAAGACCAGGTGGGACCAAGCCAGGTCCCAGGCAGGCCTGAAATTCCCTGGTCATCTCCAGGCTATGTGCAACCTTAGTTACACCTGAGCTTAATTTTATCTATGAGTGAGTAACACAAACTATCCGCTTCATTGATCACAGCTTTGACATGGCAAAGAGACCGTGTAACTCAATGAAAGCTATGACCCATGCTTTGCAGGGCCACCCAGGACAGACGGGTCCTAGTGAAGAGTTCTGACAAACTGTAGTCCTCTGGAGGAGGGAGTGGCAACCCATCCACCACTCTCACCTGGAGAACCTCACAGACAGTATGAAAAGGCAGAAAGATGTGACACTGGAAGACGAGCTCCCACAGTTCGGAAGTTGTCCAATATGCTACTGGGAAAGAGTGGAGGGCAATTACTAACAGCTCCAGAAAGAATGAAGTGACGGCCAAAGTGGGAATGATGCTCAGCTGTGGATGTGTTTGGTGGTGAAAGTAAAGTCTGATGCTGTAAAGAACAATATTGCATAGGAACTTGGAATGTTAGGCCCATGAATCAAGGTAAATGGGACATAGTCAAGGAGGATATGGCAAGATTGAAAATCAATGTGGGAAAGAATGAAGGCAAAAGGAGAAAGGGGTGGCAGAAGACAAAATGTTTAGATGGCATCACTGACTCAATGGACATGATTCTGGGCAAACTCCAGGAGATAGTGGAGGACAGAGGAACCTGACGTGCTACAGTTCACGAGTTCTCAAAGAGTCAGACAAGACTTAGCAACTGAAAAATAGCACAGACAATGGATATACGCTGTGGACTGTTGTAATCGCTTTGTCAAGGCCTTAGAGACACAACTGTTTACTCATTCAGGGAACTTTTTAAATATCCCCCATGTACCAGGCACTCGCCTGGGTGCTAGAGAGATACAGTGAGCAACACCAGCCACAGGCCCTCTTCTCTCTGGAGGTCTTCTGAGGTGAAGGCACTCATCAAGAAACCACTGTGATGAATAGAAACTTGAAAACTGAGATAAGTGTTCAGAGGGAGAGGATTCATGGCATGCAATAGCTTGTAACAAAGGCCTGGAAGTTCAGGGAAAGACATCTCTGAGAAACAGACAATTAAACTGAGGTAGGGAGGCTAAGTGGTGAGAAGCAGGAGAGGGGCAGAGGGACGAGCAGGTGCCAATCCCTGCCTCCAACGAGTTCAAGAATCAGAGAACCAGTGGGACTGCCATTTGCAGAACGCGAGGTGCAGCATGGCTGAGAAGCAGCTGGAGGGGCAGGGAAGGACACACCCTAGGCAGTGTAGATGAGGAGGCATGGGCAGCCTTGGAAGGTTAAGTGGCCTGGGAAGATGTGCGTTCTGAGAAGATGTCTCTGTGGAGAGTGGAGAGAGCCCACAGTGGACACAGAGACTAGTTAGAAGACTACAGCAGGGATCTAGACAAGAGATGACCAGAACAGAGCAGTGGCAGTTAAGGCAGACTGAAGTGGGCCACTCAAGAGAAACGACTTGGTGGGTAAAGCAGACAAGGCCAAGAGGTTGACACTGGGGGTGGGTGGGGGCAGAACATGAAGGAGAAGGAGGCATCAGGAATAGTTTCTTAGTTCCAGGTTTGAAAGTTGGATGGATGTTTGTGCCTTCGTTGAATTTTAAGACACACTAAGAGAATAGCAGGTTAGGAGGGGAAGAAATCCCAAGTTCAGTCTTGGATGTGAAACCATGATTCACGTGGAGAGGTAGACTAGTGGGTTAGAAATAAGGTTATGGATCTCACAGGAGAGGTTTGAACCACAAAAATACATTCAGGAGGCACTGATGGTGAGGAAGATGGTGGTAGGGAGGGAATTTGCCTGAGGAGACTATTTAGAGAGCTGGCCTGAATCTGAGCCCAGAGAAATCCCATTGTTAGTGGTCAAGTAAGTTCCAATGAGCCTGGAAAAGAAGCAGAGAGGCAACAGCCTGAGACACAGGAGGTGACCCTCAACTGATATCTAAATAAAAGGTCTTTTCAGTGACTCTTTATGTCAAAACTCAACCAGAAAGAAGGGGGTCAGGAAGATCCCTGGAGAAGGAAATGGCTGCTGCTGCTAAGTCACTTCAGTCGTGTCCAACTCTGTGAGACCCCATAGATGGCAGCCATGGCTACCACTCCAGTATTCTTACTTGGAGAATCCCATGGACAAAGGAGCCTGGCGGGCTACAGTCCATGGGGTCGCAGACAGTCAGACATGATTGAACTCTTACGTGAGGTTCAAGGCTGAAATTAATTCTGTTGAATGCATTCATATCCCATCCCTTTCCAAGAAGGACACAGGGTGGCTGATAACTAGGAAACTTTCAGGAGAACTTGGTATGTCCTTTTTTTTTTAAGTTATCAAACCCAATTTTAAAAACGTCTCACCACTGTCCACAAGGTGGTGCTATGAGAGTGACTTTTTCAATCTCCTCATCAAAAATAATTATCAAAGTAAATGTGGTCAATTCAGGTACCATGTAAAAAAAAAAAAGCAAATAATTATAAACGATATAATGGGTATTAATCTTTGTGATACTTAGAAGCGCTGTCACTAAGCATGGTAGGTAGTACTGCTCTTGTAGGTGTCTTCCTTTCTCTTCCACTCCAATGGGGGCAGAAAGCGGATGGGTAAGGCACGGCAAGAACTGTAAATGTTAGCTCTAAAATACCCCCATTTGCATCACCACCTTCTTGGTGCAGACACCACTGGACTATTAAACAGCTGCCCAGGTGTTACCCTCACCTTTTTTGTCCCCTTCTATTAATAATTGTTTTTCAACACAATAGTTATCTTTTAAAAATTTGACTTTTGATCATGTGATAGAGCCATTTTTATTGACCTTGGACAAAAAGCCCAAAAGTCTTAACATGATCTCCAAGAGCCTGTGGGATTTAGCTTCTGATTCATCTCGTGCCCAACTCCTGATCATCACCATGTTTTCACCCAAGCCAAGCTCACCCCCAGTTGAGGGGCTCTGCACATGCTTTTCCCTGTGCCAACAACGATCTTCACCCTGATCTCACTCTGCAGATGTCTACTTAAAATCCACTTTCTCAGACGGGCCTTCTCTGACACGAGTGGGGTGCCATTGCCTTCTCCGATTCCCATCTAATATCCCCCAATTTGCCTCTCTTAGCACCTTGTTCTACTTTTTATCACTCACTGTGGGGGGTTATAATTACACACTTATTTGTATGATTATGTGTTAAAATGCCTGACTACCCCCTAGCACAGTGGTTCTCAAACTTTTTAGTCTCAGGACCCTTTTATGTTCTGAAAATTTATCAACAACCCTGTTTATCAGGGTTATTCTATTAATATTTATCCTGTTAGAAATTAAAGCTGAACATTTGTTTAAAAATCTATTCATTCATTTTAAATAACAATAATAAAGCTATTATATGTTAACTAAAATAATAGGTTATGAAAGTGAAGTGAAAGTCGCTCAGTCGTGTCCCACTCTTTGCAACCCCATGGACTATGCAGTCCATGGAGTTCTCCAGGCCGGAATACTGGAGTGGGTAGCCTTTCCCTTCTCCAGGAGATCTTCCCAACCCAGGAATCAAACCTAGGTCTTCCTCATTGCAGGCAGATTTTTAACCAGCTGAGCCAAAGGGAAGCCATCTTATGAAAAATAACTGTATTTTCCAAAGGAAACAGTGACATTATTTACATTTCCATAAATCTAGTCAATGGCCAGCTTAATGTGAGATGGCCATATATTCTCATATCTACCTCTTACTTCAATCTGTTGTGATTTGCTTTTAGGCTGAAACACATGAAGAAAATCTGGTCTTACATATTTAGCTGGAAAACAATGGAAAATGTAATAACCTTGTGGTTATTCTTCTTTGATACTACACCAAAACTCTACAAGTAGTTATTTCTTTAAAAGTTCGTTGCAATGTGGAAAAGGAAACTGTACTAATGTGCTTTTCAAACTCTGTTATATTAGAATCTATTGGTGTATCTTGCACTCCTAATCCATCTTTCCCATGCATTAGTCATTTGGAAAATACTGGCTTGTTGAATTATGAAGATCATTAAATGTGGTCATATTTTATAATGCCATATCAAAAACTCATATTAGTTACTAATAAACTTTTGCTCATGAAATAACATGGATAGAGCTCATAAACATAATGCTGAAGGAAAGAAGCCAGACAGGAAATACATGCTATATGGTTACACTTATATATAGTTCAAAAATGGACAAAAAAAAAATTAGTCTGTGGTAATAAAGGTCAGGAGGGTGGTTACCTTTGGGAGAAGCAATCAGGAGGGGTACAGAGAGTTGTGGGGTGCTAGCAATATTAAGGGCACCCCACTCCAGTACTCTTGCCTGGGGAGGAGCCTGGTAGGCTGCAGTCCATGGGGTCACACAGAGTCGGACACGACTGAAGCGACTTAGCAGCAGCAGCAGCAGCAGCAATATTAAATTACCAAGTCTGGGTACTGGCTACACAACTGTGTTCACTTGCAAAAATTAATCAAAACTATACATTTAAATTTATGCTCTTTTCTATATATATATATTGTCATTAATAAAAAATATTTTTTCTGGACTAGGACATTTGAGCATAGACAAATATATCAATGGAAAGGAATCATGAGTCCAGAAATAAACCCTAAATTTCATTGTCAATTGATTTTTGACAAAGAGGACAAAACCATTAAATGGAACAAAGAATAGTCTTTTCAATAAATGGTGGTGGGACAACTAGATATTCACATGGAATAGATGAAGCTGAACACCTGTCTCATATCTCACACAAAATTTAACTCCAAGCAGGTCACTGATTTAAACGCAAAAGCTAAAACTATAATTCTCTTAGAGGAAAACATAGGAATAAATCTGTGATTTCATACTATGCAATGGTATCTCAGAAAAAACTGGCTTAAAACTCAACATTCAAAAAACAAAGATCATGGCATCTGGTCCCATCACTTCATGGCAAATAGATGGGGAAACAATGCAAACAGTGTCAGACTTTACTTTCTTGGGCTCAAAATCACTGCAGATGGTGATTGCAGCCGTGAAATTAAAAGACACTTGCTCCTTGGAAGAAAAGTTATGACCGACCTAGACAGCATATTAAAAAGCAGAGACATTACTTTGCCAACAAAGGTCCGTCTCATCAAAGCTATGGTTTTTCCAGTAGTCATGTATGGATGTGAGAGTTGGACCATAAAGAAGGCTGAGCACCGAAGAACTAATGCTTTTGAACTGTGGTGTTGGAGAAGACTCTTGAGAGTCCTTTGGACTGCAAGGAGATCCAACCAGCCCATCCTAAAGGAAATCAGTCTTGAATATTCATTGAGAAAAGATCGATAAATTGGGCCTCTCAAAATTAAAAATATTTGTTCTTCAAAGAACCCCATCAAGAAAAGACAACCACAGACTGGGAGAAAATATTTGCAAATGATGCATCTAATAAGAGACTTGTACCCAGAATATATAAAGAACTTGTACTGTATAACTCAATAATAAGAAGACAATTCAATTTTAAATGTGAAGTGATTTGAATAGAGATTTATCCAAAGAAGATGTACAAATGGATAAATAAGCACACAAAAAAAGATCTTCAACATCACTATCCTTTAGGGAGATGCAAATCAACACCACAAGAGATACTACTTCACACCCACTAGAATGGCTGTAATCAAAAAGACAAGTGTTGGTGAGCGTGTTGATTGCTTCATGCTGGTGGAAATGTAGAATGGTGCAGCCACTTTGGAAAGTAGTTTGCTAGTTCCTCAAAATATTAAGCACGCAGTTACCATGTGTTTGTGTGTATGTGTCTATGCTCAGTCGTGTCCAACTCTTTGAGACCCCATGGACTGCAGCCCACCAGGCACCTCTGTTCATGGAGTTTTCCAGGCAAGAATACTAGTGTAGGTTGCCATTTCCTAGTCCAGGGGATCTTCTCGACCCAGGGATTGAACTCACATCTCTTACATCTCCTACATTGCCAGGTGGATTCTTTGCCACTGAGCCACCTGGGAAGATCCCACATTACAGTATTAGTTAGCAATTTCAAATTTTACCCCTAGATATGTACTCCAGAAAAAGAAAAGCCTATGTCCACACAAAATCTTGCACACAAATGTTTATATCAGCATTATTACAGTCAAAATGTAGAAACAACTTAAAGGTCCATCAACTGACAAACACATAAATAATATGTTGTGTTCATAGATCGTACCGTGGAGTCTTATTCAGCCATAAAAAGCAATGGCATACACAGATAACCACATCACAGTGAAAGAAGTTAGTCACAGAAGACCACATACTGTATGATTCCTTTTATATAAAATGGCCAGAATAGGTCAATCTATAGGGGCAGAAAGTAGATTAGTGGTTTCCCAGGACCGGGAGAGGCTTCCAGGTGGCTGGTAAAGAACCAGCCTGCAATGAAGGAGACCCAGGTTTGATCCCTGGGTTGGGAAGATCCCCCGGAGAAGGGAATGTCAACCCACTCCAGTATTCTTGCCTGGAGAATACCCATGGACAGAGGAGCCTGGCAGGCTACCATCCACGGGGTCGCAAAGAGTCGGACATGACTGAGCAACCAACACGACCACACACTAGGGCTGGGAGAAAGAGAAGGTAGACTAGAATGAGGGGAGGGTGACTGCTAACCGGCACAAGGTTTCATTTCAGGATGATGAAAATGTTCTAAACTTAGGTCACAGTGTTGAATACATACTCTGAATATACACTGAAGAACAGCTAAACAGGTAAACTTTAAGGAATGTAAATTGTATCTCAATAAAGCTGTTTGTAAAAAAAAAAAAAAGAGCTATTTATAAAGGGTACTATTAATAACACCATTCATTTGAAAGGGGCCATAGTAAAAGAATAAGGATCTGACAGATCTGCAAAGACAAAAAGCCTTTACCTCTGACCAACATGTTTTGAGAGGCATGACTATGTCTAGGGAGGAAGACGGTGAAAATTTCATCATCACTCCCTCCCCAATATAACCACACAGTTCCCTAAACACAAACTGGCATTTGGTCTGTTTCACACCTGAAATCAGACCCTCCCCTACTTGATGAAGCTGCTTCACCTCTAATTAGCTTTTATTTTGCCTAAAATTATAAACCCACAAGGAACAGGGCAACAGTGCAAATGGTCCCTTCCTCTCCCAGAGGACCCCAGCTTCACTGCACTCCCTCCCCTTCCTGCCCTGGGTGTTTGAATGGCTGACCACCATCCACGAGAGAAGTGCTGCAGGGAACACACAGGTTACCCCTCAGCAGCAGCCCAAGAAGCCACAGGGTGCAAGAACTAATCAGACTTGACCAGATAGAAAGACAGGGCAGCCTTGACGGGCAAAACGAAAGTAGCAGGTGAGCAACCTACTTGACTGCTGCTTAGAGGTAAGAGAGAGTCACTAACTAAGCAATTTTAAATCACCAGGGAGGACACAGACACGCAAACGAGCTGGCTTAAGTGAACTCAACTGTCACCATAGAAAGTATAATAGCCTCTGGCTATTAGGCGCCTCCCAGGAGAGTCTCAGGGCGCACCCAGCACCAGGTCACTGGGGAGGTAGGGTGTGAGCATGCGAACTATGAGTCATTTCTGAATGCTGAATGCAGCCAAGAGGAACATCAGAGTTACTCCGGAGCCTGAATTCCCAGGGTAATAAAAAGGCAGAAAGTTGTTACCTGCCCATAGCTGTAATTACCACTTAAAGTCGTTAGCAGCTGCCCCGGCTATTGGTGTGTAAAATGAAAAGCCAATTTGGAGTCTTTTCCATAGAATGAGATTTCCCATTTCAAAAAGGGAACAGAGCACCACAGAAAATACATTGCTCCCTGTAATGATCTAGGTCACCTTGCCCTGTGTGCTCAGGCTGCGGCTGCCAGCATAATGGAGGAATGAAATCGGGATCCAAGAATTTAAGAGATTCAAGGATATAAGGTGTGATGGGCCTCCTTGCTCTGTCCCTCAGTGTGCTACCCCTTCCCAGGAACAATCAAAGAAATTTGTGTGAACAACTGCCAATCTGACATACAGGCCATACCTGCCCTGTTTTTTTTTTTCCACTTTGTATTAAAATATATATTATTTTTCTGATTTTTTTCTACTGTAGGTTATTGTAAGACATTGAATATAGTTCCTTGTGCTATCCAGTACGTCCTTGTTGCTTATCTCTTTTATACTTAGCAGTGTGTATGTGTTAATCCTGAACTCCTAATTTACCTCCCCCACTTCCCCTGCTATCCCCTCTGGTAACTGTAAGCTTGTTTCCTATTACTATGAGTCAAGAACTCTTAAAGCCATCTATCCCCTCCCATTCTTCTCTTTTCACACATTGCCTTATGAGTCATCTTTGCCCTGACAGATACATTCAATCAGTCATTTGATGTTGATAGAAAGGCATCTTTCAGTGGTCTAATCAAGACAGTTCACTTTTTGGATGAAAAGAATAGGGAATAAAGCAGGGGTGATGCTGATGGGTGTGTGTGAGAGAGAGAGAGACAGATAAACAGACAGAAAGAACCTCCAGGATATCTCAAGACAGACTGGTAAGGGGCAAGCTGCCCAGAGAGCTAAACTGAGAAGAAAGAAAACAGCACAGCGCAGTAATTGCACATATGTCTTATAGAAAAGATGCAGCAGATACCTCTATAGTCAGAAAAGCTGACTTCTTATAATTAGTCTGCCTTGATATTTTACACCAGAAGAAAATAGTATTCCCTCCTTGAGCTCCAGTTTTCTCATTTTTAAATAACTACAACCCACCTTCTATATCCAAAACCAACAGGATGACAGCAATTACAATAACTACTTTACGCTCCTTCAGACAATAGTGAAACAACCACCAAAATGAAAGTCGCTCAGTCGTGTCCGACTTTTTGTGACCCCATGGACTATATAGTCTGTGGAATTCTCCAGGCCAGAATACTGGAGTGGGTAGCCTTTCCCTTCTCCAGGGTATCTTCCCAACCCAGGGATTAAACCCAGGTCTCTTGCACTACAGGCGGATTCTTTACCAGCTGAGCCATAAGGGAAGCCCCCAAGGAAAGAAAAAAAAAAAAAAGATTCACGCTTTAGTGGAAGTTTAATAGTTAAGAACTTGGCATACATTTTAAAACACAATGTGTCTGTACTTTAAACACAAGTTATTAAAGAGCATAGTGTTTCCCTGGTGGCTCAGTGGTAAAGAACCCATCTGCCAATGCAGGATGGTGCTGGAGAAGACTATTGAGAGTCCCTTGGAAAGCAAGGAGATCAAACCAGTCATTCCTAAAGGAAATCAACACTTAACATTCATTGGAAGGACTGCTGCTGAAGCTGAAGCTCCAATACTTTTTGGCCACCTGATTCAAAAAGCCAACTCATTGGAAAATACCCTGATGCTGGGAGAGATTGAGGGCAGGAGGAGAAGGGAGGAATAGAGCATGAGACAGTTGGATGGCACCACCGACTCAATGGACATGAATTTGAGTAAACTCCTGGAGTTTACTTGAAGGACATGGAAGCCTCGCATGCAGCAGTCAGGTGCAAAGAGTTTGACACAACTCAGCAACTGAACAACAAGCAAATGCAGGAGATGCGGGTTCAACCTCTGAGTCAGGAAGATTCCCTGGAGAAGGAAATGGCAGCCCACTCCAGTGTTCTTGCCTGGAGAATTCCATGGACAGAGGAGCCTGGCGGACTACAGTCCACAGGGTCACAAAACAGTCGGTCATGACTCAGTGACTGAACAACAAATTATTAAAGACTATACATAATGTTTCCTAACACTGACTCAAGTCCACACTCTGCCAGTTGCTCTCTCTCTCCCCACTCCTGCCTCGCCGGGTATAAAGAGTGTTTAACTACCAAATTTTAAAAGTAACCACCTTATTCATGCAAATGCCTTGACATAAATTGGATGTTTTTAGAGCATCAGTAAACACTCCGAGCTGCCTATGAAATGATAGTAGCATTGTGTTAACGGGGAAACGATGATCCAAAATTAAGTTTGTTATGAAGTTACAACAAGGGGCACCTTGTGTGTGCAATTTACAACTGGAGGAAAGGGCTTTTCCCTTAAACTCCACAGGATGGAATGTGATGCAAGACAGCGGAAAGGTTGAGACTTATAAAAAGGCCACTGTCCGCATGGACTGGATATTTCCTCCAACACTCCTGCACCTGAATCTTCTGCAAACACACCCCACCTCCACCAGAGTCCCACACCCTGGGAACACCTCCCTTTCTTCCAGCAGCATCCAGGAACAAGGAAGCACAGCTGCAATCTTCCTACTAGGTCGAATTCCAAGAGTCCGCTGCTACAACACTGGAGGTTCACACTCAATCAGAAGTCGCACACTCCCACTGGCTACCATATACATTTCTTTAATCTCTGCTTTAAATCCCAACTTGAAAAGAGCTTCAGAATTTAGTGTTGTATTGGAAATGCTGTTTACAGGGCAAGGGAATCACAAAGAAAGCACATGGTGAATTTCCAGAGTAACTAATCTCGGCGCTATATTTTTTAGTTCATAATCAAAATGATATCAAATGGATAACATTTAAACTGTGTTAGGTTTTCAAAATGCTTTCCCATGTATCCGCTATTGTAAGCTTCACAATGATCTTGAAGTTAGATTTAATAATCTATTTTCCAGTTGAGGAAGTAGATTCAGAAAAAGTAAGCAAGCTGCCTGAAGTCTTAACATCTAATGAATTGCAAGGCCAGGACTTAAGAGTTTCCAGTTCCCTCCAGGACTCCTTCCTTTAGCCCTCCCTCTGCCCTCTAATCTATGTGTTACATTAGTTCAAGGTACATGACTCACAGGGTAAGGCATGGGGACGAGAGGTTAACCCATCTTCTCTAAGGACCTTTAGAAGAGGGTACCTGGCACTGCTCTCGAATCACTGAGTCTGAGTCTTGATGGCTGAGGGAAAAAGGGGGACTGCAAAGCTGAGTGCTGTTCTGCCAGCTCTCTGACCTCAAACAGTGCCCTCCAAGAGGACAGGATAAACAGGATAACTGGCGTTTGGAACTCTTCTGAAAGATACCAGGACACCTCTGATTCCTCCAGCAAAAAGTGAATGCTGCCCCAGCAGGCTATCGGGCCTTGTTTGCACAGACCTCACTCACTCACTCACTCATTCATGTCTGCCTCTCCTCTCTAGGATGTTAACGCTATGAGACGGGAATCTTGTCTGTTTTGTTCAGAGATAAATCTCAGCACTTACAATAGTGCCTGGAACTTCATAAACTCTTAATAAAAATATGCTGAATCAATACACAGATTATATAAGTTTTTTCTATTTTGACTAAGTTACGTCTTACCACCATGTCTTTTCAAGGCCATGAGCAAAATCTCCAGAAGGAAAACGTGATGGAGGGAGCTGCCCCAGAAGGGGGTGCTCTCTGTATAGCGGGGGTGGCGGGGAGGAGAGGAGAGGAAAGGAGGTGCTTCAAATGATGGGCAGTTTTTTAATTAATTTCTTTTAATTGGAGGATAATCACTTTACAATATTGTGATGGCCGCTGCCATACATCAACATGAATCAGCCATAGGCTTACATCTAATAATTGAACATAAAATAATCAACCTCCTCTGAGATATTTGATAAGTACAAAAAAAAAAAAACCCTGGATACCAAAAGCCTTATTTCAATAACATTTAGAGGATATATTTTTGCTATGATCTCAGTTTTAAAGTATATAATGTGGTATACTTTAGATAGAAAAGGACAGGGAAGCCTGGTGTGCTTCAGTTCATGGGGTCACGAAGAGTCATACATGACTGAACGACTTATAACAACAACAACAACATACTTTACTGACTCAGAAAATGCTTCCAGCAGCTCTCTGTAGGCAAAGATGAAAGGTGCCCTCAGCATCCTTCTGGAGGTTGTGGCGTCCCATAGCTGGCTAGACTCCCAGGACAGAGTGTGCCAACTGTGTGCATCAGCTCCCAATGCCAAGTCCAGTGGCGTCACCTGGATAGGCTGAAAATGGTGAGAATCCCATGGACAGAGCAGCCTGGTGGGGTCGTAAAGAGTTGTACGTGACTGAAGCAACTGAGCACACACACCAGCACGCACAGAAGAAAATATACTCAGGTAGTAAGAACGATTCCCAGGAGATGACGGTATTGTGGATGACTTTCTTTACACTTTATTTTTTACAATTCTATAAGAAAAGTAAACTGCAAACTCACGTGTGTTGCTGTTCTATTATAAACATTCAAGTTCCTCCTAATAGCAAGAAAATGCTCCCATACCAGAGGGTTGCCCTTTTAGGGCTAATGAGGGAACTACCTGGATTGGACCCTCCAGTTCAGACCTTACCAGGATCTGCTCCACTGCAGGCAGAGGGGAGAACGGCAGTGTGTGGGTGGATGCGGGGGCTCTGCTGTGGGCAGACTGTGGGCCTTGGGAAGGGATGAGCTGTCACCGGGCCTCAACAGGGTAGAGAAGAGAAGCAAAATCACATTCAAGATCCACAGGCTCCTACATGCAGGCAACACCATGAACGTCACCCACCCTATATGCTCCCTGACACTGCATTCAGAGGGTGGGACCATGGCTGATCATTGATCTTCTACTTCAATTTCTTTAATGTCAAGTTCTCACAATTAAACGAATAAAAGGCAAAATCAAGATTGGTCAACAAGTTAACCTTAATAACATTTCCTCTGGGTATTAGGAGGAAATAGAGGCCAGGACAGAGGTAGGGACTCTAAGGAAAATAATCTGAAAAAGAATATATATATATATAACCAAATCACTTTGCTGTACACCTGAAATTCTAACAACACTGTAAGTCAACAATGCTTCAATTAAAAAAACAAAAATTTAAAAAACTGTTTTAAAAAGTAGGGGGATTTCTCTGGCAGTTTAGTGGTTAAGACTCCATCTTTCCGTTGCAGGGGGAGCATGGGTTCGAACCCTGGTGCAGGAACTAAGATCCCACAAGCCCTGGGGTGTGGCAAAAAAAAAAAAAAAAATAGAAACTCCACAGTCTAGATGAGACTCTTGCACTTTTCTGAGTCTCTGCGGGAGATTTTTTATGGGTATGGGGTCAGGAGGAGGGACTTTCATCCTCACATTAACTTGACTCCAGAGAAATGTCTCCTATTGCTGAAAGTCATGATGCTCCCTCCACCTCCCTGCCCGCTGGCTCCCCGCCCCATCGCCATGCCGACGACAGCTCTTCTGTGAGAGACAGAGGCCAGGGCAGGAACCACTCAACCGCAGACTTTAATAACTTTCTCTCTCTCCATGCTAACATGGGATCAATGAGATCTAAATTGAAATGTGTGGTTGAATGGCGTTCTGAAAATGTCCCATGCTTCTAAGTCTTTGCAGAAGTTGCAATCTCCTTTGGGGAAAGGAGACAGGTGGCAGCAGTGGGGGAGTACTCATGTGGATGGCTATTGTGCGCCTTTCACAGAGATAGCACAGAGGAGAGTGGATTTATGCTGTGGATGGAATGGCAAATGGGATTAGAGGAAACCAGGTATTCTCCAGAAAGCAGAGTCTGGCAGGCAAAGGCTTCTGAGTGTCCCCTTTATCTAGGAGTGGCAACTCCATGGAACAGGAATGAGGGACACGGGCTGGGGTGGCGGGAAGGAGGAGGGATGCACGGGGGTGCGACACATGGGGGGACACCAGATGCTTGCCCTCCTGCCGCTCCTGAGAAGCCGTTTACAGTGCACCTCAGGACAGTTCACCTGGGCGAGAAAGGGACAAAAATGTGTCCAGCAGCCCTCATCTCAGGTTGAAGGTCTACTCTGGTGGGGAGCATTATCTGCCCTGCATTTCTAGTTGTGTATGTGTGGGGGCTTCATAACTTCCCATGCCTCCTTGTCAGCAGGGAGGCAAGAGGTCTGAGGAGCAAGCATGAAGCTGTGGGTGGGAGGGGAAGGGTGGCATAGCTGGTCACCACGGCAGCAGCTGGACCTGCAGACATGGTTTGCTCATCACCTGGCTAACTCCTACAAGTGTTTCAAATATCAGGTCAGATGCTCCTCCTCCAGGAAACCTTCCCCAACAGGCCACTCCTCCATGGTTCCACTGAATTGATTCATACATACACTGACCAACAGTTCCAACCAGAGAATCACTGAAGGTCTTAAAGTCCATATTGTCAAAGTTATGGTTTTTCTAGCAGTCATGCAGTGATGTGAGAGTTGGACAATAAAGAAGGCTGAGCACCAAAGAATTGATGCTTTTGAACTGTGGTGTTGGAGAAGACTCTGAGAATCCTTTGGACTGCAAGGAGATCAAACCAATCAATCCTAAAGGAAATCAGTTCTAAATACTCATTGGAAGGACTGATGCTAAAGTTCAAGCTCCAATACTTCAGCCACCTGATGCAAAAAGTCGACTCATTGAAAAAGACCCTGATGCTGGGAAAGATTGAGGGCAGAAGGAGAAGGGGGCAACAAAGGATGAGATGGTTGGATGGCATCACTGATTCAATGGACATAAGTTTGAGCAAACTCTGGGAGATAGTGATGAACAGGGAAGCCTGGCGTGCTGCAGTCCACAGGGTCACAAAGAGTTGGACACGACTTAGTAACTGTACAACAAACAATAAGAGTCTGTATATTCAGTAAACTAAAAGTTTGATACTCCAAGTGTTGTTTTAACTTAACATGTTCATAATAATAGACTCTCCAGTGATTTTAAAATTCTTGTTCACTGTGGCAGAAATGATAATTATCTTCAAATATTCATTTCCCTCTCTCTATAGTAGTATGCGAGAAGGCAATGGCACCCCACTCCAGTACTGTTGCCTGGAAAATCCCATGGATGGAGGAGCCTGGTAGGCTGCAGTCCATGGGGTCGCTAAGAGTCAGACACAACTGAGCGACTTCACTTTCACTTTCTACTTTCATGCATTGGAGAAGGAAATGACAACCCACTCCAGTGTTCTTGCCTGGAGAATCCCATGGACAGAGAAGCCTGGTAGACTGCAGTCCATGGGGTCGCACAGAGTCGGACACGACTGAAGCAACTTAGCAGCAGCAGCAGCATAGTAGTATAGTTATACTAATAGTTTTTTTTCCAAATATTTACTTATTTGGCTCTGCCAGGTCTCAAGTGCGGCATGTGGGACCTTTAGCTGCAGTATATGGGATCAAAACCGGGCCCCCTGCATTGGGAACATGGGGTCTCAGCCACTGGCCCACCAGGGAAGGCCCATGCTAATAGTTTTCATCTAGGCAGACGACCTCTCAGAATATATTTCCCAGGCTCCCCTGCAGCAAGTTACAGCCGCATCATTCAGTTCCGGTCAATGGTATGTGAGCCCAGGTCAGTAGTGCAAATACCAATTTGGGCCCTTAAAAGGAAAGAGTGAGGGCTCCCTTTACCCCCTTCTCCCTCCCCACTGGTTTGAACGCAGGTGAACATGGTGGAGACGGTCCATGTAGACCACGTGGATGAGAACAGGAGAGTGGATCAAAAAGATACACAGAGACTGGGGCCCTTCACTCTGGTGCTGCTGCTCAGCCCTGGATCCTTATATCCAGACTGTTAGGTGAGAAAAAGGTATACATCATGCATTCATTGCCTAAAACAAAAAGCAGAACTGTCTTACTATATACTTAGGACTTTCTAAGTTCTGGGAACTCTGAGTGGGGCTATGGAGATAAAAGATGTTCTTACCTAAAATAAGCTGTTAGCCTAGTGACAAGGGAGACTATAAAAAATATCATACACAGGCACACACACACATGTGACAAGTACATGACAATTAAGCACAGGTGCTAGGAGAGTGTGTGTGAGAGGACTTCCTGAAGGAGGTAATGGCCATATGATTTCCAAACAAGGAAAGGCAGCTATGAGGAATGAAGAACAAACGGAACAGCATCAACAAAGAGAGTGACGCAACAGACAGCATGGTGCCTTCAGGTGAGAAGGTGGTGGAGCCCAGCAGTGATGGATGTGGCTTCAGTGGTCAGTTTGAGTTCCAACCCTGGTTTAACACTTATGAGCTCCGGGATCTCAGGTCACTGTAATCTCTGTGTGTCTGCCTCCTAGAGCTGTCATCAGGACTAATGAGAAAACCCATGTAAAAATCCTGTTAGACTCTGTAGTACAGAAGAAGCTCAGTGAATGTTACCTTAGAAAAAAATAGTTAGGTATGACTGGCACCCAAACCGCGGAGTGAGGAGTCATCAGAGTAGAGGCTAGAGGGATAGTCTGTGACCAGATCATCAAAGAGTTTGGGTATCTTCCAGAAGCCTAAGGGATTTTAAGCAGGAAGTTAACAGGGTCAGAAAGATTTCTGCCTTCCAAGAGCTCAATCTGACTGCAGAGTGACACAGGGATCACAAGGGGCCAGGCCTCCTTTCTCAATGAACATCTACTTTGCACAAAGAAAAGCATTACTCTACACAATGCACCCTGGGGCAGATTTGTGTGTGTGTGAATTGTAGATGGTGAAAGTGAGTGGACCAAGTAATACAAACAAAGGACCAATCTGGTAATGACAGTTCACCACACCTTCAGGCAGAGAGCCTCACTGCCTTGTCTCTGTCTGAAAGGAAAACTTTCAGTGCTTTTGCCACATTACTAACAGCCTGAGTCCACTTCCTGTCTTGCTAAGAAAAATCTCCACGGTCAGATGACCAAGAATATAATTTTCCACCTGAACCGGTTTAAGTCATTATAGGGGGCTCCCTAATAGGTGGGGGTGAATCACTAAAGCTCTTCTCAAGATAGAATCTGACTTGCTTTCTTAGTCTGATTTTTCCATGCAAGCATATCTGAAAAATACTCAGGGTTTGGCCCAGTTGTTTATATCTTTAGACAACCCAAGTGTATCTGAGCTCTCAACAGGGCTCTGGTTGCAGGGTGCTCTGGTGGGGGCTTTCTCTGAAATTTCTCCACCTGATACTGCATGGCCCAGCCCCTGCCATGGGATGACTTTCCTCCCTGCAAAAATTGTGAATGCTGACTTCCTTGTCTGTCCAGTGGTTAAGACTGTGCTTCCAACGCAGCGGGTGTGAGTTAGATCCCTGGTCTGGGAACTAAGATCCCACATGCTGTGTGGTGCAGCCAAAAAAAAATTAATATTGAGAAATGGTGAATGCCAACAAAATTGTGGTTCTTTTCCTGAAATGTGTGTCAGTCACTCAGTCGTGTCCAATTCTTTGTAACCCCATGGACTGTAGCCCATCAGGCTCCTCTGTTCATGGAATCCCTCAGGCAAGAATATTGGAGTGGGTTGCCATTCTCTTCTCTGGGGGCTCTTCCTGACCCAGGGATTGAACCCAGGTCTCCTGCACTGCAGGCAGATTCTTTACCATCTGAGCCACCAGGGAAGCCCTTTCCTTACATAAATAATGCCAAATAAGGTCTGCACAGTTTCTTATAAAATATCTGCATATCTGCACTAAGGGGGAATAACATATGCAAGTCTTTGTTGGAAGGTGAGGGGAAGGCTCTCTTTCCCAAATAAAATAACCCTGAACCAAGATTTAATGGGATTTTCCCATGAGTAGTGAGTGTAAGCAAATTTACCAACATCTTATAAACTTCCTCAGAAAGACCATAAAAAGCACTAGAATATCACCTCCATTTTCTGGAAGGGTAGCCAGTTAGGTCTGCAGAGCCTCCACTACAAAGGCATAGGTGACCCCTTGTCTCTGGGTCATATCTTTTATAAACAATGGGGATGAGGCACAAAAGAAGAAGAAAATTACATGAAACACACCAGGAGACAGGCTAGGAACTCTTGGCCCCTGAAAAGGATACATTCACCCATGATAGGCTCACATCTGTTCTAGCAGTCCCCTCGTATCTGTGAGTCTCACTTTTTAGGTGAGAATTCACTGCTCAGTCTCTGAATTGCCTGAGACTGGGTCTTTCCTCCTCATTAGCAGGGGCAATCTCCTGTTGTGTCACATGCATGGCTAGCATCCCATTATGGCTTCTCCATTACTTACTCTTAATTATTCTAAATTAGTGTTTTCCCATGGCACACCAAGGAGGGAGAAGCAAAGTCTCTTCTCACTCTTTGAATGTCGCATCCACTCCTCACCCTCAGAACATTCCAGAGACAGGTGACGGAGCCGCCCAGGACTTTAACTGCCTCTGACAATACAGAGCCTTGGCAGAATCACCTTTCAGAGGTGGGGAACGATGAAAAGGAGATGAATTCTGTTGATTTCAGCATCCCTTTGTCATGTGTTCACCAAACTTTTCCATGATTTCTACATTTGAAAAGCAAAAACTGTTCATTCACAGGGGAGGAGAAGCTAGGATTATCGTTAGAGTTCCTCAGTGTCAGCCACTAGAACAGAAAAATGCCCAGAATATGAATATGTAGATTAATCCCATCCCCAAGTTATCTCCGAGGAATTCATGATTTATTATATGCTGCCACTGTATTGAAGCTGATTATGTATATGTATTATTTCTTCTACTAGATTGGAAAGTCTAGGAGAGCAGAGATAATATCTATTACCTCTTTACTTTTGGAAACAATCTGAATAACATAGTCGTGCATATATAAGTTCATACATACACATACGCATTGTATACCCTACAGCCTCGCACAGTGCCTTTTCTAGTACATCCTTTAATTATTTTTTTTTAAATTGTTTAGGGACTTCCCTGGTGGTCCAGTGGTTAAGACTCTATGCTCCCAATGCAGAGGGTCTGGGTTCAATCGCTGGTCAGGGAAATAGGTCCTGCATGCCGCAACTAACAGTGGGCACAGCTAAAAAAATAAATGAAATTTAAAAAATTGTTTAAAGACAATAACAAAAGCGAGATGTAAAACTGTTAATACTGTTAACATCGTCAAATAGACTTACATAGATATCTACATGTGAAGAGTAGATACTTAGAAAATACCAAAATGTTAATACTCATTCTGCATGGTACAGTTTTTTGTCTTATTCACAAAATCTCCAATTTTTTTTATGATGAACATGTATAATTCTCATAATCAGGAAAATGTTATTCTGAAGATATTTCTGTAGCAAGCATTGTATATCCAAATTGTTAAAAGGATCTCTGTATAATTTTCAAGATGCTGAAAGCATCTGAGTTTGCAATGAGGGCATAAGAGTTTAAAGGAGAAAAGGGAGGATAAGATGAAGATAACTTTAGAGTCTGTGTTTGCCTGAGACTCCCAAGATTTGCTGTGCTCTGAACACTACTGAGTGGATGATACAAGAAAGATCCCTACTTCTACAGTCAACACAAAGCCACTGAAACTTCAAAGTACAGATAATTCAGAATTCCTACCAGCAGAAATCTAAAGATCTGATACTGAGAAGGTGATGGAACTGGAATAAGGTCAAGGATGAACCCCCAGGGTCTGGGTCTCCATTAGCACAGATGTCACCTCTGTGCAAGACACAGAAAACTCCCCAGAGGATGAGTTACATGAAGGCCCTTCCTTGCCAGACTGCAGGCTTGGCAAGTATGGAGCTGGACTTCCTCCCTACTCTAGCGCTCTGGCACCTTTGGACGGGGCACAAACTGCCACCCTATGCCAAGACCTGCCAGAGAAGCAGAATGTCAGGGGATGCTGAGGACCCACGCCAAACTGAGATGAGCAGTCTTCACATGAGTGCGTGGACCTTTGTGGATAAACAAAGACTTCCGCAGAGAAAATAGTGCAGGGATTATTTTAAGGCACCTGATTTCTAGACCTTGTGCTTGCTTATGTACTCTGCTAAAACCCACCCACCTAGAAGGGCTGCATCAAAATAGCCTTTCTCCCACACTAAGCCATCATCTACTCCAAATTTTATGGTTGTGTTGTTCCCCAGAGTATAAAAACCTTTGAAGATATAAAAAGAGTGTATTCTGTTTACAATAGCCAAGACATCGAAGCAACCTAAATGTCCTTGACAGAGAAATGGATAAAGAAGATGTGGTACATACACACAATGGAATATTACCTAGCCATTAAAAAGAGTGAAAGAATGCCATTTGGGTGGATCTAGAGATTGTCATACTATGTGAAGTCAGACGGAGAAGTAGAAATATCATATGACATCCTTTATATGTGGAATCTAAAAAAAAAATGATACAAATTAACTTACAAAACAGAAAGAGACTTACAGACTTAGAGAATGAACTTATGATTGTCAGGGGGATGAATGGGGGAGATAACTAGAGTTCTTGCATGGACATGTACACTCTGTTCTATCTAGAACGGATAACCAACCAACAAGGAGCTACTGTATCGTACCTGGAATTCTGCTCAATGTTATGTGGCAGCCTAGATGGCAGGGGAGTGTGGGGGAGAATGGATACATATACATGCATGGCTGACTCCTTTCCTGTTCATGTCAAACAATTACAACATTGCTAATCAGCTATACGCTAATATAAAATTAAAAGCCTTTTTAAAAATAAATAAAAAGAGTGTCTTTGCTAATTAATCTGGAACCAATAATCCTCCTACTTCTCTGTCTTGTATACCTCTAAAGCTAAAAAAAAGCTCAACCTTTAAACAGGTCAGCTGCTGTTGGGGTGCATGAGATTCAGAACAGTGAAAGCCAATGGGTTAGGAATTCTGTTAAATAAAACTATCATTCTGAAATGCAATTGAGTATTTTGGCTTGTGTTGGGACATTGTGTATTAAAATATATGATCAAGTATAGGGTGGGAAAAATAAATTTTATTTAGCAACACTCTCCGGAGAAGGCAACGGCACCCCACTCCAGTACTCTTGCCTGGAAAATCCCATGGACAGAGGAGCCGGACGGGCTGCGGTCCATGGGGTTTTGAAGGGTCGGACAAGACTGAGCGACTTCACTTTCACTTTTCACTTTCACGCATTGGAGAAGGAGATGGCAACCCACTCCAGTGTTCTTGTCTGGAGAATCCCAGGGACAGGGGAGCCTGGTGGGCTGCCGTCTATGGGGTCGCACAGAGTCAGACACGACTGAAGTGACTTAGCAGCAGCAGCAGCAGCAACACTCTCTTTTCTTGAATTTGAAAATAGTTAACTTACTATGGAAATTTCCAAACATGTACAAAAATAGAATAGTGTGATAAGCCAAGTACCCATCATCCAGCTTCAACAATAATCAGCATCTTTCCACCCTTGTTTCATGTATTTCCCTACACACACACACACAGACACACACACACACAAACATTTTATTAATAGTGGGGAAGGAATATTTTAAAGCAAACACTATACAGATCACATTACTGATAGCTATTTCTATACATATCTCAGCAGATACATCTTTTGATACCTCTCCCTAAGTATAACCACAATGTCATCATCACATCTAACAAAAATGATCCTTTAATACCTATGCCATGTTTGAAATTTTCCTAATTATCTTAAAAATGACTTTTTTCCAGTTGATTTGTTGAAATTAGGATTCAAACAAAATTCATCACATTAGACCACATCCAATCTATTTTAACCTCTAACAGCTTCCATTTCTCCTTTTTTTATTCCTGACACTTATTGAAAGAAATGAGCTGTTTGTCCTATAGAACTCCCTTCCTTTTTATCGCTATCTAGTATTCCATTGTGTGTCTACCATAGTTATTCAACTTTCCCTTTATTTGTTGGCTTTTTCATTCTTCCCATTTGCACTCAGAGTCTGGTGCTACAATGAGATGAGTCTTTGTACGTTTATCATTTTGTATTTTTGCCAGTCAATCTTTGAAATGGTTTTCTGGGATAGTGTAAGTGTATATGTAATATTGCCAGATTTTGTCAAATTCCCTTCATAGGGGTTGTACCATTTTACATTCCCCCCAGCAATATAAAAGAATTTCTGTTCCCATGGTTTTATCAACAGAATTGTCAAACTCTTAAAATTTTTTGGTCAATTTTGCATCTTGGCAGTTTGGTTTTCATTTTTATTTTTCTGTCCTGAGTTTTATCTTCCGCCATCTCAAAATGTAGCTGCTTTCTCCCCCACATAGCTAACACCTAGAGGAGGTGTTCTCTTTACATATTGCTGTCACTTGAGGGCCAGTGTTCCTTCCTCTTCCCTGAATCTCCGACTCAGAATCTCATCCATCAGTCTCCATCACCTATTAACCCAACACTCCCAGGTCTCTGCTCCTCACATCTCCATGAGTTCTGTTTCTCTTGGTGCACTTTGCATTTCTCTTATACCTAAACATTTTTCCTTATGAATGGAAGCAATTTGCGATTCTTCTGTGAACTGTTAGTTTATATCGCTTGTCCATATTTTTCAACCCATTTTCAAAGGATGAATCATCCAAGGGAGATTTTCATGACAGCAAAGAGAGCATCAGAAATCCTTAGTACTAAAAAATAATTTCTTTTCATTTATTTAAACACAAGCAAATATTTCCTGCTGTTCTCAATACTCATGCCTAAAACTTGTCATTAGCTGGAAAGAAAAGCAACTTTGAGCAGCCAAAACAGTAAAGATTAGTGATGCTGATTCTTTTAAATGTAATAAGAATATTTTTCAGATTTGCTGGTGGCTCAGCTGGTAAAGAATCTGCCTGCAATGAGGGAGGCCTGGGTTCAATCCCTGGATTGGGAAGATCCCCTGGAGAAGGGAAAGGCTACCCACTCCAGTATTCTGGCCTGGAGAATTCCATGAACTAGTCCATGGGGTCGAAAAGAGTCGGACACGACTGAGTGACGTTCACTTTCAAGATACAATGGAATGAACATATAGGTAACATTTTCTGAGATTCAGTGTGTATTGTTAACAGTCTACTTAAAACATATTTTATTACATATCATGAAACATTTATTTTAGAGTAAAATTTCATTTATTTCATTTTATAAAATGTTTACTATTATAAATCTCTTATTTAAAAAAATAAAATGACTGGCTGTTGGACCAATTAGTATTTAGTGTTATTTACCTTCTTCTTTTACAAAATAAATTGAAAAAGTTTGTTTAGGATGTCAAAAAAATTAAGTTTTTTCAGATTCTTATGCTAACTTCCACTATAATTATTCTCCAAGACAGAACACCAGGGTTTCTCTGTGCTCCCACGCTCAGGGGAAATACTGCCTTATCAAACTACATACTGGCTTCAACAATAAAATAACTTACAATGTGAGCCACAAATTGCATTGCCTTATTGCAAATTTTTTAAAATGGCATATTGGTTTTCATTCATTTTTATAACCTACTACATCAGTCAGGGGAGAAGGCAATGGCACCCCACTCCAGTACTGTTGCCCAGAAAACCCCATGGATGGAGGAGCCTGGTAGGCTGCAGTCCATGGGGTTGCTAAGAGTCAGACACGACTGAGCGACTTCACTTTCACTTTCCACTTTCATGCATTGGAGAAGGAAATGGCAACCCACTCCAGTGTTCTTGCCTGGAGAATCCCATGGACGGAGAAGCCTGGTGCGCTGAAGTCCATGGGGTCGCACAGAGTCAGACACGACTGAAGCAACTTAGCAGCAGCAGCAGCAACATCAGTCAGGGTTCTATCAAAGAAACAGAACCACTAAAATGGGGTTTGTTACAGGACTTGGACCCCATGCAATTTGGGGAGCTGGTTAAGTAGTCTCTATAAATGTATTCGAGGTCTCCAAAGAAACAGAACTAATAGGATAGATGCAGACCTATTATAGATAAAAGGAGATTTATTGTAAGAATTGGCTCGTGCAGTTCCGGAGCCTGAGAAATCACCCACAACTTCCATTTACAAACTGGAGAAACAGGAAGTCTGGCGGTGATATCTAGCCTGAGTCCAAAGACCTGAGTACCAAGGGCTAATGGTATGAATCCTAACCTAAATCCGAAAACCTGAGAACCAGGAGCACCAAATTCCCAGGGCAGGGGAAGGTGAACGGTTCAGCTCTGAGTAAAGAGAGTGAATTCGCCCTCCTGCCACTTTTGTGTTTTATTCAGGCCCTCAGTGGATTGGGTGACATCAGTCCCCAGAGGGGAAGGCCGGCTGCTTTCCTCAGTTCACTAATTCTAATCTCTTCCAAAGATCACAGACTCCCCACCCCCAACCCCCACTTCAGGGAAATCATAATTTCCCAGCTACTTGGGCTTTACTTAGCTGAGCTAAACTGACTCCGAAAATTAACTATCACAGTAAGGGTTCGTCTTACCAACTGATGCTGGACAGGAAATCAGGAAGGGAAGATGGATACAGAGTTGGGGAGACCAAGAACAAGCTGGGACCCACAAAGGCAGACTGAAACATCAGCTCTTGTTGCCTCTGATAGTGGTGTCCTGCAGAAGCCAGGGCCTTTCTCCATGGAGGTGAACCCATCTCCCTGCTTGGGAGTCAGAAGAGCTAAAGCAGACCCAGCTGCAGCCTCTTGCCAATGAGGTGAACCAGCAGATAATGACCACTTGCATGGGCTGCAATATGGCGACTGCTTGACCTTCACCCTCCAAGTCACCCCCCACCACCCTACCCACTACCAGGATCCCGCCGGGCAGTGCACCCTAACGAGGAAACATATACAAAAGGGGATTCTAGGTGATGTTTTTCAGCCTGGCCAAACTGACATGCTTCAAAGCTGTGCAATCTATGCCTCGTCAACTCTGCACCCACACGTGTGTACTTAAACCAAACTCAATCTCTAAAGGCCAAAGCAAAGCCATGTTTGCCTGACATCATACAACTATCCCACACACAACCAAAACCCCACTGATCCTTTCTCCAAGAGAAGACGCAAAGTCCTTTGTTTGTGGGTGATGTTCACTCTTCTAGCTGATTCACATTCCCCTTTGCTATCCTGTAACTCACATACTGAGATGTAAAGTTAAATACTATTGACACATTTTATAAAATGTGATAAAAGGATAATAAGGAAAGAAAAACAAAAATACTTGGTTGACACGTATCAAAATAAGAAAGAAATTCCCATGTTACATTTTTTCAACTGAGCATGAGTTTTTAGTTCTTTTCTTTTGCAGTTGCCCTCAGCAAACACTTCAGCTAATTGTGCTGCCCTGCCCAGGTGGGACGAATAAATCAGTTCTACCAGGCCCACCCAATCTAAACAACAACGTCACTGCTTTTGTAATACACCTTCCAAGTTAATTCTCAGGGGTTGCTATAATACCCCTTAAAATACACAGAGTTCAAAGAATTAAATGTCATTGCTGGAGCAAGAGTCTTTCCACTCCCAACGTTTTATATATGTGAATAAATGTTCTCATTCTTCATTATAAATAAAAACAAAAATAGAAAGGTATTTGATGCTAAACCTTGTCTCATTCTAGAAATAAACAATATTCATCCAGATATATAAATTTTTAAAAATCATCTTATTAAGTTTATTTCTAATACAAGCTTATTTTTTTCTTTGGCACAGGTTTATCAAAATATATCATACATTTATGTCATTCTGATCAACTCCTCACAAAAAAAAAAAAATAACTGTGATGGTAACCCAAACTAAATATTTCTAACATTTGGAGGCTTAAGGTAACAGGAAATAAAATGAATTATAAAACTTTTATTTACATACATACATTTGTTGCAAAAAACTCAACAGCCCAATCAGTAAGAGGCTTTCAAGATATTACATTAGAAGAAAATTTTGTAGGGTAAGTGAAATGGAAATGCAAATTCAAGAAGAAAAAGTAAAGAAATAAAATGTCCTACTTTATCACAGAAGAGTTTTCACAGGAAAGAAAAGTTTGCTTGTGTGTTTTTAAAATCGGGATACCCGGCACCCAAGCATTGTATTTAGATTCCATTGTATATATTTAAAAGATTGATATATCAGTTTTAATTTAAAATTGTAATAATTGCTACATGTCAGAAATTAAATCCTTTTCTATTACGTATGTCTGTAATGAAAAGTTTTAGATATCAACTTTGAAGTGTTCAATAGGGTACATAATTTCTCAAAAAAGTTTGCTTAAGTGTATCTAGGCAAGAAATAACAATATCAGCTAACACCTTCTGAGCCGCTAGTATTTACCAGGCAATATACTAAGCTTTGAGCTTCCCTGGTGGCTCAGTTGGTAAAGAAATCTGCCTGCAATGCAGGAGATCGTCTGCAACACAGGAGATGGGGGTTCGATCCCTGGGTCAGGAAGATCCCCTGGAGAAGGAAATGGCTACCCACTTCAGTATTCTTTCCTGGAAAATCCCATGGACACAGGAACCTTGAGGGGTACAGTCCATGGGGCTGCAAGAGTTGGACACAACTGAATGACTAAACCACATACTAAGCTTTCTCTTAGTTTATTAGTCTGGTGACAACCGTGTGAGGTAGGTGTCATTACCCTCATTTTACAGAAGAGGAAGCCAGGGTGTGAGAGGTCTCATGTCATCTGTAGCTTGCTTTAAAATATTTCAACATAAACAATGTGCTATAAATATGCATATTAGTTCGTTTGGCCTACACCCTCATGACAGTCATGCCCTAATCAGGAATATACACTCCATGGGTGGTTTGCTGGCATCTAATCAGAAGGCCCCACTCCAGAGGGAGCTGCTATAAGCTCCTCAGCTGTTTTTATCTCTCACCAGCACTTGAAGCTTTTTCATTAGCCTAATGGATATTAAACATGAGTTTCCATTGGTCAAATTAATAGCTTGTTCAACATACATAGATGAAAAACATAATTTCAAGAGCCACTGGCATCAGTGGTACATAAGAAACTTAACCCTTATCAATGACCCCCAAGGCTGATCAGCATTTGTAAAAGGTCCTGAGTGTACCTGCTGATTCCAGGGTTTTGTTGGTTGCCTGACTCCAACAAAACAGCTCACAGAATCCTGCCACTGAAATATAGCTGCACTGGCCTCAGAGGTGACTTTTATGCAAGGGGTGCTATAGGGAATCAATAGCCGAGCTTCCACCAAGCTTACTGAATAGGGACGATACATGTCCTGTACCTACTTGCTAATAGACATCTATGTGTAGCAGGACTCAGCCGGAGACTTCTCTTCCTTGAAACTCAATAGTGGAGCTGCAAAAGTTCACGTAATGGGCCCCCACCATTGCAAATACTGAAGAATGCCAAAAATCTACCAAGAAAGATTGTGTTTGCTTATTTGGGTTAGGGGTGTGTGTGCATGCTCGTGCTTAGTCACGTCTGACTCTTTGCGACCCCATGGACTGCAACCCACCCTCCAGGTTTCTCTATCCATGGAATCCAGGCAAGAATACTGGAGTTGGTTGCCATTTCCTTCTCCAGGAGATCTTCCCGACCCAGGGAAAGATCCACTGAAGAAAGAAATGGAAACCTACTCTGGGTTAGGTATGTTGGCATAAAAGATTCAGAAACTCAGTCAAAGTCACATATCTGGTAGTGATAAACTAGGATGAGAACCTGTGGTCATTGGCCCTCCTAACCGCCCTGCTCCCATAGAGCACACAGTTGCAGAAATAGAATATGAGTCAGGGTGCTAGATGTTGACATATCATCTTCAGGTGCCTCTTTCCAGGCAAGTTTGGGGCTGAGTTGTGGTTCACTCCAGAAAAACAACCATTCAAGCAGTTTACTTGAGTACTGCTATGTTGAAAATCCTTTCCTCTAACTCAGCTTAAAATGGGCCTCCATACTATTCAACCACAAAGACTGTTGTTGTTCAGTCCCTAAGTCCTGTCTGACTCTTTGCGACCCCATGGACTGCAGCACGCCAGGCTTCCCTGTCATCACCATCTCTCGGAGTTTGCTCAAACTCATGTCCATCAGGTTGATGACGCCATCCAACTATCTAATCCTCTGTTGCCACCTTCTCCTCCTGCCCTCAATTTTCTACACAGATAACCATACATAACTAAGACAAGTGTGGGCTCAGGGGAAAATGTTCATTCTTGGGGTGTTGCAAGTGGCACTCAAGAAAAGATATCTGCTATGTCTTTCCAGGATTCTCCATTCTCTCCTTGGAGTCCCAGCCCTGATATGAAGAAATATAACGGGTTTATTGAAGAGCCTGCCCTGGCTAGTAACACAAACATGAAATAGCTGTAGTTTTTCTTCTTTCATCACTGAACCCCAACTGTCAAACTGTTGACTCTTCTTTACCTCCTGGCTAGCACAACATCTTGGGCCGACCTCGTTTTCTGGTTGTCAAAAGTTATTGAAAGCCCAGGTAGTTTATACCTCCCCATCTTATGTTTGATGCAGTGTTTTCCAAATAACCAAGCTGTGACTGCAGGGGCCAACATGAGGAGAGGGGTGGTCTGTACTCTCTCCTGCTCCCACATAGATTTAGGAGACCTGGCTCTCAGCCTGCTTCACCCAATCCCAGTCCTTCAATTGCTGCAGCTGGTAATCCTGCCCAGAGTTCCTTTCACCTGGGGTCCCCTTCCCCAAGTGGGCCACTCTCTGGATGCCTGGGGAACTCGCACATCCTTATTAACTAGTCAGTGATGTCTACCCTGTGGCCAACGCCCACAGTTCCACATCCCTCTCCAATTCTATTTTGCCTTAATCACGTAGTGGAAGGCAGTTCAACAAGTCTAGTGCCCAAGCTGTTGTTCAATCAAAGAACCATGGTTGTGATTGGCTGAATACTGGCTTCCCAAGATGTGCATGTCAGTGGAACCAGTGAATATGTTACCTTACATGGTCAGTAGATCTCTTTGATTTTGCAGATGTAGTTCAATGAAGGATCCTGAGATGGTGAGATTATCTTGGGTTATGCAGGTAGGTCCAACGTAATCACATGGGTCCTAACGAGAGGGAACAAGGTCAAAGTCAGGAGACAGCCACGTGATGATGGAACCAGAGTGAGAGAAGGAACATGCCAACACCTTGACTTTAGCTCACTGAGATTGATTGGACTTCCAAAGCTGTAAAATCATAAACTTGCATTGTTTAATGCAGGCAGATTCTTTGCCATCTGAGTCACCAGGGAAGCCCTTGAAGTTACTAAATTTGTAACAATGTGTTACAGCAGTAATAGAAGATACCACAGTGATCAAGCACACTTCCTTCAGGACCCTTGTCTTTACAAATGACCCCTTGAGACTCCTTCACTTGACTTTAAAGTTGCAGAAATAGCCACAACACCATCCCACCCCCATAAGCTGATGGATCACAACTCCAACACTTCACTTTCTCCACTGGCTCCACACCCCTCATCCTCACTCCTACCTGCTGCCAATTGTCTTTGGCCTATAGATGGGGAGGGGCACAGGGGCAATTAAGAGGGTTGGCCAGTGATTGGCTCCAATCTTTAGAGGCTCCTTGGTACCTTTCTCTGTAGAATCCTTCATTTTCGACTTTGGCCCTGGCCACCAATTCCCAGACCAAGAAAAATCCCGTTCTGTATCTTATCACCTTGGGGGTCCAGTCCTGGAGCTGTAGCGGCCACAGCTCTTATCTCTGAGCAACCTGCTCTTCTGCAGGGTTAGATTCTGCTCCTCTCACTCTGTGTCTGGTGTCCTTTCCAGGAATCCAGGAAGCTTCATTATGAGAAAGAATTCAAGTGCCCGTAAACAGTGCAGCATGTTAACTCCTTCCTTGTAATTAGCTTCCAAAGTACCAACAATAAGGCCTGGTTTCCTTTTGTGCTTCTAGCACTGTGCTTCACAATACATGCGGCCCACAGCAATTAAATCCTGCAATCAGAACGAAGATCACCCAAAGCCATGCAATGTGCATGCCTGGTGAATTTCATTCTATACTAAAGTGGTTTCCTAGGGCTTCCCCCTCACCCTCTGGCCTTTACTGACAAGCGTACCACCTAGGGTATATTGGACCACACGTACTAAAAAAAAAAAAACCCGCCAAACAGCTGTGTCCATCACAGTGTGTGGGTGTGTGTGTGTGCACACACATGCCCGAGTGTGTTAATCGCTCAGTCTTGTCGGATTCTTTGCAACCCCATGGACTGTAGCCAGCCAGGCTCCTCTGTCCATGGGATTCTCCAGGCAAGAATACTGGAGTGGGTTACCATTTCCTTCTCCAGGAGATATTCTCGACCCAGGGATTGAACCCAGGTCTCCCACGTGGTAGGCATTTTCTTCACCACCTGAGCCACCAGGGCAGCCCATCCATCAATAGGGAACTGGCCAAACTGAAGTCCCTCCACTGCTATGGTCTAAATGTGTTTCCCCTCAAATTCACATGTTGAAATCCTAACACCCAGTTGCTCCCCATGCCACGCAGGAGACACTGTTTGTGAAGCTAAGGCTGGAGCCTTGGCAGCAGGTCTTGATTTTGCCTGTTGGTTGGAAGCACTTAACACAGGCCACTTGGGCTGGCACGACTCACAGGCTTCCCTCCACAGGAGAGATCATGCAAATTAAATCTTCACACTGCAGGTCAACAGAAAAAGGTTTTACTGCAGGTCATGTGTTTGCCATCCCTGGTTTCTGGACACCAGAGGCTTCAGAACCTGGCTGGCTACAGCAGTATGGGAGAAACCTCTGGGAGTTTTGTTGAGGGAAGCCTGCAGTGCAGCTGGCCCAGGGCAGGGCTGATCGCAATATTCTCAAAACCTCTGCGTGCACAGAGACCCACACTACCCAGGTCCTAGCCTGAGTCAGGCAGTCCCCAGAAGTGTGGCTGTGAAAATGTTGCCAGCATCCAGCCAGGAGGAACTGAAAGTGAAAAAGAGATTGTTGCTCTGACACTGTTTTCAGATCTACTTCTTTAGAGCTAACATGCAAAGCAATCATCTAGATGTCATTTGGGGTCATTTTTTCCCAAAGAAAACTTGATATGGCTGTATTCTTTTCTTCTTCAAAAATGGGGTGGCAAAGGTAGATTCTACAGGCAGGATCTTTAGAGACTGTATACATTCTGTACTAAGTAATAATAAGATATTTGCATAGTACTATGAAGGACTGCTATTTATTGAATACTTACTAAGTGCTTTGCACTCTTGATCTTATTTAATCTTCATAACAACCATAAAAGTACTTTTATCCCCAAAGTTTCCCAGGTGGCACTAGTGGTAAAGAACCCGTCTGCCAACGCAGGAGACACAAGAGACGCAGGTTTGTTCCCTGGGTCAGGAAGATGCCCTGGAGGAGGGAATGGCAACCCACAGCAGTATTCTTGCCTGAAGAATCCCCATGGACAGAGAAGCCTGGTGGGCTACAGTTTATAGGGTCACAAAGAGTCGGACATGACTGAAGCGACTTAGCACTCATGCACATCCCCAAAGCAAAGAGGAAAAAGATGAGGTTTGAAGGGTGTCAAGTCATCGCCCAGGATCACTCAGCCACAGTATTCTATCAAATCTATGACACCACTATTATTTTAAATACTGTTAAGAAAGAAAAAAATGCTGCCAATTAAACTATGATCCTCCATCAATTGCAAGGCTCTTCCCAAGCCAGGGATGTTACATGTGATACCACGCAGGCCTAGATCCTGCATGTAGCAACAGCGAGGGGGAGGCCTTGTGCAGCTCTCCTGCTTACAGGGCATTTCCACAATTGTTACTGAATTTCTCCCTCAGAACAATCCTGAAAAAAGCAGGGATAATAAGCCCCATTTTCAGACAAGGAAATAGGTTCATAGTAGGTGAGCAATTTGCCCAAAGTTACACAGCTTGCTGTTATAACATAGAATTCCTGGCTCCTATCTAAGTGTTTCTTCTGCTACATCATGCAGCCTCCACTCACCTCAATAAATGCCTTAGCTATTGGTTATTTATCAATGGGATATTCTAAACAAGGATGGAGGAAGACCAGGATAAATTTCTTATTATTACAACCCTAGCCACATTATCTTGCTGACAACTTTGTGAGTGAAATGCTGCCCTTTATTTAATTCATGCAGCACTTACTGTGTTATGAGCCAGCAGATACTGTGCCAGGCAGGAGATCTGAGCTACTTTAGCTCATGAATTTTATTTTGAAAGCTTTCAGGCAAACAGAAAAGTTGAAATAATAATACAGTGAACCCTCATATACCCTCCATCTACATTGCAAGTATTAACCTTTTGCCATTTGCTCTCTCCATATGTGCATTTTGTAAACCAGGTGAGCATAAATTGCAGACATCATGACACTTTACCTTAACTTTTTCAAGCTGTATCTTCTGAGAACAAAGATGTTTTTGCACATACCCATAATACCATCATACTTGTGATGGTCAGTTTTATGTGTCAGTTTCGCTAGGCTACAATCTCCAGTTGCTCAATCAAACACTAGTACGGGTACTACTTTGAAGATAGTTTGCCAGTATGATTAAAATCCATGGTCAGGGGAGTTCCCCGCTTGCCTAGTGCTTAGAATTCCAGGTTTTCACTGCCGTGGCCCCGCTTCAATACCTGGTCAGGGAACCTAGATCCTTCAAGTCGTGCTGCAAAGCCAAAAGAAAAAAAAAGAGCGTAAATAAAAGATTTTATAAAACCCATTTTCAATATTTATAATAGCCAAGACATGGAAACAACCTAAATGTCCATTGAGAGAGAAATGAACAAAGAAGATGTGGTACATATATACAGTGGACTACTGCTCCAGCCATAAAAATGAATGAAATAATGCCATTTTCAGCAACAGGGATGCAACAAGAGATTATCATACTAAGTGAAGTAAATTGAAAAGAGAAAGACAAATACCATATGATATCACTTATATGTGAAATCGAAAACATAACAGAAATGAACCTATCTATGAAATAGAAATAGGCTCATAGACATAGAGAACAGACTTAGGGTTGCCACAGGAGGGGGAGGGAGGGATGGAGTGGAAGTTTGAGGTTAGCATATGCAAGCTATTATATATAGAAGAGAGAAACAACAGGGTCAGACTGTATAGCACAGGCTATATTCAATATCCTGTAATAAATCATAATGGAAAAGAATATGAAAAGGAATATATATATGTATGAATCACTTTGCTGCACAGTAGAAACACATTATAAATCAACTATATTTTATTAATAAAATAAATTTAGAATAATAATAATAAAATCCAAAGTCTATTGATTTTAAGGAAGGGAGATTATCCTACATAATTCAGTGGGCTTGATTCCATCAGTGAAAGGCCTTATGAACAGCTAAGGCTTCCTGGAAGATGCTCCACCTGTAGACATCAGTCTTACCCCGTGCCCAGGAGTTCCAGTCTGGCACTCCCGATGGCCTGCCCTAGGATTTCAGACTTGCTGGCTTAGTCTGTTTAGGCTGCTGTAGCAAAAATACCGTAGACTGGCTGACTTAAACAACAGACATTTATATCTCACAGTTCTGGAAGCTGGGAAGTCTGAGATCAAGGCACCAGCAGATTTGATGTCTGGTGAGAACTTGCTTCCTGGTTCATAGGTGGCCATCTTCTTGCTGTGTTTTTGTATGGTGAAGGGACAAAAGGGGTTTCTGGGGTCTCTTTTATAAGGGTTCTAATAAAGGTTCATGGGAACTTCACTAACATGACCTACATGCATGCGTATGTGCTAAGTCACTTTAGTTGTGTCCAATTTCATGGACACACCCCATGGACTGTGACCTACCAAGCTCCTCTGTCCATGGGATTCTCCAGGCAAGAATACGGGAGTGGGTTGCCATGCCCTCCTCCAGGGGCTCTTTCCAACCCAGGGATAGAGCCCGTGTCTCTTATGTCTCCTGCTCTGGCAGGCGGGTTCTTTACCACTAGTGCCACCTGGGAAGCCCCAGTCATGACCTAATCACCTCCAAAACCCATCATTATCTTGGGGGTTTCAACATACGACTTTTGGAGGGACACCTCATTGAGGTTGATGACACTTTCTTAGCAAGCCTCCACAATCACAGAAGCCAATTCAGTGTAATGAGTGTCTTAATATGTATTTTCATTTCTTTTACCTCTCTGATTAACCCCAAATAGCACATAAACTAAGAAAATTAACATTGTGCTTATAGCTTCATTCTTTATTAATGATTCTTCTTTTTTCTTTTCCACTCTGAACAGTTTGGTGTATTTGGTAAATTTTGTTTAAGCCTTTACACACACATAAAACCATATATATACAAAACCAGGATTATACCTAATATACTTTCATATTTCATTTAGTATTATCCTGTGAGCATTTACCTATGTCATTAAAATTATTTTCCCCAAATCTATTGAGGACCAATTAACAAATACAATTATAATATTTTATTAATGATTCTTAACCTGAGGTCACAGGATGTGCTTTAATAATCAGGGAAGAGCAGGAAGCTGTAGGGAGCATTCCGAATATCCATGCATTTTGTGAACTTTCCTGGAGAGAGACTAGCTTTAATCCAATCCTCAAAAACTGCATTATACTCAAAATGACCAGAGTCGCTGCATTACAAACATCTCTCTAGCTCCATTAAATGTGATGGCAGTGACAAACAGAAGGCCCGCTGGCTTTAAATAAGACTCAAGTGAATCCCTGTTTTGAGAGAAATCTGATTGTGATTGGCAATTGCCAGCAACCAAGTGGTGGTTCCAGAGTTTCATTCTCTTTAGCTACCAGTGGCTCAAGGTATTTACAATATGTCTCAAACCTCTTAAGAGACAAGGACGGAGGCAGGGCCTGCAAGTTGCATTGTTAGTGGCCCTAAGCCTCAGTTCAGTTCAGTCGCTCAGTTGTGTCCGACTCTTTGTGACCCCATGAACCACAGCACACCAGGCCTCCCTGTCCATCACCAACTCCCAGAGTCTACCCAAACCCATGTCCATCGAGTCGATGATACCATCCAACCATCTCATCCTCTATCATCCCCTTCTCCTCTTGCCCTCAATCTTTCCCAGCATCAGGGTCTTTTCAAATGAGTCAGCTCTTCGCATCAGGTGGCCAAAGGATTGGAGTTTCAGCTTCAACACCAGTCCTTCCAATGAATACCCAGGACTGATCTCCTTTAGGATGGACTGGTTGGATCTCCTTGCAGTCCAAGGGACTCTAAAGAGTCTTATCCAACACCACAGTTCAAAACATCAATTCTTCAGCACTCAGCTTTCTTCACAGTCCAACTCTCACATCCATATATGACCACTTGAAAAACTGTAGCCTTGACTAGATGGACCTTTGTTGACAAAGTGATGTCTCTGCCTTCTAATATGCTGTCTGGGTTGGTCATAACTTTCCTTCCAAGGAGTAAATGTCTTTTAATTTCATGGCTGCAATCACCATCTGCAGTGATTTGGGAGCCCAGAAAAATAAAGTCAGCCATTGTTTCCACTGTTTTCCCATCTATTTCCCATGAAGTGACGGGACGGGATGCCTTGATCTTAACAATTGAAATTCCTCCATCCTGATAGAGGCAAGTATGGAGATAAAGCATGAAAAAGTCTCGCATATCATTTTGGTCACATCCTTTTTACACAAATATTCGGCTTAAAAAGCTGAATAATAAGCTAGTCCTTTGGCCAACATTCCTTCTTGCCAAGATTAAAAAGTAGAAGGAAAAAAAATGTCTTATCAGTGAGGGGAAAGAGGGGAACTCACCAAGTTGATTCACCAAGTTGGAAGGTGCCAAGTAACGTCAGTCAAGGTCACAGAGAGCAGGGACCTCCCTGGTGGTCCATCAGCTAAGACTCCATGCTCCCTGGTCAGGGAACTAGATCCCACATGCTACAACTAAGACCCAGAGCAACCAAAATAAAATAAATAGAATAAATAAATATTTTTTAAAAAAAGATTTCAGAGAGCAGAAAATCCTTGTTAAAGGTTTTTCAGCCAAAGTAGTACATTCTTAAGGAAGGATGTTCCCCCCAACCCACTTTTAGTTTTGTTAAATCTCTCTAAGAGATATCGGCATTTTACACACAGGCATTGCTCCTGTCTGCAGAGTCTAACTTGCAAGAAGCCCCATTCCCTTCTCCTCAAACCCTGGGAAGCCACTACCTGTGACAAGGCAGAAAAGGACAGTGCAGAATCGCCCCACAGAAACATGCCCCTCTCTCGGCAGGAAGTGGGTGCTTCCCCCTCTGTTGGCTCCTCTGTTCAAGGCTAAACCAGGGGCAGGCCCTGGGCCAGTGCATGTCTGAGGAAACAGCTCCAGGTACTCTGTCCCTGGATTCGTCACAGGGCTATAAAACTAATGTCCCTTCCAGTATTGCTGGAATCCGCCCTGAGCCCAGGGGTAACCTCCCAGCTGCTTCTCTGCCCTAGTAAGCTGGCCAGTTCCAAGGCCCCAGCTTCTTCCTTTTATTTCCTTACTTATGACTTGAATTCCCACCTGTGACCACAACTCTCTCCCACGTACCTAAGTGACTCTCACATAAAGGGACAACAGGGTACTTGATCCGAGATGGAAATTACATTCCAGATTGATACACATTTATGCCATGCATTTAGGGAGGAGTTTCCTGAATTCTTAGACCAAAGTTTAAATGGGGCTAATGGAGAAAATGTTAAGACTGTCAAGGGGAATTAATTCCAAGATTCTTCAGTGTCAAGATGATTTAATGCCACCATCTCCTGCTTGCCACTGAGTAAGCCACAAGTTGAAACTTAACAATTAAAAAAAAAAAAAAAGTAAATAGGAGAAATTTAAAAGATTATTAAAAATCATAAAAATGAAAAACTATGCTATAATGGAGGAGAAAAATAAAAGCAGTAAAATAAAATGAGATTAAATAAATATAAGCTAGGAAAAAAGTAAACTCAAAGTCAAACTCAAAAAAAAGAAAGTCAAAGTGAACTCAAAGAAAGTCACATTTTTAAAAAGTGTAGGAGAGGAAAAATGGAACTTTTCCCTTCTATCTTCCTAGGTTTTATGAGTTGGCCCTGCAAAAAAAAGACAGGTTAACAAGAGAAAAACAGAGAAGTTAATGAACATGTGTATTTGTACATACATACGGGAGTATTTGGTGATAAGTAACTCAAAACAGTGGTTAGAACTTAGGCTTATATAACATCTTAGCAGAAGAACAATATATTTTTAGAGAAATGACAAGACAAATGAAAAAATACTGAGTTACTAGGGTAGTAAATTACAGGAGGGTAAATGTATGGGGAACTAATGGAAAGTGAGGACTTAAAGGAAGGTTTGTTATGTAGATTCCTCTGGTGCTGTTTCTGGGTTGTCATTAATAACTGTCTAGAGTGTCTCCCATGATGGTGACTCACTTCTGTCCTTCATGGTAGAGAAAGGAGAAGGGACACCTTTACAGATTTACATTCTACTTTTGGCAAATGGGGGAGAAAACAGAGATTTTCCTATACTCGCTTCTTCTTGACTGCCTTTAGCTCAAAATAATTCTTATGCCAACATGGTATATTTGGGGGTGGCATATTCTGGTACCCTTCAAAAGCAGTCATGACCCCTGAAACACAAATAGAATGCTGCTGCTGCTGCTAAGTCGCTTCAGTCGTGTCTGACTCTATGCAACCCTGCAGACGGCAGCCCACCAGGCTCCTCTGTCCCTGGGAGTCTCAAGGCAAGAATACTGGAGTGGGCTGCCATTTCCTTCTCCAACAGATAGAATAAGAGGCTCAAGTATGTAAAAGAGAACACCATAAAATTATCTGTAAGCTGAATAAGATCAGGCCTCCATGTTCTGATCTTAGGGTTGAACAGCGGAGGGTGCATTCAGAAGAAACCCTAGGTCACCTGTAGATGGAATAAGAAGCAAATAGATGTCACTGCGGAAAGTCTTGTGAGGGGGCAAGATAAGGGGAATTATAGCGCCCAGGATAGCAGGACTAGCCTCTAAAAGCCCTCTTTGGATGTGTTTCATTGACAGAGAGCCACTTCTGAGCAAGTGTTAGGAATTACATCACTACCCTCCATGTGGTCCCCACAACAAGCTGCTCTCCTGTTTTCTCGTTCCCTGAGCTCCACTGCCCAGGCACTGCCTTCTTTCTAAAGCCATACAGCTTCACAAGTGACCACCCTTCCCCTCGGACCTGCCACAGTGCTTCCTGATCATTTTTCTTGAAAGGAGCAATACCCCCCTCCCCAATCTGGAATTCTAGTGAATTATATTCCCTTTATAAAATACAAATGATACTGCAAAAATATAAAGTATTTAAGAGGCTAAGAGTAGGGAAATTGACCCTAGAGAAGATTTTATTTTATTTTTAAAAATATTTATTTATTTGGCCACGTTGCATCTGAGGTGCAACATGCAGGGTTTTCATTTCAACACATGGGATCTTTCATCATTGTGTGGGGGCTCTCTAGTTGTGGCATTCAGGCTCAGTATACAGTGGGCAGGCTTAGTTGCTCCACCACATGGAGGATCTTAGCTCCCCAACCAGGGATTGAACCCACATTGCATTGGAATCTGCATTGGAATTGCATTCCAATCTGCATTGGAAGGCAGATTCTTAACCACTGGACCACCGGGGAAGTCCTTTAAGAGGATTTTAAACTAAAATGGCAGAGCAGTGGTGTTACAAGATTTAACACTAACCATCTGAGTCCTGCAATGAATCTACCTGCAATGAGGAACATCTGGGTTAGATCCCTGAGTCAGGATGATCCCCGGGAGAAGAACATGACAACCCACTCCAGTATTCTTGCCTGCAGAATTCCATGGACAGAGGAGCCTGGTGGGCTCCAGTCCATGGGGTCACAGAGTCAGACACAACTGAGAGACTAACACTTTCACTTTCATCTGAGTCCTGGTACATTGGCCTGGAAGTCCAGGCTGTGCCAAGCCCAGGCTTAGGGAAATATGGAGACAGACAAGGGAGGGAGGCCTGAGAGTTGTAATTGGTCGTTATCTCAATAGGAACTGACAAGGCAAAGAAACTACTTAAAAAGAAAAAAAAGATGATGTCTAGTTACGCTAATGTGCCAAATTGGGTCCATCCCCTGCGCCAGTTCCAATCAGCTGGAAGTGGTTGCCTGGAGTGTGGTGCTGAACATCATGAGGCCACGTGTGGACCCAGCAAGGAGGAGGACCAGGATCAATTAGCAATGCCAGCTGTGAGTGCAGGGCTGGGGAGAGGTGCTGGGCATGTGTGCACAGCTGGCCCTGGGCCTGGGTGCCAGTTCTCAGAGGAAAGCTGTGTCTTACTGGGTCAGGTTCAGAATTTCACAGCTGAAAAGCTTGTGGGAGCCAGGTAGGTACCAGGAAAGAAAGGAGTAGGCAGGAAGGCCCTGTGTGTAGCTAGCAGAATATTTTTGGCAGCAAGGAACAGGGAAAGAAACTCCAATACTTTGGCCACCTGATGCAAAGAGCTGACTCATTTGATGAAAGTGAAAGAGGGGAGTGAAAAAGTTGGCTTAAAGCTCAACATTCAGAAAATTAAGATCATGGCATCTGGTCCCATCATTTCATGGCAAATAGATGGGGAAACAGTGGAAACAGTGGTTGACTTTATTTTTCTGGGCTCCCAAATCACTGCAGATGGTGATTGCAGCCATGAAATTAAAAGACACTTACTCTTTGGAAGGAAAGTTATGACCAACCCAGATAGCATATTTAAAAGCAGAGACATTACTTTGCCAACAAAGGTCCATCTAGTCAAGGCTATAGTTTTTCAAGTGGTCATGTATGGATGTGAGAGTTGGACTGTGAAGAAAGCTGAACGCCGAAGAATTGATGCTTTTGAACTGTGGTATTGGATAAGACTCTTGAGAGTCCCTTGGACTGCAAGGAGATCCAACCAGTCCATCCTAAAGGAGGTAAGTCCTGGATGTTCATCGGTAGGACTGATGTTGAAGCTGAAACTCCAATCCTTTGGCCACCTGATGCAAAGAGCTGACTCATTTGAAAAGACCCTGATGCTGGGAAAGATTGAGGCAGGAGGAGAAGGGGATGACAGAGGATGAGATGGTTGGATGGCATCACCTACTCAATGGACATGGGTTTGGGTAGACTCTGGGAGTTGGTGATGGACAGGGAGGCCTGGTGTGCTGTGGTTCATGGGGTCGCAAAGAGTCGGACACGACTGAGCGACTGAACGGAACTGAACAGGGAAAGAAGGGCTTCTCTGGAAGCTCAGTAGTAAAGAATCCACCTGCCAGTGCAAGAGACACAGGTTCAATCCCTGGGACAGGAAGATCCTCTGGAGAAGGAAATGGCTATCCACTCAAGAATTCTTGCTTGAAAGAATATACAATGGATTAAAGACAATCTCTTTAACAAGTGGTGCTGGGAAAACTGGTCAACCACTTGTAGAAGAATGAAACCAGAACACTTTCTAACACCATACACAAAAATAAACTCAAAATGGATTAAAGATCTAAACGTAAGACCAGAAACTATAAAACTCCTAGAGGAGAACATAGGCAAAACACTCTCCGACATACATCACAGCAGGATCCTCTATGACCCACCTCCCAGAATATTGGAAATAAAAGCAAAAATAAACAAATGGGACCTAATTAAACTTAAAAGCTTCTGCACAACAAAGGAAACTATAAGCAAGGTGAAAAGACAGCCTTCAGAATGGGAGAAAATAATAGCAAATGAAGCAACTGACAACTAATCACAAAAATATATAAGCAACTCCTACAGCTCAATTCCAGAAAAATAAATGACCCAATCAAAAAATGGGCCAAAGAACTAAATAGACATTTCTCCAAAGAAGACATACAGATGGCTAACAAACACATGAAAAGATGCTCAACATCACTCATTATCAGAGAAATGCAAATCAAAACCACTATGAGGTACCATTTCACGCCAGTCAGTATGGCTGCGATCCAAAAGTCTACAAGCAATAAATGCTGGAGAGGGTGTGGAGAAAAGGGAACCCTCTTACACTGTTGGTGGGAATGCAAACTAGTATAGCCACTATGGAGAACAGTGTGGAGACTCCTTAAAAAACTGGAAATAGAACTGCCTTATGATCCAGCAATCCCACTGCTGGGCATACACACTGAGGAAACCAGAAGGGAAAGAGACACATGTACCCCAATGTTCATTGCAGCACTGTTTATAATAGCCAGGACATGGAAGCAACCTAGATGTCCATCAGCAGATGAATGGATAAGAAAGCAGTGGTACATATACACAATGGAGTATTACTCAGCCATTAAAAAGAATACATTTGAATCAGTTCTAATGAGGTGGATGAAACTAGAGCCTATTATACACAGTTAAGGAAGCCAGAAAGAAAAACACCAATACAGTATACTAACACATATATATGGAATTTAGAAAGATGGTAGCAATAACCCTGTATACGAGACAGCAAAAGAGACACTGATGTATAGAACAATCTTATGGACTCTGTGGGAGAGGGAGAGAGTGGGAAGATTTGGGAGAATGACATTGAAACATGTATAATATCATGCATGAAGCGAGTCGCCAGTCCAGGTTTGATGCACGATACTGGATGCTTGGGGCTGGTGCACTGGGATGACCCAGAGGGATGGTATGGGGAGGGAGGAGGGAGGAGGGTTCAGGATGGGGAACACATGTATACCTGTGGCGGATTCATTTCAATATTTGGCAAAACCAATACAATATTGTAAAGTTTAAAAATTAAAAAAAAAAAAGAATTCTTGCTTGAGAAATTCCATGGAGAGAAGAGCCCAGCGGGCTACAGTCCATGCATTTGCAAAAGAGTTAACACGACTTAGCAGCTAAACAACAACAGAGAAAGAAACCCAATTTAGCCTGGTAGAACAATGTGGAACTGTAGGAGACAACAGTTCATGAATATAGTTAGATGAGTAACACTACCTAAGGAGACTTTAAGAGGCAGGGTGAGCCAAATGTGCTACAATGAAGGATCTAGCCTGCTTTTCCTCTTCCCTTGGCTCCTCCTTCTTCAATATGGACACCCATCATGACCACCTATCCCCTTTGCTTTAGGAATCCAGGCTTAACTCATTAGTACCTGGCAGTCCTGGGGCTGGTCCATTGGTGTGTCTATGATCCAACTGGTCTAATTAGATTGCAGGGAATCATTTATTTCATGCTTGAGGGAGAGGCTTTCCTTTCCTACCCACAGTTACAACAAGAAAGTTTATTGTTCAGTCACTGCTGATCATCACCTTGCTACCATGGAGAAAGTCATCCTGAGGTCATTTCAACATGGAGGAGGGAAAAGATGAGAGAAGAGCAGGAAATAGAGGTGGAACTTTCAACTATAGCACATCTGGTTTACCATGCCGCTCCAAGTTTGAAGTGGGTCTCTCTCATTAGGTCAAAACCAAGCTGTCAGCAGGGCTACACTCCTTCTGGAGGTTCTAGAGGAGAACGGTTTTATGTCCTTTTCCAATTTCAGGAAGCTACCTGCCTTCCTTGGCTCATAGCCCTCTTCTCCATCTTCAAAGCCAGGAATGTTGCATCTCTCTTGATCATCCTCCATAGTCACATCTTCTGACTAGTCAGGAAAGGGTATCTGCTTTTAAAGACTCATGTTATCATATTAGGCCCGCCTTCATAATGGGTAATCTCCCCATCTCAAAACTCTTAAATAAATCATAGCTACAAAGTCCCTTTTGCCCTGCAAGACAATTTAGTCACACATCCCAGGGGTGAGATGTGGACTGCTTTGCAGGGACATTATTCTGCCTACCACGCTGCCTCATAATTTCTTCAGGCCCAGATTCACACTTTGTGGCTGCATATTTCTAGACTGTACATCGAGATTTAAGAATATTAGGGGGAGAAAAGATTTCCCAGGAATAAAAAAAAATCATTAATACAGCAATATGTCCTATTTGACGGGTAACAGTATCTCCCTGGATTAAATGACGAACTATTCAAAAGGGTCCATGGGTGAACTTTAACCAAAAGAAAGCTGAGCGGAGCCCAAATTAAACTGCATCGGTTCCATAAAGTCTTTAGAGAGCTTACAGTATGAAAGGGAGGTCACAGGTGAGATTATATTTCTCATAACCCCCAAGGACACAATCACTTTTATGTCAAGCTGGAAATGAAATAAAATGCAGGCTTCTAAAAAATTGTCAGATCAAGGAGAATGTCTTGACTGGACAATGAGAAAATATATATCTCTTTGGTCACCCCCTCAATCCTTTTAACTCTGGGGATTGTCATTCAATAGCTAACCCGGTCATGGAAATTAATTCATCCAGTCCAAAGGAAAGTGTCCGCCAGAGGATGAACAGCCGAGGATCTGGCTACAATTAAAAGCACTTGCTCCTTCTCAGCTCAGCTACTCAATAGAGAAGGAGGGGAGGGGTGAGAACATCAAATAAAAAGAACAGCGAGGAGTTTTGCCAGTTAACAGCAGCGTGGACAGGGGGTTGAACACAGGGAATCTGGGCTCAGCAGACATGCACCATCGCCCCTGCTTGGCTATCAACTAGCTATGAAGACTTCGGTCAATGGCCTTAACTTTTTAGGGGCCATGTTTCCTTCTCTGATTTTTTTTTATTCCAAAATTATTTGTATGCATTCTCTTTTTAAAATGCATTAAAAAGGGACTTCCCTGGTAGTCCATTGGATAAGACTCTGCCCTCCCAATGCAGGAGGTTCCAGGTTCAATCCCTGGTCAGGGAACTAGATCCCACATGTTGCAACTAAGACCCAGCACAGCCAAATAAATAAAATAAATTTTAAAAAATAATAAAATGCATTGAAGAAAAATTCATGGGATTTCTCAGGTGGTCCAATGGTTAAGAATCCATCCTGCAATGTAGGGGGACACAGGTTCAATCCCAAGTCAGGGAATTAAGATCGCACATGCCTGAGGGTAACTAAACCCTCAAACACAGAAACCATGAGCCCATGCACTGCAACAAAGATCTCGTTTGCTTCAACTAAGACCTGATGCAGGCAAACAAATATGTAATAAAAAAAAAAGAAAAGAAAAAAAATTTTTAATACTCTAACTCCATACAAGTATAGACACCTCACCTCTTATCCCAACCCCAAAGGTCAAAAATCTGGTGGGTGCCCTGCCGTATTTTCATCATGCTTGTATACAAACATTTATTCCTACTCAGAGTTTGAATTTTTAGTTCTTATAAAAACTGAATTTTTTTAAAAAAAGAAAAAAAATGAATTAACTATGTTTAAGACTCCACAATTTCCCTTTTTCTCATTTACCATAGATATCCTCTAGAATAATTCATACAAATCTAATTCATTCATTTATACTCACTTTAATTGAAATTATGAATATTATATTTATGTCAAAATATATCCTATTAGGGGATATCCAGGAGGTGTCTCAATTATGCTTTGTTTTATCACTAAAAAGTATGCAACAAGTTTCCTTGATTAGTTATTACATTCTCCCACTATTTTTTTTTTTTAATTTGATTACACCAGGTCTTAGTTGCAGCACACGGGAACTTTAGTTGTGGTGTGCAAATTCCTAGTTGCAGCTCGTGGGATCTCTGACCAAAAATGAAATCTGGACCTCTTACATTGGGAGTTTGGTGTCTTAGCCACTGGAGCAGCAGAAAAATTCCATATGTTTTCCCACTTTCATATCAGAAGACTATATTCCCAAAAATGAGATGTGAGGCAATAATATGTATTTCTTATTTTATTGGATATTATTATACTGTCTTCTCAAAGATAGCAACAATTTGCATTCTTATTAGCTACAAGACATGAGGAGGCCTGGTTTTCTCTCCCCAACAGCACTACAGATTATTACCCATTTTCATTTTGCCACTTGATGAGGAAAAAATGTTTCATATTACTTAATTTGCATTTCCGAACATTGGTAAGGTGAGTCACCTCACTTTTTAGTAAATCTTAGTTAGTAGGTCAGACTTTCACTCTGGACAGATACTCATGGGAAAAATGGAGGAGCTTGACTAAATTTCTAGCAAAATAATGTGGCATAACCGTCTTAGCCTACAACCAATCGGTGCCTGAAACTAGTCTAAGGTTTGGCCATTATGCAAAAGACCTTGACCACATTTGAAGAAAGACTCTAAAAAAACTTGCAGAGATGACTGAATTGCAAACAACACGACCACAGAGGCAGGAGAGTTGACTGTGAAGTTCAACATAAACTTGTTTTTGACACGTAGGCATTGCCAGACCTGGAGCAGAGGGGAAGCTCATCTTGACTGCCTGAAGCACTAGAATGAGAAGCATTTTGAAGCCCACGGGGCTCAGGATGAAAGAGAGATTGAGTAGCCACCTGTGCTACATGTACCATAGACACAAGAATCCAGAGGGGCCGTATCCTGTTGTGGGGAGCCCTGATACTGTCCCCAAGTGGGAAGAGAGTGCGGCTGGCCCCTGGGGCTCATAGGTGTTTGGAGCTCTCTGATCTGGGTGGGAGGAAAGCCAGCACCATCATCACCAGCCCCCTCGCCCCTCCTCCTCACAGAGGCTGCAGGGCTCAGAGCCATCCTACTCCTTCTCCGACCTGCCCTCCTCTTCCTTGACCTTTCCTCATTTTATCCAGAAGTCACCTGAACAAATGCATTGGGGGAAATGGAGAGAACATTGTGATTTTCTGTACCCCAAGTCCGCCAGGAATGACCAGTCATGGCTGGTAAGGGGGAAATTAAATGATATTCAAAACTCTGCAGAGAACAGAAATTGTAGGCAAGATGACAGACATAAAATCTATGATTCTCTTCAGAGAGTCAGCTTTCAAGCTAGAAAAACCACCACCACCTCTTATTGCTAAAGCTCCAACGCCTGGGTTTCAGCTCCATCCAGGACTGTGTGTACACAGCTTCCTCTCTAGCCTCTCCTCCCCAGCCCCCTCCTTTTCCCCCAGAACTGTGCCTCGCTTATCAGGACACCGTCTGACCCCTAGCGGCCATGCCGCCTTCATCTGCACCAGGCAGGCGGCCTTTACCTGCTGGCTTGTCAAAATTCGAATTTGCTGACAGGTAAAGCGGCCTTTCTTTTGAAAAACTAATGTCTGTAAATTAGCACAGTGATGGATCTCCACCTTTAAGAGGGTCTTCAGAACAAGTAAACTTCAGAAAAGCTACCAGAGAGGGCTAAACATCAAAGAACACAAGCAATCCTTTGTTGTGCAGCAGTGCTACTTGGCATTTCTCTGGAATCGATTTTCTCCGTGTCTTTAAACTCATGTTCCAGAGCCCTGAGGTCTGTCTTTTTAAAAAGGAGTAAAGAATTACACTGAAGGTAAGGAAGTGTCCACACAGCCTTCCCAACCCACCCTGATTGAGGCTTCATGAAACAGGAAAGCCTAGAAACCAGAATATTTTCAGTCCTGTGAAGCTGCCTAAATTAGTTCTAAATAGTGGGGACAGGCAATGGGAGTTCTGAGGCTGTGAAACACTTTGGTTCTTTGTCTATTTTGTGAAGCATTTGGCAAGGGGTGGAAAGAAATTGAAAACGGAGGCAAACAGTTCTGACTGAGCCACACCGAGGTCTAGTCCAGACAGACCTACCACCCTGGTCTGGTCAGATCTGACTCAGGATCCACTGGGCTGAGCTTCTAGAAGGAGAGTCTCAGAAGCCACAGCTGAGGAAATATTGGGTCAGCAGGGTTTCCCAGTCCTTGCACACACACGCATACAAACACACACACACAGACACACACACACACACAACTGGCCTCTGGTCCCAGATGGCTCTCAAAGTAGGATGACCCCATCTTAAAAAGAGCAAAAGATCTGAACAGACATCGGACCAAAGACAATATATGAAGGGCAAGTGAGTATATGAAAAGATGCTTAGTACCATTTATCATTAGGGAATTGTAACACAATAAAGTAGTATTGGATTCTAGTCCCAAGTATAAAATAAATGTCCATGAGTCCACACTGATGTAAATAAGTGGTGGAATAAATAAAGGATAGACAAATCTCCTATGATGCAGGATTCCAAATAATTTATGTAAATTCTCCCTGATTAAGCAGACAGAGCATAGCAACTTCCCACTCCCTAAGTGTGGGCTGCAAATGGGGAATGCCTTCCAAAGAGCACAGTCTGGCAGAGAGAGAGAGGACATGTGATGTTACAGTGGAGAAACCTGACCAGCCTACCTAGAGCAGATGGTGAAGGTTAGCACTGCAGTGACAAGTCATCCTGATAGTACACACCCCTGATAGAAGGTGATGAGCATTGCACCTGACCTCTATGATCTTCCTCCCCAACACCCATAAGCTGAGTCTAATGATGAGAAGAACATCAGATGAATCCTGAGGAACGGTCTACAGAATACCTGATCAGTACTACCAAATTTTGTCAAAGTCATCAAAAACAAGGGAAGTCTAAGAGAATGTCTTGGCTGAGAGGAGACTCAGAAGGCACGACAGCTAATTGTAATGTAATCCCTGAACAGAATCCTGGAACAGAAAAAGGTAATTAGATAGAAACTAAGGAAATCTGAATAAAACATGGACTTTAGTGAATAATAATGCATTTATATCAATCCATTAATTGTGACAAATGTTTCATTGTTGTTGTTCAGTCACTCAGTCGTGTCAGATTCTTTGCGACCTGATGGACTGCAGCATGCCAGGCTTCCCTGTGCTTTACTATCTTCCGGAGTTTGCTCACATTCACGTCCATTGAGTCAATGATTCTATCTAACCATCTCATCCTCTGCTGCCCCCTTTTCCTCCTGTCTTCAATTGTTCCCAGCATCAGGGTCTTTTCCAATGAGTCAGTTCTTCGCATTAGTTGGCCAAAGTATTGGAGCTTCAGTTTCAGCATCAGTGCTTCCAATGAATATTCAGGGTTGATTTCCTTTAGGATTGACTAGTTTCATCTCCTTGCAGCCCAAGAGACTCTCAAGAGCCTTCTCCAACACCACAGTTCAAAAGCATCAATTCATGTTTCATACTAACATATTGATAGCAGGGGAACTGGGATCATGGTATATGGGAACTCTCTGTTCTGTCTTTGCAATTTTTCTTTAAATTCAAAACTAGTCTATAATTAAAACAAAAGTTTACTCAGGGGACTTCCCTAGTGGTTAAGGATCCTCCTTTCAATGCAGGGGATGTGAGTTTGATCCTTGGTCAGGGAACTAAGATCCCACATTCCTTGGGGCAGCTAAGCCTGCTCACCACAACTTGAGAAGCCGCTCTTCAACGAAGACCCAGAACAACCAAAAAAAAAAGCTCATGCAAAAAAGCAAAGTAGATAAGAGTGAAGTTGCTCAGTCATGTCCGACTCTTTGAGACCCCATGGACTGTAGCCTCCCAGGCTCCTCCTGTCTATGGGATTTTCCAGGCAAGTATACTGGAGTGGGTTGCCATTTCCTTCTCCAGGAGATCTTTCCAACCCAAGGATTGAACCAGGGTCTCTTGCATTATAGACAGATGCTTTACTGTCTGAGCCACCAGGGAAGTTTGCCCAGGACCACCCTGATTTCAGTACTGAAAGTATGACGTCCCTGGTCACCCCTGAGTCAGGGTAAAACAAGAGGACTGGTCATCCTGTGATACTCCAGCCTGCTCCACAAAACAAATACGCTAAGAACGTATTCGTGAACTACCCTAGCTTTCCTTTCCTGGGGTTTTTGTTTGTTGCCCTTTGGGTCACTAAGTTATGTCTGACTCTTTGTGACCCCATGGACTGTAGCCCACCAGCCTCCTCTGTCCGTGGGATTCTCCAGGCAAGAATCCTGGAGTGGGTTGCCATTCCTTTCTCCAGGGGATCTTCCTGACCCAGGGATTGAACCCATGTTTTCCGCATTGGCAGTTGGGTTCTTTACCACTGAGCCCTTTGTTGTGTAAATTCTTTAAGGCCTGGAACACTTGCTATTTCCCATAATTGACCTAAAAATCAACAAGGCACAACAGTAATGATTTTACTTCAGTGGAAATATACATGGTGAGAAAATAAAGCTTTCTCAGACATAATCGACATTTCCTATGCTCAACATCTTCTGGCTTGACGAATCTTGAGTAATTCACAGAAACATGGTTATGGCAGCTCTGGTGGGTTCTTACGGCATGAGACACGATTTCAGCCATGAATCACGGACACAGGCAAAACAAGTCAGGTCTGTTATCTGACAACCTATGAGAAACCTAAGTACATTAGGGTCAGACCTGGCCTGGGGTAGTTCAGCTGAACAACCGTCCAGAGCACATTTACAGAGTTAAATATCATGAAGACACTAAAATGCCACTGGAAAAATGACAAGGTGGAAAAAATGGAATTTTCCAGAACTCCTTTTAGGGAGGTCACTGACCATGGCTGGAAGAAATACAAATACTACTCAGCTCTAAATCTTTCCTAGAGGGCTTCAACATATGAATTTGATCATCTTTCTTAGATACACAGAAAGCCACACATCAGAGGAAAATCACTCCACTGATGGGGGCGCTTGTCCAAAGAATGTCTAGTTGGACTTACACACGTGGATTTAGGAACAACTTTTCAAACCTAGAGCACTGTAAATAAAGAAGTATCTGTCATTCGAGAAGCCAAGAGGTTGGAAAAGTATAGAGCTCCCCCACTCCTTCCCACCTTCAAAATCCACCCCCGATCTCTCATCCCCAGCCAGGCACCAAATTCCAGAAGCAAGCCTGTGAATTGCATCCCAGAGAAGAGTGGCTCCAGGTGCCCTGAGGCCTTTAGTTGCACAGAGATGACTGTGCAGGTTTGGAGCTCTGCCCTTCCTGCACACAGAACTCAACCCTTCCTCCAAAAAACCCTGGAGTAAATTTCAAACACGTATGAGTTTGAAGAGTAAGCAAATTATTAGCCAGCCAAGGCCTCCACTAGTTGGATCCAATTCAGGTCAGGGCAGGCACTGTGTTGAAGGCATAGGGCCCAGGCTTTAAGGATTCCGGGTTTAAATCCTGCCAGGGGCTCTTATGAATTATGTAACTTTGAGAAGAATCTTGACCTCTGGAGCCCTGGATTCATCATCTGTAAAATAAGGATAATTTTATCCATCAAATTATTTTCAATAATGCTTGTGAAACACCTGCAATGGTCTGTGGCTCACCATGGGGTCTACATTCCCTCCCATATCCTGTGTTACTCATGGAGACTGTCCTCCCACTCCTCTGATCTGTGACAGGTATCCTCCTACCTGCCTCCCCCTGCCCTCTGTAGATAGTCTCTTCTTCTCTCAGAGAGGAAGGAAGTAGCCAGAGGCAGCTGTCTCAGCCCCGAACATCTGCACCTGGTCTTTTTCCCTTCTCCTGGACAAGGCCCATCTCTAGACCACGTCTGTGGAGCCCAGAACTCTGACCTGGGAAACTGGGTTCTTCTGATTATTCCCTCCAAACTTCTAATCAGCCTCTCTCCAACCGGCTCTTAGGCTTGCTCAAGTGGCTCATGTTTTGGGTTTTTGGGTTTTTTAAAAGATTCATCCTTGGTCCCACTCCAGGTTCTGCTCTAAATATCAGTCCTCCCACCAAGCCAAACTGCTTATAATGTGTGCCTGTCTCACCATTTTCAGCTCCTCAGCTCTTGCTCCTCAACCCCCATAATCTGCCTTGCTCCCATCAGTCCCCTAAATGTGCTCTCCAAGCTACGGCTCACTCACTTCTGACATCCTTGACCACCCCCTTCCAGAACTCCCATGGCCCCATGGATCTAGACTTACCTCCTTCTCTGACTTGTTCTGAAAAGATGGCCTTTCTCAGTGTTCAGGCCTAGGCCCCTCTCTCTTCTCTATCCATACACTGTGGGCTACCCCATCCTCTCATGGCTCTAATTAAGTTTATCCAAATGCTACAGACTTACAAGCTCTAACTTTAGGTCCTCTCTGCAGACCCTTATATCCAACTACAGGTGTCTCCATTTAAAGAGAATTCACTGCAAGAGGAGATAAATTATTAACTTGTCTAAGGCATTGGGCTTTGATTTAGGTCACACCTGAATGGTCTAGTGGTTTTCCCTACTTTCTTCAATTTAAGTCTAAATTTGGCAATAAGGAGTTCATGATCTGAGCCACAGTCAGCTCCTTGTCTTGTTTTTGTTGACTGTATAGAGCTTCTCCACCTTTGGCTGCAAAGAATATAATCAATCTGATTTCAGTGTTGACCATCTGGTGATGTCCATGTGTAGAGTCTTCTCTTGTGTTGTTGGAAGAGGGTGTTTGCTATGACCAGTGCATTTTCTTGGCAAAACTCTATTAGTCTTTGCCCTGCTTCATTCCATATTCCAAGGCCAAATTTGCCTGTTACTACAGGTGTTTCTTGACTTCCTACTTTTGCATTCCAGTCTCCTATAATGAAAAGGACATCTCTTTTGGGTGTTAGTTCTAAAAGGTCTTGTAGGTCTTCATAGAACTGTTCAACTTCAGCTTCTTCAGTGTTACTGGTTGGGGCATAGACTTAGATTACTGTGATATTGAATGGTTTGCCTTGGAAATAAACAGAGATCATTCTGTTGTTTTTGAGATTGCATCCAAGCACTGCATTTTGGACTCTTTTGTTGACTATGATGGCTACTCCATTTCTTCTAAGGAATTCTTGCCCACAGTAGTAGATATAATGGTCATCTGAGTTAAATTCACCCATTCCAGTCCATTTTAGTTCGCTGATTCCTAGAATGTCGACGTTCACTCTTGCCACCTCCTGTTTGACCACTTCCAATTTGCCTTGATTCATGGACCTGACATTTCACATTCCTGTCCAATGTTGCTCTTTACAGCATCGGACCTTGCTTCTGTCACCAGTCACATCCACAACTGGGTATTATTTTTTGTTGGCTCCATCCCTTCATTCTTTCTGGAGTTATTTCTCCACTGATCTCCAGCAACATATTGGGCACCTACTGACCTGGGGAGTTCCTCTTTCAGTATCCTATCATTTTGCCCTTTTCATACTGTTCATGGGGTTCTCAAGGCAAGAATACTGAAGTGGTTTGCCATTCCCTTCTCCAGTGGACCACATTCTGTCAGACCTCTCCACCATGATTACACAGTGGAAGCGTACAAATAGATTTAAGGGAATATATTTAAGGGACTAGATTATGATTATAGAGTGTAAGTGAGAAATAGATTTAAAGGACTAGATCTGATAGATAGAATGCCTGATGAACTATGGTCGGAGGTTCATGACATTGTACAGAAGACAGGGATCAAGACCATCCCCATGGAAAAGAAATGCAAAAAAGCAAAATGGCTGCCTGAGGAGGCCTTACAAATAGCTGTGAATAGAAGAGAAGCAAAAAGCAAAGGAGAAAAGGAAAGATATAAGCATCTGAATGAAGAGTTCCAAAGAATAGCAAGAAGAGATAAGAAAACCTTCCTCAGCGATCAATGCAAAGAAATAGAGGAAAACAACAGAATTGGAAAGACAAGAGATCTCTTCAAGAAAATTAGAGATACCAAGGGAACATTTCATGTGAAGATGGACTCAATAAAGGACAGAAATGGTATGGACCTAACAGAAGCAGAAGATATTAAGAAGAGGTGGCAACAATACACAGAAAAACTATACAAAAAAGATCTTCATGACCAAGATAATCACAATGGTGTGATCACTCACCTAGAGGCAGACATCCTGGAATGTGAAGTCAAGTGGGCCTTAGAAAGCACCACTACGAACAAAGCTAGTGCAGGTGATGGAATTCCAGTTGAGCTCTTTCAAATACTCAATATGCCAGCAAATTTGGAAAACTCAGAAGTGGCCACAGGACTGGAAAAGGTCAGTTTTCATTCCAATCCCAAAGAAAGGCAATGCCAAAGAATGCTCAAACTACCACACAATTGCACTCATCTCACACGCTAGTAAAGTAATGCTCAAAATTCTCCAAGCCAGGCTTCAGCAATACGCGAACCACGAACTTCCAGATGTTCAAGCTGGTTTCAGACAAGGCAGAGGAACCAGAGATCAAATTGCCAACATCCGCTGGATCATGGAAAAAGCAAGGGAGTTCCAGAAAAACATCTATTTCTGCTTTATTGACTATGCCAAAGCCTTTGACTGGGTGGATCACAATAAACTGTGGAAAATTCTGAACGAGATGGGAATACCAGACCACTTGACAAGCCTCTTGAGAAACCTGTATGCAGATCAGGAAGCAACAGTTAGAACTGGACATGGAACAACAGACTGGTTCCAAATAGGAGAAAGAGTACGTCAAGGCTGTATATTGTCACCCTGCTTATTTAACTTCTATGTAGAGTACATCACGAGAAACGCTGGACTGGAAGAAACACAAGCTGGAATCAAGATTGCCGGGAGAAATATCAATAACCTCAGACATGCAGATGACACCACCCTTATGGCAGAAAGTGAAGAGGAACTCAAAAGCCTCTTGATGAAAGTGAAAGAGGAGAGTGAAAAAGTTGGCTTAAAGCTCAACATTCAGAAAACGAAAATCATGGCATCTGGTCCCATCACTTCATGGGAAATAGATGGGGAAACAGTGGAAACAGTGACAGAATTTATTTTGGGGGGCTCCAAAATCACTGCAGATGGTGACTGCAGCCATGAAATTAAAAGACGCTTACTGCTTAGAAGAAAAGTTATGACCAACCTAGATAGCATATTCAAAAGCAGACACATTACTTTGCCAACAAAGGTCCGTCTAGTCAAGGCTATGGTTTTTCCTGTGGTCATGTATGGATGTGAGAGTTGGACTGTGAAGAAGGCTGAGCGCTGAAGAATTGATGCTTTTGAACTGTGGTGTTGGAGAAGACTCTTGAGAGTCCCTTGGACTGCAAGGAGATCCAACCAGTCCGTTCTGAAGGAGATCAGTCCTGGGATTTCTTTGGAAGGAATGATGCTAAAGCTGAAACTCCAGTACTTTGGCCACCTCATGCGAAGAGTTGACTCATTGGAAAAGACTCTGATGTTGGGAGGGATTGGGGGCAGGAGGAGAAGGGGACGACAGAGGATGAGATGGCTGGATGGCATCACTGACTCGATGGACATGAGTCTGAGTGAACTCCGGGAGTTGAGTGTTGGACAGGGAGGCCTGGCGTGCTTCATGAGGTAGCAAAGAGTCGGACACGACTGAGCGACTGAACTGAACTGAAGGCATTGGGCTTTCCAGGTGGTGCTAGTGGTAAAGTACCCACCTGTAAGAAACATGGGTTCAATCCCTGGGTCAGGAAGATTCCCTGGAGGAGGGTATGGCAACCCAATCCAGTATTCTTGCCTGGAGAATTCTATGGACAGAGGAGCCTGGCAGGCTGCGGTCTACAGTATTGCAAAGAGTTAGACACATATGAAGCTCCTTAGCATGCACGCACACACTAAGGCACTGTCAGTCTGCACAGACTTGATGGCTTGAACAATGGCAACTCACTTCTCATAGTTCTGCAGGCTGGAAGTACAAGATCAAGGTGTCAGCAAGCTTTTCTCTTTGGCTTGCAGACAGCCCCCTTTTGGGGTGCCTCACATGGTTTCTTGTGTGTGCACACCCCTGATGTCTCTTCGTGTGTCCAGATTTCCCCTTCTTGTAAGAGCACCAGTCAGGTTGGATTAGGCCCCACCCTACAGCCTTGCTTTCACTTACTCACCTCTTTAAAGGCCTTGTCTTCAAACACAGCAACACTCTGAGTGTTAGGGCTTCAACATAAGGATTTGAACAGAATGCAATTCAGCCCCAAACAGGCATGTACTCGATATGTCAATTAAGATGTGTGAATGAGTCCAAAAGTCACTTCAGCATCAACATGTCCACCATCACCTCCATTTTTACCCCTCAGACCCCATCCTCTACCCATGGGCCCTTCCCAGGACATGGCACCCATTTAGCTCACCACCTCCATAATCAGTCCATCACAGGTACACCTCTGCAATCACTCACTTCTTTCTATCCTCTCAGCAACAAATGGTCCAAGCCGCCATCCTCTCTCCTCTGCATTATCACAGTCAGTTCAGTCGCTCGGTCGTGCCTGTCTCTCTGTGACCCCGTGGACTGCAGCATGCCAGGCCTCCCTGTCCATCACCAACTCCAGAAGTTTGCTCAAACTCATGTCCATTGAGTAGGTGATGCCATCCAACCATCTCATCCTCTGTCATCCCCTTCTCCTCCTGCCTTTGCTCTTTCCCAGCATCAGGGTCTTTTCCAATGAGTCGGTTCTTCACATCAAGTGGCCAAAGTATTGGAGTTTCAGCTTCAGCATCAGTCCTTCCAGTGAATATTCAGGACTGATTTACTTTAGGATTGACTGGTTGGATCTCCTTGCAGTCCAAGGGATTCTTAAGAGTCTTCTCCAGTACCACAGTTCAAAAGCATCAATTCTTCTGCACTCAGCTTTCTTTATAGCCCAACTCTCACATCCATACATGACTACTGGAAAAGCCATACCTTGGACTACATGGATCTTTGTTGGCAAAGTAATGTCTCCGCTTTTCAATATGCTGTCTAGGTTGGTCATAACTTTCCTTCCAAGGAGCAAGTGTCTTTTAATTTCACGGCTGCAGTCACCATCTGCAGTGTCTCCTAATTGGTCTCTCCCTGCTGGGGTGGCCTACCCACAACGCATTCTTCATGTGGCAGTAAGAATGAGCCTTTTCAAATGCTATTCTGATCAACAGATACCCACTGCCCTCACAATGAGATCTGCATTCTTCAGTATGGCCCACAAGGATTACCTGATTGTAGCCCTCCTTACCTCCTCCTCTTCCTCAATTTCTTTCAGTTCTTCAAATGCACCACTCTTTATTGTATATACTCTTTGCTTCTTCTGGGACACTCTCCACATTTCCTGTAGCACACTGTTACTTGTTCATTAGTATTTACATTAAAGTCACTTCCTCCAGGAAGTCCTCCCTGATCTCCCCCACAAAGGGGATTGGGTACCTCCCTTTATATTGTCAGTTCAGTTCGGTTCAGTCGCTGAGTCATGTCCGATTCTTTGCGACCCCATGAACCGCAGCACACCAGGCCTCCCTGTCCATCACCAACTCCCGGAGTCTGCCCAAACCTATGTCCACTGAGTAGGTGATGCCATCCAACCATCTCATCCTCTGTCGTCCCCTTCTCCTACTGCCCTCAATCTTTCCCAGCATCAGGGTCTTTTCAACTGAGTCAGCTCTTTGCATCAGGTGGCCAAAGGATTGGAGTTTCAGCTCAACATCAGTCCTTCCAATGAACACCCAGGACTGATCTCCTTTAGGATGGACTAGTTGTATCTCCTTGCAGTCCAAGGGACTCTCAAGAGTCTTCTCAAACACCACAGTTCAAAAGCATCAGTTCTTTGGTGCTCAGCTTTCTTTATACTCCAACTCTCACATCCATACATGACCACTGGAAAAACCTACGTTTGACTATCTGGACCTTTGTTGGCAAAGTAATGTCTCTGCTTTTGAATATGCTATCTAGGTTGGTCATAACTTTTCTTCCAAGCAGTAAGCGTCTTTTAATTTCATGGCTGCAGTCACCATCTGCAGTGATTTTAGAGCCCCCCAAAATAAAGTCTGACACTGTTTCCACTGTTTCCCCATCTATTTCCCATGAAGTGATGGGACCGGATGCCATGATCTTCATTTTCTGAATGTTGAGCTTTAAGCCAACTTTTTCACTCTCCACTTTCACTTTCATCAAGAGGCTTTTGAGTTCCTCTTCACTTTCTGCCATAAGGGTGGTGTCATCGGCATATCTGAGGTTATTGATATTTCTCCTGGCAATCTTGATTCCAGCTTGTGCTTCTTGCAGTCCAGCGTTTCTCATGATGTACTCTACATAGAAGTTAAATAAGCAGGGTGACAATATACAGCCTTGACGTACTCTTTCTCCTATTTGGAACCAGTCTGTTGTTCCATGTCCAGTTCTAACTGTTGCTTCCTGATCTGCATACAGGTTTCTCAAGAGGCAGGTCAGGTGGTCTGGTATTCCCATCTCGTTCAGAATTTTCCACAGTTTATTGTGATCCACCCAGTCAAAGGCTTTGGCATAGTCAATAAAGCAGAAATAGATGTTTTTCTGGAACTCTCTTGCTTTTTCCATGATCCAGCGGATGTTGGCAATTTGATCTCTGGTTCCTCTGCCTTTTCTGAAACCAGCTTGAACATCTGGAAGTTTGCGGTTAACGTATTTCTGAAGCCTGGCTTGGAGAATTTTGAGCATTACTTTACTAGCGTGTGAGATGAGTGCGATTGTGTGGTAGTTTGAGCATTCTTTGGCATTGCCTTTCTTTGGGATTGGAATGAAAACTGACCTTTTCCAGTCCTGTGGCCACTGCTGAGTTTTCCAAATTTGCTGGCATATTGAGTGCAGCACTTTCACAAAATCATCTTTTAGGACTTGAAAGAGCTCAACTGGAATTCCATCACCTGCACTAGCTTTGTTCGTAGTGATGCTTCCTAAGGCCCACTTGACTTCACCTTCCAGGATGTCTGGCTCTAGGTGAGTGATCACACCATCGTGATTATCTTGGTCATGAAGATCTTTTTTGTACAGTTCTTCTGTGTATTCTTGCCACCTCTTCTTAATATCTTCTGCTTCTGTTAGGTCCCTACCATTTCTTTCCTTTATTGTACTTTATATACTTTATACCCTTTATACTGTACTGCATGGTAAATTATCTATCTCTTCCACTATAAATCATAATAGGAAACATGTCTCTGTTGCTCTTTCCCCAATGTCTAGTACTGTGTCAAAAATATAATACATACTGAATAAATATTGAATGAAAAAATTAGTGAATGCAAGCATAGAACATGGCAAAAGTAATGGACGCAGCGAAAAAGGACCTGGGTCCTTGTCTCAACTCTGTCATTAACCAGCTATATCACAGTGTTGCTAGGCCAAGTATTACTGGGTTAGAAGCTCATCTCTCAAAGTCTCTCTTACTTCTAAACAGCTATAATTCTTCACTTCTGATCCCAGGTAGAACAGACTGTGTTGCGTATCCAAGAAAGAGATCTTTTGCCTGCTACTGATTCAGACAGAATGCCAATAGCTTGATGGAAATATAAGAGGCCCAGGAAAGGCCAGCAGAAGGCAGAAGTAATAAAAAAAAGACTGTTCCCTGACTCTAAACGTCTTCTGAATCAAGATGATTAAATAAATCATTCTTGACAACAATCCAAAGAGAAAAGAGACACTGAATGTAGTGACTTTTGGCCTCCCCTCCCCATGGTGTATTTTTTCTCTTCCTCTGTCACCCTCCCTATATAAACTGATGGACTCTCATTCTTAATAAAATCTGTATGGTGGGGGTGGGTGTGGGTATCTCTTTGATGAAGATCATTATGGATCAAGTCCCAAAACCTTCTCTTAGCTTGATGAGATTGTTGTCAATTTCCTACAAGGAAAACACAATTCGTTTTAAGTAATAAAGGCTCCTTTCTGGTTTGCAAGAACTAGGATGAGGTGCGGCGGTGAGGGGCCGGGAGGCGGGTGGACGCTGGTGAAGAAATGTAATTTAGAAGCCACATTTGGAAGATCTTTAGTCAGCCATGGAAAACAGTAGGTGCATGTGCTACAGATCTGAAGAAAACCTGGCAGACTACCTTTCTTGTATTTTATTTCTCCTCTTCTATTTTAAAAGCAGCAGCTCCTTCTACTGTATGTTTGATGCCAGCAAAGCAAAGAAGAAATGTGACTAGGGCAGGAACACATGTTTGCCACAGAAGGAAACTGCAGAGGTCTGTCAATACATTTGTCTTGTAGGGAAAACAGGTGTGACTACAGAGTTGCATAAGTTAAGCAGAAATAAAATGAAGGCAACCTGGAAGAATTCCTCTCAACAGGAGGGCCACAGTGCAACTTGTCAGAGTGCTGTGGATACAAAGGTGAATAAAACAGAGCCTTGTCCTTGAGGATGTCAGTCTATCACAGAGATCCTCAACTTTGGTTGTTCGCTGAAATCACTAGGGAGCTTGAAAAAACACTGATGCACTGTTGCTTGGGAATGTAAAATGGTGCAGCCACACTGGAAAACCATATGATGGGCCCTCAAAAAATTAAAAATAGAATTACTATATGATCCAGCAATTCTATTTCTGGATATATACCTAGAAGAATGGAAAGCCGGGTCACTCGTGTTCATAGCAGCATTATCCACAGTAACCAAAAGGTGAAAGCAACTAATCATCCATCAACAATGAACAGATAAACAAAATGGGTGTAAAAATACAAGGGGATATTATCTGGTCTCAAAAAGGAAGAGAATTTTGATATATCGTATGGTTTTTCCTGTGGTCATGTATGGATGTGAGAATTGGACTGTGAAGAAAGCTGAGCGCTGAAGAATTGATGCTTTTGAACTGTGGTGTTGGAGAAGACTCTTGAGAGTTCCCTGGACTGCAAGGAGATCCAACCAGTCCATTCTGAAGGAGATCAGCCCTGGGATTTCTTTGGAAGGAATGATGCTAAAGCTGAAACTCCAGTACTTTGGCCACCTCATGTGAAGAGTTGACTCATTGGAAAAGACTCTGATGCTGGGAGGGATTGGGGGCAGGAGGACAAGGGGACGACAGAGGATGAGATGGCTGGATGGCATCACTGACTCGATGGACGTGAGTCTGAGTGAACTCCGGGAGTTGAGTGTTGGACAGGGAGGCCTGGTGTGCTGCGATTCATGGGGTCGCAAAGAGTCGGACACAACTGAGTGACTGATCTGATCTGATAACAAATCAAATCAGCCAGTCATAAAAAGATAAATACTGTATAACTCTAATTATATGAGGTTCCTAAGTACTCAAATTCATAGAGACAGAAAGTAGAATGATGGTTGCCAGGGGCTAGAGGCAGGAGGTAATGGGAGTTATTTAACGGGTACAGAATTTTGATTTTGCCAGATGAAAAGTTTGGTGGATGGCTGGTGGTGATGGTAGCATAGCAATGTCTGTGTACTTTATGCCACTGAAGTTAGACTTAAAACTAGTTAAGAAGATGAAGTTTACATTATGAGTATGTTGCCACAATTTAAAAATAATTAGGTCATTAATTGATTTGAAAAAAAAAAACAAAACAAAACACTATTGCCAAAATCCCACCATCAGAGAGCCTGATTTAATTGGCCTGAAGTATACCCTGGACATGGGGCTTTTTAAAACCTTCTAGAATATTCATTCCAGAGAAGGCAATGGCAAGCCACTCCAGTACTCTTGCCTAGAAAATTCCATGGATGGAGGAGCCTGGTAGGCTGCAGTCCATGGGGTCGCTACGAGTCGGACACGACTGAGCAACTTCACTTTCACTTTTCACTTTCACGAAATGGAGAAGGAAATGGCAACCCACTCCAGTGTTCTTGCCTGGAGAATCCCAGGGACGAGGAAGCCTGGTGGGCTGCTGTCTATGGGGCCGCCCAGAGTCAGACACGACTAAAGCGACTTAGCAGCAGTAGCAGCAGAAGATTCATTCAAGAAGCACTGCTGTGCACTTTAAAAACCACTAGTCTGGACAGAAAGAACTAAATCTAGAGTTAGAATATCTGAATATCATTATCATTTAAAGCCACATGAGCACTTGAAACTTTGCTGAACCTGTTTACCTCTTTATGTGTAAACTTATATGACACCACCTCATGGTGGTGTTGCCAGGATTCATTTAAGTTGGATATGTGAAAAGATTTTATACTTTAACAATATATGTATACATATAGTTGATTCATGATGCAGCATAGCAGAAACCAGCACAACATTATAAAACAATTATATTCCAATTAAAAAATTTCTATATATATCAAACAATAAAAATGATTTTTTTACTTTTAAAAATAGTTTCTATAACTAGCAAAAAATATAAGAAAACAAAAGATCTATAAATGATGATGCAATCAGCTAAGTCCATTCTTTTATGCTAAGACAGGAAACTACCAGTCTTGGATGACAAGAAGTAAAATGCTGTCACTGCAAATGAACGTGTGAACTTAAAAAAAATCGTGACATAATTAGATGGTAGAAAAATAAGCACAGAGATTATTTTCTTCCTGACATCTAAAGGCTTCCCTAGTGGCTCAGATGGCAAAGAATCCTCCTTCAGTGCAGGAGACCCAGGTTTGATCCCTGGGATGAGAACACCCCCTGGAGAAGGAAATGGCTACCCACTCCAGTATTCTTGCCTGGAGAACCCACGGACAGGGAGCCTGGCCAGCTACAGCCTATAGGGTCACCAAGAGTCGGACACGACTGAGCAACTGAGCATGCACACTGACATCTAAATGCCTTTATTCAATCCCCAAAGTGAAATGGATCTCTTCTTCCCTCCCTCAAAAGTCTCAAAGAACCCTATTAGCATCTTTACTATAGCATCAACCCTGCATCCAAGTGACTGGTATATAAGTCTACTACCCAGAGATCTCGGCTCCAGAAAGGCAAGCCATGACTGATGCATGGCCACAGGCCTCACCGTGCTCAGCACATGGCATACATTCAGTAAATATTTGCTAAATCAGGTTGAACTGCATTATTTAACATCATGTAAACCTGAGGCATTTGGTGCATCTCAAGCACTGCGTCCCTGTCACCAGCAGATTCATTATTCCAAGGACAAGCTTTACTTCCATAAATAATAAGGAATATGCACAGGGCAAGAACAGTGCCCCACCCTCCAAAAAAAAGAGCTGTTGTGATACACACATGCAGTCATAATCCAAAATAAAGGCTCTACTGTCCCTGACACCCAAGTCACCCAACCATATTCTTCTACTTTGGTACAAATATTGGCCTATTATTATAAACTTGAAGGGTGAGCCAATATGAGCCCAAAATGATAATATATTTTACAAAATGTGAAAGTATTTTTCCTTGAGTCATTAGGAGATATTAAAGCAGTGAGTAGACAGCTTATTAAAAAGCAGAGACATTAGTTTACCAACTAGTCAGGTATGGATGTGAGAGTTGGACTATAAAGAAAGCTGAGTGTAGAAGAATTGATGCTTTTGAACTGTGGTGTTGGAGAAAACTCTTGAGAGTCCCTTGGACTGCAAGGAGATCCAACCAATCTATCCTAAAGGAAATCAGTCCTGAATATTCATTGGAAGGACTGATGTTGAAGCTGAAACTCCAATACTTTGGCCACCTGATGCAGAGAAGTAACTCACTGGAAAAGACCCTGATGCTGGTAAAGATTGAAGGTGGGAGAAGGGGACGACAGAGGATGAGATGGTTGGGTGGCATCACAGACTTGATGGACATGAGTTTGAGCAAGCTCCAGGAGTTGGTGATGGACAGGGAGGCCTGGCGTGCTGCAGTCCATGGGGTCACAAAGAGTTGAACACAACTGAACGACTGAACTGAACTGAAAAGCAGTGAGTTGGTCAACCTTCCCAACACATAAGACCATCCACTGCTGAAATGTAAGGAAGAAGAAACAAAATTCACTGCTCCTTCCTTTTATTTAGGCATTCCTCTCTTAATCAGGGCATCGGTTCTTAATCGGAGTTAATTTTGTCATATACTATACAAAGGTATTTGGTAATCTCATTTGGCCTTCCATAAACTCCAATTAGGAAAACGTATCTGGGAAGAGATGGTGGGGGAAAAAATTACTAATTTTTGCATGTCTATTCTAGGCTAGGCCCTTTATTTTCTCATTCAGTTCAGTCACTCAGTCGTGTCTGACTCTTTGCAACCCTGTGGACTGCAGCACGCCATGCTTCCCTGTCCATCACCAACTCCCAGAGTTTGCTCAAATTTATGTCCATCAAGTCTGTGATGCCATCCAACCATCTCATCCTCTGTCGTCCCTGTCTCCTCCCACCTTCAATCTTTCCCAGCAACAGGATCTTTTCCAATGAGTCAGTTCTTTCCATCAGGTGGCCAAAGTATTGGAGCTTCAGCTTCAACATCAGTCCTTTCAACGAATATTCAGGACTGATTTCCTTTAGGATGGACCGATTTGATCTCCTTGCAGTCCAAGGGACCCTCAAGGGTCTTCTCCAACACCACAGTTCAAAAGCATCAATTCTTCAGCGCTCAGCTTTCTTTATAGTTCAACTCTCACATCCATACATGACTACTGGAAAAAACAAAGCTTTGATCAGACGGACCTTCATTGGCAAAGTAATGTCTCTGCTAATTTTTAATATGCTGTCTAGGTTTGTCATAGCTTTTCTTCCAAGAAGCAAGCGTCTTTTAATTTCATGGCTGCAGTCCCCATCTGCGGTGATTTTCGAGTCCAAGAAAATAAAGCAATAAAATATTTTCTCATTAGAGTCTCATAACAACTCTGTCAAATAGTAATGTGTTCAGTTGCAAACAACGGAAACACTGATCTAAAGTGACTTAAGCAAATAGTATTTATTTTTCTCACATATAAAAGTTTGGAGATTGGGGCTGTTGGCACTGGCTCTCTTTCCTTTGTGTCTATTGCCTCTTGGCCACAAGATGGGAACTTTAGCTCCAGACATCACACCATGTTCAAGGCAAGAAGAGGGAGGGTCCATGCCCACTGTACTGTTCCCCTTTCTCTCTCTCTCTCTCTTTTTAAATCAAGAAAGTAAATGCTTTCCCAGAAAGGCACTCCTGCTGATTTCTGCTCATGTCTGGTTTAGACTGGGTTCTCTAGATGCTAAAATGGGGATTCTTGTGCAGGCAACTTATTGAGGGAATATTTTCAATAAAGCTCTTAAGGGAGCAAAGAAAGCAGAGGAAAGAAGTCAGGCAAGGATGTGGGTTTAGCTGAAACCTCACCTCAGCCTGATCCCACCATGGAGCCAACTCACATTGAGGCAAGGGGCTCTGGCTTTCACATCCTTGTCTTGATCAACCATTGGCTGCAAGTTGCTGAGGGCGTGCAGCATAATCTGCTAGTCATTTCCAAGCAAGGAGGCTCCCTTTGGCTGAGGGCAATTCACAGCCATGGGATGACAGGTGCAATGTCCCAATAAAGGAAGAGGCCATCAAAGCATCTTCTACAATCTCAGGGTCTAAACTAGGTCACATGACTGCCTCTGGGCACAGTGGATGTTTGGAAAGTAAACATCTGGTTTTTAAGCCTCTATTGTGAGATATGAATGATTTGGTTGTCAATCAACAACATCTTCCAAAACATCTCCTGAGATAGGACCCTCACTTGTTAAAGAGAGAAATCTTTTTCCCTACTCCTGATATTTCCTTCTACATGAAATGAATTCCACTTGAACAGTTGCCTAAAATTTTTTGGTCTCAGGATCCCTTTAAATTATTAAAAATTATTGAAGACTTTTAAAAGCCTTTATTAATCTAGGCTAAATCTATAGCTATTCACCATGTTAGAAGCTAAAACTGATAAAATTTTAAATATTCATGGGAATTCCCTGGCAGTCCAGGGGTTATCACTTGGTGCTTTCACTTCCAGGGGCCTGGGCTTGATCCCAGATCAGGGAATTAAGATCCCACAAGCCAAGTAAAGCCAAAAACTTTTAAAAATATTTATGTACTAATTCATTTTAAAATAACAACAATAAATCCATTAAGTATTAACATAAATACCATGTTTATAAAAAACATTATTTTCAAAAAATTTAATTAAGAGTACAATTGTTACCTATTTTTACAATCTTACTGTCTGGCTTAATAAAAGACAGCTAGATTCTCATAGATTCTGCATTGTTTGTTTTGCAACATGTTTGGTTGAGGTACATCAAGAAAATCCAACTTTGTGAAGATTTGGAATTGGAAAAAGGAAGAATATTTTAATATTTTCAAGTAATTGTGGATATTCTGCTTTGATACTACATCAAAACTCAATAAGCAGTAGTTTCTTAAAGATCAATTGCAACATGAAACAAAACCAAATCAGTGAACTTTACAAACGCTGTTAAATTGAAATTCTCTGACCTCTTGCAGTTTGAATGGATCTTTGTAACATCCTGGAGCAATATTTTAAAAGTTCTGTTTCACTGAGTCAACCTGATCTTCTAAATGTTGCCTCATTTTGTCATACAGTATCCAAAACCACATTCATTAATATCACCATCAATATCATCAGAAAAGTGACACGCCACCCCCACCCCCACCCCTGGGGCAGGGGACCGGCCACTTGCTGGGCATCTGAAAATAAAATGTCACACAGTGCCTACAAACCAGGAGAGGAGAAAAAAAAAAGTCTTTAAGTAGGAAAGCTGTCAAGCCTATGGTGGCAGATACAAGTTTTCTAAAATTCTAATTTTTGCTTGTAAACACAGTTTTATCATTAGCAACAAATACTGTCAGTTACCTTGAAGTGACAGTCACTTCATAAGAGAAAATGCTTGCCAAATGCCCAAGTCTGAATAATCAGTTTGTCAGTAATGAGTGGCAAGTAAAATGATGTTCAAGAGGGAATTCTAGTTCGGCTCATAAACCAAACAATAACACAAATGCTTCTCCTCTAGACAACCACGGTGTTCCAGGATGCAGCACAAGTACACGCAACCACTGATGTAAGAAAACTAACGACGTTCATCAAAGTCATTCTTAAACGAAGCCTCTCGGTTTTTTTCTCTTAGTGTGTGGCAGGAAAGAACACAGTGACTACTAGGACAGTTTGGTGTCTCTGCTCTGATTCATGCTCAGGCGTAAGCAGTTTCACCCACCTTCGTGTGTGCATCATCAGTGCAAATGTCAACACAGTGAAAAAGGCAAATAACATCTTAGCACAGTTAAGAAAATACATTTGATCTCACTGACCCCCCTGAGAGGCTCTTGGGGACTCTTAGTGTTCTGAAGACTATGCTTTAAGAACTTCTGCACTAGAAAGTGAAGCCAGATTCACTTTGGCTTCCTGTCGGCCAACTCGTTTCCAGAGAGAAAGAGGAAGATGAATTCTGCATTCCCTGCCTCTTCTCAATCTCAACAACTGAATTCATCTTTCCTTCCCTCCAAGGGAGTGAACTAGGAATCCCGCCATTACTGAAAATCCTGTCAGGTAGCTATTGATGCCATTACAAAACCTTAGTCAAAGCTTTATTGTTATCATTTGTTTTATCTCATTTTTTAAAAATGTTATTGGAACATAATTGATTTAAAATGTTGTGTTAATTTCTGTCGTACAGCAAAGTGAATCAGTTATACATATACACCGTTGTTGTTTAGTCGCTAGGTCATGTCTGACTCTTTGGGACCCCATGGACTGTAGTATGCCAGGCTTCCCTATCGTTCACTGTCTCCTGGAGTTTACTCAAACTCGTGTCTACTGAGTCAGTGATGCCATTCAACCATCTCATATTCTGTTGCTCCCTTCTCCTCTTGCCCTCGATACATATACATATGCCGACTCTTGTTTTAGATTCTTTCCCCATTCCGTTCAGTTCATTTCAGTCGCTCACTCGTGTCCGGCTCTTTGCGACGCCATGGACTGCAGCACCGCAGGCCTCCCTGTTCATCACCAAATCCCAGAGTTTACCCAAACTCATGTCCATTGAGTCGGTGATGCTATGCAACCTTCTCTTCCTCTGTCATCCCCTTCTCCTCCCACCTTCAATCTTTCCCAGCATCAGGGTCTTTAGAAATGAGTCAGCTCTTCCCATCAAGTGGCCAAAGTTTTGGAGTATCAGCTTCAACATCAGTCCTTCCACTGAAAACCCAGGACTGATCTCCTTCAGGATGGACTGGTTGGATCTCCTTGAAGTTCAAGGGACTCTCAAGAATGTTCTCCAACACCACAGTTCAAAAGCATCAATTCTTTGGCGCTCAGCTTTCTTTATAGTCCAACTCTCACATCCATACATGACTACTGGAAAAACCACAGCCTCGACTAGATGGACCTTTGTTGGCAAAGTAATGTCTCTGCTTTTGAATATGCTATCTAGTTGGTCATAACTTTCCTTCCAAGGAGCAAGCATCTTTTAATTTCATGGCTGCAGTCACCATATGCAGTGATTTTGGAGGCCAAAAATATAAAGTCTGACACTGTTTCCACTGTTTCCCCCTCTATTTCCCATGAAGTGATGGGACCAGATGCCATGATCTTCGTTTTCTGAATGTTGAGCTTTAAGTCAACTTTTTCACTCTCCACTTTCACTTTCATCAAGAGGCTCTTTAGTTCTTCTTCACTTTCTGCCATAAGGGTGGTGTCATCTGCATATCTGAGGTTATTGATATTTCTCCCGGCAATCTTGATTCCAGCTTGTGCTTCATCCAGCCCAGCATTTCTCATGATGTACTCTGCATATAAGTTAAATAAGCAGTGTGACAATATACAGCCGTGACATACTCCTTTTCCTATTTGGAACCAATCTGTTGTTCCATTTACAGTCCTAACTGTTGCTTCCTGACCTGCATACAGGTTTCTCAAGAGGCAGGTCAGGTGGTCTGGTATTCCCATCTCTTTCAGAATTTCCCACAGTTTATTGTGATCCGCACAGTCAAAGGCTTTGGCATGGTCAATAAAGCAGAAATAGATGTTTTTCTGGAAATCTCTCGCTTTTTCCATGATCCAGCGGATGTTGGCAATTTGATCTCTGGTTCCTCTGCCTTTTCTGAAACCAGCTTGAACATCTGGAAGTTCACAGTTTACGTATTGCTGAAGCCTGGCTTGGAGAATTTTGAGCATTACTTTACTAGTATGTGAGATGAGTGTAACTGTGCGGTAGTTTGAGCATTCTTTGGCATTGCCTTTCTTTGGGATTGGAATGAAAACTGACCTTTTCCAGTCCTGTGGCCACTGCTGAGTTTTCCAAATTTGCTGTCATATTGAGTGCAGCACTTTCACAAAATCATCTTTTAGGACTTCAAATAACTCAACTGGAATTCCATCACCTCCACTATCTTTGTTTGTAGTGATTCTTCCTAAGGCCCACTTGACTTCACATTCCAGGATGTCTGCCTCTAGGTGAGTGATCACACTGTTGTGATTATCTGGGTCAAGGAGATCTTTTTTGTACAGTTCTTCTGTGTATTCTTGCCACCTCTTCTTAATATCTTCTGCTTCTGTTAGGTCCATATTATTTCTGTCCTTTATTGAGCCCATCTTTGCATGAAATGTTCCCTTGGTATCTCTAATTTTCTTGACGAGATCTCTAGTCTTTCCAATTCTGTTGTTTTCCTCTATTTCTTTGCATTGATCACTGAGGAAGGTTTTCTTATCTCTCCTTGCTATTCTTTGGAACTCTGCATTCAAATGGGTGTATCTTTCTTTTTCTCCTTTGCTTTTTGCTTCTCTTCTTTTCACAGCTAATTGTAAGGCCTCCTCAGACAGCCATTGTGCTTTTTTGCATTTCTTTTTCTTGGGGATGGTTTTGATCCCTGCCTCCTGTACAACATCATGAACTTCCATTCATAGTTCATCAGGCACTCTGTCTATCAGATCGAGTCTCTTAAATCTATTTGTCACTTCCACTGTATAATCATAAGGGATTTGATTTAGGTCATACCTGAATGGTCTAGTGGTTTTCCCTACTTTCTTCAATTTAAGTCTGAATTTGGCAACAAGGAGTTCATGATCTGAGCCACAGTCAGCTCCCAGTCTTGTTTTTGCTGACTGTATAGTGAATCTCCATCTTTGGGTGCAAAGAATATAATCAATATGATTTTGGTGTTGGCCATTTGGTGATGTCCATGTAAAGTTATGACCAACCTAGATAGCATATTGAAAAGCAGAGACATTACTTTGCCAACAAAGGTTCGTCTAGTCAAGGCTATGGTTTTTCCTGTGGTCATGTATGGATGTGAGAGTTGGACTGTGAAGAAGGCTGAGCACCGAAGAACTGATGCTTTTGAACTGTGGTGTTGGAGAAGACTCTTGAGAGTCTCTTGGACTGCAAGGGGATTCAACCAGTCCATTCTGAAGGAGACCAGCCCTGGGATTTCTTTGGAAGGAATGATGCTAAAGCTGAAACTCCAGTACTTTGGCCACCTCATGTGAAGAGTTGACTCATTGGAAAAGACTCTGATGCTGGGAGGGATTGGGGGCAGGAGGAGAAGGGGCCGACAGAAGATGAGATGGCTGGATGGCATCACTGACTCGATGGACGTGAGTCTGAGTGAACTCCGGGAGTTGGTGATAGACAGGGAGGCCTTGCGTGCTTTGATTCATGGGGTCGCAAAGAGTCCGACACGACTGAGCAACTGATCTGATCTGATCTGATGTGTAGAGTCTTCTCTTGTGTTTTTGGAAGAGGGTGTTTGCTATGACCAGTGTGTTCTCTTGGCAAAACTCTATTAGCCTTTGCCCTGCTTCATTCTGTACTCCAAGGCAAAATTTGCCTGTTACTCCAGGTGTTTCTTATCTTCCTACTTTTGCATTCCAGTCCCCTATAATGAAAAGGACATCTTTTTTGGGTGTTAGTTCTAAAAGGTCTTGTAGGTCTTCATAGAACTGTTCAACTTCAGCTTCTTCAGTGTTACTGGTTGGGGCATAGACTTGGATTACCATGATAGTGGCGGCTGTGCGGTGCTGGAGTGGTGAGCGCTGAAGCGGTGAGCGGCCAAGAGGAGATACCCCACGTCCAAGGTAAGGAGCAGCAGCTGCACTTTGCTGGAGCAGCTGTGAAGAGATACTCCACATCCGAGGTAAGAGAAACCCCAGTAAGATGGTAGGCACTTAGAGAGGGCATCAGAGGGCAAACAGACTGAAACCGCAATCACAGACAACTAGCCAATCTGATGACATGGACCACAGCCTTGTCTAACTCAGTGAAACTAAGCCATGCTGTTTAGGGCCACCCAAGACGGGCGGGTCATGGTGGAGAGTTCTGACAAAATGTGGTCCACTGGAGAAGGGAATGGCAAACCACTTCAGTATTCTTGCCTTGAGAACCCCATGACCAGTATGAAAAGGCAAAAAGATAGAACACTGAAAGATGAACTCCTCAGGTCAGTAGGTACCCAATATGCTACTGGAGATCAGTGGAGAAATAACTACAGAAAGAATGAAAAGATGGAGCTAAAGCAACAAAAACACCCAGTTGTGGATATGACTGGTGATAGAAGCAAGGTCTGGTACTATAAACAGCAATATTGCATAGGAACCTGAAATGTTAGGTCCATAAAGTGAAAGTGAAAGTGAAGTCACTCAGTCGTGTCTGACTCTTTGTGACCCCATTGGGCTGTAGCCCCCCAAGCTCCAGAATACTGGAGTGGGTTGCCATTTCCTTCTCCAGGGGATCTTTCCAACCCAGGGATTGAACTCAGGTCTCCCACATTTCAGGCAGAAGCTTTAACCTCTGAGCCACCAGGGAATCCCTGAATCAAGGCAAACTGGAAGTGGTCAAACAGGAGATGGCAAGAGTAAACATCGACATTTTTGGAATCAGTGAACTAAAATGGACTGGAATGGGTGAATTTAACTCAGATAACCATTACATCTACTACTGTGGGCAAGAATCCCTTAGAAGAAATGGAGTAGCCATCATAGTCAACAAGAGTCCAAAATGCAGTACTTGAATGCTATCTCAAAAACGACAGAATGATTTCTGTTCGTTTCCAAGGCAAACCATTCAATATCACCATAATCTTTCCCCATAAGAGGTCATTATGGAGTATTGAGAAGAACTCCCTGTGCTATACAGTAGGTCCTTATTAGTTATCTGTTTTAAATGTAATAGTATGTATGTGTCAATCCCAATCTCTCTCGAAGCTTTTTAATCATTCAGTTTACTTCCTAAGGTAACAAGCTGCTTACAGCAGAGACCCTGAACCAAGAGGGGGCATCTGACCCAATCTTAGACAATTTGAAGCTATTTCCTGGGAATCTGACCCAGATGTGGTTGAGTCCCATCCTCTAAACAGTAGGTATTTGTCTTCATTGTTTAACAAATAAATAGGTCTGGAGAAGTAGTCCCTTCTGGAGCAAAGGGAAGATGTCTTCTTTCATCTTCTGGAATCAGCATCAGAATTTGATTTTGACTATGCAATCCCATGGCAGGCAGTCATGGTGAGACTGCCAATCAAAGTGCACTTCCTCCAAGTGTGACTAGAGACTCCTTGGAAAGTTAAACATTCATCCCTTGAATCTGAATCATAAGCTGAGTGACTCTGAGGCTGAAGATGAATGATCACTCACCCTAAAAGCAGTCCCATAGAGACTGTCTGCTAGCTCTTGCCACCTAGTTCCTAGTTCTATCAAAGACCACAGTGCACGCATTTTTATTCCTGTTTTCTAAGCTACCCCCTTTTATTCCTGTTCTCTAAGCTAACCCATTTGGCTAAATCAGGCAAAGTCTGTTTCTGTTGCTTGCACCAAATGACTCTAATTGATACAGCCCCAAAGACAAATTGCAAACTCTACCCTAGGAAGAGCATAAACTGCTCACAGCTCCCCAAATCCCAATTTTCCAGGCTTGAAAATGTTGAGATCCAGCAGGCACCTCTTATATTTCATGGAGGCCCGGGAGCTGGGCCTTGTGTGTATTTTCACAGCATGCATTTCCATACTGCCTTCTCTCAAGCCTTAATGGGAAGTCTTTTCACAGCCATTTCCTGGGGAAGTCATGGTATTTCCCAAGCCCCTGAGACAGAACCTTTTAATTATTATTTGATAGAGGAAACACTATAAGTTGGATTTTTATTTCATGTTTTTAGCACAGAATATACTGGGCAAATGCGCATTTATGCTTTGGAGCCATGGCCAAAACTGAAGCCATATAAAATCACTAGTTTGAATTTACTATTATTCTGATTGCACTGGCCAGTCTCTGGACAGGTGATAAAGTCTTTATTGATTATCCACAGTCAGTGTTATACATATATGTTATACATATACATATATTCTTATACTGAACAGTCTGATGCAGTAGGGACTGGAAATACAGCGGTCAGGGCCACTATGTGACATCCAGTGTCAAGTGAATATCCTGTATGCTGGGGTCACAAACTCAGATGGCTAAGAGATGAGCATGTGGCAAAACTGAAAATAGCAGACTGCCAGGGAAAGGGACCGACTGAAGAATTCATGCCTCATTTCAAGGGAGGAAACTGACATTCCAGTCCAGACAACTGAAAGCTGCCCTAAAAAGGGATTTGTGAGCTTTGCAAACACAGGCAAGTTGAGTTTCTTCACTGCATTTCACTTTGCACATCATGAAGTGGGGATAGAAATAGAGCTGCTTTGAAGTTCAAATGAGATGGGACTATTGAAGCATGCTCGTAAAACTTTGAAAAGGGTGGGTTACTATAAACTGCCTCATCTTGTGTTTAACAGCAAAGTTTACATGCCCTCAGTGTCACTATTTAGTAATGCAGAGATGAAAGCTGCCATGGGATTCTGCTCTTTAAACAGAAGACACTCTGACTTTGATGTAACAAAGAATTAAGAAAGTCAGAAGTATTAGCATATCCACATGAGGACACAGAAACAGAGGGAAAAGTAGTCAACACACTAACATTAGGATTAAAATAACGGCCCAATGGCAATACTTGTCCTTCAGGCTTATCATAGTAGCTGTCTGCAGTTTTGTAAGCAATTTATTGTTATTATTATTATGGAGATGATGGAATTCCAGCTGAGCTATTTCAAATCCTGAAAGATGATGCTGTGAAAGTGCTGCACTCAATATGCCAACAAGTTTGGAAAACTCAGCAGTGGCCACAGGACTGGAAAAGGTCAGTTTTCATTCCAATCCCAAAGAAGGGCAAAGCCAAAGGATGTTCAAACTACCCACAACTGCACTCATCTCACACGCTAGTAAAGTAATGTTCAAAATTCTGCAAGCCTGGCTTCAACAGTATATGAACTGAGAATTGAGAATATTCAAGCTGGATTTAGAAAAGGCAGAGGAACCAGAGATCAAATTGCCAGCATCTGCTGGATCATAGAAAAAGCAAGAGAATTGCAGAAAAACATCTACTTCTGCTTCATTGACTACTCTAAAGCCTTTGACTGCGTGGGTCATAACAAACTGTGGAAAATTCTTAAAGAGATGAGAATACCAGACCTCCTTACCTGCCTCCTGCAAAACCTGTATGCAGGTCAAGAAGCAACAGTTAGAAACAGAATGGAACAACGGACTGGTTCCAAATTGGGAAAGGAGTACGTCAAGGCTGTATATTGTCACCCTGCTTATTTAACTTCTATGCAGAGTGCATCATGCAAAATGCTGGGCTGGATGAAGCACAAGCTGGAATCAAGATTGCCGGGAGAAATATCAATAACCTCAGATATACAGATGACACCACTCTTAAGGCAGTAAGACAAGAGGAAGTAAAGAGCCTCTTGATGAAGGTGAAAGAGGAGAGTGAAAAAGCTGGCTTAAAACTCAACATTCAAAAAATGAAAATCATAGCATCCGGTTCCATCACTTCATGGCAAATAGATGGGGAAACAATGGAAACAGCGACAGACTTTATTTTCCTGGGCTCCAAAATCACTGCAAATGGTGACTACAGTGTGAAATTAAAAGATGCTTCCTCCTTGGAAGAAAAGCTATGACAAACCTAGACAGTATATTAAAAAGCAGAGACATTATTTTGCCAACAAAGGTACATCTAGTCAAAGCTATGGTTTTTCCAGTAGTCATGTATGGATGTGAGAGTTGAACCATAAAGAAGGCTAACATTGAAAATTGATGCTTTTGAACTGTGGTGTTGGAGAAGACTTCCTTGGAGTCCAAGGAGATCAAACCAGTCAATCCTAAAGGAAATCAACCCTGAATATTCATTGGAAGGACTGATGCTGAAGCTGAAGCTCCAATACTTTGGTCACCTGATGCAAATAGCCGACTCATTAGAAAACACCCTGATGCTGGGAAAGATTGGAAGCAGGAGGAGAAGGGAACGACAGAGGACAAGATGGTTAGATGGCATCACCAACTCAATGGACATGAGTTTGAGCAAGCTCTGGGAGATAGTGAAGGACAGGGAAGCCTGCCATGCTGCAGTCCATGGGGTGCCAAAGAGTCAGACATGACTGAGCAACTGAACAACAACAAGAAGTAGTTGCCTGCAGTTTCGTAAGTAGTCTATTATTATTACTATTTCATTCAAATGTGCCACCACTGGCTATAGTCAAAATGAACTGACAACCTGAAATACAGTCAGATCATGGTGAGCAAAGAAGAGAAAACTGAATTTCCTCTGGGCAAACTACCCTGTTTCTGCTCAGTCTTGAGAGTAAGCAGAATGATGGAGGGCATACTGAAACCCAGAAGAAAAAAAAATCACACGCAAAATTTTTTAAAGGATTTGTGTCTTAAAAGTTCTCATTGCAAGGAAAAAAAATACATAACTATGTGTGGTGATAGCTGTTAAGTAGGGTTATTGTAGCAATCAATTCACAATACATATAAATACCAAATCATTGGGTTGTATGCCTGAAGCTATTATAATACAATATTATATGTTAATTATATATTAACTTCAGAAAAAGGATTTGTGGGTAGAATTTAACCTATGAGCACTCAATTTATATCCATTGTTCTGAAAAACAAACATAAGTATCTCTTTTATTGTATTTGCATGCCTTGTCAAATACCTAGTCTCAGTCAACATTCAATAAGGTATCTTTATTAAATAGATAAAACACCATCATCTGCACTTATGAGAAAAATAAGGCTGAGACATTCTGAATACCTACCCAATGTTACATAGCCAATAAGTGACTTGGCTGAACTTTGTTCCCAGGTGTGTATAAAGCCCTTGTTTTTTTCCAGGAAAAAACCATGGCTTAAATGTCCACATTGCACAGATGGGTGTTTTGTTCAGCCTATGAAGCTTTAAAAAGGTTGAGTTCATTACCAACATTTAACAGGAAAGAACTGTTACATAAAAATCTGGATTTCCAGTTTTAGGGAAAGACAAAATAGTGTACCATCTGGCACCTCTGGACATGCTGGAACATCTAGCCACCTTGCGCTGGTTGGCAGCCTTACCGCTTGGATGGGGCCAGGTCTATCCTTGTGTCCCACTGATCTTATCAGCTGGCTTATGAGCTGACTCTTATCGCTGACTTTACTTCCTTAGTCCTTGTGGACACTGCAGCTTGTTCCATCCCCCTTCTATTCAGCATGTGTTTTCATCCCAAACAAAGGGAAGTAGCTACATCCTCCCCTAGCACACCCAGGTAGGAAGTCTGGAAAGTGCTGTGAAGCACCCTCCATTCAATGAAGTACAGCTAATTTGCTGTACTTGTGGGGTCTGCTGTAATCTGTGGGGTTCATTTGAATCACGTGCCTGTGGCAATGTTTAGGATTTGAATGTTTTAATCAAGGTATATGAAATCAGCATACTCTTTCCTTTCTTACTGACCAGAAAGGAATGTACATCTTTGTTCGGACTTCAATCATGTAAATAGCCATTTTACTTCGAGTGACACTAAAGAAGGGGCAGAGCTCAGCTGGTACAACGCAGAGCTTTTTTCAATTGAAGCTGGCACTGACATCTGCATGAGAACTTGTCAACTTCAAGCAAGCAAAACACTCTGCCTCATCACCAAACACAAATTCTAAAAACTACCAAAGTCACATTAAATGGTATCTAATGTCCCAAGTTTGAGTCTTAGAGTACCAAGAATCATTTTGATCTACAAAGGTCGGTGGGCTCATCATAGGAAAAGAAAGAAAGGGAGAAAGAGAGAGACAGACAGAAAAATACACACATATGTGCATACATATACACACTGTCAAATGAAATAATTCACTAGAAACTGGTCTTGGCTTACTTTCCCCCCAAATCTTCCTTGACTAATCCAATTTCATCTTTATACCATTTCTTCTGAGCAGTTGTGTATGCAGTCTACATTACATTATTTTATACTTATTGAATTATTAGTTGGAATTGAATTGTAGAATTAAAGTGCTGAAGGGAACCTAAAGGATCATTTAATTTAGGACTTTCATTTTATAGATGAAAATGAAACCCAACAAAAAGATTTGCTCAAGATCACAAAGATTGCTGACTAAGGGCACACTTGACCGAGTTCCATTGTCCTTATACTCCAAGGTAAATTCATTTATTATGCACCCTTCCAAGCACGTTCTGAAAATGGCAGCCAGGTGATGTGTGTGGCCAGGTGATGATGTCTGTAATTTACCTTAAACACTTCAGCTCAGGCTGTGTGTTTGCTAGTCTCCATGTAACTCTTAGGACAGTTGGTTGCCTTAATCAAGAACTTATAGCTAGCATTTAATCAAAGTGCTATACACCAAAGGAGAATATCAGAAGGCTTCAGCTACCTTTAATCAACACCACTTTGCTAATTATAATAAATGTTATTAATAGGCTTTCATTGGTGAAATTAGTGACTTCTTTAGTAACAACGGATACTATAAATGAACTGCTATTGGTAAAATTGGTGCTGTTCAAGATAGAATGTTTTATAGACACGCCCCTTTTTAACAAGTAAGGTGAACTCTTCACTTTTGCCCATAAGGATGGTGCCCAGACATAGAATCAGAAACGGTCCTATGTCCAGCCTGATTTAAAAGAATTCTTTTGGGCTGCTACCGCTATAAGGTTAACTGGATCATGCCTCGAGCTCAGATGAAGCCTTCATACAAGAAGGCTTCATACAAGCCTTCTCTTTTGTGGCTAGAGGCCCAAAAGAGAAGAGAACTGGGACTTCCTGAGATTATAGAACAGCTTATATGAACTGTTTTTTACTTATGGATACATGTTTATTAAATAAATGTCCATATATGTACAGAATTTGGTTAAAGACTCACTTTGGTACACAGAAACCAGCACAACATTGTAAAGCAAGTATCCTCCAATTAAAAAAGAAAAAGAAGACTCACTTTGAATATAAATGAATTATAGTGAGATTGTCAGAAAGTATCCAGTCTCACTGACCTCTAAGACTGAGGGATACTGATTCCTTCCAAAAACAATCTAATAGTTGTGAATGACAATTAAGAGTTGAATTATATACTTGAAAAATGCCTATGTTGATGTCCTAACCCTCAGTACCTCAGAATGTGACCAATTGGGAGACAGGATCTTCACAAAGATAATCAAGTTAAAATGAAGCTGTTAGAATGAGCTCTAATCCAGTATGACTGGTATCCTTACAAAAAGGGAGAGTCTGGAGACAGATACACAGAAAGAACCCACATGTAATGAAGGCAAAGATCAGGGTAATATATCTATAAACCCAGGAACACAAAGATGGCCATCAAACCACCGGAAGCTAGGGGAGAGGCATGGAACAGATCTGTCTCATAGCCCTCAGAAGGAACCAGCCCTGCCAATACCTTGATCTTGGACCTCTACCCTCCAGAACTACAGGACAACTGTCAAACCGTTATTTAAGTCACTGAGAATATAGTACTTTTTGACAGCAGCCCCAGCAAACTAACACAATGACCAGATAGGCTTAGGTCTACTTGTAAAAAGGTTTCAATAATTGGTTGGACTGATAAGTCTAGTTTCACAGTGGTTACCAATAGCTACTGTGTAATTCCCAGAACATCTAATTGCATTAAGTTGTTGTTCAGTTACTAACTCATGTCCCTGTAATTCCCAGAACAAATAATTCCATTAAGTTGTACCCCTGCTTAAAAATTTACTGAACGACCTTGATTATGGAAGGATGAGGTTGACACTACCTAAACCCACTGTCAATGCTCTCTAACCGATGTCTACTAGGAATAACTTGCATTCAAACAAATCTATGTGAACCATGAACTTCCAGGTGTTCAAGCTGGTTTTAGAAAAGGCAGAGGAACCAGAGATCAAATTGCCAACATCCGCTGGATCATCGAAAAAGCAAGAGAGTTCCAGAAAAACATCTATTTCTGCTTTATTGACTATTGCCAAAGCCTTTGATTGTGTGGATCACAATAAACTGTGGAAAATCCTGAAAGACATGGGAATACCAGACCACCTGGCCTGCCTCTTGAGAAACCTATATGCAGGTCAGGAAGCAACAGTTAGAACTGGACATGGAACAACAGACTGGTTCCAAATAGGAAAAGGAGTACGTCAAGGCTGTATATTGTCACCCTGCTTATTTAACTTCTATGCAGAGTACATCATGAGAAATGCTGGGCTGGAAGAAGCACAAGCTGGAATCAAGATTGCCGGGAGAAATAATAACCTCAGATATGCAGATGACACCACCCTTATGGCAGAAAGTGAAGAGGAACTCAAAAGCCTCTTGAAAGTGAAAGTGGAGAGTGAAAAAGTTGGCTTAAAGGTCAACATTCAGAAAACGAAGATCATGGCATCTGGTCCCATCACTTCATGGGAAATAGATGGGGAAACTGTGGAAACAGTGTCAGACTTTATTTTTTGGTGCTCCAAAATCACTGCAGATGGTGATTGCAGCCATGAAATTAAAAGACGCTTACTCCTTGAAAGGAAAGTTATGACCAACCTAGACAGCATATTAAAAAGTGGAGACATTACTTTGCCAACAAAGGTCCGTCTAGTCAAGGCTATGGTTTTTCCTGTGGTCATGTATGGATGTGAGAGTTGGACTGTGAAGAAAGCTGAGCTCTGAAAAATTGATGCTTTTGAAGTGTGGTGCTGGAGAAGACTCTTGAGAGTCCCTTGGACAGCAAGGAGATCAGTCCTGGGTGTTCATTGGAAGGACTGATGCTGAAGCTGAAACTCCAATACTTTGGCCACCTCATGCGAAGAGTTGACTCATTGGAAAAGACCCTGATACTGGGAGGGATTGGGGGCAGGAGGAGAAGGGGACGACAGAGGATGAGATGGCTGGATAGCACCACTGACTTGATGGACATGAGTTTGGGTAAACTCCAGGAGTTGGTGATGGACAGGAAGGCCTGGCGTACTGTGATTCATGGGGTCGAGAAGAGTCAGACACAACTGAGCAACCGAAGTGAACTGAACTGAACCAAATCTGTGTTTATTGTCTCATTGTAACAAAGGAGAATGCACATCAAAGGGAGCCATGGAGGTCTCAATAAGAGGGTGTCAGAAAGGACTGATAAGACTTGAACTTGGTAATAATTTGGGGGAGAATTCAAGGAAAGGGGGCTTTGCTCTTAACTGGATACTGTCAGGACCAGAGTGATTCTATTATTGGCTATATAATTCTCATCTAAAAGGCAGAAGGAACAAAGTAAAGCTAAAGCTATAACTGGTAAAGAAACTATAGCCATTCATACTAGCCCCTAGGGAAGGGAGTTTTGTGGTTTGGACAATGTTCTTGTTACATATGCTCACACAAACCATGGAGTCCTCATCTTTCTCTCGTTCCACTGCATTCACAAAGTGATCCTGCATGATGTTTGCATTCTGTGAAATTTTTGATGTTTAACAAAACACCAGAGTTTTAGCTGTGAGTGCTGGGCCCACTCCCATCAGGATCTGCTTCTCTCTTTCTCACCACTGATCAATCTCAACATTATTAAAAAGTAGGACAGCTGGATAATATGTCTCCAGATGTGGTGCAAGAAGAAATATACTGTGACTTCCCTGGTGGTCCAGTGGCTAAGACTCCATGCTCCCAGTGCAAGGGGGTTCCATCCCAGGTCAGGGAACTAGATCCCACATGCCGCAACTAAGAGTTCTCAAGCCACAACTAAAAAGATTCTGCATGCCACAACAAAGATTGAAGATCTCAGGTGCTGCAACTAAGATGCAGCATAACCAAATATATAAATATTAAAGAAGAAGAAGGAGAGGAGGAAGTATATACCACATTACCTCTGGAGTACTCTTGTCGAAAAGAAAAAGAATCTGAATCTAATTAAACCTCTCGACCAGCACTGCCCAATGGAAAGGAAATACAAGCTATATTATACGACTTAAAATTTTCTAGTAGCTTCATTTTTTAAAAAAAAAACAATAAAGAGGTAAAATTAATTTTAAAGTGTATTTTATTTAGCTAATATACCCAAAATACATTAGGGCTTCCTGGTGGATCAGATGGTAAAGAATATGCCTGCAGTGTAGGAGACCTGGGTTCAAACCCTGTGTCAGGAATTTCTGGAGAAGGGAATGGCAACCCACTGCAGTACTCTCGCCTGGAGAATCCCATGAACAGAGGAGACTGGCGGGCTACAGTCCAGGGGTCCCAGAGTCAGACATGACTGAGCGATACACTAACTTCACTCCAAAATATTTTCATTTTAGTATGTAATCAATATAAAAATATTAATAAATTGTTCTACATTCTCTTTTTCCCATAGTAAGTCTTTGATATCTGGTGTGTATTTTACACTTACAGCACATTACAATTCGGATTAACCATACTGAATATGCCCAATCACTACACATGACTAGTGGTCACCATACAGACAGGGCTGCTCTAGACCCAACACCCAATTTGAGGATATATGAGAAATAGAACAACATCTCTCTCCATCAAAGAATACAATTAACCTAAAATCTGTGAAATTCTACATGAAGGATTCAGTTTCTTCAACAAATAAATGGTAAAGGAAAATAAAGGAGAGGAGAAATTTTTATAGATTAAAAGATTCCTAAGGGACAGTGGACTCTCTTTGAATTTTGATTTCAAAAATCAAACTGTAAAGATGTCTTTGTAGTCATTTGAGGAAACTGAATACCAGAGACTGTCTTTTGGATGATATTATTTTTTTAATTGTTATTTTGGACAACTTTGTTGGCTGTCCTTAATGTCTAATTCCTTGTCCTTAATGGGATAAGTCTGAGCTTATTTAATTATGTTCAAAGCCTTCCAGTGAATGTTCCCACTTTATCCACCTAATCTCAGCCATCACCATTGAAAACTGAATCCTCCCTAGGAGGAAGTCTTCACTACCCTCACTCCTCTTAGGAACTCACGATCCTTCTACACTTCTCATCTGAAATAACCATTCTCTCCAAAACTCAAAGACTTATACTTCCTTGAAGTCGACACTTCCTTCATGAACACCAATTTCTTTCCTCAAAATCAAATATTCACATGTATTTGAAGTAACCCTAACTCACTCAACTCAGTTTCTCCAATACAGCTTAAGTGCTAAGATGCTAGATATCATGTCCTTCCTTACAGACGACAGACAACTTAATAGACAGCTTTAGGAGTATCTGGCCGGCCCCAAACTCCCCTTTTCAGAATTCTTTCCACCAGACAAGGGTGGGCAACAAGTAGCCATGTTTGCATTGATCAAGGCAGCCAGCCTGGCCTTAGCGCTTGGACAAGGAACAGTCAGCTGCCCAAGGCTAAGCTAATCAGATCCTCTCCTGAGATCTGGGCTCAAAACTAAGATCTAACAGTAACTCATCTTCCAGGGTACCATAAACTCCAACTGTGCAGGCTGATTACATTTGACCCCGTGCTCTGGGAAGCATTGAGAGCTAGTCTGCAGACAGAGGAAGAAAAACAAATAGGAAGAAGAATTGGAGAGCACAAGTTGCCTCTTCCTGGAGGCTTTTGCATTTCTGATTCCACTGTCGAACCCTGCCAGCACTGCCTACCCTGTTTTCCATGTGAGACCTCCTGGATTAGTCTAAGATAAGTTCCTTGCAATCAAAAGAGCCTAGGCAGACTTAACCCAAAGCAGGGCACATCCCAAGCACTTTTATACGTGGTGAATTCAATGCTGGTGAAACGATTTACATGTTATCACATGGTATCTAGTCATTCATTTGCCAGGGTGATTTCTATTTGTGCTTCAGAGGTGGCAAAAGAGGTTCTGGAGGAGGGAGGCCAGTGATGGGGCAGCAGGAAGCAGAGTCCCTGATGACTTAAACAGGGATGGTGTGAAGGGCAGGTTATGGGGTGCTGAGGAGAGAACTAGGCTGAACCAATAGCAGGGGAAGTGAGGACAACACTTCGAGTCCCAGACAGGCAAACAGGAGCAATAACGGAGCTGGGCACCAAGTCCAGGGAAAGAGAAGGGGAAGGACAGTATATGGGGAAAAGCCAGATCTGGGAAAACAGATACATGCATAGGCTTGCTGCCATTTATGTAGCACAGACAGCTGGAAAAACCAAGTTTACAAATCACCTGCCTCCCATTATGGAATCAGATTCTCCCTTTTATTGCCATCTCTTTTCTTTGAGTCTGATTAGATTTTTACTCTGACAAAACTGATGTTGAAGGAGGGGAATGTATTGTTTGAGGCCTCAAGTTTATGTCAGTTCTGCTGGTTCTCAAGGATCCACATTCTGTGTTGGCCCTACATGGGTGTGGTTCTCTGGGAAGCCTTAGATCAGGCCTAGGGACGTGGGGAGAAGGGGGGAGAAGGGGGGAGTACTGGGGACCCTTTCCACTCTGCCTTTCTTCACTTCTCACTAAGGACTAAGTGTTGTTTTACTCTGGAAGGGAGAGACCTAAGAATAAACAGTCCTGGGAGAGCTGCCTGGTATACAACTCTACCTTAACAGCTAGTTCAGACAGAAGAGGAGAGCAGGATCGGATTAGGGTGTATACAAAGGAGAGAAGACAGGACTCCCAGGGGAGGTAAAAGTTTTAAGAGTATCTGTTCCCTCTCTCTGGACTGCATTCTTTACCCCCTTCTTTGCTCATCACACTCTTACTTCAAGACCCCAAAAAATGTCCATTTTTCTTATCATCCTCATATATGTCCAGGAAGCATATTTCACCCTCTTCTCTTTTCTCAATCCTATTGTCACATTTATCACACTGTACTAGAGATTCCATAGAATTTCTACTCTTTGCTGAGAAGCTAAGAGCACAGATACTGGAGTTAAAACCACCTGCAAGACCAACAAGGGGTTAACCTCCAAACTATACAAACAGCTCATACAGCTCAATATCAACAAAACAAATAACCCAATCAAAAAGGAGACGGATGATCTACATAGACATTTCTCTAAAGAAGACACACAGATGGCCAAGAGGCACAAGAAAAGATGCTCAACATCACTAATTATTAGAGAAATGAAAATCAGAACTACAATGAGGTACCACATCACACTACTTATGATGGCTGTCATCAAAAAGTCCACAAACAATAAATGCTGGAGAGGGTATGGAGAAAAGAGAACCCTCCTACTCAGTTAGTGGGAATATAAATCTCTACAGCCACTATGGAGAACACTATGGAGATTCCTTTAAAAACTAAAAAGAGAGCTACCAAAAGATCCAGTAATCCCACTCCTGGTCATATTTCTGGAGAAAACCATAATTGGGATACATGTACCTCAATTGTTCATTGCATCACTATTTATAATAGCCAGGACATGGAAGTAACCTAGATGTCCATCAACAGAGGAACGGATAAAGAAGATGTGATATATATATGTATATCAGATCAGATCAGATCAGTCACTCAGTCATGTCCGACTCTTTGTGACCCCATGAATCGAAGCACACCAGGCCTCCCTGTCCATCACCAACTCCCAGAGTTCACTCAGACTCATGTCCATCAAGTCAGTGATGCCATCCAGCCATCTCATCCTCTGTCGTCCCCTTCTCCTCTTGCCCCCAATCCCTCCCAGCATCAGAGTCTTTTCCAATGAGTCAACTCTTCGCATGAGGTGGCCAAAGTATTGGAGTTTCAGCTTTAGCATCATTCCTTCCAAAGAAATCCCAGGGCTGATCTCCTTTAGAATGGACTGATTGGATCTCCTTGCGGTCCAAGGGACTCTCAACAGTCTTCTCCAACACCACACTTCAAAAGCATCAATTCTTCAGCGCTCAGCCTTCTTCACAGTCCAACTCTCACATCCATACATGACCACTGGAAAAACCATAGCCTTGAATAGACGAACCTTTGTTGGCAAAGTAATGTGTCTGCTTTTGAACATGCTGTCTAGGTTGGTCATAACTTTCCTTCCAAGCAGTAAGCATCTTTTAATTTCATGGCTGCAGTCACCATCTGCAGTGATTTTAGAGACCAGAAAAATAAAGTCTGACACTGTTTCCACTGTTTCCCCATCCATTTCCCATGAAGTGATGGGACAGGATGCCATGATCTTCATTTTCTGAATGCTGAGCTTTAAGCCAACCTTTTCACTCTCCACTTTCACCTTCATTAAGAGGCTTTTTAGTTCCTCTTCACTTTCTGCCATAAGGGTGGTGTCATCTGCATATCTGAGATTATTGATATTTCTCGCGGCAATCTTGATTCCAGCTTGTGCTTCTTCCAGCCCAGCGTTTCTCATGATGTACTCTGCATAGAAGTTAAATAAGCAGGGTGACAATATACAGCTTTGACGTACTCCTTTTCCTATTTGGAACCAGTCTGTTGTTCCATGTCCAGTTCTAACTGTTGCTTCCTGACCTGCATATAGGTTTCTCAAGAGGCAGGCCAGGTGGTCTGGTATTCCCATCTCTTTCAGAATTTTCCACAGTTTATTGCGATCCACCCAGTCAAAGGCTTTGGCATACTCAATAAAGCAGAAATAGATGTTTTTCTGGAACTCTCTTGCTTTTTCCATGATCCAGCGGATGTTGGCAATTTGATCTCTGGTTCCTCTTCCTTTTCTAAAACCAGCGTGAACATCAGGAAGTTCACAGTTCACATATTGCTGAAGCCTGGCTTGGAGAATTTTAAGCATTACTTTACTAGCGTGTGAGATGAGTACAATTGTGTGGTAGTTTGAGCATTATATACACATATGTATATACGTACACACACACACACACACACACACACACACGCGCGCGCGCAATGGAACATTACTCAGTCATAAAAAGTGAGATAATTCCATCTGCAGTGACATGGATGGACGAGGGATTGTCATACTAAGTGAAGTCAGACATAGACAAATATCATATGATATCACTTATATGTGGAATCTAAAAAAAAATGAACAAATGAACCTATTTACAAAATAGAAATTGAGTCACAGATATAGAAAACAAACTGACTGTTACCAAGGGGGAAGGGTGCGATGGGGGAAGGGATAAATTGGGAGATTGGGATTGACATATACACACCACTATATATAAAATAAGCAACTAATAACCTACTGTATAGCACAAAGAACTCTATGCAATACTCTGTAATGACCTATATGGGAATCGAATCGAGAAAAGAGTGGATATATGTATACGTATAACTGATTCACTTTGAGGTACAGCAGAAACTAACACAGCATTGTAAATCAATTATACTCCAATAAAATAACTTAAAAATAATTATATTCTGAAAAAATAAAACTCCAAAAATGGTACACCAAAAAAACAAAAAGAAAGCGAAAGTGAAGTTGCTCAGTTGTGTCCGACTCTTTGCGACCCCATGGACTGGAGCCTACAACGCTCCTCTGTCCATGAGATTTTCCAGGCAAGAGTACTGGAGTGGGTTGCCATTTCCTTCTCCCCAAAAAAACAAAACCACCTGCCAAACCCTAGTTCTGCCACGTACCAGCTTTATGACTAAGACACTGAAGATACTTTAGATCTTTACTAAACCTCCAAGATCTTTACTTTCTTCATTTATGAAATAGGATTATGGTACACGCCTCATAAGGTTACTATGAGGGTTAAACATTCTGTCCTTAGATGGGTGTGGCATGTACAGTAGCATCATGTACACAAGAATGAGCCACCACTAATATTATTCCCCTCTGAGCTACTAACTCCCCAAGAAGTCAAGCTTGGATTGGATTTTACCCTTGGCATCCAAACATGACACTATTGACCAAAATAACTCTTTGCACCTGGTCAGCTGGCCAGTGACCATGACTACTTGGCTCACAATTCCACCCTCACCTCTGTCACAGGACTTAATTTCTGCTGGTCCCAGGAAGCCTCCCTCTGAGCACCAGGCCCCCCAGCCTGTCTATTTCCTTCTCCCGTAGGTCTCCAAGCTCTACACACACACGGCCTTTGAGTTACTCTTACTAGAATACCAATTTCAGCAAGACGTCTCCCAGACCCGAAGCCCTGATCAAAGCTCCTGGTCCTTCCCACGGCGGTACGGCAGCGCAGGGACCACCTTCTCCGGCTGACTGACTGATCCTTTATGGATCACTTATTTTGGAACTAACCCTACAGATAAATAAATTACACACTAAAATAACCCTAGAAGGCAAAGACAACACTTTTTAAAAAAATTACACTTGTAACACATGAATAAATCCTCATTGCAAAAAAAAGGAGGGGGGGGGCAAGAGGAGGGAGAAGAGAGAAAGATAAGAAAGACAAAAGAAAAAAAGAAACTACAGAAATATAGAAAATACAAAGCATAGCTCCCCATACCCATACCCACTCTTCCATCGTGGTCATCAGTTCACCGTCTCCTTCCAGACCTTTCTATGCCCTTTTGTATATATAAAGTATTCTTGTTTTGCTCAGTTCCTTTTACAGGGATCATTTGGGAGTTTCTTGGTTACAGTTTGCTTTTTCACATAGAAATTTATCTTAGAGATCTTTTCCAAATTTCAGAGATTCTGTAGGATGGCTTTACATAATTTGTTTTCCTGTTGATGGATATTGAAGTTGTTCCAAACTAAGTGATGATTTCACTGCAGCACATCTTTGGTCACATGTTAAAAACACAAATTTAAGTCAAAATAAAAACATGAATTCTAGATATCTTTTAGTATTTCATTAAAAAAATTTTTACAGCTGTGTATAATAATACATATAATAATCATAAAAATCTTATTCCTAGGTTTGTTTCTATATATCTGAGAAGCATCACAGTACACACAATTTAAGAGAAACAAGGTAGAGGGTCTGTATATTGCATTTCTTTTGACACACAAGCTTTTGGACCTTGGACAAGTGTATTAGTTATATAGTGCTGCCGTATAATGAACTGCCCCAAACCTAGTGACTTAAAACTGGCATTGTTTTAAAACTGTCTCACAATTTGCATGCATTAGCTCAGCTGGATCCTTTGGTTCAGGGTCTCACAAACGCAATCAAATTGTCAGCCAGGCCTGGAATCTTTGCTGGCTGTTGGCCAGAGACAGCAGTTCCTAGTGGTGTGAGGCTTTTCATAGTCATAGGGCTACTCGTAACATGGCAGCTGGCTTCACACACATAGAGGGCTCGGAGGGAGGAAGACAGAGAGAGCAAAACAGAAGTTGTAGTCTTTTGTAACCTAATCTCAGAAGAGGCATTCTATCACTTTGGCCACATCTATTCATTTAAAGGCTGGAGGGGATAAATTAGGAGTTTGGGATTAACAGATACACACTACTATATATAAAACAGATAACCAACAAATTCCTACTGTATAGCACAAGGAACTGTATTCAATACCTTGTAATAATCTATGATGCAAAAGAACCTGAAAGGAATGTATCACTTTGTTGTACACCTGAAACTAACCCAACATTGTAAATCAACTGTATGTCAATTAAAAATAAATAAATAAGGTGAGTTAGCACATTTGGCTCTCATGATTACACTGAGGGCATATACCAGGAAGAGGGATCACCAGAGCCATCTTAAACGCTACTAATGACAAGTAACTTGGCTTCTCTGTACTTTAGTTTTGTCATCTGTAAACAGCTACCTTATAGGAATCATTATGAGAATTAAGAGAATTAAAATACATCAAGTGCAGAGAATAGTACCTGGTACACAATGAACACTAGAGAAATAAGAACTAAGTATGGATACAAAAAATAATGCAAATGCATATACCTACTCCAAACAGTACTAAGTCTGGTGGTGGCTGTTTAGCCACTTCAGTTGTATCTGACACTTTTGTGACCCTATGGACTGTAGCCCACCAGGCTCCTCTGTCCAAGGGATTTCCAGGCTGGAGCCGGTTGCCATTTCTTTCTCCAAGGGATCTTCCCAACCCAGGGATCAAACCTGCATCTCTTCTGTCTCTTGCATTACCACTGCACCACTAGGGAAGCCCAAGTCTGTGGCAGTTGTTCAAGAAATACTTGCCTTAAATGACCCCTAGTTACTCAAAAGAAGCCTGAGCATATGGAAACTACCTCAGAAACAAAAGTACTTTCTAAAGGTAAAAGTACCTACCATAATTACCAGGGTGAGGGGTCACAAAGTCACCTCCAAATTTCCCACTAGCTCTCCTCTTATCAGAAATTTCCATGCAGCAAGCTCCAGTGCACTCCTGAGTCATCTCTATGTCTAAACAGAAAAGGCAAACCACACTTCCCTCTGAAAAGGCACACCATTTGCCTGATTGCAGAAGCTGCCTAATTAGCAAAACCACACAATTTGTAAGTTACAGAAAGAAGAGTGAGAGCGTGTCTACTTGACTGGGGCCTTTCTCACCACACTCAGCAGTTTAAGTGCGATTTGTGGTCACCTGTGAGCTTTTACAAATAAGACCCACCCTGATAAATATATAGGGAAAAAATATATGGGGATAAATATATAGGGAAAAAAATAGGGAAAGATGAGTTACTCGGTCTACCCCTAATCTGTAAAGGGTAATACAGAGGGGGAGGTGGGTTAAGGAGTGTGCCCTGCTTCACACATGTCCCTTTTGTATAATCCAGGCCTCGGTGGGTGAGGGAAGGCAGCCGACCTGCCATCCAGCAGATGTGGTAAATGGGTCAGGAATCAGGTGATAACAAAAGGCTGGACTCCCCACTGCCCTCCCCAGGCCACAAAGCCCCTGGCAACAGCAGCAACTCCCAAGGGCAAGTAAACACAACTCCACTCAGCACACGTGGCCTCCTGAGAGGGCGCTCCAGCTCACAGCGCCCAGTGTGCAAAGGCCACCTGTATCTGATTCAAAAGAATCAGAAGAAGGAAGGAAGAAGGAAGCAGGACCAGAAAGGCCAGCCTGGCAGCCTGGAGAGGGCACTGATGTAGGTTAGCCAGCAGGCCTGTCCACGCTCATGCTACTCACGCTCAGCAACTGCCTCAGCAATTTTTTTTAATTACCCTGCTCAACTTATTCAGAAGTGCAATGATGTGAAGGAGGAAGCAACAAGAAATGTCTCCATATCATGGGAGGAGGCATCTGCCAGGGTTAAGAGTGGATAGATTAGTTGTTGTTGTGTGTGTGTGTGTGTGTGTGTGTGTGTGTTTTAGAAAAATAAACCAGATCCTCTCTGCAGAAAATTGCTTTTCCCATCTGAAACCAAACTGCTTTTAGAACAACCAGGACCTAGCTGGCTGGAATACTGAAAATTCATATCAACGTGGCAAGGGTGGGGACCTCGCTTCTCTGGTGAGAGGTAGGTAGTAAGACCTGAGAATGGGAGCCACCTGCACTGAGAGGTGGAGAATGAAAGCACATGTAATAAATTCCACTTGCTTGGGTTTTAAATTAAAAGTGGAAAACATTCTATTTTCTCCAATAAATGTGAAACTGGGTGTTTCTTTTTTTTCTATTGTCTCTATTGTGTTCTTTAGGCCATAAAAAGGTAAAAATGGAACAAACAATATGATTAAATTTTTCCTCTCATGACCAGCTAAGGAAAGAATTTAGGTGAAGTGTACTCACAAAATTCAGTACTCTATTAGAGGCTGTATAACTGTCTTCTGTGTTGAGTGTGCTAACTTTAACTCCTTAACCAAACTATAAGTAGTTTTTGTGGTATAATTGAAAGGGATATAGATTAGTACTTAACAAGAAAGGCCCTAGGACTTCCCTGGCGGTCCAATTCTTGGTAGAAGAGCTAAAATCCCACATGCATCAACAAAACCAAAACATAAAACAGAAGCAACATTGTAACAAATTCAATAAAGACTCAAAAACTGTCCAAGGTCAAAAAAACAAAAAGCTTAGGGAAAAAAGGACTCTGAAGCTTTTTCAACATGATCAGCTACGTGATCTTGAGCAAATTAAGTCTTTCTGTGTCTCAGTGTCCTTGACTATAAAATGGAAATGATAACATTAGTATCCATCCTGTAGGATTATTGCAGAGGCCTGAGAACCATCCATTCTTGGCACATAGTGGACATTTAATAAACATCAGTTATTATTATTATTTTTTTGTATTCCCAGAGTACTCTTCCAAAAACTCAGACTCAGCCACATTACTGTGCCTTTCAAAAACCTACAGAGACTGCCCCTTGTCACTGATGTAAAGGTCTTATCAGGCCAACTGAGGCTCCCATATACCACCCCTAGGCCCCCAAGTCCCAATACATTCTCTCAATGTGCTTTAGCTGCTGCTACAGTATCTTCACCACCACCCTTCACACACTCAACTATTTATCTGAAACTCTCTTTCATGAGCGTTTGCCTATTAGCATATTGTTCCCTTACTATTAGTAGACTAAACTAGAACCATTGTCAGAGTCCAACAGTGACTGCTGGTACATAATAAATGCTCAGGAAACATTTATTTAAGATTGAACAATGTTATCTATTAATTTTTTTCAAGATTTAGATCAAATGCAACAAAATCCTTGCATGTAATCTTTCTATATACCATGTATAAGACTAAAGTTTCTTCTGGCTTCTAACAGTCTATTTTTTGGACAAATTTTATTCACTGATACTCATTAATATTACTAAATATTAATTAATTCTAATTAATATAATTAAATATATTTATATTTATAAATATAATTAAATATAATTCTAATTAAATAGTAATTAAATATTAAACATTGTTTACTAATATTAATGAGTATCAGTGAATAAAACTTCCCAAAAATTGACTATTAGAAGCCAGAAGAAACTTTAGTCTTATACACGGTATATAGAAAGATCCAGTACTCTTGCCTGGAAAATCCCATGGACGGAGGAGCCTGGTAGGCTGCAGTCCATGGGGTCGCTAAGAGTCGGACACGACTGAGCGACTTCACTTTGACTTTTCACTTTCCTGCATTTGAGAAGGAAATGGCGACCCACTCCAGTATTCTTGCCTCGAGAATCCCAGGGACTGGGGAGCCTGGTGGGCTGCCGTCTATGGGGTCGCACAGAGTCGGACACGACTGAATCGAGTTAGCAGCAGCAGCAGCAATACTACTTTTTAAAAATAACTGCTAACGTTTAAACAGCTCTTATTATGGGCCAGGTTCTTGGCATATAACAAACTCATTTAATCCTCACTATCCCACCCATAAGATAGGTATTGTTTTTATTCCACTTTCTCAAATGAGGAAACTGAGACACAGAGAAATAAAGAACTTGTCCAAAGTCACACCGATGGTAAGCAGAGGCCCATTTTCCACCTAGTCTTTACCACTGCCTCTCCTACAAAGAATGACCTGAGTCCCAGCTACAAAGCTCATTGCCTCAATTCCAGTGTCAGTGGGTCAAAGTTGCAGAAAAGCAATTCAACTCCGTACACGTTAACTTGTGGTTCTCACTCCAGGGCTTCGGCTGAGCGTGTGGGACCAGGGCCCACATCCTGCCATCAAAGTCTTGGACTTCCGCGGGATCTCAAAGATAAAGATGCGTTGTACTGGAACATCATCCACTGCTTTCCCGGGGTTTCAGGACCCAAGCCACATTTCTGGCATTCTTAGATTCTGGCGATCTCCAACTCTTTTTAGTTAACTCTGTCCGTGAACTCCCTCCCTGGCCCTCTAGCAAGTCAGAGGCGCTCAACTCAATTCAACGAAGGCTTTGGCCGGTCCAAAGGTGAAAGATTAGTTTACCTCCTCTCCGCCTGGGAAGAGCAGAACCAAAGACTGGTTCAAACACATCCTTAATATCCCAGCACTAGGTCCTGCACCCGCTGCGGACCCATCCCGAGCCCCTTGCCCTGCTCCCGCCCAAAGCTCCGGGTCTAAGAGCCGCCCTGGACGCGGTCACGCCTCCCCCGCGCGCTGCTGACTCAACGCTGGGAAGAGAAACCTCTCGGTTTTTTCCGACCTGTCCCTGGGCACCCGCGTCCCGCCCCGCCCCGCCCACTATCCAAGCCCCCGCCCCGCCTAAAGTTATCCTTCGGCTTTCAGCCCGCGGAACGCGTTGGCGTGACTCCCCGGGGTGTGGCCAAAAAACTCAGGCGACGCCTTGCCGAAGGGCCGCCTCCTACGCGGCCCGGAAAAGGAGACCCCGCGCGGCGGCAGCGGCTAGCCGGGCATGCTCACTGGCGCGGGCAGGGCCCGCACCCCGGGCAGGAAGCGCCGGCGCTAGGCGGTCCCCAGCGCTGCCAGCTGGAGTCGGGCGGAGCCGGAGCTCCAGCTCCGGGTGGTTCTGCCAGTCCCCGCGCGCCCGGGCGGCCGCACACGTGTCCAAGCGTCACGTCCGCGCGCGCCCCCGGGGCTTGCGTCAGCGGCCGCTCCGGTAGCTGTTGGGCCGGGGTTCTGCGCACCGCTCGGCTTCGGGGCCGCGACGCCGCCGAGAGGAGGAGTTTGGCGGCGCGGAGGGGTGCTCCGAGCGCCGGGGACCGCAGAGATCGTCAGCGGGGTCCGGCCCCCCATCCTGCCCGGCGCCGATCGTCTCCGCTGCTCGGTCCCGGGCTGGGCGCGGTGGCGTTGCCCCGGAGCCCGCCGCCCGCGGGGCGCGCACCGCCTTGACCCCGGCGGCCCCGCGGCAGGCAGGCGCCCCCAGTTCCATGGTTGGTTCGGAGCGCAATGAGCCGCCCGTCCTCCACCGGCCCCAGCGCTAACAAACCCTGCAGCAAGCAGCCGCCGCCGCAGCCACAGCACGCTCCGTCCCCGGCTGCGCCCCCGGCCGCCGCCACCATCTCGGCTGCGGGCCCCGGCTCGTCCGCGGTGCCCGCCGCGGCGGCGGTGATCTCGGGCCCCGGCGGCGGCGGCGGCGGCGGCGGCGGCGGGGCTGGCCCGGTGTCTCCGCAGCACCACGAGCTGACCTCGCTCTTCGAGTGCCCGGTTTGCTTTGACTATGTCCTGCCCCCCATCTTGCAGTGCCAGGCCGGGCACCTGGTGTGTAACCAATGCCGTCAGAAGTTGAGCTGCTGCCCGACGTGCCGGGGCGCCCTGACGCCCAGCATCAGGAACCTGGCTATGGAGAAGGTGGCCTCGGCAGTTCTGTTTCCCTGCAAGGTAAGCCCAGGTGCCAGCCACGCACCTCCGCCTGGCGACCTACAGGGACTCCTGTGTCCCCAGCCCATTCGCGGGCGCTGAGAGGCAGTGGGCTTCTCTCTTATTAACGGGGGCGGGGGGGGGGGGGCAGTTTACACCGTGTTCGCCCTCCCCCATGCCACCTGTCCACTTTGGGAGCAGCTCTGGGCAGACTGCTGCCCGATCACTGACCCCAGCCTGATTGGCACGCGATCACGCTGTCCCCACCCGGAGCCTGCGTACTCTGCAGACGTGTACTCAGCCTGGGTAGAGCTGGGCCGCCGAAGGAAAACTTGGACCCAGAAGCTGACTATCTGTGGGGGACAGAGGAGAGGGGAAAGGAGCGAATTAAACGCACCCTTCGCCAGCGCTGGGCTTGGAAGGACTGGTAGTGGATTCCTCCTGTCCCCCGCGTCTGCCTTCTGCGCACCCCTGACACGTGGGAGCCCTCGGGAGTGCAGCTAAAAAAAAAAAAAAAAAAAAAAGGGCGCCTACAGCCTGTTTTCCTCCAACAACAAGAAAACCTTGTAAGCCACGCCTTTCTCTCTCCTAGGCTTCCAAAGACTGAGGAGTTCTTTTACTAAGTGGGGTGAAAACAAGAGTTGATGGGGAATTTAACTGGAAGGGCAAGCAGGAGCTGTTGTTACAGTTCTTTAAAGCCCACCACTTTGTTTTTTGTTTAGTTAAAAAATTATTAGTGCCCTTGCAAAAAAAAAAAAAAAGGCACATCACTGAGACAAGTGAAAGACCCAAACGTCTCTCCTCCTTTCCCACCGATGTTAGGTTTAGTATGCATCTGCACGGGGTTTTTTCTAACCATGTATAAATACACTCTCCGCAGCTGAATATGGAATGGTAGATGTTAATGTCAGGAAGGTTTATACATGCACACATAAGTTTTTCTCCAAAAATGGCTTCTGCAGCTTGCGGACTTAGGTTCGTTTCATGACACATATTTTTATATGTCTGCAGGCTATCTCTATCTCACTGTATTTTAAATGGCTGCATAATTTTCCTTTGTGCGGTCATACTGTAACATCAGTTTACATCTTTTGGGTAAAAATCTTCAGGAGCAGTTTCAGGAGCAGATAGAGACATATCTATATTACCGCATTATAACCTAGACTTTTACCATACAGTTCATTTTTTAAACTTAGAAATAATGTCATTAATATTTTTGGAGTTTTTTTGGTAAAGCGCCTCATGGGCCATTTAGGCTCTCTTGCATTGATTTCTCTTTGCTGCTGCTTACTTTTATAGGGAAAGGGCTTATTTTTAAATTAAAAATAATCCACCAGAGAACTGAAGCTTGGGACGCATGTCAGTAAAATGAGTGATTTAATTTGGTCTGTGTCCTGCCACAAATAGGGCTTAAAATAGCATATTCAAATAAGCATTTGAACTTGTGTTTGAGCTATGGGTTTTCAGTCAACCTTCAAATTATCATGCTTTGGACCACTCCTCATGCAGTGCTTACTAATGCACCCAGCTCAGAAGTAGTTTGTCATAAAATTTACACAAAAGAGTTTCAAAATTTTCTTAGGGTCATGAACAAGGTGGCAGCCTGGTGATCAAGGGAAGATTTGGTGATTGGTGACATAAGAGTGGATATTTGAGGTTTGAGATATTTTGTGGAAGCTGGGTGAGTAGGTGGGGGATGCCCCACAGGGTTTCTGGGGAGCCATCTTCTCAGCCCTTCACTTTCCCCTAGGCCTTTAGTGGCAAACAGAAGAAATGATTTCAGATAAATAACATTTTACAAATGAGCATTTGATATCAGTCAGCTATCCCTATCTGCCTGACAATGCAGGAGATGCGGGTTCGATCCCTGGGTGGGGAACATCCCCTGGAGAAGGGAATGGCTACCCACTCCAGTATTCTTGCCTGGGGAAATCCCATGGACAGAGGAGCCTGGCGGGCTACAGTCCATGGGGTCACAAGAGTCGGACACAACTTAGCGACTGAACAGGCTATCCCTAATTTATTTTTTAAAGCAGTATCATAAGAGCATTATGTTGCTTGCTCCTTAGAGAATGGGGGCAGTTATAGCATGCTATATGAAGTGTGAAGTTTCACTTTCAGAATCCAGAATTCTTGTTCCTACTGAAGTATATATTCTTTCCTAATGTGATATGTCTTGAAGAAGAGGTCTCTTGGGAATCAAGGGTATCCAGTGTTTCTGTATATGTCACTGATTTTTAAAAAGGTCCCATTCTATAAGACTGCGGCTGGACAAAGCCATTGCTTTGCGAGCTGAAATTAAACAAGGTCAGCCATCCCCCTACAGACCAGGAACCCAGCTTAGAAAGTGACCTTGGCGGGGGGAGGTCACGTTCTGTAAATACATATATGTGAGATTTATAAAGCTGGAATATGCACACCTCAACTTTGATTGATCAGTAATCCAGACTATTGACAGGGGAGCTCAACCAGTTAGTCTGGATAAATCAAACTTGGATGGATACAGAGACGCAGCAAGCAACTGAAATAATATTCGTTGGGAAGGCTGAGAGCAATAGGGAGTAGTAAGGCCTGTGGCAAACTCCAACACAGTGGTCTGCTTGGCCAGCCCTGTGCTTCACACTTGCTCCTGGAAGTCATAGGGACTGCCTTGTCCCCACTTGCTCTGAGTCTCTCATGGACTGGCTCATGGGAGAAAACCCGTGTTGGGTAAAATACCAGAAGCCAGCTCTCAAGAGTTGCTTGGTGCTGCCATTGTTTGCCTGAGAGACTGCCTCTGAGAGCCTGATGTTCTCATCTGTAATGAGGGGATTGGACTGTTCAACTTCTAAGGACCTGTAGCTTACTAGAACTCCATGAAAAGAAGGGAGGCTCTGTGGAATGCTTGTTTAGGCCCTCTGCATGCCAGCTCCTTTGTGTGGGTTATCTTTTATGAGTCTGCCTTTCTTATTCTCAGATGAGGAAACATGCGCCTATAGAGAGGTTAAGAGTTAAGTGACTTGAGATCACACGGTGGACCAGTCCATAAACCTTCATCCTGAAGGCACACATCCTTTGATTTGGAGTCTGAGGTTATATTCGGAGGCTCCAGATCACAACCTGAGGTTGACACCAGTAACAAAATCATCCAACTGGATGAGGTCACCAGATGGACACATCCCAGTGAGACAACATAGCTGCTGACTATAAAGTTTATTGGGAGGAATTTTGTAGGGCTTGGGGGGTGGGAAGATCAAAGGGTGAGGGGGAATAGCTTATGCATCCAGTATATGGGGATTTCAGTCCAGCTCTCAGAGAGGACAATGGCAACCCACTCCAGTACTGTTGCCTGGAAAACCCCATGGACAGAGGAACGTGATGGGCTGCAGTCCATGGGGTTGCGAAGAGTCGGACACGACTGATCGACTTCACTTTCACTTTTCACTTTCATGCATTGGAGAAGGAAATGACAACCCACTCCAGTGTTCTTGCCTGGAGAATCCCAGGGACAGGGGAGCCAGGTGGACTGCCATCTTTGGGGTCGCACAGAGTCGGAGATAACTGATGCGACTTAGCAGCAGCAGCAGCAGCAATCCAGCTCTGAATTGCTCATGCTTCTATTGGCCCCAAAGTGGAAAGAAAGTGAAGTCGCTCAGTTGTGTCCAACTCTTTGTGGCCCCGTGGACTGTAGGCCACCAGGCTTCTCTGTCCATGGGATTCTCCAGGCAAGAATACTGGAGTAGGTTGCCGTTTCCTTCTCCAGGGGATCTTCCCAACCCAGGGATCAAACCTGGGTCTCCCGCATTCCAGGCAGACGCTTTACCCTCTGAACCAGGGTATGAGTCACCAAAAAGGGACGGGGTCACATAATTAAAGGCTAGAGTCCTGCCAGCACCTGTGACAGAGGGCACCACATGCACTGTTAGCTCAGATCTCCTTTTAAAAAAGGATCTCTATCAGAGTATGGCTCTCTGCCACCTGGGGTATTTTTAGTCCATTCTATGACTTGTGCCATGCCTGAGAAGTTTTGACATCCTGTCCCCTTATCACAAACCCACCATCATCTCTGGAGAGTGTGGATGCAGGGGGAGAAGTGAAGGCTGACAAATTGGGGCCCCCCACTCCACAGTGTATTTTAATATCAGCCAACTATTTCTCTCCAAAACCATGAGAAATGCTAAAACACACTCCAGCCCTCTTTCACTATCAGACATTTTCTTTCCACTTTTTCTTCGGGGCTTCCTTGGTTGCTCAGACGGTAAAAGAATCTGTCTGAAATGCAGAAGACCCAGGTTCGATCCCTGGGTCAGAAAGATACCCTGAAGAAGGAAATGGCTACCAGCTCCAGGATTCTTGCCTGGAGAATTCCCCTGGCAGCTACAATCCATGGGGTCGCAAAGAGTTATTTCTCTCCAAAACCATAGGAAATACTAATACACACCCCAGCCCTCTTACACTATGAGACATTTTCTTTCCACTTTTTCTTTGGTTTCTGTAGAAGTTTCTAGCAGCATTATCTCCAAATACTTAGAAAGCCTCGTCAGATACTTCTTCTCTGTAGTTGGATTGTGCCAGTGTTTGTATTCTTTAAAAAAAAAACACAGGGACTTCTGCGATGGTCCAGTGGTTTAGACTTTGTCCTCCAGGGTAGGGGGTGTGGGTTCAATCCCTGGTTGGGCAGCTAAAATCCTACATGCCTTTGGCCAAAAAACAAACATTAAAAGAAAAGAAAAGACAATATTGTGACAAATTCAGTAAAGACTTTAAAATGGTCCACATTAAAAAAAAAAAATCTTAAAGTCAGATCAGATAATCCAGTTAGAAGTTAAAATGTGTGGACTGATCTAGTCCAGTGGGGAGAAACGCTAAACACCAGTAGGGACAGGTAATGCAAGGGAGAGGGGCATCTGCCATGTGACCTTAGGCTTCAAGCGACGGCAGGAGCAGTGGAGGTGGTTGGGAGTTGGACAACTTTTGCTCAACTCTGGCTGATTGGCCAGGATGGGAATGTGATTGCAGCCATGCCAGATCTTTGTTTTTTTTTTTTTCAAGAAAATTCAGAAATCTGCATTTTTAAAATGTTAAATATCTCGATTTTTTTTTTTTTAAACATTGTCCAAATTCAGATTTAAAGCTAGCACTTGCAGGCCAAACCAACCGTGTCTATAGACCAAACTCCAACTTCTGACCTGGTTCTCTTTCAGAAAACATCCACTGAGCCTGGAAGTTCTCATTTGACTCTGAGAACATATGAACTCTGGAATTCTGATAGGTCCCGACTGTTACAGCTTACTGCCTTTTCATCTTTGTTTTGCTGAGAGAAAATGCCAACATTCTGGCCTTTGGAAGACCTGAACTATTGTCCTATTGACTAGATGTTTGACACTTTGTTCAAGTCAGTCTATTTCTTTGCACCTGAATGTCTTAAGAGCTGGACAAGATGACTATACCAAGGATCTTCTTCTGCCTAAAATTCTGGAATCTAGTGAGCTGTTCAAGAGAAGAGGCACTAGTCAGGAGACAGAACTGGGTTCTCATCCTGGCTTTCTGTGATCTCAGTCCTGTCACTAGCTCCTTAGATCTGTTTGTTCATTAATTAAAAAGAACAGAGATAACCTTGAGCTGGTGGGTGCTCTCAGGTCAGATTAGCAATGCTGGCGAGGACTTCTTTGTCACCAAAACAGATGAAAGGTGGGTGGGATCAGAGCAGTTGCTAGGTGATGGGTGATCAGTCACCTAACAGTCTGAGGGGATAAGCCAATTTGCCAAAACCATTTCAGGGATCTCTTCTGAACCTCAAAAATTCCCCTAAGACAAAATCAATTACTTTGGAAGTTATCCCTTCCGTCCTCACTCCTGGCTGAAGTTGACTGGGTTGGCCCACAGAAGCTTGTGCTGGCAAGCACTGGGGTCCACATGTGTTTCTGGTGAGGCTCAAGATTTTCCAGAAGACAACAGACAGCTTTTGAGTATAAAATCAAGAACAGAAGCACTAGAATGCATGAAAAGAGTACTTGGAAGTTTAATGATGATTCTACACAGAGTTGGCCAAAGATTTTTCACAGGTCACCAAGTCCTGGAACTAGAGTAAATCATTGCTAAAGATTGATCTTGGGTACAGCCAGAGTGGACGAAAGCCAAAAGGCACAGCAGGTCTGACCTATAGAGTCCCCAGCTTAGGATGGATTAGAATTGCCCTTTTTGTTTTTTTCTTGGAAGCCCTATATAAAGTGCTGTATACACATGACCATAGGAAGACCTCAATGTAAAATATCTTTATTGTCCAACTTGTGCATCTGACAAAATTTGTGAACAGTGGCGTTTCTCATTCACACCCGTAAGGTCCTCATTCTTTGAAAAGGGCACACAGTAGGTATACATGTGCCAGAGTGAATGCCAGCATTCACCTGAGTATACTTTCTAAAGCTCATGAGAGATGCTGAAAATTCCCTAGCAGAATTGCATCAACTTTGCCCCACACATCCATTCTCCATTTGTTTCTTAAAAACTGCGAAATTGACATTCTCATTGCCAGTTGGGTAAAAGTTGTAATCATTTTTATACTGTATAGTGTCCGTGAGATAAAAGGTCACCCCCTTTCCTAGTTTTTAGCTGTCGAGATGAATGGAAGGTATTAAATGTGTGGGCCTGGTGGGCCCTAATTCAAAACTTTGAATTAATGGAGGTGGTGTCTTTGGGTCTTTCCTTCTCCCACTCCTCCCCTTCACCTCTTAACTCTGGTAGTTTTGAAGGCAGGCCCTACTTGAGCCTCCTGGTCCCAATCCTATCTGTCTTTACTGGTTGGTGACCTCTCCAAGCCTCAGTGGCTTTTTGCTAAAATGGGATGATGACTGTGGTAGTAATTCATGCAAAGTGCCCAGCACAAAGTAAAAACTAAATAAATGCGCAGTTAGAAACTAACAGAAAGCAAATGACTGGAGTCTGAGGTCAGGTCCAGTTGCTCAGTCATGTCTGACTCTTTGTGACCCCATGGACTATACAGTCCATGGAATTCTCCATGCCAGAATACTGGAGTGGGTAGCCTTTCCCTTCTCCAGGGGATCTTCCCAACTCAGGGATCGAACTCGGGTCTCCCGCATTGCAGGCAGATTCTTTACCAGCTGAGCCACAGGGAAGCCCAAGGATACTGAAGTAGATAGCCTATTCCTTCTCCAGGGGATCTTTCCGACCCAGGAATCAAACCAGGGTCTCCTGCATTGCAGGTGGATTCTTTACCAGTTGAGCTATCAAGGAAGCCCTAAAAAAGAAAAAAAGGAATCTTTTTTTCTCCCATCGAGCTTCTCTTCCGTATTCCTAGTCTTATAGGGTTTCCATAGAACTAGGTAAGTTGGCTCTGGCATTGATTTTTCAGTGATGAGAGTTTTTAAAAATTTCTTTAATGCTTTTAGAAGGGAAAACCTGCTTAGATTAGGGAACTTTTTATGCGTATTTTTTTTTAAGTTATGATCTTTTTTTAATGTAGAACACAGAAGATTTTAATTTGCTACTATTTTCTATAATCCTGCCCACCTAGAATAACCACTACACCAATTTTGCACATGTCCTTGCAAACTTAGCTCTACATCAAAACTTACAAACCAGCAACAACAACAAAAAACCAACAATGAAAAACAGGTAAAACAGGAAATTCACACACTATTTCATAACCTATTTTTTCATCTAATGCATTGTGACTGCTTTTCCACACTGATAAATATTCCCTAAGATCCTGTTTAATGACTAGATAGTATTATAATTCCATTAACTCTGGAATGTTATGGAACATGGTGTTGGTTATGAATGTATCAGAGTTATTTAATCAAGCCCCTGTTTGTGGTCATTTAAATCATTGTTTTCTTATTGTGCTTTAAAAAAAGGAAAAGTACTGCTATAACTGAATCCCTGTGCATAAGAAAATAATTATTTCCTAATGATAAACTGCAAGTTGAATGGTAAGAACAAAGAGCATGTGCAGAAATCAGCTTTTGCTCATAAAGCCAAACTGCTTTTTCACATAGAATCAAATGGGCACTGAGTGCCCATTTCTCTCCAGCATCACCAGCAATGGGTGTTATCCTTTTGCTTTAATGCTGCTGCTGCTGCTAAGTCACTTCATTCATGTCTGACTCTGTGCGACCCCATAGACGGCAGCCCACCAGGCTCCCCCATCCCTGGGATTCTCCAGGCAAGAACACTGGAGTGGGGTTGCCATTTCCTTCTCACTAGTGCCTACTTTTTCTCCCTCACGTAACATCAGGCCAGAGTTGGCTCCTCCTGATTACCCATTAACTTTTCATCAGACCCACCCATGCCTTGGAATACCCTGCAGCCCCAAGCCCTCTCTTCCTACAAAAAATCTGTTTAGCCAACCACTGCCTCCCCTACCACCCCGTCCTTCTGAAATTGAGTCTAATTGTGGAGACAGATGTGCCAACAGAGCCCTTCTGAGTAGTAGGAGCAGAGGAGTCTGGAGGCCTCCCTCAGTTGTGGTATCAGAGCTGTATTAAGGAGGATGAGCAGGGTGTCCACAAGAAAGGAAGGGATGGAATATCCCGATGGGGCTTGTGGGAGGCCAGTGCTTGTAGAAAACATTGTTTACCTGGTCCAAGCTGGGTACATTATCTCGTGTTATCCTCCTAATTACTTTGTAAAGGAAACAGAACATGGTTAACATCCCCCCTAAGAAATTTGCTCAAAATTTGTAAGTTTGAGGACTTCCCTGGTGGTCCACTGGTTAAAACACTGAGCTTCCACTTCAGGGGATGTGGGTTTGATCCATGGTCTGGGAATTAAGATTCCCACATGCTGAGCAGAAACCCCAGAAGGTGCCTTGTAATTATACACACAGTGTCTTTTCTGCTACCCCTCTGCCTGGCTGAGGTGATCTCCTTCCCATTCCAGGCTCACACAGTAGCTTCTGGAGGGATGGCAGTGGTACCCCTGAAGCTGCTAGGTGTAATAAGGATGCCTAGTTAAATTTTAACAGATAAATAACTGCCTGGAACGTTCTAGGCTGCTTGTAATAAATAACTGCCTGGAACATTCTAGGCTGCTTGTATTTTTATTTGCTAAATCTGGCAGCCCTACCACTTAAGCTTTCTTGTGAATTCAGTTGTATCCTTTGAGAAATAAAGCGTCCAGAGAGGTGGAGCAGCGTTTGAAGGGTGGGCAGGGCAGTGAATGTGATCTCGCAGATGGGAAGCTGGCAGGAAGAAGGGTGTTGAGAAAGGCTGGACAAGGTCCATAAAGCCTCTCACTCCAGCTCCTGCTTTTGTTTGCTTCAGCAGAGATTCTGAAGAGACCTCACGAAACTGGTTCTCCAAGTCCACGGAGGGTATTGCCTGCTAGCTCGATCTATGGTCAGATGAGAGGTATACTCGGTCAAAAGTCAACTTTTGTTTAACACTTCCAAGATTAAAAAGAAACCCCTGCTATCCCAAGGAGTCTTTGTATGCGCACACACATGCACACTTGGACACACACACCTCCCCAAAAGCAGGATGTTCTCAGATGACTGCGATAATAAGAGGTCGGATTCTCCCACCAAGTCACCTTCAGTAAGAAAGCCCTGCCACGTGGGGTTTGTTGACTTTTTCTTAGGCAAAAAGGAGAATTTTTAAGCCCAAGGTTTTCATGAGCATTGCCTTCTCCGGAAGGAAGTTTATAAAGTTCAGTGTCAGTCTTTGCTTAGCCTCACCACTGTTCGACAGTTCGGGGACTGAGTGACACTGTCTTCTCATACTATCATCTGTGAAACTAAGACTGCACTCTGATAATTCTGCCGAGGTGAGGAGTGTACTATGTAAGTGAAAATCCGCTGAGGTTCTTAGAGGAAAGATGCTAGACAAACAGATGCAGGGTGAGCATTATAATGAAGTCACAAAAAGAGATGTCATTTCTCCTGCTCCTCAAGTCTGAACTTCTCCACTGGTAGTAACAGTCAAGGACTGATTATTTGGCAGGTAGTTTTATAGACCCACTCAGAGGTGACAGGGTAGGCAGGCTCAACCAAGGTCACACAAGACACTGGTTACTTGAGTTCCAATCACAGCCACTCTACCAGTGGTTGCAAAGACACCGTAGGCAAAAGTGACATACAGCCATCAGAATGACAACAGCATCCTGTTTCCCCATCTAGGTAAGGTTTCAGAAAAGCTAGAAACACCCCCGTCGAAATAGTTTATATACATAAAGTATGTGAAATGCCTTGGTCAAAAATTACAGAAGTCATTCAACCCAGAATGAATGAAGTCTAAAATATGCATTTTTTTCTTACATGGTCTCAAGATCTATTGAATTATTTTTTAATTCTAAGTTCCACAGTAAGACTTAATTAAAGAAACATGGTGGAGAGAAATCATCTTTTGCAGATAAACCTAATATTTATTCATCTACCAACAAATAGTGGGTGAACAGGAAGCAGGCAATACATCAGTAAGTCAATAAGCAAAATTAACAGACCCATAAGTTAATTGGAAAATAATGTGGGATCATTCAGTGATATTTTGGGGGGAAGATAAAAAAAATTTTAGTCACAAAAGAGCTAGCTTTGATTGCTAGAAGTCCTGTTAGAAAGTGGTAAAATTGGACTTCCCTGGATGGAGGAGCCTGGTGGGCTGCAGTCCATGGGGTCGCTAATAGTCGGACACAACTGAGCAACTTCACTTCCACTTTTCACTGTCATGCACTGGAGAAGGAGATGGCAACCCACTCCAGTGTTCTTGCCTGGAGAATCCCAGGGACGGTGGAGCCTGGTGGGCTGCCATCTGTGGGTTCGCACAGAGTCAGACACGACTGAAGTGACTTGGCGGCAGCAGCAGCTGGTCCAGTGGTTGAGAATCCACCTGCCAACGCAGGGGACGCTGGCGGGTTCGATCCCTGGTCCGGGAAGATCCCACATGCCACGGAACGGCTAAGCTCATGTACCTCGGCTCCTGAGCCCACGAGCCACGACTACTGAAGCCTGTGTGCCCTGGAGCCCGTGAGCCACAAGAAGAGAAGGCACTGCAGTGAGAAGCCTGTGAACCACAACAAAGAGCAGCCGCCGCTCTCCACGAGAGTAAGCTCACACGCAGCAACAAAGACCCAGCGCAGCCGTAAATAAAAATTTTTAAATGTTAAAGAAAATGGTAACATTTAAGTGTAACTGCTGGTTAAGATATAAGTTTTACCACTATATGGGTCTAGACTAGGTTTAGCTGCAGCTCCCACTTGATCAAGTCTAAACAATGTTGAGAAACAGAGACTTCAACCAATAGCCTTTTATCGTCTGCTGATCATACCTGTTATACTGTCAGGATCCATCCTTCCCACTGAACTAACTCTGATTCCATTCATGGGGTCACTTCCCCAGTGCTAAAAGGGGTTTCCCTGTTTATGAAAGAGGTGCAGGTATGTTTCATACCTGGAGCTCCTCTTCCAGATGTGGTCTGGAAGCAAACAGGAGTTTCCCTTGGAGCACTGAGGGTGGTGGATCATGAACCTGGAAACCATCGTCCAGGGCCATCGATCTGTCAGGTGCCCACAAACCTCTGGAAGGATCCGAGGAGCAACAGAGAAGGCTCTCTTTTCTTTGAGGGGGGAGGGGGTCAAAAAAGTGTTGGTAATTATAACAATTGATGTCTTCACTGCCACATTTTGTTGGTTCACTAAAATGAGTCCCAAGAGCTTCTAACAAAAGATAAACTATTAGTTTAGTTGCGTTTACATGCAAGTGTGTAGTTAAAAGTATATTTTCTTTGAAAAAGGAAAAACTATCACAATAATCATTCAGATCTGCAAAAAGAATCTCTACCCCCAGAAGGATGAATATGCTTAGTCTCTGGGGCTTTTTGTTAATATTTGTTTTTATTTATTTGGCTGTGCTGGGTTTTAGTTGTGGCACACGGGATCTTAGTTCCCTGACCAGGGATCAAACCCAGGCCCCCTGCACTGGGAGGTGCAAAGTCTTAGCCACTGGACCACTAGGAAAGTCCCTCTGGATTGTTTCATGTGATTTCAGATTTACATGGCACTTGCAATGTTAGTACAGATCCCCTATGGCCTTTATCCACATTCACCAGTTACCTCCTTTTTGCCCACTGGCTTTACTGTTTGTGCTCTCTCCATTCATATATATATATATATATTACATGGAAACTGCAGACACCCTGTCCTTTTATCCCTAAGTACTTCCCTGTGTTTCTCCTCTAAAATCAAGGACATTTTCTTATGTAATTATGGTACAGTTATCAAAATCAGGAAATGTGATACAGTGTAGATATTCTTATGTAATCCAGAGTCCATATTCAAATTTCAGCGGTTGCCCCAGTAATGCCCTTTGTAGCAGTTTTGGTTTCCCAGTCCAGGGTCAGACGTTTGGTCATCCGTGTGCATTCTGTGATGCTTACAGCTTATTTAGATGGAAAGGAAGTGCAGTTTGCTTTGGCTTACCCCAAGACAAGGTCATTTCCTGGCTCTAATTCAGACGTTTATAAGCATCAGCAACAAGTATCTACTATGTTTTGCTTTTCTTGAGATGTTGTCATTTGAGGTACTGGCAGATAGTCTGCTAATACACTTCACCGTTTCCTAGGAGGTAAGCAGGTGGAGGCAAGGCGGTTACCTCACAGTCCCCAGAGGGACCTGGTTGGTTCCCAGTGCCTCCAGTGTCGTAGACTGTTGATTGTTGAGAGTTCAGCAAATCGTCCTTAAATTGCCTGGACTCAGATTTAATTAAATAGGTGAAAAAACTTGTTCTAAACCAGTCATGGAATCCACGACCTTCACGAGCACCCAGGCTAAGAATTCCGTTTATATACTTATTCCTTAAACAAATATAATATGCCTGTGTTTCTTGAATAAATACCAGGTGTCTAGTGTTTGACTATGTTTCTGACGTACCTTGTCATGTGTATTTGTGTGTCAAGGGGTCTCTGTGCCAAAAAGGAGAAACCCTTGTCTAAATTCCAGCTTAAATAAAACCACCTTCAAACCCCATGTCCAGGGAAAGAATTGGCACTATTTACTGCTTTCTGCAGAGACATCAGAATGAGGCACCAGGGTCCTCTGTCGCCTTTTCAGAGCAGCAGAATGTGTTTGCACAAGACTTTTGAGCCGTTGCAACGTGAAAAATTTCTAAAGGAAAAGTCAGAAGTGTTATTTCAACATTGCTTTGCTGGGCCATCTCTCCCCCTGCCGTGCATTCTTCTTTAGCTTTGGGCTTGTGTGTGTGGTCATGCAGCCCCTGGCCCCCAGCTTAAAGAGGGGTTTACTTAAAGCAAATCCCACCTCGAGCCCCACCCCCCAGGGGAGATGAGCAGATATTTCCTGAGGGGGAAATCTCATTTATAACCGCAGATGTGTCCCAGGCTGCAGGCAGCCGTCTGCAAAGCAGCCCAGGTGCTTTATCTCAGAGACAAGTGTGTGCCTTGAAGAACCGGTCGTCTCAAGAAAAACGGGCATCCTTTGAACCCTCCCGCCGGGTGGGCAGGCCCTGGCCAGAGCGAGAGGAGGGAAACCTCAGGACTTTCTTGCCAGATGCCAGAGAAGGCGGGGAGGGTCTAATTACTGGTTACTTGTTTGTGATCTGCTGCTGCCTCAGTCCTTGGGGATAGCCGCGTTTGGGGCTGTTTTTCTCCTTGCAAACCAGGGAGAAGTTATATTTGAACCAGTTTCCAGAAACAGCATATCTGTGGACCCTGGGTTTTGTGTATGTTGGGTGGTAGGCTGGGAGGGCTTGGGTGGGGAGATCAAGGCCAATTTCTTTTTCCGCAAAAGATTGGTTCTTTGACTCCTAAGCTGCTGTGTTCAGAGAAAGAGCCACAGAGGATCCAGAAACTCAAGGCTCTGACCCTGGTGTGGCCATGGATGACCACATGGCTGGGATGAGTCATTCTGTAAAACGGGTGGAACCAGTGCCCCAGCCTCCATCCATGCTGCTCAAGCCATTGAGGTCTAGCTGTGTGTTGTGGCTGGATTATTTCCTGAAGTGCCTCAGGTGGCACCCGCTGGGCAGGGCAGTGACCAGCCGGACCAGCTTCCTGCTGTGGCCCCTCCTCACGCCTGGGAGTGTGCCTGCCCAGCCGGGTTGTGTCACTCACTGAAATCAGGGGCTCTCAACTCGGGTGATTTTGCCACCCAGGAGACATGTGGCCATGCCTGGTGACATTTCTGGTGGTCACCACGTTGGGCGAGGGGGACTCTCCTGGCATCTTCAAGGCCAGGGATGCCACTAAACACCCTCCAGCGCACAGCACAGCCCCCAAACCAAGACGCATTTGCTCTTCGTCAGTAGTGCTGCTGCAGAGAAACCCTGGAAATGAACTAAACTGTCAACGTCCTGGACGGAACCTGGACCCGCCTGCTCATTAGGTTTTGTCCCCAATACATGCTCCGCTCACCCCGCGCTAGAACCAGATGGAACTATTCCTTCCACAATCTGCCTCCTCCCCCGTGAGGCTTCCCATACCCCCCTTCGTCAACGTGTCTCCACTTTGAAATCACCTGTCACCCCTGCCCCCCCTTCTTCCTTTGCATAGGTACCTGTATTTCTGATGTGTTCGAGCTGTTTATTGTTGCATGGTATAGCCCCTCTGACAGCAGACGCCACAGGGGCGGGATCTGCGCCACAGAGGGTGGCAGCCCTTAGAAACCCTTTGGCGCTTATCAAGAAGACACAAGCCCAGGGACCCATGCAATTTGGGTTTGCTCCTCAGAGGCCCCTAAACCGTTCTACAGGCTGCCTCAGGAGATTTGCAGACCCCAAAGGCAGCCCTCTGATCCCTGCAGGAGCACTGCTAATGTAATGACAAGAGCATCATTCCAGAACAATGGCGAGACTGTCACAAGTATCAGATGTGGCGCGAGAGTGCATGTGTTTGTGTGCGTGTGAGTGCACACATGTTTAAAGTCCAGATCTTTTCTTTTTAGAGACCACCATCTTTAATTTGGTCGTCCTAACAGTGGCGCCAGTGGTCATGAAGACACGCCCTCACCCATGATGGAAAAGAGAAGGAATAGATTGGCATTAAAGTTCAGCTTGTTCAGAAAAAGCAGAATAAGCACGTAACACTTTAAATTTTTATTTACTTAAGTTAATAGAGGCAGCAGTAAGATTTTTTCTCACAAGGTCACTGTCCACACAGATGCTAAGTAATGCCTGGTCTATTTGTGTGTTTTGGGGAGGTCCCCTGTTCTCTATATTTGGGTGGAAGGAAAAGTATGTGACTTGTAAGGCAAACCAATAATTCAGAATATAAATATTCCTACCTGAGTTACACAAGAAAAAGTTCTCAAATGATTGCTTGGTGATAAATATTTGTTATACATTTGGTGAACCTGGTGAACCTGGAGTAGTTTGGGGCTTTGGGCTGGGGAAGGAGGCAGGTGGTACTTTTTCTGTACATTCTAAGCCAGAGTTCTTCTCGTTCCTGGAATTATTCCTGGGCGACTGTGGTAAACAGCCCCTTCTGAAAGGTCTTCAGATCCAAATATTGAGGGTTTGTTTCAGCCAGGAAATTGGCCAGGTTCTGGGTTAATTTTTGCTATTTTTATTGTGTTGGATGTGTGTTTTTAAATGCTTGGCAGAAGTGTCTCACCCATCACTCACAGAAGAGTTTCAGAAGGCTCTGTATTCTGAGCCTCACCCTGGATTTAAGACAAAGTTAATAGAGATTTGGTTTATTTAGGGCCTTACACTGCTAGGAACACAAACTATAAATATATCTGGATAAGTAAATTTGTTCCTTCTTCTTGATTAAGTTTTATACCCATGCTTTTAAAATTAGTCCATGGTTTTCAAAGATGAATAAGCAGTTCCTACAGGCAAAGTATTAATAAATAACAGTGAACTATTTCTGCCAATTTCTACTGAAGACCATTATAATTCACTTTAGGTATGGAGGAGGAAGGAGCTGCATGTCTCTCTCTAAGCCACCTTCTTCTTCCTTATTAGGGGAGACTCATCTCCCTAAGGGTGGTGGCGGCCTTCTCTCCTCCGTATCTGCTTCTCAGTGACTGCAGTTTAGTGTCTTGTAAGGAGAAGACGTTCAGGGCCTGCTTACTGCTAGTGATTTAATTCAGCTGCAAAGATCAGAATTTGACCTATTTTTAAAATTTATAAGGGTTTATTCCTTAAGGACGGGTAGGGAGAAGCAGAAACAGCTGTGGGGTTCAGTTTTGTGTTTTCAGCCTTGGACACGGCATCTTAGAAAAATGAAGCAGAGGAAGTCCCTGGTGGTCCAGTGGTTAGGACTCGGGGCTTTCACCACTGTGGCCCTGGGTTCAATCCCAGGTGAGGGGACGAAGATCCTGCAAGTCACCAGTGGGACCAAAAAGAAAATTGATGTGGCCCTGCCATCATTTGATGTCTTCGTGTCTCAACACGGGGTGGGGGAATCCAAGTGCAGGAACCCAAATGGCGTACCTGCCACTCTGGGCTCGGGGAGGAAGCTGACTTCTGGTTTCACCTGAAGAGGTCATTCAGGTTTCCTTATTCTTGACAAAACTACAGCATAGTCCTCTGAGCAAGTGTCTACTGGTGGACTCACTCTCCATCTGGTGTCCAGGAGTTAGCAGGGTCATTCTCATGAAGTTTGGGTACAGAAGTCTTAATTCCTGTGGTGTGGTCTTTTCTCGCGATAGGTGTGATTTATCCATCAGGAATGTGCAGGGAGAAAAAGGTTTTGTTCCCTCCCTATTAAGGCAGCGTTTGAAAGACAGACTGTGTCAGGAAACCCGCCTAGGACAAGTACCCACTCTAGCACCCACTCTAGTTCCCCTTCCTCCTGGGCCTGACCACCTGGTCACAAGGAGGTGAGCACAGGGGCCTGAGGAAGGGGTCTGAGGCAAGTCCAGCGGACTTTGAGAGGAGACTGAGGCCCTTCTCACTCTAAGCTCCACTGGCTGGAACCAAACTGAAAAGCAGTCTCCTGAGTTTCTGAATGTGCTTTCTTTTCCTAAAAAATGTATGTCCAAAGCCCACCCTTGGGGCGAGGGGTAAAAGGTGAAGGTGAGGTCACGGTTCTAGCAATGTGAGGGGTCTCCAGCCCTCTTCTGCACTGGGCTGGTCACTCCACCAGCAAGAGCAGGGGCCACAGGGCAGCTTTCCCACAGCCCACCTGCCGGTCACAGTTGGAGCCAGGAAGCAGTGGACGGGGCCAATGGGGGAATTACACCATCTGCAAAACTGTCAGTGAAAACTAGTCCAAAGACGACATTCATCCTTGTCCTACCCCTTAGCAATTCTGTAGTGCTAGTGGTAAAGAACCCGCCTGCCAATGCAGGAGATGCGGATTCCATCCCTTGGTTCCATTCCTTGGTTGGGAAGATCCCCTGAAGGCGGGCATGGCAACCCACTCCAGTATTCTTGCCTGGAAAATCCCATGGACAGAGGAGCCTGGAGGGCTACAGTCCATAAGGTCACAAAGAATCGAGCATGATTCAAGTGACTTAGCACTCAATGCACACAAGCAATTCTAAATTCTTTTTAAAAATCTTTAAATTCACAGAAAATAAGGGGAAAGCCAGGTTTTCTAGGGCTGGCTCCACAACTTTGTTTGAAAAATTTGTAAGAGTACTTCAGTTCTCATGTTTTCAACAATGTTGGAACAGGGGCGGGAATGCAGCTCATTCCTGGCCAGGATGGGCCCCTGATCTTATGCATGGCAGTGCAGAGGATGAATAGGCACTGAGATGTTTCAGTCTGCAATATTTAACTCACCTGGAACGAAAGTAGTTGAAACAAAAATGCAGTTTGAGTCTGGAAAACCTGAGGTTTGCAGCCTCAGAGGTGGAGGAAGCCCCCAGTGTCTCACTGTGCTGCTTTCTGTCCCTGCAGTATGCGACCACGGGCTGTTCCCTGACCCTGCACCACACCGAGAAGCCGGAGCATGAAGACATCTGTGAATACCGTCCCTACTCTTGCCCTTGTCCCGGTGCTTCCTGCAAGTGGCAGGGGTCCCTGGAAGCCGTGATGTCCCATCTCATGCACGCCCACAAGAGCATCACCACCCTTCAGGGAGAGGACATCGTCTTCCTGGCCACAGACATTAACCTGCCAGGAGCTGTGGACTGGGTGATGATGCAGTCATGTTTCGGCCATCACTTCATGCTGGTGCTGGAGAAACAAGAGAAGTATGAGGGCCACCAGCAGTTCTTCGCCATCGTCCTGCTCATCGGCACTCGCAAGCAGGCGGAGAACTTCGCCTACAGACTGGAACTGAATGGAAACCGGAGGAGACTGACCTGGGAGGCCACGCCCCGGTCCATCCACGATGGTGTGTCCGCAGCCATCATGAACAGCGACTGCCTGGTGTTCGACACAGCCATAGCGCATCTTTTTGCAGATAATGGGAACCTTGGCATCAATGTGACTATTTCTACATGTTGTCCGTGACGCACCGACATGATTTGGGCGTGGCGCTTTCTGGTTAATAAAGGTTTTTATAGGTGTTTTATTCACAGTGTCTTCACAAGTCAGGACCCACAGTTTCCCCGTGTCCTGTCTGAACGGCAGCTTCCCATCTGGCACTGGCCCAACGAAGTTCATTAAACCGGGACAGAGGAGGTTGGCCAGTTAGTCGTTTGGAGGCCATCCTATGATCGGAAATCAACTTGATTATTAAATTTTACTTCCTTCCTGAACAGCACCTGACAGGTTGCTCGGGCTCCTCTAAGACCAGGATGTTTGTTAGGAATTGGAGGCTCCTTCCTGCCTCCCTATATTGGTCCCTCCAAGTTGACGAAAGCACAGTGACTGTCAGCAGAGTCCTTAACTTTGCTTTTACCTTGTGTTTAAGGAGGTAGGAATTGTTTTACTACATTTTAAACAGTGTTTCTCAAACCGGATGGCTAACCAGTGTGCACAGAATCAATGGCGTGCTTACCTGAAACATGCAATTTCGGGAGCCTGCGAATTTAACAATCTCATCAGGGGATGCTTTCCAACAGTAAAGTTTGAGAACTACTGGGTAAATTGTGGGAAAGGGTCCAGATTTTAAAGGTGCTTTCCGATTACCCTCTACTGATTTGTCTGTCTTTCTACTATTTCATCCACACACACCCCTACTCCCAGATTAAAACAAGAACCACAGATCCCCACAAACACAGTCTTGAGATCTAGTCACTCTCTTGTGTTTGGGAGGGACTGCCTAGGATAGCAGAAAGGGTAGCCATTGATAGCTCTCACGTAGTTAGTTTTTGCTCATCACTAGTACAAATGACCTGTTTACACCTGGCTTCCCTCAGAGGCCCTCCTTAACTTAGATGGTGGGAAAGACTAGATCAGTAGGGTTGGAAAAGCTTTATAACCAGTGTCATATGCTTGCTATTTAAAGGTATGTGTTGGGTTTGGTTTGTTGGGTTTTTTTTTTCCACATTCACTTTAGTTTTTTAATAAATATTTTTCAAAAATGAATATTCTGCTTCATCTTGAGTGGAATGATGCATACTTATTGGGTATCTACTGTGTGCAGGTGCCATGAAGCTTCACCCCTTTACCCCTAGCACCCCCTTGGAGCTCTCACTGTTTCTCTGTGAAGAAACAGGCATTTGTCCAAGACCACAGCACAGATCGCTGGCACCACTGGGGTCTGAACTCACTTCTCTCAACCACAAAGTGTCATGGGTGTGGCAGGTCTCCTCCTTGGAGTGGTTCTTTCTGTCTGACAGTGCCAGGGCTTGTGGACAGAGAATACTTTTCCTGGTTTACAGAATCAGAAGGAAGAGGTTTGGCTGTGATGTCCGGAGCACTGGGTTTGAGCCAAGGTGACCCACTACCTTGATCCCAACCCTGAACTCTCAAAGCAGTTCACAGTTTTAGCCCCGAATACCGGGTGAGGATGGACTGCTTCCCTTAGTGGCCCGAAGGTATCAGAGAAGTGCCAGGCGGGAGTGATGGCTTTAGACTTACTTCATATTTCAGGTGAGTTGCAGGGCTAAGTTTTTAGCCAGGAAATAGTTTAGCAGTTAAGAAATTTGCTAAAGTAACTTACCTTCAAGACTGTTCTTCACATAAAGGTGAAAAGTAGGATGCGTACACGTGTGCATGCTCAGTCGGCTCAGTAGCGTTCGACTCTGTGGGACGCTGTGGACCGTAGCCCGCCAGGCTCCTCTGTCCGTGGGATTCTCCAGGCAAGAATACTGGAGTGGGTTGCCATCCCCCTCCTCCAAGGGATCTTCCTGACCCAGGGATTAAACTTGCAGCTCTAATTTCTCTTGAATTGGCAGGCAGGCTCTCTAGCACCATGTGGGAAGCCCTCCCCCGCCCAAAAAAAAAAAGCAGCACCATGAATCAAAGGACAGGCTTATAATAGGTCGAGTAAATGAATGAAAACCACAGTTCTCGTCATGGAGAAAGTCATATTTCAAGCCGGTACACAGAGGGATGCCTGGAGGTGAGACTAAGACTCAGGAGCAGGCAGACTTTGACCCTCAAGGTGGAGCTGGTCCACGAATGGCTGCCCAGTACAAACGTGACACTCAGGCAATATATTTTGTACAGAAACTAGCCAAGCTCACTGACATCCTATGGTGCCCATAGTTCACCCTTGTTATATGTGATAGAGGAAATCAGGACCAGAGCGTAAACTATAAACAAAAGACAGTAAAGGAGCAGACAGTGGAATCAAGTCACCGCAAAAGCATAAAATGTTAGATGATCGGCATCAGAAGGTCAAGGGATGGGCGGGCAGTCACACAGGGCATGAGTGGCAGCACAGAATCCAGACTTCCTGACTCCCCGTTCAGACACTTTCTAGAATGTAAATGAAAATAAAGTCGTAGGCAACAAAACTGAGCTTTTACTTTCCATAGTTTTCTAAGTCTCTTTAGTCTCTGTCCCTGGATATCTGTGAACTTAACTTTTATTCTCCAACTTTTTTTTAAACTTAACCATTTTCTGCCAGAAAAACAAACAAAACCCCCCAGGTTATTCCCTGTTTTAAGAGGAAGTGAAAAATAGTGAAACGCTATGTAAATTAAAGTCTGTCCTTTTAGTTCTGATTGTAAAATGCAATTTAAAATGCGTGATAGGATTTCCCTGGTGGCACAGATCCCCAGTCTGGGAAGATTCCACATGCTGCGGAGCAACTAAGCCCATGTGCCACAACTACTGAGTCCTCGTGACTCAACTGCTAAAGTCTACATGCTCTAAGGACCTCGAGCCACAACTAATAAAGCCATGGATACAACTGCTAAAGCCCCTGCGTCTAGAGCCTCTGCTCTGCAACGAGAGAAGCCACCACAAGGAGAAGCCCGAGCACACAACTAGAGAGAAGCCCCTGCTTGCCACAGCTAGAGAAAGCCCGAACACAGTAAGACAGAGAAAGAAAAAAAAAAGATTCTAATGTACCTTGAAGAAAATGTTAATACTCATTAATTCTGGGATGCAGGAACCCGGTATGTGTTATATTAGTATTAACATTATTCTCTGTTTTTTAAAAAAATTGTTTTTAAACTAACCAATTGAGATCACACGTTCCCAACTTTTCCAAGAGGAGGAACTAGCCTTGGTTTCCGTGGATTCTTAAGATTTAGAGGATTGAGAGGATGGTGTCCTCACAGCAAACCGTCCAGTGCAAATCATGGGAAAATTGAGAAGAGACCAATGAACCATCATTACATCATGGAGCACACCCAAGTAGAAGCTGAAACTCCACCCTCAAACAGCAGGGCTTCCGACGTGGCGCTGGTGGTAAAGAACCTGCCTGCCAATGTAGGAGACATAGAAACGTAGGTTGGATCCCTGGGTCTGGAAGAGGGCACTGCAACCCACTCCAGTATTCTTGCCTGGAGAATCCCATGGGCAGAGGAGCCTGGTAGGCTACAGTCCATGGGGTCACAGAGAGTCAGACATGACTGAGTGACTTAGCACACACGCACTTGTCTCAGCATGCACTTTGTCTCATCCCAAAGAAGGGTAATGCCAGGATGTTCAAACTACCACACAATTGCACTCATCTCACACACTAGTAAAGTAATGCCCCAAATTCTCCAAGCCTGGCTTCAACAGTATGTGAACCATGAACTTTCAGATATCCAAGCTGGATTTAGCAAAGGCAGAGGAACCAGAGATCAAATGGCCAACATTTGCTGGATCATAGAAAAAGCAAGAGAACTCCAGAAAAACATCTACTTCTGCTTTATTGATTATGCCAAAGCCTTTGACTGTGTGGATAACAACAAACTGGAAAATTCTGAAAGAGATGGGAATACCAGACTACCTTATCTGCCTCCTGAGAAATCTTTATGAAGGTCAGGAAGCAACGTTTGAACATGGAACAACAGACCGGTTCCAAATTGGGAAAGCAGTACATCAAGGCTCTATATTGTTACCCTGCTTATTTCTATGCAGAGTACATCATGTGAAATGCCGGGCTGGAGGAAGCACAAGCTGGAATCAAGATTGCCGGGAGAAATATCAGTAACCTCAGATATGCAGATAACACCACCCTTATGGCAGAAAGAGAAGAGGAAGTAAAGAGCCTCTTAATGAAAGTGAAAGAGGAGAGTGAAAAAGCTGGCTTAAAACTCAACATTCGAAAAACAAAAATCATGGCATCGAGCCCCATCACTTCATGGCAAATAGATGGGAAAACAATGGAAATAGTAACAGACTTTATTTTCTTGGGCTCCAAAATCACTGCAGATGGTTATTGCAGCCATGAAATTAAAAGATGCTTCCTCCTTGGAAGAAAAGCTATGACCAACCTAGACAGCATATTAAAAAGCAGAGACATTACTTTGCTGACAAAGGTCTGTCTAGTCAAAGCTATGGTTTTTCCAGTAGTCATGTATGGATATAAGAGTTGGATTGTGAAGAAAGCTGAGCGCTGAAGAATTGATGCTTTTGAACTGTGGTTCTGGAGAAGACTCTTGAGAGTCCCTTGGACTGCAAGGAGATCCAACTAGTCCATCCTAAAGGAAATCAGTCCTGAATATTCATTGAAGGACTGATGCTGAAGCTGAAACTCCCAATACACTGGCCACCTGATGTGAAGAGCTGACTCACTGGAAAAGACCCAATGCTGGGAAAGATTGAAGGCAGAAGGAGAAGGGGACTACAGAGGATGAGATGGTTGGATGGCATCACCGACTCAATGGGCATGAGTCTGAGCAAGCTCCAGGTGTTGGTGATGGACAGGGAAGGCTGGAGTGCTACATTCCATGGGGTCACAGAGTCAGACATGACTGAGCGACTGAACTGAACTTGTCTCAGCAGCAGAGTCCTGCACTTCCTGTAAAATACCATTCCAAAGAAATTCTCCTTGTCCCTGACTTCAGGCTCCCAGGGCTTGCCAAGTAGCCGGCAGTGTGACCTTAGGTCCATGAGGTGACCTCTCTGGTCCCAAATATCCTGATCTGTAACACGTGAAGTTTCATTTTCTAAGTGTTTTTGCTCTAGTACTAATTTCCTGAGACAGCTGAGCTACTTAAAGTTGAGGTGTATAGTCATTGCAGCAGGGCTCTGGATGCCATGGTTCAGGGATAATTGATCCAGTGTGTGTCATTCAGAGTTAGCAGGTGAGTCATGCTCTAGCCGCTTCTCAGTTCCCCTGGTTTAGAGCCAGGGATGGGACTTGGGCATTGAAACCAGCTTTGCTTTGTAGTTCTGGCTTGAGGGGCCTGCGGCCTTGACTTTTCCTGACTCATGCATTCTGTGTTTGAAGTATGATTATAATTTCACTGACCTGTGCTGGCCCCGAAGAAGGGAGCCAAGCGTTCTTCAAGAATAGGAAATCTCACCGCCCTCAGTATTAAACTTTCTGCTTCTGCTCCTCATGTGAAGCTTATAATTTGTGAGGACTTTTCTGGTGGTCTAGTGGTCAAGAATCTGCCTTCTGATGCAGGGGACAAGGGTTTCAACCCTGGTCGAGGAACTAAGATACCACATGCCAAGGGGCAACTACTGAGTCCTTGAGCCACAGAGAGCCTGTGTGCTCTTGAGCCCAGCTCTGCAACAAGAGAAGCCCTCACGTCACAAGGAAGGTACAGCGCAGCCAAAATAAAAATAAAACCTTTAAAAAAAATTCTTATTTGTGAACACATCTGTCTTGGAGTCTCCAAAAGACAGGGCAAGAAAGAATGTCAGACCCTGCTGATACCAATACCTGCTACCACTGTCACTATTTTCCAGAATGACTAGATGGATAGAGACATACAGAAGGGAAGTCACTGGCCTAAAAAAAAAAAAAAAAACTAGTTAGAATTTTCCATGGTGATAACATGGTGTCTTCTGTATTGAATGTGAAAGTCACACAGTTGTGTCCAACTCTTTGTGACCCCATGGACTATACAGCCCATGGAATTCTCCAGGCCAGAATACTGGAGTGGGGAGCCTTTCCCTTCAGGGGATCTTCCCAACCCATGGATCAAACCCAGGTCTCCCGCATTGCAGGCGGATTCTTTACCAGCTGAGCCCCAATCTGTATTGAACAAAAGGGGAAAAACTATAAAAGTAATTGATCTAAAAACTGACATTTTATGATACTTAAGACAAATGAAAGAAATCTGTCCCTAGTCGTGATTCCACCAACTTCTTCCGGCTCCACTGTCACCACCTGGGCCCGGACCACTATCAGAGCTCCTAACAGCTTGGCCTGCCTCCCTCCTGCCCTGCTCCAGCCTAGTCCACACACAGGCAATCACAAGGCTTTTAAGTCAAAATTGATGGTGCCACAAACTTGGCAGTATTTTCTCTCCAGGAAGCCTTGTTGTTTCCTTTCACACCACTTTCCACAATGGCAAATGGATATTGTATTTGTTCAACATCTGCCCCCACCCTTTTGACAAATTCTAGGCTGAAAGAGATTGTGAAGGTTTTGTTTGTCCCTGGTATCCCCCGCACCTGGGCATCTATTAATACTGACTGAATAAATTACTCCTAACGATTAGTCTCAGAGTAGCACTTAAGAACCCATACCTTAAAAGCTAACCTTCTCTGTTTTTAATAACAAAAACCCCCAGGGAATTTCCACAGGTAGGCAGGGAACAGAGATGGGGAGATAATCAAATAGTCCTGAGAAGGGAGGAAGCAAGGGTTTCTCTGGCCCATCATTCTTTAGGCAAGGACACTGGCCAGAAAGTCCGGCGCCTTGAGATGGCTTATGTCACCGTGTCACCTGACACTGAGATCAAAGGCGGACTCTGCTTTGTGCAGAGGACAGAGATCAGGGTTCCCCTGACTCACAGCGAGCTGTATCAGATTAGACCAGGGAGCTCTATCAGAGTAGATCAGTCTGTAAAGTCCACCAAGGTAACAGCAGTTGCCATTTCTTGGGCACCTGTTGGTACAAAGTGCTTGGTCTATATTAACCCATTTAATCCTCCCCATGTCCCAATGCAATAAAGGTATACTATCCTCAATTTGGAGTTGAGGAAATTAAGACGCAGAGAGATTAAGTAACTTGCCTGAACTCACACAGCTGGCAAGCAACAGAACTGGGATGTGAACCCAGGCCTAGTCTGTGCTTCTTCACCATGGCCCATGGTCCATCATGTTGGCATTCGGCCTTTACATATTTTGACCATCAACAGCAATACAGATGGAGATGACAGGATATAGGAATGCAGGAAGCTTGGTGGAAACAGAACAGAACGCCTGTGCTTTAGAACTTCTTTCTCTACGGTCACAACATGTTAGAAGGGGACAGAGACCTAGAGATCATTCAGATGCTGACTATTCAAAGTGTGGTCCATGGACCTACAGCATCTGCACCAGCCGGGAGCTTGTTAGAAGTATAGCATCTCAGGCACACCCAGACCTGCTGGATCAGAATCTGCATTTTAACACAGACCCAAGTGGACTAAGTGCAGTTCCAGTTTGCAAAGCATTGGTGTAGACTAGGGGTTCTCAACCCACTTGCCCTTTAGAATCACCGGGGGAGTTTTAACATGTTAGGACCTGAACTGGAATCCCTGGCAGTAGTAGGGCTGTGCTTGCATGTTTTTTCTCAGTCTTCCCAGCAGAGTCCAACATGCAGCCAGAGCTGAGAACTACCAATCTAGCCCAACTGCATGGCCTTCTTTTCTCTTCCCCTTGTTTTTATACTACAGTTATAACAAGTGAAGTGACCTACCAAGCATGATGAAAAGTGTGTGGACTTGAGAGATTAAACAGGTCAAGATTCGGATCCTTGATTCTGCCACTTATTAGCAGTGATGCTTTAGGCAAAACACTACTCTGCTTGGATCTTAGTTTCCACATTTATAAAATGGAGGTAATAAAGCCCACCTTAAGGGGTCACTGTGAGAAAAACCAGCAAAGTATGGAGAATGGAATGTTTGCACTTGGGTGTAGGAGGACCCTAATAACTGGCAGCTACCCTGACTGCCCAAGTCAGAGCACCCCAGGGCAGCAGCAGATGGCTGTCCAAGGAGTAAAAAGCTGGCACATTGCAATTCTTCCCCAGCATATTCTCCAAGTATGGAACCAATGTATTGAAAGAACATTCATTAAGACTAAGATGAAAAGGCTGAGCACCAAAGAATCAATGCTTTTGAACAGTGGTGCTGGAGAAGACTCTTGAGAGTCCCTCAGACAGCAAGATCAAACCAGTCAATTCTAAAGGAAATCAATCGACCCTGAATATTCATTGGAAGGACTGATGCTAAAGCTAAAGCTTCAATACTTTGGCCACCTGATATGAAGAGCAGACTCACTGGAGAAGACGCTGATGCTGGGAAAGACTGAAGGCAGAGGAAGAAGAGGGTGAAGAGGATGAGATGGTTGGATGGCATCATCGACTCAACGGGCATGAATCTGAGCAAACTCCAGGAGATAGTGAAGGACAGGGAAGCCTGGCATGCTGCAGTCCATGGGGTCACAGAATCAGACACAACTTAGTGACTGAACAACAACAATGAAAAGATGCAGAAGAAGAGGTTGGAAGTGAGATCCAAGGGGAAAAGAGCAAAGGCAGTCTCCTTTGCCACATGTTCCAGCCACTTCAGCCCTCTAGTCCCACTCTCTTCCCTGCCCCCTCCATTCCAGATGGCGACCCTGATCGGAGAAACAGCATATGCCAGTGGTCAAAGACCTATAATCACTGAGTTGTGTTTGTGTGTGGTTTGTTGTGTGTTTTTTTGAAACTTATAAAAAAAACACTTTCCATACTGCATGTTTATCTGTATTTACTGGAACAGTACAATTAACACAGGTAAAAAGAGCTCCTTTGACTGAAACTCTATAAGAAAACCCAAAACGTGGTTTTGCAGCTTTACCTGAGAAAGTCTGGGGCTCAAAGGATGTAAGAAAGAAAGGTGTTCTCACTCTTCTTTCAGCAGTTTTTTAAAAAACATGTTTTGCTGTGGTAAAATTAGTTAACATCAAATTACCATTCCAACCATGTTGAAGTGCCTGATTCAGTGGTATTAAGTACATGCCCATATTTTGCATCATTTTAAGAGTTTTGCTCTTGTATTTCCTTTTCTTCCCACACATACCTACATGTGTGCACACACAGTATCTTCACAACTTTTCAGCTCTGGAACCTTCCATGTGTAAAATTAGAAATGGCCTGCCAAGGGGGCCCAGGGCAACGCGCCTTTTCTTTTCCTTGGGAGGAAGCTGATGTAGTGAGTGATGACCACGTGTCCGGTGCTTTCACATACTTTATTCATAACGACCTCGTAAGGGAGGGAAGGGGGTGTTACACCCATTTTTTACAGATGAGGAAACTGAGGTTCAAGGAGGAAAAGCAGTGCGTACACATGGGGGTGGGGGGCGAGGAGCGGTACAGCTGGCATTCAGATCCATGTCTGTGGGATTCCAGAGGCTATGCTCTTTTCTGCTTTTTCTTAGGAAAACATTTTTTTTTCTTCTTATAAGAAATAATGAAAAAATAAATAAATAAATAAAAAGAAATAATGAGTTATTATTTTAAGAAAACAGTAAAATATAAAGATAAATATAAATCACTAACAAACTCCTCTCTCAGAAATAGTCACTTATACGTATTGAGGTCTTCCTGTCTGATTCTTTCCATATTCCAAGTCATTTATTTCCATGGTGTCCCAGGGACAGGAGAGGGGATGGCAAAGGGATGTGACAGAGAAATTTCCTGTGCTTTGTCTCTAGAGATGTATGTGTTGCTTGGATCTTTTACAACAAAATGTATTTATGTATTAGTTACATAGTGAATCAGAAAAAAAATTGGAAACCCAAAGAAAGAAAAAAAAAATGTGTTGATCAAAAAGGGAGAATTGTCAATCCTAGAAATATTTAAAAAGAAGAATCCAAGAGACAACAATTGGCTCATAACAAGAACTCTTTAGGGTAATGATAAGGCTCGTTAGCAGGAATGTTTCTCTTTTTTTTATGTTTTTTAATTAATTCATTTATTTTTTGGTCTCAAGGCATGTGGGATCTTAGTTCTCCGACCAGGGGTTGAACCCGCACCCTCAACAGTGAAAGCACAGAGTCCTAACCACTGGACCACCAAGAAATTCCTAGGATTGTCTCTAACATGAAGACAGATACATTAGGCTTTCAAAGCAGGATGCCATTATCCCTCCCTAGCCAGCTCCTCCTAGTGTGGTGTCTAATTCTGTGCCTGCCAGACCACTTCTGCATAGAATTTAACTTCCCATGGAGTTTACATACAGTGTAAGAATGTCCGGGTACACTGCTGTCAACGTTCCAACTATCTGACAGGACTTTCTGCCAATTAAATTAATTGCTTTTCAAATATTTCTTCACTCTCTTAGAGCTCTCTACTGGTCAGTCAACATCACTAAATTATGTCAACTCTGGACATCGCCTGGATTCAAGTTCAAAAATTTAGAAATCTGAACTTTCTAAATCTGTAAGTCTAGGCTGTGGATTATGGGAGAGGACAATGTAATGCCATTCCACAGAGTACTTTCTAGGATGAGAAGCATGAGCAGCCACACCTTACACACGCCTAGCCACACCTCTTACACACCCAGTATGTGACGGAAAGTGCCATCAAAGCACCATCGTTAACACGCCTCATGTCATGGGGACAGGGCCAATGTTGGGCCACTAAATAGCAGCGTGATGTGGGGGTGGGGCAGGGCAGATTCTGGGGCGACTGCCAGCCACAGACACTGGGGGGAATCCCCATCCAGCAAGCAGAAAAAGATAGTATCTGACTCAGGCGGTAGCAGAAGATGCCATCAGTCCCAGCAAGCATTCAGCCTCAGTGAATGCAGCTGGAGTGAGGCGTGGTGAGGGCTGAGAAGAACAGTGGTAGAAGGGAAGCCCAGAGCAAGTGAGGGGCGGGGATCCAGGCAGGAATGCACGCCAGGTGAGTCCATCTGCAGGCATCAACGCTGGCACCTGGTCACTAGACTAGGTTTCTTTCATTCATTCATTCAACAAATATTTACCACATTCCTCCATGTGACTCACGCACCTACACACCTTGCTGGGTGTGCCAGGCGTACAAGGCCTGACTGCTCTTCACCCATTTCTCAGGGTTGTGTCATCAGCAAGAAACCTTGAGGGATGAGGTAATGTCTCCCTTCGGATGAAGGACAGGCGTGCACACTGCTGACTGTCAGAGTCATGAATTCCCCCAAGCTCTGTGTCCTTCACCTGGAGCACAAGCTCATTGTGCATGCTCTCACCATCCGGCCCAGGTCCTGTCTCCCTCGTGAGAACCAGGAGCAAGGGAAACCTGGCGCACACACGCTGCTTGCTGTCTTGGGAGGAATAAAGTCCTTAATTTCCAGCCTCCGAGTCTCATGTCTCCTGCCAGCACCCATGCAAGAGTCAAAGGCTGACTCATTAGCCTGTAAGCAGGGCAGAACCAAACTCCAGACCTGACAGCACTTCGGGTGCGGTGGGCCCTGTGCGGGCCCTTGAGGTCATCAGATAAGATCAGATCAGATCAGTCGCTCAGTCGTGTCCGACTCTTTGCGACCCCATGAATCGCAGCACGCCAGGCCTCCCTGTCCATCACCAACTCCTGGAGTTCACTCAGACTCACGTCCATCGAGTCAGTGATGCCATCCAGCATTTTCATCCTCTGTCATCCCCTTCTCCTCCTGCCCCCAATCCCTCCCAGCATCAGAGTCTTTTCCAATGAGTCAACTCTTCGCATGAGGTGGCCAAAGTACTGGAGTTTCAGCTTTAGCATCATTCCTTCCAAAGAAATCCCAGGGCTGATCTCCTTCAGAATGGACTGGTTGGATCTCCTTGCAGTCCAAGGGACTCTCAAGAGTCTTCTCCAACACATCATAGCCATGCACAAAACCAGCCTGGCACCTGTTCTCATGGAGTGTACATGCAACTGGCGGAGACAAACAGATGACAAACCAAACAAGAAAATATCAGAAGCATGCTACAGAGAACATGAATGGAGTAATATGCTAAAAATGACCAGATGGCTACCTTAGATGGAGTGGCCAACGGATGCAAATACATGCGAAGTCCCCTGGAGGGAAGCTTCTTAACAAGAAGAGAATGGCGAGCGCAAAGGCCTGAGGTTGGATCAGCCAGCAAGGCCGGAGGCCAATGGATGCAGGGAAGTGGTTTGAGGAGGAGGTCCGTGGGAAGTTAGATCCTTGCCCTCAGAGGCCAAAGCTAGGGGACTGGATTTCTTTCCAGCAAGAGAAAGCTACTGAAGAATTTTAAGAAGGAGCATAAATGGCATGATTCAGATTTTTTAAACTAGCTCGAGCTGCTTTGTGAAGAAACATGAGTATAGGGGATGCATTCAGGAAGGAATGAAGCATCCAGGAAGCTACTGTATCAGTTCAGGGGCAACATGATTTTGGCCTGGACAAGAATGGGAGAGCTACAGAGAAGGGGGTACCTGGGGGCCGGGTTTTAAAGGGAGAGTCAACAGGCCTCACTAAAGGATTGGATGGGGAGATGGGGTGGAGAAGTGGTTATAGGAATAAGAAAAAGGAAAGAGCCAAAGGTGGCCACTCCTAGGTGTTTATCCTGAATAACTAAGTTCCATTTACTGAGATGAAAGAGACAGGAAAGGGTTGGTTCAGGGGAGAAAGCCAGAGAGAGACTCGTGGTTGAAGGCAGCAAGCACACAGATGTTTATCTGAGTCTGGAGTTGTGAGGGAGGCCAGGCTGGAGGGAGCACTTGGGGCCATCAGCATCTATACGGTATCTGAGCTGTGGGGTGGGGGGAGAAGACCTGGGGAGCAATACGCGTGGAAATGAGGGAGTGACTCAGTCCTGTGTCCCAAAACTGCCAACCTTCTGGGGGTGACGTGATGAACCAGAGACGGGAAAGGAGACTTTCAGGAGCGGCTGTCAAAGTTGGGGGAAATCCTAAGACTTCCCTGGTGGTCCAGTGGCTAAGACTCTGCGCTCCTAATGCAGGGGGCCCAGGTTTGATCCCTGGTCAGGGAACTAGACCCCACATGCCACAACTAAAGATCCTGAGTGCTGCAATGAAGATTGAAGATCCTGGGTGCTGCAACTAAGACCCAGCACAGCCAAATAAATAAAAAAGTGTTTTTTTTTTTTCAAGTGGGGGGAAATCCCAGAGAATGTGGTGTCACAATGCCCACCCCCAAGAGAATATTGGACTCAGGTAGAACAGAGGGGTTGGCTGTGGAATGCTACTGAGGAGAATGTCAAACTGTACTTCCCTGAGAGCCAAGCTCCATGTCCTGCTCAAGTTACCAGTGGCTGGGGCAATGATATCAAGTAAGGGGCACAGTGCAGCCCAGAGGGCAGATTTTCCATTACACCAGACAAGCACATGGGGCTACCCAAGTCCTAGAATTACAGTGGCTTCTGCAACAACAGGAAAAGACGTCCCATCCATAGTGACACGAGTGCTGACCCTCTGCCTAGCCAACCCACCTTCTCACCTGTTTCTGGAGGGAGGCATACTGCTGGGCAGGCACTTCACTTTCCCTGACCTTTCTTATCTTTCCAGCTATGCTAATGCCTCTCACCCTTCAAGGCCTAACATTTCTGCTCATTTAAGACACATCAGTCAATTGATCTGTGCCCAGTCCCGTGCTTTTACATCCCTGATAGAATTTAATCCTCACAAAACACTTTGAGGTGACCAGTATCGTTCCCATTAACAAAGAAAGAAGCAGCTCAGGGAGGCTAAGGGATTTGGCTCAAAGTCACACAGTTTGCAAGTGGTGAAAATGGGATTCAAACCCAGGACTCTAGCCCTTCCAACAGCCCGGCCAGCCTACAGATGTGGCTGAGATAGGGACTCTGCAGCCTAGCAGAAGTCTGAAAGCAAAAGATGAAGATGTACATTCAGTTTAGTTCAGTTGTTCAGTCATGTCCTACTCTTTGCAACCCCATGAACCGCAGTACTCCAGGACTCCCTGTCCATCACCAACTGCCAGAGTCTACCCAAACTCATGTCCATTGAATCAGTAATGCCATCCAACCATTTTATCCTCTGTCGTCCCCTTCTCCTCCTGCCCTGAATCTTTCCAAGCATCAGGGTCTTTTCAAATGAGTCGGCTCTTCGCATCAGGTGGCCAAAGTATTGGAGTTTCAGCTTCAACATCAGTCCTTCCAATGAACACCCAGGACTGATCTCCTTTAGGACGGACTGGTTGGATCGCCTTGCAGTCCAAGGGACTCTCAAGAGTCTTCTCCAACACCACAGTTCAAAAGCATCAATTCTTCAGTGCTCAGCTTTCTTTATAGTCCAATTCTCACATCCATATGTTGACAAAGTAACGTCTCTGCTTTTTAATATGCTGTCTAGGTTGGTCATAGCTTTCCTGACAAGGAGTAAGTGTCTTTTAATTTCATGGCTACAATCACAATCTGCAGTGATTTAGAGCCCCAAAATAAAGTCAGCCACTGTTTCCTCATCTATTTGCCATGAAGTGATGGGACTGGATGCCATGGTTTTCTGAATGTTGAGCTTTAAGCCAACTTTTTTACTCTCCTCTTTCACTTTCATCAAGAGGCTCTTTAGTTCTTCACTTTCTGCCATAAGGGAGGTGTCATCTGCATATCTGAGGTTATTGATATTTCTCCTGGCACTCTTGATTCCAGCTTGTGCTTCTTCCAGCCCAGGGTTTCTCATGATGTACTCTGCATATAAGTTAAATAAGCAGGGTGACAATATACAGCCTTGACATACTCCTTTTCCTATTTGGAACCAGTCTGTTGTTCCATGTCCAGTTCTAACTGTTGCTTCCTGACCTGCATACAGATTTCTCAAGAGGCAGGTCAGGTGGTCTGGTATTCCCATCTCTTTCAGAATTTTCCACAGTTTATTGGGATCCACACAGTCAAAGGCTTTGGCATAGTCAATAAAGCAAAAATAGATGTTTTTCTGGAACTCTCTTGCTTTTTCCATGATCCAGCAGATGTTGACAACTTGATCTCTGGTTCCTCTGCCTTTTCTGAAACCAGCTTGAACGTCTGGAATTTCACAGTTCACATATTGCTGAAGCCTGGCTTGGAGAATTTTGAGCATTACTTTACTAGCATGTGAGATGAGTGCAATTGTGCGGTAGTTTGGGCATTCTTTGGCATTGGCTTTCTTTGGGATTGGAATGAAAACTGACCTTTTCCAGTCCTGTGGCCACTGCTGAGTTTTCCAAATTTGCTGGCATATTAAGTGCAGCACTTTCACAGAATCATCTTTTAGGACTTCAAATAGCTCAACTGGAATTCCATCACCTCTACTAGCTTTGTTCATAGTGATGCTTCCTAAGGCCCACTTGACTTCACATTCCAGGATGTCTGCCTCTAGGTGAGTGATCACACCATTATCACACCATTATCTGGGTCAAGGAGATCTTTTTTGTACAGTTCTGTGTATTCTTGCCACCTCTTCTTAATATCTTCTGCTTCTGTTAGGTCCATATTATTTCTGTCCTTTATTGAGCCCATCTTTTCATGAAATGTTCCCTTGGTATCTCTAATTTTCTTGAAGAGACCTCTTGTCTTTCCCATTCTATTGTTTTCCTCTATTTCTTTGCACTGATCGCTGAGGAAGGCTTTCTTATCTCTCCTTGCTATTCTTTGGAACTCTGTATTCAAATGGGTATATCTTTCCTTTTCTCCTTTGCTTTTCACTTCCCTTCTTTTCACAGCTATTTGTAAGGCCTCCTCAGACAGCCATTTTGCTTTTTTGCATTTCTTTTTATTGGGGATGGTCTTGATTCCTGTCTCCTGTACAATGTCATGAACCTCCATCCATAGTTCATCAGGCACTCTGTCTATCAGATCTAGTCCTTTAAATCTACTTCTCACTTCCACTGTATAATCATAAGGGATTTGATTTAGCTCATACCTGAATGCTCTAGTGGTTTTCCCTACTTTCTTCAATTTAAGTCTGAATTTGGCAATAAGGAGTTCATGATCTGAGCCACAGTCAGTGCACGGTCTTCTTTTTGCTGACTGTATAGAGCTTCTCCATCTTTGGCTGCAAAGAATATAATTAATCTGATTTCGGTGTTGACCATCTGGTGATGTCCATGTGTAGAGTCTTCTCTTGTGTTGTTGGAAGAGGGTGTTTGCTATGACCAGTATTACAATAACACAAAAGACACAACTACAACTACATAAACTATATCATTACAACACAAACTAAAAAGACATAAAAACTGCTGTGGAGTTCAAAGCGGGTGGGGGGTCAGAAAATGCTTCCTGGAGGAGTGTGTGCAATGGGCTTTGAGAGGTGGACAGGACGGGGCTGATGCTGTAGGGCGGATGTGAAAGGAAAGAGGGGCCTCCTCTCCCCAACTAATCCCAATCCACTCAGTGCCTGGATCCAGCCTTGACCACCTCACCATCCCCTTTGTACAGTTTTCCATCTCTCACCTTTGCTTTATCCCTGCATCTCCAGTGCCTAACCCAAGGCCACACGTGGAGAACGTGCCTAGTGAATATCTGTTGAGTTCAACAGTGTCCTGTCTGGTCTCCTAATTCCAGTCTCTACTTTCTCAAATCCATCCATAACTAAACCTCATGGCCAACCCCGCCCACAATGAAATCTTCTTCGAGACTTTCCTAGCCCATAGTTCCTGGAAATCTCCATGCGAACCCCCAGTAATTACACATACACACACACACACACACACACACACACACAAGGTCACAAAGCAAGCCACAGCTGACATGACCCCAGGCTGGCTGTTCACTGGCTGAGCTCAATCCACCAGATTCTCTTAGGAGAGTGGAAGACAGCCAGTGGTAGGCCCTGTAGCCCCACAGCCCTGGGATCCCAGTGGGGCTGTGCCAGGATGAGGGAATGGGCATCAGCAGGCCCAGAGAGGTGGAGGAAGCTGGTGTTTTTATTAAAAACCTTTTATTATGTACATTATCAAAACAAGTAAGAATGCATAATAACCCATCACCAGCTTCAATAGTTCTCAATTATTGGCCAATATTACTTCATCTATACCCTCACCTACATCCACAGGTGGATTTTTCCAATCAAATCCCAGGCATTATATCATTTCATCTCTCTCTCTCTCTCCCTCTCTCTCTCTCTCTATATATATATATGTATGTATATATGTATATATGTATGTGTGTGGGTATATATGTATATATTTAAGTGCAGAAAAACTAGGACTTTAAAGTATATGACAATGGCTTCAGAGTATATAACAATACTTCAGGGTATATAACAATACTACTATGACACATATAAAAATTAGTGATAACTCCTTAATATAATCAAGTATCCAGTCAATGTACATGTTTCTCTGGCCCGTGTATACTCTGAATTGGGATCCTTTACTTGAACTGGGATCCATGTTAGAGTCTTACACTGAACTGATGAAATGGTTACATCTCTTAATCTATAGAATCTATAGATTCTCCTTCCATCTCTTTTCTTTTCATGAAATTATTTATTCAGAAACCCAGGCTTCCTACAACAGAGTTTCCTATAGTTTCATTATATCCCCAGAATATCATTTAACATATTCGTCTGCTTCCTGTATTTTCTTTCAATGAGTAGTTAGGACAAGAGGCTTGATTAGATTCCTGTTTAATTTATGTATGTATGTATGTATTTTTGACTGTGCTGGGTCTTCGTTGCTGCTCAGACTTGTTATATAGTTGCAGTGACTGGGGGCTGCTCTTCACTGCAGTCCATGGGTTTCTCACTGTGGTGTCTTCCCTTGTCGTGTGGCACAGGCTTTAGGGTGTGGGAGTTTCAGTAGTTGCGGCACATGGGCTCAGTGGTTGTGAGTCACAAACTGTGGAGCAGAGGTTCAGCAGTTGTGGCACACAGGCTCAGCAGCTCTTCAGCATGTGGGGTCTTTCTGCATCAGAGATTGAACCCATGTCTTCTGCATTGGCAGGTGGACTCTACCACCAGGGAAGCTAGCTAGCTTCCTTCCTTTCTTTCATTATGGCTACGCTGGGTTTTGTTGCTGCACTCGGGCTTTCTCTAGCGAGGTGAGTGGGGGCTGCTCTTTGTCGCAGTGCACAGGCTTCTCACTGCAGTGGCTTCCCCTGACGCAGAGCACAGGCTCTAGGTGCACGGGCTTCGGTAGTTGCAGCACTTGGGGCAGTAGTTGTGGCACATGGGCTCAGCTGCTCCGTGGTATGTGGAATCTTCCTGGACCAGGAATTGAACCAGTGTCCCCTGCATTGGCAGATGGACTCCTATCCCCTGTATCACCAGAGAAGTTCTGTTTTATTTTTTTACCTGTTTCATAGGTGTGGGGGTACTGTGTACTTCCATAGTAGGAAGGACAAAATAATCTTTTCCTTCTCTCCTCCTTTTCCTTTCTCCCTCCCCTTTCTTTCTCTCTCTCTCTTTCTCTCCCTCTTTCTCTATTTAGATGATATTATCAGCCACTGACGACCCATATTCATTTATTAGGGATTACAGAATGACATTCCAAACCTATCATTCCTTCAATAGCTGGAAAACTTTTACAGAAACTTCTTCTTTTCAGCTATTTGGTTACCATAGAGTACACTTTGGAGGGGCACTTATTTTCCTCCATTAATTTACAAAATAATGAGGTGATTTCTTGGCATCCTCCAAAAGTAACCAGTGAAGAAATATTTTTAAAACATCACTATGAATCATGGATTTAAACATTTTTAATGCATTTCAGTCCATTCCATCTTGGCCTAGTGAATGCTTACGTAGCTTGGTTTCTGAGTCCTTTTGACACGGTCATAAACAGCAGTCTTTGTTGTTCCAAGCTTTTCCTGCCCTCAACCTAGAATCAATTACGTCTCCAAGGGACCTTGGTTTCTTTTAGTAGGAAATAATAATTCAAGATCACTGTCTAATGCTTATCGCAGTATTGTTACACTAGCCAAGATGTGGAAATGACCTAAACGTCCATTGATCGATGAATGGATGAAAAAGAAGTGGTACATATACACGATGGAATATTATTCAGCCATGATAAAGGGTGAAATTTTGAGATTTGTGACAACATGGACAGATCTGGAGGGTATTATGCAAAATGAAATGTCAGACAGAGAAAGCCAAGTACATGATCTTACTTATAATGTGGAATCTAAAAATGAAAACAAAAATTTAAAAAGCTCATAGGTTCAGAGAACAGATCTGTAGTTGCCAGAGAAAGGAGTTGAGGGTGGGCAAAACGGGTGAAGGGGATCAAAAGTTACAACATAGATAAGTCATGGGAAAGCAATCTATAGCACAGTGACAATAGTCACTAATAATAATCACAATTGTTGTTGTCGTTTACTAGCTAAGTAGTGTCCGACTCTTTGTGACCCCATGGACTGTAGCCCCGGCTCCTGTGTCCATGGGATCTTCCAGGCAAGAATACTAGAGTGGGTTGCCATTTCTTTCTCCAAGGGATCTTCCTGACCCAGGGGTCAAACTCAAGTCTCCTGGTTGGCAGGCAGATTCTTTACCACTGAGCCACTTGGGAAGCACACAGTCAATAATACTGTATTACATATAGGAAAGTAACTAAAAGAGTAAATCTTAAAAGTTCTCATTACAAGAAAAAAAGTTTTATAATCATGTATGGTGACAAATGTTAAACAGAGCTGTTTCAGTGGTCATTTTGCAATACTGAAACATTCCTTTGTATACCTAAAACTAATAAAATATTATATGTAATTATACCTCAATTTCAAAAAAAAAAGGTAAAACATTTTGAAAAAAATCACAGTCTAGGCATTAAGAGCATTCCCTTTATTCTTAAAATAGTTTGAAAGCATTTCCTGCCTTCTACATAAATAGACTTTAACTAGACTTCTCAATGCTTCCAGGAAAATAAATCACAAATAAATAAACCTAATCACAAAAATCTGATTTAAAATCTCCCCTTGTTTTAGACAGTGATGCCAAGACAATTCAATAGGTGAAAATAGCTTTTTCAACAAATTGTGCTGGGACCATTGGATATGTACATGCAAAAGAATTTAGTTGGATCCCTACCTCAAACCATGCATTAAAGTTAACTCAAGATGAATCAAAGACCTAAATGTAAGAGCAAAAACTATAAAAGTCTTAGAAGAAAACCTGGGTGTAAATCATTATAATCTTGGGTTAAGTGATTGTTTTTGGATGTGACAGCAAAAGCACAAGACACAAAAGCAAACTGAGGTAAATAAGGCATCATCAAATTAAAACATTTGTGCTTTAAAGAACACCCATCAAGAAGAGAGTGAAAAATAGTGCACAAAATTTTTTGCAAATGATATATCTAATAAGTCTAGTATGCAAAATATATAAAGAATTCTTACAACTCAACAAAAAGGCAACCCAAATTTAAAAACTGGCAAAGTCATGTCTCCAAAGAAGACATGCAAATAGCCAATAAGCACATGAAAATATGCTCAGCATCGTCAGTCACCAAAGAACTGTAAACCAGCACTATTTACAATAGCCAAGACACTGCGTTGTACATCTATCTAAAACTAACACAGTATTGTAAATCAAGTATACTTCATTTAGAAAAAAGAACTGCAAACCAAATTATAACACATGACTTCATACCTCCTAATATGAAAAGACCCTGATGCTGGGGAAGATTGAGGGCAGGAGGAAAAGGGGACAACGGAGGATAAGATGGCTGGATGGCATCACCAACTCAATGGACATTGGTTTGGGTGGACTCCAGGAGTTGGTGATGGACAGGGAGGCCTGGCGTGCTGCAGTTCATGGGGTCTCAAAGAGTCGGACACGACTGAGCGACTGAACTGAGAATATGACTATAATAGAACCAACAGATACTAACAAGAATTGCTGAGGATGTGAAGAAATTGGAAATCTACATAGATGATGGGTAGTTCTCTAAAATAGTAAACTTAGAGTGTCATATAACCCAACTATTCTATTTCTAGGTATATATCTAACAGAAATGAAAACATATACCCACAGAAAAACTTGTACATGAATGTTCATCGTAGCATTATCTATTATAGCCCCCAAAATGGAACAAACCTGAACATACATCAACTGACAAATGAATAAATAAAACTTGACATATCTATATAGTATAATAGTATTCACCAATGTAAAGCAGTATTAATATATGCCATAACATAGATGAACCTTGGAAACACTATGTTAAATGAAAGAAGCCAGATATGAAAGGTCACACATTGTACAAGTCCATATGCATGAACTGTACAGACAGTCAAGTCTACCAAGACAGGAGGTAAATTAATGGTTGCTTAGGGCTGGGGGGATTTGGAGGCAATGGAGAGTGACCGCTAATGGGCATGAGGCTCTTTTTGGAGTGATAAAAATGTTCTAAAATTGGTATCACTGATGCTCACACAACTCTGAAAACATTAAAAAATCACTGAATTGTCTGGACTTCCCTGGTGGTCCAGTAGTCAGGAATCCACCTGCCAGTGCAGGGGACGTGGATTCGACCCCCGATCCAAAAAGATCTCATGTGCTGTGGGGCAACCAAGCCCATGTGCCACAACTACTGAAACCCACGTACCCTAGAACCTGTGCTCCGCAGCAAGAGAAGTCACCACAGCGACAAGCCTTCGTACTGCAGTGACAAGTAACAACGCCCTGATGCAACTAAAGAAAGCCCACACGCAGCAACAAAGATCCCGCACAGTCAAAAATGGAATCCGTATAGTGGAATTTGTTGTTGTTCAGTTACTCAATAAACAAATAATCAATAAATCATCGATAAATAGTAATAAATCAATAATTTTAAAAAGCCATTAAATTGTAAGCATCAAGTGAATGAACACTACATCTCAATAAAGCTCTCATATATATATATAATATATATACACATACATACAAACATACAGTTTTAAAATCCACCCCCCCTGGTAATCTGATGCCTCCAGAACTTGAGGCAACATTCATCTGTTTATTTAATACATATTTACTGGGCATCTACTGTTCAATCATTTATTTACACAACAATATATATTGACCACCCATCCTGTGCTAGGCACTGTTCTCTACACATAGGATCCAGCAAAACATGCAAAAAAAAAAAATCTAGCCTTTGAACTGCTTACATCCTCATGGATGAAAACAGGCAATAGAGAAAATGAATAAATAGGAGGATTTTGTACAGTGTGATACATTAAAAGTAATTGACACTAGGGAGAAAAATAAAGCAAGGAAGAGAGATGGTCAGCAGGGGAACAGAAAGGAGGGGCTGCAGTTGTAAGCAAGGTGGGCAGGGAAAACCTCACCGAGAAGGTGACATCTGAACAAAGATCTGAAGGAGGTAGGGGAAGGAACCATGCAGACTGCTGGAGGAAGACTCTAGGCCAGGAGAAGAGCAAGTGCTGAAGTCCTGAGGTGGACAAGCCCAGTGTGTTCGAGGAGTATCTAGGCAGCAGAGCCAGTGAGAAGGAAAGGACAGGACACGAAGTTAGAGAAGTAAGACGAGAGACAAGCTCTGGTATTCCACCGAGGTGGGGCAGAGTGGTGTGTGTCCCTCTGAAAATAGCAGAAATCATTCAGGATGTTGGCTCCACATGGTGCGTGTGCGACCTGCCGAGTTTTAAGATAAGGCTACAGTCTGATGCACTTACTGGAGCGGACACACACCAGTGGTGAGAGAATTTCTGAAGAATCTGGAGACCCAGGTGACAAACATAGCTCTTATTAAAAACTAAGTTACAGCAATTTGTAATTTAATAAATTACATTAAACACAAAAGTGTTAAATACTCACGCATTCCCAATGATTTTGCTACATCTAACTACTACCTAGGCTATTCTGGTTATTTACATCTACTGTATCTGTATGGTGAAAACACTATAAAAGGCCTGCTCTCCCTTTCTATTCCCAAATCTGCATCACTCTCAGCAGTGTCGTGTCGGTAATTTGAAATGTGCCACAGTAGGAATATTTATACCACAGAAATTGGCAAATGCTACAGATTGGGGTTTTAGTTCTTGTCTTGTTATCTAGATCTAAGAAAGTGAAGGAGAAAGGGTTAATGGTGCCACCTTCACTTCAAAGTGTGTCACCTTTGGGATCCATTACATTGCAAATAGAACAAAAAAATGAGGAAATATTTTCCCAGGATTCTAAAACTCTTACCCAATTCGGCAAAAAAAAGTCACTCATATCCTTGATGAAGTGGATGAACTAGTGAAATTCTGACAAATGTGTTTGTTGCTTCACTTTAACCCTGACAATATCAACCAACATCCATATCTTAGGGCTTCCCCTGTGGCTCTTAGGGCTTCCCCCTGTGGCTCAGCTGGTTAAGAATCTGCCTGCAATGCAAGAGACCCAGGTTTAATCCCTGGGTCAGGAAGATCCCCTGGAGAAGGGAATGGCAACCCACTCCAGTATTCTTGCCTGGAGAAGAGAAGCCTGGGGGGGCTACAGTCCATGGGATCACAAAGAGTTGGACACGACTGAGTGACTGTCACTTCCATAGCTTAAGATACTCGTTCGCTGGCTCTGGGAACTTGGAGCCCCGGGGTCCTGAACTGGACAACAGGGATGACACCACAGGGATGTTCCAACAGTGAGCTCGGGGAAGCCCAGGGTCTGACACAACTGGCTGCGTAAACAAGGGCCCCAGCGAGGAGTCTGGTCTGGGCCTGGCCTCCTCCCTGATCCAAGCTGGGCACCGCCTTCCAGTCCACACCTCCTCCTCGTAAATATTCTCTCTCTCTCTCACACACACACACATACACACACACAGCAATTTTCTTCCCTAATCGCCTCCCACAGCAGCCAGCACATGCTCTATATGACTCAGCATTCTGAACCTAAAGTTGCTTTTCTGCTCTTGTCCCCTGGAGTTTCAGCTGGTTCCTGCAGGAGGCCAGCTGCCCTGAGAGAGCTGGTTTATGTCTCTTTTTTTTATCTCTTTTTTTAAACTTGGGGGTGGGGGGAAGGGTACTCAGAGTGTTCTTTTTGATTTGACAGAATAAACTTTGGTAGATAAATACAGGGAAAGAGTCCTTGTGAGAGTCTTCATTCCTAAATATAGCTACATGGTGAATCAAACAGCTCACAATGTAACTAAGAAGGCCTGATGTGTCTCTGGGGTTCCTTCAGCCATGGCCCAGCAGAGGCCTTGATGACAAGTACTGGCCCTCTGTGGGCATGCAGGAGGACGTTCTGGGAACCAGGAGATCAAGTGGCCCTCCCTACTGTGCTGTGTCGGGCTGCTCTGCTTGCAAGGAATGGAGACCTCCTGAGTCTTTAAGTGACAGGCATTTACTGTCACAACAGTCACAGCCCCCTCAGCCGGCACGGGTGCTAGACAGGCTCCAAGGACTGTACCTCTGCTCCAACCCTTCACCACCTGCCCTGGGCCCTGGCAGGCTGACCTCTGGGTTTTGTATCCTCATAACTGCCTTGTCCTTTGACCTCCAGTTGAACTGGCCGTTGCGGGGGCAGGAGATCAGAGTCGGGGTGAGGGTTGGGGTTTAGTTCAGAAACAAAAAGACCCTCCAGGGCTCTCTGGGGATCCTTCACTGTCTCATAGGTCCTGGTACGGCCACATCATTGGGACTCAACCACTATCTCCCTGCTCATCCTTCCATCAGCAACGCTGCTTCCCTCTGCTCGCCTTGTCTCGTCCTCACTGCTTCTGTCTGCTGCCATCTCTGTGTGTCTTTTAATTTCAAGTCCCCAAGATGGGGTCCGCTTGATGGGGCAGCTACCAGTCACCCTGCCCCACTGTAAAGTCACTGGCCTGTCCCTGAGCCAGGAGCAGCATGGTGACCACAGCGGGATGGGCTCAGCATAAAGACCCCCACAGCAGGACTGCTTCCAAACAAAGAAAAGAGAAACACACATCAGCAGCAGATTGCACAGCATGCTCCTGGGCCTGTCAGCTGTTCCAGAGATTGGCCGTGGGGCAAGATGGCCTGGGTGAGGCGAGACTCAGCTGCCCAGAGCTCCTGTACCGAGAGAGTCAGACTGAGGCCTGTGCCGAGGCCAAGCCTGCCAGCACCCACACCTGGTTAGCAGCCACAGCCCAGCAAAGGCCACTTAGGGCCCTCCCTGACCTTGTGGGCATGTGCACATTCCGGACTCCCTCCACTCCAGTCTCCCTCAACTTTCCCGTCCCCAAACAGACCATGTTCACCACCCTACTTCTCTGCCTGCACCACTCCCTCGGCCATCTTATATACAAAAACATCTTGTTATAAAAACATCTTGTATACAAAAACAAAACAGAACGTCTTCCACCACTGTCTCCCAGCAAATTCCTTCCTTAAAAAGACATCCTGGAGAAAACCTCAGATGCCCCAAACCAGACCAGTTATTCTGTTGCCTCAGGAGCAAGCCTGGGCCTGATTCCTTTTTGTACTGGGGGCTCTTCTCTAGACAAGGAACATTCTAGATGTTCCCTATGTGAATATTAAAGAAATGAAGAGACAAGAGCAAGTAACATGATCAGAAAATAGAACGGGACTGTCATTCCTGCCAGCAAGTGAAGCATTAGAAGAGGCTTCGATGCCATGTATTTGGGGAAATGATCCCAGGGAATGGGGGTGAGGGAATGGGGGAGGGGAATAGACAAGGAGGGAAGACCAGCCCGAGGATGGAGGTGGGCTATCAGCCCGGCACTGCTGTGGACATCTGAGGCACAGTCCTGTGGGGACTTCTGAGGAGTTGTGTGGAAGGACCTGAGAATCACCCAGCTGACAGACAGGAAGGGGGCTCTTTACCCTCCAGTTCCCATCCCCACTTATTAGAGGCTGCCCCACTGATGGTCAGTCCCTTGCATGCCCAGAAGGCAACCAGGAGACCAATGTGTCCACATTGCAGAGTCAGGGACATGTGAACAATTCTCCGTGCAGCTAAGTGAGAGTTTCTGGGTCATGTGTATACGAAGCTGGCTACCATGGCAGCGGCTGGAGAAAGGAGGTGGGCCGAAAGATGAAGAGCATCCACACAGGGCTGCACAGGGAGTAGGTGATGTTAAGCTAGAGAAACAGGGTGGAAGTTATGTTGCAGAGGACCCTGAACATCAGCCCAAGCAGCACAGCTTTACTTGGTAGGCTGCCAAGAGCCACTGAGGAGTTCTATGCAATATAGTACATGGCAGCAACAATGGTTGACCTGAGTTAATTTCAGCCTGCTCCCTCCATAAAATAATAGCTCTTCACCAAGACTTCACCAACTAAGCATATAATCATAACAAAAATCAGTGCATCAATCAAGAGCCACGTCTAACCCCCTCCATCAGTTCAGTTCAATTCAGTCACTCAGTCGTGTCTGACTCTTTGCAACCCCATGGACAGCAGCACGCCAGGCTTCCCTGTCCATCACCAACTCCTGGAGTCTACTCAAACTCACGTGCATCGAGTTGGTGATGCCATCCAACCATGTCATCCTCTGTCATCCCCTTCTCCTGCCTTCAATATTGCCCAGCATCAGGGTCTTTTCCAATGAATCAGTTCTTCGCATCAGGTGGCCAAAGTATTGGAGTTTCGGCTTCAGCATCAGTCCTTCCAATGAATATTCAGGACTGATTTCCTTTAGGATGGGCTGGTTGGATCTCCTTGCAATCCGAGGGACTCTCAAGAGTCTTCTCCAACACCACCAGTTCCAAAGCACCAGTTTTTTGGTGCTCAGCCTTCTTTATGGTCCAACTCTGACATCCATACATGACTACTGGCAAAACCATAGCTTTGACTAGATGGACTTTTGCTAGCAAAGCAATGTCTCTGCTTTTTAATATGCTGTCTAGGTTGGTCATAGCTTTTCTTCTAAGGAACAAGCAAGAAAACCCCTCCATATAGAAACACTAAGTCCCAGAGACTTCCCTGGTGGCCTAGTGGTTGAGACTCGGCTTTGCCATTGCAGGAAGCACAACTTTGATCCCTGGTCAGGGAACTAAGATCCCGCATGCCGCACAGCTCAGCCAAAAAGATAAATCTAAAAAAAAGGAAAGAAAGAAAGACTAAGCCCCAGTTGAGTGCTACTGTCTCTCTTTACCTTCCATGAAGAAATCCCTATAAAAACATTGTGAAATGCTTAGTTCTTTATTTATGTTTATCTTTAAGACCTAAAGAAAGAGAAGCTTGGAAATCTTTAAGGAAAAAACCTGTTAAGAGAGCTTTCTTTGTTGTAAGCCATAAGGGGTCTTCCAATGATTCCACCCAAATTAAAAAAAAAAAAAAAAACTTAGAAAAATAATAGGTGAAAAAAACCCTTCAAATTGGAAAAGCATCAGGAGAGAGGCACATGGAGAGTACATGAGGTGCAATGACATGAGTTTTGAGTAATTCTATCAGGACACATACAGTGAAAGCTGGCCTGAGGGGCCCCTAACATTTATGCTCTGATGTGCCCCCTACTCCACCATAGCAAGTATTTCTGTTCTACCTCCTGACTCTGGTGGCACATGTACACGAGTATCCTCCAGGGTTACTTTCTTTGTTTTTTTGTGATGAATTAGATTTTCCTGAGTAGTCCAAGATCAAAGGCAAGATGAGAGATTAAGATTTATTTTCTTGTGTGAGTCATAGCCTGGATCACCAAACACAGAGTTCACTAAATGTTTTGAGTGGTGATGACACTACCGAGAAAAGATTATAGAATTCTGTGTGATGTTTAATTAAAACTTTTCACCTGATCAAGGGCACTGTCACTGTGGGTGACAATGTAAATTACCCATCACCCAGCAATTCTGCTTCTGGGAATTTATCCTAAAGAACTAATAAAAAATGTGGGGTAAGATTTTGCTACAATGTTCTTCACCAGGCCGCTCTTTAAAAGAGCAAAAATTTAGAAATAGCCCAAATTCCCAAAGTGGGGGGGATTAGTTAAATAAAGATAATACCATCATGAATGGAATACCATGTTCTATGCCATAAACACTATATATCTATAAATGTTTATATAGATATAAACACACACACATATTTATATTTTGTGCTTTGACACAAGGTAAAAGGAATTTGTGGTATCCCCAGGTTTGGGTGGATGAGATGATGAGCAATTTAAGTGTTCTTTTTGCTGCTTTTTCCTTATAAGCATGAACTGCTTTTTTTTTTCTTTTTGGCAACACTGCACTGTATGTGGGATCTTAGATCCCCACCCAGGAGTTGAAACTGCACCCCCTGCAGTGGAAGCACAAAATCTTAATCACTGGACCACCAGGGAAGTCTGAAACTAAACTCTATTTTTTTTTTCCTTAGGAAAAATAATTAAAGAAACTTCACTGGGGTTGTCTCATTGCTCACACTCAAGGTGGTCCTAATTCCCCTCTTTTTCCAGCTTCAGCTCACAGAGCAGTCTGGTCCAGTAGACACTTATCCAGCTTCACTGGGACATGACAGGTATTGCAAACTTCTGGGGACACAAAGATGAAGAGGGGCTATGGTCCCTGCCCTTGGGGGACTGATTTCAAGTGGGGGCACATATACCTCAACATAAACTCATCAGCAATTTCAGGGAAGCCTAGGATTTGAATATCTAGATGTCTGGGAGACATCTAGGTCTCCCAGAGACGAGATATTATGTTAAAGTGCTTTGAAAGGCAGCTCAAACACTTCCCATCCGTGGGACCACCTAACAAGAAAAGCTGTGTGTTCTCACATGTACACAGAGCTTGTAGAGTGTGAGGAAATGGTTATGTACCCTTTTTATGCAGACGTGTATAGCTCAGTTCAGTTCAGTTCAGTCGCTCAGTCCAACTCTATGACCGATGAACTGCAGCACACCAGGCCTCCCTGTCCATCACCAACTCCCGGACTCAGAGAGTAAAGAATCTGCCTGCAATGCAGGAGACCTGGATTCAATTCCATGGTTGGGAAGATCCCCTGGAGAAGGAAATGGCAACCCATTCCAGTATTCTTGCCTGGAAAATCCCATGGATAGAGAAGCCTGGCGGGCTACAATCCATGGGGTTGCAGAGTCAGGCACGACTAAGCAACGAACACACACACACACACATATAGGTAGAATCTGACTAATGCTAAAGCCATCCTTCTGGAAGCAACACCCCTCTGATACAGTAATAATCTTTCCCTCCTACAGAAGAATACCATAAAGTATTATATTAAAGGAAGACATTTCCCTTTCCTTTGACACTTTTTTAAGGTCTGAATTTCAAGTGTGATTTTTAACTGCAATTGCATGTTGCCCCCTAGCGTTCATCTACATTATTGCACTCTGTTGTAATAGGGTGGGAATGGAGTAGAGAGGTAGGTCTGTGCCCTTCAACTTCTCAGAGAAAAAAATAAGTGTATCGCACATGTGACAGAACTGTCAAAAGTACTCAGATAACTGCCACTTAAATTGCAAAACATAAGCCACAGTTCTGCATTTTCTTTAACCACATAAAATTTGCTAATTTTTGGTTGGGATAATAATAAAAAATATTTATTGTACACTTCTCATGTGCTGGGCACAATATTAAGTGCATTGTATATATTAGTCCATTTAATCCTCACAATAATCCTAAGAGGGGAGAACTATTAGCTGCTCTGAGCTCGTGAAGTGCCGTGAATGGAAGGGAGGGGACAGACATAAAATGTTCCATCAAAGCTGAGAACTTCCAGATGTACTGAGATGTACTGAGAACATCAGTTTGTACATCAGAACATGTACAAACGTGGCATGCAGAGCAAGGACACTGGAATAAACATGCAGATGGCACAGTCAGTGCTTCACGCTGTTGTTAGATTGTTAATAACATCTGGCTGGTGTTCTTTCAGTTTACCCTTAAAAGTAAACCATCTTTTTCTTCTCAGCAGCTTTACAGAGATAACTCACATCCCATATAATTCACCCCCTTAAAAGGTATAATTCAATGGTTTTTATTAATATGTTCACAGAGATGTGCAATACCACAATTAATTTTAGATCATTTTCATTATTCATCATTTCATCATTCCTCAAAGAAACAACATGCCACAAGGAGTCAGTCCCCATTTCCCCAAATCCTACTGAATCTGCTATCGATCTCTACAGGTCTGCCTATGTAGCTTATTCTACGTCTCATAAAAATGGAATCACAGGGTCCTTTGTGACTGATTTCTTTCACTGGGCATAGTGTTTTCAAAGTCCATCCACACTATCGCATGTATACATGCTGTATTTCTTTTTATTGCCACATAATATTTCATTGCTTAGATATGCCACATTTTAATCATCCATTTAGTTTATGAACACAGGTTGTTTCCACTCTTTGACTGTTATGAATAATGCTGATATGAATATTCATATACAAGCTTTTATGTGAACATACATTTTCATTTCTCGAGCATATACCTAGGAGTGGAATTTCTGGGTTATATGGTGACTCCACACTTAACATACCACGGAACTGCCTGACTGTTTTCCAACGTGGCTGCACCATTCTGCACTCCTGTAAGTGCATATGAGAGTTCAATTTCTCCATATTCTTCCCCACAAGTCTTTTTTCTACCGCCATCTTAGTGAATGTAAAGTAGTGTCTCGTTGTGGTTTTGTTTTGCGTGTCTCTGAAGGCTACTTTCACTTTTCTGATACTAGTAATACAGTAGCCACATAGGCCCAATTAATATAATCTAGTTTTATTTTTATTAACAGTCTAAACGCCTCAGATAAAATATGAGCAAAAAATAATCAGAGGAGATGGAGCTGAAAATTCTGAAAAGGGCAAGTCATTCATTTATTCTTTTATTTGAGCCCCTGTTAGAGGGATGAGGCTATGTGAGGTGCTGGGAATGGGGTGGACAGCCACATGGGGGCAGTTTCTATCAGAGGAGACAACTAAGCAACTCTTTTCACAAAGAAATCATTACAGTCACGAAAAGCTCCGTGAAAGAGAGGTAACAGAGGCTGTGAGACAGGTATCAGAGAGCCCTGACTTCGTTGAGGGCTCAGGGACGGCTTCTCAGAGGAAGGGACGTTTGAGTGGAGATCTGCAGGGCGGATTCACTGTTGTAGGAAGCCTGGGCTGCATCGTAGGAAGGGTGGAAAGGGAGGGGCTGAGCAGGAATGACAACTGGAAGTTCCAAGGTGAGTGGAGGCTGGCGAAGCAAACCATTACAATGTTCAGTCATGCAAGGCGTTACAACTAGCGTTCAGAGTTCTGACCTTATCCTCAAGAACAATAAGAAGTCACTGTTTAAAGGGTCTTAAGTCGGGGAGCAGGTATTAGGACTATACAGGATAGGATTTCCAATGATCACTCTCACTGCAAGGACTACAAAGAAGGAATAAAAGCAGACCTTTAAGGAAGTGAATTAAACTATTCCAGGCCAGAGAGAAAGGTAACTTGAGTCTAGGGCTGGAAATGGTGGAGAGACTTGAGAGAAAATTGGGAGATATTTTAAAGAAACTTGGTGAATGATTAAATCCAGGGGCTAGGAAATGGAAGACGTCAAGGTTGACTCTGCAGTTGGACAGCTGCTGGGACCATAGACTAGGTCAGGGAAACTCCAGGGAAGAAGCAGGTTGGGGATGGGAAGATCATGAGTTTATTCCCAAGAAGCTACAAGCGCCCAGGAAACACCAGGTGGAAAGGTGGAGCAGGCAGTTTAAAATAAAAGTTTAGAACTCAGAGGAAAGATCAAGCTAAAGGAACACACGTGGGATGCTCAGGATGTTCGTGGTAAATGTAGCCTTGAGTATGAGAACAGATTATTAAGGAAAAAAAGTATGGAGTTAGAAGGGAACCCAGGGATGAGGCATGTGTCACTGCAGTATTTAAAGGACATACAGATGAGGATTGGTCAGCAGAAGAGGCAGGCTGAGGAGACAGTCAACTGGTAGGATGAGAAATGGGAACGTTATTCAAGTCAAGAGATGAGAAACTTTCACGTAGAGAGTGACAACACTGGAAACCACTGGCGTGTACAGTGTGACACACACTGGACTTGGCTGCAAAGACCACTGGAGACCTTAGCAAGATCTAAGGAGCTGAAGCCAGGCTGGAGTGAAGTGAGGGGGGTGTGGGAGGGGAGGAAACAGACAATGCAAGGAGACGACTCCTTCCAGAACCATGGGAATAAAGGGCAGAAGACAGGGAGGCAGCTGAAAAGAGCAGTGAGTCAAGGAAGAGTTGACTTCAAGGTGACAAGATGAGGCATACTTACATGTGAATGAGAAGAATCCACCCTACCAGTAGAGATGGGAGGATGAAGGTATAGAAAAGCAAGAAAGTTGAGTGAGAACCCCAGTGGTCTGGCATCTAGAGCTTGGGTTCAATTCTGGCTTTTCCACCTGCTGCCCGTGTGGCTTGGGGCAGGATATTTGGCCTTTATGCCTCAGTTTCCTTATCTGTAAAATGGAAAGAAAATGGAACTTCCATTGGGAGGATTAAATAAAAGAATATATGGAAAGGGCTGAGGTTTGGATAGAGTCCCTTTGCCAATGCAGGATTCCTAAGTCACATTAACTGTCTTTACTCCTCACCCGAGCTTTGCCATTAGACACACCGAATTGCTCTCTTTTAATTCTTCACAGCATTTACCATACAATTCCTGACTCAAAGAGGATGTTGGCAATGGTAAACTATTTTTACATAAATTGGGAGACTGGGGTTGACATATACAGACTACTATATATAAATCAATAACTAATAAGAAATATACTATATAGCACAGAGAACTCAGTACTCTGCAATGACCTATTTGGGAACAGAATCTAAAAAAGAGTAGATATATTAATATGTCTATGTATAACTGGTTACCTTTGCTGTACACCAGAAACTGTAATAACACAACACTGTAAATCACTATACTCCAATAAAAATTAAATAAAAAGAGAAGTACCAAGAGAATGTGAACATGTGCTCACCAAAAGTCACAAACTAGAAAATTCACAGCAGCATGACTCACAATGGCCCTAAATTGGAAAGTTATCCCCAAATCCATCAACAGAATAATCAATAAATGGACTGGTACATTCAGGCAATGAATACTATACAGCAACGAGAATATACAATCCACAACCATACAACAGTGATAAAAACTAAAGAAGCCAAATACAAAAGAGTATATATTCTACTTATTTAAAGGATAAAAACTGACAAAACTAGTCAATACTGTTAGATATAAAGACAGGGATTTCCCTTGAGGGTGAGTCACTACTCAAGAAGTAGAGGAAGGCTGGACAAAAGGGGAGTTTCCTGCAGAGGTCAGAATGTGTACTTTAATAATAATTTTAAAAGAACATTCAATAAAAGATATATATATTTGGAAACAGTACTTAATACTCTCCACAGCCATCTTTCAAGTTCAAGTTCCTGTATCAGGGTAGTGAAGTAAATACTGACCCTATATTCAGGGTCAGCTGCCATCTGTACAGCTCAGTTCAGTTCAGTTGCTCAGTTGTGTCTGACTCTGCGACCCCATGGACTACAGCACACCAGGCTTCCCTGTCCATCACCAACTCCCGGAGCCTGCTCAAACTCACGTCCATCAACTCAGTGTAGCCATCCAACCATCTTAGCCTCTGTTGTCCCCTTCTCCTCCTGCCTTCAATCTTGCCCAGCATCAGGGTCTTTTCCAATGAATCAGTTCTTCGCATCAGGTGGCCAAAGTATTGGAGTTTCACCTTCAGCATCAGTCCTTCCAATGAATATTCAGGACTGATTTCCTTTAGGATTGACTGGTTTGATCTCCGTGCAGTCCAAGAGACTCTCAAGAGTCTTCTCCAACACCACAGCTGAAACGCTTCAATTCTTCGGTGCTCAGCTTTCTTTATAGTCCAACTCTGACATCCATACATGACTACTGGAAAAACAATAGCTTTGATTAGATGGATTTTTGTCAGCAAAGTAATGTCTCTGTTTTTTTTTTTTTTTTCCAGCATCAGCCATCAGTTCAGTTCAGTTGTTCAGTAGTGTCCGATTCTTTGTGACCCCATGAATTGCAGCACCCCAGGCCTCCCTGTCCATCACCAACTCCCAGAGTGCACTCAGACTCACGTCCATCGAGTCAGTGATGCCATCCAGCCATCTCATCCTCTGCTGTCCCCTTCTCCTCCTGCCCCCAATCCCTCCCAGCATTAGAGTCTTTTCCAATGAGTCAACTCTTCACATGAGGTGGCCAAAGTACTGGAGTTTCAGCTTTAGCATCATTCCCTCCAAAGAAATCCCAGGGCTGATCTCCTTCAGAATGGACTGGTTGGATCTCCTTTGCAGTCCAAGGGACTCTCAAGAGTCTTCTCCAACACCGAAGTTCAAAAGCATCAGCCATACTTCAGGATTAAAGGTCACCCCTCTCTCTTTTCCCCATCTATCAACTAAATACTGAGATGCAAACAATAGGTTTTTGCATTGATCCTATTGGAACCATAACCCCAGACTCTGAGAAAGGTGTTTAAGGGGCACCACTTCTCACAGAAGAAGACTCTTGAGTCTTAGGGTTTGAGATCTTCCATTTATTTAAGACATTTTGAATAAGTAGCTTTAAAGAAAGCACCTTCCAGATTCAGCTGCGGTGTGCAAAAACCTCAGCTCCAGGTGGAATCAGGCAGTCTGCTCAGGCATTCTCTGAAACAGCATCTAACTGTCAAGAAACTGCTCTGACACTCTCTACATGCTTGCCCAGAAAACTAGTGGAGCTTGGACTGACAGTTACTTCTCCACATAAAATCTAAACACCTGAATGTTTCAGAGAGGCCGTTGGGTGGTGGCCATAGTCCTGTCTGACATTCTTCTACATGGGTAACCTAGGTCTGAACCTGATACGAGGATCTTTACCAAATTTTCTTTCAAACTGTACCTCCAGCTTGTTTCTGCCATGTTAGGTTTCCACCATATTAGATTTGAGAAAGTGAGAACTGCCCTGGATGAGCCACATGCTACTTGAGAGTTGACCTGAATAGCAGCTCTTTCCTCAGCATTACTTCCCACATTTCTTATTCTCTTCATACCTGGGCTCCTTCTCATTTTCCCAGTTGTGTCCCCTCATGTCCTGCTCAGGGTCAAACTGCCATACTGCAGGGTTAAAGGTCATCCCTCTCTCTTTTCCCCACCTGCCTGCTGAAAGCCACTTGGAATTTGAAATAAAACAACCCAAAGTTTAGCTAAGTGGTGGATATCCATAATCAAAAATGAAGCCTATGAATGAATTTCATCCATTCCATCCCTTTGGTAATTTCCTCAGGAAACGTAATTATTTTCAAATTGATCTGTCCTTGTTTTCAGTTCCATTTTTTTCCCCCCACACCACAAGGTTTGTGGGATGTTGGTTCCCTGACTAGGGACTGAACACGGGTCTGGCAATGAAAGCACTGGGCCCTAACCACTGGACTGCCAGGGAATTCCCTTAATTCAATTCTATAAATAGTAAATGGAAATCCAGGTCCCTCACTTAGTAAATACAACCTTTCCTAATTTTTTAAAAGGGGAGAAAGCAACTAAATAAATTGTATTTCATTTTGTCCTGAAGAACCAAGACCTGTAATACATAAAATTTTCATTAAAAAGTAAGTTAAAAGCTTTTAAATTTTAATTTATTTAATTAAATTAAAATGTAAATTAAAATACGCTGCACATATCTTAGTGAACACAGTGAAATCTGATTATCATAGAATCTCCAAGTGAAGAGCTTTAAGGGATTTTCCAGGATATTCTATCGGAATTGGCAGGGAGAGAGAAAGTATCAGGAAATCAAGAGTAAAGCAGTTCTGCTCACCTATGTTAAGAAGTTTACCTAGTCTAGACTGAATAATGCCCTCAGGAATACCATGGTGAAGGATTTCAGAACTTTAAAACTAAAAATATATTGCTCAATTATATTATTTTTATTATACGCACTCTATTTTATCAACTCTCAGAAACAAAGCAGATCCAAACCAGTTCAGCACAAAATATAGTGTTTTCAAAGTTTGTTCTATGGACCAGTAACATCAGCATCATCAAGATAATTGTTAGAAACGAAAGTTCTCAGATCGACCCTAGACCCACACAACCAAAACTCTCAAAAATGAAGCCTATAAATGAATATAGGTAGTGCCTGGGAGGAGAAGGCAATGGCACCCCACTCCAGTACTCTTGCCTGGAAAATCCCATGGGCGGAGGAGCCTGGTAGGCTGCAGTCCATGGCGTCGTGAAGAGTCGGACATGACTGAGCAACTTCACTTTCACTTTTCACTTTCATGCATTGGAGAAGGAAATGGCAACCCACTCCAGTGTTCTTGCCTGGAGAATCACAGGGACCGGGGAGCCTGGTGGGCTGCCCTTTGTGGGGTCGCACAGAGTCAGACATGACTGAAGCGACTCAGCAGCAGCAGCAGTGCCTGGGAGGCACTACCCGGCAACCTGTATTTTAACAGCCTTTAGACAATTCTGATGCCTGCTTGAATCTAACAACCACCAATCAAACTCATCTCCCCTTAAAACAGAAACATCAGGTACCCCTAATTTTGTGTGAGGTCATACTGGCGTCTCTGTTTGTCCCATCAGCACATCCTGAGTGTGAGATATTATTCTCTACCTCTCTTAACTAGGGCCCATGATGGAGACTATTAACTGTCCAGGATCCATTCCACCCTTCTCTCTTCTTCTTTTTTTTTTTTAATTTTATTTTATTTTTAAACTTTACAATATTGTATTAGTTTTTCCAAGTGGAAAACTACATAGTCAATCTTCTCTTGCTTCTAGATATAGTTCTGCAGATAATTAGTTTGGACCAAGAGTATATGAATGTAAGTGATGCATGCAACCTCCAGATTATAGTTTTAAAAAACAAACGAATCTGGTTACCTTCCTCTTCTTTTTCCCCTCCTCTCCAACTGGAATGCTAATATCCAGTTAGCATGGATATTACCAGGAATGCTAATATCTGGCTACAAGGATGAGGACCACATTGCTCTGTGGTGGAGCAACAGGACAGACATAACCTGAGTCCTTAGACGTTCCTTGATCAGAGCTGCCTCAAGAACCTAACCTACCTTCTTCTGGACTATTATGTGAGAGAGAAATAAACACATTATGACTTTTTTTGAACTATGCTTCTTTTTGTCATAACCTAGCCTGTATCTTCTTTAGAGGGCAGAGCTTCCTTTCTAGAGCTATAATCCTTTTTTCTTTCTTAAGTCTGAGATTTCATGCCTTTGTTCCCGTACATCCACCTTTTATATATATACCCATTCAAAACAGTTACCACTTTACATAAGGACTTCTACTTTAACTAATCATGGGCTAGTGAAACTTGAACTAACTTTCCCACTGAGGACCTCTATGAAAACCAGATGCAATTAATTTTTAAAAATCTACTTAAAGGCACTGAAGAGCTAACAAGGCAGTTAAAATAACTAAGCTAAGAAAGTGGAGAATGGGGAAATCCAAAGAGATGAATTTGGATTTGCTGTTTTCCTGGGCCCTTGCCAACTCTAGAAGAGGCAACTGAGAGGCAGAGCAAGATTTTTGAGCCTTGAATGGGCTAAGGGAAAAAAAAAGAGTCCAAGCCTATCAAGTCTGGGAGAGAGGTGCTGGGAATGCCCACACTTGAGACTGAGACCCTGAAGGCTGCATTCAAACCACAGGGTGAAGTGGAAATACAATAATCCTTGTAGAGAGGCAATCTAGATTAAAACACGGTGTGTGCTTAGTTGCTCAGTCATGTCTGACTCTTTGTGACCCCATGGACTGTAGCCCGCCAGGCTCCTCTGTCCATGGAGATTCTCCAGGCAAGGCATGGGTTGCCATGCCCTCCTCCAGGGGATCTTCCCAACCCAGGTATTGAACCCAGGTCTCCCACACTGCAGGAGAATTCTTTACCATCTGAGCCACCAGGGAAGCATTAAACCATGGTATCACTGAAACTGGATTAAGGTGATCCTGGATTACGAGCTTTCCTAGGTTCCTTCCTACAGCAAATGGAATTCCTCTCCAGAAACAGAGGACATAATCCTAAACCTCCAAATTAACTCCTACGATATTTTCAAATAACAATGTCTGCATGCATGCTAAGTCTCTTCAGTCAAGTCCAACTCTTTGCAACTCTATGAACTATAGCCTGCCAGGTTCCTCTGTCCATGGGAGTCTCCAGGCAAAAATACTGGAGTGGACAGCCATTCCCTTCTCCAAAGGATCTTCCTGACCCAGGGATCAAACCAGCTTCTCCCACATTATAGGAAGATTCTTTACCAACTGAGCCACCAGGGAAGTCTGGTACTCAAAAACAACAACAACAATAACAACAACAACAAGTGACAAGATTATAGGAACAATGACAACAAATGAGCAGAAAGAGAGATGCCAGAAGCAGACCTAGAGGATTCTGGATATTGGAGCTATCAGACATAGGCTTAAAAATAACTATGCTTACAATGTTAAAGGACAGAGAAGATTTTGTAAAATAATATTCTATATTCCATATAATTTCCCAATCAAAATTCTAGAATTAGGAAACCATGTGCTGTGCCAAGCCCTGATTATGGCAAGAAGCTGTGAAGGATCATCCTCGAGAAAATCCCATGAAACAGGTACTTCACAAGGAAGCAGGACAAAGACATCTCAATGATCACTAGCCACCATTACTCATGAAATTAAACCAGGGGAAATGTGACCTTTCATAAAGTTTCCATATCAAACTCATCCCTAGTACAGAAACTCAGCTATCACATTTTCCTCTCTGCTCAGCGATGTTCATTTCCTAAAGAAACCCCTTTTTCTTTTGTCTTGGGAAGCCCAGACCCCACCTGTTTGCAAATTTTCTGGTCTGCATTCGAAATCTAAGCTCCCACAACTTTTCCACTGAGGCATCCAGTGAGGTTTGGAAGGAGCTTCTGGGTCAGCAAATGGGATGGTGGGACAGACCAGAAGAAGGCCTTCAGCACTGCCCGCAAAGACCTGAGGTTACTTCCTTGCATCTGGAAATAGCAGAACACATTTCTACTTCCTCCTCTTCCATGTCTTTCCCCCTACCTTCTCTCTGCCACCCATACCTGCTTCTCACCGTACTCCCACCAGTAGAAATGGGGGTGGGGGTGGTGAAAGGGGAGCAGAAAGATTTCCAGCTGCTCTGAGGCCTTCCATATTGATCCATGTTTAGGCACACTTCCCCTCACCTCCTGAGGGAAGGGGTACTCCACAGGGGTATGGCTGAAAGGGAAGGGGAATTAGTCCTCCAGGCCACAACTTAGGGACATCATGAAAGTTCCTCAGCATTATGGGTCTTTATTCACTTTTCAAAATAACTCAGGTAATATTGTAAATACATATTTGTTGCAAACCATCTACATACAGGTATACATACAGCTAAAGTTAAAGGACTTCTTCACTCCTTCCATCCCTCCTTCATTCCCACTCCCTAGAGGAATTTGTTTTTAACATTAAAAAACAAAAAGTCTTTTCCTGCCTGTATGTGTGCGTGCCTGCTACATCGCTTCAGTCCTGTCTGACTCTGTGTGATCCTATGGACTGTAACCTGCCAGGTTCCTCCATTCATGTGATTCTCCAGGCAAGAATACTGGAGTGGATTGGCATTTCCTGCTCCAGGCGGATTTTCCTGACCCAAGGATTGGACTGGTGTCTCTTGAGTCTCCTGCATTGGCAGGTGGGTTCTTTACCACTAGCGCCACCCAGGACGCCCCATGTATGTGTGTATGTGTGTTTATCTCCACCTGTATCTGGAGAGCTACCTGCCATACCTGAGAGGTGTCAAATGCGTGTTTGTTCATTTCCTTAGATAAGTCTCAGCTACTGCACTCTGTAGGCTAGAACAAAAATTGCTTTAAACTCAGTCACCTGTGCCAAATAACAAACCACTTACAAAGGTAGTGACTTTAAAAACAAAACAGAACACCATTTTACTTCACTTGCAGTTCTGGAGTTCAGCTGTGTGAGGTTCTGACCTGGGCCCACTGGTTCATCCCTTTGGTCAGCCGGTGGATGGGCTGGGGTGTTCATTCACAGTAGCTGGCTGGCTGACTAGAGGGTGCAGGACCCTCTGCTGCAACTGCTCCGCCTGCCTCGAAGCGGGCTAGCATCTGCCAGCAGCTTAACCCAGGCTTCAGCACCTGAGGGCTTCCTGCGTTCCCAGTAGGAAAAACAGGTAAGCCTCCCAAAGCGGAAGTGCGTACGTACTTCTGCAATATGTCATGTTTGCAAACACTCTTGGCCACAGCCGATCACATGACCAGAACCAACTTCAAGAAGTGGGGAAATGGACTCTAACCTCTTGAGGGCAGAAGATGCAAAGTTACCATAACAGTGAAGGCAGGGAGGGGAGGAATTTGCAGCCATTTTAGTGTTCAATGGACCAGATTCCCTAAAGACCTGTGTAAGGCACGTGGGAATTCCTAGGAGTGTCTGACCTGGCCAGAAGAACAAGAAGCTAGAATGTCTATGGGAAAGGCACACCCCGATTTCAGATTCTTCGTGCTCAGGATGTTTAAGGGGAAAGCTCCTCTTTCAAAGGCAGAGCCTAAGAGGGAAGGCAATCAGTGGTTCCGGTCTAAGAGGTGGTGGGTAGCGGGGTTCAGTCCCGAGCAGCTATGATAGGAACAGAATGGGATAAGAGCTGTAAGTTTGTGAACCCAAGCAAAGGGCACTTGTCAACCAGGATGTGAATTATCCTCTCTGGAAAACTCAGGGCAGCGGCCTTTGCAGTTGAGATTGTGCCAACCAGGCAGGTAAGGGCTTAAGTGATTAACCTGTGAAAGGCAATGAGTGTGACCACTTTCACACCATTTATGGAGAAGTTTATATTAATTATACATATTTTAGTGAATGTTTGGTCATTAAAACTTGTCCTAATGTGTTTACTTCATGAAATTTGCTTCTGCTTCTTGGTCACCACCCCGCTACAATGGCTCACTGGAAACCTTGGCCCTTTTGTTTTCTTCAAGGTGGGTATTATAGACTGAATGTTTTCATCCCCTCAAAATTCATATGTTGAAGCCCTGACGCCAAGGGTGACTCTATGTGGAGATGGGTCCAGGGAAGAAATTAGGGTTAAATGAGGTCTTGTGGGGAGGGGCTCTGATCTGATAGGATTACTGTTCTTCCAAGGAGAGACACTAGGGAACTCACTCCACACTCCCCCACCCCCACCCTCAAGTGATCATGCACCAAGGCAAGGCCTATGAGGACACAGCAAGAAAGCAGCCAGAAAGAAAAATTGCTGGTCCCTTGGTCATGAATTTCTAGCCTCTAAAACTGTGAGAAAATAAGTTCATGTTGTTTAAGCCACCCTTAAACAGGCTATGGTATTAGCAGCCATAGCCAATTAAGACAGTGAATTTAACCTGGTCCTCTAACTGCTTCCCCTCCTTTGCCAGTTCTTCAGTATTCTCTCATGGTCAGAAGTCTGAAATGAGTCTTATGGGGCTAAAGTCACCGTGTTGGCAGGGCTTTGTTGTTGTTTAGTCACTAAGTCACGTCCCACGCTTTTGCAACCCCATGGACTGTAGCGTGCCAGGCTCCTCTGTTTGTGGGATTTCCCTGGCAAGAATACTAGAGTGAGTTGCCATTTCCTTCTCCAGGGAATCTTCCTGACCCAGAAATCCAACCAGAGTCTCCTGCTTGGCAGGCAGATTCTTTACCACTGAGCCACCAGGGAAGCCCATTGGCAGGGCTAGTTCCTTTCAAAAAAATAAAAGAGGAGAATGTAATGGAAGCCTGAGTGGTAGTTCTCTGTGAGGAGGTAACATGTGCCTTAAGACCTCAGTGAGAATTCCCTAGCGGTCCAGTGGTTAGGACTCCGCATTTTCACTGCAGGGGGCATGGGTTTGATCCCTGGTCAGGGAACTAAGGGAGAAAACAATGGCACCCCACTCCAGTACTCTTGCCTGGAAAATCCCATGGACGGAGAAGCCTGGTGGGCTGCAGTCCATGGGGTTGCTAAGAGTCGGACATGACTGAGTGACTTCACTTTCAGTTTTCACTTTCATGCATTGGAGAAGGAAATGGCAACCCACTCCAGTATTCTTGCCTGGAGAATCCCAGGGATGGGGGAGCCTGGTGGGCTGCCATCTATGGGGTCGCACAGAGTCGGACACTCCTGAAGCGATTTAGCAGCAGCAACATCAGGGAACTAAGATCCTGCATGTTGCAGAGTGCAGGAGTGAGGCCAAAAAGAGAACTGAGTGAGGAGGAACCAGCCTTGCAAAGGACTGAAGGAAGATCCAGAGCTAGAGCTGTAAGGTGGACCTTAGTGTCTTGGTTACCTATTACTGCTATAACAAATTACTACAAAGTTGGTGACTTAAAACAACATAAATGTATTATCTTACAGATAGCACTGTTTCGTTTCCTTCTCTAACTCCTTCCAGGATACTAACTTCATGAAGGCAAGGCCAGGCTTCCCAAGACAGCTCCCAACCAATGGTCTTACCCCATGTGTATCCTCAGAGCCTAAAGCACTGAAATCAAGTATTTAATGGATAATTCTCTAACTGAATGTAAAAATAATTGAATAAACTGGGGCATATTTACTTGATGTGATGCAAAAATTAACAAAACGATTGTGACATCATGTCAAATGAAGAAAAGCAAGATATAAAATTGTATATAATCACAAGATGTAAAACAAATGAATATACAGAGAAAGATGAGTAAAGGAAATGCCTCAAATGTTAATAGTGTTTTCTTATGTTTAGATGTTAGAAATGGGAGTAGGTTTTTCCCCTTCCTTTCTTTTATTTTTATTTTTTGAATTTTCAGATTTGCTACTATGAGCATGTGTTACTATCCCCTCACCCCAGCTTTACTGAAGTACAATTAGAATATGTATTAATACTTTTTTCAGTGTCTAGTACTCTGAGTTAGAAATAATCTGCCCAGTCATGCCTGAGTGCCTTCCCAGTAGTAATGTCATCGCACTCTAAGACACCCCCTAATGCCTGTGTGGTGGCATAGGTCACATTTTATTTTCTGTTAGAATTATTTGGAAGCTAGTCATAGCTCCTTCCCATCTGCTGGCTAGGGGCAGAGACTTTCCTTACTCATTTGTGCCCTCAGTGGTATTTCTTTTGCCCTTGGGTCTGCACTTCAAACACACTGCCCAACATATTGCCCATTACAATAATTTTCAGTTGAGTCTCCCTACTAATTAAGCCTCTGTGTTCCCATAATCTAGTGAGTCTAGTCGAATAATCTAGTGAGTCTAGTAGAGCCTAGTTTCAATAGTAAACTAGGCCTTGCTCAAAGCCCTGCAGTGGCTCCCCATCTCACTCAGAGTAAAAGCCAAGGCCCCACACTATTGCCCCCCTTGCATCCTCTGCTCCAGCCACACTGGCCCTTATGTGTCTACAATACTCCTCCCCAGGATCCCTCAACACAGCTCCCTGGCTTTCTTCAGGCTTCTGCTGAAATATTACCCTATCTATAATAGGACGACAGAGGATGAGATGGTTGGATGACATCACCGACTCAATGGACATGAGTTTGAGTAAACTCCGGGAGTTGGCGATGGACCAGGGAGGCCTGGCATGCTGCAGTCCATGGGGTCACAAAGAGTTGGACATGACTGAGCAACTGAACTGAACTGAGAGTAGAACAGAGGTCTTCTGGGCCCACTCTTAAAAGCAACTATTCCTATCCACAACTCTGTGTCCCTCCCACACATACTTTAATTTTCTCCATAGCACTATGACCTTCAGACACACTGATTATTTACTGAGTGTCCCTCCCCTAGTGTAAGCCTCATTCATAGTGGAAGAACAATAGCAAAAAACTGCCACCTTAATGAGGGCTGATGAAGGATGTGCCTGGCATCCCCAGTGTCTTGGTCCATTTAGACTGCTGTAACAAAACACCATAGTCTGGGTGTTTATTTCTCAGAGATTTATTTATCTGAGTTTATTTCTCAGAGATTTATTTCTCTGAGATTTATTTCTCTGAGTAAGAACAGAAGCCGTTTGTACTGCTGCTCCCCCAGGGCGGGGAATGGTCCCTGCTATATAGTACACACTGAGCATTTTTGGAATGAATGATTCCTGAGTGCCCTAAATGAATGAATGAAGTGGTGGATGGTGAGTCCTGTAGGAGGCAGAAAAGGGAGGGATGACCCTGGAGTGGTTAAGTTTCAGCAAAGATAAAGAGTATTTATTTCTCTGAACTTCAGGGGCAGTCCAGAGACAAGAAACAAGAAACAGAGTTAAGCTTAAGGACTGAAAGTGATGGAAGCAAAAGAGTTGAAGCTGGGTTTGACTGCAAAAAAAAAAAAAAATCATAAGGGGATATGCAGTCAGGGAGGGGAGAGCAGCAGAAGGATTTAAGGACTTTGGTAAAGAGGAATGTTTGCTACATCTCCCTTTCCCAAGGCTGTCTCTGCTGGTTGCATGGCAATCAAGAGAGAGCAGTCCATGTAAAACATTGAGGGGAAAGAAAGGTCCGTCTAGTCAAGGCTGTGGTTGGGGAAACAGTGGAAACAGTGTCAGACTTTTTTGGGGGGGCTCCAAAATCACTGCAGATGTTGATTGCAGGCATGAAATTAAAAGATGGTTACTCCTTGGGAGGAAAGTTATGACCAACCTAGATAGCATATTCAAAAGCAGAGATATTACTTTGCCAACAGAGGTCCGTCTAGTCAAGGCTATGGTTTTCCCAGTGGTCATGTATGGATGTGAGAGTTGGACTGTGAAGAAGGCTGAGCGCCGAAGAAATGATGCTTTTGAACTGTGGTGCTGGAGAATACTCTTTTCGAGTCCCTTGGACTGCAAGGAGATCCAACCAGTCCATCCTAAAGGAGACCAGTTCTGGGTGTTCATTGGAAGGACTGATGCTGAAGCTGAAGCTCCAATGCTTTGGCCACCTCATGCGAACAGCTGACTCATTGGAAAAGACTCTGATGCTGGGAGGTATTGGGGGCAGGAGGAGAAGGGGACGACAGAGGATGAGATGGCTGGGTGGCATCACTGACTCGATGCACATGAGTTTGGGTGAACTCTGGGAGTTGGTGATGGACAGGGAGGCCTGGCGTGCTGCAATTCATGGGGTTGCAAAGAGTTGGACACGACTGAGCGACTGAACTGAACTGAACTGAACTGAAACGTGCTCTCAGAAAAATTTTCTGAAAGGAGCTTGTGGGAAAGGAGAGGGTTCTGACATTTAGAAAGATGCTCCTCATAGCTAATTACTATGATCTAAGTGTTTTTGTCATCCGCCTTCCCAAAGGTTATATATTGAAATTTTAAAACCCAGTGTGATGGTATTAGGAATTAGGGCCTTTGGGAGGTGCTTAGGTCATGATGGTGAAGCCCTCATGAATGAGATTAGTGCACTAATAAAAGAGATCCTCCAAAAGCTCCCTTGCTCCTTCCACTCTTCCTCTCTGAGGACACAGTGAAAAGACAGAGGTTTATAAGCCAGCCCGTGGGCCTTCACCAGGCACCAAATCTACCACCACCTGGATCTTGTACTTCCCAGTCTCTAGAACTGGGAGAAATAAATCTCTGAGAAATAAACACCCAGACTATGGTGTTTTGTTACAGCAGTCTAAATGGACCAAGACACTGGGGATGCCAGGCACATCCTTCATCAGCCCTCATTAAGGCTGCAGTTTTTCGCTGTTGTTCTTCCACTATGAATGAGAACAATGCAAAAGCATCCAAAGACCCTAAACTTTCTTCCTGAACAGAGAACTGTCTTATAGCACATTTGAAGTATTCTGTATACAAATAAGTTTGCACTGGGCAAAAATTCACTCACTTGACTTTCTCAAAGTGGCTGTATTCATGGCAGTCTTCAGAGAGAAAATGGCAAATAGAAAGAGAAACAAAATTCCAAATGATGACAACAGAGAATATTCCACAGGAAAAAATATTTTTTAAAAAAATCTACTTACATCGGAAACACGTAAAACATTATTTCACAGATACTAGAAGTAATATTTTTTCCTAAACGAAACTATATGGTCTTATATGGAAGCAACCTAAATGTCCATCAACAGATGAATGGAAAAATAAGATGTGGTACATATATACAAGGGAATATGCAGTTCAGTTCAGTTGCTCAGTCGTGTCCGACTCTTCTCGACCCCATGAATCGCAGCATGCCACCCCATGAATCGCAGCATGCCAGGCCTCCCTGTCCATCAACAACTCCCAGAGTTCACTGAGACTCACGTCCATCGAGTCAGTGATGCCATCCAGCCATCTCATCCTCTGTCATCCCCTTCTCCTCCTGCCCCAATCCCTCCCAGCATCAGAGTCTTTTCCAATGAGTCAACTCTTCGCATGAGGTGGCCAAAGTACTGGAGTTTCAGCTTTAGCATCATTCCTTCCAAAGAAATCCCAGGACTGATCTCCTTTAGAATGGACTGGTTGGATCTTCTTGCAGTCCATGGGATATTACTCAGCCATAAAAATGAATAAAATAATGCCATTTGCACCAACATGGATGGATCTAGAGATTGTTATACTGAGGGACTTAAGTGAGACACAGGAAGACAATTATCATATGATATTGCTTATATGTTTGAAATCTGAAAAAAAGGGTACAAATGAACTTATTTACAAAATAGTAACAGACTCATAGGGCTTCCCTCACGGCTCAGTGGTAAAGAACATACGTGCCAATGCAGGAGACATCAGTTCAATTCCTGGATTGGTAAGAGCCCTTGGAGAAGGAAATGGCAACCCGCTCCAGTATTCTTGCCTGGGAAATCCCATGGACAAAGGACCCTGGAGGTTTACAGTCCCTGGAGTTGCAAAAGAGTCAGACACGACTTAGCAACTAAACAGCAACAACAACAGACTCATAGACACAGAAAACAAACTTATGGTTACCAAAGGGGAAAGCTGAGGGGAAGGATAAATTAGGAAGTTGGGGTATTAATATATACACACAGCTGCTGCTGCTGCTGCTGCTAAGTCGCTTCAGTCGTGTCCGACTCTGTGCAACCCCATGGACAGCAGCCCACCAGGCTCCCCCGTCCCTGGGATTCTCCAGGCAAGAACACTGGAGTGGGTTGCCATTTCCTTCTCCAATGCAGGAAAGTGAAAAGTGAAAGTGAAGTCGCTCAGCCCACCAGGCTCCTCCGTCCATGGGATTTTCCAAGCAAGAGTACTGGAGTCAGGTGCCATCGCCTTCTCCGATAGACCTCCATATTATTACAAGCTAGGCTGGTGCTCACTGCCAGGCCATGTAGTCCTCCTGTTGGATAGATTCTCGAAGAATAACAACCTCAAACAAGGGGCTACAAACTGGAATGTTGGTATCCCCTTAAAATTCTTCTGTTGAAACCTAATTTCCAATGTGATGGTACTTGGAGGTGGGGCCTTAGTGTAATGATTAGGTCATAAGGACAGAGCCCTCATGAATGGGATTAATGCCCTTAAAAAAGAGGCCCAGAGAGTTCCCTCTCTCCTTCTGGCATGTGAGTTCACTTCAGTTCAGTTGCTCAGTTGTGTCCGACTCTGTGATACCATGAACTGCAGCACGCCAGGCCTCCCTGTCCATCACCAACTCCCGGAGTTCACCCAAACCCATGTCCATTGAGTTGGTGATGCCATTCAACCATCTCATCCTCTGTCGTCCCCTTCTCCTCCTGCCCTCAATCTTTCCCAGCATCAGGAAATGAGCTCTTTTCAAAAGAGCTCTTTTCAAGTGACTCTTTTCAAATGAGTCAGCTCTTCACAGCAGGTGGCCAAAGTATTGGAGTTTCAGCTTCAGCATCAGTCCTTCCAATGAACAGCCAGGACTGATCTCCTTTAGGATGGACTGGTTGGATCTCCTTGCAGTCCAAGGGACTCTCAAGAGTCTTCTCCAACACCACAGTTCAAAAGCATCAATCCTTCAGCACTCAGCCTTCATTATAGTCCAACTCTCACATCCATACATGGCTACTGGAAAACCATATCCTTGACTAGATGGACCTTTGCTGGCAAAGTAATGTCTCTTCTTTTCAATATGCTATCAAGGTTGGTCATAACTTTTCTTCCAAGGAGTAAGCGTCTTTTAATTTCATGGCTGCAATCACCATCTGCAGTGATTTTGGAGCCCCAAAAAATAAAGTCAGCCACTGTTTCCCCATCTATTTCCCATGAAGTGATGGGACCGGATGCCATGATTTTAGTTTTCTGAATGTTGAGCTTTAAGTCAACTTTTTTACTCTCCTCTTTCACCTTTATCAAGAGGCTCTTTAGTTCCTCTTCATTTTCTGCCATAAGGGTGGTGTCATCTGCGTATCTGAGGTTATTGATATTTCTCCCGGCAATCTTGATTCCAGCTTGGGCTTCCTCCAGCCCAGCGTTTTTCATGATATACTCTGCATATAAGTTAAATAAAGCAGGGTGACAATATACAGCCTTGACGTACTCCTTTTCCTAACCAGTCTGTTGTACCATGTCCAGTTCTAACTGTTGCTTCCTGACCTGCATACAGGTTTCTCTGAGCGCCCAAGAATTGATGCTTTTGAACTGTGGTGTTGGAGAAGACTCTTGAAAGTCCCTTGGACTGCAAAGAGATCCAACCAGTCCATTCTGAAGGAGATCAGCCCTGGGATTTCTTTGGAAGGAATGATGCTAAAGCTGAAACTCCAGTACTTTGGCCACCTCATGCGAAGAGTTGACTCCTTGGACAAGACTCTGATGTTGGGAGGGATTGGGGGCAAGAGGAGAAGGGGACGACAGAGGATGAGATGGCTGGATGGCATCACTGACTCGGTGGATGTGAGTCTGAGTGAACTCTGGGAGTTGGTGATGGACAGGGAGGCCTGGCGTGCTGCGATTCATGGGGTCGCAGAGTCGGACACGACTGAGCGACTGATCTGATCTGATCTGAAGTTCTACAAAAATATCGAATCGTGTTGTACACTAGAAATTAATACAATATTTTAAGTCAACTATACCTCCTTTTTTTTTTAATTAAAAAAAATTTTAAAGACTGGCTCCAAATAAGCTGAGAAATTAGAAAGGAGGATCAGTTAGCAGCAGGCCGTTAGAATTTCCCGCTGGAGTCCAGAACACAGATGCCAAAGGAATCTGCAGGGGTCCTGGCTACCGTCCCCGTCGGCCCCTCTCCTCCCAGCGCCAGTCCTCCCGGCTGAGGGGTCCTGCGACTTTAACCTCCAGGCTCGCAGGCCGAACTGCGGGCGGTTGCCCAGGGAGACGGACGCACAGAAGGCGGCGCGCCCCCGGGCCCTGGACCCGCCGGTGTCCTTTGTGCTAGCGGGGATCCTGCTTCCCGCCTGCCACGGCCAACATGCACTCGCAACGCAGCTTCGGAAAGCCCGAGAAGGAGCAGGGCCACGAGGAGGAGGAAGAGGAGGAAGAGGAGCAGGAGGTGAACGTGGAGGAAGAGGAGGAGGAGGAAGAAGAGGAGGCGGTGGAGGAGGAAGAGGAGGAGGAGAAGGAAGAGGACCAGCAGGCGGTGGCGGAGCTGGAAAAGGAGCTGGAGGCCTTTGGGAGGTTCAGCGAGGAGTACTTTTCGAAGTTTTGGGACTTCGGAGATGCCAGTGAGGAAGGCTGGCCTCGCCCCCGCTTAGCCAGCGTCGTTAGCCCCAGCCTGAGCCCAACGCTGACGCTCAGGACGCCGAGCCTGTCGTGGTGGAGCCAGACGTCTGTGCCCAGCGACAGCGCCCCCTCCAGGATCTCTTCCCAAAAAAGTACCGCCCCCTCGCCCCTCGCCCCCGACGCCGAGCCCTTTCCTCTAAGGCTTCTCGATCCCTAGGGGAGAGCTGATACAACTCCTCTATAACCTTCGTCTACCGGGTGTCAGTTTCCAAATACACTCACCACTGCCCATACACCCGTATCTCAGTCCTTTCTCTCAAAGACCTTGAAATCTTGGCTGAGCGGCTGTGATAGTTCATAGTTTAGAATGAAGGGGAAGCATCCTCCTAAAACAGGAAACAGACAGTACTGTACCGAGTGCTCGCTTTATAACTTGTACGAGTGCATTCAGTGATCGTGTCCTCTGTCTCATATTCATTCTGTCCTCCCGCCTCTCTCTCTCTCTCTCATACCACGAGGAAGAGGAAGGAGTAGTGCTTTAAGGATGTTCTGCTATTGAAACAGCCCTACCTCCCCTTACCCCCCCCCCCAAAAATAAACAGCTCACATTTGTGCCTAAGTGTACTGAAACCACTCCAACCACTTGGAAGCAGAGCAGTTGCTTAGAGTAGATTTCGTCCATCCCCCAGTTTTGGTCTGGATCACTCTTTGCTGAGGCTAAGCGTGTTGAGGGCAGGAGGAGGGACTGTACTCGGCTTTATGGTATGTTTAACAGCATCCCTGTCTACATCTGACTCTGCTAGTTAGCCCCTACTAGGCTTTGTGACAATCAAAAATTGTCAAAATGTCTTTAGATATTGCTAAATGTTTCCTGGGGACAAAAGTGACCTTTGAGAACCATTGATTCAAATGGAATGGCTAAATTGTTTCGTGTTTTATTCAACAGGTTTTCCTAAAATATTTCAGACATTTAGGAAAGACATGTCTGAAATGAATTTTGATAGGTAAGAAATTGTTTTCAGTTTTCATCTTATTATTTTTTGAAAATGATGTTTACTTTGGGGATGAACGTGTCAGGAAGGTAGAGTAAGATCATCCAGGGCATTTGCAACTAATATATATATATTTAAAATTTTAATCTACACTGTTAGACACTTTGGAGCGGATAGAGACAGGGTCCTTGCCCATCTCTGGCCTATTATTTACCTGTAGATTTCTGTACCCCTCTCTGTTCCCTCTTCCACTCACCAGAGTTAACATACTATTAACAGTTTGTTTTGTTTCCAGTAAAATTTAAATAGCAGATTTTCATTACTTGATTTATTAACATAGCTACTGACCTCCCATCATGAAAGCTGAGGAATGTAACTCACACCACTTCCCTCCTCTCCATTTTCAGTAGTTATATTATATTTAATTTTTCTAACCTTTAAGACTTTAGAGTATTTAAATCTCTACTTCTTGGTTTATCAATTTTAGTGACTATTAACTCTTTTAAAAAATTAACACCTTAATGAACTGCTACTTCCTTCTCTCCTCTTACCCTTTACTTTCCCAATAAACAACAAATTATTTAACAGATTTTATTAAAATATATAATATAGTCATATAAAGTCATATTACTTTACTAAGTTTTATTGTGATTGTGTGTTGTGTAATTATTATTAGTTCTTAGTGCTTTGGGTGCAAGTTGATTCTAAAAGTTGGAAACCAATAACCAATACTCATAATTTCTTGCTGAGAAACCAATACTGTGACTGCACGCTTGTACAAGAAAATGAAAGCCTATGTCCATAAAACTTGGCTCCTAAAAGGAGAACTTCTGAACCCTTGGTTGTTTTTAGTTGTCTTCAATTTTTCTGAATTGGGCTAATGGCCATTCTTTCTTGATTTCCATTTTGCTCTTTTTCTTTTTATCCCTCTTCTTTTTGCTGGAGAAAATTCCTCAGGTAATTATTTTGTATTGATCTCATGGACAGTCAAATTTCTGAGTTCTTGCCTGTCTTAAAATTTCTTCCATGTTCCTTTACTCTTGGTCTCGTAACTTGTTTCCCTGGGAAGTTAGACAAACAGGACTCCCCCAGATGGAGTGGCTTCAACAGAGCAGTTCTCCAGCCATTACAGTACAGTCATTTCAGAATTAAAACACACAATGTACCAGAAACAAAGCTTCAAAAAAGGAAGGTGGAGACATAAGAGAACTGAGAAAGGTGAAAAAGTAACAGTCCTAACGTTGACTAAACTCTTTGGGAAATTTTTGTCTGATATTTTTAGAAGAGCCAGCAAATTACTGCAAAACAAACAAACAAACAAAAAACCCCTGAAACTCAAAGAGGCAAAGGAACTTGAAAAGCAATAGTTACTATTTATTTGTTACCAGTAACAGTCATTTTAGCTAGTCAGTAAATTCCTGCTTCCGGTTATGTCAATGTTAACTGACTGATAAAGCTCCACAATACTTGTGGGATGAATACAGAATGCTTAATTACGATGCATTTAACTTCAGCCCTTTAAAAAGACTGGATTTTTGTACAGCTATTTTAAAACGAACAGTATGTTCTAATTTAAATTCAAATAAATGTTTAAACACACATACCATCATTGCCAATGCCAACAATAATGACACACATACACAGAGAGAGGGGTGGTAATTTACTCTCTGAGAGAAATAATATGGTATTGGGAGCCTCTAAGATTTAGAAAGGAGTACTTTGCAAAGAACAGATACGACACTAGCACAGTGTGCCTGACTTTACTGAAGACATAAGAATGGAAGAAAATATTTCCAAGAAATCAGGGTCTTCTAGGGACATTTGTTATTTGATTGTTAAATGTACCAGATTTAAAAGGACTGCTAACAACTCTCTAGGTATACTGAAAACAAGCATTTTGTCTAAATTTCAGGGCTATCTATCACAGTCTGCATCCAAAAGTTCCAGTATCAATACAAACAGAAGAAAGTTGGCTTCAAGAATTGGCTGACATGGAGAAGCCCAGTGAGTGGTTTGGTTCTGAAGCTTTTGCTGGGAGGTGGGACTGCATGCTGGAAAGAGCATGGGGGTAGGCGACCAGGGGAGGTAGAATTAAACCCCAGCACCAACACGAACTAACACTGTGACAACTAGGCAAGTCAGTTCACCTCACTGACTCTCCTTCTTCCTCTATTGGCCATAATAATCCTTGTCTCATAGGACCATTAATGAAGATCAAAGTGAGATTCAACATTGAAAATCCTTGGCACTGAGTCTTTAGTAAATGGTAGCACCTGTGTTCACATCAAGAGATAGTCTGCCATCATATTTTGATACATATCTCTCTTTTTTATTATAGAAGTAACATATGCATGCTGTTTTTTAAACATCAAACCATTAAGAAAAATATAATGGGAACATTAAGTTTTTAACTTACTCAGTATATTCCTCAGAAGTGATCATTATGAACAGCCTTTCCTTTAAACTTTATTATTTGTTGTATGTTGGATCGTATGTTCATCAGATGTTTACAGAGCACATACCTGTAATAGGTCAAGTACCTGTCATAGGTCAGTTTCCTATTCTAGCGTCACAGCAACGAATAAAGCAGACAAACCCCTGTCTCAGTGGTCTTCTATTAAAGTGTGGGGGATGGAGGTGACGGTGATAGTGACATAAATAATACACAAAGCAAGTAAATGCACAATGGCTTAGATGATGTAAGTGCTAAGGAGAAAAATAGAGCAGGCAGAGGGCTGGGAAGTGCTGGACAAGTGGGTCAAAGTTTACACAGGATGCTCAGGGAAATCTTCACTGAGAAACTGAAGTGTTTGAGTACAGACCTCGAAGTGTGAGAGTGATGATGATCTCTGGGGAAAGAGTGTTACAGGCATAGGGAAGAGCAAGCTCTTCCCTCTAAAACAATGGAGGCAGCCAGAGTGGCTGCAGTGGAGTGAGGAAGGAAGTGAATTCTAGGTAATAAGGTCAGAGAGATGGTGAGGACCAGACCTTATTCAATGAGAATGAAGTCCGAAGTCACTGGAGGGCCTGCCCAGAGGAGTGACACAATCTAACATAAAAATCAGATGTAGAATTAATATCATATGTTAATATAATATTAAACCTACTATTAGAAAATTTGTTGGAGAAGGCAATGGCACCCCACTCCAGTACTCTTGCCTGGAAAATCCCATGGACGGAGGAGCCTGGTAGGCTGCAGTCCGTGGGGTCGCTAAGAGTCAGAAACAACTGAACGACTTCGCTTGCACTTTTTACTTTCATGCATTGGAGGAGGAAATGGCAACCCACTCCAGGGTTCTTGCCTGGAGAATCCCAGGGACCGGGGAGCTTGGTGGGCTGCCGTTATGGAGTCGCACAGAGTTGGACACAACTGAAGCGACTTAGCAGCAGCAGCAAACTTGTTAATTATTCCCAAATTAATCTATATAGTCCAAGTAATTGTGATGAGGTTTTTCAGCGGAACTTGACAAGTTGACTCTTTGATCTTGCTTTGTAGCATTAAAAGATAAACTGAGACATTTTCCATTTTTTTAGAGTTTACTTGGCAGATATGGATTGGAATTGGCCAGCGCCAAACCAGATATGGTTAGGAGCATTCCACAGAGGAGAGCTCTGGAGAGGTTTTTATAGAGAAGTCGAAAGAGCAAACCAAGGAAGTTATTTGATTGGCTATTGCTTAAGGTTGCATTATTTGGGAAAGCCCAGTTGGCTGTTTGCAGTTAGCTGTTCTTAACCTTGAGGCATTAACCTTGGCTCTGGCTTAGGTTGCCCTTTTGCTAACAGTTGGCTACCAAGGCATTATTAGAGCCACCTCATCGAATAGTTTCCTTCTTTGAACAACAGGAGCCTAATGTACATTTTCAATGTATAATGTACATTGTACTTTTGTACATGTACTTTTTTCATATCTTCTTTTATAGTTCCTTTTAATACAGAACTTATTTGTAGCTCTAATTAATTTATTCTGAGATGTTTTGCAGTTGTCTTTATTGATATAACAATTGGAATTTTTTTCTATTATATTTTCTAATTGGTTATTGTCCATGTATAAACTCGTTTGAAAAGACCCTGATGCTGGGAAAGATTGAAGGTGGGAGGAGAAGGGGACAACAGAGGATGAGATGGTTGGATGGCATCACTGACTCAATGCACATGAGTTTGAGTAAACTCCAGGAGTTGGTGATGGACAGGGAGGCCTGGCGTGCTGCAGTCCGTGGGGTTACAAAGAGTTGGACGCGACTGAGCAACTGAACTGAACTGAGGAAAATTATTGATTGATTGTATTAATCTTGTTATCTGATTCTCTTGCTGAACTTCCTAATTCTAATAATTTGTCAGTTAAAGGTCTACCAGACAATTATATTTCCTGTGATTAACAGCAGTTTTATCTTTTTTAATTAAAAAAAATTTTTTTACCTTCCTATGTCAGGAACAACTGATCTACTTTCTTGAAATGACTACGTAGCGTTCCCTTATATACCTATAGCATTCCCTATATATACACCATATACACCTATATATATATTCCCTTATATACTTACTGTGACTTATGTAATACATCTGATTGTTAGATGTTTCAAGGTCATTTGATTTGGTTTGGTTTGGTGTTTTGACCTCTTCACTATAACAAAAAATACTTTAATGAAAACCTTTGTTCACTCTTTTTTAAAAAAATATCTGTGCTGGCATTTCTGTTGGGCAAAATGCCTAAAACTTATTTTTAAATTGTTCAGGGGCTTCCCTGGAAGGCCAGGGGCTAAAACTTCACCTTCCAATGCAGGGGATATGGGTTTGATCCCTAGTCAGGGAGTTAAGATGCCACATGCCTCACAACCAAAAAACCAGAACATAAACAACAGAAGTAATACTGTGACAAATTTAATGAAGACTTTAAAAAATGGTCCACTTAAAAAAATAAAATTATTCAGATCCTCCACATAGGAAGTTGGAGAAGGAAATGGCAACCCACTCCAATATTCTTGCTTGGAGAATTCCACGGACAGAGGATCCTGGCAGGCTACAGTCCATGTGGTCGCAAGAGTCAGACACGACTTAGCGACTAAACCACCACCACCACAGAGGAAGGGTCTCATCTTCTGACACCTGTCTCTTTTTCCAGAACCAGCTCTGGCTGTACTGGGAGAATGGGCCCACCCTCCCCCTTTACCTCTGTCCCATTGTGGAATGTTCTGATTGGTTTTTCATCATGCCAATCTCATTTGTCTAACCTTCTAGACATTTATTCCAAGTGGCCTGTGTGCTGATGGCTGTCTTTCCCATTCCCAGTATTGCCCTGGAATCTGCAGAGGGAATTATCATGGTGGTTTAATTCAGTGTTTTGAATGGGAACTACTTGACCCCAGCCCAGCACTCCTCCCGCTGAAGACTCTTTTGCAGAATGATGGTCATAAATTAGACAGAATGGTATGCTTAAAAGGCAGAACACAAAAGGGCCTGCAAACCATGATTATAATCAAGTAAAATGTGCATTCCTGTAGTATTCTGAGACTCAAAAGCAGCAAGGAAACATCTTTTACGTCTCCTGCATTGGCAGGCGGGTTCTTTACCACTAGTGCCACCTGGGAAGCCCCAGGAAACATTTTTTAATGTGTTTCATTAGTGGTGCACCTCCTCTGTTTGTTATTTACTGTTGATAACATGTTATTTGGGAAAAGGAAAAACATTAAAAGATAAACACAATAAGGGCACTTATTTTCCTAAGAGGCGTATTTTCTTTTCTATGAGACTTCTTTTCTCCTTTGTCAGGACTGATTGACAAATGTACACTCTTTTTTCAGAGAAGAAAGTGCCCTCTGTAAAGAAGGAGGATGAACCTGAAAATCTAGCATCTAAGTTAAGAGGTAACTGGATGTTTGGCATCAACCCCACCTCCAACAAAGATAAACTGCCCTTAGGGAGTCTGCCTGAACTTGGGTGGCGTCCAACCCCTTTAGAAAAGAGCTCCCCTAAGAATATAGCAGAAACTAACACAACAGTGTAAAGCAATTATATTCCAATAAAAAAAGAATATATGCAAGAAGGTGGTGAAGGTAGGGTTTCAGGGCATTTAGACTCTGTGTGTGTGTGTGTGTGTGTGTGTGTGTGATGGGCTAGGACTTTACAGAAAATGGTTTTCAAACTACACTGCATAAAAGTTTTTAACTTTCCTTCTAAATCTGTCCCTTTTTTTCTTCAGCAAAATGGATAATTAACCCAGAAGAACCAAAACTAAGTATTTTATGTGAACTGGAGGTAAGAGATGTTTATCAACCCAACTAGTACACCATACTCATGGTAAAAATCACTTATTCAATCTTCCATTTTTTTCTTTCTCTCTTTTTAAAATTTAGTTTAAGGAAGACTTCGTAACACTCTTTGAGCCCTCACTGAGAACATTACCCAGCATTGGGCCACCATCTATTCTGACATTCAAACAAGAGAGTTCCAATTTAGGCATTAAGTTCAAGGTAATTTTCATTTACATTTTTTTTTATTTCTGTCATAAATGATGTAAAAAGACACATGATGATTTGCACAAAAGATACTGAACATAATTTTTTTAAGATTTTTTTTTTTTGATGTGGACCATTTTTAAAGTTGTTATTCAATTTGTTACAGAATTGTTTCTGTTTTATATTTTCGTTTTTTGGCCAAGAGTCATGTGGGATCTTAGTTCCCCAACCAGGGCTGAAATCCACACTCCCTGCGTTAGAAGGCAAAGTCTTAACAACTGGACTGCCAGGGAAGACCGAACTTACTTTAAAAAAAAAAAAAAGCAGGCTAAGAGCTCACTTACTTGAAATAGCACTTAGGGTGGCTGTGTTCATTTCCTAGGGCTTCTGTAACAAAATGCCAGAAACTAGGTGGCTTATGGCTTATGGCAACAGAAAAGTATTGTCTCACAGTTCTGAAGGCTAAAAGTCCAAAATCAAGGTGTCAACAAGTCCAGCCTGGGGGAGTCCCTTCTTGCCTCTTCTGAGCTTCTGGTGACGGCATCAGTCATCGGCATTCCTTGGCTTGCGGCCGCATCACTGTAGTCTCTGCCTTGACTGTCACAGCGTGTGTCTGTGTCCAAATGTCCCACTTCTCCAAGGATACCAGTCATATTGCTTTATTGCCCACCCTAATGACCTCCTCTTAACTTCATTGCATCTTCAGAGACCCCATTCTAAGTCAGGCCACATTCACAGGTACCAGGGATTAGGATTAACATAGCCTTTGGAGGAACACAGTTCAACCTATAACAATGGCCATAAGCCTGGAAGCACAGTGAGCGTTAGCTGTATTTAATAGTGTTAAGTGACCAATTAATGTCTGCTTTCAATGGGCAAGGGAGAGGTCACCTTAGTCATTCCGACAGGACGCACACCACCTTGCTTGGCCAAAGAGGTATGGGACTGACTGGCAGTATGATTATTTCCAAACTTGGACTTGTGCTGAGAGCTGCACACTCCCCAAACTGGAACCTCCTTGATTACTTCTTCTGGGGCACACTAAAGGTACAGCCTTATTTGCTGAAAATAAGATTCACCAACAAGTGAGGCAGGGCAGCACAGATATGCGTGCAGGAGTTGACAGGAACGCCCTGTGGATGCAGCAACATGGTTGGTGTTCACTGTTATTTTGTGCAGCACATTGAACTAAGCAATTCTAATGCGTGGTGACACATTAAATACATCATGTAATGTAAATTCTTTCTTGAAGAAAGAAATTCTTTCCTCAAGCATAAGTGTTAATCGTGCAGTCATGTCCAACTCTTTGCGACCCCATGGACTATATAGCCCACCAGTTTCCTTTGTCCATGGAATTTTCCAGGCAAGAATACTGGAGTGCGTGGCCATTCCTTTCTACAGGGGATATTGCTGACCCAGGGATTGAACCAGGTCTCTTGCATTGCAAACACAGCAGCTTCGTTTTTCTGAAGCACAAGAGCTTGTATTGAGCTTTCTTCCCTTGACACCCAGAGATGGGCCTGAGCTTGAGGAAGGCCTTGGGGGCTCCCTTCCACAGAGCTGTCCCTGCACTGGTCTCTGGGCAGGGCTGGTTCCACCTGAATCCCAGGCAGACCTTTCAGGTCTTCTGAGATGGGCCTTGACACTAGTTTAGGTTCAGGGTGGCGGCAGCTGATTGGCCAGCTCTCTTTTCCAGCCACACTCTTTGAAATGTGGATTCGCTAGCCTTGCCCAGGGCTCTGGCTTCTCCTGCTCTGAGAGGCTCTGGGCCTCCATGTGGGCATATCTTCATTTTTTCTCTCCTCTCTGAAGGAAGAAGAGGAGGAGGAATCACCCAAGTGTGAATTCTGTGGGAGCGACCTAAGAACATTTCTCTCCAATGTGGATGTTTCCTCTGATTACAGCAGCTCTGAACTGCCAGAACACGTAAGTTCTGGAGCAGGTTTACTGAGGAAATAGTGTTATTTTTAGACATTACTTTAAACATAAGCAGCATGTTCTTCTGCATCTTCCCACTACATCACCCCCCACCTTTTTTTTTTTTTTTGCCACACTGCATGGCTTGTAGGACCCTAGTTCCCCGAACAGGGATTGAACCTGAGCCCCCAGCAGTGAAAACCTGGAATTCTAACCACTAGATTGCCAGGGAATTCCATGAATTGCCATTCTTAAAAGGGTTCTGCCCCATTCTCTTGGGGCAATGCAAATCATAACCACAACGGGATACCATTTCACACCCCTTGAATGGCTATAACCCAAAAGACAGATAAAACAACTGTTGGCAAGGGTGTAGGGAAACTGGAATTCTCAAACATTGCTGAAGGGGAATATAAAATGATGCTGCCACCTTGGACAAGTCTAAACAGTAGCTCATCAAAAAGTTAAACATACAGATACCACATAACCCAACAAATAATTCCATTCCTAGGTATATACCCATTAAAACTAACAACATATGTCCACCCAGAAACACATATAAATGTTCACAGCAACATAATTCATGACAGCTAGAAAGTGAAAACAACCCAGATGCTCATCAAGATAGTGTAAAGAAATGTGGAGCATCCAGACTATAGAATCTTTTTTTTTTTCCAGATCATTAATTTTATTTTATTTTTAAAATTTATTTTTTAATTGAAGGATATTTGCTTTACAGAATTTTGTTGTTTTCTGTCAAACCTCAACATGAATAAGCCATAGGTGTACATATATCCCCTCCCTTTTGAACCTCCCTCCCATCTCCCTCCCCATCCCATCCCTCTAGATTGATATAGAGCCCCTGTTTGAGTGTCCTGAGCCATACAGCAAATTCCCATTGGCTATCTATTTTACATATGGTAATATAAGTTTCCATGTTACTCTTTCCATACATCTCACCCTCTCCTCACCTCTCCCCATGTCCATAAGTCTATTCTCTATGTCTGTTTCTCCATTGCTGCTCTGTAAATAAATTCTTCAGTACCATTTTTCTAGATCTAGATTGCATATGTATATGTTAGAATACAATATTTGTCTTTCTCTTTCTGACTTACTTCACTCTGTATAATAGGCTCTAGGTTCATCTACCTCATTAGAACTGACTCAAAGATGTTCCTTCTTATGGCTGAATAATATTCCATTGTGTATATGTACCAAAACTTCTTTATCCATTCTCTGTCAATGGACATCTAGGTTGCTTCCATGTTCTACCTATTGTAAATAGTGCTGTAATGAACAATAGGATAAATGTGTCTCTTTAAATTTTGTTTTCCTCAGGGTATATGCCTAGGAGTGAGATTGCTGGGTCATATGGTGGTTTTATTCCTAGTGTTTAAGGAATCTCCATACCGCCTTCCATAGTGGCTGCATCAGTTTACATTCCCAGCAACAGTGCAGGAGCGTTTGCTTTTCTCCACACCCTCTCCAGCATTTATTGTCTGCAGACTTTTTGATTCTTTTTCATTCTGACCAGTGTGAGGTGATATCTCATTGTAGTTTTGATTTGCATTTCTTTAATAATGAGACATGGACATGGACATCACCAGAGGGTCAACACTGAAATCAGATTGATTATATTCTTTGCAGCCAAAGATGGAGAAGCTCTATTCAGTGCAGTTCAGTTCAGTTCAGTCGCTCAGTCGTGTCCAACTCTTTGCAACCCCATGAATCGCAGCACGCCAGGCCTCCCTGTCCATCACCAACTCCCAGAGTTCACTCAGACTCACGTCCATCGAGTCAGTGATGCCATCCAGCCATCTCATCTTCTGTCGTCCCCTTCTCCTCCTGCCCCCGATCCCTCCCAGCATCAGAGTCTTTTCCAATGAGTCAACTTTTCGCATGAGGTGGCCAAAGTACTGGAGTTTCAGCTTCAGCATCATTCTCTCCAAAGAAATCCCAGGGCTCATCTCCTTCAGAATGGACTGGTTGGATCTCCTTGCAGTCCAAGGGACTCTCAAGAGTCTTCTCCAACACCACAATTCAAAAGCATCAATTCTTTGGCATTCAGCCTTCTTCACAGTCCAACTCTCACATCCATACATGACCACAGGAAAACCCATAGCCTTGACTAGACAGACCTTTGTTGGCAGGGTAATGTCTCTGCTTTTGAATATGCTATCTAGGTTGGACATAACTTTCCTTCCAATGAGTAAGCGTCTTTTAATTTCATGGCTGCAGTCACCATCTGCAGTGATTTTGGAGCCCAAAAAAGTAAAGTCTGACTCTGTTTCCACTGTTTCCCCATCTATTACCCATGAAGTGATGGGATCGGATGCCATGATCTTCGTTTTCTCTATACAGTCAACAAAAACAAGACCAGGAGCTGACTGGGGCTCAGATCATGAACTCCTTATTACCAAATTCAGACTTAAATTGAAGAAAGTAGGGAAAACCACTAGACCATTCAGGTATGACCTAAATCAAATCCCTTATGATTATACAGTGGAAGTAAGAAATAGATTTAAGGGCCTAGATCTGATAGATAGAGAACCTATGGAATGAGGTTCGTGACATTGTACAGGAGACAGGGATCAAGACCATCCCCATGGAAAAGAAATGCAAAAAAGCAAAATGGCTGTCTGAGGAGGCCTTACAAATAGCTGTGAAAAGAAGAGAAGAGAAAAGCAAATGAGAAAAGGAAAGATATAAGTAAATGAATGCAGAGTTCCAAAGAATAGCAAGAAGACATAAGAAAACCTTCCTCAGTGATCAATGCAAAGAAATAGAGGAAAACAACAGAATGGGAAAGACTAGAGATCTCTTAAAAAAATTAGAGATACCAAGGGAACATTTCATGCAAAGATGGGCTCGATAAAGGACAGAAATGATATGGACCTAACAGAAGCAGAAGATATTAAGAAGAGGTGGCAAGAATACACAGAAGAACTGTACAAAAGAGATCTTCACAACCCAGATAATCACGATGGTGTGATCACTCACCTAGAGTCAGACATCCTGGAATGTGAAGTCAAGTGGGCCTTAGAAAGCATCACTACAAACAAAGCTAGTGGACGTAATGGAATTCCAGTTGAGCTATTTCAAATCCTGAAAGATGACGCTGTGAAAGTGCTGCACTCAATATGCCAGCAAATTTGGAAACCTCAGCAGTGGCCACAGGACTGGAAAAAGTCAGTTTTCATTCCAATCCCAAAGAAAGGCAATGCCAAAGAATGCTCAAACTACCTCACAATTGCACTCATCTCACATGCTAGTAAAGTAATGCTCAAAATTCTCCAAGCCAGGCTTCAGCAACATGTGAACCATGAACTTCCTGATGTTCAAGCTGGTTTTAGAAAAGGAAGAGGAACCAGAGATCAAATTGCCAACATCCGCTGGATCATGGAAAAAGCAAGAGAGTAGCAGAAAAACATCTATTTCTGCTTTATTGACTATGCCAAAGCCTTTGACTGTGTGAATCACAATAAGCTGTGGAAAATTCTGAAAGAGATGGGAATACCAGACCACCTGATCTGCCTCTTGAGAAATTTGTGTGCAGGTCAGGAAGCAACAGTTAGAACTGGACATGGAACAACAGACTGGTTCCAAATAGGAAAAGGAGTACATCAAGGCTGTATATTGTCACCCTGTTTATTTAACTTATATGCAGAGTATATCATGAGAAACGCTGGACTGGAAGAAACACAAGCTGGAATCAAGATTGCCAGGAAAAATATCAATAACCTCAGATATGCAGATGACACCACCCTTATGGCAGAAAGTGAAGAGGAACTCAAAAGCCTCTTGATAAAAGTGAAAGTGGAGAGTGAAAAAGTTGGCTTAAAGCTCAACATTCAGAAAACAAAGATCATGGCATCCAGTCCCATCACTTCATGGGAAATAGATGGGGAAACAGTGGAAACAGTGTCAGACTTTATTTTTCTGGGCTCCAAAATCACTGCAGATGGTGACTGCAGCCATGAAATTAAAAGATGCTTACTCCTTGGAAGGAAAGTTATGACCAACCTAGAGAGCATATTCAAAAGCAGAGACATTACTTTGCCAACAAAGGTCCGTCTAGTCAAAGCTATGGGTTTTCCTGTGGTCATGTATGGATGTGAGAGTTGGACTGTGAAGAAGGCTGAATGCCAAAGAATTGATGCTTTTGAATTGTGGTGTTGGAGAAGAATACTCTTGAGAGTCCCTTGGACTGCAAGGAGATCCAACCAGTCCATTCTGAAGGAGATGAGCCCTGGGATTTCTTTGGAGGGAATGATGCTGAAGCTGAAACTCCAGTACTTTGGCCACCTCATGCGAAAAGTTGACTCATTGGAAAAGACTCTGATGCTGGGAGGGATCGGGGGCAGGAGGAGAAGGGGACGACAGAAGATGAGATGGCTGGATGGCATCACTGATTCAATGGACGTGAGTCTGAGTGAACTCCGGGAGTTGGTGATGGACAGGGAGGCCTGGTGTGCTGCAGTTCATGGGGTCGCAAAGAGTTGGACACGACTGAGAGACTGAACTGAACTGAACTGAATAATGAGCAGTGTTGAGCACCTTTTCATGTGTTTGTTAGCCATCTGTGTGTCTTCTTTGGAGAAATGTCTGTTTAGGTCTTTTTCCCAGTTTTTGATTGGGTTGTTTGTTTTTCTGTTATTGAGTTGTATGAGCTGCTTGTATATTTTGGAAATTAATCCTTTGTCAGTTGTTTTATTTGCTATCATTTTCTCCCATTCTGAGGGTTGTCTTTTCGCCTTGCTGATAGTTTCCTTTGCTTTCCAAAAGCTTTTAAGTTTAGTCAGATTCCACTTGTTTGATTTTGTTTTCATTTCCATTACTCTAGGAGGTGGGTCATAGAGGCTCTTGCTTTAATATATGTCACTGAGTGTTCTGCCTGTGTTTTCCTCTAAGGGTGTTATAGTTTCTGGTCTTATGTTTAGGTCTTTAATCGATTTTGAGTTTATCTTTGTATATGGTGTTAAGAAGTGTTCTAATTTCATTCTTTTACATGTAGCTGTCCAGTTTTCCCAGCACCATTTATTGAAGAGGCTGTCTTTGCCCCATTGTATATTCTTGACTCCTTTGTCAAAAATAAAGTACCCATAGGTGCATGGTTTTTTTCTGGGCTTTCTGTCTTGTTCCATTGGTCTATATTTCTGTTTTTGTGCCACTATCATGCTGTCTTGATGACTGTAGCTTTGTAGTATAATCTGAAGTCAGGAAGTCCTCTAGTCAGTCAGTCCTCTAGCTCCACGCTTCTTTCTCAAGACTGCTTTGGCTATTCAGGGTCTTTTGTGTTTCCATATGAATTGTGAAAATTTTTGCTCTAGTTCTGTGAAAAATGCCATTGGTAATTTGATAGGGATTGCATTGAATCTGTAGGTTGTGTTTGGTAGTATAGTCATTTTCACAATATTGATTCTTCCTACCCAGGAATATGGAATATCTCTCCATCTGTTTTTGTCATCTTTGATTTCTTTCATCAGTATCTTATAATTTTCTGTGTACAGTTCTTTTGTCTCCTTAGGTAAGTTTATTCCTAGATATTTAATTATTTTTGTTTCAATGGTGAATGAGATTGATTCCTTAATTTCTCTCTGATTTTTCATTGTTAGTATATAGAAATGCAAGTGACTTCTGTGTATTGATTTTGTATCCTGAAACTTTGCTAAATTTACTAATTAGCTCTAGTAATTTCCTGATACTATCTTTAGGGTTTTCTATGTACAGCATCATGTCATCTGCAAATAGACTTCTTCTTTTCCAGTCTGGATTCCTTTTATTTCTTTTTCTTTTCTGATTGCTGTAGCTAGGACTTCCAGAACTATGTTGAATAATAGTGGTGAAAATGGATACCCTTGTCTTGTTCCTGATCTTAGGGGAAATGCTTTCAGTTTTTCACCATTGAGAATAACGTTTGCTGTAGGCTCTTCATATATGGCCTTTACTATGTTGAGGTTTTTTTGAAGTTTTTATAAATGGGTGTTGGATTTTGTCAAAGGCTTTTTTGCATCTACTGAGATTATCATATGGTTTTTATCTTTTGATTTGTTAATATCATGTATCACATTGATTGATTTGCTTGTATTGAAAAATCCTTGCATCCATGGAATAAACACAACTTGATCATGGTGTATGAGCTTTTTGATGTGTTGCTGAATTCTGTTTGCTAAAATTTTGTTGAGGATTTTTGCATCTATGTTCACCAGGGATATTGGCCTGTAGTTTTCTTTTTGTGTGTTGTCTTTGTATGGTTTTGGTATCAGGGTGATGGTGGCCCCATAGAATGAGTTTGGAAGTGTTCCTTTCTCTGCAATTTTTGAAAGAGTTTTAGAAGGATAGCACTAGCTCTTTAAATGTTTGATAGAATTTTCCTGTAAAGCCATCTGGTCCTGGGCTTTTGTTTTTTGGGAGATTTTTTATCACAGCTTCAATTTCAGTGCTTGTAATTTGGTTTTTCATAATTTCTGTTTCTTCCTTGTTCAGTCTTGGAAGATTGAACTTTACTAAGCATCTGTCCATTTCTTCCAGGTTATCCATTTTATTGCCATATGGTTGTTCATAATAGTCTCTTATAATCCTTTGTATTTCTGCATTTGTATTTCTGTCTGTTGTAACCTCTCCTTTTTCATTTCTAATTTTGTTGATTTGATTCTTCTCTCTTTTTTTCTTTATGATTCTGGCTAAAGGTTTGTCAATTTTGTTTATCTTCTCAAAGAACTACCTTTTAGTTTTATTAATCGTTACTATTGTTTCTTTCATTTCTTTTTCACTTATTTCTGCTCTGATATTTATGATTTCTTTCCTTCTACTAATTTTGGGATTTTTTGTTCTTCTTTTTCCAGTTGTTTTAGGTGTAAAGTTAGGTTGTCTATTCGATGTTTTTCTTGTTTCTTAAGGTAGGATTGTATTGCTATAAACTTCCCTCTTAGAACTGCTTTTGCTGTATCCCATAGGTTTTGAGTTGTTAAGTTTTCATTGTCATTTGTTCCTAGAAATTTTTGATTTCCCTTTTGATTTCTTCAGTAACATGTTGGTTATTTAGAAATGTATTGGTTAATCTCCATGTGCTTGTGTTTTTTACAGTTTTTTTCTTGTAGTTGATATCTAGTCTCATTGTGGTCAGAGAAGATGCATGATACAATTTCAGTTTTCTTAAATTTATTGAGGTTTCATTTGTAACCCAAGATGTTGTCTATCCTGGAGAATGTTCCATGTACACTTGAGAAGAAGGTATATTCTTCTGCATTTGGATGGAATGTCCTGAAGATATCAATGAGATCCATCTCATCTAATGTATTATTTAAGATTTATTTCCTTATTTTCTGTGTTGATGATCTGTCCATTGGTGTGAGTGGGGTGTTAAAGTCTCCTACTGTTATTGTGTTACTGTCAATTTCTCCTTTTATGTCTGTTAGTGTTTATCTTATGTACTGAGGTGCTCCTATGTTGGGTGCATAGATATTTACAATTGTTATGTCTTCCTCTTGGATTGATCCCTTGATCATTATGTAGTGACCTTCCTTATCTCTTGTAATCTTCTTTATTTTAATGTCTATTTTGTCTGATATGAGGATTGCTACTCCAGCTTTCTTTTGCTTCCCATTTGCATGGAATATATTTTTCCATCCTCTCACTTTCAGTCTATATGAGTCTTGAGGTCTGAAGTGGGTTTCTTGTAGACAGCATATATATGGGTCTTGTTTTATTATCCATTCAACCAGTCTTTGTCTTTTGGTTAGAGCATTTAATCCATTTACATTTAAAGTAATTGTTGATGTGTATGTTCCAATTGCTATTTTCTTAATTGTTTGGGGTTGATTTTGTAGATATTTTTTCTTCTCTTGTATTTCTTGACTATATAAGTCCCTTTAACACTTGTTGTAAAGCTGGTTTGGTGGTACTGAATTCTCTTAACTTTTGCTTGTCTGAAAAGCTCTTGATTTCTCCATCAATTTTGAATGATATCCTTGCCAGGTAAAGTAACCTTGGTTGTAGATTTTTCCCTTTCAGTACTTTAAATGTATCCTGCCATTCCCTTCTGGCATGCAGAGTTTCCGCTGAAAGATCAGCTGTTAAGCGTATGGGGTTTCCCTTATATGTTACTTGTTACTTCTCCTTTGCTGCTTTTAATATTCTTTCTTTGTGTTTAGTCTTTGTTAGTTTGATGAGTATGTGTCTTGGCATGTTTCTCCTTGGGTTTATCCTGTATGGGACTCTTTGTGCCTCTTGGACTTGATTGACTTTTCCAGTTGGGGAACTTTTCAACTATAATCTCTTCAAAAATTTTCTTTTTCTATTTCTTTTTCTCTTCTTCTTCTGGGACCCCTATAATTTGAATGTTGGGGCATTTGATATGGTCCCAGAGATCTCTGAGACTGTCCTCAGCTCTTTTCATTCTTTTTACTTTATTCGGCTCTTCAGAAGTTATTTCCACCATTTTATCTTCCAGCTCTCTGATTTGTTCTTCTGCTTCAGATATTCTCCTATTGATTCCTTCTAGAGTATTTTTAACTTCAGTAATTGTGTTGTTTGTCTCTGTGTGTTTATTCTTTCATTCTTCTAGATCGTTGTTAATTGATTCTTACATTTTCTCCATTTTGTTTTCAAGGTTTTTGGTCATCTCTACTACCATTATTCTGATTTCTTTTTCAGGTAGTGTGCCTGTTTCCTCTTCATTTATTTGGACTCCTGTGTTTCTAGTTTGTTCCTTCATTTGTGCAGTATTTCTCTGCCTTTTCATTATTTTTTTTAACTTATTGTGTTTGAGGTCTCCTTTTCCCAGGCTTCAAGGCCGAATTCTTTCTTCCTTTTGGCTTCTTCCTTCCTAAGGTTGGTCCAGTGGCCTGTGTAAGCTTCATATAGGGTGAGATTTGTGCTGAGTTTTTTGTTTGCTTCTTTGTTTTTCCCTGTGATGGGTAAGGCTGAGTGAGGTGCTAATCCTGTCTGCTGATGAATTTTCATTTTGTTTGTTGTTTAGATAAGATGTCCTGCACAGGATGCTACTGGTGGTTGGGTGATGCCAGGTCTTGTATTCCAGTGGTTTCCTTTGTGTGAGTTCTTGATACTCCCTAGGGTTAGTTCTCTGGTAGTCTAGGTCTTGGAGTCAGTGCTCCCACTCCATAGGCTCAGGGGTTGATCTCTGGTCAGTAACGAAGATTTCACAAGTGGTTTGTTATGGCATTAAGTGGGATTAAAACAAATACCCAAAAACGAGAAACCAAAGATGAACCCCAGACAAATGGCAGTTACAAAATCAGGCAAATAATAATTAAAATAATGGAATATATACCCATAAGCAAAATCAAAACAGTCCAACAAAAATAAAGTACAGTAGAGTGATCTGCTGAACAAAGGAAACCAAGAATTATATCTACCAGTAACAGCAAAACTAAAGCACAAACTGGAAAACATAACTAAATCAAGGTGCCAAGTTGGGAATAAAGCAATGAAAACAAAACTAACAAATATGTTGAGAGTAAAGGAAAGAAAAAAAGAATAGATATGCAAAGATAAATAGAGGTAGATAAAGAAGATTTATATATATTAAAGATTAACTGCAAGGGGTAAAGAACAGTAGGAAAAGCAAACAAAGGAATAAATGTATAAAAAAATAATAACAAGTTTAAGAAAATTAAAAAAGAGAAAAGGAAAAAAAAAGGAAGAAGAAAGGAAAAAAGGAAAAACTCCCCAGAACAGCAAAACCCCACAGAAAGGCAGTGGTTTATAACAACAATAAATAATGTGATGAGAAAAAAAAAAGCTTAATTAGATTTCATAGTGCCAATAAAATTGACAACTAGAACAGAAGTTTGGGGGGAGAAAAAAAAGAATCCAAAAGAATCTGTAAAACAAGTCAAAACATAAGAATAATAAATGTTTTTCTTGAGTTACTGCTGTCAGAGTCCTTTCCCTCGCTGGGAGTCACAATCTACTTCACCTCACCTCCCTAGGATGCCCTCCAACACTGTGCTGGTCACTGGACCTGCTGTGGGGGCAGCTCAGATTCTAATCTGGTCCTACCCCTGTGTGTTCTTGCCTCCAATGTCCACAGCTATCAGAACTAGTGTGTTTTCTTTTGTGGAGCTCTCAATGTCCTTTTACATACTGCATAGACACAGAGTCTGCCTAGTTGATCATGTGGATTTAATCTGCAGCTTGTACAATTGGTGGGAAGGTTTTGGGTCTTCTTCCTCAGCCACGCTGCCTCTGGGTTTCAGTTGTGCTTTTATTTCCAAATGTGTGGGTCGTCCACTGGGGTTTGCACCTGAGGCTGCCCTGGAGGATTTGGGTCTGCCCCAGTGAGGGCCAGGTGTGGAGGTGGTGCAGCTGCTTGGGTCACAGGGCTTCTGGCAACACCAGGTACTCAGAGGAGTTGGTGAAATATAGGGCTTTAGAAGGGTATGGCAACCAGTATTGGCCAATACACTCCAGTATTCTCACCTGGAGAACCCCCCTGACAGAGAGAAGCCTGGCAGGCCACAGTCCACAGGGTTGCAAAGACTTGGACATGACCAAAGCGACCCTGCATGCATAGATGCAAGACTTTTTTGCCTGTGGCAGCTCTGCCCCGGTGAGGGTTGAGCATGAACGTGGTGCATCTTCTTGGCTTGCAGGGACCCTGGCAGCGCCAAGTGTTCAGGGACACGGACTGCCTCCACTGCAGGAGTTATGGCCCTAACAGAGTCTTTTTTCAAGCCTCTTATAGCTGGCAATCAGAACGCTTCTTTGGGCAGTCTTTCTCTGTAGCTCTGCCTGTTCAGGCACTTAGAGGGTTCCCTTGCCTGGGGTCCTTCTCTACTGTTAGGCATGTCAGGCACATAGGGGGGCCCCCCTGGCTGGGGTCCTACTCTGGAGTTCAGTGGTGAGGCGTTTGATGGGCCAGCCTCTCTATTTTCAGCTCCCAATGCTGGCATGTGGGGAGAGAGAGGCTATGGTGATGGCTACACCCCATACACATGACTCAGCACTATTGCCTTGCTTCCATGGCTGCCCAGCTTTCCTCCACAGGCATTTCCCATCACAATCTCCTCCCTCACATCCCCTTGATTGTTCTTTCCACAGTCAACAGCAGCCCTTGCCCCGGGATTGCTCCACAATCCCTAAACTCCAGCTCCCAGCTGTTGTACCTTCTAGGGGACCTGTGTCCCTGTCTGGGGCACATATGGCTGCAGCAAGGACTGTCTGATTCTCATTCCATTTAGGCTGCCACAGATCAGCTGTTTGCCTCTCAGCCTTTATATTTCTCCTCTGACTCAGACAATTGCCCCGCTGTGGGGATTGGACCCCTGCTTCAGTTCCCCCACCCGCCAAGGGCAGGTCCATCCTAACACTCCTGTTTTTCCCCCTAGTTCCTTTGTCCTATTGAGTTTCACATGGTTCTATATATTCTCTTCCGCTGGTCAGGTACTCCTGTCAGCTCTCAGCTTGTGTTCTTCATGCACTTCTGTGTCTGAAGGTGTATTCCTGATGTATCTGTGGAGAGAGACATGCTCCACATCCACCTACTCCTCTGCCATCTTGTTCCTCCTCCCATACTATGGAATCTTATGCAGCCATAAAAAGACATGAAGCATTTAAACATGCTTCAACATAAATTAAAATATTGTACTAGGTGAAAAAAGCCAGTTACAAAGCACCACATTCCATTTATATTAACATACAGAACAGGCAAATCTACAGAGACAGCAGATAGATTAGTGGCAGCCATGTGGGGAGGAGAAGGAGTAACTGTTACTGGGTACAGGTTTCATGTTCTAAAATGGATTGCTGTGATCACTGCACACTTCTGTGAATATACTAAAAATTATCGAATTATACACTTGAAATGGGTGAATTGTATGATATGGGAATTATACCTCAATAAAGCTGTTAGCCACCCCCCCAAAAATATGATAGATTGTTATCCAAAACCCCATTAGCCATTTTGGGTTTCATTTTGTTCCCCTCCTGTAATCACCTTCATCTAGGGCTGAGGAGAAGAAAATAACGTCTTTCTTTTTCAGACCTCCTGTTGTGGTCATTTCCAAAATCTGGTCGACTACATCTGTGAAGAAAACCAAAAAATCCAGAGCTCTAAAGCTGAATTAATCAGTATTAACCCTCATGCCGCCCACGGCAGTGAAGTTGACAGACTCAAAGCGAAAGAAAAAGCTTTGCGGAGGTAACAGTGAGCCTTTGATATTGGAACTCAGATAGGCCCACTTAATTAGAAAGCCTTTTTTTTTTTAAGATTTACTTACTTATTTATTTTTGCCTGTACTGGGTCTTCGTTGCTACGCGCAGGCTTTCCCTAGTTTTAGCGAGCAGGTGCTACTCTCTTGCTGTGGTACATAGGCTTCTGTCTGTGGTGGCTTCTCTTGTTGCACAGTGTGGGCTCTGGGGTGCAAGCCCTTCAGTAGCTGTGTCCTGTGGGCTCCGTAGTTGTGGTCTGAGGGCTTAGTGGCATGTGCGATCTTCCCAGACCAGGGATTGAACTCATGTCCCCTGCATTGGCAGGTGGATTCTCAACCACCGGACCACCAGGGAAGCCCTAGAAAGCCTTTTGTAAAAACAAACCTCATTTTTTCAAAGCAGATAACTTTGTAGATGCATTCCCAGTGAAGAAACAAAAATTGGCTAAAGCAAACCTCGTGCAGTTCCTGGTGGATGTCATAAGAGTCAGAAGGTGTCAGAAACTCAGTGAGCTCACTGACTTTTAGAGTAGAAAATTTACCCATCCCAAATTCTCAGGGCAGTTGGGAATTCCTATTAATATATTAGAGAAATTTGTCCACCAAGTCCAGTAGAAACACACATGCACTGAGTAAATGACTGGGTTCACAAGTAATAACAGATACAAAGAATAAGGAACGGCATGTAAACGGTAAAAATTATAGTATACTTCTTTTTTTGAAAGAAGTAGAATGGTGGCTTTTATTCTCAACTGGTGGAGAGGGGAACACCTTATGCTCCTGCCTCAAGAACTGTGCGCCTAAGGCAAGTGCTCACAGTCAGGAGTTGGTGATGAGGAGACAAACGCGACAGGGTCTAGGTTTCTCCCTTTTGCTTTGTTTCAAAGACCGTCATAAACTGGCATCAGTAACCCAGTAACTGCATCTGTCAGCTTGGAGGCTCTGAGGCCTTCTTTCTGACTTGTAACTACAAGGGAAGGGCTGTTATAAAGGTAAACACTGGATAGGGAATGTGTTTAGCATGTAGCTCCTGCAGAGTTAGGGGGCAGAAAAGCAAACTTACTAGCAGCAGTTACAGTAAAATAAACTCGGAATGTTCAGGCCTGCTCACTGTTCTCTTTATCTTCTTTGCTCTCAGAGAAGTGAAAAAGAAAAACTCATTCGTCTTTTTCCCTTTTCACTGCTACAGATTCCCCCGTTAGTTTATTCCCTCCATATCAATGGAGGAAGGGAAATACATGTCATTCTTTTCTGGCTGAGGACAAACTTCAATTTTGCTGTGTTTGAAAATGACCAGCTGTTCAGTCCAGAGACCCATCTATCTCCTACTTCAAATTTTCCTTGAGACATGAACCCCAAGAAATCTTTATTGGGGTGTTGAGGGACAGATGGTCAGTCTTCTATAACTTCTTTAATGCTTACACGGGACTCGTAGACACAGTGGGGTCATGGAGTTCTCGCCCTGTTCTATTAAGGGGCTCTGGGGTGACTTTTGTGGTTATTCCTGCTGGATCTGTTTGGAGGAGTGGCTGTAATCTCTTTGGGGGTTTGGGTTTTTCTCTGCACATCGTGTTTATCTTGATGTAAATCTGTGTCATCTGATAAGGGTCCTTCTGTCCAGGTTGGAGATAGTCCTTTGAATAATGTCTTTTTCAGAATGTATAATCCTCTGGTTGCAGGTCACGGGGCATCTCACAGTTAGAGGCGGCTTTATCCAATGAAATACATATGAGGTTTGTCAGAGTGGGGGCAGGAAAAGCCAAGCGGCTGGCTTGGATTTCTTATAGCCCTTAGCTAACTGGGGCCTGTAATCCTGCATTCTGAGAGTTTCCTCTAGGTTCACCACAGGGCTGCAGTCGAATGAAGGCCTGGTGGCAGCTATTCCCCTTTCTCAGGGCCTGCTGACCCACATTGAATGGCTACAACCGCTGATTCCATGTCTCAGGTCTTTCCTTCTTGGTCATGAATGACCATTATCCTCCTGGAATTTAGGCTCTGGGTCCTGCTTTGGAGTCATCTATAAGTGATTCACCACCACCTCCTCCTTCTCCCACCACACTGTAGTATACTATTTTAAACTTGGAACACATTTCAGACTTGTGCATCATGTTTTTAATTTTGTAGAAAACAAGAACGACAAATGGCCAAACACTATGAAATACTAGCAAAAGAACAGCCTACTTTCTCTGAAGAAGGTAAGTTCCTCAAAGCTGATGTTATAGATCAGGTATACATCAGAGAGCTCATGTGTTTGACCGAGGGCAAAAACTGATGTATTTTAAAAATAATATTAAAATTTTTCATTTTGGTCAATGCCTCAGTCAAAATGGCTAAAAAGTCAGAAAACCCCACTTTTCTATCACCTGGCTTTTGAAGTTTTGACTTCAGTTCACTGCTGTTATTGACTGAAATAATTTAGCAGCATATATAGAGCACTGACTTCAACTGGCTTCCCTTGTAGCTCAGTCGGTAAAGAATCTGCCTGCAATGCAGGAGACCCAGGTTCAATTCCTTGGTCGGGAAGATCACCTGCAGAAGGAAGTGGCAACCCACTCTAGTATTCTTGCCTAGAGGATCCCATGGACTGGGGAGCCTGGCAGGCTACTGTCCATGGGGTCACAAGAGTCGTACAGGACTTGGTGACTAAACCACCACCAGAGAGCACTTGGGAGCTTTCCAGGTAGCACTAATGGTAAAGAACCCGCTGGCCAATGCAGGAGACATAAGAGATGTGGGTTCAGTCCTTGCGATCAGAAGATCCCCTGGAGGATGGAATGGAAACCCACTCCAGTATTCTTGCCTGGAGAATACCCATGGACAGAGGAGCCTTGTGGGCTACGGTCCATAGGGTTGCAAAGAGTCAGACATGACTGAAGCGACTTAGCACATAGCGCATTTTACAGAGAGCTAGAACGAGCTTTTGAGTTCATTGTCTCTCTTTTAGTAAAACATACATTCCATTTTGTTTCAAGCTAGGATATGGAAAGTCTGTCAAAAATGAATCAGATTCCTTTCTTATAGATGGGCCCCATTGGTCAGCTGGCCAGTACAGCTGCAGTACTAGTACAACTGAAGGGGCATCAATTTTAGAATCAGAAGTTCTAGAGTTATATTCTTGCTTTTCTCCTTATAGGCTGCACAATTGGAGTTAACTTTTATTTTTAATATTTCTGAGCATCAGGCTCCTCTGAAACTCAGAGCTATTGAAAAGATACTTTGAGAACATTTTTTTTTTTCCCCAACTCAATCCCTAGTATGAAGTTCCTTGGGATTCAATTCTTTCCTACTAAACCTATGGCCAAAAAATTCCACATAATGAAAATCATTATTTTTGTTCTTCCAACGAAATGAGAATGTTCTCATTTTTTTTTAACAAAAGAGGGCCCCTCAATTTAATTTAATGAAGCTCCTGATTCTTCTTTCGTTAAAAAAAAAAGTCCAATGGAAAAAAGTGTCCAATGAATCAATGCATTTGTAATAGAGTTTGAAATTTCATTTTAGAAGAGAGATTTTGGAAAGTTTTAAACATATATATATTTTCATGTGATTCTTGTCCCATTAGATGCAAAACACTATAAAACAATTTCTTATCAACTTTCGGTGGATATTCCAGAAATAGAGTCAGTTAAGGAAGAACTAACTGATTATCAAGTGGACAAAAGAAACATATCCATTGTTTGCTGTGATTCTAGGATAGCATGTGGAAAGGTAATTAGCTTGTAATTTTTTAATTTGCTACTCTTTAAAAACCAGTTTTACTTAAAATTATAAAAGCTGTCTCGATGAAGATGGTGGCTTGGTTACAGGACACGTTTAACTATTAGTCATAAAGAATTGGTACAGACTTGGCCTTTTAACTTCTACTTTAGAATAATGGGCTTCCTTGGTGGCTCAGTGGTGAAAAATCCACCTGCAATGTAGGAACTGTGGGAGATACAGGTTCGATCCTTGGGTTGGGAAGTTCCCTGAAGTAGTACGTGGCAGCCCATTCCAGTATTCTTGCCTAGAGAATCCCATGGACAAAGGAGCCTAGTGGGCTACAGTCCATAGGGTCACAAAGAGTCAGACAAGACTAACGTGACTTAGCATGCACGAACGCAGACTTTATAACAATACCTTACGTGTGTCTTATGAGGGGCTATTTTGGTTAAAGCCTTTTTACTTTAAAATGTGATCACTGTATAGTGAGGAACATTTGGAACCCTTTAGAAACCTAAAATCAATGGTAGAAAATTACCAGAAGTCTTAGCCTCATCCCCAAAATCATGATTAATATTTCAATATTATCTAGATCTGCACCGCCCAATGTGGTAACAAATATTTCACATGGCTATCCAAGTTTAAAGGAATTAAAATAAAATAAAATTTGAATTTAATTCTTCAGTCACACTAGCTAAATTTCAAGTGTTCAATAACTGTGTGTGACTAATGGCAACCATATTTCAAGGCAGTTATAGAAAACTTTTATGGTCAATAAAAGTTCTATTAGCACTGTTCCAGAGTTTTTAAGCATAGGTTTTTGTTAACAGACCTGTAATTATATTACATATGTAATTTTTTCTACTTTTAACTTTGTGTTATTGTGTTACTCACTCAGTTGTGTCCGACTCTTTGCTACCCCATGGACTGTAACCCACCAGGCTCTTCTGTCCGTGGGACAACAGTACTGGAGTGGGTTGCCCTAATTTTCAACAATTTTCCCATGATACTATATAGCTTACATTGCTGTTGTTTAGTTGTTAAGTTGTGTCCTATTCTTTTACAACCTCATGGACTGTAGCCCTCCAGGCTTCTCTGTCCATGGGATTTCCCAGGCAAGAATACTGGAGTGGGTTGCCATTTCCTTTTCCAAAGGATCTTCCCAACTCAGGGGTCAAACCTGCATTTCCCACATTGGCAGGGGTATTCTTTACCACTGAGCCACCAGGAAAGCCCATAGGTTACATTAACATCATTTTAATATCTATGAGCCTTTTCATATAGTATCTAACCATTCTACTGATATTGGAAATAAAAATTATTATAAGTTCTTTTGTTTTACTAAATAATGTTGCTTTGAATATCCTTTTGTATAAATTTATTTTTATATAAGTATAGAATCTGCCTGCAATGCAATTTGATTCCTGGGTCAGGGAGATCTGCTGGAGAAGGGATAGGCTGCCCACTCCAGTATTTTTGGGCTTTCCTAGTGGCTCAGATGGTAAAGAATCCGTCTGCAATGTGGAAGACCTGGGTTCGATCCCTGGGTTGGGAAGATCCCCTTGAGAAGGAAACAGCTACCCACTCTAGTATTCTGAGCTGGAGAACTCTGTGGACTATAGCATGCCAGGCTTCTCTGTCCATGGGATTCTCCAGATAAGAATATTGGAGTGGGTTGCCATTCCCTTCTTCAATATGCAGAGTATATTATGCAAAATGCTGGGCTGGATGACTCACAAGCTGGAATCAAGAAGGCTGCAAGAAATATCAACAACCTCAGATAACGACAGAGAGAGTTGGTGATGGACAGGGAAGTCTGGCATGCTGCAGTCCATGGGGTCACAAAGAGTCGGACACAACTGAGCAACTGAGCAACAACAACATTACAAAGTATAGTAATTAAGATGGTGTAGCTTGGGGGCAGGATAAACAAAAAATCCATGATACAGAATCAAACTTATGCACACACAGACATCTGATAGGTGCCAGCAGTAACACTGCAAGGTAATGGAGAAAGGAAAATGTTCTCAACACCTGGTGCTGGGACAGTTAGATATCCATAGTTTTTAATGAAGTTGAAATAATATTTCATTCCCAGTGGATTAAAGAATTAAATGTGAAATGTAAAGCTACAATGATTTTTAAAAAAAATAGGTGAATAGCTTTATTATTTCAGGTTAGGGAAAGATTTACTAATTCTAAAAAGCAGTACCATAAAGGAATTGATAAAATTTAAAAGAAAAGCCAAGAAGGGAGATATTTTATAGCACATATGATATACAAAGGGCTTTTATCCTAAATGTATAAAGAATTTTTGTAAATCAACATGAAAAAAAAGTCTCCCTAGTAGAAAAAAATGAACTAAAAAAAACTTGATGACTTCTCCAAGGAGAAAATCCAAATGGTCAATAAACATATGAAAAGATGCTCAACCTCATTAGTAACCTAGGAGAAGAAAACTGAAACCATAATTAGAGATCAGTGTACACCAGCAGAGGAGCCTGGTGGGCTACAGTCCATGGGGTCGCAAAGAGTTGGACAAGACAGGACGGAGCGACTAAGCACACACACACACACACGTATGTACACACCTATCATATTGGCTAAATAAATAAATAGTAAAGTCTGATACTACTGAATGTTAGAAAGGATGTAGAATAACAGTCACTACAGTTTAGCCTGTAGTGGGAATGCAAATTGATACAACAGCTTGAAAATCATTTTAGCAGTTTTTTTGTAAAGTGAAAGACACATATCCTTTTGTAAAGTGGAATTCAACAATTCTTCCTCTGGATATAAGATCTGAGAGGAACTGGGTACCAGCATACATGCAAACGAGTGTTCAGAGTATCATTATCTATAAGCCAAAAACTGGGAACAACCCATATACCCATTAAAAATACAATGGATAAATAAATGATGAAGTCATACAATAGAATACTAGACACAAGTGGAAGCTATTGGACTCTGGCTACACACTGGGGCACATATGAATCTTACAAATGTAGTGTTGATTAAAAGAAACAAAATATAAAAAATTCCCATTATATGATTCCATTTATGTACAATTCAAAATGGGAAAGAAACTATATTGTTTAGAGATCATAGAACACTGACTTTGGGTTAGCACACAGGGGACTTCTAGAGTTTTAGCACTGTTCTATTTCTTGATGGTAATAACATGGATGTTCATGTTGTAACTATCCATTAACAAAATAGCATATTTTAGTGCTTCTCTGAATGTATTTTATATTTCATAAAAATGAGAAACATATTATCTTTCAAAATAAATGGCACATTTACATGAAAATTTAGATTATTTCATTGTTTAGCCCTAGGAATTCTTATATCCATTTTATTATAATTCAAGATTAGGAAGAAATAGAATTAAACTGAATTTTTAGTTCATTATAAAACATTGTTGGGTACAAATTCATTTTCCTGTTGAGTATTACCTAGATAATAAAATAGTTAGGCTTAGAGCTATAATGCAGAATCTCTCTCAGTATTTCTTTCTTCATCTTCCCATATTTCACTAGTATTTTGCTCAAATGAATTTCAAGAGCAACCTTGAAGAGACACCAGATGCTACAGCTTATACTAGAGTGTAAAGTCATTTTATTGAAGTATAATTTATAGTGAAACTCACTTTTTTTATATGTACAGCTCCATTAATTTTGATAGTTATAAAATCACCTCTACAATCAGGATATAGGATATCTCCATTGTACTAGAGCTGGGTTTTTTTTTTTTTTTAATCTTCTGTTTTCACAGCAATATGTGTATAAAGTAAAAGTAGATAAATAAAAAATAAACTTGGTTGAAAAACTGGCATAAGACCTGAATAGACATTTTTTTTTTAAAAAGACATAAAGATGGCCTTACAGGCACATTAAAAGATGCTCAACGTCACTAATCATCAAGGAAATGCAAATTAAAACTACAATAAGATATCACCCTCACAGCTGTCAAGAATGGTGTCATCCAGAAGAACACAAATAACAAATATTGGCAAGGACGTGGAGAAACGGGAATCTTTATACACTGTTAGAGGGAATGTGCATTGGTGCAGTCACTACAGAAAACAGTATGGTGTTTCCCCAAAAACCTAAAAATAGAATTACCATATGATTCAGCATTTCCACTCTTGAGCGTATACATGAAAAAATAAAAATGCTAATTTGCAAAGAGACATGCACCACAGTGTTCATAGCAGCATTATTTATTGTACAATAGCCAAGACATAGAAACAACCCAAGTGTCCATCAACAGATGAATGGATAAAGAAGACGAGACATATACACACACACACATACATATGAATGGCCTTACCCTGGTGGCTCCAATGGTAAAGAATCTGCTTGAAAGGCAGGAGACACAGGTTCAGTCCCTTCGTTGGGAAGATCCTCTGGGGAAGAAAATGGCAACCCACTCCTGTATTCTTGCCTGGAGAATTCCAAGGACAGAGAAGCCTGGTGGGCTACAGTCCACAGGGTTGCAAAGAGTTGGACACAACTGAATGACTAACACATGTAGATATGAATAGTACTCAGCCATAAAAAAAGAATGAAGTTTTGCCATTTGTTGCAACACGGATGGAAGGTATTTGACTAAGTGAAATAAGTCAAAGACAAATACTGCCTTGTATCACTAATATGTAGAGTCTAAAAGAAAATAAACTAGTGAATATAATGAAAAGCAGACTCATAGAAAACAAACCAGTATTTTTCAGTGGGGAGAGGGAAGTGGGGAAGAGCAAGATAGGGATAGGAGGTTACGAGGTACAAACAACTATGTATAAAATAAATAAGCTACAAGGATAATACTGTACAGCACAGAGAATACAGCCCATATTTTATAATAAGTATAAGTGAAATATAGCCTTTAAAATTGTGAATCATTCTGTTGAAGCTTATATAATATTGTACATCAACTATACTTCAATTTTTAAAAAATACCTACCATGTGATAAGCTCTTTTTAAGTGTTTGCTGTTTTGATGAGAACAATTACTTAAAATATAATCCTGACTAAGGAATGGTGCTAAAGCTGAAGCTCCAGTACTTTGGCCACCTCATGCGAAGAGTTGACTCATTGGAAAAGACTCTGATGCTGGGAGGGATTGGGGGCAAGAGGAGAAGGGGAGGACAGAGGATGAGATGGCTGGATGGCATCACTGACTCGATGGATGGGAGTCTGAGTGAACTCTGGGAGTTGGTGATGGACAGGCAGGCCTGGCATGCTGTGATTCATGGGGTCGCAAAGAGTCGGACACGACTGAGCGACTGATCTGATCTGATCTGAAAGCCTAAGCACTCTATCTTGTCCTACTGAATACATTTTTTTAAACTTTTAAATAAATTAAAAAAGACAAAAAACACAGACCCTTTAAACAGAAAAGTAATGTCAGATTTTTGCCAGAAAGATTTTATTAAGTTATCTGCATGGGTTAGGGACAATCTTTAATGGTTCCTAAGGATTGTCCCCTGTTGCTGATGCAGGACTAAAAACTTAAGAAATGGTTTGCATCACTATCTAGCAAGCAAGAATGTCTGTTGTCATCACATAACCATCCTTTTGTTTTCTGCGGTGTGTAGATCGTGACGAATGAGCTCTTTGAAAAGCACTACAAACATGGGAGCAAGTTTCTGACTTCATTTCCAGACGGGACAACGCAAATATTGTATCCTTTCTTTTAACAACTTATTTTCATTAGCTTATTTCTTCACAAAATGAAAGCTAAAGAAAAAAGAGATTAAAAAAATATGAAGGAAAAAGATAGATATGACTAAATCCTATCATGCAGAGCAAAGCTATTAGCATCTATTTATACATCTTTTCTTATTTTTTCCTAGGAACAATTATATAATTCTTTAAAATTAATTCTAAACAAGTTCATTATTTTATAACTTGCTCCCTTTACATAATAATATTAGACAATAAATACTCATAAACATTATGAGTATATAATATGCAATAAATACAGAGATTCTACATCATCTTTATATGCATATGGTATTCCATCATAGGGAGGAACTATAATTCCTTTAATCTATCCACTATTACTGATCAAAGGTGGTTTCACAATTTGGGGCTGTTTTATACAATGGCTAAATGAACAGCTTTGTGCATACTTTGCTGCATACTTATCACTTACTTTCTTGAATTAAATACCTAGAGAGAGAAATTCTGGGTAAGAAAAAAGCTTTACTAGATTTTGTCCCCCAGAAAATGTGTACCAGTCTACACATCCATGAGCAGTATGTTGTTTTTTAATACAAAAATTCAATATCCATCTTATGGAACACTAAGTTATTGATCACTTGAACTGGCCTGATGGCCAGGCCATTTGCTATTTGGACACAAAGGCCATTTAATATCTCTGGGAAAGTAAAACAAAGCTATGAAATTAGGAGGAGTTTTTGGTGAACTAAGGGCCTCACTTTGTAGGAGAAAGTCATTTTTAGCCATAGTTACCTACGTGTTTAGTCAAACCCCATCAAGAACCCAGAAAAATGACTTTATGGCATAAGAAGTATAAGGAAGTTTTAGTTCCCCAGCCCTATAAGAAAGAGAGTAGGTTTTTCTTTCATTATATCAAAAAATTTTTAAATAACTTTCCAACTTGTAGCATTACTTATCATTTCCTGCCCTGGCTTTAATTCTTTTTCAATCCTTTGAAGACTAAGGCTGATTTTCAAAATGATTCAGAATCAATTTTGTGTTTACTTCACTGCTGGACTTCCAATCCGTTTAGATAGGACTGAATATTAATAGTTCGTGAATTATCCTCAGTATATTCATTCTTTGATGCTATTGTAAATGGAATTATTTTCTTAATTTCATCTTCACTGCTTAGAAATACAATTTTTTTCATATATATTGACCTTTTAGTTTACAATCCTACTGAACTCTTTTGTTAGTTCTATGACATTGTTTTGTAGATTCCTTAGGATTTTCTTTTATACAAGAGTATGTTTTCTGCACTTAGAGATAGTTTACTTCTTCTATTTCCAATATAGGTGCCTTCATTTCTTTTTCTTCCATAATATTTTCCTGATTGGAACCTCCAGCATGAGGTTGAATGGAAGTGGGGAGAGTGGACATTTTTGTTTGCTTCCTGACCTTAGGGGGGAAACACCTAGTCTGCCATCAGTAAGTGTGACGTTAACTGTGGGTTTTTGTTAGACATGACTTATTTGGTTGAGGAGGTTCCTTTCTATTCCTAGTTCATTGAGTCATTTATCACAATAAGGTATTGGATTTTGTCAGATGCTTCTTCTGTGTCTGTTGCAATGATCATCTCTGTTTTTGCTCTTTTCTCTATCAATGTAGTATGTTTCCATTAATTTATTTTTAGATGGTAATCCAACCTTGCATTCCTGGGATGGACTCCGGTTTGTTGTTGTACATATAATCCTTTTTATATTTTGCTAGATTCCATTTGCTGGTATTTTTGGTGAGGATTTTTGTGTCTCATAAATATATTTTGATGCACACACAAAGCATAAAATTTTTTAGTAATTAACAGTGCTTCCCATTCATTTTCAGAATGCTTTATAGCTTCAAAGGACTCTCTCATAAGTTAAATTTATTCTCAGGCTAGTCAAAGACCATTAGAATAACTCAAATGACCTTAACTGATCTCAGTTACCCATCTGGAAACCTAGCCATCATCCGAGTGCCCAACAAGATAAATGGTTTCACTTGTATAGTCCAAGAAGACATGCCCACTAACCCTGCAATCCTGGCATTGCTAGATTCTTCTGGTAGAAGTTCCTGCTATCATCCCAATGGAAATGTCTGGTAGGCTTCTAGATTCCTCCTGCAGGCATTTTGTTTCTCAAGTTTCATGAAATTTTATTTTTCCTTTTGTTTTTTCAACTTTTTTGAAATATAACTGACATATACTAGGTAAGTTATAAGTGTACAATGGTTATTGATTTGATACACTTATATGGTGCAAAATGATTACCTCTGTAGCATTAGCTAACTAACAACTGCACCATGTCACATAATTACCATTTCTTTCTAAGACATTTAAGATCCACTGTCTTAGCAACTTTCAACTACATAACTGCAGTGTTAATGAAAATCACTGTGCTATACATTAGATCGCCAGATTTTATTCATCTTATAACTAGAAAGACAAAAATGAGTTTAAGAAGATTTGTTTACATTAGTGGTTGTAGGATAGGAATGTTCAATTCAGAGAAGTTTTTTATTTATGTCATCCCATATGCAGTGGAAAAATCCCAGGCAGTTACATAAAACAAAGCTCATCATATTTTTTCTATAAGCAGCAAGAAAATATAGCTGTACAACTTTAATATTAGGAAAAAAAAAAACCCTCTAGATAAATTGTATGGCCACTCTAGGGATGTGAGATATAAACCCAGCAGTCTCTCTTCAGCCTAAATGCTGGCCTCATCAGTGGAAATAATTCACAACGGACAGCTGTCATACTCTGTTGTTGTTTGAGATATAGTCCTAACAAGTAGGCATCCCATTGGAAAAGGAAATGGCAACCCACTCCAGTATTCTTGTCTGGGAAATGCCATGAACAGAGGAGCCTGGTGGATTACAGTCCATGGGGTCACAAAAAGAGTCAGATACAACTTAGTGACTAAACAACAAGGCACCCCATAGCCACAGTGATCAGCACTTTTCCTATGAGCAACTATATAATTCTTTAACAATTAATTCTTTTTTTTTTTTTTTTTAACATGTGAAGCCCAGTGGTCTGGGAGCAGGGCTGACACACGCAGAGAAAGCAAACAGATGGCATCCAACAATTAATTCTTAACAACAATATACAAACAAAATCTCTAGCAATTAAGGTCCTGGTGCCTTTGATCTACTATTTATATGCTCTGTGACCTTGTATTATTTCATTTAGCCTGAGAAAGTGAAATTTGGGTTCTAACTTCAAATACAATTTCAACTTTTTAAGTTTTTCAGAAAGAGATATTCTCTGCCTTTAAACTATTTAGAAGTATAACAATTTCATCTTGAGAAACTCTGCCAATAAATTGACAAAAGTTTGAACACTTTGCCAGTACTTGAGAAAGTTAGGACACAGGGACCTATTAATATTGCACTTATAGTTCAAAGGAGTAGTCAAACCATTTTCCCCAATTATATTGGAGGATTTCTACTTGTCCTTCAGTGTTCAGTAGCAATTCTGTGGGGCTTCCTTGGTGTCTGAGTGGTAAACAATCTGCCTGCCAATGCAGGAGACCTGGGTTTGATCCCTGGGTTGAGAAGATCCCCTGGAGAAGGAAATGGCAACCCACTCCAGTATTCTTGCCTGGAAAACTCCATGTACAGAGGAGCCTGGCAGGCCTTAGTCTGTGGGGTGGCAAAAGAGTCAGACACGAGTTGACAACTGAACAATAACAGCAGTAATTCTGTATTATATTTATTTGCTAAGGCACAATATTAATTGTCACCAAATATTCACTGGCTTCTAGGACTTTTCTGAACCAATGAACCCTTCCTACCCACCAAATGAACTCTGGGCCCCCTGACATGGCTCTTAACACCCTCATAGCCTCTTGTGTAGCAAGCCCACCTCTCCTGTAGGATTGAAGTTCCTTGAAGGCACACCCTGAATCTTTGCTACTACATGCTATGTAAATGCCACGGACTCAAAGTTTATTTAATAAACAATTTATATAGATAATTTTAACCAAATGTTTTCTTCGCCTACATAGCATGATAAAACTAAATCTCCTTCCCAGAAACAATAAGAACCACCTCAATTTCTCATTTGTATTTTTGCTATTAGATTACTGCTACTACTCAAAATTGGGAAAATAAGACGTGAGTTATCTTACTCTAGGGGGCCCTCATAGCTGGTTCATCTGATTTAAAAAAATAACTTATTATCAAATTAAGCCAACTTTCTAAGTACCTGGAACCCTACCTGCCGGGGTCCAGCCCCGGTGGATCCAGGGAATTCGAAGCGGGGACGCGACGGCGAGGATCAGGGAACAATTGCTTAATTAAATGTTAATTAAGGATATAAAGAGTAATAGAATAAGGATAGCTCAGCAGGAAAATTCAGTGGAGAAAAGAGGCTGAATAATTCAGCCAGAAGGTGAGAGAAAGAACGACATGGGGAGACCAAGCTTCGGTGAACAAGGCCCGCACTTTATTTTCCAAAGTAGTTTTTATACCTTAAGTTATGCATAGAGGATAATGGGGGAAAGGGTAGAGTCATGCAGTAAGCCAGGCTTTCTTCCTGCAAACTTATCATATGCAAAAGTTTAGGTGATTTGCATCATCTTCTGGCCCGGAGGCCTGTTAACATTTTAAGACCCTTTCTTCAGAAAACTTATTTTTCTCTAAAGGTGATTAGTCAGGCGCCACCCTCCAGAAGCATTAGATAAAGTTGCATTCCTACAGGGCAAAGGTGTGGTGGGCTATAACAAGAAAAAGAATTAACTCAAGGGTCCAAGGTTACAAACATTAAAGCTACTACTTAGACCAATTATATTAATCAATACACTGCCAGGGACACAGCAGTTAAAGGATATGGAAACTTAGCAGCAAACATTGGCCCAACAAGTGAAAAACCCTTCACCAATACAATTTCTAATCAATCTTTTAACTGCTCAAAGGAATCTGTATTTAGACAGTTTAGAACATCTCATGCCTCTCACAGTTGGGAGGCTCTGAGCAATCACATGTGGCCGGAAAAACCTATTCAGGCAGGCTAGAGGACTTCCAAAGGAGTTTGTAGGTTGAAACAGTATCACACCCAGGAAGTTTATTAACTGGAGCTGTAAGCTAACTCTTTTTTTCAGAGAGAGGTAGTGGGGGACAGCCCCCCGTAAAGTCAGAGGTATAGGTGAGAGCACAAAGCAGAAAGTAGGCAGACTCTGGTTTTGGGGGTAGATGCCTGAGAATTTCCAGGGGGACGCCTGAGGCTCGATCCCACCTTTGCATATGCCGAGCCTCCTTCCTCATGACATTTGCCACGGGCGGAGTGCCTCACGCTGGCTCCCAGCACATACCTATCCTCTCTCCCTGAGAAACACATGGTGAGCTGAGATGGAAGAATGTGATAGAGAGTGCAGAGGAGCTCATGGAATACAATGGCAGTCACCAGTGACACCAGATCTCAGACGGTACAGGGCTGCTTCTGTTGGTAATGTAGTAAAATGTGGCATTAGCGACTCTGAGAGATTGGGGCGCCTGGCTGGTGTCAGTTCCCCCTTCTACTCCATTACTGGGATCAACCACAGTGATCTCAAAGATGTTCCCTGAGCCCTTTCTACCCACACCAGCCTTGATATCCTAGAAGTCCTAGCCCCCCAGTTGCTGTTAGAAAACAAGTCTCAGTACTGAGGCCAGTACAGCCTTTCCTAGAGCTTACACTCACTGATATCCTTACTGGCACAGGAAACGTCTAAGCACCAGTCCTCACCCGTCTTCCAGGCAGAGCCTGCCTTCTTGTGTTTTCTCATGTCCAGACTAAATCTTCCCTGCTCCCTGTTAATCCTCCCCAGCACATCAATCCCTTTATCATCCTGGTTTCACCTGTGGACACATTTTGGTTTATCACTAGGTCTTAAACTATACCCAGTACTTCAAATTAGTATAGAATTCTGTCACAGTATTATGGCTCCTATGATTATATGAGGTTTTCCATTATTCATATGCTATTGTGCACATCGTGTGTGTGTGTAGTTGTGTCCAACTCTTTGTGACCCCATGGACTGTAACCCAGCAGGTTCCTCTGTTCATGGGATTTTCCAGGCAAGAATGGTGGAGAAGGTTGCCATTTCCTACTCAGGGAATCTTCCTGACCCAGGGACTGAACTCATGTCTCCTCTGTCCCCTGCACTGCAGGTGGATTCTTTACCACTGAGCCATCAGGGAAGTCATAAGCTGTTGGCTAGTATAAACTGCTACTCTCTTTGGTTAGCAAGCGGTAGAGCTAATTTCAAGGTTGAATTATAATGTTCCTGTTTATGATTTTTAATTTCCTTTTCCTCAGGGTATACATCAATATCTTGGGTGGTCAATATTCAGATCAAGCTGGCAACAGAGTAAGGGCTTGGAATTGGTCAAGTTCCGTCATTTCCTCACCCTTTGTTTCATTTAAACCTGTGTTTCTGGCTTTGAACCATTATGTTGGAATCCGTATCTTAGAACAAGACAAGATTTCAATCACTTTTCTAGCAATGGGCCAACAGGCAAGAATCAGTGTCGGAACCAAAGTGAAGGTAGGTCCGTTTTTATAAACATTTTAAAGCATTTAAATAATAAGAGTAAAATAATGTTAGTGTTATTACTGACAGATTATACTCATGTGTAATCTACTGTGCACCACTGTGAATTTTGAAATTCAAGGAAAAAACAGTGAAAGTTTTATAAGGAATTGAATTGAATTCATATGGAATTGAGACAGCCTTATTATTTCTTCTTCCTCAAATTCCTTTTTAGTTCAAACTTGATTCCAAATAACATTTACTGTGTGTCTACTGTATGAGTAGTGCAGCTTTGAGGTTTTGGTTTTAGTATTTTATACTGTTTTTCTCTGTGTTCTAGCTGAAAGCCTTTGGCTGAGTCAGGAGACCTGGGTTCTGACCATGTTCAAGACCCAGCACAAGCCCTGTTTCCTTAGAGACACTTCCCAGACCTCCCTGCCCTTTGTCCAAACAAGGTCAATCGTGTCCTTCTCGAGGTTGTCCATGTGCGAGCTTGCTGAACTATTGAACTATGCGCCTTACTTGCCTTCGGGGCTGCCTTTCCTACTGGATGGTGAGCTCCTGCAGGATAGAATCTCTTTATTACTGATTTCTCTACACCACCCAGGGCATGGCCCAAAGAACACTCTCAGTGACCAGCAGTGCTGCACGATGGTTAAGAACACACACTTCAGGTTATAGGACATAGTTTCAAACCTCAAATCTGCCACTTAGCTAAGCTGGTGAACTTGAACTTCAGTGCCCTCCCCTATAAAATGGGGATGACTCCTCCATTATATTATTGATTGCTGTGACGACTCAATGAGAATATAAAGTGCTTAGCATGTTTCTTGGCACCAACTACTTAATAAATGATAGCCCAATAGAGATGTTTGTTGTTGTTTAGTCGCTAAGTCCTGTCCAGCTCTTTTGCAATCCTATGGATGTAGCCCACCAACCTTCTCTGTCCATGGAATTTCCCAAGCAAGCCCCAATAGAGATGTAGAATTTGTCGATTATATCTGTAAAGCTGAGATATGTATGCATGTATATGTATAGATTCAAGGGATTAGATGTATTAAAATTACATGTATATAAACGGATTACATGTATATAAAAGGGATTACATGTATATACACAGATTCAAGGGATTAGATCTGATAGACAGAGTGCCTGAAGAATTATGGACGGAGGTTTGTGACATTGCACAGGAGGCAGTGATCAAGACCATCCCCAAGAAAAAGAAATGCAAAAAGGCAAAATGGTTGTCTGAGGAGGCCTTACAAATAGCTGAGAAAAGAAGAGAAGTGAAAGGCAAAGGAGCAAAGGAAAGATATACCCATTTGAATGCAGAGTTCCAAAGAATAGCAAGGAGTAATAAGAAAGCCTTCCTCAGTAATCAATGCAAAGAAATAGAGGAAAACAATAGAATGGGAAAGACTAGAGATCTCTTCAAGAAAATTAGAGATAAAAAGGGAACATTTCATGCAAAGATGGGCTCAATAAAGGACAGAGATGGTAGGGACCTAACAGAAGCAGAAGATATTAAGAAGAGGTGGCAAGAATGCACAGAACTATACAAAAAAGATCTTCATAGCCCAGATAACCAGGATGGTGTGATCATGCACCTTGAGCCAGACATCCTGGAATGCAAAGTCAAGTGGGCCTTAGGAAGCATCACTATGAACAAAGCTAGTGGAGGTGTGATGGAATTCCAGTTGAGCTATTTCAAATCTTAAAAGATGATGCTGTGAAAGTGCCGCACTCAGTATGCCAGCAAATTTGGAAAACAGCAGTGGCCACAGAACTGGAAAAGGTCAGTTTTCATTCCAATCCCAAAGAAGGGCAATGCCAAAGAATGTTCAAACTACTGCACAATTGCACTCATCTCACATGCTAGCAAAGTGTGAAGTTGCTCAGTCGTGTCCGACTCTGCGACACCATGGATGTAGCCCACCAGGCTCCTCCGTCCATGGGATTTTCCAGGCAAGAGTACTGGAGTGGGTTGCCATTTCCTTCTCCAGGGGGTCTTCCTGACCCAGGGTCAATCAAGTCATTGCAGGCAGACTCTTTACCATCTGAGCCATACAACTCAACACATGCTAGCAAAGTAATGCTCAAAATTCTCCAAGCCAGGCTTCAACAGTACGTGAACCGTGACTTCCAGATATTCAAGCTGGATTTTAGACAAGGCAGAGGAACCAGAGATCAAATTGCCAACATCCATTGGATCATCGAAAAAGTAAGAGAGTTCCAGAAAAACATTTACTTCTGCTTTATTGACTGTGGCCAAAGCCTTTGACTGTGTAGATCACAACAAACTGTGGAAAATTCTTAATGAGATGGGAATACCAGACCAGTTTACCTGCCTCCTAAGAAATCTGTATGCAGGTCAAGAAGCAACAGTTAGAACTGGACATGGAACAACAGACTGGTTCTGAATCAGGAAAGAAGTACGTCAAGGCTGTATATTGTCACCCTGCTTATTTAACTTATATGCAGAGTACATTATGTGAAATGCTGGGCTGGATGAAGTACAAGCTGGAATTAAGATTGCCAGGAGAAATATCAATAACCTCAGACACACAGATGACACCACCCTTATGGCAGAAAGTGGAGAAGAACTAAAGAGCCTCTTGATGAAAGTGAAAGAGGAGAGTGAAAAACTTGGCTTAAAACTCAACATTCAGAAAACTAAGATGGCATCTGGTCCCATCACTTCATGACAAATAGATGGGAAAACAATGGAAACAGTGAAAGACTTTATTTTGGGGGGCTCCAAAATCACTGAAGATGGTGACTGCAGTCATGAAATTAAAAGACACTTGCTCCTTGGAAGAAAAGCTATGACCAACTTAGCGTATTAGAAAGCAGAGACATTACTTTGCTGACAAAGGTCCATCTTGCCAAAGCTATGGTTTTTCCAGTAGTCATGTATGGATGTGAGAACTGGACCATAAAGAAGGGTGAGCACTGAAGAACTGATGCTTTCAAACTGGGTTGCTGGAGAAGACTCTTGAGAGTCCCTTGGGGTGCAATGAGATCAAACCAGTCAACCCTAAAGGAAGTCAACCCTTAATATTCATTGGAAGGACTGATGTTGAAGCTGAAACGCCAATATTTTGGCCACCTGATGCGAAGAGCCAACTCATAGGAAAAGACCCTGATGCTGGGAAAGATTGAGGGCAAGAGGAGAAGGAGGTGACAGAGGATGAGATGGTTGGATGGCATCACTCACTTGATGGACATGAGTTTGAGCAAGCTCCAGGAGTTGGTGAAGGACAGGGAAGCCTGGTGTGCTGTAGTCCATGGGGTCACAAAGTCGGACACGACCGAGTGACTATATATAGAACATACATAATATGTGACTTTGAATAAGTATCCTAAACTCTGAGGACCTTGTTTCATCAATCATTCAAGGAAGAGATGGCTCCAAACTTCAAAGACATCTTCAGTTTCTAAAACATCTATACATTTAAGCAAGTGGAAATATGACTTCAGGATTCCCCATAGGCAGGGATATTTTATAAGCACCAAACAAAAGGAAGACTTCAGATTCAGTCAACAGAGAGCGAGGGTCCACGCTGTGCTAAGCAATATTCAAGCGGCTTCCAGTTGATCTAGCTACTGCAGTCAGCTGGCAAGTCCAAACAAGTTTCTTCCTTGGTTAGAAATCTACAATATAGCCTCTTTTTGGTTCAATACATTCATGGTAAATGCATCCGTACCAAAAATGTCAAAAATGCTCTGTCTCTTTCTCCTCGCCTCTCTTCTTCGAAATGAGTTTTGAAAAAGAGTTGGTGCAAAAGAATCTGATGTTAAAAACGTTTGCTTTTCTCATCATCCTCATAATTACCCTTTCAGTTTTTTAAAATTGCAAAAGTGACATGTGAATACACTGTTATATTTGAAGATTCGAATAATATAGACATAAAAGAGTTAAAAACGATATTCTTCCCTTCCATCCTTTCTTCTATTCTAATCCTCTTCCCAAAGGTAATCACATTGAAAATTTGGTGTGTATTTCTCTTTTCTATATATTTATAAATTATTCATATACATATTTTTAAAATAAAAATTGCATCTGACTACACTGATTGTCGGAGATGGCAATGGCAACCCACTCCAGTACTCTGACCTGGAAAATCCCATGGATGGAGAGGCCTGGTAGGCTGCAGTCCTTGGGGTTGCTAAGAGTCAGGCACGACTAAGCGACTTCACTTTCACTTTTCACTTTCATGATTGGAGAAGGAAATGGCAACCCACTCCAGTGTTCTTGCCTGGAGAATCCCAGGGACGGGGGAGGCTGGTGGGCTGCCGTCTATGGGGTCGCACAGAGTCGGACACGACTGAAGCGACTTAGCAGCAGCAGCAGCAGCAGCACACTGATTGTACTATTAGACTTGTTCTATTTGTTTTTGTTTTCCACAAGTTAAATGGAATATCTTTCATGTCTACATATCCAAGTAAATTTGTCTATTCGGTTGTTGCATAGCATTACACGTTTACTGTGGTTACCATATGCTAAATCTAATGCCCTCTCAGTGGCAATGGGCACACATAGTTTCTCACCCCCTCCCCCCAGAAGCATTTCCTCTCTTGCTTCCAGGAGTTACTCTGCTTTGATTTTACTTCGACCTCAGGGGCTACTCCTCATTTTTCTTTGCCTATTTTCTTCATCTCCCCTCTTTTAAATACTGAAAGGCTCCAGGGCCTGTCATTGGGCTCACCTCTTCTCTCTCTGTACTAACTCCCTAGGTGATCTCATTAGGTTTCTGTCCTGAAATGCCATCTGCTTGCTGATAACCCCTCCTTTGATCTCCAGGTGGATCTCCCAGGAACTTTAAACTTGCATATCTCTGATTCCAACCCTGCATCTCCATCTGGCATCTAAAGGGTATTAAGAACTTCACAGAGTAAAATGACATTGGAAGGCATATTCTGCCTTTGGTCTTCTCCATCTCAGGAAATGGCAACACCTTTCTTTCAGTTGCTCAGACCCAAAACTTTGGGGTTGGTCCTCTCTTCTCTGTTTCACAACCCCACGTCTTTCATCTGCAAGTCCTCTAAACGCCACCACCAACTTGTCACCAGATTCCAACACTGCTTGCATCCTTCATTACTGTCACCCCGTCTGCCTCATGTATCTACTTAATCCATCTTGTTTAAATTATTACAACAGCCTCCTCCCGAGTGTCCCAGCTTCCACTCTTCCCAAAGTCAATTCTATCATGATAGTAAGAGTGATATTTTGAAAGCGTAGTTGATATTTATAGGGCATTCCATCCAAAAGCAGCAGAATACATGTTCTTCAGAAGTACACATGGAACATTCTCCAGGATTGACCACATGCTGGGCCACAAAGTCAGCCTCGGTAAATTTAAGAAAATTGAAATCATATCAAACATCTTTTCCAATCACGAAGCCATAAGATTAGAAATAAACCACAAGAAAAAAACTGTAAAGAACACAAACACATGGAAGCTAAACAATCTGCTACTAAACAACCATTGGATCACTGAAGAAATCAGAGGAAATCAAAAAATACCTAGCGACTAATGAAAATGGTCTAACTGTGACTTCTAACGTTACTCAGAGTAAAAGCCAAGATCCTATAAAACACCTACAATACTATACATGATCTGGACTTCCTTTTTTAATATTTCTCTGTGGTCCTCTTTTCCTACCCACTTTGCTCTAGCCACCATGGCCTTTTTGCTGTTGTGGACAATGCCATGCACATCACTGCTGCAGGGCTTTTGCACTTGCTGTTCCCTCAACCTAAAATGCCCCATACCCCACTTAGCACTTCCCTCAGGTTCTGCTCTCAGAGTCCTTTCCTGACCACCCTGTGTAAACTCCCAGCACCCCACCCCACCCCTACCATGGGACTCATATAGTGCTCTTGTTTTCTTTCACTTCTATATAGTCTATGAGTTCTATTTTGATTTCTTCAACTCAGTAATTACTGAACTTTCAAATAAGGTTTTTTAAATTTGCTACCTTTTCTCATTAACTTCTAAATGGTCAAGGAATATGGCTTACATTTGTTCTTGCTGTTTAGAATGCAGGGATATTTTCTTTGTAGTTGATGACATAATTTGTGACTGTTCCATGTATATTTGACCCCCCAAATGGTTGCATGTTTATTGGCACAAAGTGTATAATGTATGTTTAATTGTTCTCTTCATACTTCTCTCTATATCCTTTTCTTCTTATATTGTTGGTTTACTTCTGAGAGATGTATGAAAATATCCCAGTAGAACTGTGAATTTGTCTGTTTTTTCCTGTAATTTCTATCATGCTTTGCTTTGTCTGTCTTGAAGTTCTGTGGTTAGGAAATTCAAGGCGTTGTCTTCATGGTGAGTTACACCTTTCACCCCTGGGTCAGCCCACCTATTGGCCCTTCAGCTTTGTGTCCATTGTGTGACTCAGAGTATCACTGAGGGTTTTTGTTTCTATTTTGACAAAAAAATTTAACATCATCAATATGTTTCCCTCTTAACGCTCTTTGCCTGAAATGCCATCCTGATATTCACTTGCCTTTGAGCTCAGAATATGTGTGCTCTGGACCAGTGCATTCATCTGATCATTGGTCTCTCAGTGGTCCCAGCTGCTTCTCAATTTTCAGGAATTCCTTAAGATTATTCCTGCTGATGAAAATCTTTCCTATTTCCTATTGATTTACTCTCTGAAAATGTTTCCTGTTTTATGGGATTTGGGATTGAAGAAAACTAAAAATGGTGATTCACCCTTCATTTCTCAGCTATCTTAACCTCCTTCCCCCATCCCTCTTTCCTTTCTCCCTCCCTTCCTTCCAATGTGGGGAGGGGTGAAAATGCAGAATACTGTGATCTCACATCTCTGGCAGGTGAATAAGTGGCCACTCTGCCTGCAGGAGGTAGCAGATGGGCTTGCTTTAGCCCACCCCACTGAGGCTACATGCCCCTCCTGGGCTGGTCCTAAAGCTCAGCCTTGGAAACATTCCAAGCAAGGCTGGGGACCTTTGACCTTCCTGCAGCTCGAGGAGACAGCATCAGCCTGGGTCACCCAAGGCTGAGAGGACATGGGCAGCACAGAGGGCAAGGAAGGGTCTTGGGGATGTTCATGTGCAGCAGCTCCTGGAGGTGGGGGCGCATTTGGGAGAAGAAAAGGAGTGTCAGTCATCCCGGGGCCTTCTGGAAAGCCCAGCTCAGGTGCTCCCCACCACCTTCCCAGCCTCCAAACCAGTACTCACTCCACACTGGGTGTGTCCCAGGGACAGGATAACTATAGCATTTCTGTGCTCCCCTCAATAGATGCTGGTGAAATAGTATATGCTGTTATAATGACTTGAATGCGTAGTAAGCATTTGAAAGAAAATACGCAAATTCTGTTTGGTCTGGTCTGCTCTAGTCTCTCAAATCTCCAGAGATCATTCCTGTTCAGATCAGAATTAATACCACTGCCCCTATTTATAGATAACAATGGCACCCCACTCCAGTACTCTTGCCTGGAGAATCCCATGGACGAAGGAGCCTGGTGGGCTGCAGTCCATGGGGTCGCCAAGAGTCGGACACAACTGAGCGACTTCACTTTCACTTTTCACTTTCATGCATTGGAGAAGGAAGTGGCAACCCACTCTAGTGTTCTTGCCTGGAGAATCACAGGGACGGGGGAGCCTGGTGGGCTGCCTATGGGGTCACACAGAGTTGGACACGACTGAAGTGACGTAGCAGCAGCAGCAGACTCACAGGAGACTCCAGCCCCTAACTAGTGTTGCCTCTTGCCTCCTCCCACCTCCTGCTTCTGCAGTCACTATTTCCACACGGAACCCTGAGCTTCCTTTCTCTTTCTCTTTGCTGAAAAGCTGCTAAATGCTAAGGAGATTCCAGCGCTCCGATACCTGAACGGGGATGACCTTCTTCTGCTGGCCAGTTTAATAAAGATCCGTCGCCTGTTTCATAAACTGGAAGGATGTGTGAATTTCCCCTCCAGCCAGGTTTGGGAAAAATTAAAGCAACCTTCCTACCTTTCTTCACTTTCTCTAAAACTAATTGCCCTTTGTCACAATTCTGGTATGAAGCAAGACATAATAACAACAATAGCAGCTATGATAAATGAAAACATTTAACAAATGATGATGGTGCTTTCATTTGTTCTGCTGTGTTTTTCTGGGAGGCAGTGTGGGAGATCTCAAGAAAAGTGTATACAATGACTAGGAAATACCAAGAAATGGGCTTTATTACAAATTTGGAGCACATCCTGAGTCATCCCTGGTTTGCACTCTTGGTCAGAAAACTAAACCACTGACTTTGGGGACAACAGAGAATAAGTAAGTCAGCCAAAGGCCTTATTTTTCAGTCAGAGTTCCATCAGGAAAACAGAAAGCAGGGAGGGAGCAGGTGCTTTCACAACCTCCGGAAAAGCTGGGAAAGTGAAGGTCAAGGAACAGCTCTGCTATTTGGGAAAATGAGGGAATCTCAGGAAGCCGTCTACAGGGTCACACAGAGTCGGACACGACTGACGTGACTTAGCAGCAGCAGCAGCAGGAAGTCACAAAGCCAACAGCACCAAGGGAGAGAGTGGCAGGAGCTACTCACACTCCAATGCAGGAATGGCAAACAACTGCCATCCTGCAAAGGCCACCCTCCTGCCAGAAGTGAGCAACGGCCGCTGCTCCTCTTCCACCTCCCACACCTCAGGCAGGTGCATCTCCCTGGGGAACCATAGTGGGATCCCACTGGCAAAGGATTATGGGACCACGTGTCTTTCCCCTTCTGAGGGGAGGGAGGAGGGATTTGCTGGATCCACAGGGATAGCACAGCACAGCACAGCAGCCTCTGCTCAGTGATAAAATTACTTAAGAGCAGAAAGCAGAGGTGAGAGTCTTTAGGTGGAGAGCCCTAAAGACTGGAATGCCCAGCCTGCCCTCTCCTGAACTTCCTGACTTCTCAGTTCTCTATTCTTGGGAGAGGGAGGAATCTCGTAGGAGGGGCCATTCCTTACAGTGATAACAGATTTGGTGTTTAAGTGTGTGTAGCAAGAGGAGAAGGCAATGGCACCCCACTCCAGTACTCTTGCCTAGAAAATCCCACGGACAGAGGAGCCTGGTAGGCTGCAGTCCATGGGGTCGCCAAGAGTCGGACACAACTGAGCGACTTCACTTTCACTTTTCACTTTCATGCATTGGAGAAGGAAATGGCAACCCACTCCAGTGTTCTTGCCTGGAGAATCCCAGGGACGGGGGAGCCTGGTGGGCTGCCGTCTCTGGGGTCGCACAGAGTTGGACACGACTGAAGCGACTTAGCAGCAGCAGCAAGAGGAAGTAAATCTAGCTGCTAGTTATTCATCAGTGTTAGGACTAAATCATATTGCTTTCCTACTAAGAGGCTGCTGAGGAAGCATGGGGAAGGGCTGAAGGGCACAGGAGTGGAAGGATGAGGTGTCCCAGGGAGGGCTGAGTGCTGGGCCGCAGGAAGTGGGTGAGCTACTGGGAGACTGAGGGTTGGCTTTGGTATTAATCCATTCACCATCTTTTTTTTTTTTTTTTTTTAACAAACTTATGTTACCAAAGGTGAAGGCAGGGTGGGGGAGGGATGAATTAGGAGTTTGGGATTAGCAGATACAAAGTATTACATATAAAACAGATGAACAAGGTCTCATTGTATAGTATAGAGAACTATTCAATATCCTGTAATAAACCATAATGGAAAAGAATATGAAAAAGAAAACATATGTGTATAACCAAACGACTTTACTATACCCCATTAACTAACACAACATTGTAAATTAACTTCTATAAAAAAATTTTTTTAAGGCAGTTGTTATTTAAGGGTTTCAGTTGTTAAAAACAACAGTGATAAATTTTACTTTGGATATCTGCATCCCAAAGTATATTGAGATATGCCATAGACTTTATTTATCAATGCCTGTTTTTTCACATGGCTGTTTAAAGTAAACTTGGTGGGTTTTTTAAAATAATCTACTCTGTTAATTCATAGGGTATTTTTTTTTCTCATTTTTCACAATAAAAACCTCTTCAAAAAAATTAAACTTTTCTAGGAAACCATAAACAAAATGACAACCTACTAACTGGGAGAAAATATTTGCTAACAATGCAACTAACAAGAGCTTAATTTCCAAAATATACAAACAGCTCATACAACTCAATATCAAAAAACAAACCACCCAATTTTAAAAAAATGGGCAGAAAACCTAAATAGACATTTCACCAAAGAAGATATACAGATGGCCGACAAACACATGAAAAGATTCTCAACATCACTAATTATTAGAGAAATGCAAATTGAGACTACAATGAGGTGTCACCCCACTCCAGTCACAAATAATAAATGCTGGAGAGAGTGTGGAGAAAAGGGAACCATCTTATACTGTTGGTGGGAATGTAAATTGGTGCAGCCACTTCATGCTGGAGAACAGCATGGAGATTCTTTAAAAAAATAAACACAAAACTAAAAATAGAGGTACCATATGATCTAGCAGTCCCACTCCTGGGCATATATCTGGAAAAGATGAAAACTCTAATTCAAAAAGTTCATACACCCCAATGTTCACAGCAGCACTATTTGCAATAGCCAAGACAAGGAAGCAACCTAGAAGATACGGTACATATATACAATGGAATATTACTCAGCCACAAAAAGGAATGAAATAAATGCCATTTGCAGCAAGCAACGTGGATGGACCTAGAGATTATCATACTAAGTGAAGCAAATCAGAGAAAGACACATATCATACGATATCACTTATATGTGGAATCTAAAAAAATAGTACAAATCAACTTATTTTCAAACCAGAAACAAACTCACAGACATAAACAAATTTATGATTACCAAAGGAGAAGGGGAAGTAGGGGAAAATCAGGAGTATAGAATTAACAGATACACATTGCCATATATAAAATAGCTAAACAAGGATTTATTGACTTCCTTGGTAGCTCAGATGGTAAAGCATCTGCCTACAATGTGGGAGACCCAGGTTCGATCCTTGGGTTGGGAAGATCCTCTGGAGAAGAAAATGGCAACCCACTCCAGTACTCTCGCCTGGAAAATCCCATGGACAGAGGAGCGTGGTAGGCTACAGTCCATAGGGTTGCAAAGAGTCGGACATGACTGAGTGACTTCACTTTCACTTTCTTTCACTTTTACAAAGAACTATAGTCAATATCTTGTAATAACCTGTAATGGAAAATAATTTTTAAAAAGAATATACATAAATGCATAGATTATATATAACCAAATCACTTTGTATCTGAAAATAATAAAATATTACAAATCAATTACAGTTTGACATAAGAAAAAAATTAAACTCTTCTAGCCATAAAGTTGTCATATGGTAATGCTGCATAAATTGAGAGAGAAGAAAACACTCTAAGTCTGTAGGTCTGCCCATTTGTAAATTTCAAAGGAATTATTAATATACTTAAAGCTTACAGTAGTACTACAAATCCTTGTATTCTTTTATTCCTGATCTCAGGATTATCATTTTATTTTGCTTATGCATATTTTAAATTTTATGTGTACAATTTTGAACAGATAAAATTATCATCTTTGAGAAGATACACATATGCACATCAGTGTAACAGATGAGGAAAGAAATGAAAACTTTTGGACTTCCCTGGCAGTGCAGTGGATAAGAATCTGTCTGCCAGTGCAGGGGACACGAGTTCTATCCCACGTGCCCAGAAGTAACTAAACCCATGTGCCACAACTACTGAGCCTGTGCTCTAGAGCCAGAGACCCACAACTGCTGAAGCTCCAGCATGCTAGAACCTGTGCTCTGCAACAGGGGAAGCTACCACAGTGAGAAGCGGATGTACCATAACTCCTGCTCACAGCAGCTAGAGAAAGCCGGCCTGCAACAGCGAAGACCTAGCCCAGCCAAAAGTAAATAATAAAATAAATAAAAATTATTTTTTAAAAAAAAGAAGAAATGAAAACTTTTTGCTTCAGGTAAAGCTGGCAGCAACGTCAGCAAAGCCCTAGGGGACTGAAACATAAGAGACATGTCCAGTGTATTGGCATCTATGCAGCTCTAATAGTGAGTGAGCAGTATGTTCCAGAGTGCATTTCCTTGCTAGGTTTTCCTGCTAATCAAAGTCATACCAGGGAATTTCATAGCAGTCCAGTGGTTGGGAATCTGCACTTTCACTGTGGAGAGCGTGGATTCCGTACATCAGAAAACTTAAGATTCCATACGCCACAAGGGGCGGGCAAAAAAAACAAAAAGTCATATCAACTCACTGTAGAAATGATGCAAGATTACAGAAAAAAAAATATAGCTGACCCCTGAACAGCTGGACTAAGGGGCACCAACACTCCACATACTGGGGAAAAAAAAAAAAAAAAGGAGAGAGGGAGAGTATTATTTTTAGTCACCCCTCCCTACCTTCTGGAGAAGGCAATGGCAGCCCACTCCAGTACTCTTGCCTAGAAAATCCCATGGATGGAGGAGCCTGGTAGGCTGCAGTCCATGGGATCACTAAGAGTCGGACACGACTGGGTGATTTACTTTCACTTTTCACTTTCATGCATTGGAGAAGGAAATGGCAACCCACTCCAGGGTTCTTGCCTGGAGAATCCCAGGGACGGCGGAGCCTGGTGGGCTGCTGTCTATGGGGTCGCACAGAGTCAGACACGACTGAAGTGACTTAGCAGTAGCAGCCCTACCTTCAGTTTCTCTGCATCCAGCATGCCTCAGGAGCCACAGTTCCTCTAGATCAGCAGTTCTGCATCTGTGGATTTGACACACTTGAGAACAGAGGAGTTTGTGGTGGTACTACTGAAAAAATTCCCCGCACAAGTGGACCTGAGTAGTTCGAACACCTGTTGTTCAAGGGTCAACCGTATAAAGATTTTATGTGTTTTATTGACATATATTTGCCCTGCAATACTATGTTAGTTCCAGGAGCACAGCGTAGTGATTGGATGTTTCTGTACATTACAAAGTGATTACCACTAAAGCCTAAAGATTTTGAAAGCAGTCTCACTAGATGGAGATATCCATCTCTAATGTTGTGCTTTCTTTCCAGTCCTTTTCCTGTATTTGTGTATGGGTGTGTTTTTGGAAAACGAAAACAGAAGCCTCTCAAACAAGGGAATTTAGTCATTCCCAATAAGAATTTTGAAAGAGGAAGAAAACTGGATTTCTACTCCCCAAGAAAAGCTGTAGAAAGTTAAACTCTATTAAATAGAGAGCCACAAAATAAGTCAAAAAACTAAATGCACACTATTTCTTAGTGAACTGGAAACAAATATCTCATGAAACTTTAGTATTTCCATTTTCACTGGTAAATGTACTACCACTTTATGAAAAATGCTGCTACTGCTACTACTGCTAAGTCGCTTCAGTCATGTCTGACTCTGTGCGACCCCATAGAGGGCAGCCCACCTGGCTTCCCGTCCCTGGGGTTCTCCAGGCAAGAACACTGGAATGGGTTGCCATTTCCTTCTCCAATGCAGGAAAGTGAAAAGTAAAAGTGAAGTCGCTCAGTCGTGTCCGACTCTTAGTGACCCCATGGACTGCAGCCCACCAGGCTTCTCCATCCATGGGATTTTCCAGGCAAGAGTACTGGAGTAGGGTGCCATTGCCTTCGTGAATGAATAAAGCAAAAGCTTTCAGAGTTTAACTTGTTTCAATAGATGTATCTAAATAAAATTGGTAAAATTTTGGATGCCAATGTTACATTTTGAGGAAGCAAATATTATACTTTAATGATGCTATGCTATGCTAAGTCACTTCAGTCGTGTCCGACTCTGTGTGACCCCATAGAGGGCAGCCCACCAGGCTTCCCCGTCCCTGGGATTCTCCAGGCAAGAACACTGGAGTGGGTTGCCATTTCCTTCTCCAATACATGAAAGTGAAAAGAGAAAGTGAAGTCGCTCAGTCATGTCCAACTCTTAGCAACCCCAAGGACTGCAGCCTACCAGGCTCCTCCGTCCATGGGATTTTCCAGGCAAGAATACTGGAGTGGGGTGCCATTGCCTTCTCCGACTTTAATGATAATTTTTTATAAACATAGAAACCGCACAGTCCTTTTTTAAAGCTATGTTAGAAAATACCGAAAGGGTAATTAAGACTTTACTTAATGCAAGTAATTTATCAGGATCATTCTCTCATTTTCCTGTGAGACAACAAAGATCATGTATGTATATTTTGTTTATACTCTACCTTATTCCAGAAACAATATAAGAAATATTTTCAGAATATAGTCAATATAGAAAAACAATTTTTAAATAGGTGAATATAATTCAGGTAATAAGAAAATAGTATGAGGAGTAAAGTTATTTCCAAAATGCATCCCTTTGGGACTTCCTTGATGGTCCAGTGGCTAAGACTCTGTGCTCCCAATGCAGGGGGCCCAGGTTCAATCCCTAATCAGGGAACTAGATCCCATATGCTGCAACTAAGACACAGGACAGCCAAATACATAAATACATAATAATTTATTTTAAATGCATCTCTTTGACAAAGCCTAAGTTAAAGGCTGGCCCAAGACTTTGTTAAAGTTGGCTCAAGACAACCTATAATGCAAAGATAGCCAGTGAGCTAGTGCTGCTGCTGCTGCTGCTAAGTCGCGTCAGTCGTGTCCAGCTCTTCGAAACCCCATGGACTGTAGCCCACCAGGCTCCTCCGTCCATGGGATTTTCCAGGCAATGAGCTAGTGGGAACTCCTCAAATTATATGCTTCCTTGGAGGGAGTGTCTGTGTCAGTTTTTCCCCCATGACACACAGTAAAATCCAAGAATTAGGAAAACCTTGATTTGAGCCAAACTGGGAAATCAAACTCAGGTGATAAAAAGACTTACTTGTGTCCACAGCTAGGAAGAGAATCACGTACATTTCTCTGTCACACCTGTAGTGACCCAGCATTGACCAATGCATACAGGAGTCAGTCCTGTGGGGGGCGGGGGGATGACTCTACTATCTGCATCCACTTTTTACATCCTTGTCTTGGAAGATGAAAATGACTATGTAACATCCATCCAGACTCCTCAGAGATGATGCCCCATTGAGTCATTTTCCAAATAACACAGGCTTTTTGTGGGGAAACTAGTAAGCAAAGTGACAACACACTAGGGGAAAAAATCAGCCTCTTTCTCTCTTGTTTATGTGAAAACATATTTACACCTGATGAATGAATAAAGTCTCTACCTGGGATGGACATGGCCAGGGAGCAAAATTCTGGGTGTCTCTTCACTGCTCTATTTGTGCTTAATGGTGGAGTTTGAGAATACACTAAAATTGACTCTGCCCCAAGTGTAGTTCAATCTACCAGTCTGTGGAAAATCTGGTTTTCTCAAGAGTGAATAGCCACTGATTACAAATTTCTACCAGAAACATCTGGAACACACACTGTCTCTCTTCAGATTCAATGTGCTAATAAACCAGGTTTTCATTCCAGATCTAGAGGTTATACCATGCATTCATTTCTTCACCTGTTTAATAAGCATTTATTACATGCCTACTTTGTGACATCCACTAGTGATACAAAGCTAAAAATCACATTTCTCTATCCTCAGGGGAAAAGAGACCAGGACAAAACAATGAGTAAGTGCAGAGGTAGAATTATAGGGAGCACCGAAAACAGATCACCTGTCCCAGCCCAGGAACTAAATGTCATGTAGGGTTGAAGAGGGAGGCACAAAGGTGAGCGGGTCAGCTGACCAGTCTCAGAATAATCACAGAATTTCCCCCGCCTAAGGCAACTAGTAATCCTTAAGTAGGGTGACTGCAGAAATCACAGGTAATTCAAATGATGCCCATAGAGTCACTGTGTCCAGAAGATGAGTAAGTGAAATGTGCTCAGCGGCCTTTGAGGTATTTTCCACCCCATCAGGTTGGCAGGAAACGGCCAGAGATGACTTGAGCAAACCCTACCCTTGACCAAGCACTTACAGAAGCCACAATGATTTGCGGAAACATGCAGAGATGGGTGGAGGGTCACAGGTTTTACTCCAGGCATTGAGGGTAGAGGGGCTTCAATCCAAAGAGAAAAGTAGTCTGTAAGCTGGAAAAGGGCTCTCACCAAAGTGTGACCGTGCAGGAACCCTGATCTCACATTTCCAGTCTCCAGAGCTGTGAGAAATAAAATTGTGTTTGTAAGCTATCCAGTCTGTGGCACTTAGTTAAGCAACCTGAACTGACATATTCTATATAATGGAATTCCATACAGCAGTGAAATGAATGAACTAGACCTACCTAAATCAGTATGAACAACCCTCAAAAACTCTTCACTTTGAATGAAAAGATCAAGAGGGCAGATGGATATGTTTGCTGCTGCTGCTGCTAAGTCGCTTCAGTCGTGTCGGACTCTGTGCGACCCCAGAGATGGCAGCCCACTAAGCTCCCCCGTCCCTGGGATTCTCCAGGCAAGAACACTGGAGTGGGTTGCCATTTCCTTCTTCAATGCAGGAAAGTGAAAAGTGAAAGTGAAGACGCTCAGTTGTGTCCGACTCTTAGCGACCCCATGGACTGCAGCCTACCAGGCTTCTCTGTCCATGGGATTTTCCAGGCAAGAGTACTGGAGTGGGGTGCCATTGCCTTCTCCATGGATATGTTTAGTATTGTTCTATTTATATAAAGTTTTAAAGCATGCAAAAGCAACCATTTATATCATTTAGCTAGACATATCCATGCAGGTAAAGTATAAAGAAAGGCATGGGAATTACAGATGTCAAATTTCAGGCTGGTGCTTGCCACTGGAGGTTTATGTATGGGGAGAGGACTGCAGGGCCTTTAACTATTGCTTAAGCAAGGCGGTAAGTTTATGGACCCTCGTTAATTATTCTTTATGTTTTTAATATCTGAAATTGTTCTAAAAAAAAAAAAAGACTAGCCAGAAGCAGGCAAACAAACATAGAAAAGACAGTTGAAGCAGTTATTGGGGAGAAACAACAATTTTATGAGTCAGCAAAAGCTTTAACTGAATTCTTGAAAGTAGAGTGGGGAACCAGGCTGGAACCTAGAAATTTCTTTTCTCCTTAAGGAACAAGTGATATTCCTTTAATACACACTGTATTCTTGTTTTGTAACTCTGCTGCTGCTGCTGCTAAGTCGCTTCAGTCGTGTCCAACTCTGTGCAACCCCATAGATGGCAGCCCACCAGGCTCCACCATCCCTGGGATTCTCCAGGCAAGAACACTGGAGTGGGTTGCCATTTCCTTCTCCAATGCATGAAAGTGAAAAGCGAAAGTGAAGTCGCTCAGTTGTGTCCGACTCTTGGCGACCCCATGGACTGCAGCCTACCAGGCTCCTGGATTTTCCAGGCAAGAGTACCCTTACATAATTCTAGAGACCAGATTCAGAGCTCAACATGAACAGCGTAGATGTTCTCTACCCAAGTTCATTCAATTCATGGATCATCTGTACAAAACGTTAAACAGAAACCTCAGTGGAATAAAACTGGGAGACCAGAAGGGGCAGCTCTCACGTCCTACAAGGTAGCGGAGCCCAACTAGAAGATTTGTTTCCTGGCAAAGACCCACTGAAAAGCCATGGACTCTTTTATTTCCTATACCCTCCCAGGATTCTTTCCCCATCTGTAAAACAGTTCTCTTTACCTTTTATTGGGTGGAAACCTGCACATGGCCCAACATGGCTGCAGACTCTATAATTCTTTGCTGTGATCCAAAATAAACCATTTTAGTTAGAGAAATATCTGGCAGTCCAGATCAACATCTAGAATGCACACAGGTAATATTTATCTTAAAAAGATGTGCAAATATTTTCCTAATATCCATCCACTACCTGGGTTCTTTTCCCAATGCCAAAATCAGGGAGGAATACTCCACACTTCTACACACTTCCAAGCTTTGACAATACAAACACTGTAGGATTTAACAGAGGCAGGAAAACATAACCCAGTCCCCAATCCCAGAAAACTGAATGATGTTTTATGAACACTGTGACCAAAAGGTGATATGATGGTTTCCCATTAATTCTATAACAAAGTAAGAGCTAGGAGACAGTACGAAATAATGCTTCTACATACTCCTGTATTGCTTGCAGTTTAAATCTCATATAATCCTGCAAAGTTCCAATGAGAGTAAGACAGGAAGATGGTGACTTCTTATGATGTCACAACTAGTCAGGAAGTTGAGCCCAGGTCTGGAAAGTGAGTCCAGGTCTTCAGATTCCATCCAGTGTTCTTCCCTCTGTTCCTCACCTGAGTGCTCTTCTTTGCTCTTAGAGCCCAGAGGGCAGTATGCTGAAGTGGAAGTCATCCGATAGACCATCCCAGGGATACATCCTAGCTCTCCACCAACTAGCTGTGTGCCTTTGGGCTACTTACCTCCGTCAGCCTCAGTTCTCTCAGATGTAAACTGAAAAAGACAGAATCAACTTGCCATGGCTGCAGTGGCCATTAGAGAGGATAAACGTACAGGGCATAGCCTGGAGTAGGTTGTGCTCAGTTATGGGAACCCTCATCTGTTACAGGAACCTTGCAAAGCTTGTGCAGAGCCCCACATTCCCACAGTCCCTCTGACCAAACCAAAGAATGAACCCACCTTTCTTCTGAGAATTCATAGAAATAGTAATAAAGTTAGGTTAGGTAAATTGGACTAAAAATTGACAGGAAATGAAGGCTGATGTCAGAATGGAATGATTTCATTATTCCTATGAAATAAACTGTATTGATAAGTATTAATGACAGCAAAAGTAACTTGGTACTACACAGACATATTTGTTTCTCCTTTAAGGACACGGAATGGATAGAAAGTGAATATACAAAACACACCCACACAATTTCCCTAAACATACTTTTTTTTTTTTTTGCGGTGTTTGTTAGTTATCAGTCCTAAAACAGGTGAAGGTGTAAAGTATGAATCAATTTCTGCTTCATTAACTATGAAGACAAAGTTTAAAATAAAAATACCTTGTAGCGAGTGGTCCTTGGCCCTCCAGAAGGAAACAGGAATCTAGACCAGTGATTTTCACTTTTCCCTTCTTGAGCCCTTAAAAAAAATTTTTTTAATGCACGGTCTCCCTTCTACATTTTTCAGTTGACATCTATAATGATTCATCATAAGTTTAAGCAGTTGTGAAGGACCTAATTTCCAATATACTATGAATCTTGACATTTTGAAATAAAACATTACTTTCGGAAATGAATCCAACTGAACCTAAAGGCCACAGCAATATGACCTGTCATTTTCCATTAAAAAATATATGAACTCACTCTTAACAACATTCTTTTTTTCCTTTTTGAACTTACACTGTTTTTTAAAAATTTGTTTGATTAGAGGGTAATTGGTTTATATTGTAGTTTTCTGCCATACATCAACATGAATCGACCATAGGTATACGTATGTCCCCTCCCTCTTGAACCTCCCTCCCACCTCCCACCTTGAACTTACACTTTCAGCCCTACTTCTTTCAAAGATGTTTATTGGACTGTGATACATTTTTATGCTTAAAGATCTATTACTGATCATCTCCTCATATTTCTTGACTAGCAAAGTATATATTTACTTTAAAAATGTTTAAACTTAACTTCCTATGATCTTAAGGCTCTAAGTGTTCAAAATAACATTTGACTGAGTTAACATTACAATTACTAGTAGCACATGGTTGATTAAAATGACAAATATGGATAATTGAAAGTAAAATTTTAGTGGACATTTATGACTTACCCTTTCAAAATTTTATTGAAAGCAAAGAACTGCAAACCCCTTGACATGATCTTCAAACTGGCAGTTGTCAATTAACACCCAGGCCCCAACCACTAGGACGTAAGGCAACGGGAAAATTTTTTCTCCCAACAGTGTTTATATGTGTGTGTATTTGTGTGTGTGTAACAGTATCTGTTTCATGACCAAGACTCACCTCAATTTTGCACCTCATATGATAGGGAAACTGGACAAAGTATACTTGGGATGTCAACTCTACCCTGGATATTCAGCTAAAGCTGATTCCCTGGAGAAGTCTTCCACCCCCAGGGGTCTTCATACACCCAGTTTAAAGATCACTGTTCTCACCACTTCAGAATATATTTTTAAATTTTCAAATAATAGTGAAAAAAACACAACATGCATATATACATACATATACAATACACATAGTTTACATTTATATATATACACATGCACACATACATATATATTTACACACATACACACACATACTGACAAGCAGGAGACGTGGGTTTGGTCCCTGGGTCGGGAAGATCCCCTGGAGAAGGAAATGGCAACCCACCCCAGTATTCTTGCCTGGAGGATCCCATGGACAGAGGAGCCTGGTGGGCTATGGTCCACGGGGTCACAAAGAGTTGGACATGACTTGGCGACTAAACAGCAACAGCAGCAGGCTAGAAATGGGCTTCAGTGGTTTTCTAAAAACTCCCCAGCTGATTCTAAAGCACAGTTGAGGTTGATAATGACTGGATTAAGGCTAAAAGGAAGGAGGAAAAAAATTCCATAAAAGCGTCATAATCAGTGCAGACTCCTGCTTACACTGGGACCACAGCGCACTATGCTTTGCTTCGTTTTTTTCCTTTTTTGCTGGAAGGAAAAACCATCACCTCTACCATGAACTCTGGGACATGGTATTATCTGAGAATTTGGGGACGGGGAAAGTGTACTGTCTCATGCAAAGGTCAAACGTAGTATTTAGACTCAAAGGAAACATGCTTTTTTTTAAAAAAACAAATTTTTTAAAAGAAATTCAATGCAGCCATTTTAAGTGTAGTACCCTTAGGTTCTGTATTAGTAGGTGTTCTTCCTCTATAAGCAAGCAAGTCTTCCGCTGAAAGCAAGCAAGTCTTGTTTTCCTCTGGCTGCTTTTTCAGCAGATAGAAAAACAACAGAAAAAAAAAAAAAATCAATAAACCAGAAGTTGTTTCCTTGAGAAAATCAACAAAATTGGCAAGTCTTTAGCCGGACAGGCCAAGGGAAAGAAAAGAGACTCAAATTATCTAAAAAAGAAACAAAAGAGACATTTACAAAACTTAAAGAAATGAAAAGGTTTATAAGGGAATACTATGAACAACTGTATGCTAACAAAACAGATAAATGAAATGGACAGATTACCAGGCAACACAAAATACTAAACTGATAGACAAAGAAATGGAAAATATAAGCAAAGAGATCATCAGCAATAGAAGATGAGAACAAGCTGGCATAAGGCTAAACAGAATAGAATTGAAAATCCAGGGAATTCCCTAGCTGTCTGGTGGTTAGCACTTGGCACTTTCACTGCTGGAGTGTGGGTTTGATCCGTGGTTAGGGAACTAAGATACCACAAGCCGTGTGACATGGCAAAAAAAACAAAAATGAGAATACAGATATAAGCCCTTACACTTATCGTCAGTAGACCTTTGACAAGGTGACAACACAATTCAGTGAGGGAAAAAACAGTCTTTTTAACAGTGTTGAGGCAACTGAACTCCACATGCAAAAAATGAACTTGGAAGCCTCCTTAAGCCATTTACAAGAATTAATGCAAAATGGATCAAAGACCCAATTGTAAGAACTATAAAACTCTTATAAGAAAACATAGGCATAAATCTTGATGACCCTGAATCAGGCAATGTCTTTTCAGATATGATACCAATAGGAAAAGTAACAACAACAAAAAATAAAAATTGGATTTCACCAATAGTAAAAAAAAAATTTCTGCTTTGAAGCACATTATTAAGAGTCAAAGCAACCTTGAGGGAAAAAAATGAAGCTGGAGGAATCAGGGTCCCTGACTACAGTCTATACTACAAAGATTCAGTAATCAAAACAGTATGATACTGACACAAAAACAGAAATATAGATCAATGAAGCTGGATACAAAGTCCAGAGATAAATCTAAACACCCATCTATGACACCTAATCTATGTCAAAGGAGGCAAGAATATAAAATGGAGAAAATACCATCTCTTCAATAAGCGGTGCTGGGAAAACTGGACAGCTACATGTAAAAGAACACTTTTACATGAACACTTACAAGCACACTTCTCACACTACACACAGAAATAAACTCAAAATGGATTAAAGATCTAAATGTAAGGTCAGATACTATAAAACTCCTGGAGGAAAACACCGGCAGAACACTCTGATATAAATTGCAGCACAATCTTTTTTGATCCACCCCCTAGAGTAATGAAAATAAAAACAAAAATAAACAAATGGAACCTAATTAAACTTAAAAGATAATGAACAGCAAAGGAAACCATAAACACAACAAAAAGACAACCCCAAAGAATGGGAGAAAACTTTTGCAAATGAAGTGGCCAACCAGGGATTCTCCAAAATAAACAAACAGCTCATTTAGCTCAATATGAAAAAAAAAAAAAAAACACACAATTCAAAATGAATAGACATTTCTCCAAAGACATCTGTTCATTTCAGTTGCTCAGTCATCTCCGACTCTTTGCGACCCCATGAATTGCAGCACGCCAGGCCTCCCTATCCATCACCAACTCCCGGAGTTCACTCAGACTCATGTCCGAGTCAGTGATGCCATCCAGCCATCTCATCCTCTGTCGTCCCCTTCTCCTCCTGCCCCCAATCCCTCCCAGCATCAGAGTCTTTTCCAATGAGTCAACTCTTCACATGAGGTGGCCAAAGTATCGGAGTTTCAGCTTTGGCATCATTCCTTCCAAAGAACACCCAGGACTGATCTCCTTTAGGATGGACTGGTTGGATCTCCTTGCAGTCCAAGGGACTCTCAAGAGTCTTCTCCAACACCTCAGTTCAAAAGCATTGATTCTTCAGCGCTCAGCTTTCTTCACAGTCCAACTCTCACATCCATACATGACCACAGGAAAAACCATAGCCTTGACTAGATAGACCTTTGTTGGCAAAGTAATGTCTCTGCTTTTGAATATGCTATCTAGGTTGGTCATAACTTTCCTTCCAAGAAGGAAGCATCTTTTAATTTCATGGCTGCAGTCACCATCTGCAGTGATTTTGGAGCCCAAAAAAATAAAATCTGACACTGTTTCCACTGTTTCCCCATCTATTTCCCATGAAGTGATGGGACCAGATGCCATGATCTTCATTTTCTGAATGTTGACCTTTAAGCCAACTTTTTCACTCTCCTCTTTCACTTTCACCAAGAGGCTTTTGAGTTCCTCTTCACTTTCTGCCATAAGGGTGGTGTCATCTGCATATCTGAGGTTATTAATATTTCTCCTGGCAATCTTGATTCCAGCTTGTGCTTCTTCCAGCCCAGCGTTTCTCATGATGTACTCTGCATATAAGTTAAATAAGCAGGGTCACAATATACAGCCTTCACGTACTCCTTTTGATCAAAAAAGCACATGAAAAGGTTATCAACATCACTGATTATTAGAGAAGTGCAAACCAAAACTACAATGAGGTATCACCTCACAGTGGTCAGAGTGGCCACCATCAAAAAAACCTACAAACAAGGAATTCTCTGGCAGCCAGTGGTTAGGACTCTACGCTTTAAATGCTGAGGGTTCAGGTTCGATCCCTGGTCAGGGAATTAAGATCCCACAAGCTGCCTAGTGCAGCCAACAACAACAAAAAGTCTACAAGCAATAAGTGCTGGAGAGGGTGTGGAGAAAAGGGAACCCTCCTCACTTGCTAGTGGAAATGTAAATTGGCACAGCCACTATGAAGAACAGTATGGAGGTTCCTTAAAAAACTAAACATAGAGTTCAAATATGATACAGCACTTTCATTCCTAGGCATATATCCAGAAAAAGTGTAATTTGAAATGCTATATGCATCCCAATGTTCATTGCAGTGCTATTTATAACAGTCAGGACATGGAAGCAACCTAAACGTCCACTGACGGAGAAATGGGTAAAGAGGATGTGGCACATACATACAATGGAATATTAAGATATAAAAAGAATGAAATAATGCCATTTGCAGCAACATGGATGGGCCTAGAGATTGTCATACTGATTGAAGTAAGCTAGAGAGAGATAAAATATCATGATATCACTTATACATGGAATCTAAAACCTAGTACAAAAAAACTTATTTACAAGACAGAAACAGACTCACAGATATAGAAAATAAATTTGTTTACTAAAGGAGAAGCAGGGATGGACAACTATGGAGATTGAGATTGACATATACACATTACTATATACAAAACAGAAAACTAATAAGGATCTACAGTGTAGCACAGGGAACTCTTCTCAATACCCTGAAATGACCTATATCGGAAAAGAATCTAAAAAAGAGTTGATATATGTAATATGTAAATGATTCACTTTGCTATACACCTGCAATGTAATATATAAATAATTCACTTTGCTGTACACTTGAAACTAACACAACATTGTAAATCAACTATACTCCAATAAAATTTTAAGTTGCCTAAAAAAAGAAAAAAGAATGTAAAAAGATAACCCACAAAATGAGACATTTGCAAATCATATATCTGATAAAATTTAATATGCAGGATATATGAAGACATATATATAAGACATATATATATATGTCTTATAACTTATAGACATTTCTTCAAAGAAGATATACAAATGGCAAATAAGCACATGACAATATGCTCAGTACCATTAGCTATCAAAATTTCAGATAAAACCACCATGAAATACCACTTCACAAACCACTAGGATGGCTATAATCAGAAAGTCAAATAATAGGTGTTGGTGAAGATGTTGACAAGCTGGAGCAATGTTGTTGAGAATGCAAAATGGTGTAGCCACTTTGGATTTTTCTTTCTTTCGTTTCTTTTGCAATGTCCTTAAGTTCATAGATCTTTTAATCAGTGTCCAATCTTTTAAGCCCCTCCAGTGAACTATTCATCTAAGATATTGTATTGTTTCACTGCTACAATTTCCATTTGGTTCTTTGTTTGTTATCTCCAAATCCTCTCATCACCATATGCATGTTTTTCCTTAAGTATTTGAATAGATGGATAAAAACTATTTAAAAATCTTTGCTAATCCTATTGTCAGTCATTTCTGATTGCTGTCTATTTATCAGTGTTTCTGCTATGATTCATATTTTCCTAATTCCTTCAATGAGTAGTAAGTTTTTTAATGGATTGACATTGCAAACTCTACATTGTGAAGGATTTAATTTTGTTAGTTCCTTCAGGGTGTAAGACTGTTCAATGTGACAGGTTACTTCTGGATCGTGCTGCTTTCAAGGCTTGTTATTAAGCTTATGGGTGGGAGTTTAAGGTAATCTTTACTCTGGGCTAGTTTAGCTCTCCTGCCAAGATGCGACCCGTCTGCGGTGTCTACTGAATGCCCTAAATTTCTCTCTCCATTCTGGCAGCTCAGAACATGAATGTTTCCCAGCCCTTTTGCGCTCTGGTAACTGTTCAGCTTGCAACTCCCCATTCTTTGCCCAGCATTAAAAGGTTTCAGCAGTACACTCAAGAAAATACCTGTGGAGACTTTTGTGGCTGTTCCTTTGCATAAGTCTTTCTTCAATTTTCTGCCCTACAAATTCTAGCCCCCTCCATGAACTCCCACCTCAACTTAGGACTGTGCTTTGACTGGGACTCCCCCCTTCTCTGCATCTTAGCACAGAAAGTGCCCATTATGAACTGTGTTCCCCCAAATTCATATGTTGAAGCCCTAACCCTCAATGTGACTATATATCAGAGACAGGGCCTTTACCAAGATAAAGCTAAATAAGGTCATAATGGTACAGCTCTAATCCTATAAGGTTGGTGTCCTTTAAAGAAGAGATACCAAAGATCTCTCTCCCCCTCCACATGGGCACAGAAGAAATGTCACGTGAGGACATAGTAAGAAGACAGTCGTCTACAAGCCAGGAAGAGAGGCCTCCCCAGAAACCAACCCTGATAGCACCTTGATTACTTTAGTCTCCAGAATTGTGAGAACCTAAATTCCTGTTGCTCAAGCCACCCAGTCTGAGGGTTTTTGTCAGGGCAGCCTGAGCTGACTAAGATACACTCCCAGGATAAAGTCTGAATGTGGTGGTTAATTGCTATGTTCTTTCTCTTGGGGATCAGTCCTGTACTGCCTGTTGTCCAGTTTCTCAAAGTAGTTGTTTCACAAATTTCATCTACTTTTAATTATCTATTCAGGAAGTTTAGTTAGGTCTGTTACTCCATCATGGCCAGAAGCATGAATTCCCTTGTAACATGGTTTTTTGTCTTCTAACCAAATGATCTTCAGAAATTTCTGGGATAGTAAGAGATGGAGAGGTACAACCCCATCGTGAGGGACCACTGAGAAGCCTTTAGTCACTGCCCATTATTCTCCTGAGAAAAGCAAGTGTATTATGCCACCTTGACTGCTATGGAAGAGGGGAATCTATACGTCAATATATCTGGCAGCTTAGTATAGGCTAATCAAGATTTCAGGAGGACAAGGCTTTTAGGTCCTACTCATACTTCACTTTCACGCACTGGAGAAGGAAATGGCAACCCACTCCAGTGTTCTTGCCTGGAGAATCCCAGGACGGTGGAGCCTGGTGGGCTGCCGTCTATGGGGTCACACAGAGTTGGACACGACTGAAGCGATTTAGCAGCAGCAGCAGCAGCATACTTGTACTGAGTTCTCTTGTACTGAGTTCTCGTTCAGTCCAAGAGAGTAATCAGTTTAATATCCATCATATGATTTTCCTTAGAGTTAAGAAAAATTAATTCCCTACACAAGTATCTAGCTGTATCATTCCTGAAATCAAAATTCATAAGATACAGAGTATTGTCCCTAGAGACCAAAGTCACGATTATGTCCTTAACTGGGTCACAAAGGGCAAGGATGGATTCTTAAAAACAGAAAACAAGAGGGACTTACTTCCCTGGCAGTCCAGTGGTTGGGACTCCACCATTCCACTGCAAAAGGAATGGTTTTGATCCCTGATTGCGGAACTCAGATCTAGCAAGCTGCATGGTGCAGCTAAAAAACCCCACAAGAATAATTACTCTAAAACTCCAGACACTTTTAATTACAATGAATTTCATGCACTCTGGGCAAGGCAGGCAGGCTCCTTAGCCAATGAGCATAAAATAGATACAAAAAGAAACTTAAATGATACCAAAGGGTTAAAAATTACGTTGTAAACATGAGACTTTCTATTTAAGGAGGATAATTCTAAGGGAATGTAAATTTTAGCATGACTCTAAACCCTGAAGTAAAAGAAAACTCCAGAATATAAAGGGACTATGCCCACAGAAACTGACAATGAGTTGTAACTGCATAAATCACTGTGTGTTTGTCTCTGAGGTCAAAAATATCTGAAAAGATGCTATGAGGATACCAGAATATTTTTGTTAGAACCTCTGCCTCCCCTCTGCTCCAGCCCCCCACACCCTCACCTAGAGCCAAATCACCTCAAAACCAGATCTGATCCTACTACTCACCTGTACAAAACCCCTCCTTGGCTATTAATCCATAGAATGCAGACCAATTATTCCTCAGCTCTCAATGCCCTCTACCATCTTCCCCCCAACCTAGCGTTCCAGCCCATTTCCCATCACATCACTCACCCCTCATCCTCCCACCCTCTCCCAGACACCTCCCCTCAATGATCCTTCCCTGCAGGAATTATCAGAGATTCTATTCCTCTGCACTTTCCCATCTCCAAAATCCTTGTTCCTCTTGCCTCCCCAATCTCCCTCCCCCATTTACCAAAAATTCTATATTCAAGGGTTTAGAGCCAATGCCCCACCCTCTACTTCTGTAGCCCCCTTTGTTAGGCTTCTTTCACCAGGACTTACTATTTTGTGCTGTGTTTAACTTGAACTATAAGCTCCCTGAATGCAGGAACTGCACTATACATCTTCACAATTGTTAGCCTCCACATTTCCTGACACAAAGAAACCTCAAAACATGCTTTAAGAAGCTAAACAGAAACACTGTTCTGCAGTTGGAATATTAAAAGAACACAGTTGCCTTTCAAGTGTGGATTTGCTTGTTCTTCCTACAGACTCCAGAGCTATTCCCCACCACACTCTCAGTCAGCCTAAGAAAAGGTGGAAACCTGGAGGATTTAAACACAAGTTATTTTAATTGTTAGACGTTTCTGGACTCTTATTAATCTGAAATATTAATCATCTTTTACCATCCAACTCATAAATACGAATCTCTCCAGGGGAAAAAATATTCCTGCCGGGAGCCAGCGAGAGGCACTCCACTCATGACAAAGGTCATGAGGAAGGAGGCTTGGCATACGCAAAGGCGGGATCGAGCCTCAGGAGTCCCCCTGGATATTCTCGAGCATCTACCCCCAAAAAACCAGAGTCTGCCTGCTTTATTGCTTTGTGCTCTCACCTCTGACTTGGGGGCTGTCCCCCACCACCATCTCGCTCTCTCTGACAAAGAGTTAACTTACAGCTCCAATTAATAAAGTTCCTGGGCATTAGGAGTGTTTAAATCCAAACCACTCAGATCGCTCTCTAACTCGCCTGACAAGTTTACCCGGACTCCTACAGCTATGCAAACGATTGTTTACAGTCTCCCAGCCTCAAGAGGCACCGGAAGCTTAAGATATTCAAATAGCTTAGAGCCTCTCAGAGTTAGAAACTGTCAGAATAAAACTAGTAAAAGATTTCATTGATGAGCCAATGCTTGCTGCCAAGTTTCCACATCCCCTGTATTGTATCCTTGAATGTGTATTAATTAATATAGTTGGTATGTAGAAAAAATAAGTAGTGGCCTCGGTGTTAGCAACTTTAGACCCTTAAGGTAATAAACTCTTTCCTTTGTTGTAAACCCACTGCACCTCTGCCCTATAGGAATGCAACTTTATCTAATGCCTTCGGAGGATGGCGCCAAACCTTAAAATAATTACTCTTAGAGAAAATAAGTCTTACGGTTGACAAACCTTTGTCAAGAGTCATAAAATGTTAATAGGCCTTCTGGCCAGAAGATGATGTAAATCACCTCAACCATTTTTTTGTATAAGATAAATTTGCAGGAAAGAAACCCTGGTTTTGATAAGGATCAAAGACTGCTGACTTTGCATGATTTCACATCCCCTATTATCCTTTATGTGCAACTTAGGGTATAAAAGCCCCTGTTGAAAATAAAGCTACGGGCCTTGTTCACCAAAGCTTGGTCTCCCCATGTCATTTTTTTCCTCAATTTCCAGCTGAGTCTCCATCTGGAGCACGGAGGTCCTCTGTGACCATTTATTTGCCTGGGCTTCTAAGACCCACTCGAGGTGTCTAAGGTGGGGCACCTTCCGTTATTCGAGAGGGCGCCTGCGGCCTCTGTGGTCAGAGCTAACCTGGTGTCACAGGTTATATTGATTTTCCGCGTAAACCAAGCTACTCAGCCTCTTTTCTCTACTGAATTTTCCTACTGAGCTATCCTCATTCTATTACTCTTTATATCTTTGATGAATATTTAAATAAGTCGCCGACGCCGTCTCCCCTTCGAATACCCTGGATCAGCCAGGGCTCGACCCCGGCATAGTCCTACACCAATGCTAGGCTATTTTTAAACTTATTTACCTCAAAGCTGCTTCTGATCATGGTTCACTTGCTCACACAAGTTCCAAGGAAATAGGGACTTCCCCAGGAAACAATGTGAAGCCTCTTTCTGTGTCCCCTTCCGTGCTCTGCAGTGGCCCACTACCAACCTCAAGCCCTCAAAGTCCTTCTCCTCTGTTCCTAATCAAAACCAGACATTATTTACTAACAGCCATTTCTCTTTGTTGGCTTGACAGTCTTTTCCCACAAAAATGTTTGTCACCTTCAATTTAGCTCTTTATTTTTGGAATGAAAGTCTTCCTCTGTCGAAGCAATTTTAAATACGCAAAAACTACAGGGAAGCAAAGGAGACTCTTGAAACTATACCAGGCCTCCTTAATAGGAAATCCTTTCAGTCTTGGTTAGAAAATAACTGCCCTCCTCACTCTACCCCACCACCAACCCCAGGTCCCAGGTAAAGGATATGGTTCCCAGGATCCATTCCAGTATCCTCTAAGCAAGCATATGCTGGTCCACTGGTCTCTGTCTCTCAATCTTTTTCTTCGCCTTTCCCAGCACCCTCCTCCAACACTCCTAACAGCTGCCCTACTAACATTTTGATCCAAGATTATTCTTTGTTGTGGGAATGTGTCTTGGCCACTGTAGGATGTTTCATAACATTTCTGGCTCTACCAGCTATAGACCATGAGTTACACACCGCACCCTCCCAAGAGTGACAATCAAAAATGTCTCATCACCAGTGTCTCCTGGACAAAACCTCCAGCTGAGAACCACTGCCTTAACCAAATCCATTCCTCCATCCAGCCATTCATTCACAGGCAACATTTATAAAACCAGCATTTTAGCCTTCCTCAAGACTTTCAGAGGCTTAGGTTTCCAGCATGTTTGTCATTACTTTACTCTGGACAGTATTTAATTGGTTTCTTGGCATTGTAACTCTCTTTAACATTTTCAAACTCACAGCTACACTTCTCACATTATCTTTCACATGCCTCTTCTGGATGCAAATTTCCTGGAACACATCCTCTTCAGTTACTGTAATAATCTTTAAGTATAATGCTATAGTGCAGATTATGCATAAACTTTATGTACATTTAAAGCAAGTGACTATAATGTGTACATTATGTACATTTTAAAGCAAATGACTCCATGTTTCCTAAGATAATGGGTACAAACAGGTGCACACACACACCCCACCCCAAGAAAAATAAGCAGTGCAGCAGGGGTTACATACATGTCTCAGGAGAAATGGCTTCCTAGAATGCAAATTTTAAGACTTAGGAGTTATTAAAAACAATAAAAAGTTTTGTTAAAAGCAACATGAACAATTTGGAGTGCATTTCTTGCACGGATTTTGAAATAGGTCTTTGGCAAAATTGTTTTGCAAAGTCACATCAAGCCAATCCCAGGCAGACATGTGCTTCAGCACAAAGGTTGAGAGGCCCTACTTTAATGGGTTGGAGGACCTTCTTTGAATTAAAATTACAAGAACTTCAAGAAAACCTATGATCCAAACTCCAGTTCAGACACAGGTGCAGTATTTTCAAATCCATCTTACAGATGAGCTTTGCCTTCCCTAGGACTGGTACCCTCCTTCTTTCGCAATTCTCATCTTGTAAAGCAAGGAGGGAAAGTGGTCAGGAAAACTATGATTCCTAAATCCCTTCTGGGGGAAGGGTCCTTCCAGGTCTGAGTCCATCTGTAGCCTGACTTCAGTTATGTCAGGACAAGAAAACTGTCATGTAAACTTGCCTTCTCTTCTGGTGTATCCTGCCTTTTCAGTTTAGTTGAAAAATTCCACATCATAGCTAAAGCAAATAAACAGTTGTGAAGTGAAACTGAGATTAAAATTTTAAGTTGGCTTTGTTAGTGGTCTCTTCTCTTCCCACAAGCGTTAATTCCTTATTTGCTCTCTTTACTTTTCTCCTCCTTCCTCAAGCCTCACCAAGCGTATACGATTTTGTTTTCCTTTCGGTTTAGCATTCCCACAAGCTAAACAATCAGGGCAAGATTCTTAACTCTTAGTCTTTTCTCCAGAATTCTGAAGCAAATCTCAAAATCTTTCATATCACCAAATTTCCACATATGTTTATTATAAATTTTATTGGCACAATCACACTAATAATCAACCTATTATTTCAGTTCAGATTCAGTCGCTCAGTCATGTCCAACTCTTTGTGACCCCATGAACAGCAGCACACCAGGCCTCCCTATCCATCACCAACTCCCAGGGTTTACCCAAACTCATGTCCATTGAGTCAGTGATGCCATCCAACCATCTCATCCTCTGTTGTCCCCTTCTCCTCCTGCCTTCAATCTTTCCCAACATCAGGGTCTTTTAAATTAGTCAGCTCTTCTCATGAGGTGGCCAAAATATTGGAGTTTCAACTTCAACATCAGTCCTTCCAATGAACACCCAGGACTGATCTCCTCTAGGATGGACTGGTTGGATCTCCTTGCAGTCCAAGGGACTCTCAAGAGTCTTCTCCAACACCACAGTTTAAAAGCATCAATTCTTCGGTGCTCAGCCTTCCTTATAGTCCAACTCTCACATCCATACATGACTACTCGAAAAACCATAGCCTTGACTAGATGGACCTTTGTTGACAAAGTAATGTCTCTGCTTTTTAATATGCTGTCTAGGTTGGTCATAACTTTCCTGCCAAGGAGTAAGCATCTTTTAATTTCATGGCTGCAATCACCATCTGCAGTGATTTTGGAGCCCAAAAATATAAAGTCAGCCACAGTTTTCCCATCTACTTGCCATAGAAGTGATGGGACTGGATGCCATGATCTTCGTTTTCTGAGTGTTGAGCTTTAAGCCAACTTTTTCACTCTCCTCTTTCACTTTCAAGAGGCTCTTCAGTTCTTCTTCACTTTCTGCCATAAGGGTGGTGTCATCTGCTATCTGAGGTTATTGGTATTTCTCCTGGCAATTTTGCTTCCAGCTTTTGCTTCCTCCAGCCCAACGTTTCTCATGATGTACTCTGCATATAAGTTAAATAAGCAGGGTGACAATATACAGCCTTGACATACTCCTTTTCCTATTTGGAACCAGTCTGATTTTCCATATCCTGTTCTAACTGTTGCTTCCTTACCTGCATACAGGTTTCTCAAGAGGCAGGTCAAGTGGTCTGGTATTCCCATCTCTTTCAGAATTTTCCAGTTTATTGTGATCCACACAGTCAAAGGCTTTGGCATAGTAAATAAAGCAGAAATAGATGTTTTTCTGGAACTCTTACTTTTTTGATGATCCAGCAAATACTGGCAATTTGATCTGGTTCCTCTGCCTTATCTAAAACCAGCTTGAACATCTGGAAGTTCATGGTTCATGTATTATTTAAATACACTATATGTATTAATACCTTAAAAACAGTGTCTCATTTCTAGATCATTTGGACTATTAAGAGATGAAATGCAGTAGCATTTTCTAATACATTAAAAAAGTATTTAGGTGGAAATGTCATCAGCATACTTCCCTGCAAACAGACCTGTTCTTAGCAACTCAAGAATAGGCATAAACAAGAGTGGTAATTGTTTTTTTCTCTAGTAAGAGTTGCTAGTACACAAAGTAAATGAGTATAGCCAGTGGCCCCAGGGAATACTGGCAGCAACCTGCCAGCCAGGTTCTAACACTTTACTAGCCAAGCCAAGCAATCCAACACTGGCTCCATATATTCCAGATAATTCCCAGGTACCTAAGCACTTGATCTCAGCAGCTTATAACCACAAAGCCATAAACCTGTCTTACACAGTTATGATCCTGAATAGGAAGAAGGTTGTGTGCAGGGAATAAAGTCAATAATTAGAGAAAAGTAGACTTAACATGTCAGAATTATTAGAGTGGATATTATTTGAGAAAAAGAATCCAAAGAATGTAACTCAAGTTTCAACAAAGTGATTTGAGACTTTATCAACATTTCATATTCCTTTCCCATTCTCCCCAGGCCCCCACAAAATCTCCCAAATTACGGTGGAGGCGCATAGAAAATGAGACTAACTTTACATTGGATTTTTCTATTACATGAAAATTAATCTTTTCCTTTTGGGAGGCTTAAGTTTAGAGTGGGTTTCCCTAGTGATTTAAGAACTCTACTGTGGTTACTACAATAAAACTAAAAGTATACATTTTGCCTACTCAGAATGGTAAAAATTTAAATACTCTGCCTTGAGAAAATCTGACAATTCAAATGCGTTATTTTATACTCAAAGATTTAACATTTCATTTTAAAATACCCACCCCCAAAAGTCTTATTAACCCCAAGGATAACAAATATACTGTATTGATAAAACAGATTAATTGGGACAATTAAACCCTCAATTTATTTCCTTTAAAACAATCTCATCTCGTTCCGTTTCTTCTTCAAGGTTCTCATTTTACTGACTGTCTTGTTCTTAGTAAGTCATTCTACAAATGTGAAGTGAATGTGGAAAATCTGTTCCACAAGCTACATCTGTCCTGAGCTCTCCGCACTCTGACCTCTGGTACCTCTGCGACTGTGCTCTTCAGTGTGGACCTCAAACTGAGGGCATTAGCATTATCTGGAAGCTGGGCTAAAGTACAAATTACTGGAACCTCTCTCAGACCAAATGAATCAGAATCTCTAGGGACAGGATCCAGGAATTTGCCTTAATTGTTCTCTCAAGTTGTAAAACCACTGCTGTTACACGTTTGCCTAGATATCATGTTTCCTTTTATTTTGCTCATGCTTAACAAAGGCAACAAAAGACATTCCACAAGCCTCGACAGAGAATGGGTGATTTAACACTCTTCCCACTGTTCCTGAGACCAACTTCTATTTTTCTCAACTTCTATTTTTCTTCAGTTCAGATCTGTATCTGCTTCTATTTGTTTTTAAGCCTAGAGGAAAGGAGCCAGGGACTTTGAAGGAAAAGGCTCAGCTGGATTTAAGGAAAAACAACTTTGCTTTCTCTTCTGAGACTGTTAAACGGTCTGTATCAGTCAAGACAGAAACCCTCATTTTATTTCTCTCCAGATTTGGGGATGTTAGCATGACTTTCACAGGGATTCTGGAAGTTAGGGGTGAAGGACAATAATCTAAACTGCTGCTCTTTGCTCCACCTCAGCACAGAACATACCACAGAGCTGCTGAAAAGCACACACTGAAGTACACACAACTGGCCCATCAGGTTCAGGAAGCAGTTTAAGGGCCAAGAGTATTAAGACTAGAGTGCCAAACTGCAGGCGGGGCTGCTACGTGGGAACGGGGGTGCGTTAGCACTGGGTGGGTTAGGAAGCCATTAGAAAACATCACTTGATAACAACTTTTACAACGACGTAAAATTTCCTAAATACAGTTATCAAGTGTTCTAACCACAGAGTCAGCTTCAGAAAGGAGGGATTCCTTTCACATCAGCTTAATAAAAGTTTATTTTCACAATGCTATAGAGGTAAGCCCCTGAACTTCAATTCCTCATGTTTCTCTCAAAAAAGATTTTAAGTCTTAGTATTAAATATCAAATCATGCTTTAAGGTTCTGTAGGCTATTTTTAAAAATCAAAATTAATTAAAATTGTGACAATGATAAAATGCCAACCAATCAAAGTCCCAAACTAATAAAATTCAAAATAAGAATGATTAGGATCCTGTTATATTTTGATAGTCATGTTTGATCAACTGCTATCATTAATCTCAGTGCCATGAGTTAATAATGCATATATATCCTGAAAGCCTATGTTTTTTGTACATTTTGTTGCTGAGGTATAAAGCCAGGTTTTACCAACTTTTCTTTATTAATCTAATATATAATCTCTTCCACAAAGCAACTACGTAAAGACCCCAATAACATTAACCAAACTGGTGTCACGTTCTATGGTCTCCTAATTAACACAGTACATAAACATTTATAAACTATACAGCCACAGCAATTTATAAGCAACTACGTAATAAATTTTGAACTGTTAGGAATATAATAAAGCCACATTTTAAATAGCTTTCTCTTTTTTTGTATTTTTTTATATTCACACATTCCACTAATTTCTTCACTAGACTCTATTAAATCTTAAATTTAAATATGGCCAAACATAAAATAATATTGAAGGGTGTCAACAAAATAGTTGAGTTTTATCAGTGACCAAGTCACTTAAAGCTATTCTTCAAAAGACGAGTCATTCACCCAAGGCAAACATGGAAAAAGTTAGAATTAAATCTTAAATTCTTCATGGCTGGCCTGTCAGACACATGGGACTATCTAAGATTCAAGTTTGGAAGTTCTAAATGTCAAAAGGCTAACCATCACTAGTGGAATGTCTGGTGCTGAAGAAAGACCCTGCACAAACTCAACAGTGTGTTCAACTTGTAAGAGGGAAAAAGTCTGGGCTGGTACAAACCAAGTTAACAGGGCTTTAAACCCTAGTCAAAGACAGCGAAATGTTATTACACCTGAGTAATAACCTCCAAGTAACCTCTAGCTTAAATTATATTGACTCTTGCCACAGTGTGATCTTAGGTTAACAGTTCTGCAGCCTTAATTAAAAGGATAAGGCATTTAATCAATTTTCTGTCATGAATTATTAGGCTAACTTCTGTTCAGCTAGGGACTGCAGTGTGTTCTACCTTGAGGCTGTCACAATCATGATAACCAGACATACATTTTAACAAATATTCACTGACAAATGAAGTATAACATTGTGCAAAGTGTTTGGTGGACTCAGTATTGAAACATCTCATAACTTTTCCATAAATCCCTTTTCTTCCACTAACAAAACTGGACCTACCACTTCTATTCCTACATGGAAGCTGAAGTATGGTATGACTGTAGCTATATGACTATTTTTCTACTTTATGGCCCTATTTCTGCTAAATTATAGTCTTTATCAATTTAAATTTAAAAAAAAAAAAAAACCTATCTTTTTAGAACTCTGGAAAGACATTAAATTCACCAAATAAAAAAACTTCAATTTTGTTCTTCAAATATAATACAATTCTGATATGATGTCAAGTTAAATTATTAGACAAGTGATCTCCATGTACCTAACATTAATGTTGTAAAGAGGTTTAACTAAACTTTCTTTAGTGAAGCAAGTTTCAATTATTCTAACAATGGTGAGTGACCTATTACTAACGTGTGAATCTAAAGTGTGTCGCCTAGGAAATTATCAGTGAGTCAAAGGACAAAAATTTAGGTAGACAATTGTTAAATATAATGTTAATAGGTACGCTGGGCAATGAACTTGAACTTTTTATTTAACTTATATCTGTTTAGTTTTTTATTGAGTTAAGTATAAAGGCCCAGTTAATCAACTCATTAAATTGGTCAAGGCAGAACACTTGAACTACATAACAGGATTTAAAAAGCAGTTGGTCTTTTAGTAGTTCTCTGGTAATCACACACGCACACACACACACATACACAATTGGTAGAGTACTCTGGATATAGGATTTCCCCCCCATAATCTTATATAATATGCTGTTCACAATCTGCAGTATTTTGAAAACTATATAAATTGGACACGACCAAATTAGAGATGTCTGATAAACTCTTATAAAGTATTTGGGAACTTCAGCTCTAGTCCCCAAAAGATCAATTTTAAACTATAAAAAAGGAAAATTTATATAAAATCACAACAGATTTAACAGAAATCTTTGAAAAAAAAATAAAATTGTAACGCAATTTTCTACTTTTGAAAATATGACCAAGAAAAAAAAAGTACAAGGAGTATGTCTGCATTTTTTAAAACTATTAACTGAGTGGATCTGGGGAACAAAAAAAGCTATACAGTATTATTGCACTCCACGAATGTGCAGAATTCCAAAATGTGCCAGCACTGAAAAACTGCCTTGCATTGAGGTTTTCCAAGAGGTACAACGAGCCTGCCAAGAAAGCATCTGGTCTGTACTAACAGCTTGCTGTCTTCAGTACAGGCCTTCATAATGTCAGTCACGCTGCTCTTGCAAAAATCCCTTAATGTCTGAAAGATACAAAGAAAAAAAAAAAGAGAATTTTATTTTAAAAATTCACTCTTATAAAATTAACTTGCTGATCAGAAAAGAACTGAGAACAGCTCTGCTAAACAAAATTAACTTTCACCCCTCCATGTTCATGCACATTTGCTTCTAAATTTTCTATCATGATCATGTGAAAAGAAATTGCATAGTCCTAAGAACTAGTTATTTGACGGTAAAGAGAGGGTTTATATGTACAATACAGGTATAGTACATGAATTCTAGTCATTAGGAGTTCATAGTCAAAAAAATGCTATTACCCGGCCCAGTTATTAAGCTTTAAACATAAAACTAATAGCACAACCTTACTTTATGGTCCAAACTCTCTTGGACACTTATAAGTTTAATGAAAAAGACATTCATTTGTTAAATCTTAAGTTGGAAACTCAACTGACAATAAATGTAATATCTATTATTATATATGTATATCTAGTATACTAATATATATGTAATATCTTACTGATTCATGAGAATTAACTGATACCTATAGTTATTGCATTTTTAAACTACTTACAAAAGAGTTTTCAGTGCTGATAGTTGGGGCTATGATCGATGGTGTGGGATTGAATCCATATGCACGTTGAGCTTCATTTCATTGTCAAGAATTTGAACCAGCTGTTGCATGGATGGAAGGTGACCAGATTCCAACTTAGACCACACAGGTACATCTACAAAAATAAATGGTACCGCCCTCTCCAAATTAAAGATGATTCTATAATAGACATTCATTCTACAAATATGTACTGACTCTATGCACACAGCTGGAGACAGAATTAAGCTTTTTGCTTTTATGAAATTTACATTCTAGTAGAGGAAATATAAAAAGAACTATACAAATAGCTACAAAGTTACCCTTGTACACTAAAAATTAAAACCAGAAGATGCTACAAGAGGGATATATGAGGCTGGGAAGGAGCCTTTGTACTTACTGTTATTAAAACAGAGATACTATTAAAATTGAGAGATATTATTATTAAACATAAAAGCTAAAATATAGAAGAATGGTACAAAGGAGGCTGGAGAGGTAAGCAGGGATTACATCAGGGATCAAAAAACTATAAAGGGTGAGAGAGCAAGCATGTTTAGTTCAAGAAGATATATAGTCTGTCCCAGCTACTTAAGATCCATTATAGCCCCAAAGCAGTACCAGGCAACAGATAAATGAATGGGCATGGCTGTGTTCCAATAAAACTTTATTTACAAAGCAGGAAGCAGAAGATATGGTACACAGGGCCATGGTTTGTCCGTGCCTATGTTACATCATGCACGGCCTTTTGTCCATGTTAAATGTTTTGGTCTTTATCTTGAGAACAAAATAAAGCCATTTAATAAATTTGAGGCAGTGAAGCAACAAGATGAAAGGTGCATTTAAAAAATCTTCTTTTAAATAACTCAACTGTTTGGAGCAGGTGTCAGCAAATTTTTCTGTATAAAGCCAGACAGTAAATATTTTAGACTTTACAAACCAAGAGGCAAAATCAAGGATATTATATAGGTACTTATATAAATTTTTCATTGATGAAACACAAGACTCTAGGTATGAGTACTGAAATTTGAATTTCATATAATTTCTATGTCACAAAATATTCTTTTGATTATTTATCCATTAAAAAATGTAAAAAGAAATTCTCTAGTGGTACAGTGGTTAGGATTTAGCATTATCACTGCAAAGGCCTGGATTCAATCCCTGCTCAGGGAACTAAGACCCTGCAAACCACATTAAAAAAACCAACAAAATCACATTAAAAAAAGTAAGCCCAAAAATCCCCAACAAAACCACATAAAAAAAACCAAGCCAAAAAAACCCAACAAAACGTAAGCACCACCTAGCAACAATGGATGGACCTAGAGATTATCAAACTAAGTGAAGCAAGCCAGACAAAGACAAATATATGATATCACTTATATGTGGAATCTTAAAAAAAAAAAAAAAGATACAAATGAGCTTATTCACAAAACAGAAAGACTCACAGACACAGAAAACAAACTTACGGCTACGAAAGAGGAAAAGGATTAGGGAGAAGGATAACTTAGGAGGCTGGGATTAACATATATATGTTGCTTCCCATAAAATAAATAAATAAGGACCTACTGTATAGCACAGGAAAATGTACTCAATGTTAATAACCCATAAGGGAAAAGAATTCAAAAAAGAATATATATATACATAGAGAGAGAGGAATCACTGTACTGTATATTTGAAAACTACATGCCATCGTAAATCAACTATACTTCAATAAAAAAAAAAAAAACTTTTAATAAAAATAAGTAAATAAAATTTAAAACTGTAAAAGCCATTGTTAGCTCCTAGGCCATACTATACTTGCCAACCTCTGGTTCAGACAATATGTTAAAGGGTAACAAGATAAATGTGGCTTGGATTAGGGTGGCTAGCAAAGAAGATAAACAGAAGCTGATCTTTGAAAATTGTAAAAAGTAGAATTGAGAAAAATTGGTAATCCATTAGATATGGAGAGCAAGTGATGTTATCCTAGGTTTCTGACATGAGCAACTGGGTAGAATGATAACGATGCCATTAAATAAGTGAGAAATGCCAGGAAAGGAGCAAATGGAGTATAAAAGAACTGCAGGAAGCTGAGGCAATCAATCATTTGGGAGTAAGCAATGTTTAGGATTCCTGGCTACATACAGAACATAGAAGAGCAGTCTAGAACTCTCCAGACTATACATTCAAGGGTCATCACACAGATGTTATTCTAAAGCCATGGGAGTAGCTGAGGACCATACAAGGATATAATTTAGCATAGTATGAAAAATAGAAAAGCCTAATGCTTAGTATAAATCATTTAAAATTTATTACAAAATGCAAACTGAATCAGAACCTACCATTCAAAGTTATCTCAAATGCACCTGTTGACATACACTGGTTTTCAATCATGTTGCTCAAGAAGAATACCATCATACATGCATAGACCTAAAAGAAAATACAATAAAACACAACAGGTTAAGTCAGTCTCAAATCAAAACAACATGACAAGTAATCTTTTAAATACAGTCTCATTTTTATTTGGTAACTGTTCTTTTTAAATCTACCTGAAGATTATATACAACTACTCCCTTTCCATATATTCAGATAATGTACACAGCAAACTGCAATACTAATTTGCAGCTCTATATATTCTGAAGAATTTATACATGTTATTCCTAATGTAAAGATAAAATTTCTGGGGACTTCCCTGGTGGTCCAGTGGTTAAGACTCCACACTCCCACTTCAGGGGGCATGGGTTTGATCCCTGGTTGGGGAACTAAGATTCCACATGTGGCCAAAAAATTGAAAAAAAAAAAAAAAAGATAAAATTTCTAAAAATCTCATAATAGCCTTAATAAGTTAAACATAAGAACACCAGCTTAAGATGGATTCATTTTAGCATTTTTATGATCTAATGTATGAATTCCCAGGAGACTAGTGATGCAATCATCAGCAATTCCATGTATTCAATACAACCCGTCCATGTTCCAAATAAATCATGTGAAGTCAAACTGGAAAAAAGTAGGTTAGAAAGCACTAGCATATTAAGTTACATTCATTCACTTTCTGAAGGCAAATCCATACCCTCCCAAGAAATTAAAAGCTCCTGCTGGACAGAAAGGTTTTAATTTAACAAAATCACCCAATCAAAAGTAGGAAGTAGTAAGGATGTCAATTCACAGCAAGCTGCTTCAGAAAAATAAATTAAAATGCCTACAGCAGATGAGAAGGAGCTTTCCCCTAGTCCCACTTGAGCTAGCTGGGCTCTGATTTCATAGAAGTTATCCAGGCATTTAGGGACAAAGTTTGCTTTCATGAGAACAATACACAAGGAAGTGTCACGAAAGCTACAGCTTTCAGGTATTCTCTTCCACAGTAGATAAACAATGTGTTAAGTCTATACAAGTAAACTGCACTAAAGATAATGTAGAATCAACAGAATTAACAAACATGGCACAAAACACTGTCGTAAGTACTCTTAATCCTACATAAAAAAACATTTTGTTAATAAGAGTAGACACACATCTCAATTAGAAGTAGCACCTGAGGATGTTTATGTTAAGAAGTCTTGCCTGCTACTGGAAATTAAGTGATTCTGTAAGAAAAAGAACAGCTTTGTTATGAGCTGGCTAAAGGTTGTCTCAGCACAGAACTAATGGATAAGACAGAGAACTCCAAAAGACAGTAATTCTTAGAAGGAAATCTAAGCAATATCATTCAAGAGAGAAACAAAAATTAGTCCTATGTCTCATAGAAGAAAGGTAGACCCTGCAGAAAAATGATTTTAAGTAAAACAGATGAGAGCTCTAGAAAACAGTAGGCTGCAACAAGACCCTACAAAGAAGAAAGCAGCACAAGATCCTTACGTATATTTATACTGATTTTTTCCAGTTAATTTGCTTTAGATTCCTCATGGACAGAAACATCAAAGAACAAATAATAAAAACAGAGAGTTGGATAAGAGTAAATTGGTGGAAATCTCATTTTTAATGTGAATAAACCTATTAATACTCATTGCTGCTACTGCTAAGTCGCTTCAGTTGTGTCCAACTCTGTGCGACCCCATAGACAGCAGCCCACTAGGCTCCTCTGTCCCTGGGATTCTCCAGGCAAGAATACTGGAGTGGGTTGCCATTTCCTTCTCCAATGCATGAAAGTGAAAAGTGAAAGTGAAATCGCTCAGTCGTGCCCGACTCTTAGCGACCCTATGGACTGCAGCCCACCAGGCTCCTCCGTCCATGGGATTTTCCAGGCAAGAGTACTGGAGTGGGTCGCCATTGATAAAAGGCCTACATTGTGTATACATTGTTTTGCTGTATGACCTGGCCCAAGTTATACAATCAAAATCAGGTATGAAATTATTTTGTGCCCAGGTTCTACTAAAGTAACACTTCTCTATCTTTCAAACAATAAAACATAAGACCTAATCATTCTTAATATATAAATATGGAGACTACAGCCAAAGGAAGTTAAGTGCTTTGCCAAGAGGGAAAAAAAAACCAAACTGGTTTAAGTTGAAATAGCACATGTAAATGGCAAAAAGTACTTAAAAAAAGAAAAACCCAGTAGACTATTTCATTGACAACCTAAAAACCTAAAGGTATCAAACCTATTATATACATACCTTATTTTCTTGGCCCCACTGCCAGATGCTAGGAGCTTGCATGCCAAAGAAAGCAAAAGGATCCTTGCCAACAATTATTAAGCCTATTAACACTAGCTTGAAGACTGACAGGAAAGATGCTATGTGTCTATCAAAAGAAAAGAAATAAATTAATCAGAAGCTGCAATTTCTCATCTATTTCAAAATTTCATAAATCAAGTCTATGTGTATAGACAACACTAAATCTAAAAATTGCTAAATATACCAGGAAAAAGCTAGTAACTAATTTTTTTCTCTTCAGGAAGTTCTTGTTGTTTATCCATTTTAAATATAGCAGTGTGTACCTGTCCATCCCAAACTCCCGTAACTAAATTTTACTGTGCAGCATAAAACAAAAATGTTTAAGATCCTGGAATCAATCAAAACTTAATTTATAAAATTATATATAGCACTGATTGGTAAAGATACTATTATTTTAACAGTACACAACTTTGTACCATTGACTTGATTTATTGCCACAATAAAAATTAAGAAAACACATCTTTAGAAGGGTTGCCATCTCTGAAATGATCTTCTTTTCCTTCTTACAGAAAAATTCTTTGGTATTTGGCTCAAATAAACTTGCTATTTACAAAACTGTTCTCTGTAAAGTATAACCAACTAAGAAATTATAATAATGAAGGATAGTTAATTCAACCAATTCATAAAAGTTTATTGACAAATGAGAAAAAAATTCATTTAAAAACTCCTTAATAAGCCAACATTTACTTACCTATATATTGGTTGAGGGAGGTAATTCTCTCCTTCTATGCGGATGTCAGGGTACCGCTGGCTAATAACCCGCATGTACTCCTCAAACACCCGCCTGTAACCTCAGGAAACACTGCAAAAAATAAAAGTGTTTTCATTAAGTGGTTTAGAATATGACTAGATTTATTTTGTAGTTACAGGACTTCCTTGGTGACTTAGTGGTAAAAAAAAAAAAAAAAATCTGCCTGCCAATGCAGGAGACACAGATTAGATCCCTGGGTCAGGAAGATCCCCTGGAGAAGCCAATGGCAATCCACTCCAGTATTCTTGCCTGGAAAATCCCGTGGACAGAGGAGCCTGGCAGGCTACAGTCCATGGGATCACAAAAGAGTCAGATATGACTTACTGACTAAACAACAACATTTTGTAATTATATAAAACTTAAAAATTATTACCAAGATTAAAAATCTTTCTCAAAACAGTCATATATTAGTAATGACTGACGGTGTATAAATGGACTTTTCTCACAAATGAGTTATCTTACCTTCAAGTAAATCCTTCTATTAGAACATTAATCTTTACAGATGTGGGTTATTGTTGAAGAAGCAAATGCCTATTTACAGAAGTCACCTTATCCTCAACTTCCAAATACCGTTTTTCTGTTTTTTTGTTTATCAACAACTGTATAAACAATGAAATGAAAACAACTCATTTATCTGAATTAGAGACATTCAAAATCTGGACACAGGGGACTTTCCTGGTGGTCCAGTGGTTAAGAATCCGCCTGCCAATACAGGGGACATGGGTCTGATCCTTAGTCCAGGAAGATTCCACGTACCACAGAGCAAATAAGTCCATGCACCGCAACTATGGAGCTCTAGAGCCCATGCCCTGCAGCAAGAGAAGCTACCACAACGAGGCCCATGAACAGCAATGAAGAGTAGTCCTCCCTTGCCGTAACTAGAGAAAGCACGTGCACAGAAATGAAGACCCAGTGAAGCCAATAATAAATAAATATAATTTTTTAAAAAGTCTGGGCACAGGAATCTTAAAAAAATGCTAAGGCGTTAGACACAACATATTGTTTCTTATTCCAACTCTACCCTTAACTGCCTGCTCAATCACAATAAAAGAAACTTTAAAATTTCTTAGATCCCTTCTGACTCTCTACCTTACAAATAAAAACAGACTGAGAAGATACTTTTCAGCAATGACAGTAATCCATGTCATTACTCCAGAAATTAAGTCAACAGCATCCAATCATCTCCATTAAAATCTCTGAATAACTAAACTGTGGATCTATATGTTGCTCCAGGAAGAAAAGGAAGATATGCCACCAGAATGCATATACAGGGGGAAAAAAGTGCATTGAAAACTTACTAGTAAGACACTGACTAAATAAACTGAAGACACAAATAAATGAAAACATTTCATGTCCATGGATTAGAAAAATTTAAATTGTTAAAATGTCCATACTTTCCAAAGCAATTTATAGATTTAATGCAATGCCTAACAAAACTCCAATGACATTTTTCACAGAAATAGAACAAACAATTCTAGTACTTGTATAAAACCAGAAAAGACCCCAAGTAGCCAAAGAAATCTTTAGAAAGAAGAATAAAGCTGGAGGCACCATGCTTCCTTACTTCAAACTATGTTACAAAGCTACAGTATGTATGGCAGGTGTATAAAGGCACAGAGATCAAGGAGACAGAATCCAGAAATAAACCCACACATACATATGCTCAAGTAATTTATAACACAGGAGCCAGGAATATAAAATGGGAAAAGGATAGTCTCTTTAATAAATGGTGTTGGGAAAAGTGGACATGCAAAGAATGAAAGGAGACCACTGTCTTACATCATACACAAAAATCAACTCAAAACGGAAGTTGAACAGAAGATCTGAAATCATTAAACTCCTAGAAGAAAACACAGGGCTAAGCTCTTTGACACTGGTCTTCATGATGAATTTTTTGAACTTGACATCAAAAGCAAAAATTAGTAAGTGGAGCTACAACAAACTAAAAAGCTTCTGCACAGCAAAGAAACCCATCAATAAACAAAATGAAAGGGCAATCTACAGAATGGGACAAAATACTTGCATATATAACTTCCAATAAGGGGTTAATATCCAAAATATATAAGAAATTCATATAATTCAATAGCCAAAAAATCAATAATCCACTTCAAAAATGGGCAACAGGGGAATTCTCTAGTGATCCAGTGGTTAGAACTCAGTGATTTCACTGTGGGAGACTGGGTTCAATCCCTGGTCCAGAAACTAAGATCCTACAAGCTGCACTGTGGCCAAAAAAAGAAGAAAACATGGGCAAAGGAACCTGAATAGACATTTCCCAAAAAAGACATAAATATGGCCCACAAACACTTGAAAAAATGCTCAACATCATTAATCAACAGGGAAATGCAAATCAAAACCACAATGAGTTATCACCTCATACCTGTTAGGATGTCTATCATCAAAAATACAATATAAAGCAATGAAGGTTCCACTTGGTAGGAAGAAATAGGATCAGTAATTGATAGCAGGACGAAACCTGAGATGCAAGCTTTGTCAAATCATACAATCATCCAAGAAAAAAAAAATATCAACCACCACCATCACCAGCCCAAACTGCTGCTGCTACTAAGTCACTTCAGTTGTGTCCGACTCTGTGCAACCCCATAGACAGCAGCCAACCAGGCTTCCCCGTCCCTGGGATTCTCCAGGCAAGAACACTGGAGTGGGTTGCCATTTCCTTCTCCAATGCGTGAAAGTGAAAAGTGAAAGTGAAGTCGCTCAGTCATGTCTGACTCTGTGACCCCATGGACTGTAACCTACCAGGCTCCTCCATCCAAGAGATTTTCCAGGCAAGAGTACTGGAGTGGGTTGCCATTGCCTTCTCCGCACCAGCCCAAACTAACAGCATCAAATTTATATCTGACAGGGAGAATAAGTCCAAATGTTAGTAGATCTCAATATAAGAAAACTCACTAAAAAAAAAAAGAGAAATTCACCATTCTTTCTTTACAAATAATACTTCTTCTACACTGAGAATGAAAATTTCACAAAAGATAAGTACGAAATTTTTGCAAAAGGAGACATGTCTCTATTAACTAAACAAAAGAACTTAAGAATCTCCAGATACTTCATGTTTACTAATAAACATTTACTTTATCCAACATTTTATTATTACTATTGTTAGATTCACCAAGTATTGGTCTTTTTGCCACAACTGCTTTCTATATGAGAGAATTTTAACGTTGCTTTTGTTTTGAAGATATTACAAAAATAATGTAAAGCACTTATGTGCTTTACATTACCTTTTTATACTGCACATGGGGTTCAAACCAGTCAATGTGGGAATCAAACCAGACAATCCTAAAGAAAATCAACCCTCAGTATTTATTGGAAGGACTGATGCGAAAGCTGAAGCTCCAATACTTTGGCCACCTGATGCGAAGAGCCAAATCATTGGAAAAGACCATGATGCTGGGAAAGATTGAAGGCAAAAGGCAAAGAGGGCAGCAGATAAGATGTTAGATAGCATCACCAACTCAACGGACATGAATTGGAGCAAACTCCAGGAGATAGTGAAGGACAGAGAAACCTGATCACAAAGAATCAGACATGACTGAGTGACTGAACAGCAACAACTTACACACCTAACTACCTTGAAACCAAGAAATGCCACATAATTTCAATGCCTAAGTTTGCATCAGTATTTACAATAGAGTTGATGATCTAAAATGATAATATGTAACTTTTAATGCAGTATTTGAGAGCTGGAGACTTGAGCTGAAATTTCCTTTTTTATAGACAAAGAGGGAAAAACTGAATCCCAGAGAGATCAAGTGACTTCAGATATGGTCCCCCTTAGTCAGGGCTGAGACTGGAACACAGACTTTATGATTTCAGATCCTAGGCCCTTTCCATTAAACCTCAACAAGACAGTTAGATGATGTAAGAGCTAACTTTTCCTGTGTCCACAAATCTCTGCTACTTTAAGGCTACAATCAAGTATCCATAAAGTAGCAGAGAACTCTTGAGGTTCTTCTGATGAAAATACAGATTCTCCCTCTGGGAGAACTAAGCCTGTGGGTCCCACAATCCTCGTCTTTGCTCTAGGAGTTCCAACCCTTCTTCAAGGGAAGCCCCAAGAGGCCCAGCTAGAGAGGAATATCTAAGTACAGGCAACACACAGGTTAGATTCCTCCCTGGCTACTGTGCTCAGAAACCAGTTCTCCTGGTCCCAACCCCTCAGTTAAATCTCAGATCTTTGTATCAAACTCCACACCATATTCTTGAATCAACCCATAATCTTGACATCTAAAAAGGACTTTAAATCTGTAACTTTCTTCAAATTTCCAGTTATAAAATGAATAAGTCAAGGGGATGTATAATGTACAACATGGTTGACTATAAACTAATAATACTGTATTTCATATATGAATGTAGCTCTTGAAATCAAGTTTTCATCACGGAAAAAAACCCCAACAATGTAACTATGTGCATAATGACAGATGTTAACTGGACTTATTGTGTGATTATTTTGCAATATATACAAATATCAAGTCACTACACTGTACACCTGAAACTGTTATATCTCAAAACAAACAACTGTATATTTCTGAAAAATGAAGCAATTTACAAGACTGACAACATATTCTTAGACAAGTTTTCTCATACATAAGTAAACATTCCTCCCTATATTTGCCTTCAGATGTGTAAAGAAAAAACAAGTAACTTTTTTCCTATATAATGATTTCCCCAAAATGTTAAAATTGTTTTGAAATAGCAACCATTATTGCTGACAGATGTTTTCCAAAATAAAACATACCTAGTGTTTATCGAGGTATGAAAGATATTAAATTAAAGGCACACATGGTAAGGAATCAGTAATCATTTCACATCTACCACTACACCCAGCTCTTTCAACTTTCCCACTCTTTCTGGGTCAGTGAGTAAAACTATATACCTCATAGAATACCTTCAAAAAATAAGTATGTGAACATACTAAAAACATGTTGTAGCTGCTGCCTATTCCTTCGGCCCCTGAACCAAAGTTCTTAAGAAGTAAATTAATCCACCTGCAGTGCAGGAAGGGAATATTAATCCACCTGCAGTGCAGGAAGCACAGGAGACAAAGGTTTGATTCCTAGGTTGGGAAGATCCCCTGGAGAAGGAAATAACAACCCACTCCAGTATTCTTGCCTGGAAAATCCCATGGACAGAGGAGCCCGGAAGACTACAATCCATGGGGTCGTAAAAGAGTTGGACACGACTTAGCAACTAAACATATAATCACTTTGAAATCTCTTCCTTGTGATACAAAAATACCTTACAATAAGAAGCAACTTTTGTAACTGCTAAATTTAAAATATTTCACATAGTACTTCTCAAAGATTAATTTTGTAAAAGAAAGAACCTGCATACAAACTAGATGAACCTTTCTGTAATGAACAGAAAGGAAATTTAGGAATGGTCATGCTCCAGGCAAGAACACTGGAGTGGGTTGCCATTTCCTTCTCCAAAGCATGAAAGTGAAAAGTGAAAGTGAAGTCTCTGGGTCGTGTCCGACTCTTCGCAACCCCATAGACTGCAGCCTACCAGGCTCCTCCGTCCATGGGATTTTCCAGGCAAGAGTACTGGAGTCGGATGCCAGGGACGGGGGAGCCTGGTGGGCTGCCACCTATGGGGTCGCACAGAGTCAGACACGACTGAAGCGACTTAGCAGCAGCAGCAGCAGCATGCTGTTTCAAATACATTCTGTGCTTTTTTCAGTCCATCGTGTTTCAGTCTAATTCATGGTACCAATCATCCCACTTTTCCTTTTCTATACCAACATCTGCCCATAACTGTAGTCAAATGCCTGCTTACATCAAAACCTACCCCTCCTATTTCCTTACTAAAGGAAAACAGGGCAAAATCTCAGCTATTTGTTGTTATAAAATAAAACCTTGTGAGTTCTTTCTCTTTTTTGCATCTCTTGAACTTACCACCCTCCCCCTCTTTTATTCAGAATAATCTCCCCTCCAATCATCAACTACCCACACATAGGATTGGCTCCTGTTTCTACAATAAAACTCAACTTCCTCCCAGTATCTGATGTTCCAGAAATGCAAACCTGTCCCAGGAAGACCTGAGTGCCCTCTCTAAAAATGAAGAACCAGGATTTTAAAAAGTAACTATCAGGACTTCCCTAGTGGTTCAGTGGCTGAGAATCTGTGCTCCCAACGCAGGGGGCCCAGGTTTGACCCCTGCTCAGGGAACTAAATGCCACTAGCTAAGAGTTCACATGCACCAATGAAGACTGAAGACCCAAAACAGCCAAATAAATAAAAAATATTTTTTTAAAAGGGAACTCTCTCCAGACAGGTGAACATTTAATCAGAGCTGTTGTGGGTAGAGAGGGGTAATCTTTTAAAAGGACTAGGGAGAGGAGATAAATCAATCTTCAAAGAGAAAAAAAATAAAATCTTTTACTGAGAAAAGTACAAGTGTGAGCCAGGGGAAGCGTGAACAAAGTCCTCTCAGACGGTTCAGCCTTATATTTAGGTCCATCCTGAGGCACAGTTGCATTCCTGCCTTTGGATTCTGTACTGTTCTTTTAGTAATTTTAAATGGATTTCCAAATATGTTGTTTAAACCAGTTTAAATTAGGTTTCTCTTCTTGCATTCTAGGAATTCCAACTAATATTTCCCCTGTGCTGAACCCAGAAAACCAGGAAAGTATTTGGTAAATACCACGTCTTATAACTATCAACAGCACTGACCAGTCCAACAGTTCACTGATCATTGAAAACTGCATTTTTACAAGTAATCTTTATTTCTCCTTGTTCTGTTTTAGTAGACAAACTAGTAATAGACATTTGTCTAGTGCATCCCCTGCTATGCTCTAAGTGCTTTAAGCAATGAAATCTGAACAAGGGGTTCTATAAACCATATAAGAAACAAGATATTTGGGGTGAATAGACAAACCTGATAAATGCTTTTTAAGAAAAACTACAAACAAGAATGCTTACACAGTGTTCATAGCAGCACTATTTATAATAGTGAGGACATGAAAGCAACCTAAATGTCCACTGACAGATGAATGGATAAAGAAAATGTAGTACCTGTATACAATGGAATATTACTCAACCAGGAAAAAGAATAAAACAATTTCATTTGCAGCAACATGAATGTACCCAGTAATTATCATACTAAGTGAAGTTAACTCAGACAAAGACAAGTATATGATACCACTTACAGGAAGAATCTAAAAAAAGATGCAAATTAATGATGCAAAAAACAAAAGTAAGACTCACAGACATACAAAACAAACCTATGGCTACCAAAGACAAAAAGCAGGAGAGAGATAAATTAGGAATTTGAGATTAACAGATAAACACTACTACGTATAAAACAGATAAAACAACAAGGACTTACTGTATAGTACAGGGAATTATATTCATTATCTTGTAATACCTCTAATGGAAAAGAATCTAAAAAAAAAATTGAACCACTATGCTGTACACCCAAAATACTATAAATTAACTACACTGTATTTCAATTTAAAAAAAAAGAGTGCATACACACTCTGACTGAAGATCAAAATAGAGACCAGAATTTGCTCAGCATTTTTAAAAGTTACAAAACTTTTAAACAGGTATGAGCTTACCAGGTTTTAAGAATGGTATTATATGAAACCAAATGATATCCATTCCACTTGCCTAACTCTCAGAACACTGCAATGGCCACCACAGTAAAAACATCTAGGATTACAAAATACACCTAACAAAGCTTCTAAGATTCCAGGTTTCTTGAGTTTATTCCAAAGATTTGACAAACATAAAATTCAATAAAAGATCTGTTTTTATTCTCTCTAGTCTTTGTGTCTTATTCTTGAGGTGACTAGTTTCTAGTTTCCCTATACCTTTGGCATAACATTTCAGGAAATCTTTTGCTGCAGACTATTCCATAAAGAACTAATAAATTGTATAAGTTCCTCAGCTCTTTGTGGGGAAGGGATTTTATCTCTTTAATCTGGAAAGCATTTCTCATCAACAGATTTATAAGATATATAGCCATTCAGTAAAAGGGATTAGATGAAAGCATTCAATAAATGGCAACTCACCTGCATTTTGCAAGAATTTTTGTCTCAACTTAAAATATTTCACATAATTTCATGCTTTTATTCTTTTCAATACATTGTTTTAAACTGAGGTATAATTCACATGCCATAAAGTTCATCCTCAATGCATTTTTATAAGTTGTCAGAATGATTAGGAAAAAAACAACACTGTGTTCTATGCTAATTCATTGGCCAAACTAGAGATGTCTCCAGGCTGCTTTACTGCTTTCCTGTTACTCCTATGCTTTTACCAGCATGCTGTAGACTGACTTCAGATATTAGAATCAGATCAGATCAGATCAGATCAGTCGCTCAGTTGTGTCCGATTCTTTTCGACCCCATGAATTGCAGCACGCCAGGCCTCCCTGTCCATCACCAACTCCCGGAGTTCACTCAGACTCACGTCCATCGAGTCAGTGATGCCATCCAGCCATCTCATCCTCTGTCGTCCCCTTCTCCTGCCCCCAATCCCTCCCAGCATCAGAGTCTTTTCCAATGAGTCAACTCTTCCCATGAGGTGGCCAAAGTACTGGAGTTTCAGCTTTAGCACCATTCCTTCCAAAGAAATCCCAGGGCTGATCTCCTTTAGAATGGACTGGTTGGATCTCTTTGCAGTCCAAGGGACTCTCAAGAGTCTTCTCCAACACCACGGTTCAAAAGCATCAATTCTTCGGCCCTCAGCCTTCTTCACAGTCCAACTCTCACATCCATACATGACCACAGGAAAAGCCAGAGCCTTGACTAGACGAACCTTTGTTGGCAAAGTAATGTCTCTGCTTTTGAATATGCTATCTAGGTTGGTCATAACTTCCTTCCAAGGAGTAAGCGTCTTTTAATTTCATGGCTGCAGTCACCATCTGTAGTGATTTTGGAGCCCAGAAAAATAAAGTCTGACACTGTTTCCATTGTTTCCCCATCTATTTACCATAAGGCCAGGAACCTTAGAAAGAAAACCACAAACAGGAACCTTAGAAAGAAAACCACCAACAGGATAAGTAGTAGGGGTATCTCAGAAATGAGAGCAGCAGAAAGATGACAGACAATAACACAATGAATTTTGGAAGGTTAGCCCCACCCGTAAAGATGGCAGCCAGGTAAAAAAGGTTACTGAGTATGGAGTACATTCAAAACTGATGTTTTACATGTATCACATTCTACGCCTAAAAGCTACCAAACTGAAGTAGAGGCCAACCAGGTAAAAATCCAACTGAAAGGAACAATATTAGCACTGTTCAACACTCCAGTTAGAAATTTTTAAATGGGGGTCAGGGGGAGAAGACAGATTATGTCATGACCTGAGTGGCCTACCACGGGATTGTATTCATTTTTTCGATAAATATTGCCTGATGGCAGGTACTGTTTTAGGTTCTAGATATTCAGCAGCAAGCAAAATAGACAAAGATCTATGCTGTTGTGATGCTGGCAACATTCTAATGAAGAAAAGAGAGTAAGCTGGTAACAGTCTAATGGAGAGGATACAATTCATCAATTGATAATATCTGAAGCTGTTTTCCTTGTCTTGCTTGAGAAACAGGAATGAAAAAAATGAAACACCTGAGGGACTATGCAAAAACTGTCACAACTTCAGAGTAGAAACAGAAAAAAAAAAAAAAAAAAGATTCAAAATAAAAGCCTACATCCAAAAACATTCTGCAAGAAGAAAAAAAGAATGATAAAAAGAGATAAGGAAGGACTGTAAGAAACCGTGAAACCAAAAAGCAGAAGAAAAATATATATATATTTGAGGCCCTAAAAGAAGTAAACTGATGGGTGAAAAACTGAATCAGTAATAGGTGAATAATACACAAAAATTACAGATCTGAGTAGTATCATCAATAGAGGGGGTTTATTGATAAACCAGGTCTCTTTCCTATAGAAAACACCCTGAGAGACCACAGAATATTTACAACAATTGATCACAATTGGTCACAAAGAAAGCCCAATAAGTATGTGGATGAAGAATGTCATCAGCTATCTCAGTCAGCAAAGCATGCTGCAACCATTAAGCCATCAGCCACAGAAGACACCCCCAGCTGCGCGCCCTGAGGGGATTAGGGACGGAGAAAAACAGGATACTGGACCTAGACAGTTAAAGTACATATCAAAGAAATTTCAGTAAGCCCAGACTCTTGCAACTTCCCACATATAGAAAAGCGCTAAATTCATTAACCTGAGAGGTTTTTCTTTCGTTCATTCTTTCATTTCTTCCAGTAATCTGACACTCTGATAACCAATTTTTTTTTTCCTGCAAAAACTCCTGGTTCCTCCCCTACCTCTTCGTAATAGTCCCTTGTTGATGAGAGGCTGTCTCCAAGGGCTAAGTCCTCAGTACGTCCGTGGAATAAAACATGACAGCAAATGTCACGTTCTCTGATTACAGAGAAATAAACTAGAGAATTCTAAAAAACCCAACCCACTGTAAGATCTTCTAGTAAGAGAATTACCTAGTTTAACTATGTCAAAATTTTAAATGTGATACCCATTAATGTAATCATAATATTTTACTTATATGGATTTAGTTTATGGAAATGATTGGACAAGTACACTAGATAACTGACAGTCACCTTAACAAAGTAATTTTATGAAAAATTAGGACCAACATAGGACTTCTCTGGTGGACCGGTGGTTAAGAATCCACTTGCCAATGCAGGGGACACAGGTTCAATTCCTGGTCTAAGAAGATTCCAAAGCCCAGGCACCACAACTACTGAAGCCCACGTGCCCTAGAGCCCATGCTCCGCAACAAGAGAAGCCACTGCAACCAGAAGCCTGTGCACCGAAACTAGAGAAAGCCTGTGGCAGCAATGAAGACCCAGTACAGCCAAAAATAAATACATTCTAAAACAAGAATAATTAGGTCAAACATAAATGTTAAACAAAAGACTGAGTAGCTTAAATAAATTAAAGAATAGCTGTGGACTTCCCTATAGCTCAGATGGTAAAGAATCTGCCTGCAATGCAGGAGATCCAGGTTTCATCCTTGGGTCAGGAAGATCCCCTGGAGAAGGAAATGGCAACCCACTCCAGTATTCTTGCCTGGAGAATTCCATGGACGGAGGGGCCTGGCTGGCTACAGTCCATAGGGTCACAAAGAGTCTGACACGACTACGTGAGTAACACAAAAAGAATACCTATCTTATGGAATACTATGCCTGTTGATACTCTTGCCTGGAAAATCCCATGGATGGAGGAGCCTGGTAGGCTGCAGTCCATGGGGTTGCTAAGAGTCGGACACGACTGAGAGACTTCACTTTCACTTTTCACTTTCCTGCATTGGAGAAGGAAATGGCAACCCACTCCAGTGTTCTTGCCTGGAGAATCCCAGGGACGGGGGAGCCTGGTGGTTGCCGTCTATGGGGTCACACAGAGTCGGACACGACTGAAGCGACTTAGTATAGCATAGCATGCCTGTTGATACAGAACAGTATTTACTGATATGAACAGATAAGTGATGGAGGGGAAGGCAAATTTCATAAAACCATACAACTATGAACTATGAACTCATTAATATAAAATATAGCATGTGTCTGTGAAGAGTCAGCTTGAAGGAAGATTCTTCAAAATGTTATCAAAGAGCTACAAGTGTTTTTCATTTTCTTCTATATACTTTCTTTTTTTATTATTTTTACAACAAACAAGTTATTTTCATAGTGAAACTGAGAAGGAACCTGTGGGGCTTCTGGGCACAGAAGCCTTTTTGTCCCTTGTTTCTTGTAGCCAAGACTCCAACCTCCAGGACACTCCCTGAGTTCCAAAGGGCACCAGTTCCAAAGCAAGCACTCTGGTGCTTGCTTATAAGGAAAGGAAACCACCCGAGGTGAGATTTAAGAGACCACAGAAGCTCAACAAGACCACCTGGAGCCCTGCACACACCCTAATCCTATCAGCAACTCCATCCAGAACTACTGTATAAAACTCATGAAATCCCCCTGGGTTGGGACACAAAGCAGGAGTCTGCTCTGCCTTCCTTTGCCTGGCAAACCAATAAAACTGATGTGTTCAGTTGCCAAGCTGTGTCCGACTCTATTTCGACCCCATGCACTCTAGCCCATCAGGCTCCTCTTCCATGGGATTTCCCACCAAGAATACTGGAGAAGGTTGCCATTTCCTTCTCCAGGGGGTCTTCCTGACCCAGGGATCGAACCCACATTTCCTATTTGGTAGGCAGATCCTTTTCTACTTCACCCAAAACTCTGTCTTTGAAATTCAATTCAGCAGCAGTGTACAGAGAAGCTAAGCTTTCAGCATCAACTGTCAGTAATCTATCTTAATTTTTTTAAAGGTGAAAGCCAGTAAGTAAAGCTTTCAAAGGTTTATTTACTGAAGTTACCATTATAACATTAACAAGAATACAAACAATAAATTACATAATGAGCACTTGATAAACGGCAGTAGCAGATATACTGTGCTGGGTGTTTTTAACAGATTATCTGACCCCAGCTCTCCTTATTTCCTGTGTACTCTGCCTGCATGCTGAGTCAGGCTTTATTTGCATGTGTTCTTCCTCTAGCTAGTAAAGCTCATCTTCTGTATCTCCTGATAGAGTTCCGCATACCCTTCAAGATTTCATTTCCTTCTCTGCAAAGCCTTCCAACCTCCTGAATAGGTAATCTTTCTTCCCTCTGGGTTTTTAAGACTTCTTTTAGAACACTCAGAACAGAATATTTGACTGTAATATTGTTTATATGTCTGTCTCTCCTACCAGACAACTGGTTTTTAAATGTTGCAGTTTAAAAAAAAAAATCATGTCTTCCTAAAAACTGAACAGAAAGAGAAAACAAGTGGTATGAAAAAGGGGGCATTAAAAACCAAGGACTTTGTTGAGGTTTGACAGAAAACAACAAAATTCTGTAAAGCAATTGTCCTCCAATCAAAAAACAAATTAAAAAAAACTAAGGGATTGATTATCAGTTCTTGCTAAAATCTACGTGGCCACGATTTCTGATCAATTTCAGGCTGCATCTCAATCAAGATAAAGTATTTGAAAACATGATTTTCCTTTTTGGAAAGCAGGGAATATCAATGAGATGAACTAGAGGTCTCCAACTACACTCTTACATGACAAAGATGTAAAGGAGACATACATACATGCTTTCACTTTTTTCCTTTAAGTTTCTTAACAGTACTTAATAGAATATTAGAAGTAACAGTGTAGAGATTCCTTAAAAAACTGGAAATAGAACTGCCATACGACCCAGCAATCCCACTGCTGGGCATACACACCAAGGAAACCAGAATTGAAAGAGACACATGTACCCCAATGTTCATCACAGCACTGCTTACAATAGCCAGGACATGGAAGCAACCTAGATGTCTATTGGCAGATGAATGAATAAGCAAGTTGTGGTACATATAGATGCCCATCAGCAGATGAATGGATAAGGAAGTTGTGGTACATACACACAATGGAGTATTACTCAGCTACTAAAAAGAATGCATTTGAATCAGTTCTAATGTGGTGGATGAAACTGGAGCCTATTATACAAAGTGAAGTAAGTCAGAAAGAGAAACACCAATACAGTATATTAATGCATATATATGGAATTTAGAAAGATGGTAATGATGACCCTATATGTGAGACAGCAAAAGAGGCACAGATGTAAAGAACAGACTTTTGGACTCTGTGGGAGAAGGCGAGGGTGGGATGATTTGAGAGAATAGCATTGAAGTATATTATCACATGTGAAATAGATCGCCAGTCCAGATTCGATGCATGAGACAGGGTGCTCAGGGCTGGTGCACTGGGATGACCCTGAGGGATGGGATGGGAGGGAGGTGGGAAGGGGGTTCAGGATGTGTTCAGGACACAGGTACACCCGTGGCTGATTCATGTCAATGTATGACAAAAACCACTACAGTATTGTAAAGTAATTAGCCTCCAATGAAAATAAATTAATTTTAAAAAATAAAAATAAATAAAAAAGAAGTAACTAGAATACAACCAACATCCTTATTGTACAGAAGAAAAAGTTGAGAGCTAAAGAGATATATAATTTCCCCTAAGTGATGCAGAAGATAAAAAGGCAGACCTTTTTAGACCTCCAAACTGCTGGTCCAGTAAATGCTCAGTTTCCCAGTAACTACACCATTCAAAATTTATGAGGTTTCTAAATGATATATTAAATTTGATTTTGGCTACCACTTACCTTAATGGCAAACTGTAAGGAAACAATGTTCTAATTTTCTGTAAGGAGATAAAATCTTAAAACCATTCATATTTTACTTACATTTAAATGCTTTGAACTAAAGTACTTCATTCATTATTAAGAAGAAACAACTATTATACGCGCAGCACTCAGTTAGCTCCTGCTATTTATTTTCAAAATGGTCAAAACAAAATGATGACTAAATTCTATACAACTTTAAACATATACCACAGTGGCAGGTGCAACCGCTACCATTTTACTTCCCTCTGTAGCACTCTACCACTACTCTACTATCTGGATCAACTTCCTATTACTCCTTTATTTCACTGTTTCCAAGTAGTTCATTCTTCCCTTTCAGCATCTTTCTAAAAACCAAAATTTATCTCATAATCATTAGTGTGTCACAGTTTAAATGGCCATATTTTTTCCCTTCTGAGTGCTGCATAAAATAATGGTGTATCTTACAATCTATCATATCTTAGCTTTGGAGAAATATAATCCCTGCTATTTTAAGTTTTTAGTTTCAGTTACTGTGACTGTTTGGGAGAAGTGAAACTTTCTTTGTAGGATTTTGCCCTGGCAACTCTGTTTTTAGTTTTAAAACTGAACAAACAAAACAAACTTGTGGTTACCAAAGGGGATGGGGAGGTGGTAAATTAAGAGTTTAGGATTAACATATATGTACCACTAAATATAAAACAGGTATAGCACAGGAAACTACACTCAATATCTTGTAACAACCTATAATGGGGAAGAATCTGAAAAAGAAAATATATATAATATATATCTATCTATCACTTTACTGTACACTTTAAACACAACATTGTAACCTAACACTTCAGTTAAAAAAAAAATTCAGGATTCCTCCCCTTTCATTCTCCCACTACACACACACAAATCTGCAAAAAACTATTATTTCCTTATACCATTTATCATTAGACATTGCTCCAGAACTGAGAAGCCACCTTTGACACCTCTCATTCCATGCCACCTCTCCAGCCCCTCAAATATATAATCACTAGGAACTAACTTAATCTCAGAAAGATCTCTTAGACCTGTCCCTTTACTTCTGCCACCACCTTTCTATTCCAAGCTCCACTGTCTCTTGCCTGGGCAATTTCAAGAGTCCCCCTAAATGGTCTCCCTGTATCTGTTTTTTGTCCCCTGTAAGGGGCTTCCCTAGTAGCTCAGACGGTAAAGCGTCCGCCTGCAATGCAGGAGACCCAGGTTCGATTCCTGGGTCAGGAAGATCCCCTAAGGCCACCGAACATGTTATTGCTCAAAAGTGCTCTCTAAATATATTTTAACCTTCAAATCTCTGTTCAAAGTACATTTTCTCATGGAAACCTTCCCTGATCCTGTGACTAGGTCTCTCTCATACTACATTACTTTCCTATTGCAATCAACTTCCGTGAACTTCCTGATGTTCAAGTTGGTTTTAGAAAAGGCAGAGGAACCAGAGATCAAATTGTCAACATCCGCAGGATCATGGAAAAAGCAATAGAGTTCCAGAAAAACATCTATTTCTGCTTTATTGACTATGCCACAATAAACTGTGGAAAATTCTGAAAGAGATGGGAATACCAGACCACCTGATCTGCCTCTTGAGAAATCTGTATGCAGATCAGGAAGCAACAGTTAGAACTGGACATGGAACAACAGACTGGTTCCAAATAGGAAAAGGAGTTCGTCAAGACTGTATATTGTCACCCTGTTTATTTAACTTCTATGCAGAGTACATCATGAGAAATGCTGGGCTGGAAGAAACACAAGCTGGAATCAAGATTGCTGGGAGAAATATCAATAACCTCAGATATGCAGATGACACCACCCTTATGGCAGACAGTGAAGAGAAACTAAAAAGCCTCTTGATGAAAGTGAAAGAGGAGAGTGAAAAAGTTGGCTTAAAGCTCAACACTCAGAAAACGAAGATCATGGCATCCGGTCCCATCACTTCATGGGAAATAGATGGGGAAACAGTGGAAACAGTGTCAGACTTTATTTTGGGGGGCTCCAAAATCACTGCAGATGGTGACTGCAGCCATGAAATTAAAAGACGCTTGCTCCTTGGAAGGAAAGTTATGACCAACCTAGATAGCATATTCAAAAGCAGAGACATTACTTTGCCAACAAAGGTCCGTCTAGTCAAGGCTATGGTTTTTCCAGTGGTCATGTATGGATGTGAGAGTTGGACTGTGAAGAAGGCTGGGCGCCGAAGAATTGATGCTTTTGAACTGTGGTGTTGGAGAAGACTCTTGAGAGTCCCTTGGACTGCAAGGAGATCCAACCAGTCCATTCTAAAGGAAATCAGCCCTGGGATTTCTTTGGAAGGAATGATGCTAAAGCTGAAACTCCAGTACTTTGGCCACCTCATGCGAAGAGTTGACTCATTGGAAAAGACTCTGACGCTGGGAGGGATTAGGGGCAAGAGCAGAAGGGGACAACAGAGGATGAGATGGCTGGATGGCATCACTGACTCTATGGACGGGAGTCTGAGTGAACTCCGGGAGTTGGTGATAGACAGGGAGGCCTGGTGTGCTGTGATTCATGGGGTCAAAAAGAGTCAGACACGACTGAGTGACTGATCTGATCTGATTGCAATTAACACAACGATAATTTTATGTGTTGTCATGGATTAATGACTGCCTTCTATTCTTGCCTTTAACATCTATGAGAGCACTGAACTGAACTCCCAGCACCAAACAAAGCACCTGCATAGACCTGGGGCTCAACTATTTGTTAAACATACAAATATTTGTCTAAAAAACTATAACTCAAAATTTCTCAGATTTCCTCCATTCAGCATTTTACTAATCTTGATCAATATTAACATCCAAATCAGTGTTTGGTCTTTACTTTCTTGCCTCTATACTATGAAAGCAAAGGCTAAAAATTGGCATAAATTTCATTTAAAATGTCTTCTAGTAATTGTTCCATTTACTTCTTAAAACTCCATTTAGAAATTGGTTGTCCTAAAATTATAGCAGTGTGTTCTTTAACAAAAATTGGAAAATTCTGATGCATTCTGCTTATGTTTTGAAATCTTAACTTTAATCTACTATTCTTAGAAAATCAATTGTCAAATGTTGACTAAGTATTAACCACGAAGAGCTGCAGATAGTAATCTCTTTAAACTGCAACAACTGATACTATGCTGGAAGTATGATTACATGTTAATTCACATATATGGGAGGAAAAAAGCATGCATACGAACATGCCAAACAGTACCTGTCAGAATACATTTACACAAAAATCACAGGAGAAAAAAATGTGATAAGGGAATCTTAAGGTTGGATCAGAAAACTTCCTTTTCTATGCTTAATGCCTAAACGTCCAAGTAAACAGTATAAACTTTCCTCCGAATATGCAACATCCTTACATGCATCTTCTTCAACTGCTTGATCAACTGATGTAATAAACCAAACATTCAGTTATATTGTGCTTCTCAGTAGGCTTTGAGAGGAGCCACATCTGCCCTGTTCACCAAGTTATCTTTAGCCTTTGGCACAAGCGGGTCTTGAATGAAGATTTACTGAAAAAATACATGAAAACAGAATAGGAAGTTTGTTGAAGCTACTCTGAATGCTTGATCTCTCTCTCTCTTCAATTCCATTATGCATTATCTTGTTCTATTAGCAATTACAAAAGTGCCACAATTAACAGATGATATATTGAGTTAAAGAAAGAGTACTCATAAGGAATATAAAATACTAAAAGGCAAAAGAAATGGAAAGGAAGGGGAAAACAGCTCATGTGCACACTGCTATATTTAAAATGGATAACCAACAAGGACCTACTGTATAGCCATGGAACTCTGCTCAATGTTATGTGCCAGCCTGGGCGGTTTGGGGGAGAATGGATACATGTATATGCATGACTGAGTCCCTTTGCTGTTCACCTGAAACTACCACAGCGTTGTTAATCGGTTACACACCAATACAAAATAAAAGTTTAAAGTTTGAAAAAACAAAAGTTTAAAGTTTTGGAAAAAAGAGTTCTCTGTTAAAACTGGTAATTAATGAAAAGTTGCACTTTACAGCACTTTGATTTTAAATGGAATTAAAAGAGTCTTCACAGATTTATCCTCGTCTTAGCTTCCTTCTTTTCCCAAACAAACTTGCAAATAAATGCCCAAGAGATTCTATCAAAATCAGAAACCAAAGATTCACTTTACTATATACAGATTAGTCTCAGGGGGAAAAAGTAACAAACAAGCTAAATTTACCTGTATTTGGTAGGGCATAGGGCATATTTTAATTTATTTATTTATTTGGAGGATAATTACTTTACAATATCGTGGTGGTTTTTGCCATACATCGCCATGAATCAGCCACAGGTGCATGTGTCCCCCCATCCTGAACCGTCCCCTCCCCCTCTCTCCCACCCCATCCCTCTGGGTTGTCCCAGTGCACTGGCCTGAGTGCCCTGCTTCATGCATCGAACTTGCACTGGTCCTCTATTTCACATATGGTAACATACATGTTTCAATGCTATTCTCTCAAATCACCCCATCCTCACCTTCTCCCGCATAGTCCAAAAGTCTGCTCTTTACATCTGTGTGTCTTTTGCTGTCCTGCATATAGGATCATCATTACCGTCTTTCTAAATTCCATGTATATGCATTAATATACTATTGGTGCTTCTCTTTCTGACTTACTTCACTCTGTATAATAGGCTCCAGTTTTCACCCACCTCATTAGAACTGATTCAAATGTGTTCTGGTTTTTTTAATAGCTGAGTAATTCCATTGTGTATATGTACCACAACTTCCTTATTCATTTGTCTGCCGATGGACATCTAGGTTGCTTCCGTGTCTTAGATATTGTAAACAATGCTGAAATGAACATTGAGGTATATACGTCTCTTTCAATTCTGGTTTCCTCGGTGTGTATGCCCAGCAGCGGGATTGCTGGGTCACAAAAGGGCACAGGGCATATTGACAGGCATATATGGCATATCTGCCATATACAGATTTTTTTAGAGTGAAGCATTTTTGTATGTAACATGCTTAGGATCACTGCAAAAGAATTTAGGACAAGTCTGTACTTCTCTACTTAAAGAACAAAAGGAAACAAAAACTAAGTAACAAAGTTCAACTGAGGGCTTTTCCTGGTGGCTTAGTGGTAAAGAAGCTGCTTCCCAATTCAGGAGACACTGGTTCCATCCCTGATCCAGGAAGATCCCACAGGCCAAGGAGCAACGAAGCCCGCCACAACTACCGAGCCTGTGCTCTAGAGCCTGGGAGCTGCAACTATGGAAGGCCCAGTGCTCTTCTCTTGTTGTGCTCTGCAACAGGAAAAGCCACCGCAACGAGACACCCGTACGCTGCAAATAGACAGCAGCCACTACTCATCACAACTAAGGAAAAGCCCGTGCAGCAATTAAGAACCAGCACAGCCAAATATAATTAAATAAATAATCTTTTAAAAAGAAGTTCAACTGAAGTACTTATGACTTTTTTGAAGCTTAATTTTAAGAACGGAATGTCTTTCCCTACATTTACTTATACATTTTCAAAATTTTGCTGTGTACCTAAGAGGAAGGTACATTTGTTAAATTACTGTGACAAGTAAACCAATATAAGCAACTGTAAAAGAATATTTTTGAAGAGCACAAATGAAACCCAGAGATAACAAATAGAAAAATTACTTAACTTGGAAAATGCAGTCTTTTTTTTAACTACTTAAATCCAAAAGTATCACACTTAATCCTTAATAATATTTATAAGTGAGTAAGAAGACTGCCACTTTCAAATGAAAAAAAAAAGGGACGGGGAGGGGGGGAGTCAAGCCAAAATTCCCATTTACAGTATCACATATGAAAGATGAAATACAATGATATATGCCAGGCACACAGTAAACACTACAGGAAGCTTTTTTTCAATCAGAAAGAGGAAGCAAGGTTTTAGTTTTCACTTCAAAAATCTTATTTTCTGACTTTCTTTAAATGTCACTTAAATTGATTTAATTTTAAAGATTTGCTTAGTCTTTAAGATTGAGCAAAAAGCTAATTGGATAAGCAGAAAATCTAAATTTTAGTACACTTATATTAATACATGAAGCTTGAAAAAACTGATTTTAAATGTATTAAGGCCAACACCAGTATTCAAAAATAACAGGATTCTTCAGATTTACTAATCTGACCACCCTATTCTGAGGGAAGAAAAAAAAAAACATCTTTTGAGATACAGGATTCTAATTTTACAATTTTGGTTTTTGTTTTTCATCGGAGCCTTTCAAACGTTTCCCAACACCACTTACCTTATCACATGCATTGCTATTCTGCTTCTAACACTTAACTAGGTAACAACAAACTTACAGAAAACTGTCAAAAACTGCCGGGTTTGGGGGGATGAGGGATTGTTTTTACTACTTCTGTTAAGGCCGAAGAGATCTGAAAGGTGGAGAGAGATGCCAGAGCAAGAAACTCCAGGGAGTAAGGGGATTGGAGAAGATGCAGTTGTCTGGAAGTGAACGTTTGTCAGAAGGGCAACGTGCTCCTTTTCAAAAACATTTTGGAAATTGCAAACAGAGATCAGCTTCCCTATCCAAGCCCATCAGCTATCAGAATCCCTACTCCCTCATCCAACAGTCACGTTGGCGGATGCTGGAGAAAAAGACGTCTGTCCCTCGCGGGATCCCTCCAATGACTCAAGTTAACCTTCGTCTAGCCGGGCAGCGAGGCCGCCAGGCGTAACCCACGAAAGGCGAGAGGAAAAGTGAACCCAGTGGCAAACGCTGGAGCTCCCGCGCTGACACAGCGCCGACTCATACATAACCCACCTCCGCAAGGCAGCCGGATGGCCGTGGCGTGACGCCGCCGACCGGTTCTCCGTACTGACAAGTGTCCCCAAGCCTTCGCCTTTCAGTATTTACCATTCCCCGACCCTCCATCTCCATCCCATTCATTCGAGGAACAAAAATAAATAAATAAATAAAGTGAGCGGCTGTGCTTGGAGGCAAGGAGGGCGGACAGGCCATCCCCGGGAAACGACCGGGAGGAGACAGGCGGCGGAAGGCTGCTGGCGCCGTTCTTTCGGGCCGGGGAAGGTTCAGCCCTCTAGGCCGCGGATCCGGGGCCTCGCGTAGTCCAGAGGGGCCGAGCAGAGGTGCGGCCGGGAGCCGGCGTTCCTACTCACCAAATCTGGAACTTGAGCAGAGGCCCCGTGGCGTACTGCATCTTTAATCTCTTGCCAGGCACGCCGCCCAAGTTGGCCGAGGCATCGCTCCGGACCACGGCCGACGCCGCCACCAGCAGAAGTAGCAGAAGCCTCATCTTAAACGAGCCAGGCCCTTCGGCCGCCCTCACACTGAGACCGCAGGCAGCCCGAAACCGAGCCGGTGCTGGGAACTGATCCCCACCGCGCAAACGCGATCCGCCAAGGTCGACGAGGGAAGCAGCAATGCGCATGCGCATCCCGGCGCCCGCGCAGGCTGTGAGAGGGAGAGCTGACCCATTTTACTGTCCTGACCCACCATGTTGGGTGCGCGGGAGACTCTGGGATGGAATGAGAGGAGTAGGGAGGGACCTACTGCCGGTGGGACGTCAGAGGAGCCTGTTAATGAAAGCTCGTGACACAACTGAATTCTGCATACAATTTAATTCAGACATTTATCTCCCCGAGACGTTTAAAAACACGTGTTTAACAGTCTTGATTCAGGTGTGGGAGCTAAAAGAGAAAGCCCCTGCCTTCCGAACGGAGAAGGAAATGGCAACTCTGTCCAGTATTCTTGCCTGGAGAATCCTGTGGACGGAGGAGCCTGGTGGGCTTCCATCTATGGGGTCGCACAGAGTCGGACACTGCTGAAGCAACTTAGCAGTAGCAGCTGCCTTCCGAACAAGAATGCTTCACTCCTTCTGGCCGCGTGCTATGGCCTTTTGTTTGAATTTCCTTGCAATATTGCTCTTTCCTAAAGGAATCTTTCAAAAAGAAAAAAAAAGACCTTTGGAAAACTTAAATCATATAGTGGTTTTAGTTGCTAAGTCGTGTCCCACTCTTGTGATCCCATGGACTGTAGCTCAACAGGCTTCTCTGTCCATGCGATTTCCTAGGCAAGAATACTGGAGTGGGTTGCCATTTTCTTCTCCAGGTGATCTTCCCAATCCAGGGATTGAACCCTGGTCTCTTGCAGGCAGGGGTTCTTTACCAAGTGAGCTACCAGGGAATTCCCAAAATCATATAGAAGAACAGAATAATTACCTTACTCATTAACGACCGTTAACAATTACTGGCATTTTGACAATCTTAATTGTCTGTAGTACAGCTCCAACTGCTTTTCCCAAAGGGAAGATAGTCGGAGACAAATAACTTCATCTATAGATTTTTAAGGGTGTATATCTAAAAAATAACCAGCTGGGGGAGAGGGGAGCAGGAACTGATCACGATACCATTATCCCACTGTAAAAAATGAATTATTGCTTAATACCAAAATATCCCAAGAGCTTCCCTGGTGGCTCACAGGTTAAAGCGTCTGCCTGCAATGCAGGAGATCTGGGTTCGATCTCTGGGTCGGGAAGATCCCCTGGAGAAGGAAATGGCAACCCATTCCAGTATTCTTGCCTGGAGAATCCCATGGACAGAGGAGCTTGGTAAGGTAGTGTCCATGGGGTTGCAAAGAGTCAGCATGACTGAGCGACTTCACTTTCACTTTGACAAAATATCCACTGTTCACATTTCTCCTGTCTTAGTATTTATTTTTATTGTTAATTTTTCAAATTGTTACTGAACCAAATGGGTCTGCTCACTCCAAGCTACTAACAGTGGACTGTAGTGAAGGAAAACGCAGCATTTACTATAAACGGGCCAATACAAGGGGGATGAGTGCTTTGTGCCTAAAATCTTGAAATCTTCGATGGTTGTGGGGGATAGCTTTATAGGCAAAATTTGGGGTGAAACCCCAGGGTGGGTGGCTTTCTTTTGATTGGTTGGTGGTGAGGTAACAGGGTGGTGTACCAGGAATCTTGGGCTCAGGCTTAAATTGCCATCCTCCACCTGAGTAGGGGCCTTGTAGTCTCTGCCTATTTCCCAAGACCACACAGTTGTGGCTGCACAGATTCTTTTCTTTTTTTTTCTTGGCTGCGTCCAGTCTTAGTGCTGGCACTTGGGATCTTCACTGCGTCATGTAGGATCTTTCAATGCATCTCAAGGACTCTCCAGTTGTCACACAACAGCTCAGCAATTGTGGCGTTCTAGTATAGCTGGCCTAAGGCATGCAGGATCATAGTTCTCTGCATTGCAAGGTGCATTCTTAACCACTGGACCACCACCCTGCATTATTTCTTGACTGCACTTCTCTGGTTTCTGCATTGTCTAACTTCCCTGACAGCAACCTTTTGAATCTGCTCTTTGGAACTCAGGGAATGTCAAAGAGGCTAAATGAAGCCTACTTTCTGCAACCAAGAAGTTGGGGACACGAAAAGGACTAAAATCAAAAGCAAAATAAAAAATAATCCATTGCCATTGGTTGATATCTGTTTTAGGTCCCGTCACAGAAAACCTTAAGGTCAAGATTACACCAGGAATTTGTAAAGTTTCATTTATTATTCAGTGCAGCACACACTGCAGGAAATCAAGGAGAGTCTCAGTAAGAGGGTTTTAGGAAAATTATTATAGTATCTGGGCTTCAGATGATTTGGAGAAGAGTATTGGGAATACCAATGGAAAATTTGGCCATATTTTTGAAAAATAAAGCCTCAGAATTAATAAATTTTAGTCATTTTGAATCATTTAGCCCAGATATCATAATTAATGAAATGCATCAGGTATGAGTTCTCAGTTCAGTTCAGTCGCTCAGTCATGTCCGACTCTTTGCAACCCCATGAATCGCAGCACGCCAGGCCTCCCTGTCCATCACCAACTCCCGGAGTTCACCCAGACTCACGTCCATCGAATCAGTGATGCCATCCAGCCATCTCATCCTGTCATCCCCTTCTCCTCCTGCCCCCAATCCCTCCCAGCATCAGAGGCTTTTCCAATGAGTCAACTCTTCCCATGAGGTGGCCAAAGTACTGGAGTTTCAGCTTCAGCATCATTCCTTCCAAAGAAATCCCAGGGCTGATCTCCTTCAGAATGGACTGGTTAGATCTCCTTGCAGTCCAAGGGACTCTCAAGAGTCTTCTCCAACACCACAGTTCAAAAGCATCAATTCTTGGGCGCTCAGCCTTCTTCACAGTCCAACTCTCACATCCATACTGACCACTGGAAAAATCATAACCTTGACTAGACGGACCTTTGTTGGCAAAGTAATGTCTCTGCTTTTGAATATGCTATCTAGGTTGGTCATAACTTTCCTTCCAAGAAGGAAGCATCTTTTAATTTCATGGCTGCAGTCACCATCTGCAGTGATTTTGGAGCCCCCAAAAATAAAGTCTGACACTGTTTCCACTGTTTCCCCATCTATTTCCCATGAAGTGATGGGACCGGATGCCATGATCTTCGTTTTCTGAGTGTTGAGCTTTAAGCCAACATTTTCACCCTCCTCTTTCACTTTCATCAAGAGGCCTTTTAGTTCCTCTTCACTTTCTGCCATAAGGGTGGTGTCATCTGCATATCTGAGGTTATTGATATTTCTCTTGGCAATCTTGATTCCAGCTTGTGCTTCTTCCAGCCCAGCGTTTCTCATGATGTACTCTGCATAGAAGTTAAATAAACAGGGTGACAATATACAGCCTTGATGTACTCCTTTTCCTATTTGGAACCGGTCTGTTGTTCCATGTCCAGTTCTAACTGTTGCTTCCTGACCTGCATACAGATTTCTCAAGAGGCAGATCAGGTGGTCTGGTATAATTTTCCACAGTTTATTGTGATCCACACAGTCAAAGGCTTTGGCATAGTCAATAAAGCAGAAATAGATGTTTTTCTGGAACTCTCTTGCTCTTTCTATGATCCAGCGGATATTGGCAATTTGATCTCTGGTTCCTCTGCCTTTCTAGTTCTCAATAAATGTGTATGTCCATGAGTCAGATGTCCAAGCTGGATTTAGAAAACACAGAGGAACCAGAGATCAAATTGGCAACATCTGTTGGACTGTAGAAAAAGCAAGGGAATTCCAAAAAATAGCTTCTTCATTACCTATGCTAAAGCCTTTGACTGTGTGGATCACAATAGAGTAGAGAAAATTCTTAAAGAGATGAGAATACCAGACCACCTTACCTGTCTCCTGAGAAGCCAGTATGCAGGAAAAGAAGCAACAGTTAGAACCAGACATGGTACAATGGACCGATTCAAAATCAAGAAAGGAGTATGTCAAGGCTACATATCGTCACCCTGCTTATTTGACTTCTATGCAGACTGCATAATGCAAAATGCTGGGCTGGATGACTCACAAGCTGGAATCAAGATTTCCAATCAACAATCTCAGATATGCAAATTATACCACTTGAATGGCAGAAAGCAAAGAGGAACCTAAAGAACCTCTTGATAAGGGTGAGAGTGAAAAAGCTGGCTTAAAACTCAACATTCAAAAATCTAAGATCATGGCATCTGGTCCCATCACTTTATGGCAAATAGATGGGGAAAAAGTGGAAACAATGATTTTCTTTTCTTGGGCTCCAAAATCACTGTGGATGGTGATTGCAGCCATGAAATTAAAAGATACTTACTCCTTGGCAGGAAAATTATAACCAACCTAGACAGCATATTAAAAAGCAGAGACATTATTTTGCCAACAAAGGTCCATCTAGTCAAGGCTATGGTTTGTCCAGTAGTCATGAATGGATGTGAGAGTTGGACTATAAAGAAAGCTGAGCACCGAAGGATTGATAGTTTTAAAGTGTGGTGTTGGATAAGACTCTTAAGAGTCCCTTGGACTGCAAGGAGATCCAACCAGTACATCCTAAAGGAGGTCAGTCCTGGGTGTTCATTGGAGGGACTGATGTCGAAGCTGAAACTCCAATACTTTGGCCACCTGATGCAAAGAGCTGACTCATTGGAAAAGATCCTGATGCTGGAAAAGATTGAGGGCAGGAGGAGAAGGAGGTGACAGAGGATGAGATGGCTGGATGGCATCACTGACTCAATGGACATGAGTTTGAAAAAACTCTGGGAGATAGTGAAGGACAAAGGAAGCCTGGTGTGCCTCAGTTCAGGGGTTGCAAATAGTCAGACACGACCTAGTGACTGAACAACAACAGTTTCTCATATCCAACAGTTTGAATGAAACACATGATTAAAAATTGTTTTTTAAGAATGTAGTGAAAGTCTGAAAACATTTCTGAATAGTTATTTCAGTTCACTCTGACTAAAACAAGTCATACATCTTAGTGAGACAGGAAGAGGGCAGGGCACAGTCTTTCATCAACAATTTTAAAATATAATTAAAAAAAAAATTCCCTGGTGGCTCAGTGGTAAGGATCCACCAGCCAATGCAGGAGATGTGAGTTCAATCCTGGGTCAAGAAGACCCGTTGGAGAAGGAAATAGCAACACACTCCAGCAATCTTCCCTGGGAAATCACATAGACAGGGAATACTGCTGGGCTACAGTCCATGGAGTCGCAAAAGGGTCACAACTTAGTGACTAAACAGCAACAAAAAATTTAAAAAGGTATCTTTTACAAATACTTCCTAGAATAAATCTAAAATGAAATGTGCAAAACTTTTACAAAGAAAAATAAAAAACTTTCTATTTACTCTTCAAGGCCAATTCACTGTTCAGTGACGTTTGCCCTTAACCCTTCCTGCACTATACCCCTGAGGCACGCAGCTCTGACCTCCTACCTAGTCATTATGCATCATTGTAATCAGTTATTACTCTGTCAGACTCTTCTGTTTTTAGCCGGGATTGGCAAGGGCAAGAACTGTCATCAGTCCTTGTAGTCCAGGTAACTATGGACTTCTTGAAATAGTAACAGTGAGAATAAAATGAGAACAAATAATATCAACTACTATCTATTGAGTGCCTGGGGCTTTACCTTTATTATTTTTTATTTATTAATTCATTACTGACACAGCAAATAATGTTTGAATGTGTGTATGTCATGGATGGTAAAGATTTTAAATAGTGAGGAAGAAAAGAGAATGTAAATAAAAGCCAGGAGCAGGGTGGTTGCATGACTACCGTGCTGGAGAGGGCTTCATTAGGGGATGAATGGGAAACCAGAATGGAAATGTAGGTGGGGGGGATTGTGGAAGTTCTTGAATGCCAGGCTAAGCAGTTTAAATTTTTTTCCTATAAAAAAATGGGAGCTACTGAAGGTTGGCAGCATTATCAAAGCACTAAGGAAGACTGATGTAGTAACCGTGTGCATGCCTGAAGAAAGAAGTGTCTAAAGGTAGGAAGTCACATACAACATGAAGACGCAGACAATCATTATAAACAACTTTGACATAGCACAGAAACAGGGCACAAGGGGGACTTCCCTGGTGGTTCAATGGTTGAGAATCCCCCTTGCAATGTTGCTGTTGTTCAGTTGTTAAGTCATGTCCAACTCTTTGTGACCCCATGGACTGCAGCATGCCAGGCCTTCCTGTCCCTCACTATCTCCCAGAGTTTGCCCAAGTTCATGTCCATTGAATCGCTGATGCTATCCAACCATCTCATCTTCATCCTTGCAATGTAGGGGACACAAACTCGATTCCTGGTCAGAGAACTAAGATCCCATATGCCACAGGGCAACTAATTCCAAGCGCTGCAACAAAAGATCTCACGTGCAGCAGCTAAGACCCGAGGCAGCCAAATAGATAAATATTTTTAAAAAGAACAGGGCACAAGGAATAACTAGACTTGTGGGTTCTTGAGGAAAGACTTCTTAACAAAGGATCGCTATAGGATACAAAAATATTCCAAGTGGAAACAATAAGATGTGCAAAAGTAGGCTAATGGGAAATCTCATTTTTCACTGCTAGGGCTCAGACATGTGGGGTGTGGCTGGCAAGTAAACACATGTGGATTGTAGGTGGGGGTTGGGGGGACATTGAGTGAATCCTGGGAAATAAAGCATTTCAAGAGAATGAACCAGGGCTTCCCTGGTGGCTCAGTGGAAGAATCTGCCTGCCAGTGCAGAAGACACAGGTTTGATCCCTGATCCAGAAAGATCCACATGCTGTGCAGCAACTAAGCCCATGTGCCACAACTACTGAGCCTGTGCTCTAGAGCCCATGCTCCACAACAAGAGACGGTACTGCAATGAGAAGCCGTAGCACCACAGCTAGACAGTAGCTCCCACTCTCTGCAACTAGAGAAAAACTAGTGCAGGAAGGAAGACCCAGCACAGCCAAAAATAAATAAATTTAAAAAGAGAGAGAGAGAACGAGCCAAACAACATAGAGCGCAGGCAGCAACAGAGCACAGGTCTCTGGAGGAAAGATGGTTCCAACTCCAGCTCAGGAATACTGTCACTCAGATTGCATCCCCAAGCCAGCCTAACTCGATTCAAAAATAAGTTAATAGGTCTAAAAGCCTAAGAATGCAGCACTACATTGGAACCCCAGAAGCACTGGTGGCTCAGACAGTTTTTAACAACTCTCTCCCAAAAGAATATAATATAAAAAGGAGAGATATTCTCCATCTCACCAGGGTTACTACGTATAGTATGATGAAGCTCTAGCATCTTAGGATTGTGATATGCTAAATATGCACAAATGTTGAAAGCAACCTCAGGGCCTGGTGGAGCAGCAACAGGTGCCAGCAGGGGTTGGGGTCTTCAGCAAAGGTAGCACTCATCAGAAGACTTACGGGGCAAGTGGAGGCAGTGACAACACTTGATAAGAGTGAATTCATTTACTGACCATACAGCAGACATCCCCCAAAGCCTCCTAGACATACCTGGAAGTGGGGTGGGGGTGGCAGGCATAAGGAAAAGGAGAAACCTGAAATGCATTATTACGAAGTGCAAGAAGCCAGTCTGAAAACGCGGCATACAGTATGATTCCAACTCTATGACATTCTGGAAAGGGCAAAACTATGGAGACAGTAAGGTCAGTGGCTGCCAGGGAGAGAGTGGGATGAATAGGTGGAGAACAGAGGATTTTCCAGTCAGAGAAACTGTTCTGTATGATTCTATAATGGTGGATATATGTTATTGCACCTGTGACCAAACCCATAGAATGTTCAACACCAAGAGTGAAACTTAATGTAAATTATGGACTTTGAGTGATTATGTGTCAAGGCATTCACCAGTTGTAACAAATGTACTACTGTGGTGGAAGATCACCTCAATTTTGCTGCGAACCCAAAACTCATCTAAAAAAAAATCTTCCCTTCCTCTGCAGCAGTCTTGTTAGAGTCAGCCACCACCTCTTTCTCCTCCAGGCAACAGGGGGATGTCCAGAAACAAAGTAAAGTCACTTCTTTTAGGTCAGAGGGATTTCGGTTTCTTACAGCTTCTATGCAGGGTTGGCATCATGGCTGCACAACCTGTGCAGGTGTACAGGGTCCAGCATGTAAAGACCCCGCGTACTTGGTTTAATGCTTTGCTGTTACCACTTTGAAATTCTTATTTTTTGAACAAGAACTCCCTATTTTCATTTTGCACTCCCCACCCCCCGACACCCACCCACTTCTATGTCTAAGGCTAATCACTTCTCTGCTCCGGTCAATACTATCAAAAACGAAATTCTCAAGTCTTTCATTGCCAGTGTTTAAATGCCAACGCATGCTTGAGTTTTGTTGTCCAAAGGTATTTTTTTCAACCAATAAGTATGCCTGAATTGTCTCCATTATATGACTGTGGGCTTGGAAGAGGAGGAACAAGCCCGAGATTCTGAACTCCTTAAGAGGGTACTATTCACCCCTGCTGGAAAGAAGAGGGGAAGGGACACAAAAGCAAAGCAGACTGGACACAATAAAAATGTCTCTGGTGATACCACAATTTTAGGATTTGACCTGTTTAGTTTCAACTGAACATAAACAAATAAACCAAACTGCCCAGAAGTAACTTTGCCTGAGAATGTGAATGCAAACAGCTCTGCTTTGCCAGAGCTTTTAAGACTTCAAAAATGCAGCTGAATTTTCTTCTAAAGGGAACTTAGTTCCTAAGAGAATTGGGGAGGCATTCCCAAGTCACATAGTGCCTCATTTGCAACTATTTCTGGGTTGCACACTGATTTCCTTTTCCAAGGGTGCCATCCCTCCCCAGGTCAAAAAAAAAACCAACCCGAGATGGCACCCTGATTGTGATGGCTCCGATCCAATTCCAGGCTCTCTTTGCTTCACTTCCCCTTTTCTCTCTTTCTCTGTCCATCTCATGTCTTTTTCTCTGAAATGGTCTTTTTCTCATTCCCTCCTGCATCCAGTTTTTGCTTAGTGATCTTAAGAAAAATCTCCTTTCTTTCCTTCTCTGTTTCATTGATAAACACTCAGTGACCTCAACTGTGGTAGAATTTGAGAATAGTAATAATTTAATTGAGAAAGAGAAGATAAGTTTATGTGTGTGGAACACAGAACCAGTATCTAAAGTGCAGAAAAATAACCAAAAGCATTTAGGAATCTCCTTAAAATTATTTTCTTCTTTTTCCATTACTTAAGTCTGCTTAAAAAAAAAAAGTTAGCATTCAAACTTACAAAAAGAATTCTCATTCTGTTTTCTTATATTGGCATTAATTTTTAAAAATTAACTTGTAAATAGCATTTTTGTTTTAATTAATACCCAGTTCTTCCATGTAAGGTTTTCGTGGGATAATCTCAGCACCAATAAGCACTTATTACCTCTGTGGGAAAACATGCAAATTTTCATTTGTGAACATTTGACCTACAAATTCTTGAGACATGATTCATTTGCAGCCAATAGTTCCTGACAGAACTCAGGGATAAGGTAGGAATAAGTCTGATGGCAAGGAGCTAACAAGGGTTAATTCAAGGAGTTTGGCAATATAAAAGCAAAGAGCAGCAATACAGGTGATTATATTTGCAAGTTGCAGGGTGTAGGCTTATTTACCCTGTGGCATATGGTATCTCAGTCCCACGACAAGGAATCGAACCCGTGTCTCCTGCATTGGAAGGCGGATTCTTAACCACTGGACCACCAGGGAAATCCCTACATTTGCACCTTTTAAGTGAGTGAACATATTTTCCAGGTATGTTCTACGATTTCTAATTCCTTAATTTTCCAATATTCTGATCTTTGAAACCCTCTAGTGGCCATAACAGGAATTGCGTTTTGGGGGAAACCTGCATCAGCATATGTTCCTTGTTTTCTGATTTTTTTTCACTATGTGCTAAAGTGAGAAATATATTCAAGGGATTAGATCTGATAGAGAGAATGCCTGAAGAACTATAGATGGAGGTTTGTGACATTGTACAGGAGGCAGAGGTCAAGACCGTCTCCAAGAAAAAAAATGCAAAAAAGCAAAATGGTTGTCTGAGGAGGCCTTACGAACAGCTGTGAAAAGAAGAGAAGCTAAAGGCAAAGGAGAAAAAGAAAGATATACCCATTTGAGTGCAGAGTTCCAAAGAATAGCAAGGAGCGATAAGAAAGCCTTCCTCAGTGATCAGTGCAAAGAAAGAGGAAAACAACAGAATGGGAAAGATTAGCGATCTCTTCAAGAAAATTAGAGATACCAAGGGGACATTCATGCAAAGATGGGCTCAATAAAGAACAAAAACGGTGTGGACCTAACAGAAGCAGAAGATATTAAGACGAGGTGGCAAGAATACACAGAAGAACTGTACAAAAAAGAGCTTCATGACCCAGAGAATCACGATGGTGTGATCACTCACCTAGAGCCAGACATCCTGAAATGTGAAGTCGAGTGGGCCTTAGGAAGCATCACTACGAAAAGCTACTGGAGGTGATGAAATTCCAATTGAGCTATTTCAAATCCAAAAAGATGATGCCGTGAAAGTGCTGCACTCAATATGCCAGCAAATTTGGAAAACTCAGCAGTGGCCACAGGACTGGAAAAGGTCAGTTTTCATTCCACTCCCAAAGAAAGGCAATGCCAAAGAATGTTCAAACTACTGCACAACTGAATTCATCTCACATGCTAGTAAAATAATGCTCAAAATTCTCCAAGCAAGCTTCAACTGTATGTGAACCATGAACTTCCAGATGTTCAGGCTGGATTTAGAAAAGGCAAAGGAACCAGAAATCAAATTGCCAGTATCTGCCAGATTATCGAAAAAGCAAGAGAGTTCCAGAAAAACATCTATTTCTGCTTTATTGACTATGCCAAAGCCTTTGACTGTGTGGATCACAATAAACTGTGGAAAATTCTGAAGGAGATGGGAATACCTGATTCCCATCAAGATCGCCTGTTCTGCCTCTTGAGAAATCTATATGCAGGTCAGGAAGCAACAGTTAGAACTGGACATGGAATAACAGACTGGTTCCAAATAGGAAAAGGAGTACATCAAGGCTGTATATTGTCACCCTGCTTATTTAACTTATATGAAGAGTCCATCATGAGAAATGCTGGGCTAGATGAAGCACAAGCTGGAATCAAGATACCCGGGAGAAATATCAATAACCTCAGATATGCAGATGGCACCACCCTCATGGCAGAAAGTGAAGAACTGAAGAGCCTTCTTGATGAAAGTGAAAGAGGAGAGTGAAAAAGTTGGCTTAAAGCTCAACATTCAAAAAACGAAGATCATGGCATCCGGTCCCATCACTTCATGGGAAATAGATGGGGAAACAGTGGAAACAGTGTCAGACTTTATTTTGGGGGGCTCCAAAATCACTGCAGATGGTGATTGCAGCCATGAAATTAAAAGACACTTACTCCTTGGAAGGAAAGTTATGACCAACCTAGACAGCATATTAAAAAGCAGAGACATTACTTCACCAACAAAGGTCTGTCTCATCAAGGCTATGGTTTTTCCAGAAGTCATGTATGGATGTGAGAGTTGGACTGTAAAGAAAGCTGAGCGCCGAAGGATTGATGGTTTTGAACTGTGGTGTTGGAGAAGACCCTTGAGAGTCCCTTGGACTGCAAGGAGATCCAAACAGTCCATCCTAAAGGAGATCAGTCCTGGGTGTTCATTGGAAGGACTGATGGTGAAGCTGAAACTCCAATACTTTGACCACCTGATGCAAAGAGCTGACTCATTTGAAAAGAGCCTGATGCTGAGAAAGACTGAAGGCAGGAAGAGAAGGGGATGACAGAGGATGTGATGGCTGGATGGCATCACCAACTCAATGGAGATGAGTATGAGTAGACTCCAGGAGTTGGTGATGGACAGGGAGGCCTGGAGTGCTGTGGTCCATGGGGTTGCAAAGAGTTGGACATGACTGAGCGACTGAACTGAACTGAGAGATCTCTTCAAGAAAATTAGAGATACCAAGGAAACATCTCATGCAAAGATGGGCACAATAAAGGATAGAAATGGTATGGACCTAAAAGCAGAAGATATTAAGAAGGGTGGCAAGAATACACAGAACTATACAAAAAAGATCTTCACAACCCAGATAATCACGATGGTGTGATCACTCACCTAGAACCAGACATTCTGGAATGCAAAGTCAAGTGGTCCTTAGGAAGCATCACTATGAACAAAGTTTATGGAGGGGATGGAATTCCAGTTGAGCTGTTTCAAATCCTGAAAGATGATGCTGTGAATGTACTACACTCGATATGCCAGCAAATTTGGAAAACTCAGTAGTGGCCACAGGACTGGAAAAGGTCAGTTTTCACTCCAATCCCAAAGAAAGGCAATACCAAAGAATGCTCAAACTACCGCACAATTGCCTTCATCTCACACACTAGTAGGAGAAGGTGATGGCACCCCACTCCAGTATTCTTGCCTGGAAAATCCCATGGATGGCAGAGCCTGGTAGGCTGCGGTCCATGGGGTTGCGAAGAGTCGGACACAACTGAGCGACTTCCCTTTCACTTTTCACTTTCATGCATTGGAGAAGGAAATGGCAACCCACTCCAGTGTTCTTGCCTGGAGAATCCCAGGGACGGAGGAGCCTGGTGGGCTGCCATCTATGAGGTCGCACAGCGTCGGACACGACTGAAGCGACTTAGCAGCAGCAGCAGCACACGCTAGTAAAGTAATGCTCAAAATTCTCCAAGCCAGGCTTCAACAGTACGTGAACCGTGAACTTCCAGTAGTTCAGGCTGGGTTTAGAAAAGGCAGAGGAACCAGAGATCAAATTGCCGACATCCATTGGATATCAAAAAAGCTAGTGAGTTCCAAAAAAACATCTACTTCTGCTTTATTGACTATGTCAAATTCTTTCACTGTATGGATTACAATAAACTGTGGAAAATTCCTCAAAGGATGGGAATATCAGACCACCTTACCCACCTCATGAGAAATCTGTATGCAGGTCAGGAAGCAACAGTTAGAAGTGGACATGGAACAATAGACTGGTTCCAAATAGGGAAAGGAGTACATCAAGGCCGTATATTGTCACCCTGCTTCTTTGACTTATATGCAGAGAACATCATGAGAAATGCTGGGCTGGATGAAGCACAAGTGGGAATCAAGATTGCCGGGAGAAATATCAATAACCTCACATACACAGAGGATACCACCCTTATGGCAGAAAGCAAAGAAAAAAGCCTCTTAATGAACATGAAAGAGGAGAGTGAAAAACTTGGCTTAAAACTCAACATTCAGAAAACGAAGATCATGGCATCTGGTCCCATCACTTCATGGTAAATAGATGGGGAAACAGTGGAAACAGTGAGAGACTAATATTTTGGGCTCCAAAATTACTGCAGATGGGGAGCAGCCATGAAATTAAAAGATGCTTGCTCCTGGAAGAAAACTTATGACCAACCTAGAGAGCATATTAAAAAGCAGAGACATTGCCGACAAACATCCATCTAGTCAAGGCTATGGTTTTTCCAGTGGTCACGTATGGATGTGAGAGTTGGACTATAAAGAAAGCTGAGAGCCGAATCGATGCTTTTGAACTGTGGTGTTGGAGATTGAGAGTCCCTTGGACTGCAAGGACATCCAACCAGTCCATCCTAAAAGAAATCAGTCCTGAATATTCATTGGAAGGACTAATGCTGAAGCTGAAAACTCCAATACTTTGGTCACCTAATGCAAAAAACTGACTCATTTGAAAAGACCCTGATGCTGGGAAAGATTGAAGGTGGGAGAAGCAGATGACAGAGGATGAGATGGTTGGATGGCATCACTGACTCAATGGACATAAGTTGGAGTAAACTCTGGGAGTTGGTGATGAACAAGGAGGCCTGGCATGCTGCAGTCTTTGGGGTCACAGAGTCAGACACGACTGAGCAACTGAAGCGAACTGATACAGACTGAATGTTTGTGTCCCTTCAAAATTCATACGTTGAACCTAGTTCCCAGCATCATGGTGTTTGGAAGTGAGGACTCGGCATAGCCCTCATAAAGGGGTCTAGCACCCTCATAAAAGCAGCCCCTAGAGCTCCCTCACACCTTCCACCATGTGAGGACACAGTAAGAAGACAGAACGAGGAAGCAGACTCTCACCCACTTCCACATTTGTCAGAAAGAAATTTTGGTTATTTATAACCAACCCAGACGATGATATTTTGTTATAGTAGCCCTGATGGATTAAGACACCTGGCCACATCTTTTGGCAGGAATCTTCAAGTATATTTTACTTCAATTCAATGTCAATCTTAAAACTTCTAAATACACTGTATTTCCTTTGTAACCTGCACTTTACACTGTAAACAACTGATCTATGTAGCTTAAAAAAAAAAAAGCATGAAAGTTATTCCTTCTAAATCTGATTTGATTCTATTACTTTTGGAGCCAAAGATGACCTGCAGAGTTAGGCACTTGGTGTTTGCTTATTCTATTATTCCTCCTGCCTTTCAGAAATTTAAAACGAAAAACAAAAAAACACTTAACTTTGGCAAGATTGGAACAGCAAGACAGTCACAGTAATTTGTCATTTTAGTACTTATAAACTCATACTTTTCCCCTGCTCTGGACATTAATATATTATTTTCAGAAGTGGATGAACCCAAGAACTGCTTTGAAACCTCATTTTAATAAAAAATTTTAATATTCCTAGTTATCTTTTCTCATAGTTCACTAACTTAAAGAAATACACTACAAAACTGATCACCAGTTAAACTGAGTATCCAAAGACCTAATTTAATTTTTTGAGACACTCAACTTGGGGCTTCCCTGGTGGTCCAGGGGTTAAGAACTTGCCTTGCAATGAAGGGTATGCTGGTTTGATTCCTGGTCTCGGAAGATCCCCCATGCCAAGGGGCAACCAAGCCCATGTGCCACAACCACTGAGCCTAAGCTCTGGAATCCATGTGCCACAACTACTGAAGCCCGCCTGCCCAGAGCCCATGCTCTGCAACAAGAGAAGCCATTGCAACAAGCCTGAGCACTGCAACTGGAGTAGCCCCTGTTCATAACTAGAGAAAGCCTGTGCCCAGCAATGAAGACCCAGTACAGCAAACCTATTTAAAGAAAAAAAAAGACACCCAAGTTAATCCCAGAATAAACATCTATACTTTAAAGCACGTGTATATGTGTATTTAACTGACATTTTATAACCTAAATGTACATTGGTGTGAGCTGGTTAAACTGTCTTACCTCCAAAGAATGTGGTCATTATAAAGGTATATGTATAAATTTTAAAAGGGCAATGTCCTGATATGAAATGACTTCCAAAATATGTTAAGGGAAAAAATACAGAACTCTGTGTGTGTATATATATATTTATTTATTTTGAAGGAAGTGTATGTACACTTGAATATAAATATGCAAAGTATCTTTAGAAAGATACCTAAGGAACTGGTAATCACTATATTTAGAACAGAAGTACCTTTCATTGTATGGCCTTTGTTCTGCTTGAATTAAAAAAAAAATCCTGTGCATGCTTTTCCCACTTAAAATTTTAAAAGTATTTTACATGTTACTATATAGGACATGCTTATAAATCAGTAAGATGAAAGCTAAATACTCAAATAGGGAAATGGGCCAATGAAAAGCAATTCACTAAAAAAAAATAAACCACCATCAAATGTGGAAAAATACATAACCCATTACTAATAAAAAGAAGTAACAAAAGCAAAAAGTATCATTTCTCCTCTCTTGATTTGGTAAAAATTCAAAAGCCTTATAGATCTGATAAGAATATGGGAAACTTTCATTGGTAGAAGTTAAACTTTTAAAGAAGGCAATTTGGCAGTATCCATAAAAACTGAAATGTGCACAGTCCAGCAGTCATGCTTATACAATCTATAATTACACTAAATCAAGTGTAGAAGGATATATTACCTCAGGATACAGAGGCAGTATTATCATAGTGACCTAGAGCACAAGGACTGTCATCAGACTGCCTGGGTTTAAATCCCACATCCTAGCTTGGTGATATTGGCAAATTTCTTAATTCTACAGCCATAGGGTCATATACCAGAGAAGGCAATGGCAACCCACTCCAGTACTCTTGCCTGGAAAATCCCATGGACCAAGGAGCCTGGAAGGCTGCAGTCCATGGGGTCGCTATGAGTTGGACACGACTGAGTGACTTCACTTTCACTTTTCACTTTCATGCATTGGAGAAGGAAATGGCAACCCACTCCAGTGTTCTTGCCTGGAGAATCCCAGGGATAGGGGAGCCTGGTGGGCTGCCGTCTATGGGGTTGCACAGACTCAGACATGACTGAAGCGACTTAGCAGCAGCAGGGTCATATACATTACAGAAAGATCATGTAGGTATCCATTAATAATAAAAATAATTACATGTGAATCAGTATGTGAAGTAGGAGTCAAACTCATTTTTTAAATATTAGATAACAGACCAGGATAAAGATGGAATCCCAATTTAATAGGCATTTATAAGAGAATACAGCAGATTTTCCATATTTACTTGCTAAAATTTCCTAGGGGAAAAAAAAATGAGAAGCATTTTTGCAAACATTTATCTTACTCTCATGCTGCCTCAGTTATTAGGTGCCATATTCCAAAGAGCAAATGAATTGCACATAATACCTATAACATTGAGTCCTTACCTTAGATATTATGGTGTATAGAAGTCATAAAATCGAACTGGAAGACAATTTTCTAGTTTGAAGCCTAGTCTCAGTTGGTTATGATTTTAAAATTGTACAAAATTATATTTTCCTTTATGTATAAAAAATTACACATTACAGATAAAGTTCCTTTTGACCACCCTCCACTCTAGTAGTCAATGTCATCAATTTAGTGCATATCCTTAGCAAACCTTTTTCTGTTAGTTTACATACTTAAATGTAACCATCAAAAAATGTATTGTTTTGAAAAATTTTGTTATTATTTGGCAACATACGTAAGTATGTCTTGACATTGTAGCTCTATTTCTTTTCTAAGAGAATTCTTTTTTTTGGCTATAAAAGTTGAGTTTTGCTCCTTTTTCTCCTCCCTCTCTGGGAAACTTGTGTAACTAAAGAGCCTTTGTGCTACTGAAGGACTTCCCCACAAGCTTATGTTCTTCACAGATGCTTATGGTAAATGCCAAATAATTTTTTCCCCCCAGCCATGCTGTGCAGCATGTGGGATCTTAGTTACCCTACAAGGGAACAAACCCATGTCCCCTGCATTGAAATGCAGTTTTAACTACTGGATTGCCAGGAAAAGTCCTCCAAATACATTTCTGAGAGGATTAATGAAAAGATTTTATGAGAATCCAGGAATTACATTTTTTCCTTTATAATGAATACACAACAGCGTATTTAAAATTTCAAGCACACTTTCATCACTTTACACACTTTTCTATAACTGCCAGAAGATAATATATTTAAAATAAAAATAAAATATGTAGTCCAAGAACATCTCAGTGATTTTTACATTGATATGTGCTCAGAAATAAACATGATGCTAGTGTTAAAAGAAACCACCTGCCAATGCAGGAGACATAAGAGACTCGGGTTTGATCCCTGGGTTGGGAAGATCCCCTGGAAAAGGTCAAGGGAACTACTCCAGTATATTGCCTGGAGAATCGCATGGATAGAGGAGCCTAACGAGCTACTGTCCATAGGGTCGCAAACAGTCGGATACGAATGAAGCAATTTAGCACGCAGAAATAAAACATTTCTTTGGAAAAAATTAAATAGATTGATTACAGAAATAAAGACAATCTAAAAACCGAGTCCAAACAATCTAATTTTAATAGGAACAGTCACCTTAGAGCAATTAAAAAGCATGTGACTAAAGCAAAAGGTTCAATGGTAATACTTCTAAGATAAACATTTCATTAAAAAAAATTTTGGGGGGGCCACATGGCATGCAGGATCTTAGTTCCCTGACCAGAGATCGAATACGTACCCTCTACAGTTGAAGTACGGAGTCCTAACCACTGAATCACCAGGAAATTCCCATAGATTGATTGATAAAATTTATTGATTACTGATTTATTCACTGTCATGCCACATAGTGTGTGGGATCTTAGTCTGCCAACTAGGGATTGAACTCAGGCCCTCGGCAGTGAGAACACAGAGTCCTAATCACTGGAACACCAGGGAATTCCCTTAAGATGAACATTTTTAAAATGATTAATATACTTGCTGTAAACTGTATAAATTGGTAATTAAAAAATTTAAAATTAAGAAAACTGTTAGGCTGCTTGGTCAAAAAACATTACACTGGCTTAAGGTGAATTACCTAACATTTTATTAGAAAATTACATTGTTTTTCAATATATTACTTTAAAAAAGCTTATGTTTTTACTATCAAAAATGAATTGTTGAAAGAAATTATATGTACACGAGTGTGTATATGTCCACATTCACTCTGCACATAAAACATTTAAAATACCACTCAAGAGACTTTGACAACGGTCCAGTGGTTAAGACTCTGTGCTTCCACTGCAAAAAAAAAAAAAAAAAACAACCCAAAACACTACAACTTTAATTCATTAGATCTGTACCAAATCTTATTTGTAGCTTTGGGACATCAGGAAGCTCAGTTACCTGTATATCTCTCTCAGAGTATTCCTAGATTCTTTTCTTTTACTTAGCTTAAATATTAGCTCTGGATAATTAAAACCTGTATCAATGTAAATGTAATAAAAATAACTTCAAATGTAAATCAGATTAAAAAAAAGTAGCTGTAACAGACTCCAAAACCAAATATAAATCAGTTTTGATAGCTAAATGTCTTGGGTTACCAGTACATCTTTTATTCATCATATAAGTGAACAACTTTTATTCATCATATAAGTGAACAACCACAACAATCAAGACAACTACAGCAAAATAATCATAGTTCACATTTAGAAAATATTACCTTATCATTAAATGGCCAGGTTTATTATCTGAAATATCACGTTTTATTATTTTCTTTTTTTAAAGTTGATATTTTAAAACTAATCAGAAAAACTTTACTTCAAATACTACCAATAATATAAACAATTTAATATATTTAGTACAACCTGATTTTAAGGCTTTTCTTTAATGTTCAACCATATAATCTTTTAGGATCAAGATAGTTATGTTATATATTCAAAGGAAAAATTTCCCAAACTTGTCTTTGTAAATTAATAAAGAAATTGTTAATTGAAGAACTTAGAGTCAACAAAGGCTAAAATTAAAATATTTTTATTCATTTATATGGTAAATACTGTCTCCTACTAAAAAACAATGACATTAGTCTTTCAATCTGTCAAGCTTAGCTAAACAGAAAATCATATGTCTATTTTTGATATCATATGTTGACATGATACAGAATGCAGGATGTAAAAATCAATTTAACAGACATATTAAGTAATCGTATAGATATGTAGAATCTTAGATAAATGATCAAAATTATAAGTGAATGTTAAATGTGGGCACATGGATATATCTATGTACACTGATGGGTTTAACAGAAAATACGCTTGCAATGATTTCTGGTAACCAGCTTGCTTTCTGTGAATCTTTAAATACCCAGTTCCAAATCTTCCAGCTCTTGGAGAAGGGCTTTCTCTTTCTGAATTTTCTCCAACTAGAAAAGTTTAAAACAATAAAGTTATTAAACAGGAAATGAAATAATTATTAGATCAATAGGCACATAGTGAAAGAGAAAAAATTTAGAGAAAGAATATACCTGAGACTTTACCAGATTTTTTGGTCCCCACAGATTTAAAAAACACAGATTAGAGACAAGGTCTAATTTGTTGTTTGATATGAATCAAGTACTTGGGGGCAATCTCAAAAATGACAGAATGATCTCTGTTCATTTCCAAGGAAAACCATTCAATATCACAGTAACCCAGGTCTATGCTCCAACCACTAATGCTAAAGAAGCTGGAACGGTTTCTATGATGACCTATAAGACGTTCTAGAACTAACAGCAAAAAAAGATGTCTCTTTCATCATAGGGGACTGGAATGCAAAAGTAGGAAGTCAAGAGATACCTGGACTAACAGACAACTTTGGCCTTGGAGTACAGAATGAAGCAGGGCAAAGGCTAATAGAGTTGCCAAGAGAACGCACTGGTCATAGCAAACATCCTCTTCCAACAACACAACGACTCTACACGTGGATATCATCAGATGGTCAATCAGACAGAAATCAGACCGATTCTGTTCTTTGCAGCTGGAGAAGCTCTCTACAGTCAGCAAAAACAAGACTGGGAGCTGACAGTGGCTCAGATCATGAATTCCTTATTGCCAAATTCAGACTTAAATTGAAGAAAAGTAGGGAAAACCACTAGATCATTTGGGCATGACCTAAATCAAATCCCTTACGATTATACAATGGAAGTGACAGATTCAAGGGATTAGATCTGATAGAGTGCCTGAAGAACTATGGACAGAGGTTTGTGACATTGTATAGGAGGCAGTGATCAAGGCCATCCCCAAGAAAAAGAAATGTAAACAGGCAAAATGGTTGTCTAAGGAGGCCTTACAAATAGCTGAAAAAGAAGAGAAGCAAAAGGCAAAGGAGAAAAGGAAAGATACATGCATCTTAATGCAGAATTCCAAAGAATAGCAATGAGACAAAGTCCTCCTCAGTAATCAATGAAAAGAAATAGAGGAAAACAATAGAATGGGAAAGACTAGAGATCTCTTCAAGAAAATTATGAGATACGAAGGAAACTTTTCATGCAAAGATGGGCACAATAAAGGACAGAAACGGTATGGACCTAAAAGCAGAAGATATTAAGAAGAGGTGGCAAGTATACACAGAAGAACTATACAAAAAAGATCTTAATGACCCAGAAAATCACAATGGTGTGATCACTCACCTAGAACCAGACATTCTGGAATGCAAAGTCAAGTGGTCCTTAGGAAGCATCACATGAAAAAAGCTTGTGGAGGTGATGGAATTCCAGTTGAGCTATTTCAAATCCTGAAAGATGATGCTGTGAATGTACTACACTCGTTATGCCAGCAAATTTGGAAACCTCAACAGTGGCCACAGGACTGGGAAAAGGTCAGTTTTCACTCCAATCCCAAAGAAAGGCAATACCAAAGAATGCTCAAACTACCACACAATTGCACTCATCTCACATGCTAGTAAAGTAATGCTCAAAATTCTCCAAGCCAGGCTTCAACAGTATGTGAACCTTGAAGTTCCAGACGTTCAGGCTGGATTTAGAAAAGGCAGAGGAACCAGAGATCAAACTTGCAGCATCCACTGGATCATAGAAAAAGCAAGAGAATTCCAGAAAAAAATCTACTGCTGCTTCATTGACTACACTAAAGCTTTTGACTGTATGGATCACAACAAACTGTGGAAAATTCTGAAGGAGATGGGAATACCAGACCACCTGACCTGCCTCCTGAGAAATCTGTACGCAGGTCAAGCCAACAGTTAGAACCCAACATGGAACAACAGACTGGTTCCACATTTGGAAACGAATACATCAAGGCTGTATATTGTCACCCTGTTATTTAACTTCTATGCAGAGTACATCATGCGAAATGCCAGACTGGATGAAGCACAAGTTGGAATCAGGAGTGCCAGGAGAAATATCAGTAACCTCAGATATGCAGATGACACCATCCTTATGGCACAAAGTGAAGAGAAGCTAAAAAGCCTCTTGATGAAAGTGAAAGAGGAAAGTGAAAAAGCTGGCTTAAAACTCAACATTCAAAAGACGAAGATCATGGCATCCAGTCCCATCACTTCATGGCAAATAGATAGGGAAATAATGGAAACGGTGAGAGACTTTATTTTTGGGGGCTCCAAAATCACTGCAGATGGTGAGTGCAGCCATGAAATTAAAAGATGCTTGCTCCATGGAAGAAAAGCTATGACCAACTTAGCATATTAAAAAGCAGAGACACTACCAACAAAGGTCCTTGTCAAAGCTATGGTTTTTCCAGTAGTCACGTATGGATGTGAGAGTTGGACTGTCAAGAAAGCTGAGCGCCGAAGAATTGATGCTTTCTATCTAACTGTGGTGTTGGAGAAGACTCTTGAGAATCCCTTGGACTGCAAGGAGATCAAACCAGACAATCCTAAATGAAACCAGTCCTGAATACTGACTGGAAGGACATGCTGAACTTGAAGCTCCAATACTATGGCTATCTGATGTGAAGAACTGACTCACTTGAAAGACCCTGATGCTGGGAAAGACTGAAGGAAGGAGAAGGGGACAAGAGAAGATGAGATGGATGGATAGCATCACTGACTCAATGGACATGAGTTTGAGCAAGCTCTAGGAGTTGGTGATGGTGATGGACAGGGAAGTCTTGTGCGCTGCAGTCCATGGGGTCATAAAGAGTCGGACACAACTGAGCGACTGAACTGATGAATTAAGGAGACAAAAGACAGAGCTGTCTTACTGCATTCTCTAAGTCTAATAAATCTTCCATTCTACACTTGGGCTTCAAAGTGTGGAGGACAGGAGGAAGGAAAAGGGGAAACAGGACAGTGTGACCTGAGATACAGAAAAGAAGAGAATTTTCTATTTGTCTAACATAATAAGCAGTAGCTACAGCATTAGTATGTCTCACAGGAAATAGGGACTCCCTCATTCACCATGATCCACGTATTCCCCTATCCTTGCGTATTTCAAAAGAAGTTTTAAAATCTATATACTCTTTAATCTGATTAAATAGTTGCTTGTAATAAAAAGGGGAAGGGTGGTAGTAACTATGAGCCCAAATGAAAAATGCAGAAAAGACCTGATTTTTTTCTAGCTGTTTTCCAGCTGCTGCTTGTTCTTTCAGCTGTTCAATTGCTCTCAGTTTCTGTAAACACCAAACAGGAGTCAAAAGGAAGAAAGAATAAGTAATTCAGAATGCACAAACTACTTTCAAAATTAAACATAAAACTGTGTACATTAAGAACATGAAATTTGGTATTTTTCAAAAATTTAATATTACTATATATGTACATCTATGTATATGTACATGTATGTAAATATATGTCTAATTTCACCATTTATTTCAGTACCTCATGGTACTTGGACCACATCTTTAGCTTTAAGAGAAACTCAGTAATGTGGCCTGGGAAGCGCTCTAGAAACCTGATTTTACCTCCAAGGCCACCATCACACAGTGGTTGCAATTTGACAATTAATAAACTTCCTTTTGTGCCTCTTTCTTCATCTTTAAAAATGGGATGAATATCTGTCCTACCTGTCTCACAAGGGTATAATGAAGCAGTGAGTATAAAAATGTTCAAATGTCCATTATTTCTTATTACTCTAAAAATCAATAATAAAGAACTAATATCCCTTAGACATCTGTGAATAAAACTAAAATCAGTACCATTCCTAAGTTACAGTATTTCATGGTGAGAAAGCAACAACAAGGATTGCTACAAACCTCTCAGATGCCTGTCTTTAGGCATCTAAACACTATTTCCTTTATATAATTCTCATGTGTTCTTTCAATAAACACATGTGCTTTTCACTGAAGCCTCCCACCTTCTTTAGGTTCTTGATTTTTCTGTCTGTCTCGGGGTCCCCGGAAGTTGACTGAGAAATAGTACTTCGTGGTGTGCTTTGCTGGGCAGGAGCGGGTGGCATATCTGGACTCTTGTCAATTCTCGCTTCCTGCAGGAGATATTTTCAAGAATTCAGTTTTCAAAAATGAAATCACTGAAGTATTTCAACAAATAGAGCCTTTTAGAAAACAAAATATGATTTAGAAAACATAGCCTTTTACACACTTTATATAAAGAAAGCAACTGAACTGCTGGCCTCAAGTATGTTATATCGTCCCATAATAGATATAATGAAGCTTAAAAAAATATTTCAGTACAAGAGATATCCAAAAGGCTAGATCTGTAACTTAAAGTAACATAATAATAAAATAAAAAATAGCATATTGGGGAATTCCATGGTGGCCTAGTGGTTTTAGGTCCCTGTGCTTCTACTGCAGGGCACACAGGTTCAACCCCTGGTCCAGTAACTAAAGATCCCTCAAGACACGTGATGCAGCCAAAAAAAAAAAAAAAGGATTTTAGTAATATTAGCAAAATGTAATAAAAATGTTATTAATGTAAAATATAATTAGTTATATAATAACAAATGGAAAGAAATGAAATGACCTTAGTAAACGAGGAGATTACTGTTTCAGCCAATAAACATTCTAGATTTTTGGTTATTTGGGGATGTGCCATTATATGGATGATTTGGAAATGTGAGAGGGTTTATCTAACTAAGGCATGTATGTGAAGTTTCACTCTTGGATATCCTCCAAAACTATGAGTATATAAACTCAAGTACATATAACAGATGATGTTACAGGGTAAGTCCCACAGAGATTTATTTACAATCAGATCAATTCAGCTCGGCAATACTGTGCCATGGAAAACTTTTTAAGTAGGGCTTCTACTTCTTCCCAGTAGAATACACAGATTCTGCAAGACTCTAGAATCTCTTAGAGTTCTGGGTGGAATACTCCAAACTCCCAAAGCATCCTAGGGGAACATGGGACAGGGTATCACTTGTAGATCTCCAAATCTAAAAATGTCTGCCGGAGAGTTTTTAGACAGTGCAGAATTCGAGCATTTTTTTCTTTTTTAGAGTCATGTTGGTTCTAATTCGTACACTACAATCCACAAATGTTAATTCCTAACCTTCTATGTGAAAATATTACTGAGCATTTAAGAGTATTTAGAAAGAAATTATTTAGTTTTGACTCTTAAGGAGCCTATAAGTTCTGATAATATGGTGTAGTTTGGTATTTTTCATAATAAAAAAGGAGAGGAGTGGATAAAAGGAGAAGAGACATACTTTGCCTACCAAAATTTACTTTTGAAATCTCATAAAAAAAAACTTTTTAAAATTATTTATTTTTATTTATTTTTGGGCTGTACTGGGTCAAATCATACTGGGTCCGATCTTCACCGCAGCATGCAGAATCGTTTAGGTGTGGCATGTGGGATCTAGTCCCCTGACCAGCAATCGAACTCGGGTCCTTTGCACTGGAAACGCAGTCTTAGCCACTGGATCACCAGGGAAGTCCCCTCAATTTTTTCAATTTAGTTGTTTGTGGCAATATCCTGGCAGTCTACTTTCACAGCTGAGAGCCTGGGTTCCATCCTTGGTGGCAGAACTAAGAGCCTGTAAGCTGGGTGGCATGTCCAAAAAAATAAAAATGTAGTTGTTTGTAATCAGGTGAGAATACTAATTTTCTAGGAAGATTCAGTTCAGTTCAGTCGCTCAGTCGTGTCCAACTCTTTGCGACCCCATGAACTAGAGCACACCAGGCCTCCCTGTCCATCACCAACTCCCGGAGTTCACTCAAACTCACGTCCATCGAGTCAGTGATGCCATCCAGCCATCTCATCCTCTGTCATCCCCTTCTCCTCCTGCCCCCAATCCCTCCCAGCATCAGGGTCTTTTCCAATAAGTCAACTCTTCGCATGAGGTGGCCAAAGTACTGGAGTTTCAGCTTCAGCATCAGTCCTTCCAAAGAACACCCGGGACTGATCTCCTTTAGAATGGACTGGTCGGATCTCCCTGCAGTCCAAGGGACTCTCAAGAGTCTTCTCCAACACCACAGTTCAAAAGCATCAATTCTTCGGCGCTTATCTTTTTTCACGGTCCAACTCTCACATCCATGCATGACTACTGGAAAAACCATAGCCTTGACTAGACGGACCTCTATTGGCAAAGTAATGCCTCTGCTTTTGAATATGCTATCTAGGTTGGTCATAACTTTCCTTCCAAGGAGTAAGCATGTTTTAATTTCATGGCTGCAATCACCATCTGCAGTGATTTTGGAGCCCCCAAAAATAAAGTCTGACACTGTTTCCACTGTTTTCCCCTCTATTTCCCATGAAGTGTTGGGATCGGATGCCATGATCTTCATTTTCTGAATGTTGAGTTTTAAGCCAACTTTTTCACTCTCCTCTTTCACTTTCATCAAGAGGTCTTTTAGTTCCTCTTCACTTTCTACCATAAGGGTGGTGTCATCTGCGTATCTGAGGTTATTGATATTTTTCCCGGCAATCTTGATTCCAGCTTGTGCTTCTTCCAGCCCAGCGTTTCTCATGATGTACTCTGCATAGAAGTTAAATAAACAGGGTGACAATATACAGCCTTGACATACTCCTCTTCCAATTTGGAACCAGTCTGTTGTTCCATGTCCAGTTCTAACTGTTGCTTCCTGACCTACATACAGGTTTCTCAAGAGGCAGGTCAGGTGGTCTGGTATTCCCATCTCTTTCAGAATTTTCCACAATTTATTGTGATCCACACAGTCAAAGGCTTTGGCATAGTCAATAAAGCAGAAATAGATGTTTTTCTGGAACTCTCTTGCTTTTTCCATGATCCAGCGGATGTTGGCAATTTGATCTCTGGTTCCTCTGCCTTATCTAAAATCAGCTTGAACATCTCGAAGTTTATGGTTCATGTATTGCTGAAGCCTGGCTTGGAGAATTTTGAGCATTACTTTACTAGCATGTGAGATGAGTGCAACTGTGCGGTAGTTTGAGCATTATTTGGCATTGCCTTTCTTTGGGATTGGAATGAAAACTGACCTTTTCCAGTCCTGTGGCCACTGCTGAGTTGTCCAAATTTGCTGGCATATTGAGTGCAGCACTTTCACAGCATTATCTTTCAGGATTTGAAATAGCTCAACTGGAATTCCATCACCTCCACTAGCTTTGTTTGTAGTGATGCTTTCTAAGGCCCACTTGACTTCACATTGTCTGGCTCTAGGTGAGGGATCACACCATTGTGATTATCTGGGTCGTGAAGATCTTTTTTGTACAGTTCTTCTGTGTATTCTTGCCACCTCTTCTTAATATCTTCTGCTTCTGTTAGGTCCATATCATTTCTGTCCTTTATCGAGCCCATCTTTGCATGAAATGGTCCCTTGGTATCTCTAATTTTCTTGAAGATTAATATCATGTAAAAAATTATTAAAGTTAAGTGAAATATGACACAATTTCTCCGTATTTTAAAAAACAAAGAGTAAGTCAAAATGTCTATGTTACTGTATTTAAATTCTGGTCACTCTCTGGAAATTCTGGTCACTCAAAATGTCTATGTTACTGTATTTAAATTCTGGTCACTCTCTGGAAAGGCTATGCATATGATAAGATGAAACTCTTTGTTTCACTTATTTTTGATAAAGATGATAAGTTCATGGAATCACCATAAATTTATAAAAGTACTTGGTTAGATTATATACATCTGACTCCTTTCTGGTTCCTTAATTCACAGTCAGGCATAAGAAAGATAGTCTGGTTAAGGTGAGGTCCTATCATAGATTGTTTACCTTCATTCTACCTCACAATCATAACTTTTACTAACTTCAACCAGTTGTTTCAAAAAAAATAATAATGCTTTGCATATTGATAGAATTATCTTTAAAGTAGAAAACATTTTGCTCTTACTGAGAAAACATGCAAAAAGCAACTCTACAATGATGGGTTAGTAGTATCACCTTTAGTAAATAACATGTGTCGGTGATTATATGGCTGTATGCAGTGGGGTGTGGGAGAATGTTTCTGTAATTATTACGTTTTACAGTAAAAGCACGCATTGTTTTTTCAAAAGAGCCACAGGGCTATCATTAAGAAAGTCACTATTTTAATATTAGTTTTTCTAAATTAGAAAACTGAGTCTATAACCCTCTTCCCAAAATTTCATGTACTCAAGAATCAGAAAAACACACAAAATAAACGACTAATATTTTATTACAAAGGGAATTTACTTAGCTCAGTACCAGCAATGGTCATATTAAAAGTATCTTTTGATAAAGAGGAAGAAATATCACATAAAAATAGGATTCTGTGTTGAAAAGATTTCTGAAGACCCTTAAATCTCAATTAGAAGGAATCTTATACAGTCATTGTAAAAAACAGGATGGCAGTTCCTCAAGAAATTAAAAAATAGAGCTACCATATGATCCAGCAATCTCTCTTCTGGGTATACATCCAGAGGAAACAAAATCATTATCCCAAAGATGTATCTGTACTCCCAGGTTTGTTGCAATATTATTTATAATAGCCAGGGTATGGAAACAAGCCAAGAGTCCATCAACAAAAGAATGAATATAGAAAATGTAATATATAAACATCAAACATATATAGAGTAGAATAGTATCCAGCCATAAAAAAATAAATAAAAAGGAAATCCTACCATTTGCAACAACATGTATGAACCTGGAGGACATTATGCTAAGTGCAAAAAGCCAGAAAGAGAAAGATAAACAGTTAAATACTGCACGACTTATAAGTGGAATCTAAAAAAGAGAGAAGTCAAAATCACATAAATAGAGAGTAGAAATGGTGGCTGTCGGGAGCTAGAGGAAATGGGGGATGGGAGAAATGGGAAGGGGCTGGTGAAAGGGTACAAACTTTCAGTTATAGGATGAATAAGGTTTGAGGATATCATGTAGAATACGGTGACTACAGTTGATAATATTTTATTATACTGAACACAGTGATTGAAATTTGTTAAGAAAGCAGAATTTGAATGCTCCATCCCTCAGAATATATGTGTTATATATGTGTTAATTAACTTGACTGCAGGAATCCTATTACCATGTATACCTGTATCATATCATCATATTGGACACTTTAAGATTTTTATTTGTCAATTACACCTATAATCATTAGCTGGAAAACCAACGACAACAAAAAAGGAATCTTAGCTACTAGTCTGTAACATCAGGCACCAGCAGAGGTCCCTACCCACTCTGATGAGAGGCTAAGTCCTGCTTTTACACAAGTCTAATACGTGGACTAGATTATTTTACTTGTAATCACCAAAGCCTGGGTTATTTACAGATATTTCTGGAGATAAAAATATATCAAATCATTATCATTGGTGTGTACAAAAGAACATGCCAATATTTTAAGCCCAGATTTTAGCAGAATATGGTTACACAATGAAATTGTACTGGAGAAGGAAATGGCAACCACTCCAGTATTTTTGCCTGGAGAATCCCAAGGACAGAAGAGCCTGGCAGGCTACAGTCCCTGGGGTCACAAAGAGTTGGACACGACTGAGTGACTGAAGATGAAAGAAATTCTGTACCTTAAAATAGTAACTGTCTACCAAAACACCCAAGTAACCTAGAACTGTCAAAATCTAAGCATTAATAGGCAAGACCAAATTGTCTGAACCTCAAAAATGTGATTACCACGACTTTACTAACCACATGTTTCTAGCAGCTGGTCTCACTACCACCATAAGCCACAAGCCATCACTATTTACTTGTCAATTGTTGTTTTTCAACTACGAAGTATATAAAAAAATTCTTTTAGAACAATTTCACTATTTGGATACTTCTGGTATTTAGATTTCTAGTTGAACAATTTCCTGTAGCAATCTACTGAGTGACAAAATGGCTTTATAATCATGTAATTTCTGGTCTCTCCTAAACACATGGTTTAAGAAAGCAAACTATACTACGTCACCCAGGCTCCTCCAAAACAGTCTGCTGCAAGTAACACATTACATAATCCCACTAGGGTTTCAGGTCTTAAGATCAGTCCCAGTTCCCTCAGTCCCACGTTACACATACAGGACTACTGAGAAATTCATAGGTAAACACAAAAGAGACATTTTGGCTACTTATGTCTAACTCCAACTACATTTTATAATCTAACAATCAAGTTTTTAGGACTACAATTCTTTAAACTTTAAGGCATAGAGCTTTTAACTGGTTTGGTCTGTTTTGGTTTGAAAAGATAAGTGTCCCAAGTACCTGCTTTGCAGCTTTCTTAGCCTCATGCTTCCTTTGATTTTTAAGGGCTGTTTTTGATAATGGCTTCTCATTTCCTGGTTGTGGTTTCATATTCTGAGGTGGTTCTTCTTCGTGCTATGGAAAATACAAATAAATGATTCTGAAATGGAGTCCATGTTTTTAAAAACATACACAACAAATTATACAATTTTGCTAGTACATGACAAATTTATTTTATCAAATTTATCTTAAGTTCACTGACAAAGAATATTTCAAAACTCTTGTGGCAGGTTTACTTCAATGGTCAGGATGGATTTAATAAAGATCTTCCTATTAGTTGATATATGATATCTTTCAATTATATAAGAGCCAGCAAAATTCACTTTATTTTTATTTAAACAATGGCATTTTTCCTAGTACTACCACTGACACATGATTTTTATAAAATTAGATACTAACAATAGCTTCTTCTGTGGTCCTTTTGGATCTGACTACTGCCAAAAGAAATTCAGTTGCCTCAATTATTTCCTTTGCACAAATAGTCAATTGATACATCTTTACTTGCAAAATCAGAGATTAGAAGATAAATGGAAAAAAAAACCGACAGTAAGAAAACAAATTGAATAGGAAGGAGTAAATAAATTACATAATTATAAATCCAGCTAACATAATGAAGAAGTCTTTAAAAAACTAAGCAACTTGTCAGACTGTACAATGAAAACAAGCAAATTTTCATCATCAGGTATTTCTATAATTATTAACTACATTCAATAAGAGGGTGAATTACAGGTAGGATCAAGAAGGATTTAATGTAAAACATGATGACTATACTTGATAACACTGTATTGCATAACTGTACAGCTCAAATTCCTTGAGAGCAAAATTCAAATGTTCTCAATAAATAAATAAATAAGGTGATGGATGTGTTAATCCCCAGGTGAGAGGAAACCTTTCCAATGTATATCAAATCACCATGATGTACCCTCTAAATATCTTACAATTTTATAGGTAAATTATGTTCCAATGAAGCTGGGGGAAAAAAAAGTAACACCAGAGTAATTTCAGGCAACATGTAGTATAAATAACAGTACTCAACTTATCAGATTCATCTACTTATTGATTTCTCTCAACTTTGCTATAATCTGAATGCTGTCTCTTAAACTATCCATACTCAGCACATCAAAAGGACCAGATCTCCATGAAGTTTTTTGAGTACTAGATCTCAGAGCTGTGTTGTACTTAACAAGTGCCATAATCAAATGGGCAGGGATCAAACATTTAAGATATAGAGTAATAGCAAAAAATCATAAGGTGATTTTTATCTTAGCAGCTGCACTAACTATAGAAAGCATCAAAGTTCTATGTGTGAATATACCCTACTTGAAGTAACTGAATATATGAGAATCCATATTTGTAGAAGAGACAAATTTGCAGAGCAAGCCTTTCACTTTTTTTTATATCCACTGCTCATAATGATAGTTAAGATATACTAATATTTACTGAACATTTGTGTTATACATCAACATTCTTTCAATTGTGAGCTCTTCTATATAGTATCTTGCTTTAGTTGAAAAGTTTCATTCATGAGAACTTCAAAAACAGACAAAGCAATTAAGAAAGATGCAATAAGAAAGGATGAAGTCTCTTCCACTCTATAACCATCATGTAGCCACTGACAGACTTTCATTTTAGATGAAAAAAATCCACACAGTTATTATGGATCACAGGCTTTTCTGGCTTTAGTATGTGTCTACTCAACTTTGCTATAATCTGAATGCTGTCTTTAAACTATCCATACTCAGCAATTTCATTCTTACTAATAAAACTTGTTTCTTCAGTAACATTAACTCTAACACTGTTTTGATGAACACATTATATAAAAGTGAAGCTTTTCTGAAAGCCAAGAAATACTTCTTTAATTAATATATAACTTTTTACTTATAAAAAAAGTAACCTTTTTTCTTCAGGGGGAAGAATCCAAACACATTTTTTCTTCCTTCTTCTATGTAACCCTTTCTTTGTGAAATTACCAACCAGGCTATCTTTGTTTCTAGTAATTTCTTGACAATATTTTCTTTGCCATTTAGCTCTTTTCTGGAATTAAATACAAAAATTTCTCATTTATAGGCATGTAGCTCCTTCAACTAAAATGATGTGACAGGGTCACATAATCCCCAGGTTATATATAAAAGCAAAAATTTAGTGGAAATCTTGACTGTCAAAAAAGTTTAGTTTTAAGAAGCTCTCACATAGCTTTCTCCCACTTTTTTCAAAGTATATTCTTTCCAATTTATTTTTTCTCCCCCCACTGACCAAAACAAATTAGTTTTATGAGTCAGAGAACAAAAATATATACTATTAATAATTCAGAATTTCTTTCTCTTGTGCTAACTTGCACAGATTCAGAAAGCAGGATGGGTTGAGGTCACTTCTTTTTTTTAATCTTGTGTAAGAAAAATTTCAATTGAGAGAGAACAAATTTTAAGACTAATATATCCTTTTTAAAAATCTAAAGACAAAAATAGTAAATAGGGCTTAATTTGTTATATATTTTTACTAAATAACAATGCAACAAAAATGTTTAAATACTAAGCACAGCACAGCACATAAGTGGCATAAGTGAAGCACAGAAATATTTATCCTTTGAAAAAGTATCTACTTCCCTGAGTGCCTAATCATTTAGTGACTATATAGTTGGACACGACTTAGCAACTGAGCACAAGCCCAAGACCATGCACTAGGTGTATATTAGGACAGTACACCTAATGTATGGTCTTGGGCTTGTGCTCAGTCGCTACGTGGTGACCAACTCTTTTTGACCCTATAGGCTGCAACCTGCCAGGCTCCTCTGTCCATGGGATTTCCCAGGCAAGAATACTGCTGTAGGTCGCTATTTCTTCCTCCAGGGGATCTTCCCCACTCAGAGATAGAACCTGTGTCTCCTGCATTGGCAGGCAGATTCTCTACCATTGAGCCACCTGGGAAGTACCTTTCTATTAATACCAGTAATTTTGTTGTTCATTCTTTTTTTATTTTTTGTTGTTGTTCATTCTTAGAGTAACTTTATTCCTCAACATCATCACAGAAACTCATGTCATTAATAAATGCTCTCTCCTGAGCTCTGAAACATCTTATAGTAGATCAGAATCTGACGAATACTCGAACCACAATTTTGCATCAGAGGTAAGGATCTAATGGTCCAAGGACAAGTGCATTTTGTTTGATCAGCAGTGTCTTAAAAAAAACTGAGGCATTTCATACAAGCATCCAGACTTGTTTTGTCTTGAAAAATCAAACATTTTGGCAAACTGGGCCTAAAAATCTCCTGTGGAAACAAAAGGCTACTGTTGTGCAGTTGCTATGGGCTTTAAAGAGGGAATGTTCTCTCTCTTCACCCCTCCCCACCACTCACCACTGTCTCACACTACCAGCCTAGCTTGACAGGCATTTGAATTTGAGCCCACACTCTACAGCCAGTTAAGTCACACCCACTCATCTTTCCCAAGATTTTACATTAATTACTTTGCCAAGCTAACAACCTTTCACCATCTTCAGCAGCAGGTCCTCCACAATTTCTACCCTAGAGTTTATATCTTCTAATCAGATACCAAGTAACACAAAAACATGCATGAGAAAAAGATCTAGGGCATAAAGAATGGATGTATGGATACCAGAGCGGGGAAGAAGGGGAGGGATGAATTGGGAGATTGGGTTTGACATATACACTACTGATAATATGTATTAAATAGATAACAAATGAGAACCTACTGTAAAGCACAGGGAACTCTATTCAGTGCTCTGCGGTGACCTAAATGGGAAGGAAGCCTAAAAAAAAGGGAATATATATATATACATATAGCTGATTCACTTTGCTGAAGAGCAAAAACACACACAACATTGTAAAGCAATTATACTCCAATAAAAATTAATAAATAAATTTAAAAAAAGAAAAGATCTAGCGAACTCTGCATTGAAAAACCTTTTCCTACCAAAGTAGTAAAACTCTACTTACCAGTTTGGAATTGGTGACTGGTTTATTTCTTAAAGCTGGGGGTCTATAAGCTGTTGCAACTTTAGGTTCTTCACTAGGCACATCACTTGGAACTACTTGGTAAGTTATTGCTTTTTCTGGAAATATTCCATCTAAGAATGGCTGCCAAGAAACCTGCCATAATTCTGCATTTGATGGTACATCATACTTGTGCAAGACAGAGCCTGTATAATGCCAAATCTTGTACCCATTATTAACACGTAACCGTGGGGCACATGTGGCTGTTAAAATATGCTCACCATCTGGGCACCAAGCAAAATATGTAGAATCAGAGGCCACTGGTTTAGAGATAAGTTTGTACTTTTTAACATCCCACACTTCCATTTGTCCCCTCAGATTCCCAAATCCAGCTAGTACTAATATATGTCCATGAGGGCTGTAGTAGGCTGCATTACGAGGGCCAGTTCCAAAGTCAAACACGGGATCACACTTCAGGTTGAAAACTGTCGCTTTGGCAGGCATGAACCCATACACGGCACAAAACTCAGTAGAACTAGAGTTCCAAACCACATCATAGATGGGGCCGTTTTTCGCTGGAATAAGAAGATAAAATCTGTTAGAGATAAAGAATTCTATACAGGAATATAATATTTAGTAGTACAAGTTATAATCATACAATATTTGTAAACAAGTCAAATAAGAAAAATCCAAAACTTTCACAGTATGGTAAAATTAAGATTTTTTACATGACATACTGTGGGAATTAATGTATATTTCTTTTAAACATTTTGGCAATTTGGACTCATAGAAGCATCAGCTATTATTATTATTAAACCATTGACAGTTTTCCTTGAGAGAGGCAATATACGTATATAGCAATAAAAACACAAAAAAGACGTGCCACAAAAATAAGCCTCTCTGGTGGTTCAGTGGTAAAGAACTTGCCTGCCAATTCAGGAGATGTGGGTTCCATCCTGGGTCAGGAAGAGCCCCTGGAGAAGGAAGTGGCAACCCACTCCAGTATACTTGCCTAGAAAATCCCATTGACAGAGGAGCCTAGCATGCTACAGCGTGGGGTCGCAAAAGAGTCAGACACAACTTAGAGACTAAACAACCATGACACAAGGACAACCAATCCTCTATCATATTTCCTGCATATTATTTCAGAATATTTTTGTTGAAATTAAGCTTCTCTCTCTTAAATACATAAATGCACATACACAAAAAAAAGTTTTAAACCTTTCTTGTTTCATTTAATACTCCTATCTTGGAAATTCTTCCATAAAGGCACATTGAGCTTTGCCTCATTCAGCTGCACTGTGTTCCATTACAAACCCTGCTATTTACTTTTCATTTGTGTAAATTTACACAAATAACACCTGTAAGAGAGAAACTGCCTGGTCAAAGGACACATAAATTTACTTGATAATGTACACTGAAATGCCCTTTAAAGAAGTTGCACCAATTTACACTACCAATAATTTCTGATAGCAAAGACTTTCCCCTCATTCTCACTCAGTTTCATTTTTTTATCTTTGCCAATCTACTAAGTGGAAAACTGTGTCTGGTTTCCTTTATTATAAGCTAAGCACCTTTTAATACACTTATACATAATCTTATTTCTTTTTTTAGTGTCCTATAATAGTCCTGTGGACTATTTTTTACTGTCTTATACCTATTTTTATTTCCTATTATTGGTCTTTGTTATACTTAATATACTATCAAAATTCATCTTTTCTCATAATCATCCCTTTTCTAAAAATATTTTTCCCTAATTTATTGTTTGTTTTGCTTAGTTTATGGACTTTTTTCTTCCCCCAATGTAGAAATCTATAATTTCACATACTCAAACTTACCACTTGCCCCATATGACTTCTGTCATGTTTAGAAAGTCTTATTCTACTTTAAGATTAGAAGAAAATTCTCCCACATTTTCTTCTAGTTCTATAGTTTTAGATATAATTTTTTGGCCCAGCCAGAATTTATTTTGGTAAACAAGTAGTAGCAAAATCTTTTTGTTACAAATAGCCCCAAAGCATGTATTAGAAGAGCAGCATTTTTACCCATGATTTAAATGCTGACTTTATTATAAGTCAATGGCTACAGAAGTATGGATCTATTTCTGAATCCTGTTGTTTTCTACTGATTATCTGCCTAACCATAACACAGAACGAAACTGTCTTCATTACAATTGCTTTATATCTTAATAGTATCAGAATCCCTCTTTCCTTACTCTTTTTTTACAGAGTTTTCAAACCATTCTTGCATGTTTACTTTTTGATAGCAACTTTGGAACGAGCTTATCTAGTTGTAAAAAAAGAAAATCCACTGGCATTCTAATTTAATTTTTAGATCAGTTTGGAGAGAAATGACATCTTTGTAAAATTCTCACGAAAGGTTAGTTTGCCCTTCATTAGTTTTAGTTTTCTTCCCATCAACCCTATATATTTCTTGTTTTTTTGTTGCCATATATGGAATCTTTCCTTCCATTATGTTTTATAAGAGGATGCTGTTTATACTGTGACAATCTGTATGAGCTGAGGTGATTTGCTTTTCACCTTTCAAAACTGTATACTTATTCTTTTGATCAGAACACTCACTAGGTCTTTCAGAATGTTCAATAATAGTAGAAAGTGCGTGGGGGGAGTCATCCTTGTTTGGTTCCTGACTTCAATGGGAATACATACTGTTTTAAAAGAAAGTTTACCTTACCCTTACATGTTCAATTCAAAATAAAGAAGATTACTGAGTTGCAGGAATTTTAAAACTATTAAGTTACCTTAACTCCTTGAAACAAAGTATGAAGTGGTTAACACTCTTCAGTTCTGAAGATGATGCTAAACCCACTAGATCAACTTGCTGTCATAGTTAAATAAGCTCCCAAAGAGCTAATACAGTGGAATTACCTCACTCAGCAAGTTCCCTACTCAACTTACAGCAAAACTAAATTAACTAATTGGATTCTTTCAAAATAGGGTATGTTTGGGGATGAGTTAAATTCCTTAATGAAGATAAATTTTATCTTAAAGGTTGTTAAAATATGTGAGTTCTATCACTTGATCAACAACTTAGATGTGGACTTCCCTGGTGGTCTGGTGGTTAAGAATTTGCCTTGCAATGCAGGGAAAGTGGGTTCAATCCCTGGTCAAGGAACTAAGATCACACATGCTGTGGAGCAACTAAGCCTACTGAGCCTGTGAGCCACAATTAGAGAGTCTGTGTGCCACAGCTAAGACATGACACAACTAAAAAAAAAAAAAAAAAAAGAACTTAGACGATAACATTTTTATGGCACAGTATTTTTGACTATCATCGATTCTCCCAAAGGGAGACTACTGGAGCACTCACGTAATTGCACCACAGCACTTTCTCCATTTGTTGCAATGTAGTGCAGCGTCTGTTCCCCATAGTAGGAAGCTCCTGTCTTGTCAACATCTGTACTAGCTATTACCAACACAGCAGTAGCTAAAAGGATAAAAACTTTAATTAGGTTTAAAACATAAATTAACCTAATGTTGATAAGAAAAGCATTAAAAGGTGTAACAGGCCATATGTAAATTTTCAATAAATAAACACTGGTAATTTTTCCTTTTTCTATACACACAGGAATATAAGTCTAAATTAATGCTTGATAAACAAAATGGGAGATAAAAAGATATTTCTCATACCTTTTTTATTCCATAGCATTGTGACCTTATCGGCCTTAAAGAAACTTTTATTGGCTAAAGCTGCATGAGGCTCATCAAAGTTGGGGTACTGATATAATCTAACAAATGAAGGTGCACCCTTACTTCCTGGAACATAGACAGCCACCTAAGATACACAGACATAAGTAAACACTTAATTTTTTGAAGCATATAAACTAAGATGGACATGTCTTTAAAGTCACCAAAAACTAGGAAAAGGCTTAATCTCATACCATTCCACATGAACAAACAAAAACATTAGCAATTACCTTGTACGGTTGGGGTCCAGGTGATAACACAAAATCATTAATTTTTTTCAAATGCAATTTATTTGCAATTGTGTCTAAAAAAAAAAGTAAATGGTGTTAGGTTAATGAGCAAAAGGTAATAGATATGTGTCAAATTCTGAATATATCATAAAAGGTTAATGTAACTATATACAAAATGTAGTCTCATGTAGGCCAGGCAGAGCTACACAGTAGAAAAAGCATGGGGTGAGAGCCAGATGGACCTATGCTTGAATTCTTACTCAGACACTACTAACTGTATGACCTTCGGCAAGTAAGAGAATCACATACTTAATTCCTAGTACGCAGTGCCAGGCACAAAGTAGGTATTAAATAGGTATCTATTCTCTTCCCTTAAACCTCTGAACTAATGTTGTCTTAGAGCCCATCTGATGGGAAAGATGACTCTAGCTTGCTACTGTAGAATGTGGATTTGAAAATTCCGTAACTAACATGATACACAGATCCATAACAATGTTAACCACAACAATAGTAACAATAACAATGGCTAGATATTTGTTGAATGATTACTCTGTGCCAGGCAGTAAGAAACCATGTTATCAACACTACTGCTCTCATGGTCAATGGGATCAAGAGCTATTACTCGCCCTTTGTTCAAATATGAGATCAACAGCTGTTCAAAAGTAGCATATCCAGCTGCTAAACTGGCAGCCCCCTCCTTTCAGCATGCTCATGAAGTGGCAAGTAAGATAAATAAGCAAGCTAACTCCAAATCAGCAGGAACAGGTTAAGTCTCAAAAGCAGGAAATTGAAGGGTACAGCTAAATGATTGTGTGGATGTTATCAAAATCAGCCTGCACACCATCTCTGGTACATGTGAACAGTTTCTAATTCCCATTTTACTTTCTCAACTTACAACATGGTTATGTCCTGATAAACCCATTTTAAGTTGAAAATATCATAAGCTGAAAATGCACACCTGATGCATCGCTTATGTTAGACTACCCTAAATGTGCTCAGAACACTTAACATTAGTCTATAGTTGAGCAAAATCATTAAACACAATGCTGATTTTATAATAAAATGTTGGATATCTCATGTAATCCATTGAATACTGAACTAAAAATGAATAACATAATGGCTGTAAGAGTCCAGAATAGCTGTAAGTGTATCAGTTGTTGACCCTTGTGATCACGTGGCTGACTGGGAGCTGTGGCTCACTGCTGCTGCCCAACATCATGTATCATACCGCATATCTCTAGCCCAGGGAAAGATCAACACTCAAAGTACAATTTCTACTGAATATATATCGCTTTCATTTTAGTATAAAGTCAAAAAAGATAAGCCAAACTATCCAAGTTGGGGACTGTCTGTACTGAAAAGTGTTCAGTCACCAACAGAATGCTCTAAGGACAAAAGGAGCTACAAAATTTCTTCTTTAAAGTATTTTTCAGTAATCATGTTATTGGTGTTATATTGCTGGTACTGCTATTCTAAAAACACTATGTGGTCGAGTAGAACAAAGCAAATGAATAATTATATGGATGTACTATTTTCAAACTATCTCCCCTGGTAGCCCAGAGAACCAGATTCTCAGTGTTAGCAAAAAAACAATACAGATGAAAGCTAAGAAAGAAGAAAAAAAGGAGTAGAAACAATGATCAATCAACACAGTAGCAAAGAGAATCCTCTACACCCAGACTGTAGTCTCTAAATACCATTTTCCACCAAAAGAGAGCAGAGTGTACTACAGAATTGGCTGATTATAGGTATATAGCAAGAAATAAACAAGATAACCCTAGAATGACTTGTTCCACCATACAGCAAAGAAGTCATTAAAGACCAATGACAGGACAATTTAAGCATTAATAAAAATAATTTTTAAAATGGATTAATCATAAATGTTTATTAGGTTGGGGGGAGGCTAACTTGTCTAAGGGATCTAGTTGCTAGTGAAAGAATTCATTTCATTAAAAGTGATAAACGAAAAGAATATTTATCTTGCCTTTCCGATATAAAAAGTAACACTAGGTAACCAAATAGTAGAAAGGGGAATTCTCTTTATAGTGGTAGTATAAACTAACAAATGAGATGAGAAGGAGGGAAACTTTAATATTAGCAATTTCTAACCACTCATAAAATAATGGATCAAGGCACTGAATATTAATGCCAATTAACTATACAAAATTAAAGACAATGAGACATTAGGTGCTTCTTGATAAAAAAAAAATACTGCCTTATGATGATGTAGTCTTGCCCTCATATCTCCCAAAAAGAACTTGAAACTGACCAACTCTAGATTCAAATAGTTATTTACAGGAAATAGATGAATATGGTAAATTACAGAATAGGATACAAGAGCAAAACTTAAATTATGGGAAGATATATAATACAAGTAACCTTGTTTCTAAAATAATAAACTGTAAGGGGAAAAAAGAATAGAGAGGAAATCTATATTTAAAGAAACATATATATATATCAACTGTAATATGAAAGACATTATCTAGATCTTAAGTTTTAAAAAACTTACATTTGCAATTATTAGAAATTTGAAACTGACCAGATATTTTATAATCTGTGATAACAGTATTATGACTACCTTACTGAAATATTTACAGGTAAAATTATATAATGTTTATGATTTGCTTAAGCAGAGTAAGAGAGATGATAGGTGAATAGAAGACTGGATGAAGAAGGACTGGCAACAGGCTGATGATTACTGGGACTAGGTGTCTACTTTTGTGTTTGAAATTCTACACAATATTTTAAAAATTCGTATCACAGAATTTCAATAGCAACTAAACTCAGTAAGAGCTATTCAAATATATTAATTTAGTAGTAATTAGATAGTAAAAACTTATTATAAAATAGTATATTTGTGTTATAACATTTTACTAGCATTTAGACTTGAGTTACTCAAATGAATTCCTATAACAGCAACTGTTGTTAACATAAAAACAGGATTTAGGAGAACCATATGATGCTATATAAGGCAATAAAAACTGTACACATTTATAGTAAATAATAAAATTATTTCATAAATCTTTCCATACTAAAGTTGTTGTTTTCAAAAAAGTGAACTTCATTGTTAACATTTCGGGCACAAAGCGTTTCATCTTCTGACCAGGAAGGACACCTACAATGAAGAGCAAGAATATAACTATAGCATGTTAAAGTTTATGATATTGTTTACCATTTAAGGAAGAATACTTATAAACAAAGATCAAGATCTTACTCTATTATATTTCCACATACAAAATCCTTAAAGATCTGGATTTTGATCTGACAAGTTATATTCTAAATTATACCAGAAAAACAAACAATATACAAAAAATATATTTAAAATATTTAAAAATAACTAATATTTTAAAGCACTTATTTACCAATTTTGCATTTTTTTCTGAATGAAGGACTTCAAACATGTTCCAGTTTTCACATCATAAAGTTGCAGATTGGGTATCCCAGCCGTATCATCTTTAGAAGCTGCCATAAAAATAAATTTTTTTTGCAGTTAACTGTCTCCTAACACCAGTAAAAAGATTTTATTCTTAGAAAAAATTTCAACAAGATTATAAAGATCATGTAAGAGATGCTTTAAATCAATTTTCCCCTCTAACTTAAGTTATAGATTTAATCACCCATTCCTAAAGCCATGACGATATGACAGCTGTTTGAGAAGTTCAGTATTTCTGAAATGAGTCAGTTACTACAGTTTTTAAAAATACTTACGAGATTTCTTGTTTGTTAAGTCTGATGTGGTTTGCTGTTAAACAGATTAAACTGTCTTATGAAAGCTGTGTCTGTAAGTCACACGCATGAAAAAAAGTTACATAAAACCACTCATAGTTCTCAACTGATTCTCCAATTCTTGTTTACTTACTTGGAAAACTAAGATTCATTACAGTCCATGCCTCTTGGAAGAACAAACTCAGCAGGTTTATAACCCTATAATGAACTACTAACTGATGCTGGGAGGGATTGGGGGCAGGAGGAGAAGGGGACGACAGAGGATGAGATGGCTGGATGGCATCACCGACTCGATGGACGTGAGTCTGAGTGAACTCCGGGAGTTGGTAATGGACAGGGAGGCCTGGCATGCTGCGGTTCATGGGGTCGCAAAGAGTCGGACACGACTGAGTGACTGAACTGAACTGAACTGAACTGAACATATATTTATTCAACAATATTCACATTATTACAAAATGCTTTTAAAAATAAGCTCTATACCAGTGCCCAATATTTTATCACTCATCTACAAAGCAGTTATATAAAATGCTCATATAAAGTATATTAGATCTTTACTTGTTCCAGAAAATGGCACACCATTTCCTACTCTGTCATACCATCCACATTTCTTAGATGATGTGTCTACTGTACTTCCTCTTTATGCTTATATAAAACATTTCATCTTAAAGTTCATTATTCTTCTTAATTTTGAGATCTTCTTTATCCAGTGATTATTTACTTTATAAATTTTCCCTTGAGCTTTTTCTTTTCCTCTATCTCATGACAAATCTTCTAACTTGAAATCATTTAAAGTACACTGTATTTGGGGAATGCAAGATTCATTGTTGATTAAAAATATTCTTAAACACTGCTTAGTATTATAAAGATTAATTACTTTCCTATAAGGTTATAACCTTCTCTTTCTTCCCCCACTGAATTGCATTGGTCCTATGAGAATATTTTTACAATTGGAATATACTTACTAGTGTAAGGCTGCCATGTTGCCAGGACAGTGTTTTTTGGCGAGAACTCAAGGCAAACTGCCTTTGGAAGGTCGAAGGAGTGCAGCAGTCCCTTTTTAGTGACACTGATAACATTTATTCTGGTTTCAAAAGAAATTACTTCAGCAATGAAATACTGTTTCACAATAGTCAGCACTATCCAAAACATTCATACTTCTTTTTAAATACAGATCACTCTGAAGTGTTCATTTTTCATAAAGATCAATTTTCAGTTAGTTCTAGAAAATATCCAATAAATACTCTAACATAAAAAAGTATATGTTTTACCAAAAGGCCCCTATTTAAGGCTGGTGCTGGGAATTACTAAGAGTCGGACACAACTGAGCGACTTTACTTTCACTTTTCACTTTCATGCATTGGAGAAGGAAACGGCAACCCACTCCAGTGTTCTTGCCTGGAGAATCCCAGGGACGGGGGAGCCTGGTGGGCTGCCATCTATGGGGTCGCACAGAGTCGGACACGACTGAAGCGACTTAGTAGCAGCAGCAGCAGCTGGGAATTAAAATAGAATTTCCAGGAAGACACAATAGATGATACCACCTTTAGCCAAAAACAAATAACAGGCCTTTGAGTGAACACAGTGCAAACCCAGACAAGCAAAGGAATATCAAATTCAAGAGAAAATCAAAAGTGTATTTTTTAATTTGAGTAAATGGAAACTGAGCAGCTGGGGAAATCATCAAGGAGAGTTTTGATGTCTATTAAAATCTCAGAAGCATTCTCCAAAAGACACTACTATAAGAATTATCATGATACAATAAAGACAAAAATGTCAATAACCGTATATTAAAAAAGCAGTTTCCTTTTTTTTGGAATATTTTCTATGTACTATGTTCTGTTTTAACCACTTTATGTACATTTTCTCATTTAATCTTCACAACAATCTCATAAAATAGATATTAACATCTCCATTTTACAAATGGTAAAACTGAAGGTTAGGAAAAAAAAAGTGATATGATTTGATGATTTGCCCAAGATCATACTACTAATAAATGCCAGATCAAGGCTTTGAAACCTGTTTGGCCTGACTTGCTCTTGTGTAGTCCTTAGGATTAAAAAAAAAAAAAAAGATATTCCTTCTCACTGCAGAAATTCCTTAAGTTATTTTATTCAACTCAAGTTTGAGAACACTGGGTTAGGATAAGCAAAAACTGCTTAACCACACAGATACACATGCTTACAACTGTAGATTCTTTACAATTTACTGTAAATTACATATTTTAGAATTACATGAAATTTTCTGTTGTTAATAAACTTTGAAGTTATTCTTAGTTTAATGAAGGGTGTATATTTTATATGCATATATTTAAGGAAAAATCAGCTATAGCTTCTGACTTAATTAACCATGGACTCAGCAAAGACTACAACCAATACTCTACATCTGTTTCTCTCGCCCCAGGAACAATAAGTATTGCTGTGGCTGTAGCACCTTAAGGAAATAAATACTAGAGCAAGGTATGAAAAAATATATTAAAAAGATAAATGGACACAACATGTGGGGACATAGTAAAAGAACTGAGTTGAATTCAACAGAAAGCAAAGTGGAGATATGACATATAAAATAATTAATGATAATTGCCAAAGTGAAAATAAATTTAGTTAATAAACTCTAAGTTATCAGAATAAAGGATACATCAAAAAGATAATAGGCAATGAGAAGATATATGGTATATCCTATCAGATAGTAAATTTCTATCAACTTATTACCCAAATAGTACAAACTAAAATATGGATTTAAAAACAATACAACCCAACAGGTTACACCTAAAGAAATAAGTTGAAAGTGCATCCTTTCTTTTGAGACTAAGACTGTTAACATTGTGAATAAGACCCAATATAATTACATTCTTAATAATTTGAGAGTAGTAGTTTGTTGATTGTATTTAGTAACTTACAAAAAAATACTAATGAACATTTTTAATTATAAAAGTGAATCCTGCCAGCTACTTATAGTTGTAGAAGTGAATCAACTAACTCAACACAATCTTTCTAGCACTTTTAAAAATCATATGTTTAATCCAACTTGACCTGATAGTCGAAAGACCCGAGAATATATTACCATGGTATAAGAAATATTTAAAATGCACTTTTCAAACTCATGTAATCGTTTTTCCCCCCTTAAAAATCTAAGCTATTGTATCTGGCTAAACACAACAACACTAAAATAACTTTAAATCAAGCAACAAATATTCGGGCATTTTTCCTGGTTCTAGTAATTAAAATACAGTGAATATGGAAAATGGAAAAGGATTAGTTTTCTGAGTGAAATTATGACTGAAATCTAAATACTTATTTTTCTTAAAACCAATTTTATAATCTGATTATTTTATGTAATATAGACTATACCAAACATATTTCTGAATAACTTATACTTAATGACACGCTGTTATCTACAACAAAATAGCAATAAATACAGCTGTTAAGTAGTTTAACAGCAAAAATATAAAGTATCTAAGATAAAGAAGCAAAGAGAACTACTCTCTAAGTATTAATGCAGAACTCAAGAAACCCTAACCAGTAACTTGGAGCACCACTTAAAACAAACTGCTGGCATTAAATTAATAGCCCCTTTTCATATGTTCCTTTTTAATTCTAAGAAACTAGAGAACTCAAACAAGTTTGACACATAAATAGAAACTAACAGCTTTGGAGATGTTCTGTGAATGTTATACTGGAGATAATACCTAATTGTACCAAGACTATAAAGATGGAGTTTATAAATGACATCCAAATACATGTTATTCAAATAAAACAATTACATTTTATATTCATGACATATACAAAAAAAGTTATATAAATAAACACTAACTTTTCTCCATTGCCCCAGGCAAACAAGGTCCCATCCTTACTAAAGGTATAGGCTTTGCAATTTTTCCCAGATTCTCTGAAAAATGACAAGGAAAAAAAAAGCTTAAATTAATAAACATTATTACTTAAAAAAATCTAATCAAAAATCCACAATCTTACTAATTTAGTGACTAAGAACTTACATAAATTTTAGAAAATAATTCTAACATGCTTTAGTTTGTCCAAAATACTTTCCCTCTTAAAATGTAGCATTGACCACCACTATAAAGTAAGCTGGAAATCAATTTTTATACCAATAGATCAATTTTAAGTAAGAAATAGAGCCCTTTGGGGTGAATAACTAGTTTGTCTGAAAACCCAAAAAAGTAAGTATATGTGGAAACTAGGAGTTCCCAGGTGGTTCAGTGGTAAAGAATCCGTCTGCAATGCAGGAGACCTGGGTCTGACCCCTGGGTCAGGAAGATCCCCTGGAGAAGGAAATGGCAACCCACTCCAGTATCCTTGCCTGGGAAATCTCATGGACAGAGGAGCCTGGTGGGGCTATTCCATGTAGTCACAAAGGAGTCGGACAGGATTTAGCAACTAAAAACAAACAACAATGTGGAAGTTACCAGCTGTCAGTCCTTATCCTGAGACAGCTGAAGGATTTCAACACAGCTTTGTAAAGAATTTCCCAAACTACCAGCGTAACAAAACAATGGTGGGTACAATATCCTCAAGTAGCCAACAAGTGCCCCTGGATTTAAAAGACAAAGATCTTCCATCATTTCTCCTGTGCACAGAAAGTATTAACAACCAGAAGAGGATATTCACATTAAATAAATATGGATGCAGGATTCTGTACAAAAACTAACCTGTGGAACTTGGACTTCTTGGCAATCTTCTATCAAATGATGAAAACTTTAAGCACTGTATCTCTCAAAAGGAGATGGCCACTGTGAGCACATCTCCCAGAGATAATGAAGACCCATAAAGAAATGTGTGTGTGTGTGTGTGTTCAGTAATGTCCATACATGTAGTCACAACATCAGATCAGAATTTTGTAGCTAATAAATATTTGAATTGTCAAATAACAACACACTGAGAACTCACCAGTACACCCCTTCTAAACAGGGCACTATCTTTGCATTAATTCATCTGATGATGACATTTGTGTTTCTGTAATCACACAATGCCCAGATCTAAAAGCCTGACTAGAAGCAGGTTTTTAAAAATCTTCATAGAAGGTAAATACTACACTGTTCCTACTGCAACTCACCAAGAGACATGCACTGTCTCCTTGTTCTACTCTTAGTGATGCTGAGATTGTACTGGACTCACTATGCGCCTCCTCAGATCCAGTGAATCCTTCCTGCTCCCAGGCGCCAGCCATTCAAGGAAGACATGGCCATCTCATCTCCTTAACACCACTGGTTGTCTCAGACTCTTCAGGAATGAGGGCCACATTTCAGCATGGCTTCCATTACACCTACTGCAGTAGCAGGAAGAGGAGCACTGGCACTCAGATTCAGCCCAAACAGATCAAAAGAGACTCTGACTGCAGTCAATTCTGTACCCATCCTCTTAACAATAGGTTGTTCGAAGGCACAGTGGTTTTATACAACCTCACTGGAGAGATTTGCATGACCAAGCAACCCAGGTGGATTTTGTGAACTGGTGGTCAGCTCAGTGTATCCTATTCTATGTTTCCTTTCACTTCCTTTTCTCATTTCCATTTCTCCCTCAGTCCTGCTGCCTTGGGACTGCACATCCCAGTGAAGTGCAGCAGAAAAGCTTTAATCCAGACTCATTTTCTAAAGTGGTGCTTTTCAAATATTAATTTGCATACAAATCACTGAGGACCTGGTTAAACTACAGATTTTGATTCGGTAAACTGAGTAGGGCCTGAGATGTTATATTTCTGCACTGACTCAAGGTGTTGCTAATACAGTTGACCTTTGGCCCGTATTTTCTGTAACAAAGTTTTAGAGAACTGGAGCTCATAAAAAAAATCATCAATAGAGTCAGACGATGACAGTCTGATTATAAAGTTCCCTATCAACAGTTCATCTAACAGTTTCAGCATCTTTCGATGATCACTTGCCTATATCAGCTGTTCTCAAAGTGTTGTCTCTAGACTTGAAGCATCAGCATTAACTGGGAACTTAAAAATTCTTATTCTTGGGGTCCTGCCCCAGATTTACTGAATCAGAAAACCTAAAGAGGCAACAGTATCCTGTGTGTGTTTTTTTTAACAAGCTCTTCAGATGATTCTGAGGCATGCAAAAGCTTGAGAACCACTGATACATGACTTCTTTACGATAAAGAAATAGTGATTATCTAAGCCCAATCTTCCTTCTGGGTTTACTACTGCTCTATAGAGAAGTTTTCTTCATCAACAGTTGGTCTCTCTGAAAAAGTTTGTACAGGAAGTAACATAAATGCTTGATTTTTTTTTATCAGTTTTCAAAGTAATGAATAGGATCCCATCAATGTCTAACACTGACCAAAAATATTTGGAAGGAGAAAGATTTTGGAGGGAATATTTATATACTTGACATGCCTTAATTTTTGGTCATTATTCTCCTTAATCCTCAAATTGTTTTCTCTAAGGTTGGCAGGAACTCTTTCAGGTTGACTCCTATCACAGTTTAGCAAAACCCCCTCAGGCTGTAATTTAATGGAGATGATAGGCAGTGGTCTGGCTATCACATTCACAAGTTTCTCCCCATTCCTCTAAGCCTCAGGCATGAACTAAATTACACTGTTGTCTAGACCTTTTAAATGTACTCAAGCTACTGTTTTCAAATCTAAAGGTCATTTTTTTTGATAGAGAATATGCATTCTTCCCATCTTCTGTTAACATTATGTGATATGTCCCAAGAAACTAGCTTATCTGTTCTTTTTTTTGTTCTCTATAACATTACTCAACAAAATAAAACCATACCTTGGGAACACTGTGCTTTCTGTAAAATGTGGTGGTCCATTTACCATGTACAGCCCTTCTGATCCTCGGACTAAAGGAAAAAAAGGGAAAGAATCACCATTACTTTGTTAATAAATATTCAGTCTTCACAAATGTTTAAAAAAGCGAAAAGTTTCCAATCAAAATACTAAGAAAATCACTAAATATTTCATAGAACTATTAACATCAGCATTAAATGGGTACATTTTTCTTGCTCTTCTGCATAAGATCATTTAACTGCTGGGAAATAAATAGGTAATGCAATGAGTTGAATGTTTGTGTAACCACAAAAGGCTCATGTTGAAACTCTAACTCCAATGTGATGGTACTTGATCGTGGAGCCTTTCAGAGGGTTATTAGATCACAAAAGTGGATTCCTCATGAATAGGATTAGTACCCTTTTAAGAAAAACACAGAGGATATGTGAGGCTACAATACACTGGCAGACAACAAACAAGAAGAGGGTTCTTACCAGCACCTGACCATGCTGCACCCCGGGCTCAGACTTCCAGCCTCTAGAATTCTATCTCCTGTTGTTTACAAGTTACCTAGTATGCGGCGCTTTGTTATAACAGCCTAAACTGACCAAGGGGCTTCCCAGTTGGCGCTAGTAGCAAAGAACCTGCCTGACAATGCAGGAGACATAAGACATGCAGGTTCGATCCCTGGATCAGAAAGATCCCCTGGAGGAGGGCATGGCAACCCATTCTAGTATTTCTGCCTGAGAATCCCATGGACAGAGGAATCTGGCAGGCTGCAGTCCATAGTGTTGCACAGAACCGGACATGAATGAATCAATTTAGTGGGCACACATGCAAACTGACTAAGACAATCAATATTATTCTTTTTTTTTTTTCTGCAGAGCATACTCATTTAGTCTCTGCGGAGATTACTTCAATAAACCCACTTTTATCTATTTTACAAGAAATCTATGCATGCACATTGAAATACAACATTCATACTTACATCCTTTCATTCAAATGGGAAAAAAGTGATCTTAGTATTATGTTTTCACATTATTTTGTAATCACATTTTCAAAATGTATAGCTGCTGGAAACAGAACTAGAAGCTGAGTCTAAATTAAATCTTTGTATCAGCTTACTATTTCAATTAAGTTTTATAAATAAAAGCTCAAAACTGTAACTGTCACCTGTGAAAAGTAGTTGTACTGTAACAGAGAGGACATGAACTCAAAGGCAGACCTCAGTTCCTACCTGGCTGTGGAACCTTAGATTCATTACTACCTCAAGTCTGTGCCCTACTCAACAAAATGAAAACTTTAGAACACTGTGTACTTTATGTAAAATAATAACATGAAAATACAGTATAAATTCATGCAAAGTTATTTAAAAAAAAAACAATAACAAAGCACTATTAATATAGTCACAATTTCTTAAACTATGAGAATAAGTAGCATGAGACACCAACACCCTCAACAACACTAATGTCCTAAAAAATTAGGTGGGAACAAAGTTCAAGATTAAATAAGCAAAACCATCTACAGGACTAGATTCTACTTTGTTTTAAATGGCTGAATTAGAAGCTTATAAAGCTGAACCAAACAAAATGATCCATTCATTCAACAAATGTTTACAGAGGAAAAAAAAAAAAACTACCTCTCATGTTGAGTACTACAGATACAATAGGGAGGAAAATCACTCTTGTCCCTGACCTCACTGATCAAATAATCAGTCAAATAGATGGAAATCTATAACTGCATTTGGTGCTACAAAGGAAAGACAGAAGAGGCTACTACAGTGAATAATTTGGAGTTTCAATCTAAAAATCGAAGGATAGGAAAAGCATCCTTGACTAGTGATTTGTGTGCTGATATGAAAGATAAAATAGCAGTTAACAAGCAAGGAGTAACAGTAACAGATACAGACTCTCCATGGCAGGAGAGATGACAGCATCGCAGGAACGAAAAGAAGGCCTGTGTGGCTGGAAGGAGATGGATCTAGAGAAGAAAACAGAGCTCGGACCAAACAGGATCCCGGGGCCTGAGTTAGGCAACACTGGACTGGAGCCGAAGAACCACGGGAAAATTCAAAGAAGTTTTAGGCAGATTTTTAAAACCAGATTTGCAATTTGAAAAGGTCAACCTGACACAGTGTAGACAGAGACCCAGAAGGCAGTGAGAGGGCGTGAAGAGACTGAGAGAGCGTGAAGAGACTGCTCAAGATGGTCTGCAGGAGCCCCGCAAGAGAGATACAGAAACCGGGTGATTCTCTGGTGGTCCAGTGGTTACGGACGCTTGTGTTTCTACTGCTATGGGCCCGGGTTTAATCCTTGGTCAGGGAACTATGATCCTGCAAGCTGTGCAGCATGGCAAAAACAAGACAAAAACCTTGGACTAGGGCCAGGCAGTAGAAATGCAAACTGGAGAATCAGCATTCAATATTCAAGAGAGAAAACTGACAGAACTTGGTGATGAGTTACTATTGTATCAGCTAGAATTCTTGCTAGCAGCATCAGTACACACCTGAAGAAAAGGTTTTACTGAAGCGCAACTGCTTCCTTTTCTACCAGCTATTTCCAAATCTCCCACTCTTCAGCAGCAAAGCTGGTACCCAAGGGCCACTCGGGCTCCAAATCTGATCCCCGTTTCTTCTCCCTTCCCAAGGGACAGTTCTCATAACACTGATTTTCTGCCTATAGATTAACTAGCTCAATTTTCAGATATTGAGAATTGCTATTTACTTTTCAAAGTAAATGCTTTGAAGTTAGAATGAAAGTAGAAGAACCAGTGACAAACAATCCATGTACTCAACGGAGCTTTCATTCTAGTGGAAAAATGAGAAAAAAGTTGAGTAAACACATAACTGAATGATAAGTTTCTTGTCTACATTCACAAGTATACAACTGGATACCATGTTTCCTCATATACTAAACTGAATTGCCAAACTGTTGTGGCTAATTTGCCCTTGAACAGAATGGAGTCTAGCAAACTGTTCTACATATCAGTTCAGTTCAGTTCAGTCACTCAGTCGTGTTCGACTCTTTGTGACCCTATGAACTGCAGCACACCAGGCCTCCCTGTCCATCACCAACTCCCGGAGTTCACCCAAACCCATGTCCATTGAGTCCGTGATGCCATCCAACCATCTCATCCTCTGTCGTCCCCTTCTTCTCCTGCCCTCAATCTTTCCCAGCATCAGGGTCTTTTCCAATGAGTCAGCTCTTTACAACGGGTGGCCAAAACATTGGAGTTTCAGCTTCAACATCAGTCCTTCCAATGAACACCCAGGACTGACCTCCTTTAGGATGGACTGGTTGGATCTCCTTGCAGTCCAAGGGACTCTCAAGAGTCTTCAACACTACAGTTCAAAAGCATCCATTCTTCTGTGCTCAGCTCTCTTTATAGTCCAACTCTCATATCCATACATGACCACAGGAAAAACCATAGCCTTGACTAAGCGGACCTTTGTTGGCAAAGTAATGTCTCTGCTTTTGAATATGCTGTCTAGGTTGGTCATAACTTTCCTTCCAAGGAGTAAGCGTCTTTTAATTTCATGGCTGCAATCACCATCTGCAGTTCTACATATATCAAAACCTAAACTCCTCATAGGACTGCCCACAAGGCTCTCTATCTGGCCCCTGCACAGCTTCATGTGCTACGCATTAGGGGTTTTTGTTTTTTTTTTCACTGTGCAACCCACTTCAGTGCCTGCAGCCTACGGGCAGAGGCTGGGCAATGGTTCGGGGCCAGTTTTTTCTGGCATGGGACACTATGAGAGGCCCAGGGGGATGGGCCTGCCATAAATCCAAACCCATGCATTGTACTAGGGATCTTAAAAAATGAGTCCATCACCGCACTCAAGATAACGGTTTCAAATGAGCTCAGTCCATTGCTACACCTTGAATGAAACACTGATGAATACCTATTCTAAAAATCTCTAATATTTGGTAAACATTTTCTGCCAAAAAAATGTTATCTTAGATGACTTGAAAACTATGAAGTTTAATTCTTAACATCAGAAATTCTCAACTGTTTCTTGTTTTTTTCCCTAAGATTTCTGGATGTGGACCATTTTTAAAATCTTTATTGAACTTGTTATAATATTGCTTCTGTTTTATGTCTTGGTTTTGGCTATAAGGCATGTGGGATCTTAGCTCCCCGACAAAGGATGGATAAAATCTGCACCCTGTTGCACTGGAAGGTGAAGTCTTAACCACTGGACAGCCAGAGAAGTCCCATTCTTGGCCTTTGACTAAAATCAAGTATTCCGTCAAAATTCTCTTACTACACAGGCAAAGCTGTCCTCTTTCCTGTCACCAAGTCAATCACCTGCTGCAATACAATGTATGATACACTGATTTAGAAGAAAAGACACCATTCTTAATACTACAATTACGGTTTTAATAAATATTTGAAGGATTAATAAAAAATGAATTTCCCAAACTAGGGCATGTACAGTTATCAGATTACATGTTATAGCTAGGTTACATAATATTCCATCAGCCTAACGAAGTCCCTCTCACAAACTGCAGTGACAGTTTAACTCACTAAGCACTCTCTCTCAGAATTCTCACACTCATCTAGGAAAACAAAATGGTACATTGTCAGCACAGACCCAATGAAGCCACAAATACTTTTTAAAATGTGCCATATGCTGAATGCAATCAAACCATGTTCTACCCAAAATGATTGGCAAAAAAGAAAAAAGCCATCCCCGGCTCGTCTCAACTTCTTATGCTCTCATGGAATTTGTACCTAGTGACCTCGGTTCTCTGTATCTGTTGATTCTGCTGTTATTACCAACCCAATGTTGACCTGATGAAAATTCAAAGGTTTTGTATGTTATACTAAACTGGCAGCTGTACCTCAGAACCCAAGAAGGTAGCCTTCTGCCACAGCAGTGGAACTTTCAGGATATTCAGGGCAATCATTACAAGTATAAGATTTTCCTCTTACAAAATTCCTGTCATACTTATATTCCAAACTAAGATAAGTAGAAGATCCCAAAAGAGTTGCTATAGACTGAATGTATGTGTACCCCGACCCCAAATTCATACACTGAAACTTAATTCTTAATGGTATTTGGAGTGGCTTTGGGGAGGTAATTAGGTCAAGAAGGCAGAGCCTTTATGAATGGAATTAGTGCCCTCATGAAAGAAGCCCCCCAGAGCTCCCCTGTCTCTTTTGCCATGTGAGGACATGGTGTAGAATGACTGTCTATAAACCAGGAAGCTGGTGCTCACCAGACACTGAATCTGCTGGTGCCTTGATCTTGGAATTGCCAGCCTCCAGAACTGTAATAAATAAATTTCCGTTGGCTACCACCCAGTCTTGGAGTAGGAAATGGCAACCACTCCAGTATTCCTGCCTGGATGATTCCATGGACAGAAGAGCCTGGCGGCTGCAGTCCATGGGATCACAAGGAGCTGAACACCACTGAGAACTGAGCGTGCACCCAATCTATGCTATTTGTGTTACAGGAGCCAGAATGGACTAAGACAGGGAGCAAAACTCCCACTTAACCCTCACTCTTTCACGCAAATTAACCCAAAATCTCAGGAAGCAACACTGACAGAAAAGTCACTGTGAAAAGTGCCATGTCCTTCTTTCTCAAGTAGCATTCAGTTTTCGTGGTTTTCAATTACTGGTTTTAATATGATTCTGGAGAAGCAAAATCTGAGTCAAATTAATCAACTCCTTTTCAACATGCATATGTTCTCATTCTAAATAAAGAACACTTTAAAAACAAAAATCCACAGTGGTCTATGATCCCGTTTATACAACACTCTTGAAATGACAAAGTATCATGATAGAGGACAGATCAGTGGATGCCAAGGGTTACAGGTGGATGGAGGCTCCAACCAGAAAAGGGTGACAGAGTAGTCCTTTGTGGTGATGGAGCAGTTCTATATTCTGATAGTGGTGGTGACATGAATCTGCACATGTGGTAAAATACATGCACGCACAAACGAGTAAAATCCAAATAGGACAGCAGTTTAGTGAATACTACCATACCAGTATCAATTTCCTGGTTCTGACAATACACTATAGTTATATAAGATATTATCATTGAGGAAAGTTAGGTGAGGGATACACAGGAACTCTCTTGACTCTTTTTGCAACTTCCTGTCTTAATTTACTTCAAAATAAAAAGGCTTTTTAAAAGCCCATCATTTTTCAGTAATATTTCGTTTACAATATTCCAAGAAATGAAACCAATCAAAAGTCTGCCAACATTCTGCAAGAATGGATTTGCTTGGGAATACCGAACAAAAGTGTTAAATTAAAAATCACATTGACCAAGAATTTCTGTACTAAGATAAAAACATATTCTGCAAGATAAAAGTACATATTAAAATTATTGCAGATGGTGATTGCAGCCATGAAATTAAAAGACGCTTACTCCTTGGAAGGAAAGTTATGTCCAACCTAGATAGCATATTCAAAAGCAGAGACATTACTTTGCCAACAAAGGTCCGTCTAGTCAAGGCTATGTTTTTTCCCGTGGTCATGTATGGATGTGAGAGTTGGACTGTGAAGAAGGCTGAGTGCCGAAGAATTGATGCTTTTGAACTGTGGTGTTGGAGAAGACTCTTGCAGGCCCCTTGGACTGCAGGAGATCCAACCAGTCCATCCTAAAGGAGACCAGTCCTGGGTGTTCATTGGAAGGACTGATGCTGAAGCTGAAACTCCAGTAATCTGGCCACCTCATGCGAGGAGTGACTCATTGGAAAAGACCCTGATGGTGGGAGAGATTGGGGGCAGGAGGAGAAGGAGACGACAGAGGATGAGATGTCTGAATGGCATCATCGACTCGATGCACATGAGTTTGGGTGAATTCCGGGAGTTGGTGATGGACAGGTAGGCCTGGCGTGTTGCGATTTATGGGGTCGCAAAGAGTCGGACACGACTGAGCGACTGAACTGAACTGAAAGCTACTTTATGCACTAATGATACAGTTGGTTCCCATTAAATTAGACAACTTCTTTATACATGATGCTTTACAGTAGATATGTCTATTATAGGGGAACTAAATATCAATTATATTCATCATAAAAATCATAATGAGTCATTATAGCTTTGTTCATACATGTAAACCACTATTTAAAACAAATATTTTATTATATATTTCTCTACACAGAAATACAACTATAAGAAAGTGCTGTAAAAAATTTTGGAACCACTAAGATATACTACTGATATTAAACTGTATTATCAGTTTGAACAACTTCCACAAATTTGAATACACAGATATACAAAGTTTATCAGATGAAATGCAAAATCAGGTTCATAACAGAACATAAACTGCATTATAAATTAATAAAAGCAAAAATAAATATGGACTCAAAACAAACTCTTTTCAATAACCGAAACGATCTTTTTCTACATGACTTTCTAATGAGGAATTCATTTTAATTGGAAGTGACTAAATGTAAAACAATGAGTAAAGTGTGGGGATAGCTTAATATAGTGTATTGACATGATTCCTTATTTTTAATGATTTTCCCCTTTAATCAAAAAAGGATCAACATGTTCTATAAAAAAAGAAAAATCAAGAATACAAATGGTTCTTTTCATTAAAGCAACAAATAAACAACAAAGTTCCACAAAAAATTACTGTTTAAAAACAATAATTATGTTAAATACTGTGCCTATATAGTATATTTTTAAAACTTACTAGCCTTTCTAGATACGTACCATTCATTGCTCTAGGCCTGAGTTAATAAGCGAAGACTATGAGGCTCAACGAAAATTGGCCCTAGGTCTGGGATACAGTGATATCATATTATTTCCAATCCTTGTACCCACTGAAGTATATATCAATTTAGGAAAATGACTCAATCTTGATTATCTCAATGGCCTCAAGTAGGCAAGCTGACTGAACAACATAAGCTTCATGTAAGGGTTATTGTTCTTTTATGGCCAAGCATCCTGGACCCCCTTTACAGGAGACCTTAGTTTTCCTTTGAGAAATATCCAGGGGTGAGAATAATTTGGTTCTGGTGATCCGATTAAAAACTGACTAATTTAGGACTTACCTGGTGGCACAGTGAATAAGAATCCACCTGCCACAGCAATGGAGACAGAGAAGAGATGTGTGGTCACAGGTGTGGGAGGGGTGGGACCAATGGCGAGAGTAGCATGGAGACATATACACTACCATATGTAAAACAGACAGCAGGGGGGCTTTGCTGTATGACTCGGGGAACTCAAATCAGGGCTCTGTGACAAACTAGAGGGGTGGGATGGAGTGGGAGATGGGAGGGAGGTTCTGGAGGGAGGGGACACATGTATACCTATGGCTGATTCATGCTGATGTATGGCAGAAACCAACACAATATTATAAAGCAGTCATCCTTCAATTAAAAATTAATTAATTAAAAAACCAAACAGAAAAAAAAATCCTGAGAGTTCTCATCACAAGAGAAAAAATTTTCATTTCCTTAAATTGCATATGAGAAACTTATTGTGATAATTATTTATTGAAAGAAGTCAAATCATTATGCTATACACCTTAACCTTATATGTGCTGTCTGTAAATTATCTCTCAATAAAACTGGGAGAACAACAAAAAGAATCCACCTACCAATACATGAACTTCCTGATGTTCAAGCTGGTTTTAGAAAAGGCAGAGGAACCAGAGATCAAATTGCCAACATCTGCTGGATCATTGAAAAAGCAAGAGAGTTCCAGAAAAACATCTATTTCTGCTTTATTGACTATGCCAAAGCCTTTGACTGTGTGGATCACAAGAAACTGTGGAAAATTCTGAAAGAGATGGGAATACCAGACTACCTGATCTGCCTCTTGAGAAATTTGTATGCAGGTCAGGAAGCAACAGTTAGAACTGGACATGGAACAACAGACTGGTTCCAAATAGGAAAAGGAGTTCGTCAAGGCTGTATATTGTCTCCCTGTTTATTTAACTTCTATGCAGAGTACATCATGAGAAATGCTGGGCTGGAAGAAACACAAGCTGGAATCAAGATTGCCGGGAGAAATATCAATAACCTCAGATATGCAGATGACACCACCCTTATGGCAGAAAGTGAAGAGGAACTCAAAAGCCTCTTGATGAAAGTGAAAGTGAAAGCGGAGAGTGAAAAAGCTGGCTTAAAGCTCAACATTCAGAAAACGAAGATCATGGCATCCGGTCCCATCACTTCATGGGAAATAGATGGGGAAACAGTGGAAACAGTGCCAGACTTTATTTTTCTGGGCTCCAAAATCACTGCAGATGGTGATTGCAGCCATGAAATTAAAAGACGCTTACTCCTTGGAAGGAAAGTTATGACCAACCTAGACAGCATATTCAAAAGCAGAGACATTACTTTGCCAACAAAGGTTCGTCTAGTCAAGGCTATGGTTTTTCCTGTGGTCATGTATGGATGTGAGAGTTGGACTGTGAAGAAGGCTGAGCGCCGAAGAATTGATGCTTTTGAACCGTGGTGTTGGAGAAGACTCTTGAGAGTCCCTTGGACTGCAAGGAGATCCAACCAGTCCATTCTGAAGGAGATCAGCCCTGGGATTTCTTTGGGAGGAATGATGCTAAAGCTGAAACTCCAGTACTTTGGCCACCTCATGCGAAGAACTGACTCACTGGAAAAGACTCTGATGCTGGGAGGGATTGGGGGCAGGAGGAGAAGGGGACAACAGAGGATGAGATGGCTGGATGGCATCACTGACTTGATGGATGTGAGTCTGAGTGAACTCCGGGAATTGGTGATGGACAGGGAGGCCTGGCGTGCTGCGATTCATGGGGTCGCAAAGAGTCGGACACGACTGAGCGACTGATCTGATCTGATCTGACCAATACATGGGACATGGGTTCAATCCCTGGTTCAGGAAGATTCCACATGTCCTGGAGCAACTAAGCCTGTGTGCCACAACTACTGAAGCCCAGGCACCTAGAGCCTGTGCTCTGCAACAAGAGAAGCCACCGCAACCAGAGAAAGCCTGTGAAAAGCCACGACCCAGCGCATCCAAAAATAAATAAATACATGGGGGAAAAAAAAGACTCTTACAAAATAAATAAATAAATCTGACTAATTAAATGGCGAACAAGAGCCAAGTCAACTCAAAGACAGCCAACCTTAACACAGGCACAGATGTGCACTTTCCTTAGGGGCTGCTGAGCTGGCTGAATGTAAACCTGGAGATCCCAGTTCAAACATTAGCCTGAGAATAAATTTAACCTGAAAGAAAGCAAGAGCTTAGGGATGAAGAAAAACAGATTTTTGGAGTCATGAGAATACCCGAATGTAACAGTAAAAGCTTTCAGGTACATGAGTTTTTTTTTTTAATCCTTTCACTTGTTTTAGCTTTCTGTCATTTCCAGTGAAAAATAATAACTAATACAATTTACTAGGTAATCTTAAGTTAAAACCATTAACAACTCCTAAATCCCATAAATTTAAACAAGATTTTGGAAGTAAAAGGATCCATTGTTGACTGAAATACCTATTCTCAGAATGTTTAAAAGATTAATCAGTATGTTCCAATGAAAGAAAAAATGAAACATGGGGTTGAATGATTGAATATAATTCTGACTTCGCCAATTTGTAATGTGAATCTCACCACTTAATTTCTCTGAGCTGCTATAAATATGAGAATATAATGAGAAGACTGACTGATAACTCTTAAGCTCTTGATTTTAACTTAAGTCCTTGATTTTAAGCATTGTAAGAAAACTGTCACTCTTGGTTAGTCTGAGTACAAATAAAGGGGTTATCTTTCATTACTTTATTTTTCCATTAAATATTTAGTGTCTCTTGTATACCAGGCATTGTATCTGGTATTGAGAAGACAGGGATGAATAAGACTCTGTCTCTGCCATTAAGGAGTTCACAGTCTACCAGGGGAGAAAAGCATCTGAACAAGTAGATAATCATCCTATGTGATGAATGAAAAGAAAAAAAAAAGTATATACAAGGTACAAAAACAGCCTGAGGAAAGATCGACTATCTGGGAAGATTAAGGAAAGCCTTCATAAAGTAATGACGTCTAAAATAAAATTAAAAAGATAAAAAGAAGTCAGCCAAATCAAGAGAAAGAGGATAGTGTTAGACTAAGGAAATACGTGGCTCAAGGGTTTTAAAGTTCAATATTGATGAAGAACAAAATAGGATGAGGTTGCAAGGAGTAAAATGAATGACAAGAGCTATTCAAAAGATTATAAAGGGTTCCGCATGCTGTGCTCAACAGCAAAGAATTTACCCTGTAAGCAGTTACTATAAGGATTTTAAAAGGGAAAAGATAAAATGATTACATACAAAAATGTATTAATTTTTAAAGTTCAAAAAAGCATTCAGCATTCCTAAATTGTAAGTAACATACAGGCTACCTTTGTGAAATTAGAGAAATAAATTCATTTAGTTAGGTAATTATGCTTTTAGGCAGTACCTGCCTGGCAAGGTATCTAACAAATCAGTCAGTATTTGACAAACGTTTGATGAAAGAACTGTGGTAGCCACACTGAATATGAATGAGCCTGGTGCTTAACACTGACAACAAAGATCTCCAAATGCAGAATGGCAAAAGGTGCAAAAGTTTTTTAAGGTTCCTTTCAAGTCTCAGGGGGAAGTAACCCCTTTCCTCAATGGCTTCTTTTTCCTCTACATGTTATTAAGTTATTGGTAACTTAATTTAAGCCTTTTCTCTCCCAACTCCCCTCTCCTTACTAGAAGCTCATATATGAGACTCCAGCCACTACTCTAATCCAGAGTCATCGCCGATATTATCTAAGAGAAAGTTTATTATCTTCTGTAACATTATAAACTATGCCTCGGCTTCAAAACCTCAGGAATCACATAACGTTCTAATGTTGCTACTTTGTAATGCTCATTGCTACTCCTCTAGACCACACTCTCATCTACTTAAAACTTACACTAGCACAGCTCCACTCAGTCCCACAAACTGCATTAAAGCAAAGAGAATAGGATTTGTCATTAGTTAAATTTCGGTGTATTTAACGTGCGCGGTTACTCTAGTATTAACAGACTTTCCTTTTACAGAGTTAAATGACTTCACACTGTCAACAGGGCCTGTCACCTGGTAAGCGTTAGAGTACCACCGGTATTGCAGACGCAGGTTAACAAATTCCACTGGCACTCTGTTCTTACGCCCCTTTCGCTATTCCCGTAGAACCTGAAGTGTTAGGAAAGAATGATGGATGGGCAAAAGCGGGGGGCGGGATGCTGGACCCTCGATGCTAGGGCCTAACTTCCGATTGCCACGCTACATCAAGAAATCCAAAAGGCCCTCCGGCTCTACCGCAATCCACAAAAAAAGGCGGATCTGACGCCAAGGCTTCTCGCGTGGTGCCCAAGGTCAAAGACAGAAAAAACTCTGCTCTAAAGAAATAGTCCCTCGCTCGTTCAGAACTCACCTGTCAAGAGTGGCGTGGACGGCGCCATCTTGTCCCGGAAAGAGAATCAGATACTTGGGTCAGAGTTCACGAGGGCCGAACCCGGCCCCAACACGTCTCCTCCGGCGTGGAGACGGCGAACTTGTGTTTCCTAGGTCATGAGCCTCGGGGCCAATTCACTTCCGGTCGGAGCGAGACGCTAAAAAGACCTCGAACGCGCGCACGCGCAACTTTGGGGCCGCGCTTTACGGTGCGTGGAGGGGCGGGGCTAGGGTCGGTGCGCCGGACTTCACCTCCCTCTCCGTCTTCCTCAGCAGGCGGAGCCTGCACTTCCGCGGGGCGGGGCCAGTCCAGTGCTGACGTTGGCAGCGGATCCCGAAGCAGTTTGAGGCGACGGGCTGCTGCACTGTCTCGTTGTTGCGTTGTGTTCGTTTCCTTCCTCTTACATTCCACGCTCCCGGCGGCGGCCAGAGCGGCAGCGCGAGACTATTCTGGCGGCCTGCTCTGCACCTCCCGCGCGCCCGCCTCGCTCGGCCGGACAGTCCGGCGTCGTCAGTCGGCCCGCGCCCCGCTAGGGTTCAGACCCGGAGCCCGCCTCGCCCAGGCCCAGTGGTCGGAGCTAGCGCCCCGCCTGAGAGCCCCCTCGCTCTGGCGGCGCGGCCACCGGGAGCGGAGCGTCGGTCGCAGCGGCCCGAGAAGAAGCGAGCGAGCGAGACCGAGGGGTGGCCGGGGCAGGTGGTGGCGCCGCGAAGATGGTTGCCAAGCAGCGGATCCGTATGGCTAACGAGAAGCACAGCAAGAATATCACCCAGCGCGGCAACGTCGCCAAGACCTCGGTAAGGGAAGAGCGGGCGCCTCTCTCCCTTCCGCAGCCGGTTCTGAGGCCCGGGAGCCAGGGCCGCGTCGAGCTCTCTTCCCCAGGCTCCGGCCCGAGGCCGCGAGCTGGACCTAAGTTGGGAGCTTAAAAGATGGGTGCGGGATCTGGTCAACTCGGGAACGCGGGAGAGACCTGTGACGTGCGGGGACCCGGCCACCTGGCCCGGGGTGCGGGCGGTGAGAGCCCGGGCTCAGGGCGGGTTTTTTGCATTGCAAACCGCGGATTTTCCATTTTGCAGAGAAATGCTCCTGAAGAGAAGGCGTCTGTAGGACCCTGGTTATTGGCTCTCTTCATTTTTGTTGTTTGTGGTTCTGGTAAGTGTTTTGGGGTCGACCGTCGGGTTGGGTGTTGGATGACGGGTTTGGGGATGACGTGGTGACCCATGAGTGGTGAGTCCTACCCGCGTAGTTCTCAACCCACCTGCCGGGAGATCCATATAATTTTCTTTCGTCCGAACCAAATTACTTGCCCCACATATGTACAGAGGGTGGTGCTCTAGAAACTTCTCCTCGTTTGATTTGCGCTCACAGGAGAACAGAAAAGGGGGTCAGGTCCTTAGTAATTATCGAGTTGAAAAACATTAGATCAAAACAAAAAATACACCTCCCAGAATGAGAATGTAGAATGTTAAGCAACTTTTGCGAAAGAGAAGCTTGTGAATTTCACGTTCATGGAATTATTCGAACTTAATCTAACGTGTTCCAAAATCTAATGTCTTTAAGTCAAAATTGGTTATGTTTTATAAAGTAAAGCTAGTACAAGGAATTAATCCACTGTAGAGGAATTTGTACCTGATTGTCAATTTAATGTGTGAGACAAATGTTTTTAGTTTAATGAAAGAAATGTTTGGCATATGGTAGGAAGAATTAGTTGTCAGGGCAGACTGCTGTTCGAGTGGTAGACTCTTGTCTCTGCGAATGGATTATAGAATGTCTTTCCTCTCTTCATTTATTATCTTAGTATGCAGGCTCTTAATATGGAAATAACGTGTTTCTGCTTTCCTTGTCCTGACATTTTAAAGTCACTGGAGGTTTCTTTTAACCATTTCCCTTTGTCTGCCTCCTGGACGTTGGCGAAGCTTTCCTGATAAATGGCCAAGAGCCAAGCAGTTTATGTAACATAAAGATAATTGAATTTCAGCTTCCTAAGAATGAGGAAATATGCATATATTACAGGTCAAGTACACCTGATATTTAGGGTTAAACCAAAATACTTGTATGCTAGAAAAACCTGTTCACTTTGGTACTTTAATTTCTTTCTTAAAAATCACTCCTTATGTGATAACTCTTAGACATTTAGACATAAAATTCAGGAAAGCTAAGGCATAGAAAAGTAATTGTATTATCACAGTAGGCTTGTCTTCATAATACTTCAAGTTACATAGTATTTGCAAGTAATTGTCAGGGTGTTCTTGGATTCTTGAACTACTTTAACACTTGTCAGTTGCCAGGCCTGTTTTATTCAAAGCATGTTTTAATTTTTGCTCTTTCTTTTTACAGCAATTTTCCAGATTATTCAAAGTATCAGGATGGGCATGTGAAGTGACTGACCTTAAGATGTTTCCATTCTCCTGTGAATTTTAACTTGAACTCATTCCTGATGTTTGGTATCCTGGTTAAAAACAATTCAGTAAAGCATCCTGCCTCAGAATGACTGTTCATATCATCCTTCATGTGTCATTCCAAGGTTTCTTCACAAGTCATTCCGAGTTTTCTAGTCCATACCACAGTGCCTTGCAAAAGCACCACATGAATAAAGCAATAAAATTTGATTGTTAAGCTACAGTAGTGGACCCTACTTATTCAGTCAGTAAAGAGTAAGTTTTTGGTTTTTTTTAAATGTGGTTATTAGAACAAGATATAGAATAGAAAATTAGATCAAATCTATGTAGACAGGGTCTAGATTTTGTTAGCCCAAATGTGTAAATGCAGTTAGCTTAATTTAAAATTTGGAATCCTACAGTTTTTATATAGCTAGGCACTTTATTACTATTTCTTGAGTTGAAAGCACACTCCCACAGAGGGTCGTGTAACTGTCCTGTAATAAGGTACTTACAAATGGAACAACTACACGGCTAGCCTAGTTTTCCCACAATCTTTTAGCACCTAAAATTTTTTAAAAGCTTCTAAATGCCCGATATAAAGGGAGATGCTTACACCCACAATGTCTATTTTAACATTATTATTTCTATTACACTACCTTGGATTGTGCATGAGTGAATATACTAACCGAGGATGCCCTAAGAAAACAACTTGGTTGAGCATTTTATAACTTAATCACTTCAGTTTCACTAAAAGTAGCCATGGTGGAGTAAAGTCAGGGAAGGTTTTTTAATATCACTGTTGATTTCACCAGAATTACTTTAATATATCAAAGGGGTCTATTATGGTGAACAACATTTTAGGGGAAAATACTACTAAAAATGGATGCCTCACCAGGACATACTATTGAGTCCAGTGTGCCATAAGACATCTTAGCATGTTGATAGCACTTTTAATACCAAAAAGGCACATCAACTGAAAAGTTACACTTAGTTTGGAAATGCTTTTCTTGATTTATGGTTAAAATTCTGTTAGGATACTAGATATATCAGACTCAAGTGTCATTGGGAATTAAATGGATTTACTGATAAGAATCAGTCCTTAGTCTTCCCTTTGTTATATGGTTTTACAGGTTATGATTGATCAGACTTTGTTTTTACTAATGGTAAGGGTGAGTGATAAGGCAGGTTTGAGGTTTACTGGTACTGTTGAAAATTTCAAGTATTGGCTATTTAAATACTTAGCCCTAAGGTTGATGAAAAAAGCCTGAGAGGTGTCTGTGTGTTAATGAATTGGAGAGAAAGCTGCTTGTTTGCTTTGTTGATTGCCTCAGGATATCTCTTTAAAATAAGCTGTTTTAAGAGGAGCAGAAGGGAAATCTACTACCTAGTCTATACAGTAAGAACCTCAAAGCTTCTGATAGCCCTAAGTATGGGGGAGAGTGAGCGAGAGGAGTGGTTAGGATGGTCCTTGACTGCTCTGGAATAGGAAAGGAATCCGCTGACCTTGGTCCAGCACGTTTTTATCTGCATTGTTAACCTGCCTTTCTCACCCAGGAAATCAACCCCTGTGTTTGTTTCCCTCTTGGTTAACTAATTCTATTTTATTGTACCTTTAAAAATGAAATTTATTGTTCTAAATTCATAGCAGGTGCCTTAGTCTTTGCTTTTGAGTCAAACTATTCCATATCTCCATATCAGAATTTCCCTTTGGTTTACTATAGATAGTTGGCTTTAAAACATTTGAGTTTTTTTTTTTAACAATGTCTATTAATTTGATTGTTAAATTGCCATAGTGAGCAATCACTTTACATATGTAAAGTTGCATTCCCTTTGTATTTCATATGTAATTACCAATTGGGTGCATTTTATATTAAGGATGGATTATGCATGTTTGGGTCAATGAAAGCTATGTCTTATTTGATTTACCCTTTAAAAATAAAGATCCCTGAATAGTTGATGTTTTCTAAAAGGAAATGATTTTGTAGAGTTCTTAATCTGAGTATACTTTTTATAGTTAATAGAAGATGATTTTAAGGAACGCCTGGTATGTTGTACTTGAGTTAGAAGAAATAGTACCCAGAGGCACAAATTTTAAGGTTAATAACTGGTAATAGGTACTAAGAAAAATATATAAAAGCACAATGAGTTAAATACTTTCCCACGTGGAATTTACCTTCACCTCATTATTTGAGTCTGGTACAAGGAAAAAGCACAGTTTTTTTGATCTCCCTTTCCCAGTTGAATTTTATATGTCACCTAATGTTGAGTACAATGTAGAGAATAAATACTTTATTGGGGTGGTCTGCATTATCCAATTACTCTTTTGTAATTTAGCTATAACATATCAAGGAGTTGTCAATGACTTCATTTTATCTGTTGGATTGTATATAATGTTGCTCAAAGTAATTAAGTGGGTTTCCAAAATAAGTGAAGATTTTCATTGTAACAGGATGCATTGTAATAGACTTTTATTTACATTAAAGAAGTGTATATATTCAACCGCAAGGCCATGGCTCTTCTCACTGAGGTTCCTGGAGTTTTGGCACATGGGAGATTCCACAACAAAATTTTATTATGCTTTAACATCTCTAAAATTTAGGATATCATCAAATTTTCCATGTGGAAATTGTCTTGAAGTTTGGTTTAACTTTACCTACCTTTTTAGTTTCTTGTCATTTTAGATGCAAACCACAACTTTTAAGAGATAGGAGTTCAGTTTAGTAGCAAATATTACGACACTCCCTCAGAGAATCCTTTCCTGTCTGAACAGTCCCACTCTGCTTGTATTACTATATCTTCAAGTTGAGTTAGAACAAAAATGTCTGAATTTGGACAGAGTTCTAATGAGCAATAAAAGGCTAGAAATTAACTTGAAGGGAAAAATTCCACTGTCTGAACTTACATAATTCAAAGTAAATTCATATATATCACAGAATCTTAAAGATAGAAATAACATGGGAAATTTAGCACAACTGCCTCAATTTACAGATAAGAAAATTCATTTATTCAGAGGTAACTTAGGTGCCAGCTCTGGAAATAGAGCTGTGAATACAGAGTCCCAGCACTCAGATGTCTTCCAGTCAAGTGTGTGAGTCACTCAGTCATGTCCAACTCTTTGTGACCCCATAAACTGTAGCTGTCCATGGGATTCTCCAGGCAAGAATACTGGAGTGGGTTGCTATTTCCTTCTCCGGGGATCTTCCTGACTCGGGGATTGAACCTGGGCTGCTCACTTTGCAGGTAGATTATTTACTATCTCAGCCACCAGAGAAGCCAGTAGTAAGGAAAAAATGCAATGAAAACAACCGTAATTGTGATAGGTATTTCAAAAGAAAAGTAAAACCAGATAAATGGAGTCTTTGCCCTCATGGGGCCAGTTGAGGTAGAATAGAAACTAGAGCCAAGGTTTCCTGGCTCACTAAGCCATCTAGAAACCATAGGACTGATTGCAATACATCCACACAGGACACTTCTGTTTTCATGAACTTTTTGCTTCTGCTTTTAGAAAAGCTCAATTTTTTTTTTTTTGGCTATGCTGGGTCGTCATTGCTATGCATGCTTTTTTCTAGTTGTGGGAAGCAGGGGCTACTCTCCAGTTGCTGTGCTTGGGCTTGTCGTTGCCATGGCTTCTCTTGTGGAGCACAGGCTATAGGGCACCCAGACGTCAGTAGTTGCAGCTCCTGGCTTCAGAGCACAGGCTCAGTAGTTGTGGTGCATGGGCTTAGTTGCTCCATGGCATGTAGGATCTTCGGGATTGAACCTGTGTCTCCTGCACTGGGCAGGCAGATTCTTTACCACTGAGTCATCTGGGAAGCCCCTAAATTTTTTTTTCCTCTTGCCAATTGAAAGAAAAAGAGAATTTGTCCTTTTATGGATGCAATTTCTTTTGAAAATGAATTTGTGACAAATTTACTATTAGTGTTTACTGTACCTCATGAAATTAACAAAGATTAAATCAGTAATGTTATTCAGTATAACATATTTAAGGGTACATTTTTTTTTAAGTAGTTTTGCTAACACTTCGTTTAAATTTTTTAATCTGTGATGTTGAAAAATTTTTTTTGTTAGCCCAATAGTCAAAAAAGATACATGCTCTCCACAGATACAAGGTTCAGTGAACAATGCGTGTGTGACTTACTTTCCTATATACAAATTTCCACTTTGGGATGAAGATAGAACTTAATCTGCACATTTTAATAATTAAAGCTATGATTTCAGTATGCTCAAATGGGTTAGTAACAGGTTTTTCTTTTTTTCTTACTTAGGGAGAAAGTCAAACAGGAGAATGAGAATAATTTATTTTGGAGCTAAAAGGAACTCTTCAAATGATCTTTATTATCCCCCTTTATTTACACTTGAGGAAATTATGGCCTAGAGAAGTTATCTTTCTCATCATCAACAAACCAGGAGCAGAGCAAGGATTAGAAAACTGGACTTGGGGTGACCAAACTGGCTCTTTATTATGCTGAATGCCAAGAAATTATAATTCTTTAGGAATCTCTCCTTTTACCTTAGAAGATTATATGTTAATTTCATGAACCCCCTTGAGTGAGTGATAAAGGTAAGATCTGGGGATTAACTAAACTTCAATGGCTTCCTACTGCCATTGGAATGAACTAACTCTTTAACTATGATTTTTAGGCCAGTTCATAACATGGCCCAACCTTCCTTTTCAGCCTTGTGACACATAATCTTCCTTTCAGAGACTTATTCTTGCTCCATGAGTACTTTCATTTTTCAGATACCTTGTGCTATTTTTTTTTAATGCTTCCTTCTTTTATTTATATAATTAATTAAGATTCTTGTACCATAGTTTTTCAGATTCAGCATTCCAGACATGGCAATGAATTATTTTCCTTTATGTGGAAAAAGAACAAACAGAATTGATCTTAAATACAGATATAAAATGGCCATTTGCTTACACACTTTGACCTGAGGGAGGTTACAAAAGCAAAAACAAAAAGTATTCTTTAACTCCTGGTTTTTGGCTCACAATTTTTATCATTTTGAGTACTGTCTTCTCCCTGGAGTCCTGTTAAGATTGTATGTACATGTAAGGCTCATTATATTATCCAGGTTCAGTGTACATGAGTTCTATTGTATGACTTTTATTTTTTTCTTCTAGAAAGAAGGATGAACTCTGAGAGAAAACTAATCCCTATATACAAGCATACCTCAGAGATACTGTGGTACACTTCGTGGCTACCACAATAAAGTGAATATTGCAATAAAGCAAGTCACAGGAACTTTTTGATTTCCCAGTACATATAAAAGTTATGTTTATACTACACTATAGTCTGTTGTGTAAAGTAGTAGTGTGTCTGAAAAACAATGAATATACCTTAATTTAAAAAATATTGCTGAAAAATGCTATCATCTGACAATGCAGGGTTGTCACAAACCCTCAATTAGTTTTAAAAAAAAGCACTATCTGCCTAGACTTTCTATACTCTATTGCCCTTCCTCCAGATACTGCATTTTTAAATAAAGGTTGAAGCAACCCGTGTTGACTGTAAGCACCATTTTCCAAGAGCATTTGCTCACTTTACTAAATAATTTTTCTTCCAGGCATATTAAATTGGCATAAAGCATTGTGTAAGTTTGATTTAAGATCCCCTTAATGGATCACAGCCTTGTTATGTTAAAGAGGCTTGTGTAAACAATGGAATGATCTTGGTTCGTTTCCAAGACAAACCATTCAACATCACAGTAATAAAGTCTATGCCTCAACTACTAATGCTGAAGAAGCTGAAGATGACTGGTTCTATGAAGACCTTATAAGACCTTCTAGAACTAACACCAAATATGTCCTTTTCATCTTAGGGGATTGGAATGTAAAAGTAGGAAGTTGAGATACCTAAAGTAACAGGCAGTTTTGGCTTTGAAGTACAAAATGAACAGGGCAAAGGCTAACAGTTTTGTCAAGAGAACACACTGGTCATAGAAAACACCCTTTTCCAACAACACAAACGACAACTATATATGGACATCACCAGATGGTCAATACAGAAATTGGATTGATTTTATTCTTTGCAGCCGAATGGAGAAGCTCTGTACTGTCAGCAAAAACAAGAATGGGAGCTCACTATGGTTCAGATCGTGAGCTTCTTATTGCAAAATTCAGGCTTAAATTGAAATTTTAATTTCCTAGTGGGAAAACCACTAGGCCATTTAGATATGACCTAAGTCAAATCCCTTATGATTATACAGTGGAGGTGATGAATAGATTTGAAGGATTAGATCTGGTAGACAGAGTGCCTGAAGAATTATGGACGGAGGTTTGGAACTTTGTACAGAAGGGAGTAACCAAAACTATCCCAAAAAAAGAAGTGCAAGAAAGCAATGGTTGCCTGAGGATGTTTTACAATTAGATGAGAAGAGAAGAAAAAGCAATGGAGAAAGGGAAATATACCCAACTGAATGCAGAGTTCCAGACAATAGCAAGGAGAGATAAGAAAGCCTTCTTAAGTGAACAATACAAAAAAGTAGAGGAAAACAATAGAATGGGAAATACAGCTATCTCAAGAAAATTGGGGATATCAAAGAACATTTCATGCAAGGATGGGCACAAAAAAGGACAGAAATTATAAGGACCTAACAGAAACAAAAGGTTAAAAAGAGGTGGCAAGAATACATACAAGAACCACACACAAAAAAGCTTTTAATGACCCAGATAACCATGATGGTGTGATCACTTACCTAGAGCCAGACCTCTTGGAGTGTGATATCAAGTGGGCCTTAAGCGTTACTACAAACAAAGCTAGTGGAGGTGATGGGATTCCAGGTGAGCTATTTAAAATCCTAAAGATGATGCTATTAAAGTGCTGCATTCAGTATGTCAGCAAATTTGGAAAACTCAGCAGTGACCACAGGACTGGAAAAGGTCAGTTTTCATTCCAGTCCCTAAGAAAGGCAATACCAACAAATGGTCAAACTACCATAAAATTGCACTTTTTCACATGCTAGCAAGGTAATGCTCAAAATTCTTCAGGCTAGGCTTCAGCAGTACATGAACCCAGAACTTCCAGAAGTACAAGCTGGATTTAGAAAAAGCAGAGGAACCAGAGATCAAATGACCAACATTCATTGGATCATAGAGAAAGCAAGAGAATTCCAGCAAAACATCTATTTCTGCTTCATTGACTATGCTAAAGCCTTAGACTGTGTGTATCACAAAAAACCTTGGAAAATTCTTAAAGAGATGGGAATACCAGACCACCTTACCTGTATCCTGAGATACCTGTATGCAGGTCAAGAAGCAACAGTTAGAACCGATGTGGAACAACGAACTGTTTCCAAATTAGGAAAGGAGTATGTCAAGGCTGTATATTGTCACCTTGCTTATTTAACTTATATGCAGAGTACATCATGTGAAATGCTGGGCTGGATGAATCATAAGCTAGAATCAAGACTGCTAGGAGAAATATCAACAACCTTAGATATGCAGATGATACCACTGTAATTGCAGAAAGGGAAGAGGAACTAAAGAGCTTTCTTGATGAGGGTGAAAGAGAAAAGAGAAAGAGCTGACTTAAAACTCAACATTCAAAAAAGTAAGAACATGGTGTCTAGTCCCATCACTTCATGGCAAATAGAAGGGAAGTGGAAACAGTGACAGATTTTATTTCTTGGGCTCCAAAATCACTGCTGATGGTGACTGCAGCCATGAAGTTAAAAGATGCTTGCTCCTTGGAAGGAAAGCTATGACAAACCTAGATAGTGTATTAAAAAGCAGAGACATCACTTGCAAGCAAAGGTCCATATAGTCAAAGCTATGGTTTTTCAATAGTCAATATGGATGTGAGAATTGGACCATAAAGAAGGCTGAGCACCAAAGAATTGATGCATTTGAACTTTGGTGCTTGAAGAAGACTCTCAAACAGGAAGGAGATCAAACCAGCCAATCCTTAAGGAAATCAATCCTGAATATTCATTGGAAGGGAGGATGCTGAAGCTCCAATACTTTGGCCAACTGATGCGAAGAGCTGACTCATTGGAAAAGACCCTGATGCTGGGAGAGATTGAGGACGGAGGAAAAGGGGGCGACAGTGGATGCAATGGTTGGATAGCATCACAGACTCAATGGAAATGGGTTTGAGCAAACTCTGTAAGACAGTGAAGGACAGAGAAGTCCAGTGGGTGCAGTCCATGAGATTGCAAAGAGGCGGACACCACTGAGAACTGAACAAGTTTCAGATCTAGAACCTAGGTAGTGACTGGGCTCTGTGCTTTCACTGCTGAGGGCCCAGATTCGATCCCTGGTTGGAGAACTAAGATCTTATAAGCTGCATGGCATGGCCAAAAAAGATGTAGAGCATAATGATTTTACCTAAATACATCATGAAATGATTACCACAATAAGTTTATTGAACACCTATCATCTCATACAGTACAAAATTAAACAAAAAAATTTTTTTTCCTTGGGATGAGGACTCAGGATTTACTCTAACAACTTTCATATATAACATGCAGCAGTGTTGATTATATTTATCATGTTGCACATGTCATCCCTCGTATTTATCTTATAACTGGAAATTGTACCTTTTGATTGCCTTCATCCAATTCCCCCTTCCCCTAATCCCACCACTGCCTCAAATCTGATCTCTTTTTTCCTATGAGTTAGTTGATTTGTTTTTGAAACATGTTTAACCTCCATCACTGTGTTAGTTCCTGGCACCCAAAATGGTGATTCAATACATTTCAAAATGATCATCCTGGTAAGTCTAGTTATGATCTGTCATCATACAAAGACATTACCTAACTATAGACTGTATTCCCTACAGTGTACATCTGTCTCTATGACTCATTTATTTTGCAACTGAAAATTTGTACCTCCTAATCTCCCTCACCTAATTCTCTCCTCTCCCCCTGCCACTCCTCCCCTCTGGCAACCACCTGTTTGTTCTCTAGATAACCTGTACTATTTTTCTTCATTTTCCTATATTACCATACTACATAGCCTTCAAAATCTAGCTTAAATTTCACCTCCTCTGAGAAGTTTCCCCTTCCTATTGGAATCAGAAATACTCTCTTTGGAACTGATGACCCTGGACCAGTCAGCATTTATTATGTTACCTTGATTCATAGTTTTGTTTCTTAATTTCTCAGCTAGTATATGAAAATATTTAAGAACAGATGCCATATCTTTCCTTTTTATCATTTATTTCTCATATCTTTCGTTTTCAGTCTTTTTTCATTTACTTTCACCACCACAAAGGCTGGTGTGAAACTTTGCACTCACAGGGGGAGCTTGACATTTCAGTTGCATGATAAAGTGAAAGAGCAATGAGAGCTCTATTGTATCAGAATCACATTTAAAGTAAGACTATGTCTTATAAGATCATCTACCCCCGAATAACATGTCCCAACTACTTCCAATCCTGGCCACCTCTACTTAATGGCTGGACTCAGAATTCAGACTACCTTAGTTAGACATAGCTTCTCCCAAGATAGGCTTGATATTTGAAAATATATCAACAGCTGTATTTGCCCTTCAGTCACATTTGAGAACTGTTCATAATAACTGTAATTGAGAAGACCAAAGCCTGCTTCACAAAGAAAGCTGACACCTCACTATACCAGTCTGTCCAGTTATAAGGGAAGAGTCAAACCAGCACATTTGCTGTTTAGAACAGGTGCCTATGGGCTGTCTGCTGCCCTCTCAGCCCCAACCTAGGGCACAGGAAGGGGCAAGGATGCCACACTGGGGCGTTCTTCAGCACCCTAGACTGGGAACCCAGAATGGCTGTTTCTGCCCACCCCCACCCCCCCAAACTGGGTCCAGTCCCTGGGAGAATAGCTGCTTCTCCTCACAGAGGCATTCCTACAGCAAGGCCACACCACATTGCTTAGCATTTATTAATAGGATGTGGTGTGGTTACCAAACCAGATCTCACAGCTGAGGCAGAGGAGGCTGCCAGAGCCCCACTGTGTAAATGCCAGTTGTGCTGCAGGGCTCCTGAAGAGCACCTAGCTCCTGTCACCCAGGGGTGCTGGGGAGCCAGGTGAAGCACAAAGGCGCTGCAAGTTTGTTTTATTTGATGCACTGCTGATAAACAACTAGATTGTAAGGTGCAAATGCAACCAGGATTGCTACAGACTCTAACTTTTGACAAAGCCTAGATCATAAACACTGGAAGTACCCAAGCATATTTCCTCCTGACTCCAGTCTTGGTTATCCATGCACGGCCCATCTGTTAATTACATATACAAAGAAGAAAGGTGGCCACAGAGAATGAGTACACAAAATCGTGTCAGCTTGCTTAAGTCATATCTGCTTGCTTAACAACAACGTCAGGATTTTCTCAAGGTGATAGCCCTTTCTTCCCCTGTTATCGTTTGCACCGCCAAGTACACACAGGGAAAGCAGACCAGTGAAGTTTAGTACCTAGACCGAGTCAAAGGGTTAACCTCCCACTACTCAAGAGTGTGGCCTGGAGATCAACAGTAAGGAAACCTGTTAGCAATGCAGCAGCTCAGGCCTCACCAAGGCCCACTGAATCACAATTTGCATTCTTACTGGATCCCCAAGTGATTTGTACGCAAATTAAATTTTGAGACTTTCTGAAGAGGGCTCTGGGTTCTAGAAGTAGATGTTCTAAAAGAAAGCAGTTCTGAATTCATTGGAAGGACTGATTCTGAAGCTGAAACTCCAATATTTTGGCTACCTGATGCAAAGAACTGACTCATTGGAGAAGACGCTGATGCTGAGATTGAGGGCAGGAGGAGAAGGGGACGACAGAGGGTGAGATATTTGGATAGTATCACCGACTCGATAGAAATGAGTTTGAGCAAGCTCCGTGAGTTGGTGATGGACGGGGAACCTGGTGTGCTGCAGTCCATGGGGTCGCAAAGAGTAGGACATGACTAAGCAACTGAACTGAACTGAATTCTAGATCTTTGACCTTAAATCCCTTAAGCTTCTTAGCCTAAGGAAAAGGAAACTCCTGTCACAGGCAACTGTTATGAAACCTAACGATGGTAAAAGCACTTCGAAAAGTTAAAAATACTCTATGCAAATAACATTCCCCTACTTCGTGAACCGCAAAAACGAAAAGATCTCTGATAGGGTGAGGGGCCTTCCTCATTGAAAACAAAAAAGGAAAGCAGGCTCCATATTTAACTTGGCAGGAAGTCACCAGCTTTCTTTTTCTCAAAGCTTGTGGGGCTATAAAAAAATGTAGATATTTATACATTGCTTTCTTGTTCAGATAAAATATTGTAGAATTTCCCTAGTCTAGAAGTGGAATTTCTGAGTGTGAGGTATGTGCCTCTTCAAATGTATTGAGTGGTGAAATCATTATCCAAAAAAGGCTCTAAAAATTAAACAATGTGTAAGAGTTCTTATATCCTCAAGAGCTCACTAAAATGTCATTTTATTCAACCTTAACTTTTGCAGTTCTAATAAGAAAATAAAGTATCTCAATGTTATTTTATCAGTAATATGCATTTCTCTGATTCTTAACAAGGTTGACCAAGTTTTCAGATGCTGCCCCTGAAGCCTGGGTTTGTATCTCTTTTTGGTCACTTTGTTTCTGTGTAACCTTGGGCAGTCTATTTAAGTCTCAGTTTTGTCAATTATAAAATTAAATGAACTGATGCATGTTGTATATTCCAGCCGCTCAAGATGGCTATCTCTTGCCCTCTCTACATCCCCTGCCCAACTAGTGCCTGCTTCGTGTACACCCTGCTCACAAGACTGATCTTCCTAAGTGTTTGCCCCAGGCCCCAGCTAGTGATAGCTTCAGATCAGATCAGATCAGTCGCTCAGTCGTGTCCGACTCTTTGCGACCCCATGAATCGCAGCACGCCAGGCCTCCCTGTCCATCACCAACTCCCGGAGTTCACTCAGACTCACATCCATTGAGTCAGTGATGCCATCCAGCCATCTCATCCTCTGTCGTCCCCTTCTCCTCCTGCCCCCAATCCCTCCCAGCATCAGAGTTTTGTCCAAGGAGTCAACTCTTCGCATGAGGTGGCCACAGTACTGGAGTTTCAGCTTTAGCATCATTCCTCCCAAAGAAATCCCAGGGCTGATCTCCTTCAGAATGGACTGGTTGGATCTCTTTGCAGTCCAAGGGACTCTCATGAGTCTTCTCCAACACCACAGTTCAAAAGCATCAATTCTTTGGCGCTCAGCCTTCTTCACAGTCCAACTCTCACATCCATACATGACCACAGGAAAAACCATAGCCTTGACTAGACGAACCTTTGTTGGCAAAGTAATGTCTCTGCTTTTCAATATGCTATCTAGGTTGGTCATAACTTTCCTTCCAAGGAGTAAGCATCTTTTAATTTCATGGCTGCAGTCACCATCTGTGATTTTGGAGCCCAGAAAAATAAAGTCTGACACTGTTTCCCCTGTTTCCCCATCTATTTCCCATAGAAGTGATGGGACTGGATGCCATGATCTTCGTTTTCTGAATGTTGAGTTTTAAGCCAACTTTTTCACTCTCCACTTTCACTTTCATCAAGAGGCTTTTGAGTTCCTCTTCACTTTCTGCCATAAGGGTGGTGTCATCTGCATATCTGAGGTTATTGATATTTCTCCCGGCAATCTTAATTCCAGCTTGTGTTTCTTCCAGCCCAGCGTTTCTCATGATGTACTCTGCATAGAAGTTAAATAAACAGGGAGACAATATACAGCCTTGACGAACTCCTTTTCCTATTTGGAACCAGTCTGTTGTTCCATGTCCAGTTCTAACTGTTGCTTCCTGACCTGCATACAAATTTCTCAAGAGGCAGATCAGGTGGTCTGGTATTCCCATCTCTTTCAGAATTTTCCACAGTTTCTTGTGATCCACACAGTCAAAGGCTTTGGCATAGTCAATAAAGCAGAAATAGATGCTTTTCTGGAACTCTCTTGCTTTTTCCATGATCCAGCAGATGTTGGCAATTTGATCTCTGGTTCCTCTGCCTTTTCTAAAACCAGCTTGAACATCAGGAAGTTCACCGTTCACATATTGCTGAAGCCTGGCTTGGAGAATTTTGAACATTACTTTACTAGCGTGTGAGATGACTGCAATTGTGCGGTAGTTTGAGCATTCTTTGACATTGCCTTTCTTTGGGATTGGAATGAAAACTGACCTTTTGCAGTCCTGTGGCCACTGCTGAGTTTTCCAAATTTGCTGGCATATTGAGTGCAGCACTTTCACAGCATCATCTTTCAGGATTTGGAATAGCTGAACTGGAATTCCATCACCTCCACTAGCTTTGTTCATAGTGATGCTTTCTAAGGCCCACTTGACTTCACATTCCAGGATGTCTGGCTCTAGGTCAGTGATCACACCATCGTGATTATCTCGTGATTATCTGGGTCGTGAAGATCTTTTTTGTACAGTTCTTCTGTGTATTCTTGCCACCTCTTCTTAATATCTTCTGCTTCTGTTAGGTCCATACCATTTCTGTCCTTTATCGAGTGCATCTTTGCATGAAATGTTCCTTTGGTATCTCTGATTTTCTTGAAGAGATCCCTAGTCTTTCCCATTCTGTTGTTTTCCTCTATTTCTTTGCATTCATCGCTGAAGAAGGCTTTCTTATCTCTTCTTGCTATTCTTTGGAACTCTGCATTCAGATGTTTATATCTTTCCTTTTCTCCTTTGCTTTTCACTTCTCTTCTTTTCACAGCTATTTGTAAGGGCTCCCCAGACAGCCATTTTGCTTTTTTGCATTTCTTTTCCATGGGGATGGTCTTGATCCCTGTCTCCTGTACAATGTCACAAACCTCATTCCATAGTTCATCAGGCACTCTATCTATCAGATCTAGGCCCTTAAATCTATTTCTCACTTCCCCTGTATAATCCTAAGGGATTTGATTTAGGTCATACCTGAATGATCTGGTGGTTTTCCCTACTTTCTTCAATTTAAGTCTGAATTTGGCAATAAGGAGTTCATGATCTGAGCCACAGTCAGCTCCTGGTCTTGTTTTTGCTGACTGTATAGAGCTTCTCCATCTTTGGCTGCAAAGAATATAATCAATCTGATTTTGGTGTTGACCATCTGGTGATGTCCATGTATAGAGTGTTCTCTTGTGTTGTTGGAAGAGGGTGTTTGTTATGACCAGTGCATTTTCTTGGCAAAACTCTATTAGTCTTTGCCCTGCTTCATTCTGTATTCCAAGGCCAAATTTGCCTGTTACTCCAGGTGTTTCTTGACTTCCTACTTTTGCATTCCAGTCCCCTATAATGAAATGGACATCTTCTTTGGGTGTTAGTTCTAAAAGGTCTTGTAGGTCTTCATAGAACTGTTCAGCTTCTTCAGCGTTACTGGTTGGGGCATAGACTTGGATTACTGTGATATTGAATGGTTTGCCTTGGAAATGAACAGAGATCATTCTGTCGTTTTTGAGATTGCATCCAAGTACTGCATTTCGGACTCTTCTGTTGACCATGATGGCCACTCCATTTCTTCTGAGGGATTCCTGCCCACAGTAGTAGATATAATGATATCTTAGTGATAGCTTATCAGAATTTTAACCACTGAACCACCAGGGAATTCTGAGTAATAGCTTATCAAAGATGTGATAAGTGATAGCTTATCAAAGAGAGGCATGTCCCTCTACTGGTTTCCCTGGTAAGCCCACCTGAGGTCAGTTCCCCTATAACTGGTATTGCCCCACTGCTATGCCCCAGGAGGGGAGACTGCCACCACATCCTGCTCGCAGACCTGCCCACTGCACATGGTGGGGTGTCACTCCAGTACCTTGTTTCAGACGCATTAGCTCCCCCCATCCATTAAACCAGTGATGTCTCTGTTGCTGATGTGGACTTTTTCTTCAGTCTTGAAGCTGGGCAAGCACAGGCCTTGTGTTGGGTGCAGCCCAACACATGTAAAGCACACAGAAAAGAGACTGGCATAACAGGTTACCCCAGAGTCACCTGAGCTATTTGCTGCCCAAATATGGATTCGGCAATTTTCTCAAAGAGCCCCTGGTTCTTTGTATGAGTGTATGGTATTTAGAAATCACAACCTGAAGTTTATGGGTGTTCATTACCCCCTATGTTCTTGTTGCTGCTAAGACTTGTGGTGAACAAAGATAGAAAATATGTACTTAAAAGATAAATGCATTTACATGATTTTATATTGATAATTCCAGTTCAGATGTAAGATTATAGGCTTTCACATATTTCTTGAATTTTGTGTTTATATCCTTTTTTCTTAAATTGAAAACCTTGGCTCCCAAGAACATTAATGTAATTATATAGTTACTTTATCCTACTAAATATACAGTAGCTTCAAAATACAGTAACAATTTTATTAACATTTATGACTACTGAAAACAGTATTTTAAAATTTTTCTTTGCAAAAAAAAAAAAAAAACGTTTAGAAGAAAAACAAATTGCTTTGCTGTTCTTTTTGTCCTTGGCAATATTTCATGAGGGAGATAGAGTCAATATGTTTTATATACTTATATATTTAGTCAATGGAGTTTTCAACAAGGATGCCAAGACAATTCAGTAGGAAAACAAGAGTCTTTTCAACAAATGATGCTGGGACATCAATAGTGACAAAGGAATAAAAGTGGACCCTTGCTTTATATCATATACAAAAATAAACTCAAAATTGATGAAGACCTAAATGTAAGAGCCAAAGAAAAGTAAAGAAGAAAACATGAGCATAAATCTTTACTACCTTGCATTTGGCAATGAATTCTTAGTATGACACTAAAAGCACAAACAACAAAAAGTAGATTAATTGGGCTTCCATCAAAATTTAAAATTTTGTGCTTCAAAAGACACTTTCAAGAAAGTTGAAAAGACAACCCAAAACTGGAAGAAAAAACTTGCAAATCATATATCCAATAAAGAACTTCTGTTTAGAATTATATCAAGATCTCTTGCTGCTGCTGCTCCTGCTAAGTCACTTCAGTCGTGTCCGACTCTGTGCAACCCCATAGACGGCAGCCCACCAGGCTCCCCCATCCCTGGGATTCTCCTGGCAAGAACACTGGAGTGGGTTGCCATTTCCTTCTCCAATGCATGAAAGTGAAAAGTGAAAGTGAAGTCGCTCAGTCCTGTCCGACTCAGCGACCCCATGGACTGCGGCCTACCAGGCTCCTCCTCCCTCCATGGGATTTTCCAGGCAAGAGTACTGGAGTGGGTCGCCATTGCCTTCTCCAATCAAGATCTCTTACAAATCAATAATAAGAAACAAATAACTTTTTTATTGGGCAAAAGAGATCTCATATAAGCATTCTTTCTTTGATGGTTACCAGAGTCAGGGGGTGGGGGTGGGTAAGTCAAAAGGAGTCAAAAGGTATAAACTTCCACTTATAAAATAAATTAGTCATGGTCTGTAATGCACAGCATGATGACTATAGTTAATACTGTATTGAGTATTTGAAAGTTGCTAAGAGTACATCGTTTTGCTTTTTTTTAATGATTTTTTTGGTGTGGACCATTTTTAAAGTCTTTATTGAGTTTGTTACAATATTGCTTCTGTTTCATATTTTGTTTTTTTGGCCACAGTGGTCCATGTCAAAATGTGGGATCTTAACTCCCAGAGCAGGGATCAAACCTGCACCCCCCCTGCAGTAGAAGGTGAAGTCTTAACCACTGGACTGTTAGGGAAGTCTCGATTATTGTGGTGGTCATCTTGCAACATATCGATGTATACAAATATTGAATCATTATGTTGCACACCTGAAACTAATGTTTTATGTCAATTATACTTCAATTTTAAAATGTTCTTACTAAAGTCAAATATAAATCAGCACAGGGTCTGCATAAGTATCTCACCAAAGAAGATACACACCCAGGCAATAAGCACATGAAAATCATTTGCCATCAGGGAAGTGCAAATTTAAACCACAATGAGATACCACTTCACTCCTACTAGGATGGCTGGAATCAAAAAGACAATAATAAACACTGACAAGAATGTAGAGAAACAGGAACCCTCATATACTGGTGGGGATGTGAAGTGGTGCAGCCGCTTCAGAGAACAATCTGGCACTCTTCAAAAAAGTTAAGGACTTGAGCAGTTCTACTGCTAGAGAAATGGAAACATGTTCACACAAAAACTTGTACACAAATGTTTATAGCTGCATCATTCACAATAGTCAAAGGTAAAAAACAACCCAAATCTCCATCAGTTCATGAGTGGATTCACAAAATATGGTATATCTATTTAATAGAATGTTATTCAGCCATAAAAAGGAATGAAGTGTTTGTACAGGTTACAGCATGGATGCAGCCAGTCACAAAATACCACGTATCAAATGATTCCATTTATGTGAAATGTCCATAATTGGCAAATATATAGAAAGAGAAAGTAAATTAGTGATTGCTTTAGGCTATGAAGTGAATCAGAGAAGGCCATGGCACCCCACTCCAGTACTCTTGCCTGGAAAAATCCCATGGATGGAGGAGCCTGGTAGGCTGCAGTCCATGGGGTTGCTAAGAGTCCGGCACGACTGAGCGACTTCACTTTCACTTTTCACTTTCATGCATTGGAGAAGGAAATGGCAACCCACTCCAGTGTTCTTGCCTGGAGAATCCCAGGGACGGGGGAGCCTGGTGGGCTGCCATCTATGGGGTCACACAGAGTCCAACACGACTGAAGCAACTTAGCATAGCATAGCATGAAGTGAATAATTGAGTAGTAATTGCTAAAGGGTACTAGGTTTCTTTTTGAGGTGCTAGAAATGTGACTGTGATGATGGTTGTAGGACTCTGTGAATATCATAAAATCCACTTAATTTTTCACTTTAATAAAATCGGTGATTTATTTGGTATGTGAACTATATATTAGTAAAGCTGTTAGGAAAAAAGAAAAGTCTGAAAATAAAGATCAAATGGAACAAATGAATCTAACAGTGTAACAAATTAATGGCATAATCACAGAGGAATTTCAGGATTTTATTTATTTATTTGGCTGTACCACAGGCTTGTGTGGTCTTGGTTTCCTGACCAGGGATTGAAACTGTGCCCCCTGCATTGGAAGGTGGAGTCTTAGCCACTGGACTGCTGGGAATTCCTGCTTTTCAATTTGATTTTATTTATATGTGGCTTATTTACATGTTTCTAAAGTAAAATCTATTAAACAACATGAATATATTCAGAGAAATCCAGTTTCTTTTTGTATTTTTTCTATTCTGTTACTTCTTCTATTGATATGGTTAAAGCATTTAAAATATTTAGATATAGTTAATATACCATAACACTCACCCTTTAAAATGTATAATTCATAGTTTTTAGTATATTTACAAAGTTGATAACTATCATCACTATCTAATTTTGAGAAGAATATTTTATCTTCTCAAAAAGAAAAAGTAACTCCCTATTCCCCATTCACCTTCCCCCTAACCCTGGCAAATGCTAATTTACTTTCTTTCTCTCCGTGTTTGCCTACTCGGGACTTTTGTTATCAATGGCATAATTTAATCTATGGCCTTTTGTGACAGTCTTCTTTCACTTAGCACAATGTAGTCAAGATTCATTTATTTTGTTGTATGAATCAATATGTTATTCTTTTCTTATGACTGAATAACATTCTGTTGTTTGGATATAACAATTTGCTTACTCATTCATCAGTTGATGGACCTTGGGGTTGTTTCCATTTTTTGACTGTTAGGAACAGTGCTGCTGTGAATATTCATGTTGAAGTTTCTGTATGAACATATGTGTTTCCTTCTTTTTGAGGGGTGTCAAAGAGGAATTGCTGGGTTACATAATAGATAACCTTTTTAAAAAAGTTTTTGTTCTTGCAAGACAGAATAGAGATATGAATATTAATATTATGCAGATATCATCATTTTCTTAGCTAAATGGTAACACTCCACATATATTTTTTCTTCTCTTTGCTTTCTTCCCTTAAAATGTACCCTCCAAAACAAAATACAAATTTCGTATGCTGGGCATCAGTCCATATCAGTATGCAGATATTCCTCGCTTTTTTTTATAGTTGCATAATCAGGATGTGCCATGTTTATTCAGTTCAGTTCAGTTATTCAGTTGTATTAGACTCTTTGCAACCCCATGGACTGCAGCATGCCAGGCTATCCTGTCCATCACCAACTCCCAGAGCTTGCTCAAACTCATGTCCATCCAATTTGTGATGCCATCCAACCATCTCGTCCTCTGTTGTCCCTTTCTCCTTCTGCCTTCAATCTTTCCCAGCATCAGGGTCTTTTCCAATGAGTCAGTTCTTCGCATCAGGTGGGCAAAGTAATGGAGCTTCAACTTTATCATCAGCCCTTCCAATGAATATTCAGGACCTATTTCCTTTAGGATTGACTGGTTTGATCTCCTTGCAGTCCAAGGGACTCTCAAGAGTCTTCTCCAACATGTATGGATGTGAGAGTTGGACTGTGAAGAAAGCTGAGTGCCAAAGAGTTTTGAACTGTGGTGCTGGAGAAGACTCTTGAGAGTCCCTTGGACTGCAAGGAGATCCAACCAGTCCATTCTAAAGGAGATCAGTCCTGGGTGTTTATTGGAAGGACTGATGCTAAAGCTGAAACTCCAATACTTTGCCCATCTCATGCGAAGAGTTGGCTCATTGGAAAAGACTCTGATACTGGGAGGGATTGGGGGCAGGAAGAGAAGGGGACGACGGAGGATGAAATGGCTCGATGGCATCACTGACACGATGGACATGAGTTTGAGTAAACTCTGGGAGTTGGTGATGGACAGGGAGGCCTGGCATGCTGCGATTCATGGGGTCGCAAAGAGTCGGACGTGACTGAGCGACTGGACTGTACATATATATATGTATTTAATGGTACTTCCCAGATGGCGCTCATGCTAAAGAACACATCTGCTAATAGAGGTAGGCGTAAGAGACACTGGTTGGATTGCTGGGTGGGGAAGATGTCCTGAAGGAAGGGCACAGCAACCCACTCCAGTATTCTTGCCTGGGGAATCCCATGGACAGAGGAGCCTGGCAGGCTGCAGCCCAAAGTGTCACACAGAGTCAGACACAAGTGTAGTGACTTGGTATGCATGCACACACATATATCTTTAATACATATATTCATATATATATTCATTTCCTTTTGGGTGCTGTTTATGCTATGTCTATTTCTCTTTTTCAATCTTTCTATGTTATTCTGTTTAAAGTATCTATTTTAAATAGCATATACCGGAAATTTGAATATGTTTTTATGTAATTCTTTAAATGGAGAAGAAAATGGCAACCCACTCCAGTACTCTTGCCTGGAAAATCCCATGGGCGGAGGAGCCTGGTAGGCTGTAGTCCATGGAGTCGCTAAGAGTCAGACACGACTGAGTGACTTCACTTTCACTTTTCACTGTCATGCATTGGAGAAGGAAATGGCAACCCACTCCCGTGTTCTTGCCTGGAGAATCCCAGGGACGGAGGAGCCTGGTGGGCTGCCATCTATGGGGTCTCACAGTGTCAGACACAACTGAAGTGACTTAGCAGCAGCAGCAGCAGTTCTTTAAAAGACCTGTTTCATTTACACTTGTTATTATTAGTGACATTTTAAGATTTATTTCTACTGTCGTATTTATTGTTTTCTCTTTACCATATATTTTAACTTTAATCACTTAAAAATTACTTTATTTTGCTTATATTTAACTTCTATTTCTGCCTTCTAATGGGTTGTTGGGATTTGGAATTTCTGGGCTTTTTTATGAATAAAATTAATCTCAGCAGCATGACATTTTCTTTGCTATAATTTTTACCTATGTCATTTTTTTCTTCAGAATTGGAGACCATTTTCCCATTAAGTTTAGTTTCTTCGTTTCCTCCCAGCTTAGGGATATACTTGAGAAGGGCTTTTTGTAGAAGTTAGTATAAAATTTTTTAAATTTCTAAACCATAATTTAAGTACACATAAAGCACACAAAACCTACAATGTGTGAAGCTTTTGGGAAAATTTTTTATCTTAATCTTTTGTACTATAAAAATTTTTCTAAATACCATCAAAACAGAGACTTTTGAATATCCCGATTATCAGGAAATACACACTAAAATATTCAAGGGTAAAGACTCCTTATGTATGTAACTTTTCTGCAAATAGTTTAGGAATATAATTATAGTTAGGTAGAAAAAATTATTAGGGCTTCCCAGGAGGCTTAGCGGTAAAGAATCCTCCTGCAATGCACAGACATGGGTTCAGTCCCTGGGTTGGGAAGATCCCCTGGAGAAGGAAATAACAACTCACTCCAGTATTTGTGCCTGGAGAATTCCATGGACAGAGGAGCCTGGTGGGCTACAGCCATGATATCTCAAGACTTAGTGACTAAACAATAGGAACAACAACAAGAAAAAATTATTAGAACGAGAGAGAGAGAACGATACAAATGAATGATGTAAAATGTTCACACTAGGGAAATTAGTGTAAAGACTATATGACTGTTTTGGTACTATTTTTATATTTGCAAAATTTTATAACTTTGAAATTATTTCCAAAGGAAAAAATGATGAAACTTTATGTTCAGCAAAATATTGAACAGAAAATTTCTTTGTGTGTGAAAATTTCCACACATTAAAAAAAAGTGACTATAGTTATATTTTTGATGATGATTGGGTGCCATCCAGTGTTCAATTTCTGCAACTGCTAATCTTACAAATTTAAACCCAACTGTTCCTAACTGTATTTGGAAATGGCTTTTTGTTGATTTCTTTATGCTGGTACCATAAGACTATAAAAATAATGTACCTAATCAAAATTAGTAAAACAAATCTATTAAATATGAAAAAAAATGCCATGCTTTGTTAGATAAAATGCAGGTTTCTGCCTCTCCGGAATTTTATCAAAATCTTGAGAGGGAGTCAAAGTAGCTGGAGCATACAAAAAGCTAATGATCAGTGCCCAGACTAATCAAAACTAGAGATTTACATATAATCTGTGATGATCACAGGTCATAAAATTTATTTTAAAATAATTTTATTTTTTAATGTTTATTTATTTATGGCTGTGCTGGGTCTTTGTTGCTGTGCATGGGCTTTCTCTAGTTGCAGTGTGAGGGCTTCTCCTTGCAGTGACTTCTCTTCTTGGGGGGCACAGGGCTCTAGGGTGCGAGGGCTTCAGTAGTGGCAGCTCGAAGGCTCAGTAGTTTCGGATTTTCAGACAGGCTTAGTCGTTGTGGTGCACAGGCTCAGCTGCCCCACAGCCTGTGGGATCTTAGTTCCCTGACTAGGGGTCAAATCCATGTCCCCTGCATTAGAAGACAGATTCTTAACCACTGGACCACCAGGGAAGTCACTAGCTTATCTTTTTAATTACAGCCAGTTCTGGTACTTGTATTCACAGACTCACTTATGGTGGAATATTTCCTTATGCTTTAACAAAGTTTTTAGGTTTAACTCATCTTTAGTGGGGGCTTCCCTGATAGCTTGAACGTGAAAGTCACTCAGTCATGTCTGACTCTTTGTGACCGCATGGACTCCACAGAATTCTCTAGGCCAGAATACTGGAGTGGGTAGCTATTTCCTTCTCCAGGGGATCTTCCCAACCCAGGGATAGAACCCAGGTCTCCTAAATTGCAGGTGGATTCTTTACCAGCTGAGTCAGATAGCTTAGCTGGTGAAGAATCTGCCTGTAATGCAGGAGACCCCAGTTCAATTCCTGGGTCAGGAAGATCCCCTGGAGAAGGGGCTACCCACTGCAGTATTCTTGGGCTTCGCTTGTGGCTTAGCTGGTAAAGAATCCGCCTGCAATTTGGGAGACCTGGGTTTGATCCCGGTTTGGGAAGATCCCCTGGAGAAGGAAACAGCTACGCACTCCAGTGTTCTGGCCTAGAGAATTCCATGGAGTCCGTGGGGTCACAAAGAGTCATATACGACTGAGTGACTTTCACTTTCACATCTTTAGTGGGGGTTGTGTTTTCTGTGAAAAGAGTGGCCTGTGGTGTAAAAACATTATTCCAGAGAAGAGCACTGGATGTTTCACAGAGCTGGAAGATATCATTAATCTCTCAGTATTTTATATTAATTTTTCAGCTGGGGTGGCAGTGGGCATTGAGTTCTTGAATCATGAAATTCTTACATCAAAACTGAACGAGGTATTAATGCCAGGGTTTTAGAATTCTATACAAACAAACAAAAATAAGTAAAAATCCAAACTTAAAAAAAAAACAAACCCTTTTCTCTTTTTTTGATTGTGCTGCATGGTATGCAGGATCTTAGTTCCCTGACCAGGGGTCAAACCCATTCCCCTTGCAGTGGAAGCTCTGAGTCTTAACCACTGGACCACCAGGGAATTTCCCACATGTGCTTTTAACCAGAGTCTACAGCAGGGACAGACAAGCCTCCTTGACATCTTGCTGGCTTGGTGGACACATTTCCTTCTGATCCACTCTGTCACTGAGGGCATAGACCCTAAAAGGGCTCCATTTATTTACTGCATTCCTCCCTCAATCCTCAAGAAACAAGGGTTTGTCTTTAGTCCCTTTGTCACTTCTAGAAGAGCCAGAGAATTATCTCCTGTGTTTACTACCTCGGTTTTCCATTCCTTCTTTATATTGGCACTTAGGAATTCTCCATTATAATCTGCGAGTTTAGCCACTTGCTTAGGGAGAGTATTGTTATATTTTATTTAGCAGGTCTTTGATGGAAGGCTAGATTTTTCTAGTACTCTTATTGGAATTGGGAAGTTTGACATTGTTAAACTATGATTTTCAAAAAAGTCTAAAGTCATAACTCTTATTTAGGTAGAATATAAATATGTGTTTAAGATTTATTTAATCTGTTATTAATGAAGAGGCATGTAAGACGCTAACCATTTCAAGTAGGAAGTCAAGAAACACAAACTTAAATGGAATAAAGAAATGTTGAAATGAATTTACAAATGAATAGGGGAACTGACTTTTTCCATGGGGAGGAGAAAAGTCAGTTAAACATCCATCAGACAGAATATATTTATGTCTCTAGACAAGACCTTCCTTGCATTTCTATCATTCACCCATAATTTACAGACTTGTAAAATAGGTAAAAAAGCGATGAATGGCTAGAATCAGGTAACCGGAAAAGGTAAGCTCTAAATATGCCAGTTTTTCACTGGAGACTCCTAGTAATCTTCTTTATTTTATTTTTGGCTGCACTGGGTCTTCACTGGTCTACAGGGGCTTTCTCTAGTTGCAGCTAGCGGGGGCTACTCTCGAGTTGCGGTGTGCCAGCTTTTCATTGCAGGAGCTTCTCTTGTTGCAGGCACAGGCTCTAGGATGTGTGGGCTCATTTGCTACAGTGAGTGGGTTTAGTTGCCCCATAGCATGTGGAATCTTCCTAGACCATAGACTGAACTCATGTCCTTTGCATTGGCAGGTGGATTCTTAACCACTGGACCATAATGGAACTCCCCCAATAATACTTCTTGCTATTTCCAAATATACTTCAACTGATTAAGAGTCTTTCTTTAACCAAACTTTAATGAGGCCCCTCTGAACTCTCTTGTGGACTAGATGTTTGTGTCTCCTCCAATTCCTGTGTTGAGATTCTTATCCCCAACATGACAGTATTCGGAGGTGTGGGTCTTTGGAAGGTCATTAGGACATGAGAGTGGAACTCTTGGAAATGGGATTAGTGCCCGTTAAAAGAGGCCCCATGGAGCTCCCTCACCTTTCACCACCATGAGGACACAGCGAGAAGATAGTCTTCTATGAATGAAGAAGAGGGCCCTCAGTTTGGTTCAGTTCAGTCACTCAGTCACGTCCGATGCTTTGCGACCCCATGGACTGCAGCATGCCAGGCTTCCCTGTCCATCACTAACTCCCAGAGCTTAATCAAACGCTTGGCCATCAGGTCGGTGATGACATCCAACCATCTCATCCTCTGTCCTCCCCTCCTCCTTCCACCTTCAATCGTTCCCAGCATCAGGGTCTTTTCAAAGGAGTCGGCTCTTCGCGTCAGGTGGCCAAAGTACTGGAGTTTTACCTTCAGCATCAGTCCTTCCAATGAACATTCAGGACTGATCTCCTTTAGGATGGACTGGTTGGATCTCCTTGCAGTCCAAGGGACTCTTAGGAGTCTTCTCCAACACCACAGTTCAAAAGCATCATTCTTCAGCACTCAGCTTTCTTTATAGTCCAACTCTCACATCCATACATGACTGCTGGAAAAACCACAGATTTGACTAGATGGACCTTTGTTGGCAAAGTAATGTCTCTGCTTTTTAATATGCTGTCTAGGTTGGTCGTAACTTTTTTTCCAAGCAGCAAGCATCTTTTAATTTCATGGTTGCAGTCACCATCTGCAGTGTTGTTGGAGTGGTAAAAAATAAAGTCTGCCACTGTTTCCATTGTTTCCCCATCTATTTGCCATGAAATGATGGGACCAGATGCCATGATCTTCATTTTCTGAATGTTGACTTTTAAGCCAACTTTTTCACTCTCCTCATGCACTTTCATCAAGAGGCTCTTTTGCTCCTCTTTGCTTTCTGCCTTAAGTGTGGTGTTATATGCATATCTGAGGTTATTGATATTTCTCCTGGCAATCTTGATTCCAGCTTGTGCTTCAAACAGTCCAGTGTGTCTCATGATGTATTTTGCATATAAGTTAAATAAGCAGGGTGACAATATACACCCTTGACATACTCCTCTTCCAATTTGGAACCAGTCTGTTGTTCCATGTCCACTTATAATTGTTGCTTCTTGACCTGCATACAGACTTATCAGGAGGCAGGTAAGGTGGTCTGGGCTTCCCATATCTTGAAGAATTTTCCACAGTTTGTTGTGATCCACACAGTCAAAGGCTTTGGCATAGTCAATAAAGCAGGAGTAGATGTTTTTCTGGAACTCTCTTGCTTTTTCGATGATCCAACAGATGCTGGCAATTTGATCTCTGGTTCCTCTGCCTTTTCTAAATCCAGCTTAAATATCTGGAAGTTCACGGTTCACATACTGCTGAAGCCTGGCTTGGAGAATTTTGAACATTACTTTGCTAGCATGTGAGATGAGTGCAATTGTGTGGTAGTTTGAGCATTCTTTGGCATTGCCTTTCTTTGGGATTGGAATGAAAACTGACCTTTTGCAGTCCTGTGGCCACTGCTGAGTTTTCCAAATTTGCTGGCATATTGAGTGCAGCACTTTCACAGCATCATCTTTTAGGATTTTAAATAGCTCAACTGGAATTTCATCACCTCCACTAGCTTTGTTCATAGTGATGCTTTCTAAGGCCCACTTGACTTCACATTCCAGGATGTCTGGCTTTAGGTGAATGATCACATCATCATGGTTATCTGGGCCATGAAGATCTTTTTTGTGTAGTTCTGTGTATTCTTGCTACCTATTCTTAATATCTTCTGCTTCTGTTAGGTCCATGTTATTTCTGTCCTTTATTGTGCCCATCTTTGTATGAAATGTTCCCTTGGTATCTCTAATTTTCTTGAAGAGATCTCGAGTCTTTCCCATTCTATTGTTTTCCTCTATTTCTTTGCACTGATTACTGAGAAAAGCTTTCTTATTACTCCTTGCTGTTCTTTGGAACTCTGCTTTCAAGTGGGTATATCTTCCTTTTCTCCTTTGCCCTTCACTTCCCTTCTTTTCACAGCTATGTGTAAGGCCTCCTCAGACAATCATTCTGCCTTTTTGCATTTCATTTTCTTGGGGATGGTCTTGATCCCTGTCTCCTGTACAATGTCACACCTCCATCCATAGTTCTTCAGGCAATCTGTCTATCAGATCTAATCCCTTGAATCTATTTGTCACTTCCACTGTATAATTATAAGAGATTTGATTTAGGTCATACCTGAATGGCCTAGTGGTTTTCCCTACTTTCTTCAATTTAAGTCTGAATTTGGCAATAAGGAGTTCATGATCTGAGCCACAGTCAGCTCCCAGTCTTGTTTTTGCTGACTGTATAGAGCTTTTCCAAATTTGGCTGCAAAGAATATAATCAATCTGATTTCAGTATTGACCATCTGGTGATGTCCATGTGTAGAGTCTTCTCTTGTGTTGTTGGAAGAGGGTGTTTGCTATGACCAGCGCATTCTCTTGGCAAAATTCTATTAGCCTTTGCCCTGCTTCATTCTATACTCCAAGGCCAAAATTACTCCAGGTGTTTCTTGACTTCCTACTTTTGCATTCCAGTCCCCTATAATGAAATGGACATCTTCTTTGGGTATTAGTTCTAGAAGGTCTTGTAGGTCTTCATAGAACCGTTTAACATCAGCTTCTTCAACATTACTGGTCGGGGCATAGACTTGGATTACCACGATATTGAATGGTTTGCCTTGGAAACAGAGATCATTCTGTCATTTTTGAGACTGCATCCAAGTACTGCATTTTGGACTCTTTTGTTGGCTATGATGGCTACTCCATTTCTTCTAAGGGATTCCTGCCCACAGTAGTAGATATAATGGTCATCTGAGTTAAATTCACCCATTCCAGTCCATTTTAGTTCTCTGATTCCTAAAATGTTGACGTTCACTCTTGCCATCTCCTGTTTGACTGTTTCCAATTTGCCTTGATTCATGGACCTAACATTCCAGGTTCCTATGCAATATTGCTCTTTACAGCATCAGACCTTGCTTATATCACCAATCACATCCACAACTGGTGTTGTTTTTGCTTTGGCTCCATCCCTTCATTCTTTCTGGAATTATTTCTCCAGTGATCTCCAGTAGCATATTGGGCACCTACCGACCTGGGGAGTTCATCTTTCAGTATCCTATCATTTTGCCTTTTCATGCTGTTCATGGGGTTCTCAAGGTAAGAATACTGAAGTGGTTTGCCATTCCCTTCTCCAGTGGACCACATTTTGTCATAACTCTCAACCATGACCCATCCTTCTTGGGTGACCCTACACAGTATGGCTCATAGTTTCATTGAGTTAGACAAGGCTGTGGTCCATGTGATCAGATTGGTTAGTTTTCTGTGATTGTGGTTTTCAGTCTGTCTGCTCTCTGATGAAGAAGGATAAGAGGCTTATGGAAGCTTCCTGATGAGAGAGACTGACTGAGGGGAAACTGGGTCTTGTTCTGCTTTGTGGGGCTATGCTCAATAAATCTTTAATCCAATATTCTGTTGATGGGTGGGACTGTGTTCCCTCCCAGTTATTTGACCTGAGGCCAAACTATGGTGAAAGTAATGAAGATAATGGTGACCTCCTTCAAAGGTCCCATGCATGCACTGCTGCACGCTGCCCCCAACCCTGCAGCCGGCCACTGCCAACCCATGCCTCTGCCAGAGACTCCTGGACATTCACAAGCGAGTCGGGATCAGTCTTTTGTGGGGTCACTGCTCCTTTCTGCCGGGTCCTGGTGCACACAAGGTTTTGTTTGTGCCCCCAGTAGTCTGTTTCCTCAGTCTTGTGCAAGTTCTGTGGTGAGGTTAATGGTGACCTCCTCCAAGAGAGCTTTTGCCATACCCAGGTCTGCTGCACCCAGAGCCCCTGCCCTGCAGCAGTCCACTGCTGACCCGGACCTCCACAGGAGACACTCGAGCACAGTTCTGTCTCAGTCTCTGTGGGGTCTCTGGATCCTGGTGCACACAGGGTTTGTTTGAGCCCTCTGAAGGTCTCTGGCGGCTATGGGGTTTGATTCTAAATGTGATTTCACCCCTCCTACCATCTTGCTGGGGCTTCTTCTTTGCCCCTGGACATGGGTTATCTTCTCAAAGTCGCTCCATCGCCACACAGCTGCTGCTCCAGCACCGCGCAGCTGCCGCTCCAGCACCTGCCATCTTGCTGGAGCTTCTCACAAGTGGCCCTCACCAGACGTGGTGAGTGGGCCCTCACCAGATGTCAAATCTGTTAGCACCTTGATCTTGGATTGTTAGGTTTTAGAACCTTGGGAAATAAAGGTCTTGTTTAAGGTACCTAGTCTATATATTGTAGCAGCTCAAACTTATCAACTGCCTTGACTTTTGGGCTTCTGTGTTTGCCTTTTCATTGCTGGATTTCAGCAAGAATCCTGCCAAGTTACTTTAGCCATACTCCTTCATCCTCAATAGCTGATCAGGTTCCTTTTCCTCCACCATCCAGATGATATCTGATCACCCTGACTTGCCTTCAGCAAGAATCCTGCCAGTGCAGTTTAGCCAGAGTCCCCCTTACTGCTGATGTTCCCTCTTAGTTATTTTCTATTCACTGATTCCCACCCTGTTCCTTGGCTTCAAATTCCCACTTTTCCTTATTGCATTTGAAGTTGAACCCTATCTCTCTCTCCTGCTGAAAAACCCCATTGCAGAGTTCTGTACACATGTACACATAGCTTTGAAGTCTGCCTTACCATTCTTTCACTAGCATCATAAATAAAATGTTTTTAAAACACAACCTTGGATTTTTTAGTATTTTTTCAGAGAAGACTACTCTGATCAGTCAGTTCAGTTCATCACTCAGTCATGTCCGACGCTTTGCGACCCCATCAACTGCAGCATGCCAGCCTTCCCTGTCCATCACCAACTCCTGGAGCTTACTCAAACTCATGGCCATCAAGTCGATGATGCCATCCAACCATCTCATCCTCCCCTTCTTCCATCTTCAATCTTTCCCAGCATCAGGGTCTTTTCCAATGAGTCAGCTCTTCGTGTCAGGTGGCCAAAGTACTGGAGCTTCAGCTTCAGCATCAGTCCTTCCAATGAGTATTCAGGACTGATTTCCTTCAGGATGGACTGATTGGATCTCCTTGCAGTCTAAGGGACTCTCAAGAGTCTTCTCCAACACCACAGTTCAAAAGCATCAATTCTTCTATGCTCAGCTTTCTTTATAGTCCAACTCTCACATCCATACATGACCACTGGAAAAACCATAGCTTTGACTAGATGGACCTTTGTTGGCAAAGTAATGTCTCTGCTTTTTATATGCTGTCTAGGTTGGTGATGACTTTTCTTCCAAGGAGCAAGCATCTTTTAATTTCATGGCTGCAGTCACCATCTGCAGTGATTTTGGAGACCAAAAAATAGTCTGTCACTGTTTCCATTGTTTCCCCATCTATTTCCCATGAAGTGATGGGACCAGATGCCATGATCTTAGTTTTCTGAATGTTGAGTTTTAAGCCAACTTTTTCACTCTCATTCACTTTCATCAAGAGGCTCTTTAGTTCTTCTTCACTTTCTGTCATAAGGGTGGTATCATCTGCATATCTGAGGTCATTGATGTTTCTCCTGGCAATCTTGATTCCAGCTTGTGCTTCATCCAGCTTGGCATTTCACATGATGTATTCTGCATATAAGTTAAATAAGCAGGGTGACAATATATAGCCTTGATGTACTCCTTTCCTGATTTGGAGCCAGTCTGTTTTTCCATGTCCAGTTCTAACTGTTGCTTCTTGACCTGCATAGAGATTTCTCAAGAGGCAGGTCAGGTGGTCTGGTATTCCCTTCTTTTGAAGAATTTTCCACAGTTTGTTGTGATTCACATAGTCAAAGGCTTTGGCATAGTCAATAAAGCAGAAGTAAATGTTTTTCTGGAACTCTCTTGCTTTTTGATGATTCAACGGATGTTGGCAATTTGATCTACTAATGTGTTTATCTTCATAATGGAAAAAACCTATCATTTTCTCTTCTATCTTTTGCTCAGTTGATGGAGCCTAATTTGAGGGTGTGAGCAGGGGATAAAGAAAGAAAAGGAATCTTTAGTATAATTTCTCCCATTTCCTCCTTAAATTTTGAGAAAATATCAGTTCAGTTCAGTTCAGTCGCTCAGTCGTGTCCAACTCTTTGCAACCCCATGAATCGCAGCATGCCAGGCCTCCCTGTCCATCACCAACACCTGGTGTTCACTCAGACTCACGTCCATCGAGTCAGTGATGCCATCCAGCCATCTCATCCTCTGTCATCCCCTTCTCCTCCTGCCCTCAATCCCTCCCAGCATCAGAGTCTTTTCCAATGAGTCAACTCTTCGCATGAGGTGGCCAAAGTACTGGATGGTCAGTACTTTCAGCTTTAGCATTGTTCCTTCCAAAGAAATCCCAGGGGTTCAGAATGGACTGGTTGGATCTCCTTGCAGTCCAAGGGACTCTCAAGAGTCTTCTCCAATACCACAGTTCAAAAGCATCAATTCTTTGGCGCTCAGCTTTCTTCACAGTCCAACTCTCACATCCATACATGACCACAGGAAAAACCATAGCCTTGACTAGACGGACCTTTGTTAGCAAAGTAATGTCTCTGCTTTTCAATATGCTATCTAGGTTGGTCATAGCTTTTCTTCCAAGGAGTAAGCGTCTTTTAATTTCATGGCTGCACTCACCATCTGCAGTGATTTTGGAGCCCCCCAAAATAAAGTCTCTCACTGTTTCCATTATTTCCCTATCTATTTCCCATGAAGCGATGGGACCAGATGCCATGATCTTCGTTTTCTGAATGTTGAGCTTTAAGCCAACTTTTTCACTCTCCTCTTTCACTTTCATCAAGAGGCTTTTTAGTTCCTCTTCACTTTTTGCCATAAGGGTGGTGTCATCTGCATATCTGAGGTTATTGATATTTCTCCCAGCAATCTTGATTCCAGCTTGTGCTTCTTCCAGCCCAGCGTTTCTCATGATGTACTCTGCATAGAAGTTAAATAAGCAGGGTGACAATATACAGCCTTGATGTACTCCTTTTCCTATTTGGAACCAGTCTGTTGTTCCATGTCCAGTTCTAACTGTTGCTTCCTGACGTGCATACAGATTTCTCAAGAGGCAGGTCAGGTGGTCTGGTATTCATTCCCATCTCTTTCAGAATTTTCCACAAAGAAAATATAAGGGGCCATAAATGCATATTTGGTCTGAGTCCTGCACAGGATCTTAGTCTATCAGATTCTTTGTTTGATCTGATGGAAGAGTAGGTGATTGGTTAGTGAGGGAGAGGGCATTGATTTCTGAAAGATGCACAGGGCATAAATGCTTTCATTTCCTGGTACAGAAAATCCATTCTCCATCCATCTACTACTCCAAACCACTCCCTTTGAAGCATATTTTTAAAACCACTACAGGAGTTTGAAAGGTGAAGATCATTCAGGATTTTCCTTTACATTTCAGGGTTGTACCTTATTAATTTTGTTTCTGGGAAGGAAGATTAGCAGATTTTGCCCAGGTATTATTAGAGAACTGAAGGCACTTTGGGGACAGCCCTGCATGCCCATCCCTGGGCACTCTAAGGGAGTTATAGAGACAAAAGCCTGCTTATGTTGGGATAAAAGGCAGGTAAGATAATCTCTTCCTCCAGCAATGGGGGAACAGCTGGCTCTGTTGTCACTGATTTTAAGTCTTTGTGAGGCAAAAACAGTGTCTTTCAGGCACTTGACTGAGGCAGTTGCTGTTTCATGTAGGAGAGATTAAAGGAATGGAGTAAAATGTGTAAGCATTCTATGATTTTAAATGTGGTGAGGAGTGAAAAAAATTCACATGGAAAAAACCTGTTAAGTTTGCTCTGGTCATTTGTGTTAAGTAAAATTTTGAGGAGTGGAATTATTAGGTTGAAGAATTTAGATATTTTAATCAGCTTTATGTGGTTCCTAAATATTAATTTAGTAAAGGTTGTGTGGTAACATGGAAATCCTTAATAATAAGCAAGAAGCGCACTAAGAAGTTGCTTAGTTGTGTCCAACTCTTTGCATCCCCATGGACCATAGTCCACCAGGCTCTTCTGTCCATGGAATTTTTCAGGCAAGAATAGTGGAACAGGTTGCCATGCCCTACTCCAAGGGATCTTCCCAGTGATCAAAATTCTTGTCTCTTGTGTCTCCTGAACTGGCAAGCAGATTTTTTTTTTTTTTTAACACTAGTAACACCTTGGAAGAAAAGTTATGACCAACCTAGATAGCATATTGAAAAGCAGAGACATTACTTTGCCAACAAAGGTCCGTCTAGTCAAGGCTATGGTTTTTCCAGTGGTCATGTATGGATGTAAGAGTTGGACTGTGAAGAAAGCTGAGCGCCAAAGAATTGATGCTTTTGAACTGTGGTGTTGGAGAAGACTCTTGAGAGTCCCTTGGACTGCAAGGAGATCCAACCAGTCCATTCTGAAGGAGATCGGCCCTGGGTGTTCTTTGGAAGGAATGATGCTAAAGCTGAAACTCCAGTACTTTGGCTACCTCATGCGAAGAGTTGACTCATTGGAAAAGACTCTGATGCTGGGAGGGATTGGGGGCAGGAGGAGAAGGGGATGACAGAGGATGAGATGAATGGATGGCATCACCGACTCGATGGACATGCGTTTGAGTGAACTCCGGGAGTTGGTGATGGACAGGGAGGCCTAGTGTGCTGCAATTCATGGGGTCGCAAAGAATCGGACACGACTGAGCGACTGAACTGAACACCTGGGAAGCCCTGAGCAAGAAGTGCAGCATATAAAATAACAGGCATACTGATATAACGATGCTAAAATGGGAAAGGAATATGGGTAATATTAACTTGGTGGATTTTTATTTTTACCATTAAAAGGTCATGTGTGTTTTTTAAAAAAATTTATTTTTATCATTGTGTCCCTAAGGTTTGGGCAATTTTAAAAGGCACAGTAATGCAAAAGAAGGAATAAGCATTTGCTTACTCCAGTATTCTTGCCTGGAGAATCCCATAGACAGGGGAGCCTGGCAGGCTACAGTCCATGGGGCCGCAAGAGTCGGACATGGCTTAGTGCACTGTCTGTCTCTGTCTTACTGTTATTACCAGTTAATTGCAAATGTTTCATTTTACCCTCATACATAACCTTAAAGAGGAACAAGTAATACACATCAGATTACTAAAGTGATATTGGAAAATACCAATGGTGAGATAACTTACGGAATTTAAAATGTGTGTTTGCTCTCCCTGTATTTTAGGTCCTTAGGCCTTTGAGCCTTCAGGGATTCTTGCAGGATTAAACACAGAAACAACCAGAAGTCAAACGTTCCCCCAGCCTTTTGTAAAAGCCCAGAGAAGTGATAAAGCTGGGGTCATGGAGGGTGAGCAAGCAGAGAAGCACAGTGGGTCCCTTGGGGCTGGAAGTGACTCCCGTGGGCACTGGAGGGGAACTTTGGAGGAGACTGCCTAATCCCTTGTAGGGTGTGGAGGCTGGAAGCCCACCAGGCTCACTGCCAGTGAGGACTCCAAGAGAGTCAATGGGGTCTTGGGGGACTGGAAGTGAGACCCATTTTCCTGATCTATACCTACTTCTAAGGCTGCATAGCTTACGAGGGGAAAAGAGCCCATCAGGATGGAGAAGAGTCTCCCTGTAGTACTTGAGGATGGGGTGTTCAAATTAAGGTGATAGAAATTAATATAAACCCCAGTCTATAGCTTGAGATTCATACTGCAAAGCAGATAACCCCAGCAAAGAATGAGAAAGGAGAGTTAAGAACCGGAGCCTGCTGCCCAGTGCTTGGGAGCTAAAGCCAGGTGTTTGAAATGTTAATCACCTATGAAGTACTTGGATATCACAGAAAACTAGTCAATCTGATTACATGGACCACAGCCTTGTCAAACTCAATGAAACTAAGCCATGCCACGTAGGGTCACCCAATACAGGTGGGTCATGGTGGAGAGGTCTGACAGAATGTGGTCCACTGGAGAAGGGAATGGCAAACCACTTCAAATTCTTGCCTTGAGAACCCCATGAACAGCATGAAAAGGCAAAATGATAGGATACTGAAAGATGAACTCCCCAGGTTGGTAGGTGCCCAATATGCTACTGGAGATCACTGGAGAAACAACTCCAGAAAGAATGAAGGGATGGAGCCAAAGCAAAAACAACACCAGTTGTGGATGTGATTGGTGATATAAGCAAGGTTCGATGCTGTAAAGAGCAATATTGCATAGGAACCTGGAGTGTTAGGTCCATGAATCAAGGCAAATTGGAAACAGTCAAACAGGAGATGGCAAGAGTGAATGTCGACATTTTAGGAATCAGAAAACTAAAATGGACTGGAATGGGTGAATTTAACTCAGATGACCATTATATCTACTACCGTGGGCAGGAATCCCTTAGAAGAAATGGAGTAGCCATCATGGTCAACAGGAGTCCAAAATGCAGTACTTGGATTGCAGTCTCAAAAATGACAGAATGATCTCTGTTTGTTTCCAAGGCAAACCATTCAATATCATGGTAATCCAAGTCTATGCCCCGACCAATAACACCGAAGAAGCTGAAGTTGAACGGTTCTATGAAGACCTACAAGACCTTCTAGAACTAATACCCAAAGAAGATGTCCATTTCATTATAGGGGACTGGAATGCAAAAGTAGGAAGTCAAGAAACACCTGGAGTAACAGGCAAATTTGGCCTTGGAGTACAGAATGAAGCAGGGCAAAGGCTAATAGAATTTTGCCAAGAGAATGCGCTGGTCATAGCAAACACCCTCTTCCAACAACACAAGAGAAGACTCTACACATGGACATCACCAGATGGTCAATACCGAAATCAGATTGATTATACTCTTTGCAGCCAAATTTGGAAAAGCTCTATACAGTCAGCAAAAACAAGACTGGGAGCTGACTGTGGCTCAGATCATGAACTCCTTATTGCCAAATTCAGACTTAAATTGAAGAAAGTAGGGAAAACCCCTAGGCCATTCAGGTATGACCTAAAATCAAATCTCTTATGATTATACAGTGGAAGTGACAAATATATTTAAGGGACTAGATCTGATAGACAGAGTGCCTGGTGAACTATGGACAGAAATTTGTGACTTTGTACAGGAGGCAGAGATCAAGACCATCCCCAGGAAAAAGAAATGCAAAAAAGCAAAATGGCTGTCTGAGGAGGCCCTTACAAATAGCTGTGAAAAGAAGAGAAGCAAAAAGTAAAGGAGAAAAGGAAAGATATACCCATTTGAATGCAGAGTTTGAATGCTGTTCTCCAGAATAGCAAGGAGAGATAAGAAAGCCTTCCTCAGCGATCAATGTGAAGAAATAGAGGGAAACAATAGAATGGGAAAGACTCGAGATCTCTTCAAGAAAATTAGAGATACCAAGGGAATATTTCATGCAAATATGGGCTCAATAAAGGACAGAAATGGTATGGACCTAACAGAAGCAGAAGATATTAAGAAGAGGTGGCAAGAATACACAGAACTATACAAAAAAGATCTTCATGGCCCAGATAACCATGATGGTGTGATCACTCACCTAGAGCCAGACATCCTGGAATGTGAAGTCAAGTGGGCCTTGGGAAGCATCACTATGAACAAAGCTAGTGGAGGTGATGAAATTCCACTTGAGCTATTTCAAATCCTAAAAGGTGATGCTGTGAAAGTGCTGCACTCAATATGCCAGCAAATTTGGAAAACTCAGCAATGGCCACAGGTCTACAAAAGGTCGGTTTTCATTCCAATCCAAAAGAAAGACAATGCCAAAGAATGCTCAAACTACTGCACAATTGCACTCATCTCATATGCTAGAAAAGTAATTCTCAAAATTCTGCAAGCCAGGCTTCAGCAATACATGAACTGTAACTTCCAGGTGTTCAAGCTGGATTTAGAAAAGGCAGAGGAACCAGAGATCAAATTGCCAACATCCACTGGATCATCGGAAAAGCAAGAGAGTTCCAGAAAAGCATCTATTTCTGCTTTACTGAGTATGCCAAAGCCTTTGACTGTGTGGGTCACAATAAACTGGAAATTTTTTAAGAGATGGGAATACCAGACCACCTGACCTGCCTCTTGAGAAACCTATATGCAGGTCAGGAAGCAACAGTTAGAAGTGGACATAGGACAACAGACTGCTTCCAAATCGGGAAAGGAGTATTTCTAGGGTGTATATTGTCACCCTGCTTATTTAACTTATATGCAGAGCGAATCAAGAGAAATGCTGGGCTGAATGAAGCACAAGCTGGAATCAAGATTGCTGGGAGAAATATCAATAACCTCAGATATGCAGATGACACCACCCTTATGGTAGAAAGTGAAGAAGAACTAAAGAGCCTCTTGATGAAAGTGAATGAGGAGAGTGAAAAAGTTTGCTTAAAGCTCAACATTCAGAAAACGAAGATCATGGCATCTGGTCCCATCCCTTCAAGGCAAATAGATGGAGAAACACGTGGAAACAGTGGCAGACTTTATTTTTCTGGGCTCCAAAATCACTGCAGATGGTGAGTGCAGCCATGAAATTAAAAGATGCTTACTCCTTGGCAAGAAAGTTATGACTAACCTAGACAGCATATAAAAAGCAGAGACATTACTTTGCCAACAAAGATCTGTCTAGTCAAGCTATGGTTTTTCCAGTAGTCATGTATGGATGTGAGAGTTGTACTATGAAGAAAGCTGAGCACTGAAGAATTGAAAGAAAAGCTGAGCACTTTTGAACTGTGGTGTTGGAGAAGACTCTTGAGAGTCCCTTGGTCTGCAAGGAGAGCCAACCAGTCCACCCTAAAGGAGATCAGTCCTGAATATTCATTGGAAGGACTGAAGTTGAAGCTGAACCTCGTGTACTTTGGCCACCTGATGTGAAGAGCTGACTCATTGGAAAAGACCCTGATGCTGGGAAAGATTGAGGGCAGGAGGAGAAGGGGATGACAGAGGATGAGATGGTTGGATGACATCACCAACTCAATGGACATGAGTTTGGGTAAACTCTGGGATTAGATGGACAGGGAGGCCTGGCGTGCTGCGGTCCATGGGGTCGCAAATAGTCAGACACGACTGAGAGATTGAACTGAACTAAACTGAATATTATATTGCATATATATACTACATTTTGTTTACCATTCATCCACTTCTACCTTTTAACCTTTTGTAGTATTTTTGTTATGTGTGTGTGTTAGTCACTTTGTCGTGTCTGATTCTTTGTGATTCCATGAACTGTAGCCCACCAGGTTCTTCTGTCTATGGGATTTCCCAGGCAAGAGTCCTGGAGTGGGTAGCCTGGAGTGGTAGTCCTGGAGTGGTCTATTCCTGACCCAGGGATCATACCTGGGTCTCCTGTCTTGCAGGCGAATTCTTTACCACCTGAGCCACCAGGGAATAGTAAATATATTTGTGACTTGGAGACAATGTATATTTTGGAGGAAAAGTAAATAGAAAGGGGATAATGGGCCATTTTTGGTATTTGTGTATTTATTCTAAGTGACTATACAGTTTTAGAAGGAAGTCTTTAGTACATTGTGTTAGATTTTGTGACCCTCTAATCACTTACATTACCCTACTTGTATGGTCCCCAGTTCTTTGGTGCCTAATGTCTAAAACAACATGAATCACTTGGCTAGTGTGGGATAATTCAGCTGAGAACAGGGTAAAGGGTTACAGGGTAGCATCAAATAAAGCCACTAATCAGAGATAAAATTTCTTTCTAGTTGAGACTTTATGAAAGACTACATGTTTGCAAAATACTGTGTGATCAGTTTAATCAGATAGGCATTTTAATAGTCCTCTGAGATTTATGTTTTAATCTGTGAAATCTTCAGATCTAACAGGAGATAAGGAAAGAGGGTTACTCGTGGCTTGGGGAAGTGAGAAGGAAAGACAGCAAAGGGTAAGAGAAACTTTTCAGTTCCTTTTAGTGAAACTGACATGCTACAAAGCAAAATTTTCTCTAAGACTACAAAAAATGAAAAAGCAGTATTTGGACATGTGACTTTGAGTTTCTAATGTACTCCTTGTTGTTTTCAGTTGCTAAATCATATGTGACACTTCTGTGACCCCATGGACTGCAGCCCTCCACGCTCTTCTGTCTGTGAGATTTCCCAGGCAAGAATATATTTTCTTCTCCAGGGGATCTTCCCCACCCAGGAATTGAAACTGCATCTCTTGCACTGGCAAGTCTACTCCTCAATTATGTCTAAAGTTCAGTAAGAGAAGCAAATAAAAATCAGATGCATCAAAAGAATAGCAGCAGCCAAGGCCTAAGGGATCCCTGGTCAATTGGCCAAGAAAAGTAGCTCCAAATATCCAGGAGGGGAATTTTTCAGGTAACAAACATAACAGACTTAGGAGTTAGCCACAGACCTCGTCAATATCTTGACGGTCAGTAACCTAGAGTTTTAAAATTCCTTAATTGATATACTTTCTTTCTGGCTGTGCTGGGTCTCTGTTGCTGTGCATGGGCTTTCTCCAGTTGCGGAGAGGTGTGTCCACTTTTTGTTGCGGTGCATGGGCTTCGCATTGTGGCAGTCTCTCTTGTCCAGGAGCACGGGGCTCTAGAGCACAGGCTCAGTAGTTGTGGCTCACAGGCTTAGACGCCCCTCGGCACGTGGAATCTTCCCGGACCAGGGATGGAACCTGTGTTCCCTGCATTGGCAGGCAGATGCTCAACCACTGGACTACCAGGGAAGTCTCAGTAATCCAGGTTTTTAAAGGCACCTGTCCCCAAGGAACAACTAAACAGAATTCACAGTGGCTCCCAGGGTCTCACTCTACCCAAATGAAGTGTGGTATTTTGTACCTTGGCCACCCTGCCATCTCTGGCCTTTGCATCTTTGCCTTATTTTGCCTTCTCATTCCTGATTGTTCACTGCAGCAGATGTCCTGTATCCAAGCTGTTCCTCTAGCTGTGCTTTGAGTATCTTGTCTGGGACTTTGCTTTCCTGTTCATTTGGTTTCTCTTCTTTGTGTAGTCTGATCCCTACCATGATCTGCTCATCAATCAATAGCTTGCTCCAATTTAAGTACAGTGTTATAAGCCTTCAGAGTGGGTCTGCACAAGATTATGCATTAACTTGGTGCTCCCACTGATTCTTTTCATAAGAGCTAAAGAGTCAGGAACTCAAACTTTAGATCACCATTTCCAAAGGGCAGGTGTCTGCAAATTGTAGACCATGTCAGATCGCCTGGAGGGCATATTGAAACAAACTATTGCGGGCATGACTCCCAGTCATGCCCCTGATTGAGTAGGTCTGAGTGGGGCTCAGAATTTGCATTTCTAACATTTTCTTAGCTCATGCCAGTGCTTCTGGTCTAGGGACTGCACTTTAGAATTAAAGCTCAATGATGATAATATTAATATGAGAACTACATCTCACAGTTATCAGCGCTTTATGTATTTTGTGTTTAAAGCAACTTTTGTTTTTCTTGTTTTCAAATGAGGAGTCACTGAGAAATTAACTACTTTTCCCCAAGTCACACTGTGAGTGCTGGTGCTGGGCTATGAACCTTGATAGTTTCAGAGCCCAAGGGTTTAAATTAACTTCTATAATATCAAGTAACATATTTAACAGTTTGCGATGAGTATATTGGCATACATTTTGCATTTACTTATGGGTGAACCTCTAAAAACTCAGAGATGCTTAAGAAAAACAATTGGTGTTGTTAATATTGAGCCAGTTGTTGCATTTCTCCCCAGTTCTATTCATTTTTACTTACTGTCCCCACTGTGGACCAGAATGATGAAGAATGAGGGATATAAAAAATGTTTAACTGAAAAATGTAAAAAAGATTTACCTCTCAAAATGAAGAGTTCTCTTGCATATTATTTCTCTTTTAGCTCGCCTCCTTTTGAACCAATTTTCAGCCATTGTAGTATTTTTTTTTTTCATGCACTTCAATCACCTGTGGAGATGTGGGTTATTACTTTTCTTCTTCCCAGAGAAGGGCACTTTGTCTCTGCTCCACTGATGCTTTAATCTGGGCTTTCCCAAGAGCTGAAACTGAAAAACATTATTGATTGAGAGCTTACTGCTTGAATGACTATAAATTGTGACAAATTCTGTCCTCTTGGGTCTCCACATCCATGACCATAGTAATTTAGAGCAAAAGAAAGGTCTTGAACCAATATGACTGTTATTTCAAGTCCAACTGCACCTAATTGTGGAAAGAACTATTATGTTATGTATCATTTAAAAAAAAAAAAAAAGAATTCTGCCAGTTGACTATGACACAGTGTCTCAGCTGAAGTTCTTAGGCGATAGTTGGTCACACTAATCTCTCATGTCTTTCATCTCTTCTGAAGGATTCGGCAAGGGCTCCAGATTTATTCAGGTGCATTTCTTGGCTTTCGATATATCAGGCTGCTGCTGCTGCTGCTGCTAAGTCGCTTCAGTCGTGTCTGACTCTGTGCAACCCCATAGACGCAGCCCACCAGGCTCCCCCGTCCCTGGGATTCTCCAGGCAAGAACACTGGAGTGGCTTGCCATTGCCTTTTCCGCGATATATCAGGCAGAGCTTTTCAAACTTGATCTGTCATATGAATCACCTGGGAGCCTTGTTAAAATGTAGATTCTGATTCAGTGGGTCTGGGATGGGCTAACAATCTGCATTTCTTTCTTTTTTAAACAGTATATATATATCAAATTTATTTTTAATTGGAGGATTAATTGTTTAAAATGTTATGATGGTTTCTGCCATACAGGAAAGTGAATCAGCCATAAGTATACATATGCCCCCTCCCTTTTGAACCTTCCTCCTACTCCCCACCCCTTCCTGCCCCTCTATGTTGTCGCAGAGCACCAGGCTGGGCTTTCTGTGTTATACGGCAACTTCTCATTTGCTATCTGTTTTACATATGGTAATACATATTTTTTCAATGCTACTCTCTCAATTCCTTCTACCCTCTCCTTCCCCACTGTGTCCACAAGTCTGTTCTCTGTGTTAACGGTCTACATTTCTAATAAAATTCCAGATACTGCTGACGCTACTGGTTGCACACCACTTCTTGAGTAGCAATGTGGTAGGCAATTTTTTACATATATCTCCTTAACAAAATGTAATTCCTCTTCATCTACTCTTGGCTATCTTGCTTCTTAGGCCTCATAAAACACTTGTTTGCTGCTTTGCAGAAAGAAACAAAAACCCATAGAGTTCCTTCAACAACATATATTTACTTTACAAATATCAAACCTAAGTACCACACCTGTGCTCTGAGGGCTTTCTTCGTGTGCAATGACTTTCTGTTTCAATATTGAATCATAGAGTAAACATTTTGAAGACATTGTAAAGGACGATAGAGCTGGACATATCCGATAGGACACTGCACACAACTCAACAGAGGAGAGGATCACATGCATAGCCATGACCAAGTACACGAACGCACAGGCGATGAGAACCACGTCACAGCGGCCTCCTGGGTGACAGTGCACATGGGACACCATTAGGGTGCATGCCTTATTTGGATTTCTCTGCAATACTAAAATATGAAGAAAGAATATATGGAAAGTATAATTATGGTATATTAAAAACAAAACAGGGCTTCCTTGGTGGCTCAATAGTAAAGAATCCGCCTTCCAATGCAGGAGATGTGGGTTCAACCCCTGGGTCAGGAAGATCCCCTAAAGGAGGAAATGGCCACCCACTCCAGTATTCTTGCCTGAAAATCCCATGGACAGAGGAGCCTGGTGGGCTACAGTCCATGAGGTCGCAAAAGAGTCAGACATGACTGAGTGACTAAAAAACGATAGAAAACCAAGAGCAATAGGTAGGCAAGTAAAGACTTTGGAAATTAAACTATATAAAGTGCTTTTCACTTACTGGTTTGGTCCTGATCTATCCTTTTATTTACTATAGCTACAGTACTGTACCCGGAGGAAACAGCAGTGAACCAGCAGAACCACAGTTTCTGCCTTCATGAAGCTTACAACTCAGCAGGGAGACTGACGTCAAAGAAACACAGGCAGAGGCCATTGTTTGTGGATTCTGTGTTTGCTGCTAAGTCACTTCAGTTGTGTCGGACTCTGTGCAACCCCATAGACAGCAGCCCACCAGGCTCCCCTGTCCCTGGGATTCTCCAGGCAAGAACACTGGAGTGGGTTGCCATTTCCTTCTCCAATGCATGAAAGTGAAAAGTGAAAGTGAAGTCGCTCAGTCGTGTCCGACTCTTAGCGACTCCATGGACTGCAGCCTACCAGGCTCCTCCATCCATGGGATTTTCCAGGCAAGAGTACTGGAGTGGAGTGCCATTGCCTTCTCCATGTTTGCAGGGAGTAATTAAAAGGAGTCATTTTTTTTTTCTTTCAGTTCCATGAAGGGCTTGTGTTCTACTTTCCAACCACCAGGTGGAGACAACACAAAACTAATTAAGGCAATCCCTGCTGCTGCTAAGTCGCTTCAGTGTGTCCGACTCTGTGTGACCCCATAGACGGCAGCCTACAAGGCTCCGCCATCCCTGGGATTCTCCAGGCAAGAACAGTGGAGTGGGTTGCCATTGCTTTCTCCGAAGGCAATCCCTAAGTCTGCTTTATACTGAATTTTCTCAATTTCTTAACCTAAATCAAGGGCACAGAGAATTGTTTTATCTTGAGAGTGACCACTGACCTCCTAGAGAATAAAACTGTAAATCAAATCATGCAAATTCAAAACAAACACAATTTTTTCCAAGAGAACCTACTGGATTCAAATCAATGATTTTTATGTATTTGTTTTTGGTTGCACTGGGTCTTTATTGCTGCATGAGGGCTTTCTCTAGTTGTGGCAATCTTGGGCTATTTTTCGTTGTGGTGCACAGGCTTCTCACTGCAGTGGCTCCTCCTGTTGCAGAGCACGGGCTCTAGGCACGCGGGCTTCGGTAGTTTCAGCACATGGGCTCAGTAGCTGCAGCTCTTGGGCTCTGAAGTTGTGGTGCACAGGCTTAGTTGCTCCCTGGCATCTGGAATCTTCCTGGACCACGGATCGAACCTGTGTCTCCTGCATTGACAGGAGGATTCCAATCAACTGCACCACCAGGGAAGTCTATCAAACCAATGACTTTTAAAATAAAAATTGGGAAACCTGTATATTTTATTTTTGGCCACACTGTGGGGCATGAGAGATCTTAGAGCCCTGACCAGGGATCGAAACTGCTCCTCCTGCAGTGCAAGCCTGGAGTCCTAACTGCTGGACCACCAGGGAAGTCCTGAAACCTGTATATTTTAAATAAATTTAACAAAAGTGAATGTATTTTCATGTTACCTTATGTCCAGTTAGAGGGCGAGTGAGATGAACTAGAGAAAAATAGCAGCCCCTCACTCACCAAAAAAGAGGAAGAAAGAAAAAGCAGGCACAGACAGGCCTATACAGAGTGAAACAGCAGCGGTTGAAAGCTGGGCTAGAGGGTGAACGAGAAGAGGGAGCCAAGTCTGCTGTCTTGGGGCCAGCACTGTTTTGATCCTCCTCCTTGTCCCTGTGCAACACGGCCATCTGGGCCAGCAATCCCTTTCCTGATTAACCTCCCAGCATCCCCCTTTCTGAACAAGGGATTCTCTGCTTTTCTTTGCAAACTTCCAAGTTGAATGTTCAAATGAAGATTTCTGGGCTTCCCTGGTGGCTCAGTGGTAAGGCATTCACCTCCCAATGCAGGAGATGTGGGTTTGATCCCTGATCGGGGAAGATCCTACATGCAGTGGAGCAACTAAGCCCATACACCACAGCTACTGAGGCTGTGCTCTAGAGCCTGGGAGCTGCAACTTCTGAAGCCAGGACACTCGAGAGCCCACACTTGACCACAAGAGAAGCCCACCACAAAGAGAGGCCTGTGCACCGCAACTAGGGAGGAGCCTCCCTGCCACCCCCTGGCCCCTGATCGCTGCCACGAGAGAAAAGCCCACATAGCAATGAAGACCCAGCCCAGCTCAAAATAAGTCACTACCTAACTAAATAAAAATTATAAAAAGTATGCGCGGCTCATGGGGTCACAAAGAGTCGGACATGACTGAGCGACTGAACTGAACTGATAAAAAGTATGGGTCGTTAAAAAAAAAAAAATGAAGATTTCTTTTTCTCTCCAACTTGAAAAAATTTCCCCGCCTCATGTAAAGCTATCACTTGTGTTTTTAAAGTTCCCTCTTTGTAATTTTATAAGTGCTGTCTTTGGGGGTGAGATATTTACTATTCAGAAGCAGTCAAGTAGCCTTATGTCTGGCTTTTCTTTCTCTTTGTGGGCTTCTCGTGCCACAATATTTGGAAGTTATAATCATTCTAGTGGCCATATCACTGTTCTGAACCTTGTTGCCAGTCAAACCTCTTGTGTATATGTGTGTGACAGCCATAGCAAGTCACAGGCACACTGCCTGATTATGCCTTGAGAGGATGTTCTGTGGTAGGAACAGAGATAAAATTGCCCTCTGGGGACCAACAGACCCTGTTTCCTGCCTCTTCAGGGATCCAACAATTTCAGTCACTACAGCTTACCACAAAGAGGGGGAAATAGCCCTGTGTCTGCAGCTCACTTCTCCTTACTTACCAGAAACTAGACGCAGTGGAATTAGCAGCAGAACTTCTCCCTGAGGGTCTTGTTGTGCAGATGGTCTGGCAGAGTTGTCACCGTGACTAGAAAGTCGTGGGGGTATTGAAACCAGTTACACTGTTCAAAAAAAGCCCATCTCATAGATACTGAAAACGACCACATTTTGAGGCTTCTGTAACATTACATCATAGGAAAGTTGGCAGCCTTTTGATGAAAATGTGACAGTGCTCATATTTCTTCCTGTACCACTTGGGGATTTAAAATGTGGGGCGGGGGATTCCTCTGGCAGCCCAACATTTTATAATATCCAGTAGACATGGATATAGAATCTCCCATAAAATAGTGGTAAAGGGAATTCTCTGGCAGTCCAGTGGTTAGGACTCTGTTCACTGACAAGGGTCCAGGTTCAACTCCTGCTCTGGTAAGTAAGAGTGTGTAAGCTGTGTGGTATGGCAAAAAAAAAAAAAAAAAAGCTGGGCAAAAAGAAAGCTAATGCTGTCCTGTTATTTAATGAGTATCTCCTTACTTTTTAAGAACTTTAAAACAAACTCCCCCAAATTGCCTTACTGGAAGCCAGCTGTGTGACCTTGGGCTACTCATTGAACCTGTCTGGGCATCTGAGTCTCAAAGGTGGAGCATGACCTCCTGGAGCCTGGGTGAAGATGATCCACTAGGGAGCTGGAAGAAATGTTACAAGTTTTATTTACTTTTTTTTTCTATCTTATATGTAAGAAAAACTATGAAGCTTTACTAATAAGTGATACATGGACCAAGAGAGTACAAGTATATAATTTATAAATATACAAAAGTTGGGACTGTATGCTCAAAAGTGTTTCTCTGAATGGCATATGATCAAAAAAATGTGGAGGTGACTGATCTACACATTTTCAAGATTAGGCTACATTCAGGGTTTTTTCAAATTGCTGGTTGCAACCTGCTGTTGGATGGTACAGTCCATTTAGGGAACTTTTAAAGAAGAAAAGGGCTTCCCAGGTGGCGCTAGTGGTAAAAGAACCTGCCTGCCAATGTAGGAATTGTAAGAGACGTGGATTCGATCCTTAGGTTGGAAAGATTCCCCCAGAGGAGAGCATGGCAACCCACTCCCATTTTCTTGCCTGGAGAATCCCATGGATTCCTCCTGCCAGAGAAGCCTGGCAGGCTATGGTCCATAGTGTCGCAGAGAGTCGGACATGCCTAAAGCAACTTAGCACACACGCAAAGAAGTAAAATTAAGTATACAATGTCCGAGTGCATTGCTTGTAGTAAGAATTAAGTATTGTTTTGTGGAACTCCTCAGATGAACACATGTATGAATGCTAGGTTCTGGGGTAAAATGTGTCTCCTACTGTGTGGCTTGTACTGAAAGAAAATTGAAAGCAACTGGACTACAGCACTAATGTCACCCTTGAACCAGCAGCTGCATCATGGGAGAACTTGTTAGAAAGGCAGATTCTTCAATCTCACTCCAGATTTACTGCATCAGAAAGTGGGGGTGGACCCAGGCAATCGTGTGTTCTGGGTGATTCTGCAGAATGCTAGAGTTTAGAGCCACTGGCTTAGACCATTTCTAGGCCTCATCTGGTTAGAAAACCTTAAGACTCTGTTAGATATTCATCTAAGGCAGTTCTTTTTGAACTTCCCGGTCATAAGATTCACCTGGTAATTTTAAAGTATCTCAGAGAACCTAAGTAAGCAGCTCTGGGTTGGAGCCTTGGAATCTGATTTTTAGCAAACATCTCTGGTGATTCTTGTGATCAGACAAGTTTGGGAGCTACTTTACCAAGAGATAGGGAGATTAGAAAGAGTCTGGAGAATGTAACTACTTTAGTGAACAGAAACGTGTTCTAGAGAAACAAAGTCCAAGGTTGGAAAATAAGCCATTCAAACCGAAACCAAAAAGCTAAAATTATTTCAACATTCCTAAACTGAATGAAATGACCCACCTTTCATTTTGAATCAGCTGAGACTGTGATTCTCTGAAAAGCTTGCTCTGGAGTTCTGCACGGCATTTCAACTCTAGCACACACTAGCTGTTCAAGAAGAGCTAACTGAGGGACTTGCCTCATGGTCCAGTGGCTAAGACTCTGAGTTCCCAATGCAGGGGGCCCAGGTTCGAGCCCTGATCAGGGAACTAGATCCCACATGCTGTAACTAAAGATTGTGCATGCTGGAACTAACTCCCAGCACAGCCAAAAAAAAAAAAAAAAAAAAAAACACCCATAAATATTAAAAAAAGAGGTGCTAATTGTATAAACCTTTCAGGCCTACAACATTTAGTCCTGGGGTGGGGGAGGAGGGCAGCTCTGGATTCAGGAGTTTGGGGCAACTGTTGTGGGGGTGGGGATGTCCTCAAATTCCTTCATGGTTGAACCAGACAAGTTTCAAGTGCCTTGATGTGATAGGGACCCCACTTTCAAAAAGTCACTATCAAATTCGACTTAGTTTTGTTACTGCTAAAACTCATTTCCCAGTTGATTGTAATTAAAAATAAAATCTTTATAGGGTAGAAACATAATATCTGGATATTATAAATATATTCAATAAAAATGTGTATTAAAATGTGAAAATCCTCTGACACCCCCCTCCTATTCTCAGCACCAAATCCCCAGATCATCATTGCTAACAATTTGGAGGATATTTTCTGACTTGTTGATATACATGAATGTTTTTTGACATACATACACATAACCATTAAACATCAAAAGTATTATTAATGTAATTTTTCAGCAGACTATAGACCATGGATATTTTTCTGTGTCATTCTATATCTAGCCCAATTCTTTTGAACACCAGCAGATTTTAAATGTCTAATTTGTTTTTTCAAGACTTAAACTTTTTATTTTGTATTGGGGTATGCTATGGTGTTGGAGAAGACTCTTGAGAGTCCCTTGGACTGCAAGGAGATCCAACCAGTCCATTCTGAAGGAGATTGGCCCTGGGATTTCTTTGGAAGGAATGATGCTAAAGCTGAAACTCCAGTACTTTGGCCACCTCATGCAAAGAGTTGACTCATTGGAAAAGACTCTGATGCTGGGAGGGATTGGGGGCAGGAGGAGAAGGGGACGACAGAGCATGAGATGGCTGGATGGCATCACTGACTCGATGGACGTGAGTCTGAGTGAACTCTGGGAGTTGGTGATGGACAGGGAGGCCTGGCGTGCTGCGATTCATGGGGTCACAAAGAGTCGGACACGACTGAGCGACTGATCTGATCTGATCTGATAGCTGATTAACAATGTTGTGATAGTTCCAGGTGAACAGTGAAGGGACTCAGCCATACATACACGTGTATCCGTTCTCCCCCAAAGTCCCCTCCCGTCCAGGCTGGCATATAACTTAAATGTTTAATTTTTGGGAAACTTATTTGATCTCAGAATACTTAAAATTAGAATGCATTTTGATCGAATATCTCCAAGTGCTCAAGGCAGACAATGTATGCTTGGATGAAAGGAGATAGCAAAACAATGTCTTCTAAACAATGTATACTGCAAGAAATGATATAAATTTAATTTATTGCATTTTAAAATCTTTACAACAGGAAGAATAATGAGTGAAAAATTAATTATCGTATTTTACAAAGAACAGATTATGCTGAGATTAAGTAAAATGTTTTTCTTTTGTTATAAAATGTGACATAAAAACAAACTAAAAGTAAAGACAGCATTTGGGGTTATTTCATCCCAAATTAGTAGCTGTAACACTGTTATGGGGGTAAAATTCGTATATGTGGTTAAGATATCAGATCAGTTGGTATATGTTATGTAAAATTCGTATATGTGGTTAAGATATCAGATCAGTTGCTATATGTTATTTTATAATAATGAGATGTTAAAGGAATCTCATTATTAATATGAGGACACTAACAAAAGTACACAAGCCATACAAACATTTTATGGTCTCCAAGTATTCTTGATTTAAATCTTCTAAAAATCCTTAATTTTGTCCTGTTGAATAGCTCTCTGCTGACTTTTCTAGAAATGACTTTACTAGAATGATGAGTATGATCATTCATTTTCGTGTTGACTTGCTCAGCAATTCTGTTCTTTTAATCTGCACAAAGCTTTTGAACTACAAAGTTGTGTTCCATTGAAACTCTTTTTTCTTTCAGCCTTTAGTCTGTGAGGAGAAAGTTTGTGTATTATGTGATTAAGAATACCATAAGTATCAAACAATAACTTCAAATGTGTGTATCAGTATGAGATAAGACATGTAGCATGGAGCAGAGCCATTATCATCCAAAGAGGATGTGCAATGAGGCATTCAGAGACTTCGATACTAGGCATTTTTCTCCTGCAACTTCCTACCATTCTGGGGTAGGAAGCAACTTTAGAATTTGATGAAAGTTTATGGTTTAGGATCCAACTGTAATATATAGTAAGGGAGTAAACAAATGCTAGTAAGATGCTATAGATTTAATTTGGGGGTCAATTTTTTCTAATATCAGAATAAAACTCTTGAATCTGGATTCTTCAGCCCAGGACTCAGACCTAAGGGAGGATATTCCTTTACAGAATTTATTGAATTTATTATTAATTTATTAATTCAATTATAGCAGGTGAGGAGGAAAGGAAACATCCTTCCATAATTTTCATCAAGGCTTCATAACTTTATTTTATAGTCTACAGAAGTATTGTCTATAGACTATTTCATTTAACCCTTAGAAAAACACTGTGAAACAGGTATTATTGCCATTTTACAGATGAAGAAACTGAGGCTCAGAGTGGTAAAGTGACTTGTTCACAAGGCCATTCTCTACATCTGTGTCTCTATTTCTGCCCTGCAAATAGGTTCATTAGTACCATTTTTCTAGATTCCAAATGTATGCATTAATATACAGTGTTTGTTTTTCTCTTTCTGACTCACTTCATTCTGTATGACAGACTTTAGGTTCATTCACATCACTACAAATGACCCAGTTTTGTTTCTTTTTGTGGATGAGTAATATTCCATCATATATATGTACAGCATCTTCTTTATTCATTCATCTGTTGATGGACATTTAGGATGCTTCCATGTCCTGGCTATTGTAAATAGCCTGTGTTCTTAATAATTAGTAGCATTCCTGGCTTCTACCAACTAGATACCAGTAGCACACTCCCCTGCTTTGCCCTGCTTGGCCCCTGGCAAGTTATGATAACCAAAAATGATCTAGATATTTCCAAAAGTCCCATGTAGGGAAAAAACACCTGAAGTTGAAAACCACTGTATTAGGTTATAATTTGTGTGAGGAGTTAAAAAGAAAATGGAAATTCAAGGAGAAAAGGAATCATGCAATTTCTGCTTATTACAGAAGAGCCTGTTCATTCTTAGTTGATAACATGTGTATAGTCACTAAGGGATTTCAATTCTACTACTCTATATCACCATATAAAGGGAAAGCCAGTTTTCTTTAATATTCTGGGTTGAATTGCACCCTTCCCCCAAAAAATATATTGAGATTCTAGCTCCCATGACACTCAAACATGACATTATTTGGAAATAGAGTCAATAAAGTTAAAGTGAGGTTATAGGGTGCGTCCTAACCCAGTCTGACTGGTGTCCTTATAAAAAAGGGAATTAAGACAGAAACAGAGATATGCACAAAAGGGAGACAATGTGGAGATGGCCACGTGATGCTGAAGGCAGAGATTGGACTGATGCAGCTACAAATCAGGGATTGTTAAGGATTGCTAGTCAGCACAGGAAGCTAGGAAGAGGCAAGGAAGGAGTCCATCCTGAGTCCTAGAGGGGGCATGGCCTTCCCAGCACATTGGCTTTGGACTTCAAGCCTCTAAAACTAGAAGGTAATTTTTTTTTTTTTTTTAAGTTATCCAGCTTGTGGCCCTCTGTTATGGTAGTAGCCCTTGTAAACTAGTATATTTGTCATAAAAGTAAAACCATTAAAAACAAATACAATAAAACAAGACAATCCTCTTGAATATTATTAAATTCCAGCTAGATGCTTAGAAATCCACTAAAGACAGGCTTGAGCCACAGTTCAGTTCAGTCCATTCACTCAGTTGTGTCCGACTCTTTGCGATCCCATGGACAGCAGCGCGCCAGGCTTCCCTGTCCATCACCAACTCCTGGAGCTTACTCAAACTCATGGCCATTGAGTCGGTGATGCCATCCAACCATCTCATCCTCTGTCATCCCCTTCGCCTCCTGCCTTCAATCTTTCCCAGCATCAGGGTCTTTTCCAATGAGTCAGTTCTTCACATCAGGTGGCCAAAATATTGGAGTTTCAGCTTCAGCATAGTCCTTCCAATGAATATTCAGGACTGATTTCTTTTAGGATTGACTGGCTGGATCTCCTTGAAGGCCAAGGGACTCTTAAGAGTCTTCTTCAACAGTTCAAAAGCATCAATTCTTCAGAGCTCAGCTTTCTTTATAGTCCAACTCTCACATCCTTACATGACTACTGGAAAAATCATAGCTTTGACTAGATGGACCTTTGTTGGCAAAGCAATGCCTCCTTTTTAATGCTACGTTGGTCATAGCTTTTCTTCCAAGGAGCAAGTGTCTTTTAATTTCATGGCTGCAATCACCATCTGCAGTGATTTTGGAGGCCCCAAAAATAAAGTCTGTCACTGTTTCCCTGGTTTCCCCATCTGTCTGCCATAAAGTGATGGGACCAGATGCCATGATCTTACTTTTCTGAATGTTGAGTTTTAAGCCAACTTTTTCACTCTCCTCTTTCACTTTCATCAAAAGGTTCCTTAGTTCCTCTTTGCTTTTTGCCATAAGGATGATATCATCTGTATATCTGGAATGCAAAATAGGGCCTAAGTCAAGAGATACCTGGAGGAACAAGCAAATTTGGCCTTGGAGTACAAAATGAAGCAGGGCAAAGGCTAACAGAGTTTTGCCAAGAGAACATGTTGGTCATACCAAACACCCTCTTCCGACAACACAGGAGAAGACTCTACACATAGACATCACCAGATGGTCAATACTGAAATCAGATTGATTATATTCTTTGCAGCCAAAGATGGAGAAGCTCTATATGGTCAGCATAAACAAGACTCGGAGCTGACTGGCTCAGGTCATGAACCCCTTATTGCCAAATTCCGACTTAAATTGAAGAAAGTAGGGAAAACGACTAGACAACTTAGGTATGATCAAATCCCTTATGATTATACAGTGGAAGAGATAAATCAAGGGATTAGATCTGATAAACAGAGTGCCTGAAGAACTATGGATGGAGGTTCATGACACTGTAAAGGAGGGAGTGATCGAGATCATCCCCAAGAAAAAATGCCAAAAGGCAAAATGGTTGTCTGAGGAGAGCTTGCAAATAGCTAAGAAAAGAAGAGAAGCAAAAGGCAAAGGAGAAATGGAAAGATATACCCATTTGAATGCAGAGTTCCAAAGTATAGCAAGGAGAGATAAGAAAGCCTTCCTCAGCGATCAATGCAAAGAAATAGAGGAAAACAATAGAATGGGCAAGACTAGAGATCTCTTCAAGAAAATTAGAGATACCAATGGAGAAATTCATGCAAAGATGGGCACAATAAAGGACAGAAATGGTATGGACCTAACAGAAGCAGAAGATATTAAGAAGAGGTAGAAAGAATACAGAGAAGAACTGTACAAAAAAGATCTTCATGACCCAGATAATCACGATGGTGCAATCACTCACCTAGAGCCGGACATCCTGGAATGTGAAGTCAAGTGGGCCTTAGGAAGCATCAGTATGAACAAAGCCAGTGGAGGTGATGAAATTCCAGTTGAGTTATTTAAAATCCTAAAAGGTGATGCTGTGAAAGTGCTGCACTCAATCCTAAAAGGTGATGCTGTGGAAGTGCTGCACTCAATATGCCAGCAAATTTGGAAAACTCAGCAGTGTCCACAGGACTGCAAAAGGTCAGTTTTCATTCCAATCCCAAAGAAAGGCAATGCCAAAGAATGCTCAAACTACCGCACAACTGCACTCATCTCACACACTAGCAAAGTAATGCTCAAAATTCTGCAAGCCAGGCTTCAAGGGTATGTGAACCATGAACTTCCAGATGTTCAAGCAGGATTTATAAAGGGCAGAGGAATCGGATCATTGAAAAAACAAGAGCGTTCCAGAAAAACATCTACTTCTGCTTTATTGACTGTGTGGATCACAAAAAAGTATGGAAAATCCTTCAAGAGATGGGAATACCAGACCATCTTACCTGCCTCCTGAGAAAACTGTATGCAGGTCAAGAAGCAACAGTTAGAACTGGACATGGAACAACAGACTGGTTCCAAATCGGGAAAGGAGTACGTCAAGGCTGTATATTGTCACCCTGCTTATTTAACTTATATGCAGAGTACACCATGCGAAATGCTGGGCTGGAAGAAGCACAAGCTGGAATCAAGGTTGCTGGGAGAAATATCAATCACTCTGGTTTGGGATGGCAGAGTAGAAGGACATGAACTCATCTTCTCCTGCGAGAACTCCAAAATTATAACTTGCTCCTGAACAACCGTCAACAGGAAAATGTTGGATCCCACTAAAAAGAGATATCCCACGTCCAAGGGCAAAGGAGAAGCACCAGCAAGATGATAGGAAGGACAAAAGTGCATTTAGAATCAAACCCCATAACCAACAGAGACACTCGGAGGTCTCAAACAAGGGCTCTCCTTGTGCACACCAGGAGAACCCACAGAGACTGAGCCAGACCTGCCTTTGAGTGTTTGAGCGTCTCCTGCAGAGGTACAGGTGAGCAGTGGCCTGCCGCAGGGGCAGGGGCTCTGGGTGCAGCAGGCTTGGGTATGGCATAAGCCCTGTTGGAGGATGTCGCCATTATCCCCACCACAGAGCTGTCAGAACTTACAGAGGGCTGGGGAAACAGAGTCTTGGAGGGCACAAACAACCTTGTGTGCAACAGGACCCAGGAGAAAGGAACAGTGGCCCCAAGAGAGACTGACCAGGCTTGCTCATTAGTGTCTAGGAGTCTCCAGTGGAGGTGTAAGTCGGCGGTGGCCTGCTGCAGGGTCAGGGGCACTGAGTGCAGGCAGTGTGACCTTTGAAGAAGGTCGTCATTATATTCATTACCTCCAGCATAGTTTGGCCTCAGGTCAACAGAAAATTGGATTAAAGATTTACTAAGTATGGTCTGGCCCATAAGAACAAGACCCATTCCCACTCAGTCAGTGTCTCCCATCAGTTCAGTTCAGTTCAGTCGCTCAGTTGTGTCCGACTCTTTGCCACCCCATGAATCGCAGCACACCAGGCCTCCCTGTCCATCACCAACTCCCGGAGTTCACTCAGACTCACATCCATCGAGTCAGTGATGCCATCCAGCCATCTCATCCTCTCTCGTCCCCTTCTCCTCCTGCCCCCAATCCCTCCCAGCATCAGGGTCTTTTCCAATGAGTCAGCTCTTCGCATGAGGTGGCCAAAGTACTGGAGTTTCAACTTTAGCATCAGTCCTTCCAAAGAACACCCAGGGCCGATCTCCTTCAGAATGGACTGGTTGGATCTCCTTGCAGTCCAAGGGACTCTCAAGAGTCTTCTCCAACACCACAGTTCAAAAGCATCAATTCTTCGGCGCTCAGCTTTCTTCACAGTCCAACTCTCACATCCATACATGACCACTGGAAAAACCATAGCCTTGACTAGACGGACCTTTGTTGGCAAAGTAATGTCTCTGCTTTTCAATATGCTATCTAGGTTGGTCATAACTTTCCTTCCAAGGAGTAAGCATCTTTTAATTTCATGGCTGCAGTCACCATCTGCAGTGATTTTGGAGCCCCCAAAAATAAAGTCTGACACTATTTCCCCATCTATTTCCCATGAAGTGATGGGACCAGATGCCGTGATCTTAGTTTTCTGAATGTTGAGCTTTAAGCCAACTTTTTCACTCTCCTCTTTCACTTTCATCAAGAGGCTTTTGAGTTCCTCTTCACTTTTTGCCGTAAGGGTGGTATCATCTACATATCTAAGGTTATTGATATTTCTCTCGGCAATCTTGATTCCAGCTTGTGCTTCTTCCAGCCCAGCGTTTCTCATGATGTACTCTGCATAGAAGTTAAATAAGCAGGGTGACAATATACAGCCTTGACGTACTCCTTTTCCTATTTGGAACCAGTCTGTTGTTCTCTCCCATCAGGAAGCTTCTATAAGCCTCTTTTCCTTATCCATCAGAGGGCAGACAGAATGAAAACCACAATCACAGAAAACTAATCAAACTGATCACATGGACCAGGCCTTGTCTAACTCAATGACACTATGAGCCATGCTGTGTAGGGCCAACCAAGATGGATGGGTTATAGTGGAGAGTACTGACAAAACGTGGTCCTCTGGAGAAGGGAATGGCAAACTGCTTCAGTATTCTTGCCTTGAGAACCCTATGAACAGTATGAAAAGGAAAAAAGATAGGACACTGGAAAATGAACTCCCCAGGTCAGTAGGTACCCAATATGCTACTGGAAACTTTACATTCTCCCTGACCCCCAGCCATATATAACTCCAGAAAAAATGAAGAGACGGAGCCAAAGCAAAAACAACACCCAGTTGTGGATGTTGAGTGGTGATGGAAATAAAGTCCAAAGCTGTAAAGAACAATATTGCATAGGAGCCTAGAATGTTAGGTCCATGAATCAAGGTAAATTCAAAGTGGTCAAACAGGAGATGGCAAGAGTGAACATTGACATTTTAGGAATCAGTGAAATAAAATGGACTGGAATGGGTGAATTTAGCTCAGATGACCATTATATCTACTACAGCAGGCAAGAATCCCTTAGGGAGTCCGAAATACAGTAGTTGGATGCAATCTCAAAAATGACAGAATGATCTCTGTTCGTTTCCAAGGCAAACCATTCAATATCACAGTAATCCAAGTCTATGCCCTGACCAGTAACACTGAAGAAGCTGAAGTTGAACAGTTCTATGACGACCTACAAGACCTTCTACAACTACCCGCCCCACAAGAAAAAAGATGCTTGAGCCTCACCATTTCTTTATGAAAAGGAAGAATAGTCAATGTGACACCCATGTTCATAGCAGCATTTTGGCAATAGACGAAAGGGAGAAACCCGAGTGTTCATCAATGAATAAGTAAAAAAATAAAATATGGTGTATAAACACAATGAAATATTATTCATACTTTAAACTACAACACTAATCAATCTTGAGGATATTATGCTAAGTGAAGCACGCCAGAAAGACAAATACTGTGAATGATTTCAATTATATGATGTACTTAGAGTAGTCAAATTCATAGAGACAGACAGTAGAATAGTGGTTGCCAGAGGGGTCTGGGGTCACAGAAAATGTAAAGTTTCAGTTTTTCAATATGAAAATCATTCTGTGGATGAATGGTGGTGATAGTTGCACAACAACGGGAATGAGCTTAATGCCACTGAACCATACACTTAAACAGTTAAGGGACTTGACTGGTGGCCCAGTGGGTGAGAATCTGCCTTGCAATGCAGGGGATGTGGGTTCCTTCCCTGGTCTGGGAACTGAGATCCCACGTGCCGTGGGGCAACCAAGCCTTTGAGCCACAGCTAGAGTCCTTATGCCATAATGAAGATCCACAAAGTGCCACAACTAAGACCCAATGCAGTTAAATAGATATATAAGTAAATAAATATTTAAAAAACAAAATGGAAAATGTTATAATGTGTATTTTACCACAATTAAAAGGAAAAAAATGAATAGACAATGTTAAAAGAGAGGTGTTAAAAGCACAATAGAGGTGATTAGGTCACACAAAATGGAGGTGACCTAATCACACAAACCACCAGTCCATTCTAAAGGAGATCAGTCCTGGGTATTATTTGGAAGGAACAATGCTAAAGCTGAAACTCCAGTACTTTGGCCACCTCATGCAAAGAATTGACTCATTGGAAAAGACTCTGATGCTGGGAGGGATTGGGGGCAGGAGGAGAAGGGGACGACAGAGGATGAGATGGCTGGATGGCATCACTGACTCGATGGATGTGAGTCTGAGTGAACTCCGGGAGTTGGTGATGGACAGGGAGGCCTGGTGTGCTGCGATTCATGGGGTCGCAAAGAGTCAGACACGACTGAGCAACTAAACTGAACTGAACTGAATCACACAAACTGGACATTAGTTTGCATAACTTTCTATGTGAGTGAATATAATTTTTTGCTAGATAAGTGTCTCAGTTCAGTTCAGTTGCTCAGTCCTGTCCAACTCTTTGTGATCACATGGTCTGCAACATACCAGGCCTCCCTGTCCATCATCAACTCCTGGAGCTTGCTCAAACTCATGTTCATCGAGTCGGTAATGCCATCCAACCATCTAATCCTCTGTTGTCCCCTTCTCCTGCCTTCAATCTTTCCCAGCATTAGGGTCTTTTCCAATGAGTCAGTTCTTCACATCAGGTGGCCAAGATATTGGAGTTTCAGCTTCAGCATCCGTCCTTCCAGTGAATATTCAGGAATGTCTTCCTTTAGGATTGACTGGTTTGATCCTCTTGCCAAGTGTCTACACAAAGTCATCTCACAGGGTGGAAAACTCAACCCTACATCATGTGAACTTCCCTAAAAAAGATTTAAGACATACAAAACCAGAGCCAGGACTTGAACTATGTCCTTTGACTCAGTCTAGCACATTCCCTTATAACACAAAGGATGCTTATTTTGATAATAACACCTGGTCCTTAGTTACTGGACTCTGAACCTGGTGCGGTCTGTTAGGTAGTTTCAGTAGGAAAGTATTCTAGGGTGAAGGACAGAGAAAGAAGAAACTCTTGTATGATTGAGGTTTCAGGGAGAAACTTTCAGAGAGAGAGAGCGGCTGGGGAGAGAGAGACAGGGACCAGAAAAAATAGATACATTCTCATTACAGGGCAATTGAGGAGGAAAAGTGAAGATCCCTATTGGAAAACTGCATATTGTATGCCTCTTGGAAAACTACAGTTATTTGACAGTTGTCTATTTTCTTCCTGTTTTGTTTGATCATTCAGGGGAACTGCAGCACAGGTGATTCAGTGCTAGCCGGAGACAGAAGCTTAGCAGCAGTTAGTCTAGAATTAGAAGCCAGAAAGTTGGGGATGATTTTATTAAGGGTGAATGGGAATAGTGAAATATTTTCAGATCAAATATTATTTGAAACACTGTTTTTATGCCTGGCTTGGAAGACACATTTTAAATGTAGGTTTAAAATTAGTTTGGAAATTGTCTTTAAGAGGGGATTGCATAAGTTATTTTAGATGTGGGGCCTCATTAAAAATACATTAAGGAACAATCAGATACTGTGTCTGCCAGTGTGAAGCAGTTTGAGGCACAGAGCACCAGGTAGGAAGCTTCTAGCCAACAACGTGCACTTGAATGTAAGGAGGCCCCTAGAGGTGCACTCCTGCTTATAGGAAATGGGGAGGGGAGGAGAAAGAAGAAAAGGTTAAATGATAACATTTGAACTGAGATTCGCTGTAAAAATGGGCTTCCCTGGTGGCTTAGATTGTAAAGACTCTGCCTGCAATGCAGGAGACCTGGGTTCCATCCCTGGGTCGAGAAGATCCCCTGGAGAAACACATGGCAACCCACTCCAGTATTCTTGTCTGGAGAATCCCAGGGACAGAGGAATCTGGAGGGCTACTGTCTGTAGGGTTGCAAAGAGTAGGACAGGACTAAGCGACTAACACTTGCTGTAAAGTACTTGAGTAAGGGGGGAGAAAAGTGAAAGAACTGTGCACTAGTTTCCTGTGGCTGCCATACAAATTGCCACAAACTTGATGGCTTACAATAACAGAGATGGATGTTACTGTAAGCCAGTACCAAAGATGTAATATCATCTTACATGGAGAAAGAGGTGATCAAGTTAAGGTGGGCTTCCCCGGTGGCTCAGTGGTAAAGAGGACACGGGTTTGATCCCTGGTCCGGGAAAATTCCACATGCCATGGGGCAACTAAGCCCATGTGCCAAAACTACTGAGCTAGTGCTCCAGGGGCCACGAGCTGCAACTGCTGAGCCCATGTCTGTGTTCCGCAACTGCAGAAGTGGGCACCTGGAGCACGTGGTCTGGAACACGTGGTCTAAAACACAGAAGCCACTCTAATGAGAAGCCTGCGCACTGCAATGAAGAGTAGCTCCTGCTCGCCACAACTAGAAAAAGCCCACGTGCAGCAAGAAAGACCTAGTGCAGCTAAAAATCAATCAAAAAATAAATGGGTCTAATGGCAATTTTATCAAAAAAAGAAATATACACTGAGAATTACAAAATATTGGTAAGATAAAGACTTAAAGAAATGGACAGGAATTCTATGTTCATGGATTAGAAGACTCAATATTGAGATGGTATTTCTCCCCAAATTGATCTACAGTTTCAATAAATCCCTATCAAAATATCATCAGCCTTTTTTTGGGGGTAGAAATTGATAAACTGATCCTGAATTTTAAATGGAAATGTAGAGAATTTAGACTCACCAAAACAGTCTATAGTCCATACCACCCTTAATTAAAAAAAAAAAAAGAAGAAATTTGAAGACTTAAACTATCCTATTTTAAAACTTGTAAACAACAAGGCCCTATTGAATAGCACAGAGAACTATATTCATATCCTATGATAAGCCATAATGGAAAAGGGTTTATATATACATATATATATATTTAAATATATATATATGCATAACTGAATTACTTTGCTATATAGCAGTAATTAACACAACACTGTAAATCAACTATACTTCAATAAAAAAATAAGGAAGGCCTTTCAAAAAAAAATAAAATGTGCTATAAAGCTACAGAAATTGAGCATATAGTATTTACACAAAGATACACATGTAGATCAATGGCACAGAATTGACAAAATTAGGGGTTATATTTAGCTTCCCTGGTGGCTCAGAGGTTAAAGCGTCTGCCTGCAAGGTGGGAGACCCGGGTTCAATCCCTGGGTACGGAAGATCCCCTGGAGAAGGAAATGGCAACCCACTCCAGTATTCTTGCCTGAAGAATCCCATGGATGGAGGAGCCTGGTAGGTTACAGTCCATGGGGTTATATTTACATTGTGTGGGTTTTACATTTATAATCAACCACTTTTTTACTAAGATTCTAAGATTCAATAGGGAAAGGGTAATTTTCAATTGGAATCCATATGCAAAAGGGTAAATTTAAGCTCTTATCTTGTGTGCACGCTGACTTGCTTCAGTTGTGTCTGACTCTTTTGGACCCCATGCACTATAGCCCTCCAGGCTCCTCTGTCCATGGAATTCTCCAGGCAAGAATACTGGAGTAGGTTGCCACGCCCTCCTTTAGGGGATCTTCCCAACCCAGGGATCAAACCCAGGGATTGGACCTATGTCTCTTACATCTCCCGCATTGCGGGCGGATTCTTTACGACTAGCGCCACCTGGGGAGCCCTCTTATTCCATCCTACATACACAAGTTAACTCAAAACGGATCACAGACTTAAATATAAAAGCTCTAAATACATAAAAACTCTGGGAGAGAACAAAGGAGAAAGCCATCTTGACTTTGGAGTAGGCAAAGATTTCTTAGATTAGACTGAAAGAACATAAACTATAACAAAATTTTGATAAACTATATTTCATCAAATTAAAATGTTCTACTCAAAATGAAAACAGGCTGAGAGAAAATATTTGCAATACCTATCTCTAATGAAAGATGGTACACAGAATACATAAAGATATCTTACAACTTAAATAATAAGAAACCAAATAAGCTAATAAAAATGGATAAAAGATTTGCAGACACTTCACAAAAGAAGATATAGTCATGGCCAATAAGCACATGAAAAGATGCTCAGCATCATCAGTTACAAAGGAAATGCAAATTAAAAAAATCACAGTGAGGGACATCCCTGGTGGTTCAGTGGTCAGGACTTCGTGCTTCCACTGCAGGGGACATGGGTTTGATACCTGGTTGAGGAACTAAGATCACACATGCCGCCATGTGGCCAAAAAAAAGAAAAAAAAAGTCACAATGAAATACCACTACATGGGGAGGGAGGAGGGAGGAGGGTTCAGGATGGGGAACACATGTATACCTGTGGTGGATTCATTTTGATATTTGGCAAAACTAATACAATTATGTAAAGTTTAAAAATAAAATAAAATTAGAAAAGAATAAATAAATAAATAAAAAAGAAATACCACTACATACTTCTTTGAAGTCTAAAATTAAAGAGTGACAATACCAAGTCCTGGCAAGAATGTGGAGCAACTGGAACTCTCAGTGAGAAAGACATGTAAACACTTTGGAAAACACTTCGGCCATTTAAAAAATCAACTGAACTATATATTTACCGTATGAATCATTCCTGGGTATTTATCCAAGAGAAAAGAAAACAATGTATCCATACAAAGATCTGTACACAAATGTTCCTACAGCTTTATTCATAACAGTTCTAAACAGGAAGCAGCCCGTTATTCACTGACACTGAATGGATGCACTGTGGTTAACTCTATGATGGAATGCTAATCAGGGATACAAAGAAATGAATTACTGATAGAGTGACAAATATGAATGTCCAAAAATACTTCAACGAGCAAAAGAAGCCAGGTTCAGAAGATTAATTCTGCGTAATTTAGTTTATATGAAGTTTAAGATAAAGGAAACCTAAAATTTCAAACAAAAAGTCTGAAAACAAAATCCTCCTGCAAACCCGAACAACAGAAAAAAACAGCCTAGGGCAGGAATGGGTAGGACTCAACTTCAAAGGGGCAGGAGGGAATTTTTAAGGTGATAGAGTTACTCTTCATCTTGACTGTGGTTGTGGTTATATGAGTGTGTACACTTGTCAAAACTCATCAAATTGTTTATTTAAAATAGTTTATGTTGCATTTTATTGTCTGGATTATACTGTTATGGAAGGATGTCCATGATTACTGTAGATTTGTAGAAAGCAAGGTGAAGAAGAGTATGTTTAGTATGATCCCATTTATGTTAAAAAAAAAAAAAACCACAAAATGTGTATATGTATGTATTTCTTAATTATATGCAGAGAAAACTGTTAGCAGAGATTAACTCTGCAGACTAGGGTTGAGGATGAGTCAGGAGATTTAGATTTTATATTGGAGTATAGCTAGTTATCAACGTTGTGATAGTTTCAGGTGGACAGCAAAGGGACTCAGCCATACATTTACATGTATCCATTCTCCCTTAAACTCCCCTCCCATTCAGGCTGCCACATGGCCATCTTTTGAATCATAGACCTGCCTCGATGAAATCAAATAGATGAATCAATGAATAGAAATAATTTGTGTACAGCTTCAATGTAATGTGTTCTAGAAAAGGAGCTTTTTCTTCCTTTGACCTCTAACTCACTTAAGTACAATGGGAACAAAAACATGGGATGTGGTTTTTTTCCATAGCCTGGAATCTAGTTCTACCACTCACCAGATCGGAGATCTTACACAGATTATAAGATCTCTCTCTGGATTCTCTACACCTGTTTCCCTATCTGTCAAATGAGCAAAATATTTGCTTTCCCAAGACTCACTAGGATAGTTGTGAGGATTTAATGAGATAAAGGGGGAAAAAGACTTTGTAGCAGGTGGTTTAACTTATCTAGGTGACCTCTATTACCATGGGTGCTATTCTCAGGTCCTAAAAATCACCCAATCTTTTCCTAGGGCTTTTGGTCGAGAAGTGCTCACTATGGGCCAGGTCCCAGTTAAGCAATGCATGTATTTCACCTTGTTTCATCCTCACAACAAGCCTAGGACTTGTTATCTCAGGCTGTGTTTACAGATCAGAACACTCAAAATAAAGAATGCGTAACCTATGTGCAAGCCCTTGTTCATTTATCCATTTAGTAACAGTATTAGGTACCAAAAGTACAACTAAGGCGGAGTCCCTGCTCGCACAGATATTACCTTTGAGGGCAATCTGGCTTGAAGGTCCTCGGCTGTGAATGGCAAAGGAGGGATTCTCTTTGTTTTTTAAAAAAGTACTTATTTATTACTATTTGTATTTTTGGTTGCACTGGATCTTCTTTGCTGTGTGCGCAGACTTTCTCTAGTGGCGGCGGGTGGGCGCTATTCCCGAGTTGTGTGGGCTTCTCACGAGGTGGCTTCTCTTGTTACTGAGCACGGGCTCTAAGCACACAGGCTTCAGTAGTTGCAGCACGTGGGCTCAGCAGCTGAAGCTGGAAGGCTCTGGAGCATGGACTCAGTAGTTGCCCCTTTAGCAGGTGAAAGCTTCCTGGCCCAGGGGCTGAACCTGCGTCCTCTGTGTTGGCAGGTGGCCTCTCATCCACTGTACCAGCACGGAAGTCCTCTCCTTCAGTTCCATACCACTCAGCTTCTGGCTTTAAGTATTGTAACCTTCCTGCCCCATGGTTTTTGGATTCTTCACCTTATGTCCGGGGCTTCCCAGGTGACTCTGTGGTAAAAAATAATCTGCCCGCCAATGTAGAAGACTCTGGTTCCATCCCCGGGTTGGGAGGATCCCCTGGAGAAGGAAATAACAATCCACTCCAGTATTCTCCCTGGGCAGAGGAGCTTGGCGGGCTATACAGTCCATGGGGTTGCAAAAGAGTTGGACATCACTTATCGACTAAATAGCAACTTTATATCCCACAAGTTGGTTCCAGAACACGGATGTCTTTTCTCTTTCTCCCCCTGAGATTCCCCACCCTGTGCCAGCAACATTCTTGAATATCCAGGGGTAGAAGCCTTTGTTAACCAGTTTTTGTTGTTCCCCGCCCCCCAAGGTGTGATTATCTGAGCAAAGCAAACCTCCAGGAAAACTGCATTCCCAGATGAGTCAGCCATCATCACAGCGATTACCTAATGCTGAGCTGGATGGGTTCAGAAAGCTGAAGGCAGGAAAAAAGCCAAAACTCACAGGTTTGGAACTCAAGGTCACTGGAAGCCAGGGGTTGGCCATGTTTCTGCAGCTGGTGCCATTTTTACTTGCTCATTCTCTCTGGAGAGCGGGATGGGGTAGCCTTCAAGAGTCCCCTTTAAAAAGATGCTGGTATTTCTGGGAAGAGGTTCCTTCTCAATCTTTCCCGAAGAGCGTTTGTTTACCAAGGACAGTCAACAGGGGCAGAGTGGGGTGGGGAGAGGGGAGAGGAAAGGGCGAGAGGGTAGCGAGAGACAGGAGGATGAGAGGAGTGGTTACTAGGAGGTACTTAAGCTCATGTCTCAATACTGAAGTCTCTTCTTGTGTCCAGGGCAAGACCATAAGAATAATAAATTGATCCTTGTAAAGAGTCAAGACATGGTTAACAAAGGCAATGAACAGAACACATGGGCACCAGTGTCGTTGATTTTATTGCCTTGCTAGAAGAAATGCGGCATAAGCTAAATGTTACCCATCCATGCTGTGTTTCTTAGGAAACTTCCTGGCTTGTTGTCAGCTTGTAAGGAGAGTATTTCCAGTCTCCACTTGGCATAGACTAAGCACACAATATTCCAGGACTCCGTTTGTGTAACTCTTCTTCACTCCCTGGGTCCTCAGGGCACCCTGACCTGCTTTCTCCGGTGGTGTACGCTGCTCTGACCCAGCCCCCAAGCTGCCCAGATACGGGCTTCCTGTCTCTATTCCCTCAAGGTACTCTTGACTCACAAGTTACTCCCAGACTCAGCAGTAAAGAGAAGTTTTCAGGTTGCCATTTCTCAACCTCAGCTTTTTGGGAGTAGTTATTTCCTGGTGTCTCCCTACCAGCCCCTGAAACAGACCATCCCAGATCAACTCACTTTATTCTCTCTTTTTCTCAGAATAAAATATCAAGGAAGTCTTCCTCAATCACTCATTTACTTTTTATTCCTTTCCAGATACTCATTATTTTGAAAACTGAGAAATTAAAGCATTAAGTCCCTGACCTCCTTATATGAACTGTACCTCAAGGTCACCATGACTTCCCTGGTGGCTCAGACGGTAAAATGTCTGCCTACAATGCGGGAGACCTGGGTTCAGTCCCTGGGTTGGGAAGATCTCCTGGAGAAGGAAATGAAATGGCAACCCACTCCAGTATTCTTGCCTGGAAAATCCCATGGATGGAGGAACCTGGTAGGCTACACTCCATGGGGTTGCAAATAATTGGACACGACTGAGAGACTTCACTTTCACTTTTTCAAGGTCACTGAATTATTAAAAAGGGTAATTTTCTCTCTAGAGAAAGTGTTTTGCTAATGAGTGAGAAGGAACGAGAGAGTTAATAGGTTAATGGGTCTAGGTAATGCTTATCAGTGTTGCCAAAATCACAAAATAGGGATACCCAGACCTTATGTGATGGAAGTATACACTACTACTTATGAATTAATCTTGACAAGATATGAACCCAAATCTGATTAAGCTCCTAGATCTAACTAATTTACAGGAAATGCAGGGATCAGTGACTGTACAAGAATGTAATCAGGAAAACTTGGGAAAGTTGTTGGACAAACAACTCTGATTTTTAATTTCAAGAGGAAAAGAGGGCAGTGAGGAATCTGTAGATTAAAAGAGACTTAAGAAGCATGCCAACCAATTGCAACATATAGACATTAGTTTGATTCAAATTCAAACAAATGCACTATGAAAAAAATTTAAAATAAGCAGGGGAACATAGACATTGACTATTTTTTAATGATATTAAGGTAGGAATTATTGTTACTTTTGTAGTGGAATAATAGTACAGTTATTTTTTAAAAGAAACCTTATATTTTAAAGATGTTTTATTTTAAAAATACATTAAGTGTTATGGTATCTTGAATTTCTTTCAGTATAATTCAGAGGTCCATGGGGGAAATGGGGCACAAGTGTAAATAATAGATTAGATAATGGTTTAAACTGAATGATAGGTACATAGAAATGCATTATGCTGTTTATTTTTGTACATAATTGAAAATTTCCAAAACAAAATGATAAAACCTGTAAGATAAACCCCTGGAAGAATGGACATGGAATGTATAACTTCCCAACCCTTAGAAGAGATAAAAATGAATAAGAAAACAAAAGGCAAGAAAAGGGAAAAAGGGCGGGCGGGAATCTAAAAAACATTTCAAGCAGAAAACACAAAACAAGATGGTAGAAACATACCTAAAAGTGCCAGTGATGATAATAGATGGAGACAGTTAACTAATCTATTAAAATATAGATTGGGGAATTCCCTGGGGCTTCAGTGGTTAGGACTCCTCATTTCCACTGCAGAGAGCCCAGATTCAATCCCTGGTCGGGAACTAAGATCCTGTAAGCCAAGTGGGCTGCCTTCCACCATACCCAAAAGATAGATTGGGTTAAAAAAATTCAACTTTGTATACACACACACACACACACACATATTACAAGAGCAATCCCTAAAAAATGAAGAGGAGGAAAATGAAGAGATAGAAAACTATCTACTAGGCTAAACAAATGATAAAAAGCTGAAATTAGGTAAAACAGTTCAATAAGGTAAGAATGAAATGCACTGAAAGGAATTAGTAGCAAAGTGACCACTGGTGATCGTGACAAAAATGGTTTGGGGTCACAGTGGGGACTCAATCAGATTGTGTGTGACATGCAGTCAATGGGAGAGAAAGAAGTAGAAAGGCACAAGGAAAGGCAAGTGGAGGAGGCACATTCCTAGTTGGGGAAGAGGAGTTACTTACCGTTTGTTTATCAGTTTGAGCCTGTGTAAATATTGATGCCATGAAGCCAGAGCAGAGAGCCAAGGAAAAGAAATGGGAGAGAACTGAGGGGAAAGCAATTGTGGGGAGCAAGGCTAAGGATAAGATCCAAAGCACCAGGAGAGACTTTAGCAACAGACAAGAAGAAAACATCTTCTATTTTATTTTATTTCTAATTTATTAATTGGTCCATTACACAAACAATACATGAATGCATACTCAAAAACATCAAACATTACAGGTAAAGCTAATGCACTCCACCAAACTACTGTGAACAGTTTGGTTAGTACCCTTCCAGACCTTCTCTATACATTTTTATAATACACAATTAGGTACTTCAGATGTACACTATACAGTATTTGTGTGAATGGGTGTGGTATGTGTTTTAACATCAGTGGTACCATGTGTATTTCATGTATTATCCTTCTATTTTCCCCTAAACTTTTAAAAAACTTAACATTGTATCTTAAGAGATCTTTCCATGTCAGTGCATGTAGGACTCTTGATTCTTTTTCACTGACGCCTAGTGACCTATAACATGTACCATGTGTAACACGTACCATGCTCCATTCCCTAGATGCATATTTTGGTTTTTCCAGTTTTATAGTTACAACCACAGGAACAACAGACATCACCGTAGAAGCTACATTATGAATAAACGTATGTAAAATGTGTTTCATTAAAAATTAGAAATATTGGGTCATGGGGCATGTGAATTTAAAATTGTAATGGATACCATTCGGTTGTCTTTAGAAGTGGCTGTGCTAATTTATATGCTCCGTGGTAAGGTAGGAATTCTGTTTCCTCACACTCTTGATTTATATTTTCAATATTTTGCCAACTGGATCTGAGATAGTCTCTCATGTTTTAATGTGCATTCCCCTTATTTGTCTAAAGTTGGGCATCTCTTCACAACCTACTTGCAAAACTTCTTGCTTACATACATTTTCACAGGGATATTTCTAAATATGTGTATGTGACCAAAAAGCGTGAGTCCTGCTGGAATTAATTTTTGTGAGTTAGAGATCTAAAATTATTTTTTACCAAAAGGTTATGCTGTCTTAGTACTATTTGCTGAATAATCCATTCTTCCCTTATTAATTTGAAATGTCACTTTCATCATTTACTCAATGTGTTTCCTTCTGGATTCTCAGCTTTATCAGATTTAATTTTGGTATTAGGTACCTGAGTTATTATTAACTTGGTTCACTGAATGGTAGCTGATTTTGCCAGCTAAGATAATGACAATAGATGATATAATTCATGATACAAGAATTATTTTTATTTAAATCAATTCTGTTATCTACAAACTAGAGTATTAAGAAATGTGTAAACTTCTCTTTCAGACTAGTTCCTTTCTTAGGGGATACCTTGCAGGCTAAATATAGAAATGCAAGGTCTTTTCGCCAGGCCCCCTTTTTCTATAAGTATTTGATGTTAAAGCTTTTTGGTGATTTCAAGTTGTTTGCTGGTAATGTCAAAGGGTTTCACATGGCATGGCAGTATTACTGTTCATTTATAAGAATGTTTCATTCCACAAATGAAATGAGGTCCACAAATCATGAGACATACTTTGAAAAACAATGTGATGCTCTAGCTTTTTACATTGAACCATGAACTCCTGAAGTGTTTAAATCATGCCTCATTTTTCTACTCCCAAACGTTCCATTCAGGTTGTAGGCAGTGCCTGACTGAACTAGAATTGAATTGCATTTCAAGAGTGTTCCTATAAAATAAAAAAACAAAACTCAAGTTTCTAAAAAAAAATTTAGGGGCATAACAAAGTTATGCATATTTTTTTCTGTCCATCTGCCACCTGATTAAATTATATATATTTTGTGAATTTTTATTGTTTTCTTAAAGTAGGAACACTAGAATTCAGTTCTAGTGTGACAGTTCACACCCAAGTGTGAGAAAAATGTTCCCTTGCTGTTCATGGACTGCCTCAGGTATGACCTATCTATAGATATACTGCTTGCCTGCTAAATGACAGCAAGAACTGAGATCTGGAAAACATTCTGAATTAAAGTGGGCAAGCATACTTTATGGTTGTTATACAGAAATATATCAGGCATGCAAAGAATGAATTAAAAAGGTAAATTCAACTTTTTATGGGAAAGCAAAAGTGTTACATTTGCTATATTTTAAAATTCAGTTATTTTTATGATCAAAGCACCTTTTCCTTCTTTCAGAGGAGTAACTTTGGCTCTCATGGGTAATACCTTAGTTCATAAACTTCAGTGCTTTGTTTAATAGCTCAACGTAAGACATTAGACCTTGGGAAAATTCCCGAAACTATTTAATGTATCAGTTTCCCTGATGAGGAGAAGGAAAAATAAATCTAACTCACATGATCCAAGAATGCTGAACAAGTTCTATGAGCCAAGTAGAGTGTGCCAGTGCAAAACAGCAGCTTCTTACTTTACCATTATCAATCCTGAAAGGCTGTCTTACTTTTATTTTTGATGATTCTGTTAAAAACAAAAAGGACATCTAAGACCTTTAACTTTCTTTGTATAGTGCCCCGCTTAGCATTTTTATTTGTGAACACGTCAGTCCAATTGCAGACTAAGGAAATCATTAAGAAGCACTTTTATAAGAATCTCTCTACTGATGAAAGGAATACATGCTTATAAACAGCTGATCTTACCATAAAAATTCTGAGACCTGCTAGAGAAATAAATGAAACTGGAATGCATTCTGGAAAGTCAAAAAGGTAAAAAATAGGATGCAAATATACATCTCTAAATAATAAACTATTAGTATTGCTAGAATATATAAACACGGATTACCAGCCAGGAGGGTGGAAGAAAATGTCCAGTTTTGCTTAGGCAGGGGCTCATAGGGCAGAAAGAAACCTGAACTGAACTGTGTCAAAGAATCAAAGGCTACAGCCTAGCAGAACCCATTCTGATTTGGGTTGTCAAATGTCTGCAATGGAGGTAGAACCCATATTATCCTTTCTGGGGAGGAAGACAGAGCTCTGAGGGGCAGACCTTGAATTCATCCTTCTGGGCCACTCTAATTCCTAGTCACTATAAAAGGGCTAAATTTGGCTTACCTTTAGGACTGGATTTACACAAAGGCATTAAAGACAGCCAAGGCTCGTCTAGTCCCCCCTACCCTTTACTTAAATTCTTGAAATTCCTTAAACAGGAAACAAAGACTTTCATTTCATAGAGATACAGGGAAGCAAAAGTCTTACTCAAACTTTCTAAGACTTAAGAGTTCTCTCTGATCTTTCCTTGGAGCAAGAGGCACCTGATGATGGGAATGGAATGTTCATCATGGAGGCAAAGATGATACAAAGACTCCCGACCAACTTCCTTCACGAATGTCAGAAGATTGCCTATGTAATTTTGCCTATCCATCATTTCTTTTACGTAATACTATTGTCCTTCCTAAATTATCTGTCAGCTTCTAGTTTTACCCCTCAATGACCTCTTATGTACTGCTGGAATGATTAATTTTCCTGAAATGAAATTCTAATTACAATCGCATTGCTTAAATTTACTAAATCATTCCTGCTTTCCTAATCAATGCCAGACTACCCAGGTGAGTGAGGCAGTCATTGACTGCCTGCGTCCTAGAAAACAACAGTTCTGTAGCTACCCAAGCCTTGCTTATACTCTGCTTTGAGCAGTTTTACTTTTGTGAACTTCAAGACTCAGGTGTCATCTCTAAGAGGAAATCTTCCCTAACAAAGCCATCCTTAATGGTGCATAACAGATCTTTATTATTGTCATTTTATCTCTTGGTGTATCTATATCCTTAAACTCTGAATGTTGAGGGGTGGGCTTTGTCCTTTTCAATTGAATTCAATTATTAAAGAGAATTGAGTCACATCTTAAAGTGCCTGCCATTGAGCTTTAACTTCCTTTAAAAAAAAAAAAGACTTCATCTTAAAACCCAGTGATATTTTAATTCTGGTTCTACAAAGAATTCTCATGAACAGATATTTTGGTTGCTATAATCTTAAGCATAATCTTAACACTGCACCCCTTTATCCCCTTCCATTTTTTTTTTTAAAGGTCCATTAGTGACTAGTGTTTGGAACTTGGAGAAATACCCTCATCTCTGACCCATGACAGAATAATGAGTTTTAATTATCCATCATTGAGGGCTTGATGATAAAGCATTCCTGTCTTTATACTTGTTATGCTTAGTTCAGAACACTGGAAATAGAATTGGCAATATCCAGCTATTTTTGGACAAAAAATTAGGAGTTAAAATAACCATGTATTTTATATTTCACAACCCCTTTTTTGGGGGGTGGTATAGTAAGCTATAAAATCCCATTGTAGCTACCTAATTTTTTAGGGGGGGCAATAAAGTTTGTACACATTGCCATATCAGAAACAAAATGTCCTGATTTTGTAGTTGGCTAAAGTAAATAAACAGAAAACTTCTGTGGTACCCTGGCCTATGAGCATTTCACTGAGAAAATTACAGATGGCATTCATACAAAGAATGTGCTCCTAAACTGGCATCTTAAATTAATATTCCAGCTATGTGTAACTGGAGACCCTAAATACCAGAGGTAACACTGAAATTTAAAGATTTAATCAATTGGAGGAATGGTTGATGTTACCTTAAAATACAGTCTATCTGATGCAGACAAGCTTTTCCACCCTAAGTTGTCCCTGACTTTGCAGTGAGGGACTCATGAGAGTAGGTATGGATGGTACAGGCTTCCTTCACAGGTCCAAAGGGAAGGCAGGGAGTTGGGAAGCGAACGACAGGCACGACTATAGTTTTGCATTTTTGAACATGGCACCATTAGTTATCTTCTCATGTCATTGAACTGAAAAGTTTGTTAATATTTAAGGCTCATTTTTGCCAACTTACTTTTTAGACATTCACAGAAAGCTTGCCTTTCTACATTAGGTCCTGCTATTTAAAGACAAATCATTTTGTTAAATGTTAATTTGTATTTCTTAGATTACTAGAGGTTGAACACTTAGAAACTGCCAGTTATTTCTTCTGTGAACTATACATGTATTCTACTGTGATTTTTAAAAACTGTAATAGTAATAATTGCTTTTAATTACCATTTTAAACATATGAATCATTTCCTTTGTGACTATTACTTAGGAATTATAGTGTTTTTCGACTCCCAACACCAAAATTGATATTTTCAGAAAAATCCCAACTTTTTCTAATGCTAGTTTTTCTCCACCTATATTAAATATACTGTTCGCACTTCAGGGGCACACCCGGAGAGCCTTTTGGTAAACATTCCAACAAGGAAGTTTCACTTTCTAGCTCATCTGATACAGCTCTACTTAGCAATCTTACTCCACATATCTTCGGGTTGCTTCAAGTCTAAGGACTTAAGTTCCTTTAGTTATTTCTATTAACATTAAAATTCTGTTTTTAGTGAATTTATCCTGCAGCATAACTAGAATATAAAATAATTGGAAGTTCCATGTACACTCTGATTTTATGCATTGAGTTTGTGGTTTAAGTTTTTATTTTAAATAAAGAACATTTATCTTCTTTTAATGCAGAGAGCTAATTATTGATTCTCAATAACTCCTGATTAGCTAGTTGGCTATAGATATAGAGCATCTTAATTTCTACAGGCACCTTTCTGAATTCAAGTAAAAGTTTTGGTAGACAAGGATTTCCTACTTAAATGTCATTGACATAATATGAGTATCGAGTACAAATATTGCTCACTGTTCTTGCATTCTTTAAGTTATTTTACCTTGAAGATTTAAGAACCATCCTTAAGTCATTAGTAACAGGTTTTCATTGAAGGAATATTTGGAACTGTGAAAATACAAATCTAATCAAATTAAATTTTGAACACATATACAGCCAAATATTTCAACAAAACTGCAGTTTAATTTCAGAAAATGTGTTAAAATATATATTTATACATCAATTTCTGACATACACTTAATGTGTTAGTATACACAAAATGATGCTTTCTCTTGAAACTGTATTTATGAAATGTACATTTTAATTTAAATACTCAGTATACACTGCACTTAATCTGCATGTTGCATTTATTAAATACATTAAAATCTGCAATGTAACAAAACGTTTTCTGCATACGAAATTCAAAACACCGTTTTAAATGAACAAAAGATGGCTCACTTCATTTTTATTTTTACAACTAGTGTATAATACACTAGCTCAGCTCCACCACACTACCTGTTCGTTCTTTTTTATTTGACATTGTTCACAGACTAGTACATATTACAATAAGAGTGCTGGATAAAAACATGAGGTACGAAAGTGGTTCAAAGATTATAGGTCATGCAGATCATGCTAGACAGCAAAGAAAATTGTGACCGAGAAAACACTAAATAAAAATACATAAAGAATGTGCATTATAAAAAAAAAAAAAAAACTCCATTACACAGCTTTGCTTCTTTGGTTACAAAGTAGGTTGAACAATTTCACAGCTTTTTATTCCCACCCGAAAAAAGTCATACGAAATGTCAAAAAGCAGAGGAATCGTGGCAATTTCTCTATTAGAAAGTAGAAACAAATGAACAAAGTTTTCTTCATCAAAATAGCCCAATTATTTATTATATCACAATAACTGGTGACTACCTGTACAGTTGCACTATGTTCTTCATACTTACACTATACAAAATTTACATTCAAGCTGGGTCTTTACTACTGAAAATAAATACCGAAGGTAAATTGCCATTAGTGTTAGAAATATGCCAGGATTCTTTTGTTCAATTATTGCCTAAACATTTTATCTATTAAATGCAATCCTGTCTTTCAATTCCTTTACTGATACTTATAATTATTTCAAAAAATTAAAAAAGTTCTGTGACATTGTTCATGTACATTATGAAAATAGCAGCCCTGTAATAAATAAAACACAAATAAATGAAAACTTATGTAGGCAAATGTTACTGATATTGAAAGAAAAGTGGCTCTTTAGATGAACTGTTATTTATAATGTGATAGGAAGGCTCAGGGAAAATCCATGGGTAATAGGAAACACGGGAGAGCCACCAAAGCTCTGAAAAGACCCCACTCGTGCGCACCAGGTAAAATGCAAACTCTGCTCACTTTAATACACCTCATCTATCACTCTCCTTGTGTACTGAGGACAGAAACTGGACACCAACAGCGCTGCATGACATCTCAAAGAGAGGAAAAGCTCTTGTAGAATGATTGTCTAATACTGAAAGGGCCAAACACACAACTGAAGCATGGCTACTTGCTTTCGTATAAAGTGGAAAGAACACCAGTGGCACACAAGGATAGATTGCTTTCAGTTTTTCTTAATGAGGCAAGAAAGCTTTATGCTGAGGAGACATTCGGCTGCTGTGGAGGTTGCGTTGGCTGCGGAGGCTGTGCTATCACTGCTTGCTGTTGAGAAGTGCTACCAGGATTGGCCTGTTGGGCTGGGAGTTGGGATAATTGATCATTGTTTGAAAGAGATTTTAACAGTGCATTTTCTCGTTCAAGTAAAGAGTTTCTTTCAACTAATTCTTTTATTTGTTCCTTTAGAACTTCCACTTCTTCTCTTACTGCATACATCAAATGGCTTTTCACCAGATCCTGTGAAAAACAAAATTAGGAATATCAAAAAGAGTGAAAGAGGAAGGAGTTGCTATCTGGTTCTCCTTATAACACAAGACGATTGTGTTGTGCCTTATAAACACAAGACGATTTTATGCTAATTTTCCTGCTCTTGCTTTTTATGTTTCTACTGTTTCCTGACCAACCCTGAGGAAGATGGGGTGGAAAAAATCTAGTTCCCAACTGGGGCAGCAAGTCCAGAATTTTCTTTTCAAAGTCTGGAGTGATTTAAAAAAAAAATCAGCTCCTTAAATTGTCTATTAATAAAGCTTAGAATTAAAAAAAAGCTTAAAATCATATACTTAGATGTCAGATGAAGAGAACAAAGGAAACTAAATTGCTATTAAACTAGTTACAGTAAAGCTTTAAGAAATAAAGTGACCTGCAATTTCCAACTTCAAAATCTTAGGATTAAAAAAAAAGCAGACTAATGGCCTTTATTTATAACCTATTTATGGTTTTAATAACTTGAATCAAAATATTTTTAATAATGTTGAGTATAAATCTTTAAGAAAAAGTAAAACAGCAGAAATCAATATCAGAGTCAATAGAAACAAGTCTATTTATAAAAGCTGAGTAATACACTCTCTGTCTACTGGAGCACCAGAGAAGTCCAGGTCTCTAAGTTATTCTTGATGCTGAGATATTCAGGGGATCAAATGCATGTTGATTATATATATCCCCCAAAATGGTCCTTATCAATAGCATAACATGAAATGTAAGATGTTCAAGTAGGAAAAGTATTTACTCCAGTGGTATTTCTAGACGAAAAATTCTCAATGTTTTAGCATTTTCAACTAAATCTTATTATTGAAAAATATACTTTGGTCATCTTGGTTTAAAGAAATTAGATACTTGTTTTTTAGGACTGATAAAACCCAAGAATGTATGAAATGAGAAGACTATAAATTTTTACTTACCATTGCTTGTTCTATTTTGTTGTCAATGGCTACACCACCTCCCCCAGATGCACTGGAAAAAATTAGAATATTTCATTAAATTATTCTAAAAAAATGTAAGCTCCCTTCCAACTCTTAAAGTAAATAAAAACATTTTTGTTTTACTTAAAACCAAAATAGTAATTTAAAATAGACTATTAGTCTATTTTCAGAATTTCATACTCAGAGCTCTCACTTTGAAAATGAGGATCTCAGCAAATAGGTGACTTCTAAAAATCCTTTGTTGTTTCACTATTTCCAACTTGCCTATGAAATATATATGCTACTTTAAAAATTAACTCCCAGTTCTATTCAGGAGTTCTCAATTCAGTGACCTTAAGATATATTTCAAATGAGCAGTATCTGCTCCCCATCTCTTCATTTACTAACTATATATTCTAATTAACTTTCATGCAAAAATTTCAGTGGTTACTTATTGCAGTAAATTCAGATGATTACTCCTCTTCTATAGATTTTTATGTTTTTAATATCTCGTTTTTACATTTTAAAAACTGGCTTGTAAAAATGATTCAGAGGGCTTTTGGGCAAACAGTACTTGGAGGGTTGGTTAACCAGGAACTCAACCATCTGGCAGACCCACATGCTTTGTAGCTTGCAAAAATCTTGTACCTGGCAAAAATCACCAAGTAAGGTATGTGGTTTAGCCCAGTTTTTTCCTAGAAACAATTGGGAACAGTCTAGCTGGTAAGTACATCTCAAGTTCAAGCATCATTGTAGCATGTATATGATAATGACACAGAAGGCTGAATAATTATCCTCTTTGGCAGTTTATATTGTCCTATGTATATAGCAAGGACCTATATCCTTTTCTTGGTGTTTTTGTAAATTTTAAAGAACAGTTATTAGATTTTTCTTGCAAATATAAATCCGATATATTAATCTACTGTATCAAAACAGAAAAATGTCTTTAAATTATTTTTATGTAAAACTTTACTACACATTCTTCATTTAGTATTTAGTGATAAATTTAGGTGCTAATATATCTGAAGACTATTTTACTTTAGATGATGGGGACCCTTAATGTTATGAGGCTCAGAAATATCCTATCTGATATAGTGGTGCATTTTATATTGTAATCTAAGTAGATATGGTTACAATCCTGGTTTTGTTACTCACTACCTACCATCAGTAAATCATCTATTTAGCTTCCTCTGGCCTCAGTTTCCTCATCTGTAAAATGAAGGGGTTGGTATCTATGCCTCAGTGATCTTTGAACTTTTTAATCCTCTAAACTCTGAGTCAATGCATGGAAAACACTAAGCTTGTTTATCTGAGCATTTACAATATTAATTACAGCATACTACTTCACTTCCTGGTATTGCTAAGATGAAAAGGAGCTTCTGTATACCTAATAACTGGAAAGGATGTATAGATCATTAATACTTATATATGTTAGGCTTTAAAAGCTTGTAGAGACTAAGTATGGCTTCATGTAACTATAAACTATAGAACTATATAAACTTCAGTGTAAAGTTTAGTTCAGACACCATATGGATAAAGTCACCAATACTGGCCATAATTTGGCAAAAAAGATGGTAATAGGCATTTAGATTAGAATTTGCCTGAGAATCCTAGATTATACTTTTTTATTCTGTATCAAGGGATAACTGAAATCATTTCATGACTTAAATACAATCAATTCTTTTAATATGTCAGTTTAAAATAGAATATTGTAAATGCTAACTTTAATACCAGTTTTACATACTAATGAGCAAACAAAAAATCTAAATAAATCTCAAACTCTTAAAAGATTTCTTTTCTGATAATTAAAATAAAACCTAATCAGTTTTCAAGCCATTTCCTCAGCTAAGGAATAGTAATTAGCATCCTACTCTTTGTTGATAAAATAACCTCCAGTCCTGATGTATATATCTTCACATAGTTCCAATTCACCTGGCTTTCTTTCTACTTGTTTCTTAAGATGCTCACTGCCATCTCTTCTGGAATGCCTTCTAGTTTCCTAAGGTGAACCAATATTCCATCCCTTTTGTGGTTTCACTAAAATAATCACAAACTTTTTACAGTGCATAACCATGAAATTCTGGCCCCTTTATATACTCACTGTGAATTCTAGGAAATTATTTAACCTTCCTAGATCTCAGATTTTTTTTTTTTTTAAAATCTAAAATAAGGATGGTATCTTCAGGATTCTTGCCTGGGAAATCCCATGGACAGAGGAGCCTGGTGGGCTACTGTCCACAGGGTTGCAGAGTCGGAGGTGACTAAGCAAGGAGCAAGGATTATACCCCAATTCACAAAACTCCTGTGAGGATTAAGTGACTTTAAATACTACCACTGTTAACTCTATCAGACTTGAGCTCTTTGAGTGAGGTTCATTATCATCTTCACCTCTGTGAAGAGAACAGTGCTTGGCACATAGGAGCTCAGGTGTGTACAGAAAGAGTCAATATGACAACAGTTACTGAATATATTAGAAACAATTACTGGTTCATATTAGGAAGCCATATATTTTTTTGAGTTTAAATAAATCAGTAGTTCTCCATGTGGTCCCTGGACCAGGAGCATCATCAGCATAATCTAGGAACTTGTTAGAAATGCAAATATTCAGGTCCACTCAGATCTACTTTTGAGGTGGGATTCAAAAAATCTATTTTAATAACTCCTCCAGCTGATATGCGGAGAAGGCAATGGCACCCCACTCCAGTACTCTTGCCTGGAGAATTCCAGGGACGGGGGAGCCTGGTGGGCTGCTGTCTATGGGGTCGCACAGAGTCGGACACGACTGAAGTGACTTAGCAGCAGCAGCAGCTGATATGAAAGAAACTAAAGCTTGAGAACTACTGCTTTAAAAATAAAGATACAAAATGGGCTTCCCAAGTGGCTCAGTGGTAAAAAATCTGCCTGCACGACAGGAGACTTGGGTTTAATCCCCTGGACATGGAAATGGCAACTCACTCCAGTATTCTTGCCTGGGAAATCTTGTGGACAGAGGAGCCTGGTGGCTCAAAAGAGTTGGACATAGTGACTAGGCAAGCAAGCACCAATATGGTAGTTTTAAATAAAAACAAATAGGAGGGCATTCTATTTGATGATCCCAGAACATGGGATCAATGAGGGTAATAAGGTGTTTTCTGTTGTGTTCAAAGTCAACATAGTGGTTTGGGGTTTACGATCTTTTAAAATGAGAATGATTAGCTGCAGAAGAATGAGTAATTTTCTTTTATTTGCTTCCTTGACCTAATGTTACAGTATTAGGCCTTGCTTTCTTTCTTATTGTATTCACTACACTATAACTGGACGATTAATAACCAGTTTCCGAACTTAAGTTCCTTAAGAGAAGGCTTCCTAACACTTTGTAACTATTCTGATGAACAAAAGGGGATAATTTTCATAAAGAAACTTTCTGTTTCCTATGGGTCACTGTTTTAGAATAAAGTCATAAGTGGATTAGCATTTATTAGATGAATAAAAAATTGTAGGTACTGATGGAATGGACAGAAATATAGAACTGTGAGAAAAAACACAAGAATGACTATTACTTTTTTATATAATGAATGTTCATTTCTTGGAATTGTGGCTCCCAAAGGAATCAAAAGGAGCTTGATAATGCTCTAAATAAAGTAAATTACAATCACATTCATAAGAAAAGTAAACCTTAAGAGAAAATTAAAACTTAAGTATCAGTGTAGGACGGACTTCCACGCTGTTCATCTTCTAATTTACCCCAAATGGTTCCCCACCACAGTTTTTCTCCACAGGCCTGCTTACTCTTATCACATTAGATTACTTGCAACCTCACTGAGAAGACAAGGGGCCAGATAGGAGACTCTGCTCCGTCTTCACAAGTGTCTTACATTTGCATCCTTCTTAATAGGCTAACTCTTTCATCCATGCTCTCAGCTCAGTGACTGCAAATCATCCCGTCTTTCCTCTCTAAAAATTAAAACCAGTGAAGGCAAAGTTAGGCTTAACTTGATCTCATATTTAAGAAAAATTCCTTATGAGAAATCAAAATTTTTCTTTATTAATGTGAAGAGAGACATCATGACTACTGTTTAAGATAAAAATAGTGCAAATTTCTTCACTATTACACTTTGACTACTGTTGTCTTTCTTCTCAATAGAAATGCCATTTAAAAAATTCTTTTTTGGCCACACTGTGCAGCATGTGGGATTTTAGCTCCCCCACTAGGAACTGAACCCGTGACCCCTGTAGTGGAAGAGCATAGTCTAAACCACTGGACTGCCAGGGAAGTCCCACAAATGCTTATTAACAAAGCAACAAGGCAGAGGAAAGGAACACACATGACTTCTCACTTCATGGCAGCACACACATTTTAGTGAGTTCTTACTTCAGCCTGAGTAATACTCTCATTTTACAGTTGAGGAAACTGAAGCCTAGTAACTTACTCAGACACAACCCTGCTGCTGCTGCTGCTGCTGCTAAGTTGCTTCAGTCGTGTCTGACTCTGTGCGACCCCGTAGACGGCAGCCCACCAGGCTCCCCCATCCCTGGGATTCTCCAGGCAGGAACACTGGAGTGGGTTGCCATTTCCTTCTCCAATGCGTGAAAGTGAAGTCGCTCAGTTGGGTCCGACTCTTAGCGACCCCATGGACTGCAGCCTACCAGGCTCTTCCGTCCGTGGGATTTTCCAGGCAAGAGTACTGGAGTGGGGGGGTGCCATTGCCTTCTCCAGACACAACCCTAGGGACAGGATTAAAACCTAACCTAATCAATATCAAAACACATGCTTTTCCTATCACAACATTAAGACTGTAAAAGGAAGAAAGTAACTATCTCTAATGACCTAAAGGAAATACAGAGTTGTGTGCATTGTAAAAAGTGCTTAAACTTAGTTGTGAAACCATTAAGCATGGATCCAACTATGTTCATAACATGGCATTTATCTTAGCATATTCCTAGAAGAGGTTCAGGTCTGAAAACAAGGTAGGTAGCTTCTAGGAAAAGGTACTTGCTCAGTGATCTTTAGACAACCAGCATAGTTTGATTCTCTGCTAAGGGTTAAAATGTTCTTTTGTTAGAAAGCTGAAGGTACCTTAAGACTATATAGATCCATATGCAGAATATTATTTAAAAAATTACTTTGCTTTACTCAAAGACCCTCCTAATCTTCTCTGTTGAATCACAATACAATTAAAACTGGAATTCCACAAATCACAAAATAAAATGTTTGTGATAAGAACTTATTTGACTGAACTGGCAATCTCATACACTAAGGTTCAAGCACCTTTACCCAAACCAGGTAAAATCAATTCTTTTTAAAAAGTAGAAGCTATAGTCTTTCTTGGAGGCCAGTCCTCAGGAATCACATACTGTTTCCAATACATCATTTACAATCTTCATCCCCTTGCCCGCCACTCATAATAAGCACTATATCATTAGTGCTAGGAATGCTTTAATTCTAACCTGGGTTACACTTTGCCTCCTCTCAAAGAAATGTGTGTTTTATTTTTAGAAAGTAATTGTTAAGTAGCTGATTGCAAAAGAAGAAATCCAATGAATCTACAGCTCAGCAAGCTTATCAAGGTTAAAAAAAAACAACAAAAAACTATCACCCTTTCCGTAAAAGGAATTTTAAAAATATTTACATTTTCTCACAATTAAGAGCAAATAATCCTCCTTCCAAAAAAGATCCTATGTAGATAAAAATTCATATAGATAGTCTCTATCTATATGAATTAAGAAGAAATAAGAAAATTAAGCTAAGAACTCAAATTGTATGTATCCTAATTATTAACCGTAAGTTCTACCAATGTAAAAACAATCTGTTTAATTTCATGGCTTAAAAAACATAGACAAAAGACCCCATGGAAATTTTTATTCTCAGTAACACAAAATAAGTGATTTCTGTGGACCATAAAAGCTATTATCATGCTAAGCAAGCAGGTAAAATGGCTATTCACAAAACTAAACGTTATCAAGTACTCAATCATACTGTGAAAAAAGCTTTTTACCAAGGAAATATTAAAAACCCAGCTAAATATACAAAGATTGATATTTGTTTTTAGCATCAATAAATACCTTGCTCACCAATGCCCTTAGCATATTTTACATTCATCTAATTAATTTCAGGTCAAAATCCTGAAATTTTCTTCCAGAAGAGAATATTTAAAAAGAGGAAAAAAGGATACACACTGTGGATTATACCAATGTCAGTTTCTGGACTTCAGGTGTTTTATATTATAGTCATGCAAAATTTTACCATTGGGGGAAGAACTGGATGAAGGGCTACATGAGACCTCCCTGCACTTCTTTTTTTTTTTTTGAGCAACTTATCTATAAGTATTCCAAATAAAAGTTTTAAAGGAGATACTAGTACATGGTAAAGAATAAATTCAGTGAAAGGAAAGTGAAAGTGAAGTCGCTCAGTCATGTCCAACTCTTTGCGACACCCCAACCAGGTTCCTCCATCCATGGGATTCTACAGGCAAGAGTACTGGAATGGGTTGCAATTTCCTTTCCGGGGGATCTTCCCCACCCAGGGATCGAACCCGGGTCTCCCACATTGTAGGCAGATGCTTTACCATCTGAGCCACCAGGCAAGTCAATAATCTCAGCGAGTACACACAAAAAGGTATACCATCAATATAAAGTCCCTCTCCTACCTCAGATTCCCTTTGTCCAAGTCAACCACATATATGTATCAGTGACCTTAAAAAAGTCCATTTAGGAAGGAATTCTTTACTGTTTTGGAGTGGGAGAGGCCTTTCTAACTATAGGCCTCAAAATATATGAAGTACTTCTATAAATCTGTAAGACAAGAAGCCCCAGTAGAAAAATGGGTAAAATACACATGAACATTCAACAAGACATTAAAAATACTCTATATCTCATAATAAAAATATAGACTAAAACTATGTGATATTATTTCCCTAAACACACTGGCAAACATATTAAAATTTAACGCAAAATTAGTGAGGTTGTGGGAAAATGGGCCTTCTCTTACTGTGCTGGTGAAAAATGGTATAATGGTATAATCCTTACAGAGAGCAATTTGGTTACATCTAATAAATTTTGCACATACATACACACCCTCACTCTTCAAGTCAGCAATACTACAAGTAGGTATTTATCCAACAGATATTTTTACATACATAGGAAAAATGTACTGACAAAACTACTCATTACAACGTTGTTTGTAATAGCAAAGTTTCTGACTAGCAATAGGAAAGGGCTTAAATAAATCATGGTATAGCCATTCATTTAATACTAGTCATTTAGTAAGAGAAAAAAAAAAAAAAAAACCCACAACGGTGCTGTTCTGTGTACTGAGATGGAAACTGGGAAACTGTATGATGTGTATGTATTATCATTTATGTGAAGGAGATTATGTACTGCATATTATGTATATGCAGACAGACCGGAAACACACACAAAGAAAGTTATCTGTTTGTAAAGGCGGGCACAAGGGGAACAGGGATTGAAGGCTACTTTCACGCACTTTGAAGAATACTGAAAAACATTTTCCAAAATGAAAATGACTCATAAAGGAGTTATTACAGTGTGAACTTAAGACATGACCAAATGGCAGACAGGAAACAAGAAAGGAAAAAAGGAGGGAAGAGGACCAACAACTCCTCTTGCTTTTGGAACTTTTTCTTTCTGAAATATTAGGTACTATGTTTAACACAGGAAACTATTAATATACATGATACTTGTGATTTGCAAAATTTATTTCCTTGGCTTAGGGTGAATTAAAATCACTTAAAAACATAACTCCCAGTATAGTTATTTCTGTTTAAAAGTGATGCTGGTAACTAAATTATAAAAGTCTCTCGGATAAGTATCTAAGATACAACGGGCTACATAAGCTTACACAGTGTTGCATTAAAAAATGAATTCCAAATAAAGCATTGGTAAGATCTTTTTTACTTTTTACACTTCAAAGTTATGATATTTTGGAGGAATTATTATTTGATAGTAAAATTCTGATATAATTAGATAGATATTTTTCTTGAGCTACTCTAAGGAAACAACTTAAAAACTAGCCAAACTATTTTTCTGTTAAAACAGTCAAGATGTAAGATATAAAGATTTAGTCACGAGACTTATATAAAAGGAAGACAGCATAGCAATTTTACCATTACAGTCCAAACATTCCAATACACTAAGAAAGTTTAACATTCTATTACTTCAAGTTAAATACTTAAATGTAGTAAGTACATGAAAAATCATATCTACATAAGATAAATTACATAAGATAAATGAGCTTATGCACTGTTATTTCTTATTAGACTAGCATAAGGCAAGGTTTGACACAATGAAAAAGTTATTTCCTTCCTCTGAGTCAGACTGAAAAAAGAAGGGTGTGAGAAAGGGGTAGGAGGAGGGTAGCATTTTCCCCAATGTTGGAGTGCTTACATTTAAAGGAGACTCTCTTGAAAGAGATTTCATTTTACTGTTTACAAAGCAGCAACTGGTAATTTGGTGATAGCGTAATTACAGGGGAGTGAAGGACACATAACAGAGGTGTTTAAGCCCAAATTTAAAATTTGACACTACAGTCCTGGCTAACTTTACTTCCTGGAGACTGGGAAAACAGTATACAACCGACAATTATCTAGACTGAGATGTACACTGGTATCTGAGAGTGAAAAAAGAAGGAGAGAGATTAGGAAGGTATTTTTCCCAATTTATGTTTAGAATAACTAACAAAAACCTATTTAACCTAGTTATACTGAAAAATAACACAGTGGATATAGTTCCATATATTCATTTTAGATATTCTAAAGCCATTCCTTTTAGTCTGCCGGGATAGAAGCTGATAGTTAATCAACATCTAAAAATATGAGAATTTGGAGATTAAAGTACCATATAGGTTAACCTAGTAAAAGTTCTATGGTTTCTGATACTGATTTTAAGACCTATCTTTCCTACAAAAAACAAAACTTCAGTAGAAGAGAAAAAGTCAATAAAAATTCTTAATATGAATGAAGACATTACAAACACATAAAAGCTCAAATTTTTCCAGCTGTGTTAGGAAAAGGATAAAGATTAAGAAAAAGACTTTCAGGGAAAGGACTACGTTTAACAGCCATTTTGCAGTTAAGATCAATGCTCCTTTAAATGGTTAACAATATGGCATTCCGTCCCTTTGACTATGAGTAAATAATAACACTGTCACCAACTAAGGCAATTTTCATGGTGTAAGTATATGAAAATGAACAAAACTGGAGAAAGAACATAAAAAAAAAACAATGCCAAGGGCAATAAAAGCAAAAATGTAAAGTTCTTTAAGATTTACATTTCATTTCAGAGGCCAAGAAGCATTGAATAAATTTTTACCTAGCAGTGGGCCTATTATAAAACAATCTTTTTATGTAGCTAAATTCATCTACAATTTTTAAAGTAACTTCGAATTCTTCAGCAATCACATACAAACGGGCCAAAGTGTGTGTGGCAGGAAAAGTGGGGGAAGAATCAGGAACTAGCTTACTATATGTATCTCTACTGCTAACCTTTACATTATCCCACCTCACCTCCCCCCAATTCCAAATGCCTGCAGCTTTTGAACTGAAAAGCCTAAACTTCTTAAGATGCTCCGCGGTTTACTTTTATTCTCTTTGTTGATACTGCTTCTCACTCTTTAAATACTCTACCATTCTTTTAGAGCTTTCTGTGCAAATATTTTCTCTTCTGGAAAGCCTTCTGTAACTCTTCCAGAAGTAATACAGTAAGTCATGCTTCACACTACACTTGCAGCACTCCGCATATAGGGTGTGTTCTAACAGTTTCATCAATCTTCTACCACACAAAAGCGCTAACAATCTACCATAGGGCTGGCAGACATTTAATAAACAATGCTATACGACTAAAGACTCAAAACCTGTATACTTGGAATTTGAGTCCTGAATACCTTACCTGCTATGCTGACTCTGGGGCCTTTTTTTCGGTAAAGTTGTAACACAAAGTAGCTGTACTGGATCACCTCCAAATCATTTCCTACACTTAACAACAAAACTTTTCCAACATTCCTTGGTATTTAATAAACTTGGGTAACGCTACTATTTTAACCAAACACAAAACAAATAATTGAGGAAACATTCCTTACTCTCATTTCTCATTTTCAATTTGAAACTAAACTTGCTATACGTTCTTGCTAGTATTAATGAAATACTCCATACACCTAGGTAATTCAAATACCTTTGGTGGTAACAGGTGATAAATCCTAAACAAACTTCTGCCTCTTATTTCCTAACAGCCAAATCTCAGTAACATTTACCTTTCTAGATGACACTTTTGTAAAAAAATAAAAATCGAATCTGTCTCCTCTGCACACACACAACGCTCAACAAATATTGGGTGAAGAACATGAAGTTAGATAGTGTTCATCACAGAGAAGACCACTAGATGTGGAATTAGCAAATACACATTGCAACTTAGCCTCACCTCAGGTTTACTATGTCCAGAGGCAAGTTACTCTTATTGGGCTTTTTTCCTTCATCATTTAGTTTTAGAGACTTATGAAATACCCTAACTACTTCAATGTGGTGGTGTGTGTGTTTGGATGGGTATGGGAGGGGAGGGAAGGGACGAGGGGTGCAGATTCAGTGAGAAGAAAGGATAGTAACATTCAACTCAAGTCTTAAAAAAGTTACCCAAGGAAGTAAAGGAGTAAAGGGAATAGCTAGACACTGTAAAATGCTTGGTCACAGGGATTAAGCAAGGGAAAACGAAAGTTTTATAACTCAAGCACAGAGAATCTTTGAGAAATCAGAGGGATGATAAAAATGAGAGTCACCTATAACATAGAAAACACCAATGACTGCAATTTTTAGTATGGAGCAACTCAGGAGTGGGGAGATAGTTAATGAGTCATAAGAAAGATTGTTAAGATTTTTTGAGGGGTGGAGAGTGAGTGGCAAAGAAACTTGCAGATGGAAATGAGACATTTTAAGCTACATTTGGGACTGCTGACTCTAGGATATAGATCACGATGGAGAAACAAAAGTTGAGAAATAAGGTTACTAGGAATAGGTATGTAGAACTCCATAGAGTAATCTCTGGCAAGGAGTCTAGATTTGAGAGTTGTCAGAATGTGGTAGGTAGCTCCAACTGTAAGAGATAAGCCTAGTTAAAGAGTGAAGACAAATAGGGCCAGGACACTGGAGAAGATCAGCAGGTAAAAAGCTAGAAGAAGGGCTGGGAAGAAACTACCCTTTCTTGAGAAAACTAATTATTTCTTTCACTGAATAGCCTCATAATCGTCTCTTCTTTCTCAAGCATTCCACATATTAATTTTTTAAACTACGCAGCTATTCTTGAACAAATCCTCTCAATCCCATTTCCACAATGAGGCCTAACCAAATGAGTCAAAATGAGACTATCCCCTTGAATATCAAATGTCAAATACCAGTGAAGAGATCATAATTTTTGCTTGTCTTACAGCTAATCTCTTCATTTATGCCTGCAGAGATGTTATTTAAAAAAGCTTTTATAGAAAAAGCGTAATTCTATGGACAATATATTTGACAAAGTAAAACTGATCAGGTTAACCATTAGGGTTATCTGACTAAAACTCAGCTTTTGTTCCCAGGTTAATAATTAACCTTTCTTTACTATATTATATCCCTTCCTAATTGTCCCCAAAGTCCAAGAATAGTAATAAATAAGAATGGAGGTTATCAAGGAACTGTTTCAAAATAGGGATAAACCCAGAAGAATAAAAGTAAAAGTATCATGAGGTTTTTAAAGAGATCGTTGTTTCATTATGAATTAGACTAAAGGGACAGCTCCAAGCATGGTCATTACCCTTCAATAAAGTGAAGAGAATACTGTATCAGGGGAAAAAAATCTGGTCTGTTTTACTTTTAATAAATCAATTATTTTGGGATGTTTTAAAAATATAGGTTGGCCTGGGTTTGAGCAAAGAATTAAGTTGCTCATCTTCAACAAATCTAAGAAGAGTACTGTGAAGGCATGCCCTGAAGATTTAAAACTGTCTAGGTTGTCACTTCACTACCGTTTGGCTTAACTGTCTTTTGCTCTCTGCTTCACTCTGGGGTAAGACAGTTGACTTCTTAGTAGCTGCCTAAGCAAAAGGCTGAATTCTCCAAGAGTAATAAAGGGGGTTAAGAACATAGGCTTTAGAATTAGACAAGCTCGTTTTAAAATCCCAACTCCACTACTTACTAATGAGGTGTCTTACCAAGTTAACATACTGAAACCAGTTTCCTCATCTGTAAAATGGGTCATGGTTTGTACCTACCATAAAGGATTGCTGTAAGGATTATATGAGACTTTTTACAATAGTAGTACTTAAAATTTTTTTGTTCCTCCTGTTGTTTGGATCAATTTGGATTTTGACAGTGTTTAAGGTTTACTATCCCAGTGTATCTTGGATTAAAAATGAAGCAGTAAGGTATAAACAAAAATTATGATTAGTATTAAGAAACAGCCTTTATGGTCTTTCCCAAAGAAAAATAATGCTAGTTATGCTTTCAATCTACTTGATTTCTTGTACTTCTTTGATTATTTTGTACTCTTTGTTAAAGATTCAATGCAGTCACAAAATATATGCTAATAAAAATTGTTTGACTTGAGATTTAAACTCACATCAATGTTTATGAAGCACAGCATTCCTGTGAATTGAACATCAGTAAAATTCTTTGATCTTTGATAGGATCTTAAAGTTTCATTGTTTAGATATAATCTTAACTTACTGTAAAAAACTTTTCCAAAGGCCACTAAAATATAACAATCAGTTTAATCCAACATAAAAATTTCCAAAAACCAGTTTAACCAAAAATATGTTACATGACATTTCAACAATAAATATTACTAAAAACTCAAAAGAGTGGGATAAAGTGTTGTTTTGCTTCTAAACTACATTTCCCTTAGTTGAGAATCACTGCTTTAGAATTACTTAACTCAAAAAGGGATCTGGGACAATAAAGCAAAGTATAAAGTAGCAGTATTATAAAATTTAAAGGGTTACAAGGTTTTCTCACTCATGGAGAAATGCAGTAAAAAATGCCCATCTTCAGCGGCAAAAGTTTTAACAGCTAATTACTTTTTCTCATTTCTTCTTTTTAATCTGGGCCGTTGGCAGTGAAACTGTCATGTCCTAACCACTGGACCAACCAGGGACTCCTTGCTTTTTCTCATTTCAACCTAGATCCATATCCTGAATTATTACAGGCAATAACAATTCTATAAAATAGACATGACTAGTGACAGAACTTTACAATAGTTTGTACACATCAATTTATGTAAAATTTTTATGATGGTTTCTAGACTTACATCATGACCTGAAATTTGTTAAATCAATTTAAATTCTAGAGATAATAAAATGAAATGGTATGCTTTACCAACATAATCTTTGCCCTCTTCCTTTCTTGCCAATAGGCCCTATCCCTCTGACTCTTCCATAAATAACTGTTTTTGTTGTCTTCACTGAATGTTCTTCTTCCTTGAATTAAACCTTAAAGGTAGGAACTGTGTCTATCTCGAGGGTCTACTTATTACAACACTCTGCATATAATTGACATTGAACATTTAACTGAATAAAGGATGGAATAAAACATATAGTATTTAATATATTATCTAATTATATGTTGTAAGTTCAACATGAACTTATGGCAAGTTGAGCTTACTGTGCTGGGAAAAAGAGTTAAGAAATCAACCAGATACTTAAACTGTTAGAAACTAAAGATATCACAGGAACATAATAAAGAGAAGGCTTCATTAGAATTTTTTTTCCTCCCTGACAAAGTCAGCTTAAATAAAAAGCCAATAAACTTTTTTCTGATATTCCTTTCATCTGGTTGTTATTCACTGAAAAGGAAGAAAGTGTAACAGTTTCTATATAACATAGGCAACCAAAGTAGAGAAACTCTAAGTATGAGGAAAAGTCAGCGCTATGGATTTTCAGGTTACTTCTGACAAAATTAAGCCAGTGAAATTTAGCAGTTCTATGGAGATGACAAAATCATAGTAGACTTTGTGGGAAAAAAGTTGGACTTTAAAATTCAATCATCGGGAAGAAGAAAACGAAACCAAAGGCTATCCTGAAAGTGGAAAGAGGAGTTCAAAGCTTGCTGGTTTGGTCAGGTCAGAGAAAGCTGACAACTCAAACTGTCATGTCTTTAAGTGTGTATCATGAACAAGCAAAAGTTCTAAGTGAAGTAGATCCAGGATTCTGAAGAAATTCAGATATACTTCACTCTTTTTATACTGGGGATCAATGCACATATAAAGGAGTCCCATGAAACCCTCGTATCACCTCTAGAATCAACAATTAGGAAGAGAGGAAACATCCTGCGATCTCTAAGATGTTAAGCAATGTCTCCTTATCCACTGAAAAAGAGCTTCAGAACTAAAAACCATGACTCATGGCCATGAACTGGAACCCATATTCTTGACTACAGCTGCTATGAAAACTAACAGAACTAACTACAGAATATTCTCAGTTCAATGTTTCCATAGAATTTGTAGTACAGCTTACATTTTTACATGAACCTAACCTCTCTACTAAATCTTTAAATGATGGCAAGGTATTTTTCTGCTTCACATTTTAGAGTCTCTGCTATACAAGGGTTTATAAAGGTTTAAACATGAAATGGAAAAAGAAAGAAGACCAGGAAGCTAAGATAAACATCACTGGAGGTGTTCAAAGGCTAGATGACAACTTGGAAGGTATGTGGTAGACATAATTCAAGTATAAGACAAGTGGTTTGACTAAGTGACCACTACATTCCCTTCTAACTCAGATTTATAATTCTAGACTCAGAAGTGGTACCAAATAAAAGGTTTTTGCTCTGAAGTCATACCCAGGTTTGAATCCGCATTTGATTTTACGATATGACTTCACACCAATTATTTAGCCTCTCCAAAGGATAATAAATAGGACCAGATGCTAGGATTCAGTGAGATAATGCATTTGTGTCTGGCACATGGTAAATACTTAACACGTTAACTACATAATTTATATTAGTAAGGTACAGTTTCATTTGTTTTTGCTTTAAGCAGTAATATTATCATAGATTTATTAAGCCATATTTAGACACAGGAACTCTGTTACAAACACTTAAAAACAGGCTAAAGGTTATAAGGTTTGGAGTTCATCTGAAGATAAAATTAAACCAATGAAAAGGACTTGCACCAAGTAGTTGCTCAACAAAAAAAAATCCTGTTTTTCTGAAACCCCCAAAATAAATGTTACATAAATATTTTAAAAGTAAATATAAAATAGGTTTCTTAATGGTTATCCACAACTAAGGGCAAATGTGATGTAGCTTAGTAAGGGGTTTTACATTTGACTCATCTCCCTATCCCAAAATTTGCAGTCTGAAGTAGCCTTTTAAACTGCTGATAGTGTTTCCTATTTATAGATCCTAAATACTAAAGGATGAACTCCTTAATGGTTACACTTAGTATAATACTATTCCAGTAAGTACTAAAACTTTCTAATACATATATACTTGTTTATAATTATAAGCATTAAATTTAAGTGGATGTTATTTTACAATGCAATAAATAATTTTAGATAGTAAGCAACCTAACAAATTTATTTTTTGGCAAGTGCTTTAAAAGATGGTTTTATAATGAGGATGACCCCCTGCTACTAAATTCAAAGGAAGTCAAAATTATGTATTCATATCTTCATACAATATGATATTCTCCCTTATCTTATCCTTCAAGTTTTCCAGGGTTACTCTCTAGACCTGCATACAACTGAGAGCCCAGATTCCACTTAGAAAGCTAGATCTGAACCCTAGTTTCACCACTTAATGGCTATGTGACCTGAGAAAGTTCCTTAATCTAAGTTTTCACTTTCCTTCTCTATAAGCTGAGGCTATTCATAGTGTATATACATCTGCTGTGAAAATTAAGTAACAGGTCAAAAATACTTGGCATGATATCATGTTGCATATTTTTACTTAGCAGTCCCTGACATATAGTAATCCCTAAGTAGCAAAAAAAAACAACTACTCTGTGGAGAAATTCAATCAGCACTTGATCACAGAGACTCAAAGGATATACTCTAAACTAAAAGCAATTAGGCTCTGATTTGTTTCATCAGTCTAATGATCACTCATAATAAACTAGCCTTGGATAAATATCAGTAAGAGTTACAGATTGGTGTACTCATTAAAAATTTCTTTCATAAGTCATGTATTTGGGTGTCTAACAAGGCCTGTTCCTTAGACACAAACATTCACTAGCAATGTTACCCAACTATTTTTGAAAACCTGGCAAATGCTCTGAACCTTTCACTGAAAACATACATAATGTTCTATCCAAAATTCCACAGGCTTCATGACCCTCTGAAGCCTACCCACTGACTACTAAATATAGATACCTTACTAAAGAAATTAGAACTTATTAAAAAATAAAATGAAAAACATATATAGAATAAGGGACAACTGCTATTAGTTTGTTGTATTTTCTTCCAGACTACCACTGATTGCTATTACTGGTTTAAGAAACTTAAGTTTGTATACAAAATCTGATCAAAATGAAGTCATGGAATACTATTATCTGAAGCAATTTAGAATATAATTAAAAAGAATTAGTATGAATGTGTACAAAAGAATAACATACTTCTGATTAAGGTTAGAAATAGATACCATAGTCTATTTAAATGATGCTTTTCAAATATCTGACAGGCTTGCAAAATGTGTGTACCATATTTTAATGAAAAATATTAATTCTAATATTTTCTGTATAACTTTGGAAATGTATCTTAGCATAGATTCTTTTTCTTCATATGCAAAATATGATGATCAGGTTGAGGATTAAGATATCCTAAATCTAAACTGTATTATCTAATCTAAACCATTTTATTTTAAGAGTTCCCCTACAAAATACAGCTATGTAAAACAAAGCAAAATTAGAAGACCTATTATAACACAAGTTTACAAATTTCTGCTTTCTAAGCAGAACACAATTCTGAAAGGAAATGTTTTTTCAGGGTATACAAATAATGTATAATGACTTCTGATATATTATTTTCATTTGATATTATCATCTTAGGTATTCTCAAGAACTGAGAGAGTTTCTTCAGCTTTCATTTTTAGAGACAGCATGAAAAATGCCTTTTTTATGAAAAATAAAATCCTATAAGTAATTAAATTATAGTTTATGAAAAAGATGGATGTAAAACTTCTATAAAAGATCAGTATTTCTCAAATATTTCTTGGGATATTAACTAGAAGGTATATGGGGTCCCTAATTATATCGTAAGCATCCACAGCAGATGCGATAGCAATATTTAAATAATCATACTATGATATAGGATGTCACTTTATTTTTTAAACTGTTTATTAAATACCACTGCAAAGATACAGCCTGAAAGGATTACATACTCCAAGTATTAAAAATTCCAAGTTTTAACGTATATATTTAATACTATACTCTTACGTTATACAATGTGCTCAGTTTGTTCATAAATATTCATCTCAATACAATAACATCAGGTATAATACATAAAATCTAATCCATTAAGTCTTACCAATTTATGACCTGATGAGACACTCTTGTGGACAACATTCAGTCCTTAGAAGCTAGAATAACCCTTCAACCATGTGAGGGCATCACAACTTTTAAACTTTCGGCTTTCGATCATTATTATGTCACATTCCTCCTCCGATGCTGAATTCTAAAAAAAATTCTAGCAAAGAGTTTAAGTAAATAAGTGTTTTAATCAAATAGCCTTTAAAAATCTTTTATAGCAAAGGTTTATGTTCTACCATGATTACACAACTGATATTTTGTACTTTTTTTTTAAATGTAAAATAATTTCATATTTGATCTGGATACTTCAAGCTTTAAATAACATGGACTTTCAGGCCATCAGGAATACTTGTCAGTAAAGAGTCAAGTAGAAATGTAACCCATCAAAGGTTTAAGATCATGATCCAGAAATTATGATTTAACACCATAACCTGGTATAGACAGCTTTGTAGTTCTGCAGAATGGCACTTGAGTTATACTGTTTGGTCCACAACCATACCAGTTTCTAGACTTACACAGCACAGGTGGCTGGATCAGTAATATCTATATGAATCACTAAATGCTCGAGACAGCATTCAACTTAATACCTAAATCCAAGTCTATCTTTATCATCACCAGTTTTAAAATTAGACAACACGATGGAAAGAATAAAATTTTAGTACGTGTTTTATGTAATAGATATAACAATCTATCCTACTCGAAAGTAATCCTACTGCTCATCTGTGTATGCCGCTGCTGCTGCTAAGTCCCTATGGGCATGGAAGAAAATATGGGGATAGGAAGATTAAATAATTGTAAAAATTACTTCATTGAGAATATAATCTTAAATTTATTACATGTTTATAAAAAAGCTTTCAATTGGGTACCTGTTTTAATCATTAGAAGGTAATATTATCATTTTCTGCTTGAATTTTCTGTTTGATAAGAATGTTGATTTATAATTTTAGTCAGCAGTAATCCATAGAAAGGGAACCCACACATTTATGGGCACATTTCTGCCTACATCAAACCCCTAAATAAAATGGCATAATGAGGTAAAGGGGAGGGGGAAAGAGGAAAGCCCTTATTGAGGAAGATTAGATGTGCAAAGTTATAAAAAAACTCAAAGACAGCATTGTAAAGGAAACTCTGCAGCCATCTCCAGAGATATTTGACCCAAATATAGGGGGCTGAAGTTACGTTGTTATAGATTTTAACTTTTAATGTTAAATTTTCTATTAAATACACACGGTCATTTAAAAGTCTTCTATATAATCTGAAGGTCTACTTGAATTTTTTCAATTTACAAATATAACCTTTCCAAATGTAACCTGACAACACATTTGACTTCAACAAAATCAAAGATTTTATTTTCAAAGGACAGCCTTACAATGTAATCACCTGGTGAAGGCAAAAATCCATATTTATTAGGATAAATAATAGTTGAAGGTTGTGGTCATTTCATCAACATTACTATCAAAATGCTTTTAGAATGTTTTTATGCAACTCTCATCTCCTATCAACCAAAATTCTACCATAATTTAAAAAATAAAATAAGTTACTTTAATGATTTACTCTTTTGAGGGACAAGTCCCATGAGAAGATACAATACACAGACATATTTAGCAAAGTAAATGGTTCCTGAACTATATAATCAGTAATGCTGGTAAGCTGCTTGTCTGTAAGACTTTGATGAACTGGTCATTTAAATGGCAGACTACTCGGTCTTTTAGTAAAGGACCTACCAACAAAAAGCACTGTCAAGATAAATGCCTGGAAAAAAAATCTCTGAAAGATAGAATTAAACCAGCCATATAAAGCAGATTTAATTATTTGTACTGTGTTATAAAAATGGTACTTTAAGGTTGCGTGCACCATACAAATGTATGGGAAATTTAGGATGTAAGAGTTGTACACATTAAAAATATATAAAACTTCTGTGTCAATTTTTCCCCAAGCATGCTTTCTCAAAATTAGTTCCTACCAAGAACAAGGCTCACAACTGAAGAGTTTCAATCACTAAATTCTAACATGTAGGAAATTCTTATTAAAAATTTGAAATAAAATTGAGTAAATAAAGTGCTTGTAGATGAAAAGAGTTAAGATTAATTAGATATCCTTTAAAATTTAACTTAGAATTCTAAAAGTGAATATTTAGAAGTTATTCATAAGCTTGAATCTCTGGCAAGATTGCTATAAAAAACAAATCTTGAGTATTTCCTATAGTTATCACTTCATTCTTTAATTTTTGAGGAAAAAATTTCTACTGAACTGAGAATGAGCTATTAAACGTTCTTTTAGCCCAGCAAGAACCAGGCTAAAGTTTACAATCATTTACCTAATTTTATGGCAAACTTGTATTAACAGAATAAAAGAGTGAGCATAGGGGCAAAGAGGTAGACCATTTGCAATTTCCAAGTCATTATTTGAAAACTTGTAAGTGAAATCAGACAAATCTATATATGAGTTCCTAAAGGAACTTGCTATTTGAATGCATGTGCTTAGCTTCTTTTGGTACAAAATTTCACTTTTAAAGTATAAACAACAATTCTTTAAAAAGTTCACTACACGGTTCTGAGATTTCCTACATATTATAAAAATCAATGCTTGCTTCTCTTTAAAAGGTCAGAAATGCTTATTTTTTAATGGAGAAAGGGGGGATATGGAGCAACCCCTCATGCCCGATAATTACATACGGACTTTCCATATGTATAAGAGAAACCAGGCTAGAAACATCAAAGATAAACTTATGGGAAAAAAATCGGTCCAAATGTACCTAGTAGAATAAGAATACTGGAAAGACAGTATTTCAAGAAATTAACATATAAAAATAATATAGCTTTGGGAAAATAAGCTTTAACAAGACAGTTATAGACTGACAGATCTATCATGTTTACTCACAATGATTTATACTTCTCTTTCAAAAAAAAAGTTTATACGGGATACCAAAAAAAACCAAAAAATTGAAATTGAAATTCTAGACTTTAAAAAAGAAAAGAAACAAGTGTGAATACTTATTAACCATTATTTTCTTTTGAAGTTTTGAAATACAATAACAAACAGCACAGAGGTTGATAAAGACAAAATTTTCTGGCATCATTTAAGATGAAACAGTGACTTGAGATAGGAAAGCCACCTTAAAAAAAAAAAAATTTGAAATTGGGGGTGGGAGAAGATAAAAATGGAAAAACAAAGTAAGTGGAAGCCAGCAATGTATTACTCAAATATATGCAATAACATTCTGCAGGCTTTGTTAACAGAAAGCTGCATATTTGACTTTGAGCTTAACTGTTAAGAACAGTTAACATAAAGCAAATAGAACTGTTCTTAAAATTTTAAATATCATCACATTATGTGTAAGAGTTAACATCTAATTTTGTGAAACAAACTATGTTATGACCATTCCAGACATGTATTTAGCAACATTTTCTGGACTAACTTAGTAATATCTTAAGAAACAGCTGCTGTAAATACAGAAATTTTCTGAAGATTAATGGTTAATAGACACTGTGAACAGGAGTGGGATTAGTCAAACACAACAACTCTTTTTCCCTTCTTGTTCTCCTTCTAATAGTGCACAGGGCTAGAAGGAGAATACTTCTTTACCTTGATATTACCACCAAGCAGACATGTAGAAAGATGTTTTTGGCTTCCAGGATATAGGTTACACCACCACTATTTCCATGCCAAATATCACAATTAAATTAAAAACTAAAAAAAATACCATGCAGACCCTCCAAATCTTTTCCTATTTATAACTAAAATCTTTACACTTTGACAATAACCAGGAAACAAAACAGCATAAAAATGCTATTTGAGGATATCTATCAATGAATACATATTCTAAATTATTACCATCTATCTAAATTTACTTGTCAAACGTGGAAAATGTTTTAGAAGTCGTCAAGTAAAACCTAAACATAGAATCTAATTTCTGGTAGCAAATGCATATAAATGATCTATGGCAATCACAAAAATCTAACACATTTCCTGATCTGCATGATTTAGAATATTAGTACAAGTACATGCACACACACAAAGAATGTCAGCTGGAATGGAATCAGTCATTTCTCTTGTCTAACTACCTACAAACCCAAATCTTGCTGAAAATAAAAATATTAAAGTAATTCCACTTAATATTTCTTTCTTCTCAATAGGTTGCCAAAACTATCTGCAGGTTTCAGTACATAAAAGAGGTATGAATTCATATTTTTAAACTCTTAGGAACTAGAATGGAAAAAAACCTCCAAACAGATGTTGTATGTTTGATCTGGTTCAACAATTTCAGGCTATATTTGAATTTCCTTGTCATCTGAACAAATTCAGTCAGAGTCTTTTCTTAAAAAGCTTTGCTACAGAGTTCTAGATTCTGTAGGAAAAAAAGAGATGGGTTTAGCAAATTACACACACATTGTTCTGTTCAAGGGTTTGATTTACTTAAAATCTATTTGGTGAAAAGTTAAACAATTAATATCAACAATAATAAAGAGACCTTACCAACTATTCCCATGTTTTAAAACTGCTTTTCAAGTTTCATCCTAAGAATAACTATCATGACCTTTCAGAGTAGGTAGGTTGTGGTGACTTATATGGAGAAAATTTACTAACTAAAGAGGAAGGTGGTAAGCACATGCACAAAGAAGCATATCATAATCGATGAGCAGTTAATAATTTCTCATCACCAATTCTGAAGTCCAGTCACGTGCTGAAAATAGTATCAGCATGTCAGGTGTCCCATTTCCGTTAGTCACAGAAAAGCTGACAGGAGAACAAATACTTAGGATCCACTGAAACACCACTTCAGACAATGAGATACAGATCTATGGTTAAAAATCTGGCAGCAAACAATCCACCTTAGGCAACTATCACAATAAAACTAGGAGGATAAAACAGACTACAAAGGACAGCAAGCACGTATTTTGTAAACCGAAGTGGTGAGTAAGAAATGTCTTCAAACTATACTATTTTTCTCTACTTAATTAAAATCCCAGCTTAATGTATAAAAAACATAGTACAGAAAAAACTGGTATATGAATATACCTCAATTTCTCTTGTAAGGGATATACCCTCATTAATATCTGCATGTTCTTCCTTTGCTACTCCTTACTGAACTTTAAGAAATACGATTCTTCTTAAAAACTTCTCCAATCCCAGTAGTTGTTTTAGCCGGATTCTAGTCAGCACACCCTTTCATCTCTCTCCTTCCCAACCCCTGTAACATAGACTGTAAAAAGACACGCATCTGTAAAAAGGCAGATGCATTTTCCCCTGTTATTCAAGCAGAACACTGGTACTTCCTTTTTTAGTGACTATTTAAACAATCTTAAAGAAGACTGATACAACATTTATTTACATAAGACAGGAGGAAAAAAGACAAATGTTTCATAATTAAATGTAATCTGTAATCTTTTTAGGCTCTTTGATCAGGTAAAAAATGGTCATAAAGGACATTACTGGGACAACCAACAGAATGTGTACATGAACTGTATGTTACATATTAGGCAAGTCTAACAAATCTGAATTTGGTAGCTATACTATTTTTACATAGTACGAAATATATGCTAAAGTATATGGGGATTAATGAACATGGTATCTGCAAGTTACTCTTAAATGGTTCCTAAACAGTATGTTAGGGTGATAAAGCAAGTGTGACTAAATGCTAACAAATGTCAAATCTGTTAAGATTACTGAAATGCTTTTGTACAGCTGACTCTTGAACAATATGGATTTGAACTGTGTGGGTTCACTTAGTATGTGGATTTTTCCAATAGTCATACTACAACACTACACAGTCTAAGGTTGGTTGAATCCATGTATACAAAACCACAGATATGGAGGAACTCTGTGGCTATGGAGAGCTGACTATAAGTTACATGGGAATTTTCATGCATAGAAGGTTGGTTACCCCCTTTATATCTGCATTAAGGGTCAACAATATTATTCTTGTAATTTTTCTGTAAACTTGAAATTTTTTCAAAGTAGAGATTCAAACATTTTCCCTTCTTTTTGGGTAAGAATTAATATTCTTACAATCTTTTAGTCTCTAAGACCACTTATCTTCAAAGTTTCCCTTGTTCTCTAAATGTATATAGTGTTGCCCAAGGCCTGTCCTCCTGGCCTGCCCCCTTTCCACTACTCTGCTCCTAGAAAACATGAGCCTTTCCTAAAGCCTGAATTCTAGAATAAAATAATATAAACTAAGAAACAAATAAATAAAAGATTCTTCAATCTCTTCTAGCTTTAACTTCTCCACCAATCTGCAGGTTTGCAGCTAGGGCTGTACCCTGAATATTTCCACTTTGACCTTCCACTGGCTCTTCAGCTCAAAGCAAAATCTCATTACTATTTTCTTCTTCCCAAACCAATTATTTCACTAATACTAGTAATGGTACCACTATTCCTTCAGTTAGGTCTGACAAAGTCAAATTTGACCGTTTCCCTGTCATACCTAATCAGTAGCAGAATTCTTTAATTCTAACCTTCTGATAACCATTCTTTCATCAACCTTTCCTTTCGTAAGTGCGAGCGCACCAAGTCACTTCAGCTTTGTCTCTTTGCAGCCCTATGGACTGTAGCCTACCAGGCTCCTCTGTCCATGGGATTCTCCAGGCAAGAATATTGGAGTGGAATGCCATTACATTCTCCAGGAAATCTTCCCAACCCAGGGATCGAACCTATGTCTCTAATATCTCTGGCATTGGCAGGCAGGCTCTTTACTGCTAACGCCACCTAGGAAGCCCCTTTGTTCATCTCTATTGCCTAATTCAGACCTTCATTACCTTCCTAGTATCTTTGGTCTCTAACGAATCTACCATCTTTTCTCTGTTACCTTCAAATGTTTTACGCACCAATCAAATTTAACCATCCTTACCATATACGTCCACAGTGGTTCACGGTATTTCCTCTAACCGGAATGTGCCTTCTCAGTCCTTTAACTCTGCATGACCAAATTCTGGGGCTTCCCAGGTAACTCAGTGGTAAAGGATTTCCCTTCAATGCAGGATCTACCCAGGGTTTGATCCCTATATCAGGAAGATCCCCTGAGAAGGAAATGGCAACTCGCCCCAGTATTCTTGCCTGGAGGAGCCTGGCAGGCTGCATAGTCCATAGGGTCGCAGAGTCAGACATGACTGAAGGAAGCGACTGAGCATGCGCACAACTGAATTCTACCCAGTCACTGGTTTCCCAATTTGTGGCCACAACTTAATTGCCTCTGATGTGGGAAATCTGTCCTAATAGGGAAAGAATTTTATTAACCCTCCAAAGGTCTGTTAAGCCTCCATTCCTTCAACAAATACACAGCTCTCGACGTTTTCTAAAACTAATGGGCAACAAAGACAAAACAGAATGAAGTAGATCAATTTCAAAACTTCTCTTACCTATTTTCTTTCTTTCTTTAGAACTAAGCAGCGCAGTAATACTCTGCACAGTAGGGATTTTAAAAGTAACTGGCTCTAAACCTCAAACATTCCTAACAGCCAGGAAGACCACTTTATTATTTCTAGTGATGGCAGGGCTATTTCCCAGAGGACCCATTTTCTTTCAAAAATAAGCTCATGTCTTCCTACTGAAATACCCACCTGGCTGTCCAGGTGGAATATTAATTAGATTTTCTAGTTAGCTTTGTATTTAGAGGAACCAACCTACAAAAATGAAGTACAGTAGGTCTGTCACCATCTTTTCCTATTTATTCTAGTTATATAAATATTGCCTCACATTACATTAGCTTTTGTGGCAGGCCTGTCATTTGCTAAGCAGTAACTATAAAATGCAGCCAACTAGTGTATCTCGGTACTTTTTACTCTACCTATTCAGCTAAGTTTCAACCTTCCTGAATTTACATACATGTTCTTTCACTTTCTGAATTTCTGCACATACTTTAGATGGTTAAATTCACAAATGCTATCATCCAATAATAGCTATGACTTCCTGCTTTAATGTCATTTGAACATTTTATAAGCATGTTCTTAGGTTTTCATCTAACTCTGAGATCCAGTCCTAAAAAAGGTGACATGCTAAGTCGCTTTAGTCATGTCCAACTCTTTGTGACCCCCATGGACTACAGCCTGCCACGTTCCCCTGTCCATGGGACGCTCCAGGCAAGAACACTGGAGTGGGCTGCCATTCCCTTCTCCACGATCTTCTCAACCCAAGGACTGAGCCCATGTCTCTTACGTTTCCTGCACTGGCAGGTGGGTTCTTTACCACTAGTGCCACCTGGGAAAAAGATGACTGGCCATTAAAAACTTCCTCTAATTTTTAGCATCTCTGATTATTCTCTACTAGATATCCTTAATTGGAATTGGTCAAAAATACAATCAGATAACAAATTATTTAAGTACTTAAGGTACAAATTATTAAGAAATGTATTTGGTATGGTTACACAACAGTTTGGGCTCATATCCTCAAAGTACTTAACAGTGTAATTATCAAGAAAGCACACTAACCAGTTACAATCTCTAACAAGTAGCCCACCATGGTTAATTCTTTGAAACTTGATTTTTTTCCATTTGGGTTAATAAGTAGGCGTTAATGATGTATCCGAGCTTCCTGGAGGAGGACAGAACAAATAGTCTCATGGTTTAGTTCTGATTTACTTCTAACTTCAAAAGTGGAATCTCATAACCATAGGAAATGTTGGACACCTTTTCTAACACAAAATTTGTTCTTGTTGTTTCACTGCTAAGTTGTATTAGACTCTTTTGCCAACCCATGAACTGTAGCCGCCAGGCTCTTCTGTCCATGGGATTTCCCAGGCAAGAATACTGGAGTGGTTGCCATTTCCTTCTCCAGGGAATCTTCCAATCCAGCGATCAAACCTGCATCTCCTGCTTTGGCAGGCAGATTCTTTCCCACTGAGCCACCTGGGATACTCCTAACACAAAATACTTGATGTTATTTAATAAGAACATTTTAATGCAACAATTTAGAAACCAAATATAAGTAGAGAAAAGTAAATAATCACTATAAAGACTTAATTGAAATCATCAAGTAACCGAGTAAAAGACCCAAAGACTTATTCACTTTAATAATTCATGTGTACTACTTTCCTTATTCATTTCTCTTTTAAATTTTGGTGCTGTCATAAGGAAGGACAAAAAGACTCAAGCGGATGGTGTACCTAGCCACTGTTACTCTAACTGTTTAACTACATTTTAAGTATTTTCTTCATTAAGGCAGAAACATTTCTAAGTGTTTATCAGTAAGGATAAATCCTTACAAGCTACCTGATTTTTTTCTTTACTCTAAAGGGAAGAGGTAAAATCTCTTCCCTTTAGTATTCCTTTATCTTCCTGACTCGATATTTACAACAGGGTAAAAGTTGTTTGCTATAAATTCTTACCCTTAGCTTACGCACACAAAGGACTCCCAGTGAGAGCCTATCCCCTAGTGATTATCAGGGTAACTTTCTAAACTAATTCTGTGATGCAACAAAGCAATGCCAGGAATTAAGTTTGGAAAGTTGGTTTTTTAAAGAAGAAAAATAGGAAGTCAAATTCTCAAGTTACTGTTCTGAAATGCCAACAGGCGAGGCTATCACTAAACACTGGCACAGGGCTTAAAAAGTGAAACCTGGAAGCTACATTATTCATTTTAATAAAACAGTCAATGCACTTAATTTGGGTTTCCTAAGAAAAAGTTGTATTATTTTAGCTATTAGAATCTACTGCTCTTTATTTGGTGATGGTTTCAGCTCACTGATTCCCTGAGGACTCTGCAAATGACAAATGGGGAAGACAGAACATGATGGCACCTACAGGAAAAGGGAAAGGAAGGCTTGACAGGAGCTTCGACTTTAGTATAATAACTGAATAAAGCACTGGATATCAACAGAAAGAGGAACTATCTAAATATAGGCAGAGGCCGACTGACACAAAGTCTCTCAGCTTGCTAATTCTAATTTAAATAGTAGAGAAAACAAAAAGGCCATTAGATAGCTCTAAGTCAATGTGAGAAAGATATATCAGTTACCTACATTTTGATTAAAAGATAGTCTGCTAAAAGAATTCTAGGCAAAAAAGATTCCAGTCTTTTGAGTAAGGCAAACCCAAGGATCTTCAGATATCTAGGGCAGGTTTAATAAAAATTGGCACAGGGCTTAAAAGCTGCCCCTACCGAAAATGATTTCCAAGATTTCATAAACAGGAGCCTGAAATACCACATATATACACACTAATAAACAAATTTATACCTCTTAGTGAGTAAATGATGTAAGGAATGTATAGGGCCCTTAAATCCTTTAATGGGGTCTATTTAATAATATCATCCTTAAAAAATACTGTTGGAGAAGGAAATGGCAACCCACTCCAGTATTCTTGCCTGGAGAATCCCATGGATGGAGGAGCTTGGTGGGCTACAGTCCATGGGTCGCAGAGTCGGACACAACTGAGAGACTTCACTTTCACTTTAAAAAATACTGACTTGCCAAATTAGTAATATCTAAAAAAGCTTAAATTTATAATAGTCAAAAATGAATAAGGCAATTTGGTGAGATATTTTTCAAAGCTTAACACACATTAATCTTCAACCTCTGTCTGCAATGAAAAAGAATAAACAGTGCCACAATACTTTACAGGTATTAAACTACTAATAGATATATTAGATATCTGCCAACTGAAGCTGTAGATGCTTAGAACTAACAAAGTCAGCCACTACTCCTCTTCTCAACTGAAAATTAAGCTAGATGAAAAGCTAAAAGGAAACAACTAGTCAGTTTCCACGGGGTTGAGTTTTTCATCTTGGTAACAACATGTCAATTTACAGTGAAGAATGGCTGATCTAGAATAAAAGTTCTGATTATATTTTGGCACTAATACGCTATAGACAACTATCCAAGTATCTGTTATACTTCTTTGGCTCTGGACAAAAGAGGATCCAAGGAGAAGAGAAAATATTTTCAATCCATGAGAAACTAGATATAACAACTTGCCTCACTTCTGATACCTTAAATATTTCTAGGATCTAAAAAAGAAAACATGTATTTAGTGGTAACGGGTGATGAGGCGGCAACTTCTCTGGCTGCTTTATAATGAAAAGAAATCTTTTAATTAGATCCAAATTATAAAAAGTAAAGTTCAAACCTTTCTAAATCATTTTGATGAAAATAATAGGTATTATTCATATTGCTATCATAGTAGCTCATGAAAGTTAGCTATTTCAAATAAATTATATCTAACAAACATTTTATAACATTTCTAAGAAGAGTGTGATTTTTCCTTTCTCTAAGGGAAAAGTATAAAGTACATCCCTAAAGTACTCACCCTGGCTACATTGGTAAGCCATCTGAATGATTAAAACTTCACGCTGTTTCATGCCACAATTTACATTTATGTCTCGATATTGCTATAGCTGTACAATTTAAAAATTGAATCTATAAATACAGCACTATACATTATACACTTCTTGTTCTACAAGTAACCATTTTAAAACATTTCCAGTTAAGTAAGGAACACATTATCAAAAAGATAGTTTGTTAGAAAATATCCTGAGTGATACAGTAAATCAAGCCTAAGAATTAAAAGACTGTTACAGACCATGTCTTAGCATGACATGTACATGCACGCAGCAATACTTTATTCTAATGAGATGGAGTTCAGTCCATGAGTGTTATCCAAACTATGCCAAAGGACACAAACGCGCTGCCAGGCAGAGTTAAAAGAATCTAACAAAGCTTTGTGTGAATTTTAAAAACATTGTTTGCACTCAACTTCTGTTAATTAGACACAGATTGATGGAGTGCTAATAAATATTCAGCAAAATAAGTGAACACAGCATATACTATCTAAAATGTGTATTAAGCAGAAAGATAAACCAAAGTATCTTTTGCCACATGCGAAGTCCAAGACTTCAGTCTATACTTTAAAAAGTTACAAAAAAAAAATTATAGAACATTTCTGTGAGAAAAACTATTTCAGGTGTTTATAAAACTGTAATGCAGATATAGTGAATTCTAGCAAACAAGCTTAAGGTTAAACTCTCTTGCTAAGAATTAAACGATTGCTACTTTGATACCTTAGTCTTTTCCCTTCCCCAATTTCTTAACATGAAATAACATTCTGCTTTGAGTCACTAAGGCTTTTTAGAGAGAAATTATATAAAACAGCACAAAGTTAACTGTAGGTTTTTTTTATAGAACATATTTTTATAGTAAACACACATGGGTAAGGGGATATTTCATGTAATAAAATCCAATAGAGTAAGCCCTTCAAAAATATACTTTAAAGTGCAAAGAAAGTATGTTTATATTCTATTTAAAATACATATTGTCCTTTTGGTTTATTTTGCTGCTTTGTCTCATGCTAAATACCATGTGATTCCCCCCCCTCCCAAAATAATAAAGATCAGTTTTAACGATGAGAAACTGTGCAAAGCAATTCATGCATACATTGTTGCATGTATGCATTTCATATGCAAATATTCATACCTATCCCAGAGGTTCTTTGATTCCTGAACCGTGTTCAAATGGAACGCTTGGTAGAAAGCAGTTGAAGGATTCCTGTGAGACCCAAGAATCAAATGGAAATGAAGTTGAGAAAGTATAGTAAAATCACTACTTTTCAAAAAAAGAAGGAATATTTTAGATTTCTAACACAGTGCAACCACTTTAATTAAAAAAAAAAAACCCATTAGCTTGATTAAAAACATTTCAAAAGAAATTTAAAAACTGGACAAAATCCAGCAGACCCCGACAACAATGCAGGAAAAGAATGGGGTAATACAGATAAAATTAAATACTAACTAGCATCCAGTTGTGTGTGTGTGTGTTTATATGCCTATGAGCGTGATCAACTCATAGCTTAATCAGCAACTATTTTGTATCAGATGCCTTTATAAATCCCTACACATGTCAACAGTTTAACAAAGCTGTTCTCAGGTATAGTGTTCACAAAATGGTGCTGCAACTAGAGGGGAGCTTTCTAATTTCTCTCATTTGTAGAGTGTCCCCTTAAGGGGTAAGAGCTTATACGCCTTTATCACCATCCAGTTCTAAGAATTCCCTGGAGAAATATTCCCTAGGGCTATCCTATAGAATCTTGACGGGGCAAGCTCCCAGCATGCTTGTTTCACTTCGCATCTCAGAAGTTGTTTCTCAGGTGACTGCCAGTTTCTCTGCCACCCCAGCATATTTCCAGTCCCCCCAGCTCCCAACCTGCACACCTGCCATACCACTTCCATAATTCCTGATGCATGCTGTAGCAGAGTCACAGCAGCAAGCCAAGACTAAGCAAGCTAAGTGCTGATTACCTACCAGACTCTGTTCTAAGTGCTTTACGTTTATTAACTCAATACTACAACAGTCTTAAGAGGTAGGTGCTATTATTATTCCCATTTCATGGACACAGGAACTGGATCAGAGAGAAGACCCTGCTGAATGTCACAAAGCTAATTACGTGGCAATCTGATCCCAGAATTTATACTCAAACTACTATGCTAAGCATACAGCAGAGTTAAATTTTAACCTTTCTAGGTCTGTCTCTTTATCAGTTAAATGGTGATATTACCAGTTAGCCTTGCAGGGTGGTTCAAGAACTGAGACTATATATAAAGTTCCTGGCATTCTGTCAATGCTCAGTAAGTGACAGCCATTATCTTAATCATCAAAATGAACTTCAGATACAACATGGAAATTCTGAGATCCTAACTAGTGCCTTAGGAGAGTCTGCAGTATTACTAGTACAATAAGAAAACTATTTCCAAGTTCTACTGGAATAACAACCAAATATCAACAAGTATCATTGATCACCAAATAAAACACTCAATAGAATTCCATGATTACAAAATTCAAAATATATTATCTACTGAATTAAAAAAAAAAAAAAAAAAAGGCATTTTAAATTTTAACCAGAAGGTACCTTTTAGATGATCCCAAACTAAGAAAGACAGATAGACACTAGATGCCAGCATGTCATCAGTGCAACTGTTTGATTAATTAGGAGTCTTCAGTATGTGTTCTTTTTGCTTTCCCTACTTCAACTCCTTTCTATTCTACTACTCCTGCACTTTTCTCTTGACTAAGTCCAAGGCAACTGAAGGCACTGACTAGACCGACTAATTATCAAGAAAGAAAGAAGAGGTTGTTATCGTTTAACAACTTGTACCCTCTCTAGATGTATTTACCATGGCTTTTTTTTTCCCACTGTACTTAGAAAATCTGTCTGCCAAATTAAATGAAAGCCAACTAAACCAACTGAAAACTCAATTTGGCTTTCTTTAGCAGTCTCACCCAAGATCATATGGGAACAAGTTTGCTATTCACACAGGTCTGTTTGGAGACCTTGGGTTTAAAATAAACAAAGTGACACAAAAAGGAAGGTAGTGAATACAAGAAAATAACAAAGAGTAAACTTAGAACTTACTCTGTAAGTCTGGAATTAAACATTTGGGTTGCAAGAGCTGGCAGTTAACAATTCCTTTTTACATATATATTCAAAATATATAAGCCATATGGAGTTATACAATCTATGCAGTATAAAATTTTTTAAATAGTTGAGATTCCAGGGATAAACATTTATATAGTGTTCAAAATATGAATTTTTTGGTTTCTGGAATACTTAAGCTGGGATGTTATCCATACACGGAGAGCTTTTTAGCAAATAGCAACAATTAATCTCAAAACACTGATTAGCAGGCACAGATTAAAGGAGTCAAATCTATGAAAACTAGTTGATCACGAATTTCAAAAGGGCCATTTGTAAATACTGAAGGGCCAGATCAAAGACTTTTGTTTTGGAATGGTGTAAAATTGAGGAAATCAAGAGTCCAAGGAAAACACTGTTAATAGGGAGCATTTCAAGTTTATAGTCTATGATATTTGAAGGCATCAAGAAGCAACTGATATTAAAAATTCGTTAGAAATACTGAATTTTATGGAGATTTGGACACAAATGCTCTTCTGCTCAAGAAATAAAATTTGAAACCACTTTTCTAACATATTTGATGTCAATGTAAACTAAATATAAAGTATTTATGTATAAATATAAGATATTCATTTAAATATAAAGCCAAAGAAGCACTTCTTCAAAGACTGAGGTATGGTTTACTCTCAATTTATTTCAGCCTGCTACAGGAAAACATTTATTTTCCTATTTGTAAAAAAATTTTGCCAGCTCCTAGACAAAATTTCAACACCAACAGACAATAAACATTCTCTGAGTTTATATACTGAATAGTCTGTCATGATAATTATCAAGTACATGAATGTAATACCTGAGAAAGTAAGTTAAATGTGACATATGTCTACCTGCTAAAGATACTATCTCTGTAGGGTTGCCAATTATAATAGCAAGAAAAAACATATGTACCTCAACTTCAGAAATCTCTAAATAGAAACCAAGGAAACACAGTAAGCAAAGGAACAAGGGCCATCTCTCCAACACTATCATCTACAAACTTTAAATGATTTAAAAAACATCTTTTAGGTAAAAGGTTACAACACAACAGATCAGTGTCTACAGATGCTTTTCCTTTACCCTATCTCATAGCCAGGAAAGTAATAAAATTAACCCTGGCTGTGGAGTCAGAAAGCCTGAATCTGACCCTGTGCCTTGTTTGACTTAATAGCTATGTGACTCAAATCCTCAGTTTCCTTAATCATAAAAAAGGGGAGAAAAATAGTCACTACAATTGCTGAAAAGATGAAATGAGATTATGTATACATAGGCTCTAAAACAATTAAGCCTGGTCTGTGTTTAACACAGGGTTATGATTTCTAAATGTGTTATATAAAAATCAACTTTTGGTAGAGTATATTAACATATACCAAATACTTTACCATTATTAAGGTACTACTGGGGCAAACAGACTACTTAAGGCAAGCAGAATACATGAACCTGGAGCCAGGTATACACCAAGTTATTTAATCCATTCTATTGGAGAATTCTACCTCTGGGATTCAGATCTCCCCCAGGATTTCCTTATATACAACTTTATCACAAGATTTTAATTAAAAATACAATAATCACTATAAAGAGTATTGGAATGATTCCAAGATACATACTACTTAAACAATAAAAGCTTTAAGAAACTTCAAGAACAGCAATCACAAACTTAAATTCCTTTCTGTGACATTTAAGCCCTTAAACATTCTGGTTACTGTCAAATTAATCACATCATGTTCCACATCTGACAGTCTTACTCTTCCACATTGTTACACAAAACGGCCCTCCTACTTGGAAAATCATCTGCTTCTTTCATCAGTGACCCAACCTGAATGACTCTTAAGATTCAGTTCAAGAGTTAGCTTCCATAGAATGCAAAAGTAATAATGGGTTGCTTCTGAGGACAGAAATTGGGTAGAAGGACAGAGGTGGCAGAAAGGCTTTCAATTTATACTTGCATATTTTGAATTTTGAACTGCATAAATGTATTACTTATGCAGAGAATAATTTAAACAGAAATCAATCTAACTATTCCCTCCCTACACAAATCTGACTAGATGTCCTAAATTGTTCCCATTAATAACTTAAATATTCCATCACAGCCTACAATGAAGTATACAATTGGTAATTGTTTCCATAAATCCTGAGATCTTAAAGGAGAAGATAAGTCTTATTTCTGTATCTCTGTCTGTACTACTCAGAGAACGCAGAGAAAGTTGAATGATTGACATACTGCCACTTCAAATGTTTTTCTGGGCATTCAACCTGCTTACAGAGTATTTGTAAACTTCATTTTTGGGGTCACACACTAGTCTAAGGGCAGGAAAAGGGTTTTACCAAGAGGAAGGTTTAAGTTGGCAGCTCTCTCATGTATGGACTTAGGGAATCTTAAAGTCTGACCAAAGGCTCAAATTTTAATTTTACCAATGAGGAAAACCAAGAAAATTAAATGACTTGACCAAATAAATCAGCTAAATGGTGGAAAAGCCAGGATTAGAACACAAGTTTCTGAACCACTTATTATATCATGAATTTTTCTGGCCCGAACCAACGTCTCCTTTTCTCTAATTATATCCATGCCATGCAATTTCATTTTTGGATCAAAACCGAAGACTCTTGATTCCATCATCTGTAATGGTCACTCATGATATGCCGTATGGTACATAACTAAACACACTATAGATTATTTGATCAAGAACCCCCTCTCCTTTGTTTTCAAAAGCTAGGTAGACCATATAACATGGATTTGTTTTGGTTTACTTATAATACCAGTTATTAAAACTGAATTCTAGTTCTATTTTAGAAACTAGTCAGCCTTAAACTGAGTATCCTTCATACACAGATTAAACAATTTACTTGTGTAACAATGAAGATGGATAGCCTAAATCTTTACAGATAACATTTAAAACACACTAGCATTATTTACAATAATTGACAAATTAATCAGTTTCTCTTCTGGATATCTATATTCTTTAATCAGATTTTAGTAAGAGTTTATGGGAAAGGACGTTTTAAGTAATTTAACATTTAGACTTCACTTATTTGTCTTGCCTACTGTGATGAGTATTAATTATCAGGACGTTTACTAATCGTCTATGTCCATGGTGAACAGTATTAACTCAATGATCTACAAAATTTTCACATAACCGTCATATATAAATGTACAACTTAAAGAGTATGAGTTCGTTTTTTTTTAAACAAAAGGTAGCTTGAGTACAAAGACATAAAACTAAAACTAAAAACTTTTAACCTGACTTGAGGCTTTAAATTTGAGTGGTAAGCAGTCCAAAGTAGCATAGATGAAATTTAATTCACCTGATTTAAAAGGAGAACCAATCACATACTTTTTAGAAGTAGAGCAGATAATCAATATACCTTAACGTTACCAGTCAAAATCGGAAGAGTATACATTAAAATATATTATGAAAAATCATGTAATAATGTATAAGAATGATACAAATTACTGTTCCTAAATCTTTACAGAGGAGTCCCAATTTTTACCCTAAGCAAAGCCAGGTTAAGAATATAACAAATATTGAATCATCTGGTATGTTCAAGAATTATTCTGGTAAAGACCTAATTATACAAATGACTCAGGAATGCATATTCTTTGTGGATGCAGTAATTTGTATTACATGATTTAAAAGAACAGCTTCAAATCACAAGACTACTGATTTAGTATAAAGAAAAAAACTTAAGGGATTTATTACAATTCAGAAATTTTGCTACACATATCCCTTCAACACTGTCAACAATTAAGACTTCTTATTAAAAATCTGCTCTTCCCACTAATACAAAGATTCCTTAGAACATTATTATTCAGGCTACATTTAACCAGATATACCTGTTTTTGTAAAGCCTCTCTTCTATTTAAAGAGTAATTCAATTAAGAAATAGTATCTTTCTGGAAAAGCAAATACATACTGGTCTAAAACAATTATTAAAAGAAGAAATTAGACCATTGTTCCTTACTAGTAACATGGTATGGTTCCTATTCCTTTTGAGACCATATTCCATATTATTTCACTATATTTACTTCTGTCTTGGTTATCTGCTATTACTTCCTACTCCCTAAACCCCTCAGCGTCTACCATTTTAGGGAAAAAAAAGTCAATGTTCTTTTATACTCCCCTATCAAACCATTCCTCAGGAAAGAGATTCATTTTGATTTCTTTACCATCTGATTGGTGGGGCAGCTCTTTGTTACTAGAGGACTCTAGAGGCCCTCCAACTTCTGGTGCTTAGAAAGACTAAGTGTGCTCAGTCATGCCCGACTCTCTGCGACCCCATGAACTGCAGCCAACCAGGCTCCTCTGTCCAGGAGATTTTCCAGGCAAGGATACTGGAGTGGGTTGCCGTTTCCTTCTCCAGGGGATCTTCCCAACCCAGGGATGGAACCCAGGTCTCCTGCACTGCAGGCAGATTCTTTACCAACTGAATTACCAAGTACCAGGTCATAAATCTAGTATCATGTTTTATTATTTCCAAATTAGTGCTATCAAAATTCCCAAAGAACAGACTGGTCTTACATTTATTCTCATAAGGGAGAAAATATATACCCCACTACCAGTACTGAAAAAAAAAAGAAAAACTTCTCACTATAATTCAAAATACCCTCCATCCCTTTCAGGAAAAAGACTGTTAATAAATTCGTTAACTTGGCAATGTATCTTACCCACACACATAAAAGCCCTTATATTTTCCAAAGAAGTTAACCAATGTTCAGTCCATACAATTTAGTTCACAGAAAATTTTAAACAACTGTGTCACCGTGAATAAAAAAGGCCATATGCCTGCTGATACAATTCCTGGTTTTAAGAATTTCAGACACTTTTTGATCATTGGCCTTTCTGGAAATGTATGATAATGTCCTTGACTTAGAGCCAGGTTTTATGACTAAAGCATACCAGTGAGGCACTCTGATGAATGCATCAATATCAGTTTTTATACTAAATAACAATGTCACTCATTTGATGTCAATCAAACTTTGACTACAAAATCCTTAGTAAGAGTACTTAGGCATAAGATGGTATCTAGTATGTGGTTTAAACATCAACTATAAAGCCACAAGGCAAAATTCAATATCGATAAGGAACCATAAGCTCCCAAAGAAATACAGATTCAAGTAAGGAGCTTTCACTTTTAAAGACTAAATGCAGTTAAGTTTTTTCAGAGCTCTGGAAAGTTACTTACAGGTTTTTAAAACACAGTAAGAGTGACAGTTTTGCCTCCTGATACACATTTACGTAATTCTCTTAAATGTCAAGTAAAAAAAAAAAAACTTCATTAAAAAAAGTATATGTATATCTCATACACGTATCTATGTATACAACTATACAAACAAAATCTGTGTTTATAGCACATACCAGGACACACCACTTAACACTCACAATTTATACTCTTTTATCAGCAGTCATTAGCAAACTACACAAATAAAACTATTAACAAGATATAAAGATATCTGCCACTAGAGGATCCTTACAATCAGGTTTTCAACAGTCTTCTGGTTGCAGTTGACAGTTCACAATTGCAGCCATTCATGAGTTCCTGGAATGTGGCCTACAGAGTTCACATTGGTCAGTTATCTATGGAAAACGATCTGTGCTGTGTTCCTTTTCCAAAAGGGCCAGTAAGATTTTGCACCACCCCCTTTTACCAAATTGGAGTCTGTTAAGCCTATAGGTAGTTTAAAAATTTTTTGTAACCTTTACTGTAGAAATGTCTATGTATTTTTTATGAATCATGTTTTCAACCACTATTACATCCTCCAGTTTACGCAAAATCAATTTAAATAATCTCAACAACTGACCATTAAGCTAGAATGATATAAAATGTTATGCTAATTAACAATATAAGGTCAATGGGCAATGTTAACTGAGAACTTCAAGACTTTTCTTACTTGGCATACAAAACCATCAGTCCCTTTAAAAATAGGATAGTACATAAGGTCTGATTCTTTAAAATAAATGGTCTCAAAATGAGCCAATACAGATCCTTGTATTAAGTAACAGAACCAATATCTACAAGATAGAGTGTTTAATATATCAACTTAAACCACCTGAATCTTTTTATTTTCCATTTTCCTTCCTTTTCTCAAAGAAATAGATTGTGTTTACTAACATCTTAATGGTTTTTTAAAAAGCAAACATCTTTTAAAAAAATATTTAAGGATCTGAAATTTGTCAACCTATTAATAATTACTCAAGACCTCTCACTCCAATATTTTGTTTACATCTGAATGACTGCAAATAAAACTGTATGAAGATTTCAATAAAAGGCAACTTAAAATCATATTAAAAAACAAATTTAAAAAGACCCCCAAACTATTTCTACTTAATGGATTTATTCCTTCACCAGGTGTGTTGGTCCAGTGACAAAACAGTCAAATGTGTAAGATTACATCTTAGAAACTGGCATGTTAAATCAGAAACCAATGAAAGACTATAGCAAAAATTAGAAATGCACATTTGATAAGCAATGAAGATTTTAAAAGACTGGGTGGGGGAGGGAAGTGCCACATTTAAAATAGGAGGATACACACAGGAAAACCCCAGCACTGGTTAACTGTTAAAATTGATAAGAACTCTGATACAGTAGTATCTGTAATTCAGATAGTGGTAGGTTTGGAAATAAGATTCTTGAAATTACCAACTCTTTTAATAAAGAGAAGAAATAAATGCATCCTTGAGGTCATATCCTAAAGGATACAACCCAGAGTTCCCATTTATCAACAGATCTCTCTGCTTCATACCATATCATCACATTAAAGTTCTGGCGAATATAAATGCAAAAAAACTGAGAGGTATGAAGGACAGAAAAATACATTCAGTTCACAGGTGTGCATGTGTTTTTTTGGGGTGCTGAGGGGCTGAGAAACCAGTCATTATTTCTTGAAGAGATATGAGGTGGGGGGATGTACAACAGGAACAGAGAGGTAAACAAATGATTATTAACCAACTCATCAAAAAAACTGGTTTCTGGCAGCTAGAAAAGGGAAGATGCTGATTATTACCAAAGGTGAACAAATAAACTCAAATGGCATTTCAGGTGTGCACCAATGTGTGAAAAGTGAAATATGGCAGAAAATGTAGAGAAGGATTTTTCTGAGTGGCTTGTGGAATCAGTCTTTACTTGGTAGTCCCATCCACATAAAATTTCTCAGTGACTAGTTGAGCTCATTTATGGACATGTGGTATTCTCTAAGGGTTCTCAAAATAAAGATACCCCACAAGCAAATCTCCTATTAAAAAAGATGAACTTTGAAGAGAGGATGAATTTCAGTGAGCATTTCAAACCTACAGAAGTATGTAACAAAAATACAAGGATAATTCAAAATGAAAAGAATGTGCAGAAACTCAGAAGAAAATAAGAAGAAAAAGTTTTAACAGGTCTCATCGTATTCTAGATACCAATTACTCCAGAAATCTATAAAGGTACTTCTGATCCTTTACCACATACAAAATTAAACCTTTCTCAAAACAAAAACCCCAGAAAATAAATTTCTAACTGTGAAGTACCTGAAACTCTCTGTGATTTTTAAATGTAATTTTTGGTAATAAGCTAGTTTTTTAAAATTTGCATTATACATACTACGTCAAATTTTCATGTGACATTTCCTCAAAACCACTTGAAATCCTTATTAAACCATAACCAAACATCAACTGTAGTGGACTTGGTATGGCAGTACACCAATCTGCCCTTGAACTGTTTAAAAAGCATCCCCCCTAGAGGGAACCAGTTGTTAACGTTCATATTTTTACTATAAAATCACCCTAATTTTTAAGAACTACAGCTTTCCCTTCTGTCAGAGTCTCATATCTCCCCTTTCTAAAGTAAAAAGATTGATGAAAATAAGAACATCTTTTCAATACACTTTCTGCCTTTTAAAAAAAAAAAAAAGGCATCTTAAAAAAAGTCACTGGGAAGCCTCCTGGCCTGTCCTCTTTTATTAAAGGGCCGAAGACAGGATCTTCAAAGCCGAATTTGACATTTCATCATTATCTCTCCACCCTTTCCAGATACACTGGAGATACCTTACATGGTTATTCCTCTATTACAGGGCCTCCTGGTTTTCCAGAATGGGAGTCTTAACTCATTTTATGTCTTAGTCTCAAAACTCACACTGACAAAACACTCTGCCATTAAGTGTTCAAGTGTGATCGACATCTAATAAAGGGACAATCGTACGGGGCATAACCTACTAGCTACCACCTACAAAACGAGAAGATTAAACTAATATCCACCCTTTCGAACCAACAATGCTGCATTCCTATCCATTTTGGTGCTTATAAACAGCTATGACATCAATTCTACCATTTTTTACATCAGTAATTTAAAACGAATGTCTTTTCAAGAACCGATAAATCAATTTTATTAAATACAAACTATCTTTTATATTTAGAAATGTTAAGGTCCTCAAATTGGAAAAAAGAAACAAAAGAATCTCCCACAACTGCATCCTAAACTACAATGTTTGGTCAAGCATTCCCATCAAATATTTCAAATAAGATTTCCATACCTGTCTTCATCACCATCAACAGGAATAGCTATGCTGAATACAGAGGTGGCGAGACTGTTCATGGGTGTTAACTGAAGGGGGTTTGCCAGGGCATCTGCAACAGGAGGCTTCACAACAGGCTTATTTTCAGCAATGAGAGAAAGTGGTGGTTGAGGTAGGGGTTCTGATTTTCTTCTAGTATCGTCAACTTGCCCGACTAAAGGCTGGGTCTGAGTCTGAAACTGGCTCAGGTCAGACTGCGGTAGACTCGTCGGGGCACTGGCTGTGCCGGGCACTAAGGGCAGCCCCACGTGCTGGATGCTGCTGCCGCTCCTGCTGACCGGAGGCTGGCTGCAAAGCTGCGGCGCCTGGCCCAGGGGCGCGGGAACATTTGGCATAGTAACAGAAGTCGTCGACACACTAGGCACGCTGGGAGCGGGCGCGGCTGCAGGCACGTTGGCAACTCCGGGCACCACGGCGAGAGGGCCGCTGGGCACGACCGACGGCGCGCCGCTGCCACTCATCTGCGGCGGAGGCGCGGCCTGCGGCTGCCCGACCCCGGCGGGAACCAGGCCCGACGGCGCCGTGCCTCCCACGGCAGCCGCGGGCACTCCGGCCGGCTGACCCGGCGCGGCCGGTCCTCCGGTCGCGGGGCCCGGCCCAGGGGCCACCGCTTCTCCGGGCAAGGAGGGCGCACCCATCACCTGCGCGCCAGTGGAGGCGGCGTTCTGGCCGGTGCCCGCGGGGAGACCGGCGACCGCGGCGAGACCCGCTGCTGCGCCCGCGGAAGAGGGCTGCGCCGGGCTGGGCGGCTGCAGGCCGGCCACGTGCGGCTGCAGGTACTCACTCTGGGCGGCGGGCGGGACGGGCAGCAGATGGCCCGGCGGCATCTGAGGCTGAGAATACGCGAACTGCTGGGGCGGGGGCGCGGTGGCAGCGCCCACAGCAAGGCCGGGCTGCGCCAGGGTTACATTCGTCAGCGGCAGGCCCTGTCCGTTGGGCCCCGGGGGCCCGGCGCCCTGGGCCTGGCTGGGCGGCGGGGCTGCCAACCTCTGCGGCGGCCCGGCCGCGGCTCCCGGGAACAGCGGCAACGAAGCCGAGCTTGGAGCCACAGCCCCACCTACGGGCGGCGGCGGCGGCTGCGGCTGCCCAACGCCAAAACTCTGCGGCGGGGCCGGGGCGGGTTGGCTCATTTTCTCCGACTGGGGTAGCTGTGACACAGCAGTCAAGGAGCTGTCAGTTCCCGAGTCAGGCCCATGCGCGCCCGGCACGGAGGCCACCACCACCACCACCGACCCTCCGGTGGCGCCCAGGCCGCTGTCTCGCTCCGCAGTCTGGTCAAAAGTATTGCTGTGCCTAATGCAATCCCCGGACCGGGTCAGGACGCTGCTATCGGAATCCCGCTCATAGTATTCCATACACGTCCATCGGCCGCGTCTATAAGGCTCCCCGCTGCCATGGTCCAGCTTGATCACGCGAAAACGCGAACTACAAGTGGTGGGGGGCTGCGATGAGGCGGCAGTTCCTGGCGTGGCGGACGGCCCTGTGACCGGGGGGGCGCCGGGGGCCCCCGAGGAGGGGACTGAGGTGGCGGCCGGCGACAGGGTGCTGGCCAGCACCCCGGCCACGCTCCGGGCCGAAACGGCTCCTCCTCCGTTCGCCGGAGCGGCTGTAGCGGCCGCCAGCTGTCCATCCAGGAGAAGGTTGGGGGAGACGGTTCCGGGAGTCTCCGCATCCCCAACATTGTTGAGCGTCTCTTCGGAGGAGCTGCGCTCGCAGACCTCCTCGGGGCCGTAATCCGTGGCCCGAGAAACGTCGAATATCTCGGAAGAAACGTCCTCCGTGCGTGACTCATCCGGGTCGTCCAGGCTCTCGGTGTCCTCGGTGATGCTAGTAGCCACCTGGGCCGTAGTGACACTGGTGATCTGGAAGCAGCTCTTCTTCTTGGCCGGCATCTTGGACATGGTGAGGAAGGCTGGAAGGGCAGAGAGGCACCCGGCTCCTCCGCGATCTTGCCAGAAACCAGGAAGGGCAGAACACTGGCCCCCAAAGACAAAGTCCGCGTCCGTGCTGGGGTCTGAGGCCCGCCGCTCTAAGAGTCACGGGCTGATCCGGGCGCCGGCCGCTCCGTGAGACATCCTCCTCCCGTTTCCTTATCCGAATCTGTCTCTACGGCTCTGCCCCCGTCTCACTCGTGCGGCGGCTCCTCCTTCCTTCTCGCCTCCCGCAGTCGCGGCGCCTCAATTCAATCCCCCCAGTGGCGGCGAGAGCACTATCCCAGGGGCGGGTCGGCTGCTTCCTCCTCGCGTCTTCGGGCCGCCGTGGTCAATCCAGCTCCGCGCGGTCAGCAGGCCTAGGCTGGGGGTGGGAGTGGGAGGGCGAAGGGGAGGCGGCGGCGGCGTGAGGGGCGGTGCTGCCCCGCTCCGGCTCTTCGAACCAGTGCCGGCGTCAGCTCCGGGCTCTCGGACGCCGAGGGAAGCAGGGTGGCGAGTCCGGAGCCAGGGATTCCTGATTCAGCCAGGAGCTGCGGGCGGGTGGCGGAGCTTCGGCGCGGGCGGGCGGCCCTCCCTCCCCGGCTCTAGCCGGAGCTCAGTCCCAGGGACATGTCGACTGTCTCAGGCGGAAACCTGCTCCGGGGGAGGGGAAAGCCGGCTCGGTCCTCCCCTATACAGGGGGAGCCACCCCCGCGGGCGGGCGGTGGCGGCGGTCTCGGCCTTCCCCTCGCGGCTCCTGAGAGAGTGAGGGGCGGCGGCCGGCAGGCCGGCAAGCGACGGCGCGCCGGCTGTGTGAGGTAGCTGCGGTAGCTTCTTCCACTCTTCCTCGGTGCGCCCGGTTCGCAGGCCGTGTAGAAACTGAAATTCAAACTGCTGAAGCGGCGGCTGCAGCTCCCTCCCCTCGGCCAAGATGGGGCTGAAATGGCCGCGCCAGGGATGCTGGGAGGAGCAGCAGCCCCGCTGCCGCCGCCGCTGCCGACTAAAATGCCGCCGCTGCCGCAGCCACCGCCAGCGCCGCAGCCGCCGCCGTTCCGTGACGCACCGGCGTCGTGACGTCACCGCCCCGCCCCCTCCGGTTTCCTGCAGAGTTTCGCGTGGAGGCTGGGGGGTAGTGGGCGGGGCTAAAGGTTAAAACGGGGAGCGGTTTTTTTTTTTTTAATTTAAAAAATTTTTTAAATTTAAATTTTGCCCTGTACGTCTTTAAGAGTTGAAGAACTAAAGACTCTTAAATTCCAACTCTAGGAAAACTTACAGCCGCGCCAACTGAAGGTTTTTATATCGGTTTATTCGGAGACTTTGGAAACTGGAGGTCATGTGCTTGCTGTGTCTAATGTTTAGCAAAATCTTAGTGAAAGAAGGCGATAGGAATGGAGGTTGGGGGATTTAGCTAGGATAAAGAGGGAGACGGCTGGAGGAACCGAATCACTTATAAAAAGCCTTTCCTGAAAATGAATTTTATCCACTATAGTCAGAAGAGTGAAATATTGAGAGAAATGAGGACGATTAACCAAGAATAGCAAGCCAGATTGAGTCAGAAAAAGGATCTTTCAGCCAGAAATTTTAGTCTCCAACAATGGCATCAGGAGATGGTTACTTGCCCAGGATGAGGTCAGTTTAAAAAAAGATTAGAGGTTACCAATATATTCCTAATTTTCCTGAGTTTGTTGTGATTCCAGCATCGAAGAGTTCGTTTAAACATCTTGAGACTGTTTTTACTTTCAGCATGAAATCAGCTTATGGGCTCCATAAATGTAGAACCTACTGCGTTAAATAGTTGTAGTTCTTTCTTCTGTTTATTCTGAAACTCTTAGAGCCAGAGTGTTAGATGGCTTGGATTGGGCCATGAACAATCAGAGCAAGTTAGAAAGCACTCTTTCCTGTCCAGAAAGCAGCTATGCAAGTACTGGAGAATTTACCATCATTTAGTTACTCTCTGGCAAAAGAAAATGGTAACGTCGTTCTTTTAAGTAGTTTTTAAAAAAAGAGGAAGGTGGCTCTTTGACACATCGTTTAGGTAAAATCTAAAGTGTCTTGATGGAATTCAAAGTTTAATATCTATTACAGCTTTAGCAATCATATCATGACTGACATAAATCAAGGTAATTATTGTATTCAGTTCTCTAATCTTTGAAGAATAGAAATATTTTTTATCCCAAAGGATCTTTTGATAATTTAAAATTTCAGAGAACTTTTTAGGTCATTAGTTGAAAATAATATACAAGGATATGTCTATGTCATTAAACTTTAGGAGAAATTATGTATTCCAAACCAAATGACTGAGGTCAGGATTTGAAATAAGACCACATAATAAAATCCCTGCTTCTTAAGGGGACGGGAGAGAGTAAAGGAACCAAGGATAACATAATGCTGCTATTGTGGCAAAAATAGCTAATGGAATGTTTCATTACTAAATCTGTAATTTCAGTAATTGTTAGAGACAGTTTTCCATCAATAAGTTAGATCAACTGGTTACATCAAATATGAGTTTATAAAAACTTCATTTTGGATTGATTTACTAGATTGTTAAAAGTGATGATCAATGGGTGATATTATGTGGGCAGCTTTTGGAAAAGTAAATATTTTATGCCTGCTTGTCCAATTGCATTATATTATTACATCAACTTCATATATACATATATGTCACTTCAGTTCAGTCACTCAGTCATGTCCAACCCTTTGCAACCCCATGGACTGCAGCATGCCAGGCCTCCCTGTCCATCACCAACTCCCAGAGCTTATTCAGACTCATGGCCATTGAGTTGGTGATGCCATCCCACTATCTCATCCTCTGTCGTCCCCTTCTCCTCTCGCCTTCAGTCTTTCCCAGCCTCAGGGTTTTTTCAAGTGAGTCAGCTCTTCACATCAGGTGGCCAAAGTATTGGATTTTCAGCTTCAACATCAGTCCTTCCAATGAACACTCAGGACTGATCTCCTCTAGGATGGACTGGTTGGATCTCCTTGCAGTCCAAGGGACTCTCAAGAGTCTTCTCCAACACCACAGTTCAAAAGCATCAATTCTTCGGCGCTCAGCTTTCTTTATAGTCCAACTCTCACATCCATACATGACCACTGGAAAAACCATAGCCTTGACTAGACGGACCTTTGTTGGCAAAGTAATGTCTCTGCTTTTTAATATGCTATCTAGGTTGGTCATAACTTTCCTTCCAAGGAGTAAGCGTCTTTTAATTTCATGGCTTCAGTCACCATCTACAGTGATTTTGGAGCCCCCAAAAATAAGGTCTGCCACTGTTTCCACTGTTTCTCCATCTATTTCCCATGAAGTGATGGGACCAGATGCCATGATCTTAGTTTTCTGAATGTTGAGCTTTAAGCCAACTTTTTTACTCTCCTCTTTCACTTTCATCAAGAGGCTCTTTAGTTCTTCTTCACTTTCTGCCATAAGGGTGGTATCATCTGCATATCTGAGGTTATTGATATTTCTCCCGGCAATCTTGATTCCAGCTTGTGCTTCATCCAGCCCAGCATTTCTCATGATGTACTCTGCATAGAAGTTAAATAAGCAGAGTGACAATTAACAGCCTTGACGTACTTGGACCCAGTCTGTTGTTCCATGTCCAGTTGTAACTGTTGCTTCCTGACCTGCATACAGATTTCTCAAGAGGCAGGTCAGGTGGTCTGGTATTCCCATCTCCTTCAGAATTTTCCACAGTCTATTGTGATCCACTGTTTATTTGGCTATGTCAGGCCTTAGTTGTGGTGCTTGGACTTGGTTGCCCCATGGTATGTAGACTCTTAGTTCCTGGACCAGGGATTGAACCCATGTCCCCTGCATTGGAAGGTGGATTCTTAACCACTGGACCATCAGGGGAATCCCACATCAATTTCTCGATTACTTGTTATGCTACTCTTATATTTAAAGGAAACATTTAAGATGTTAAGTAATCCATAAGACTATTTCTCCTTAAAGGATATATTATGAAATGAAAGTGATGACAAAGGTAACTTAGAAGACATCAGTAATGGGCTATACTTCTAGTAAGGATAGAGTTAAAGATGTTAAAGGCATCTTAGCAAAAAATAAGATTTATAAAGTTAGAATTTTTATTTATCTGTTGAAGGATTTGTGTGTGTTTAAACTAATAATATAGTTATCTTGAAAGTAAGTTTTCAAAAGCTTTTAAGGCCCTAGCTTCTTTTATACATTTTCTATTTAAAAATGTAAGGAATTCATTGCATAAAATTTCTATTAAGAAATGATAAGAACTTTGCTTTATGTAAATAAGTTTGAAATTTTATATCAAACAAAAAAATCATATAACTGTGATGAAACTACAAAAAGCTATGTAATTTCTGGTTGGCCCACAAAAAATTAAAAGCCAACATGTAACTAAAAGCAGGATATACATTCAAGTATGTATGTGTGTGTTGGGGTGGGGGGTGCTTCCTGAGTGGCTCAGTGGTAAAGAATCTTCTGCCAATGAAGGACACATGGGTTCAATCCCTGGCTTGGGAAGATCCCCTGGAGAAGAAAATGGCAAACCAATCTAGTATTCTTGCTTGGGAAATCCCATGGACAGAGGAGCCTGGTGGGCTACAGTCCATTGGATTGCAAAAGAGTCAGACACGACTTAGTGAAGAAACAACAACGTGTGTGTGTGTGTGTGTGTGTGTGTGTATAAAGTTCATAATAAGTAACTTGGTAGTATAACTCACTGGAACTGGAAAGCTCCCTGGAGTACCAAAACTCAAGGCTGGCTGTATTAAGGCAACTATCCTTGTTTCTTGCCTGACCCAGAAACTGCAGGTGGAAACTGTGGGACTCCTTGGTTACTGCTCTAGCACTTCCAACTTGACTGTCCTGTGCTTGATTCTTCCCTCAAAGACTTAATCTGACATAATTTAGGGGGGAAAATGACTTAGAAACTAAGGAATATTTCCACTGATTGGGAAAAAACGAAACAAAACACGAAACAATTATGGCAGAAAGATCTTTTCATCACGTGAGAGCATCATGCCCCCAAATTTTACTAGGTTATCATCTACCCTTATCAATTTGTTGTTCAGTCACTAAGTCATGTCTGACTCCTTGGGATCCCATGGACTGCAGCATGCCAAGATTCCCTGTCCTTCACTGTTTCCCCAAGTTTGCTCAAACTCATGTCCAATGAATCAGTGATGCCATCCAACCATCTCATCCTCTGTCATCCCCTTCTTCTCCTGCCTTCAGTCTTTCCTAGCATCAGGGTCTTTTCCAGTGAATTGGCTCTTCACATCAGGTGGCCAAAGTATTGGAGTTTCAGCTTCAGCATGAATGCTTCCAATGAATATTCAGAGTTGATTTCCTTTAGGATTGACTGATTTGATCTCCTTGCAATCCAAGGTACTCTCAAGGGTCTTCTCCAGCACTACAATTTGAAAACATTGATTCCCAGATGGAAAACTATTTTATAGTCACAAGATCCTGGGATGTAAACCAGAGATACTCAAGAAAACCTGACTTTTTTTTTTCTCAATGAATGAATATGATATTTAAAATAGTAATAGTATATAATCTAAACACTCTGGGATAGAGAAAAGAAAGCTATACTTTCAGTAAAAATGAAGCAATTGCCTAGGTAAAGAGAAGTAACTCTTTAGAATTAATACTACCAGTCAGACAGTGACATTTATTGAGCATTATCTTGTGTGAATTAGGAATTGGATGGTTTTTATTCCAGCAAAGAAATTTTTCTGGAATTTAGAAATAACTTGAATTTATTTTCTATACTAAAAAAGTTTTTTTTTCTTGACTGCACCATGCAGCATGTGATACCTTAGTTCCCTGACGAGGGATCAAACCTGCACCTCCTACAGTGGAAGCACGGAGTCTTAACTACTGCACTGCCAGGGAAGTCCCTATTTTCTATAATTTTATCACTAAATTGTTAGAAAAACACAAAGCGGAGGACTAATTTTCAGGTTCCAAGAGCGTTTGTTAGAAGTAAATATCAGTTGTCTAAATAATAAGTACTTCATTTATTACTATGATTTACCTTTGGTCTCATTTATGGAATAATGTCTTATTAATAACCCCTGACAGTGAAGCCATTTTATACTATTTTCCAAAAGGGAAAGAAGTGTAACAGAAAAGGACTAAGGCTAGTGAAATTCCATGAATACTTTTATAAAGAAAAATATAATTGAGATGTACAAACTTTGAGAACAAAGTATGTAAAATTTTCACATTTAAGAAAAGTTCTATTAGATACTCTTCTAAAGTGATATACTAGCAAACAATGATGTCCTTTTTTAATATTGAAGATTTCCTTGAGTCCCAAAGATCTTTGACGTTCAGGCAAAATATAGCAATTTGATGAAAGAAAAGGGTGCATCTTGAACTAAATAATAAATATCCTATTAAAGCCTACTTTCTTTTATTATGGAACTTAATTTAGAATCCAAAACATTAATTCTGTGGTTTTGAAATCTAGCTTAAATAAGAAAATCTATTAATGACTATATCCCCCCCACCATTTTTTTTAAACATTATGTTACCACTTGGAATAAAATTAATCTACATCTCCAGTTTTGCTATCACTTTGTTTTGTGATCACTGACAAGTCTTTATTAATCCCTCAGTTTTCCTGTTACTAAAAAGAAACAACATTGTGGTAAAGGGGTGTTAAACTTCCAACCCCAGAGAAAGAATGGATGGAAAAAGATAATACATGTAGCACTGTTTTGGCATCTTTGGGAAGATAATATCTTTGGCATCTTTGGGAATGTGATGCTATTGGTAGTAAAATTTTCAATACAATTTGTTAATTAAAAACAAAGTTATGAGGTGTACATGATTTTAGGAAGAAGACGTATTCTGTCAGAGATGAGCTATTTATTTACAAACATTTAATAGCATATCCTTTGGTATGTGAATCATCACTGTCTATTCTGTCCTTTGTATATGAAGTTGGTATATGCACAGTTGTGATTATGTATCATTTCAAGTGATGATATACCTATAACTTTAAGTTATGACTTTACACTCACAAAAGAACATTGAAAGACATTGTCAGTTTCTAGACTTCTGGATTATAGTTCCCTGTGTATGTTAATATTATCATCTTACAAAGTTTTTTTTAAATATGTTTGAGTAGAAATTTATATACATGTTATTTGGACGTAAAGGATGGTCTAAGTGTTTCCAGCGGTCATGTATGGATGTGAGAGTTGGACTATAAAGAAAGCTGAGCGCCGAAGAATTGATGCTTTTGAACTGTGGTGTTGGAGAAGACTCTTGAGAGTCCCTTGGACTGCAAGGAGAGCCAACCAGTCCATCCTAAAGCAGATGAGTCCTGGGTGTTCATTGGTAGGACTGACGTTGAAGCTGAAACTCCAATACTTTGGCCACCTGATGTGAAGAGCTGACTTGTTGGAAATGACCCTGATGCTGGGAAAGATTGAGGGCAGGAGGAGAAGGGGACAACAGAGGATGAGATGGTTAGATGGCATCACCGACTCAATGGACATGGTTTTGGGTAGACTCTGGCAGCTGGTGATGGACAGGGAGGACTGGCATGCTGTGGTTCATAGGGTCGCAAAGAGTTGGACACGACTAAGCAACTGAACTGAAGTGTGGTTGGCTAATAATCTGATGGTCATTCTAACCTGGGTGATGGGACTACTTTTAATTTAAAGGAACAAAAGGTTGAAAGGCACAGCTGGAATCTTGACTACTTTGTATTTGAAGTTATGTTTTAATTCAAAACTAACTAGTTCTTTAGTCATTGGGAACAAAACACTTTTAGCATTTAACTTTAGAATACTTGAAATCCAAATCTGACAGCATTCATTCTCATTAAAAGCTCAACTCATGATCCATGTTTGTACAAGGATTTGTATGTTACTTAAAATGTCCATGAAACAAGCTGCTTCTCTGCAAATTAATACTGCTCTTTCCATCTGTTCCCTAGGATCTTTGGAAAAGAAGGGAAATAGGGGAAAAGTGCAAAATTAAGGTGAAATGCTAACCGAAAGGTCATTCCAGTTATGGCCATCAAATCCCTAATGAATAACCATATTGTGATTATTGTGGCATCCATTTTGTGGTACTTACCTATTTTTAAACTAAATTGACCAGTTACAAATATATTTTCGTCTTCAAACATTTAGGGTATTTTCTCCATCTTCAGCCTGTCTTTTTTGATTTTGATACTAATTTTTCTTTTTTTGCATATTGCATACGTTCATTCACTGACTGATCTAATTCTAGATTTTTTTGTTTATAAAAATTTCATTCTTACTTGCTGTATAGATACTCTGTCAATACAGCAGTTCTACCCTTGAAGGAAAAGATAATCAACCTTTTCCACAAAAATGCATATTTCCAAGAAAGAGGAATTGTGTGGTAATGATTCATTCACATTATCCAAGTATTCTCCACTGAATTTCTTTCAGCTTAATTACTATGCTTAAATAGTTGTGCTTTTTTTTTTTTGTATTCTTATTGTTTATTTTTATTGGCATTATTGAATACTCTAACAACATCTAAGTGTATTGCTAAGGGTACTACTGAATGTTATAGAGAGAGAGACAAAGGTGAATAACATAAATCAAAACTTGACTACAGCTTACTTCGTTTTCATCGGAAATATTATGTTTTGATGAAAGAAAAAAATCTCTTGGTAACATTAGCCTTATATTTTGAACAAACATCTTTAAAGATTTTTTTTTTTTAACGTGGACCATCTTTTAAAGCCTTCAGTGAATTTGTTGCAACATTGCTTCTGTCTTATGTTTTGGTTTTTATGGCTGTTAGGCATGTAGGATCTTAGTTCCCTGAGCAGGGATGAAACCTGCACCCCCTGCATTGGAAGGTGAAGTCTTAACCCTTGGACCACCAGGGAAATCCCTGAATAAACAGCTTTAAATATCTATTTGTTTCTTCACTCAAAAAATATTTAGAAGCCCCACTATATGCTGGCCTCTTCTCTAGACTTGGGAAAACACTTATGAATTAGACTAGAAAAGGAAAGTCCCTTCTTCTAAAGGTCTTATGTTTTAATAGGGAAACAGACACTGAAAAGCAAAAAAAAAAAAAGTTGTAATTTCAAATATTTACAAGAGTTAAGAAGAAAGAAAACAATCATGGGAGATGGGAGGCAGGGCACCTTAGGTGTGTGGCAGGTGGGCCTATGGAAAGACATTTTTGAGTCAAGGGCAAGCTCATTGTCAATAGCCAGCATTTAAGGAGGAGAGACAGGTGCAGACAATGACCCTGAGGTGGAAACCAGTGTGTGGTGGAGAGGGAGCTGGAAGCATCTGCAGGGAGCAGGGGCCAAGCAAAAAAACTTGTATTTTATTTTAAATATAATGGAAAGCCACGGGAGGGTTATAAGCAGAGGATTAACGTAACCTGATTTACATTTAAAAAGAAACCTTTTTGTTTTCTTAATCTCTCATAGTTTAGAATATGTTGTGTATTATGTTTAGACAAAGCTAAGCTTCTCATTATGTAGTCAAAGACAAGTTTATAGGGCTATCATATTGTGTCATACCAAAGTGGTAGAAATATCTAACAATCTATGTGACAGTTCTTATATAGAGATTTAATAACTTTATATCAAAATGAAAGGTTAAATCAAAATCAAAATGAATGATTAAATCAAAATCAATACTCATAAATCTTTTTCTCAATGAGACCCTAACTAACTTAATTGCAGTAATTTTGATTACTCAAGAAGAATGTAAAATGCCACATATAAAGAAAAAGAAACCTGTAAACAATGGTGAAAAAAGTTGCATTTTGCTTAAATGCAACATTAGATGAGTGTGATAGAACCCCCTGACAAGAAGAACTTCTAACAAGTAGAGCTAATTTTAGGGAGGCTCAGAACTGAGCCTCATTTTTCCAATGAGATAAAAATATCCATAGATAAATCTAGGGACACTTTGAAGCATTCAGTGAGTCGTAAAAGAGCCACAGAGGAGGAACCGTTCTGGAAGAGGTAGGAGGCAAGGCCATACATTTTGGTATTGCTGGGTTTACTTTCTTTACGAGATTACTATCTAATTTCCCTTTCGGGAGTTTTACTTGGTTTCATGGGCTATTTCTTTGTTAGCAAGAGAACACTAAGATAGCATTCTTTAAAGAGGTTTCACTCTGGTGTATTAGTGGCCACAACTTGCCTAGCCACTTTCTTCACCCCTTCCTTTGTCTTCTCCTGATTCCAGTCCTTTGTGTAAGAAGGTTAAATTAATTCTTACATGCATGTGAAAAGTTACACAGTCGTGTCGACTCTTTGCGACCTCATGGACTATACAGTCCATGGAATTCTCCAGGCCAGAATACTGGAGTAGGTAAACCTTTCCCTTCTCCAGGGGATCTTCCCAACCCAGGTCTTCCTCATCGTAGGCTGATTCTTTACCAGCTGACCCACAAGGGAAGCCCCTTACTATGCATGCATGCGTGCTAAATCGCTTCAGTTTTGTCTGACTCTTTGCGACGCTATGAACTGTAGCCCTCCAGGCTCTTCTCTGCCCATGGGATTCTCCAGGCAAGAATACTGGAGTGGGTTGCCATGCCCTCTTCTACGGGATCTTCCTGTCCAGGGATCCAACCCACCGCTAACCCCACCCCCATCTCTTATATCTCCTGTGTTGTTGGCAGGGGGGTTCTCTACCACTAACGTCACCTGGGACGCTCCAGTTCTTACCATCAGTTCAGTCCAGTCGCTCAGCCGTGTCCAACTCTTTGCGACCCCATGAATCGTAGCATGCCAGGCCTCCCTGTCCATCACCAACTCCCAGAGTTCACTCAAACTCATGTCCATAGAGTTGGTGATGCCATCCAGCCATCTCATCCTCTGTCGTCCCCTTCTCCTCCTGCCCCCAATCTCTCCCAGCATCAGAGTCTTTTCCAATGAGGCAACTCTTCACATGAGGTGGCCAAAGTATTGGAGTTTCAGCTTTAGCATCAGTGCTTCTAATGAACACCCAGGGCTGATCTCCTTTAGAATGGACTCGTTGGATCTCCTTGCAGTCCAAGGGACTCTCAAGAGTCTTCTCCAGCACCACAGTTCAAAAGCATCAATTCTTTGGTGCTCAGCTTTCTTCACAGTGCAGCTCTCACATCCATACATGACCACTGGAAAAACCATAGCCTTGACTAGATGGACTGTTGTTGGCGAAGTAATGTCTCTGCTTTTTAATAAGCGGTCTAGGTTGGTCATAACTTTCCTTCCAAGGAGTAAGCGTCTTTTAATTTCATGGCTGCAATCACCATCTGCAGTGATTTTGGAGCCGAAAAAAATAAAGTCAGCCACTGTTTCCACTGTTTCCCCATCTATTTGCCATGAAGTGATGGGACCAGATGCCACGATCTTAGTTTTCTGAATGTTGAGCTTTAAGCCAACTTTTTCACTCTCTTCTTTCACTTTTGTCAGGAGGCTCTTTAGTTCTTTCTGCCATAAGGGTGGTGTCATCTGCATATCTGAGGTTATTGATATTTCTCCCGGCAATCTTGATTCCAGCTTGGGCTTCCTCTAGCCCAGCGTTTCTCATGATGTACTCTGCGTAGAGGTTAAATAAGCAGGGTGACAATATACAGCCTTGACATACTCCTTTTCCTATTTGGAACCAGTCTGTTGTTCCCTGTCCAGTTCTAATTGTTGCTTCCTGACCTGCATACAGGTTTCTCAAGAGTCAGGTCAGGTGGTCTGGTATTCCCATCTCTTTCAGAATTTTCCATAGTTTATTGTGATCCACACAGTCAAAGGCTTTGGCATAGTCAATAAAACAGAAGTAGACGTTTTTTTCTGGAACTCTCTTGCTTTTTCCATGATCCAGCGGATGTTGGCAATTTGATCTCTGGTTCCTCTGCCTTTTCGAAAACCAGCTTGCATATTGATCAAATTACTCTACAATAACACTGTGTTATTAGTGGAAAAAAGTCACCCAGACTCTTTAGCCTACCCTAGTAATGAATTTTACGTTTGGTTTACTTTTATTTCCAAAAATCAAAACTATTTAAAAAATTTATTTATTTTTTAATTGACGGATAATTGCTTTACAGAATTTTGTTGTTTTCTGGAGCTGGTGATTAATAACCTGTCTACCAATGCAGGAGACGTAAAAACATTTAAAGATGAACATTTGGCATTATTTGATATTTAAAAAATGATGGTAAAATAATCAAGTTAAAAAACATTAAACAAAATTGTATCTCATCTTTGGGATAAAATTACATGTACACATAGGATAACAATTTGGGGGAAAATATATCTGCACTTGGTGACTGTCTCTGGGTGATAAGATTATAGGCTTTTTTGTTTAATTTTTAAAAACAGTTTCCAAATTTTCTGCAATGATCACATAAAATTTTCACCTAATGTATTAGTATCATATTTTTAAAATGTATTCACACACACTACCTAAACCAAAAGAGACTTCATAAAGGTCATAAGAAGATATGAGACTACAATTTTACTTTTGTGTTAGATGGCACTTCATAATTGCAGTCCAAAGACAAAGTGCCCGTCATAAGCACTATATATTTGAATGCCATCAGAAGATAATAGTTGGAATGATTAGTGCTTTTTCAGATGAATTAAATTAATGCAGAAACATTTTAAAGAACAAACTTACGAGATAAAAAAGGAATTCAAAAAGGAATTAAAAGGACATGAATGGAAAAATATTTAAAATTCGAGAAGTAAAGCTGAATACAACGGGTGTGTCAGGACACCTTTGTTATCGTATGCACTGCAGCTATCTTTCTGTCTAGCTATGTGTCCTTGCACAGGTCATCACCTCTTTGGGTCTCATATTCTTTATCTGTAAAATAATCAGGTTGAATGAGAGGACTATTTTTGGTTTTGATGACTTTTTGGTTTTAAGATTTTATAAATCTAGACTTCCAAAAAACAAGATTGGAGCCTTGGTTTTGCGTGCAACGGCCAACATATACATGGATCCACAAAACATTTTTGCTTTAGCTTTTGTGTTGTTGTTCAGTTGCTAAGTTGTATCTGACTCATTGCAATCCCGTGGACTGCAGCACACCAGGTTCCTTTGTCCTCCACTGTCTCTCTGCTTTTTTACCACCAGACACACCCACAACCGAGCGTCATTTCTGCTTTGGCCCATACGATTCATTCTTTCTGGAGCTATCAGTAACTGCCCTCTGCTGTTCCCCAGTAGCATATTGGACACCTTCTGACCTGGGGGACTTCTCTTCCAATGTCATATGTTTTGCCTCTTCATACTGTTCATGGTGTTCTCCAGGCAAGAATACTGGAGTGGATTGCCATTCCCTCTTCCAGTGGACTACATTTTGTCAGAACTCTTCACTATGACCTGTCTGTCCTGGGTGGCCCTGCATGGCATGGCTCATAACTTTATTAAATTCCATGAGCCACTTTGCTCAGACAAGGCTATGATCCATTAAAGGGTGCTTTAGCTTTGGGAACACTTGAATATGCTAGTTATTGGCTGATTCCCTCAAGGTACCCTTCTGAATCAGGACTTTTGCACTTACTGTACCTTCTGCTCCTTCTCTGAGATATTTGCACGACTAATTCCTTCACCTTCTTCAAATCTTTGCTCAAACATCACCTTTTCAGTGTGACTACCCTGACTATTTAAAACGATAAGCTCCTCCCACATCCATCCCTATTTCCTGCTTTTTCTCTATTGTACTTATTACCTTCTAATACGTTATTCTTTTATTTATTGTCTATCTTCCCACACTAAAATTAAAAAGGGAGAGGGCAAAGTCTTTTTAACCTGTTTTGTTCATTCTTATATTTCCAAAATCTATAATAGAGCCTGGCACATATTAGATTCTCAATAGATAGTGTATAAAAAAATGAATTTTCCATTTTTATAACATCCTACATTTTCATTCAGTATTATGAAAATAAAACAATATGCCTAAAATCATGAACAGTGGGAAATTCACTGCAGTAACATGTATCTTTAAAAGAAAAAATATTTAAATTAGATGAAGATTTTTATCGAAGCAATTTTAATTTTTACAGAAATTTCAGAAGATATGCAAGCTATATATATTGGATCATATGTAGAAGTCCTTGAGAATTCTGTAGTATTCTGTAGAAAACAGAAGGTTGAAATTTTGATCAAGAATACACATTCCTTTGACGTTAGTCATTCTTAATCATATTTAACTCAAGGCACATTGAAATATTTTAAATATTTTGTGTAATAGTTTAGTTTAAATAGCATTTCTTTTACATAGGAACATTTAATAAATAGAATCACTCTAGGGGTTAAAGACCTTATTTAGTTTTCTTATAGATATGTCACTATAGTAACAAACATTGGAAAAACAAGTCTATTTTGAATTCATAAAGTCTAAGTGTTATGCATTAATGAATACCTAGACTAAAAAAATATCTTTTTTATAGACTCCTTGGGCTTTGTTTTCTTCATGTTTGGTTTGGCTGCTCTCATTTACATACTTGTTCTCATTAGGGTTTCAATTTCAGAGCTGGACTCACTCTGCAGTGGGAACAAATGTCTTGCCACGTGATACCAACTTTCCATTACATCTTGAAGCATTTGCAGTCCCAGAGGCAAAGAATTTATGGTTGGTACACGAGAGATGGAACCATCACATAAAAGAAGGCAAATTTGAAAACACTTTTTCTCGGTGCCAATATAGTTTTAACATAATGAGAACTCAGAATAATCATGTAATGACCAAAAATGAATCATTGTTAAAACACTGTTTTGGGCATAAAATAGCTAATGTTTCTAGTTGGCTGATAATTTTCATAGCAACCATGGTATTTGGCATGTCCTAAACACCTTTCATTAGAGGCCTTCAGATCTCTTTGAAGCAGTTCATTATACTCTGAAACAGTTCAGAGAATAAGAGAGAATAATCCACAAGTTTTGCTGATATTCTATAGCTGTGTAGAGGGCATCACGTAGCAAATACTGAAAATGCACTATGAGATTTCTCAGTAACTCTCTAGTCAAGTAGGAAATGGAGCAGATGCAGCAAGAGACATTCAGAATAAGTACTGAAAGTCAAGTCCCAAGTTAGAGTTTGGTCAGAATTCCAAACTTAATTGTTTTGTTCTTTTTTAAAAGTTGAAGTATATGAATTGCTTTAGTCTTAAAAAAAAAAGTAGATAAATCATGGAGGCTATTTCAATGAAGTTGAAGTGAAGTCGTTCGGTCGTGTCTGACTCTTTGAGACCCCATGGACCAGGCTCCTCCCATGGGATTTTCCAGGCAAGAGTACTGGAGTGGGTTGCCATTCCCTTCTCCAGAGGATCTTCCCCGCCCAGGGATCAAACCCTGGTCTCCCGCATTGTAGGCAGTTGCTTTACCGTCTGAGCCACCAGGGGATAATGAATCATGGAGGCTATTTCAATAGCAGGGTCACTATTAATATCCATAAAAATAACATGGCACCATATTCCCAAGGAGTTTTGTATACTTCCCATTTCTCCGTATTCCTTACCGTTTTAGAGGGTTTTTGGTGGCAAGTATTATTTTAGTTTTGGCTAGAAAATCAAGGGAAAAGAGTATTGAGAATAGCAGTCAATAACTGTAAGAACTAATTGTGTAACTGTTCACATCTCTGATCATACCTTGCACTCATTTTACACTTTATGGTTGTTAAACTCTTGCCATGTATCATATCATTTCACCCTTATAACCATATATCTATGACTTGGGACAAGTTATTCAGCCTATGGCCATGCTTCCCATTTTTACCAAATGGGCGGCATTTAATAGATATCCTTAACTAAGTCTACAGGAATGTTCCAGAATTAATAATAGTATAGTCCAATGCATTATGAACCCTTTAAAAGAAAGGTACTATTATAAGTGGAAAGTATATTATTTATCTAACTTGGGAAACCAAAATTTAGAGAGACCAAGTGAGTTGGCCTTAAGCATTTAACCACATTAGTCCCAAGAAATACACAGAATCAAGGATTAACATGTTTATATTTTATAGCTTAGGTAAAAAGCATGAGCTCTTATTACAAAGGGCAAGATATTGGCTCTTAAGTGGAAAATAGTACTTTCCAAAAACAGAAACAAATACTTATTCTGACCCATGAACTAACCAATTTTATTTAAATGTATCAAACTGAATATGATTTCATCAGTTATTGATCAACATTCAGGCTACATACATATGACAGCTGATGACAAAATCAGTTTATTTGAGGGACTTCCCTGGTGGTCCAGTGACTAAGACTCCACACTCCCACTGCAGGGGGCCTGGGTTTGATCCCTGGTCAGGGGCCTAGATCCTGCATGCTGCAATGAAGAGCAAAGATCCTGTGTTCTGCACCTAAGACCCTGCATACCCAAATAAATAAATTAATTTTAAAAATAAGTATGGAAAAAAACCCATTTATTTGAAAAGATACCCAATTTGAGCACTGACAAAATTATTTGTAGATAATTACAGAATTATCCTGTAATTATTCTGAATTACGTACACTGAAAGGAGAAATAGGTAATATTTTTGATAAAAATAGTATTTTCCAAATATGTATATATATCAGTTAAGTTCAGTCGCTCAGTTGTGTCTGACTCTTTGCAACCCCATGAACTGCAGCATTCCAGGCCTCCCTGTCCATCACCAAATGCTGGAGTCCACCCAAACCCATGTCCGTTGAGTCAGTGATGCCATCCAACCGTCTCATCCTCTGTCATCCCCTTCTCCTCCTGCCCTCAATCTTTCCCAGCAACAGGGTCTTTTCAAGTGAGTCAGCTCTTTGCATCAGGTGGCCAAAGAATTGGAGTTTCGGCTTCAACATCAGTCCTTCCGATGAACACCCTGGACTGATTTCCTTTAGGATGGACTGGATGGATCTCCCTGCAGTCCAAGGGACTCTCAAGAGTCTTCTCCAACACCACAGTTCAAAAGCATCAAATCTTCAGCGCTCAGCTCTCTTTATAGTCCAACTCTCACATACATACATGACCACTGGAAAAACCATAGCCTTGACTAGATGGAACTTTGTTGACAAACTAATGTCTCTGCTTTTCAATATGCTGTCTAGTTTGGTCATAACTTTTCTTCCAAGGAGTAAGCGTCTTTTAATTTCATGGCTGCAGTCACCATCTGCAGTGATTTTGGAGCCCCCCAAAATAAAGTCTGACACTGTTTCTACTGTTTCCCCATCTATTTCCCATGAAGTGATGGGACCGGATGCCATGATCTTCGTTTTCTGAGTGTTGAGCTTTAAGCCAACTTTTTCAGTCTCTTCTTTCACTTTCATCAAGAGGCTTTTGAGCTCCTCTTCACTTTCTGCCATAAGGGTGGTGTCCTCTGCATATGTGAGGTTATTGATATTTTTCCAGTCAATCTTGATTCCAGCTTGTGCTTCCTCCAGCCCAGCGTTTCTCATGATGTACTCTGCATGTAAGTTAAATAAGCAGGGTGGCAATATACAGCCTTGACGTACTCCTTTTCCTATTTGGAACCAGTCTGTATATACATGATCAGAATAATATTTCATATGTAATAGTTAACTTCATCTGTGAGTATAGCCTTACCAAAGAGTTTACATATTGGAATAAAACTCCCTTAAGAACATTGGATATTTATGTCTCAGTTTGAATGATATGATATTCTCTAGTTTCTAAATTGTCATTCTCTTTAAAATATATTATTACCCAAAACTACAGGCCTAAAAAATTATTTGCTTGTTAGCATTTACTAAACATTGCTAACATTCTCAAATGATCATTTTAAATTATTTTATTTAAAACTTTTTTATAATGGAGAATTCCAGTATATATAAAAGTAGAAAGAATTATATAACAAGTGACAACAATTGCATATTTAGCAGGGTTCCTTGAAAATGGAGAAAAAGTGAGAACAGAGAGAGATGGAAAAGAATAAGTCTTTAGCATGTGCCAGGCAGTGTGGTAAATGCTTAAATGTGTCTTCATGGAATTTCTACGACAACGCTATGGGATAAGCATTATCACCTCTAGTTTGGAGATGAAGCTGTTGAGCCTGAGAGAGATTGAGGATTTCCTCAGGGGTTTAGAATCAGAGCCACATTTGAACTGGATCTGAGTGCCCGCCAGGTCCATGTTCTTGCCATGGCTCCATTTGATAATTTATCAACCACCAGATTAGATGTTCCCAAACTTGAGAAGAGAAACTACTTTCTGGATTTTTGTTTTGTTTGGAGATCTCATAATGGTGAAGGAAGAGGCCAAGAGAAAGTGGTTAAATCTGTTACGGATGAATTTAAGGAGAAGGGTTGCTGTTGTGAGGTTCTTGAGTGGGGAGGGAAGTGGGGAGAAGGCAGTTCCTTATCAAATGAAAGAAGCAGCACAGGCTTTCGGGTATGCCAGTCAATTAGGCTGATGCGTTGAGAACCTATACTGAGGTTGAATAAAGCTCTCTAGATGACTTATTTCTGTTCAGTTATATTAAGGAGTAGAGCTTTTCTGATACCAGATAAAGAATTTTATTTTTCTATTCTTAAACAAAACAACTGGAGGTGTTGGTCTGTCATTCTATTTCAATTAAAATGAAGATGCATCTTTAGCTGGAATGTATGTGTAACTGTCTTGGAATTAGACTCTCCAGGGTCAGACTATCCTCACACAGCAGACAAGCAAATTCCCGGGATACCAGGCAATGTTTTCAGCAGGCTGCTGCTACTTCCTGTCCCGGAGAAGGGGAGACTTTGGTTCTAATCTCAGCTGTGCAACTGGCAAATCATCTTACCTCTCTGGGCCTCTGTTTTTCCTCCTCTGAAAAATAAGTAGGCTGAACTGAACTGAACAATTTCTAGAACCCCTTCCTATGCTTCTTCCATGCGTTTCCATGAAAAGAACAGAAATCACAGTTTATCCCTTAGTCCCTTTGGGGGAATAAAGCAACATGGAAGGAATTACCTTCCATGGTAAAAATCTCTGTCTGCTATACAAATTTTAGTGTCCAAAGATTTAAAGTCCATTAATCCTGAAGACTTGCTGGGAAGCAGGTCAGTTGACATTTCCATACACTTATTTGAATGTGTTTTAGTGAAGTTAAACATTTTTTTCTGTAGGCTGAATAGAGTCAGATTAAAAAAAAAATTTTTTTTAACATTTCATTTCAAATGTAATTGACTTGTTTTGAGTGTCTTATTTAGGTGCTTTTAAAATCTCAAAGAATTTTGTCAAACATTCCCAAAACTGTGCTGCACCTTCAGAAATTATTTTAGGAAATATTTCTTGCTCTATCAAATGGAAAAAATGAAAATTTAAATGTTATATTATTTTAGTTATTCAAATATATATACCTTAATGATGGAGAAGGAAGTGGCAACCCACTCCAGTGTTCTTGCCTGGAGAATCCCAGGGACCGGGAGCCTGGTGGGCTGCCGTCTATGGGGTCGCACAGAGTTGGACAGGACTGAAGCAACTTAGCAGCAGTAGCTAATGATGAATACATACTAAATGGAAACATTTTGCTATAAAATTACCTTCTGCTTTTGAATGACATAAAGTTTGTTATTTTATGAATGGGTGGATAACCTTGGTAAGAAAATGAGAAGACTTAAAATTGTGTGAAAATATAAATTCATCTTTCGGAATTGTCGCTTGCTCCACACACTGTTGATTTCCTGCCCACTTAATGAGCTCTGCCTACTTGCTAACATTACAAAGATGAGTAGATGAGTAAGATATACTCCCTGCTCCTAGGAAATCATAACTAGTAGATATTTGTAGTTTGTCTGGAGAAAAGGAGAGCTAATAAAGTTTTTCTATAGTATTACCTCATTTGAACTAGTGAAGTAGTACTATTATTTTCTTTATTTTACTCAGGAGGAGACTGAGTCTCAAGGAGATTAAGTCATTGTCACGGTCAACATGTTATTTGCTCAGTATCTGTGGTTCTATTTAACAGAGGCTGGGACCATGTCTGTCCTTTTCTCTCTGCAGCTCCAGTGCCTACCATAGTACCTGAACATAATAGGTACTCAGTACACATTTGATGGATGAATAGATACTGGATTATTAGTATATCCAACAAATATTGGATTGTAGAGAAACATTAGTAACATTAGTCCTCTCCCTCAAGTAAGTACTCTTTTACTATGCCTTGCTACCTCTTTAATTATATCTGTTTAGTATTAACAGAATGAATGCTTCAGGTCTGGAAAAAGAATCATGGACCACCTAATATTTTAAATAAGGGAAGATTTCCTTTGAAAAGCAGAAGCTGAATACCCTTGCAAATCCCCCAGATTTAAAACTCAACCCTCAAAGTATTCTTTATGAAGAAACAATTATGTATCAAACTTTGCCATTGTTGATGGCAAATCCAATTATTTAGAAATCTTTTGGAATTAGCCATTAGAAGAGATGGCTGCAAGTTTGAAGGTCTAGAAGTACTATGTGTACTTTATTTGTTATAAATATGGGTGATATTTACAAAGCTCAGTTTATAGTTGATGCTAAGAAACAGGGTTATTAACACTTCAGATTATAAGAATGGAATTCAAATGACCTTGGCAAAATGGAGAGTTGTTAATCCTAAATAGGAACACATGTAGGTAGGAAAGACAGATGTACAATAGCTGCAATGTGCAACTGTGGCAGAAAGGAATTTAGAGTACAAATTCAGGAATCACAAAGTGATTCTTGCATTACATTCTCCAGACCATTACTGGAATACTCCCATCAGTCTTGGGCCTACCAGTTGAAGAGATTTTTTTTTAACAAGGTGGATGAGACTCAGAGGATACAGAAAATAACAAAAGACTAGAAATTGAGAAATGTAAAAACAGAAAACAAGTTGAATTTTAGTCATGTAAGTAATTTCTCAAAAATGTGTATCATCCTTACAACCCACTCTCAGAAGCTTCTCCAGATGTGCTTCACCAAAATGAAGGGATGAATCAAGGTAGGAGAAGACAGTGGATTCAGGACACAGGCAAAGGGAATTTCTAGAAGATAGGGAAGGGACAGCCTGGGTGGCCAGTATTCACTTGGTCCAGGACCATCCTTCTCACTGATGCAGGTTACAAGGTTCAAGGAAAGACTTCTTTAAGAAGGTAAACATGAAAGAATTTCTAACTTGTTTGAACATCTTCAAAAAAAAAAAAAGTTCAACAAGCTGATGGAGAGTTTGGGGTTCAATTTGTGATAGTACACAGAATATTTGGCAAAACACACAAAAACCAACTCCAAGGAAACAAGTTGGAGCCAAAAAGAAAGAATTATAGTATATAGATGACAAAACTGACATAAAAATAACACTTACATACTGACACTAACATAGATACTAAGTATTAATCTAACCAAGATTATGATCTGGTGATATTGAGTGGATGAAGAGATGAGGAGCAGAATGTGTGTGATGGTCAGGAAGAGGGTGGTGGAGAAAGCTTTGCATTAGATTTCACAGTAAGAAGTCTTAGCATAATCCTGCACTTCAAAAATCAAATTTGCATATAGACAGTCATAGCATACTTAAAATTGTGGGTGGTGGCAGTGGTTTTAGTCACTAAGTCATATCCAACTCTTGCGACCCCATGGTCTGTAGCCCTCCAGGCTCTTCTATCCATGGGATTTTCCAGGCAAGCATACTGGAGTGGGTTGCCATTTCCTTCTCCAGGGGATCTTCCCAACCCAGGGATTGCACCCCAGTCTCCTGCATTGCAGGCAGATTCTTTATCGACTGAGCTACCAGGGAAGCTCAAAATCGTAGGAGTAAACACCAAAAACATCAACCAACCAATGAATTCAAACAAATAAAACAAAATAGCTAAAAACATTGAATATAATGTAAGGAGAAAGGTATTGATGGGAGACACAAGGGACTGCTGTTTTTCACAGCAAGACATATAAATTGGATTCTTTAAATTATGTGCACGTGAGGATAAAAGAGGAGAGTGAAAAAGCTGGCTTAAAATTCAACATTCAAAAAACTAAGATCATGGCATCTAGTCTCATCATTTCATGACAACTAGATGGATAAAAAGTGGAAACAGTGGCAGATTTTATTTTCTTGGGCTCCAAAATCACTGCAGATGGTGACTGCAGCCACAAAATTAAAAAAATGCTTGCTCCTTGGAAAAAAAGCTATGACAAACCTAGATAGCATATTAAAAAGCAGAGACATTACTTTGCGAACAAAGGTCGACATAGTCAAAGCTATGGTTTTTCCAGTAGTCATGTACAGATGTGAGAATTGGACCATAAAGAAGGCTGAGTGCCAAAGAACTGATGTTTTCAAGTTGTGGTGCTGTAGAAGACTCTTGAGAATCCCTTAGACATCAAGGAGATCAAACCAGTCAATCCTAAAGGAAATCAACCTTAAATATTCATTAGAAAAACTGATGCTGAATCTGAAGCTCCAATATTTTCGTCACCTGATGAGAAGAGCCAACTCATTGGAAAAGACCCTGATGCTGGGCAAGATTGAAGCCAAGAGAAGAGGATGGCAGAGGATGAGATGGTTGGAAGGCATCACCAACTCAATGGACATGGGTTTGAGCAAACTTTGGAAGATAGTGAAGGACAGGAAGCCTGGCATGCTGCAGTCCATGGGGTCACAAAGAGTTGAACACAACTTAACAACTGAACAATAACAATCATTTTGATTGGCTTCTCTGATGGCTCAGATGGTAAAGAATCTGCCTGCAATACAGGAGACCAGAGTTTGATCCCTGGGTTGGGAAGATCCCCTGGAGAAGGAAATGGCTACCCACTCCAGTATTCTTGCCTGGAGGATTAAAACAAACCAAAAAAGAAATCAAATTAACATTAAAATCATTAACATAAAAATATAGTTAAGAAGTTACCTAATAATATTACCAAATATGGGGAAATTCGTGTTTTCTTAGAGTGGTAACTAGTTGCTGTATTTGTGAAGTTAAGATTTTGGCTAATGCTCTGTTCTAGTAAGGGTTGATTTAAAGGAGTTGCTAAATGAGTGAGGTGTTTCCTTTCCTGGAGCTGTATGGAACTAACAATCCACACTCAATGGTCTGGCATGACTTATATGCAGTGATGGAGTAAGGTCCGGGTTGCATTGCCTTGGCTCATCTTCTAGGTTCCTTATAACTCTGTGGGCCTCTGGCAGAGGTGTGGTGTGAAGGACAGAACAATAGTAATTTAAGTCATATTATGATGGCATCTATTTAACTCATACAATCAAGAATAGAATTTAAAAATATATATGTATATGTATATGTATGTGTGTATATATATACACACACACACACACATATATACACACACTCGAATATTCAAATTATTATTGCTCTGCATCTGTGAGGAGATTACTACCTCTGAAAGGAAGGAACTTAAATGTTTTGAATATCTTCCAAGTGCCTCACAAACATAATTTCATTTAATCACTCAGCACTGCTGAGGTGGGTATCACATAGCCCCATTTTACAGATGAGGAAATTACAGTTCAGAGAGGTTAGGTAACTTTTCTTCTGTGGTCACATAAATAACATAGGATTGAGCCGGTCTGTGTGTCTACAAAGCCAGTGTTCTGTTTTACCTTTATGCCTATATGCTTGTTTTAATTTTAACATAATGTAAAAAAACTAGTTCTCCCACTCTGAATGAATATGCTTTGAAAACAACTGATTTGCTCAGATTAGATAGCTATTTTGATGTCTTGAATTTTTTTTTTTCAATTTTTTTGGTCACTCTGCATGACATGTGGGATTTTAGTTCCCCGACCACGGATGAAACTCGCACCCGCCACGTTGGATGCACAGTCTTAACCACTGGACTGCCGAGGACGTTCCCATTTTGATGTCTTGTAGATACAACTTGAGTGTTTATGTGTTGCATGTGGCCTAGTTCTGTGAGAGGACAGCCTGTAGGTGATGGAATAGTCAAAACATGTCCCATCCAACCAGTCTCCCAAATTGCAGTATAGCCCCTTGAGACCCTGTGAATCAGAGTTTATAAACAACTATTCATAGACACAGGTGTTTTCCTTAGGCTATTATTTATGTGAGGCAGCTAAAAAGCAACTATTTTTTCCTTGCTAAGTATTAACTCTAGCACCTGGCTCACAAGGGCAGGGGAGGGAGGGTGGAGAAGAAACCCTTTCGAAAGAGAATCTGAAGAAGCCCACTGCAGAGAGAGGATGGCAAAGAAAAGACAGCCTTTGAAGAAAAGTCTTCCTAAGGAATAAGGACCACGTGGTCCTGTCGTCCTCCATAATCTAGATGCCAAGAATAACTGATCTTGGTTGAAGAGCAACTTGCCACTTACTCAGCTTTGTGATTCCACTTGAAATAGATTTCCAGTTAAAAGATTAAAAAATGACAACAAAAGCCATCTCTTTGTTGCTGCCTCTCAAATGTGCTCTTAACAAATATTGACAGCTCACTGCCTATGATAGGAGTGCCTATTTTCACAATTGAAATGCTTCCATTCAATAAAGAAATAAATTTTTAAAATGTAGCCAGTAATTATTTTAATTTTTTCAGAATTGACTCACAGTAAAATAGATTTCTCACCTTTAATATAGGTGAAAGAGTTTCTACTTTGTATTATTGAGTTTCTATATTGTATTATTTCATTTTCCCTACCTCAAACAGAAAGAAAATTCCTTTTAACCATTCATCAGTTAGATTCATCAATCCCTTGAATTGGGAGCCATTCTTCCCTGGTAGCTCAGACTGTAAAGAATCTGCCTGCAATGCAGGAGGGCTGGGTTTGATCCCTGAGTCAGGAATATCCCCTGGAGAAGGAAATGGCAACCCACTCCATTATTCTCGCCTGGAAAATCCCATAGACAGAGGAGCCTGGTGGGCTACAGTCCATGGGGTCACAAAGAGCTGGATGTGACTGAGCAACTAACACACTTGAATTGAGCACCTGCTACACTTTGGGGACATCAGGTGACCGTGACAGGTAGCTGGCCTGGAGGTCTCATTTTCTACTTAGGAATGATGGTGGAGGCAGAGAAACCTAGATTTGGAAATAGACCATGATGACTGTAAAATTGTATACAAAGGTTAAGACAGCGCAAAAGCTATTAATAGTCAGACTAACTCTGGGACTTTTCAGACAGTCTCCCACAGATGAGGTGAAGTTCTGGTTTGGTCCTGAAAGCTTTGGGCGAGTTTGCCAGTCAGGCAAAGGGGACTGAAGACATTTGTTAAGGATGACAAAAGAATGGTGTATGGGAAAGGAATAGAGTCGAGAACCAAACAGTGTGTTTGGGGAATGGCATGAGGCTCCTTGTGGTTAGGGTAAGGAGTAAATATGGTAGGGTGGTGGAGGTAAATACGGGAGGTGGAGAGATAAGAAGTAGGACATCCCACAGTATGTAATAGGAGTAACAGGCTCCAAGACGGATTGTCAAGAAAACACTGACGACAATGAGGGTGGGCTAGCGTGAGGCAAGAGAGTAGTTGGTTGCCCAAGTGGGAGATACACACAGAGTTCTTGAACGTGTGATAATAAATTTATCAAGGAGGGGATGGTAAGGAATCAGAAGTTATTTAAAAATGTGAAGCACTAGGACTTCCCTGTGGACCAGTGACAAAGAATCCCCTTGCAATGCAGGGGACATGGGTTTGATCCCTGGTTGGAGCAACTAAGCCCCTGAGCTGCAATTACTTGAAGCCGGGAAGCTCTGGAGCCTGCATGTCACAACTAAAGGATCTGTGCACTGTAGAAAGATTCCACATGCTGCAACTAAGACCTGATACAGCCAAATAAATAAATACATTTTTAAAAATGTAAAAGACTATGTCATATTATAAAAAGATATTAATTATTGGTATTTATTATCTGTCCTAACTAGGAATGTGTTGTGACAAGCTATCCCTAGTTAAATGAAGATTTCCTGTGACCAATCTAATACACAATGCCTTCTACAGTAAGTATGTACTACCATCCAACAGTCCTCTCTTGACTCCCCAGAGTTTATCATGGAAGCTATGTGTGGAACCAGCTCGTTTTAGTCTCTTTAAACATCCTAAGATAAACTTAGATCGCTTATTTGATTGTTAAGGATCCTGCAGAAGACAGTTAATTTTACTTCTAGCACATATGATCATATCTGTATAACTTTGTGTAATTGGTAAAATGGCGAACTTTGTGTAATTGGTAAAAGTTAAGGCCTGTGATTTTATAAGCTTTTCACTCAGATGAATGAATTGATGGCCTTGTTGCAGCATTCCAGACTTGGGATAGAATGAAATTCAAGTTTCTTTTAGCCTTCATTTTAAGGAACCAAGTGGCCCTTGTAATTAGATGTATGAACATTGGTAAATATACATATTTGGATCTGACCATGATTTAACATTTTGACAAACACCTATGCTAAACCCATCAATGAGACAGCTGAGGAAAAAATTTCTGGAAGAATTTTTACTGTTCTTCAGTGCTCCTCAGGCAGGAAGCCACAGGAAATATGTATTGTGGTACATATTTCCCTGCAGGATTTGGTGTGTCATTCATTGTACACAGTTCTGCTTTCCAGCTGCCTGTAGTTCACATTTTTGTACTTGCTTTTCCCTCCAGGATAATTCAATGAAGTCAGTTCCTCTGAGATAGAAAATGTCTTTTTATTTTTTTTAAGGTCAGAGGTTTTTTTCTTCCTTCCCGATTGAGAGATAAACTTGATTAAACAGAAAAGATTTAAGTAGTCAGAATTAATAATTTTGACATATGAAAAACTGTGATTGCAATTTGAAATAGTCATTAGATAATTTTATTAATCTAATAGGATGAGTGTTTTTTGGGCTAAATGAAAATAAGGTCTGTCAAATTTGGAGCAGTTTAAAATGTAATAAATTAGAATCTGGGATATGGAAGCGGAAACCAGCCTTTTCTGAGAGAACCTTACTGCTATTTTATTAGATATGGTTTTTTACTTTAAAATTTCTCTGCATTTCTTTTCTTCTCACTATCCTGCACCCAATCTTTAATGTAGAGTAAAATATTTCCCCCACTTTGAAATGGGAAGTAGTGAATAGAATGCTTGAAAATCAGTTAGTATTCTCATATTAAGCAACTTTTTAAAAACATATTTAGCTGTGGTTTTTCGATCTGCCTGTGCATGAAAAGCACCTGGAGTACTTAAAACAAACGAACAAACAAAAACACAAACTTCACCCCAGAATTACTGAATGGGGTTGAGCCTGGCTGTTCACATTTCATAAAATCTCTCAGGCTCACTCTAATAATATAAGCAGAGTTGAGACCACTGACTTCTACTTTTCTTTGTACAGGTATCTCCAGGTTCATTTTTAACCAGCTAAACTTGACTCCCTTATCACCAGCTCAGAGATGGCTGCTGGGAAAACTGACAGTCAAGTGCAGTGGTCTAGAAGAGAGGAGTCCAAGATGATTTCTTAGGCTATGGGGAAAACATGAGAACTTCTATCTTTATTTTTGAATCTCATCCTCTAACAAAGTCTGTTTCAAAAATATTTTATGGTGCACATATTAATACAACAGAATTTTTTTTTTAAGTCTGGGGATGTACCATCAAAATCTTCACAACCTTAGAATTAGGCAGAACAGAAAAGACTCATTTCCCTATTACTTATGTCTCTTGATTCTTTATGGTCACTGAAACAGCTCAGATATTGGTTTTTTATGTGTCTATCAATTGCTTCAGAGTTTTCTAGAGCTATGTATGAAGTCCTGCAAGATGGTTGTCCCCTACTTGATAGCCTAGAAAGGCCAGTATTATATGAAAACCCATCAAACACAGTCTTCTCTTGCTGAATCTTAGCTTTTTCCAGAGTTCCCGCTACAACTTCATTTCCTGGTCCCTTCTTGTGGTAAAACTTGTTCTTGTCCTTCTAAACTCTTCTAAAATGCTCAAGTAATGCCTTCGAAATATCTCTTGATATTAGGGAATTGTTTTTAAGATATAATATTGATATTGTGGTTATTTAAAAAGAATAAAAAGAATCTTTGTTTTTTAGAGATACGTATGTAATCTTGAAAGTCCCTTGGACTGCAAGAAGATCAAACCAGTCAATCCTAAAGGAAATCAATCCTGAATATTCATTGAAAGGAGTGATGCTGAATCTGAAGCCCCAGTAATTTGGCCACTTGATAGGAAGAGCCAACTCATTGGAAAAGACCCTGATGCTGGGAAAAATTGAAGGCAAAAGGAGAAGGGGACAACAGAGGATGAGATGGTTGGATGGCATCACCAACTCAATGGACATGAGTTTGAGCAAGCGCCAGGGAAATGGTGGAGGACAGAGAAGGCTGGTGTGCTGCAGTCCACGGGGTTGCAGAGAGTCAGAGATGACTTAGCAACTGAACAACAATGTAATGTATATGGAATGTGCTTTAAACTAATATGAGAGTATATTTAACTACAATAAAGTGGCTCAGTGGTAGAGGATCCCCCTCCTAATGCAGAAGATGGGGGTTTGATCCCTGGGTCAGGAAGATCCCTGAAGAAGGAAATGACAACCCACTCCAGTATGCTTTCTTGGGAAATCCTGTGGACAGAGGAACCTGGTGGGCTACAGTCTAAGGGGTCGCAAAAGAGTCAGACAGGACTTAGTGACTAAACAACATTAACTCCCACCTTGTCCTTTTCATCTGCCTTTAGGATTTTCCCATCAAATCACTTGGTTCTCTGCCTCACCCCAAGTCCGCCTCAGACGTCAAATACTCCCTCCACTCTAGTCAGCGCCCTCAGGTCATTTTCTCACCCCACCACCTAGTTTTGCCAGGCCGCCTGGCAACAGCACAATCTTTCTCTACTGTTTTTCTCTTCTTGCCTGGCTGGGGTGACACCAGAGCCAATCAGGTAGCTCTGCTTGTGTCTTCTGTGAGTGGATTCTTGATCTCTTGGCTCTGGTCTGAAGTCTTCCCCTGTGGGCTCTGTGTCTTCCAGCCTCATATCACAATCCTGCACGGGGGGATTTCAGATATTTACTGATTGGGAGGAGGCAACCTTTCTGTTCCTTTCTCTGAGGCCCAGTGGAAACCACCCTACTCCTTGTCTCCGTGAAATGGAAAGTCTAGAGGCAGCTCTCGTAGTTTCTGCTGGGGGAATTTCTGGGATGTCTATTTATTTTCCTAAGCTTTTATATTCTTTTTAAATATATGAGTTGCTCTGAAAGTCCCTAAAGCATTTATTTTCATAACTGTAATGAATCCCTGATATTTGGAGGGTTTTTTGAATACCTTAGATATATGTAATCTCACATGTACGAGTGTCTATCGTCTTTTGTTTGTTCTTCTGTTCTTTGTTTTTGTAGCGTGTGGGGCACCTGCTTTGTACTTTCTGTTGCTATACAGAGAAGCGCCACTCTTAGCCACTGGAGTACACGCTCCATCCCACTGTCTGCATCTTATTTCCTTCTTAACTTTCTGGTCCCCCATCCCTAGCATGGCCATTGGATATTGCATCACCACTTCCCTTTCCTCTAATGTCCCGTGACCTACCACGTGAAAAGTGTTGGGCAGTGTGAACAGCTAGCATCTCAGCATTCATCTCCCCTTATAGCTGGGCCTGGGTTGGGGAACTGAGGGGGAAGGGCTGGAGCTGGGAGAGGGAGAAGAAACTGATAATTGTTCACTTTCTCTTCTCTCTTTGCACTTCCAATTTTAGAGTGAGGAGAGACAAATCTCCCATTCAGCTGGGATTTCAAGGACACTAGAATAACAAAGCTTAGGACCTGTCAGTCCCATTTGCACACTCCCCACCCCCCGCCCCCCGCCCACCCCAGGACTGAGACCAAACTGCAAGGCAGTCCCAGAAAAATAAGAAGAGAAGGAGCAGGCCATGGGAGAAGAGACAGTAGGGGAGGGAAAGAAGAAGGTGAGGAGGAGGAAACATTTACTCTTTCATTTAGTTCTTCTTTTAGAATGAAGCTGAATTATCTTGTGCCTTACAGCATTAAAAATGCATTTCACTGGACCTCTGATGAGATATTTGAAATGTCCAAATGGTAGGGGAGCTATTGATATACTAGGAGTTTATGGGCAAAATGAGGCAATTTTTCAAATACTCCCTAACGCAAGAAGTTCCTGACTTTGAAAAGACAGTCATTTGTTGACTACGTTTATCCACATTTACTTCCAAACTCCTCAATAATATATTTCATATAATACACATTTCCCATCAGATTGATGTTTTGACTCAATTTTCCAGGCTTTTAATAGCAATTGCCTAAGACTCCTGCTTTTGCCTATATAGACAAGGTCTATGTGTTGACAAATTTGATTTATTCTTTTTGTATAAATCCAGGCAGGGGTGTACAGATAACATTTATATATATATATATATATATTTTTTTTTTTTTTTTTTTGCATTGATGATACGTTCACATAAGGAAACTCAGAAAAACTACCAAAAAAACCCAACAAGGATCAACCCTCAGAGAGAATTGCTTAGTATTTGGTGCTTATCCATCAAATCAGCTCTATCCACATATGTATTTCTTTTCCTTTTCTTCCCCAGTAGGGATCATGGTGATCGTTCTACTCTGAACCCTTCTTTTTATTTAATACTACATCACAGCCCAGGTGGATCAGTGGTAAAGAACCCGCCTGCCAATGCAGGAGACATGGGTTTGATCCTTGGGTCAGGAATATCCCCTGGAAAAGAAAGTGGGCTACCTTCCTCCAGTATTCTTGCCTGGAAAATTCCATGGACATAGGAGCCTGGTGGACTACAGTTTATGAGGCCTCAAAGAGTTGAACACGACTAAGCACATACAAATAGACACATATACACACACCACAGACCCATTACTATGTACACTATAGGATTTTTAAAGTATAAATTTTATTGCAGTATAACATGCAGAAAATTCACAGATTGTAAGTGTGCAGCTTGATGAATGTTCACAAAGTGAACACACCCATGTAACCAACAGAACGCAACAGGCACCCCAGAAACAGGACATACCAGCACCCCAAAGCTTCCCAAAGCCCCCTTACAAGTACTGTGCTCCATCTCAAGTGTTACTGCTATCTTGACTGCTAAAACATAGACTTCCCCATCCCTCCCATTTTTGAACTTTATACAAATGATATATTTATAAAATATATGGTATATTTAAAGTATTTATAAGAACTGCAGTATGTACTTTTTTTGTTTTTGTCTAGCTTTTCTTATCATTATGCTTGTGAGATTTATTCCATTTTGTGTATGGCTGTAACATGTACATCTGAATTATTGTATAGTATTGCCTTGTATGCCTATTCCACAATTTATTGAACCATTCTATTTTTGATGGTCATTTGCCCCTCCTGAGATATTATAAATAGTGTTGCTCTGAACATCTTTGTATACAGCTACAGGTGACATATGCACTCTTTTCTCTCAAAAAAAAAAAAAATAGTTGGTTTACAGGTAAGGCATATGTTTAGCTTTATTAGATAATGCCAAATAGTTCTCCAAAGTGGCACTTTCAATTTTTCACTCTCATCAGTAATGTCTGAGTCCACTTATTTCATATTCTTGCCAATACTTGGTATTTTAAAAAGTCCAGGCCATCAAAGGTAATTAATTACTAGAAACTCTTCTTTTGCCTAGACAGATAAGGCCTATATATTTGTTCTTTTTATGTATATTCTCCAGAATCATATAGAGTCTCTCCCTTGGAAGGCAAGGAGGTCAAACCAGTCAATCCTGAAAGAAATCCACCCTGAATATTCATTAGAAAAACTGACAGTGAAGCTGAAGTTCTAATACTTTGGCCACCTGATGCAAAGAGCCGACTCATTGGAAAAGACCCTGGTGCTGGGAAAGATTGAAGGCAAAAGGAGAAGAGGGCAACAGAGGATGAGATAGATAGCATCACTGACTCAATGGACATGAATTTGAGCAAACTGCAGGAGACAGTGAAGGACAGGGGAGGCTGGTGTGCTGCCGTCCATGGGGCCACAGAGTCAGACACAATGTAGCAACTGAACAACGATAACAGCAATAAGTATTTTATTATTATTATTATTATTATTATTACAATGGCAATATGTTAAAGAAATCCAAGCAAATTTTGGTCACTTGGGTGGGTGGATAATAGTCTTTTACTGCAGTTTTGATTTTCATTTCGTGTATTTACCAGCCATTTGAATACCCTGTTTTGTGAAATGATTGTTCAAGTCTTTTGCCTGTCTTTTTTCTTGGGTTGTCTGTTTTTTCAAGTTGGCTTTTAGGAGTTCCTTATACCTTTGGAGGAGTCCTTTGCTGGATATGTCCTACAAATATCTTCTCTGTGACTTGCTTTTTCATTCTTAATGATGATTTTTTAATGGAATAGAAGTCCTTAGCTTTAATATAATCCAATTTATCAATCTTTTCTTTTATGGTTAGTACTTTCTGTGTTCTGTTTGAGAAATCTTGGCCTATTTTAAGGTCATGAAGATATTCTCTTATGTTTTCTTCTAAAAGCTGTATTATTCTACCTTTACATTTACATTTGTAATTTTTACATGTGGTTTGAGGTAGAGAATCAAGACTTTTTAAAAATAATTATGTACCTATGTATCTAATCCATCCAGTGTCCCTTATTGAAGGTACAATTCCTTCCCTAAACAATGTGAGTTTTACATGGGTTCATGCCTGCCAAGGAACTTCCCAGGTGGCACTAGTGATAAAGAATTTGCCTGCTGGTGCAGGAGACATAAGAGAACTGAGTTCAGTCTCTGGGTCAGGAAGATCCTCTGGAGGTGGAAATGGTAACCCACTCAAGTATTCTTGCCTGGAGAATCCATGGACAGAGGAGCCTGGTGGGCTACAGTCCATAGGGTCGCAGAGTCAGACATGACTGAAGTGGCTTAGCATGCCTGCCATATCTAAATATGCCATTTAACCACTTGGGAGAGCATTTTGATTGAGCATTTTCTTGCATATTCTTCCTTGATATTTAGCATGAGTGACTTAAAAAAAAAACTACTGATGTGAGTGCTAGAGTACTTATAAAGAAAAAATATCAAGATGCTGAAAACAGCCATGCATTTGTTAAAATATGGCTAAAATCTCTTTGTTATAATTTTGAATTGACCATTATGAGCCAATAAAAGGTTAACTTTAAAAAGTGAATTTTGACTGCTTGTATAAATCAGTATTTTCGGGGGCTTGGGTTAATTTTAGTTAAAAATGTACTGATCTTATGTTGAATAATTAAGCTTCTCTTTTATTATTTTGAAGACCAGTTTGGGGAATGTAATAAATTTTATATTTACCAGAGGAAACTTAGTTTGAGAATGTGTGTGTGTGTGTGTGTGATTAATCACATCCAATTCTTTGTGACCCCACGGACTGTAGCTTGCCAGGCTCCTCTGTCCATGGAATTTCCCAGGCAATAATACTGTAGTGGGTTGCCTTTTCCTACTCCAGGGGATCTTCCCAATCCAGCAATTGAACCCATGTCTCTTACATCTCCTGCATTGGCAGGCAGATTCTTTACCACTGTGCCACCAGGGAATTATACTATTAATATTTATTGTTATTACACTATTAGCATTCATTCCCTCAGTGACTTATTTTGAAGTCTCCATTTTATTTGAGATAGCTCATAATTTTAAAGGTATTACAAAATGGAAACTTAACGAGAAGCTATTTGACAAATAGAGCCATAATATATAGGAAGTGGGTTCTGTATATTCTGATGATATATATGTGAACTGTATGATTGAAATTTAACATTTTCATATGTTTGTAATAATTATTTTACACAATTATCTTTACTAGAATAAATCTAATCAGGAAATATAAATTCAGTTTCCCAAATGGACTTTAAATATAATATAATACAGCTTGATATTAGAGAAACATGCTATTAGTCTTATTTTTAGCCACCAAGAGAGTGTCAGCATTGTTAATTAACCTTTGATATGGAATTTCCCTCCCTCTTTTAAGTATCTATATTATTATAAAGTGTGATGTATTTGATTTTTAAAAATTAATCTTAAAATGCTTAATAATTCTGTCATTTAAAATGGTTGTAATCAAAATAAGGAAGTTGGATTTGTGATGAATAGGCTTAATGTTTTTTGCACTTGGCTGAGCAGAAATTAATTTTAATTTAAAACATCTTACTCAGCCTCAGGGCATAAATGAGCATTCAAATCGGATTTTAACCTTTAGTAATTAAACTTCTTATTTTTCATGAAACTTATAGTAGGCTACAGTCCATGGGGTCGCTAAGAGTTGGACACAACTGAGCGACTTCACTTTTACTTTTCACTTTCATGCATTGGAGAAGGAATGGCAACCCACTCCAGTATTCTTGCCTGGAGAATCCCAAGGACAGAGGAGCCTGGTGGGCTGCCGTCTATGGGGTCGCACAGTGTTGGACACAACTGAAGCGACTTAGCAGCAGCAACAGCACACATATTTATATTTATATGTATTAGCTATTTGTAATTCTGTTGAAATTATTTTAAGGTAAATAAACGTTCAGTTTAGTCCAGTTGCTCAGTCATGTCTGACTCCTTGCGACCCCATGAACTGCAGCATGCCAGGCCTCCCTGTCCATCACCAACTCCCGGAGTCCACCCAAACCATGTCCATTGAGTTGGTGATGCCATCCAACCATCTTATCCTCTGTCATCCCCTTCTCCTCCTGCCCTCAATCTTTTCCAGCATCAGGGTCTTTTCCAATGAGTCAGCTCTTCACATCAGGTGGCCAAAGTATTGGAGTTTCAGCTTCAACATCAGTCCTTCCAGTGAACACCCAGGACTGATCTCCTTTAGGATGAACTGGTTGGATCTCCTTGCAGTCCAAGGGACTCTCAAGAGTCTTCTCCAACACCACAGTTCAAAAGCATCAATTCTTCTATGCTCAGCTTTCTTTATAGTCCAACTCTCACATCTATACATGACCACTGGAAAAACCATAGCCTTGACTAGACAGAACTTTGTTGGCAAAGTAATGTTTCTGCTTTTTAATATGCTGTCTAGGTTTGTCATAACTTTCCTTCCAAGGAGTGAGCGTCTTTTGATTTCATGGCTGCAATCACCATCTGTAGTGATTTTGGAGCCCCCAAAAATGAAGTCAGACACTGTTTCCACTGTTTCCCCATCTATTTGCCATGAAGTGATGGGACCAGATGCCATGATCTTAGTTTTCTGAATGTTGAACTTTAAGCCAACTTTTTCACTCTCTTCTTTCACTTTCATCAAGAGGCTCTTTAGTTCTTCACTGTCTGCCGTAAGGGTGGTGTCATCTGCATATCTAAGGTTATTGCTATTTCTCCTGGCAATCTTGATTTCAGCCTGTGCTTCCTCTAGCCCAGCGTTTCTCATGATGTACTCTGCATAGAAGTTAAATAAGCAGGGTGACCACATACAGCCTTGACATACTCCTTTTCCTATTTGGAATCAGTCTTTTGTTCCATGTCCAGTTCTAACTGTTGCTTCCTGACCTGTATACAGATTTCTCAAGAGGCAAGTCAGGTGGTCTGGTATTCCCATCTCTTTCAGAATTTTCCACAGTTTATTGTGATCCACACAGTCAAAGGCTTTGGCATAGTCAATAAAGCAGAAATAGATGTTTTTCTGGAACTCTCTTGCTTTTTCCATGATCCAGCGGATGTTGGCAATTTGATCTCTGGTTCCTCTGACTTTTCTAAAATAAATGTAGTAAAATTAGATTAATTGAGACTTTTGCATTTTTTACTTTCACACTTGTAAACCGAACTATCTGTTGTATCTTTTAAAAAATCACATTCCTTTATTTATTTACTGCTTCCACTAAACAGGATGAAACTGGAAGCTAGGAATGACCACAGCAAGGCTTGTGGGTTGTGGAGACTGATTTAGACCAGAGCTTCCCAGAATTTGTTTTACAAAATATTCGTCCACAGGATTTAACTTGTATTGTCTTAAAACAAAACCACAAAACAGATATAGTGGTTAAATTAATTTGAGAAACAAAAGTTAACCAAGTTTTCCAAATGCTGAGTTTTTCAGAGCCTTTAATGTGCTAACATGCATTGTGAGTGCCCAGGTGGTAGGGGTGTAGAGAGTGGGGAGAAGCAGTGTAAGAAAAGTGTTTCCCAAACTGGAGACTTCAGCGTGACTTTAGGTTGACTACAGCATCTAGTCCAATGTTTCTGGAACATTCTTCAGAAATGTTGATTTATAGAGACCTACTTTATGCTAAGGTCACCAATTCAGCCAGCTCCTAATCACTCCTCCCTTACCACCCCTTCATCAACAACAACAACAAAAAATACAAAACCTGTCTAAGCTGTAGGTGATAATATTGATGCTTTTTTTGCCTTTTGTTCCTGTACTAAAAAGTTAGTATATCCTGGTTTCTATATGGGAGGAATTTGAGTCCTCTTTACATCCTTGAGGTAGATCCCTACCAATCCCTTCTTTTCTTCTACAAAACGATTATAAGCTCTTACTCTTCCCTCCGCCTGGAATAATCTTACCCTCAATATTGCCAGGAATGACTGGATCCTCATCAGTTTTTTTGCACAAATACCATGATTAGACCACTTTTTCTTATATTGTCTTTCCCTTCCCTCCTCACTATGCAGCACATTAGGCCATTTCCTAGGCTTCATAGCACCTGTCATTATCTGAAAATACTTATGCATTTATGTAAATTACTTTTTGGACATGCTGCAGTCCTTGCAGGCTGTTGGTTTCCTGAGAAGGGATGGCGCCCACACCCTCAGCAATGCAAGTGTGGAGTCCTAACCACTGGGCTGTCAGGGAACACCCTATGTATTCGTGAACTGCTTGATTTACCTCACTGGACCAGGAATCCCAAGATATCAGGGAGTTTCTCTCTCTTGTCCGTTGTGTTCCCAGTTCCTACAATTGTGCCTGATATACAGTGGACCCTGGAAAGGGCCTGACCTCTTCCCAAGGTCAGGGAACACGCATTCCAAAGAGAAAGTTGGCAAAATATGGAATCCCATGTGCTACCAACCATGCTTGAGGTAAACGTAGGCTGATCTGGGACCTCCAAAAAGGAATTCTGCTCTTGGATAGCAGTGGTGAGAGGGGCAAAGCATGCCATAGAAGACTTCTTACAGGCAACAGCTGAGCTGAATCTTAAAGGCCAAGTAGGACATATCACTGTTTTGAGCCAAGGAAATAGCCCATGCAAAGGGCCAAAAGTGAGTTAGATGATTCAGATAAGTACACGTGTTTAAGGGAGGGCCACTGGCAGAGTCGGGGAACTGAGGCTGACAAAGATGGCAGGAAGAAGTGACAACACGACTGGAAAGCTGGGCTAAGGAGTTGGATCTTTATTCTGAATTTGATGTGCAATAGTGAAATTGCAAACATTATAATCAAGCTTGAATGAATGTTTTATTTCTGGCAGCAGCGAGGTTGATGGATAGGAAGGCATGAAGCCACTGGTGGGAGGTCAGTTGGAACACTTTGAAACCAAATAGAGGGACTTCCCTAGTGGTCCTGTGGTTAAGAATCTGCCTTGCAATGCAGGGAACGTGGATTCAATCCCTGGTTGACGAACTAAGATCTCACAAGCTGGAGCAACTAAACACAAGAGCTGCAAGTACTGAGCCCATGAGCCGCAACAAAGATCCCACATGATGCAACTAAGACCCGATGCAATCAAATAAATAAGTAAATAAATAACTTTATTTCTTTTCTATATATATATATATATATATATATATATATATATATATATAAAGAAACCAAAGAAACCAAAGAACCAAAAGAAACCAAATAGAATTAATTAGTACTTGAGACCTGCTACACAGGTTGCCCTTTCCTTCTTTTGCTCATAGCTATTGCTTTGGTGGAAAACATTTTTTCTTTCATAGTCACATTAAAAAAAATTTATTTATTTTTATTTGAAGAATAATTGCTTTATAATATTGGTTTGATTTCTGCCATACGTCAACATCTAAGGCTACCTATTGTTCAATGCTCAGTTTGAATGAATGAATATTGACACTGTGGGCCAAAGAAAACCAAGTATACAACCCTGAATTTGTTCCTGAGAGCAATTGGCAAGCGATCATCCTGATCATTCATGCAATTATTCTGGGCATTTAGGACTATATAGACCCATTCAATATTTTATTGTTTTCTACATGGCAGATACTGTGTGAAATGCTATATTTATAAGAATTATCTATTTAATCCACACAACCACTTGTACACTAGTCATTGTGATTAGCTTTACATTATGGATTAATCAACCGAAGCACAGCTTTGTAAATAAGGTGTTCAGTCAGACCACTATTCAGTTCAGTTCGGTCGCTCAGTCGTGTCTGACTCTTTGTGACCCCATGAACCACAGCATGCCAGGCCTCCCTGTCCATCACCAACTCCCGGAGTCCACCCAAACCCACGTCCACTGAGTCGGTGATGCCATCCAACCATCTCATCCTCTGTCTTCCTCTTCTCCTCCTGCCCTCAATCTTTCCCAGCATCAGGGTCTTTTCCAATGAGTCAGCTCTTCACATCAGGTGGCCAAAGTATTGGAGTTTCAGCTTCAACATCAGTTCTTCCAATGAACACCCAGGACTGATCTCCTTTAGGATGGACTGGTTGGATCTCCTTGCAGTCCAAGGGACTCTCAAGAGTCTTCTCCAACACCACAGTTCAAAAGCATCAATTCTTCAGCGCTCAGCTTTCTCCACAGTCCAACTCTTACATCCATACATGACCACTGGAAAAACCATAGCCTTGACTAGATGGACCTTTGTTGACAAAGTAATGTCTCTGCTTTTTAATATGCTGTCTAGGTTGGTCATAACTTTCCAGCCAAGGAGTAAGCGTCTTTTAATTTCATGGCTTCAGTCACCATCTGCAGTGATTTTGGAGCCCAGAAAAATAAAGTCTGACACTGTTTCCACTGTTTCCCCATCTATTTCCCATGAAGTGATGGGACTGGATGCCATGATCTTAGTTTTCTGAATGTAGAGCCTTAAGCCAACTTTTTCACTCTCCTCTTTCACTTTCATCAAGAGGCTCTTTAGTTCTTCTTCACTTTCTGCCATAAGGGTGGTGTCATCTGCATATCTAAGGTTATTGTAATTTCTCCTGGCAATCTTGATTGCAGCTTGTACTTCCTCCAGCCCAGCGTTTCTCATGATGTACTCTGCATATAAGTTAAATAAGCAGGGTGGCAATATACAGCCTTGACCTACTCCTTTTCCTATTTGGAACCAGTCTGTTGTTCCATGTCCAGTTCTAACTTGGGGCCACCCAAGACGGGTGAGTCATGGTGGAGAGGTCTGACAGAATGTGGTCCACTGGAGAAGGGAATGGCAAACCACTTCAGTGTTCTTGCCTTGAGAACCCCATGAACAGTAAGAGAAGGCAAAAAGATAGGACACTGAAAGAGGAACTCCCCAGGTTGGTAGGTGCCCAATATGCTATTGGAGATCAGTGGAAAAATAACTCCAGAAAGAATGAAGGGATAGAGCCAAAGCAAAAACAACACCCAGTTGTGGATGGGACTGGTGATAGAAGCAAGGTCTGATGCTGTAAAGAGCAATATTGCATAGGAACCTGGAATGTCAGGTCCATGAATCAAGGCAAATTGGAAGTGGTCAAATAGGAGATGGCAAGAGTGAACGTTGACATTCTAGGAATCAGCGAACTGAAATGGACTGGTGAATTTAACTCAGATGACCATTATATCTACTACCGTGGGCAAGAATCCATTAGAAGAAGTGGAGTAGCCATCATAGTCAACAAAAGAGACCACTATTATTCAAGATTAAAAGTGGGATCTTGGAAGATTGGGACTAGAAACATAATAGCATTATCTTACAAGGAACATTAGACTAAAAGTCAACAGAGCAGGATTATAGTTAAAAATGAATAGTTACCGTACATCCAGCTCAACAATCCAGTAAAATAGGTATTATCATCCCCATGTTAATAGTAAGGATACTGTGTATTAGAGTGTTTAAATTACTTGTACAAGGCCACATGGCTTGGGATTTGAACCCAGATCCATATGATTCCAAAGTCAACAGTTTTAGCCACTTGGAAATCCTCTTCCTGGCAGCTCTGGTAGTGATTCATTTGAATGATATGTGACTTTAGACTCTGAGGTCCCAGGTCTGTCATTTGTGAAATGGCAGAATTGGACTGGACGACATCTGTAGTCCTTTCCATTCTGTGATCTGTGATCTACAAGAAGCTCTCACTAATTTCTTCCCTTTTACTCAGCTTAACACTTTGAGTTGCATTTACTCCTTTGAATAGTGAAAGAAATATGAGGACCTCCCTGGTGGTCCAGTGCTTAAGAATCCACCTTCCAGTGTAGGGACGTGGGCTTGATCCCTGGTTGGGGAACTAAGATCTCACATGCTGTGGAGCATATAAGCCTGAGTGCCACAACCAGAGAGCCCTCAAACCTCAACTACTGAGCCTGCGTGCTCTAGAGTCCATGCTTTGCAACAAGAGAAGGCCAAGCACCACAAGTAGAGAAGCCCTTGTGCTGCAGTGAAGACCCAGCATGGGCAAAAAATAAGTGAAAAGGAAAAAATATGAATACAGATGACCTGGCTAGGTAGCTTGCAAGGTGAGCACAGGATAGAGAGCAGAGGGCTGGCTCCCAACCAATTGGAAACTAAAAAAAGAATTGAGATGAAAACCTTCTGAAGGCAGTCTCCATACAGACAAAAGATTGGAGGAAAACAATGGGGAAATGGTTACAAAATGTCAAGGTTGCTCAGAGGCCCTGTGAGAATGGTGAGGGAATAACCAAAGATATGTTAGCAACTAGTGCATGTGGCTGGTGTGGTGGAGAGAGAGAAGTAAGAATGGAATTCAGTGGAGAAAAACCAGGACTTAGTGGATCCTCTGTTGAGACAACATTGTGTTGAGAATAAAGGTAGAGAAAAGCCGGTCAGTTGGGTGACACCTGATCAAGGCAGCTTGTCTAAAATGAAAAGATCACATGCCATCTGGGGACATTTCCTAGGAAATGTGTTTGGAGAAAACTTGAGTTTTTAGTAGATCAATGGCTGGGAAAGCTTTCAGGAGAAAAGATGCAGGTCATGTTTGCCTGGCTCCTTACACATATTTGGGGTTTTTGAAGGAATGCAATTAGCAATTTGCCTTTTTAGAGTTTTCACATCAGGGAAAACAGAAGTGTAAAAGATGAGAAAGGGTGAGGCTTTAAGGGAGTGAAGGGATGGGGGAAGGCTTAATTGGCATGTGATAAAGAAAAAAAGTAGGAAAATAGAAGTCTTTATTGTGCAATCCCTGGGTAATACAACTGCAATAGATCATTAGGAAGGAGGCTCCATTCCCGAGTCTTGCAGGCCTCTCTACAATTGCTTAACTGTCTCTGTCTGAAATATTGAAGAAAACTTCTCTTGTTGAAGAGAATAAGTTGTCATAGACCCAGAAATATTCTTGTTGTGGAATCTTCTACATCAAAAATGTGATGAGATTCAGTTCTTTTTAAAAGAATAAAGCTAATCAAACTTTCAGTACTGGGGCCTGATGATTAGAGATACTCTTCCCCTGGGTGGGGAAGATCCCCTGGAGGAGGAAATGGCAATTCACTCCAGGATTCTTGCCTGGAGAATCCCATGGACAGAGGAGCATGGCGGACTATAATCCATAGGGTCACAAAGAGTCGGACATGACTGAAGCAACTGCACATGCATTCCGTTATCTTTTGGTCTTGTTTTCTCCATGTAGCAGTGGTCCCCAACCTTTTTAGCACCAGGGACCAGTTTTGCAGAAGACAGTTTTTCCATGGAGGGGAATGAAAGCAGTGGGGAGATGTGGTAAGTATTAGATGAAGCTTTGCTCATTCACCTGCCACTCACCTGCCGGGTGGCCTGGCTCCTAAAATGCCACTGACCAGTACTAGTCCATGACCCAGAGGTAGGGGACCCCTGCCTTATAGAATAGGGCTCATTGAAGTAAGGTATGCTGTACATGTAGTAGAGGAGATGCTTACAAACTGATGAATGTAAAAAATAAAAATTGGAGATATTTTGACACAAGGTGAAGTGATAGAAAATTATCACTTACAATTCTAGAATCTTAAATGCTATGAAGTGTTCTGAAAATATGACCTGTCATAACAATGTGACCAACCAAAGTTCTGTGTCACAACTAGAAGTCTGAAAGATTAAAATAGAAATACAGAGGCTGTTTTAGGGTAAATGATGATATAACATAAGTAGTTCTCAAGAGGCAAATGCATTAATAATAAGGGAGAAACTTGAGACTTCACAGATGTTCAAGTATTTAGGAAAATGTGAAGGCTTCCTTAAGCAAAGGAACACAGACAACATAGTGCCTGATTCTCAGGAGATCCTCAGTAAGTCGTCCTTTTTCTCATTTTCTCTACCCCTAACTAGTGAGCTGGCGTAGGAAATGGCAACCCACTCCAGTATTCTGGCCTGGAAAACCCAATGGGCAGAGGAGCCTGGTGGACTACAATCCACGGGGTTGTAAAAGAGTCAGACAGCATCTGAGCAACTAGTGAACATGAGAAAAGAGAGACTTCCTCACTCTTCCAACACTTTTATTGAACTGAAACCAAGTTCATGTGAAATTACTGCAGAGAAGAGAAATAGTGTCTGTAGAAACAGGATAAATTCTCTGAGGACAGAGGCAAGCAAATTAGCATATAGTATTTATTGAGCACCTATTTTGTTCCGGGCACTTTACTACATCCCAGTGATTTTATTTTGTGCTCACAACAGTCCAGTCTCCCTTTTGAAGGTGAGGAACCAGAGATCAAAAGTGTGAAAATTTTCCCCAAGTCACATAGCTGCTTATGATGTAAAGTTGGAGATTGTTTCCAATACAAATTGCACTCTTTCTTAAACTGTGTGTGCACTCAGTCACTTCAGTCCCATCTGACTCTTTGTGACCCCATGGACTGTAGCCCACCAGGCTTCTCTGACCATAGGTTTTTCCAGGCAAGAATACTGGAGTGGGTTACCATTACTTCCTCCAGGTATCTTTCCCACCCAGGGATCGAACCTGTGTCTCCTGCATTGCAGACAGATTCTTTACCACTGAGCCACTGGAGAAGCCCTTCTTAAACTAGCCAGCCCTTAAAATCATCATGTAAGTCCTTAAAGGGCAACTTTAATGATGCAAGATGTAGACGGTGGTACAGGAAGGTCACCTGGCTGATGTGCTTTAAGGGTGAGTAGAGACATCACTTGCTTCTCCTCTACCTGGCCTTAAGTACAGCAACAATGTTTTGCTGTTGTTGTTGTTCTACTTGCAAAGATAATACAAGTTATTCACACCTATGGAAAGTAAAAAGAAGAAAACAAAAGTCACCCAGGAACTTTCCTGGCAGTGCAGGGGTTAAGATTCTGAGCTTCCAGTGCAGGGAGCTCAGTTTCCATCCATGGTTGGAGAACTAGGATCCCACATGCTAAGTGGCGTGGGCAAAAAAAAAAAAAAAAAAAAAATACCCAAATCCTGCCACCCAGAGATTGACAGAGTTAATATTTTTATCTCTCTAATGATTTTCTGTGTGCTTATGTACAGCTAACCCTTTAACAACTTGGGGGTTAGGGGCCCGTCCCTCAGAGCAGTTGAAAATCCATGTGTAACTTGACAGTCCACCCTCCCAATGGAAGCTTCTGCATCTATGGATTCAAACAACCTGGGATTGTGTAATACCGTAGTATTTACTATTGAAAAAAATCTGCATATAAGTGGGCCCACACAATTCAAACCTGTGTTGTTCAAGGGGCAGCTGCATTTATAAATATTATATTTGTACAAATGTACATTTTATTAAAAGTGATCATAATTACATAGTTGATTTGCAAACTGATTTTTGCTCTCAACAGATGGCATGTGAAAGAAGTTTCTTTACCTTAAAATTATTAGGACTGGAAATTTAATTAAAATTTCTATTTTAATTAATAGAAAAATTATTATTATTATAACAATATTTTGATCAACAAGTCTATTTGCATTACTGAAAGTGTTACAATATTCAATTTATTAAGACTGACAGAGGAGGAGTAAAATGAATGAGTGTTAATGCTATTTATATCCACTGAAATAACATTCATTATGTGAAGCACAATAGCCTAATCTCACACAAATTTGATGTCCAATGCTAATACCAGTGCTGAAAGGATTGGGTATACAAAACGAACTATGTTTCCTTTGAAACTACAATTTTTATACACCTTCAATCAGCAATGAAGAGCACAAGAGTTAAGTTCTTTTCAGGCATTATGAAACCTCAAATTATGTTATTACATTAGTCTGGCTGAGAAAAATAATATTCAGAGAACAGTAAGTAATATACTATTCATCTTCTCCTCTAGAGTACTCAAAGTTCTATCTTTGGATCAAATAATATCTTTAGGCTATAATGTATTTATGTATCTCTTTTTTTTTTTTTTTGCTGCAGTGTGCAGCTTGTGGGATCTTAGTTCTCCAACCACGGATTGAACACGTGCCCCTGCATCAAGAGTGTGGAGTCTTAACCAGTGGACCACCAGGGAAATTCCCTATTTATATATCTTGAAGTCTTTCATTGACTTTAATGAGAATTCCTATAAGAAGCATGTATGTGAAATTCACTCCTATTTTCGCTGTAGTAATGTCCTTGAGTGTCGAATACAGTCTACCACCCTACTTCATACTTCCAATATTAAACTATTTGAGAGAATTTGTTTTAGGCTTCAGCTGAGAAACTGAGAAACTTACTGAGAAACTCATATGCTTCTTCCTTCGTCATCATAACAACAATCTGAATGATTGTAATTCCTGACCTTCTCATCACCAACCAGGAAGTTTAGAGTCAAATTTGAGCCAAATCAAATAAATTATATTAATAACGTCAACATGTTTGCATTTTCCTCTTTTGTGGTATTGTTCTTTATTTCCATTTTGTGACCCTTGGGTTATATTTGTATTTAAAGGACAATTCTTTCTTTTCTCTCTTTAGACCAGGGAGTTAAAGCAACTATCTTTTTGTTAAAGGAATGTAATATAAATATTGTGTTTTGCCACCTTACTAATTTATTTTGTTCATTTCAATTTGCTGTGTGTATGTAATCTTGTAGGATTTTTCTTGTGATCCTTGGAATTTAGAAAGTGTGACAGGATGTAGCTAAGTGTGATTCTATTTTCAATAATCTTACCTGGCTATTAGTGAACCCTCTGGACCCGAAGACTAAAATTTCTCTCACCCTAGAGAAATTTTCTTCTTTTGTTTCTCTGATGATTGCTTCCCCTTCATCTATTCTCTCATGAGCTAACTTTTGGAATTAAACCGGTATAAAGTGGTGAACTCAACCTGGTATGCCTGGGGCTTTGCCAAGTTTAGTGCAAACCAGGACAGTTGGTTACCCTATACTTAGCTAAGCTATTGTGTCCCTGGGAACAGTGGTTTTCAAACTATTTATAGTGCCAGAGGAGATATACATTTTTAATTTCTTATCTATTTTAGGGACTGATTTTTAAAAAATGTAACAAAAATAAATACAACAAAAGAGAAATAAAAAATACCTACAGAATACAGGTCCAATTTAAAAAACTATTATTGGATCAAAAAACAGACAATCACTCTGTCAAATTGCTCTAAAAGTTTCACATGATTTCTCTTATTTTCTGTAAGTAGCTTGTGAGATCTGGTGTTACCTTGTGGACGACATTTTGAGTAGCTCTGCTCTAGAATTTTTCTAATCTGTTCTGATAGTCCCTTCCATCTCCTCCACTCCACATTCTGTTCTCTCCAGCTTGCACTCAATGCCTCTTTTGTGTTCAGATACCTCATTACATTAAGTTGTGTGCCCCTTAAAGGAGAAGGATTGAATCTTACGTATCATTCTACATTCAGCATCTACCGCACTGCCAGGCAAGGAGTTCATTAGGTTGTTGTATTCATTCTTTATTGAGACTGGAAGAAATTTAGAGTTTTAGTTATGCTTTTTTTAGGGGGAGGGTGAGATTGTGGGGTCTCCTTTTTTTTTATATTTTTCAGTATTTCCTAAACTTTTTCTAACACGCATCTACTACTTTTTGAATGAGAAAATTGAATTAAATTTAACAATTTAAAGTTGTTAAAATTATTTTAACAACTGATATTGTAGAATAACTGATGCCTACCTTGTGGCTTGTGGTCAGTAAAAAAGTCTGCTTTCATAGTGTAGCTGAATTGTAGGAAAGAAGCCAACTTGTGTTAGAACAGAGAACAGTAAATAATTCCTGTCTTCATCGAAGAACAGGATCCTATTCTCATCCTATTTGGATTGGGGAAATCAAGAGATTGAAATGACTAACTTTAGAATACAGTTGAGGAAATATTGCACAAATTTTCCCCTAAAAATAGAGGATAGAAAGTGTTTCCTTTTTACATGTTCCTTTTTTAAGTAGCCTCTGAATTTGTGGAGTTTAATAACCACCTCATTTGCATTGTTCAGACGCTGAAATAAATGGATGTAATCATTGAAACTATGAGTGATGGGCCCCTGACTTCCCCTCATTAGACAATGGTGCTGTTTGAAAGGGCAGTTAATCATAGTTTAAAAGTGACTTATCGGTAATATACAATGTGACTAATTTAGTAGCTAAGCAGTTTCATTGTGATCTTGGTGTCAGTGGAATTCCTGTCACCTATCCAACAGTTAAGTCATATTGCATAATTGTTGAGTGACATCACCAGGCTACAAGATTATTGGCTGAAGGAATTAAAAAAAAAAGTTTCCTGGACTGTCAGCCTTTCCGGTATCTGAACAAACAACTTGTACTGTGACTGCAGTACAGCCAGAGAGCAAAGAAAAAGTGTGAGTTGAAGTGGCAGGCTTTCGGTGTCTCTTTGAAAAGCACAGTCTGCAGCATACGAGGAGACTCTCCAACAAGGCTAATTATGAGATGTAGTCCGTTTCTGTGAGACTCCACAGTGCCAGTCACTAAAGAGTGGAGTGAGAGGACTGAGACCCTGGCACGCTTTTGTCATGAGGGCATTTAATTTTTCTGAGAACTTTACAGTCTTCTCTTTGGGAGGAATAGTTGAAAGAAATGCAGCTCACCATCTGCTATACACATAGATGCTGAAAAGATGGTCAGCTGGGATCCAGTTGAAAACCTTTGATAGTGAAAAGCCTGGCTTATTTCCAAGGGAGCTAGTAGTTCAGGTTAATCACCACAGAACACATAAACTTTGTCTATTAAATTGCACACAATATCCAGCTTTAATATTACCCACAGACATGCATAAAAACTGGATCTATGGCTTACTGGAATTTATGCTAATGATGGCTTCATTTATTCTTTATGGTGCATAAACACTATGTATTTTGCATATAGGAATTTATTTCATCTTATGAAGTAGATGCTATTATTCCCAAATTACAGATGAGGGAATGAAGGCTATGGGATTGTGTGGCTGGTAAAGAGCAGAATGATAATCTGAACCCAGGTCATTCAACACTAGAGGACACAGTCTTAACTGTTGCCCTCCACTGCATTTTTTATAATAATAACAACAACAACAAAACAACTGCTCCTACTATTTCCATCAACTGAATGTTTTTGATGTGACAGGCACTGTATTATAACTATCCATATCCTTTCATCAACTCTGTGAGATAGTTTCTATCTCACAGATAGAAATTATTCCCATTTGATAGATTTGTTAACTGAGGCATAGAGAAAATAAATCACACTGAGAGTAGGTAATGAAACAAGAATTCAAACCCAGACAGTCTAGATCCAAATTTCAAACTTTTAACCACCAAGCTACATTGCTTTTCACTGTTGCTGTTTATCTGCTAATGTGTGATTTTCACAATAATCCTGCAAGACCTGTGATCCACAATAATACCTGTATTGTAGGTATTATTATCCCCAATTTATAGATGAGGAAATTGAGGCTACAAGAGATTGCATAACTTGTCAGCTTCTAAATAGCAGAGCTAGGAGTTTTCCAAGTCCATTGAATTTCATGAGACCCTAAGGTAGAACCCACACTACCTCTCAAAACTCAAACCTGCAAGTCTGATGCAGGGTGACAGATCACATGTCAGGGAAAAGGCTGGAATCTCAGGAGTCACTGAGGGTGAGGAGCCAGAGCTGGGCCTGAGCATCCCCAATGGGTGGGAACTGATAAAGAGATGCCAGAAGGGGCCTGGCAGTCAGAGGTACCCTTCCTTGAATGCACTCTCTCCATTTGGGGGTTCTAAGGGATCTCCTGAATGTGGCCAAACTCCCTTCTCTCCCTTAAATTCCCTTTCTCTTTCCATTAGCCTCAGTGTTTCCAAAACTGCACTTCTCTGCCCTTCTCTTTGTACAGAGCTTTGCACATGCTCAGTTCTCTTGCCTTGTAAGGGTTTCCTCCCCACTCCCAGCCTCCTTTCCTTTCACAGCACATATTCAGTTCTCTGGAATGTGGCCACTCATAAGCATGACACACATTTTCAAAGGGCTTTAGAAATGAATGTGATTAGTGAGTTCAATTTTGTTAAAGGAGAAGTGTATCAACACTGCACACGTGTAACCTGTCCTGCATTCAAGAGTATAATAACTTGAAAAAAGTCTGAAATCACAACAAAAAGAAAAACCAAACAACCTAAAAAACAACAGAAGTTTGAAAAAGTTTGCATACTGCAAAAATATTTACCTCAGAGTTTTTAAGGGTAAAGAGCTTTTTAAAAATGGTATTCTATTAAAGGAAATCAAGTGTGTGTATTGAACAACAGCATGTCTGACATGTCCTGCATGTATCTAAGTACTTATAAAACAAATAGTGAAACAAACTATCAGATAGGGTTGATCCAATAAGGAAGTGAAGTCTCTAGATGAGAATAATCAGGGAAACCTCTTGAAGGAGCAGAGTTTTGGCTGAAACTGGAAGAACTGGTAGAATTACAATCAGTTTATATGAGAAGTTGAAGAAAGGACAGTCCCTACAGGGAACTGGTGTGACACAAAAGGATAAGATGAAGGTAAAAGGTCATGAGACCTCCTTCAGGGTACACAGCTTCTAAGTAATGTGAGAATCTTCTATAAAAATCTGTAGAGATGGTAGGTTTTATATCAAAGATTAGGATTTAGTGGGAAAGTATGTCTCATAACAAAATTAAAAAAGGAAAAATTTTAACATATCGATGTGCTATGAGTTGGCCATTTCTTGGACCCATGAATCACCTTTGAATGAAGAAAGAACACAGTATTCTAAACAACTGGACAACACTCAGATGTGTGAGCCTCTAAAACTCATGCCGGTTATTCTCAGTAGACAAGGAGTCTCTTCCTGACCTTCTCAGTGACCTCAGGTCAATCACCCCATCTTCTTTGGTCTGAGTTAATTTTCCTGAAATATGACAAGGTCCTTCTATTCAAAGAGTGGGTGAATTACACATGGGGACCTCTTTCAAGTGCTGTTTGTGGTTCCTAGTCAGTATCTGGAGATGACTTTATTATAGCTAAGACTGCCTTAAGATAAATGAGTTCATTTAGGTTCTTCGATTACTTTGGGATATAGTCCAGAGGAGGTCACTTCATTCATTCATTGATTCATCCCTTTAGACATTGAATAAGTACTACTGTGGCTGTCAGCCTCTAAGAAGGAATCCAGTGATCCCTGCATCTTGGTATGCATGCCCTGTATAGATTCTTCTACATTTACCAAGGTTGTTCTCTGTGACAAATAGAATACAGCAACAGTAATGGTATGTCACTTCTGAGATAGATTATAAAAAAGTTGTGACATATGCCTTCCTTTCTCTCTTGGACTACTCTCTCTGAAGCAAGCCAGTTGCCACGTTATGAGGATAGTTAGTACTCTATGGAGAGGACCATGTGAGGAACTGAGGCCCTCTGCCAACAACCGAAGAAGAATTGAGATCTTCTATCCACAGTTTTGTGAATAAGCCATCTTAGAGGAAGATTCTAAGCGATCAATGCAAAGAAATAGAAGAAAACAACAGAATGGGAAAGACTAGAGATCTCTTCAAGAAAATTAGAGATACCAGGAACATTTAATGCAAAGACGGGCTCGATAAAGGACAGAAATGGTATGGACCTAACAGAAGCAGAAGATATTAAGAAGAGGTGGCAAGAAGACACAGAAGAACTGTACAAAAAAGATCTTCACGACCCAGATAATCACGATGATGTGATCACTCCCCTAGAGCCAGACATCCTGGAATGTGAAGTCAAGTGGGCCTTAGAAAGCATCACTACGAACAAAGCTAGTGGAGGTGATGGAATTCCAGTTGAGCTCTTTCAAATCCTGAAAGATGATGCTGTGAAAGTGCTGCACTCAATATGCCAGCAAGTTTGGAAAACTCAGCAGTGGCCACAGGACTGGAAAAGGTCAGTTTTCATTCCAATCCCAAAGAAAGGCAATGCCAAAGAATGCTCAAACTACTGCACAATTACACTCATCTCACATGCTAGTAAAGTAATGTTCAAAATTCTCCAAGCCAGGCTTCAGCAATATGTGAACCATGAACTTCCAGATGTTCAAGCTGGTTTTAGCAAAGGCAGAGGAACCAGAGACCAAATTGCCAGCATCTGCTGGATCATCGAAAAAGCAAGAGAGTTCCAGAAAAACATCTATTTCTGTCATCTATCTTTGACTGTGTGGATCACAATAAACTGTGGAAAATTCTGAAAGAGATGGGAACACCAGACCACCTGACCTGCCTCTTGAGAAATTTGTATGCAGGTCAGGAAGCAACAGTTAGAACCCAACATGGAACAATAGACTGGTTCCAAATAGGAAAAGGAATACGTCAAAGCTGTATATTGTCATCCTGCTCATTTAACTTCTATGCAGAGTATATCATGAGAAATGCTGGACTGGAACAAGCACAAGCTGGAATCAAGATTGCCGGGAGAAATATCAATAACCTCAGATATGCAGATGACACCACCCTTATGGCAGAAAGTGAAGAGGAACTCAAAAGCCTCTTGATGAAAGTGAAAGAGGAGAGTGAAAAAATTGGCTTAAAGCTCAACATTCAGAAAACGAAGATCATGGCATCTGGTCCCAGCACTTCATGGGAAATAGATGGGGAAACAGTGGAAACAGTGTCAGACTTTATTTTTGGGGGGCTCCAAAATCACTGCAGATGGTGACTGCAGCCATGAAATTAAAAGACGCTTACTCCTTGGAAGGAAAGTTATGACCAACCTAGATAGCATATTGAAAAGCAGAGACATTACTTTGCCAACAAAGGTTCACGTAGTCAAGGCTATGGTTTTTCCTGTGGTCATGTATGGATGTGAGAGTTGGACTGTGAAGAAGGCTGAGCGCCGAAGAATTGATGCTTTTGAACTGTGGTGCTGGAGAAGACTCTTGAGAGTCCCTTGGACTGCAAGGAGATCCAACCAGTCCATTCTGAAGGAGAACAGCCCTGGGATTTCTTTGGAAGGAATGATGCTAAAGCTGACGCTACAGTACTTTGGCCACCTCATGCGAAGAGTTGACTCATTGGAAAAGACTCTGATGCTGGTAGGGATTGGGGGCAGGAGGAGAAGGGGACGACAGAGGATGAGATGGCTGGATGGCATCACTGACTCGACGGACGTGAATTTGAGTGAACTCTGGGAGTTGGTGATGGACAGGGAGGCCTGGCGTGCTGTGATTCATGGGGTCGCAAAGAGTCGGACACGACTGAGCGACTGAACTGAACTGAACTGAGAGGAAGATTCAGCAGCCTCAGTCAAGTCTTTGGATGACTGCAGCCCTGCCTGACACCTAGATTTGAGCCCTGTGAGACCCTAAGGCAGAACCCACTCATCTAAGCTGCTTTTGGACTCCTGACCTTTGGAAACTGTATGAAACTGTCACTTTAAGATGCTAATTTTTAGAGTAATTTTTTATATGGCAGTAAATAACTAATAAGCCTACCATTTGTTTGTTTCTGCTGGGAATGAAGATGGCTTAAATTTTTGCCCTCTAGAAGCTCATAGTTCTCAGAAAAACAACACAGCAATGCCAATAACAATAGATACGTAAGCATCTACTTAGAACACAACAGTGCTGCAAGGGAGATCCTTACCAAATGCCATAGGGAAGAGGAGATTAACAATTAACTCTATTTGAAGAGAAAAAGAGTCCAAAAAGCTTTCCGAACAGATATTTGGAGATTAATATACCAGAAAAATCAGGACTTTTCTAGCAAAGAAAAGGGAATGGCATATGCAAAGACCTGGAGTGGGGAGACCTGTGTCATGTCATAGGGAGTGTGTTCAGTTCCATACAGTTTTGGCCAAGCATTCGTGTGAGGAGTCCTCGCTAGGAAAGATGGATTTATTCTAAGATATGGAAAGCTATTGACAAAGTTTAAGCAGGAAATTGACATGATCAGATACATGTTTTAGACAGGTGGCTGTTGAGGATTTCATCAAACGGGCATAGTAAAACTAGAAGCAGGGAGAAATGGAGGCCATAAAGAAAATGACTAGTTCTTTTTCAGTAGCTACTCCTGTTAAAGATTAGTGAGCTTCTGACCGACTATGTCATTCATATTGTTTTTCACTGATCCTTTAATTAGATACATATTTTCTCATAATAATTAAAAATTTTTATTTTCATCTTGAAGTATTTCAGATTTACCAAAAGTTTGAAAAATGAATACAGGGAATTCTTACATACTCTTCATCCAGCTTTTGCAACTGTTACCATTTTATTTAGCCACAGTGCAAATATCAAAATTAGGATATTAACATTGACCTAACACTTTACACTAGTCTACCAACTTTGTTCAAATTTCACCAGTTGTCTGGTTAGTGTATTTTTTTTTTTTCTGTTTCAAAATCACACCTTGGTTTTAGTTGTTATGTTTCCTTAGTTTCCTTTCATCTGGGACAATTTTTCAGCCCTTCTTTGTCTTTAACGACCTTGGTACTACTGAAGAATACTATCCAGTTATTTCGTAGAATGTTTGCCAACTTGGGTTTACCTTATCTGATGTTCTCTCATTATTAAATCTAAGTTATGCATTTTTGGCAAGAATAACACTGAAAGTGCTTCATATTGGAAGTCTCATGATATTGAGACTCATTATTGATGATGTTAGTGCTGATAACTTGGTCAAGGTCGTGTTAGTGCTAAGTCTTTCTACTGTAAGTTATTATGATTCCCTTTGTAATTATTAAGTTGTTTCATGAGAAGATACTTTGAGACTATACACATTTCTTTTTTGTTGTTGTTTTTTTGCCATGCCACAAAGCTTGCAGGATTTCAGTTCCCTGACCAGAGATTGTACCTGGGCCATGGCAGGGAAAGTTCCAGATCCTAAACCACTAGACCACCAGGGAACTCCCTCTTATTTGTTTTCTTAATCATACTTTCAGTTATTTTAACATTTTTTTGATGCCTAAAATAACAAATAACTTTGGCGGTGGTTTAGTCGATAAGTCGTGTCAGACTCTTGTGACCCCATGGACTGTAGCCTGCCAGGTTCCTCTGTCCATGGGATTTCCCAGGCAAGAATACTGGAGTGGATTGCTATGTCCTTCTCCAGGGGATCTTCCTGACCCAGGGATTGAACCCATGTCTCCTGCGTTACAGACAGATCCTTTACCAACTGAACCAGTGCTTGCCAAAAGGTGACAGTCAAGAGATTTTAGATTGTGTTGTGTGGTAGTTTTAAAACATGTCCACAAGTTTTTTGATATTTCATCCTTTAAGAAATGGAGCCTGCTTCCCCTCTTCTTGTATGTAGGCTATTCTTAGCACCTCTATTCCAATGAATACAGAATGGCAGAGGTGATTTCCAAGGCTAATTTGTAAAATGCACTGTGATTTTCTCTCTGCTCTCACTCTCTTGAATCACTTGCTTTGGGGAAGGTGAGCTGCCATGTCATGAAGCACTCAAGCTGCCCTATTGAGGCTCCATGTGGAGAGGAACCAAGGCCCTCTGCAATGGCCCTCACTAACTTGGAAGGAGTATGAGTGAGCACCCTAGAAGTGAATCCTCCGGTCCCAGATAAGCCTTTAGATGACTGCAGCCTTGGTAGGCCTCTTGACTACAACCACAGAAGAGACCCTAAGTCAGATCCTAAGGCCCTCCTGCATTCCTGAGCTACACAAATGTGTGTGTGAGATAGTGTATTTGTTTTAAGCCACTAATTGTGGGTATAAGTTGCTATACAGAAGTAAATGATGAATTCATGCTTGTAGATAGGAAAAAAATCATTAGAAAATGTTAAGAGTAAATACTAGGAAAGAAAGTATACCCTCAAAATGGGATAGGAATGAAAGCCTACCACTCTCCAGATCAGCTAAAATTTTAAAGTCTGACAATGCCAGGTATTGGGAATTAAACACTGTTGGTCAGAAAGTACATTGATAGTCATTTCAGAAGGTAGTTTTATATTATCTAATAAAGGTGAAGATATACATACCACCAGATAAGTTATCATAATCCTACTCCTAGACATATATGTAACAGATACAGGTGCACATGGATACTGAAAGACATGTACATGAATGTTAATAGCAGGATTACTCATAATAGCCTGGAACTGGAAACAACCCAAGTATCCATTCACAGTAGAATATATAAACAAATTATGCATCATTCATTCACTAGAATACTAGATATAAATAAAAATCAAAAACTATATCTACAGACAAAAATGTGACTGAATCCAAAAAACAGTGTCTAGTGGAAGAGATCCAGCACAAAGGAGCACAGATTCAGTTCAGTTCAGTTCAGTTCAGTCGCTCAGTCGTGTCCGACTCTTTGCGACCCCATGAATCACAGCACGCCAGACCTCCCTGTTCATCACCATCTCCCTGAGTTCAATCAGACTCACGTCCATCGAGTCCATGATGCCATCCAGCCATCTCATCCCCTGTCGTCCCCTTCTCCTCCTGCCCCCAATCCCTCCCAGCATCGGAGTCTTTTCCAGTGAGTCAACTCTTTGCATGAGGTGGCCAAAGTATTGGAGTTTCAGCTTTGGCATCATTCCTCCCAAAGAACACCCAGGACTGATCTCCTTTAGGATGGACTGGTTGGATCTCCTTGCAGTCCAAGGGACTCTCAAGAGTCTTCTCCAACACCACAGTTCAAAAGCATCAATTCTTCGGCGCTTAGCTTTCTTCACAGTCCAACTCTCACATCCATACGTGACCACTGGAAAAACCATAGCCCTGACTACACAGAACTTTGTTGGCAAAGTAATGTCTCTGCTTTTCAATATGCTATCTAGGTTGGTCATAACTTTCCTTCCAAGGAGTAAGCGTCTTTTAATTTCATGGCTGCAATCACCATCTGCAGTGATTTTGGAGCCCAGAAAAATAAAGTCTGACACTGTTTCCCCATCTATTTCCCATGAAGTGCTGGGACCAGATGCCATGATCTTCATTTTCTGAATGTTGAGCTTTAAGCCAACTTTTTCACTCTCCTCTTTCACTTTCATCAAGAGGCTTTTGAGTTCCTCTTCACTTTCTGCCATAAGGGTGGTGTCATCTGCATGTCTGAGGTTATTGATATTTCTCCCGGCAATCTTGATTCCAGCTTGTGCTTCTTCCAGCCCAGCATTTCTCATGATGTACTCTGCACAGAAGTTAAATAAGCAGGGTGACAATACGTACGCCTTGACATACGTACGCCTTGACGTACTCCTTTTCCTATTTGGAACCAGTCTGTTGTTCCATGTCCAGTTCTAACTGTTGCTTCCTGACCTGCATACAAATTTCTCAAGAGGCAGGTCAGGTGGTCTGGTATTCCCATTTCTTTCAGAATTTTCCACAGTTTATTGTGATCCACACAAAGGCTTTGGCATAGTCAATAAAGCAGAAATAGATGTTTTTCTGGAACTCTCTTGTTTTTTCCATGATCCAGCGGATGTTGGCAATTTGATCTCTGGTTCCTCTGCCTTTGCTAAAACCAGCTTGAACATCAGGAAGTTCATGGTTCACATATTGCTGAAGCCTGGCTTGGAGAATTTTGAGCATTACTTTACTAGCATGTGAGATGAGTGTAATTGTGCAGTAGTTTGAGCATTCTTTGGCATTGCCTTTCTTTGGGATTGGAATGAAAACTGACCTTTTCCAGTCCTGTGGCCACTGCTGTGTTTTCCAAATTTGCTAGCGTATTGAGTGCAGCACTTTCACAGCATCATCTTTCGGATTTGAAATAGCTCCACTGTAATTCCATCACCTCCACTAGCTTTGTTCGTGATGATGCTTTCTAAGGCCCACTTGACTTCACATTCCAGGATGTCTGGCTCTGGGTGAGTGATCACACCATCGTGATTATCTTGGTCATGAAGATCTTTTTTGTACAGTTCTTCTGTGTATTCTTGCCACTTCTTTTTAATATCTTCTGCTTCTTTTAGGTCCATACCATTTCTGTCCTTTACTGAGCCCATCTTTGCATGAAATGTTCCCTTGGTATCTCTAATTTTCTTGAAGAGATCTCTAGTCTTTCCCATTCTGTTGTTTTCCTCTATTTCTTTGCATTGATCACTGAAGAAGGCTTTCTTATCTCTTCTTGCTATTCTTTGGAACTCTGCATTCAGATGCTTATATCTTTCCTTTTCTCCTTTGCTTTTCACTTCTCTTCTTTTCACAGCTATTTGTAAGTCCTCCCCAGACAGCCATTTTGCTTTTTTGCATTTCTTTTCCATGGGGATAGTCTTGATCCCTGTCTCCTGTACAATGTCACAAACCTCAGTCCATAGTTCATCAGGCACCCTATCTATCAGATCTAGTCCCTTAAATCTATTTCTCACTTCCACTGTATAATCATAAGGGATTTGATTTAGGTCATACCTGAATGGTCTAGTGGTTTTCCCTACTTTCTTCAATTTAAGAAGAGTTAAATAAAGAGTTCATGATCTGAGCCACAATCAGCTCCCAGTCTTGTTTTTGCTGACTGTATAGAGCTTCTCCGTCTTTGGCTGCAAAGAATATAATCAATCTGGTTTTGGTGTTGCCCATCTGGTGATGTCCATGTGTAGAGTCTTCTCTTGTGTTGTTGGAAGAGGGTGTTTGCTATGACCAGTGCGTTCTCTTGGCAAGACTCTATTAGCCTTTGCCCTGCTTCATTCTGTACTCCAAGGCCAAATTTGCCTGTTACTCCAGGTGATTCTTGACTTTCTACTTTTGCGTTCCAGTCCCCTATAATGAAAAGGAGCACAGATTTTATGAGTCTATTTATGGAGAGTTGAAAAGTAGATAAAATTAAACTATTTTTAAGAGATGCATATTTAAGTGGTAAATCCATTAAGAAAAGCAAAAAAAGTAAATACCTTAGGAATCAGAATTTTCTTTAGTGAAGAATGTAAGAGTTGTGATTAGAAAAGAATCATGGGTGGGGATTTTCTGAGGTGTTTATAGTGTATTATGTCTTTTTACTTTTCCTTTAAAAATCATTCTTATTGCGGTTTAATTCACATTTAATGAAACTAATATAACCCTTTACATATGCATAATGCATATATGTAAGTAATGTATAATGTAAACTTATGTTAGTTATACAGATGTTGACTTTATAATAATCCATTTAACCAAACATTTGTGTTCCATGCAAAATAGGTGCTATATTTTACAGTTAAAAAAGGTAAAAACAGACTTTGAGTACAGCAGAGGATCTTAGGAATGAGGCTGCATCAAAGGTGAATATGAACTAGCAACTAGGGCTCCGTTAAAAGAAATGAACACATGTTGGAAAATAAGAATAAAGTAGACAAGAAACTATTCTTGCAGCTTATGTGTAGAAGCATCACTGGGTGATGCCAAAGCAGGTCTTAAACTTGTGCATTATATTGTTGTTTGTGTCCGACTCTTCTGTGACCCTGTGTACTGAAGTCCACCAGGCTCCTCTCTCCATGGGATTCTGGAGTGGGTTGCCATTTCCTTCTTCAGGGGATCTTTTCAACCCAGGGATTGAGCCTGCGTCTCCTGCATTGGCAGGTGAATTCTTTATCACTGAGTCACCTGAGAAGCCCTTCTTGTCATATATTCATATCCAAAGTCAAGTCAAACCTAAGACCAGATGTGTTTATGTCTAATCAGTGGTGTTTCTATCATAGCACAGAGGCCAAAGGTGTTTGTACCTTAACCTTTATCTCTGATTATGAATGAAAGGTTTTGTATACTATGAAAGAAATTTCTGTCACCAGTGACTGGCTGTATGAGGTATATCTTGGGTGGAGTGGGCCTTCCTGCCCCTGAAGTAGCACACAGTAAGCTCTGATATGGCATGTCTTGGGAAGAAGCTGCCAGTAACTTCAAAAAAATCACCCCAGGTGATTCAGATATGACAATCTGTATCCTGTATGACAACCTGCCTTCTCTCCACACCCCAACTCTTGCTGAGAACCACCCATTTCCAGGAAGGCCACTCACTGAGCAGATATAATATCTATCCATCCAGCCAGCCATTCATTCATTCAACAACTATTTCTTAAGCTCTAACATGTGTCTGGCCCTGGGCTAGCACTGATGATTCAGGATTGAACAAAAACAGGCATGGGCCCTGCCTTCTTGGAATGGTTTAGTACAAGACACACTTTAATGAAATCAAGCAGATAAATGTAAAATCACCAGTCAGGTAAGTGTTACAAATGTCCATCTACTCATTGAGAAGAGAGGTGAACTGAGGAGTAGCTTAATAATTAGGATTTTCAAATACAAGATGAAGAAATTATATGGAGACTTGATAACTATTTTACATTGAGAAAATACATAAAATTGATGTTACAAAGGAGATTTGCTGTAACATGAAGAATTTAATGTAATAACTGTCTTTATCAGAGGGGCTGCTCTGTGCCCAGCAAGGTGTTAAGTGATGATATAATGATGGATAAACATTAGAAACTATTCTCTTTTCTTAATTTCTTCATGGTAAACTATCAACATTATATTGTGAAATTTTTCAGAAAAAAAAAAAAAAAGAATATGGTATGACATAGTTCTGTCTTAGATATTATGCAAGTGGGATGAATACTGAAAATAACTAAAGTACCTCATGGTAAAAAAAAAATAAATAAAAAAAAAATAAAGACAGAGATAAACTATAAAAAAAAAAAAAAAGAATTTCTACTAAATTAAAAGTTTTTCTTTCAAAGTTGTGAAATTGCAATGTTGTGGTTAAAATAGACCAAGTCAAAAATTTCATGTCTTCAAATGTAGTGGTGTTTTTTTTCAATTGCTTGGTCATGTCTGATTCTTTGCGACCCCATGGACTGCAATGTGCCGGGCTTCCCTGTCCTTCACTGGCTCCTGGAGATTGCTCAGACTCCTGTCAATTGAGTCGGTGATGCCATCCAGCTATCTCGTCCTCTGTCGCCCCCTTCTCCTCCTGCCCTCAATCTTTCCCAGTACAATCAGGGTCTTTTCCAATGAGGCATCTCTTCTCATCAGGTGGCCGGGGTATGGGAGCTTCAGCTTCAGCATCAGTCCTTCTAGTGTGTGTTCAGGGTTGATTTCCTTTGGGATTGACTGTTTTGGTCTCCTTGCTGCCAGGGGACTCTCGGGAGCCTTCTCCAGCGCCGCAGTTCGAAGGCATCAGTTCTTCGGCACTCAGTAAAAAAAAAAAAAAAAAAAAAAGTGATGTATAGCTATGTATATACATTTATATGTCTGTATATATATAGTTCAGTTCAGTCGCTCAGTCATGTCTGACTCTTTGCGACCCCATGAACCACAGCACGCCAGGCCTCCCTGTCCATCACCAACTCCCGGAGTCCACCCAAATCCATGTCCATTGAATTGGTGATGCCATCCAACCATCTCATCCTCTGTCCCCTTCTCCTCCTGCCCTCAATCTTTCCCAGCATCAAGGTCTTTTCCAATGAGTCAGCTCTTTGCATCAGGTAGCCAAAGTATTGGAGTTTCAGCTTCAACATCAGTCCTTCCAATGAACACCCAGGACTGATCTCCTTTAGGATGGACTGGTTGGATCTTCTTGCAGTCCAAGGGACTCTCAAGAGTCTTCTTCAACACCACAGTTCAAAAGCACCAATTCTTCTATGCTCAGCTTTCTTTATAGTCCAACTCTCACATCCATACATGACCACTGGAAAAACCATAGCCTTGACTAGATGGACCTTTGTTGACAAAGTAATGTCTCTGCTTTTCTATGTATAAGCATATATAAAACGTATATATATACATTTATATATATGTATATATATATATATAAAAACTTAAAATAGTGATTATATATGTTTGAGTAAGTGAGTTCTTAGTTGCTTATATCTGACTCTTTGCGACCCCATAGACTGTAGCCCACCAGGCTCCTCTGTTCATGGGATTTCCCAGGCAAGAATACTTGAGTGGGTTGCCATTTCCTACTCTGGGTAATCTTCCTGATCCAGGGATCAAACCTGCGTCTCCTGTGTCCTGCATTGCAGGCAGATTCTTTATCCACTGAGCCATCGGAGAAACCCATATATATGCATAAACATCAGATTACATATATAAGAATGATTACAAATAAATATTTATTAAATTTATATGTAAATTATATATATATAAACCATCATATAACCCTACAGGGATAAGAAATTAAGACTCAGAGATTAAATAAGGTCACACAGCTAATACATATGGTTTAATAATACGTTATTGATATATAATTCACACAGCATAAAATTCATTAAAAATTGTGTGCTCTTTAAACTACATAGTTCAGTAGTTTTTAGTATATTCACAGAGTCATAAACTTCTAATATCTGATTTTAGATCCTTTTCATCACTCCCAAAGGAAATTCAGTACATATTAGCTTCCACTCCTCATTCCTCCTTGTCCCAGCCAATCTCTACTTTCTTTCCATCTGAATTTGCCTATTCTGGACGTTTCATATAAATGGGATCATCAGTAAGACAGACGTCTATGTCATATGAGAACTCTACTTCAACACTTTGAGAAATTGTCGGACTATCTTCCACAGTGGATGTGCCTTCCATCTAACAGCGTATAAGGGTTCCAACTTCTCTGCATCCATACTAGTATGTTACTTGTTATTATGTCTTTTTGGTAATAGCTATACTCATAAGCGTGAAGTGGTATTTCACTGTAATTTTGATTTTCAGTTTTTAATGGCTAATGATGTTGAATATCTTTTCACAGGCCTATTGGCAGAATACTATGTATGATACCACAACCATAAACAACTATATGAGAAGCACAGGACTACACCAAACTGGTAGTGTGGGTATAGCTGAGAAATAGGATGTTTGTTTCTTAAGTTCTATATTCTGCCTTGTTAATTTTTATAATGGACTACATTTCTTTTATAATTAGAACAAAACACAGTTAATAAACAAATAGCAAACAGAGACACAAACTACCTCTAACCCTGAGATGCCAGAAGCAATTCTCAGCCACTGTGCTTCTTTCTTCTTGAGTCTAAAAGTGCAAGCAAGTGGAGAAGGAGGATGGTTAAATGATTTCCTGAGCTATATTTTAGAATTCATTTCCTCGTGGTAATAATATTATAAATCATGGTGCATTTCCAAGATTAGCCTATTCTGCTGTAGGTTAGGTATAGGCTTCTGAGGCTATCTTGTAAACCCAAGTACCAAGCTTAATATTGTACACACGCACGCACACACACATTCCATAAAGCCCAAAGGGATGCATCCTTCCAATCAGCAGAGAGCTGCCTAGACAAGTAAATACAATGAATAGATACAAGATTTTGACTGTGAATGTGGCCTGTTATGGCAATATGTTCAATGTTTTTCATTTTCTTTCACCATATAATTTTTTTTTTCTCCTTTCTATCAGTATAGCTCAAGAAGGCAATTACATTGCCACTTTAGTACTGTGAGAAATACAATCATAAAACTTCTGAACGTATAGTACTTTCTTATTTTTGTACAGATCAATTTTTTAGAATATGAAAGGAATAGAACAGTTCTTTTGGAAATGGACTTTTTCCCCGTCAGGTGTTTATCCTGAAGTGAATATTTTTGGTCTAGATAGAATCCCCTGAAAATAGAAATGTTGTCACATTCTTGTTTATATATGACACTCTTTCATTACAAATGGCAGGAAATGCTAATTAAAACTAACTCTTAAAAATAAGTTCAGAGAAGCTTAGTTTAGAATTAATTCATAGCTTGAACACTTTGAGGGAATATTTGGGTCAACTTGTATTCACTGAAACTGTTGAAAATGTATATGATTATTCTGATTCCATCTCTAGGCAAAAGGTTACTTTCAATGGAAAAAAATACCCAACAATATCTAAGGTTATTGAAATGCCAGACATATAAGCATCCATGCTCCATTTACAGTTTGCATATGTATATGGGATATGGTGCATGCGTGTGTGCATGGGTGCCAGCACAAACACACACACACACACACAACATTCCTTAAAATTATTTGGATTATTAACAAATAATATCCTTCCCTTCCATGTTAGTGCAGTAATATTAATCAGGTGGATGATCATTCCATGAGACTCTGCAAGCATCTTGCTAACAACTAGTTTTATAGCTTGACTCCACTGTTTGGGGCCCACAGCAGTTTTCCCACATTCAGACAGTGAGTTAGTGACAGGCTCTATGGAGAACAGAGTACTTCTGTGTTCGAAGAATTCTGGGTACCAGGATGGACACGTATGCACTGTACACTCTGAGTATTTTTCTATGACTTAGTATAAATGTATACATTCATAGCCTCATGAGCACATGTCTGTAAATAGGAGACCCTCAATAGCCTCATGCATTTTGCTCACCAGCCAGTGGGTTCTCCAGTATGTTTTATAAATCCTCTACTACTACTGGATAGGAAGTACTAAATTTCTGAGGTTTTGAAAAATACCATGTTTCACTTAAATAGTGTAGGAATGATCCCAGAGTTAAGTAAATTATTTTTTAATGTTTTTGATTTTAACTTTTATTATTTAAAAAAATGACATATGTCATGCATATTCATAATGAAAACATAAAATCCAAGTAAGCAATAATAAAAAAATATCATACTTGATCCCAGCATCTGGAGATAATAATAACCATAATAAATTTGATGTATACTTCTTTAGATTTTTTTTATGTACTATGCCTTTATATACATATATAATTTTTATAAAAATAGATTATCAAGCAGACGTCTTAAAAGCTTCAAACCCCACTTTTGAAATTTAATATACCATAGATACGTTTCCATTTCCAACATAATATTTAATAATGGTGAGCTAAGGGGATTCTAGCTCCATGGGACTGGAAATTCCTTGCCCCAATGACGTCAGCTCACTCCAGGGCCTCATCTCCTGAGGGGAGTGGGCTGCACCACTGTGGTATCATAAGGTAGACACAGGGCCAGTTGTTTTAGGTGGCTGGATGTCCATGTGAGTGTGTGTGTGTGTTTGTGTGTGTGTGTGTGAGACTTCACAATGTGAAACTGAGCTGAGAGCAGAAAGAGGTATGGATCACAGGTCAGGGGCTAGGTACCAAGGGCCAGAATTTGGGGTTGGATATCCCCACACTACCATTGGCAATCAATGGTATGGGAAGGATCTGAATTCAAATCTGAATTCAATCCTGAGTTCCAAACAATTTTTAAGCTACCTTTTTCTAGGTAAAGAGAATACATTTAATTTAATATTTGTGTTTGCTTTTATAACATCAAAATATTCTGCATATGGTAGGTATGTGGCCTTCCTTTTGTACTCAAGGTGGGTCCCAAACGTGTTAAGAAAAGTCCTGAATATACATATTCTAGGACTTCAAAGTTTCTAGGATGTATATTTGTTTTGTTTAGCAATTACCTTTTCTGATGGATTAATGATAGTAGTACCTATAAGTGCTCACTTATTGATGACATAAGATTCAGCTTAATATGGCATTTATTAAAGTGTTAGCATATTCCACACTCCACTAGATACAGGGACAAGAGATAAAGACACATAGCCATACCCTAATCACTCAGTCTCCTGGGATCTCAAACATAATAACATGCATCAGTCAACACAAGAAAAAAAAAAAATCTGCAGGCCAGGGTCCTTGGATCAGTTGATTAACCCGGCTAACTATAACTCCACAGAAATCTTCAAAAGTGTAGAATCCATTCCATTCAAGATAAAATTGTTGTAAACGTTCTAAATAGTTTAAATTTTTTGTTAAATTTGGTTAATTGGTCACTTGACACAGTAATCATTCAGGAATTCCCTTTTGGCAAATGATTTCTAACTAACTGCCTCGCTTCCTCGAGGGGGAAGCTCTATTCAGAATGCATAGGAGCTTGAAGGGGAAGAAACTTGGAGAATTGATGAAAAAAGATATTCTGTGAAGAGGGAGCAGCACATGGGACGTTTTGGAGGCAAGCGGTGGAAAGACATCTTCTGAGAATGGTAAGTATTTAGAAGTGACGTGAGGAAGCAAGAGTGGACAGAGCTGGAGAGGAAGAAAGAGCCGCTGTCTGGAGGGCTTTGTGGCCTCGGGTTTCCATGGAGTTTTATCATATAGGAAACAGAAGCTGTTGAATGGTTTGAAGCCAGGAATGAGAACATTAGATTTGTATTTTAGACAGATCATTATGGCAACAGAGGAAGAACAGATGGTGGGGGCTTCCCAGGTGGGAAGTGGTAAAGAACCCACCTGCTAATGCTGGAGACATAAGAGACACAAGTTCGATCCCTGGGTTGGGAAAATCCTCTGGAGAAGGGCGTGGCAACATATTCCAGTATTCTTGCCTGCAGAATCCCATGGACAGAGGAGCCTGGCAGGCTACGGTGCATAGGATTGCAAAGAGTTGGACGTTACTGAAGCAAATTAGCACACATGCAGAGTCTGGAAGGAGGGGGTTCACTGCTGAGAAGGTAGAATGTTAATACATTAGGGTCATGATAAGAGAGAGAATTCTGGATTCAGACTGCTGAGATCCAACACCTGCTTTCTATCTTAGCAGCTGTGTGTTTGGGCAAGCTCTTTTGGCCTCTCTGTTGACCTGGTTTCCTCATCTGTAAAATGCAAATTGTGATAGCTGTGAAGTTTAAAGGAAACAACACCTATAAAGTATTCAGGGCAGAAGCTGCCATCTAGAAAGCTCTCAATACATGGCAGCTATTATTTTTTTGGCCTCAATAAATATTTATTGAGTTTTTATTGTGTATTGGATAGAGCTCCAGACTTTACAATCACAGCCATGAATAGCACATACAAAGCCACCTGCCTTGGCTGCCCGCTCACCATATGGTGATGCCTGGCAAAGAAGAGCAAGCACAGCTCCTGCTTCATGGCAGCTATTATTATTAAAATATTACAATGACAGTCCTTCAGTAGTTTATAAGAAAGATGATGATGGTCTGAACCAAAGTATAGGCAGTGGAATTTGTGAGGAGGGGATAGAGATAAGAAGGGGGACAGTGGATATGACACTTTAGTTAAGAAAGGGGGAGGTTGACAGCTGAATGATGTAATGGAGGGTGTTGAAACCAAAATATAGGGGAAGGTAGGAGCAGGGACAAGTTGGGTGGTTTAGTTCAGTTCAGTTCAGTCGCTCAGTTGTGTCTGACTCTTTGCGACTCCATGAATTGCAGCACACCAGGCCTCCCTGTCCATCACCAACTCCCAGAGTTCACTCAAATTCATGTCCATCGAGTCGGTGATGCCATCCAGCCATCTCATCCTCTGTCATCCCCTTCTCCTCCTGCCCCCAATCCCTCCCAGCATCAGAGTCCTTTCCAATGAGTCAACTCTTCGCATGAGGTGGCCAAAGTACTGGAGTTTCAGCTTTAGCATCATTCCTCCCAAAGAAATCCCAGGGCTGATCTCCTTCAGAATGGACTGGTTGGATCTCCTTGCAGTCCAAGGGACTCTCAAGAGTCTTCTCCAACACCACAGTTCAAAAGCATCAATTCTTCGGTGCTCAGCCTTCTTCACAGTCCAACTCTCACATCCATACATGACCACAGGAAAAACCATAGCCTTGGCTAGACGGACCTTTGTAGAAGGTAATGAATACTGGTTTGGTGATGCTGAGTTTTAGATACTTATGGGTCAAGAAGGTAGAAATGTCTAGACGATAGAAGGACACCCAGGGCTGGAGCTCAAGAGGGAGGGGTAAAGGCCACATGAGCTGAATCCAGGGTAACAGACCCATGAATCAGAAATAGCTGCACTGATGTACAAAAGATATTTCATTCCCTTGACCCCTGATGCATGACTTTTTAGTGCCCAGAAGGGAGGGCACCTTGATAGCTATGTCAGGTGCAACTTCCGTTATAAAATCTTTTTCTGATCAACCCACTGGGTAGTGTCTTTGTTCTGAGACCCCTTGTTATGGAGTGAATGTTTATGTCTCCTCAACATTCATATCTAGAAGTCCTAACCCCTTAGTGTGATGGTATTACAGATGGGGCCTTTGAGAGGTAATTAGGATTAGATGAGGTCATGAAGGTGGGGTGCTGGTCTGAGGAATTGGTGCCCTTATAAGAAAAGATACCCGGTAGCTTGCTGTCTGTCTCCACATGTACTCAGGAAAGGCCATGGGAGCCAAGACAGCTGTCTACAAGACAAGAAGAGAGCTCTCACCAGAAACCAACCCTGCTAGACCTTGATCTGGGACTTAGAGCTTCCAGAATTGTGAGAAAGTAAACTTTTAATGTTTAAGCCACCCAGTCTATTTTGTTATGCAGCCTGAGCTGATTACAATACTCTTGTGTAAAGGATTCTTTGTATTTCTCCTATGGGTGAAATAATGTATGTTTTCTACTACTTCTTTTAGATATGCAGCTTGAGTAAGTCCTCTGCCATATTTATGGTCCCTGCAGTGCCCTGCACAAGGTTTTACTCCTGGTAGATGTTCAATAAACATCTAATGACTTGAGGTCAGCTTGGAAAGACTCAAGATGAGGCAGCAATTTGCATGAAGAGGGTCACAGAGAATGAGCTAGTGGTCAAGGTACTAAGGAGAATCCTGGGGCAAATTCAAGACTGGAGTTTAGGTGAAACTAAAGGTTTCAGTATGATATTTGGAGATAAGAAAGAAAAGATAGTGTTTTCCAAAGATCAGTGAAAAGAGTGAAATGGTTAACATGTCCACATTAGACATACTTTTTTCTTGAGCATTTTGTATTATTCAAGCCATTATGTAGTATTACATTGTGGATTGGTTGTTTCAAATTGACTGAAAAATCCTTTGAGTTAGAACTTATCTAAAACAAACGTATTTCAAGTTTAAAATCAGTAATGGTTTTAGGTCCCTAATAATTTGATGCAATTCTCTCTGTCTTTTTGGTCGATTAGTTTGTATCTTCCTTTGGTTAGTTGATTATTCTTATATATATGAACCAAAGAAACCAAAGATCCAATAGTCATTTCCCTCCAAATATGTGAAATAACAACAACAAAAATAAAACAGATTTTGTTTTTTGCACTTCAACTTCTCATCAACTTTACTGGGAATCATTTCAATTTTCGAAATGATTCCCAATGATCCTGGGAATCATTTCTGAATGTTCTTTTGAGACTAGGGGTGAAGAGATGATGCTGTGACTCTGTGTGCTCTCTGTGGGATGCCATGATTTTGGCGATCATGATAGAAAACACAAGAAACTTGCCCCCAAATGTCTCAAGACACGTTTATATGAGGATGGGAGAAGTGGGAAGGATTTACTTTTTTCTGTAGCATCTTCCACTACCATCTTGCTAATCTCCTGAGTGCTACTAGAAGTTCTAGCATCAACCTCTCTGAAGCCCAACAGTACAGAGGAAGAGAGTGGAGTATATTTGTGTTGACCTATAACCTAAGAGAAACCAAAGTTGCATGGATCAGTGGACATTACTTACAACCTGGGGCTTCAGGAGCTCTTAGACTTGAACTCTCCAGTATGGGAGCCACTGGCCACATGTGACTGATGAGCACTTGAAACTACGCTAATCTGAATCGAGAGATGCTGTGAATGCAAAACACACACCAGATTTCAGTGACTTAGTTAAAAAAAAAGGAGAACTATGTCAAAGAGCTCATTAGCACTTGCTCACCTGGATTACAGGTTGAAATGATATTTTGGATATATTAAGGGAAATCAAATAAATTATTACAATTATTTTTATTACAATTATTCCATTTTATGTTTTTAATTTGGCAACTAGAAAATCTAAAATTACATATGTGGGTCACATTATATTTCTGCTGGACAGAGTCTAAGCCCTATACCATCAAGAGGTAGATATATATCCTGGTCTTGACGGAATGTAGAACTTACAGGAATTTGTCTCTTCTCACTTGAACCAAGCCCAGCTGTGTATAGGTGCAGTTTTATTGTTTGTGTATAGCCCTCTGCACATCCAGAGAGTCTTTCATCTGAAGATCTCATATATTAATTACTTCTCATTGAATGGCTGTAGAAGACTGGTATTCTTAGTTCTATTTTACAGATGAGAAGACTGATGCATGGAGAGATTTAAGTGATTTTCCCAGGGCTGCCTAGGGTGAACTGGCAGAGCTCAAAATAGAAGAGTGAGTCATTGTGATTAATCACACATCTAGACAGCAAACAAAAGTTTTTTCTTCCTGATTAGGTGAACTTCCTCAAGGTAGATGCCATGCTTTGAAAATGCTGTTTCCTAATGCCATTTGCAGCAACATGGATGGATCTAGAGATCACCATACTAAGTGAAGTGAGTCAGAAGGAGAGACAAATGCCACATGCTGTCACTTAGATGTGGAATCTAAAAATGTGACGCAAATGAACTTATTTACAAGATACAAACAGACTCACACACATAGAAAACAAATGTATTGTTACCAAAGGAGAAAGGGGGTGAAAGAGGGATAAATTAGGAGTTTGGAATTGGCAGATACACACCACTATATATAAAATAAATAACAAGGACCTACAATATAGCACAGGGAACTATATTCAATATATTTTCATAAACTATAATGGCAAAAAAGGATATATTACCTGTGTATCTGAATCACTTTGCTGTACATCAGAAACTAACACAACATTATAAATCATCTGTATTTCAATTAAAAAATCCTATTTCCAGCTAGCAAAATACTGAATGCTCAGTGAACATTACACAGCAGCAGTAGTCTTTGCTACCAGATTTAACAAGTTTTGGCACTAATAATTAGATGAAGTACAAAAGAGGTAACTAAGAGGCCTTTTAAAATTGTATACACTTTTTCATACTCTGAAGGAATGAACTGTTGTTACCCCTTACTTTGGAGGTGGATAAATAAATCTCACCTGTGATTAGTTCATTTGTTTTTAAAACTAGATTTCCTAGATCTTACTTTGATATGTTGAAGAGAAGACACTTTGGGCATGGGCATGCTGGTCTTGAGTTGAATTCCAGACTGGCAGAAGAGGAGAGGGGCTTTGGACTCTTGGTGCCCCTACTCACATTCTTCTATTCTCTTCCGTCTGATATGTTCTTCTTTTATAAGCTCAGGCATCGGAACTCCAGAAAGTGGCTTTCCTCAGAAGCGTGTACCTTTATCAAACTTATTTTGGAGGGAAGACTATCCAAAACAGGCATCAGACTTCCCAGGCAAAAGCTTCATGAAGTGAACAGTTTCCCTCCCCCGCCAGTCTTCATATTAATTTTTATTATTTTATTAATTCATGTTAATTTTTCTTGTGCTGAGTAGGGGAACAATAATAAAATCTCCTACCTAGAGATTACATTTCCTACCACCTTGTCATTACATTCTCTTTAACTGAGACTGATTTTCAATGTCATTCTAAAATAATGTACCACTGAAGTATATGAGTTCAGGACTAAAGTCGAAGAGTTCTAGAAACCTTTGTTTCATTTATTCAATAATATGCACCCTCTTTTATCTATGTCAAAAATATTTATCATGAGTGCATGAATGAAAGGTTTCTGCATCCCTCTAATTCTGTTCCTTGTAAAAATTATTTGAATAAAATGTAATAGTTTTCAAGAATGGGTGAAGCGCGTTCATCTTGGCTGACACACGCATGTGTACGAGGGTGTGTGCACATTCCATGACCCACTGCTTGCATTGCCTAAAGAGTTAAGTTCGATCAGTTCTCAGTGTGTCATCTTGCCCTTCTAACAGGAAACATGACTGGAGTGCTGAAGGGTTTTTAATTACACTCACAGTTGCCTCAAATAATGACAGCCTACTTGCGAGCACATGTCTTAGAGGAGAATCATAGTCTGTGCTTTGTGCATCAGACAGATTCCTTCACTTCCTTTGCCTTTTGCTTGAACCAGCAAAAGGGCTTAGAAAAATTCATGCACACTTCCCTGCTGTCCCCACCCACGATGGTGAGGCTGAGTCAGTGGGAAAAGAGAGTTAAGACCTTTGGTGTCTTTGATATTCCAGGCTCAGGATAGAAGGGGGTGAGTGGGAGAAGAGAAGTGGAAAATTCTGCAGACTTCATCCTGAACAATCCTTCTGCACTTGATATTTCCGTTCCTTCAGTGAATGAGATGAATTCCATTTTGGGGGGATGAGGGTAGAGGGTGGGGGGCAGGTGAAGTAGAGGATGTGATATGTGTATGTGGAATCCTTTACAATTTTTTTTCCCCAAAATGGTTTCTGCCAATCTCCTTGGTCACCATGTCCTGCCATTCACTTTGCCCAGATGTTTTCCTTCATTTTTTGATTGCTGCAAAGCCTTTCAGCACCTATCACCAAAAGTGTGATGCTGATTCTAGCACATCTCTGCTGGCAGAGAAATCAGGAAGATTTTTAAAAACAGTGATCATTTAACTTTGCAGTAGACCTTCATAGCTGACTTCAAAGTTTTCCACAAATCTAGTTGTTAGGCATTCAGGCCAATGAGAAAGCAACAGAGAGCTTTCAAACTTCCTCTAGGGATTTCAATACCTGGAGGAAAGAGGGAGTCATTTCATGGACTGATGCCTCAGAATCCTCTAGTCTGGAAAAGGACCATGAAAACAGAGTATGTTTATTCTTCCAGCAGCCGGGCTAAAATCTATAGGGGCTAACCTTCCAGGGAGTCTGACGATCCAACAGACAATGGGAACAACTGCTTCCAACTGAAATCTTTATCTAATAAAGCTTCATGCAAAATATAAAGTTTCAAGTGATGATAAATGGAGTAGTGAGCCTATAACTATACTAAAGTAGGGTTGATGCTATTTTGCCGCAGGGGAGGTAGGGAAGGTGAGGGAAAACAACAGACTAATGGAATTGGAGGGTGTTTTGAATTCAGAAAACAAATGTTTCCCCCTTCCAATGGGCTCTCTAGAGATAATTCTTGGAACATGGCCCACTGAACTTCTGTAGGACGGCAGCCCCCTCCCCTCTCCAGAAGCAGCTGAACAGGGCCCAGGACAGGGCCCAGCCCTGGGTACCAGCGAGCGTGGCGCCTTTTGCCCAGGCTCTAATCCATGCCTGCAGAATAACAATCTGCTCTCGGTGCACCAGGCACAATAAAGGCCCTCTAAGCTGCCACTCATGCGGGGCCGGCTAACAGTCTGGGCCCTTGTTTCTGATTCTTGGCATTGTCAGGGAAGGGAGTGTGGGGAGTGCTGCACACTTACATGCTGGGAAAGGCAGGGCCCCTGGCGGCCCCAGCCAGTCATCAGATGGCCTAGATGACAGCAGCGGCCAGACAGGCTCGAGCAGAGCTTATACCTCCTGGCAAACTTGCCAAACATTCAGGAATTTGGGATTGTGGTTTCGAAAAGTCTAGTCTCAGTTCTCTTATCCCCCAACTCCAAAACCACCCCCCCAAAACAAAACCCTCATTAAAAATGCTCTTGGCATGACAGACTGCTAGAAAGTCTGATCCAGTGCTGACATCTTTCTAACACCCTTCAAACAGCAGAGCTGACAAATTTCCAACAGTACTGGGGCAGCCATCAAACTATATAGTTCTGTTTTGTTTTTTTTTTTCAATCCCCCCCCACCCCCGGCTCCACCTTCCAAACTATATAATCTTGGCACGGCTGAATAAAATGAGGCGCTCTGGAAGGTGATTGATTGGGGATTATGATAGGTAGACAGATAACATGGGGAGTTATGAGAACTAGCAGATGTATTGCTACTCTACAACTCTAGGCAAAAGAAGTGACATGTCAGGGACTTTCCTGGTGGTGGCTGTGACTCCACCTTCCACTGTGAGGGTGTGTGGGGGGTGTGGGTTCCACTCCTGGTGGGGGAACTAAGATTCCACATGCTGTAGTGTGCAGCCAAAGAAAAAAACAGTGACAGGTCAAAACACCATGCACAACATATATTCATTATGTGTGTGTGTGGTCAGTTGTTCAGTTATGTCTGATTCCTTGAGACCCAGTGGACTGCAGCCTGCTAAGCTCTTCTGTCCATGGGACTTTCCCAGCAAGAATACTGGAGTGGGTTGCCATTTTCTCCTCCAGGGGCCCTTCCTGACCCGGGGATCAAACCTGCATCTCCTGGATTGCAGTCATATTCTTTAGCGCTGAGCCACCAGGCTTCCCATATATTCATTATTGTTGTTATTGTTGTTCAGTCACTAAATTGTGTCTGACTCTTTGTGACCTCATGGACTGCAGCGTGCCAGGCTTCGCTGTCCTTCGCTATCTCCTGGATCTTCCCTACCCAAGGATGGAACCCAGGTCTCCTGAATTGCAGGCAGATTCTTTACCATCTGAGCCACCAGGGAAACTCCTGTATATTCATTATGTGTGTGCTGTTAAGTTGCTTCAGTTGTGTCCAACTCATTGTAACCCTATGTCTGTAGCCCGCCAGGCCCCTCTGTCCACAGGATTCTCCAGGCAAGAATAATGGAGTTGGTTGCCAGGCCTTCCTCTAGGGATCTTCTGGACCCAGGGATGGAACCCATATCTCTTATGTCTCCTGCATTGGCAGGTGGGTTCTTTACCACTAGTGCTACCTGGCAAGTCCCAGTATGTTCATTAGAGGAGGGAGTGACCTGTTCTTCAACTTGCAATATCGTTGGATGTCAGAGGTGAGCCTCAGAGCTTGTCTCAAAGCAAAGACTGGCGTTGATCCCAGCCAGTTTAAGGGGAAAAGGGACCATGGAACTATGTGAGGATAAAAATAATAGGGACTACTTTTGGAGCACTCTGTCCCTAGATTTTAAACACATTAGCTAATTTAGGCCTAACAAAAGTTGGTCAGATAGATATCATTGTCTCCCAGTTTACATAAAACTGAGGATTCTGGAGCCCCGGGCAGTTAGGAAAGTTCTACTTGATCTCAAAGCCAGTGCTTTTGGATTGACTGTATTAAAGTGCCTCTGTGGGATAGCTATATTTAAAATGGGTAGCCAACAAGGACCTCCTGTATAGCACAGGGAACTCACCTCAATGTTATGTGGCAGCCTGGATGGGATGGGAGTTTAGAGGGAAAATGGACACATGTCTACGTATGGCTAAATCCCTTTGTTGTTCACCTGAAACTATCAAAACATTGTTAATCAGCTATGTATGCATGTGAAGTCGCTTCAGTTGTGTCCAACTCTGCGACCCCAGGAACTGTAGCCTCCAGACTTCTCTGTCCAGGGGATTCTCCAGGCAAGAATACTGGAGTGGGTTGCCATGCACTTTTCCAGGAAATCTTAATGATCCAGGGATTGAACCCAGGTCTTCTGCACTGCAGGCAGTTTCTTTACCATTGAGCCGCCAGGGAAGCCCCGTTAATCAGCTAAACTCCAATATAAAATAAAAAGTTTTAAAAAAATGCCTCTGTGGGGGCTAAAAGGAGCCACAAACTCATGAAACAAATGGGCTTCTTCCCTAAAGCGTTCCAGGTTTCCTTGAGCTTTGATTAGAGCTTTATTTTAAAGAACTAACTATAGCGGTTCATTGCAGACAAAGGACATCTAATATTGAGAGAAACAGTATTTCCATTTCTGCTGAATGGATCAAAATGGGACCAATGAAATCTAGTCTTTGTGACAGTTCTTTGTCTCCTCCTCGGCCAAGAATGTCTGGACACTGAGTCAGTCAGGGTGTCAGCATTCTCTTGACCTGGCACACAGCTTACCATGAGTCACTGGAAGGATCTGAAACTCAGGGCTAGGAAAAGCCATTGCCATTAAGTTGCTGCGGCTAAAAATATTCAGGCGTCAACCCTGGACTGTAGCTTGTTCATTCATCTATTGTTTATTTCTTTAATAAACATCTATCCGAATCTACTCTATTAAATACAACATACAGGGTAAAAATTTCCATTAGTATAAAATAATAAACAGTGACAAGCAAGTTTCTCATCCCCAGTCTCCCAGTTCCTTTGCTTAGAGACAGTCACCATTATCAGGTTTTTTCTTTTGTGGATCTTTCTAGAGATATTCCAGGCATAAATGTATCTTTCCTTTGGTTTTCATAATTGTTATTGAATCTTTGCTACAGCCTGGGCACTGGACTATCACTGGTTCAAAGTGATGGTTAAGACTTGGCCCCTATCCCTGGGGCAGAAGTAGACACAGAAACCAGCTGCTATCTTATATTTGATTGATATGTGCTCATTTGGAGGTACTTCTGGGAGTGGTGGTGGGCTGAGTGGATCAGGGTTTAAATATCTCTGAGCCTGATCAACTGTCACAAGTAAATTATTGTTACTAATAGTGAAGTGCCAGTGTTTGTAAATTGTTTTAAAAATAGGTTGGAGCTTATTCCTGTGACAATTAACTTCATCTGCATTCTGATTTGCCTTTGTGAGTGAGAGCAAAAGGCATGGGGATCAAGCTGGTTCACTGAGAAGTATGTGTGACCCATAGCATTACCAAAGTATGTATTTTGTAAATGTGATCTGGTGGACATTCTGAGGGGTTGAAAATTCCAGACATCCAGGAGGAAAAGGGGGCATTATTTCATTTCTTAGGAGGCCACTTAAAAAGCTTTCTCTGAACAGTATACACCTCCCATTTAGCTGGGATACTGGTCTCCTAGTTGCCTGGTTTCAAAATATTCATACTTGCAATTGAAGGGAAGTCAGGAAGTCGTAAAGCCGCCCATCTGGATTGAATACAGTCCGGGACAGTAGTTTGTGCACGGTGGGGCAGATAACGTTTTGCAGATTTAAGAGACAGCCGAATTCGATGCATGCGGATGCAAGCTACTGGTGGAAGGCTTGGCACAAATCCTCTCAGCACAGCTGGGATTTATGGGAACTACTCAGGAGTTCATAGGCTTTAAAGAGGGGCGTACAGTGGTGATTTGGTTCACAAAGAACCCGTGTTTACTTCGGTTCACCTGGCTTCTCACCCTCTATTGAATGTTACTTCCAGCATGATTGTAACTAGCTCCAGATTCAGATGCAACCTCTGCTCAATGTCTGATAGGAAGTTAAAGAGAGAAAATAAAAAATGGCATAAATAAGTTTCACATGATTTCCAATCAGAGCAATGAGCTCTGTTTCACTCAATCAGCCAGGGGGAGAGAGGATTTTGCAAACTTCTGTGACCCTTTCAGAAAGCTCTGTCTACATCCTGCTTTCAGGAGGAAACCCAGAACCAGTCAAATGTGTCCTGTTTCCTTTTCTATGGCAGCTTGCCTTGTAGCTGTCCTGGGAGAGAATGTGGCCCAAGTACATTCTCCTACTGATCTTCCAAAAGTGCCCCTCCAAGGGGCAAGAAGTTTAGCTGGTTATTATGACACATGAGGCAGAAATGCATCTTGAAATGAAGCACAGCTGAATTGCTGAGGGCAGGACTATAAAATACTTTTCCAAGGATTTCCTTCCTTGTGAGCTCAAATGGCAGCCCAGCTTGACAGCAGGGTCTCCATGCTGACTTAAGTTTTCAAATCATGTCAGAAAACTATAATTATAATTTTCTTCACTAAAGAAACCTGAAACTCAAATTTGTACAATTAGTCAAATGTTAGTTGAAAAAAATACTGAGATATATTATTACCCTTTTAGAAGTCCACTGTGAATGCTGTAATACAGGGTATGGGGTCTGAGAGGGTTTCTTTTTTTTTCCCCCCCATCTCCCTCCTCCCTTCCTCCCTTTCTTCTTCACTTCCTTCCTTCCCTCTTTCCTAAAAGTAATAGGAAGCAGAACTAGATCTGAGTGGAATCTTGCCTTTTTACTCAGTTTATTTATTTATTTTTCTCTCTCCTGCTGCTTCTGCTGCTGCTGCTAAGTCACTTCAGTCGTGTCCGACTCTGTGTCTGACCCCATAGACAGCAGCCCCACCAGGCTCCCCGTCCCTGGGATTCTCCAGGCAAGAACACTGCAGTGGGTTGCCACCTCCTTTTCTCTCCTAGCTGACTTAAATAAGGCACAACAAGAGTGCATTTTCCAAGTACCTTATGGGATCCTGTCAACTTATTTCTTCCCCCTTGCTTTGAAATGACCCGCAAAGAGATAAAATTACTTGCATTGATTCCTACAGAAAAGCAGCCAAAGTTTTATTAAAAACACTGCCCCTCGTATTCTTGTGTGTTTTCTTTCCCTCTTTAATATGGAAGGATATCAAATATAAAAGAAATACAAACGTAAAACACTGCTCCTTTCATCTTTGCTCACTCTCCCAAATCTTCCAATATATCACCTTATTTTTCTTCTTTAAACTTTAAAGTGGAGCAAGTGGAATGTTGCGTTTGAATTTTGAGGGCACAAGGGACTTGGGACAGGCTATCTGCATTGTGTCATTCATTAGATTCTAATAAGATCTTCTTTTTCTGAGGGTGTGGGAAAAAGGAAACCCTTGTTACACTGTTGGTGGGAATTTAAAGTGGTGCAGCCACTGTGGAAAACATTAGGGAGGTTCCACAAAAACTAAAAATAGAACTATATGATCTAGCAATTCCACTCCTGGGCATAAATTTGAAGGAAAAAAAATCAATTTGAAAAGATATATGCACCCCAGTAAGATATATGCACCCCAATGTTCATGACATCTGGTCCCATCACTTCATGGGAAATAGATGGGGAAACAGTGGAAACAGTGTCAGACTTTATTTTTGGGGGCTCCAAAATCACTGCAGATGGTGACTGCAGCCATGAAATTAAAAGACGCTTACTCCTTGGAAGAAAAGTTATGACCAACCTAGATAGCATATTGAAAAGCAGAGACATTACTTTGCCAACAAAGGTCCATCTAGTCAAGGCTATGGTTTTTCCTGTGGTCACGTATGGATGTGAGAGTTGGACTGTGAAGAAAGCTGAGCGCCGAAGAATTGATACTTTTGAACTGTGGTGTTGGAGAAGACTCTTGAGAGTCCCTTGGACCGCAAGGAGATCCAACCAGTCCGTTCTGAAGGAGATCAGCCCTGGGATTTCTTTGGAAGGAATGATGCTAAAGCTGAAGCTACAGTACTTTGGCCACCTCATGCGAAGAGTTGACTCATTGGAAAGGGACTCTGTTATTGGGAGGGATTGGGAGCAGGAGGAGAAGGGGACGACAGAGGATGAGATAGCTGGATGGCATCACTGACTCGATGGACGTGAGTCTGAGTGAACTCCAGGAGTTGGTGATGGACAGGGAGACCTGGCGTGCTGCGATTCATGGGGTCACAAGCAGTCGGACACGACTGAGCGACTGAACTGAACTGAACTGACCCCAATGATCATAACAGTATTATTTATAATAGCCAAGATATGGAGCCAAGCTAAGTGTCCATCAACAGATAAATGGATAAGGAAGATGTGGAACACACACATACGCTCACACATGTACACACACAAAGACAATGGACTGCTACTCAGCTGTAAAAAAGAATGAAATTTTGATATTTGCAACATCATGGAGAGTATTATGCTCAATGAAGTAAGTCATACAGAAAAAGACAAATACTATATGATACCCCTTATATGTGGAATCTAACAAATAAAACAAATTAGTGAATATAACAGAAAACAAACAGACTCACAGATATAGAGAACAAACTAGTGGTTACCAACGTGGGGAGAGGGAAGCAAGGAGGGGTAAGATAGGGGTAGGGGGTTAAGAGATACAAACTACTATGTATAAAATAAATAAGCTACAAGGATGTATTGTGCAGTACAGGGAATATAGCAAATATTTTATAATAACTGTAAATGGAGTCAACCTTTAAAAATTGTGATTCACTATGTTGTACATCCGAAACATATACTATTGTAAGTCAACTATATCTTAATAAACAAAAATTGGGACTGGCCAAACGTTTGTATACCTTGGGGAATACATTCCAACAAACTAGTTTCCCATAGAACTCAGAATTCTGGGAGTTCACCCTCCTCGCTGTCACTGGATTCTTTAGTTTTTAAGAAAAAAGGTAAAGAGTCATTGAAATTTGGCTGAATAAATAAACTTTAAAACAAGTTCAGAATTTCCCTTCAAATATACACAATGTACTAACAAATGTTGCTTGAAACTGCAATACTCTGAAATACATTTGAAAAATAATTTGATGATGAACTATAATGATGAAAAATAATGTGATGAAAAATAATATAATGAAAAATGGTTGATGACCTGGATTTCTTTCTTTACTTTTTTTTGGTAATTCCTAGCGTAATTTTGTTCACTAAAACCTGTCCTTGTCAAAAGCCACCTGTATAAAACCTATGGTTATAAATAAAGTCAAGTCTGTAGCAAAATGGGGGCACACTTATAACAGGTTAATAAATTCAAAATGTTATTTATTAAAAAAAGACTAAAAAGAAACATACCAAAAGAACAGCCTAGAATAATTTGTATTTTTCTTCTGCTCTTTTTTTCTTTCTGCAATTTGGGAAACAACAACAATAACAGAAAGATTAACCATAATCCTTGTATTTTGAGTGGGTCTGATTTATCCTGGACCAGCTTGTACTTGCAGATGTAGAGCTCTGACTTTTAAAAAATATGTACTTTAAACTCTAAAGAGCTCATCAGAAAATGTAATGCTGATAAAAATCTCAGCTTTAAAAAGAAAAAAACACTGGAGTGGTACAGTACGTGCTGGGATAAACATTCTGAAGGCAAATGAATAATGAGACTACTAACTCAGTGATGAGCACACCTGAGTTTTGATAAACATGACCCAGTTGCACGTGGTGAAACCCGCAATTCACAGAGAGTGTCTCATCTTTACTGAACTCAGCAGAATGAACATTTTGTCCCTATAAAGCAACGTGCAATAAATCAGGGGGGAGCTGCAGAGCCCATCAGACCTGCTTGCATTCCTTTCCCCTCAGTGATTCCTTAGTTCAAGAGGGTTCATCCTTTGGGAATGTTTTAACACCCTTTTGGAAACAATGCCAAAACCCAGGGCTTTGACAGCATGATAAAACCTTATTTTATCCTGAGATAGAGACAAGCCTGACTCTGAGCAGGGCTGTATTATCAAAGGCAGTACTATGTGGCTGCAGTAAGTTAACTGGCAGATCTGGGGGAGCTGAGAGTGCCTTTGAACTTGCTGGGAAGTTTAGTCCTGGGAGAAAATTTGTTACTAAAAGAAGATGAACTAAGTAGCTTTCCAGCTGGACACAAAAGCAAGAAACAGAATCCATCGACTCAAGAACCCATGTTCCATTCTCATACTAGCAGAAGAGAGTAAATGCAGAGAACATTATGGGATATGTTGAAAATAGATGCCAAAACAAGAAGTTGGGAAGATTCATTTTCCTTTAGTACTGTGGATGAGGATTTAAAATATCAATTTGAACAGGGAATTCATTGGACTTGGTGGAATGCCGAATCAGGAGTCATCAGGGAACCTGGTGATTTACTGATGCCAAGGCCAGTTGTCTTCCTGGGGACTCTTTTTAAAGTCAGGGGATGTTGGGAACACAGCGGGCAAAGTGGGGAATGGGAATTAGGGTGAGAACTGGCTTTGTAGTTGTATCATTTCCCCCAAACATTTATTGCTTTCTCTTCCTCATTCATTCAGCGAGTACTTCATGACTTCTCTATGCCTGGCGTTTTACTGGGCATTTGGGATTTGAAGATGAATACAGGAGAATTCTTCCTCTTAAGAAGTCTGGACATAATTTCAAATACTGACCAAAGGTACCCATTCCCATTAGGAGGAGCAGTTCTGAAGGAGGGATGTGCTGCCCCATGTTTCTGTAACTCTCTAATTTCAAGGCATTTTCCATTTCACAGCATTTTACTCTTTTAAATAAAAGTGGTTCATTAAATGTAGACAAGGGGGTTTAATTTTAGCTATTTATAAGACTTTTTCACCTAAATGAATTAATTCATTAGAAAAGAAAACCCCAAGTCATAGACCTTTCATTCTGAATGTTGTTTTTTAGCAATATGGTTTCTGTGTTGATTTCATGAGCTTCCATGTTGGAATCCATGTATAGTATTAGAGATTTGATCTGCTGAGGTAGATGGATTATTTTTTATCAGTTAGGCATCTAGACGGGGCTTCTCCGGGGGCTCAGTGGTAAAGAATCTCCCTGCAATGCAGGAGACACAGGTTCGATCCCTGGGTTGGAAAGATCCCCTGGAGAAGGAAATGGCAACCCACTCCAGTATTCTTGCTTGGAGAATTCCATGGACAGAGGAGTTACAGTCCAAAGGGTTGTAAACAGTCAGACATGACTGAAGGGACTGAGCACTCATGCACACAGTCATCTAGACAGTCTTAAAAAAAAACACACAATAGGATTTTTGTTCGGTTGGTTTTGCCTCTGAGAAAATTCACTAACAGCCATACAACCAAAAGAAATTTTAAAAAATCTCAATTTTGTCCTACCCAGTCTTCTCTGAAGAGAGGGGGAAAAACTTCTGTAACTTTCCAGGAAGTGAAAGCCAATGAAAAGTTTAAAAATCACATTACTCTTATTACCAGTAATATGGTAAGTTTTTAGAAGAGCCATTTCTCTTTTTTTCAGTTTATTCTTGGCTGCACTGGGTCCTCATTGCTGAGCGTGGGCTTTCTCTAGCTGTTGGGGTGGGGGTACTCTCTAGCTGTGGTACACAGGCTTCTCACGGTGGTGGCTTCTCTTGTTGCAGAGCATGCAGGCTTCAACAGTTGTGGCATGTAGGCTTAGTTGCCCCTTCATGTAGAATCTTTCTGGACCAGGGATCAAACCCATGTCCCCAGCATTGGCAGACGGACTCCTAACCATTGGACCACCAGGGGAGTCCTGAAAGAGTCATTTCTGATCAGACCCGGAAAGACCCTGATGCTACGAAAGGTAGAAGACAGGAGGAGAAGGGGATGACAGAGGAGGAGATGGTTGGATGGCATCACCGATTCAATGGACATGAGTTTGAGCAAGCTCCAGGAGATGGTGAAGGACAGGGAAACCTGGTGTGCTGCAGTCCACCGAGTCTCAGAGTCAGACACGATTGAGCGACTGAAAGACACTTATTTCCCTGATAGGCTTAAATTACTCTAACAGTTTTGATATTTCTCATTGAGTTGGACATTTCTAGTCTCTCAAAGACGCCATGCGGAGGGCACAAAGGGCCCCTAGTGTTCTCTGTCTCCAGGTTATTTATGCCCCCCTGTATTCCCCTCCCATGCTATAACCGGATTGGCCTATGTGACCAAAGAATCTGGCAGAAGTGATGGTATGTCCTTCCCTGGGCAAGATCATAAAGATATTCTGGCTTCTGCCTCTTGATCTCTTTCTCTCTCTCTCTGGTCATTCCCTCTGAGGGACACAAGCTATTGGCTTGTGAGGACACTCAGACAGCCCTGTGAATCATATGGCAAGGTGCTGAGGCCTTCTGCCTATAGCCATATGAACGAGCCATCTTGGAAGTCGATCCTCTGGCCCTGCCTAAGCCTTAGATGACTGCAGGCCCTGCTGACAGCTTGTCTGCAACCTCATGACAGACCCTGAGCTAGAACCCTCAGCTGAGTCACACCCAGATGCCTAACCCATAGAAACTGTGCGAAATAATAAGTGTTTCTTGGATTAAGCTGCTAAGTTTGGGATAGTTTGTTATGCAGCAATAGATGACCAATACTTGGGCCATTTCAAACCTGAGAGTCACTGATTCTCTTATTCTCACATCACCCTGGTAATATCTGCCATATGAAATATTCTTACTGAGTATCTTGGGAAGTTTTAAATCCTTTAGTTCCCTGTACATTGCATGCATTAATGAATACATATATTTATGTATATAAACACATATATATAAAGCTAACACATTATTTCTAAACACTTTTTGAAGTTCATTTTTTGATTTAAAGGAACTGCTGCTGCTGCTCAGTCATGTCCGACCCTGTGTGACCCCATAGACAGCAGCCCACCAGGCTCCCCCGTCCCTGGGATTCTCCAGGCAAGAACACTGGAGTGGGGTGCCATTTCCTTCTCCAATGCATGGAAGTGAAAAGTGAAAGTGAAGTTGCTCAGTCGTGTCTGACTCTTAGCGACCCCATGGACTGCAACCTACCAGGCTCCTCTGTCCATGGGATTCTCCAGGCAAGAACACTGGAGTGGATTGTCATTGCCTTCTCTGTTTAAAGGAACTACTTGCTTGTTAAAGAAAATGTGGAGGGGGGAGTTAAAAAAACTAATTATTCATAATTTTAACACCCAAAGAGAACCACCGTTAACATTTGAGTGTATTTCCCTCTGTTTTTCTTTCAATGTATTTAAAAGCAGTTGTGACATATGCGATATGCCATGCTTTTGACACATGAAATTCGTTTTCCTTAATAAAATCCAATAATGTTCCTTGTTTATTCTTGTCATTCAGCTCCCTGATTGGGGTGACAGGTTCTCAGGGAAATCAGGTGTGTCTGTGCCCTGTGTGTGCACCAGAGTGTCCTGTGGTTGGAGCTCAGCCCTGACAGGGAGTGATCAGTGACTGGGGGTGTCAGATGCATGGAAGATGACTTATACCAAATAGCAGTCGCTTCTGTGTGTTTTTATTTTCAGAACTAACATGTGTAAAAGGCCTCTCCCTGCCCTCAACAACTTCCTAAGGGAATCTACACCCCTTTATTCTCTCTTCCTTTTCCAAGAGGGCTGCAAGATGTGGATTTACTGGGATGCTGATGAAGCATAGTAAGTAGCAGAGTCCTTTCTAAGGCCCAGAGAAGGATGCTGGCAATGTGTTTATATGGTCAAAGGTTTTTTACAAAATTTGCAGAAGAAAGAAACTTTAATCACAGCTGGCAAAGACTGCCATCTCTTTCCGCTTTGCCCCTGCCCTGCAACACCAATACTTTCCTTCACACAGGGTGGAGTTGATTGATGGTGGGCATTTTAAGTTTTCATACATTTTGTATTCTTTTTCTCAATGGCCCAAAAGACTGCATTCATTTCAGGACCTAACATGTTGGATATACCTCTTGGTTTCTGAATTGCAAACCATATATACACTTAAACAATTTTTAAAAATTGGTTGGTACTTACATAATATCGTACATCAACCACACTTCAACAAAGAAATAAAATAAAACAATTGATTTGTACCGTGAACCTAATTTATTTGTTATGCATTAGTCTGATCTGTTAAGTCATTAGGAAACTCAAGAGCTATGAAAGTTACAGAAATAGAGGGTACCCAGTGCGCTCAATCTGTTCCCAATGGTTGTATGTGTTAATAATTTCCAGGGTATTTCATTAGAATTCACTGGTTCTCAAGAGGCCCTCCTTTTTGTGCTCAGGAACATTATTCCTTAACTTGTGGACGCTTTTTGGAGAAAATGACTGCCTCTCCAGCATCCATCCTGACCCCTCAGTTAAGAAAGAACCAAATAAGTTTAATTTTATTTGTTGTTGTTTAGTGGCTAAGTCCTGTCCTACTCTTTTGCGACCCCACCAGGCTCCTCTGTCCATAGGATTTCTCAAGCAAGAATACTGAAGTGGGTTGTCCTTTCCTTCTGCAGGGGATCTTCCTGACCCAGGGTTCAAACCCGGGTCTCCTGCTTTGCAGGCAGATTCTTTACCACTGCTCCAGTGGGGAAGCACTCAACACAATACTTTTGGACAAAAAACGAATGCAAAAATCTGTAGTACCAGTCAGGTGGTACTGATGATCAGGTGAACGGCTCTCTAAAGGATGATGCAGTTTTCTGAATGTTTATTCATTTCACCTGTTGATCAGAGGAATTTATTCTTCTTTCAAAAACTTTTTGAAATTTAAAAATCAAATCAGTGTCTCCTGTGGGTGCCTAGCCGAATGACAAGCACAGCTGCCACGACTTTGGAACCACTGGCACTCACGCTGAGCCCCGCCCCTCTGGGCAGCCAATGACTAAATACTGCCGAGCTACAGGGTGTGCGTGCCGGCCCGTCCTGCCTGACGTCGGATTCCTGGAACCGGTGACTTTTGCTGGGACACTCCCCATCAGCCTGGCAAATATTTTTCAGAACTTTCCGAATTCCGAGGCTCTTTCTCTCCAGTTTTTTCTTCCCTCTCTCCTTTCACAAGTTCGAATCTGATCACAGGCTGCCTGCTCATCTATTCTTCTTCCCTCCTTTCACCCTTCACAGGCTTTCCTCTAATAACATCTCTCAACGATAAAAGCCCATCTGAGTTTCTGCTTCTCTGAGCATCTGAACTGGTGTACCTAATCCAGGTTAACCCTGTGTCTGTATTTCCTCACGTGGGGAGCAACTTCTATGATTTCATTTTATTTAGTTCCCTGACCAGGAATTGAAATCATGTCCCCAACAGTGAAAGCAGGGAGTCTTAACCACGGGACCACCGGGGAAGTTCCCAGGGAACAATTGTTTCTTTTTTTTTTTTTTTTTTGATTGGAGGGTAATTGCTGTACAACGTTGTGTTGGCCTCTGCCACAGATCGACATGAATCAGGTATAGGTACGTCCCCTCCCTCCTTAACTCCCCTCTCACCTTCCACCCCATCGCATCCCTGTAGGTTGTCACAGAGCACTGGGTTGAGCTCCCTGTATCACACAGTAAATTCCCACTTGCTATCTATTTTACATAAGGTAATGTACATATTTCCATGCTATTCTCTCAATTCATCCCACCCTCTTCTTCCCCTACGGTGTCCACAAGTTTGTTCTCTATATCTGAGTCTCTGTTGCTTCCCTAAAAATAATTTCATCCGTACCATCTTTGTAAATTCCATATGCATGTGTTAGTATACAATATTTGTCTTCCTCTTTTTGACTTACTTCACTCTGTATAATAGGCTCTATGTTCATTCACTTCATTAGGACTAACTTCATGCATTCTTTTTATAGCTGAGTCATATTCCACTGTATGTATGTACCACAATTTCTGTATCTGTCAGTGGACATCTAGGTTGCTTCCATGTTGAAGCTATTGTAAAAAATGCTGCCACAAACATTGGGGTACATGTGTCTCTTACAATTATGTTTGTATCAGGGTATATGCCCAGTAGTGGGATTGTTGGGTCATGTAGTAGTTCTCTTCTTAGTTTTTTAAAGAAATCTCCATACTGTTCTCCATAGTGGCTGTATCCATTTACATTCCCACCAACAGGGCAAGAGGGATGCCTTTTCTCCACATCCTCTCCAGCATTTATTGTTTGTAGATTTTTTAATGATGGTCATTCTGAGCTGTGTGAGGTGATACTTCATTGTAGTTTTGATTTGCATTTCTGTAAAGCATCTGTCTGCAGTGCAGGAGACCCAGGTTTGATCCCTGGGTCAGGAAGATGCCTTGGAGAAGGAAATGGCAACCCACTCCAGTATTCTTGGCCTGGAGAGCCCCACGGACAGAGAAGCCTAGTGGGCTACAGTCCATGGAGTCGCAAAGAGTCGGACACAACTGAGCAACTCACACACACACACACACACACACACACACACTCATGATGAGAGAGGTTGAGCATCTTTTCATGTGTTTGTTGGCCATCTGTATGTTTTCTTTGGAGAAGTGTCTGTTTAGGTCATCCACCCATTTTTTGATTGGGTTGTTTGTTTTTCTGGTAACGAGCTGCTTGTATATTTTGGAAATTAATCCTATGTCAGTCAGTTCATTTGCAATTATTTTCTCCCATTGTGAGAGTTGTTTTTTAATCTTATTTATTGTTTCCTTTGCTGTGCAAAACCTTTTAAGTTTAAGTACCATTTGTTTACTTTTTAAAATTTCCATTACTCTAGGAGGTGAGTCAAAGGAGGATCTTGCTGTGATGTATGTCAAAGAGTGTACCGCTTATGTTTTCGTCTAAGATCTTTTTAGTTTCTGGCCTAGGGAACAACTTGTAAGTTTCTCTTTTTAGTTCTTTTGGTAGTTTACCTCCATATCTCTAAAATAATATGTTTATGCCATATTGTTTACAATTTATTTTTCTTGTTTATTTGTTATATTTTAACGTGTTATAAATATGGGCTTTCCATGTGGCACCAGTGGTAAAGAACCTGGCTGCCAATGCAGGAGACGAAGGAGACGTGGGTTTGATCCCTGGATGGGGAAGATCCCCTGGAGGAGGGCATGGCAACCCACTCCAGTATTTTTGCCTGGAGAATCCCATGGACAGAGAAGTCTTGTGGGTTACAGTCCATAGGGTCACAAAAAGTTGGACACAACTGAAGAGATTTAGCATGCATGCATGCATGTATAAATATATACATAAATATACATAACACGTTTATTTGTTATTTTTTATTATCATAATGTTTATGACGTATCTTTTTTCCTTTTTAGCCACTGAGATATAATTGACATACAATAAACTGCTTATATTTAAAATGAACGTTTTGTGTTAACATTTGTATATGCCATGAAACTATCACCACAGTCAACATAGTGACCATTACATCACGCCTGAAAGTTTCTTCATGCCCCTTTAAAATCACCCTTCCCCTTCTTTCTGCACTCCCTGATCTGCTTCTGTCACTACAGATTAGTTTTATTTTTCTATAATTTTAGATAAATGCAATTGTACAATAGGTACTACTTTTTTGTGGCTTCTTTCAGTGGCATAATTAATTTTGAGATTCATCCATGTAGTTGTTTGTATGTATAGTTCATTCTTTTTCATTGCTAAGTTGTATATTCCATTGTATGAATGTAGCACAATTTGTTTATTCATCATCTTTTGATGGACATTAGGAGCTATTACAAATACAGTTGCTATGAATATTTGTGCACAGTGCTTCTATGGACATATATTTTCTTCTCTTTTCCCTTTTTTAGTGATCACTGTCCTTTATTGACTAATGTCCAATGTCTGGAGTGTCATTGTTTCATATATTTTGTCTGCTATTTTAATCCTTTCAGAGAGGATGGTAAATCTGACTCCTCTACTCCGTTTGACTGGAAGTAGAAGTGTTGTATATTTCTTTAACATATTCTAATCTTCCTCTAAGTGATGTTACACCATTTTATGTATAGTGTAAGAACCTCCAAGATAACTCTGTTTTTTCCCTCTTGGCCTTTGTGCCATGGTTGTCATATATTTTGCTTCTACCTATTATAAGTCCTTCAGTACATTACTTTTGTTTTCCTATTTCTTTACTTAACAGTTTTAGATATTATCTGTTGATTTCTCTAGTGATGGATATAGGTTTAGCCCACTGATCTTTTATCTCTGGCCATCCTTTCTTTCACTTCATTAAGATTATGCCACTATTTTTAGATTCTTTTATTAGTTGCATTTGTAACTATGTAAAATATAGCTTTGTATACTCACATCCTCATGGTTAATTCCATTAATCACTGACAGTGTCTCTTGACTCTATGCTTAGTGAGGTGAACATATGAATGTTCTTACCCTTTTCTTCATTGCTGTAGGCCTTCTTATCATAATCAACTGCTTAATTGTAACTCATGATGTCAAGAAAGAAAACAGGGACCTTGTTCTGCAACCAGATCCAAGTCTTCCTTTTGTCTGGCTTGTAGGTTGATTCCAGAAGCTAAAAATTGACCAACAGTGTTTACAACACTATGACTATGTAAAGACTGGTCACAGCTCAGCTACATAGTATACTATGATTGAATATCCTTTTTAGTAGTTATGTGTTTCTTGGAATTTCTAATTGTTTCCTCCTCCCCGTTCCATTTCCTGCATTGGTGAGCTTTTTTATTTTTTTACAACTTTATGTTCAACTTCTTAAAGATAGTATCAAATCTGTGAATTCATTCTGCTTATATACATTCTCTTCCTAGACACCTGTCTTTTGGAGGCCTCCTTCCACCAGCTCCAGATTGGACTCTTATGCCCTAGATTTGATGAAAAGCTGTCACCCTTAAGTCTTCCATTTTCTTTCTGATTGGCTTAATTATTTCTTGAACTTCTCATTTTTTGGTTTACTCTCTTACTTTGGTGGAACACATTCTTGAATCACTTCCATAGAAAGGGGATGTGGGAGGTAAATGTATTGAGTTCTTCCATGACATAGAATATCTTTATTCTACTCTCAAATTTTCTCTCTGAATTTCGAAGTGTTCCATTTCTCATAGCATACACCATTGCTAAAGAGTAGTTTGATGCCATTCTCAATTTAAAAAAAAAATACGATTTGTTTTTTCTCTCTGAAAAGTTTTTGGATGTTAAAAAACTTTGATGTTCTGAGTTTGAAATTTTGAAATTTTACCGTTCTGTGACTGTCAGTCATTTTTCATTCAGTGTTTCTGGCATTGTAGTATTTTTTCCCTCCTTTCTTCAATCTAGACACTCATGTTTTTCAGCTGAGAAATCTTTATTATTTCTTTCTTTATATTCTCCTCTCATTTTGTCTGCTCTCTCTGGAGCTTCTATTCATTGGACATTAGCCTCTTGGATTATACTTCATAATTTAGTCTTTCATATTTTCAATCAATCCTTATTTTCTGCTTTCTTGGAAACTTCTGCTTAAACTATCATATTTTTAATTTCAAAGAACTCGTATTCATTCTTGGGTCATTCCTTTTTTATAGCATCCAGTTCTTGAATTATAACCTTAGCTTTTTTTTCTTTCTGAGGATACTTTATAGTTAAAATACTATTTTCTAATAAATGTTCTTAAAATGTGCAAGTTTGTGTATATGGACAGTGAGTCTGAACCTGTCCATGGACATACATTTCTTAAGTGTTGGTATTTGTAATATCTAGCAAGAGACTTTATTTTTCCTCTTAGTAGATGTAAATTTTAGTATGAGCTGAGTTTTCAAAATATGGCATGCACATATTCAGAGTATGTATTTCCTCACTGAAATATACCAGGTACTGCATTGAATTAGTCTCAGTTAAAGTTGTTTTTCTCCTTTCAAAAATTTTGGGGGGAGTCTTTTCCTTTTTACTGTACATTTAGTCTGCATGTTAGTAACTCATCTTAGTCCAAGTAGCCAGTATTGGAGTAATGTTTGATTGGAGTAAAGTGGGGAGATTTAGTAGTCAGGACAGAAGCCTTGAAAGAGTTTGAAAGCTGATTGGTGTAGTCCCTTAGAAAACTCTTGAAATGTGGGTGCCGTGGGAGGAGGGGGATGAAGGTCACTATCCTGGTATTTTGCCCTTTCTGCTTCTACCTTTCTTCTAAACAGATTAGTTGGGTGATCTGATTGCACAGTTATTCAGTTTTAAGAGTAAACGTGGATTGACAAACTACTCATCAAAATGTTAGCTGTGTTTATTTCTGGATTTCAGCATGTGAGGCATTCTATTTCCTTTTTGTTTTAAAGTACATATTTGTATTTCTAAATTTTCTACAATAAGCACAATTACTTCTGTAATAAGAAACTATTGGTGAAATAGTGGTAAAGAATCTTCCTGCCAATGCAGTAGGCACATGAGATGTGGGGTTTGATCCTTGTGTTAGGAAGATCCCCTGGACTAGGAAATGATAACCCACTTCAGTATTCTTGCCTGGAAAATTCCATGGACAGAGGAGTCTAGGGGATCACAAAGAGTCAGACACGACTGAGCACACACACATACACACAATAAGAAAATAATTTATTTTTCAGTCTTACTATGTAAGACTTTCTTCTGAATCTTCATTTACTATATTTTAAAAATAGCTGAAAAAAATAAAGTAAAAAAAAAAAAGTTTTTAACCCAGGACTGATGGCTATACCTAAGGTGAAAAAACTGAATTCTACTTGGCTTGAGCCAACATCCTTAGACCAAATATGTCATGAAGAAGAGTGAGTGAGAGAAGTGAGTGGGGGTGAGAATGATGGGAGGAGGTGGGAGAAGAGAGGAGAAGGGTCTTCAGTTGTACTCTTCTGCCTTTCTCAAAGCTCACAAATAATGGAAGTGTGGCTTTGCGGGGCGGGGAACCAGCCTGGATGTGCAAATGGAATATAATTGAAATTGGACATCTGAACTTTGAGGATCACTGTGGTGCATGCTAATGAGCTACATTTCTTGACCTGGTATAATACTTTGGAAGTAAGTTACCCACATGGTTGGATGGTATGTGCGTCACTAACTGCCCATTTAAACAGGCAATTTTCAGGTCACCCAGTCTCTGCTTTCAAGAGGGGTTTTGAGAGGAGGCTGGCTTCTCACTACTGAACATCTATTCATCTGTAAAATCAATAAATGCAATGGGACCTGTACTGAATTTTTTACAGAGGCCAGACTTTTAAAATGCTGTCAAGACTGAACAGAATGTATAAACCACATCATCACAGAACTGCATTCATGAATGATCTAGGATGTGAACTAAAAGTAAAATTTTGATGAGTTCTCAAGAGGATGAGAGCAAAACATTGGGAACTGACTTTTTACGTTTTTCCCTTTTGTTGAAAGAAGGATCAGTGTTACCCATCAGACAGAGTTCTCTCTTTTGTAAAGATGTAAAGGGATTCACAACTCTTGGCATTATTAGAAAACACTTGGTGGTTTTAAATCTTGTACCTTGAGGGCTTGTTGGGCTACATTTCATTCTGTTTGAACCACACAACCAGCAACTGGCCTCAGAGATTTATTTTAAAATTGTAACTCTAGAATATTTTAAAAGACTCTGAACCAATCTCTGTTTCAGAAAGGTCAAATTCCAAAATTGCAAAATTCAAGCTACAGTCTTTTATTGTACTTTTGAGTTAGTGATAATCACCAGAAATGAATTAACAATACCTAGTAATTAATCAAAGGAGAATGTATGACATACCTCTCAAATTGAGTCATTTTCAAGCTTATGATGAGCACAATGATTCTCTGTCTCTTGTCCTATCTTCTTTTGTATTATCAATGTTGGGAACTGGCACGTCTTTCATTTTGCTGTATTCTAAGATCAAGAACTGAAATCACCCCTACCTCTCCTCAGCTCCTCCCCAAAAACATCTATACTGGAATAGCAGAGTTTTTACCAACTTATTTTTAAGGATGGGTCACCTTGATATAACAAAATTTTAAGATGTATAGTACCATTAGCTAACGCGTGCTGCAGTCCATGGGGTTGCAAAAGTCGGACATGACTTAGCGACTGAGCAACAACAGCAAATATTTTTGAGTGCTTATGCTGTACCAGTGACTATTGTTAAGTGTTTGACCTGTATTAGCTAATTTAATCTTTACAACAATCTGATCAGGTAATGTGGTTATGAGTTGAATTGTGTCCCCGTTCTCGTGATACATTGAAATCCTAACCACCCCCCACAACACCTCAAATGTGACCTTATTTGGAGATAAAATCTTTATTGAGGTTATCAAGTCACAATGAAGTCATTAGAGTGGGCACTAACCCAGTGTAATGTCCTTATACAAAGGAGACATTTGAACAGAGACACACACACACACAGAAAGACAGCGTGAAGAGACACAGGGAAAAGGCAGTTATCTATTAGCCAAAGAGGGATCCTTGAATAGAGCCTTCCCTCACAGCCTCCAGAGGAAACCAATCCTGTTGACACCTTGATTTTCGGTTTTTCCAGCCTTCGTAACTCTTATACAATAAATTTGTGTTGTCTAAGCTACTCCTGTTTGTGGCATGCTGTTACGGCAGCCCTGGCAAATGAATACACTGTCACTATTATTATCACTCCCATTTTATGGTTAAGGGAATTGAGGGGCAGAGAGGTTCAGTAACTGGCCCAAAGTTGTTCAGCTGGTAAGTGGAATAGGGGCCCAGATAGTCTCGCTCCAAAGAGTCTGTTCTTGTAAATAGATAAGATAGTCAACCTTTCTGAATTCAATTATTGCAGACAATGCTCTTGCTTTCATTGCTCCTTGGCCACCTCCTTCCACACAATGCAGGGCACCCTTATGATGAACCATTGATTAAGGTGCACATCAAGTGAAACAAGGGCTTCCCTTGTGGCTCAGCAGTAATGAATTTGCCTGCTAATGAAGGAGATGTGGGTTTGATATATGGGTGGGAAGATCCCCTGGAGAAGGAAATGGCAACCCACTCCAGTATTCCTGCTTGGTAAATCCCATGGACAGAGGAGACTGGTGAGTTATATTCCAAGGGGTCAGAAAGAGTCGGACACGACTTAGCAACTAAACAACAACAAAATGAAACAAAATAACAACAACAATCACAAAACGAATAATAAGCCCTTGTACTGAGCACTAATTACGAGTCAGAGGTGGTTCCAGGAACTGATTCTATTATAAAGAGTTTGGGTCTGTACCTCAGGAACCTGGGATCAGTGGGGGAGGCTGCCTGAAGCCCCAGAATCAGGGAATCCTACTGAGGCAGGGGTGGAAAACATGTACACATCTGGATCTTAGTCACATTTGACCTTCACAGTATTGGCTAGCACTGATTGTTGTTCCGTTGCTCAGTCGTATCCAACTCTTTGAGATCCCGCGGACTGCAATATGCCAGGCTTCCCTGTCCTTCACTATCTCCTGGAGTTTGCTCAAACTCATGTCCATTGAGTTGGTGATGCCATCTAACCATCTCATCCTCTGTCGCCCCCTTCTCCTCCTGCCTTCAATCTTTGCCAGGTTCAGGGTCTTTTCCAAAGAATTGGCTAACACGGATAATCAGCAACTTTCTAATAATATTCAGGATTTCTATCTTCTCTTTTAAAAAAATCCAAGAATCTGGCAGTACTAAGCCAGATTCTTCCTTCTTATTCTTCATTCCTCTATAGGGGCTGTCACCTTGTTATATTAGGGGACACCTCTCTGCTGTGATTACAATAGACCTGATCATGTAAACAATCAACTTGGCAAAACTTTCTTAGTTTCACGTCAAAATCTACATGTTGATGTAATTTAGGCAGCTTTTTTTAAGTGTAACCCAGAGATCCAGCTTCTTCTAGCCTATGGTTCTGCCATGTCCATTGCATCATTGCATGGCTCCTAAGATTTCCCCGAAAACAGAGTGCAGGATTGAACAAGAACTTTTTCATGGGTGAGGCATGGATATAGCATTCATTCCTTCTGTCCACATGATGCTAGTCAGAACTCAGTCACATGGCCCCACCTAATTACAAGGTAAACTGAGAAATACAGTCTAGCAGGAAGAAAAGGAAATAGTTTGGTAACTGCATAGTAAGCACAGATGTGTTCTCCAGTTGACCATAGTTTCCACTCAGCCTTCTTTGCTGACTTGTTATCTACCTGACATCTGTGGACACTGGGGTTTGCAGACTTTGATTTAGGTATTGAGAGTTGTAGTGGAAGTTACCCAAGTTTGGAATTACAGAGGACTATGTTAGAAAATTTGTTGACCATGGTATTGGTTAAGATAATGATGCCTTAAAGAGACAGCAAAACACAGGTAGCTTAAATGAAATAGAAGTTTATTTCTCTCTCACTTAAAAGGCTAATTTGGTAGATGATCCCAGGATGGAGGGCGACTTTAATCCATGAAGTCATTCAGGAGCCCGGGTTCCTTCTGTCTTGTTGCTCTGCCATCTCCTGAGGTGTTAGTCTGGTCCCTGTGATTGAAAATGGTCCATCATCACCACTGGTGGGAAAAAGAAAAAAGGACAGGAGGACATGACCTGGAAATTAATAACATCCCTCCTTGCCACTCATATCCCACTAACAAAAATATAGTTATATGGACCACAAAGCTTCAAAGAAGCCTGGAAATTGTGAACCTTCTGCTGGCCAGCCACATGCCCAGCATAATTTAGGAAATTATTAAGAGAAGAATACGGGGGGTCAACTATCAGTAGACTACAGTCACTATTAGTATGGCTTTAGAAAAATACTTTATCTCTTTGTGCCCCTTTAATTTGTTTCTTGATCTATAAGAAGGTGATAAAAGGACCTTCCTATATGAGTTCAGAAAATGTTTAGTTACAAGTAACAGAAAACTTACCCACAGCAGATTAAACAAATAGAACTTTAATTTCTTTTTTTTTTCTAATTTTATTTTATTTTTAAACTTTATAACAAATGATCTGAAGGTAGGTTTTTAAATAGGTTGATGTTTAGGAAAATATTTCTGATTTTTTTTGGTCTTTTTTTTCATAGGACTAACCATGAGAGTTGCTTGAAGGCAAGAAGAATGGGAAAGAGGACAGCACTATTTGCAGCTTTCACATTAATCAAGATCAGCAAAAATCTTACCAAGCTCCCATGCTTTCAGTGAGTGATAAATGCATGTGATCGCAAAACAATTAATTGCTCTAAACCTCACTTTTCTCATTTATTTATATCAGATGCTAATACCTGTCTCATGGGGATGTTGTGAGAATCAATGAAATAATATTTTTAACATGTTTGGAACACTTCCTGGTATACAATAGGTGCTCAACCAAGGAAAGGAATTGTTATCCGAGAAAATAGAAATAGCGTCAGCTTTGACAGGTCTATTTGGAATCCTGACTCCAATCCATGTGACTTTAGGTTGTTTACCCTCTTTGAATCTGTTTCCTCTTCTTGAAAATTGGGGATAATAATACCTTCTTTATAGAGCTGTTGTGAAGATTAAGTGGAATTATAGATGCTAAGCACCTGGCTCAGAAGAGCAATTCTTTCAAAGGTTAATCAGGAGCCACCCTGAATTTACGTGGGGTGAGTAGGAGATACCTGGAGATCTTGGGTGTGTATGGCTGGGCTAGCTTCTCCCGGGGCATGCACAGCAGATTGGGGCCAGGTAACCATGATGAGAAGTGCATAACCCCAACACGGAGGCAAGATTGGAAAGTGGGAAAGCCAAACACAGGTCTGGTCTGTCAAAGAAGCAGAAGTCTACTGGGCATATACCCAGAGAAAACCATAGTTCAAAAAGACACATGCACCCCAATATTCATTGCAGCACTATTTACATTAGGCAGGGCATGGAAGCAACCTAAATGTCCATCAATAGATGAATAGATAAAGAAGATGTGGTACATATATACAATGGAATATTACTCGGTCATTAAAAGGAATGGGTCATTTGTAAATGAAATTGGGTCATTTGTAGAGATGTGGACGGACCTCGAGACTGTCATACAGAGGCAAACAAGTCAGAGAGAGAGAGAGAAAAAAAGCATGTATTAACTCATATATATGGAGTCTAGAAAAATGGTACAGATGATCTTATTTGCAAAGCAAAAGTAGAGACACATAGGGAACAAACATATGAATACTAAGAGGGAAAGAAGGGGTGGGAGGATTTGGGAGATTGGGATTGACACATATATACCATTGGTAGTATGTAAAAAATAGATCATTAACGAGAACTTACTGTATAGCACAGGGAACTCTACTCAGTGCTCTGTGGTGACCTAAATGGGAAGGAAATCCAAAAAAGAGGGGATATATGTATACATATAGCTCATTCACTTTGCTGTACGGTAGAAACTAACACAACACTGTAAAGCAACTATATTCCAATAAAAATTAATTTAAATTTTTTTTTAAAAGGCAGAAATCTAGCAGCCAATTCACCCTCTGTTTTGCTCAAGGCAGAGACTGCTATCTAGGTAAGTTTGAACAAGACTGGTTACCTGACTAAACAGGAGGCTGGACCTTTCTCAACCTGACAGCGGTGGTGAGCTCTGATGGCCTGGAGATGACTGGCAAACCCTGATAGGGTCGTGCAAGCAGAGGGCCCAGGGCAAGGCCCTGGGGGAAGCCTTTAGCAGGGTGGCCAAGTTGCTGTGTTGGGGCAGGGGGATGTGACTGAGGTATGCCTCAGTGATTACAAGGAGGCTGGGAGGTCATGACTGACTGTAAAGACTTCATTTGCTGGGGGCAAATTCGGCCTACTAAAGGATGAGGGCCTCCCTCCCCATAACTCCAGGGAGGAGCTTATTGGGGAAAGAGATATTAAAGGGGCAAGACTAAATATAGTCAGTGTTTATCCCAACCAGTCAGCTTCCTTTCTTTCCTTCCTTCTTTCCAACACCGTTATTGGTATATCATTTATGTAGCATAAAATTCATTCATTAAAATGTACAATTCAACAGTTTTTAGTATTTCAGAGTTGTGCAACCAATACCACTATCTAATTTCAGAGTATTTTCATCACTCCAGAAAGAAAACCTGTACCTGTCAATAGTCACTCCCTATTCACTTACCCATGCCTCAGCCTGGGAACTATTAACCTACTTTTTGTATCTATGGATCTGCCTATTCTGGATAATTCACAGAAATGGAATCAAACAATATACGGTCCAGCATGACTGGCTTCTTTCACTTAGTGTAATGCTTTAAAGGTTCATTCATGTTTAACACCTATCAGTACTTCATTCCTTTTTAATGTTGAATAATTTCCCCTTGTATAAATACACTGCATTTTATTTGTCTACTTAACAGTTGATGGACAGTTAGGGTTTTCCACTCTTTTTGGTGATTATGAAGAACACTGCTATGAACAGTCATGTGTAAGTTTCTCTGTGGACATATTTTCATTTCTCTTGGTAACAGAACTGCTGGGTTATATGGTACCTCTACATTCAATCTTCTGAGGTACTGCCAGAGTGTTTTCCACAATGGCTGCACTGTTTTGCATGTTCACAACTATATATGAAAATTTCAATTTCTCCACATCCCCACCAGAAAGTTATTGTCTGTCTTTTTAAAAACTAACTTTTATTGGAGTATAGTTGATTTACAATGTTGTGTTAGTTTCTGATGTGCACCACAGTATCAGTTATATGAATCTGTTCTGTGAAGTTGCTCAGTCGTGTCCGACTCTTTGCGACCCAATGGACTGTAACCTACCAGGCTTCTCTGTCCATGGGATTCTCCAGGCCAGAATACTGGAGTGGGTTGCCATTTCCTTCTCCAGGGGATCTTCCCAACCCAGGGATCGAACCCGGGTCTCCCACATTGGAGGCAGACGCTTTAACCTCTGAGCCACCAGGGAAGCCCCCAGTTATACGTATATCCATTCTTTTTTAGATTCTTTCCCCATATAAGTCATTACAGAGTATTGAGTAGAGTTCCTTGTGCCATACAGTGGGTTCTCATTAGCTACCTATTTTATAAATAGTAGTGTGTATATGTCAATCCCAATCTCCTAATTTATCCCTCGCTCTCACTTTTCTCCTTGGCAACCATAAGTTAGTTTTCTACATCTGTGACTCTATTTGTTTTGTAGATAAGTTCATTTGTACCATTTTTAAAAAAGATTTCACACATAAGCAATATAATATGATATTTGTATTTTTCTATCTGATTTACTCTCTGTCTTTTTAAATTAGTGGTCCCAGAGTGTTACCTCCTAGCTGTTTTTGATTTGCATTTCTCTGATGCCTACAGATGTTGAGCATCCCTACCTTTTCTTAAGCAAATGGAGATCCTTCTGTAGGAAATGCATGGAGATTAAGCAGGTTTTGAGGGAGGGAGGGGATGAGCCCCACTGCATCCCAGAATGACTTCTGAGATGAAACTTGTGTTCAGTTATTCAGAGAAGAACCAAGAAGAATTGGAAATTTGCTTCTGGTTTCCCAACTTGGATTATAGAGATTGTTTTCTCTCCCGGAGTTGAAAGATGGAGGCTCCTGCTCTAAATGGAAAGTTGCTCTAAAAGGCAAAATGGTTAATATAGCCAAATATTCACAAGTGTTAAGGTTGCTCCATTTGACTTTGCTGGAAACAAGTTTTATGAACAAGGCCAGGAATTCATCAGGTGCCTCAGCAAGCCTTAGGCAAAAAAGATTTAGTGTTTAGAGCTCAGGTTTCCAGCCTCTTGCTGAGTTCTCCTTTCCATGAGCACAAACTGGTAATTAAAGACCCCAAATGGGTGGAAGTAAGTGAGCAGAGTTTCATGGTCATTTCTGTAGAACTAGATTGAACTGCTTCCTCTTCCTCTAGTACCAAGGTCATCAACAGGCTGCCTCATTCCATGCCCTACCCTCCCACCCGCTTCCTGCAGGAGGGAAAATGAGCTATTTCACTAGTGAGCTCTGTTTTTAAAAAGCACTAAACCCACCACTGCCTCCTCCCCCACAATTCCCACTTTTTCTCCTCTCTAACCATAAAACAAGGTAGTAGGCCTGAGATCTTTGGAAATCTTGTTTTAAGTGCTCTTCATGAGGAATTCTCTTTGGGCTAATTTCAGAAACTAGAAAGAAAAAAAAAAAAAAAAATCCTCCCCCTCTGCTTGGGAAGAATAGGGAAAAGATGAGACTGTCTCCTTATACCCTGGCAGGGAGAACTCCTCTGGAAGAAGCAATAACTCATGGCTTGGCTGGCTGTTCTTTGAAGTGGGAGAACCTGGTATTTTCTGAAAAACCACCACTATTTCAAACAGTATTCTAATAGCCCTCTGGTGGGGAGGTGGGTGGGGAGCATGGGAATTGTTTTGCAGAGGGAACAGTTGTCTGAAAGATCTGCTCCTTTGAAATGCCTGAAGTTTTTTCCTCAAGGAACGAATGGCTAAGTGGAATCTGGCTTTCAGATTTTCAGCAACTTTTGTAGCTTGGGTGAAGACCACTCATGTACTTAAATAATAATCTGTAAGGTCTATTGCATTCTGTGTCTGTTCTGGGTAAGTTCCCAGCCATGAAAGGCATGAGTCATGCTCTGTGGAGAAGGGAGTTGGCTCTATCTCTCATTTTGTTGGTCAAAGATGAGGAATGAAGGTGGAAGGGATGATTCTAAAAGTCAGGAAAGGAAGTTAAACACATACATATGTTGCAATATAGGACCAAGAGATGTACTGATGTGCTTTTTTGTGACTTGGAATGAAAATTTGGTTGTGGTGAACAAAAGAGGACAGGAAAAGAGCTTTCTTCTGGAGTGTTCTTGGGTGGGTGGGAGATGGAGGGGGGCGGAAAGACCAATGGTATCAGGAGAACATATCTTTGTGCTGATGACTGGTATTCTGATGGAGAAATGAATTGTTCCATCCCTAGACTAGCTCCGAAGGTATAAATTTTCCTAGGACCAAGAAGTTGTTTTCAATATAAAGAATTTTTTAAATTGCATGTTATTTTTTTTCCACAAATGTTCCCCAAACACTAACAGTTGACTCTTCACTTCTCTTTTTGGGGTGAAGGGATAGAAAAGGAGAGAGAAGAGGCAGTGGAGAAGCTGCAACCAATTTGTCATCCTGGTGTGATCTAGGAATCCAGAAATCAAAACTTTCCTGGTCATCAGTCTATTATAATTAATCCTTTTGGATTCTTAGAAGGATTAAGAAAATTTACATAAAATTTTTTCTTCATCAAACTCACCCTGTTAATCTCCTTGCTGGAGGAAATCCATAGTCTCACTGAAAGTTAATGAGCTCTTAAACTGAAAACTGGAGTGTGTGTAACATATTTGTAGCATTTAGCATAATTATGTGGGAGGTTAGAATGCTGCAACTATACTGGTTATTTAAAAATAAAACTCTTTACATGCCAAAATTGATATAAAAGCATTCCTCTACATGAATAAGAAAATAAACACAATATTCTGGAAGAGGCTGTATAATCTTCTGGTAAAGAATTGCCTCACTGAGGACAGAGACATTAATGTATATATTACTTCTTCCATGGAAATCCAAGACAATTTGTTTGACAAATGAGATTTGGAAAATTAAATAATCTGGATAATTGTCAGTATAGAGACTTAAAAATCATAAAAAGATATGTTAAGTTGCTTATCTATATCTATTATATAGTTAGAGACCATAGTTTTAAAATCAAAAGCCGGGCACATCACTGGTTTTTTATGCATTGCTTGAGTGCCTACAGTGTGCCAGGTACTGTACTAGTTTCTGGGTCTATAATGATGAACTACAGAGTCATCCAGGGGTGAAAAGAGAGCAGAATTTTTTAAGTGTAAACTGCCCCAGAAAATAGATGACTGATTGCTGTAATTACACATCATGACTTGTTGGATATTGCAAATTTTGCTATGTCCCTTGATTGAATTTAATGAGTAACTTTTTTCATGTGACAAAATATCAGTGTTTATACATAGGTTTCCACACGTGGTTTATGGGCTTTCATTAATCTCGGGTCCCTGAAGCTTGCAATTTAGGAATGGCTTACATTCCACAAGTTTGTTTACAAGTCACTTGTTTGGTGGTTGGTTTCCAAAGCCAATCAGTGAAAACCTATTTAATCTTAAAAAATACCTGTAACAAAGCACCAGTCATATAATTAAAACTAACCACCAGGTTTAGCACTGCGTTGCAGGGGGAGGGCATGCAAATTTCAGTTTGTGGTTCTGGAAGCACTTTTTTCGTAGAAGGGGCAGACAGAGGAGTGGGAATGTTCCCCTAATCCCAAGAAAACAGAGGGAGCAATTACCCAAACAGGGGCAGGGCTGGGTTTTGTGATGGTCCAAGGTTATAGCATGTGGAGGCCTTCTCTAAGAAAAAGAATACACCATTATGAAGACTGAATTAGCCATGGGACCTCAGAAGGGAGCTCTGTGAGGACCCCTGGAGATTAAACTTCCTGGCATCCCAGTAAATCTGCTACTATACCTCCGATAGATCTGGCCAGGGGTAGCAATTGATGGATGGGAGGTTGGACAGAGGAGGTGAAGATGGGCGTGGAGCAGTTAAAGGAAGAAGATGGATAGACCTCAGGACTTTCACAGACAGGACATTTTTTGACAGCTGGGGTTTTTGTTCCTGGGGTTTCCCCAGTGACTCAGTGGTAAAGAATCCTCCCTCAATGCAGGAGACGCAGACTTCTGGGTTCAATCCCTGGGTTAGGAAGATCCCCTGGAGGAGGGCATGGAAACCTGCTCCAGTATTCTTGCCTGGAGAATCCCAAGGACACAGGAACCTGAGGGGTTACAGTCCACAGGGTTGCAAAGAGTCAGACACGACTGAAGCAACTTAGCATGCACACACGTTTCTGTTCCTGTGTCAGGGATAGTGTGGATAGTTGGAGCTAAGGGCAACTTGTCGGAGGGACAGGCCTTTGGGGTGGCAGTGGGAGGACATTAACAGGGTCAGTGATAGAACTGGCAGCACTGGTTCAAAGGCTAAGAATAGAGGGATGGGCATGGGGACATAGTCTACGACTGAAATGGGCCAAGGGGCAGGAGGGCAGATTCGCGCCATGTTATGTGATTTGGAGGTAGAAAGATTGGGTGAGCAGTAGGAAGGGGATTGTGAGGGAAGAAGGGAAAATACATTCCCACCTATGGCAGGTGGAGGAAAGAAGCGACAGAGGCAGGTGTGGTGAGGAAGGGCAAGGTCTCACTAAGTCCAGAAGGGCAGTGCTATGAGAGCCATGTGTAAGTCAGAAGCCTTGAGTTAGGCACTGCCTATCATTATGAGGGCTGATAAGGCTCGTACCGGGCCAGAAGGGAATTTGGGTAACGAATGAATTGAGAAAGCCCAATCATTTACAGCAATTTGTTAGCAAACGCTCATGAACGTATAAATCATGTGTAGTAGGTAGGCTTAGGTTAAACATTAGCAAGTAACCTGTGGAGACAAGAGATAGGCCCGTGGTCTTTAAATAAAGGCCACTGGCTTTGTCACTTCCCAAGGAACAGGTGGAATGGGATTTTGATTTCTTATGCTAGACTAGCTGGAAACAAAGCCAGCTGGGAAAGGGAGAGTCTGTATTTGAGCACCCTGTAGTCATTTCCCCTCTGAAATCGCTCACAAGGAGAAGCTCTGATTCTGAATTTCCATAGCTCAGCTAAAGCATGAAGGCTAAGTCTGACCAGAGAGGTTTCCACATTTAATGCCTTGTGTTCTGGCTCTGAACAGAATGCAGAGGCTGTTGTTGCTAAGTGTGTGTCTACAAATAGTGTCATTGAAAAGGCCATCTATGGCATTGGGCAATAATAAAGAATGGCCGTTGTGAAACCTAAGGGTGGAGTGCAAAACATGACATGCTCCATGTGTTTGGAGTTCTGCGATCTGAATCCAAGATCATATATTATAGGAAAGAATCCTGAGGGCAAGTGATAGCAAAGCGGAAACTAGAAAACATGTACTTCTGAAGAACATCAGCAGGCTCTCTGAACAGAAAAACAGAAGCCATTCCAGGTTTTCCCAAGAGGGAATTTAATACAGAGAACTGGTTCCCTAGGAAATGAAGGACTGAGAAGCCAAACATGGAATCCAGAAAGGAATTCCAGAGTTAAGCAACAGTAGGAAGCTGCTCCCAGCTTAATGCTGGAGGGACCATAGGAGGAAGTGGCATCATCAGAGCAAAGATCAGGGTCTTCCAGTGGGAACCAGAACCATAATGGAGGCTTTGCAATTAGAGCTGAGACCATATAACTAATGCTGCAAATAGAAAAATACCCTAGTTATTTCCTTCCATCCTGCCTCATTCTAGTGTCCTTGACTTCCATTGGCTGAACCTAGTTGGAAACTGGAGGTCAAAGAAACCTGGGAAAGGTAATTTCCAACAACTAAGATGGACTGCTGGGTTTATGTGAGAGGAAATTGAACGTGGATGGCACAACACAAAATAGCTACGTTTTGTATAATGCAGGATATTACCAACCACCTTGGAATTAGGAAGCCCTCATATTATCAGTACTGCATTATTTTCATAAAGTGACTAGAGAATGTTGCCATATCCCCAATAAAATGTTTGAACTTAACTTTCATCATTTTTAATATAAAAATTATTTGTGAGTAGGTCATACAGACACATGAAACATAATTCAAAAGTTACCTAAGAATCAGTGATGAAAAGTCTCAGTCACTCCTCACCAACCGTAGGCACCTGATTCTCTTACCCAGAGGCAACTTTCCTGGCCAGTTTTTTTGTGTGGATCTGTTTATGTATCTATACATCTTTATGTACATTTATATCTATGTCTACCTATATCTATGTCTTTACCCATATCCATATCTTAACCTATATCTCTTCTTTTTTTCTATATATGAAAGATGTGTAATTCCCCACATGCAAATGGTAACATACACTACGCATGTTCTAATGACCTACACTTTAGCACCGGTTGGCACCCGCTAATTTAATACTGAAAATATTTCTTCTCTCAGGAAATAAAATGGGTGTGCCCATTGGGTCAGACGTGTGCCCAGATGATGAAGAGCTATAAATCATAGGGCTTGCAGACACCCAATGTTCAACTAGTCATGTAAAGAATTCTCCAAGACAGTAATTCAGCAGAAGCTTTGTCATGTCTGTCAGAATGATTCAGGGGGTTGGAATGACTCACTGGGGCTTGAGTTAAATAATCTTGGCCTAACCATATCACTTGGAGCAAAGGTAAGTTGAAGACTGAAATCCTGGTAGCTCAGTATCTCATCTGGACACTGGCAGAGGAATTCTCTGCCCAGCAACAGTTTCAGGGTAAAAAAAAAAAAAAAACCCTTGATGTCTCATACTGTTCAGCAAGATAATGTCCACGTGGGTTATAGAATTTACATATTGGTATCTATGTATGTACACATATAAATACATGTACATATATTCATACATATTGCATATATATACTTGAAAGAAATATATTTGAAAATTTCTCACATCTCTAGAGTAAGGATATCTTTATAAGCTTAGAAATGATAAAAGAAATCACAAAGACATACTGAGTTTATTATAAAAATATTACTATGTTCTGCATATAGAAATGTGAGAACACAAAAAATGCAACACACTGGGGAAATACTTTTAATAAATGTGGCAGATAAAAGCACACTATCTTAATTATTTAAGACATTCATATGAGGTCATATAGTGTGGTGAGAACAAGAGCCTTAGACCTGATGCTGGGCTTCCCATACTGTGAAACTGTTTAGGTCTTAGTTTCTTCATCTATGCTTCCCTGGTGGCTCAGATGGTAAAGCATCTGCCTGCAATGCAGGAGACCTGGGTTCGACCCTGGGTTGGGAAGATCCTGTGGAGAAGGAAATAGCAACCCACTCTTCTTGCCTGGAAAATCCCATGGACAGAGGAGCCTGGTAGGCTACAGTCCATTGGGTCACAAAAAGTTGGACACGACTGAGCGACTTCACTTAATAATTCTTCACCTATAAAATAGTGGCAATAATAATACTTATTGGGGCTTTGTGAGCTTGAAATATGAGATGTCTGTATAGTACCTCAAGCAATGCCACTTGATAAGCACTCAGTAGGATTTGCTATTATTGTTTTTCACAAAAAAAATTGTTAAACAGAAAAAACTAAATGGTCAATTCACTAGATGCAATTAACAAATCAACATAAGGGAAATGTTCAAATTTATATTTTTTTCCCAAAAATGCATTAACTTTTACCAAAGTAGTTTAAAAAATTAATACCCAATGCTAATGAAGATGGAATAAACCAAAACATTTTTATTTGGTGGCAATAATATTAGAACTATCCTTTGGAAAATTGACAGTACATATTATGAGCTATAAAATGTTTAAATTCTTGTTTAATTTGATAAGTTTACTACTTAGATAAAGATATAATTCAAAGAGATAACATGTTATAAACTTAATTTTTTTTTGCACTATTCATAAGAACCCTGTAAAGTCCAAAGCAGCCAATCTGTTTATTTATATTCTGGTACAATGATCAAATGTAAATGAATTAATACCAAATACCAGATGATAGTTATCTGCAACAAAATGTCAATTAATAGACTCTAGTTATGTGCATACATGCTCAGTCCCTTCAGTTGTGTTCAACTCTTTGTGACCCTATGGACCGTTGACCACCAGGCTCTTCTGTCCAAGGGATTCTCCAGGCAAGAATACTGGAGTGGGCTGCCATGCCCTCCTTCCCAATCCAGGGATCTCTTCCCAATCTCTTCCTAATCCAGGGATCGAACTTGCATCTCTTATGTCTCCTGCATTAGCAGTTGGGTTCTTTACCACTAGTGCCACATGGGAAGCCCACAGTTATGTACTTTATATTAAAAATTTTAAATTAGATGATCATGTATAGACATTCGTATATAATTTGCAATTTTGTATGCTTTCTACATAATTAGGCCCATATTAAAAGCCTAGAAAACAATACAAAAAATAAAAATAGTTGTTTGTGCTATATATAAAACAGATTACTAATAAGGACTTAGTGAATAGCACAAGGAGTGCTACTCAGTACTCTGTAATGGCCTGTATGAAAAATGAAACTAAAAAAACAGTAGGTATATGTATATGCATAGCTGACACACTTTGCTGTACACCTGAAACTAACACAATATTGTAAGTCAACTATATTCCAATAAAAATTGTTTTTAAATTCTTTACAGTAAAGTCTTCCTGCCACAGCTTCTATCAGTTCAGTTCAGTTCAGCTGCTCAGTCGTGTCCGACTCTTTGTGACCCCATGAATCTCAGCACGCCAGGCCTCCCTGTCCACCACCAACTCCTGGAGTTTACTCAAACTCATGTCCATCGAGTTGGTGATGCCATCCAGCCATGTCATCCTCTGTTGTCCCTTCTCCTCCTGCCCCCAATCCCTCCCAGCATCAGAGTCTTTTCCAATGAGTCAACTCTTCGCATGAGGTGGCCAAAGTATTGGAGTTTCAGCTTTAGCATCATTCCTTCCAAAGAACACCCAGGACTGATCTCCTTTAGAATGGACTGGTTGGATCTCCTTGGAGTCCAAGAGACTCTCAAGAGTCTTCTCCAACACCACAGTTCAAAAGCATCAATTTGGCGCTCAGCTTTCTTCACAGTCCAATTCTGACATCCATACATGACCACTGGAAAAACCATAGCCTTGACTAGACGGACCTTTGTTGGCAAAGCATAGATGGGTGGAAATAGTTGTTTTTGGATGAGCCAATTACAAGTGAATCACTTTTTCTTTCTTTTTTAGTCTTTAAACTTTTTCTTTAAAATGACTTTTAAATTATACAAGACTGCATGCTTATTGTTAAAAAAAGGTAAACATTGCAAAGGTATATAAAAGGAAAGTAAATGTCTTACAATAATCCCTTCCTCCAATTTTTTACTCTCCTTCCTGTCTCTATTTCCTCTCATCAGATTCCATTTCTTTCCTTGGAGATAATAATTTATGGATATATCCTTCTAGATACCTCTGTCATCTTTACACACAAAGTGCATTAGCTTGAACAACACATACATTTGTTTCTTTTGTTAATGGAATTCCTACCATTCTATAACTTACTGGTTTGGTTTCATCAACATATAAATATATATACATATGCATTTTATCTAATCCTTGTCAGTTCAAATAGAATTGCCTTACTGTTTTTAATGAATGGCTACATTGTTCCATAATATGGACATAGCACAATTTGTTTAACCAATCTATTAATAATGATGTTTTGTGTAGTTTCCTTTTTTTTTTTTTTTTTTGCTGTTTAAAACATTGCTGTAATCCCTATACTGCTCACAGGTATACATGAATATTTCTTTAGGATAGATTCCAAGAAAGAAATTGCTGGGTCAAAGCTTCAACATCCTTTGAATTTGCACATTCAAATTTCTGATAGCTACTTCCAAATCATATTGTGAGAAGACTTAATCAATTTTTATCTGAATGAATTTTCTTTTTAAATGAAAGTAGTCAAATACAGAAGTCCCATGAAACTAACATGACACAGTCAAATGTACCCACACTCAACTGGTCTTTACCCCAGAAATATGTTGTTTAATTTTGGTTTTACGTTTTCAAATATCCTCATGAGTTTGATTCACTCGTGATTTTACCATCTCCTATGTTCCTTTTTTTTTCTTTTTTTGAGAATTGTGATTATCATATGTTCAGAATGCCCATTTCTGGGCTAGGTTCTAGCAATGGATATGAACTGGGTGGAACACATTAAAGGTCAACAGCTCTGTAAATTAATTTTTACAGCCTGTTGGTGTACCTGATTGTGCAGCTGCCTGGGCAAGTGGGCACTAACATCTAGTTTGTGTTTCACTCACCGAAGAACCTGTCTGTGCCCTGGGTGCAGGCAGGGAAGGGCAGAGTTCACCTGGCGAATTCTTTAGCCTTTTATTCACCCAGAGGAAATAACTTCTTTTCAAGTTCAGAATGCCTTATGGCATTTCAACTGCCCTGATAATTCATAGTTAAACATTTCTTTATATAACTGATTCTTTAGCCCTTTATTTAACTGGTTTCATTGATGGAGCTCATCATATTAAAAGAATAATGAAAAATTTATAGTAACAGTTAGCCCTAGGATTTAAAATATGAGTACAGTTCAAGCATAAGTTGAGCATTTGGCTATGGTGAGAAAAAGTTTTGGTGAACTAAGCCCAAGGAGTATACAAACCATTAGATAAACAGCTATAATTTAAAATACATTCTGGTCATTTCCATATCATCGATAGATTTTCAGAAATTATAAAGCTGAACTCTGAAATATATTACTTCCAAGTAATGAAATGAGTCTAAGATATATCCACAGCAAAATTGCTATAGTGATTAAGTGTAGTTTCACTGTTAAATTATTTTTTCTCAAGTCCAAATTGAGATTTTTTCTTTTTTTAAACATTATTTTTATTATTAAAATTTGTTTTTATTTATTTAGTTATTTGGTTGCACCAGGTCTTAGTTGCGGCATGTGGTATCTTCAGTTGCTGCATGTGATCTCTTAGTCACAACATGTGGGATCTTTTTCCCTGACCAGGGATTAAACCTGGGCTCCCTGCATTGAGAGGGCAGAATCTTAGCCACTGGACCACCAGGGAAGTCCCCAAATTTAGATATTTTAAAGCAGATATAATTATTGCTGTACAACGGATGCTAAACAAAACATTTCACTTTATCTGAAATCAGGCACAAGTAACAGCAATTTCAGTAGTTAGCTGTCTGACAAGTTGTGGATTTTCTCCTAATTTAGGGAGACAAAATCTTGTCTTGTTGTCTTTAGGGAGACAACGTCACATTATTTAAGCTGGAGCAAACAGTGTGTCTGTAAAAGTAGTCAACAGTGAATAATTAAAGGAAAACACTGAGCTGAGATGAGGGAATGATGGATGTAGACTAACGATCTAGCAGAACTCTTAGCATGAGATAATCTTGTGGGCCTAAATAGAATCAAGGAAGGTTAGGTTAGATCCAAAGAAAGGTTTGAGGGAGGGAAGGAAGGAAGGAGGGAGAGAAGGCAAGACAGAGTGCGAGAGATCCATAGAGAGAGTGAGAACAGGAGCAAGAAAGACAAAGAGAGAGAGTTTGAGCAAAAGTGGGAGGAATGAAGAAAGGAAGGAGTAGTTACCTGGAGTTTTCAGGGTAAGCACATTAGCTTTGGGGAATATCTTTATGAACAGGGCACATGAGTTTATGAAAATAGGCTCTTTTTTTTTTTTTTTTTGTGATGGCAAGGAAGAAAAGTCTTAGAATTCTGAGAATGAAAGAGACAAACTTTTGATTAGAGATTCTTAAATCCCACAAAGTAGTTCTTGACTGATAGTTGGCAGGCATACATCTGATGGTTCCAACAAAAGTAGTGACCAGTGTTTAGCAAAGAAAATTACTCTTGCTTGGCTTTCTGTGACTTTGGATCCATTAAGAGGGAAAGGAAGAACCGAAAGTATTGTATCCCAGCTCTCAGGCTCTGTCTGTAAGCTCCAAACCTTCACAGTCTGCACAGATTCCCATCCTGTAGCTGCTTGCAGGGGATGGATGGATCTACTAATGTGAAGTTGCCAAGTCAGAGTAACAGAGTCCAGCCTGGGTCCAGCTGTTGAGTCCATGAAGGTCTCAGACAAAATGAGAATTTGTAAGGGCTGGTAGGAGCAGAGAGTCAAGTGGGAGGGCAACATAAGACTCCCATGCTAGAAAGTGGATGGGGAAGGAGGGACATGGCTGCCATGACTATTTGCCAAATTCTCTGATGACAGCACCTTTGGGGCAAGCCATTCTGAGTTACTGGTAACATAAACTGGTAAAGTCAAGTGACTGGAAGCCCCTGTGCTTTTTAAATTTTTTAAGCCTTGCAATCTAGCATCTTTGCCAAACTCCTGAGTCTGTTTACAAATAACACTGGACTGATCCCAATTACCTCATCAGTTCTTTTCTTTTTCACAAGATTATTTCCTGATGTAGAAACTGGTCTCTCCCTCTCCTACTCCAGTTCCTAAAAATGGAGTCAGAGCAGTATGTCTGTGAGATGAGCCCCTGGTTAACTGAGTGTAGTCTACATGTTTTTATCTCGAAGCTGCAGACCCTGAGGTTAAATCCCAGATCACAATAAGACACTCATCACTTAACATTAGACAAGACAGGGACTCAGTTGCAATGACAATAAAAATGGTTAACATCCATAAAGCCGTTATAGTGAATTGGAAACTGTGCCTACACACGTTGCCTAATGCAATCTAGACAAGACGCTTTTTGAAATGGATGTAGACTTGTATTTTTTATCCTTATTATACAGTTGAAGAACTTGAATGATAGAGAAGTCAAGGAACTTGTACAAGGTCACCTACCTAGGATATGGCAGTCACCGAGACATTTTGACTCCTAGGTGGAATTATTATACTATATCCCCAGCTAAGGAAACCCTAAGCCTGAATAGACTCAAGAAGCAAGCTAGATCCATGTACCTATTGTAGCAACCCTGAATATTTATTGGAAGGACTGATGCTAAAGTTGAAGCTCCAATACTTTGGCCACCTGATGCGAAGAGCTGACTCACTGGAAAAGACCCTGATGCTGGGAAAGACTGAAGGCAGGAGGAGAAGGGGACAATAGAGGAGGATAAGATGGTTGGATGACATCACTGACTCAATGGATGTAAGTCTAAGCAAACTCCGGGAGATAGTGAAGGACAGGGAAGCCAGGCAAGTGTTGCAGTCCATGGGGTCTCAAAGAGTCAGACACAACTTAGCAACTGAATAACAACAATAAATTATTCTTCAACATCACCTTGGAAGGAGAGCTTTGACTTCAAAGGGCATGCACCTCTTTTGTGCAGATGTCAGCCTGCTTAGCATTCTACAGCCTCTGAGTTCCCTTGCAGGAAGTTCAAAACAAATTTAGTGCTCCTGAGAAAGAACCTTCCTCCCTCAATCACAGAGGTCGGTGAAAACACTGAGAGTCTATAATCCATGACACTCAGTAAAGGAGGAAATTACTTTATCTGTGGGGCCCAGTGATAAGGGGCAGTATGAGTGGGAGGGTTTTCTTTCCTCGTGGTTGGCAGGAGACAAATCAAGCTGCCATCGGCTCCTCCCATGCCCAGAGGCTTAAAAAAAACAACAAAAAAATAAAAAAACTATGTCACCCAGCAGGTAGAACATGACATGTGACCGACCTACACACATTCTGCCAAGTAGTGTGTTCACACTGGCTCCAGCAGTCCCTTTTGCTGGGGTTGTGTATTTTCCTGTCTCCACTTAGTGTGTTGGGAAGGGACAGAAAAGTGTTAATGTAGTGTCATGCCAGCTCCACAGACAGGAGATAATTCCGATGGTGTCTCCTCCTACTCTTGGCTAAGATGCCTGTGGGTCAGCATTTGAGATACAGTTAGACTGCATCCAGCTGAACAAGGGAATACCTTGCAACTTGCTAGTGATCTGGAAAATGTTCACAACGCCCTGTTAAGTGAAAACAGCAGCATATAAAACAGCGATACCCTAGAAATAGGCACAGAAAAGTCTAAAAGGACAGATAGTGCAAAGTTAGCAGTGGTTACCTCTGGCTGGTGGGAATACAAATGATTTCTTCTTTGATTTTAGTTTTTATTTGAACATTACTTTTTGAGTGGTTAGCATAATCGAAGCATAATAAATTCTCAATCAGTCTTTTATGTTTTAAAACACACATGATATAGGAACATCCATTTCTTTTGTAATAAGAAGTTTTTTTAAAGCTTTACTATTAAGGAAAGTTTTACCTCCTTGAGAGGAAATCCAGTGCACAAAACCCCAAACTTAGATGCAAATAAACTAGGAAGTGACCGTTCATTTCACAAATGAGTTCACCACATGGTTCTTTGAAACAGAACGCTCTCTAGCTACTCAATATCTGATTCAGTTCTCAGTAATTTTCGTTGGTTATGAGGGAAATGTAAATTCAAACGTTGTAAATTGGGCTAAAATTATTTACAGGCCTTTTGGTTTAGCTTTTTAATACAAGTTGGAATCAAGAAAATGTGAAAAGTAAACTTTACTAATGAAACGTTGTCATCCATGGAATATAGAGACACAGAGTCGTGCTTCCAGCAGAGGTGCCCTCCTGCCTACCAACACCTCCAACAGGCTCGGCAGGCTGAGCTGGTTGCAGGGCCTCCCCGCCCCCTCTCCTGCCCCACCCCACCCTGTCCCCGACTCCTGGAAACCTTGCTGCTTTCCCTCTTTGTTTAGGTGCCTGGGCCACTTCGGAGGCAGGGGGCACTCTGAAGGGTGTGATGAAAGACAAATGATGTTGTGCAGCCTGGTGACCTGGCCTAGTACTAGTGCACAAAGACTAGGACAATGACCTCACCATTTTTAGAGTTCATCGTAGGACTCAAGTATCGGTCAACGGGGGTTTTACGTGGTCCAAGAGGCTGCAGGAGGCCTTGAGGGGAGTGAGGGGTGTGTTGAGTGCTGAGACCTTATACTTTACTCCTGTGGGAATGGAAGCAGTAAGGGGTGGAGGGCTAGACACAGGATTCCCCTATAATAGCAATAGAGAGGAGAGGTATACTTGGTATACCCATTAGAGGTCATTTCTATTCTGTCCCTTTTTTTGAATGGAAAAGGAGTATGTCAAGGCTGTATATTGTCACCCTGCTTATTTAACTTATATGCAGAGTGCATCATGAGAAACGCTGGGCTGGAGGAAGCACAAGCTGGAATCAAGATTGCCAGGAGAAATATCAATAACCTCAGATATGCAGATGACACCACCCTTATGGCAGAAAGTGAAGAAGAACTAAAGAGCCTCTTGATGAAAGTGAAAGAGGACAGTGAAAAAGTTGGCTTAAAGCTCAACATTCAGAAAACTAAGATCATGGCATCTGGTCCCATCACTTCATGGCAAATAGATGGGGAAACAGTGGCTGATTTTATTTTTCTGGGCTCCAAAATCACTGCAGATGGTGCCTGCAGATGTGAAATTAAAAGATGCTTACTCCTTGGAAGGAAAGTTATGACCAACCTAGACAGCATATTAAAAAGCAGAGACATTACTTTGCCAACAACAGTCCATCTAGTCAAAGCTATGGTTTTCCCAGTGGTCATGTATGGATGTGAGAGTTGGGCTATAAAGAAAGCTGAGCGTAGAAGAATTGATGCTTTTGAACTGTGGTGTTGGAGAAGACTCTTGAGAGTCCCTTGGACTGCAAGGAGAACCAACCAGTCCATTCTAAAGGAAATCAGTTCTGGGTGTTCATTGGAAGGGCTGATGTTGAAGCTGAAACTCTGATATTTTGGCCACCTGATGTGAAGAACTGACTCATTTGAAAAGACCCTGATGTTGGGAAAGACTGAAGGCAGGAGAAGGGGATGACAGAGATTGAGATGGTTAGATGGCATCACTGACTCAATGGACATGAGTTTGGGTCAACTCTGGGAGTTCATGATGGACAGGGAGGCCTGGCATGCTGCATTTCATGGGGTCACAAAGAGTAGGACACGACTGAGCAACTGAACTAAACTGAATTTATTTATTTGGCTGCATTGGATCTTTGTTGCATCACTTGGGATCCTTCATTGTGGCCCAGGGGCTCAGTAGTTGCGGTGCATGAGCTTAGTTGCTCTGTGGCTTGTGGGATCTTAGTTGCCTAACCAGGGATCAAACCTGCACCCCCTGCACTACACTTAACGGACTCTTAACCACTAGACCACCAGGAAAGTCACTCTATTTGGTTCTTATCACTTGGCAAGCAAAGGGCTAGCAACAAGAGATACAAGGGTTGTGCCTCTCAGGAGGCTCCCAGGGCAGGGGAAGGTAAAGCTGATGGAATATACAAATCCCATGACGCTGGAGGGAGTAAGCCGAGGGCTGGGAGAGAGAAGCGTGAACAGAAAGTTTGAGCATATCCAGGAGCCTTCTTATAGGAGGAAAATGTTTCCTGGATTGGGTGGCATTCAAAGGGGTCACAGATTCTGTTGGGCAGAGAAGGAGAGAGGGCGATCAGTGGATGTACCAGCCTGAGCAGAAGCCCAGAGCTGGGAAGCATTACACAGCCCTGTCTGGGCGGAGTGTAGGGTAGAGATAAGCACAGTGACACCATCTGTACTACAGAAAGAGACGTCCCATGGGCATCTTTTCTTGATTTTATTTTATTTATTTTTTAATGTATAATTTAGTGGGGGTTTTTTATTCACTAAGTTGGGCAACCATCACCACTATCTAGTTGCAAAACACTTTAACAACCCCATAAAGAAACCCCTTACTCTTTAGCATCTCTCCTCTCTCTCCAGCTGCTGGCAATTACTAATCTACTTTCTGTCTCTACGAATTTGTCTATTTTAGGCATTTTATCTAAATGGAATCACATAATATATGGCCTTTGCGTCAGGCTTCTTTCACTTTTAACATAATATTTTTAAGATTCATTCATTCTGTAGCATCTATCAGAAATTCATTTCTTTTTATGGTCAGATAATATCCCACTGTATGGATATACCACATTTGGTTGATTCATTCATCAAGTTGATGGACATCTGGGTTGTTTTCCATCTTTTGATTATTGTGAATGACACTGCTATGAACGTTTGTTTACCCACAGCCATCTGTCTCAGTCAGCTCAGGGTGCTATGTTAAAAACTGTATACTGGTTAGCTTATAAACAACAAAAATGTATTTCTCGTGGTTCTAGAGTCTAGCAATCCAAGATCAGGATGTGAGCATGTTTGCAATTTGGTGAGGACTTCTTCTGGGTTGCAGATTGTCATCTTGTTGGTGTGTCCTTAGATGGAAGAAAGAGAACAAGAGTGCTCTCTGGGGTCTCAGCAATGGCACCCCACTCCAGTACTCTTGCCTGGAAAATCCCATGGACGGAGGAGCCTGGAAGGTTGCAGTCCATGGGGTCGCTGAGGGTCGGACACAACTGAGTGACTTCACTTTCACTTTTCACTTTCATGCATTGGAGAAGGAAATGGCAACCCACTCCAGTGTTCTTGCCTGGAGAATTCCAGGGATTGGGGAGCCTGGTGGGCTGACATCTGTGGGGTCTCACAGAGTCGGACACGACTGAAGTGACTTAGCAGCAGCAGCGATCCCATTTAGGAAAGATCCATCTTTATGACCTAACTACTTTCCAAAGACCTCCTAATGCCATCACATTAGGAGCAGGGTGTGAATTCAACATATGAATTGGGGGAGGGGGGTGTGGATAGGAATCAAACCTGGGTTCCATGCTTTGGGAGTGTGGAGTCTCAGCCACTAGACCACCAGAGAAGTCCCCTTACAGAATTTTTGATAGCCAACTTGTTATTGTTCTTTTTGCAGGCTTTGGAGTGAATGCATTTCTGAGTTCCTACCTAGTAGTTTATTAACCTAAGATTGGATATTTCTTTCTAATTCCATGTTCAAAGAAGGCTGAGGCTGCCACATCTCCGTGTCAAGCTGGGTGGTTATTTTGCAGGTGGGACCTCAGCTCTCATGCATACTACTCTGACTGCACAGTTGTCTTTAAAGAAGCAGGAAAGAAAAAAAGTGAAGTCGCTCAGTGGTGTCCAACTCTTTGGGACCCCATGGACTGTACCTACCAGGCTTCTCTGTCCATGGAATTTTATGGGCAAGAGTACCGGAGTGGGTTGCCATTTCCTTCTCCAGGGGATCTTCCCAACCCAGGGATCGAACCCGGGTCTCCTGCATTGCGGGCAGATGCTTTACCATCTGAGCCACCAGGGAAGCCCAAAGAGGCAGAAGAGAAAATTCATTCTTAAACCATCATTAATGCAGGAGAATACTGCCTAAACACTTACTTTAAACAAGGAAAATTACAAAGTTAGTGTTTTTTAAAAAATTCACTGTATAATACTCAAGACTTTTGTTATTTTAGGTACAATTTTGAAATGTATCTAACTGTAAATTCAAGGCTAAGATAAGTAAATATTGGCTGAAATCCATAGATCACTTCTTAAAACTACTCTTCTTTCTCCTATTAAAACTACTCTTCTTTCTCCTATCTTTTCTTTTAACTCCCTTGTCCTAACTACATACCTCTTCCCCTTATTTCCTTCTCAATAACTACAGACCCTCCTCTCAAAAAGTTACTAAATCATAACCTCCCTTCTGAAAAGTCTTTTTCCAAACCACAGCCCCTGGCCCTTTCTTTCTAGTTACCTCATCCCCACAAACCACAGCCTTCCTTTCCAAAACTTCTCTTTAAACTCATTTCCCAAATATTGTCTTTTCCCCAAAATCTACATCCCTCTGTGTCCACTCTCTGAAACCAAAAGACACACGTATCTTGTCATTCATCAATGGAGCTGGGACTGATTCCAGGAGAGAAGTATCAGAGGGTTATGACATGTGGAGGATGTAGAACAAGGTGACGAGTTTGCAGTGGATAGAGATTTGAGGACCATGATTTAGTGCCCTCTAGATAAGCCCCAGGCTGTGGGCAGCTCCCTTCACTTGGCTGGGCTTTGATTATCTCATCTGGCATGGACTCAACCTCTGGCTCATGGGATGCTCTCAGCAATAATATTTATTGGCTTTGTTAAGTGGTTGGATAAAGGACTAGGATGAGGTGAACTCCAAGCTGCTTTTGCTAATATGCATGTGGTCAAGATGGAGAAGATCAGTAGAACTTAGTAATTAAATTATTTGACCAATTGCCTCCATTTTGTTCTTCACTTTGCTTGCGTAGATAGTCTTTCTTTGTCGAGGAGAAAAATACATGGAATTTTACTGGGGAGAGATATAAGACAGTTATTTTCCCCTTTGGACTCCAAACTCCTTGATATCTGTGGGAGTCTGCTGCTAATGAAAATCGTTTCAGTTCTATGGGACTAACTGTGAGGACAATGAAATCCAGAAACATGAACTAGGAATACAGGATGTCTAACCAGGATCGTTCTAAATTGCTCAGAAGGCACCCGTGAAAGTGAGATGCCACTGTTAATAAATATTTGTTGATTAACTAAGGAACATAAATACTGTGTGATAAAGATGTCTTGTAGCTCTGAGTTTATACACCAGGATCCAAATGTAAAAGGGCATGGTGGTTTCAACAAACAAGTAACCCCTTCCAAAAAGTTCTAAAAATTTTTAAACTCAAAATGGAACATTTATTCAAAGGTGAAAAGCTAAACTATACAACTTTTAAAAGAAACCAAAAGAGAAGATCTTCATGACTTTAGGTTGGCCAAGGAGTTCCTAGATAAAACTCCAGAAGCATAGTCCACAGAAGATAAAATGATGTATTGGTCTTCAGGAAAATGTAAAAGTTTGCTCTGTAAAAGACACACTGAGAATGAGAAGACAATTTACAAATCTGGGACAAAATATTTAGAAATCACATATCCATTGAAGAATTTGTATCCATACTATATGAAGAACTCTTGAAAATTCAAACAGCAAGAAAACAAACAACCCAATTAAACTAGGCAAAAGATTTGGACAGATACTTCACCAAAGAAAGATACATAGGTATCAAATAAGTACATGAAAATATGCTCAAAAGTATATTTGTCATCAGGGAAATGTAAATTAAAACCAGAAGGTATTGCTACACGTTTATTAGAATGACTAAGAATAAAATCAAAACTGATACTTCTAAGTATCGGCAAGGATTTGGGCAAACGGGAACTCTCAGACATTGCTGGAATGAGTGTAAAATGGTATAACTATTCTTGAAAAGAAAGAAAAAAAGTGATGTCGCTCAGTAGTGTCCAACTGTTTGTGACCCCATGGACTGTACCTACCAGGCTTCTCCATCCGTGGAATTTTCCAGGCAAGAGTACTGGAGTGGGTTGCCATTTCCTTCTCCAGGGGATCTTCCCAACCCAGGGATTGAACCCAGGTCTCCTGCATTGGAAGCAGATGCTTTACCGTCTGAGCCACCAGGGAAGTCTTGAAAAGAGTTTGGCAATTCCTTATGAAATAAACATACACAAACCACACGACTAGGAGTCCCAGTTCTGGGTGTTTTTACTGTACAGAAATGAAACTCAAGTTCACACACAAACCTGCATCCAAATGTTTATAAAAACATTTGTAATTTATAATTATTTGCAATTGCCAACACTGAAAACTACAGTATCAATGATTTTCAAATGTGTTATGCTAAGTACAAGATGCTGGAACCAAAAGGTTACATAATACGTAATTCAACTGGTATGGCATTCTGGAAAAGCCAAAACTCTAATATAGAGTTGTTAAATCCTGTAGGCACGTGGATTCTTCTAAAGGGAACACTTTGGGGGTGTCCCTGAATTTATGCATTTGTTAAAACTAACAGAATTGTACATTTAGCTGAGCTATTTCAAATCCCAAAAGACGATGCTGTGAAAGTTCTGCACTCAATATGTCAGCAAATAGGAAAACTCAGCGGTGACCACAGGACTGGAAAAGATTAATTTTCGTTCCAGTCCCAAAGAAGGGCAATACCAAAGAATGTTCAAATTATTGCACAATTGTACTCATCTCCCAAACCAGCAAAGTAATGTTCAAAATTCTTCAAGCCAGTCTTCAGCAGTACATGAACCAAGAACTTCCAGATGTTTAAGTAGGATTTAGAAAAGGCAGAGGACCAGAGATAAAATTGTCAACATCCATTGGATAATCGAAAAAGCGAGAGAATTTCAGACAAACATCTACTTCTGCTTCATTGACTTTGCTAAAGCCTTTGACTGTGTAGATCACAACAAACTGTGGAAAATTCTTAAAGAGATGGGAATACCAGACCACCTTACCTGCCTCCTGCGAAACCCATATGCAGGTCAAGAAGCAACAGTTAGAACCAAACATGGAACAACAGACTGGTTCCAAATTGGGAAAGGAGTACGTCAAGGCTGTATATTGTCACCCTGCTTATTTAACTTATATGCAGAGTACATCATGAGAAACGCTGGGGTGGAGGAAGCACAAGCTGGAATCAAGATAGCCGGGAGAAATATCAATAACCTCAGATATGCAGATGACACCACGTCTATGGCAGAAAGTGAAGAGGAACTTAAGAGCCTCTTGAAGAAGGTAAAAGAAGAGAGTGAAAAAGCTGGCTTAAAATTCAGCATTCAAAAAATGAAGATGATGGCGTCTAGTCCCACCACTTCATGGCAAATAGATGGGAAAGCAATGGAAACAGTGACAAACTTTATTTTCTTGGGCTCGAAAATCACTGTAGATGGTGACTGCAGCCATGAAATTAAAAGACTCTTGCTTCTTGAAAGAAAAGCTATGACAAACCTAGACAGTTTATTAAAAAGCAGAGACATTACTTTGCCGACAAAGGTCCATCTAGTGAAAGCTATGGTTTTTCCAGTAGTCATGTATTGATGTGAGAGTTGGACCATAAAGAAGGCTGAATGCTGAAAAAATTGATGTTTTTAACTACGTCATTGGAGAAGAGTCTTGAGAGTCCCTTGGACAGCAAAGAGATCAAACCAATCAATCCTAAAAGAAATCAATCTTGAATATTCACTAGAAGGACTGATGCTGAAGCTGAAGCTTCAATACTTTGACCTGATGTGAAGAGCTGATTCACTAGAAGATACCCTGATGCTGGGAAAGACTGAAGGCAGGAGAATTGGATGACAGACGATAAGATGGTTGGATGGCATCACTGACTCAACGGACATGGGTTTGAGCAAGCTCTGGGAGTTGGTGATGAACAGGGAAGCCTGGTGTGCTACAGTCCATGGGCTCACAAAGAGCTGGACATGACTGAGCAACTGAACAACAACATCAAAAAATGGGATCAAGAAAAAGTTATTTTATTAAATGTAAAAACTGGGGGGCAAAGTTCTGCAAGTGATGAAGGTAAAAAACAAAAACCAACAACAAAAAACTGTGGTCAGGAACTAGCCTTGGCTAATCATGAAACTTTAATTTTTACCTGGAATAATCCTGTTGCCCATGCTTCACTAAAAGCACAAATAGTACAAATGAATGTTTTCCTGATACTGTATTTACATACAGTAAGTATCAGATCAGATCAGATCAGATCAGTCGCTCAGTCGTGTCCGACTCTTTGTGACCCCATGAATCACAGCACGCCAGGCCTCACAGTCCATCACCAACTCCCAGAGTTCACTCAAACTCATGTCCATCGAGTCAGTGATGCCATCCAGCCATCTCATCCTCTGTCGTCCCCTTCTCCTCTTGCCGCCAATCCCTCCCAGCATCAGAATCTTTTCCAATGAGTCAACTCTTCACATGAGGTGGCCAAAGTACTGGAGTTTCAGCTTTAGCATCATTCCTTCCAAAGAAATCCCAGGGCTGATCTCCTTCAGAATGGACTGGTTGGATCTCCTTGCAGTCCAAGGGACTCTCAAGAGTCTTCTCCAACACCACAGTTCAAAAGCATCGATTCTTCGGCGCTCAGCCTTCTTCACAGTCCAACTCTCACATCCATACGTGACCACAGGAAAAACCATAGCCTTGACTAGATGGACCTTTTTGGCAAAGTAATATCTCTGCTTTTGAATATGCTATCTAGGTTGGTCATAACTTTCCTTCCAAGGAGTAAGCTTCTTTTAATTTCATGGCTGCAGTCACCATCTGCAGTGATTTTGGAGCCCAGAAAAATAAAGTCTGGCACTGTTTCCACTGTTTCCCCATCTATTTCCCATGAAGTGATGGGACCGGATGCCATGATCTTAGTTTTCTGAATGTTGAGCTTTAAGCCAACTTTTTCACTCTCCTCTTTCACTTTCATCAAGAGGCTTTTTAGTTCCTCTTCACTTTCTGCCATAAGGGTGGTGTCATCTGCATATCTGAGGTTATTGATATTTCTCCCAGCAATCTTGATTCCAGCTTGTGTTTCTTCCAGTCCAGCGTTTCTCATGATGTACTCTGCATATAAGTTAAATAACAGGGGGACAATATACAGCCTTGAAGAACTCCTTTTCCTATTTGAAACCAGTCTGTTGTTCCATGTCCAGTTCTAACTGTTGCTTCCTGACCTGCATACAAATTTCTCAAGAGGCAGATCAGGTGGTCTGGTATTCCCATCTCTTATAGAATTTTCCACAGTTTATTGTGATCTACACAGTCAAAGGCTTTGGCATAGTCAATAAAGCAGAAATAGATGCTTTTCTGGAACTCTCTTGAGTATGGTGAGCCTTAAAGTAAGGTGACCCTTAAAGACCTTCCTAAACAAGGGGTAGCTCTCTCCCCTTGCCTTTCCAACCAAGCTCTCTGACACTCGAGATCCTGTGACCTGGGGAGAATTATGACTGCCCAGCCAAACAAAGCCTTGATAGCACCATGCCCTGCCCCTTTCACCTGAGCAGATGTCACCAAGACCTCTTGCGTGGCATCTGCCTTAGTGAGTGTGCTGGCCTGAATGCAGAGTACACAGAAAGCTTCCATGACCCGGTCACCAAATCCTCCCTGGCCTTGCCCCCTGGATTAGCTCCTACTGTGATGACAGGTGAGACCTACCCAGGCAACTGCCCCTGGGCTGGGCTCAGCTGAGAAAAGCTGGATTTAGCACTTCATTTCTTTCCCTCACAAAGCCACCTGTAGCTCCATGACCATTCATTGTCTAGGAATTAAAGGTCTCCTTGAGAGTCTTGGTACAAAAGACTCTTGTCAAGCCCTTGCCAGGCTATTGCTACCGATGTTCCTCTACCAGCCCAGGGCTTCATTCTGAGGCTCTAGGGAAGTGACAGGGAGCGTCAGTGCTCGTATCCCACACTTAACCTCTTAAATTCTTTAAGGGCCACCCTCCTGAAAAATTGTCAAAGTCCCAAGGGAACATCTGGGAGTCCTGGCTGCCCAGGAGAGCTTTTGTATTATGTTAGTCTTCCAAAATGTATTATATGAAGTGTTAGTGCTTCATTGGAGTCTGTCCTATATCTGGATAATGAATAAGTTTCAAAAAATATCACTAATAGGAGTTTCAGTTAGATTTCCAAGGCTGATAGAACTGTGTTCTTTCTTTCTCTCTCTCTTGCCTCCTCCCCCACCATCTGCCACTGCATATATTAAAAACTGGCTTGCCAAACTTGCTTTCCTGCAGAAATTACCTCGGAAATGGAACTAAGATTCCAGGGGTCTTGGCCTTGGAGAGAATCTAACTCATGAAGACAGGCGGACAGAGAAGCCGAGGAAGACTTAAAGTTGGCAGGAAAAAATTCACAGCTAATTTGGGGAATAAACAGAAAAGGAGTTCTGCAAAAGGCGAACATTATCCCCAGTGCTGAGGCAGAGAAAGGGGCCTGGAGATGTTTACAGAGGGGAGCTGCCCTCACCACCTTAGCTTTCCTTTCTTGGGCTTACCATTCAAGCACAACCAAAACATCCATGAATCCTTGCCCCAGGATTCATGCAGCTTCACTCTCTTCCTATCAGGTCTCCAACAATACCATGGCTTCCTACCTATTTTTAAATTTTTATTCTTGAAACTTTAAGGGCTCATGAGCCCTTCTTACTACTTTAATCAGTTTTGTGTCCTGAAATTTCACTTTGCCTGGCAGGGCCTTCCTCTGTCACAGCTGAAAGAGAACTAAGACAGGCTTTCAAGAGTGAGACAGAATGAGCCATCTGGGGTGGTATTGGTTTTTTCCTGCACTAATCATTCTATTGGTTTTTAAACACTTGCTTTTTAAAGGAAATATAATCCTTATGTTTAATAAAAAAATTTAATTGAAAGCTTTTGAAAAAGTAGATCTTAGTTTATACAGAAGTTTTAGGTTCACAACAAAATTGAAAGAAATGTATAGAGATTTCCCATATATTCTGAGCTCCTATACAAGGATAAACTTTCCTGTTATCAACATCTCCTATCAGAGTGCTATATTTGTTACAAGTTTTGAACCTACTTTACTCATCTTTGTCATCCAGAGTCCATAGTTTAATTTAGGGTTTAATATTGGTGGTGTACATTCTATCGGTTTGACCCATTTATAATGCTTATGTTTTTATATCTTATTTACACTCCTTTTGGCCTTCCCCAGTGGCTCAGACAGTAAAGAATCTGCCTGCAATGCAGGATACCCTGGTTTGATCCCTGGGTTGGGAAGATCCCCTGGAGAAGAGAATGGCAATCCACTCCAGTATTCTTGCCTGGAGAATTTCCATGGGCAGAGGAGCCTGACGGGCTACAGTCCATGGGGTCGCAAAAAGTCAGACACAACTGAGCAACTAGCACAAACTAAATACTTACACTCAAATAAAACCCTGTTTTCAAAAAGAGTTGCATGAGTCATGTGATGTCTAAATAGCTTTCTTGAGCCTCCAGAAGTCTTCTCCTGAAAGACATGTCATTTCATGAGCTTTTTCATGAAAAAGCTTCTAGAAATCTTCTGTTGCTGAAGTGGGAAGTAATGTTTTTTCAGTCTAAATTGAAAATCCAATAAAACACACATAAACACACACACATACATATACACACAACTCGCAATTCAGATGAATGCCAAGAAAGTTTAGCCCTGAATTTTCAGAAAATGCCTTCTCTCACTCGAACATATGAGAGCACTGAAATTTTAGAATCTCGAAGGAGCCTACGGTGTGTGCTAACAATTCATTTCTCTAACATCAACAAGCTCTGACTCTGTAGCATGTCACGTTACCAGGAAGCTACACTTTTGAATCCTGCTCCTTGTAGTAACGCGGAAGTCATGGGCTCTGCTACAGATACCCTGCATTTGAATTCTATCTTTACCCTCTTAAGATATTGTAAATATTAAGTCACTTAAAGCAGTAAAAGCTCTTAGTGCAACACCTGATTTTCACCAGTGAGTCCACATCAGCTGTCACCTCCAGGCTTTTGCACACTGCCCTTAGCACATTTTTGGGAACAATATAAGAAACTGCTTTATCACAGGAAGATGTTTTTGCAATTATTGTAAAACTGCCATCATTTTACTTTTCGATGTCTCTCATGGAAAATACTCAAATTCATGTGAGATCATTCAAGCTAGAAAAACAAATTTACATCTCCTGATGAACTGGCAGTCCTCCTTTAATGAGGAAAATGCAGATGAATAATTGATTTTGAATTCTTATTTTATTTTTTGCTTCTGGTTTATGTTCAGTAGCAGTAGTAATCTTGAGTTTAATAATAATTACAGCTAAATAATAGCTCTCACTTTTAAAAAATTAAAGATTAAGAGCATTTTTGAATGCTATTGCCTGATTATTTGTATTAGTTCCAAAATGAAAATGAATAGAGGGCTACTATTGCTAATAAATACACCTGAAATGCATAGACAGGGTCTTTTTGAACCGATTGCTTTATTTCTGCCCTGACTATGACCTATGGTATAGCCTCCTGATATAAATTGGATGAATGTACAGTCTAATGTTACAGATTTCAGCAGCTGTTAAAATTACACAGTAATTGTCCGTTCACACTGTAGAGTTACACCATGGTGAATTGGCTGCTAGTGAACAACGAAGAAAATGAATATTTAGGCACTAATGAGTACTCATGAAATCAGATACAGAGACAAAAAACATTCTGGTTGACCCCTCCTTTTTTTGGCCTGTATTCCAGTTCAGTTCAGTCGCTCAGTCGTGTCTGACTCTTCGCAACCCCATGAATCGCAGCACACCAGGCCTCCCTGTCCATCACCAACTCCCGGAGTACACTCAGACTCACGTCCATCGAGTCAGTGATGCCATCCAGCCATCTCATCCTCTGTCGTCCCCTTCTCCTCCTGCCCCCAATCCCTCCCAGCATCAGAGTCTTTTCCAATGAGTCAACTCTTCGCATGAGGTGGCCAAAGTACTGGAGTTTCAGCTTTAGCACCATTCCCTCCAAAGAAATCCCAGGGCTGATTTCCTTCAGAATAGACTGGTTGGATCTCCTTGCAGTCCAGAGCTGTTTAAAATATACAGCTAAGGCCCTATGGAAAAGTTTCCTATTTTCCACTTCTTCAGGATCCCCAGCTGCACCTCAATAGTTACTAGTTACTCCAGACACTCCAGACCAGAGGACAGCTGAGAAGGGCCCAAACTAGGATTATGGTTTCTGGAGATGCTGATGGGTTTTATTTATAATTTATCATCTAAACTGGAATATCTTTGAGAGTAAAAGGGAGCACCATTAGTAGTTTTGCTGGCATAGGTGTGAGCATATCCTAAATAAATCAAGATGTATGATCCCTATACTTAATAGGATGGGATTGGTGGGAACACACTAGCAATGGTTCCTGGGGCCCCAGGAAGGCCTCTGAGTCAAAATATTTCTGTACCTGCCTTCCTTATTGATGACTTAAATTTCGTCAATACTGATTCAGTCCTTTTGACTGGACATCCTCAGTCAGGGGTTATCCCTTCTCCCCACCCAATGGGATATTTACTAATGGCAGGATATTTTTCACTGTCATGACTGGGAGGGATGCTGCTATTGGCATCTAGGGGGTAGAGGTCAAGTTGCCACTAAACATTCTACCATGCACTGGATAGTCTCTACAACAAAGAATTATCCAGCCCCAAATGTCAATAGTACTGAAATTGAGAAATCCTGCTTTGGATTAAGCACTGTCTGTCCTCTGGTTTCCATTTGAAGATACCTGAGGGTCAAAAGAATGAAAAGACAAGCCACAGACTGGGAAAAAATATTTGCAAAAAATACATCTGATAAAGGATTATGATCCAAAATATACAAAGAAAAAAGACGTCAATAATAAGAAAGCAAACAACTTGATTAAAAAATAGGCAAAAGATCTGAATGCACACCTCACCAAAGGGATACACCAATGACAAACATGCACATGGGAGGATGCGCAGCATCACCTGCCATTTGTTGTTGTTTAGTTGCTCAGTCGTGTCCGACTCTTTGCAATACCATGGACTGTAGCCCACCAGGCTCCTCTGTCCGTGGAGTTTCCCGGGCAAGAATACTGGAGTGGGTTGCCATTTCCTTCTCTATGGGTCTTCCGACCCAGGGTTTGAACCCACGTCTTTGGCATTGGCAAGTGGATTCTTTACCACTGAGCCACCAGGGAAACCCTGTCATTAGGGAATTGCAAATTAAAAGAACAATGGAATACTCCCAGACACCTATTAGAATTGTGAAAATCCAAAATACTGACAACATGAAAAACCAGGGAGGAGTTGAAGCAACAGGAGCTCTCATTCATTGCTGTAACCATTCAGAATGGTTATAAACACTTTAGAAGACAGTTTGGGCAATTTCTTACAAAGATAAGCATTATTCTTACTCTGTGATCCACTAGTCACATTTCTCGGTACCTATCTAAGTGAACTGAAAACTTACGTCCTTACAAAAACTTGCACATGGCTATTTATGAAGTTTTATTTGCAGTTGCTAAAACTTGGAAGCAACCAAGATCATCTTTCATTAGGTGAGTGGATAAATAAACTGGTACATGTACACAATAGTGTACACAATAGAATATTAAAGAAATGAGCTATCAAATCATGAAAAGACAGGGAGAAATCTTAAATGCTTGAAACTAAGTGAAAGAAGTCAATCTGAAATGGTTATGTATTATATGATTCCAATCATATGACATTCTTTCCAAGGCAAAATTTTGGAGACAGTAGAAGGATCAGTGAAAGTGAAGTCGCTCAGTAGTACCCGACTCTTTGCAACCCCATGGACTGTAGCCTACCAGGCTCCTCCGTCCATGGGTTTTTCCAGGCAAGAGTACTGGAGTGGGTTGCCATTTCCTTCTCCAGGGGATCTTCCCAACCCAGGGATCACACTAGGGTCTCCTGCATTGAAAGCAGACACTTTAACCTCTGAGCCACTAGGGAAGCCACAAAAAGGATCAGTAGTTGCCAGCATTAAAGAGGAGAGAGAGATGAATAGATAGAGCACAGAGGATTTTAGGGCAGTGAGTCTATTCCATATGATACTACAATGGTGAATATGGTACATGTCCTTTCACATTTGTCAAAGTCCTTAAACTGGACACCACCAAGAGTGAACCCTAATGTAAGCTGTGGACTTTAGGTATTAATAACTTTTTACTATAACAACTGGTGCATGTCTGTCAATTATAACAAATGTATAGCTCAGTGGGAGATGTTGATATGGGAGCAGAGATATATGGGAAATCTCTGTACCTTCTTCTCAGTATTGCCATAAACTTAAAACTGCTCTACAAAATTAAGTCTATAAAGAAAGATTCATGCAGGGAAACACATAAGTCCCTCACCCTCTGTACTAAATGATTTTATCAAATGGTAAGGGAAAGTGACAGCTTTTAAAAGGGGTCCCAGAGTCAAGGGACTACCAGCTTTAGACTGTTGCCTACATTGACTCTACTATAGTGACCTGGGAGGTGGTTAGGAGATAGGGAGGTGACTGCAACTTCCTGATGCTTTCAGAGGTGTTAGCATAATCATTTTTTCACTTTATAACCTACCTTCATGTCGCGGCCTAATCTAATTAAAAAAACTATGATCATGGCATACAGTCCATCACTTCATGGCAGATAGAAGTGGAAATGTGGAAGCAGTGACAGATTTCCTCTTCTTGGGCTCTAAAATCGCTGCAGATGATGCCTGCAGCTGTGAAATTAAAAGACAATTGCTTCTTGGCAGGAAAGCTATGACAAACTTAGACAGTGTATTAAAAAGCAAAGACATCATTTTGCCGACAAAGGTCCATAAAGTCAAGGCTATGGCCTTTCCAGTAGTCATGTACAGATGTGAGAGATGAACCATAAAGAAGACAGAGTGCTGAAGAATTGATGCTTTCGAACTATGGTGCTGAAGAAGACTCTTGAGAGTCCCTTGAACAGCAAGGAGATCAAATCCGTCAATCCTAAAGGAAATAAACCCTGAATATTCATTGGAAAGACTGATGCTGAATCTGAAGCTCCAATACTTTGGCCACCTGCTGGGAAGAGCCGACTGATTGGAAAAGACCTTGATGCTGGGAAAGATTGAAGGCAGAAGGAGAAGGGAGTGACAGAGGATGAGATGGTTGGATGGCATCACCAGTTCAGTGGACATGAACTTGGGCAAACTGCAGGAGATGGTGCAGAAGAGGGAAGCTTGGCATGCTGCAGTCCATGGAGTCGCAAAGAGTTGGACATGACTGAGTGATCGAACAACAACAAATCTAATTAACAGAAAAAAAAAAAAAAGCAGATGATAGGAACAATTGAGCTAAGATCATTAACCACAGTTATTTGGGTTTGTTAGAGGACCGGCTCTCCCTTTTCATTCATGGGGTTGGAAAGTTGGCTCTCAGGGCTCCTCTTCCTGGATATCTTCTGCAAATGTACTTTTCTCCCTGCCTTGATGACATGTGCACTGGAGGAGTTTCTGGAATAGACATTTAATAGTCTCTAATGATTTGTGAAAGAAATTAGACAGTGTTGCCAAAAACATCAGAGAACTAATGGTGAGGCAGTCTGAGCAGAACAGTAAGGATGTCACAGAGAGAGGGTTGAGGAATTGAGAAACAAAGAAGGAACCGAAATACCCTACTGCTTAAGGAAATCTAAGTCCGAGTAAAAAACACCAGGGCCACGTCTTCAAGTTCCCTAAGAGCTGTGTTAAATGACTTCTAGCTTTACTTTGATGAATTACTCTTCTGTAGTAGAGAAGCCACATCACACGGTCCCCACAGGTCAAGCTTCCTTTTGATGAAACCTGGGCCCAGGTTCCCAGACAGCTAGTGTCCTAAGGACAGCAGGAACTTCAATTTGTGCCTAGGGATCAACAATTCACGTCTTCTGTATGTCACTCTGCAGATACACTTGAAAAAAATCATGTGGACATTATGCAGTTTCAAGTATTTCTTGAAATAGGTAGGCCGCTGACTCAGGACAGTTAGATTCCTTTTTTTTTTTTTTTTAGATTCCTTTTTGTATTATTTATTTATACGAGAATTTGCCTGTAATAACAGAATTGCAAATTGGCATGTAATGTACATTAATTGGGGCTTCCCAGGCAGCCCAGTGGTAAAGGTAGAAAATCTGCCTGTTAATGCAGGGGACACGGATTTGATCCTTGGGTCAGAAAGATCCCCTGGAGAAGGAAATGGCAACCCACTCCAGTGTTCTTGCTTGGGAAATCCCATGGATAGAGGAGCCTGGCAGGTTACAGTCCATGGAGTCACAAAAGTGTTGGACACAACTTAGTGACTAAAATAATTTGTTAAGGGTTAGAAGTGTATCTTTTATAACATAGAAGCTAGCACAGAGGTCTGTATATTGTCAACACTTAAATATTTCTGGAATCAGAGCACAAAGGAATTAATCCCAAATTTTAGCAAAGTTGGAATGGACCCTGAATGATCTGCGTGCTTCTCCATTGGAATGAGCTAAATGGACACATTCACATGAAGGGTTCTTTCTTCCTGGATTTGCTTTTAAAATAGGAACAACAGGGTGAGTCCTTCATTTGTGAGGGTCTGTGGGGAATTAACATTCACAAGCCAAGTTCCCAGTTTACAGGATGCTCCCAAACAGTTTGACGTGGACAAACTGGGTAACAACAAAAGTGTATCACTTATTAAGGGTCTTCAGCAATCGAGCTAGGCATTCAGCATAGTCCTGGGTCAGTAAACTATAAAGGCAAGGTAGCACAGGAGATTCAAACAAAATCAAAGAGCAAAATCGTGCTTTCTGAGAATCAATATTCCCAAACTGACATATAGAATGATTAGATGCAAAACAGTTCTTTTTCTCATCAAGTCAGGGAAAATAAGGCTAAACCAGAAGACTTTCTCTTTTTCATGGTTGGAAAAAGGAGGAATTTCTGAAAGGTGAAGGGGACAGAATGAAAATACCACACAGGTATTGTTAAGAGGACTTATAGCACGCACCAGCAGTTGTTTTTTCCTTTTGACTGTGTAGTCTGTGATTGATGACTGGTCAGTGACTAAGCAACCTCAGAACAAATGTTAAGGAAATGAAGATTAGTTCTTATCAACAGGGATAATTGTATCAGTTGAATAGTAATTGAAGTGTGCTGTGTGTTGGCACAACTCTAATTGAAAGTAGTGTTTCTACAATACGAACCTTGGGATTGCTTTTAGTACATTCACTGCCTGTAACAAGACTTTGGCCCTCTTTACTGCACACATGTTTAGTGAACAATACCATGCACCAAGTATAAAGTGATAAAGAAATAAAAGACGGAGCAACTATTTATGTGAAAGGAGGATTTTGTGATGCCAGCATAATCTAAGGGAAGCAAAGAAATTCAATCCTCCAGTGACGTTTTTTTTTTTTTTTGGTCCTCGAAGGGATAACATGCATATTGTTGGTCTAATCTCCTGTTCCTGGCCCGAACTGTACTCTAACCGGAGTTTCTTTAATAGACCTGTGATTCAGATGTGATGATGTCACGGTTTCCAACAAGATGGTATTTTTTTTCTGAAGATCCTTAAGTGGTGTAAGTCACCAGGGTTAAATTTGCTATAAGTGGCTATGTTGGAAACTGTAATTTCATATGCATTTTCTTGATAAGTTTTGATTATTTATTTAAATACCTAACAGCTACACATATTTATAATACCTCTTAACTGAGCCTCACTCACATACAAATTTTAATTAAATCTTTAACATAGTGTTGTGATTGAATTGAGATATTATGTATTGAGATATGGCATTGATTTGTTCAGCAAGTACTGTCAGACAGATTGTCTTATTTACTCTCAACATCACTTGCTTGTTGGTTTTACTTCTTTCTCTTCTAGTTATATTTTAAAATAAGTTTTCTCTCTTAGAAGTTGCACGTACAGCAGAAAGCATGGAAAACAAAGAAAAACTCAAAGGAAGCAGGTAGATAAGTCATTCTAAATCCTGTCATAGAGAGACAGTCTCTGTCCTGTTTGGTGAGGCCTTGTGATGTTTTTTTTCATGTCTATTTATTGTGTATGGCTTGATGGAAACTGTATACATCATACCCATAGCTTTACACTTGTGTTTCTCACTTAACAATATATCAGGGTTATTTTCTCATTGGAGATGTTGAATGGCTGAATAGCATCAAAGTCTAAGTCAAGGCTGCAGGCTGCCTTGCTATGGTCCAGTGGAAATTCAGTCCCTCCCTCCCCGCTGCAAGCCACAGTTTGGTCCAGATCAAGGAGCCATATTTTGCATTCTCGGTAGAGGGTCGTCCCCTCAGGAATGTGGAGCTGATGATGCCAAGTGCGTCCTTGACCTTCAGGGAAGAATGGAGAGCTCTTCTATTTTCTCAGGCTTCTGCCTGATAAGGGTGATCAAACAGCAAGATTCAAGATTTATTACTTGGGAATCTAGTTTATTTGCAGTTGTTTAGACCTCTCACTCATGTCCTGATCCCTTTATCCAGTTGCTGTCTTAATTTAGAAACTCACCAACTGAAAGCAATACCAACTAACAGAACCCCAAAGGTTTCAGTTTGCACCCTATTTACCATTCAAAATCAGTTTCTTTTCTTTTTTGTTGTTTCTCTTTCCTTGCCATTGCTACTACTGTGATCAATACCAATATTTCAAAGTTGCTGAGCACTTTATTTCTGTAAAATGCATCTCAAACATGTTCATTAGTTGTTTAAAAATGTGAAGCAAATGGAAAATTTATCTCAAAATCTGATAACAATGTGTACATGAATGGGTGTATATAGCTGTGATGATCATATTCTTATATGTTTAATTTTTAATAGTGCAAAACCAGTTTTTAAACTCTTTTTCTCAAATGTATCAGTTAACAATTTCTGAAGTTGTTAGCAAGGTGATTTGGGACCTTGTTGCATTTTAGAGCCTAGGTTTTAGAAGTCCTAGAAAAGCTTAGATCACTGAAAATAATAATCTTTTTTCAAACCATAAAATAATAACAACAATAATAATAACAGTTATTTCATTCATACCAGGCCTGTTCTACCTAAGAACTTTTCGTATTTTATTTCACTAACTTCCCAAAACCACTCTGAAATATAAGTACTCTTACAAATCCCATTACTGTAGATGAGGAAAGTATAAGTGAGTTCTTCAAAGCCTAAATTTGAATAATTTTCACTACATTTCTCCTAAAAGAAGCAAAGTGTGAATCTCAATGCTAACTGCTCTCCTCTCAGAGTTAACAATGATACTATTAATAGGAACATGAGTCATCATACACTGAGTGAATATTAGGAAGAAGGTTCCCTGGTGGCTCTTATGGTAAAGAATCTGCAAGGTATGCAGGAGACCTTGGTTCGATCCATGGGTTGGGAAGATCCCCTGGAGAAGGGCATGGTTACCCACTCCAGTATTTGCCTGGAAAATCCCCATGGACAGAGGAGCCTGTTGGACTACAGTCCATGTGGTCACAAAGAGTTGGACATGACTGAGCGACTAAGTTCACTTTATACACATTATTCCTGATCCTCATGTGGTAGATTGTATTTGTAGCCACAGTAAGATCTCTTTATTTCCCCACTGGCTCCTCTGTACTGTGACCTTGCTACTTCCCTATCAAGTGAAGTTAATTTCTCCACCCGCTTTGATCTCTGTGGGCTCTGTGATTGCTTTGACCAAGAGCATATGGCAGAAGTGACATTGTGCCAGTTTCAGGACCCAGGCCTTAAAAGCCTAGCCGCCTCCACTTACTGTCTCTAGAACACTTGTTAGAAGCCAGCCATTACATGAAGAAGTGTGACCGTCATGCTGCAAGCCCAAGCTGTATGCAAAGGCCCTGAAGTAGGCAGTCAGCAATCTATGGCTCATGGGCCAAATCTAGCCCAGTACCCGTATTGTAGGGCCTGTGAGCTAAGAATGGTTTTTAATGCTTTTTAACAGTTAGAGGGGGAAATCAAAAGAAGAATAACATTTTGTAGTATGTGAAAAGTATATGAAGTTTACATGTCAACGTTATAAAGTTTTATTGAAATAGCCATTTGTTTACATTATTGTCTATGGCTGTTTTCACACTAACGGCAGGGTCGAATAATTGTGGCAGAGAGCATAAGACCCTCAAAGCCTAAAATATTCATATCTGGCCCTTTACAGGAAAAGTTTGCCAAGCTCCCACCCTAGAGGAAGAGAAGGAAAGTCTGGGAAACACTAAGGCACTCATACACATGAAGGTATATACCTACGTCATGCATCTCCAACCTTCAGCCCAGCCAACTCAGTGGATGCCAGAACTCAGTGGCCGAAACAGAGACAAATTGCCCAGCTGTGCCCTCCCCAAATTCCTGACCTACAATATTGAAAGCAAAATAAATGCCTCTTTTAAAGTACTAAGTTTTGGTAGCCAGTTACATGGCAATAAATAATCAGAACACCTTACAATCTTACCCTATAAAAATAAGTATTATCCAAATATTTACGATGAGGAAACAAAGGCTCAGCAAGATGGAATGACTCATTCAAGGTCACACAGCTGGTAAATAGGGAACTGGGATTTTTAACCCGGGTCCTTTCACTTCCTAAACCTTATTTATGACACAGTTAACACTGTCATATTTGACCTTCTCTCTACTGCTATTCATTGTATGCCCAAACTCAGTCTTCATTCATTTAACAAATGTTTATTAACAAATAAACACTTAACAAGTGTTTAACCAATGTTATTGCATGTAAGCACTGCATTTAAGCTTTGTGGGGAAACAAAAGTTGAATTCAGATAGAATTTGAAGATTTTACTTAATTTTTTAGTTAGCGAAAAGGACAAGAGTAATAACAATATGAGGATACTGAAAGTTCCAAATTCAAACTCAGTACATTTATTCTGAAGCTCAAAATTTCAGAAAAGCCCTACCTTTGATCCTAATGTCACAGCCTTAAGATTTTTTTTTTAAAGAATAAGTCAGTTGACAGATGAAAAAAAAGGCTGATTGAAAGCTCATTCCACCTACCCACAAACTTACTTACATGTCAGTTGTTTTTTTAAATTTCAGAGAAACTGTGTTCTCCCATGTTTAAAACAGATGTAAAAGGCACCTGAGTAGAAGTTACACAGCTGGAATCCATTAGGATTGAAAAGCAATGCAGAGAGGAAGCGAATCCTAGGGAAGGTCATTTTGAGGGACCAGGGTAAGGGATGTGGAGGGAAGGACGGAGGATATTCCATGCTGGTTGCCAGTCTTTTTCTGAGGTCATTAGTAGAGACAGGTCACTCAGTGAAGAGCATCAGCTGGGAATGCAGCTAGATGAAAGCACTAAGGAGAGAATTAAGGCAATCATGGGTTTAAGACTATTTCCTTGCCTACTAAGGGCATCTTTGCCATCCTACCTGGTGTCTTGAGGGCAGAGAGATGACACAGTCTGTGGTGTGTGACCACTGGCTCATGTCAGCTTGCAAGAGCTATTGTTACAATTTCAGGAATTTTGGGGAATCATTTGTTAAATCTCAGTAGCTTGAAATCAGTTATAGGGAGAGTATTTATACCATGGAAATTGGCAAATGTTAAATATTAGGGCTTTTCCCCGGGAAAGCCAATTTACCAGCACTCCACAAAGACAGAGTCTATTATGATGATTAACCAGGAGTCAGCAATCCTTTCAATACACAGTTTACAATAAATACAAGCAATCATTACAATTATGCTTTAAATTACTTTGTGACATGAGAAAAAGTTGGAATTAAAATCTTGTCTCTAAGACAGTCTCAAGAATATTAAAACACAGCTATGTATTGAAAAAAATATTAGAAAGAAAATAAATCAATATCTTCACAGGCTTATCTTTCCATTGTGGATTTAGAGGTGGCTTTTGTCTTCTTCATTATAATTGTACCTTTCAAGTATTTTATTCTATGCAAATGAACTGCTGCTGCTACTGCTGCTAAGTCCCGTCAGTCGTGTCCGACTCTGTGCGACCCCATAGACGGCAGCCCACCAGGCTCCCCCGTCCCTGGGACTCTCCGGGCAAGAACACTGGAGTGGGTTGCCATTTCCTTCTCCAATGCATGAAAGTGAAAAGTGAAAGTGAAGTCACTCAGTTGTATCCGACTCTAAATGACCCCATGGACTGCAGCCCACCAGGCTCCTCCATCCATGGGATATTCCAGGCAAGAGTACTGGAGTGGAGTGCCACTGCTTCTTAATTTAAAAGCCCATTAAAAATGATGTGCTTAAGCATTAACCCTTTTAAACTTTTATGTACAGAGGTGACAGAGGGAAGAGATACAGGAAGACAGAGTAGGATGGGAGGGCTTTCCCTTCCACCTCCTTTCAATCCTGTGAGAATGGGATTGAAGAGTAACCATCGCAGGACTTCCCTGGTGGTCCAGGGGTTGAGAATCTGCCTGCCTTTGTAGGTGGTATGGGTTCGATCCCTAGTTGGGGAACTAAGATCCCATATGCCATGGGACAAGGCTCAAAAATTAAAAACAAAGAAAAAAGAAGACTAATCATCCCAATTTGATGGGGCTAAGGGTTCTGTCAGGAGTTGGGGATGGGAAGGGTAGAGAAGTAGAAAGACAAATGGATAAGGAAAGGCAGCAAATACATTGATCGTAGAAGGAATGCTATAATGAGAATCAGAAGTTCTCTTTCCAGCAGCTAACTTGAGAAGTCATGCGATGATCATATAACTTTGGGAGCATCAATTTCATCTCTAAAGTATGTAAGTTACACTAGAAAATGATATATGGGTTTCATTCTAATCAAGACCTTCTGGGCTTCCTTGGTGTTCCAGTGGTTAAGAATCCACCTTGCAGCGCAGGAGACTCTGGTTTGATCCCTGGTCTGGGAAGATCCCATATGCCGTGGAGCAACTAGGCCCCTGTACTACAACTACTACTGAGCCAGCACTCCAGAGCCTAGCCTCAACTACTGAAGCCCACTCGCCTAAAGCCAGTGCAGTGCAACTAGAGAGCAGCCCCTGCTTGCTGCAACTAGAAAAGGCCCTCATGCAGCAAGGAAGACACATCACAGCCAAAAAATTAAATAAATAAATCTTAAAAGATAAACTAAACAAACTTCTGTGAGACCTTCCTCCTGAGGACAGCCAATAGAGTTAAATGGCCGACAGGGTGGGGGTGGAGGGGCGGTGCATACAGCATGCAGCTTACCCGACAAATGAAAGGCAGTGCCAGGAGACTCTGGAGAAGGAAAGCTTGCTGGAGGGGAAGCGAATTTGGGCAAGGGGAGTATAACGAAGTGTTATTTAGTGATGATGCTCGAAGAAGGCTTTGTCCTAATTAAAAAACTCAGAAGTATCATCAAAGGGATGTTTGGGGACAAAAATAAGACTTCAAGTTTGTTTTATTTTATGCATAGATGCAGAGCTCCTGCTTTTACAGATATATTTCTAACTTCTACCAAGGAATTTCTACATGTGGTCCGCACTCCAGGATCCCTGATTACATGTTCTAATGAGTAAATCAGGCATTTTCTAATATGTACTATCAGTTTCCTGGAACTCAATAATTTCTTGAGTACTTCAGACATGTCTCTTAAAAATCCAGATCTTTTCTAGGATCACATTATAAAATAGACGAATCTCAAAAATATAGAATTTTCACTAGTCGTTAACTCTGATACTAATTAGTTTAGTTAGTCTGATACTAATAATTGTTCAGTGTGGGTTCTAATTATCTATTAGTTATCTATCTATATACATTAGTTATATTAAGTTACTGGTTATTTCTATAGATGGTTTTATGTCTATTACAGTTATTCTAAATCATATGGAAGAAAAAATTTTCTTGAGGTAATAAGATATATGGTTTCAGACTACATATTTTAAACAGTGCATTTTTATCTTCTTATAAACCTTGATTCAAAACATGCCATTTGCATGCATTTTCCTCAGAGTACTGTGGTTCTTTTTAATGACTTTATCAGTGAGCAAGTCATATAGGTATATGAAGCAGCAACTAGTTGGTTCTTTCTCTCTGCTTTAATTGTATTTTTGAGACATTGCAAGAAAAACATCAATTCTGCCTTTCACTGAGCCCATCTTCAAAACAGACCTGGCTTGGTCTGGCTTCCCCAAGGCAGTCTTCTGTGCTGTGTGGGGCTGGGCGTTAAGGACACAGACACATCTGTAACCAAACCAGCAAGCGTCAGTGGGGGCTGAGATTCATTTCTGTGGAATGAGAGCCTCTCATTCCTTTGTTCTCGATATTTCCTGGCAGCATGTCCACAAGCACATGCTATTAACAGATGGTGGAAGGCATATTTGGGATTTTTATCATAACATATCCCCCATGCTTCCATCATGCACCAAAGAACGGAGATGTATGAGCTAGCTGGCTCTATCACAGCAGGATAAAACACATCAACTTCAAAACCCCAAAGGTTCCCATGACAGCCTTCTCCACTCAATTTGATGTGATTTTCCATCAGAAGAACAGAACCCATTTCAGCAGACCAGTTCATATCGGATTTCTTTTAAGATCAGTGGTTACTATAAGAGAGGTTAGTTTCTGCAGAGCTGAGTTGATCTGGTAAGTTGAGGCACATATCTGTGCCCCAGAACTGAGGCCAACAAGATGGTCAGAGACCTGAACTTTGTGCAGACAACTGCACTTCAAAACTCATGCAGATGACAAGTTCTCATTTGCTTAACCCCATAGTTATGTGCTGAGCAAGTTTAAAAACAAAAAGAGCAGGAATAAGTGTGGAAAAAACTTATGCAAAGAAACTGAGAGGATTCATTTTGATTTCTTGTTCTTGACCTGACGTTTGTTTCTTGTGTGTCTTCTCAGTGCAGTATCAAATTGTCGAGGCTGGTTTTATAAAAGCATGTATCTATTGCATGTTTTCTTAGGGAAAATTAAATTATTTGTGAGTAATCGGTCTCTGAAGAAGTACCATCCATGATGCTGACAAGACTCTTGTGCACTTATGCAGCTTAAATTATCCAAAGAACTTGAGGGGTTTTGTTAAAAGTATCTGCTGGTTGGGAATATTCATATTACATCCGAGATGATTAAAATTGCAAGACTGTCCTCTTGGCAGATTCCTGAGTGCTGCAATCAGTGAGGTTTATATTTGGTGGTCAGTGGCATAGCTAAAGAAGTAGCTCAGAAAGCTTGAACTCTAAGATGGCAGGCACTGTGTTTTAGCTGGTGGGTGGGGTCTGGGACTGACTCTGGAATCAGATGGCTTAATTCAAGTCCGACTCTTTCTCCTACTAGCTAAGTGACTTTGATCAAGACACTGGACTTTTCAAGCTTGATTTCCTTATTTCTAAGTGGGCATGAAAATACTATCTACTTCATAGGGTTGTTGTAAAAATTAAATAATATATGAAAAGAACCTTGTATAGAGCATGGTGCATAATATGCTCCATAATGTTTATGGAGCACATTAGCTATTATTATTCATACAAAGTAATAAACAGGCCCAGGTATATAATTTTCAGGCCCCAAGGCCAAGTGAAACTGTGGGGTCCGTTTTTTAAAAATGCAGGAAAAATACCATTGAAGGTGTTAAAATATAAAACATTTCTTTTATTCCATTCCCTCTCTTTCTTGACTAGTCATGATATTGTTCTTGCTTTTACCTAGTAGATTTTATGTTTTTAGAGCCCTTCAGGTTTATAGAAAAACCCAGCAGAAACTACAGAGTTCCCATATACCCTCCCCGCCTCCAGTTTCCTCTTTTATTAATGTATTTATTTCCATTAGTGTGATATATTTGTTATCGATAGTGATACACAATTATTAACTAAGATGATAATTTACATTAGGGTTCACTCTTAGCATTGTACACTTCTATGGGTTGTCACAGATGCACAGTTATGTATCCACCATTACAATATTCTCAAGACTAATTTCACTGCCATAAAATTCCTGTGTGCTCCACCAATTCATTCCTCCCCCATGCTCCCCCAAATCCCTGACAACCACTTGACCTTTTTACTGTCTCCTTAGTTTGGCCTTTTCCAGAATGTCCTATAGTTGGAATCATACAAATGTAATTTTTGTTCAGTCTTCCTTCTTTTACTTAGCAATAAGCTTTTCAGATTCCTCTCCAAGACTCTTCGTGGCTTGATATCTCACTTCCTTTTATTGCTGAATAATATTCCAGTGTATGGGCATGCCACAGTTTGTTTATCCATTCACTTATGGAAGGACACCTTGGTTTCTTCCAGTTTTTGGAAACTATGAATTGCTATAAACATTCATTTGTAGATTTTGTGTGTGTGGACATAGTTTTCAGCTCAGTTGGATAAATACCTAGAAGTGCAATTGCTGGATCATATCTAAGACTATGCTTAGCTTTGTAAGAAACCATCAAACTGTCTTCAAAAGTGACTGGACCATTTTGCATTTTGACCAGCAAGGGTTGAGAGTTGCTCTACATCCTTGCCAGCATTTGATGTGCTAATGTTTTGGATTTTAGCCCTTTCAGTAGGTATGTAGAGGTACCTCACTGCTGTTTTAGGCACAGGTTAAAACAATCAATCTCTGGGTCAGGAAGATTCCCAGGAGAAGGAAATGGCAACCCACTCCAGTATTCTTGCCTGGGAAATCCCACGGACAGAGGAGCGTGGTGGGATATCGTCCATGGGGTTACAAAGAACTGAGCACAACTTAGTGACTAAATGCCCACATACACACATATACAATGACATATGATGTTGAGCATCTTCTCATATGCTTATTTGCATCTGTATATCTTCTTTGGTGAGGTATCTGTTTAGATCTTGTACCCACTTTTTAATCAACAATTCTTATTGTTGAGTTTTAAGAGTTCTTTGTATATGTTGGACACAAGTCCTTTCTCAGATATGTCTTTTACAAATATTTTTCTCCTAATCTGTGACTTGTCTTTTCATTCTCTTGATGGTATCTTTCATAGAGCATAGCTTTTAGATTTTAATGAAATCCAACTGATTTTTTTTTCCAACTAATTTTTTCATGAATTTTGTTTTGGTATTGTATCTTAAAAACTCACTGCCAAGCCCAAGATCATCTAATGGGAAATAATAGAAAAAAATAAATACATTGGTTTCTGCCCCTGTTCCTGGCGATGAACTTCTAAAACTGTAGTAATTTCCTAAGTTATAAAAGCACCAGGAGCTCTCTTGTCTACTATTTCTACTATTAGTTCTAATACATAGTCTTTGACCTCTAACACGGAGCTCCTAAATCTCTTAAAATTTCCTGGGGGATCAGAGTGTCTTTTGTTCTAATGAGGTGACTCTTGGTTCACTCCTGGTAACTTCAAGATAGAGGCCTGTTATCAGAAAGACCAAGCCATGATTAGGATTTTTAGCCTCACCACCACCCCCTTCCCCCATCCTCTAGGAAGGGGACAGGGACTGACAGTTGAGTTAGTGATTACTCATACCTACATGATGAAGCCTCTATAAGAATTCCAAAGGTAGAGTTGGGTGAACACGTCTGTATGCTGGAAGGATGTTGAACGTATGCATGCTCAGTTGCTCACTTATGCCTGACTCTTTGTGACCCCTTAAACTGCAGTCTTCCAGGCTTCTCTGTCTGTGGACTTTTCCAGGCAAGAACACTGAAGTGGGTTGCTATTTCCTACTAGAGGGTGACTTCTCTGGTGGCTCAGATGGTAAAGCGTCTGCCAACAATGCGGGAGACCGGGATTCAATCTGTGAGTCGGGAAGATCTCCTGGAGAAGGAAATGGTAACTTACTCCAGTATTCTTGCTTGGAAAATCCCGTGGATGGAGGAGCCGGTAGGCTACAGTCCATGCGGCCCATGGGGTCGCAAAGAGTTGGACACGACTGAGCGACTTCACTTTCACTTCACTTACCCCAATTCTATTGGAACAGAAGCTTTTATGATTTTAGGACTCTTCCCCATACCATGCCCTATGAATCTATTCCATCTGTATCCTTTAATAATAAACCAGTAAATGTAAGTATCTTCTTGAGTTCTGTGAGCCATTCTAGCAAATTATTGAACCCAAAGAAGAGGTTGTGAGAATGTAGATTTATAGCAGATCAGTCAGAAGTACTTGAGAATTTCAACTAATGTCTGCTTGGCGGGGAAGGGCAGTCTTGTAGGGTGAACCCTTAATCTGTGAGATATGATGTGATCTCCAGATAGACAGTGTCATAATTTAATTAAATTGTATGATGCCCAAGAAATTCTGGGAGAATTCCTTGATGTGTGGAAAACCCACACATCTAGGGTCAAAAGTGAAGTGAATTGTGGTAGCAGTGCAAAAAGAAAGGGTAATCTAGGAGAGATTTTTCCATATGCCTTTTTTTTTACTATATTATCTTCTATACATGATTTCTTTTTTACTATATTATCGTGTTATCTTCTAGAATTTTGGTAGTTTTGTATTTTACATATAGGTTTTTACAATTAATTTTCATGAAAAATATAAGACCAGGGTCTAAATTATTTTGAATTTTTTTAAGTAAAGATTTATTTATTTATTATTTATTTAGGCTGTACTGGATCTTCGGTGATGCGTGCAGGTTTTCTCTAGTTTCAGTGAGTGGGGGTTACCCTCTAGTTGCAGTTTTCCAGCTTCTCATTGCGGTCGCTTCTCTAACTGTGGAACACGGGCTCTAAGCTCTTGGGCTTCAGAAGTTGTGGTGCCTTTGCTTAGTTGTCTCACTGCATGTAGGATCTTCCCAGACCAGGGATCTTACCTAACCTGAGGTTTCTGCATTGTCAGGAAAGTTCTTTACCACTGAGCCATTAGGGTAGCCCTAGATTATTAGGATTATTATTATTTTTTAATTGCATGTAGATGTCCATTTGTTCTAGTACCATTTATTGAAAAGAATATGCTTTCTCAAATCTTATCCATGAACATGGAATATTTCTTCTTTTATTTATACTTACTTTGATTTCTTTTATTGGGGTTTTATAGTTTTCCTCACAGAGATCTTATACATATTTTATTAACTTTAGACCCACATGTTTCATATCATTGTATCTTTTATTCGCTATTTAACGTTGTTCTAAGTAAAAAAAATTAAAATGTCATGATGAATTTTAACATTGATTTTATATCATGCAATGCCAGCTTTAAATGCAAATATAAGAACACTTCACTCATATGTGGAATTACCAAAATTATCCAATTTGTTTTTCATAGCTTGTGGCTGCATATGTATTTTGCTCTTGACAGAATAGTGGGAAAGTTTTACCAAATTAATTCAATGGCTTTTATTTCACTTCGTGATACACATTCTACCAATGCTGTTTGCCATCCGCTTTACTGATGAGCAAGGAAGGCCTGAAAAAAAAAAAGACCTAAATGGGCTTCCTATCTTCCCCTTTCCTTCTTTGTCATCATTTTCGGCGTAAGTGTTTAGCTAATACAGAGAAATAAAATGAGTAGCAAAAAATATGTTAGTATTCCTTGATTATATGCTTTAGAATGTCATAGCTTTCTTTCTATATTTAAAGCAAGTTCTGGTTTGAATAGAAAGCTTGGTTTCTCAGAGCTGTGAGCACCCCTGCTTCCTCAGTCAGAGACATAACACACTTTGCACTTGCATTGGGTCTTAACTGAACTTCCACGCATTGTTGGTTCACTGGAATTCTGTGCCAGTGGACATCTTGAAGGTTATGCTAACAGGGTGGCAAGGAACAATGGTGATCATGTGTCTTGCCTTACAAAACAAAAGTTGAAACATAAAATATTAAGAATTGCAAGATTTTAACAGCTTAGCATTACCCAAGCACAGGGCCCTCTGACTGTGAGGCCCTTTGTATACACAGGATACTTGTCCATGAAACTAGCGCTTCTGGTAACTGAGCAGCAATGAAGACACAAGGCAGTGCAGCTGATCACAGAAGCATGTTAACAGCTTGGGGGATAAAGGATTTGGCTGGAGAGGGCATAGAGTTGACCTCTGGTTCAAGAAACTAGGCCCCCAAATATAAACCAACTAGCCAGGATCCCCAGAGAAGGCAATGGCACCCCACTCCAGTACTCTTGCCTGGAAAATCCCATGGACGGAGGAGCCTGGTAGGCTGCAGTCCATGGGGTCGCTAAGAATCAGACACGACTGAGCGACTTCACTTTCACTTTTCACTTTCATGCATTGGAGAAGGAAATGGCAACCCACTGCAGTGTTCTTGCCTGGAGAATCCCAGGGATGGGGGAGCCTGGTGGGCTGCCGTCTGTGGGGTGGCAGAGAGTCGGACACGACTGAAGTGACTTAGCAGCAGCATCCAGGATCCCACAGGTAAATAATGGGATGGGAATTCCTCTTTCCATCCTAGCAACATTGTTGACATTCACTATGTGATATTATTTCGGATGGCCTCTTTCCTGAATTTCAGGTCTGATGGCATCTAAAAGTTTAACAACTTGAATTGATGCCTCTGAAAACACCCAGATTTACACACAGGGACTCCACGCCGAAACCCAAAGCAGCGCTGACTGTCACAGCTGTAAACACTACTACTCATCACCAACACTTGTGGAAGGGGCAAGCTGACTCACTGGAAAGGACCCTGATGCTGGGAAAGACTGAAGGCAAAAGGAGAAGAGGGCAGAGGATGAGATGGTTAGATAGCATTACCGACTCAATGGATATGAGTTTGAGCAAACTCTGGGAGATAGTGAAGGACAGGGAAACCTGGAGTGCTGAAGTCCATGGGGTCGCAAAGAGTCAGACACAACTTAGCAACTGAACAAAAAGTCTTAGTGATGGGTGTTTGTTTTTTGTTTGTTTGTTTTTTTAGCATTGGGCATTGGTCTATGGGAAAAGAGAAAAGGAGGCATCTTCCTTCATGTGGAGAAAAGTGACTGGCCTGTGTGTATTCTTGGCTGCAGTTTTTGCCACTTGAGCCAAATTCAGAAGTAGAAAGAACATGAGATTCAGAAGGGACTTCAGAGATAAACTCATCCAGTGGCTCCTAAACTGTGCTCTGTGAAAGCCAAAGATCCCACAAAACTGCTTTCAGGGATCCACAAGAATTTGAGTGAATTTAGTTTTTGTTATTTTAAAACTAAGAAAATGCACGCTATTCAAATATATTATAGACCAGAGTTGGATGCAGTGGTGGTCACAGATTGTGTCTATTACATTGTCTCACTGGGAAATGTTATACTTCTCAACTTATGAATAAAGTAGGTGCTCCCCTTTTATGTGTTCTATGTATTGGGGAGTCATGTGAGACTTTATTTTAAGAAAGGGTTCCCTTGAATAAAAGTAAAATTTGAAAAACGCTGATCTATTTGTCCTCTTTCATTTACACTGCTTAGGACAGTATCAGAAATCAGAATAGATGCTTAACAAATATTAGCTGTTATTATATCCTACAGATGGAGAGATTGAGGCCCATGTTGACCAAATGACTTGTACACAGCAAGATATTTAGCAGCAAAGACAGATTCCAGCCTGTGTCCTCACTCCTAGATCATTCCTCTCTTCATTCTATCGCAGTTGCCTCCACATTCTATCCCAAGAAAACAGCTAAAATTTTAAGGCAGACATAAACTGTTTTTACTGTCCCATTGATCCTACCCTCTTCTTGGTCTTACTAAAAGCTTCACAAGAGAAATAAAAGACAAAGAGGAGGAGAAAGGAGAAGACAGGATCTCTCTAAAATATGTTTACAAATCCCAAAGTCCCCCTACCCAAGATGTTAGCGGATGAATTAAAAAGAGCCCCATACCCCAATCGAAATCCCAACAAGTTATTTTATGTGCATCACCAAACTTATTTTAAAGTATATATGAAGAGCCAATGTCTATAGCCAAGACAATGCTGAAGTTGAAGAACGAAGTTGGAGGACTGACGCTGCTAAACTTCAAGACTTACTGTAAAGCTATAGTAATCGTGACAGTGTGATATTGGTGAAAGTCTAGACAAATCGAACAGTGGAACAGAATTAAAAGCCCAGAAGGTGACCCACACAAATATAGTCAACTGATTTTTGACAAAGAAGCAAAGGCTATATAATGGAACAGAGATAGTGTTTTCAACAAATGATGCTGGGACAACTAGATGCAAAACACGAATCTAGACACAGCCCTACATCCCTCACAAAGATTAACTCAAGATGGGTCATTGATCTAAATGTAAAATGCTAAGCTATAAAACTCCTAGAAGAAAGTGGGGGAAAACCTAGATGACCTTGGGTTTGACAGTGAACTTTTAGATAAAACATGGAAGATGAGACTCAGGAAAGAAATAGTTGATAAGCTAGACTTCATTAAAATTAAAAATGTCTGTTCTTCAAAAGATACCATCAGGAGAATAGAAGGACAAGTCATTGACTGGGAGAAAATATTTACAAAAGACCATCTGATAACTGTTATCCAAAATATTCAGAGAACACAAAACTCAAAACCAAGAAAATAACTAAATTTTAAGATGGTCCAAGACCTTAACAGATATCTCACCCAAGAAGATGTGTAGGTGGCAAAAAATAATATGAAAAGATACTGCATATCATATGTCATCAAGTAAATACAAATAAAAACGAGATACCACTACATACTTAGGAAAACAGCTAAAACACTAGTGAAAATACAAAGAAACAGGAACTCTCATACATTGTGGGTAGGAGTGCAAAATGCCACTTTGGAAGACAGTTTGGTGGTTTCCTAAAAAACTAAACATAGTCTTACCATATGATCCAGCAGTCACAGTCCTAAGTATCTATCCAAAGGAGCTGAAAATTTTTGTCTGCATGGAAACCTGCAGAGAATGTTTAAAGAAGCTTTATTCACAACTGCCAAATCTTGGAAGCAAGTAAGACGTCCTTCAGTAAGTGAATGGATAAAAAAAAACAAAAAACAAAAAAACTGTGGTACATCCATACAATACAGTATTATTCGGCACTAAAAAGAAATGAGTTATTAAGCCATGAAAAGACATGGAGGAAACTTAAGTGCATGTTATTAAGTGAAAAAAGCCAATCTATAAAGGCTACAGACTTTTGATGCCAACTGTATGACATTCTGGAAAAGACAAAATTTTGGAGACAATAGAAAGATCAGTGGTTGTCAGGGATGGGGTGGGGATGTTTTTGTTGTTGGGAGGAATGATGGGGAGAGATAAATAAGCAGAGCACAGAGGAATTTTAGGGCAGTGAAAATACTCTGTATAATATTCTAATGATGCATATGTCACTATACATTTGTCTAAAACCAAAGGAGTACAATATCAAGAGTGAACCCTAATGTAAACAATGGACTTTGGATGATACAATAAATGTACCATATCATTCTGGTGAGTGATACTGTACATTTTGATAATGGGGGAGGTTATGCATGTGTGGGAGGAGGGAGTATATGGGAAATCTTTGTACCTTTTTCTCAATCTGGCTATAAAACTAAACTGCTCTAAATGAAGCTTTAAAAAGAAAAAAAAAAAAAAAAGATTAAGGGGACTTCCCTGGGGAATTTAGTGGTTAAGATTCTATCCTCCCAGTGCAGGGGCATGGGTTTGATCCCTGGTCAAGGAGCTAGATCCTGCATGTCTCAACTAAGACCCAGTGCAGTCAAATAAATAAATAAAAGAGTCCTAAGCAGGATGGGAGGGAGAGGAGGAAGCTGAAATAGAATCCTGCTCATGCATGCGTGCTAAGTTGCTCAATCACATCTGGCCCTTTGCAACCCCACAGACTGTGGCCCCTAAGCTCCTCTGTCCATGAGATTTTCCAGGCAAGAATACTGAAGTGAGTTGCCATGCCCTCCTCCAGGGGATCTTCCCCACCTAGGGATCAAACCCACTCCTCTCATGTCTCCTGCATTGGCAGGCGGGTTCTTTACCGCTAGTGTGACCTAGGATCCCCAGAATCCTGCTCATAGAAATTCAAATTAGCAACTAATCCCTGGACTATACCAGGGACACTGTTCTAGGCACTAGAGGGTTTCAAAGGATTGTCTTCAACAGGTTAAAATCTTGGTATAGAGACAAGGCAAAAACACAGTTAAGTAAAACAAAAGCTGCAATTTCCAAAACTGTGAGATAAGTAAATGGAATTGTAGTCATTCTCAAAGGGATTAGAACACGGCCTCTCTTGAAGCCCAATACATTTTCAAGCTTAGTAATGTTTACCAAAATATGAATGGCATTTTCCCCATCTCCTGCCCAATTCCTAAGGAGATGGTGAGTGTAGTGAAAGTGTTAGTCACCCAGTTGTGTCTGATTCTTTGTGACCCCATGGACTCTAGCCCTGCAGACTCCCCTGTCCATGGAATTCTCCAGGCAAGAGTACTGGAGTGGGTAGCCATTCTCTTCTCCAGGGGATCTTCCTGACCCAGGGACTGAACCCAGGTCCCCCACACTGCAGGCAGATTCTTTACCATCTGCACCATCAGGAGAGTGTAGGTCGTTGTTGTTTAGTCGCTCAGTCATATCCGCTTCTTTGAGACCCAGTGGCCTGCAGCATGCCAGGTTTCCCTGTCCTTTGCCATCTCCCTGAGTTTGCTCAACCCATGTCTATTGAGTTGGTGATGCCATCCAACTATCTCATCCTCTGTCATCCCCTTCTCCTCCTGCTTTCAATCCTTCGCAGCATCAGGGTCTTTTCCAGTAAGTTGGCTCTTCGCATCGGATGGCCAAAGTATTGGAGCTTTAGCTTCAGCATCAGTCCTTCCAGTGAATATTCAGGGTTGAGGTGATTGTAGAGGGATCGTCAAAACCATGCACTGTGGAGCGAGGCTGTCTTGGATGAAATCCTGTCACACTCTTCTGCTGTCTGGGTGATCTTGTGTGTTATCCAGCTTCTCTGTGCCTTGATACCCAGCTGCTAAATCGGTAATAATACACCTATTCTTACAGTTGTTGTGAGGATTAAATGAAAGGCACTTTAAACAATGCCTGACACATAGTAAGTCCTTACTAAATTTTAGTGATTATAATTCTCCACTTTTTTCTTGAAAATTCAGGGCCAAAGGAGTATTTAAAGGCTTTTGGTGATCCTTCCATGCCACCGCCACTGGCTGTCATTTTACTGTCTAGTCCAGCTTCTGTTTTGACATTTAGTCAGTGCTGTAGACCAAAGAAAAGGAAAAATATCTCCCATATAGGTAAAGCCTCTTCCAAGAAATCAACCGAAGACATAAACAGATTTGATCTTTGGAGATGACAGCCTGTGCTTTTAAGGGAGAGAAGTGAGGTGAGGGGACTGCTCAGTTTTGGGGTAATATAGGAAAACTAACAGCAGTCATTGAAAACACCAGGCTGTGGGAATGTGTCTTGAAGGGAAATTAGGTCTGGCTGTAGACCATGAGAAGAAGGTTAAATTTTTTTCTTCCTTCATGGACCTTGGCTGATAGAGCAGCTGCCGTACTGAACACAGCTGACCTCCGTGCCAGACAGAAGAGTGTGCTGAGGACTCTCAAAACAGCAATTAAATGCTCTGACTTATTTCATTTTTTTCAATTTCTCTGTCAGAAACATTCACATGGCCTGAGCCAACCAAAAAGGGTGGAAAACATGCAACATGACCACATGTCAGATTGTGGAGAGCTGGAAATATCTGGTAAATGGTTCCTCTAGTAAATGCTGATGAAAATATAAATATTTGTAGACTGGGATGGATTAGAGAAAAACAAATAAAAGCAACTTCTACATTTTCCAGCAACCAGTACTCTTCGCTAAGTCTTTGTGACATTGTTTTAATTTGGGATCCATTGACAGTGGAAAATTACTTTACTTGGTTGAGCCTAATTCATGCAGCTGACAAGGAATGAGTTTGAAGTAGGTCTGATGTGACCCGATTTTGATTCATAATTTGCTGTTTACCACATTTATCTTTAGGGCAAAGGACTTCCTTGTCCATGAGGCCTGATTTTTCCACCCCTCAAGAAGCCCATAAAGGTTTGCTGGCCATTGCAACCATACGCCTTGGCTTTTCTGTGACAATCTCTATTTAAAATCTTCAACACATTTTCCTCATCAATTTGTCAGACCATAGGTCCTAAATTTTGGTCAGAAATTAGGTCTCTCTTCCAGAGGATGAGAGGATAACCTGTTGTTTAGAGTCTGGAGGACAGAGAAGAGCCCACAGTCTCCATGAGTAGTTCCTCCATAAATAGAATAAATGAACTTCCAACGCCACTCTCCAACTCTACACACTCTGGCACTACACACAAATTTAAAATATCCAGAAATCCCACTTTTGGTAACTTGTGTCACTTATAGCTGTTCCGAGGGTGTTCTAGAGCCCCTCTTCTTATCGTCTTTCATCAATGCTTAGTCTATTGGTCTCCTCCAGTCAATGGGGCTCCATCTTCTATACGTTGATCCACTCTTATCTGTAGAGCAAGTGTAATTTTCACAGTATCATCCTGGAGTTATTTGTGTAACAATCTTTCTAGTCTAGGAATGCCTTTGAGTTAGGGGCTGGATAGACAAAAAAATGAGAAAAACCCAGAGACCAAGATCTCTTTAAAATGGTTTGAAAGTATGCTTAAAATATTTAATATCTACATTGCAAATAACAGGAGCTCAATAAATGCTCAAATTAGTGAATTTGTGTTTTACATATTCTTTCCTGAAGATTTCCTATTATGTCAAAGTGATTGTGAAAAGTGAAAAGAACACAGACTGATAAAATGAATGTCAGGAAACAAAGCTATCACTTATTAGGAAGGTTCTGCCCATGTAACCTGCTAGCTCATAGTTTTTTAGGAAGAGTGATGAGTGATTTGCCCAAATCCAGTCATCTCTAATCTACTCCCCCTTGTGGTCGGTGTGAGACCCACAGGCTGGTTGGGGTTTCCTTCTCTTGGTGGCTTTCACTCTTTTAGCACCATGTTCTAACCCAGAGAAACAATCATTCACTGACAAAAACAAAACTCAGATTCCAAATATTTTAACAGTAGACGTAGTCTAACGTGAATGCAGAAAGATCCAGTCCTTTTGCTTTAAGAACCAGTTCACAGTCTACCCCATTCAGAAAGTGTTATCTGATTTCTTGCTCTTTGGGTCTTGGGGTTCACTTTGTGGTTTCCTACTTCAAGATGTCTATCACACAGCAATTCCTTGGTGGTCCAGTGGTTAAGAATCCACCTTGCAGTGCAGGGAACATGGGTTCAATTGCTGGTCCAGGAACTAAGACCCAGTGAAGATCCGGTGTGCTGCAACTAAAACCGGATGTGGCTAAATGTGTGTGTGTGTGTGTGTGTGTGTGTGTGTGTATACACACACTTCCCTTGTGACGGTAAAGTGTCTGCCTACACTGTGGGAGACCCGGGTTCGAGCCCTGGGTTGGGAAGATCCTCTGGAGAAGGAAATGGCAACCGACTCCAGTACTCTTATCTGGAAAATCCCATGGACAGAGGAGCCCGGTAGGCTACAGTCCATGGGGTCACAAAGAGTCAGACATGACTGAGCGACTTCACTTCACTTATATATATATATATATATATATACACACACACACATATATGTATTTTAAAGATGCTTATCAATCTGTATGTCTGCTTCCTAGATTGTCATCCCTACTGGACTATGAACCACTTGGGTAGGGCGGGGAAAGTAGGAGCAGGAACTGTGTTTCTTTATCCCAAAACATGTCTAGCACCAGGTATAGAACAGATGTTCAGTAAATGTTCGTTGATATAAACCAGTGGTTTTTGCCATTGAAACTTTAGGGCAACAGCATAATGCCTTGGTATCTCAATTTTCTCATTTATAGATTTAGGATGTTATAAACTGCATAAACTTTGGACATTAAGTACCAAAAGAGGCTATGAATTGGGCATTATTTTTTATCATCAGAATATTCTGCAAGGACTGTTCACTTTTTGATTATCAGATCTTTTTCTGTGGGGCTTTTAAATACCTTTGCAGTGTTGTAAGATTGCATGCTGCATGTCAGGGTCTGGTAATATTAGAGGTGGGAATGGAAAATAGCCCTTTTATGACTAGCAATGGAGAAGGAAATGGCAACCCACTCCAGTTTTCTTACCTGGAGAATTCATGCACAGAGCAGCCTGGAGGGCTATAGTCCCTGGGGTCGCAAAGAGTCAGACGCAACTTAGTGACTAAACCACCACCACCACACGACTAGCAAAGATGGAATTAAAGAGATTTGTTTATGGTATAAGTAATTATATGAATAGTTCTTTTTCAAAGAAAAACATCTATTTCATGAAAAGGTCAAAGAAGTTCATATTTACATATTTTTCAAGCTGAAGACATACCAGCTCATTCTTGAAGTATTTCTTCCCCTTGGCTTGGAGCTTCCTTTAGTCAAGTTTCTCAACATATCAAGTTTTAGCAGTTTGACTCGAAGGACCACAAAGCATTATTTAGTAAATATTCAGTTTGTGTTCAAGACATTTGAGGATGATGAAAATATAAGAAAAGATTACTAAGCTTCCCCCCAAAAGTTTTACATTTCTACTTTGGTTCAATGAATGAACATTGAGAAAAATGTATAAGATAATGAATCTAAGAACTTCAACAGTTAATACAGATTCTGCCATAAAACAAAACTGTATCCAAACTGTCCAAGATCTAGAAGACATTAGAAAGGGTTAATATGAGTTTTTCAGTGAGACCTAATAAGAACTCAATGTCTCATTCTGCTCTGTTGTGGTTTTGTGAGAATCTGGGTCTGTCTGAGGCAGAGAGCTTTGCTCAGAGGGTTACTGAAAGCTGAAACTTTGTTCTCCCTGAGGTAGGGAGCATTCAGAAGTGGGAATGTTTGGAGGAGACAGTTCTTGCAAAACCGAGGTAAAAAGTTTTCAACTTAAATTTGGAAATCTATGGATATTTTTAATGAACCAATTTAGGATGGCGGAAATCTTCAACTCATCAGAAAATAGAATATGGAGTAAAGAAAAGAAAAATAAATTCTTTAGATAAGAGAATCTTTATTGCTAACCTTTTTTTTCCTTTCTTTTCTTTCTTTTTTTTTTTTTTTTTTAAGAAAACCTCACTACTAGCTTGTAAAGAAGGGCTGTTAGATTACAAAGAACTGCAGCTTGAAATGTAAAGTGGCCCCATAATGAGGTCTTTCTGCCTTTTTACCTTTATTGCAATCTTTCCAGGAATGTAGGTACATGTAAATCTGTGTGGATAAGATTGCAATGGCTCCTTGCAGGCTAGCTGGGAAAAGGTAGCCCTATTAAAATCAGAAGGGCCTTAGTTTCTGAGGTTTTTACTTTTCCTAGATAAAAAATCCACCAGAAAACCTTACCAATTATCTTAGGATGATTACCAGGAGTGATCTCAAATCTTCCATTTATTATCCTTGAGAATAAATAAAGTTCATGTCATTCTGGAGTTCTAGCAAATAATAAAAAGTTAATAACTTTGTGACCACAGAGACCTGTTTTCTTTAGTGAGTATGCATGTACTTCCATTTTTTTCCCCTTTGGTCTTTTCCTAGGAAAATAATCGTATATTCATATATCAGAGCTATTGGTCTTTTTTTTTTTTTAAGGTTTTGTGATTTGACAGAACCAGGCTTCCTTGGTGGCTCAGGCAGTAAAGAATCTGCCTGCAGTGCAGGAGACCCAGGTTCCATCCCTGGGATGGGAAGATCCCTTGGAGAAGGGAATGGCTACCCACTCCAGTACTCTTGCCTGGAGAATCCCATGGACAGAGGAGCCTGGTGGGCTGCAATCCATGGGGTTGCCAGCAGTAGGACACGACTGAGTGACAACACTCTCACTTTCAGGAACAGAGGAGATACTCAATAAACTGACTGACAGATGGTTAACAGATATCCATTTTAGGGATATAATGAAAATTCCACTTGGGTTATAACAAGTTTATATAATTTATTTTAATCACAGTCATTATTTTACCTAAAGTTTTCATTTTTCTCCTTTCATCTGGGTTTCCTGACCTCAGAAAGATGAAGGACTTAGAATGCAGTCATTGAGAAAAGTCATCTCTCAAATCTGTGAAATAATGTCATGTGTGAGATTTGCTTCAGAATAACCTGTGAGGGGGCAGGTATGGGAAGGGTAAAGATAAACAAGACTGGCCAGGAGTTGACAATGGATAAAACTGAGTGATCGGGACATGGGCGTGCTTTATACTATCATCTCTGAGTGAGTGAAGTCGCTCAGTAGTGTCCGACTCTTTGCAACCCCATAGACTATAGCTTACCAGGCTCCTCCGTCCATGGGATTTTCCAGGCAAGAGTACTGGAGTGGGTTGCCATTTCCTTCTCCAACTATTATCTCTACTTTCCTATATATCAGAAAATTTTCACTAACTTTAAAAAAAAAAAAAAAGATTGGTAGGGTAGAGACAGAGACCTGTGTTATTAGTTCCTGGGTCTTTCCCAAGTGTTTTGTTTGGCTTTTTGTTTCTTTGCTTGTGTACCTTACTTCAAAGACAAGCCGGGGTGGAGAAAGCATCTCTAGGGTCAGCAGTGTGATAGTCCTGTTTATCTCCCTAGCCCCAGGCCTCCTCTTAAGGAGTTTCTAGGCAGAAATGAAGGCTTCTGGAAATTTCTCAATACTTATGCTTCAGCTCCCTACCTTAGTTCCCTTTACCTTGTTTTCTGGGTTGGAGGGAAATTACCTTTAGTTTCAGCAATCCCTGGGAATGCGGTGGGGGAGGTGGTTTTCTGTCTGATTGAGATCACGGCAGCGTTCCTGCCTGATGAGGGTGCTGCAAGGATGTTTTTTCCTGTTGCCTCCAGCGACACTCTGCGTGCTAAGTCACTTTGGTCATGTCCAACTCTGTGCGACACTATGGACTGTAGCACGGGATACTGCAGTGGGTTGTCATTCCCTTCTCCAGAGAATCTTCCCCACCTAGGGATCAAACCCAGGTCTCTTATGTCCACCTGCACTGGAAGGCGGGCTCTTTACCACTAGCGCCACCTGGGAAGCCCAGGGATAAAGGTCAACTCAAATCAGCTGTTGCTGACTAAGCCAGATTTTCATTAATTATTTTGGTAATCATGTTGGCAACTTTTCCTTTTTTTGAGCCTTTGAAAAAAGCAAACATATAAAGCTGATTCTACGGTGAGTGGAAGAAAGATAAGATTTTTAACCAAACTAGTGTACCTCGACCAAACTGTATTGTGTCCTGTGGGCGAGGACTGCCACTGTTCTACCTGATCTGTCTCTTCTGATCTTGCACATTTTACTGGTCATCGTGTTAGTTGCTCAATAATGTCTGATTCTTTGCAACCCCATGGACAGGGGCCCACGAGGTTCCTCTGTCCATGGAATTCTCTAGGCAAGAATATTGGAGTGGATTGCCATTCACTGCTCCAGGGGATCCTCCTGACCCAGGGATCGAACTCAGGTCTCCTGCTTTACAGACAGATTCTTTACCATCTGAGCCACTAGAGAAAAGATATTCAAAGGTTATCTTCACTCAAAATTTTCTCACACTCCTCCACTGTGTTCACTTTTCTTACTTAATAACTGAGCCAGTGTTAGCTTTCCTCTTTTTCTCCCATTAACAAATGCTCAAATTTACACATAATACTGCTGCTGCTGCTGCTAAGTTGCTTCAGTCATGTCCGACTCTGTGCGACCCCATAGACGGCAGCCCACCAGGCTCCCCTGTCCCTGGGATTCTCCAGGCAAGAACACTGGAGTGGGTTGCCATTTCCTTCTCCAATGCATGAAAGTGAAAAGTGAAAGTGAAGTTGCTCAGTCGTGTCCGACTCCCAGCGACCCCATGGACTGCAGCCTACCAGGCTCCTCTGTCTGTGGGATTTTCCAGGCAAGAGTACTGGAGTGGGGTGCCATTGCCTTCTCCAAGAACACTGGAGTGGGTTGCCATTTCCTTCTCCAGTGCATGAAAGTGAAAAGTGAAAGTGAAGTTGCTCAGTCATGTCCAACTCCCAGCGACCCCATGGACTGCAGCCTTCCAGGCTCCTCCATCCATGGGATTTTCCAGGCAAGAGTACTGGAGTGGGGTGCCATTGCCTTCTCTGACACATAATACAATGGAATTCAAATTTACACATAATACAATGGAATTCAATATGTTTCTAAGAAATCTATTCTAAGCATCGTAATATGTTTGTAACACTACAATAAGGTAAAAATTGCTTTTGTCAACTTGTTGGTTAACAGAATCAAAGTGTTTTTGAGCTAGAGAGAGTTTTTGTTTAGTCTCTGAAGATTATTCTAGCTAACTTTCTTATTTTATCCAGTGGAGGTTACTGAGGCCCCCCAAAACAAAATATCTTTTCCACCATCACAGGTCCCTTAACAGAAAACTTGAGTTGTTTTTGGTGTCTCTGAAGAGCTGTTTCACAAGACTTGACAAGAAGATAAACTGAACCTGTCCACAGTTCAAAAGTTAGTGGTAAACTCTAGGAGCTACAGCTGAGTAGAAAAACAAGTTGATATCCTCAGCTTTAGTTCATGCAGGACACGTACCAAGGAGTCTAAAGCTTTAGAATTCTCTGGAAGACAATGTCATGTTTCTATTACCGAAGAAAATAAAGAAAAGAGCCACAAAAGGATCCAGTTCCAGAATTCCATTAACGTGCATTTGGGAAATCAAAATATCCTTCTCATATTCAAAGAAAATAATTATTGTTAAAGTACATTTTGAAGACGTCTGCTTTTAATAATACTTTCTTTAGAGAATAGATACTCCAAAAAATTGGGAAAATAGATTCAGCCTCAAGTCAAATATTCTCTATGCACCATACTGATAAGATGGAAATGGGAGGGGAGGAAGCTCTTTTGAAAAGGATCAGTAAAAGGAGAATATATTACCAACTGAAATGCATTCAACATTGAGTTCTGTTGAAAGAATAAAATATTTATAAGAATCAACTTTCTTGTTCTTATGAACCGTATATTACTCATAGCTGTGTAAAGGTACTTGAAAGAAAACAGGAAAAGGCAGTTTCAAATTGTTTGCATTCACTTATCTTTTTTAAAATTTTGACTAATTCCAACCACTGCCACCAAATGTAGAATCTTTTCTAGTCTAGAGGGAACAGGGGCCAATTTAAACAACAGGAGTGGCCTTAACCACTCTTTCTCTTGTGGTTTTGAGAGAGTGGAGGGAAGAGGAGGGAAAAAAAAGTCGGAGTGTAGATGAAAGGGCTACTTTCTAACAACATTTTAAAAGTAAGATTCTTAGAAATATTTAACCCTTGTAAACTTTGCCTCCCGTATTTGCCAAGTGCCTGAGAGAAAGAAATGAGAGAGACTGTAATAGTGGGTTATTAAGATGGAAAGAACAATGGCAACGAAGGTAAGTCCAGGGGAGAAGGGCGCCTGGGTACAGACACCAGAGAAGGAAGCAGGTTGTAAACCTCGGGACCCTTGGCGCTCGGAAGCACTTGACCTGTTCATCTGTGGACAATGTAAAATAAATAACACCCTACACTTCTTATTTTCATTCCAGCTGGCTCAAGTACATGCACTTTGAGAACTGGGTCATCTGTTCCTGCTACTACTGAGAAAAAAAAATTTTGAACTGAGTAATTTTACCATATATATACCCGATTATGTATCAAAAGAATCTTTTGAGAAAATTGGATAGTGAGTGGACCTTTTAAACCAGAGACATTATTTTAAGGGTCCTGGAGCAGCCTGTAAACCAGTGCTTTTCCAAACTGTTTTCGCTCATGTGATCCATTGTAAGAAATATATTTTACATCACAACACAGGTATAGGCACATATACAAATAAATCTGAATTACTAAAAAGTTTTGTGAAAAAAATACTTTTCATTACTAGGTATGATACGTTCTGATATTTAACTCTAATCTTTTTTTCCTTCCTAAAAGTTCTGGTTTGTAACCCACTAAATTGATTTTACCACCAATTAAAGAATTGAGACTCAGTGTGTGAAACCCAGACATGAACAAACCAGGGTGCTAGATGGACTCAAGAATAATATGAGATTCAAGCATATTTGATTTGAAGCGGACAAGTTTTGTAGAATTCAGAAGTTACTAACTTTGTTACTTATTTGCCGTAACATAAAACTTTGAACTTATTGAAATCAAGCAATTTTTGGCACTCAATATGTAGCTTCTGCTGGTAAAAAATTATTTGGCAATATAGTTCTTTTAAATATACATGGTACAATGAAAAGGATGATTTCTGAGTTTTAGAAGGTCCAAGTATGAAATTGGGGCCTGAAATAGTAAAGCAAATAGTCTAAGCAGAAAGCTGCAAGGAAGAAATGGACAACAGTCTGGAAGTAGCAAAGAGTTCTAAAAAATTTCAAAACACTCACTATGACATTGCATTTTTCCTACAGAATTTACTTTTCCAAGGGATGATGAACACTTGCAAGAATTTCACAATTAAGGGATCTTAAACTTCCTCTATGCCCCTGTTTGATAAATGCAAGTTTTCTCTCTGTGTTATTTCTTCATTCATTAAAAATAAATTTATTGGACATTTACAATGTGTCTAGAAATCTAGAAATGAGCCAAAGGGAGGGGAGGAAACCTATCCTCAGCATAACAATAATTCATTAGAAGGATTAAAAGATTAGCACAAGTACCCTACACAAAATAGACAATCTTCCCCAATAACAAGTAAGATCCCTCTTCTGACTGTTGAGTCCCCTTTCAACCCCTTATTTCTCCTCCCAGGGGACTCAATTCATCCAATGGCAGGCTTTTTCTATATTGGACAACTCTGGCTGTTAGGAAGTTCTTTATATTAAATTGTTTACATCCATCACCAATTCTATTTCTGTCCTTACACAGTTTAATAAGAAACAAATTTAGAATAAACTCAGCTTTGCTGAATTGATATCAAGAAAGAATACACATTCCTAAGACACCATGAAAATCTGAGCAGGTCCTATTCTCTGACATCTCAGTCTGAGACAGGTTACCTCCTAGACTGAATTTCTAAAATAGAACCGTAGACTATTTTAGCTGACAGAGACCCTGCAAAGATTAAGCCAACTCCTATAATTCTTCAATAACTTTTAGAACTAACACCCAAAAAAGATGTCCTTTTCATTATAGGGGACTGGAATGCAACAGTAGGAAGTCAAGAAACACCTGGAGTAACAGGCAAATTTGGCCTTGGAATACGGAATGAAGCAGGGCAAAGACTAATAGAGTTTTGCCAAGAAAATGCACTGGTCATAGCAAATACCCTCTTCCAACAACACAAGACAAGACTCTACACATGGACATCACCAGATGGTCAACACCAAAATCAGATTGATTATATTCTTTGCAGCCAAAGGTGAAGAAGCTCTATACAGTCAACAAAAACAATACCAGGAGCTGACTCTGGCTCAGATCATGAACTCCTTATTGCCAAATTCAGACTGAAATTGAAGAAAGTAGGGAAAACCACTAGACCATTCAGGTATGACCTAAATCAAATCCCTTATGATTATACAGTGGAAGTGAGAAATAGATTTAAGGGCCGAGATCTGATAGATAGAGTGCCTGATGAACTATGGTCGGAGGTTCATGACATTGTACAGGAGACAGGGATCAAGACCATCCCCATGGAAAAGAAATGCAAAAAAGCAAAATGGCTGTCTGAGGAGGCCTTATAAACAGCTGTGAAAAGAAGAGAAGCGAAAAGCAAAGGAGAAAAGGAAAGATATAAGCATCTGAATGCAGAGTTCCAAAGAATAGCAAGAAGAGATAAGAAAACCTTCCTCAGCAATCAATGCAAAGAAATAGAGGAAAACAACAGAATGGGAAAGACTAGAGATCTCTTCAAGAAAATTAGAGATATCAAGGGAACATTTCATGTGAAGATGGGCTCAATAAAGGACAGAAATGGTATGGGCCTAACAGAAGCAGAAGATATTAAGAAGAGGTGGCAAGAATACACAGAAGAACTATACAAAAAAGATCTTCATGACCAAGATAATCATGATGGTGTGATCACTGACCTAGAGCCAGACATCCTGGAATGTGAAGTCAAGTGGGCCTTAGAAAGCATCACTATGAACAAAGCTAGTGGAGGTGATGGAATTCCAGTTGAGCTCTTTCAAATCCTGAAAGATGATGCTGTGAAAGTGCTGCACTCAATGTGCCAGCAAATTTGGAAAACTCAGCAGTGGCCACAGGACTGGAAAAGGTCAGTTTTCATTCAAATCCCAAAGAAAGGCAATGCCAAAGAATGCTCAAACTACTGCACAATTGCATTCATCTCACACGCTAGTAAAGTAATGCTCACAATTCTCCAAGCCAGGCTTCAGCAATACATAAACTATGAACTTCCAGATATTCAAGCTGGTTTTAGAAAAGGCAGAGGAACCAGAAATCAAATTGCCAGCATCCATTGGATCATCGAAAAAGCAAGAGAGTTCCAGAAAAACATCTATTTCTGCTTTATTGACTATGCCAAAGCCTTTGACTGTGTGGATCACAATAAACTGTGGAAAATTCTGAAAGAGATGGGAATACCAGACCACCTGATCTGCCTCTTGAGAAATCTATATGCAGGTCAGGAAGCAACAGTTAGAACTGGACATGGAACAACAGACTGGTTCCAAATAGGAAAAGGAGTCCGTCAAGGCTATATATTGTCACCCTGCTTATTTAACTTATATGCAGAGTACATCATGAGAAACGCTGGGCTGGAAGAAGCACAAGCTGGAATCAAGATTGCCAGGAGAAATATCAATAACCTCAGACATGCAGATGACACCACCCTTATAGCAGAAAGTGAAGAAGAACTAAAGAGCCTCTTGATGAAAGTGAAAGAGGAGAGTGAAAAAGTTGGCTTAAAGCTCAACATTCAGAAAACGAAGATCATGGCATCTGGTCCCATCACTTCATGGTAATAGATGAGGAAACAGTGGAAGCAGTGTCAGACTTCATTTTGGGGGGCTCCAAAATCACTGCAGATGGTGACTGCAGCCATGAAATTAAAAGACGCTTACTCCTTGGAAGAAAGCTATGACCAACCTAGATAGCATATTGAAAAGCAGAGACATTACTTTGCCAAAAGGTCCGTCTAGTCAAGGATATGGTTTTTCCAGTGGTCATGTGTGGATGTGAGAGTTGGACTGTGAAGAAAGCTGAGCGCCAAAGAATTGATGCTTTTGAACTGTGGTGTTGGAGAAGACTCTTGAGAGTCCCTTGGACTGCAAGGAGATCCAACCAGTCCATTCTGAAGGAGATCAGCCCTGGGATTTCTTTGGAAGGAATGATGCTAAAGCTGAAACTCCAGTACTTTGGCCACCTCATTCGAAGAGTTGACTCATTGGAAAAGACTTTGATGCTGGGAGGGATTGGGGGCAGGAGGAGAAGGGGACGACCGAGGATGAGATGGCTGGATGGCATCACTGACTCGATGGACGTGAGTTTGAGTGAACTCCGGGAGTTGGTGATGGACAGGGAGGCCTGGCTTGCTGCGATTCATAGGGTTGCAAGGAGTTGGACACGACTGAGTGACTGAACTGAACTGAACTGATAATTCTTCAAACAAGAAGATGAGTTTGCAACCTAGTCCACTGAAATATTTTCTAGGAAACAAAATTCTGATTTCACTAAGACATCAGCGGGAAAATGAGATTCACTTTTAGGAAGTTAATTGTCAGCCTTGCTGCAATTGATTTTTCTTCCTGATGCTGACATTTGATGTGGTTCAGCCCCTGAAATAACCTTAAACCTAAAGCTTTTTGCTTTATGATGAAGAAAATGTGTTGGTAATATCCCCAACTGGGCTGAAATTAGGAAGAACTAGTAAAAACAACATATAAATTATAGTGAAAGCTTTTTTAAAGCTATGGATTATTATTGTTATAATAAAATATAAGTTTACCAGGTACATTTACAAACCTGCTTGTATAAAGCCTCACAAAAAACTTTGAGGAAGATATTTTCAACCCTTTATTTCATAAATGTAAATTAAGGAAGAACACTTTTATACTCATAGCAAACCAGAACTGAAAATGAAAATTGAAAGTGAAAGTTGCTCATTCGTGTCCAACTCTTTGCGACCCCATGGACTATACAGTCCATGGAATTCTCCAGGTCAGAATACTGGAGTGGTTAGCCTTTCTCTTCTCCAGGGGATCTTCCCAACCCAGGGATTGCACTCAGGGTCTCCCACATTCTGGGCGGATTTTTTACCAGCTGAGCCATAAGGGGAGCCCAAGAACTCTGGAGTGGGTAGCCTATCCCTTCTCCAGTGGATCTTCGTGACCCAGGAACAGAACCGGGGTCTCCTTTGCAGGTAGATTGAACTGAAAATAGGTGAAATGATTCTCTAACTCCTTGGTCGTTCAGAACCTTAAGCTTGAAAGGGTTAAGCAATGTGGTAGACTCAGGACTAGAATTTAGTATTCAGACTCAGGAGTTCTTATTGCCCAAGGTTCTGCAGGTGTTTGTCAGAATTCTGTGGGAGTATTTTGTAAGTCTCTTTGTATTCTTCTAACATTTATAAGTAGAGTCATGCTATACATAGTGTCATGCAACTTTATTTTCTGACTTATCTATAACTTGGACATCTTTCCATGTTGATATCCATGTTTCAATCTCATTGTTATTTTTGAAAGATGAAATAACTGGTCCAACACAACCATACCTATTATTTGTGGCCAGCATGGGTCCTCACTTGTCCCTGCCTCTGCCATACTGATGATTAATATTTGAAGACTTATTTCTAGTCCTTTTTCTGAATTCCAAAAAATAGGGCAACTGAATCTTTTAATTCTTGAATGTAGCTAATCATATTTCTTAAAAAATCTAGAACTCAACAAAGGCTAGCACTATGTGATAAATACGCAAATCTTCACAAAGCAAGGTAGACAATTTAGCATTCTGAGAGCAAAGCTGAGGTCTTCCTGTAGTCGCTTCGGCCAAATTTGGACTCTGATGTTTGGCAACAAAAGATAACTTTCATCCTTTGATTTTCAACAAGAATTCTGATTGTCGGAGCACCGTCTGTGAATGTTCCAATCATTTTTACTTTTGAATTAATTTAAAGAACTGTAAAGAACTCCAGGAGTTGGTGATGGACAGGGAGGCCTGGCATGCTTCGATTCATGGGGTCGCAAAGAGTCGGACACGACTGAGCCACTGATCTGATCTGATCTGAAGCTCTAATGATATTCTCCAGTAGTTAACAAAATCCAGCTGATTTTTTAACAAGGTGAGAGTTTGGGCAGTAGTTGAAAATCCAGTATAAATTCGCAGGTGGGACTCCATATCCATGGTTCCAAATCCCTGGATTCAAACAACCACAGATGGTGTAGTACTGTGAGCTGTAGAATCTACTTTCGAAAAAAACCTAGTATTAGTGGACCCGTGCAGTTCAAACCTGGCCTTTCCAGGTGGTGCAGTGATAAAGAATCTGCCTGTCAATGCAGGAGACCCAGGTGACCGGAGTTTGATCCCTGGGTTGGAAAGATCCGCTGGAGGAGGAATGGCAACCCCCTCCAGTGTTCTTGCCTGGAGAACTCCATAGACAGAGGAGCCTGGTGGGCTCCATCCATGGGGTCACAAAGAGTCAGACACAACTGAGCACAGCTTGCTGCTTTGAGCAGTTCAAACCTGTGTTGTCTGAAGGATTCAGGGTAGAATTTTTCCCTCCCACTATCTTTGATCATGAAAGTGAAAGTGAAGTCGCTCAGTCGAGTCCAACTCTTTGTGACCCCATAGACTGTAGTCTACCAGGCTCCTCTGTCCATGGGATTTTCCAGGCAATAGTACTGGAGTGGATTGCCATTTCCTTCTCCAGTAGAATTTTTCCCTCCGTCCCTATGACCATCTTTGGTCATAGGAGCAAACAATTGAACAGAACACTATTTTGATGCCCACCATCAAAATGGCTGAAAAGGACAATGATTTGATTGATGGCAAAAACTGATGTTTGTCATTTGATGGTAGAATTGGACAAGAAAATATTTTGTAATTTTTTCTTAATTTTCTCCCCAGCTGTAGTTTTGACAGAACACACAGTGTAAAGTGGATGTCTTTTAAACTTCTAACTTCAAGACAGAAAACTTTCAATACCTTTGTGAATTCCTGATTCAGTTTCATGTGTTGCCGACACCTGTGCCTTGAAGAAAAATAAGCAACTTCATAGCATTTTAAAGTAAATTTGCATGATCTTGACTCATGTCTATCAAAATGATAGTCACACAGTCCTGTTGAGTGTTGAGATTTATAACACATTGGGAAGTTGAATTTTTTTTTTTTGCAATAAACAAGAAACCATAATTGACATGAGTTTCTTTTTTTTTCTTTCAGTTATAATGAACCACATTCCAAATAATGATAACAATGTAAAAATGAGAAGTACTAAAGGTAAAGTGTCTAGTCAGCTTGGTTGAGTAATGAATGAGGCTGCTGGTGGTGATGGTTGTTTTTTCTCCAAAGACTCAGTCTTTCTAGATCTCTAAGAAATTGAATTTTTATTTTTCATCATTACATTTACTCTTAGTATAATACCTGTCATCATTTACTTTGATAATCTCTACTTATTTCTTGCAACTTTCCCAATATATGGGCAGAAAGAAATAGAATAAGAGACAGAAATACATTTTGAGGGCCTGAAAGCTTTATTTTTGTACTATATTGCTGTAAAATCAAGGCGAGCTTTAAAGTAAAACTTACACTCATCTTAAAACATAAAACATTATGTTCATGTTATGATATAGAACCGTGTATATTATACCACATAGCTGTTAACATTAGAGGTAACTAATAAACGTGTCCTACTTGAATTCCAAGAAGGCAATCGCACCCCACTCCAGTACTCTTGCCTGGAAAATCCCATGGACAGGGGAGCCTGGTGGGCTGCAGTCCATGGGGTCGCTAGGAGTCGGACATGACTGAGCGACTTCACTTTCACTTTTCACTTTCATGCATTGGAGAAGGAAATGGCAACCCACTCCAGTGTTCTTGCCTGGAGAATCCCAGGGATGGGGGAGCCTGGTGGGCTGCCATCTCTGGGGTCGCACAGAGTCGGACACGACTGAAGCGATTTAGCAGCAGCAACCCCAAATTAATGTAGGACCAACTCTGAATACTTCTTCATTCTAACTTCAGCACATCAGACTAGTCAATGTGATTTGGTTTAGGTTTTCTTATTTTAGATACTTTTATGAAAACAACAAATATTGCTTTCGATTCTGCCCCCTGCCCCTAAGCCAACCCATGAATTATATTATAAAATTGCACATGATTTTCAAATGACAGAATAACCCTCTCTGGAGGTTCTGTTATCCTACACTCAGTTTTCTGTACCAACAAGCCTATTGTGACATCTGTATATTTGCTCTTAGATATTCCTTTCTTTGATCTAAGAAGGTGAATCCTGTTTAAATGAAACCAAACACTGCTAAGAGGACTCCTGTGTAAAGATGGTGCCAGTCATTAACACTAGCATAAATTGTTGAATTCAGATAATTAACATATATTGCAGGGTCTCTGAGGCCCTGTGTCAGGCTCAGGGATAGCAAGGACATGCTCCTGAAGAGCAGTTGACCTTTGCCATTGGTGTTTCATTGGACAATGCTGGACAAGCTGGTTTACTCTGGGGCTCAAGATTGTCATCTGTGAATTAGATTGGTAGTTTTCTAAGTCTGGGGACTTTCAGGTTTCCCCTTGGGAATGGAAACTAACCAGAGTAGCTCTTGATTACCTTATTTATATATAGATTTTTTACTTTTATATATTGCTTTTCTTACATATATATTTCTACTCTATATTATATACTGCTTTTTTGTTTTCAAGGCTTCTTTTGAAGAAAAAGTTTTGCGGCTAAAATATTAAAAGTGAATAATTCTGAAAATAATTCTACTCGATGACTTTTAAAACTGTAACCTCCAATGACTTTCGATATTCTGTAACTTGATCCTATTTTCTCTATTTAGAGTTGCTAAGCCTCCTGAGAGGGCATTTTTCACAGAGAGGAGAGGAGAGGTAGGGGGTGTTCTGGACATTGGCCAGACTAGGGACCATGGTGTTTGGTGTATGCCTAGGTGGTGGGTGTGTAGGATGATTCAGCAATGTCTAACTTTGCCGGTTACTCAGTTTTGCCAAAGGCTAGCAGCCCAGGAGCTCACCAGAGCACGGACCACCTACTTTGTGGTCATTCCTTCTGAGTGAGAGAAAAATTCCCCCTGAGAGACTTAGGAATTTCCACAAACAGCTCCATTTCAGAGATGTCATCTCTCTCTAGGAAGGGCATTTTCTGCCCCTTGTAAGAAAGAAGTTTGGGGCTCAGTAAGCAATATGTAGTTAAAAAAATAAACATAAGAGAAAGGAATTCTCTACACAACAATCTTATCTGATATCTTTAAATATAAAACATATTGTGCCTATAGCTCTTTTCTCCTGTTCCCATCTTGGAATGTTTTCTAAAGCTGTTCCAAAACAACTCTTTTAACAAGGTCAAAAGAAATTTTAGGACTCTCTTTCAAAAGTCCTTTAAAATATCAGGAAGTGCAAAATCACTAAATAACTGACTTATACTGACTGAAACAGAGCAGGATTGTTGATATTATTTTATGATGCTCAGATAAAATCTCTTCTTGGATTGGGAGCAAGACTGGAAAAGAGTAGAAGCTCTCTGGGATCAGTTGTCCCCAGAATCTTTTTCTCTTAAACCCATAAGCTTTGAGGTTGACAGAAGGTAACTTCACCTCCCTCCTTCCCCCTCTCCTTAAACTCTGATCAGAATGAAGTCAAACGGGCAAATCTACAATGAGGTGGAGGAGATACAGTTCAGCCTTGGGGGTCCTAGCATCCTGGTATTGATCCTGACTACGATAGCATATGTGGTTGGAGGTCTGAGACATGACACTCATCTTATAGAGAACAGAGGGAGATCAGCAGAGTAGGAAGTTTCCCAGAGATGAGAGGGAAGTAGGCAAACAAAGGTAAAGGCTACCTTGAAGACTGAGGTACAGGTAAAATGAAATTGTCCATAGGTGATTCTCAGTGATCTTTGAATGACTAAGCCTTGTGAGTGAATTCTGGCCAAGAGCAAATTTGCATTTTAGGTGTGTGGTAGATGTAAATCTTATTTTTAATTTCTTCTGAGATTTCTTCTTGACCTATGTGTTGTTTAGAAGTCTGTTATTCAACTTTCATGTATTTTGGGATTTTCCAGTTATCTTTCTGTTATTGATTTCTAGTTTCATTCCATTGTGGTCCAAGAGCAGGTACTTTACGATTTTATTCTTTAAAGTTTGTTATGTATTTTATAGCCTAGAATGTAGTCTATCTTGGGGAATGTTTCATATGACTTTGAGAAGAACATGTATATTGCTGTTACTTGATGAAACAGTCAATCATACCCAGTTGGTTGATAGTGGTATTGAGTTCAACTGTATCCTTATCAATTTTCTGTCTGTTTGGTGTGTCCATTTCTTCTAAAGAAGTGTTGAATCTCCAACTATGATAGTGGGTTCATCCATTTCTTCTTTGGTTCTATCAGTTTTTGCCGCATGAGATTTGATGCTCTATTAGGCACATACATACTGAGGATTGGAGACTTGGCCCCTACCATTATGTAATGCCCCTCTTTATCCCTGATAAGTATCCTTACTTTGATGTCTGCTCTGTCTGAATTTCATATAGCTGCTCCTGCTTTCTACTGGTTAATGTTAGCATGATATATTTTTCTTTATCTTTTTACTTTTAATCTATATATTCCTTTACATTTAAAGTGAAATTGTTGTAGAAGATATATAGTTGGGTCCTTTTTTTGGATCCACTCTGACAATCTCTGTCTTTTAATTGGTACATTTAGATTATTGACATTCAAAATGATTATTGATATAGTGAGATTAATATCTACTATATTACTTACTATGTTTTCTATTCATTACCCTTGTTTTTCACTCCTGCTTTTGTCTTCCACTTTTTTCCTGCCTTTTGTAGTTTTATTGAGCATTTTATACAATTTCATTTTCTATTCTTTCTTAGCATAGCAGTTATGATTTTTCTTTTCCCTTTTCTTGATGATCGCCCAAGAGTTGCAGTATACATAATATAGTAATCCAAGTCTACTTTCAGATGACACTCTACCACTTCATGGGTAGTGTGAGTACTTTATAAGAACAAAATAATACTAATTCTTCCCTCCTATCCCTGTATCATTGCTGTTATTCATTTCATTTGTGGTGTGTACGTGTGCTAAGTCGCTTCTGTTGTGTTTGACTCTGTGCACCTCTGTGGACCATAGCCTGCCAGGCTGCTCTGTCCATGGAATTCTCCAGGCAAGAAATACTGCAGTGGGTAGCCTTCCCTTCTCCAGGTTATCTTCCCTACCCAGGGATTGAACCTGGGTCCCCCTGTATTACAGGCAGATTCTTTACCATCTAAGCCACCTGGGAAGTCCTTCATTTATATATAAGCATATAAATGCATGAGATGTGTACATGTTTGAGCAAACAGTTTAGATCAATTAAAATTAAGAAAAATAAATGGTTTATTTTAACTTCACTTATTCCTTCTTTGGAATAAGATGCTTTTCCTTTCTTTCTGTAGATCTGAGTTTCTGCCCTATATTATTTTTCTCCTCTCTAAACAATGTTTTCAACATTTCTTGTAAGACAGGTCTACTGGCAAGAAATTTTCTCACTTTTTCTTTGAAAAAGTCCTTATTTCTCCTTCAATGTTGAAGGATAATTTCATAGGGTGCAGAATTCGAGATTATTACCTGGAATTTGAGATTGTTGTCTTGAATTATGTCTCTTGGGCTTCCTCAGGCACTAGCCCTAGGGAAAGAACCTGCCTGCCACTACAGGAGACTTAAGAGACTAGGGTTTGATCCCTGGGTCTCGAAGATCCCCTGGAGGAGGGCACGGCAACCCACTCCAGGGTTCTTGCCTGGAGAATCCCTTGGACAGAAGAGCCTGGTGGGCTATAGTCCACAGGGTTACAAAGAGTCGGACATGACTGAAGCAGCTTAGCACACACGCCTGCATCTATCTCTTCTTCCTTGCACAGTCTTCAAAGAGATTGAATGTAGTTCTTATCTTTGTTCCTCTGTGGGCAAGGTTTTTTCCCTTTAGCTTCTTTCAATATTGTTTCTCTTTATCTGAATTTTAAAATCTATATTCTGTATTTTTATCTGTATTCTGTATTACGTTATATTTTCTGTAGTTTGAAAAATGATATGCCTACGTACAGTTTCTTTTTTTTTTGCCTGCTCAGTATTCTCTGAGCTTCCTGGATCTGCTGTTTGTGTTGGAGAATTCTCAGTTTTGAATATCACTCATGAATTTCAGCAAGTTGAAATTTTTATTTTAAGTATTTTATCTGTTCCTTTCTCTCTTAATTATCCTTCTAGTATTCCCATCATGTATGTGTTACATCCTTTTAGTTATGCCATAATCCTTGGATATTCTTTTCTGTTTCTTTTCAGTCTTTGTTCTCTTAGTTTTTTAATTTTGGAGACTTCATTGAGATATTCTCAAGTTCAGAGATTTTTTTTTTTCTCAGCTGTGTCCAGTCTACTAATAAGCTTCATTGCTATCACAGTGTTCTTGATCTCCAGCATTTCTTTTTTTAAAACTTTATTTTTAATTGACAGATAGTTGCTTTACAGTATTGTATTGGTTTCTACCAAACATCAGCATGAATCAGCCATAGGTTTACTCCTGTCCCTTCCCGCTTGAACATCCCTCCTGCCAGTTTGTTTGATTTCTTTTTTCTAGGATTCACATCTCTCTGCTTACATGGCTTAGCAGTTCTACTTTGTCTATTAGATCCCTTAGCATATTAATCATTGTAGTTTTAAATTCCTGGTCTGATAATTCCAGCATTCTGATTCTTGTTCTCTATCTCTGCAAATTGTGTGTGTGTGTGTTTTTTAATCTTTCAGTATGCTTTGTATGTTTTTGTTAACAGCTGGACATGATGTACTGGATACAAGGAACTGCTATAAATAGGCCTTTAGTAATGTGGCAATGAGGTGTGGGGAGAGGGGAAGTGTTCAATTATCCTGTGATTAGGTCTCAGGCTTTCAGTGAAGCTATGCTTCTAGACTAAGGATTTGGCAAGTATTTCTCTGTGTTTTTCTCCCCTCTTATGTGAGACAGAATGGATAGAAGGGGCTGAAGTTGGGTCCTTCCCTTCCTGTGTCAGTTAGATTCTGGTAATACCCTAGCAGCTTCCCCAGTGACTCAGCGATAAAGAATCAGCCTGCAATGCAGGAGAAGCAGGAGATGCAGGTTCAATTCCTGGGTTGGACAGATACCCTGGAGGCGGGCATGTCTAACCCACTCCAGTATTCTTGTGTGAAGAATCTCATGAACAAAGGAGCCTGGCAGGCTACAGTGCATGGGAATGCAAATGATTGGACACCACTGAAGCGACTCAGCTGGTAAAGAATCCGCCTGCAATGCAGGACATCCTGGTTCGATTCTTGGGTTGGAAAGATCCCCTGGAGAAGGAATAGGTTGCCTACTCCCGTATTCTTGGGCTTCTCTGGTGACTCAGACGGTAAATAATCCGCCTGCAATGTGGGAGACCTGGGTTCAATCCCTGGGTTGGAAAGCTTCCCTGGAGGAAGGCATGGCAACCCACTCCAGTTTTCTTGCCTGGAGAATCCCTGTGACAGAGGAGCTTGGCGGGCTACAGTCCATGGAGTCACAAAGAGTCGGACATGACTGAGCGTCTAAGCACGAGAACAAGAAGGGACTGGGCGCGCGTGCACATTCACAACATACAGGGTCAGATTAGATAGTTTGTCCCCAAGGGCAGTCTTTGTTAAGAACAGAATGCTGTGGTATATTTCAAAATAGTTTCTTTTCCCCTTCTCCTCCAGGAAGCACAAGGAGATTTTTCTTCAATATTTACTTTGGGGACCTGGTCAAGCTCCTGGAGGAAAACCTTAACAATATTGTAAGTCCCTCTATGACTGGATCCTCCTGGAGTTTTTAACCCTCAGACTTGTTCTCACTTGGCCTCCAGCAATTCATCAATTACAGATCAGGTTTTCCTACCTTCTAAGGGTGATTTCCATTCCCCAGTCTTTGCTCTGGTAAGCAGCAACTCCCTGTGTTTGCTTGTCTGTCTCTTCCATTTGGGGTTTACACTGTGTCCTCCCTGCTCTTACAGATCCAAGAAGAATCATTGATTTTTCAGTCTGTTCAGCTTTTTGCTTGTTAGGACAGAGTGGTGAGTTTCAAGTTCCTTATGTGCAGAAACTGTTGTAGATCTTATTAAACACCAGTGTCACTGAGAAAGCTTTTTATTCAAGGTGGAGGAATTTAAAATATATCAAGAGACTCTGGATAGCCACTGAGTTCTAATTATTAATCTTTCTCTCTGTCCAGGAGGATCAAAGCAAGCATGAAGTGCTTGGTTGAAGTGAAGGATGGGATGAGAACTAAGAGAAAGTCTTGCTACAGTCACTAGGCTGCCCAGACAGGATCCTGCTGCTGCTGCAGGAGAATGACTTCAGTCACTTCAGTCGTGTCCAACTCTGTGTGACCCCATAGACAGCAGCCCACCAGGCTCCCCTGTCCTGGGATTCTCCAGGCAAGAACACTGCAGTGGGTTGCCATTTCCTTCTCCAATGCATGAAAGTGAAAAGTGAAAGTGAAGACGCTCAGTTGTGTCTGACTCTTAGCGACCCCATGGACCACAGCCTACCAGACTCCTCCGTCCATGGGATTTTCCAGGCAAGAGTACTGGAGTGGGTTGCCATTGCCTTCTCCCTGGCCTCCCTTAAACCTCTATCTCTACAATCCTTAGAAAGGCAACATCCATAATGAAGGAACTACCTTCCCTCAGACTCTATCCTCTATGTGGCAGTATCTATAAAATAGGTATATTGCTAGTCAGTAAAGCTTCTTGGGGCTTTCCTGGTGGTTCAGTGGTAAAGAATTCATCTCTAATGCAGGAGTTGCAGGTTCAATCCTGGGTCAGGAAGATCCACTGGAGAAGGAAATGGCAGTCCACTCCAGTATTCTTGCCTGCAAAATTCCATGGACAGAGGAGCCTGGCAGGCTACATCCATGGGGTCACAAAAGGGTTGGACATGGACGTGACTTAGAGACTAAACAACAAATCTGCTCAGATTATTTTCTCTGAGTAGATAATGTGTAATTATTTTTCTCCATAAATCTCAAGTAGATATCAAATGCCAATTCTTTCTTTCTATCTCATTTTTAAATGAATGAATGAATGAATTTTTGGCTGCACTGGGTCTTTGTTGCTACAGGCAGGCTTTCTTTCCCTGTGGTGCGTGGGCTTCTTAGTTCTTTGGCTCTTCTTGTTGCATAGCATGGGGCTCGAGGACACACGGGCTCAGTAGTTGTGGCACACAGTCTCAATTGCCCCTCAGTTGCTCAGTGGCACGTGGGATCTTTCCAGACCAGGGATCGAACCCATGTCATTTGCATTGGCAGGCATATTCTCAATCACTGGACCACCCGGGAAGTTCCAAGTGCCAGTTTTTTCTATCGGTTAGTTTTATCTCTCTACTCATTTTTTGAATAGGAAGAGATGAAGTATGATCTGTCCTATATATTGAGAGTTTTAGGAAAACAGGCTGTTCTACCTAGGAAAAAAGTCAAAACCACAGTTTATTTATATTTTTAAGTAAAAATCAGCCAAAGAAATAATACAGTGTTTTTGTGTTGCTGATGATATCGTAGTGTCTTTTTTTTTTTTTAAACTTCTGCTATAGTCTGGTAAAGGATCTACAACCCTGTGATGAGAGAACTGTGTTCTCATAGAGAATGGAAGAGATAGAGAGCCTGTGCCTCCAAGTATAATAGAAGAGCCTCCTGGCTTTGCGGTATCTCCAGTCAATGAAACCACAAGGTGAGATCATTCGGAACATTTTATATTAACTTAGGGCAGGCTAGATAAGAGAGAGAAGCAAAACTTTAAAATACAATCTGGTTTAATCAAAACCAGGGAACCATGAACTGTTTGGGACTCAGAAGGAAAAAAGAGAACTTAAAAGTGGTGGTAATATACAGGCACCCAATGCTGCTCTCTGTAACAGCTTCTGCTTAATGGGAAAGCTGTGGGTTTTTTCCCCGAGGTAAAGATAGCCAATCTGATTAGGGATCTGGCTAGAACAGGGAGTGTACTCTGACCCCTGGAAGAAGGTTTTGCCCTCTCAGGAAGCCTCACCACATCCTATGTGTACATTGGATGACTAATATTTATTATAGAGTCATGTGATGGAACAATGAACAAAGGTTGTTCCTGGTCACCGTAGGTCCGTCACCACAATCGCTGCTCTTGTGGAATGTGACATATTGCCCGCCTCCTAGGACAGTTTTTGAGTCACAAGCAAATGCTATTTTATAAATACAACTCAGAACCTCCCAAGGATGTATTAGGACAACTTATCAAACATATTGCCTGCTCACCCTGACTCTGAGTTGCCAAAGGATTCTCCCAACACTTCCTTTGTCCTCGTGGCTGAGCTTTGATTGGCTGTGAATGATGTCATGACACTGTTTACTTTTCTTAGTAGAAGCAAGGATTGGAGTGTGGTAAGTGTGTCTACACTGCGTTAGGTAATAGAGAAACTGTACACATAGATCTCAAGCCATGTTGTACTCATTTACTATGAGCCTATGATGTGGCAACTCAATGAAATACACATCATCTGTGTGTCTTCTGTTATTTACAACTTTTGAAAGTTTCTGTTTACCTTGGGTTCTTCCTCTAGGATGCCCTTTCTAATTTTAGTATTTGAGCCATATTATTAACAAGCTGTGTCTTTCCACAAACACAAAGCAAATTACTAGGCACAATTTGAAATGAGATTTATGGATAGAGCTCTGTCTTGACCAAGTTTTAAGACAAGTAGGCTTTGTTTATAATTGAGAATTGAATTGCCAGGTCTTTGCAGCTCATTACCACAAAGCAGAAAATGCCTGGAAAGGAGGCATTTGACTAGGTGATTTTTAGAAAAATATTAACATATCTCATGGGTTTAGAAACATTTCTGGCATTTCAAGAGACGTAGAAAATGCTCTTCATAGAATCTACAAGTAACTCTTTAAATAGATAAAGTAGAATGTGTGCAATGCTATTCGGCTAGATAACGTAGATTAGATCAAAAGGTTTTTATGAGAGGAAAATTCTATTAAAATGTTTTCAAAGTTTTTTGTTTTTTTTTTACTCCTAAAGAATGATTTCACCCTGCTCCATACAAAATGTATTCCAGAAATTTTGTTTGCACAGTCACAATAAGAACAATAATTTTCACAATTCTTTTAATTACAATTTGGACATAGAATGTCCAATGAAAAGTTATGAACTTCAATTAAATAAAAATTTCACTTAAGAATCCAAGGGGCATCCCAAGGCAATGTCCAGCCTTTGGACATTTAATGCTTTTGTATCCTGAGTATTTCAGCTGCATGACAGGCCTCATAAATTGTTGATACTGATGAGAGATATTTCACATGATTTTAGCATACTCTTTAAGAACATTCATATATTGAAATATCCCTCAAGGTTACTTCTTGTTTCATTGGGATTTCCTCCATGGGATTTCCAGAAGTTGCATTCTTCTCTGAAGGCATTCAACACAACTCACTCACTGGAAACTGCTTTCCTGGACAAAATTCAAAATGTGCTATCTTTATCAAACACATTTGCATCCTAAAAGGTAAACTTACATTATATAAACACAATTTTGGATTCTCCCTAGAGTATGTATTGGCTTGTAGACTTTTTAACTTCTTTAGATAAATACTATTTATAGATATTAACCCAAAATTCCCTGAAATAGCTAAAATCTTAAACATAAGAGATAAAATAACTGTAAAATGTCTTTGAAGTTAAGAAATTCTGTAAGGGATTATGAATCACTAATCTTTACTATGCTTTGTAGAATCACAGCTTGGACAAGACCACAAGAACCTAAGGATAACCAGTTTAGTTCAGTCACTCAGTCACCGTGATTTTGGATAACCAATAACCCACAAATCTAGTGCCTGTCTCAGACACTTCCTGTGACTGGGAACTCACTCTTCCAATTTTCAGAGGAAAAGTTTTCAGAAGAATTTTACCTTGTTGACATTGGTTAACAGGTTTAAACTTTCTGGGTTTCAGGGTCTTTTTACTTGTAAAAGTATTCATTATTTTTTGCATTTCTACTGTGGATCAGGGTTTTGTTTAGTTTTGTTTTTTGGTGGGAGGGGCATTTCTTTTTTGGTGGGAGGAGCCAAGGTAGGAAAAATAAACAGATAGATGACATGAAAAAATAAGCTGCACAGAAATTTTAGGCTTTGGGGATATAAACATGAACAAGACCATAGTCTAAAGGAAGAGATGGGGACATAAACAGTTATGAGGACACTACAAGTAATTTATTAAGATTCTGGAAATTCTGTGAATTCTGGGAGCACTGCTTGCTAGTTGCTCTTTGCCCCACTCCCCCACACAAGCTCAAAGTGCCGATTTCCTATAAAAACTGCATTAGGGGACCTCCTTGGTGGCTTAGCAGTTAAGACTTCAGTTACCAATACAGCGGACCCGGGTCCCATCCCCGGTCAGGGAACTAGATCCCACATGCTGCAACTAAGAGTTCACACGCCACAACTAAGACCTGGTTCGGTTCGGTTCAGTTCAGTCGCTCAGTCGTGTCCGACTCTTTGCGACCCCATGAATCGCAGCACACCAGGCCTCCCTGTCCATCACCAACTCCCAGAGTTTACCCAAACTCATGTCCATCAAGTCGGTGATGCCATCCAGCCATCTCATCCTCAGTCGTCCCCTTCTCTTCCTGCCCCCAATCACTCCCAGCATCAGGGTCTTTTCCAATGAGTCAACTCTTCACATGAGGTGACCAAAGTATTGGAGTTTCAGCTTCAGCATCAGTCCTTCCAGTGAACACCCAGGACTGATCTCCTTTAGGATGGACAAGTTGGATCTCCTTGCAGTCCAAGGGACTCTCAAGAGTCTTCTCCAACACCACAGTTCAGAAGCATCAATTCTTCGGTGCTCAGCTTTCTTCACAGTCCAACTCTCACATACATACATGACCACTGGAAAAACCATAGCCTTGACGAGACGGACCTTTCTTGGCAGAGGAATGTCTCTGCTTTTGAATATGCTATCTAGGTTGGTCATAACTTTTCTTCCAAGGAGTAATCGTCTTTTAATTTCATGGCTGCAATCACCATCTGCAGTGATTTTGGAGCCTAAAAAAATAAAGTCTGACACTGTTTCCACTGTTTCCCCATCTATTACCATGAAGTGATGGGGCCAGATGCCATGATCTTCGTTTTCTGAATGTTGAGCTTTAAGCCAACTTTTTCATTCTCCTCTCTCACTTTCATCAAGAGGCTTTTTAGTTCTTCTTCACTTTCTGCCTTAAGGGTGGTGTCATCTGCGTGTCTGAGGTTATTGATATTTCTCCTGGCAATCTTGACTCCAGCCTGTGCTTCCTCCAGCCCAGTGTTTCTCATGATGTACTCTGCATAGAAGTTAAATAAGCAGGGTGACAATATACAGCCTTGATGTACTCCTTTTCCTATTTGGAACCAGTCTGTTTTTCCATGTCCAGTTCTAACTATTGATTCCTGATCTGCATATAGGTTTCTCAAGAGGCAGGTCAGGTGGTCTGGTATTCCCATCTCTTTCAGAATTTTCCACAGTTTATTGTGATCCACACAGTCAAAGGCTTTGGCATAGTCAATAAAGCAGAAATAAATGGTGCAGCCAAATAAATAAAACAAACAAACCGGATCAGGTCTTCCCTTTAGAAGTCCTCATATCCACAGCCTCCATAGTTCCCTAGAGTGTTAACAAATCGGATCAGGACTTCCCTTTAGAAGTCCTCGTGTCCACACCCTCCATCGTCCCCTAGACTGTTAACTCCAATGAAGGCAGAGACCCCATTGATTTTATTCATCCTTTGATTCATCTCACTGAGCCCAGAGTCTGACATAAGGCAACCCCATGTAAGTATATGTTTAATAAAAGAATAAATGAGTTGTATCCAGAAGCTAATGGGGAGCTACTATTGGAAGTCATGGAAAGTAGTGGCATGAGCTGTCTTTCCCTTATTACTCCATCTGGAAACATACATCCGGTAGCAACAAGGATATGGATCAAAGGAGGCCATGTAGGAGGCCATGTGCAATAATTCAAGAAAGGAGTAATGAGGGGATGAAATAGGGTGATGCTAAGGATACTGGTGGTGGATACATCAAGGCGGGGTTAGCCTTGATAGTTGGGTAATGAGGGAGGTGAAGAAGTAAGAGGAGTTGAAGATTATTTTCTGAGTTCTGGTTTTGTATTTTTCCAACTAAGTCACGTAGGAGGAAGAGCAGTCTCTAGAGGCAGACCATGAGTTCAGCTTTGAACAGGTTGTGCCAAATATGACTGTGGATGGTAAGATGGGGAGATGCTCATGGGGCAGTTAGCAGACCAGGTCTGGAGCTGATGCTGCAGACGTTGTTACTGACTCCCCAGCGTCCATCCTACTGCCCTTTCAAAGTGATTCAGGAAATGGACCTCATCTCAAAGGAAAGCCTGATTGATCTGAGAGTGTTGATCCAAAAATCATCCTACTTGTTAGAAATTAGTTCAGGGAAAGTCATGGGATCTAACTGCCATCAGTGAGAGGCAATACGGTGTTTACAGGCGGCTTCTAGGAAAGGCACAGGAAGCCAGGCTTTCTCGCAATGGATTTGGATGAGAGGAAACCTACAGCCTCAGTGGTCCTTACAGTTTTCCTGCAGCAAAAAAGGTACCAAGCCACAGGCTGAGGCCAACACTGAAGACTGGAGAGTGGAGAGAGAGAAGCTGTGTCCTTGATGATGTTGTTGAATCTATACACCAGCCATCTTGGAAGTTTTTTCTGTCTCTTGATGGCTCTCACAGGAGCATTCATGTGTCTTTTTATGATCATTGGGTGAGGATCTTGTTAATGACAGTTGAAAGCATCTTAAATTAAACAGCTGAAGCTGCACATTTGTTGGTCACCAGCCACCGGGTGACAGTTAAAGTTGAGGAAATTATTACCTGGGAAACACTGGCTGAAAATACAGTTCTAGGCACATCAGGCACATTATGCTTATGATTGCATCCAATTTTAACCTACGACTCAAGAGTTTTTTTAGTCAAACTCAATCTTATTAAGGCTATCCTTTAACTGAGTGGCCCTATGACTCTGAAGAGTCTACCAATCACAGCCTTTCTGTGTTTCAGTGAGCTGAATGGTGATCTAGAGAGGATAAAGTTGGTCTACACACTGACTATACACTTACATCTATATGAACAGGTCAGGTTTGTAGGGCTTGAAGTATATATAATCTTGAGAAGTGAAGTGAAATGAAAGTCTCTCAGTCGTGTTCAACTCTTTATGACCCCATGGACTACACAGTCCGTGGGATTCACCACGTCAGAATACTGGAGTGGGTAGCCCTTCCCTTCTCCAGGGGATCTTCCCAACCAAGGGATTGAACCCAGGTCTCCCACATTGCACGTGGATTCTTTACCAGCTGAGCCACCAGGGAAGCCCCATAATCTTGAAAAGCTCCATTAAAAACTGGGTACTGAGCCTTGCAAGGAAACAGAACATGTGAGCGGCCCTAAAGCTTCAAGGCACATCTTCATCTGCTTAACTTTCAGGCTGTTGTGTGGAACGAGTAAGATAAAGCATGGGACATTAGCATATGGTTCAGTAAAGCTTAGCTGGCATGATTAAGAATATCTTAACATATAATTTAGATTTAAACTATGGCGATCCACTGATATCTGTATTTATTTAATTTGTATGTTGCTACTTTAAGCTCTTTCCCACACTTTTGAGCAGAGTTCTTGCTCTCTCCCCCTCATTCTGTCTATAAGGCCCACGTCTCCAGTAGGCATAAGAGAAAGGTGCCTTGGGCCCATAATAATATAGAAGCACACAAAAAGGTTTTTATTTCTTTTAAAATCAGATGAAAAAATGAGCTTTCAAGTAAAAAAATTAATATAGTCACCTTTATTTCAATGCTGTAGTAACATCTAATTTTTAATATCTTCTTATGGAAAAAGAGGCTTCCCTGGTGGCTCAGAGGTTAAAAAGCGTCTGCCTGCAATGCGGGAGACCGGGGTTCGATCCCTGGGTTGGGAAGATCCCCTGGAGAAGGAAAAGGCTACCCACTCCAGTATTCCTGCCTGGAGAATCCCATGGACGGAGGAGCCTGATGGGCTACAGTCCATGGAGTCACAAAGAGTCCGACACGACTGAGTGACTTCACGTTCACTTGTGGAAAAAGAAACCTGCAAGGCAAAAGTGCCCCTGGCCCACAAAGTCAGAATCATCTGTGTGTCTTCTATTGGCGTCTCCCTTTTAGTCAACATTTTTTTTTCTTCTCCATTACTTTCTATAGCTTCATCTCTTCCTCGCCTCTCCCCACTCTTTACTATTTTAGACCTCTTATTCTCCTAACTCTAGCATTTTCTGGCTTATATCCATATGACACTTTCATGTAAAATGAAAAAAATAAAAAACAAGCATTTTCCTTGTGCTAGCTTTTCTGTCTCAGCCTTTTAATTCCTTAGGTTATTAGCTTTCAGAGTAAAGACGCATAATCCCTTAGAGAATGGGGAACTCAGAATAGAGAGTTTGAGACACACCTTCTGAAACTGCAGCCTCTTGAAAGCCTGATTCTTAGCAAAGAGTGTCACCACTCTGCTTTTCATATTGGAACGCCGTGTAGACGATGAACATTAATTAGGATGATCGAGCCAGGGAGGCTTACCGCACTGTGACAGATCACAGGAAAGAGAATGCCGCTTCTTTTTTGGGCTGCAATTCTGAGTGTCATGTATGTATTAATTCCTGGACTCAAGCCAAGTTACTTTAGGGTGAGATGCAATCTATTATTTTTAGGTCATATTGGGTAGGGGTGGAGGCTATTCTTTTAGGTTAGTAAGAAGGTAGGTTGGATTAATTTCAGATGATCAAGTTTCCTATTATGACTTCACAAACTAATTTTGGAATGTTATCATTTACAGTTCATGCTTACAGAGAACTTAATGTTGGAAGCATTCCTTAGTTCAAGGGGATTTCACACCTAGGTGGTTTTCAAGTTTTATTGTTTTCCAGCTTACTTGTCTGATTTAGAATCCCTATTGCTTCTTAAATTTCACAAATGAATGAGTTAAAGAAAAAAGCATACACACCAAAAACAAATCAGTACTTAACCCCCTCTTCCAACAACCCCACTGTCCCAAGGGAGATATACATAAAGGAAGAAATAAAGTGGCTAGTTTCCTGTTTCATAAATGCCTTGAATTCAAATTATATCTTAAAGACAGATTGAAAACAAAGGCTTTTATGAGTAACATACAGATCATTAAGATCGTAATCTCTAAACTCTGGCATGTAAGTCTTTGATTTACTGTAAAAGTTCACACTGATTATCCAGGATGATTTCCAGATGTTTACTCTCTGGGTGTAATTAAATTTTAGTAAAAATTATAACTGACTCAGTTGCTTTAAAAAAAGAACTGTCAACAGAAATACGGAAGAAGTTTTCAGTGAGATGTATTTTTTCCCTCATGGTATCACTTCTCTCATGACAGAAATCTCCTTCCTCAAATATTTCTGACTCACTTAAACCCACCCCTGGTTTTAACCAGAGAAGAGAAAGCTGCTCTGAGAAATGTGATGGATTTGATCACTTCAAGTCTATCATTTGGGAGGAAACTGCAACAAAATTTGCATGACAGAACAGAAAATTGGCACAAGTAAATTATTGAGTCTGTATTCACAGACGTAAGAGGGAACAGAAAAATATGACAATGGGCAGTAAAATGAAATCTTCGGGGACTATCAAAGTATCATGGAAAAACAGGATATGAGCATTGTCTTTTTATGTGTTGGGAATTGAAATTATAATTTTGGGAAAATCTATGCACTATATCAGCTAGAATGTGAGTATCATGTACAATAGCAAATGAAGAGACAGATGCCATGTGATGGAAAAAGAACAAAAGTCAGGCCAGAAAATAGTTCAAAGATGCATATCATGAAGAAATCATTTAAATATATTAGAAAGAAGGAGATGGCAGGATAATCAAATACAGAGAAATAAAGCAGAGGGGAAACACAGAGAGAAGAAGAAGGAGGCACAATAATTTGACAAGAGAGGAAAGATGAAAAGGTAGAATGAGAGCGAGCAGCAGGCAATGGTTCTTAATGACCTGTTTCTCATGAAAAATGCATTATCCTAGAAGGGAATGATTTTCCTCCTCCCTCACACTACTTTGATTTGTGGGTCTACAACACATCAAGCCCACTGGGATGCAGCCGATGGATTCAGAGCCTCCAGAATGATCAACCAGAGACTGCCATTCCCGACACCAAATGCAGTGTAAATAATTAAATATCAATGCAAGTCAACTAACACGGATGGAGTGTGTACCCTCAGGATGAAGCAGGCATCAGCATTGTGACAGAGTGTAAGGTCTTGACAGAAGTGCAGAAATCCAAAGGAACTGGAATGGTGATTCTGGGTTGAGGGTGGGGGGATTTAAAAAGGGTAAATGTAACTTAACCCGCAAGTTCTTAAGCTTATTCTGAATAGTAGACTTTACATATTTGATGAAAGCTTCAGGCTTTTACCCAGGAAAATGCACATTTGTGTGTATAAACAAAATTCTGTTTATGTCAGAAGGTTTATAGATCCCCTGAAGTCTGTGTTCCCCCTATTGTAAGATCTTAGAGTTCTGAATTTAATAGGGATACAATTTTTTAATAGCCCACTATTTAAACTGCTAACTGATTCACTTCAGTTACAATCTCAGCAGTTATTGTAATTACTGAATTTTAACTAAAGAGTGAGGCACAGATGTTGTCCCTCTGTGAAAACTTTATTCAAATAATGACTTCCTCAATCTTCCAGTTGGATTTTTTGTTTATGTATTATTTATACCTTGTTCTGTTCTAGAAAAAAATTCCACTCATATGCATATAATACAAAATAGCAAGATAAGTACTTGGAGGAATTGGAGTGAACTAAAAGCATGGGTAAAACCCCCACAAAATCCAGAAAAAAATTAACAGCATATATTCTCATGGTAGACATCAGTTACAATTTTATAACTTTGTAGTAGCCAAAGCTAATACAAAGACAGGCTTAATTACAAGATTTATAACAATCTATAAAATAAAAACTAATTAAATGTTAGGATGCAAGTAACTGACAGCACAACTAATGCTTTAAATGAATCAGTGGTTATTTTTCTTGCTTAACAAGAAATACACAGGCAGGCAGTTGTTTAGTCATATTATCAGAGACCCAGGCTTTCTCTATCTTCCCTGCTATCCTTAGGGTGTTGAGTTTTTTTTCACTTTGTAGCCTCGCTGTCTCAAGTGGGCTGCTGCAACTCCAGACATCACGTCCATAATCAAGGTAGAGAGAAGAGGTAAAGGGCAGGCTAGAGAGCTCTCCTCTCACATGTATTTTTCATCAGGATAGCAATCACTATCCTAGAGGCTTCCTTACACACTTCTTTCTATGTTTCATGGCCATAACTGGATCATATGATTTCCCCTTCAGTACAAGAGAGACTGGAAAAGTGAGCACTGCTTTTTTGGCCTTTACAGAGAAAGGAGGGCAAGCAAAGGCCTTGAGAATGGCTTTGGGTTAATGTCTTCTGCACACAGTATGAACAGTTTTTCCTGATGTAGAGCAGCCTCACTTCTGGATGTCATCAAAAGGAGGATACTGTGTGATTCCTCAGACTTTGCCCTAAACATCAATGGCTGCACTAAATAAATGCAGCAGTAAGTACCATAGCATCCCGTGGAACTTTATGTTTCTTTCTATAGGCTGATATTTCTATAGGCTAAGGCACAAATTTGGAAAAGGGAGGCCTATGCTATGCTATGCTAAGTCACCTCAGTCGTGTCTGACTCTGTGTGACCCCAGAGACGGCAGCCCACCAGGCTCCCCCGTCCCTGAGATTCTCCAGGCAAGAACACTGGAGTGGGTTACCATTTCCTTCTCCAATGCATGAAAGTGAAAAGTGAAAGTGAAGTTGCTCAGTCGTGTCCGACTCTTAGCGACCCCATGGACTGCAGCCTACCAGGCTCCTCCGTCCATGGGATTTTCCAGGCAAGAGTACTGGAGTGGGGTGCCATTGCCTTCTCCGAAAGGGAGGCCTACAAGGAATCAAAACTCAAGTCCACAGCCTTGTTATGATCTTGTTTGATCCAAGGGCCACATTTAAAAGCCTATTTACAGTAATGTATGGGCGGCAATGCTCTTGAACTACTCTTTTGTAAATATCAGTTCCCATAACCGGACTTTGAATGAGAATGAGACCACAAAAGAGAAAGGCTGTGATCTCCAGCACAAACCTACCTGGAACATGAAAACCTACATTGCTGATAAGAGCAGATACAGATGCTTTAACAACCTACTAGTGAGAGAGGAGGGTTAAGTGCTCCTTATACAAATTCAGAAGCATAACCAAGACGTATGCCTGATGGACAGATGTTCTCTGGTGGAGATGAGCCTCAAGAAGAGGTAATCATTCTTTCCACTCTATTCCCCTAGCACTTTGTCTCTTTCTCTATGATTGCACGTGCAGCCCAGATTTATGTAACTCTATTACTGCTTATAAGTCTACTCATTTTGTAGCCTCAGGCCATGTTATTTTTCATATAATAGACAGGTATATTCTTAGAAATATCCAGAAAAATGATTCTTTCATTGAACAGTGGGTGGAGGTTGCTTAGATAATGTTTGAAGGAATAACACTGCACAAAGAAATCCATGATAACTTCCTTCATGATATTTTTCCTAGTAATGACTTGAAATAAGCATTATTTGAATTCTTACCGTTTAAAGATTGGAATACTAGCTACAATGGGTTAGACACAAAAGGATAAAAGTTCAAGGGAAGGAAGATTACTTTCCTTTGAAGAAACTGTGAACTAGTTGAAGGGAGGGGCATGTAAAACATGTATCTGAGGAAGGAAACCAGAACATTTACAAAAGCTGTTTCTAAAATTATTTTTGGCTGTGATGGGTCTTTGTACTGTGCATGGGTTTTCTCTAGGTGCAGCGTGTGGGCACTACTCTCCTGTGGCAGTGCTTGGGCCTCTCGTTGCAGTGGCTTCTCTTGTTGCAGAGCACAGGCTCTAGGGCATGCGGGCCTCAGTAGTTGTGGCACACAGGTCCAGCTGCCCACGGCATGCAGAATCTTCCTGGACCAGGATCCAACCCATGTCCCCTGCATAGGCAGGTGTATTCTTAACCACTGGGCCACCAGGGAAGTCCCATGGTTGTTTTAATAAAGGGTAAATTTGACATTAAGCAGAAAAAGGGTACAATTAAATTATAATGTTTTTGTGTCTAATTCCATGTTTAAGGGCTTCCTTTGTGGCTCAGCTGGTAAAGAATATGCCTGCAATGTGGGAAACCTGGGTTCGATCCCTGGGTTGGGAAGATCCCCTGGAGAAGGGCAAGGCTACCCACTCCAGTATTCTGGCCTGGAGAATTCCACAGACTGTATATAGTCCATGGGATCTTAAAGAGCTGGTCACGACTCAGCCATTTCCACTCACTCACCATGTTTAAAGTTTCCTGCTTGATAAAGAAGATTAAGGTCTATGACTTGCATTATAATTGGAGGTGTTCCATAAATAAAAAGAGTTGGTGAATAGAGTCACCTGATAACGAATTTTAAAATATACCTGTGAAATATATTCTTCATCATGTATAATCAAGCTACATCTTTTGCATTAATTGTGGGTTCCCTGGTGGCCCAGTCGGTAGTCCACTTGCAATGAGGGAGACCTGAGTTTGATCCCTGGGTCAGACAGCTCACTCCAGTATTCTTGCCTGGAGAATTCTAAGGACAGAGGAACCTGGTGGGCTTCAGTCCGTGGGGTCACAAAGAGTCAGACACGACTGAGTGACTCAGTTCAGTTCAGTTCAGTCACTCAGTTGTGTCCGACTCTTTGCGACCCCATGAGTCGCAGCACGCCAGGCCTCCCTGTCCATCACCAACTCCCGGAGTTTACTCAAACTCATGTCCATTGAGTCGGTGATGCCATCCAGCCATCTCATCCTCTGTCGTCCCCTTCTCCTCCCGCCTTCAGTTATTCCCAGCATCAGGGTCTTTTCAAATGAATCAGTTCTTCACATCAGGTGGTCAAAGTTGACTAACTTTCACTTTTCACTTTTTTAGATTGGAAACAAAACATAATCTGTTAATTGTTTTTTTATTGCTGTAAACATTAAAGAGGCATTCCCATCTTATTTTGGGTTTAGGAGCAAATGGAAAATGACATCATATAAATGACATACTAAGTTGCAAGAATAACAGCAAATGAAAGATGAACAAGACATGTGGGGAGAACAAAGAAGCTTATTTATTGGCACTGAAAGTTAAAGAATTATGGGATGGGATGTCAGGAGTGTCAGTTAGCTGGAGAGCATGAAATTTGGGCAAAGAACATCAGATTTCACATGCTAAGAAACAGTGAAAGTATTTTTTTAAAACCTGACTATTGGATTATAAAATATTTGCAAGTAATGACTGACTTCCAGGTTTACATTTATTCACTTGATAAACATTATGAAACTATGGGGGATCAAAATAAAAAATAAAAATAAGAAATAACTCCTCTATGGTCTTTGGCAGGGAAGGCAATGGCACCCCACTCCAGTACCCTTGCCTGGAGGGTCCCATGGACGGAGGAGCCTGGTGGGCTGCAGTCCATGGGGTCGCTAGGAGTCGGGCACAACTGAGCGACTTTGCTTTCACTTTTCACTTTCATGCATTGGAGAAGGAAATGGCAACCCACTCCAGTGTTCTTGCCTGGAGAATCCCAGGGACATGGGAGCCTGGTGGGCTGCCGTCTACGGGGTCGCACAGTCAGACATGACTGAAGCAACTTAGCAGCAGCAGCATGGTCCTTGGTCTGCTAGAGAAGAAATGATTTTTAAACAAAAAGCTGTCATACAAAGTGGACTGTTTTAAATTCCATGGCAGGAATATAGATCAAGTTCCAGGGATTCTGCTATTATGAAGGAGTTTCCCAGCTGTAGGGTATCAAGAAAGGCTTCCTAGAGAAGGTGACATCTGAGCTAGGGAGATGGGAAGAAGAACATCCTAGGGAGAAGAAACAGAGTAGCTAAAATGTTGGTGGCAGAAAATAGAGGCATATGTTTAGAGGTTAGAAACCAATTCAGTTTTTCTGGTCCATAAGAGCTCATTAAGTGGAAAAATGAGGGATAAGGTTGAAAACCTTAGGTTTTCAAGAAACTGTTAGGTTTAAACGAAAGCACTTGGACTTCATGTGGTAGATAATGAGGACTATCAATGGTTTTTTGAGTCCCTTACAGAAACAGAATATATGTTTTCTGAGTGGAAGAGGCAGCAAATGATAGGAATCAAGCCATCATCCTGTACACTTTGAGGAGCCCAACACTGTCTTGTTGGTCAGTCACTAAGTCATACCCTACTCTTTGTGACCCCATGGACACTTGTAGCACACCAGGCTTCTCTGCTCTCCACGACCTCCAGGAGTTTGCTCAAATTCACGTCCATTGAGTCAGTGATGAGTGATGCTATCTAACCATCTCATCCTGTGCTGCTCCCTTCTCCTTTTGCCTTCATCTTTCCAAGCATATTTATTACAGTAGAGATGACAATCTTTAAATTGGCTATTAGAGACATACCTGAGCAAGGAAGCCATCTAAGAAAGTTATTGAGAATGTCTGACATCTCCGGGGGGACAAACAAGGGATCGGCCAGGTATGCTTTGTTGGCACTCACTATCCATACCCATCTCCTTCTGCATGCTCCCTGTGTCACAGAGGCTGGAAGGCTGACATTTACATTTCTCTGCTCTCTTGCTCCCAGGGGTCGAGATGCCTCCCATGAGATTTAGAAGATGAAATGCAGGTGGAGGCCAATTTTATTTCTGCATCAGTGATAGATTCTGGCAGAAATGAATTTCTGCAGTGGACGGACTTCACATCCCACTGTCTTGTGGCCAGCTTCACAGAAGCACCCGTGAAATTGGCAGTGGTTCCTTGACCTCTGGGTGTTGACAGTGAACTCCTGACCTCTGGTTCAGAGTTACAGGGTTATAACCTCAGAACCTAGCAGTGCCACCAGCCTTGCATCTAACAGGACTTCCTCACTTACATTTAACTCTTTCAATCATTTTGTAGCGCTCAATTCCCTGTATTCAATTCCTTTCTACTTGAGGTACCTAAAATGGTGTCTGTTCCCTGCACTGAACCTCGATGGGAACAAGAGACGAAGAAACTTGCATTGCAGTGGGAGTTAGTGATTCAAGGGAGACAAGTCACTGTGGGCTGGAAGAAAAGAAATTGAAGTCAGAGGGCTTTGGGCACTACCAAGGGCACCAATGTCCTTTTTGCCCAGTGGTCACATCTATTTGAAGAGGAAGGAGAGCAAGGTAATCTTTATCCTGCACAGCTGTGTACTCAACTAAAAATAGGGAGTGCCATTAAGGAAGGGGGCAAGGAAAGATACGGGAGGACAGTTAATACTCTCAGTCACATCATTGTAGCATCCAGTCTTCCCTCATATGGAGACTGGCAGTTTCCCTTTTCTTGGCCTCTCAGACACCACCCTCATCCATGGTCATAACCTTGATGCTACTGGTGTTGTCATTTTTTGGTCGTGTTACCCTCTCTCCCTTCCTGGGGCATTTTTCTTGGAGTAATTCTCCTAGCAGTAGTTACTTTAACATTCTTTATCAGTCTATCTCTGACCACCTAAATTTCCCATCTCACTTGTCTACCTAAAAGTTGAACATCCCTCAGGCCAAACTTCCATAATGTCTTCTTCTAGAGTCATCTTGAATTTCTAGGTCCTGTCCCCAGAAGGGCTTCAGGTTATATTGCTCTTCTCCTGGCCCACCTTTCTATTCTTCCTTCCAGAAGTCCAATAGTTCTTGAAAATATCTTCCGTGAAGCTTTGATGGACTAACTGCAGCCCTCTGTATACCTCAGATGAATCTCCAACCAATGTCCCTTCTGCTGTGCCTTACCAGGGCTGAAAAACACTTTCTGTAATATAAACTGCATCGCTTACAATTTTGCCAGTATTCTTTCAGAGTTATTTTTAATCTGTGAGTTTTCTCCAACCATATTTTTTTTTCCTTTTCCACTTTTTCCATTCTTATATTAAAGAAGCTCAGGGACTGAAGCCATCTGACCATAGAAATATATGAAGAGAGACTAAATTCACATATTCTGTTGATAAAGTTTCTCTCTTGGTTTTCTTTGAGACCCAGTGAACATCTTCCTGCCTCTTCTGGGACCTATCGTGGCTCTTATCTACAACACCTTGGGCTTCCCAAGCTTCAGGCTTAGAGATGCAACCACAGACAGCTGACTTACAGTGCCACTCCCTCGAGAAATTCCCTGGCTTGTAAAAGCTCCTATTGCCTGAATGGAGTGAGGATGGTTTCCCTTGGAAGTCAAGGATCAGTTCAATATAATTCAATATCTAATCTCCAGGCAATGGGACAAGGAAAGGGGCATCTTCTGTGTCTTCAGCATTTACGATAGTCCAGGTTACGTTGCTGTAACAAACAACCTGCAAATATGAGTGACTTTAAACCAAAAGCGTTAATTTCTTGTTCATTCTACTTGTGCCTTGTAGGCTGGCAGGGAAATCCTGACATTATAGTTATTTAAAGGCTCGGGCTGATGGAGAAACTACCATATTGAATACTGACGGTCCCTATTCCCGAGAGGAAAGAGAGCTCCAGAAAGCCTTGCATCAGTAATTCAACACTCTAGCCGGGAAGAGACCCATGTCACTTCCATTCATTGGCTAGAACTAGTCACATGGCTCTGCCCAACCACAAGGAGACCGGGAAGTGCAATCCACTTTGTACTTAAAACGGCAGAAACATGGAACTATTTAGAGGACAGCACTAATAATATCTAATTATTAATATTAATATCAAAATCTAGCCGATTATAATTATTAATATTCACAAGCCACTATGTGACCCAGAATAACTTGAGGCAATTGCAATCCACATTTCTAAACCTCTTTGTGTTTCAATCAAAGGAAATCACTTTCAACATTTTGCTCCTAATTACTGTGTATCTCTCTCAAATTGTTCCTACTTCAAGGTGAAAGGTTTTGAGAGCACTGGTACAAACTCCCAGGCCTGTCTCAGCTTCCTTGTTAAACATGCTCGGCACCTGGCTCTCCTTGAGCGTCCTCCCCACCCCTCCTGTCAGCCCCAGCCTCCCCCCTGCACTTGCCCGTCACCCTGGGAGCAGCTTGCATGCATCACTGTTTCAGTGGATGGCAGCAATACACAAGGGCACCTCATTGTTGGAAAGGAACTGCCTTCTGCCTGCCAAGGACAAATGCAGACACACAAAGCAATATCAAGCAAGACTTCACATCAAAGGGAACCCTGCCTGGGCTTGCCAAGAGCAGGGCTGTCTCTGAGCCTCTCCCTTCAGCCTTGTTAGTGTTCTTAGGGCCCACAGGGCCCAGGGTGTTCCTGCCAGGCCCTCTCCCCATTCACCCAGCACTCCTGTAAACTCTGACACCTAAAGCTCAGACTCTCTCTGAATCTGGCCCCAATCACTTGAACAGAATAGAATGCCAAGTGTTTAAAAATGTTGGGTGATTAGGAAGGAAAATCCATGAGAAAGATTTACCCTGTGAACTCTGTTTGAATAGGAGAACCAAACACTTCACTCTACTTGTTCAGTGCAAGAACACAGAGAGAGTTAAGTCCCAGCCTAGAGCTTAAGAGTCGGACACGACTGAGCGACTTCACTTTCACTTTTCACTTTCACACATTGGAGAAGGAAATGGCAACCCATTCCAGTGTTCTTGCCTGGAGAATCCCAGGGGCGGGGGAGCCTGGTGGGCTGCTGTCTATGGGGTCGCACAGAGTCGGACATGACTGAAGTGACTTAGCAGCAGTAGAGCTTAAGGGGAAAAAGCACAGCAGGGACACTTACCTACTAAGGAAGGAAGGATGCTCTGGGAACAGAGGTTGGGGACCATTAGAACCAATGCTGAAATGGAGACTGGCTGTCCTAGGCACTCACACCTAGATGGGGAGAAGTGGTTTCCAGAGCAACTTCTAGTTCTATTTTTTGAATCAACACAGGGAGTTCAGGTTCCATTCAGGAAAAGAAAAAAGTCTCTGTTTTAGAAGGAAGATGAGGAAAAAATATAAAAACGGACTGACAGTGACAGAAAAAGGGAAAGAAACTTTTAGAAAACAAGTGAGGCATTCTGATCTGGATGCTAAAGAACTCTTTTGGAAAGCTGCATTAATCATCAAAATACAATAGAAGATTTTGAAAGTTTTAAAGCCAAAGACTGTGAGAGATGGAAGGGGAATTTATAGATTGTTTTTTCCAAAAAAAAAAAAATTGTTTTGAGTTAAATTTCTGAGGCTCTGGGATGTCAAAGGACTTTCTGTCACACTGATTAGTGACAAAGCAGTAGCTAGAACCCTGATCTGGCTCCCAGGTTCCGTGGAGCAGACCGAGACATGGAACGGGATCAGAGTGAAGGTCTGAAGCCTCATCAAGTACAGTATTTTTAACACATGGCTTCAACCCTTTGACTAAGATCTTCCACTGTGGCCAAGCCTACTGCCCTGTTCCAACAGCTTCCCAGAACGGTAGTAATTAGAGCAAAAAAAAAAAAATAATGGCCAGGGCCCAGAGAAAATGTCGCAGTTCTAAAAGTGGGAGGAGGTAGAGATAATGTCTTCACATAATTTCCTACTTCATGTGACTGTGTATCCATGGAGAGAGCTCAAGCTTTCCATGATGGGGGGAAAAAAAATTGACATCTTTTACTAACCTCCCACTGAAAAGCAACATTTTCTTCACTATGAATGCAGGCAACAAACTAAGACAGTATTTGCAGAACTTGGACTTTGTCACTAATAAAAATACGAAATATTCTCATATTATATCAGTTTAGTAGCTATCTTGGTATATCTTTATCCTCATTACTACTTTGCAATTATGGTAGTCATTTGATCTGCCACTGGAGCTTGTTATTCAGTGCTTAATAAATAAGCACATATATGGCTATGTTACAGATTTTTATAAATATTTTGAAGACAAAATTTTATTATAATTAGATTCCCTTGTAATCCTCTGTATTTTATGTTATTTTATGCAGTTAAAGGCATTGTTCTGAGAAGGGATCCATAGACTTCATCTGGCTATCAAAAGGGTCATGGCATGATGGTTGGGAACCCTTGACATATAAGGGGTGAGTGAGTGTCAGGTTGCTGACGGGTACCCATGTCACTCGAGCCCATGTCTCTGTGCCATCACCCTGTGGGCTCAGAGTGACAGAGATGCTCACTTGTCATTCCGGATTGGAGAACTGCCAGTGTCTCTTGTTTGAGATTCCAGGATGCGCCAACATTTGAAAGCTGGTATGACTATATTACAAACATGACAGAAAAGAATCCATTGTTTGGCATTATTATTAAAATGAAAGCTCATAGGGATTTGGTGACATTTATATTAAGAGGGCTGTATTCACATGTCTCATGGAAGTTTTTTCCCAGGGAGTTGGCATTCCAAAATCCACTCAAAAGGAAATCAGATTTTTCAAAGATGGCAATGTTGGTTTGGCATGGCAAATAAATGTTTAGAAAGAATGAAATTTTAAAACACCCAGGCACCATTTTCCACCTCTCCAATAGGCAAAGAATTTTAAAGATGACAGTTCGCAGGAATGGGGGCGTGTAATGAAATGGGTGCTTTCATAGGCTGCCCACAAGACCAAGAGTTGGCATAACTTTTCTAGATGGCAGTTTGGACTCTATATTTTCAGGGCTTTTTACCCAGTAATTTCACTTCCAGGAATTCATCCCTATACACAGAATTACAAGATATTCTTTCAAGGATATTCATCAAAATATTATTTATAACAGTCAAAACTGGGAAACAACATGAACGCCAACAATATGAGGTTGGTTAAAGAAATTATGCTACCGCTGCAGGGCACGCTATTATGTAGCTAATTTTAAAAAATAACCATTCTGAAAATATTTAATGACATGGGAAAATGCATGAATATAATGTTAGACTTAAAATGCAAGACATAAAACTGCATGTGTAAAATAATCCTGTTTTTTAGTTTCAAAAATAGTCACTGTATTTCTTTGTAATCTTATTTATATGCATTTGCATGTAGAGCATATATGTGTTTAAAAGAAAAACTTGGGAAGAAAGGCATCAAAGTGTCAGTTCATACTGGCAATCTTTGAGTGGTTGTATTTAAATCCTGTATTTTTATTTATTGACTTTGTTATATTTCGTCTGTGGTTTCTTCTGACATTAAATAAAGCAGCAAGACGTTGTGTTTTAAATAATGAGTTGGTGCCACCAGGGCTGATCTCTGTTTTCAGGGCCTTCTTGTTGCTCCAGACAAAAGTTTGTTTTGCTGGTTGCTACTGAGTGTTATTTTTCTCCTAACCTTTGCTCTCTTTCCCCACCCTGGGCTTTGAGATGTCTGATTTAACCAAGTTCAGGGTATTCTACTCATGTACATTTCCCCCTCTAGCTTGACCAAAAACTTCAGAAACTACATCAGGGCTGCCAAGCTGATAGAATCAGCACCAGCATGAATGTCAACCAGAAACCTCTAGGCATAATGAGAAATAGTTCAGTGGGGGAATTTGAAGCTTTTGTAAACAAAACTGAGGATGGAGCTTAAAATAGGGTGAGAATTTGAGAAAGCATCTGCCCCTCTTCTCTTTTTACTTGTAGCTGTTTCTGCCTAGCTGTGCTTTGTGCATGTCAAGGGCCAGGAAGGGCGATGAAAAAGAATTCTTCTAGAGCCACTTAACCTTTCACTGATATTTGCTTGAAAGTCATACATTTTCAACTTTCAGTGATTATTTAGTAGGTAGTGTATAAAATGGCTGGAAAGAAATGTTTGGCTCGATGAAGATATTATCTATTGATTTTACCTTGAAAGAGAATTATGAAGGCAGTTTTCTGTCTGGGAATGTTTGTTTTAGGCATCTATTATCTGCAATGCCATTTGGAATTTTGAAAACACTAGAGTCTATATTCCCTTCCTCCTCTCTTTCTTAACTTGGATCGATGCTCTCCTGGGTGAAGTTTAAAATAATAAAAACTGAGAAACCATTTACTCAATGCCTGCTGTTGCATAGCAATCTAAACAAACAAGCCCCTTTCCTCCGTTAAGAACTTCCAATAAAACAAATCACAAAGGTTGTGTTTAAAAAAGATGATTTCCAAGACTCCTTTTTTCTTCTTTAAAAGCTTCCTTTAAAAAAAAAATTAGAGGCCAAAGATTGCAGGCAAAAATTGACTTTTTAGTGAGTCACTTCTCATACTACTGCAGGGATTTGAAAACTTTCGTTTGTGGTGAGGCCAGAGGGGCTGAGCTGGACACATGAGTACCAAGCCAACCAAAACAGGAAAAACAATAAGAAATAATACTAACCATCAAGGGTTCAGAATCCTCTGTGTGCCCGGCACAGGGCCATGTCAATTACCTAATCCCCTAACTAACCTCTTGTGTTGGGTGTCTGCCATCTGTATGTCCAGGCCTTCCCTCTACTCTTTTCCATCCTGTTCTCTGCTCAGGAACCATAATCTGTGTGGACTTCAACAAAAGGCTCTCTTGCCCATGGGCACTGGCAAGAGAGAGGAGGGAGGAGGCGAGGATAGGGTACTTATTTTCCTGGCGCCTGACCTGCTGGTTACGACAGGTTGGCTGTGTCCCTCTGTTCAGAGTCTCAACCGTGGCCAAACAGCCCTCCCTGTCCAACTCCCCTCCTTGAGTCCAGGAATTGCTCCTCACCCTCTGCCCCTTCAGGCTTCCTGGCGGTAAGAGCTCCTCACTGTTGCTAGCTCCAGAGGGTGACCCTATCCCCTTTTTTAAATTACTTTTTGTCTGCACCGGGTTTTTGTTGCTGCACGAGGGCTTTCTGTAGTTGCGGCAAGTGGGGGCTACACTTGAGTTGCGGTGTTTGGGCTTCTCATCGCAGTGACTTCTCTTGTTGTGGAGCAGGGGCTCTAGGCATGCAGGCTTCAGTAGCTGTGGCCCATGGGTTCAGCTGCTCCACAGCAGATGGCATCTTCCCAGACCAGGGATTGAACCTGAGTCCCCTGAACTGGCAGGCAGATTCTTAACCAGTGGACCATGATGGAACTCCAATGACTCTAACTTAATGATAGAGTCCAGCCTTACCCAGACCTCTGCAAAGAGTCTCTTGGTCCACTCACTTCAGTCACCCCTTTTTTGGGTGCCATTTGTCTCCTGCATACCTGTTACCCCTGCCTCCACCCTCAGGCAGACACTGGTAGTTCTTGCTAAGAGGACTATTATAGTTCCCTGACTGTTACTTTCTAGATTATTTTATATTCTCTTGTAAAGCAAATCTTTCTTTTTAAAAATATATATATATATATATATATATATATATGTATATCTATTGGAGAAGGCAATGGCACCCCACTCCAGTACTCTTGCCTGGAAAATCCCATGGACGGAGCAGCCTGGTAGGCTGCAGTCCATGGGGTCGCTAAGAGTCGGACACGACTGAGCAACTTCACTTTCACTTTTCTCTTTCATGCACTGGAGAAGGAAATGGCAACCCACTCCAGTGTTCTTGCCTGGAGAATCCCAGGGACGACGGAGCCTGGTGGGCTGCCGTCTATGGGGTTGCACAGAGTCGGACACGACTGAAGCGACTTAGCATAGCATAGCATAGCATAGCATATGTATATCTATATTTTATTGACATATAGTTGGCTTACAGTGTTGTCTTAGTTTCAGGTATACAGCACAGTGATTCAGTTGTGCATACATACTTATATATGCATAAATATATATAGACTCTTTTTCAGATTCTTTCTCTTTTAGGTTGAGTATAGTTCCCTGTGCTATACAGTTGGTTCTTGTGGTTATCTATTTCATATATTATAATGTGTATATGTTAATCCCAACCACTTAATTTATCCTCCCCCCTTTCTCCTTCAGTAACCTTGTTTGCCTTCTATGTCTGTGAGGAAGATCTTTCTAAAGCTCTGCTAAGACACTCAATTTGCCCCTGCTCCCCACAGAAAAGCATTCAAACATGCCAGAGCTCTCAGTCTGTGCTCCATTTCTTAAAAGATGGTGCAATTTTCTCTTTCCTTATGATTGCTCACACCGTCAATGGGCCTTTGCTACCCGCTTCCAAAATTACACTCATCCATCAAGATTCTCCTCCAGCCCCACTTCTTCCAGTTAGTCTGCCCTCCCTGATGTTCCTGTTGGAATGTCTTTCTGTGCAAGTTACTGGGAAATCAATGACCTATCACCTTGCCATACATCCTTTAGTATTTTAGAAACTTTATTTAAATTTTAAATCATTTGACTTTTCAAAAACATGGACTTTGCCGCCAAGTAGTTTTGGCCTTGACTAGAAGCTCTGTCAACAGTGGAAACTCACATTACTTATGAACCTGGCAGAGTCTCCTTGACTCCAGAATGAAAGGGATATAGTAATATCCACCTTACATGGTACTGTGAGGATTAAGGGAATACCTATAAAACTCTTACTATACAGAATGGCAGATAAATATTATTTTACCTCTCTTGTTTTCTCTTTCTTTCCACTAGGGCTCAAAACTAGCTCAGTTCAGTTCAGTTCAGTCGCTCAGTCGTGTCCAACTCTTTGAGACCCCATGAATTGCAGCACGCCAGGCCTCACTGTCCATCACCAACTCCCGGAGTTCATTCAGACTCATGTCCATCGAGTCAGTGATGCCATCCAGCCATCTCATCCTCTGTCGTCCCCTTCTCCTCCTGCCCCCAATCCCTCCCAGCATCGGAGTCTTTTCCAATGAGTCAACTCTTCACATGAGGTGGCCAAAGTACTGGAGTTTCAGCTTTAGCATCATTCCTTCCAAAGAACACCCAGGACTGATCTCCTTAGGATGGACTGGTTGGATCTCCTTGCAGTCCAAGGAGCCTCAAGAGTCTTCTCCAACACCACAGTTCAAGCACCAATTCTTCGGCGCTCAGCTTTCTTCACAGTCCAACTCTCACATCCATACATGACCACAGGAAAAACCAAAGCCTTGACTAGACGGACCTTTGCTGGCAAAGTAATGTCTCTGCTTTTCAACATGCTATCTAGGTTGGTCGTAACATTCCTTCCAAGGAGTAAGCGTCTTTTAATTTCATGGCTGCAATCACCATCTGCAGTGATTTTGGAGCCCAGAAAAATAAAGTCTGACACTGTTTCCACTGTTTCCCCATCTATTTCCCATGAAGTGATGGGACCAGATGCCATGATCTTCGTTTTCTGAATGTTGAGCTTTAAGCCAACTTTTTCACTCTCCTCTTTCACTTTCATCAAGAGGCTTTTTAGTTCCTCTTCACTTTCTGCTATAAGAGTGGTGTCATCTGCATATCTGAGGTTATTGAGATTTCTCCCAGCAATCTTGAGTCCAGCTTGTGTTTCTTCCAGTCCAGCGTTTCTCATGATGTACTCTGCATAGAAGTTAAATAAGCAGGGTGACAATATACAGCCTTGACATACTCCTTTTCCTATTTGGAACCAGTCTGTTGTTCCACGTCCAGTTCTGACTATTGCTTCCTGACCTGCATATAGGTTTCTCAAGAGGCAGGTCAGGTGGTCTGGTATTCCCATCTCTTGAAAAATATTCCACAGTTTATTGTGATCCACACAGTCAAAGGCTTTGGCAGTCAATGAAGCAGAAATAGATACTTTTCTGGAACTCTCTTGCTTTTTCCATGATCCAGCAGATGCTGGCAATTTGATCTCTGGTTCCTCTGCCTTTTCTAAAACCAGCTTGAACATCAGGAAGGTCACGGTTCACGTACTGCTGAAGCCTGGCTTGGAGAATTTTGAGCATTACTTTACTAGCGTGTGAGATGAGTGCAATTGTGCGGTAGTTTGAGCCTTCTTTGGCATTGCCTTTCTTTGGGATTGGAATGAAAACTGACCTTTTCCAGTCCTGTGGCCACTGCTGAGTTGCCCAAATTTTCTGGCATATTGAGTGCAGCACTTTCACAGCATCATCTTTCAGGATTTGAAATAGCTCCACTGGAATTCCGTCCCTCCACTAGCTTTGTTCATAGTGATGCTTTCTAAGGCCCACTTGACTTCACATTCCAGGATATCGGGCTCTAGGTGAGTGATCACACCATCGTGATTATCTTGGTCGTGAAGACCTTTTTTGCACAGTTCAACATGAAATGCTTACCACATTTCATGTATTATCCTAAGCATTTTGCACACATTCGTTTCCTTATAGCAGTCTTATGTATTTTTGACCTTCCCAGGTGGCAGCAGGGGTAAAGAATCCACCTGCCAATATAGGAGACACAGGAGACCTGGGTTTGATTCCCCAATCAGAAAGATTTCTCTGGAGTAGGAAATGGCAACTCACTCCAATATTCTTGCCTGGAAAACTTCACAGACAGGGGAGCCTGGTGGGCTACAATCCATGGGGTCCTAAAGAGTCAGACATGACTGAGCACATGCACGGATTTATATATTATTATTTTCCCTATTTTATGGATGAAGAAACTAAGGTACAGAGAGGTTAAGAAAACTTGCCCAAGGACTACAGTGGGAGCCTTGATTCACAGGTAGATTGGAGGCTTTTGGAGACAAAAACCCAGCTTTATACCAGATTTCTTTCTTTCATAGGGCCAAGCATGATGTCTTACATATAGTCAGTGTTCAATGAATGTTGATTTCATTCCAAGAGGGGAAGGCAATTAGGCCAGTTTCGCAATAGGCAGGGGGGTAGAAAAACACTTTGCCGAAGCAGCAGCTGCTTCCAGGAAGTAAGCGGTAAGTAACAGCGCAGCTGAGAAAGAGCTAGGACGTGAGGATCCAAAGAATGTGGCTGCTGCCGGAAGTCAGAGGGAAGCCAGCTGGGGTGACGTAAGAAAGAAGAGAACCTGAGCAGGGAGGCCCGCGAGGTTGGAAACCTGCACCCACGAAGCCGGAACTCCTCTCCCAGCTATCCCCCTGGCCCCGCGAAGGCACTAAATCTTACCCCATCCTGTGGTTATACCGCTGGAGCATCCTTAAAAACACTTAACCCCAAACTGATGGGCCCTTTCCTGCTGCCTTTCTTACTGAAGCCAGCAACCTCAGAGCTTTTTGGAATTTCTGTTAAAACAACAACAACAACAACAACAACAACACAAAACCCAGATCCTTGGACTCATTCGTTCTCCAACACAATGTCTCTCACACCAAGCATGGGACATATGGCCGAGCATCTGGGTGGGGGCAGATCGGCCAGCAGTGCTGGCGGGCGGGCGGCACAGGCTTTCATTAGAATGGATATGTCACAGTAAATCATTTTGTAAAAGTTCCCTCCCCTTCTCTCTGCATAGCGAAACATAAAGGAAGACGAATTACCCACAGCTCCATAATGCTGTTTGAATATGCCAAAGTTTGTGCCTGAGACACTTAACTGACACCGCCTTAAATATCTTTTTAATATCTTGGCCAGGTCAGGCATACCAATGGCATTACAGAGCTTGCAAATCAATGCCCCAGCTGTTTTGGTTTTTTAATAAAACTGAATGTGATCTCTTTTAAATGATTGCCTTCCACCCCCTAGTTTTCTGCAGGGCTTTCAGAGAGTGGGACTCTCGGCAGCCTTGAAGTCAGGACTTGGCTCTGAAAGGACAGTTGTTCCTTTGGGGTGGGGGTTGGGGGTAGAAATCAGACATTTGTGGGATTACTGTCGTCATCTTTCCCTAGTTTTCCCGGCCTCACAAATCTGGTGATGGACATAATTCACAAAACCAATTTGTGGTTTGCTGTTTTCAAAAATGAATTTACCAAAATGTTGCTGACGAATCTGAAGTTCTCAACTTCTAAAAAATCCCATCAGTTTCTCTGACTGGGTTCAGTCCAAGTGATTTATTCGTAATTTTATTAGAGATCTTTCCCCAGACAAATTCTCTGTATCTGAATATCAACATCATGGAAATTGAAAGAGCCCCTACCAAGAATTCAACCATATGCATGTGACTTTTGCCCTTGGGGAAAAAAAAAATGGAATATGTGAAACTGCCATCAACAGGAACCATCTTGCCTTCTGTATATACATGGTCCCCAGTTACGACAGGAATTCCTCATGCAAATAGGGAGGTGATCTTGTCAAATCTGAGGTCCCAGTAGGAGGAAAAATCCAATGTAAGTGCTTATAAATCAGTTTTATAATGATATTAGTTGACTGCTACTTGTGTGGGTCATAAATGTGACATCACGATAAACAGTCTTGTTACTTTGAGGATGTATTTGAAGGACTCTTTTATTGGCTTTGAGATATTACAGTACCTCCAACAGGAAGGTCTCATCTGCTCTTGCAGTTTATTGCTTTTACTTTCTATAGTCGGTGCAAATTGTCTAAGCTTTGTTTCTTCTAATATTTTTCCTGAGGTTACATTTGTGGAAGTCTGTGTTTTCCCTGGGCCTTCAGAACCACAAGCCAAATTAAGAGGAATGGGGAATTGGAGCTTCAGCTGGGCCCCTGGAGAGGCCTTCTCTCACTGCCTTCCCGCCCCTGACTTTTCACAAACCAGCTCCAAAGCAACTAAAATTTCTCCCCACCCCACCCCCTTTTTTTTCTGACCACAGGCAAAGTTCTGTCTCCTTGGTTCTCTGAAAGATATCCATTCCTGAATTTCACCCTCAACCACAGTGGAGGAAAGGGAATAACTGAGGTCAGGAAATATGGAAAGAATGTTAACAATTTACCACTAAAATATACATTAAGAATATTTTCAGTAAGTATAATCTCCACGTTGAACTTCTAAATCTAGAATTCTCCTGTCATGGGACCATCTTCACATTTACGCGTGCCCCTTTCAGCTTCAACTCAGCCCTTCCTGAAGGAACATTCTTTAAAAGATAGAGCTGATTAAAAGGAGACAAATAAGGTCTCCAAGTTTCCCTCCCTGTTCAACCCTGGACTGCACTGATTATCACTGTTAAAGCAGACAGGCTAAAATACTCATCTTTTACATGAGCGAGTGCCTGCATATCACCAGAGATGTGAATAGACATAAAAATAGAAGTGAAAATACACTCACAGGTAATGCCTTCAATTGAATACTAAGTTCTGTTAATAGAAATCCAAAGTCATGAATACTTTTGCTTTAAGAATATCACAGAGGGACTTCCTTGGCGGTTCAGTGGTTGAAGACTTTGCCTTCCAATGCAGGGGGTGTGGGTTCGATATTTGGTTGGGAAGCTATCCCACAAGCTGTGCAGCCAAAAACACCCCCATAAAAACAGAAGCAATATTGTAACAAATTCAATAAAGACTTTAAAAATGACCCACATTAAAAAAAAAAAAAAAAAAAAAAACCTTAAAAAAAAATAATGTCACAGCATGTCAGCACTAGAAAGGGACTTAGAGATTCTTTTTCATTTTTTAATCTTTATTGAATTTGTTGCTGTATTGCTTCTGTTTTATGTTTTGGTTTTTTGATCCCAAAGCATGTGGGATCTTTGTCCCCCAAGCAGGGATTGAACCTGCATCCCCTGAATTGGAAGGTGAAGTCTTAACCACTGGACCCGCAGGGAAGTCCCTTAGAGATCCTGTTATTCAACCCCTCGCTTTGTACAGTGACACCAGTAACAATAAACACCATTGCTAGTATAGATTGATTATCTCATTTAATCCTAACAATCAAATGTCTCATCCCCATTTTGCAGATGAGAAACCAAGGAAGAGAGAGGAGAAGTAATTTGCTCAAGCTGAAGTGGTAGAGGTAGTATTCAAATTGAGGCACTCAAGTTCCTAGTTCAGACATCAGAGAACCTCCAGGGACTTGAGTCTCCAGCAACTGGCCTCTTTGCCCTGCCCTGGGGCAAGTGGATGGTTGAGAACTGCCTGACTTTATCGGCTCCTTCCTTGTCACATGGCTCCCCCTCACCCTAATCTCAGGTTGGCCTGGAGTGACTGTCATGATCTAAGATGAATCTGCCTTGGTCCCAAGGGCTGGAGCCAGGGCCTCCCCAGACATGCATGCTGGGCTGCATCTGTCGCTAATGGGATTTCCAGATTTCTGTGTCTTGATGAGCCCCCACTTGGCAGCCTTGCATATCTGTGAATCTAATGTGTGCAGTCATGCTCTTCAGCTGTTCCAGTCTGGCAAAAAAGCGAGGATGTCTGTGGTCAGGTTAACTCTGAGAGCAGACTGACTGTGAAAGAAATGGACCTCTTATCTGGGTTAGGTTTCTGAGTCCATCTTTGCAGGGCTGAAGCTACCTTGAGAATGCAACATGTAATGTGATAATAATGCCTCCAACACTCATTTTCCTGAGATCCTGAGCATTTCCTGTATTATTTCCTTAGAGCTCTTTTTTCCCCTCTTCCTCTTTTTCCTAAGCAACATATTGTAACTTGAAGGCCACTGTCTTGTTCAGCATTGTTTTCTCTGTATATTACCTAGCATAGGGCATTAAACTTTGAACACCAACCAATTATTATTAAATCCAAAAAAGAATAGCTTGTACCCATGCCATATTTTCTCACTGACCTATGTAGTGAAGTGAAGTGAGTCGCTCAGTCGTGTCCGACTCTTTGTGACCCCATGGACTATACAGTCCATGGAATTCTCGAGGCCAGAATACTGGAGTGGGTAGCCTTTCCCTTCTCCAGGGGATCTTCCCAATCCAGGGATCAAACCCAGGTCTCCCACATTGTAGGTGGATTCTTTACCAGCTAAGCCACAAGGAAAACCCAAGAATACTGGAGGGGGTAGGCTATCCCTTTTCCAGCGGATCTTCCCGACCCAGGAATCCAAGCAGGATCTCTTACATTGCAGGCGAATTCTTTACCAACTGAACTATCAGGACCTGTGTAGTGGACTTGGGCTACCCACACTCATTCTATATCCCAACATATCCACTTCATTTTTGGAGAATTCTTTTTCCCTCACAATGTGAGATCTTAGTGATCAGTAAGTCCAAGTGCCCACTTCTTGCTCCGGCAGCTGCAGAGGCAAGTCTCTATCTCATAGGGTTGTAATGTGTATTTAATGAGTTAATTCAGAATAGCATCCAAAACATGCAGTAACTACTCAGTAAGTATTAGCTCTTTACTTGCTGTTATTGTTCTTCTTCATCTTGTTCTTGTTTACCTTCTCATTTTTATTTTTATTATTAGATTACTATCCTTTTACGGCAGTGGGACAAGGGCATTTGACCTGAACTTGGCCACTCAGACTCTTTTCTCCTGGCATGTTGAACGTTGTATGGTTTACATAGAACAGAAGATGTGGTTGGATTTTTAATTGCAAAATATAACAGCACTTAGGAAAGAGTGCATAAAACTATATGGTTGGTGGGTTAGTCACTAAGCCATGTCCGACTCTTATGACCCCCATGGACTGTAGCCTGCTAGGCTCCACTGTCATGGGATTTTCCAGGCAAGAATACTGGAGTGGGTTGCCATTTCCTTCTTCAGGGGAGCTTCCTGACCCAGAAATCAAGCCCAGGTTTCCTGTCTTGGAATCCCATGACAAAGGAGCCTAGCAGGGGGCTGGCCTCAAAGCTCAGTTGGTAAAGAATCTGCCTGCAATGCAAAACTACTTGCAAGATTTACAAATAGCTGAACACGTGCCCACAGGGCACCACTGTGAAGACTTCAGCCTCCTGAAGCTTTCTGTGTGTCCCTCACCAGTTGAAACCTTCTCCCTCATCAGGGACAGCTTCATGGGTATGTTGGCTGTGCAGTGGCAAAGGACTCTGTGCTCAGAAATGTCCCAGGCTTGGTTTCATGCTTTGAGTTGCCATCTTGAAACTCCTAATAAACTTTGACCAAACAGTCATGCATTTTCATTTTGCATTGGGCCCTAAAAATTATGTACTCTGGTCCAATTTTCACTTCTTGAGGTAACCATTGTCCTGACTTCTATGAAGATAATTTTCCTGCTTTTCTTCTTTTTAAAAAATTTTTTATTTTGTATTGAAATATAGGTGATCAATGATATTGTGTTAGCTTCAGGTGTACAGCCAAGTGAGTTATACTTATTCATGTATTGATTCTTATTCAAATCCCCTGCTTTTTTTTTTTTTTTTTTTACCCTTGTGTGTATCTGGAGCTCTTCATCCCAGTGGTATATTCTCTGACATACTCCTGCTACCCATCTACCAATCCTATGGTTCCTGTTTCATAGGCGTCAGAGATGCCCTGTCTGTCTGCTTTCAATATTCTCCCAATACATTTTATTTTGCTCAGGTTTGCCAGTGTCACTTTCTGTTGTTAGTGATCAAGGAAACACAACTGGTACAGTCTGTTACTAAAAGACTCTTGATAGAGAAATATCAAGAGTATACAATATTTACTCTTGATATTTTATATTTATATTTTTCTTTGTTTTGTTTCTTTTGCCAATACCCTAAGTCTGATGGGTATTCTACAGATTTGAGATTCATTTAAGAAGCCAGATTTATTTAAGAAACATCTAACCTGACAAATTCTTATTCTCTAGCAGAAGAAACTGAAACTTAAAGTTGTGAAAGCAGTTACCTGTGTTTAGAAAAATATCTTCAAGCAAGCCATGAAGCCTAATGTACCTGCCAATGACACTTTTCTGAAAAATTGCTTCAGGTTGCTAATGGATTGCCACTTTTTGGAGAACTCCTCCCCACAACATATGGTTGTGGTAGGACTCCCAGTTGCTTAACCTCAGGTGATTGGTTCAGCCATAGTCATGTGACCTATAAACAACCAATAATAATCTTCCCTAGGTGTTTTCTGCTTGAACCATCAAAAGATCCCTGGCCTTGGAGACCCTGGAATGATACAGGCTAGGGCTGTCGTGGTAAATTCAGGGAATGGAAAATGAGGAAAAATTCCTATTGCAGTAAAGACTGAAGCCAACACATAAAAGGCAGTAAGTAGAAGCCATGAAGTACCCAGAGGGTTGGTAGTTGATGGTGGCATAAAAGCAGAGAAATGCTGGTTGCCAGACTTCTCTGAGCCTCTTGGGGGACTGTGACGTCTTGAGGAACATTTCAGCGCCCCATGACACTTGGCTTTATTGCTGTCAAGATGGTTCCCTCCTCTTCCTATTTCCCTGTGTGTCCTAAGACAAACTTTGACCAACTTGCAATCTTGTTTCCTTCAACTTCATTCTCCATGGAGCAGCCAAAGCAAACATAATAAAATTAATATTTTATAACTGCTCTCAGGATATGGCTTCAAATTCTTAGTATCATTTGGGATGGTTTATGATCTTGGCCCTTGCTTGCTTCTCCAGCCTTGTTCTCACCACCTCCCCCCCCCACCTCCATCCCTTCTCTTACAAGCTCTGCTCCAGAACCACTCCCTCTCCCTCTTACTTTTTACTCACCTCTCCCTACCTTGCTGTGAGTTTCCTCACCTCCCTCTATCTTGCTGTCTCCTACTCTTCCTTGAGGGTTTCATTTGAATGTCTCTTCCTCCAAAAGATTTTTCCTGACCCCAAAGACTGGGATTCACAATCATGCACTATAGAGCTCTTTTATTTTACAATCTATTTTATTGAAAGATAGTTGAATTACAATGTATTAGCTTCTGGTATGTGTGTGTGTGCAAAGTCACTTCAGTTGTGTCTGACTCTTGTGACCCCATGGACTCTAGCTCTCCAGGGTCCTCTGTCCATGGGATTCTCCAGGCAAGAACTGCACTGTGTTGCCATTCCCTTCTCCAGGGGATCTTCCCAACCCAAGGAATGAACCCAGGTCTCCTGCATCGTAAGCAGATTATTTACCATCTGAGCCATCAAGAAAGCCCAAACTAATATAATTATTCATTATATTATATATATTCTTTTTCATATTCTTTTCCATTATGGTTTATCAAAGGATATCAAATATATATAGTTCCCCGTGCTATGCAGGAGGATCCTACTGTTTATCCATTCTGTATATAATACTTTGCATCTACTAATCCCCAACTGTCAATTTATCTCACCCCCACTGCCCCTTGGCAACCAGAAGTCTGTTTTCTATGTCTGTGAGTCTGTTTTGTAGCTAAGTTCATTTGCGTCATAATTTAGGTTTCACATGTAAGTGCTGTTGTATGATATTTGTTTTTCTCTTTCTGACTTATCTCACTTAGTATGATAATCTCTAGTTGTATCTATGTTATTGCAAATGGCATTGTTTCATTCTTTTTTATGGCTGAGTGATACTCCATTAGAAATGTTTATACGCATCTTCTTTATCCATTCATCTGGCAGTGGACACTGAGGTTGTCTCTATGTCTTGGCTATTGTGAAGAGTGCTGCTAAGAACAGGGGAGTGTAAGTATCTTTTCAGATTTGGATTTTGTCCGGATACATGTCCAGGAGTGGGATTGCTGGATCACATAGCAACTCTATTTTAATTTTTTTGAGGAACCCAGATACTGTTCTCCATAATGGCTGCACCAGTTTTCATTCTCACCAAGAGTGTAGGAGGGATCTCTTTTTAGAGCCCTTTATTTTAAACTGTAGAGTTTAGAGAACTGTGGAGTTCTTTATTTTAAATTGAATGATTCTTTAATTTGTCTGTTTCTGACTTGGCTGTATGTTCCTTAAGGGTGACAGGCACATGGCTGGTGTATAAATGAAAGGATGAGATTAGAAGAAACAATAGAACATTACACTTCTGTAGCTAGAGCCCATGGCTGAAGTGTGGGTAAAGGGTGATCAGAAATTTGCACTAGAATCTCGGCCAAAATGTGGGCCAGGGCCCCAAACACTAGTTGAACAAGACCACTAGGGACCATGAATTACTTCAGAAACTACCTCCTTAATCAGGTTTGTTTAAGACAGCCTGGCAAATTAAGACAGCCTGGCAAATCCATCCATTTTCTTCCCTTCCAGGGAAACTAAGTCTGTGAGCACTGGATTTGGGAGAAGTGTTCCTGAGCAGAAGTCATAAGGTCAAACTTTACGATACCATGGAACAGTAGGAAAGCACAGGAATCACAATTTCTTTGATCAAATTATTTTGATTTAAATTCCCCCTCATCAACTCTGCTAAAATCTCAGGCAATTTTTTACAATGTCATTCTGTGTTTAATGCTCATCATTAAATTGTTCATCAATTTAAATCAATAAGTTGGCAAAATAGTTGCAGGAACTGAGGTTTCCCTTGCTCTTCAGTACAGAAAGGAACATAGAAGGAATGTTCAAGAATGTATTTCCTTTTGGGTCTCAATTGAAGGTGGCCATTGGTAACAGTAAGGACTGGACTCAGAATAATCACAGGCATGTACCTAGCTACATCAGTTTACCATGGTAGACAGCAAGAATCAACCACAGCACTTTCCCCCTCAAGCTTGCAGTTGGCCTCAGAACCCTTCCCAACACAATGGTAACTTGAGCAGATCAGGGTGAAATCCATTTGTCATGCCTGGTCTAGGCACTGATCAGAGGCGTGACTCTTCAAAATTAAGTTGTTAAACAGCTATTAGGTGATGCCCTAATGTCCTACTGAGAATATAAACTAGCAACTTGCAGGTTTGTGACTTATTCTTTCATTTTAAGAACACTTACTGATTGCACTTAATTCAGAGCAAAGCAAATAGGGTAGCAGAGTTAAACCAAAATGCCTGGATTGTGATCCCATAGAAGTTTCTCTCTCTTCTTCCAGCCACACAGGATATTCGATCCTTCTAATGCTGTTAGCTGTTGGCTTCCAACAACTGTGAAGAAGAGGAGGAAACCTGACACTTTAGTTGGATGGTGTTTGTACAGATGTAGCTTCTTCCTTAGCATATTTGGTTCAGAGGAACTCAAGGAGCTAGGAGCTGAATCTCAGGAATGTGCAAATAAAGTGACATTGACACAGACCTTTAGGAACATTTGCAAGACCCATTCTAACCCCACTTAGAGCTGAGGTTCTTAATCTTTATTGGGCATGAACTCCTTTAGCAGTCTGGTTACGCTTATAAATCCTTCTCATAAGATTGTCTTTAAAGAAGACAGTAAAAGAAAACACATTAGGTTATAAAGGAATCTGGTTATAATGAAATACAGTTATTGGAATATTTGTTTAAAAATCTTGATGTAGGGACTTCCCTGGCAGTGCAGTGGTTAAAACTTTACCTTCCAATGCAAGGGGATGCTGGTTCAATCCCTTGCTGGGGAACTCCCACTTGCCATGGTGTGGCCAAAAAATAAAAATGAAGAAGTTAAAAAAAATAAAATCTGTGACAGTAATATATGTGTTTCTTGATTAAGCATTAAGATCTAAGTGAAGGTCAAAGAGAAGTGAAGTGAAAGTCACTCAGTTATGTCCGACTCTTTGCGACCCCATGGACCATACAGTCCGTGGAATTCTCTAGGCCAGAATACTGGAGTGGGTAGCCTTTCCCTTCTCCAGGGGATCTTCCCAACCCAGGGATCAAACTCAGGTCTCCCACATTGTGGATGGATTCTTTACCAGCTGAGCCACAAGGAAAGCCCAAGAATACTGGAGTGGGTAGCCTATCCCTTCTCTAGTGGATCTTCCTGACCCAGGAATCAAACCAAGGTCTCCTGCATTGCAGGCAGAGTCTTTACCAACTGAGATATCAGGAAGCCCTGAAAGTCAAACATCTACTATAATTTTGTAGTAAAGATTAGTGCAACTATCTGGGACAACCACAACCTTCTGTAGATTATGTGTGATTCCTGCCAGTGACCACGTCACAAGTACTGATTGAATGATACTACTGTGCTTTGTAAGCACATTGAAAATAGAAAAGTTGTTTGATTTCAAAGAGGGGTTAGTAAAAATAAAGGTGGAATTTTTTCCTGCATCCAGCTGGTTCATGAACCCTTTGAATTATGTGCTGGGACCCCAGTTACAGACCTCGGACGTAGGTAAACTTGGACATAAGGATCTCTGACTATCAAGCAACATCCTTACCTCTAGCTTCTCATTCGGAGAATATCTTATGGAAAAGAAAAGGGCCTTCTATGGATAGCTTTGCTTTGCTGTGAGACTACCACGCTCTTCTCTACTATCAGAGCTCTTCCCTCGAGGATGGAAGGCTGCTTAAGCATGTTCTCTGGCATAGAAACTGTGCACCTATCATAGACATGAAGAAATGGGAGCCTAAGAAGGATAAGCAACATGACCTACAGAACTGAACAGTGAGAAAAGACATCAAACACCACAGTCTCTGATTTCTAGAGTTCGGAGAAAGTTCTGTTACTTATATTTATTTTATATCTCTGGTAAGTTGAAGGGTTAGGCAGGTCAAATACTCTCTCTAAATCTGACTTGAACCAGAGGTCTAGGAAAGCAATTTCAAGTAGAATCAGGGACTCCTCGTCTAGGGGGGTTGATTTGATACAGCAGGTTACTTAGAACTTTTCTGTAGGAGAGACATCAAAGAACTCGATGTCCTAGTACTGGTGGGAAATCTCTAACATGATGTCATTGAAGCATTGTTAGTGCTACATACTTCTGTTTTGTGGTTGGTTTTACATTGGATCAAATGAAATCTAATGATGTTTTGGTGGAAGTGGGAGATGGGAAAAAAACTATTTTCGAAAATACTGCCTTTAGGTATGCTAGCTTATGACACAACTTTGTAATATTTCTTACTGAAGTATGGTTGATTTGGGCTTCCCTGGTAGCTCCGCTGGTTGAGAATCTGCCTTCAATGCAGGAGACCCTGGTTTAATTCTTGGGTTGGGAAGATCCCCTGGAGAAGGGAAAGGCTACCCACTCCAGTATTCTGGCCTGGAGAATTCCATGGACTGTATGACCTATGGGGTCGCAGAGAGTCAGACATGACTGACTTTCACTTTCACTTCATGGTTGATTTATACCAATGCCATGTTAGTTTCAGGTTTACAGCACAGTGATTCAGTTATCAATATGTTCTTTTTCAGATTCTTTTCCCTTATAGGTTATTATAATCCCTAGGGATTGAACACAGGTCTCCCATATTGCAGGTGGATTCTTTGCCAGCTGAGCCACCAGGGAAGCCCAAGTATAGGTTATTATACAATATTGAGTATAGTTCTTCGTGCTATACAGTAGGTCCTTGTTGTTGTTGTTGTCGTCATTGTTTTGGCCATTTGGCTTGTGGGATCTTAGTCCCTGACCAGGGATTGAACCTGTGCCCTGACCAGTGGAAGCTGAGTCCCAACCACTGGACCTAACTGCCAGGTAAGTCCCCAGTAAGACTTTGTTATCTATTTCATACAGTAGAGCACATATATTAATAGAACATTATAATTTAAATTCACATTAGAACTTAGATTATGCTCTCTATGACAGCATTAAAGTTGATTGACAATTTATTTTAATGAAAATATCTCTTTATTTATTTGTAAGTGATTACAAAAGGGCTCCCCAGAATTACTTAACACTAGAAAAATAATCCTGAGAGAAAAATCAAATCAACCACCCTCTTCCAACAACGTGGAAGCCAGCAAACAAGTCGATGGCTCCTAGTACACCAGCTCACTTGGGTTCTCTCATTTGGGTGTCATTTATGGTAACAGTTACAAAGAAGCTGAGCTTCTGGGGCATCTCAGTCTCCCTGAATTTAGGTGAGTGTCCAGAATGCAGGTAGCATTCTAGGTAGTGCTAATGGCAAAGAATCCACCTGCCAGTGCTGGACACCCAAGAGATGCAGGTTTGATCCCTGGGTGAGGAAGATCCCCTGGAGAAGGACATGGCAACCCACTCCAGTATTCTTGACTGGGAAATCCCATGGACAGAGGAGCCTTGCAGGCTAGGGCTACGGTCCAAGGGTCACAAAGAGTCTGACACGACTGAGCAAAAGGAAGAAGCACCAGATGCAGGAATGTGGAAGTGAAAGACATGAACAAAGAAGACTTTGTAGCATTTCTCTGAAGAACTTTGTCCTTCTATTCAAATACTTTTCCCCCACATTAAAAAAAAAAAAAAAGAACTCAAGTAATACATGCTTTGGTTAAAATGCAAATACTATAGAAGCAAACCTAATAAATCGTGAAAGTCCCTCTTCCTCCAGTCCTACACCCTTTCCCAGAAGTTGAGTATCTTTCCAGAATTTTTTTCAGTGTCTTTGTATATGCATGTATATGTACGGAAAATTAATAAATTCAAGTGAAGTATCTATTTCTTTACAAAAATGGGAACATATTTTACCTATTTTTCTATGACTTACTTTTTAACTATTTCTTAGATAGCTGTTTACATATATAAATCTATCTTGTTCCTTTTAATGACTATGTACTATTCCACAATATAGGTGGATGCACCATACATGTTTAACCATTTCCCTGTGCGTGGGCATTCTGGTTATTCACAGGTTGGATTTTTACTGGTTGGTTTTGCTGCTATTGTGCATTAGAAACAATACTCCAATCCAATATTTCCTTTAAGCCCCCCAAAACCTGTTTGATTTTTCTCTCTTCCTGCAGGGATAAGAATGGGAATGAGGAGAATAGGAAAAAGAGAGGTTGCAATTCTTTTCTTCCCCCATCACCCCCTTCCCAACTCCCAACAAAGCCTATATCAATACAAAAAAAGAGCTCCCTCTGCTAGGAATGCTCTTCTCTTTCTCCCTTTCACCTGAGTAACTTCATCCTGCAAGTCACACCTCCTGTTTTATTTCCCCAAGGCCCTGTCTTACCATCCAGAGAGAAGAAGGGCCCCTTGTCCATGCCCCCATGGCCTTCTCTGCACCTCGTTCATTTTAAAGTTTCCTGACCACGCGCCTGGCCCCTGAGGGGACAGAAGGAGCTCACTATGTGCACTGTGTACCCTCTGCCCCTAGTAGCACAGTTAGCATGTAACACAGGCCCCGTGACACAACTGGTTCCCTGAACTGAAGGGCTTTCAGGTGAGTAGTTCCTGACATAGAATACACTTAGTCTAGTTACCTTTCAATCTGTGTTGAAGCCAACAACACTAGATTATGAGTCATCTGGATAGCATCTGAGCATGGAACGAAATGTTTGGACCTGAAGAGTGTGGCAGAGGTTAAAACAACATAAAATCTCACCACATTCATCAGTTCTTTCTCTGGCCTACCCCCACACTCATCACATCCATGGGAATCACTTTGATCTTGGCAGTAGGCTCCAGCACACTGAAAAACCTGTTCTGCAGGTTCTATTTTTAATTTTGATGAAAACTGTTTACCGTGTCCTACCTACCTCTCAGGCTCTGATACAACTGGTTGGGTTATGCCCTTTCCCTGACTGCCAACCTGCCCATCCCGGTGCCTCCACTAGGGCTGGTGGGAGCTGACGGGCTCCCCAGTGCCTCCACACTCCCTCCTGTGTAAGACAGGGAGGACCGCCACAGGGGACGATGTACCTCTAGCCTGCTGGAGTAGAAAAGGAGGGAAAATAAGGAGTACAGAAGGGCTGGCCAGAGAGTCCACCTGAAGCAGCTGGTAGGTCAGACCTCAGTGCTGAGGCCAACATTTTGAATCCTGAAATTCTAGACTGTAAGTTATCTCGGGGATGAGCTAGTTAGAAATAAAGTCAGCAAAGGCTTGGGGGAAATGGATACCATGGTATGTGAAGCCCAGTCCATGCTAATTCCACCCTTTCACCAGGTGGTTGCTCCCTAACGTGACCCATATAAAAATCCTGGCGTGAACTGGCAAGAGGCCACGGTCTCTCACTCCAGCTTCCACAGCTGGCCAGTGGACTCTGATATCTACACAGTGGTCCCGACAGTGAGGGAGAAGGACGAGGGCCAAGTGGAGGAGACGGAGATGGAGTAGTATGAGTGAATCTTCCTCCCATCTGTCACTCTTCAGAGAAGCAAACTGACACCCAGAAAGGTGAAGGGTGAGGCCCGAGTCACAGTGCTGAGAGCCAGCAGAAGTCTGCACTTTGCTATGCCTTGCATTTTGGAGTAGGTAGAACAGGTATCTGCCACACATCTCATATAATCCACGTCTAAGAGAGGGATGGGTGTGCTCTGGCTGAAATGCCTCTTCCACCTGACTTGCCAGTTCCTCATCAAGATCAGATTTTTTTGTTGTTGTTATTTTTGTTCATCTTTGGTTGCACTGGGTCTTTGTGGTAGACAGTGGGCTTTCTCTAGTTGTGTTCAGATCAAATCAGATCAGTCCCTCAGTCGTGTCCGACTCTTTGCGACCCCATGAATCGCAGCACACCAGGCCTCCCTGTCCATCACCAACTCCCGGAGTTCACTCAGACTCACGTCCATCGAGTCAGTGATGCCATCCAGCCATCTCATCCTCTGTCGTCCCCTTCTCCTCCTGCCCCCAATCCCTCCCAGCATCAGAGTCTTTTCCAATGAGTCAACTCTTCGCATGAGGTGGCCAAAGTACTGGAGTTTCAGCTTTAGCATCATTCCCTCCAAAGAAATCCCAGGGCTGATCTCCTTCAGAATGGACTGGTTGGATCTCCTTGCAGTCCAAGGGACTCTCAAGAGTCTTCTCCAACACCATAGTTCAAAAGCATCAATTCTTCGGCGCTCAGCCTTCTTCACAGTCCAACTCTCAAATCCATACATGACCACAGGAAAAACCATAGCCTTGACTAGATGAACCTTTGTTGCCAAAGTTATGTCTCTGCTTTTCAATATGCTATCTAGGTTGGTCATAACTTTTCTTCCAAGGAGTAAGCGTCTTTTAATTTCATGGCTGCAGTCACCATCTGTATTGATTTTGGAGCCCAGAAAAATAAAGTCTGACACTGTTTCCACTGTTTCCCCATCTATTTCCCATGAAGTGATGGGACCGGATGCCATGATCTTTGTTTTCTGAATGTTGAGCTTTAAGCCAACTTTTTCACTCTCCTCTTTCACTTTCACTTTCACCAAGAGGCTTTTGAGTTCCTCTTCACTTTCTGCCATAAGGGTGGTGTCATCTGCATATCTGAGGTTATTGATACTTCTCCTGGCAATCTTGATTCCAGCTTGTGTTTCTTCCAGTCCAGCATTTCTCATGATATACTCTGCATATAAGTTAAATAAACAGGCTGACAATATACAGCTTTGACGAACTCCTTTTCCTATTTGGAACCAGTCTGTTGTTCCATGTCCAGTTCTAACTGTTTACTAGTTGTGTTGAGTGGAGGCTACTCTCTAGATGTGGTGCTCAGGCTTCTCATCACAGTGGCTTCTCTTGTTGCAGAGCACAGGCTCTAGGGCATGGGTTCAGTAGTTGTGGTCGACAGGCTTAGTCACCCCCACGGCATGTGGGCTCTTAGTTCTGGACTGAGAATGGAACCCGTGTGTCCTACTTTGGAAAGCAGATTCTTAAGCACTAGACGACCAGGAGAGTCCCCAGCTATATCAGTTTTAGTCTTTGATCTCTAATATTTTCATTTTTCATAAATGCAAATGCCCCTTGGAGATACAACACACTGGTAATAAGTTCATTAAAGCTTTTCTGTAAAGCAGTTGAGTAAAGTCATGGGCTAATAAGGAAGAGAGAGACAGAGAGAGATTGTGCATGTGTTTTAAGTTTTCCAACCATCTTGAGAAAATACGATGTCGAAAGAGAAGAGATGCCTCTGGGTTTACTTTTTGCCTAGAGATCAGGCTGATATCAGGGACTTTTCCCTTGAATGTGTTCCTGGTCACTCTGGCCACAAAGTGAGATATGGAGTCACCATAGTTCATATCCAGGACTGACTGATCCTACAACCATAAACTCCCATTGACCCAGATTCTTCTTGGCAGCCCACAGGAAGATGAGTCTACTGTGATCAGCAGATTAATTTTTTAAAGTGGAAGACTGCCAGCAAGATGTGTCAGCAGCTCTCCTTGGAGGCAGAAGGTGGGAGAGCCTGCCTTTTGGGTAAGGTGTGTCCTGGGTCAGTCAATCATTTCTGGGTTCCTGAAGTCAATGGCTTGTTCCCATGCATTAAGTAAGGAGTCTCCCTTCCTCCATCACATGTGGATTGCCAAGGTCATTCCCTTGCTACAAAAGCAGGGGTACCTCTGAAAAGCCTGACAAGCGCCCCTGTTCTGGTGGCTCTGCCTTCAGTAGTTATTTTAGGGTTCCTTCTGAACCTTGCTAACCCTTCACATTTCTTCTTAGTTGGAGGAGCCCAGAGTGAAAATGAAGAGATGTGGTGTTCCAACAGCTGAGTATGCTAGGAGATTGTTTAATGCACTCTGGCCCCCTCTGTCTCTTCATGTCCCTTTTGAGGATGAATAAAAGAGAGTTAAGTCTCCAACGCTCTTTGAGGTCCTTGGGGAGAAGGATTATGGATGGCCAGATTCTGTGGTTTATACAGGGTATTTAATAATAATACCACAAACAGTTAGACTTTCCCTTCCCTGACAGAATCGGATGACATGCACTCCCAAAGGTTTTCTCTGCAATAGAATTTTCTGAAAGTCAACAAAAGTGGAAAATATCACAGTCTCCCAATAATGATTGACCCCAGGCAAGATTCTGCTCAATCTTGGAAAGGGGCTGCATTTCCCCTGGGACAGGCAGAACTCTCCCGCTCTCTGGGGCATCTTAGAGATGGAGCGGTAATGGGAAACACAAGAATAAGTTTGACTACTGAGATTTAATAAGCCCTGACATTTCTATGCCTAATCCTCATATATATGCCATTATGGTGATTTTTTTCAAGACAGACCTCTAAAACCAGGCCTTCTTCTGTACATGAAGAGGGCCAGAAAGCAAAGGGAGAAAGAAGGGACTATCATCATTATAAAAATAAGAGCAATCAGGCATAATGCCAACAAAACTTCTGGAAAAACCGGCCCTGATTTCTGTTTGAAATTCTCCCTTTGAATTATCGGCCAGACTCCAGTGAAATCCTAAACTAAGTTCTTTAGAATGCTTGAAACACAAAAATCTATGTAAAACAGCAAACATTTTAGAAATAGATACACAAAAAGACCTCGTGGAAAGCTGGGAGAAAGAGAAGGTTTGGTAAGTCAACCCTTTCTAAACTATCTCAGCCTGCCTGGATCTAGACAAGGGAGGAATTTAGAACTCAGCTGCCTGGCTTCCCTCTGTGGCTGCTCAGACATTCTTCAGTGGCTTTAGTGGTTAAAAAAAAAAAAAAAAAGAAAGAAAGAAAAAAGAAAAACCCTCATAACTTGCTTCAGAAAGACAAGTGGCTCCCATTCATAACTGTTAGAAATCACAGAAAGTTGACTGAATTTACACCAACCCCATCAATGAAAGATCGCATGTCTCATGTAAAGGCTGCAGTACCATCTGCCCTCCAACAGAATGAAGAATTTTATGCTGTTTTTGCATGGTGTGGGTCTTTAAAACAAAGTGATAAATTAAAGTGGCCTCAGTAATGCACCAAAAATGTTAAGCTGTTTTCAGGCAATTGGAAAATGTGGTCTTCTCATACAAGGAAGGAGTCAGCAGACAGAAAGGTTTGGAGTCAGCCCTCAAATGAATTCAAGAGAATATCAGCCAATTGGTCCGTCTGGTATTGAACTTCAGAAATTGCACTGTACCCAGTATTGTGCTTGGGCATGAGGATTATTTCAGAGAGATTATTTTGGGGGTTTCTGAATCCCCAGTTTGTAGAGAATTTCTTAAGAGAGAATTTGTTTTCGTATAATACAACTCACCCAGCTAAGTTCACATCCCATCTTCTGCAGTTCTCCTAGGCTACTCAAAATGGCCTATTTTTGGTCACTGGAGCCATCCACCACTTCTTGCCAGTGCTCTCGAAGTCCAGGCCTTACTTCTCCACATTTCACTTAATTAAATCCTACGTCTCACACATCCTTCAAGGTCTAACATAAACCCCCTGTTTTCCCTTAATGATTTCAGCCTGTGATGGTGGCTCATTCTTCTCCTCTCCTATTGCACTTAGGGTGGACCACACAGAGATGTTTAGATGAGCTGTGCAGAGAAGGGGGACGTCCCAGAAGCAGCATGGGCAAAGGCAGATTGAGTGCACCCCAATGATGCTAGGGAATGGGGAGACTGGGAGAGAGCAGGGAGACTGGGAGGAGGAAGAAGGTCGATCCAAGTTCAAATCCAGGTCCCTCGACTCCCCAGTTCGGCAATACTGGGCAAACCATGTCTGGGAGTCTTGTTGCTCCAGTCTCAGTGATCTCCCTCACAAGCTTTTGTGAGTGATTGCCAGTAGTATCTGTAAAACAAATGAATGAATTTATGCTAAACCCATCTAACCTAAACCAAAGTGGCTCACTGGGATGAGGAGGGTATGAGTAAAGGCAGTTTGGGGAAGGCTTTCTGAGTTAGGTCTCCTCAGTGATCCCACCCACAGGTCGAAGTTCTTTTTAGTTGCTGTTGCCTTGTATCAGTTTAGTCTTAGGGAAGTGTGTGCATGTGCGGTTTTCTGACTCCCTCACATACTCTGTGAGTATGTAGGATTTTCATGTACTGTTGTGTCCCAGGGGCTGAATCCAGTGCCTCAATAAACTCCTGTGGGAGAAATGAAGTTTACCCTTGATGCCCTGGTAGCATTTGCAAAAGTGCTTTGAAAGGGTGTCCTGACGACGGTGTACTGCACACATTAGACAGAGTGAGGCTCAGAAGCAGAGCTTTGACAGCTTCTGGACTTGAGAAATTTGTTGTTGGCACATTTTATGTTTTGCCAGTGAGGCTAGCCCTCTTCTCAATCCCAACAATAGTTTCCGTACCGAGTATCACCACTGAAGATCATCCATGGGAACCAACCCTGCATTCAGCAGGAACAAGCTTTAACCTGTTTGATTCAATATAATGTATCTTAATACCAAGATTTATTGAGTGTTAAGTATGTGCTGAGGATTCCCAGGTGACTCAGTGGTAAAGAATCCATCTGCCAGTGCAGGAGATGCAAGAGACTCAGGTTCCCTTCCTGGGTTGGGAGGATCCCCTGGAGAAGGAAATGGCAACTCACTCCAGTATTCTTGCCTAGAGAATTCCATGGACAGAGGAGCCTGATGGGCTACAGTCCATGGGGTCGCAAAGAGTCAGCCATGACTGAGCATGCCATGCCACGCCAAGTATGTGCTAGACACTGTCCTAAGAATGCCACATGTATTGGTCAGGGTTGTCCAGAGAAACTGAAACTGTTGCAGAAAGGGAGATCCTTTCTGGGGCTTGAAAGAAGGTTCTTGTCTAACACTTTGAAATGAATTGTCCAAGGAAACACACAGGCTGACAAAGCAAGAGACATTATAGGGAAGGGGCACCTGGGCAGAGAGCAGGAGGGTAAGGGGACCCAGGAGGACTGCTCTGCCACATGGCTCACAGTCTTGGGTTTTATGGCCATAGGATTAGTTTCCAGCTTGTCTTTGGCCGATCACTGTTACTCAGGGTTCTTCCTGGTGGCACACGCATTGCTCAGCCAAGATGGATGCCTGTGAGAAGGATTCTGGGAAGCTGTAGGACACATGATGCCTCCTTTTGACATTTCCCAAATTCTTCTGGTTGGTGGTGGCTTGTTAGTTCTGTGGTCCTTACCAGGGCTTCCTGTTGTGAAATAACTCACACATATGGTTACTATGATGCCTGGCCAAGATAGGTGGTTTCAGTCAGTGTGTTTCTCCTAACAAAACAATAAGAGGTTTACATACATATGTGTAAAGAGATTTATTGAAAGGAGTTCAATAATGTGATTATGGAGGGTCAGAAATCCTAAGAACTGCAGTTGGCAAGTTGGAGGTCCAGAAAAGAACGTGAAGTGCTAGCCCCCCGGTCATGTCCAACTCTTTGTGGCCCCATGGACTGCAGTTGGACAGGCTCCTCTGTTCATGGAATTTTCCAGGCAAGAATACTGGAGTGGGTTGCCATTCCCTTCTCCAGGGGATCCTCCCAACCCAGGTATTACGTCCAAGTCTCCTGCATTGCAAGCGGATTCTTTGCCTTCTGAGCTACCAGGGAATAGCTGCGGGTATGGTTCTAGTTCAAGTTCACATCTCAAGGCAGGAGATGTGGTCTTAGCTTTAAAACAGGTAGAGAGAGAGAATTCTTCCTTCCTCAGCCATTCTGTTCTACTCAGGCCTTCAACTGATCCGATGAGGCCCACCCACAATGGGATAGAAAATCTGCTTTACTCAGATACTTCACTCAGATAACTCAGATATTTTGAACTTTGTTCAAACATACATCCACTGATTCAAATGCTAATTTCACCCAGTAATAACCTCAAAGACATACCCAGAAGAATGTTTAATCATATGTCTGGGCACCCCATGGCCCAGTCAAGTTGACACATAAAATTAAACAGCTTATATGTGTTAATTCAGTTAATCTTCATTACAATTGTGTAGGTGGGTAACATTATTATCCTCTTTATTTGGTGAGCCAGGATTTCTTGCCCAGTCCATCCTCATAGCCAGTAAGTCTATAGCTAGTACAGTGTCTTACACGGCTCCACCCTGTCCTAGAAAGCCATCCAAGGGCTTCCCTTCACATGTTCAAGGGATGTTTATTTTATTTTGTTGAATAAGATGCTTTAGAAACATCAAATAACAATTTTAAAAATAGCTTATTATTTTTATGTGTTACTCTGGTCCTTATTCACTTTTACACATAACTTCACAAAGGGTCCTGGTTTGCCACAGTTCTACATGTAAACTTAGAAGTTATGTTGGCATAAAGACTGTCATCTTCACCGGGCCCTGGTTAGTCATTCAGTAACAATAAAAATGGTAATAATCATAACATGAAATTATTATTGCCAATTAAGTTTACTAAGTAATCTTTATCTAATGAATTTTTAATGTATGTCATTCTCATGGGTTGTGGTTTACTTTCCTGAACATGACCAAAAAAATGATCCTCCAGTGGCCTCCCTTATCACACCTCAAACCAGAGCAGATTTCAGAACTTAGTGTTGTCAAACTGAAGATGAGTTGGCTTGCCCAACATGCAGCGGAGCCAATTTGCTGACACAGGTTGTAGAGAAGGAAAGTTCAGAATTTGCTGCAGGGTGCCAAGCAAGAAGAGTGGGCAGCTCAGCTGTTGCTCAAAAGACCCAAGCTGCCCGACGGCTTTCAAGGAAGGATTTTTAAAGTCAGCACTAGGAGTGAGAGTCACAGGCTGATTAGTTGTGGACATTTTTCCAATTGGTTGGTGGTGCGATAAGGGTGATTTTTCAGGAATCTTAATCATCAACCTTCTCATTCTAACCAGTCTGGGATCTGTCTATGTGCCTATGGTCACCACATAGTCACCATTCTCCACCTGGTGGAGGTCTTAATTTCTGCAGAGCAACTCAAAGATAGGCATCAGATTGTTAGTATATCCCTTCAGGAGGAACTAGGAGTCAGATGACTTCAGTGTTTTAATCATTAACTCTTTGGAAGTCAGGAAAAGTCAAAAGGGGGCTGGAAGGGAATTGTACTTGGAAGGGCCCCCAGGGTCCTGCTCAGCTTCAATCCCCCTTTATCTTTGATACTCATCAATCCTGATGGGAATAGGGGCAGGACAAGAAAGGGAATAAAGTTTTGAAGAAGTGGTTAATTATGAACTCATTAGAAGAACTCGGTTACAGGAGGACTCGGTTTAAATAGGGTTCTCAATCTGTTACTGATTTCTGCCAAGCTGTTGTTCACTTGCTAAACTGTGTTGGACTCTTTACAATCCCATGGATTATAGCATGTCAGGCTTCCCTGTCCTTCACTATCTCCCAGAGTTTGTTCAAACTCACCTCCACTGAGTCAGTGTTACCATACAATTATCCCATCTTCTGCTGCCCGCTTTTCCTCCTGCCCTCAATCTTTCCCAGAATTACGGCCTTTTCCAATAAGTTGGATCTTTCTATCAGGTGGCCAAATACCAGAGCTTCAGCTTCAGCATCAGTCCTTCCAATGAATATTCAGGGTTGATTTCCATTAGGATTTCCTTTAGGATTTTCCTCCAAGATTAAAAGCTGTTTAGTGACAGACCAAAGAACGGAACCCAGGCTTCCTGATTCTTCCTAATTCAGGGATGCTTTTATCCCAAATGAGCTAGCTTCTTGAAACTTTCTTACTAAGATTTTATCACATGCATTTTCCTACTTTGCATTGGGTCCATGGGCTCATGGCTGCTGCTGCTGCTGCTGCTGCTGCTGCTGCTGCTGCTCAGTCGCTTCAGTTGTGTCCAACTCTGTGCGACCCCATACACGGCAGCCCACTCGGCTCCCCTGTCCCTGGGATTCTCCAGGCAAGAACACTGGGGTGGGTTGCCATTTCCTTCTCCAATGCATGAAAGTGAAAAGTGAAAGTGAAGTCGCTCAGTCGTGCCCGACTCTTAGTGACCCCTAGGACTGCAGCCCACCAGGCTCCCCCGTCCATGGGATTTTCCAGGCAAGAGTACTGGAGTGGGGTGCCATTGCCTTCTCTGGGCTCATGGCTATAGGAACATAAATGTAGTAACTGTGTGCAGGAGTAACAGAAACATGGTGAACCTCCCCCATTCTGCTGGCTCCTCACCCCTGGCAGGCATTGTTAATGGATCAGAGAGTGCTCTTCCCAGAGTTCAGCCTCAATTCACATCCTTCCCAACACATTGCTCCAGGCAGTCATTACAGAGAGTTGGTTCTGAGGATGAGCCTCCTTGCTCTCCCTGGATGGGACAGTGATGGCAAACTTGATCCTACTTTTCCTTGCCTTAGTATTTGGCTGTGGTCCTATGATTGTGGCTCCAACACTGCACTACTTTTTGTTTCTTTAAAAAATAATTTTTTTAATCATGAAAGTATGGTAACACATTTATAGGAGACTTGAAAAATACAGAACAAAGTTATATGTAGTTCCACTGTATATTACATTTATTTAAGTATATAAATTAAGATTTTTAGTTAATTTCAAACTCTCAAAAATTAATAGAATGAATAGACAGAGAAGTAGAAGGATATAGTAGACCCTAAGAGCACTGTGACCAATTCAACATAATTAAGATTTATACAATTTTCATACAACAGCAAGGTACAAATTCTATTCAAGTTCCCATAGACTATAAACCAGGAGACTCTGGAACATATTCAGGGACATAAAACAAGGTGTAAACATTTCATGGTCTAAAGGTACTGAAATCATACAGAGTCTGTTCTCTTAACACTGTGGAATTATGTTAGAAATCAGTATCCAAAGATATTTGAAAATAACCCACATATTTTCCAGTGCAGCATTGCACTGTTTTCTCCTTCTGCTTGAGAGAACCTATTCTGAAAATGGTTACTTAGCTTGGAAGCTACTTTTCTTCCCCAAATAGTTTCCCAAAACACAAGACCTGGGGGAATCACACTGAACCTATTTATTTTGCATGTTTAGAACTCCCTACAAGATTGGCTGAAGCTTACACAGCTGTGTTCATGACGGAACAGCAACTAATCCCAAGCTAGCTGACTCTATGTCCAGTGCTCGTTTCACCACTCTGCCCATCTGACTCTGGGCTTTATCAGACAGAACAGCAAAAATGTTCCTAGGGCCTGACACGTGTAAACACTCCTCCACCACCCGGGCCATGGCAGCTTGCCAAGACAGGAATGAAGCCAAATTTAGTGGGTCCTTCAGCCCGGTGACCCCAGTGGAAACAATCTCCTGATATAGAACAGGGAGAGCCAGAGAAAAATGTGCTGTCCTACAAAGAACAAAGCCTGGGATGATTCATCCTCCTCATCCTGGTGATTTATCGCTGGACACGGTCATTCATACGTGGCTGTCAGCAACTTTGCAGGAATTCTAATCTGGATGTTCGTCCTGAACACATAATTCCCTCCTTACTTCCTCCAGGTTCCCAAACATTCAGAAGTTTCCTGGGCATGCTTTCCTGCCTGTCCTCTTGGTGTATAGCCAAATAGTCTGGGGACCTTGGGTAACTCTTTTAGCTTCTTTAGACCTCAGCTTTCTCATCCTTAAAAATCAGGAACTGAAAGAGCTGGTCTCAAAGATCCCTCCTGGACCTAAAATCCTATGACAAGACACATTTTGGAAACCCTTTTAAATAAACAACGTATTTGGATTTTCTGTATCTTACAGCTTGACTGTTCACCTATGCACCGATGAGACCACGCAGGGAGGATGGGGCAGGGCCTCGTGGGAGGCGTGGCCTTTGGGGCGGCACCCACCACCCTCCCAATCCACTGCGGTCCTCCCTCCCACTTTGCCGCGGAGACTGCTCTTGCTCGGGTCACTTATGATTTATTCATTGCGGCATTCACATACTTTATAAAGTAAAAGAAAATTATACAAGTACTATGAGTGTATTCTTACAAAAAGTCAACAAAGCATTGTATGTATATATACGAAGTCATGTACATCTGTAAACATTTACAAATATGCCATTTTTTTAAGGGGGACTTATTCTGCAATTCATGGGGTCGCAAAGAGTTGGACACGACTGAGTGACTGAACTGAAGTGAACTGATTCTGGATATTTTAGTTTAGTTTTATTTTTACAGAAGTGGGATCAAATGGAACATAGACTTTTGTAATATGCTTTTTGACTTGATAATATGTCCTAGAGCTCTTAACCATGTCAACCTATGTATTCTTTTTTATAACTGCTGCAGAAGGTCCCTATATCATGTTTTAACTACTTCTTTTTGTTAAGGACAAGAGTCTGGTGGCTCAGTCAGTAAAGAGTCTGCCTGCAATGTGGGAGACCCAGGTTCAATCCCAGGGTTGGGAAGATCCCCTGGAGAAGGAAATGGCAACCCACTCCAGTATTCTTCTCTGGAAAATTACATGGACAGAGGAGCCTGGTGGGCTACAGTCCATGGGGTGACAAAAAGTTGGACACGACTGAGAAATGAGAAAGTTTCACTTTCTCCATTGATGATATTTGGTTTGCTTCTAGGATTCTGCTATATCAAAAATAAATTTGAAATAAACTAATATTATTGTCCACGCATTTGACCATTTCTTTAAGAGAGGTCGAAGAAAAACTATTGAGTTTATAGAAATGCACATTTTAAATTTTGAAGAATTCAGCCAACTGATTCTTCAATATGGTAGTGCCAATGGGAATATCTATTCCCCCATATTTTCATTGATCTTTCATTGCCTTTTCTTTATTACAGCAAAGTTGAGCACATTTACAAGTTTTTGGCCATGTATATTTCTTTCATGAATTGACTATTTATACCCTTTGCTTATTTTTCAGTCAGGTTGCTTTTCTGTATTATCAGTTTATAGAAGTGTTAAAATTTTTTTCAAAAAGTGAACTCAAGCACTCATTACCAAGTTTTGACATCATCAACTCATGGTCAATATATGTTCCCATCCCCACGCTATTATTTTGAAGCAAATCCCCAACATCATACCATTTCATTTGTTAACATTTTAGCTAGTAAATCTAAAAAGAAAAATCAAAGCTCTTAAAAATATCCATCATATATAATAAGAAAAACAATTCCCTAATGGCGTCAATTATTCAGGGTTTATAGTTCCTCCATTAGCTCTTTTATTTTTTAAAAATAATTACCTCAATGTCATCACATATCCAGTAAGTATTTAAATTTCCTCAATTGTCTCATAAATCTTTTTTTAACAATCTCTTTGAATCCAGATCCAAAGAATGTCTATGAATTTTAATTGGTTAATATGCCTTTTAAGTCTCTCATAATTAATAGGCTCTTTCTTTCATTTGTTGAAGAATTCTGGCTAATTTTTCCTATGAAGTTTCCCACAGCCTGGATTTTGCTAACTGCCTCTGATGATACTATTTAACACATTCCTGTGTCCTGTATATTCCTTGAATGCTTGCAGTTAGATCTAAGGCTTGATCAGATTGCTGTTTTGACAAGAATGCTTAGTAGATGTGTTGTATATTTCCAACAAGACCACATAATTCTGGCTGTCTCTTTGTGAGGTAAGCAGCCATTCATGGTTGTGTTGGTCTGGGTACACTCAGAGAAACAGAAACCACACAGAAATTCAAATAGGGGACATTTAATATAAAAAATTATTAATTCTGTTAGGAAAGTAACTATGAAGATATAAAGAGACCCCTACTGGGTATCCTCTAAGAGAGGGCGCTCAGGGCAAAATAAGCCTGGCAAGAGGGGCTCCCAGCAAGGCTGGGGCTGCAGCTCAGTTGGAGAAGGCATGGCTGAGCACACAAGATGGAGGTTAAGTTCACTGGGTTGCTCGGTCAGAATTCAGCCACCAGGAGAGCAAGAAAGATTTCACGGATGCAGGCGAGCTGAAACTGGTGAGGACTGCTATGGTGTGAGGCACTCACGTTGGAAGTATGGTGGGAAACGGCATTTTGGGGTACAGGCCAGCTGATCCTGGAGATTAGGATACAGGAGGAGGTGGGGTTCCACTGCAAGTGTGAGGCCTAGAGGGCAGTGTTCCCAGCACAAGGGCTGGGGCAAGTCGGTCACTGGGCCCAGGCTGGGGGTCTGAGAACTCTATAACCTGCACAGTCTGGGCACGTGTCTGAGGTGGGCCGCGCACTTCTGACAGGCCCTGCAGCCAGGGTGAGGGAAACAAGAAAGAAAGATCAATATACCAGGACTGAGAAGCCCCTTTGTCCTGCGATGTCCCTCTAGCACCCTCTACCGATAAAGATTAACATTGCACTCATTGTAAAAGTCTATCCATTATCATAGAGCAGGCACTGAAGGGTGGATCCCCGCTGAGAAGGAATAAATTGATAAGGGACACAATGCTCAGTGGCTAGGTCCATGATTTCATTCGTGGTTGCGATTCTAGCTACCTTCATATAGTAGCTGGACTGATTGGTCCTAGAGGGAGGAGCTTCCCACATCTCTTCACCTGCTCTGAGACACAGCATGTACCAGAACATGGCTCTTTCCCCACAGCCCCCATTTTTCCTCTTCTCGCATAGTCTAGGTCCCTGAGGGTCACAGCACTTTTTGCTCATTCATTGGCTCTAATCTGAACTCTTTCTGTTTTGGCCTTCATGCATTTCCTTTTCTCTCTGGTCCCATGCCTGATTCCAGGACAAAGCTATTTTCTCATCACCTCCTGAATCCTGACTCTGCCCGTAAATCCCCTGAACAGAATGTTTGGGAAGTGAAACTTTTCATTCACACCTTGTGCAATCCTCACCTTGTGAAATGCATGTCATTGTCCTGGTTTTACAGATGGGGCACCTGAGGCTTAGAAAGGTGAGGCAAGTACTTCCAGATACTTCCAGAACAAGTTCCAATTGGCAATGGGCAGAGATGGGATTAGAACCTGAGTTCTGCTTAACTCTGACTCCACCAGGAGAGCTTGCCACCCGCTGGGGGCACTCGCAGCTTTCTGCTTATTTTTCTTCTGGTAACTTCGGACTCACTTGTCTCCTGGCTTCTCACCAATTCTGCTTTCTTCTGAATTTCCAGGTTACTTAAAGTGTTCTCTGAGAGTGTCATACTGAGTGAAGTGAGTCAGTCAGAGACAGAGAAACATCGTATGACATCCCTTATATGTGGAATCTAAAAAGAAATGATACAAATAAACTTACAAAACAGGAGAGTCACAGACTTAGAAAACAAACTTAAGGCTACCGGCAGTGGGGGAAGGGATACTTAGAGAGTTTGGGATGGTCATGTACACACTGCTATGTTTAAAACAGATAACAAACAAGGACGTACTGTATAGCACGTGAAACTCTGCTCAATGTTATGTTGTAGCCTGGATGGGTGGAGAAGGAAATGGCAACCCACTCCAGTGTTCTTGCCTGGAGAATCCCAGGGACGGGGGAGCCTGGTGGGCTGCCGTCTATGGGGTCGCACAGAGTTGGACACGACTGAAGCGACTTAGCAGCAGCCTGGATGGGAAGGTGGTTTGGGGGAGAAGAGATATGGCTGGGTCCCTTTGCTGTTCACATGAAATTATCACAGAATTGTTAATTGGCTGTACACCAGTACAAAATAAAAAAGTTTAAAAAAAAAAGATGTTCTCCCAGAATCATCACTGAAAAACTCTCTCCTAGGATCACCTCCTCCAATATCCAATTCAGGTCTTTATTACTTTTTAAATTAATTATTTTTTTATTTTTGGCTGTGCTGGGTCTTTGTTGCTGCATATGCCTTTCTCTAATTGTGGCAAGCCAGGGCTGCTCTCTAGTTGCGGTTGCTTCTCTTGTTGAGGAGCACAGGCTCTCAGGTACACGGGCTTCAGTAGCTGCAGCTCCTGGGCTCTAGAACACAGGCTCAGTATTTGTGGCCCACGGGCTTAGTCGCTCTGCTGCATGTGGGATCTTCCCAGATCAGGGATTGAACCTAAGTCTCCTGCATTGGCAGGCAGACTTTTCACCAACTGAGCTACCTGGGAAGCCCCAGGTCTTTATTTTTTAACTGGGGTTTCTTCTCTAACAGTTGCCTAATAACATCTCTTTGCATTTAGCTCCATGCAATTTAATTTCAGTTTATTTTCTCTGGTCTCAGTTTGATGAGACAGATACCTAAATCCTCTCTAATTGTGAAGATGCTGTTTTTAACTCCTCCATCACCCTGTCCCCGACAAATACACACACAGATGGAAGGGAGTGTGGCTAGAGGTGAGAATTTCTCTTCCCAGAGGCAGTTACGCTACTCAAGGGATTATAAAGCAGGAAATAAACAATCTGGAATCTGGCACTGACATGAAAACTGGCCCTCTTCATCCTGTATTCTCAGGAAACCAGGACCTTGCTGTGAAGTCCTGACCATGCCAGCTGGGTAGAGATGGCTACAGAGCATGTTGAAATCTTGCCTCTCTTCCTTCTCCAATTCATCCGTCCTCCTTCAACAAGTCACCTGCCACTTCTCCTTTTCTTGTGAGTCATGTCCTCCATCCCATCGTTATCACTGACGCCTCCTGGTCTTCCTTAGCCCCCGACCCCTCTATTCCTTCCTTCTGGTCCATGGTCCCCTCTCTTCTTCCTTCCTCCTCCCCAAGCTTTACTGGCAAAATCAAACAAAAATAACAAAAGAATGGGGAATAAGTAAACAGCTGCCTGCCCGCTCGTGGAAATCCCTGGAAGCCGCTTCCTTCACCTCCAGTGACAGAGTGTCTCTGCATTTCAAAGCGGTTGGCCCTCGTTCAAGGCCAGTCCCAGTGGCCGTGGAGTCATTGTGTTGAGATGGAGGCGCATCTAGGCAGTTTCTATATTTAGATGCAATTGTGTTTCTGGAAAAGGCTGCACATCACATAATAGGAAATCCTGAGAGTGTGAAGACTGTTTCTTGCTTGTCGAAGCACTGTTGTCTTTGGCTGTTCTGACAATAGCAGAAACCTTCGAGTAAGTGGGCAAAGGTGGAGGGGCAGCAGGAGGAAGGAACCCGGCTGCCCTGGGTAGATGAGAAGCAGTGAAGTGTTGGGGGGAAGTGGGAATGGCTGGGGAAGGTGATTTAAAACTATAAGTGAAAGCAAATTAAGTTCAGAATCCTGTCAGAGGATGGAAAAACAAAACTGGTCACTTTGGAAAAATATCTGTGGAAATGAGGTCAGCTAGAGCAAGGCATTATCCGCTCAGTGTATGCTTCTATAGAAATGGTTTTAAGTGAGATGTAATGGATGCACTCAATGGAGATAATGATGCCAGTCAATGGCGATGACTGGGGACCTGCCATTCATTCAGGACCTGCCCTGGGCAGGGTGATGAAGGAGGTAAAAATAGAATCTTCACAACTAGAGAGGATTTAGGTATCTGTCTCATCAATCTGAGACCAGAGAAAATAAACTGCAATTAAATTGCATGGAGCTAAATGCAATGAGATGGTATTAGGCAACTGTTAGAGAAGAAACCCCAGTTAAAAAATAAAGACCTGGAACTTCCCAGGTGGCTCAGTGGTGAAGAATCTGTGTGCCATTGATGGGGACCGTGACAGTAGTGTTGGAGCAAGTCATAGCTATTTTATTCAGGCTTAAGGAACTGAAGACTCGGCTGGGAGTCTCTGGAGAGTTCTGACGCAGTGCTTTCTCACCCTTAAATGTACATATGAATCACCTGGAGTATTGCATTTGCAAGCTGGTTCTGATTCAATAAGTTGCAGACAAGTGTGAGATCCTGCGTTTCTGATAAACTTCCTGGTGAGTTCTGCCAGCCGACCAATACATCCATTCTGTTTGCATACAGGGAGGGATGTGAAGTGTGAAAAGTGTTAGTCGCTCAGTCTTGTCTGACTCTTTGCCCCCCATGGACTGCAGCCAGCCAGGCTCCTCTGTCCATGGGATTCTCCAGGCAAAATACTGGAGTGGGTTTCCATTCCCTTCTCCAGGGGATCTTGCCAACCCAGGGATTGAACCCGGGTCTCCCACATTGCAGACAGATTCTTAGCCATCTGAGCCACCAGGGGAGCCCACAGGGTGGGATGCGAGAACATATTTGGGGATGGATCTTTAGAGTGTTGGGAGGGGTTGGGAGTCAGGGTTGGGAGACAGCAAGTAAGGCAGGGTTTCTTGATATAGGGCGCTCGTGATTCAGGATTCATATCCTGGTGAGGGCACGGAAGGCACTCTCATTACTAGAGTGATAAGGAATCCACTAGTTAGGGATGGGGGACACCGACATCCCTGAGAAGCACAGCAGTGGCTGTCTTCCACAGGCCAAGGTTGACTGTAGGAGATGCTCCATTAGACTTGGGCTCCATGCTCATCCTGAAGTACTGAAGGCCAGCTGGAGGCACCTAATCATCAGAGGCAAGCTGGGAGTAGTTGTCATAGTGAGACACAGGCAGAAGCACAATCTGGGGGCTTTGACCTGCAGGGGCCTCTGGTGGTGACAGACCAGCGTGTCTAGGGATGAGGTCATAGGCAGCCCTTGGCGGTGCTGCTTGACCTGTGTATCCAAAAAGGTCAGGAGCAGATGAGCAGGAGGCTGGTATCGGCTGCCACTGTGAAAATCACCATCTCTCCTCCAGTTTTTAGATAGAGGTCAGTTCTCAGACCCAGAGCACGTTATTAAAGGAGGGATCAGGTCCTTTTCAGCCTTCACAGGTGGTGCTAGTGGTAAATGCAGGAGTGGCATGATGACAGTCGATGGTGATGACTGGGGACATCTGCCTGCCAACGCAGGAGACATAAGAGACACAAGTTCGATTCCTGGTTGGGAAGAGCCGCTGGAGGAGGGCATGGCAACCCACTCCAGTACTTCTTGCCTGGAGAATCCCATGAACAGAGAGGAGCCTGGTGGACTATGGTCCATTGGGTCACAGAGTGGGACACAACTGAAGTGACTAACACACACACACACACGTGCTTTCAGGAAGAATCCTGCAACATACCACATCAGATGTATTGGGAAGCTCGTTCCCTAATCTTCCCCCAAATCCCACAGCCATTTGCCACAGTAATTCTATGCTAGGGAAAGGAGACGTTCTTTCAAGGATCTGAGTTGGTACTGATAACAGAGGACCCAAAACACCACCATGGCCCCCTTTTAGAGTGGTGTACACAAAGCCGTGTGATAAATGTCTCCAGTCAGTCTCAAAATGGGTCCAAACTGGATCTGTGAACCACACGGAGATCTCTTCCCCATTTCAGTGGTATGCTGGTAAACCAGCTCTCCACAAAGGAGGAGGAGAAAGAGGAGGAGGGCGAGGTAGGGGAGAAGGAGGAGAAAAGAAAAAAAGCCCTTGCCTGAACATGTGGCCTTTACTGATTTTTATGTAGTCCATGCTCCAACCATGGCTAATTTCCAGCCACCGACCTTGGGAACAGATGCCTCAGACTCTCCCTGTAGAAACAGGATGAATACACAGTAGGACTCACCTAGAGTCCGTCAACCCTCAGGCCAGGTCCTGTGGCTGTTTGGGTGAACCATCTCTTTCCTTCCACCCAAGCCTTTCTGACACTTGACTATAATTGTGGATCTAGCAGCACTGAGGAGTCACGGAGCAGGTCTTCAGGAAAGCAAACACTGTCTAACAAGGTATCTGGCTGGGGGAGGCCTTTAACTCCCAGGTGAGGGGCGACTGCTCTCCTCTAGCAAGTGGGAGGGGGTGACTTCTGCCAGCCCAGAGCTCCAAGGAACCTGAGGGTTCAGGCTCTTAGGCTCACCTCCCAGGGTTTCCCATCTCAGGTTCTGGCTCCCACTCCCTTCTTCTCAGGGCCCTCGCTTCCCTGCAGGAGACACACCACAGCTGTGATCCAACCTCCTCTGTTACTGCAACACTCTGACAATCAGGTTCTAGACCTGGTTTTCTTCCTGACCAGCCCTTCAGCTGCAGAAGATGAAGATTTTACAAAATGCTGCCATGGAAGCCTTCTGGTTTTTACACTGTGTTCTAAGCTGATGGTTGGCTGCACTGAGCCTGTTGTTTTCTTCCTTTAGGTTTCAACAGTAGTTAACAACAACTCAGCGACTCTCTAGACTTAGATGTGCTGGAGCCATTGCATGAGCTGATGCTCCTCCTTCCAGCAGACTCCATCTCAACTCACTGCAGATGAGAATTTTAGAGAACTCGTCCATAGCTGAGTGAGATAAGAATCTTAGAGAACCTTTCAGAACTGTCCTTAACACCAACAATGGAGTCTCCAACATTGGGCTGATAAGTGATTCAGTTCCACAATTCCATCCTCAGGGTGTTCGTCCAGGACAACTTCCAGCACCAACTGTCTTAGGTAATTGCTGTTGTTCAGCTGCTATGTTGTTTCTGACTCTTGCGACCCCATGGACTGCAGCACGCCAGGCTCCTCTGTCCTCCACTACCTCCCAGAGTTTGCTCAAATTCATGTCCACTGAGTCGGTGATGCTATCTAACCATCTTATCCTCGGCTGTCCTCTTCTCCTTTGCTTTCAATCTTTCCTACCATCAGGATCCTTGACAGATGGATTTGAGTCTAAATATTTTATTTTTGAGAGGATCCCAGGAAGCACCACAAAGAAGGGCTGCTGCTGCTGAGTAGCTTCAGTCATGTCAGACTCTGTGCGACCCCAAAGATGGCTCCCCCGTCCCTGGGATTCTCCAGGCAAGAACACTGGAGTGGGTTGCCATTGCCTTCTCTGACGAAGAAGGGCAGGGGCCTAATAAAGGGAGTATAATCCAATAGGCGCCCTCTGGATAACACTGGGGCTTAATGGCACTGGGAAATATTCTGGAACATTCCTCAGAGTTATCCACTGTCCTGAGGGATGAGGAAGCTGATGTGTTTATCCACCCACATCTCAGCTATCATTGCTTGAGGGCTGTGTCTGAGGGACATTAACTCCCTGGCAGCCCAAAACAGCCCTCAGCAGAGAAAAATTAGGTATTTACAAAAGTAGCCATAGGTCTTTTGAGGTGAGTGCCAAGGAGATGTGGGCTGGGCATGTCAGTCTCTGCTACAACCTTGCATTGTAGAACTGAGTTAAGAGTCACTTCACCATGGCAGCAGCAGCAATGCCAAAAAGAATTCAGAGTAAAGCCAGCCCAAGTGGGGATGGCACCTGGAAAGTCTTGGGGAAAAGGAGACCTCAGTGCTGAGCCACTGATGCCATGATGGTCAGGAACCACAATTCCAGCTGAAGACTGGAACACTGCTCTGCCATGTGGGATTAGTCACCAAGCCAGTTCTTTCGAGACTCTTCACAGAGTGGGGTGAGTCCCTGAGCCAGTTCCCGAGAGACTGTCCATCCGGATGCCGGGAGATGTGGTCCACAGATGCGTTGGTGGTAGTTTAGTTGCGCACTTGTGTCTGACTCTTGTGACCCCATGCACTGTAGCTCTCCAGGCTCCTCTGTCCATGGAATTCTCCAGGCAGGAATACTGGAGTGAGTTGCCTTTTCACCAGGGGATCTTCCCAACCCAAGGATAAAAATAGGTCTCCTGCATTGCAGGCAGATTTTTTACTGACTGAGCTACCAGGGAAGCCCACAGATGGGTTAATCTGACAAATTAACATTGTGCTCGCAGGTAACAACCCATGATCCCAGCAAAAAAAGACCCCTGAAGGAGTGAAACTCTCCTTAAATGAGAGTTTCAAGCACAGGCTGTAGGGAAGTGATAGATATACAAGTTGTTGTTTTTGTTTTTTGTAGGGACCTTCACATTATATTGAGAATACTAACAGCAGCTACTTAACATTGCTATGGAGTTCTTGGAGCACTTTCACATATTCATTAGTTCAGTTGACTTTCATAAGCCGATGAAGACAAATACGAAGGAGATTTGTCCTCATTTTAGAGATGAGAACACTGAGAGCAGAGAGATTAAGTGACTCACTGCAAGGTCCCGAGGCCGTGTAGTGGTTGGAGAAGAGGCTCAGCCTCCCATCTCTGACTGCCTGTCATCCAGAGCTTGTTCCTAGAGCAGCATTTCTCCCATTAGCTTAAAAGAGCACCTTGGTAGCAGCAACGTGCCGGCATATTCTGAGTATTTAATATCTGTATGTTAAGCAAATGAAGTTTGAAGTCCTTCCAGAAGACTTGTAAACTGATACAGCAGCTTTCATCAGCTCCCCTCTCTTTTGTCCCTCCTCCTAGCTACGCCTACACACAACACACACACACACACACACACACACACTCTTCTCTCACACACACATTCACACACACAAGCACACACACTTCAGTCCTGCAGGCTATACTCCACGCCCCACCCCCAGGTTTATTGAGACCAAGTTGACATATAAAACTGTAAAGTATTTAAAGTGCACATCATGGTGATTTGATATACATACAGATAGGGAAAGTATTCCCCTGTTTAGTTCATTAACACATCCACCACATTTATCTAGAACATTTAAGTTCTACTCTGAGGAAATTTCAATTAAACAAGGCATTTTTGATACTTCTTGGAAAGCCTTGGAGAAACAGAAATCTAAAGATTGAAAAGGAATCAGAGCCAACCTAACATTTATTAGGAGACCCAAACTGCTCTCTGGACGTGTCTCTTCAGTTAGAAGGTGGAATCTTGGCGGAGTCCTGAGTGTTCAGTTCACTTGCCTCTTGGGTCTGTTCTTCCAAGGTCGGAGAAGGCGATGGCACCCCACTCCAGTACTCTCGCCTGGAAAATCCCATGGACGGAGGAGCCTGGTAGGCTGCAGTCCATGGGGTCGCTAAGAGTCGGACACGACTGAGCGACTTCACTTTCACTTTTCCTTTCATGCATTGGAGAAGGAAATGGCAACCCACTCCAGTGTTCTTGCCTGGAGAATCCCAGGGACAGAGTTGGACTCGACTGAAGCGACTTAGCAGCAGCAGCTTCCAAGGTCAGGCCTCCCTTCAGTGCTATGCAGTGCCCTGTTAGAGCCACAAGAGGGAGCCAGTGGCGTGGAGAGCCCGCCTTAAAAGAGCTGCCTGCGTCGGGAATGACCCTCCAAGAGGCTGGGCTGGACCCAGTAAGAAATCTGAAACCAACGCCCAAGTGGGAGAGGAGGAGACCTTGAGGGGCAGGAAGCAGAACGGAGAGAATGTGAGAATAACCAGAACTTTGGAGTAAAGCGGAGTGGGAGGGTGTTAAAACTGTAATTAATCATATTTCATATTAAAGAAATTCAGGGGAACTTTCATTTTTACTTTGCACTGTTCTCATTGTTTTTCCAGAACAAACATACATTTTCATAATTAACAGCGAATAAACATATATTTAAAACAAATGGGAAAGATAGAATAAACTAAGTCAAATGATGGAAAAATCCTGTAGTTGCTCTGGAGTTCTGGGACAAATCAATGTCGTTTCAGGATTTTTTTTTTTTTGCTTTGTTACCAGGCACTGCCCCCACATCTCCTTTCCCTTGACTCACTCTCTTATGAATTGTAATTGTCTTCTGAGCAAACTATCTTTAGCCTGAAATTAGTATAAATTAATAGCAGATAGTTTCAGTGTTTTGCAATAATTCTTAACTGAAGCTGTTATCATTTCTACTTCTTTATGAAGATAAACCCCTAAGTGATTGATGCCATTAATGAGCTATAAATGCAACTGTTAAAACTTCGTTAGAAACTATAGTAAAATTATTTTAGTTGCCTCTTGGAAGCCTCTGTTTAGAGCATTGGTTTTGTGTATCCTGAGAGGTACAGCTATAAAGCAATGGGAATGAATTTAATTAACCATCATGTATCTAATTGACACTTTTCCTGCAAATCACAAGAACCAATATGATTATTACAGGCATCAAAGCATTTGGCTTAGGAAATTGCCCTCTGAGTCCATTTAGAAAACATACCCAAGGAAAAAAAAAATCAATTTATGTCATGCCTCTTTGGGACTCCAAATGTTATTAGCCATCTTAAAACGTGTTTTATTCATTTGAATATAGCCGCAGGTGTCTCAAAGCTTTTCTGGAGATTAATCCACCCTCAGAGGATGAGGACTCACCACCTCCATTAGCGGCTACAGGAGAAGGGGGGGTGGGGCATAAACAGAATCTGGCCTTGGTGCTGGGGCTGGAGCTCTCTGTTTGATGGGAGAGGAGGTGGAATGCTGAAGTTGTCTTTGAAGAGTGCCCTCTTAGACTCTCCCTGGTACCCACACAACTGAGAGGAGCCTGGGATACAGCCTTTTACTCTCCCACCTCCAGAGGTGGGCCCTGAGGCAGTTGAACTTATTCTGTCCCCAAGATTCCATCATTTATATATCATAAATATATTGAAAGGGCTAATGTAAGAACTAAAAACTAGAACTGGAGGATATCTAGAAGCATCTATATGGAGGGCTGATGAAAAATTCATTTCTTCGTGAAAATATTATAGGAAGTACTGAATTTATATGAAACTTCCAGATAAAATCTTTGAACATTTTAAGTAAGAGGATTGTTTGCTTCTGTCTACATGTTTTTCTACCTTCCTTCCTTTCTTTCTTTATTTTTGGCCGCCCGTGTTCCCTGCCATAGAAGCTCAGAGTCCTAACTGCTGGACCACCAGGGAAATTCCCTACATAATTTTCTAGGATCAGATTTGTGTTTGCAACAATTCTTCAAGACTTCTTAATAATAACCTCTTTGGAATTCTGACAGTCACCATCAATGACTTTGTCTGCAAAAGAGAGTGATGCAATTTTTAAGACTAGTTTCACAGCCATTCAAAAGTTTACTCCATTTGAAATTATGACAAAAGAGAATCCAACTCTATTCCTCGTCTTTTGAAATGGAGAATGTTGGCATTTCCTGGATAAGGGGAATGTATTTTTATTTCAGTGAAACATTTTCAAATCAAGTATCTCAAAATAAGAAGCTCTAATGTGGAGAGGTTTTTCCAGTAGTCATATACAGATGTAAGAGTTGAACCATATAAAAGACTGAGTGCCAAAGAATTGATGCTTTTAAATTGTGGTTCTGGAGAAGACTCTTGAGAATCCCTTAGACAGCCAAGAGATCAAACCAATTAATCCTAAAGGTAATCAATCCTGAATATATTCATTGGAAGGACTGATGCTGAAGCTCCAATACTTTGGCCATCCGATTTGAAGAGCCAACTCATTGAAACAGACCCTGATGCTGAGAAAAATTGAAGGCAAAAGGAGAAGAGGGCAGCAGAAGATAAAATGGCTAGATAGCATCACCGACTCGAAGGACATAAACTTGAGCAAACTCTGGGAGATAATGGAGGTCAGGGAAACCTGGTGTGCTCCAGTCCATGGGGTCACAAAGAATCAGACACGACTTAGCGACTGAACAACAACAACTTTGTGCAGAGGGAACATGCATGCATGGTTAGAGTCCTTACTTTGAAGCAAGGAGCCAGAAGTATCCCATGGATACAAAGATAGAGATTAGGGAGCTGTGAAGGCAGAAGCCCCTTGCTTCTTGGGTCCCTGGAGAGAGACTCTTCTGGCATCTGCATAAGCTCCTCATCCAGGCAGGCACTGCCACCCTCTGTGTGGGGTGGAGCTGCCCACGTGGTAGGGGGAGAGCACCCCCTTCGCCGCTCACCCACAGCTCACCCCTGCACAGCAGCCAATGAGATGGTCACAGTGATGCTCCACGCTCTCTGGCCCAGAGGCTTCAGGAAACCAAGGTCTTGGGGCTCACTAGTAAGCACCCCATTACAAACTGCTGTGGGAAAGCTCTCTTCTACTTTAGACTCAAGGAATTTTCTCCACTCATGTCCTGCTCAGCCAATTCGGCAGAGAGAGAAACAGAAGGATTTTCTGAGCTAAAGCTCCATAGGTACCATGATGCTCTAGGCTGCCTATGCCCCAGGCCTGAACTCTTGGAGCTTACCAGGGTTAGCATAGCCTCAGGAAGATGCTTTGAAGTGAAGTGAAAGTTGCTCAGTCATGTCTGACTCTTTGCCATCTCATGGACTATAGCCCGCCGAATTCCTCTGTCCATGCGATTTCCCAGGCCAAGAATACTGGAGTGGGTTGCCATTTCCTTTTCTAGGGCTATTCCCAACCCAAGGATTGAACTCAGGTCTCCTGCACTGCAGGCATATTCTTTACCATCTGAGCCACCAGAGAAGTCAAAGTTCCTGTCTTCGGGTATCTGTTACTACTGAGATGTGATCAACAACCTCTTTGCTGTTCACAATGGAATATCTAAGAGTTATTTCAGATGTGGTTGAAACAATGGTATTACCAGAATGTGTCCACTCACCCAAGGTGACTGTTTTTGAAGGAACAGTGCTCATTTGGGTATTTTCTCCTGTTGGAATAACCTGCCTCTTCTTATCCTTACACATAGTCTTCTTTTATCCATAGATCAGGGTTCTGCTGCATCTCAGAAAAACTGGGTTAATGCTCAGGTGTGTCAGCATGTAACTGGATTTGTGAATGGGCTTCACCTGCTTTAATCAGTTGTAGCTTTGTACCTCTCATTTGCTTATAGTCTCTCACTAAAGAACAAACGACTCTTTAAACGTAGTGACTTAAAATAACTCACATTTATTATCTCATTATTTCTATGGGGCAGGGATCATGTGGGGCTCAGCTGGTGCCTCTGGCTTTAAAGCCCTCATGTGGTTGCTGTCAAGCTGTCAGCTGGGGGCTGTGGTCTCATCTGAAGGCTTGGTTGGGGGAGAATAAACTTTTAAACTCATTCACGTTGCTGTTGGAAGAATTTAGTTCCTTGTGGGCCAACTTCCCAGGTGGGTCAGTGGTAAAGAATCTGCCTGCCAGTGCAGGAGACATAGGACATTTAGGTTTGATCCTTGGGTCAGGAAGACCCCCTGGGTAGGAGATGGCAACCATTCCAGTATTCTTGCCTGGAGAATCCCATGAACAGAGGAGCTTGGCAGGCTACAGTCCATAGGGTCAAAAAGAGTTGGACATGCATGGGCTGTTGGACTGAGGACCTTGGTTCCTGGCTGGCTCTTGGCTGGAGCTGCCCCTCAGTTCTTTGCCATGTGAGTCTTTTGTTATGGCAGCTTATACAACAGAGCAGTTGGCTTCTGTCTGAGTGAGCAAGCAAGACAGAGAAAAAGCCCCCAAGATAGAAACCACTAGATTTGAAACTGAGCAGGGCCCTGCAGGAGCTTCTCAGGAGAGATTCCTCTGTGTCCCCACTTACTGCTGATTGGGAAACGCAGTCATGAAATATACTGTGACCTCCTAGGACCTCATGTAGAACAAAGAACAGGCCCTAGTGGTTAATGTTTAGGGAAGCAAAGAATGCTGAAACAAAGATAGGACAGTCAGGCAGGAGAGTAACCATAATTTCAACACCAAATCAGTCACAAGGACTCCCAGTTCTGTTTCAAAAGTAAAAATAAGTCTGACGCACAGGCCTAAGTTGTTTTGCAGATACTAAAACCCCCACCAGGTAGAAGTTAACTGAATGCTGAACACCAACGTGTAGCCCTAGACTCGTTGGAGCCAGAAAACTGATAATTGAGATTCTCCAAACATCATCCATCCCACAACCCTCTCCCTCACCCTGTCTTTGAACACCCTTGCCTGAAAGTCATCAGGGAGTTCAATCTTTCAAGCATGAGTGGCCTGCTCCCTTTGCGGGTGCCTGCAATAAATATCAGACTTGTCTTCACCCAAACCCAGCGTCAGTAGATGGGTCTTACTGCATTCTGGGCGAGCAGAACCAGGCTCGACTCAGTGACAGATTTGTGACCCAGTCTTTGGAGGAATTTCTCACTAAATCAGCCATAAACTTAGAAACAGGTCGATAAGTCCAGCCCTCCCTCAAGGGGAGGAGGCCACACAAGCTTGAATAACAGGAGTCAGAGGTCAGTGTTGGTTATCATGGAAGTTACCCACCAGCCTCTGCTTAAGGTCCATACTTAATCCCTTTCTCTGAGGTTCTTCCTGAAGGATGAGCTGGTTTCCCCATTGTTGGAGGACTGGAGCACTCGCTTCTTGTTAGTGCCTCTTTTCCCATTCACTCTCCTCTTCATTCAACAAGTATATATTGAGGCTACCATATGCCAAATTTCATGCTACACACTTGGAGGCTGACAGAAAAGAAGCCCCATCTGTATACACAGTTTCTTTCCCTCTGGCCTCTACCTGTGGCCTCTTGCAGTCCTCTCAGAGGCCAGCTGGTGTCCCAGTGCCTTGGGTCGGGGCTCCTCCTGATGCCACCATCCTCCAAGGCACCATGTTCCACCTCCAGCCTGGTCACTCCATCCACCCCTTTTCTGCAGCCAGACTTTGTTTCTCCATCCTGTGCCTTCCCAGGTCAGTACATCCTGTTGGCTCCCTTCTGAGTGGGGGAATCTTTCCAAGCCTCAGTTTCCTCTCGGGATTACGACTTGCATAGTTAACTAAGATAATACAGGAAAGAACCTAGAACAGACACTGGCAACAGCAAACATTTAAGCTGAGGCCTTCCCAATGTTGTAATTATTTTGCACACCTGTTCAGGCAAGCCACAAAATTAGTCACATCACCACAGAGTCGTGCCTGCATGAGTTTGAGAGTGGGAACATTGATAAAAAAGGTTATGCTCATTTCCTCCAATTTAATCATCACTTTGAAGCTTTTTTCTTAAAAGCACATCTGATCGCATTATGGAAACCTGAACTCTTTTCACTCTTTCTCACTGACACTGCTGCTTTTCTCAGAGGTGCCTGTGTTGTCCGCATCCCATCCCCCAGCCACAGTCCGTATTGGGTGACTCATGTGGTCCCCTGCCGCTGACTCTCACAGAGCCTGGCTGCCTGGCTGGAGCCATCTTCATCCTCTATTGGGGCACCGTTGCCTGCAGGGGCTGCAGGCAGGAGGATTTGGGTCAAGATTTCCCTTGCTAGCTCCCAGGGGCAATTGGTCTATACATGAAAAGAAAACGAAAGTATTAGTTGCTCAGTCGTGTCTGACTCTTTGTGACCCAAGAACTGTAGCCTGCCAGGCTCCTCTGTCCATGAGATTCTCCAGGCAAGAATACTGGAGTGGGTTGTCATTCCCCTCCAGAGATTGAACCTGGGTTTTCTGCATTGCAGGAAGATTCTTTACAGTCTAGCCCACATGGTAAATTGCACACCAGCTGTTAGGAAAACATCACACAGGAGCCAGTGACTATGTTGAAGCTGGGGTCCCCTCACGTGAGTTGTTGGTGAACTTTAAGGCAGGAGGAAGTCCCTGGAAGGAACCGTTGGGTCCTGCCCGCCCTCACCCCCAGGTTCTGGAGGATGTAGCATAGATCACACTTGGCTAAACTTAGATTTCTCCCTGCCTCTGTCAGCGCTGCCTCCAGACAGAAGGCAGGTGTTGCTGTGATGCAGTGAAATTTGCCCTCTCTCTGCACTGCTATCCCAACCGTGTCCCTGGCTGCCCAGATGGAGCAGCCGGAGGTCTGACTCACCTCCTGTGGTAGAAATAAGTGTTTACATTCTCATCTCAGCCCCCTATCTATGGCTTGATGAACAAACAGTTAAGGAAGTTGGAATGGTTATTGCTCACCACAAGCTAAGATTACCACAAGTCAAAGAGGAGGGGAGTACAAGACAGCCTGGGGTGGAGTTTGGAGCATTATCATTAAAACATTGAATTTGGGGGCTTCCCTGGAGGATCAGTGGTAAACAATCCATCTGCCAATGCAGAAGGCATGGGTTGATCCCTGGTCTGGAAAGATCCCACGTGCCATGGAGCAACTAAGCCCATATTCCACAACTACTAAGCCTGTGCCCTAGAGCCCGGGAACTGCAACCGCTGAGCCCATCTGCTGCTACTGAACCCCCCACACTCTAAAACTTGTGCTGTGCAGTAAGAAAAGCCACTGCAATGAGCAATGAGCAGTCTATACGCCACAACAAAGAGTAGCTCCCACTCGTTGCAGGGAAAGACTGCACGCAGCAACGAAGACCCAGCACAGCCAAAAATAACTAGCTAAATAAAAATTTTAAAAAAACATAGAGCTTTTCAACCTTCTCATCAGCAGGTGGGTTTAAGGAAGCCTTTCTCCCCCATCTAGCTATAACTGCCGGCTCCTCTCTCATATTTGCCCCTCACTCTTTCAGAATTTTCTTTCTTATCTCCTCACCCCCATCCCCTGCTGTCATTTCTCCCATAAGCTCAGCTCCTCCTCCTAGATTTCCCCTCCTCAGCCTTGGATCTTTCCTCTGAGGCAGGTGCTCTGGTCTCCCTTCTCACACTGACACACCCCTGCTCCCTCCAGTCCCTCTGCTGCAGCTGTGATTGCGGATGGAGAGCAATGGAACCTGGGTTGGAGGTCCCCCACCTTGTGCTGAGCAGGTTGACAGAGCCTCTATGGATGAGAGTAATGAGCATTGGGAAGCAGAATGCACAACTGTTTCTTAAAGGGAGTGCCAGGCTGGCTTTACAGCAGGGTAGGTGGTTGTAGGGCTTCTCGGGTGGCGCTCATGGTAAAGAATCTTTCTGCCAATCCAAGAGACACAGGAAGCAGGATTCAATCCCTGGGTTGGGAAGATCCCCTAGAGGAGGGTATTGCAACCCACTCTGGTATTCTTGTCTAGAGAATCCCAAGGACAGACTAAGCTATGGTCCATAGGGTCAAAGAGTCAGGCATGACTGAAGCGACTTAGCACGCATGAACTCAGGTGGTTTAGAGCAGTAGGTGATGCTTCAGGTCCCTCCTCATCTCCCACTCCCCTCTGAATCCTGCTTCATGTCTTTTATTACAAGCAGGTGTGTCTCTACCTGAATCTCTGAGGCTTTCTGACAAGTGAGCGGTTGAGTATTAACAGTTAGCAGTTAAGCAATCTCCAGAATATGTAAGGAACTACATCTCAACAGCCAAGAGGTAAACAACCCAATTACAAAATGCAATAAGGAGTCGAATACACATTTCTTTAAAGAATACATACAAATGGCTGATGAACATGGGAAAAGATGCTCAACATCATTAGTCATTGCTGCTGCTGCTGCTAAGGTGCTTCAGTCATGTCCGACTCTGTGCGACCCCGGATGGCAGCCCACCAGGCTCCACTGTCCCTGGGATTCTCCAGGCAAGAACACTGGAGTGGGTTGCCATTTCCTTCTCCAATGCATGAAAGTGAAAAGTGAAAGTGAAGTCGCTTAGTCATGTCTGACTCTTAGCGACCCCATGGACTGCAGCCTACCAGGCTCCTCTGTCCATGAGATTTTCCAGGCAAGAGTATTGGAGTGGGGTGCCATTGCCTTCTCCGTCATTAGCCATTAAGGAAATGCAAATCCAAACTACAGTGAGATACCACTTCACATCTACTAGGATGGTTATATTATTTTTTTTTTAAAGGAAAAATAACAAGTGTGGGCAAGTATGTGGAGAAATCGGAACCCTGGTGTATTGCTATTGGGGATATAAAATTGTACAGATGCTATAGAAAACAGTTTGGCAACATAACAAAATCTAAACATACAATTACCATATGGTCTAGCAATTCCATTCCTAAATGTACCCCCCAAAGAAGTAAAAAGAGGCACTCAGATCCTTGTGTGCCAGTGTTCATAGCAGCACTACTCACAACAGCCAAAAGGTGGAAACAACCCAGGCGTCCATCAGTGCCTGAATGGAGACGCAAAATGTGGCACACCTATACAATGGGGTATTATTAAACCGTAAAATGAACAAAATCCTGATATATGCTACAACATGGATGAGCCTTGGAAACAAGCTACATAAAATGTCAGCCACAAAGGGACAAATACTGTATTTTTGTGTTTGTGCTGTGTTTATCATACATGTATTGATATGATTCCATATTAGTAAAATATCTAGAACAGGCAAATTCATAGAGACGGAAAGTAGATTAGAGGTTGGCAGGGGCTTATTGTTTAGAGGTGAGGCCTTATTGTTTAACGGATACAATGTTTCTGCTTGGGTTGATACACAATGTTTTGGAAATGAATAGTCGTAACAGTTGCACAACAGTGTGAATGTGATTAATGTCACTGAATTATACACTTAAAAGTATTAAATGGCATGTTTTACATTACAAATATTTTACCACAATAAAAAATTCAAAACAAAACAAAAAGAGAGCTCCAAAGGGCAGGTGCGTGAACACAGGCTCTAGAGGTGGAAGGGCTGGAGGTTGAAATTTGTGAGCTGCTTCCTAGGAGAGGGACTGTGGGCAAGACTTGACACCTTGGATAAATCCTCCTGAAGTCTCTGTTTTCTCACCAAGAGGCAGGAGAGCGAAGCTTCCAAGAGCACAGGCTGTGGCTGCCCAGGTCCAACTCCCATTTTGACACTTGTGTGACCTTGAATGAGTTACTGAGCCTCCTTGCTCTGTTTTCCCCATTTGTAAATTGGAGACAATATAACTCATCTCACTGGGTTTTTGTTTGGATTGGGTAAGTTAATTTGTACCAGGTTTGGGACTTTCCTGGTGACTCAGACAGTAAAGAATCTGCCTGCAATGCAGGAGACCCAGGTTCAATCCCTGTGTTGGGATGATCCCCTGGAGAAGGGAATGGCAACCCACTCCAGTATTCTTTCCTGGAGAATCTCATGGACAGAGGAGCCTGGTGGGCTACAGTCCGTGTGGTTGCAAAGAGTTGGACACAACTGAGCAACTAACACTTTCGCTTTTAAAAAATAGAGACTGGCCAGTAAAGAGTGCTCAATAAATATTAGCTGTAAAATGGAAGTGTGTGTGGGGGGGGGGGAGGTGGCTGCAGGCATTGGTGGAATTATTTAGAGTTTATAAGCTCAGAGGGTTTTTTTTTTTTTAGTTAAAATGTAAAATACTAAAAGAAAAAATTTTAATTCATGCTCTCATTATAATAGTTTTATTCTCTCTAAGTTTTTAGGTTTTGCAAGTTCCAGATAAGTTTATCAAATCTTAAGTTTTGCTTTTTTTTTTTTTTTCTATCCTGCTGTGCTGGTGCTCTAAGCATTTTTAAAAGCAACCTAAGCAGTATTTCACACTGGCTTTGGGGAGAGTTACTAGAAAAATAATATCTACCTCAAAAGGTGGTTTTGAGGCATAAGTAAGATAAATGTATGTCAAAAACTTCCTTTCACGGCATGTAATGTTCTTCAGCCCTCTGAGACCCAATGCCCCCTTTCTATAATAGATATTTATTTACCATCTGTAACAAGCAGAATTATAAGATTCATACCCCTGAGGTACACACCTTCCATAATCTCCTACCCTATGGTATGGTTGGAGAAGGCAATGGCACCCCCCTCCAGTACTCTTGCCTGGAAAGTCCCATGGATGGAGAAGCTTGGTAGGCTGCAGTCCATGGGGTGGCGAAGAGTCGGACATGACTGAGCAACTTCCCTTTCACTTTTCACTTTCATGCACTGGGGAAGGAAATGGCAGCCCACTCCAGTGTTCTTGCCTGGAGAATCTCAGGGACGGGGGAGCCTGGTGGGCTGCCGTCTATGGGGTCGCACAGGGTCGGACACGACTGAAGCGACTTAGCAGCAGCAGCAGCAGCATGGTATGGGCTGGATGAATGAATATAGTGAGATGCCAGTCCTATGATAAGGGATTACTAATCAACTGAATGCGATTTAATAAAAAAGAAGACAGTCTCAAGTCGGCCTGACCTTTAAAAGAAGGCAAACTATTAGATGCTCTTAAACAAACTGCTACATTGTTAGAGGGTCCGCAGGAGGAGCCACCTGGCAAGAATCTGTGAGAAGCTTCTAGATGCTAAGAGCAATCCTGGTAGTTTGTCGGCGAGGAAATAGGGACCCCAGTCCTACAACCACAACTAGGCTTCCCTGATGGCTCGGATGGTAAAGAATCTACCTGCCATGCAGAAGACCTGGGTTCAATCCCTGGGTTGGGAAGATCCCCTGGAGGAGGGCAACCCACTGCAGTATTCTTGCCTAGAAAATCCCCATGGACAGAGGAGCCTGGTGGGCTACAGTCCCTGGGGTCACAAAGAGTCAGACACAACTGAGCAACTAAGCACAGTCTTAAAACCACAGGGAACTGAATTTTGCCAACAACCCAAGTGATCTTAGAATGGATCTTGCCCTAGTTGACTCTCTGGATGAGAACACAGCCAGCAAACACCTTTCTTTATTTCAGTCTTTCGAGGTCCTGAGCAAAGGATCCCACTGAAGGTGTGCTGGACCTCTGCCCATGGAAACTGGAGTGAATAAATTTGTGTGGTGTTCAGCCAATAACTTTGTGTTAGTTTGTTAGGCTGCAATAGTACCCCCTTTTCCAACTTGAAATAAAATTCATAGATAATACAGTCTACTTACAATTTTAAAATTTCAATGAAAGTTACTAACTATATTACTAGGAGAAGTAAAGGGAAGGTAATTTCTAAGAGGAGAATAACATGTATATTTAACAAGTGAAAAACCAAACACAATCACATTGGAAGACATGAAAGAACCAGATGTTTGCATTTGTGCATAAAACCATCAAGAATGTCACAGGTACAAATGCAGACTGGCCTGGTGTTCAACACTGCTTGTGATTTTTCCAAAAGAGTGAACATTCCTGGTGAAATTATGTACAAAACAAAGTATATCCTTCTAGCCATTTGTACTTTAGTTACATCCCGCCAGATCTCAGTGTTTATTAAAACTTTGTAAAAAAAAAGGAGTGTGATCAAGTTAGGTTGTATGCATGTATAAGTATAAACAGGGGCTTCCGTGGTGGCTCAGTGGTAAAGAACCTGCCTGCCCATGCAGGAGACTAGGGTTCGATCCCTGGGTGGGGAAGATCCCCTGAAGAAGGAAATGGCAACCCACTCCAGTATTCTTGCCTAGGAAATCCCATAGCCAGAGGAACCTGGTGGGCTACAGTCCATGGGGTCAACAAAGAGTCGGACGTGACTTAGCGACTAAACAACAACTATAAACAAATTTCTCATTCACACGACTGTCCAGTGGGACATTTACAAACCATCCAGGATGCAGAAGAATACTTCTTGTTTGGAACTGGAGCCTATCCACTAAAAAAGCCAGGAGTTCTGTTCCTCCATCACACACGCAGGCATGCTCAGTCTAGTCAGACTCTCTGTCTCCTGTGTCTCCTGCATTAGCAGGAAGGTTCTTTACCACTGAGCCACCAGGGAAGCCCTTCCTCCATCATAGGTAAAATACCAAACTCCCTCGCAAATTTCCACACAGACTCCCAGGGGAGGTGCTGCTACAGGCTGTACTGTAGCTCCAAGTGCTATTATTATCTTGTGGTACATCTACCCCCCACCCCATGCTCTCCCGGGTTTGTCTTTTATGCTTGTCAGGCACATTGCTAAACATTGAAAAAACTTCGGGTACAGGATTTTTTTGCTTTTTTGGCAAAATGACAATGTTAAAATTAAAAATACACCCCCCACCAACCAGTGGTGATGGCCAAGAAACAAGCCACTGCAGTGGGCCCCTTGCCTTGCACGTGGGCAGCTCCCTGGGAGAGACATGTGTGGAGGCAGAATTGAGAGCCCCGGTGGGGATGTGCCAGGAAGCAAGCGCATGCACTTGGATTTCAGTAAGTGCCAGGATTGTTGGCCACAAGGTCTCTCTGACTAGCTCAAGAAATGCAGGGCTTAGCTCGCAGGGGTCACCGGGGCTCATTTCTGCTGCCCTCAAGGGTGACATGGTGAAGTGCAGGGTGCTTCTCGGCCTAAAAGCAAAAGGCACTGGGACAGAACGCCGCCATCCAAGCAGAGGACCTGCGACACGTGACTGTCCCCACCCCCTGCAGGCGCTGCATGTGGAGACAGTCCTCACCTCAAGGAGGCGGCCAGAGCATCCAGGGAGGAAAATTCTTGGCTCCCCCTAAGCACCGCAAAACAGCGTCAACTGGATCTTTCTGTGAGAGACTCTGGAAGGAAGGATGCTAAAGGTCGTCTGCCTCTGAGCCTCCCAGCCCGGCGACCGCAGTGCAGTGCAGAGGGTTTCCTCCTGGGAATCCCAGTTGCCGAGGGCCTCCGCAGGGAGACTGAGAATAGCATAGTTCTCCAGCAAAACCAGAGGCTCCCGTGGTGCGTCAGGGCCTCAGCATCCTGAACTGGGTTTTAACAAGATGCTAGAGGAAAACAGTGCAGGAACCTCCACTGTGTTGCCAGTACTGCCAGAATGAGTCACCCCCTCCCCCAGAACTTCTTCTGGGTGCTGGACTTCAGTGTTAGTGCCTGGCCAAGAGAATCCGAGGGATAATGCTGCTTCCAGACTCAGTTCTGGTGTGGACTTGTTCTGGAAAGTGTGCAGTGTATTTGATTCCTGTGTTGGTTCCCATTCCTCGTGAATCATCCCCTCATTTCTAGACCCATTCTTTTGTAGTCTGCTGCTGCTGCTGCTAAGTCGCTTCAGTCGTGTCCGACTCTGTGCGACCCCATAGACGGTGGCCCAGCAGGCTCCCCCGTCCCTATGATTCTCCAGGCAAGAACACTGGAGTGGGTTGCCATTTCCTTCTCCAATGCATGAAAGGGAAAAGTGAAAGTGAAGTCGCTCTGTCGTGTCCGACTCTTCGAGACCCCGTGGTCTGCAGCCTACCAGGCTCCTCCATCCATGGGATTTTCCAGGCAAGAGTACTGGAGTGGGGTGCCATTGCCTTCTCCCTTTTGTAGTCTACCTACAAGCAAACTCCTCTGCTTCAAGTCAGGAGTGGGAAGGGTTCCATTTCATTAAATTCGCTGGTCAGACATAGGCTGACCTTGTGATATTTTTTTGCTCACACATAAAAAGCACCTTGTTGAAACTTCATTGGTCAGGACTTTGATGGCTGAGTGACAACATTTTCCCCCAAAGCAGTGATGTCTACTCCCTTCGCACCACTGAGGAAAGGGCTCCTGTCTAAATGTGGACCTCAAGAAAGGAGCACAGAATAAGACAGGGATTCTCAGCTCTAAGACTGGTCCCACAGTGTGAAAATGCCTGGTTACATCTCCTTCCTAGAGCCAAACCTGGTACTCAGGGGGACTGTGGACCTCAATTACAAAATACATACTTCACATTTCAACCTCTTTAAAACTGGATGTGTCATACCTCTCAACTTTCTGACACTGGGCAATTTATTTTTTCTCATAGTACACAAAACAATGCAGTGTCTTAACATTCATGGTCTCGTGAATTCTATGAAATACATCAAATAGACAAGGCAGCCATGGAGAGAACCTTTACTGAAATTCTAATCAGCAGAAATGCACTGCACAGCCGAAGGAATCTCAGGTGGCACCTTTCAGTGGGGTTATCAGATTACAAATGACATGCAAATAGTTAAGTATTTCCAGAGTCAAAGGATACTGTCTTAGCACAGACTGCCGTAGCAGAATACTACAGACTGGTGGCTTATATGACAGATATTTATTTCGCACAGTTGTGGAGGCTGTGATGTTCAGGTTCAAGGTGCTGGCAGATTTGATTCTTGGTGAGGACTCCATTGCAAACAGCCACCTTCTCCCTATGTGCTCACTTGGTAGTAAGGGTGGGAAGAAGAGAGACAGAGACAGAGAGACACACACACAGAGGGCTCTCTGCTGCTAAGTCGCTTCAGTCATGTCCGACTCTGTGCAACCCCATAGATGGCAGCCCACCAGGCTCCCCCGTCCCTGGGATTCTCCAGGCAAGAACACTGGAGTGGGTTGCCATTTCCTTCTCCAATGCATGAAAGTGAAAAGTGAAAGTGAAGTCGCTCGGTGGTGTCTGACTCTTCGCGACCCCATGGACTGCAGCCCACCAGGCTCCTCTGTCCATAGGATTTTCCAGGCAAGAGTACTGGAGTGGGGTGCCATTGCCTTCTCCGAGAGGGCTCTCTGGTCTCTTCTTAAAAGGGCTGCAATCTCACCATGAGGACTCCACCATCATGACCTCATCTAAACTTCATTACTTCCTACCTTAGTCTGTTCCAGCTGCTATAAGAAAAATGCCATAGACTGGGTGGCCCATAAATAAAGGAAGTTTACTGCTCACAGTTCTGGAAGCTGGAAGAACAACATCAGTGTGCCAGCATGATCAAGTTCTGGGGAGAGCCTTTTTTCCCAGCTACAGACTGCTGATTTACTTCTATTCCTACAAGGTGGAAAAGCACAAAGGAGCTTTCTTCAGCCTCCTTGGACATGAATCACATTCATGAGGGCTCTGCCTTTATGACCTAATCACTTCTCCAAAGTCCCACCTCCTAATACTATCAGATTGAGCATTAGTATTTTAGCATATGAATTTTGGGGGGGACACAAACATTCAGACTATAGCACCTCCCAGAGGCTTCATCCCTAAATATCATCACACTGGGGTTAGGGCTTTGGTGTATGAATTGGGGCAGCATACAATTTAGTCTAAAGCAGATACTTTTGTTGGTGAGATACATGACCATTTGGATGAACATTTTCCCAAGTCATTCCTGTTGTTGTTCAGTCGCTTAGTCATGTCCAACTCTTTATGACCCCATGGATGCAGCAGGCGAGGCTTCTCTGTCCTTCACCATCTCCAGGAGTTTGCTCAGATGCATGTCCATTGAGTCGGTGATGCCATCCAACCATCTCATCCTCTGTCGCCTGCTTTTGCCTTTAATCTTTCCCAGTCATCAGGGTCTTTTCCAATGAGTCTGCTTTTCACGTCAGGTAGCCAAAGTATTGGACCCATTCCTGGTCGAACATAACACATACAATGTAGTGACTCATATCTGTGTTAGGCTGAGGGTTATTTTTGACATGCGACAAAACACACAGCCTTGGCCCTTTCCTGGTCAATGATTTTCTATCCATAGTTTTAACAAAGGTAACATAAAGTTGCTTATTCAAAGAAAGGAAGGAACAACTTATATCCTGCATGCAAAATAATTCCCACCGAATGGCATCAGCCATTTGGAATTTAACAAAACAAAGGAAGTTTTCATTTAGGTTCAAAGAATCAATGGCATATATACAAGATGAGGGAGCAGTGGGATCACTCCTTAAGGAGGAAGGTTTTCTTCAACAAGTTTGATGGGAAGCAAGAATGTGATAGAGTTATGAAAATGAGTAGCAAAATGAATTGCTGTTAGAAAGTGTCCTGTCCTGACCTTAAAATAGAATGGTTCTGTGTGCTCTATATGCACATTAATATAAAGCGGAGTTTCTCAACTTCAGCACAATTGACACATTGGGTTAGATAATTTTTTGTGGTGGAGGCTCTTCTGTGCATTGGAGGATGTCAAGTTCCATCCCTGGCCTCTACCCACTAGATACGCATGGCAACCATATACCCTTCTGAACCCTCTCCAGGTCCTGACTATCAAAAATGCCTCCAGACTTGGCCAAATGTCCTCTGAGAGGCAAGATCACCCTCAGTTGAGAACCACTGATATAAAGTATTGCTTTCAATTTTTGGAATCACAATTTAAGAGAGTAACAGCCCCACTAGAAAAATATCCCCTGAGAAGGGCAATGATTACATTAATGCATTTATAAGAAATGCACAGCATACAGAGCACAAGTTGAGAAGGAGCATTTGTAAGTTAAGTCCTTGGGCCTCAAGAGTCCATTAAATAGTCCTCATTCAATATGGGGTCCTTAATAATCCTCAATTATTCGAAGAGTTCTTGATTAAAGATGGAATAGACCAAGGACATGGGGGGTTGAAGGAAGGCAGATTTCAGAATGCAATGAAAGCTTTTCTTTTAGTTGCTCTTAAAAAAAGATCAGATATTACATTAGTGTACAGAGTACAAAGTCAGAGCTTCTCCCCAATTCAATCCCTAGTGATAGTCACAAGTAATGGTCTGGGGATATTTCCCAGACCCCCCCACCCCCAGATAAAATGGATTAAAGTCAGAATGAACATGAATTTCCTCTTCGCCTGGCTTCCTAGAGTACATGAAATGGCCAAGCAAATGCTTCCCTCCTGTTTCACTCCCTCCTCCTCCCACTTTGTCGAGAGTCTTTCTGTTGCACTGGTCCAAGACTTCAGATTTTTTTTTTAATTGTGAAAATTTTCTAACCGCCACAAAAAAAAAGAAGAGAGAAAATAATTAAAAACAAAAAAAACCCACCCATGTTCCCATCATCCAGATTTTTTCCTTTTTTTAAATTAATAAATGTATTTTAATTGGAGAATAATTACTTTACAATATTGTGATGGTTTTTAACCGTACATCAACCTGAATTGGCCACAGGTGTACACGTGTCCCCGTAAATATTTTTTCAAAGTATTTATTGAATTTGTTACCATATTGCTTCTGTTTTATGTTTTGGTTTTTTGGCCACGAGGCATGTGGGATCTCAGTTCCCCAACCAGGGATCAAGCCTGCACCCCTCACGTTGGGAGGTGAAGGCTTAACCACTGGACCACCAGGGATGTTAAATCATCCAGATTTAACAATCGTCAAGATGATGCTACATTTATTTCCTTTACAATTTTTCTTTTCTGAAGAACTTCAAAAGAGTTCTCAGACATCATGTAATTTCACTCCCACATACTTCAGTGTGTTTCTTAAAAACATACATAATTCCCAAACTTTTAAACTGTAAAATCAGAGGATGGATAGGAGGCTGGAGCTGGGGTGGGGGGAAAAAACCTGGAGGAGAAGGAAAAGAAGTAGAAGGTACATCCGTTAAATGTGCTAGTTTATCTTATGAAGAAAATGGAACACATAATTTTCACTTAATATAGTAGACATTTTAGAAAGAGTATTTTTCCAAAGATTCCCTAACAATGTTCCAGGCTCTCAGTCCTTCACCTGAGCTACCTTGTTTAAATTCACAGTAACTTTAGGCTAGAAGTGCTACAATTATCCCTGTGTTACAGATGGGGGCTTAAATCTCTTGTCCAAGGTCACTGCTTTTGGGGGCAGAGGCAGGTCTTGAACCCAAGTCTGCCTATTTCCAAAGTGTGACTGTCAGCCACTCCTCCCCAGTAACTGTGCCAGGAGGCTGTGGAACCCAGCCATGGGGGAATGCCCATCTGACATGCATGGAGAGTTCTATGGCTCTGTGCTGTCAGAAATGCCACCCTACAAGTGTGCAGTCCTTTCTCAGAGGTTCCTGTCTTTATAAATTCCTATAAAAATGAACACTCTTCCTGGGAAAGCAGAACCAGTAAGATAAATTCACTGCTCATGAAACATGACTAGCTGGAAGGGAATTGATTTAGTCTGTTCAGGCTGCTATAACAAGTTGCCATATATCAGGTGGCTTATAAACAGCAGAAATTTATTTCTGACAATTTTGGCAACTAAAAGTCCAAGATCAAGATGTCAATACGTGGAGTTCTGGTGAGAGCCCTAATCCAGTTGCAGTTGGCTCACTTCCTGTTGTATCTTCACATGGTGGAGAGAGAGCAAGCTGGCACTCTGGGGCCTCTTTTATAAAGGCACTAATTCCACTCATGAAGGCTCCACCCTCATGACCTAAGCACCTTCCAAAGTCTTCACCTTCTAACACCTTCATAGTAGGGGTTAAGAGTTCAACATATGAATTCAGGGGAGGAGCCCAAACATTCAATCCTTAGCAGGAATGAAGTGATTAGGAGCAGGAACTCTAGACTCAGACACACCTGGTCTCAAATCCTGCCATTGTCCTTATGAGCTCTGACCTTGGGCAAATTGCTTAACTTCTCCAGGTCTCAGTTTTCTCTTTGGTAAAGTAGCAGTTATTACATGACTACAACAGATGGAGGCAGACAGAGGACGAGGGAAGCCTAATATGAGGGGGAATAATATGGAAAGGCAAGCTTCCCAGGTGGTACAAATGCTAAAGTATCCACCTGTCAGAGCAGGAGATACAAGTAGGTTCAGTCTCTGGGTGGAGAAGATACCCTGGAGAAGGAAATGGCAACTCACTTCAATATTCTTGCCTGGAAAATTTCATGGACAGAGGAGCCTGGCGGGCTATAGTCCATGGAGTCGCAAGAGTCAGACATGACTGAGCAAGCACCCAGTAGACACTTGAACACCATCAAAAATAAGGTTCACCTGTTGGGTTGGTGGTGTTGGCCTTTTGTTTCATACTGGACGATTTCAGTCTATACCCAAAAAAGTCTTTGTCATAGTTTCTAAACAGTGTCCTTGCCATTGATGTCATCCCTTTGGGCTAGACTTTGCGGGGGAAAGCACTTGTTGACATGGAGGGTGGGCCTAGTGGGATGGCACATGGAAGCCAGAACCATCTATTGACAGAACATCATGATCATGCAGGCTTGTAAAGGGTCAAGGATGTTCTCTGCTCTCCTCATCATTATTCAATACTGTAAATATAGCCAGGCTTCCTACATTGCATGTAGGCTTGGCCAACTGCAAAGATGGGACTTTGATGCTGAAACGAGGACCACCCAGGACAAACTGGGTGAGTTGGTCATCCTCCTGGTACATCTCCAGGTGATCTTCACGAAGCTGCCCTTTTGTGTAGGGCACAGTTTGCATAACTGTGTACTAGTTCTGAAAAGTGTTATTTAAAAAAAAAATTCTGCTTAGAGTTAAAATCAGTGGGACTTCCCTCATGGTCCAGTGGTTAGTACTCTACATCCCCAATGCAAGGGGCATGGGGTCCATCCCTGGTCAGAGGACTAAGATCCCATATGCTGAGGGTGCAGCCAAAAAAAAAAGGTTAAAATTATTGTGGACAGTTTGTATTCTCAATGGTTAACTGAAAATGCCTCTACAAATTAGAAAAGGCCAGACAAATAAATAACAAAGTTATTTGGGCTCTATTTGGAGAAAAGGTCAATCTTTTTTGGCTCTAAAAATAAATAAAATTACTTAGTCTCCATTTGAACAAGGAGGCAAATTTTTCCTTCCTTAGCCATTTATTCCCTTAACAGTTTTATTCCTTCAACATTTTCACACATATGGAAAAGGTGAACAAGTAAAAACACAACCACATACACTCCATCTAGTTTTTAACAATTGTTAGCATATTGCCATATATATACACTCTCGCCTCTCTTTTTGTCTCTTTCTAGGTATGTACATGTGATATATTTGAGTTCTTTCTTTCTATGCATGTGTACTGAAAATATTCATGTATTTTTAATTTTTATTGATTTGAAGGTAAGTTGCAAATATCATGACATTGTACCCCTTAATACTTCATCTCACATCTCGTATCATAAATTGCACTTAAGAAAATTAACAATTCCATACAATCTTTAATCTCAGTGTTCCCCAGTTTTATCCAAATTGGTGCTTTAGAAAATGACATTATTATCATTCATTAATAGATTTAATTTTTGCCTATTTTCTTTAAGTCTCTATCTTGTCGAATGCTGTTCCTCATAACAACACCAGAAGTAAGTGTTAATAAGACAAAGCTGAGTTGATTGCTTGCTGTGATAAGGGAGAATGATACCTGGACAGAGCCTAATGGTGTCTCTGGAGAAGGAAGGGCAGTTGGGATATTCATTGAGTGTCTGAAGTCTGGTTTAAGGTGGATCTTTCCTTGGAGGATTAGAGGATGGGGTGCCTGGGTAGGATTGAGTAAGGATCAAGACATAATAATTTAAGATTCATGATTTCAGGATATCTCCAAGGTCTAACATTCTGTGAGCCATTGTGCCACATTTTCTTATTCAAAAGCACAAAGCAGTGTCTCCTGGGGATGCTGAAAAACTTACCAGTCCCCTGATCATACCACCAAATCTGCAGAGTCTCAGCAGTTTCTCTGAACTCCTGACATCTAAGATGCTTCTGACATCTAAGGCTTCAGCTGGGGATGCTGAAGGTCACCAGGTTTTTTTTTCACCCCATCAAACTTAAATTTTAGCTTGGGAGCCAGTGACTGAGAGAATGCCATTCCAGGGCTGGTACAGAATATGGAGGAAAGGGACTCTGTAAGTCCCACACCCAAGATCAGAAGTTTAATATTTAAAAAGGAATTTGTAGCAAAATCAATATAAAAATCAATATTTCTCTGCACTAGCAATGAGCATCTGAAAATGAAATTAAGAAAGCAATTCTATTGAAGCAAAAAAGAAGCAGACTCACAAATGCAGAGACAAACTAGTGGTTACCAGTGGGGAGAGGGCAAAGGTAAGGGGCAAGATAGGGGTAGGGGAACAAAAGCTATAAACTATTGGATATATAATAAGCTACAAGGATATATTGTACAACATGAGGAATATAGCCAATATTTTATAGTAAATACAAATGGAGTATACACTTGAAAATTGTGTACACTTGTAACTTGTACATCAACTATACTTCAATGAAAGAACAAAACAATTCCATTAATAATAGCATCAAAAAATGAAAGAAAATGTGACGTCATTCTTCAAAATAATTAAACATAGAATTATCATATGATCCAGCAATTCATCTTCAAGGTATGTACCCAAAAGAATTGAGAATAGAAACTCTAACAGATATTCACATACCCATGTTCATAGCACCATTACTCACCATAACCAAAAGTTGGAAGTACCCCAAGTGTCCATTGATGGATGAATGGATAAGCAAAATGTGGTATATATTTGCAATAGAATGTTATTTGGCAAATGAAATACTGATATAGTCAACAGTATGGATGAACCTTGAAAACATAAGTGAAAGAAGTCAGACACAAAAGGCTATATATTATATAATTCTATTTATATGAAATGTGGAGAATTGACAGATTCATAGAGACTGAAAAAGGATTAGGGTTGCCAGAGCATTGGAGCAGCAAAAAAGTAGGGTGTGAGTGCTAGTGGTGTGGGGCTTCTTTTTCAGGTGATGAACTGTTCTAGAATTAGATTGTAGTGATGGTTTCCGAGTCCTGTGTATACACTAAAATCCTCTGAATTGTACACTTTAAAATGATGATTTTTATTGTATATGAATCATATCCTATTTTTTTTTGAAAAAGGGAAACTTAGAACAATCATGCAGATCCTGTTTCCCACATGACTAGTGGATTGAAGGGAAGTGATGTGAGCTCTCAGGATTTATCCTCCTTGAACACAACCTTATCTGTAGAGGAGATGTCCAAAACATCATCCTTAAAATTGCTATCTCTGGATTGGGATTGGCCATCGAAAAAGACCATCACACCAAAGCTGTGATTTCTTAGAATAAATTTGAAATTGCTGGAAAAGGTACTTGATTGGGGCATCCTGCGTTACATACCCAGCCCTTGAGCCAAACAAACAACTGAGGGGCAGGGGATAGTTAGGGATAAAAGGAGGAACTTCTAGGCCCCATGCCTGGACCAGTCAACTGTGGGCAGGGGTCACCAGGTACAAGTATCTCTGTTCGGATTGCAATTGCACGCAGGCAGAGGCAGAGGAGGCTCAGGCCTAAAGTGCAGGTCCCTACCAGACAAAATTAGGGCCTGTGCACTACATGAGCAGTTAGCCTGTCATCTCTAAGTCCTGTGTAGATGTTAGTATCAGAAGCTTTAGGATGAAAAGATATTGCCTTTCTAGATGTTGGAGATAACCAGGGAGTTGACCTAAGCCTGGCCTACCTCTAGCCATACAGATCTGCCCTCCCTTCCTCCAGAGAGAAAGAAAATACTTTCTCTCTCTCAACTCTGCCAGGGTGGAAGAGAGAAGAGGAGAAGGACTAACCCCTTTACTAGTCCCCTGGATCCCATCCACCAGCTCTGAACTAAGAGGAATTGTGGGCTTTTTAGTTGCTCTGAGTAAAACTGGTTTCAGTTAGTGAGAAAGAAGAGAAGAATGAAGATTGGAGAAGCAACTGACAGCCTCTGCCAAACCATTCAAACCATCTTATGATCTTTTTTTTTTTTTTCATCTTATGATCTTAATGGAAGGATAGGGTTAGGGAGTCCCGAGGGGATGGAGGGCAGGGAGGGCAGGAAGTGCAGTCAGGCCCTTTTGTGGGGGAAGGGGCAGCCAATGCCTGTAGACAATTGGGAACCCAGGTGGCCACTCTGGGGGTCTCTCTCTGGGGCTCTATGGTTTTTAGTTGGTTCTTTAATGGCATCCCACTCCAGTACTCTTGCCTGGAAAATCCCATGGACAGAGGAGCCTGGAAGGCTGCAGTCCATGGGGTCATTGAGGGTTGGACACGACTGAGCGACTTCACTTTCACTTTTCACTTTCATGCATTGGAGAAGGAAATGGCAACCCACTCCAGTGTTCTTGCCTGGAGAATCCCAGGGATGGGGGAGCCTCGTGGGCTGCCGTCTATGGGGTTGCACAGAGTCGGACACGACTGAAGTGACTTAGCAATAGCAATTACTCCACATAATTACCTCTTACTTTTTTTTCCCTCTCCCATCTGGCTCTCTGTGTCTGTGTACACAAAGCAGAAGATGGTCACTCCCTAGATCCTGAGTTCCCATGTCCTTTGCTCGAGGAGACTTACGGGGATCACTGGGCTTTCTCTGACTGCTGCTGCTGCTAAGTCACTTCAGTCGTGTCCAACTCTGTGTGACCCCATAGATGGCAGCCACCAGGCTCCCCCATCCCTGGGATTCTCCAGGCAAGAACACTGGAGTGGGTTGCCATTTCCTTCTCCAATGCATGAAAGTGAAAAGTGAAAATGAAGTCGCTCAGTCTTGTCCAACTCTCAGCGACTCCATGGACTGCAGCCTACCAGACTCCTCCATCCATGGGATTTTCGAGGCAAAGTACTGGAGTGGGGTGCCTTTGCCTTTCTCTGACTACTCACCTCCAACTTTCCAGGAAAGAGAATCTGATCATCTCCCTTTGCTCATGGCTTATTCCTGGTTCAATTATAATTGATTGTGGTCAAAGGGCCACTCAGTTCAAATATGTCTGCTAGATCCGTGTGTGTATGTGTGTGTGGATGGGTGGGTGTTGGGGTTAGGAGAGTAATTCTCAAAAGAGTACTTCTCAGCCAGAATAAGGGCTCTCTCCAGTAAGTAGCCATAATGTAGTAAAATGAACTTCCATTAATAAAAATACAGATAATCAGAAAGTTCAAATTTAAAAGCATTTCCCTGGGACTTCCCTGGCAGTTGAGTGGTTAAGGCTTCGCCTTCCAATGCAGGAGGTGTGGGTTCAATCCATGGTTAGGGACCTGGTATCCCACCATGCCTCTTGGCCAGAAAACCAAAACATAAAACAGAAGCTCTATTGTAATAAATTCAATAAAGATTTAAAATGGCCCACATCAAAAAAAATATATATTTAAAAAAAAGTATCTCCTTGATCATATGAAATCGCTGAGGCCCTGCCAGACCCTGAAATACCATCTGAAATACCACATCAAGAGAAAGGTAGGTTAGATCCTATATCGTTTTTAAGTTAAGGGCTTTGCATCATCTTGGAGTCTTTACAAAAATCTGTCATTTATGTCTGAGCTGGGTGGGGATGCCCCACTAACCAGAATATCCCATTCTCTGGCCTGCCAAATAAATAGGGGTTTACTGTCTTCCCTGGAGTCTGGAATGGATTCAGCCAAATAGGCTCCACATTTCCATGACTTTTAAGATGCTGACTATCAGCCAGTTCCACCCACCAAGTGTAATTGTTGACAGCTGTGTCTTGAAAAGAGTTTCTTTTGTTGCCCATCCAGCTGAGTGAGCTGAATTGCTTCATTAACATTTAGGCCATGTTACACGTTCAAGTGCTTGTGAGGTATTTGGATTTCAGATGAGGTTAGTTTTTTTTTTCCTTTTTTTTAAAAATCTGGTTTCCAACATGACAAGCCTCCATTTTTGTAATAAGTTTTTTTGTGTTTATGGGTGCTATTGAAAGCCGATTTGCATCTTTGTTCATTTGTCATGCAAAATCATACAGAAATGATTGTTATGGGTTGACCTAGTTATTAAGGGCTTTTATATTTGGGAAGAGCAAATTGCAAATCATTCTTTGGAGAAGCAATGGCTGTTGGTGTTTCACCACCCAAGATGATGTCAGTTTCAAAGGGTGCTTGGCAAGGGGGAGAAGAAACTCCCCTGCAAAATTCATAGGCTTCCTTAAGCCATCCCAAATGAAAGCACATATGAATTTAACCAAAAAACAAAACCCAACAACACAAAAAAACAACCAAACAAATAAAAAAATCAAACAAACAAATAATGAATTTGCTATGAAAATTCAGCTTCAAGACAAATCCCCTCACCTACACTTTAAAGGAAATTTATGCTCTAAACCAGCAGTTCCAATCTTTTTGGCACCAGGGATGGGTTTCATGGAAGTCAATTTTTCCACAGACCTGGGGTATGGGGGTATGGTTTCAGGATGACTCAAGTGCATTACATTTGTTGTGCACTTTATTTCCATTATTATTACATCAGCTCCACCTCGGATCATCAGGCATTAGATCCTGGAAGTTGGGGATCCCTGCCTGCTTTGAACCATTTCTCTGTAGGAGTTCGGGGGCTGTAGTAGTAAGCAGCCCCTTCTCAGTCTGAGGCTCTAGGACCAGAAGAATTCCTTGTGGCATACACTAAGTGCTTATCCAATATCTATTTTCCTTGTTAACCTCAGTCATTATGAAGGTAACAATGTGCTGTGTTAAAAGTACACACCTCCTCAGACTCCCTTGCAGCTAGAGGTGGCCCATGAGGTCCTAATCTTGCCAATGAAATGTAACAGGAAATCATTAAATGAGACCTCCAGAAAAACATCTCAGAAGAAGCAGGGTTGCCTGCCAATCGCCTAGGCCTTTGTTCCCTTATTGGTTGTTACTGTCTCGGGACACGGGTGCAGTGGCACCAGAGGTGGCTGCAGAGGCAGTGATCACCTGGTGTGGAGCTGGAAGATAGGAGGAGCCCAGGTCTCTGCTGTGAGCCCAGAGAAGCTGTGCCATTCTAGGAGGTCTAGCTCTGGACTTCTCTTCTATGTTATTTACAACCAAACATAGTCTTAATTAAACCCTCCAGAAGGGCACAGAGAGGGTTTTTGCTTTTTGAGTAGGACCTATTCTGGTTATCTATTACTGTACAACAAGTTATTCTAAAACATATGTGACAACTATGTTATTATCTCTCTTATCCCATGGACTGCAGCCCACCAGGCTCCTCTGTCCATGGGATCTCCCAAGCAAGAATACTGGCGTAGTTGTCATTTCCTTCTGTAGGGTTATCTCTCTTACTCAGCCAATGTTGGCTGGGCAATATTTCTGCTCCCTGTGGCACTGGTTGAGGTCACTGGGTGGTACTCCGCTGGTGGATGGGATGGTCTGGAAGGTCCAAGACAGCTTCACCCAAATGTCTGGTGCTTTGACAGAGTAGCTTGTAAAGTAGGGTTCAATGGGATCTCTCAACTGAGTCACTTATGTACTTTCTCCAATGTGATGGTCTCACGTTGGTCAGATATTCTATGGTGGTTCAGGGCACCCAGAAAGAAAAAGCTCCAAACAGATAGTTCCAGTTTCTCAAATCTGGACCTGGAAATAAATACAGCATCACTTACAATGTATTATGTTGGTCAAAGTAGTTGCGGAACTAACTAGATTCTGGAGCAAGGGGACTTAGACCTACCTTCTGATTAGAATATTGTCAAAGAATGTGTGACCATTTTTAATTTGCAATGAGCTACAAGGTTACTTTGACAAAGTTTGATCATAGACCTAGAATAGGCAGGTATACCTCTGAAAGTAGGCCTGGTATTCATTCCCTTATTGGATTTACAAGAGGAGCTAGAGGACATATTCTAAAACATATGGTTGTGTTTGTGAGAATGTTTCTGGAAGACACTAGCATTTGACTGGTGGACTGAGTAAAGAAGATCACCCTCATCAATGAAGATGAGCATCATTCAATCCATTGAGGGCCTAAACAGAACAAAAAAGATGGAGGAAGGGTAAATTTGCTCTCTCTGCTTGAGCTGGGATGTTCAGCCTCTGTTCTTGAATGTGCCCCTGGTCCTGGGGCTTGCAGCCTTGGACCAGGACTTACACCATTGGCTCCCTTGGTTCTTAAGTCTTCAGATTTAAACCAGAACTACACCACCAGCCTTCCTGGGCCTCCAGTTGTACACAGCAGATTGTGGGATTTCTCAGTCTTCAATCATGTGAGCCAATCCCTCATAATACATTTCTTTCCATGTATCTCTATATATCTTATTGATTCTGTTCCTCTGGGGAACCCTAACTAATACAGTGACCTAAGTAGCTGCTCTTTATGTAAAGATCCTGGCCCACAGATGAAGAGTCCTGGGTTTGGTCTTCAGCTTGGTGCTAAAGATCTGTGTGACTGTGAAAGCCTCCAGTCACAACTTCAGATTTCAGTTTCTCATCCACAAAATGATGGGACTAGGCTTTATAATCTGAGTTCTCTCCCACTGTACATTCTACAGGTCTAGGCAATCACTATTTATGATTATGAAGAGATAGAATCATGATTTTTTTTCCTTACTTTAAAAAAAAAAAATGACATGCCTTTTCTGTCCTCAAATTCCATGGCATTTTCTTCCACAGACTTAGTTCATTTATAGAGCAGACCTCAGAGAGAGCTTGGGGTAAAGGCAATATTTTTGGGAAAATTAAATCTTCCCAGTTAATTTGATTTCCTTGACTTTCCCTGAGAACTTGTCCTTTCCAAACTTTCCCTGCTGTTCTCTTTTAAAATTATAACATAAACTGTTTCCTTTGTCATTGGAGCATGACAGCAGACTCATTTAAGGCCAAATGTTTCCGGGTTCACTAGGTTCTTGAACCATGGGGGAATCTAAGAAGTCTTAATAACAAAGTAAATGAACAAGAGCCTGAGAGGGAATGATTTGGGGTTCGTTTAAGAAAAGGGGACCACTTATGACCAAAAGATGAATGCCCAGAAGGAAAAATTGAACTTGATGGTGGGAAGACAGCCAAAGATACTTCTTTCAGGGAATTTATTCCTTTTTTCCCACTTCAAAGATTTGTAATAATAGTATGTAATTCAATCCCACGAAAAATTGGGGATATCTGAAGAATTCATGGAACATCTACATGACTTGGAGTATAATGGTGAGTCTTGGGATTTGAGAATGTCAAAGAAAAACCAGAGCTGGACTGTAGTTAAGTATTACAAACTGATTTTATTCAGGGTTATGGTGGTGCTAGTGGTAAAGAGACTAACCTGCCTGCCAATGGGGGAGACACGGGTCTGATCAGGGAGATCTCCTGGAGGAGGAAATGATAACCCACTCCAGTATTCTTGCCTGGAAAATTCCAGGGACAGAGGAGCCTGGCGGTCTACAGTTCATGGGGTTGCAAAGAGTCAGACATGACTGAGCACGCTCAAGAGTCAGAATTTATAGCCAAGGAGCAGAGTGAGAGTCAGCAGATAAAAGATGTCTTAGAAGAAACATCAGGAAGTTCTGGCTAAGCTAACCTAATAGGATTGTTGCTGAAGACAAATCAGGGTGATCAGACATCATCTGGGGGAAGGAAAAGGATGAAGAGCCTAATTAGATATTCAGAGTAGTCAGATGTGGAAGATGGGGGTTCTTGGTAAAATGACTTGGCAGGGTTCTTGATAAAACTGGATTTTATAAAGAAGTGCACAGATGGGCCCAGGAGAAGGCTCAGGCGACTGACTAAAATTCGGTCAAGTAAAGAATCTCTGTCAAGAAGTGGAAAAACCTGGGTTTCTTTCTGAGGGACAAAAATATATACGACTTTTGCTTTGACTTCCTGTAGTATTCTGGCTAAATCTATTAACTATTTCATGATTATGTTATGGATATGTTATTTGGTTTCTAGGAGAAAAAGAAAAACGATCTGCTTCTTCTATTATATTAGTATAATGTACTTCTATGTAAGGTTTGCAGTTTGTTTTGAGAAATAAATGCTATAAGACATCCTCATAACTCTATCCTTGGGATCCATTCTGGGGGACAGAATAATAAAATAAGATTGCTTTATATGGAGGTCTTTGTGACTCCAGTAACTAGTCTCCTTTGGGGGCTTCCCCAGTGGCTCAGTAGTAAAAGAATCTGCCTGTAATGCAGGAGCTGCAGGAGATGAAGCTTTGATCCCTGGGTCAGGCTACAGTTCATAGGGTCACAGAGTCAGACATGACTGAAGTGACTTAGAAGGCATGTGCATTCTCCTTTGGATTAGCCCAAGAAAGACTCAATGCACACAAAAGGACACTTAATAGTGAGTGCTGTTATACTGAAGACTCACTCATTAATAGTAACAAGATAAGAATCAGAATATTTATCAATGGCCATATGCCAACAGTGTGCCAGGCACCCTGATAGACGCTTGTCCATACGTTGCTTATATTCCTTACAATGGCCCTGGAAGTTCTACATCTGAAAAGACTGAGATGCAAGGAGCTTGAGTCTTCAGACTGGGGAGTGGTGGGGCTGGAATTCTAACCCAGTCACGTGTGTTGCCAAAGCCCAAGCTTTTTCCACTTCTGTCTTTATCCAATTATCCCTTTGAGGGTAGTGCAAATATTTTTAGAATACCATAGAACAACTGCAAACAAACAATTTGTATTTTCCTCACTTGGTAACAAAAGACAAGACAATCAGGCAGCAATTACATTGTTGAAACAGGATATTTTCCCTTTAAGATTTATATGGTAAATACACATTGTCAAATATTTCTGGATTCTATGGAGCTCTTTTTCACCCCAACAAATGCTCTTCAGAAGTTCATGGAAACCACAATAGACACTATGCTTGTCTGGTGGGTGAGAAGTTAAAATGTATCCAAATTTAATTAGGTACTGCCTTTTTGGATCATTTTTAGTTTTGAATTTATAGCCTCCTCCAGTACTCTTGCCTGGAAAATCCCATGGACAGAGGAGCCTGGTAGGCTGCAGTCCATGGGGTCGCTAAGAGTCGGACATGACCGAGAGACTTCACTTTCACTTTCTACTTTCATGCATTGGAGAAGGAAATGGCAACCCACTCCAGTGTTCTTGCCTGGAGAATCCCATGGATGGAGAAGCCTGGTAGGCTGCAGTCCATGGGGTCTCAGAGAGTCGGACACGACTGAAGCGACTTAGCAGCAGCAGCCAGTACTCTTGCCTGGAAAATCCCATGGATGGAGGAGCCTGGTAGGCTGCAGTCCATGGGGTCGCTAAGAGTCGGACACGACTGAGAGACTTCACTTTCACTTTTCAGTTTCATGCGTTGGAGAAAGAAATGGCAACCCACTCCAGTGTTCTTGCCTGGAGAATCCCAGGGACAGGGGAGCCTGGTGGGCTGCCATCTATGGGGTCGCACAGAGTTGGACATGACTGAAGTGACTTGGCAGTAGCAGCCACTCCACTCACCTTGTCCTTTTTTTTTTTTTTTGAAAGGAAGAATTAAAAGAGTTTTATTTGCTGATGATATGAATATATTTTTTTCTAAAAATTCAAAGGAAATCTACAAATATATTACTAGAATGAATTTAGGAAGCTCTTGAATACATGGTTAATGTTTCTGAAAATCAATTCTATGTTGATATAACTGTTAGAAATAGTTTAAAATACAATATTATTTGAAATATCCCCCTAAAGGATAAAATAACTAAGAATCAGTTTAATGAAAAAGCACTCATCTTGTCTTTTAAGTGGATTCTTCCTTTTTAAATCTTTTCTTGGTATTCCCACTTTTCTTTATTGCCCCCAGGGGCTCCACTCCTGACCTTTCAATTGTAGACACCCACTTTCTAAGACTGCCTGACTTGCTCCTGTTTACTCAAGATCATTAAAAAAACACCTTGATAAAAAGCATCCCATTCAGGAGTGACTGCACATACTGCTACCCTGTCCTAGGCCAAATTCTTGATTTTTTCCTTTCCTCTGCCAGATGGCTGTGCAGATATTTCATTTCAATTCAGGGTCCCTGTCATCAAGTTGTGAAGCACAAAAATAAATCACCTGCTTACTGGCATCCTCCTAAAGATTTTGAAGAAACAATAAAACCAGTACAAAAATGTAGTTTAAAAGCAAAACCTTTTCTAAACAACAGGGTCCTAAAGTCAGTATCTTGAGATAAATCATAATGGAAAAGAATATTAAAAAGAAAGGATTTATATGTGTAACTGAATCATTTTATTGTACAGCAGAAATGAACACAACATTGTAAACCAACTATACTTCAATGAGAAAAAAAATAAAAAACCAAACTTCTCATTTCGTATCATTATAGACTGACAGGAAGTTTCAAAAGTAATAGAGATCCTGTATATATTTCACCCAATTTTCCCCAATGACAATAGCTAACATATCTACAGGACAATATCAACACTAGGAAATGACATTGGTACTATGCACAGACCCATTCATATTTCACATTTTACATGTATCATGTGTGAGTATGTGCATGCAATCTATGAAATTTTATCACATGTGTAAATTCATACAACCACTACCACAGTCAAGGTTCAGAACTGTTTCATTACCACAAAGTTTCCTCATGCCAACCTCACACCCACCTTCCTCTTTCATTATCTTTTAATCCTTGGCCATCTGTTCCCTATCTCCATAAGTTTCACATTTTGAAACTGTTGTGTATTTGGAGTTATAAAATACCTTTTAAGATTGGTCTTCTTTACTTAGTATAATTCTATCACAATCTTTTTGGTAAAATGTCTGCTCATTACTTTTGTCAATTTTCTAATTGTTGTTTTTTGTTTTTTGTTTTTAAAAAAACTATTGAGTTTAATATGTATATGTATGAAAGTGAAGTGAAAGTGAAAGTGTTAGTCGCTCAGTTGTGTCTGACTCTTTGCAACACTATGGACTGAAGCCCACCAGGCTCCTCTGTCCATGGAATTCTCCAGGCAAGAATACTGGAGTGGGTAGCCATGCTGTGCTCCAGGGGATCTTCCCAACCTGGGATCGACCCCAGGTTTCCTGCATTGCAGGAAGATTCTTTACCGTCTGAGCCACCACGGAAGCCTTATATATATATGGCTATATATATATACACACATATTCTAAATAAAAGTCTTTTGTCAGATATGCGGTTTACAAATACTTTCTCCCAGTCTGTATCTAGTGCCTTTATTTTCTTAGCAGAGTCCTTTACAGAGCAAAGTTCTTAGGTTTCATGAACTCCAATTGGCCAATTTGTCTTTTCTGGATGGATTGTGTTTTCGTATCACGTCTAAGAACTCTTCATCTAGCCCTAAGTCTTGCAATTTTCCCCTTTGTTATCTTCTAAAATTTTTATGGATTTATACTCTAAAATACGATGTATTTTGAGATAACTTTTATATAAAGTATGAGGTTTAGATTAAGGTTATTATTTTTGCCTACACATATATTCAATTGTTCCAGCATGATTTATTGAAAAGAATAGCTTTCCTGTTTTGAACTGCTTTTGCACCTTTGTCAAAAATCAGCTGGCCATACTTGTGCAAAGGGTCTATTTCTAAATTATCTTGCTCCATTGATCTTTGTGTGTACCACTCTGCCAGTTTCATACTTTCTTGATAACTGTAGCTATATACGAAGTCTAAAAATCAGGTACAGGGATTCAGTCCATTTTATTCTAATTTTTTAAAATTGTTTTAGCTATTCAAGTTTCTAGGCCTCTCCATATATATTTAGAATGTTTGCTCATACATGCAACAATTCTTATTGGAATTTTGATAGGAATTAGACTAAAACTATAGTTCAATTTGGGGAGAATTGATATCTTCCTTATGTTAAAGATGAACATAGTACATTCCGCCATTTTTCTAAGCTCTTTCATTTTTTTTCCACCAGCATTTTGCATTTTTAGCATACAAGTCCAGTACATGGCTTATCAGATTTACCTAAGTATTTAATTTTCTTGAAAAATTGATTCTAAAGTTTATACAAAAAAATAAAAACACAGAATACCCAGCACAATATGGAAGAATAATAAAGTTGAAAGACTAACGCTACCTAAATTCAAGACTTCCTATATAGCTACAGTAATCAAGAGGGTTGTTATTGGTGAAAGAATAGACAGACAGGTAAATGGAAGAGGATGGAGAGGCCAGAAATACACTCACATAAATATGATCAAATCTTTGACAAAAGAGCAAAGTAAACACAATGGAGCAAAGGTATTCTCTTCAACAAATGGCTGGAATAACAGACATACACATGCAAAAACAAAGAAAGAAAAAGGAAATATATGTAAACATATAGCTGACTCACTTTGCTGTACACCAGAAACTAACACAACATTGTAAAGCAACTATACTCCAATAAAAATCAGTTTAAAAAATACAATAGCGGTCATTCCTCTACCACACTATGCCTTGGACAATGCTTAGTCTGTTCTGAATAACAATCAATTAAAAAAAATACTATGTACCACTTAAAAAAAAAAAGAAAATCTAAAAGCACACACGTTATGTCCCTCACAAAAATTAACTCAAAATGGACCATAGACCTGAATATAAAACACAAAACTATAAAACTCCTAGAAGATAACATAGAAGGTAACCTTAGGTTGTTTAATGACTTCTTAGAACACCAAAGGCATAATCCATGAAAGAAACAATTGATAACCTGGGCTTCATTAAAATTAAAATATCTTCATAAAATTAAAATATTTTGCTTGCTAATGACACTGTCAAGAGAATGAGAAGATGTCACAAACTAGGAGAAAAAAACCAAAAATATGTCTATTTGCAAAAGCGCATCTGATAAAGGGCCATTATTTAAAATATACAAAGAACTCTCAAAGCTCACCGATAAGAAAATGAACAGTCTGATTGTAAAATTGGCAAAAGAAATACAGACAGTAAATAAGCATATGAAAAGATCCTTAGTGTCATATAGCATTAAGGAACTGCAAACTGAAGTAACAATGAGGTATCACTACACACCTACTAGAAGGGTCAGAACCCAGAACATTGACAACACCAAATGCTGTCAAAGATGTGGAGCAACAGGAACACTCATTCATTGCTGGTGTGAATGAAAAAATGGTACTGCTGCTTTGGAAGACAACCTGGCAGTTTCCTATAAAACTAAAGATAGTCTTACCACGGGATTCAGAAATCACGCTCCGCTATTTGCCCAAAGGAGTTGAAAACTTATGCCTACGCAAAAACCTGCACACAAATGTTTATGGCAGCTTTATTCAAAATTCCAAAACTTGGAAGCAACCAGAATGTTTCTTAGTAAGTGAGTAGATAAATAATGTGTGGTATATACGGACAATTAAGATATTATTCAGAGCTAAAAGGAAAAAGAGCTATCAAGTCATGAAAAAATCTACAGGAACTTTAAGTGCATATTAGTGAGTGAAAATAAACCAATCTGAAAAGACTATCTCTGGTATGACTCCAACTATATGATATACTGGAAAACACAAAACTACGGAGGCAGTGAAAGTATCAGTAGTTGTTGGTTAGGGTAGCGGGGGGGCTGAGTAGGTGGAGCACAGAGGGTGTTTAGGGCAGTGAAACCGCTTTGTGTCATACTGTAATGGTGGATATGTAACTACGGATCTGTCAAAACCCCAAGAACTGCACCATACTAAGAGGGAACCCTAAGGTAAATTGCCTACTTTAGGTAATAACCATGTATCAATATTGGGTGGTAAATTGTAGCAAATACACCGCACTAATGCAAGATGTTAATTACAGGGGAACTGGGAGTGGGAGGCTGGGAGGCTGGAATATGGGAACTCTCTGTACTTTCTGCTCAGTTTTGTTGTGAAGCTAAACAAAAGCGCTAATAAATAACATCTATTTTTTTAAAAAGGAACATTGACAGAAGGATAAAAAAAATCAAATACCTAAAAAATAAATCTAACAAAAAATGTCCAAGCCTTCTTTATGGAAAATTAAAAAGTGTTATTGAGAGAAAATTTAAAAGACCTATATGTATATTCTTATTTATTGATGGTATATTTAATATTACAAAAATGTCAATTCTCCAGTAGCCTACAGACTTAATGCGATCCTGTGATTCTAAATTTTATGTGTAAATATAAAGTTTTAATAACGGCTAAACCTGAAGATTTGATGAGAGGACTAGATAGCTCTTCAGAATTATGAAGACATAAAAGTTCCAGTAATTAGAATAAGTTGATATTGGGGCAAGGCAGAAAATGGAACAGAATAGATCATTCTAAAACATAAACAGAAATGAACATTCGACCAAGGTGCTACTGTAGAAGAGAGCCATGAGCATGGCCTTTCCAGTAAACAGACCTAAGACAATTGGATATCTTCCTCAAAGAAAAGACACAAGTACTACTGCCTACCAACAAAACGTCCATTTCAGGAAACTGCAAGCCTAAATGCAAAAGACGAAACAATAAAGGTTTTGAAAGATTATATAAGACGGTGTCTTCTTGTCATCAGGGCAGGAGAATATTTTAAAAAGAGGACACAGAAAACATAAAGAAAAGATTTATAAATTACATTCCATTAAAATTAAGAACCTCTGTTTATCCACAGGCACCAAGAGGATGAAAAAGCAAACCATGAGAGGGGAATGCGTATCAGCGTATATAACTAATAAAAATTTCTTAATGAGAATAGCCAAAAGACCAGTAAAAATAATTTTTAAAAAAGACCATGAAAAATGGCCAATAGACCTGAACAGGTAACTCACAAAGGATATTCAAATAGAAAAATATATATATATGAAATATATATGCATATATATATGGAATATATATACATGTGTGTGTGTGTGTATGTGTGTGTGTGGAAAGTGCTTAACTTCACTACTAATTAGAAAAATGCCAATTCAAACACCGTGAGGTATCAGGATCATACCTATCAGAATGACAAAAATGAGAATGACTGACATTTTGGAGATTGTAGGGCACAAAGGGAATCCTATAGTGAGAACAAACTTTGTTATATTCCACTTTAGATACAGTTTGTCATTATTTACTAAGGTTGAAAATACGCAAACGCTATGACCCATCAATTACAAATACCAATAATGCGTCCCAGAGTCCTATACATACAGGACCCAGTGTATGTGTCTCCCCAGACTCCTCTGGATGTCATCAACCCCCAGACCTTGATTTTTATAACAGATGAGTTTGCATGTAGCAGCAAGGTCTGTCCTTCAAGGAGGAAACGCTGATAAGCAAGAATGTAAGACAATTTGACTTCCACAATGCCTCAGCAGGTAAAGAATCTCCCTGAAATGCAGGAGACAGAGGAGACACCCGTTCAACCCCTGGGTAGGGAAGATAACCTAAAGAAGGAAATGGCAACCCACTCCAGTATTCCTGCCTGAAAAATTCCATGGACAGATGGCAGGCTATCGTCCAAAGGATTGCAAAGAGTTGGACACGACTGAGCGACTAAACACTTAAGACAATTTTGTCTTCTTTCTGTTTCTGGGTCCATCCCCAGCCAATAGTGAAGTCCGGCTTCTTGTTTATGATAAACTCCCACAATGCAAAAGTGTCAGACACAACTGAGCCTGCACGCACACACACACCCCCCCCAGCAGGTCTGGTTTTTTTTGGTACCATTTTCTTGCCAGAAAACAGGGTATGTTTGTTCACCTAATAAGCCCATCAGAATGCCTTTAGTCCTGTTCTGTAACAACACTAGATGGAGCTCCTTCTTTTTGTTGCCCTTGACTCTGGCAGGCTGTTCAGCCATGGACTCAGCAGTTTCTCAGAACCAGAGCTGGTGCTCTTGCTCTGCCACATTCTCCAAACGGGAAGTCTGCACCCAGGGGAGAGGGGAATGCACCCTTTCTTCCAAATAGCTAAGGAGCTTAAGAGGTCCTCCAGTTAGCTTTATTCTTCTATCTATAGATAAGTGTGGGATCAAATAATTTCAAACCCGCAATTCACTGCCTTCTCCTGAGGGACCACGGGAAGCAGAATCCATGGAACCCCCTTTAGTGACAACCTTGATTTCATCCTTTGAGAAGCAACTGTCTCCCCATGGCATACAAAGAAGGGCTCAAGTCATGTTGATTGTCCATTGAAAAAGAACATTACCTCCTTGAGGAGAAGAGGGAGTCAATAAAGCTCCAGAAATGAATTAGGGATTGGGCTTTAAGCCACATGAACTAGGGTCACTCTGCCCCTGGGAAACCCAGCTCTCTATCTCTTCTCCTGCTGCTAAGTCGCTTCAGTCATGTCTGACTCTGTGCGACCCCATAGATGGCAGCCCATCAGGCTCCCCCGTCCCTGGGATTCTCCAGGCAAGAACACTGGAGTGGGTTGCCATTTCCTTCTCCAATGCAGGAAAGTGAAAGTGAAGTTGCTCAGTTGTGTCCGACCCTTAGCGGCCCCATGGACTGCAGCCTTCCAGGCTCCTCCGTCCATGGGATTTTCCAGGCAAGAGTACTGGAGTGGGGTGCCATTGCCCTCTCCTCTTCTATCTCTTCAGATGTCTTCTATCTCTTCAGATGTCTGTAAATCCTGATGGGAATAATCTGTTTCAACATCTCCTCTGCAAAGTGATGGTCTATTCTCAAGTAGTGCCCCCATTCATCATCACATCCCCTGCTTTTTTTTTTCTCTCATTTATTTGGTCAGTTATGTACTGTAGGTCACTCCACCAGACTGTGAGTTCTCAGAGACCTTGTCTGGTCTGTTTACGGTGTTGTCCTCCTGTCCTAGAATAGTGCCCAGCAGATACTAAGTGCTCAGTCAATGTAGAGTGGACTGAATCAGCTTTGTCTACAGGTCATCTTCCACCTTGCACAATATAGTCCCTGTCTCACAGTTTGCCAGCTTATTTGTGTCCTTCCCTGAGTGGCCCCTCAAAAACCTCCCATGGAAGGGGTCTTTGGTGTAAAAGTCTTCACTAAAAATATGGGAGGAGAGAGGGGCTTACATAGAAGTGACCAGATCGTTGAATGCTGAATAGGAGTGTTTCATGGCTATAACCTTTTCATCTCCCTCCCATAATAAAATATCTCTAACACTCCCACCTCACAAACATTTCTGACATCTCAGGATTTTGCTGTCTCTCCTCCCTTTATCACCTCTCTTACTTTTTTCAATTCTCTTTCTCACACTTTCATGCAGAGTAACTCAACTCGGCTCTTCCCTAGCAACTTATCACAAACTGAACTCTAAACCCAGCTTTGCCCACCTAAGACCCATCAACATATTAACCAAACTAAAGAATCACCTCCCTTAGCAAACCGAAAAGTCCAAAATGTGACAATGTTTTCTTACGGTGCCTTTATGGTGCTTAGTCGCTTCAGTCGTGTCCAACTCTTTGTGACCCCATGGACTGTAGCCCGCCAGGCTCTTCTGTCCATAGGATTCTGCAGGAAAGAATACTGGAGTGTGTTGCCATGCCCTCCTCCAGGGGATCTTCCCAACCCAGGGATCGAACCCACATCCCTGGTGTCTCCTGCATTGGCAGGTGAGTTCTTTAACACTAACACCACCTGGGAAGCCCTTTCTTATGGTAGCACTGCCCTTTTCTTTACAACTAAGATTTTCACCTGTTTATCTGTTTCTGTTCCTTTACCTTCTCTTTTTCCACAAAAAGTTAGGTTAAAACAGCCAGTATCCTTCCTATCCTCCAACATTTTTGTTTAGAATAAAAGTGGTTTAAAAGATGACAGGTGGAGGGAATTTCCTGATGGTCCCATGGTTTTGACTCCCACTTTCACTACAGAGGACAAGGCTTCAAACCCTGGCTGGGGAACTAAACTCCTACAAGCCATGGGAGGGGAGGGGCAGAAAAACAAGAGAGAGAGAGAGAGAAAGATGGAGCCAGTAAGAAGATAAATAAATCCTCTAAGCCCTGAAGCCTAGGATAGCAGTGGGGAGCAGAGGGAATCTTCCCTTTACATGATCTTGGTGATTGCCTAAAGAGACACAAGGGGCTGTCGTATTTATCAGCCCTTGGTCTTTTACTTACAGAGGAGATGAGTTCAAAGAAGTTATCACCTTGATTTTTGAATTGCCTCTGCTCGCCATAGGCTTCTTCTGAGCTTTTATATGTGTGAAGTAAAACTAGCTCCTGAAATAGATCAATTCTGAAATCTCAGAGACTTCAAACAATAGAGTTTCTTTCCCATTTCCATTGCAGTCCAATGCAGGTTGATGGCTTCTAGGTGATCATTCGGAGGCCCTTACCTCATGGCTTCTTCTTCCTCTTCGTCTCCTTTTCCTTTGTTGTTCAGTTGCTCAGTTGTGTCCGACTCTTTGTGACCCCACGGACTGCAGCAGGCCAGGCTTCCCTGTCCTTTACCATGTCCCTGAGAACTGCTCAAACTCATGTCCATCGAGTCGGTGATGCCAGCCAACCATCTCATCCTCTGTCGTCCCTTTCTCCTTCTGCCTTCAATCTTTCCCAGCATCAGGGTCTTTTCTAATGAGTCAGCTGTTCGCATCAGGTGGCCAAATTATTGGAGCTTCAGCTTCTGCCTCAGTCTTTCCAATGAATATTTAGGATTGACCTACCTTAGGATTGACTGGTTTGATCTCCTTGCAGTCCAAGGGACTCTCAAGAGTCTTCTCCAACACCACAGTTCAAATGCATCAATTCTTTGGCTCTCAGCCTTCTCTTTATGGTCCAACTCTCACATCCATACATGACTACTGGAAATACCATATCTTTGACTGTACAGACTTTTGTCAGCAAAGTAGTATCTCTGCTTTTTAATATGCTGTCTAGGTTTGACTGGCAAATAGAGAAACAGACTAGATGGAGATTCATATGCATCTTGGTCCTTCGGCTCACTTGACATTTTACAAAAGTCTTTTACTCACATTCAATTAGTGAGCACCAAACCCATAGCCCATCTCCATGTAAGTGGTGAGGAGGCTACAAAATGTAGCCTCTGGCTGATCAGGAGGAGCTTGAATCTTTGGTGGTCAACTAGTCATGCTTGTCACACCAGCTGGAAGATCCAATTTCCATCTGGGGATTAATCACATGTACTTGGCCTCCTTACCTTCTTCTAGCTGAATTCCTCATCTTTTCAGCTAGAGTTTCTACTCTCAACCCCTTATAAGATCCTCAGGTGCTTTCCCTACCTTCTTCTCCCAGACTGGTATCCTAGCCTTAACACCTTTCTTCTCCCTGAGCAAGCTCATTTATTTGAGGCATCTATACATTGTTTCTTAACTTCAGCCCTTCTTTTGCCAGCTGAGCCCATGTCTCTCTGTTTCCTCTTCATGAATGTGTTGTCACATTTTCAGAAGCCCTCAAAACTCAAAGACTGTAGAGTCCTCTTGCCAAGCCAGAGGTTATATTTCTCAGCCTTCTCTACCTACCCAATTATGTCTAAATGGGCTGAGTGACTGATTCTCATTAAAGAAATGTGAGCATGAGAGTTCTGTAAAGACCCAAGTGATTAAGAAACAGAGGAGCCTTCCCCCTAGTCTCTTTCACCATCTGCCAGGTGCTGAGAGAAAGATTGTGGTTAGAGAGAGGGACCTGGGCTCTGAGTGATCATGTACATAGGCCATACCACCTGTCCACTTTGAGGAGGGCAGCGTCTACAGTAACGATGCCAGACTGGCCTCTGACTCCACCTCAACTCCTTTCTGACTTCTATCCTTCCATGTGGTCACTGTCCCCTATTTTTCTTCTCTTTCTTCCTAGACTATTAAAAGCTTAAGGCATGTGCCTTTCAAAATAGTTTATTCAAGAAAGGTCTTTTCCAATAAGATTTCAAAATTCAATAAAGGAATTATAGGCATTGTTATAGGCAGAGAGGGAGAGATATTTTTGAAAAAGGAAATTGCCCACAGCCCTTTAAATCTCCTACAGTTATTAATATCCACCATTTGTTAATGATGATACGCTGCTAAGGACTATTTTATGTGCTTTCATTGAATTTTTTTCTACAGACTGATGAGGTTGAGATTCATATTTGTCTTCTCCAAGATATCTTGGACATCTGAATTAGGGACTGTTCCTGGGAAATCTGCCAAGCTGTCTCCCTCTTCTTTCCTAACTTGGTTTAAAGCATCTGCTCATTTTCCCCCAACATCATAGCTCCATTCTACTCTCCACATCCCACTGGACTGTAAACTCATGGCTGAGAACATTCCTGTCTGTCACCTACCTGCTGACCTGAGTGCTCTGCTCATGCTCAAAGGGATTTGCGGCAGCCTATGTCTTACACATATTTATAAATTCCATGGAACTTAAATGTGCAACTTTTTTCATAGAAGATGCCTAATAGATTTATACTTGAATAATGGATGAATTCCAGTGTTTTAAGTGTTCCATTCAACTATTTCTGTAGTTCCCAGGAATAGTCAGAGTCAAACAGTCAAACAGGAAAAATTTTTAGTCTATCAACATTTCTGAGGATAGGTTTCATAAATCTCTATTTTTTTTTTTAAAGAACCTTTCCCACTGTCAATCAGTCATGTCCAACTCTCTGCGACCCCATGGAATGTAGCCTGCCAGCTCCTCTGTCCATTGGATTCTCCAGGCAAGAATACTGGAGTGGGTTGTCATATCCTCCTCCAGAGGATCTTCCCAACCCAGAGATTGAGCCTGTGTCTCTTATATCTCCTGCATTGGCAGGCAGGTTCTTCTTTTTTTTTTTTTAAATCTCTATTTTTAGCAAGTTCCCCCAAGTGACTCTGAAGTAGCCAGCTTGATCCCAGGCTGAAGACTGGCATTTGAAAATTCATGGAGCATTCTATCTTTCTTCACCCCAGAGTCCTATAAAATCTCCCCTTCCTGCCCCTGTCCATGCTGTCCTAAACCATTTTCTCTTAGCAGACCAATGCCAACAACCAAGTTGGTTCATTCTGAACGTCTCACCATGAGACAAAGATATGCTTCAAAGTCTAAAAAATGGTAAACTCTACTAGACATCAAAACTTACCCCTAGCAATCAGCTCCTACCTATAAATAGATGACCACCTCTATAATCTACAGTTCCCCCAGCCCCCTACTCAAAAAAAAAAACATCAGAGACACATTTCCTGGGTGTGTTTTACCATGTTGCCTATTTATCCAGCAATAGAACCTTGAAATTTTCTACAGTGAGTTTTGCCTTTAAACTCTTTTCACATGGTATTTGGGTGTCCCACGTTCTCAGACAACCTGAATCCACTGGTTTCTCATGCTGACCCTACCTGCAAGCATGCTCTTTGGGGGAGCTTTTCACAAAGAGGCTGTTAAAGTAGAACAGGCAGCTTCAAGAAAACTGCCATCTGGTTTCCACATTGCAGATGCCCACACGAGCCTTGAAAAATCTAGCTGGGGAGGAGGTGGAATATCCTGTGGGCTGGTTGATAAAGGAAGAAACAAGAAGGGTACTTTTTTTCCCCTCTTAATGTTCCTACAGTTGAGCCTAATCACCATAATATGAGAGAAAGAGAAAACTGTAATCACGTTAGGTAGAGAGCCTGAAACATCTGACGGCTCAAGAAACAACCTGAATTTTGTGTTCTGTATTCTAGAGACGCATTATGTGTCCACCTTGGTAGCTCTTCATGCTGCCAAGGATGGAATTCTTATCTAATCAATTCCACTTTTTCTCTTGCTTATATTTTCTGGCAAAATCCCTCTTATGACACAAGAAACAGGAAGATGTTCCTCCCATATATATGCATATGTATATCTTTTCATTAGGAATCCCAGATGCCGCTAGTGATTAAGAACCTGCCTGTCAATGCAGGAAACATAAGAGACACGGGTTCAGCCCCTGGGTTGGAAAGATCCCCTGGAGGAGGGCATGGCAACCCACTCTAATATTCTTGTGGAGAATCTCATGAACAGAGGAGCCTGGCAGGCTACAGTCCATAGGGTCGCAAAGAGTCGGACACGACTGAAGCGACTTAACATGTTTGGTGCATCTTTTCATTACATGCATAATTTATAACACAAGGTTATTTTCTCCATTTGCTAAAGACAAGGTAGAAGGCCAGTTATGAAAATTGGTTTTAAAAACTTAGAATTATAGAGCTGAAGGAAACCCAACCAGACTTTCAGTAGGAGACAAAGTTGAAACCCAGAGAGACAAGGCAAGTTGCTCAAGTGTACACCGCCAGTTAGAACCAGATCCACGGTGATCTTAGTTGATGGGCCCCACTGGATCTCTCTTAAAGGAAGGATTTGTTGCCTCTGCTGCTTGGAGGGCTGTTGGCAGGCAGCCGTTAGCTGTCAGTCTCTTTAGGATAGCTGAGGCTACCAAGAGCAGTCTCTCCCAGGGACAGACCCTTACAGGGGAAGCTCATACTCAGTGACTGACTGAGGCAGAACAGAAAAGTCCAGACTTTTGACCTAACCTGGGGCACCTTGAAGGGCCATTTTAGCTCCAGAGCTCCCGGTGAGGTTAGCTAAGGCTATCAGTCAGTCAGCGAGGCTAGTTTCTCCCAACGCTTTCTTTTCCCCTTTTCACAAATGTTGATCCTAAAACATCTACTGAATAAACATCCTGCACACTGACCTTCATCTCAAAGAGAGCTTCCAAGAGAACCCAACTTTGAATAAAACCTAAAATAAAAATTGTGTCTAAAATAAAATCTGTTTCCTGCTAAAATGTCCATTTTGAAAGTAAATGTGTGTGTGTGTGTGTGTGTGAGAGTGTGTGTGTGCGTATGTCTGTCTATCTGTTCATGGTGTAAACATGCATATATACATGCATGAATATATGTCCGTGTGCATCCCATGTCTCACCATTTCTAAGAACTTTCCCATTTGGCAGCTGAAAAAACATCTAAGTTTTCCATCATGCACTGTCAGGCTTTTGCCTCTCTAGAGAGATGGTGATTATCTGGTCCAAATGGATAATGCACTTGACATTGGCATGGCTCAGTTTGGTGTGTGCAGGACTGTCTCAGACTGACCTCACATCCTAGCAGCCAATGAGTGACTGGTTGAGAAGCAAAGATCACAGCAAGAGAACCAATAGGACCCTTGCAGTCTTTCACCTCATCTACTGACAGTGACTCCAGAAAACGAACCTATAATCACCCTCATTAAAGTCAGAACAATCTATCACATGTCCAAAGACATGCTGGCTCTCTTTGTATCTTCCCCATCCACTCCCTTTCACAGTTTCAAATCTACATTTCTAGACACAATTGGACACTCCCTTGGCTGAGGCAGTGGTAGGAAATCAGCTGTGACATCTCAGCTGCCAGCCTCTTTCCTGGCTTCTTAGCTGTCCCCTCCTTACCCCTTACCTGTCTTGCCTTCAACAAGATCGACCATCAAGGGCTATTGCACTCCCCACCCTCCACCCACCCTGAACAATATTTTTCCTTTTTTTCATGTCTTTCCCATCTAATTGGATATCATCTGTCAACTGAATGATCTTAGAGAACTCTCTGTGTCCTCATGTGGAAATGGGATCATGGTTCCCATCTCACAGGGTGTTCTGAGGACCGAACAGGATTGTGCTGTAAGGGCTTTAGCCATAGTGCATGTCCAATCCCAGTAGCTCTTCCTGACAGTCAGTCTCCCAATACAGTCCTATGGTCATTCTTCAGCCACTTCTCCTTCAACCACTGTTCTATCCCTGTCCATACACTTCTTCTCAGCAAAGGAGGGGTTCATTCAAAACCCTTCCTCCACTGTTAAGAAATGATGAGGTGATATGATCAATAAGAAAATAAAGGCATATGTACCGTGCTTGCAGGGTCTTCCGGGTGGTGCTAGTGGTAAAGAACTCATTTGCCAATGCAAGAGACATAAGAGATGTGGGTTCAAGCCCTGGGTCTGGAAGATCCCCTGGAGAAGGAAATGGCAACCCACTCTAGTACTCTTGCCTGGAGAATCCCATGGACAGAAGAGACTGGTGGGCTACAGTCCATAGCGTCACAAAGAATCAGACCTGACTGAGGCAACTTTGCACACACACACTCACAGTGCTGTACTTTAGTCAGGCTCAAACTTACACCCCAGAATTAATCTGCTGTTCCTAAGGATATCTTTATCAATTATTATGCATATGTAAAATAGCCATGCATTTGAAAAATATTCTCACAAACTTGACATTTGAAAGGGAATTCTAAATATATACCACATTTTAACCACCTTGCAAATAACTTAGTTTTTTTCAGGCCTTTCCTGATCCTTCTATTTATATCCCATGAACATCACATTGTAAGAGTATTGACATACTGACATTTTAAAGCCTTTTCACTTTAAGCTGTTTCTCTTTGAAGATTTCTCGCCACCACCCTGTCTACTCCATCTTAAGAATGAAAATCAGAGGGATAAGGGAGCAAATAATATAACTAAAAACAGAGGTAGGTGCATGTTTGATGAACAGATTGTATTGTTGGGTTATAGAAAGGACAGACCACTGCTGTTATAAAATACGCAGCCATTTTATAACTCTAGAAGGCCCTAAATTTATTTTCAGTGAGAAATAATCAAGATGGAAAAGAAAAAGGAGAAAAAATATGAGCAATAAAAGTAGAGGAAGATATTATATTCAAAACATCATTAAACTGAAAGTTGACAGACATGGCAAAGCAAAACAAAACATATTTTATCAAGGATTGCTCTATGCCCTTGGTAATGCCATCCACTTTATGACTCATTATAATGCTGTGAAACCTTTTTATTTTTAAAGTATCATTATTATTATTATTATATTTTTATGTGGGTGAATTTATCAACATAATCATTTTCGGTTAAATCCTATCCTTCAGATTTCTAATAGAAGCTCCATAGAGTAAAGAAATGTAAAAGTTTCAACAAAATTCACACGATGACAATACAGGGTATCCTTTTCCTACAATATGGGTCTTCAGTACTTCTGCTAACAATAAGTAACATTTGTGGAATGTGACTTTGTGCCAGGCACTGTTCTGAGTACTTATCATATTAACTCACTTATCTTTCTCAATCCTCATCTGAGCTGGGTACTTCGCTTTATGATTGTGTAACACTTTACAGTTAGAGAAATCAAGGTAGAGATGACTCTGGTCTGGAACGCAGCTGTCTTTCCTTCCGGTTTTAACTCTGCCACAACTTGTAACAAGACCTTGAGCCTTCCAATTTTAGGCTGTCAGTTTCTCCTCTGTAAAATGGGGACATCCCATGGCATCATCTCAAAGGACTCTGTTTCCTCTAAAATAATCTGGTTTTGTGCTTCTATATTTTGTTCCTAGAAAGCTGTATTTGAAATTCTTAAAACATCTTAAAAAAAAAAAAAAGCAACTAAGACGATTATATTGAAAGCCTCAGCACTCATCTGAAAATGTATAACTGTGTTGCCTGCAGAGTTTGTCTTGGGAGTGACCAGTTTATATTTCAAGGAAGAATGAATGAAAAATTGTGGTTGAGGGGGTCACCACTTCAAAAGAAAAATATCTATACATGTAAACTTAGAAGAGAGTAAGATATGAAAAAAAAAAAAAAAGAAAACTTCAAGGGTAGGTAAGTGAAGGATGTAAGAGAGGGGAATTGAACACCACAACATATTTTTCCTTTCAGAAGACCATCTGCTGAAGTTCTGAGCATGAGAACAAAGTGGGATTTGAAGGATCTGGAATAAATGAAGTGAAAGAAATGCTGAGAAATCTTTTGAAGGAGCAATTTCCAGACAAGCAAGGGAAGTCATGTGGCTTGCCCTTCTGGTCCCACAAAAGTATGCACGTTCTTGGAGAGCAAGCTCTGTGGAGGGTTCTCTGGCTAAAAGAATGTGATTCAGGGCCCATAATAACAGAGCCCTCAGCAGGGGGAAGGTGGACGTGGGGAGTGAAGGCATTCAGGCTGGGACAGGAGACAGAGTATAGGTTCTATCAGACAGAATGAAGAAAGAACATTTAAATGGTGAAACTATAAAACATTAAAACTTAAAAAAAAACTTTTTATTTTGTATTGGCATATAGCTGATTAGAATATTAAAACCTTTGACACCTTATACATCTTTTACTTCACCTGCTTCCTCTTAGGATACAAACACTGATGGCCAGGAAAATGAAGGGATTTTACAAAGAAAGATCTTGAAATCAATGCACTGAGGATTAAAAACAGCATGAATTTTAGAAACAAGATTGATGGCAAAATATTTTTTTACTCTCTTAAAATATGGAATGCCAAAAAGGAAAAAAAAAAAATCTTTCCCAAAGAAAGCACTAAGTGATAATCCTTGGCTTCTTCAGCAATCTGTTTTAAAGGTTATAGTATTATCAGTCTTCTAAAACTGCTGATATGCTTTTTTTAGGTAAGAAATTATGAATCAGCTGAATGAACAAACTCATCTACTGTTTCTACAATGTCTAATTTAGGGTAACATTAATAATAGAAGATGCTCAAAATGCAACAATGAGAGCAACAGAAAATATATTCTTTTAAAACTTGGCCCCTAAACCCCAACAATCCTCCTTATAGGAAAGCAGTTGTGGTACAAAGGCCCGAACAGAAGAGGAATAAAAAAATCTACCAATAGTTATTTTTAGCAGTTGTAATTTTAAAATTTTATGTGTTAAAAGTAAAAAAAAAAAAAATTTCCTTAGAATGGAAATTAAGATTCATCACTGAGAAGGAAAAATAATGGTATGAGTTTTCAGAATCTTAAAGAGTGTTTTAATCTAGCTGTCAGATCTGTGACCTACTATGGTTTTCCATGCCTCGTGTTTTAAAAAATGGCAAAATATGCACATCATGAAGTGCTTTGGAAGTATTTTTTTATGATGAGAAACAGGTTCTGAGTGGTGAGCCAGGCCTCAGGGTCTTTCTCTTGGAGCTGGTATTGAGTACATTGCATGGATCTGAGGGGTAGAGTTACAGCCGCTTTTGTTTCTTCTTCTATCTTGGGTCAGGTTATCACTAACATTTGGGGACTACCCTGGTGGTCCAGTGGCTAAGACTTCATGTTCCCAGTGCAGGGGACCCAGGTTCGATCCCTGGTCACGGAACTAGATCCCACGTGCTGCAAGTAAGAGTTTGCATATGGCAATTTAAGATTCCACGTGCTGCAAACAAGAGCCAGCCAAATAAATATTAACAACAAAAGAAAAGGATTATCACTAACATTCGGTCCCTGACTTTCTAAGAGGAAGCAATTCCAGTCTCTATTTTTGGCTCCTGATTCTTCGTGTGCGCTTTTGAAATTATTATGAAAATTTATTTTGAAATAATGGCATCACTGACTCGATGGACGTGAGTCTGAGTGAACTCCGGTAGTTGGTGATGGACAGGGAGGCCTGGCGTGCTGCGATTCATGGGGTCGCAAAGAGTCGGACACGACTGAGCGACTGATCTGATCTGATCTGATGTGCTTTAAGGAGGCCAGGAATGAAGGGCATCATAACAGAAAGGGCCTTCGCCTTCTTTTTCTTTAATTCTTTTTTTTAAAAAGGAAACTGAACAGCCTACGGGCCTCTGATGTGCAGAATCTTGTGGGCAGCTTGCTTACCTATGCAGTGGTCTGCAGGGGGCATAGCGTCAGTGGCTGACACAGGCTTTTCTGAGACACTGCCCTTCACTGCCCTGAGATTCCCCCCAGTCAGGCCCAAAGCACCCTAGAGCTGACTGCAACCACCTAACAGCCTGCCTCCAGAAAGGAAGTCTTTCCTGGTGGCTGGCTTTGAGGACCCAACTGGCAAGAGGATCATACAGAAGTGCTTGAGCTGGGATTGGAGCCATTTCAGCAAGTCTGATACCTCTTGGTAAATATCCTTTTAGTGAGTAGTCTGACATGCCAGTTTATATCATCTGAGGCTGCCAGGCAGTTCTTGGGCCCGTTTAGACAATAGCTCTCCCAGTCTGGTCAAGCCCTTTCCTACCTGAGAACAGATCCAAACACACTGAGAAGTAGTTCTGAGTTTCCCCCTTGTAGAGCTTAGTAGGAACTTCAAAATTATTTGGGAACTGTTTTGGAGGGTTTTGAGCTAGCATATTTAATGATGATTTTGCTCTCAAATTAATTTCCTCATCTCTTCCATCACTTCGATCAGCCACCACAAACTCTCCTCTGGATTACTATGACTGCTCTTCATGAGGCTCACTTCCTTGACTCTCTCGTCTTCCCTACCATCTAAAGAATCTTCTCAGATCACAAATCCGACTGTGACACTTCATGCTCACGGCCCTTCACTGCCTACCCCTCATCCTTTGACAAACATCGAAAACCACTAAAATCTGGCTTCCCCTGTCGATCCTCTCCCTTCATCATCTTCCTCTTCTCACCACGCAGGGCTCCATACAATTCTCACTTGGGCCAGCTTTTCCCCATTCTGATTTGCTGGTGCCCACTGTGAACTCATTTTTAGGTATCAGGTCCAAAGTTCCCCTTGGGAAGACTTCTCCGATTCCCTTTGCCTGGACCAACCTGCTGGATCCTCCACCCCTTCACTTCTGTGTACAGGGGACTTGGCTGTGTACACATCCATCAACCTCACCAGAATGTAAGCTCCTAGAGGCCAAGAGCTGGGTCTTATTCTCGGGCCCCCAGTGCCTGGTCCAGGGCTTGACACTTGCAAGAGCTCAACACATGTCTGGAGCTTGAACGAAGTATTTCATCAACGCTGAGAACCAGGGGGAGGAGTTGCCTGCCCCTAGGAGGGGATCTGGCTGCTTCTTCCATTTTCCTTTCTTCCCTGAGGCCAAGAGGGTGCCAAGACTCCCCAGTCTCCCCTCGGCAGCCAGGGAGAGGGTGAGGAGAGGGAGCCTTTGTTCCTCCTCCAGATGGCTGGAGCTGGGATGCAGCCCAGCAGCTGTGTTTGGGTGGAAGGCGAGAGGACAGATGGCCTGGTGTCTGTTTGCAGACAGCCTGAGAGACCGCAGCCCTGGTACAAGGCACGCTCCGAGGTAGGCGCCACAGGACAGTGGTGGAGTGGGGCAGACGCCAGGGCAGACCGCTGTGTTAGCATTCACTGCTCAGACCCTGGCCGGAGCGACTGCTGGGCAGCAGAAAGAGAAGCCTTTATGCACGAATCCCTTGTGTTTCTGGTGGTAGCTTTTAACATTTCAATCCAAACAAAGACTTTCCTATATGAAAACTCTCTTAATTACTATCATTTAAAAATTGGTTTAACACAAGCAAGCCTCATTAGGATTCAGTTTTGCTTTCTGCAAATTTTGGCAGCCATTGAATTATTAACCCAACCAATACTGGGGGGGGGGGGGATGGGCAGGGGTGGGGGGGCTTCTCCTGCTCAAAATATTTAGAACAGAACATGATACAAGGTGTAGTAATTTGTACCAGGAAAGCAGTCATATGTTTATGTACTTCGATCAAAATGAGCTCACTGATATCCTTATAGCTTCAGGAAAGCCTTTTATTTAAAAAATGGGCAGGATCTTCAGGAGATCAGGATGAGATCTGAGGACAGTGCTTTCATCAGCTGACTGACTGCTCTTCCCCTCCTGATCCAAAGCCAGTCAGCCCAAAAATCAAGGCAAAGTGTCATACTTGTGTCCCACAGATGTTTGTGTGACCTCCCTAAGATGCCAGTTTGTAATGGACATGCTTACAAGACAGCCACCTCCAAGACTGTGATTCTTTGATCATCTTCTTCTTAATCAATCATTCAAGCCATGACTTGAAATCACCTTTTGTTTCTGTGTGTAGTAAAACAGAGACTTTGAAAGATGGAAAATCATATCTTGGTGCTTCATGTAGTATAAGTATAAACTACCTTTCCCCTACCAAAAGAATTTTTAACAGCAGTAAGAAATCTGGTTCTATCCAGAATCAACTAGAGGAATCCCAGTGAGGAAAGTGGAATTGCCTTCTTTCTTGCCACCACCTTGTCCCTCACCCTTAAAAAAATCCACATCCCCACTTAATAGATGGAAGCGAAAGTGTCAGTGAAAGTGTTAGTCGCTCAGTTGTGTTCAACTCTTTGCAACCCCATGGACTGTAACCCACCAGGCTCCTCAGTTTATGGAATTCTCCAGGTAAGAATACTGGATCGGGTAGCCATTCCCTTCTCCAGGGGATCTTCCTGACCCAGGTCTCCCACATTGCAGAAGGATTCTTTACCATCTGAGCCACCAGCCCAAAGGGAATCCTTTAAAACCTGAGCATTCTGACATCCAGGCTTATTTAAGGCACCTGTAACAAAACAGAGTTCTGACCAGGGAAGCATCTGACTCCCTTTCTTGCACCTGACACTTCTGAGTCCTCTCACCAAGGGTTGCTGCTGCTACTGCTGCTGCTAAGTCGCATCAGTCATGTCCGACTCTGTGCGACCTCATAGACAGCCCACCAGGCTCCCCTGTCCCTGGGATTCTCCAGGCAAGAATACTGGAGTGGGTTGCCATTTCCTTCTCCAATGCATGAAAGTGAAAAGTGAAAGTGAAGTCGCTCAGTTGTGTCTGACTCCCTCTTGGCTACCAAATGGGCCTTAGCCTAAATTGCCCAATATGGTAACCACTAGCCACTCGTGTCTATTAAGTTAGAAGCTTAAAGTAAGTAAAATTAAATACAGTGAAATAGTCCCTCAGTCACATTAATCACATTTCCAGTGCTCAATGAGTGCATGCCACTAGTGGCCACCATATTGGACAGCAAAGATATAGAGCATTTCCCTCATCACAGAATGTTCTGTTTGATAGCACTGCTCAAAGACTATTTAGTTAGGCAATTCAATTTGATATCAAGGCAGGCTTGCTTGATTTTATTACTGAATTGACCCATTGTTTGAATTTATTAATAGGTTCAGTTGGTCTAGCTGTGCGCTGCAGCAGCTGTTGAGGAGATGACAGAAGTGATTTGTTTCATAGAATGGCAATGGTTATAGTGAAAGTATGAACGAGAGTAATAGCTGACATTTACTGAGCACTTAGGATCCAGGCACTGTGCTAAGCACTTTATTTATGTAATCTCATAGTCTTCATAACTCTATTATTATCCTAGTTAAACAAGAGAAAATTAATAGCAGAGATGGGAAGAGTCTTTTAACATTCGTCCGATTCAACCCTCTCTGTTGACAGAGCTTAGATTCTGGAGTCAGACTGCCTGGGTTCAGTTGAGTGGCCTTGAGCAAGTAACCCTCTTTTTGCTTCAGCTTCCTCATTCATAAAATGGAGGAAATGGCAGCATCTGTCTTATAGATTGATGTGAAAATTGGACAAGAATAGTTCATGTAAAGTAAGAATCTAGTAAGTATTAACTGCTTTGATTACTATTACAGGTAAAGAAAATCCAGGGAGATTAAAGATATGTCAAAGTCACACAGCTAAGACCAGTCTAGAACTCTTCCCATTACACTTGTGTATAAATCACACTGGCCCTCCTTTCTACCTTCTCACATGCTTTCAACTAGCCTATCCACTTTTATCATAACTACTTGGCAGCTAACTGCTAGTTTCAGAGTGACATCAGCACTTTTCCATTGGCAAAGAATCCAATGCCTCTCCCGTGGAAGCTGCCAGTTTCCAGGCTTTCTGGCTTGGTGACAATTGAAGAATAACCTAGATGAGCTCCAAGGTCCCTGTCTCTCCCAATGTCACTCCCAGGAGCATTTGAGCCCGGAAAGCAAAGGCAGTTTTTCCTGTTAGGGGAGAATAAATTCTTTGGCACAATTGTCTAGGTCAAAGATAAGACTCCTGAAATTTCTCTATAGTAGGATGAGAGTGAAAGGGGAAAAAAATAATTAACTACACCTGGCCCGATCCACGTGGCCATCTATCTACAGCATACATCTCTCAGGCCTTTTTAAACAGCTCATGGGTGTGCTAGTGTGGTTTCCAGTCCCAGGCTCCACATGAGATGTTGATCCAAGATGTTCACGTTAGAGGACACTGACTCACTGAGGGTTCATGTGTTTGGATCTCTGCTCTTACCTGGAAGTTTGAAGACAGGAAAAGAAAATTCTCTATGCAACAGCATAAGTGCATACAGATCACTGGAATTCTTATTAAAATGATTTAGTAGGTTGGAGTGGGGCATGAGAGTTTGTATTTTTAGCAAGCTCCTGGGTGATGTAGATGCTTCTGGCTCAAGGTCTACACTTTGTATAGCAAAGATCTATAGGGCTTTTATGCAGAAGTTGACAACTGGAGATTTCTAGACTCAGAATCTTCCTGATAAGTGTTATTTCTTGCTGGTGTAGATATCTTAGGTGTAAATTCAGTTCCCTTCCAAACATTTTCACCGAAAATGCTTCTTGAGAACAACCTTGTCCCAGCAGATCCCCACATAGATAGTTCACCTCCAGGCCTTACAAAGCAAGGTACTCCTTCAGTGGGCTAGCATTAACATCTTCTTGCTCTTTCGTGTAATTGTGAAGTTAGTTGGGAAGGGCTACCATCTGGAGGTAAGAGAGGGGAAAGACTTGCATTCAAAATATATAAAGAAACACTTATAACTCAACAATAAAATTAAAAGATATTCAACACTATTGGTTTTTAGGGAAATATGAATCAAAACCATAGTAATGATTGCTTACGGTGAACGATGACGGACTCGTGATCTCCGAAGATGATTTAGCTTCGGGACCAGGGACCAGGTCTGCTTTTGTATAGCAGAGTTTTATTAAAGTATAAAAAGGGACAGAGAAAGCTTCTAACATAGACATCAAAAGGGTGACGGAGAGTGTCCCTATGGTTAGTGTTAGCAAGGGAATTATATACTTTTTAATTAATTATTACAATAAATCAAAAGAATGTCTCAAGTTTGTGGAAACTTTACCAGACCCACTCCCACAAGATACATTTTAGGATAACAGTATTAGAATTTAACAATAGAAAGGTCGTACCAGACCCACTCCCGTAATTTACATTCTAAAATATCAGGATTCAGTTCAGTTCAGTTCAGTCGCTCAGTCATGTCCGACTTTTTGCGACCCCATGAATTGCAGCATGCCAGGCCTCCCTGTCCATCACCAGCTCCCAGAGTTCACTCAAATTCATGTCCATCGAGTCAGTGATGCCATCCAGCCATCTCACCCTCTGCTGTCCCCTTCTCCTCCTGCCCCCAATCCCTCCCAACATCAGAGTCTTTTCCAATGAGTCAACTCTTCGCATGAGGTGGCCAAAGTACTAGAGTTTCAGCTTTAGTATCAGGATTAGTCAGAAGGTTTTCAGGAAGGAGAAACTGTCCTCAAGCAGGATACATTGTTGCTGTATAATCCCTAATACAGAGTTTACAGAGTTTAAACTGAGTTGTTTGTTGTGTAATCATCGGTTCCGGGCTTAAAGAAAAAAAACGTTCTATGTGACTAAGACTAAGGAATGTAGAGAACAAAAAATGTTTGTCCTTTTCTCCTCCTTGAGAACCCCAGACTCCTATCTTTGCTTTGAGAGTCCCAGACCCTTCTCTTTTCCTCAGGGATCCTGGACTTCTTATCAACCTGTCTAGGAACTGACTCTCTCGGTAAGACACTACTTCATATCCAGTAGGATGATAATGGGTTTCCCAGGTGGCTCAGTGGGTAAAGAATTCACCCATCAAGGCAGGAAACACAAGAGATGTGGTTTTGATCTCTGGTTTGGGAAGATCCCCTGAAACAGAAAATGGCAATCAATTCCAATGTTCTTGCCTGGAAATTTTCATGGACAGAGGAGCGTGGCAGGTTACAGTCCATGGGGTTGCAAAGAGTTGGACACAACTGAGCACACGCACACAGCAACACAGCAACAGGATGGCTATGATAAAAAAGAGAATACCAAGTGTTGGCAAGGATGTAGAGGAATTGTAATACATTGCACAAGGTAAAATCACACCACCGCTTTGAAAAGCAGTCTGACAGTTCCTCCGAATGTTAAGCAGTGAGTTGCAATTCTAATCCTAGACATACATCGAAGAGAAATGAAAACATGTGCCCACAAATAAACCTGTGTACAAATGCCCATAGCTGTATTATTCACAATAGTCACAAAATAGGAACAATCCAAAAGTTCACAAGCCAATGAATGGATAAAAAATGTGGAATAGTCATACAAGAGAATTGTTTCAGTCCATTTCAGCTGCTATAACAACATACCATAGACTAGGTGGCTTTAATAACAAACATTTGCTTCCCATAGTTCAGGCAGCTAAGTCCAAGTCAAAAGCAATGGCAAATTCAGTGTCTAGTGAGATCCCACTTTCTGGTTCACAGATGGCTATCATTTTGCTGTGTCCTTACCTAGCAGAAGGGACAAGAAAGTTCTCTGAGATCTCTTTCATTAGGGCACTAATTCCATTTGTAAGGGCTTCATCCTCCTGAACTAATTACTTCCCAAAGGCTCCACCTCTTAGTACCATCACATTGAGGGTTAAGATTTCAACATATAAATTTGGGAGGGGGACATAAGTATTCAGTCCATAGCAGGAATATAATTTGGCAATAAAAAGGAATAGAAACCTGATACAGGTCATAACATGGATGAACCTTGAAAACATTATATTAACTGAAGGAAGCCAGTCACAAAAGGCCACATATTGTATGATTCCATATATATAAAATACTCCAAACAGGCAAATCCGTAGAGACAGAAAACAGATTAACAGGTTGTCAGGAGCTGGGGAGAAGGAGAATGGGAAGAGACGGCTACTGTAAGAGGAGTTCTTTTGAGGATGATGAAAATGTTCTAAAATTAGATTGTAGTGATAGTTGTACAACTCTGTGAATTTACTAAAAACCACTGATTTGGACACTATAAATGGGTGAATTTTGTCGTATGTGAATTATATCTCAATAAAGTTGATAGCTTTCCAGGTGGTGCTAGTGGTTAAGAACCCGCCTGCCAAAGAAGGAGACACAAGAGGCAGGTTTGATCTCATAGGGGCGAAGAGGTGGGGAGCATGTGTTGAGAAAGCGCTCCACCCACTTCCTCCATCCAGGGGACAGTACTCCACTCCCTCAAGGGGGTTGTGCTTCCTCTTCTCTTTGTTGGAAAATTCACCCTTCATTTTGTGCCTTCTCAGGTCTTGGTAATATGCCTATATTTAAAACAATCTCACTGCAGATTTTTTTTTAATTTTTGGATGATTTTCGCATTATTATTTTTATTCATATGTATTTCAGGTCATGTATTTGTGACCATGAAAATGAATCAGTTGTACTTAAGTTTGTCAACATTATTTTTTTTAAAGCTTATTTATTTCTTTATTTTCATTGCATTAGGTCTGCATTGCTGCAGGTGGGCTTTCTCTAGTTGCGGCGAGCAGGGGCTTCTCTTTATAGAGGTGTGTGGGCTTCTCACTGTGGTGGCTTCACAGAGCACAGCCATCGGTAGTTGTGGTACACAGGCTCAGTTGTTCGGAGGCATGTGGAATCTTCCTGGACCAGGGATTGAACCTGTGTCCCCTGCACTGGCAGGCACATTCTTATCCACTGTACCACCAGAGAGGTTCTCAACATTATATCACACTAAGAAAGAGTCATTTCTGACTCCTTTTCTTTCTTCTTCGTTCTTTTCCGGGCTTCTTCCCCAGGCATCATGAGTCTTTAGAGGTCTGTCCTGGTTTCAGTACCTAAAGAAGCTCAGGGTCTTGATATCTCATCACAGAGAGAATTCAGTGAGAGACAAAGTGATAGGTAAGAAGTGAATTTATTCAGATTCAGAGAGAAACACACTCCACAGACAGAGTGTGGGCCATTGCAGAGGGGGAGTGCTGCCTCACTGCAGATTTTTGAGTGTGCTGATATATTGTTTTTTTTCATAGGCTGTGAAAAAATTTCCAGACCAAATCTGATTAAATGTGCTTTCCATCTGAGACTGTGAGAGACTGCACTGTGTAGTGTCAGTGGCATGACAACAAGCCTGCTAGATTTGGGTTAAAGAAGTTACGGGAATTCAGGTGAGCTGACATTTCCTGTTCTGCTTCTGAACAATTCTCACTTAGAGTCCACAGACCTCTGTGATGCCAAACCAGCAGAAGGATCACACAAAGTTTGCTTTTAGAGAAATGATGGCTTTCTTTCTTTTTAATATATGTTTTTGACGTGAACCATTTTTAAAGTCTTTATTGAATTTGTTACAATATTGTTTCTGTTTTACGTTTCGATTTTTTGGCCGAGAGTCATGTAGGATCTTAGCCCCCATCCAGGCATCGAGCCCACATCCCCTGCGCTGGAAGGTGAAGTCTTAACCACTGGATTTCCAGGGAAGTCCCCATGGCTTTTATTTAATAAAAATGGGCACCTATTTCTCTGTACCTGTTCACAAAGAGCTGACTAACTATTTGCTGCTAAATGCAATGTGGAAATCTGTGTCAGGTCTAGATGGCTATCAATATCCTTGAAAAGATGAACTTTTTGTCACCAGTCTAACATTTTACATTGTTGTTGTTCAGTTACTAAGTTGTGTCAACTCTTTGAGACCCCATGGACAGCACGCCAGGCTTCCCTGTCCTTCACCATCTCCTGGAGTTTGCTCAAACCCATGTCTGTTGAATCAGTGATGCCATCCAACCATCTCATCCTCTGTCACCCCCTTCTCCTCCTGCCTTCAGTCTTTCCCAGTATCAAGGTCTTTTCCAATGAGTTGGCTCTTTGCATCAGGTGGCCAAAGTATTGGAGCGTCAGCCTCAGTCCTTTCAATGAATATTCATTGTTGATTTCCTTTCACTGACTGGTTACGTGCCTGCCATTTAATTGCTCTACCACAATACAAAAAATCCTAGCTAATGAATTTGTTTCATCAAAACTGGTTTTCTGTATGGATGGAGATGCTAATTACTTACAGGGCGTGACTTGCACCTGACCAGCTGCACCCTCTCACCCTCTACTCCTGGCACTTCCCCGACTCAGTCTCCATCAGTTGTGACTGAGTTACGCTCTTAAAGGTTAAGTTACTGCTCTATTGGTTTTTCTTTAAAATACAAATATGCTCGGGAGAAACATGTTTAGCATTTTAGAATTACCAACACCTTGATTAGATTCAATTAGATTCCCTGAATTTATTAGGTCCCTTTTGTCTCCTTGATAACACAGAGCAGCATCCAGAAAAAAAAGGGGGTGGGGTGGGGATTCTGACTGGGAATAAGGAAACACAGAATAAAGAGCAAAGGACTGGCTGTCAGAAGGTCTGGGTGAGCTCCTGGGATCAACAGTTTCTTAGTTCTAAGCCTTAGTTTCCTCATTTATAAAAAGAGACTAATGGTGGTAATGCCATCTGCCCTGCCAGCCTCCAGCTCAGTGTTGGGGTCAAGGCAGTTGTGAAAGGGGGCAATTTTTGTTACCTCTAAACTGGGCTTTGCAAGCATGCAGCCCAGACAGCACTTAATGCACCCCCTGCATCTGCTGGACAGTGTTGAAGGACCCCAGTAGATCACAGAATTGCACACAGACCTTGAAGATACTATTTCCTACATACTTCCTATGGAAAATACTAAATGGGTTTTTTTTTAATTTTAAGATTTTTTAAAAATATAATTTTATTTATTTATTTTTGGCTGTGCTGGGTCTTTGTTGTTGCACACGGGCTTTCTCTAGTTGTGGCAAGTGGGGGCTACTCTTCCTTGTGGAGCACAGGCTCTGGGATACGCAGGCTCCAGTAGCTGCAGTTCCCGGGCTCTGGAGCACAGGCTCCGTAGTTGTGGCATGCGGGCTTAGTTGCTTCACAGCATGTGGGATCTTCCTGGTCTTCTGCTTTGGCAGGCAGATTCTTTACCACTGAGCCATGTGGGAAGCCCCCTTTAAAATTTTTTTCCCCAATATCTTGTTAAGAAAATTTTCAATCATATGTAAAAGTTGAAAGAAATTTACAGCAAGCCCACGTATACACCCCACCTAGATTCTATAACTAACATTGTACTTTATTTTATTTATCCCATGTTTCTTCATTGATTCAGCTGCTGCTGCTAAGTCGCTTCAGTCGTGTCCGACTCTGTGCGACCCCATAGACGGCAGCCCAACAGGCTCCCCCGTCCCTGAGATTCTCCAGGCAAGAACACTGGAGTGGGTTGCCATTTCCTTCTCCAATGCATGAAAGTGAAAAGTGAAAGTGAAGTCGCTCAGTCGTGTCTGACTCCTAGCGACCCCATGGACTCCTCCATCCATGGGATTTTCCAGGCAGAGTTATCTTTAAAATCAGGTTAGCTTTGCATGCCACTTATTAAGATACTTTGTCTGGCAACCAACATGTACAGAGGAGGAATCAAATAAAGCTTTTTTTTTGGCATCTCACTTGGGGTTGTTACGTCTAAGAGCCTTAACGGCCAAATCCTTTTATCCTTTTCCAAAAAACTAAGATACAGAAAAGATAGATTTGGTAAAGCCAGTAATATCGTAATGGTCCTCATCACCCTAGGTAAACCATGAAGTTTTTTATATTTAGGCAAGAACATGAAAGAAACAGAAGGAGTTTGCTTCTGTTTTAAGTATCATTGATGAGAACAGAGAGGGAGGATTATTTTTTTTTTTTTTAAAGTAAAAGAAAAGAGAAAGACTTGTCTATTATTAAAAGTTCTGAAATAAAGCAAAAAACTACACACAAAATATTTAAACAGCCCCATATATTGGTTTAAACAGCATACTCTGCACCTAAAGAAACGCACAAGGAAAAAGATTATGTTAAACCAAGCAGGAATTCCCTGGTTGTCCAGTGGTTAGGACTCTGAGTTCCCACTGGAGGGAGAACAGAGGCCAAAGGTTGGATCCCTGGTCAGAAGGCAATGGCACCCCACTCCAGTACTCTTGCCTGGAAAATCCCATGGACGGAGCAGCCTGGTAGGCTGCAGTCCATGGGGTCGCTAAGAGTCGGACACGACTGAGCGACTTCACTTCACTTTCAGGGAACTAAGATCCTGCAAGCCAGTGGCATGGCCAAACACAAAGTAAAGGGTTGTCTCGCTGACGGTGGTTTGCTTATCAAAGAAAGAGAAGGTTCTGGAACACTATAAACTGGAGCAGAAACTTTGAGCTGTGTTTCCCAAACTTAGTCTTTTAAGTATCTTTTCACAATGCCTGCCATGGCTGATTACCTCCTGTGCTTATATAGTTTTCTTTAAACTGGGTTGCTTTTTACCTAAATATATATTTTTTTTCAGTGGGCTTCCTTGGTGGCTCAGATGGTAAAGAATCTTCCCACAATGGGGGAGACCTGGTTTGATCCCTGTGTCAGGAAGATCCCCTGGAAAAGAGAATGGCTAGAAGACTTATCTCATTTCCATACACAGAAAACCAATAGATTTGCCATAAGCCAATAGCTACTTCAAAAATAAAAGCCATGAAAATCAAACAATGTTATTAACTTCTAGTTCAATCCTGTTCTTTGACAAAGGTTCTGAACTTGGGCCTGTTCTTTCTTTCTTTTTTTTAAAACTTTTTATGTCTATACAATTTTTAAAGGTTACTTTCCATTTACAGGTCTTCCCTGGTGCTCAATCTGTAAAGAGTCTGCCTGCAATGCCAGAGACCCGGGTTCAATCCCTGGGTCAGGAAGAGCCCCTGGAGAAGGGAATGGCTACCCACTCCAGTGTTCTTGCCTAGAGAATTCCATGGACAGAGGAGCCTGGTGTGTTACAGTCCATGGGACTGAGTGACAAGACTGAGTGACTAACAGTTTCACTTCCATTTACAGTTATTACATTGGCTGTATTCCCTGTGCTGGACAATCCATCCTTAAGTCTATCTTATACTTAATAGTGGGAGGGGGCAACATACAGATGGGGTAGTGGGAGGAGTCTATTCTTATTGGAAAGTTGTTAAAACATTCAAGTGGAAACTTCCTTCTTGATTTAATCAGAAGGATTGAGGGATAATTTAAAAAGAGAAATACTTTCTTGGTATGTGATTCAACATCCTTTAATACTAAGTCCTTGAACTATTCTGTGTACTGCAATCGTACACATTCCATACTGAGAATAGTGTTTAACAGTGTATAACACACTGTCTTGGCAGTATCTTCTGTGATTCTCCAAGTCAGACTTTTCTTTGGAATGGAGTCAAGGATCAGTTGATCCCTGGTTTCTCCAATTACCAGAGTGCCTTTCCTTACACATGTCCATTATGCAACAACTCTAGCAATTGAGGGCAGACTTATGTCATAGCTTTACCTCTGTCCTTTACCCCTTGAACATCTCGAGTGTTGGCTGTTCTCCAATCGTCTCCTTCTGCTCCTCACTCTCCACCCTCCTTTGACCCATTCTCTGTCCTGGAGATCATCATCTACAGACTGACTCGGATTCAGCTGTACTGAAGCAATAGCAGAAGATGGAAGTACAGAAGGAGAATGGCCAGATTTCTCCTCCCACTCCCTGTTTGCTTGATGAAATAGCTCGGGCAATATCCTCACCCCCACCTCCACGGTTCTGACTTTGACCAGCTTCTGTGAAAACTGTGTCCTTTCTTTGCTCTTTCAGGTCTAAAGGTAATAATGACATCCTGCTGATGATGACTCAACAATGATTTAACTTTCCTTGTTTGATCCCTCAGTCCTATTGACACTTTTGTAATAATTTCTTATTAAAACACCTTCATATAAGACATCTTTTGGAGACAACAGAATGGGAAAGACTAGAGATCTCTTCAGGAAAATAAGAGATACCAAGGTAAGATTTCATGCAAAGATGGGCACAATAAAGGACAGAAACCATATGAACCTAACAGAAGCAGAAGATATTAAGAAGAAGTGGCAAGAATACACAGAAGAACTGTACAAAAAAGATCTTCATGACCCAGATAACCACGATACTGTGATCACTCACCTAGAGCCAGACATCCTGGAATATGAAGTCAAGTGGGCCTTAGGAAGCATCACTATGAACAAAGCTAGTGGAGGTGATGGAATTCCAGCTGAGCTATTTCAAATCCTGAAAGATGATGCTGTGAAAGTGCTGCACTCAATATGCCAGCAAATATGGAAAACTCAGCAGTGGCCACAGGACTGGAAAAGGTCAGTTTTCATTCCAATCCCAAAGAAGGGCAATTCCAAAGAATGTTCAAACCACTGCACAATTGCACTCATCTCACAAGCTAGAAAAGTAATGTTCAAAATTCTTCAAGCTAGGCTGCAACAGTATGTGAACCACGAACTTCCAGATGTTCAAGCTGGATTTCGAAAAGGCAGAGGAACCAGAGGTCGAATTGCCAACATCTGTTGGATCATCAAAAAGCAAGAGGGTTCCAGAAAAAAATCTGCTTCTGCCTTACTGACCATGCCAAAGCCTTTGTCTGTGTGGATCACAACAAACCATGGAAAATTCTTAGTGTGATGGAAATACCAGACCACCTTACCTGCCTCCTGGAACATCTGTATGCAGGTCAAGAAGCAACAGTTAGAACCGGACATGGAACAACAGACTGGTTCCAAATCGGGAGAGGAGTACATCAAGGCTGTATATTGTTACTCTGCTGATTTAACTTACATGCAGAGTACATCATGAGAAATGTCGGGCTGGATGAAGCACAAGCTGGAATCAAGATAGTTGGGAGAAATATCAATTACCTCAGATATGCAGATGACACCACCCTTATGGCAGAAAGTGAAGAAGAACTAAAGAGCCTCTTGATGAAAGTGAAAGAGGAGAGTGAAAAAGTTGGCTTAAAACTCAACATTCGGAAAACTAAGATCATGGCATCTGGTCCCATCACTTCATGGCAAATAGATAGGGAAACAATGGAAACAGTAACAGACTTTATTTTCTTGGGCTCCAAAATCACTGCAGATGGTGGCTGCAGCCATGAAATTAAAAGACACTTGCTCCTTGGAAGAAAATCTATGACCAACCTAGATAGCATATTCAAAAGCAGAGACATTACTTTGCCAACAAAGATTCGTCTAGTCAAAGCTATGGTTTTTCCACTGGTCATGTATGGATGTGAGAGTTGGACTATAAAGAAAGCTGAGCACCGAAGAATTGATGCTTTTGAACTGTGGTGTTGGAGAAGACTCTGGAGAGTCCCTTGAACTGCAAGGAGATCCAACCAGCCTATCTTAAAGGAAATCAGTCCTGAATATTCATTGGAAGGACTGATGTTGAAGCTGAAACTCCAATACTTTCGCCACCTGATGCAAAGAACTGACTGATTGGAAAAGACCCTAATGCTGGGAAAGATTGAAGGCAGGAGGTGAAGGGGACGACAGCAGTTGGATGGCATCACTGACTCAATGGACATGAGTTTGAGTAAGCTCTGGGAGTTAGTGATGGACAGAGAGGCCTGGCATGCTCCAATCCATGGGGTCACAAAGAGTCAGACATGACTGAGTGACTGAACTGAACTGAACTGATTTCTGGCCAGATTTCAAGTAGTAAAGTTGGAAATTTTTCACTGTATATACTTTTATACATGTTTCTGTGTGCTTGTATTACTTATTCAAAAATGTAATTGTTTAATAATCAAACAAATAGCAATATTACACATCAAAATTTGTGAGATACAGCTAAATCAGTGCCTGGAGGGAAATTTTAGCTTTAAGTTGACAATTTATAAGCTAAGCTTCCATTCCAAGAAACTAGAAAAAGAAAAGCAAATTTTAATTAAGACAGGAAATAAAGACAGGAACAAAACTTGAAGAAGTAAAAATAGAGGTAGAAATAAAGTAAAAAATTGGCTTTTTGAAAAGATCAATGAAATGATAAACCTCAAGCATAGAGCAAGTAGAAAAAATGCAAATTACTAACACTAGGAATAAAAAAGGAGATAACTACAGATCCTAAATATTAAAAAAATTAAGATGGTAGTCTAACAACTTTATGTCAAAAATTTGACAACATAGTTGAAAAGAAATATTTTCTTGAGAAATATAAATTACTTAAACTGAAACAAAGGAAATAGGAAAAATAGTAAGTCCTGAATTGATTAAAGAAGCTGAATCTAAAATTAAATCCTTCCTTATTCTCCAACTGTCTCAGAAAACCCTACAATCCCAGATGGACTTATTGGTAAATTTTTTCTGAACATTCAAAGGAGAATATGTATACTTTTAGATAAGAAAGAAGAAATGATTCTAAACTAGTTTTATAAGGCCAGCATAACCCTGATGCCTAAGGGATATTATAAGAAAGGAATGTTACAGGCCATTATGTCTAACTTAAGAGTATTAGATACCAAAACCCTAAAAAAACTTAGTGAATTGAATCCAGTGATAAATAAGAAAGACTATATACCTTATAACTAAGCTAAGTTTTACAAAACTGCAAAATTGATTTAATACTCAGATAAATGTAATTCACCAAATTAACAATATAAAGAAGCATCGTAGGATTACCTCAATACACGCGGCGAGAGCTATTGACAAAATTCAACAGTCTTTAATGATAAAATCTGTTAGCAAACTAGAACAAGTTCTAGTTTGGGAACCTTCTTAATCCTATAAAGAATACCTATAAAACACCTTCAGCTAATATTAAATAAATTGTAAAGCTCTGAACTCCTAACTCCTGAGGCCAGAAATAAGACAACAATGCACACCATCACTTCTATTAAACAGTATATAGGTGAATCTAGCTAGTGTATTAGGCAAGAAAAAATTAAAATATATAAAGGTTAGAAACAAAGATATAACACTTTTTATTTACAGATGATATGATTGCATATACATAGAATTATTAACGATCTTAGAAACTGAATTAGATCATTCAGTACTGTTAAGACTCTAAGTTTTCCCAAACTGATGTACAGGTTCCATGCAATCCCTATTGAAACTTCAGTTGCTCTTCAGGGGGTTGATTTATTTTCATATAAATATGTTCAGTTCAGTTCAGTTCAGTCTCTCAGTCGTGTCTGACTCTTTGCGACCCCATGGACTGCAGCACACCAAGCTTCCCTATCCATCACCAACTCCCATAGTTTACTCAAACTCATGTCCATTGAGTCAATGATGCCATCCAACCATCTCATCATCTGGCATCCCCTTCTCCTCCCACCTCAATCTTTCCCAGCATCAGGATTTTTTCCAATAAGTCAGCTCTTCGCATCAGATGGCCAGAGTATTGGAGTTTCAACTTCAGCACCAGTCCTTCCAATGAATATTCAGGACTGATTTCCTATAGGATGGACTGGATGGATCTCCTTGCAGTCCAAGGGACTCTCAAGAGTCTTCTCCAACATCACAGTTCAAAAGCATCAATTCTTCAGCACTCACCTTTCTTTATAGTCCAACTCTCACATCCATACATGACTACTGGAAAAACCATAGCTTTGACTAGATGGACCTTTGTTGGCAAAGTAATGTCTCTGCTTTTTAATATACTGTCTAGGTTGGTCATAGCTTTTCTTCCAAGGAGCAAGCATCTTTAACTTCATGGCTGCAGCCACCATCTGCAGTGATTTTGGAGCCCAAGAAAATAAAGTCTGTCACTGTTTCCATTGTTTCCCCATCTATTTGCCATGAAGTGATGGGACCAGATGCCATGATCTTAGTTTTCCAAATGTTGAGTTTTAAGCCAGTTTTTCCACTCTCCTCTTTCACTTTCATCAAAAGGCTCTTTAGTTCTTCTTTGCTTTCATATATAAATACTTTATAGTCATATAATTTCATATAAATTTATTAGTATATCATATTTATATGAAAATGCAAATATCCTAGTACAGCCAAGGCAAATTTAAAGAAAAAGCATAAAGTTGAAGACTTTATACTACCAAATTTCAAGATTTACTATAAAGCTACAGTAATTCAGACAGCGTAACTTGACCTGTTAAATAGGCAAATAAGTCAACAAAATATAGAGTTCAGAAATATGCCCAATGGCCCCCCACTCCAGTACTCTTGCCTGGAAAATCCCATGGACAGAGCCGCCTGGTAGGCTGCAGTCCATGGGGTCGCTAAGAGTTGGACACGACTGACCGACTTCACTTTCACTTTTCATTTTCATGCATTGGAGAAGGAAATGGCAACCCACTCCAGTGTTCTTGCCTGGAGAATCCCAGGGACAGGGGAGCCTGTTGAGCTGCCGTCTATGGGGTCGCACAGAGTCGGACACGACTGAAGCGACTTAGCAGCAGCAGCAGCAAACAGTTACTTAATGTGCAATAACAACACAGTAGCATAATCATTTTTAATAGTGTTATTATAGCAATTATATATTCCTGTGGAAAAAATGAACATTGCCTCTTACTTCATGTCAAACACAAATTATTAATTTGAGATGGCTAGTTCTATACATGAAGGCTTCTAGAAAAAATGTTAAGAGAATACTTTCACAAATTTGGATTAAGGAAAGATTTACTGAATGGGACACAAAAATTACTAACCATAAAAAATTAACAAATTTGGCATAATTAAGATTTACAGCTTCTGCTCATCCAAATCAAGATACCCATAAAGGATTAAAAAGGCAAATTCAGGAGAAAGTATCTGCAATGCTCAGATCCAACAAAAGAATTGTATAAAATGTATGAAGTGAAGTCACTCAGTCGTGTCCGACTCTTTGTGACCCCATGGACTGTAGCCTACCACGCTCCTCGGTCCATGGGATTTTCCAGGCAAGAGTACTGGAGGGGGTTGCCATTTCCTTCTCCAATACAAATGTATAAAGAACTCCTAAAAGTCAATAAGAAAAAAATAAACAAGTAGTTAAAAAATGGGCAAAAAACTTGAAGAGACACCTAACAAAGGAGGATATTCAAATACCTATTTAAGCATATGAAAAGGTGCTCAACTTCATTACTCCTCAAGGAAATGTAAATTAAAATCAGAAAGATATAACACCATCAGAATGGCTAACTTCAAAGTTTGATGATACTAATTATTATCAGTTAAGATGTCAAGCAACTGGAATTCGCACACACTGGTGGTGAGAGTATACATTCATATCGCTCCTAGAAAGCTACTTAGTATTATGAACTAAAGCTAAGTATACAACTATCCTATGGCCCAGCAGCCCCACTCTAGGCGTATACCCAAGAGAAGCAAAGCCTGTCTACTAGAAGACATGGATGAGAATGCTCATAGCAGCTTTTCTCATTATTGAGAAAATTGAGAACAACCCAAATATCCATCAATGAGAGAATAGGTCAATAAATTCTAGCCTCTCATACAATGGAATACTAAAGTAATCTTGATAAATACACAAAGCAACATGAGTGAATCTCACCATATTAAACAGAGCAAAAGAATCCAGACACAATGGTAGTGTACACAATATGATTTCATTTATGTGAGATTCAAGAGGGAAATGGTGTAGTTCATTAAGAGCAACTGATCTCAAATGTACACAAAAGTTGCTCTTGTAGAGTACATAAAGCTAAAATCACCTCAGCTCTTTCAACAAATGGACATGATCAAAGGAATTAATTGTACTGAGCATCTAAACTCAGTGCCTTATAATCTAATCACGATCTAATGAGGGAGACTGAATAGGGACTTTATATTCTTAGAAACTCATAAAAACCTTTTTTAATAAAAGCCCTCAGCAAACAAATCAGACCCCTGTGGTGGAATAATATTTTAAGATATTAACCACCGGGTCCCCACTCCTGGCCCCAGGAGTTTCCCATAGCCCTTCCACCCACTCAAGCTCAATGCACTTTGCCTTGGGGTAGGAATGACCCAGCAGAGAGGGAGAAGAAGCCTTTGTAGTTCTAAAAGCCCAACCCACAGCGGGGACCGGAAAGAGCACAGGGCATAGCACAAAGGATTTCAAAGAATATGTAGTGACTCAGAGAGTTTTTCCCACCCTCAAAACTAGTTTGAAAATATTCCCTGGGTGGATGGGAGACAAGGACTGGAGGGAAAGTAGAAAAAACTAGGGCCCTGAAGAGGTGCCCTGTGCCTTGCTGTCCTTGGGCTACATCCTTGGAGTGGAGGTCAGGGGAATGATGGCAACCCCAGAAAGATTTGAGGGATTCAAATGAAGACGGTGTCTCTTCTTACTTTGCAGTTGAAAGCCATCCCAACTTATCCTGCACTGAGCATGAAGCAGGAGCAAGGACTGCAAGCAAGGACATGGTTATGTGGGGCATCTGGGTTGATGGGCCCCTTAGCAGCCTCTAGAATTCCCTCATGCTCCCAAGCAGAAGAGGCAGATGTATCAAAAAGTGGACCCTAGAGTGGGCTGTGAGAGTCAAAAAGAGCCATACTTGGAGAAGCCCAGAGATCTGCATTGGGGATAAGGTAACAGCACACATGAGACCCAAGGATTGGGAAACTGTACATCCAAGCAGGTGCCAACCTCGTGGATATTTATCAAGAGATGGATGGCCCCTCCCAAAGCTGTGACATAACATTTGTTGTTATGACAATGAAACATGTAAAATATCATGTAAGAAACGAGTTGCCAGTCCAGGTTCGATACACAATACTGGATGCTTGGGGCTAGTGCACTGGGACGACCCAGAGGGATGGTATGGGGAGGGAGGAGGGAGGAGGGTTCGGGATGGGGAACACATGTATACCTGTGGCGGATTCATTTTGATATTTGGCAAAACTAATACAATTATGTAAAGTTTAAAAATAAAATAAAATTTAAAAAAAATCAAAAAATAAAAAAAAGAATTCATTAAAAAAAAAAAAAAACATTTGTTGTTGTTCAGTCGTGTCCAACTCTTTGTGACCCCATGAATCACAGCACACCAGGCCTCCCTGTCCGTCACCAACTCCCGGAGTTCACCCAAACTCATGTCCATCGAGTTGGTGATGCCATCCAGCCATCTCATCCTCTGTCATCCCCTTCACCTCCCACCTTCAATCTTTCCCAGCATTAGGGTCTCTTCCAATGAGTCAGCTCTTTGCATTAGGTGGTCAAAGTATTGGAGCTTCAGCTTCAGCATCAGTCCTTCCAATGAATATTCAGGACTAATTTCCTTTAGGATGGACTGGTTGGATCTCCTTGCAGTCCAAGGGACTCTCAAGAGTCTTCTCCAACACCACAGTTCAAAAGCATCAATTCTTTGGTGCTCAGGCTTCTTTATGTTCTAACTCTCACATCCATACATGACTACTGGAAAAACCATAGCTTTGACTAGATGGACCTTTGTTGGCAAAGTAATACCTCTGCTTTTTAATAGCTGTCTAGGTTGGTCATAGCTTTTCTTCCAAGGAGTAAGCATCTTTTAATTTCATGGCTGCAGTCACCATCTGCAATGACATAACATAGGCATCCTGAAACTCAGACTCAATCTCAGAGAGAAGGGGGAACCTTGAATTGACTGAGATTAAGTTTCTACTGCCAGACACGCTAATAGGAGATGGCTGCCACCTCTGTAGGTGGGACCCAGGAAGAGAGAAGAAGGTGATTTTTTTGCTTGTTTTTTTTTTTTTTTAAAAACTTTGGATGCAAAATTAATCAATGTTCAATATAGAAAACATATAGTATGCTTAGTCACTCAGTCATGTCCTGCCAGGCTCCTCTGTCCATGGAATTTCCCAAGCAAGAGTATTGGAGCGGGTTGCCATTTCCTCCAGGGGATCTTCCTGACTCAGGGACTGAATCTGAATTTCCTGCATCTCCTGAGTCTCCTGCATTGCAGTCGGATTCTTTACCACTGCACTACCTGGGAATCTCAGAAAACATATAGTTCACATAAGCAAAAAGGTAAAGCATATAATCTCATTACGCAGAGATAATAGCTATTATTACATGACCCTTTTATTTTCTTTTACAAAAATAAGATTTTATTGTGCCCATCAATTAAGAACTTTTTTTTTTTTTTAAATAATTATATAGCATAACCTGCCTGGGTTGTCATTACATGCTCTTCCTCGTCATCATTTTTAATAACCATAGCAGTGAGTGTTAGGGATGTTCTATAATATTTTTTAAACACTTTACTAATTGTTGGGCTTTCCTACTACTGTAATTAACACTGTGATGAATACTTAATGCTAAATCCTTGTGTACATCCTTGGCTATTTCAGTGTTAACCTGGATTTTTCCACTTCCTTTGGCTCCCAGTGTTGAAACTGGGCATATATAACAGAGAAAACCTGGCTGGTCATTCTAGTCACTTAATCAGCCATGTAGATTGGAACCAGTAAAACAGGTTGGGTATAATGCTATAAAAACCAACCAACCCTAGTTTTGACTCAAAATTATTCCTGTTCACTGGAGATTATGTCCCCAATTCAAATCCTCTGACATATCGAGTGAGGGAACTGCCTCATGTATTAACTCATATTCTTAAGAGAATACACTGTCATCCTTGCCTGGCAAGAGGAGCCCCTGGCAGCATGGTCTATGTTACTATTTATACAGCATGCTTTATACATGCTGGTGAGTGCCAAATGTATTAAGTCAATGAGAGTCACTTGCACAATGCATATGGGATCAGGATATAAATGATTTGGAGTCCTTTTTTTGTACAATGAATCTTCTTATATAAAATCTACTGATAAGCTTCCAAATAGAATGTTTAAATATCTGGCAGAGAAGTTTTATAAGAACTACTCTTCTTCCGGTGGGTCTTTTCTTATGCTCTGCTGCTGCTAAGTCGCTTCAGTCGTGTCCGACTCTGTGCAACCCCATAGATGGCAGCCCACGAGGCTCCATCCTTGGGATTCTCCAGGCAAGAACAACCTGGAGTGGGTTGCCATTTCCTTCTCCAATGCATGAAAGTGAAAAGTGAAAGTGAAGTCGCTCAGTCATGTCTGACTCTTAGCGACCCCATGGACTGCAGCCTACCAGGCTCCTCCATCCATGGGACTTTTCAGGCAAGAGTACTGGAGTGGGTCGCCAGTGCCTTCTCCGATGCTCATCTCTGGCTAAATGGGGCTCAGAGAATGGTTAGTAAAGCTCTTAAAAAGCTCTTCAAAGTGTTTAAATGCCCCAGCAACCTGTCTGCCTATACAGTAAAGTGCAACCCCTTAGCACAGATGATTTCCTTGTCCTGCTGAATCTGTCCTCAGATCTTCCCCTGTAGCTTTTTTCTCCCCCGACTATCACTCCTTTCTTACTGAACCACTATGGATTATAACACTTTATGTCATAACTGGTTTAAATATCTGTCTCTCCCTTCCCATAACCACAAAATCCTGCCCACTACTCTGCCTCCATCTAAGAACCTAGTTCCCTGGGTGGCTCAGATGGTAAAGAATCTGATCCAATGTGGGAGACCAAGATTTGATCCCTGGGTCAGGAAGATCCCTTGGAAGAAGAAATGGCAACCCATTCTAGTATTCTTGCCTGGAAAATCCCATGGACAGAGGAGCCTGGCTGGCTACAGTCCATGTACTCGCAAAGAATCAGATATGACTGGGTGAATAACAAGAGAGAGAAGTACCTGGGATACAGTAGACAATCTATAAAAAGATCCATAAGTCAATTTGTCATAAAATAAACACCTGACATATGATAAGAAGGGCTAGCACTTATTATGCTCCAAGAGCTTTATCTGTGTTATCTCACTTAATCTTCACAACAACCTATCAACTTGGTACTCTTATTGTCTTCATTTCATAGACAAGGAAACTAAGGCACAGAGATTAAGAACCTTATCCAATATTATAATAGTCAATAGATGGCAGAATGGAATTTGAAGCCAGACAGTAAGGTTGCAAAGTCCTGCTTCTTCACCTATAATGAATGAAATTTATTATAGAATAAATGATGCTAACATGTCACTGGGATAGGGACCACATGCAGGGAATTTGTTCAGTTTTTTTGATAAATGCTTGGGCTCTATAGACTGATTGCTTCTATTAAAATTCTGCTTTTGCCACTTAGTAGCTTTGTGAGCTTGGAAAAGTTATTTAAAATTTCTAAGCCTCTGTTTTCTCACCCATAAAATGTGGATAAACATGGCCCCATCCTGATGAGATTATAGTGAACATTAAATGATATAATTCTTATTAAGTGCCTGGCATGTCATAGGAGCTCAGTAAATACTGTATACACATAGCTTATTTCTAGGTCATAATCTAGTACTTACTGATATTTACTGTCCCCGAGGGAATATTTCAAATGCCTTGGCAAGCAGGCCATCCATTCCCCAGTCACCTTCTTTGCACACAAGTCCGTGTATATGTGTGTGTATTGATCATACAATACAAATATGAAATGACAAGGTCCCTTATCCACCTAGAAGGCCTCTACAAGTGTGTTCTGTGCCAGGCACAGGTGTTACAGCTTTCTAAGGTGGCACCAAACAGGGCTTCAGTGTCACCCTGCCTGACAGATCTCAGGGACCCTCTCATTCTAACATCCCAACTGTCAAAGAGTAAAGCCTTTTCCAGACCTCAGGCAGTCATGAGAACTTGGGAGGAGAGCAAGGGTTGGAGGCAGCCCCACCCAACATCCAGAAAAGGGCTGCCCCTTCAATCCATCACTGATAAGACACCAGCACATAGCATCCACCCCATAGACCTGTTTGGGCTCAACCTTCCAGAGACTAAATTCTCACTGGGTTCTTTTCCCACCAAGAGGAAGCTGGGTGGGATTTACCCATGATCTCATAGCTCCCTTCTCTTACTTTATTTCTCATGGGTCTGGGCAGCTGTGCCCTGAAAATACAGCTCTGAGTAAAAGAAATAAGGTCTGCTTTCTTTCATCACTAAAACTCGGAGTTAAAGTCAAAAGTAAACTGAACTTCTGAAAGGCAAATGGAGAAATCCACCAGCACAATTCAGCAGGGTGCTGGGAGAGAGAGAGACAAGAGTAAACAGCGCGAAAGTCTCTCAAAGATGAGGCAGGGCAAGTGAATTCAACCAGTGCATTCAGCCAGTGAATGCAGAGGCCCCAACGTGCACAAGTGGAATCTCAGATCCTCTGCTCCCAACTTCAGCCTAAACTCAGATGTGAGTATTACTCAGTCTAACTGGTGAAGAAAGGGTTTGGGGGACATTTAATCTGCCTAGGATAATGTGAGTCAGTGGTGCTATCAGGACCCATGATGTTTCCTCTGTCTTTTTAGAAGTAGTTGCTGGGAGGGTGCAGAGACTCATGGAATGTTAGTGCGAGAAGGAATCTACCCACCCATGCCCCCTTATTTTACCTGGGGAGGAGCTAAGTGTCAGAGTGAATCCATTTGCCCAAGGTCACAAGACACGATGGCTCGTCCATGGTTCTACGCTGTCCCCCTTATGCTTTCTGCCTCCTCCAGCTGATACACCCATACCTTCCTTTCTACCCACTATTCATACTTAATATGATGCAGGGTGCATGTCAGAGCCGTAACACGCCTGTGGGCTACAGAGGGGAAAAAGCATATAACAGGGTCTCATAGGAAATACCTTGCCATCTATTTTTCTGCCCCCTTGTGGGAATCAATTCCATTTTGGACCCCATATATAAAGCTAACTTTCCACCCAGAAAAGAGACCACAGATCTTCCAGAGCAGAGAGAGAAACTTCCAGGGTTATGCCACCAAGGTATCCAAACAGAAGGAGAGGCCAATCAAGTTGCCAAGCACGTGTTACAGCCATTCTGTTGCTACATGTGGCTGAGGATTAGCAACATTTTCTTAGCAAGAAAGAAAGAGCATCATTATCAGAATGCTTCCAGTAACAGATATTGAGTACTTACCATATACAGGCAGTATTACTTAATCCTCAACAACATTAGGTAGTTATTGTTATCCCCTTTTTAAAGAAGAGGAAATTTAGGCACAAAAAGGTTAAGTAGCCATGAAATTAAAAGACGCTTACTCCTTGGGGCTATATGGACTGAGGTTCGTGACATTGTACACGAGACAGGGATCAAGACCATCCCCATGGAAAAGAAATGCAAAAAAGCAAAATGGCTGTCTGGGGAGGCCTTACAAATAGCTGTGAAAAGAAGAGAAGCAAAAAGCAAAGCAGAAAAGGAAAGATATAAACATCTGAATGCAGAGTTCCAAAGAATAGCAAGAAGACATAAGAAAGCCTTCTTCAGCGATCAATGCAAAGAAATAGAGGAAAACAACAGAATGGGAAAGACTAGAGATCTCTTCAAGAAAATCAGAGATACCAAGGGAACATTTCATGCAAAGATGAGCTCGATAAAGGACAGAAATGGTATGGACCTAACAGAAGCAGAAGATATTAAGAAGAGGTGGCAAGAATACACAGAAGAACTGTACAAAAAAGATCTTCATGCCCCAGGTAATCATGATGGTGTGATCACTGACCTAGAGCTAGACACCCTGGAATGTGAAGTCAAGTGGGCCTTAGAAAGCATCACTATAAACAAAGCTAGTGGAGGTGATGGAATTCCAGCTGAGCTATTTCAAATCTTGAAAGATGATGCTGTGAAAGTGCTGCACTCAATATGCCAGCAAATTTGGAAAACTCAGCAGTGGCCACAGGACTGGAAAAGGTCAGTTTTCATTCCAATCCCAAAGAAAGGCAATGCCAAAGAATGCTGAAACTACCGCACAATTGCACTCATCTCACACGCTAGTAAAGTAATGCTCAAAATTCTCCAAGCCAGGCTTCAACAATATGTGAACCGTGAACTTCCAGATGTTTAAGCTGGATTTAGAAAAGGCAGAGGAACCAGAGATCAAATTGCCAACATCTGCTGGATCATGGAAAAAGCAAGAGAGTTCCAGAAAAACATCTATTTCGGCTTTATTGACTATGCCAAAGCCTTTGACTGTGTGGATCACAATAAACAATGGAAAATTCTGAAAGAGATGGGAATACCAGACCACCTGACCTGCCTCTTGAGAAACCTATATGCAGGTCAGGAAGCAACAGTTAGAACTGGACGTGGAACAACAGACTGGTTCCAAATAGGAAAAGGAGTAAGTCAAGGCTGTATATTGTCCCCCTGCTTATTTAACTTCTATGCAGAGTACATCATGAGAAACGCTGGGCTGGAAGAAGCACAAGCTGGAATCAAGACTGCCAGGAGAAATCTCAATAACCTCAGATATGCAGATGTCACCACCCTTATGGCAGAAAGTGAAGAGGAACTCAAAAGCCTCTTGATGAAAGTGAAAGTGGAGAGTGAAAAAGTTGGCTTAAAACTCAGCACTCAGAAAACGAAGATCATGGCATCCGGTCCCATCACTTCATGGCAAATAGATGGGGAAACAGTGTCAGACTTTATTTTTCTGGGCTCCAAAATCACTGCAGATGGTGACTGCAGCCATGAAATTAGAAGATGCTTACTCCTTGGAAGGGAAGTTATGACCAACCTAGATAGCATATTCAAAAGCAGAGACATTACTTTGCCAACAAAGGTCCATCTAGTCAAGGCTATGGTTTTTCCAGTGGTCATGTATGGATGTGAGAGTTGGACTGTGAAGAAAACTGAGTACTGAAGAACTGATGCTTTTGAACTGTGGTTTTGGAGAAGACTCTTTAGAGTCCCCTAGGACTGCAAGGAGATCCAACCAGTCCATCCTAAAGGAGATCAGTCCTGGGTGTTCATTGGAAGGACTGATGCTAAAGCTGAAACTCCAGTACTTTGGCCACCTCATGCGAAGAGTTGTCTCATTGGAAAAGACTCTGATGCTGGGAGGGATTGAGGGCAGGAGGAGAAGGGAATGACAGAGGATGAGATGGCTGGATGGCATCACCAACTCAATGGACATGAGTTTGGGTGAACTCTGGGAGTTGGTGATGGACAGGGAGGCCTGGCGTGCTGTGATTCATGGGGTCGCAAAGAGTCAGACACGACTGAGTGACTGAACTGAACTGCACTGAATCTGTAAATAGTAAATAATCTGACTTTCGAACCTGACTCTTCCTCACACTCTTGTCAACTCTCTTATAAAACTGTGTATATTTCTTGCTTCATGCTTGGGTTCCGTCATTCTCATCGGGTTCTATTCTCTTTATCAAGTCCTAAAGGAAAGTTTCCCTCCAGTTATTATTATTGGTCAACACCTAAACCAAATCTATTTCAATTTCTTCGCTGCTTCATTCCCCCCTCACTATATAATGTATTGTTAATAGTCTTTATAACTACCATTTTTAACTGAATAAATAACCCTTTGTTGAATAGATCTATCATTATTTGCTCACGATGTTAAATAAATAGGGCACATAAAGCCCTATTATGATATATTTGGGCAGTTCCCAAATTTTTCATGTTATCAATAACTGCAGTATACTTTACCTTTTCTATACTTACCATATATATTTTGCTTTAGGTTAGCAGAGTTTCAATTTTCTTAAGGAAGTCAAAGCATGATTTGTATCTTTGTGAGTTTAGATAGGAAGAGTTTAAGAAAACATAGATGGGCCATGAGCCAACCCAGAGGTCTCAGTCAGTTCAGTGAACACCATGAAAGGCCTGCATAAATCAGCAGTGACAAGAAGAGAGAGTTGCCACATCAACCGAAAGACTATGCACAAGCAATTTAGGAAGGCTAGAAACTTCATCACGGCTCAGAGTCCTGGCTGGAGAGACAGCTCTTATATCACAGTGAATACTGGCTACTCATCTGGAGCAGTTTTTCGAAACAAGACAAGTTAATCATGATTCCCAGATCACTTGGGAGCATTCTCAATTCTTTGCAACAACCACAATGCACAGAGCACAGCACATACACACACATGCACACACACACACACACACACACATTTGTTGTTCAGTCAGTTATGTCCGACTCTTTGTGATCCCATGGACTATAGCACATTAGGCTTCCCTGTCCTTCACTATCTGCCAGAGTTTGATCAAATTTATGTCCATTGAATTGGTGATGCCATCCAACCATCTCATCCTCTGTCATCCCCTTCTCCTCCTGCCTCCAATCTTTCCCATCATCGGGGTATTTTCAAATGAATCAACTCTTCACATCAGGTGGCCAAAATATTGGAGCTTCATACACACACACACGATCTAGAGAAGCCCATTTTCCTGCTCATTCACATAGCAGAAATGAGAGACCTTGGGATTAGGGAAGGCCTTGATTAGGAGCTCAGCCTCAATCCTTCCCACCAAGTTGAATGTTATCCAATACAACTATTTCCCAGTCTTCTCACATGTAAAATGAGATTTGCGTTTAAGGGAATAATTAAATGGATTTTTTAAAAGTACTTTAAAAACCACAGAATCAGATCAGATCAGATCAGTCGCTCAGTTGTGTCCGACTCTGCGACCCCATGAATCGCAGCATGCCAGGCCTCCCTGTCCATCACCAACTCTCAGAGTTCACTCAGACACACGTCCATCGAGTCAATGATGCCATCCAGCCATCTCATCCTCTGTCATCCCCTTCTCCTCCTGCCCCCAATCCCTCCCAGCATCAGAGTCTTTTCCAGTGAGTCAACTCTTCTCAAGAGGTGGCCAAAGTACTGGAGTTTCAGCTTTAGCATCATTCCTTCCAAAGAAACCCCAGGGCTGATCTCCTTCAGAATGGACTGGTTGGATCTCCTTGCAGTCCAAGGGACTCTCAAGAGTCTTCTAACACCACAGTTTAAAAACATCAATTCTTCGGCGCTCAGCCTTCTTCACAGTCCAACTCTCACATCCATACATGACCACAGGAAAAACCATAGCCTTGACTAGATGAAACTTTGTTGGCAAAGTAATGTCTCTGCTTTTGAATATGCTATCTAGGTTGGTCATAACTTTCCTTCCAAGGAGTAAGCGTCTTTTAATTTCATGGCTGCAGTCACCATCTGCAGTGATTTTGGAGCCCAGAAAAATAAAGTCTGACACTGTTTCCACTGTTTCCCCATCTATTTCTCATGAAGTGATGGGACCGGATGCCATGATCTTCGTTTTCTGAATGTTGAGCTTTAAGCCAACTTTTTCACTCTCCTCTTTCACTTTCATCAAGAGGCTTTTGAGTTCCTCTTCACTTTCTGCCATAAGGGTGGTGTCATCTGCATATCTGAGGTTATTGAGATTTCTCCCGGCAATCTTGATTCCAGCTTGTGCTTCTTCCAGCCCAGTGTTTCTCATGATGTACTCTGCATAGAAGTTAAATAAGCAGAGGGACAATATACAGCCTTGACTTACTCCTTTTCCTATTTGGAACCAGTCTGTTGTTCCACGTCCAGTTCTAACTGTTGCTTCCTGACCTGCATATAGGTTTCTCAAGAGGCAGATCAGGTGGTCTGGTATTCCCATCTCTTTCAGAATTTTCCACAGTTTATTGTGACCCACGCAGTCAAAGGCTTTGGCATAGTCAATAAAGCAGAAATAGATGTTTTTCTGGAACTCTCTTGCTTTTTCCATGATCCAGCGGGTGTTGGCAATTTGATCTCTGGTTCCTCTGCCTTTTCTAAAACCAGCTTGAACATCAGGAAGTTCGCGGTTCACATATTCTGAAGCCTGGCTTGGAGAATTTTGAGCATTACTTTACTAGCGTGTGAGATGAGTGCAATTGTGCAGTAGTTTGAGCATTCTTTGGCATTGTCTTTCTTTGGGATTGGAATGAAAACTGACCTTTTCCAGTCCGATGGCCACTGCTGAGTTTTCCAAATTTGCTGGTATATTGAGTGCAGCACTTTCACAGCATCATCCTTCAGGATTTGAAATAGCTCCACTGGAATTCCATCACCTCCACTAGCTTTGTTTATAGTGATGCTTTCTAAGGCCCACTTGACTTCACATTCCAGGATGTCTGGCTCTAGGTCAGTGATCACACCATCGTGATTACCTGGGTCGTGAAGATCTTTTTTGTACAGTTCTTCTGTGTATTCTTGCCATCTCTTCTTAATATCTTCTGCTTCTGTTAGGTCCATACCATTTCTGTCCTTTATCGAGCTCATCTTTGCATGAAATGTTCCTTTGGTATCTCTGATTTTCTTGAAGAGATCTCTAGTCTTTCCCATTCTGTTGTTTTCCTCTATTTCTTTGCATTGATCACTGAGGAAGGCTTTGTTATCTCTTCTTGCTATTCTTTGGAACTCTGCATTCAGATGTTTATATCTTTCCTTTTCTGCTTTGCTTTTTGCTTCTCTTCTTTTCACAGCTATTTGTAAGGCCTCCTCAGACAGCCACTTTGCTTTTTTGCATTTTTTTTCCATGGGGATGGTCTTGATCCCTGTCTCCTGTACAATGTCACGAACCTCATTCCATAGTTTATCAGGCACTCTATCTATCAGATCTAGGCCCTTAAATCTATTTCTCACTTCCACTGTATAATCATAAGGGATTTGATTTAGGTCATACCTGAATGGTCTAGTGGTTTTCCCTACTTTCTTCAATTTCAGTCTGAATTTGAAAATAAGGAGTTCATGGTCTGAGCCACAGTCAGCTCCTGGTCTTGTTTTTGCTGACTGTATAGACCTTCTCCATCTTTGGCTGCAAAGAATATAATCAGTCTGATTTCAGTGTTGACCATCTGGTGATGTCCATGTATAGAGTCTTCTCTTGTGTTGTTGGAAGAGGGTGTTTGTTATGACCAGTGCATTTTCTTGGCAAAACTCTATTAGTTTTTGCCCTGCTTCATTCCATATTCCAAGGCCAAATTTGCCTGTTACTCCAGGTGTTTCTTGACTTCCTACTTTTGCATTCCAGTCCGCTATAATGAAAAGGACATCTTTTGGGGGATTTTAGTTCTAAAAGGTCTTATAGGTCTTCGTAGAACTGTTCAACTTCAGCTTCTTCAGCGTTACTAGTTGGGGCATAGACTTGGATTACTGTGATATTGAATGGTTTGCCTTGGAAACGAACAGCGATCATTCTGTCGTTTTTGAGATGGCATCCAAGTACTGCATTTTGGACTCTTTTGTTGACCATGATGGCCACTCCATTCCTTCTGAGGGATTCCTGCCCGCAATAGTAGATATAATGGTCATCTGAGTTAAATTCACCCATTCCAGTCCATTTCAGTTCGCTGATTCCTAGAATGTCGACATTCACTCTTGCCATCTCTTGTTTGACCACTTCCAATTTGCCTTGATTTATGGACCTGACATTCCAGGTTCCTATGCAATATTGGTCTTTACAGCATCGGACCTTGCTTCTATCACCAGTCCCATCCACAGCTCGGTATTCTTTTTGCTTTGGCTCCATCCCTTCGTTCTTTCTGGAGTTATTTCTCCACTGATCTCCAGTAGCATATTGGGCACCTACTGACCTGGGGAGTTTCTCTTTCAGTATCCTATCATTTTGCCTTTTCATACTGTTCATGGGGTTCTCAAGGCAAGAATACTGAAGTGGTTTGCCATTCCCTTCTCCAGTGGACCGCATTCTGTCAGATCTCTCCACCATGACTTGCCCATCTTGGGTTGCCCCACAGGCATGGCTTAGTTTCATTGAGTTAGACAAGGCTGTGGTCCTAGTGTGATTAGATTGACTAGTTTTCTGCGAGTATGGTTTCAGTGTGTTTGCCCTCTGATGCCCTTTTGCAACACCTACCATCTTACTTGGGTTTCTCTTACCTTGGGCATGGGGTATCTCTTCACGGCTGCTCCAGCAAAGCAAAAACCACAGAATAGTATAGTACCTAAATGTTAGCTCTTACGTATTGTTATGTATGCATGCATGCTAAGTAGCTTCAGTCATGTCCCGCTGTTTGTGATCCTATGGACTGTAGCCCGCCAGGCTCCTCTGTCCATGGGATACTCCAGGTAAGAACACTGGAGTGGGTTGCCATGTCCTTCTCCAGGGGACCTTTCCAACCCAGGGATCAAACCCGGGTCTCTTTATGTCTCCTGCACAGCCCTAGCACCTTTAGGGCATTGAGAAATTCTGACTTTGGAGACTTCCCTTGAGTACAGTGGTTAAGACTCTGCACTTCCATTGCAGGGGTGCAGATTCAATCCCATGTTGGGATGAATTCATGATACAGCCAAAAGAAAAACAAAAATGATGGCTTTATTATATAATTAATATCCATCTTAGGGGTTGAGGGTGGAAGTGATTATATATGTAAAATTCGGTATTTTATACTTCCTTAACAGGGTACTTTACAGGCTAGTTGGGATTTTTAAAATGGGAGATATTGATGAATGGTTTATATCTCCTGCTAGAGGAGATTCAAAAGAGTGGTATTTCCCCCTCAGCCTGCCCAGTGGTGTTCAGAGTCTAAACTACCTGTCTCACAGGTCTGAGCAGCTTTCTTGATGCTTGGCACTCAGAAGTCCCCCACCCTTCTTCCTTGCCTTCTTGTTGGGGAGGTAGGAGCCCATTTAATCAACTACTTATCTATAGGACCCCTGGAATCCTTGTAGACATTTGAGTTTGTGAACCCTCATTCTGAGAAGTCATGATCAAACCTTGGCAGTCTCTCTCACCTCCTTGTCCATTTGCATAATAAATTCAGTTGCCAAAATCTTTGGTTCCAGTCTTTCCATTGATGTCTCTACACTAGTCCTCCTGCTGCTATCCTAATCTGTCCGCATTACATTATATCTTGCTTTGTCTAATGTGATCATCTATTTGGCATCCCTGCTTCTTAGTTTTCCCTCATTTCAGTCCATCCTACACATCACTGCCAGATATTAATTATATTCCTAAAATAGTATCACCTTTTGCTTCAAAATAATCTACAGTCTCCAGTTTACTTGAATTAAGTGCAAACTATTCCAACATGGTATTCAAGGGGCTCTGCAGAATGTCCATGTAGCCAAGACTGCCAGTTTTTCTCTCCTCCTCCTTAATAAGAGACACTCTTTTCCTAATGTTAGCCAGACACATGGCTGTTCTGAATAAGGACTACATTTCCAAGCTTCCCTTTTAGTTAGGGAACCATGTGACTTAATTCTGCCAATGAGATGTAAGACATGACATGTGCAAGCTCTGGGAAGTACCTTAGGGAAAAGACCCATACATTTTGCCCTCTCCTTCATCCTTCCTGATGGCTGGGATACAGACGCAGTGGCTGAAGCTCAAGCAGCCATTTTGAACCATAAAAGGAAGCCACACACTGAGCATGACAGACCCTGGTCCCATGGAGCACTGCATCAGTCCTGACTTGACTATCTTGGAACTTGTTTTATATAGGAAACCAACAAACTTCTGTCTTCATTGTTTTATTTTATTACACTTTCCCAAATATGCATTTTTCAACAGTTTTATTTTGGTATAGTTGATATACAAAAACTGCACTTACTTAATGTATACCATTTAATGAGTTTGAACATATGCATGAACTTGTGAAACACTGCAATCAAAGTGATAGATGTGTTGTCATCTCCAAAAGTTTCCTTGTACATTTTTGTTGCTGTTATTGCTTTTGTTGTTTTTGTAGTAAGAACACAACATGAGATCCATCCTCAACACTTTTGTAAGTGCACAATACAGTATTCTTAACGACAGGCACAATGTTGTTCAGTAGATGTCTACAACTTATTCAGCTTGCATAATTGAAACTTTATACTAATTGAACAACTCAATTTTCCTACCCTCAAACTCTCACAACCACCATTCTATTCTCTACTTCTAGAATTTGATTACTTTAGATACTGCTTATAAGTATAATCATGCCATATTTGTCCTTCTGGCTTTTATCACTTAGTATATTATCCTTCTGGTTCATCTATGTTGTCACATATGATAAGATTTTCTTCTTTTTCTTAAGGTTGAATAATATTCCACTGCATGAATACACCGTATTTTCTTTATTCATTGATTTGTTGATGGACAGTTTGTTTATTTCCACATCTTGGCTATTGTAAATAGTGCTGCAGTGAACATAGCAGTGTAGTTACCTCTTTGAGATGCTGATTTCAACTTCTTTGGATATATACTCAGAAGTGGGATTGGGGTCCAGATATGCATTTTAATAAGATTTATTGAGATATAGTTCACATACCATTATTTTCACCTTCTAAAAGTGCCATCTTCTCATATGTGCTGCGCTCAGTCACTCAGTTGTGTCTGACTTTTTGTGACTCTTTGGACTGTAGCCCACCAGCCTCCTCTGTCCATGGGACTTTTCAGGCAAGAATACTGAAGTGGGTTGCCATTTTCTCTTCCAAGGGATCTTCTCAACCCAGGGATCGAACCTGCATCTCCTATGTCTTCTGCATTACAGGTGGATTTTTTACTGCTGAGCCATTGGAGAAACCCCACCATCGTCTCATATATTTGTCCCCTATCCTTTGGATCCATAACTTTTTTGTTTATTTGTTAAGGTTGGCCTTATTTTATAATTATTACCCACCTGTCACTTCTTCTCTACTCATATCCTTAGTACCTACCATTTTTAGGAGCTCAATTTTTTGTTAACTTTGCTTACTGACTATATTTATGAATGTATGAAAACACTGGTTAAGTTCAAATTCCAAGATGAACAAAAATGAAATACATATGAGAAACCTATGTGCACTTTGACTTTTTACTGTGTCCAACTCTTTTGTGACCCCATGGACTGTTGCCTACCAGGCTCCTCTGTCCATGGGATTTCCCAGGCAAGAATACTGGAGTGGGTTGCCATTTCCTTCTCTAGGGGATCTTCCCTACCCAGGGATTGAACCCAGGTCTCCTGAATTGGCAGGCAGATTCTTTACCACTGAGCCACCTGGAAACCCTGACTTATTCCTAGAGAATGGGTATTCTTTTCAAGACAACACATTGAATTTAAAGAAGTTTAGCAATGTTAAAATAATATAATCCAAGACAGGATCTTAATTAATAAATATGTCAATTGTCCTTTCATTATGCAGATTTTAGTCAGGATCCTGACACAGAAAAAATGGGTACCTCTTATGCTTAATCAATCTTATCGATCCCATTTTTAAAATAAGGAAACTAAAGCCCAGAATAAAAAAGTATTATTTCAGGAAATGGTATCTCATTATTCGATATTATCTAAAGACTTTAATCATAACCAGTTTCCTGCAGCTCTGAGAATATTACTTCCCCTACATCAATCAGCACTTCTCAAACTGTGATCTGTAGAAGACTATAGATGCTTGATCATTATATGGATTCTGGGACTCCACCATCTTCCTATGAGTTAGCATCTCTGGGAATGGGGCTCTGAAATCTGAATTTTTAATAACCTCCTGAGAAGATTTCTATGTACATTGGAGTTTGAGAACCTCAACTCAGCATAATTAATAATACATTAAACTGAAGTATCTCAGCCTTGGTTGAGCATCAGAAACCCTATGGAACCTGAATTACCCTATTTCTGGGCTCCAGTCCCAGAGATTCTGAGTCAGCCAGCTTTGAAGTCTTCTCGACTCTACTCTCATTTCACCAAGAAAGATTGAAGGCAAAAGGAAAAGGGGGCAGCAGAAAGGGGCAGCGGAAGATGAGATGGTTAGATAGTCACTGACTCAGTGGACGTGCATCTGAGCAAACTCTGGGAGATAGCAGAGGACAGGGGAGCCTGGAGTGCTGCAGTTCATGGGATCACAAAGAGTTGGACACAACTTAGCTACTGAAGAACAACAACAATATGTTCTTCAGACTAAGTCATCCCTGCTATGAAAGAAAGTTGAAATACTGTGTGTGTGTGTGTGTATACACATTCAACAAGATAGTGCCAACTTCCCAGATCACCAGGAAAAAACTGTTAATTAGGAAAAACTAAGATTCTTAGATTTACTGTAGTAAGACACAACATCAGCTTGACAGACAAGATTGTGTCTCAAAAGAGGAAAGTCAAAGGAGGATATTTAGAGGATTTTAAAGAAGGACAAATGACGTTGGGATAAAGGCCTTGGAAGTTAGGAAATGGACCGGGCAGAGTTTACAACACAATAGCTTTGGGTTGTTGGGCACAGGGAGGTCAGGGTCTTCAAGAGTCTTGATAGATGGGCCAGTTACTCTTCGTGAGTGAGTCATTTTCTTTTTTTTTTTTTTTAAGTAAGTCATTTTCATCGGCTTTCAATTCTTATTCCCCAGGAGCAAATACATACTTCCTGGAGAAAGCAGGTAAATTATTTAGTCTGGTCCCAGGATTATTGAACACAGGAGGAAAATATGTTTATTTCCACTCTGAGTGCTCAGTCACTCAGTTGTATCTGACTCTTTGCAACCGCATGGACTGTAGCCTGTCACGCTCCTCTGTCCATGGAATTTTCCAGGCCAGAAGGCTCGAGTGCCATTTCCTCCAGGGGATTTGCCATTCCTTGCCATTTCCTTCTCCCAGGGATCATCCCGACCTAGGGACCAAACCTGAATCTCTTGCATCTCCTACATTGGCAGGCGAATTCTTCACCACTGCACCATCTGGGAAGCCCCATAAATATTTTCACTGAAGCTTCAATTGTCCCTAAAAAAACACTTTCCAGAATTTTACATTCTGTGAGCCCTGTGGTAGAAATGTACCCAATAACATTTGTATTTTCACATTTTACAGAAACCATTCCAACACATTGTATATTATATTATTGAAACAATAACTTGTGAAGTTTTTAAGCCAAGTTATTTAATATTCCCATTTTACAGACAAGGAAATGAAAACTTAGGCAAGTTATGTAATTTGTCCTAAAAGTAAGGTGCTTTAGCTGGGAACTGAACACTGCTATTTAGACTCCTAAATCCATACTCTTAAATAGCACCACAAACAGGTTTTACTATGTTACACTGGAGGCTTTAAAAAGAAGAAGAAAGAAAGTGCTGAGAAATCTGGAGTTAGCCCTTGAAGCTTGCTTAATGTATGAATAATTTGGTCATGGAAAAACTGGAAGGACTTCATTATAATTTGGCCCCAACTCTAAATTTCCAGAATCATGGACCCTAGAGAAGGAGCTATAACTGATCAACAGCAGAGCAGTAATTAGCCACGTATAAATCAACTGAGAAATAGGGGGAAAAAATAATGACGGCATCCTGAGTGTAAAAAGCACTACATAGCACTTTTGTCCAGGTTGATTAGCTCCTTAATGCAGACAACCTAGAAGCTAGTTTTGTAGGTTCCAAATTATAAACTCTTACAGAGTGAAATGTGTTTTTCAAGGACACAAAGCACCCCCCGCCCCCAAGTCTGACCAGGAAGTTACAAGACTTTTCAAGTGGAAACTTACTTGTGGGGTACTTAATGACCCATGTCACTTCCATTAACGAAATGAAATAAACCACACTTCCCAAAGTCTCTTTAAATTACAGATTTGTCTAAATGGTTCTTTTCAGACAAACAACTGCAAAAATTCCCTCCAAAGTATAGAAGCATACTGGATGCATACAGAAGCATATGATGATCTGGAAAAAAAAATCATGAAGGAAAATAAGGGGAATAAGTCATTGATTTCTTCACTCTTCAAGCAGCAGCAGATACTTGCAAGTGTTAGTCTCTCAGTAGTGTCTTGAGTCTTTGAGATCCCATGGACTGCAGCCCTCCAGGCTCCTGTCTCCAAGGAATTCTGCAGACAAGAAGACTGGAGTAGGTAGCCATTCCCTTTTCCAGGGTATCTTCCTGATCCAGATATGGTAGGTCTAACACAAACAATGAACTATCTCTTGGATACTGAATGTTGAAATAGACATTCTTCTGCAGGGCTTCCCTGGTGGCTCAGATGGCAAAGAATCTGTCTGTAATGCAGAAGACCTGGGTTTGATCCCTGGGTCGGGAGGATCCCCTGAAGAAGCGAATGGCAACCCACTCCAATATTCTTGCCTGCAGAATTCCATGGACAGAGAGCCTGGTGGGCTGCAGTCCATGATGTCGCAAAGAGTCAGACACGACTGAGCAACTAATACTTTCACTCTCAAATATTTTCTGCTGCCTGAAGAGTGAAGAAATCAATTGTGCTTTCCTCAAGTGGGGTCCATACACTAAATCTGGGCTCTCAGCCTTCACTGTACCTTGCAATCATCTGGGAAGCTTTGAAAATTCCTGATTTTCAAGCCTCACTCCAGACCACAGGGTTTTTTAATTACCCCAGGTGATTCCAAAGTGCCGGCAGAATTTAAAAACAGTGCTCAAAACCAGTGGTTCTCAAAATAAGCAACAGCAGCATCTGGGAAATTGTGGTATGCAAATTCTCCAACCCCACCCCAGCCTCTCTTGAAACAGAAATTCTGGGGGTGGGACCTAGCAATCCTGTTGCCACACGCCTCCAGGTGATTCTGCTTTAAGCCACAGTGCTACTCAGAACCACTGTTCTAAATATAAGGGCTGCATCCTTCCACCTGCAGCTTAAGAGAACACAAGCCTGACCTGCCCCAAACACAGCTTGAGACCTGCGACTTTTGTCTCAAACCAGAAGCCACTATTGACACAACACCCAGGCCTCTGGCTTTAGGTAAATTTTGTGAAGTATCCTGTGAGTATAAACTGTGGGGCTTTAAGGTAGACATGAACAACAGAAGTCCCGGGCCCCAACTCCAGAGCTGGTCCCGTGAGGCAGGCTGGTCTGACACAGAGCACCTACTGGGGACCACAGTCAATAACCCATGGCCAACATTTGGGGGTTTCCTTGCAGGATACATTATACCTTCTTCCAGCTGCCAAAATTTTTGCTCAGGAATTCACCTTTTCCCCTTTCAGTCCTTGAGCAAAGTCTCAGTCTTCAGGAACCAGGCCAGTCACCTAAAGGCTCTGGCACTGAGGACCTCGGCCCCACCTTCCTCTCCCCTCCATCTCCTCCCGTTCTCCTGGCAACCCAAGCATCACCCTGGAGAGCCATCCAGTTCCTCCACCACATACTTCCTGAACTTCCTCATTTCCGAGGACCTTTCCCTAGGCTCAAGCTCACCCATTTCCCCCCCTCCTCCACAAGTCTTTTAAATCCATTAATTCAAGCATCCCACCTCTGGCCCTCAGCCTCCTCCCCTTCCAGCGCCTTTGCTTGGATACTCCTGGTTCACCTCACCTGCCCTTCTCATCTCTTGACCCTCATTCTTCTCCTTTTTTGTTCCTCCTGAGAAAATGAATGGCCCTCATTCAGGGGCAGGGAATTCAAAAAGGCACTTTTTCACCCGTCCAAATACCCATCCTGTCACCACTATTTGAATTTCACTATTGCCTCAAATCTCTGCCACTCTAACACGACGGAGAAAGTCCCTTCTGCTTTTCAAAGGCTAATCAACCTATGTGTTCTGGTCCCTCCCTCTACCCCTTTTCTAAAAATTTTCACACCACTCAGTATCTGCCCTTATTTGTGTCCACTTTTTCAATCATACCTTGAAACTGGATCTTTCTCATCATGAAGAAACATGATGGCTAAACATGCTGGCTTCTCTGGTGGCTCAGATGGTAAAGAGTCTACCTGCGATGCAGGAGACCCGGGTTCAATCCCTGGGTTGGGAAGATCCCCTGGAGGAGGGCATGGCAACCCACTCCAGTATTCCTGGCTGGAGAATTCTATGGACAGAGGAGCCTGGTGGGCTACAGTCCATGGGGTCACTACTAACATATTAAACATGAACTCATTATTCCTGACTGAATCTTTCCCTGTATGAAGATGCATGCAGGCATTGTTCTATTCCCACCTTTCTTGCTCATTCTTCCCACAAGGGTTGTTTGCATTTCCTCTCTTTATAGGTTCATCGTTTGTTCCTCAGCCCTTCTGGTCCAGTTTCTGGACCAGTTTACTTTTTCCAATGAAGTCAGCTCCATATGGTTAAACCCATTGGTTTAATCTTCAGTCCTCATTGTCCTTGACTCCTCGGAAGCATCTGACACCCTTGACCATTCCCTTCCTCTCCTCTTTCCTTACTTACTTTTTAATTTTTTTTCAATGTGGACCATTTTTAAAGTCTTTATTGAATTTGTTACACTATTGATTTTTTTGGCCATAAGGCAAATGAGATCTTAGTTCTCTGACCAGAAATTGAACCTGCATCGTCTTCACTGGAAGGCGAAGTCTTAACCACTGGAGTACCCGGGAAGTCCCCTCTTTCCTTTTTATGTTCCCCCATTAACCCCCCAGAAGATACACTTCATGAAAACACATGGATTATCTGTTTTGTACCTGTTGTATCTATATCCTAGAACAGTCCTGGCACATAGTAAGTGCTCATTAAATATTTACTCAGTGAATGAGTGAATCAATTGCATAAATTTTCATCTCATTATGAAGATGAAGGGAAGGGCAACTAGGAAAGAACATATGATGGGGGTCTATCCTCATATTAGGGAGAAGCACAGTGTGAAGGCTTCTGGTTTTGACACTCCCACACTCTCCAACTTTTCTTTCCACCTCTCCAACCTCTCCTTCCCAATCTCCTTTACCAGATGCGTTCTCCTTCTCTCACCCTAATGTGCCATTCCTCAGGAATTGTTCCTGGACCCTATTTTCTTCACACCTTAAAACCCCTCCCCAGGAGTTCAGTTCAGTTCAGTTCAGTCGCTCAGTTGTGTCTGACTCTTTGCGACCCCATGAATCACAGCACGCCAGGCCTCCCTGTCCATCACCAACTCCCTAAGTTCACTCAAACTCACATCCATATACGACTACTGGAAAAACCATAGCCTTGACTAGACGAAACTTTGTTGGCAAAGTAATGTCTCTGCTTTTGCATATGCTATCTAGGTTGGTCATAACTTTCCTTCCAAAGAGTAAGTGTCTTTTAATTTCATGGCTGCAGTCACTATCTGCAGTGATTTGGGAGCCCCAAAAATAAAGTCTGACACTGTTTCCCCATCTATTTCCCGTGAAGTCATGGGACCAGATGCCATGATCTTCGTTTTCTGAATGTTGAGCTTTAAGCCAACTTTTTCACTCTCCTCTTTCACCTTCATCAAGAGGCTTTTTAGTTCCTCTTCGCTTCCTGCCACAAGGGTGGTGTCATCTGCATATCTGAGGTTATTGATATTTCTCCCGCAATCTTGATTCCAGCTTGTGCTTCTTCCAGCCCAGCGTTTCTCATGATGTACTCTGCATAGAAGTTAAATAACCAGGGTGACAATATACAGCCTTGACGGACTCCTTTTCCTATTTGCAACCAGTCTGTTGTTCCATGTCCAGTTCTAACTGTTGGTTCCTGACCTGCATACAGGTTTCTCAAGAGGCAGGTCAGGTGGTCTGGTATTCCCATCTCTTTCAGAATTTTCCACAGTTTATTGTGATCCACACAGTCAAAGGCTTTGGGGTAGTCAATAAAGCAGAAATAGACACTTTTCTGAAACTCTCTTGCTTTTTGATTACCCAATGGATGTTGGCAATTTGATCTCTAGTTCTTCTGCCTTTCCTAAATCCAGCTTTAACATCTGGAATTTCTCGGTTCACGTACTATTGAATCCTGGCTTAGAGAATTTTGAGCATTACTTTGCTAGCATGTGAGATGAGCGCAATGGTGCAGTAGTTTGAGCATTCTTTGGCATTGCCTTTCTTTGGGATTGGAATGAAAACTGACCTTTTCCAGGCTGTAGCCACTGCTGAGTTTTCGAAATTTGCTGGCATATTGAGTGCAGCACTTTCACAGCATCATCTTTCAGGATTTGAAATAGCTCCACTGGAATTCCATCACCTCCACTAGCTTTGTTCGTAGTGATGCTTTCTAAGGCCCACTTGACTTCACATTCCAGGATGTCTGGCTCTAGGTGAGTGATCATACCATCGAGATTATCTTGGTTGTAAAGATCTTTTTTGTACGGTTCTTCTGTGTATTCTTGCCACCTCTTCTTAATATCTTCTGCTTCTATTAGGTCCATACCATTTTGGAAAATGACACAGGTAACATTAGCTGTGTCATTTTCCATGTGCATACCCGTACCACCTTCAATGAGAAGACCTCAGCCTGGGCCTCTCTTCTGAGCTCCAGACCAGTAGATCCAGTATATTCCTGCCTGCTTAGCATCTGTGCCTGCATGTCTTATCGCATGTTGTTCAGTCGCTAAGTCATATCTGACTCTTCATGACTCAATGAACTGCAGCATGCCAGGCTTCCATGTCTTTCACCATCTCCTGGAGATTGCTCAGATTCATGTCTGTTGAGTCAGTGATGCTATCTAACCATCTCATCCTCTGTCACTCCCTTCTCCTTTTGCCTTCAATCTTTCCCAGAATCACAGTCTTTTCCAGTGAGTCAGCTCTTCACATCAGGTGGCCAAAGTATTGGAGCATGTCCTATATGCACCTCAAATGGAATGTGTCCAGAATTAAGTAGACACACTAGTGCTTCACCATTCCCCATATTTGCTTATTTTCCGTTGTTCTCTGTCTCAACAAGTGACACCACCTTCTGCCTAGTTATTCACGCTTCCTTCTCCCTTATTAATTCTCCTTCCCAGAACTGAGCATAATGATTTTAGACATGATTATAATAAATGAGATTCAATCTATTAGGCCCCTCATTCTTTTTTTAATGTTTATTTATTTGGCTGTATCATGATCTTTTGTTGCAGTGTGAGGGCTCTCTAGTTGTGGCACTTGGGCTTAATTGCTCCATGGCTTGTGGAATCTTAGTCCCCCGACCAGGGATTAATCCATTGCTTTGGAAGGTGGATTCTTAACCACTGGACAATCAGGGAAGTCCTCCCTAATTCTTTTATTCTCTACTTACTAGATGTAGATAAATCCCAAGTATAGTACACATACGTAACTTTCCTTTACAAAATTGCTTTACCTGGAGTTATTAATTGCCTCTTTTTGGTTTGTTCATCTGTTTGCTAACTATATCTTCCCATACCTCAAATAGCTGTATTAAATACTTCTTAGTACACTGTTTGACTTTGTCAAACTTGATACATAGTCCATCCAATCCATTTTCCTCCAAGGGATATATATTTTTTTTTCTTTTTATTTATTTATTTATTTTTATTTTATTTTATTTTATTTTTTTACCTTTTTGCTTTTTTTTTTTATCTTCTCTCACTGTTCCCTTGTTTCCCGAACCCTCCTCCCTCTCCATGTCTTCTTCTTTTTATCTTCTCTCACTATTCCCTTGTTTCCTCAACCCCATGTCTTCTTCCTTTCTTGGTTTACTCTCTCATTTTAACCAAGTATTTCCTTTAGTAGCTTCTGAGAAGCATCATGGGAAAGATTGAAGGCGGGAGGAGAAGGCGAAACAGAGGATGAGATGGTTGGACAGCATCACCGACTCAATGGACATGAGTTTGGGTGAACTCCGGGAGTTGGTGATGGACAGGGAGCCCTAATGTGCTACAGTCCATGGGGTTACAAAGAGTTGGACACAACTGAGTGACTGAACTGAACTGAGAAGCATCAAGTATATTTTTGAGGCAGCATGTCTGAAATGTCTTCACCTTATCCTCATATTAGATACTAATTTGGCTAATTTGGCTGAATATAGAATTCCAGGTTGAAAATAACTTTCCATCAAAATTTTGAACTTATTTCATTGTTTTTATTGTATAAAAAATGCTGTGGTTGAGAAGTTTGATGCCATTCGATTTCCAGTTCTTATATGTGACATGCTATCTATGGAAGATTTTGAGCTTCTCTATTTAGTACTGGAGATCTCAAATTTTGTAATGGACCCTGATACATATATTTTTTATCATTCATTCCTTAAACTTTTACAATCTGAAAACTCAAGTTCTTCAGTTCTGATAACTTTTCTTATATATTATTATTATTAATTTTCAATATATTATTTCCTTTCTAGTATTATTTTTTCTATTCTCTCTTTCTGGATTTAAAGTTTTATTCTTTTTTTTCCCTTGCATCATCTCTTTTTCCTATAACTTTTATCTTCATATTTAATTTTGATTTCTCCCTTTCACACCAGAGGCTTTCCCTAAAAGGCTGTCATCCTTGGATATTGTAGTTCAGCTTAAGCTACACTGTGTGTTTGAATGAGTTTGTTGATTTGGTGGCTTTACTGTGGGTCAATTGTATGGCCATCTGGCTTTTTCATAGGGACCTTCAAATGTCAATTTCTGCATGTTTTTATTCTGTGGTAGTTCAGTTTCTCCAGAGAAGATCCTATGGTCTCCTGCTTGGTGGTGTGTATAAGCTTCCCTTGACTTCCTGGAGTAGGTGGATGGGAAATTTTTGAGGTCTTATAACCAAAAGTGGGATCTGGCTGCTCACTGCTCAAAAGCCAACAGAGAGGCTAGTTTGGTGGAAAGGAAAATTTCCTTTAGTTTGGATCCTGGCAACCAAAGGGAAAAGCAGATGCTTGTCCAAAGGCCTACCCTCCCATCCTCCAACAATCATTGGGCAAGAGCTTTTATAGACAGAGTGTAGGGGCAACATGCAGAAAGAGCATGGTCAGTTCTGACAGTCATCTTGAAATCAGTCATCGGCCATTCTTAGAATTGTGGCAGCCTATGTCATGGCTACAGTCTGGTCATCATGTAGTTAACTTCTTCCACCTGATGGAGGTTTCAGTACTACAAGACAGCTCACAGGATATGGCTCAGAATATTATATATAGCCTCTGAGAAGGAACTAAAGATCCTTCACTTTGATTAATGACTACATTATTATTATTTGGCCTCCTTTGACTATTTTTCTTTGTTTCTGCATTTTCTCACTTCTCTGATTAAATTTATTCTTTGGCTAAGTTTCTTCCACAGACAAAAGACAGGCTGAGGACATGTGAGACAAGGACCATAGGGGTCTTGCTCTGTTTCAGTCTCACTTTTCAGTTAGCAGACTTTCACTTAATCCCTCACTTTCCCAAATTCTGCATCTTGGTTCCGGAATACAGTATCCCTCTAGTTTAGTTTCTGCATGGGTGCTCTCTCCTGTCTCTCTGGGCTTTACAGAGTGATGATATGTAGGGAGCATTAAAATGAATTTATCTAGGCAGAAATTTTGGAATCTGACCTTTCTTAGGAGCTGATACTATCTCCCCAGGGAGAAATAGCTGTGAGTGGCTGGATACAGGCAGGATTTCTTGTCCTTCCTTTGACTCCAGGTTTAGGGTCTCTTACCTAATTCCCATGTTCCTTTTGCCTTTAGTATTTTATGTCGGATAGGAATATAGCCCTATTGATATGTAAAATTTGGGTAGACCTAAAAGGAAATCAACCCTGAACATTCATTGGAAGGACTAATGCTGAAGCTGAAGCTCCAATACTTTGATCACCTGATGGGAAAAACTGACTCACTAGAAAAGACCCTGAAGCTGGGAAAGATTGAAGGCAGGAGGAGAAGGGGATGACAGAGGATGAGATGGTTTGATGGCTTCACCAACTCAATGGACATGAGTTTGAGCAAGTTCCAGGAGATGATGAAGGACAGGGAAGCCGGGTGTACTACAGTCCATGGGGTCTCAAAGAGTCGGACATGACTGAGTGACCAAACAACAAGTCTTTGTTCTTGTTGTTTAGTCACTAAGTTCATGTCCACTAAGTGGTGTCTCACTTGTGACCCCATGGACTGTAGACTGCCAGGCTCCTCTATCCATGGGTTTTCCCAAATAAAAGTATTGGAGTAGGTTGCCATTTCCTTTTCCAGGGTGTCTTCCCAATCCAGGGATCGAACTCACATCTCCTACACTGGCAGGTGGGTTCTTTACCACTGAGCCACCAGAGAAGCCCAAACCTAACTCTTAAAGATGTATTTGTGCCAGACCTATGCAGTAGGGCTTAGACACACCACCCTTTTGTGCATTGTTGGGGTGATGGGAGAAATGGGAAGAGGCTGGTGAAGAAACGTAAGTGTTTGGCTGAAAACCTCTTTGTGGGACTGTCTCTTTGACCAATGTTTCTTTCCTTGTTTCCTAGAGCAAAACTACTGAGTAGTCATTGCCCATTTGTAAAATCACTGGATTTTGAAAGTTGTCCCCAGTTATGGCAACAACAAAGAAAAACCTTGATGTCTCACTAAAAGAACCTCAGAATTAGACCAAAAGAAGAACGTTTTAGAAGGGGTGTGGAAAAAAGAGCTGGTGACTCTTTTCACAGTTGAGATGAAATACCTCACACTGTGCTAGTCATTATAATGCACATAAATGGCTGAATATTTATGAGCCTCATTAAGAAGGATTAAAAGAAATAGGTGAAACTAATTTTAATAATATAGTTTATCTAATTCACTATTTCCAAAACTATCACTTTAACATGTAATTAGTATAAAATGTCACTGAGTTATATGATATTTTCATGTTTGTTCTGAGTCTTTCAAACCCGGTATATGTTGTATTCCTCCAGCACATGTCAGTTGGGACTTAACATGTTTCAAGTGCTTAATGTGGGCATTGGTTACTGTACTGGATAGTACAGCTCTTAAACCATTCATTACCAGTGGGAGGCAATGGGCTGTGACGGTAAGTTATCACAACTGACTGTAAGCTTCTGGTGAAAACCCAGAATATCGAACCATTCGAATGCAAAGCAGGTGTGATTGTCAATAAGCCTTGCACCTTTGAGCTGAGAAAACTGTGGGCCTGCTGGACATAAGGCCTTGGGAGCCATTGAATGGGAACAGGCTTTCTGTCTGAAGGATCAGCTTAAGAAATTCTGGGCATTTTCCTTTCTTGAGGCATCCAGTATTCCTACCTGCCCCCCCCACCCCTTTACAAATTAAGGCTTTTATTTTCCTAATTTTCAATGGGAAATAAACTTTTGTGGTAACTAAGGTGTATTTTAGGTCATACCTGAGTGGTCTAGTGGTTTTCCCTACTTTCTTCAATTTAAGTCTGAATTTGGCAATAAGGAGTTCATTATCTGAGCCACAGTCAGCTCCCGGTCTTGTTTTTGCTGCCTGTATAGAGCTTCTCCATCTTTGGCTGCAAAGAATATAATCAATCTGATTTTGGTGTTGACCATCTGGTGATGTCCATGTGTAGAGTCTTCTCTTGTGTTGCTGGAAGAGGGTGTTTGCTATGACCAGTGCATTCTCTTGGCAAAACTCTATTAGCCTTTGCCCTGCTTCATTCCATATTCCAAGGCTAAATTTGCCTGTTGCTCCAGGTGTTTCTTGACTTCCTACTTTTGCATTCCAGTCCCCTATAATGAAAAGGAAATGGGGTGTTAGTTCTAAAAGATCTTGTAGGTCTTCATAGAACAGTTCAACTTCAGCTTCTTCAGCGTTACTGGTTGGGGCATAGACTTGGATTACTGTAATATTGAATGGTTTGCCCTGGAAATGAACAGAGATCATTCTGTCGTTTTTGAGACTGCAATCCAAGTACTGCATTTCGGACTCTTTTGTTGACCATGATGGCTACTCCATTTTTTCTAAGGGATTCCTACCCACAGTAGTAGATATAATGGTCATCTGAGTTAAATTCACCCATTCCAGTCCATTTTAGTTCACTAATTCCTAGAATGTCGACATTAACTCTTGCCATCTCTTGTTTGACCACTTCCAATTTGCCTTGATTCATGGACCTAACATTCCAGGTTCCTATGCAATATTGCTCTTTATAGCATCGGACCTTGCTTCTATCACCAGTCACATCCACAATTGGGTATTGTTTTTGCTTTGGCTCCATCCCTTCATACTTTCTGGAGTTATTTCTCCACTGATCTCCAGTAGCATATTGGGCACCTACCGATCTGGGGAGTTCCTCTTTTAGTATCCTATCATTTTGCCTTTTCACATTGTACAGGAGACAGGGATCAAGACCATCCCCATGGAAAAGAAATGCAAAAAAGCAAAATGGCTGTCTGGGGAGGCCTTACAAATAGCTGTGAAAAGAAGAGAAGCGAAAAACAAAGGAGAAAAGGAAAGATATAAGCATCTGAATGCAGAGTTCCAAAGAATAGCAAGAAGGGATAAGAAAGCCTTCCTCAGCGATCAATGCAAAGAAATAGAGGAAAACAACAGAATGGAAAAGACTAGAGATCTCTTCAAGAAAATCAGAGATACCAAAGGAACATTTCATGCAAAGATGAGCTCGAAAAAGGACAGAAATGGTATGGACCTAACAGAAGCAGAAGATATTAAGAAGAGATGGCAAGAATACACAAAGAACTGTACAAAAAAGAGCTTCATGACCAAGATAATCACAGTGGTGTGATCACTGACCTAGAGCCAGACATCCTGGAATGTGAAGTCCAGTGGGCCTTAGAAAGTATCACTATGAACAAAGCTAGTGGAGGTGATGGAATTCCAGATGAGCTATTTCAAATCCTTAAAGATGATGCTGTGAAAGTGCTGCACTCAACATGCCAGCAAATTTCGAAAACTCAGCATTGGCCACAGGCCTGGAAAAGGTCAGTTTTCATTCCAATCCCAAAGAAAAGCAATGCCAAAGAATGCTCAAACTACCGCACAATTGCACTCATCTCACACGCTAGTAAAGTAATGCTCAAAATTCTCTAAGCCAGGATTCAGCAATATGTGAACCATGAACTTAAGGATGTTCAAGCTGGTTTTAGAAAAGGCAGAGGAACCAGAGATCAAATTGACAACATCCACTGGATCATGGGAAAAGCAAGAAAGTTCCAGAAAAACATCTATTTCTGCTTTATTGACTATGCTAAAGCCTTTGACTGTGTGGATCACAGCAAACTGTGGAAAATTCTGAAAGAGATGGGAATATCAGACCACCTGACCTGCGTCTTGAGAAACCTGTATGCAGGTCAGGAACCAACAGTTAGAACTGGACATGGAACAACAGACTGGTTCCTAATAGGAAAAGGAGTCCATCAAGGCTGTATATTGTCACCCTACTTATTTAACTTCTATGCAGAGTACATTATGAGCGACTAAACTGAAGTGAACTGAACTGAAGGGGTATTTTATGAGCCTCTTGGGGATTTCTGGAATTCAGATGTAATTTCATTGATGGTGTACTAATAAACAAAGCAGAACAGACTCCATTTTCTTTCTGGGATGGATGGGCCTGAACTCGATTATAACTAATTTCTATATTAATTGAACAATCATGAATTCAAATAATATGCTACTTTGCCTCAAAATATACTAAGATTCCTGGGATCCCAAATGTATTATCAAGATGATCTAACTCATTCTCATTCTGCAGACCCATTGTCTGGATTGGTAAATACGGCATTTTATCTGAATCTGCTTCATTTCATGAGCTGTTTGCTTGTTACTCCTAAAACAGACATGGCTGGGACAGGAGGGTGGGTTTATCCCCTTTCTAGACCATCTGGCCCCTCTTGTTTCAGATTCTAAGAACCATCCTTGGCTGCTCCAGCCTCCATGTTTCTCATGCACAGGACTGACAGGCATTCATTAAGATGGAAGTGTACACCCTGTTTGACTTTCAGAGGATCAGCAAAATTATTTTTTGTCTGCATGAAAGATGGCACCTTGAAATATTCCAGTCCTGGTCAACTCTTCAGACAAACGACCTGCTTATTGTCAAATTGCCAGCTCAGGCCAAGGCATCTCCCACTCCTGGTCTGCCTGAGTCCCAGCAGGCCTCTCCAACAAGCCTCTCACACGTCTAAAAAAGTGACATTTTAGCAGTCTGTTTATAAAACCGCCGAAGGAACATTTATCATGAGGTGCAAACAGAAGAGGCACTGGAAAGAAATGTTTTTCACCAGGTTTTCCAGAACCCTACATCCCAGGTCTCCCGGACATCTCTTGTTTCCCTGAGCAACCCCTCAAATATCAGAAGAACACAATTCAGCAGAACAGGGGACCCTGGAAGGCAGATACACGCTGTGTGAAAGCTTGGGCCAGGAAGACTGGAGTGTTTAAAAGGGTCAGAATCCACCACAACTGTCCAAGGGATTATTAAAATAATATGCTGAAGGGAAATTTTTCTGATTACAGCAAGAGTCCAAGAGGTTAAGGAACTGCTGATAAAATATCCCTGACTGACTGAGTTGCCCCTGGCATTATATTACATTTTGACAGGCTGCCCATGTTGGAAAACAAATAGATATTCCTTCAACAAGACGGTGACGAATCAATTCTTTTCCAGGAACAGTGGCCACTGGAGCATAGATTTAGGAGCATTATGCAGTTTTCTCTAGTGACTTATCCAGTTTGCTCTCTGCCAACTTGTTTGAACTTCTTTGGGGGAAATATCAGAATCAGAAGTTAATGTCCTGAGGAGAAGCTACCATCAGAACATTACTCATTAACTGAGAAAACCTGAATATAACCAGAAAGATCTGGCTGCAGTCACTGAAGCCAGACCAATATGGAGCCGCTGTCTCTTTCCTCCAGAGGTCACTGGTCAGGCCATCCATGACATGCTTGGGAAATCAGGGAAATAAACTCTGATGGACCACCTAGCCTGTGTTATACTGTTCAAGCAGAGTTACGAGGTCTTCCAAGCACCACAGGATTCCCTATCACTGATCTTACTCAGATGTTTACAGCCGGGGTCCGATCCACCTTGAGGCTACCCTGTGGATCAGCATAATCAGACTGCCCTGGGTGGGGGAGAGCCCATGGAGGAGGGCTTGGCAACCCACTCCGGTATTCTTGCGGAGAATCCCACGGGCAGAGGAGCCTGGAGGGTTATAGTCCATGGGATTGCAAAGAATGAGACACAACTAAGCAATTGAGCACATGTGCACATACACACAGTCACATGCACACAAACACATACCCTCTCCTACACTCACACTCAACACAAGCTCACACAGTCACATACACACACACTCACACACATACACACACATGCACACTCGCGATCCACGTCAGATCCAAGAAACTCGCCTCAGCTGGACTAGCTGGCTCTCCCACCCTCCTCTCTCTCTTTCTTCTCTCCATGTTTGCGCTCTCCTTCTCAGCCAACAAATGGAAATGGAGATTTAAGCAGTGGAGGCAGGGACTTCCCTGGTGGTCCAGTGGTTAAGACTTCACCTTCCATTGCAGGGGATGCAGGTTCAATCCTTGGTCAGGAAGCTAAGATCCCTCATGCCTTCCGGCCCCAAATCCAAAAGAGAACAGAAGTAATATTGTAGCAATGTTCAATAGAGACTTGAAAAAATGGTCCACATCAAAAAACAAACAAACAAAAAAAAGGAGTGGAGGGGTAGAGATGGGAGTCAGGCAAATGTCATGGTGTCCTAGGAAAGGAAAGAGACACACCCTGCGGCCCCTAATAATTAAAAGCCACTCAGAGGAGCCACTTTCTGGCTGAAACAGGAGGTGGGTAAGGAACAAAGGTAAGTCCCACAGTGACATAACGAATATGTCTGCTTCTTTTCTAGGCTGTGGGCACCTTGAAGGCAAGATCTACATCTTAAGGTCTTCCTTTAAAGCAATATGGATTTTTTTTTCTGACTATGGAAGAAATCCATGCTCATTATAGAAAAATTGAAAAATATAAAAGATATTTTTGTACAGCTTTTTGAATAGTATTTGGAAAGTAACAGGCACTCAGTAAAATTGTGTTGGAAGAAAGGAAGGAGAGGAGAAGTCTAGGACGCCTATAACTGTGACATCAATCTCCTCATTAAGATGTACATTATTTAGCAGTGGCCACGTGGGGGCCATGAGTCAGGAAGTGCTAAAGCTCAGAGCTGTTCAGGGTGGGGCTCGGGTTCACAGGCTGCCTGTGGCTTTGTTCTCTGGCTACCATCCTGTCTTTGCTCTCAGAAGCTTATCAGGACGCATAAAGTGAATTTACCAGACTGTTAGGAACTGGATTACTTAGCCTGGAGAGAAGAAGCCTTCAGAACAACTTAAAATTAGGATAGCACTATTATTTCTATTATAAAAAGTAGTAAAATTTATTAGTGACAAATTGCAAAATATAAATAAATCCCCCAGAGTTCCAGGCCTGTTGATATTTTGGCACATTCCCTCCAGGCAAGTTCTCTAGATGTATGTTTTTGTCATTTGCTTTTTCCATCTTTGGTATCATGCTTGATTAGTGAAGGGTCATAATCCTTCACTGGTGATGAAACCCATATGGTGGGTTGCATTGGAACTAGCATCGGAAAAGATCCAATGGAAGCACAGATAAAACGCCAAAGTGCATTGCACCCAGCGTTGGCAAGCACTGTTTTCTGCAAATGTTATAAAAATATGTATAAGGTGTCCTGGGTCAAGATGCAAAATGAACCGTGTGGACAAAGAAGGTTGCCTACCATTCCAGTGAACAAGTGTTGGCTACCATCAAGCCATCAGCCAAAACACCACACCACCACACACCACTCTCAACCACGATGTGCCCTGAGGGGAATTCAGGACTTAGGATGGAGAAAAACAGAATAATTACCTTAGATAATTATTAATAAGAAGCATATCAAAGGAATAGTTTCAATGAGCCTGATTCTTTCATCTTCCCATAGGTAGAGAAACACAAAAATCATTAACTTGAGGTGCCTGTGTTTTGTGATTAGCAGTAATCTTTTTATGTTCCACTACATGTTTTTGTTTTTCAGCAAAATTTTCTATATATCCTGGCTCCTCCCTTACCGCTTTGGCACAGTTCCTCAGAGCTATCTGCAAAGTTGCCTCCTGGTCTACAGTCTTCAGTAATGTCCCTGAACAAAACATAACTAGCAACTTTTAGATTGAGCTTTTTTTTTTTCAGTCAACAACTGGTTACTCTGGGTCATGGTCAAAAGGTTTAAAAAATACAATATTTCTTTATGCTTGTTCCATGGACCAATTTAATAGAAAAGTAATTATATGCCATTTCATGTTAGCGGAAACATCATTGTAACTAGTAGTCTAATATGCCACCAGGTGGATGTACTATAATGTACCTAATCTTCTACTGGTTGGCATTTAGGTTGCTTCATTATTATAAACAATATAGAAATAAAAAATATATCTGCATAGTTTTTTCTATTTTGAAGATTAGGTTTTCCCAAATAAAATGGTTAAAGCATATGACTTAGAAAATGCTCAGAGAGCTCTATGCTTAATGACAGAGGCACAGACACTATTTTGATGTTATTTGTCCCCAGCCCCACCCTATCTCCAGTCCACATTTTCAAAGATTCCTGTGGGAGTTCAAGTGCAGCTGGCAATGGGCACTTTGGATTTTCTTACTGAGAAAAGTTATCAGGAGGTAAATATAAGCTGATTTATAGCCCACTGGAGCTTTGTTTTTGTTACGCCATCACCTCTCTCAACCTAGGACAAATACTTCCCAAGTTAGGGCTGTGTGCCGCTAAGATGACTTTGTTTGATGGATATGCATGGCATTAGATGACCTTGAATTAAAACAGAAAACCGAACTCAGGGTGTTCTCAATGACTGAAATAGCCTAGAGGGCAGGAGAGAGGAAGGCATCCTGGCTGGTCTGCTCATCTGGCTCTGGGGCCTCCAGTATGCTGGCCTCACTATGGGGCTAGCAGCATCTTTTCCCATGGCTAAGACTGCTCCAGGCCTGGTGTTTGTATTCAACACTGGCCCCAGTCAACATCCAGAGGAAGAGATGCATTCTCTTTCAGGGCCTCTCAAAAGAGAGAAAATCTTTTTTTCTCCCCCAAAGCCTCCAGGGAAATTTCTCCTCTTGTTTCATCAGCACAAATTGGTTCACGTGGCCTTTTCTGAACAATTGAAGATTAGTCTTAAGCCTCAGGCCTAGGTCTGTGGCAAGGCCAATGTGCTAAGAGGGTAAAGCAAGACTCCCTCCATTCTCTTGTTAACAAAAAGACAGCAGACCCCGGGATGCCTTTAGGCAAACAAGTGTCTTGCTTGCTTTGAATACCATACAGGTGTTTGTTTTTGCTTTTCTTCCACCCCCGCCCCCCATTGCTTTCTCTTGATGGCAAATAGTGCTGATTTTCTATTTACAGTTCTAATAAGAAACTTTTTTAAAAATTATCATTCAGTTTTAAAACAAAATTTAGGATATGTAGACTCCTATCTGGAGGGAGGAGTCAAAAGCACCTCTCTGAGTCGGGAAATGGGAATATCTGAAGAGCAGTCACTGCCTTGAGACTGGGCCACAGTCTCTGGGGCCATGCTCAGATCTCGCGATGTTTGGGCCATTCCACACGGGAACTAGGGGCAGTTTCTCGCGAGAGCCTGTGCTGAGGGTTCTGTGAGGCACCATGTGCTGGTGTGTGTTGGTGTGCTGGTGAACATGAGCACTGGGAAGTGCTGAGGCCATCACAGCGGTGGATCCTGAGGTACCAAAGCCCCATCCCGAGCTCTGCTGTGGGCTCTTCTAAGCCCATTGTTTCTTTTAGATTTGCTGGGGCCTACGCAATCTCAGAGCCCAAAATTTGGCGTGGCCAGTACTGCCGCCTGAGCCTGTTGGCTTAACAGTAACAACAGGAGTGGCAGCAGTTGCAGTCTTCATTCAGAATACAAGCCTGGGAGTGGGCACTTGTTTAACACTTGGAAATGAATTGTCTGAGTAGACACACGTGCTAACAAAGCAAAAGACTTGATTGGAAGGAGGTGCTGGAGCAGAGAGCAGCTGGGTAAGGAAACCAGGAGAACTGCTCAGCCAGGACTTGCAATCTCAGGTTTTATGGTAATGGAGCTAGTCTTCTGGGTTGTCTCAGGCCTATCACCTTGTTTGGGTCCGTATTCGGTCTGACTTGGGTCCTTCCTAGAGGTGCTTGCATCTCTTAGCCAGGATGGATTCCAGTGTGAGGCTTTCTGAGGGGTTGGCGGGATGTAATATGGACTGGCCTCTCCTCCTTTGTTTTGGCCCCTCCCTAATCCTGCCAGTTAGTTTTCCCTGGCAGCACCCTGTTCCCTATTCAGATCAGATCAGATCAGTCGCTCAGTCGTGTCTGACTCTTTGCGACCCTATGAATCACAGCACGCCAGGCCTCCCTGTCCATCACCAACTCCCGGAGTTCACTCAGACTCACGTCCATCGAGTCAGTGATGCCATCCAGCCATCTCATCCTCTGTCGTCCCCTTCTCCTCCTGCCCCCAATCCCTCCCAGCATCAGAGTCTTTACAAATGAGTCAACTCTTCACATGAGGTGGCCAAAGTACTGGAGTTTCAGCTTTAGCATCATTCCTTCCAAAGAAATCCCAGGGCTGATCTCCTTCAGAATGGACTGGTTGGATCTCCTTGCAGTCCAAGGGACTCTCAAGAGTCTTCGCCAACACCACAGTTCAAAAGCATCAATTCTTCGGTGCTCAGCCTTCTTCACACGTCCAACTCTCACATCCATATATGACCACAGGAAAAACCATAGCCTTGACTAGACGAAACTTTGTTAGCAAAGTAATGTCTCTGCTTTTGAATATGCTGTCTAGGTTGGTCATAACTTTCCTTCCAAGGAGTAAGCATCTTCTAATTTCATGGCTGCAATCACCATCTGCAGTGATTTTGGAGCCCAGAAAAATAAAGTCTGACACTGTTTCCACTGTTTCCCCATCTATTTCCCATGAAGTGATGGGACCGGATGCCATGATCTTCGTTTTCTGAATGTTGAGCTTTAAGCCAACTTTTTCACTCTCCACTTTCACCTTCATCAAGAGGCTTTTTAGTTCCTCTTCACTTTCTGCCATAAGGGTGGTGTCATCTGCATGTCTGAGGTTATTGATATTTCTCCCAGCAATCTTAATTCCAGCTTGTGCTTCTTCCAGCCCAGCGTTTCTCATGATGTACTCTGCATAGAAGTTAAATAAGCAGGGTGACAATATACAGCCTTGACATACTCCTTTTCCTATTTGGAACCAGTCTGTTGTTCCATGTCCAGTTCTAACTGTTGCTTCCTGACCTGCATACAAATTTCTCAAGAGGCAGATCAGGTGGTCTGGTATTCCCATCTCTTTCAGAATTTTCCATAGTTTATTGTGATTCACACAGTCAAAGGCTTTGGCATAGTCAATAAAGCAGAAATAGATGTTTTTCTGGAACTCTCTTGCTTTTTCCATGATCCAGCAGATGTTGGCAATTTGATCTCTGGTTCCTCTGCCTTTTCTAAAACCAGCTTGAATATCAGGAAGTTCATGGTTCACATATTGCTTAAGCCTGGCTTGGAGAATTTTGAGCATTACTTTACTAGCGTGTGAGATGAGTGCAATTGTGCGGTAATTTGAGCATTCTTTGGCATTGCCTTTCTTTGGGATTGGAATGAAAACTGACCTTTTCCAGTCCTGTGGCCACTGCTGAGTTTTCCAAATTTGCTGGCTCAATATGCACTCAATATGTGCAGCACTTTCACAGCATCATCTTTCAGGATTTGGAATAGCTCCACTGGAATTCTATCACCTCCACTAGCTTTGTTCGTAGTGATGCTTTCTAAGGCCCACTTGACTTCACATTCCAGGATGTCTGGCTCTAGGTCAGTGATCACACCACTGTGATTATCTGGGTCGTGAAGATCTTTTTTGTACAGTTCTTCTGTGTATTCTTGCCATCTCTTCTTAATATCTTCTGCTTCTGTTAGGTCCATACCATTTCTGTCCTTTATCGAGCCCATCTTTGCATGAAATGTTCCTTTGGTATCTCTGATTTTCTTGAAGAGATCTCTAGTCTTTCCCATTCTGTTGTTTTCCTCTATTTCTTTGCATTGATCGCTGAGGAAGGCTTTCTTATCTCTTCTTGCTATTCTTTGGAACTCTGTATTCAGATGTTTATATCTTTCCTTTTCTCCTTTGCTTTTCGCTTCTCTTCTTTCACAGCTATTTGTAATGCCTCCCCAGATAGCCATTTTGCTTTTTTGCATTTCTTTTCCATGGGGATGGTCTTGATCCCTGTCTCCTGTACAATGTCACAAACCTCATTCCATAGCTCATCAGGCACTCTATCTATCAGATCTAGGCCCTTAAATCTATTTCTCACTTCCACTGTATAATCATAAGGGATTTGATTTAGGTCATACCTGAATGGTCTAGTGGTTTTCCCTACTTTCTTCAATTTAAGTCTGAATTTGGCAATAAGGAGTTCATGGTCTGAGCCACAGTCAGCTCCTGGTCTTGTTTTTGCTGACTGTATAAAGCTTCTCCATCTTTGGCTGCAAAGAATATAATCGGGTTTGACCATCTGGTGATGTCCATGTACAGAGTCTTCCTTATTAGAACCTTCTTTTGTGACATGACTTGTGCAAGCGGTTATTGTTGTGCTCGTCAAGGTGGGCTATTTTAGTTAATGGTCCCCTAACACAACAAAAAAAATCACAGACCAGGTGGCTTACAAGCAACAGATATTTATTTCTCATAGTTCTGGGGTCTGGAAGTGTAAGATGAAGGTGCTAGAAAGGTTGTGTGAAAACTGTCCTCCAAGTTGCAGACTTCTCTTTATATCTTTACTTAGTGGGAGGGCAGAATAGCTCTCTCGGGCCTCAGTTATAAGGGCATTAATTTCAACCATGAGAACTCGGCATTCATGACCTATTTACCCCTCAAAGGTCCCACCCGCTAGTAGTATCACATGGGGCACTAGGATTTGAATGTATGTATTTTGGGGAGATATAAACATTTAGATCGGATTAGAACCACGTAGGAGTTTTGATAAAGCAAGTTTCTGGGCTCCACCCTCCAAAGATTAGAATGGTCTCTAATGGGGTCTGAGTATCTGTATTCTTTTTAAGAAAACAAAAAAAATCTTCAAAGACTATTTTAATAGGTTTCCCAGGTGGCGCTAGTGGTAAAGAATCTGCCTGCCAGTGCCGGAAACACAGAAAACAAGGATTTGATCCCTGGATTGGGAAGATTCCTTGGAGAAGGAAATGGCAACCCACTCCAGTATTGCCTGGAAAATTCCCTGGACAGAGGAGACTGAGCCTTACAGTCCATGGGATCGCAAAGAGTCAGACATGACTGAGCACACACACACAAGGACTATTTTAAAGTAAGCCAAAGTAAGAACAACTGCGGAGAACTTTGGAGAATCCTTTTAAAACTGGACATTTAGGGGCAACATGGGTCTTGTTTGGTTTGATCTGCTGTCTCCATTCCAGAAATGTCATGTTTATCTTCACTATTAATCCAGTCAAAATGAACATAAAGATATGCAAGGTTTGCCAGAGAGCAAAAGGGACAAAAGCTTTATTATAAATGATAAAACACATTTGAAAATACTGTTTCCCAATTAGTGTTCTCACAATAAATTTGCAAGGATAGTTATAAATGCAAGAAGATATTAATGTTAACTTGTGATGTCTTTAATGTGTGCTTAAAAAAAAAAGTGTACATTAAAGCTTGGAGTATTTGGAAACCTTTTTTAAAAAGCCAGCATCCCTTTTGTTATTATTTTCTTGGTGATATAAAATATTAACTTAATATTTTGAAACTGAACACCTAAGGGTATTCAGGAGAAGGCAGTGGCTCCCCACTCCAGAATCTTGCCTGGAAAATCCCATGGATGGAGGAGCCTGGTAGGCTGTGGTCCATGGGGTTGCAAAGAGTTGGACACGACTGAGCGTCTTCACTTTCACTTTTCACTTTCATGCATTGGAGAAGGAAATGGCAACCCACTCCAGTGTTCTTGCCTGGAGAATCCCAGGGACAGGGGAGCCTGGTGGGCTGCCGTCTATGGGGTCGCACAGAGTCGGACACAACTGGAGCGACTTAGCAGCAGCAGCAGCAGCAGCAAGGGTATTCAGCTTCAAACTTCAGGTGTTCATCTGCTCAAGATTTTAGTTAGGAGTTTGAAGACAAGTATAGTCCCTGAGAGAACAGAGTTACTACATTTTCAAAATGCAGTCTTTGTCATAGTCATTTGAAAAGTCATATATTTATACTTTGGTGCTTTTCTGCTGCTTTTGACATTTACAAAATAAGGTATCTCACTCTTCACTAGTCAACAGTAAGATCAATGTAATTTAGGAGGTTGCTAATCTTCCATAATTCCTCCCTATGAAATTATACTTCTACCTTTGGTCTTCCTTCTGTATCATGAAAGTGTTGACATTTTTAATCTCAACTACTTGTAGCATAAGTGAATGTTAATGAAGGGGCTTTGAGTTCCTATGTAAGAGCTGTTTAAAAATGATTAAAGAAGACAATTTAGATGATAGAAACAAACTACTTAACACTTCACGAAGCAAGAGTCTTCTTTTGCAGACAACTGGAAAATAGGAACCTTTTATAGGATAAAGACTAAAAAGCAAGAAAGAGAAAAATAGAAACTCTGATTGGCAGGTACCACCTAGTCCACCCAGTTTCAGATGAAAAGGCCCAGAGTGGGCTTTGTGTTTGGGAATTGGCTGGATGGATATATTGCATTTCTGGTCAACTGGAGCATTGATAGGGACACAAAAGTTATTTGAGTTTCCATTTGCTGATGTGGCTCACCATCCTGGAGTGTCTCCATAATGGATCTAGAAAGTTCCTTCAATAGAACTAAAGGTGAAATGGCAACAAAAGAAGAAACCCAGGCAAAGGACTGAATGAACTTTCTGAAACTCTGAAAGGTGCCTTGTTTGTTAGGGGGATTCCCATAAGGGCCCTGGTTCTAGACCAGGAACAAATGATTTATTAAAGGAGGACACCAGATGAAGAGAATGTGCCCACCAGTGTTAGCTCCACTTCCCATCCTGATCATATTTCTTTATTGAAAATTCATTTATTCAGCAAATATTTAAGCACCTATATGTGGACATGAGTTGAGCAAACTCTGGGAGATAGGGAAGGACAGGGAGGCCTGGTGTGCTGGAGTCCATGAGGTTGCAAAGAGTCGAACACGACTTAGCAGCTGAACAGCAACAACATACATGTGCCATATTCGGGCACTGAAGTAACAAACATGAATATAGAGACCGCCCTTGGAGGCCTAAGTCAGGTTAGAAGGCAAAACCTTTGTCCCTAGCTAGAGAGTTCTTAGGACAGTGAGGCTGACATTCAGTTCCAGAAGGACTAAAATTCTACTGGGGATAGTAACAGGCAAAGAGACTTGAGGCTGGGAAGATGGAAGTCCTTCAGTGGGTGTCAGAGAAATTCTTCTGGCATGCTCTACTGTGTCTGGACGGCCTCTGACCCAGCAGGCAAGACCCTGGCTCAGGTTTTGTTTCCTCTCCTTGCCCTCCTGGTCACCATCACTTCTCACACCATCCCCCGGCCCACTTTGGCTTAGCTTCACTAAACTACCATCTGCACCTGTGTGTGTGCATGTGTTAGTCACTCAGTCACGTCCAACTCTTTGCAGCCCCGTGAACTGTAGCCCACCAGTCTCCTCTGTCCGTGGAATTCTCCAGGCAAGAATACTGGAGTGGGTTCCCATTTCCTCCTCCAGAGGATCTTCCCAACACAAGGATTGAACCCAGGTCTCCTGCATTGCAGGCAGATCCTTTACTGTCCGAGCCACCAGGGAAGCCTGAGTCTCTGCACTATCTGGACCTCTGTTCCAGGAGCCCATAACCTTGGTGTGGTCCTCAAAATTTATATCTGTATTAGAAGCCATTAGCATGAAAATGTTATTTAATATTCCAGAATCATATCTGGAAGATCACTTTTTCACTCTTTTGTTCCCCATTGAAAAAAAAAATTCACCTAAAATTTTTTCTAAGAATTAAAAAATAAGAAAATTTATAACCTAGACCAACTGTATTCTTGATGCAATTGTGTCTTATACCATGATACGTTAAAAACACAGGGACATTGAAACTAGCAAATAATGTGACTGGAAAGCATCAAGAATATTCCTACTAAAGAGGTACCAGTAAGATGATTTATATGTTACCATCTTTTCAAGTTGTAAAGAAAGTGCTTGAACTCTGCATCATTTGAAGTGTGATGGCATATAAACAGGATACTTAATTCCAGAGAAGAATCATGCATTGGCACCTGCTAACTAGCCAAGTCGTGAAGCTTGTGTTTGTGTATGTGTTTAATAGTCTGTTATATTCCAGTTTTGCTTTTTGACAAATATGCATTTAAATGTATGTCTTAACTATATACTTTTTTAACAAATGTTTATTAGCTAAAGACAATATCCTTTGAAACCCAGCCCAGAAAGCGACAGCTTAGACTGAGTGAGGTCTGATACATTCTGCCTTTAACTTATCTTGGTGTGTGTGTGTGTTTAATCAGTACTAATGACTTTATGGCAAGGTTTGTGGACAGAGAAAAACAAGGAGAAGGTCAGGTAAACCAAACTATTATCTGTCAAATTATCTTTTTCTTTTCTAAAAAAAAATATAACATTAGAGATTAGAGCCCCAACAAAACAATTTTTTCCCTTTCTACTTAAAAGCATTCTTGCCTCATTGATGTTTAATGCTTAAAATGATCACAAGGGATGCCTTTGTTTGCATCCATGTAAGCCGCCTTCCTTTAAGTTCAATGTTATAGCCCTTGAGGGCAATTCATTTACTTAGTTGCCTTTGGTCAAAATGGTTCCTGGGCCCTTTAGAAGGATATTGATCATTCAACCACTAAACTATTTGCAGAAAAGCAGATGAAACCACTTCATGTCTTTCATAAAAATACTTTCAATGATAGTTGAAAGAGTTTTATTTACACCTGTCAATGCTGCCTTTTATGTCTATGTTTTACTTTCTGCAGAATTTATCTTCACTCCATCATATATTTAAATAAAGCATAGGTCACTCTGATTATAGTAAAACTCACGAGGCAATGTGGGACTCCCATGGACAATTTTGGTTGCTTTTTTAGGGGGTCATTAGAGCCATTCCCAAATAGTCCACCTCCCCTTCCTTCCCAACTCACCATAGAATTGCACTTCCCTGTCATAGGAGTTGGGAGTGGTCAGGAGACTTGCTCTGATGCAGAGATGGGTGTGGAAGTTGTGTGTGTCACTTCTAGACAGAAGGTTTAAGAGCTAGCCTGCCCCTATACACATCTCTCACCGCACTGGCATCATAACCAGTCTTGATCCAGAACTGGCTTTCCTTTCAGCCTGAGTTCCAGAGGACATGAAGAGGTGGAACAAAGCTCCTGCTGACATTTGACAGACACGTGGCATCATTATAAACCTGAGCTGTTTTAAACTATCAAGATTTGGGGGCTGCTTGTTATGGGAGCATAACCTATGCTTTCCTATTTCATCTCTTTTTTTTTAAGTCTCAAGGAGAAATTATCTTGTAAGTGCCAATTAAAAGGGAATTTTGTTTCAGGGTCACAATAACAAAATGAGAACATTAGCTTTTATCTAAATGGAGCAAATTAATTAAAGTTCTGCATTTATATAATAAGCTGGTTGCGTCTCCCTCTCAGAAATAGTTTCATTCTTAAAAAGAAGGAGAAATCATGGAAGCTTTTGGACCACAGACTGTCACTGCCACTTTTATTTTGAAAATTTTTTCCTTGTCATTTTATTACTAAAGAACACATGTCCCTGAGTAAGTCACTTCATTTTTCTAAACCTCAGTTTCCCTGCTATTGGAGAAGACTCACTGGTTCTCCCTGCAGTATCTCACAGCAGTAACATTCTGTGCTTAATGCACAGTTCATAGAAATCAGTAGGAAAATTAAGTGGAAACTAGAACTCATCTTTTAGCTCTTCTAGTTTCTGAAAAGTGTTATTAAAGCTTGAAGTAATTCTGTGAGACTATATCCTCCCTGAGAGAGAGGCCTAAAGTGAAAGAAAGAGGATTTTCAAAGAAATGAAAATGTTAGAAAATTTGGGGGTTTTTATTTTGTCTGATTCTCAGTATATGTTTGATTGAAGTGTAATCTATAATACATCTGGGGAAAATGTAGATGTTTAATATACATCTTCATAAGTGAAGAGCTCAGTGAATTTTCACAAAGTACACACACTTTTTAAGTTGAAGTATGGCTCAGTGGTGGTGAAGTCAATGGCAGCCCACTCCAGTACTCCTGCCTGGAAAATCCCATGGACAGAGGAGCCTGGTGGGCTGCAGTCCATGGGGTCGCTGAGGGTTGGACACAACTGAGCAACTTTACTTTCACTTTTCACTTTCATGCATTGGAGAAGAAAATGGCAACCCACTCCAGTGTTCTTGTCTGGAGAATCCCAGGGATGGGGGAGCCTGGTGGGCTTCTGTCTATGGGGTCACACAGAGTCGGACACGACTGAAGCGACTTAGCATTGTTGAAATGTCATGTAACACTAAAGAAGCGCATGAAATATTTTTGGTTAAACTGGTTTTTGAAAATTTTTATGTTGGATTAAACTGATTAAGTTATATTTTAGTGGCCTTTGGAAAAGTTTTTTACAGTAACTTAAGATTATTTCTATCTAAACAATGAAACTTTAAGATCCTATCAAAGATCAAAGAATTTTACTAATGTTCAATTCACAGGAATGCTGTGTTTCATAAACATTGATGTAAGTTTAAATCTCAAGTCAAACAATTTTTATTAGCATATATTTTGTGACTACATTGAATCTTTAACAAAGAGTACAAAGTAATCAAAGAATCAAATGTTACTGTGTGTATCCTAAGAAGGGGGAGAGTGAAATGATTTAACTTTTTGTGTATTAGTAGTATCTAGCTTTTTGGAGCGGAGAAGGCAATGGCACCCCACTCCAGTACTCTTGCCTGGAGAGTCCCATGGACAGAGGAGCCTAGTGGGCTACAGTCCATGGGGTCGCTGAGAGTCGGACACAACTGAGTGACCTCACTTTCATTTTTCATTTTCATGCATTGGAGAAGGAAATGGCTACCCACTCCAGTGTTCTTGCCTGGAGAATCCCATGGATGGGGGAGCCTGGTGGGCTGCCGTCTATGGGATCGCACAGTCGGACACGACTGAAGCGACTTAGCAGCAGCAGCATGGCTTAGTGGTAAAGAGTCCACTTGCCAATGCAGGAGACACAGGAGATGTGGGTTTGATCTCTGAGATGGGAAGATCCCCTGGAGGAGGGCATGGCAACCCACTCCAGTATTCCATAGGATTGAACAGACTCTGATACGACTGAAGCAACTGAGCTCAAAGCTCAAAAAAAAAAAAAAGTTAATTTGCAATGTTGTGTTAGTTTCAAGTATACGGCAAATTGATTCAGTTATACATATACATTTGTTGTTGTTGTTGTTTAGTCACTAAGTCATGTCAGACTCTTGTGACCCCATGAACTGCGGCCTGCCTGGCTCCACTGTCCATGGCATTTCCCATGCAAGAATACTGGAGGGGGTTGCCATTTACTTTTTCAGGAGATCTTCCCAACCGCTGAGGGATCAAACCTGTCTCTCCTGCATTGGCAGGAGGGATTCTTTTACCACTGAGCCACCAGGAAAGCTTATATAGATATTTACACACATACATACACACACATATATATTATATATCATATATATAATCTTTAAGATTATAATCTTATATAATAATTGGCTTCCCTGGTAGCTCAGCTGGTAAAGAATCTGCCTGCGATGCAGAAGACCCCAGTTCGATCCCTGGGTCGGAAGATCCCCTGGAGAAGGGATAGGCTATCCACTCCAGTATTCATGGGCTTCCTTGGTGGCTCAGATTGTAAAGAATCCGCCTGCAATGGAAGAGACATGGGTTCTCTCCCTGGGTTGGGAAGATCCCCTAGAGAAGGACATGGCAACCCACTCCAGTATTCTTACCTGGAGAATCCTCATGAACAGAGGAGCTTGGCAGGCTACAGTGCAAGAGGTCACAAAGAGTCAGACATGACTGAGTGATTAAGCACAGCACATACATAAAATCTTTTTCAGATTCTTATCCACTGTAGGTTATTACAAGATAGTGTGTATAATTCCCTGTGCTCTACAGTAGGTTCTTGTTGCTTATTTATTTATTGTTTTATTTATAGTTTTATTTATTTATTTATTGTTTTATTTATAGTAGTGTGTATATGTTAATCTTAAACTCCTAATTTATCCCTCTTCTCCAACTTTCCCCTTTAGTAACCATAAGTTTGTTTTCGAAATCTGTTTCTGCTTTGTAAATAAGTACCTTTGCGTCATTTTTTAGATTGCATGTATAAGTGGTATCATGTGATACTTGTCTTTGTCTGATATACTTCATGGAGTATGATAATCTCTAGGTCCTTCTATGTTGCTGCACATGGCATTGCTTCATTCTTTATTATGGCTGGGTAATACTCCATTGTATATATGTATCACACCTTCTTTATCGAATCATCCATCTATCGACATTTAGGTTGCTTCCATGTCTTTGAGATTATAAATAGTGCTGCTGTAAATATAGGGATGCATGTATCTTTTCAAATTAGAGTTTTTATCTTTTACAGATGTATGCCAAAGAGTGGGATTGCTGGATTATATTATATTTTTAGTTTCTTAAAGAACCTCCGTTGCTATTCTTCACAAAGCCAACACACTCTTAAAATCAGCTCCCCAGAGATCCTCCCTGTCACTCCTGCCTGACACAGGGTTCCACCCTCCTGACTTTGACTAGGCTCACTTCTAACAGCAGAGATTAGTCTTGCTGCTTTTTAATGTCAATGAAGAGCACCACAGGTACTCTTTTGTGCTTCACCTCTTAAATGGTAGACTCATTTGTGTTTTTGCGTGTGGTTGCAGTCTGTTCTCATTGCTCTGTAATGTTCTAGTGTGTGCATTTACTACAGTCTACCCATTCCAGTGTGATGGACACTTGGGATGTTTCCAGGTCTGGGCTAGTATTAATAGTGAATATTTTAATGGTTCAGGAGGTAGACATCCTTAGGCCTAAATTAGAGGATCTAGCTCTGTTGCAGAAGATTGTATTTTGAAGCATCTCACTGTGGATGGAGGGGAGTAAGCCATTCTGAAGTCCTAGGTAGGAGAAGGGAGAGAAGGAGGGAGGGAGAGGGTGGAGATTCCTTGGAGCTAGAGGACTGAGTGCTGCTGAGTTCTGCTGTTCCCAGCCAGAATGCCACGTCCCTTTAGTTTAATCCTTTGAACCCTCAGGCAGTACCATCATGTGGAATTCCCTGAAAAGCGTTTTCTGGAGCAGCATTGTTGTGTCAAAGCAGGAAGTCAGCAAAAAAATGGTAGATGCTTAGAAGGAAAATGTTTTTTCTAGACTTGTTATTCAAAACTGAAGGAATCCTGCAAACACAGTATGTCAAATACCAAATAAAATGCATTAAAATTCATAAGGGAGAGGGAGAATATGAGCAATTGCTAATCACCTGATTCCCTTTTTGGTGGATCTTGAAACTTACAGTTTCCCTGATGCCACTCTCAATCCAATTTGGGGTGTGTAATCATAGTAAAAATGGTAAGAGATCCTTAAGTATGACTTTTTCTTTGTTTTCTCTATAAAAATATGAAATTATGAGAGAATAAATAAAAGGCAGCATACCAATAAGCTTGTCAGTTCAAATGTCATACTTGTTTTCATTCCTGAAACTTAGGGCTTTTCTTGACCTCCTGGAATGCAAACTCCTTCTGCCACCAAATGCATTCCATTTCACCCTGAGTTGCCAGCTCCTCTCTTTGGTCATGTTTTATTCATGCATGTTTTGGTAAATTGACCCACTAGCTATTGGTCCAAAGAAAGCAATAGTTTAGTTAAATTAATGTAGCTTATTGAGTACTTTGTGTACCTTCTCTCTAATCCTTCCTGTAATTTTGAGCACTATGATCTCTGTTTTGCAGAGGAGAAAACTGAGGCTCAGTGAGATTAAGACTTGTGGCTTAAAAGGTACAAGGTCAGTATTTGGACATGAATCTGTTCTTGACCTCCATCTTTCCACTGGAGGTATGTCTATGCTGAGACTTATATTCTCAACCCAAAGTTGCAGAGATTTAACAAATTACGTGTGGTGATCTTAGAACGCTCATTTTAATCTGAAGGCTATTTTGTCCTGCACAGGACATTTGGCAATGTCTGGACAGAGGGAGGGGAATACTACTAGCATCTAGTGGGTGGAGGCCAAGAATACTGCTAAACATCTTTCAGTGTGTAGGACAGCCCGACTACAAAGAATTCAGTTGAGTTCAGTCACTCAGTTGTGTCCGACTCTTTGTGACCCCACAGACTGCAGCACGCCAGGCCTCCCCATCCATCACCAGCTCTTGGAGTTTACTCAAACTCATGTCCATTGAGTCAGTGATGCCATCCAACCATCTCATCCTCTGGTGTCCCCTTCTCCTCCCACCTTCAATCTTTTGCAGCATCAGGGTCTTTTCAAATGAGTCAGTTCTTCACATCAGGTGGCCAGAATATTGGAGTTTCAGCTTCAGCTTCAGTCCTTCCATTGGATATTCAGGACTGATTTTCTTTAGGATGGACTGGTTGGATCTCCTTGCAGTCCAAGGGACTCTCAAGAGTCTTCTCCAACACCACAGTTCAAAAGCATCAATTCTTCGGCACTCAGCTTTCTTTATAGTCCAACTCTCACATCCATACCTGACCACTGGAAAAACCATAGCTTTGACTAGACAGACCTTTGCATTACCTTGGCAAAGTAATGTCTCTGCTTTTTAATATGCTGTCTAGGTTGGTCATAACTTTTCTTCCAAGGAGCAAGTGTCTTTTAACTTCATGGCTGCAATCACCATCTGCAGTGATATTGGAGCCCAAATTATCTGGCTCCAAATACACTTGCCGTCCAGGTTTTTGTGCATCATAATGTGTTTATTAACCTTAAAAAGAAGAAGGAAATGGTTCTTGCCTGGGAAATTCCATGGATAGAGGAGCCTGGCAGGCTACAGTCAGTGAGGTCCCAAAGAGTCAGACACGACTAAGCAACTGAATACACAAGCTTAAAAGAGTGATAAATTGCATTTGAAGGGAGCAAAGAGGGATAGTTGAATATATCAATACATTAAGAGTCAGAATATCTGTGTTCTGGTCCCAGGTCCTCTGTTAAGTAGCCTCATAACTTTGTGAAAATAGACTCTCTAAACCTCAGTTACCCTGTGAGTAAATGGTGAAAATAGTATCTGTCTTATCAATTTATTAATCCATCAGATTTTTATTTATTATCCACAATGTCTCAGACACAGAGAAGGCAATGACACCCCATTCCAGTACTCTTGCCTGGAAAATCCCATGGACGGAGGAGCCTGGTAGGCTGCAGTCCATGGGGTCTCGAAGAGTCGGATAGGACTGAGGGACTTCCCTTTCACTTTTCACTTTCATGCATTGGAGAAGGAAATGGCAACCCGCTCCAGTGTTCTTGCCTGGAGAATCCCAGGGACGGGGGTGCCTGATGGGCTGCTGTCTGTGGGGTCGCACAGAGTCGGACACGACTGAAGCGACTTAGCAGCAGCAGCAGCATGTCTCAGACTGAGTTAGACACTGAGTATGTAGCAGGGAAGGGCTACCCTGGTGGCTCAGTGGTAAAGAATCTGCCTGCAATGCAGGAGATGTGGGTTCGATCCCTGGGTTGGAAAGATCCCATGAAGGAGGGCTTGGCATAAATATTCCAGTATTCTTGCCTGGAGTTATCTCATGGACAGAGGAGTCTGGCAGGCTATAGTCCATGGGGTTGCAAAGAGTTGCACAAAACTGAAGTGACTGAGCATGCAAGCATGCAGCAGGGAACAAAATGGGCACCAACCCTACCTTCACGTAACTTAGTGGGAAACAGAGATAAGAACTATGAGATAATCTGGTAACCTAGAGATGGGATACATAATCTAGTCCTAGGCAGTGAGAGAAGTAAGAGGTAAACTGATAACTAGAGAACAAGAAGGTAGGCAAGCAAAAAATAAGGGAAGAAAGTAGAGAGTTCCGTGTTTGCAAAAGTCCAGAAGTGAGAAAATACATGGGGTAATAAAAAACCTGAGAAATGTCCAGTATGACTGAGTACAGCATTCAAAGGGAAGAAAGAGGCATGCCTGGGGAGGGAATTCCTGCTCAGTTCTTGGAAGATTTCATGGGCCGGGGTAAGGAATAGAAATTTCAGCCTGGGGCAGAGAGGGAAAAATGAAAGGTTTTAAAAGCAAGGGGGTGACATAGTTAGACTTGAGTTTTAGGAAGATCATTCAGATTGCAGGAGGAAAATGGGTTCTAATTATGCTAGTGACCAGGAGACCAGGTGTAGCTTGCTGCTGCTGTCCCAGCGCAGATCATGGTGGCCTCAACTGGGGTAGAGGCAACAGGACTGACAGACATGAATACATTTAAGAAAGATCAACCAATTCCTGCTACTGAGGGCTTGATGAGATATCCCTGTCGTAGAGCACCAAAGTTCCCAGAATGAGGCATGACTGTCACTGCTGTCTAGAATCCGGAAATATTGATTGGATTCTATGAGGAACTGTATCTTTGTCTCATTAATGTGGAGCCTTTGTGGTATGTGATCAGCAGGGCATAGGTCATATGTCTGCACTCAAACTGCAAGGGATTTTGGGAAAGTATGTATCTGGCTTCCCCCTGGGGAGAATGCCCTAAACTTAGGAAGGATGTTTAAGAAAGACAAATACTCCAACAGTACCAATGGAATGTGATTTGTTAGAACCTATTTAAAAGCAAATCTGAAAATATCTTTCAAATTAAAAACATTCTTCCTCTTACAAGCCCCATTCCTCAGAATCTATTCCATAGAAGTAAAATTACCCATACGTAGAGAATATATTCATAGAGATATTATAGGAGCAAAAATCCTGGCTATTCTTAGTGGCAAAATTTTTGTAACAAAGTGAGTTAGAGCTAAACCAATTGGGACTGGGATTCTATGAAAGGCTGAGAGATGTGCTAGGACACCTCAAATAGTAACCTGTCATATTTCACAAAAATCTGATTCATACCATCTTCCGGGGAATGAGAGGAAGAGGGTTTTGTTTTTTTTCCCCTGAATGACTCGCTCCTGCTTCTTCAACAGCCCTGTCCAGACCCAAATCACTGAATATTTTGCTCATATTTGCTCTCAGCTTCACTCAGGAAGTGACCACTGATAACAGGGAAGGTACTGAGTTTTAGTTTATGCAGCTTCCCCCGGAGCTCTCACGCCTGCTCTTGGGTTCACCGTACATCACCCTTGCGCCAAGAAATTCTTTGTGACCTGTCCTGCAGGAAACAAGGTCTTCACAGAGAAGCCCCTGAAGTAATCCCTGGATCTGAGCTGAAACTCTTCTGCCTACAGTTCCTTGTCTCTGGGTAACAGCTTGGTTATAACAGCTTTGTGGTCTTACTCTTCTTGGACAGCTGTAACAAAATACTGAAGACTGGGCTTAACAGAGATTTATTTTCTCAGAGCCCTGCAGCTTTCAGACCAAGGAGCCAGCAGATTCAGTTTCCTGTGAGGGCTCTCTCCAAGCCAGGGAGATGGCCACCCCTCACTGTGTCCCCACCTGGTTAAGAGAGGGAGCTCTAGTGTCTCTTTCTCTTCTGATAAGGACAGTGATTCCAGCACGGGGTCTCCACCATCATGACCTCAGCTAAACTTCCTAAAGGTCCCATCTTCAAATACCATCACATGGGGAGTTAAGACTTCTGCATATACATTTTGGAGGGACGCAAACGTTCCCTTCCTAGCATGGCTTCTGAATGTAGTCATCAAGAACACAAACTTTGAGGTCAGACTAAGTCCTGGTTCTGCCACTTACCTGCCGTATGAACTTGAGCAAGTTAGTTAGCCTTTCTGTGCTCCAGTCTCATCTATAAAATGGGTTAGGAACAGTATATCCGTTTCATGAGGCTGTTACGAGGATCAATTGGTTAACATATTTATATGTATATTACATATAACACATGTAATGAGGCTTCCCTAGTGACTCAGATGGTAAAGAATCTGCCTGCAAAGCAGGAGATGCAGGTTCAATCCATGGGTTGAGAAGATCCCCTGAAGAAGGGAATGGCAACTCGCTCCAGTATTCTTGCCTGGAAAATTCCATTGACAGAGGAGCTTGGCGTGCTACAGTCGATGGGGCCACGGAGTTAGACATGACTGAGCCACTAACACTTTCAGTATGGCTGTAGAGCAGTGCCTTAAATGTACAAAGATCATCATTCACTTCTCAATGTATATTAAATTAGTATCTTCCCCCAAGTACTTAACCTGGTTGACGTACTCTAGCAGCTTTCTTTCTCTCCCAACCTCTGGTTGATCCTTTTGTTTAAAAAACAAAGTTGTATTTATTATTAATACACAAGCAATATTATAGTAATGGTGATTCATAAAAGACACATGGCTAAACTTCTTGAGGGTGGGAGAGGAAAGGAGGAATTTCAGTTCTCTGGATCCATTCCTGAACTGGAGGACGTTCTACTACCCCAATACTTTCTGTACTTGCAATGTTGCTATTTTCCATTTTCTAAAGCTCTATTTAACCATTGTAATTTGCGGCTTTCTTCAAAGCTAAGTATAGAACAAAACATAATAATGCAAACTGGCTCCTGCTGAGCTGAAATGAGTAGTGTTCTGTCCCCAAATTCTCTTGTGAGCTTTAATAACTTCTTGAATCCCTCTGTTATTTTCCAATATTGTATACCTGTTCCAGAAGTGCTCATTTTGTCTTTCCTAAACTGGCTTTCCTCTGCTGGAAAAATGATTCTGCTCCTGTCCTCTTACCACACCTCTGTTTTTTGGTTTTCAGCTCCCATTCTGGGGTTATAACCAATTTAGCAGTTGTTGATCATGGTAAGAAGCTATAATTGAGTCAGCACTGGAGATGGAATGACTTGTCAGAACATTTCATTTGCGAGAAACCACTTCTAGGACCCAGAGAATGAGCAGGACCGTCCATATGCATTATACTTGCTTGGGAAGTAATAGAGGGGATTTCAAGATGGAGTTAGCTTGGGTTATATTCCTTGACTCTGTGGCATACTCTTCCTTTTTTTGTCTGTTTTAAAATTTAAGATTATCCTCTAACAGAGGCAGAAAAGTTCCCTGTCTGGGTTGAGGCCTGGACACTATGTTTAGACTGTGAGCTCTCAGAAAGAGCAAAATATTAATGCTCAGCTTGTCATGAGAACTCAGAAAACATGAATTCAAATCTACAGGCAGAAAGAAAGTGCTATGCTTAAAGAGACATGGGTTGGTTAGTGGTGACCTTATGGCTGCTTTTATAAATAATGGGTAGCTATGTTTGTTTCTATATTCAGATTCCTACGAAAAGGAGAATGTTTGGACTTTAAAAAGTACCAGGGTGAAAACAGTAAGGAACTGGAGCTGAAGTTTAGAATGAAAGGGGCAAGAGAGAACTGCCTCCTTGCTGGAATGTGAGGGGCTCCAGAGTACTTCCTGGGAAAGGCTGAGATACTTTTCTACCCACATTCCCTCTGGACTCAATTGCCTACAATTCTGTGAGAGGTCTGTGGTCTTCAGGAGCACCATGCCCTTGTTCGCTCTGCCTGAAGCATCTCTTCCCACAGGTGCACTCACTACCCCCACCCAGACCCCATTCAAATGATGCCAAGTCTTCTCCCAGCTAGGCTTAAATCCCCTCCTCCTCTGCATTCCCATTGCTCTCTGTTCATGCCTCTAGTACTTAACACACTCCAGTGTCCATACTTCTTTTAAAATCAGACCTAGAGTAATGGATTTAGGGAGAATAATTTATTTGGGAAGAGATCTTAGGAAGCACTGTGAGGGAGTAGGAAGTGGGACCAAGAAAGGAGAAAAGCTAATAAAATGTGTTTTAATGAGCAGGTTATTGCTGTGAGCATCTAGCCTTAGTTCCATTAGGGACCTCCTGAGAGACTGAGTGACATGGGCTCAAAAAGTTTCCTACTTAAGGGCAAGGAACGCCACTCTCACTGGATGAAAATTGTCCTGGAGGTGTTATTTCTCTGACAATTCCAGTCTGCCTCCAAGGTGCTGAGCTACTCCAAGGTTAAAGAGTGCCTTTATGTGGAGAGATGCCATAACTCCTGGTGGAACTATCCAGAGTGGAAGAAGGGGGATGCTGAAGGGATATGGACTTAGCAAGGACAGCCTGCTACAATGATTGACAGTTGTGTAAGCTTTTGGAAGGCAGGATATGAACTGCACTCATCTTTATACACCCAAAATATCCAACATGCAGCCTTGTACCTAGCTGGTGCTTACTTACTGTTAAATAAATGAGGTTAATGAGCGCCGAAGAATTGATGCTTTTGAACAGTGGTGTTGGAGAAGACTCTTGAGAGTCCCTTGGACTTCAAGGAGATCCAACCAGTCCATTCTGAAGGAGATCAGCCCTGGGATTTCTTTGGAAGGAATGATGCTAAAGCTGAAACTCCAGTACTTTGGCCACCTCATGCAAAGAGTTGACTCATTGGAAAAGACTCTGATGCTAGGAGGGATTGGGGGCAGGAGGAGAAGGGGATGACAGAGGATGAGATGGCTGGATGGCATCACTGACTCGATGGACATGAGTCTCAGTGAACTCCAGGAGTTGGTGATGGACAGGGAGGCCTGGCGTGCTGCGATTCATGGGGTCGCAAAGAGTCGGACACGACTGAGCGACTGATCTGATCTGATCTGAATGAACATAAAACACATCTAATGAGCCAATGACGCATTCGACTAATACATAGTGAAATACTGACTGTGCACCAGAGTAATCAGTCAGGCCTTGTTCCTGCTCTTGGGGGAGCTGACAGTCTCACAGAAATGACAGACAACAAACAAATAGTTACAGTGAGGTTGATGAGTATATTGACTGACATCATCAGTGTACTTATCACTCATTGGAACCCCCTCTCACTGGTATCACCCATTGGTACAAAACCTATCATTTGAATCTTAGCAGGTTAGATTTTTATCTTCTAAGTTTATTTTTCAGATAGAGAGTAGGAACAGAGATTAACTTTATGAAGTTATTTCAATGTGATTTCACATTCTGGATTGGTAGACTTGGATTAGGATTTTAAACAGACATAAAAGGACATGATAAATGGAAATGTAGAAATACAACTTCCTGATTCCTTTCCGGTTTTTACTTAAAAACTGATCTGTTAAAATAGCTAAGTAGATCCTTGATTCAAGAAACCAGAGGAAACAGGGTATTTTCTTGCCTTGCCTGATAAGTAATACTCAGTGAATGCTGAAAAGAAGCTCAGAAAAGGAAAGAAAAAATTGTCCCCCAAAGTGGGCTTGTCTCAATTTCAGTTTGAGATGAGGAGGCTGAACAATATACCAACAGAACTTTTGACCATAGCACTTCAGTTTTCTAGAACTTTAAAAAATAATGCCTTTCAGTTTCCAATCTGGTGTGTAAGGGACTTGGTGTTTACTCAAATGAATTAAAAACTTATGTGCACAGGTGTGTATGGCAGCTTAATTCATAACCGCCCAGACTTGGAAGCAGCCAAGGTGTCTTTCAGAAGGTGAATGGATACACAACTGTGGTACCTTCCGATTATGGAATATTATTCAATGCTAAAATGAAATGAGCTATCAAGTTATGAGACGACCCAGAGGAAACAAACAAATACTGCTCCATGAAAGAAGCTGATCTGAAAAGGCTTTATATTGTATGACTTCAATGATATGATTTTCTGGGAAAGGTAAAACTATGGAGACAATATAAGAAAAAAGTCAGTGGTTTTCAGGGGTTGTGAGGAAGGCAGAGATGATAGGAAGAGCACAGAGGATTTTTAGGGGACTAAAACTATTCTGTATGATATAACAATGGTGGAGTTAGATACATGTCATTAAAAATGTGTCACATCCCATAGAATGTAACATCACAAGTGAACAGTAATGCAAACTATGGATTTAAGGTGAAATGCACTCAATATGCCAGCAAATTTGGAAAACTCAGCAGTGGCCACAGGACTGGAAAAGGTCAGTTTTCATTCCAATCCCAAAGAAAGGCAATGCCAAAGAATGCTCAAACTACTGCACAATTGCACTCATCTCACATGCTAGTAAAGTAATGCTCAAAATTCTCCAAGCCAGGCTTCAGCAATATGTGAACCGTGGACTTCCAGATGTTCAAGCTGGTTTTAGAAAAGGCAGAGGAACCAGAGATCAAATTGCCAACATCTGCTGGATCATGGAAAAAGCAAGAGAGTTCCAGAAAAACATCTATTTCTGCTTTATTGACAATGCCAAAGCCTTTGACTGTGTGGATCACAATAAACTGTGGAAAATTCTGAAAGAGATGGGAATACCAGACCACCTGACCTACCTCTTGAGAAATTTGTATGCAGGTCAGGAAGCAACAGTTAGAACTGGACATGGAACAACAGACTGGTTCCAAATAGGAAAAGGAGTATGTCAAGGCTGTATATTGTCACCCTGGTTATTTAACTTCTATGCAGAGTACATCATGAGAAACGCTGGGCTGGAAGAAGCACAAGCTGGAATTAAGATTGCCGGGAGAAATATCAATAACCTCAGACATGCAGATAACACCATCCTTATGGCAGAAAGTGAAGAGGAACTCAAAAGTCTCTTGATGAAAGTGAAAGAGGAGAGTGAAAAAGTTGGCCTAAAGCTCAACATTCAGAAAACGAAGATCATAGCATCCGGTCCCATCATTTCATGGGAAATAGATGGGGAAACAGTGGAAACAGTGTCAGACTTTATTTTTCTGGGCTCCAAAATCACTGGAGATGGTGATTGCAGCCATGAAATTAGAAGATGCTTACTCCTTGGAAGGAAAGTTATGACCAACCTAGATAGCATATTCAAAAGCAGAGACATTACTTTGCCAACAAAGGTCCGTCTAGACAAGGCTATAGTTTTTCCTGTGGTCATGTATGGATGTGAGAGTTGGACTGTGAAGAAAGCTGAGCGCCAAAGAATTGATGCTTTTGAAGTGTGGTGTTGGAGAAGACTCTTGAGAGTCCCTTGGACTGCAAGGAGATCCAACCAGTCCATTCTAAAGGATATCAGTCCTGGGTGTTCATTGGAAGGATTGATGCTAAAGCTGAAACTCCAGTACTTTGGCCACCTCATGTGAAGAGTTGACTCATTGGAAAAGACCCTGATGCTGGGAGTGGGGCAGGAGGAGAAGGGGATGACAGAGGATGAGATGGCTGGATGGCATCACCGACTCAATGGACATGAGTTTGAGTAAACTCCGGGAGTTGGTGATGGACAGGGAGGCCTGGCGTGCTGCAGTTCATGGGGTCACAAAGAGTCGGACACGACTGAGCGACTGAACTGAACTGAACTGATGTTTTAGTGCAAGTTCACTGATGGCAACAAATGGAACACTGTGGTTTGGGATGTGGTTGGTGGGGAGGTTGTGCATGTGTGGGGCTAGGGAGTATATGGAAACTCTGTACTGTCTGCTCAATTCTGCTGTGAACCTAAAACTGCTCTAAAAATAAATTTTATTAATTATATATCATTGAACTGTTAGAAACACAAGCCTATATTTTACCAAATTAAAAGAAAATTTTTTTTTTTTTGAGTCATGGTGCAACTAATTAACTTTTGGGTGACATAATTTGACATGAGAATTCATGGTGCCTTTTTACATTTATATTTAAACTAAATATAATTCAATAAAATACTTATTATGGATTCTACTGCCACTCACGTTGACAAGAACTATTGAGAAATATTAATCTTAAAATACATAGTTCAGAGATGCTAGATCATCTTTATTCATGAAATTATGTTCCCAGAAACAGTCTAGATTTCATTTACACACTTTGTGCTTCCCTGCATCTCATTCCCACATTTGTATTCTCTGCCTCCCTTTATAAGCATAAGGGCTCCACATAATGGGACATGATTTGCAATATACATTTAGAGAACGGTCCTAATTGCTCTGGATTTTCAGCTCAGAATATACATATTGGTGGGTAATTGTTAAACTATCATATATTATTCTAAATACCAATGATAACTATTTTAACAGTCTTATCTATCAAAAAAAGAAATTTTATCCACAGGGAGGTTAGGCAACTGAATGGTTTCTTGCATCAGGCTCTGTAAGAATAAAAGAATGCAGGGAATATGGGGGCCAGCTCTCACCTAACTTCTTCTTAGATTAAGAGATCATTGCATTAGTACTGATGTCTTCTCCTATAACTTACCCCAAATAACACACACGTCTTTAAGTGGAATCACCAACACTTTTGTTTTTGTTTATCTTTCCTCGCATTACTTTGTCTTTGATGAGCATGCATTAAGGATGCAATAAAAAAACCTCTTTAAAGGGGCAGAGTTTTTAATTTGTTGTTTAAAAAGCTTTGGAATGGGACATTTTACTCAGGAATTCTTAACAACTTTTGCTCCATGCTGCCCTTTGGTGGTGTGGGGAAGGCTATCTAACCTTCACAGAGTTAGAACTGGAAGAGGAAATGTTTACTGATTTTAATAGAAGGTAAGCCTAGAAAAAAGTGAAAGTGAAGTGAAAGTCACTCAGTAATGTCTGACTCTATGCAACCCCATGGACTATACAATCCATGGAATTCTCCAGGCCAGAATACTGGAGTGGGTAGCCTTTTCTTTCTCCAGGGGATCTTCCCAACCCGGGGATCGAACCCAGGTCTCCCACATTGCAGGTGGATTCTTTACTGGCTGAGCCACAAGGGAAGCCTGGGGTCACAGCCTAAGCTGAGTCAGGACAATGAATGAATGAATCACAAACAAGGGAAAGAAAACTGGCACAGGATTTTCCTGGAGCTCATGGAAAGCTTCTGATGGAATCCCTGCTGCTTTCTTACAGCAAGTGCTTTTTGAGGTAGCCAAGCTTATCTTTTTCATCATATGCACATTCCAGTCAAGACATTTTAAAATATGAAACGTCCCCATTTTCCATAAGGCTGGTTTAATTGCAAACATTCACAGAAGAGAGGTTAGACCCTGACAGATGACATTGCTCCAAGTGCATCATCCCTCACCCTTGGGGTCGGCACAGGACTCAAAGCTGAGCATCATCAAAGGCTCTGCCAGAGGCTCTGTCTTAAGTACATCAGAATGACCTGGCCCTGATATTTGGTGGTGCCCCAGGGTATCTGGGGGCAAGACAGGAATTCACAATGAGAAAGTTACATGTGGCCTGTGTGGAGATCCTTTCAATTAAAGCTTTTAACGTTTTTTCACAAGCAACCCCTAGGGATTCAGTCATTCTTATCACTAGCTTTGATGGATGGCAGGCTAATGCAGCAAATGGCTCACCCAGCTCGCTTGCAGATACCAGCAAATTCAGATCGTCTACCTTCTCTGGAAAGCTCCTCGTGCTTCTGTTAGGGACATAGGTCAAGAAGCTTTAAGAAATGTTGATTTTTACTTAAATAGGTGCATAACTGCTGTTTTCAGCAGAAATTATTCCTGTGGCTTGTTTTTGTCAGAATAATGTTCACTCATCTTGTGTTTTCTTGATAAACTGGGCAGCAGCCTGGTATCAGGAGCAGAACAGTCCAGCTATTTATTGTGTGACTCTAGACAAATCACTTAACTTCTCAAAACCCACTTTTTCTCATATCTGCAATGGAGTAAAATGCCTGGCTTATAGTTCTCATTCTGATTCAGAGGAGGGTCCTAGTCAGTACCTAAGTCATTATTCATGAGTCTAACTCTAAGGAGCTGTTATGTATGAGTAGAGTTGTCTGTGTCTGTATGTGCACACATGTGTTAAATATTAATACATATCCATCCATCTATCTATGCTATGCTATGCTATGCTATACTATGCTAAGTCAGTTCAGTCGTGTCCGACTCTGTGTGACCCCAGAGATGGCAGCACACCAGGCTCCCCCGTCCCTGGGATTCTCCAGGCAAGAACACTGGAGTGGGTTGCCATTTCCTTCTCCAATGCATGAAAGTGAAAAGAGAAAGTGAAGTCGCTCAGTCCTGTCCGACTCCTAGCGACCCCATGGACTGCAGCCCACCAGGCTCCTCCATCCATGGGATTTTCCAGGCAAGTGTACTGGAGTGGGTGCCATTGCCTTCTCCCCATCTATCTATATACACATACATATACATGAGCCAACATATAAGAACTGAAAAATTGCATACAAAAATGAAATATTTCCTGTTTTTTTTAAAGTAAAATCATAGCATTTGGCAACATTAGGGTAAGTGACAACGGCTCCCTGAGCTATGGCAAGTACTCACATCCTCACTTCCTGAACCACGTCCCTTCCTCTGAGGCCTGCTCTTTGGTCATTGGACTGTACCATATTCCATCTGCACCTCCACTGCCACCCCACCTTCTACTGCAGGTCTGGTGGCAAGAACTCTTCAGAAAGGCAGAGGCAAGCTCCAGTTTGAATAGACTGAGGATGTGTATTTACTTTTGTTTGTTTGTTTTAATGTTTTTATTGAAAAGACAATAAAATAGGATAAAAAAAGAGCAGTGACCATTTTAATCAAACTTTAACTTTACAATTATAAAAATATAACCAAAACTTCAGTTTCTTCTATACATTTTTCTGTAAACTTAATGCCAGAGTAATTCTCAAAGCCAAACTATAAATGATGCTTGTACACTATGATGTGAACACAGCAACCAAAGTATACGTTTTTAAAGTATTGATCTTTCCCTTAACAGAACATGATACATTTTCCCAACTTAACTCTAGTCTCACAATACAATCCAAGACTAAAATAAAAATTACATCTTAACTGGCTTAATCTAGACTTACTTAGGTTTTAGTCAGTTTTCTTTTTCCCCAAAGCAAGCTAGATATAATACAAGCTAATATTAAAGTGTGTTTTATGGCTCAAGTCAAATTACAGCGTTATGCTGCTCGTTATGTATTTAACAAAAGCAAATTGCTTCAAGTGAGTCCAGTTTAACCCCAACGATGAGTGATGTAAAACATGTGGAATAATTATGGGAAGCCAAACCTTACAGTTATAAAATCGGATTTGTTTCAATCAAAGCCCACTAATGACAGACCTCCTTGGTCTCCCAACTTGGTTAGTCAAACTTAGAAGAGAGGGACTCCAGAGGAGATGAGTCAGCTTTTTAAATTAAAACCTATTTCCAGCCTAACCCTATTCAAGAAAGTCCTCTGCCTGTCTCCAGAGCTGCCAAACTGAGCAGATGGTGTTGCTGGAGGTGGGGATAAAACAGTGGGTCTGAGGGCATATTTCAGCCATGACAGTGCTTCTCCATCAGTGCTTCTCCATCCTTAGGGATTGTGTTGGTAATTTGTGAGGCTTTTGTTTGTCACATGATTGGAGGGTACCACTTGCCTTCAGTAGGTAGGGCTAGGATAGAAGATGCTCTGTAGTGCTCAGGAAAATGACCCCCAATAAAGAGGTTTGCCATATCCCCCCTAACTTTCATGTATTCTGCCAGATATTCACACAGGTGAAAAACGTAACTGTCTTAACTGGAACCCAACTCCACTGTACATACACAGTGTCCTCAGATGGCTTTAATAAGCACCCACTTTTCTAGGAGCTCAGGTACTGTGTAGATTGAGGGAAGAGTGTACTTTCTTTGCTCAGAGGTTTACCAAGTACTGATCTCCATTTCAGAACCTGCCCAAAAGCATCACTGTTCAATGTATTTAGGGTGACAGTTCAACCAACTGAGTCAGTCCGCTGGTATAGATACTTTATTCAGGGTGTTTTTACCTATAGTAGTGAATATCTGATTACTTAATTAAGGATACTGTAGAGAAAAATTTGGGTTTCCTTAGGTGATGCTAGTGGTAAAGAACCCACCTGCTAATGTGGGAGACAAGAGAGACATGGATTCAATTTCTGGGTTGGGAAGGTCCCGTGGAGGAAGGCATGGCAACTCACTCCAGGATTCTTGCCTGGAGAATCCTGTGGACAGAGGAGACTGGTGGGCTACAGTGCATAGGTTCACAAAGAGTCAGACACAACTGAAGTAACTTAGCAGGCAGGCAGAGAAAAATTTGTACTTCGATGAAAAGTGTGTGTACTATGGAATAGCACACCCCTCTGGGTTATCTGATTCTGTGGGAATGATTCTACAACTCTGTAAATTGTACATAAGTGATAACAATGTGAGATAATATTTGTCTATAGACATCTGAGTTCTGTCCTTCCTAGTAGAGGTTCAATTATCCTCTCTTTTCCACTGCTGAAGAAACTAGCTTTGCCTTCATTTACGTATCATTTCAATATTCCTAATTTATAAATGTATCCATTTTTTGGCTTCTCTCTCGAATGGGTTATAACGTTTGCCAGGTTCTTTATTATGAGGTAATTGCCATAAATACATTTTATATCTCAGTGAGGGTCATGATTTTACCTGTTTGTTTTTTAAATTATCTTTCATCAGTTGTCTGAGTATTTGCAAGTTGAGAGACATGTCTTATTGAAGATTCCTTTCCCTTTGGTTCTCCTTTTATAACAAGGTGTTTTTTTTTTTTTAATGTGTAATACATAAATTTCATTTCAAGATAACAAAAGGGCATTCAAATACTTGTTATAAAAGGGAGCATGAGATCTGAAAGGGTTGCAGTCGTAGATTCCATCAGAAATTCTCTGAACAAGCCCACATATGTTACTGATTAACTGAGTCATTATTTTTTGTCAGACAGAAAGTTCTAGAGTTCCAAGCTACTTATAGCAGTCACTAAGCTATGAATTATTTTGGGAACCAGTCTCCTTCCCCAGCTCCAGCTTGGTTAAATAGGAGAGGCATAAAGTAGCCTTTTATGGGTACCACTGACCCAAGTTTCATTTTTCAATACTTTCCCCCAGATCATCAAAAGCCAAGAGTATTCCAGACAAACTGCATTGTCTGACTGTCTTGGGTAATATCAAGAAAACATAAATTAAAAGAAGTAACTTTCCCTTATTCCCCCTTCCTTGATCCATATTTTTTCATCCCAAGATAAATACCCCATGAGTACTCATTCCCCACATCACCTCTAGGGAATACTGATTCTGACTTGCAGTCCTGCAGTAAGTCTTAGGTCCAACTCCTATAATACATGTATCTGTTGTCACATTTTAAAGTCCAGAAAGGGTGGAATTTCAGGCTGAAATTTCTTTAAGCTCAGAAAGAAACAGTGAAGTGGCTCACCCATCTTGACGCCATAAATTTCAACCCTAGCTGCTGACTGAGAATGTCTTCAGCTGACAATGATGAATGAAAAAGAAAAGATCCACTCCTGGTTGTTTACTACTAAGATATCCTTATTTTAAGACATCACTTTTCCTTTTATTAAGTAAACATTTATCTCCCAAAAAGTACAGAAGAGCTAGGCAAATAAAAATAAACTTTAGAAAATTTATAAGCCTGGTTTATATATTGCTTTATTTAGAGGATAATTCGCACATGTTTTTTTTTTTCTTCCACCTACTAAAAGGAACATGCATAATAAATGAAACTAAGCTTGGCAGGAAATCCATCAATAAGGTTAATTTAAAGTGTAGGCAGGACGCGAATCTCCATATGGATATCAAGGGGTTTGTTCTTGTTTCAAAACCAATTGACTTCTAGACATATAAGTATGCCTCTCTGAAGAACCACCAAATAGAAGGAAATTCCAGCAACTTAAACATCTACATCCTGATGATATGTTCTCTGAAAATTCATGTTTTAGATCGCCTAAAATTAAGAGCAAGGCTTTGGCTAGAAATGGGGCCATTTGCTGCAAGCAGACACTCAGGACCTGGGCTGCAGGGTTCAAAATCTGGCACCATCACTTGCAAGCTCTATGACTTTGAGTAAGATACAAAAATATCCTGGGCCACAATTGCCTTATCTGTAAAATGATAGCATGCAGTGCTGTATAACTTCATATACAGTATATGTGGTTGAAATGACTACTGGAATCCATAAAAAAATTATTAGCATTGGCTGGGCATTACACCATTTAAGACAGTTTTTAAAAATCATAATTGGTGAGGGGAGATATGTGTAGAAATATGAGGAAGTATACTTTTAAAGATTACTTATTTTAAAAGAACAACTCCTCTAAAGAGGAGATAAGGACATAAGATAAGACCTTAGAAAATGGTAGAAATAATTTGTTTTTCAGCATGAGCAAACTTGGTTCTCTGTAGAACTTTAGTAAAGTTCTATCTTCTTGACCTAAGTCCTCCACCAAAGAGGATTTAGGACCAGAGAGGACTCTGACCCTTACTAGGTAAAAGACAGCTTTCTTGCTCATCCCATTGGGATTAAGTGTGGGCATAAAACACGAAAAACAAGAATCTTGGGAAATGAAGATCTTAAATATTTTCAGTAGTAAGACATTGCCTAACTCCTTATTTTTTTAGTCTCTAAAATGAGGGCTTCCCTAGTGACTCAGCTGGTAAGGAATCCGCCTGCAACGCGGGAGACCTGGGTTCAATCCCTGAGTTGGGAAGATTCCTGGAGAAGGGAACGGCTACCCACTCCAGTATTCTGACCTGGAGAATTCCATGGACTGTATAGTCTATGGGGTCACAAAGAGTCAGACACGACTTAGAGACTTTCACTTTCAAAATGAAGAGCATCAGTCAGAGCACTAAGGCAAGGAAGAGAAATAAAAGGCATCTAAATTAAAAAGGAGGAAATAAAATAATCTCTTTACAGATGACATGATCTAACTTGTACAAAGCCCTAAACATTTTACACACACACATACACACACACACAAACTGTTAGAACTAATGAACAAATTTGTCAAAGTTGAAGGATACAAAATCAAGACACAAAAATCAGTTGTGTGTCTGTACACTAACAATTACTAAAGAAAATTCTGTTCATAATAGCATCAGAAAGAATAAAATACTTAGGAATAAACTTAACCAAGGAGGTGAAATACATTGAAAATTAAAGAATATTTCTGAAAAAATTAAAGACACAAACAAATGGAAAGATATCCCATGTTCATTGATTGGAAACAATATTTTAAGATGGCCACATCACCCAAAGCAATCTACAGATTCAACATAATCCCTGTCAAAATTTCAGCTACATATTTTGTAGAAATAAACTCATCCTAAAATTCATATGTAATCTCAAGGGATCCCAAATAGTCAAAAAATTTTGAGAAAGAAGAACCAAGTTGAAGGACTCACGTTTCCTGATTTTGAAATGTATTATGAAGCTACAGTAATCAAATAGTTTGGAACTGGCATAAAGACAGACAAATAGACTAATAGAATAGAGCAGACAGCTAGGAAATAAACCTTTGCATACATGGTCAAATGACTTTTGACAATAATGCCAAAAGGTGTCCTCTTCCCAATGGGGAAAGGACAGTCTCTTCAGCAAATATTGTTGGAAAAACTGGATGTTCACATGCAAAATAGTGAAACTGGACCTTTATCTTACATGATACAGAAAAACTAAGTCAATATAAGACCTAAAGCTGTAACTGAGGAAAAATCATAGGAGGAAGTTTTCATGACATTGGATTGGCAGTGATTTCTTGACTATGACACAAAAAGCACAGGGAACAAAAGGAAAAATAGACAAATGGGACTACCTCAAATTTTAAAACTTTTATGTGTCAGAGGACATGATCAACATAGTGAAACGGCAACCTGAAGAATGGAAGAAAGTATTTGCAGGTCACATTAACTCCTGATTAGGAGTTAGTATCCAGAATATATAAAGACCTCCTACAGCTCAGCAACAAAACATCAGATAGCCTGTTTTTAAAACATGTAAAGAACTTGAATAGTTGTTAAATGGTCAGCAAGCATATGGAAAGATGCTTAGTATTTATCATCATCAGAGAAATGCAAACCAAAGCCACAGTGAGATGTCACCTCACACCCACTAGGACAGGTACTGTATGAAAGGAGGGAGGGAGGAAGGAAGGGAGAAAAACAAGAAAAAGGAAGTGTTGATCCTCATGTGGACCCATTGGAACACTTGTAGACTGTTGGTGGGGTTGCAAAATGGTGCAGCAACTATGGAAAACAGTATGGAGGCTTCAAAAAGTTAAAAATAATACTACCATGTGATCTAGCTATCCTACTTCTGGGTATACATCAAAAACTGAAAATGGACTCTTGAAGAGAGATTTTCACACTCACATTCATAGAAGCACTCTTCACAATAGCCAAGAGGTGGAAGCAAACCAAAGGTCCCTCGACAGATATGTATATATGTTATATACATATAATGGCATATTATTCAACTTTAAAAAGGAAGGAAGTCATGTCACATGCTACAGAATGGATGAATCTTGAGAATACTCTGCTAAGTGAAACATGCCAGTCACAAAAATACAAATACTGTATAATTCCACTTATATCTTAAAATATCTTAAAATAGTGAAATTTATGGAAACAAAATAAAATGGTGGTTATTACTGCCTGGGGGAAGTGGGAAAAGACAACGTGTTACTTAATTGGGTAAAACTCAGCAGTGGTCACAGGACTGGAAAAGGTAAGTTTTCATTCCAATCCCAAAGAAAGGCAATACCAAAGAAGGCTCAAACTACCGCACAATTGCACTCATCTCACACGCTAGTAAAGTAATGCTCGACATTCTCCAAGCCAGGCTTCAGCAATACGTGAACTGTGAACTTCCAGATGTTCAAGCTGGTTTTAGAAAAGGCAGAGGAACCAGAGATCAAATTGCCAACATCTGCTGGATCATCAAAAAAGTAAGAGAGTTCCAGAAAAGATCTATTTCTGCTTTATTGACTATGCCAAAGCCTTTGACTGTGTGAATCACAATAAACTATGGAAAATTCTTCAAGAGATGTGAATACCAGACCACCTGACCTGCCTCTTGAGAAACCTATATGCAGGTCAGGAAGCAACAGTTAGAACTGGACGTGGAACAACAGACTGGTTCCTAATAGGAAAAGGAGTCTGTCAAGGCTGTATATTGTCGCCCTGGTTATTTAACTTCTATGCAGAGTACATCATGAGAAACGCTGGGCTGGAAGAAGCACAAGCTGGACTCAAGATTTCCGGGAGAAATATCAATAACCTCAGACATGCAGATGACACCACTCTTATGGCAGAAAGTAAAGAGGAACTCAAAAGCCTCTTGATGAAAGTGAAAGCCTCTTGGAGAGTGAAAAAGTTGTTTCAAAGCTCAACATTCAGAAAACGAAGATCATGGCATCTGGTCCCATCACTTCATGGGAAATAGATGGGGAAACAGTGGAAACAGTGTCAGACTTTATTTTGGGGGGCTCCAAAACCACTGCAGATGGTGATTGCAGCCATGAAATTAAAAGATGCTTACTCTTTGGAAGGAAAGTTATGACCAACCTAGATAGCATATTCAAAAGCAGAGATATTATTTTGCCAACAAAGGTCTGTCTAGTCAAGGCTATTGTTTTTCCAGTGGTCATAATGGATGTGAGAGTTGGACTGTGAAGAAAGCTGAGCACTGAAGAATTGATGCTTTTGAACTGTGGTGTTGGAGAAGACTCTTGAGAGTCCCTTGGACTGCAAGGAGATCCAACCAGTCCATTCTAAAGGATATCAGTCCTGGGTGTTCATTGGAAGGACTGATGCTGAGGCTGAAACTCCAATACTTTGGCCATATCATGCAAAGAGTTGACTCATTGGAAAAGACTCCGATGCTGGGAAGGATTGTGGGCTGGAGGAGAAGGGGATGACGGAGGATGAGATGGCTGGATGGCATCACCGACTTGATGTACATGAGTTTGGGTGAACTCTGGGAGTTGGTGATGGACAGAGAGGCCTGGCATGCTGCGATTCATGGGGTCGCAAGAATCAAACACAATTGAGTGACTGAACTGAGAATGGAGTTTCAGATTTGCAAGATGAAAAAGTTCTGGATATCTGTTTCAAAACAATGAAAGATATACTTAACACTGCTGAACTGTACAATTGAAATGGTTAAGATGGTAAATATTATATTTTAACACAATTTTTAAAATGAAGAGAGTTAAATGAGATGCATGTGAAGGCTTCAGGAGGATGCTTTTCATGTAACAAATGCACATTAAATACTATTAGCTATTGATGAGGTTATCAAATGCAAGTGCTCCAACATGGTTCTTTCTGTACCACCCCCTCCCCAGCCTTTCCCTGTCAGCACAACATGTTCTTTCTCAATCTGCACTTGTATTCTGTCCTATTTCATAGCTACATTTATACCTTTCTATGGCAACCCACTCCAGTACTCTCGCCTGGAAAATTCCATGGACGGAGGAGCCTGGTAGGCTGTAGTCCATGGGGTCGCTAAGAGTCGGACACGACTGAGCGACTTCACTTTCACTTTTCACTGTCATGCACTGGAGAAGGAAATGGCAACCCACTCCAGTGTTCTTGCCTGGAGAATCCCAGGGACGGGGGAGCCTGGTGGGCTGCTGTCTATGGGGTCGCACAGAGTCAAACATGACTGACACGACTTAGCAGCAGTGTCAAATGCAGGAGCAATGAATTGCTGAACACTGTGTCCTTGCTGAGTTCTACTCACCACTAGGAGTTTGGTAGATACATATTTTTTTTTAAGTTAAGATTTTTTTTTCCTTTCCATTATGACCAAAGCACATCATTGATTCAGAAAATATGGACAATAGTAAAGTAAGAAACAGAAAAAGAAAATTGCCCAAAGTCTCACCTTTTAAAAGTAATTGCACCTGTGGCGGATTCATTTTGATATTTGGCAAAACTAATACAATTATGTAAAGTTTAAAAATAAAATAAAATTAAAAAAAGTAATTGCAGTCAGTATTTTCTTTAGTAACAATTTCCTGTATCAGAGTGAAAATATTAATAAAACACCAACTGTCTTAAAAGGAAGGTAAGAATTTAATATTCAAGTACATTTGGGAATTGTTTTCCTTGAGAATACCTCAGGGTAGGTTGAGGCACCTAGGTGCCAAGAGACTGATAGGGATGTTGAAATAAAAGACAGTATAACTGTGATAATGCAAATATATATCTTTTAGTTAATATTATTGTGGTTGCAGTCAAAATAACCCATCTCTGGCAACTGAAGTAAAAAGATGAATTAATTGATTTCAAAATATAATTTTCAAAAAGGTGAAACATATGACTCTCCTACTCAATGATATAGTATGTGTGTGTGTGATCTATCTATCTAATTAATAAGAGAACCAACAGGATGGTAAAACTGGTTAAATGGAGGATACATTGAGATGGATGTAATGGTCAGTAAGAAACAGGATGCTGAAATCAAATAGCTAAATTAGATACAAAACTAAACCCAAAGTAGTACAACTATAGCTTCTGTGGATACCCATTCCACTGGACAAAAAAGATTTTTCTCTTAGACAAAAATTACACGTAACTTAATTTTAACATCAAACTTTTGGGAAATAGGGCCCTAATCAATTGTCCGCTGTGGTCCTAAGTTCCTTCTCTACAATGTCACATGACCCTTAGTCAGGCCCATTGGACACTTATCCAATATGACATTGAAAGGCATCAGATTAGATCAGATCAGTCGCTCAGTCGTGTCCGACTCTTGGCGACCCCATGAATCGCAGCACGCCAGGCCTCCCTGTCCATCACCAACTCCCGGAGTTCACTGAGATACAGTCATTCTTTATTTCCGAAGATTTGATCTTTTTTTTTTTTTTTAAGTGAACACAGTTTAAAGATTGTATATACCTTGCTGTTAAAGAGAGAATTGGTAAGATGTTACCACAGTTCAAAGGAAGAACAGATTTATAGACCAGGAATAACAAAATGAATATGCAAATAAAGGCAAAACTGATGTTTTCCACAGTGGGTAACAGAAACCAGTTAAACCTCTATTGGATTTAATTTACATGTCTATAAACAAGAATTATTTTGCATTACTACTTTTTTCTTCTTTTAATTGTGGTATAGTTGACTTATAATGTTTTAGTTTCAGGTGTATAATACAGCAACTTGTTATATGTATATGAATATATATATATTTTTTAGATTTTCATGTGTGTCTTTATTTTTTAATATAAATTTATTTATTTTAATTGGAGGCTAATTACTTTACAGTATTGTATTGGTTTTGCCATACATTGACATGATTCCACCACAGGTGTACATGTGTTCCCCATCCTGAACTGCCCTCCCATCTCCCTCCCCATCCCATCCCTCTGGGTCATCCCAGTGTACCAGCCCCGAGCACCCTGTATCATGCATCGAACCTGAACTGGTGATTCATTTCACATACGATATTATACATGTTTCAATGCCATTCTCCCAAACCATCCCACCCTCGCCCTCTCCCAGAGTCCAAAAGACTGTTCCATACATCTGTGTCTCTTTTGCTGTCTCGCATACAGGGTTATCATTACCATCTTTCTAAATCCCATATATATGCGTTAGTATACTGTATTGGTGTTTTTCTTCCTGGCTTACTTCACTCTGTATAACAGGCTCCAGTTTCATCCACCTCATTAGTACTGATTCAAATGTATTCTTTTTAATGGCTGAGTAATATTCCATTGTGTATATGTACCACAGCTTTCTTATACATTTGTCTGCTGATGGACATCTGGGTTGCTTCCATGTCCTGGCTATTATAAACAGTGCTGTGATGAACATTGGGGTACATGTGTCTCTTTCAATTCTGGTTTTCTCAGTTTGTGTGCCCAGCAGTGGGGTTGCTGGGTCATGTGGCAGTTCTATTTCCAGTTTTTTAAGGAATCTCCACACTGTTCTCCATAGTGGCTGTACTAGTTTGCATTCCCACCATCAGTGTAACAGGGTTTCCTTTTCTCCACACCCTCTCCAGCGTGTATTGCCTGTAGACTTTTGGAACGCAGCCATTCTGACTGACGTGAAATGGTACCTCATTGTGGTTTTGATTTGCATTTCTCTGATAATGAGTGATGTTGAGCATCTTTTCATGTGTTTGTTAGCCATCTGTATGTCTTCTTTGGAGAAATGTCTATTTAGTTTTTTTCCCCATTTTTTGATTGGGTCATTTATTTTTCTGGAATTGAGCTGCAGTAGTTGCTTATATATTTTTGAGATTAATTCTTTGTCCGTTGCTTCGTTTGCTATTATTTTCTCCCATTCTGAAGGCTGTCTTTTTACCTTGCTTATAGTTTCCTTTGTTGTGCAAAAGCTTTTAGGTCCCATTTGTTTATTTTTGCTTTTATTTCCAATATTCTGGGAGGTGGGTCATAGAGGATCCTGCTGTGATTTATGTCAGAGAGTGTTTTGCCTGTTTTCCTCTAGGAGTTTTATAGTTTCTGGTCTTATGTTTAGATCTTTAATCCATTTTGAGTTTCTTTTTGTGTATGGTGTTAGAAAGTGTTCTAGTTTCATTCTTTTACAGGTGGTTGACCAGTTTTCCCAGCACCACTTGTTAAAGAGATTGTCTTTAATCCATTGTATATTCTTGCCTCCTTTGTCGAAGATAAGGTGTCCATGGTGCGTGGATTTATCTCTGGGCTTTCTATTTTGTTCCATTGATCTATATTTCTGTCTTTGTGCCAGTACCATACTGTCTTGATGACTGTGGCTTTGTAGTAGAGCCTGAAGTTAGGCAGGTTGATTCCTCCAGTTCCATTCTTCTTTCTCAAGATTGCTTTGGCTATTCGAGGTTTTTTGTTTTCCATACAAATTGTGAAATTATTTGTTCTAGTTTTGTGAAAAATACCATTGGTAGCTTGATAGGGATTGTATTAAATCTGTAGATTGCTTTGGGTAGTATACTCATTTTCATTATATTGATTCTTCCGATCCATGAACACAGTATATTTCTCCATCTATTTGTGTCCTCTTTGATTTCTTTCACCAGTGTTTTATAGTTTTCTATATATAGGTCTTTTGTTTCTTTCAGTTCAGTTCAGTTCAGTTACTCAGTCGTGTCCGACTCTTTGCAACCCCATGCATTGCAGCACGCCAGGCCTCCCTGTCCATCACCAACTCCCAGAGTTCACTCAGACTCACGTCCATCGGTTCGGTGATGCCATCCAGCCATCTCATCCCCTGTCATCCCCTTCTCCTCCTGCCCCCAATCCCTCCCAGCATCAGAGTCTTTTCCATTGAGTCAACTCTTTGCATGAGGTGGCCAAAGTACTGGAGTTTCAGCTTTAGCATCATTCCTTCCAAAGAACACCGAGGGCTGATCTTCAGAATGGACTGGTTGGATCTCCTTGCAGTCCGAGGGACTCTCAAGAGTCTTCTCCAACACCACAGTTCAAAAGCATCAATTCTTTGGTATTTAGCTTTCTTCACAGTCCAACTCTCACATCCATACATGACCACTGGAAAAACCATAGCCTTGACTAGCTGGACCTTTGTTGGCAAAGTAAGTATTTTATTCTTTTCATTGCAATGGTGAGTGGAATTTTTCCTTAAGTTCTCTTTCTGTTTTCTCATTATTAATGTATAGGAATGCAAGGGATTTCTGTGTGTTGATTTTATATCCTGCAACTTTACTATATTCATTGATTAGCTCTAGTAATTTTCTGGTGGAGTCCTTAAGGTTTTCTCTGTAGAGGATCATGTCATCTGCAAAGAGTGAGAGTTTTACTTCTTTTCCAATCTGGATTCCTTTTATTTCTTTTTCTGCTCTGATTGCTGTGGCCAGAACTTCCTATTCTTTTTTGGATTCTTTCCTAACCCTTATAGGTTATTACAAAATATTGAGTATAGTTCCCTGTGCTATACAGTAGGTCCTTGTTGGTCCCTGTTGGTTACCTATTTTATACCGAGTAGCGTGTATACATTTGCTAGAGAAGGGAATGGCTATCCATTTCAGTATTCTTGCCTGGAGAATTCCATAGACAGAGGAGCCTGTTGGACTACAGTCTATGGAGTCACAGAGTCAGACATGACTGAGTGACTAACACACACGCACATACACACAGTATGTTAATCCCAAACTCCTAATTTATCCTTCCCCACTGCTTTCCCCATTGGCAACCATAAGTTTGTAAATAATTTTTAGAAAACTGGGAACCTCAAGTCACGGAATAATCACTACTGAGAAGTACTGAATGTGTGCCGTGGATCAGGCCTGAGCTAAATGCTTTACACGCAATATTTCACTTCATTCTCATAACCCCTGCAAATTGGTACTATCACTCCTTCATGTTACAGATGAGTAATCTAAAGTGGAGAAATTTACATCATTTCCCCCAGGTTATATCGCGGATAAAGTGGCAAAGCTCAGACAGTGTTTATCTGAGCAGTCTTAAAGCCAAACAGGCATCTCCTCGACTCTGGGCTTTGTGAGGGTGGAGGAAAGGGAGGTTTGCCATTAAAGTGACTTCTGTGTGACTCTTAACTTCCTACCAAGGCTTTTAGAAATCACATTGTATGGTGACTGAAACGACCTACAGATGAAAGACAGTAAACCACTGGGTCCTCGCCTTAGAAAACTGAAGGGCAATGAAGGCTGGACACAGAGTCCACAGGAATTCAGATTAGCTTCCAGAGGCAAATGCCAGCATCATCCTCAAAGCCTAACTGAGGAAATGCTTGGAGCATTCGGAGCGAAGCCCTCCAAGTGTGCTGTAACATTCATATTACTGGGCACTTTCTGAAATTACTAGTTACACTCAATTGGATAAATGCTTCTAAAAGCAATTAAGAATGTATTCTTTGTTAACTTCCTGGATAAGCTAAGAAAAATACTCATTATCTTGTCTCTCTGGGAAATACTACACATTCTTAGAGGCTTGGTCTTCTTGCCACAGTTGTAGGGCATAAGCAAAGGGGAGGGGAACCAGAGCTCCCCAGCCCAGCTGCAGGTGTCCTTTCAGTGCCCACTCACCCACTCCACACCCACACCACACACAGGCCTTGTCACCCAGCTCCCTTCCCCAGCTTGAGAAAGCCCAGTGTGATGAAGCTGGGAAACACAGCTTCCTGCCTAGTCCTAGTCACACTCCCCAAAGCAGATGGCCTTCAGGGACCTCCAGGTAATGGCTCAGTAGGGGCAGGTAGCCCCAGAAAAAGGAAGAGGCCTCAGAAAGGGCATGGTTGGGAACTCTAGCCTCACAGTGGAGCCCCTCAAATCAACCCTCATCCTTTTCCCATATGAATGGTATAAGCTCACCTGCTGATTTCACAGTTACAAGGTGCTTCCAGAGGGTACTGCACATAGTGGGTTTCAGCTTCCCTCTACAGAGAAGTTTCCCCTTTTATTTGACAACTAGTTGTGGCAGGTATGGGCTTTTCCTGGTGGCTCAGATGGTAAAGAATCCATCTGCAATGCAAGAGACCTGGATTCGATCCCTGGGTTGGGAAGATCTCCTGGAGAAGGAAATGGCAACCCATTCCAGTATCCTTGCCTGGGAAATTCCATGGACAGAGGAGCATTGTGGGCTATAGTCCATGAGGTCTCAAAGAGCCAGACATGACTTAGCAACTAAACAACAACAACAACCCAGTCTTCATGCACCTGTATGGCTCCTCACACTTGAAAAAGGCTGACTGTATAATAATAAAACATTGCAGAAATGATAAAGTGCAACTTCCAGAGATAGATCATAAAAGGCATTGCACCTTCTGCTTTGCTGTCTGCTAGATCACTCATCCTGGGGGAAGCCAGCTGCCATGTCAAAAGTACACTCAAGTAGCCCTAAGGGAGATCCATGTGGCAAAGAACTAAGGCTCCTACCAACAGCTACGTGAGGGACTCATCTCAGAAGTGGATTTCCAGCTCCAGTTTAGCTTAAAGAGACCGCAGCCCCAGGCAGCATTTTAACTACGATCTCATGACAGATCCTGAGCCAGAACCATCTACTTAAGCCACTCTTGAACTCTTGACTGGAACAGAACTATGTGAGATAATATTTATTGTTGTTTTAAGTCACTGTGTTTGGAGTAATTTGTTATACAACAATAGATAACCAATATATCCACTGTAGTAGTCAAGTCTCTATCTATCAATCATTATGTCTTTCTGTGTGTAAATCTTTCCCAATACAATTCTCATACCCAAGATCAACAGAAAGGAATAAAAAGCAGGGAATAAAATTCTCTTTTGTTCTCATTTGATAAAACATTCCAACAGTTCCAGGCAAGCACAGAGCAAGCAGATCCAAGGTAAGAATGTTAGTTGGCGGGGGACCACATCCTCCCCACACCCCTGTAGGTTTCCATAGAAGGAAGAGATTAACCATTCCATTTTCCAGGAGGAGGGGAAGAGGGAAAGTTTGAGAATTTCCCTTCCAGGAGCTTCTTTTTGTCCCTCACTCTTTCCTCCCTGGGCTAACAGACTTACCTGAACAGACTTCCCAAATTTTATCATTTTGGAGAAGGAACTCATCCCTGTGCTCCCAACTACAGAGGGAGGCTGACTCTGCAACTCAACAGGTGAGCTTAGAAAAGTAGTCCTGTGGGATGACCCAAGGTGGTACAGCCCTTCCAAGGAATCTGTGCAATCTTAAATTAGGTGAGGTGTTAGGATCCATGTGTCACACACTTAAACTCTGTTCTCCAAGCCAACTTTATTTATGAAGAGTGAAGTCTCACTTTGATCTCCATCTGTGTAACTTTGTGTCTACCTCTTGGTTCCAAATTCAGAAGAGGAAGGAAGGGGTGTTATTAGCCCCTGAAACATCAGCGAGAGGCATACATTCAACGTAGATGTGTTATTCTAAATTACTTTTTTATCTTCAATCTTCCTCAACATTTTCCCAGTTATCACTTTCCCAAACCACCACCTATATAAGAAACCTCTGTTACATCCTAATTACAGTCTCACTTTCTCAACATAACTGCTCATCTTCAAAACCTAAGTAGTACACAGCAGAGGGAGAATCTAGGTGATTGAGGAAGTCAGTCCATCTCATTGATCATAGTAACAATAAGGACACCTACCATGCACTACTATACTACTTATGTTTATAGTCTCTCTTTAATCCCCATGATAACTCTGATGTAACTAGAGCTTATTTCCATTTCATTGAGGAGAAACCCGAGTCTCAAAGGGATGGTTCACAGAAAAGTGACAGAACATCCTAGGTTTGTGTGCATGTCTGGCTGGCTCTGAAGTCTCTGTTGTTTCTAATGCTCAATATTACATTTAAAGCCATACTTTGGACCTTAGTCAGTTTAATAAGCATTATTGTATTTAGATGGCTTGAAAATTTTTCTTTAAGTTTTATACCTTTTAAATGATAATATCAAGTAAATTTTTAGGATTATTATCAAATTTTTGAATTTCTCTCCCAAATTTCTTTCATACATGCTGTAAAATTACAGAACATTTCAAGTTTTCTTGTTGTTTAGTTGCTAATTTTGTGTCCAACTCTTTTGTAACCCCATGGACTGTAGCCCAGCAGGCTCTTCTGTCCATGGGATTTCCAAGGCAAGAATACTGGAGTGGGTTGCCATTTTCTTCTCTACAGGATCTTCCTAACCCAGGGATCTAACCTCCATCTCCTGCATTGGCAGGTGGGATTCTTTTACACTAAGCTATTTGGGAAGCCCCAGGTTTTCTTGGATCATGACTAATCTTAAATACTCTTTAAATTAATAACCCCTACTAACTAGTTTGTTGCTGATGCCCAGGTTATAATGGTATATGTTTAGTTTTTATCTTAGTTGATGTCAGTGTTTTGTGTCAAATTGGCAAGGAGTTTAAATCTTTTTCCATGTGGTCAGACATTTTACTTTTCATTAATTTCATGTTTAAGCTGTCCATGTTTAAGCTTACTGAACCACCTTTCCTGCCTCCTGGGAAATCTTTATGCAGATCAGGAAGCAACAGTTAGAACTGGACATGGAACAACAGACTGGTTCCAAATTGGGAAAGGAGTACATCAAGGCTGTATATTGTCACTCTGCTTATTTGACTTACATGCAGAGAACATCATGAGAAATGCTGGACTGGATGAAGCACAAGCTGGAATCAAGATTGCCAGGAGAAATATCAATAACCTCAGATATGCAGATGACACCACTCTTATGGCAAAAAGCAAAGAGGAACTAAAGAGCCTCTTGATGAAAGTGAAAGAGGAGAGTGAAAAAGTTGGCTTGAAAGTCAACATTCAAAAAACAAAGATCATGGCATCCGGTGCCATCACTTCATGGCAAATAGATGGGGAAACAATGGAAACAATGACAGACTTTATTTTATTGGGCTCTAAAATCACTGCAGATGGTGACTGCAGTCTTGAAATTAAGATACTTGTCCCTTGGACGAAAAGCTATGACCAACCTAGACAGCATATTAAAAAGCAGAAATATTACTTTACCGACCGTCTAGTCAAAGCTATAGCTTTTTCAGTAGTCTTGTATGGATGTGAGAGTTGGATCTTAAAGAAAGCTGAGTGCAGAAGAACTGATGCTTTGGAACTGTGGTGTTGGAGAAGACTCTTGAGAGTCCCTTGGACTGCAAGGAGATCCAACCAGTCCATCCTAAAGGAAATCAGTCCTGAATATTCATTGGAAGGACTGATGCTGAAGCTGAAGTTCCCATATTTTGTCCACCTGATGTGAAGAACTGACTCATTTGAAAAGACCCTGATGCTGGGAAAGATTGAAGGCAGGAGGAGAAGGGGATGACAGAGGATGAGATGTTTGGATGGCATCACCGACTCGATGGACATGAATTGAGCAAACTCCAGGAGTTGGTGATGGACAGAGAGGCCTGGCATGCTGCAGACCATGGGGTCACAAAGAGTTGGACATGACTGAGTGACTGAACTGAACTGAAGCTGTCCAAGAATCCATTTCTTACTTTTATCTGAAATGTATGCCTTCCTCTTGATCATTTACTACTCTTAGTATAATATAAAAAATTTTGCTTCTATTTGCTTCTTAAAAAAAAAAAAAATCTATGCCCCATGATAGCATGTCTATGTTTGTCAGCCAGTCATGTCCAACTCTCTGTGATCCCATGGGCTATAGCCCACCAGTCTCCTTCTGCCTGTGGGATTTCCCAGGCAAGGATATTGGAGTGGGTTGCCATTTCCATCTCCATCACCCTTGGTAGAGTGGAGGCTTAATTACCTTTATATTCCCCATATAGAAAGTTACATTACAAAATCACTGTCATGTAAAGAGTCAAAAAAAAATTGGGGGAAATGGTTCTATTGAACTATTCTTTTGATAAATAAAAATAACTTATTTTCTCAAAAAAAAAAAAAAAAGGAAACATTATTTTGACTCATTCCCCTTTGGGCTGAAACTGAGCTTGTGGTTGGTTTCAGAGAAGCATGGAATTTTTAATTCTGACCTAAAGATTCAGTTCAATCAGTAGAGTTCCAGAGAAGCATGAAATTTCTGGCCTTGAAAGTTCTCTGAATATCAAGTCCTACCTCATCCCCCTTCATTTACAAATGAGGAAACTCAGAAATTTAGATCACTTCCCAATAATTTAATGGTAGCTTGTAAGAACTATGGGTAGTCCAAACTGCTAATATGATTATGAAGTTAGCTGTACAGAGATTTTATTCCCTAAGGTCCCTTATTTGACCATCTGAGATTTTATTCCCTGAGATCTCTTATTTGATCATCCAGTTGTTGGCTTGGGCCCAAGAGAACCAGACAAACTGAATTCATAACCAAAAGATGTGCTATTTACCCTCTCCTGTGATACCCAATTGCTTTGGAAGATAGTTTTATGGAGGTGAAATATAATTCTTTTGTAGAAGAACAGAAACATTTTGTTTGTCTCCATCCAAGCTCAGAGTTTCACATTTATAGTCAGTTATGGGATGGTGGTATTCCCAGTAAAAACTCAACATCTAGACCCAAAGAGAATTGAGCCCATGTCACAATTACAGATCTACAAGAGGGCTAGTTTGTCTTGGATGCAAACTCTGACATTTTGTAACATTTTGGATTTGGTTCACTTAGGAAGCTGTCAATTACTGCCACAAAACCAATCATTCTTTGCTAAAAATACACTTAGAAACTCCATTTCTGACACTTTTAGGAATTTCCTTGGCATTTTACCAAGAAACATCACTTATTTGGAAAGGAAAGCAACTCCCATATTTTCTGCTGTAAATGACCCTTTGCCACGTGGGAGAGCACAGGCATATGGTGAGCCCACCACAAGCCCAGCCTCAGCCCAAAGAGGGAGTAGTTGGAAATAACGTGGAGCGTTCTGGACTTCACCTTTCTGTTCTGGTAATACTGCTATGACTTGTCCTAGTGACCAAACTTCAGTTGGTCCCTGGGTCATTTCCTTGTTTCCTTCTTCATGGCCCAATGCCCTCTTGTGGTGCCCTTCTTACAGGATCCTTTCAGATGGAGTGCAAAGGAGTGAAATTCAGAGCACTGGCCTCAGAGTCAGATGATTCCAGATTAGGTTTCCACGCTGGGATCTGTCACACTGGTTGTGACCCTGGTGATTTTTCTTGAGCCTCTGATCCTTGATTTCCTCATCTGTGAAACAGGCATACAATACCTAATATGGAGAGTTGTTGTGAGGGCTGAAGGAGATGCTATTTGTCTAACATCTAACACACTTGGCATGTAATAGGTGTCCATAAGTCAGAGTTCTCCCTTGTGGTTACACCTTAGACTCATAGGGTGCAGTTTTTAAAAATACCCATACTCAAGACCCGTGACCCAGGATTTGACTTGTCAATTTTTAGAAGCTCCCCATGTGAATCTGGGCTTCCCAGGTGGTGCTAGTGGTAAAGAACCCACCTGCCAATGCAGGAGATGTAAGAGATGTGGGTTTGGTCCCTGGGTCTGAAGATCCCCTGGAGAGGGAAATAACAACCTTTTCCAGTATTCTTGCCTGGAGAATCCCATGGACAGAGGAGTCTGGTGGGCTACAGTCCATGGGGTCACAGAGTCGGACATGACTGAAGCAGCTTAGTATGAGCACATGTGAATCTAATATACAGCCAGGATCATGCTCCCACTGTTATAAATGTTTTTCTTTTCTTTGCTTCTCTAGTTCCTTATAGAAATGAAAATTTAATCATGAATAATCTAGAATAGTTCTATTTCTGGAAACTGACTCAGGACATGCTATCCCAGGTTCGGAATCTTTGCAATGTGTTTAAATCACTCCCTGGTACATGGACTATAATGGCACATAGTGAATTCCTTCCATTGCGCCAGATCTTTCAAAACATTTGTTCGAATATTTAAATCTCAACTAATCTGAGTTTATCCCTATGAGATAAATTATATTATTGACCCCATTATACTGAGTGAGAAACTAGTAGTCATAAAGATACATTCAGTTTTTCAACAAATGTTTATTGCGTGCATGCCTCTAGGTGATACATCAAAGGGGCACTTCTAGTTGAATGAGCTTGCCTCATTTAAGAAAGAAAGGGAGGCTGGACTCAATTCCACACTGCCTGACTCAAAGTATGCTTTCCATCATGGCTTTCTGCCGCAAAGTGGAATTGCTCAGCCCAGAAGCAGGAACCAGAAGAAACTCTTGTCTATTCATTCATTCAACTCTCACCCTCCATGGAGCACTACTCACATCATACTGTGCCTGAATGATGCTCCAGGGAATTGTGCAAGCCAGTGGCCCTGCCATTTCTTTCCTTTTTAAAAAAATTAATTTTTATTGGCATATAATTGCCTTATAATGTTGTGTTAGTTTCTAATATACAGCAAAGTGAATTCAGTTATATGTATACATTTATCCCGGAGAAGGCAATGGCACCCCACTCCAGTACTCTTGCCTGGAAAATCCCATGGATGGAGGAGCCTGGAAGGCTGCAGTTTATGGGGTCGATGAGGGTCAGACACGACTGAGCGACTTCACTTTCACTTTTAACTTTCATGCATTAGAGAAGGAAATGGCAACCCACTCCAGTGTTCTTGCCTGGAGAATCCCAGGGATGGGGGAGCCTGGTGGGCTACCGTCTATGGGGTCACACAGAGTTGGACACGACTGAAGTGACTTAGCAGTAACAGCAGCAGTGTATATATGTCAATCTCAATTTCCCAATTGGTCCTCTTCCTTCCCCTCTTGGTAACTGTAAGTTTGTTCTCTACATCTGTGACTCTATTCCTGCTTTGCAAATAAGTTCATCTGTATCATTTTTCTGGATTCCACATATTAGCAGTATTATACAATATTTGTCTTTCTCTGTTGACTTATTTCACATAGTATGATAATCTCTAGGTCTGTCATTTCATTCTTTTTTATGGCTGAGTAATATCCTATTGTATATACGTACCACATCTTTTTTATCCATGCCTCTGTTGATGACATTAGGTTGCTTCCGTGTGCTAGCTGTAGTAAATAGTGCTGCAATGAACACTGGAGTGCCTGCATCCTTTGCCTACGAATGGAATTGCTGGATCTATGGTAGCTCAATTTTTAGTTTTTTAAGGAACCGCCATACTGTTCTCCCCAACCATTTCATTCTAAAGGAGATCAGCCCTGGGTGTTCTTTGGAAGGACTGATGCTAAAGCTGAAACTCCAGTACTTTGGCCACCTCATGTGAGGAGTTGACTCATTGGAAAAGACTCTGATGCTGGGAGGGATTGGGGGCAGGAGGAGAAGGGGACGACAGAGGATGAGATGGCTGGATGGCATCACCGACTCAATGGATGTGAGTTTGAGTGAACTCCGGGAGCTGGTGATGGATGGGGAGGCCTGGTGTGCTGTGATTCATGGGGTCGCAAAGAGTCGGACACGACTGAGCGACTGAACTGAACTGATACTGTTCTCCATAGTGGCTGCCATTTCTATCACTGCCATTCTGTAGATGGGGGAGCCAAGGTACCCTGAGGGTCTTAGGTTCACAATGCTAAAAAGCGCCTCCCAAACCTCAGGCTGGTTTGCAAGCTTCCAAAGGACAAGATGTCCATCTTCTGTGTGGACTGTTCATTGACATATATGCTGTGTTTGAGCCACATTAACCAACAGCTGAGAAATGCCTGGCAAGACCTTCCTGAGGGAGTCAGTGCCCTGAGGGACTGGGATGAATAGTGAGTCTCATTGTTGTGGATTCCAAGCAAATGCCAACCCTAAGCATGTGATTGTGCCGCTCCATGATTATATTTATCTTGTATTGCATCACATATTCAACCAAACATATTAAAACACAGTGCCTGCATCCAAAGAACTAAATATACAAAAAGAGAGAAAGGAGGCTGTGTCAGGAGGAAGAGAGTGAGTCTCCTTTCCGTGCTGTTTTGGGGTTCTGGTTTGTACAGAGAGTTGATATCAGATACTGATTCAACACTTAGTGCTTTTGTTTTTCTTACTCTCAGATATAGTGGAAAGACATGGCCCTGAGAGCCTGATAATGTGGTTCTCTGTCCACCAATTACTCAGCTACATTGACCTGGAAGCAGCCAAAGCTTTGACCAGATGAGGCTAGGCTCATTCAGAAAGTCTAGAACTCTGGTTCCGGAACTGTAATGTGCATCAAAATGCTCCACAGGGCTTGTTAAGACACATTGCTGAGTCTCATTCCCAGAGTTTCTGACTTACTTGCATTTCTAACAAGTTCCCAAGTGATGCTGTTGCTGCCTGTCTGGGGACCACACTTTTAGGACTTCTGGTCTCCAAGAACAAGGCAGTCCCATGGATACTAGAATAGTCCCAATCTAAGACTAAAAAGCAAGGGGAAGCAAGGGAAGGGTTCACTACTATTTATGTATAAAGTAAGTTGGCATATATTACATTTGCAGCTTGTATATACATAGACTATTTCTAGATGGTTATAAAAAACCATGAATAGGGAGCTGTAGGTCCACTCCAGTCTAGATCAGGGGATCTGCCGGGCCTGAGGCCGAGTTCCACCCTGGCTTCCCGGGATGTCGGTGGCCTACGTACCGGACTGGCTGAGAGGGAAGGCAGAAGTCAATCAGGAGACCATCCAGCGGCTCCTGGAGGAGAATGACCAGCTGATCCGCTGTATCGTGGAATATCAGAACAAAGGCCGGGTGAATGAGTGCGTCCAGTACCAGCATGTGTTACACAGAAATCTCATTTATTTGGCTACCATCGCAGATGCCAACCCAACCAGTGCTTCAAAAGCAATGGAATAGTCTTCCAGTTGGCTGTTGTGAGGAGTAATTGAATGTGATCTATTTCCTATGAAATGGATTTTTGCCAACTCAACTGCTTAGAATGTGAATGGAACCTCTGTGGCTCTTCTAAAAATGTGAAAATGTGAAGAAAGCTACTAACTTAACCATATTCTCAGTATAAATATTTAATAATTAAGTGGATTCCCTCAATTAAGTTGACTCCAAGTGTCCTCCATCCTGAAATAAGTGTGTTTGGATAACAGAGATATAATGGGCATCTTCAAGTCAACCTTTTTAGTTTCAATCTGAAGAGGAAACTGAGCAGGTATTGGGCGATCAGCAGAAATTGCTGAGACTTTCCACTGAGACACTGCCAAATGGACGTGTGACTGTTTCTCCCTCCTACCAGTTTGTGGTGGTGGACCCCTGACTGCTCTTTTCATGTTGCCTTGAAATTAAGCTTGCCTTTCCACAAAAAAATAAAAATAAAAAACCATGAATAATAGTTGTTGGGGAGAGGGGGTGCTTGGGGGTCTAGGGTGGTGCTATGTTGATTGTTTTCTGGGTCTGACTCCAACCCAAACAAACATGAACTCATTTTCCTTTCTCTACTGTGTTCCTTTCAGAGTCTGTCCTCCACAGCCTTCATCATCTAGTTCCCCTTGATGGTTAACTTCCTCTTGGATTTGGCCAATGGGAGGCACCAGCAGGGATCTGAGGATGGTAAGAGAGAAAGATGGACAGATTTCTTCTCTGAGGTCTCCCCACTTTGGTGCAGTGTCTAGAACACACTTAGCCCCAGCTCTCACTGGACTTCAGTAAGAACCTTTCCTTCTTCGGCTGTTGCTAGTCTCTGGGGCTTCCACATCCCCCTTTTTAATCCCCTTAACCCTACCCACCCATCTGTGAGTGGTCCCTTTATTAACATCTCTGAATTTGAACCTTCTGGAGGTGAATTTTGTTTTCTAACTGAAATGATGGGGAACTTACTAGTTCAGTTCAGTTCAGTCACTCAGTCGTGTCCGACTCTTTGCGACCCCATGAATCGCAGCATGCCAGGCCTCCCTATCCATCACCATCTCCCGGAGTTCACTCAAACTCACGTCCATCAAGTCGGTGATGCCATCCAACCATCTCATCCTCTGTTGTTCTCTTTTCCTCCTGCCCCCAATCCCTCCCAGCATCAGAGTCTTTTCCAATGAGTAAACTCTTCGCAAGAGGTGGCCAAAGTACTGGAGTTTCAGCTTTAGCATCAATCCTTCCAAAGAAATCCCAGGGCTGATCTCCTTCAGAATGGACTGGTTGGATCTCCTTGCAGTCCAAGGGACTCTCAAGAGTCTTCTCCAACACCAGAGTTCAAAAGCATCAATTCTTCTGCACTCAGCTTTCTTTATGGTCCAACTCTCACATCCATACAAGACTGCTGGAAAAACTACAGCTTTGACTAGATGGACCTTGGTCAGTAAAGTAATATTTCTGCTTTTTAATATGCTGTCTAGGTTGGTCATAGCTTTTCATCCAAGGGGCAAGTATCTTAATTTCAAGGCTGTAGTCACCATCTGCAGTGATTTTAGAGCCCAAGAAAATAAAGTCTGTCACTGTTTCCATTATTTTCCCATCTATTTGCCATGAAGTGATGGCACCGGATGTCATGATCTTTTTTGAATGTTGACTTTTAAGCCCACCTTTTCACTCTCCTCTTTCACTTTCATTAAGAGACTCTAGTTTCTCTTTGCTTTTTGCCATAAGGGTGGTGTCATCTGCATATCTGAGGTTATTGATATTTCTCCTGGCAATCTTGATTCCAGCTTGTGGTTCATCCATTCCAGCATTTCTCATGATGTTCTCCACATGTAAGTCAAATAAGCAGAGTGACAATATACAGCCTTGATATACTCCTTTCCCAATTCGAACTAGTCCATTGTTCCATGTCTGGTTCTAACTGTTGCTTCTTGACCTGCATACAGTTTTCTCAGGAGGCAGGTAAGGTGGTCTGGTATTCCCATCTCTTTAAGAATTTTCCAGTTTGTTGTGATCCACATGGTCAGAGGCTTTGACCTAGTCAATAAAGCAGAAATATATGTTTTTCTGGAACTCTGTTGCTTTCTCTATGATCCACCAGATGTTGGCAATTTGATCTCTGGTTTCTCTGCCTTTTCTAAATCCAGCTTGAACATCTGGAAGGTCACGGTTCACATACTGTTAAAGCCAGCCTTGGAGAATTTTGAGCATTACTTTGCTAGCATGTGAGATGAGTGCACCTGTGTGATAGTTTTAACATTCTTTGGCATTGCCTTTCTTTCAGATTGGAATGAAAACTGACCTTTTCCAGTCCTATAACCACTGCTGAGTTTTCCAAATTTGCTGGCATATTGAGTGCAGCACTTTCACAGCATCATCTTATAGGATTTGAAATAGCTCAGCTGGAATTCTATCACTTCCACTAGCTTTGCTCGTAGTGATGCTTTTTAAGGCCCACTTGACTTCACATTCCAGGATGTCTGGCTCTAGATGAGTGATCACAGCATCATGGTTATCTGGATCAAGATCTTTTTTGTATAGTTCTTCTGTGTATTCTTGCCACCTCTTCTTAATATCCTCTGCTTCTGTTAGGTTCATATGATGCCCATCTTTGCATGAAATGTTCCCTTGGTATCTCTAATTTTCTTGAAGAGATCTCTAGTCTTTCCCACCCTATTGTTTTCCTCTATTTCTTTCCATTGATGCCTGAGAAAGGCTTTCTTATCTCTCCATGCTATTCTTTGGAATGCTGCATTCAGATGGATACATCTTTCCTTTTCTCCTTTGCCTTTAGCTTGCTTTGATTCCATGAGTCTCTTGTCCCTCCTGGGTCCCCAAAGGGGACTCATCCCATCACATGAAGGATCTGTACTGTTTGGACATTGCCTCTTGGATGCCGTGGCATTCCTACTTTTACATTCTTCCATGAACCTAAGAAACAAGCCATTAATCCCTTAGCTGTTTTCATTCCAACATAAGGACACAACATACCCTCACCCCATGTCCAAATCACACCCCTACTAGCTCGAGGAGGGGTGGTCCAGGGGTCAGGCATGAGAGAAGGCTTGAACCTAAGGCACTGAGATTTAGAGAACCCCAAAATTGTAAATAATGGTTTTGAAAGCTTAACATCTATTTAGCAAGAGTAATGGTTTAAAGTGGGAAGTCGCCAGATGGTGTGCACTGTTAATAATGCCCATCTGTGAGCCATGTCATGAATTATAAAATTGATTTGGAGGAGAACATCTCCTGCTGTTTGTCACAGGTGCCAGAATGTCTCCTCATGCTCTGGGGGTCAGGTATGGAATGAGGCAGGCTGAGGTGCATGTTGCTTAAAAATAACATTATATAGTATGTTGTATAATAATATTAAAATACTTGAATGCTAGTTAATTTTTTACAAATATGTGTGGCATCCAGAACTTCCTGATTCACACACGCCTGCCTCCAGGAGTGTGGAGGTGTCTGGCTGTAGGTAGGGCTGCCTATCTCCAATGCTGTGTTGGGCCACTCTTGACCTTCTGCCCTGATTCTGGTGAGCTTGGCCCATGAGCCTCTTCACTTCAATGTAGATTTCTGTCGATGGCCTCAGGTGCTCTTGCATTCAAGGCCAGTTTGCTCCTGTGTCTCCACCTTGACCCTGCAAACTCTCCCTGTCTAATGTCATAGCTGCAGATACAGAGGTTCCCTCCTTCCTCCTTGGTCCCTGAGGACCGGATCACTTGGTTGCCTTGCCTGAATGGTCTGCTAGGAGACGGCATGAGCAGCTTCCTAAAATCTCTAAGGCACAGTTCTTCACCCGTAGTGATACTTCACTAAGGAGTTTCAGTGAGGACTGATGTAAAGCAACAGTGGGAAGTGGTGATGGGGGCAGAGCAGGGCAATCCTCAACCGCCAGCCCCAGGACAGCCTGCAAACTATACCCCATGCACACTCCTTCCCTTGCTCTCTGTCTCACCTGCAGGGAGCACCCTCCCATTGCTCCACAAAGCCCCCAACTCAATGCTTCCCCTATGAAGCCCCTTTACCCTTCACACCCATGGGGGTCTTCCTTCCCAGAATCCTTGCAGGCATGGCAGCCACCTACCTGTACTTTGCTTTATGCTGCATTCAGTTATCTTCACTTGTGCTCGTCTCTCAGGTAGGATGGAAAACTCAGCAGGAGAGCCACGCCTTCTATGTCTTTGCACCCTCTCCCACTGTGTGTCCGACCCAGAATTGGAAAGACATGTGTGCTAAGTCACTTCAGTCATGTCAGAGTCGTCGCGACCCCAGGGACTGTAGCCTGCCAATCTCCTCTGTCCATGGAATTCTCCAGGCAAGAATACTGGAGTGGGTTGCCATGCCCTCCTCCAAGGGATCTTCTTAGACCCTGGGATCAAACCTGCGTCTCTTATGTCTCCTACATTGGCAAGTGGGTTCTTTACCACTAGCACCACTTGGGAAGCCCTGGGAAGACACAGAGAGCTTCATTATTCTTATCCATTGTGTAATTCATCTTGTCCTGTTATTTCAGTAGTCCTCAGTCCTCACACTGCACTAGAATTACCTGGGAAACTTTCAAATATGCAGGTTCTCAGGCCCGTTTCACTAGATCTAGAATGGAGCCTGGTTTTGGATGTTTATATAAAAGCTCCCCCATATAAGTCTAAGGTACAGCTCAGAACATGGTGTGAACCAGGATAACTTTGTCCTCAGCTGTACTTACTGCCACTTCAATTTGTCTGCTGGCTGCTCTTTCTCCATTTTAATATTTCAAATGATATCTTACAAGTTAAATTGCAACCCTCAGCTCCTTTTTGATATAATATACAAGGAATCATCTTTAAGGCAAGTGAAAATTTTTGCCATTACCTCATTGGGCAGAGAGTCAAGCTGTAAAAAACCATACTAGTGATTCCTTCAAATTGGGACTCTCATTAATCAGTGGGCCATCCTCCAGGCACCTGTGTAAAGCCAGGCAGTCACCATTTGTGACATTCTGTTTCCTTCATCCACATAAATCAGGCAGAACTAGCAAACAGCAAAGGTACTGTTACCTATCAGGGTCACCAACAGGTAATGATGAAAGAGTAGGTAAAGAGGGAAAAAGCAGGAATGATGAATCAATGAGGTTATTATGACAAAATGATTTAATATGTGAAAGTGAATTAAGGAGGTTTTGATGGTATTTACAAGTTTCATTTCATTTGAGGATCGCAATGAATTCAGTATCTCCTGAAAAACTTTTAAGAATATTTTATTTTGAAGATGTTCTGCTAACAAGACAGGAAAAATAGTCTTGAGGAATATTTTCCCCATTTGCTTCTTTTTGGTTTAGTGCAGTTTTAATTACTGAGGAAAGGAAACCATGAGGTGAAAAGAAAAAAAAAGCAATTAACCCACAGAATTCTTAAAGAGTCAAGGTGATTCGAAACGAATATTTTTGTAAGATGGTTAAAACAGGGAAACTGTGAGGAAGTGTACACTATTTTACACTTCTCTAAATTATGTTTTTCAAAAATTTCCATTGGGCATCAATACACTTTTAGATATTCTGTCAGATTAATTTTCTTAACAATTGCTTTAAAAACAATTTTGTTTATCTGCTCAGAATTAAAAGAGCTATTATACTTTGTTATAAACTGTGGAGCTGCTTTACTGAAGATCTATTATTTCAACTTTGTCTCTTCAATGTACAGTTAAACTAGGCTCTAGAATCAAATCTATTCTGCATCTACACAGTTATTTTTTTCATGAGCAAAATTTCCATTGTCATGAATCTTTAGTTTAGAATGGATTACTTTTCCCTTGGATATCTTTTCAGGGTATTGTTTTTATTAAAATTTGCCATTTTTCTTTTATGGAGACGCTCACTAGATAATACACACTGCTCATACATCCAGAGCTTTCACATACCTTAATTCCTCCCTCTGAAATATAAACAGAGACCAAGGATCACCAATACTGTAAAATCCTCCAATATGAAGGAAAGTGACCCCAAAACAAATATACAGACTAAAGGAATGCAGATTGATAAGAGGAGATGAAGAGAGCAGAAGAAAATGCTGAAACAATTAGAATTCACATCCTCCAGGAGACAAAAGGAATTTCTGTACCCATTTTAAAAAAATAAATCAAACCTGAGGAAAAAGGAAGAAGACCAGGGGAAAGCAACATGGGTTAGAATGGTTGGTGTCAAGGAAGAAATGAGTCTCAAGTTTCATCACCCTTTGGGGGTGAGCATTCCATAATGCAGGAACAGTATAATCGAAGGTGTGGAATCAGGAATAAAGCAGTGTGTGTCTCAAAGACAGAGCAGTGGCTCGGATTGAGATTACACTGAGAGTAAGGATACATGCTGAGCAGTTGTGTGAAATAAGAATGGATAAGTAAGATGAAGCTATGTTGACGAGGGCTTTGACATTCGGGTTTTGGATTTGGTTCCATAAGCAATAGGTACACACTGAAGCTGGGGTTGCATGTGAGACTGGGAGCTGGGCCACTGAATTGCAGTTTCCGTAAGCTTCTTTAGGTTAGTAGTGGGATGGAGAGACACGAGTCAGGAGGACAGATTAAAGCTTATAGGAAATACCCAAAAGTTAAGCGATGTTATTGTAAAATAAAAATTACATCTATTACAATTTTTAAAAGAAACGGAAAGCATTATTTGCCTCCAAATTTTCTCGATTGATTATAACTAAAACCCTGAGTTATTTTGTTAAATAGCATTTCCAAAAAAAAAGCATCATGGCAGTAATTATTGCAAGATCACTGATGAGTATTATCTCTCAAAAAAGCTCTCTATACACTACGGGTATGGTTATAATTCTGCCACTGCTTGGGGAAAAAATCAAACAGCGGTTTTATGCTTTACTTACATAGAGAAGCATTAGAACTTAGTGGTCTATGTTCAAATTCAAGATAAGCCATGTTAGAGAAGTCATTTAGCCTTCCTAACCTCAGTTTCCTTATCTGTAAAATGGGTATAGTGATAATTAGGAAAATACCTGTCACATAATAAATGTTAACTGTGTTGTGAGGTCAATGTTTTGTTTATAGATTCATTGATTAGAATATTGGCTGCTAATTTATATTAGAAAGAATATTGCCATTTACTGTAGTGGTAAGGGAAGAGTTAAAAGATGCTGTAGGTAATAATTAAGTAATGAACAATGGGAAATTTAATCAAAGTCACCATTTAAGGACAAAGTACCATTCCTTGGTTTTGAATCTATTATAACTGTAGTATTATTAATAGTAATAAAGTGTTGGTTTCTATAGAACCAGGGCTTGGAAACAAAGCCAAGTGGCATATGTATATATTTATTTAATGGTGGGAGACCCAGCACATTTGGCGACAGGCACAGTGTTCCACTCAGTGGGATGAAATGCGTGCCTCACGCCAGCTTCTTTAGAGGGACTGTTATTCATCACAGCTGTAATGTTCCCTTCAGAGAGCTCCCACCAGAATGGAAAAGGCGCACTGGCAATTTATATACAAAAGCCAACCCACGTTTGGCTTTGAAAATTCACTGGGAAAACTGTATGCAGTCTGTTAGTTATTCATGGACATGCTCTGGTTTCTGATGGAAGTGCTGTGGTTTCGTTTGTTATCGTCACAGTAAAATTAGAAAGCAGCAAAGAAAAATTAAAGGACTGGCATGTAGACATATTCTAGCTGACAAATCATTATGTGTAAGTTTGCATGGTTCAGCTGCCATGTAAAAATAGTCATAATTCACACAGCCCTGTGTTTGGAGGAGGCAAACTGGCCTTTGGCCTGGTTGTCGGCCCTGCCCCCACCTTCCTTTGGTAAAATTATAGCGTCGTCCTCTGCCCTGGGACACTCAGCATGCCCTGCAGAGCTAAGGGTTTGGGACGCACGAACACCCTGCCTTCCTCAGCAGTGCCATTTATGTAAACTGTACCGAAACATCTTTTAACATCTAATGAAACAATGTAACTGAAAATATAAACTTGCAAAATGCTGCAGAGTTGAATCTTGATTGAAAGGGAGTATTATCTCCAGTTAACCTTTCAACTGAAATAGTTTCTCTGCTCCTTAATTAGATAAGTGTGTAAGTCTAGACACCAAGATTTTTCCTCAAATAACATTCTCTCACATCCACAGAGGAATGCTATGCTGTTCTAAAAGCACCTTCGCATCTACCATCACAACTGATCCTCACAAGAAAAGTGAGAGACAAGCATCACAACACCCATTTTACAGGTACAAACATCAAAATCCAAGAAAGTGAACTGCTTTGCCCCAAATTTCACAACTAGGAGAGACAGAAGTGGAGTTCGAATCCAGCGCCCAGTAAAGGATCCAACATTTATGCCACTTTCTTGAAATGTGTTTTGGAAAGGAAGTAGGACTTTGTTTCCCATTTAATGATGAATTATTCCTATCAACAAGTTAATGATGAATTAAATCTTTATTTAAATGATAAAGAATACAAATACAGTTTCTTTTGGTCCCAGTCAGAAAAGCAGGCATCCCTGGTGGCTCAGACAGTAAAGAATCTGCCTGCAACCTAAGAGACTTGGGTTCAATCCTTGAATCGGGAAGATGCCCTGGAAAAGGAAATGGCTAGCCCCTCCAGTATTCTTCCCTGGAGAATTCCAAGGACAGAGAAGCCTGGCGGGCTACAATCCATGGGGCCGCAGAGAGTCAAAGACGACTGAGCAATAACACTTTCGCTTTCAGAAAAGCAAACATGATACCATAATGCTTGAGTATGGAACATGTAAGAAATGTGATGCTGTCATTTTGTTGGTTGATTTTTTGTCCATGGGATCAGTTCTGTACTCATTTTACTTCAACCAACCCAGAACTGGGCAACCACTATGTAGCAAGCAATCTGCTAGACACTGAAGACACAAAGGGTCAAGTTTCAGCCTTTGGCTCAGAAGTCCTTTTTGGAGACAGACAAGCAAACAGATGATACCTCACAGTATTCTAAATGCTGTGACAGAGAGGTGCACACAGGCTGCTAGGGGAGCCCAGGGGAAGGGTTGGGTGTGTCAATTAAGGAAGATTTTCTGCAGAAGGAAATCTCTCAGATTGGTTTTGAAGGATGAATAGGAGTTTTCCAAGCAAAGAAGAGGGGAAAGAAATACCAGGAATGTTCAGAGACATGGAGACAGAAGACAAAAGGAATAAATACAATTTCTGCTGAGGGACACAGGAAAGGAGGGGCACTTTAAAGGAGAATAGCCTGGAAAATCCCATGGACAGAGGAGCCTGGTGGGCTGCAGTCCATGGGGTCGCTAAGAGTCGGACCTGACTGAGCGACTTCACTTTCCCTTTTCACTTTCCCTTTTCACTTTCATGCATTGGAGAAGGAAATGGCAACCCACTCCAGTGTTCTTGCCTGGAGAATCCCAGGGACAGCGGAGCCTGGTGGGCTGCCGTCTATGGGGTCGCACAGAGTCGGACACGACTGAAGTGACTTAGCAGCAGCAGCAGCAGCAGCAGCAGCAGCATATAATCATAAAGATAGTTAAGTTCACATAGTGCTTGCCTTGTGCCAGGCTCTGTTCTAAGCACTTTACATGTACAAACACATTTATCATCCACAGTTTTGCAAGCAAGCAACTGAGACACACAAATATTAAGCAGTCTGGCCAATAGTCCATGGCCCATGCTTTCAACACTATGCTATACTGCCTTCCAAAAATGTGTGTGTAACAGAGAGAGGGAGAGGAAGAACAGAGGAAGCTTCCAGAGAAACAGAGATGAGCAGAATTTTGGAAAATCTGTACACTTTAGAAAAAAAATTAAACCAATGGAGGGACTTTATTCTGGAAAAGTGGGGTGAGAAGGCAGAGGAAGAAAATGAACCTCAGTATAATTAAGGAGCCTATACATTAAACTCAAACTCAAATAAGAATTTTTTCCTGGGTAGGAGTAAGCTGTGTCAGACCTATGTCCCCTAGAGGGCTTGTCAAGGAGCCTTCTGGCAGGCTCTGCTCCCCATAAATGTTTTGAGTAGTCAGAATCCTGCCATGTCATTAGGGCAGCACAGGAGGAAAATATGAATTTGTTGGAATGCATGAGCCCTTTGGGTGCAGATGTGTAATAAATATTGATTGGTAACAAATCATAGTTAGTGCTATAACTAAGGTTAGTTAAATTAATTGGAAACACATTGAATGTTAGCTTAGTTGTTATGACTCATGGCTAACAGGTGAAAATTCAATAAGGAAAGTTTTACCCTTTTCCTCATTTTTAAGGACGTTAATGTAGATAAGCTGTCACTAGCTAATAAGAAGTTCAAAGTCAAATTTGCAGTCCTCTTCTGTCAAGGAAGGAAGAACTCTGTGATAAGTATTCTAATCACTAATCTTGCCATCATTTTATCTTATTTTTTCAGTGCTTATTTCCTCTCCATATTTACTATTTCCTTTAAAACAATTTTAACTGCACTCTATGTATCTTTGAAAATGCCCACAAATTCTTTTGCAATGAGGTAAAGGTATAATTAAATACATACATAAACCAGATGTTACTTGAAGACCCCTTGGAGGGTTAGTTAAAATTAGTTTACCCCTGATCAGAGGAACTCAAAGAATTCCCATGATTTCCACACTCCTGTGGGCCATGTCAATTCAAACCCACTTATTCATTTTTCTTCTCGTTCTTTCAACAAGCATTTACTGACCACCTCTACGTCCCAGGTACCATTACATCAATGGCAAGTCCCTGTCCTGGAGGATCTTCCATCCTAGTAGGTGAGAGGCAGGCAAAGAAGCAGACAAGAGCCAAAGAATTATGTACGTGAAAAGATAGTTCCAGGGAGTGAAAAGTTTGATGAAGAAAAGGAGATAAGGAGATGTGGGGTGGGGGGTGAATTTCCCCTGGGGGCTCAGGGAAGTTCTCCCTGAAAGGTGACCTCTGATTGGGACCTGAATGACCAGCCTGATGGCCTGCAGGTCTGGGGGAGGAACTGCAGGCAAAGATAGCCATGAGGATCAAGGCTTTGAGGTTAGGCTGGACAGGGAGAATGAGTGGCAGGGGGTAGATGCACTTAGGAGAGGGGGCTGGAAAAGATGAGTGGCCAAGATGGGCCAGGTCACAAAAGGCTTTGTGAAAGGCCAGGGAAGATGGGAGTTATCCTTAATTGGGATCTGAAGGCTTCTGCCTTGTGGTTTTTAAAGACCGCAGTTTTTATTTTGTGGAAGGAAGATTGCAGAAAAGTAGGAGATCCATTGCGGGGGGCCTCTTGCAATTGTCTGGGGGACAGATAGTGGCCCTGGAACTACAAGGTACTGGGCGTCCAGGGAGAAATACAGTGGATCCTTGAACAGCATGGGTTAGAACTGTGTGAGTCCACTTATTACATGGATTATTTCCAATAAGAAATACTACCCTACTACACGATCTGCAGTTAGTTAAATACGTGTATGCAGAATCATGGATGTGGAAAAACCTTGACCTGTATTTCTCCCTGGATGCCCAATACCTCGTAGTTCCAGGGCCACTATCTGTACCCCAGACAAATGCAAGAGCCGCCCACCCCCCACTCCAAGAGCTGACTTTAAATTATACTTGAATTTTCTACCACATAGAGGGTGGATGTCCCAAACCCGGCTGCTGTCAACTGTAGACAGCAGCAGGTTCACTTTTAGAGATGCTGAGACAGAGGCAAAACTCCTGCCTCAGTCCCCCACCCACACCCTTTGCTGACTTCTGCAAGAAATTTAATTGCATCAAAACTGTAATTTTTGGAATTTTACTTAAGTTTGAGGAGTGAGAAGGAAGGGCTTACTTTGGGGAACCTGTGAGCATCATTGACAGGGCCCCCTTTGTCTCACTCTGCCCTCTTTTAAGGGTCTATTGTGCCCACCCATGAACCCTCCTCTCTATGCAAATCCTCCAGCACTTATAATCCTGTCCTCACTGCCCCCTGCTTCACTGCCCCTTTACCTCAGTGCCAGTTGAAGATCATTGCAAATATATTAAATCAGATGGAAGTCCACCCACTGTCCGCACTAAATGTAGTTACATATGAACTGACTTGTTACTGACTAGGTGATACACTGTTATGGTTTGTAAGCATTTCATTAGATTTTTATTTTATGGTTTATTTTTCTGTTACGATAATACTTTTTTATTTTTCAGGCCTCAAACATTTTGTGGGACATTACAAAACTCTTGTCCTCTGTGCCCATGGAACTTCATGACTCAAACAACCGTGACGGAGGCACCAGGCTCGCTGGCACTGTGGTAAGTGACATCACCTCCGTGTGACTACACGTGTACACTGAAGGACGAACTGCAGTGTCAGCAGGCTTCTAGGACACTGCTCACAACATAAATGCACATCTCCCCACCCTCCCCTGTTACAATGGGCTTCCTGGGCCATCTGCCTTCCTCTTACTCACAGGTTCCTCTCCACTCCACACTCCTCTGCTCCCAGGACCTTGGGCCCAGAAAGGTCAACCCAGAGTCTAAGGTGGTAGAGAATCTGGATCCTGGATTCTCCACGGCCGATCTAGGGTGAGAGCATGGCTTCCACTCAGGAGCCCCTGAGAGTGGGGCACAGACTGGGCAGAGAGAGGAACAGTTGGAAGAAGGGACTCAGGGCCCTCACACGCAGGAATCTTGAGGCAAAGAGATGGAGACGAAGCCTGGAGGAAAGAGAGAACGTGTGTGTGGTGGGGGCGGGGGTAGGGGAGCAGAAGCACAGTACAGGCCAAGGTCCGGCAGCCGCGGGGAGGACAGGCCTGCTCTTGGTGGGTTCCTCTAAGGCAGCCGCATCTTCTTGGCTCCAGCAGGCCCTGCAGTCTGTGTTTCAGCGACCACACAGCTCACCTGGGCGCACCCTTCCTGGCACAGTTCTCATGCCGCTTCTCCTCACCTTCTTTTTCCAGCTCTTCTTAGAGATATAAGGGATCCTCCCTGTGTGTGGAAACTCAGACATCAAAGTCACAGCGGGTTTAGGGGTTGAACACATGACCCCTAGAGCCAGGTTGCCACAGCTTACATCCGGGCTCTGTGCTCAGTCACCTTGGGGTGTGACTAAAACTCAGCCTCTGTTCACCGGTGCCAAATAGAAACATGGAGACAGCGTTTTGGGTGAAGTAGAAAAGAGTAGCTTTTATGGGTTTGTCAGGCAAAGGGGGCCACAGCAGGCTAATGCCCTCCGTGTGTCCCAAAGGTTACAGTGAGGAGAGTTGTAGTGTTCAAGGAGCAGGTGTGATCAGCTCATGGACATTGTTCTGATTGGTTGGTGGTGGGGTAATTGGGAGTCAACATCTTCAACCTTCTGGTTCCATCCAGTCTGGGGTCTATGTGCTTGTGGGCAGCAAACAGTTGACTTCTCCCACCTGGTAGGGGTTTCAGTATCTGCAAAACAGCTCAAAGGATGTGACAATATTATCTATAGACTTGACTTTGTTTAATGGCTAAAGTATTATTATTTCATCTTGCTTGACTGTTTTCCTTTCTTTCTGCATTTTCTCACTTCTCTGATTAGACTTATTCTTTGACTAAAGTTTTTCTACAGACAAAAGGCAGGCAGAAGGCATGGGTGGGGGCCTATAAGGTTTTATAAGGATTTATAAGGTTCTGCACGGTCACCTGAGCCCTGGGCCTACTTCTTATCATGTCTGTGCCTCAGTTTCCTCAGTTGTAAATGGGCTGGAAATAGTTCCCATTGCACCAGCTTGTGATGTCAACTGCGAAGTTCCTAGCATGTACCAAAAGTGAAAGTCGCTCAGTCGTGTCTGACCCTTTGTGTCCCCATGGACTGTAGCCTGCCAGGCTCCTCTGTCCGTGGGATTCTCCAGACAAGAATACTGGAGTGGGCAGCCATTTCATCCTCCAGGGGATCTTCCCAGCCCAGGGTCTCATGCATTGCAGGTGGATTATGTACCAGCTGAGCTACAAGGGAAGCCCTCCTAGCATATAAGAGTTCACAAATGCTTCACTATTACTGTTTTAAAGATTTGTCAAAACAAGCACAAAACTGTGGCATATTTTAAAGTTTACCTTAGCAAGTTATAATTTTAACTCAGAAAACACAATGGTATATAACTGTGCTATGCCATTCCATGCTAAGTCACTTCAGTCATGTCTAACTCTTTGCAACCCTACAGACTGTAGCTCACCAGACTCCTCTGTTCATGGAGTCCTCCAGGCAAGAATACTGGAGTCGGTTGCCAGTACCCCTCCTCCAGAGGATTATCCTGACCCAGAGATCGAACCCACATCTCCTGCAGCTCCCCCATTGTAGGCAGATGCTTTACTGATGAGCCACCGGGGAAGCCCATGCTGCTGCTGCTGCTGCTAAGTTGCTTCAGTCGTGTCCGACTCTGTGTGACCCCATAGACGGCAGCCCACCAGGCTCCCCCGTCCCTGGGATTCTCCAGGCAAGAACACTGGAGTGGGTTGCCATTTCCTTCTCCAATGCATGAAAGTGAAAAGTGAAAGGGAAGTCGCTCAGTCGTGTCCGACTCTTCGCAACCCCATGGACTGCAGCCTACCAGGCTCCTCCGTCCATGGGACTTTCCAGGCAAGAGTACTGGAGTGGGGTGCCATTGCCTTCTCAGGGGAAGCCCATATAAGTGTGCTATTCTCAGGTAATTGCATGTTTGTTTTTCTTTAATTTGCAGCACCTGAAATGCGGTATGGGTCAATCACAGAACACAGTTTAGAGTTGAACAAGAAGCATCTACATGTAATGCCTTTTTAGGAAATAATGTCCAAAATCCAAGTTTGAGATCCTTTGTGAATGTTTTATCTCCAGGCCAAGTGCTTTTCCTGGTCCCTCTCTGACCCCCCACTCCCACTCTCATTCATATCTTAAAATGATGACAGCACATAAGTGTGGGAGCTGGATTAGACTCCATTTCCTAGCACTCTGATTTTAAAATGGGATTAACAGGGTATGAGACAGAGGGGAATAATGCACGGCTAAAACTCCTATGTCCTATAAACAACTGAAGTCAGGCAGTCTTTGAGGAGATGAAGGCCCACAGGTCCTGGGCACAGGAGAGCTGTGGAAGGAAAGACAAACCCTCTCTTTTCAGTCACTAAGTCATGTCCAGCTATTTGTGACCCCAAGGGGACTGCAGCATGCCAGGCTTCCCTGTCCTTCACTATCTCCCAGAGTTTACTCAAACTCAAGCTCTCTCTACCACCAATTGTTTTAACTCATCATGTCTGTGAGTGATTTTCAACCAAATGGCACTTTAGGGCCACAAACATGACCCTAAATTACAGCAGTCCATAAATTAGGAGGAAGTGGAGGGCATGGCAACCCACTTCAGTATTCCTGTCTGGAGAATCCCATGGACAGAGGAGCCTGGTGGGCTATAGTCCCTGGGATTGCAATCGAAGTGACTTAGCGCCTGTGCGTAGGAGACAGAGAGGGAAGGCCAAGTTAACCCCACTCCCTGGTTTCCTCTGGAAACGTCAGTGCATGAAGGGCTTTGTGGTTGCTACTGTAGGAATGTTACTTGCAGATCTTTAAAAACAGGAGCCTTGGCTGCTCTCTGGGAAGCTGAGATGAAAGCCTACCTAGACTGGAGCAGACTGGCTGACCTTTCAAAGGCCCTTTTATACTTGAGCACCTGGTTTTGATGTAGTGTTGAGTATTTTTCAACTTCCTATCAAGAGTCAGGGAGATATGAAAAATAAGGTTGGGTTCTGCACTCATTGCTTCATGCATTTTTAAAAGGTTTTAAAAATGGATAAACATTGTAGTCACTTGATAAATAATATTCCAACAAGATGAGAAATTTAAATTTGTCTATTTTGCAAATCTAAAAGTTCAAAATTCCTATGCAAGAATCCTTGTGGGGGGGAACGCCATTTTCTTTAAAATAGGAGACAAGTCCTTGTTGATCAGCCCATAGTAGAAACACACATTTTTGTTGAGTGAAGGAGATATTGAGGAACACAGTTTTTTATGTCTTAATGCTTATTATTTTGGAGGAAATAAAGTCAATGGATAATGATGACAACTTAAAAAAATAGCTGACATGTATTGAAAGGACTTTTAATCTCAGTTACCTGCTGCTGTGTAACAAACCACTACAACATGTAGTAGCTTAAAAGAATATTTTATTATTTCTTAGCATTCCAGGTGGCACTAGTGGTAAAGACCCTGCCTGCAAATGCAGGAAATGTAAGAGACACGGGTTCAGTTCCCAGGTCTGGAAGATCCCCTGGGGGAGGAAATGGCAACTCACTCCAGTATTCTTACCTGGAGAATCCCATGAACAGCAGAGCCTGTAGGGCTACAGTCCATAGCATTGCAAAGAGTCGGACATGAGTGAAGCGAGCAGGCAGGAGTCTATGGGTTGACTGGGCTCAACTGGGTGGCATTCTGCTCCGCATGGTGTCTTCTAGGGCTGGACTGTTCAAGATGGATATCTTGCTGGGTGGGATGCCTGGAACAGAACAGCTAGGGTTTGAGTTGCTATTTCTCTTTCTCCCCAGGGAGTTTCTCCAACAGGATCACCTGACTTCTTTATATGGTGGCTCAGGGCTTTGAGAGCAAATGTCCCAAGGAGACAAACCCCTATATGCAAGCATTTATTAAGACTCTGCTTCCGTACCACTTGCTAGTATCCCATTGGCCAAAGCAAGTTATCCAGCCAACTCCAGAGTCAGCGTGGGGGGACATTACACAGGGCTTAGTATTGGAAGGCATGGTTCATTTGAGGCCCCCAGTGTAAGTCAACCACACAACCCACATGCCACATCTGTGTTGGACATTTTACATCAATGTATCCTTTTAAAATTTAGAGTACTGTAAAGTGTATACTACTTAGAATCTTCATTCTAAGATGAAAAAACCTAGATACGGAGAGGTTACTGACTTCATTACCCAAAGCCAAAACTGGTAAGAACTGACAGAATTGGAGTTGAATATAAGCCATCTAACCCTAGAACCTGAACTCACAAATCTGAAGGCACAAGCACAAGAATCGAAAGTTACTAACTTAAAAGTAAATAATATCTGAGAAATATTTAGGTAATATTTGATTTAGAAGTTCAGGGCTTCCCTGGTGGCTCAGTGGTAAAGGATCCACCTGCCAGTTCAAGAGATATGGGTTCAATCCCAGGTCTGGGAAGATCTCACATGCCATGGAGCAACTAAGCCCATGTACCATAACTACTGAGCCTCTGTTCTAGAACCAGAGAACCCAACTACTGAGCCCTTGCCTGAAAACTACTGAAGCCTGTGCATACTAGAGCCTGTGCTCAGCAACAAGAGAAGCCACTGCTGTGAGAAACCCGAGCACTGCAGCTAATGGAGGACCAGCCCCGGCTGATCCAGGGTATTCGAAGGAGAGATGGCGTAGGCGAAGATCAGGAAACAATTGCTTAATTAAATGTTAATTAAGGATATAAAGAGTAATAGAATGAGGATAGCTCAGTAGGAAAATTCAGTGGAGAAAAGAGGCTGAGTAGCTTGGTTTACGCAGGAGACCAATAAAACTTCAAGACAAGAAGTTTGCACCACTTACGTAGGCCACAGGCGTCCTTCCGTTCTCCCGAAGGAGAGAAGACACTGAGGCCTCCCCGGTCGGATCTTAGAAGCCCAGGCATAATTAGTAAGCATGGTGGGTTCCGCGCTCCAGATGGAGACTCAACCAGAGTGAGAGAGAGAGCGACATGGGGAGACCAGTATTTCGAGAAACTGATCCCAATTCTTTATTTTCCAGAGTCTGTTTTTATACACTGAGATGTTATACAAAAGTCACGTGGGGACAGCAGTCCTGACTTTTATCAAAGTCAGGTGCTTCATACAAATGTATACAGAGGTCTTAGGGGTGTTACATCATCTTCTGGCCAGGGGGGCCTGCTGACAATTTACGACCCTCTCCTTGTGACAGCGGTCAGTCAATCAGGACACTTATTTCTCCAGGGCTGATTATTCTCAAAACAGACACCACCCAAATAAAGTTACGTTCCTATAGGGTGAGGGTGTAGTGGGTTTTAGTTAAGGAAAGAATTTACTTAGCCTAAGGTCTAACGTGATTAATATCAAAGGTTAATACTTATTTCTTCTATGTATTCATTAATGTGTGTAAGGGCGGGGGATGTGGAGACTTAGCAACAAACATTGGCTCAACAAGTGAAAAACCCTTCACCAATACAATTTCTAATCAGCCCATTATACTTATACTAATAGTTTTCTAACTTTTCTAAGGAACCTGTTTTTAGAAGGTTTAAAGCATCTCGTGCCTCTCACGGTTGGGAGGCTGTGAGCAATCACATGTGGCCCGACAAGCCTGTCAGGCAGGCTAGAGAACCTTCAGAGGAGTTTGTAGGTTAAAACACTCTTGTCACACCCAAGAGTTTTTATTGACTGGAGCTCTAGGTTAACTCCTTCTCCGAAAGAGGTGGTGGGGGACAGCCCCCCGTAAAGTCAGAGGTGTAGGTAAGAGCACAAAGTAGTAAAGTAGGCAGGCTCTGGTTATGGGGGTAGACGCTCGAGGATTTCCAGGGGGACTCCTGAGGCTCGATCCCGCCTTTGCGTATGTCGAGCCTCCTTCCTCATGACCTTTGCCATGGGCGGAGTACCTCACTCTGGCCCCCAACAGAGTAGCCCCCAATCTCCTCAGCTAGAGAAAGCCCACACAGCAATGAAGAACCAGCATAGCCAAAAATAAAGAAAAAATTAAAAAAAAGAAGCTTATACATTCAGTAACATATATGAGAATTCTGTCCTCCTTTTTCTAAGAGGTAATATTACATCTTACCTCCTAAAAGGATTGTGAACCAGGAGAGGCAGGAGCACGGAGTTGTCGAGTTCCATTGACCTGGGTTAGAATTTTTCTTCTCCTTATTCATAGACTCACTTGATAACTTCATTTCCTCAGCTATAAGTTGGGAATGATCATCTATAACTTGCAGAGTTGTGGTGAGGATTAAATGAGATATATAGTGAGCACAAAGTGTGGAGAATGTTCTTGACGCATAGAAGGTGTTCATACCTATGTATCAGTATGCATCCTGGACAGAGCTGAGTGTGACAGGACAAACAGGGGGAAGAATTAGGGATTTATGATCTCCTACATGAGCTCGCTGGAGAATTAGAGCAGTGAGGTTTAACCATAGCATAAGCCATTATATTCACCCACAGCTGGGAAGCATGGACCGGAATAGAGTGAGAGAAATCACAGGTCTGGAACACCCCCTCCCAGAAACAAAGGGAAAACAGGCACCACGGTCCCCGGAAGACTCATGGCTGGTATCCTCACAGAACTAGTCTAACTGATCCAACTCAACTTGACCAGGCTCTATTATCTGCAAATTTAATACAGTTCTAAGAGTCTCTGAGGGCATCCCCCAAATTTAGAGAGTCATAAACTAGCTGAATACAGGTCAATCATCTGGTTCTGGTCACCTTCTAATACAGAAAATTATTTTTGGTTCTTGTGAAGATGTGGAAAATTGGAGAAAAGAAAAAAGCAATTCATCATGGGTAACTTTCCAAACCTTAGTTTCCATTGTCTGGTTATGCCCTTAGCTGTCTGTTGGTTTTGAGGCAATTTACAGCTGGAAGAAACAAGACTCCACATTTCTTCCTTTGGGGTTTGAATGATGGCTTTTTCCATAGTATTATGGTCACACATGAGTTATGGCAGCTCTAAATTACAACCACAATATTATGGGAAGAAGGATAAATCCCTCACTGCCTTCTTTCATCTCCAAAGCAGTTGGGAAGTAGGGAGGAGGCCACTTACCCGAAAGGAATAAAATGCTGTTGGGGGAGGTGTCTGGGTCAGAAGAGGCAGCTGGCAGCAGGCTTTGCTGAAAATGCTCTCAAACGCTAAATCATTAAATCATTATTACACAAATCTCTCTTCCCCAGATGCAAGAGGAAGGACAGAGCAAAAGAGGATAAGTGAGGAAGAGGAGAACAGGGCAAACCCTTTTAAACCCTGCTCATTGCACTTAGCTCACTGATGGTAACTGCCCAAATACTACTCTACAAGGACTCAAGGATACTCTCTTCCCAAAGCAAGTTTTTGGTTTTTTAAAGGTAATTTCCAGTACTCCCTTAAATGTGTTTCTCCCTATCTTACACACCTGAGTGATCCCTGAGTGCGGTGCCTCAGTTCTGTGGTATGATTTCCATCCTATTAGCTAGTAAACTCAGGTACGTTGATGTAACCTCCTTAAGCTCAGTTTTGTCATCTGTGAAATGGACCAGACACCTACATCGCAGTGTCGTTTGGGGTATCTAAAAGCTGTTGTTTGCACCTTCCTTTCTCTCACTTTCTTTCAGACTCTGCTGATTCTGCATCCCACATGTCTCTGAGATGGTTTCCTTCTTCTCCATCTTCTTGCTGATGCATTATCTCTCTCCTGAACCATGGCAGGGTCCCCCAACAAGTTTTCCTACCCTGGACAGTGGAGGGATCTCCAGAATACACACTGACCCACTGCTACCTAAAGCCCTTAGCTCCTTCCCATTGCCTATAGTATAAGTTCCAAACTCCGGAGCAGAGCACCCAAGTCTCTGAGACCCAGCTCTGTGGACACACCCTACTCCGCCTCCTCCCCCACCTCATTCTCTGCACACAGGTTCCCACTTAGTGAGCTGGTCGGCAAGTAACGTGGCCTTTGAGAGAGGAACAAAAGCTATTTGTCAGGTGGCAGGATTGAGAATCCAAAAGCTACTTGCCACTGTACAGTCAGATGAGCCGTGGTCAAAGCTGAAGGTTTTGGTTGCAGTTAGTTGTACAGATTTATGTTTGGGTCACACAGCTTTGTCCTTTGAAGACCTTTAGTGGCCAGGGTTTCTTTTCAATCATGTAGATTCCCTTTTATTCTTTCCCCTGCTTAAGAATTGGTCTGCTAATTATAATTTGAAAGAAATAGCAAGCTGTGTTCCCTTGCTTTGATTTAAAATTTTCAAGGAATTCAAGTCCTGGGGCAAGTCAGAGGTGCTTTGGAGGTGAGGGGAGCTTGGTGAGTGACAGATCTGTTGTACCGGTGCAGCACGCCAATGACACTGCGGGGTCAAACAGCCTCACTCCATGTGTACTCCTTCAGTGGCCTTACCACAGTTTCCATCTCAGTATTTTCAGGCAGAAAGAAAATTATTTGAATGGAGGTTTCATATTCTACGTAGAAAGGAATCAGAACCTGAAGGACAACTTTGAAAACCACACAGAACGATAGACTTCTACTCAGCAATAAAAAGGAACAAATTACTGATAATGTGCAAAACCATGGCTGATTCTCAAAAGCATTAGGCTGGAATGGGAGAAGCCAGACACAAAAGGTTACATACTGCTTGACTCCATTTATATGATGTCCTGGAAGAAGCACAAATTCAGGGACAGAAATCAGATCAGTGGTTGTGGGGAATGGAGGTCGGGGCAAGGGGCAGGAGGGAATTTGGAGAATGATGGAGCCGTTCTGTGTCTGGATTGTGGTATTATTACAAGACCATGTCAAAGCTCATCTAACTGTATGCCTAAAAAGGGTGAATTTTACTGTATGCAAATCATACCTCAATGAACCTCACACATACACACACTCAGGAGGGTGCCGCTAAGCTGGCTGGAATCAGAGCTGTGGGAAAGTCTAGGAAATGGCCACTGGGATGTCACCTGGGTTATACATGAAGATTCTGTGGCAAATTTGTTTGCAAAAAGATTCATGCTGCTAAAAACATTTGGAAAGACTGGATAATGTCAGTTGGGGGCAGCTGAGGTTTCTCAAGAGAGCAACGCTCTGTTGGTTTTTCTCCTGTATCCTACTACAAGGCAGAAACCAGAAAGGGGAAAAGAAGGCTATATGTATTTACCTTCTCGGAGAAAACCCCCAGAGTGTTTTCTCTCCCTGGATCTGAGTCTCACTAAGAGCTCTGTTCTCCTCCACACTTAGAAGCAGAGGGCTGGGCGCCATCTATTTTTGCCAGCCTGTACCGGCCAGTTGACAAGGATCCCTTAGTGTGAGCAGGTGCAAGGCAACGAGGCCTTTGTTCAGCTCAAACCCACACCCGATGGGCTTTCCTGGCCCACACAGCCGTGGGAGCTTAGCAATAAAAGGACTTTGAAAAGTTTGGCATGCCTGTGAAGCTGGCTGAATAAACCATCCTTGAAGCTGTGGTTTGGCTCCAAGTGTCAGACGGCTCTCCTGCATATCACCTACGTCACAGCTCAGTGTGCAGGCCCTTTCGTGGGCTGGCAACCCCCTTTACTGCAATCCCCACATCTTGTTCTTGCCTTCCCTCGAACCTCCCGGTTTTAGGCCCCAGTCCTGAAGGTGTTTATGTTTATGAAAACCATTAGGATTTGCTGAGTCACATTGGGACTAAATGAAATCAACCCTGAATATCCATTGGAAGGACTGATGCTGAAGCTGAAGTCCTAATACTTTGACCCCTGATGTGAAGAACCATTGAAAAGACCCAGATGCTGGGAAAGATTGAGGACAGGAGGAGAAGGGGATGACAGAGAATGAGATGATTGGATGGCATCACTGACTCAAGGGACTTGAGTTTGAGCAAGCTCCGGGAGATAGAGAAGGACTGGCATGCTGCAGTCCATGGGGTTAAAAAGAAGCAGACATGATCTAGTGACTGAACAACAAATTGGGACTAAGGGTAACCATCGGATGATGAAATTCCTTCCTCCCGGTCTCTCTACTTCACGTCACATGTGCAGGTGGTTGGGTGTCCAATCATCCTCCTGTGTCATCCACCCTCCCTGGGACTCATCCCCCATGGCCCAGGATGTGCCCTAATCTGCCTTCCTCTCCACCCTCCAGACCTTCCTAACATCCTGGGGAAGTCACCAGCTGACGCAGCTCCCATCAATGGCCCCTCTTTCCCAACTCCTCCTCCCAGCAGCCAGGGACGACTTCCCCTCCTGTCCCCTCCAAATGTAGGGCTGCTAACAGCTTCCCTCTGTTGCTGGTTCCCACATACTTCACCCCTTTATCATTTCCTAGCCCTGCCTACACCTATGTGAATAATTCTTTCATCATCTTCTCTTCCGCTAAACAATGTCATGGTTTAATTTGATTTCCCTTAGGACCATGGCCATTCCAACTCTCTTGCCCCAAATTCTGTGAAAACTTCTCAGTGCCTTTAGGATAAAACCCAACCTCCTTTATGCCCTCCCTCCCTGACCCCATCTCCTATCATTCTCTTCTAGTCCACTAGGACCGTGCTGTGTAAACTCTTTGTCATTTGGGGCCCTGTGCATCTGCTGTTCTGGAATGTTCTTTCTCCCTATGTTGGTGCAGTTGCCTCATTCTCATCATTACGGTTTTTGTCATACATTCACTCTTCAGAAAGCCCTTTCCAGGCCACTCTAGGACACAGCCCTTCTCCCTAGATGTCAATCAGATGGTCCTCCTTTTTTTTCTGAAGAAAATAATTTATTAAATTTAAACCAGGGAATTGACATGCAAGTAGCAATATGACTACATGATTTAAAAAAGAAAAAAAAAAGGCAGAAGGAAGGAGGTGCCCTGCTGAATTAGGCTATTAAGTGGCAGTGAGCAGAATCAGCTGGTGACTCCATCCCATTACCCTGTTTTACTTTTTTCAGCTGTTTCGCTATCTACAATTATATACATTATACCTGCAAATATGTCTGGTTTCGGTCTTTTCTCCATGCTCCTGTCAGCTCTGCCTTGTTGCTGTTTAGTCACTGTCGTGTCTGACTCTCTTTACCACTATCTCTGTCAGAATTCCAGCGAGACATCAATGATGGCACACTCGAACTGAGTCACATGAGAACAGTCTCTTAGAAGAACCATTTAGAAAGATGAGGGCGATGAGGGAGAGTGCGATCCCCTAGGGCTCATGACGGCAGGACAGTCAGAGTGCTCGACAGAACTCTGAGAAGGTAATGGAATGGAGAGGGCTGAGCCCCAGGGCAACCTGGCAGGGGGCGGGTCCACCGGCACTCCCCTTCTTCCAGCCTCCTGCCAGTGGGAAGTTGGAGGGCAAGGGTGTTGATGCCATGCACAAGGTCTGTTTCCGGGGTCACAGAGCAGGGTGGGGAAGATCAGAGTGGGCCTCTGAAGACGCAAAGAGGTGTGATACAGTAACTGTAACACAGTCAGGGGCCTTGCTGTGTTCAAGATGGTGCTTGGCACCAGGGCCCACCACATTTCACATTCACCAGGGCCCAGCGAGCAGCATTTACCTAGAGTTGAGCGACATGGCAGCCCTGCCTGGCAGCAGGATCTCCGAGAAGGAGACATGGAATGAGCCCATGATTCCCCCATGGGTTTGGCTCCAGGTTCTGGGGACTGATTAGGGAACATTTACTCCCTCCGTCACAGGGAAAGAGTCACTGCATCATGGGCTTCCTGAACACTGACCAACATCTTGGCCATGGCTCTGTAAGATGGAGAGAGAGAATTCCTGTGACTGGTAGGCTCCTACGTTCTGTGCCAAGGACATTTCTGAAGTTGAAGAACAATCTCTATTTATGTGCAGCATGGAGAAACGGGAGGTTGTTTTGCATTGTGTTGGGAGGCAGAGAGGAGTCAGGTAGCAAGCTGGCAACGTTCCTGATTTTTCATGGAGTGTAGAGCTCTCTGGGCATGGTGGGGGGAGGAACAGAATCATCCATCTACCAGATTAGCGGCTGAATGGGGATGAAGCCGAGTCATTACACACTGCTGCCATCAACCTTTAGCAAGGTGGAGAGCTGCTATTGTGACACGTAGGGAGCAGGTAAATGAGTTTTTAATCAGAAATCCCCCTCGAGTGCCTACTAGTTGGAATGTGGCAAGAATTCACAACAAAGTGAAGACAGAGTTTACCTTTAACATAACATGCAGCCAAAGGAACTGTAGGTACACGATGGAGAACCAATTACAAGAGACACGTTCCATCATGAAGGGTGGAGTGGGAGATGCTTGTCAAAAGGGTTTGAACATTAAGCTAATGATGGGATGAAAATTGCTGCCAAAATAGATTTCCCCATTTCCGCAGTGTAGGACAGATTGAAAGAGGAGGCGACCTGGGATGGCTGTGGAAATAGAGAAGCAGGGGCAGACACGACAGACTGCCAGGGTCTGCAACGCCCTCATCTTGCTTATGCCTGCATATGTGTCCTTCCATAAACACAATGAAGGTGCAAACAGCTGTGAGCTCTGTGCTGCTGCCTTTACCTGGTACATTCAGTTTCCCAACACATCCTTCTGTTTGATCCATCCTATGTTATTTGCATGAAATAATGTTGCCATTGCTTTTAGTTGCTTTGCCTTAACTTTGTTACAAAAAAAGAATCACAGATGCATGTTAATTTCGGGTAGGAATTCTGCCTCCCCCATGGGGGAAGCTGCTGCCGGCTTGTTGACTGATGACACACTGATCCACCAAAAAAAAGAGAATAAAAGAAGGAAGTGCATGTCCTCTGGGGACAATAACTTCAAACTTATAATGCTGGAACTTGTTCTTTCTTGCCCTAAATCATACTGAGGCATCAGCTGATAATAGATTAAGAAATTTACTTGCTACATGAAATTAGCATTTGATCAGGTGGATCCTTATTTATTCAATATTTATGGAGCCCTTACCATGTGCTAGACTCTGTGCTAGGCATGGGCGGTATACCAAGATAGTTAAGACATAGCAGATACCCCTGCCAAGGAGCTCACAGTCTAGGGGGTGAGGGGCAGGGGGTACAGGATGTGGGCGCCTGAGCACTGCTGCAGTGGGGAGAACACAGGGTGTTGTAGATCTAATGGGAGAGGCTGCTGACCACGACTGGGGCTGAGGGTGGTCAGAGTGTCTTCCAGGTCCACGCTCCACCCTGCTCTGTGCCCTGCTGCTAGCTGGTAGGGACTGCATCAAGAGGCCCCCAAGCCTGCTGTGTTCAGTTAGATTTGGTCAATGAGGACCCAAAGCAAAAGATGAGCAGAAAGGGGGAGAGAGAGTCTGGGGTGCTAGTTCTCTCTAGGATTCCTCCTCTCAGGATCATTGCAGTCTGAGTCTGTATCTACTCCTGACAGGTAGCCCTTGACACACAACTCTTTCCTTGGGGCTCTAGAAACCTTCCCTTCTCTGGCTCTTTCTAGCCTCCGGGATGGTGACAGTACTACTAGTCATGGGGTGCTGTTCCAACAATTTTTGGTTTCCTTATACCCTGCTCACTCCTTTATAATTAGTCCCTTTACTCAGTCAGTTCAGTTCAGTCACTCAGTCGTGTCCGACTCTTTGCGACCCCATGAATCACAGCATGCCAGGCCTCCCTGTCCATCACCAACTCCTGGAAGTTGGTGAAGTCCTGGAGTTCACTCAAACTCACGTCCATCGAGTCGGTGATGCCATCCAGCCATCTCACCTTCTGTCGTCCCCTTTTGCTCCTGCCACCAGTCCCTCCCAGCATCAGAGTCTTTTCCAGTGAGTCAACTCCTCTCATGAGGTGGCCAAAGTACTGGAGTTTCAGCTTTAGCATCATTCCTTCCAAAGAACACACAGGGCTGATCTTTAGAATGGACTGGTTGGATCTCCTTGCAGTCCAAGGGACTCTCAAGAGTCTTCTCCAACACCACAGTTCAAAAGCATCAATTCTTCGGCGCTCAGCTTTCTTCACAATCCAACTCTCACATCCATACATGACTACTAGAAAAACCATAGCCTTGACTAGATGGACCTTTGTTGGCAAAGTAATGTCTCTGCTTTTGAATATGCTATCTAGGTTGGTCATAACTTTCCTTCCAAGGAGTAAGCGTCTTTTAATTTCATGGCTGCAATAACCATCTGCAGTGATTTTGGAGCCCCCAAAAATAAAGTCTGACACTGTTTCCACTGTTTCCCCATCTATTTCCCATGAAGTGATGGGACTAGATGCCATGATCTTCGTTTTCTGAATGTTGAGCTTTAAGCCAACTTTTTCACTCTCCTCTTTCACTTTCTTTTTTTTTTTTTCCTCTTTCACTTTCATCAAGAGGCTTTTGAGTTCCATTTCACTTTCTGCCATAAGGGTGGTGTCGTCTGCATGTCTGAGGTTATTGATATTTCTCCCGGCAATCTTGATTCCAGCTTGTGCTTCTTCCAGCCCAGCGTTTCTTATGATGTACTCTGCATATAAGTTAAATAAGCAGGGTGACAATATACAGCCTTGACATACTCCTTTTCCTATTTGGAACCAGTCTGTTGTTCCATGTCCAGTTCTAACTGTTGCTTCCTGACCTGCATATAGGTTTCTCAAGAGGTAGGTCAGGTGGTCTGGTATTCCCATCTCTTGAAGAATTTTCCACAGTTTATTGTGATCCACACAGTCAAAGGCTTTGGCATACTCAATAAAGCAGAAATAGATGTTTTTCTGGAGCTCTCTTGCTTTTTCCATGATCCAGTGGATCTTGGCAATTTGATCTCTGGTTCCTCTGCCTTTTTTAAAACCAGCTTGAACATCTGAAAGTTCATGGTTCATGTATTGCTGAAGCCTGGCTTGGAGAATTTTGAGCATTACTTTACTAGTGTGAGAGATGAGTACAATTGTGTGGTAGTCTGAGCATTCTTTGGCATTGCCTTTCTTTGGGATTGGAATGAAAACTGACCTTTTCCAGTCCTGTGGCCACTGCTGAGTTTTCCAAATTTGCTGGCATATTGAGTGCAGCACTTTCACAGCATCATCTTTCAGGATTTGGAATAGCTCCACTGGAATTCCATCACCTCCACTAGCTTTGTTCATAGTGATGCTTTCTAAGGCTAACTGGACTTCACTTTCTAGGATGTCTGACTCTAGGTGAGTGATCACACCATCGTGATTATCTGGGTCATGAAGATCTTTTTTGTACAGTTCTTCTGTGTATTCTTGCCACCTCTTCTTAATATCTTCTGCTTCTGTTAGGTCCATACCATTTCTGTCCTTTATCGAGCCCATCTTTGCATGAAATGTTCCCTTGGTATCTCTAATTTTCTTGAAGAGATCTCTAGTCTTTCCATTCTGTTGTTTTCCTTTATTTCTTTGCATTGATCGCTGAGGAAGGCTTTCTTATCTCTTCTTGCTATTCTTTGGAACTCTGCATTCAGATGCTTATATCTTTCCTTTTCTCCTTTGCTTTTCACTTCTCTTCTTTTCACAGCTATTTGTAAGGCCTCCCCAGACAGCCATTTTGCTTTTTTGCATTTCTTTTCCATGGGGATGGTCTTGATCCCTGTCTCCTGTACAATGTCACGGACCTCCATCCATAGTTCATCAGGCAGTCTGTCTATCAGATCTAGGCCCTTAAATCTATTTCTCACTTCAACTGTATTATCATAAGTGATTTGATTTAGGTCATACCTGTATGGTCTAGTGGTTTTCCCTACTTTCTTCAATTTAAGTCTGAATTTGGCAATAAGGAGTTCATGATCTGAGCCACAGTCAGCTCCCGGTCTTGTTTTTGTTGAATGTATAGAGCTTCTCCATCTTTGGCTGCAAAGAATATAATCAGTCTGATTTCGGTGTTGACCATCTGGTGATGTCCGTGTGTAGAGTCTTCTCTTGTGTTGTTGGAAGAGGGTGTTTGCTATGACCAGTGCGTTCTCTTGGCAAAACTCTATTAGCCTTTGCCCTGATTCAATCTGTCCTCCAAGGCCAAATTTGCCTGTTACTCCAGGTGTTTCTTGACTTCCTACTTTTGCATTCCAGTCCCCTATAATGAAATGGACATCTTCTTTGGGTGTTAGTTCTAAAAGGTCTTACAGGTCTTCATAGAACCGTTCAACTTCATCTTCAGCGTTACTGGTTGGGGCATAGACTTGGATTACTGTGATATTGAATGGTTTGCCTTCGAAACTAATTCTCTCTAATTGCTCAGTGATAACATGGCGTCTCCCTCCTACTAGATCCTGACAGTTATGGCACGTTTGGAGGGAGAAGTGATGCATGAGTTAGGTGGCAATGGGAAGTAGAATAATTGGGATGAAGAGGGGAGAAAGGTCCAGTCAGAAGCAACAAGCAGCCAGTGCAAAGACATGGAGGAAAGTGAAATCAAAGTGTTCCAGAAGCCAGGGAATGATCCCTGCATTCTTTTTCCTTCATCCCAGCATCTACTTGGACACCAGGTCTAAGTTCCTCACCATCTCTCCAACCTGCCCACTTGTCTCCATCTGCTCTACTTTCCTGATTTCTTGCCTCCATTACTGTATCAGCTTTGCGATCATTCTCATATCCTTGCCAACAACTCTCCCCATAGCCTTTAGGTTAAATGCAAATTCCTGGGCAGGGACCCCAGCCCTCCTGCAAGGATCTGGGCCCTACCTATTTGTCACCTGCAATTGCAAAATATGGTTTTAAATCTTTTTTTTTTTTTAGATGGAGGGGAGAAGGTCCCAGGAACGCAAAAATACCTAATGGCCAGGAAAATCATCTGTCCCTATTTCTCTCATCATCCTACTCTTATTCTGGGTGGAAAATGTGCTTCAAAACTCGTTTAAGCAGCTATTATAAGATGGATACAGTGCCATGCAGATTGTAATCTAAAGAAGAGGGAGAGAGGCTCTTTGAACTCAGGGGGGAAATCGAGAAGCATGGAAGAAAAAGAGTAAAGAGATGGAATAATCAGTGAGAAGTACTGTTCCCTCAAAAAACTGATGACGTGGGTGAGTGGGAATTTCCTAACACATGATCCCAGCTTGCTGAACTCTGCGTGTCTGCAGGAAAGTGACACAGCATTGTGGCACCAGATCTAGTTTCCAAGGCAGGAGGCTGAAGCTAAAAATAAATAAATAAATAAATATTCAGTTGATAAGACATAAAGCAGTAAAGATATGACTTTCCCTCTAGATACATTTGTATCATGTCAGAGTTAATCTTGATTTTGCTGAGACTCCTAATATATAAGCTCAAAAGAGAAACAGTAACAACATGTAAAATGTAAAGTCATCAGTGAGTATCCAGATACAATTTCAACCACTTGGGCAAACAAGAAAATAGAAAGAAATGATCAGAACACTTCTATAAGTGTTCTGTCAACTCCAGGATGAAGTGCTAGCTATAGCTTATCTCTAGGGGGTGGAATTATAAGTTATTTTATCTTTGTTTTGCTTGCCTCTCTATTTTCTTCTGTTCTCACAATGAATACCTGCAAATTTTGTCTCTAAAAATCAATACAATTTTTCAAACCCAATTATACAAATTATAATGTCACACATTGAGGAATTCTTTTAAGAGAATAGAAATATATGATGTTGTTTATGAAACTGAAAAATTGAAATAAGCTCACCATTCATCAATACAGGACTGATTAAATATTATATTTTAGTGTACCCTCAAATGATCACTAAAAATTATTACTGAGATCTATATTTATTGATGTGGCAGATATTTACAATCCATTGTTAAAAATAACGTATAAAAATGTATGAAAGGAGTAAGTATGACATAATTTCCTTTTTCAAAAAAATTTAAAATGCCCTTTTAAAGACGGGTAGGAATATACATTAAAATATCAGCAGTAGTTGGAGTATTAGAAATACAAGTAATTATTTCTTCTCTATATCTTTTTTACGAGTGTATAATTGCTTTACAATGTTGTATCAGTTTCTGCTGTACAACAACACGAATCAGCCATATGTATACATATATCCCTACCCTCTTGACCCTCTGTCCCCTCCACCATCCCACCGCTCTAGGTCATCACAGAGCACTGAGCTGCTGCTCTGCATTATATAGCAGCTTCCCGCTAGCTATCATATGGTAGTATATATATGTCAATGTTACCTTCTCACTTTGTCCTACCCTCTCCTTCCGCACCACACCGTGTCCGCGAGTCCATTCTCTTCATTTCTGTCTCTATTCCTGCCCTGAAAATAGGTTCATCAGTACCGTCTTTCTAGATTCCACATATATGTGTTAATATATATTTATTTTTCTCTTTCTCACTTACTTCACCCTGGATGACAGACCCTGGGCTTAAACTTAATTATTTTATTCTTTACTCTTTTCTAACTAGAAAAAAAAAAAAATCTAGTACTTCTACTTTTAAAATTAGAGTACAAGAAGATAGTCAGATGTGCATCGGACAAAAAGTTTTAAGAAACATTCTCCTGAAACAACACTTCTCTCATTGAAATCCAGTGTGATTTTTGAAAGGAGAACCCCCTCCAAAAAAAAAAAAAAAGCCTACTGCCACAGATTTGACATCTCCTAGGTTTAACAAACCATTTCCTCATTAAACCTGCTTCCCCTCCCTGCTTCATTGATTGTAACCATTCTTTTTTTTTTTTAACTTAGTTTATTTATTTATTTATTTGGGTGCACCGGGTCTTAGTTGTGGCATGTGGGATCTAGTTCCCTGATCAGGGATCAAACCTGGGCCCCATGTACTGGGGCCACAGAGTCTTAGCCATTGGATCACTAGGGAAGTATTGTAACTATTCTTGAGCTCAGAAATTTAGTTGCTTGCTTCCCAAACCAATGGGATGCAATGGCTACAAAAGATTCATGGCAAAAATAAGGGTATGTTTGCTAATCCATCAGTCATGTTTGACTCTTTGTGACCCCCATGGACTGTAGTCTATGGATTCTTTACTGTCTGAGCCACCCAAGAAGCCACCAGGGAAGAAGGGCATGTTTAGGATGGGCTAAAGGGAAAGGTTGGGCTTCCCAGGTGGCTCAGTGGTAAAGAATCTACCTGCCAATACAGGAATCCTAGGAGTCACGGGTTTGATCCCTGAGTCAGGAAGATCCCCTGGAGAAGGAAATGGCAACACACTCCAGTATTGTTGTCTGGAAAATCTTGTGGACAGAGAAGCCTGGCAGGCTAGAGTCAACAGGATGGCAAAAGAGTCAGACATAATTCAGCAACTAAACAACAAAAACAGAGGGAAAAGCATGTTCGGCAGGAGGAAGGGCATGGACCAAGGCTGAGTTGAAATATGCACATGATCTTTGGAAAATAGTGTTGAGAAGTTAGTGAATGAGTGGGGAGTTGGTGAGGGGAATGGTGGGAAGTATGATAAAGTGGTCAGATAGAAGGGTCTTGTATATCAGACTGAGGGGGTCTTCAGTTTATCCAGGTGATGACACCGTTAAGTTTCTGAGCAGCAGAAAGATGGGAGGTAATTGGAATTTTAGAAAGACTCATCTGAGGGCTGAAAGCAAAATGATGGATTTTGCTGCTGTTCATATTCTGGGATGAAAAGCCTCTGGATTAAGACAGAAAGCAATTAGAGAGGAAAGAGTGACAAATGAGAGACTTTCTGTATTGGTCAGCGTTCTCCAGAACATAACCAGTAGAGGGTAGGGTGGGTGGATAGATGAGTGGATGGATATAGACAGATAGATGATAGATTTATTGTAAAGCATTGGCTCATATAGTTATGGAGGCTGAGAAGTCCCGAGATCGGCAAGCTGGAGACCCAGGAGAGCAGATGGAGTGAGTTCCAGTCTGAAGGCCATAGGAATCAGGACGCAGGAAGAGCCGATGTCTCAGCTCAGGTTCAAAGGCAGAAAAAGAGCAATGTCCCAGCTCAGAGACAGTTGGGCAGGAGGAATTTCTACTCACTCCCTTGAGGGCTGGTTTTTCAGTTCTGTTCAGACTTTTCACTGAAGGAATGCAGCCCATCACAACTGGGCAGGGTGATTGATCCATCAGTCTACCCATTCAAATGTTAATCTCATCCAAAACACCCTCACAGACACCTTCGAATAATGTCTGGGCCACAGGATGCCCAGAAAAGTTGACACATAAAAGTTGACCGCACTTTCCAAAGGAAAAGCAATATAGTGTTTGTTTTTTGGAGGTCCGCCTGCAAGGAGTATGCCTGCAGGCTTGTTTCACCTCGAGGAGACACACCCCATGGCCTCTCAAACATAAGCCAGACACTCCTTCCATCCCACAAGAGCAATGGCTGTGAAGTCGTCCCCTGAGCCACTGGTCAGGTCTCACAGCGCTGATTGTTGTGTTTGCCTTCTGCATGATTTATTTATTTATTTATTTTTTTAATTTATTTTTAAACTTTACAATATTGTATTGGTTCTGCCATATATCGAAATGAATCCGCCACAGGCATACACGTGTTCCCCATCCTGAACCCTCCTCCCTCCTTCCTCCCCATACCATCCCTCTGGGTCATCCCAGTGCACCAGCCCCAAGCATCCAGTATCGTGCATCGAACCTGGACTGGCGACTCGTTTCATATATGATATTATACATATTTCAATGCCATTCTCCCAAATCATCTCACCCTCTCCCTCTCCCACAGAGTCCAAAAGACTGTTCTATACATCAGTGTCTCTTTTGCTGTCTTGTATACAGGATTATTGTTACCATCTTTCTAAATTCCATATATATGCGTTAGTATACTGTATTGGTGTTTTTCTTTCTGGCTTACTTCACTCTGTATAATAGGCTCCAGTTTCATCCACCTCATTAGAACTGATTCAAATGTATTCTTTTTAATGGCTGAGTAATACTCCATTGTGTATATGTACCACTGCTTTCTTATCCATTCATCTGCTGATGGACATCTAGGTTGCCTCCATGTCCTGGCTATTATAAACAGTGCTGCGATGAACATTGGGGTACACGTGTCTCTTTCAATTCTGGTTTCCTCAGTGTGTATGCCCAGCAGTGGGATTGCTGGATCATAAGGCAGTTCTATTTCCAGTTTTTTAAGGAATCTCCACACTGTTCTCCATAGTGGCTGTACTAGTTTGCATTCCCACCAACAGTGTAAGAGGGTTCCCTTTTCTCCACAACCTCTCCAGCATTTATTACTTGTAGAATTTTGGATCGCAGCCATTCTAACTGGCGTGAAATGGTACCTCATAGTGGTTTTGATTTGCATTTCTCTGATAATGAGTGATGTTGAGCATCTTTTCATGTGTTTGTTAGCCATCTGTATGTCTTCTTTGGAGAAATGTCTATTTAGCTCTTTGGCCCATTTTTTGATTGGGTCATTTATTTTTCTGGAGTTGAGCTGTAGGAGTTGCTTGTATATTTTTGAGATTAGTTGTTTGTCCGTTGCTTCATTTGCTATTATTTTCTCCCATTCTGAAGGCTGTCTTTTCACCTTGCTTATAGTTTCCTTTGTTGTGCCTTCTGGATGATTTAAAGATAAGGAAGACCGAGGCCAGAAACATTTAAATTACTTGCTAAAAGTCTCCCAGCTATTAAGTGGCAAAGCCTGGACCAGGGTGGGAAATAACCTCTTGATCACCTACAGTGGATAGGGCAATAGGCCAGCTCCTCATTATACTTTATTTTGGTTAATCCTCACAGTAACCCTGTATGCTATTATTATCCCCATTTTACAGATGAAGAAACTGAGGCTTATAAAGATTAGAAATTTCACCCAAAGTAGGCAGTGAGACTCAGGTTTGGAACTCACATCTCTTTGACTTTAAAGCCCTATGCTGTGATTTCCTGGTATATGACAGGTCACATGAGAACAGAGGGAAAAAGTTAAAGGTGACCAGGGGCAAAGAGCCAGTGTAGCCCAAATGATGGGAGTGAATGAGCCAAGAAATTCTGATTCCCTCAGCAGTGTCTATATTTCACCGCTCAGGCCTACGGTTTGGCCCAGATCTCTCTCAGCAAGTTTCCTCGTCCATCCCCCCAACAGGCCTGTGTTCAAATCCTTGGTGCTGCTCAGAACCACAGAAGGGCTGGAACTTTTTGATCACACCAAAGAGGAACGTTTGCGTCAGCAAACTGAAAGCAGAAGTCCCAACTGTCAGAGATGCTTACACTTTGTACACCGCCTATTCCTTAAAAACTAAGCAGACCTAACTCACCGGCTGTCTGACTAATTAGCAGAATGTTCTTTAGGCAGACAGAACTCAGAAGCCTCCAACAAAATAGTGAGTTCAGCTCTTTGGAATGGCATTTTTCTTTTTCTTTTTTCCTTCTCTCTTACAGGAAAGAAGGTCTGAGCGGAATGCTTCGTGGCCGACTTTCACCAGGGTCTTAAATATAATTTCTTCAAGGTGCTGAGATGAGTGGATGAAGAAAAAGAGAAGAACTAGAAGCTCCCTTGGGAGTTCTTTTCATCTTTTCTGCTGATTTCTGCCCTGTGTTGCAGGGAAGGTACGAGAAACTAAGAATCAATAGGATTTGCTGGCACCATATTGCTCAGGTGTACACTGAAAGTAGACATCTGTTCCATCCCTCACCTGCATTTACCTAGTTTCCTGGAGCTTCCATTTATAATGCTAGGCTCTAGCTGCCCCGAAATAAGAAAATCAAAAAGAAACACACAGCTAGCATATATATGACATAAAAATGAATCTGACCAACCATCAGGAAAGGTATTCTGTCCCTTTCCTATACACTATACACAGGCTATGTGTACATTACCCACACTGGTCTACACTTTTCCCAAAAACTCTGAACTGAAGACTCTCTGTGACCCCCAAGAAGCAGTGTTTTATTTTCCTGAATCATACCGTTGAATTGGCACTTATATCAAACAGGCACAAGGAGAAGGCTTCTCTGAGACTAGAGGACAGAGAATTGTTATAAGTGCACCTTTCTCTCTCAGATGATTTGCCTAGTCCCTGAGGCTAGGGGACCAGGCCCTGAGCCTGTTAAAGCCCCCACAGAGAGTCCAGTTTATGGTAGGTCTCCAGAGGACAGGTTAGAAGTCAGAACCCTAGAGAGAGAGCAGGTCGAGGAGATGGCTAGGATGAGAACAGAGACAGAAAAGCCAAACGTGGAGGAACATTTAAAGCCTGAGAACAGGCTGCTTCTGCAGTCCCCGTGATAATGCTGACTTGGATCTGATTTTGTCACGGAGTTCCAGTAAGGCGGGAACAAAGCCCAAAGCGGTGTCAGGTGGCTGCAGCAGGGACACAAGGCCACAGCCGGCTGGCAGCTAATGAACTGGCCGGAGCGAAACCAGAGAGGGTTCAAAGACAGTGGAGAGTGGCACCTGCCAAGCCCTGCCAAGGACTGATACGCCTGGGAAACAATGAGTGAAGCTTCAGCAATTAGCAGCAGTCCTCGGCCCTGGGTGCTGGGTGGCACTGATCTATGACACAGCCTCTCTGTCCTGGCAGGCTTCGAGAGGGCAGAAAAGACATTCTCCTTTCCACAGGGATTTCCATAGTTACGATGGTTGTCTCAGCTGCTATTTTTGGAAACAGTCTGTCACAGGTTAGCTATGAGCGCTCTTTTATGATGTTGTTCTTTTGTGGTTGACACCCTACCTTGTAAAAGACACTTTTCTTTTCTTGGCTTCAAGAAGTGACCTGTCTAGCTATTACTATTACTCCATGTTCGTGGTCATGATTGTAAAGTAGGGTATACATATTTAATGCATAGGTAAGCAAGAAGCCAGGGTCACTAATCTTCATTTTGAAGAGTACCATGCTTGTTGCAAAAACCATGCAGCAGTTTATAGAATGTTTAGTGCTAAGGCAGCTGCAGTATTTCCTGCCAGGGTGCCAGGGTGCCAGTGAGTTTGGAGATGGAGGAGAAGGCTGGAAACTGCATCTGCATGGCTCTTTTCACAGTATTGAGCAGACCTCAGTTCTCTACATCAAAGAGTGAGTGGGGACTTTAGTCCTAACTAGGATCCCCACCCCCCACCCCCAGCCCTCCTGCTTAGCTTAAGCCTTCATTTCATCCTGACTTGCAATCTTTTCCCACCCATCCCAGGCAAAATCTTGTTGGGTTTAGCATTTTAGTCTCAAATCAACTTCCTTGATTTTCAATATGTTCATTTCAATTTAAGTAGCAACACGAGTTAGCCTTTCCTCCTCTCTTTTGAACCCACCATCACTTCTCCATCCCCCGCAGTCACAGCCTAACATCCGTTCCCTCTAAGCTCTCTCTATTGTAAGAGCCTCCCACCTTTCTCCCATTCATCCTGATGCCTGAAGGAACTCTTAATGTATATGTAAGTTAGCCAGTCACCCCGCTTCTGGAACAATTCACTGCAGTATCCAATCTGACTCCCTTAGCGTGGCATCTCCAGGCTTTTATGATGTGACCCCTGCCTACCATTCCTGGAAAAATGAAAATAGCTCTTTCCATTGATGCGGAGGTGAACAATTGTAATGAAGGCCTTTGTAAAGGGGCTCCAGGATTAGGAGGTACTGAACACTCTTCAGCATGTTGTAGCTGCCCCCAGATGACTTCCATTTCCACAGAGCAATTTCCGCCCCAGAAATAATGACCATCATTTGATTCTGCCCCAAAATGAACTCTCTTAGGCTCTTCCCCAGGTCAGTCCTACAAGGGGGTGGGGCTTCACATCAGGGCAGGTCACAGAGACATTCTTTTCCCAGGTAAATACCTTTACCTTGGCAGCATTTGCCATTTAACATGGGGGATACAAGCAATGGAAGAGGATTAGTGATGCTGGGGAGCTCCCTTCACCTGGTGACATCAGAGCACTGGAGGAGACCGCCTATCTGTGCAGCTTTCCTTTGCAGGTGACTTTTCCCTGGGATGAGTGAGTACTCATTTTTGAACCCCAACCAAAGAGTGCTTTGGAAGAACAGCCTCAGCATGGTCCTGGCCTCCCCCTCCCCCAGGACTTGGAGGTTAGGCTGCAGGTTGTCTCCTCATCCCAGGAGCACGTTTCTTCTGGAAAGATTGCACTGGGGGGCCTTCTATCAGGAACACTTCTGCACCTCCATCAGGCACCACCCACACTCAGCCAGCTTGTGGTATTTGGGGGCTGTCTTACTTTCGCAGAAGTTAGGGAACAATCTGGAAGGGCCAGTTTTGTGAGTTTTCTCCAACCTCACAGATGAATTCAACACAATGTTTAGCAGAGTACAAGACATTCTGACCTACCTCCTACCCTTTTGGGAAAGCTTAAAAAACACATCAAACACAAAGTGACGGCACTGTCACCATTCGCCTTCCGGACGTCATTTCTGGCCTCGTGCAGCTTGTGTTCAGTTTTTAGTATGAGCAGCTGCTTCCAAAGAGAAGTCCTCATCCCTGGAGACTGCTCTCAAGTAATATTCAAAACCATCATCCTTTGGGCTTTCTTGGTGGCTCAGATGGTTAAGAATCTGCCTGCAATGCAGGAGACCTGGGTCTGATCCCTGGGTCAGGAAGATCCCTGGAGGAGGGCATGGCAGCATACTCCAGTATTCTTGCCTGGAGAATTCCATGGACAGAAGAGCCTGGTGGGCTATAGTCCATGGGGTCACAAAGAGTTGGACGCCACGGAGCAACTAACACTTTCCCTTTTTCACCATCCTGAGAGAAACCATTAGGGTTTCTTTTCTAAAAGACCTGATTCCTGAAATGAGAGGTCTTTGTAGCTGATCATAACTCCTCCTGTCAGATCTGTTCCTTTTGCCCCTCCCTAAGACATGAATTCCCAGGTGGTGCTACTAGTAAAGAACCCGCCTGCCAATGCAGGAGGCATAAGAGATGCAGGTTCAATCCCTGGGTTGGTAAGATTGGAGGAAGAAATGGCAAGCCATCCCAGTATTCTTGGAGAATCCCATGGACAGAGGAGCCTGGAGGGCTACAGTCCCTAGGGTTGCAAAGCGTTGGACACGACTGAAGTGACTTATCATGCACACACGCAATGCATGAATTAAAACTATGTTGAAAAATAAAAACAGAAAACCCCATTCAAATTGTCTAAAGTAATAATAATATAAATTATTTGTTCAGTAGTAATGATGTTTCAGGTCAGGTTTGATCCAGCAGCTCACACAATGCCACTAAAGTCAACTCTGCCTTGTCATAACATGGGCTCCACATGACATGAGCTGCAGCCCACCTGGTCCTATACCCTTCATCCCATGGCTACAGCAACTGTAGGACTCACATATTCACATTCCACTGCCCAAGAATAAAATATCTTACAAATAGAAAAGAAAATGTTTCTTTCTGAGAAGCCCTGGCAAGCATCTTACCTTGTACTGTCTCAGATCGGTCTACATGCCCCAGAAATAATGCCACCCAAACCACAGGTAAACCCAGTTCTTTCCCCACAGTGAGACCATCTCCCTGCTAAATATGACAAGCATAGTCATAAGTGTTATTCTGACTAAAATTCTAAACTCTTATCCTTTGCCTTGCTATAACCTTCTACGTGGAGCCCCTCCTGGCAGACACCCTAGGCTTCTAAATATCTCTTCTGAACACAACTTGGGTCACTGATCCCAGACAAGTTCTGCAATTGCTTGCCCCATTGGACCGAAGCTTAATTTTGAGGTGACCATCTGTCTAGCTCCCTCCTATTACTTCTAAAGAGCTTTCCCCTGTAACCTAACTTCAGATCCAGCCATCTGCAGTACGGTGAGAAGCGGTGGTAAGGTGAGGGATGGGCCCACCTCCTCAGTTACTCTAATAGCTTAGCATAAAAATAAACCATCCCAGTCTGTTCCAGACCATCCTCTTTTGGGTCCCTTCCAGTTAGCTGCCTTGCTTCCAACTCTAGCCCCTTAATGAAAAGAAACACTGGTGACAAGCATGATATTTGCTCGTCTACTGAGGGCTTCTTCAGCAAGTCAGCTGTTTTCATTTCTCTGCCATGGTTTTTCCTGTGGTCATGTATGAATGTAAGAGGTGGACTATAAAGAAAGCTGAGCACCAAAGAATTGATGCTTTTGAACTGTGGTGTTGGAGAAGACTCTTGAGAGTCCCTTGGACTGCAAGGAGATCCAACCAGTCCATCCTAAAGGAAATCAGTCCTGAATATTCATTGGAAGGACTGATGTTGAAGCTGAAACTCCAATACTTTGGCCACCTGATGCAAAGAACCAACTTATTTGAAAAGACCCTGATGATGAGAAAGATTGAAAGTGGGAGGAGAAGGGATGAGATGATGAGATGAGAGGATGAGATGGTTGGATGGCATCACCGACTCAATGGACATGAGTTTGAGTAAACTCCTGGAGTTGGTGATGGACAGGGAGGCCTGGCATCCTACAGTCCATGGGTTGCAGAGTCGGACTGAGCATTGAACTGACTGAACTGAGGCAGCCCATGCAGATATGAGCGCTAACCAGGAGAAGATGAGAATAAGCCCCTGAAGGCAGGGCACAGACCTGTTTTCCTGTTCAAATTTCTCAGAGGCTCATGGGAGCGCGCTTCCTTCTTTGTAGGCATCCGGATTCATGAACCTCTGCGTGTCCCCTTGGGGCCCGCTGCCTATCCACGTGTGGTGCACCCTGGTCTGGGCACCCACCTCACCCAGACTTCATTCCAAGCCACACCAGGGCTCAGCCTGACAAGCCCACAGCTGAGCATTCCTCTGATCCTTAGTAAACAGCTTACCTAAACCTTGAGAACAACTGTGTTTGTGCTTCTTCCATGAGTCGCATGACTGATCCGTCACCCAAGATGCAGGTGCTCTGTGTATCTACCTGAAAATCTGCCTGTCCTCCTCGGCTCTGTCACTGGAAGATCCTGGTCAGCACAGATGAGTCCTTTCCTACTGGAGCCCCACTTCCACTCCTTGACTTTGATGCATAGATAGCCTCCCCAGGCACAGCAGTACCCCAGGATTCTGGTGGGTGAAATTCCCTAAATTGGCCTCCTAAAACCACTCCTTTTAGATAAACCTCCATCCTCATTCAGAAAATCCTGCTTTCCTTCCAGCTGTCTTTGTTTTTTCTCCTAAAAGCCACATTTCATTAAAATTTCACACGCTACTCTCTTCTCCCATATTTTCATCCTAAAACTGCTGAAGAAAAATATTTCACCCTTCTCTTTTAATGTTTAATGTACAAGTAGCATTCATTCCTCTTATCATTAACATATTTAAAAATCCAGTTTTATACTTTTCAGTGCATCTCATTGCTCTGTGGTGCCCAGCACCACAGAGTATAAGGCTGGGGTGTGATCTGCTCCACAGTTCTGCTTTGCACAAAAGATGTTTGAGACTTCAGAAGAGCATAAAAATTAATTTTTCTTCCTTTGCATTGAGTCCTTGGATATGTTTTGTACACACCTGTGTTAGTATAGGGCTCCTTTGTGGCTCAGCTGGTAAAGAATCCACCTGCAATGTGGGAGACCTGGGTTTGATCTTTGGGTTGGGAAGATCCCCTGGAGAAGGAAACAACTCCCCACTCCAGTATTATGGCCTGGAGAATTCCATGGACTGTAGGGCTTCCCTTGTGGCTCAGCTGGTAGAGAATCCACCAGCAATGTGAGAGACCTAGGTTCAATCCCTGGGTTGGGAAGATCCTCTGGAGAAGGGAATTAGTATAAGTGACCAGCAATGCAGGGATTTTCTGAAAGGAATATTTGGATAAAAACAAATACAGTGAGAAAAGGAGAGTAATTCTCTGGTTGTCCAGTGGTTAGGACTCTGGGCTTTCATAGCTAAAGGTGAGAGTTCAATCCCTGGTCTGGAGCTAAGATCCCACAAACTGCATGGTGAGGCCAAAAACAGATAAATACATAAGTGAATAAAATATGGAAAAAGAGATAAAATATTGCAAGCAGCCTCTTAGTTGTTTTTTTTTAAGAGATAAGGGACTCCTTGTACACTGTTGATAAGAATGTAAATTGATGCAGCTACTGTGTAACACAGTATGAAGTTTCTCAAAGAAATGAAAATAGAACTACAATATGACTGGGAAAAAAACCCCAAACCATTAGTGCAACTGATACATGCACCCCAGTGTTCATAGCAGCACTATTTGCAATTGCCAAGACATAGAAACAATCTAAATGTGCATCAACAGATGAATGATAAAAAAAAAAAGATGTAGTATATATACTAGAATACTACTCAAACATAACAAAGAATGAAATTTTGCCATTGGCAGCAACATGAATAGACTTGGAGGACATTATGCTATGTGAAATAAGTCAGATAGAGAAATATAAATACTGTATGATATCACTTATATGTGGCATCTAAAAAATATAACCAACTAGTGAATATAGTAAAAAAAGAAGTAGACTCACAGATATAGGGAACAAGCTAGCGGTAGCCAGTGGTGGTGGTAGGGGGACTATCAGGGTGAGAGAGTGGGAGGTGGAGACTGCTGGCTATAAGATAGAGTCAAGGACGGATAGTACACATGGGGAACAGAGCCAACATTTTGAAAAAACTATCAGTGGAAAGTAACCTTTAAAATTCTATAAGAGTATACAATTAAAAAAAAACCATGGTGGACACTACCCTTTCTGAAGCTCCAGTCCTGGAAGTGCCTCTAGCAATAGAACTCTAGGCTGGGGAAGAGACACTTAGCACAGTGTACTTCAGAAGACAATCTAGCAGAAGGGGATGGTGGTAGCACTGTGAAGGGGGAGGAAAAAGTGGGCATAAGGGAGAGAGCCTGTGGGGGACGTTCCTGCCCACGGAGGGTGCTCATGAATGTGCCTGATGCCCATGCCCATGGCCAGGATCAGAGGCAGCTGACACCCGGTGCTGCCACTCAACAGCCCTGATCTTGGAATGAACAACTGACCCTCCTCCGAGTCCCATCTCCCTTGTCCAAGAATGGCCAGGGTATAAATCAAGGCAGAAAAGCTATACTAGCCTTGAAAAGAGTCCCCAAAAGCCTGCCAACCCAAAATGACACCAAATTATCCCTCAACCTATCTGGCAGTCAACATTTGCACAGCTTTTCATATTCACAGCTTGGGGAGCTGAGGGCAGTCAGTAGTTAGCAGGTAGAACACAGAACAAGACTAAGGTTGTAGGTCTTGTTTTCAGTTCTTCTTAAGATTCTGATTCATAGCCTGATTGGATCAGTCTCAAGGCCATTTCCCACAAGTCGAGGCCGCCTGCACAATTGCAGGGCTGAACCCAAAACTTGGCATCAGCCCCTCGTGGTCCATCAGTCCTGAGTCAGCAGCTCTCTCCTCACAGCAGTGATTTCTCCTTTCCTCTCATGAGTCCTGGCAGACAGAACAAACGCAGTAAAACCTAAACAGATGAGAATGGCAAAGCTTACTTGGGCATTCAAAGATCAATGCAGTTAAAAACATCTCTGTACTTTCAACTGACTGATTCACTGTTAATGTGGAGTTACCTGTTCTGAGCTTTCACAATCTGCTAAGTGTTCTGTAATTGTATTTAGTGGTATGGTTCTGATATTGAACACTTGGGAACAGATATGATAAATAAAGCATGTTGTAAGTATGCTTACTCTAGGTTTGATTACTTTTTGGTCAGACAAGCATGGATTTGAATGCTACTATGCCACTTGTTTGAGCCCCTTAAATTCTCTGAGCCTCAGCTTTTGCATCAGTAAAGCAGGACAGTTAAACCATTACTACCTAGGGTTGCTGCAAAAATTAAATGAAATAAAATTTGAAAAAGGCCTAACAGAACATTTGAAAATATACCACATCATTCGTAAATGTTCAGCCACTAAGTCGTGTTCAACTCTTTATGACCCCATGGATTGCAGCACGCCAGGCTTTCCTGCCCATCACTATCTCCTGGAGTTGGCTCAGATTCATGTCCATTGAGTTGGTGATGCCATCTAACCTTACTAAATAATAGCTATTATTAATGCTACAGGAATAAAAGTTGCAGTGTAATGTAACCAGAAGATTCAGATAAACAGTCACTTTTGTTTTTCATTCACTTCTATTTATTTATCTTTGGCTGTGCTGGGTCTTCACTGCTGTGCTCAGGTTTTTTCTAGTTGTGGCGAGTGGGGGCTACTCTTTGTTGTGGTGCATGGACTTCTCCTTGTGGTGGCTTCTCTCATTGTGGAGCATGGCTCTAGGTGCTCGAGCTCAGTAGTTGTAGCGCATGGACTTAGTTGCCCCGTGGCATATGGAATCTTCCCAGACCAGGGAGTGAACCCATGTCCCCTGCATTGACAAGTGGATTCTTATTCACTGAACCACGAGGAAAGTCCCAGAGTGACTCTCAAAAAGTTTTTTTCTTCCTTCGTGGCAGTCAACACTGTTCCCTGGGCACCTACACTGTACCAGACCCCATTCTAGAAGCAGGAAATGCAGCAAGGAACAAGACAGGTAAGGTCCCAGTTCTCCCAGGGGTTACCTGAGAATGGCAGGAGATAACAGAAAAAGAAATCATGAATAAAGAAGATAATTTCAGATATTAAACAGTGATACAATAAATAGACAGTGACTGGTGGGTTACCAGGGAATAATTAGGGAATTATAGTTGAGGTGACACCTGACAGAAAGAGGAGACACAGGAGTGTGTGGGGGAAAAGACAGAGGAAGTGGCAAGTACAAGGCCAGAAGTGGGATCAACCCTGGCCTGGCAGAAGAGGATGGGGACGAATTTACCTAGAGCATAAGGAGGGAAGAGGAGAGTAGTGTGAAATGAAGTTGGAGGACTAGGCAGGGCTTCTGATTTCCTATCTCAGCTCTGCCGCCAGCAAGCAGTTACATCTTGTATGTGCGCTTGAACTCTCAGAGTCTCAGTTTTGCCATCTATAAAATGGGGTTAAGGGGTGGGCCTTGATATGGTCCTTTCAACTCTGTGATCTGCATACAATATAGATCGGATGTTGTGTTACTTTTTCTATGATGACAACACTGGGATCCATTATAACTCTTGCAAACTGCCTGGTTTTGTTTGTTCATCAGTATGTTGACCTTGAGGAAAGAGTTACCATAAAACCAACCAGGCGCCAAGGTGCGGAATGCTTTATCCCCAGATCTCAAAGCATCCTTTGAGTTAGTTGTGGCCAAAAGATTAACTGACCACAGATTCTTTTCAGTTCCTGGTTTTGTTTTTGGAAAACCACTAGCAGCTCACAGACAGTCCCAAGAAGCTAGCTTTTAATTGTTTTTATTTGAATTGTTCTGCGCTGTGTCTTCTTGACATTTTTTCAAACAACTGGGGAGCATGTATGAAGACACACAACTGGGTTTAGGGAAATTTTAAGACACATTCTATTTTGTTCAATAGTGTTACCTCCCATGGAAAATCATGCTGAATGGCCGCATGAGTGTTGCCATGCTCTTTGTAAATCTTCATCATCTGGAATATGAAGACTTTAACAGTATTCTAGTAGCAGTCTCTTCTCTAGGGACTTAATATGCAGTTAGTCCACTATCAGGGCAAATGTACCTTTAGGAAATGGCAAACCATTCACCATTATTACCAGTAACAGTGCTAATTTAAAGTTAGTAAAGGGAATTCCCTGGCATCCAGCAGTTAGGACTCAGCAATTTCGCTGCTAGGGTTGAATCCCTGGCCAGGGGACTAAGATTCCTCAAGCTGCACAGTACAGCCAAAAATAAGTAAATAAAGTCAGAAGAGACAATTAAATGAAATTCTAAGCTATTCAGATTAAGAAGGTTGCTGCTCATCTGAGGTACCTCTAGGATAACAGATATACCAAATTTATCCTGATCAAGTGAGTAATTGACTACCCTGCTTAAAAGGCAGCTATTTTTCAAACCCTTGTAACTTCTGTGGTGTACTACTCCAGAACTTTTTAAGACAACAAAAGCTTTCCATGTTCTTTCTTATGCCTAACCTGAACCCCTTATATTGATTTCCAGATTGTTCCCTCCAATTCTGCCTACATGATGAAGAATAAGCTGGTGATCCTGGCATGTTAACTTTTAAAAATAAATAATAACAAGCAACACACATATTGTTTACTAATCTAGGTTCTAGACAGAGGACTCATTTAATCCTCACAACAGTCGCATGAGGCAAGTACCCTTATGAACCTCACTTTACAAGGAGGGGCACTGGGGTACAGAAGCCAGACTGAGATTTGAATCCATGGCATCTGACGCCAGGGTCCTTGCTTTCACCAGTCTACCATTTTGCCCCCTCATATTTAAAATCTCTGCCGAGTCGATATTCACCAATCTATCTCTTTTTTGGTTGAAGTGATTGATGAAGAGAAACAAGAAACATTCTTTTTTCTCCCATTCTTTAATAAATAAATGTAATCATTTCCTTCTTCCTGAAAATGGAAGCCTAAGATCTGTGTTTTGTCTCAAAACTTTCACAAAAGGTGTTTTTTGATTTATGTGTGCTTTGTTGTTAATAGATGAAAAGCCTTGCTGGGCCAGACTAAGCCCATGCATTTCCCACTATCTGATTGTTTCAGAAAGTGTGACCCAACACTGGAGTTACAGCTGGAATTCTGCCTGTCTACTGGGAAAGTACAACAGGCCACAAGATTAAGTGCTGAGCTGAGGCTGGCAAAGTGGACTGGAAAACCCAGGAGACATGTTTTACAGGTTCATACAAAAGCTTTAGCAGTGATCTAGCTTTTCCTCATCATTAAAATAACTGCTCTAGGCAGAGAGGTAGTAGCTCAGTATTTCTGTCTATCTGTTTATCTATTTATCTACACCACACTCACACACACACACATGCACACATACACTTCTTTTTGTTTTCCTTATTTTAACCACTAAGATAATTTTCTGCTAAGTCTCTCAAGGCTCCATCATAAATAGAAAACTCCACTCTCTTAATTGTTTCCTTAGCAAATTTCCAAACTTCGAAACCCAAAACAGAGAATGCATATAATTTAAATATATAAAATATTACATTCCATATCTATCTATAATGGAAATGTATTGCTGGCCACAAACTTAGTGGCATAAAATATGTAACTTTGTTTAATCTCTTTAAAACCAAACTTAGTATGTCTTCTGTGAAAATAATCTCACTGAGGGCTCACCCTCCTGTCTAAGTTGCTGTGGGCCCTGGCATGGGGTGGGAGGGTGCATCTGGTCTGGGTTATTGTCCATCCAGTGATGGATATCCATCCAGTGGATGAAATGTCCTCATTCCTGTCTGATGTTCCATTGTTCATACAGGGAGACTGCAAGGCTTCCAGGGTTTGGCTGTGTCAGAGATCAGGGCACAGCTGTGTGGCCGCCTGGGGCCAGGAACCCAGCGCTCCAGCACACACAAGGTGTTCCAGGGGACGCTGGTTCTGGCTGCCTTCCCAGTTTTCTAGTGGTTTGGAGGGGCAAGAGAATATAGATGCTCACCGTCCTCAGAGCCTCTGATCTTATCTGGATTTCTTTCACCCTTTTCATCACCTTTTGCCTAAGGCCTCAGTCTGGAGGAGAGGGCAACCCCTGGTTACCTCCTCTCAGATCACTCTAGAGTTTAGCTAACCTCCCCTACCCTCCTCTCCAGTTGTCTTTCTTTTGCTCTCTCCCTAACCTGTGAATCTTTGGGGAAGCAATGAGTTGAAGGGAAGACTCATTCTCTAGGTTTCTTTTTCTATGTACTTTTGAGAGCCCAAAGCCTTTCTCTGCTACAGGAATCTGAATCTGAGGTCTGTGTCTCACTGATGGAAACAGGCAAAGGAAATGGAATGTGTGAAACAATGATCTGTTCATCCAACCATGTGTACTCATTTAGGAGTATGTAATGTAGGTCAGACACGACTCAGTGACTTCACTTTTACTTTTCACTTTCATGCATTGGAGAAGGAAATGGCAACCCACTCCAGTGTTCTTGCCTGGAGAATCCCAGGGATAGCAGAGCCTGGTGGGCTGCCATCTATTGGGTCGCACAGAGTCGGACACGACTAAAGTGACTTAGCAGCAGCTTAGCAATGTAGGTCTACTATGTGTAACTCAACAGGATATATACGTGTGTATTTAATACACAGGGCTTCCCAGGTGGCTCAGTGGTAAAGAATTCACCTGCCAAGCAGGAGTTTGTGGGTTCGATCCCTGGGTTGGGAAGATCCCCTGGAGAAGGAAATGACAACCCACTCCAGTATTCTTGCCTGGGAAATCTCATGGACAGAGGAGCCTGGCTGGCTACAGTCCATGGGGTTGCAAGAGTCGGACACAACTTAGCAACTAAACAACAACAATTTGATACACAAGAAGTATATTTACATGTATAGGCATGACTCATCCATGTGGTTTTAGTCTATGGAATATAGCTTTTGGGACGAATTAATCTGTGGATGAATACTTCTATCCAGTTTCTAAATATTTAAGTAACAGACATTTTTTATTTAGGGTTTGTAGGATATTGAGAGAAATGGAGAATCAGAAGAGAATTGATAGATAGTTATGGAGAGGTAGATTTCTCATCACCTATTGCAGAAGCAAGAGTTTCTGACTCAAGCATGCAGTAATAATCAACATATAGTCCTAGTCATGTCATTTAGTTTAACTGTCTCATTTTCAACACCAAGAATTTTTAAAATGCTCAAGTACATAGCAAATGTAAGATATCTCAGATTTCAAATAATGAAGTTGATTGTGCTTGAAGTTTAAAATATTGGCTTATTCATGAATAAGACATTTTAGAGCACTAATCAGGCATAAAGAATTCCTAGTCCTTGTACCAGATGCCACAATTCACTGTTTTTCTTGGTATGAAATTGCCTTCAAGCAAGACTCAGACACACTTAGCAAAAAGTCAGATCATATAAGATCTTTCTAACAAATGGTATGTGAAAGGAGTTGTTGAAAAAGAAGCAAATCAATCTTTGGATTGGTCATATCTTTAACTTATTGCTACTAGTCTAAGGTGAGAATTTAATTTTTATTTCTCTCTAAACATGCAAAGAACAGTATTCTTCCCATGGCAGCCTGAATCTTGAAGGGACAATATTCCTCTTCCAGGTTGTTGGACAGGAGCCTGTTTTTGTTCCTGGATATATAAACATATTGTCACTCTAAACTATAAGTGATAAGATTCGTGGAAAACATATTCTCAGGGGTTACCTCGGACAAAAAATAGGTGGAATCCTAGGAGAAGTGGCCTGAGGTAAGGCTAGCCGCATTTAGCAAGTTAAAATACAGGATGCCTAGTTAAATTTGAAGTTCAAATAAAAAATGTAAGCCCCAAATATTGCATGGAATATCCCTACCAAGGTAGAATTATGTGAAGACAGGAAATGGCCACTGGACAAGGATTTACTAACCAAAAGAGTAAACAATTGATAACTTAGGCCATTCTAGCTGCAGAAAATAGCATAGAACAAAATTCCCCCTCAGGGGTCCATAAAAATGCAACTGGCAAACTGAAGTAGTAACGCTATCAGGAGCCTACCTTGGAATTAGCCTGAGCAACTTGACAGGGCCTCTAAGAAAGACCAAAGTGGGACAGAAAAGGAATAAGGGACCTGTGTAACCAGGTGGCTGTGTCTGTGATACCAGTCTGTGACTCGTCTTTAAGTTATCTTAGGACGCAAAGTCTGTGCTTGGGAAGCTCACCTGTTTCTGTGCTCTTGTATCTTCCCTTTTTGGTCTTCAGGTGCTTTCCTCTTATTTCTCAGTCAAGTTTCCTTTTGAAAATCCTAGCTTTTGTCTCTGAATAATTAGCATATAGATCTTTAGTCCTTTTCAGCCTCATTTGGTCATGATGTATTATCTTTTTATATCTTGGATTTCATTTGCTAGCATTCTGCTGAAGATGTTTGTGTCTAGGGAAACTGGTCTGTAGGACATCAGTCTGTAGTTTTCTTTTCTTATAATGTCTTTGTCTGGTTTTAGTATTAAGGTAATATTGGCCTTATAAAATGAATTAAAAAGTGTCCACTCCTATTTTCTGGGATACGTTGTGTAAAATTGGTCTTATTTTTTTCTTTAAAGTTTGGTAGAATTCACCAGTTCAATTCTTGGGTTGGGAAGATCCTTTGAAGAAGGGATAGGCTACCCACTCCAGTATTCTTGGACTTCCCTGGTGGCGCATGTGGTAGAGTCTGCCTGCAATTCAGGAGACTTGCGTTCTGTCCCTGGAAGATCCCCTGGAGGGGGTCATGGCAACCCATTCCAGTATTCTTGTCTGGAGAATCCCCACGGACAGAGGAGCCTGGTGGACTACAGTCCATGGGGTCACAAAGAGTTGGACACGAATGAGTGACTAAGTATCAACAATAGTGCTGAAGTCCTCTCAAGTGTACCTAAGTCATAGGAAGCTTATAATGTGTTACAGAGAAAATGCATGTGTTAAGTAAGCGTCATTCAGACATAAATCATAGTGCTATTGGTTGTGAGTTCAGTGTTAATGAAGCAGGTGTCTTTAAATAAAGAGATTGTCTTTAAATGAAGACAAACATAGGGACTTCCTGGGTAATACGGTGGATGGGAATTCGCCTGCCAGTGTAGGGGACATGGGTTCACCCTGTGGTCTTGGAAAATTCCACGTGCCATGGAGTAACTGAGCCCACAAACCACAACTACTGAGCCTGTGTACTGCAACTGCTGAAGCTTGTGCTGAAGCCCGTGCTCTGCAGTGGGAGAGGCCACTGCAGTAAGAGGCCTAAGCACCACGAGTAGGGCTCAGGTGCTTTACTCCTGCTTTACGAGTAATGCAACTAGAGAAAGGCTGTGTGCGGCAATGAAGACCCAGCGCAACCAAAAATAACATAAATTAGGTATTTAAAAAATGAAGGCAAACATTAAAATATATGCTGCATTGATCAGTTGACAAAATTGCTATGACAAGAGACTCATAACCTAACATGGTGCTTCCTTTAGATGTAATGGTTCAGTATTAACCAATTCAATATGTATGGTGGTTTTATCAAGTAAGTGTGTTACATTTTGCTTACCCATTTTTTAGTTGGTGGCTTTTGGTTGTCTCCACTTTGGGGCATCATGAATAATGCTACCAAGAATATTTATGAACAGGTTTTTGTGCCTCTATATTCTTTCTGATTTTCAGTCTACTTGTTCTGTTGATTACTTACTGAGATAGAAATGTTGAAGATTCCAACATAACTGTGGATTTGTCTATATTTCATTTCAGTTTTCTCAGTTTTACTTCATGTATTTTGAAGTTCTGTGTTAAGTTCATACATATTTAGAATTGTTATAGCTTCTTGGTTAATTAACCTCTTTAGTATTACATACAGTAAGTCCCCTACATATGAATAAGTTCCATTATGAAAGCACTTTCATAAGTCCAACAAAATTAGCCTAGCTACCTGACATGATTGTCTATATAGTACTGTATTGTAATAGGTTGATAATACTTTTCACACAAATACTACATAAAAACAAACAAACAAAAAATAAGGAAAACATTTTCAATTTTACAGTGCAGTATCTTGAAAAGTGCAGTAGTACAATACAACAGCTTGCATACAAGGGCTGGCATCAGGTGAACAGGCTAGAAGAGTTACTGACAAAAGGAGGGAGAGGAGGTAGAGATGGTCGAACTGAAGGATCATCAGCAATAGGAGACAGAGGGCAAGCTGCAATTTCACTCATGCCTGACACTGATGGCACAGGTTCTGGTTCCTTGCTGGATTCAAATCTACCCACCCCCTGGAAGAACTGTGGTGCTGGAGAACAATTTTGAGAATCCCTTGGACTACAGGGAGATCAAACAAGTCAATCCTAAAGGAAATCAACTTTGCATATTCATTGGAAAGACTGAGGCTGAAGCTGAAGCTCCAATACTTTGGCCACCTGATGTGAAGACCTACTAACTGGAAAAGACTCTGATGATGGGAAAGATTGAAGGCAAAAGGAGAAGAGGGCAGCAGAGGATGAGATGGTTAGATAACATCACCAACTCAATGGACATGAGTTTGAGCAAGCTCTGGGAGATGGTGAAGGACAGGGAAGCCTGGCGTGCTGCAGTCCATGGTGTCACAAAGAGTCGGACATGGCTTAGTGACTGAACAACAAAAAACCACCACCACCCTCTGGAAAAAGACGATCCAGTGGTGTCTGGCGAGTAGCTCTTTTTTTCTTGCCGTGGAGGACGTGGTAGCACTGACTACATTCTGAGTGGCTGCTGGGGCCGTTGTGAACCACTCTGTGTTCAAGTTCCCTGCCTCAAGAACTGACAGTGCCTCCTCAAAGAAAACCCCCTTGCCATGTTCTGCCATGTTCTGCTTCGTGAATCTGTTTGGTTCTTCAGTTACTACTTCTTCCTCTTGTCTCTCTCCATCTTTTCTCTGGGCCTCCGATTCCATCTTTCCTTTTGCTCTCTCCATTATTTTCACTTTAGTTTCCGTCATTATAGATTGTTGCTTCTTAGCAGTATCAGCTATTAATACAGCAGTGCTGCTTTTATGCTTACTTCCAGACATCTTGGGCATCTTATTAAAAAAAAAAAACATGCAGAAGTATTTTACAAATCTTACAAAAATACATGAACATGAGAACATATGGTTTATACCCTTCCAGGGCCTTGGAAGAAGCCATGCATGGAAGGGTCCTGAAGTTTAAGTTGCATTAGCTTCATGGTCGATTGCTTCTGCCTTTGACTTTAGCATTATTTTAGTATAAAAATAATAATGGAGCTAGTGGAAAAGAATTTTTTCCCTTTAAATCTCAAATATTCTGCATTCAAGCACCTTCAACTCTGGATTAAAAAGTGTATCACCAACCTAAAAACCTATAATTTTTTGAGTTACTTGATAGTGTGTATCATGTCAGGATCATTTGGTTCATTGTTTCAAGTTATTAACATGGGCAATTCCATTAAGTGAATTCTATACAGCTTCACAATTTGTCTTTAAAATCTTACGTCAGGAGATACATGCAGGTGTTGAAATTTCACTGGCCTGGAAGACATTAAGGGCTAGTATGAATGAAAGTGTTCATTTGTGTTTAGTCCACAGTTAAGTAAGTTAAGTGATGGACTTAACTTTTCTAAAGAATGTGTGTTCTTGTCAGACTCCCTTTTATCCCCTTTCACTGTAGAGGCTTCTGCCTTCATCAGACAAGTTATTTCCTAGCTCCAGGTTTTGCCTTTATCAGACTGGTTCCTCCACATGTGATGGAGACTTGGGATGAGAGAAGGAGGGTAAGGAAGAGATGAGGGAGATGCCAGCAGAGTATGAAAGTGCAAGTATAAGTGTCCTGAGCTCTTACAATGTGCTGGGCACCGCTCTAAGACTATCATGTAAGACTTCTGCACAGATTAACCTACCAGAGGCAGGCATTACTACAATTTTAAATCACAAAAGAGAAAACAAAATAATTTATTAACTTTCCCAGGTAAAACCAAAACCTACATATTTTCATCCCAGAGCCAAGTCACATTCAAAGAAACACAAAACATTCTGTGTCTTTTCTTGGTAGGTCCTTTGAAAAATGTAGAGTCTAAACATAGAGTTTGTAGCTATTCTTATTAAAATCCATTGGTCCCTCCTACTCTCTGATTCCCATTTGGTTTTAAAATTCAATTCAAACTTTCTCAAGCAAAGGGGTTCTGTTGAGGCTCTTGTAACTTAGAGTGTTCTCTTCTCAGGAGGGGCTGGATCCAGCCCCCTTAGTGATGCCATCAGATCTGTGTGTTTGCCTCTCTTCTCCACTTGGAGCTGGTTTTGTGTGATAGCTTTGCTCTATGGGCAATTTTTCCAACACTGTTGAGGAAATTGCCTTCAGGCTTTCACAATCCCTACAACTAGAAATCCTGGAATAAAAGAGATCCTTCTCTCTCCCAGTGTCCACCCATCATGTCATGGGAAAGGCCAGTGTCCTAAAGGATTAAGACCTCTGTTTGGTCAGGTAAGTGCATAAGGAGGTGGGGATGGTCATGGGAGAACTTAGTCCTTCCAGGATCACATGGAGTGTGAGAGGCGTAGTGCCCCACAAGGAAAGGAGAAAGAATACCAATCAGGTGAAATCAACCAACATCCATGACCTCCTGAAATGCTCTGCTCTGCTCTCTCTCCTGCTGCCAACCCAGAAATCCCTCTCATTCATGCTCTTCAGAAACTACCATCTCTCATCCCAGTCGCTCTGCATCAGTCTACCCAGAACTCTCAACAGAGTACATGTCTGTTTGCTATTCCCCTCTTTCATACCCTTCCTCTAATTTAGAAGAGCATGCCAATCGTTACAGACTTCAAAGGTGGTGCTAGTGGTAAAGACCTCGCCTGCCAATTCAGGAGACATAAGAGAATCAGGTTCAATCCCTGGGTGGGGAAGATTCCCTGGAGGAGGGCATGACAACCCATTCCAGTATTCTTGCCTGGGGACTCACATGGACAGAGGCGCCTGGCAGGCTACGGTCCATTGGATCGCAGAGAGTCAGACATGACTGAAGTGACTTAGCGCACATGCACACGCCAATCATTACATTTTAATGTGATTTTTTCACTAATGCACTGTCTCCCAATAATATTTAGATTTAAAGTCTAAGCAAGTCATTCAAGCTTTTATTCCCAGCTTAATTTGAGCATAGACAAAAGGGAGGGAGCCCCCTCCTTGAAACATGAAATTCCAGCAGATGTCCATTTTTCCCTCAGCAAGCCATTGTCACTCAGAGCCACTGATGTCAAGCCCTTCTGCTGATCACACACCAGATCATCAAGGTAGGAAACCAAAATCTGACTGCAGCCTATGCACAGAGAATTCCTTCCACAAACAGTCATGGGGTTTCTTTTAGGCCTGGGACACAGAGGTAGCCACTCTCCTCCAGGGGATTTACTAGGACTCAGGATGACCTCACCTTCTCTGGTTACTTCAACCAAATAGTTGGCCTGATCACATTTCATCCAATGTCACCATATTTGAGCAGCTTCTTTAATATCCTTGACTGATTCTTTTTTTTCCTAATCCTTTCTCTCCCAGTCTTAACAAAAACACTTTATAACCCCTCACCTGAGTCATTTTTGACCACTTAATGCCTCTTTTATCTGTAAAGTAAATCTTTTGGACAAGGGCTGCCTACAGCATTGAAAGAGGGGAGGATGACATTGGCAGGATGATGGAGCAGCATCCCAGATGCTACAAACAGCGGGAGTAAATGGAACACAACATTTCTTTCCCAGCACTGGATGGGGGAGGCTATTATTAAATCGACTAAGAATTCACGCCTAGAGCAGCAGCCGTGAGATCTCTGCTGCTGGGCCAACCTTTGGTTTTTAAATACATTCTGCCCACAGGTGGCCCAATGTTTCCTCCAAATTGTTCCTTGTCAACAAATGAGCTCACCCCTCACCCTCCCACTTTCCACCCCAAAGTGTTGCGAGTTCTACCGCTACCCTACAAACAAAACAAGAGTGGTTTTTCTAGCAGAAGGAAATCCATTATGTATTCCTTTATTTCTTCCACACTCTTCAGGTTGGATTGGCATTGATTCATGTAGCAAACTTATTCCTCAGGGAAAAGACTTTTCTGACACAAGAACACTAAACAATACACACATCACCAGAGTTAATTTTCTTCATTCTGTTGGTGACATCGGCCCCTACGGGCTTGTAATCAATAGAAGTTGCCGTAAAACATTTGGCTATAAAACATTGCCCTCCCTTTCTGTCTTCCTTAGGGCAATGTTTCTCTGTCAACCAATACCATTGTAGCTGGGGTCCCAAGGACAGCTTAGGCTGTGTTTCCAGAAAAATTCAGGCCTGTTCAGGGACCTCTGGAACACTGTGGACAAATAAGTGGAGCCCATTTGTAGATCCTTTTGCCTGAGGGGTCCAAGAACCTAATGAGAGGAAACTTCTAAAGGAAGAATTGGTGTGTGCACAAATGTGAGTGGGGGTGATTGTGAGTACAGTGGAGGGTGCAGGGCTCACAGTGCCCTCTGGATTGGTCTTCCCAATGCACTCCACACTTAACTTTCCCCTGTACCCCACTCCCAAGTCTCTGACTAGAGTTGGAGAAGTTGAAATATAAAAATAAGGGAGAGGCAGTATGGTCCCCTCACTCAGGATGGCTGCTCTCTTGCTCTCTGTACATCCCCTGCCTGACCAGGCCTCACTTCATTCACATGACTATCCAATCCTCTTAATTATAAGCATGGTTGGCCCCGGTAACTGATGAGCCCACCTGATTTCAATTCCCCTTATAGAGGGAAGCATCCTTCTCCCCTGAGTAGTGAAGGCTTCTATCACATCCTGTCTACTGTCTGCTGTACACATTGGGGTGTCACCCCAGGACTTTGTGTAAGATCCCCGTGTCCAGTGAACTCTCCATGCCTCTGTCACTGTCTCCAGGCTTTTTGTTTGGTCCTGAGGCTGGGCAACTACAAGACTTGTGGGCCTGTGGGGTGCAATACAACAGAAGTGAAGTGAAGTGAAGTGAAAGTCGCTCAGTTGTGTCCGCCTCTTTGTGATCCCAGGGACTATATAGTGATCCCATGGAATTCCCCAGGCCAGAATACTGGAGTGAGTAGCCATTTCCCTCTCCACAGGATCTTCCCAACCCAGGAATCGAACCGGGTCTCCTGCATTGCAGGCAGATTCTTTACCAACTGAGCATCAGGGAAGCCCCAATACAACAGAGGTATTGCACTAAAACCTTAGAAGGCTTTGAGAGCAAAAAAAATTCACAGCCTTGTGGCCCACCTTACAGAGTGCAACACAAATGGAGTGCAGCGTAATTTCCCCACTTCAAAGGGGACATTGCCATTTAGAGCAGTAGGGAGCCAAGGCCACCAGGCATAGCCCAGGGCTACCTGGGTGGAGAAGGCTAGGAGGACGTCGCAGGGAGCAAAGCAGTGGAGACAGGCTATGATTATGCCTCATGAGGCTGCCGTGATCCTGCACTATTCGGGAATAATTTGGTGGGGAGAGGCATATAGGAAGGATGTGTATCTATAATTCCTGGAGTTCTGTGATTAGAGGCTAAATTAACAAAAAATGACTGTATTACTAATTCCGTTACCCTCTTTTCCCCCATGTTTGGGGTGGGGAAATGAGATTAACTGTTATGATAAAAATGCATTTGTTTCCCTGAGAGATAATTTTGACTCTACGTTACTTCATTTTCTAGGTCCTAAATGAGCTGCCATTTGGGATCGGTCCGGTTTTCTGTTGGTCCTGTAATGTACACTATTTCCAAGAGGCCCCTAGATGTGTGGAAAGTCAGGGTGGGTTCAGAGATTATAATATTGGTTTCAAATAACAAATACACTTGCAGTGGGGAAAAAGAGAGCGGCCAGATCTTCAGTCATGCTTCTACTGGGTGTCCCTTTTTTAAGAGGGCAATTTAGATTCCTGCAATTATTTTCATTTTTGTTGCTAATTGCTCCTACCATTGGTGCAGCCAACCACTTTGGGGTGCAATTACCCCCTTGTGGGAGCAATTACAGATGAAAACACTTCTGCACGTGCAGCTCATTGTGACAAAACAAAAGGCGGCTGGGGAGGACAATTTGGCTCATCAAATCATAACTCCTACTTCAAACATGTGCCAGCTATGAAAAGGCAGAACAGTGGGACAGGGTACCAACACCTACTCTGGGTGCCGTGAGCTGGAGCATTCCTTCCACTGTTTGCTAATGCATTTGGGGAGGGTTAGATTGTAGACTTATTTAATTAGAAAAGAACAACTTGGCTCAGCTACTCATTGGCCTTTTGCTAAAGGGGTTCTAGATACCACATCAAGCCAAAGACCCCTCTAACTAAGCACCCAGACTCTCAGATAATGCCAGATTCTAATGGATTTTTTTTTTTTTTTACAAAGAACACTGACATTTCCATCCCATTGAATTATAAAATACACCCAAGTCTCCCTCCCCTTGTCTCTATGAGACACACCAACATAACTGCTTCAGTTTAGGATTGAAAGTGATGGTTTAATGAGCTGACAAATGAGGTCTGATTACCAGGAGCAGCGGCTCTGAATGGCAAAATGTATCAAGCATTCTACTCAAACCATCCTAGGTTTCCAGGCAGCCCACATAACAGACAATTGTCATATCTCATTGCCTGATTCAAATTTTAGATTAGAAATGAAAAATGGGGATGTATCTAAGTCCACCATCAGTCTGTATCCCTGCTTCTGTCAAATTTATAAATATACATGGATCCTCCTGTACCCTCAGCTGTTTTTTTTTCTCATGGGAAGCAGTTAAGCACACAGGTTCTAGACAGACTACCTCCTTTTTCTCCTCTGTAAAATGAGGACAGTAATAGCCCTTGTCTCATAAGGTTAGGACAGTAACTAAAAGGGCTACTACATGAGAGCACAGTGACTAGCGCTCCATACGCGTGAGCTGTTTTTATCATTATCTATGATATTTTATTGCAATTCCTGATTTCTAGATCTGTCTCTTTGAATTTTTAAGAAAAATTACCCCAAATTTAAGATAACCATCTAGCCTTTCAAATAACACTCAAGTACTATCTCATATGCAGGCCTAAGGGGGAAGTAACTTTGTTTGACATATTACTTTCTATAATTAAGAGTTAGAGGCCAGGTTCAGGAGAGTTAGATGTTAATTTGTAGAAGATTGATAAATTGCAAATGATTTGTATCTTAGTAAGAAAGAAAGTGAAGTTGCTTAGTCGTGTCCAACTCTTTGTGACCCCATGGACTGTAGCCTACCCGGTTCCTCCATCCATGGGATTTTCCAGGCAATAATACTGGAGAGGGTTGCCATTTCCTTCTCTAGTATCTTAGTAAAGAGGTAAACTATTTTTTTCCAGTCAAAAAATAAACCCACAGGGGTATGGGATTAAGGGATACAAACTACTATGTATAAAATAGATAAACAACAAGGATATATTATGCAAAAAAGGGAATCCAGCCATTATTTTGTAATAACTTTAGATGGAATATAAGCTATAAAAATAGTTACTATGCTGTATACCTGAAACTAATATAATATCATAAATCAACTATACTTCAATATAAATAAATCCTAATAAATAAATCCAAAAGTTAAGGTTTTTAGGCTCCTGTAGGACAGAAACCAGTTTTGTAGTGAGCTTTGCAATCTTATTCCAGCATTTTGTTTTTTTCTCATTGACCAAATTTAGCAGCTTTTCCTATTCTCTTTTGAACCGGTTTTGCTATTTTATCAAACTCATATGATTAATGGCTTAAATCTTTGACACATGTTCACTATACATTTTTCTGAGATCATGTTTTTACCTTTTAATATATTGAATGAAGGATTCTTTAAATTCCATGCTGCTGCTACTGCTAAGTCGCTTCAGTCGTGTTCGACTCTGTGCGACCCCATAGAGGGCAGCCCACCAGGCTCCGCCGTCCCTGGGATTCTCCAGGCAAGAATACTGGAGTGGGTTGCCATTTCCTTCTCCAATGCAAGAAAGTGAGGTCACTCAGTCGTGTCCGACTCGTCACAACCCCATGGACTACATGCAGCTTACCAGGCTCCTCCGTCCATAGGATTTTCCAGGCAAGAGTACTGGAGTGGGCAGGTGCCATCGCCTTCTCCTTAAATTCCATAGTGCTGTTCAATTTTCCAAAGTTTCACACACATGATTTCATATAACCCCGTAATAATCCTTTTCTCCCCTAACCCTGTGGTTCGCCTCCCCCTTTTCCTATCCCCACTGATAACCACTAGTTTGTTCTTTATATCTGGTAATCTGTTTTTTTTATTTTATTTACTAATTTATCTTTTAGATGCCACCTATAAGTGATGGTATGCAGTATTTGTCTTTTTCTGTGTGATTTATTTCACTTAGCAAAATACCCTCCAGGTTCATCCAGTGTTGCAAATGGCAACATTTCATTCTTTTTTGCGACTGAGTGGTATTCCATTGTATATGCGTATATAGCGCATCTTCTTTATCCATTCATCTGTTGATGGATGCTTAGTTTGCTTCCCTGTCTTGTCTATTGTAACATGTATCTTTTCAAATTAGATCATGTGTTTACCTTTTTTTAAAAAAAATATTCTTTGCCAAAAACCAGAAGCTCCTTACAGAAGGGCATCTTAGAGCTCTTTTCCATTTCTCAAACTTTAATGTTCATCAGCTGGGAATTCTGTAGGTCTGGGCATAGGTAAGCCTGAAATTTAGAATTTCTAGCAGATGTTGTTGATCTTATTCCTGACCACAAGGCCTGGACTTGGAAAATGTCAGTGCTTATAAAACATCCACCTGTATCAGCAAACGACGTGTCCTACTCTTTATGCCACCACCCTCCCATATCTATCCTTTATTTTCACAAGTTATACACAGTAATTCAGAGGATCTAATTTTGGTTGGGATGCAATTAGTAAACCTTGCTTATCACAATGACTCGGTTAAATGCGAGGTTAGTGAGAGAGTGAGGGAAAATGGAAGAGGGTTCATCGACGACTAGAAAACACAGTTATTTTGGATGTTAAACCTAAGGCACCTGTGATGGTGATGGGCTTCCATCCCTATAGAGGGCCTGCCAGAGGACCTCAAAGAGAGGGTAACACCTGTAGCATTGCCCAACCTCGTCCCCACAGGGCATCTGAACTCCCCCTTAGGCAACCTTGGGCTTCAGAGAAGTGAATCATGGTGGCTGTACCAACACTGCCAGGACTCCTGACCTAGGGAGTGGACATGGCATCCAGCTCCTGTTGTCTTCGGGTCTCCCACCTTCACATGCTGTCATGTGTGTATAGTTATGGGCAATAAACTCTCTGTTATTAGAAAAAATAAAATAATCAAGTGCCTCCTATATGGATTTAGGGAGAATTCTGGATGCCAGACCACCTTACCTGCCTCCTGAGAAGTCTGTATGTAGGTCAAGAAGCAACAGTTAGAACAGGACACAGAACAATGGACTAGTTCAAAATTAGGAAAGGAGTACATCTGCTTATTTAACTTATATGCAGAGTATATCATGTGAAATGCTGGTCTGAATGAAGCACAAGCTGGAATCAAGATTGCCGGGAGAAATATCAATAACCTCAGATATGCAGATGGCACCACCCTTATGGCAGAAAGTGGAGAGGAACTAAAGAGCCTCTTGATGAAGATGAAAAAGGAGAGAATGAAAAAGCTAGCTTAAATCTCAACATTCAAAAAACTAAGATCATGGCATCTGGTCCCATCACTTCATGGCAAATAGATGGGGAAACAGTGGTAACAGTGAGAGACTATTTTCTTGGGCTCCACAATCACTGTAGATGGTGACTGCAGCCATGAAATTAAAAGACACTTGTTCCTTGGAAGAAAAGCTATAACCAACCTAGACAGCATATTAAAAAATGGAGACATTACTTTACCAAAAAAGGTCTGCCAACAAAGCCATGGTTTTTCCAGTAGTCATGTATGGATGTGAGAGTTGGACCATAAAGAAACCTAAGCACTGAAGAATTGATGCTTTTGAACTGTGGTGTTGGAGAAGACTCTTGAGAGTCCCTTGGACTGCAAGGAGATCAAACTAGTCCATCCTAAAGGAAATCAATCCTGAATATCAATTGGAAGGACTGATGCTGAAGCTGAAACTCCAGTACTTTGGCCACCTGATGCAAAGAGCTAACACCCTAGAAAAGACCTGATGCTGGGAAAGACTGAAGGCAGGAGGAGAAGGGGACAACAGAGGATGAGATGGTTGGATGGCATCACTGACTCAATGGACATGAGTTTGAGCAAGCTCTGAGAGGTGGTAAAGGACAGGGAAGCCTGGTGTGCTGCAGTCCCCGGGGCCAAAGAGTTGGACATGACTGAGCAACTCAACAACAGCTGAATGTCTACCACAGTGGTTCTCAACCCTGGAGGCACATCAGAATTGGGAACTTGAATGAAAACATGCCCATGCCTGGGTCTCCCCTCCAGAGAGCCTGTTGTAATCAATCTGGGGTGGGACTTGAACAAGAGTATTTTTAATATCACGCTGCTTCTTAAGGGGAAATAATAGCCACATCAGCTGCCCTATCATTGAGATAACTGGGAAATTGTTGGCTATCGACTTCTTTACTCATCTCAGCAGCACTAAGGCCAAGTATCTCTAGTCATCTTAAGAGCATTGCAAGATTTCCAAGAAAGTGGTCTTACTTCTTTGTGCTTCATAACATGAATGTGTTAAAACTGCTTTTGAGAAGAAGCACTGCTGCCGTTGCTGCTGCTGCTGCTAAGTTGCTTCAGTCGTGTCTGACTCTGTGTGACCCCATAGCCAGCAGCCCACCAGGCTCCCCCGTCCCTGGGATTCTCCAGGCAAGAACACTGGAGTGGGTTGCCATTTCCTTCTCCAATGCATGAAAGTGAAAAGTGAAAGTGAAGTCACTCAGTCGTGCCCGACTCTTAGCGGCCCCATGGACTGTAGCCTACCAGGCTCCTCCGTCCATGGGATTTTCCAGCAAGAGTACTGGAGTGGGGTGCCATTGCCTTCTCCGAGAAGAAGCACTAGATGCTACAAAAGGTAACATGAAATACAGGTGGCTTGTGAAGCCTGGTCGTAAGATATGACCTCCTCAAGCACCTGGAAGAAAAAGAAAGGTGTTTCATTTGAGTCTGAATCTAATTAAATCAACACTTAATGGATACAATCAAGCAGCCAAGAAATTATAAATATGGTATTATGAAATTTTCGTTGGTATTTTTATAAAATACTTTTACTATTGAAAGAAAACATTTCTAAAAATAAATTACTGAGAAATGAAGTCTCACATTTCTGTACCCTTGCTTCTCCCCACCACTGCTTCTTCTCATTCTTTACCTGGAACCTGACTGCTGGCTTAGACAGGAATGAAGGTGAATTCAGCCTGGAAGCCAAACTGCATCTGGACCTCTCTTAATGAAGAGGATTTCTTTGGACTACACCCATCCTTATCCAGAAACTTCCTTCCAGAGGCCAAACTATCGGGAAGGCACAGATGAGGCAAGGGGTATTTTGAGAAATAAGATCTAACACTATAGAAAATGTCATTAAACACCAACCAAAAGTGTCAAATACAGGGACCTATTTGTAACGATTAGAAGAAGGAGGAGGAAAAGAAATAGAAAAACAGCTAAAATGCAGAAGACAAATATAAACAAGCCATGAGAAATTAATAGTGACGGTCATGTGTTGGTACCGAATGCCAGGTACTTTATAAATGCTATTTTATGTAATTCTCAAAAAAGCCTAACAAGGTGGGTCATTATCTACGTCTCTCAGTTAAGGTCTCTTTTATGTAGAGGTGGCTGAATCAGGATCTTTCCCCTGTTAGCCAATTTTAAATCATTTCCAAATTTGATGTCAGGAGGGGGAGGGCACACCAGAGGCCTGAGACTGGTTGCTACTTGGGGGGATGAAGAGGACCCTGAGCATCTTGAGGGGTGTGGGGCCCCAAGAAGGAAGGAGACTAGGACCCTGAAAAGGCCCATGGAAAACCAACAGACCAGGAGCACCCACACTGGACAGAAAGGAAGAGTGAGCATTTTTATTCACTCATTTGCTTATACATTTGTTCATTTATCCATTCAGCAGCCACTTGCATAGGTGCCAGACACTGTTCTAAGGGTTATATAACTATCAGCTCACTTAATACACAAAACAACATTCTGAAGTACATGCTAATATTTTTTTGGCACATGCTAATATTGTCCCCATTTTACAGATGAGGAAATTGAAACAAAGCTAAATAACTTTCCAAAATATTGTGTTAAGCCATTGATTAGGAGTTTTATTTGTTACAGCAGTGAGGCTGCCTTGATTAATACAGTGTCACCACCTAGATATCTTCTATTCAGACTTAAAGGGCTAATTTTGTGAAGAAGTTTACAAAGCCCAGAGTTGTGGCTTCAAAGACGTTGAAAAGGAAGTTCAAAAGACGTCTCACATTTTGATGTGGCTCAGTTCAAAAGATTTATGACAAGGATGAGTTTATTTGGATGATGTAGGGGGGATTAATACATTGACTACTAATGATCTTTTTGAAAGTATCTATACACTCTTATCTACAAAATCTCTTGTGAAATGCGCTGTCTTTTAAAGAAAATGAATAATTTCACCTCTCACATCCAGGTGGCTGCATGTTCTCATCTGTTAAATGAAGGTTAGGGATGGATAAGCTTGGAAGTACCTTCCAGCAACAACAATAAGCACCAGTGTTCAATTTCCCATGTTGAGGCCATCTCAATATGTGAAATTTAACTTAAAGTGGGGATAACTGCTTTTCATAAACAGTTCACAAACTCAAGGCTGAATTCAAGCCTCTGATCCCAGTCTTAACTATGAGCCAGGAGCAGAGGCATAAAGAGTCTCTGTTAGAATGTGAGCTTTTACAGACATCAACTAATATAAAAGAACTATAACTGCACTTTAATTTGGCTATCATTTTTTAAATCACACAGTGTATGATAAATAAAGTGATAAGTGAAGCACTTTCCTCGGATGCACGCATACAGTACTGCCACATACTGGAAGGATTTCTATGAGAAAACAGATTGGCGGAGACATTTGACCTCCTCTCCGCTCCATCATTTTCTGCTCCCTTTTGTTCTCTGTCCTTTCAGTTCCTCCTCATTAGAGCCTCTGGCTCTCTCATTTTGTGTTTCCATCATTTGACATTGAATTCACCTTTCCTTTTGACAGGACCCGCTGCTTTATATTTTCCTTTTTCCAACTCTGCAAAGATAAAAATCTCATTTCTCAATGAAAACTGAGACTCAGATACAGAGCATACTCAGGAATTGGCTTAATTGGCAAAAGAAAAAAGAAAATTATTGAAAAAGCCAGATAACTGATCCCAGCCAAACCTGGTGTTAAATCTAGCATAGCTATTATCTTTTATTCAAACCTAGTACTGAACCAAAATCACTGCTTTTGGAAGGTTTTGTGAAACTTAATCAAACACTGCCGTGGGGTACGTGAATGAGGACTTTTACAATGAGCATCAACCTGCATTGTCACTGGCCTGAACCTAAACCAGACTGGAACAACCTCAGGTTTAACTAGAAGCTAAAACCCAAGTAGAACACTTTAAAGTTCTGTTCCATGTAGGGCTAAAGCAGCAACCACCATTCCTTTTACTAGGTTGACTTAGTAGTCTCTAAAAATAAAGATTTGTGGACTTGATTTTTGCCCTTCAGTTCTGTTCAGTTGCTCAGTCACATGTGACTCTTTGCAACCCCATGGACTGCAGCACTCCAGGCTTCCCTGTCCATTACCAACTCCCAGAGCTTGCTCAAACTCATGTCCTTTGAGTCAGTGATGTCATCCATCCATCTCATCCTCTGTCGTCCTCTTCTCTTCCTGCCTGCAATGTTTCCCAGCATCAGAATCTTTTCCAGTGAGTCAGTTCTTCGCATCAGGTGGCCAAATTATTGGAGTTTCAGCTTCAATGTCAGTCCTTCCAATGAATATTCAGGATTGATTTCCTTTAGGATTGACTGGTTGGATCTCCTTTCAGTCCAAGGGACTCTCAAGAGTCTTCTCCAACCCCACAGTTCAAAAGCATCAATTCTTTGGCACTCAGCTTTCTTTATGGTCCAACTCAAGTGGGTTTTTACTTATGCCACAAACTACAGTTATGTTATCATATGCAAGTCATTTTGCCTGATGCCCAGTGAGGCCAAACAAACCTAAATATCAAAGACTGGAGCAGATTTATTGCAGGGCCTAGCAAGGAGAATGGGAGACTTGTGCCCAAGAAAAGCCCAAATTGCCCAAAGGTTTCAGTAAAGCATTTTTAAAGACCAGATGATAGAGGAGCGTCCTTGGGGTTTATGATCAGCTCATGTATAAAATTCTCTGATTGGCTGATGTTGAGGTAACAGGGCAGTTAACATTATCAATTCTTAGAGACCCGTAGTTTGAGACAGCGGGTGGGTAGCTAGTCATGATCACCAAGTACTTAATGTCTTCCATTGTTGGTGGTTTTTGCATCTGAAAAACTCAGGAAATGTGCATTAAATACTATTCTCTAGGTACTTCAGAGATAAGCTATCGCAGAGGATATGAGGAAGGGGGTCTATCCCAGGAAGTCCCCATGGGGTCTTGCTCGGTTACAGTTAGATACCAAATCCTCTCTCTGTCTCTCCCCCCAGCCCTGCCTTCGCACCCCTTTCCCCTCTATTCCTCCTCCTTCCTCTTTACCTCTCTCTCCCTCACTCCTCTTCTCCCTTCTTTACCTTTGATTAGGGGAGGAGGTGGGCAGGGACATCCTCTAAGGCACAACCCTTTTAGTTTCTCCCTTAAGGGATCTAATTATTTCATGAATTCAACTTCTGATCTCTGTCTATGATTTCTATTTTCTGTCTCTAGTTCTATCCTTTCACCTAACTTCCAGGTCTACAGGACACACTCACACTGATGTAGTTGTAGCTTGTCTTCAAGAAAGCTGCATCAGTTTCTTCCCCCTTTGAGAGGTGGAGCCTATTCCTTCACCCCCAGTGAATCCGAGTGAGGGGGGCTGAGACTGCTTTGACTAACAGAGTATAATGAATGTGATGCTGTAGAACTTTGAAGACTAGGTTTTAAGTCGCCTTGCAGCTTCCACTTGGGTCTCTTAGAATATTACTTCTAAGAGGAGCCAGCCCCAGGGGAACCAGCCACCATGAGAGAATCTAACTACCCTGAGACCTCCATGCTGTCAGGAAGCCCATACTAGCAACAAACAGAAGTCACGTGGAGGGAGTGACACCCAACCAGTCCCCAGTGGCCCAGACATCACAGCCCAAACACCAGACAAACATGAGCCAAGAAGTCATAACTCCAGCCCTCGCTGCCATTTGACTGCAATCCTATAAGGAATCAGTCCCAAGGGAAAACTACCCAGTTGAGCTTATCAGAATCACAGAATCATAAATAATCAGGAGAGACATCTAAGACATTTCATTCAATAGCTGACTCTTTCATTCACTTAGCAATTGCTCATTGAACCTTACTACATGTGCAGCAACTTGCAAGGTACTAGAAACAAGCAATGAAGAAATCAGACCCAGTTCTTGCTTTCATGGAGCTGACAGTCCTTCAAAAGGAAAGACTGAACAACAACTGATCAATCGCTTCAAACTTCTAATACCTCCTCCTTTGCTCTCATGCTCAGGTGGTAAACATTCTTCAACTTTGCATTGAGTCATGGAAATAATCGAGGAGGGATTCCTTCACTTAGGGACCTAGGATGTAAACTCCTAGCCCACCAGCATCTCTGTGGAACTCTCCACCCACCTTCTCTCTTGTTTCTCTGAATGAAGTGTCTCTGGAGTTTAGTCCATCCACTTGAGCCCTGGATCCCATCCTTCACAGTGACTTCTCCATCACTTTAGTCAGAAAGCAAATAGCTTCCAAGTGATCTCGACCAGGCCCTTGGTTTGAAATACCATCTTTAGGCTGATGGCTCAGGCATCCATCTCTCCAACCTTGATCCCTGCTCAGACCCACAGACTGGTATATGTCCAAAAGACACACCACGACCCACATAGAGCTCTAGATGTTTCACCTGCTTCCTTCACTCTCCCTCATGCTTCTCAGTCCCAATAAATGTCTTCTTCCCAACCCCATCTCGAGCACAGATGAGTGATACTTGATTCCTCTCTTTGTTTCACTCTCACCTCCAATGCAGCAGGCAGCCCTATGACTCTACCTCCAAAACATCCACAAATCTACTCACTCTTCAGCTTCAGCTTCTCCATCCTGGTGCGGGTCCCCATCCTCTCCCAGCAGACTGCTGAAATTTCAGGCCTCCTTATTTCCACTCTTGTCCCTCCACAATCCCTTTTCCTTACAGCATCCAGAGTGTCTTTTAGAAGCATAAATTATTATCACATGATTCCTCTGTTTAGTGACTTCCTCTGCACTTAGAGGGCTTCCCAGGTGGCACGGTGGTAAAGAATCCACCTGCCAACGCAGGAGGTGTGGATTCAATCCCTGGGTCGGGAAGATCCCTTGGAGTGGGAAATGGCAACCCACCCTAGTATTCTTGCCTGGAAAATTCCACAGACAGAGGAGCCTGTCAGGCTACAGTCCATCAGGTCACAAAGAGTTGGACATGACTGCGCGACAGAGCATGTGTTGTACTTAGAAAAGCTTGTGTCTTTGTATCTTTATTTCTAAACTCTGTGTCCTTGTTTCTGTGATCTGGCCTCTCAGACTTCTTTGCATGTGACTCTTGCCTTCATCTACCACATTCTAGCCATGAGGTCTTCTTTCCCTGCTGAGACAGGCTGAGCTCACTTCTGCTCAGGGCTTTTGCACTATCTCTTGCCCTAGTCTTGACTTGGCTGACTTACTAGTCAGCCTCCAGCTTCAACGTCTCCTTTTCAGACTATCGAATCTAGTATGACAGCACTCTATTTTAATTGTTTGCATAGCACTGTTTACTCTCTGACGTTGTTCATGATTATGTGTTTTTTTAACTTATTTTTTTTCATCACCTGCACCTAGAAAGTAAGCTCCATGAAGGCAGGTGCTTTGTCTTGTTCTCTGTTGCTTCCTCAGCTCCAAAAGAGTGCCTGGCCTGTAGTAGGTGCTGCATAAATGCTTGGTGATGAATGAATGAAACAAGCAGTAGTGTGATGAATATGAAGAAGAGTGTCAGGTGCTTTGGGAGCACCTAACCTATGATGATGAATGGACTAACCTAATTTCAGAGGTGTGGAATGGGAACCATTTTCCTGAGAAGGTGGCAGTTTAAGGGAAGATCAAGGTCTTCTCTTGTGGCTCAAATGGTAAATAATCTGCCTGCAATGCAGGAAACCTTGGTTTGATCCCTGGGTTAGAAAGATCTCCTGGAGTAGGAAATGGCAGCCCACTCCAGTATTCTTGCCTGGAGAATCCCATGGACAGAGGAGCCTGGCGAGCTAAGTCCATGAAGTTGCAAAGAGCTGGACATGACTGAGCAACTAAGCATACAGCACACAAAGGGTAAAAAGGAGAAAGACGCAAAGCAGGGAGCAGGGAAGAGAGCAGAAGGTCACGCAGAAAGTCTCTGAGGGCAAGAAATGCCTGGCTCCTGGGGCACCTGAGGAGTTTGGAGGGAGAGAGGCTAGCAGGAAGGGTTTTCATGTTTTCAGGCCACTCATCTCTGTCCTGCCTAGACCTTGCTCATCTTGTTTTCAATCTGGAATCTTCGTGAATGTGCCTCTATCAGGGGCTCCTCTGTTCTCCCATAGGGTCCTGAAACCCTGAGGTCATCTCTGCTTCCTCTCAGTCAGAATGTCATGCCCCTCAGGGAGGGTCTCTGTCCTGCTGACCACCCTCTCAAATTCCCCTCACATCTGCTCTGTGGTCACCATTCCCAGTGCCCACATAGCAGAGAGGAACAGCTTTGCCCGTGCTCATCGTCAGCCTCTGTCTGAAGCCCTCTGTCAATTTTCCAGGGACCATGCCCCCTGGTTCTAGCTGCACCGTTTCACCCTCCTAAACACTCACACACCAATCCTACCAGCCTGGAGCCCCCGCCCTAAATCTTCCTGGGAGGTGGCCTTCATCGTGACTCCTCCAAGCAGAGACCTCAGTGGCCCCTTAGCTCCTGCAACATCCTCTCTAAACCCCATCACCAGGCTCCACACCTCCCATCCAACCTGACCCAGAACCCCTTCTGAAGACTCCTGCTTCACAGGGCAGTGAACACACCAAAATCCTTCCCTCCCACAATTTTGCACACACCTCAGCATGACCTCCTTTCTTCTCTCAACTACTTGAGTCCTCCTTCTCCTCCAATGAACATCTGCCCATCACTCAGTACATGGCTGTGATAAAGAGCTCTAGGGCTGAAACCAAATTGCTCAGCTCCACCCCACACCTGCAGTGGAACCATAAGCAAGCAAGGCACTCCACCTCCCTGTGCTTTGTTTCCTAAACTGCAAAATGGGAACAATAATAGTATCTAATTTATCCCAGAGGAATGGTATGGGGAGGGAGGTAGGAGGGGGGTTCAGGATGGGGAACACGTGTACACCCGTGGCAGAATCATGTTGATGTATGGCAAAATCAATACAATATTTTACAGTAATTAGCCTCCAATTAAAATAAATAAATTTCTATTAAAAAATAAAGATAAAAAAATAAGAAAAAATAAAACTATTTCTATAGGTAATTAAAAAATTAAAAAAATAAAATGGGTAACCAACAAAGACCTACTGTACAGCACATGGAAGTCTGCTCAATGTAATATGGCAGCTTGGATGAGAGGGGAATTGGGAGTAGAATGGATCCATGTGTACGTATGGCTGAGGCACTCTGCTGTGCACCTGAACCCATCACAACATTGTTAATAGATTTCACTCCAGTATAAAATAAAAAGCTAAAAAAGAAAAAAAAAGAAAAGAAATAGTATCTAATTTATCAAGCTCTTGTGAAGATTACATGAGTTAATATAATAAAGCACTGAAAACAGTGCCCTATACACTGTGAGCACTAACAAGCTTTTACTATTATTGTTGTTGTTGCTATCATCACTTCATCTTTTCTGTCCTGAACTCAGAAAGTACCCAGGATAGTCCACATCCCAAATGTAATACTTAGCTTTATTCCTAATTGTATTTTTCCCTGTTGTTTCCTGAGACTCCCCCGCTCCCCAGGAGGATCTTCATTTCCTTGAAGACAGAGAAACAACAAAGGCTGTCTTGTATGCCAGCAGTCCCAGGGAAGGCTGAGATGAATCAGAGCCCTGGCTCTCAAGTTGTTCACAGGCTGGTAGAAGGAGACCAGCCTGTAATCGTCATTCAAACACCATGGAGTGTGGAAGTGCGATAACCTTCTTGGGAGCACCAAGAAGGGGCTTTCTGGAAGGAGGGCTGCCCAAGCTGTAGGTTGAAAGTGCAAGCATCGGATCTATAAAGTCAGGAGTGGAGGAGACTGTACACATTTCACCCTGGCCCACACCACATGAGCCTCCTTTCCTTTCAATGGAAGCACTAACTCAACATACAAAAAGCACTGACAAGGATTTTAAATTCTACCGAAGTTTTAAAAACAGGGTCTAAACAAGCTACACCGCATGACTCACAGCAGCTTACCCTGAAATATCTCATCAGCCATCCGGGTCGTTTCCACAGCAGCCACGCAGAAATCTCCCCTGGCTCCTTTCCCCACTCTTCTCTTTGCAAACTTTCCCCACAAACTCCTCCAGGGTTGGCCGGTTCCCTCTCCCCTCCCCACTTCTGCTCAGCTCTTCACTAAGGAGACACATTTAGCTTTTCTGGGCCTCCTTCAATTCATCTTTTATTCTCAGTAGCAACTGAAAGCCAGGCTCCAAGGCCTCCCTGGAAAGGAAGGGGGAGGGTGCAAACTTTTATTACACTAGACTTTCTCTCCTTCCCTATCACAAATTCTGCCTGGTAAAAGGTTTTCTCTTCTCTAAGAAAAGGACGTGGGCTTCTCTAGGGACTCAGTGGTAAAGAATCCGCTTGCCAATGCAGGAGATGTGGGTTCGATCCCTGGGTTGGGAAGATGCCCTAGAGAAGGAAATGGCAACCCACTCCAGTATTCTTGCCTGGGACATCCCATGGACAGAGGAGCCTGGTGGGCTACAGTCCACAGGTTGCAAAGAGTCAGACACGACTTAGTGACTAAACAACAAGAGGACATCACACCATCCAGGTCACCTTCCAAACTCATAGCCCACCCAACAACCTCCCCCAACCCTTGTCTCCTGTTGGACTGAGCCGGTTTCTCCTCTGACATCGCAAGGTTGGGGTGGGGAGAGCTGAGGCTGCCTGCTTCTGTGTCTTTCAAAGTTTCTTCTAGAACAACGACTTATGAACTTTTTTTGAGACCCACTGTAAGAAATACATTTTACATTACAGCCAAGGACACATGTGCACACACACACACACACACACACACACCACACTACTGAAACAAAAGTTTAATAAGACATTATTTAACCTTAATGCTCTATTTTCTATCCATGTATGTCATTTTAAAATGGGAATAAGCATCGTCTTTTAGGGATACAAACTATTTACAGATGAAATGATCTGAGGTCTGTAACTTGCTTCAAAATAATTGAGCTATAGATTAAACAAGATTGAACATGAGTTCATAACCACTGAAACTTGGTGAGAGGCACATGGTACATGGTGGTTCATTATACTATTTTCTCTAATATTTTATATAGTTGATGTCTTCCATAATAAAAAATTTAAAGCAAAACAAAAATATTGCTGATGCCCCATGAAAGTGATTTTACAATCCATGAATAGGCCGGGAACTACATGTAAAATACCTTCTAAAAAGTCCAGGAGTTGGGAAATTTGAAACTAGATGGCAGGGGGAAATGTCAAGATCTAAATTTAATCTGTGACACACTCCACCCCCCTAAACAAAGTCTCTTTCTTCTTCTAGGATTGGGAGGTGGAATGTTTGCTGGGTTTTGTTTCCCTTCAGCATACAGCTGTTTCCAGGTGTCCGTATGGATGAAAAACAAATACGGCAGGGTAGGGAAAACACACTGAAAGGATGGCAGGGACAGCCAAAGCCCTGTATAGTGTCTGCTTCAAACAGACAGAAAGGGAGGCATCATTAAATTCAACCTAGACAGTGCGGTTTTATCAGAAAGAAAGCCGGTTGTGCTCATCATTTGGTCCTTCCAGAATGCTGTATGTTTATGTGTGTGTGCGCCAAATCACTTCAATCCTGTCTGACTCTTTGTGACCCCGTGGACTGTAGCCCACCAGGCTCCTCCGCCCATGGGACTATCCAGGCAAGAACACTGGACATGCTCTCCTCCAGGGGATCTTCCAGACCCCGAGATTGAACCCGGGTCTCTTATGTCTCCTACGCTGGCAGGCAGGTTCTTTACCACTAGTGCCACCTGGGAAGCCCCATATTATATTCATATTTGATGTCAAATTGCCAGTCTCTTGTGTTATGATCTCCCTTGATAACCTTGTGGAGGCTACTGTCTTTATGAAGGCTCCTGGCTGAGGAAGGGTGGGTGGTGCCTACTGCCTATAATGCAGTGGCCCCATGTTCTCTCCATACCAGATGGTGGCTGCTGCTGCTGCTAAGTCGCTTCAGTCGTGTCCAACTCTGTAGATGGCAGCCCACCAGGCTCCCCCGTCCCTGGGATTCTCCAGGCAAGAACACTGGAGTGGGTTGCCATTTCCTTCTCCAATGAATGAAAGTGAAAAGTGAAAGTGAAGTCACTCAGTTGTACCCGACTCCTAGCGACCCCATGGACTACAGCCTACCAGGCTCCTCCGTCCATGGGATTTTCCAGGCAAGAGTACTGGAGTGGGGTGCCATTGCCTTCTCCGATACCAGATGGCAGTTGAGCTTATTCTGGGCCTGCCTCTACACTCCACCGCCACCAGCTTTCCTGAATGGCATTGTCTGGGCAGTGATAGACTCGCCCCAGGAGGATCCTGGTTCTTCAAGAAAATTAGAGATACCAAGGGAACATTTCATGCAAAGATGGGCTTGGTAAAGGACAGAAATGGCATGGATGGACCTAACAGAAGCAGAAGGTATTAAGAAGAGGTGGCAAGAATACACAGAAGAACTGTACAAAAAAGATCTTCACGACCCAGATAATCACGATGGTGTCATCACTCACCTAGAGCCAGACATCCTGGAATGTGAAGTCAAGTGGGCCTTAGGAAGTATCACTATGAACAAAGCTAGTGGAGGTGATGGAATTCCAGTTGAAGCTATTTCAAATCCTGAAAGATGATGCTGTGAAAGTGCTTCACTCAGTATGCCAGCAAATTTGGAAAATTCAGCAGTGGCCACAGGACTGGAAAAGGTCAGTTTTCATTCCAATCCCAAAGAAAGCCAATGCCAAAGAGTCTTCAAACTACTGCACAATTGCACTCATCTCACTCTCTAGTAAAGTAATGCTCAAAATTCTCCAAGCCAAGCTTCAACAATACGTGAACTGTGAACTTCCAGATGTTCAAACTGGTTTTAGAAAAGGCAGAAGAACCAGAGATCAAATTGCCAACATCTGTTGGATCATGGAAAAAGCAAGAGAGTTCCAGAAAAACATCTACTTCTGCTTTATTGACTATGCCAAAGCCTTTGACTGTGTGGATCACCACAAACTCTGGAGAATTCTTAAAGAGATGGGAATACCAGCCTCTTGAGAAACCTGAATGCAGATCAGGAAGCAACAGTTAGAACTGGACATGGAACAGACTGGTTCCAAATAGGGAAAGGAGTACGTCAAGGCTGTATGTTGTCACCCTGCTTATTTAACTTATATGCAGAGTACATCATGAGAAACTCTAGGCTGGAGGAAGCACAAGCTGGAATCAAGATTGCCAGGAGAAATATCAATAACCTCAGATATGCAGATGACACAACCTTTATGGCAGAAAGCAAAGAAGAACTAAAGAGCCTCTTGATGAAAGTGAAAGAGGAGAGTGAAAAAGTTGGCTTAAAGCTCAACATTCAGAAAACTAAGATCTGGCATCTGGTCCCATCACTTCAGGGCAAATAGATGGGGAAACAGTGGAAACAGTGACAGACTTTATTTTGGGGGGCTCCAAAATCACTGCAGATGGTGACTGCAACCATGAAATTAAAAGATGCTTGCTCCTTGGAAGAAAAGTTATGACCAACTTAGATAGCATATTAAAAAGCAGAGACATTACTTTGCCAATAAACGTCTATCTGGTCAAAGCTATGGTTTTTCCAGTAGTCATGTATGGATGTGAGAGTTAGACTATAAAGAAAGCTGAGTGCCAAAGAATTGATGCTTTTGAACTGTGATGTTGGAGAAGACTCTTGAGAATCCCTTAGACTGCAAGGAGATCAAACTAGTCAACCCTAAAGGAAATCACTCTCGAGTATTCATTGGAAGGACTGACACTGAAGCTGCAACTCTAATATTTTGGCCACCTAATGCGAAGAACTGACTCATTTGAAAAGACCCTGATGCTGGCCAAGATTGAAGGCATGAGGAGAAGGGGACAACAGAGGATGAGATGGTTGGATGGCATCACCAACTCAATGGACAAGAGTTTGAGTAAACTCCGGGAGTTCGCAATGGACAGGAAGGCCTGGTGTGCTGCAGTCCATGGGGTCACAAAGAGTTGGACACGACCGAGAGGCTGAACTGAACTGAACTGACCATGTACCTGCAGTACCTATTGACCTGTTAGATATTCTAGGAGGGGGCGGGCACCTGACCCCAGCATCATCATTCCTAGAAACCATCTGCAAAATGTCCAATCCCAAGTTCTCCAAACTCTAATCAGGAAAAGGAAGCCCCTAAACACACTTGCCTGGAGAATCCCATGGGTGGAGGAGCCTGGTGGGCTGCAGTCCATGGGGTCATGAAGAGTCGGACATGACTGAGTGACTTCACTTTCACTTTTCACTTTCATGCATTGGAGAAGGAAATGGCAATCGACTCCAGTGTTCTTGCCTGGAGAATCCCAGGGACAGGGGAGCCTGGTGGGCTGCCATCTATGGAGTCGCACAGAGTTGGACACAACTGAAGTGACTTAGCAGCAAACACACTTCTGAATCATTCTGAGATTAAAGAAAACTGCAGAACAGTACTCCTGGCTGTAAATGTGTAGAGAACTGCGTGGAAAAAGTTACAAACTATCTCCATTCCCATAAGGTAGGGTATGGGAAAAGGTTGCTGACATCCTTCATAATAACTTACATACAAAGGTTAGAGATTCCAGTGCTAACCTTCATCAGCATGTTGGGAAATGAGACATGTTGGGAAATTGATGAGATGACAATGAGCCTTCTTATTTTGTTTACTGTGACCCTGTACAGGATCCTATTCCCTAACCAGCCATTGAGCTGTTACCACCAGCTTTCTTGGAAATGCCACCTGTTGCCAAATCTCCATGGAGTGTCTTTTTCCATCTGCTGAGAGAAGGAGACTCATTTATGGTGATTCTTCAGATTAAGATTCCATACTCCAGTAAAAGAGAAAAATCACACACACACACTCAGGAAGGTACTTCTAACAAGCTGTCATGTGACTGCTCCGTTTGCTCCTAATTTGGACACTAGACCAGCCTTGCTGGTCAGTTTCTGGGGTCTCTACACCCCAGAGGACGCGAGGAGGTCTGGTTTAGGACTAGGTCATAGTCCAGTCCTTTGGCTTCAGGAAGCCCTGCTGTCCAAGTTTCCCATCGCTTTGGTGGACACTTGCCCCGTGGGGTTGCTGGATGATTCCGCAGACTGACATGAGCAGCTCGCTGAGCAGCTGAGCGTAGGGACCCTCGGCACTGTGTACACTACTCATACCACCCATCCCTAGTGTCTGCCTCTGACTTCCTATCTTTTCTGGAATGGATTTACATTTCAGAAACTGTGGTCTTGGAGGCTCAGATCAGAACAAAGCAAAACAAAACTGCATGCAGCCTATAAGCCAATGGGCAAGGGGACCCTCTCAATCTTGGACAGTGCCCAGAGGCCCAGGGCAAGCCGGACTGTTTATCGTGCAGCTAGCCCTGGGTCAGACATCTCCCCTGAAGGCTGGCTCTACAACTTGGAGTGGTTTGAAGAGGGTTCCACCCTTAAAAATATTGTAGGTCCTGGGTACTGTGCCTGTAGGGTTAAGCAGATACCCAGCCTATCAAGAGGTGCCACTAAGTACTCATGAATGGATCAGTAGATGAAGGGAAAGATCAAGACATTCAGGATGAAGCTTTGAAGAAAATCCTTCACTGTATCTCCTTCCATCTGTCCACCCTGCCCTGAGCTTCCTGCTCTCAGCCGTGATGATTTCAGAACCTCTGATTCACTCTTAAGGGTGGTAGAACGTCTGTGGAGGGAAGCAGCATTCTCCCCTTACCCCCACAAGTCACCACAACACTGTAGTAACAGAGAATTACAGTTTCCAATTTTAAGGGAAATTTTATTTAAGCACGTGAACAGAAATATCAAGAATAAATTTTGTCCTTCACTACAAACATCTCTGCAGATGTCCTAGCATTAGTCATGAGAAAGACCATTTTAAAAGATATTTACAGAGCTACCTTCTGAAGCTTGGGCTTCACAATCATAATATTTTTCAGTTGTTGATTAACTGAGTCTCCAGTCAAACAATCCACTGAGTTACAAATGGAAAGACATAAGATTGGCAATGGCTCCTATGATATTTCACATTTGTCATTTGCAGAACTTATCACCAAGAGACAATGTATTGTGATTCAAATTTACTTTCCTTTGCCTTAATCTACAGGTCTGCGTGCTAAGTCATTTCAGTCATGTCTGACTCTTTGGGACCCTATGGACTGTAGCCCTCCAGGCTCCTCTGTCCATGGGATTCTCCAGGCAAGAACTCTGGAGGGGGTTGCCATTCACTTCTTCAGGGGGTTTCCCAACCCAGGGATCAAGCCTGCATCTCTTACATCTCCTGCATTGGCAGGCAAGTACTTTACTACTAGCTCCATACAAGTCTAAAGGTGGCCAGAATCTCCAATGGAATCCTGAAATTTTCCTGTTCTTTTCAAAAGATATTTTTAGTTCATTTTCTCATATACAGAGATTCCAGGCAGCACATTTAGCAGTAGACTGCTTGTGTCCTCTGAGAACAGAGTGTTACCAAACTAGAGATTGAGAAATGCTCTTAATATTCTCAGAACCAAGTGAACTGAATTATTATTGTTGGGGGGAAAAAAGTAATTATCCCTCAAACCTTCTAAGTTCTTGGCCAAGACACCCCCCACCCCATAATTAAAAGACAAATCAACAAGAGAAAAACACATTTAATTATGTACCTATGGGAGCACCACAAAGATATGAGACCCAAAGCCACCCAAGCAATTGAGCCTTGCATACCATCCTGAGCTAAGAAATGCTATAGGAGAAGCCTATAGCCTTTTCCATTCTGAGATAGGAGGCTAAGGCTTCACAGGGGAGGAGAGCAGTTTACAGGAGGATGAGAAGAGTGGGTATTTGGTAAACAAAATTTGCCCTGTCAGGCAGAGAAGTCACTCAGATGATAAAATTGTATCTGGTAACAGCTTTCTTCCTGGTATCAGCTCCCTTTCTCATTTCTTTCAGGCAGTTAAAGGAGGTGGCGAAGGGGAGTAAAGCAGCTTTTCTTGAGTCAGCTGGGTCTTTAGTGTCTTTATCTTAAACTAATGCATGTACCAAAGTAGCACATCCTGGGGTGATTTATTCTGAACCCCCTCATTATCTTAGAGCAGCAGTAGGCAAGCTCATGTTTATGTGCATGCGTGCTAAGTCACTTTAGTCCTGTCCAACTTCTTGCAAACCTACATACTGTAAGTAGCCTGCCAGGCTCCTCTGTCCATGAGATTCTCCAGGCAAGAATACTGCAATGTTGCCATTTCCTTCCTCCTCCAGGGAATCTTCCTGACCCAGGGATTGAACCCACGTCTCTTATGTCTTGTGCATTGCAGGCAGGTTCTTTACCACTAGCGCCACCTGGGAAGCCCAAGTCTATCCAGCACCAAAGTTAATACCTTTACTTGTGGTGTCATCATCACTTCCTGAGCCTTTCCTGTCATCATGAAAATTTGCCACTAGTACTCTATTTCTTTGCTTTTTTCTTAAAATTAAAGTGTAGTTGATTTAGAAGGTTGCACGAGTTTTAGGTGTACAGCAAAATGATTCAGTTATATCTATCTATTTTTTTCAGATTCTTTTCTCTTATAGCTTATTACAAAATATTGAATATAGTTATTTGTGTTATACAGTAAGTCCTTGTTGATTATCTATTTCATATCCCACTCCAGTATTCTTGCCTGGAAAATCCATGGACGGAGGAGCCTGGTGGGCTGCAGTCCATGGGGTCGCTAAGAGTCAGACACGACTGAGCGACTTCACTTTCACTTTTCACTTTCATTCATCAGAGAAGGAAATGGCAACCCACTCCAGTGTTCTTGCCTGGAGAATCCTGGGGACCGGGGAGCCTGGTGGGCTGCCGTCTATGGGGTCGCACAGAGTCGGACACGACTGAAGCAACTTAGCAGCAGCAGTATGTCTATGTTAATCCCAAACTCCTAATTTATCCCCTTTGGTAATCATAAATTTGTTTCCTATGTCTGTGGGTCTGTTTTGTATGAGTTCATTTCTATCATTTTTGTTTTAGATTCCACATATAAGCGATATCATACGCTGTAATATTAGTCTTTCTCTGATTTACTTCACCAAGTATGATAATCTCTAGGTCCATCCATGTTGCTGAGTGCTCTATTTCTTTTTAAAAAGTTTTTTAAATTTACTTTGGCTGTGCTGAGTCTTCCCTGCTGCTCACAGGCTTTCTCTAGTTGCACCGAGTTGGAGGTGAGATGCGTGGGCTTCTCGTTGCAGTGGCTTCTCTTGTTGCAGAGCACAGACTCTAGGTGCTCAGGCTTCAGTAGTCGAGGCATGTGGGCTCAGTAGTTGTGGTTCCTGGGCTCTAGAGCTCAGGCTTCAGTTGTTGTGGCCCACAGGCTTAGTTGCTCCACAGCATATGGCCAGGGATTGAACCTGTGTCTCCAGTATTGATAGGCAGGTTCTTTACCACTCAGCCATCAGGAAAGCCCTGAGCACTCTATTTCTTAGTGCACTCTTAGTACACTAAGCTTAGTGCAGAGTAAGCCTTCCTTTTATTTGTCCCAATTTGCACCTTCTCCAACTTTAAAAGGGAGCTCTGTGTTTGGTAAACATGCTCTTGCTGAGTCTGGGTAATTCAGCCATACCCTCTCTTGTTGTAAGTGAGTCCCGTCTTTCTCTAAATCTTTTTTGGGGGTGGTGGGGGCGGGAGGCAGGGCGGAGAGCATCTCTATTCCTTGCGAACAGAAATGTCCTCTACTCTTCAAGCCTGCTATGGTTTGATTTTATTTCTTTAGCTGCAAGAACCAGAGCAACAGATGATATCCCCAGGTTCAATAAACTGGCAGGATAGGGTTTCTTTTCATTTCCCATGTCTTCCTTAATGATTCCTAGCATTTCATTGTTGTTTGGTTTCATCTTCTTGGGGCCACAGAAGCAAAAGAGAGCAGTGCTTTGTGTTTCTGGTAACTTACCAAGCACATTCCTGGAGCAAAACTTTGTTTGCTCTGCGCTAAGGATCATATTATGTTGTTTACATTAGTTTCCTCTGAATAGTTTGAGTATCATTTCCCTGCATAGTTCACATTCTTTTAGTTCTCATTCTAAAGGGAAAGAAAGGCACAGGACAAGCTGTGTGTGTGTGTGTGTGTGTGTGTGTGTGTGTGTGTGTGTGTGTCTACATGGGGGAGGGCTCCCCAGTGAGGCGGAAGGCCTACATTCCTTTACAGGAACTGGAGCTCCAAATACCTTGGAGCTTCCAAGAATATCAGATATGATCTAATCTCTAAATAGAAAGTCAATAGACTGTTCCCATGACTCATGAATCCAGATACATCTTTCAACAATCAGGCCCTCACTTCACGGGGGTGGGAATATCTATACCTAATCAATGTGAATAAAGCCGATCTTTTGGAAAGGCTCCCATTTCTTCTGAAGACTAGGAACAGTGTTTTGATATATTTTACTACTGTTTTCTTAAATATATTTTCAAAAACATATATTTCTGCCAGGCTTCTAGGTAAATTTTCATGTAAGCATTCTCTCAAACACCTCAGCATAATTGCCAGTTGGTAGTAGGGGCTTAACCCTGACCCAGCATATAATAGTGCATTTCTAGATTTCCCCCCAGTCATCAGTTTTCACAGGTGGAGTGATGTGAGATCATTTCATTCATCAAACCTGATGAGACAGACTGTATAATCCCTGCCTGGACATTTCAGACATTCATGTAACTTTTTCAAAGTTTCCTTGAATGTTTCTCATTACTTCTCTATGATGAAAGTGAAAGTGAAGTCACTCAATCGTGTCTGACTCTTTGCGACCCCATGGACTGTAGCCTACCAGGTCCTCTGTCCATGGGATTTTCCAGGCAAGGATACTAGAGTAGGTTGCCATTTCCTTCTCCAGGGGTTCTTCCCAATCCAGGGATTGAACCCAGGTCTCCCGCATTGCAGGCAGACGCTTTACCATCTGAGCCACCAGGGAAGTCTCCTCATGCTTATTCTGTCTAATCAGTGAGTGTCATCTGTACTAACTACTCTCAGTTCCTTTGGAAAACCTAACAAAACTTCCATCCACCCTCACTAGTCAAGACAATTCCCAGCCTATATTTATCTTTGTTTTTTTTTTCTTTCCTTCTTTTTTTTTTCAAGAAAATAAACCAAGATTAGAAAGAACTAAAGGCAATAAGATGCTTTTGTAATAAACCTACTGAAGGGCATGGTATCTCTGTCAACTGTACCTGGCACCCTTGCTCAGCCCAGTGAGCATCACCACTGACCTGAGTTCTCCCAAGTTCCCAACACCTCAAAGCAATTAATAAAGAAGGGGGTCACCATTTGCACCCATGTAATTAATATAAATTATAAAGACTAATAGTTAGGATATCACCTCAGGATTTATTTTTACAATTATTGTAGTAAACAAATACAATAAATTCATGTATGAAGATAAACAAAATACAAACAAAACACATTTTACTGGCTTATCAAGAACCTTAAAGAGTAGAATCTTGCCTTATCTACCAAGAACAAAGATTCTAAAATCAATATATAATTTACAAAAGGACATATAATCTAATACACTCTTTTTTATTTTTTAAATTGAAGTATACTAGTGCGACCTACGGACTTCCCTGGTGGCTCAGATGGTAAAGCGTCTGTCTACAAAGCGGGAGACTGGGGTTCGATCCCTGGGTCGGGAAGATTCCCTGGAGAAGGAAATGACAACCCACTCCAGTACTCTTACCTGGAAAGTCCCATGGACAGAGGAGCTTGGTGCAGGCTACTGTCCATGGGGTTGCAAAGAGTCGGGCACGACTGAGCGACTTCACTTAGTGCCACCTGGAAAGCCCATATATATTAATAGATACTTAAAAGTATGTATAACTTATAAGTATGCAACCCCACGTCCAAGGAGCGGTGGCTGCGCAGGCGCAGGAGGGCCTAGAAGAGCTACTCCACATTCAAGGTCAGGAGGGGCAGCAGTGAGGAGATACCCCTTGTCCAAGGTAAGGAGCAGCGGCTGCACTTTGCTAGAGCAGCCGTGAAGAGATACCCCACGTCCAAGGTAAGAGAAACCCAAGTAAGACGGTAGGTGTTGCAAGAGGGCATCGGAGGGCAGACACACTGAAACCATACTCACAGAAAACTAGTCAATCTAATCACACTAGGACCACAGCCTTGTCTTGGACCGTGTGGATCAAGACCCAGTTTCCCCCTCAGTCAATCTCTCCCATCAGGAAGTTTCCATAAGCCTCTTATCCTTCTCCATTAGAGGGAAGACAGACTGGAAACCACAATCACAGAAAACTAACCAATCTGATCACATGGTCCACAGCCTTGCCTAACTCAATGAAACAATGAGCCATGCCGTGAAGGGCCACACAAGACGGACAGATCATGGTGGACAGTTCTGACAAAATGTGGTCCACTGGAGAAGGGAATGGCAAACCACTTCAGTATTCTTGCCTTGAAAACCCCATGAACAGTATGAAAAGGCAAAATGATAGGATACTGAAAGAGGAACTCCCTAGGTCGGTAGGTGCCCAATATGCTACTGGAGATCAGTGGGGAAATAATTCCAGAAAGAATGAAGAGACAGAACCAAAGCAAAAACAACACCCAGTTGTGGATGTGACTGGTGATAGAAGCAAACTCCAATGCTGTAAAGAGCAATATTGCATAGGAACCTGGAATGTTAGGTTCTTGAATCAAGGCAAATTGGAAGTGGTCAAACAGGAGGTGGCAAGAATGAATGTCAACATTTTAGGAATCAGAGAACTAAAATGGACTGGAATGGGTGAATTTAACTCAGATGACCATTATATCTACTACTGTGGGCAGGAATCCCTTAGAAGAAATGGAGTAGCCATCATGGTCAACATAAGAGTCTGAAATGTAGTACTTGGATGTAATCTCAAAAATGACAGAATGATCTCTGTTCATTTCCAAGACAAACCATTCAATATCACAGTAATGCAAGTCTATGCCCCAACCAGTAATGCTGAAGAAGCTGAAGGTGAACGGTTCTATGAAGACCTACAAGACCTTTTAGAACTAACACCCAAAAAAGATGTCCTTTTCATTATAGGGGACTGGAATGCAAAAGTAGGAAGTGAAGAAACACCTGGAGTAACAGGCAAATTTGGCTTTGGAATACGGAATGAAGCAGGGCAAAGGCTAATAGTGTTTTACCAAGAGAACGCACTGGTCATAGCAAACACCCTCTTCCAACAACACAAGAGAAGACTCTACACATGGACATCATCAGATGGTCAACACCAAAATCAGACTGATTATATTTTTGCAGCCAAAGATGGAGAAGCTCTATACAGTCAGCAAAAACAAGACCGGGAGCTGACTGTGGCTCAGATCATGAGCTCCTTATTGCCAAATTCAGACTTAAATTGAAGAAAGTAGGGAAAACCACTGGACCATTCAGGTATGACCTAAATCAAATCCCTTATGATTATACAGTGGAAGTGAGAAATAGATTTAAGGGACTAGATCTGATAGATAGAGTGCCTGATGAACTATGGCTTGAAGTTCGTGACATTGCATAGGAGACAGGGATCAAGACCATTCTCATGGAAAGAAATGCAAAAAAGCAAAATGGCTGTCTGGGGAGGCCTTACAAATAGCTGTGAAAAGAAGAGAAGTGAAAAGCAAAGGAGAAAAGGAAAGATACAAGCATCTGAATGCAGAGTTCCAAAGAATAGCAAGGAGAGATAAGAAAGCCTTCCTCAGTACAAAGAAATAGAGGAAAAAAATAGAATGGGAAAGTCTAGAGATCTCGTCAAGAAAATTAGAGATACCAAGGGAATGTTTCATGCAAAGATGGGCTCGATAAAGGACAGAAATGGTATGGACCTAACAGAAGCAGAAGATATTAAGAAGAGGTGGCAAGAATACACAGATGAACTATACAAAAAAGATCTTCACAACCCAGATAATCACAACGGTATCATCACTCACTTAGAGCCAGACATCCTGGAATGTGAAGTCAAGTGGGCCTTAGAAGCATTACTATGAACAAAGCTAGTGGAGGTGATGGAATCCCAGTTAAGCTATTTCAAATCCTGAAAGATGATGCTGTGAAAGTGCTGCACTCAGTATGCCAGCAAATTTGGAAAACTCAGCAGTGGCCACAGGACTGGAAAAGGTCAGTTTTCATTCCAATCTCAAAGGAAGGCAATGCCAAAGAATGCTCAAACTACCGCACAATTGCTTTCATTTCACACGCTAGTAAAGTGATGCTCAAAATTCTCCAAGCCAAGCTTCAACAGAATGTGAACCATGAATTTCCAGATGTTCAAGCTGGTTTTAGAAAAGGCAGAGGAACCAGAGATCAAATTGCCAACATCCGTTGGATTATCGAAAAAGCAAGAAAGTTCCAGAAAAACATCTACTTTATTGACTATGCCAAAGCCTTTGACTGTGTGGATCACCACAAACTGTGAAAAATTCTCAAAGAGATGGGAATACCAGACCACCTGACCTGCGTCCTGAGAAATCTGTATGCAGGTCAGGAAGCAACAGTTAGAACTGGACATGGAACAACAGACTGGTTCCAAATTGGGAAAGGAGTACGTCAAGGCTGTATATTGTCACCCTGCTTATTTAACTTATATGCAGAACACATCATGAGAAATACTGGGCTGGATGAAGCACAAGCTAGAATCAAGATTGCCAGGAGAAATATCAATAACCTCAGATATGCAGATGACAGCACCTTTATGGCAGAAAGTGAAGAAGAACTAAAGAGCCTCTTGATGAAAGTGAAAGAGGAGAGTAAAAAAGTTGGCTTAAAGCTCAACATTCAGAAAACGGAGATCATGGCATCTGGTCCCATCACTTCATGGCGAAAGATGGGGAAACAGTGGAAACAGTGACAGACTTTATTTTGGGGGGCTCTAAAGTCACTGCAGATGGTGATTTCAGCCATGAAATTAAAAGACGCTTACTCCTTGGACGGAAAGTTATGACCAACCTAGATAGCATATTCAAAAGCAGAAACATTACTTTGCCAACAAAGGTCCGTCTTGTCAAGGCTATGGTTTTTCCAGTAGTCATGTATGGATGTGAGTTGGAGTATAAAGAAGCTGAGTGCTGAAAAACTGATGCTTTTGGACTGTGATGTTGGAGAAAACTCTTGAGTGTCCCTTGAACTACAAGGAGATCCGACCAGTCCATCCTAAAGGAAATTAGTCCTGAATATTCATTGGAAATACTGATGCTGAAGCCGAAGCTCCAATACTTTGGCCATCTGATTCAAAGAGTCAACTCATTTAAAAAGACACTGGTGCTGGGAAACATTGAAGGGAAAGGGAGAAGAGCAGGGCAGAAGATTGAATGGTTGGATAGTATCACTGATACAGTGGACATAAACTTGGGCTTGTTGAATGGACATAAACTTGGGCTTGTTGGATAGCATCACCAATTCAATGGACATGAACTTGGGCAAACTCCAGGAGATAGTGAGGGACATGGAGACCTGGCATGTTGTAGTCCAAGGGGTCTCAAAGAGTAGGAAACAACTTAGCGACTGAACAACAATAGCAACAACAGGAACAGCACCATGGATGGGGAACTTATAACATATTAGGAACCCAAGGAAACAGAGACAATCTTACATTAGGTGAACAGTTGCATTGCAGAGAAACCTTGAAATAAAGAAATCTACCATCAGTACTGGTAGCTTACCATTTTATTGAAATACACTATACATTTGAATGGGCTTCCCTGGTAGCTCAGCTGGTAAAGAATCCACCTGTAATGCAGGAGACCCTGGTTCAATTCCTGAGTCAGGAAGATTTCCTGGGAAAGGGATAGGCTACCCACTTCAGTGTTCTTGGGCTTCCTTGGTGGCTCAGACAGTAAAGAATCTATCTGCAATGTGTGAAACCTGGGTTCAATCCCTGGATTGGAAAGATCCCCTGGAGGAGGGGATGGCAACGCACTCCATTATTCTTGCCTGGTGAATCCCCATGGACAGAGGAACCTGGCAGGCTACAGTCTGTGGGGTAGCAAAGAGTCAGACATGACTGAGCGACTAAGCACACATAATTTGAATATTCATAGGTTTAAAAATTCTCAACTACAAAATACCACCATAAAAAGGGTAGAAAGAAAGAGAATAAAAGTATAACCCTGGGGCTTCCCTAGTGGCTCAGTGATAAAGAATCTGCTTGCCAACGCAGGAGACATGGATTCGCTCCCTGGTCCAGGAAGATCCCACGTGCCGAGGGGCAAATGAGCCCCTGAGCCACGACTACTACGCCTGTCCTCTAGTGCCTCGACTCCTGAGTCCACGTGCTGCAACTACTGAAGACCGTGCACCCCAACAAGAGAATAGCCCCTGCTGGCTGCAACTAGAGGAAATCTTGCTCAGCAACAAAGATACAGCAGAGCCAAAAATAAATTAAAAAAAATTTTTTTAAGTGCAACCCTGTGTTTTGTCACAGTCATTCTGATTTCTACAAACAACTGGATAAGAAACAAATTTAAATTTATCAAAGGTTCTTACACATTTCCAAAGTTCCTATGTCTTATTAAAAGTATCTGGTTTTTAACAAAAGAAGAAGCAAACTCACAGATACAGAGAACTAGTGTTTACCACTGTGGAGGAAGGGGGGCAATACTATGGTAGGAAAGTGGAAGGTACAGATTCTTGGGTGTAAGATGGGCCTAAGGATGTATTGTACAACATGGGGAATATAGCCAATATTCTATAATAATTATAAATGGAAAGTGATGTGAAGTCGCTCAGTCGTGTCCGACTCTTTGCGACCCCGTGGACTGTAGCCTACCAGGCTCCTCTGTCCATGGGATTTTCCAGGCAATAGTACTGGAGTGGATTGCCATTTCCTTCTCCAGGGGATCTTCCCAACCCAGGGATTGAACCCGGGTCTCCCACATTGTAGACAGACGCTTTACCATCTGAGCCACCAGGGAAGTAACTTTTAAAATTATAATAAAATTAAAATAAAAGATTTTATATCCTTACTAACTGATTCCCTAGATTAACCTCATTGTTGATAGTGTGATGGTATATGGACAGGGAAATGTAATCATAAATATGTAACATTTGTACCTAAAAACCTGGTCCAGACTATAACATTTTCATAAACTATGCTCATCAAAATGTAGTATCACATGTCATAATCTGCCCAGTTTTATCAAGAAAACTGTTTTTGTCAAATAGTGACACCCTTTCTTCCCTAGTTTAAATCTTATTTTTAAAACCTTGAATACTTAACATATTTCACACAATCTGTTGATTGTGTAAGGCACTTTGAAGGCAAACTAATAACCACAATTTACTGTTGTATTTCATAATCAAAATTAGATATTTTCTTTAAAAATAATCAAAATTGGCCTGCTATCTTAATATCAAAAATTGACTCAGAAATATATTTTCTCTAATTTTGTTTAGTACAATCCTGTCCAGGATTAATATTGTTAATACCTCTATCAATTACTTATTTGGATAATGTTTTCTTGTTGTTCAGTAGCTAAGTCATGTCTGACTCTTCACAACTCCATGGACGGTATACCGCACACCAGGCTTCCCAATGTAGAGTTCTGATCCTGGTAATGGCAGAAAGCTTTTACCAGACAAATCTTCCTGCATGTAACAATGGTAAACTTTAGACAAAACATAAAAACTGCTATCACAAGGCACCAGAGAACAACCAAACTTGGCAGACGCAGGAGAGAATAAGGAAGGATGAAAGCCGCATTTATACGTTTTGCCCTGAAAGCACAGCCCAGCCCACACTATGCAGAGTGGCTAGAATTCAGACAGAAAACTGCAATATTGCCTTGAAATGTCAAAGAATGGAGTTCAAACTACTAAAACATCTGGAAATAAGAGAGAAAATCTCAGAAAGGAGGGAGAGAGGGAATCCTAAAATCTGTGTAAAAACTTCCCTCAAATCCTTAACCAATTTCTGAACTATGCACATATGGGGGAGACTTCAAGAAGCCCAGTGGAAAGCAACAGCTAGAAGTTCATGGAGCTAAGTAGATATTTCTTTTGCTGCATAGCATAGGGAGGCTGAATTTTAAGTTTGAGTCCTGCAAAATGAGAAAAGCTTGGCAAATACCTTGAACTTTCCATTGGAATTCCAGAATAGCCATAATTTATGTAAAATGACCATGTCTCAGTACTGGGGCATTTGCCTAGGAATAAAGGCAAAACTGAAAAAGAATTACCCTCACAAAAAATAAAACCAGGTCTACAGAAACTCAAAGTGATGAGTAAATAATTAATCTGATGACCTGAACAAAAATCAATACTATTCAGAAGAAAACAGCACAATCTAGAATCTCTATAACATGTCAGTAGCAGTGTTCAATATATAATTTAAAGGGGCTTCCCAGGTGGCTCAGTGATAAAGAATCCACCTGCCAAGCAGGAAATGTGGGTTCGGTCCCTGGGTCAGGAAGATCCCCTGGAGTAAGAAATGGCAACCCATTCCAGTATTCTCACCTGGAAAATACAGAGGATCCTGGAGGGCTACAGTCCATGGGGTCACAAAGAGTCAGATACAACTTAGAGACTAAACAGCAACAAATATAATTTAAAAGTTACCAGATAGGTTGTATCAGTCTAGATCTAATCAGGAAATAGGAACCACATAGTAATTGCAACAAAAAGCTTAACATAGAGTTATTAAATTATTAGAGCAGAGTAATAATGAAAATGCAAAAAGAACTTAGAAAGGTCTTCTGGGGATGACAGAGAGTACTCAAGGAAGAATAAACTTGGAAGGAGTTTTCCTCAGGGTTCAGACGTTATTGGAGAAGGAGTAGTTTCAATGCAATAGATGGCAGAGAATTTTACTGGTTGCTCGATCCAGAGATTGTCCACATTAGCAGGCAGCAGGTGTCAACCTTCCAGTACACAGGCAAGCCAATCCTGGCAGGTAGAAACATGGAGGGAGTCAGAGAGTTGTAGCCTGTGTGCAATGTCCATTTTTGAAGGATCTTAGGAACTGACTCTGAGGGGCAGGCAAGACAAGGCAGTCAGAGCAGCACTGCCAGTACAAGGTCTGAAGCGTGGCGGTGTCTGCATCAGGAAGAAACCAATTCTCAGAGATGCAGGCAAACAGACTAGCTGGCAGTGGTACAAAGGGAATTGGGGTATCTTTCCTAGTATAAGACTGAAATGAGCTATTGTTTGCAACAGCATGGTGGTCACCAGGACTGGGATAGGACTGCTGCTGCTCCTGCTGCTGCTAAGTCGCTTCAGTCGTGTCCAACTGTGTGACCCCATAGACGGCAGCCCACCAGGCTCCCCCGTCCCTGGGATTCTCACTGCCAGTTACCAAAGGACTATGTGTTCTAGGCACATGCTTGAGAGTACCACTGGATATTCACACACACACACACACACACACACAGCTGATGGATTCTGCAGCAGGACCAAGTGAAAACAACGCAGCATAGCAGAACTAGGAAGAGAAGTGCTCTTTATCCTGCGATGTGCCTCTAACCTCCTCCACTAAACAAGCTTAACATTATACGAACTGTTTAAAGAGTCAGTCCATTTTCACAGAGCAGGTCCTAAGAGTGAAGGTGGAATTAAGAGACAATAAATTGACAGACACACACACAAAGAAACAGGAAAATGTAATCTAATACTGGGAGGAAAAGCCATCAGTAAAAATTAACTCTGGGATTAAATATTTGAATTAGCAGACAAGGTCTTTGTTTCAGATATTATAAATATGTTTGAGGGCTTAAAGGACAAAATGTCACAATGATTTAATATATGGGAAATACTAGCAAAGAAATGAACACTATAAAGAACTAAGTAGAAATTCCAGATCTAGAAATGAAAAAAATTACTTAATAGCATCTTGGAAGTAGGAGAAGAAAGGCTAATTGAAAATCATCGAATCTGAAGAATAGAGAGGAAAAAATTGAAAAATAGCCTCAATGACCTAAGGGAAATATCAAGCATTCTAATATATATGTGATTGGAGTCTCAGGAAAACAGATAGAAATTGAGGCAGAAAATGTATTTAAAGAAATAATCATGAAAAATATCAATTTAAATATCCAGGAGTCTCAGCAAACTCCCAGCAGATAATCACAAGGAAAACCACATCTAGTAACATCATAATCAAATGAAAACTGAAGTCTTAAAATCAGCTGGAGATAAAAGACTTTATATACAGGAGAAAACCGACACAAATGATAGCTTATTTCTGATAGAGAGACCAGAGACAATGAAATAATGTCTTTAAAGTGATGAAAGTAAATAAAAACTGCCAGTCCAGACATTTTTAGATAAACAGAAGTTGAGAGGATCTGTTACTAACAGACTTGTACTACAAGAAATGTTAAAGAAGGTTTTTCTGGCTGAAGTGAAGCCTCGCCACACAGAAATCTGAATCTATAGGAAGGAATGGAGAACACTGGAAATAGTAAATATTTGGGTAAATATAAAAGACTACTTTTTCTTATCCTGCTTTATTTTAAATTTTGAGGGAAAAATTTATAACATTTTAAGGTTTATAATCTATATAAATATAAAATATATGACAATAATAGCACAAAGAATGGGTGGCAAAAATGGAATTATACTGTTACAAATTATTTTATTTTTTAAATTCTTAAATGAAGGGTACAGTGTCAACTTTAAATAGACTGTGATAAATTAAGATGAAGTAATCCCTAGTGCAACCAAGAAAAAATGACAAAGAGTTCTATCTTAAAAATGGAGGAATCTAAATTTAGGAATATCCAAATGCATTTGACTAACTCATATAAAGGTGGAAAAGGAGGAACAGAGGATGGGACACTAGAAAAGAAATAGCAAAATGTAGACCTAAATCCAACTCTATCAATAAGCACATTAATTATAGATGGATTATACACTCCAGTTAAAAGACACAAAACTATTTGGGTGGATTTTTAAAAAGCAAGAACCAACTAAATGCTCTCTACAAGAGATAGGTTAACATCCAGTTTATCTCTGAATAGATGTTTCTAACGTGTACATCATGAAATTAGAAATAGTCCTGGTTTTAACTAAATGTGGTTAAAGTATTTGACAGTTCAACTAAATGGTTACAGTTTCTTCTAAGAGTCACAACTCACTGAACAGATGGAATCTGGGGATTTTATGAAATACTCATGTTTCAACTGCTGCCAATTGATTATTCATTCCTATAACTTCCTGTTCCTTTCCTAACTATATGTATTAATATACCACATTTAAATATTAGACATGATCTAATATTTAAAACCATTTCTTAAGCATAGAAAATCATGGTTTGAAATTATAACTGTCTTTAATGAAGACAAAAATGAGCAGTTAAGCATGCAAAACAAATGATCTGAGACCATATTCCCTCAATGAGAATCAAATGCTCCATAGTGGCATTTTTTGCTAATTATAGAGGCAATGTGGAGTGTTCAGAGATAAGGGGGTACAGAGTCCAACAAATCCTTCTTTTGACCCCTGCCGTCTCCTCTTATTGGCCATGAGCCAAGTTAGCTCAATTTTTATTTTCTTACCTGCTTCCTTCTCTGCTTAGGAGGTTGACTTAGGAGTCAGGCTTCTTAGGTTCTAACCAAACCACTTCCTTCTCATTAAGTTAACTTAGTAAATTCTCACTAAGTTACGTAACTTCTCTAGGCCTTAGCTTTCTCATCTGAAAAATGGGTATAATAATACCACCAACCTTATACAGTTTCTGAGGCTTGATTGAGTGAATATTTGTAGAGCACTTAGTATCTGGCACATAGAAAGCACTGCATAACTGTTTGCTAAATAAAATAGATACTGCCTCATTAGGTCCTTGTAACAATTAAGACGGATTAAATAAATCACTTAGACCACTGTGTTAGACAAATAGTAAGTATCAATCAATAATAGTTATCATTACTATTCCTAGAGGTGCTGTGGGTGATCACTGTTAAACATTAGCAATTGTCTCACTAAGATAAGTCACTTCAGTCGTGTCCGACTCTGTGCGACCCCACAGACGGCAGCCCACCAGGCTCCCCCATCCCTGGGATTCTCCAGGCAAGAACACTGGAGTGGGTTTCCATTTCCTTCTCCAATGCATGAAAGTGAAAAGTGAAAGTGAAGTCGCTCAGTCGTGTCCGACTCTTAGCGACCCCATGGACCGCTGCCTACCAGGCTCCTCCGTTCATGGGATTTTCCAGGCAAGAGTACTGGAGTGGGGTGCCATTGCCTTCTCCGATTGTCTCACTAGTACACATCTTATCAGTCCTCTGGAAGAAGTCTTGGTTTACTAATTAATAATGAGTTGATGGCTTTATGCATAGTTTATAGACTATATAATCAAGTTTAAAAAGAGTGGTATTAGACAATATGTTTACAAAGAGACCTCCCCAAGAAGTTAAAAAATAAAACTTAGGAAGAGGGGATAGATAATGCTAACAAATATAAAATTGTAACTGTTAAGACTGTTCAAAGTTGATGAAAATGTTAGTGAAGAATTAAGGCTTTAGAAATTATCTTTGGAGTGGGCATAATTAATGGAGGCAGAAATTAAGCTTTCAGAGACCTTGATCTACTGACTGGAAGCAGCAACATCCCCTGAGAACTTACTAGAAATGAGGAATCTTGAACTCTACCAGAATCAGAATTTATAAGATCTCCAGTTGATTCTGAAGCATTGTGGTAGAGTATTTTCGCTTTCTAGTTTTTCTGTGGAGTTTATTTTAAATATACCATATTATTAATACTAAGATGTGGGTGATATTATGTCTCTTTAGAATGATACATTTTCTCTGATGATGTGACTTTACAATTTGACTACATGCATGATTTTATTATGTCCTGGGGACAAGTTTTTATAATCGAAAGCCATTTCTGGTTTTACAGTGCAAATCTCTTAATATGTGAAAAGAGTCACCAAGCAGGTTTTATAGTAAATATCACAGGCATTTCTCAATTTCATAACCTCAGTGATGCATATTTTTGAAAAATCATCTCTAAATCACTAGAGTTCAGAATTTTACCACTTTTCACAGTTCACCCTTGCTCAGACTGAAGATGAGAAAGGGCCCTGAAAACAGGGCCCTGATTCACACTTCTGTTGTAATGCAGTCATAACTCACTGACTTTTAATAGAATGTTTCAAAACCAAATATTTTATTTGGATGTATCTGGAGAGCTAAAATATTTCTATTGAAAATCTCTGTGAGAAAACATTCTAGATATGAAACATCTGGTTTTGGTCATTTCAGTTGAAGACTAATATTTGCACAGGTCAGGGAGGTCCACAGTGATATTGTGTTGTTCTAGTACAGTATTTCCATGATGAGGTATTCCTGAAGGATTGAGTAGCGGTATTCAACCCATTCACATGGTTCAAACATTCCCAGCATATTTTAGAATATGTATATCTGGAAATATCCAAAAATAGCTTTCTCACTTCCTTCCTTTTTTTTTTCTTGGAAACACAAGGTGAAGAGGGGTGAGGAAGGCTGGATACAGTTATGGAAACACACTGGGGGCTCAATATCAGGGACAAAGTGTCTGGGAGACCCAAGTATTAGCCTCAGTGTTTGTCAGGAGGGGCCATTACTACCAGTGGTCTTTCGTAGCATTCCCCACCCAGGGTGAAGTTGACCACAGGGTCTACCTGTTGACTTCCAGTCGGGCGGGGGCCACGCAGTCTGAAAGTTATACCCTCTAACTTGCCTTGTGTGAATGCTGGAGCTGTCAAGAACATTTGATCAACTCTTTAGGATCTCATCCTGAACTACACAATGGGAATCACCTGGGAAGATTTACAAATAATTGGTACTCAAGTCTCACCCCCAGACATTCTGATTTAATGGTTCTGAGGCATAACCTGGGTACCAAGATGTTTCAAAGCACCCTAGTGACCTATGTGCAGTGACGGGTCTCCATGTCACAACTGTTAGGACTCAATTTTCTCTCTCTTCCTCCAAACACCCCATCCTGCCTAATTCCAGCTCCTCTGATCATTCAGTTCCTTCTCTCCCTCCCCCAAGGTTGCCACCTCAGCAACTTTCCAAGGCTGGGTCTTTCTGCCAGCAGTGAGTGAGTCCCAGACTACAGAGTTTTAGACATTCTTACGGGCTGAATTGTGTCTTTCTAAAATTCATATGTTGAAGTCCCTCAGAATGCAACTATATTTGGAAAGGTGGCCTTTATCAGGTAACTAAGGTGGAATGAGTGCATATGGGTCAACCCTCACCCAATATGGTGGATTTATGAGAAGATTAGGAAGCAAGTAGGCATAGAGGGAAAATGGAGACTGAGGGAGAAGAGTACCATCTACAGTCAAGGAGAGAGGTTCCTCAGAAGATATCAAGCCTGCGGATACCTTGATCTCAGACTTTTCACCTCCAGAATTGTGAGAAAGCAAATTTCTGTTGTTTAACCCCCCTAGACTGTGGTTCTTGTTATGGCCGCCAGAGAAGATGAAGACAGAAATCTTCCAGTGTGCCCAGTACCTTGTAAGTCACGGCTCTTCTCTCCCCAGAGGGTAGTTGTGCTGGACATATGGCTTAGTCTTTAGTATCTCAGAGGTTTTTTGCACACAGAGAAATACCTACAATGATTTGAACTCTCCATGGATTGAACATTTAACCCATGATCTAAAATTTTATTAAATTACCTTACTTTAAACTGAAATTGCAAATCCAATATGATCAATTCTTTTGAAAACTTCAACACCTTCAATAGCAGGCAAAACACATATGACAGCAAAGCTTACTACAATATTTAACTTCAGACTATTCTAAATATCAAACACCATATGTTGAATTTATTTCTTCATTAAGTTTGTTTCGTATCTCCCTCGGATTATGAATGAATTTGTTTTGACATCTTCCTCATGTTCTAGTAATACAAGTTTGATACCTTCTAGTTACAATTCTAAACAGACCCCAAAACTCAGTTTCTGAATGCTTTATGATTCCTTGGTTGGGGCACAAAAAAAAAAAAATCGGTTTTTCTCCCCAGGTGATTCAAATCCAACCGAATTGTTACAGTACTGAGCATGTGTTTCTTATTCTAAAACTTGTTAGGTTACTTAGATTTTTTAAGTCCACTTATTTTTCTAGATTTAAATTTGTCACCAGAAGTTGGTGTTTGTCTCCAAAAATAATATGTTTTACAACTCTTTTGGTCAAGATTACACAATGCATTACCCTATATTGGAACAGGCTGGTGTGGTTGATTAGGTTTATAAACATCAAGTGTGTCCTTATTGCTGTTTATTACTATTCATGAAACCACTGGGATTTCATTCCCTGAAAGTTGAGTCTCTCTGCTAAGCAAATCTTTACAGAATATTTGGGAAATTTATCACCTTGGAATTCATCACCAAGCCTGATTTTTATTTTGCTATTGTTTAAGGCTATGGTTTTTCCAGTGGTCATGTATGGATGGGAGAGTTGGACTGTGAAGAAAGCTGAGCGCCGAAGAATTGATGCTTTTGAACTGTGGTGTTGGAGAAGACTCTTGAGAGTCCTTTGGACTGCGAGGAAATCCAACCAGTCCATCCTAAAGGAGATCAGTTCTGGGTGTTCACTGGAAGGACTGATGTTGAAGCTGAAACTCCAATACTTTGGCCACCTCATGCGAAGAGTTGACTCATTAGAGAAGACCCTGATGCTGGGAGGGATTGGGGGCAGGAGGAGAAGGGGATGACAGAGGATGAGATGGCTGGATGGCATCACCGACTCGATGGATGTAAGTTTGAGTTGGTGATGGACAGGGAGGCCTGGCATGCTGCCATTCATGGGGTTGCAGAGTTGGACATGACTGAGCGACTGAACTGAACTGAACTGACCCCTGGTGCTAAATAACTGTTTGGCCCCTTTTCCATTTAATTATTCTACACTTTCTGTTAACTCATTAATTAAATGCTCATACCTCTTCATAGCGTCTTCTCAGGTGGTGCAAGTGGTAAAGAATCCACCTGCCAGTGTAGGAGACTCAAGGGACCCAGTTTCAGTCCCTGGGTCAGGAAGATCCTGGAGAAGGAAATGGCAACCCAGTCCAGTATTCTTGCCTAGTAAATCCTATGTATGGAGGAGCCTGATGTACAGTCCATGGGGGTCTCAAAGAGTCAGATACGACTGAGCGACTAAGCACAGCACAGCACATTAGCAGTATATGTATAGTTCTGGTTGGTAATGATTGGCAGTTTCTATCTTTTTTTATTTTTTGCCATTCTGATAGCTTTGTAGTGGTATTGTGGGGGGTTTTTTATTTTTAAAATGAATTGCAATAAACCCACATAAAGTTTGCCATCTTAACCATTTTTAGTTTTTATAAACTAAAAATGATTGATTACTACACCACGCAGCATGTGAGATCTTAGTTCTCTGAAAGATTGAATCTGTGTCCCCTGTAGTGGAAGCATGGAGTCTTTTTTTTTTTTTTTAGGTCCTAATGATATATTTATATTCCATGAGAAATAGATTCAGATGGTGAGTGCAGCCATGAAATTAAAAGATGCTTGCTCCTTGGAAGAAAAGTTATGACAAACCTAGACAGCATATTAAAAAGCAGAGACATTACTTTGCCAACAAAGGTCTATCTAGTCAAAGCTATGGTTTTTCCAGTAGTCATGTTTGGGTGTGAGAGTTGGACTATAAAGAAAGATGAGCACCAAAGAATTGATGCCTTTCAACTGTGGTGTTGGAGAAGACTCTTGAGAGTCAGACTGCAAGGAGATCCAACCAGTCCATCCTAAAGGAAATCAGTCCTAAATATTGGAAGGACTGATGTTGAAGCTGAAATTCCAATACTTTGGCCACCTGATATGAAGAACTGACTCATTTGAAAAGACCCTGATGCTGCAAAATATTGAAGGTGGGAGGAGAAGGGGATGCCAGAGGATGAGATGGTTGGATGGCATCACTGACTCAATGGACATGAGTTTGAGTAAACTCTGGGGATTGGTGGATAGGGAGGCCTGGCGTGTGGCAGTCCATGGGGTCATAAAGATTCAGACATGACTGAGCAACTGAACTGAACTGAATATATTTATTGTAAAGAGACTGATTTTTTTAAGTTGGAGGATAATTGGATGACAATGTTGTGCGGTTTTGCCATTCAGTAATGTGAATTAGCAGTGGGCATACATATACCCCCTCCCTCTTGAATCTTTCTCCCACCCCACCCCCATCCCATCGCTCTGGCCATTACAGAGCACTGAGCCGGGCTCCCTGTGTTCTGCAGCAGCTTCCCACTAGCTGTGTACTTTACACATGGGAGTGTATAATGTCAGTGCTACTCTCTCAGTTCATCCCACGCCCTTCGACCCCTGCTGTGTGCACACGTTCATCCTCTGTCTGCATCTTTATTCCTGCCCTGGAATAGATTCATCAGTACCACTTTTCTAGATTCCATATGTATGGGAAGCATGCAGTCTTAACCACTGGACCACCAGGGAGTTCCACTAACCATTTTTAACTGTACAGCTCAGAGGTATTGGGTACATTTAGAGTGTTGTGCTACTTCCATCATTACCATTCTTCCACAGAACACTTCATCTTGCAGAACTGAAACTCTGTACTGATTAAATAATAGCTTTTCATTTCCCTCCCCCCAACTCCAGTTAACCACTATCCTGCTTTCTGTCTCTGAATTTGACAACTCTAGGTACCTCATGTAAGTAGAAGGATGCATTATTTGTCCTTTTATAACTGACTTATTTTACTTAGGATAATATCCTCAAAGTTCATTGATACTGTAGGATTTCCTTCCTTAGGAAGGAAATTCCTTACGTACATTGTATGTATATACCGCGTATTGTTTATCCATTCGATCACTGATGAACAGGTGTTGCTTCCACCTTTTTGTAACTGTGAATACTGCTACCATGAACATGGGTGCGCAGGTACCTGTTTAAGTTCCTTTCAGTTCTTTTGAGTACATACCCATAAGTAAAATTCCTGGATCGTGTGATAAATCTATTTTTAATTTTTTGAGGAACTGCCATACTATTTTCCATAGTGGCTACACTATTTTACATTTCCACCAACCAGTGCACAAAGGTTACAATTTCCCAACAATCTTGCCAACATTTGTTTTTTAAATTGTAGCCATCCTAATGGGTGTGAGATGGTTGTAAGGTGGTAGACTGTAGTTTTAATTTGCCTTTTCCTGGTGATTAAAGCAGTTGAGCACCTTTTCCTGTGGTTATTGACCTTGCGAACCATTTTTGTAAAGTGCACATTCAAATCTTTGCCAATGTTTCTCACAGGTGTCACTTACCATGAGTCTGGACAAGCCTAAAATGGCAAGGCAATGCAGGGCATTAACATGGTCTTTGAGAGTCTTGTTCTGTCCACAGTTAGCTACCTACTATTCGCTTCTCCATAAAGGTGAGGGTGCTGCAGGTGGTGGTGGTGATGATGTGCTGGTGGTGGTTTAGTTAGGAAGTTGTGTCCGACTTGCAATCCCATGGACTATAGCCTGCCAGGCTTCTCTCTCCATGGGATTTCCCAGGCAAGAATACTGGAGTGGGTTGCCATTTCCTTCTCTAGGGGATCTTCCCGACCCAGGGATTGAACCCATGTCTCCTTCATTGGCAGGTAGATTCTTTACCGACTGAGCCACCTGGGAAGCCAATGTTCTTTAAATATCAAATGATATTTTAAAAACACATATGTATTTTTAATTTTTTGATGTATAGTTGGTTTATAAAGTATTAGTTTCAGGTGTACGGTAAAGTGATTCAGTTACACACATATGTGTGTGTGTATGTATATTCTTTTTCAGATTCTTTTCCATTATAGGCTGTTGAAAGATATTGTGTATGTGTGTGTGTGTGTGTGTGTGTGTGTATATATATATGTGTATATATATATATATACATACATATATATATATATATTTCTTTTTCAGATTCTTTTCCATTATAGGCTGTTGCATAGTTCCCTATGCTACACAGCAGGTCCTTGTTGCTTATTTTTAGTAGTGTGTATCTGTTAATCTAAAACTCCTAATTTATCCCTTCCCCCATATTTTAATATTCACTTTAAGAGCTACTCTTAAATGTAATGCATAATTGTTTAATTTACATTTTTAGTTCTCTGTTCATCAGTATGTTTGTAGACCTAGAAACATTTTCCCTAGAAGTGAAATCAGAGCTTTACTAGAGAAGACCAACCACAAAAATGTAAAGCCTCCTTTTAATACTATTTGGGGAAGGCTATCTACTTAATTAAATTAAATTTCATTGCTTGCCTTCTGGGACTGAGATCAAGAAAAATTAGATGTGTTATCTCTTTGGGGAGGATTGTGCTGGAGTGCCTGCATCTCTCTCACATATCAGATAACAAGATGGCCAGTGCTTCTATAGGCCTTGCCCTCTTCTGCTGGAATTCTACAACCCACCCCTCAAATTCAAGCACAATTTCCTTGGAATGAGATGCTTCAGCTATGATTCAAGAATCCTCTTTTTGCATGTGGCAGATCAGAGAGCTCCAATACTTTGGCCACCTGATGCAAAAAGCCAACTCATTGGAAAAGACCCCGATACTGGGAAATATAGAAGGCAGGAGGAGAAGGGGACGATAGAGTATGAGATGGTTGGATGGCATCACCAGCTCAACGGACATGAGTTTGAGCAAGCTCTGGGAGATGGTGAAGGACAGGGAAGCCTGGCGTGTAGCAGTCTATGGGGTGTCAAAGAGTCAGACACGACTGAGCAACTAAACAACAACAACAAAAATCAGAGAAAATGAATCAAAACTCTTAGGGAGTTCTGTGTGACAGAACTTGTGTGAGGGGCTTGTGTGACATTTAGGAAAGGATATGAATCCTTGAAGCCTCCAGGGCACAATTTGATGCAGGACTGCAGCAAAACTGGTAGAGCAATTTCCCATGATATAGCCAATTCAGTCACTATTACAACCGGGATGCAATAACTAAAGCATTTCCTCAAATGCTTAGCTCATAATGGAAAAAATGACCCTGGATAAACCTTAAGGACCTGAGGTGGGCTAGGAAAATGGATGTTCTGGTGAGCAAAGGGTTTAATTGCACTTAACAGAGGCTGATTATATAGTAGCTTAACTAAGTAAGGAATTCATTTGTCCAATGTAACAAGAATCTGGGATCAGCAGTGCAAGGCTGGTGAAGCACTTGAGAAAGCAGGTCCCTTCTCCCCAGCTGCTCCACCATCCTCAGCATAGTCACAAATGGCTGCCCTATCTCAGCACTGCATCATCACCATCTGGACCAGTGGGAAGGCAGGTTAAAGGCAGAAAGCTTATACTGGCCTTTTTTTTTTTTTTTTTTTAAACTTATCAGGAAGAAAGTAGTTTTCCATTAGACAATTTTTGGCCAGTGGAGGACTGGATGCTCACCAAACTTTTGGAATTATTTTAAATTAAATTGTTACCTCCCACTCCCACCCCAAGTAAATTTATGATTCTGTTAGCAAGAAAGAACAGGAGAAACTGGTAATATCTAGCCCATTAGATTAAATGAATTGTCATACTTTGTATTTTAAATTTTGCTGTTAGACACCTTTCTACAAATGTGTTTATCATCCCCATGCCTTTGAAAGCTCACCATCAGACAAATCACAACTAAATTATCTCTGTTTCTCAACTTATTTGATTTTTTGAAAAGAAAGGATAACTTAGGATACATCTACTTGAATGACTGCGTCGTCAGTACTACTGCAAGCACTTCACAAAAAAGTGTCCAAATGACTAACATTTGAAAGAGATGCTCACCATTTGCCATTAGGAATATGCAGATTAAAGCCATAATAAATTGCCATTACATACCCAGTAAAATGTTTAAAATTAAAAAGATATAATACCAAATGTTGGTGAAGATGTGGAGTAACTGAAACTTTCATACATTGCTAGTACCGGGATAAAACCTCTTCAGAATGTTGTTGCAGAGTTTCTAGTGACCTTAAACCTATGAGCAGTCCTGTTCCTAGGAATGTGCTCACCAAAACACATGCACAGAAAAGTTCATATTCATAATAGCAAAAACCTAGGAACTAACCCAATGCACACTGACAGTGTAAGGAATAAATAAATTATGATATAGTCACATAATGGCATACAGCAGCGAGAATGAGCAAACTACAATTACATGCAAAAATATGGATGACTTTCACGAACATTTGAGGGAAAGAAGCCAGAAAGAGTCACAAAAAAGGACCTACTGTGTAAGTAGACTTTTATCTAAAGTTCAGAAATAGGCAAAATTATCCTGAGTTCTGAAAAGTCATGAAAGTAGTTAAAATCCTGAGAAAAGAGTAGTACTTCACATGAGCAAGAAGAGCATTCTTGGGCTTCTGATATTATCCTGTTTCTTGATCTAGGTGTGGGTTAACCGGTTGAGTTCACTTGGTGAAAATCATCATGGTATGCATTTATGATCGGTTCTCTTTTCTGTATGTATCTTATACTGGAGTAAACAAGTGAAAAAACTATAATCATACACTGCTATTATAATGAAGGTTTCCAGTCTTTTGTCTAAGGCCAATTCTTCTCCCTGTACTTAAAGGCACTCATTCCATCTATGGATTTTGGGATGTTATTTATGAAGTTAAGAATCATCACAGCACTAGGTGTTTCTTTTTACACTGAAAAATGAAGTGTAGTTGACTTATAATGTTGTGATAGTTTTAGATATACAGCAGTGATTCTGATATATATATACACATATATGATATATATGTACACATATATAACATACTTTTCAAGATTCTTTTCCATTTATAGATTATTATGAAATACTGAATATAGTTTCCTGTGCTATACAGTAGGATTTTGTCTATTTTATATACAGCGGTGTGTATCTGTTAAGCCCAAATTCCCAATTTATCCCTTTCCCCCTTTTGGTAACCATAAATTTGTTTTCTATGTCTGCTTCTATTTCTGTTTCATAAATAAGTCCTTTCCTATCATTTTTGGGATTCCATATATGTCATATCACATATTTGAGTACCTTCCAACCCTTCTCTTATTTCATCTCTAACTTTTGCTACTTTTGTCCATTTCTACCATTTGGAGAAGCTCTTCCTTGTGCATTTATGATTTACTGGCTTCTGAGTCCCCACCTAACTTCTCTGGCCATTCATTCTGTTTTCACGGTGAATGTCTCTTCCTTTACTCATTTCTGAATGCTATCTTGAGCCCAGACTTCTCTTTTGAACTGCAGAGCTCTATATCTCACTGCCAAGCAACATTTTCACTAAAAGTCAACTAAGCGTAACATCTCCCCTGTGTTGTTCAACTTTCCATATTCTTTGTCTCAGTAAATAGCACCAAGCAGTACCCAAGCTGGAAACCTATGTTCAATTTATAGTTATTGAATGAAACACAGAAAATGTAAAATTATGAGTATGACTTTTACTTCTGGCATCACAGTGGACTAGATATTGTGAGGGAACCATCCAGCTGCAAAACAACTAGATCTGGATCGAAAACATTTCTTGATGTTTTGCTTGGTTCTCAGAAATTAAAAAAATCTTCAAAGACCCCTTTTCATACCAAATGAGAAATTAGAGCAGGGATCTTCATGCATGCTGGAGAGATGCAGTTGGTCTGAGTGCAAATGCCAACAGCAGCTATGTGTGAGGAGGTGTCAGTAATGCCTAACGCGGCTCAGGAGCCACGTTAGGCATTACTGACAAGGAGGTGAATCTGATACTCCTGCATTTAGGAGACACCTGCATATAGGGGACAACAGAGAGAGGTTTAAAGTGGCCCCAGGTTTCTAGCACTCCTGGACACACAGCAGAAGCAGATACAAATTATCTTTGAAAGGAACTGTCCTCTAGTTAAGCCATTAGGATTCCCACTTATTTAAGATCCAGGAAATATAAATTCATAATCTAAGATCACCAGGTACACAGGAGGCAAGCTACTATGTGTGAGAGAAAAACGAACACAACTTCTTTAGATACTGAAATTGTTATGTACAGAGTACAGAGTAACGAGGTAAGAAATGCTTAAAGAAGTAAAGTATGGAGCCACAAAGTTGGGCAAGGGTGAGACCACCAGGAATAATGAGAAAGATCTGTGTGACAATAAAATAGAATTTCTAAAAATAAAAACCATGGATTTTTAGGAATTACATAGCTCAATCTAGGGGTCTAATAACAGGTGAAACATCGTCAAACAGTGAATTGGAACATTTGGCAGAAGAAATTTCCCAGAATGCAGCATAGAGAGGTAAGAAGATGAAAAATATAAAACAAGCTAAGAGATATGGAGAAAAGAAGAGGAAAAAGAAACATTTATTTTGAATCCAAAAAGAAGAGAGAACTGGGAAAAGGAATAATTGAAGGGGTGATGATTGAGAATTTTCCACAAGTGATCACAGATATAAATCTATTTTTCCAAGTAAAATAAAACCAGGCATAAATACATCATTGTGGAACAGCAAAGACAAAAGGATCCAAAAAGCAGAGAAAAAGGACAGATCATAAGTACAGCAGCAATGATGAAAATCAGAAAGAAAGAAAGAATAGCATCTTAAAGGTGTCAGTCTTGCATTGTAGATCCAATCTATTTTTTTTTAAGAATGAAAGTGATATAAGGACATTTTCAGATAAACAAAAATAATTTCCCATCAAGGGACATCCACTAAAAGAACTTCAAAATATTTACTTTAAAAGAAGAAAAGGATCATAAAATGATGGTCTGAAATATGAGAAGCAATGGCAAGTGAATAAAACAGGTAACATATAAATGTACATGAATATCTGTGGAACATTTCATGCAAAGATGGGCACGATAAAGGACAGAAACGGTATGGACCTCACAGAAGCAAAAAATATTAACAAGAGGTGGCAACAATACACAGAAGAACTATGCAAAAAAGATCTTCATGACCCAGATAACCACGATGCTGTGATCACTCACCTAGAGCCAGATACCCTGGAGTTCGAAGTCAAGTGGGCCTCAGGAAGCATCACTGTGAACAAAACTAGTGGAGATGAAGGAATTTCAGCTGAGCTATTTCTAAATTCTAAAAGATGATGCTGTTAAAGTACTGCACTCATTATGCCAGCAAATTTGGAAAACTCAGCAGTGGCCACAGGACTGGAAAAGGTCAGTTTTCATTCAATCCCAAAGAAAGACAATGCCAAAAAATGTTCAAACTACTGCACAATTGCACTCATCTCACACACTAGTAAAGTAATGCTCAAAATTCTCCAAGCGAGGCTTCAACAGTGAACCATAAACTTCCAGATGTTTAAGCTGGATTTAGAAAAGGCAGAGGAACCAGAAATCAAATTGCCAACATCTGTTGGATCATTGAAAAAGCAAGAAAGTTCCAGGAAAATATCTACTTCTGCTTTATTGACTATGCCAAAGCTTTTGACTGTGTGGATCACAACAAACTGGAAAATTCTTCAAGAGATGGGAATACCAGACCACCTGACCTGCCTCCTGAGAAATCTGTATGGAGATCAAGAAGCAACAGAAACGGACGTGGAACAGCAGACTGGTTCCAAATTGGGAAATGAATACATCAAGGCTGAATACTGTCACCCTACTTATTTAACTTCTATGCAGAGTACATCATGTGAAATGCTGGGCTGGATGAAGCACAAGCTGGAATCAAGATTGCTGGAAGAAATATCAATAACCTCAGATATGCAGATGACTCCACCCTTATGGCAGAAATCAAAGAGGAACTGAAGAGCCTCTTGATGAAAGTGAAAGAGGAGAGTGAAAAAGCTGGCTTAAAACTCAACATTCAAAAAATGAATATCATGGCATTCAGTCCCATTCCTTCATGGCAAATAGATGGGGAAACAATGGAAACAGAGAGAGAGTTTATTTTCTTGGGCTCCGAAATCACTGCAGATGGTGATTGCAGCCATGAAATTAAAAGATGCTTGCTCCTTGGAAGAAAAGCTATGACCAACCAGGATAGCATATTAAAAAGCAGAGATATTACTTGCTAACCAAGGTCCATCTAGTTAAAGCTTTTTCCAGAAGTCATATATGGATGTGAGAGATGGACCATAAAGAAAGCTGAGTACCGAAGAACTGTCAATTTTGAACTGTGGAGTTGGAGAAGACTCTTGAGAGTCCCTTGGACTGCAAGGAGATCCAACCAGTCCATCCTAAAGGAAATCAGTCCTGAATATTCATTGGAAGGACTGATGCTGAAGCTGAAGCTCCAATACTTTGGCCACCTGATGGGAAAACTGACTCTTTAGAAAAGACCCCAATGCTGGGAAAGATTGAAGGCAGGAGGAGAAGGGGACGACAGAGAATGAGATGGCTGGATGGCATCACTGACTTGATGGACATGAGTTTGAGCAAGCTCCAGGAGTTGGTGATGGGACAGGGAAGCCTGGCATGCTGCAGCCCATGGGGTCACAAAGAGTCAGACATGACTGAGTGACTGAATTGAACTGAAGCATGTGTGTAAAATAATAGTATTATGAAGAGGGGTGACCAGACTTAAAGTGTTTTAAGGTCCTTGGATTATCTGGTTGGAGGGTGTAATAAATTATTTAATTTAAAGTTTTATTCTATTAAATATGCATGGTAAAATTTCAGTGTAACACTAAAAGAATAGAAAATGAACATATGAGTTCCACATGAATAAAAAAATTAAATAGTATACATATTAGACAAAAAGATAAAATGTAGCTAAGTGAATATAAAAGGAGACATTAAAATTTAAGGACAGAGAAAGTGAGAGTAAGAGATGGAGAGGAAGGAGGAGGGAGGACCAGGAGGAAGAGAAAGAAGGAGAGGGAGGCAAAAGGGAGGTGGGAGAGAGGAGGGAGATAAGGATATATTAGATAAATATCAATAAATGGAGAGCAGGGGACTTCCCTGGTGGCCCAGTGGTTAGGATTCTGACTGCCAATGCACTGGACATGGGTTGGAGCCCTGATCTGGAACGATCACTCATGCCACAAAGCAATTAAGCCTGTGTGCTACAACTACTGAGCTCGCACCTTAGAGCCTGCGCACCTGAGCTTGCCTGTACTGTGCAACGAGAAGTCACTGCCGTGAGAAGCCTGCACACCACAACTAGAGTAGCAGCCCCCTCCCCAACTACAGAAAGCCCACGCACAGCAGCAAAGACCCAGTACAGTCAAAAATAAAATTTAAAAACAAAAAAGAAAGCGTAACATAGTTTAATAGCTGACAAAATAGACTTTACCCCTGACATGACTTAGTGACTAAATAACAATATATAACTAAATCATTTTGCTGTATACCAGAAACTAACACAACATTGTAAATCAATTATACTTCAATTAAAAAAGATTTTACAACAAAAAACAATACTGGTAATAAAGAAGGCCATTGTGCTCAGTTGTGTCTGACTCTTTTGAAACCCCATGAACTGTAGCCCACCCAGGCTTCTCTGTCCATGGAATTTTCCAGGCAAGAATACTGGAGTGGGTTGCCACTTCCTCCTCCAGGGGATCTTCCCAACCCAGGAATCAAACCCACATCTCTTATGTCTCCTGAACTGGCAGGTAGATACTTTACCGCTAGCACTACCTGGGAAGCCCTAAAGAGGGATATTACTCGAAAATTCAATTTATCAGAAAGAAAATATACTGTTAACTTGTATTAAATAACCTAAAGCTAGTAAAAAAAATTCATAGTTTCAGGGTAAAATTGACAAATCCAGAATTGTAGGTACTCCTTGTTCTTAACCGTAAAAATCATAAATAAAACAAGTGAATAGATTTAAAAGATAACATTTGTATTGCTTGTGGCATTAATGGTGCTTTTGCTCCATTTTCTGAACTTTCTTGATTGTTGTGACTATTTTATAATTAAAACACCTTTGAAGAAAACCAAGTGTAGAAGTCAAAATCTTAATTGAGGACTTGAGGTGGGTCTAGTTATTATTATTAGAGTTTTACTGTATTGGGGTTAGTTCTCTAGCTCTTACCCCAGTGTTTATCAGATTCAGTTCAGTTCAGTCACTCAGTCATATCCGACTCTTTGCAACCCCATGGACTGCAGCACACCAGGCCTCCCTGTCCATCACCAACTCCCAGAGTTGACTCAAACTCATGTCCATTGAGTCGGTGATGCCATCCAACCATCTCATCCTCTGTCGTCCCCTTCTCCTCCCGCCTTTCATCTTTCCCAGCGCTTTTAATATTTCCCAGTGTCAGGGTATTTTCAAATGAGTCAGTTCTTCACATCAGGTGGCCAAAGTATTGGAGTTTCAGCTTCAGGATCAGTCCTTCCAATGAATATTCAGGACTGATTTCCTTTAGGATGGACTGGTTGGATCTCCTTGCTGTCCAAGGCACTCTCAGAGTCTTTGCCAACACCACAGTTATCAGGTTGGATACATCTTAATTTCAACTTGTTTGTGTTTTGCTAAAATGTCAAATGACTTTTTACATGTGGACATAAATGGCTCAGGCACTCCTTGACTGTACATTAAATATGACTTACCACAGTTATTATTACTTATTCTTATTCTAAATAAGAATAAATATTTTGGAAACAATGAATAATAATGCATTCCGCATTTAAATATGCTACAACTGATTGTTATTAGCTACTTCTGGATATCTGTTTCAACAAGAGCGGTTTTATTTTTCTTTGGTTCTGCCCAGACATCACTATTATCAATTTCCCAGAATAAAAGCAGAGAAAGATAAAAATTGGTACTTTTTCTCATATTGATACTCTCTTGGACTTATATTGCAATTCTTAAAACAGTGTTCAACATCTACTTATGCCTTTTGAAACATCTTGTGATAAGCAACAGTTAAATGAAATAGGAACAGATCACTGTATACAAATAGAAAATAAGGCACCCATGCTCTGAGGCTTGTTCTCAAGAAAAAGGGCATTAGGAGTCTTTTATTATAATACCAAAAAGAGACAGTAAATAGACTCTTCGAATGCATCATCTCAAAATCTAAACTGTAAAACCTGTATTATACAAGTTTATTTTTCATAGTTCTACTTTATTTTTTATTTTTATTCTCCAGGGGTCAGGAAGATCCCCTGGAGGAGGAATTCTGTGTGCAATACTGGGATAGAAATGACACCGTTTGAAAAATAAAATAGTAATTTTAGATTTGTATTTTGAAAAATATTAAAAAATAAGAATTTTAAATTCTTTTGTTTTACCCCATGTGTTTTAGAATCTTTTGAGAATTGAATATGCAGAATATTCACTTGACTTAATTCTTTTGCTGTTTAGACAATAAAAGAACAAGAATTATTTGCATTGCTTTGCTATATGAAGAAAATAGTGTAAAAATTAAATCTTAAAAACTTCAAATAAAACTTCATTGTAGATTAATAAATAAGTCAATTTCAACTTCAAACTATCATTTTATTTTTCTTTTTTCGTTAACCTTTGTTTACTGTTTAAATTTACTGAATTACAATCTGTATAATGAGCACAAATAAGTGTACAGCTTAACGAATTCTTACATTGGCACCGTGCTACCAGCAGTGTATCATTAACTTTGAGGCTGATAAACTGGTAAAACTGCAGGATTAAAACCATCAACGACCACCATACACACAAAAAAAGTAGTAAACAAGAGTAAGTGTAACTAAATCAGGTGGGCGGCACATTTACAAAAATGAAACAAGTTTGGCACACATTTTGTAGCACATAAGTTCTATGTATCATCAGAACCTGAGAGAATTCATTATCTCAGTCTGATAGGAGCCTGACTTGGGAGTTCGCTTACGGTGATTTCCCCTCTTTGCCGGTTAAGAGTTGTACATTTCAAAGCAAACATCAGACAAAATACAAAACGTCAGAACCAATTAGATTACGTAGCAACGTTTTTTATCTTCTTTCCTGAGCAACATATGTGGAATCCTCCTTGTCAATAATTGTGACCTTACATGATAACTTTAAAGTTGAAAATCAACTTTTTCAAAAACGCTCTGAGATGCTCTCTTCCCTTCATTGACAGGTCGTTTAGTTCATTTAAAATCGAAATCGTGGGACGTCTCCTTATCCTTTGCATAGTCATAACGCCCAGCGGTTACTAAAGACCACGCAATATTCACAGGGACTCTACCCATGTTTTACCACCTAAATACGAGCCATTCTCCGATCTGGGTCCCGAAATTAGTTTAGCTTTTGAGAGTAGAAATAGTAATATGTTCATACAACGAACCCATTCTTAGATTTTTAAATTCTTATATATTCAGATTTCTTCGACCCACCAGTAACATTCCCAGTTACCAACCAATAGTTTTACATTGCTCGCTATTTGTTTCCTTCGGAATTTACGAGCAATTTAGCCGCTTTAAGACAGGGGAAGAGAGGCTCTTCCTGTCAAGGAACCCACACAATGAGAGGCCTTTGGTACCCAAATGAAGCAACAATGAAAGACCGGCAAAGCTCAGAAATGTTCCTGAAAGCCAAGAATGCCACTCTGATTTCAGATTGCCGGAGCGCGCCCGCCTGGTAGCGTTTGTGGCCGAGAGGTCCAGAGAAGAGGGTTCCACTGAGGATGCCTAAGATGACAGTGGCCGACTCTGCTACCCGCCTGCCCGGACCACAAAGAGGAGTTAACGCTCCGCATCCCGTCACCAGGGCAACTCTGCAATCCGACACCAAGGCGCAAGATTCCGCATCCCGAGCCGCCGGCCGCAGGACCCAGGCGTTTCACCGCCCGGACGCGGGGACTCCGAGGCGCCCCAGACGCCGCCGTCCCCGGGGTACCGAGTGCGACTAGGGAGACGCCCTCTCCGCAGGCCCGGGGTCCGAGGCTCAGCCACCCTCAGCAAGCCGCCTCACTCAGACCTCGCCGGCCGCACGTGGCGCCGTGATTGCCCCGGGCAGTATCCCTCCGCGCCCGCGCCCCCGCTCAGTCTCCCCCTCCCTTCTCGGGACCCTCAGAGTCAGGGCGCCGCGGAAGGATCGCACGCACGCGCGCGCGCACGCCCCGCCGGAACGCGGAGAGCTAAGGGAGCCACGGTGAAGAGTAGTCTCCAGCGCCGTCGCCGGCACAGCCGCTCCGCAGCCTGCCGCCGCTAGTTAATCAGCCCCGCGGTCGCGGGCGGGAGGGCGGCCGGGCCGGGCGCGCTCCGCGGCTTGTCCCTCACCGCCGTCCCCGCGTCCTCCCTCCGCAGCTCCTCGGGGAGGGGGGCGGTCGGTGCTTGCGCAGAGCCGCCTCCTCTCCGCCCCCGCCCCGCCTCCCCCCGCGCCGCCGCCGCCGCCCGCGACCGCCGCCGCCGCTGCGCCTGCTGCTCCTTGCCGTCCCCGCTGCAGTGCGAAGGGCTCGAAGATGGCCGGTTGGCAGAGCTACGTGGATAACCTGATGTGCGATGGCTGCTGCCAGGAGGCCGCCATTGTCGGCTACTGCGACGCCAAATACGTCTGGGCAGCCACGGCCGGGGGCGTCTTCCAGAGCATTACGGTGAGGACCGGCGGGGACCTGGGTTCCCGGCCCCGGACCCATGCGGGGCCAGCCGTGGGGACGCCGCAGCGCGGGGCCGGACTCGGGCAGGGCCGCGCCGGCAGGTGTGACGGGCGGCGGGCGCCGAGGATGCGGCTACCGGGCGGGCGGAGAGGCCGAGGCCCGGGGACGCCCCCTCGCCGGGGCTGCGCTGAGTGGCGGGGGCGGCGGCCGGGCTCGCCGGCGTTCCCAGTGCTTGTCCGGATGAGGCTGGGGGAGGGGGCACGCACCGGTTCGTGGGTGGGGGGCCTTTTCCCCACTCTCGCCCCCGCCCCGGGGTCCCCTGGAAGCCCTGGGGTTTGCTTTGTACGTTCCCGGGTGGAAGCGGGGACTGGAGGAGCCGGGCTGGGGCGCGGGTCCTCGGGTGGCCGAGCCGCCCCTAGCTCCGGTGACGGCGCGCCGCCCGCGCCGCGAGCTGTGGGAGGCGGCGGCTGCCCGGCCCCCAGGATCCTCGCGGCCACTTGGCGTAGATTTGCCGGTGTCCAGGCCTCTTGGGCTTGCGAGAAATGAACGCAGACAACGTAGGTGGATTCGTGAATCTCTGGCTCCATAGGATTTTTTTTTTTTTTAAATTCTCCAAGATGGCGATCTGCCATTGATTTCTTTCCTATGGAGATTCATCGATATACCGTTATCCCCAATTACGCAACAGAGCTCTAAAAAAAGGGGGTGCTTGGGGCTTTCAGTAATCTGCGAAGACCGAGGGGATGCTTCAGTTCTCCAAGTCCCTCCCTCTAGTGATCTTCGTAAGGGAACTAGTGCAGATTAATGTTCCCGGCGCCTGATTTTCTTGTGACTTGGTGGTTTGACTCGGTTGCCACATGTTTGGGGAATAATTGTCAATAAGCCCTCCAGTGCTGCTTTATTGTTTTGTCTCTTTTTGCACAAGGATCTAAAATGGTGACATTATATCAAATACAGGAACATTCTCTTAATTTCCTAAGCTTCACGCCCCCTTCCTATCAAATGCCAAAATTCAGGCCCCTTACTATGGGTGCTACTAATTATTCTTGTACTACTTAACATGGTTTGAGGTCTAACTGTGTAGAACTCCTTATCCAGGTACTTTCAGGCTCTCTGTTGCCGCAGTGGACTACAATTCTTACAGAGAATTGGCGTCTGGCGATCAACTTTTTTCCTGCAGTCCTCTTGTCTTTGTGTGTGAGTTCCCGCTGTCTGGCTGGGAAGATTGCGGGAGTGTGCTTGGAAATGGCTGGGGCCTGCTATGACTCTGCAGTTCTGATGGGGGCGACGCCTTCCTTCTTATTCATGGAATGTTAGAATGCACGTTTTCTCCTTTCCGGTTCTGGTCTCTACCTCAGTTTCTTTCCCACTCTCCCTCCATTTTCTCTGTTCTTTTATGGTTGCCTATTGCAGTGCTACAGACAGAATCCTCTTTGCATTTGCCCAGAAAGAAAACTGATTACTGAGGAGGGAGGGGAAGGAAAGTTGGAGAGGGAGTAGCGGCTAAAATAAAAGAGGAGGGAAATATGAATTTGGGGATGCACTGAGATTCAGGGCTTGAAGTTCGTACTAGAGGGGGTTTGTCAAGCTATTTGAAGCAGAGTAGATGTAAACAGATCTGCCAAGCATGGACTTTGTTTCAGGAGACTTTCAAACAACTTTAAGTTTGATATGACAAGACTGTTACGTGACTGTGATAGATTAGATTTTGTTGAAAGTTTTTAGGTGAATTTTTACCATTACATAAGCACTTCGTGTACCACCTGACTTGAAACAAGTTTATAAATAACTCTTAAGTTTGTAGTTTATCTAGTGTCATCTACCAACTGGAGATTCTTTGCATAGACTGGGCTTAGTTAACAGACCACTCTCTTTAACTGTGAAATTAACTGACTGATATAAAATGTCATCCTGATATAAAATGTCATCCCGTAAGATTAAGTAGTTTTTTAGAAACGACTGAAACTTGGTTTTACATGAATGAAATGTGGATGTCTCGTAGTGGTAGTACAAACCTGCCACTTTGCCTGTTACACCAAGACAAGAAATTAACTACAACTTTTTGTTTTGTTTTCTCTCTCTCTCTTTTTTTTTTGTGGTTGGGGGTGGGGGCAGCCAGTAGAAATAGATATGATTGTAGGAAAAGACCGGGAAGGTTTCTTTACCAATGGTTTGACTCTTGGCGCAAAGAAGTGCTCAGTGATCAGAGATAGCCTATACGTGGACGGTGACTGCACAATGGACATCCGGACAAAGAGTCAAGGTGGGGAGCCAACGTACAACGTGGCCGTGGGCAGAGCTGGTAGAGGTGAGTACAGCACGCTTTTGGTTAATCGTTGCAAGTCACATTATAACTTATTAAGCAGTTTCTTTAACATTTTGAATAAAGTGTTAGTCCATAATGGCTATTAAGGTGGTTTTTGTGAACTGCCCAGCACTGAAGGAGGCACTGCTTTAGATTCACTTACTCTACAGCCGCTGCATATACAGCCTCACCTCTGACATCCTGACTTAATGCTGAAATAGAATATTAATAGCAGCTCTTCAGTTCCAACTTTAGTAAACTGAAAATCTAAATTTGTCTCTTCTGTATGTATAACTGAACCACTTTACACTTGAAATTAACATTGTTAATCAACTATACTTTAAAATAAAAAGTTAAATAAAATCACTTTGTCTCCTCAACTGCTATTCAGATTGTTAAATCATTCAAATTGGTTATTTTAGTCCCTCTGGGTTTTTGACTTTTGAATGTCTTCCTTTTCTTTCTTGCTCACATTTTAGTCATTCACTATTCAGCATAAAAAATGAAAAATTAATACTGGCTTCCATTTCTATTAGAAACATTGCTGGAGAAGAGAGAAATAATTAGAATGAGGGTTTTGGAGTAAGTTTTGCACTTATTAAATATTTTCAAAGACTATATGTGCCTGATTTATTTGAAAAATAGGAAACTATATTTCATTTATATACTGATCCAGAACTTCTTGTGTTTCCTGACTATCATCAACATTGCAGAAATTCTTACTGTACTAAATAAGTCTCACTTTTTTGAAAGAAACTTTAAAAGTTGAGATTTATTATGACATCTAATTGGTTTACAAATACACTTAAGTGTGTTAACCTGTGAAAATGTTTTGTAAATAAAGAAGGCTGGTATAGCCTAATAGAGCAGATTTGGCCCATCTAATGTTAAGACCAAATCTACCATGTGAAGAAACTTGAAGCCACTGTTAGCTGCAGTGGGCCTACCAGCTGGAGTGCCTAAAGGTTCCTCCTGTTCTGCTGTGCATTGCTACATATGAGTATTTCTCTGTAGGAAAATTAGATGGCTGTGAAATAGGAGATAAATCTCAAAAAGTAGCTGAGCTCAGATAAATATATTAAAAAGAAGCATCAACCGTGTGACATAAAAACCGGAATGTTTTTGCGCCACACTGCACTACTGACATCTAGTGGCAGTAAATATAAAATCTGATATATACATACACATATTTTGAGGATAGACCTTTGAACTGCATCATAGAAAAACCTGTTGTTGGAAATAAGTTTATTTTAGGGTTTTATACTCAATTAAAAACAAAGCTAACACAGTGAGGATATCAGTAAGCACAGACCTTCAGAACTTGTCATTTGCGCTCTTCTGAATGGCACTGAAAATGCTATTTAAAATTCAGTCTTGGTTTTTCTCTGGTAGTAATTAATACACATTTAGCCTCACTGGTAAGACTTAACAGTTTGTACTTAATCAAGCAGTTAAATTAGGGAAGAATTTTATAAGTATGTTTTTTAAAATTTATTTTTGGGGGACCAGTCTAATGTGTATTTGTCATGCTAATCAGAAGGTTTTTGTTCTCTATATAAGATAGATGTCCATAAAAGGAATGCCATTTGCAGCAACATGAATGGACCTAGAGATTATACTAAGTAAAGTGATAAAAGACAGAGAAAGATAAATCACCTATATGTGGAATCTTAAAAAAAAAGATACAAAGGCATTTGTTCGTAAAACAGAAACATTCACACACTTAGAAAACAAACTTACGGTTACCAAAGGGGAAAAGTTGGGGAAGAGGAATAAATTATGAGTTTGAGAGTAACAAATACACACTGCTGCTGCTGCTGCGTCGCTTCAGTCGTGTCCGATTCTGCGTGACCCCATAGACGGCAGCCCACCAGGCTCCCCCGTCCCTGGGAGTCTCCAGGCAAGAACACTGGAGTGGGTTGCCATTTCCTTCTCCAACGCGTGAAAGTGAAAAGTAAAAGTGAAGTCACTCAGTCGTGTCTGACTCTTAGTGACCCCATGGACTGTAGCCTACCAGGCTCCTCCGTCCATGGGATTTTCCAGGCAAGAGTACTGGAGTGGGGTGCCATTGCCTTCTCCACAAATACACACTACTATATATAAAGTAAATAAGGACCTACACAGGGGACTCTACTCAATAACCTAAATGGGAAAAAATCTGAAAAAGAATAAACACATGTATATGTATAACCAATCACTTTGCTATATACCTGAAGCTAACACAACATTTGTAAATCACTATACTCCAATATTAAAAAAAAAAAAAAAAGATAATCACACTCTTTTCCCCCTAGCTAGTGTAAAGATATTGTTATAGAGCACTGCAGCTGCACTGATTGGACTTCCAAGATGCAGTTAGTAGTCAAAATGTTTTCAGCATATTACTAGTTTGAAAGTTCTTTTTGGAGACCTGGCTGACTTCAGTGCTTCGTTGTTCATGAAAAACTGACTTAATGTTAACTTATTAATCGGGGTTCTGTCTGCTAAAACTTATGTGACTCTCTTGATTAACACTTCTTTTGAAACACTTTTCTTCTTTCTCTTTCAGTCTTGGTCTTTGTAATGGGAAAAGAAGGGGTCCATGGAGGCGGATTGAATAAGAAGGCATACTCAATGGCAAAATACTTGAGAGACTCTGGGTTCTAGCTGCTAGGCAGACTGTTAAGTATTAGGGGAAAATTGCTCTTAAACTTTCCTAGCTGTAAGCTTGAGTCTTAATTCTGGAAATTTTATTAGCAATGCAGGGTGATGGGGTATGAACCTGTGTCTCCTTTGTATCCCTCTGTTGGTGGGGAAAGGTGTCTTTCTTTCTGCCCCCCCCCCTTAAATAATTCTGTTCACTTTTGTTTTGTTTCCTTGTGTACTCCAGCATTGGTTATAGTCATGGGAAAGGAAGGTGTCCACGGAGGCACACTTAACAAGAAAGCATATGAACTCGCTTTATACCTGAGGAGGTCTGATGTGTAAGCAGCCTCTCCCCATCTTCCTAGCAACTGTCTTCATCATCACCCCAATTATGGTCACAGAGCTACCAGATTATAGATGGTAGCTAATTTTTCTTTGCCTATTTTCTAATGTCACAATTCCTGTTTGCCCAGTGGATCATTTGTATGTTAACCACTGTATGTAACCAACCTTATCTGGCAACATAATTGCAGCACAATAATGATTTGCATGATACCTTGAAATTTGGGGGGAGGGGGCATGCCAAGTTGGGCATCACTTTGTCTTAGCAATTAATGGGATATTGATTACTAAAATAAGTTAATATTAAGCAAGGTGCCGGTTGTACAATCTCTAATTTGATCAATGTCTTTCAGCACTTTGAGCATTTACTTAGCTCATCTAGTCTTCCTTTCATAGCGCATGGTTGGGAGGAAAAAGTGCATGCATCTTTCCTTCACTCCTCTTTTCCCACCCCTCCCTTTGCACATAGGTATTTGGTTTGCTTCCATCTTCTTTTATGCAGTGCCTGGTTTATTTAACCAATTAATATCACTTTTGTTGATGAGCTATTGAGAGCTGCAGTAGTTTGCTTTTAGTATTGTTGTTGCACTTGAGTAGAGACAAACCTTTTATCGTAGTGTCCACAGGACATATGACAAGTGCAACTGCAAAACAAGAGCAAAATGCACTTCCTCCCATGACCTTATAGTAACCATACTGATTGAATCCCAAGGGACATTCCATCTTTGCAATAGCTCAGATTTTTGTTCCTGTCTTTTTCTTTGCACACCAGCTCTACTCTTTAGTAAAATTGTAAAAGGCTGCCATTATGGACATTAGGTATCCCAACATAACCATCTGGAGTGTGTCCAGTTTGTTCTTCATAGGACCAACTTTTATTTGCAGCTTGAGTTTTTATATGAAGTTGCATTATTGTGGACTTGGCTGTCTTGTGATGAATTTTTCTCATATGTATTCTGTGCCATACTATTGTTAAAATGAACTGTTGCTATTGTGAGATGGATTTTAACTGACCTATTAAAGGTTTCTTTCGAATGGCACTACCTTAGGGACATTCTAGTATTTGCTTCTATTGTTTGGGCCTTGTGGATAATGTACAGATTTAAAAACAAATCTTGTTGCTGATTTGTCCATTTCTTTCCCTGCACTTTGTTACATCTGGGATACAGTCTAACTCATCTGATTTAATATGCATTTAAAAAAATGCCATAACTATTAAACACCTTGTTTACAGACAGATGAAATAAATTTATTCCAACCAAATACTCTAGACTCCTGTTATTTATATAAATTGTTAGCTTACTGTTACAGTTGATCTTTGACACAATGGGAATATACTCTGCTGCAAGCATAAAATTTTTCAAAAACTTGAGCTGGTGGCCTACTCCATTTCCTCTAGTATTATAAAGAAAATGAGTGCCTATATTTTTAATAAGCTTTGTTTGCCCTGTTAAAAACGGCTTGTCATTTTGGGTGCATCTTCAGGCTTATGAGGCAAAAATTGATTTATCCACTAGAAATTAAATACTTTTTTGTTGCTGATGTTTTGAAATGAAAAATCTAGTGAGTGGTAAGGGGCCCAATATCATGAAGGGTTTCTGCATTTGTGGATTCTTCTGTATTGAACTGTCATACATATGACTTCTCTTGATTTGGAGGCTGTGTTGCAGGCTGAAGTCAGCTGGGACTCTCTCACATAAGAGGAGACATTCCTTAGGCAGCATAAAAGATAACTGGGATTGGGATGTCTTGCAGTTTCTGTCTATGGAGTGACATGTTAACTGTGACTATGTAATAGCCAAGTTTAATCCCAGAGGTCATAAGGTCTAGGAGATGTATTGAATACACCTAGGAGATGTATTGAATTTTAGTAAATATGTTTTAATACTATTCAGGTAAGTGATTATCATGAACTGTCAAGTAGAAGGTCCAAGCTCAAAACTTGGTGGGTCTAAGCAAAACTGGAGAACTGGTTATAACTCAGATTATGGGCTCTGGAATGCTACCCTGGAGATGAAGTTTCTAGAAGTCATTTTAGAAATAATCATTAGGTCAGTCTGATTCATTTTAAGGACTATATGCTACCCTTTGAGAATGAGTGGGTTAGGGAATAGAAGGTAATCTCTTAAGATACACTGTGCATAACTAAAAGTTTTTTCTTTGACAGTGTTGTTATGAATTTGGCCATACAGGGATGTAAAAGTATGGGAGACGTGGGATTTGGGGCTGCTATGATGGTTGGGCACACCTTAGAAAGGTTAAAAAAAAAAAAATTCTTGGCCTGTTAAGATCCCTGTTAGGAACAAGAGGTTTGTCAGATGGAAATTTGGTGGTTGGGTTGTGATGGTTTATGATTTTATAGTAATGTAAATTTACACTTGAGGGTAACTAACTAGAAAGCAGTGACTAGACTTATGAAACCCTTACTGAATGAACCTCTAAGTAGGAAAGGGATGTGTCTGTGGCAGAGGTGTGGGTAAGGGGGGAGGAGACAGTAGTTGTGCTGTATTGCTTAATCCCGCAGTTGGGTCCAGCTCTGTCAGACTCTGTCCATGGGGGATTCTCCAGGCAAGAATACTGGGGTGTGGGTTGCCATGCCCTCCTGCAGGGGATCTTCCCAACCCAGGGATCGAATCCAGGTCTCCTGCATTGCAGGTGGATTATTTACCTCCTGAGCCACCAGAGAAGACAGTAGATGGCAACTTTATCACTAAAATAATGAATGAAACTAGTCATTGGCCCCCTTCCCATAATTTAATTAGAAAAGCACTTATGAAAATACATACATGTATCTTTGCTTTGTACTTTTCTAGGAATTTAACCTAAAGAAGTGAAGCTATATAAATTTGTGTAGCAGAATGTCACTCCCACAGCGTTTCTTAGAATAACGAAACTTGGAAAACTACAAGATTTGACTTTCAGGGTTATGAGTTGAATAAATGACTATGTTCAGAAGATAGTCATTGAAGAATTACGTAAGACAGTGCTCACCAATGAATTTTATATAATGGGATAAATATGTATCGTGTATAATGTATTTTACATATGTATTTCTGAAGGCAAAATACACATTTTTCTCAGGTAAGTTTCTAGGTAACAATACTTTTATAATCAGAAGATTTTTAAATTAAGATATTTTTTAGTGGAAATGGGATTTTAATTTTCTTCAGTGGCCTTTTAAAAAAAGCTGTATAATTATACCATAGAGAAATTATAAAAGATTTCAAGTGACTGTTAGAACTAGTAACAGTCCTAGATAGTGCTGTTAAGTATACATATTTTTAACAACTGAGAGTTTATAGAGTTTGAAAAGAAAATTATTTTTGCCTCGGAAAAATTCCTAACAAATTTGAAGGAACCAAGTCCTTGATTTGAATTGTGGATTAAAGGCTGAGGGAATATAACATCTAATACACTTAACAGTGATTAACTTTTTCCCTTTAAAAAATATTTTAGGTATGATGTTCTTATTTGATAATTATAAAAACGATTATATTTATGTTCTGGACACTGAGCTCAGTGTTTGGACCTTACACCCTACCTTAGGAGAAATGAATTACACAAATGACCAGACAGGTTTGGGAAAGTTAGGATCAAACAGGTGTGTCAAATTCCATAGCACTGTTTTAAGTACCATAGTAAACTGATAATTCTGTTTTTCAGGTCTTATTTTTATTTCTGTGGGGTAGGGGTGCGAGAATAATGAAGAATTCAATTTTTTATTTTCCTAAGTGGAAATATTCACTTTTTGTTGTTGCTTATAAGAATTTTTTTTAAAGCAGTTCAAAAAGTGAAATTTCACTCAATAGTGTTACATTTTTAAAAAATGTATTAAATTTTTTTACAACAGAAGGCTAACTGGTATACTCAACTATTCTCTAATATGTCTGTTCACTATTAATTTCCCATGTTAATACAGATAAATCTAGCTATTTACCCTCTTGAGGCTGTACAGCAGTTTACTCTAAAGATGTACCATAATTATAAGAAGGTCCCATAGTGTACACTGTTGTTGGAATGATTTGGTCTGCAGTTTTGGGGGGATTCCCTAATTGCTTGTGAGCGGTTACTTTGTATAAAATCCTAAGGTAATGTGTGTTTATCTGCCCTAAATTACCTTAATCATTATAACTTTAAAAAACACTGCATATAAATAAGTTTAATGTGGGTAATACTACAGGAGAACAAACAAAGTGGAAAACGTGTTTATTAACATTCAAACTCCCTTCATACAAGGCCATATAAAAATTCTTAGCATTTTGATTATATATATATAAGCCTATATTTTCCACATAGTTAACAATGTGTAATTTAGCTTTTCATAATACATTGTTTAAATACATCATTAGTTCTGTTAAACATAAGCAACATTTTCAAATCCAATACTTGAACAGTTTCCTCTGTACATACTTTAGCAGGGCTAATAAGCATAGGATGCTCTTTATTAAGAGGTATATAATCTGAGTATTAACAATTACTGAAGTTTGGTATTTTTATACAGCATTTTGTTTATGTTTTGATCACCACACAGAATCCTTAAGGATACTGAAATTCAGTAAGTAAAGTCAGAGACATTACTTCAGCTGATAAATGAAGTTCATACATGACACTATAGTATTAAAAGCCTTAAAAATAAAAACATTTTGCAAACTGCCCTAGTACTGACTGTTCCTATCAGGGTAAGACTACTTGGCAATAGAAAGGAAAAAGCTTTGATTTTCTCTGTGGTGCTGATAGTCGCCTCTTGCTAATTATGGCAATTTGGACAAATACCAGAACAAGCATATTCCAGCTCAACAACTCTAGGTAACTTTATGGAGATGGGAGTTGGCTCAGCTCATGCTCGGTGGCCACAGCACTGACCCTGTGTGTAAAAACATGAAACGTGTGCATACTGTGATCTAGGTCTTAATTGCAAGCTATACTGAGGAATCTCTCGATGTTTGGCTATGTTTCATTCCAAACGAGTCGATTTGATGCTTGAGTTACAGCACCAGTCTATTATTAGTGAAATGAAGTACACTCCTGCAGATAAATACCAGATCAAAACAACCTGTTTCAGTAATCTTGATTAACCTGTAGAATAAAAAATAAATTATCTCTACAGAAATCTCTGAAGGGAGCAAAAAAAAAAAAATCAAACTATATGCCTAAATAAACATTTTAAAAGGAAATAACCCAATATCCTCTGAAGGTCAAACAGTATTTGCTATGTTGTAATCCCGTTCACCATTAGGCTGCAGTTGGACCACAACACTGTGTTCATTGATTTCGTTTTCTGCATCACTGCTGTCGGTATCATTGTCATCTTCCTCATAGTCTGAAGATTCTGTCATGTTCTGATGTGAGCGGGATTCCGACAAAGCCCCAAATGACTGAGTGCTGGCAGAAGCCAAAGGTCTGAGTAAAGGGGTGTGTTCTGACACTTCATTTTCTTCTTGACTACTATCTGTGTCAGAGTCTGAATCGCCTTGAGAAGGAACAACTTTTTGCTTGCAGACTGGACAGGTTTTTTTGGTCTTAGTTAGCCAAGGATCTACACACTTGCAGTGATAAGCTGTTGAAGCAAAATACACATCTTTTAGATAGTACACTTTTGTTGAGAACATAATCTCCTGCCATGGTTATTCATGTTCTGATCAGTATGCATCATATACGGACAAGACAAAAGTTTGTAAATTTTTATAAATCTTCATCCTTTAATGAGAGCTTATGATGTGCTAATAACTATTTTCTGTCTAATACTGAACCTAAGTATAAATTATGTATAAATTCAAAGCAGTATGTAATTATTCATACCATGGGAACAGGGAAGGATTCTGAGTTTGTCTCCATCTTCATATTCATCCAAACAAATGGCACATACATCATATTCATCTCCTATGATAGAAATAGTAAAATCAATTAAAAGATCCCTTTTTAATTCCTTACTGTTGAACTTAACGACCTTTATTTTAAAAAAAGACAAAGTCATTGCCTATCTCACACACAGGGCAGCCACATCAGGAAGCATGTCAGGAGAAAGCCATTGTCTGGATAGATAGGTGGGAAGAATATAACGCATACTGAAAAGAATAACAGTTCCAATTGAAAGAATCCCTTTAACATCTGTAGTCATTTAAGCACATTCAGAAGTCCTGCTGCTGCTAAGTCACTTCAGTCGTGTCCGACTCTGTGCGACCCCATAGACGGAAGCCCACCAGGCTCCCCCGTCCCTGGGATTCTCCAGGTAAGAACACTGGAGTGGGTTGCCATTTCCTTCTCCAATGCATGAAAGTGAAAAGTGAAAGTGAAGTCCCTCAGTCGTGTCCAACTCTTAGCGACCCCATGGACTGCAGCCTACCAGGCTCCTCTATCCATGGGATTTTCCAGGCAAGAGTTCTGGAGTGGGGTGCCACTACCTTCTCCAAGGAGAAGTCTAAATAGAAAGTTTTAATGAAAATTTTTGTTCAGTATCTTGAATGTGGTTACTGTAGTATCACTTATCAAATACATTCTGTAACAAATACAGGGTTCTATTATAACCTGTTTTGAGATTTAGTGAGACTGATTTTACCTATCTCAAACTATTAAAATACTAAAGGACTCCAGCATATCTATAATTATCTGTAATTACACAGATCCATTTACCTGGACTTTAAGGATAGTTCCAATATATTAAGGAATTCAATCATGCTGATTACTCATACAAATCAAACTTTCGGTCTTACGACTTTGTGAAAATGCCCATTAAAAACAGGTTCAGTTAATATAACTGAACAGGACTGAACCAGTCCGAAGCTGTACCACAGCTCTAAGCCTCATTTTACTAAGATAGAAAGGTTATCCTGCATTATCCAAGTGGGCTCAATGTACACAAGGGTCCCTAAAAGTGTGAGGAGGAGGTTTTTCTAGGGGGAGATGTGACTATGTCAGAGAGAGAGAATATTACTGGCTTTGAAGACAGGAGGGGAGGAGGATCATAAGCTAAAGAACATGGTGGCCTCTAGAAGCTGGAAAAGCCAAATAAATAGATTCCCCTACTAGAGCCGTCAGAAAAGAGTGTTTGATTTTAGCTCAGTGAGGCCTGTCAGACTTCAAACCTACTAAACTAAAATAATAAATTTGTACTGTTTTAAGCCATTAAGTTTGCGGCTTTAAATCTGTCACCACAGCAATAAGAAATGTGTAAGTAGTATTAGGGTTAGCCTGCAAGTGAAAGTTGCTCAGTAATGTCCAACTCTTTGCAACCCCATGGACTATACAGAATAGAATTCTCCAAGCCAGAATACCGGAGTGGGTAGCCTTTCCCTTACCCAGCGGATCTTCCCGACCCAGGATTTCCTGCATTGAAGGTGGATTCTTCACCAGCTGAGCTTATCGGGGTTACACTAGACATACGGAATTGATGCTTTCAAGTGTTTCAAGTGATAGATTTATGTTGATCACCCATATTTTCTAGGCACAGTACTTAACTTGATGATAACTGGTCAACATTGAAAGGTGTAATTTGTGATCATTGACCAGAAGGGAGCCTAGTGTTCTGTAGAGAATTAACCCCCATGGTGTGTGTGATGAAATGGTAAATCACATCCTGACTTTTATTTATTACCTACCTAACCAACCATGTGCAAGATGCCATCTTTATGTTTCAGTATTCTCAAAGGCAAAACAAAAATACTAACATATTATGATTTTGGATTGTTGTGGTTTAAAAGAGAATGCAAGTAGAGTGTCTGGCACAAACAGTACTTCTTAGCCAGCCTCCACCTGATAAAACTGACCTGGTAGGCATACTGGCTTATGAAGGCTGTGGCTAGGAATCTGCTCTCTGATATCCCCATGTGATTCTGTTAGTAGCAAAGAGCTAGTGGCAATGGTCAATGAACCTTTTGGCTCTACTTGGGGTAATTATGTAATTTAAGTATTCAGCAGCCCTTGAGCTGTGAGTGTATATGACTTCTGGTTTTATTTGAAAGCTAGGTTTGGTAGACACTTAATAAAAGTGTTCCCCCAACCCCTCTCCAGTCAAAACGTGATTAAATGTGGTATGGTGAGAAACCTAAAAAACAGACAAAGTTATATATCAATAAAAAAGCAAAAAGGAAAACAATCAAATTTCTGTCCCATTTTAAAAGACACAAAATTAAAAATGGTAGAAAATGTATTATATGACAACTTAGAAATCCAGCCAGTGGATTCATATTCAAGATAATGGCCCAACATCAAACAATTATTAAGTGGTTTTATATTTAAAGATAAAGGCATTTATATATTTTTGAAAGTAATTTTCAACCTTAGCAGATTTTAAAAATTAACCAATTTGTCCAATGATTCTGGTAGCATGAGATAAAGGGGCTATAAAAAGTGCTAACAGCTGTTAGTTTTGTTATTGTCAGCACCATGCTAGAAAGTTCCATTGCTTATAAACCAGTGGTTCTCAACCAGGGGATAATTTTGTTCCCTTGCCCCTAGGGATATCCGGTGATATCTGGAGACATCTTTGGTGTTCACAATTGGGAGTTGGTACTGTTGTCATCTAGTAGATCAGGGAGGCTATTAAATAGCTTATAATGCTGTAGTGAAAGTGAGTGTTAGTCGCCCAGTCATGTCCTATTCTTTGCGACCATATGGACTACAGTCCACCAGGCTCCTCTGTCCATGGGATCCTCCAGGCAAGAATACTGGAGTTAGGTTGCCATTTCCTGCTCCAGGGGATCTTCCCGATCCAGGGATTGAACCTGGGTCTCCTGCACTGCAGGCAAGATTTTTTTTACTGTCTGAGCCACCAGGCAAGCCCATAACGCTCTAGACAGTCCCTCAAAGAATTTTCCCATGTAAAATGCCAATAGTGAGAAGGCTGAGAGAACCTGATATAAACACCCCTCCAGGCTTTCTCAAAGACTGCTAATTCACTAATGGATAGATGTTCAGAGGCTGCAGGAGGGGTGAGATTCATGTCTGTTATGTGCGACCATATGGAAACACTTCTATCTGGATATATTATTGTTATTTAAATGTTTCAGAAAAGTTTCAAGAAGACAGTTAAAATCTCATCAATTTTATAATACGTTATAATACGTAAGTGGACAAAACTTTGATTTTCCCCTCTAAACCTGTTTCTCCCTAGTTTTTCCCCAAACCTTGGATCATCAGATACAGCAAAGGCACTGACCTATTAGAACAGAAAACACACAAGACTTAAGGCAGCCACTGCAGTAGCATACACTGATTATCGGGCCTGGGCATGTCCTTGATGCCTCTTTCCCTTAGAGCTTAGATTCAACATCACCACGTCCTATACTCTTTTTTCTGTAAAACATCTTCAGTTGGTCTCTCTGATTCCTCAATTACACTAATCCATTAGCCTTGATTACTAGAAGAGCCTCTTCTTTTCCTGTCCTATATGGTTTTTCTCCATAGCAGCAAAAGTGATATTTTAAAAACAGTCCCCCATCTCACTTAGAATAAAATCTGAGCGCTTTGTCATGGCCTTCATATAGCTGAATATGATCTGATTTACAGATTGGTCATCTCACATCACTCTATCCCCATTCAGTCACACTTCAGTCACACTGGCCTTCTTTCAGTCTTGAACAAAGATAACTTAAAAATGAACTAGTTGTCAATAAAATGAAAAGACAACTACTGAATGGGAGAAAATACTTGGAAATGATTTGATTTACAAGGGGTTGATATCCAAAGTATATAAACAGCTCACATCAAAACAAAGTAAGACCTAAACAGATATTTTTCCAAAAAAGACATACAGATGCTAACATCACTAAACATCAGAGAAGTTCAAATGAAAACCACAATAAGATATCACTTCACACCTTTTAGAATGGCTATCATCAAAAAGACCAAAATTACTGGCAAGGATGGGGAGAAAAGGGAACCCTTGTACACTGCTGGTGTGAATGTAAGCTGGTACAGCCACTGTGGAAGACAGTATAGAGATTCCTCAAACAAAACAGACCTACCATATGATCCAGAAGTGTTCCACTCCTGTGTATACATCCGAAGAAAGCAACATTAATTCAAAAAGACAGCACACCCCATGTTCACAGCAGCAGCATTTACAATAGCCAAGATAAGCAACTGGTGCATCAACAGATCGGTGGATAAAGATGTAGTATATATATTCCATTATGTGTGTGTGTATATCTATACACAGTGTGTATATATCCCATAGTGTACATATATACACAATGAGATACCACTCAGTTATAAAAAAGAATGAAATTTTGCCATTTGCAACAACACGGGTGGACCTGGAAGATATGCTTAGGAACTACGTCAGAGAAAGACAAATACCATGTGATATACTTGTATATGGAATCTAAAAAATAAACTAATAAATGTAACAAAAAAGAAACAGAGTCATGGATACACAGAACAAACTAACGGTTATCAGTCGGGAGAGGGAAGGGGAGGAGTGAAAGGGGTATTAAGAGGTACAAACTACTAGGTATAAAATAAATAAGCTACAAGAATGTTCTGTATAGCACAGAGGATATAGCCAGTATTTTAAAATAACTATAAATGGAGTATAACCTTTAAAAAGTGAGTCCTATATTGTACACCTGACAGTTATATGATACTATAAATATACCTGTCAAAAAATAAGTTTATTTGAAAAAAAATAAGTTTATTTGAAATAATATAGTCGCATACAAAAATTGATGCAAACCTTAACTGTTCAATTTTATAACAAACTAGTCCACCTTAAGTCAGCTAGAATAGGTTTCCTCAAAGAGAATGAATGTTCAGGGCTTAACACATACCATTTTCATGAGAAAAGAATATATATTTTAAATAATATGTCCAGGGAAGATAAAGCATTGAATCCATGAGCTTCAAATCAAAACTTACTGATCTTACAAAGAAAATGCCTTGCCACTCATTCCCTGCTTTGCCAGTAAAGAAAACAATGGCAGCTCTTTCTAGCAAATTTAAACAAATAAATCTTATCTTTTGTTTTCCCCTCCTCCATACCTGTTCCTAAGAAATGTGAACATAAGAAAAACTGGATAAAATATTTCATAAGCCAGATTTCCTTAAGAATTATTCCTGATTATATTTAAACCCTGAGGCAAAGGAACAAATATTTACTTTTAAGGTTGGATTAAAGACAGTTAGGGCTTCCCAGTTAGTTCAGCTGGTAAAGAATCCACCTACAGTGCAGGACACCCCAGTTCAATCCCCAGGTTGGGAAGATCCCCAGGAGAAGGGACAGGCTACCCACTCCAGTATTCTTGGCTGGAGAATTCCATGGACAGAGGAGTCTGGCAGGCTACAGTCCATGGGGTTGCAGAGAGTCAGACATGACTGAGCGATTTCACTTCAAAGGCAGTTAAACAGAGTAATAAAAAATAAGGATGTCTTCATAAATATAAGAAAAAATTTAAAAAGTTAAATACTGCCCCACTGTTTTGTGATCTGCTATAAAATATAACACTGCATTTTTTCAATCTCTGAAAAGCTTCATCCTTCTAAACATGATTAGGAAACTTCAGTGATTAAGCTATAAAGGGAAAATATTGGTAACTTAAAACTTCAAATATAAAACCCACTTTTTCATCCTTTACATCTCAGGGATTTGCCTCCTTCACACACTAACGGGGTAGGGAGACAGCTCCCATGGCGACTGCCTTAAATGCTTAGTTGAAAGACTATTAAGGGAAAACAAGGATTTTTCATTTGTTATGAAACATGGTATGTGGTAACCAGTCTTTATGGTTACAGAAAATGCATCAATTGATGCAGGAAACTCAGGAAACCACAATGTCAACTGAAGAGGTATTTTTGAGGACAATAGTGAATAATGAAATTTATAAGAAAGTTGGCTGCTTCAAAATCAAGACAATAACTAATAAAAGGCTATTATTATTTTGTATGTACTGGTGATGGTTTAGTCACTAAGTCATGTTCAACTCTTGGCAACCCCATGGATGGTAGCCTGCCAGGCTCCTCTGTCCTTGGGATTTTCCAGGCAAGAATACTGGAGTGGGTTGCCATGTCCCCTCCAGGGAATCTTCCCCACCCAGGAATTGAACCTGGGTTTACTGCATTGCATGTGGATTCCTTACCAACTGAGCTACCAGGGAAGCCTTTACATGTGCTGCTGCTGCTGCTAAGTCGCGTCAGTCGTGTCCGACTCTGTGCGACCCCAGAGATGGCAGCCCGCCAGGCTCCCCCGTCCCTGGGATTCTCCAGGCAAGAACACTGGAGTGGGTTGCCATTTCCTTCTCCAATGCGTGAAAGTGAAGTCGCTCAGTCGTGTCCGACTCTTAGCGACCCCATGGACTGCAGCCTACCAGACTCCTCCATCCATGGGATTTCCCAGGCAAGAGTACTGGAGTGGGGTGCCATTGCCTTCTCTGTTACATGTGCTAGAAATAGCTAAATCAATATTTTAAACATTTAAATGTTACTCAGCATAAACATTTCTGAACAAGCGACAAAAATGAAGGACACCAAGACAGGAAGATTTAAGATGATCTTGTCCCCACAATACTGTAAATGAATGAGAGTGCTGACTAACCTTTACAGACGTTTTACCTGTCCACAGCCTCAAGTTGCTAAGTTCTGTGGGTTTGATTACAAGTGTCTATGAAATACTTCCAAATGCCAAATTCTTTTTTTGTTTGTTGGCAAATATTTCCTATATTTCCTAAATGTTACAGATTCCTCTAACATAAACATGAACAGTGCTTTTCAGTCACTCAGTCATGTCTGACTCTTTGCAACCCCATGGACTACAGTACGCCAGGCTTTCCTGTCCATCACCAACTCTCAGAGCTTGCTCAAACGCATGTCCATCAATACAGTGATGCCATCCAACCTTCTCATCCTTTGTAGTCCCCTTCTCCTCCTGCCTTCAATCTTTCCCAACATCGTAATCTTTTTCAATGAGTGAGTTCTTCGCATCAGGTGGCCAAATTATTGGAGCTTCAGTATCAGTCCTTCCAATGAATAGTTGGGACTGATTTCCGTTAAGATTGACTGGTTTGATCTCCTTGCAGTCCAAGGAACTCTCAAGAGTCTTCTCCAACACCACAGTTCAAAAGCATCAATTCTCCGGCGCTCAACTTTATAATCCAACTCTCACCTCCATACATGACCACTGGAAAAACCATAGCTGTGACTTGATGGACCTCTGTTGGCAAAGTAATGTCTCTGCTTTTTAATATGCTGTCTAGGTTGGTCACAACTTTCCTTCCAAGCAGCAAGCATCTTTTAATTTCATGGCTGCAGTCACCATCTGCAGTGATTTTGGAGCCCAAGAAAGTAAAGTCTGTCACTGTTTTCATTGTTTCCCCATTTATTTGCCATGAAGTGATGGGACTGAATGCCATGATATTAGTTTTCTGAATGTTGAGTTTTAAACCAGGTTTTCACTCTCCTCTTTTACTTTCATCAAGAGGCTCTTTAGTTCTTTGCTTTCTGCCATAAGGGTGGTATCATCAGCATATCTGAGGTTCTTGATATTTCTCCCAGCAATCCTGATTCCAGCTTGTGCTTCATCCAGCCTGGCATTTCACATGATGTACTCTGAATATAAGCAGGGTGACAATATACAGCCTTGACGTACTCCTTTCCCAATCTGGAACCAGTCCATTGTTCTATGTCCGGTTCTATCTGTTGCTTCCTGACCTGCATACAGATTTCTCAAGAGGCAGATCAGGTGGTCTGGTATTCCCATCTCTTTAAGAATTTTCCACAGTTTGTTGTGATTCACATAGTCAAAGGCTTTGGCATAGTCAATAAAGCAGAAGTAGAGGTTTTTCTGGGACTCTCTTGCTTTTTCTATGATCTAACGGATGTTGGCAATTTGATCTCTGGTTCCTCTGCCTTTTTCTAAATCCAGTTTGAATATCTGGAAGTTCATGGTTCACGTACTGTTGAAGCCTGGCTTGGAGAATGTTGAGCATTACTTTACTAGTGTGTGAGATGAGTGCAATTGTGTGGTAGTTTGAGCATTCTTTGGCACTGCCTTTCTTTGGGATTGGAATGAAAACTGACCTTTTCCAGTCCTGTGGCCACTGCTGAGTTTTCCAAATTTGCTGGCATATTGAGTGCAGCTCTTTCACAGCATCATCTTTGTGGATCTGAAACAGCTCAGCTGGAATTCCTTCACCTCCACTAGCTTTGTTCATAGTGATACTTCCTACGGCTCACTTGACTTCACATTCCAGAACGTCTGGCTCTAGGTGAGTGATCATAGCATCATGGTTATCTGGGCCATGAAGATCTTTTTTGTATAGTTCTTCTGTGAATTCTTACCACCTGAATGTTTATACTATATTCTAAACCTGTAACAGTTCTTTTAGGACTTCAAGGTTTGGTACTATGACTTACTAGAGTGATGAACCCACATAAGTATTCTAACTTCCTTTCATGTTTTCAAATATAGTTGCATCACAACTATGAAAAACTGCAGTAATTAGGATTTTTTTTTCTAACATCCATGTATGCTTTGTCAAAACCATTAGAGTACAGTAATATGCAGAACAAATATAACTCTTTTTACTTTAGATGTTAAATGTCTTGATGACCAAAATATTCTAAAACAAAAATACAACTGGCTCAAACTTACGTTTACTGGGAAGGAAATGCAAGAGTCATATTTATAAAGTTATATACTGTTAAGCTGCTTCAAGATTTTGGCAATTTTATTTTTTCCATCATAAATGTTTAATGACTGAAGACAGATGACACTAATATTTTACTTATGATTATTATTTAAGGGGTTGTTGTGTTTTCATAGTAATTGCTGCCATTTGCTGAGCTGTCGCTATGTGCCAGGCACTGTTGCAAGCATTTGTCACATCCTGATTTAAATCCCTCCACCCATCTTATGAAGTAGGTTTTTAGTCACATTTACACATAAAGGGATTGTGGAGAGGTAACTTGTACTAGGTCACACAGCCAATAAATGGATGATCTAGAATTTCAGCCCAGGTCTGTCAGACTCCAAAGTCCATGCATGGTCTGACATTATGCTGTATTGTCTTGTAGCACATGTGCTTTGAGTTTCACATTTAAATAATCCCCTTTGATTCACAGTGTAAAAGGAGTTAAGAAATAATCTTAAGCAGCCACTTGCTAGAAATTAAAATGTTTCCAATTCATAAACCAGAGAATTTTTTTCAGATTGCAATACATGGAGAGGGAATAAAGATTTTTGGTCTTGTCTTCCATGGTTTCATATTATTACAAATCTTTCAAGGATGCTACAAAATAGTAGCCATATTCTACAATTTTAATCAAGGGTCAAACACAACAAGCAAACAATCAAATGACTCTATTGAAGGAAAGAGTATTTTGTGGGCAAGTTCTTTTGGGGGAAATGTATTAGTGAATTACTTCATTAATTAATTAGTAAGAATAAAAATCATTGTCTTAGAGACCATAAAGCTTTCCAGGTGGTGCAGTGGTAAAGAATCCACCTGTTGATGCAAGAGACGTGGATTTGATCCCTGGATCACAAAGATCCCCTGGAGCAGAAAATGGCAACCCACTCCAGTATTCTTTCCTGGAAAATTACAAGGACTGAGGAGCCTGGCGGGCTACAGTCTATTGGGTTGCAAAGATTTGGACACGACTGGCTGACTGAGCACACATATCCACAGACCATAAACAAATCCATACAAGAAACTTAAATCCAAGCGTAGGCACTAGTATTAGCTTTGACCAAACTCCATTTTGTGTAATTATTTTTCCCCAAAACCTAACTTTTCCCTATATTTTAAATAGCCATTCTGTATTAGTGTTTATTGGTTCTAACTTGATTACATTATGCAGATTAACTATAGTTGCACCCAAGATATTTCGAAACAGGCGCATACAGATTTACAGATTTGCCATTATCCTAAAGTGAAAAATCAAAGTTAAAAGAGATTTTAGAATGGTAAATATTGTGCCAGACTTTGTAGTACTTAAAAAGCACTTCTTTGTATTAAGTACTAAAGGTTTCTTTTTTTTTTTCATTACTACTTTTAAGGCGACTAGGAAATCAAGATGGACAACACCCTTCCAGTCAAGTTCAGCAAACTCAAATACTTCAGTGTTCTAATCCAATAATTATTTTTCTTTTCCTTCAGTTCAGTTCAGTCCCTCAGTCGTGTCCGACTCTTTGCAAGCCCATGAACTGCAGCAAGCCAGGCCTCCCTGTCCATCACCAACTCCCAGGGTTTACCCATACTCATGTCCATTGAGTCGGGGATGCCATCTAACCATCTCATCCTCTGTTGTTCCCTTCTCCTCCTGCCCTCAATCTTTCCCAACATCAGGGTCTTTTCAAATGAGTCAGCTCTTCGCATCAGGTGGCCAAAATATTGGGAGTTTCAGCTTCAACATCAGTCCTTCCAATGAACACCCAGGACTGATCTCCTTTAGGATGGACTGGTTGGATCTCCCTGCAGTCCAAGGGACTCAAGAGTCTTCTCCAACACCACAGTTCAAAAGCATCAATTCTCTGGCACTCAGCTTTCTTTATGGTCTAACTCTCACATCCATACATGACCACTGGAAAAACCATAGCCTTGACTAGATGGACCTTTGTTGGCAAAGTAATGTCTCTGCTTTTTAATATGCTGTCTAAGTTGGTCATAACTTTCCTTCCAAGGAGTAAGCATCTTTTAATTTCATGGCTGCAATCACCATCTGCAGTGATTTTGGAGCCCCCCCAAAAATAGTCAGCCACTGTTCCCACTCTTTACCCATCTATTTGCCATGAAGTGATGGGACCAGATGCCATGATCTTAGTTTTCTGAATGTTGAGCTTTAAGCCAACTTTTTCACTCTCCTCAAGGAATTAAATGAAAAATTTGAGCAGCCTCAGGTATATCTGAAGCTTAAAGTGGAGGAAGCAACAGGACACATTATTTTTGCTTAAAGCAGAATTCCTTCTAGATGACTTCTGCCCGCTGACCAGATTGAGCTACTTTTTATTACAACTCTCAGTGTAGTAAAAATGACTACAAAAAAATCATACATAAAATTTCCTCCTAAAAAGGATGTACAAGTTTGGTAAGAAAACACTGAGATCCCAAAAGAAATGTGAACAAAGGACAAGACAGGTTATAAAGGCAGAAATATAAATAGGTAATCTACTTTGTTAATGGAGAATATGATAAAATGAGTATGCTGGTAGACTTGAACTATTAGGAAACTAGTTTTTTCTCAAAAATATTCTGTCTCTTTGACATAGTGAATTGAGTTGGTGAGGGTAAATACAGCTAGGGGTTGGGGAAAGATTAGAGAAAGGGAAGAGGTGGATTAAAGCTAGAAGGCAATTTATTTCATTTTGAAGTGGTAGTGATTGAAAAGGAAAGACAGGCTTGGGTAGTATTTATAATTGTAATGTTGTAGTCAAAAGCCTGCTACTTACCTAGCTATGCACACTCAGGTAATTTACTTGACACTTCTGAGTCTCATTTTCTTTTTCTATTAAATTGTCATGACAACACTTTTCTAATTGTGCTGCTCTGAGAACTAAATGAGATCAATTATGCAAGGTGCATAGTTTGCTTTTATACTATATAATAGGTATATTATATAAGATTAAAATAGAAAATTATCAATATTTTAATTGGGTGTAGTGTCCATCCCAATCCAATTTAATACTGCTTAACTCATTTGGTATAAACGACACTGACTTGTTCAGTGAGAAGTTAGTTAATAGACTGAAGGTATGGTTGTCTATAGCAATCACATCTACAGACAAATAATAAGGTCAACAGTGCCATGCTATAAATCAACCTGACCAACTCTCTCAATCCCCTTCAGTCTGTCTCAAGACTACAGTGCAGACCTTGGGCCTAAAATAATAAAACAGTTCATTTTCAAGTAACTCAGGAAAACAGTGATCGCTGAGGAGCCACAGCCATTACAGTAGCTTCTACCTGACTTGGAACCTCATTATTTTATTGCTTTGTGGCCATTATAAAAAGTATTCGAGGAATTGAGGATATTCCCTTTTCAGATTTGTTTTTAAGAGTAAATTCAGAGCATTTTCCTTTAAAATAGTTCAACAAGGAAAACATACCTACCAGCATTGGTTGGACTGAACTCTGGTTGTAGATTCTTAACTTATGAGGAGACAGACTATGTCTTTTCCTCACCCTAGTGTTTACTACTGTGCCCAGTAGACAGTAGGCTCCCAAAACACATACTCAGAGTAATATATGCCACAGAGCCTTTGTTCATGTCCTGAGGGATGGTTAACAAGCACCTATCTCTCGCCTAGACCTGGCACATGGGCTCTCCCGCTCCACTGCTCACCTCTAGTCTGTTCCCCAATCACCAGTGTGAGGGTTCCTTTTCCACAGTAATCTTAGCATGGCGTTCTTCTGCTCAAAACCCATCCAGGTTTTACCACAATAAAATCACAAGTCCTTCACTATGGTGTGACCTAGCTCCCCATGCATCTCTCTGATCTCATCTCTAACCACTCATGCTCTAAGCCACTGTATATAGTCTAGTCACATGTTCTTTTTACTCTTCCTTGATTATATCAAACACACTGTTGCCTCAAGGCCCCTGAACTTGCTGTTCCTTCTCTGCCTCCACTGTTCTCCCCTCTCTCTTGCCCCCTCTGTTTATTCTCTCCCTTCATTTGGATCTCTTGCAGGGTGTCCTTCTCAGAGAGGTCTTCCCTGTCTTATCTAAAATAGCATCCTGCCCCATGCCCTGTCGCTCATTTGTTTTTCTTTATTGCACATCTTGCCATGTGACTTTACTGCTTTAACTTGTCTTTTTGCCCCCACAAAGTTCCACAAAGGCATGAGGGGTTTTTTTTTTCCATTTTATTTACTGCTGTTTCACTCCCACCCAGAACAGTGCCTAGCACACAGTAAAATCACTCAGTAAGTATCTGCTGGAAGAATGTACAAGTAACTACATAAGTTATTCCCAGAAAATCCTGATTTCTACCTGAAACTCTTATCAGAGGACCTAATCAGATAGATCTACGCACAAAAAGCTAATAATGTAGGTAAATTCTGTATAGAGCCTGGCTGATAGAGTTAAAGTGACCTGTCTTCCTACTTCCATGCTGAATATTCCTGCCAACTCTCAAGACAACAGAAGACAATATGCAACAAAGCACATAAGGAATACTCTGCTTGCCCAGTGGCAACACTCAACACCGTGTCTGCTGATAGACAAAAGACATCCCCGAAAAGAGGAGTTCACTGTACCAAGAGACACTAGCGAGGAGTGCTTAGAGAGGCACTAAGGGTCCAGTCTTACAGGTAAACTGAATTCAAAAAACCGAAGGAGGAAAAGACAGGACTGGGAAGGGAACAGTTGAAGAAATAAACATGGAAACATGGCAAGATCAAAGTTATGCAAAGCCAGAAATAAAAAGCAGTGGGGAGTAAAGGCGGAAGAGTTTGGTGGAGTCAAATTCTGAAAGTTTTTAACACCGAGATGAAGCCTTGATCTTGGCATCTCTTAGGCAGTAGAGGCCAACTGAAATCTTTCAAGCAGAGGAATAATTGATGTATGAAACAGCATCTTAAAAATTCTTCATAAGGGTGCTGAAGGGACCTGCGCCTGGGATGTACAGGTCAGCCTAGAAATGGTTAAACTGACCTAATGTTTAGTCCTTTCAAAAACCAAGCAATAAACTGATGTTGGCTTGCATGATAAAGTGACCAAAAGAAAGAAATTATCAGATCCAATAATCATTTTGGAAGAACAACTAACTCATTGCATTAGGAGCCTAGACATGGGTAATAAAAAAGAAAGGGTAAATTGAAGATAACACATGTAATCTTGCATGATGGCTATTTTCATTTAACAGAAATTCAACAACTTTTAAGTGTTTTATTTGACATTATTAAGATACAACATATAAAAGGAACAAGACAGGGGCTGGGAGAAAATTAACTGCATACAAGCAGGTAATTTTTTTTTAATATAAGAATTGGTAAATTAATTCTAAATGTTAAGGAAGTGGTTAATATTCTGTGACTATGTTTTATCCTAAAATAATGAAACTACTACTAAAGACTAACTATAGCCTGAACAGTATGTGTGTAGCTTATTTAGACTACAGTGTGTCAAAATGTATTGATAATATCTCTGCAAAGACAGAGTATCTACTCTTCCTTGACCACACACTTTATTGTAATATAAGACATACAATACGGGTTTGCTCTGATCTCTGAAAGTAGAGTGACAACAAGAGAAGTCACTGCAGTGAGAAGCCTGTGCACCGCAGAAAGAGTAGCCCCCACTTGTTGCAACTAGAGAAAGCCTGAACACAGCAATGAAGACTCAGAGCAGCCATAAATAAATAAGAAATTTTAAAAATGATTCTCAGAATAAACTATAGAGGTTCTCTTATTGTATATAGTTACAGACAGTAAGCTGCTATCTCTAACACCAAGCACAGTCGCTGGTCAAACAAATGTTGACTAAATGCAAAAGGAAAAATAGTTCTGAGCATACTGAACTTGACTGTATATCCAGGCACAGATGTCTATTAGTTAACTGGATATATGGAACTAGTGCTCAAGAGAAAGGTGGGATATAAAAGTATGGAAGTCACCAGGAAATAGCTCACCAGAAACAGGCAAGGGCTAAGAAGATCATCACCTGATATAAAGCCCATAGATCAAATGTGTGCTATTTTTTAAGCAAGCAGTGAACCAGAGAATAAACGGCAGCAAAGGAGAGTCCCACTTTACAGAAGAAGAGGACTCAAAATACTGACGACTGACTACAGCAGTGTTCCTGATCCCGACCCCACCTACACCCACCCAGCACTGAAAAACATGGCATAGAAGAGAAGTTACTGGTGGCAGGGAGTTGCATATGTCAATTTTAGGGGAGCAGAAAAATGTTGAGACTTTCTGAGCCATAACCTTTTTTTTTTTTTTTTTGAGGGCAGAGACTGTAAACTAACTTTATAAAATAATTAATTGCTTCTTTCAGAGCATAGCCACCAAGAAACTAATAAACATGTGTTAAATTACTAAAATGCGTCTTTGAGGATGATCAGCCTATGAAAATTTGCTAATACCATTTTGGGGAAAACATCTTTAAATAAAAAGTCAAACTACAGATCATGGATAATAAGCCAAGTGAGGCAATATATAGGTGAAAGCATTTCCCATAACAGAGTACTGAAAAAAAAAACTCAAGAGTCTAACTGTAAGAAATAATCTAGTAGGACACAAAGGAGACACTGCTATATAGCAACTCCAGATTTCTTTTTCTTCAGAAGTTAAGGCATCCTGAGTATCTAAGCTGGCCTATGAAACTGTATAGACTTTATGGCTAGCATGATACTAGACTTGCTTAGTTTGGGTCTATAATAATTTGTATTTGAAAAGACAAGGTTTTACGTTACTTCTCAAATCTTAGTGAGTTACTTTCAGCAAGTATTACCAGAGAGGGAGGTTAAGTGCTCAAAGCCACAGAGCTAATCACTAAGAATCAGGTCTTTTGGTTCCATATCCTGTATTCTTTCCACTGTAACATTTTGCTGATCTTCTAAAAGTTAACTGCTAACTTCCTCACTGCTATGGGGTTCATAAGAACAACTTACTGATACATTACTTATAAACTCCGACCCCTCCAACTAATAAAGTTTATCTGTGGTAGAAGGAAGGCTAGGAACCACCTATAGGAAAGGAAAGGACTTGTGATTTCAGTGGCATTTTAGAGCTGTCTATAATTCCTAAAATGGAATGATTCCTGCAGCAAGAAAATTATGAACATTCCTCACTGACTTATATCGGCTTTCCTTTTAAACATAAGAGCTAGTGACAGCTAGTTACTTTCTCTACTTTTTTTAAATTAGAAAAGTTTCAAACATACACAAGAGTATAATGGTATACCATTATACCAGGCTTCCAGGTGGCACAGTGGTAAAGAATCTGCCTGCCAATGCAAAAGATGCAGGTTCGATCCCTGGGTTGGGGAAGATGCCCTGGAGAAAAAAATGGCAACCCCACTCCCATATTCTTGCCTGGAAAATCCCATGGACAGAGGAGCCTAGCAGGCTATAGTCCATGGGGTCACAGAGTCGGACACGACAAATACCATTATACCACCTCATGCACCATCACTGAGTTTCAGCCTCTCTTCTTGCTAGATCTACCTTCCTCTGCTTTTTTTCCTGAAGCATTTAAAACAAATTCTGAGATATATCATTTTACCAACACAAACTTTAGTATATATGCAGAGTACATCATGAGAAACACTGGGCTGGAAGAAGCACAAGCTGGAATCAAGATTGCCGGGAGAAATATCAATAACCTCAGATATGCAGATGACACCACCCTTATGGCAGAAAGTGAAGAGGAACTCAAAAGCCTCTTGAAGGTGAAAGAGGAGAGTAAAAAGGTTGGCTTAAAACTCAACGTTCAGAAAACGAAGATCATGGCATCCGGTCCCATCACTTCATGGGAAATAGATGGGGAAACAGTGGAAACAGTGTCAGACTTTATTTTTTTGGGCTCCAAAATCACTGCAGATGGTGACTGCAGCCATGAAATGACGCTTACTCCTTGGAAGGAAAGTTATGACCAACCTAGATAACATATTGAAAACAGAGACATTACTTTGCCAACAAAGGTCTGTCTAGTCAAGGCTCTGGTTTTTCCAGTGGTCATGTATGGATGTTAGAGTTGGACTGTGAAGAAAGCTGAGCGCCGAAGAATTGATGCTTTTGAGCTGTGGTGTTGGAGAAGACTCTTGAGAGTCCCTTGGACTGCAAGGAGATCCAACCAGTCAATCCTAAAGGAAATCAGTCCTGAATATTCATTGGAAGGACTGATGCTGAAGTTGAAGCTCCAGTACTATGGCCACCTGATGTGAAGAATTAACTCATTTGAGAAGACCCTGATGCTGGGAAAGATTGAAGGCAAAAGGAGAAGGGGACGACAGAGGATGAGATGGTTGGATGGCATCACCAACTCGATGGACGTGAGTCTGAGCAAGCTCTGGGAGTTGGTGGACAGGGAAGCCTGGCGTGCTGCAGTCAGTCCATGGGGTCACAAAGAGTTGGACATGACTAAGCGACTGAACTGATAAAAAACAATGAAGTTCTGATATATCCTACACCATGAATAATCCTTGAAAACATAAGATGAGCCAGACACAAAAGGACAAATACTGTATGATTCCATGTATATGAAATATTTAGAACAGGCAAATCCACAGTGACAAAAAGTAGATTAGAGGTTACCAGAGACTGTTGGGAGGTAGGAATAGGAAGTAGTTGTTCAAGAGGTACAGAGTTTCTAGAGTGATTAGAAAATTTTAGAAATAGATAGTGGTGATGGATGCAAAAATACTGTGAATTAAAACCACTGAACTGTACCCTTAAAGATGGTTAAAATGACATGTTTTATTTTATATACATACTTCCCAGAATAAAAAGATCTGTTAAAAAAAAAGAATCTGGACACAGATGTTATACCATTCCCAAAAATAACTCAAAATAGAGCACAAACCTAAACAGAAAAGGCAAAACTGTAAAATTTGTAGAAGATTACATAGAAAATCTAGCTCACCTTGAATCTGATAGTGAGTTTTTAGGTACAACACCAAAAGAATGAACTATGAAAGAAAAAACCAACAGGAGAGACTTCATCAAGGTTAAAAACTTCTTCTTTGAGGAAGACACTGTTAGAGTGAAGAGACAAGTCACACCCTGGGCAAAAATGTTTGCAAAATACATATCTGATAAAGGCTTGTTATATGAAATGTACAAAGAACTCTTAAAACCCAAATAAGAAAACAACCTGTCTTGGTCAATTTGGGCTGCCGTAACAAACCATAGACTGGGGGCTCTAAACAACATTTACTTCGCATAGTTCTGAAGGCTAGGAAATCCAAGATTAAGGGGCTCGCCAGTTTCATTCTGGTGATCACCCTCTTTCTGATTTGCATATGGCTGCCCTCTTGCTGTATCCTCAGATGAAAGAGATATCATTTCTCCTGTGTCTCTTCATGACCTAATCACTTCCCAAAGGGCCCACCTATAGCATCACACTGGGTATTTTGACTTTAACCTGAATTGTGGAGGGACACAAACATTCAGTCAGGTATAAAACCCAATTAAAAAATGACTAAAAGATCTCATCAAAGAAGATATACAGATGGCAAGTACAAATAAGCATATTAAAGCTGCTCAACAATTTTTGTATGAGATACCACTACACATCTATTAGAATAGCTACAATACTGTTGGGATCCTTTAATGGACCAGAACCTGGTGGTCTGGAGTCGATGATAAGAAAGTGAAATAGACAAAGAGGCTGATATTCCCTGGTTTACACAGAGAACCAATTAAGCCCTTGACACAGGGCTTGCATTGCTCATGAAGGCACCGGGTGCCCTCTCGACGGGGTGAAGGCATAGGGCGCCTTCTCAAGAGGGTCTTAGAAGCCCGGGCAGGAGAGTGAGCACGACGAGTTTCTACACTCAGAGAATTAGCCGGGGAGAGAGAGAAAGAAAGAAAGACACGGGGACCCAAGCGCTGATGGAGCAAAGGTGCTTTAATGATCTTTCTGTGAGTATATATAGCCTGTGGTGCAAGAAGTTTCTTACGACAATGATAAAGATGAGAAAACCAAACATACAGCAACCGTTACCGAGGGAACAAGGGATTAATAATGGTCACAAGGTCAGAAGACAATCCATATCTCAAGAAAGGGGATCGAGACTAAGCAGTTTTGTCTTAAAGAGAATGTTTACTAAAGGAGATTCAAGCCTGTCTCACACAATGACCTCAGTTCCTGGGAGCAGCATGCTGCTCCGCTTGAAAAGAAACAAAGGAGTTGTGAGAAACAGCATGTAGGAATCCTCCTGTTAAACACTCCCCGACAGTTCCCCCTTATTTATTTAAAATTTGTAAAAAGAGTTCTGACCATTAGAGTTTGTTTACTTTTAATAATCTTTGCATGAAGGCAATGGTAGATGACAAATATAATTGTCAAGACAATCACCAAAATTACAGTTCCAGACCTGATGCTGTAAGTAATGCTTTGAAACCATCCGCATGGGTCTAGCCCAGATAATTGATCAGCTAGTTGTTCAGCTAAAGTTTTCAAATTAGTGGAAGAGGACAGATTTTTAGAAAAGGTTTCAAAAATTTCTTTTTGTAATAATTGTACATTCAGAGAGGCATTATCATGTATGTTTTGTAAATGAAATTTGATTTGTTCCCAGTTGTAGGCACTATTGTTGAAATGAACAGGAGTAACACAAAATTGAGTAGAATTCCAATCACATTTTAGCATCACGTTTTTGTACTTCTATTAATTGATCTCCAACCCATTTGATGACTGTTTTTAGTTCCTGTATTTCATGTTGAATATTCTCATCTATCTGAAACTGAGTGGCCCACATAGTATGAGCATCTTTAGTCCAATTTTGGATAAAATTATGTGTTTGAATTGAGGTTTATAAAGTAACGCCAGTGATGGCAGCAGTGGTGCAAATAGCTATTAATCCCAAAATGCCAAAAATCAGTCATCCAATGAATTGTTTAGATCGCCGGAGCAATTTAGTAAGTAACTGGGAAGCAAGTCCAGCCATGGGACCTTCTTCCCAGGACTGCTGGAGATTTATTGGTAATCACAGATTATAATGAGATCAAAGAATCAAAAGAGAGTCATTTCTCAAGGAAATAGAGGAGTTAAGACAAGTATATAATTTACAATTTATGCAAGTTACAGAACGTAAAGTCTTACTGAATTGTAAATTTCCTATAGCTATAACAAAAGGAAGTGGAACACAAGTTTGTATGAAATATGATTGATTATAACAAATAGTTTCTATGACCACGATTGGTCCCTGTGAAATGTCCAGTCCAAGTCCTAAGTTCTTCGGTGTTCACAGCAAGTTTCCAGATTCCCATTGTTTAGGCCCAATCTGTTTATCAAGGACGATTCGAGGACGAGGGGGGGCCATTCCACCGTCAAGCCACCCAAGAAGTCCTCTGTCATGGTAATGCTCCATTGCAGTATTAGTAACCTTCCATGCTACTTGGGTAACATAATCACACACAGTGTTGTTAATATCATCTGAGCAGTTAGATAACCACATACCATGGGGTCCCCAATTGACAACTCTATGATTATCCATAAACATTAATTTTCCTGATTTGGCCTGACATTTGTCCCAATGAAAAGGAATATATTTAAAGTTCTTATTAGTAAATCCTTTGCATAGTGTTCTTTGATCTTTCCTTAACTCTTTCCCTAAAGTTTCAGTAGTATAAACATGGTTCATGGACAAAGAAAGGGCAGTAAATAATCCAAGCAGTGTCCGAAAGTCCTCTTTGGAGGCAGGACGAAAGCCCATGTTTGTCAACTAACATTAATATATAATTTTGCTGGGCCCATGCATAAAGGAAGGATTTCACAGCCTAGAGAAATATTAATTAGTTTTCCTTCTTTCTCAGGATGAGAGGGCCCCTCCAAGTTCCAAGGAGGGGGCATATGTGTTGAGTCATTAGTGGATACAATTGGTCCTGTATCTGTCCATTTTATAACCTACAATAAAAAAGGGGGGTTAGGTATATAAGCCCAATAAGTGTGATCAATCAAGTCAGCCTGAGCGGGGGAAGCAAAAGCAAGCAAAGCAAGCATAGTGAAAAAATAAAAAAATATTTTCAGGATTTTGAGGCATTCCCTGTTGAGAAATCAGATTTTCAGCTTGATTAGTAAGGATTTTTATCTGTCCTCAAGTAGGGAGATTATAAGGTCGATGACGTCGAGTGCGGTGTTTTTTGGAAATTTTTAAAGCTGCCATGGCTTGTACTGGAATTTCTTCCTCCTGGGGTTTTTGTTGTTTCATCTCTAGTTTGAATGTTGGGGGCCCTCTTAGATTGAATATTCCAAAGAGGAAGCCATGTGAGTTCATTGGATCCATCTGGAGAAACAGAAGCATACCCTTTTCCCTGTAAGATTAGTTTCTTAGATTTCCATTGATTAGTTAACCTGTCTTGACACCAAATGGGCAAAGGAAGAGAGAGATCTTTCAATGTCTCTAAATGTTTTTCTGCTTTTGTCAAAATATCTCCTTGCAGTAAGTTTTTAAAAATTTAAAACATAAAGCTATATTAACAATAGTTATAGAAAGAAAGGAAAGCGGTAACGATGAAAACATTCCTAGGAAATATTTCAGTCCAAAAAAAATCATCTAGAGATCTGTTTGGGGACTGGTATTTAGCTGTGGTTTTGAATTAATGGGTTGATTTCCTCCTCATTCAGTACATACATTTTTCCTGATATAAAAAGAAATGGGATCTGACTATGTTTTAAGTGGTTTGTGTTATTTGGGGCAAAGGATTAGGAGCAAACACTCAAACATTTTTTCCAAAGTGAAATTACTGAAAAGCTGATGCAGAACAAATTGACAAATAAAATGCTGCTCACATCCAAATACCTGACCTTGTCCCTGGAAAGGAAACACAGCCTAGCAGCTGTTCAATCTCTCTGTTCAATGTGTTAAGGAAGATGATTATACTTTCAAGACAGACCTGAAAAGAAGGTGAATATTTTGCACTTTTGATACTCTTAGAAACAAATAACTTAATTGGCAAATGGTGTCTTTTTATGTTGTTTTTGTTTTGTATTGTGAAACAGGCACTGAAGTTGATGTTATTTTGTTTTAAGAATCTTACAGATTGGAAACAGAAAAAAGCTATATTAACAATAGTTATAGGCTTAAAAAATATACTGCATTAGAATCTAGTAAAGTTTGCTCTGGATTAGGAAGATCAAAGTGTTCCTGTGTATTTCGCCTTATTTAATTTTTATTTGTAGTTTTAGTGTGTAATGTGTTCGTTTAATTATGTCTTGTGTTTGTGGATTATAGGAATGTTTGTAATCTGTTTAATACAGGATGCATGTAAAAATTGTTTGAATTATTTAGAAATATAGGCAGGGCCATTGTCTGTTTTTATAGAATTAGGTGTTCTCATTATTGTAAAGTAAGCTATCAGATCAGTTATAACATGTTGTGTATTTTAGCTTGGAGAGGTGTGGCCCATATAAAAGAATTTGTATTGATCGAGACATGTAAGAAGGAAGAGGAACAAAGTTCAGAGCAATGAGTTACATCCATTTGTCATAAAATTCTCCTTCATTTGTCATAAACCTTTTTTATACTTTTATGTTCATCATTTTATTTGCCATTTCGTATATCTTTTTATTAAAAATATGTATTTTACTTTAGCAACTATGAAGTGTCTTGTATATTAGCATTTTATAGATTGGTGAATATATCATATTATATATTTATTATATATATAAATATATGTAACCATATTTATATACATTATACATTATATATTTATTACTAGTTTAAAATCTCTTTAGTTTTTCTGTAAGAAAAGCTTTCTGTAAGAGGAAGTTAATGTTCAGTAATTAATGTTTTAAAATCTTATTTTATTTGGAAATGACCTAGCTATTTAATAAACTTCTATTACTTAGTTTAGTGTAACTCTATAAATTTAAGTTACCCCAATCCTAAGAGATTATTTTAGATTATAATAATAGATTATTCTATTAAAAATATAATTTTTTAATAGAGTTTATCTAAAAGTTTTCATCTCATTTATATATATATATATATTTGTTAACAAACTTAGTTTACCTTAAAACCTATGCATAATAAAAAAGTATTACATAATATTGATGACTTAAGACATGTCTTAATTAGATTAGCAAATAATTACATTTAAATTATATTTACATTTAAATAAACATTATATTTAATATTGAATTTTTTCAGTTCATGTGAAGTTGAATTTAAATAGAGCTTATTAACTTCATATTATCCAAAAACAAAGACATATATTGAGACATAGATAATTTTAAACAGACAGGCATAGTTTTCTGCTTGAAATTAAAAAAATTTTTTTTTCCTGAGTTCCACCAACTTGTTTATGGCTGGAGTCCTAGATAGAGTGGGCTGTGTATCCCAAGGACATGATAAGAGTTAACTTTAGGTTTTTCTTAGGCCTGTTTTTGTTTCTTAGGCAGAATTGGAGCTCCAAAAAAGTACTTTAACAAGTTAACCTTTTTCTAACTGCATGTGTAAGAAGAACCGGTTTTGCAATTTCAAAAAAGATTTTATTTTAATCAGTTTTCTCTGGAGTCTAAAGAATAGCATGGCCATTCAGTGTCAAAAATATCATTTCTCCTTTTTGTAGTTAAATTATTAATGATATATGCATGAAGGAATTGCTGTCACATTGGATGTAAAGCCTTGGCTACAAAATTTTGACAAATAGTAGGACTGTTAAGCGGAGAAGGAAATGGCAACCCACTCCAGTGTTCTTGCCTGGAGTATCCCAGGGACGGGGGAGCCTGGTGGGCTGTTGTCTCTGGGGTCACACAGAGTTGAACATGACTGAAGTGACTTAGCAGCAGCAGCAGAACTGTTAAGCACACCTTGAGTTAACATAGTCTATTGAAATCTTTTATGAGGCCCAATATGATTAGGATAAGGGAGAGAGAAAGTGAATTTTTCCTGGTCTAAAGACTGTAAAGGTATATTAAAAAAGCAATCTTGTAAATCAGTAATAATAATGTGCCAATTTTGAGGAACAGTAGTAGGTGATGGGATCCCTGGTTGTAATGTATCTATAGCTTTCATAGATGCATTAATCTTTTTTTAAGGTCTGTTAATCACGATGGTATGATCACTAACCTAGAGCCAGACATCCTGGAATGTGAAGTCAAGTGGGCCTTAGAAAGCATCACTATGAACAAAGCTAGTGGAGGTGATGGATTCCAGTTGAGCTATTTCAAATCCTGAAAGATGATGTTGTGAAAGTGCTGCACTCAATATGCCAGCAAATTTGGGCAACTCAGCAGTGGCCACAGGACTGGAAAAGGTCAGTTTTCATTCCAATCCCAAAGAAAGGCAATGCCAAAGAATGCTCAAAGTACCGCACAATTGCACTCATCTCACACGCTAGTAAAGTAATGCTCAAAATTCTCCACGCCAGGCTTCAGCAATACGTGCATCATGAACTTCCAGATGTTCAAGCTGGTTTTAGAAAAGGCAGAGGAACCAGAGATCAAATTGCCAACATCCACTGGATCATCAAAAAGGCAAGAGAGTTCCAGAAAAACATCTATTTCTGCTTTATTGACTATGCCAAAATCTTTGACTGTGTGGATCACAATAAACTGTGGAAAATTCTTCAAGAGATGGGAATACCAGACCACCTGACCTGCCTCTTGAGAAACCTATATGCAGGTCAGGAAGCAACAGTTAAAAGTGGACATGGAACAACAGACTGGTTCCAAATAGGAAAAGGAGTACGTCAAGGCTGTATATTGTCACCCTGCTTATTTAACTTCTATGCAGAGTACATCATGAGAAACACTGGGCTGGAAGAAGCACAAGCTGGAATAAAGATTGCCAGGAGAAATATCAATAACCTCAGACATGCAGATGACACCACCCGTATGGCAGAAAGTGAAGAGGAACTAAAAAGCCTCTTGATGAAAGTGAAAGAGGAGAGTGAAAAAGTTGGCTTAAAGCTCAACATTCAGAAAACGAAGATCATGGCATCCGGTCCCATCACTTCACAGGAAATAGAAAATAGTGGAAACAGTGTCAGACTTTATTTTTGGGGGCTCCAAATCACTGCAGATGGTGACTGCAGCCATGAAATTAAAAGACACTTACTCCTTGGAAGGAAAGTTATGACCAACCTAGACACCACATTAAAAAGCAGGGACATTAGTTTGCCAACAAAGGTCTGTCTCATCAAGGCTATGGTTTTTCCAGTGGTCATGTATGGATGTTAGAGTTGGACTGTGAAGAAAGCTGAGCGCCGAAGAATGATGCTTTTGAACTGTGGTGTGGGAGAAGACTCTTGAGAGTCCCTTGGACTGCAAGGAGATCCAACCAGTCCATTCTAAAGGAGATCAGTCCTGGGTGTTCTTTGGAGGGAATGATGCTGAAGCTGAGACTCTGGTACTCTGGCCACCTCATGCAAAAAGTTGACTCATTGGAAAAGACTCTGATGCTGGGAGGGATTGGGGTCAGGAGAAAAAGGGGACGACAGAGGATGAGATGGCTGGATGGCATCACCAACTCGATGGATGTGAGTTTGAATGAACTCCAGGAGTTGGTGATGGACAGGGAGGCCTGGTGTGCTGCGGTTCATGGGGTTGCAAAGAGTCGGACATGACTGAGTGACTTAACTGAACTGAACTGAAGAGATGCCATTTGTTAGATTTCTTTTTTATAACAAAAATAGAGTTCCAAGGAGAGCAAGATTCCTCAATATGTTTTAATTCTAATTGTGTGTCTATGAGTTCTTTAGTAGCCTGTAATTTATCTTTCATAAGGGGCCATTGCTCTGTCCAAATAGGTTCGTCATTCTTCTAAGTTATTTTAATGATTGCTTTGTTTGTTAAATGAGCAGTGGCCCTTAGGAAAAATGTGGAATGTATATCTGAGTTTGCCAAAGAATCTGAGATGACATCATAATTTGAATCTCTCCTTTATAATCTGAATCAATTATTCCAGGGTGAACAGTAATTTCTTTAGAAGTCAAACTAGATCAGCCAAGTAAAAGACCGAAGGTTTGTGGGGGCAGAGGTCTAAAAAGTCCGGTAGGTACTCTAGAAGGGACTGCTTGAGGGTAAAGGAAAAAATCATATATGGCTGGTATATCGATGGTAGCCAGATGTTGAGGGTTTGAGGGAAAAGATAGAATCTGCCCCTGTTTTTTGTTGTAGGGGACCTGGGCGGGGGCTCCCCTGTTTGGAGTTTCTTAGAATAGGTTTTCTTTTAATATCAAATTTAGATTTATAATCTTTGGCCTAATGCATTCCTCTATGGCAGCAAGGGCAAATTCTTGGAGGTTTTTTATTAGCCTTCTTAGGGTAGTCCCTTTTTAACTGGTTTTTATTTCCACATGTAAGGCATCCTTCATTTCCCTTTCTAAAGGTAGCAGCCACTGTCTCAACTACCATTTGCATCTTTTGAGTTTCTGATCCTAGATTGCAACAAGCCTCCAAATAATCAATAGTAGTCCCAGTCTCACAAATTGGAGCAGTAGCTCTTTGATATTCCTGATTTGCATTCTCATAAGCAAGTAATTTCTCTAGCTGTTTCTTGGTTTCTTCTCCGATTACAGTATGGGAAATAGCAGTTTCTAATCTAGCTAAAAAATCAGCATAACTTTCATTAGGTCCTTGTAATATTTTAGTGTAGCTACCTGTAGGCTCTCTTTGAGGAGTAATTCGATCCCAAGCTTCAAGGGCTACTGTTTTAAATCGTTCATGCAATAAGAGAGGGCATTGTGTTTGAGCTTCTGTGGTATCAAATTGTCTGGTGCCAGTTAACTTTTCAAAAATAATTTGGTTTTGCGGAGTGCCAGCTCGAGTATTCTTGTTAGTATGATCTCTGGCTATACCATGAAATCACACTGCCCACTGAAGATATTCTCCAGTTTAAGGAGAGCTTTTATTAAAACTCGCCAATCATAGAGAATAAAGTTTCCAATAGAAGATGCTACAACATTTAGAAGCTCTTTAGTAAAAGGCAAATGTCGGTCATACATAGTTATAGCCTTTTTCATTTGTTGCATGTAAAAAAGATTAATATCGTCATATTGAGGTATTATGTGCCCTTGAGCGTCAAGATTTCTTATAACTAGAAAGACTGAGAAACCATTGGCGTCAGAAATTTGTGATGGCAAAGCCATTAATTTAGAAAGCCTCTGTTGCAGAGGAGAGCGACTAAGTACTGATTTTCTGCAAATACGAGTCTGTGCCAAGGACTTATCATTATTGTCCAGAAGAGCATTGCCAGTTTGGTGTCAAAAAACATCTTAGGAGAGTCGTTATTAGAATCATTAGGTTCTAACAAAGGAGAGACTTCTGGATTCGTGCCTGCTGGCAGAGGAGGAGCATTTGGAGCAGCCGGGGCAGGGCTAGTAGGAAAATTTTGAAATATTTTGTGTTGTTCTAATTGGGTCTTTTGTAAAGTTTCATCATCTAATTCATATTCAAGCAATAAGTGTTCTGTCTGTTGTCGAATATCGTGAGGGCTAGAATTTACCTTGAAATGGCAGAATTACAGCTTTAATGAGAGCCCACATGGCCAGAAATCAATTGGAATATATTTTCCCTGCTTGGTAGCTTGTTCAACATTTTCTTTGACCCGGTGCCAAATTTCTAAATCAAAACTGCATTTATCAGGGAACCAAGGATTACATTTAACCACTGTCTGAAAGCAAGCCTCTATTCATTGGTGTGAAACCAAAAGTCCCTGAGCTTTAAACAAATGGTGAAGTAAAACAGAGAAATGATGGGGCTGTCTAGCCATTTGACCAGTGTCTTAGTACTTATTGACCTCAATAGGCCCTGAGTCACTCCACCAGAAATGCCATGTATACCAGAGTCCCTGTTCGGGCGCCAGTTGTTGGGGTCCTTTAATGGACTGGAACCTGGTGGTCCAGAGTCGAAGATAAGAAAGTGAAAGAGAGAAAGAGGCTGATATTCCCTGGTTTACGCAGAGAACCAATAAAGCCCTTGACACAGGGCTTGCATTGCTCATGAAGGCACCAGGCGCCCTCTAGAGGGGGTAAAGGCACAGGGCGCCTTCTCAAGAGGGTCTTAGAAGCCCGGGCAGGAGAGTGAGCAGGACAGGTTTCTATGCTCCAGAGAATTAGCCAGAGAGAGACAGAGAGAGAGAGAAAGAAAGAAAGACATGGGGACCCAAGCGCTGATGGAGCAAAGGTGCTTTAATGATCTTTCTGTGAGTATATATAGGCTGTGGTGCAAGAAGTTTCTTACGACAATGATAAAGATGAGAAAACCAAACATACAGCAACCGTTACCGAGGGAACAAGGGATTAATAATGGTCACAAGGTCAGGAGACAATCCATATCTCAAGAAAGGGGATCGAGACTAAGCAGTTTTGTCTTAAAGAGAATGTTTACTAAAGGAGATTCAAGCCTGTCTCACACAATGACCTCAGTTCCTGGGAGTAGCATGCTGCTCCGCTTGAAAAGAAACAAAGGAGTTGTGAGAAACAGCATGTAGGAATCTTCCTGTTAAAGACTCCCCGACACAATACAAAACACTGACAATACCAAATGCTGGGGAGAATGTGCAGCAACAGAACTCTCAGTTATTGCAGCTGGGAGCGCAAAGTAGTACAGCCACTGTGGAAGAGTTTAGCAGTTTCTTACAAAGCTAAACACAGTATTACCACATGATCCAGCCATCATGCTCCTTGTTGTTTACCCAAAATGTACTGAGAACTTATGTCCACACAAAAATACACACACAAAAATTTATTGCACCTTTACTCTTAACTGCCAAAACTTGGAAGCAACTAAGATCTTTTTCAATAGACAACTGGATAAACATACTTTGGTATAGCCATACAATGGAGTATTATTCAGCAATAAAAAGAAATGACCCATCAAGCCACAAAACATGAAGGGAACTTATTCACACATATTTGCTACTCCAGCTGTATTGCTGCAACTGTTGACAGTCTGCAGCACATAAAACTATAGAGACGGTAACACATCAGTTGGTGCCAGAAGTTTGTGGGAAGGAAGGAGAAAAGGGTGAATGGATGGAGCACAGGGGATTTTCAAAGCAGTGAAATTATTCTGTATGATATAATTATGGATGTATTACATGACATTTGTCAAAATGCATACAATTTGTCAAAATGCATGGAATTATACAATGCAGAGAGTGAACTCTAATGTAAACTATGTACTTTAGTTAATAATATATCAATACTTATTCATCATTTGTAATAAGTGTATCACACAAATGAAAGAGGATAATATTAGGGGTATTTTAAGAAGGGGATGGGCATATAGGAGACCTCTATACTTTCTACTCAATTTTTCTGTAAACTTTAAACTGTTCTAAAAATGAAATCTATTAATTAAAAAACTAAAGTATATTTTTAACAAAGCCAGGACACTATGTTATTCTAAATGTCAATGTCATATAAGACAAAGGCTAAAGAAGAAGCCCAAATTAAAGAAACCCAAAGAAATAGAACTACAAGCAATAAATGATACCAGCCTGGTTACTACTGTTATAAACGAACCTACTGGAACAAACAACTAAACTAGAAAAAGAACAATGAATTAGATTAAAATAGCCCATCAACAAATATCCTATGGTTGGTGACTTAAATGCAGTACCACAAAAGAATCTCCTTATTCTTAAGAATCCACATGAAAATATTTAGACACAAAGGATCATGATGTATATAACTTACTCTCAAATTATTCCAGTGAAAATTTTACATACATATATAAAGAAGGAGAGCAAAAATGGTAAAGCAATAGGTTGCAGCCAAAACCTCATGTCCACTCAGAACTTGTGGATGTTACCTCATTTGGATATAATTGCTTTCCAGATGTAATCAAGTCAAGATGAGGTTTTAATGGATTTGGGTGTTGTTATAAGACGCTTACTCCTTGGAAGGAAAGTTATGACCAACCTAGATAGCATATTCAAAAGCAGAGACATTCCTTTGCCAACAAAGGTTTGTCTAGTCAAGGCTATGGTTTTTCCTGTGGTCATGTACGGATGTGAGAGTTGGACTGTGAAGAAGGCTGAGCGCTGAAGAATTGATGCTTTTGAACTGTGGTGTTGGAGAAGACTCTTGAGAGTCCCTTGGACTGCAAGGAAATCCAACCAGTCCATTCTGAAGGAGATCAGCCCTGGGATTTCTTTGGAAGGAATGATGCTAAAGCTGAAACTCCAGTACTTTGGCCACCTCGTGCGAAGAGTTGACTCATTGGAAAAGACTCTGATGCTGGGAGGGACTGGGGGCGGGAGGAGAAGGGGACGACAGAGGATGAGATGGCTGGATGGCATCACTGACTCGATGGATGTGAGTCTGAGTGAATTCCGGGAGTTGGTGATGGACAGGGAGGCCTGGTGTGCTGCGATTCATGGGGTCGCAAAGAGTCGGACACGACTGAGCGAATGATCTGATCTGATCTGATCTGATGGAAACTAATATTGTAAGTAATAGGTGAATCTGAATAAAAGGTATATGGGTGGTTTTGTAGAAATCATGCAGTTTTTTTGTCCTCTTAACAGAGTCTTTCTCAGAACAAAAGTTTTTAAACTTTGAAGGACAGTTTTTCTAAGTTTGAAATTATTTCCCAAAAGGTTAAAGATGAATACAATAGGACCAAGAACCTGAACAGAAATTTCTCCAAAGATAGACAAAAAATAGTAAGCACATGATAACTACATAACATCACTAATCATCAGGGAAAGGCAAGTCAAAACTACAATGAGATACCATGTCACATCCATTAGGATGACTACTATCAAAAAACAAAAACAGAAAATGACAGTGTTAGCAAGGATGTAAAAAAACTGGGAGCCTTGTGCAGTGCTGGTGGGAATGTAAAATGATGCAGTCACTATAGAAAATAGTATAGCTTTCCTCAAAAAATTCAACAGAGCATTACCATTTAATCCAGCAATTTCACTTCTGGATATACACCCAAAAGAACTGAAAGCACAGACTGACAGATGTCCCTCTATGTTTATAGCAGCATTATTCACAATAGCACCTAGGTATCTATCAACACATGAATGGATAAACAGTATGTGGTATATACACAGAATATTATGAATACTACTCAGCCTTAACAAGGAAAGAGATTCTGACATATACTACAACATGGATGAACCTACAGCACGGATAAACCTTGAGGACATTATGCCAAGTCCAGCAAGCCAGTTATTTATTATTCTACTTAAAAAGACTAGAGGGTTTCCCTTGTGGTTCAACTGGTAAAGAATCCACCTGCAATGAGGGAGGCCTGGGTTCGATCCCTGGGTTGGGAAGATCCCCTGGAGAAGGGAAAGGCTACCTGCTCCAGTATTCTGGTCTGGAGAATATACATGAACTGTATAGTCCATGGGATTGCAAAGAGTTGGACACGACTGAGCGACTTACACTTTACTACATGACTAGAATAGCCAAATTCATTGAGATAGAAAGCAGAATGGTAGTTGCCATGGACTGTTTAGGGGGGCAATGGAGAGTTACTGTTTACTGGGTGCAGAGTTTCCATTTGGGATGATGGAAAAGTTCTGGAGATGGATGGTGGTGATGACTGCACATGTGAATATAGCTTATGTCACTTTACACTTGAAAATGGCTAAAATGGTAACTTTTACGTTATGTATATTTTATTACAAAAAATATAATAACTGTATGCGTGTGTGTGTGTGTGTGTATTTGGAGGTAGGGTGATCTCGACAGGCTGATTTACATGGAAATGCAAAGTGTCAAGAATAGCTAAAAAATTGTTGAAGAGCATGGCAGAAGGACTAACTTGATCAGAGTATCAAGACTTACCATAAATCTATAGTAACTGAGATAAGAAGAAGACTAACAGAAGTCCAGAAACAAACTCACATGCATGGACACTTGACTGTGTCACAGTTGACCGACACTACAAACAGTGTATGTTTAATAGCTGTGGGACAACTGTATATCCTTATACAAAATATCAAATTGGAAACAAATTGGGCCCTCATTTTACAGAATCAATTTAGACAGACTAAATGTCCAAACATGAAAGGAAAAATTATAAAGCTTTCATTAGATAATATCCACATGATCTTAGAGTATGGAAGTTCTTTTAAAACATGCAAAATGCTACCATAACAGAACTTTAGTCCTGTGAAAAAAAATAAGCAACGAAACCAGAAGACAGTTAGGACACATAAAATCAGTGAAGGACTGATTCACCAACACACCCACAACTCTTGGGGTGGGGTAGGGAGACAGTGGTTGTTGTGCGAATATCTGAAGAATTCCTCCTACATGTAAAAAGCAGGGGAGGACAACCCAACAGGAAAATAACATGAAAGGTGCTTCATGGAAGTGAAAATCTAACTACTAAATAAAAATAGGCACTTCACCTCACTGATGAGGGAAATGTAAATTAAAACCACTATGAGCTATTTTTATAAACCCACTGGATTGGCTACAATTTAAAAGTCTGTCAGTACAAAATATTGGTTCAGATGTGAACCAATATACATATTGATGGGAATATAAACTGTTAACATCATCACTTTCAAACAGATTTGGTATTATCCAATAAAATAGAAGATACGTATATCCTATGAGCCAGCTAATCTACTTCTAGGTATATACTCTATAAAGAAATCCATGCTCACATATACCAGGATATAGGTACAAGAATGTTCTTAAAAGTATGGTCTGTAAAGATCCCCTCAAACTGGGGAAACAGAACATTGTATATCAACAGTACTTCAATAAAAAATAAAAACAAAACAAAAACCTAATTGTCTATTAATAGTAAAATGGATATACAATATACTTATACAATGAAATGACATTGAATGAACTACACATACATGCAATAAAGTGGGTTAATTGCATCCAAAAAATGTTAATAAAAGAAGAAGGACCAAAGAATACAATTCAAAAATAGGAAAAATTGTATCATATTGTTTTGGAATCCATACATAGGTGATAAAACTTATGGGAAAGGCAATGAAACGATTATCATAAGCCAGCATGGTGAATACTTCCAGTGAGGAGGAAAGGATTATAGTCTAGAAGGGGACACAGTATTTTCTGCGATACTAATACGGTTCTGTTTCTTGAACTGGATAGTTTCAGAAAAATGTCTTATAAACTTTTCTGTATACACATTATACTTCACATTTCTAAAAAATGTGAAGGTACAGTAAGGATAAACACCACTCCATAAAGATGAACATGGCTACACAGTTATGCTGGTTGATTCATAACTATGAACCTGAAAGGTTCAGGCTCCCAGGCAATCATACTTCCCTATTCCATCTGCCCATCTACTCTCCTAGAATAACAGACCCTACCTTTCTGTCCTTAAACCTCCAACATCTCCTCCCCTATCCTGTCTTTTGGTTGACGATTCTGTTTCCTACTTCACTGAGAGCCATGGAAGTAAAGAATGCTTCCACAGCCTGACCACCATAAACACTGCCAGGACTTGGGGCCCACATATTCTACTTTCCCTTAGCTTAGCTCTCCATGCACCTATCTAAGGCCAATCCACCTATTTGTACACCAGGTCCCATGTCTTCCTGCCTTCACAAAGATACATATTATAGCAATTCTCCCATCTATCTCCTATATCATCAATTTTCTTCAGCAAACATGCTATTACTTCTCAATGAAATTTCCCCTACCAGCTGCTACACCATTTCTTTGCTCTCCTTTCTGAAGGAGATCAGCCCTGGGATTTCTTTGGAAGGAATGATGCTAAAGCTGAAACTCCAGTACTTTGGCCACCTCACGCGAAGAGTTGACTCACTGGACAAGACTCTGATGCTGGGAGGGATTAGGGGCAGGAGGAGAAGGGGACGACAGAGGATGAGATGGCTGGATGGCATCACTGACTCGATGGACGTGAGTCTCAGTGAACTCCGGGAGTTGGTGATGGACAGGGAGGCCTGGCGTGCTGTGATTCATGGGATTGCAAAGAGTCGGACACAACTGAGTGACTGATCTGATCTGATGGTTAAATTTCTTGAAAAAGTTGTCTATAGTTAATATTCCTCTCCTTCCATTTTCAAACCCACCACAATCAGGTTTTTGGACTGATCACTCTGTCAAAACTGCACATGATGATAATCAATATTCAATCAGTTCTCATCTATCAGGAACACTTGACACAGGTTATCAATCACTCTTTGCTCTTTAGAGACTGATATCACTTGGTTTCTGATAAACCACTATTTTCTGATTTTCCCCTGTATAACTGGTCACTCGTTCTTGGTCTCCACTGCTGATTCCACTTGTTCCTTACTCAGTGTTAGGCTGCCCCAAAATGTCTTTGGTATTCTGTCCATTTATACTCATTCTCTTGGTAATATCATCAGTCTCATGATTTAAATACATATTTATACCAATACTTCCAGTTGAGGAATGAAAGTCCTGATTCATTCAAATGTCTAACAGACATCTGAGATTCCACATATCCAAAACTGATTTCTCAAATTTTCTCCCCAAACCTGTGCCACCATTTATTAACCATCCTTATTTCTTTAAGGCAATGCCTCCCTCAGCTGCTGAAACCAAAAAATCTGGAGTTGTCCTTGTTTCTTCTCCCCACATCTAGTCCATCAATAAATCCAGTAATTCCATTTTACAAATATATTCATCTCCTCTACTGTTACCATTCAAGTCCAAGCCACATTCATCTTTCACTTGGGATTACTGCAACAGCCTCCTATTTGTTCTCTCCACTCATACTTCTGACCCTCTACATCCTATTCTTAACACAGCAACAAGAAAGATCCACTTAACTTTTAATTTAGATCTTTTCTTTTCTCTGCTCAAAATCCTACAATGGCTACTCATCTTACTCAGAAGAAAAGCCAACTATGCATGCTCTTTTTTAGCCTAGGACAATAGAAACATCATTCTTTCTTTCACTCTCCCTCCACTCCCCCTCGTTTTAGAAAACAGAAAATAAACACACAAAATGGAGCCTTAAAAAGTGATTCCTAAAGCCAGTCCTCAAATTGGCCTATGAATAACTTTTAATTAATCCACACTGTATAATGACAGTGCACTGCATTTTTATAAATGTTGATATTTATTTAACATGTGATTTTCCTATTTTTTTGTTGTTAAACTTTATATTCATAAAGTAATGGTTATTATATTTGGTAGGTTTTTTGAATAGTTACTTGGAAAAATAAAAATTTTGCAGAACTAATTTTTTTTAATTGAAGTATAGTTGACAGAATTATTAATGCCTTTTCTTTTTCTCCTTTCCACTCTATGCATTTCTCTACTGAATTAAAAAACAGAACATTTTTACTGGCATAGAAATTGAAAATTCTACGGAACTACTGGCCAAAAAGATTTAATTAGCATGTACCCACATTGAAAGCTCACTAAGCTTAAGCAGGAGAAACTACATTAGCTAGAGTGTTAGACCCTTCCCCAGCTCTATCAGTACTGGCGAGGTGACATTAAATTTTTTGCCTTTCTGACCCTCTATTTCTACATATACAATAACCATTATGGTACCCATTTCATAGGAATATGGAAATTAAAATGAGATGATACATTTAAAATACATCGATACATAACAGCTACCCTATTGTGTTTAGTTAACCCAACACTATATGTTTTTAGTTAACACAATGTTAACACAGTGATGTAGAGAGGAGAGAGAGTAGGAGGAGGATCAATGGGAACAGACCACCTGGTGCAAAGAAATATTTTATCCACTGATGTTTTGAACTTCTGGCACATAGGGATAATAAAAAGCATTTTGTTCAGTTTCATTATTGTTTTTAAAATCTCTGAAGACTGTGTACCCACCCCTGCCCCGACTGTTCCTGCCTTTACCAGGATAAACCACAGCAAAAGACCACCTTCTACATTCACTCATTAATTACTAACTGAGAATTAGGCATAGGGTATGGCAAGGACTCAGCAGGTAGTATTAAAGTATGATCACCATGTATTATTAAATAAACTAATGGTGGTTATTTAGAAAATAATAACTTACCTTTTTTGAATTTATGTACAGGGAGTTTCTTAAGTTGATCTTTACGAAGTCGGTTTCTTCTAGCTCTATGCCTATCCTGGACAAATTTTGTGATCTAAAAATAAAAGAGAAACATAAAGAGAATCAGATATTAAACATGCAAATAGAAAATGACTATTAAAATCATAAATGCCTTTTAAGTTTCTAGATAGCTGCTACAAATCAATTTATTTAAACCCTAATCACAAGGTTTATTAGCTAAAATATCTATGATTAGATGTATTGACTAGTTGTATTGAACTTTGTCAATTGGAGGGTTGAAATTTCTATAAGTTACAAACTAATACAATTTCCAAATTTTATAATGAGTATTGTATATGAGGAAATAGAGGGTCAGAAAGACAAAAAATTTAATGCCGTATCGCCAGTACTGACAGAGCTGGGGAGGGGCATGGGTCTAACACTATAGCCCTATCATTATTATTAGTGGTTAGCCCATAAATTATCTTTTGAATTTTTATTCACTGACCTAAATTATCTTTACTTCACTCTGACAGAAACATTATTAATAACATGTAACTATGTGTTTGCAAAAATATAAATGATAGACTCTAGGTTATAAAGACTTCACTAAATAAAAAATGGGTGAGTTGAAATTTCTTTAAGTTACAAACTAATAAAGTTTTCAAACATAACAGGCATTAAACTGCACTTTCAGTGGTTCTAGTAGCAAAATGGACAGAACTAATACAGATAACCTGTCTTATAAATATACAGAAATATCAGATAAAAATATACAAAACATTTTAAAATATAAATTGCTATGCTTACAAGAATAAAAATAAATACATGAGGTCAGGAGCAAATGCCAAAAACAACATTCACAAAAGAAAATTTTGACAGATTTGACTACATCAGTAGACTTCTGTCTACATCAATGACTTCCGTCCTCAAAAGATACTGTTTAAAGATAAAAGACAAGTCACAGACTGGGAAAAATATCTGCAAATTGCATGTCTCACAAGGGATTTCTATCCAGATTATATAAAGAATTCAAAACACAATAATAAGAACACAAACAACCCAACAGAAAATAGTTAAAATATTTGAATAAACACTTCACTGCTGAAAATATACAGATGGCAAATAAGCACTTGAAAAGATGTTCAACATAATTAGTCAAGATAAAAATGAAAATTCAAAATCACAAACACTGCTTTATTGTATAGATACATGTGTATATATATATATATACTATATTTTATGTGTGTATATATATATATACACACACATACTATATACCTATTAAAATGAAAAAGACTGACTATACCAAGTGTTGGCAGGCAAGCAGAAGGGCTGGCACACTGATATACTACTGGAAGGATTGTAAAACTGTACAACCATTTTGGAAAATAGTTTGGTGGTTTCCTATAAATTTAACTACATATTTATGAAATGACCTAATCATCCCACTCCTCCTTATATTTTGCCAAAGGAAATGAAGGTGTATATCCATAAAACACCTTGTACACAAAGGTACAAAAAAGTCTATGTCAGCTTTACTTAATAGCCCCACACTACAAACAACCCAAATGTTCATCAGCAGGTAAGTGAATAAACAAAACTGCAGTACAGTCATACAATACAATACAACTTGTCAATAAAAAGTAAGGAATATCAACATTCAGTTCAGTTCAGTCGCTCAGTTGTGTCCGACTCCTTGCGACCCCATGAATCACAGAAGGCCAGGCCTCCCTGTCCATCACAAACTCCCGGAGTTCATTCAGACTCAACGTCCATCCAGCCATCTCATCCTCTGTTGTCCCCTTTTCCTCCTGCCCCTAATCCCTCCCAGCATCAGAGTCTTTTCCAATGAGTCAACTCTTTGCATGAGGTGGCCAAAGCACCGGAGTTTTCAGCTTTAGCATCATTCCTTCCAAGGAACACCCAGGACTGATCTTCAGAATGGACTGGTTGGATCTCCTTGCAGTCCAAGGGACTCTCAAGAGTCTTCTCCAACACCACGTTCAAAAGCATCAATTCTTCGGCGCTGAGCTTTCTTCATAGTCCAACTCTCACATCCACACATGACCACTGGAAAAACCAGAGCCTTGACTAGACTGACCTTTGTTGGCAAACTAATGTTTCTGCTTTTCAATATGCTATCTAGGTTGGTCATAAGGAGTAAGTGTCTTTTAATTTCATGGCTGCAGTCACCATCTGCAGTGATTTTGGAGCCCCAAAAAATAAAGTCTGACACTGTTTCCACTGTTTCCCCATCTGCTTCCCATGAAGTGATGGGACCAGATGCCATGATCTTTGTTTTCTGAATGTTGAGCTTTAAGCCAACTTTTTCACTCTCCTCTTTCACTTTCATCAGGAGGCTTTTTAGTTCCTCTTCAGTTTCTGCCATAAGGGTGGTGTCATCTGCATATCTGAGGTTATTGATATTTCTCCCGGCAATCTTGATTCCAGCTTGTGCTTCTTCCAGCCCAGCATTTCTCATGATGTACTCTGCATAGAAGTTAAATAAGCAGGGTGACAATATACCGCCTTGACGTACTCCTTTTCCTATTTGGAACCCGTCTGTTGTTCCATGTCCAGTTCTAACTGTTGCTTCCTGACCTGCATATAGGTTTCTCAAGGCAATGCCAAAGAATGCTCAAACTTATCTTGTTTAGTTATTTTAAATTATGGCAAAATATACAAAACATAAAATTTACTATCTTAACCATTTTTAAGTATATAGTTCTGTAGTGGCTCAGACAGTAAAGCGTCTTGCTTACAATGCGGGAGACCTGGGTTTGACCCCTGGGTCTGGAAGATCCTCTGGAGAAGGAAATGGCAACCCACTCCAGTACTCTTGCCTGGAAAATCCTATGGACAGAGAAGCGTGGTAGGCTACAGTCCATGGGGTTGCAAAGAGTTGGACACGACTGAGCGACTTCACTTTCTGTGGCATTAAGTATATTGTTATGCTACCATCACCACCATCCATCCACCAAACTCTTTACATTTCCCAAAACTGGAACTCTGAACACATTAAACTGTAATTGCCTAATCTCCCCTCTCCATAGCCCTTGGCAACCATCATTCCATTTTCTGTCTCTGAATCTCACTACTCCAGGTACCACACATAAATAGAATCATACAGCATTTGTCCTTTAGCACTTATTTCACTTAACATGTCTTAAAGATTCATCAATGTTGTAGCATCTGTCAGAACTTCCTTCCTTTTTAAGGCTGAACAGTATTCCATCACATGTATATACCACATTTTGTCTATCTATTCATCCATCAATGGATAATTGGGTTACTTTCACCTTCGGCTATTGAAATAATGCTGTGATGAACATAAGCGTGCAAATATCTAACTGCCAGCTTTAAATTCTTTTGAGTATATACCCAGAGCTAGAATTAGATCATATGGTAAATTTATGTTCAATTTTTTTTGCTGTACTGTTTCTTTTCTATAGCAATAGCTCCATTTAACAGTCCCACCAGCAGTGCTCAAGGGATTATCTAGTTTTGATGTCAAGATTACTCTAGTCCCATAAAACTAAATTTCTCTTACCTGGACATTCAGGTTGCTAGTATTTAGGATTTTTGCACCTATGTCCAAAGTGTAAAACTGGCTGATCCATATTGGAAATTTGATAACCCAATATGCAAAGGCAAAATTTATATATCATAGTCAAAAGAGTGTACATAAGATACAAGGGTTTTTAGAATTTACAAAACAAATTCATGTAATCCAACATAAGAATAGAGTAAAAGAAAAAACAATGATCATCATGATAGAAAAAAAGACGTATGAGGCATCACCCATTCTTTATTTAAAAGGAAAAAAATGGCAAAGAAAAATTTTGTTTCCTTATTTCTAATTCTTATACTTTTTTTTCTTATCAGAAAATATAGCACAACGTTAAACAGGAAGTACAATAGGCATCTTTTTTTTTTTTAACATTCATGGGAAGGCTTCTAATAATTCACTACATAATGTCATTCATTTAAGTTTTTAGTCAGTAATCTTTATTGGCTTAAAGGTATTTACTCCTAATTTGCCAAGGATACTTTTTGTTGTTCTAACTTTCCATATTTCCTTATACACTGAAAACTCAAGAGAATCAAAAAATTCAAATTACCAGAATAGGAGAATTCAGTAAGTCTGTAGAGATAAAATTAATATATAAAAATCAATAATTGTCCACTGTCCAAATAGTGGTTTCTTGAATACTAATCTTCAATTAAAAAAAAAAAAAAAAAACAAATCCAGGGCTCCTTGGGGGTAATGTCTGATTTTAGGGTTAGGACAAGGAAAAGAAATGATGAGCCTGGAGTTTCTTATAGGACCAAACACTAAAGAAGTATACTATGAAACAGAAGGAATGAGACCCAAGACCCAGACCACAGAGCTCCCAATGGCCAAAGCTCAAACAACTAAACAACAAAAATAATGTAGTATTGGATTATTACCCAAAGTATAAAAGAAATATATAGAGCACATACCAATATAAATGTGATTGAACAAATAAATAAATGCCGAAAAAAGACAAATCTTCCTTACAAAAGAATTCTAAATAATGTATGTAGATACTTCCCTCCTTCCAGGAAGTGGAGCTTAATTCCCGCCCCTCCCCACTTTTAAGACTGGCTATACTTAGTGCCTCACTTCCAAAGGAAGAATAGAATAGAGAAAGAGAAAAAAATATTAACTTTATAGTGGAAAATGCTGGCAAACATTACCTAAACTAAGTAACATCATCAGTGATGTAATGCAAGTATCATGTACCCCTAGCTGACATGTTAGGATGAGAAGGGCAATTTGCTTTGCTGATACTCTTTATAAAAACCTATAACCAACCCATTCTAATCATAAGAAAAATATCAGATTGAGGAACATTCTACAGGATACCTGGCCAGGACTCCTCAAGACTATTAAGGTCATGAAAAACAAGGAGAGATTAAGAAACTGTCACAGGTCAGAGGAGATTGGGAATACATGATAACAAAAAAATGTCGTAATATGGACTGCGTCCTGGAACAGAAAGAAAGCATTAATGGAAAAATGTAAAATCTATCCAGTCTGGACTTCAGTAACAGTAATGTTAACTGTGTTAGTTTCTTAGTTTTGACAAATGTATCATGGTAAAGTAAAATGTTAACAATGGGGACAACTAAATGAGGAAAGCACAGGAACTCTCTTCTTTGCAATTTTTCTGTGAATCTTAACATTATTACAAAATTAAAAGTTTATTTTAAAATATCAATAACATTCCTATACCTCAGTAATATCTAATTAGAAAATATAATTTTAAAAAATCTAACAAAAGACATGCTAAATGTTTACAGAAAAAAATTATTAAACTTATGGATATGAAAAACTAACAAATTAAAAGAAATACCACATCATAGGAAGACTATTTCAAAGACAGTGTTTAATTTTTACTCTATTAATTCAATATAATAATAAACTCATTGTGTGTTACTATAAATATTCTTTATGAAAAATAAAAAGGTTAGGGACAATAGTGGGATTGTTTTATATTTTTGTAAATCTCTTTTAATATCTATCTTAATAGAATACAGAGAGATTCTCACATGTGCTTCTGCACTCAATTTGTTTTGATATCTCAGACCATGTAGCCTCTAGAAACCTCTTCTATAAACCCCAAGAGAATGAGAGTGACAAAGGCAAATCATAGCTTAGTATTATTATGGAAATAATTTTGACCTTGTAGACCCACCAAGAGTCCTGGGATCATACTTGATAACCACTATTTTGGAAACAATATGTCACCCTTTTAACCTTGAGGCCTCATAGTATTCTTTATTTACATTTTAATATGAAAAACTCCAAATTAGAGAAGAGTTAAAAGAATTTTTATAATAAATATGCATATATCTCCTACCTAGATTCTATAATTAGCATTTTACTATATTTTTTAATCACATATCTATTTATCCCACTATTTACCCATCAATATATTTTTTCTCTTTATTTTTTACAATGCATTTGAAAGCAAGTTGCAAATATCAATATACTTTCCCTCAAATAGTTCAGCATGTAAACTCATTACTTAGAGTTTAGTATTCTTTAAAGCTCTTTTTTATTTTTCTTTTAGGTAAACTTTACATACAATGAAATGCATAAAATTTAAGTATGCAATTTGGTGAATGAGACATTGTGCAACCCAAACAAGACAGACAACATGATTCTCACTCTCCAGGAAATTCCCTCATACTCTTCTGAGTAAATCCCTCACCTCCTTTCCTTCCCGCACCTAGCCCTCCAAAGAAATCACTGTTCTGGTTTTTTTCAATCCAGATTATTTCTGCCTTTTCTAGAACAAGTCACGTAAATGGACTCATACAACATGTACTCTTCTATGTACGGCCTCTCAGTACAATGTGTTTTAGAGCCACTAAATTTTAAGTATTTAAAATTAATTTACCTACCATGAAAATGACTATCAAGATCAGACAGATGCCCACTATGATAAGGAAGGGGATTAGGTAGTATTCCAGAGGAAGGCTAAATTCCGGAACTAAGATAATGTGGCCCCTGCAAGAAAACAAAAATTAATAATTAGGAAATACTGACTTGTCAAATTATGATGTTAATTGAAAACAAAGAAAAATATTTTTAAAGCATTTAGACATTACAATTTAATCCACTAGACCCATCTCATTTTCTAATAGATGATTTCCATTAAGTTAAGGGATGTTTTCTCCATTTTAAAATCAGCTTTACATATTTACCAAAATAATTTGCCATTTAATTAAAAGAAACTTTTAGACTGGTTAGAGGAAATCAGTTAAGCAATACTTACTGTGTCCCTCCTAAGAACACGTGTTTACTGAATTTAGTAACCTGGATGAAAGTTAGCATATTTCACAAGCAAACATCAGTATTTAAAACTGGCAGTACCTCAGGCAGTATGTCAACAAGAACCACACGCCCCACACACACACCAAATTACTTTTCATCCGTTTCTCCCATGAAAAAACTGGAGGCACTATTGACGAAAATGAACTCCCTATTCCTTTTATGCTTTATGGGAATTCGTTGTACCAAGTACAATGGATATAACCCCATACTGCACATTCATCTGTGAGATATGGAATGGAAAACTAGCAAAGAAATTCACAAGAGTTGTAGCTTCTTTTCTATTCTAAACCTCCACTGCTTGACTGGAAAAAAAAAAAAAGGCAAAAAAACTACAAAAATGTGTATACTGTGGGGGTTGGGGGGAAAAATAACCAAAGGCCCTAGTCTCCTCCTTATTAACCATGGTTAATACAGTTATATGGTTATCAACTATATAATGCTAGTATTATAAAAATTGACAGGGAATCAAGAAATGAAACTGAACAGAATAAGCACACTATTTATGCTGCATGAGCAAATTTTATATAGCAGCAAATCCTGCAATAGAAAATTTCCTCAGACTAGGGAAGGGTCTGTATAATGGTCACTAAGATGGTTGATTTCCCCATTGTACTCCTGTGCTACTCAACTAGTATGGTGTCAGCAACATTACATTGTTACCCATGGCTGGGTGATATTTTAGGGACCAACTCCAGATACTTCGTATCACAGACTGTACATCAAGGTAATCAAATAATTGATGAGGTGTGATTCCTCTTTATGGAGTTAGTTCAGATAATATATTAAGGAGGAATTATAAAATAAGACTACTTGCAAATCCTAAAGAACCAATGGCTTCAGACAATGATTGTTAATGATTGCTCACATCACAGAGAACCAAATATTATGTCTCCTGATGGAAATACATAACAATACATATAAATTATTCTTGCCTTACCTATCCTCCTGGTCCCCAAGCCATACTTGAATCTGAGCAGCCCTCTAGATCTAACTAGCAATTTACAGGGAAAATAAGTAACAAAGGAAACCTCTAGACAATACACCAAGGATGTAGTCAGAAAAGTCCAGACTGCAGTAAAATTTTACAGGACAAATGACCCTGTTTCTTCAATAAATAAATGCGTAGGGAAAAAAAAAAAAAGAGGCAAAGCAAACTTATAGATTAAAAATAGGGTAGTCATATGTCCTTATTTGCTCTGAAAACAAATCTAAAGATTGAAATGTTTTGATATTGAATTAATGTTTACTTTTCTTAATTTAAAAAAGGATAACTAAAGAGCCTCTTGATGAAAGTGAAAGAAGAGAGTGAAAAAGTTTGCTTAAAGCCCAACATTCAGAAAACTAAGATCATGGCATCTGGTCCCATCACTTCATGGCAAATAGATGTGGAAACAGTGGCTGACTTTATTTTTCCGGGCTCCAAAATCACTGCAGATGATGACTGCAGCCATGAAATTAAAAAACGCTTACTCCTTGGAAGGAAAGTTATGACCAACCTAGACAGCATATTAAAAACCAGAGACATTACTTTGCCAACAAAGGTCCGTCTAGTCAAGGCTATGGTTTTTCCAGTAGTCATATATGGAAGTGAGAGTTGGACTGTGAAGACAGCTGAGCGCCGAAGAATTGATGCTTTTGAACTGTGGTGTTGGAGAAGACTCTTGAGAGTCCCTTGGACTGCAGGGAGATCCAACCAGTCCATCCTAAAGTAGATCAGTCCTGGGTGTTCATTGGAAGGACTGATGTTGAAACTGAAACTCCAATCCTTTGGCCACCTGATGCAAAGAGCTGACTCATTTGAAAAGACCCTGATGTTGGGAAAGACTGAGGGCAAGAGGAGAAGGGGATGACAGAGGATGAGATGGCTGGATGGCATCACCTACTCGATGGACATGGGTTTGTGTGAACTCCGGGAGTTGGTGATGGACAGGGAGGCCTGGCGTGCCACGGTTCATGGGGTTGCAAAGAGTCGGACATGACTGAGCGACTGAACTGAACTGAAAATAATGAAAATGCCATTATATTTTTTATATATAACTTTATTTTCTAGTGATATCTTTTGAGATGTTTACAGTTTAGATCATAGGGTATCTAGTACTTGCTTTAAAATAATCATGGCATGGGGAAAAAAGGGCAGACTGCACTTAAAGAGTGGACAGTCCAAACAAAATTGGCCATAGTTGATAATTCTGAGACTGAATGATATTCATCATACCCATCTCTAGTTTTAAACTAAACAAATAAGTAATAAATTAATAGGTAGGTAGGTAGGCAAGCAGGCAGACTGACCAACTGGCCAGTCAACAGATAGATGATACAAGCCAGTCTGCACAGGTCTACAATCCTTCAAGCAGAATTCTGAAACCTAAAAAGCTTTAAAAAGTAATGTTTGCAATTCATTTGATAGTCAACCTGAACCTAACTGACATGATCAAACACTCATACATTTATTACAGATATATATGTTATTTGATTATAGAATGCTGCCTCAATCCTCAAATTCTATCCCTTGGAATATTACTTAACTTTTTAAAATCTGAAAATGCTTCAATTCCACATTATATCTGTCCCAAAGAGCTGGGATAAGAGATTTTGTGGCCTTGCATTAACATGGAAAGGGTCTAAATATTAAGTAAATAAAGTATGTAACAAAATACTGAGTATTACAAGGCACTGTTTTATGAGCAGGGTATCTCTAGTTAAGGTCAGCATTCAAACAAACATGGGGAAAAAATTAAGCTGTCAGTGAAGAGCATCATAGGGACTTTTGTTTAAATGTTTTCTATTTCTGAATTTTTCCATATTTTATCAGCAGGTATCTATTACTTCTTAATTTAAAAAGAAATGGTTTTATTATTTAAAACAAAAAGACTCTTTAAAATACACACAATTTTTCTATACGATGGAATAATACTGAGATAAAAGCAAGTTGTAGTTCTCCTCACCCTCATTAACTACACAAATATGGCTGGCAACATAGGATCTTGCGTAACTATTTTTAATACAATATCCCAAATTATATTCCCTAACTTAATAAAGATGTTCTGAGCACAAAATATGTGAACAGTATTTTAAATATCAAAACCGTATATGGAGAAGGTCAAAAAATGTAAACAGACACTCTTTCCCTCTCTTTTTTTAATTCATATTCAAACTCAAATAATCATGCATTCCCCGCCCCCCAAATAATTAGAATTGCATTTCATTGTGCCAGTTTCCTCTTTTGGCAAATGTAGATGGTAAGAGATAATAATAATAACTTCTAGAGTGTTGTTGTTAGAATTAAATGGATAACAAATATAAAAGCTTTGTTTCATGAGTGCCTGGCACTTGCTAAATCCTTGATATTTATTATATTACTATATTATATTACAATATTACCGTTTTTATTATTACTGTTGTTCCCTTGGTCAAATGGCTGTTCCTGTCCAGTATGTTTTGGTACCTGTTTTTTATAAGAAGCTCTAAAGTGTTAATTGAACTGCACTGTTTTCTGTATTAGATAAGACAGTTGTGCCTTAGGTTAGTTTCAGTCTGAATTTTACCGTGGTAATGAGAATTTGGGGAGAAATTCCGTAAGAAGTTTTAAAATCCAAATCAAACTTTTTAAACTTGAAAACAAACTGTGTTTGTAAAAGTTAGTCACCAAACACATTGCGTGTTAGATTCTTTGTTTATAAAACATTTCCATTTAATAAAATACAAATATGTCTTAATGTAAAGTATCATATAAATGTAAATCACATTGCTTCTAAATACCAATGGTTTGACTAAACTATAAAAGGGAAAGTTCTCTTTTTAGCAACATGGGTGCCTTAATCTCTCTAGCATAAATATATTTTCAGTATGTAATCATACACAGAAGAAAAGTAAAGTCTTAAAATCATGACTTAAGAAGATATAATTTAGCACAATAGAGTACATTCTAAAACATAATTTTGATTACAACTAATCTTATATAATTCTACCCTCACACAGAAAAGAATTTAAGCTACATGATTATTTTTTATATCCATTACTTACCCTTTTTCATATGTGAATTCATCTTTCAGGGAATTAGCTGATGATTCACCAATAAAGACAGATGGAATGTCAATTTTCTTTAGTACCTCAACTGTATAAAACAATAGTAAAAGTTATTCTTCAAAGCCCATACTTAGTGTAAAATCAGCTTAACTTTCTTTATAATAACAGCAAATATCAATGTAGGTGGAAATAACTATAATCAATTTGAATTGTCTGTTAGTTGATTTTCCAGATTGAAGATTTATACCAAGACCCAAATGGCTGAGAAACATGATGACATTTACAACAACAAAAGCTAATAACATTTTGCATATATACACTACCACACTATCTCACAGTCCTATGAGATTGAAATATAAATCTTACTCCATTTCCACTTTGATTTACTTGATTTATTCCCGTACAGACATACTTAACTATTAGAAAAGAAATAAGAGGAAGAAATGTAAAGTATTTTTTCCACATATAACTTAATTCCTAAATGAAAAAGTGAAAAAGCTTTTTTTACATACCCATTCCCAGGAGAGGTGTAAGCCAAAGAATGTAAGAAAAGACCACTTTACAACAGTCTGAAAAATGACATCACGCATCTAAGGCTTTTCAGAGTGAAGGGCTGACAAGAGTTCAGAAAGGGCACTGGATAGGGAAGCTTGGTAAATTTCTACTTCCTCCTAAGCTCGGAGTGCATGTTAAAGCATTGTGTTCTGACCAGTACCTTACAAAATTTACTTCTATATCTATATTAAAAAACCAAAATCAAATGCCAACAAAAAAAGAACTTTGTAAAAATTACCCATTACTCAAGAAGAGAAGTAAAAACAATCATCTTACTGTCACCACAGAAAATAGCCATACTTTTAACTATGAGTTACTTTAACACATTTGGCTTTAGAGAAAGTCTATTTGTTTTCTTTTGTTACATTCTGCACAACAACTTTGTTCTACATTTCTTTTAAAAACTGCATATTTATTATTTATTTAAAAGAGGGGGTGGATACACATGAAGAAGAACAGAACACAAGCATAACTCTTCCCACCCAAAGATAAGGCTTTATTTGAAGCAACAGAAACAGTTCTATACGCTTTGACAAATAGGTTCCATTATGTAACCAGCACAATCAAGATAAAAAAACACGTTATCATCCATCCAAATTCTCTCATGCCCCTTTACAGTCAAGCCCTCACCACAACCTAAGCAACCACTGATATATTTTTCTTTAGTTTTAAAATATTAGTATTCTTAATAGAATACGTGTTTTTTCGTTTTCAGATTGGATTTACGCAAATAAAATCATCCATTTCCCTCACTGTTTGTGTCTGTCTCTGTCTCTCTCACACACATATACCCACACACTCCAACATCATATAAGCCCTAAAAGGGAAGGAGCCAAAAAGGTTAGCAGAGCAATATTTAATCACTATCTTTATATTAATAAGATCAATAAATATTTAAAGATTTTTATTAATGGGATCATATAATAATGGGAAAAAGTATAGGTTTTTTTCCTACTCAATGGTATATCTCAGATATCCTGTCATGTCACTAAATAAATATCCACCTCATAATTTTTAATAGCTGCATGCTAAGAGATCTTTCTCTTTCACATAACAGTTTAAATTTTAATTTATTTGGTAATTAAAGTTTGGAATTGAATACCCTTTGTAAAATGTTCTACTCTTTCACAAAGATACTCAGATAAACTCAAGGAGGAATTTTTGTCTTGTAACTACTGGCTTATAATTATTGGAAGTAACATAACTTCTTTGAGTTATGATATCTAATGAGATGTTAAAAGCTCCTCACTTCAGTCAGAAAGTTAAGAAGAGGAGGGAAATGATGTACACAAATATGAATAGCCACCTTGGAGATTCTGCCACATCGTTTATCTACTGAAAACAAAACCAAATGTTTTCATTCACAAAATACTTTAAAAATACTAATTTTAATTCTGATCCACAAAATAACTGTAAAGTATACACGCCAAGTAGTATTATCATACCATAGACAGGTTATAATTTAAGTGGTCAACCCCAACCTCTCTAGATGCATATTCCAACTGTCTGTTCAATATCTCCATTTGAATGCACAATAGATGTTTCAAACTTAATGTTTTTCAAAATCTCTCAATATCTCTTTTCCCTTCATCAGTCCTACTCTTCCTTGTCTCTGTAAACAGCATAACTATTTTCTTCTAGTTTCTCAAGTTAAACATTTTGGACTTCTCCTTTACTCCTCCCTTTTATTCCTTAGGTCAAACCCTATCAACTTCAAAATACATCCATAATTCTATCACTTGCCATCACAGTCACTGCTAGTGCTCCACTGCCGTCATCTCTTGCCTGGCTGCTGCTACAATGTTCTAACTGGTCTCTCAGCGGGCACTCTTGCTCATCTTTCACCTTCAGTCTGTTCTCCTCATCTTTCACCTTCAGTCTGTTCTAAGAACAACCAAAGTGATCCTTTTAAAACTGTCAGATCATCTTACACCTCTATTCAGAACCTACATAAAACAAATTCTAAAGTCCTACAATACCCAACATGCTCTAGCCTCTGGTTCCCCTCTAACTTCATCCCCTACAATTCTCTCTCTCCCTTGTTCACTCTGACTGCAGCCACCATGATTTTCTGGCACACCTGCTTTATCTCTGAGCCTTTGCATTTGTCTGCTGTTCTCTTTCCTTGAAATATCCTCCTCCAGAAATCTGCATGGCATAGCCTTTCACTTCAGACCTATGCTCAAATGTCAAAGCCTCAAGAAACCTTCTCTGATCACCCTATCTAAAACAGCCATTCTCCGCCTCTCATCCCTGTCACCCTGTATCCCTTTAACCTGGCATGTTTTTCTTCATAGCACTTACCACTCACTACTTGACATATATCATACCTCTCTGAGTATTATTCCCACTCTAGAATGTAATGATAATAACTGCAGCAATAATAATTAATAGCAGCTAAAGAATCATTAAACAGCTATTAAGAACCAGGAACCAATGACTTGAATACTATTATTATCCACATTTAACATATCAGAAAAGTGAGGCACAGAGATGTTAGGTAATGTTCCCAAGGCCACACCACTGGTAGGCGGTGGAGCTGGGATTCAAACCTTGTAAGACCATACCCAGAAACCACACTCTTAACTACATCATTCTGCTACCTCAATGAAAAGTATGAGCAAAGCCTTAAAACTATATTATTTCCTCTGTAGTCCTGATGCCTAAGAGAGTACTTGCTGCGGAGTAGGCTACCAAAAAGTATTTGATGAAGCAAGCAAGCAAGGAAGAAAAAAGAAACAAGCCCAGACATATTGATAACTTGCCCTGTTTATACAGCAATCTGTACAACCTAGACCCAAACTTGAGGCTCAGACTCCTAATCTAGACTCTTTCTACTCTGCCTTATCTTGGGTTTTTCTCATATGCCTTCTTTCATATGATCTTCACAATCTTGTTGGGTTAAAAAAAATTAAAACTATTCACACTTTTACAGATGAAAATAAAGGGCTTGGAAAGATTAGTAACTTTTATGAACTAGCCTGAAATAAACCCACATTTCCTAGTCTTGAAGTTCATAGTCATCACGTTCTCCTGCCTCCTGAAGATGACAAATGTGATTGACTCAAAGTGAACTCATCCTATGTCCTACCTGAAATAAAAAAAACAGACACATTCCTGTGTGAAATGCTGGCAACAAGAGGTCTTTAAGACTTCCTTTTGTTTCCAGATGTCAGAACCATGTATTAGGAGTATACATGCAGTATTTTCCCTGTGGTTATATCTAAGCCTAAAAAGAGTGACAGATATATGCTTATTTTAATAAATCCATGCTTTCTCTCCTCTACCAGTGACAGCAAAGATGAAAATGGGAAATATCTTTACAGTGTTTTGGATATATGGAATGTTCAAAAACATACATACTCAAGGACAGAGCAAAATGTCATGGAAAGTAATCGAAGCAATGAAGTCAAGAACCAAAATTCTGAACAATCTTTGAAATAAAATAACTCAGTTGGAACATTTCCATAGCAACAACAGGATTATATGGTTATGTGCTACTTCTAATATTTAGCACACTTTCCTTAGGAACTGACATGATTATCACAAAAAGGTTTTATTATTGACATGAAGACAAAATAGGTGTCCAAGGGAACTGACAATTCCAACTTGAAAAATTTTTATTAAAAGCGTGTTAAAAGAATAATAGCTTACAAATACTAATTATTTTATTCAACCCATAACCCTTGAGAAGGTCTTGAGGGTTGCTAAACCCTAAGCCCAGGTTTTCAGCAAAACACACACAGAGTAAGTAACTTGCTCAAAATTATACAGTCAATTCAAGCAGGAGCTTAGACTTAAATTCAAGCCTATTTTTCAGAGTGTCTATGCTTTCCATTTTGTCAGTAACATGTACGGGTCACAAAAACAACTAACGTGGGAGGTATGGTGTAGGACCATTTTTTAAGGGAGGTGATTAAAGGAGGAGTACCAACAAGTGTGCAGTACCAACAGTACTAGTTTATTTGATAAGTAAAATCCCTTAATCAATTCCTCTAATTCCTATCAGTGGTTGTTAAACTTTCAGTGAAGTGCCAGAAGCTCTTATGGATACTTCATGCATTCTACAATTATGATTTAACCAGCCAGAAGATTAAAATAATCATTTAAAATATAAAGGAAGTAAGGAACTTATCACTAAGTTTTACTTTTTACATATTGTAATTTTACCATAGATTGTATTAGGAATAAGAAGGAAAAGAGTTACAGAAGACATGGGTTTGATCCCTGGGTCAGGAAGATCCCCTGGAGTTGGAAATGACAACCCACTCCACTATTCTTGCCTGGAAAATTCCATGGACAGAGCAACCTGGTGGGCTACAGTCCATGGGGTTGCAAAGAGTTGGACACGACTGAGCACAGCAACAACAAATAATGTCCCACGTTATAAAAAGATTTTTTTGGTCAAGAAATCCAACACATTTCCTGTTGAGGATACGGTTAAAGTCCTAAATACATTTCAATGGAGTATATTAATCCATGCCTTATATGTCTGCTCTTTGCTGCAAACTCTTTCTTGCATATGTGACTCAATGCAACTTAATAACAAGCGGTATTATGGATATATACTAAAAGAAAAAGAAAAACAAAATACTTGAATTTTGGCAGTTTATTTAGTGTATCTTGGATTCTGATCCCAACTGCCAACGTACGTGGGCATCTTCCCCACAGCATCAAACAACTCAATTCAATTCTGACATTATCTGCCTCGAGACAGCATCAGATTCCACAGGCTAAGGGTCTGGTTTCACAAGAATTCCCACCCCCAACTTCAGAAGCCAGCCACTAAGTCTAAGTTGTCTGTCACCTTTGCTTCTGACCTACCAGTTACAGACTGGAGGTTTCAACAATCCTTACCCCACGGGTTCAATTAATTTGCTAGAGCAGTCCACAGAACTCAAAGAAACATTTTATTTACTTGATTACCAGTTTATTAAGAAAGGATGTAATTTGGAAACAAGCAGATGAAAGAGATGTATAGGGCAAGGTACATGGGAAGGGATGCAGAGGTTCTGTGCCCTCTCTAGGAGTGCAGTTTTCCCAGCATCTCCACACTTTCACCAACGCAGAAGCTCTTTGAACCTGTCCTGGTAGGTTTTCATGGTGGCTTCACTACATAGGCATGAATGATTAAACCACTGGCCACTGAGGTTAGAGGGTAGGACTGAAAGTTCCAATCCTCTAATCACCTAGTTAGTTCTCCTAGCAACCAGCCTCATCATTTGGTGAGGTCCAAAAGTAGCCGCATTAACATAAAGGAGACACCTTTATCACTCTCAATAAATTAAGTAAAAGCATACAGCTTAAAAATCGTTCTGATTAAAGCCAGTTATTTCATTAAAACTGGCTCATTTTCCCTACAAGCTAATATTTCATAGAGAATAAGTAAAGATATTGCCATTTTGAACAAAAAGCTATAGGCATGCCAATAAATATTAAGGGGCTAATAATAACGAACTGGTATAAGAGAGCACAAGTATGCGGCTTTGACATTCCACAGGAATAAAGTAGCTACTTAGTATTCCTGCATATTCTAAAATTTAACGTTGTGAATCTCTAAATAAATCACAAAAATTCTCCTATGGCATCCTAAACTCAACATGCTTATCTCTATTTAAAGCTTCGGTTTTCCTTTAGCTTTTACCAAAATAACAACACATCCTTAAAAATGAAACACATAGGTTAAAAAAAACAAACCAGCAATAACAACAAACTGTTCAGAAAAGAACAAGTCAATTACACTTATACTGTGAGCAAAATTATCCCAAGAGGTTTAAGAAGTGGAAATTATCTTTCTGATGGGGACGAAATTTTGCTTTCTAAAACAGAAAATGAAAGAAGAGAGACTCTGGTAAATTTTAGTTTCGAACGATTGGTCAAACAGGAGAGAAGAAAAGTGATACCTGTACTTACTGTCGTTGGATCCCATGCTAATGAGGTCATCAGAGTCAACATTGTGAACTATGGCTGCTTTGTATCCTGCTCTCTGTGCATTTAAAACCTGCAAGTAAGAAAACAGTCATGATATGAGGAAGAAAGTGCCATAAGGTCCCTCGACTTCAACAAATATAGATCACCAACTCCATAAAGGACAGACTAGATTATGTATATATATTATATATATAATATATATATATATAACAGATATCAAGTGTGTTCTTGAAACAGATCCTTTTACAATTGATTATTAAGGACTTCTTTAGATATCTTTTTGATTTCACTCAAGGTATTAAGTGAAATGAGAGGCAAATAAAGGACAGAGATATAAGCTACCTACCAAAAGGATCCAAAGCATTAACCCTGTCTAGCTCTAATGGGATACAGACTTGGGACCACGCTCAAGAGCCATCAGCCCTTGAGAAGTCAAATCTACCTCCACTACTTAGTGCAATAAACTTGGAGCAAATTGCTTTTCTTCCTTAATCCTCAGTTTCCCCAAGTTTAAAACAAAATAGCAACAATATTTTTCTCATATGTAAAATAATTTTAAAATGCTTAACACCATGATGATACAAAGAAATGGGTAAAATAAAAGCTATTCTTATTAGCATCATCAACAACCATTTTCTTTAGAAAGATTTTCTAAAGCTTTGAAAAAATTAAAAATAAAAATACTCCAGCCTGAAGTTGCTTACTCTGGTTCTATTTAGCTATATAATCTTTCCTAAAACTAGTTTCCGAAATATTAATAGTTTCACACCATAAGAATATGGCTAGATATGTAGTAGAATTTTCTTAGAGCAAAGATCTGAAAAGTATCTAACACATGTTAATACTTGTGTTAATGTGTATCTAACACATTAACATCTAACACATGCTAATACTTGTGTTAACACTTCACTTTTAAAGTAACAGTTTTTTTTAAATAAAAATAAACCCAGACTAACCTCTTATTGTACCACCTTTGAACCATTTGGTAAAATTGAGAGTTATTATTTGCATACTGGTTAAATAAAATGAAAATTGGGTATGTAAATATATATAATAGTTTTGAATACTTTGAAAACTATATACATATAATTCTAAATACTTACTATGGCAAGAAATGTGAAATATATCACCTTATAATCACTGCATAGAGATATGTCTCAAAGTTTCTTTATAATATCAATACTTCTAAAATTAATTTTAAAAATAATTCCCAGAAGGTCTAATATTAGCTCTGTTTTAGTTATCAGCATAACAATGATTCAAAATTCTACAGTAATTCAATAAAGACCTGCATCAAGCTGCAAAGACTAAGGGAAAGCCCAGAAAGTCAAATTCCTAAGAATAAAGGAATGCCCAAGTGTTCAGCAGACTGGACTTGAATAGTAGGTAAGAGAAATGAGGCTCATGTAGTCAACCCTACTCAGGCAAGAGTAAAATTCCCTTCTACATTACCCTGACTCTAAAACTACCTCACCAGTGAAAGTTGGACTTCTGAAAGAGATAATAATGTGGGTTAATCAGAACAATTCTATCTTACCACCAAACAAACAAACAAGAAATCTAAATCTGCAAATGCCTCAAAGAATTAATATGTTGTCTCTCTGTGGGTGCACTTAGTCACTAAGTCATGTCTCATTCTGAAACCCCATGGACTGTAGCCTACCAGACTCCTCTGCCCTGGGGATTTTCCAGGCAAGAATACTGAAGTGGGATGCCTTTTCCTTTTCCAGGGGATCTTCCTGACCCAGGGATCAAACCCACATCTCCTGCATTGGCAGGCAAGTTCTTAACCACTGAGCCACTAGGGAAGCCTTTATAGTCTCTATGACTCCTATGAAATAGCAGGCTGACACAGAGTAAGCACTCATTAAATATTTCTAGAATGAGAAAATGTGTAAGTGCTTAAATTAATAGCTCATATTATAACAGTACAAATACAAGAGAGAAAATTGTGTGTGTGTTAGTTGCTCAGTTGTGTCCAACTCTTTGCAACCCCATAGATTATAGCCGGTCAGGGTCATCTGTCCATGGAATACTCCAGTTAAGAATATTGTTGTGGGCAGCCATTTCCTTTTCCAGGAGATATTCCTGACCCAGGGATCAAAGCTGGGACTCTAAGTTTTTTTAATGAATTAAAATAGCATAAATAGTTCACCAACATAGGACCTACTGCTCTGATGTTTGGAATAATGACAAGAAAACCAACCAGCCAACAGAACCGTTACAAGGAGTGTTCTGTAGTCATGCAAGGAAAAATCAACAAGTGTGTGCATGTTTTAATGTTAGGTGGATTTTGTTATCCAACTAAAATTTTAAAAATGCCAACCTCTACAGTCTTTTACCCATAGATTTTATTGCTTTCCAAGGAGAGAAAAAAAAAAATCTCTCAAAAAGGACATAATAGTTTCTAAACCTTATTTGCTACTTATTTATTAACCTATTATTTATTCATTACATTCTCATAGCAGGACAGATTTCACTTAGCTTTTATTTAAACTAAAGTATACTTGGTTGGGGTTGCTATTAATTTATCTGATGCTTTAATGACCATTTAATTGTTCCTAAAAAAGCTAGACAAGTAACAACAGAGAAATATTTCTCTCACAAATCCAAAAAGCAAGTGTTTCCAGAGGTACAATTTAAGAAATACAAAATTTATATCAAAAGCTGTTCTCTCCTTATATAAAACTTAACTTTTACTTTTCTTTTTAAAGCCAACTAATACACAAAGTCACTGAAATTACAAATTGACTTGTTTCCCTGAAAAATATGTATTTGTGAGCAAAGATACAACATGTTAGGATACAGAGAAAAGTGGTCCCAGAAACCATGATAAAGTGTATGTAAAACAACATAGTTCAGTTTAGTAAATATTTGTTGAATTTACATAACATGTAAGGTACTGTGTATTGGGCACAATGCAGAACTTAAAGGTGAATCAGAAACAATCATTATCCTCAAAGAGACTCAATACTCCTGGACATCCAAACAGGTCAGGTGCTTTCTAGCGTCTCTATTTGCTCAAGCTACCATCTCTGCCTGGAACAGCCTTTGGGTTCTGAATCCCTCATCAGGCTTCAAATCCCATGACCTCTATGAAGCCGGTCCTGGCCCATGCCCTATTCTAATGCCCTGGTCCACATGTTGTCCCAAGCACCCATACAGCTGCTTCCCACTTGGTATTTATACCTGTTATATTGTTCTTAAAGATCTTCTGTAGTATCTTATATTTATGCATTATACATACTACCCCATTTATAAAACAAGGCTTTATGGGGTTCTTTAATCTTCTGCAGTTGTCTATGTGTAAAGAAGGGACAAAATATTACTCTTAAAAGAGGCTTTCTGAACTGCATTGTTAAAAATCACCAATATAAATTAATGGCTTTACAGCAATCTGTTATGTGTGTAACTAAGTCTAGCCAGCAGTTTCTGAAAACTGCATTGAGCAACTGAGGAAATATGTTTCTTTCACGTATCCAAAATGCAATTGGTTCCATAAATACAATATAAAATTAGATTAATATCAAAAGCTGTTCTCTAATTAAAAAATAAAATTCTTAATATAGAAAACCACTAAAATAGGAAGGAGTTTTGTAAGCACAAGTGTGAATTCCAGAAAATAGAAACATGTTTCAAAAATTTAATAAGAAGGCTTCCCCAAGACTTTTGTTGTTGTTACTGATTTTTAAAATAAAGTAATGAAATTAAATCAAAGAAACACATTAACATATGGACCAATGGGCTTACGAATACAAACAAGGAAAATATATTCATGTTATGAACTGCAAAAATCATGTGTCAGTCAAATTAAATTACATTTTTAACTATGCAGCAGCTGGTATTTTCAAAAACACAGGAGGCAGAAATAAGGCCTAAATCATCAGTAAGCATGTACAAGGTTTCACATTCATAAAATGCAATCTCAAACATGTTGTCAGATGGAAGCATAGAACTCAAAGATTCATTAATATAAAGCAGACACAGTGAACAAACCTAAATTTCAAAATAGCGATCAAACAAAATTTCACAAAAAGACCTTCTGAATTGAACTGCAAATGTGCCTTTTTAAGGAGACTCAAATTGTGCTAAATGTACTAGTTTACATCTAATCAACCAATTAACTGCAACTAAATTATGTAGACCAGGTAGCACCTGACCACAAATTTTAAAGAAACACGGGCCTGCCGACTTGTTATTGTAAATAGCCAGCATACCAGAAGGCAGCGGACTGCTAATGGAAGAGCCTTCAATGAGACAGGTTCTAAAAGGAACCCTGGGGATGAAATAATAGTTCACCTTATTTCCAGACTGGACGAACTGGTGATATTGACACTAATAAACAGACCTTGTAAGAAGAAAGAATTCACTGTGCTGTCAAGATGATCATAAGTAGAAATTTTTTAAGGGACACACAGGCATGAGGAGGTGGAGCAAACTGTTGACAGAATATATACAACAAGGTTCCAGACCAAAGGCTCTATCTATGAATAAAAGAAGCCTCTATGTGCTGGTCCCCTACATATACTATCTCTAATATCTGATAGAGCTCTACCATGTAGATATTCTTTTTCAACATTTTAGAAATGAATATACCCTAAGGTCACACTTAGGCAGAGCTGAGATTTGAAAACAATTTTATTTGATTAGATAGAGAAGCATGGAGTTTCCCAATGAATCAGAATGAGAAATAGGATCACTAACCTGATTTAACATTTTACAAATGTCTAAAAAGAGGGATTAAGAAAGAGATCACTTTAAGGGATTACTTTCTTTGATACTAAGAAAGTACCAAAACTCACAGGACATTAATCTTAAAATCTTATGGGCAAAATAAAATATATACAAATCAGAATATAAGCCAAAAAGAAAAGTGCTCAAATAGTGTGGTAGAGTTTATAAAAACTTAGAGAGGGAAAAGTTATATTGAAGTACATATGGCAGATTTTATAGGACCTGAAACATTTTAATAAAGAGATGAAATCTGCATCAACAGGAAAGAGTTGTGGGGAAATTTCTCATGTGAGAGAGAGAGAGAGAGAAATAACAAGGCAAAAGGCAGGACTGAGCAAGGCATACTAAAAACAAAACACAAAGAAGGACCTTCATAAGTGAAAAAGAGTGTTACAGAAAGGAAGACTCTAATTCCAGCAGAGGAGTTAAAATTATACTCTTGGAAGGAGATTATTTGGATTCAAATTCTGACTCTGTTATATACAAGCCGTATAAACTTGAGCAAATAACTTCTGTAAAATGAGCATAATAATACACCCAACTTAAAGAGTCATTCTGAGGATTAAATTACTAAATATATGGAAAGCACTTAAAATAGTGCTTAAACAGTGCCTGGCACATATTAAATAAGTGCTAGTTATGATTACTGTCATTGCTGTTCAATTTTACAGCTGCTGTTGGAAAGTCAGAGGTTAGGAGAGATGGGAAAAAAGGACAGATAGTACTGTATCTTGAAGGCCATTCAGTAAAGTAGACGTGGGGTCTTCCCCGTTAAGGGCTCACATTTCCTTCTCCAGGGGATCTTCTCAACCAGGGATCAAACGCAGGTCTCCCACATTGCAGGCAGACTCTTTACCATCTGAGTCACCAGGAACCTTAAGGGTTCACAACAGGCACTTGAATAAGGAGGTGACATGTCTAAAACAATGTTTTAGAACAATCTGGTAATACTTTGATATGGAGACGGTAGACTGAAGATTTGGAAGCTGTTATGACAAGGCAGGATGATTGCAATGATGTGAAAGAACAATATTTTCATTCTTCTTCAAAACCAACTTTTGAATCTAGGAAACTTAGGAATGTACTTAACCAAAAATGCGAAAGCTGAGAAACACAGCTTGTTTTCATAAGGAAGAACAAGAGAATGGTTCTGAGCACACTAAATTTGAGAGGTAGGGAGGTTTCTATATACAGATTTCCTAGGTAGGTAGAATATAAAATATCAGGACCTGAGATTTAAATGTACATATTTTCAGCAAATTAATCATTCAACAAATATCTGGAATAAAGATTGCTGCCTGGTTGTGAAAAATAATTAAACTTCCAATAAAACATAATCCATTCACAGTTTTATATATCTTACAGTCTTCAATGTCCTTTAAGTTCTATACATGAACTAAACTTAAGTACACTTTAATTTTCCCCTGAGAGGATACACTACAAATAAGTAAATCTGCGTATACTTATTTCTAGTATACCTGCAAGAATGCTAAAAATGTTATGAGGTAACTTTTCTTGATGAAAGAGAACCATGAAAAGAACCTCATTATTATATCAGACAGTAGTCTGGATGTTTGTGTAAAATGAGACACACTTGAAACAATTTTTTTATTTGAAATGTATTTAAAGTTCTGAAGTCTTTAACTGAATTCTAGTGTTGTTTTTCCCTTGCATAAGGAATAATTTTAATGTATAAGGAATAATTTTAATGTTTGAACAATAGTGAAAAGGCCAGCTAAAAACCAAGATTATTTCAGACAGATACTCCATGAACACCATACATGCATCCCCTACAGATGCCCTGTGTTTCTGATGTTATCTGCCTTCAGGTGCCGGGCAAAAGATGTTTGAGAGTAGTAGCCATTTAAAATATATCCTCTTCTAATTTGAATGATAATACAACCTTTAGTTCATTATTTCAACATTTTTATTAAGTGTTAAAAGGTCATTAATTTTAATTGGGAAGTTGAAAGAAAATACTATACTGAAATATTTCAGACTGTACTTCATGCAGAATTAAAATATGTGATTTATATGTGGAATCTAATATATGACACAAATGAACCTATATATGAAACAGAAACAGAATCAGGGACACAGAAAACAGATTAGTGGTTGCCAAGGGGGGAGAGTGGTAGGAGAGGGATGGATGGAGATTTGGGGATCAGCAGGTGCAAACTGGTATATATAGAATAGATAAACACAAGGCCCTACTGTAGAGCACAGGGAACTATATTCAATACCCTGTGATAAACCATAATGGAAAAGAATGTGTATATGTACAGCTGAGTCATTTTGCTATATGGCAGTAATTAACACAGCATTGTAAATCAACTATACTTTAATAAAAACAAAACAAAAATGTGATCTAGGGGGAAATTTTAGTGATGACTTATAGTTTTATTTACTAAAGAAGTAGTAAGACTAGAAGTAGAGGGACTTCCCTGGTAGTCCAGGGGTTAAAACTTGGTGTTCCCAATACAGAGAGGGTGGGTTTGATCTCTGGTGGGGGGACTAAATCCCATTTGCAGCACAGCAGGACCAAAAAGAAAGAAAGAAAGAAAGAACAGAAGTAGAGAAAGATGTAATAAATATTAGGGAAATTCAACTATTCTGGCTTATGTATAAATAAGAAAACTACATCTATCTAGAGATGTAATTGACTGCTTAATTAACACCAGGAAGAGAATGATAAGATATTCTTAAACTCCCATCAATCAGGTGATACCTTCAGTGATTAAAAAGCACTGTATTTTCTTCTTGCTCTCAATCTGCTTCCCTGCCGAAGGGTATGTACTCCATATTATCAGATAGGATATACTACCTAATTATGTACGTGTGTACACACACACACACACACACACACACACAAAACATATATACTAATACTGTATATTATTATAGTTATTTATCAATTATCAATAATAAATTTCCTAAGCATGGTAACTGTGTTTTGTGAACATGGAGGAGAATGCTGCTGTGGGAAAGAGAGGAATAAGACATAAAAGATTCAACTCTTAAAATAGTTAAAGACAAAATATTAATACTTGGGAATTATTAACAATGTTAACTTCTGCAGGATACCTCTGTTTTCATCTTTGTTATTATACACACCACAAGATTTTGTCTTGAATGAGTTATTTTTTTAATACCCATCTGGGTACTTTAACAACCTGATACATTTTAATCAAGCCAATGTCACATAATTAACCTTACACAGAGTAATTTTCAACTTCCACAGTTCATTAAATGACAGAAATGTACACTATCTCAGCATGTTCTCAAAAATATGATAAAGCCAAAGTCCCGCTGTCTTAATAGAAATCACAGCACTAGAAATCTAAATTTGTGATAATTTAAAGTATTACATTAAAAATTAACAAAAGATCACTGTTTCATGTGTGTCAGTAAAAAGCATTAATTATCAGAAAATTAATCCTGACATCACCTTGAAAAATAAGAGATCTGATAAAATAACATCTAGAGCTCTTTGAATGCCAGACTTCATGTTTCCTAAGGAACCATCTTGTTCACTAGCATGTATCTCCAGCCTAGAAAAATCTCTCACATAAATACTTATTTAGTCAAACCAAATCATAACTAAGGCAACTATCTATCAAGTTCTACCCAGAAAGATATATGCCATAAAAATGCATTTATGGCTTAGTTCCCTCTTAAAAACATACCAAAAATTTTACTTCAGTCATTGTGGATAAAAAATTTTTCTGAAATATTTTGCGTCTCGCTAGCTGTCTCAATTAAAAGACAACAAATGTGATTTGACCTTTTCCAATGACTTGGGATCATCATGAACATCTTTACTAGATTCTAGCTGGTTTTTCTCCTCAATGTTAAGTGTCACTTCCTCTCTCTCTGTATTTAGACAACTAGTAGTCATTAACCTTGCTCCACTCTTACAGTCTTTTCTAAAATACAGAAACAAAGGAGAAAACCTGATTAGAATTCTATTCTTTAAAAAAAAAAGTACAGAAAAAGTTCCAAGAAAAAGTCATCAGGAAAAGTACATGGTTTTAAAAGCTGGAATTTTATGACATTATGGTGGTACAAAGGCATGCTTCCTTCTTTTATTTTAGGTTATATACTAAGAGCATTGACCTTTTGATAAATGGCATGTTACAAACATACAAGTTTATTTCTTACTTAGGCTGGGAGATAAACTGAATTTGTTTCATTAGAAAATTTTGGGGGTGCAGGGCTGGTAAAATTTGCAAAATCAGCAAAGCCATACTTACTCGTTTCAAGTAGACCAGAAAACAAACGAGAATCCATGGAACTTTAAAAATTAATTAAAGATCTTATGTTATATCCTTGTGACAGATTTTAAAGTCAATCTTTGTACATGGGAAAGCAATTCTAAATATTGAGGGTACTGAACACTGTAGATAATAAAATAATTTAGTAAACCTGGGTGAACTTTTTTTAATAAAAGGAAATTTCATATACCAAAGTATTTTGGCTAATATAGGTAAGTACTGTTTTATGAAATTTATTATAGGCTGTGTGCTATATATATACTAGGGGCACATGTGTAAAAATAAATTTCTTAATATAGATTGCAGTCAAAAAAGTTTGAAACCCATATAGGTGAATTTTTAATGTTCTGTAGATTGTCGGCAATCAGAAAATAGATTGTGCTTTTCCAACAATATTATTGTATAACATACCATCACAAAATCAAAGTCATTAATGTATAGGTTGTTGAATGTGGCGGTTTCCAATGTAGTTTTAATATTATACCTAGCACGTGATTAGTACTAAAGATTAAAACTAAAAGTGATGCTTTTCTCTTGGTGTCATTAAGAAAACCCAAATAAACCTTTACGTAGCTATTTCTGATGCTTGCTATTAAAGAAGCTTTTCTTTAAAAAACTTTTATATAATGAACTATACCAATTAAACTATTAGTTAAAAGCTGCCTAAATATTTAATTTTGAGAATCGCAATTTAAATTTAACAAAAGTATCCCTAAAGTATCCTCTAGTTATCTATGTATATTAAAGTGCATATTAAAACGAAGGATCCAAACTAAGTCCCGATTTTTTAGATACTAACAGGATTCATATTCCAATCAAATCTTATTTCTCATCCTAACAACAGCAGTAGCTCCATTTTAACCCAATCACCATGGTTAATAAAGTTTTTTGGAAGAAATTATTGTGAAACAAAAGGATAAATCTAACTTGCTATCAGCCTACTAGGAATGAATTCTGGTGCTCAGCGCCCCCTAGTGACAGATCTCTGCGTATACTCCTCCCTCTACTGCCTACTCATTTTGGGGCTCTAAGCACTATACTGTAAGCTCAGCACACAGATCTGCATAAAAATATAAGTCCTACTGCCAAGAAACTGAAGTGAGAAAAGATATACCCATGGGTTTTGTTTTTTTTTTTTTTTAGGCTAGAATCAAGCAAGAGGGGTAAAAATATTATGGGGCAAAAAGAAAGAATCTCTAAAGAAACAGGAAATGCACAGTAATGCTGGCTGGGATTTGCTCTGGCTTCAGCCAAGAATCTTTCCTATCACAAACTTTTCAAACACAGGACAGAAAATGAGCACCTTTAATTAGCAGTCACTTTGTGGTACACTTAACATCATTTTATTAAAACATCTGAAATTATCATAAGAATTCTCCAAATAGGAAGTTCCTTCACGAAAACAAGCTATTAATACAAGTCTAACATAATCCGTAAATGAAATAAAATCTAAAAGATTTACCTAACAAAGTCTCCAATGAAGTCTGGTTACGTTAGTAAGTAACAGGTCTCTCTTAAGCTAAATAGTGAGTGCTCAGATATTTATTTTACTATTTAAATTGCAACTTAAATGGTACATACATACATTATGAACAGTCTTTCTGTGTTATGCTATGTTTGAAAACACAAAAGGTAAAAAGTCAAAAAAGCATCACAAGGATGCTGGGTGGTTGTGGAGCCTGGCCTCTTCTGTCCACCCTGGCTATACAGTGGGTTTTGGCACTTCCAGTTGTAATCTGAGAACTGGAGCACTACTTTACTGTCCAACCTCTACAGATGCTCTGCAGAAAATGTAGTGTAACTCTGCTTCTAAGTATTTCCAAATGCCAACTGAAAAAAAAATTCTCTGGAAAACAGATTTTCTTTTCTCTCAGAATTGCCAACAGAAAACAACAATAACTCAACCATCAGCCTGGACACAAACTACACTCTTTCCCAATCTGGATATCTAACACAGGGAAAGAAACTGTTTTCCCTGTAAGGGAAAGAGATGAAGTAAAGAAACTCATGGAGGAGACTTAGAGGACAGAGATAACTGTCGAAATGTAGCTATGTTCTTTCATCTGAAGAAGTAAGAAGAAATTAAGAAGTAAAATTTCTTTCTCAAATGATCAAAGCAATGAAGATGAGAATGGAACAATAGTAGGCAATTCAGGTTTAATGTAAAAACTGTTAATTCTATCTATAGGATAAAAATTTCTGGAAACATTACAGTACAGTAGGGAATAAGCAATTGTTGAAATAAGATCCACAACTGTGGCAAGCAACCCTACCAAGATTAAATCCAACATCATTCTTTCCTGCACATATTACAGAATCACTACAGTACACACTGGAAGAGCTACTTCACCTGAAAGCGGATAACATCAGAAACACGGGGCATCTGTAGGGGATGCGTGTACGGTGTTCACGGAGTATCGTCTATCTGTCTGATGTTTTCACTCTCATTAAAAGGAATTCAGTGACATAAGCCATCTTTCCCTCTTTCTTTAGATTCCATCTTCTTAACTAGACATTTAATTTAATGTGTACCTGAATAATCTGAATAACTTTATTTTAAAGGAAACGTGTGTGGAATCTATGACAAAGGAGTTAAGAATATACAATGGACAAAAGAGAGTCTCATAAATAATTGGTGCTGGGAAAATCTGACAGCTACATACATAGAAAACAATGAGATTAGAACATCCCCTCATACCATATACTAAAATAAACTCAAAAAGGATTTGAGACCTGGATTTAAAACCTGAAATCATAAAACTCCTAGAAGAGAACACTAGCAGAATATTCTTTGACATAAACCAGATCAATGATGTTTTGGATTTGCCTCCTAAGACAAAAGAAATAAAAAGCAAAAATAAACCAATGGGACTAAATTAAACTTAAGGCTTTTGCATAGCAAAGGAAATCACTGCTAAAACAAAAAGATAACCCACTGAGTGGGAGAAAATATTTGCAAATGATATGATCAATAGGGGGTCAATATCTTAAGTATATAAACAGTGCATACAACTCAGTATAAAAAACAAAGAACCCAATTAAAAATTGGGCAGAAGACCTGTATAGACATTTTTCCAAAGAAGACATACAAATGGCTAACAGGTACATGAAAAGATGCTCAATTATGATCAGTTTCCCTCATAATAGCTAATTATGAGGGAAATTCAAATAAAAACCACAATGAGATATCACCTGTTTGTCAGAATGAAAGGTGAAAGTGAAAGTAGCTCGTGTCCGACTCTCTGTGACCCCATGGACCGTATAGTGAATTCTCCAGGCCAGAATACAGGAGTGGGTAGCTGTTCCCTTCTCCAGGGGATCTTCCCGATCCAGGGATTGAATCCAGGTCTCCTGCATTACCGGCAGATTCTTTACCAGCTGAGCTACCAGGGAAGCCCCTTTTGTCAGAATGGCTATCATCAAAAAGTTTACAAGTAACAAATGTTGTCAACAATATAGAGAAAAGGGAACCCTCATGCACTGTTGGTGGGAATGTAAATTGGTTCAGCCACTATGGAGAATACCTCGGAAGCTCATCAAAAAACTATAAATAGAATTACCATATGATCCAGCGATCCCATTCCTGGGACTATATCTGAAGAAAACAAAAACACTAATTTGAAAAGATACATGCACCCCAATGTTTGCAGCAGAATTATTTACAATAGCCAAGGTATGGAAGCAACCTAAATGTCCGTCAATAGATGAATGGCTAAAGAAGATGCAGTATACAACTAAAAATGAAAAAATAATGAAATTGTCCCATTTGCAAAAACATGGATGGTCCTAGAGAGTGTAATGCTAGTGAAATAACTCAGACAGAACAAGACAAATACTTAATGTTATCACTTATGTGTGGAATCTAAACAATGAAACGAATGTATATAACAAAATATCAGTAGACAGTGGCTCAGACGGTAAAGCGTCTGCCTACAACGCAGGAGACCCAGGTTCGATCCCTGGGTCGGGAAGGTCCTCTGGAGAAGGAAATGGCAACCTACTCCAGTACTCTTGCCTGGAAAATCCCATGGATAGAGGAGTATGGTAGGCTACAGTCCATGGGGTCGCAAAGAGTCAGACACAACTGAGCAACTTCATTTGGTCACTTGATTGGAGAGGGAAGGGGCAAGATAGGGATATGGGATTAAAATAGGTAAGCAACAAAGATATATTGTACAGCACAGGAAAATAAAGCTAATATTTTATAATAACATTAAATGGGAGTATAATTCTTAAAAGTTTTGAATCACTGTGTTGTACACCTGAAACCAATATAATATTGTAAATCAACTATACTTCCAATAAAAGAATGTGTGTTGAAGAGCTATGTAAATGAAGTTACTGGCATTATATGTTTTCACTAGGTTAGGGTAAAGTACATGTAATTTACTGTTTTTCAGCTTTTTCTTTCATTAAATATTACTTTCCTTGTAAAAGAAGAGAATTTGTTTCACTGTTTTAATACTGAATGAATTTTTATATAAAGGAACCTAATTATTAACACACAGATATTTTTACCAAAGGGTGGAAGAAAGAAAGAAATGAAAAAATTAATGCACTAGTAGCAAAGAGCTATCTGAATCCTATATGGGTAGAAACGCTTCCACCTACTGAGTATTATTTAACATGTTTCTTTGGTGAAATCTTTTATACAGGATTCCAAAGTAGATTAGTGACAAACATTATAGGTTACTTTATAGAAATATAGAAAAGAGTATGAAAATTTAAATAATGATATTATAGATGACTTTAATATATGAGTTTAACTTCTAATTAAGTTCATATCTACTTGCTTAGTACTACTGAAATAAAAGTGCAATTCTGAGAACACCATATACTGTACCAGCCTGGAGGCCTGAGAGAGGAGAATGAAAGGTAAGCTTAGAAAGAAAAACTAGATGCCTATCTTGTAAGAAGACAGAATTTAACTCCAAAATTTTTATTATTTGTTATTATAATAATAAGATCACACAAATAACCCAAAAATGTTTAAGTTAATTTTTTAATTATCATAACATATTTAGACCTAGAGAAAAATGTGGGATATATGACTATCTTGATTTAGAAATACTTCCAAGGGCATTCCAAGAACATTAAGTGAAATGAAAATGAAGCCAACAGAATGTTCCAATAATACTGTTTATTCCCTAATCTACTTAAATTTAATTTTAAGCCGTTAGGATTTTCTAAATATTCTAAATTCAGCAAATATTTATTAATCATCTACCAAGTGCCATACAATGTATTAGGAATTTGAGTTGTAGAAACAAAAACATGATCTTTTCCCTCACAGAGGCTGACAGAGGATTAAACAAGCAATATATAAAAGAAGTGATCTGCTCTGCCTTGAAGATTAGGGAAGGTTTCAGATAGGAGATGAAACTTCATCTGAGACCTAAAACAAGCCAGGTAGACAAGCAAGGGAAGATACTCAAATGAAGGACATGGAAGAAACCAAGACAGAGGGGAAGAGACTGCTCAGCACCTACTGGGACTTGTAAATTCTTCATGGTTAAGGTAAGGGGACAGGCAAAGTACAGATGTGACTTGACTTTAGACAGACAGAAGTCAGGTCAAGTAGGGGTTTGTGCCCCAGTTAGGTTTTGTAAAAATCTCAATCCAACAGAAAATGAGTACCAACATAGTCCTTGGATTGTATTCATTTGCAATCCAAATGTAACTCCATCTAATGAACCCCCTCCCTGAAATATGGAGGAAATAATATCTAAGTCCTTTCAGCCTCCTGCAGCTAGCTACATTTTTCGAAAATAATCACTAGAGCATTAAGCAGTAATAAGATTCAACAGAAGTACATGCACTACACCATTTCTGTTTACCAAGCTTCCCTTGAGTTCAGATGAAATAAAGCAAATCAACTATTTGAAGAAGTTGACTTAGCATTAAAACCACAAGGTAGAAACATTTTGGACTGCAATGGGAACAGACTTTTGATAACTAATCATTTTTTGACTATAAACACAGAAATCTGTGTAGTTTAGAAAAGTTCTATTTTAAGTGATTATTTTAACGTTCTTGAAATAACCAAGTATTTTTACAAAAATGTTTAAATGTTATTTCCCACTGGGATGCCAATTCAAGTCTTTTGAGAACTCTCTGCCTCAGAATGCTATGAAGTCATTTTTCTAACTAGAAGATTTAATAAAGCCTTAATTTATTTACCAGAAAGCCAGAAATGTTTTCCTAATTTCAAACACTCACCAAAAACTAACATTTTCAAACAATTATATTTTGTCACAGTGAAGCACAAGTGAACAAAGATAAACAAAATAACATTGTTCTGCTTTTCCTCTAAAGTGCTGTATTTCTCAGAAGATACAGTTTTTGTCAGTGTAAGTAAAAGTGACTGTTTTCAGATTAAGCAGCTGGCATGTAATCAATAGTTATTACTGGCCTTCTGGACACTCCACATATCCAAATACTAATTCTGAGTATGGGTTCTGCTATTATCTCTCCAGGGCAAGAAGACTAAAAGGCTCAAATGTGCTTCTCTAGACAAAAGATTAAAAAAAAAATTAAAACAGTAGTCTATTTTAAAATGTTACAAACAATTCAATTTTCTACCTTCCAAAAACTGTTAATTGCATTTCAGCGTCTTATTAGCTACCTTGAGTCACAAACCACTTGGGATAGTTTGCGTAGAAAATCTGTCATCTCCTTTATTGTAACATAGAGCTTTCACTCTTTTACTTTTAAGAGGGAATAAGAGAAGGTTAGGTTTCTTTAATCATAGCATAATGTTCTTCAAAAAAAGTCTAAAGATTTATAATAAGTAAATCTTGAAATACCCACCACCATTAATCATTTGAAGAATCTTGAGAGAATTTTATTTTTTACTTCTTTTCTCTTCTGCTATCTACAATGGAAAGGGCTCATTTCACCAAAGAAAGCTCTGTAAGATGGTGCCAGTTTTCATTTGTCTGAGATAATTTGGGTTTCACTTTGGATAGGAGGCATAGCAAAAAAACCACTTTGTAACTATTCTCAATATACTGTAGCATACAGTATGGTGCTGAATTAAGCTTTTGTCAGTATTCAGTCCTAGCACGCTACATCAGGAATAAGAAAATGAGCTCTTTTTCTAACTATTTTCTTAAGTCAATTTATTCATAAAAAATTGTGGCTACACATGAATGAACCACTATTGAGTATCCACAAAGAGCTATTAATTTGCAATTCAGAAAAGAAGTACCATACATAAATTGTAAATGATTGGTTTCTGTTAACATACTTACTACAAAACTTAATCATCAATTTGGAAGTCAGAAAAGTACAGTCATGGATTTCTGATCTGAAGATTATAGCTAATAAAGCTAATAGCCTGTTCACCAGTGATCACCATTAGAAAAGAAATTTTCTTTGGAATGAGATTCCAGTTGTTTTCCCAGTAATCATGATGACTTTATCCACTCACCCTACCTTGACAGGTGATCTGTAATTCATAAGCTTGTGTATTTATGAAACTTATTTTGTATACATTATACACTGGCATGACAACACTGTCCTTTATAAGCCAAATTAAAAATTTTACATATCAGTTGACATGAGTTACTATATCACAGTGTGACTTATCAGCCAATGATTAGTTTCTGAAAGGTGAGAACTGAATTCATGTGTTAATTTGACTGGGCTAAGAGATGTCCAGACAGCTGGTAAAATATTTAGGCAGGTGTCTGTGAGGGGGTTTTTAAAGTGTTTGTCATTTCATTCAGTAGACTGAGGAAAGAAGATCCACCCTCAACAATGTGAATAGGAATCATCAAATTCCTAGAGGTTCCAAACAGAACAAAAGATGAAGGGAAGGGTGAATTCCCTCTCTCTGTTCTTGACATCCACATTCTCCTGCCCTTAAACTTCAGAGCTCTTAATTCTTGGGTCTCTGGACTCTAGGATTACACCATCAGATCCCCTGGTTCTCTGGCTTTCAGACCCTAACTGAATTACACCACTGGTTTTCCCAGTTTTCCAGCTTGCAGACAAGTAGATTACAGGACCTCTCAGCCTAGTACAGTCAGCACCTTTGCCATCTTTACCCTTATTCTATTTTATACCAATAATGAAAGAATGAATAAAACATTGATGGTTAATAACTACTGCTTAGTTACTGTGTGCAAGGCATTGTCTGACAAGCATTCAACACTGATTATTACATTTGATCCTTATAACAATTCTAGGAACATTTATAATTCTATTTTACAGATAAAGAAATTGAGGCACACAGAGATAAGAATAACTTGTCTAAGATCACACTACTATAAATGATAAAGATATGATTCAAATGTATGCAATCTGTTTCCAGATCTTGAATACATCCTAATACGTCTCCCTCAGTAAATTAATAATGTCTTGTAAATTTAATATAACTGAAAGAAATCATTAGAAATAATATGAGTAGAAATCTTTCACTTTAAATGTCTATAATATATTCTGTTGTATATTTGTGAAGGAAAATTAACAAAGTTAAAAAATATGTACAGAATAGAACTTTATCCCATTAAGACTGTCTACACAATGAGTTATATAATAAGAAAGATTTTAACGTTTTCTTTCTAAGATTAGAATCCTCAATTAAAATGTTTTTACATATTCTTTATATGCAAGTGCTTTTAAAGAATACATTATACATACAAGTAGAAGACTTACTATACTACAAAGTTTAACAAACTTTCATTGCTCTCCTACTATGTACTATAATACAAATTAGATATTTAAATATAGTTAAAACATGAATTCTAAACACAGTAAGCCTGCATATAAGTGAAATATATATAATAGAAAACAACAATGTGATAAAGAGATATAAAGGCACATTGAGCTGGAATGATTTGTTCTGCCCGAGGGACGGGAGAAAGAAAAGTAAGGCTTCCAGAAGAGGTAATGGTCTCAGTTAGCACTTAAATGAAATGGCCAGAAATATAGGTGATAAAGGTCATCTTAGAGATCTTGGACAGAGAAAACAGTATGTGTGAAGGCACAAAAACACAGCAAGTTGAGAGATTTCAGTAGGTGATATGGCTACAGCACAAAATTCAAGACAGGAAGTGGAAAGTGATGAGCTGGAATATTAGCTAAATCAGGAAATTCCATTAGAAATACTCAGACATGCATGTGATGAGGATCCACTGAAGGGATCGGAGGACTAACAAGCCCTCCTATCCATTCCTGAGTTGGGTTTTACTCCAGAAATAATTATTTAATGACAGTATTTCCCTAAATGTTGTAGTGCAACACCTCCCATCCCCACCTAAAAAGAAAGTTACTTTAAAAAAATAAAAGGTATTGTAGTTTCAAATTACCAAAGACTAGACTAAGACAAATATTACATACCTTAATGATGCAATAAACCTTGAAATCAGCAGAATTAGCTTACTTTTCATTTCTTAGTGGAATGAAATTATCAAATATTAATATAATATTTCATTTTTGTTGGAACAATCTGTAATTATTATAATCTAGTTCTAGATCAAATCTTAAAACGGTTTAAATTCAAACTACTATAAAAGCATAACAATTAGAAAGAGAAGGAAATCTAACACATTTGACTTCAAGCTCTATTTCCCATTTAAAGGCAATCAAGAGTTTAAATTTGGAACTAATATACAATATAAAAACATTTATTATTTACAAAGTGCTCTACATTTTCAAACTCCTTTACAGTTATTATTTTATTCATTTAAAAAGTTTATTATGGAAGTGTAATTTCTTTCATGAAATGAAAGGAGCAGAGACAAAAAGGCAGGCACAGCAGGAGTCAGAGTAGCCTTACTTAACAGACAAATCATCTAAGATCAAGCATGGAAAGTACATGAAATGATATCCCACGTCTGTTCTCTAAACACGTAAGACACTCAGGTTTGAGATGGTTCAATAAAAGTAACAGGCCTCAATCTGGCTCTCCTGACAAGGAGACAATCCAAAAGCAGATTTTTAAAGATAGTATTAAAAAACAAAAAAACAAAATAAAATAAATAAAAAGACAAAAAACAAACCTTAAAATCTCACATCTTTAGAGCTGAATTGATGATAGTGAGGGAAGTCCTATGGCAAACTTTAACTATTTGAAATGCCAGCGTAACCCACTTCATGGAGACAAACTTTATACATGTGACAGTCAGCTTATTACAAAAGAGAATCCCAGCATCAACAAAGATATAGATACAGATGTTGTAATCATACTGGAGGGTTAAGACATAAAACTAAAGACTAACATTTCCATTTCTAGGTTAGATCAAGCAAGACCACGATTAAACCACAGTTCAAGATGCCCAATAACCACGTGGAAAGTCTTAGAATCAATAGTAATTAGGTAAAACTGCGAATCATAAAACTGATGGTGTTTTCCTCTTTGTACTGGCAGCTAAACGCTTAAATTTTATAGCAAATGAATAAGAGTTAAGTAAACTCATTCTTGTCTTTCCTTTCATTGTCTCCTCGTTTCTGTCCTTACTCCTTTATTTAATCTGAATGAATTGTGTAAACTTTCTTAAATCCTTTCTGAAACAAGAGAGAATTTAAACTAGCTGGCTAAGCAAACAGTAACCAAAAAATGAAAATGGAAACATTACCTTTTCATCAAAATTACAATCAAGTCTTCTAATTAACACGATGAAAGTGCCAGATGAATTATCTCTTACTGGCGGAGGCACTATGGGTTCACAGGCATTCTCTGGTTTTGAGTTAATCAAAAAACCCTAAAAAAAGAATTAGCAATAAGTTTTCTCTCTGTTAAACTAAAAATAAAAAAAAAGGAATTCAACTTACTTCTATAAACACCTTTTGAATTTGCTCCCCACATTTTGCATTACGCTAGATGAATTATCTGGCAACTACAACAGTTTCTACCTGCAAACTGCTCACAACCTCAGAACTACTAAAGTAGTATTTGGTTTCCTAAGCATTTTTTAAAATTCCATTTTTACTATTAAACTTAAAAAAAAAATAATAACACATAAGTCCATCACCCCAGAGACAACCACTGTTAGCATGTTGATATTTTTCCAACAATGATTCACATTTCTAAATCAAGTGAATACTTTTTAAAAAGTAACTACTGATTTTCTTTCATCAAACAATAAAATGCACAGCATTTCTAGGAATTTATTCTATAGAATCACTGGTCTGGGTATATAAAGGTGTATGTAGAAAGATGTTCCCTCTTACATTGCTTTTAACCGGAAATTATGCACATCAATATGGCAGCCATTTAAGAAATTATAATATATTCTTTCAGTGGAAAATAACAGAATCACTAAAAGGAATAAGATAAATCTATACATATTAAACTGAAAAGGCATTCACAAAATAACTACCAATTAAAAAAAAAAACAGCAAGTTGCTCTCCCAAAAATACAGAATGGTTTGACATCTAAAATGTATTAATATAAAATGTTATATTAATAGTTTAAAACAGAAAAACCAAAACCAATGAATATAAAACACTGAATAAACACATAAAGATATTATCAAAGTCTTCAAATTCATTTATAAGAAGTGAGTAATTTTATAACTTTATCAACAAAGGTCTGTCTAGTCAAAGCTATGGTTTTTCCAGTAGTCATGTATGGATGTGAGAGTTGGACCATAAAGAAAACTGAGTGCTGAAGAACTGATGCTTTTGAACTGTGGTGTTGGAGAAGACTCTTGAGAGTCCCTTGGACTGCAAGGAGATTCAACCAGTCCATCCTAAAGGAAATCAGTCCTGAATATTCACTGGAAGGACTGATGCCGAAGCTGAAACTCCAATACTTTGGCCACCTGATGCGAAGAACTGACTCATTTGAAAAGACCCTGATGCTGCGAAAGACTGAAGGCAGGAGGAGAAGGGACAACAGAGAATTAGATAGTTGGATGGCATCACTGATGCAATGGACATGAGTTTGAGTAGGCTCCAGGCGTTGGTGATGGACAGGGAGGCCTGGCGTGCTGCAGTCTATGGGGTCTCAGAGTCGGACACGACTGAGCGACTGAACTGAGTAATTAAGGCTATGATACAGTGTCTTAAAACAGTCCTGTATGGTACATGAACTGGTCACACCAACCATCTATTCTACAGGATTTGGTAACTTCTCCTGCCTTAAATGAACTGCCTGGCTTGTGAGAGAATGTTTTTGCACATGTTTCAGGAATAAAATACACCATACCTTCACTTACTCAAAGAATAACTCCCTTTCTTGACTCCATAAAGCGCTTGGTTTTTACTTTGCAAGGAAACAGAACTGTGGTTATCCTCCCAACAAAGAATACTTACTTCATTCATATTAAATTTGCTCCCTGCTGCCTTTCCTGTGCCTTTCTGCACACAAACTAACTTTATGTCTTAAAACCAAATCACATAGCGCAGTTCTTTTCAAGACACTTATAACAGCGATTAAACTCAAGCCATGTGGCAGCAACAGGGTATATAACTCAACTGAAGTGAAGACAATATGAACAGCTATGACCAAATTTCCTGTAAGGACAACTCCATCATGATCGCCATCTAGCGGATAACAAGTGAAAGACACATCCCAATTTCAGATATGTTAAAACATGGGGTAATAAAGTGTTATCTTGGAATCAATTCGGGGCTTAGAATCTTAGAATCAATATATCAACACGGGGCTTCCCTAGTGATCCATACAGTAAAGAGTCTGCCTGCAGTGCGGAAGACCCGGGCTCGATCCCTAGGTCGGGAAGATCCCCTTGAGAAGGAAATGGCAACCCACTCTGGTATCCTTGCCTGGAAAATTCCATGGACGGAGGAGCCTGGCAGGCTACAGTCCACGGGTTCGCAAAGAGTTGGAAATGACTGAGCAACTTCACTTTAGAATCAATAAATGTATAGTACGTACAGGAACACAAAAAGGTCTATGAGTGGAACCAGGAAAAGGCTTTTGCTTTTTAATCATTTCTGTATTGATGAATCTGTTATGTATTATTTTGTGTATGTATTATAATGTATATATTATTATGTATTATTTTTAGACATAAGATAATTTACAAAACTTAAATACACATAAGCTAAAAATTTTAAAAAATCTATTTGTATTAATGGAAACTGAAGCCTAAAAAAGAAAAAAAACAGGTTTTTGTTTTGTTTTGTTTGGGGAGGGGGGGGCACATGGCTCATGGGATCTTACTTTCCTAACCAAGGATCAAGCCAGAATACCTGGCAGTGAAAGCACACACTGGGCCACCAGGGAATTCCCCAAAACAGGTCTTAAAATTATTGAATATTATTTTTCCTGTGGACTATGCTAAAAACAGTAACTTGATAAAATAGCCTACCAGTTCCTATCCCTCCCCCAGATATGTCACTTAAAACAGTGAAAATTTATTTTGTTTCATCCACAAAGTCTACAAGGCAGTGTAATGGAGTTTGCCAATTAATTCAGCAGAACTCTCTAGTCCTTTAAAGAGTGGCCAAGAAGGTGCTCCTTTATTCCAGGTCCACATGCCTCAAGTTTCCCTCCACAGCCAATTCCTTTTTATTAAAAGGATGCTTGCTCTGCGATCAAGGATCCTCCTTATCCTTATTTACTGATGGGGCAGTTTACACCAATACGTAGGAAGCCCAAGAAAACTACCAATGTCGAGAAGACTCAGAGGGGATGCCCATCTTTCTTACCATTGTTGCTGTAATTCTCTGATGATGAAACAAGGAGTCAGGACAAAAATAGTGCATTCAGACTGGCACCTCAGTATCATCAAATGTATAACAGAATAGATTTGTGGTATATATATTTATGGATTTTTTAAAAGGCTTTTATGGCAATACATGAAGCAGAGTGCACAAAAGATGGTTTTTCAGCTTGATGAGTGTTCCCAAACTGAACATACCTGTATCAGGAACTAGATATTAACAGCACTCCAGGAGCTCCCTTCATCATCCCTGTCAGTGACCACCCGCCTCCCCATCCAATCAGCAATGTCACTACATGGACTTTGAAGAGCTTAGATCAGATTTTGCCTAATTTTATACTTAACGTAAGTAGAACCAGACATACAGCAGGTTCTCTTTTAGACTTCTCTCAGTACTGTATTTCTCAGACTCATTCCTGCTCTTCAGCAACCTTATTGTTAAGATGTATTTGGCAGATCTTACATTTTCATTTCTCTATAGTATTACATGGTATGAATATACCAAAATGTATTCTACTGATGAGCATTTGGGTAATTTATAGTAGGCACTATTACAAACAGTGCTGTTATAAACTTTCCAGTACAAGTATTTTCATGAACACATGTGCATGATGTTTATGTACAAAGAAGAACCACAGGATATCAAGCTGGATCACAGTTTCAAGCTTTAGTAAATACCACCAAGCAATTCAGTTTTCCAAAGTGGTCTGAGTTACCATGTTTTAATTGGAATATTCAAATAACCTAAACTTAAAAATCATACTGAATATAATTTTGTTTTAACACTTCCAAAGTATTTATAACTGTGAAACTGCAGGGTAAGTGTTATGACAGAATACTTTGGCTGATAAATTACACTGTTAATGAAGTCAAAAAGAGACGGATAATTTTAAAAAATGGTTTTATTTAAAAGACTGTTTCAGGCTGAAAAGCCTTAGACTTTCCTCCCTTCAGTTTGAATGGCAACCATACAATGAACAAAATTAAGAAGAGTATGTGTGCGTGCTCAGTATCTTTAGTCATGTCTAGCTCTTTGCGACTCTATGGACTGTAGTCCACCAGGTTCTTCTGTCCATGGGATTTTTCAGGCAAGAATACTAGAGTGGGATGCCATGCCCTCCTCCAGGGAATCTTCTTGACCTAGGTTAAGGAGAGTATATGCAATGATAATGTCAACAAAAATGCTGAAAGCAAGGGAACAGAGCATCATTCCCTTTGTAAGAATATAAAAGTAAAAGCATGAAGAAAAAAAAGTGGTGAGCTGTTTTGTTAGTGAATACCTGAGGTTATTAATAATTAACAACTGCAGTAATAGCAGGCAGTTAACATTTGTTGAGCCATGGCGCTGAGCACTGTGTGTCAGGCACTATGCCCTTTAAATGCCCTAATTCATTTAATCTTTTCAATAACCCTATGAGGTAACTCCTATTGTTATATCCCTATTGTAAAGAGGAGGAAACTGAGTCTCAAAAGAGTTAGGTAACTTGTCTAAGGTTACACAGAGCAGGCATGTAATCCCAGGAAGTCTGGCTCCAGACCCTACATTCTCAACCACTCTGCCATACTCCCCCTGCTGGACAGAAACAAACAAACAAACAAACAGGTGAAGAACATAATGGGCAATAAGAAGAGAAAGGCACATTTACAAAAATGAACAAATCGTTAATCTAAAAGGCAGTTAAGGTTGATTCCAAAATTTAATACAACCATGTCAAATGATAAAGATGTCAATAGAACCTATCATAACTTTTACATTCAAACACAGACAAAAAGAGTCACACTGATCAATCAGACTTTATCAGCTAACATGTTCCTAATGTGTGACAGATTAATTTGTTTCTAGGATGTTAAAAAGATCCACTGCCATTTTCTCTAATGCTTTGTTAGACCATTCTTCTAAAATCTACCAGTAACTTTCACATACAAGGTACGCTTAATTCCCTTTTCACAAATTGCTGGAGATTACTCTCCTCTTAGGCAGTAAAACACCCCTTAACCATTACTCATTATTTTAAGTTCAATAAGATAAAACAAAATAAAAACAACATGAAGTACAAATGCACAGATCAGAGAAAATTATTCTATGTGAGGCAGTAACAGAAAAGGTGATGTTTGACTTGGTTCTTAAACTTTACTATAGTTCAGTCTGGTGCCCAAAGCTAATATACTACTATAAGTGATCTGACCAATACAACAACAGACAGGAAATATCACACTTTAACCTTTTCTAGATACTATATGTCAATTGATGTGCCATAAAACCAAATTAGGTTTCTGACAAACACATTACAGTCCTTTCAACAAAATTTTGACATGCTGCTACTAAGCTATATTTCTTCTCTTTTCAGAACCTATCTTTTAAGACTTGAGGGCAGATTTAATTCTAGTATCAATTTTAATTCTTAAAAATAACAACATAATATATAAAAATGTAAAGACTGTTGCCTTGAGTTTTACTTAACATAGAAGTAGTTATTTGTCAGGATTTTGATTTTGTAAATCTCAAGCTCTATGAGGAAAAGTCACCTGGTACATGCTTCTCATTCAGCATGCAGAGATATTGCTTCACTCAGGGGATGTATTTTGACATTTTAGAAAACAAAATCACTGCGCCCTCTGGTGGACAATGCTTTTTAGTTAGTAATAGGTTGCATACTATTTCACCAGAATACCCACTCATACCATTATCATTCTTTAGAAAAATTAAAAATTGTCACTTCAGTCTGAACAAACAGGGATTTACATGGTGGAATTAGCGGTAAACAATCCACTTGCCAATGCAAGAGACATACTGAGACACAGGTTTGATCCCTAGGTCAGGAAGATCCCCTGGAGGAGGACACGGCAATCGCTTAAATATTCTTGCCTGGAGAACCTTCATAGACAGAGAAGCCTTGCAGGCTATAGTCCACAGAGTCACAGACTTGACATGACGGAAGTGACTTTAGCACACATATGGTGAATCAACAAAGTGGAAAATTAAAAGCTCAAAAGACTGGTACACTTGTAGGACTTGATATATCCAACAAGATGGTTTCTTTAAAACTGAGGAATTTTCAGTGAATTGAGCTTACACTGTAATTATATGTCCTTTAGGACAGTCTTCTATATTGCCATATAATCAATACATACCAGTAAGGAATATTTATTCATATTTTATAGTCTGTAGTACTTGGCAAATCCTCTAAGAACATAAAAGCTTTAAATGTGTTAATCAATTACAGAGTTCTTAACAAAATCTTTGATAACAAAAAGTTCAGAAACAAATACAGAAAGTAAATCTGTGAAAACTTAAAAGACAGCAAAGAAATTCTCCTTCAGTTTTACAAACAAAAGTGAATCCTGAGTAATATGTCATCATAACTGTTTACAATTTGTCATTATCACAAGTCAGTCATGTGCTCAGTATCTAAGTCATGTCTGACTCTTTACAACCCTATGGGCTGTGGCCTGCCAAGCTCCTCTTTCTATGGGATTTCCCACACAAGAATACTGGAGTGGGTAGTCATTTCCTTCTACAATAACTCAGTTATAGTTGAGCACAATCTAGTTAACTAAAGTTGAATATAATCTGGTTATCAGGCTGATGAACGGGGTCAGACTTAAAATTACTGATAGCAATGGTCAGATCCTAACTACTGAAATTATCCCAGTATGCAGTATTCAAAGAGAATGGTGAATAGCAGGAAGGGGTGGTACAGGTACACAGATAAAATTAAGGAGAACAATACAAAATAATAAGTGTTGGTATCGGTATTGGATTTTCGGTTAACTTCAAAGATGATGATCACCGATTTCTTTATTAAATGAAATAAAAAATACAGTAAGTATGGGAAAAAATAAATTATTTCACCATGGCAAACTCTAATTTAAAGAAGCTTGATACTATCAATCTCTCCGAAGTGGTCAGAAGTTCATATACCAGCCATACACAAGAATACTTGGTTTCCCATTTCCTTGTCAGCCATTGATTAAGACTTGTTTTTTCCCACTGATCTGATGAGTGTGAAACAACCTTTAATTATACTGTACACAAGGAGATAATTTTAAGGCTATTCAGTATAACACTGTAATAGCTAAAAACTGGAATCTTACATATCTACCAACAAAAGAATAAAAAAATAAATTGTAGCACAGTCATAAAATGAAGTACTATTCTTTAAAATGAATTAAGACTATATAATAACATGAATTTCAAATACATTGTAGGATGAAAAAGGCAAGTTTAAAAGCCTCATGAAACATATAAAAGCAGGCACAACAGTGTTTATAAGGTAACATGTTTTATAACATTAAATGGGAAATATACACATAAATTTTAGGGTAATGATTATCTATGAGAGGGAAGATAAGGGAACCTAATTGGGACGATAAAAAGAATGTTTCAATGGTATTGGTAACACTTTATTTCTTCTTTAAAAAATGGTAAACTATTCGCATCTAAGTAGTAGGTATATTGGATATTCTGTTGTTTCCCTATTCTGTTTCCAATATTTCATAATTTTTAAAATTAAGAGCAACCTAAATGTATAATGACACAAGGGATTGGTACCTTATGGTATAATTCCAGTACTGCAATAAATTACAGAATTTCTAGTGATGCAATGAATACATATATTTTTACATGAAAAGATACCCATGATATTGGATATGTTATGATATTGCCAAATTTTAAGAAGTTGCAAAGTAATATATATAAATGGATGATTTTCAAATTCTTCTTTTCACATCCTACATCATCTTAATTTTTATAGTGACCATATATTACTCTTATAACCAGAAAAATAGGTTTTCATGGGCAAAGGAATAAAAAAGTACCTTTTTTTTTAGGTAATTATCAATTTTTACCATATCAAATTGATAAAGCCAGCAAGAAAATCTAATGAAAACTACTAAGTGAACGACAACAGAAATGCCCAGCATTTCTGGTGAAGCAGGGATGTATGCAGGCTGACTACGTTGATTTACACTATCAGAACCTAAGCCTCCTTTCACTTCCAAGGTGGCAAGAGAACAAACAGGACAATGCGGGTGGGTCCAAGGATGGTGGAAGAGACGAGGGCCCAAACTGTGGAACAAAGGAAAGGAACCAAGGTTGGCTTTTAGGAATTCCACATAAGATGGGTGAGATGCCGTGGATTTTCTCATGCACTCTTTTCAGGCCCTCCCTTTTATGCTCTCTCCCAGCTGCCCCACAGCTAAGTGATAAGCTACCATAATGAAATAATTCTTCATTATTTTCTATCTCTAATGAGATTCTATATTCCTTGATTCAGTAATACATGAATAAGCAATCATCACCTTTGAAATTAACAGGAAAAGGCTTATTTTATATGTTCAAAAGTCACTGAAGAAGCATTCTTTGAATATGATCGAAGTTTGTGCAATTGAAAATGCCTTTGTATTTTAGAATTCTCCTTTTATGTATAGCCAGGTGGTTTTATTCCTTATTTTGATGGCCCTAATTCCTTATTTTTCCTTCAAATAGGAAATTCTGACCTCTGTTTTAGCCAACAAATTGAAGGTGACATTGCAACAGTTCATAGTTCTTAGGAGAGAGGCAGCCATGCACATTCAGCCTTAACCAAGACTTCTTCCTATCACAAAGCTGTCAGGTGTCTGGGCGGAAAAACACAGCAGCAGTCCTGAATCTGTCTTGAGTATCTGCTGCAAAGGAAGCAAAGGAAGTCTCACACACAACCACACATTTCCTTGCCATATTTGCATTTTCCTTCACAGCAAAAAAAAAAAAAACACCCACTCTCTTCTAATCTCATCTTTACATTAAACAAAATGACTTCTTATAAAATAATCCTAAAATTAACTAGTAAATTTATTTTCAAAGAATAGTACAGTTTGCGAAAAATTAACTGGTAATGATGCTATAAGGCACTAATTTAAGAATAACGATCAGAAAAGAAAAAACTCATTTTAAGAGGAAATCCTTTTTATTTGTACCTTTGTCTGTTTATGTATGAGGAAAGGCAGTCAAGGACGAATCTGCCTGCCAACATCTTTATCCTCTCTGTCTTCTCATTCACATGAAGAACTTAGGCTGAGTACCAGGTTACAAAAACACTGTATACAAACATCATGGTACCAGATTTCCCTGGTGGTCCAGTGACTGAGACTCTGTGCTCCCAGTGCTGGGGGCCCTGGTTCGATTCCTGGCTAGGGCACTAGATCCGACATACTTTAACTAAGAGTTCATCTCTCTCAACTAAGACCTCATGCAGCCAAATAAATAAGTATATGTCAAAAAAAACACACAAAAAACGATCATGGTAAATCCAGCCCAAAGGGCGTTTTGCTGAAAACAAGATCTGCCATTGACAGGAATACTCAGCTCAGTTCAGTTCAGTTCACTCAGTTGAGTCTGACTCTTTGCCACCCTATGAACCGCAGCACGCCAGGCCTCCCTGTCCATCACCAACTCCCAGAGTTCACTCAAACTCATGTCCATCAAGTCGGTGATGCCATCCAGCCATCTCATCCTCTGTCGTCCCCTTCTCCTCCTGCCCCCAATCCCTCCCAGCATCAGAGTCTTTTCCTATGAGTCAACTCTTTGCATGAGGTGGCCAAAGTACTGGAGCTTCAGCTTTAGCATCATGCCCTCCAAAGAGCACCCAGGGCTGATCTCCTTCAGAATGGACTGGTTGGATCTCCAGAAACCCCAAATACTAGGCTTACCTTTCAGAGATAATCTTGATTTGAATTTTTAATAATCATTATTATTCCCTCTACTTGTCAAGGCACTTCTTAAAAGCAAAGAAACAAGAAACCTAGAAAAGTTTGATCCCCCTGAGACTGGCCTTTGGTGTATAACTGAATTATTCCAATGATACTGATAATATACAGAGAATCTAATCAGAAACTCTGCTAGCATTACTAATCTACATGATAAAATCTTGACTATGCAATAATGATGCTTCAGTAGTTGGGTATTCTTTCAAAAAGGTAAAAATAGGGGCCTATTTTACACTATACAATAAAATAATCCTGAGCAGATTAAAGACCTCCCAAGCATGGAGTGAAGGGCATGGGAAAAATTTACAAATTTTGCAGTAAACTGAGAAAAATATTTCAAGACCTCAGGGTAGGGAAGGATTACTTAAGATATAGAAAACTCAAAACATCAAAAAAGATGTCTACATTAATTTAAACTTAGGCATAATTTTAAAAGACAATTTTAAGTTAAAAAGCACAAAGAAGAAAATATTTATAAGGCAATATAACTAAAAGATTAAGAAAGCTGAGCGCCAAAGAATTGATGCTTTTGAACTGAGGTGTTGGAGAAGATGCTTGAGAGTCCCTTGGACTGCAAGGAGATCCAACCAGTCCATTCTGAAGGAGGATCAGCCCTGGGATTTCTGTGGAAGGAATGATACTAAAGCTGAAACTCCAGTACTTTGGCCACCTCATGCGAAGAGTTGACTCATTGGAAAAGACTCTGATGCTGGGAGGGATTGGGGGCAGGAGGAGAAGGAAATGACAGAGGATGAGATGCCTGGATGGCATCACCAACTCAATGGACATGAGTTTGAGCAAGCTTTGGGAGTTGGTGATGGACAGGGAAGCCTGGAGTGCTGCAGTCCATGGGGTCGCAAAGAGTCAGACACAACTGAGCGACTGGACTAAACTGAACTAAAAGATTAATGTCTGGACTCCTAAAAGTCAATAAAAATTAAAAATTTATAAACCAATACAAAAATGGGTTAAAAAACAGACAAACCAGAAGCCTGCTTGACCAATAATGCTATATCTCACTAATAATTACGTAATGCTACGTGCAGGTAGACGTAAGAGATGTGGGTTCAATCCCTGGGTCAGGAAGACCTTCTAGAGGAGGGCATGGCGACCCACTCCAGTATTCTTGTCTAGAGAATCCATAGACAGAGGAGCCTGGTGGGCTACAGTCCATAGAGTCGCAAAGAGTCAGACATGACTGAAGTGACTTAGCACACATACATGCACATCTCACTAATGCTTGCTATCACTAATTATTCAAGAAATCCCAAGTAAAAGCAGTATGATAGCACTTTATACCCCATCAAGTTGACAATCCTTTAATTCTGATAATAAGTCTTGGCAAGAATATGGCAAAAGAGTAACACTTACTTGTAAGTTTTTATTTTAGTGAGGCAGGAGAGAGAATGGAATTACAACACCAAACTGAGAGGTTAAAGACTTTCTGCAGTGTCTAACGGGGACTCTCAGTAAGGAACTTCTTGTGAGGATCTAACTCTGGACAATAAACACACCATACAATATGTCATTATCAGGTCTCTTATAATGTATTTAGACTTAAAGGAACATACTGATGTCATACATCTTCCTTTTGGATCTGAGGCACAGCCAATAAGGTCTCAAAAAAAAAAGGTTTTCTGTTAAAGGTACTGGCTAAAATATATAACCAATTGGCTAAAATATATAACCAAAAACAAAGAGTTTCCCCCAGGTAAAAATATCAAATCTTTCTTTTAAAACTTCAACAACACTAACAAGACATATTTTAATTCTTGTAAGATTCACATTTTTACATTAAAGCTAAAATTTTCTTTTGTTCCTATTAGCTTAATTGGCTAATTAAGCTAATTAGCCAATTTTGTTCCTTATTAGCATATGTAAATTGAATCAAGCAATTTCAATTGATATGTTATATCATATATATCTAATCTTTTATAAATGGTGGAATTGAGTGATACTATTATAAAATCTATAGATTCTACAGAATTTTTTACTATGTTTTATACTAATATTTTATACTATTATAAAATATACAGATTCTACAGAACATAAGCCTACAAAAACTATCCCAACCAAACACTCTGGACAAAGCTCAAAAGTAATAATATTTCTCAGCTATGTCTCTTAATGCTATAACCATACAATATTTTTAAATTAACTTGGTTATATTTTTAACACATCTGTTTAATCAGTTTTATAGACATTACACTACTGTGAGCCATGTCCACTTTATAGTCAAGTCCTCCTTGTAAACAATAAGAAGTAGGCTAGCATTTGTGAATTCTGATTCTGGGCAATGGCAAGCCAGTCATGCAATTATAAAAGCTATCTATAATGATCCAACAATTTGCAATTTGTTAGAATACTCTCTTTACTATCACTGTATTTCACCTATTGGGCTTGCCCTATAATTACAGGGTAAAAGCAGGCAGATATTTAACACTATTTTTTTTCCCCAGGCAGTGAATAAACAACAGTTGTCAAAGTACCTTTTAAATGTAAACTAAATATACAATGAGCTTCCCAGGTGGTTCAGTGGTAAAGAATCCACCTGCTAAAGCAGGAGACTCTGGTTCAGCCCCTAGGTCTGGAAGCTCCCCTGGAGAAGAAAATGACAACCCACTCCAATATTCTTGCCTGGGAAATCCCATGCACAGAGGAGCCTGGAAGGCTATAATCCACGGGGTCGCAAAGAGTCGGACATAACTTACTGACTAAACAACAAAATTTGCGATAGCACAGAAGAGCTACAATAAGACTATGGTTATCAGGAGTTAATGAAACTCTTTAAAACAAGCTTACTAAGCAGAAAGGTTCTTCAGTGAAAAGGGATGGTTGGACCCTTTATGTGGAATGGAAGAAAGGCTGCCAACTCAAAATCGCTGATAATCAGAGAAATACAAATTAAAACAAGATAATTCTTTTGCCCATCACATTGGCAAAAGTTTAAAAGACTGATAATATCCAGGATTGGCAAGGGTGTAGGAAAATGGATATTCTCATACCCATCAATACAGCTTTTTAGAAAAGTAATTTAGTGCATCTAAGAAAATTTTATATATAAATACCCATGCACTCATTTATTACACGTCCAAACCTCTATCTTAGCAAAATAACTGGCTTTAGATAAGAAACCAAAATATCTGAATATTTATTAATAGAATATGCATGGTCATTCATGTTACAAAACACCAAAACACCAAGCAAGGCTGCGCAAAGATCTCTAAGACATAATGCTAATATGGGGAGGTGGGGGAATCAAATGTGAATACTATAGTGGATACCTTTCTTTCATAGTGCCCAAATTTTTTGAAACCACTGTTTCCACACTATGATCCTACCTTCCCGAAGTAGACCAAAACAACAAAAATAACAATAACAACAACTATATTATCCAGCCTCCCTCACAGCCAGGTATTTCACTAAAGTATTAATAAAGCTAGTAACTGTGTGATCTCAGTTCAGTCGCTCAGTTGGGTCCAACTCTTTGTGACCCCATGAACTGCAACACGCTAGGCTTTCCTGTCTATCACCAACTCCCGGAGCTTGCTCAAACTAATGTCCATTGAATTGGTGATGCCATCCAACCATCTCATCCTCTGTCGTCCCCTTCTCCTTCTGCCTTCAATCTTTTCCACCATCACGGTCTTTTCTAACAAGTCAGTTCTTCACATTAGGTGGCCAAAGTATTGGAGTTTCAGCTTCAGCATCAGTCCTTCCAGTGAATATTTGGGACTGATTTCCTTGAATATCTGGTTTGATATTCAAACCTGGTTTGAATTTCCTGCAATTCAAAAGCATCAATTCTTCAGCACTCAGGTTTCTTTATGGTCCGACTCTCACATCCATATACGACTACTGGAAAAACCATAGCTTTGACTAGACGGACCTTCATCGGCAAAGTAATGTCTCTGCTTTTTAATATGCTGTCTAAGTTTGTCATGGGCTTCCCTGGTGGCTCAGAGGTTAAAGCGTCTGCATAGCTTTTCTAGACTGTGTGGTCTAGAGTCTGTCAATTAGAAAAATCCAGGTGATAGATTTGAGGAAACAGTTTGGCAAAGGGTATCTCTTTGATGAGCTTGAGTAGACATAGAGGCAGATTGTTTTAAGACCACAGAAGCTTCTTGGTCAGAGACAAGGTTCTGTGCTTTTCTCTGGTGGTCAGTGGCTGCCATCAATCTTTTATCATGGCAGTTCTACGAGGTGCTTCCGGGTTTTATTGCTGAAACAGTCTGGAAACTGCTTCTCCAGGCTACGATACTCTCAACATCTCTATCCCTTCATAAATTCCTTTCTGGATAAATTAGCTAGAATGGGTTTCCTTATAAAAATTAAGAAACCTTTCATATACATAATGATAACCACTTATGAACTTTACAAGTTCATAAATGTATGAACTAAAAAACACTACGTATTTAGAAAAGGATCTGAAGACTATGAGAGCACATAACAACCTGATGATGAACTCTAAAGAAGAAATATGTATAGGTGAGGAAGAGGGTACAGCAAAGCTTTTTCCTTTTTCCTCTACATACCTCTTTTCTGTTTAAATATTTTTACAATGACAAACAGTTGTATAATACTGGGATTTTTTAATAATTTAAAATCTTTGAAAAACTTAAAAACTGGTACATCCTACCCAGAGATGCCTGGTATCCTAGTTGAGAATAACATTTTTATGGCACTTAACTACGGAATTAAAAAAAATTAGAACAAACTGAAAACATTCTGTGGTACATATATACACAATTTCATGTATTCTCACTTACATAACATAAAAACCTTATATTGGAGCACAGAAGGATTTTTTTAAGCATGACTCCAGAGGTAGAAGAGAAGATAATAATATGCAACTATAATACACAAATATAACTTCTGAAACTTTAAAGTTAAAAGATGAAGGACAACGATCTGAGGCATATAAGGCAAATAACAGATTAATACTTTCAATATACATTCTTACATAGCAATACGAATGGACATTTTAATTTAAAAATGGGAAAAGTGCATTAGCAAAAATTGGACAAGCTAAATATCCACAGTAAAAAAATTAAACAAAATTATTCAAAAATCCATAGTATTTCATGATATTGCAAAACCATGCAGTCACAGCAAACTAAAAGGCAGATCCTTGTCTATTAGCATGAAAAGATGTTCCAGTTTACAATTAATTAAAAATGGCAGGTAACCAAGTGACATATTTCTATTAGTATTAAACATAGGTTCATTATATGTACATAAATATATATGCACAAATATTCGTACATATATCTCAACAAACACACAGCACATATTCTAGAAGAACAGATCTGAAATAGCAAATGCCAAATGCTAATAGCAGCTAGTTCAGAATAATAAAATACAATCACAAGTAATTTTCACTTTCTTTTTCATACCTTATCAATAGTCTGAGCCCTTTATGAATGAATACATATAGGTTTTATAAGTAACAGTAAGAAATATTTTCATCCTTTAAACAAACAAAGAGCAATAAAGATAACTTTATTAAATATCCTGTAATTTTAATCATATATTACTATTTTCTTACCTTTAAACCTTCAGCTGGAAGTCTATAACCAAACCTTGCTGGAAGGTCATCAAATGTCTGAGATGCATTTTCAAAATTATACTAAATATAAAATTAAAAACAATCAGGTTACAACCAATGTACACATAACATTAAAAACAAAAAGTCTGTTAAATTATTTAAATTGTCATTTCCACGATTCTGATTTACTATCACAGCTTATCACAATTCAACTTTGTAAATGCATATCCACTAAGAAAGGAATATATTGATAAAATTTACTACATATACAACTGTTTCAATTGGATTCTGATTTCATGTAATTATTATTAAACAGAAGCAATAATTCTGTTAACATTTAACTACCTACTGTTTTCCTCACTTTTTCCCCATAGACAATTCCCTAGCAAGGAATTTTCTAGACAGATTATTTTCCAGTAAGAATTCCATTTTATTTTCTCTATATTATAAGGGTCTAGATATAAAGCAAGCGATTTACTGGATTTCTGGATCTAGCTTTGAAAGATGCCTTTTCCCCAGAGAAAGAAGGAGTATCAAACCATCCTTTTAAGACTGCCATTTTTTAAGTAATCTGAACACTTTTGTCCAGGACTGAAAATGAAAGATCTAAATTCAATGAAATACATACACATAGAAAGCTGAAGGTATTCAATCTCTTTAATAACTACCCCCACCCCGTTCCTTATAGATACAGATTTCTATTCTACAATATTTCAGTCCTCCACCAAAAGAGAACAAAACAAGGATCTGCTATACTTTTATAATGAAAGATAACAGTAATGATAATTGTAAAGTGAGCTTACTGTATTATTTAAGATGCTGTGTTCAATGTGCTTTAAGGAAAACAAAAGAAACAAGGAAGACATGAAACTAAACAAAAATGGTAAACAAGTAACTTTTGAAACATAGGTGAAATTTACACAGTGAAACAGAAGTTAAGGTAGCTGTCAGTAAACTGTAGGCCAAAGACAGAAAAAAGTGAACACAATCAGTTTGAATATAGATTAAAAGGATGGAACAAAGCAAGAGTGCTATGTATAGACAGCGCAAGACAGAAGGATGATGCAAATCTTAAATATTCACAACATGGATTAGATCACACATCCAGACTGCTGTCCTTAAATCAAACACCCACCGGGGATCCTCATTCTAGCCTCATGTGTCATTTGCCAGAGACAGGTGGATCAACAGCTCTGCAGGTTAACAGCAAATTACAGCTGCATTCAGATGTAAATACCTCAGGTCTCTCCACCAGAGCAAGCAAACACTGGATCCAGACACTTTCCATCTGTTAAGTCCCCTTGTTCATCCTCAACTATACCGTAAACATACTGTCACCAGGGAAAGTGGAGGCAGCATACAGACTTGTTACTGTTCAGTCGCTAAGTGGTGTCAGATGCTTTGTGATCCCACGGCTTGCAACCCGTTAGGCTCCTTCTGTCCATGGGACTTCCCAGGAAAGAATACTAGAATGGGTTACCATTTCCTTCTCAAGGGGATCTTCCCAACTCAGGGATCAAACCCTCGTCCCCTGCATTAGCAGGCAGATTGTTTACCACTGAGCTATCAGGGAAGCCCAGCATAGAGACTGGACAAACTAATAACAGGAAACACAGGATTCGGGTAGTGTGACTCTTCACCCTATCCTGTGTATTAACATACCCATCTTTTATCTATGCTTCTCACTGTATGTTTGTAATAAATTCAATAAATTGTAACTCAACTATCCAAATTTGATCACTGAACCTATCTATTCTGTTACCTCTGGGATAATCAGCCTGGAAGTATACTTGAAAGCCAGCAATGCTTCAGAGTAAATTCTTATTTTAAAAACAATTCATATTTGCAGAGTACTTTATGGTTTACATATGAAGAAGGAAATGGCAACCCACTCCAGTACTCTTGCCTGCAAAGTACCATGGACCAAGGAGCCTGATAGGCTACAGTCCATGAGGCTGCAAAGAGTCTGACATGACTGAGTGACTTCCCTTTATGGTTTACAAAGTGCTTTAGTCAACAAAGTGCTTTTACCTCCATTATCACAATGTATCATTTAATCTCTTAATTAAAACATCCTTCTTTAATTGATTTGATTAAATTTTGATCAGCTTTGAGCTTGAGACAGCCATTTAACTCCTCCAAGGCCAAACACACTTGGCCTCTATTTAAGGAAATAGATCTAGATCAACACAAAGAAAAAGATAGATGTGTACAGGCAGTACTTTTTCTAAAGTGTACTTTTAAGATTAGGAAATGAAAAACCTACAGCTGTGCTAAAGTACTCTTTTATAACTTCCTATTACTGAGGAGTTTCATGCTTTTGGCTAGAATTTCAGAAATAAAATATCTAGCTTGAACTATAGTACTTGTAATACTGGGACTTGGAATCCAAGTTTTGTTAGTGAGTGAGAGTCATTTTGAAATTGCTTTGCCTTTCCTCAGGAAAGCAAATGTTACTTTGCTCACATTGCTTTTTACAATCACATTGTTTAAAAAAAAAAAAAAGTTTCTATCATGAACAAGACAAACAGAAAAATCTTTAGTACAAAAGTGCTTTACTTTTTTAGTACAGTGGGGAGCAAGGGGGCCACTGCTGCTCATGAAATTAAAACACACTCACTGTTAAAATAGAAGTAAAATTATTCCTCTCTGGAATCTCAGGCTCAATGATTACTGTGCTTTAGTTTTAATCTCCTTATTTTGAAAAAGTCTCTTCCTAACTAGTTCTCCTTGACAGCAGCCCTAACAGAAATTTAATTCAATTCTGTTGTTCACTCGCCAAGTTGTGTCTGACTCTTTGTGACCCCATGGACTGCAGCATGCAAGGCTCCTCTGTCCTCCACCATCTCCCAGAGTTGCTCAGATTCATATCCATTGAGTCGGTGATGCTATCTAACCACCCCATCCTCTGCTACTCCTTTCTCCTTTTGCTTTCAATCTTTCCCAGCATCAGTGTATTTTAATTCAATTTAAAAAGCAACAAATGGCTAACAATTATGGAACATTTAAGACATCATGCTAAACATTTATTCAGGTATTCACCTATTTAATCTTTAGGACAATACTATAAAGTCATCTATTATTATCATCAGTCTAATTTTACAGACTGACTATAGAATAAAATACCCTGCTTGAAAATAACTTGCTCTCGTAAATAAGAAGAACCAGGATTCTAATCCAGGGAGTCTGGCCTCAGATTCCTGGCTTTTAACCCACTGCCCTATACTGTCTCTTCTCCAATCTCATTTTCATAAGTAAAGTGAAATTTAAGAGATGTTATATCACTTAAGGACATGGAGTCACAGAGTGGTAGAAGTGGAATTCAGCCCAGACTGTAATTCCATCGCTGGAGCTCTGAACTTACCTTTCTGTAGGATCCAATCCATCCACATTACAAAGCACTAGGGGCTTCTCTCCCAACTCTGCCCATTGACCCCTGGACACCTACCAAGCAATGAAATGTCTCTAACAAATCTCTACGACAGAATCAAAGGGCAGATTGGAAATAAACAAAATTGGGTTGTTTGACTCTCTGAAATACAGAAGATGAATACTACTTCTCAACAAGATCATGGTCCAGCTTGAAGCTAACTAGTCACTGTAGCCTACGGACCTCGGAATATTCAACATTCATCTGGTTGTCTCTAAAGTATAAGGCCCCTGCCAGTTCTAAAGCTCCACGTTTCTAGATATAAACTTACATAATTAATAACTTCATATTTCCTTTTGGGTTAAAGAAAAGAGAATGAATGGCTAATAAAAACAACAATAATCTAGAGTTCCAAGGAATAAATGCTATTAAAAGAAAATATAGAAGAAGGAAATCTCCAAGGAAAAAACTATTAATCAACTCAAATATTTAGTGAACTCCTACTGTGTGACTCTTACCAGGTACCAGAAACATAAAGTTTAGTAAGACAGAGTCCTGTCTTCCAGGTACCCGTGACCTGGGGCACTTACTGACCAGTCAGCAATACACGATACAGTAGCATCTCGTATCCTGTGTGTGTGTTAGTCTCAGTTGTGTCCAGCTCTTTGCGACCCTTTGGACTGTAGCCTGCCAGGCTCCTCTGTCTATGGGATTTTTTAGGCAGGATTCTGGAGTGGGTTGCCATTTCCTCCTCCTGAGGACCCTCCTGACCTTGGCTTGAACCCGCGTCTCCTCTGTCTCCTGCACTGCAGGCAGATTCTTTACCCACTGAGCCATGAGGGAAGCCCCCCATATCCTCTCAGAACTTACCAACTAGTTGGACAAAACTGTTGCCAGCAAATTAACAGTCAAGTGGGAGAGTTTAACTGCCAAAAACAAAATCATCTGGCATACAAACAGCATGACTTAACACTGACTATAGCTTTTCAAAAGCAACATTCTAATACCTGTCCAAAATGGAGCCAGAATCAACCTGATTTCCAACTTATTTAAATTTTATTATTACAGATACAGATTATAGTGATGTTCTTATTCACTTAAAAGAAAGAGCTAATGTTTTCAACCTTTTAACTCCCTTCCTCTGAATGACTGTGTTACCACATCTGGTTCCTCTGCCTCAATTTTTAGTTCCCCTTTTTGCCTAGACACATAACCCCACAACCGACTCCCCACCAGCTATCTCTGCATTCCTGTCAGCCTCTATCGTTAATGTCAATATAAAGACCAGATTTAAGTAGCTCTCATGCTGAACAGTTCCTTCACTAGAAGACATCAACATACATTCCACACTAACCTGCCTGAGGCACAGGCAGCACTGCTGGCAAGGACTGCTTGGTCTTCTCTAATATTTTGTGCTGTATCTAAATTAAAAAATACTATTTAAGGGACTTCTCTGGTTGTCCAGCGGTTAAGAATCCATGCTTCCAATGCAGGGGGCACAGGTTCCATCCCTGGTTGCGAAACTAGATCCCATATACTGCAATGAAAGCTCCCTCCCACAAATGGCAACTAAGATTTGGCACAGCTAAATAAATAAATAAATACATATTTTTACATACAACTTAAACAGTCACATAAAACCAAGGGAGTGAGTGAAAGATGATGAGAATGATAATTATAATGAAGATAAAAAGATAAAACATTTACTATGTGTAGATACTATTCTAAACAGTTTATTTAATCATTATAACACTCCATTAATACTAATTAATATTAATTAATTTTAAACATTAATTAAAACATAACATTAATTAAAAAAATTAAAAATGGAGGCATTTAGAATGACCAAGTATTTTGATCCATATCACATAGCCAGTCATATTCACAGAGCAATCCACTGAAAATCATTTAACCCTTCACATAGCTGAACCATAGAATAGGTGAACAATTCACTTCAGGTTAAGGAAAAAAAAAAAGAATCTGCCTACAATGCAGGAGACCCCAGTTCGAGCCCTGGGTTGAGAAGATCCCCTGGCAATCCACTCCAGTATTCTTTCCTGGAGAATCCCATGAACTGAGGAACCTGGTGGGCTACAGCCCACAGGGTCACAAAGAATTGGACACCACTGAGCAATTAACAATTCTACCTCAGGTGAAAAAGAAAGAAAGACAAGGAGTGGCAGATGTCAGAAAAACAGAAGGGAAAAAAGGTATGGAAACCAGCCTGGCTCTCTGAAGTTCTGCAGTGATTCTAGGCCCTTCCACAAGTGCCACAGTAGGAAGAAGCATGGCTGAGGACCACAATAAAGTTTGGTCAGCAACAATTTTGGCCCTTCTGTTTCTTACCTAATATTAATAAGCAAACCGCTTGCACCCAGAAAGAAAAACCAATAAATCCTTAGCATAGTACCAAGAGTATAGGTGTACCCACACAAACATATCACATGTACAGATACAGTTAATTCTTCTTTTTCTAGCTTCACAGAAATGAGAAATAGTAAGTATATACACTCCCTAGTACAGAGGACAGTGAGACAGTAGCTCAGAAAGGACTAAAAGATTTTGATGAGCAGCCTTCTTCTCTAAAAATTTTTCTACCCACCATCAAAGACAAAATCGTTAGGCTTCTCCTCTGGACTCATTAACATTAAGTTAAAAACATTTATGGCCATTTGTACAATTTTTTAAAATATCACTATCAAAGTCATTACAGATACACTAGTGAGCAAGAAAAAACAGCAAGATTCTATGTAAACACATAGCATGTAAATCAATGTGGGCACCAGCACTCAAAAGAGAGCGCAAACACTCTCACAAGCAATATTTATCAGGTACTTATTGTACATGAGATCTTATGTTAGAGATCAACCAACTAAGAAACGAGCACTTACACTCGCAAGTAACAAATATGTGTACGAACTTACATGTTTGTAGGTAAACACTTTTTAAGATTTCATTATTTCATTATTCACTCTATCATTTAGAACTTAAAAAAAAAACTTTCTTTAAGGGATGTTTTTAGACATGAATAAATTTTACTGTTTAAATTTACTTACTGCTAAAATGTCTGCTTCTACAGGCAGGAGGTTTAAGAATGCAAAGAGCTGGACAGTCAAGATGGTATAGACTTGTGTGGCCGACAGCATGAGCATCCCTATGGAGAGCAGCATCTCGCTGTAAAATCACCTATAAGACAAGCAGAGAAGCAACAGTAAGTTCTGGGGCTTTGTCTCTGAAAATAAGTTATATGATAGATTCATTCCTGATGCCCAAAAATATCTTTTAAATTATAAACATGGATTAACATTAAAATGAAACTAGTATTTCAAAAGCGTAACTGTTTGCACAGATTTGGACATTTAAGTAAACAGTGTTAGTCAATACCTACTTAACTCATGGAGATGAAGTTCTGTTTTAGCTACATAATAAAGTAGTTCTCAGTTTATAGTGTGTGTTGGTTGCTCAGTCGTGTCTGGCTCTATGTGACCCTACCCCGCCAGGCTCCTCTGTCTGTGGGATTTCCCAGGCAAGAATACTGGAGTGGGTATAGTACAGCTTGTCTACTAACTCAATTGTGGGAGAAACTAGATTTCAATCAAAATAATGATTTAAAAATACACAAGCACCTTTGACTTAACATTTTTTACAATCTTAAAGAATTACGGTAATTTAAAAATATAATTTGTAAATGTACATTTTACTTATCTTTGAATATTATACCCACATTAGAGAATTTTTTGAAAAAATAGCCATTTATTATAAAGTAATACTTTTTGTCCTTTCCCTATCAAAGGGACATAACAATACATAACAATACATAACACACTTTTTGCCTCTCTATCTCCCAATGGCACTAGTGTAGCTACCTCTGCCAACCTCATCCAATTTTCTACACGAATCTTTATCCATCTTACAGCAAAAAGATACCATGAAAGAACTAAATGGTTAAGTATCAAAATTCTCATTGGGAAGCCTCAACCAACTGTATAGTATATTTTTTAAATGGTCAGAATGAAGTATGCAAAGACAAGAGCCTATATAATGAATTACTTCTTTAACTATCACAAATTCATATAATGACAATTCTGATGACGACTGCTGCTTGTAAGGGCTTTAGACTTAGAGACTACCAGATAGACTCAAACTCTGACTCTCAAACACACTGAAAGAGAAATATTCTTGAATAATTTTTGAACTACTGTCTTGCAAAAGCCATTAATAGCAGAAATGAAATAAAGGTAAAAATACATTAAATGTATAGATCTGTTCAACAAAGACAAAAAATAAATTAGTGGTTTCCTGGGATGGGGCTAAGAGGGAGACAGGGGGACAGACAGGAATGGAAATGACTGCTCATGGAAATGGGGTTTCTTTTCAGGACAATGAAAATGTTCTAAAATTAAGACTGTGCCAATGATTGCACAACTCTATAAATTTACTAAAAATAACTGCACTTTTTACTTTAAATGGGTAAATTTTATGGAGTATTATATAATTCAATAAAGCTGTTTTTAAGATTTATAGATTTACTGATATGAATGTCTTAGGTAAAATACATTTTTATAATATATCTCTGTTGAGAAAAAAGTTAAACACAGCAGGCCTGAGACTGCTATCCTTAGAAAGATCTGCTTGCAAGGTTGGCCAATTGTTGGCATCTGAGAACTTAAGATTTCAGGAGGATTGCTATCAGTCCCTGATAAGAACAGCTCATTGTGTCTAAATGCTGCAAACAATGTGGTTTATGGTGGATACCTTCTTCCTTTCTGGGAGTCTGAGAATTTGGTGCATGCTGGGTGGAGGGTGCCTACCTGAAGAGCCCTCACTCAGTACCAACCCTGAGCACTGAATCTCTAATGAGCTTCCTTGGTAGACATTTCACATGTGTCATCATAACTCATTGCTGAGAAATTAACCATATCCCCTGTGACTCCAGAGACTCTTATAAGCTCATGCCTGGTTTCTTCTGGACTTTTACTCCATGCACCTCTTCCCTTTGCTGATTCTGCTCTGTACCCTTTCACTGTAATAAATCAGAATCATGAGTAGTCATATGCTGAGTCCTGTAAGTCCACTAAGATAGCAAAGCAGTGAACTTGGGGGTGGTCTTGGGGACCCCCATCATAACCACAATATACCATTTCTGGGCAGAAATCACACCATAAAAACATAAAAATTCTTATAAAATAAAGTGTGGTTGCTACTAAATTTTACTAGAAAGAATTAGTATACAATATACTGACCACTGACCTGTTTGGCAAAGGTGAATAAGAAGTATGACTTCACTCGTAAAGTTTTGGAATTCCCAGCTAACTTTAGGGGAGGGAGAGGAAGAGAGAGTTTAGAGGGAAAATAACTCTAATGATAGGAATAATAATAATCCCAACAACTATAACTGACCACTTACTAAGTGCCAGGCATTGCTCTAGGCATGTTATTGAATTTAACTCATCTAATCCTAACAACACACTATTAGGTGTCATTCCATAGTTGGGAAAACTCAGGCCCTATTAAGTAACTTGTCCAAGATCAAACAATGAGTAATAGCAGAGCCAGTATTCAATCCCAGGCACTCTGCCTCTGAAGTCTACATGCTAAAGCCCAACTGAAAATAGCATCAGTACCCAAGGCCGGTGTCCAAAAGGTAGAGGAATGGACCTATGCTCAAACAGGCACTCAAGGACTTCAGCCCAATGCTCATGGCACAGTGGTCACTGTGGTATCAACTTCTTTTGCTATGTGTGTGTCTGTGTGTGTTTGTAATAACATCAAGTAGGTTTTGGCTATACATGTTTGCTTTTGCCGCCTTTTTCAAAATAACACGTTCAGGAGTTTCTAAAGTCTATTTACAAAACTAATTCTTATTCTAATTTCATTGTAGAAAATGGGAGAAAAATCGAAATCATTCATAATCACCAAATAAAAGAACAACCAGTGTCTATATTTTGAGGTATAACCTCCCATTCTTTTAGCTATATGCAAATTTAAACATATATATTTAGCAAAACTGGAATACATTACACTATACATGTTTTGTTAACTATTATTTTCACTTACTGCCTTATGAATATTTTCCTAATTCATTACTACATTCAAAAAAAAATTAAATCACAAACCCTGTACCATTAACATCCCCTCAAGAACCCTAATAGTACATGAGGCCCTCTAGGGCTTCCACCCCTTTCAAATCTTTTAAAATTATTTCATATATTGGGTACACATATCTGACTGATATATAAAATGAAAACTACTGGTCTAAAACGTGGTGTATAATGACCACAAGATACCTTGTACAGATATTCTTTAATAGATTTAATGGAATCCCCATTACTGGAGGCTGGATTAGCTTCTTGCTTTAAACTTTTTATTTTATATTGGAGTATAGCTGGTTAACAATGTGTGTTAGTTTCAGGTGTAAAGCAAAGTGATTCAGTTAAACATACACATGTACCTATTCTTTTTCAAATTCTTTTCCCATTTAGAATGTTACAGAATATTGAGCAAAGTTCCCTGTGCTATACAGTCAGTCCTTGTTGGTTATCCACTTTAAATACAGCACAGTATACATGTCAATCCCAAATTCCCTAACTACCCCTCCTCCCTACCCTCCCTCCAGTAACCCTAAGTATATTCTCTAAGTCTGAGTCTGTTTTGTAAAAAAGTTCATTTGTATTTTTTTTTAGATTCTACATATAAGCACTATTATCTCTTTCTCTGACTTACTTCACTGAATATGACACTCTCCAGGTCCATCCATGTTGCTGCAAATGGCATTATTTCATTCTTTTTAATAGCTAAGCAATATTCCATTGTATATACATATACCACATATTATTTATCCATTTATTTGTCAATGGACACTTAGACTGCTTCCATGTCTTGTTCTTTGTCCATTTTTAATTGCGTGGTAGTTGCTGTTCAGCTGTAAAAGTTCTTTATATATTCTGCATATATTTCCCTTGTAAGATATATGATTGAAAAACATTTTCACCAATTCCCTGGGTTTTCTTTTCACTCTTCACAGTGTCCTTTGATGCACAAGTTCTTAACCGGGGACCTCCCTGGTGGTACAGTGGTTAAGACTCCACACTTTCAAAGCAAGAGGGTGTGGATTCAATCCCTGGTTGGGGAACAAGGCCCCACATGCCAGGCAGCACAGCCAAAAGAGTAATAACACTAATAATTTAATTTTGAGGAACCAACCCTTAATTCTGTTAATTTTCTCTTGGCCTTCTGAATTTGAGTACCTTGGCGGCTACATGTGATTATCCATATGGCTTAAGAGCACAGATGCCAGTTATTCATCAAATGCTATTCTGATAATTGCAAAATTTAAAACTTCCCCAAGCAGCAGAATAAATCCTAACCTCACATTTAAATTTGTGACAATACCATGCAACTCATCTATAAAAAATTCATTATAAACTTTTTACATTCTAAATGTTACAGATGGAGATGCATTTAGTAAGTGTTTAAGACCAACATTACTCTCAGGAATTTGCTTTTCAAATAACCTTTAACTCTGAAGATGACATATCTGACATCAACTGGCTCAGTGCCAAAAAACACTCATAAAACAGCTAACCATCTCCATAAGAATGACTTTGAATAAGCTCATATTCCATTGGTTCTCAAACTATTCTTGCGTATCACTAGGATTTCAAAAACTTGACTAAAATAACCCACTGCTAAAATAATGGTAATCTTTTCCTAACTTGAAAAATGATTTACTAGGTAGTAATTTCAATTTATTTTTCTCCAAAAATGTATCTTATACTTCAAAACCACATCAAAAGAGTATGTACTATAGAAAGCACTAACAGAAAAAAATGTGAAACAGCTAGTTAACTATTTTACTGTAAAATTTACAATAGCCAAATCACATTTTAGTAAAGACTTGTAAAAAAATTTTAAAACCCAATGTGCTCGTCATGTTGTTTACCTATATATCATACTATAAAATTTCCTCCAGACCAGTGTTCTCAATTCATACAAGTGAATATATCAATAACTTCATAATATGACTTCTCAGAGTTCAACTGAGAACTACTGAACATATCTACAGAAATGGTTGAGACACTATCACGAGCAAAAGTGTTACAAAGGGGGAAAAAATGACAACATCAGGGCTTAACTTTTTAAGCAAAAATAAGATACTCAATAGTTCTTTGCAGAGGAGCTGAAGGTTGCCCGGCTAATTTCTTTTAACATGAAGTCATCTAAACTAAAAGCAAGCTTCACGTAAGATTTTTTACTTTTACTGTTAATCAATGCAAGCTTTTTTCAGATTCCATGACAAATTGATTTTTCAAACAAATGAAACAAACCAAAACTTTAAGAGGTAGGCAAACAGGTTTCTCCCTCTGGGACTCATACAAACTATTCCCGTTGTTTAGTGTGTACCATGATCCCCAAACCAGACAAGGACAACACGTATATGCAAAAAACGTTATAGGCCAATAGACAGGTAGATAAAACACAGATACAAAATCCTCTACAATATTTCAGCAAACTGAATGCAGCAACATTTAAAAACATATTCAAACCATATTGATTAAAACCATAATGAAGTGGAATTTATTTCAGGGAAGAAAGAATGGTTCAACATCTACAAATTAATGCAATTACATGATATTAATAAATGAAAGATAAAAGTCATTTGATCATTTCAACAGATACAGAAAAAGCATTTGACAAGATTCAAAACTCATTTACATAAAAACTCAATAAAATAGGGGTAGAAGGAATGTATTTCAACATAACAGAGGTTATAAAAAACAAATCCACAATTAACATCACACTCAACAGCAAAAAATTCCTGAAAGCTATACCTCTAAGATGAGGAATCAGACAAAATGCCCACTTTTGCCACTCTTATTCAACATAGTACTGGAAGTCCTAGCCAGAGCAATTAGGCAAGAAAAAGAAATAAAAGGCATCCAAACTGGAAAGGAAGAAGTAAAACCATCACTATTTGCAGATGACATGAACACAGGATATGAAGCAACATCTTTCCAAAGAAGACACACAGATGACGAAAAGGCATATGAAAAGACGATCAACGTCACTAATTATCAGGGAAATGCAAATCAAAACCACAATGAGATAACACCTCACACCCATCAGAATGACTATTATCAAAAAGGCAAGCAATAATAAGTGTTAGTGAAGACGTGGAGAAAAGTGAACCCTCAAACACTGTTACTGGGAATGTAAATTGATGCAGTCATTTTATGGAAATAATATGGAAAATAATATGGAGAGGCCTCAAAAAATTAAGAGAACTACCATATGATCCAGCTACACTTTTGGATATTTATCCAAAGAATATGAAAACACTAATTCAAAAAGATATATGCACCCCTATGTTCACTGCAGCATTATTTATAATAACCAAGATATGAAACAACCTAAATGCCTAGCAACACATGGATAAAAAAGATTTGGTAAGCATACAGAATACTGCTCAGCCATTAAAAAAAAATGAAGTCTTACCACTTACAACAAGACACATGGACCTTGAGGATATTATGTAAGTGAAATAAGTCAGATGGAGAAAGAGAAGTACTATATGATTTCACGCGATGTGGATTGTAACTAACTAAAGGAACAAACCAAATGAAGATAAAACAAATGCACATTACGGAGAACCGATCAGTAGTTACCAGAGTGGAAAGGGGCTGAGGAAGGACAAAATGGGAAAATGGGTCAAATGAAGGTGACAGATGAAAACCACACTTTCAGTGGTGAGCATCCTGCAGTATGTACAGAGATCGAAAAATGATGTAAGCATGAACTATAATGTAAGCATAATCCAATGTTACCTCAATTTAAAAATACATCGACAGAATATAATCAAGGATACTATTAAGTGGCAAAAAGTCAGGTCCTGTTCTTCCTCCAATCTATTACCTCCCTTGTCCTTATACAGACATAAGCAGTGAGTTATCCTTTTGGATAATAAACTTTATTGAGCATTATGCATTAAAGTAGAATTAAATTTTTGCATGGGCATATAATGTAGTTCCCTACAATAAGGAAAACAAATCACAGCTGTATGACTAATACAGATGAATTGCATAAGAATAACCCTGAGCAAAGGAAGTAAGTCACAAAAAGGCAAACACTATGATTCTACTCACATGAAGTTCTTTAAAAGACAAAACAGAAGATATTCTGTATAGATTCATATTTAAGAGGTAAAAAGGGAAAGAAAAATGAGGACATTATCATCATAAAAATCAAGATTGTGATACCTTGAGGGCAAGAAAGGTAAGGAAGCAGGTGTGACCAAGAAATAGATGCTTCTGGGATGCCAGCAATAGTCCACACCTCAACCTGGGCTGTGATGAGATGGGAATTTGCATTAATTGTTCTTGAAGCCATATACAAATGTTTTATGCATTTTCTTCTATGATATCAAATTTTTTTTTTTTTTTGCCACGAAATGCAGTAAGTGGGATCCTAGTTCCTCAATCAGGGATAAAACCATGCCCCTCACATTGGAAGTTCGCAGTCTTAACCACTGGACCACCAGGGAAATCTCCCTCTATTTTTAAAAGGAAAAAAAGCAAAAATAAAGCAGCTTGCCTTTAAAACAAGACTGTTTTGCTTTGTTTTTCTGACGACATGGAAATATTATGAAAGCTAGCAAGCAGAAGCCTATCAAGATCACACATACCGAATCAACAAACAACAAGCAACTACTAAAAACCAGACATGTTCAACCCAGAGTTGTTATCTTCTCATTCAGTGGATGTGAGATGGGATCTAGTAATGTGTCTATTGGAGAAGGCAATGGCACCCCACTCCAGCACTCTTGCCTGGAAAATCCCATGGATGGAGGAGCCTGGTGAGCCGCAGTCCATGGGGTTGCACAGAGTCGGACACGACTGAGCGACTTCACTTTCACTTTTCACTTTCATGCATTGGAGAAGGAAATGGCAACCCACTCCAGTGTTCTTGCCTGGAGAATCCCAGGGATGGGGGAGCCTGGTGGGCTGCCGTCTATGGGGTCGCACAGAGTCGGACACGACTGAAGCGACTTGGCAATGTGTCTATAGTACATATCATCCAGGGGCTTGTGGTAAAAATAAATATTCCCAGGTCCCTCCCCAGAGATTCAGACAGAAGACTTATAATTTTACTTCTTAAAAACGTCCCCTAGTGAATCCACATGATCAAGCCAAATCTGAAAAACACTGTTCTCAACTATAGATTGGCAAGTACTATAGCAAGTCATTATTTATAAACTTCTTGTAACTCAAAGAGGAGTGGGGTAGAGGGTCAAATTAGAGCAAGAAAAAGGAGAGAGAAAGGAAGGAAGGAAGAGAAAGAAGGCAGGGAGGGAAGTAGGAACGTAAACAAAAAATAAACATATTTCTCTTCAATACCACCGCTGTCACCAGTGCCAGTGCCAACCCCAGCAACAAGCCACGCAGCAAACAAGAAAGACAATCGACAATGAATTGCTTTCATAACATTAGACTCTTAAGCATCATTTGGAGAAACATTCTAGAAAATTATGGTTTTCCAGGGTATCAAATCAGGCCCAGCAGAGACTTCCCTGGTGGTCCAGTGGTTAAGACTGTGAGCTTCCAGTGCTCAGACTCCATGCACCCTGGTCAGGGAACTAAGAGTTCACATGCTACAGCTAAAGACCCCACACGCTGCAACTAAAACTGAAGATCTCAAATGCCACAACCAAGACCGGGCACAGCCAAATAAATATTAAAAAATATTTAAAAATATATGCATCAATACTTCATGCCTACTGTATCTACACTTCAAAATATCAATCTTCTGAATCAAATTTTTTTTATGATGCTTCACACAAATATCAGTATCACCACTATACACAGATCAGTAGAAAACTTACTAATTTTGACATAAACGCTCTGCTAAGTATTTGATATGAATGTTTTTCCATCTAATCCTCAGAACAACCTTGTCAAGTAAAACAAAAACACTGCAGGGAAAAGTAACTTGCATTTTCATTCCAGTTTCCTATTTTAGGGGACTCAATTTCTAAGTGTAAATACTAGAATAAATGAACCAATTCTCATATCCATTATTCCCACTCTACCCTTTTCCTTTAATTTATGCATAATTTCTGAACAAAAAGCTGAGCATGCCCAATGCCCCATACATTGTTTGGGGCATGAAATTTATCCTACTAAATCAATGGTGTAAGAGTACGGGGTGCCAGATCAAGGCGTCCTATTCCCACTGATGATAACAACTGCTTCTTAAAATATCACTTCAAGACTCAGTTCTTGGCTTCTTTTCTGTATTACTGTTAAAAATATTTCATGTTTACCTTAATAAGATGCATAAATACTATGAAATAAAACAACCTGTTAACATGTATGTGTAAACTTTGGGTGGTGGGACTCTCATGATTTTATTTTACATTTACCTGCACATTTCAACATAAACTTTCTAAAGTTTATTTCATTTTATATAACATATACCAAACAAAAACATTAAGTTCAGTATGGCAATGGTTTCACTGTTATACAAATACGTCAAAGCTAATAAAAGCATAAGCTTTAAATATGTATTATTTGCCAGTTGTAAGTCAATAAAGCCATTTGTAATGTTTTAAAGAAAAATAATTATAAATTCTGATGGGAAAAATAAGGCTGAGGGAGAGTACCCAAAAAGACTAAACCTGGGAGAAGGGTCCCCTCCTCAAACCCGGAGCTTTTCACTGGCGAAGGTACGGTTGCAGCACACGGATAACAGAGGATTTCACCAGACTGTGCAAAGCAGAGCTGGTCCAACGCTGCCAGACAAGCAGGAAACCACTCTCTGGAGCGCAGGTGTCATGAGGCTGCTGAGCAAGTGTGCAGAGGTAATCAGGACACTGCTACAGGCACAAGACCTGGAATGCATAGTACTCATGTGAGGAGAACTGCAGGAAACAGTTCCCTGGGTAAAAGCAAGCCAAGGTTGGTGCACAGGCATGCAGACGGAGTCAAGGCACTGCCTGCACAAGGCCTGACGTACATGGTGTCCACTTTAGAAGGGCCATGGCAAGGCAGGTCTGGACCAGGACTGCAGGACCAGTGAGGGCCTGTTTACTCTGGGCATGTGGCTGAGGCAGAGCACAGATGTCCCCAGGGAATGGGAGAGGGGAACAGGATACACACAGCTCTGGAGGAAACTAGGAAAGGAACACTAGGAAACTAAGAAGGAAAAAAATCCCTTCCCCTCCAGCATCCTGACCCCTGTAGCACCTAGTAAAGCTTAACATCATGCTCTTTGTAAAGGAGAAATGGTTAGAGTGCAGTCCATTACTGCAGAGCAGGTACTGAAGGGTGAATCTGGAGCAGAAAGAAAATGAATTGATAATTTACACAGTTATCTTTCTGCTCTTAACAGTATTTAAGTGAGACAGCGCTTCTCTCACTCAGTAACAGGGAAAAAGGAAAGCGAGTACATGGCCATGAGTGTTCATCATGGCCACTGGTGCAGAATCTGAAAGAGCACCCACAGTCTTTGACGTATCACTTATTTTTAAAAGTCACACAAATTTCTTATTCTAGTCTAGGTTATTATCCATGTATGTTTTAAAACAAAATGTTTTAAATTATGCAACAACTGATTGTTAGGCTTATCAGCTTCTAGGGGTTGCCCACGTTCCTTCGCTCAGGTGACCCATGCCCCATCTTCAAAGCCTGCAATGGTATATCGATTCCTTCTCATATCACTTCATTCCAAACTCCTCCTCTGCCACTTTCAGGAAATCTTGTGATTACACTGGGCCTATGTGAATAACCCCCAGCTTCCCTGGTGGCTCAGTGGGAAGAATTCACCTCCAAACGCAAGAGACACAGGTTTGATCCCTGGGTCGGGAAGATCCCCTGCAGAAGGAAATGGCAACCCAGTCCAGTGTTCTTGCCTGGAAAATCCCATGGATAGTGGAACCTGGCGGGCTACAGCTGATGGCATTGCAAAAGTCAGATATGACTTAGCGACTAACCAACAAAAATCAAATTATGTTTGAGCATGTCTCTGTTTCCTGGCACAAGATTTTCTTGTCCCATCTTGCACTTTCCTTGCTGTAGCCCCCAAATCAGTCATTTCTCAAAGGAAGATATCCTTGTTTGTAGGAATCTTACACTAAAGTTTCTGGTGAGTACAGAATATGAGGTTAACAAATTACTCTCAAATGATTAAGGAAGGAAAGAAAAGGTTCCTGTACTGTTCTAGAAACGAGATCATTTCAAAATTAAAATATACACATACATATTTTACATTAATCAACACAATTTCTTCCAAAGCTCAAAACAAATTATTTGAGGCTTGTCTAAATACTAGCAGTACAGATGAATGAAAATTTACCAGCTATAAAAATCACTGTGATTCCTCTCAGAACCTGACAAACTGAACTCAGCTTTTGAAGTTGGAACTGCAAAGACTATGAGGAGAGCTGTAAAATACAGATCAAAGTTCTCCGCCTGGTAAATCCACCATTTACTGATTTAAGTTAAGGCCACTGTAATCAGCTTCTAATCCTTATACATTATTCATTATATTGTTATCTAATAAAATGTTTATGGTTTTTTCTAATATTAAAAATAATGCTCAGTAGAAGATATGAAGAAAATACTGATTACCCAAAGGTTAACATTCACAGATGACAGGAGCGTTCGTCCTCATGTGCTGCGGTTCATTCTCCCAGGTCCCTACACACCCTCGCTCTCCAACCTTTCAGCTCTCCTTCCTCACCACCACCCAGCCGACCTAACATATTACGGCACAACAGCAAGAGCCCTGTGATCGATACACTCCTTAATCAGACACCACAATTTCTTAAACGTCTACTCCCTTATTCTGTATCGCCCACACCATTCACATGGGCTCTACTTCTCTGATCCAACCACTACTAGCAGGTTTTTTTCCAATCCATATTTTATTATCATTTTTATACTTATTGTATGATTTGTATGCTTTTTTATTAAAGTTGTATCATTTTCCCTTGTTATTAAAACTCTTCATAAACATTTTGTTAATAGCTGCTGACTGTTACATTATATGGCTAAATCATGACTTTCTCTAACTATCCCTCAACTGTTTAATATTAAGTTGAATTTACCTATTGCAATTATAAATAATTCCATGATAAATATAAATCTCTTTCCATATTTCAGATTGTTTCCTTAGTATAGATTTCTAAATGTGGAATCAATATGCCAAGGAAACAATCTAAAACTTTATATATGTAGCCAAATTGCTTTCCAAAGAGAATATTCCTATTAATATTTATAATTCCAAATAAATGTACATTTCAAACACTGATTTTCCTTTTCTCATCTTTGTTGGTGTTAGATAATAAGTTACATATGCTGTAAATGATTTTTTAAATGCCTGGCTATGTACTTAATATGCATTATTTCTTTTAATAATCCAAACAGTATCAATAGATGGTGGAAGGTCTTACTATCTTTCCACAAATATAGGCAACTGAGAATTAGATACATAACTTTAAGTGCTTATAGCAGTGCTGAGGATATAGCAAGCACATTAAAAGTATTCACTTTCTTAAGTAACTTGCCCAGCGATGCTTATCTCTTAAATAATGGTGCTACGATTCAAATACAGGTGAATATCATGAAATGCCAGCCCTTTCAGACCTTCTGATTACTGTATAAATTTGCACTTATTTAATTATGTGTGAGATTGAAATTGTTCATATGAAATTTGAACAGATGAAATTGTTCATAATGAAATTTTAAGGCTAAATATTTGAAACCCTCTTTCAAGGAAAACTAAGAAAGGTAAACTAATGTATATAAATGATCATTTACATATTCAAATCAGCTACCATTTCAAGGGCTTCCCTGGTGGCTCAGTGGTAAAGAATTCACCTGCAACATAGGAGATGCAGATTCAATCCCCGGGTCAGGAAGATCCGCTGGAGAAGAAAGTGGCAACCCACTCCTGTTTTCTTGCCTGTATACTGAATACTCCTGTATTTCCACGGATAGAGGGGCTAGTGGGCTACAGTCCATGGGCTCGCAAGAAAAATCAGACACAACTCAGTGGCTAAACAACAACAACCATTCCAACCTTATTTTTATTATTCATGGATTTCTGAATTAGATTTAAAGATAAATATGGTTTATCCCTAAGGCTTTCTCCATAACATCAGAATTCAGTTGCAAAAAAATTAACTTTAAAAATAAATATCCCCACCTTTCTCCAAGCTTAAAGAAAATAAAATATTCTTATCTATATTATAATGACCAAGGGTATGTAATCTGATACCAGGAATGCAAAAGTGTAAGTAGATAATCATTCAACACTATGCTAAAAGGACATCCCATACTATTAATATTCACAATAATCATACATCATTGAGATTAAAATTCTTTAGTGTTCCACTTCCCACTTTCTTATTTACCTATGTGATCCAGTTTATAAAGTTAAAAAAGAAGGTGAATGACCATTAAAAGAAATTAATGCTACACACAAAAATTAGTCATGCTTCTATATATCAGCAATGAATAATCCAAAAGAAAACAATTGTATTTATAAAGGTATCTGAAAGAATAAAATACCCAGGAATAAATTTAATAAGGAAGTGAAAGACTTGTACACAGAAAACCACAAAACATTGCTGAATGAAATCAAAGACCTAAATAAATGGAAAGATAACCCGTGTACTATAAGACTAAATATTGTTGAGGCGTTCCCTGGTGGCCCAGTGGCTAGGATTCCAGGCTTTTACTGCTGTGGTCCACATTCTATCCCTGGTGAGGGAACTGAGACCCTGCAAGCCACATGGTGTGACCAAAAAAAAAAAGACTACATATTGCTAAGATGGCGATACTACCCAAACCAATCTACAGATTTAATACATTCCTTATCAAAATTCCAACAGCCTTTTTAACGCAGACATGGTTAAGTCAATCGTCAAATTCATATGAAACCACAAGGGGCCCTGAATAGTTCAAAGTAAATTTGAAAAAGAAGTACAAAGCTAGAGGACTCACACGTCCCAATTTTAAAATCTTACTATAAAGCCATAATCAAAACAATGTGGCATGGGCATAAGGATAGACATATAGACCAAAGGAACAGAATTGAGAGTCCAAAAATAAATCCATAGTTCTATGGCCTAAAAGATTGGCAATAAAGGTGCCAAGATCATTCAACAAGGGAATAACAACACTTTCTTCAACAAGTGGTACTGGAACAACTGGATAGTCACATGCAAAACAATGAAGCTGTAACCCTAAATTCACAATATGCAAAATTTAACTCAAAATAATTAATGACCTAAATGTAAGAGCAAAAATGATAAAACTCGTAGAAGAAAATAAAGGAGTAAATCTCCATGATCTTGGATTCCACAATGGATTCTTAAATATGACACCAAAAGTATAAGAAACAAAATAAATTGAGCTTGATCAAAATTTAAAACTTTCATGCATCAAAGGATATTAATGAGAAAATGAAAAGCCCACAAAATGGAAGAAAATACTTGCAAATCATACATCTGATAGGATCTAGTATTCAGAATACATAAAACATAACAATAACAAAAAAACAAAGAATGCAACTAATACATGGGCAAAAAATTAGAATAGACATTTCTCCAAAGAAGACACACAAATGGCCAAACAAGCACATAAAAAGATGCTCACCATCATCAGTCCTTAGGGAAATGTGAATCAAAACCACAGTGAGATACTGCCTCACATTCACACAGAGAGCAATCAGTTCAGTTCAGTCACTCAGTCGTGTCCGACTCTCTGCGACCACACAGACTGCAGCACCCCAGGCCTCCCTGTCCATCACCAACTCCCAGAGTTTACCCAAACTCATGTCCATTACTTGATGATGCCATCCAACCATCTCATCCTCTGTTGTCCCCTTCTCCTCCTGCCTTCAATCTTTCCCAACATCAGGGTCTTTTCAAATGAGTCAGCTCTTCGTATCAGGTGGCCAAATTATTGGTGGTTCAGCTTCAACATCAGTCCTTCCAATGAACACTCAGAACTGATCTCCTTTAGGATGGAGTGGTTGGATCTTCTTGCAGTCCAAGGGACTCGTAAGAGTCTTCTCCAACACCTCAGTTAAAAAGCATCAATTCTTCAGCACTCAGCTTTCTTTACAGTCCAACTCTCACATCCATACAAGACTATTGGAAAAAGCATAGCCTTGATGAGACGGACCTTTGTTGGCAAAGTAATGTCTCTGCTTTTCAATATGCTATCTAGGTTGGTCATAACTTTCCTTCCAAGGAGTAAGTGTCTTTTAATTTCATGGCTGCAGTCCTCATCTGCAGTGATTTTGGAGCCCAAAAAAATAAAGTCTGACACTGTGTCCACTGTTTCCCCCTCTATTTGCCATGAAGTGATGGGACCGCATGCCATGATCTTCGTTTTCTGAATGTTGAGTTTGAAGCCAACTTTCTCACTCTTCTCTTTCACTTTCATCAAGAGGCTCTTTAGTTCTTCTTCACTTTCTGCCATAAATAAGGGTGATGTCATCTGCATATCTGAGGTTATTGATATTTCTTCCAGCAATCTTGATTCCAGCTGTGCTTCATCCAGCCCAGTGTTTCTCATGATGTACTCTGCATATAAGTTAAATAAGCAGGGTGACAATATACAGCCTTGACGTACTCCTTTCCCAATTTGGAACCAGTCTGTTGTTCCATGTCCAGTTCTAACTGTTGCTTCCTGACCTGCATACAGATTTCTCAAGAGGCAGGTCAGGTGGTCTGGTATTCCCATCTCTTTCAGAATTTTCCACAGTTTATTGTGATCCACACAGTCAAAGGCTTTGGCATAGTCAATAAAACAGAAATAGATGTTCTTCTGGAATTCTCTTGCTTTTTCCATGATCCAGAGGATGTTGGCAATTTGATCTCTGGTTCCTCTGCCTTTTCTAAAACAAGCTTGAACATCAGGAAGTTCACAGTTCACGTATTGCTGAAGCCTGGCTTGGAGAATTTTGAGCTTGCTCAAAATTGTGTGAGATGAGTACAACTGTGCAGCAGTTTGAGCATTCTTTGGCATTACCTTTCTTAGGGACTGGAATGAAAACTGACCTTTTCCAGTCCTGTGGCCACTGCTGAGTTTTCCAAATTTACTGGCATGTCGAGTGCAGCACTTTCACAGCATCATCTTTTAGGATTTGAAATAGCTCAACTGGAATTCCATCACCTCCACTAGCTTTGCTCGCAGTGATGCCTCCTAAGGCCCACTTGACTTCACATTCCAGGATGTCTGGCTCTAGGTGAGAGGTCACACCATTGTGATTATCTGGGTTGTGAAGATCTTTTTTGTACAGTTCTTCTGTGTATTCTTGCCACCTCTTCTTAATATCTTCTGCTTCTGTTAGGTCCATACCATTTCTGTCCTTTATTGAGCCCATCTGTGCATGAAATGTTCCCCTTCGTGTCTCTAATTTTCTTGAAGAGATCTCTAGTCTTTCCCATTCTATTGTGTTTTTTTTTTTCCCATTCTATTGTTTTCCTTTATTTCTTTGCATTTATTGCTGAGGAAGGCTTTCTTATCTCTCCTTGCTATTCTTTGGAACTCTGCATTCAAATGGGTAGCAATAGCACTAATTTTTTTTTTTAACTGGGAAAGAACAAGTGTTGATGACAATGAAGAGAAACTGGAACCCTCATACGTTGCTGGTAGGAATGTAAAATGGTTCAGTCACTATGGAAAATAGTTTAGCAAGACCTCAAAAGGCTAAACATAGGATCACCAGATGATCCAGCAATTCCATTCCTTACATATACCCAGAAAAAATGAAAACTAGTTCTCAGACAAACTGTTGTAAATGAATGTTCATGGCAACAATATTCACAATAGTCAACAGATGCAAAGAACCCAAATGTCCTTCAACAGATGCTGTATATATACAATAAAATAATTAAGCTGTAAAAAGGAAAGATTCATACATACAGCAATGTAGCTTGCAACAACCTTGCAGAACCTTGAAAACATTATGCTAAGTGAAAGAAGCCAGACACTAAACCATACATATTGTATGGTTCTATTTATATAAGATTTCCAGAATAAATGAGATCTCCAGTAAATCCATAGAGACAGCAAACTGGTGCTGCCAGGGGCTGGTGGCAGCAGAGAATGGGTACAAGGTTTTAACTTCTAGTAATAAAAATGTTAGATAGAGAGTGGTGGTTGTACAACACTGTGATTTACTAAGTACCACCCAATTATTAACTTTAAAATTGTTAATTTTATGTTGTATGAACTTCACTTCAAAAAATGTTAAGCGATTAGTATTTATAATACTTGTTATATAAACGTATAACTTACAAGCACAATTCTTTTTTGAAGGTCAAATATGTAAATTACAAGGACAGTGATTAGACAAATTATTCTTCAATGAGGTGTTTTACACCTAAGCAAAGCAGAAATTCAACTCCTACTATCTTATGACTTGATTTAGAAATATTTACCTATCAATCAGGTGGGATTATTTTTCCCTGAAGATACATTCCCTCTAAAAGTTTAACTGGATATCCTGATCATTAGAAAATGAGCCCAAACTACAGTCATATTCAATCTAACTTTGACAAAATTTTCTAGCCCCTTAGAAATAACCAAATAAGTCAAATTCTTACCTGACCAGAAGCTCTCTCATTTCAATAAGCAGAATACCTTTAATTTTCAGCTGTCTTCTCAATTTACATTAATGTGGCTATGGACATGAATAAGTTTTAATGTCCGAATATTTTAAGGTTACTGATACCCTAAAACCACACAATTAACATTGTTCCTCAGCATAAAAGACAGAGTTCCTCAAATAGGGTTTATACCACTGAAATAACTGGAAGCAAGATAAATATCTTCCCCATGGATCATTCTCTTAAAAGGAATATAAAAATAGATATAAAGATGCCTGATCACATTACTCCCTGCCTAAAATTCCTTAACAGATTAAACAACTTTTAGAATAAAGTTGAAAACTATAAAGTTCATGAACTGCTCCAGTTTTGTCCCTTGCCATTCCTCCTCAGTCTCCTCTAACCTCTAACTGTCTGAACTTTCTCTTCTCTCAGACTCTCCTTATGTGCCTTCTCTGGGCCACCTCGGTATAATGAAACATTTAATTTGTTCATCACTCCTTGAAGTTAGGGACTATGTGGTTTCAGATTTGAGATACTTAGCACCTAGCACAGTAATCAAAGGCCATTGTAAAACTAAAGTATGAACAACTAGTAACATCCTTTACTGGGGTCTAAAATATTATGGCTTATTTTTCCTTCATAATGGCAAGAGGGGAAACTACATGTTAGGCTATATTTTGCCTTGTTTTTTAAAATTACAATGTAGTCTTCTTAGGAAATAACATCAGATAGGTAGCATTAGTTTTGCAGACATCCTTTTTAAACATCTAGTTTGTTAACTAAAAGCATAAATTCAGTCTGATTATTATTCAATGGAAGTTCATGATTGGCTCTGTTTTATCAATATTAGTAAAGTGAAATGATAGAAGACATTTTGTAAGTCTTAAAAGCAGACTTTTTTAAGTGGAAAATTCAAAGTGCTTCATTTTACAAGTGAGGAAATGAACTGAGAGGTCAAGTTATTTATGCAAAGTCACCAAGCTACTTATTGGGCAAGTTGGGGAACACCCAGATACCCAAATTCTTTTAATGGTGATGCTTTCAGCTACAATATAAATGAAAAAAATTTCACTTCAATCACTTCAAAAATTTCCACTTCAATCTCATAGGCAATGCATAAGCCAGGCAATGCAATTCACAGCACACTTGTCTTTCTTCAATCTAGTGAGCACATGGGTCCCTTAATATTTGTTACACTCAACTGATTCCTCTCTCTTTAAGATCCGGCCCTTGCCTTAACACAACTTCCTTCTCCCCATCATAAATATTTAATGAGTACCTACATTTGCTGAGTATTAAATACATTAAAGTCATTTCATTAGGAAAAGGGGAAATGGGGAGACATGCATGAGTCAGAATGATGCAGTCCCTTCCTTTAAAGTGCTCTACAAAATTAGTTACAATCTGCTACAGTACTCGTACTTTGTTCAGAATCATGACTTTATATTAAACACAGAATACAAGAAAAATCTAATTACTTTCAACTATTAAAATTAACCTTATTTTAAAATAAGCTCCATGAGGACAAGGATTTTTTATTTTTAAATTTATTTTTGGTTCACTAACATACTCCGCATGCCTAGAACACCACCTGATATAAAAAATACCTCAATATTTGTTGAGTGAATGATTGTGATAGAAAAATTCGTAAGTAGTGGAGTCCAAGTAATGTTTCCACCAATGGAGTAACAGATCATGCAAACCTTCCTTGTCTTAATGCTTATGCCTAATGACCAATTTTTTATTTGATTGGCCAGCTACTTGGGCCTTGCATTACAGGAAACTGAAAACAGTTCAGAGATCAGTAAATTACTATACTGCTTAATTTAGTATCATGCCACTACCTAACTGCACCAAACTCTAGAAAATCTGCCAAGAAAGGAAACCACAGGCCATTCTACTTAGATCTGAGCCCTTTTTGAAGTATGCTGCTGCTGCTGCTGCTAAGTCACTTCAGTCGTGTCCCACTCTGTGCGACCCCATAGAAGGTAGCCCACCAGGCTCCTCCATCCCTGGGATTCTTCAGGCAAGAATACTGGAGTGGGTTGCCATTTCCTTCTCCAATGCGTGCATGCATGTTAAGTCGCTTCAGTCGTGTCTGACTCTGTCTGACTCTGTGCGACCCCATGGACAGCAGCCCACCAGTCTCCTCCGTCCACAGGATTCTCCAGGCAAGAATACTGGAGTGGGTTGCCACTTCCTTCTCCATTTTTGACGTGTAAAGGGCCTCTAGGCGTGTTTCTTCCTTGCAACAGGACAGAACTGGTGTTATCATCATCTTACAAAATAAGGAAACTGAAGCCAGAGAATGGGTTCAAAAATTCACAGAATTGCTAGACTTCCTACCACACCAGGCAGCCTTCTCTCATCCTCTGAGCTGCTTCTCCCAGTCTCAGCTTAAGTAGAATACAATCTCTCTAGATTCCCTCTTCATTGCTGACCCATAACAAGCACATAGATTCTCTGATTTTAAAGGTTTTGCTATTAATCAATTCAGGGTAACAAAGAGGGGATGACACAAAATAAGAAATCTGGAGATGTTACAATGCAACATACAACACGTGTGTATAAGTGTCTGGTACTATATAAAAATCACAGCATCTTTCCAAATTATTAATGTGAGAATCCCTAGTCTTCAATTTACTGGCTCTCTTTTGAAATAATAAATGAGAGCCTTGCTAATTTTCCAAAAATTTCCCTCCCCACTACCTTACCCCTATCGTCCCAGGACGCATAAAAACATTACAGGGGAAAAGAGTAGGTAGAACTCTATCTAAAGTGAGAAATCTGCATTTCTGAGGGTCTTCTGGAGTCACATCCCTCCTGTGAAACTGACCCACAGGGGGACTGTGGCTTTAGACAACTTCCTCACAAAGTGAGCAACTGGTCTCTTCTCTTTTTATGAAGTACACAGAGCTCCCATGTTCCATTTTACATTTCCAAACATCTGAACTAATCCTCAGCTCCAAAGCCAAAGACTGTATCATGAATTCTTCTCCTAAATCCCCTTACACCATCAACATCTGTTCATCATAATACGCTCCCCAAAAATAAGGCCCATACTTCTGTGGATTCCCAGGGTCACTTAACATTCTCAACCCAAACCCTTCACAACAACCCCACCATTATCACTTCCTGCCTCAACCACTGTTATTAAACTCCGGGGTATTCCTACCTCCAGGCTTCCATTCCTTCGCTGGACTTTGTTCCAGACTAGTATCTATAAAGAGGGATTCTTCCTCTTTATAGAATCAAGTACAAAATCCTTAACCTGGCTCCTTTAAGGATTCCTGTAAACTCTATCCATCTATCTTTATACCAGCCTGTTCCTTAAACATACTACCTTGACAAATGTTCTCTGCTTTCCTACTTCTATACCTTTGCTTCAGCAGTGTCCTTAGGTGAAATTCTTTCTTCTATCGTCCTCCAGTTGCTAACAATCTTTCAAATGGCCACATCCTCAATATGAAAGGAAAAGGCTGAGGCATATGATTTACTGAACACATTCTCTGTCTAGAACTTTACAAATTATCCTTACCCCACAAAAACATAATGGCTTAATAATATATTTTTGAGGAAGGAGCTGAGGAAACCAAGGATCAAAAGAGCTTACCCAAAGTCATCCAAATTAGCAAGAATCCAAAATAACTCCTCAGCATTTTGTATTTTTTAATAAAACATTATACAAGACAGGCTTTACAATCAGAATGCCTAGATTCAAATTTCAGTTACTCCACTAACAACCTGTGTGAACTCAGAAAGTTATGTATTTTCGATGCCTTCATTTCCCTATCTATAAAAAGAGAATCACAAATATTAAGTGCTTAGAATTGTCTGCCTGTAGTAAACAATGTTAGCTATTATGACTGTGATTGTTATCTATGTACTATAATACATAAACTGACAATACTGATTATACGTTCTCATTGTTCCTAAATTAGCTTTTATGTAATGTAAAAGGATTATGAAAACTAGCATTTTTGGTAAATGCTCAATAAATATTTGTAGAATACATGAATTTTGAAACAATGATTATCCACCATGACCTAATTAAAAGAAATGTCTATTAATTCTATTTCTTCTTTTGAAAAAACTAACAATCCTTAGTTCTTCCCTTTTTTATGTCATGTGAAATTACCATATGCAATGCCATATGGCAGTAATATGTCAAATGGTACAAAACACTACTTTGATCCAAACTCATTTTGACTTCTGCTAAACATTCCCAGATTTCAAAATGTCCAAAACCACACTTTTTACTTAAACATCAACCATTTTTAGGTCATACCAACATGAAATAAGCACACCATGATATTTGACCATGCTATTTCACATATCTTTATGGCAAAAACTATAAACCATAAAATGCCTTCCTATCCAATTTTGTTCAAAGACACAAACCTATCATACCCTTAGTCTTGCCCTTACTTTGCTAAAATTAGTGCCTAGAAAACTTTTGATAAATCTATGTTACTCTGGGATGCAGAAAAACATCAAAGGAAGGGTGATGAATGCCGTAACAGTTAGGCCCCTGCAAAATGCCTACAAGAAATGAGCTTTAAACAAGGATAGATGAGAACTTACTCCCAATCCTTCAATATTAAACGCTGCAAATTAACATTTTTGTCCACATCATTTACTGTTATACACGGAGACACGAAGCTTGCTGGCTTCAAACAAAGGCAGGGGTAAAAAATATATATTATTAAAACAGTAGTTGTCATTCCTTACAGAGAGAATTAACTGCGCTTCTAGCCAACATTTCCAAAAAATAACAACAACAAAAACAACTACTTTGAGGCTTAACTATGTAACAGACATATTTTATATCAATTAATTCTTATAATTCTTCCCTTATTCACAAATCATGTCACAGAATTAGTAAATGGCAGAGCTGAAGGCTGAACCCAGTCTGACTCCCAAATTTGGGATCCAGTGTTTTGCCACAATCCACAATAATACGGTATACATTTACATCTTCCTCTTCACATTCATACATTTTTTAAAACCTGAAACAAAAGCTTCATGAAATAATATTTACTCTTACTCTATAGGATGTCCTATGCTATTTGTTTTTTTCTAACATTAATGTCAATGCACTAAATTGATTTCAAAATTCCCATGAGCCCTGCACTACACTTGTTACTGTCGTTGAGTCTCACCTGACTCGTTGGGACCCCATGGACTGGAGCCCGCCAGGCTCCTCTGTCCACGGGATTTCCCAGGCAAGAATACTGGAGTGGGTTGCCATTCCCTCCTCCAGGGGATCTTCCCCATCCAGGGATCGAACCCGCGACTCCTTCACTGGCAGGAGGATTCTTTACCACTGAGTCACCAGAGACGCCCACTACATTTCTTATCTACTATTTAAAGTTCTTTTAAACTGCTACCATAGAGTTGGGGAACTAAGATCCCACATGCTGTTCAATCAAAAGTACAAAAACAAACAAAAAACCTGCTACTACTGCCCAGTTTTGTTACTCCAAAATGAAGCTAATCTCATAGACCCATTAAAATGTATCCCTAAAAAGATTAAATCCTTGAAAAGCCCTTCCTTAAACCCTGAATTGATGTATCTCTAACTAGAACTCTCCGACAGCACACCCATCTTATTTATTTACATTGTATCAAATACTGCAGATGTTCTCCTTGGAGAACAACAGATCATTGTGGAAAGGAATGCATGAGTTTTCCCTGTTCCTGCAGCATCACTGAGGAACACTTGTCAGGCTAGTTTGGGGTAACAACAAAGAACCTAAGCAGCTGCCCACGGTGCTGAAACTGAAGATTAAACGATGGTTTTGGAAATCTACTATTGCCAAATTAGGACAAAATAGAGGAATTTACCCAAAAGCTGACAGAGAACACTCAGTGACTGCCACCAAATATGCATGAGTGATTCTGGGATCGCTTGGCTTCGGTGTTTGCCCTCTCCCTCTCTGAGATAAAGTCCTGTCATCAGTGCGGGTCAACTCAATAAGCGTCCCGGCAGAGCTGCCAACTTTAGGGGGCAGGGACGTGGTTATCTGTCCCTAGCAGAATCACATCCCACCTTCTATCGAGCTTCCGGGGTGGGGGTGGGGGTGGCAGGAAGGTTAGAAAGAAAAGAGGCGACTGCCCTCTTTTTTTGCCAAAGATTAAAGCCTTCCCACAACTAAATTCAAGTGACTTCGCCCGGGGACGCCCGGAAAGAGACGACTTCCAGACAGCTTCCCAGGCTCAAGACACCTCAAGAGCGGAATGCAAGAAGCAAAACAGATAACCCAACAACTTTAGATACACACAAACTCATGGCGCAGGAATGCATGGGAGACTCGGCCTCTGAGCGCAGCGTTTTATTTTATCTTCTACAAAACAAAACAAAACTAAACTAATTTCCTCCGCACCCAACCTGAGGAGCAGCCAAGAGCACGGCGGCGGGGCCGCCTCGGAGCTTCAGGGCGGGCGAGGGGGTGTGTTCTCCCCGGCAGGCCCCACGGGGGGGAAACCTGCAGTCCGGCCGTCGAGACGCAGGAGAAGCTCTTACCTGGAAGCTGACCTTGCAACACAAACAGGCAACCAGCCGCGTCGCTGCAGAAGTCTCTACCCCGACTTCATGACTGAATCTCCGCACCGACCCCCACAGCCTAGAGTCAGAGCGCGTACGACAACACCGAAGGCGAGGCGGAAGTCCCGCCCCTTGCTCCTCATTGGCCCACACCCGAAGGTAGAGGAAAGCCATTGGGCCATAGAGCTGCTCGCTAAGGCTCCTTCCCACTCTCTCGCCGAGTCTAGTTGCTTGCTCGGGTCCAGCTCGGAGAGATGCCTAGTGCGCGGAGTCGCGTTCTTGGCCTCGTGACCGTTCCTCTCTGGAATGAAAGGGCAGGACAGGGTGGGGCTGGCTTGCGGAGCGAGGCAGAAGGATCTACTTTTGGCGGGGAAAGGGGTAGCATGGCCGAGGGGATTGGCTATGGAATCCTCCAGCGTCCCCGCAGGAGTGGAGGCCGTGGGTCAGGAGGGTATCGGACCGAGCGGCCAGAGCTGGCTGGCCTAGTCCGTTCGGGCTGTTTGGGCCGAAGGAGCCCGAGACCCAGCTGGCGGGCTCCCCCCTGGGCGGGCCTGCTCTGGAGCCATCGCGACTCTTTCCTGTGCCGCACTCACCGGACCAGTGGAGGAGGCGAGGACGAGGCCTTATCCCTTCTGCACCATGTCCAGGCCGAGATCTAGAAAGATGGAACCAAGGCCAGCGCCTTAGAGTCCCGGTCGCCTTGTTAGAGGAGCAAGCAGCCCTTGGGCTGAACACTAGTCCCCCGATGCCAGAGTGGAAACCGTGCTGACGTCTGCGCTTTGGGTCTGACACGCGCCATCCCCGAGACTCAACAAAAGTCAAACCGTGTGATTAAACCCTAGGTCAGCCTTTTAAAACCCTTCTTTCCTTTAATGAACAACAACAACAAAAATGTTGCCTTCTGATAAGACTTCCTTGCCCCAAGTACTCCGGTTTTAAACCAAGCTACTTTTAACTTGAATTATCCGGATTGAAACATCCAACATCCACGCTGATGAGCCAGTTAACAACTAGACACTGTAAAGAGGTTAACTGCAAGGGCTTACTGCAACGATTGCAAAGAGTTATGATCTAGAATGCCAGGGATTCTGGCTCTGCTTCTGCTTCAAAATAAGGCGCCTCTAAGAGCCAGTGACAGTCTTCACTTCCTTCAACCTCACTTTTAGAAAAAGGAGAGCCGAGAGGGAGTTATGCCCTGGAGCACCTGCAGAATACCCTTGGCTGCAGCTTGTTACCTGGATTGCTCTGGGGAGACCTGAGGAACAGGAGGACTCCCTGTTGTGTATCCTTTTGTGCCTTTCAACTTTTGTACCTTTTGAGTAATACCCACTCAAAATTTAAATCCAAAAAATCTGAATCAAGTTGCAATAAAATAAAGGTCATCAAAGGTACTTTCCTCTTCAGTGTATACATTGACTATACATTCTATATATTCTTAGATTCTCATCAGTTGTAAAGACATTCAATACTTAATAAACAGTCCTGCCTCTAAGAAAGTCATAAGGAAAAGTCAGAATGGGGAATAGTATTATGAAGGCTAGTGTAATAGGTGTAAGTATAGTTAGAATATCCCTGTAAGCATTTTTCATCAAATTATCTCAATCTGGCTTTATATTAAATCAGAGATTCCTTGCATGACATCAAAGAAAAGTAAAAAATAATAATGCCCACATTTTACAGGTTAAAAAGAATAGCTTTGTTCATTCTTTAAATAAAGACACACTGGGGGATTTCCCTGATGGTCCAGTGGCTAAGACTCTGCACTCCCTTTGTTGGGGGCTGGGGTCTGATCCCTGGTCAGGGAACTAGATCCCACATGCCACAGCTTAGGCCTAATGCAGCCAAATAAATCTTTTTTAAAAATAAAGACACACTGGATACAGAACATTTTAATCTGACTTTATTGTGCTCTTCAAATCACAATAGATATAGTTCTTTCAGTTACAAACAAGGTAATGTGTTATTCTGCAATTAGATGAATTGTGCTACATCCTGCAAAAGCATTTATTCTCCCCACTGTGTTGAATGAAGGCAAACTGGAAGAAAATAGATTGGGAAAATGTACTAATTTGTTTAAGTAGGTTAGACAGTAAGGTTGATAAACATCTTAATTATGGTTTTCCAGAGCATGAAGGGTTAATGTGGCACCTGATATTAATAGCCACTAATTATCTCCTTACATAGACAAAAGTCAGACACTGACAGCTTTTTATTGTTTATATCCTCCTAAAAGTACAAATAGCATATAAAATTGTAGAATTTCCTAACTCCAGTATACTGTATGGAGAAGGAAATGGCAACCCACTCTAGTATTCTTGCCTAGAGAATCCCGTGGACAGAGGAGCCTCTCAGGCTACAGACCATGGGGTCACAAAGAGTCAGACACAGCTTAGTGACTAGACAAAATATAGTGTAAAACAGCAACAACTAAAAAAAAAGATACCAAACAACCTAATTGTCTAAAATGATTTAGAAGTAGTTTTTCCTAAATAATGAAAATAATGCAGGCAGTTTCTTTAATCACTAAGATCAACTAGAGACATTAAAATTACTCTAATTGTTATTATGTTTAGAATCAGAAAAAAAGTAATTTTTGATTCAGATAAAACGATTTTTGAAAAGAAGAAAGTAAAATTATTACTGTGATAGAAGAAGGATTAGAATCCATTGTTAATGTTGTTGTTCATTAGCTAAGTCATGTGACCCCATGGACTGTAGCCTGCCAGGCTCCTCTGTCCAAGGGATTTCCCAGGCAAGAATACTGAAATGGCTTGCCATTCCCTCCTCCAGGGGATCTTCCCCACCCAGGGATTGAACCCGAGTCTCCTGCCTTGGTAGGTGGATTCTTTACCACTGAGCAACCTGGGAAGTCCATAAAGCATCCATAGGAATCCATATATTCATGGAATACCCACATTTGAAAAAGTACTAAACAGGACTTCTAAAAACAGCTTTAGGAAATTTTTAGCCAAAGATTAGAAAGTCTCCCATTTCTTTACCAAATTCTAAACTAATTAATAAGTTAATCTTATAAATGAAGAAAAGTTCAGAACACACACACAAACAGGTATTAAAAGGTATTTCAATAAGTTTATTTTCAAGGATTTAAGAAAGGTCAGACCCCAAAATGTTCTATTTAAATCTAAATGCCTTAAAAAATGATCTGGTCATTGTTTCCCTTAAGATGAGTTGCAGATGACTGACATACAATTTCAACTTTTCCTTTCTTAGTTGGGTCATTGAGAAGCAGTCTTCCTTCATTTGCTAAAAAAATTATCACAAAAATCAGCACACAAAAATTCAGATGACATAATGTAATATAAAGATGTAAGAACTCAGGTATATGGATCAAGATAGTCATTTTGGGAAACGATTTGGCATTATCTGAAAAGACTGGAAAGTAATATTTTCTATGACACAACAATTCCTATCTAGGTGTCCCTAAAGAAGCACAAAATAAATTCATAATAGGTTCATTGTGGGGAAATTTAAAGAAAAAAAATAGACATTCTTAAATAAACAGAAAAATGAAATGCCAAGGAATGGCAGCTGGCTTCTCAATAGGCACACAAGAAGCCAGGAGTCAGTGAAATAATATCCTCCAATACTAAAATAAATAGTTAACAATTATCAACCTAGAATTTATTGTGTCCAGTTAAGCCATCGTTTAAAAATGAGGGCAGAGGCTTCCCTGGTGACTCAGTGGTAAAAAATCTGCCTATCAATGCAGGAGACATGGGTTCGATCCCTGATCTGGAAGATTCCATATGCCACGAGGTCACTAAGCCTGTGCGCCACAACTACTGAAGCCTGCACTCTAGAGCCTATGCTCTAGAAAAGAAACCACTGAAATTAGCCCACGCATTGCAAATTGAGAGTAGCCTCTGCTCACTGCAACTAGAGAAGATCCCATGCAGCAATGAAGACCCAGCACAGCCAAAAATAAACAAAATTATAATAAATAAATACCCCTTTTTTAAAAACTGAACAAAGACAATACAGGTAAAAAAAAATCATAGGCTAATCTCACTTTGAATGAATATTGCTAAAATCCCAAATAAAACTAGCAAAGCTTTAAAAATAAATACTATGACCAAAAAATGTTGAATTTAAGATAACATAAAATTGATTGGTACGATTCACCACATTAATATATCTAAACTGAAAAGTTTATCTTAATATATGCAAAACAATCATTTGAGAATTAAAGGAGGGACCTATATTGTACAAAATTGTCAAAGAAACTTTCTGAAAACCTGACATAAGTCAAAATTTAAGGAACAGAACTTCACAGGAACCAATTCTGATCAGTTTAAGTTAAAAAAAGGCAATTTACTTGAAGAATATGACAATACTTACAGGATTAAAGGGATGCCTGAAGTATAGTCTTGTAAAGATCAATAACCAGTGGCTCTAATTGTCCCGCTGAATCAATATTGTCGTCCTGGCAGTACTGCTGCTGCTGCTGCTAAGTCGCTTCAGTCGTGTCCGACTCTGTGCGACCCCATAGACGGCAGCCCACCAGGCTTCCCCGTCCCTGGGATTCTCCAGGCAAGAACACTGGAGTGGGTTGCCATTTCCTTCTCCAATGCATCAAAGTGAAAAGTGAAAGTGAAGTTGCTCAGTCACGTCTAACTCTTAGCGACCCCATGGACTGCAGCCTACCAGGCTCCTCCGTCCATGGGATTCTCCAGGCAAGAGTACTGGAGTGGGGTGCCACTGCCTTCTTCAGGCAGTACTACTCCAGCCATTTTCATCATGCTACTCACAATTCAAACTCCAGTTGCTTGAATTGTATTTCCACTGGCTTATCCTGAGGCACATGTTCATCCCTTGATGCCTTAATTAACTGTTTCATGAGATCACACACCACAGGAGAGAAGTAAGGAAATTGGGATGATGTCATCAGAAAAAGAATAAATCCCAGTAAGGTCACCTAGAAAGCATATTCAAAGGCCCTGAGGCTGGAGCAAGTCTAGCATAATGGAGGGTAAGGGAACCACTGGGGCTGGAATTTAAGTGAGGGAAGGGATGGGAGGTAAAAGAAGAGGTTTAATTGGACACTACTATTCAAGGCGGAGAAGGCAATGGCATCCCACTCCAGTACTCTTGCCTGGAAAATCTCATGGACGGAGGAGCCTGGTAGGCTGCAGTCCATGGGGCCGCTAAGAGTCGGACACAACTGAGCGACTTCACTTTCACTTTTCACTTTCATGCACTGGAGAAGGAAATGGCAACCCACTCCAGTGTTCTTGCCTGGAGAATCCCAGGGACGGGGGGACCTGGTGGGCTGCCGTCTATGGGGTCACACAGAGTCAGACACGACTGAGGTGACTTAGTAGCAGTAGCAGTAGCATTCAAGGCGAGCTTCTTGACTAGCCAAATCAGCCTCATCTGGGAGCTTGTTAGAAATCTCAGTTCTCAGGCCCAGGCAGAGAATCAGATTTTTCTGGGAGTCAGGCCTAGGGATCTGTGTTTTGACTTCAAGTGATTCTTTAAAATGCTTACATTTGAAAATCACTGATGTGGAGGTCTATAGAGCATAATAAAGGTCCCAGTTTTTCAGTTGTTGTCTTTTGTTTGTTTGTTTGCAGGGGGAGGGGGTAGGAGGGGAGAGTCGACCACACCATGCATCTTGCAGGACCTTAGCTCCCCAGCCAGGGATTGAACCCGGGTCTAAGGCCATGAAAGTGCCAAGTCCTAACCACTGGACTGCCAGGGAATTCTCAAAAGGTTCCAGTTCTATCATTAAGGCAGTTAGGAATTTCAAGCCAAGAAATGACATGATCTAATTTGCATTTCAAGAGAACCACCTTGCAACTATGTAGGAAAGAGACTGAAGAAAGACATGAGTGGAAACAAGAAGGCCAGTCAGGGGGTTGCCGCAATAATCCAAGAAGAAAATAATGGGCAGGACCAAAGTTGTGGCAGTAGAGATGGAAAGAAGTCAGAGTGAAGATATATTTTGGAGTTTAAATAATGAGGATTTGATGATGGGTGTGGAAGCTGAGAGAAAAAGGGAAAACGATGACTGCCAGGTTTCTGATTTGAGCAGCTGCGTGACTGGTGGTACCATTTATGACACAGAGAAAACTGGGTGATAAAGAGAAAAAATCGGAGAGGAAAAAGCACACATTCATTTTTGTATATATTAAGACCGACATATCTAAATGGAGATGTCCAGGAGGCATCTGAATGTAAAGTGGGGGATAATAACAGCAGATATAAATTTAGGAATCTTCATTGTAAAAGTAGCATTAAATACATAGGAGTGTTATGAAATCATTTACAGGCAGCCTCCTTTGCAGTACTTTAAAAAAAACAACTAAACTAATATTTTCCATCTACATGTTATATCCTGAGAATCCTTGGCTCATGTCCCCCAGTTTTTTCCATATGGAACCCTTTCAATGAAATCCTCAATTCATGCACTAATTATTTTCCTTAGACTCAGAAGAGTCGATACTGGAGATTTCATTGTCAGCCACTGACACCTCATATTTCACAAATTCTCCCCTCCCCTGCCACTCTCTTGCAAACTGCAAGATCAAATACATTTTTCAGGCAGAAAAGGATACTCTACAGAAGAGAAAATACAACAGAAAAGATGAGAACACAGATCTGAGACAGCACTGTCCTCATCTGTGGAGCTTGGATGAAAATGTCAAAGTTTTCTCCACAATTTAGACACAGAACAGGAGACAAAACAATATCATGTGCCAGCAGAAGGGGAGAGACAGGCATGATACCCTTGATTTTACTAAATGGGGCAGCAGTTAAAGTTAGAATTTAATTTAAAATTCTGTCATGATATAAAACACTCCAACTAACACAATGGTACTTAAACAGTACTTTAATTAGCCTACTGTTTGTTCTGTTTCAGTTGACAATACGCTGTTATATAATTGCTATTTCCTCCAATACTGCTTGTTTTCCCAGATTGTAGATTTCTTTTCTGTTCACTGCTTGTTATTTCCTGTTTCACGCATGAATTTATTCCAGCCATCAATCACACAATTTCACTTCCTTGATAGAGGCTTAGCATCTGGTGACGAGCTCTATAATCTGGAAATTCTCCCAGCTTCCATCGTGATTGTGGCTAAATCTAATCAACTTGGCAATGTAATGAAATGCATCAGCCTTTAGTTTGTTCATTTCTAAAAATAAAGATGTGGGGGAACCACTGAATTACACGTGCATGTGTTCAGATGATCCAATTAAAGCACTAGGTATGTTAGATAGTGTCTTCCCTTATAGCTCAGTTGGTAAAGATTTTGCCTGCAGTTCAGGAGACCTGGGTTCAATCCCTGGGTTGGGAAGATCCCTGGAGAAGGAAATGGCAACCCATTCCAGTATTCTTGCCTGAAAAATCCCATGGACAGAGGAGCCTGGCAGGATACAGTCCATGGGGTTGCAAAAGTTGGACACAACTTAGCAACTAAACCACCACCATGTTAGATAGTAATAATAACCAGTAAATGGGAAAAAAAAGACAGATAGTACATGAGAATTGCTTGAACTGATTGCTTTTTTTAGCCGTTCTTCTTTTTTCTGGCCCTGATACACAGCATATGGGGCTTCCCAGGAAGCTCAATGGGTAAAGAATCTGCCTGCAGTGCAGGACATGCAGGAGAAGTGGGTACAATCCCTAGGACTGGAAGATCCCCTGGAGGAGGGCATGACAACCCGCTCCAGTATTCTTGCCTGGAGAATCTCATGGACAGAAGAGCCTGGCAGGCTCCAGTCCATGTAGTCGCAGAGTTGGACATGACTGAAGCAAATGAGCATGTAGGCACGCAGTGTGTGGGATCTTAATTCCCTGAAGTGAAGTGAAGTCACTCAGTCGTGTCCAACTCTTTGCGACCCCATGGACCGTAGCCTGCCAGGCTCCTGTGTCCATGGGATTTTCCAGGCAAGAATATTGGAATGGGTTGCCATTTCCCTGATCAGGGATCAAACCTGTACCCACAGCAGTGGAAGCTTGCAGACTTAATCAGTGGACCACCAGCGAAGTCCTTGCTGCTGCTGCTGCTGCTGCTAAGTCCCGTCAGTCGTGTCCGACTCTGTGCGACCCCATAGACGGCAGCCCACCAGGTCCCCCTGTCCCTGGGATTCTCCAGGCAAGAACACTGGAGTGGGTTGCCATTTCCTTCTCCAATGCATGAAAGTGAAAAGGGAAAGTGAAGTCGCTCAGTCATGTCCGACTCTTTGCGACCCCATGGACTGCAGCCTACCAGGCTCCTCCGTCCATGAGATTTTCCAGGCAAGAGTACTGGAGTGGGGTGCCATCACCTTCTCCGAGCGAAGTCCATAGCTTTCTCCAATTTTTACTTACAGTCTTCTCTGGCTTACCTCTCTGCTACTTCATAATGACTTTACTTTTTGTTGTTGTTTTTTAATTTTTACAATGTTGTGTTGGCTTCTGTCATACACCACAGCAAATCAGCCACAACTACACACATATCCCCTCCCACTTGAACCTCCCACCCCTCCAGGTCATAACAGAGCACCAGACTAGGCTGTGTTATACAGCAACTTCTCACCAGCTATCCATTTTTCATATGATAGTGTACATATGTTGATGCTATTTTCTCCATTCATCCCACTCTCTCCATCCTCCACTGTGCCCTCAAGTGCATTCTCTAGATCTTCATCTCCATTCCTTCCCTGCAAATAGGTTCATCAATACCATTTTTCTAGTTTCCATATATATATATATATTAATATACGATATTTGTTTTTCTCTTTCTGACTCCATTCTGTATAATGGGCCCTAGGTTCATCCACCTCATTAATACTGACTCAAATTTGGTTTTTTTAATGGCTGAGTAATATTCCATTGTATATATGTACCACATCTTATTTATCCATTCATTTGTGGATGGAAATCTAGGTTGCTTCCATGTCCTGGCTATTGTAAATAGTTTGCTGCAATGAACATTAGGGTACATGTGTCTTTTAGAATTATGGTTTTCTCAGGGTATATGCCCAGTAATGGGGTTGCTGGGTCATATGGTAAATTTATTCCTACTTTTTTAAGGAATCTCCATAGTGTTTTCCATAATGGCTGTATCAGTTTACATTCTCACCGATAGCATAGGAGGGTTCCCTCTTCTCCACATCCTCTCCAGCATTTATTGTTTGTAGATTTTTTGATGATGACCCTTCTGACTGGTGTGAAGTGATACCTCATTGTATTAATAGTTTTGATTTCCACTTCTCTAATAATTAGTGATGTTGAGCATCTTTTCCTGTGTTTATTGGCCATCTGCTTGTCTTTTTTGGAGAGATGTATAAGGACTTTACATTGATCTCTTCACATTTGGTGCCAAGTAAAACTTTTAATTAGGCACACTTTACGCTTAAACCTTTCCAGTCTTTCCTTTCAACATTGGCATTTCCCATATCAAACTCTCTATCCCCAGGAGATCAGTGCTCTTAAAATATTCCCAGACTTTTCCTTGTTCCCCCTGCTCCCTTCACTAATAATAATAACAATAACAGTAGTGGCAACAACACTATTTTAAGCTCTTTTATATGCTATGTTATAAATCTCATAACAACCTTAGGTCCTACTATTGTATTTCTTTTCACAGATCAGGAAACTGTAAGGTTCCAAGAAATTAAATAACTCATCCAAACACACACAGCTGTGAGAAATTAAATAGACCTCTTGGGCTCTGAAACTGGAACTTGAATGCAAGTCCATCCAAAAGGTTCAGAGCCTGAACTTTGAACTGAAATGACAAACAATGAGTAGCCAGTATAACAGGAGAGAGAGGGCTCAAGTTGGAACCAAATGACTCTCTCCTGTATAATCTGGGCCATCAATGCAACTTCTTATTCATAGATTCCACCACATTCTCTGTCTATGCCTAGCTGTCCTGCCTAATAGCACCCCTTATCTGAGCGTATGCTTCTCTCTGAATACCTAAAATTTACCTTAGATCTTCAAAGCTCCACTTCCAGTTAACTATCATTTAGAAAACTTGTTAGAAAATGAATACAGTAGTACTAGCCTTGTTGGAGTTGCATGTTTTATAAAGCAGCTTTCAAAACCACATCTTAAATGAAAACGAAATTTTAGATAATGAAAAGAATGATTGAAAAACTTGATGGTCAAGGGAAATCTTTCTGCTGCTGCTTCTGATGCTAAGTCGCTTCAGTCGTGTCCAACTCTGTGCGACCCCATAGATGGCAGCCCACCAGGTCCCCCTGTCCCTGGCATTATCCAGGCAAGAACACTGGAGTGGGTTGCCATTTCCTTCTCCAATGCAGGAAAGTGAAAAGTGAAAGTGAAGTCGCTCAGTCGTGTCCGACCCTCAGTGACCCCATGGACTGCAGCCCACCAGGCTCCTAGTACCCCTCAATTATGACATCTCGTAGACCAGTGATCCTTAAACTATTATCATAGGAACACCTGAGCATTTATCCAAATGCAGATTCTGGTTCCATCACTGTTCTGCAAAGGAGCCTGAGAGTCTATAGGTCCAGCAAGTGCCCAGGTGATACTGGTACCGCTGATCACCAGACCAAACTTCTAAATCATCCATTTCTTTTAGAGTTAAGTCCATTTTCTTTCATCTTTGATTATTTTCTTGTTTTTCTTTGCTAAATAGCAAATTTGGGAAACAGTAAGATCTGATTTTTAGTTTCCTCTTTGTCTGACCTAAGAGGATATTCCTTACTTCCTTGCAAGTTCTGTGCTTATGAAGATGTATTATATTTAGCTACATATATCTAAGGGTTTTAGGATTGCCCAAATGCACATGATTGTTTTTCCAGTTAAAATAAAAATAATCATAAATTACTTTCTTAAAAAAACTAAAACAGTACCTTAAAAGAATCAGGAATAATATAAGGACAGGAAGAATATTGAGAATTAAGAATTCTACTTCCTTTTTTCAAACTTGTTTTTATTCTCAAAAAACTGGCCCATTTGAAACATAAAGTGCAACCTGTCACTACAGACAAATGCTTTCTGTGAAAGCCTTTTTCAGTTATCAAGAGCTACTCAAAAGTGGTAGCAGTACAGTAAATCATCACGTCTATTCTTAGTTGTAACAAAGACTACTGGTTCTTAAACTTTTCAGGGGTTAAGAAATATGAAACAAGCTTTGTGGTCAAAACAAGCTTGCATCTTTTATATTTATTTTTTAATAAATATGATTTCAAAAACTCATGAATTTTAAACTTAAGGTAGCTCATTTTACTTTTATTAAACTACAAATGAAAAATGCTTATTGATATCAGTCATATAACAATGGATTTTGCTTATGTCTTTTACCATATTCAAGAAAACTAAGGAATGCAAGATTGAAATCTGTTTTGTAAAACTATTTCTAGTGAAATTTTAAATAATAGTTTTCTTGTGATTTTCTTTGTATTTAATTGGAAGGCAGCTGAATCAAAATATGTTTTCTTTATAATTACTTTTTAAAAATTCTCCATATAGCTTTTAGTTCCTTGCCATTTAAAGATTGGTCCATGAATCTGTTAGAATTGAAAATCTCAGGCCCACTTGAGAACCATTCAATGAGAATCCATATATTAAGAGGATTATCAGGTAATTCAAATGCACATTTATGCTTTCTTAATGCATAAATGAAAAGTATTAATGCATAATGTATCATTAATGCATATTAATGCATAATGAAAAGAATGGAATTCAGTAACATATTTTAAAAGTTACAACTATAAAAGCATAATTGTATATTAAAAACAGATGCTATCAGTTTTTCTCAACACATCAGCATTGAGAATTTTCAACCCAAAGCCTATACTACTAAGGTAAATTTTACTGTAGAGCACCATTGATTACTCAGCATTCCTTTACAATACTATTTACCATGTGACATTAAATATATATATATATATACACACATATATATTACTATGTCTATTTTGGGGGGCTGTGCTGGATTCTCATTGCTGTGCAAGGGCCTTCTCTAGTTGCGGTGTTGCGGTGGGAGGGAGCTACTCTCTAGTTGTGATGCACAGGCTTCTCACTGCGGTGACTTCTCTTGTAGCAGGGCTCGGGCTCTAGAATGCACAGGCTCAAGTACTTGTGGCACATAGGCTTAGATGGCCCACTGGATGTGGAATCTTCCCAGACCAGGGATTGAACCTGTGTCCCCTATATTGGCAGGCAGATAGATTCTTGACCACTAGACCACTAGGGAAGTCCTGTATTAGATATTTGAAAGTTGCTACAAGTAGATCTTAAATATTCTCACGATTAAAAGAAGTAGTGTGTGAGATGATGGATGTGTTAATTAACTTTATTGTGGTAATCATCTCAAAATCATCTCAAAATGGTATATACATATACCATTACACCTTTACATTCAATAAAGCTGGGGAAAGCCCGTGTTAGGATTTTTTTAATTTATGTTTTAAATTTATATACTAGCTCAGGAAGTTACTTTTATATTAACTTTAGAATGCTTCCCTGATGGCTCAGATGGTAAAGTATCTGCCTACAATGCAGAAGACCCAGGTTCAATCCCTGGGTTGGGAAGATCCCCTGAATAAGGGAATGGCAACCCATTCCAGTATTCTTGCCTGGAAAGTCCCCTGGACAGAAAAGCCTGGTGGGCTACAGTCCATAGGTTGAACTACAGTCCATGGTAAAAGGGTTGGACACATCTGAGCAACTAACAACTTCACTTGACTTTTCACTTTAGAAAAATTGATGACTTAATGGTTTTGAACCTTTCTTCTGAAGTCATGGTACGCAAGTCCACTTCTTCAAGTCTTTTATATTTATTGGTTAAGTTTTAAATTTTATACACTTCTTACATGTTTCCTGTTGTTTACTCCTAACATATTATCTTTTTTCCTTCTTATAAATGGAGTATTTTCTTCCATTATATTCTATATCAGTCATTTGTTTCTAGAAAACTATTAATTTCTGTGTATTAATATATATACAGCCACCTAGTTGAATTACTTTATTATTTGTAGTAGTCTTAAAAGTTCAGTACTTCCCGGGTGGTCCAGGGAAGGTGGTTAAGAATCCACCTTACAATGCAAGGAACACTGGTTTAATCCCTGGTCACGGAACTCAGCTCCTACATGCTACAGAGCAACTAAGCCCATGCACCCCAACTAGAGAGTCTGTGTACCTCAACAAAAGATCAATACCGTTTGCTGCAATTAAGATCCGACAGAGCCAAATAAATAAATAAATATTTTTAAAATTTTTGATTGCCATGATTTATTGGTTTATAATTATGTCTTCTATGATGGGGTAATTTTACTTGCCCTTTTCAATTTTATTTCTCTTGTCAGAACATTTTGGCTAAATGGTCAAGATGGTAGAGTAGGAGGACATCAGCTCCTCTCAGGAGCACATCAAAATTAAAACAATTTACAGAGCAACTACAGATGAGAAAGACTGTAATCTAGCAGAAAAGATCATCTACACCTAAAGATATAAAGAAGGAACCACAAGGAGATGGGTAGAGAGGCACTATAGTCAAAATTCAAAACCCCTGGGCAGGTGACCGACAAATGAGAGATCATGACAATTGTAGAGGTTCTCCCTGGGGAGCAAGGGTTTCCAGTCCCACATCAGGCTTCAACCCAGGGTTCCCACACTGAGAAGATGAGCCCCCAGAACATCTGGCTTTGAAGGCCAGAGGGCTTATTTTTCAGGAGAGCTAGAGGATGGTAGGAAACAGAGACTCCATTCTTAAAGCAGGTACAACAAAATCTCAACACTCCAGGACCCAGAGCAGAAGTGGTAATCTGAAAGGAGCCTGGGTCAGACCCACTTGCTGATCTTGGAGAGTCTCCCAGAGTCAGGAGCAGCTGAAGCTCACCCTGCTGATAGCCACTTTGGGAGTTCCATTCTACCAGGAGGGCCCTGGTGCTGGCAAGTGCCAATTTGGAATCCTTTCTCTAGCTTACCCAAACTGGGACCCAGCCGCAGCCACCGGTACAGTAAACACCGTACATACTAGAATGCCTCAGGCCAGGCAACTGGCTGAGCAGGAACACAGCTCCACCCACCAGCAGGGAGGCTGCCTAAAGGAACCCTTGAGTCCACAGTCTCCCTAGGACACAGCCTGGTCCATCAGAGGGCTCAGGACTCAAACCCACACACAAGTGTACCGACACTAAGCCCAGGTTCCCTACAGCCAGCAACCACAGGACTCTATTCCACCACCAAAGGACCAGCCTCACACACCAGTGGGCATGAGCCCCAGAAACCCCTGGGCCCCAGCTCTGCCCACCAGCAGGACAGCACCAGTTCCAAGACACTTTGGATCCCTCAACTAGCTGCCCTGGAATCTAGCCCAATCATCTGTAGGCCAGCACCTGCTTTAGAACACCCCAGAAGATGCAGCCAGCCATGTCAGGAAATGAGCCCACCCACCAGCAGGCTAACACTAGATCTGCCCCACAATCACTTACTTCAGAACCAGTTTTCACTCACCAGTGGGTCAGCACTGGCCCTGGGGCCTCCTGGGGCTCTTCAGCCAGCACCTCAGGACCCAGCCCACCAACCAGCAGCTGGCAGCTCCACACAAGTCAGGGCCTGGCAACCAACTAGACCAGAGGCCAATCATGCCTACCAGAGCTAAGCATTTACTCCAAAGGCCAAGTCCACAAAACTAGAAGACAAAACTATACATGGGTAAGAAAGTAAGCAGCTCAGGAAATTATAAAGTACTTGGTTGTGATTTCTTAACGCATATGAGCTTCTTTCTGTTTCCCTGGTGGCTCAGCTGTAAAGAATCCACCTGCAATGCAGGAGGTGCTGGAGAAGCAGGTTCGATTCCTGGGATGGGAAGATCCCCTGGGGAAAGGCATGACAACCCACTCCAGTGTTCTTGCTTGGAGAATCCCGTGGACAGAGAAGCCTGGTGGGCTACAGTCCACAGGGTGGCAAAGAGTTGGACACGACTGAAGTGACTTAGCATGCACACATGACCTTTAAGATTCTCTGCCCTAAGTTGGTCTCTGGAAGCAGAGCCTGAGACAGGGGTTGGGATGTGTGCCAATTACTGAGGGAGCACTCTTCAAGAAAACCTGGGACGTCTCTGGTGGCGCAGTGTATAATAATCGGCCTGCCAATGCAGGGGACATGGGTTCAATCCCTGATCCAAGAAGATTCCTCATGCAACGAAGCTGGTGAGCCACAACTACTGAGCCTATGTGCTCCAAATACTGAAGCCTGTGGGCCTAGAACTTGAGCTTCACAACGAGAAGCCTGCGCAATGCAATGGGCACCACAACAAAGAGTAGCCTCCACTTGCAGCAACTAGAGAAAAGTGAAAGTGTTAGTCACTTAGTCTGCTCTGATGATTTGTGACCCCACAGACTATAGCCCTCCAGGCCCATCTATCCATGGAATTCTCCAGGCAAGAATACTGAAGTGGGTTGCCATTCCCTTCTCTGGGGGATCTTCCCAACTCAGGGAGGGAACCTGGGTCTCCTGCATTGTAGGCAGATTCTTTACTGTCTAGACCACCAGGGAAGTGCAATTAGAGAAAACTCCATGCAAAGCAACAAAGACTCAGAGAAGCCAAAGATAAATAAATAAATAAAAAGAAAAGAAAACCTTAGAAAGGAAGAGAATTATGCAGGATTGGGAAAAAACAAAGAGCGAAGGAAAAATGTAATCTCAGTTAAAGTCCAGCTATGGCCTGTTCCGCAGGGATTCTTTGCAGAATTTTCACCCCTTGATGTAAGACAGTGGGCTACAAAATGACTTCTGAGGTCAATTATTGAAGGGAGTGCTTAGCTTTCCTGGCAAGACAGCTCCCATCAACTGTGGGAAATTCTTTGGAAAACATGGTGTAGCTATAAGCCTTTAGCAGTCAACAGTAACTGCAGCTGGAGGGGGTGAGGGAGGGTAAGCAAGATACCAAAACAGTGTTAAAACTACTTCCTGTCTTAATATTCTTTCAATCAAAATGTTGAAAGCATAAGAAGGTATCATCACATTGCAACACTTGAAACATATGAGGCAAAATAATCAGTTTGGGGATGAAATCCTTTACCATTTTATGTTTTCCGTTTTCTCAAGTTTCTTATAATTGGAACTCAGACTGGGAATCAGAATAGAATTAATCAAGAGTTAAATTTACTGAGCACCTATCATGTGACTGACATTATGCTAAGTGCTGTTAAGAATAAAAAGAAATGTAAGATAGGGATTCTGTCCCAGATTGGGAGGAATTTCAGGAAGAAAACAGGATTTATGTATATGAAAAAATGATCAGACATAATAACATTAAACAAGGTGTATAATACTGTGGATTTCAAAGGAGAGTCAGAATTAAGCTCCAGTAAAATGCTTACTCTATAAACTTGAGTAATAGTGCTTAATATGTTTGCTCATTTTTTTGAGAGGGGTTTGAAATATTTTCCACCAACACTAAGGGAAGTTGAAGGAGATAACAATGGTAAATTGTTCTAAATAACATAAGGGCAAGGACTAAAAGAAATACCAACTGTATTGTGTTGTTATTGGGCAGATCCTATTATGCAGAGAAGGGGAAACCACAGAGTCATTTGCCTACACATTCATCTCCCTGGTGCAAGTGGGTATTGTTCTGTACCCCGTGGCAGGATTAGAAATACCTCCGGGGAGCAAGTACACAAAATTGTTATGGAAACCAGAATGCTTCAGCTCAGAGTTATTTACAGAGAACTTCCAGGATGGTCACATTCAAGAAAATCAACTCTGTTTTGCTTTACTCTGTGTCAAGGCATCCCAATCAAATACCTCTTTCAAAGGGTCATTTGGTCAGTTGTACTTGGGCGACTGTGGATTCAAGGGTCAGTGGATGGTGGTCACATCACAAATTATAATTCACATGTGGCATTTTTGTGTTACATGCTTGACACCTGCTCACACTTGCCTCAACCATTGTCAAGCATGCTGGTTTCCCTAATAGAGGAACAGGTGGCTGTTGACTAATGCCATCTGCAGAGATTCATTTCCTCCACCGGAGCTGCTGCGAGTGTCACCCGAGACTGCGGCACTGCACGACTGCTCTCTCCACGTTCTCTCAGCTCGCCTTTGAGGCTGGACAGTAACAGTGGCCCCGGCCATCATTTTTAATTGTGAATTGAGATTCTCCCAGCTATACAATAGAATTTTGGGGAAAAGCTTCTTCTTTTGAGAAAATGAGAATTTTCATAGCCTTTGAGGGATCTTTTGAACCGTTTGATGTTTCAACAGACAAAACTGTGGAGGCTGTCAAGCTGATGATAAAGGTACGTATTTTGTCCCTGAGCCACTAAGATGTGTATTAATTTTAACTACGCAGTGAAGTTTAAACTGTATGTGGGGTAAAGATATTATTGGGTACATTTTCAGCAAACAGGGAAGTAAAACTACTTGAAAATATCATTGTTTGCTTACATAATCATTTGTTAGATAATGTTAACTGTAAATATGCTAGACAGGAAAATTCTCAGGGGGGGAAAAAGTTTAACTTCTCTTTATAAGATTCATAAGTTTGTGCATTGGCCAGATAGTAGTACTGCAATTCTTCATAAAAGGAGAAAAACAAAACACTACCTCTAGGCTAGGTAAGTAGAACATGCCAGTTATCAGACAATGGCTTGTGTGTAGAGCAAGCAACTATAAAGAACCAAAGGACTTGGGATGCAGAGGGGACTTTGGGGCTACAGTCTCACTTTGCATCCAGGAATAACTGCAGTTCAGAGAGGTTGACCATTTAACCTAGGATCACGGAGCCAGAATAAGAAATAATTTGGGTGCAGTACTTTTCTTAAAAGTTTCTTATAAATACTCACTCTAAAGTGGGAAATTAAGACAAATATTTAGGAACTGACCATCAAATGGTATTTAACTGGAGATGATTTATTCCCACTTGCTGAGGAGCATTTATTGAATCATAGTTATATGATATTTAGTAATTACTATGAGCTCTAAAATCTAGATCTTCTAACATAGAGGCTCTTAACCTTTATGTGTCATGGATCCCTTAGGCAGTCTGGTGAAGCCTATGGACTCCTTTTTAAATGCATAAAATAAAATGCATATCCACAAAAAGGAAACCAGTTATATTGAAATTCAATTTTCAAAAATTAGAAAACAAATTGGTGACATGTGGGTTTCCTTATTAACACAGCAAGTGTTTGAAGTGTGTCTCATAACTATTATAGTTTCAAAGGAGATCAGTATAAGTATTTTGAGATATCTGCAGCAACTATAATGGGATATGAAGCTATCTGTGATTTCTATTGGTGACAAAGTCACAGGAACAGGCAATTATGGCTACTTTAGTTTGTTGCCTATATACATAAGGAAAATTCCAATTTTATTTGGAGTTAATAAAACCCAAATACAGTTTTTCCCATCTAAATTCTATCCATAAACTTTTGGGAATATCTAAAGACTCTAAGTTAAGAACCCCTGTCTAAGACTTCTTCCTTCTCTCCTAAACAATTTTATAATACTCAGTGGAAAATGTAAAAGAAAAGAGATTACATGGCTGGTCTAGTAATGTAGAGATGTGCTGTTTTCATAATATGCTATTGATTTTAAAGGATTATTTCCACATTCCTCTCTCTGAAGATGAACAAGGCAGGAGGTATCTGGAGCTGACGTATGCTGGAGCAGCTCTAAAGGACAGCTGGAGTCTTGCTGATGTTGGAATATCTTTTTGTTCAACTCTCAAATGCTTTGTTAAGGTATGATGGATGAACAGAGTAACATTTGTCCAAGATGTCTACCTCATTTTGAATAAACTTACGGACTTCCCTCGTGGCTCAGATGGTAAAGCGTCTGCCTACGATGCAGGAGACCTGGGTTCGATTCCTGGGTGGGGAAGATCCCTTGATCCACTGGAGAAGGAAATGACAACCCACTCCAGTACTCCTGCCTGGAAAACCCCATGGACGGAGGAGCCTGGTGGGCTACAGTACATGGGGTCCCAAAGAGTTGGACATGACTGAGCGATTTCCCTTTCTTATGGATAATACAACCAAAGTGATTTCATAACTTAGGAAGAGGTTTTCTCTTCTTGCTTTGCCCTCTCTTCCACTTGTAAAACTAGTCTTAGGCAAAAATCCATGCAGTAAGGCAAACAAGGCATGGAGACTGGATAGAGTTCCCTCATTGACCCCTTTTTTCCCTTCCCTCCTCTTTCCCCGTAAGTTGCCTGCCCCAAAATAGTCATCACAGAGCAACCCCTAAACCAATATGGAAGCAAGACCGAGGAGCAGATCTAGAATACTGATGTGAGAGAAAGAAGGTTAAGCCACTTCTTTGGGCTTACAGTGGATTATGGGAATGAGGAAAGGGAAGAAATTCTCCGTAACAATAAAAATGAAGGGGCAGTTTCTACACTCAAATTCATCAGCACAGCCATTCATGAATTAGCTGTACGTACAAACAGAGACAGCATTTTCCATTTATACTGTCCATAATCAGTGGTGCTTAATTTGGGATCCATGGCTGGGCTTTAAGAACAAAATCCTAAAATGGCAAAATATGCAAAACTATGTACCTGGAGACTTTTAGGGCGAAGGATCCTTAACTTTTAACAATTTCTCAAAGAGACAAGCAATATAAGAGTTGCTCTCTAAGATAGAAATAGTATTCAGTACTAGTTCTCTACTCCATATGAAAACACCAACCTCAAGGAACATAGTAAGGTACATATTCTTGGCTAAACAGGGCACTAATTTTCTCATATTTAGCATTTAGAAAATGTTAATGGTAGCTAAAGCTAACTCTTTGGTTTCATGTATTTTACTGATAGACTAACTGGGAAGTCTATTTTTAAAAGGAATATTCTAAAATATCTACTATTATGTAGTAAAGATAAGTCACAGAAAAATAAACATTGTTTGATCCCCATTTAGGTAAATAAAAAGACCATATTTTTATATGTGTTTGTAATATCTTATAAGCATTTGTTCATATATCTTTAAAGTTTATTTTTCATTGCCACAACATTTGTTTATAATATTATATAATTTTAATGCATACAATATTATATTTCTACTTTTGTAAACTCTATAACATGCTTGTCACTAGAAATTTAGTTTCCATTCATCTCTGTACCACTGATCCCCTTTACCCATGTCATACCCCTTTACCTCCACTTCTTCCTGTCTGCTAACCACTACTCTGTTCACTGTATCTATGTCTTTGGTTTGATTTGTTCATTTTTTTGGTGTTGCTAGTTTGCTTTTTGTATTCCACATGGAGTGAAATCATATGATATTTGTCATTCTCCATCTGTCTGATTTTACTTAGCATAAAATCCTCTGGGTCCATCATGTTGTTGTAAATGGCAAGATTTAATAATTTTATGGCCAAGTAGTTCCATTGTACACACACACACACATAAATATATATACATACATATATATATACACATACATATATATATATGTATATATATATATACACATATATACACACACACAACACCACATCTTCTTTATCCATTCTTTTGTTGATGGGCATTTAGGCTTGTTTCCATATCTTGGCTATGGTAAATGATGCTGCAATGAACACGGGCAGGGGTACCTATATGTTTTTGAATTACTGTTTTGCTGTGCAGAGGCTTTTTAGTTCGATAGTTTGATGTAGTACTGTTTTCCCTTTGTTTCCCTTGCCTGAGGAGACATACCTAGAAAGATATTACTAAGACTAATGTCCAAGAGCATACTGCCTATGTTCTCTTCTATTCCATTTTATGGTTTCAGGTCCTACATTTAAGTCTTTAATCTATTTTGAGTTGACTTTTGTGCATGGTAGGAGATATTGATGTAGTTTCTTTCTTTTTTCTTTCTTCTTTTTTTGCATGTGGTTTTCCAGTTTTCTCAACATTTATTGAAGAGACCATCCTTTCTCCATTTTATATTCTTTACTCCTTTCGTGTAAATTAATTGTCCATATATGTGTGGGTTTATTTTGGAGCTCTCGAATCTATTCCATGAATCTATTTTTGTCAATACCATGCCATTTTTATTAATATAGCTTTGTAGTATAGTTTGAAACCAGAATGTGTGATATCTTCAACTTTTTTGCTCTTTTTGTCTCCAAACTGCTTTGGCTATTCAGTATCTTCTGTAGTTCCATATAAGTTTTAGGATTTTTTTGTTGTTGTTGTTCCAGTTCTATGAGAAATGTCCTTGGGACCTCGATGGAGATTGCATTGACTCTGTAGACTGTTTTAGTTATTATGAACATTTTAATAATGTTGACTTTTTTTCTAAATACTTAAGTGTGTATTATGAAGCAAGAACAACATTCTCTTACAAAACTATGGTAATACTCAAGCCAGGATTTTCAACATTGCTGAGATATAATTATCTAACATAAGAATTGGCAAAGTTTTGTTTTTTTTTCTTTGCAGAAGGTTAGATAGTAAATATTTTAGGATTTGTAGGCCATATACTCTCTGTCACAACCAGTCAACTTTAAAAAAAACTTTATTGGCGTACAGTTGATTTACAATGTTGTGTTAGTTTCAGGTGTCTGATCATACTGATTCTTAGAATTAATGGATTACCTTTCTATTTCTTTGTGTTGTCTTCAGTTTCATTCAACAGTTTTAGAGCTTTCAGTGTACAAGTCTTTCACCTCCTTGGTTAAATTTGTCCCTAGGTATTTTATCCTTTTCATTGTGATTATAAATGGGATTGCTTTCTTAATTTCTCTTTCTGCTAATTCATTGTTAGCATTTAGAAATGCAACAGATTTTTTGTCTTTTATTTGTTCTTTTTTTTTCCCTTTGGATGGTAATTGTTCTGCTGGTTTCTGCCATACAACATGAATCAGCCATAAGTATATATATATCTCCTCCCTCTTAAAGGGCAAGGAGAGGGTGGGATGAATTGAGAGAGTAGCATTTTAATATTTACTTACTTATTTGGCATTATACAGAGACATTACTTTGCCAACAAAGGTCTGTCTAGTTAAGGCTATGGTTTTTCCAGTGGTCAGGTATGGATGTGAGAGTTGGACTGTGAAGAAAGCTGAATGCCGAACAATTGATGCTTGTGAACTGTGGTGTTGGAGAAGACTCTTGAGAGTCCCTTGGACTGCAAGGACATCCAACCAGTCCATTCTAAAGGAGATCAGTCCTGGGTGTTCATTGGAAGGACTGATGTTGAAGCTGAAACTCCAATACTTTGGCCACCTGATGTGAAGAGCTGACTCATTTGAAAAGACTCTGATGCTGGGAAAGATTGGGGGCAGGAGGAGAAGGGGATGACAGAGGATGAGATGGTTGGATTGCATCACTGACTCAATGGACATGAGTTTGAGTAAACTCCGGGAATTGGTGATGAATAGGGAGGCCTGGCATGCTGCAGTCCATGTGGTTGCAAAGAGTCAGACACGACTGAGCGGCTGAACTGAACTGACTTATTTGGATGCATTGGGTCTTTAGTTGTGGCACAGCGGATCTTCACTGTGGCGTTTGGGTTCTCTTATTGTGGCACGTGAGCTTAGGTGCCTCAGGGCATGTGGGATCTTAGTTCCCCAACTAGGGATCGAACTTGCATCCCCTGAATTGCAAAGTGGATTCTCAACCACTGGACCATCAAGGAAGTCCCTAGATCTTTGAAAGTTGATTTTGTACTCTGTAACTTTGTTTATTATTTCTAATAGCTTTTTTTGTAGAGTTGATTTTTGAAAGTTGATTTTGTACTCTGTAACTTTATTATTTCTAATAGCTTTTTTTGTAGAGTCTTCAGGCTTTTCTCTATACAAAATCAAGTCATCCATAAATTGTGACAGCTTTACATCTTCCTTTCCAATTTGAATGCCTTTCATCTCTCTCTCTCTCTCTCTTTTTTTTTTTTTTTTTTTTGCTTAATTGCTCTGACTAGAGCTTCCAATACGTTGCATAAGAGTGGCAAGAGCGGGCATCCTTTTCTTGTTTCTTATTTTAGAGGTATTGTTTTTATGTTTTTGAAAGATACCTAATCATCAGAAAAGGAAATAAAAACAATTTCTTCTGCTTTTCTCCCTCTAATATTCAGAAAATAGTAGTATAATACATTTAAGCAGATTAAATTCCATGTTATTTCTTAAATGTCTTTCAAGCGACTTAGCAGCAGCAGTATAAACTACAGGGAAGGCAATGGCACCCCACTGCAGTACTCTTGCCTGGAAAATCCCATGGATGGAGGAGCCTGGTGGGCTACAGTCCATGGGGTGGCTAAGAGTCAGACACGACTGAGCGACTTCACTTTCACTTTTCACTTTCATGCATTGGAGAAGGAAATGGCAACCCACTCCAGTGTTCTTGCCTGGAGAATCCCAGGGACAGGGGAGCCTGGTGGGCTGCTGTCTATGGGGTCACATAGAGTTGGACACACTGAAGGAACTTAGCAGCAGCAGCCACAGTATCAACTAAGTATATATATACTATATAGTATAAACTTTTACTTAGCTAAGCACTGACTTTATTTTCATTACTTAAAATTTTTATTTATTTTTGACCAGGTAGTACATTCACATGGTGCTCAATTCAAATGTTACAGAAGGATATACAATAAAAAGTCTCTCTCTTACCTTTGGCCCCCAGTTTCCCTCCCCAAAGCAACCAATGTTCATAATTTTACTTACAAAAATATTTCATATCTTCTGCCAATTAAGCATCATCCATCACAGTGATACAAGCTGCCTTTGCACTGAACTCTAAACCTTCCCTAAAGTTCTAAACTACTAATGACAAGAATCAAATGTAGAGGTACAAGACTCTTCCAGAGAGTCCAGGAAGAATAGGATTACAAGTCACAGGACTGGCCAACATGAAGGGTTTAGTTAAAAACCCAAGTTCCACAGATGCTTAATGATCTTTATTTTCTCCTTCTCTGGCAGAATTATATTTAGAGAATTTCCCCTGTGGCTTAGCAGTAAAGAATTAGCCTGCAATGTAGGTTTGATTCCTGGGTCAGGAAGATCCCCTAGAGGAGGGCATGGCAACCCACTCCAGTATTCTTGCCTGGAGAATCCCATGGACAGAGGAGCCTGGTGGGCTACAGTCCATACGGTTGCAAAGAGTAACTGAGCAACTGAGCATGAACGCATGCATGAAGTAGATCTATGTATTTTCTTTACTGAAAAGTAAGACACTTTGTATGTACCTCTTACCACGGTGCCTTGGTTTGCTTGTAAAGTGGAAAATCTAATTTTACATTTGTCAATAATGGTTTGTTTATGGAATTGCTTATTTAACAGCATCTGACTTTCTTGGGTATAACTACCAGTGTTTCAACGTTCAGAACATTCAGGGAGGGATATTATATAGATAAATGCCTTTTTTATAAATAGATAAGGTGAGTCATCAAGTTGCTGTTAATCAACGGTTACCTGCTCCTTCTCTGTAAAACCAATATGAAGAAGCATCACCAATTGGTATGCCTCAGTAGAACTTAAACTGTTGTTCAGTTGCTAGTTTAGTTAGTTCAGTTCAGTCGCTCAGTCGTGTCTGACTCTTTGCCACCCCATGAATCGCAGCACACCAGGCCTCCCTGTCCATCACCAACTCCCAGAATTCACCCAAACTCAGGTGATGCCATCCAGCCATCTCATCCTCTGTCGTCCCCTTCTCCTCCTGCCCCCAATCCCTCCCAGCATCAGGGTCTTTTCCAATGAGTCAACTCTTTGAATGAGGTGGCCAAAGTATTGGAGTTTCAGCCTCAGCATCAGTCCTTCCAATAAAGTCATGTCCAGTTCTTTGTGACCCTATGGACTACAGCACACCTGGTTTCTCTATCCTTCTAAAATGGGTTAGTGAACTAAAATGGGTTAGTGAACTTAATATGGGTTTCCTACAAAAACAAAGCTATAAAATGGTAAAAATACAGAGTTAAAATAGCGCAATGAGAACTGTGTTCCAGATGTGTTATGAATTATTTATTCAATACATATTTATGGACAGTCCACTCTGTACTGGGTACTAGTCTAGGCGCTGGTGACAACAATGAACAAAACTCAAGCGATAGTTTCCAAAATACCCAGGTTAGCATGAAGGAGGCAAATATTTATTCATATTCTGAAAAGTACCTTTTAAACTTATTTTTATAACATCCAATAGCAGTTAGTTATTAAGGGTGATTTGGGGCTTTGCTGTTTTGTTGGTACATTCTGCATTTAATTCTAAATATAAATTAAAACCCAGATCAAGGGCTAACTTTAGGGAAATCAGAGTAACCATAAAAGAAATAAGAAATAAGAAATATCACATAAAATATAATTTTTCTCTCTTCCTCCCTATCTTTTTATTCAGATTTCATAGGAATTTCTTCCTGGCTATAAACGTCATATGGGTTAGGAGCCTTGATGGAGCTATAGGAAAACAGGAGCATGATGAAAGACAAAGGGTGACTCCTATGTCCTTTCAGTGTTCACTGAGGGAGTTTATGAGGAGCTGTTGAGGAAAATGGTTCTAAGCACTTAAAATTCAGCGAGCAGCTCTGCCTGCAGATTAGCTCAGCAGAAGAGAGCTGAACTGCTCCCGGTGATCTGGGTCCCTGAAATAGACCTCAGATAAGAGCACCACAGCCTAAGTGATCATCAATAACACTACTCCTTAAAGGCTCTTTCAGAGATATCTGCATGTTGCTCACATTGTGGCAATGTGTTATCTGGGAGGCGCACAACGAATTTCAGGTATTACAAACCTGAAGCAGGGAGGGGTTCCTGCAGAAACCCAAGACAGTTCTGATAGGAAGAAGGGGGAGGGGAGCAGGAGTTGGGCAAGGGAGCAGTGACGTTGGAGCAGTCCCTTGAGGAACCTGGAGGCAGGCCAGCTTCCCAGTTTTGCTCAAGGCCCTGTGAAACCAGTTACTGGGACCCTGGGTGGCAGCTCCATGAGCTGACACCTGCTGTGGCAGCATCACGCTAAAGAAAAACAAGATCTTCCTGAATCCGCTAAAGAGAAAGTAAAGCCAGTTTCTTTTTTGTTGTGGTGGTTGTAAACCGAAAATTTTAGTAACCTTTCCTTCCCACCCTTTCCCCATTGGCCCCTTTTGCTACATTTTTTTAGTTCTGGTCTGATTGATTTAACTGTCTTAACAGATTAATATTCTCCTAAACATTCCTTCTTAACTCTCAGATATCTGAGTTCCATCTTAGATTACAAAACAAAAGGAGCAAAGGAAACTTTTGTCACTTTTATTTAGTGAAAAGTGAAAGTGAAGTCGTTTAGTCATATCAGACTCTTTTCGACCCCATGATATGTAGCCTGCCACACTCCTCCATCCATGGGATTTTCCAGGCAAGAATACTGGAGTGGGTTGCCATTTCCTTCTCCAGGGGATCTTCCCGAGTACTTCCCTTTTTAAAGCAGTAAAAGTAAATACATGCAGTTATTTGGAAACAAACAAAAAAAAAAGTCAAACCATACAGAAGAAGAAGAGCATAAAATGATAAGCAAAATTCTACTCCTACCCTGAGCTCAGTCCCACTCCCCAGAGACAACCTCCTAGAAAGAATTTAATTGGCTGAGGTTTAGAATCTACAGTATTTCCATATTAAAGTACATCATGATGGAGGAACTGTTACTAAACTAACACCTCCAGAAGCAGAGCATGGGATATATGATCACCACTCCTCTTGGTATCTGGGCCCATAGGTAAAAAGTAAGAAGGGACTCAAAGCCCTGCCAAGTCTCCTTCACTTTTCTCAAAGCCATGCTAAGTCGCTTCTTTGTGACCCCATGGACTAGGCTCCTCTATCCATGGGATTCTCCAGGCAAGAATACTGGAGTGAGTTGCTATATCCTACTCCAGCAGGGCTCACAAATATCTTCAGACAAAAGCGTGATACTCAGGCCAGAAGTCAAGGCACCTCAATGGCTCTTGCTTGCAACCTTAGTACCCCTGCTGTAGGAGCTAGAGGCACTGACAGCAACACTCCAAGATGCTTGTCCCTCATCCCAACCCCCAGATAAGACGTATTCCTGAGTTCTCTCCTTTTCTCTTCCCTTAGGAGGAAGATAAGCCCACTCTCTGTGTGTTCAACGCTGTGACCCAAGAGACCATGGCCATCAGGGAGGACATTTCCCTTCTTGGTAAAAAAGTGTCTGATCTGAGAACACTGATAGCTCTGAGATGTGGCTTCCCCGTGAGTGTCTTCTGTCTTCGGACCCCAGAGGGACTGGAGATGTACGACTGCAACCTGCTCAGGGACTACCAGACAGAACTCGGTACCCCCCCACGACGTGTGATAGCACCTACTGCTCGGCACTCGGGTTCTTTGATACCAGATGCACAACAGGAGCAGGGGTTGTTTCTAAACTAAAACCTCTATAGGTGCAGTGTGGATGTAATTATCAAATTTATGTAAATTACCCCACTTCTTTGGGGGGGTATCCCTGGTGGTCCAGAGATAAAGAATCCACCTTCCAATGCAGGGACACAGGTTCCATTCCTGTGCAAGAAACTAAGAGCCCCACATGCTTTGGGGCAACTAAGTAAACCTGCTCACCACAACTAGAGAACCCTGCATGCCACACTGAAGACCCAGCACAGCGAAAAAAAAAAAAAAACAACACACCCCTCTTTGTTGTCTGGGTCTGTAGACTAAGAAATAAGAACCTTCTCACAGTCTCAAGAGATTCCCCAGTGGCTCAGCGGTAAAGAATCCCCCTACAATGCAGGAGATGCAGGAAATGCAGGTTCAATCCCTGGGTTGGGAAGATCCCCTGGAGGAGGGCATGGTAACCCACTCCAGTATTCTTGCCTGAAGAACCCTGTGGACAGAGGAGCCTGAAAGGCTACAGTCCATGGGGTCCCAAAGAGTCGGACATGACTGAGCACGCACGTACCACACTACAGAAGTGGCATTTGTCTTCAAGCAGCTTATGACCTAGTTATTTAATGAAATGACAATGGATAAATGAGAAAACCATGGTGACTTTTCTTCAGGCTTGTGCTGCTCAGGTCATGATGAGACACTTTAGAGATTGAGGAGAATTCAGAAATGGCCTGGTCCAACCTCTATTTTTGTTTTTTTTTTTTTTGGGGTTGCACCATGTGGAATGCAGGATCTTACTTCCCCATGAAGGATCAAACCTGTGCCACCTGCAATGGAATTATGGGATCCTAATCATGGGACCACCGGGGAATTCCCCCAACCCCTAATTTTTTTATAGATTTAAAGAAAACAAAAAGATTCTATATGCTTAAATTACTTGCTCAGGGTATGTCAAGGATAACACACTTTAAAATGATCCTCAAAGAAGGAGGTGCTGAAGTTGACATAAGTAGACAGGAGTCAGAAAATGATACAGAAAACTGTCAGAGTCGGAAGCAGAACAGGGATTCCGCATTGTCACAGATGATGAAGAGACTGCTGGATGCTGGTAAAAGACCAAAGATAGTGTATGATTAAAAACCTTTTGTTCTGGCTTAAAGGTCATTGGTGAGCTCAGAGAGAGCAATTCCAATAAACCGGATGGAGACAGAAAGGTTGCAGGCATTAAGAAGAAGATAAGTAATACAGGGATAAAGGGCTCTTTTGGTGATAGAATGTCTGAGAATTAACTTATCAAGCATTGATCAAAGCTAATCATTTCCTAATGTTTGTGATTTTATAATTTTATGACTTCAGGTTTAGTGACACGTTATATAGGTCCAATAGACACAAACATGCACACACACACACACACATACACCTTTTCTTGAATCAACCTATACAGGGCAGAATGACGCCATTTGGTACTTCTCACTGTGAACACCTCATGGCATGTATTCATGGCCCAGACTGAGCATATCACATCTGAGAGACTATGCCAAGAAAAGGCTCCCGTCAGCTCAGGCCTCAAAATCTAGGTGGGCTCCAGGGCCCCTCAGCCAGACTTTAGGCCAGTCAGAGACCTACTGTGCCATTTTAATTCCTTTTATATATGAGGAAAGTGAGGCTCAGAAAAGTTAAGTGACCTTGTTCAAGGTCATATGGGTAATGAGTAGTCATCTCACATTCAGGGTTGGGCTCTTTCCAACAACTTCTACTGTCAACCCAGTGTCTTTACTGATACCTATTTTATTTGTGCTCTTTAAGTTCTGATCAGTGTTCTGTTTTGATTTCCATTAAGGGAAACCCAAGCCAGAGACATGGTTTCCACGTTCAGAAAGAAAAAGCCCAAATCAGACAGGCAAATACTGTCCCCAGAGTATGCATGAGGAATCCAGGAACTTGGGATAGAGGGACCACACAGGGAGAGCATGGAGACATTCCCTAGAACGGGCACTGTTGCTTGCACTTGCTTTCCTGCGTAGGTGAGGCATGGTAGATGGGTTTGGAAGTAGAGAGTGGGTGGATCCAGGTTTTGTAAATATATACAAGTTGGGGAATCCACTTAAAAAAATTAAGAGTAAAGAATTAGACAGTTCACGTAGGAAGAGTCCTTTAAGTTCAAGTCTCATTAGTTTTACTTTTGGTTATAAATTTTAGTTGTACTTTCTGGAGCAACAGAGCACTTTAAAAATAAGTAGCTATTTTCTAACAGAATTCCTAAGCTTATGAAGGAATTTAATGTGTGACAAAGGAGGCATTACAGCTCAATTGGGATGGAAAGATTATCTAATAAATGGTACTTATTAACTCTCCTAGAAATTTGCTAGAAATGCCAAAGTTAAGCATTAAGAGAAAAACTATCTATTGTCACCTTTGATCTTTGAGAAATTAGAACTGCTTTACTACAAAAAACTGAAATTAATAGTTAGAATACCTGTAACATTTGTTCATGAAAAATACTCTGCTGGTGAGGGTCCTGGAATAGGCAGGTAAGTCTGGATTAACAATTGGTAAGATGGAAGAAGACAGAAGGTGAACCTTAGGGAGATCCAGCAGGGCCCTGGTAGGTGAATCACAGCACCAGGAATTTTTTTTGTTTTGTTGTTTGGTATTTAGTTGTCAAGTCCTGTCAGACTCTTTGAGACCCTGTGGACTATAGCATGCCAAGCTCCTCTGTCCATGGAATTTCCCAGGCAAAAATACTGGAGTGGGTTGTCATTTCCTTCTCTGGGGGATCTTCCCCACCCAGAGATCCAACCTATGTCCCCTGCATCTGAGCCACCAGGAATCAATGAATGAATGACATAACAGGTAGGAAATGAGACAAGCTGGTTGCTGACACTGGAGCCTCTGTCAACATGTAAGAGAAATCTAACCCCAGAGACTGGGATTCAGAATAAGAATTCTCCAAGTTCCAAGCTCAGAGAACAGAGATGGAATCTCAGTTCTGAAACCCCAAAGGTAGAGTAGAATAATGAGACTTGTGCTCTGAGGCATAAGATGGGGGCTTGGTCTCTTATTCCTGGAGGAATAAGGCAAGTTACTAAAACAGGACAACATCTGAGCAGGATAAACAGGAAGAGCAACTTTCCACCAAACTTCTGAGCTGCTGGTCGGCAATCTTAACAAATCCTCTGCTACTGAAATTCAGACTGTTCTAGTCATTCAAATGGAGACTATGTGGCCTCACTGTGGAGGACCAAGGGGCCTGGGGTAGACTGCTAAGCTAAAGCCTTTCAATGCTCATGTGTGAGTGATTTTCAGAAATTAAAAACATAGTAAGTCACTTAAGTCAGGAGATGATATCAATGCACTTGGAACCGTGTTTAAAGTCTCTTGTTTCTAGTGCTAGTCATAGAAATCCAATATTTTAAGATTTTCTCTTGATGTGGACCATTTTAAAAGTCTTTATTGAATTTGTTACCATACTGCTGCTGATTTTTATGTTTTGGCCACAATGTATGTGGAATCTTAGCTCCCTGACCAGGGATCAAGCCTATACTCTCCGCATTGGAAGGTGAAGTCTTAACCACTGGACTGTCAGGAAAGTCCTCAAATATTTAACAAGGAAGTTTAAATACAGCAAGAAGCTTTAGAGAAACAAATCTATTATGTCGGGGATGATCCGTGTTTTGGAAAATGTTTATTAAGGCATTTTTAGAGTGTATTTGTAGAACTTCTACTCAATCTCTACAGAATGATTCCATAATTCTCCAGTAAGAGAGTGAGTTCTCCTAGCTGAGGCCAGACTTGTGAGGGTTAAGGTAGGCTAGGAGCGTTGAGGGTATTAATGCAGATCAGGCTCTGTGAGTAAACACGTCGTCAACTAGGAATCAACCCACAAAGGACAATGAGGCCAAGGTCAAGAAATCCTAGAGCCAAGAGTAAGGGAAGAAGAGCCCCACTTCAAGACTACAGATTGTAACATTCAAAAGGGAGAGATCAAAAACAAAACAAACAACAACAACAAAACCACATGAGAGGCATCAGTAGGAAGAACATATACTTGTGTGGGTGTCTACCTGTGAAGTGGAGGCAAGAAGGGCAAGAGCAGGGAAGCAAGAAGAAAAGACAGAGAAGAAAGGTAATTGAAAAAAGGAGGCTTTCTAAGCATTCAAAAGAATCCTAGAGACATGAATTCCAAGCCAAGTTCTACTCCCAGCTCACTGAGTAATTCAGGCAATTCTCCATGGGCTAGTCTTTTAGGATCCTTTTTTTTTTTTTTTTTGGCTGTGCTGGGTATTTGAGAGGGCTTTCTCTAGTTGCAGAGAGCAAGGGCTCAGGAGATGCCCTGAGGCATGTGCGATCTTGGTTCCCTGGTCAGAGATTGAACCCATGTCCCCTGCAAATTCTATACCTGTGGACCATCAGGGAAGCCCTGGTGGATCTTCTTATCTTCAGCCTTCTGTGACTCTAAGATTACTGCGTTATGAATATTCTACCTTCCTTCTTTCTCACCTACAAGTATTTATGGTGAACTGTCTGAGCCTGAGGATGTGCATGGATGAGCCTAGTCACACACTGTCTCATCATCACTTTGGCATGCAACTTCTGGGGCCATCATATTGAGTCAAAAGCAATCAATCCATCTGCTGTCCAGCGACCTCAGCTCTCCTAGCTGAGGCAATTACAGTCTCGCTTGGAGACAAGCATAACATAGAGGACAGGAGCAAGGGCCCACGAGCCAGATTGTCCAAGTCCAACACCTGGTTCCACTACTTACTGGTTATGTAAAACCTGGGGGTCACTTCATCTTACAGTGCCTCAATTTCCTCAGCTGTCAAATGGAGAAAATAATACAACCCATCACTTAGGATTGTTGTGAATTTTAAACTGTGAAATTATTCATGTACTTAGAACATATAATAAGCATTCAGTGAATATTAGCTATTCATACTCAATATATTACTGTTATTATTATTATTAATTATCATTCTTGTGAATTCAAACTGGGAAATGTAGAGAGATAAAACTGGTTATCGGTAGGGGTGAAAAATGAAAAGCACCAAGAAGTAAGGTTGGGTTACAGCAAATCCATGTGGCATGCATGCCAAAGTTGTGATACGACAGAAACTCCAGGAATAAGCAGGGCAGCCTGTCAGTGGAGAAAGGAAGGCACACAAAGAGACCTAGAGGGCATGAGAGCGAGATCCTGGGACCCATGGGAGAGATGGCCCATTTTGAGAGGAGTCTTGGTTCCTTAGAAATCAAGATGTTGTCATTATCTCGATATAATAAGCCCCATTTTCTTGAGGGTCTCCTTGCAACCCAAGAGCATAATTAAAATAGAGCCCAGTATTAGATCATCCACCATGAGCCAGGCACGTTTCGGGAAAACAAGCACAGAGTTGTGAGCAAGAGTAGCAAGTTTCCAGGGACTTCCCTGGTGGTCCAGTGGCTAAGACCCAATGCAGGGGGCACAGGTTCGATCCCTGGTCATGAGACTAGATTCCACATGCCACATCTAAAGGTCTTGCATGCTGCAACTAAGACCAAAGCCAAATAAATAAAAGTCTTTTTTTTTTTTTTTTTTTAAGTAACAAAGTTTCTACTGTCTTCAAGATTGCTTTTCAGTGGGGAAGGCATGCATCATCCAGTAAGCAGAAAAATATCCAATTTTAAATAGAATGAAGAACTATAAAAGAAAGCAGAAGGGAATAGAGAGTGGCATGGTAAGGTGGGGAGAGGTTATTGTAGATGTTTGGCTAGACCAGGAGATGACATCTGAGCAGAGAATTGAATAAAGACGGGGAGGCTGTGGGGAGCTTCTCAAGGTAGATTTAGGTGAGAGATTATCTAGGCCTGAAATAGGATAGAGCTGGTTGAGATGGAGGTGAGAAAACAAGAGTAAAACTGTCAGGTCTTAGTCATTGTATGAACTTCCCAGGTGGCTCAGTGGTAAAGAATCTGCCTGCCAGGCAGGACACATAGCTTTAATCCTTGGGTCGGGGAGATCCCCTGGAAACGGAAATGGCAACCCATTTCAGTATTCTTGCCTGGAGAATCCCATGGACAGAGGAGCATGGTGGGCTACAGTCTATGGGGTCACAAACAGCTGGACATGACTGAGTGACTAAAGAAAAACAAGTGATTGTATAGATGTTGGGGGCATGAGAGAAAGGAAGGGATGGAGAACAACTCCCAGGTTTCCAGTTCAGGCAGCAAGGAAGGAAGATGGTGGTAACACAAACTGAGACACGGGACAGGAGGAAAAGCAGGCTGTGGGGGAAAGGTTGTCTTTCACAACAGTAGGTTCTAGCATGATCCCTTGGCTGGTGATGTCCCCGGCAGAAGAAATCTGCAGCTGGAGCAGAGGCCTGCCTGGAGTTTGCAGACTCAGGGGTGAGGGCACAGGGGTGATCAATGATGCCATCAGTGGCACTGAGGTGGCCTGTGAGTCAGCCAACAAACTTGGAGTGGGCACTTGTATCCTCACAGAGGACCATCTGTGAGCACTCAGCAAGTGGCAGGTGGTGAGGCGAGTCCTAAAGGATCTTCCTCTTTAGTAGGCCGTGAAAAAAAAAAATGTCCAAACAAGTAAAATGATTTCAAGTACTGATGATAGGGACTATGAAGAAGTAAAAGTAAGGTCATAGCATAAGGGGTTTCGGGGAGGGTGGGTTGTGGCAGAGATTGCTTTAGCCATAGTGACTGAGACGATCTTCTGTGAGGATACAATGTTGAAGGCAAAGCTGAGTAAGAAGGACACTGCCCTGTGGACCTGGATAAAGCCCCTTTGAAGCAAAAGAAATTGTAGGTCTTTCCATCCTAGGATGGGAGTGGACTTGATGTATCTGAAGAACAGGTGAAAGGCCAGAATGGCCAGAACAGAGTGAGGGAGGCAGGCCGGAGGGAGAAAGGTCTGAGTGGGTCAGATGGGGAGGAGCCCGTTTTTGTTTTTTTCTCTTTCTGGTCGCACCGCAAAGGTTGTCTTTCACAACAGTAGGGTTCTAGCATGATCCTTTGTCTGGTGATGTCCCCAGCAGGAGGAATCTGCAGCTGGAGCAGGGGCCTGGCTGGAGTCTGGACTCCAGCCAGGGGATCTTAGTTTCCCAACCAGGGATCACACCCATGCCCCCTGCAGTTGGAAGCATGGAGTTTTAACCTCTGGACTTTCAAGAAAGTTCCCAAGACTGGGTTTTATCCTGAGGGAACATGTAGAGTAAGAGCAGAAGCCTGAGGAAAGATTCTTGGGAAACACCAGCCTGAAGGACAAAGGGAATGTAGTCACAAAGCCAGGAGCAGGCAGGCTTTTTCGGAACAAGTGATAAATCCTCCAGCTGCAATGCAATTATGTTCATAACGCAGAATGGCTCCTGTTTTGTGAAGGATACAATGCAAGGATTGTTCATCTTCACCCATAGCCCACAACATAAGCTAAAGGCCAAGAAGTACATATGTCCTGCCACCATTGAGTTTCTCTTTCAACATAACAGCTTACATTTCCATGGTGATGTATAGATCAGCAAGGAATCAGTGTCCACAGGACTACTTTAAGATAGCTGCAGAAAGAAGTCCAGCATTGTATGCTTTCACTGTGCAGATGAGAAAATGCAAGTATACAGAAGTTAAAAAGTTTTTCCAAGTTAATGTAGGCCCAAGCTAAAGACAGCATCTCTCTTTCTCTCTCACTTTTAGGCATCCTCCTCTCCTTATTCAAAGGCTACTTTTCGTTTGGCACCCAGTTCAGGCCAGTTTGGAGAAAGCTATCATCAGATGTTTTTTGATCACCTAACCCTGGTGACTCTAACCGTCTCCACCTCTCTTTATCCACAGGCACAACACTTCACTTGGATGTCTGGGACGGATGGAAGGAGTTTCTGATGGGTTGTCTCCTTGGACAAAAACTTCAAGTCCAACGCTATTTATCAAATGAAGGACCAGTCCTCAAGTACGAGATAAAGCAAATGCTAAACTAATCAATTTTTTCTAAACTCTCATAGGACCTCTTTAGCTGGGGTGTTGCTCCATGAAAGTTCCCCTTAGACATTTTTATTGCAATGTATTCTAGAATAAGACAGCAAGGATGCCACCAGGGCTGAGAGCCTTTGGTGATGAATTGCAATTCAGGAAGGCTTTCCTTATACTAACAATCTAAATGGGAGACTTCACTTTGGTTTGGATATTAGACTTTTAACAGCACTTTTTAAAGGCTACCAGAATAAGTGCCTTGCTACTCTTCTATTCAATTGTTCTAAAAACCACTGATTGCTAATTGATTGGCTGAAAATATCCGTGATCTCTTCCTAAGCTATCATGTAACTTATCAAATTACTTTTAAGGCATGCTTTTAAACTTTTGCCGCACATGAAGTGTTGCCTGTGCTGCTGGAGCAATGGAGGAGGGTAGGCTCAGAGAAGCAGGTGGACATTTTAACTTATCTCTGCAGCCAGTAGCTTGCCAGGGGCATAAACTACCTTTTAGGTTTTAATGCAGTGGTATTTTTGAACAGTGCCCCCTTGTGGTGATTTAATCATACTTTACAGATGCCCACACACAGGAAGCTGTGAGGTGACAGACTGGAAAGCCAGTTTTTGAAATTTTCTAAGATATTAAAATAATTTAAATTAATTTCTATTTGGGGATAATTATGATGCTCTCTTTGCATGCTCTGAATGCAAAGAAACATTTCATTGCTTTCAACAATGCCTATTTGTTGAATACTTTGTAGCAGACATTGTGTTATACTTATTACCTTATTTTATACTTAGAACATTTCTAAGAGATTACCCATAAAAATCTTATTCTTTATCTTATTTTACAGGTAAGGAAACTGATTTAGGAAGTCTGCCCAACATCACACAGCTAGCAAAGGGCCCAATTAAGTTTTGGATCCCAACAACTTACTCCAGTGCACATGTACTTAACCATTTCCACTTAATCTTTAAATAAAATCTAAGAGCTCAGAGAATATACATAATAAGACTGAAAAACTCCTATTGCAATTCATTCACCCAATCAACAAACATCTATTGAGCGTTTACTATGTACTATGAGCAATAAGGAGAAGGCAATGGCAACCCACTCCAGTGCTCTTGCCTGGAGAATCCCATGGACGGAGGAGCCTGGTAGGCTGCAGTCCATGGGGTCGCTGGGGGTCTGACACGACTGAGCAACTTCACTTTCACTCTTCACTTTCATGCATTGGAGAAGGAAATGGCAACCCACTCCAGTGTTCTTGCCTGGAGAATCCCAGGGATGGGGGAGCCTGGTGGGCTGCCGGCTATGGGGTCGCACAGAGTCAGACACGACTGAAGTGACTTAGCAGCAGCATGAGCAATAAACAAGATATGATTCCTCCCTTTAGCAAGTTTATAGTCCAGTAGAAGACACACAAAATAAGTAACTAATTCTTGGAAGAACAGAATTGCAAAATGTTCAGGGGTACAAACTCCAGTGACAATCTACCTAGATTCATAGCCCTACTCCCTCAGTGTTTAATTGTGTACACTTGAGCAAGTAGTCATCCTGTACCTCAGTTTCCTCTTCTGTAAAATGTGAATAATAATAGCACCTATCTTATAGAACTACTTTAGAGATTAACTGAGCTAACATCAGAAGGAACTTAGAGATCAGCCTGGCACATGGTAAGGAGGATATAAATGTTAGGTGTCACTGCTGTTACCATTCAGCCTGAAAAGTATGATGACATGGGCATTGTGCAAGAAGATAAGGGACTATATAGTAGGGACAACTAGACTTACAGGAGCAGATAAAGCATCCTTAAAAAGGAACTTGAAGGGCTGATACTCAGGTAAATGATTGGGAGAAGAATTAAAACGTTCCAATGAGGGCTTTCCTGGTGGCTCAGAGGGTAAAGAATCTGTCTGCAATACAGGAGACCTGGGTTTGATCCCTGGGTTGGGAAGATCTCCTGGAGAAAGGAATGGCTACCCACTCCAGTATTTTTGCCTGGGAAATCCCATGGACAGAGGAGCCTGGAGGGCTACAGTCCACAGGGTAGCAAAGAGTCAGACACGATCGATTAACTAACACTTTCAAAACAGATGGAACCACATGTATAAAGACCCAGGGGCAAGAATAGATTTAAAAAACTGAAAGAAGTTCCACATGGTAGATTATAGAATAAGAGGAAGCTAGTGGCCAGAGGCTGGAAAGGTTAGAAGAGGCCAGCTCATGAAGGCTCTTGTAGGAATGTGAAGGAATTTGGACTTTATCTTTTGAATGGTGGGAAGACATGGAAGGTAGAGAAAGACCATGATGCAATCTGCATTTTAGAATTTTGGCTCTGGCTGCAGTATGGGGAATAGAGGCAGACAGTCAAAAGACACTGGCGGCCTGAGCTAGGCTTATGTAGCAGAGGTGGGTCTAGGAGAACAGATAGATAGTGAAAAGATCATTTAGGAGGCAGAATCAACTAGGCTCAGCAACAAGAGAGCTCTAGTTCCAACAACATGGGTATTAAGGATGAAAGCGAAGGCCAGTTGGTTGACCCAGGAGAGGCTTTTCTCCCCGAATCAGGAAAACTGATCAAATTCAGAGTTGCCGGCTTACACTAATGAATTTCAAAATAAATTGATATATGAACCAAAACACCAGTGCATTCATGTATAACTCTAGTTAGTTAGACTCTAACTGTCATAGGGCCCTAGAAACTCACATGTTCTGGGAAGATCATCTTTCTCATTCAGGAGAATTCCATGGGAAGCCAATAGACAGGAACAGATGCTGTGGTGAGCATGTAATCAGAAACAAAAGTTAGTTCTATGCAGTAGATTTTGGATGATACCAGGCTAGCTTGCTTCCATCTCTATAATGGGCTCTGATAAGCCTTGTCCAAGTGGATCTGGACAATACCTGGCAGGGCCCTGCCTAGCCTTGCCTCCCTAATTCTTATTTCTCTGAACGCTCTTCACCAATCATTTGATTTGTGCCTGATGGGGTATTGGAAGGATAGAGATGTCAGGAAGGCCAGTAAGGGTATAATACAGTGGAAGAGAAGGGGAGTTGGTGGGAAGTGATGTTAGAGACGGGCAGGGTCCTGGTGACAGGGGCCTTGTAGGCCAAAGTGAAGCATTAGAATTTCAGTTGCAGCAGGAAGCTATTAGAACAAGCTAAGCTATTGTTTAGAACAGGGCATAGGCCACCACCAACTTAAGGAAAAAGAAGATTGCTAAGCACTATGTGAGGAAAAGCCCATAGCAGGATAAGAAGGAAGTGGGAGACCAGTTAGGAGACTGTGGCACTGGTGGTCATGCTGGTGAGAGGCAATCTAGTGGTTTAGATCAGAATAGCAGTGGAGACTCTGAGAAGCCAGAAAATAAGGACAAAGCAAACAAACATACAAAACGTTCAAATTTCTAAAAATGTACTGAATCTCTTCCTGTACTTTCCCAGTTAATACAAAGCTTAATATTTTTCTCGAACATTTGATTTTCATAAAAAAGAAAACTGCTCCAAAGAAACCAGTTTGAATTATTTACATATGCACAGTAGGACGGTGTGTATAAGCAAGGCCTGTGTGATTGAACCTGCATATTGTGTGCTAAGTCACTTCAGTTGTGTCCTGACTCTTTGTGACCCCATGGATTGTAGCTCTCCAGGCTCCTCTGCCCATGGGATTCTCCAAGCAAGAATACTGGAGTGGGTTGCCATTTCATCCTCCAGGGGATCTTCCCCACCCAGGGACCGAACCCATATCTCTTGTGTCTTTTGCATTGACAGGTGGGTTCTTTACCACTAGCCCCATCTGGGAAACCTGTATATTACTATAGGCCTTTTCTGAAAACATTGTAGGTAAAAGTTAGGAAGAAATAAATATTTTAACTAGAATGCTTCAGGGGTATTTAGTGAAACTACATTTGTCTGTTTGCTCTGGCTTGTTTCATTCATTCAGGTATCAGAAAAGGGTCGCCCTGTACATCGCCGCCTTTTATGGGTACATTGAGCTCACTGAATGGGCCCTGAAACAGGGTGTGCGGCCCCACGAGACAGTCGGCGTGCACCCCTACCGAGCATGGTGCCAGGAAGCCCTGCACACAGACGTCTCTAAATGCCCCATTCATGCAGCTGCGGAAGCTGGCCAACTGTTGATTCTGAAGGCCTTTGTCAATTGCAGCGTGCTGTGCCTGGATTGCAAAAACGCAGCAGGACAAACTCCTCTGACCATTGCGTGCAAACACAAGCATAAAGACTGCGTGTTGTATTTACTGAGTAAAATGTGGTCCACGGTTTCTTTTCTGAAAATCTCAGTCTCCATGAGGATTTATATTAAAATAAAACAATGGGTACTCAGAGCTCAGAGCCACAACCTGAATAAAGGCCAGCTTTGCGGGGCAAGGGTCTTGGGGGCAAAAGTTGGAGATGTTGTGATGGTGGACGGTTTCACCAAACCCAAAATGACCTCCAAGAGCTGGCAGAAGGCTATGGACAAGGACTCACAAGGAGGCATTGAGAGCAAACTGCCGCCCCTCAGGGAGCAAACTGTGAGCAGGAAACTTGCCTGTCCTTTGGCAGTTGCACAGCAGGACATGAGAGAAGAGATAGTCAGATTTCCTCCACTGGTAGATGCAAACACATTCTCTGAATTACAAAAAAGACAACAAAGCCAGAAAAAAACTACTGCCACAACTAGGAAAAAAGAAAAGCTCATTAAAAATACATATATGCCCCAAGTCCCTCTCCCTCCAATTTCAAGAGTGGGCTATTCACACCCATCTTTTTACTATGCAACTCCCAGTGCTGACTTTTTACTCAGATCTTCCTTTGCATCTTTCTCAGAGCATAGTGGGAGGACTCCAAGGCAGAACGCCATCTACTGCTTAGCTGTGGCCAGGTAAGCTTTTCTCTTCAAACAAAGGTGAACTTTAATTGGGCAGCTCTAGGGAACAATCTTGTGGTTCAGATGGAAAAGAGTCTGCCTGCAATGCAGGAGACCTGAGTTTGATCCCTAGGTTGGGAAGCTCCTCTGGAGGAGGGCATGGCAATCCACTCCAGTATGCATGCCTGGAGAATCCCATGGGCAGAGAAGCCTGGTGGGTTACAGTCCATGGGGTCCCACAGAGTTGGACACGACTGAGTGGCTAATACACACACACACAGGGAACAAATGGTCCATGAGGCCCTAACATGCCATATGGTGTAATACAGGTTGTTCCAATGAATCAGTCCCCAGCTTCAAGGTCCTCAGCCTAACCTCATATTCAGGACAAAATGAACTGATTTTATTGGCCCATCTGTGTAGTATTCTACTCACCAAATTTTCAGGAAGAGAAGAGTTGTATCAATGAACAAGTTCCCTTGCTGCTGCTGCTGCATTTTCTTTGAACTAAAAGGAATTGCTAATTATAACTAAAGGGAGAAGGGGGAAACTTGCAATCTGGGAGATATCAAAAGTGTCAATGGAAGCCTAGATGGTAGTGAAAGTGGAAGGGAAGAAAAGAACAATTTAATGACAAACTGAGTCATAAGACTTCAGTTGACTTACAGATAAGATATACAGGCTGGGGGAGAACTATACTGGATAAGAGAATAGAATTGATATTAACATTTAAGGTAAGTTTAAAAAGTAATCCATTATGACATTTAAAGACATAAAAAAGTGTGTCAGAAGCAAATTTTTCAGGCACATTCATTTCATAAGATAAAATTTTATATGTGGGTCATCAGTTTACACTGAAAACAGAACTCTAATTAGATCTCAGGACCCATCCACGACTTATGAGGCATTCTTGGGTGCCATGATTACAGTGGAAATATAGATTTATGAATGGCTTTCCCCCTTACTCAATATCATGAGAAGGAAAGAAAAAACAAAGCTAGACTGTTTTAGTGGCCTCTCTGTATTTGTCTTTATATCAGCTAGATTGTTGCCACCTACTGGTGAGAATAATTTTAGCCCTAAAACTGTGGATGTGACTGGTGACGGAAGCAAGATCCGATGCTGTAAAGAACAATATTGCATAGCAATCTGGAATGTTAGGTCCATGAATCAAGGTAAATTGGAAGTGGTCAAATAGGAGATGGCAAGAGTGAACATTGACATTTTAGGAATCAGTGAACTAAAATGGACTAGAATGGGCGAATTTAATACAGATGACCATTATATCTACTACTGTGGGCACGAATCCCACAGGAAAATGCAGTAGACCTCGTAGTCAACAAAAAAAATCCAAAATGGAGTACTTGGGTGCAATCCCAAAAATGACAGAATGATCTCTCTTCATTTCCAAGGCAAACCATTCAATATCACAGTAATCCAACCACCAATGCCGAAGAAGCTGAAATTAAACAGTTCTATGATGGCCTACAAGACCTTCTAGATCTAACACCCAAAAAAGATGTCCTTTTCATCCCAGGGGACTTGAATGCAAAAGTAGGAAGTCAAGAGATACTTGGTGTAACAGGCAAGTTTGGCCTTGGACTACAAAATGAAGCAGGGCAAAGGCTAACAGAGTTTTGCCAAGAGAACGCACTGGTCATAGCAAATACCATCTTCCAACAACACAAAAGAAGATACCACACATGGACATCACCAGATGGTCAATACCAAAACGAGACTGATTATATTTTTTGCAGCTGAAGATGGAGAAGCTCTATACAGTCAGCAAAAGAAGACTGGGAGCTGACTGTGACTCAGATCATGAAATCCTTATTGCAAAATTCAGACTTAAATTGAAGAAAGTAGAGAAAACCACTAGACCACTCAAGTATGACCAAAATCAAATCCCTTACGATTATAGAGTGGAAGTGACAAATAGATTCAAGAGATTAGATTTTATAGACAGAGTGCCTGAAGAACTATGGACGGAGGTTCAGGACACTGTACAGGAGCAGGTGATCAAGACCATCCCCAAGAAAAAGAAATGCAAAAAGGCAAAATGGTTGTCTGAGAAGGCCTTACAAATAGCTGAGAAAAGAAGAGAAGCCAAAGGCAAAGGAGAAAGGGAAAGATTTACCCATTTGAATGCAGAGTTCCAAATAATAGCAAGGAGAGATAAGAAACCTCAGCGATCAATGCAAAGAAAGAGAGGAAAACAATAGAATGGGAAAGACTAGAGATCTCTTCAAGAAAATTAGAGATACCAAGGGAACATTTCATGCAAAGATGCACTCGATAAAGGACAGAAATGGTATGGACCTAACAGAAGCAGAAGATATTAAGAAGAGATGGCAAGAATACACAGAAGAACTACACAAAAAAAGATCTTAATGACCCAGATAACCACGATGGTGTGACCACTCACCTAGAGCCAGACATCCTGGAATGAGAAATCAAGTGGGCCTTCAGAACCATCACTTCAAACAAAGCTAGTGGAGGTGATGGAATTCCAGCTGAGCTATTTCAATTCCTAAAAGATGACGCTGTGAAAGTGCTGCACTCAATATGCCAGCAAATTTGGAAAACTCAGCAGTGGCCACAGGACTGGAAAAGGTCAGTTTTCATTCCAATCCCAAAGAAAGGCAATGCCAAAGAATGCTCAAACTACTGCACAATTGCACTCATCTTACACACTTGCCAGAGAAGGCAATGGCACCCCACTCCAGTACTCTTGCCTGGAAAATCCCATAGACGGAGGGAGGAGTCTGGTAGGCCGCAGTCCATGGGGTCGCTAAGAGTCGGACACGACTGAGAGACTTCACTTTCACTTTTCACTTTTATGCGTTGGAGAAGGAAATGGCAACCCACTCCAGTGTTATTGCCTGGAGATCCCAGGGACGGGGGAGCCTGGTGGGCTGCTGTCTATGGGGTCGCACAGAGTTGGACACGACTGAAGTGACTTAGCAGTAGCACACACTTGCAAAGTAATGCTCAAAATTCTCCAAGCGGGGCTCCAACAGTACATGAACCAAGAATTTCCAGATGTTCAAGCTGGATTTAGAAAAGCCAGAGGAACCAGAGATCAAATTGCCAACATACATTGGATCATAGAAAAAGCAAGAGAATTCCAGACAAACATCTACTTCTTCTTCATTGACTACACTAAAGCCTTTGACTATGTGGATCACAACAAAAAAATGGAAAATTCTTAAAGAGATGGGAATACCAGACCACCTTACCTGCCTCCTGAGAAATCTGTATACAGGTCAAGAAGCAACAGTTAGAACCGGACATGGAAAAACAGACCAGTTCCAAATTGGGAAAGGAGTACATCAAGGCTGTATATTGTCCCCCTGCTTATTTAACTTATATGCAAAGTACATCATGTGAAATCCCAAGCTGGATGAAGCACAAGCTGGAATCAAGATTGCCAGGAGAAACATCAATAACCTCAGATATGCAGATGACATCACCCTTATGGCAGAAAGAAAAGAGGAATTGAAGAGCCTCTTCATGAAAGTGAAAGAGGAGTGTGAAAAAGCTGGCTAAAAACTCAACATTCAAAAAATGAAGATCATGGCATCTGATCCCATCACTTCATGGCAGATAGATGGGGAAACAATGGAAACAGTGACAGACTTTATTTGGGGGGGCTCCAAAATCACTGCAGATGGTGACTGCACCCATGAAATTAAAAGACGCTTGCTCCTTGAAAGAAAAGCTATGACCAATCTAGACAGCATATTAAAAAGCAGAGACATTACTTTGCTGACAAAGGTCCGTCTAGTCAAAGCTATGGTTTTTCCAATAGTCATGTATGGATGTGAGAGTTGGACCATAAAGAAGGCTGAGCATCAAAGAACTGATGCTTTTGAACTGTGGTGTTGGAGAAGACTCTTGAGAGTCCCTTGGACTGTAAGATCAAACCAGTCAATCCTAAAGGAAATCAGTTCTGAATATTCATTGGAAGAACTGATACTGAAGCTCCAATACTTTGGCCACCTGATGGGAAGAACTCACTGGAAAAGACCCTAATGCTGGGAAAGATTGAAGGCAGGAGGATAAGAGGACAACAGAGGATGAGATGGTTGGATGGCATCACCGATTCAATGGATATGAGTTTGAGCAAGCTCTGGGAGTTGTGATGGATGGAAAGCCTGGTGTGCTGCAGACCATGGGGTCACAAAGATTCAGACTCGACTGAATGACTGAACTAAACTGAGCACAATGAGGTTGAGAATAGAAATCTTATTTCCAAACTTATTGTTTCTCATTTCCCAATATTTTCCTCTTCCTTGCATTTGTACTCTTGACTGCCTTCCCATCTGTCTTCTCCCTTTCCCACAGCATCTTTCCCAGGATGTATCCCACATTCCCCTGTTGGTGTGTTGCAGAGGGCACGGGGGAACCTGCACACCTTTTGCCCCTGAAAATCGCTCTCTGGTTTGACTCATGTCCCCCCTCACAGGAGTCATGAAAGCACTCATGTCCATCTGAAGCTGGCAGTTAAGCCTGGCAGCCAGGTGGTCTGAGCACTTTGCGCTGAAGGATCAGTTATAGCTCTTGGGCCGAAATGTGAGAAATGGACACGTTCCATCTTGATGGTGGGGTCCACCATCATCAAGCTAGTATCATAGCCAGGAGATGGGAAAGAGCCTAACTAATCCTTTGTGGTGGTGACCCAGGAGAACCGGGTCAGGGACAGTCCATTAGATGTTCCCAACTATGTGATAAATGTGATCTCCCAAACCAGGACCCCAGACATTTCATCTGGCATCATATGAGAGCATTTGCTGGACTATGTGTCATTCAGGAACTCCACATTTTTTTTGAACATTATTCATTCATTTATTTATTTTAATATTTATTATTATTTATTTATTTGGCTGTGCTCGGTCTTAGTTGCAGTACACAGAATCTTCAGTCTTTTAGTTGTGGCCTGTGGGATCTAGTTCCCTGACCAGGGATTGAACCTGGGCCCCCTGCATTGGGAGCACATAGAGTTGGCCATGAGCCCACCAGGGAAGTCTCTAGGAATGCCATCTTTAGCTTCACAAAAATATACTTGTGAGGGTTGACTCAGAGTATTGAGTTAACTCAGATCCAGTGATAATGTGGGTCTTGGGTGGTGAGTGCAGGTGGCTGGTATGGAGCTGACAGTGACTGTCTCATTCCTCAGAAGACAGTGTCAGCTTTATACACATCAAAGAATATTGCCAAGGTGTGCCTAGAAAACTGTCTTCTTTACAGCTTATTGTCTGATTCCAGTGAACTTGATGTAACCTGGAAATCCAGCTTAGTGAAGATCCAAATGTGGAGGACTGGTCCAGAAGGTTTAGGGTGCACTGAGAATAGATGGCAATCCCCAAAGATGTTTCTGATGGGCTCTTATGCTCCTGATAAAAGCAGATCTTTCTATGTTGCTTTGTTTTGTTTCATTTTGATAAAAAGTACAAAGGAGGGAATTCCCTGTTGTCCAGTGGTTAGCACCCCAGGTTTTTGCTGCCAAGGAAGTGGGTTCAATCCCTAGTTCAGAAACTAAGGTTCCTGCAAGTTGCATAGCACGGCCAAAAAAAAAAAACAAGCTTCAACCCAGCAAATTCTATGACATTGAGTGGCTTTCTGTTTCTAGCTGTGAGTGCTCACCTTTTGGTATTGCCTTGGGATGATTTTATTCCCACTGCTTCACAAGGAAATGGTTTTAGAAAGATTCCTTTTTCCTGTTTACTTCCTCATAGGATAAGACAAACCAGCCACAGAAACAACAAAATAAGCCCAAGATTTCCATCACTTTAGCTATAAATGGGGACAAGAATGGACCTCCTTATAAATTATGCCCTGTTTTCTTGCAGTGCCTTTAAAGAGAAACGATGGCTTCAGCAGTTAGGAATAGCAAGAGTCCTAGCAAAAAAGAGCATTTCTAATCTGACTATCCAAGGAGGCTTGACAGCATGTGAAAATTCTCCAGAAATTGTGCTTTGAAAAGTCACAACAACCCCAGTTTGTATGAAGACCTGGTCAGACAGAACTTCTAATTCTAATGCTAAAGTTTCTAATACCTGTTTTAATTTTGGGGCTTCTGATAACAGTTCTGATGCTACATGAATATTTAAAGTTCAATACCATGTTTTCAAAAACTCCATCACCCTAAGTGAAAATTTAGGGCATTTGTTTTTACACAAAGAGTCTGAGGTATAATTCATAAGAAACTGAGAAGAGCAGTTGCCTATGGTAGTAGGGCAACTGGGAAGGTGAGAAACAAGGACATGAGCAAGAATGTTTATTTTCTCCCTCTCTCTGCCTCTTTTATTATTATTTGCTTTCCTGGGACTTTTAAAAATGATTTTTGTTTTTTAAACATATGACTGCAGTACACAGTAGAATATTAATTCAAAAAATTCTATATAGGAAAAATATTCTATATAGGGATGAGATGGCTGGATGGCATCACCAACTCGATGCACATGAGTTTGAGCAAGTTCTAGGAGTTGGTGATGGACGGGGAACCTGGCGTGCTGCAGTCCATGGGGTGGCAAAGAGTCAGACATGACTGAGCGACTGAACTGAACTGATACAGGGAAAGTCCCTGGTAGGGTTATAAACACCATCTACGTCTAATACTGGTCTCAGATATCTTTTGAATTTCTGCTAAGACACTGCTTGCTATTAATTTTTTTAAACTGATGTAGAGTTTACCTACAGTGAATTACAAAGATCTTAAATGTAAGATTCAACAGATTGAACAAACATATACATCTGTGTAACTAATAACCTAGTCAACACATAAAGACTTCCATTACCTCAGAAAGTTCCTTCAAACTCCTAAATTTATCTTAATCCATATAGATGACTGCTATTCTGATTTCCTGATATATCTCCATGTATAACACTTTCCAATTAAAGGAATCATACAGCTGTTCACTTTGTGTCTGGCTGGGTTATTTTCTCAACTTAATCTATTGAGGCTCATTAACATTGTTGCATTATTAGTAGTACGTTCTTTTCTTTTTCTCTATGTAATATTCCTTTATTAATTGCTGATATCATTACTGGTATCTTTTGCCCTATTTTTATTTTTGCCATGGATAGTCAGTCTTGTAATGGTTTTGTCAATTTTACTAGTTTTCCACAATGGACTGCTCCTTTTGTTTACTCTTTATATTGTATATTTGTTTTCTAACTTGTTAATTTTTTTTTTTACAGTTTCTGCTGCACTGATTAAATACTTTACTAGTCTTCTAATATTTTGGACATGTTATTCATAGCTATTTTCCAGTCCAGGTCTAATAACTCCAATATTTGCACTTCCTCTACACAAGTCTTCCTTGAATCTTTTTTTACTATTGAGTAGTATTTCACTATGTGGTCACATCACAATGTATTCAGATGTATGACATTGGGTGTCTCCAGTTTTGCAATATTGTGAATAAAGCTGCTTTAAACATTATGGTAAAGGTCTTTTTCTGGACATATCCTTTCATTTATTTGGGGGCAAACAACTAGGTATGGAACTGTGTGATAATACAGTAAATATATAGTAACATTATAAGAACCTACCTAACAGTTCTCCAAAGCAGTATTATAGTTTTACACCTCTAGTAACAAGTGTTCTGGTCACTTTACAGACTCACCAAAATTTGGTGTCATTAGTACTTCTGATTTTTATTCTAGTAGGTTTGAAATGACTTCTCATTGTGGTTTTAATTTGCATTTCCTTGATGACTAATAATATTGAATGCTTTTTCATGTGATTCTTGGCTATTTGTACCATTTATTTTGTGAAGTGTCAATCAAGTTTTTGTCCATTTAAAAAATTCTGTTGTTTATCTTTTAATTATTGGTTTATTGGAGAGTTTTATATATTCATGATACAAGTTCCTTGTCAGATGTATGTACTGTAAGCATTTTTTCCTAATCTGTGGGCTCTTTCATTTTATTAATGGTGTCTTTTGATGAATGAAAATTTTTTAACTCCAATGAAGTTCAGTTTATCGTTTTTTTCTTTTATAGTTCATGCTTTCTGCTTCCTCTCTAAGAAATCTTTGCCCACCCCAAAGCCATGAAGATATTCTCAAATGTTTTCTTCTAGAAGTTTCAGAGTTCTTCAGGTCTATGTGTGTTTAGTCGCTAAGTGATGTCCATCTCTTTGTGACCCCACAGACTGTAGATCTCCATGCTGCTCTGTCGATAGGATTTCCTAGGCAAGCATGCTGGAGTGGGTCACCATTTCCTTCTCCAGGAGATCTTCCTGACCCAGAAATCTATACTGTGTCTCCTGCATTAGTAGGTGACTTTACCACTGAGGCACCAGGGAAGCCCTAGGACCTTGGCACCTTTGTCAAAAATCAATTTACAATTGATTTGTTCTTTTTCCTTGTTTGTTTTGGCTATTCTTAGCCACTTGCACTTCCAAAAAGATTTTAAAATAAATGTGTAAAAAATAATAAAAATAAAATAAACTTGCTATCCTCTATTTTTAAAAAAAAGCCTATTGGGATTTTGATTGTTCGAAACTAACTTCTTAATAATAGTGAATCTTAAAACCCACCATATATTTCACCACCCATGGTATATGTCCCCATTTATTTAAGTCTTCCTTGATTTCACTCATCAAAGTTTTTTAGTGTAGAAGTCTTACAAATCACTTATTAAATGTTTTTTAAATATTTTAAATTTTTGATTCTATTTGCTAGAAAAGTTTATAAGGTAGATCCTTATAATAGTCAGAGACACCTAAAATCTAAAACCATCTAAAAATAGGCTTCTAGTTTGATATTATAGGGTTGGGCATATAGAAAGTTGATACCAAAAAAAGGAAAGATGATGCTGAAGAAATGTAGGCAGCATGTACAGAAGTGTTAGTCATTGCAAAGACAGTAAGAGGGGATTGTAACTGGAAGAGAGCACAGCACAGGTTCTGGGGTACTGGTAACATTCTATTTCTTGATCTGGGTTAATAGATGTGTTCAATTTGAGAAAATTCGACAAGAAGTGGTTCCCCCCCCCCAACTCTGTACCCTTTTCTGAATGAATTTTATCATCCAGTTAAAAAAAGTTAACTAAAATAATGAGAAAAATTTTAGGAGCTAATTAATAAACTACTTGATGCCAGCCTCAGACTCATGAGAGGGCAGTTCATGTGATGGATGCCACCATGTTATCTTCCCCTTGACTATGTGCTGAACTGAACTGCAATTCCTTGCAGGAGATAATCAGTTCAGTTCAGTCGATCATTCATGTCCGACTCTTTGTCACCCCATGGACTGTAGCATGCCAGGCTTTCCTGTCCATTACCACCTCCTGGAACTTGCTCAAACTCATGTCCAGAGAGTCGGTGATGCCATCCGACTATCTCATCCTCTGTCATTCCTTTCTCCTCCTGTCTTAAATCTTTCCCAGCATCAGGGTCTTTTCCAATGAGTTCTTCCCATCAGGTGGCCAAGGTATTGGAGTTTCAGCTTCAGCATCAGTCCTTCCAATGAATATTCAGAACGGATTTCCTTTAGGATTGACTGGTTTGACCTCCTTGCAGTCCAAGGGACTCTCAAGAGTCTTCTCCAACACCACAGTTCAAAAGCATCAATTCTTTGACGCTCAGCCTTCTTTATGGTCCAACTCTCACATTCATACATGACTACAGGAAAAACCGTAGTGTTGACTAGATGGACCTTTGTTGGCAAAGTAACGTCTCTGCTTTTTATATGCTGTCTAGGTTGGTCATAGCTTTTCTTCCAAGGAGCAAGCATCTTTTAATTTCATGGCTGCAGTCACCATCTGCAATGATTTTGGAGCCCCAAAAAAGACAGTCTGTCACCATTTCCATTGTTTCCCCATTTATTTGCCATGAAGTGATGGGATCAGATGCCACGATCTTCATTTTTGGAATGTTGAGTTTTAAGCCAGCTTTTTCACACTCCTCTTTCACTTTCATGAAGAGGCTCTTCAATTCCTCTTTTCTTTCTGCCATAAGGGTGGTGTCATCTGCATGTCTGAGGTTACTGATATTTCTCCTGGCAATCTTGATGCTAGCTTGTGCTTCATCCAGCTTAGGATTTCACATGATGTACTCTGCATATAAGTTAAATAAGCAGGGGGACAATATATAGCCTTGATGTACTCCTTTCCCAATTTGGAACTGGTCTGTTTTTCCATGTCCAGTTCTAACTGCTGCTTCTTGACCTGTATACAGATTTCTCAGGAGGCAGGTAAGGTGGTCTGGTATTCTCATCTCTTTAAGAATGTTGCACAGTTTGTCGTGATCCACATAGTCAAAGGAGCGTAGCAACTCAAGTAGCGTAGGCAACAAAGCAGAAGTAGGTGTTTTTCTGGAATTCTCTTGCTTTTCCTATGATCCAATGTATGTTGGCAATTTGATCTCTGGTTTCTCTGCCTTTTCGAAATCCAGCTTGAACATCTAGAAGTTCTCAGTTCACATACTGCTGGAGCCTTGCTTGGAGAATTTTGAGCATTACTTTGCTAGCGTGTGAAATGAATGCAATTGTGGGGTAGTTTGAATATTCTTTGGCATTGCCTGTCTTTGGGATTGGAAAGAAAACTATTTACCTATCACTGAAACATAACCAAGGAGATGCCTGGTACAAAGTTCCTGGGGCGGGAATGCCTATGAAGAAGAAAGAAATATGAAGAAATATGAGGGGAAAGGAAGGTAGATGAGGGGGAGGATGGTAAGAAAAGAATGTGACAGCACAATTGATTCCCTGCCAGAATCAACTGAAAAACTGTTGAGTTTTTATTCTTTATTCACTTTAGCTCTAGAAGTAAGATAGTATGAAGTGATATTAAGGTCTTACTTTTTTACAATATTAAACAGTTGTCAAGCAGTATATTAGCATAGACAGGATACCGTGGGACATTTATTCCAAACCTAAATCTTACTGAAATCAAAGTTAAGCGTCACCTTCTCTTTGCTCTGGGTCATTCTGTTCTTTCCTCAGGTATTACCACTTTCACACATACAGTACGTGAAATTACTTGACTGACTCCTTTACTATCTTCTCTTAGGCAAGGACAGTGTTTTATTCATCTCTAAATTGCCAAGGAATAGCATATGCTTGAGCTTTGAATAACTGCTCTATAAATATTTGTTAAATTAAATAAATGAATTTTATGATAATCATGTACAAGACATTCTCAATGACATGTGCACACAACATCTGCTCATAAAATATAAATACTTCCACTTTCAAATCACTTGCTTAATGCTGATTTATTTAATTTGATCATCAAGATCAATTTCTTGATATGAATTTGTTAATTTGCCTGAGCATCATAGCAGCCCTGCATGGCACACTAAGGACAGTCAGCATTAAAGCACACGTTTTTACAGATGAAGAGGCTAAATTGGTAACATATAAAAACAACTTGGTGGAGGTCCTACAAGTAGTTAAGTGTCAGATTCAGATCTGGAATCCAGAGTTTTGATTTTTCAGTCAGGTAATTACTTCTAAACAACCATAAGACACTTGGTACCAGAAAGTCACTCTATAAATTATCCTAGCAAGTTCTAACTCCCAGGCTGGTTTCCCCAGCTATAACTTGGCTTTTTGACCACCTTCCTTGACCACCCCATTCTGTTCATCCTTATTTCCCATCTTCACCCCCAACCCCCATCATCTCTCCTGCTGAAGTCCCTGAGATCAGAGAGAAGAAATGCTATATTATATTGGCATAATAGTATACCTATTTGTAAATTCATTTCAGCATTCCTTATTCCCTCCATAATGGACATTCTCTCAATAATGTATGAATAAAATCTTCAGAACATACCATTTTTGCTGATCTGCAACATAGTCTAAGTAAAAATTGTATTCTCTCTGCAAATGCTGCTTCAAGACCTAACAAGTTTAAGGATCTGCCTTTCTGTGCCCCCACGTAGGAAACAGTGAAGCCTGGCATGCTGCAGTCCATGGGGAAGCAAAAAGTTGGACATGACTCAGTGACTGAACAACAACAATAGGAAACAATTTCAGTTTCAGTCATATGTAAGGGATGAGGGAGACGCAGAGAGGAGAGCTGAAAAACATTTCCAATATTCAGTTCTGCTCAGGAGATGGCATATAGATATCTTGGAGCATCAGTTCAGTTCAGTCCCTCAGTCATGTCCAACTCTTGTGACCCCATGAATCGCAGAACGCCAGGCCTCCCTGTCCATCACCAACTCCCGGAGTTCACTCAAACTCACGTCCATCAAGTCGGTGATGCCATCCAGCAATCTCATCCTCTGTCGTCCCCTTCTCCTCCTGCCCCCAATCCCTCCCAGCATCAGGGTCTTTTCCAATGAGTCAACTCTTCGCATGAGGTGGCCAAAGTATTGGAGTTTCAGCTTTAGCATCAGTCCTCCCAGTGAACACCCAGGACTGATCTCCTTCAGAATGGACTGATTGGATCTCCTTGCAGTCCAAGGGACTCTCAAGAGTCTTCTATAGTTAGCTTTTTATCTATATCCCTAGATATAACAACCATAGATGTGAAATTTGTCTTTTCCCCAAACCTTTCCTTCACTATGAGTGAGAATTAAGGAGTCATATTCTTATTAATAAGCTGTTTAATAGTCTCTTATATTTGAATCGCAGCAGGTGAGAAGAATGAGTTAGTAAAGGAACCAAATTCTCCCACTGCCCTTAACACATAAAAAATAAAGACAAGCATGGGTCATTGTCTTCCTCCTCATCTTTGTCCTAATTTATAATCACTCACGGAACTTGTTACAAACCTCCATCTTTCAGGATGCTGTGCAGAATGATGTATTTCGGAGCAGGTGGTCAAGGGCTCTGACCTTCTTCCAGCTCTATCACTGGCTGATAACACAGTGTCTGGAGCTTTGGATTCTTCATGCACAAATGATGACCAGCGCCGTACAAATGGCCTGTCGGTACAAACGATGGCATGGTTATTGAGATAAATCAAGTAAGATAATATATACAGAAGCTCTGTGCAAACTACTTAGCTCTAAAAAAAGTTACTTTCAGTTGCTTGACCTGTCTCAGTTTACTTATCTCTATCGGGGACAGTAAGGGTACCTACCTCATAAGGTTCTTGTGAGCTCTAAACAAGTTAATAAACCTAAGAACAGTTCTTGACATAGTGCTTCATAAATGTTAGCTACTAACATTATTAATGTACGGAGAAGGCAATGGCACCCCACTCCAGTACTCTTGCCTGGAAAATCCCATGGACAGAGGAGCCTGGTAGGCTGCAGTCCATGGGGTCGCTAAGAGTCGGACACGACTGAGCGACTTCACTTCCACTTTTCCCTTTCATGCACGGGAGAAGGAAATGGCAACCCACTCCAGTGTTCTTGCCTGGAGAATCCCAGGGACAGGGGAATCTCGTGGGCTGCCGTCTCTGGGGTCGCACAGAGTCGGACACGACTGAAGCGACTTAGCAGCAGCAGCAGCAACATTATTAATGTAAGCTCCGCAAGGGGGCGAGTCGAATTTTAAACTTATTTTCATCTTCCTCAGATCAAGGCATTCTGAGCCCCGCAGGCGACATCTGATTTACAAACTGAAAGATCTCCTGCTCCCAGTCTGCTCCTAGGAAGGCATTTGAGTGTAGGACGGCTTTCAGCCGGAACCCAAACCTCCGGGCGCTGAAGCGCCGGAGCCTCTTTACGCTTGGACTCAGGCCCCGGAAGTCGCGAGGGTGGGGTTGGCGCTGCACAGTGAAATTGGCTACCCAGGGAAGATGCTGCTGGACCTGTCGGAGGAGCATAAGGAGCACCTGGCCTTCCTGCCGAAAGTGGACAGCGCGGGTCAGGGCGCGCGGCGGCGGAGGGTGGTTCCCTGCGGTCTGGGGAGGGGATCGGGGGAGCGCCTGGCGCTCAGGGTCTCCTGGCTTCCGTTGCAGTGGTCGCGGAGTTTGGGCGAATTGCGGTGGAGTTCCTGAGGCGTGGCTCGAACCCCAAGATCTACGAAGGCGCTGCCAGTAAGAAACGGGGAGGCACAGCGGTGCAATCTTCTCGGGGAAGTGTGGGCCGTTCTCTATCTCCCTGGAGAGGACGGGGTTCTTGGGACAAGGGTTTTTTATCCCCCCCCCCCCCTCCCCCGTTGTGGCATAATAAAAGCAGAAGGGGTCTTAAGTCAGGGCGCAGATCCTGCCCGTGCTCTAAATACTGAGTTTTTTTTAAAGCTTGTGGTTTTTGGCGTGTAATGGACATAACACCATCTGCCAGATACACTATGATGGTTATATGCATCCAAGTGTGTGGAATAGTTCGGTGAACCATAAATACGCAACTGTTTGGCTGTTGTTCGTTGCTCAGACATCTGCTTTTACTGAACTATTTTTCCCCCAATGGACATGGGGAGGTTTTCGATATTGTGTCTTCTGTTAGGCTGGAAGTAGCTGCGCGCTCAGGAGAGAGATAGTACACCTGGTATTGTCTCCACGCATCTGTGTTTTGTAAAGAAGATTACATGGTGGGAAATAACTGAAGGCATTTGCCTGGGAATGGCGAATGAACAGGAGGTTATTACCAAAATTATTTTTTATTGCAGTGTGTGAAAACATGGAGTAATGGATAATATTTACTCTTTTTCAGGAAAACTCAGTGTGAGTAGTGACACTGTCCAACATGGTGTGGAAGGATTAATATACCTCCTCACTGAAAGTTCGAAGCTCATGGTAAGGGCTTTTGTGGGTAGTTTTGTATTACCAGGACCTTAAGGAGGTTTCAGTTCAATTCAGTCGCTCAGTGGTGTCCGACTCTTTGTGACCCCATGAATCACAGCAGGCCAGGCCTCCCTGTCCATCACCAACTCCCGGAGTTCACTCAGACTCACGTCCATCGAGTCAGTGATGCCATCCAGCCATCTCATCCTCTGTCGTCCCCTTCTCCTCCTGACCCCAAGCCCTCCCAGCATCAGAATCTTTTCCAATGAGTCAACTCCTTGCATGAGGTGGCCAAAGTAGTGGAGTTTCAGCTTTAGCATCATTCCTTCCAAAGAAAGCCCAGGGCTGATCTCCTTCAGAATGGACTGGTTGGATCTCCTTGCAGTCCAAGGGACTCTCAAGAGTCTTCTCCAACACCACAGTTCAAAAGCATCAATTCTTCGGCGCTCAGCCTTCTTCACAGTCCAACTCTCACATCCATACATGACCACAGGAAAAACCATAGCCTTGACTAGACGGACCTTTGTTGGCAAAGTAATGTCTCTGCTTTTCAATATGCTATCTAGGTTGGTCATAACTTTCCTTCCAAGGAGTAAGCGTCTTTTAATTTCATGGCTGCAATCACCATCTGCAGTGATTTTGGAGCCCAGAAAAATAAAGTCTGACACTGTTCCCCATCTATTTCCCATGTAGTGATGGGACCGGATGCCATGATCTTTGTTTTCTGAATGTTGAGCTTTAAGCCAACTTTTTCACTCTCCACTTTCACTTTCATCAAGAGGCTTTTGAGTTCCTCTTCACTTTCTGCCATAAGGGTGGTGTCATCTGCATATCTGAGGTTATTGATATTTCTCCCAGCAATCTTGATTCCAGCTTGTGTTTCTTCCAGTCCAGCGTTTCTCATGATGTACTCTGCATAGAAGTTAAATAAGCAGGGTGACAATATACAGCCTTGATGTACTCCTTTTCCTATTTGGAACCAGTCTGTTGTTCCATGTCCAGTTCTAACTGTTGCTTCCTGACCTGCATATAGGTTTCTCAAGAGGCAGATCAGGTGGTCTGGTATTCCCATCTCTTTAAGAATTTTCCACAGTTTATTGTGATCCACACAGTCCAAGTCTTTGGCATAGTCAATAAAGCAGAAATAGATGTTTTTCTGGAACTCTCTTGCTTTTTACATGATCCAGCGGATGTTGGCAATTTGATCTCTGGTTCCTCTGCCTTTTCTAAAACCAGCTTGAACATCAGGAAGTTCACGGTTCACGTATTGCTGAAGCCTGGCGTGGAGAATTTTGAGCATTATTTTACTAGCATGTGAGATGAGTGCAATTGTGCGGTAGTTTGAGCATTCTTTGGCATTGCCTTTCTTTGGGATTGGAATGAAAACTGACCTTTTCCAGTCCTGTGGCCACTGCTGAGTTTTCCAAATTTGCTGGCACATTGAGTGCAGCACTTTCACAGCATCATCTTTCAGGATTTGAAAGAGCTCAACTGGAATTCCATCACCTCCACTAGCTTTGTTCGTAGTAATGCTTTCTAAGGCCCACTTGACTTCACATTCCAGGATGTCTGGCTCTAGGTCAGTGATCACACCATTGTGATTATCTGGGTTGTGAAGATCTTTTTTGTACAGTTCTTCTGTGTATTCTTGCCACCTCTTCTTAATATCTTCTGCTTCTGTTAGGTCCATACCATTTCTGTCCTTTATTGAGTGCATCTTTGCATGAAATGTTCCCTTGGTATCTCTAATTTTCTTGAAGAGGTCTCTAGTCTTTCCCATTCTGTTGTTTTCCTTTATATCTTTGCACTGATCACTGAAGAAGGCTTTCTTATCTCTTCTTGCTATTCTTTGGAACTCTGCATTCAGATGCTTATATCTTTCCTTTTCTGCTTTGCTTTTCGCTTCTCTTCTTTTCACAGCTATTTGTAAGGCCTCCCCAGACAGCCATTTTGCTTTCTTGCATTTCTTTTCCATGGGGATGGTCTTGATCCCTGTCTCCTGTACAACGTCACGAACCTCATTCCATAGTTCATCAGGCACTCTATCTATCAGATCTAGGCCCTTAAATCTATTTCTCACTTCCACTGTAGAATCATAAGGGATTTGATTTAGGTCATACTTGAATGGTCTAGTGGTTTTCCCTACTTTCTTCAGTTTAAGTCTGAATATGGCAATAAGGAGTTCATGATCAGGGCCACAGTCAGCTCCCTGTCTTGTTTTTGTTGACTGTATAGAGCTTCTCCATCTTTGGCTGCAAAGAATATAATCAATCTGATTTCGGTGTTGACCATCTGGTGATGTCCATGTGTAGAGTCTTCTCTTGTGTTGTTGGAAGAGGGTGTTTGTTATAACCAGTGCATATACTCTATATATCAGTCCTGCTAGGATCTTCTCATTTCAGTAATGTTGTTACTGATTTATAATTGATTGAGTGAAGCCATGCATACATAATCTGACTATAATGTGACCTGCTGGCATGAATACCTCTTGTTAGTATAAATTAGAATTGCCTGTAATTCCACATGTTACTATGTGTATCCTAAGAAGAGGGAGAATGAAATGATTTAAATTTTTGTGTATTAGTAGTATCTAGCTTATTGGAGTGGAGAAGGCAATGGCACCCCACTCCAGTACTCTTGCCTGGAGAGTCCCATGGACAGAGGAGCCTGGTGGGGTCAGTCCATGGGGTCACTGCGAGTTGGACACGACTGAGTGACTTCACTTTCACTTTTCACTTTCATGCATTGGAGCAGGAAATGGCAGCCCACTCCAGTGTTCTTGCCTGGAGAATCCCAGGGATGGAGGAGTCTGGTGGGCTGCTGTCTGTGGGGTCCCACAGAGTCGGACATGACTGAAGTGACTTAGCAGCAGCAGCAGCTTGTTGGAGAATTGAGCAAACTGGGCATTTTAGCAGTTCTTTTTGTATTTTAGTAAAGTATTTTTTTCCTTTTTTCCCACATTTTTCCCTTTTTAATACTGGCTGGGAATCTTGTACCAGTGGTTGTTTCTCTGTGCTCTTAATAGAAAAAATATTTGAAAAATTACAACTGGCTACATGGGATTTCCCAGATGGTGCTAGTGGTAAAGAACCCACCTGCCAATGCAGGAGACATAAGAAACTCAGGTTCAATCCCTGGGTCAGGAGGATCCCCTGGCGGAGGGCATGGCAATCTACTCCAGTTTTCTTGCCTGGAGAATCCCATGGACAGAGGAGCCTGGTGGGCTACAGTCCAAAGGGTCGCAAAGAATCAAGCAGGACTGAAGTGAGTTCACACACACACACACACACACACACACACACACAGGGCTTAATTTACATATTGTCCATTCTCCTGTTTCTCAGACTTACCTTTTAGTGAGAATGTTGTGTGACCGTTTTAAACCAAATTCCTGGTTTCTGTCTCAAACCTGTTGAATCAGGTTTTCCAGAAGATGGGCTTGAGAATATATTTTCAAGGTGCTTTAAATGATTCTTAAGATCAGGTAAATTTGGGAAACTACCCTAAAGGCTTAACATTTTGATAGCAAATCGTCACGCTGGAAGTGATGAAAGACAGAGTGTGGCTTATTGAGTTATGGTGTTTCACCCTAATAATTAGGGTAAAATAATTAGATTATTTGAGTGGTTAACTACATAAAAATATGTTTTATAGATTCCTTTTGTCAGACTCCCTAAAATGTTAAACTTAGAGGTATTTGACAGCAAATGCTCTGTCACATAAATCTGTGTTCCATTAGTTGATATGGGGAACTCATTTTTGCTTCCCGAGGTGATCTTTTCTGGCCCTCTTCAGAGCTTTCCTGGCTGCTCTCCTCGAAATCGATCTCTAGCCTCTTGCTCTTCGATTTAGTCGAGTTGAATCTTCTGACAGACTACCTGATGTGATTGGTCAACAAACCTAACCCACCTGGCCCAAAAGACTATAAGCCCTCCTCACCAGCAATGAGCCCATTTGATTTATTCAGTTCTGTATGCCTAGCATGGGACCTATCCCATAGTAGGATCTCAGGAGATACTTGCTGAAGGGACAAGATAACCTAAGCCTATGCTATTACAAATAGAAACAAGTCTAATGACAGTGACATCCCCTCCCAAAAAGGGTGGCATGCAGAGACTGGAAAAGAACAAGGAAAGTAGAGTATTAAAGTGGCTGAGGTAAATACAATTAAGGGAAGAGAGACAAAAAAATTGTGCTTCCTCTACTTTTTCTCCGCCTGTTTATCCCTCCTCATGTTGGGCATCCAATAAGGGAGTAAAAGCAAGCCTGCTGTTGGCAGTTTCCTTTTTTCCTACTGAGAGTCATTGCCAATGTTAGGGTTGCTTGGTCCCTAATAATGTTGTTCCATTGGATAGCCAAAATCTGTGACTCCATGTCCTTCTCTCCCACTCCCTTTGCTGACCAAATACATGACTTTCCTGTGTCCAGTCAGCATCTGAATATCGCACTAAGATTTACCTAAACCGTTTTCTTCCACCTACCCCCTGCCTCTGGCAACCACCAGTCTGTTCTCTGTATCTGTGAGTTTGAGGGGCTTTTTTTGTTTTTTGTTTGTCTTAGACTTGACATGTAAGAGAGATTGTACAGTATTTCTTTTTCTGTCTGACTTAATTCACTTAGCATAATGCCCTCAAGTTCCATCCATGTTGTTGCAAACGGCAAGATTCCATTTCTTTATGGCTGGGTAATATTCCACTGTGTATGTGTGCCACAACTTCCCTATGCATTCATCGTTCAGTGGATACTTAGTTTGTTTCCATGTTTTATCCATTGTAAATAGATGCTTCAGGAACATGGGGGTGCATATGTCTGTTTGAATTTGTGTTTTTGCTTTTTTTGGATAAATATGCAGAAGTAGAATCACTAGATCATACGGTAGTTCTATTTTTAATTTTTTGAAGACCCTCCATACTGTTTTACATAGTGACTACCCCAGTTTATGTTCCTGCCAACAGTGTACAGGAGTTCCCTTTTCTCCACAGCCTTACCAACGCTTGTTTCTTGTCATTTTGATACTCTCCATTCCAGTGGATGTGAAGTGATATCTCATCATTTTGATTTACATTTCCCTGGTGATGAGTGACGTTGAGCATCTTTTCATGTGCCTGTTGGCCTTCTATATGTGTTCTTTGGAAAATGTGAATTCAGATCTTCTGCCCATGTTTTAATCAGATTGTTTATGGGTTTATTTACTTATTTATTTTGCTATTGTGTATTAGATAGGTGATTTGCAGATTTTTCTTTCATTCAGTAGGTTGCCTTTTCATTTTGTTGATGCTTTCCTATGCTGTGCAGAAGACTTTTATCCGAAGTTGTCCCATTAGTTTGTTTTTGCTTTTGTTGCTTATTTTTATTTTCATGTATCAAAAACTCGGAATAGTGGACAGGGGTTGCCTTTTACTAAGGAGTGTTGTTTCTTTTACTAGACAGAATAGAATTCATTTTTTTTTGTGTATATCCAGTATTTCAGCATTTATTAGACACATAAATTTTGATAAACTTGATTCATTTTTAGATTTCTGAACTGGATTTCCAAGACTCTGTTTTTATTCTGGGATTTCCTGAAGAATTGAACAAATTGTTGCTTCAGCTTTATCTAGACAACAGAAAGGAGATCAGAACTATCCTGAGTGAATTGGCACCAGACCTTCCCAGTTACCACAGCCTTGAATGGCGACTGGATGTACAGGTATGACTTTTTAAAAAAAATCTGACATAGAATATAAGATTTATTTTAGGCTATGTCTTCACACTTATTGTATTCTTTACCACCTTAACCAAATTCTGGTTTGAAACTTCAGTTTTTTAATGTCTGTTTTTAGACCATTTCACAAATAGTTCATTTTCTTTTTTTTTTTTTTTTTTTCTAACCACACCACAAGACTTGTGGGATTTTTTAGTTCCCCAACCAAGGATTGAACCCAGGCTCTTGGCAGTGAGAGTGGTGGGTTCTAACCACTGGACCGTCAGGAATTCCCCATTTTCTTATATTTTTAATATGTTCACATTGGTTTAATTTGTGAACTTTGTAAGAAATAGGTTATTTTGGAAAAGCAGATGGTTATCTATATTTTTAAAGTGGTGCTTAACTTTTAGAAAACCTTTTTTCTGTCTAAATAAAACACATTTATAGAAAAGTACACAGGTCAGTATATAGCCCAATGAATTATCATGTGGTAAAAACACCTATGAAACCAGCACCCATGATCAGCACTTCAGAAGCATCCTTCTTGCCTTACAAGTTACTTCCCCATCCTTCTTTTCAAAGGTAACCAGCATCCTGACTCTTAATGCACAGATTATTTTTTTCTGTTCTTTAACTTTCTATTCATGAAATGATTCAATAAATATTCTTCTATGTCTGCCTTCTTTTTATGAGATTGGGTTGTTTTTAAAGCCACGTACACAACCAAAAAGGAATTTTCAGACATTGCATGCAGCCCTTTCTCAAACAGTGACAGATAAGCTAGTTAAGAAGTGTTTATTGAATGCCATCCAATCACTGATTAGGACTGTGCTGAATGCTTTGGGAACCAGAATTGTAAGATACTTTCTCAGCTAGAAAAGATATTATTTGTTTAGTCATATTAGATGTCTCAAAATAACTAGTAATTAAAGATAGTTGTGAAATAAGGTTCTGGAGAGGAAAAAAGAATATAATTGTATAAATAAGGTACTTCTGAGTATTTCAGAAAAGCTGTATCTCATGTAGTTCAGTGTACACTGGCATGTTCCAGAAAAGCATCAATAAAAGAAGGGTAAATTTCAGAAAAAGAAATGAATGGAGAAAACCAGGGTAATATTATTGAGAGAGGAGACAGCATAAGTTGTAAAGGCCCACATGAATCTGAGAGTGAACAAATGAATATGTGGGATAGCCCCCTAGTTCCCAAACTTGACTGCACATTGAAATGATTTAGGGAGCTTTAAAAAAATTCTGATATTTGTGTTCTGCCCCAGAGGTTCTGATTTATTGGTACAGAGTTTTACCTGGGCATCAGGATTTTTTAAAGCTCCCTTGTCACCCAGGTAATTCTAATGTGTAATAACGTTTGTAAACCGCTGTAATAGTAGATTCTTCTGATTTGAGTGGTCCGAATAGGTTACAGAAATTCAGCTAGACAAGCTTAGCAATTGTATCCCAGTGTGTTGAGTGCTTGAATATATATTAACACAGGAGAAGGTATAAAGCAGATTATAGGCTCCTTGAAGGAGAAGGCAATGGCACCCCACTCCAGTACTCTTGCCTGGAAAATCCCATGGACGGAGGAGCCTGGTGGGCTGCAGTCCATGGGGTCGCTAGAAGTCAGACACGGCTAAGCGACTTCACTTTCACTTTTCACTTTCATGCATTGGAGGAGGAAATGGCAACCCACTCCAGAATTCTTGCCTGGAGAATCCCAGGGACGGGGGAGCCTGGTGGGCTGCCGTCTATGGCATCGCACAGAGTCGGACACGACTGAAGCAACTTAGCAGCAGCAGCAGCAGCAGCAGCAGGCTCCTTGAAGGCATATGCAACTTGCTTTTTTGATTAAACATTTTCTTTTTAGATTTATTGATGACAGTTCAGGTTGCTATAGTTTACTTCTTTTCCCCGTCATTTAGTAAGCATTTCATGGTATGAATATTCTCAATTTATCCATTCTGTTGGTAAAGAATATTTGAGATATGTCTAGCTTTTGGCTCTTGGAAACAAATACTGTTATGAATATGTGTATATGTGTAAGAGTTTACGATATGTACCTAGGAGTGGAATTGCTGGTAATTTATCTGTTTTCCAAAGTAATTCTCTCATCACTCTCACCAGCAGTGGATGAGTTTTCATTACCATCACTTCACAGTGCTCCTTATGGGCAGGTTTCTAATTCTTGCCAGTCTGATAAAACAGCATGATTTTATTGGCCATTTTCTAATAAAGTTGAATGTATTTCCTGTGTTTATCTATTTTTATTACTTTTGCAAAGTGCTTTCATAGATCTTCTGTACAATTTTCTTGGTTTTGTGGGGGTTTTATTAAATCAGAACACTTCTTCATACATTCTTGATACTTTTTTTTGGTTTTATGTGTTACAAAGTATCTTTTCTCAGGTTGTGGCTTGTTTTTTTCCCACTATTTTTAGATATCTTTCCAAGAAATTTTAATAATTTTAATTCATTTCAGTTTATCAGTTTTTATTTATGATTTTTGTTTTTATATCATGTTTAAGAAATCCTTGCATACTGTATGACTACCTATACATTGTAGTTTTTTTTTTTCCCCCAAAGATTTTGAAGTTTACTGTTCATTTTGAAGTCTGTGATTTATCTGAAATTCAATTTTTGTGTATGGTATAATGTCATTATTCATATGTTCAGCATGATTGTTAAATAGTCATTATGCTTTTATTCCATTTAAAATTAAGCTTGCAAGCAGAAGCCTCAGGCAACAGATTAAACCATCAGTGACTATAAAGCTCCACCTTAATCAGAATGGAGATCACAACACCCAAGTTCTGCAGACAGACCCAGCCACCCTGCTGCACTTGGTTCAGCAGTTGGAACAAGCCTTGGAGGAGATGAAAACAAACCACTGTAGGAGAGTCGTGCGCAATATCAAGTAGTCCCAATTTGTTTTCTTCCTCCTGAATCACTTGTGAATTGATGATACGCAGTAGTTATTTTTCAAAACAATTTTTTAAGTTGATAGTGATAAATGCATAGAGATTTCATAAAATTTCTTTTCCTATGTCAAGATACTGAGGTCATGATCACAGGCTAAGTGAAGTTTCTTTCTCGGTGCTAAATATGGTCAGTTTCTTGAGTTAAGATGTAGTTTGTGTCGTAAATGTGTAAATAGGATTGAATCAACTGAAAGTGAATCTATACTGTTCAAATCCTCTGTGTATATAAATGACTATATTTTTTTGATGCTTTTCCTGACTAGTTTATTGTTTTCCTCCTTATTGATCTAAACTTAAAGTTCACAGTGTAATTCTATTACTATTCATAGTATTTCTAGACAATTTAATGTTTTTGACTTTAAAGCACACCATGATGTTAATAGCCACAGAATAGTGGGAAGTGAATATGAATTTTTTAAAGGCAACATTTTTTAGGCAGTTCATGTATTTTATTTGGCTGTGAATATACTAAGTACTTACCTTGTTGTTTAAGTTTAAGTTGCCATGCTAATAAGCTTAAATAGTACTCAAATTTGTGTGAATATATTGTAGTTTATCAAGGATTAATTTTTTTCCCTATTATCAAAGCATCTAAGAGACACACTGCCATTCGACATTTATAAACAATGGATGCAGGCATACTGTAATCAGTTCTTAATTATCTTAAGAACATGGAAAAAACATGTTATGCACTTGCAAAGTAGCTATAAGCAAACTATACTCAGATAATTTTTAGTTATAGTGATAACTTGATTAATGAAGCTTTCATGTTAACAACCTCACAAATAAGAGGAAACTTTACATGTTACATGAAATTGTAGCATATGTCATCAGGTTAAAAGCATCATGCCTGCCAAGCTTATACAATAAAAATAGCTCTGTGAGGCTTCTTATTTGTCCACATTGGGTGAAGATAAGCAGGGCTGACTCCAGCCAAAATTGAAATAATATCCTTGTGTCTTCTTAGGGCAACTTTTATTCTTCCTCTATATCCACTATTCTTATCCCAAGCAAAACGACAAAGCATGTGTTAGTCTCTTTTTCTTATTTGTATCAAACTCCCCTTTTTTTAATTACACTTTATGGGGTTCTCATGGCAAATATACTGGGGTGGTTTGCCGTTCCCTTCTCCAGAGAAGAAGAGGACGACAGAGGGTGAGATAGTTGGATGGCATCACTGATGCAATGGACATGAATTTGGGCAAACTCCAGGAGATGGTGGGGGACAGGGAGGCCTGACATGCTGCAGTCCATGGGGTCATGAAGAGTCAGACAAGACTTGGTGACTGATCAAAAACCCCTTGTCCGCAGTCTCTGTGCTTTGTTATTCTTTCTGATGTTCTTTGCTTTTGGGGGCCAGAATGAGTTGGGAGCAGTCTTCCTTTTGAATCTGGGACTCACCTTTTTTTTTTTTCCCCACAGAGCATCTAATGAGCCTCTTCCTTTTCTTGTTTGAACATTCCACACCCTTACCCAGTCCTCTGCCTTGTTTGTTTTATGGAACAATTATTTTTTTGTAGTTTGTATATGAAGATATTTTCTGCAGATGCAGTCACTATTCTACTCTCCTATATGACCAGTTTCTTGACTCTGGGATATGCCTTTCCATCCGTAACTATCTAAATGTTTATTAAAACATTTTGGATTACGAGTGTGTGTATTTTTTAGGATTTGCTGTTGCATGTTTAGACTTCAGTATAATAGCTCTTAAGTCTCAAAGCCAGAATGGTAACATGTCATTTCTCAGAACAGCTCTGTGAGTAGGGAATAATCAATATATGTAATTACAAAGTCTACATATATTTCACCCATTGGAAGTCTCCTTTGTGTGTCACAAATTTCCTTGAGTTTATTTTGTTATTGATTTTCCAAGCTTGAGTAAATTTAAAACAGCAAACTAGAAAGTGATGTGGATACTATAAGAAGAAAACAGACTTTTGTGAAAACTGGAAAATGAGAACCTGATACTAAGGAAAGTTTGAAAAATCATTAACAGTGTGTAAAGCAATATTGTAAAGTAGTTAGTTCCAATTAAATTAATTTTTTTAAAAGTGTGTAAAAGATACTTGTGTGGGAACCTTTAAAATGTACAATAGTATGTTGCCCTTTAGGGTATGATCCTATGAGAAATCAGTCTTTGGGAATGGACAAAAGGATTTAAATTTAGTTTTTCTGGCTTCTTATAGATCCTTGATAAATTCTCAAAGCTTTGTTTTCTTCATCTCTAAAATAGGAATTATAACACCTATCTCATTGGCTTGTAGAGACCAGATAAAACCATGCATATAAAATGTTCAGTATAATATAGGACTTTAGAATATACTAATGTGGTCTGAGGGTCTCATTATTTTATAACCTGAATTCTGTCTAAAACACTCTATTTAAGGAACTGAGAGAAAATGTTACCTAGTGGTTTCTGGGTGGTAGGATTATGACTTTCTTTGCCTTCTTAATTTCTGTACTGAGTTTAGTTAGTTAGTTCAGTTGCTCAGTCATATCCAACTCTTTGCAACTCCATGAATCTCAGCACACCAGGCCTCCCTGTCCATCACCAACTCCCAGAGTTCACTCAGACTCATGTCCATCGAGTCATTGATGCCATCCAGCCATCTCATCCTCTGTCGTCCCCTTCTCCTCTTGCCCCCAATCCCTCCCAGCATCAGAGTCTTTTCCAATGAGTCACCTCTTCACATGAGGTGGCCAAAGTACTGGAGTTTCAGCTTTAGTATCATTCCTTCCAAAGAAATCCCAGGGCTGATCTCCTTCAGAATGGACTGTTTGGATCTCCTTGCAGTTCAAGGGACTCTCAAGAGTCTTCGCCAGCACCACAGTTCAAAAGCATCAATTCTTCGGCACTCAGCCTTGTTCACAGTCCAACTCTCACATCCGTACATGACCACAGGAAAAACCATGGCCGTGACTAGACGGACCTTTGTTGGCAAAGTAATGTCTCTGCTTTTCAATATGCTATCTAGGTTGGTCATAACTTTCCTTCCAAGGAGTAAGCGTCTTTTAATTTCATGGCTGCAGTCACCATCTGCAGTGATTTTGGAGCCCCCAAAAATAAAAGTCTGACACTGTTTCCACAGTTTCCCCATCTATTTCCCATGAAATGATGGGACCAGATGCCATGATCTTTGTTTTCTGAATGTTGAGCTTTAAGCCAACTTTTTCACTCTCCACTTTCACTTTCATCAAGAGGCTTTTAGTTCCTCTTCACTTTCTGCCATAAGGGTGGTGTCATCTGCATATCTGAGGTTATTGATATTTCTCCCAGCAATCTTGATTCCAGCTTGTGCTTCTTCCAGTCCAGCGTTTCTCATGATGTACTCTGCATAGAAGTTAAATAAGCAGAGTGACAATATACAGCCTTGATGTACTCCTTTTCCTATTTGGAACCAGTCTTTTTTTCCATGTTCAGTTCTAACTGTTGCTTCCTTACCTGCATACAGATTTCTCAAGAGGCAGATCAGGTGGTCTGGTATTCCCATCTCTTTCAGAATTTTCCACAGTTTATTGTGATCCCCACAGTCAAAGGCTTTGGCATAGTCAAGAAAGCAGAAATAGATGTTTTTCTGGAACTCTCTTGCTTTTTCCATGATCCAGCGGATGTTGGCAATTTGATCTCTGGTTCCTCTGCCTTTTCTAAAACCAGCTTGAACATCAGGAAGTTCACGGTTCACGTATTGCTGAAGCCTGGCTTGGAAAATTTTGAGCATTATTTTACTAGCATGTGAGATGAGTGCAATTGTGTGGTAGTTTGAGCATTCTTTGGCATTGCCTTTCTTTGGGATTGGAATGGAAACTGACCTTTTCCAGTCCTGTGGCCACTGCTGAGTTTTCCAAATTTGCTGGCACATTGAGTGCAGCACTTTCACAGCATCATCTTTCAGGATTTGAAAGAGCTCAACTGGAATGCCATCACCTCCACTAGCTTTGTTTGTAGTGATGCTTTCTAAGGCCCACTTGACTTCACATTCCAGGATGTCTCGCTGTAGGTCAGTGATCATACCATCGTGATTATCTGGGTTGTGAAAATCTTTTTTGTACAGTTCTTCTGTGTATTCTTGCCACCTCTTCTTAATATCTTCTGCTTCTGTTAGGCCCATACCATTTCTGTCCTTTATCGAGCCCATCTTTGCATGAAATGTTCCCTTGGTATCTCTAATTTTCTTGAAAAGATCTCTAGTCTTTCCCATTCTGTTGTTTTCCTCTATTTCTTTGAATTGATCACTGAGGGAGGCTTTCTTATCTCTTCTTGCTATTCTTTGGAACTCTGCATTCAGATGCTTATATCTTTCCTTTTCTGCTTTGCTTTTCGCTTCTCTTCTTTTCACAGCTATTTGTAAGGCCTCCCCAGACAGCCATTTTGCTTTCTTGCATTTCTTTTCCATGGGGATGGTCTTGATCCCTGTCTCGTGCACTATGTCACGACCCTCATTCCATAGTTCATCAGGCACTCTGTCTATCAGATCTAGTCCCTTAAATCTATTTCTCACTTCCACTGTAGAATCATAAGGGATTTGATTTAGGTCATACTTGAATGGTCTAGTGGTTTTCCCTACTTTCTTCAATTTCAATCTGAATTTGGTAATAAGGAGTTCATAGTCTGAGCCACAGTCAGCTCCCAGTCTAGTTTTTGTTGACTGTATAGAGCTTCTCCATCTTTGGCTGCAAGGAACGTAATCAATCTGATTTTGGTGTTGACCATCTGGTGATGTCCATGTGTAGAGTCTTCTCTTGTGTTGTTGGAAGAGGGTGTTTGCTATGACCAGTGCATTTTCTTGGCAAAACTATATTAGTCTTTGCCCCGCTTCATTCTGTACTCCAAGGCCAAATTTGCATGTTACTCCAGGTGTTTCTTAACTTCCTACTTTTGCATTCCAGTCCCCTATAATGAAAAGAACATCTTTTTGGGGTGTTAGTTCTAAAAGGTCTTGTAGGTCTTCACGGAACCATTCAACTTCAGCTTCTTCAGCGTTGCTGGTTGGGACATAGACTTGGATTACCGTGATATTGAATGGTTTGCCTTGGAGACAAACGGAGATCATTCTGTCATTTTTGAGATTGCATCCAAGTACTGCATTTCGAACTCTCTTGTTGACCATGATGGCTACTCCATTTCTTCTGAGGGATTCCTGTCCGCAGTAGTAGATATAATGGTCATCTGAGTTAAATTCACCTGTTGCAGTCCATTTGAGTTCGCTGATTCCTAGAATGTTGACATTCACTCTTGCCATCTCTTGTTTGACCACTTCCAATTTGCCTTGATTCATGGACCTGACATTCCAGGTTCCTATGCAATATTGCTCTTTACAGCATCGGACCTTGCTTTTATCACCAGTCACGTCCACAGCTGGGTATTGTTTTTGCTTTGGCTCCATCCCTTCATTCTTTCTGGAGTTATTTCTCCACTGATCTCCAGTAGCATATTGGGCACCTACTGACCTGGGGAGTTCCTCTTTCAGTATCCTATCATTTTGCCTTTTCATACTGTTCATGGGGTTCTCAAGGCAAGAATACTGAAGTGGTTTGCCATTCACTTCTCCAGTGGACCACATCCTGTCAGACCTCTCCACCATGACCTGCCCATCTTGGCTTGCCCCACGGGCATGGCTTAGTTTCATTGAGCTAGACAAGGCTGTGGTCCTAGCATAATTATATTGACTAGTTTCCTGTGAGTATGGTTTCTGTGTGTCTGCCCTCTAATGCCCTCTTGCAACACCTACCGTCTTACTTGGGTTTCTCTTACTGAGTTTAACTTGTATTAAAAAAATTTTTTTGAAGTCTAAAGAAGAATAAAGATCAGGGAACTTAAATACATTTTTAGTAGTACTTTTATTGAAAAATTTTTAATTCTTAGGGGCCTCCATTGTGGCTCAGTCATAAAGAATCCACCTGCCAGTTCAGGAGACATGGGTTCAATCCCTGATCTAGGAAGATCCCAAATTCCTTGGAGCAACTTAAGCCTGTGCACAGTTATCGAGCCTGTGCTCTAGAGCCCAGGAGCCGAAACTACTGAGCCTATGGACCCCCAAATCCTGAAGCTCAAGTGCCCTGGAGCTCTTGCTCCACAGCAAGAGAAACCACTGCAATGAGAAGCCCACACAGGGCAACTAGAGAGTAGCCGCCACTCTTCAAAACTAAAGAAAAGCCCATTCAGTAACAGAGACCCAGCACAACCAAAAGTTTAAAAAAAATTAAAACAAAATTTTAATTCTCAGAATGATACACACATAACTCTCCAGAAAACTCAGCTATTCAAAACTGCCTAGTCCCCAAAGGACTCAGGTAGACAGGCTGAGGGTTTTACCGATAGGCTTGGTCCAGAGTCCTTTTTTTTTTTTTTTTCTTCTGTCCTTTTCCCTCCATGCTAGTGAAAGAAACATGAGAATTTCAAGGCACTAGCTAAGCCAGCTCTCTTTTTTCTCGGTAATATTATATCTAAATGGAGTTTTTAATCTCCACAGGAAAACATAATACTTCTTTGTAGTTCTCACAGCCTTCATGATTAGGAAGATCTGTCCACTGTTATATTAAAGCCTTCCTACTATACTTTACATACTGTTCTCTGTACTTTTTTTTTTTTTTTTAATATATGTTTAAATCTCGCTTTAGCTTACCCTTCCATGGTTTCCACAGTGATTGGTAACTGTCATCTCTTTTCCTTTCTTTCCCTACAAGTAGAAAATACTTTGGTACAAGGGTGTAGTACTATATTGCCTCTAGTTTAAACATACTCGTTTTTAAAACCACCGTGACAGTTATGCTCAAACCTACGTACTTTCCTTTACAGCAAAACGAGCAAGCCGAGCTTCACCATTAGTGTGGTTACTTCAGTGAGCTTTGCAAACTTTGAGAACAATGTTTTAATTATAAAAGCAGAAGAAACCCACTGTTTCTCGGCTTTGCAAAATAGTGTATACTCTTTCAAGATGAGAAAACAATGATATGCTTTATGGCAATAAAACACATATATTGGGTGACTTCGTCACTTGAATATTAATGGCTCTTTATATAGTTCTAGTCTTCTCTGCCCAGGAACTCAAATGACTTAATTATGTTTGGTAGCCATGAGTCCGTAAGAGTCTACTTACTATAATAGGGAAACATGGGAAAAGTCATTTCATTTTCTTAATGGGCCTAAAATAAAAAGGAACATCAGGAATATAGATATCTGCATTAATCAATTTACAACTTTTTATAAGATAATTTTTTAAGTGTAGTGTAAATTGTTTCATTAGAAATAATTATGTAACTGTCAGAATGAGAGGCCATGCACTTTTATTGTACTTGAAGCTAAATTGATGCTTTTTAGTTGCAAAGACCACAATTTTCATCTTCCTCTACTGCCATTATCATCTCTAGTCTCACAGAACAGTCTGCCCAATGACCAGCTACAAAGAGAGGCAACACAGAGAAGGGTTTTTGCCCTTTCTCACAAACTTCGTGAGATCCTTTACCTCTTTTATTCTTTATTTTTCTTAGTCTTTACTCTTTTACTTTGAACTCTGATCCACCCATTTATGTATGGCATTGTGCTGATAGGAAAACAAAGCAAATTTTAAAACCTTTTCTAGCTCTTTTTACAAAGTCAGTGCCTCCGTTGTGTTAAATATTAAATACTTGGAATGATCTGTGTTGTGTGTTGAACAAAGGGTAAAGTTGTAAAGTTTAGAATGCTCTCAGGCCATTCCATTCTTGAAAATCATTTAATTCATAAACTCATCAGGCTACAGAAAGGAGTATCCTAGGGGGCAGGGGGCTATTCTGCAGAAGGGAAGTTCCTTTGGGTGGCTGTCTGTTGGAACCATTTTTCCTTGAAAGTCCACCTTCTTCTGGAAAGCAAAACTCCTAGTATGATTCAATAGCTAGAGCTGCAGAAATGTGCATAAGAAAAGGCACATGACTGCAGAATGCTCTGGAGTGCTTGGACATGGTTTGGATGGCAGAAATTATCTTTACTCCTTTTCTACCGAAGAGGGGTTCCCTGAGGTAACCAGAGGTGTGATGGGCAAAGCAAATGGAGTTTTTTTAATACCTGCATGCCGATGTTGTGATTGTCATAAATCCAATGAGAAGTGGATGCCTGTGGCTTTGAAGGAATGTGCTTAGTGCACAGAACGAAAAGGCTTCTCAGTTAACTCAAAGGCTAAAATCACACAGATTAAAATTCAGAGAATGAGGAAAAGAAAATCCAGGGAAGTCTTTGAGTTTCACTGGAGCAAGTATAGATGGTTAGGATTTGATTTTCTGGCATGGTCTGCAAACCATATGCTTTTAGTCCAAATAAATAAAAAGCCCTTACAAAGCTCAAGTGAGTGTAAGTCCTGCAGCAAAATAAAATTACTTGATTTGCAGCAAGACTGTTCCACAATACATAAACTAAAAGAACTGAGAAAGGCCATAGATAACTTTTTTCAGTACTTAAAAAAATGAGCGAGTCACCATGTACTTTCCAAAAGGAGAAAATTATTTGTTTCACAATATGAGCAATATAATTAAAAAATTTTTTTAATGTTTAGGACCTCAAGGGTGTAATTATTTGGTATCCCTTCCCATGCCTTTGATTCTTCCACTCTTTGCCTAGACATAAATACCAAATTCCATGCCTTTCTTAGGCACTTGGATCAATTTCTTTTCATGCCAAACCTCGAAAGCCTCCTCCCCACCCCTTTTTTTAATTTAAATTTTATTTCTTTGGCCATGTGGTGTGGTTCAATTCCCGGTTGGGAATTGAACCTGTGCCCCCTGCATTAGGAGCATGGACTCTCAACCTCTGGATGACCAGAGAAGTTCTTCCCTCCTTTTAAAAATTATTTTTTTGAGAAATAATTTAAATAACATAAAATTCACCCTTTCAAAGTGCAATTCACTGCGGTTTGGAATATTCACAAAGTTGTGCAACCATGGTCACCACTATCTGATTACAGAACATTTTCATCCCTCCAGAAAGAAACACATATCCATGAGGAATCACTCCCCACTTCCTCCTCCCTCTAGTCCCTGACAACTACTAATCTACTTTCTGCAGATTTGCCTCTTCTGGATGTTTCAAATAAGTAGAATTATACAATATATACTCCAGTGGACCACATTCTGTCAGACCTCTCCACCATGACCTGTCCGACTTGGGTGGCCCCACACGGCATGGCTTAGTTTCATTGAGTTAGACAAGGCTGTGGTCCATGTGATCAGATTGGCTAGTTTTCTGTGATTATGGTTTCAGTCTGTCTGCCCTCTGATGCCCTCTCGAAACACCTACCGTCTTACTTGGGTTTCTCTTACCTTGGACGTGGGGTATCTCTTCATGGCTGCTCCAGCAAAGCACAGCTGCTGCTCCTTACCTTGGATGAAGTCGCCCCTCCTGACCTTGAACATGGAGTAGCTCCTCTCGGCCCTCCTGTGCCCACACAGCCGCCGCTCCTCAGACGGGTCATGGTGGAGAGGTCTGACAGAATGTGGTCCACTGGAGAAGGGAATGGCAAACCACTTCAGTATTCTTGCCTTGAGAACCCTATGAACAGTATGAAAAGGCAAAATGATAGGATACTGAAAGAGGAACTCCCCAGGTCTATAGGTGCCCAATATGCTACTGGAGATCAGTGGAGAAATAACTCCAGAAAGAATGAAGGGATGGAGCCAAAGCAAAAACAATACCCAGTTGTGGATGTGACTGGTGATAGAAGCAAGGTTCAATGCTGTGAAGAGCAATATTGCATAGGAACCTGGAATGTCAGGTCCATGAATCAAGGCAAATTGGAAGTGGTCAAACAGGAGATGGCAAGAGTGAACGTAACATCAACATTCTAGGAATCAACGAACTAAAAGGGACTGGAATGGGTGAATTTAACTCAGATGACAATTATATCTACTACTGTGTGCAGGACTCCCTTAGGAGAAATGGAGTAGCCATCATGGTCAACAAAAGAGTTCGAAATGCAGTACTTGGATGCAAGCTCAAAAACGACAGAACGACAGAATGCTGAAGAAGCTGAAGTTGAACGGTTCTATGAAGACCTACAAGACCTTTTAGAACTAACACCCAAAAAAGATGTCCTTTTCATTATAGGGGACTGGAATGCAAAAGTAGGAAGTCAAGAAACACCTGGAGTAACAGGCAAATTTGGCCTTGGAGTACAGAATGAAGCAGGGCAAAGGCTAATAGAGTTTTGCCAAGAGATTGCACTGGTCATAGCAAACACCCTCTTCCAACAACACAAGAGAAGACTCTACACATGGACATCACCAGATGGTCAACACAGAAATCAGATTGATTACGTTCCTTGCAGCCAAAGATGGAGAAGCTCTATACAGTCAGTAAAAACAAGACCGGGAGCTGACTGTGACTCAGATCATGAGCTCCTTATTGCCAAATTCAGACTTAAATTGAAGAAAGTAGGGAAAACCACTAGACCATTCAAGTATGACCTAAATCAAATCCCTTATGATTCTACAGTGGAAGTGAGAAATAGATTTAAGGGACTAGATCTGATAGACAGAGTGCCTGATGAACTATGGAATGAGGTTCGTGACATTGTATAGGAGACAGGGATCAAGACCATCCCCATGGAAAAGAAATGCAAGAAAGCAAAATGGCTGTCTGGGGAGGCCTTACAAACAGCTGTGAAAAGAAGAGAAGCGAAAAGCAAAGCAGAAAAGGAAAGATATAAGCATCTGAATGCAGAGTTCCAAAGAATAGCAAGAAGAGATAAGAAAGCCTTCCTCAGTGATCAGTGCAAAGAAATAGAGGAAAACAACAGAATGGGAAAGACTAGAGATCTTTTCAAGAAAATTAGAGATACCAAGGGAATATTTCATGCAAAGATGGGCTCGATAAAGGACAGAAATGGTACGGACCTAACAGAAGCAGAAGATATAAAGAAGAGGTGGCAAGAATACACAGAAGAACTATACAAAAAAGAGCTTCATGACCCAGATAAACACGATGGTGTGATCACTGACCTAGAGCCAGACATCCTGGAATGTGAAGTCAAGTGGGCCTTAGAAAGCATCACTACAAACAAAGCTAGTGGAGGTGATGGCATTCCAGTTGAGCTCTTTCAAATCCTGAAAGATGATGCTGTGAAAGTTCTGCACTCAATATGCCAGCAAATTTGGAAAACTCAGCAGTGGTCTCAGGACTGGAAAAGGTCAGTTTTTTTCATTCCAATCCCAAAGAAAGGCAATGCCAAAGAATGCTCAAACTACCACACAATTGCACTCATCTCACGTGCTAGTAAAGTAATGCTCATCTCCAAGCCAGGCTTCAGCAATACGTGAACCATGAACTTCCTAATGTTCAACTGATTTTAGAAAAGGCAGAGGAACCAGAGATCAAATTGCCAACATCCGCTGGATCATGGAAAAAGCAAGAGAGTTCCAGAAAAACATCTATTTCTGCTTTCTTGACTATGCCAAAGCCTTTGACTGTGTGGATCACAATAAACTGTGGAAAATTCTGAAAGAGATGGGAATACCAGACCACCTGACCTGCCTCTTGAGAAATCTGTATGCAGGTCAGGAAGCAACAGTTAGAACTGGACATGGAATAACAGTCTGGTTCCAAATAGGAAAAGGAGTACATCAAGGCTGTATAGTGTCACCCTGCTTATTTAAGTTATATGCAGAGTACATCATGAGAAACCCTGGGCTGGAAGAAGCACTAGCTGGAATCAAGAGTGCCGGGAGAAATATCAATAACCTCAGATATGCAGATGACACCATCCTTATGGCAGAAAGTTAAGAAGAACTAAAAAGCCTCTTGATGAAAGAGAGTGAAGAAAAGATCTTCAGAAAGATCTTCAGGAAATGAAGATCATGGCATCTGGTCCCATCGCTTCATGGCAAATAGATGGGGAAACAGTGGAAACAGTGGTAGACTTTATTTTGGGGGGCTCCAAAATTACTGCAGATGGTGATTGCAGCCATGAAATTAAAAGACGCTTACTCCTTGGAAAGAAATTTATGACCAACCTAGATAGCATATTGAAAAGCAGAGATATTGCTTTGCCAACAAAGGTCCATCTAGTCAAGGCTATGATTTTTCCAGTGGTCATGTATGGATGCAAGAGTTGGACTGTGAAGAAAGCTGAGTGCTGAAGAATTGATGCTTTTGAACTGTGATGTTGGAGAAGACTCTTGATAATCCCTTGGACTGCAAGGAGATCCAACCAGTCTATCCTAAAGGAAATCAGTCCTGGGTGTTCTTTGGAAGGACTGATGCTGAAGCTGAAACTCCAATACTTTGGCCACCTGATGGGAAGAACTGACTCATTGAAAAAGACTCTGATGCTGGGATGGATTGAGGGCAGGAGGAGAAGGGGACGACAGAGGACGAGATGGCTGGGTGGCATCACCGACTCGATGGATGTGAGTTTGAATGAACTCCGGGCGTTGGTGATGGACAGGGAAGCCTGGCCTGCTGCGATTCATGGGGTCGCAAAGAGTCGGACACAACTGAGCAACTGAACTGAACTGAACTGATACAATATATGGCTTTTTGTGTCTGGCTGTGGCCCTATGGACTGTAGCCCACCAGGCTCCTCTGTCCCTGGGATTCTCCAGGCAGGAATACTGGGGTGGGTTGCCATTCCTCAATCCAGGAGATCTTCCCCACCCAGGGATGGAACCCATGTCTCTTACTTATGTCTGTCTCCTGCATCGGCAGGCAGGTTCTTTACCACTAGCAATGGCACCCCACTCCAGTAGTCTTGCCTGGAAAATCCCATGGACAGAGGAGCCTGGTAGGCTGCAGTCCATGGGGTTGCTAATAGTCAGGCACGACTGAAGGACTTCACTTTCACTTTTCACTTTCATGCATTGGAGAAGGAAATGGCAACCCACTCCAGTGTTCTTGCCTGGAGAATCCCAGGGACGGGGGAGCCTGGTGGGCTGCCGTCTATGGGGTCGCATAGAGTTGGACACAACTGAAGCGACTTAGCAGCAGCAGCAGCCACCTGGAAAGCAGTCTTTCAGTTAGCATAGTGTTTTCAATGTTCATGATATAGCAAGTATCAATACTTTACACTTTTTTAATGACTGAATAATGTTTATTGTATGGATATGCCTTTGCTCTTTATGGTATTTGATTTTTTTCACTCCTAGTATCCCTATGCAATTAGTCTGCTGCATTTTATTTTATTTTACAGTGGTTATGAGAGAACCTCTGACAGATCCAGTAAGGTATTTTCTACAATGATGGTTTTCTAGAATTGCATTCCCAGGTACAGCTTAGAAAAATCTGAGAATAATTTCTTCCTCACCAGTTATGAGTAGAGTTATTCTCCAGTGAATTGAACATTTCATTTCTAGCCTAATTCAAAAGTTATACCAGGTAGGGAGCTAGTTGGCCAAACTGTTGAAGGGACTTTTAGCTGAATCAGCTTGAAAGAAAATTAGATTTGTATTATATCCTTTTAAATTTTAATTTAAAACATTTTCTGCTAACATAAGGACATTATGTGGGCATTTTACAGACTTAGAGAAAATAGAAAAGCAACTAAGGATTTATGTCTTGCTGTATTCATTTTGTATGTTTTTCACATTAGAAATGTGAAAAAAGTTTTTTATACTTTTTAAATTAAAAATTTATAAAAATTTTCTATAGTGGAATGGAGAAAAATGCATTTACTTTTACCTAAATTCACTCCTCAGAGTATTTCTATATTAATTTTGAAATAGAGGATTGGGGACCTCCAGGACACCATTTTCCAGATAATACAGCTGCTGTGGCCACTGCCTTCTGGACTTGTAAGCTAGTGGAGGGAATGAAAAGCTCTGCAGACAACACTGATTCAGTCAGAGTGTGCTTAGGCATAGGTAAAGGTATGACAAATAAGGAACTCTGCGTACATATATGAGGGAGTGAGTAATTCTCACTAAGGGCATCAGGAAGGCACCTCTTTCCCCCTTGACCATTTTTGTTGTCTTGGTAATTGCACCCCAGTTTACATTTGGAGAACAATTTCTTTCCAATTGAATACAGTTTGGTGTAAGTGTCAGACAAGAGACCACGAGCCCTACACTCTTCGTGCTGAGCCCATCAGTCTCTCTCCTGGGACTTTGAAACCTGAGGACTCAGAAGGGTTGGCACAGATTCATTTTAGCAGCAGCCCTGCAAGATGCTCAATAACCTGTTCCATGGCCTCACAAAGATGCTCCTGTTCATATCCCTTAAGGACCTGGCCTCAGAGCTGCCCCTTGATTCTGCAGGGTACCTAACACATGTCCAATAAATTCCTTCTCTGCTTGAGTTAGCATCTTAATTATCCTAAATACTACAGAGGATAATGGTATAACTAGATCCATTTTATGGCATTGCATACTCTAGCTCATAAAATGGATTTTTGTAGAATAGCTCTGCACATTGTCACATATCTAAAACTCAGGCATTACTTTAGAATATGGATTGACTGCAATATAGGATCCAATTTCAGTCAATCAGTCTGATCAGGGAGACAAGTTTCAAAACGTAACATCTTAACATTTTCTTTCTAGTGCTGTAGTATTCCTTTTACTTGCTTTCTCTGTTTCCTCTATCATGTCTATAAACTGTTTGCTTAGAAACAGTTTTCCTTATGATAATCTTGTGATTTCACTGTTATCGTTTTAGTTATTATAATAGTATATTACACTTTGCTTGTAGAAATAAGATAACAACAAAGCTGTAATTGTCAAATGAAGCAGCACTTTGAATGGTACCTGATGTGTGTGTGTTAGTCACTCAGTTGTGTCCAACTCTGCAACCCCATGGACTGTAGTCTGCCAGCCTTCTCTGTCCATGGGATTCTCCAGAATCCCATGAATACTGGAGTGGGTTGTGATTCCCTTTTCCAGGGGATTTTCCTGACCCAGGATCCAATCTTCGTCTCCTGAATTGCGGGCAGATTCTTTGTCATCTGAGCCACCAAGGAAGTTCAGGGTACCAGGTACATCACAGTTTTGAAAAATTATGAACAAATGAATGTGTAAATAAGAGTGATGAGTGAATAGTATATGCTATATTCTCTGTGGAACTTCAGGTAAGGAAAAAGCACCTCAGACTGGAGTGGTCAAAAAAGTGACTCTGAGTTGCTGAGAGAAGGGCAAGATTTGAGCAGATAGATGACAAGGCAGGTATTCTGAGCAGGAGAGAAAGATGAGCAAAGGCACAAAAGCGGAAAATGGGAAGCTGCACTTTTGTAGGCTGGAGCTGTGGTGTGGATTGCGACTGCTGCTTTTGTAGGCCCCTGTGCTGGGTGAACCCCTGTCACCGCCAACTTAGATCTGCTTCTCCCATTGAGACCCCACTTCCCTTTTGCCTTTTCTAGTGGGGACTGATGCTCTCTGGAGCCTTGAGTATTTTCAGGAATGGGATAGGGCAGGGGTTTTCCAGTGTCATTTACTAACCATACCTTTCAAACTTTCTCCTTTCACCTTTGTTTCAAAGCTCTGCTTATGGGAGTTCCCTGATTGTCCAGTGGTTAGGCCCGCATTCTCTCACTCCTGCGGGCCTGCGTTCAATCCCTGGTTGGGGAATTAAGATCCCACAAGTCTCACAGTGTGAGAATATAAAAGCCCTATTTCATTAGAATTTATGCTGTTCAGCCATGGCCTTTTTATCACTGATAGCTGCCTTTCATGTGCTTCCTGGATCCTTCCTCCTTTCTTTTCATCTATACAATCCAACAAGTATTTGTTAAGTACCTAGTGTAGTCTGGGATCTGTTTAGGTGCTGAGAATAAAGGGGGGACAAGAGAAAATCACTGCCCTCGTTGAGATTACATTCTAATGGGAGAGTGGATAATTAGGAAAATATACGTGTACTGTAATTTCACATTGTGTTAAAAACTCTGAAAAAGAATTTTAGAATAGGAATTACGAGCGAGGAGTCAGAGTTGAGAGCTACTATTTTAGATAGACTGATCAGAGAAGATTCTGAAGAAGTGATACAGGAGCATAAACCTGACTTAAGTGACAGGCTGAGGATTGCTAGGGTGTTTGCTCATCAGAAGGTGAAACGAAGTGTCCTCTTCACTGACCCGTGGAGACTGTGCTCTGGAAGGCATCACAAAGCTTTCTGGCATGAATCATATATTGTGGAAGTGACTACTCAGATTTGTCTGTGTTTAGTAACAATTAAGAAACTGCACAGTTTAGAATAGGAAAAATGTACTCTATAGATATACGGTTTGAGTTTAGGAATGTTTCAGTGAATCACAGTAAAATAAGACATAGAGATTTATAATAGCTATCAAGAACAACTTTTTGGAAATCACTCGTCTGTGATAGAAAACAATTTTAGAGTATTAAATTGCTTTATCATGGATTTAGAAGTGAACTACACTGGGAAAAAATGTGAAGTATTTGGAAGAAGAAGGAAAAGTATATGCAAAAGCCCTGATGTGAGAATGAGCTTCACACATCTGATGGTGTGCAAAGAGGGTGATGTGGCTGGAGTTGAGGATAGAAATGATCAGAGGAATGGGCAGTGGCAAGATCATGTGGGGCCTTTAGCTTCCAAGTTTCCAAATTGGGATTTTCCAAATTGGGAAAGGAGTACATCAAGGTTGTATATTGTCACCCTGCTTATTTACCTTATATGCAGAGTACATCATGTGAAATGCTAGGCTGGATGAAGCACAAGCTGGAATCAAGATTTCCAGGAGAAATATCAATAACCTCAGATATGCAGATGACACCACCCTTATGGCAGAAAGAAAGAGGAACTAAAGAGTCTTTTGATGAGTGTGAAAGAGGAGAGTGAAAAAGCTGGCTTAAAACTCAATGTTCAAAAAACGAAGATCATGTCATCCAGCCATCACTTCATGGCAAATAGATGGGGAAGCAGTGGAAACAAGTGACAGACTATTTTCTTGGGCTCCAAAATCACTGCAGATGGTGACTGTAGCCATAAAATTAAAAGACACTTGCTCCTTGGAAGAAAAGCTATGACCAATCTAGACAGCATATTAGAAAGCAGAGACATTACTTTGTCAACAAAGGTTGGTCTAGTCAAGGCTATGGTTTTTCCAGTGGTCATGTATGGATGTGAGAGTTGGACTACAAAGAAAGCTGAGTGCTGAAAAATTGATGCTTTTGAACTGTGGTGTTGGAGAATACTCTTGCGAGTCCCTTGGATTGCAAGGAGATCCAACCAGTCCATCTTAAAGGAAATCAATCCTGAATATTCATTGCAAGGACTGATGCTGAAGCTGAAACTCCAATACTTTGGCCACCTGATGAGAAGACCTGACTTACTGGAAAAGACCCTAATGCTGGGAAAGATTGAAGGCAGGAGAAGGGGACGACAGAGGATGAGATGGTTAGATGCCATCACTGACTTGATAGACATGAGTTTGAGCAAGCTCTGGGAGTTGGTGATGGACAGGGAAGCCTGGTGTGCTGAAGTCCATGGGGGTCACAAAGAGTCAGACACAACTGAGCGACTGAACTAAACTGAACTAGCTTCCAAGTGTCCTTCTCACTGAAGTCCTCTCATCAAACTGGGATATGTAGGTGATCCATCCAACAACTTGGCTTCTTTTTCCCTTAATCTTATTTCCTAAGGTTTTCCATGTTTCTTTCAGCCATTTGCTTTCACTGCTGGCTTTCTGGCCCTTGTCTTCACTTGATCTGTTCTGCTTCTGAAAACAGTTTCAGACATCCCATCCTCTGAAATCAATCCAGCTTATAGATCAGTTACCTCCGACACTCCAGTTCTTCAGCTTCAAGGGAACTTCAGTTCTCTTACCCGAGCCTTCTCTATTTGACAGCCTCTGTGCTGTGCTGTGCTCAGTCACTTCAGTCATGTTTGACTATTTGCGACACTATGGGTCCTATGCCCAGGCTCCTCAGTCCATAGGATTCTCCAGGCAAGAATACTGGAGTGGGTTGCCATGCTCTCCTCCAGGGGATCTTCCTGACCCAAGGACCGAACCCACATCTGCATCTCCAGCAACGCAAGCAGATTCTTCACCCCTGAACCACTGAGGAATCCCCTTAACAGCCTTTGCCCATCTGTATTTCCCTCCCTCTCCCAATCATGATTGATTCACAACCCACATCTTCGAACAACCCATCACTGCCAGTATTCTAAATTCTTTGTGTTGCACCTCCTGTGGCACCTATTTTGCCCACTGTGTATGAATGCATCTGTCCATTTTTTTTCTTGCTAGCTCCTCTTAGGCTGCTGAGCCCCACAGAAGAAAATACGCTGAAGCACACAGACCATCCTGGTTATGATGATCATCAGTCTCAGTGAAGCCCTTACCGCTGCTTGCCTAGCCTACTGTTTCCCTAGTCAGCCGTCTCCCATTTTCAACAATGATTTCAGATCTTCACTGCCCTTACACCTCTGACCCACTCACCACCTCCTCTCATTCTCTGTTGATGACTGCCTCCTTCACCGAACAAACAGAAGTGATCGGTTCGGAATTCTCTCCACTTCTGGCCAACAAACCTACAATCCTCGATGTTCTCTGCACCGATATTCTTTCTCCTATTCCAGTAGAAAAGGCAACCCTCGTGTCTAAATCGCATTCCTTCCAGTATCCTGACACTTTTGTATTTTCTGCTTTATCTGTCTTCTGGATTTCCTTTCATTAAAAAAAAAAAAAAAGCATTTTCCAGTCTGTCTCATCTTAACATCCCTTGACTCATACCCCTCTCCAGTTACCACACTCTTTCTCTTCTCCTTTTCAGTAACTTCTGAGAAAGTTTATCTTCCCTTCCTAAGCTATGCATGGTAACACTTACAGGACCTTGTGATTGTGCTCAGTTGCTCAGCTGTGTCCAATTCTTTTCGACCCCACAGGTGTAGACCATCAGACTCCTCTGTCCATGGGATTCTCCAAGCAGGAATACTAGAGTGGGTTGCCATTTCCTCCACCAGGGGATCTTCCTGACCCATGGATGGAACCTGTATCTCTTTCGCATCCTACATTGGGAAGTGGATTCTTTACCACTGAGCCACCTGGGAAGCCCTTCCAGCATCTTCCCTGTTTCTAAATCCATTGTCTGTACATTTTTCAATCCTCATCTTACTAGCTCTTTCATCAGCATTTGATAGGGTAGATCACTCTTTCTAAAAAATATACCTTCCCTCAACCTTTTTTATTTTTTCTTAACACTCCCTTGTTTTGTCTCCTCTCTCTTTATCAACATGTTCTTATTTTTCTTTGCAAGATTGTGTCCTCTACTGTCCTCTTAGTTGTAGGTTGTCCACAGAGTTTTGTCCTAAGTCACGTCTCTACAGACTTATACCTGGTAATTTAGTTCTTTCTCTTGGTTTTACTACCATCAATTTGCTGATAACTCCTTAACTGTAGATCTCTAGTGCATATTCCCCACTCCAGTACTCTTGCCTGGAAAATCCCATGGACAGAAGAGCCTGGTGGGCTGCGGTCTTTGGGGTCGCTAAGAGTCAGACATGACTGAGTGACTTCACTTTCACTTTTCACTTTCATGCATTGGAGAAGGAAATGGCAACCCACTCCAGTGGTCTTGCCTGGAGAATCCCAGGGACGGGGGAGCCTGGTGGGCCGCCATCTACGGGGTCACACAGAGTCGGACATGACTGAAGCGACTTAGTAGCAGCAGCAGCAGCAACAGCAGTGCATATTGCTTTCCTGAATTTGAAACACATGTATCAGCTATCAGCTATCTGTAGCTACATGTAGCTACATGTGTAACAGGTACAACAGATACTTCAAACTCAAGAGGAACAGAATTCAATTCATCTCTTACAAACTTGCTCTTCTTCCAGTGTTCCTTACTCAAAAAATGGCATTGCCGTCCACATAGTTGTTCAAAGGAGACATGTCACTCTTGGCTTCTCTCTCTCTCCCTCACTCACCACAGCTAGTCAATTACCAAGCCCTATTAATTACATCCTTTTAAAATGTCATTCAGGTGAGCCCACTTCTCTCCACCCAGTGGCATCCTTGCTCTTACTTGGGCTACTGTATCTACCCCCAGTTAACTGGTCTCCCTAATCCCCTAGTAGTAAGTTCCTCTTTTCCCCACTTGTGTTCCTCTCCTCCAATGTGTTTCCTCCACAGCAGCCAGAATTATCTTTCAAAGAGAAATTACATCTTTTGACTGCTTAAATCCCTTCAGTTGATTTGCATTGCTTGTGGGATAAGTCGTGGCTCCTGCCGTTATCTCTAGCCTCATCTTGAATTCTCCTCTTGCCCTGCTGTGTTCGTTCAGTTCCTTTACTTCCACTGTCTGGATCCTCTTCCATCATCTACCAAGGTAACTCATATGCATTCCTTTGGTTTCAGATTAAACATTTTCCCCCAGGAGGTTCGGAGTCCCTGCTCTGTTTACATGGTGCCCTGAGCTGCCCTTTTCAAAAAGTCAGCAGATTTTGTTGCAATTACTAGATTTATTACCTATTTTTTCTGGATTGTAGGAACTGTGTTTCTCCTTGTTTTCCTGTTGTCTGTCACTGTGACTGGACATGGAAAGTTCCAATTAAATATTGAAAGGAGAAAGGGAAAGAGAAGAAAATATAAAACACAGTGAAGTACAAAATTTGCATACATTTTAAAGGTAAAACAATACTTCAAAGAAATTTTGCTTTTCTGTCATACAAATATGGTTTGCATTAACCTTACGATACAAGTTATTAATACATGTCAGCTTTCTTTCCCCACTTTAGTGGGAAGATATATTTTGAACAATTTGTCTGCAGATTCCATTAAATGGATAGAGCTAGGTATTTACTTAGACCAGTGGTTTTCAGCATAGACTGCCATTGGAAATCTCTTGGAGGGGCTTTAAAAATTGTGTTTCCTGAGTCCCACCTTCACAGATTTTCACTTAATCAGCCTGAGATTTTTCAAAGCTCTCTGTATGATTCTAATACACAGCAAAAGTTAAGAACACAACAGTCACTGGAGCTTCTGTCTTTGTGACTTGCTTCACTGACTGATTTTGGAGCCTGTTGGAAAATAAGAACTTCAAGCAATGCAGATTCAGCGGCACCCTGATCCACTCATGAGTGCTTTCAACTACAACTACCAATGGTTGAAGAAGTGAAAATAACTCTTTGGTACAAGTAACTGGTCAAGTCCAAAGGTAGTGCTGTGTGTTGTGAGCTTAGTCATTCAGTCGTGTCCAACTCTTTGCAACCCCCTGGACTGTAGCCAAGCTCCTCTGTCCTTGGAAGTTTCCAGGCAAGAATACTGGAATGGATTGCCATTTCCTCCTCCAGGGGATCTTCTCAACCCAGAAATCGAACCTAGGTCTCTTGCATTGCAGGTGGACTCTTTACCATCTCAGCCACCAGAGAAGCCCCAAAGGTAGTGCTGGTTTCAGGCACATTTGGTCCAGTGACCCAGTGATGTCCCCAGTCACTCTACATCTTTCTGTTTCTCTTACCAGCCTTGGTGGGGACTCACTCCCAATGTGGGCCTTCATCGTGGCTGAAGACGGCTGCTGAAGCCACCAGGAAAGGGAGTCCATCTTTGTCCCAGTATTGTTATTAGAAAAAGTCCTCAGATTCACACTGATTGGACTGGTTTAAGTTACAAACCAATTGCCGTGCTCGAGGGGTTGGAATGTGCTAGCACAAGAGCGTCGCCCTCTTCCCAGGAATCATAGCCATCCCCAAGTGAAGAGGGCCTTTTGGAGAGGAGGAGGGAGAAAAGTCGGTGCTGAGACCACCAGACGTCTGCTGTCACCACACAGTGGTTTGGCCTAGCTGCAGAATTTGGTCACAAAAAGGTGGCAGTCCTTTGTAGTATTGTGTGCTACTTTGTGAGTAGCACAGATACATTTGCACATCAGTTCCCACAGTTAGGACCTCCCTGGTGGTAGAGTGGATAAGAATCTGCCTACCAGTGCAGGGGTGATGGGTTCCATCCCTGGTCCGGGAAGATTCCACATGCCGTGAAACAACTAAGCCCATGTGCCACAGCTACTGAGCCTGCATGCTGCAACTACTGAAACCCGCACGCCAAAAGCCTAAGCTCTGCAACAAGAGAAGTCGCTGCAATGAGAAGCCCATGCACTGCAACTAGAGGGTAGCCCCTGCTCACCGCAACTAGAGAAAGCACGCATGCAGCAATGAAGACCCAGCGCAAAAATTTGATTTGGGCCCTGCAAATATAAGTTTCCTTGTGTCTGGCTTTTTCTTGGTGCCTCAGTGAACATGTTTTCTTCCCTCATTTTGAAAAAGCAAAAAATGAGACCCTCCAGAGAGTCTGATTTGTGAATTGCCACCCTCCAATCTGAGTGTCAAGGCTATGATTTTTCCAGTGGTCAGGTATGGATGTGAGAGTTGGACTGTGAAGAAAGCTGAGCGCTGAAGAATTGATGCTTTTGATCTGTGGTGATGGAGAAGACTCTTGAGAGTCCCTTGGACTGCAAGGAGATCCAACCAGTCCATTCTGAAGGAGATCAGCCCTGGGCTTTCTTTGGAAGGAATGATGCTAAAGCTGAAACTCCAGTACTTTGGCCACCTCATTCGAAGAGTTGACTCATTGGAAAAGACCCTGAAGCTGGGAGGGATTGGGAGCAGAAGGAGAAGGGGATGACAGAGGATGAGATGCCCGGATGGCATCGCTGACTCGATGGGCATGAGTTTGGGTGAACTCCAGGAGTTGGTGATGGACAGGGAGGCCTGGTGTGCTGCAATTCATGGGGTCGCAAAGAGTCAGACACAACTGAGTGACTGAACTGAACTGAATCTGAGTATCACTAGCCAAGAAGATTCCATTGAGCTTTGCATTTTATAATTGTCATTATGAAAGCAATAGGGTTTAAGTTTCCCCCCTGAAATGTACTATTGAATTATAATATTAGTTATGCCATTTCTAATGACATATACTAAAAAAAGAGAGAGAGAGAAAACTTCACCACACGCAAAAATTTCCCTAAAAGCCTCCTTCCCTTTACCTAGCCCCCCAGGGGATGTTAACTCTCCCTGGTTGAAAATTCACTGTTCTACAACTGGCTCTTACCAAACATCCTTCTGATTATAACTGACTTTGCATAAAAAGTTTCCTGTAATAGAAAATGTGCTAAGCAGCAAACATGGATTTAGGGTCTGTGTAGAGTTATGTTTCCTATTGCAAGTTAATTTATTGGCATTCATTAACCCTTAGAATCTCATTGTGTCTATATGTGCTAATTTTAAGTTTCTGAGTTTATAAAACTGAGGACCACATTCCAGAACAAGGCCCCTGCCATAAACTTAGTACTAAGACCAGAGATGTTACCCTGTCCTGGTGACCAGCCATTCTTTCCAGCTGCCCTCACCAGGTTCCATTCAAATTGTACCAATAAAATATATTTTTTAAATAAGTGGTGTAAAATAGCACAGGTAGAATTTCTTTTGTTGTTTTTGTTGTTGTTTTTGGTCACTAAGTCGTGTCCGACTCTTTTGTGGCCCCATAGACTGGAGCCCGCCAGATTGCCCTGTCTATAGGATTCTCCAGGCAAGAATACTGGAGTGGGTTGCCATTTCCTCCTCCGAGGAAACTTCAGGACCCAGGAATCAAAACTGTGTCTCCTGCATTGGCAGGGGGATTCTTTACCACTGAACCACTGGGGAAGCCCTAGAGTTTCTTTTACCATTCAGAAATACAGTGCCTGAATCCTCTGTCTATACATCTAACAAGATGGCACACATCCCTAAACATGGTGAAAGGAGAACAAGACCCACAGGTGTCATCATACTAGGGCTAATTATAAGAGTTTCCCTTGGCGGATTCACGTTGATGTATGGCAAAACCAGGAGAAGGCAATGGCAACCCACTCCAGTACTCTTGCCTGGAAAATCCCACGGACGGAGGGGCCTGGTGGGCTGCAGTCCATGGGGTCACTAGGAGTCGGACACAACTGAGTGACTTCGCTTTATTTTTTCGCTTTCATGCACTGGAGAAGGAAATGGCAACCCACTCCAGTGTTCTTGCCTGGATAATCCCAGGGATGGGGGAGCCTGTTGGGCTGCCGTCTATGGGGTTGCACAGAGTCGGACACGACTTAAGCAACTTAGCAGCAGCAGCATGACAAAACCAATACAATATTGTAAAGTAATTAGCCTCCAATTAAAATAAAAAAAAAAAAGAGTTTCCCTTGAAGAGGAAGGGGGGCAACCTATAATTGCCCTCCTTACATAATGGAGCCTCATGTATCCATCAGTTAATTTCAATAACAGTCAACTATGGCCAGTTTCGGTTCATCGAAACCCCTACCCACTTTGTGTCATCCACTTGCACTCCCAAGTAATTCTTGAATCATATCTCAGACATCATTCCTGAGGTAACAAATTTATTTTGGCTTCTAAAATGAAAATGATCACCATGGTTAGGATTTGCTTTTTTTCATATAATGATTCCCCCTTACAGTAAAATTTCTTGTAAGTATAGCATTATCCTGGTAAACTCTCACTTGTCTTGAGGGAGTGTGATATGTGCTGTTATTTAAGGGATTGTTCACAAGAAATCAAGAGCAAGACTGACAACTCCAGGAGAGGTGATCAGACCACAGCCTCACCTTGAGCCCTAGGGAACTGGACTGGGTGTGGCTAGGTTTTTGACTCATAGAGGCCCCCAGGTGACACTTACTGCCAAACATGATTTTTCTGACAAGACTGAAGAGTCCAGACTGTGGGAAATGTCCTGATTCCTGACCACCTTTCAGGTCAAAACCACACTTTCCTGAGTGAAAAGGAGAAGGCATTCCCTGAAGGAGGAGGACAGCCCCACTCTCATTTGGAGGGGACAGTCATGATGGACGTGGACTCAAGTCAAAACCTATTCCTTTTGCTCATGGCCTGAGGGAACCTGGGAGCCTGGATTCCAGTTAGGAGAAACAGGCCAAAGGGCCACCTGAAAGGGAGGAGATGCGGTCCCTGCTTTATGGTATCTGGGTGGGAGGTAGGGAGGGGTTATCAGACTCTGAGGCTGAGCATTTGGATATAGACCACCTCTAGTAAGAATTATAGTTTGGCTTCTGTGCTGTGATTTCCTTCTGTTATCTCTGAACCTTCAACAAAATCATGTTAAAGTTGTAGTCTGGTTTTACCAGTCTGGTGTGAGATTAAGAAAAGAGGTTGAATACACATGTAAGAAGTCAGTACAAGGGAAAACGTTAGCAATCTGCTGTGAGAGACCAGTGCTAATATTGCAGGAAGGTGTCTGCATAGAGTTTTATGTCCAGGAGCCAGATACAATGGCCATGATGGTTCTATGGGACAGGAATTTTCCCAGGGATTCTTGGAGCTTTTTGGTAGGTAAGCCTGCTAAAAGACTGGTCTTCCTGTTACCTTTCAGATAGGATGGAAGTAAAAGAAACATGTCTTGATGCTAATCTCCAAGACTCTTGAGTCCTGAGACTACTAGAGACTAATAAATATTGACATATATAAATGCTTGCTGTGGATAGCAGATTTCTAGAAAGATATATAAGGAATTTTTAACAGGGTTTTCTCCAGGATTTCACTTCTATTCTTCTATACAGTTGAAAAGTTTATAAAATATATGTATTACTTTTATAATATAAATTAATGAAAATGAGATAGGTATTATGTATACATGAAATATATATTGTTTATTACCTAAAACCATGTGCCAGCTAAACCAAGAAGTTCATACTACATTAGGAATTAAATAGTGGAGAAAAATAGAATATTTTAAATATTACCCCAGGATGGTTTATATTTGCCAAATTCCTTCCAGACTTTCCTTCTGAAATTTTCTTGCCTTAAAACAAAAACAAAATATACATATTACTGAACCACAAACTATGAAACAACTTTAGTGTTCTCCCGGCTTCCATGACTAGTAATGATGTTGATTCCTTGCACATAGCATCACAGCACGATTCTCATCCCTGTTTGCATGCCCAGAAGCCTGACTCCAAGGTCAGTAATCCTGCAGCAGACTTGTCTCTGCTCACCTCTTTGCATAATTTAAAAAACTCTACACTCGATTGTGATGTATGGTCCAGCACTGGAAGAGGAATTGGGGAGAATGATACAAGAATGCCCCCAGAGGATTCAACGCAACTTTCTACTCAAGGTGCGTAGGTATTAGTTCACCGGTCCAGCTCAAAGATTCTCCACAAATGAGCAAACAGCACAGCTGAACATAAAGTGAACCCTGACAAAGAGGCACAGACACCTCTGTAGCTAAAACAGACTTGTAATTCTGAACTGATTTTTTTCAATTCCAGTCTGGTTTCCGATTGTATTTTTCCTGCTTGCATTTCAAGAAAATCCAATATTGCATGAGTGTAAATAAAGGGAAGGGAGTAGAGAGAATAAGGTGCGATGAAGAAGGTATTTTTGAAGTGGGTTTTGGGACTGTTTTGCAGTTGGTATTAATTGACTTCAAAGGTGCAGGAAAATATTCAGAGGCAGCATGAGGTTAGTGTGAAAAATGTTGGTGGAGCCTCTAGTTCTGTTCTTCACGCTCCAGGATTTGGGGCCAGCATGTGAGTTCTTTATGTCTAGTTGCCTCAGTAGTACAATTGAAAAAAAAAATGCTTTCCAGCCTCACAGTTCTGTGTATCTGAGATAGAGAACCAGGCTAAAAAGGCCAGGTAAGGAAGGGGGACTCTTTTACAGTAAACGGAAACTGATGTTCTTCACCTGGGATCTTTAGAGAGCTTCACAGTGTCCATGAAGCTCCCGAAACTGCACGTAAAATTACGTGTCCCTTTGCGGGGCAGGGCAGGTAACTGTCCATGACTTTCACCAGATTTTTATGCCATTGGGAAGTATTAAATGCTGCTTTCTTTTTCCTTTTTTTATTAGTCAAGAATATAGAGGGACTTCCCTGTAGTCCATTGGTTAGGACTCCACTCCACCCCAATGCAGGGGGCCCAGTTTCACCCCCTGGCCAGGGAATTATTGAGCTGGTGGTGAGAGCAGAGGTTATTGACCCATCGTACCCTATGGCTGACTCACTGGAAAAACCCTGATGCTGGAAAAGATTGAGGGCAGGAGGAGAAAGGGGCAACAGAGGATGAGATGATTGGATGGCATCACTGACTCAATGGACATGCTGCTGCTGCTGCTAAGTCGCTTCAGTCGTGTCCGACTCTGTGCAACCCCATAGACAGCAGCCCACCAATGGACATGAGTTTGTGCAAACTCCGGGAGGTAGTGAAGGATAGGGAAGACTGGCATGCTGCAGTCCATGGGGTTGCAAAGAATAGGACACAACTGAGCAACTGAATAAAAACAGCCCTATGGCTGGAACCTTATGGCTGAGTGAGTGGTTGGCAATAATCTCTCACTTCCTGCCATCTGCTTCCTTTTCTTCCTCAATTCCTTTTTTCTCATCTGCTTCCAAGAGAACAATCCCACTTCCTTGAGATCTTGAATTCCAAGTTTGATGTCATTATGAAAAAAGGGGAGGTAGGGAGAGTATGAGACTACTTTGGAAGGGAGTGTTTAGTCATTCAGTCCTGTCTGACTCTTTGAAACCCCATGGACTGTAGCCCTGCCAGGCTCCTATGTCCTCAGATTTCTCCAGCAAGAATACTGGAGTGGGTTGCCATTCCCTTCTCCAGGGGATGAGGTTACTTTGGAAGGCCCTTGAATTATCTGATAGTCACATAGACTTTTAAAAAAATCTCTAGGACCTGATAAGGAGTACGTCAAGGCTATATATTGTCACCCTGCTTATTTAACTTATATGCAAAGTACATCATGTGAAATGCTGGGCTGGATGAAGCACAACCTGGAATCAAGATTACAGGAAGAAATATCAATAACCTCAGATATGCAGATGACACCACCCTTATGGCAGAAAGCGGAAAAGTGAAAGAAAGTGAAGTTGCTCAGGAGGAACTAAAGAACCTTTTGATTGAAGAGTGAAAAAGTTGGCTTAATACTCAACATTAAAAACCCAAGATCATGGCATCCAGTCCCATTACCTCATGTCCAAGGAGCCGTGGCTGCGTGGGCGCAGGAGGGCCTAGAGGAGCTATCCCACGTTGAAGGTCAGGAAGGGCGGTGGTGAGGAGATACCCCTCGTCCAAGGTAAGGAGCAGTGGCTGCGATTTGCTGGAGCAGCCATGAAGAGATACCCCACACCCAAGGTAAGAGAAACCCAAGTTTCATATGATTCCCCTATTATTTTTCAGTATAAATAGAATCTTGATGGTATGATCATTTCTGTTCTTTTCAAAATGAGGATAATAATGTTACTTGTTTTACTAACAGTGATATAAATCTTGGGAGGAAACAAATGCTTAGAAAATATGTGAACACTCAAGTTACTAATTGTTTTTCTAAACCTTGAGACCTTCCAAAACATGAATTTTAATGTCTTTACCTCAAACTGAGCATATTCTCCTTCACTATGCCCTCTCCACACCTAATCTATAGTTAAAGAATTTCACATTTACCAATTGGTACCTTGAATTGTCACCCTTGTCCTTCACCACTTGGGCACCAGAGGGCAGATGCCTAAGTTTCACTGTATCTGGAACACAAATCCTTTATCCCTCAGCAGAAGTTTTCTCTGGATTTGCTCCAGCTCCTTGAAGAAGCTTAAAAGATCTATTCAACTTTGCTCTTTCTGATTATTACTATTCAACACACCCAACAGAGACAAAAAGTAATGATTAACCAGAAGGCTCACTCTTTGTCAATCAACACAGTCAAAAGAGTTGTTCTTGTAAGTAGTTTTTGTAAACAATCAGTTTGTAATCTTTTTTTGTTGTTATTGTTAACTTTTCATTGTTTTTAAAGACTCTATTCATTACTCTAGCCTTCAAAGCTTATAAAGTGAGATAACAGAAGTCAAGTTGCTTTCAAAAGGACAGAAACCCCATATAATCGCAAAGTAGTCTTAACCTCTGCTACTGCTACTGCTAAGATGCTTCATTTATGTCCGACTCTGTGCGACCCCATAGACGGCAGCCCACCAGGCTCCCCCATCTCTAGGAGGCAGTAAAGAAGACCAGGCCATTTGCCTAACAAGTAATCAATAAATGGCCCATAATAATTGCTAGGGTAACATTTTTAAGTTCATTTATTTTTAAATTTTATTTTATTGAGGCATAGTTGATTTACAATGTTTACACATTGTAAATGATTTAATGATTTACAATATATTTATATACACATATACTTTCTTTTTCATATTCTTTTCCACTGTGGTTTATCACAGGATATTGAATACATGCTATGCTGTATATGCTGTATCCTATGCTATACAGTAGGACCGTGTTGTTTATTGCCAATGTTTTCTTTGTAAGCAAACTTGGGACCAATATTCCTAGAAAGACAATGTTGGTGAGGCTCCCCTGCTCATTCCCATCAAAATAAAACATGATGAAACATTATAAATACGTTGTAGTTCCCTTGGGGGTCCCCACCAATTTTTGCTATTGTTATTGAATCTGCCTGCCAGGGCAGGAGACAGGAGACATGGGTTTGATCCCTTGGTCAGGAAGAGCCCCCTGGAAAAGGAAATGGCAACCCACTCCAGGATTCTTGCCTGGAGAATTCCATGGACAGAGGAGCCTGGTGGGCTACAGTCCATGGGGTCGCCAAGAGTCGGTGTGGCTGTGCACACACACACAGCATGTGATTAAGAGTAGTGTGGTGTTACTCACTCAGTTGTCTCCCAATGGACTTTGTAACCCAATGGACTGTAGCCCGCCAGGCTCCTCTGTCCATGGAGTTCTCCAGGCAAGGATCCTGGAGTGGGTTGCCATTTCCTTCTCCAGGGGATCTTCCCGACTCAGGGATCAAACCCAGGTCCTGCACTGCCGGCAGATTCTTTTAACATCTAAACCACCAGGGAAACCCTTCCTATAGCAAAGGATATCTACAAGTTTTTTATAAACCTTTATCTTTCTAAACACTTGTTCAACTTTTCCCATTATCTTCCCCACCTCTCAACAAAGCACTTCCCTTGTGAACTTCAAAGTTCTCCCTTGTGATTTTATAACCACACGAGGCAGTAACAGGACTCTGGATTTCTGGATCTCCCTTAATCAGCTAGCCCACTCTGCACAAGAACTATGCCTACCTTTCTTACAAAAGCCTTCTAAGCAACATTTTCAGTCCTCCCCACTGGATTCAGATAGATGCCTCAACACCAGGACTTTTCCGAAAACAATTTTTTAATTCCATGCAATCTCTTCTGCTCAAAAATCCATTCAGGGTAAGAGGAAAACAAAGTCAACTACTTACCAGATCCCCACCCTTGCTTCTTTAAGGATTTAGTGAAGGTTTCTATAGCTTTCCCCTTTGCCTACATTCCCTCATTGATTTTCATAGACCAATGATGTCTATGGATTAAGGGTAGAAGCAGTAGAGTCTGGATCAGCCATGTTACTCTAACCTTAGAAACTGGTGAACGGAAACATTTTGCTTGTTGCCAATGAATTACTTTTGACTTATTCTAATAAAGAAAAAGAAAACAATTCCCATGCTGTCACTGAAATACAATGTGATTAGTATATATAATGTGGAAAGAAGTTAATACTTGTAGAGCACTTCATGTGTTCCTAGTGGTACTTATCATCCATGTCCCAACTCCCCTGTGAGATCCATCCCAGAGGTGCTGCTGTTATCTCCACTTTATGGGAGGGACAACTGCCTCTGGGAAGTTAAATAAATTGATAAGATTTTAAAATTCAAGATGCATATCACTACAGAAGAGAACTTGGTTTTTGTTTTATTTTTTAGAATTGGCATTAGTAGTCTTGACTTTCTAATAGTTTATGGGTTAAAAGTTTTTTTTTAAGTCAAATATTAAAGAAAACTTGAAATATATTTTTATATTAGTAATGAGTACTAATATAAAATTATATACTAATATATTATATATATATATTAATACTGAGCATGGAAGAATTGATGCTTTTGAATTGTGGTGCTAGAGAAGACTCTTGAGAGTCCCTCCAATCAATCAGTCAATCCTAAAGGAAATCAACCCTTATATTCACTGGAAGGACTGATGCTGAAGCTGAAGCTCCAATACTCTGGCCATGTGATGCGGAGAGCAAACTCATTGGAAAAGACCCTGATGGTGGGAAAGATTGAAAAGCAAGAAGAGAAGGGGGTGGCAGAGGGAGATGGTTGGATGGGATTGTCACGCGAGTGTATGTTCCTCGGTTCTTTGTCTCATCACAACAAAGATTTGGAGCCCTCAGGTCTTGGACAAACCGTGCTACAGCTCTTAGGCAAATCAGTGTTACAGCTCTATTTTATTTAGAAGATAGCAGGAGAGTGGGAGAAAGAGAGAGAGAAAGAAAAGAGCGCACACACGCGGGAGAGAGAGTCTATGAGAGAGCGCTTTGGCTCCTCCTTTTATATGTTTTTTTCCTCCACCTGGGCCTGCCCTATGCAAATTGGGCTTAGCCAGGAGTGCTGTTTGTTCTGCCTGCAGTCTTCACTCTGGTCCTTGGACCTCCCTTTGACCTTCCTTGTCTTTTAGTCACCACGATTTTTGACCCCTTTTCCCTATTCTACCTACCTAACATTCCCCCCTCAAGAGATGGGAGGCCCAATTCTTTGGGAATAGGGGCGTCGAGGTCTTTCTGGCTACTTCCTGCTGAACTGGGACGGTGAGGGGTATTGGGCCTCCCCCTCTTGCTAGTCTCAAGCCTCAGAGTCCTTATAGCTGTGTCCAAGGGTGTGTGATATTTTCCATGGTCGGCTGTAGTTTTATATCTTTGTTGAACTGGCACTGCATGTTGTACCTGGTTGACCTGGGCAGAGACAAAACAGGTTAGACAATTGACAGTACATGGAATAATCATAAACATCATCAATATAGCATAACAAGGACTAGTAGGGACATTAGTCAATTTTAAATTCACATGGCCACGATGGCTCAAGTCCCTGGAGGCTCAAGTCCCTCCTTGTTCGGGGATCAGAAGATCTATCTCCTGTCTGTTTTGGAGTACAGTCTCTGTCAAGCTGTGTTGGCTCTTTAGAGTTATCCTGAGAAATTTTATCCCCAGAAACCAGATTTTGGGGGTGTTCATTAGAATGACACTCATTTGTAGTCCTGAATAGGTATCTGAGATCTCCCAGGGACTCACAGGTGTATCAAGTGTCCTCTTCTGTTTTCTTCCATGGCTTGACTCGTGAGCAGTGAATCCAGGAGTCATGTCCTGGTACCTTGACTGCTGTGGGGGTAGAAAGTATTACAGGGTAGAGGCCCTTCCATGTGGGCTGGAGTTGAGCCTTTGGGGACCCATCTTTCCAGACTTTAATTAGGACTTGAGTCCCTGGAGCATATAGTGCTGACTCTTTAGAATCTTTTGGGTCCTGGTTCATACCCCACAAGCGTATATCCTGTTGGAATTGCCCAATGGCCATGGTATAAGACTGGAGGGTCTGAACCTCTGGATCTAGGAAGAGGTCATTGACATAAACAAAAGGTCTCCCGCATAGCATCTCATAAGGACTAAGACCAACGTGTTCCTTAGGGGCAATGCGGGTGTGGAGGAGAGCTATTGGTAAAGCCTCCTTCCATCCCAGGGAGGTCTCCTGGGTTATCTTTTTTATGATTTTAAGAATTGATTGGCTCTTTCTACTTTTCCTGAAGATTGAGGCCTCCAGGCACAATGGAGATAATAGGTAATGCCCAATGCTTTCGAGACTCCTTGGGTGACCTTAGAAGTAAATGATGTTCCATTGTCACTTTGTAATGACCTGGGCAGACCAAATCTTGGAATGATTTCATGGAGCAGTTTTTTTACCACCTCCTCAGCCTTCTCAGTCCGGGTGAGAAAGCCTTCAATCCATCCTGTGAATGTATCTATCGTAACTAATACGTATTTATACCCTTGAGAAACTGGCATCTGGGTGAAGTCCATCTGCCAGTCCTCTTCTGGGTAGGCCCCACGTCGTTGGATGGGCTGGGCTAGCTGGGGTCTTCGAGCTCCTAGGGGTTTGTTTAATTGGCAAGTGGGACAAGAGAAGACCACCTGTCTTATAGTTGTTTGGAGGCCTGTTCCTCTGAAGGACCTTTCTAGTAATCTGTGGAGGGCCTTTTCCCCTAAATGAGTAGTGGCATGTAAGGAGTTAACCAACTTCCATTGGAGGTTTCCAGGCAGAAAAAGGAGTCCCTCCTTTTGGAACCACCCCATACGATCTTCTTGAAAGCCCTCGCTCTTAGCTTTAAGAGTCTCACCTTCAGTATATGAAGGAGTTTCTGGCAAATTAGTCTGTGGAACTAAGGTGGCAATCCCTATTAGGTCATGGTTCTGTAATGCTGCTCTCCTAGCTGCTTGATCAGCTGCTTGGTTCCCTCGTGCCACTTCTGTGTTCCCTTTTTGGTGTCCTTTACAATGGGAGACTGAAACCTCAGTAGGCAGATGGACTGCCTCCAAGAGTCGAAGAATCTGATCACCGTATTTGATTGGGGACCCTTGGGTGGTCAAGTGGCCCCTTTCTTTCCAAACAGCCACATGTGCATGTAGCACCAGAAAGGCATACTTGGAGTCAGTGTAAATGGCTATTCTTTTTCCTTTTCCCAGCTCTAAAGCTCGAGTCAGGGCTATGAGCTCAGCTAATTGGGCTGAAGTACCTGGTGGCAGAGGCTTAGCCTCTATGGTCTCAAAATTGGAGACTACTGCATACCCGGCTCTTCTTTTTCCATCCAAGACAAAGCTGCTTCCATCAGTGTACCAGATTTCCTCAGGATTGGTCAGAGGATCTTCTGACAAGCCCTCTCGGGGTTTTGTCCAGTGTTCCAAGGTTTCTAGACAAGAGTGAAACGGGAGAGAGCCCTCGGGGGTAGGTAGGAGGGTGGCTGGGTTAAGAACCTCACAAGGGGATAGAGTGAGGCCTGGATTTTCCATCAGCATTATTTGATATCTGAGGATTCTTTGATCAGACATCCATAAATGGCCTCTCCCATTTAGGAGTTGTTTTACTTGGTGGCTGGTAAAAATAGTTAGTTTGCCCCCAAAGGAGAGTTTTAAAGCATCTTCTATCATGATTGCAATAGCCGCAAGATTTCAAAGGCAGGGGGGCCAATCTTGGGAAGTTAGATCAAGTTAGACTCTTGGATAAGTAGGCTGGGGCTCAGATCCCCACCTTTGAGTAAACACTCCCAAGGCTATTCCCTCTTTCATGGACATAAAGTTGGAATGCTTTTTCTGGGTCCGGCAACCTCAAGGCAGGTGCCTGAGTTAAGGCCTGTTTTAGTGTAGCCTCTGCCTCCTTTTGAGGAGTTCCCCACATCAGTAGGATTGAATCATCTCGTCCCTTTAAGCTTTCATATAAAGGCTGGGCAATTAGACCATAGTTGGGTATCCAGATTCTACAATAACCAGTTAGCCCCAGGAAAGCTCGCAATTGTTTTCGAGTCGTGGGGGAGGGCAACTGGAGGATTCCTGGTACCCGATCAGAGGATAGCCTCCTGGACCCGTGTGTAATCTGAACTCCCAGGTAAGTGACCTTTGTCTCGACCATCTGTGCCTTAGCACGGGAGACTTTATATCCCCTTTCTGCCAAGAAGTTTAGAACCTGAATTGCATGTTGTTGGGCACTTTTCTCATCTGGAGAACAGATTAGTAGGTCATCTACATATTGTAATATTTTCCCATTAGGTCCCAGGTCCAGATCTAGGAGATCCTGGCTATGGGCCTGTCCAAACAGGTGGGGGCTATCTCTGAACCCCTGAGGTAATACTGTCCAAGTCATCTGTTGGTGTTTTTCTCCTGGGGCCTCCCACTCAAAGGCAAAAAGGTATTGGGATTCTTTAGCCAGTGGTATGCAAAAAAAATGCATCTTTGAGATCCAAGACTGTAAACCATTTGGCACTGGGTGGGATTTCTCCCAAGATTACATAGGGATTGGGTACTGTGGGATGGAGGGGGACTACAGCTTCATTTATAATCCGGAGATCTTGAACCATTCACCAGGCTCCGTCTTTTTTCTTTACTGAGAGGATTGGGGTGTTACATGGCGAACTGGTGGGGACCAATAGCCCACAAGCAAGGAATTTATTTATTAAAGGCTGTGGTCCCTCCCGAGCCTCTCTTTTGAGAGGATATTGTTAGGAAACCGAGTGGGATCTCGGAGGACAATGATGACGGGTTCAGCTTGGTGGGCTCGCCCAGGAATCCCTGGTCCCACACCTGGGGGTTAATTTTGTCTTCCCATAGTTTTTGGTCCCTCTCTATTGAAGGTGTAATGGGTTCTTCAATAGTAACCAGGAGCTGTAGAGCTCTAGGGGCTAAAAAACTTCCCATCACAAGGGTAGTCCCCAGTTTAGTGAGTATATCTCTTCCCAATAAGGGGGTAGGACACTCAGGGACCACCAGAAACTGGTGGGAAAATATTTGTCCATCCCAGCAACAAAGAAGTGCTCGGGTGAATCTTTTAGTAGTTGCTTTTCCTGTAGCACCCAAAATGGTACAGGTTTGGGAGGAGAAGGCTCCGGAGTAGGAGATCAAGACAGAGTAGGTAGCCCCTGTGTCAACCAAGAAATTCTCGGACCTACCTGCCACATCCAGTTGCACCCTTGGCTCCAGCCCCGTGATGGTTATCTGTGACAGGCGGGCTGGCTGGAGCGGGCCACTTCAGTCCTCTTGAACCATCGTGAGGGTAGGCTTGGCACTTGACCTTGAGACTCTTGGGTCCCAAGGGCAGAGTGCCGCCCAATGTCCCAGTTGATGGCATTTGTGGCAAGCCATTCTAGACTTGTCATGGTTTGGACACTCTTTGGCCCAATGCCCCACCTGTCTACAGATCAGGCATCTGTCTTGTGCCTTGTCCCTCAAGGACTTGGGGTTTGCCATAGGGCTTCTCTGGAGGGCAGCCAGCATCTGGGCATGCCTTGTCTCTTTCTCTCCTTCTCCTGGGCCTTGGTCTCCTTCTCCTGTTCCCTGTTATAAAAGGTATTGGTGGCTGTCTGGACCATCTCATCTAAAGAGGCAGCAGGGTCCTGCTGTTGTAGCTGCTGTAACTTAATTCTGATATCTGATGCACATTGGGACAGGAATTTGTCCTTTAAAATCACCCATCCCTCGTAAGAGTCTAAGTCCAGGTTGGTAAACTTTTGGAGTGCCTCTTTTAGCCTCTCCAGAAAGGCAATGGGGTTCTTATTGGGCTCCTGAGTTATTGCTGAGACTGGGCACAGTCCCACAAGTAATAGGCTTCTTTATGTTTCCATGGGTGGACTTCCTTAGGGGTGAGTCTTTCTGAAGCTTATCCTACCCAGAACGGTTGCAACCTGAGAGCCAGGCGTCTCCGGGTCAGGGTGCAGATCCCCAGGCAGGCTGAGGCGTGACAGCCTCCTAGAGATCGAATCCCCGGGCAGGTCGAGGCGTGACGGCCTCCCGAGGATTGGGTCCCTGGGCAGGTCGAGGCGTGACGACCTCCTGGGACCCCTGGGACTAAAGGATCCCCGAACACGTTGAGGCATGACAACCTTTTGAAGACTGATCCCTAGGCAGGTCAAGGCGTGATGACCTCCTGGGACCCCCCGGACTGGAGTTTGGGCATCCCCAAGATCTCCAGTGTGATCAGTATTGGGTAGGATTAGGGGGTTGGATATTATAGAGTATTTCCCTCCCAAGGCCAGCTATTTTCTGGTTGTCTCTCCAGAAGATTGTAGAGGTAGTCTTGTGGGTCTGGATGGGGCTCAGGAAAAGAGCATGAAACAGGAGGGAAGGGGGCAGAGCACAAACTTTGAAAGAATGACATAAACCAATTAAAATCAATTGGGTCCAAGATGACAAGTCAAATTCAAGTAAACCTTAATCCCCAGTCTATAAGCCAACAGACACACCCAGAGGTGGCAAGACAGCTCCAAGGCACAAGGTCAGAAGAGGGAGAAGTGTGTGGTTCCCCAATGGTTGGGTTGTTCCTCTCACTCATTAGCATATGAATTCCATCCCCTCACAAAACCTAGCCAGGCCTAATTCCATGGCCGCAGCCCTTGCCCTCAGCAATGGTTCACACCCTGAAGGGTGGCTTCTCTCTGGATCCTAACAAATCTACCTCTTATCTCAATGAATTTTTGCAATGAGACATCAGAGCCTGAGTTTCATTAGTTTTGGCTGGGCTTGAGTCCTGGGAGAGGGCTGAAGGACAGGAGGAAAAAGCAGTGCGAAAAACATGCCAAGGAATCCCCTTCATAGCCCACTGGAAGATTTGCTAAATATCTGACCGGTGCTCACAGTTTCATTGGTCTGATCTTTGGCACAGAGAAGAGAAAGGACAGAAGAACCCCCACCGGCTTGTGTAACAGCTACTGGGGCTCAGCAGATAGCGCCTTTGGGACTTGCTGAGGAGTAGCCTCTCCAGAGTCCCTCAATTGTGCCCCTGCCGCCCGCCTGTTAGCGGGAGGTTTGAGGAAACAAGAAACTAGAGATTGTAAAGGTCCCTCCAGCCATAGGAGCGAGGGTCTCTTACCTTAACCGGAGGTCTTCTGGAATCTGAGACTGGGCCGCGTGAGCTTTCTGCTGAGTTCGTTTTTCGCTGTCCCGGTTTCCAGCACGATGGGCCTTCCCCTGCACTGGGTTTCTTCGCCTTCCGCTTCTAGCGCGGGAGCTTCACTGAGTTGGGCTCCTGTTGTGCTTGGCCTCTTCCACGTAGAGGTTGTTTCAGCCAGGTTAAACCCGAGTTACAGCACCATAGATTCACGCGAGTGTATGTTCCTCGATTCTTTGTCTCGTCACAACAAAGATTTGGAGCGACGGACATTTAAGCCCTCGGTGCGTCACAGCTCTTGGGTCTTGGACAAACCGTGCTACAGCTCTTAGGCAAATCAGTGTTACAGCTCTATTTTATTTAGAAGATAGCAGGAAAGTGAGAGAGAGAGAAAGAAAAGAGCGCACGCACACGGGAGAGAGAGTCTGAAAGAAAGCGCTTTGGCTCCTCCTTTTATATGTTTTTTCCTCCACCTGGGCCTGCCCTATGCAAATTGGGCTTAGCCAGGAGTGCTGTTTGTTCTGTTTGTTCTGCCTGAAGTCTTCACTCTGGTCCTCGGACCTTCCTTTGACCTTCCTTGTCTTTTAGCCACCGCCATTTTGGACTCCTTTTCCCTATTCTACATACCTAACAGGATCAATGACTCAAAGGACAGGAGTTTGAGCAAACTCCAGGAGATAGTGGAGAACAGGGAAACCTGGTGTGCTGCTGTGCATAGGAAAAGAGTCAGACACAGAACAACAACTGAGTACCTGGCAAAATATATTCTGAACTTCAATTGCCCCAAATCCAATCCGACCCAAGTTATAAATTTCAGACCTCCTTCCTATTTCCCAGTATTATTTTTCCTCTCCACCCACATACTCTGCTCACCAGGGTAGTCACTCTCATCAGCAGGAAATGTCAAATCTGAAGGCTTGTTTGGGAAGCAGTGTGGGTGGAGGGAAACATGTAGCCTTGGGCATCAGACATCTCCCTCCCCCACCTATTTATAGCATGACTTTGAGCAAAGACTGTGACTTGACTGAGTCTCAGTTTCCACCTCAGCAAATAATATCATAATAATACATACCTCTTAGAATTCTTTTGAACATTAAGTGAGTTAGCATTTGTATTGTCCTGGAGTGTGTGTGCATGTGTGTGTTAGTTACTCAGTGTCCAACTCTTTGTCACCCCATGGACTGTAACCCCCCAAGCTCCTCTGTCCATGGAATTCTCCAGGCAAGAATACTGGAGTAGGTTGACATTCCCTTCTCCAGGGGATCTTCTCAACCCAGGAATTGAAACTGTGTCTCCCACATGGTGGGCAGATTCTTTACCATCTGAGTTTCCAAATACTGCCCAACCTCTATAGTAGTAAATTGGGCAATATCTATCAATAAATTATTTGGCCATTTCAGTTGTGGTTTAGAGTAGTGAGAACAGTCAGGAAATCAAGGGCTGTGGCTGCCCCATAGGAATTAGCTTTTGGTATTGATCTAAGTCGGAGAAGGCAATGGCAACCCACTCCAGTACTCTTGCCTGGCAAATCCCATGGACGGAGGAGCCTGGTAGGCTCAGTCCATGGGGTTGCTAGGAGTCGGACATGACTGAGTGACTTCATTTTCACTTTTCCCTTTTCCCTTTTATGCACTGGAGAAGAAAATGGCAACCCACTCCAGTGTTCTTGCCTGGAGAATCCCAAGGACGGCAGACCCTGATGGGCTGCCGTCTATGGAGTCACACAGAGTTGGACACGACTGAAGTGACTTAGCAGCAGCAGCAGCATTGATCTAAGTAGACTAATTAGAAAGTAGACTAAAAACTTTTGCTCATAAGACTCAAGAATATGAAGGTGGGTTACACAATTCTTGCTTCCCTGGTGGCTCAGATGGTAAAGAATCTGCCTGCCAATGCAGGAGACACAGGTTCGATCCCTGAGCTGGGAAGATCCCCTGGATAAGGGAATGGCAACCCAGTCCAATATTATTGCCTGAAGAATTCCATGGACAGAGGAGCCTGGTGGGCTACAGTCAATGGAGTCGCAAAGAACTGGACACGACTGAGCAACTAACACTTTCAACTTACATAGTCCTACTTATGTAGGTCACACTTGCTTTTCCTCTCGATACAAGATTTTTATTTATTTCTTTGGTTATACAGGTCTTAGTTGTGGTATGTGGGATTTTTTAGTTGCAGCTAGATTTTAGTTGCAGTTGGGTCTAGTTCCTTGGCCAGGGATTGAACCTGGGCACCCTGCATTGGGAGTGTAGAGTCTTAGCCACTGGACCACCAGGGAAGTCCCTGAGAAGCTTTTGTCAGCAACTAAAAATCCGTTGAATAGTAAAGAAGTGGAATCATATCACAACACAGAAATGTTTGTGAATTCAAAAGAATTCAGGAACAAGAGAATATTGGGAAAATAGTAAATCAAGAACATGAAGAAAGCCACAGCTAGGAAAAAAGTCTAGCCAGTATCATCTCTAGCCCAGAGGACTGACATGAGGCCCTTACTCATGTCCCCACCTCTAGTCATTACCATCAGTGATCCAGAGCAATTCTTTCAAGCATTAAGGAGATCTCCTCAAAAAACTCCAGTATAAAATTCAAAATCTAATCACAGTCTAGAAGGATTTTCACAAGATGTCCCTCCCCCTCCCCCTCTCTGACCTCATCTCCTACCACTCTCCCCTTCAATCCTTCCTGTTCTGTCCTTTCAGACTAAGTTCATTTTCAATGCAAAGCCTACACATTTGCTAATACCTGATGCCCTAGAAGCTCCTCTCTCAGATCTTCACATGGCTCAGGCCTCATCAGCCATGTCTCAGCAGTGGAGAAGGTGAGCAGTAGACCTTTGAGAATACGGTGTAGAAGAAGAATGGATGTGACTTGCTGACGGACTGGATACAAAGCAGCAGGAAGGGGGAGAAATTTTTGCTGGCCAAAATCTTGGCTTTCTCAGCCAGCTAAAGTCAAATAAAAAATATGGAGACAGAGTTTGGAGGTAATAAAAAAGTGGCTTTAATTCTCAGCTGGCGGAGAGGGGAACACAGTAGGCTCATGCCTCAAGAACTGTGTCCCCTGTCCATGAGGAGTCTAGGGGCTTGATGGGAGCTTACAGTCAGCAGTCAGTGATGAGGAACAAAGGTGTTAGGATCTTGTCTTTTTCATCTTGCATTGCCTCAAAAACAGTCATAAGCTAGCATCAGTAGCCCAGTAACTGAGTCTGACCATTCTGAGGCCTCCTTTCTGATACATAAAAAAGAACTATAAGGAGAAGAAAATGTTTTAAGGGTAACATACTTACCTGTGTGTTACAAGATGTATTTAGCATAGAGTTGAAGGATAATGGGTGTAAATGTAGCTCCTGCAGACTTAGGGGACAGAAAAGCAAATTTAGTTACAGACATGCAGAATTAGGGGCAGTTAAAGTAAAAAACTAGGAACGTTCAGGTCTGCTCATGGTCCTCAGAAAAGGGAAAATAAAAACGTATTCCTCTTTTTTCCTTTTCATTGCAACAGAATCAACCGTGATTCCCAAGATTCTGGCCTCTGCAACTTGGAGTACAGTATTGCCATTGCTGAAATAGCATTTCATCAGGAGTTCATTTTTGGTCATACTAATGTTGAGATTCCTTTCAAATACCCAAATGCAAATGCCAAGCAGTCAGTTCAACATATGGTTTTGAAGCTCAGAAGAGGGAGTAGAGCTGGAGATATAATGTGACAGTTGTTGGCATGGAGATTGAATCATTTATTTTAAAAATACATGTTGAGTGCCTATAATGTATTCGTTAGTCGCTCAGTAGTGTCTGACTCTTTGAGACCCCGTGGACTATAGCCCGCCAGGCTCCTCTGTCTGTGGGGGTCTCCAGGCGAGAATGCTGGAGTGAGTAGGCATTCCCTTCTCTAGGGGATCTTCCCAATCTGGAGATCTAACCGGGGCCCTCCACACTGCCCGCAGACTCTTTACCTTCTGAGCCACCAGGGAAGTGCGATGGATATATTCTATACTGATGCAAGAGTAGTCAGTTGTATAGTATCCTCAATTCAGTTCAGTTCAGTCGCTCAGTCCTGTCCGACTCTTTGCGACCCCATGAATTGCAGCACGCCAGGCCTCCCTGTCCATCACCAACTCCCGGAGTTCACTCAAACTCATGTCCGTAGAGTCGGTGATGCCATCCAGCCATCTCATCCTCTGTCGTCCCCTTCTCCTCTTGCCCCCAATCCCTCCCAGCATCAGAGTCTTTTCCAATGAGTCAACTCTTCGAATGAGGTGGCCAAAGTACTGGAGTTTCAGCTTTAGCATCAGTCCTTCCAGTGAACACCCAGGACTGATCTCTTTTAGGATGGACTGGTTGGATCTCCTTGCAGTCCAAGGGACTCTCAAGAGTCTTCTCCAACACCACAGTTCAAAAGCATCAATTCTTCGGTGCTCAGCTTTCTTCCACAGTCCAACTCTCACATCCATACATGACCACTGGAAAAACCATAGCCTTGACTAGATGGACCTTCGTTGGCAAAGTAATGTCTCTGCTTTTGAATGTGCTATTTAGGTTGGTCATAACTTTCCTTCCAAGGAGTAAACGTCTTTTAATTTCATGGCTGCAATCACCATCTGCAGTGATTTTGGATCCCCCCAAAATAAAGTCAGCCACTGTTTCCCCATCTATTTCCCATCCTAGAAGGTTACTAAATAAAGGTTTCTTCTGAGAGAGAAGAAAGAGGAGAATTAGGATTGTGAGTGGGTGGAACTGGCTTATGGTTTTAAATAGGGAGGTCAGGAAGGCCTTCCTGAGATGGTGAACCTTAAGATTTCAAAGAAGTGAGGAAGTTAGCACTATGGATTCCCAGGGGAAGAGTGTTCCAGGCAGAGGCGGTGCCAGCTCCCAGAGGTGAGGACATGCCTGGCATGTGAACAGCAAGCGGTGCTGCAGGGCTGTGAACTCGGTACTGGAGAAATTCCTGTGGGCTGTGGGGCCCTACATCTATAACAGGTCAGATAGCTAGGGAGAGAATCTGTTGAAGACTGAGAGCTGGAGGGGTAAGTACAAAATGTGGTGTCACAGAAGCAAGAGAAGAAAGTGTTTCAAAAAAGAGAGACTAGGGGACTTCCCTGGTGGTCTAATGGTTAAGACTCTGTGCTCCCAATGCAGAGGTTCCAGGTTCCATCCCTAGTCAGGGAACTAGATCCCACATGCCACAACTAAAGATGCCACAGGCTGCAACTAAGGCCCACCACAGCCAAATAAATAAAAAGAAATATTAAAAAAAAAGAGCCCAATCAACTGATGCTGCTGAGAGGGAAGATGTGGTGAAAACCACAAGGACTACGAGAGTTGGCCCATGGTCGGCCGTGGGCAAAAAGCAGGGTCAGGAGGGTGACTGGATGGAAGCCCAGGGATGAAGGTTGAGGGGAGATGTCTGCGAAGGATGGAAACTAGTGGTTAGGCTGGGTGTGACTTAGAGCAGAGGTAGATTTGTCTCTAAAATAGGATAACGAGTTCTAATATCCCTCTCTCACAACACACTCTCACACGTTTTGTAGCTCTCTTGGGTGTGACTGCATAGACTTTTGTGGTACTCGGTGAAGCATCTGGCTGAGCCAAACAACTTTCATTCAGGATGACCACACCACCAAATTTATCCATGAGCTCATCTTCCTGACAGCCCAGAGTGTAAATCCTAAACTCTCTGAATAGGTCACTTATCTTTTTTGTGTAAGTTCTCCAGGCGATAAGCAGGATTGCTGGTAAACTTGTTAGCTATTTCTATGGTTGTTGGAAATACTGACATAAAGAAATATAAGTACTAAGCTTAAAGGTGTGATTTAGTTTTAAAATGTTACTGATTAAAGATGTTACACATCCTTCTCCATCTTGGGCACTTATTTCCTGTAAAAGTAGTCTTCACATAAGCCCCTAAGAAAAGGGAAAGAAAAAAAACTTTCTAGTGAATGTCAAACGGCTGATGAGGTGATGAGAGTCAGGATTCAATAATGCCCATCCCTACTTCCCGGAAACACACATATACTCTTGTAGCCTCATTTCAACTCACCAACATACACTCTAGAAGCTTCTGACACTTGGCAATTCAAAAATAGCACAGAAATGAATCTATTTGGTTTCTATCTTTTCTGACATTGTGCTAATAATAGTAAAAGGATTATTTCAGTTTTACTACTGATTTCATGTACTTTTGACTATTATATCAAGATTCTGTTTGGTACCCCCCAAGTATGTAAAACTTCTTCCCTTTCCCCTCCCCCATCTCCCTCCCAAACTGTGTCCATGTAATTGAATCAAAACATAATCAACTTAAAAAAAAAAAAACAAAAAACATAATCAACTTGACTGGACTTCATCAAAGCTGGGAAGTGAAATTACTCTGGCACGATGATAAAGAAGACAGACTTTGTCTATGAACCTAGATTTATATACTGGCTCTGCTCTTTTCTAGGTATGTGAACTTGGGCAAGTTACTTAACTTCTTAACGCCTCAATTTCTTCCTGTGTTAAAAGGAGATAATGGTAATATTTTACAAGTGTTTTGTGGATATTAATTCACTGAATCTTCACAATGACCCTATAAGTCTATAATTAAACCTAATTTACAGATGAGACCAAAGCACGTATGTTAAGTAATCTACCCTAAGCTAAAATCTATTAAAAATAAATTTACCCTATAATCCAGCAATTCTACTTCTGAGTATATATCCACAAGAATTGAAAGCAAAGTCCCAAAAGGATATTTGTACACCCATGTTACTGATAGCATTATTCATAATAGCCAAAAGGTGGAAGCAACCCAAGTGTCCATTGATAGATGAATAAATAAAATGTATATGCATACAGTGGGGTCTGACACATGCTATAACATAGATGAACCTTAAAAACAGTATGCTAAAGTGAAATAAGCTAGTCACAAAAAGATATTGTATGATCCTACTTATGCAAGGTACTTAGAGTCATCAAATTCTTAGAAAGTAGAATGGTGATTGTAGAAAGCAGAAGGGGCTGGGGGGAGAGTGAAATGGAGAGCTGGATAATGACTACAGAATTTCAGCTTTGCAACAGGAAAAAGAGTTTTGGAGATTGGTTGTACAACAATGTGAATGGACTCACTTAAAACTGAATAAGACGGCAAATGTTATGCTACGTATATTTTACAACAATTGAAAACAAAACAGACAGAGACTTCCTTGTAGGTCCAGTGGCTAAGACTCTGAATTCCCAATGCAAGGGACCCGGGATTCAAGTCAAGGAACTAGATCCCACTTGCTACAACTACGGGTTTGAGTGTGCCAACTAAGACCCAGTACAGCCAAATAAATAAATAATTTTAATGAAAAAAAAAGAAAATGTCCACCAGCCTTTTTGAGAACATAGTAATTCTGATTCTATACCACTGAGGGTGACAGAGGGTTGGGAAAGGATGCCTGTTGGTTAGGAACACATGAACGCAGGCTTTGACAAGCCCAGGTAAGTGTTCTTTAGTGGTCCAAATAGAAATGCCCAATCTGTAGCTAGGGGTGCAGGTCTGAGGTTGGATCTGTACGATGGAGATTCTAGGAAGACAAAGCAGTAGTCCTTTACTACAAAGTTAGATTAGACAGGAGAAGGTGGAGAGGAGGACAAAGGGAATGCAGAAGATGACTGCTATCATTCTCATTTAGGAGGATGGTGATGGCACTGCCATATACCAGGAAGGGGAGGCTGAGCAGGTGGAAAAGGCAATGGGTTCAGGAATGGATGTGTGAGGGTTAGGAATATGGAAAGTTGTTCCATTGATGGCGAATTTGAATTTGAGGTTTCAGAGGGTGACTGGGGCTGAGAAGCCTCTTGTCCAGATTTCCTCAGGTGAGTTCTAGTCTTTTGAGATACAATTTCCTTCAATGTTCAAGGTGTGCATGAACATTTCAGAGATCCCAAGAGTACTTTGGGAAAGGGAATTGCTTAACTTTGTTTAACCTGGTTTTTCTAAACTCATTTGCTTGCCCACCCACCACCACCTCCCTTTTTAAAAAAATTAATTGACTGAGGACTACACTTTGTTCTGGGAGAAGGCAATGGCACCCCACTCCAGTACTCTTGCCTGGAAAATCCCAAGGACAGAGGAGTCTGGTAGGCTGCAGTCCATGGGGTTGCTAATAGTCAGACACGACTGAGCGACTTCACTTTCACTTTTCACTTTCATGCATTGGAGAAGGAAATGGCAACCCACTCCAGTGTTCTTGCCTGGAGAATCCCAGGGACGGGGGAGCCTGCTGGGCTGCCGTCTATGGGGTCGCACAGAGTCGGACACGACTGAAGCGACTTAGCAGCAGCAGCAGCACACTTTGTTCTCTGGTCTAGGCAGCTATTTTTCTGTTGACAAAGTAGAACAAAGAAGAAACCATTTAGAGGGTGGATAGATCTGTGGGTATTTAGTGTGTTCCTGTTAAGTCACCAAAACAGTGAGGAAGGTTCCAAAAACCCTGGGCTGACCTGGGAACTGAGGACACTGACCCTTCTGCATGGGCCAAGGAGGGGAATGCTGCTGGGGGTTTTGATCAAAGCCAGCTTGCTGGTTTGGCTTTCTACCTACTCACACATGCCAGTAAAGCCCTGATCCAATCCCTCCCCTGGTTCTTTTTTATCCTCTACATTGGCTCCTTGTCCTTGCTTTTCCATTTGCATAACTAATGCACACAACACAGAATTCCCGCAATTTTAAAGACAGCTGGCCAGCACATCTTGGATGCTGATGTCAGGAAACATCTGGAAAAGGGCTAAAGTTACTGTAGCCCAACTGAGAACAATGGAAACACATTAATATGGAAAATTCAGGATGGGGGGGCTTGTGTACATAAAAATGGCTTCCAGGCGGACTTATAAAAGCCTCGTACGAAACTCTCTTGTAGGTTTGGGCATTGGTGTCACTGAGTCACTGAGTGGTAGGCCAGCTAAAACGAAAATATCGCTACTCTCTTTGGATCCTTGTCTTTGAGGCTCTCCTTTTCTTCAAAGTTTTCCTAGAAATCCTGCCAGCTAACCAAGGTATTCTTTTCTGAAAAATCATGAACTGGTATTTTATTTTAATAACTTTAAGCTCCCTCTTTCCTCATCCTCTCTCACAATATAAGGATATAAAATAGAGTTCTCGTGTACATATTTTTGCTGTCTCTAAGAAGTCAGTGATTGAAATATTTAAATATGAACTGTGATGGAAATATTTAAATATGAACATTATGTACCAAGGCTGCATGGTATGCAGTTAAAAGAATGGGTTTTAGAGTTTGGATTCTCCTTTCTACCAACTTTATGGGACCTTGTAAATTACTTACTTAACATTCTCTTAGTAATTTCTGCCTATTTGGATTGTCATGAAGAAGACACAAGCTAATGTGTATTGGAAGTGTTCAATGAGGTGTGTGGCCTGGGTTAGCCATTATGATTATAGCTTTGTTGAAATCCAAGGATTAAGAAGAAATCCCTGCTATAATCTATTTCTCAATTCAACTCTAAAACATTGAGCACTTGGGCTTCCCTGGTGATCCAGTCATGAAGACTCTGCCTTGCAATGCAAAAAACACTGGTTTCATCCCTGGTTCAGGAAGATACCACATGCCTCAGAGCAACTAAGCCCGTGTGCCACAACTACTAAAGCCCGGGCACCTAGAGCCTGTGCTTCACAGAAAGAGAAGCCATTGCAATGAGAAGCCCACGCACCACTACAAAGAGTAGCCTCCACTCACTGCAACTAGAGAAAGCCCGTGGGAACCAACAAAGATCCAGGACAGTAAAAAAAACTAAAGAAATAAATCTTAAAAACAAAAAAAAACATTAAGTGCTTGCTTCCATTTCCCTGTACTACAGACATATGTTTTGGAATTAGGATTTCTTCTGCAAACATTTCCCTAGAGTTTTTACTGTTTCACTTTAATTTGTAGAAACCGAAATGGTATGCCATCTCTTGTGAGGATTAATAATTACCATCTCATACTGTCTTCCAATCTTTGGACTCCTGTTTTTTTTTGTATGATACCTTGTATGATACGCTTTTTCCTTGTAAAACCTGGTTGGATTTTCTCCTGTTTCTTCTGCTGCTGCTGGTAAGTTGCTTCAGTCGTGTCTGAGTCTGTGCAACCCCATAGATGGCAGCCCACCAGGCTCAGCCTTCCTTGGGATTCTTCAGGCAAGAACACTGGAGTGGGTTGCCATTTCCTTCTCCGATGCATGAAAGTGAAAAGTGAAAGTGAAGTCGTTCAGTCGTGTCTGACTCTTAGCGACCCCATGGACAGCAGCCTACCGGGCTTCTCCGTCTGTGGGATTTTCCAGGCAAGAGTACTGGAGTGGGTTGCCATTGCCTTCTCCATCTCCTGTTTCTAGGATTCTTCAATTTCTCAGTGATGTGTTTTGGTGCTGGTCTCTTCATCCTTTATACCAGGTATTTGTTGGACCCTATCAATCTGGCAGCTTGTGTTCCTTGGTTTTGGAAAACTTTGTGAATTATTGATGTATTGTGAGTTCCTCCCCATTCCTAATTCTCTTCCCTCTGGAATGCCTACTCATTAGAATACTGGACCTTCCAAAAGATCCTCTGATTGTCTTCTGTTTTCGTTCCTATTATCCTTTACTTTGTCTTTTGGCTTGGAGTTCTTCAACTTTATCACCTTAGACCTTCTGTCCTGTTAATTTTTAAACTCTGTGATCATATTTTACATTTCCAGTTCTCCGCCCCCCCCCCCTTTTTTTTTTAGCTGCACAGAGTTTCATTGCCGTGCTCTGGCTTTGTCTAGTTGTGGTGACAGGCTTAGTTGCTCCATGCATGTGGGATCCTAGCTCCTTGACCAGGGATCAAACCAATGTCCCCTGCATTGGAAGGCGGATTCTTAACCATGGACCACCAGGAGTTCTTTTTTGTTCTCATAAGATTCTTTTCTTTCTTTTTAAGCATCATATCTATATAATTCTTTTTATTTCTCTAAGTTCAGTTCAGTTCAGTCGCTCAGTCATGTCCAACTCTTTGTGACCCCGTGAATCACCGCACACCAGGCCTCCCTGTCCATCACCAACTCCCAGAGTTTACCCAAACTCATGTCCATAGAGTCAGTGATGCCATCCAGCCATCTCATCCTCTGTCGTCCCCTTCTCCTCCTGCCCCCAATCCCTCCCAGCATCAGAGTCTTTTCCAATGAGTCAACTCTTCGCATGAGGTGGCCAAAGTACTGGAGTTTCAGCTTTAGCATCAGTCCTTCCAATGAACACCCAGGACTGATTTCCTTTAGAATGGACTGGTTGGATCTCCTTGCAGTCCAAGGGACTCTCAAGACTCTTCTCCAACACCACAGTTCAAAAGCATCAATTCTTTGGTGCTCAGCTTTCTTCACAGTCCAACTCTCACATCCATACATGACCACTGGAAAAACCATAGCCTTGACTAGATGGACCTTCGTTGGCAAAGTAACGTCTCTGCTTTTGAATATGCTATCTAGGTTGGTCATAACTTTCCTTCCAAGGAGTAAGCGTCTTTTAATTTCATGGCTGCAATCACCATCTGCAGTGATTTTGGAGCCCCCCAAAATAAAGTCTGACTCTGTTTCCACTGTTTCCCCATCTATTTGCCATGAAATGGTGGGACCGGATGCCATGATCTTCGTGAGCCAACTTTTTCACTCTCCTCTTTCACTTTCATCAAGAGGCTCTTTAGTTCCTCTTCACTTTCTGCCATAAGGGTGGTGTCATCTGCATATCTGAGGTTATTGATATTTCTCATGGCAATCTTGATTCCAGCTTGTGCTTCTTCCAGCCCAGGGTTTCTCATGATGTACTCTGCATGTAAGTTAAATAAGCAGGGTGACAATATACAGTCTTGACGTACTCCTTTCCCTGTTTGGAACCTGTCTGTTGTTCCATGCCCAGTTCTAACTGTTGCTTCCTGACCTGCATATAGGTTTCCCAAGAAGCAGGTCAGGTGGTCTGGTATTCCCATCTCTTTCAGAATTTTCCACAGTTTATTGTGATCCATACAGTCAAAGGCTTTGGCATAATCAATAAAGCAGAAATAGATGTTTTTCTGGAACTCTCTTGCTTTTTCCATGATCCAGCGGATGTTGGCAATTTGATCTCTGGTTCCTCTGCCTTTTCTAAAACCAGCTTGAACATCAGGAAGTTCATGGTTCATGTATTGCTGAAGCCTGGCTTGGAGAATTTTGAGCATTACTTTACTAGCATGTGAGATGAGTGCAATTGTGCAGTAGTTTGAGCATTCTTTGGCATTGCCTTTCTTAGGGATTGGAATGAAAACTGACCTTTTCCAGTCCTGTGGCCACTGCTGAGTTTTCCAAATTTGCTGGCACATTGAGTGCAGCACTTTCACAGCATCATCTTTCAGGATTTGAAATAGCTCAACTGGAATTCCATCACCTCTACTTAGCTTTGTTCATAGTGATGCTTTCTAAGGCCCACTTGACTTCACATTCCAGGATGTCTGGCTGTAGGTGAGTGATCACACCATGGTGATTATTTCTCTAAAAATGCTAATAATAGCTTTTAGGTAAGAGGAGCTCTTATTTCTCTGAAGTCTGTTTCCTTTCTAGGTGATTTTTTTCACTTTGTGTGTTGTGACTCCATATTCTTTGGTAGAGGCTTGCTTTCTTCAGATATCTGATAATCCTTACCCTTCACTCATACTATAAAGCTAATGGGAAATTGTACCATGGATAATCTTGTCAAATTCAGCCTTTACTCTAGAGGGTTCTGCAGGGGCCATTTATGTAAGGGAAAATGTCATTGCCCTTAGGTCCTTTTTCTCGCTCTAAGTTTTTCAGGGAGGAAACATCTACTTTCTTGCTTACGCAGCTTAGCTATACTTTGCTGCCAGTGTTCTGAGAGTTGAATATGAACTGGGGAATTATTACACTTCATTATACAAACTTTTTTTCCAATGTCTGTGCTTTCAGTATAGTATATTCCAATCTTAATTATGCCGACTGCCCTAAATTCTGGCTTAGAGACCCTTATTCTCTGCAGGGGAAAACCTCAAGTCTTCTGCTGTTTTGAAGAGAGGCAGTTGACTAAGTTGCATTTGGGAAAGAGACTTTGGGGTGGGCCAATCCTGGGAATTGAGTTGCTTCTTGGTTTTCTTCTCTACTAGTTTAGGATTTAGCTTTCTCAATTTGCTGACTCAGAAACCAATTCTCTCATCTTTCAGCTTCTAACATTTTGTTGCTATAGTGATTTCCTCCTCTTTTTAATTTTTAAAAATCCCTTTATATCTGTTTTAATGAGGGGGAATGCATTTGTTCAATCAGCCATCTTTCATCAGCATTGTTTTAAAAAAGATATTCTTAATGTAATGATGTGTTCTAAAAATCCAGATTTCCTGGGCCAGAATTCCAAGTCAAAGAATTCTGATGAGATCAACTAATCTAGAATAGTCTTGTGAATGTACTCATTAATTTCTAACTTTTTCTTAATATTTTGGCTGTTATAACTGCTGCGTGGTAAATGTTTCTATTTGTTGGCAAAACTCGCTTGAGTTGTTCATCACCTTTCATGTGGTTATAGATGCAAACAACATGTGTGTCCCAGCTGGGCTCTGAAATCCAGGCTCCTGCTTTGTGACAGACTCCTTCATAAGACCAGAGGCTTCCAAACCCAAGTCCCTAAATCCACTCATTTCAGCTCACACCCTGGCAACTCAAAGACAGAAATCTCTGAGTGATTGAAACCTCTATAGTGAGAAAACTTTTCCATTCAATATCTGCTTTGTGCCAAGTCACTTCAGTTGTGTCCAACTCTTTGCAACCCTGTGCTTGGGATTCTCCAGGCAAGAATACTGGAGTGGGTTGCCATTTCCTTCTTCAGGGCATCTTCCTGACCCAGGGATCAAACCTGCATCTGTTGCATCTCCTGCATTGGCAGATGAGTTCTTTACCTCTAGTGCCACCTGGGAAGCCTTATTTATTTTGGTGGAAGACTATTCTGCCTTCTTTCTCTAGAGTGAGGTCTGGGGTGAGACCACTTAGGGTGGGGTGGAGTCAGGGGGAGTAACAAGATGAGCAACAGGATGAGTGAGGATACAGGTCCACGGAAAATGTCATGTGCTGGAGTGAGGATTCCTACAACTGATACCCTCCTAGCAGAGCTGCCTTCCTGGGAGGCAATTCTGGCACTGCCTTGAGTGGTGGACTGGGTGACATGTGACCAGTTTCATGACAAAACAGAATCAGCAGAGCCCTTGCAATCTCAGAAATGTCATGGCCTGCCTGATAAGCAATAGTCAAAGCTTAAGTTTCTGAAACTGATTTTTGGCCTCCTTAGTTAAAGGAAGACTAACCTGGCTTGTTATTTTATTTGTCAATCAAAATGTATCTAACACCATTTTTTTTCCAGTTTGCCAAAGCGAAGTTGACCAAAGCTGATTTTTAAGATCAAAGAATCACAATAGGGACTTCCCTGGTGGTCCAGTGGCTAAAACTCTGCACTTCCAATGCAGGGGGCCCAGGTTCAATCCCCAGTCAGGGAATAGATCCCACATGTCGCAACTAAGACCCAATGCAGCCAAATAAAATTTAAAATAATAATAAATAAAAATTTTAAAAGAATCATAATAATTTATATTACTTAGTGCCTACTATTTTCTGGATGCTTTATAAACATAGTCTCATTTAATCCGTGGTATTATTATAGCCATTTTGCATGAAAAAAGTCTCTGAGAGGTTGAGTAACTTACCTAAGATCACAAAGTTATTAAAAATTGAAGCACAGTTAAAAGCAAAGTTTTTATAATTTTTCTCAAAAGTCCAGCTTTGAACCAGCCTGTCATGCCCACACCCAAACAGACAACAGACAATGTTTGTAAGACACTTGTATTATTTGTGCAGTGTTCATCTTGAATGTAGGGCACATTCCAGATGTGCTGAGAAGAAATGTGTTTATTCTTGTTGATAAATAACAAGATCAAAGGCAAACTTGTCCCTTCGACAGTACACATATACACAATTATGTGACAGACAGCCCAGCAAATCACCTTCTGATACAGATACACCCATGATAAGCACAGGAAACAGGAGTCAGCTGAGGGTGTTACTCGCTGGGCCGCCATTTTGTCTAAAACTATCCTGCTACAGTCAGTGGGGTCACAAAGAGTCAGACATGACTTAGTGCTTAAACAGCAGCAGCAGCAGCAGCAGCCTGCCTAATGGAGACACTACAAAGACTTGTAGTCTTGTGTTCCAGTCCTGGTGTTGGTGTGAACCAGTGGTATTGGTCTTGTCACCTGTGAGGGAAACTCCCCTTTGCTGAATGCCTAATGTGTGCCAGGAACATTTCCCCTTTTAAATTTACTTGTTATTTTGAATAGTACGTGTCCAAGGGTTCTGAAGAGGATACTGAAACTAGGCTCTCTCTCCTTGGCCCCCAGTCTGTGATTCTCCTTCCTAGAGTTAATTATTTTTAACAATTTTATGTACTGCTTCCAGAAGTACTAGAAACTTTCATATATATTATGTCATTTAAGCTTCTTGATTATTTCTCCAATTTAATATAATTTAATTTAATTTGAGGAGTCATTTCTTAGGACTTTCCTGGTAGCTTAGGCAGTAAAGAATCTGTCTTCAATGCAAGAGACCCAGGTTCAATCCCTGGATTGGGAAGATCCCCTGGAGATCTGGAGAAGGAAATGGCAACCCACTCCAGTATTCTTACCTGGAAAATTCCATGGAGCCTGGTGGACTACAGTCCGTAGGGTAGCAAAAAAGTCGGACACAACTGAGTGACTAACACTTTAACTTTTCCCTTTTCTTAGGACTTGAGGCAGAAAAAAGAGGTCAACAATATGTGCTTTGCCTGTATTTTTTGTCCCCATTTTACAGATTTCAAAATGGAAGCTCAATGAATGAAAGTAATCATTCAAATAGCTACTTAGTAGTGGCACCAATATTCATTAATTCTTTGTCTTTTTCAAGGGACAATAATGGATCAGGTATGGCTTTTATAATGGACCATGCTAGGCTTTGAGGATGTGATAGTGACCCAAATAGGCCCTTCCTCTTAGTGTAGTGGAGAGGTTTAAAATAACCAAAGTACAGTGAACTGTGGTTGTTTACTGGAGGAGCATCAACTCTACTTAGATGGCAAAGGAAAGCAATTAGAAAAATATGACCTCTTGGGACTTCCCTGATAATACAATGGATAAGAATCTGCCCACCAATGCATGGGACCCAGGTTCGATCCCTGGTCTGGAAAGATTGCTCTGCAACAAGAGAGGCTACCACAATGAGAAGCCCTTGCACCACAATGAAGAATACCATCTGCTTGTGCAACTAGAGAAAACCCATGCACAGCCTAAATGAATAATTTTTAAAAGTGTAAATTAAAAAAAGTGACCTCTGAGCAGAGACATCTCAAATGAGTAAGAGTTAGCCAGGTGAAAAGGGTGACACGGGGGGAGTAAGAGAAGAGTAATCTAAGCAAGTGAAGCACATGGGCCGAGGCCTGTAGTCTGAAGTGTTGAGAGGCTCTCAGGATGACTGGGACAGCATCAGCCATTCCCAGAGGAGATCCAGGAAGCTTAACTGCCTGCCTAGAGAGGCCAGGGATTGGAAAATCTGCTAAGAGGTAACAAGGGAGTGATGTGCTCACAGAGGCACTTCAGAAAAATCATTCTGGCTATAGAAGAGCAAATGCATCGGAGAAGGCAATGCTAGTTGAGAGCCTGCCCCAGAGGGGAGGTGATGACTGCCTGAGCCAGGGTCAACCTGAGCTATTTGGGAGATGGAATCAACAGACTTTCAAGGCCTGAATGTACATTAATGGTCATGAGAGTAGATTCTAGAACTACCAAGAATCCTTGCTCGGCTGCTTCCTAACAGCAGAGTTGGATATTGAACTGCTTATGACATTGGGCAGAACTCTTGGACAGAATTTCTTGTGACACTGCATAAGGCTTTGTAACCTTTTTAAGTGTCAGTTTTCTCATTTGCAAAATGAGGTAAAAAAATGGATCTAACTTTTCGAGGGCAATGACTGGGTGTGTGGAGCCATTCATTGCAGGAGACAGAGGTGCTGTATCCCCTCCTCTTCCACTTCCAGTTGCAAACAATAAAGACCATAGTGCATGCCAAGTCACTTCAGTTGTGTTCGATTCTTTGCAACCCTTTGAACTGTAACCCACCAGACTCCTCTGTCCATTCGGTTCTCCAGGCAAGAATACTGGAGTGGGTTGCCATGCCCTCCTCCAGGGGATCTTCCTGACCCAGGGATTGAACCTGAGTCTCTTGTTTCCTGCATTGGAAGGCAGGTTCTTTACCACTAGCGCCACCTGGGAAGCCCAAAGACCGGAGGACCTTAGCTTAATAAAAAAAAAAATTAATGGATGTAAATGGGGATAATTATAGTGTCTACTTCATCAGGTCATCATAAGAATTAGTGAATCCCTGTAAAGACTTTAGTGTAATCCCCACACATACCATACTTCAATTAAACAATTTTTTTAAAAAAAATATGAGCTTATGGAGAAAGGGGAATGATTGTGAAATTTCTGACTGTTAGAGAATCTGTTTATATATTTTTAAGTGGATGACAGGGGGCATCATGTTGCTTGGATTTTAGATTCAAGTGGATCTTTTAAAGAGAATATTGTGATAGTCTGTTTTAAAATACCTATATTTGGGACCTCCCTTGTGGTCCAGTGGCTAAGACTCTGAGCTTCCAGTGCAGCGGGCCTGGGTTCAATTCCTGGAAGGGAACTAGATCCCATTTGCCACAAGTAAGACCTGGTGCAGCCAAATAAATAAATAAATATTAAAACAAAATACCTATATTAACAATATGTTAGAAATCACCACCTTTCCAATTATTCAAACAAGTGAAACATTTTAGACATCAGCTAAAAGTTTTGTAAAGGATTACCTGGCTTTGAAAAATTATTTTAGTGCCAAAAAAAGAGGCTCTTGAAAGAACCTTTAAAAACCCGGAGACAAACCTCCTATGAACACTTCATAGATACATCGGGCTGCAAGAATGAGCAGGAGCTTTCCTGGTTCACCTCTGTCTTTTTCAAAAGCCTGTGTCTAGGTCACCCGGTCCTTTGTTCCAACACAGGACATCTTTGCACATCAGAAGTCCTGCCAACAGTGTTACTTTGCTAGGTGTAGACTCATTTCTTTTGACCTTAGTTTTCCTATTGAATCATGAGGATGAGAGTCGCTTTCTTTCTTTTCAAAAGTTTTCCTTTCTTGGTTGTTCTGAGGATTCATGAGTTAAACATTTGTTAAGTACATTACAATACTTAGCTGAAAGTGCAAAGTTTTGTTTGTTATTGTTGGATGGGTGAAAGGTATACAAGTTCAAAGCCTTGTTTTCTCTCCTGGGCACACATCATGCATTATCATGCTTAATCCCTCACAACCCCCTTCTCTTGCAGGGGCTCCTCATTTACATAAACTGTCACAAACTGAGCTAACAGAGGACTCCTGGAAGAGGGCTGGCTGTTTCTTATGTTCTTCAGAGAGTTTCTATCTGCCTACCAGGTATGATAACCTTTTTGTCTGGCTGGACTAACAGTTCTTACTAAGTTATCATTTAGCAAGAGAGAACAGAAGGGAAGAAGACCCTGGACAGTAAGGGAATCAGAAGGATTGAGCTCTTATTTTGTTTTTATTTATTTTTAAATTACTTAATTTTTTTGGCTGTGTGGTGTGCCACGCGGGGTCTTAGTTCATGAGGGATCTTAGTTCCCAGACCAGGGATCAAACCCCATGGCCCTTGCAAGGGAAGCTCGGAGTCTTAACCACTGGGCTACCAGGAAAGTTCCATTGAGCTCTTTTTTTGATTTGTCCTTGTTCACCTTGGACAAGTCACTTCACTTCTCTGAGGTTTATTTTTTTCATCTAAAAAATGAGAGAGTTGGAATAAGTAATTCCTTTAATTCTTTCAAACTTAAAATCTCCTTTTAGTATGTCAAAATGCTAAAAACTCCCCTGAAGATATCAGCATATTGGTGTGTATCATTTGGTATTATGTGATATGTACCAAGAAAAGTACCAGGGAATTAACTGCATAAGAGATACTGTTTTCCTAGTACCTCTAGAGTTAAGCTCTTTATTTAATTCTGGTTTTCATGGTAAATGTGTTTTATGCTATTAGATCTATGTAGCTGCCGATGGTGCTGGTTGAGGTGATTATGGTGGTGGTGGTGGTGGTGTGGTGAGGATGCTGTGACGGTAGTGTTGACAGCACAGTGATGGTAGTGATGGTGTCAACCTCATGGTGACCTTGAATGAAAACACATATATCAATGCTTTCATCACAGAGTCTGTTCATCTTTATGATCCCCATAATCTTTAGTGTTATTGCCTTGCACTAAGGAGGTAGTCGATACCTATTTGATGAAGAGCCAGCAAATTTGGAAAACTCAGCAGTGGCCACAGGACTGGAAAAGGTCAGTTTTCATTCCAACCCCAAAGAAAGCCAATGCCAAAGAATGCTCAAACTACTGCACAATTGCACTCATCTCACACGCTAGTAAAGTAATGCTCAAAATTCTCCAAGCCAGGCTTCAGCAATATGTGAACCGTGAACTTCCTGATGTTCAAGCTGGTTTTAGAAAAGGCAGAGGAACCAGAGATCAAATTGCCAACATCCGCTGGATCATGGAAAAAGCAAGAGAGTTCCAGAAAAACATCTATTTCTGCTTTCTTGACTATGCCAAAGCCTTTGACTGTGTGGATCACAATAAACTGTGGAAAATTCTGAAAGAGATGGGAATACCAGACCACCTGACCTGCTTCTTGGGAAACCTATATGCAGGTCAGGAAGCAACAGTTAGAACTGGGCATGGAACAACAGACTGGTTCCAAATAGGAAAAGGAGTACGTCAAGGCTGTATATTGTCACCCTGTTTATTTAACTTCTATGCAGAGTACATCATGAGAAACGCTGGACTGGAAGAAGCACAAGCTGGAATCAAGATTGCTGGGAGAAATATCAATAACCTCAGATATGCAGATGACACCACCCTTATGGCAGAAAGTGAGGAGGAACTAAAAAGCCTCTTGATGAAAGTGAAAGTGGAGAGTGAAAAAGTTGGCTTAAAGCTCAACATTCAAAAAACGAAGATCATGGCATCTGGTCCCATCACTACATGGGAAATAGATGGGGAAACAGTGGAAACAGTGTCAGACTTTATTTTTCTGGGCTCCAAAATCACTACAGATGGTGACTGCAGCCATGAAATTAAAAGACACTTACTCCTTGGAAGGAAAGTTATGACCATCTTAGATAGTATATTCAAAAGCAGAGACATTACTTTGCCAACAAAAGTCCATCTAGTCAAGGCTATGGTTTTTCCAGTGGTCATGCATGGATGTGAGAGTTGGACTGTGAAGAAGGCTGAGTGCCGAGGAATTGATGCTTTTGAACTGTGGTGTTGGAGAAGACTCTTGAGAGTCCCTTGGACTGCAAGGAGATCCAATCAGTCCATTCTGAAGGAGATCAGCCCTGGGCTTTCTTTGGAAGGAATGATGCTAAAGCTGAAACTCCAGTACTTTGGCCACCTCATGCGAAGAGTTGACTCATTGGAAAAGACTCTGATGCTGGGAGGGATTGGGGGCAGGAGGAGAAGGGGACGACAGAGGATGAGATGGCTGGATGGCATCACTCACTCAATGGACATGAGTCTGAGTGAACTCTGGAAGTTGGTGATGGACAGGGAGGCCTGGCGTGCTGTGATTCATGGGGTCGCAAAGAGTTGGACACGACTGAACGACTGATCTGATCTGATCATTTTATGCCACTAAGCTTGAGGTGGCTTGCTTTGCAGCAATAGATATCTGAAACACTTTCATGTAATTGGCCTTTTGCACACTTTTAATATAGTGAAGCTTTAAAATGATAACCTGGGAACTAAGTACTGCAGAATTCCTGTGCCCAGGTCTGCTGCCCAAGTCTAAATACTCTTAGAGTGGTGGTGAGCAGGCCAAGAAGTGGTTCTTCACTTCCCTGACAATCCAGACATTCCCATGAGGCTCTAAACATTGCAGTAGTGACAGGACTCTGGTTGTGCTGTTTATTTATTGGTTGCACTGAGTCTCTGTTGCTGTGCCCAGGCTTCTCAACCATTCTCTAGTTGTGGTGAATGGGTTTCTCATTGTGGTGGCTTCTTGTTGTGGAGCATGTGCTCTAGAGTCCAAGGGTCCAGTAGTTAAAGCTTGTGGACTCTAGAACTGGGGTTCAGTAGTTGTGGTGCCAGGCTTATTTGCCCTGAGGCATGTGGAATCTTCCCAGATCAGAGATAGAACGCATATACCCTGTGTTGGCAGGGGTTTCTTAACCACTGGACCACCAGGAAAGTCCTGGTTAGTGCTATTAAAGTCCTTCTCCATCTGGAGACAGTCCTAAGAGGATGGGGCTGAATAGGTAGGACTGAGATGCTCTGGCTGTGTTGTTGTTGTTGTTGTTCAGTTGCTAAATTGTGTCCAACTATCTGCAACTCCATGGACTGCAGCATGCCAGACTTCCCTGTCCTCCACTGCCTCCCGGAGTTTGCTATAAAGGAAGTTAAATCTGCTTCTGTAACCACTGGCTGCTAAGGGAAGCTTCTCTCCCATTTTCCAAGGCTAGTCTCTGGACACAGTATAAGACCTTGACTCATTAGACTTAACTTTGTTCTTGGACTCATTTTACTCTAAGTCAGGGACCTAGTACATATAAAGAACTGGTACTGGAGAAAAGATCTAGAGCGGGAGGAAAGGCACCACCAATGAAATATCAGTGGTGAAACAAAAAAAAAGTTAAGTTGTTAGACAAAAGAAAGCATATAGAGCAGACGGGAGAATGGCCGCCTGGAGTGTAGCTATCTGCCTCATTCCTTCTGTTCCTATTAATTAGGCATGGATTTCTAGGTAGTGAAAGAGTAGAGGGCAAGGATGATAATTTAGGAGTCAAAATGGCCACGTGGCCATACGCTTGGGTTTTTAATATTAATAAGTATTTCCTTGAATATGCAGGATCTCATTAAAATCAGTTTGTGTCACAGAGGAACTGAAGAATCATCAGTTTAGTTCAGTTCAGTTCAGTCACTCAGTTGTGTCCGACTCTTTGCGACCCCATGAATCACAGCACGCCAGGCCTCCCTGTCCATCACCAACTTCCAGAGTTCACTCAGACTCATGTCCATTGAGTGAGTGATGCCATCCAGCCATCTCATCCTCTGTCGTCCCCTTCTCCTCCTGCCCCCAATCCCTCCCAGCATCAGAGTCTTTTCCAATGAGTCAACTCTTCGCATGAGGTGGCCAAAGTACTGGAGTTTCAGCTTTAGCATCATTCCTTCCAAAGAAATCCCAGGGCTGATCTCCTTCAGAAAGGACTGGTTGGATCTCCTTGCTGTCCAAGGGATTCTCAAGAGTCTTCTCCAACACCACAGTTCAAAAGCATCAATTCTTTGGCGCTCAGCCTTCTTCACAGTCCAACTCTCACATCCATACATGACCACAGGAAAAACCATAGCCTTGACTAGACGAACCTTCGTTGGCAAAGTAATGTCTCTGCTTTTCAATATGCTATCTAGGTTGGTCCTAACTTTCCTTCCAAGGAGTAAGCATCTTTTAATTTCATGGCTGCCAGTCACCATCTACAGTGATTTTGGAGCCCAGAAAAATAAAGTCTGACACTGTTTCCATTGTTTCCCCATCTATTTCCCATGAAGTGATGGGACCAGATGCCATGATCTTCATTTTTTGAATGTTGAGCTTTAAGCCAACTTTTTCACTCTCCTCTTTCACTTTCATCAAAAGGCTCTTTAGTTCTTCACTTTCTGCCATAAGGGTGGTGTCATCTGCACATCTGAGGTTATTGATATTTCTCCCGGCAATCTTGATTCCAGCTTGTGTTTCTTCCAGTCCAGAGTTTCTCATGATGTAGTCTGCATAGAAATTAAATAAGCAGGGTGACAATATACAGCCTTGATGTACTCCTTTTCCTGTTTGGAACCAGTCTGTTGTTCCATGTCCAGTTCTAACTGTTAGTTCCTGACCTGCATACAGATTTCTCAAGAGGCAGGTCAGGTGGTCTGGTATTCCCATCTCTTTCAGAATTTTCCACAGTTTATTGTGATCCACACAGTCAAAGGCTTTGGCATAGTCAATGAAGCAGAAATAGATGTTTTTCTGGAACTCTCTTGCTTTTTCTATGATCCAGCGGATGTTGGCAATTTGATCTCTGGTTCCTCTGCCTTTTCTAAAACCAGCTTGAACATCTGGAAGTTCATGGTTCACATATTGCTGAAGCCTGGCTTGGAGAATTTTGAGCATTACTTTACTAGCGTGTGAGATGAGTGCAATTGTGCAGTAGTTTGAGCATTCTTTGGCATTGGCTTTCTTTGGGATTGGAATGAAAACTGACCTTTTCCAGTCCTGTGGCCACTGCTGAGTTTTCCAAATTTGCTGGCATATTAAGTGCAGCACTTTCACAGCATCATCTTTCAGGATTTGAAATAGCTCAACTGGAATTCCATCACCTCCACTAGCTTTGTTCGTAGTGATGCTTTCTAAGGCCCACTTGACTTCACATTCCAGGATGTCTGGCTCTAGGTCAGTGATCACACCATTGTGATTATCTGGGTCATGAAGATTTTTTTTTTTCAGTTCTTCTGTGTATTCTTGCCACCTCTTCTTAATATCTTCTGCTTCTGTTAGGTCCATACCATTTCTGTCCTTTATCGAGCCCATCTTTGCATGAAATGTTCTCTTGGTATGTCTAATTTTCTTGAAGAGATCTCCAGGAGCTGACTGTGGCTCAGATCATGAACTCCTTATTACCAAATTCAGACTTAAATTGAAGAAAGTAGGGAAAACCACTAGACCATTCAGGTATGATCTAAATCAAATCCCTTATGATTATACAGTGGAAGTGAGAAATAGATTTAAGGGCCTAGATCTGATAGAGTGCCTGATGAACTATGGACTGAGGTTCGTGACATTGTACAGGAGACAGGGATCAAGACCATCCCCATGGAAAAGAAATGCAAAAAAGCAAAATGGCTGTCTGGGGAGGCCTTACAAATAGCTGTGAAAAGAAGAGAAGCGAAAAGCAAAGGAGAAAAGGAAAGATATAAGCACTTGAAGAACCATGCTGCTGCTGTTGCTAAGTCGCTTCAGTCGTGTCTGACTCTGTGCGACCCCATAGACAGCAGCCCACTAGGCTCCCCCGTCCCTGTGATTCTCCAGGCAAGAACACTGGAGTCGGTTGCCATTTCCTTCTCCAATGCATGAAAGTGAAAAGTGAAAGGGAAGTCGCTCAGTCGTGCCCGACTCTTAGCGACCCCATAGACTGCAGCCTACCAGGCTCCTCTGTCCATGGGATTTTCCAGGCAAGAGTACTGGAGTAGGGTGCCATTAACCATGGTGGGTCCCAAATAGAGGAAACAGGTAAGTTTATGGCTTTTTCTAAGCTCAAGAAAAGGGGGTAAAAATACATGTAAGGGTTTTTTGGTTTGTTTTATTCTAGGTGTTGTTCATCAGTTCCATTTCAAGTAGCAGGAGTGTACTCAAACCATTATGATAGGAATTCATTGGTTCTATAACTAGACAGTTGTGGATGTCAGGAGTACTTATATCCAGGAACTCAAATGAGATCTTTGAAGATCTATATCTTGCTTCATTCTTCTTTGACTTGGCTTTGTCTTTATTCTACACTGGCTTCTTGCATGTGGAGAACATGATTTATGCTACAATGGCCAGACTCATACCACCCTTGTTTGTGGCTTCAGCATAAAGAGGATAAGTCTCTAGACACAGCAGGTAAAAAACAACTGGAGGAACTCTCATTGGCCAAATCTGAGTCATAGTGCCATTCTTGGGGCTAGGGAGCTAGAGTAGGGGTCAGTCTCACCTAAACTCCTTGGAATGGGTCCTCCATAGACCAGACGTGCTCTGTTTTCAGGAGGGGGGAAATGAGGACAAACAAAATCATCAGATGTCCATTAAAAATATCTAGCTAATTTGACCCAGAGAAGGCAATGGCACCCCACTCCAGTACTCTTGTCTGGAAAATCCCATGGATGGAGGAGCCTGGTAGGCTGCCGCCCATGGGGTCGCTAAGAGTTGGGCATGACTGAGCGACTTCACTTTCACTTTTCACTTTCATGCATTGGAGAAGGAAATGGCAGCCCACTCCAGTGTTCTTGCCTGAGAGTCCCAGTGATGGTGGAGCCTGGTGGGCTGCCATCTATGGGGTCGCAGAGAGTCGGACACAACTGAAGCGACTTAGCAGCAACAGCAGCAGCAGCTACTTTGACCAGGATTAGAAAGGGACTGAGACTAGGGGCAGATGCTATCCCCAGGAGTAATGACCAAGCAGTTGGCTAGAACTTTTTGTATCCTGTATAATTCAAGAAACACTCTGAAGTGGTCAGAGTGTAGAAAGCTCAGAAATTCATGAATGCGTCTTTGACTGTATTCTGCTGTGGATCATGGAAACCCACCTACTGGCCTCACCCTGTTCCTAACATGCTTGAATTACCATTTTCCAGCCCAGAGGTTCTGTAGGTTGGGGAACAGGTGATTGTGATGCTTCTCAGTGTTTGCAAACTACTGACTTACACTAAGAAATCCAAAACGTTGTATTCAGAAGTTCTCCTTCGGTATCTTGTGGCTTTAAATATACATGCTGAACTTTTTGTTGAAACATGATATACATACAAAAAGTGCACATAGTATGAGTGTATAGTTTGGTTAACTTTCAGAGGCTGAACGTAATCATGGAACCAGTCTCCAGATGAAGAGACAAAACATTTCTATAGCCAGAGGCAGCCCCCTCCCTGTATCCTCTTCTGGTCACACTATCTTTGAACAGCACAAATTTACTTTTTCTTATTTTAATAAATTATATATATATGCGATTATACAGGGCTTCCCAGGTGGCGTTAATGGTAAAGAACTTGCCTGCCAATGCAGGAGACATGAGAAACTTGGGTTCGATTCCTGGGTCAGGAAGATCCTCTGGAGGAGGGCATGGCAACCTACTCCAGTATTCTTACCTGTAGAATCCCAAAGACAGAGGAGCCCGGCAGGCTACAGTCCATAGGGTCATACAGAGTCACACACGACTGAAGCAACTTAGCACACAGCATGCACTTTATTATACAGTTTATATTCTTGAATGTTTATCTTTTTTTCTTCAGTGTTATATATATATATAGGATTTATCTGTGTTATGTTTATAGTTGTAGTTTGTTCATTCTATATTCTACAATCTGTTACTGCATAGTGCCTCATTGCTTATTTATTCAACACACTTCTAAGGATTTGTGGGTGTTTCCCATTTGGAGCTTTTACTGCTGTGAACAATGAATATTCTAATTCATGTCTCTGAGTAAACATACATAAACATTTCTGTTTGTGTTGTATGTAAAAGTGGAAGGTCATGGCTTTAAATATTTTGGACTATTATTAACAAATAAGATTGCCCTTTAAATAAGTTATCTTTGACATTTAATGATAGCCTTTAAGGTATTGCATAGCTTTCTTCATATTCTAGGTGTTGTCCACAGCCTGAAGGGTGCTACTCAATATCTATAATCAGAATAAGACAAGGGGGCTGACACTGGTTGCCCAATAAAAAGTCATGAGTCTTTTCTCATGGGTCTGAGTCAATTCTCAGTCAGGAGTTCACTGACTGAAGAGGTAGCAGGTCCTCAGGAGAAGGGATCCTAAAATGGCAAGTTATGCTGTAAGAAAGTATTCTTAGCAATTTCCAAGGGCTCTGGTTGTTCAGTAGCTTAGGTGTGTCCGAATGACTCTTTGCAACCCCATGGACTGCAAAGAAATCCAGACTTCCTTGTCCTTCACCATCTCCTGGAGTGGCAGATGAAGCTTGGCTCCCTGGAGTTTGTTCAAACTCATCTCCATTGAGTTGGTGATGCCATTTAACCACCTCTGTTGCCCGCTTTTCCTCCTGCCCTCAATCTTTCCCAGCATCAGGGTCTTTTCCAGTGAGTTGGTGCTTGATTTCCAAGGGAATCTATGGTTATTTTCCTGGAGAAAGGTGAATACTCAGATACTTCAAGGATTATTGAATACAGGTTCTAAGTTGCTATTGACATTTGGAGACCTGAGTCAAAAAATGGAGTTCTAGCTAAAGTCTGACTGATAGTGGGTTCCCTGGGCCTGCAGTCCCATCTGGTGGCCATTTTTTCTGTCTTTGAGTATGTAACTGGGATTGATCCTCTTGGCAGCTGGACTGATCTTCCCATTGGCCACTGGCCTGTGAAATAAGAGTTATCATAGTGACGAAGGTCAAGAGAAGGCTCTGAAATGGCACCGTGCCCAACTGTCCGCTCCCAGCAGGATAGCAAATCAAAACCAGCATTGCATCCTGAGGATAAGAGTGGGAGTGGGGTGTGGTAAAGATGAATGCCATTGTTAAAAATCTAAAGTAGGGGTCTCCAACTCCCAGGCTGTGGACTGTTAGGAATTGCGCTGCATAGCAGGAAGTGAGCAGAGGGTGAGGGAGCCAAGCTTCATCTGCCACTCCCCATCACTCGCATTACTGCCTGAACCATCCCCTGCCCCATCCCCACACCCCCATAGAAAAATTGTCTTCCATGAAACCAGTCCCTGGGACCAAAAAGGTTGGTGACCACTGATCTAAAGGATGCAAGGGTACACGGGGTGTGGGTGGTCCTGATTATATGTGAGTGCTCAGTCCCTGTCTGTCCAACTCTGTGTGACCCCATGGACTGTAGCCCACCAGGCTCCTCTGTTCATGGAATTCTCCAGGCAAGAATACTGGAGTGGGTTGCCATTTCCTTCTCCAAGGGATCTTCCCAACCCATGTCTCCCACATTGGCAGGTGGATTCTTTACCAATGAGCCACCAGGGAAGCCCATAGACAACATTTATTTACAGTTTTGCCCCAGGGATATGTTAATTCTCCTACCCTCTGTCATATATGGTCTGGATATAGATACGCACCGTCTAAAGTCCTGGAGAATATCACAATGATCTATTACATCAATGACACTGTGCCGATTAGGCAAATGAGCACGATGTGACTACTATGCTGGCAGCAGATGGTAGGAAAGAGGGAAGGAGGACTGGGTGTGAAGAGTTTCAGACTGCAGTGCAGCTCTGAGAATGTCCTGACCAGGCTGACGTGGAGCTTCAAGGCAGTGACTGACTGACTGGTGGCCTACATGGGCAGGAAGGGCCCAGCTTTAAAACCCTGGTGTGTGCAGTCATCGGCAGACTGAGGAGAGCATGGCCTTCAGCATGGCATTTCGGCTGTCAATTTCACAGACATGGCAGCTGGGGCTGTCAGCTCCCTGCCCTCCTCACAGGAGATTCTCTGTTGAAGGGAACCCTAAGCAGTGAATCCACATGGTTTTCACCGCAGTCTATACAGACTGCATCACATGGATGCACTTCTCCATCATGTTTCAGGGTGCAGCTCTCCCCTAGTTCCCATAGACCTCTTCCCTGAGGGGAAACTTAGAAGAGGGAGTTTAGTGACATAAACCACAGCCCCTACTGCTGCAGTTGGTCTGTAGGTCACACTGGCATTTATCTTCCCGCTCCTCTTCTATGCCCTCTGAAGACTCCCCATCCCATGCTATCACCTCGGCAGGTGTTGATGGCTTACTTACCTGGTGGTGCAACTCAGACTTTCATTCCTGAGGTCCCAAATCCTTGGAGTCAGGCCCTTCTCAGCGTGGGGCTGTTGTATAAGTCCATGCACAGTTATAACTGGGAAAAGGAATCCACAGAGGCACCAAGTAAATCATGTAGTTGTGCATATTTCTCTTCCCCTTCCTCCACGCTGCTCCAGTGCAATAGCAGCCTTAGCTCCTCCCACTGCTCAGGTTCATTCTGGCCAGAATGATGGCAACTGCTGTCTCTTATTGATCTTGGACACAAGAGTCTAGGGTGCCTGTAACATTCATAGATAATAGTTCAATGATACCAATGTTCACTAGCAAGAGTGTACTCCCTCTGGGGACCCGGACCCTTCTTCCTCTTTCCTCCATTCACTGCGGTCATATCTGCATGGCAATCTGAAGACCCTCCTGCCTGCTCTTCTTCTTTCGCTCCTCTATTCACAGGCATTTCCTCCAAAATATCCCTTGGTCATCTTGTTCCATCTTGGTGATCTGAACTGCCCCCATAAATCACACTCCTAGTTCTTTCCCAAATAACCATCTGTTTTTCTCAATTTTTCCCCCCTTGATAGACAGTTTAAACCTGAAGGTTTAACAAATACCTGCCCTATAAATGGGCTTCCTTGGTGGCTCAGATGGTAAAGAATCTGTCTGCAATGTGGGAGACCTGGGTTCGATCCCTGGGTCAGGAAGATCCCCTGGAAAAGGGAATGGTTACTCATGCCAGTATTCTTGCCTGGAGAATTTCATGGACAAGAAGGCTGGAGGGCTATGGTCCATGGGATCACAAAGAGTTGGACACGACTGAGTGAATGAATGCATACCTACCCTATAAACACAGGTATCTCTGCTGGTCAATTCACTGTCATTTAACTCTGCAGAGAAGTTACAGGATATGTCAGTGTCTTCCAGAACTTGTACTGGGGAAACAGAAGTCTATTTTGTCTATCTGCAGAAGGGCAAGTTCACCTTCAAACTGTTCTTGGGTTACTTGTATCGTTGCCTCCCTTTCCCCTCCCATTGAACTTTAGTGGTAGGAACTCTTTTTTGTCTCCTTTAAACCACAGAACTGCTAATTCAAATGAAATGACATTTCCGGAAGAATAGAAATTCCTGATTTAAGTGAGGCCCTTTTGAGTTCAGATGGATTTGTGATAAATAAGAGAAAGAGACTCTTGTTCCCAAACCGGCTACTCACTGCTGCCCCAAGCTGTAGATTAATGGAACTGGCCCAGGAAAAAACTTGGTTGGGATTTTCCTTGGTGAGACTTTGTGGCCACCAAGGAGCTTGCCTTGCAAGTAAATAAGTCTGGGTAGGAAAACACCTATATGTGAGGTTTTTATTGCCTCTCCTACAAAAACAAATCCCCTGGCAGTGATAAAATAGGAAAGACTGACTAGAGGTAAACACTTGAACTCTGCACAAAGGCTTTTGGTAATTTTAGGTAAAACGGGCTGGGTCTCTCCCATACCAACTGCTTGTCCTTTGGAAGCTGTAGAATGTGGGCTTCATATACATTTGGTCAAACTGCCCGGAAAGTCAAAGGGAGGATTCATTAGCAAGGATGAAATTTACCACCAGACTATGTCTGTCTTTTCAGCCAAACAGACTGAGGCTTATTTCTGGGGGTGCTCAAACACTAAAACAAAATGTTTTGAAACCCCTGTGATATTTTTTTGGTGAGTAGAGTGTCTAAAGGAACTTATGTGGAAGAATCAATATTAACAGTTGCTCCAGAGTTGTCAGGGAATTCATCAAAAAGGTCCCTCTCTATTAGTGACTACTTTTATTTTAAGAATGGGATCCATCACTTTTAGCTTAAGACCTTAGCTTGTGAGGTAAAACAAAATGAAGCATTAGCTCTTGGACACTTCACTATAATTTATCTCCAGGGCAGACAGAAGAGATAAATTTCTCACCCAAGATGTATTTAATTTAATATCAAAGAAACTTGTCATTCCTCATTGAAAGGCACAAGTTGCCATTGAATAAGGCAGTCTTTTAACAACTGCAAGAGAAAACTAAAGATTTAAGCAGCTTTCTTCCCTGAAAGACATTAACCAAGTTTAAAAAATTTATTTACTTATGTATTTGGCTGTGTCAGGTCTTAGTTATATCATGTAGGATCTCTCGTTAGGGCACACAGACTCTCTAGTTGTATTGTGAGGGTTCAGTAGTTGCCTTGTGTGGGCTTAGTTGCTCCATGGCATATGAATCTTAGTTCCTCGACTTGGGATCAAACCTGTGTCCCCTGAATTGCAAGGTGGATTCTTAACCACTGGACTACCAGGGAAGTCCCTAACCAGTTTACAGATACAATGTCTACTATCCAGACTGAATTATATTACCATCTCTAACCTGGAGCTCCTGACTGTGCAATCAATGACAGGAAGAGCTTTGATTGGCAATTTAATAGACAGTAGTTACCTAATTTTTTAGTAAGATGGTGGCTACATCTCAGGGATCTTGTCTTTCAAGTCTTTTTTTTTTTTTTGACCATTTTATCAGGGTCTTCTAAGTTGCTTTTCTAATATTTTCAAATTCTTTCCCCTCCTATGAAACATAAAAATAATGGCAGGTGGGAGGAAATTCACGGAATGAACAATACAATGTCTCTTGCCTGAAATCATTACCCCCAAAATAGGAGATGATGATTTAGTAGAACCACAATGTGCAGCCACTGGATTGGTGTCCTTGTAGTTCTAAAATTGTTTGGCTGTAAGGGCATCATGTGATACCTCTAAGTATTTTGTTGGTGGTGTGTTTTTAGAAGATAAAGAGCTAAAAATTCAGGTTTCTGCTATGAAATGCTAAGCATATGAACATAGGTAGCTATTGCATCTCTGGGGTTCTCTCCATGGACCTTCTTTCCATGAGCTTCCTGCTTTCCTTTTAGAATCACACTCATTTTACTTATTCTTGACCTTGCTCTCACTTTCCCCCACCATCGAAGGACACCTGAAGATTAGGACAGATGGAGGTTTGGGGGCTCCCAAGGATTTGGGGGAGGTTAGGGCCCCTAATGGAGAAGGCAATGGCAATGGCACCCCACTCCAGTACCCTTGCCTGGAAAATCCCATGGACGGAGGGGCCTGGTAGGCTGCAGTCCATGGGGTCGCAAGGAATCAGACACGACTGAGCAACTTCACTTTCACTTTTCATTTTCATGCATTGGAGAAGGAAATGGCAACCCACTCCAGTGTTCTTGCCTGGAGAATCCCAGGGACGGGGGAGCCTGGTGGGCTGCCGTCTATGGGGTTGCACAGAGTCGGACACGACTGAAGTGACTTAGCAGCAGGGCTCCTAATTAGATAGCTAGAGTGCCTGGCCATTGTTTGTAATATATTTTTTCTATAACAGACTATATTCTGAGTTCCGAATCACCAATTTACAAGACAACTTCAGGACTAGAATCCTTCAAAACAAAACAGTGACTTTCTATGCCATATTAATTAACAGTGATGATTCACAACCCAGAAAGGGTTCTGTAATACATACAAGCACTCCACTAATCAGGGCTTGATTGTATTAAGTTCCCTCCATCATATTTGACTTTTCATTTATTTAACGAGAGGGAGAAGACAACTAAATTTCAATTTTCTGTACACTGAATGGCCATTAGATGACAAAACATTTATGAAATGATACTGTAAGTCAGTGGAGGAAAAATAACTTTAAAAATATTCTTTTTTTTTTTTGAAGAACAGAATTCTGTATGCTCAAGAAGGAGGAAGCAATTAAGACTTTGATTTGGTTAAAAAGTCAAGAGAGAAAAAAAAAGTTATGAGAGAAATATAATTTGAAAGCTGAGAGACACTAAAGGGTTTGAGTTTTGGCTCTTTTGTAACAACTCAATGACTTATGGTAAGACATAAATTTTTCTGAATCTTTGCTTTCTTGTCTGTAAAATAGGAGCTCCAGTAAGCCTTGCCTGCCAATTCTTAGAGCTACTGTGAGATTCATGTGTGATTGTACATGTGAAATTGTTTTGTAGTCTATAGAAATATTATATAAATATTGTTTACTCTTATTATGATAACTGAAATACTAATAGCTTTTAATTACTATGGCTAGGTGAAAATGTCTACAGTCATACAGTCAAATTAGGATCCATTGTACAGCAGACACTACATGAGAATAAATTCACCCTCTTATCCAAGATTATCTGCAAATATATATTTTTATTATTTTTATTTACTGTCTTTTTTTGGCTCAAACCTATGCCCCTTGCATTGGGAACATGGAGTCTTAACCACTGGATCACCAAGGACATCCCAAAATATATATTTTTAAAGAAACTTTCTGCTAATTTTAAGCTTGTGTGAGTTGAACCCATGCCTGTAGTGTCGGCTCTGGTGGAGCAGCATTTGCCTCCTGGGCCCTCTCTCCACCCTGTCTTGGTTTGGCTGGTCCTCTCATCTTCTCCTGGGCTCCAAACCACAAGTTGACTTTTCTTGACCAGGCAAAAAAGTGACCTCATTTGAGCATGGTCAGTCCTGAGACAGAGAGATAATAGGAGAGCTTGTATACTCTTGGCTCCTGTCAACAAGACAAATAAGACAGGGGAAGAGATGTGGCTTGAACAGCTGGTGTAACCAGATCTGGGACTTATTTGGGTAGAGGGAGGAGGTGAATGACATCATCAACCAATAAATGTCCTACTGGGAGGCAAATTCTTCCAGGCTCAGCCTGAAAGACCACGTCTGGTCTTGCACACAGTGGGCACCACAATTTTCTTTCTTCTGTTTTTGTTTGTTTTTTAAACTTTGTGTGTATGTTTCTTAAATATTGATTTTTATTATTTGACTGCCCCAGGTCCTGGTTGCAGCACGTGGGAATTTCAATCTTCATTGTGGTGTCTTTATGTGGGATCTAGTTCCCCAACCAGGGATTGAACCTGGGCCCCCTACTTTGAAAGCATGGAGTCTTAGCTGCTGGAGCACCAGGAAAGTCTCTGTTTGCTTTACAATTAAAAATTTTTTTTCCAAATATACATAGACTATCATTATATGTATATATAATACACAGTATTATTCATACATTCAAGATATACATATATACACACATATATCACATATATGTATGTGATATATGTATATACACATACATATATATATGTATACATGAATGTGTATGTGTGTATATATATATATATATATATATGAATTGTACTGAGCACCTTGAAATTTCCCCCAAACGCTTAATTAGTTCTTTCATCACACCCAAAATAATATTAATAATATGGTTTGGGTTTCTGAGGGTGATGATTCCATTTCTACATCATGTGACACATTTACACAGATCTAAGTACATAGAGACAATTATCTATTTTATTTTTACATAGGTTTTTTTTTATTACTTTATCATCTTATTTTTCATTCATTTTTTCCCCTGTGTTTTTGAACAAAGTTGTAATTATGGTATTAGTTAATATTTGATTCTTGCTGGTTTTTTTTTTTTTATCAAAAGTTAAATTTTTTTTTTTCACATTGGTACATTATCTTCATAAATACTACCTCAGATAGCTACCAAAAATTCACTGGATATGTTGAGCCATCACATATACTTTAGCCAATCTCGTGTTAACTGTTTAAGAAACTTCTGACTTTCCCCTACTATAAATAATGCTGTTTTCAGCAACTTAGCAATAAAGCTGCTAGTTAACTTCTACAGCTCACTTTATGTTGTGAAGTGTTTTCCATTTTTCGGCCGAGCCTCCCTGCTTGTGGGATCTTAGTTCCCCAACCAGGGATTGAACCCATGACCCATGCCCTTGGCAGTGAAAGTGTAGAGTCCTAACCATCGGACTGCCAGGGAATTCCCACGTTAAGCATTTTCAAAAGTGTATTTTTCTTTTCTAAAAATATATTAATTAACTTTTTCCATTTAGATTTATTTTATCCCGTTCAAAATATATATGAAAAACTAAAGGATAAACAACTCATGCACAGTATCCAAGTAAAGACTGTGTCTCAGAAATTCCTTTTTCCTCTGGTCCAACTGCATTGCTGAAGCAGCAGATAACACTAAGCAGAAATAGTCCCATCCATCATGACCATCATCATCACGATTATCAAAACTATCTTCCTTATGATCATACCAGCGATGCATTTTTTAGGAACACCAAAATGAAAGTGGACAGTGAAACCTGTACCTGGGGAAAGTAAATGGAAAACTGGATGGCAGCACCAATCGGCGTGCGTGAAAACTTGCTATATGGTGGACACGGTGGTCGAGGCTTGGGATGTGCTAACTTAAGAATATACACATGCCAGGTTGGACTTGTCAAGGAATTGGTCAACTCTTAGGCCCCTGTTGAAATAAAGATTCATCTTTTTCAATAGTTTTCTGGACTCTTTGTTATTCAAATCCTTATCTATTCAAAGTCCTTGCTGTTTTGCTCCTCTTCAGTTGCTAATGGTGACTGCTTTGGCAGTTTTCTCCATACTAGTTCCACAAGTTCAGGCAGCTTCTGCCCCCAAGGGTTCCTTGGGCCTGAGTCCTTTAACAACTCACCTACCCCATCAAGTTCCCGACCATTCACCTTCGCTGAAATCATTCAGATTTCAGTGATTCAGAGCTGAGGAAATCAGCTTGTGGCTTTCCTGAGGGAAAATGGCAGGCAACAGCCACTGGACTAGGCAGCCACATGTACTGGATGCCCCTGTGTGAACACTTTGTTAGGCATGTACTAAGTCGCTTCAGTCATGTCCAACTCTTTGTGACCCTATGGATTGTAACCTGCCAGGCTCTTCTGACCATGGAATTCTCCAGGCAAGAATACTGGAATGGGTTGCCATTTCTTCCTCCAGGGGATCTTCCTGATTCAGGGGTCGAACCCTAGTCTTTCACGTCGCTTGCATTGGCAGGTGGGTTCTTTACCACTAGCGCCACTTGGGAAGTCCCTTGTTAGGCATGGGAAAGAGAAAAAAGAAAATGAAGCCCTCTTAGACTTGTCCTCAAAGAATTTGGAGTCCTGTTCAGGCGCTGAGTCCATATGTGGTGCCAAAATTGCAGTGAATGCTGAGAGGGTAACTTATAAACTTAAGAGTATATCATGCGTGGAATTCCCTGGTGGTCTAGTGACTAAGACTCCATGCTTCCAATGCAGAGGGCCCAGGTTCAATCCCTGGTCAGGGAACTAGGTCCCACAAGCTGCAACTAAGAGCTTACATGCCACAATTAAAGATCCTGCATGCTGCTGCCAAGATCAAAGGGCCCAAGTGCCGCAACTAAGACCCAGCATAGCCAAATAACGAAATATTAACAGAACAGGAGTACCCCAGTGGGTTCTGGAAGAGGAAAAGGCAATCATGTGGGGATCATCATTCCCTCACAACAAGGAATTATGACTTTCAGAGAAGCAAATCCATAAGGAAATGCAAGATCATCTAGACTTGCAGCAGGTGGAAACAGTGGATGACTTTATTTTGGGGGCTCCAAAATCACTGCAGAGGGTGATTGCAGCCATGAAATTAAAAGACGCTTACTCCTTGGAAGGAACGTTATGACCAGCCTAGACAGAATATTAGAAAGCAGAGACATTACTTTGCCAACAAAGGTCTGTCTAGTCAAGGCTATGGTTTTTCTAGTGGTCATGTATGGATGTGAGAGTTGGACTGTGAAGAAAGCTGAGCACCGAAGACTTGATGCTTTTGAACTGTGGTGTTGGAGAAGACTCTTGAGAGTCCCTTGGACTGCAAGGAGATCCAACCAGTCCATGCTAAAGGAGATCAGTCCTGGGTGTTCATTGGAAGGACTGATGTTGAAGCTGAAACTCCGATACTTTGGCCACCTGATACAAAGGACTGACTCATTGGAAAAGACCCTGATGGTGAGAAAGATTGAGGGCAGGAGGAGAAGGGGACGACAGAGGATGAGATGGTTGGATGGCATCACCGACTCAATGGACATGGGTTTGGGTGGACTCTGGGAGTTGGTGATGGACAGGGAGGCCTGGCATGCTGTGGTTCATGGGGTCACAAAGAGTCGGACACGACTGAGCGACTGAACTGAACTGACAATCCAACTCAAGGCAAGAGATACTGAGGTAAAAGTTAAGTTCTGTAATCAAATCCCGCTGACCTTCAAAGTCAGATTCCCTGGGATTCTCACTCCCTTTGCCAGGTTGACATGCCTGTTGTGGAGCCTAGAACTTTCCTAACAGTGTGAGAACTTCCTTGGTATAATTGTTCTCCAGTTTGTGTATCGTCCACTTGGCAGCTCTGTGATAGTCACTAATGGCGACCTCCTTGAAGAGGTCTTATGCCACATGCTGCGCCTCCCAGGACTGCTGCTGACAGAGCCTCTGTCCCCGAGGCAGGCCACTGCTGACCCATGCTTCCACAGGAGATGCTCAAACACTCACAGGCAGGTCTGCCTCAGCCTCTTGTGGGGTCACTGCTCCTTTCCCTGGGTCCTAGTGTGCACAAGGTTTTGTTTGTGCCTTCCAGGTGTCTCCGGTGGGTATGAAGTTTGCTTTTACATGCAATTGAGCCCCTCCTACTGTCTCGTTGCAGCTTCTCCTTTGCCCTTGGATGTGGGGTATCTTTTTTGGTGGGTTCCAACATTCTCTTGACAATGGTTGTTCAGCAGTGACTTGCACTTTTGGTGTTCTCGCAGGAGAAGATGAGCACATGTCCTTCTACTCTGCCATCTTTTAAAATAAGATATGTCAAGGGAGTGAAAGAGACTCAACCTGAATTTAGGGGAAAGGAGAGAGCTATGGATGCAGGCTTGACAATGGATTGTATGGAGGGCAGTTTTGAGCAGGGTTCAAACAAAGAGACGTGTGTAGTGAAGGATCCGGCCAAATGTGTTTGGGTTGGAGCCTGGCTGGAGCGGATGACAACACATTTGTGTAAAAATTTAGGTCAGAAAGCTGTGAAGATGGCAGTTTGTTGGGAGTCCTTGGGTGCTAGATTGACAGCTCAGACTTATTCTTGTGGGTGGTATTTCAAAACCTTGTGAGCCAAGGAATGATGTCATGAAAATGGGAGTCCAGAAATGAGAGACTGGAGGCAGAGAAAACAACTAGGAGGCCACTGAGCACCTTGGGAGATAAGGTCCTGTTGTGGGAGTGGAAGATGGGCTTGAGGAGTAATGGAAGGAAGAACTGACAGCCCTTGCCATGACTAGATGTGGATGGAGAGGGAGGAGAGAAGGATGACTCAGGGTAGATTTCAGTAGAAAGGGTGGAAGGGAGGATTTGGAGACAGGAGATCAGCTTCAGGAGATCAGCGGAAAGTCTTTGCAAGTGGAAAGATTTACATATCTGCAGGAGTGTAGTCTCAATTGATTATCTTATGAAAGCTGTGGAGTTTCTCTGTGAGATAGGCGGGCAGTAGGTATCACAGGAATTTAAAATGACAAAACTTCTGGCTCACAGGAGAGCAGAGTAGGAAAAAGTACTCTCTTTGATCTAGGATTCCCCTGGAGAATCCACTCCAGGACTATTGCCTGGAAAATCCCATGGACAGAGGAGCCTGGTAGGCTACAGCCCATGGGGTTGCAAAGAATCGGACATGACTGAGTGACTTCACTTTCTTTCTTTCTTTCTGATCTAGGATTACAAACCCTAGGCTAACCCCCGCCTTTTTTTTTTCTTTTCTTTCCCCCCCATTCATTTCATGTGCTGATGCTACTGCTAAGTCACTTCAGTTGTGTCCGACTCTGTGTGACCCCACGGATGGCAGCCCACCAGGCTCCCCCGTCCCTGGGATTCTCCAGGCAAGAACACTGGAGTGGGTTGCCATTTCCTTCTCCAATGCATGAAAGTGAAAAGTGAAAGTGAAGTCGATCAGTTGTGTCCGACCCTCAGCGACCCCATGGACTGCAGCCTTCCAGGCTCCTCCATCCATGGGATTTTCCAGGCAAGAGTACTGGAGTGGGGTGCCATTGCTTTCTCCGATTCATTTCATGTACTTGGACAAAATACAGGCATACCTTGGAGATATTGCCCGCTTGGTTCTAGACCACAGGAATAAAGTGATTAGCTCACTAAAGTGAGTTGCTTAAATTCTTTTGGATTCCTCTTGTATATAAAAAGGGGCTTCCCAGGTGGTGTCATTGGTAAAGAACCCACCAGTGCAAGAGATGCAAGATCCCTGGGTAGGGAAGATCCCTTGGAGGAGGGCATGGCAACCCACTCCAGTATTCTTGCCCAGAGAATCCCATGGACAGAAGAGCCTGGTGGGCTACAGTCCATAGGGTCACAAAGAGTTGCACATGACTGAAGCGACTGAGCACACGTGCACACGCATTTTAAGTAAAATTTATGTTTTACCTTGTACTGTAGTCTGTTTAAGGTGCAATAGCATTATTCTTAAAAAAGACAATGTACATGCCTTAATTAAAAGATACTTTATCACTAAAAAATGCTAACCATCATCTGAGCCTTTAGTGAGTCATAAACATTTTGAAATAGTACCATCAAAGTTCCCTAATCATAGATAACCATTCACTAATACAGTAATTGGAGAAGGAAATGGCAACCCACTCCAGTACTCTTGGCTGGAAAATTCCATGGATGGAGGAGCCTGGTAGGCTACAGTCCATGGGGTCAGAAAGAGTTGGACACAACTGAGTGACTTCACTTTCTTTCTTTCTACAGTTCCATTTGGAGAAGGAAATGACAACCCACTCCAGTGTTCTTGCCTGGAGAATCCCATGGATGGAGAGGCATGGTGGACTACAGCCTATGGGGTTGCAAATATTACTATATTGCACACACATAATATAGTAATAAGGAAAATGTCTGGAATACTGTGAGAATTACCGAACTGTGACAGAGATATGATCTGAGCAAATGCTATTGCAAAAATGGAGCTGATAGTGTTGTATGACACAGTTCAGCTCAGTTTAGTTCAGTCGCTCAGTCATGTCCGACTCTTTGCGACCCCATGAATCGCAGCACGCCAGGCCTCCCTGTCCATCACCAACTCTCAGAGTTCACTGAGACTCACGTCCATCGAGTCAGTGATGCCATCCAGCCATCTCATCCTCTGTCATCCCCTTCTCCTCCTGCCCCCAATCCCTCCCAGCATCAGAGTCTTTTCCAATGAGTCAACTCTTCACATGAGGTGGCCAAAGTACTGGAGTTTCAGCCTCAGCATCATTCCTTCCAAAGAAATCCCAGGGCTGATCTCCTTCAGAATGGACTGATTGGATCTCCTTGCAGTCCAAGGGACTCTCAAGAGTCTTCTCCAACACCACAGTTAAAAAGCATCAATTCTTCGGTGCTCAGCCTTCTTCACAGTCCAACTCTCACATCCATACATGACCACAGGAAAAACCATAGCCTTGACTAGACGGACCTTTGTTGGCAAAGTAATGTCTCTGCTTTTGAATATGCTATCTAGGTTGGTCATAACCTTCCTTCCAAGGAGTAAGCGTCTTTTAATTTCATGGCTGCAGTCACCATCTGCAGTGATTTTGGAGCCAAAAAAGATAAAGTCTCTTACTGTTTCCACTGTTTCCCTATCTATTTCCCATGTAGTGATGGGACCAGATGCCATGATCTTCGTTTTCTGAATGTTGAGCTTTAAGCCAACTTTTTCACTCTCCACTTTCACTGTCATCAAGAGGCTTTTTAGTTCCTCTTCACTTTCTGCCATAAGGGTGGTGTCATCTGCATATCTGAGGTTATTGATATTTCTCCCAGCAATCTTGATTCCAGCTTGTGCTTCTTCCAGCCCAGCGTTTCTCATGATGTACTCTGCATAGAAGTTAAATAAGCAGGGTGACAATATACAGCCTTGACATACTCCTTTTCCTATTTGGAGCTAGTCTGTTGTTCCATGTCCAGTTCTAACTGTTAGTTCCTGACCTGCATATAGGTTTCTCAAGAGGCAGGTCAGGTGGTCTGGTATTCCCATCTCTTTCAGAATTTTCCACAGTTTATTGTGATCCACACAGTCAAAGGCTTTGGCATAGTCAATAAAGCAGAAATAGATGTTTTTCTGGAACTCTCTTGCTTTTTCCATGATCCAGCGGATGTTGGCAATTTGATCTCTGGTTCCTCTGCCTTTTCTAAAACCAGCTTAAACATCTGGAAGTTCATGGTTTACGTATTGCTGAAGCCTGGCTGGGAGAATTTTGAGCATTACTTTACTAGTGTGTGAGAAGCATGACACAAGGTTGCCACAAACCTTCAATTTGTAAAAAACAAAACAAAACAACGCACTATCTGTGAAGTGCTATAAAGTGAGATATTCCTGTACTTTAAAATTCCCTGGGCCAGTCTCCTTATCTGTAAAACATTTGTCTATTATCTATTTTATGGGTCTTAGCCCATAAATCACAGCCATTATTTATTAAATACTTCAGCAGGTAACAGAATTTAAGAACTTTATTTTTTAATTTTTAGAATGCCCATTCTTCATTTAAAAAAAAATTCCAAACTTCAGTAGCTTAAAATAATATTAATTTTATTTGTTCATACTTCTACAATCTGGGCTGCACTGGGCTCTGTGGTTCTGTTGGTTTTGATGCTGATCACTGACTTGTTTGCCGTCGCCTGGTGGGTGGCTGGGTGCTAGATGGCTGGACTTCTCTCTCTCCCCTATCTCAGGGTCTCTTCCTCTCCACCTGGTTTCTCCAGCAAAATAGTTGCACTTCTTCCCCACTGGCTCAGATCTCCCCAAAGTACAAAAGCAGAAACTTTCACACCTCCTTAGGGGTTCAAAGAGGGAACTAGCACAGCTGCAGGGCTGCATTTCCAGGTGAAGGCAGGTCACTGGCCCAGTCCAGATTTAAGGGGGAGGGACTCCATAAGGGTGTGACCAACAGAAGGGTGGTCCACTGAAGGGCAGCAGTGTCACAGACTACAACAATAGTATCTCCAATTTGTAAATGAGTCATCTGTGATTTAGGGAGGTTAAATTACTTGCCCCACATAGAGAATAGAGATAAGCATGGGAGAACAGATAAAATTTGTACACACTTGTCAAGACTCTGATGCTGGGAGAGATTGGGGGCAGGAGAAGAAGGGGACAACAGAGGATGAGATGGCTGGATGGCATCACTGACTCGATGGACGTGAGTCTGAGTGAACTCTGGGAGTTGGTGATGGACAGGGAGGCCTGGCGTGCTGCGATTCATGGGGTCACAAAGAGTCAGACACGACTGAGCGAATGAACTGAACTGACTGTCCCTCAGTATCACTGTGTGTGTGTGTGGGGTTGGCTCCAGAAAGAACGCCCCCTGAAACCCAAATCCAAGGATGCTCAAGTCCTTTATATAAAAATGGTGCAGTATTTAAATATAACCTACACATATCCTCCGACATACTTTAAATCATCTCCACATTTCTTATAATATCTAATACAATTAAATGCTATGAAATAGTTGTCAGTGTGGTGTAAATTCAAGTTTTGCTTTTTGGAACTCTGGATTTTTTTTTTTTTTTTAATCCACTGCGGATGTGGAATCCAAGGGATAAAAAAGGGCCGACTAAAATTTGTTTTAATCTAAAATCTTGTGAGGTGGGTACTGTTATTGTTCCTAATGTAGAATGAGGAAAACTCAGGAATAGAGAGTTGAACTACTTTGCCTCAGGTATTTTCCTCTGGAGATTCATTATACACTTGTCTCCTGTCTCTTACAGGGCACTACCTGATACACATATAGTGAAGTTGCTCAGTCATGTCCAACTCTTTGCGACTCCACGGACACCAGGCTCCTCTGTCCATGGGATTTTCTAGGCAAGAGTACTGGAGTGGGTTGTCATTTCCTTCTCCAGGGAACTTCCCGACCCAGGGATCGAACCCAGGTCTCCCACGTTGTAGACAGACACTTATATAAGGTGACTGTAAATGTTATTTAATCTGAAACTATTGTTTGAAGCACTGAAGCAAATCTCTTCAGCCACCCACTATCATATCTTATAGACTGGGAACTGGGAGTTTTCCCTTTGAGCTCTCACATGATCAGAGCCTTTCCCATTTCAGGCGTCTACTTTGTCCTCCATTATCTAGGGCTTGAAGTTTGGCAAGGAATGACAGCATCCTTGCCCACCCAACCTCAACCTTAATTCTCCCTGGCTGATTAACCTCATGATTCCCTCAGTAATTTCCTCTTTTCTAGCAACCAGGTATTTCCTAAGAAGCAAGACCTTCCTTCCTGGGTGAGGACCTCCCTGCAATAGGGCTAGCCCTAAAGGTCCATCCTTTCATTGTCAAGAGGCTTCTCAATTAGTAACCCTTTGGTCCCATTCACTTCCTGTAGTTTCAAAGCTAATTCCCTATTGTTGCAACTGTGGTGGCTTTTGAGAATAGCTTGCAAAGATGCTACTTCCCATGGAGTGACCTGCAGCAGCTTCCCCTTCCCTCTGCTGGTCCTGTGGGCAGAGGACTTACTGATGGAAAACAGTTTCAGAGTTTCCTAGAGGAGCCATGCTCTGCTTACCTTTGATAGTGATCTCTCAGGCAGCTTTGATTTTTCCCAGTCTGTGAGGAGCACACCCTCAGATATAGATAATGAAGAAGGGGGCTCACATAGGTGCCCTCTGCTCTGTTTTGGGCAGTGACAGGGAGCAGCCATTCAGGGAATGTGCTCTGAATACTCCTACCCTTTCCATGGCAAAACTATAGGATGGCCTTGTCTTTCCCATACACTTTTCTCCTTCACAGCAACTCCAGATTTTAATTTTGATTTTGTTCTACTCTAATAAAAACGTGGAGGCACAATACTTGCACTTTTATTTAACAAAAAGGTATGTAGGCAGGTATGTCTGCAAAGCGCTTTACATATATTGTCTCATGTGACTTATTTCATAAGCTTATGTTTGAATCCAGTAGGGTGGGGTGGGGTAGGGGTTTTCTGAAGCCGAATTTACCTCGCACACCACTCTCCTCTTCCCCCCCTCGACGGGAGGGGACAAGGAAAAGAAGGAATCGAGCTGCTTTGGAGGGCCAGGCCGCCTCCTACTTCCCGCAGCTGTCTTGCTAGGCCAGATCTAGAAGCAGGGGGTCTCCATCCCACGCCCAGATCCAGTCGGTGGGAGGGTGGGTGGTTTTTTCCGGGTCACTGGCGCACCCTCTCAATTCCCAGCCACCTGTTCCGGTTCCATCCCGGTTCCAGGCTCTCTGGAGGGCGTCAGGGACATTCCAATCCTCCCACGACCCGCGAGGATGTCGCGGGGGGGCATGCTGTCCCTTTCCAGCACCGAAGATTTGCCCAGGTTTCTTCTCAACCCCTGGTGACCCGAGTCACCCTGGAGAGGAAAAAAGAACTGATAAATGGTTTCAAGCTTGTTTGTTTACAGTGAACTAGTTGGCGAAGTCGCATCCCTAGCGACAGAGGCACTTTCTGGGCACCGTCTGCGCACGAGCAGACAATTGAAAGCCAAACAGCCGAGATGCCTCCTCGCCAGACCAAATATGGTCACATGCAGCCTCCCGTGGAAAGGCTGGCCTCGCTGGTGTCTCCCCGCGTCGGAGCGTACCCGGGCCCGCCCTTAGAATCACTGATCAGTGCCGCGCTCCGGCCTCCCGGCCTCGGTACCCGGCACGAAGAGAAGGCGCGGCACCCAGAACCCGCCCTTCTTCTGTCTGGGCCCCTTACTCGCGTGTCTTCCGCCGCCCCCAGCCTGGTTTCGGTCCACAAGTCCTTGATTAAACAGGCTCGGGCCACTTTCCCTTTGATCCCGCCCCAAGTCCGTGGTAAACTCAAAGGAATGCAGATCCAGGGTTCCGCGAGAGAGGTCAGCGCGACCAGGAGGAGTGGGTGGGGGGCACCCATCTCCTCTTATCCTGCAGAGTACCCAGCACGCCCAGGGTTTTCTGGTGCCAGGGTGGAAGGAGGAGGAGGAGGAAGGGGAGGGACGAGAAGGGGTAGGCAGGCTCGGGACTTGGAGGTAATGCATAATTCAACAGCTCAACTTTCGGACCCGCCTCTTTCCTGGGAGTGGGAGTTTGCTCCAAACTTTGTTTATGGGACAGTCCGGGATCCGCGGCGGCCGCGCAGTCTGCTTCTCCGCCTCTCCGCGGAGCGCGAGCGCCTGAGGCCAGTTCGGGGGATGTGAGAGCCGAAGCCTCTCGGCTGCCAGACACCGAGTAGGGTCGGGATTTGCCAGCCGGGCCCCAGCTCCAGCCCTGCAAGCTCGGGACGCAGCCGAGCGACCCAGGCCCAACGGCGAGTTCGGGCGGGACGGCGGCCACCGCACGCCCAGACTCGGCTTCGCTGCGCGCCCAGGTAGTGCCCGCTGGCGCGCGCCCGCTCACCCCGCACCACGCCAGGGCGCCCGGCTCCTCGGGCTTACCGAGTGGAGACGTCTTGGAGTTGGCTCGGGTTGAGACTTTGAGGGCGCTGCCTGCTCTGGGTAGTTTCGACCTGTCCTTAGACACCAGCAGTTTCATTAGCGTCTCCGGTGCAGTTAACTCCCAGCAGACACCCCCTCCCCCTTTCCTGGTAACTTCTTGGCTTCAAGAAAGTTGCATAATTCTGGAGGCCAGGAGGGACCCCTCCCCCATCCTGCTGGTCTAAGTGCTGGGTGTCTGGGATCCCGAGGCGGACACCTATCTGTCTCTTCTCTCTATTCTCCCCTTTAATTCTCAGACCTTCAATAAGAAGCTAATCTGACCTCCTTTCTCCTAGCAGAAGATGAATCCGGCTTCGGCGCCCCCACCGCTCCCGCCACCCGGGCAGCAAGTGATCCACGTCACTCAAGACCTAGACACGGACCTCGAAGCCCTCTTCAACTCGGTGATGAATCCCAAGCCCAGCTCGTGGCGGAAGAAGATCCTGCCCGAATCGTTCTTCAAGGAGCCTGACTCCGGCTCGCACTCGCGCCAGTCGAGCACCGACTCGTCCGGCGGCCACCCGGGGCCCCGACTGGCCGGCGGCGCCCAGCACGTCCGCTCGCACTCGTCCCCCGCGTCCCTGCAGCTGGGCACGGGCGCGGGCGCCGCGGTCAGCCCCGCGCAGCAGCACGCACATCTCCGTCAGCAGTCCTACGACGTGACCGACGAGCTGCCGCTGCCCCCGGGCTGGGAGATGACCTTTACGGCCACTGGTCAGAGGTACTTCCTCAAGTAAGTCAGCCTGGAGCAAGAGGGGGACACAGAGTCACAATACCCAGGCCGCGCGCGCTTGTTCTTGTGCGTATTCGTGACCGTGCGTGCATACTTGCGTGTGGGTGCCTGCGTGTTAATGTGTGTCCTTGCACGGCTTTTTTCCAGAAATCTGGGAGGCTGGAAGTGGGAGTTAGTTTTAGGGTGTTGGAATTGTAAGGGATCAGAAGCTGGGGCTGGTGGAGTTCATCCAGGATCCGGGAAGTTGCGAGATTTTCAGGACATGAAAATTCTTCGAGGTAGAAGAAAAAAGTACTTGGGCAGAATTCTCGTGAAACACCTAGATGACTATGCGTTGAGTCTGGAGTACTGATACTGGAGTACTTTGACTTCTGGACCCAAACTCTTACTCCTTTCCGGCCCACTCTAAGTCAGGTAACTCCTAGGCTGGTGCACTGCGATGTGACATCAAGATAGTTCTAGAACAGAACTGAGGCTTGGGGAGGAGAGAGGAGTTACTGGAGTAACAGTTACCTCTGTTACTGGAGGTGGTCTGCTGTCTCTCCACTGGAAAAGGGAACACTCACTGACTTAGGCCTTACAGCTCCCAGTTCGGTGACGTAATGACCATACAGCACCCCCCAGTGATGTAATTAGGAACTGCGTGGAGAAGTAGTTGTGGGCTGGACAAATCAATTGTGTGGAAATTGGGTCAGGAGTTCTATTGTGTTGCACTCGGTAACCTAGAATATCATCGATCAGGAGCTGCTTTGTAGTATTCCCCGACAGGTTGTTCTGGCTTTTCGATGTAGTGAATTTTACATTCGAGTGGAATTAGACTGTGTAGAAAAATGTATTCACAGGCATAAAGAAGGTTGCTTCAATTGTGGTACCCTAAAATAATTATATTCTGAAGGAGAAGCCAAGCTAGAACTTGAAACATAACCAGTGAGGTCATGGTGGGGTCAGGCCATCAATGGCCTGGATAGAAGTCCTGCCAACTGGAGCACTTGGTTCAGGATTGCCTGCACTGGCTGGCTGTTGATTGCCGTGGAGGAAAACTCGTCTTCTGAGAACTTGCCTTAGACTTTATTTTAAAGCCTATATATACATAAAATAGAGTAGTTTAGAAGTTGTTATGTGCAATTTTAATAAGGTAATATTTGATACTTTGATTGCTATGAGAGGCTGCTGCTGCTAAGTCACTTCAGTCGTGTCCGACTCTGTGCGACCCCATAGACGGCAGCCCACCAGGCTCTATGAGTGGACCTGATAACAAATACACAGTGATGGATGGAGGCTTATAATAGCCAACCATTTTACTCATACTGGTAGCCAGTTATTTCTTCTCCATCCCAAAGCTGTTGACATCTTGTGTAAGAAGGAGTTCTTTGTTATTGGTGGGGTTGATGTAGCGCTGAGAAGCCCTTGTCCGAAACAGTTGCTGATCGTTTTAGTCCACAACTGGTCTTCTGGTTATTGAGTGCTAGTGTGGACACATACTGAGTGCTTTGATCTAAATAGTTGGTGGAATTCAAGTATGTGATGTAATAGCATGACATTTTTCTAAGTGTGATGATATTGTTCTAAAGGATGGCATTAGTTTATATACTGTGTGTATGTGCAAAGTCATTTCCGACTCTTTGCAACCCTATGGACTGCAGCCTCCCAGACTCCTCTGTCCACGGGATTCTCCAGGCAAGAATATGGGAGTTGGCTGCCTTGCCCTCCTTCAGGGGATCTTCTCGACCCAGGGATTGAACGGGCATCTCTTGTGTCTCCTGAATTGGCAGGCAAGTTCTTTACCATTAGCTCCAGCCCTTATATACTATATAAAGGTCTGAAGCAGCATGTTGTGTTGCTTATTTAGGTAAATGCAGTTTTGAATATGTTATTGTGACTTTTGTAGAAATGGACTTAGTAGTACATACAAATAGAAAAAGACCCAATATTTTACAATAATTTTGGAAAATATTTTTGGTCCCAAATGATTTTTGAACTATGTTTATATATATATACATACACAAATATATATGATATGCGATAGGTATAACTGGTTGCTAAAAATAAGAAATAAGAGCTAGTCTTGCCTAATGTCTGAGGAAAGCTAGGGGAAAAGATCCCTAAACAAAAGCAAAACAAAAGAATTCTCTTTTATACACATTTTGAATGATTGGAGTAGCTCAAAAATATGTTCGTGAAAAGTGGAAGTTAGCCTTGGGTTTAGAAAAAATTGATCTGCTACATCTGCCTTATCCCCCCAACTAAAGCCACTCCTTGGCTTCCTGGGTGGCTCAGTGATGAAGAACCCACCTGCAATCCAGGAGATGAGGCAGGAACCATGGGTTTAATTCCTGGGTGGGAAAGATCCCCTGGAGGAGGAAATGGCAACCCACTCCAGTATTCCTGCCTGGAAAATCCCATGGACAGCCCATAGGGTGGCAAAAGACTTGGGCACAACTTAGCAACTAAACAACAACAATAACAGAAAGCCACTCCTCAGTCCAAAGCTGGGTGAATCTCCTTTGTACAGTCAGTGATGACAACAACTGGAAAAACATGTAGATAATAGGTCTGTAGGCTTGAGCTGATAACAATCCTTGAAAATTGTTGGCCAAGTAGCTAAGGGAATTTAAGAAATTAAATCACTGTGATCATTGTCTTTTGAGATAAAGAACTCTTCCAAGAGTTCTCTGAATTTCTTTCGGAGCTTTGTTAAAGTTGGAATAAGGTGAACGTTATATGTCATATTTTGTTTCATCAAGCAGTGTATCTTGGTGGATTTAAGTAGAAGCTTGGAAAATGATGGCCGCTGACCCTGGATTAATTTTCATAAAAATCTACCCATGACTTTGCACCATCATCTGTGAAATGGGGCTAGCAGTAGAATCGTATTCTTGATTCTGTCAGGAGTAGAGGGCTTTATAAATCAGAAATCAAATGATTTCATAATTGACAAGGTCATTTTTTAGGGGAAGGTTAGAAAATTGAGGCCAGGGAAGGGTATCAACATGACTTTGGGAAAGTCACGTGCTTATTTATTGGTGGACTGGCCCTCTAATCTGTTGCCTTTACTTCAGGAGCAATTTTCCCTTTTCCATGCCCCACTTAATCCCCATGTCACTTTCCCAGTTGAACAATGAGCTATGTGGGATATAAAGCCTGGACATCTAAGAGGCTTTAAACAGTTTTTGTCATTTTCTCAGGTAAGATTGTTCTTATGTATACAATGTAATTATTTTCTGACACCTGTTAAAGGACACCTTTTCTCAGTGTTCAAACCTTCCCTGTGATGTTAGGGTGCCATTTAACTGTGGGCTGGATGGAACCAGGCCATGTTAAAACGCAGGGCCTCTGAGATGACTGCACCGTTTCTGCTGTTCTCTACAGCTCATAAATCAGGTTGGGGTGTGTAGGTGTTGGGCTCTCCGCAACAGGGTTTGAACACTGATCACATTAAAATTAAAAAAATAAATGTCTGGTTATAAATGGAATACATTTGGTGTATCTAGACCAGAAAATAGAGAATTATAAAGAAGAAAATGATCTGGCTTCAGTAGAACTTTCCATTCTTACAGAAAAATTGTATTTGAATAACATATTCTATAAGAGAATATATCCCTACTCTTAAATATAATTCCAGCTGTAACATTTGCTGCCACTCCCAGGTTTTAGTAATAATTTTAGTGTTTAGCCTTTTCTGTAATGTGTGGTAGAAATTTATTTTTGTCAAAATTTCTCAAGGCTCACAGAGGCAACTTTTAAATTTTTTAAAAAACTGTTTCTGTATTTAATTCTTAGATTCTTACCTTCTTAACCCTTTAAGTAACATGCTTTTACCACTATTGTTATCAATATTTAACTCCTAATAAGAAAATGAGAAGACTCTTGAGAGTCCCTTGGACTGCAAGGAGATCCAACCAGTCCATTCTAAAGGAGATCAGTCCTGGGTTTTCTTTGGAAAGACTGATGCTAAAGCTGAAACTCCAGTACTTTGGCCACCTCATACGAAGAGTTGACTCATTGGAAAAGACTCTGATGCTGGGAGGGATTGGGGGCAGGAGGAGAAGGGGATGACAGAGGATGAGATGGCTGGATGGCATCACTGACTCGATGGACGTGAGTCTCAGTGAACTTCGGGAGTTGGTGATGGACAGGGAGGCCTGGCGTGCTGCGATTCATGGGGTTGCAAAGAGTCGGACATGACTGAGCAACTGAACTGAACTGAAGAAAATGAGAAATGTAGCTCCTTAAAATGTTTCTTTTTTCCTCTCCCAAGTTTGATATTTACATTATTTTGAGTTTGTCTGTTAGGTCACCTTTGTTATTTTCTGGAAACTTTTGACAGTATTTCTTGACTCCCCATTTTGTAAGTCAAGGAGATTTGGGTGGCTGGCAGTTCCACAGTTTGCTTTTTGTTTGTGACACCTCAACATTCCAAAGCTCTGAATCCATGACTAATAAAAATGTTGTGCTTTGCCCCCCAATTGACTGTATTCGTAAATTCTTCTTGAAGTTGAAAAACTGGAAGCAACATTTAATATAATTTACTGCCTTGTGTATTAGATTGGGTCTTAGACTTGCACACTGGGTCTGGTGTCAGCACTCCTGAGACACTCAGGAGGATATATCCAGCAACAAAGTCAAATGGATTCTTTCTTTTCACTTTTCATCAGTTGTTTAAATTTGTGTCACCTTTTAGTTTCTTCATATTTGGACCTTGACTTTCGTAAAGATTTTTTTTCTTAGTATTTCTAATCGCCTTTTTATGCATTGATATGTTATTTGCCTTTATTATGATCTCAAAATTTTCTAGGCTCGAAATCCCCTTGGTTGTCAGGTTTCTTTTCCTTAAGCTTTTATGTCCAGATTCCTTAATCTTTGTGTCCCATTCTGGTTTCTCTCTAGACCTGCAACAGGACTGTCATCCTAGGACTTCTCTTTCTTTCCATGGCTAGAAAAGCTGAAGTACAAACTTCAGTAACTTCTTAAGAGATGTTTGTGGGAGGTAAAGTTTTCAAATTCTTTTCAGTTAGAAAAGATTTCGTTTAAAATTGTTAAGTTTTACTTTTCTTAAAAAAGAACTGACTCTGGCTGGTTTTCTCTGTTTACCTTTGGTTGACTAGATAATGTTCTTGTTTTCATGAAGAGCCTTTGTTAATCAAAAAAAATTATTTGCTGCCTTAGTTTCCTTGTCTGTAAAATAAGGATCATAATACCTATTTCATGGTATTTGGAAGATTAGATAACATACCTGAAGTGTCTGGTACATAGTCGAATTTCAGTACAAGTTCATTCTTGCCTCCCCACATGCATACTCTTGTCTACCTGGCCAAAATCAGATGCAGAGACTTTGGTAGTAGGGTAAACTAATTTTGGCTCTTAATTAAGGTTTGGTGCTGAATGACAGCCTGGATCTGGAATTGCAAGCTGATTTTTAAAGTTGAAAATAAGAACTGACAGTCCATCTTTGTGTTAAAAAAAACCTAAATAGGGATCCCCACCTTGGGGCATGGTGGCTTTTTGCTGCAGCATCTTGGGCAAAAGGTATCCAATCACTTCTGAGGAAAGTCTACTTTCTGATTTTTATAATTTGGCTTGTGGCTGCTAGTTTTGTGTGTGGGCTGGAGTTGGAAGGGGAGTGGGATTGAGAAGTGGGGAGAGATGAGAAGGGGAGGTAACTGACATGTGTTGATTATCTGTTCTATGCCAGAGGAGGCGGGGAGCTGAATCGGTGCTTCTCAGGGAGATCAGAAGCACCCATGGGGCCCACTCCTGACACTTGTGTGTGGAAACTTTATTCAGAACCCTAGGTGCTTTTCACATATTCTTTCTTTTAACCCTCACAGTGACCTGTGAACAGGTACATATTATTATACCATTTTACTGTTGAGGAAACTGAGGCACAATAAGGTTGAGTACATGACCCAGGGTCACATAACAGGCACGTGGCAGAGATGGGATTAGATTTGTGATTCTCAAACCTGTCCTACCCTTGTATTCTGTTGCCTCATGCCAATTACTGCCCATAATTAGTCCCTGTAATTAGGTATCCTTGGTGACCAGATAACTTTGGAGTGGTGGGTGGAGCACTAGGGTTTGCTTCCAGGCTCAGTCTGGGCAATCAGATTTGGAGCTCTTATTGTTGGAGAGAGAGCAAGAGAGATGATAAAGCAAATCAACCAGAAATGGGTAGTCTATGGACAATGACTATATTTTCTCATTGAGATTTTCACCATTCATGAATCCATACCATTTTGCAGGGAACACAGCTGTGACATGGCGGGAGGATGACCTAATTTATGCCAGGATTGGATGTGTTCCTGATGAAATATAGTTAGGTAACGTGAGTAAAGTAGCTTAAGGGAGAAAAGGGTACTTCTCATTGTCTTTATAATTGCAGAGATTGATTAGGAATAAATTGCTTAAAGGGTTAAGTGATCTTAATTTCTGTCTGTTGACAAATTGAGTTAAGACAAGTGGGAATTATACCCTTATCATCCTTGTCTTTCCTTTCCTCCCTCCTGGGGTCAGGAAATATCTAACCACAGAAGAGGGTGATGGAAGTGAAAGAACCCACCAATCCAGAAGATAATTTTTTTAAAAAGTGTGATTAGGAAGACTGAGGGTTGAAGTAATAAACTTATTGTTGAAGGGCAAGTTCTGAGGGGATGGCCTGTCCACTGAGGGACTGTGAATATTTTAGTGCGTTGAAATATCAGCAGAGCAGTTTTCCAAAGTGTATTCCTAGGAACCCTAGTCCACTCAGATACTTTGTGAACAAAAGTTCACAAAGACCAATAGATTTGAGATACGTTGCATGCTCTATCCCTCTTTTGGAATTTCACAATACGCATTAATGATTCCAGAGTCACTTATTACAAAGCTAGTTCATTTTTAAACCAATATTTCACAAGCATATTTAATTTTTGAACATTTTACTCCAACTGTCATCTCTTACCATCCACCCAGGAATGTTCTGTAGACTTTGGGAAGCCTTTTTGTGACCTTCACTGTTACTTCTCTAGTTGAGAGTTTCATATTTAAATCAAGTTATAGTTTTTCTTTTCAGTATGCTTTGTGTATGTGTTAGGCTTTCATTTGTATTTCTTGGTTTAATAGTCAGTTACCAATGCTTAGAGATAAGAAATGGCCTTAAATATCAAACAAGTGGGGTATAACATAAAAAAGACCCAACAGTTATGGTACCTTGTGTAAGTATCATAATCCTGATACTATTTAAAAAAGTATGTGTGTGTGTCTGTCTGATAGAGGGTTCCATGAACAAAGTGTTTTCAATGGTCATTTGTGGGATTATGGAGATTTTTCTTGTCTAGTTTCTGTTTTCCTGTATGTTCCAAATGTTGCACAATAAACATAAATCTGGATAAGTAGGGTAAAAATCACAGGAGAGAGCAAGCACAGAGGCAAGGGAAGATGGAGGGGTAGATTTGGGTAGATGTGTGGGGCATGAGGGAATCTGAAAGCCTTAGCTCAGTAACTGAAGCCTGGAGCTTTTGTTACCAAGGAAGTCCTCTTTGGGAACTGCCTGTGTTTTCCTTGTTTTGGGTTCTTTTCTTTTTCTTTCTTTTTAAAAAGTTTTTATTGAAGTGTAGTTGAATTACAGTGTTGTGCTAATTGCTGCTCTGCAGCAAAGTGATTCAGTTATGCACGATAGTGTTAGTCCCTCAGTCGTGTGACTCTTTGCAACCCCATGAACTGGGTAGCCTGCCAGCCTCCTCTGTCCATGGACTTCTCCAGGCAAGAATACTGGAGTGGGTTGCCATTCCCTTCTCAGGGGGATCTTTCCAACCCTGGGATTGAACCCGGGTCTCCTGCATTGCAGGCAGATTCTTTACTGTCTGAGCCACCAGGGAACATATTTGACACAGTAATTGCTAAAATCTTAACCAAAATTTCTCCATAGAAGTCAGGATAAGAAGTAGACTTGATGGCAGCAGATCTTCTGAATTTCCTTTAACATATTTTTAATTTGCATGCTCTCTTTCTTGGACTTCTAGCTTTTATTTAATGTTCCATCTAGACACAGCAGATGACAAGGGGAAAAATGATGTTCGATGAAGTGAAATCAGCAATATATGCCAAGTGCTTAGTGCCATGCCTGGCTCCCCTGAAAGTTGACTTATTCCTGTTCTTGTTCCTGGTTGAGATGGTGATGGGGCCTTGCCTTTGTGCCACCTTAAGAGATCTTAACTGGTTCAGCATCTACCAGGAAAAATCACTGCACTGCTCTTATGTGCCCGTTCAGGGCACTGTGTGGAGAGGGGAGAAATCGGGCAGGTTTTCAGACCCCAGGCAGCTGACAGTCTAGCTGGAGAATCATGAAGAATACAGACACAATCAGGCTGAAAGCCCCTTTCTGACCTGTGTGCAGCTGCTCTCCCAGCTTGGAAGCGCTTTGAGGTGTGTCCCAATAAGTCAGTCATTTCTATTATGGTAACAGATCTGAAACTTCCAGCTGGTCTGGATGGCTTTTAGTTTCTCCCATTGGCTACACTCCTTCTGGCCTCAGGAACTTGGCACAAGCTGCTACCTGTGCCTGGAACATTATTTCCCCGCTTTTTGCCTGGTTAACACCCACACTACCTTCAGGCATCAGCTGAGGTGCCAGCCCTGCAGGAGGTTTTCCCTGACTCACAGCCCCCGCACTGGCGTAGATGCTTCGGCTAGGTTCTCCCATAGCCCTCCGTGTCTCCCCAGATTAGCATTGCCGCTGTATCACTGTGTGTTTTTCTTTGTGTGTGTGTGTGTGGTTTTTTTTTTGGCTGTGCCTCACTGTGTGTGCAATCTTAGTTCTCCAACCAGGGATGGAACCCAAGCCCTCTGCAGTGGAAACTCGGCTGTCCCAACCACGGGACTGCCTGAAATTACCCTTATTACTGATTTATTTCTCTTTCTTACTACACTGTAACTTCCATGAGGGCAAGAGTGGATGTTTTCCTTGCTTTGTCATTGTATAACCCGAGCACAGTGCCTGGCACATAGGTAGATGCTTGATAAGGAAAGAATCCTGTAATATTTTCTTTTAAATCTTTGCAAGCTTACAGCCTGGAATTCCTTGTAGGAATCTTCATGTTCGGGAATCATATCTGTCCCCTGCCTGGACTGAAAATTTAGAACCCTAGCTCGATGTACTAAATGCAGTGGTGAGGAAGATGGATGAAGGATGGGTATTCAGAGATGTTGTGGGGTGCCAAAACAGAACATGTTCACTGGGGGGAAATGTATATACTAGATTTTTTTTATTAAAAATATATATTTCTTTGTGATGGATTTTCTGCAAATACTGAAATACTGAATATTTGTCTGTCTCCCAATTTGTCCATGAAAAACCTTTCTTGGGGTTCACAGGTTGAGAAGCAACTGTGACAATCCTTTAATCCATCAAAAAAGTAGAAAACACAAGCAAAAGAAATATAACCCAAGTGAACAAACATAACTTTTACTGACTTGGTTTTATCTTTGAATTTCTTTTTAAAACATGACACTTGGGGAATTCCCTGGTGGGTTGGTGGTTAGGATTTCGTGCTCAGACTGCTGGGGGCTCAGGTTGAAACTTGGTTGGGGAAGTAGGATCCTGCAGTTCCCCCCCTCACCCCCAAAAGATGGCTTTTTAATATACTCTCATCAAAAAATTTAAGCAGAGCTGAAGAATGTAAAGTGAAAAATAAAAGTACTCCACCCTCTAGTTTTACTCAATGGAATCACTGTTCACATTTGCTTGTGTATCTTCCAGGGATTTATTATGTATACACATGACCTCATTTATACTTGCATCAGTTGGTTGTTTGGGGATCTTGGGAACCACAGCTTAGGTGGTCTCTTTTTCTGGTTGGTCCTCACACACCCTCAGGACTGAGTATAGATATGAGTTAAATTCTGGGGAACTTCATGAGGTTCTTGATGGGCGAAAAGCCTCATTGGGGTAACTATAGTTCAGAGACTGGGATTTGGCTTTGTGGTTTGGAAAATTGATGTCCTTGATGCTCCAAAACCGATCAGGATGTGGGTTGTACTGGGATGAAATGGGGATAGACATTTTAACTGCAGTTTCAGAATTCACAAGCCATAACTTGAATATTCTGCCACTCTGGAATGAAGGTACTCACTCACATGAGTGACTCAGTCATGGGGGAATTGCTTTGGTGGTGCTGGAAAAGGGAAGAAGTGAAATCAGTCATTTGAGGGCTAGTGAAATCATTTCAGGGACACTAAAGAGGTAAATTGGATAGGATTTGGTAATGGAGGAGATAAGGGCTGTGAGAAAAGGAGATGAATGGAAAATTTTCAGGTTACTGGCTGTATAATGGCTTGAATGGTAGTACTTCTTGTTATAATGAGCAGTATTGGAAACTTTAAAAGAGGCTGAGAAACATTTTAACATGTTAAAGATACCCAGATCAGATCAGATCAGATCAGTCGCTCAGTCGTGTCCGACTCTTTGCGACCCCATGAATCGCAGCACGCCAGGCCTCCCTGTCCATCACCAACTCCCGGAGTTCACTGAGACTCATGTCCATCAAGTCCGTGATGCCATCCAGCCATCTCATCCTCTGTCATCCCCTTCTCTTCCTGCCCCCAATCCCTCCCAGCATCAGAGTCTTTTCCAATGAGTCAACTCTTCGCATGAGCTGGCCAAAGTACTGGAGTTTCAGCCTCAGCATCATTCCTTCCAAAGAAATCCCAGGGCTGATCTCCTTCAGAATGGACTGGTTGGATCTCCTTGCAGTCCAAGGGACTCTCAAGAGTCTTCTCCAACACCACAGTTCAAAAGCATCAATTCTTCAGCGCTCAGCCTTCTTCATAGTCCAACTCTCACATCCATACATGACCACAGGAAAAACCATAGCCTTGACTAGACGAACCTTCGTTGGCAAAGTAATGTCTCTGCTTTTCAATATGCTATCTAGGTTGGTCATAACCTTCCTTCCAAGGAGTAAGCGTCTTTTAATTTCATGGCTGCGGTCACCATCTGCAGTGATTTTGGAGCCCAGAAAAATAAAGTCTGACACTGTTTCCACTGTTTCCCCATCTATTTCCCATGAAGTGGTGGGACCGGATGCCATGATCTTCGTTTTTTGAATGTTGAGCTTTAAGCCAACTTTTTCACTCTCCACTTTCACTTTCATCAAGAGGCTTTTGAGTTCCTCTTCACTTTCTGCCATAAGGGTGGTGTCATCTGCATATCTGAGGTTATTGATGTTTCTCCTGGCACTCTTGATTCCAGCTTGTGCTTCTTCCAGCCCAGCGTTTCTCATGATGTACTCTGCATAGAATTTAAATAAACAGGGTGACAATATACAGCCTTGACGAACTCCTTTTCCGATTTGGAACCAGTCTGTTGTTCCATGTCCAGTTCTAACTGTTGCTTCCTGACCTGCATACAGATTTCTCAAGAGGCAGGTCAGGTGGTCTGGTATTCCCATCTCTTGAAGAATTTTCCACAGTTTATTGTGATCCACACAGTCAAAGGCTTTGGCATAGTCAAGAAAGCAGAAATAGATGTTTTTCTGGAACTCTCATGCTTTTTCCATGATCCAGCGGATGTTGGCAATCTGATCTCTGGTTCCTCTGCCTTTTCTAAAACCAGCTTGAACATCAGGAAGTTCACGGTTCACATATTGCTGAAGCCTGGCTTGGAGAATTTTGAGCATTACTTTACTAGTGTGTGAGATGAGTGCAATTGTGCGGTAGTTTGAGCATTCTTTGGCATTGCCTTTCTTTGGGATTGAAATGAAAACTGACCTTTTCCAGTCCTGTGGCCACTGCTGAGTTTTCCAAATTTGCTGGGATATTGAGTGCAGCACTTTCACAGCATCATCTTTCAGGATTTGGAATAGCTCAACTGGAATTCCATCACCTCCACTAGCTTTGTTCGTAGTGATGCTTTCTAAGGCCCACTTGACTTCACATTCCAGGATGTCTGGCTCTAGGTCAGTGATCACACCATCAAGGGAGATATATATATATATATATATGCCCCCCCAGGCAACTATGTCTTGTTTGTATTATCTATATAACTATGATCATAGATTATTATTAGTAGTAGTATTCAAATCCAGAAGTGGATGAGATTCCTTAGAGAGAGGTTACACATAGATTGAGAAGAAAAGAGAAATTCCTAGACTTGGTGAAGGAGATGGAAAGGAAGGAAGGAGTCAGAGATATTTATGAGGAAATCCAGAAAGTAGTGCCTGAAATTCAGGGAAGTTCGAGAAAGAGGAAGGGTTAATTTTATGGCATGTTTCTCAGAGGAAGATGGGCACTGAAAAATATCCAGCAAATGGTTTTTCCCCTGGGGCCACTTTTCTTTTTCCAAGGTTGGGCTACATTGAATAAGTACTACATTGGGTACTACATTGAATAAGATGGCTTTTGTTTGTTTCTTTAAAGCATTTTATGTTTTAAATTATAAACAAATGATAACACATTTATAGGAGACTTGGAAAATATAAAACAAAGTTATGGATAGAAGAGAGAAAAATGATGACAATAAGCCCCTGAGTTATATAAGTCATAGCCTACCAGTTCCCACCTCCACTGAGGTGTCCTTCTAAGGAGCCCGATGTTTTCCCTGGAGAGGTCTGCTGGCCGTCTGGAAGGATCACACATTTGCTTATTTAAACAACCAGTTAAATTAGGCCTGAAATCAGTGTTTTATAACTAACCGAGATAAGTTATAAGACTTGAGTAAAAATATTACTCTAATTGATATGATACTCACTTGCCAGGAGGAAAATTGCCTTCTCCAGTCCCAGCTGTGGTCAAACCTTTGTCACAGTATGTAGCTCACAGGACTGTTACTGCCAAGACGCGTCATACTTAATTGCAGCCATAAAAATAGCAGATTATCTTTGCAGAGTATCAGTTAAAAATTTATGGTTTGGAATATTATGTAACTGTAGTTTCAGATGAGCGTTTATCTTTCCATCTTTGTTTCTTCATTTTGCCAGACTGATTTTAATAGCTGGTAAAGTAGATTCTGAAATTATAATGCATGTCAATGCTCTGGATCGGTTTACTCTTTCACAATGTAAGTAAATAAAACATGCTTGATTATGTCAAACTAGTTCGAGTTTGAATACATTCTGTAGTGAAATTTTGCAAATTTGGGAGCATCTAGTGGTCCTGTTACTGGCTTGGGATTCCTGTGAACATGTGAATTTAGTAGAAGGGATTAAGAACCATAAAAGAAGCAGTAAACTTCAGTGCTGCTTATAAAATCACTTGTGTTTTCTGTAGACACACTTTTCAGTACAATTGTCACCACTCCTATGGGTCTTAGTTTTGTGTCCTATGAGCAGTAGAAGCCTGTGCATTTAGAACTTTAGGCACATATGAATTCTTGTTACCTAATATGTCATCCAGAATATATTTGGCTCTTTGTGCATTTTAGCATAGAATCCATAAATATATATTGTATAAAAACTTGTAGAAAGGAAAGATGGAAATGGAGGAAGAATCAGCTACTTAAATGTTAAGCTGTACCCCAGATAGGTTTTTAAAATATGGTCCATTTTCTTCATAGGCTTTTAAAAAAGTTTAATTATCGATGATCTGAAAATAGTTAAATTTATTGATCTGACACTTCTGTAAGCTTGAAGATGGCAAGAGTTGTGCTTGGGGCTTCGGGAAAGTGCTCTAGCGAAGGTCCAAGGACCATAACCCACACAGGACAAAGTGGAGCCATTGTTCTTTGTGTTTATCTGTGGCTTACATTTTAATAACTATTGAGTCGTCAGTGATTATTAACAGATATTTAACAGTGGGAGCAAAGGAGAGTGCAGAGTCATTATCGACAATTTGGAGTGTCAACATTAAATAGATTATTTTGAAGGCTGGATGCAGAATTGTTGAAACATTTGCCTGAAAACTTTGGCAGGTGGCTAGAACGAGGGATGGACTAGCACAGCCTTTTTAAAAATTATTAGCCAAAGTGAAATGAGTCAGGTTTTGCCAAAGTGCTTTTCATTTAACCTACTAATTGGCCAACCCTAGTCAATTAGTTGAAAACCATTAAAGGACTTCATTTAACCTACTAATTGGCCAACCCTAGTTAATTAGTTGAAAACCATTAAAGGACTCCGATTTCCTGGTTGCTCATGCATTGGTATGTCCAGCTTATTCATGTGTGTGAATAAAAAAAGCCCATGATCTGACTAAACGCATTGTCTATATTCACCATAAAGTAAAGCATCAGTAGCGAGTTAAGTTTTGCATTTTAAGTCATTCTGGGCCTTGGTAAACACCTTAGCGACTGGTACATATCTTTTTGGAGTCTAGTTTTGAGAGCTGCTGAAAAAGAGTATTATAAACTTCCCAGTAAGCACGGAGGTTGTAAACTGATGCTGTCGAGTTGCTTCAGCTGAAGTGAAAGGTTATATTTACTGACACTTATTACAAATGGATTTTTAAAACAATGTCTGTTTTGTACCTTGACGGTCAAGTTGGCCAAGGGTAAAACAAAAAAGTTACATTGTGGAACAAGATAAAATGACACTGCATAATAAATAATATCTAATGCCATTAAAATGTAAGATTTCCTTTCCAAAATGTAAGTAGGAGCTTCTAAATGAATGTTTTAAAAATCTGATTTTACTTTGATTTGTCTAATGACTCGATGCACGAAATGATTATGATTCAGAATATGTCCAGATCTAGACTACTACAATAAATAATACAGCTATATAGGATGTAAAAATAATAAAACCTCAGTGACATGTGTTTTAGTGACAGCATGGGAATTGTTTTCTTTTTCTTTATTAGAATAAGTCAAAAGTAATTCATTGGCAACAAGCAAAATGTTTCCATTCACCAGTTTCTAAGGTTAGAGTAACATGGCTGATCCAGATTCTACTGCTTCTACCCTTAATCCATAGACATCATTGGTCTATGAAAATCAATGAGGGAATGTAGGCAAAGGGGAAAGCTATAGAAACCTTCACTAAATCCTTAAAGAAGCAAGGGTGGGGATCTGGTAAGTAGTTGACTTTGTTTTCCTCTTACCCTGAATGGATTTTTGAGCAGAAGAAGAGATTGCATGGAATTAAAAAATTGTTTTCGGAAAAATCCTGGTGGAGAGTTATCTGTCTGAATCCAGTGGGGAGGACTGAAAATGTTGCTTAGAAGGCTTTTGTAAGAAAGGTAGGCATAGTTCTTGTGCAGAGTGGGCTAGCTGAATAAGGGAGATCCAGAAATCCAGAGTCCTGTTACTGCCTCGTATGGTTATGAAATCACAAGGGTGAATTTTGAAGTTCACAAGGGAAGTGATTTGTTGAGAGGTGGGGAAGATAGTGGGAAAAGTCGAACAAGTGTTTAGAAAGATAAGGGTTTATAAAAGAAGTTGAGATGTTTGTAGACGTCCTTTGCTGTAGGACGGGCTTCCCTGGTGGCTCAGATGGTAAAGAATCTGCCTGCAGTACAGGAGACCCGGGTTCGATCTCTGGGTGGGGAAGATCTCCTGGAGAAGGAAATGGCAACCCACTCCAGGATCCTTGCCTGGAGAATTCCATGGACAGAGGAGCCTGGTGGGCTACAGTCCGTGGGGTCACAAAGAGTTGGAGATGACTGAGTGACTAACACTACTTTGCTGTAGGACAAGTCTAGAAATGTTGCCCAAGTTGTCTGTGGTAAGATGGAAAAGCTAACTTCAATCTGCTCAGAATAACAAAGAAGAATGATTTACTCATTTAAAGAGTGGACTTGGGAACTTCCCTAGCGGTCCAGTGGCTGAGGCTCGAAGCACCCAATGCAGGGGGCCAGGGTTCAGTCCCTGGTCAGGGAACTGGATCCCCCATGCCACAACTAAAGAACCTGCCTGCTGCAATGAAGACCAGGCATAGCCAAATACATAAATAAATATTTAAAGAGTTGTGGCTCAGTTGGTAAAGAATCCAGCTACAATCCCGGAGACTTGGGTTCGATCCCTGGGTTGGGAAGATCCCCTGGAGAAGGGGGATTCACTTCAGTATTCTGGCCTGGAGAATTCCCTAACTGTACAGTCCATGGGATTGCAAAGGGTTGGACACGACTGAGCGACTTTCACTCACTGGAGTCCATCATTAGAACTTTGAGGGATGGGCTTGAAAGCAGAGAAAATGTAGCCAGGTATTTTTAAGCGACACTGTGGGTGGCTGTTGACTGTGGGTCAACCCAAAGATAAGGTATCTGAGTTATATATATATATATATATATATATATATATATATGACTTCATTTCTTCCTGTCTGGATGTGCGGAGATCCCCAGATCTCTGTTCAAGCTAGTGTTTCTGTTCTCAAGCCTGATGGTAGAGTGGCCGGCTTTGATTTGCATCCTGCCTGAAGCCTGCTTTGGGTGAATTTAAAAACCTGTTTGTTTCATCCGTCATCCGGCTGGTCCTTACCCGTAATTCCTGCACTTTGATTATGGGAGTTATTAAGGGACAAGAGCTTCTTTGTAAAAGAGCATGTTTAATACTCTGGGGTCTAGCGTGACTAGCGGATATAAATTGTATGGAAGCAATTAAACTTGGAGGAAATGTCATGTGGGCTGAATTTAAATGTACAGTCTTGTGGCATTGAATTTTTTTTTTTTAAAGTTACACAGAGAAGGGTGGAGAGAGAAAAATAAAGGAAGAGATAAGAGAAATTGGCCAAGAGAGCGAGGGAAGCACAGAGAAAAGAAAACAAATCATCTTGAACCCTTGGTTAAAACTCCAAAGTCTAGAGCCAGTATTATGCTAATGCCATTGCCCTTCATATGAATACTTTAAAAAGACAAATATGGGATTTAGACTCTACTGGGGGACTCGTGTCCCTTTTTGCTGTTGGTTGATCCCCTTCATCTCAAGGCATGTGTGTATCTAAGTGTGGAGTGATTTTTCGGGAACATGTGAATAAACAGGATTGAGGGTAGCCAGCCCATAAGAATCCTGAAGGTGCTTATAGCTCCAGTTTTCTCTCCATTTTGTGCTTATGGCCTCTGGATATACATAGTGGCTTATCTTGGACTTCTGATTAACAGTAGTGTATCATTTCTCTCACTGTCCTGAAATGTTCTCTGTCTCCTGCTTGGTGTGTTAACCCTCAGCCAACCCCATCTCCTCTCTGACATTTGATGAGACCAACTAGCTAGAAGGACCTCTTTCTCCTCCAGATCCCATAGTAATTTGATCTGTATGGGTAATTGGGCAACTGATCTTTCCTATTACACATTAAAATGTTGGGTAAGGCTTTTTAAAATTATCTATTTATTTATTTTTGGCTATGCTGGGTTGGGTCTTTTCTGGTGCGCCTGGGCTTTCTCGAGTTGTGAAGGGGGCTACTCTTCATTGTAGTGCGTGGGCTTCTCCTTGGCGTGGCTTCTCGTATTGTGGAGCGCAGGCTCTAGGTTCGTGGACTCAGTAGTTGTGGTGTGGGCTTAGTTGCTCTGTGGCATGTGGGATCTTGTTGCACCAGGGATTGAATCCGTGTCTCCTGCATTGGCGGGGGGATTCTTAACCACTGGACTACCACGGAAGTCCCAAGGCTTGTTGCTAAATGAATGGGTTTATTTCATTTCTCCAGCAGGTCAACTCTCAGAATTTGGACCTGATATGGTGGTGTCCTTCGTGCCTATTATGTCTTGGTACAAAGGAGTATCTATAAAGATCAAGGCTGACGCTGAACATACTTTTTAAATAATCAAAATGTACTCGGTGGTCAGGGGCAGAAAAGGATGCTTTTAAGATCTGATGTAATAGGTACAACGAGTTTAATTTGAATTTGAGAGTTAGAAATAATAGGCAATTTTGACTTTTTTGCAAGGGAGAGTACTTATGTTTTATTTCCATTCTTTATATTATGAACTCTTTAAGGACAAATAACCAAATTTTACCCCATTTGTATATCTTCAGTGCCCGGCCTAATGCCTAGCATACATGATAGGAGTTCAGTTAATATCTGCTGAAAGAAATATAAATAATTTAAAATGTCTCCTTTATTTAGATCATCTAGTACTTCTTTCCTAGGCAGTAAGCCAGTAGATTTTTATTGAGCACATTCTGTGTGCAGAAACGGGTACTCTGCTTATTGGCATAGGGAGTATACATAGAGTGTATTACAAGTTGGAATATATTCTAATCTTTGTATTTAATTATCAGTCTGATTATACATTCAAAGAAATCACTTCCTCAAGCAGAACAATAACAAATTAGGAGAGAAAAAGTTGCTGAGAATAAATCCAGTGTATTCCTTCTATTCCCAGATTATTTTCACATTCCACTCCATGCTGGAAATATAGCTCCCCAAACCCCACTCTCCTTTCAAAGGATCCTAAGATTGTAACCTTTCCAAACAGAGCTGGAGAGGTAGTGGACTGTTTAGATTTCAAAGGACTTTTTCAGGATGCAGAGTAAATAAGGGGAATTTGAGATATCAACAAAACTGTAATTAAGCAGATCAACTGTGTCAGTAGTGAATACAGAGAGATGTCAGAGGAGCTAGTTACTAGCAAGTATTTAAAAACACAGCCTCAAGTTCATCCTCAGTGGTATCACCAACATCCACAAACAAACTTGAAAGGAAGTTTCGCCAGATAAACCCAGGAGAAATGGTTCGCCTGGGAACATCACCTTCTATATCATATATCTATTATTAATATCTTTATTTTAAAATTTGGCTTGGGCTCTTTTATTGTTTACAAGTTTCTTAAGGTCACACAGAACCAGAATTTAATTTTATCATTTTTTTAGCTCTCTGAAAAGCAGGAAAAAAACCCTCTTCTGATGAGAATAAAGGAAAGAAGAATGTAAAGTTATAAATTAGATTTGAAGTTGAAGCTCCAATACTTTGGCCATCTGATTCGAAGAGCTGACCCATTGGAAAAGACCCTGATGCTGGGAAAGATTGAGGGCAAGAGGAGAAGGGGACGACAGAGGATGAGATGGTTGGATGGTATCACTGACTCAATGGACATGAGTTTTCGGAAATTCCAGAAGATAGTGAAGGACGGGGAAGTCTGGCATGCGGCAGTCCATGGGGTCGCAAAGAATTGGACACAACTTAGCGACTGAATAACAATAGCTGGTTGTGTATGTAAATGCAACAGCATCTATTTGTTTTTTATGGCACCCCCAAATTGCCCAAGTTATACACGAATGCATTTTCTTTTTTAAGAAATCCAGCCAGAGACAGTCTCTCTTGACTCTTCTATATCAGTTGTGCTCATTATCCCTGGAAACTGAGCCCCCTTCTCAGTTCACAGTCCATCCAAGAGCGTGTACAAACCTGTAGTTCAGATTTTTTTACATGTTGGATCTTCATGTCCTTTTTTTTCTCCCCCACTGGAAAATATGTTTTTCTGTGACAGTAGCTAGAGATCTACCCAGATATATTATTCTGTAGTATGGCTATACTACAGTTTATTTACCTGTTCTCCCAATAATAGGACTGTGATGTTATTTAAACCTCACCGGAAAGACTTGGTATAAATTGAATTCTTCTTTTGAGTTTTTGAGGATTTTTGTGTTTTTTTTTTTTTATCACTTTGAAGGGAGATTTTTAGTAATTATCCAAAGGCAGGAGACTCAAGTCTAAATACTAAAAATACATTGTGTTTGTATGATAGTTTAACCTTCTTTTCAATATGGGCATGGAACCCTAGCAGTGTCATGAAGATGCCCAATGCCGGTGGGGTGGGGAGGGTGGAGGTGTGGGGAGACACCACCACATAATCACAACCACGTGAGGGTGAGAATAGAGCCCTGTTCTGATTTCTGACCTTCCGGGGGCTTTTTGGTCAGGATCGCAGAGCGTGTTCCTTCCTCCTGGGCAGGAAAGGCAAGGACCCTTTTCCTCCTTTGCAGTTTATAAGCTCTGCCCAGAGCTCTCTGGCCAACATCATCAGTTCAATATTTGGCCTCAGAGCCTCTGATGTAAGTTGTGAGGGGGCAGGTGTGGTGTCCAGGGCCGGAGGCTGAGCTCCTCAGAAGCAGGGCAGGAAAGAGGCTCAAGGGTTTCTGCTGGCCGGCAGTGCCTAGGGAAGGTGGCCTGGGTGAGCAAGTGGGTACCCATGGAGCAGTCCCTCAGGGCTGTATAAACAGGAGCCCTGCAAGCCTGTCTGCAGAACACAGCCTGCCTGGTCCAGGCTCTTTCACTGGCCTCTTGGAGCTGCTCACCAAGCCTGTGGTTCAGCCATTCCTAGTGCCTGGATCTTGGTAGAGAACAGTTACTGCTGTTTTTCTTCTCTTCAGTTTTTCCCAGAAGGCCCATCCTCAAAGGCAGGGAGCATAAAAATAAAATATTTTATTCTTCCTAGAACTTCCACCAAAGAGTGAACAAATGGGGAAAAGTGAGTGATGGGATGAAAAATGAAGCTGGATGAGGCTTTTCCTTGTTGCTGCTGTTGTCAGAAAGTGAGGTCCGAGGTCTGAATATGCATTTATGTGTATTTATTCAACAGGCTATACAGAGCACTTACTCAGTGCCAGGCATCACTCCAAGCACTGTTCGTATTTAATTCTCCCAACAACTGTTTGATAGACAGAAACACATTTTTTAATCCTCACTTTACTCAGGAAACTGAGGTGCAGAGAATTTAACTAACTCGACCAATGTTACACAGCTGGTAAGGATTTCAACCCAGGCAGTCTGGCAGTGCCCTCCTTGTCCCTCTGTTCCCTCCCACAGGTCTTGACATGGTTGGATTCTGTTGTTTTTCTCCTTTGTGAGCTCTCTTCCTTCCTTCCTCTCCATTCCTGTTGCTTCTACCACAGAACTTGACGCTTCACTTGTAGATTGTAACACACTGGCCTCCGACCTCAGTCCCTTGCATGCTGCAGCCAGGCTAGGGTTCTGTAAAGACAGCTCTCACTGTGTCCAGGCTAGGGTTCTGTAAAGACAGCTCTCACTGTGTCCAGGCTAGGGTTCTGTAAAGACAGCTCTCACTGTTTCATTTCCCACTCAGAACTCTCCCTGGCATCCTGTCCTGTCAGGGCTGAACTCTCCCCTATTCATCTGTTCTCCTAGCAATGGGACTATAATTTTTTTGCCCATGCTGTGTAGCATGTGGATTATTAGTTCCTCGACCAGGGATTGAACCCATGCTCTCTGCATTGGGAGCATGGAGCATTCACCTCTGGGCTGCCAGGGAAGTCTCAGAACTATGTTATCTAAACCGCATCTGGTGGTGTAAATTGAATACTCAATAGCATCTATCTCCTTTCCCAGAAGTGCCCTCCCCTCTCTGTCCTGGCCTTCCATCCAGTTCATTCCTCCTGGAAAGCCCATCTCAAACCTCAGCTTCTGCCCATCTCCTTAGCTCCTATGGTCTTCACTTCCTCTGCACTTGGTGCTATAGTTGGTTGGGTGGAATCTCATTGTTTTAGGCTTGAAAGAACCCAACTATATTTAAGCTCCTTGAGGGCAGGGGTGAGGGTTCCCCATTATCCATGACCTGGCTCTGAGCTGAGTGCTCTGGGTCACTGAATTTTAGGGCCAGCAAGCAGAGCACACTGCGACACTGATATAAATCTTCATAGTGGGCTGATCGCTAGGGTTCCTCACCTTTAAAAATGATCTTGAATGAGATGATAGCCAAGGTCTCTTATTTTGCTTAACTGATAACACTTACTTTCTTAAATAGCTTTATTGAGATATAATTTATATGCCGTACATTTTGCCCATTTAAAGCATACAATCCAGGGACTTCCCTGGTGGCCCAGAGGTTAAAACTGTGCTTCCAAAGCAGGGGGCACGGATTTGATCTCTGGTTGGGGAAGCAAGATCACATATGCGTCTGGAGCATGGCCAAAAAAACAGAAAAGTGTACAATTCAGTGCATTTTTCTCCCCCCTGCATGCTCACAGATAGGTTGCTAGCATTGCCACAGTCAAACGTAGAACAATTTCATCACTACAAAGAGAAACCCTTACTGCTGCTGCTGCTGCTAAGTCGCCTCAGTCGTGTCCGACTCTGTGCGACCCCATAGACGGCAGCCCACCAGGCTGCTCTGTCCCTGGTATTCTCCAGGCAAGAATATTGGAGTGGGTTGCCATTTCCTTCTCCAGTGCATGAAAGTGAAAAGTGAAAGTGAAGTCGCTCAGTCGTGTCCTACTCTTAGCAACCCCGTGGACTGCAGCCTACCAAGCTCCTCTGCCGTGGGATTTTCCAGGCAAAAGTACTGGAGTGGGTTGCCATTGCCTTCTCCAGAACCCTTACTAGCCAGGTAGCTATTAGCTGTCATCTTCCCCTTCCTGTTACCTCATCCTCCCCAGTTTTTACCTATTTTATCTCTCTGTAGGTTTGCCTATTCTGGACATTTCATATAAATGGAGTTTATATGCTCTTTCATGCCTGGTTTCTTTCACTTGGCTTAGTGTTTTCAGGGTTTCTCTACGTTGTAGCATGCATCACATCTTCATTCCTTTTAACGACTTAATAATATTCCATTGTATAAATACACCACATTGTTTATCCATTCATCTGTTGAGATGGGCATTTGGGTTTCCACCTTTTGGCTAATTATATTTACTATTGAGGGGAAAATGGTCTTCTCTGCTGTGGCTTTTTCAGTTGCCAACAGTAGTTTCTTTCTGCTGCTTTAATAGTAGGAATCTGTGTTTGCAAAGTGGGGAGGCGTGAAGGGTTGGATACTTTTGTCATCTACAGTGGGGAGCAGGGAGTACTCGTGAGTTCTGTAGTCAAACATTCTGGTTTGAATCACAGCTCTGCCACTTCATGAGCTTGCATAACTTTAGCAAGCTCCAGTTTCCTCGTTTGTAAAATGGAAACCACCCTGCCTACTTCCTTTACAGTCAGGGTCATGCTAGAAAGGGTGTGGAGCTTGAGGCAACTCAGTCAGTGCAGAGACCTCATTATGGCTATAAAAATAAATAAGTAAACAAAAATGAAGATAATAAAAAAGTAAATGCTTAATATTTCAATGTTAGTAAGGTGCAGTGACTCAAAGCATGGAGCCTGGGGCCATCATCCCAGTTGCAGTCACCAAAGTGGACCTGCTTAGTATAATTGGGATAATTAAATGTCTCTCCTTAATTGTGTTAATAGTGTTTCTTGCTCTTGGGTCTCAATTTGTGGTCTGGTCACTACTCCATCAGTCCATTTGAGAAGAATGACTATATGGGGGTAAGATCTTTTTTGATAAAAAGATACAGAGGGAATAAATTTCACTCTTTGTGGAAAAGAGCAAGGAAAATGGAGGCTTCCTTTATAGGCTTAGTCTCAGAGTGTAGCTGAAGCCCTGAGCTTTTTTATGGTTATTATACATTTTGGCTCTTGTATTTGGGGTTCATACATGAAGACTGAAATGCCTTTTTTGCTGAATATGTGAATAAGAGATGAAATATTAAGTTTGATTCAAACTTGATTTGGAGGGTGGTGTAAATAACAATTTCACTGTTTTAGTGAGTGTGTTATGAAGAATCAAGGAGTTGTACAGTTCTGGATTTTAGGCAAGGCCTGCCTCCATACCCAAAATAAAAGTATGTCTTATTGTTTAAAATAAGTAGGTTTTAGAAACATACAATTCTTGTAACAGCAAATCTTCTGAGAGAAGGGAAAATAAGTCATTGTCCTTATCCAAACTTAGCTTCTGCCTTTGTGAAATTGGTGGGGCTACATAATCTTCCCTCCCCGCTTCTATTCTGGCCCCAGGTGAGCGCGGAGAGGTCTTGCCTGGCATCCTTCCCACCAGTTTGAACTGTGCACAACAGCTGTGAACAGGCCAACATGTCCCGGCTGACACGATGACCCGATTTTGTGTGGGAGATCTCGACAAAAGAGTATTTGTTTCTGGGGGACTGACACCCATTTTTTCCCATTAAGTCTGACCTTTCCATCATTAGATTGTAGCTCTTTTCAGAATTAAATAGAGCTTAGAAACAAGGAAGAAATGAGTAAAGGAGATGCAGTTTGCTATATCCAGATGCAGACTGCACAGAGACAAATGGATGTGATGAGAATGGATATTATTTTTGGGGTGACTTCAGGGCCTTGTGGTCCTACCATGATTATGGAAAAGGATGGTTCATTACCTTATTGTCATGACTTTGCTTCCTGTTGTTCTTCCTGGGACTGAAGGGCCCTGACTTACATGCAGACTCCTTCTGTTTGCCAGCCCAGCAAGGGCAGAAAGGCTTGTGCACGTGACTGGGGCCTCACCCGAAGCCAGAAGCCTTGGCCCTGTGTTTCTGGCTCAGATCTGCCTGGAAACTACAGTGATCTGAGCGGGCCTGAGCTGGTCTGGAGGAAGAGCAGAAAGAAATTCTGATCACCTGTCCTGAAACAGAGGTGTAGTTTCCTGCTTGTGAGGTGGTCAGAAAGGATCATGGAAACAGTAAAAGACCTTTGAAAACTTTAGGTCTTTGTCTTTGTTTGTTGGCCTGAGATAAGTTGCTAATTTCCTTTTGTCCTGAGCTTTTCTTTTAAAAATCTTTCTGTTCATTGCTAGAGCCAGAAGTACCAAGAACTAAATAGTTTCAATGGAAGCTGCTTGTTAGAATAGTGTTTATGTGTTTGGGTTTTCCTGTTTCAATAGCTCAGAGTGCCCCAAACTGGCTTAGTCATGTGAGTTTTTTATACCTTCAGAATTTTTCAAAAAGTAATACTTCCGTAAAAAACAAAAGAAGAACCCTCATAAGCTTCATTATGGGCTTCCCTGGTGACTTAGATGGTAAAGAATCTGCTTGCAATGCAGGAGACCCTGGTTCAATCCCTAGGTTGGGAAGATTCCATAGAGAAGGAAATGGCAACCCACTGCAATATTCTTGCCTGGAAAATCCCATGGACAGAGAAGCCTGGCTACACTGTACAAAGAAAGGGTGAAGATCTACCCTAGAGAGTTTTGCAAGTTTTATCAACGGAGAGAAAACCCTGTGGTTTCATGGACCATATAGCATGGATGTCTCTGGTTGGCTTAGTACATATTTTGTCCAGTTTGGTTTGGGAATGCCTAAGGGGACGACAGAGGATGAGATGGCTGGATGGCATCACTGACTCGATGGACGTGAGTCTGAGTGAACTCTGGGAGTTGGTGATGGACAGGGAGGCCTGGCGTGCTGCGATTTATGGGGTCGCAAAGAGTCGGACATGACTGAGCGACTGAACTAAACTGAACTGAACCATGGCCACATCACACTCTCTTCAGCTACCACCACTTATTCCCCGCTTCCTGGCTTCTCTGACATTTCAGAGGGGAAGAGGGAATGTCATGGTGTAAAGCAGCTGCCATACCTTCCTTCTCTCAGACCCCCTCACCTTTAGGATAATAAAAACCGGTTTCTTCCCATCAAAGCTTGTGTTCTTCCTTGAATTTCAGCAGATATTCAGAGTTGACTGACTTATTCCACACGACACCCCACAAGGCCCCAAAAGAGGGCATATCCCAGGAAATTTGGCTTGTGGTTAGGAAAGCAGTGGGCATAGGTGATGGGTAGTCAGCAAAAGATGTTTATCATAAGTGTGGCTGCCTGATAAAATACAAATGTCCAGTTAAACTTGAATTTCGGATAAAACAATGGATAAAGTTTTAGTATATCCCAAATATTTCATGAACATACTATACCAAATAAATTATTGGTTGTTTATCTGAAATCTAGATTTAACTGGGTGTCCTCCATTTTTATTTGTAGCCCTAAGTCCCTAAGAGACTTCTCACTGAAGTCTCATTGCACCTTTTTTGTTAGCCTCTGGCTTACCTGACCTTCTTTGAAGAGCTGCTGCGAGTAGCACAGTGAGCAGGCTATTACATTAGTGTGAACTAAGAGAGGGCACGCAGGACAGAAATAAAGTATTGGCCAAGGAGCTGTTTGGTGGCCTCGGGACAGAGTGGGTGTTCAGCAACCTGTTCGTGATACGCCAAGGTTGGGCAACACCTTGTTTTGGATACTATTCTTGGATTCACCCCTATGTTCAATGTATTTAATCACCCCATCTGAGCACACATTCATAGTGGGCAATTATCCAACTGATGCCCTTTTTTAGTCTTCATGGGCAAACACCTGCAGTACCTTCTCCTGGAGTTTGGAAAAAGAGGAGTAGAATTTCATCTCTAGCCAATAATACTGAGTGTACTTTTGGGGTTTTAGTACAAATTATTTAAATAAATTGAGAAAAAACCTTTAATTTGTATGTTTAACATCACATTTGTTAAGGCCAGTAGTTTTTATTTATTGGAAGTTCCCTGTGGTTCAGTAGTTAGGTCTCTGTGCTTTCACTACCCAAGGCCTGGATTTGATCCCTGATTGAGAAACTAAGATCCCACAAGCTGCATAGTACACCCCCTCAAACATTTATTTATTTATTACACATCACAAATATATATATATATTTGTACACATTCTTTTAACATTCTGACTCAAATAAGAGAAGTCATTAGCTTTGTTTTGTATAGTAACTGATTTCAACTGAATGAATTTTAGGGGAGGAAAAACCCGTAGGAAATATGGTCCTGAAGCACAGAGGATACTTATCTAACATGGTCTGCCCCTGGATGCATTAATGTTTCCTGGGTTTGGGTTCTGTTATTAATTCTTAGGTTCCAGTCATGAATGTAGAGGAATGACATAGTGGAATTAATTTTTTTTTTTTTGGAATTAATTTATTTATAGTTGTTTCCTTATGAAATCTTCAAAGATATTTTCCCAATTGCAGACCTGTCCCTTGGACCTTGGTTTGACTCAGAAAGCCATCTCTGATATTTTTCTTCTTGGGCCCTGCAGGAAAACTCATTGCTCACGAGTGACAATTACTTTGCAGCCATTACTGTGTGGTTGCAGCATATTCATCACTAGAAATGGTTGATGAGTGTCACCTTGATCTATGAGCTCAACTGGGTGTCAGACCTCTAGGAAGGGAGGAACTTAGTAGGTACTAAAATGGGACGCTCAGGGAGCTGTTTGGAGGTGTGTTAGTGATTAAGGAGGTGCCATTTGGTTTGAGTCAGGGCTTTTAGCATGTGCTGAGAACAGCTCATGTCTTCCTTATGAGAAAACACCTATTTGCATGTGGTCCTAATTTCTGCTTCATTAAAAACAAACAAGCCAACCAAGTCACAAAAGCTCTGTCATAGAAGGCAAGGATAAAACAAGGGCAGAGTTGTCTATTTCATTAATAACCAGCTTTTCCTAAGAGGCTTCCTATGAAGGTTTAGTGGTTATTATTTTTCTGATTTTTGGAAGAAACAGAATGAACCAGTTCTTTCTTCTTTGTACAAGCACTGGTACTTTAGAAAGATGCAGCTAACTGGGTCTTGTATGATGCACACCTCAAAAGTGATGGGTAACCCAATTACCTGGAAGAGCTTGGATGGTAGAGACTGGACCTTTTGGCCATAAACACAGCACAGAACGTAGATTCTCATCTCTGTTCTGTGTGAGTGTGCCAGTCAGGAGTGGTCCAGATGGAAGTGACAGATGGCTCACTAACACTAGCACCAGCTAGGGTATGTATCCAGTGAGGCCAAGGTTGACTCCAGATCCAGGGCTGCATCAGTATCATTTTGACTCCCATGTATTTCCTTGGCATCTCTCTTCCCCTTGGCCACCTTCACTTCTCCAGTTGGCAGGAGGGTGGCCTTGGGCAGATTTGGGCTTCCTGTATTACAGGTAAGCAATGTTAAAGGGATAAGAGGTCTTCGTTCTCCCCCAAGCTTCAGTGTGTGCTTGTATCTGCTCACTTGCCCTTTCCTGAGCCCAGCGAAGCTAGGCACTGGGTTGGTCACCATCCAGGAATCACCTTGTTAGAACAGAGAAAGAGCAGTTGCTAGGTGGACGTGATCATAGTATTGGGAGGTTCTGCAGTCAGAAGAGGGGAAGACTGGGGTGAGGGGAGGGGTGGCGGCAGATTTATTTGGCTATGCTGGGTTGTAGTTGTGCCATGCAGAATCTTTCAGTTGCGGCATCTAGTTCCCTTACCAGGAATCAAACAGAGGCTCCTTGTGTTGGAAGCGTGGAGTCTTAGTTACTGGATCACCAGGAAAGTCCTTGTACCCTAATTTATTCATTCAGCTCCCATGACCAATTATTTAGATTGTTTCTAGTTTTCACACTTTAAATAAGCCATATGATAAATCTGATAAATTTTTAAGATACACTTGTGATTGCTCCATTAGAATTGATTCTTAGAAATTATTGGATCTAAAGCTCTTATTACCATGGCAGATGGTGGGGGAAAGAATCATGGTCAACTTAGAATCATTTTAGTTGGTTATTGAATCAAATATACATCATCAGTTCTTTATTTTCTTTTACTATGTGGGAAAATAGAATTTGGTAGTAAATACCAAATGATTGTTATCATTGTGTATTATTCATACATTATATTGTTGTTATATATTCATTATGTAACATCTCTAATAAATTGACAATTTGTGTTTTCATGATTTTTTGAAAATTAAATCTAATATTTAAATGATAACAATCTTGATAGAAAACATACTAGTACTTGGAAAAATAGTAACAGCAACATTATCCCCAGTGTGGTTTAATCAACCTGGCTCTAACTAAAGCATTGTTGTCTGGGAAAAGCTCATAAGATTGCATTAAAACAAGCCGCTTGCTGTTCCCCAACCCCACTGCAAAATAACTTTATTGAGATTCTACCAGCTGTACAATTTGTTCTGACATTAGGCTCCTTCTTCCTTTGCCCTTGCTGGTTTAAATTTTTTTTTAATGTATTTATAAATATTAAATAGTTAATATAAATAGTTTATAATTTATTTTTAAAAATAAATTAAAATTTATTATTTTAATATTTATTTATTAAATATTTAATTTTATTTAGTAAGTTTTCATGTGAAAACTAGAAACAAATAAAAACCAGCACAGCTGGGTTTTGGCTGTGCTGGGTTGCTGCTTGGGCTTTTTCTCTAGCTGCCGTGCGTGGGGGCTACTCTCTAGCCGTGGTGCACAGGCTTCTCATTGCGGTGGCTTCTCTTGTTCAAAGCACAAGCTCTGGGGCATGAGGGCTTCAGTAGTTGTGGCTCCGGGGCTCTAGAGCACAAGTTCAATAGTTGTGGTGCACAAACTTAGTTGCTCCGAGACAAGTGGGATCTTCCTGGATCAGGGATTGAACCCAGGTCTCCTGCAGTTTCCTGCACTGGCAGGCAGATTCTTTACTTCTGAGCCACAAGGGAAGCCCTGCCCTTGCTGCTTTTGGTTTTTGTTGTTTTTCCTTTCCTTTCATATTTATTTTTTGGCTGTGGCATGTGGGATCTTAGTTCCCCACCAGGGACTGAACCTGTACCCCTGCATTTGAAGTGCCGGCTTTACCACTGGATCGCCAGCAAAGTCTCGCTGTTGCTGTTTTTGAGATGAACAGTTTTATATTCATGAAAAGATAGTTATTATCAATTATGTCATAAGAGGGCGGGTAGGAGGCAGTGAGTAGTATCAGAGGTATTATTAATAGCTTTTCAGGGGAAGGATGTGGCATATGGATTCATGATTTCTATCAAAGTATTCTTTAGATAAACGTAAATGAGTGAGAGTTGAAAGAATAAAGATAAGGAAAGTGAAATGATGAAGACATTTGGGAACACTGAGCAAACATGGTTATAGCAACAAAGAAAAACCACATATTGGTTTTGAAACTGTGCCAACATGTTGAAATGATAGTAGAGGAATTCAAAGAGTTTACTGTTAGATCATTGGCCTGTCTTCCATGTAAGTTTTTGAGAACACCTGCAATGTAGAACATCAGACAATAGAACGTGTGTAGTTCTTTAAAAATAAACCTGAAATATAAATAAATAAAGAGACTTCCCTGGTGGTCCAGTGGTTAAGACTCCATGCTTCTAATGCAGGGGAGGGCGGGGTTCAATCCCTGGTTGAGAAACTAAGATCCCCAAAATAATAAAAAATAAATAAAATAAAAATAGATCTGTAATATAGTTGAGATCAGTACAAGATGACTCTGTCTTCTACTGAATTGAGTGTTTTAGTTGAATTTCTTCCTCTCCTTAGATTTTCTTAATTTGTTTCCTTTCTCTCATTTTTAGTAAAAGATTGCCAGGGAAAGGAGTTACACTTGGTTACCTTGGTTAACACATCAAGAGAGCTGGAAAATCTGGTTACTGGTCTCCAAACAGTCCTGGCCGCAGTGGCATACAACAGGCTAGTGTGGTGCAGTGCCCTCTTTTTCTGTGGGGCCTTATTTCTTCCAGCACTTGCTACCAGCATTAGTCACTTCTGTTCGGGCCTTGTGGTTTTCTGCTTCCTTCCAATAACATTACTTGAGTTAAAAAAAAAAAATCACAGAAATACAGTTTCACAAAGACTGCAGTGATCAGTGTTACCGTCTGGAAGAGTAGACAGGGAAGAAGCAATTTTAAGAAGCTTGAAAAGTTTAAAAACAATGATTATTTCTTTATAAGGGAGGCCTCGAAGCTGTTGGGTGCATGGTTTTTGCCCTTTAAAATGCCATATTTAGTATACCTCCAAACAGTTCAAGCGAGGTGAAGGCTAGGGTAGAGAAGCCTGTCCCTTTGTGACATTTTCAGGACCGTAAGTCAGAATGGCAGCAAATGTGTTTCTCAGGATCTCTGGTTTATTCAGCAAATTTAAACCCAGTGCAGAACTGTTCCTACCAAGAGTGACATGAATTCTTTTACGATGCTCCGCATTTCTGTATTCTCTTTACTTGCGTCATTTTGAGCAAACAGTTGTCGGCATTCTTTGTAGTCAAAGACCTTGAGATTCTTCTGTAAAACGTGTTGTGTATGGTCTCCGCAGCCTGGAGATACGGTTCATTCCTGGAGGCAAGTGAGGCAGACCTAGTGGTAACTTTTTGCAAAAATAACTGTCAGTGGAATTGGACAGATTAGATTTGAGCTGGATCTTGAGATGTAGATAGATGGTATCTAGATAAAAACGATCTAGACATCTGTTTCAGCTTCTGTAGAAACATGTTTTGAGTAGATGTTACTCTGTGATTTTTCTTTTTTAATTTACTGATATGTTTATTGGCTACTCTGGGTCTTTGTGTGTGGGCTTTCTCTAGTTGAGATGAGCAGAGGCTGCAGTGTGTGGACTTCTCACTGCAGTGGCCTCTTGTTACAGAGCACGGGCTCTGGGTCAGGTGGGCTCAGTGATTGTGGCACATGGGCTGCTCTGCGGCATATGAGATCTTCCTGGACCAGAGATCGAACTGGTGTCCCCTGTATTGTAAGGCAGTCTCCTAACCACTGGACCACCAGGGAAGTCCCACTCTGTGATGTTTAAAAGAAGTCTTTTACAAAGGTAGATCTGTGTGTGGGCTTGTGTGTGTGCCAGAGGAGTGATGGAGAACATGACATTTGGTTGTGTGACATCTCCAAAGGGTCTTCCTTAATGCGCTTGGAACTGAACTTGAAGGCAACTGATCCCTGAATACTGTCCATCAACACTTGTCAGTCCAGCTGAGCTTTGCGGTCAGACAGACTTACGATCATCTTGAAAGATGAATTTTGTTGCTTCAACTTGAGGACTGACCGGACGGGTTCAAAGGAGACCCAGTTACATCCTTGGGTTTCATACCATTGAGGTTACAACGTCCACACATGACCTTGAGCCTGTTTATGCTCCGTGTACCCTGCCTCCATTTGTGAGTGCCTTATCTGAAACATAAAGAAACCAAGTTTCTCCTCTTTAGAGGAGATGGTATACAGTAGTGGTTGAGAATACAGGTATAGAGTCAAAGTATTGGAGTTCAGTTCTAAGTTCTGCCTCTCACCAACAGTATGACCCTGTGTGTATGACACACATTATAATTTCTCTGTGTCTCAGATGCTTCATCCCTAAACAGAGATGATAACAAAAGCACCTATTCAACAAGCCTGTTTCCAGGATTAACAGAGTCAGTCTATGTAAAGAACTTAGATAAGTGCTCAAGAGTGTCGTACAATAGAGCTCAGGACCAAAAATAAACTAAAAAATCGAAGTGTATAGATATTAAGTGGAGCCGAGTCCCTAATTGGGCACTAAAAGTAGGGTGCAGTGGTGGAACCCTAAATGCTTCCAAAGGGCCACCATTTGGAAAACAAAATTTAGAAGTTAGCTCCTTGAGATTTTGAGAGAACCAGGGTATTGGAGTAATAGAGTCAGCCTGTTTCTAGGATTAAGTGCCACCCCAAGAGGGCCCTCTCATCTTTGGGCAATAAAGGTAAACTGTTGGCCTCCCCTTGGCATTCAGTTAAAGCTTAAAGTAAGAAGCTTGAGCAAAGGTGCTTTTTTGTTTTTATGCCAGTGAAGAGTGTGGAGATTGAAGAAATTGTCAACTGCACACCTGATTTCTCTTTCGATAATACCACAGACAAATCCTGCCTCATAGGAACTCCTGTCGGTTAGTGTGAAGAGACTGAGGGAAAGCCGTGCTTTTTTTCACCCTTTGAGGGGTTGCAGGGGGCCCATTGGATTGCCTTCAGGAGAGTCCCTGCTCCCCGCCTCAGCACGTGGTTCAGCCTCAGAGGGGTGCGACTGATGGGAGTTTCATCTCTTCCTGAAAGGTGCCATTAAACACCACAGGGCTGTTCCTCTTTGCCATTGTTTCTGCCTGTCTCGCAGCGGGATGAGGTCATGACAGAATGACAGGTTTATCTTGGATTTCCTTGTTTGGCCAGCAGCCTAAACATGAAACATCTCTGGGTTGAATGTCTCTGGGTATCATACGATGTCAGGGGCTTGGAGGTGGTGTTGGCTCCTGCCTTGCCTCTTTCTGGAGGCCAGGAGGTCTTTGGGGAGGGGGAAAAAGAGAGGGAACATGTTTATATTTGTCAGCTCACTTCACTGTTCTCGAAGTTGGCACTTTCCCTGCCATCCCAGGCTCCTGCAGCTTGGAGAGGCAGCCTGCGACAGTGCAGAGCCCAGCGACTTCAGGTCCAGACAGAACTGGGTTCACATTTCACCTTGGCCTTTTATAAGGTTTCTCTGCTCTGGATTCCCCATTGCCCCCAGTCCCTAACCCTTCATTGGGATTTCTCACACCCGACCTTGCCCTTACTTTTTCTCCATCGATCTGTAAGCTCCAGGTGTGTGGGGACCACATCTTTGAATTCCATGGGTTCAGAGAACTTTCTGGAGCCTGACTGACCTCGCTTCCACTCCTGGCTGTCTGCCATTTTCTGGCTGGGTGACCTTGGGTAAGTTGTCTAGCTTCTTGCCTGCCTTGGGTGTCGTTCTGAAGATTAGAGATAAACACATGTGGGGCGTCTGGCACCAGGGAGGGCACGGATGGATGCTCAGAGATGTTGGTCCACTCACCCCCAGCTTGGTACTAGCGCCTCAGTGTCTGCCCAAACCCCCAGCCACCCGGACAGATCTGTTGGCTGCCTGATCCTGAGCCCCGGCTCATGGCCAACTTGGGCAGGCAGCCTGTTGGCTCGGGGAGCCCCTCATACCATTCTTCGGTGTCCGAAAGAACGTGCCTACAGACAGCACAGACTTTATCCTTGGAATCTCTTGTTTCAGTCCATCCCTAAGAACTTGATAGTAGCCTTTAAAAAGTAACTCTTAAAAATTATTTCAAAAGTATCCATAGTTCTTTGTTAAATAAAAGAGAGAGGGGAATCTGCCATAAATCATCATTCGAATTTCTACTGTCCACTGCGGTATCTATCTATTTCCAGATTTCTCTGTGTGTGTACTTGAACAGCTATTTTCTTTTATTGGGTAGTAGAATATTCTACATTTTCATTTGTATCTGTGGTAGAGGTTTTTAGAGTTCATGAGTAATACTGATGTATGGGATTTTAAAGGGCTCCAAATAAATCCTTGGTTAGATTAAGGTCAGCTTGAGATAATGAAAGTGGCTGGTTCTTGGAAACCCATAAGCCTCCAGCAGTCGTGAACTTGAGGACGCACAGTGGAGTTACATTATGTATGCACTGAATACACCCACATAAAACTGTTGTGAGCCTAGAGGGGGTGGGGTGGGGGCAGAGAGAAAGGGAAGATGGATTGTGTAATGGTTCATTCTGGGTCCTCAGAGGGTATACCCTGGAGTGAGTGTGAAATGAGTTGTGAGTCTCTTTTTTTCTCCTGCTCATCTTGGTTCCTAGGAAACCCTCAGGGTATGACCATAATATGACGACTAAGTGAAAGCTACTTATCTCTCCAGCTGTCTGTCCTAAAGCTGGAGGAAAAACTGGGTGTGCTGGTTTTAATAAGACAGAGGCTATAAATGGTATAGCAAATGAGTGTTCAGACAGATTTTCAAGAGTAGTTTTCCTGTATCCATTTTGTCTTCTCTTGGTGAGTTTCGATCCTAACTCATTTATCAGTCTCATCTCTGGCCTCTACATATAAAGCAGCATTTTCCTTCCTTCCTCCTTTATTTTCCTTCTACACTGAGCTTCTACTCTCTGCTGGGCCTGTGGGATGTAACAATGATTGAATGGCCTTTGTCCTAAATAATCAGCATTGAATTTTAGAGAGAAATATGAAAATGGCTTATCATAATACACAGCCATGCAAGGGAATCTATTAAAGGAGACCACAGCCATTTTATTAAGAAAGTACAGAAAAAGAAACACTTAGTTCCAGCCTGGGGAGGGGTTACATGAGACCACCCAGGAGGCTGGGTTTTTAAGGATAGGATAGAGTTTAGAGAGGCAGAAAAGAGGGGTGGGAGAGATATCTCAGTTAAGGGGAAAAATAAGACTTTCTGAAGGCTTTAAAGCCCAAGCCATTTGAGGGAATAGAGTTCGTGGAATGAATCTGCGATGAGATGGGAAAAGCCTTCCCAAAGCAGCCAGAATTCCCGTTGAGTTCAGAGTAGCTTCCACTGAACTGTGTGGATGTTTACGCTTATTTGAACCCTGTTGGAATATTTCTGGTTTGTTTTATGAAGGGATGTCTCTCACTGAGGATACTGACTCAGGGACGTTTCCTTTTACAGTCAGGATGGCCTCCATCAGACCAATATTGTTCTCAGGCCTTTTTTGTTTTGTTTTGTTATCTTGGATAAACAGAGAGGGGCTGGCTGATTCATTTTTCTAGAAAAACAGGATGCACTAAAATACTGCAAGTGACAATGAAACAGACATGCTCACGTACAATAATAGTTAGAAAGGCACCAAACAATATGTGTAGCAGACACCTCCATGGTGTGGCTGTTCTTCCCCATCTTCATTGTCTTGAGTCCTTGGCCAAGTGGCTTGTTTCTTTGGGTCTTAGTTCCTTCAGATGTCAACTTGGGACCAGTAACACCCACCCACAGGCGGGTCATGAGGAATAGACGTGCTAGGACCAGCATCGGGCACACTCCACTGAAAAAACTCCAATGAAGTGGGTGTGAAGGATTTGTTCACAATAGGAACAGTATATTCACAGTGATTTTAAAAAAGTGAAAAAAAAAACCAACAAAAAACTTTGTAGTATGGGAATGTTCAAATAATACATAAAAGCGCAGAGAGTAGTATAATAAATTCCCACATGTCCATCATCACCCACTTCAGTGCTCAACATTCTTGTTCATTAAGCCACTCTCTCTTTTAAAAATGTTTTAAAATTTATAATGATTAATTGCTAGATAAATTATTTTAAAGTCAATTCCACATGGTATGGGATTTTGTACAGCTTTTTTTAGAATCTGAAAAAGATCAGTGGGCCAAAAGAAGAAACTCTTAAAAATGGCAGAAACCACTATTTTGAGCCCAGTAGTCACAGCTGAGTTTTAGATGTTTTTGCATTAAATCAGAAGATGTTTAATACAGTGGTTAAGACTCTGTGCTTCCACTGCAGGTGGCACGGATTCGATTCCTGGTTGGGGAGCTAAGATCTTGCACGGTGAAGGCCCCCCCCCACCCACCAAAAAAAAGATGTTTACAAATATTTTATTGAAGAGTAACACTTTGAAAGTACAAAGTATTGTTTGTTTCATTTAGTGAATGCTTCACATATTGGTTTGTATGTAAGTTAGCATTGGGGTGTATATACAAAGCATTTTTTATTATGGAAGATTTTAAATATACCCTAATACTAGTAGAGTAGTATAATCAATTCCTCTGTACCCATCACCTAAGCTGTTGCTCCTGTGTGTCACCCTTTGAAGGATGCTCATGTTGTTTATAAAAGAATTCCTGGGTCAAAATGACATTATTAGTTTGGAAAAAGATGTAGACTCAAACATTTATACTTTTTGGAAAGAAATCCTTAATCATCAGTGCCTTTGAAAAGTGTGTCAGTGATAGCTTCTCAGAGGAACTGATTTTTTTTCCAAATGAAATAAAGTTAAAATTTGCTTGATGTTTGAAAGCAGTTCAAGGAAAAACCTCCTCAAAAGACATGGAAGCAAGAACAAGTTTGGAAGGCCATAACAAAATGTTAGTAGTGGGTTCTCTGGGTGGAGAAATTATGGACTTTCTTTTCTTTTTCCCACCCATGCATCTTTCTGTTTCATTTTTTATTTTCTGTATTTTACATTTTTCCCCCAGCATAAGCCTAGATTATTTCATTGTTAAAAAAAGTAATAAAACAAATGTGAGTTACCAAAATAAAAGAAGGCATGCAGGGAGTAGAGATGGGCTATATTGAGGCACTGTGTAAGTGCAACAAAGATCCATATAGTCGAAGCTATGGTTTTCCCAGTAGTCATGTATGGATTCAAAAGTTGGACTGTAAAGAAGGTTGAGTGCCGAAGAAATGATGCTTTTGAACTGTGGTGCTGGAGAAGACTCTTGAGAGTCCCTTGGACTGCAAGGAGATCAAACCAGTCAGTCCTAAAGGAAATCAACCCTAAATATTCATTGGAAGGACTGATGCTGAAGCTGAAGCTCCAGTACTTTGGCCACCTGACGTGAAGATCCGACTCATTGGAAAAGACCCTGGTGCTGGGAAAGACTGAGGGCAGGAAGAGAAGGGGACGACAGAAGATGAGATGTTTAGATGGCATCACCAACTCGATGGTCATAAATCTGAGCAAGCTCTAGGGGTTGGTGATGGACAGGGAAGACTGTGTTGCAGTCCATGGCATCTCAAAGAGTTGGACATGATTTATCGACTGAATAATGTAAGTGCAAGGCAGATTCTTTTTTTTTTTTTTTTTGCTGGACCACAAGGCATCTGGGATCTTTGTACCCAAATTGGATTGAACCCATGGCCCCTCCAGTGGAGTCTTAACCACTGGACCATCAGGAAAGTTTGTGGATACCTTTATCTACCAAGTTTTTACCTTTAGTCTTTCTGCTCATCTTCAGCCCTGGCTTGGTCCCTGGTCCTTACCTCTGTTTCCTTGGTACTGATGCTGGAGAATGACGCTTACCTTCATGGCATCATTCCAGGAGGCCAAGTTGGGAAAACAGTTGAACATACTTCCTAGGCCAGGTCTCTAAGCTGTATTTAGGTTCATTTGTGATTCTGTTTGTATTTGATTCTATTCTGTCCTCTGGTGTTACGTGTCCTGATTTGCCTTCTGAGGCTTCCCTGGCTTCGAGAGGTGGGTGTTGGGAAAAGGCTAGGAGATGATAGATGCTGGGAGACGACATGGGCAGGATGGCTGGGACAGGGACCTCAGAGAGCAGGCATAGACCCTTCTCTCATCCTGAAAGCATAAAAATATCTCTGTGCTCCACTGCCAGCCTGCCCACCTCTACTCTGAAAGAAGAGTTATTCCATTTCTCAGAATGGTTTTCAGACCTGCCTTTGAACCATTGTCTGTCCTGAAGTTAACTCTAATGGAAATAGCTTGGTTATGTAGGCCTCTACATGGGCTTGTGTTAAAGGAACACAAAAATCATGCAGGAAGAGATATTTTCAAGGATTGGTGAGGGTGAGATGTGAGTGGAGAGGCATGGGGAAGGGGTTGAGAGGAAACGGCTTCCATGATTAAAGAAGCCATTTATACCAACTTGGTGGTTATGGAAAGTCTGACCTGTGGAATGACAGATGGTGAGAGTCGCTCCTGTTTTCCATGCTGATTTACTCATCATTCAAATATCTTGCTGGTGGAGAAATTCAGTATGGAAGCCTCATCCTCTTGCCCCGGAAATACTTGGGTCGCCAAGTATTAGACTCTTTACGGTCCTTCCCTGAAAAGAAGATATTACTCAGTTGGCAGGCAACTGCGGTTTCTAAGGGATTCATTCAAACTCTATTTATTGTGTACTTGCCAGTACAGAAGGACAGGGGAATTATTATTTTAAAAAAATTGAAAATATTTATTTATTTATGCTACCTCGGGTGTCTTAGTTGTGGCATGCAAGATCTTTGTGGCATCATGTGGGATCTTTTGTTGAGACGCACTGACTGTCTAGTCGTGGCGCATGGGTTCAGTTGTTGTAGTGTGCGGGCTTAGTCTTTTTTTTGGCCGTAGCAAGGGAAATCTTAGTCCCCCAACCAGGAATTGAATCCAAGTCCCCTGCATTGCAAGGTGGGTTCTTAACCACTGGACTATGAGGGAAGTCTTGGAAATTAGTTATTAATGATGCCTTCCTCTTAAGGACACTAAGTTTTCCAGTGGAGAAGATGGTGATCCGCCTGCCAAGGTAAATGTTGGTGAGTTTTGTTTCCCTCTCTAGTGAATTCAGATTAATCTGTGTGAACTTTGCCCTAGTACCTGTTGTAACAAAATGTGTATGTTGATCAGAGCTTTTGAAGCACAGGATAAACTTATCTCCAGCTCCTGGTCTTTGATCTTGATATTACGTAGCACCAAGCTTCCCTGGTGGCTCAGATGGTAAAGAATTTGCCTGCAACGCGAAAGCCCTGGGTTTGATCCCTGGGTTGGGAAGATCCCCTGGAGGAGGGCATGGCAACCCACTCCAGTATTCTTGCCTGGAGAATCCCTGTGGACAGAGGAGCCAGGTGGGCTACAGTCCATTGTGTCACAAAGAGTTGGACGCAACTGAGCGACTAAGCACAGCACAAGCAGGCCGCTGTTCAGGTTTGGCAAGGATGTGTCCACAAAAAGCATTTCTCTTTGATTATTTGGTATTTTATTATTGGAATTTCTAGTCTTCAATGTAGTCCATGTGTCAAGCCCACCAGTAGGAGTATCTTCCTAAAGTAAGTCGTAGAATGGAAGGGGGAATCCAGGGTTCCAGTCCAGTTTCCTTGGCCCCTGACTCCATACGGGACATGCAGTAAGTCCAGGTTTTCCTCATTTGCCAAATGGAAGTAATAATGTCTGTCATGGTTGAAGATTAAATGCAAATCCAAATTCTCTAATGACCTATATGGGAAGAGAATCTAAAAAGGAGTGGATTCACAACTGATTCACTTTGCTTGTACACCTGAAACTAAGACAAAATTGTAAATCAGCTATACTCTAATAAAAAGAAAGATATATGAAATATTAAATAAAATAAAAAAATTTTAAAGACCATAATATGTACAAGTGTTTTTGAAATTAAACTCACATGCAAATATACGATTGGATATAATCATCATTCAGGGAACAAGCATTTTTGAACTTTCATAATGCACTTTGGCTTTTGCTAGGTCCTGGTGAGAGTTGCCATAAATGTCAAGGAAGCAGAAAGAAAGGGGAATAACATTGCCAGTAAGCTAGCAAACATGATGGAACTGTGTTATTAGTGGTTGAACTGTGTAGTCTGCGTGAGTACTGTTGGCTGTGGTGCCGCTGTGTCCCTGCTCATACTCTGTAACCCATTTAGATTGGGTCCTTTTCTTGCTCACACTCTTCTCACCTTGGCTGTTTTGTCTCTTACTATATTCCTTTCCAATTTCCTTTGGAATTCTCTGTATTCTACGAGGCTCAGATCAAATATCAGCTCTTTCATGTAGCCTGCTCTGATTACCCCTCTGGATGGTAGGAAGTTCTCTGACCTAGTCAGGGGTTGGCAAACTTTTTCTGAAAAGGTTCAGTTAGGAGGTGTTTCGACTTTGTGGACTACATGGGCTCTGTTGCAGCCACTCTGCCACCGACAGTAAATGGGTGGGTGTGGCCATGTGCCAATAAAACTTTATTTACAAAAATAGGCTGCCAGCTAGACTAGGGGGCTGAGGCTGCATTTAGCCAACCCCTGGCTAAATTGTCATTGTCCTCAGGGTAGGCTTATTGAAGGCTTCTCAAGGGCAGGCCTTTTTTGCCCTTGAAATCCCCTGGATGTTTAAGTAGGAGGCTGTTCAGTTTTGATGTTCAAGCCAAAGAATGACTGAATGGCGTTGGGTTTCAGGTCTTGGCATCTTCAGTGCACCTCTGGATGGCCAAGTTCTCCAAGTTTCTGATGTCCTGTCCCCTCTCTGCCCTGCTGGAAAAGGGGTTGCGGGGAGGCCCTCTGAACTTTGTGTACACCTCTTGTTTCTGTATTTCTCAGCCAGCCTTCCATTACTTTGAGCAGCTACTATTTACAACTCAGAGAATTCTTTATTTATACAGCATTGAAGACTGTTTACCCATGTTGAACTAACATTAGGTTTCTTTAAATGTGCTTTTAAAATGAAGAGTGGCCATTTGTAACTTTAGGAACATAACAGCTGGAGTCATGATGTAAGCAAATATATACACCCTTAAATTTCTTTCCAAAGGCCCGGGAATGGGATTTTCCTAGTTGACGTGTTACAAGCCAGTACTTTGTACACTGGTAGAGGAAAGGAATATGGAACAAAATCAAACAAAAAACTTCTGGACATCTTAGGAGTTGTTTTGCAATACTGAGCAGGTATGGATTTGGTACTTTGTTTTCATCTGGAAAATTGGCAAATGAAAAGTTTTAGTATAGATATAATTTTCAAGGTGAGTAGTTTGTAAGGATCATTTACACATTTTGATACTGAAAGAACAGCATATCAAAGGAAGAGAAAAATGCTTTCAGTTCCAGATAATATTCTTTTTTCCCCTTAGGGTAAATAAATTCATTTTCTCTAACCTGGCTATTTGTTGTTGTTTTTTCTGCCTGAGCTCTTCATTTTAAAAGTGAATTGTTGGAGTGTTCTGAATTCAGTTGGGGAAAACGTTACAGACCAGTTTGTGAGTGAAACATTTGCTTTTTTTTTTTTCACTTTTACCCAATTTTAAGATTTAATGATAGTTACAGTATTCAAGATAATGTGATATTAGCAGAGGTTTAAATACACAGATCAATAAGATAATATGAAGAACTCAGAATAGACCAAAATGAATATGCCCAACTGATTTTTTACCAAGTTCAATAGAGGCAGGATAGTCTTTCTAACTATTTAAATGGTAGCCAAAGCAACTGAACATTTTTGTTGGTGTTTAGTCAGTAAATCATATCCAACTCTTTGTGACTCCATGGACTATATAGCCCACTGGGCTCCTCTGTTCATAGCAAGAATACTGGAGTGGGTTGCCATTTCCTTCTCCATGAAGCATTGCTTTTTAATTTCACTGCAAGTGAGGCAGAAGAGGGCCTTGGAAAAGAAAGGTTATTATTTCCTCTGTGGAAACTTTTATCTTTGTTTTCTGAGTGACTGGTAAAAACAATAGTTTGCTGTGGAGTTTCAATAAGCAAAGAAGAGGAAATAGCATGTGAGTGACTACAGCTGGTTGGCGGGGACAGGGCTGGCTCCTTCTGAAGGTGAAATTTACTGAAGTCACGTTAACTATCTCCTGGTGCAAGGGTTGCTGACATTTTTTGTAACAGGCCAGATGATGAATATTTTAGGCTCTGGGCCCTGTGGTCACTGTCACAACTATTAAACTCTGCCACAGACAATACCTAAACAGTTGAGCATGGCTGTGTTCCAATGAAGCTTTATTTGTGGACACAGAAATCTGAAATTTCATGTGTCACCAATATTATTATACTTCCAATTTGTTAAAATTATTTTAAACTGTGAAAGCCATGCCTAACTTCCTGGCTGTGGAAGAACAGGTGGTGTATGGGATTTGGCTGCTGGACATCATTTGCTGACTCCTATCTATCCTAATGAATTAGCATGATAATTTTTTGAAGAGGGGAAGGGTGTAGTGGTCTTTGGTATTCAGTACCTTTTACCGGGCTTCCCAGGTGGTGCTAGTGGTAAAGAACTCGCCTGCCAATGCAGGAGACATAAGAGATGCAGGTTGGATTCCTAGTTGGAAAGATCCCCTGGAGAAGGGAATGGCAACCCACTCCAGTATTCTTGCCTGGAGAATCCCATGGACAGAAAAGCCTGGCAGGCCACAATCCATGGGTTCCAAAGAGTCAGACATGACTGACGTGATTTAGCAAAAGCATGCACCTTTCATTAGATAATGTGATTATGATTAGTTAACACAAATTTGTAAAGAAAATCTCTAGTGGAATTTGGGTGATCCTTTAGGTGTTTTTGTCCCTGACCCATTAATACAGACTTGAGTGGCGCTTTGGACCTTGTTACCCATCTCGTGTGTGGTGGGGTCAGACTAAATGGCTTCTTTATTTTTTTATTTTATTTTTTATTTTTATGTATTTTAGTTTTGGTTTTGCTGGGTCTTAGTGGCTGGGCTTTCTCTAGTTACAATGCACAGGCTTCTCACTGTGGTGGCTTCTCTTGTCCCGGAACACAGGCTCCAAGGCACGTGGGCTCAGTAGTTGTGGTGCTCGGGCTTAGTTGCCCTGAGGCATGTGGGATTTTAATACCTGACCAGGGATTGAACCCATGTCTCCTGCGTTGGCAGGCGGATTCTTAGACCACCAGGGAAGTCCACTAGATGACTTCTAAAGTGAAAGTCGCTTAGTTGTGTCTGATTCTTTGCGACCCCATGGACTATACAGTCCATGAAATTTTCCAGGCCAGAAGACTGGAGTGGGTAGCCTTTCCCTTCTCCAGGGATCCTAACCCAGCGATCGAACCCAGGTCTCCTGCATTGCAGGCGGATTCTTTACCAGCGAGCCACAAGGGAAGCCCGATAACTTCCAAGGTTTCATGTAACTCTTCATATTTTAAACCCTCTATCACTTGTGCTTCCATTTTTTTTTCTGATGATCATTCTTGCAATTTACCTTCCTAAGAATTATTTAGATATTTATTGGGAAACAAATGTACCCTAATTGTACAGGGCTCAGTGGTGTGGTTGTATGTTTGGATATGGATGGTGGGTTGGTCAGCATACAACAATGTACATTTCAGTGTTCCAAATGAAATTTTTTTACATTGCAAAAAATAGCCTTTCTTATAGTTATAAAAATAATATAGTAATTATACATATATGTTTGAGGGAATTCCCTAGTGATCCAGTGGTTAGGACTCACAGTTTCACTGCTGAGGGTGCGGGCTTGATCCCTGGTTGGGGAACTAAGATGTTGAAAGCTTTGTGCTTTCAAAAAGAAAAAAAATCATATAAAAAAAGGTTTGTTAAAAATATATGAATAATTCAAAATAAAAAATTAGACATTCATATTTGCATTTTTACTGTAGTTCCTCATTTGTTCATTTATTTGTTCATCCAGCACTTCTAATACCTCCTGTGTGCGGACTTGTCTAGGTATTGAGGACCAAGCTGTTCCCCTAATAAAGCCTGAATCTTTTGTTGAAGGCGATGGGTGGGTAGTTTTATTTGTACTTTTCGGAAGAGGTCTGCTTACTCACTACTTGTTTTTCATACACACATTTTTGTTTCAGTTATCTCCTGGCAAATCTCTGAGTAATGTTTTTGAATTATCAGAGGAAATTTTACAGTCACACAGGTCTTTGTTGACTTTCCTAGTCTCCTAAAGTTGTTAATCATGGAAGATGACTCTCATTCCTCACTGACAGAGAATGAATTCATACTTTAAAATTACATTGGCAAATTTGGAAAGTACTTCTTTCAACTTGGAGCTTTACAAAAAGTCAATCAGATAGGTCCTTTAGAAAACTATTATGTCAGGTTATCAGAGGCCACTGAAGTTAATTAATACTGTCAGCCTTCTAAGCGCTACTAGTAGATTTATATTTGTGTTACACAACACTCCTTATAAAAATATTCCACATGCATTTATTAAATGAGTACTAAAAAAAATCACAGGCAAAATAAAAACAACTGAAATACTTAACAATACTTGTTAAAGCTGTCTTACAACTTGGCCTTTATGTCACAAATTTTGTTTATTTTTGTAAAAGGGTGGCATTCTTGGGCTTTACAACTAGAAAAAAAAGACCTTTATAATAATAGTGTTATGATAATAACAGTAATAAATAATCCAACATAGAGAAAGCTGTTGTTCACCATCACTCCCCTTTGACTACTCCCTGCTCTACTCTATTTCTCTTCAGAGTGGTCATCTCTCAGTTTTTCTCCTAAAATAAAGTTAAATATGGCCTCAGACCTTTTTTGAAATTTTTCCTTATTTTTAAAAAAATATTTGTTTGTTTGACTGTCAGGATCTTTCATTATAGTGCAGAGGCTTCTGTCTAGTGGAGACGTGGGGGTTTAGTTGCCCCACAGTACCTGGGGATCTTAGTTCCTTGATCAAAGATTGAACCCGGGTCCCCTGCATTAGAAATGAGGAGTCTTAACCACTGGACCACCGGGGAAGTCCCTTGTTTGTTTTTTCTTTTTAAATACATTTATTTATTTTTAATTGGAGGGTAATTGTTTTACAATATTGTGTTGGTTTCTGCCATGTATCAACATAAGTCAGTCATAGGTATACATATGTCCCCTCCCTCTGGAACCTTCCTCCCACCCCATCCCATCCCTCTCGGTTGTTGTAGAGCACAGGTTTGAGCTCCTTGTGTCATACAGCAAATTCACACAGGTTATTTATTTTGCATATGGTGTGTATATGTTTCCATGCTACTCTCTCAATTTGTCCCTCCCTCTCCTTTCCCCTCTGTGTCCACAAGTTCCTTGCTTGTTTGTTTTTAAAAAAAATTTTTTTTTCCATTTCTTATGACCTAAGGCTTTTCACTCATCCATTTATTGCTCCTTGGGATTCCCCTTACTTGAACCCTATCATCTAGTTAATTCTTCTTAAGTTTTGCCTTAAAAGTTCCCCTCTTTGTTGAAGCTTTCCCCAACCTTTCTGGAAACAGATGATTCTGCTTGTTATAAGCCTTATACTTCTTCAGAGCAACTATAATTTATTCTGTCGTTACCTGACAGTAAGCTAGATGAATGTAGAGTCTGTGTTGCCTTTATGTACCCAGCTTGGTATGAATGAACCTGTTAGCTATGTATTTCCATATTCTGCTCACAAAGCAGACTTTTGAGGCAGAGAAGTTAAGCAGTTTGCCTAGGTTGCATCCTTATTCCTGGTGGAGCTTCAGTGCCAACCCAGGTTTGTGTAACCCAGATTCTGTGTCTCACGTGGGCCCTTCAGAGGTATCAGTATTGGCTGCTAATGGGATTCAATGAGAGATCTTGATGTTTCCTCCTCCTGTGGGTCTGTATGTCTTCTTGTAGTCCTCAGTTTTTTCATGATCTATGTGTTTAATTATAACATTTGCTGAAAGATACGTTCAGTTACTGTTTGAGGAAATGGTGGAATTTTTAAAGAAAATTTAATGGCATAGGAATGCATAGGGCCAGGCTATTTGGAACCAAGACTGCCTTGGAAAATCCAGAATCTATATCAGACACATCTGTGTCTTTAAACAGCTTAAAGTTGGGTGGGGCAGGAAAGTACTTATGCATAAATTATTAGTAGAATTCCCTGGCAGGCCAGTAGCTAGGACTCCGGACTTCCACTTCCGCGGGCACGAGTTCAGTCCCTGGTCTGCGAACGGAGATCCCATAAACTGTGTGGCAAGGCCAAAAAATAAAAAATTAATGAGTATGCAGTCAATGACAGTGGCTGTCTGTACACCTGTTTGATCTTTTTCTGCCAATATCTCAGTGATATTGTACAGGCTATCAAGTTCAGGAGTTCAGAACATGAGCTGGTGATAAGAAAGCTTCATGGAGTGGTTGGGGCTTGACGGAGGTCTTATAAGGCATGGCTTCTTTTCAGTAACTAGAGAATCAGCTTCCACATCTTGTCTCCAGGGACAAGTCCCTGGTCTAAACCTGCAGCTTAAATCTCTCTTTTGTTTTCCAGACACTGGTGTCCACTTATCCACTAGATACATCCACTCATGTATACTGCAGTCACTCCAACATGTATGAAGTGAATTCATAATCTCACTCCCAGACTTGCTTCTCCTCCATTGTTTGAAACTCAGTAAATATTGCTCAAGCTGGAACCTCACCTATCAATTCTTCCTCACCTCTCACATCGTCTTTCTCACAGTCCCACTTGATCAGTGTCTCCATAACCTCCCTTCTCTATGTTCCCTGGTCTAGGTCACCAGCGTCTCTTATTTGGGCTCCTGATCACCTCGTTGAGATGGTCTTACTCTCCTCTGATTGGTTGCGAGGCTTCAGCCAGAGTGATTTTCTAAAAAGACTAATAATGTCATATCATCTGTTGTAAAGCTTCTCATTTGGCTTTAGGATAAAATTCAAGTGCCTTAACATAAAAGAGGAGAGTGAAAAAGTTGGCTTAAAGCTCAACATTCAGAAAACAAAGATCATGGCATCTGGTCCTACCGCTTCATGGGAAATATATGGGGAAACAGTGGAAACAGTGTCAGACTTTATTTTGGGGGGCTCCAAAATCACTGCAGATGGTGACTGCAGCCATGAAATTAAAAGACGCTTACTCCTTGGAAGAAAAGTTATGACCAACCTAGATCACATATTCAAAAGCAGAGACTTTACTTTGCCAACAAAGGTCCATCTAGTCAAGGCTATTGTTTTTCCAGTAGTCATGTATGGATGTGAGAGTTGGACTGTGAGGAAAGCTGAGCGCCGAAGAATTGATGCTTTTGAACTGTGGTGTTGGAGAAGACTCTTGAGAGTCCCTTGGACTGCAAGGAGATCCAACCAGTCCATCCCAAAGGAGATCAGCCCTGGGTGTTCATTGGAAGGAATGATGCTGAGGCTGAAACTCCAGTACTTTGGCCACCTCATGCGAAGAGTTGACTCATTGGAAAAAACTCTGATGCTGGGAGGGATTGGGGGCAGGAGGAGAAGGGGATGACAGAGGATGAGATGGCTGGATGGCATCATGGACTTAATGGACATGAGTTTGGGTAAACTCCGGGAGTTGGTGATGGACAGGGAGGCCTGGCGTGCTGTGATTCATGGGGTCTCAAAGAGTCGGACACGACTGAGGGACTGAACTGAACGTCCTTACAAGGCCCTTGTGACCTAACCCCTACTTTCCATCCAGATTGAACTTCTTATGTTATTGTTGTTGTTTAGTCACTAAGTGGTATCCAACTCTTTGCTACGCTATGGCCTGTAGCCCTCCAGGCTCCTCTGTCATGGGATTTCCCAGGCAAGAATACTGGAGTGGGTTGCCATTTCCTTCTCCAGGGGATCCTCCCGACCCAGGGATCAAACCTGAGTCTCCTGCATTTCAGGCAGATTCTTTACTCACTGAGTCACATGGAAAGCCAAACTTCTTATAGTTCCTTCTAAAGATTGCATTCTCACTAGTCACTGAGGGCTAGACAGAGGGCCTTCGCAGTGCTCTTCCCTCTGTCTGAATTACGTGTCCCTTCAATTAGTGATTCTTCATTCCTGCAAGGGCATGGTCCTGAAAGCCTTGTCATGACCCTTGACATCCTGAAATCCAGGGGGTAAGGTGACTGTGCTCCTCAGTAACTCAAGCCTTCCATTGACATTCCCCATTCTGCTTGATGGGGCACAATGAAGAGTTTATGGTTTCCATTTCATGCGGACCTTTCTCTCTCTGGTTTCTGTAGGCCCGTGTGCTCACACTTGCTTCCTGGCCTGCCATCGTGTTTGGTCAGGGGCAGGGTTGGGGGGGTGCTGAGGGAGGGTGTGGGGGTGGGTCAGGAGGAAGGGTAGTGAGTAGAGGGCCAGGAGCCTTGGATTTGGCTGACATCTGCTCCCGTGCTCCACACACAGAAGCACTGAGCAGCTGGTCAGCATGTGGGCTGGGAGGAATGGGGCTGGGCCAGGGACTGGGGATTAAGGCAGCCCTTGTAGCAGCAACTGTGACACAGAGAGCACCTGGCCCTCCCGGAAGTCCCGGAGTGCCTTCTTTGACCTCCTTCCTTCACTTCCTGCATTTTCTGAATTACAGCCCTTTTTAAAAAATTAATTAATTTATTTATTTTTGGCTTCCTTGATAGCTCAGTTGGTAAAGAATCCTCCTGCAATGCAGGACACACTGATTTGATTCCTGGGTTGGGAAGATCCACTGGAGAAGGGAAAAGCTACGCACTTCAGTATTCTTGGGCTTCCCTTGTGGCTCAGCTGGCAAAGAATCCTTCTGCAATGCGGGACACCTGGTTCAATCCCTGGGTTGGGAAGGTCCCCTGGAGAAGGGAAAGGCTACCCACTCCCATGTTCTGGCCTGGAGAATTCCATGGACTGTATAGTCCATGGGATCACAAAGAGTCAGCATGACTGAGCAACTTTCACTCACTTTTTGGCTGTGCTGGGTCTTCATTCTCTAGTTGTGGTGAGCGGAGGCCACCCTGTAGTTGTGTTGGGCCAGCTTCTCATTGCCATGGCTTCTCTTGTTGCCAAGCATGGGCTTTAGGGCTTCAGCAGTTGCGGCATGTGGGCTCATTAGCTCTGACTCCCCATCTCTAGAGACCAGGCTCAATAATTGTGGCTCACTGGCTTAGCTGCTCCTAGGCATGTGTGATCTTCCTGGATCAGGGATCGAACCTATGTCTCTTACATCAGCAGGTGGATTCTTTACCTCTGAGTCACCAGGGAAGCCCCTGAATTATATTACAGCCTTTTATCATGGAGCCAGAACCCTAGGAGTAAATCAGGCCCTGCTCTCATGGATTTCCCAAGATTGGCTTCTTTTCCAGTTCCTCCTCTGGTGGCTGAGATGTCAAAGCCAACTCTGATGCTCTTGCAAAAGCCTGTGGGCATCCCCTTCTCAGGTGCCCTGGGACTTGCCGGCTGAGAGCTATAATGATAATGAGGGTGTCCATCCCAGGTGACTGGGTCTGAGGTATTTTCTAGCAGCATGACTTTAGGCAAATTACTTAACTACCAGTACAGTTTCTTTACCTATCAGGTGGGACTGATAATTCGTAATACTTACCTTCTGGGGTTAGAGCATGAAATAAATATCAGAAGAATCGAAAGAAAAAAATGCTTTGCATATTATGAAATATGAAAATATTTTACATAAACAACTTATTTATAGTGTGTTCCTACTGGTAATATTATTGTTGCTGCTTCTAAAGTTGAAAAATGTCCTGTGCTTTGAATATATTTTATGAATTCTCTGCCTTTCTAATTCTCTGTGTCTTGAATGCAACATAAAGTCCATGACTGTGGCCAAAGACCATCACTGACCTTGGGTGTGGGAAATGTGTTCCTCATGAAATCTGCACAGCTTCACTTGCTGCTTTCTTGTGTGACATTTATGTAGCACCCGCTAAGCATTTTACTGTGACAGCATTTTTTTTTTCAGTGACATTATCTCATAATCCAATCATTATTAGGAGAAAATGTCAGTTGATTTTTTTTCATTACTAAGAACAGGAACAAAGAAAACTGTGTAACAGAAAATTTTCTGTGTGGCATAGAGAAATCTAATCACTCTCATGATTTCATCAGTGGGGCAGTACCCAGCTTTAGGGCAAGCTGATGAACTATTCCACTACAGAGTTAACCAAAGAAAGAAGAATTGGGCAAGTGTAGAGGGGGTTGGGGAATGTAATTAGAGAACAGAAAAAAAAAAAAAAACCCTCACAATTCAGTTATTAGGATTATTATGAAGGAACTGTCTTTTGAATTGTTTTGAAGCTAAAGAAATCATAAACCAGTATTTTTGTGTGACCATTTCCCCTTGCAATTGAGGTTTATATGCCAAACATTCTTCGTATATCTTCATTAAGATGTCAGAATTCCTTGTGAAGCCTGACTTCATTTGCATTCCCTTGTACAGTTATTAACAAAAGACCCTTTATGTCTCCACCCAGCTTGATTTCATGAACTCCATTTTCCTTTTATTTATTTCATAGAATCTGGTTACTCAACTGAACTTGGGAACGCATCTCTTGAGGACTTGGTGGGAAGCCAGAGAGAGGTGGTGATGAAAGCAGTTTGTGGGTCCTGGGTGAGTGGGGACAAAGAGGGGCAGGTTAGTGGTGACACTGGCTCCTCAAAGTAAGAGGAACCAGATATTACCTCAAGAGTCTCTTCCTGGCAGATTTTAAACATTCTTACTCAAAGTTAGTATGTTTTGCAGTTTGAAAATACAGTTGGAGCCTCGAGTTGTATGAAGCTTAGTTAGTTGGCTTTAAAATTATGCCTTTCTGATAAATTCTTTGAAAGTCAGTTTAAACAATGATAAAAGTATGAGCAGTTTAAGGGGTTTAGTGACCACTCAAAAGTTGTGTCACAGTAATGATCACCCACTGGAGTTTAAGCTCCTGAGATTTTGTCCTTTATACCAGCAGTACCCAACCTTTTTTGGCACCAAGGACCAGTTTCGTGGAAGACATTTTTTTCCAAGGACTGGAGGCAGGGAGACGGGGTTGGTTTCTGGTTGATTCAAGAACATTACATTTAGTGTGCACTTTATTTTTATTTTGTGACAATCTCAAGATATTCCCCCTTGACTGTGGGGTTAGGGCTCTCATTCCTATGAGAATCTAATGCCACCATTGAACTGACAAGAGGTGGAGCGCAGGTGGTGATGTGAGCAATGAGGGAGTGGCTGTAAATATGATGAAACTTGGATTGCTTGCCACCGCTTGCCTCCTGCTGTGTGACCTGGTTGGGGACCCCTGATTCATACCAAGCGCTTAGGATCCTATGACTGCTGGGATTTGAGGGTTGTATAAACTGTGGAAAATTCTGAAAGAGATGAGAATACCAGACCACCTGACCTGCCTCTTGAGAAATCTGTATGCAGTCAGGAAGCAACAGTTAGAACTGGACATGGAACAACAGACTGGTTCCAAATCGGAAAAGGAGTATGTCAAGGCTGTATATTGTCACCCTGCTTATTTAACTTCTATGCAGAGTACATCATGAGAAACGCTGGGCTGGAAGAAGCACAAGCTGGAATCAAGATTGCTGGGAGAAATATCAATAACCTCAGATATGCAGATGACACCACCCGTATGGCAGAAAGTGAAGAGGAACTAAAAAGCCTCTTGATGAAAGTGAAATAGGAGAATGAAAAAGTTGGCTTAAAGCTCAACATTCAGAAAATGAATATCATGGCATCCAGTCCCACCACTTCATGGTAAATGTATGGGGAAACAGTGGAAACAGTGTCAGACTTTATTTTTTGGGGCTCCAGAATCACTGCAGATGGTGACTGCAGCCATGAAATTAAAAGACGCTTACTCCTTGGAAGGAAGGTTATGACCAACCTAGATAGCATATTCAAAAGCAGAGACATTACTTTGCCAACAAAGGTCTGTCTAGTCAAGGCTATGGTTTTCCTGTGGTCATGTATGGATGTGAGAGTTGGACTGTGGAAGAAAGCTGAGCGCCGAAGAATTGATGCTTTTGAACTGTGGTGTTGGAGAAGACTCTTGAGAGTCCCTTGGACTGCAAGGAGATCCAACCAGTCCATTCTGAAGGAGATCAGCCCTGGGTGTTCTTTAGAAGGAATGATGCTAAAGCTGAAACTCCAGTACTTTGGCCACCTGATGAAAAGAGTTGACTCATTGGAAAAGACTGATGCTGGGAGTGATTGGGGGCAGGAGGAGAAGGGGACGACAGAGGATGAGATGGCTGGATGGCATTACCGACTCGATGGACATGAGTTTGGGTGAACTCCGGGAGTTGGTGATGGACCGGGAGGCCTGGTGTGCTGCAGTTCATGGGGTCGCAAATAGTCTGACACGACTGAGGACTGAACTGAACTGAACAGGGCTCAGAGTGCAATGAAGGAGGGAGGATCCTTGCTGCCTGAAACATCTCACCTTGAGTTGCCTTTGTTCACATCCTTCCCTTATTGTTTAATCCAGATCACTACAAAGTAGTTGTTAGCAAAAATAGATGTGAATGCTCATTCACAAATATGAAAGGTTTTAAAATATCCTGTTACACTGTGACTTTGAGAATGAAAATGTAATTGAACTTTGCTTTGAGTTTTCCTAACATTTTTTTTGAACCCTGCATAGATACAATTCTTCTCTGTGGGAAAACTTCTTTACTGTTTCCTCATTTCCCCCAGCACTATTTCAGTGTCTGCAAAATGCATATTGATAGTTTTTCTAGTGGGGTCTGGTTTGTGGTTGTTAGTGGTAAATTAGATGTGGTCTGGACTCAAAAGGAGTTTAAAATCTGATAGAAATAAGACCTACCGCAACCACCAGTGTAAAACTCTTTGAATAAATATAAATGAGGTCTAGTGCACCCCAACGCTCACATCTTGCTTACATTGAATTCTTTCTGTATTGAGGCAGCCACTGCGTACTGTATACAAGGTTGCTTACTTGTTATATGGCCTTTAGGGTTGTTTTCTAGATGTTGTAAATATGCACAAATTTCTCAAGTAGTTTAGAGGACTTTTATAAGGTATGTAAGGAACAGGACTTGTTTTAAAAAATCTACAAAGGTTTTTCATATTCTTGGTCATACTGCTTTGTTTAAGTGATAATATAGAATGAAAAATCAGAGCATATATTGGCTTGTGGGTATTTGTACTGGTTGTAAACTAGAAAAGTATTACATATTAACTATGGGAAAATTCTCGGGGAGAATTGATCCTGAAGTTTCAAGAAAAGGAGAAATAGTCATTTTTTGGTTGCTTCTTTTAAAATATGCACCCGTCTCTTATAATTTATACATTTTAACTTCATGAATGTTGATTAATTAACCTGAGCATAGTTCTGTGTTTTACTGTGATAATGTAATTTTTTGTGGGAGAGGACAGGGGGGACTTAAAATATCAATTATTAATTTTGCTTCCAAATCTGCAATTTGATCAGACTTGGCAGGAACAGCTTGTCTTTGCTCCATAGTGCCCATTAGAGTGGCTTGCCTAGGCTTAGATAACCTCTGCAATGCAGCTCACTCACATGCCTAGCAAGTTAGTATTGGCTGTCAGCTGGGTGCATCAGTTTCTTCACATTAGGGTCTCTCTATTGACTACTTGAGCTTCCTTATGACATGGTGGCCAGATTCTAAGAATGAACATTCTAAGAGACAGAAAGTAGAAGTTGCAAGTTTTTAAAGACTTGAGCTTGGAAACTGGCACCATATTTTCTTGGTCAAGTAGTTGATAATGTGAATTTTAAACAGGCAATTTCACAATTTAAGGAAACATTTTATTTGAACTTCATTTAATGGTTCTCATGGGTACCCTTAGGGTGATTCCTGTCTTGGGGATGTGGCCTCTTCCTACCAAGGTGTAAAGGAAGGTGCGTGAGCTGAAATTCATGCTTGTTGTGACATTTGTTTTTCTATTCCTGTTCAGGTGAACAGAATGTCGGAACAGAGGACTGGATCTCAGCTTGAGTTTCTTGGAGGGATGAGAAAGGCACACTGTGTTAGGATTGGATGAGAAAGTTGGCAGGCTTCTCTTTCTGCTTTGGGGCATGTGTCTTTATTAGATCAGCTAATATTTACATAATGCTTACTCTGTACTAGGCACTTTACATCTGTTAACAGAATTATATTTCCATAGGAGACTTCCTATAGACTCTTCCTGCGTTACAGGTGGAGTCTTGTAGTACTGCTATAATGACATTATTTTTAGAAGAGATTATTATTAATAATCCCTTGCCCTGCTTCATAACTCTGTATAATATATACCTTTTTGTTGTCGTTTAGTCACTCAGTCATGTCCAACTCTTTTACAACCCCATGCACTGGCTCCTCTGTCCATGGGATTTCCAAGACAAGAATACTGGAGTGGGCTGCCATTTCTTACTCCAAGGGATCTTTCTGAACCTGTATCTTCTGCATTGGCAGGCGGATTCTTAACCACCGAGCCACCTGGGAAGCCCATAATATATACCTTGTTGCTCTTTTAAAGATATCATGGAGATATTCTGAAAATGCTTGGAATTTGGTTGTTTTTGAACACATGGCTAAATCCTTCCTCCTGTTCTTGTACTTTCTCTTAACACTTGGATAGATATTATCTGGGTATATTTTACTTTTAAGTTTAAAAAACATGTGATATAATGATAATCCTAGTCTTTTAGTTTGGGATATTACCACGCTGTCAGGGTTGTCAGGGTCTTCTCTGAGTCTTATTTCCACTCAACACCATTTAGTAGCACTGAGAGCCAGTATAATGAACAGCAGTGCGGGACGGTCCCCTCTTTTCAGCCGAGGTCAGTTGGCAGCTGGCGTACACTGTTTCTTTATTTTGGAAAGGTTTTGCTTGGGCAAAGACTCACTCTTTTAACCAAATCCTGCTTTTCATCTGTTTTTGATGGCAGTGGACCATATTTCCCAGCCTTTTGCAAACATCGCCTGTCTGGCGGGATTTCCTGGACACAGAGCCCTTGACGACCATTACTGGCCAACTTTTTTGAACTTCAGTCATTAACCTGGTTATTTGTTCTGCATTTTCTGCCATGGGAACCAATAAGCTTAGCCTTTTGAAATTAGCCAAGGGTCTAAGAATAATCCATTTGTTAATCAGACCCATTGTTTCCCCCTGCCTATTAACTTTGACGAATCAAATCTTCTGTCCAGTATCCAGCTGTTAATCTACACATCAGTACTATGTAGAGTGACATTAATTTCTGAATAAGGTTCCCATGGTAGACCTTTGTTGTTGAAGTTTTGGAATTCTTACATTATAGACTGACATGATTCAAACATGGCAGGAATGGAACATCAGTGGCACATGATTAAAAATTGGTTGATCAATCAATGATAATTTTATAGTACAGATATCATTAAATTGCTCTTATACACAAATCATAATATATAAAGTCTGTATGTAATGAGTTGCCCTTAATAATAAGGCAGTCACTTTTTCACCTTATAAAACTAAGCCTAAGGTAAAACCAGTTGCTGCCATTGGTAGACTGTTGATAGTGCCTGTCTTCAGAATGGTGAACAGATCCCTCGAGTAATGGTAGATCTCCTGGGCTTGCACTCAGAAAAAAATAATCCTCATGCCCACATCAGGTTCCCTTTCCTCCGTGGAGTGGGTTGAGATGTTCTGTGAGATGTGTGATTCTCATGCTTCTTGCTGTCTCTTAGGAATGTGGCACACTGCTGCAGAAGACAGATTAACAAAGAAGTTAGATTATATGGTCTCAGGTTTTTTCCCCATTTCTTAATATCCAAGATGTGCATGGAATGTACATTTTTGTCTCCTACGAGTAAGCTCTGATCATACGTAAGTGAAAGAGAAAAGGGGCTTTGATTTAAAAAGAGCTATTTGATAACAGCTTTTCAGAAGCGCAGCCCTTCTAATATGTGATGAATGTATATGTGTTGCTGGATACTATTAGTAGTAAAACCATTTACTTAATAGGGTGAGGCTGCCTTAAAGATACCTGTACATCTGGTCTTCTCTGTAAGGCTACTTGTGAGCTTTACATAGCACAAAGAGCTTGAGGAACACGGGAGTTCTGTTGGGGAAAGTTACAGTACTTACACAGTGTAGTAGATGCTTATGATTTATGGTGTTGTAATCAGTGACCATTGATAGAGATATCCGGGGTGAAATCTGGATGAGTATTAAAGAATCCTGATATTTTCATTATCAGTCTATTTACGTCATTATACAAAGCTTGATGGGCATGGGGCATGGTGATGTGTATATTTGAAACATCCTTGCAAGGCTCTTTTTTGAAAATAATACTGTGAGCTGCCTTTGGATGTGTAACTGTTAGTCCTTATGGAAAAGTCTGTTTAAATGTATTTTTCTCCTGAGGGCTCAAACATAAAATAGAATTTTAAATATAAAAATGCTAAGACCCTAGCTTTGATGCTTCTGTCACTAAAACAACAAGAAATTTATCAAAATTTTACTCATTTTTGTCAAATTAAAAAAATCTAAACAAGTAAGCCAACTTTTTTTAAAGATTGAAGTATAGTTGATTTACAATGTTATATTAGTTTCAGGTGTACTATAAAGTGATTCAGTTATACATGTATTCTTTTTCAGATTCCTTTCTATTATTACGAAATGTTCCATATAGCTTCCTGTGCTATACAGTAAGTCCTTGTTGTTTATTTTATATACAGTAGTGTGTATATGTTAATCCCAAACTCCTAATTTGTCCCTCCCCCACTTTTCCTTGTTTGTTTTCTGTGTCTGTGAGTCTGTTTCTGTTTTGTGAGCTCATTTATATTATTATTTTTTAGATTCCACATATAAGTGGTATCATATGGCATTTGTCTTTCTCTGTCTGACTTACATCCCTTAGTATGATAATCTCTAAGTCCATCCATGTCGCTGCAAATGAGTAAGCCACCTTCTTGAATGTGTAAAACTACGGGGACAGTATGATCAACAGTGTCACGAAGCCTCACCCCTTCACCCACACTGTGTGGTTATACCTACCACTGCAAGTTGTAGTGATTAAAAACACCACCTGTATTTATTTTGCTAAAAAAAAAAAAAAAAATCCTGAATGATGCCACTCTTAGAAGTTTTCTCCATTCAGTTGAGTTTTATATCTCCTTGAAGAGGTTTGGAAATAAAGTCTGCCAATTGGAAAGTAAAAATGAATAAAGATGTGGAAGACATCAATTTATCTAAGTGCAGCTCTGTAGCACAGAGGCAGAAGCTAAAAGCAAGTGTTACTTTTCTTGAACTGAAGCCCAACTGCAGATGCTAGAATGGCTGTCAACTGCTTTTCTTCTCGTTGTTGCCCAGCAACGGACTCACATTCTTTAGTGAGAGGGGAGTGGTAGTTCTTACCCCCTTTTGATTTTTCTTCACCCCCACCTGCTCTATGTCCCTCTGTTTCTCTTTTAATACCACATCAACTTCCCCAGCTGTGATTGGACTTATAAAAGTTAATCTTGGAGTCGTGTGGCAACCCAGGGCAGATAGTAGGGGACCAGAGACCATGGTTACCACTGTGGCCTCTTCGAACCAAGCAGGAGGCGCAAAGACTCAGGGGTGGGGCACCCAGCAGCCTGCAGTTGTTTAGAAAGTGATGGCTTGCTCTGCACAGAGCCCATGGGGGAATTCTTGGACTCTACTAGGCTTAATTCTTTAAAATATTTATTTTCTTTTAATTTTGGATTCGGATTCTTAAGATTCTGAGAATTTTCTTTTTTCATCTGAGGGACACTAGCAAGATTACAGAAAATTTCAAGAGTGCTTGGCGTTGGTGCCAGGCAGGCCTGGGTCCAGATTCCTACATGATTTATGAGTTTTGGGGCTTCAGGCAAGTCTCAGAACATAAACTTTTTGAACCTCAGTTTCTCATTCATAAAATGGGGATAATCTCTCTTTGCAGGATTGTTGTATTAAATGAGATAACCATGCAAGGAAGATTCTTGAGATTCTGTAGGAGGCCAACATCTGGGTGGTAACTAGTACTAATAGTGTCAAGAAGGTACTCTCAGTTGTATTCTTGACTTTGGCATTGTGCTGTGAGTTTTGGGGCTTCCTGGTGGCTCAGAGGTTAAAGTGTCTACCTGGAATGTGGTAGACCCGGGTTCGATCCCTGGGTCGGGAAGATCCCCTGGAGAAGGAAATGGCAACCCACTCCAGTACTCTTGCCCTGGAGAATCCCATGGAGGGAGGAGCCTGGGTAGGCTACTGTCCATGGGGTCGCAAAGAGTCAGACATGACTGAGTGACTTCACTTCACTGTGAGTTTTGCATTGTAAGATCTAAGCTAATGTGCTGCTGAGAAACAGATGATGCAAAGCATCTGGTGGGAGAATCTGCCTGTGTGGCTTCTTGTCCACCATATATATAGATCAAACACCATCACCTGTGTTCAGTATTGTCACATGTTTAGGGACTATCACTCTACTTGAGATGGACCAACACCCACCTGAAGGCATGCACTCTCTTGAATACAGATGCTGATAATTTTAAACAGGTACAGAAAAATCTGTATCTATAATAACTTGATAAAGTGGGTGGGAGGTCAATTCTTTAGGAAAAAATTAATCACTGACTTTCCGAAAGGTTTATAGCAGAATTATTTTTCAAAGGGAGCTCTCTCTGCGTTTAAAATGTGATTAACATAAACCAAACAAAAAAGGATTTCAGCAGGCGCTTTCTGTGGCACAAAGTTAAGTCCACTTGGGTCCAGGGTTGCTTCAGCTCCCAGCATCTTTCTCAGGGCCGTCTACAATGGTTTCCATCACTTACTAGTTTTTATCTCGATTTTAGCTTCAGAATGCTTAGGCTGATATTCATGAGTATATCTTCAAATGCTATTTTAGTCCTTTTTTAATTTTTTTCCTCTCCTTCCTACTGGATCCTTGAGGTGTGGAGAATTTTAGGAAGTAACATGAAGTGGTAGTCACTATTGTCAGCATGTAACAGAGGGAAGGTCATTGCATCTTTTTCATCCTGTTTCCTCATCTGCAAAGTGCTAATACTGGCATTGCTTACTTAACAGAACTACTGTGAAGTCCAGTAATAATAGCAAACAATTTTTTTTCTCCATTCTGTGAATGTCCTCCCCACCACAAAACTGTATTTTTTTTTTTCTGTAGCAGTTTATCAGCTTCAGCCCTATCAGCATTTGATACCCTGTAGTTTTTTTCTTTTTATTAAACTTTTAATTTTGAATTGGAATGTGGCCAATTAACGATATTGTAATAGTTTCAGGTGGACGGAAAAGGGACCCAGCCATACATATGCATGAATCCATTCTCCCCCAAACTCCCCTCCTATTCAGGCTGCCACATATCCTGTAGTTTAACTGTGGGGCTATCCTATGCACCATCAGATGTGGAGCTGCAACCCTGTTCGACCTCTACCTACTAGATGCCAGCAACACCTCTTTTCTGCCACTTTTGTCTCCAGACATATAGCAAACATTTATAGACAATTATGATGTGCATTGGAGAAGGAAATGGCAACCCATTTCCTGGAGAAATCCCAGGGATGGGGGAGCCTAGTGGGCTGCCATCTATGGGGTTGCACAGAGTTGGACACGACTGAAGCGATTTAGCAGCAGCAGCAGCAGCATGATGTGCTGGGCACAATGCTAAGAGCTTTCTGTGCTTTTTTAGTAACTTTAATTTCAAGATAAATTTGTGGGGTGGATGCTTTAGTCCTAATAATAAAATGGTAGGTAATGCTGATTGATGGCTTTCTACCTGCCAGGCTTTGTTTGAAGGTCTTTTTATGCCATAGCTGTTGGTGGGAAACTGAGGTGCAGAGTAATTAAGTTACACGCCCAAAGTTTAACATATACAATATAATGATTTGGTATGTGTGTATTGCAAAATATTTCAGTCCATGGGGTCAGAAAGAGTCGGATACAACTTAGCAACTAAACACCGCCACCAGCGTATTAATATATTGCAAAATGATGAATAACACCCATCACCTCACATAGTTACAGATTTTTTTTTCTTGTGATGAGAACTTTTAAGATCTAATCTCTAAGTAACTTACAAATACACAATACAAAATGTTAACTATAGTCCTGCTGTACTTTATATCACCAAAACTTATCTTTTAACTGAAAGTTGCATTTTTTGACCACCTTCCCCCATTCCCCCCACCCCCTCAACCTGTTAGGCAGGCTCTACTTATGATATCATTTTACAGATAAAGAAACTGAGAACCAGAGAGAGGCTGAGTAACTTGTCCGAGGTCTCATAGGTAGTAAGAGGCAGATGTGGCCTTCAAACCAAGTTTTTTCTGACTCCTCCACCTACACTCTTTCCTGTTGTGCAATATGGCCTCCAGAGACTGAGGTTAAGGGATTAGGTGCCGCTCTAAGGGCTTTCTGCCCTCTGTTGTCCTAACAGCAGAGAAAATTCACATTAGGCAGGTCCCCATCAAAGGCCCACTATAGCAGAGCTATTTCCTTGTGGATTAAAATCTACAGTTTCTTACTTCCTGAGGTCAAATGGCCACTGTGATGTGGGCTCTCCTTTTCCGAGTTAATACACTTTTCTGAGTCAGTGCATTGACTTAGCAGCAAGTGACAGAGTGGTTTTCCTGGGAGAGCTGTGGTGCCAGGGCCTGCTTGGGTTCCAGCAAGGGTTTTGGGGGGCCAGAGCTAATTCGCTAGTACAGAATAGTCCAGGAGAAGAAAACATGCCCTAAGGCCCTTGCGTTGTCTTTGTCTGAGAGGGCTCATCTATGGAAGATGGCCAAACAGCCGTGAAGTTTCAGAGCAGACTTAAGTATTTTTCTTAGCACATTTACCATCCACTCCCCTGATTATAATAAGTTGAGAGGGAAGTGTGCTGTTTGACTCTACAAATAGAATTGTAGGTACACTGAACTAATGGTGTCTCTCCAAGCTCTATCAGTTCATGCAGAACTTTGAAAATTAATTGGGGAGGAATTCTACTGAAATTTATTTTGATAACTTGAGACCAGAAAAAGTTGGGAAGATTTTTATTGGTAAAGAGAGGAAAACGGGGCTCGCCTGGTAGTCCAATGGTTAAAATTCCAAACTTCCACTGTAGGGAGCACGGGTTCAATCCCTGGTCAGGGAACTAAGATCTTTCATGCCCCACCGTGTGACCCCCACAAAAAGCAAAAAAGAGAGAGTGAAGAAATATGACAAAACTTGCTATTTTTGACATTTTTGTATATAAAATTTCAAACATGCATGAAGTACAATGACTTCCTATTTATAATATTTATATAAACCCCTTGCTGCTGCTGAGTTGCTTCAGTCGTGTCCGACTCTGTGCGACCCCATAGATGGCAGCCCACCAGGCCCTGCCGTCCCTAGGATTCTCCAGGCAAGAACATTGGAGTGGGTTGCCACTTCCTCCTCCAATGCATGAAAGTGTAAAGTGAAAGTGAAGTCACTCAGTCGTGTCCGACTCTTAGCGAACCCATGGCCTGCAGCCTACCAGGCTCCTCCATCCATGGGATTTTCCAGGCAAGAGTACTGGAGTGGGTTACCATAAACCCCTTACCTAGATTTAAAAATGGTTAACATTTGCCATATTTGTATCCTATTCTTTAATGGAAGTATTTTCAAGCAAATAATTAACTCCAAATACTTGAGTAGTTATCTCTAAAAATAAAGACATATTCCTGCATACAATGCTTTTTTTAAAAAATTTTTTTGAACATTTTCAAACCTAGAGAAGTACTGAAGAAGAGTATACTCTTCATTTGAATTCAGCAATTCTAAATGTTTCACCACACGTCTCTCTGTGTATTTTCTTTTTTCACTAAACCATGATTTCAGCCTTGTATACTTCAGCATGCAGCTTCTAAGAGTAAGGACATTCTTTTGCACAATAGCAAATACCATGATTACCCAAGAAAATTAGCCTTTGTTAAATAATATAATTTAATATATAGCCCTTGTTCAAATTCTCCCAATTGCAAAATATCTTTCACCACTGTGTGTGTTCACATATTCTATGCTGTAGTTTTATGCCTCTGCTTTGATTCAGAAAATTGCTTCTCTCCCCTTTACAATTTTGTTTCTTTTTCACAATATTAAGTTTAAACGTTTTTTTAGACTAGTATTCCACTTGGGTTTCTTAGGCTTACATTAGGTTGAAAATTTTGACAAAAATACTTAAGTCAGTTTGTGTATTTCTTATTGCATGAAATCAAGATACAAACAATGCCTTCTTAATATCATCTAATTCTCAGTGCTTACTCAGACTTTCCCAATTGTTTCAGATTTTTTTTGTTTTTGTTCTTTTACAGTGGTTTGTTCAAAGGAAATATTTTGCATCATTTGAAAAAAAAAAAAAGTAGAAAAATAGACTAGCTTAAATGCTGTTCCTGGTAAACACTTTAGGTTAATGTTTATGTTTCTGCTAGATGCCAACCACATCTTTTTTCTTTTATAGAAATTAATTTTAAAATTGAAATAATTTAAAAAATGACATTTCTCTTAATTACCTTAAAAATGTACTATAATTTTTGTAGAAAAGTACACAGATCTTAAGTATGTTGCCTGTTGAATTTTCACAAATTGGACACACCCACATAAGCAGCTTTCAAGAAATGACTTTCCTAGAACCAAGAAGTCAGAGAAGGCAATGGCACCCCACTCCAGTACTCTTGCCTGGAAAATCCCATGGACGGAGGAGCCTGGTAGGCCACAGTCCATGGGATCCCTAAGAGTCGGACAGGACTTAGCGACTTCACTTTCACTTCTCACTTTCATGCATTGGAGAAGGAAATGGCAACCCACTCCAATGTTCCTGCCTGGAGAATCCCAGGGACGGGGGAGCCTGATGGGCTGCCGTATATGGGGTCGAACAGAGTCGGACACGACTGAAGTGACTTAGCAGTAGCAGCAGAACCAAGAAGTACCCCATCTGCCCTCTTCTAGACCCTCACAGTCCCCAAGGGTATCACTCTTCTGATGTCTGGTGTGATGGGTTCATTAGTCTGCTCAAAATTACTTCTAGTTCCCTAAAAGAACGAGCACAAACTAGAGAAGCCATAAAAGATATGTATATTTTAGTTCGAAATTATGAAAGCCCACCTTCAATCAAAGACATTGTAAATGATATACTGTATATATTTTCACACAGAATAATTCCCACAACAATGTTTTACATAATGGTTTCATTCAGAGGCTCCCCCTGCTTCCCGAGAAATGGGATTTAATCCAAAACGCTAAAGGTTAAGTTATCAATGGAACTCAAAGGGCATTTTGTTTCCATTTGGATAAGTCATTTAATGTTTTTTAAGTCCACGCATATGTTAACAATGGAGGCAGTCAATTATAGGGGAGCTTAGCAAGGCATTCCTGGAGTTCTCCTCAGTGATGAGCATCTCAAAGTGAATTCAGGAAAAGAGCAACTATTTTTCAAGGAGGGAAATTATTTTAATTAGTAACTCGAAAAGGATAATAAATAGTCAGATAATTCTGAAATTGCTTGGCTTTGGGACAAGTAATTACATTGAGCATGCAGTTTAAAAAAAAGGAAATAAAACGAGGCTGGGGGCACGTATAATCAATTCAGTGCAAGTAATTACATTATGAAGGCTTCATGATAATTTTATGGTACATTAACAGTGCGGAAAAGCATGCATCCTGCATTCTAGTAAGGAGGCTGGCAGCACATTGTGTGTATACGTCTCTTGACCCAAGGTTGGTTTTCATGAATTTCCAGGCTGTTGGGCTCTGCAGCTGCTAATAGGTAACCATCTAATGGGCTGAACTAAGCAGGGAGATGGAAGCCTACTTGTAGTGTCCAGTGAAGCCTTCTTAGATCACCAGTGGTGGTGGTGGTGTTAATTGCTGAGTCGTGTCCAGCTCTTTGTGGTCCTGTGGACTGTAGCCTGCCAGGCTCCTCTGTCCATGGAGTTCTCCAGGCAAGAATACTAGATCACCAGTATGCCCCATGTAAATTGGGTCGCAAGGGTCCTGCAATGTGCATCTGGGCGGTATTATTGTAGGTGTCTGTGGGTGACTTTCTCTGTGAGCCTGGAGGTTTTTTTTTTTTTTTTTAAATTTTTTAGGGGGTGGGGGCGGGGAGCAGATAGGAATCAACCTTCTCTGGTGTGGTTTTCAATGTGACATACCCTAGTGACATGAGTTGCAAAGTGACTTGCTAAAATTAGAAAGTGAGATTGAACAGCTGGGTTGATGGCCTAAGTGCTGGGTTCCCACCAGTTGTTTCAAGGGGATGGAGCGGAGCCACCCAAAATGCTTTGCAGCAGCTGTGACCCCCGAGCCAAGGAAGCTACATTTTGAAGGCACACTAAGAATAGACAGACTCTTACAAGCTCCCGATTTTGAAGTAAGGAAGAAAGCTAAAAGCTTCTGGGTGCAAAAATTCAGTTCACTTTTTAAAAACACAAGTTTAATTTCCAGCTTTCATAAATGGAAATGTATATAGCAAACATGGAATAGCTTGAAATCATAATATACATGCCCATATATGTCTCTCACTGTCTCTCTCCAGCTCTATAATCTTTATACGAACTCTGCTTTGGATAAACTCAGTCATCAGGTTGCTTTGGTATTACAGCTTCATAGCATTACACTCACATTTGCCCACTGATTCTGGATGCGAGCTGCCTATGTTTTTTAATTCCGGTCAGTTGGGTATAAAAATGGTGCTATAATATCTGAAGTATGGGAAGGCACGGCAACCCACTACAGTATTCTTGCCTGGAGAATCCTGTGGACAGAGCCTCATGGGCTACAGTCTATGGGTTTGCAGAGTTGGACACAACTGAGAAACTAACACTTTCACTTTCTTTCATTTTCACATCTGAAGACCATTGTGTGTTCAGGCAGTGCTGCTGAACTGAGTTTGATGCTGTGCTTGGAATAAATACCACAAATGGTTTATTCTGATTCCTAAAATGTATTCTGCCTGCATGAGTGCATGCTAAGTTGCTTCAGTCAGATCTGACTCTCTGGGACCCTGTGGACTATAGCTTACCAGCCTTCACTGTCCATGGGATTCTCCAGGCAAGGATACTGGAGTGGGTTGCTATGCTCTCCTTCAGGGGATCTTCCCTACCCAGGGATGAAACCTTCGTCTCTTACATCTCCTGCATTGGCAGGCAAGTTCTTTACCGTTAGCGCCACTTGGGAAGTCCAAAGTATATTCAACAACATATTAATAAAGTGAAAGAAAAGATCACACCTAAAATAAATGTTAGGTTGCTGCTGCTGCTGCTAAGTCACGTCAGTCCTGTCCGACTCTGTGCAACCCCATAGACGGCAGCCCACCAGGCTCCACCGTCCCTGGGATTCTCCAGGCAAGAACACTGGAGTGGGTTGCCATTTCCTTCTCCAATGCACAAAAGTGAAAAGTGCAAGTGAAGTCGCTCAGTCGTGTCGGACTCCTAGTGACCCCATGGACTGCAGCCTACCAGTCTCCTCCATCCATGGGATTTTCCAAGCAAGAGTACTGGAGTGGGGTGCCATTGCTAGTTCAAACACAGAGCTTTTTGTAACAAGGCAATTTAGGAAGGAAATGTAGCCTTCTGTGTTTCCCAAATTTATTTGATAACAACACTTTTTTGGGGTGCAGGTTTGGGGGATTATCTTCTAGAACTTAAATCCCATAGAATGTACTTGAGGTTACACGCCTGTAAATGCATCTCCTCATAGCCAGTATGACTAAGCCCAAAGCTTTTGTCACCTGAGAAGTATATTTAATTTAGGTTGAATGTCAGATGAGGTCCATCTGTGAAGTGAAGCTGTTGGCAGACTCAGAAGTGTCTTTCCCTACAGAATGACTTAGTGTTAATTACCTCCCTTACCCCCACCTCACAGCACACTTTCATTTTCATCTTTTTGTCAAAATAGTTGTTACCAGGGTTATGGGAATTTTCCAGACCAAAGTTCAACCTGGCTTATTTTATCTTCCTTTTGTAGGACTAAAGAAAGAAAGTGAAATCACTCACTCCAACTCTTTGCGACCCCATGAACTGTAGCCTACCAGGCTCCTCCGTCCAAGGGATTTTCCAGGCAAGAGTACTGAAGTGGGTTGCCATCCTTCTGCCATCCAGGGGATCTTCCCGACCCAGGGATCAAATCTGGGTCTCCTGCATTGTAGGCAGACACTTTACTGTCTGAGCCACCAGGGAAGCCCTTGTAGGACCATGCTGACAAAAATTTGTTCAAGGAACATTTTGAAGCAAAATAAGAAAATACAGCTAGTTTATTTAGTCATATAAAGTCATGTTTCTGTCATTTTCCTCTTGATTTCAGTGTAATAACAGACTTCTTTTTTCTCACATAGACAGCATATGATAATTAATACATGCACATATTCTTGCACTTTGTATTAAAATTATATGTCTGAGTATGCAAATGTGACCCTTTTCTCAAAAAGTCATTAAAATGAATCCAGATCCTAACAGTTCTTAGCTGTTTCTTCTAATATAGCTGTTTTCCTTTCAGAGCACATTACAAAAATGTACTTTGTATAAATGTTAAAAATGTAAATATCATAAAAAGTTAAAAGGGAGTAGCTTAGGAAAAGTAGCCTAGAATTATCTCTAATACTTTTTTCCCATTAAAAAAATAAGTAGGAAAGATTAATGTACACTTAAGTAATTATAGTTATGTGTGTGTGTGCTCAATCGCTCAGTTGTGTCGGACTCTTTGTGACCCCATGGACTGTAGCCCACTAGACTCCTCTCGTCTGTCCATGGAAATTTTCAGGCAAGAATCCTGGAGTGGGTTGCCATTTCTACTCCAGGGTATCTTTCCAACCCAGGGATTGAACCTGGGTCTCCTGTGTTTCCTGCATTTACAGGCAGATTCTTTACCATTGAGTCACCTGGGAAGCCAGTTATAGTCAATTAGAAAAGTTAATTACCTAACATTTATAGAATTATAAGTGAACACGTTTATGAAACATAAAAAACATCAATATTTGAATATTTTCCCTAGTAATCAACATTAATAAAGACCAAAGACAAGTCAGGCTGAAGCTGTTATTGTCAGAGTTTCTGAGGGAAGGAACTTTCCAGGAGGCGGGACCTTTAACAGCCCCAGTTCTGGCTGGGAGCCCTGCTCTTGAGAGCCATACTCGGCTGCTACCTTTGTGTCTCCAAATCCATCTTCAGAGTCTTTTTACCTCTTCCTTTTAAGTCACAGCAGAGAGTCTGGCTTTGTATTTGGTTTACTTTTTTAAAGTAGTATTTGTCTGTCTTCCTCTCCTTCCTCCCTAACATCAACTACAGGATCACATGGAGCTAATTTGTTTTACTGTCACGGGAGTCCTTTTTCTGGACCAGATGGGCCTGATTAAAACCAGGCCAGTTAAAAGGTCAACTTTGTAGGCAAGTGCATACACTCCATGACTCAAGGGGTTCAGGAGGGATGAGGAGGGATGATTGGTGTGTGCTCAGTCATGTCTGACTCTTTTGCAACCCCATAGACTGTAGAAGAGCCCCCCAGGGTCTTCTCTCCATGGGCTTTCCCAGGTAAGAATACTGGAGTGGGTTGCCATTTCCTCCTCCAGGGGATCTTTCTGACCCAAGGACTGAACCTGTGTCTCCAGAGTGCAGGTGGATTCTTTACCACTAAGCAACCTGGGAAGCCCACGAGGTGGGATTGTTGAAGCAAGACGATGGGGGGAAGAGTCTGTCTTGTGGGGCCCTTTCCTCTGAGGGACCAAGCCTGTAGGTGACGTTGTTCCAGGACAGTCAGGCTATCAGCAGCACCAACTGTCTGTACCCTCTTTTCCTTCCTTCCTAAAGGTCCAGATTATTTGTGTCAGCCTCTTTGGGTTCACAAAGCAGTATCCTGTTATGGAAAAAAAAGCCCAAGACCCAACTCTAGAGTAAGTTTGGGCTCTCAGCTGTGTCACATAGAACATCAGGAAATTTATTAAGTCATTTAACTTTTCCCAACTCAATTTCTGGATGTTAAAAATGAAGGTTAGTAAGTCTGCTATGTGAGGGTACAATTAAGGTAATTTTTGGAGCTATGAAGTGCTATATACATGTCAACAGTTGCTGTCGGACATTATTATTACCATCATTACTGTGAATATTGTGATGTATGACTAATAGTCATTATCATGACTGTCACTATTAACTTCATTCGTATGTTCATTCATTCATTCATTTGACAAACATTTATTTATTGGAACTTCCCTGGCAGTCTGTATATACATAAGGGTGGTGCTAGTGGTGAAGAATCTGTCTGCCAGTGCAGGAGACGTAAGAGACTCAGGTTCAATCCCTGGGTTGGGAAGGTCCCCTGGAGTAGGAAATGGCGACCCACTCCAGTGTTCTTGCCTGGGAAATTCCATGGACAGAGGAGCCTGGTGGGCTACAGTCCATGAGGTTGCAGAGAATCAGACACAACTGAAGTGACTAAGCACAGCATAACCTGGTGATCTAGTGATTAGGATTCGGTTCAATCCCTGGTTGGGGAACTGAGATCCCCCAAGCCATGCAGTGTGGCCAAAAACCCAGCAGCAACAACAAGAGCAACAAAAAGCATTTATTGCGTGTCTACAATATGCCCGAGGTGGTGTACTTTCAGGGTCCATGGTGAGCAGCACTTGGTGGTGGTTCAGTTGACCAGCTTGCTGAATCAAATTAGAATAAATTAATAATGCTTTCATTTGTTTTAGAGGCTGTTACAGCATCCTCTAGGCTTCATGTCCTTCCAGGGACCAGTAAAGAACAAATTTTCCTGGATGAGTTTTTTTGAACACTTGATAGATAAGGGTACATAAGATATGGGTGATTTATTTGATCCTGTCACTGAGAAACAAAATATTTTGTTAAAGGAAGCTCATTAAATACATTTTTTCCCTCCTTGCTTTTTAAAGTCATTTGTTTCATGAGTAATTTTTGAATATCTGCTGTAGGTCTTCCACACTAGATCCAATATTGGAACTACTGAGAACTTGAAAGCTTATTTAAAGTCTCCTTCAATTCAACATCCTTTAAAAAAAAGTCTCATGGAAAGGAAAAATCTAAATGTGTCCTGTAGAGAAAATACCATTTCCTTTGACCATTATTATGATCTTTATCCTGCTTCTTTATACAGAGTTCCTCTCCAACTCAGTGGGAACTCCTTAGCAGTTCTGAAGGCAGGATGTGCCTTGGAGTGGGAGGAGAACGAGGCTTGTGGTTGGTCATCAGACTAAATTTAAACCATTATTTGGAATGACTATGTAATTAACGTGGGGGTTAAAAAATGAAAAATACAGCTGCAAGGGTAGTTTTCTTCCTTTAATAAGAAAAGAAGTCAGGAGGCATGAGAAGAAAACAAACACAGGAACATGAGGCATGCATTCTCTTTCATGAGAAGAGAATCAAAGATGCACCCTAATCTTTCAAGAGACAATAAATGCCTCTCCCTTCTGGATTAGGAAGATGACAGCAAGAACGGCACCGCAGCTGGGCGTCTCCAGAGCAGACAGGTGCTGGATATAAGATGCCTCCCATTGTCCTGTGAAGTGTAGACAGTGCTCCAGATGACAGGCCCCGCTTGATCTGCCAGAGGACAGAGCTGCTCAGTCTGTTGACGCCTGGTTCACAGTCCCCCAGCTCGCTCAAACAGCTGCCAGAGGCAGCCATGAAATATTGCTTAATTATAGAATTTCCCTTGATCCTCTTTATCCCTTCTCCCGCTCCCCACACCCGGCTTTGTGCCCCTCCCTGGTTCACAGCACCTTTAGGCTGAGCACTCAGGGGAGTATTAGGATGGTGCCTTTTCCAGCTCACAGTTAAGGGACTGACAAGAGGTTCAACTACACTCTAGCTGTGGGCTTATTCTTGGAGGCTGTAATTAGCAGTGTTAAGTTTGAATATGGAATGCAGTGTTATTTTTTTCAGCAGGAAGCGAGTTTACTTGGAGCAGGGCAGAGGAGGATAGCTTTTCTCATTCTTTCTCTCCTTTTTTTTTTTTTTTTTTCTGATTAGAAAGTAATGGTTATTGTACAAAGTGGAGAAAGTATCAAGAAATCTAAAGATATGACTAAAGCCTACTTTCCTCTTATTCATATGTTTGGATGTTAACCAAAATAGTATTATGTTCACTTAGTATTATGTTCACTTAGCATTATGTTCACTTTCTATTTTAACAAGTATAGATCCATGTCATGTGTAATGTCTGTTCAGTCTTCCATGATCTGGCAGACCCATAATTTACTTAACCATTTAACACATTTGAGACATAAGTAAAACTGCAGTGGACATCTTCGCACATACATTTTGCATACTTGTTTATTGGTTTGAAATTATGTTTGTAATTAACAGGGACATGAAATGAGATTGTCTCTGACATTAAATTAAGATGATCAAGGACTGATGTGATGGTTCGGCACGCACTTGTCTCTTTTCTATTGTCTTGTTCTTACTGAGTAGCTTTCGTTCCTCATGATTTAAAATGGTTGCTGTAGCTCTGGTCATAATGTCTACTTTCCAAGCTGGAATAAAGAAGGTGGAAAGCAGAAAAGACTGTTTATCCCTTCCATTTAACGAACTTCCCTAGAATTTCACACAGCATTCTGTTTATCATCTCGAACTTAGTCTCTTGGCCACACCTTGCACCCAGAAGAGAGGGTGAGTAGATATTCAGAAGCAACTGGTCATCTCGGCCATATCTTTCTGTTTCCTTGGTATATGTTTCATGGAGGAGTTTCTAATTCAAAGATTTTTCAAGGATTTTGTAATATGTTGACAAACTACTCTCCAGAAAGAGGTTACCAATTAAGTTTAGTAATATGTAAGAGTGACCCTCAGTGAGGCTATGGGTTCTTTGGTGAGCATTTTAAGGGCATTTTAAAACTTTTTCATGAAGCTGTGTTTTTATCTTTCTTTAAATCATACATTCTGGAGAGAGTTGATGTAGGGGTTTCTGATACAATTTTTTCTTCAAATCAAGGTCTGTACAAGTAAGAGTATTCCTTCCAAAAATTGGAAGGATGTTGGCCTGAGAATTCAAATGTTATTCACACATGTTTCCTCCACTTTTAAGAACGCTTATTTGGAGATTCAATTAACAAGCAAACCCAGTTTGAAAACTTTTACTGCCAATCAAGTAAAAAGGCACAACCAAGAAGCTGCTCACTCAGCCCATGTCGGTATTAAGATATAAAGATATTTGATTTCTGTTACACCATTTCCTATACGTTTAAAAATCATATCAAAATTAAAAGTGCATACACCTAAATAGATGTTTTTTACTATGAGAATTAATGCTAGCTATGATATATTAGTGAAGAACAGTGGGGTTTGGATGGGTTAATAAGTCATAAAAATGGAAAAAATACATTTCCTGTTCTTTGTTAAGTATGTGTGTGTGTGTTTGTGTGTATATATTTTTTGGCTGCACTGCCTGGTTTATGGAATCTTAGCTCCTCCACCAGGGATTGAACTCAGGTGCTCAGCATTGAAAGGGCGGAGTCCTAACCTTTGGACTGCCAGGGAATTCCCAATAGTAGTATATTTTTGATTAACACACACCTGTGGGTACAAAATCCCATGGACGGAGGAGCCTGGTAGGCTGCAGTCCATGGGGTCGCCGGGAGTCAGACATGACTGAGCAACTTCACTTTCACTTTTCACTTTCATGCATTGGAGAAGGAAATGGCAACCCACTCCAGTGTTCTTGCCTGGAGAATCCCAGGGATGGGGGAGCCTGGTGGGCTGCCGTCTCTGGGGTCGCACAGAGTTGGTCACGACTGAAGCGACTTAGCAGCAGCAGCAGTGGGTACAAAGCTAACTCGTTTGTTTTGCATTAACATGTTTGTATATAGTACTTTTTAAGCTAATTTGTTTTTCCATTTTGTTGATTCACAGAAGTTTCAAGTCTTCTTGTGTTTCTGTACCTAATCTGTGTCCCTTCATTTTGGGGTAAACTATGGGAGTGAACTATTTTGACCCTGTAATTGATTTAAAGAACTTCGTTAGGGTGAAACTTCTTGAGCATTTCTGTTAGGAAGGAGGGAAAGCCATTAGGTACTCTTTTTCTAGTATGTCTTATGCTTTTCACGTCAAGCTGAAATCCTTACTAGTTTATACATGAGACTGGAAGTCTTGGGCTGACACGGGATGCTCATTACCATTAAAAGCGCCTAACAAAGGCGTTAGAGGAATCTCAGCTTTGGCCTTCTCTTACACTGGACCTGAGAGTTGTTATTGTTAGAATGTAGGGTGAGGGAAGGGGTGGTAGTGAAGGAGCCACTGAAAGGCTGGTGGTTTGCTTGTTCTTTTGTGTTTTGAGAATGTTTTTGTCTCAAGATCAATGGTTAGTTAGCTGCTTTATGTGAAATCATATAAATCTGTAGCTTTTGCAGTGAATTAATGCCCACTCTTATTTTTTCCCCATTTTCACTGTACTCTAGGCTGTTTGCTGACAATTTTGCATTTGAATTCCTCAGATCTTTGTAAAACGTTGGGATAGATTTTCAGGAGAGAAAGAAGTGGAATTAGTATTTATAGACTGTCATGGGTGTGTCTGGCACTGTGTGGGTTGTTTTGTTATGGGATGAAATATTTAAAACAGCCTCACGCACGAAAGGAAAGGATGTTCTTAGCCTGTTTCACAGTGGAGGAAACTCAGGCTGGGAGACACTAAGTAAAGTTAACTCTTAACTGGTTAATCCAGAGCTCAAAGCCACTGCAGGACTGCCTCATTTGGGTGATGCTCTCAACCCAAGATGCAAAGAAATACACGTAAAGAGATGCTTTGGGCTGGGTTTACAGGAAACATAAGCAGTGTTGCCTGGTGATTATCTTCCAGGCCTCCCCTCCCTGCTGGGAAACCTAACTCCCCTTCTTTTGTCTTTGCTCCTCCAAACCGGTTCTTGCAAAATGGGATGCTGGCTCTGAAAAGCACCTCCAATCTTTCTCCAGACCAGGGTTGGGGCTCATGCCAGTCTCTTCTCTAGTTCCATGTATCTTGTCATTCAAACATGTGCATAAAGTGGCTGAAGACCAGGGTGGCCCATCCTCTTCCCAGAATTAAAAACAAGAACAACAACAAACCAAAAAGGAATTGGCTCTCCCCACATGAGTAAAGGAGAGACTAGATTAACCCAAAAGAATTCTTGTTTTTTTGGAGGTTTTGCCCTATTTCCTTGGACAAGTGACATTTAGTTCGTTTTGCCCCACCGGAACAAGCAGTGTGTCAATGTCCCATTTAAGAACAACTGGAAAAACAACACGTTGAAACATGTGTTGAGCACAGAGAGCCTGGAAAAACAATTTTCAAAGTATTTGAGCACTTAAAGTAGCTTGGTAGCTTAAAAAATTTTTCTTTTAAAAACTGATTGAGAGATTAAAGCTGCTTCCCAGATGTCAGATGCTGTTGATACCGGAGCGTATCTAACATGCAGCTATTGAGTTAGAATGTCAGGCTCTGGACCTTTTATAGCAACAATAAAAATAGGGTGTGTGCTTTGTTACCCTCGACACCAAACCTTTATTTCATTGCCACTGCCCACCTGATCGCCAGCTTCCAGGTCCCACGTTACATCTTCTGTTACGTCCTGCCAGGGAGGAGAGGACACTGCGGGCATTCAGGATCATATGTCTATTTAAGTGGCATGAATTCAATTCTACATGCCTAGCAAATCCCAACATAAGTATTTGGGGACAGCATCACTTCATCTGGAGCTTGGCTGTAGAAATAGTACCATGTCCTAACCCTGGAAAGATCTGGCTGTGTTGGACTTACTGAAAGACCTTATAATATACACAAAGCTTAGCACACTGTACATTATGGCCCATTTAAAGGATTTACAGTGGTAATTTTCACCACACTCCTCATTTGCCAGAACTGCTTTTGGGGCTGCATTCTCATGGAAGATACTGTCCTGGGGTAAATACAGTCTGTTGAATGACCGAATGGATGAATGCCTTTCACTTCCTTTGATAATTTTAGAATTCACCATTCATTAAGATCCTCATCTTCACGTCTCCTCATTACTATCCCTAATTTTTGTTTGTGAAAAAGTGGGAAAATAGATACTGAGCACCTATGTTATACTTGATGCCTGGAAATAATAAAACCTGGTAAAATAAACTCTTACATGGTTGTTCAGCTTCAACACAAGAAACAGTGTGGTTTATAAATCTTTTAATACCATTATTGATCCTGATATGAAAAGCAAAAAAAAAAAAACAGTGTTGATAATACCATTGCAGTATAGCCCAAGTTAAGTGCTTGGCCAGAGGCAGACAAGAAAACAGAAACACAGTCCTTTTTCTTCTCGCTTTTTTTTGGGGAATAGAAAAAGTGAGGTGAAGCAAGAGTTGGCTCAGTTTGCACAGAGGAAGTCAGGTCTGCCCCGGTCATGTGGCACTGGGGATCTCAGTGGGGATGAGGGGGTGCCTCTCACACAAAAGCTCACCCTCCGGAGTGAGGTCACTGAGTCACACCTCTGGGTCATGTCCGTGAGTCATGGGCTTCCCAAAAGGCTTTCTCCAGAAGTGGCGCCTTCATGGTGTCCCCAGCTTTCTCACCGCAGGGATAAACGCTGGTAAATAAACCCCTTCAGAAAGGAACTATGATTATTACAGCCTCAAGTGGGCTCACTCTGCACTTTAGGACTGACTGCAGCTCTGCCTGACTCAGCTCTCTGCCCAGATGGAGCAGGTTTGGAAAAGCCAGATTTGTGTAGATGGATGCCCGAGGCTGTCTGAGGTGGAAGTGCCTGAAGACCTTCCATGCTGCTTCGGCTCCTACTGCTGCTGATTTCAACAAGTGGAGACTTCTTGGCACCGCTGAGATGGAAGTCGAGGATTAGAGCCTGGTAGTTAAAAATACAGTCCCTGTCATTCATTTGGAATTCCAGAGAACTCTGAAATTTTTTGAATTGGCAAGGAATGGTAGAGACCGGAAGCATGCACCAAAATAATGCTTCTGGTCTTCTATCATCTTTTATTAGACGATCCTAAAAAAATCCCCTACTTATATATGAGTTATTATTCCTGTGTCATAGACTGCAGCTATGTTTGATGAGCTGCCGAAGTGAAAATCTGACTGGAACCTTTTAACTATAAATTCCTTGTGGTTTCAAAGAAGGATGAGCTTTCTCAGCCAACACACTTTTGTTATGTGAACAGTTACCTTTATTGTATAGCATAAGAGAGTCAGTTTTTATAGCTTTAGGACTTAATCTATGAATGATATGAATGTTTTCTAATGGATGTGTCAGCTAGGTACATTTGCAGCTTGACTTTTATCTCTTTGTATCTTTTATTCTTATGCATTGGACTAGCAAGTGCTGGTGATGTTTAGGATTTTGGCAGAACAGAAAAAGAATTATAACCAATTGTAATGTAATGAAAGCTGCTTTGGGACGAAGAATCATCAGCTGGGCTGACAACAGGAAAGATGACAACTTGGGAGGGAGATTGGTTGCTTTAGAAAGAAAATAATACATCAGCTGTGCATCTTTTCAGCCAGGTGAAGAGCCAGCACTTTATTTCCAATTGTCAATGTATTCAAAAGACAAGTCCTTATTATCCAGCTGGACTGATAGGGTTAAACAGAGGGGAACAATTTACTGATGGCTACTAATCAGATGGGGTTGCTACTATAGACGAGGGCTTTGAGCTGCTACTGCTGTGGGGCTTCCACTGTGATCAGCTCCTACTATTCCCTGGGTTTGGGTGGCTCAGTGGTAAAGAATCTGCCTGCCAGTGCAGGAGACGCAGGAGACGTGGGTTTGATTCCTGGGTTGGGAAGATCCTCTGGAGAAGGAAATGGCAACCCACTCCAAAATTCTTGCCTGGGAATTCCCACGGACTGTGGAGCCTGGTGGGCTACAGTTCATGGGGTCGCAAAAATGTTGGACATGACTGAAAGACTAAACAACATGAGGAACTATCTGGAGAGTGTATGTTTCTGAACCTGGGAGAATTATAAGTGTGCATGCCAGCTGTCTTTGTTCTCGTGATTAAGACCCATCTCTGGTGTCAGTCGGAAGAGCCAAGTATCACTGGCAAAAAAGCAAAACACGACAAAAGGCTCCACTCAAAGAAATGCAAGATGTGAGTAAGATATGATGTGTCATTTCCTAGGTCTTGAAATTTAAATCAGAACACACTGCCCACATGTTTAATGTAATTGAAAGGCAGCATTTATCCCTGAAATACAACAAAAAAGTGAAACAGCTTTTACGTATTTGTATTTTAATTCTAATTGGGGAAAATTTTCAAATTTTTATGTGAGTCCTGGGCAAGTCTTCTTGCCATCTGGTACAGGATTAAACATTGGCATAGCATTTGTTTTCTGCTGACAGTGGGTCCAATTTATTTGGCAAGACCTGCCTGGGAAATTATCAACCTCATGCAAATCTGCTTCAGTTTTCATTTTTAACACTGATGAGTTTAACTGAATGGGTTCACAACAAGCAAGTTGCAAACCTATTTTAGTTACCAGTTTTTATGCAAATCATCTTCAATCTGTATAAACATTTGTTATAACATTAAGAGGGTGGTGAATTGGCCGACTAAGTAAAAAAAAGAGCTTTAAATGTCTGATTTTTAAAAATCAGCATATTTTACCTATGCCCTCAGTTGGGCTTGTGAAGATTCTGGGGGTTCCAGGAGTATTGTTTTTCAAGTGCCTACCATGTGAGGGCACCTTGCTCTGCCTCCACTGGGCCTTTTCTGTAGTCAAAAGAGCTTGTGTTCCATTGTAAGAGAAATATTAGTACCCCCCCCCCCTCAAAAAAAAAAAGAATGAAAGGAGAGGTTAAAGAGAAACTGGGATTGGCAGGAGGATGAAGGGAAGAAGCACTGAATATGAATTGAGTTTTGAGCAAGTCAGAGGAGCCTGGTGGGCTACAGTCCTTGGGGTTACAAAGAGTCGGACTGAACAACTAACACTTTCACTTTCACAACACTTAGAGCCTTTATATTCCCATCTCCTTGGTGTGGTTGTCTATAACTGGGTTTCTCTGGTGGCTCAGACAATAAAGAATCTGCCTGTAATGCAGGAGACCTGGGTTTGATCCTTGGGTCAGGCAGATCTCCTCAAGAAGGAAATGGCAACCCACTCCAGTGTTCTTGCCTGGAGAATCCCATGGACAGAGGAGCCTGGAAGGCTACAGTCCATGGTGTTGCAAAGAGTCAGACATGACTGAGTGACTAACACTTGCACATAATCATCTATCTAGATGGTAGTAAGAAGCTGCTTTTAAGTCGTGCCCTAACAGCTTGGTTGAGGGAGCCCTGAGTAATGTCCAACACAATTAATGTGAAACTCTGTAATGTATTAAGAGAGGAGGAGGAGTAAAAAGGCCAAACACTTATACTTGCACATGAAATCTTTGCCCACATATATGAGCAAACAGCTTATATTGCTATGAACTCCAAATTCTTTCAAAATTAAACACTCATAATCATTACTATTTTTATATCTTTGTATGCTTCCAGCAATACAAAATGTATTACATAGGCTTTCTCTATTTCAGAAAGTCTTTGTTGTGTGGCTTCCTTCCATGAAGTTAGTGTAATAGGTCATGAACTGGGGGGTAAATTTATCCAAGAAACACCAAGCCTCTTCCTGGGCTATAAGAAGCTGGTGGATTCTGTTTTTGCAGATAAGATTTTATCTTTGCCTTTCATGGTTCTGCCGCCAGTCAAGATTTTATATTTATAAAATGCTTTTCATTTTTATGCCTAACAAGTGCACGTGCACTATAGGAATTATACAATCCAGGCTTGTTGAGCTAAAGGTTGCCAGCCTTGGGCTGGAGGCGGGAGCTGTCTTCTGTGAGTTCACTGGCTAAGGAGGTGAGCTTGAGAAGTGAAGTGAACCGGTCATGAAGTTGGCAGGTGACCTCGGTGATCACAGGTTTCCCAGAACAGCCGTTTTTTCACCCTCAGGAAAAGGAACCAGAGCATTTGTTGGCTTTTTTACCCCTGTTTCATAGATATGGGTGCTGAGACCAGGATGGGTTAAATGGCTTGTCCACATAGGTCACACAAGATCGGAGCTGTATTAAAGCTCAGACATATGTAGGGATCCCCTGGAGATCCGGTGCTTAGGACTCTTGAGCTTTCACTACTGAAGGTGCAAGTTGGATCCCCAGTTGGGGAACTGGATATCCCACAAGCTGTGCTGCTGCTGCTGCTAAGTCACTTGAGTCGTGTCTGACTGTGAGACCCCATAGACGGCAGCCCACCAGGCTCCGCCGTCCCTGGGATTCTCCAGGCAAGACTGTGAGGTGTGGCCAAAACAAAGAAACACAACAAAAAACAAAAGAACTCGGGTATGTGTGACTCCCAGCCTGTGGTCTTTCCAGAAGACACAGTTGCTTCACTGTCTCCCAGTAGGATGTCAAGGGTCGTGGGGACCTCAGACCCAGCTGTTCTAGGGATGAGTCTGGAGGTGTGTTGGAGAAGGGATTGTCAGATAGAAAGGGTGGGGAAGGGATGGAGGACGGAAGGAAAACCTGAGAGACTGGGGGAGGGAAGCCTGGAGGCCATTGTCCTCATCCAGGTGAAAGGTCATGTAAATAGGAGCTAAATTAACAATCTCCTGGAGGCTGTTGGGAGGGGCCAGGCCTGTAGGGGAGGGTGATTGGGAGAGTCATAATGCTCTTCCCTCCCCCACTGATTTCAATGGCATTCTAACCCCAAACACAGAATGTTCCTAATACACAAAATGGCTTTCCCAACTTGTGTCTGTATTGAAGAACACATTCAGATTCTAGAAGGAAAAATTATTTAACACAACACAGCTTTCCATAAACTACCATTTCCAACCTAATATCTTCTCAGAGAAGTGCTTGACCTTTCTTGCCCCCCGGCAAACATGCAGGTCCTCAGAACTGAAGCTCTCACAGACCCTGGTGTGGTTGTATATTTGTCCTTTATAAGACTGTGAAGAAAGGCAGTCTGGGAAGTCGTAGTCAAAGGGGGCCCTGAAGGAAGAGGAAAAGATTCCATTACCTTTGTAACAGGTGCCATTTCCATTGCCCACCACCTGGGGCTTCCATGAGAAATCCCTGCAGACATCTTTTTTTTTTTTTTTAGTCCAGGAAAATTGGGTGTTTGAGAGTGTGTATCAAGAAGAGTTTTTCTTTCCCTTAGAGACTGGCTTTTTTTCCTTTATAAAAAGCATGGAGACAGGTAATTGAATCCATTTCCCTTCTTACTTTGGCCACTCAAAAATAGGAGCCAAATCTCTAGTTTATCTCCAGTAACTTTTTAGTACCTATGACCTGCATTTCATGCATCATTTTCCTTTTCTGTCTTTTTGCACCTTCAGAAGTGTTTTATTTTCACTGGTTATGAAAACAGTACATTATCGCAGTTCAAAACTGGAAAGTATAGAAGAGTTTAGATTAAGGGGGAAACAAATCTCCAGTGAGCATATTATTTGCTTACACGTGTGCGTGCTCAGTCATGTCCAACTCTGCAACCCCATGGACTGTAGCCCGCCAGGCTCCTCTGCCCATAGAATTGTCCAGGCAAGAATACTAGATGGGTTGCCATGTCCTCCTCCAGGGGATTTTCCCGACCCAGAGATCGAATCAGAGTCTCCTGTGGCTCTTGCATTGCAGACAGATACTTGCATATATCAGTCTAAATACTTTGGTATCTTTTTTGGTTCCTTTGTTTAGGGAAGTGGGGCTATGCTGGGTCTTTGTTGTGGTGAGTGGGCTTGTGTAATTGTGGCACTTAGTTGCCCCACAGGATGTGGAATCTTAGTTCCCTGATCAAGGATTGAACCATTGTTCCCTGCATTGGAAAGTGGATTCTTAACCACTGGACCACCAGTGAAGTCTTCTGTTCCGTTTTCGTATGAAAGCTGTATAGAATGTGTGTTCATAGAATATACACTATTATGCAGTTGAACATACATATGTAAGTGTATATAAATATTACATATGTAAATTTTTAAGGGAAACTGGACTTAAAGCAGCAGAGAGACATTTTCTTTCTTTCCTTCATCATTTCTTTCTCCCTTTCTTTCATCATTTTTTTTTTCCTTTTTCCCCCGTAGACATTTGCTTGAAGTGGACTCAGCAAGAGAGTGATGTCAGACAGGGGTGGGAGTAGTAGGGAAGTGGAGATTAATTGAGCTAAACTGTGGGTCCTGGCAAACAGTGCAGTATTTCTCTGCACTGAGAAATACAAGAAAGGAAGTGACTCAGTAGCTCTGAGAAGAGGGAGCAGAGATGAGGCAGCAGCATGAAAGAGCGATGGTTTATCCTACGGTTGGGAATAGGATGTGGGGACCTAAATGAATTTAGTTTTCAAATCAAATCATGAGTGGTGGATTAAATTCTTATGAGCAATGCCCTTGCTCTTGGCATTCAGACCAGGTGTCGCCCTGGATGTCACATAAACTGAGTTTTAGAGAACTGCCCTGCGGTCGATTGGTGTGCAGGGGCTGGAAAGTAGAGTGGCTTTCTTCTCAGAATTGTTTCAGAGCAAAGAGAACTTCTTCTCAGAGTTGTTTCAGAGCAAAGAGAGCTGCTTACGTATGAAAGGCTCCCCCTTGTACTCAAGTCTTTGGGGAATACAGTGAGTGACACATTTAATTATCAAACCCGCTGGGAACAAAAGTCCTTTAAAAAGCGTTGGCGGGGTGTGGAGTTTGAAGGGTGGGCTGAAGAGGCTCCCACGGTTGTGGGGGCAGTTTTGGGGCTTGAAGCTGTGGCATCTTTGGGGTCAGATCTCTTAGGATGAGGGTCAGAGTGTCCATCCAGAAAAACTCTGCCCTCTCTCCCAGGGGATGGAGGCTGTCAGCCACAGTGGCTGTCTTCAGACAAGCTGGGCTTCTCTACCACTTTGGGCGTGAGCCTTTCTGCTCTCTGCAGACTTGAGAGTCCCAGCCCACTTGTTCAGAATGGGAAGGGTGAATGGGGGACGGGCATTTGAGAATCCATCATTCCGGTTCCCGTATTGTTCTGATCACTGACAGGGAGCTGAGTGTGTACACGGCAGTATCCTTAAATGTCCAAGGTGGTAAAGAACCCACCTGCCAATGCAGAGACATAAGAGATGCAGGTTTGATCCCTGGGTTGGAAAGATCCCCAAGAGAAGTGTGTGGCAACCCACTCCAGTATTCTTGCCTGGAGAATCCCATAGACAAAGGAGCCTGGTGGGCTATGGTCCATAGGATCGCCAAGAGTTGGACACGACTAAAGCAACTGAGCAAGCACAGTATGTATTACTATATCACTGCTTCTCACTCTGGGCTGTGCTCGTGCTGGTTCTATGGCAGTGTCAGTATAGTCATGGTGTCAGAGGGTCTAAGAAAGGTTCATGAAAGAGAGAAGGATGCCTCCCTTTTTGGTACAGTGGAAAGTATTTCTTGCTTACCGTGTGTTTTAGTGATATGGAATCCTGAAGGAATAGGTAGTCAAAGGGTTTCTTAGCTCTAATTACTTTGCTGAAGGGAGTTTTCTCAACTTTGACATCCTCATCAGTTGTTCCTCTTTTGGAAGACTGTGACAAACCCCCTGGCTATGAGTCTCCACGAGACCAAAGGTTGCAGAGAATTTTATGAACTCTTTGAACAGAATTACTATTGTTAACCTTGAAGGTGTAACTAAGACAGTTGTTTCTTGATCCTTAGATAGCTGATTTTCATCTTTTTAGTTCAGTCTCCTCACGACCACCACCATCCTTCTCAAGATCGTCTTAGTTTTTTTATTTTTATTCCTCCCAATTTATTTTTGATTATTTTTTAAAGAGTCCTATAGCATGAAACTCTACAGTTAAATTTAATTTTGCCTCTTTTATGGAAACTGACTTGTTTTTCTTTTCCTTTTAAATCATACTCATTTTAAAGGCTCTCTTGGGAAAACATCCAAGTTTTCACTCAAGGCAATGAATGAGCATCCATGGCAATAACTTCTAGTCTGGGATGAAGAAATATGAGGAAGAATTTTAGTAGAGGCTGTATTCAAATATGAGGAAATGGAAGCAAAAGAAAAGATAAATATAACTCCATTACAAGAGAGTCACTGATGTAGGTTTAAACTCAGTGATACTAATAGTGGTTTTCTACACAAAGGATTCAAAGGAAGTCATTGCTATTCAAAAGTAAGGTGTGTTTAAAAGGAACGAGGTTGCTCTTTTTCACATGGATCTAGGAGGATCTATAACATGTGGGGTTGGCATTGCCCTTTGGTTTGGGAGAGGCAACCTAGTTACAAGGCTTAGAACAACAGACTGACATTCAGCTTCTGCCATCAAAGTTTGTTGTCTTTGATAAATACAGAAAGATCTTTGATATAGTTCAGAAAACAGATTTGTGGCACCAAATGAGTATGCTTATCTTTAAAAGAAAAATGTACTAAACTCTCAAAAAAGATTGAGTTTATGGAGTGACACAGGGTCTGTAAGGCACCAGGAGTGACTTGTGATGTGGTCTGGAAGGAGGTAGGAAAGCTAGAGGTCCCATCCATCTTTCTGAAGATATACTGGAAACTCTGGGTGGAAGCTGATGTCCTTCTGGTTTCTCTAAGATTAATAACAAAGCTTGGGTGTTGTTTATGACCAAAAGTCTAATCATGTCTTATTCCCCAGAAGCCTTTATGCCTCGGTAATCTGGGTGTCTCCATAATCTAGCACTTCCTACATGTATTTCCTGCTACTCTGTTCTCCAGCTACCCAGTTGTTACCTTGCATGGTAGAATATAAGCTTCCTGTGGACCTCACAGTGTCTTACCCTTAGTAAGAGCTGTGTAATGTCATGTTTATGGGATTGGTTTCAAGGGCCCTGTCTTTGGCTGGGGCCAGGTGGAGGTGTCTCATTATGTCAATTACATGAGCTGGGAGAGTATGGGAGAGCTGATGGGCAGGAGAGCAGGGTCCTGCTTTGGAAGAGGAGTTTGTGCCATGGTATCCCAATGCTTGGATGGCAGTGAGCACTGGGGACTGGAGAACATAGGCTCCTTGGACTTGGGGAAGTATGCTGGGGCTGGTCCATCCTTGGTAAGGCAGGAAACCCTTAAGAGGGCGTTTGCACATGGAGGCAACTGGTCAACTAAATCATGGACTTACTGTCAGAGAGTCCCCTGCAAAATCCCCATATCATGGCCCAACTTGGATGGAGGGTAAGTGGGCAAGCTTGATGTTGGCTGGAAACAATGTGTCAACCTCCTGTAAGCAGATTCTGAAGGAAGAAAGGCCAGCATCATTTAACTGTTGTGTTGTTACTGGTGATGATGATAATGATGCTAACAATTAAAGAGATAATTGTTTTCCTTCTTTTAGTCACATAGAAAAAATCACCACATGGCAAGACCCTAGGAAGGCGATGAATCAGCCCCTGAATCATATGAACCTCCACCCAGCTGCCACTTCCACACCAGCGCCCCAGAGGTCCATGGCCGTGTCTCAGCCGAATCTTGGTAAGCTTTGACTCGGAGCTGGATAAATAGATGTTCAAGCAAGGGCCTCTGGAGCTCAGAAGCAGCTTTGGTTGCCTCAGTGCCTACTCATATACCCAGATAGTATCCTTTCCTCCCTTTTGGCTGCATTACCCTTTCACTGCCCTTGCCGTCTTTTCTTGGCCTCTTGGCTATGTGGTTCATGACATGCTATCCAGCTTGACGCTACAGCTCCAGCATCCTCTCCAGTTACCTTTATTGAAGCTCTTGGAAAAATCACTTAGGTCTCCTGTCTTCACCCACACCAAGGCAAGAAGGGTACTTATCGTTTTCCTGTGAATTTGGTCCCTGAAGAGTACCAAAGGGTACAATTCTGGCTTCAAATCTCTTTGCTTCCTTCCTTTTCTTCTCCCTCATAATGTGCGACTGATACCAGACTAGGTATTTTCTTGACTTATCTCATGCAGTCCTCACAACAACCCTAAAAGAAGTGATAGCACTCCCATTTTATATATGCAGAAACTTTTCCAAAGTCCCGGCTTGTGCGCTAGTAGAGCCAGAATTGAAACTGAGGTTGGTCTGGTTGTAGGATGCATTCAACCCTTGCATAATCTGCGAGTGGCTTCTCCCCACATCTACCCTAGGAAAGGACGGTTCACATTTCACTTCATTTTGAATAGGTGTGATTTTAGTCTTGAGATTAGTTTCTGCTAATTGCAAAACAAGTAAATTTCCACCCACTGGAGAGAATCCGGTGTGAATGAATACACTCCTGCAACAGAACCAATCAGCTTTTGTTGTTAGCCATTCTTCCCTGCCCCTAAAAGGTAAAGTTTTTAAAAAGATAGTGCATTTTCAGGTGACGTTTCCATTTAAGATCAGATGTCCAGATACTGTTTTATACACAGAACAGAATTTTAGAGAATGAAAAGAATCTCTGTTGGATTTTCAAGAATGAACAGATGAAAATGGAAGCAGTTTTCCTAGACACCCTCCATTTATAACTGTGGCTTAGCCATAGTGAGTATGGACTCAAGGAGATCTGAGTCAGTATACTCAAGTAAATATGTTGTCCCTTCTTTCAGGAAGTCTGGATCTACCATTTTAAAGCCTGCAGATGTAAAATATATACAAAAGGCAAACGACTTGGAACAGCCTCTGTTGTGTTTCGTATCTAAAGGGCAGATCAAGGAAAATGGTGCCAGTGCTTGTATGAGCAGTGGTAAACCAAAGCTTCCCATGAGTCATTTGTCCCCAGTATATCAGAGCTCAAGTAGAAAGCAGATGTGAGTACAGCAAAGAAACCACAAATTAGGTAACATTAGACTGTTTCAGGGTTTCTTTAACCATTTAATTTTTACTGAAAGTTCTAAAAGCTGATTATTAAAGTATTATTGCTAACTTTGTAGTCAGTCTTCATTGGAAAAGATCTTTCATGGACCTGGTTAAAAAAACTCAAACTCTTTTCAAAGGGGTGTCAAAAAGCAAGTCTCCCTGTGATCACCATGCCTCGGTCCTTTATGTGTTGCCTGGAGTCAATCAGTGTTTCCAGTCTTATGTACGTTTCTTCACATAAATGCTGGCACATTATATCCACTGTTCTGCACCTTGGTTTTTCCACTTTCATATCTGTACACACAAAGCTGTCTTGTTTGTTTTTTTTTTAAATTGCCCAATATAAATATTTAACTGGCCTCCATCTGATGGGTGTTGAGATTTAGTGTGTTGTTAGTGCACCCAATATTGGAGTGAATATCCTTGTTTATGCTCGTTTATGTACTTCCCTTAATTTTTAAAAATTGCACAAGTAGGAAGAGGACTAGATTAGAAGGACTTTGATGCTAAAAACTCAATACTGAAAGCACAGGTGAGGTCCTCCCTCACCTTGCAACACACTAAAAGCCCAACTGTTGGTAAAGTTCATCTAAAGAAATTGTAATCGGAATGTCTGAAACAAGTTTACCTGTGGCTGAATGAAATACTTTTCCCCAGATCTCTAATAAATTGGGGCAGTGAATTTCTCAAGACACACATTCTGGGATTTTTCCAATAATATTTGAGTGTTTGCCCACTACAGAGTGTGTTCCTAGCCTCTTGACAATCACAGATGTATCCCAAGAATGGAAATATAGTGGGGAATCCAAAGTAAGCTCCAAAGACTGGGGATATTTAGAGTCACAATATGGTCCTAATAATAAATGATTTACTCAGAGTATTTTATTTTAAGCTATAGCTTTGCCTGTAGTTTATACTCTCTATTATCAGTCTTTAAAAATAGAACAGATTTTTCTACTTTTTCTTTTAAGATTTAACATGTGGTATTCCGTTTTCATTATTTTGAAAGTAATAGGTATACTTCTGTTTACATATATCTATTTATATTATTAGTGTGTATATGTATATAAACATATATATAAAGTCATTATTTTGAAGATAACTCAAAATTTCTAGGTCTGTTTTATCAACCACAATTTTTTTTTTTACCTTTTAAGTGGAGAAGATCCTTCTCTTCCTTCTACTTCTTAAATCTCAAATTTTGGTTTTTTCAATGGCATGCATCTGACAAATAAGTGAACTTAAGTCATATGTCCCCTTCACCAACAGGTTTTTAGGTACACGTGAAAATGATGTCAAAATACAGTGAACATTACTGTCAGGTGATGGAATGAGTACCTTTACTAGTCTAATTTATGTATTTCTCGAGCTATGATATGGGCTTCCCTGATGGCTCAGACAGTACAGAACCTGCCTGCAATGTGGAAGACCCAAGTTCGATCGATCCCTGGCTTGGGAAGATCCCATGGAGAAGGGAATGGCAACACACTTCAGTATTCTTGTCTGGAGAATTCCATGGACAGAGAAGCCTGGTGGGCCACAGTCTGTGGGGTCACAAAGAGTCGGACACGACTGAGCAACTATAATCAGTGACATAGCAAAATATATTCAGCAGTAAATCTCCTTATATTGCAATTCTGAGTTTTCCTGTGGATTAGAGACATGGTCCTGGGAGTCAGACTGTCAGAATTGGAGTCTTGGCTCTGCCTATTGGTGACTCTGTTAAGTTGCTTAATTCTGCCTCAGTTTCTCCATATGTAAAATGAGGATTATATTTACAGTGTGAGGAGGTTGTATGAGTTTATAAGTAAAGTGTGTAGATCCATGCCTGGCACATAATGAAATATTATCATCATTGTGTTTTTGGAAATAAGAGCTTTATTTTGTTTTATTTAATTATATGTTATATTTGAGGACAATTTCATTGTTCAAATTAAAAGCTCTCAAAAAAAAAAAAAAACCCAGGAAAGATTTATTTTAGATTGGTTAGTGTGCTGCTGCTGCTAAGTCACTTCAGTCGTGTCTAACTCTGTGCGACCCCATAGATAGAAGCCCACCAGGCTCCCCCGTCCCTGGGACTCTTCAGGCAAGAACATGGGAGTGGGTTGCCAGCTTTAAATTAGGAACACTATTTTTAACTTTCAGTGAGGATAGCGCCCCCTGGTGCAAATATTTCAGGTCTCCTCCCTTCCCGCCACTCCCTGCCAGCCCAAGAAACCTTTTGTCAGTCAGTAAGTCAGTATTACAGTATTCTGGCCTGGAGAATCCCATGGACAGAGGAGCCTGGCAGGCTATAGACCATGGGGTCGGAAAAATCAGACATGACTTCCGCTCAGTTGTGTCCGACTCTTTGTGACGCCATGGACTATACAGTCCATGGAATTCTCCAGGCCAGAATACTGGAGTGGGTAGCCTTTTCCTTCTCCAGGGGATCTTCCCTGGGGGAATCGAACCAGGGTCTCCTGCATTTCAGGTGGATTCTTTACCAACTGAGCTATGAGGGAAGCTTTTGTCAGTGGATATCTCATTTTTTCAGTGGATATATTCCTGAAACGTGGGTTGTAAGGCAAGTCATATTTTAATTGCAAGAGAAGACACCCATCACTTAAAGGCATCCTGGAATGAGTGACTTTGTGAAAGTCATTTGGTGAGTGACTTTGTGACCATACTTTTGTCAGGATGCAGATTTGTTGTGTAATTAACCTTGCTCTCTTTCCAAATGCCAAAGTAAAACAGAATAGTCTCTCAAGGGGTTATTTCAAATAGCCATCTCCACCTTGGTCTAATTTTTAACGGAAATTTTTGTTTTCGTGTTTACCAAATTGGATTGTCTGTTAGGTTTTATCCAATTTGATTCTGTCTGGGCAGATAGATCCCCTTTGAGTCTGAGTCCCCAGAGATACCCAGTGAATGGTAGCAGAAAGGAAGGTCTTGGAGAACTTTAGACAGTGAAGCGCAGACGGAGATTACCACTGAGTGGAAGCTGTATCACTTGGGGGCTGACAGCTTGTTTGAAATCCTCACTTTTACGTGACACAGTGAAGGAGGAAGATTACTGTCCATGTGAAAGTTGATTTTTTTTTTCGTGACACACACCAGGTAGGATTTCCTGTCTTTTCAGTGAGTTCGTTGGTATGATTAATTACTATTAATAGCTACTCTGTTTTATTGAAGGAGGGGAAAATGAAGCAAACAAAAAAAAGGACTCTACACAGGCCATATCATAATACATGAAATAATGGGCTTGGGGGAAACGAAACGTGCTAAGGAAATCAGTTAGGTTGTTACGGCGGTGATGGGGGTGAGGCGGAGGGCAGGGACCTTTTGGTATAGTGGTTAATGGGAAGACTTGCAGTCAGAACTGAATTTCTCTCTTGGGTTAGACATTTACTACTTTTGCTTACTCGTTAACCTGGGTCTTATTTCCCTTATTTGTAATTTGGTGATAATGATAGTCTTTTCCCCATAAAAGTTTTGATTATTTAGGTATTGCATATTTTGCAATACTTAATATAGCATAAAAAATGCAACCCCCTCCCCCGCCAGAACTGTATTGTTATCACTATTATTATGAACTGGCAGCCTGGTTTGTTCTCACTTTCCTGGCCCCTGTGTAGCTGGAGGAAGAGCTTGTGGTGTGTGCATTAGAAACGTTGATCTTTTAGACCCTTTGCTTCCATGTTGAGAAAATAATCTTTAAGCCCAGCCAGTGATGGTGAAAAGATGAAGAGACGCGTGCTCAAGCCCTGGCTCCTTCATGGGTAGAGGGAGTTTCTGAAGAGCAGGTTCACCTTGAACTCTACCTGAAGAAACTTCTCCCTCTGCAAGTGTATTGGTGTCCAGGTTTTCCCATTTCTCAGCACGTGCATGCATGCGTACTAAGTCACTTTAGTCATACCCGACTCTTTGCGACTCCATGGACTGGAGCCCACCAGGCTCCTCTGTCCATGGGGATTCTCCAGGCAAGAATACTGGAGTGGGTTGCCATGGTCTCCTCCAGGGAATCTTCCTGACCCAGGAATTGAACCCATGTCTCTTATGTCTCCAGGATTAGCTGATGGGTTCTTTACCACTGGTGCCACCTACGAAGCCCTTTCTCAGCACCTGAGGACTGAAATCATGCAGTAACTTAAAATCTGCCCATATTTTCAAATGTTTTTGGGGGAGAGAAAGTGACAGGCAATTTTTGCTTTTCTGTGATAATCCTAGCGATCATCAACCATGGTGTGCTGAGCCCCTGTCACACATTAACAGACCTTGTTTTGGAATGAGACCCCGACCTGGGGTGCCAGTATCCTCCCAGACAGGACAGGAAAAATAAAGACTGTATAACAGCTTCACCAGACTGCCAGCCCTAGCCAGTTCAGAAACTTCTGGTAAAGTGCAGCCAGAGTGTATTTTTAATGCTATAGGAATTTTTAAAATATCACACACTCTCACACACGCTCCCTCTTTGAAGATGTGCCATCCACCAGGCCAGAATCTGTCCTCCAGGTCTGTCTTGATCTGTGCTTCAAATTATAAACACATGTGTGGTTTCCTTGCTTGCTTACTTTTGCAGGGTACGCTTTTCAAGACAAGATGGAAAATCTTGTCTCTGCTCAGTTTGCAAAGTTGGCTCCCCTGTCCCTCTAGGAAGTGTTCAAAGGCACTTAAAGACGTTTTACCAAAAGCAAATAAAATAGCTAAGGAACACCTCAGCCTAGTGTTGCTGAAAGCATGTGGAGAAGTGTCCTGAAAGTTTACTGGAAGTTAGATTTATATGTGGGCTATCTTATTTTTGTCTTTTTCCAGTAGTTACCCCCCCCCACCCCCCGCCCCGGATTAAATTTATGTAGTGAGTTTATGGCAGACACATCTGGCTACTGTGATTTTTCCAGCTCTGTTCTCACTACTTTTTGAACTTTGTGGTTTCTGCAGCATAAATTAGCCTAATGCGCACAGACACATACACACGCAAATCCAAAGACAAACTGGAAAACCTCCACCTTTGTTGGGGAGAGTTGGGGTGATGGGGCGTTGATAAGATTGCTGTGGTGCAAAGTGGGTCTTTACGGAAGACTGGTGGGCATAGGGAAAGGGGAAGGGGTTCTGTTTTTTTTTTTTCCCCCTTTCTTGGTTTTAAAAAAGAGAGAACAGGGACTTCCTGGGCGTTAAGTGGTTAAGACTTTGCCTTCCAGTGTAGTGGGTGCCGGTTCAATCCCTGGTCAACCAAAACACAAAACAGAAGCAATATTGTAACAAATTCAGTAAAGACTGAGAAAAGGCCCACATTAAAAAAAAAAACTTAACTATTTTCTAAACTGCAGAAAATCAACACTATTTTCTTAGATTTAGAGTTGTCAGGATTTACTCTATTTAATCGACATTATCGTAGACTGCACTTTTGGAGTTTCCTAAAAGAGATTCATTACAGTTCCTTCCTTCTAAGGCTTTTAAAGACTAAGTGAAATGGGGCCTGAAAACCAATAATAAAGTCAACTGATCAATTCTTCTTATGCAATAAAGCTGGGCGTAATGTTATATAAGGGTTTTCCAGGTGGTGCTAGTGGTAAAGAACCTGCCTGCCAATGTAGGTGACGTAAAACACTTGGGTTTGATCCCTGGGCCTGAAAGATCCCTCGGAGGAGGGCATGGCAACCCACTCCAGCATTATTGCCTGGAGAATCCCATGGACAGAGGAGCCTGGCAGGCTACATCCATAGGGTCGCAAAGAGTCAGATGTGACTGAAGAGACTTAGCATGCATGCGCACAATGGTATATAAAGAAATGAACCTTGTGTTTTCTTAAATCTCTCATCTATATCAGTATTCATTCATATGCTTGCATTAAGGTGACATGATGAAGACTTGTGTTAATAGATTTTATCACTCCAAATTTAGAAATGTAGGTAAGATAAAGTAAGACTCTTTGATAAGAAGTCTCAAGAGCCATTGAAAATGTTTGATGCCACAGCTTTGCTAAGAAATATTCTCCAAGGTAAAATTCTGAAATAGCTGCTAGGTGAACTATTTGGAAGACTATACAAAAATGTGTTGTTTATTGGATACCACTGACGTTAAATGCTTGCAATATGAAAATAAATATATTTGTAGCCACTGACACAATTGTCATAGGACTACATAGCACATGGAAAACTGGTTTATTATATCAGTCTAATTTGATAAAGTAGGCAAAATTGTTTATACTATGATTATAATTTTGTTTCTTAAAAAAGACTTTGTTGAGATTTTCTTTTCCCATGACACGCTGCTCTCAACCTGTGTATTTCTAGCCCATGGCCAAGTGCATTACGCATCACGGGTGCACCATTTTGTAGAATAAGTGTATTGGGTGAATCAATTATGTGTTTTTAGATGTTGATAGAGATTATAATAAGGCTTTTCAATCGGGGGTGGTCCCCTTAATTTTCTTTTAAATATAGTGATATTCTTTTTTTAATAGCCAAAATAAAAGGAGAACTATTTGGTTGGTGAAAGTGTTAATCACTTAGTAGTGTCCGACTCTTTGTGACCCCATAGACAGTAGACTACAGGCTCCTCCATCCATAGAATTCTCCAGGCAAGAATACTGGAGTGGGTTTGCCATTTCCCACTCCAGGAAATCTTCCTGACCCAGGAATCAAACCCATGTCTCCTGTATTGCAGGCAGGTTCTTTACCGTGAGTCATCAGAGAAGCCTTGAGTTTTTTATTGTGAGAGGAGGATGGGGTGTAGGGAAGAAAACTCTAGGCTCCGTGTGCAGTTTAGACAAAACCATGAATTGTTAAGCTTCTCTGCAGCTGAGTCTATTTGTGGCAAACAAGTCGTACCCTAGTCTCTTAAGATTAGTGTTTCTTTAAGTGGGGCCTAGCTGGGTAGGATTCCTTGGGGCATTTGTTAAACACACAACTTCAGAGTCCAGTAGTCGTGTGGATTGCTCCCCAAAGAAGAATCACGGGCAGCTGCTAGGAGGAAGCCCGCCTGGACCCCACCCCTGGGAAATCCTGCCTTGGACCGTGTAGGGTGGGGTCTGGGAATGGGCGCTGTTTTCAAGTGTTCAGATGCCTCTGGTCATCAGCCAAGTATAGGAACAGCCACAGAACTGTGTGCCTTAGCACAGAGATGGGAAGCTAACAGCTGGCAAAAACCCACTCAGAAATCCAGCCTCTAACTTGAGTTACCTGAAAAGAACTCTTAAGTTTTAGCTGTACAACATAGTGATTCACAATTTTTAAAGATTATACTCCATTTATAATTATTACAAAATACTGGTTTCATTCCCTGTGCTGTACGATGTATCTTTATGGCTTATTTATTGTACACAGAGTAGTTTGTCCCTCTTAATCTCCTCCCCCTATCTTGCCCCTCCCTGCTTCCCTCTCCCCACTGGTAACCATTAGTTTGTTCTCTATGTCTGTGAGTCTGTTTTTGTTTTGTTATATACACTCATTTGTTGTGCTTTGTAGATTCCACTCATAAATGATAATAGACAATATTTATCTTTCTCTGTCTGACTTATGTCGCCAGCTTCTGAGTGGGATTTTTGCCTGAAATAGACATTTATGGTGACATTGGCACTTGTCGCCCTTGGTACTTGGTGTCAGTGCACACGTGAGCTTTGGTATGTGAATGTCGAAGCCGCTTTCCAGAAATTTCAAAAACCAGGGGAGATGTTGCTGTTTTGCATCCTGATTATTGAGATGTGTTGTATAAATTCACAAGATCAGTGTGTAAGCCCACCTTGAACTTCACTAGCTGAGAACTGACCAAAGAGGCCTCTACAGGCTTAAAAGTAAAAGCGTTAGTCACTCAGTCGTGTCTGACTCTTTGCAATCTCTTTGCGATCCCATGCGATCCTCTGTAGCCCACCAGGCCCCTCTATCCATGGAATTCTCCAGGCAAAAATTCTGGAGTGAGTGCCATTCCCTTTTCCAGGGGATCTTTCTGACCCAAGGATTGAATCCAGGTCTCATGCATTACAAGCAGATTATTTACCATCTGAACCACCAGGGAAGCCCCCTCTACAGGCTGAAGCCCCTGAAAAATTCCAGAGGGGGTGCCCCATACCCAAAGATGAACAGATCCTCTTAGGAAGGAGGTCAAGGCCAGATCAAGCTTTTCCTTTGTCCCTTTTTTGTAGGCACCATGTTTATTTACTTATTTATTTTTAATGGGTTCTAAACTCTTCACCAAGCTGTAGGCCTCGGTTGAGAATTTTAAAAATAATTTGGACAGTTTTAGTACATCTGCTGGCTGACTTTCAGTAGTTTGCCCCCAGGAGCTTCCTTGCTGTGGAGAATGTCATCCAGTTAAAGTTTTAGGCAGAGGGATGCTGGGATGGTAGTCATTTGGCCATTTGTTCCAAATTGATGTGTTGAGTGACATCTGGACACTTTTTCTTTGATCTCCTCTTTGGGGCTCCTGGTGATGTTGACCCCGCCTGGGTGTGATCATCACCTCCCCCAGTATCAACTGCAAGATTGATTTCTTCTTCCTTTCTGGAAGTCTAAATTTATTCCCAGGGTGTTCTGCAGTTGCTGGTGGTCAGGAACAGCTGTTGTGCCATGCTTGACTTGGAATAATTCTCTGTGATGAAGTCAGCAAAATATTGATAATACCATAAGAGAATCCAGGAAAACAAAAGCCTTCATGGTCTTTTCTCATTAAGTGTGCCGAAGAGGGGAAGATCTCCCTGGAAAAAGTAAAGCAGGGGAAAATGAGGCCTTAAAACATATTTGAGGCAGCAAGATTCAGGAATGTTATTTTCTCCCATATTATATAATTACTACTTGGTCATCATAAACAGTACTGATCAGCCAAAAATGAGAAAATAAAAATACTGTAATGTGATCATTCAAAATCACACTAACTCTCATATTTCTCTTTTTCAAGTATAAATGTAAACAAAAGAGGTTGGAGAATCCTCTAATTCTTTTTTTGCAGCTGCTTTTTTCACTTAATGTATCATGAGCATCTGTTTCAATGTACATTTTTTGATTAGCTGTTTTTATTGGAAAAGTAACACAAACCTGGCACAACATTCATGCAGTTCTAAAGAGTTCCAGAGAGGTAAGATTCTGTCACACCAGGACCCCCAGCCTTTCTCTCCTCCCCAGTGAAACAACGACTACCAGTTTCCTCAGTACGTTGGGGGTTGGTTCCAGGACCCCTGCAGATGCTAAAATCTGAGGATGCTTAAATCTCTTGTATGAAATGGTGCAGTGCAGTCCACCCTCCATATCCACGGTTCTGCATCTGCAGGTTCCATTTCTTTTTTAAAAATTTATTTTTAAAAAATAATTTTTTTTATTTATTTGTTTTTGGCTGTGCTGGTTCTTTGTTGCTACGTGGGCTTTTCTCTCACTGGGGCAAGCGGGGCTTTAGGTGTCCAGGCTTCAGTACCTGTGGCTCTTGGGCTCTAGAGCACAGGCTCAGTAGTGGTGGCGCATGGGCTTAGTTGCTCTGAGGCATGTGGGGTCTTCCCGGATTAGGGATTGAATTTGTGTCTCCTGCATTATTAGCAGAAGGACTCCTTACCCCTGAGCCACCAGGGAAGCCCTTCAGGTTCCATTTCTATCCCAAATCGGTTGCATCCTTAGATGCAGAAACCACAGGTACAGAGGGCTATTTGTATTTCAGAAATACTCTATATATGTATGTGTCCTTAGATAGATATGCCTTTTTAAAAACTTAACATATATTAGAGAGCTTTCTAAATTGGCACTTACAGATGTATTTATTCTTTTTTATCAGTAAAAAATATTCTACTCTACAGACAAACCATAGTTATTCAACCAGTCCTCTATGCTGAATATTTAAGTTCTTTGCTAATTGTTTGCTATTAGTAGACAAAGCCACAGTGTGCATCCCTCTATGCAAATCCTTGTGCCATATGCTGTTTATGTGGAGGACAGTTTTGCAGAGGTGAAATTCCTGGGTCCAAAGTTATGTGCATTTCAAGTTTTATTTATTTATTTATTTTGTTTAATATTTGTCTTTTTTTTTTTTAATTTAATTTAATTTAATTTAATTTAATTTTTGAACTGTACAATATTGTATTGGTTCTGCCGTATATCGAAATGAATCCGCCACAGGCATACACGTGTTCCCCATCCTGAACCCTTCTCCCTCCTCCCTCCCCATACCATCCCTCTGGGTCATCCCAGTGCACCAGCCCCAAGCATCCAGTATCGTGCATCTAACCTGGACTGGCGACTCGTTTCATATATGATATTATACATATTTCAATGCCATTCTCCCAAATCATCTCACCCTCTCCCTCTCCCACAGAGTCCAGAAGACTCTTCTATACATCAGTGTCTCTTTTGCTGTCTCGTATACAGGGTTATTGTTACCATTTTTCTAAATTCCATATATATGCGTTAGTATACTGTATTGGTGTTTTTCCTTCTGGCTTACTTCACTCTGTATAATAGGCTCCAGTTTCATCCACCTCATTAGAACTGATTCAAATGTATTCTTTTTAATGGCTGAGTAATACTCCATTGTGTATATGTACCATAGCTTTCTTATCCATTCATCTGCTGATGGACATCTAGGTTGCTTCCATGTCCTGGCTATTGTAAACAGTGCTGCGATGAACATTGGGGTACACGAGTCTCTTTCCCTTCTGGTTTCCTCAGTATGTATGCCCAGCAGTGGGATTGCTGGATCATAAGGCAGTTCTATTTCCAGTTTTTTAAGGAATCTCCACACTGTTCTCCATAGTGGCTGTACTAGTTTGCATTCTCACCAACAGTGTAAGAGGGTTCCCTTTTCTTCACACCCTCTCCAGCATTTATTACTTGTAGACTTTTGGATCGCAGCCATTCTGACTGGCGTGAAATGGTACCTCATAGTGGTTTTGGTTTGCATTTCTCTGATAATGAGTGATGTTGAGCATTTTTTCATGTGTTCGTTAGCCATCTGTATGTCTTCTTTAGAGAAATGTCTATTTAGTTCTTTGGCCCATTTTTTGATTGGGTCATTTATTTTTCTGAAATTGAGCTGTAGGAGTTGCTTGTATATTTTTGAGATTAGTTGTTTGTCAGTTGCTTCATTTGCTATTATTTTCTCCCATTCTGAAGGCTGTCTTTTCACCTTGCTTATAGTTTCCTTTGTTGTGTAGAAGCTTTTAAGTTTAATTAGGTCCCATTTGTTTATTTTTGCTTTTATTTCCAATATTCTTGGAGGTGAGTCATAGAGGGTCCTGCTGTGATGTATGTCGGAGAGTGTTTTGCCTATGTTCTCCTCTAGGAGTTTTATAGTTTCTGGTCTTACGTTTAGATCTTTAATCCATTTTGAGTTTATTTTTGTGTATGGTGTTAGAAAGTGGTCTAGTTTCATTCTTTTACAAGTGGTTGACCAGATTTCCCAGCACCACTTGTTAAAGAGATTGTCTTTAATCCATTGTATATTCTTGCCTCCTTTGTCAAAGATAAGGTGTCCATAGGTGCGTGGATTTATCTCTGGGCTTTCTATTTTGTTTCATTGATCTATATTTCTGTCTTTGTGCCAGTACCATACTGTCTTGATAACTGTGGCTTTGTAGTAGAGCCTGAAGTCAGGCAGGTTGATTCCTCCAGTTCCATTCTTCTTTCTCAAGATAGCTTTGGCTATTCGAGGTTTTTTGTATTTCCATACAAATTGTGAAATTATTTGTTCTAGCTCTGTGAAGAATACCGTTGGTAGCTTGATAGGGATTGCATTGAATCTATAAATTGCTTTGGGTAGTATACTCATTTTCACTATATTGATTCTTCCAATTCATGAACATGGTATATTTCTCCATCTATTAGTGTCCTCTTTGATTTCTTTCACCAGTGTTTTATAGTTTTCTATATATAGATCTTTAGTTTCTTTAGGTAGATATATTCCTAAGTATTTTATTCTTTTCGTTGCAATGGTGAGTGGAATTGTTTCCTTAATTTCTCTTTCTGTTTTCTCACTATTAGTGTATAGGAATGCAAGGGATTTCTGTGTGTTGATTTTATATCCTGCAACTTTACTATATTCCTTGATTAGTTCTAGTAATTTTCTGGTGGAGTCTTTAGGGTTTTCTATGTAGAGGATCATGTCATCTGCAAACAGTGAGAGTTTTACTTCTTCTTTTCCAATTTGGATTCCTTTTATTTATTTTTCTGCTCTGATTGCTGTGGCCAAAACTTCCAAAACTATGTTGAATAGTAATGGTGAAAGTGGGCACCCTTGTCTTGTTCCTGACTTTAGAGGACATGCTTTCAATTTTTCACCATTGAGGATAATGTTTGCTGTGGGTTTGTCATATATAGCTTTTATTATGTTGAGGTATGTTCCTTCTATTCCTGCTTTCTGGAGAGTTTTTATCATAAATGGATGTTGGATTTTGTCAAAGGCTTTCTCTGCATCTATTGAGATAATCATATGGTTTTTATTTTTCAATTTGTTAATGTGGTGTGTTACATTGATTGATTTGTGGATATTGAAGAATCCTTGCATCCCTGGGATAAAGCCCACTTGGTCATGATGTATGATCTTTTTAATGTGTTGTTGGATTCTGATTGCTAGAATTTTGTTAAGGATTTTTGCATCTATGATCAGTGATCAGTTCATCAGTGATATTGGCCTGTAGTTTTCTTTTTTTGTGGCATCTTTGTCAAGTTTTGGTATTAGGGTGATGGTGGCCTCATAGAATGAGTTTGGAAGTTTACCTTCCTCTGCAATTTTCTGGAAGAGTTTGAGTAGGATAGGTGTTAGCTCTTCTCTAAATTTTTGGTAAAATTCAGCTGTGAAGCCGTCTGGACCTGGGCTTTTGTTTGCTGGAAGATTTCTGATTACAGTTTCAATTTCTGTGCTTGTGATGGGTCTGTTAAGATTTTCTATTTCTTCCTGGTTCAGTTTTGTAAAGTTGTACTTTTCTAAGAATTTGTCCATTTCTTCCACGTTGTCCATTTTATTGGCATATAATTGCTGATAGTAGTCTCTTATGATCCTTTTTATTTCTGTGTTGTCTGTTGTGATCCCTCCATTTTCATTTCTAATTTTATTGATTTGATTTTTCTCCCTTTGTTTCTTGATGAGTCTGGCTAATGGTTTGTCAACTTTATTTATCCTTTCAAAGAACCAGCTTTTGGCTTTGTTGATTTTTGCTATGGTCTCTTTTGTTTCTTTTGCATTTATTTCTGCCCTAATTTTTAAGATTTCTTTCCTTCTACTAACCCTGGGGTTCTTCATTTCTTCCTATTCTAGTTGCTTTAGGTGTAGAGTTAGGTTATTTATTTGACTTTTTTCTTGTTTCTTGAGGTATGCCTGTATTGCTATGCACTTTCCCCTTAGGACTGCTTTTACAGTGTCCCACAGGTTTTGGGTTGTTGTGTTTTCATTTTCATTCGTTTCTATGCAAATTTTGATTTCTTTTTTGATTTCTTCTGTGATTTGTTGGTTATTCAGCAGCGTGTTGTTCAGCTTCCATATGTTGGAATTTTTAATAGTTTTTCTCCTGTTATTGAGATCTAATCTTACTGCATTGTGGTCAGAAAAGATGCTTGGAATGATTTCAATTTTTTTGAATTTACCAAGGCTAGAGTTATGGCCCAGGATGTGATCTATCCTGGAGAAGGTTCCATGTGCGCATTTCAAGTTTTAATAGCTGTTCCACTTTTCCTCTAAAATGGTGACATGAATTTATACTCCTACCATTAATGGGGCTTCCCAGGTGGTGCTAGTGGTAAATAACCCCCGACCCCCACCAATGCAGGAGACATAAGAGACTTGGGTTTGATCCCTGAGTCAGGAGAATCTCCTGGAGGACAGCTTGGCAACCCACTCCAGTATTCTTGCCTGGACAATCCCTGTAGACAGAGGAGCCTGGCAGGCTAGGGTCCATAGGCAAAGAATCGGACATGACTGAAGCGACTTGACATGCATGCAACGGTGTATTAAAGTGTTGCTTTCCTCCTACTCTGGCCAATAATGTTCATCATCAAACTTTTTAGTCTTTGTAATTCTGATTGGTATGGATTCTCATTGTTTAATGAGAATCTCCATGGGGTCGCAAAGAGTCAGACATGACTTAGCGACTAAACCACATTTAACTCATATATGTATAAATATGTATATGAATGGACTTGGGGCATATTTCTTCCTTTACACCATTACAGCCATCATGTTAATGGCTGTATAGTTGCCATTGTGTAATTCCATCATAACTTATTTTACCAGTTATTTTACTGGAGATATAAATGTTGATTCTATTTTTTATTATTTATATAGATTATATTATATGCAGTAAATGTTCTTGTACTTAAATTTTTGTGCCATCCTTTAATTTCCTCATTTTTTTCAAATTTCTTTGGAATGTTAATTTGTTAGGAAAGTATGAGAATTCCTTTTAAAAAATACAGTTTAAACGTGGTTTGCTTTTATCGAACTAAACAGGTAATTGTTTACCTAAATAGACAGTTTACTGCAGGCCTGCTCCGTTTGTTGTGAAGAATTGGTTTGGAGTGCTACTTTCTTTCACGAAATAATGATTTAAAGTTGCCACAAAAAAAGTGTACTTTTAGCCAGGCACCTCGCTTTTGCACTTGCTCTGGTTTTCAACTTGCGTATCCATATGTTTTTGACTAAATCATAAATGGAAGTTTCATTGGAAGTTTGCTTCCCAGTACATGTCATGTGTCTCATTCTGTATTATTTTCATCCTTTTCTTTTCCAGTATTATATTTCTCAGACATCAGTGAAGAGTGAGTTGTGAGTTTTCAATTTTGCCAGGAGTTAAATATTTGCAGAGATGGAAAAAAATAAAGTAAAAAAGAATTTAATATAGATGATGTAGTCCTGGCTCACAGGGCTTTCATATAGTTGCTTCAAACTTACACTTTAAATGAAAGAAAAATATTCTACTTCCACTCTTATCAATTGTCATAATGCCTGAATTAATTAGAATGGAACTGTTATTTCTTCCCAAGTGCAACTGGCTCATTCCATCCTAGCAAAATGAATGCTCAGGGCAGCTGCTAATGACAGTTCCTTCTCCAGTCTCAGCTCTGCCGTTCTTAGCTTGTCTAGTTTTTTCCTTCTGTCAAGAAGGCCAACCTGGAACAGTTTCTTCTGCTCTGACCCTGGGAAGTGAGGGCCTTTCACCCCAGGGCCTCAAGCTTTGTACTCAGCTAACTCTGGGAGCCCAAGTTCTCCCCAAGAAAACTTGTGATTCTTTAGTTTAGTATCTTGTTGCCAGCCACAATTGTATTATAAGAGCTTTTTTCTTCTGCAAGACCAGACCTGTAGCACACCTCTTTGTCCTTTCCAGGCTCTATATTTTTTAAAAATGAGATTTTTTCTTTTCTTACAAAAATTGAGATGTAATTGACATAAACATTATATTACTTTCTTGTGTACAACACAGTGATTCAATATGCAGATATGTTATGCAATGATCAGGATAATAAACCTAATTAACGTCTGTCACCACACATAGTTTTGTTTTGTTTTGTTTTGTTTTTTTCTTGTGATGTGTCAACTGAAAAAAAGTACAGCCTAAAAGCTGAGAATTATGTTCAGGGGCCTTCCTGAGGACTGTTGCCCAGGAAACAGCCTCTCAGATAGCAGTGAGGGACTGTTCAGAAAAGGTAAGAGGAGGAGTCAGGATATATAGGAGTTTTTACTGGGGGGAAAAAAAAAATATATATATATAGTCAAACATCAAAAATTTACTGATAATCACACACAAAAAACAGTATCTCAAGTTAATGACTTTAGTGCTTTTCTATGTATGAGAAGGTGCAAGAATCTAGACTCACTGAAATTATTTCTTTGATTTACAACTTAATTATCTAGGGTCACTATCCTATTTTTCTCTATCTGGAGTGTTCATGAGGGCTCATTGTTGGGGTCGGCTGCAGTGGTGGATGGCTTGATGGCAAGCAACACTCTGTTTACTGAAATGACAGGCAATGTATTTTTGTCCACAAATAACAGTTGGGATCCGGGGTGGAGGTTATGAGGCTAGGAGGAACAGTGAGTGTAAGGTATCAGAGTCTTGTAGCACCTGTTTTTGTTAGGGTTCTCCCCCTCCAAACCCTGGTCAGTTGTCAAAGCCATTGGGCAGTAGCCATTTCCTCCAGGAGAAATAACATCACAGCACAATGGACTGTATACAGTACAGTTTGTCTGGACTCTGCCAGACTGAGATTTTTCCATCTCCAGGGAGTTTAGGGTGTGTTTAGGGAAAGTTTTTTTCTTTGTTGTTGTAATGTGTCACCTTTTATTTTGAAATAATCTAAAATTTACAGAGGAGTTTCAAATATAGTACCAGGAACTCACACATACCTTTTGCCCAGATCTGCCTTTGTTAATTGTTCATTTAAAAAATTTTTTTTATTTATTTATTTTTGGCTCTAGTTACAGCAAATCGAGGGCTACTCTTCCTTGCAGTGCATGGGCCTTTCACTGTAGTGGCTTCTTTTGTGGAGCCTGGGTGCTGGGGCACACAGGCTTTAGTTATTGTAGCACACAGAATTAGTTGCCCTGAGGCATGTGGAATCTTCCCAGATCAGGGACTGAGCCTATGTCCCCTGCACTGGCAAGTCAGATTCTTAACCACTGGACCACCAGGGAATCCTGTTAATTGTTTATAATTGCCTCATTTACTTCTCTCTCTTTCCCTTTATGAAGATTTATTATATATACATTTTTTCTTAACTTCTCAGGCCTAAGGTGGAGACATCATTCTGAAAGCACAGTGCAGGCTGACCTTGTATAACTGTGCTTCACTTTTTTGTGTTTCACAGATACTGCATTTTTTACAAATTGAAGGTTTGTGGCAGCCTTGCGTCATACAGAACTATCGGTGTCATTTTCCCGAGAGTATTTGTTTACTGTGTCTCTGTACCACATTTTAGTAATTCTTGCAATATTTCAAACTTTTTCATTATTATTGTATTTGTTATTGTGATCTGTGATCAGTATACTTTGATCACTAATGCAGAAAGATTGGGAGAAGGCAATGGCAGCCCACTCCAGTACTCTTGCCTGGAAAATCCCATGGGTGGAGGATCCTGGTAGGCTGTAGTCCATGGGGTTGCAAAGAGTCGGACACAACTGAGCGACTTCACTTTCACTTTTCACTTTCATACATTGGAGAAGGAAATGGCAACCCACTCCAGTGTTCTTGCCTGGAGAATCCCAGGGACGGGGGAGCCTGGTGGGCTGCCGTTTATGGGGTCGCACAGAGTCAGACACGACTAAAGCAACTTAGCAGCAGCAGCAGCAAAAAGATTGACTCATTAAAGGCTCAAATGATGGTTAACATTTTTAAACAAGAAAGTACCTTTTAACTAAGATACGTACATTTTTTTTAGAAATAATGCCATTGTATATATATGTGTGTGTGTGTGTGTGTGTACAATAAACTTAATAGACTACAGTATAGTATAAGCATAGCATTTTGTACACCGGGAAACCAAAAAATTTGTATGACTTGCTTTTTGCTGGGGCTTCCCTGGTGGCTCAGAGGGTAAAGAATTTGCCTGCAATGTGGGAGACCTGGGTTCCATCCCTGGGTTGGGAAGATCCCCTGGAGAAGAGAATGACTACCCACTCCAGCATTCTGGCCTGTAGAATTCCATTGATAGAGGGGCCTGGCGGGCTACAGGCCATGGGGTCACAAAGAGTTGGACACGCCCGAACAACTTTCACTTTTTGAAGTTTCATTTGCCACAGTAATGTCCTTTATGGCCATTTGGTTTCTGGTCCAGGATCTATTGAAGGTCATTCATTGTATTTAATCATCTTCTCTCCTTAATTTGTTTTTACCTGGAATTTTTTTACCTACAGCTTTCGTGTTTCTGGACCTTGACATGGTGTTTCCTCCTGGTTTAGATTTAGGTTGTACCTTTTGGGCAGGAGTAGCACAAAGGTGATGTTTGTGTTTTTCTCCTGGATCCTGTCAGGAGGCACATGTCAGTTTGTCCCAGAATGGGTGATGTTGGGAGGAAGGCAGAATTTGCTTGGGTCAGCGGGCTTCACTCACAAGTGTGTTCCATACAAACAGTGCTGCTGCTGCTAAGTCGCTTCAGTCGTGTCCGACTCTTTGCAACCCCATAGATGGCAGCCCACCAGGCTCCCCCGTCCCTGGGATTCTCTAGGCAAGAACACTGGAGCGGGTTGCCATTTCCTTCTCCAATTTATGAAAGTGAAAAGTGAAAGTGAAGTCGCTCAGTCGTTTGACTCTTAGTGACCCCATGGACTGTGCAGCCCACCAGGCCCCTCCATCCATGGGATTTTCCAGGCAAGAGTACTGGAGTGGGGTGCCATTGCCTTCTCCGACATGAGGAAAAACCTTTTGATCCCCCAGGTTTCTGTAAGATGTGTCCTCAGGTCATGTAAATACTTTTCCTTCCTCGGGATGATGAGAAAATGCCATATTTAACATGCTCGCTTAAGCTTCTTAGAACACTACTCAATTCATAAATAATGCTGTCAATATATCAGTGTAGCTGTATATACAGAGATGTTTGTGCATGTGTGCTAAGTTGCTTCAGTCATGTCTGACTCTTTGCGACCCCACGACTGTATATAGCCCATCAGGCTCCTCTATCCATGGGTTTCTCCAGCCAAGAATACTGGAGTGGGTTGCTGCACCCTTCTCCAGGGGTCTTCCCAACCTAGGGATCGAACCCACGTCTCTTATGTCTCCTGCATTGGCAGGAGGGTTCTTTACCACTAGCGACCCCTGGGAAGCCCATATACAGAGATAGGGTTTTAAAATGAAACTGTGATGCTTCTGTCCATTGATTCTACTCTTGCCTCTTCCGAAACACTTAATTCAAAAGGATAGATAGGGAATTCCTACTGTCCAGTGGTTAGGACTCTATGCTTCCACTGCAGGGACTAAGAACCCACAAGCCCTATAGCCTGGCCAGAAAAAAAGGGATACAGGTAATAAACTTAAGTTGGGCTAAAAGACTGAGAAAATAATAAAGCCAGGGAAGAAAGTACATACTGTACAAACCTTGTGTGGTTTCTAGAGGTGCCTGAAGACTTAACTCCGAGACTTGGGGACTTGTGCAGAGAGGGCTGCATGTTCAGATACAGGAGTCAGAACATCAGGAGCGAAAGACTTGCCTGGTGTGGAGGAGAAACAGTTTTTCGAAGTGTAGAGGCTGAAGAAGGAATTCCCCATAAATGATCTAGACTAATCTAGCAGACAGTGCTCAAAAAGTCTTCCCACGGTGAACACCAGGAGCTTTAGAGAGAGGTTTTCTCTGCCCTCCCTAGACCCTGGATGGTGGCATCATCTGAGAACATCAGCCGGGAATGGCTGCAGACCACAAGGCTACCCACGGTACCCAGCTGGACTCAGGGATGCTACTGAGAAAATTCATCTCTGGATTTCTTCAGAATTTTAAATTTTACGATAGTGTATGAAATACTCTGGCAGTTTCTCATGGAGCTTGAGCAGTAAACCTGACGGAGATTTCTGTCACTTTGGAATAGAGAGACTAACTGCAGTGCTCACTGGGCTTCCCTCATGGCTCAGTGGTAAAGAATCTGCCTGCAATGCAGGAGATGTGGATTCAGTCCCTGGGTTGGGAAGATCCCCTGGAAAAGAGAATGGCAGTCCTCCACTCCAGTATTCTTGCCTGAGAAATCCCACGGACTGCAGGCTCCAGTCCATGGGGTAGCAGAAGGGTCGGACACAACTTAGCCACTACAGCAGTGCTCACCACAGTCATGATGCCCCTCAGGCCCCGGTCCCAGCCCCCAACCCTGTGCCCTTCAGCCATGTTGGCCACCCAGTTTTGCTCATGTACTCCATTCCCACAGGTCAGGCACCCTCCCACCTCAGGACCTTTGAGCTCCATCAGCCTAGAATGTCTCCCACCCTGATTTCTGCACTTCAACCACATTTTTTTTTTTTTAATATTTTTAAATTGTTTTAATTTTTTTTTTTTAATTTGGCTGCTCTGGGTCTTAACTGCAGCATATGGGATCTTTGGTTGGGGCCTGTGAACTCTTAGTTGAGGCATGTGGAATCTAGTTCCCTGACGAGGGATCAAACCGCATTGATTCCTGTATTGGGAGCCTCCTGCACCTGCATTGGGAGTGTGGAGGCTTAGCCACTGGACCACCTGGGAAGTCCCCCATCCAATGTTTTTACAAATTACCTCCTCAGACACAGAAGGAATGCTTCTCTCCAATAGTTCTGCATTTGTTTATTCAAAGCCCTTATCGCTAGAGTTACACTATGTATTTGCTATTGTCTGTCTCCCCTCTAGACTATAATCTCCTGAAGGGCAGGACCTTTCGGTCTTGCTCTCCACTGTCTCTAGCACCTAGAAACAGGGCCTTGCACTTGCCTGGGGCTCAGCAGGTATTTGGTGAGTGAATATTTAAGTGAACCGTGGACCACTGGAAAGAAAAAAATCATCCATAGGCCTACCATTCGAGGACCACTATTAGTATTTTGATACATTTTCATTGCAAAGGTAATTAACCTTTTTGGGGTCACTAGAGATTCTAGATCTATGGGTACAGTCTTTAAAATGCATATAAGCACAAAGTCTCCAAATTTGACACATAATTTTACCAGATTTCTTAATCCTGCTACCCCGGTTGAATTCCTGTTTGTTTGTTTTTCTTGCGTATTCATGGCGTGATGCAAAATACCCCTCATTACTGTGTTGTTTCTGTTAATTTGATTGCTAAAGAATGACTGTGTAATTTGCATTTCTACAATTTCTTGTGAAGCTGGTAATTTTTCCACATTTAATTAGTAAATACATGTTCTCGTCTATACACTGTTCAAATCCTTTGACTTATCTCTTGGAGTGTCTGTTGTATGAGCTCTTTCAATAATAAAGATGTTTACTAGAATGGCACATAGTAAAAAGAACACAGATTAAGGACTATTGGCCCACGCTGGCAACTTCTTCCTACCTCTAGTGGAACACAGCTGTGGATTCATTTTCTGTTACTGAGTTTGGGTTGCCACACTCTGCACCTGGAGTAGTTTTAAAATCATTCAGGAAAGCTAACCAATAAAAAGCTACAATAAACTCTCTCCTGACTAATGAAAATAAATGCATGGATCAGAGTTTCCATTTCCTGCTGGGATAAAAGTATACCTATTGTCTGAAGATAATAAAACAAGAAAAGTTTTGGTTTTGCTGCTGTTGCCAGGCCATGGAATAAAATTCAAAGACACAAAGATAACTTTGTGAAGCAGTACGGTGAAGCACCCAGTTTCCTCTTTTTTTTTCCGAGTTAGTCATTATGTGCCTAAATTCACTGCCTTCACAGATGTGCTTTCTGCTTGGTCACTTTTGATAAATCTTTCGATAGCCCAGAAATCAGATGGAATCAAGTAGCACTTTCTGGTGCTGCTTTAGGTGGAAGAAATATGATTTCCTTATAGCTGAAGGACCCAGAAGAAATGAATGCCAGAAAGATGTGATTTTTTTTCATAGGTTGTTCTAGATCTCTTACAACGATGAAAACTGATGTGGAAATCTTTTACATGCCAGTAAAATATACATTTTATAATGTCTATTTAAAAAAATTATTGTTTCATTGTAAAATATGTATTCACTGTTCATGCATTTATTTTCATTAGACAGGAGAGAGTTTATTGTAGATAATGCATTTGCTATGCTGGGCTGTGCTTAGTCGCTCAGTCGTGTCCAGCTCTTTGTGATCCTATGGATTGTGAGCAGAGGACCCACTAGGCTCCTCTGTCCATTGGATTCTCCAGGCAAGCATACTGAAGTGGGTTGCCATGCCCTTCTTGAGGGGATCTTCCCGACCCAGGTATCAAACCCTGGTCTCCTGCATTGTAGGCAGATTCTTTACCATCTGACCCCCCAGGGAAGCCCTGATGCATTTGCTAGGAAAACATAAAAATCCATGTTATAGGCTTTTCCATCTTTACACCTAGGAGAACAGAGTTGCCTGGATGTTTGCACTCTGGTTTGTTGACTTGATTACTGTTTGGATGGACACACAGGATGGTGGGTAGGAAAATCGTTGGCTGCTGCTAAAATTCAGGGATTCCTGTGAAGTAAATGTAGGTTGGGTTACAAGTCTAAAACCAGTTGAGCCGGGGGCATCTGGAGAATCTAAGATCCACCTGTCTGATTCTGGGGGCACCTGGAAGTGCTGTTAAGGTTTGAAGTCGAGAAAGTGTGTCTGAACGTACATGGATCCCAGAATTTTGTGTCTTATCAACTAAGCCGGCTGAGAAATTTCCTTAGAGTTATTCTCACCCAGAATTGGAATAAAGAGCTCAGTGTGAAGTTGGGATAGTGCAACTTCTTGGTTTAATACTTTACAGATTTTTGGAACCGAATGCACCCTGAAGTGAAAAGCTGCTTTTTTTTTTTGCTGACCTTGTTGGACGGCTAATGCTGTTTCTGGGAAATAAGAGAAACAAGCGACTCATTGTTGGCAGGAGCTGAGAGAGACGCAAGAAGGGCGAGAGACGTGTCTGCAGCCTTTTTACCCCCCTTCATTGAATCGTGACTGAGTCCAGGCTGGATTGAGACTGGGTTTGTCTTTCTACCTCCGTAGACATGTGTTTTCCATCAGACTGGGCTGCAGGACACCTGACATTGGCCAGTTCACATGAGTTAAACCCTGTATGGCCCATAAACAGAGAGAAAAAGACCCGCAGCTGTACCCAGACACTCTCAATGCGGAAATATTTTTGAAGCTTGGTGTGGCTAGGTCCATGCATATGTCAGATACGATTTACACCTGTATGTTTTGGCTTCTCTCTGTTGCATATCATCATTTCCCTGGAGCCTCTGAGGCCAGAAGGGCTAGTATTGCTTGATGGTGCCACCTCTTCTGGTTGAACCCTTCCTGTATTATGAAATGTAATGCTTCAAAGATACCTGATTTTGGTCTTTTTTTTTTTTTTTTTAAAGGATGGAAGAAGAAAGCCCTATACCATTTTCTGTAAAAGCAGATCCCACAAATAGGGTGTCACCCTAACATGTAACTATGTTGAATTCATCATTTTACAAGTAAATAAGTTAATTAAATTAGTCTGCTTTGGACCTTTTTGTGAAATAGGGCCAAGGAAACTCCTCTTAATCCTTGTCACCAAATTTAACTCAGTAAATAGTTTTTGACTGCAGGACAGGGCAGTGATTGGTGGCCAGTGCAGCTGACGCCAGCCATGCATTCCAGCACATTCCCTGAGCTTCCTAGGTTTGTCACAGTCTATGCTTGTGATTTGTGCTGAGTCAATTAACCTTCCAAGTTTCTTCATCTCTCAAATGAGTGAATTGGCTTAAATCATTGGTTTTAAATTGTGTCCCAAGGCCCCATGCCAGGGTTTTGGGGCATGCAAGCAGAAGCTAAGCTTAGTTAGTATCCAGTCTCCAAGAGCCATGTCTGTCCAACATATTTTAAAACTTTGTTTAATATTTTGACTCAAGAGTTGGGAAACGCCTGTAGGGAAAGCAGAGTGAAAGCCAGACCGGGACAATTTAGAGAAGAGGATCAAAAGGAGTGCCTTTTAAGCATTCACTTACACTGGCACAGGCTGCAGGCATGCTGTGAATGAACCCCTGAACATGTGGGGTGTCTCTGCTTCATGCCATATATCAGGCTCTGGGGAAAGATCCTGCTGCTAAAAAAAAGATTGAGGAACTTGGTCAAAATGGACTAAGCTCCTTCCAGCTTGAACTTCTACGGTGATGCTTCTAAGTAGGGTAAATACATGGCCACAGCTATGATGAGGATGGTGGGATTTGTAAATCACTAATGGTAGAACAATAACAAAATGCATTGGGTCCTCAATAGGGAATTATGCTCCGAGAGTAAAGAGAAAGCCGCAACAAAAATCTATTATTCATTAAATATCCACTTATAAGAGTATCAGTTCACTTCAGTTCAGTCGCTCAGTCGTGTCCGACTCTTTGCGACCCCATGAACCACGGCACGCCAGGCCTCCCTGTCCGTTACCAACTCCCGGAGTCCACCCAAACCCATGTCCAGTGAGTCGGTGATGCCATCCAAGCATCTCATCCTCTGTCGTCTCCTTCTCCTCTTGTCCTCAATCTTTCAAAGATTATGGGATGTAATAATTAAAATGCATCCGAAACAGAAAGAATTGTGTCTGTGTGTGTAGTGGGGATGGATTTCCCGTTTGCTCTGACTTTTCTTTTAAATTAAAAAAAAAAAAAAAAATAGCCTCTGCTGATCTGATCATCTTTAAAATGAACTGATATTTAACTACCCATTTCTGACCCATAAATCCATAAACATTCTCAGGGAGAATGTATTTGGTGCCTACTGTGTGCATCAACAAGTCAGATTTGAAATAAATTTTGTTCTGTGTTTATAAGGAATATTCATACCAGTGGAGTTGATTCTAAAGGACAGGGGGAGATGTGGCTGTTAGGTTTTGTTTATAAAGAGCACGAATCTAGCCCTCAGGAAGGTGAGAGTTCAAATCACAGGAAGAGAACAGTTCAGTGTTTCTTAAAAGTGCTTCTGTTCACTGTGTGTGGCTCAACCTAGAATCCAGCGAGAAAGATTTCCTGACTTGAAGGCTCATATGTATGAGCAATACAATGTAATGTCATAATAGTGCTTAATGTCTTTAAAAAGTTGCAGAATAGGTGCCGGAGTAGTAGTCCCTCTACCAAGCCATCACGTGTGCGTGTGTGCTGCCTTGTCCAACTCTTTGCGACCCCATGGACTGTTGCCCACCAGGCTCCTCTGTCCACGGGATTCTCCAGGCAAGAATACTGGATTGGGTTGCCATTTCCTCCTCCAGGGATCTTCCCAATCCAGGGGTCGAACCCACATCTCTTGCATCTCCTGCGTTGGCAGGTGGATTCTTGACTGCTGGTGCCACCTGAGAGGCACCGATTACCAAGTTGTATGGGTGCAAAAGGACAGACAGCTGGTCGCAACTGATGGAGGACACGTTGAGAGCTGATTTGATGGACAGCCTGACTGTCATTCTGAATATCAAATGATTCTCTCCTATGAGTGCTGGTTCTCTTTGTAAGGAAACATGTTAGGATGGAAACAGGAAACTTGAGTCCTACTGCCATGAGTTAGCACTGGGAATTGTGGGCAGTCACAGGTGTAGGGTGACCAACCACAGCATCTGCTCAGGACTCTTCCAGATTTAGCCCTGAATGTCCCACGTCCCAGGAAACCCCTTAGTAGAACCAGGACAATTGGTCACTTCTCTCTGACAGACCTATATCATCATTTGTAGGATGGGGACAGAGAATGGAATCGTAACAGCCCACAATGCGGAAGAGCTCGTGTTGCCCTCTTGGTGTTTAGGTTTCTGGAATGTGTTTCCGATGCAATTCATATAAACATAGTCCAAACATCAAACTGAGTTTAACACCTGTTCCATCTGGGAGGAAGAATTTTTCCCACATTCCAGATCATACCCAACGAATACATTCAAATGTTGCATATTCACCTACTCTGAGGAAACTGTAACCAGATTTTCATAATAATAAGTCAGCGCTTCAAAGGGGTGCTTTCAGAAGGGTGCTTTAGAGCTCTTAATGTTGTTTTATCATGCTGCTAAGTCGCTTCAGTCTTGTCCGACTCTGTGCAACCCCAGAGACAGCAGCCCACCAGGCTCCCCCGTCCCTGGGATTCTCCAGGCAAAAACACTGGAGTGGGTTGCCATTGCCTTCTCCATGTTTTATCATAGAAGCTGGTTAAAAAAAAAGAAACCCCCAAACTAAAATAAAAGATAGGTTATTTTGAATATATGGCACAGAAGTTCATTTAGCTGGATTCTGCTTAGCACCTGTGAAAATTGATACACAAGTTAAACCATCTTAGGAATCTTCCTATTAAATCAATATTTGATGATTGAGAATATCAGCAGCTATCCTGACAGTCTCTTATAACCCTGGCTTTCCCTGTGCCTTTTTTTTTTTTTTTTTTACTTTGTATCTTGAACAGCAGTGGGTAATTTCAGGCACAGGGAACCACTTTGTTCAACATCTATAGGCTGCATGTCCCTTTCTCTGACTCCACACCCCACACAGCTGCTCAGTTGACTTTGAGAAGCTCAGCACATAGTAGGAGTTTAATAAATATTCATTCATTTTCAATTCAATTCGCAATTCAGTACTGCCAAGACATCTGCTAAGATGCATGGGACCAGCATTTTCCAGTATCCCTCCTCAGGGGAACAGGGTTGAGAAGTGCTGTATTTTATATCTCCCTCTTGGAAAGTCTCATTGTCTGTTTGTAAGTTAAGGTCTTTGAGAAATTCTGCAATAAAATAAACTCCTTTAACTTTGTTGAGCCCACTATTTCCCAATCTTAATTGACCATGAAACATGGGAAGCAGCTGTTATAATTTTTTAAACTTTAAGTTAATATCTATTTGCTCCCATGGGACACACTTAGACCATATTTTCTTTCTTTTTTCCTTCCTTTGTTCCTTTCTTAATTTTTTCTTCCTGCCTTCCTTTCATTCTTTTAATTTGGCCATGCAGTGTGGCATGTGGATCTTAGTTCCCTGACCAGAGATCGAACCCGAGGCCCCCTACCCTGGAAGCACAGAGTCTTAACCACTGGATCACCAGACCATGTTTTCTTTTGAATATTTATCCATTTTTAATATACCCTATAATATCTATTCATTTTTTATATGTGATATGGAGACTATTTGATAGTGAGTATTGAAGAGACAGTGCCAAACATGGTTCCTGGTATTTATTGAAGATGTGATTACTATACACACACACATACATATACAGACACACATATGTTTTTCTTATATCTGTTTTAGGTTTTCAGAAAAAATCATGATAAAATAGAGTTCTGTATGCCTCTCAACCGAATTCCTGTATTAGTAACATCTTACATTGTATGATATTAACATACAATAAAAACAGATGTTATCATTAAAGAACCAATATGGATACATTATTATTAACTAACTTCCATACTTTATTCAGATTGTCTTAGTTTTTTTCTTAATGTCCCCAGCTGTATACCACCTTATTTTTACTTGTTATGTCTCCTTAAGTTGTTCTTGGCTATGAAAGTTTCTTAGACTTTCCTTGTTTTTGATGACCTTGATAATTCTGAGTACACCTTAGGAATTTTATAGGATTTCCCTCTACAGGAATTTGTCTGATGTTTTTCTCCGATCTGGTTGGGATGATGGGTCTTGGGGAGGAAGACCACAGAAATAAAGTACCATTCTCATCACATCTTATCAAGGGTCATGTCATCACCATGGATCGTCACTGTTGATGTTGATCTTGATCACCCGCCCAGTGTATAAAATCCCTCCCCTGTAAAGTTGCTATCCCTCACTACCATTGGATAACTGTGCTCATTGGGAGGAGGTTACTATGTACAATCCATACATCAGGAGTGGGAGTTTTCTCCCCTTCATTGAGGACAGTGTATCTACATTAAATTATCTGAAATTTGTCTCTACAGATTTGCCTCTTTTCCTGGCATTTATTTATTTATTCAGTTATTTGTTTATATGAGTGTAGACTCATGGACATTATATGTTTACTAAAATAATGAATCATAGCAACATATGAAACTCTGTCCATTCTTGACAGAAGAGAAGTACAGAAGCTTGATAATAGGTACTGGGAGAAGAAGAATCATGCAGTGCTGGGCAGGCCTCCCCCCTCAATTGCATGGAATTGTGCCTCTGACATGTTAACAAAACCGTGTGTTTTTCAAAATTCGTTAATTAATTTGGCTGCACTGGGTCTTAGTTGCGGCATACAGGATCTTTATTTGCAGCCTGTGGGGTCTATTTCCCTGACTAGGGATTGAACCTAGGCCCCCTGCATTGGGAGCACAGAGTCTTAGCCACTAGATCACCTGGGAAGTCCAAAACCACGTGTTTTTAAAGTTCAACTCAAAGAGCTATGCATAGGGACACTGCAGCTGAGGAGCTGTTGTCAAGAGGAGAAAGGGAGCTGAGGAGAAGAGGAGAAATGCCTGACTAACAACAAGTATTCCTCTTGGCCCTTCCTAGACTCACGTGTGCATCGCGGAGGAGGATTGAAAGGGAATAACGTCGTTGCTGTGTCTTTCTAGGGCTTAGGTGTGGCGTCTAGCCATTGGCATGCTGGTTGTCCTTTCCATAATCTGCTCGGAGCCAGCCTGATGCAGGCCCGTGATGGGTTTTGTAGTTGAGCCCAACCTTATGGTTTTGTTTTCTTCACTTGGCATTGTTTGCGTGTGTGTGTATATAACCATAGCCTATTTTAAAAAAAGAGGGGTGGGGGAAAGCAAGCCCAGGACACAGAAAACCAAGCCACTGAACTTCTCCGCGGCCAGAGAGACGTTTGTCAAACATTCCAGGAGGCTCGCTGGGCAGTCTGATTCCCTGGCCTCCCTCCTAGTCTGCAGCTCCTGGCTTGGGGAAGCTGCCAAAATACTCTGTCTATGAGCTGTCGCTCTCAGTTCCTGGTGCTGCAAAAGGCAAAAAGTTCAGAAGTGAAGCCTTAACCTTTTTCTGGTCTGCTTCTTATACAGCAAATGACATGCTGGCTTAAAATGGAGTCCAGGGACCTTCCTGGCCTCGAATCTTGGGGGCCTTTGTAGACATGACCGAGTGGTATGTTTGCTGGAGCAAGTTAGAGGGTGCATCACTGTCCCAGTGGGCCTTAGACAGAGGGTCATGGGTACCCCCCATGCACCTCTGCACACCCCATTCCCATGTTGACCATTTACTTCACAGTCATTGACTCAGAAGAGTGTTCCTATCTTAAATGCTGTGGGGTTTGTTTTTCTTGGTGTTTTCTTTCATATTGAATAATAGCAGTGAAATATGTCTGGTTATGTCTGTAGAGCTTGGTTATGTTTGATGGCCAAACACTCAAGAGAAAGTCAATTATTGAAGGAAAAAAAAAGGCGGGGTGGGGGGAAAGGAGATGAAAACAGTGAAAAAGATAAATGTGGATTTGAATTTAAATTCTGACTCTCTTGGAAGGGAAAAAAGAGAAGTCTCTGCTTTAGTTTTGATGCATTCCTGCTTCAGTGGAGAACGCTTCTGTTTGGGTTCTTCCTTTCTGTGGGGGCAGGCAAAAAGTCTAGACCTGACTAGGTCTTTAGCATTTGTAAGGCATTTAATGGTAGTCTGTCTTTACCTGGTTTGGCCTCAGATACTGCATTTGAGATACTGTACGTTTTGTTTTCTTTTTCTTTTCTTAAACTGAACTATTCTCTCCCTAAAATGTTATGGGATATTATCCCAAGAAGTATTTCGTTTGTTGCAAATCTAGATGTTTTCCTTCCTGTATTCTCCGGAAGACTTCCTCTCTGTTTATCTCTGTCTTGAAACTCTTCTGCCCCCCTTTGTCTCTGAGTAGCTACGAAAGCAGTGGTTTTAAAGAACCTCAACCATCGGTAAAGTTCACAAGATTCAACCTAATAAAAGGTTCAGTGAGTAACTCTCTGAAATGAAACAACTGCAGGGAGCAGAGCAACAGGGGAGATCTTGGGCATGTGGAGTGAGTCAGGACACCTGGCTCCTAGGCCGTGACTATTTTATGGCCTTCCCCCAGTTCACTGTTTCTCTGGGTATTGCTTCCTCACCTCTACGTGGAGAAGCTGCACAGGCAGGCTCTTAGTTTTGAGGATCTTGACTGTATTTTAAGCCTTATTTGTTGTTTTTCAAATAATTTAGGGTTTACCTCCTTTCATTCCACCAAGAAAATATTTTGTGTATTTGATGCCTCCATGACCATACTTTTGATTTCTGTGTTTTATTTTTGCATTTGTATATTTTACATAAGTAATACACACAGAAAAACTTCAAACAGTACAGAAGAGGAAAAGGAAGATCTCTTCCCACCCTTGACACCCAGTTTCCTCTCCAGACGCACCTATTGTTGTGTATTTTTCTTGAGAAATTTACTGTTTTATGCATAATGTGCACCCCACCCCACCCCTATTTTTCTAATTACAACTATTATGCTCTTACATACATCCTGTTCCTTGGATTTTTTTTTTCCCCCTTCTGAAAGTTGCTTCTTAGAGATTGTTTCATAGAAGTAACTACAGAGATTATTCTTTGGAATAGTTACATAGCCTTCCTCTGAATGAATCATGATCTCTTATTGGTGGACACTGTTTTCAATCTTTTGCTGTTATGGACAGTATCAAGATGAATTTTCTCATACAGACTTCTCTGTTGGTGGGTGTGATTTATTTTGAAGACAAAGCCATTGGTTAAGTTCTATTCTCTTCCAGTCCTTACAGCTAATAACTGGAGATGTTTAGTCTAAATGGTCAAATCTAAATTAAATGGAAGAAAGCAGCATGTCCACCGTGCCTGCCTGTGGATGGTCCCTGTAAGGGCTAGTGTTTTAAAGGCTAGCAAAGGTGTGGTTTTCTAGAAGCGACCTCCACCCAGTCTTAAACTGCCCCCAGATAAGGATGCAGACATCAGTAAAACCTGACTCCCAGTGTCTGAATGATGTGTGGAGTGGAGTAACAGTCCTGTGTGTGAACAAATGACAGGGCTGGCTTCCCAAGTCATGGAAGATAGTTCTGATCCAGTTGACTTGACATGTCAGTAAGTACCAGACCTGAGTCAGTTTTAATACTTTTCAAGGTATCTGAGTTATAAAAATTAACCTCCGGGGACTTTTCTGGCAGTCCAGTGGGTAAGACTCTACACTTCCACTGCAGGGAGCAAGGGTTCAATCCCTAGTCAGGGAACTAAGATCCTGCATGCCACATGGAGTGACCAAAAAAAATAACCCTCTGAACTACTAACAAAAATTTAACATTTTCAAGCCTCTTTTTCCTAACCTAGGGATTTGTGATATTGGAAATATTCAATTTACACATTCCTCTTATAGACACAATTGGGCTTCTTTTTCCTGTGCTAGTTACATCAGATAAATAGGAGCGTACTTTTGCAGAAGGTTCAGAAACAACTGTGCCTGGAGATAATCACTATTTTTCTATCTAAGCTTCCTTCTTCTGGCCTGAAAGAGGTCTTATGAATTAAACCCTTCTGAGTATCTGGACTTTGTCTTACTTGAATCCTTATTTTAAGAGAATTTTTCCCTATGACACAGTATGTGCCCAATCCCTGACTCTCCTACCCAGGCCTTCAAATAGAGATTGTAATTATGCTCCACGCTGTAGAAATGAACTATTTATTTCAGTTATTTTGGCATCAGTCACAACGATGCTTTTTTTCTGTTCTTGGACTAAGAACGTAAGGAATGCCCAGCTGGTTTCATTCATTCATCCCATCATTTACCAAGTTTCGTTCTGTGCCAGGAGGTGAGAGTTATTGGCGGTGGAGTTGATTCAGGAAGTGAAACCCAAACTATTTTTGCAGAATACTCCAGTATCTTACCTTGTCTTGAGCGACTTCTCTGTGATTGAGCAGAGTTGTCAGCCTGTCCAAACCCTCCTTCAGCCCTGCCTACTTGTAACCTGAGCAACCTTTGGGCCCAGAAGCCTGTTTTGAGGGCCTGCTGTTTAAGTGGCCTTTCATTGTGGTTCATTGAAGGCAAATTGTGTGTAGAGGGGTTGCCCCAGTTTCAGTGATTGTTCCTGGACTTTGGTCTCAGGTGTGACAGAGGACGACGAAGGACAGTTGAAAGGGCAGGTGGACAGGGTGTCAGGAGTTCAACTTTGGCTCCAGTTGTACCTGTTTCTAAGCAGAACACACCCCTTGCCTCTCTGGCTTTCGCAAAATAAAAAGCTGAACTAGATGTTCTCCAGGAATCTTTACAAAGCCTAACATTCTAGTGCTCTACAGACAAGCTTCCCTGGTGGCTCAGATGGTTAAAAATCTACCTGCAATGCAGGAGACCCGAGTTCGATCCCTGGGTTGGGAAGATCCCCTGGAGAAGGGAACGGCTATCCACTCCAGTATTTTGGCCTGGATAATTCCATGGACAGAGGGGCCTGGCTGGCTACAGTCCCTGGGGTCGCCAAGAGTTGGACACAGCTGAGGAACTTTCACTTTAATTTTCACAGGCAATCATAAAACCCCATCTCATTTCTCCACACGTTCCTTGCAATAGCCTGTTAGTTCCTGTGAGGGCAAGAGCTGTTTATCCAGCTACAAACCCAGCATCCAGCACATAGTGGGAATGCAATAAAGATTTGAGTGAGTTAGAGGTAAATTTCAAAAAAGAGATTTTTATCCCACCTCTACTCCTACCCAGAGGAACTTCCTGTCAAGGAACAAATTCTTCCTTAAGGAAGCCAGTTCTACAGAAAATCTTAAGTTTTGGTTTGTTTTCTCTTCCTTTCTTTTTAAAAATTTTATTAAAGTGTAGTTGATTTACAGTGTTTTATTAGTTTCAGTGTACAGCATAGTGATTTAGTTATATACATACATGCATTCATTCTTTTTTAGATTCTTTTCCCATGCAGGTCATCATGGAGTACTCAGTAGAATTCCCTGTGCTACACAGGAGGCCCTTGTTGATTGTCTATTTTATATAATGTGTGTATGTTAATCCCAAATTCCTAATTTATCCCTCCCCTATTGTGTTTTCTCTTTGGTAACCATAAGTTGGTTTTCTAGGTCTGTGAATCTGTTTCTCTTTGTAAATATATTTTGTTCTTTTTCATGGCTGAGTGATATTCCGTTGTATATATGTACCACACCTGGTTTATCCGGTCCTCTGTTGATGGACATTCAGGTTGCTTCCATGTCCTGGCTATTGTAAATAGCGCTGCAGTGAACATTGGGATGCATGTATCTTTTCAAGTTATGGTTTTCTCCAGATACATGCCCACGAGTGGGATTGTTGGATGATATGGTAGTTCTATTTTTAGTTTTTAAGGAACTTCCATACTGTTCTGCATAGTGGTTGTACCAATTTATATTACCACCAACAGTGTAGGAGGGTTCCCTGGTACCTTTTTTTCACTGTGTATGTGTGTGTGTGTTTGTGTTTTCTACACATTCATTTAATACATAATTGATTAGGCTACTTTAAAATTCACCTAAGAAAGTTTGGTCATAATATGTGTCCATGTAATGTCTATATCAAACTGAAGATCTGAAATATTTCACCCTGAACTTTAAGTAAAATATGCCAATAATTTTATCTTTAAAGGTAATGATATCAAATATAGCACAAATTACATTTTTTGTTTTTTTTTCCTCAGAAATGAAGTAAGTATATAAAATTACACATTGTTGCCTTTGGCTCTGACTTAGGAGCAGATAGACTGGAAAACATGGTTTTCTTTATTACAGGATATTACCCAGTAGAAATTAAGCAAATTTAATAGGTTAACTGTCTTGAGAAAAACTAGCACTTTTTAAGATGCATTTTTTGCGGGGAGGGGACACCAATTATATAATTTATTAAACTATTTAAAAGTGTTTTGTAACATGAAATACTGTATGCTAAAATTTTAATATTGGTAAATACAGACAAATAGAAAATCCTTAAAAAGTTGAAAACACGTCTATGCCTTTATCCAGTCATAAACATGGTTAGCATCTTTTATATAATTTCTCTCACTAATAATTCTCACTAAATGTTCTCTAATCATTCACTAATAATTTCTCACTAATCATGTCTTTGGGCGTCGTCTTTTAACAAAGCATGAATGGGGTCCCGCTTTTGTGTAGACCCCTGATCTAGGTGCTGTGTTTTACCTGTCAATTCGCTCACCTGTCCTAAATATTATTTTACACCCACCACTATCAATGATCACATGCCCTCCTTAGCTCTGCCATGAACATGCAGGTTGTCTGAGGACAGGCACACACACCCAGATGTCCTGGTGAAATTAGCTTTCATGCTGTGGTAACCTTTGTGGAATTTGCTTATGACCACTATGTTCTATTTAAGGATTGAAATGTACCCTAGACACAGGCAAGGTGTGAAATCAGACTTCTAACAGGGCACAAGAGCTAAGAGTAGGTGGGTCAGGAGAGGGGCCAGTATCTGAGTCTCTGTGAATTGAATTAAGGTAATGATTACTTAAACAGTAATGATAAGCAGCAAAGTACTTTGGAAGGAATCTCAGGAATCTAAAGGCCACAGCGTTCTGATGGTCTCTTTTTGATAAGGTGCTGTGGTCCTGGCCACTCATCTCCCTGTTCTTCTCTCCTGTAGTGATGAATCACCAACACCAGCAGCAGATGGCACCCAGTTCCCTGAGCCAGCAGAACCATCCCCCTCAGAACCCATCAGCGGGGCTCATGAGTATGCCCAACGCGCTGACCACCCAACAGCAGCAGCAGCAGAAGCTTCGGCTTCAGAGGATCCAGATGGAGAGAGAGAGGATTAGGATGCGCCAGGAGGAGCTCATGAGGCAGGTATGGCCTTTGGTGGTACCTGGTGGAGGCTTCGTGGCCAAGGCTACTAGGTAGGTAGCCACTTGCCATCAGAGTAAAATAAATCTTTCTCCAGAAGTATTAAAGGCCCAAAACTCTGCTCCAAGCATCCATTCTCTACTTGCACTATTTTGAGAGCCAAATCTATGAGCACACAGACTAGCTGTATTACCATGGCTACCTTTGGCTTTTCACTACTCGTCACTAGAGGGAGAGAAAAAGTATGTACCAATTACTTTTTATCACAAAACTTAGTGGCTTAAAAGAATAACCATTTTATGTATTTAATTTTTAAACTTTTTATTGTATATTGGTATATAGCTGATCAACAATGTTGTGATAGTTTCAGATGGACAGCAAAGGGACTCAGCCATACGTAACACATATATCTATTCACCCCTAAACTCCCCCTTATCCAGGCTGCCACATAACATTGAGAATAGTTCCCTGCGCTCTACAGTAGGTCTTTGTTGGTTACCTATTTTAAATATAGCGGGGTGTACATGTCCATCCCAAACTCCCTAACCATCCCTTATTCCCATCCTCCCCCTTTCCCACCAAATAGCCTTTTTATTATATCACACAGTTTGTGGACAGGAGTTGAGGCAGGGCTCAGCTGGACTGTTCTTCTATACATAGTGTAGTCTGAAGTCACTTCAGTTCAGTTCAGTTCAGTCGCTCAGTCATGTCCGACGCTTTGTGACCCCATGAACTGCAGCATGCCAGGCCTCCCTGTCCATCACCAACTCCCGGAGTTTACTCAAGTCCATCGAGTCGGTGATGCCATCCAGCCATCTCATCCTCTGTTGTCCCCTTCTCCTCCTGCCCCCAATCCCTCCCAGCATCAGAGTCTTTTCCAATGAGTCAACTCTTCACATGAGGTGGCCAAAGTATTGAGTTTCAGCTTCAACATCAGTCCTTCCAATGAACACCCAGGACTGATCTCTTTTTAGGATGGACTGGTTGGATCTCCTTGCAGTCCAAGGGACTCTCAAGAGTCTTCTCCAACACCACAGTTCAAAAGCATCAATTCTTCAGCGCTCAGCTTTCTTCCACAGTCCAACTCTCACATCCATACATGACTGCTGGAAAAACCATAGCCTTGGCTAGACGGACCTTTGTGGGCAAAGTAATGTCTCTGCTTTTGAATATGCTATCTAGGTTGGTCATAACTTTCCTTCCAAGGAGTAAGCCACTTAGTGGTATTCAACTGATGGATGGGTTGACTTGGAGGGTCCAAGGTGGGTTTACTTAAGTGTGTGGCCTCATGGTGAGGGCTGCTGAAAGTCTGGGCTTAGCTGGGATGAAAACTTGAAGTATTTGCCCATGGCATCTCTAGCTTGGCAATCTTAGAGCAGTGGAACTATTCTATTTGGAATAGCAGCTTGGGTCTCCCTGAGAGAATATTCTAAGAGACAGGAATTGAAAGCTGCCAGTGTATTAGGGCCTGGCTCTAGAAACTGCCACAGAATCACTTCTTCCACATTCTCTTGATCAAACAGTCACAGTGTGCACCTCCTCCTCTAATCCCCGCTACCCTTCCTACCCCAAATTAGAGCAGATAACAGAGAGTGTTCATGGAGGAAATGACAGTGAATCTGCAACTGTCTTTAATCTGCCATGAAGCATGAAAAAAAGAGAAAACTGAGGGGGCTTGCGAAAGCAAAATGTTTTGCCTATGGACTCTGATAGAGGGGTCTGCAAAACTGCCTGGGCTTTGAATAGCCACCTCCATGGCATCCTCCACTCGTTCGTGTATTCATGCAGTCAGTCCATCCAAAGAGGGTGTGTCCTCAGTGAGTCAGGCTCAGTGCTTCCCTTCAAAAAATAAATGAAAGTCCTTGAAGGAGGCCACAGCCTTTTCCCTGCTGAAATGGCTTGGTCTGTGCAAGAGCAGAATTCTCTTCTGTGCTGCTCAACTAATGTAGCACATGTTTTCAGGCCTCATAAATTTTGCTGGCTGCATTTTGGGGAGGAAGGCTTCAGTTTATTGTTCTAATTCTTCAGACTTTGCCTTATGACTCACATGAAGCAAGGTACATGGGGAGCTTCCTTTCCATGTTTAAGGAAATGAGTAGTTTTGACTGTTCCAGAAAGCTTTTTTGCAGGGGGATGGGGATATTAAACACTATTTTTTTTCCCTTTGGTATTATTATATCTGATACTTTCAAAAATATACACCTACTGCTATAGGTAAATAATGAATTTCTCATCAAATAAATTCTAAAATACAAAGTATCTGTACTGTGTGATACTTTATACTGTGTGAGGTGGCTTCCCTTGTGGCTCTGATGGCAAAGAATCTGCCTGCTACGCAGGAGACCCGGGTTCAATCCCTGGGTCGGAAAGATCCCTTGGAGAAGGGAATGGCTACCCACTCCAGTATTCTCGCCTAGAGAATTCTATGGACAGAGAAGCCTGGCAGGCTATAGTCCATGGGGTTGCAAAGAGTCAGACATGACTGAGTGACTAACAATTACACTGTGTGAAGTTTAAAAACCATGATGAATTAAAAGAATTCCTTAGACAGTCTTTGAAAATGCGGGAAGTGAATATAAATTGTGCTTTGTTGTTCTGTTGAACTATCCTCTAAATTTGAGGAATACAACTTTGTAATATGACCATTATTATGCTTTTTTACCCTGAGGATTTATGTCTGAACTTTCATAGTTATTTCAGGGCAACAGTTGTTTATACTGTTTTTAGATATACACTATCATGTTTCTTAGAAGGAAATGGTTGTATTATGGTTTTCTGTCTTTGGATAATGATTCTACTTGGAATAATATATCTATTTTATAATACAGAGTAAATTAAATAGCAGTAGATTAGCATTTATACATTTTAATGGTTTTTCCCCCACAAAGCTATGACTATCCTGCAAAGAATGACTTGCTTCTCAGTTTCTGCCTTGTTCTGTTTCTCTTTCTCTTACTCCACCTCCTCCTTTCCCACAGAAAGCATTTCTGAAAAGGGGTGGAGGAAAGTGCCCCAGATTGTTTCCTTTATGCCAACCATAGGTGCCTTTGAACCAGCATGTTAGTATTGATGGTTTGTATTACAGAAATACCAACCAAGTTCCTTAAATGCTGATCCCTAGAGGCTGTGGAACTCAGAGTATTTTGCTTCATCACAGTGTCATCTCCCCTGTACAGGACACGGGGAGAAATACTGTCCAGATTTGCTCACAGAGGTTCACATAGTTAGCTTTGAACGTGCAAGCACACACATATGGAGGAGGAGAAGATGGAATGGGTGGTTCAGATGTCTTCTTATCTTTATTATGGAATACAGGGAGAAAGGCCTAAAGAGACTTTTTTAAGTAGTGGAAGACGTTTTCCTTCTTCCAGAATTAGCTTGCTTCTCAGGGTCAAAGATATTATTTAAGACCGTACAATAAATGGTGTTAGAGTGATGACAGTTTTCTGGGGCGTTTGCCAAGATGTCTGATTGTTCAGGTGTGGATTATGTGTATCATCTTGGTGTGTAGTTTTTTTTTTTTTTTCACTTCTTTCTTTTGTTGCTTTGCTCTCAAGCATCACGATTTGAACTTAATGGACTGGAAGTAAAAGCGATACCTGGCTCACCTGTTTAGCTGCCTTCTAGCATCTGGTAGGAAGGTAGAGGCACTTTGGCCCTGAAGAGCTCTGAAGATTGTCAATTCCATTTGTTCTTTCTGTCCCACTCTCCGTTCTTCATAGTCAACAACTGCCTGAATATCCTTTGCTCTCTGGGCACTTAGTAATTCCCCTGCATGCTAAGTTGCTTCAGTTGTGTCTGACTCTGTGAGATCCCATGGACTGTAGCCTGCCAGGCTCCTCTGTCCATGCAATTCTCCAGGCAAGAATACTGGAGTGGGTTGCCATGCCTTCCTCCAGGGGCTCTTCCTGACCCAGTTATCCAACCCACATCCCTTATGTCTCCTGCACTGGCAGACAGGTTCTTTACCATTTGTGCAGCCTGGTAATTCGCCTGGTCCCCCTGCAGTTTGCAGGAGGGCCCTAGCTGTCTAGCCTGTCCTCTCAGAGCCCCTGCCCTGCAGGCAGGCCTTGACCTTCCTCTCACAGGACAATTTCTGGGAGAGAAGCCCCTTCCTATCCTTCATCTTTAGGCAGGAAAGGGGGTTGGTACATTTTAATAAGTAGAATGAATTTATTCCCTAATTCTTGGGAAATTATCACTACTCTGTATTTTTTTTAAACTATTTATTTATTTATTTATTTTTGGCTCCTTCGGGTCTTTGTTGCAGCACATAGGATCTTTTACTGTGGTGTACAGTCCTAGTGGCTTCTCGGCACGTGAGATCTTAGTTCCCTGACCAGGGATCGAACCTAAGCCACCTGCATTTCAAGTGCAGAGTCTTAACCACTGTACCTCCAGGGAAGTCCCCTGGAAGCTCCTTATATGCTATGTAAATATTGTTTCATTTTTCCTTCTTCTTCTTTCTGCTTCCATGCCATTGTTCCTCTAGGCACGTAGTCTGCGGAGAAAACAACTCCTTGGTCCTTCTTCCACAATCTGACGTGTACCTTCTGATGCCAAGGACTCAGACATGAACTTATCACTGAAATCATGCAGAAGATATTAACCCAATGAATTTGAGGAAAGTCTGATTACAGATCTGAAGTGAACTTCCATTATTTCAGGATGGAAAATTATTTTCTGATTCCTTTTTTTGTCTCGTCTGTTTATTCACTCAACATTTGCATAGTGCAAAATAATAAAAAGATAAACGAGACACGGCTGCCTTCAGATAACTTATGTTTTATCACTGGAGACAAAATGATTAAATCTAATCCGAATTGGTGGCCAGAAGGATGAATTCAAACCATTCCCCACTTTGTGGGGTTCCAATGGCTGCCATCTTTGACTTTCATGACTGGAGCAGAGACCAGATCACTTGAGCCCAGAGTTCTGGGAAAGGAGCATAACGTGCTTTTTGCCTTCCTTTTCAGTCCCCACAGGCCAGCAAGTTGTTGGATAACTACAGAATTAGGATCAAAGGGCTGGTGAGGTTTGGTATCTCCCCTGATTAGGAATCTTTTTAAGTAAGAGAGTTTTGTTCAAAATGATTCCTATGCATTAACGTTGGCTGCTGTAGCAACACAGTTGAACTGCTTGTATCTGATAACTAATGAATTATCTCGAAACATGGCAGGTGCTCCCAGGGCAGGGGTGCTAACGGGCCCAAAGGGATCCCAGCCAGGTCTGCAGAACATGGCCTTATTAGGAAACTTTCTCTGCTTTCAGTGTCTCTCACAGACCTTATGGAGAATGACTTTTCATGAAAGACATTCTCCATTGTCTGTGATAATGACAGTTTTATTTTTTGCTGGTGAAGAAGTTTCAGGTTCATCAAAGTAAAAACAACCCTGGAAAAGAAAGCAGTTCTCAGGAATTCCCTGGTGGTGCAGTGGTTAGGATACTGAGTTCTCACTGCTGAGGTCCCAGCTTCAATCCCTGGTCTGGGAACTAAGATCCCACAAGCCACATGACCAAAAACAAAACAAAAAACCTCAATTGGACAATGTACTTCTTGCTATCTTCTCATAGAGTTTTTAACTTTTTAAGTTATAACTAGTAGTAGCTGTTTTTGTTGTTTTTGTCTGACTGACATAAGAGAGAGCATTTTGCTAATTGAAAAAAATCCAGACTCAGCAGACTGCAGGGACTTTCCTGGTGGTCTAGTGGTGAAGATGCTGCGCTTCCAAGGCAGGGGGTACAAGTTCTATCCCTGGTCAGGGAAGTAGGATCCCACATGCCGTGCAGCCCAAACAAGCAAACCCAAGTGGTTCTGTCTCATTACTTTTTCTCCCTGACCTTCGACCCCAGGGCAAATCCCAGCCTCTGGAAAACCACTCTGCTGAGGGTGCTGTGCTCTGGAGGTGGGATAACTGTAAGAAGGGGGAAAGAAGGAGACTTCATAACGTATGATTCCATTTATATGACATTCTGGGAAAGGCAGGACTATAGAGACAGCGGAAGAGTGTTTGTCAGAGTAGGGGTGAGGGAGGGGCTCCCTGCAAAGGAGAGGCACTCGGGGATTTGGGGAGTGAGAGCGCAGTCTGTGTCTTAGTTGGGGTAGCTGTTTCACAGCTGTATTAGGTATTTGGCAAAACTCTGAACCGTACAATTTCACAAAGTGTGACCGTGACTATATGTAAATAAAAATAGTAATGAAGTAAAATTATTGCACAGAAAAGAAAATATTTAAAATAATCAAAACCAAAAAGGAACATAATCGTCATCTATTCTTTTACCTCAAGAGAGCTGTGAAGATGCTGGTGATTTCTTTCCAGTCTTTGTATGTATCTCTTTTTTTAAAATATATATTTAGTTTAAAACAAAACTGGTAGTGTATTATACTGCTGTGTGTTACCTCTTTTCTTAATATATTTTGAGAAGTCATCTATTTATTCTGTATCCGCCATGGATGTGGTGCTTTGAGTTTGGACCTATCTATTTTAGGCTGCCTGGAATCCTTTCTACAGCAAGGCTGGACATAAATTTTAAAAACCCATGAACCACACATGCCCTCAAGACTATAGACTATTCTGCTGTTGCAGCTTAAAAACCAACACAATATTTGCTCAGTATCATAAAGGGCATGTTTACAGCTTTACCCAATGAAATGGAAAATTTGAGTAACTGGTCAGAAACTGAGAAACAAGCTTCTCAGTCCCTATTTGTCCCTCTGAAAGAACGATTCCTTGACATGAAAACAGACTCTTGGCTTTATCTGAGTAGAGTATTCCATTGTTTTATTCATTCAGATGTGAAGCTTGGGGTCTTTCTGGCTCAAAGATGATTTCTGACTGGAGGACTTCCTGTCAGCCCCCAGGGCCTGGAAGAATCTTAAGTAGAGAAGCCTTCGCTCCCTCTGTGTTGTTGAGAAACCGTTATTATTCTCAGGCAGACTCAGCATTGCTTTCACCCCCATCCTTCACTTAATTGGGGCTCAGTGGACAGGAGAAAGCAGCTTGTCAGACAAAAACGCTGACTCAGCTCGGCCTCTGGTTGCCAGGACAACGGGGACCAGGGGAGAGGGCTTGGGCCGGAGGCCTCGGAATTCTTTGGCAGGTCTCACAGATTTCTGTGGGGCTTGACAGCCACTATCGGGTCTGGCGGGCCAGCTGGCCGGCCTCTTTCGGCCATTCCTGACTGAGGGCCCCGGGGAGGGACACACCCGGCTGTGAGCAGGGCTGGTCCAGGGAAGGCTCCGAGGTCTGTTGTTTGTCATGTGAAGAACAACTATTTAGAGAGGTTAAAAAGTGTCATATCGTAGCATAAATAGTGGCAGCTTCATGGAGTCATGCCTTCAGCACATGGGGCTATGATTTCCTTTTAGGAAAGCATTTCAGGGAATTAGGTTTCGGGGTTGAGCAGGAACATCAGTGGTCATGTTGTCCACCCGTGGATCCCACTAGAGTAGCCTGGCTGTGTACATTCATTCACTCATTCATTTGTTCAACACATTCTAGGCACTGAATGCACAGTAGTGAACTAATAGGCTTGTTCTTTACCTTCATAGAGTTTCCATTCTAACTGCTGTCAGTGTTCTATTTGCCTGGTCCTGGAAATAATTCATTTTCTTAAAAAAATGACCAATTCCTTTCAAAAGGACACTTTTGAAAGATGTTATAAAATCAAACACATTTAAAATTTGTATTTATTTTTAAATATCTATTTTTTTAGGCAATTAAAAAACTGCATTGAAATATAGTTGGTTTACAGTGTTGTGTTTGTTTTAAGTGTACAGCAAAGTGTTTCAGTAACATATATATGTGTGTGTGTACGTATATCTCTGTGATATAGGGAATGTTTGCCTAGGGCCGTACATGCTGTGTGGCTGAAATCCTGGGAAAGCTTTATCAGACTTTGAGAGTGATGGAAAAAGCCAAAAATGGAAAATACTGAGCATTCTTAATCATTAGTTAAATTGGTCAACCAATTTGAATTGGCATAAGAAAGCATTTCAACCCCTGGGTGGGGAAGTACCCCTGGAGGAGGGCATAACAACCCACTTCAGTATTCTTGCCTGGAGAATCCCATGGACAGAGGAGTCTGGAAGGCTACAGTTGATGGGGTTGCAAAGAGTCGGACACAACTGAAGCGACTGAGCACGCATATATTCTTTTTTCAGGTTATTTTCCATTATAGGTTCTTGAAATTTTTTAGATAATTTTTAAACTTTCCTTTTCATTTCCAATTACATGGCATTGGCCGTATTGTCCATGTTGTACAGTACATCCTTTTAGCCTATCTTACACCCAATAGTGTGTATCTTCCTCTCCCCCACCCATGTATTACCCCCAACTCCCGCACTGGTAACCACTGGTTTGTTCTCTGTGTCTGTCATATTTGCTAGTTTCTTGTAATTTTTAATTCCACATGTAAGCGATATTGCACATTGTCTTTCTCTGTCTGACTTATTTCACTTGGCATAGTGCCCTCCGGGCCCACCCGTGCTGTTGCAGATGGCAAAATTTTGTTTTTTTTTATGGCTGAGTAGTACAAACACAGTTTTTAAAATGGAGGTTCACCAAGTTTGAACAGAGGAAAAGCAGCTTCATATTTCTGACCTTGGTAAGATCTCTGAGGTATAAAGAAATACTCCATCTTGAAATCGATTCAGCTACTTTTTGTTTTTTTAAGTGAAGAGGAGAATATCTAAATTATAATGTTTCCGTTAATGTGATTCTAAAGGATAACAGAGATTATGGAACAACACAAAACTGTTTTATACATCTTGAATTAAAGAGTGTCAAGAAGGCCGTGGTTAATAATTAGGGACTCAACAAATGTCTTTCCCAGAGTGTCAGAGTTTTGAATATTCTTTCCTAGCGACAGCCTGGGTCTGGCAGCTGAGCCTGTGTGATGAGGTATTTCCAAAGAGAGCCTCCAGGAAATGTGACAATAAAGTTCTAGAATCCCTTGGCACAGAGTTAAAAAGAAATTTACACTGGGCATGGGGTTTTGTGCCCCCCTGTAAAGAAGGTCAATAATTCGGCATTCTGCCTCTGAAGTCCCTCAGGGTTTTGGCAGCGAGAGCAACTTCTCTGCACCACAATAATTTTTTTAATGTTAAGATTTCAAAATATTGTCTTTCTTTTCTTTTTTTTTTCATTTGTTTCTACTCACTCCACCCCTTATAATTAGAACAATCCAGTGTTCCATTTTTGTAGTATCCCTGGCCACACACACTTAAACAGATCACCCTCAGAAGAAGTTATTGTCTTCCTTTGTCTTTGAAGTACATTCCAGCGAGGGCCAGAGCTGGCTGGCTGGCGAGAGACACTCCCTTCACCCAGGACGGACAGGGCTACAGGGCACTTTCAACTGCTGTTTACTTTCTCACCTCCTCTGTTGATTTATTCCATGGGCAGGCGGCAGGCCAGTGGGGTGCTGGAAGGCGAGGAGGTTTGAAGTTCTCTTCCAGGGACATCTTCCTCTTATGAATCAGCATTTGTCTTTCACCTACTAACCCCTCCAGCTATTTTAAACACCATCCCATCCCCAGCCCCTAGGAGAGGGCACTTTTAAACCCACATATATATATAATTATTCGCTTCAGGAAGCTAGATGGAAGACCACAAACTCTGAAGGAGATTCTCAGGCCTTTATCTTGTACCAGTCTTTACACCCCCAGCTTGCTGCTGCTGCTAAGTCGTGTCAGTCGTGTCCGACTCTGTGCGACCCCATAGACGGCAGCCCACCAGGCTCCCCCGGCCCTGGGATTCTCTAGGCAAGAACACTGGAGTGGGTTGCCATTTCCTTCTCCAATTTATGAAAGTGAAAAGTGAAAGTGAAGTCGCTCAGTTGTGTCCAACTCTTAGCGACCCCATGGACTGCAGCCTACCAGGCTCCTCCGTCCATGGGATTTTCCAGGCAAGAGTACTGGAGTGGGGTGCCATTGCCTTCTCTGCCCCCAGCTTGGATGTAGACAAAAAAATAAAGTTGTGGTGGAGGAGGGTAGGGGTGGGGTTACCAGGGGCAGCTTTCCAGATCTTTCTGAAAACTGGCCTTTAACATCTTAACTTGTAACTCTGCTGGCTGTGCTTGTGAATTCCCGGGACACTAGCTCTACCCATATACATTGAAACGGATCAGAGAGGCCAGTTCGATCTCTCTTCCAATTCAGAGAGAGAAAGTGTGTTCAGGAAGTGAAACAGGATGGTTTGTTAAGTCCTCTAAACTGCCTGAAGCTCAGCTCCCTTGTAGCTCAGCTGGTAAAGAATCCGCCTGTAATGCAGGAGACCCGGGTTTGATTCCTGGGTTCAGAAAATACTTTGGATAGGGATAGGCTATCCACTCCAGTATTCTTAGGCTCCCCTGGTGGCTCAGACCTTAAAAAATCTGCCCGCAATGCGGGAGACCTGGGTTCAATCCCTGGGTTGGGAAGATCCCCTGGAGGAGGGCATGACAACCCACTGCAGTATTCTTGCCTGGAGCATCTCAATGGACAGAGGATCCTGGCGGGCTATAGTCCATGGGGTTGCAGAGACACAGCTGGACAACTAAGCGCACCAACACAACCTGAAGAAGGCGGGGACTGGCATTTCCATGTTCTGACTGTGAAAGCAGGCTCAGAGAAATGAGAGAACGCGCCCAGGTCCCACAGCTAGTAGGTGAAAGGGCTGACAGTTTGAGGTCTTGAGGTCTGCCAACCTCAGTCCTTGGCTTTCCTCTCTCTGCCGCTGACTGTGTAGTGGCTGTGAGAACAGACTCTGGGGCCAGATCCTGGGAAAGTTGCTTAGCCTGTCTGCGCCTCAGTGTCCTCATCTATAAAATGGAGAGAGCTGGGCTGTCGAGGATGAAATGAAATAGTATGTTGGCACACTTAGGACGGTGCTTCACAAGTTGTAAGTGATACGCAAGTATTAGCTAATATCTTTGTATCCTAAAACATTTAGCGCCATCAGTAGCTCATTTTATTAGCTGCCTCCCTGTGCCAGGTTCTTGATAAATATGCTTTTTAATCTTTATAACCAGCCAGCAAGATAAATCTTAAAAGTCATTTTTTTTCCAGATTAACAAACTGAAAAAAAGTGTAGTCCAAGATGCTATATCTAAGGAGTAGCTGAGCTAGGATTTAAGCTTTCATCATTTTGATTCCAAGAACACTTTTTTTTCCTATGCCAAGCCCAGGTCATGTCCAGTAGCATTTACGCCTCAACAAGTGTTTGAAAATTCCAGTGGCCAGTAGCCCAGAGAATTGAGAAGCAGCCAGTCCTACCAATGAATGGACTACATCAGATGTGGCTCCAATCTGGGATAGAGGAATCTTCCTTCTTCCATGTGACAGTCCATTAATAGTTTGAGAGCCACAGTTGCCACTCAGTATCTCTTTTAAACAGTCGCCTTGTTTCTTCATGGGACTTTCCTGGTGGCTCAGATGGTAAAGAATCTGCCTGCAATGCGGGACATGCAGGTTTGATCCCTGGCTCAGGAAGGTCCCCTGGAGGAGGAACCCACTCCAGTATTCTTGCCTGGGAAATCTATGGACAGAGAGGAGCCTGATGGGCTATACAGTCGACTCATGGGGTTACAAAGAGTCGGGCACAACTGAGCAACTTCACTTTCACTTGCTTCTTCATAGACATAATACCCTGACCTCTTCCCATGTTGAATTTTCTCCTTTGATAACTCTGTAAAAATCGTGACAGTGTAGAACAGAGTTCTGGATGCAGTCTTGCATGTGGAGGTTGGTAGATCCTTGAATGCAGTAGAAACAGAAGCTGTGCTGACTACTTGAGTTGGAAAGAAGGTTTGGAGCATGTAGATGTCAGGGAGAGAGACCCTACTAGGCATGGCCCTTGTCCATTATTTTTTGTTGTAACCTGTTTCCCCTCTAGAATCCTCACTGAGCAGGGCACTATCTGTATTTTTCATTGCTATATGCCTGCTGCTGAGGTGCCTGGCCTCTGATAGTCTCAATAGTATTTTTTAAAAATAATTTTTATTTATTATTTTTGGCTGCACTGGGTCTTCATCGCTGCTCAGGCTTTTCTCTAGTTGCGACGAGTGGGGCCTATTTTCTAGTTGTGGTGTGAGGGCTTCTCATTGCTGTAGCTTCTTTTGTTGCAGAGCATGGGCTCTAGGGCATGCAGGCTTCATTATTTGTGGCATGTGGGCTCAGTAATTACAGCTCCTGGGCTCTAAAGCACAGGCTCGGTAGTTGTGGTGCTTCGGCTTAGTTGCTTGGAGGCATGTGGGATCTTCCTGGACCAGGGATCGAACCCATGTCTCCTGCATTGGCAGGCAGATTCTTTACCACTGAAACACCAGGGAAGCCCTCTCCATAGTATTTTTTTTTTTTTTAATAAATATAGGTGCAAATGAATGAATCTTTGTGGGATCTTTGGGAGACAGTTGGCTGAGATTTGGAAGGAGGAGAGGTGGTGATGGCATTAAGAAAAAACTTGAAGTTAGCAGGAAGAGCTGCTCTATGGCCAGGTGAGGAATGTACTTGTGAGACATGAAGTTTCAGACCCCAGATGGACATGTTATTTTGGACTTCAGGGCTGGGAGAGGGGCAGGTGGTGGCTTGCTGTGGTCGTCAGGAAAGGCATTCTGGAAAAAAGGCAGTGGAACAGAACCTCTAAAGGTGGAGGAGAAATGGCCTGATGAAGGGGGACCCAAAGTACTGACAAGTCCAGGAAACTGTAGACTTGTTTGGGAGGACAGGTGGGTGGCAGTGGAAGGGACACTGGGAGGGGATCTGTGAATAGACTTGCTGACCTGGAGTGGAGGTAGAAGGTGAGAGACAAACCAAAGGCTCAGATGTGCTTCCAGCTTAGCTTCTGTTATCCTGCTTGGACTGGGGGGAGGTGGGGAGGGAGCACGGGGTTAGGGCAGCTGCACCGCCAGCTCTGAGTTGGAGGTCTGAGTCACATCCTAGACCAGCCTTGTTCAACTGTCCCCGTTTGCGAATCAGTTCACTTGGTCCAGTGCTCCATCTTCAGCCTTGCCTCAGCTGTTTTTGTTCCATCAGCCTCCACTCCATGTCTTAGTCAAACTAAAGTCAGGTGTTTGCCTTTCATTTCTGCCCATGTGAGGGGGGAGGGGATGTCATGTGGCAGCTAAAATCACACTGGATCTAGGGCTTAATTTTATACCTAAATTTAGTGTTTTTTTGTTTTTTTTTTTAATAAAAATCCTCCCTTGTGTGCATGAGGACATGTCAGGATGAGGACATGTCAGTGAGGTTAGTTCTTTTATTTCCAAGCCTTAGATTTTGTACTGCTCTTCTTCAATTTATGAACAGAAGTAGGAAACTTATTTTCATTCAAAAAGAGACTAGACCTTTAAAAATTCTAAATATGCAATATATTATTAAATATATATGAAGCTTCTCATTACTGTCCAATTACATTAAAATTTAATTTTATGTTATATAAAAAGGTTTACAAACCTGTTCGTGTTTTGTTTTTTTTTAAGCTATATTTTTAGCCTTGCTGACTCATGATGAATTTCACACTTGGTATAATCTTCCAAGGTGAAAGCTGATCAGGAAAAAGTGTCAAACCACTCAAAGTGGATTAGCTCCATGTTGTAGTGTGACTTTTAAGATGGTTTATTTTTACTTTAGTTTTGTTGGGATTGGAATACAGAACATGAGGTGCCATTAATAATAATATTTAGTTAACACTTATTAAATGATCTTGTATGCCAGCACTGTTCTGTGCACACAGTGAATTACCTCATTTATCACCACAGCTTTCCTATTGGGTGGATTCTATTATTATCCCCAGTTTACATATCAGGAACAAAAATATTAAATAACTGGCTGGGAGATGGCATGGCCAGGGTTCAGACCCAAGCATCTGGCCCCAGATGCTGCTCCTGGCGACTTTGGCCTTCTGCTCATCTTCTGTGTTGGGAGCAGGAAAAACGCAGTAGGATCATTTCAGTAGGATGGCATATAAGCCTGGCTAGTTGGGATGTATACAATAGACTGTTGTTTTACTCATATTTGTGGTTGGGGGTGAGAATTGAATGTTCTTAGTTAATTTTTCTTTTGTTATTAATTATAATTGAAAATATTTCCATTTGAATTCCAGTGATATTTTCATTTCTTCACTGAGTGAATATTTATCAAGTACCTAGTATATGTCTGGGCTGTTATACACAGTGGGGACACAGAAGTGAACATGATAAGTAAGATCTCTTTCCTCTGGACCTTACACTCTAAAGAGAAGGACAGACAGTAAATATGTCAGTTGCCATGAAGAACATTTAATGTAATCTCTGAAGAGATTGCATCTGTTGAGACAGTCATCAGTGAGGGAATGAACTTTGGGAAGATCTGAGCAGTGTGTTCCAAGCAGAAGGAACAGTTGGAACAGAGGCCAAAAGTGGGAGGAACAGTGGGGAGGGAATGAGGGAGTGAGGGGGAACATGTCCCAGACAAAGGAGGAGACATGGCCAGTGATGTCAGGCAGGCTTTGTGGGCCACTGTGGATAGGGAGCATGTGGATAGGGAGCATGTGGGTTTAGAGCCCGGGGCCAACATCACCTTCACAGTGGCTGCTGTGACTTAAGAATGGTCTCATAATAATCTCGAAGAAAGTGTTGCATCATCCCCCACCCTGAAAACCTTTCTATCTCAGACTGGCCTAATTTATATTTCGGAGCTAGTTTTCAGGTATATTCAACACATTATCGTCTCTCATTTGTTGGTTATTTCAAGGTGAAAATGATATCGTGAGCCCCCTACAGGCAGAACAAAGCATTGCCTCTTATGATAATGGGGTCAAATCCTCAAAGTATTGAATCATTTGGAAAATACGGATGTGGAGGAATGGAACTTCAGGTATCTTTCATTTAAAATAAAGGGAGGAGAAGTGAAATGGCACCATTAATCGTTTTCACCAATATAGTATAAAATTCACCCAGCTTTGGTTATTATAAATCAGTTCAGTTGAGTCACTCGGTTGTATCCTACTCTTAGTGACCCCATGAATCGCAGCACGCCAGGCCCATCACCAACTGCCAGAGTTTACCCAAACTCATGTCCATCGAGTCGGTGATGCCATCCAGCCATCTCATCCTCTGTCGTCCCCTTCTCCTCCTGCCCCCAATCCCTCCCAGCATCAGGGTCTTTTCCAATGAGTCAACTCTTCACATGAGGTGGCCAAAGTATTGGAGTTTCAGCTTCAGCATCAGTCCTTCCAATGAACACCCAGGACTGATCTCCTTTAGGATGGACTGGTTGGATCTCCTTGTAGTCCAAAGGACTCTCAAGAATCTTCTCCAACACCACAGTTCAAAAGCATCAATTCTTTGGCGCTCAGCTTTCTTCACAGTCCAACTCTCACATCCATACATGACCACTGGAAAAACCATAGTCTTGACTAGATGGACCTTTGTGGGCAAAGTAATGTCTCTGCTTTTGAATATGCTATCTAGGTTGGTCATAACTTTCCTTCCAAGGAGTAAGCATCTTTTAATTTCATGGCTGCAATCACCATCTGCAGTGATTTTGGAGCCCCCCAAAATAAAGTCTGACTCTGTTTCCACTGTTTCCCCATCTATTTCCCATGAAGTGATGGGACCAGATGCCATGATCTTCGTTTTCTGAATGTTGAGCTTTAAGCCAACTTTTTCATTCTCCTATTTCACTTTCATCAAGAGGCTTTTTAGTTCCTTTTCACTTTCTGCCATAAGGGTGGTGTCATCTGCATATCTGAGGTTATTCACATTTCTCCCAGCAATCTTGATTCCAGCTTGTGCTTCTTCCAGCCCAGCGTTTCTCATGATGTACTCTGCATAGAAGTTAAATAAACAGGGTGACAAGATACAGCCTTGACGTACTCCTTTTCCTATTTGGAACCAGTCTGTTGTTCCATGTCCAGTTCTAACTGTTGCTTCCTGACCTGCATATAGGTTTTTCAAAAGGCGGGTCAGGTTGTCTGGTATTCCCATCTCTTTCAGAATTTTCCACAGTTTATTGTGATCCACACAGTGAAAGGCTTTGGCATGGTCAATAAAGCAGAAATAGATGTTTTTCTGGAACTCTCTTGCTTTTTCTGTGATCCAGCAGATGTTGGCAATTTGATCTCTGGTTCCTCTGCCTTTTCTAAAACCAGCTTGAACATCAGGAAGTTCACGGTTCACGTATTGCTGAAGCCTGGCTGGGAGAATTTTGAGCATTACTTTACTAGCGTGTGAGATGAGTGCAATTGTGTGGTAGTTTGAGCATTCTTTGGCATTGGCTTTCTTTGGGATTGGAATGAAAGCTGACCTTTTCCAGTCCTGTGGCCACTTCTAAGTTTTCTAAATTTGCTGGCATAATGAGTGCAGCACTTTTACAGCATCATCTTTCAGGATTTGAAATAGCTCAACTGGAATTCCATCACCTCCACTAGCTTTGTTCATAGTGATGCTTATTATAAATAGTCCTTTTGAATTTTGTTTATATATTTAGCCACTCACAAGCATTCTTTTAAAATAAATACTCTATTAGAACTATCCCAGGAGTAACTTAAATGAACAGGAAAGCTTAAAATATTAAAACTGTATTATTTTATATATTTCTGTAATAATAATTCATATATATTGTATATATATATATTTTTATCCATTGAAGTTCCAGAAATGATTCTTATTAGGTTTAAATTCAGACCATCTGGAAATTGCAAATTTATCTAGTATTCTTAAGAAATATGGTGGTAAAATTGCATCACATGTAAAGAAGTGCATCAATCTCTTCAAATTATATGTTTAAAAGGATAGCTGTTTAGGGGTAAACTCCACATTTATTCAGCATGGTTGGAGAATGGGAATATTCTAGTTAAAGTTGATTTTCTTTTTTGGATAATGAAGGTTATTGCCTGAAGGATCTTTGCATTTACTGTCTATAAGGGACTAAAAATTACATCATTGACTAGCTGTTTTCAGACTGTGGTGTGTGTATATGAGTGTGTTTGAAGGGTTGGTGGGCTCTGTGTTCCTTACACCAGGTCCAACCCCTGTTATTCTTATGTGTGAAGCCTCTAGGTAAGCTTTGGTTAGAAGATAAGGAAGACAACTATAGCAAATAATTCAGTTTTTCTACATGTATTCAGAAGGTCCTTCTAAGATTGGAATTATGGACTAAAACCCCCCTTTAAAAATCTCCTTTTTTGGGGGGGTGGTTTGGTTTTCATAGATTACTGAGTAAAATTTAGGTTAGTTAAGTATTGAATTATTTGAAATCTGGATGAACAGAGGTGAACCAGGAGCCCTTTCTAGACAGGGTATTTATTTCAGTATAAATTAAAAATGCAGTTTCTTATCTATCAGATCTTCATGGTTTGTAATAGTCATGCTACCGTAACTCCTAGGAACAGTATGATGAACCCTAGTAACCGAAAGTTTTTATAGCCGATGACTTCACTAGACTTGTCTAGACAGCAGTTACTCTGTTGCTGTCTAAAATCATCACTGCTTAGGGCTGGAAGAGATCTAACTTAGATGGCCTGAATATTCTGTGTGCTGTGGTAGCCTTGGTTTGGGGTTTGATGGATGGCAAGACCAGTGATTCAGCTTGGGTAGTGGGAAACTCATAGGCATAAACATGGGAAGGGCCTAACTTAGGTTTTGGACACATGGGAAAATATACAGAAGTTTTATTCTCTGGAAACAGCAGCAAATTTGAAAGGAATCTGATGTCTGGTCATGTTTGTCAAAATAGGAGAGACTCCCTGGAGGTTATATCTAGAGAAAGTAATTGCAGTCAAATTTGTAACTTTTTGGATGGACTCTCCTTGGCAAAATCATGTTAGCTTTAAAAAAAAAAATGCTGGTGTTTTAACTTTTGCTAATGAAATCCATATGCTATCAAACAGTTAATCAAGTGAGATCTGGATTGGATCTGCATGCTTCTCCAAACTTCAGCCATTTTAGTGGACAGAATAATTAGTCAAATAGAAAAACCGATTGACTAACAAACTTTTAAACTGGTTGCTTTGCTCTCGTGATTATCATCTAAAACTGCCAGTTGTGATTTAACACAGAGCCTGAACTCTGTAATTCCACAGCTTTACTGGGCTGTAAGTGGCAAAGACCAGAATGTACCTGCTAGTCCAGAAGAGTCCAGTTGCTTTGATTGACTTAGATTTGGTCTGATCCCTTGGGGTAAAAATAGCCTTGTCCTTGAGAAAGTGTCTTGAGAGGTCTTTATATGATTTGGGTGTTTAAGCAATTTGGATGGGTTGGACAGTTGCTCCATCAGTGCTTTGAGGGCAGATATTAACATGAGCTTCTCATTAACTTGGTGTCTGTGAGAAAGTGACTTATGCCTGTAAGACTTCTTCATAGAAAGAACACTAATGATTTCCTGATGATTCTGACTTATGAGGAATAAACATAAAGTGCTTTTGTGTTTGGTGAAAAGTTTTTACGTGAAGCATCCTTTGCTCCAATCTTGGTAACAAGCGAATCACCGTTGCCTCTCCCCCTGACTGTCATCTTTCTGCAGGAAGCTGCCCTCTGTAGACAGCTCCCCATGGAGGCTGAGACTCTAGCCACGGTTCAGGCTGCTGTCAACCCTCCTGCCATGACCCCAGACATGAGATCCATCACTAATAATAGCTCAGATCCTTTCCTCAATGGGTAAGTCAACATTTTAAGGCCACTTATTTTTGCTTTCTTTATTATGAGGTTTAGAGTATAATGGATCTTTGTTTATATTGGGAAAAGTTGGGGAGCTGGGAGGTTGGGGTGAGGACAGAGGGAGGGTGTGGAGGGACATGGCAGAAAAAAATAAAAGCAAACAAGAAGTCACCAATTTTTTTTTTTTAATCTCAAATTTAAAAATTGATGCTATGGCATGGAGTAAACCCCTAGTCAATAATTTGAAAATAGGGATGAATTTATGATTTCAATAGCATGGTGTTTGTAGTAATTATTTAGAAGAATCTTGTGGTTTGATATAGCCAATGGAGATAAAAACTTGTTATGTGGCAAATAGGAGCAAAACAAATAAGAGGTGATATTTGTGATGAAATATGAATAAGGTGTTAGTTAATAGTATTATTATGGTTGTTGTTTAGGCATGAAGTTATGGACTCTGTTGCGACCTCATGGACTGTAGCCCACCAGGCCCTTCTGTCTATGGGATTTCCCAGGCAAGAATACTGGAGTGGGTTGCCATTTCCTTCTTTGGGTGATCTTCCCGACCCAGGGATCAAACCCAGGTCTCCTACTTTGGTAGGCAGATTCTTTACCACTGAGCCACCAGGGAAGCCAGTTAATAGTTATACATTGTCAGTTCCTGATATTGATCCTCCTATTGTGGTTATGTACCGTGTCCTTGGGGAAAATGCACACAGCATGCACAGGAGCTCTGTACTCTTTTTACATCTTCTATGTGAGTCTAAAATTATTTCACAATTAAAGAATGAAATAAAACAAAGACGTGTTGTTTTAAAATATGAAATATATGAGCAGAAGGAAAGGTAATTGAACCAGAAATATCTTCATGAGTAGAAGTAGTCAACCTTAATTGTAGCCTTTTAAACCCAAATAAAGGGCAGTTTTGTATTTCCTGTGTCTTTTCTGCCCTTGTGGAGGCTTCAGGCAACAAGCAAATACAGTTATGAAAGTTACTAAAAATAGAAGAATGAAAACAAACAGTAATCAAAATACTGAAGGAAAGGAGTTTCTAAATGACGGATACAAAAATAATTCAAATGTCCAGAAAAAATGTAAAGAATAACTTGAGATCTACCCACATACCCAACACCCAGGTTTTCCATATTTACATTGATCTTATTTTTTTTTAATAAAATATTACAACTAATATTTAAACTCTTCCCCACCACCCCTGAAATACATTTCTTTTTCTTCTTCCCTGCCTAGTGGTAGCCACCATTTGGATATTGATGTATATCCATCACACCTATTTTTATACTTCTCATTGCCTGTCAAAGGCTTCCCAGTTGGCACTACTGATAAAGAATTACCTGCCAGTGCAGGAGACACAAAAGAGGTGGGTTTGATCCATGTGTCAGGAACATCCCCTGAAGGAGGAAATGGCAACCCAGTCCAGTATTCTTACAATTCCATGGACAGAGAAGCCTGGCGGCCTACAGTCCATGGGGCCGCAAAGGGTTGGACGCACTGTGCATGTGTGCAAACACACACACACACACACACTGCCTATCAATGTCTGTATCCAGAAGCAATATTCAACATATTTTTTAGGTTTTTTAAAATTTACATAAATGGTATCATTCTCTATATGTATTGTTATTTTATTTTATTGTTTTCAGATGAAAAGGGAATCAGTGTCAATTTATTATGACTGGCCAGTTGGTTTTTTCTTTGCTTACAGTTGATTAATTTCGACACAGGGATATATGTTTCAAAATTAAAACGAGGTTCAAAGTCCACCTCCCTTTGTTATCTGGAACATCAGGCAGATCTACTTTAGCTGGGGGTCTTCATGATTATATTTTAATTTTAAAACGTCTTCCCATCTTTTGCTCTGTAGGGGGCCATATCATTCGAGGGAGCAGAGCACCGACAGTGGCCTGGGGCTGGGGTGCTACAGTGTCCCCACGACTCCAGAGGACTTCCTCAGCAACGTGGATGAGATGGACACGGGTAGGGGCCAAGCCTGTGAAACCTTGCAGTGGGTTTGGACTTTGAAATTGTCTCTTTAGTCCTCTCAATTCCTTTTTTTTTTTTGACCACACTGCGAGGCGTGTAGGATCTTAGGTCCCCAACCAGGGTTCAAACCTGTGCCCTATGCAGTGATCCTCTCAGTTCTAAAATCCAACCAGGAACACTTAACTTCAACAACATTAACTGACAGCTTCAAAGCCCCCAGAACCCAAGCACCATTAGTAAACTCCACCTCCTTCCCCATAGTTTATACAAATACAGTTTTATATATGGGCACAGGATTTTACTTTCTGCTTTTTTTCTTTCTTTTCTCCTTCCTTCCCTCCCTCCTTTCCTCTCTCCCTTCCATTTCTTGTCTGCTTTATTTAGCCCTTTCCTCACAGTTGCATTAATATACCGCTGTCTGCTTTACCATTCTTTTACAATTGAATATTTATACTTTTCTAGCTTTTTGTTATAATGTACAGGCCACCAGTACGCAGCTTTTCATGTTATTATTGCATTTGGGAAGCAATTGGCAGTGGGCTTTTGGAAACTTAAGCAACTCAAAGGATTCTAAATTGTCAGCTCCAAGTCCTAACAATGTCTTCCTTCAGCAATTAAATTTAAGTAGTTCCCGGCCTGCTCTGCCTTCAGGCTAGGCCTCAGCTGGCTTCCTGGTTACCTCTTTTTCTCTACTTCTCCAGGAGCAAGGCCTCCAAACTTGGTCTAGATTTAATTGTCAAAGTCCTAAACTCCCAGAAGATACTCTTTTGAACCAAAATTAAATGACAGCTCACAACCAGGACCTACTGTATAGCACAGGAAACTCTATTCAGTATCTTGAAATAACATGTAATGAAAAAGAATCTGGAAAAGAATATATATGTACAACTGAATTGCTTTGCTGTATACCTAAAACTAACACGACACTGTAAATCAACTATATTTCAATTAAAAAAAAAAACAACAACATAAAAATAGACTTAAAAAAATAAATAATAGCTGACGTGCCCGCTCTTTGGAGCTGCTCGTGTAAGTTTCTCCTCCATCACCACTGATGATAGAAATTTGTTCTGTGATGAAAAGGATTGTCTTCCCCCGTGCCATTGTCCAGAGGACCTGTTTGTTACCTTCTGGTCCTCGATGGCTGTGCTTTGTGCTCTGAAACTAAACAGTTGGTCAGACAAGATGCAGACTCTGCCAGAACATAGGAGCAGCTGTTCCGGGCTCTCCGTGCATCCTATCATCTATGTGTTTAGAGAATTGCACAGACTGTCTTGTGAGGAGTCACCCAGGAATAGTTTGAACTGTTTGTTTTGTTAGTCTTCAATTTATTACTTCAGCCTTCTGCCTCCCTTCCTGCCTCCCACCCTCTCTTTCTTCATCCTTCTCTTTATTTTTTGGTGTGAGATTTATCTTGTCCTCTTTGAAACAGCTTAATGAAGTGGCTCCTTCCCGTGTTTAATAATTGTTTGCTTTCATCTTTTCAACATTGGAAAGCTAGTAAACATAAAAGGCAAAGTTAAATAAGAAAAGACTTCAGGAAATCGAAATCTAAGCAAGTTTGACATTAAAAAAATTTTTTTGTTGTTTTTAATTGGAAGATAATTGTTCTATAATGCTGTGTTGGTTTCTGGTGTACAACAGGTGAAGCAGCCATTAATATACATAATCCCCTCCTTCCTGACCTTCCCTCCCACCCCTCTAGGTCATCACAGAGCACCAGGCTGAGCTCCCCGTGCTATACAGCAACTTCCCACTAGCTAGACATTTTTTAAAAAGTATTTATTTATTTGGCTGTGCCAGGTCTTGGTTGCAGCATGTGAGATCTAGTCCAGAGATTGAACCCAGACCTTTTGCGCTGGGATGGTGGAGCTGTAGCCACTAGAGGACTAGGGAAGTCCCTAGCTTGACTTTAAAATGTAAACAAAGATGGACTCTAGTCTTTGGCTTTTTAAAATGACATCAAGTAGATAAGTAGGGAATGTTTTGAAACCAAAATGTGGAATTAAGTCATGTCCTGTATAGAACATAGTCCTTGCAGACAGTCCACCTGAATTGGATCTTTGCTTCTCTACTTTTTAGTAGTAACTTTGGTAAGTTACGTAACCTCCCAGGGCCTCAGATTTCTCACCTGTAAAGTGGGAGTAATGTGCATACCTGGTACAGTGGTGAGGCATCATGAAGCCATAGTGCTTGGCACAAAGTCCTCTTCTCCTGAGAAGGATGAAATTAGTCCTATTAAATGTTGGGGTTCCAGGTTAGCCTGGCTTAGTGAGTACTGATGGAGAAGGCAGTGGCACCCCACTCCAGTACTCTTGCCTGGAAAATCCCATGACTGCAGTCCATGGGGTCACTAAGAGTCAGAAACGACTGAGCGACTTCCCTTTCACTTTTCACTTTCATGCATTGGAGAAGGAAATGGCAACCCACTCCAGTGTTCTTGCCTGGAGAATCCCAGGGGCGGGGGAGCCTGGTGGGCTGCTGTCTATGGGGTCGCACAGAGTGGGACATGACTGAAGCGACTTAGCAGCAGCAGCAGCAGTGAGTGCTGAATTTACAGTCACATCTGTGAAGTCTTTATAGGAGGTGGGCATAAGCCCCCTCAAGGGGAGGCGTGTAGTTAATTACACAGGAACAAGAAAAGGAAAAACCAAGGGACGGGCAGAGCTCAGATGTGGCTGGAAAAGGTCTGGTAGACCCACTGTTCACATGCTGACCACACGCTAAGTGGTGACAAGCCAGCCAAATACTCCCTTTGTAAAATACACATGGAGACAACAGCTGGACATAGTGTTAGAGACATAGGAGGATAGAGTAGATGGAATAACAGGAGCAAAGGCTGGAGGTCATCCACTTTCTAGAATATTCTACAATAATCACACCCTTCTAAGAACTTCTTTTTTTTTTTGGTCTGTCTCATTTATATTCATCCATTCATTTTATTATTGATGCAAATGTGCATCTTTTTTTAAAGTTGAAGTATAGTTGCCATACGATATTATATGTTACAGGTGTATGATACAGTGATTCACAACTTTTAAAGGTGATACTCCATTTATAGTTATTGTGAAATATTGGCTATATTCCCCATGTTGTATAATATGTCCTACTTTTCAAATGAAGAAAACTGTAATGACCAAAAAGATGACTATGAGGTTGCAAAGTTGCTCCAAGGAGAGATATTTTAAGATTGTTAGCCTTAATGAAGAACCTTAACTAGACTCATCATGCTTTCTGAGGAGAGAAGGTAAGAGAATTTTTTAAAACAGAAATTTTATTTGGTTAAAAAAAATCAATTCTTGAGTTATTGAAAATGTAAAACGGGAAATCAGTTGAGGTGGATATTTCTGTCTGGATATGAAGAAGAAAGACATCCAGCACTTTAGATGAGGTAATTTTTCAGGGCGGATAATTTTTTTTAAGCCTAATTTCCTTCTGTTACAATCTATTGGGTAGAAAAAAGTTATTTGGATTTTTTTTTTTTCTAAACTAACCTTGTTTTTCAATGTCGGTAACACAATAACCCTGAGGTCATGTTGAACTCATTTTAATTTTTCAAATGACTGCTTTTTGCAATGCAAGTCCTATAAAATATTCCCAAGAGTCACTGATATTTTATAAGTTTGTAGAAAAGCCATGAAGTTTTGCTACCTCCAAAAATGTAAGTGTGATTATGTTTCCCTTGTCGCTATGAAGTAATTTTTCTCCTTGGAAAATGCATATTATTAAAATGAGTTTTCTCCCATTTTGTCTAGAATAGTGAAATCTCTATGCAGGCTTCTTAGGAAGCTTAAAGTACTTGTATGACACAGAAGTTAATTGAAAAAGTTTCTTAGAAATGATTCCATGGTGAAAGCTGGCCATAGTTATCAATGCACCTCAGACTTTGAGGTATATTTTATCCCTTCAGAAAATTGATTGGGGCTGTTGGAATGAACCAGTGGTTCTGATATTATGTAATTAACCATGACTGAGTTCTCTCAGCACAGTCAACAAACATTTATGGTGTTTTTGTATTTGTGTATGTGTTATTGTGGGCTTCCCTGGTAACTCAGTCAGTAAAGAATCTGCCTGCAGTGCAGGAGACATGGATTTGATCCCTGAGTTGGTAAGATTCCCTGGAGAAGGAAATGGCAACCCACTCCAGGATCCTTGCCTGGAGAATACTATAGACAGAGGAGCTTAGCACGCCACAGTCCATAAGGTCACAAAGAGTCAGACACGACTTAGCGACTAAATCACCGTTTAATTTATGTATGAATGAAGCCCAGAGCCTCATATCATGTGTGGCAGATATGATACGGCACCTACCTCCCAATTTCAGACAAGCGAGTGCGTCTTAGGCCACACAGCTAAAAAGCTCCATCTCCTGGCACAATGATCTGTTCGTTTTCCCCTATCCTGTCATTCATGAAGGATGTGTTCTTCATGTCATATCCCAGACACTGAACTTTCCTCTACAATAGCATTGTCTCAACAAGGTTCTGCAGACTTTAGTTCTGTTAGGATATAAATTCTGCCAAAATTGGACTCGAGGAGGTGATAGTGGCTTAAACAAAATAAAACAGATTTTCCTTACTACAAGACTTCTCCAAACCTATATGCTCCCATGCATTGTAACTCATATGCTTTGTGAGACTACTCGATAGTTTTGGGGTATATGAACATGTGTAGTGAAGGGGTCAATCTGCAGAAGCCACTTTCTAAAATACTTTAAACACGATCCCCAGAGTTGTCAATGAAGATTTTTTTTAACAACATAGTTAAAAGAACCTCCTCACTACTACCTTTGAACATAAAGAGGATGATATGAGCAAATTTGAGTTTACAATTAAATTGTTGGATTATAGCTCTGTGATAAGGTTTTTATGACTGTCAGGGCCTCTCTACTCAAACCAGCTCTTCGTGCCGTTGTCATGGGAAGTCAGTGATGGTAGTCAGATCCACAGTGTCCTCATTTTCTCCTTTCCTGTGTCCCTGGACTTACCCATTCTGGACCATGTCTATCCAGAACAATTAAAGATTCACCCAGCATCTCTGTGTCTCTTAGGCGTGAGCACCACCAACTCAGTTTCAGTAACGCAGTAGATGAAATTTTGCAACATGCAGCAATAAGATCTTCTGGTGGAATGTGAGCACAGTGGAAATGAAGATGAGAGTTATGTTGACAATTGAACTTGTTCCTCTTTTCAGAAGCCTTAAAAAAGAATTAAATATGGTTCATCTGTACTATTTTTCTAGATTCCACATATGTGTGTTAATATATGATATTTGTTTTTCTCTTTCTGACTTACTTCACTCTGCAGGAAAGGAACAGACATAGAGAACAGATGTGCGGACAAGGGGGGATGGGGAAGGTGGGATGAGTTGGAGATTGGGATTGACATATATATATGACCATGTGTAAAATAGATAGCTAGTGGGAACCTGCTGTGTAGCACAGGGAGCTCAGCTCAGTGCGCTGTGATGACCTGGAAGTGTGGGATGGGGAGTAAGGGAGGTCTAGGAGGAAGTAGAAACATGTATACATGTAGCTGATTCACTTCATTGTACAGCAGAGACCAACACAACATTGTAAAGCAATTTATACTACAATAAAAGAATTTAAATGGTTTCATTCTTTTCCATTACAGGAGAAAACACGGGACAGACACCCATGAATATCAACCCTCAGCAGACCCGTTTCCCTGATTTTCTTGACTGTCTTCCAGGAACAAACGTTGATCTAGGAACTTTGGAATCTGAAGATCTGATCCCCCTCTTCAATGATGTAGAGTCCGCTCTGAACAAAAGCGAGCCTTTTCTAACCTGGCTGTAATTAATACCATTGTAGCTTGGATGCAGCCGTGACCTGACATTTCCTGGGCCTCTTGGAAAAAGCGATGGAGCAGAGCAAGGCGGCAGGTGAGCTGCCTCCTGCCTCCATCACACATGCTCCCTCCTTTCCTTGTGGCCAGGTTAATAATTGCCTGGATTTGATTGGCAGTCACTTAAGTTAAACATGAATAAACATTTTATTTCTGTTTTCTGCAAGCCTGCATTCCTGTGATGGGTTGTGCAGCAGAATTGATTATGCAGAATTGCTTCTTTGCCTTCCTCTCTGCTACCCCATGACCAAGCTTTATGGGTGTTAGCTGAAATTTGTACATCAATTGATTATAAACCATGAAAAACTGATGACCACAGGCAGTGACTTTTGACAGGTGGCTGGGTCCAGGAAATGTACACAAAACTCGACCTGATTTACAGTTTCAAAAACTGTATTGATGACATTAGTACCAAATGCTTTAAAGAATATTTAACTAGAGCTTTAAAAATCATTGTACTGATAGTAAAATTCTGCTGTTTGGAATACAATGTAGTTTTCAATCCATGCAGGTTCTGATGGCTCTTATTACCCGTATTCACAAAGGCACACAGAGTCCTCTTGTAGTTTATCCTTCATCATTTTACTGCACAGCATCTAGACAACTAGTCCTTCCAACAGGAGAGCGGCAGTGGCATTAGTCACAGTTCCTACACCAAGGTCTCATGAAAGAGACCAGTTTGGTACTAATTATGAACATTTATTAAACAAAAGGTTTTTAAATGACAAGTTAGATTTTTTTAAAAAATTACAGCTTAGAACTTGATGTTTATTTTATGAAGCACTATCATTTGGTGACTGATGACAAAGGGCAGCCAAATGTTTTTGATAAATCGGTGGCAACTGTATTTTTGTCCTTTGAAACTGTTCTGAAAACATCAGGACCACATAGCTTTCAACCTGATGGCATACAATGAGCTGTTGCTTTTAAAATTCTGAAGCCTTGTTGGTTTTTCTTCTTTCAAGATTTCTAGGGTTTAAAATAATCTTATCTATGAAGCTGTTTGAAGGATGAAGCAGATCTCTGACTGACGGGTCAAAAAAGCCCCCTGAGGGTGTATGGTGGAGACCCTTAGTGTTTCCGAAGTCACTAAAGTTGATTCCCAGATGTATTATCCTAATCCTGTTTGCTACAGTTGGTATAGAAAGGCATGAAATATGTACTCAGTACCTCTTATGTAACCAAAACCATTTTTTTTTTTGTTTTTGTTTTTTATTAGCTTTTAAGGACTGAGAGAGAGCATCAGGTTCGCCTGGCATGCACTCTGCCTGCATTGCCAATGAAGTCCTCAATTGTTTAATATTTTGAACTGACATTATTTATAATCTATGAATTTAATATCTTTTTTGAGAGACATTAATAGTGCAGGTCTCTGAGAGGAACCTTTCCATTCCCAAAGGGGCTTATTTGCTGGGGATCTGAGATCCTTTTTGATCTCCCAAAAGACAGACAGGCAGAATACATCTTATCTTGTTGGAATGAAGGCAAGTGTAAAGGTCAGAGATGAAGTAGTACCGTTAGGGAATACAGTGGAAAGGCTACTAGGTGTGAGTTGGAAATAGACAAGCTACGGTGCCCCAAAAGCAAGACGAGAAGGAGGTGTGAGGTGCCCCCAAAGAACAAAGCAATGATTTTCTCCTACAACTTTTGTACCAAAAGACTGTTGTAGAAGAAAAGAAGGCTTCGGTGCACTTTATGTGGGAGAAGGAGGCACAGCGCTCGTGTTGTCCTGTCCACGCTGATGTTAAGTGAGTAGGCAGATGAGAGCTTAAACCTACCGTTGCTTCCAACACAATGAAGTGACTTTTTCCCCCTGAAGGACCCATGGTTTCTCTTCCTCTGATTCCATCTCTTTCTCAAAACACTCTGAGAGATGAGGGTAGATGTTTCTATTGCTACTATATTGAAGGGAGCACTATTTCTTTTTCTCTTCTGTTAGCAATAATTGCAAAAAGCATTGTACATTCTTTCTAAGAAAAAGCAAAAAAAAAAAAAAAAAAGACTCAAAAACAAGGGACCTAGTAAAACTGAGCAGTGTTACTGTATTTTTAAAAAATATTTTTATAGATTCATTTTCAGGTTATTAAACATTAAAGAAACAATTATCCCTCCTTTTTTTAAGTAGTTAAAACATTGATGATTTGTATTATCAATTTTTAGAAATAATTTCCTAGTAAGCTTGTGGCATTAGAAAATACTAGAAGAATTTTTTTTTAGTGAAATTAGTTGGAACACTTATTAATGAACATAACAATTATTTTTCCAGAATTAGATACAGATCTTGACTACATGTTTACTAATAAATGAAGCCAGATCTAATTTTTGTTGTTATTTTTAAGGCCATGTTATATGGCCTTTGTTAAAGAACACTAAAGCTAGAAATCTAAAAACAACTTTTTAAAGGTTCTTTCCTATTATTGTAAGTGTTAAAACCCCTGCAGAATTCATGATAAGGTGCTATTTATACTATATTTCTTATTATAAAATGACTGCCAAATATCATGTCTTTTTAGTCCTAAGTCAATCAGTAGATCTCAACATTTCATCCAGATTAAAAATGGAAAAATAATTGCAGAAATCTTTCTTTTAAGGTATTTTCTTTCCCTGATAAAACACATTTCCTTGAAGTAAATACATTGTCAAGACCTATTTGCAATTCTGTTAAATCTAAGTAATTGTTAGTGTTTCACCATAGAATTTAGGATGTGATATGCCTTTCTTTCGCTGATTATACAATATAAGTAAAAACAGAGTGAAACAGTTAGTATGCTGGGGGTGCTACTGACTCCAGCTTGGCCGAAAATCTTTCTGGAGAAGAAGGTGATCTGGAGAGAGAGAGTTTTGCTAATGACATGTGATGTTCTCATAATGGAAAGCAACTTCCAGAAGTGCAACTTTTATGACAAACTAAAGCTGTTAAAAGGAAATTATAGATTAATTGGGAAAGTAGGTGATCAACAGAGACTGTTTCCCTAACACACTACATCATTTATGTGTTCGTATTTTAACTTTTTAAAAAATTATTTCTACATTTTGTAATATGATATATGTGTGTTTATTTTTAATTCAAATTGCTATGCATACAGAGAGTATGCAGAAAAATCAATCAGATCAAACTGTTTTACCTGGAGTTTGGTACTGGTTTTTACTTCTCTGATTCTGTATAAGAAAAATAAATACAATTGAATTTCCACTTGGAACATTTATCTTGTCATGATTTGTGTGTGTTCTTTTTACTGAGGGCTTTGGGTGGTACTGGAGGAAGGCTTATGTAACCTTCCTGGCAGACAATGAAGGAAAGAAAATTTTGTAGGCAAACATTTTTTTGGCTCAAATGCCTGGTTTTCAATATTCTAAATATCCAGAGTTCTGGTTTCTACTTTATTTGAAGTAACCCACTGAGACTTTAAAAGCTGTGTGTGTGTGTGTGTCCTTGTGCTAAGTCACTTCAGTTGTGTCTGACTTTTTGCAACCCCATGGACCATATCCCACCAGGCTCCTCTGTCCGTGGGATTCTCTAGGCAAGAAATACTGGAGTGGGTTGCCATTTCCTCTTCCAAGGGATCTTCCTGACCCAGGAATTGAATCCGAGTCAGCCCTTCCAACAACCTTGCAGATTTGACTGAAACATCAGGACTATAGTATTTTTCTTTGTTTCTCTGTTATTAACAATATGCTGTGGCTTCTTGGGCTTCCCTGGTGGCTCAGACGGTAAAGAATGCAATGCAGGAGACCTCAGTCCCTGGGTTGGGAAGATCCCCTGGAGGTGGCCATAGCAGCCCACTCCAGTATTCTTGCCTGGAGAATCCCGTGGACAGAGGAGTCTGGAGGGCTACAGAACATAGGGTCGCAAAGTGTCAGACACAACTGAGTGACTAAGCACAGCGTGACTTCTTGTCAAACCAAAAGCAGTTCATCATTCTGTGACAGTGTATTTCTTCTGTCTTTTGAGCCCCCTGATTCTTGCTGTGGTGACACTTTATGATGTGAGGGCACTTTTAGTAGCAGAGTGTTTTTAAGCAGAAGCACTCAGCTCAACAACAAAAGAAGAAATTCTGGGGGAAACAACTTAGCAACAGTCCAGAGTCTAAGCCTCATGCATCTTTTTAAAAACTGTATTTCATCATTACTTTTAAGTTAACAGAGGCTCTCTGTTGAAAGTGTTATAAGTACCAGCATGTATAAAGTAAAAATATGAAAGTTCTCTGTCTTTCAAATCTCACACTTCAAAAAATATGTTTGTTACATTTTTTCCCCCATTAGCTGGATTTTTTTAAACAAAAGAGCAATTCTGTGTGAAGTTTTGAAGCTTTCATTTTTTCTCTGAATAATAATGATATTATCAATACATATTGAACATTTACTAAGTGACAGACACTCTACAAAACATTTGATATGAATTATCTAATTTAATCTGCACATCAACACTATTATTTCAATATTATCCTCATTTTGCAGATGAAGAAACAGAGGCTTAGAAAGGTAAAATAATTTTTATAAGGGTACATAGTAAGCAAGAAATATATCCAAAAGCTCAAGATCGTCCTTCCATGCTAGTACATGTGTATTTTATTATATTTAACAATAAGTTTCCTTTTGCATGGGTGTCCCCTCTTGGTAGTCAGTTGGTTGTTTTCAGTTTTTGCCCTTACAAATAGTACTGAACATAGCAGTTTGTCCTTTTGATATTTATTTATTTTGGCTGCACTGGGTCTTACTTGTGGCATGCAGGATCTTCAGTTGCAGCATTTGGGATCTGGCTCCTTGCATTGGGTGTGCAAAGTCTCCGCCACTGGACCACTAGTCCCGACAGTTTGTTCTTGTATGAGTATGTCTACAGGATAAATTCCTCAGAAAGAAATCACTATATCAAAAGATACGTGATCTTAAATCTTGGTGAAAGTGAAGTAGCTCAGTTGTGTCCAACTCTTTGCAAACCCGTGGGCTGTAGCCCACCAGGCTCCTCCGTCCATGGGATTCTCCAGGCAAGATTGCCATTTCCTTTTCCAGGGGATCTTCCCGACCCAGGGATTGAACCCAGGTCTCCCACATTGCAGGCAGATGCTTTAACCTCTGACCCACAAGGGAAGCCCCTAAATCTTGGTAGATTCTGTCAAATATTTTTGAAAACAAGTCCATGCCAATTTATGTTTCCAAGAACAATGTATGCTAAGGCCTCTTTCACCATTGCCAACCCAGAGCTGGATATTGCCTAACTCTTGTTGTTTTTCTTGTTTTTCCAGTTTGAGGCTATAAACATACAGTCTCAAAAAAAAGAAAGTCAAATTTTATTTGTATGAACATTAACTTTTTTTGTCCCCCCCACCCACATATACATCCCACGAAATGTTCATGAATATATGTGGAATATATGAAGTTCAAAAATAGAATGAAAAATATTTTTTCTATTTCTATCTATAGTATACAAAACAAATTAGCTTCTCTTTCTGATTTTTTCCATCTTTATTGAGATATAATTGACATCATATATAAATGTAAGGTATGCAACACAGTGATTTTAAGCATGTATATACTGCAAAATGATCACCACAAGAAGATTAGTTAACCTAATCCTAATCCTAACCTAATAACCTAATCCTCACATGGTTATATAATTTTTCTTTGCAGTAAGAATTTTGACTAACTCTTAAAACTTTGCAAATATGATATATAGAAAATAGCTTACTATTATAGTTTGTAATTCTTGAATTAATAGTTAAATTGGTCTTTTCATAAGATTATTGTCTATGGTGGGTGATGTCAGTTCTCAATTACCCAGATTACCCTAGATTCCTTTTTACTGTTTTTGTGAAATGGCATCCCACTCCAGTATTCTTGCCTGGAGAATTCCATGGACAGAGGAGGCTGGTGGGCTACGGTCCATGGAGTCACAGAGTCAGACACGACTGAGCGACTAACACTTTCACTTTTCACCCCCATTATGGTGTATTTTCACTTCCAAAAGCAAACAACTGTGGCTCTTTAAAAAGGATTGTTAGGATCACTTTGCTCCCATACACAAGAGAGCTGGAAATGCATAGGAATTTACATCCTAGGACATGACTTTGTCCAATGGCAGGTGGGCCTTAACTCACATTCCAGAGTCCACTGTGGGATCGGGCAGAGACTACCTTCTGTGGGATATTGCCCGACAGCACATTTCCTATTTCTTCCACTTTCCAATGCTGCTTCCCTGACTCTCGCCAGTTTCTCCTCTAAATATCCACTTCCTTAATAAATCCTTTTCTTAATGCTCCCTTAGTATACCATCTGTACATGAAGCCTTATATCAAGATCTGCTTCTGGAAACCAGATCTAAGTTAGCATCCAGAATACACAGCCAACTCTTGCAAATCTATCAGAAAAACAATCCGATGGAAATGTGGGGTAAGGATATGCACTGAAACTTTACAGAAAGGAAAACTAGGTGCCAAATAATTTCCCAACCTTGTTACTAATCAGGAAAATGGAAATGAGATAGTAGTAACATAACATTTCACTTATATCAAACTGCAAATTCCCGAAGACTTATAACACCAAGGGTCAGCTGGGATGTGGAAAAGTGGGAAGGCAGTGTCCTGTTGGCAGCAGTGTGAACTGATAAAAACACTTTGTAACTTTCACAAAGCTGGCTGCCTGGTCTGTTTTGTTGACCACTACATCCCCAGTCTCTAGGGCAATGTCCAGAACATATGGATGACCAAACAGTAAATATTTGTTGAGTGAATCAATATTTGGGTACACTGTATTCCTCAGGAAGTGAGTACTGTCAGAGGGGACACAACAGAGAGAAGCAGTTGCAAAATAGGGGAGAAGGAACTTCCTACACAATTTAGTTGCTTGAACAAATCTGTCAAATCAATCAAATAGATGGGGAAACAGTGGCTGACTTTATTTTTCTGGGCTCCAAAATCACTGCAGATTGTGATTGCAGCTATGAAATTAAAAGACGCTTACTTCTTGGAAGAAAAGTTATGACCAACCTAGATAGCATATTGAAAAGCAGAGACATTACTTTGTCAACAAAGGTCCGTCTAGTTAAGGCTATGGTTTTTCCAGTGGTCATGTATGGATGTGAGAGCTGGACTGTGAAGAAAGCTGAATGCCAAAGAATTGATGCTTTTGAACTGTGGTGTTGGAGAAGACTCTTGAGAGTCCCTTGCACTGCAAGGAGATCCAACCAGTCCATTCTGAAGGAGATCAGTCCTGGGTGTTCATTGGAAGGACTGATGTTGAAGCTGAAACTCCAATACTTTGGCCACCTGATGCGATGAGCTGACTCATTGGAAAAAACCCTGGTGCTGGGAAAGATTGAGGGCAGGAGGAGAAGGGGACAACAGAGGATGAGATGGTTGGATGGCATCACCGACTCGATGGACATGGGTTTGGGTGGACTCCGGGAGTTGGTGATGGACAGGGAGGCCTGGCGTGCTGGGATTCATGGGGTCGCAAAGAGTCAGACACAACTGAGCGACTGGACTGAAGTGAACTGAATCAATGGGATGACAGCATTGCGCCAACCACGTTGTTCATGTAGTGGATTGATCTAGCTGGTGAGTAAATCTGACAGGCATTGCAGCCAAATCAGTTGAGAGCTAGGACTTGTACATTTATAGTGTACTCAAGTTTCTTTTATTCTTTTTTAAGGATGCAATCGATTAAAAATTCATATGATAGTATTCCCCATGGAAACCTGTGACCACTATATTTTTCCCTGGGGCACTGTGTGTTTTTTTTTCTTTTTTTACATTATGATTAAATATTGTGTGACCATCAGAGCTTCTGCAAATGTAATTTACTTGACTTCCACTGAGAGCACATATGAAAGTTCAGTTCAGTTGCTTAGTCACGCCTGACTCTTTGTGACCCCGTGGACTGCAACATGCCAGGCTTCCCTGTCCATCGTCAACTCCCGGAGCTTGCTCAAACTCATGTCGATTGAGTAGGTGATGCCATGCAACCATCTCATCCTCTGTCATCCCCTTCTCCTCCTGCCTTCAATGTGAAGGGACCACAGATGTTAAAAATCTGCAGAAACTATGACATCTGTCTTGCTCCCCAAAATAGTTAAATATATGTGATAAATAAAAATGAATACAGAATCAAGATCAGACATATTAGGTCACATTCAGAAGATTTCTGAGATGAGATTCTGGTCACTGGTGTGAGATGGTTGTATGAATTCTGGCCTTAAAACAGAATGAATTTATTCCAGGGATGTTTCAGAAGGTCTGGGACACTCAGGTCCTCAAAGGAGAATTCCTTAAAATTTTCTCTGTAATGTCCCCAGATTTCAAGATTTACTGAAACAAGCAACCAACACATTTGACTTTCGCACAGTCTGGAGGCTTTAGGAAACTGACCAAAGCTTTAGATGTTGTTCACAGGAAGCTGCTCACACACTCTGTTAATGGCTCATAGATGGCTCATAGGTTCTCTGGAGCCCTTCTATTGACCTGAGACTGCAACGTTTTCCTATAGGCTGTCTTTTGTAAGGCTTGTGCTTAGTTGCTCAGTCGTGTCCGACTCTTGGAGAACCCATGAACCAGGCTCCTCTGTGTATGGGATTTTCCAGGCAAGAATACTGGAGTGGGTAGCCTTTCCCTTCTCCAGGGGATCTTCCCAACCCAGGTTTCCTGCATTGCAAGCAGTCTTTACTATCTGAGCCACCAGGGAAGCCCTGGGTCCTCCTCAGATATCTTACCTGGGTAATGATGATGTGACTAATTAAACTATAAATGAAAAAAATTAATTTATGGGATTAGCAGAGATTAACAGTCACCAAACTCTCGCACGCTAGCAAGAGAATCCATTTATGGAATTAGCACAGAGTGAAGTAAGAGTTTCAGAGAGTGAGAACAAGCGAAAGATGAAGGGAGAGAGGTGAGTCGAGCACATTCTGTGCAGCATTACAGGTCCTGGAGAAGGTGGGAGTGTGAGTTGAAGAAGCGCAGGTGTGGGCAGTCTCCTTTACAAATCTGCTGTGGGCTTTGTTCCCACAACAAGTGAAGAAGGTCAGTGCCATCCCACTATTAATTAACATCATGGCTTCAGCCATGTTGCTAATGTTGTGGAACTTCAGTTTCTTTACATGTAAATTGGGATGTTATAATTTTTTTTAAAAAGGAGGGTACAATGAAAGAGTGGTGAAGCTCAAGGGAAATGACTTATGTAGAACATTCAGTAATTCAAAGGTGGTCAATAAATGATTATTTCCCTCTTTTTTCTGTAAGCTTTTTCTTCTCTTCTTCCCAGGCCATGTTTTTCTCCATAGCACTCACCACCACCTAACAATATAATGTCATTGTCTCTCCCCATTAACCTGTCAGTGCTGTGAGAGAAGATATTTTTGTTTCTTTAGCACCTAGCTGGAGAAGGAAATGGCAACCCACTCCAGTACTCTTGCCTGGAAAATCCCATGGACGGGGGAGCCTGGTAGGCTGCAGTCCCTGGGGTCTCAAAGAGCCGGACACGACTGAGCGACTTCACTTTCACTTTTCACTTTCATGCATTGGAGAAGGAAATGGCAAGCCACTCCAGTGTTCTTGCCTGGAGAATCCCAGGGACAGGGGAGCCTGGTGGGCTGCGGTCTATGGGGTCGCACAGAGTCGGACACGACTGAAGCGACTTAGCAGCAGCAGCAGCAGCAGCAGCACCTAGCACCTTGAACAATACCTGGTACACTGTTCTAAAGTATTTTCAAAAATATCTGTTGAATGAATGAATACCTTTAAGAGAACTTGTCTTTCACACCACAACCCTTGCTGAGGATGGCACCATCTTTGATTGACTTGTTGGCTTGCACTTCCATGTCTTGAATTCAATAAGCTTTTGGAAAATGTTCCTCAATGGGGGAGGTATCAGAGGAAAATTGTATTCTTTTTTGAAGTTTCCAACATCATTTTTTTAAAATATAAATTTATTTATTTTAATTGGAGGCTAATAATTAGTTTACAATTGTATTCTTTAGAAAGATGGCCAAACCTGCCCACTGAGAAATTATCTGCTGTGAGCAGTTTGGCTGAGTTGTCATTAGAGGGCAGCAAATGGCTTTGTCAGGGTGTGACCAGAGCCGAGTGAAGGTGGGAAGGAGCCAGGCATCACGGGAGGGGGAACTAGAAGGACAAGCAAAGTACTGATATTTTGTTACCTTCCTTGCATTCGCCTATATATCTCTTGACAGGAAGATCTATAGCTTTTGAGGGAAAATAAAGTTATTTTTAAGAATACAGAAAAAAAAGGAAAAAATAAGACATTCTCAGAGCAAGGTTCACAGTGGAGTCAATGGATCACCTGCTTCAGATTATCCTAAAACATCAGAATAGAATTAGAATTTTCCTGAATCTGAATGAGGCCGAAGACTGGGAATCTGTATTTATTTAGCAAACTTCCAGGTCATTCTCGTGCACTCTTAAGTTTGAGAACCACCACACATGATGAATGTGAATGTGTGCTGTGCTTAGTCGTGTCCGACTCTTTGCAACCCCATGGGCTGTAGCCCGCCAGGCTCCTCTGTCCATGGGGATTCTCCAGGCAAGAATACTGGTGTGGGTTGCCATGCTCTCCTCCAGGGGATCTTCCCAACCCAGGGATCAAATCCAGGTCTCTCGCATTGCAGGCAGATTCTTTACCGTTTGAGCCATCAGGGAAGCCCAAACATCTGATAAGTAGTCTCTAAACTTTTCTGTCATGGATCCCCCAAGGTATGCATGTTTGCCTGCTCATTTCTTTATAAATTATATACATAGAAGACTGTCCCAGAGGCTTCCCAAGTGGCGCTAGCAATAAAGAACCTGCCTGCCAATGCAGGAGACATGAGAGTGAGTTCGATTCCTGTATGGGGAAGATCCCCTGGAGGAGGGCATGGAGAATCCATGGACAGAGGAGCCTGGGGGGCTACAGTCCACAGGGTCACCAAGAGTCAGACACAACTGAAGTGGCCTAGCACACCACAGCCATGGCTGTCCTAAGATATCTGTACATCATAAAGCATTTCACAAAAATAGAAATTCTGGAAGACTGAAAAGCATACACATTAAGTTTTATAAATGAACTTCCCATACCACATTTTGGATGAGAGGATAAGGATAGTTCATGCTGATGAAATGTTGTTTAACTGATCTTCAGGCTGATTGTGATGGCACAATATTCATTTTCTCAAATTTAGGGCCGCAACATCAGTGTGCATGAGGCAGCATGATTATATGTAGAGATTTTATTTCTGCTTCCGAAGAGTCATTGGGGATATTCCCCCCACCCACCTTCCCACTCAGATTCCCATTTGGTGCTGAGGAAAGTTGTCATGGTTACCCTCTTCCCCAACCTGATAGCCTGAATACAACTTCTGGGTGGGAAGCTGAGTGTGAACTGCTTGGTGTGTTGGCATGGAGGCAACACCCAGGTACTTCATACACACACACACACGTACACACACACACTCACCCTCTGGGACTACGTCAAGTCTGAACAAACTACAAAATCATCTGCTATTAAACCTGGCCTACAAAAAGCTTTAAATTCGCCATTAGACTCTAAATTTGGTTCTTCATCTTTTGAGGTCATGGGTCTCTTTGAGAATCTAATGAACCCTATGAACCTGGAAGGGAAAGAAATGTACTCATCTTCCCATAGACACCATTTCAGAGGGTGTGAAAGTTTCTGGAGTTCTCAGAATGTGGACTCTGAGACAACAGGTGTCAGCATTTTCTGGGAATTTACTAGAAATGCTCCACCCTTAAAGCCTACAGAATCAAACTTTTGGTTGGGAATAAGCCATCCAGGTATTTTTAGTGAATATTTGCCTCCTCCCCCTTCTTTCAACCTGGCTTCCTTTCCTCCCTTGAAATCTTTGATGTTAGTACTTGGATCTGAAGTTCTGTGTCTCTATAGGAGGTTTTCTGAGAGACTGTATTCTTGTATTTAAGGGCTTCCCTAGCGGCACAGAGGTTAAAGCGTCTGCCTGCCATGTGGGAGACCTGGGTTCAATCATCCCCTGGAGAAGGAAATGGCAACCCACTCCAGTATTCTTGCCTGGAGAATCCCATGGACGGAGGAGCTAGGTAGGCTACAGTCCACGGGTCGCAAAGAGTCAGACACGACTGAGTGACTTCACTTTCACTTTCAAGTTTGAAAACACTCCAGCTTATTGGTTCTCAAATGTGCATCCTTATAAGACTCTCCTGGTGAGTTTAAAAAAAAAGAGAGAGAGAGAAAGCACTGATTCATGGGCATCAATCTCATTTAATTAAATCAGTATCTTTGGAGGTGAGGCCTGGACATGGGGATTTTTTTTCCTTTTCTTAAAATTTTTATTTTTTTTAACTTTTTATTTTGTATTGGGGTATAGCCGATTAACAAAAAATGGTTTATTTAAAAATATATGTATTTATTTAATTTGGCTGTGCTGGGTTTAGTTGTGGCATGCAAATTTTTAGCTCAGGATGTGGGATCTAGTTCCCTGACCAAGGATTGAACCTGTGTCCCATGTATTGGGAATGCATCGTTTTAACCACTGTACCACCAGGGAAAAGTGAAAGTGAAAGTCGCTCAGCCACATCTGACTCTTTGTGACCCCATGGACTATACAGTCCTTGGAATTCTCCAGGCCAGAATACTGGAGTGGGTAGCCTTTCCCTTCTCCAGGGAATCTTCCCAACCCAGGAACTGAACCCAGGTCTCTTGCATTGCAGGTGGATTCTTTACCAGCTGAGCCACACAAGGGAAGCCCAAAAATACTGGAGTGGGTAGCCTATCCCTTCTCCAGGGGATCCTCCTGAACTAGGAATCGAACTGGAGTCTCCTGCATTGAAGGCAGATTCCTTACCAATTGAGCTATCAGGGAAACCTGGACCACCAGGGAAGTCCCCAACAAACAATGTTGTGACAGTTTCAGGTGGACAGCAAGGTGACCCAGCCAGACATACTCATGTCCCCCCAAACTTCCCTTCCATCCAGGCTGCCACATAACATTGAGCAGAGTTCCATGTGCTATACGGTAGGTCCGTGTTGATTATCCATTTTAAATGTAGCAGTGAGTACATGTCCACCCCAAACTCCCTAAGTATCCTATCCCCTATCCTTCCTCCAGTAACATAAGGTCATTCTTGGAATTTGGGATTTTAAAAAATTGTCCAAAGGATTTGGAGATTTTATTTTCTTGGTGTCCAAAATCATTGGGGACGGTGACTGCAGCCATGAAATTAAAAGATGCTTGCTCCTTGGAAGGAAAACTATGACAAACCTGGACAATGTATTAAAAAGCAGAGACATCACTTTGCTGACAAAGGTCCATATAGTTAAAGCTATGGTTTTTCTAGTAGTCATGTATGGATGTGAGGGCTGGACTATAAAGAAGGTGGAGTACTGAAGAATTGATGCTTATCAACTGTGGTATTGGAGAAGACCCTTGAGACTTGGACAGCAAGGAGATCAAAGCAGTCAATCCTAAGGAAATCAAGTCATTGGAAAAGACCCTGATGCTGGCAAAGATTGAGGGCAGGAGGAGAAGGGAGCAACAGAGGATGAAGTGGTTGAGTGGCTTCACCAACTCAATGGACATGAGTTTGAGCAAATCCAGGAGATAATGCAGGGCAGGGAAGCCTGGCAGGCTGCAATCCATGGGGTTGTGAAGAGATGGACACAATATAGTGACTAAAGAACCGCCAAAGAAGGTAAGCTCTGTAGACCCAGATAATGACAAGCCAGACTATTTCTGACAACCCCAAACTCGAGCATACTAGTTCCTCCTAGAAAGGGACCTGGAAAGATCTGACTCATGGCTTTCACTTACCAGTGAGGAACCCAAGGCCTGGAGACTGAGGAGCTTTCCCAAGACCGCAGAGTTACCGAGAGTCTCAGGCAGCATTCAGCTCTCCATGGGTCTCTGTTCCAGGAATGGCCACACACTGGAACAGCAAACCCAGGCACTCCGGAAGAAGCCTGGACACGAAGATGCCCGTGTTCAGCAGTGACCCAGATCTCAGCACTTTCTGAAGCAGATCTTTGATATCAGCTCTGAGTGTTCTTTCCTCTTTATCTCACTATTTGTGGTGCCTACTGCTCATTTGCATTCAACTCAGCTCGTGTTTTCTTGGGAATGAGCTTAACCTATGCCTGGCTGGTGGGAAGCAGCGGGCTGTAGTGCAGGGAGAGGGTGATCCTGGTGTTGACACCTGGGGGTACCGAGCAGGAGAGCTTGGTCCTGGTCAGGGGAAGCTCAGGCTTGGAGCCGGGTGTCCTGGGTTTAATGCCAGCGCTGCCGTGAGCTCCTTCTGTGACCTTGGGGCTTTTGCTTATTCTCTTCATGCCTCAGTTTCCTCACTCCTCACTCAAGGGTGATAATATCACAGCTATCTTTGATGAGCAGGTTGTGACTATTAAATCGGTTTGATGCCCATCAAGACCGATGTCCACACCAGACTGCATACTCTGCAAATGTTCACTCTTCGTTGGTGGCAGGCCTGGGGGCAGATTGCTTAGGATCCTGCCTTTCTTTTCTCTTTCCTTTCTTTGTTCTTTTCATTCCCTCCTTTTTTCCTTTTCTTTTTCCTTTCTTTCTTTGTTCTTTTTTTTTTTAACCCTGAGGGTTATAGAATTCTGCTTGTGCATTCCAGCTTCTTCCACACTGAGAGAAGAAAATCATTAAATAGGAATAATTGAGAAATAAAACACACAGAAGTGAGCAACCAGGGGGACTCTGTGGGTGGATGTCTGTATACAGGTGCTTTGAAAGATTATATAAAAATAATGACTCTGATTATCATGGTTTAATAGTTTTCACTAATTCAGTTTAGAATGAAATAGTGAGCAGTATAAATTGTGACTATTTATTTTAAAAATTTTGATTCATTTATTTATTTGGCTGTGCTGGGTCTTAGTTGCGGCCAGAGGTATCTTTAGTTGAAACATGCAAACTCTTAGTTGTGGCATGTGGAATCCAGTCCCTTGACTAGGGGTCAAACCCCTGCATTGGGAGTATGGAGTCTTAGCCACTGAACGACCAGGAAAATTCCCATGACTTAAAAAAAACAACAATATTTTAGTATTTTCAGTTTTACAGTGGATCTTTAGCGTGACAAAGCACCCCTTCCTAGATGCTTTTAGAAGAATTAGGAGGGTAAAGAGCTCAGTGGCTGAGAGTGTAAAGATTCTCACCCTCAAATAGTCAGACTCTCTAGGCTTAGATCCTGGGTTTCCTACTTGCTTTTTATGAGGTTCTGCGGAATTTATTTGTTTGTTTTTTTCTAAGCTTCACTTTAGTCTCATACAAAATGGGCTAATTGTAGTTTCTTTATCATAGAGTTGTATCAAATAAACAAACCCAGACTTGGAAAAGGGAAACTATTCAAAAGGACTATTGCAATGGGAGAATCTCCAATCTCAGAAATATGATGGCATCTCAAAAATAAATTTAAAAGGCCTTTCCTTTATGGGAGGGGTAAGTAGCAATTGGAAGTTAGGTGAGCAAGTGTGCATGATGGCTGGGGTCTGACAGTAACAGTGTCTAACTGGGGCAGCCCATTTCCCAGATAAGCTGAAGAAGGAATGTTGTAGTGCTTGCTCAGGCTTGGAAGCGAGCAGAGTTCATGGTCTTGTGGGGAGGAGAAGAGCCTCATTAAAGCTCCATCAAGACAAAGCAGTGGGTAAGCTATGGGCAGTTGTGAACACTTGGCCGGTTGTTTGGAAGATTAAGTAAATTCTCCATGTATATCACTTGCCAAGATTTCTGGGTATATATGAATGCCAAGGGGAGAAGGCAATGGCACCCCACTCCAGTACTGTTGCCCGCAAAATCCCATGGATGGAGGAGCCTGGTAGGCTGCAGTCCATGGGGTCGCTAAGAGTCAGACACAACTAAGCGACTTCACTTTCACTTTCCACTTTCATGCATTGGAGAAGGAAATGGCAACCCACTCCAGTGTTCTTGCCTGGAGAATCCCAGGGACGGGGGAGCCTGGTAGGCTGCAGTCCATGGCGTCACACAGAGTCGGACACGACTGAAGCGACTTAGCAGCAGCAGCATGAATGCCAAGTTCTTTTTTTTGTTACAAACGCTTGACTCTAAAATGCTAGAGAGTAGCTTTTTTTTTCCTTTGAGGAGAATAATTTTAGTCATGGAACCATAACCAGGGTAACAGCCCATTCAGTGAGTATTTATTGGGTTGGCCAAGAAGTTCATTTGGGTTTTTCCCAACAGCACACAGAAAAATCCAAACAAACTTTTTGGCCAAGCCAATACTATGTTTCAGGCCCGGTGCTGGGAAGAGGCACAAACATTGAGACAGAGTTTCTGAGTTTGAGGAGTTCTCAGTCCAGAGGGAAAGAAGGAAGTGTTACGTGATATAACCTGCAAAGGGCAATCATTCTCATATATACGGGATGTCATGGGAGAATATGGAGGGGTTGTGACTTAGCTGGAGGTACAGTGATGTACGAAGAACAAGATGAGAACTGAGTTGAGTCTTGAAGAAGAAGCTGTTACCCTGATGAATAGTAGGGAGAGAGTGTTCCCAGGCAAACAGAACACAACATACAAAGCCAGGGTTTCAAAGGGTGTGGGGGGTGCCCAGGACATCAGGCAATTACTGGATCCCTGAGTTTTGGGCAGAGCAAGGACAGAAGCCAGTGGGAGTTAGGTGATGGAAGCCATAGAAAGGGCATGCGAGCATGCTTAGTCGTGTCCGACTCTTTGTGATCCTGTGGACTGTAGCCCTCCAGGCTCCTCTGTCCATGGGATTCTCCAGGAAGAACACTGGAGTGGGTTGCCATTCTTTTCTCCAGGTGATCTTCCTGACCCAGGGATTGAACCTACATCTCTTCCATCTCCTGCATTGGCAGGTGGGTTCTTTACAGTAGCACCACCTGCGAAGCATAGATAGGGCAGGGGCATGCTAAACTTTGTGTTTAGGACATGTTGCAGCTCACTCCTACATTTCTGTGTCTACCTGATATAGATGATGACTGTAAAAAAAAAAAATTAAAAAAACCATTCCCTTCTCCCAACTAAGACAAAGATTTCAGGACAAGCCTGTATGGAAGGACTGGGAGAGTTCAGCTTAGAAATGTTGCTTTGAGATACCAATGAGAAATTCAAAAACAGACATGTAGCAGGCAGGGCAGTGGTCTGGACTGGAGAAAAAGACATGGAGGTCATGAGCATTGTCATGAAACCACAGCAGTGAAGATCACCTGGGAGCATATTTAGACCGAGAAAAGCAGTGCTCAGGGGCTTTCCTGGTGGCTCAGTGGTAAAGAATCCGCCTGCCACTGCAGGAGACAAGGGTTTGATCCCTGATCAAGGAAGATCCTACGTGCTTTGGAGCAACTAAGCCCGTGTGCCACAACTATTGAGTCTGTGCTCTAGGTCCCAGGGGCTACAACTACTGAGCCCACACACCACAGCTACTGAAGCCCTCTTGCCCTAGAGCGTGGGCTCCGCAATGAGAGAAGCCATGGCCAACGAGAAGCCCACGCACAGCACCTAGAGAGTGGTCCCCTCTTGTCACAACTAGTGAAAAGCCCTCGGGCAGCAAGGAAAACTCAGCACAGTGAAAAATGAATAATAATTTTTTTTAAAAAAAGCAGTGCTCTGAAGTCAGAATGTTTAAGGAGCAGTGTATCTCCTTTTCAATGTATGTCACTTGATGATGGGCCAATATTTGCTTATGGACTTACGAGAGGATTCAAGCAGTCACCGAGCACAGTGTGTGTAAACACTGCATTGGTGTCCAGGAGAAAGAAGACTCCTCAAGCAGCAGATGAGTGATCCTCAACATGAGTGAGTTTGCCCCCTCCCAACTCCTCCCAGGGACACTTACCAACATCTGGGGATATTTTTGGTTGTCACAACTGAAAAGGAGAGGTTGTTACTAGCACCTGGTAAGAAGAAGCCAAGGATGCTGCCAGACATCCTATAGTGCACTGGACAGCTCTCCTCACACCAGACAAAGAATCATCTCGCCCAGACGTCTCATGAGTGGAGGCTGAGAAGCCCTGATCTACCCTAAGAAATAGGGCATGTACACTGGCAGTCCTCAGCCTTTTTTGGCACCAGGGACGTTTCATGGAAGACAATGTTTTCACAAACCAGGGGGCAAGGGATGATTTCAGGATGATTCAAGCTCATTTCATTTATTGAGCACTTTATTTCTAACCTAATGCCGCCGCTGATCTGATAGGAGGTATTGGTCTGAAGCCTGGAGATTGGGGATGCCTGATATACACAGTCAAGGAAGTAAAAAAAAAAACTTCCCTTCTCCCATCTGAGTGTGGTGGCTTTGTAATGTTAGCATGGCTAGGGCAAACTGCATGCCCCAAAGTTATGTTTCCCAATACGGTGCACCACAAGAGCGATTCCTGCCAGCCCTGGAGGGCAGACAAGAAGCAGCAGCACCTTGAGGTTCCTGTACTTTGTCGTTGACACAAGGGTCTACATCTGCTCACCTCTCCTGGGATCAACAGCTCTTCTGACCCCTGGGCCCACCATACCCAGTGTGTTTATCTCCCCTGGTTCCAGCTTCCTGAGGACACCATTCCGCTGAAGCCAGAAGCAGTGAGAACTGCCACGGGTCTCAGTGCCTCCTCGTGGGCTTCAGCTCATGCTGTGGGTTCCAGCTTGTTCACGCTCTCTCACCCCTTACATCCATCTTTCCTCGCAGATTCTGCCCTGTGGACTTCAAGCCCCAGCAACAGACACTGAGACAACAGTTGGAAACAGTGGTCCCCAACCGTTTTCATATCAGGGGCTCGCTTTGTGGAAGACAATTTTTCCACGGGCCAAGATAGGTGGGGGTAGCTTCAGGATGATTCAGGGCATGACATTTATTGTGTGGTTTATTTCTCTTATTTTTACATCAGGTCCATCTCAGATCATCAAGCACTAGATCCTGGAGCTTGGGGACCCCTGGTCTATCAGAGAATGCTTACCTAGCTACCACAATTAGTAAAGGAAAATCCTTGTAATTTATACACACAGATCTTTAATCTCTGATTGAACCATGACTGACACGGGGTAAGGTGGACATCAACCAATTAGTATTTTTAACACAGGACAAAGTAATTTTGTACAAAGGCAGACTTTTTTCTTTCCTGGGGCCAATCTCAATGGTTCTCTCCCATGACTTTTTCTAAACCCTGGGTCTACTCTTTCCTTTTTGCCCCTCCTCTTCCTCATCTTTCGCCTGTTCTTTCTCTTTTTTTATTTGTTCTATTTCACCTTTTAGATGAATATCCTCCATAGATACCTCTGTCACCTTTAGGGTTTAGCATGTACTCCGTTAATTAATATTCATCAGTAAAGTGTGAGCTCCCGACAAGCTGTCACGGGGTCCAACCCATTGTCATCCTTGATGCCCACAAGCCTGTGATCTCAATCAATGGTTGCTCAAAGAGGCTGGATTTTAGCATCACTTGGTGAGCTCGAAACACTACAGAATGGAAAAAAAATAAAAAAACTTTCATGCCTCATGTCTAGATTTTCAGATGTCGTAGGTCTAAGCTGGGGTTCAGGAATCATAGTTTTAGAACATTTCCTAGGCTATTCTAATGATCAGCTACGTTGGAAAACCAGTGGTCTAAACTGATTTGAAACACATTGCATGTAAGTGTGTGAGCGTTTGCATTCATAGTACCCCTTTGAGATCTTTTTTCAAATATTTTTTTTATGTGGACCATTTTTAAAGTCTTTAATGACTTTGTTACAATATTGCTTCTGTTGTTTTTTATGTTCTGATTTTTGGGGAGTGAGGCATGTGGGATGCTAGCTCCCCAACCAGGGGTTGAGCCTGCACTCTCTGCATTGGAAGGCAAAGTCTTAACTACTGCGCCACCAGGGAAGTACCCGGGCACCGCCCCCCCCCCCTCCATCAAATGAGATCTTAGTTGTCTGTCTGGCTGCCTTTCTTCCTTCAACTTGGCACTCTCTGGCCTCAGAGTTCTCATTACAGTGAGGGCAAAATCACAGCATGTCGTGTCTTCAGTGCCCAGCCTTGAGTGGCCAGCACTATGATTAGTAACTGTCTTTTTGGTGACTCTGAGAAACCCATTATTGGGTGTGCCTAACTTATATAGTGCTGCCCATCGGCTTGGCAGGTGCAGAAGTGAGATGCTAGCTGGTGTCAACCTCTGAGAATCCTCCTTGTTATACATCAGTAATGTGGACAATCACACAGATCTTTTGTTTCCCCTTGAGGGGCTTCAACATTTCTTGGATGATTGATTGCTTTTCAGTAGTCCTTTATACAGATGGAGGAACTGAGGTTTAGGAAGTAACTTTCCCAGGATCCCCAAGCTGACATGTGGATAGATGGGGTTTGAACTCAAATCAGCGGAATGAATTTGATTCTATATTAGTGCCTGATTCATAAGACCAAAGCTAATGTCCTAATATAACATGTAGAACTGATCATACAAATCTATTACCTTAATCCTGGGCCATAGGCTGACAAAATGATTACCCAAATCAATTTTTTAAAAACATTGCTTTTGTTTGCTCAAAGGAAGCATTTGTAGAAAACATGAATTTTCATTTAATCTTTTGCCCCTCCTTCCTTGCAAACATATAACCTTTATTATATCACCTTTGAATTCTGATTTTAATTTAATACATAAGGAAACCCTAGTAAATGATGTCAAGCTCAAAAGATCAGTCACAAGTAATTCAAACATGTTAGCCCAAAAGGCAATAAATAAAAATTATGATATATCAGTCATCCTGTTTTCCCCATAAATCTTAAAAATAAAAATTGGTCTTAGCTTCTCATTTTTAATGTGATTTACTCCTTTGAGTTCTGTAAAACTTCCAAAGATATTAACATCTCTATGTACAAAGAAGCAGTGCAGCAGTACATGTGTTCTTATACATTTTTCATTCTTAGAGAAAAAATTATGAAACATTTGCTTGGAACCTGTTCTTCAATTATAAAAGGAAGCTAATTGGAAAGATTCATAAATATTCCTTAAGTGGTCAAACTATTTTTTTTATCTGAAACTAACATAAAATTCTAAGTTGAACTGAGCTGGTTGGAAAGGAGAAGAAATAACTCTGGCCTGCCTAAGCTTTGTCAGTTAGGAAGCAGGTAGGAACTGGCAACTCCAAGAAGGGAAGAATTAAGTTTAATATATCTTCTCACACGCCGTCAGTTTACAACAGCTCATCATGGAGGTTTAGACTGGCCCATCTCCCTAGAAGACAGAAAAAATTAATTAATTACATCATTTGTGTGTGTGTACACTTTCCCCTCCCATCACCCCTCGGAGTCTTAATTTGTTTGTGTGCTCAATCGTGTCTGACTCTTTGTGACCCCATGGACTGTAGCCCACCAGGCTCCTCTCTCCATGGGATTTCCCAGGCAAGAATACTGGAGTGTGATACCATTTCCTTCTCCAGGGATCTTCCCGACTCAGGGATTGAACCTACTTCTTCTGGATTTCCTGCACTGGCTGGGGGATTCTTTACCATTGTACCACCTGAGAAGCCCCCCTTAGTCTTGATTACTTCTGCCCTTACTGGTCACTTACTGAATGTTTTCTATACTCTTCTGGCTTTGGTTCAGATCTTTGTCACTTACCTATGTTTAGGCTAGAAATGTGGAAGCTTCACTTTATTATTAAAATTCATTTTTAATGAGTGGAACTGAGGGCTCAAGTGATGTATCTGAAGCCATTGTTAATAACTAGAGAAGCCAGGAATTAATAAGTAGAGAACCCTAGGAGGTGGAATCCAGAAACTGTGTTCCTTTTCTTGAACTTAGGCTGCTACACAGATTTCCATCCTCTTAAGGAAATAACAGTACAGTGTACTGAGCCTTCTAGTTACTGACATGGATGCATTTTTTCTTTTTCCTGCTGTGCCACGTGGCATGTGAGATCTTAGTTTACCAACCAAGAATTGAACCCTGGACCCCTGCTGTGGCACAGAGTCTTAACCACTCGACCACCAAAGAAGTCCTGACTTGGATGCACATTGATCACCCCAGGTTAGACACTCACTCAGCACCTTAGGAAGTAGGTTTAACAATCACATTTTTTAGGCAAAGACACAGTTGAGGGCAACCAACTTGGCTAAGACCACACAGCTGGCATTCAATAGCTTGTAGTTTGAAGCATGTTTCCACCTATTACCTCATGTAAGCACTGTGCCAGGCCAGGGGCCTCTCAATAAATACTTCTTGTCTGAATGGATGGATGTCTATCTGCACCCTCGCTATGGAAGTTCGGCAGGAGGCGGCTGGGAGAACGAAGCTTCTAGAAGCTAGGCAGCTTGCTCAGCTCACTCAGCAAGTGAGTGATTAACTGAGAGCCCAACACTCCCCCTTGTCCTCCTGTGGGAGGGACCCCGACCAGCTGTACAGAAGGGGAGTTGCCCACAAAACAGGAATCTTCAGCAGACCACTGTTTTGTTTTTCCCCCTCCAATGTAGCTCTTGTGTGTACTGAAATATTTAGTAGTAAGGTTTCATGATGTCTGTGAATTACTTTCCAATGGTACAGACAGAGAGCAAGCAAATGTTAACAGTCTGTGGATCTAGGCGAAAAGGCGCAGGTGTTCATTGTATTGTTTTTTAAAATTTTACATAGATTTGAAGTTATCCAAATAAAAAGATGGAGCAGGAAGAAGGGAAGGGAATTCTGGTGATGTACATCTGTTCTCTGTGATTCTCCAGTGCCAGCTAGAGTGTTCAGCAGCCTTCTTATCACTATCAGGTGATTTATTCATTAAAATTGCTAAAATACAGAGTCTGAATAGATGACAGTCACTGAAGAGTCAACTGACTACAACTATGGGTATGTTTTTTTGTTTTGTAATTTTTAATTTAAAAAAATTTTAATACAATTTTAAAGGTTACCTTCCATTTACAATTATTACAAAACATTGGCTATACTCCCTGTGTTGCAGCCTACCTTACACTGAAGAGCTTGTGCCTCCCATTCTGCACCCCTGTATTGCCCACCGCCAACCCCCAATTTGTTCTCTATATCTGTGAGTCTGCTTCTTTTTTGTTATGTTCAATAGTTGTGTTTTTTAGACCCCACATGTAAGTGATATCACATAGTATTTATCTTTCTCTGATTTATTTCACTTAGCTTGATGATCTGTGGGTATGTTTTTAATTTATAGATACTCCTCAGATTTAGTAAACTGCTATCTTTCATTAGAAGAACAGTTGTATTTCCAATTATACTTACAATGAAAATTTGCTACCTAACTAAAAAAATGTAACTTCTTCCATGAAAGCAGAAAAAGAAATATCAGTGTTTGAAATGAATTAGCTGATTTAGCAAGCTTGCATTCTTGTTGGATGAATTACAAAATTCAAATGCACAATACTCTTAACCACTACTGTAAAAATAATTTTGATGGATTTCTAACCGGTAGTTTTCTTTTCTCCCCAGTTGTGTTTCAAGACCAAAAAATTAAAATACAACACCATAGAATTGAAAGTTTATAGAACAAAAATCCAATAGTAAGGGAAATTTATTTTTAATACATGCATTTTACTCTTGACTTTGGGAAGAAGTTTTTATTTATATTTTTATATTTAAAAATATATGATTGTAAACATTTTTGAATAATATAAGCTAGAAGGAAGAAAAAAAAGTCAAAGTCTTCTTACCTACAAATAATTATCATTAAACATTTTGGTTGGATTTCCTTTAGGTCTTTTTCTACTCACTGTGTTTGAGTTTTCATTTATTTTATTTTATTTATTTTTAAAATTTTATTTTATATTGGAGTGTAGTATAGTTGGGCTTCCCTGGTGGCTCAGTTGGTAAAGAATCTGCCTGCAATGTGAAAAACCTGGGTTCGATCCCTGGTTTGGGAAGATCCCCTGGAGGAGGGCATGGCTACCCATTCCAGTACTCTTGCCTGGAGAATCCCATGGAGGAGGAGCCTGGTGGGCTGCAGTCCATGGGGTCGCAAAGAGTTGGACAAGACTGAGCGACTAAGTACACACACAAATCGTTGATTTACAATGTTGTCTTAGTCTCAGGTATATAGCAAGGTGATTCAGTTATACATATACACGTACTATTCTTTTTTAGATTCTTTTCCCATTTAGAATATTGATTTTTAAAATTTATATAATTGTGAGTTCTGTATATATTTTTTGTATATTGCTCTTTTTAAATAACATTATAAGCATTTTCAGTATGATTACAGTTTTGAAAAAAATCCTTTTAAGGTACAGGAAATGAAAGCAATAACAACGAAACTCTGGGAGGATATATAAGAATCACATAACTGAAGAAATTGGTGGGTGAAAGACAAGGCCAGGGCACAGATTTCCTAACTGAACACCTCCCTAGATTTCCGTGCACACACACACACAACTGTTGACTTATATACATATATTGCTTAAAAGAATTATTTGAAAAAATTATTTGGATCATTTTTAATTTGGGTGTGATATTATATTAAGTAGATAGACCTTTATTTATACTTGTTTACATAATTCCCCAATCATTTTTAATTTGGGTGTGATATTATATTAAGTAGATAGACCTTTATTTATACTTGTTTACATGATTCCCCAATAAGGGAACTCTGAAGTTCTAGCTAACCTATTTTTTTTTTTTTGGCCACAACACACCGCGTGCAGGATCATGTGATACTTCCCTGACTGGGAATCAGACTTGTACTTCCTGTGGTGGAATTGCAGAGTCTTGCCTGGAAAATCCCACGGACAGAGGAGCCTGGTAGGCTGCAGTCCATGCTAAGGGTCAGACACAACTGAGCAACTTCACTTTCACTTTTTACTTTCATGCATTGGAGAAGGAAATGGTAACCCACTCCAGTGTTCTTTCCTGGAGAATTCCAGGGACGGGGGAGCCTGGTGGGCTGCCATCTATGGGGTCGCACAGAGTTGGACACGACTGAAGTGACTTAGCAGCAGTAGCAACAGTAACCACTAGACTGCAAGGGAAGTCCCCAACACTTGAGTCCTATTTAATTTTTTCCTCATACTTTAATCTGTGTTTAAAAATCACTTCATGTGTGTGAAATAATTTCCTGATCTGGCTTATTCAGTACTTGAAATAATCACCTTGGTTTACTGTCCATAGGTCTATTTTTCATAGTGTCAACAATTTACAGTCATATTTGGAGAGGAAATCCCTAATGATTTCCACTATTTCTTGCACGTAAGAATAATTTTTCTCTTCCATATCTTTTCCAAGGGGAAGAAAGTATCCTTCATGTATTCCTTGACAAATTTAACACACTATGTAGATCAAGTTAGTGTAGGTCGAGTTAGGAAAGAGAACATTTGGGAACAGACTGTGATGTGTCTTCCTATAACAGATGTCCACTTCCTGAGAATCTTCATGTAGACATTATCATAAACTTCTATACGTGTGTGGAGTCCTTTGCCTTCAGAACTATGGTCAGGTGCTGGTAAGACTGAAACTGTGGTCAGCCTAAGCCTAGGTATGCTATTAATAGCTTCATAGACAGCAGAGTTTCCCTTGGCTGAGAGAGGAGCTGTGTGGACCTTCCAGCCTGGTTGGAGATCCAGCAGCCACCACTCTTTCCACCCCCTTGTCCCATTTGCACTGGTGGCCTGTCTTGACCAAAGACCTCAGCTTACCCCACAGCAGCCACAACACTGGCAATCTCCACACAGGGTCCCCAGGAGGCCATTGATCACCTGGATGGCACAGATAATTATCTGAACTGCTCCTATGATCAGCAGGATGGAGAAGAGGGTCAGATTCCAGGGAACCACATCACTAGGCTTTTGGCACCTGCTCCATAAGTTAGAGTCCCCGAGGTAATCTCTGTCAAGGACATGGGAGAGAAAAGAGACACTGGTTAAAAAGTATGCAATCCCCTAGGCTAGAAAGTCACCACAGTGATTTTTCTTTTGCAGCACTATCTATCCAAGACCTAAGATTCCTAAGAAAAAGAATCCCATAATAACAACACGTTTAAATGCAATAACTAACAATTTTATTGAGTATCTACTATGTGCTGGAGAAGGCTGAGCGCCGAAGAATTGATGCTTTTGAACTGTGGTGTTGGAGAAGACTCTTGAGAGTCCCTTGGACTGCAAGGAGATCCAACCAGTCCATTCTGAAGGAGATCAGCCCTGGGCTTTCTTTGGAAGGAATGATGCTAAAGCTGAAACTCCAGTACTTTGGCCACCTCATACGAAGAGTTGCCTCATTGGAAAAGACTCTGATGCTGGGAGGGATTGGGGGCAGGAGGAGAAGGGGACGACAGAGGATGAGATGGCTGGATGGCATCACTGACTCGATGGACGTGAGTCTGAGTGAACTCCAGGAGTTGGTGAGGGACAGGGAGGCCTGGCGTGCTGCGATTCATGGAGTCGCATGGAGTCGCAAAGAGTCGGACACGACTGAGTGACTGATCTAATCTGACTATGTGCTGGACCCTCTTCTGAATGTTTCACACATATCCACTCATTTATTTCTCATGGAGACTTCATGGTTCTTTTCTCCTGCTTCACAAATGGGAACACTGAGGCACAGAGAGCTTAAGTGACTTACCCAGCTCACACAGTTACTGAGTGACAGAGTGATTTTTGTGAGCTGACCAGGCAGATGGGCAAATCGAATATGTATTAAGGGGCCATGAAAATTAAGACACACCAGGAGGTCAATCTTACAAATGTCCACGGCCTTTATCCTACTATTGTCTGCAGGGACCCTTTGAACTTCTGACAAATGACCTGTCACCTCTAGTGGCCCTCTGAAGCGATGGAAAGTACAGTCGTGTCATATAGTTAAAGGGAAGGGCTTGATTCTTTTGAGGCCTACTTCCAGTCAAATTGTGAACTGACTCAGCTGTATTTTTGTGACAATATATGGATTCCACCTGCAAAAAGGTTTAATTAACTAGAAGAAAGAAATAATCTGCTGCCTTGTTACATATTTTATAAAAACTTTGAAATAGGAGAAATTATAATATATTTATAAAATAATATATATATTATATTATATATAGTATATATAATATTATATATACAAATTAAAACATATTATATTAAATATACATTTAATATTATATTATATTAAAATATAATATATATATATTATTAAGAGTCCACTGCAATATCAAAGGCATTGTGCCTTGAAGGAGAAATGTATGTTTAAAAGACAAAAATGAGGGTAAGGGGATAAAATTTCTGCAGTATTATAATTCCTTCTCACATTCTTAGAGCCCCAAATTGGTTTTTCCCTTTTGCTTTAGGATCCACTCTCTCTTCACGGTCTCTGTAGAAAACTATCTGGCTACTAAAGGAACACCCATCTCATTGTTTTTAGATCTTTTTGACCATCTGTCTCTGACGGTTTCTCCAGCGTATCAGTACACACTAATTTGAGATATATTTTGCGTTAAGATTTTGAAAAATCTTTGAAATGATGGAAGACTTTTCCTTTATCCAGAAGGGATAAAGGAAAGAATGAGCCATTCTTGATTTAAAGGTAAAGCATTGCATATTGCATTGATTCACCTTCCCACAAGAATACAGTCCTGGCTGCTCACTGGCTCTGTGACTTGTGTATCTCTCTGTAAAGTGGGAATAACAATAACTATCAAATCATAGGGTTAAATAAGGATTAAAGTAAGGATTAAATGAGTTAACACTAGTAAAGCACTTAGAACCGTGCCTAGTAGATAGTAAGTGCTCAATAAACCCTAATATTGTTAATTACTTTGCTTAAAACTGAGTAGTGTGGCCTAAAGGCAAAAGACTGGTATTTTGAATTCAGACGGACCTGAGTTTGAATTCAAGTATTCCTCTTCCTGGCTGTGTATTCCTTACAGAAGTCACCTAACACCCCCTGACCCCTGCCCTTACCATTAGTTTCTTCATCTATAAAATGGGCTGAGAACAACTGCACAACTCTGAACATTCAGTAATATACCTTATGTATTGCTAGGTAAGACTTCAGTATGTTATTTTTAAAACACCCATTTTTCTTTTCTGCATTTTCCCATGCAGTCTCTCTTATCTTTACCATTTTTCAACTTGATGATTATAAGAGGTAATAAAAGGCAATATATTCCAGTCACATTTTTATAAAGAAAAGATCCTAAAATGAAGTTAATTGTCAATCCTGAGTTCCTGCCCTGGTAGTGGTGGGATGACAGTGCCCTCTGGTGGTAAGATTGGTGAAACACTCACGGGAAAGCTAGGAAGCAACGACTGAGTTTGGGTGGAGAGATCCTTTCAGTTTCACTCCAGCAGCTGTATCAGCCCTTACAAACCCTCACGGATAGTTGTTCCACAGGCCCTTTTCCTTTACCCCCAAACTCTCAGGTTCTAAGAGTCTCAGATCCCTGAAATGATTGCCGCTTCCAGCCCTCCAACCCCAGGTGAAAGGGCTCCCTAATTTTTCGTGGATCTGGAGGCTAATCATACTCCCACATTCTGTGAATCGAAGAGATCTGAGATAGTTTAAACTCCCTGAATCCTATCATTTGTGAAGGCAGTCCCAACGGAGCGGCAGTAATTCCATCAACCTCAGAGTCAACGCCATGGATTTCGTACAACTCACTTCTTACCAGCAGCAAAGGCTGCTGAGGGAAGGAGCAGGGGAGCCTAGGTGCTTTGCCTGGATAATAGGTGCCACTTCCTCTCTCCTAGACCCCTGGACTCTCCTCGTGACCTCAGCTGGCTGTGGCACCCCTTCTGTGCTTCTCAACTCTCTGGGTTCCCTCTGTACGGAGTGCCCGGGACCTTGAGCTGTCCTCTATTTGTCTGTCTTCTCTTTGTGACTATACACCCACAGGGGTAGAGACCATGTCCCACACCTCTGTCTCTCATCTCTGTCCCCGGTTCTACCACAGGGAGTGTTCAATAAATGAGCGGCTTTCCTGGTGTATGTTATACCAGGCACTGGGCCAGCTGTGTTCCACCATTCCTCCCAATCCTACAAGGAGGTACTACTTTCCTTGAACAATACCTGGCATACAGTTGCCCCCAGGAAATAGTCAGAGTGAATGAACATATACATAGATTGAGAAGTTGAGTGGGGAGGGGCAACATAGGGGGAGAACATTAAGAGGTACAAACAGTTAGGCATAAAATAAGCTACAGGCTATATTGGACAACACGGGGAATTATAATAACTATAAATGAGTATAACCTTTAAAATTACAAATCTCTACATTGTACACCAGTAACTTATACAATGTTGTACATCAACTATACTTTGGTTATGAAAAATGTACTACTAAAAAAAAAGACATTAAATATTTAGAAAGTGTTAAAGAAAAAAGAAGCTGAGGCTAGGGAATATAAATGCCCGACTTTGATCTTCCTTCTGTCTGACTCCAAAGCCATTGCTCTTAATCATTACACACATGCCCTGTATTTGAGTAATGTCACTCCTTTAGAATAATTAAAATATGATTTATTCATGAAATTTGATCTATATATCTTTAATAGTATGTATAGTCTCTCTAGCAGTATGTCAATCAAGGCTTCCCTGTACCATAATAAGGGCTTCCCTGGTGGTTCAGTGGTAAAGAATCTGCCTGCCAATGCAGGAGACATAGGTTCAATATCTGGGTTGGGAAGATCCATGGGAGCAGGAAATGGCAACACACTCCAGTATTCTTGCCTGGAGAATCCCATGGACAGAGGAGCCTGGCGGGCTACAGTCCATGGAGTGACAAAAACTCAGACATAACTTAGCGACTGAACAACAACATAACATCATAAAGAGATTATTCTCTTTGAACCCTCATGAGGCTGGTTGAAAAGACAGAAATTAATCACAAAATTATTATAAAAACATAACATTTTAGAAAGTTCTAATGCATCATAATACATTCCATTCATGGTAATGAATTTTTTATATTCATAAAAATGAATAGTAAGGTTGAACTTTTAGCAAGTGCTACATTATGTACATCATGTTATTTCATCCTTGCCTGAACCTGTGAGGTAGATCTTACTATCACCCCATTTCACAGAGAAAGAGCTAAGAGGTGTGATTGCCAAGATTATACCACTAGGATGGGACTGGACCCAAAGTCTGGTCAGGTCAAGGGCAAAGCATCATCTTAACATCTTTGGGGCTTTCCTGCTTCATGAAAGCTGGGAACACTTTGTTGCAATCCCATCTCACCCCATCTATGTGACTTTCTGCTCTGGGGAGTGTGTTCACAGCAGTTCCTTGCTAAGAAGTAATCACGAAGAGCAGCTGCAGATGGTCGTAACTGGACGTCCAGGCAGAATGCTGAATGGTTTCCGCTCTGTGCCTGGTGAGAGAGCACTCTCCTCACCCCTGAACTCCATCCTCAGGGAACAGGGAGGGCTGCAGCCTGAGCTGTCAGTGCTGTGCTTGGCGGTGTCCCCTGTCCCACCCCACTGCTGACTGTCCTTGGCCTGGCCTCCTGCATTCCCTCCCGCAGCTGTTTGCATGCCCTGTGCCAGCTGCTTCCCTTTCAGCAGCTCAGGGTCAAGGTAGATTGGCCAATTGTCTCAGAAAGGAAGACCTTGGATGGGAGGAGGTCCTACTTCAAAGGAAGCCAGGAGGGCGTATCTCAAAATGTCCCAGGTTTCTTTTTCCTTCTAGGATGCTTCTTCAGTATGGTTCCCATGACCGAAAAAGTTAACTGCCTTTGTTCCTTTAATATGATCAACAACAGGCACTTCTAAGGAAAACAGAACTAAATTCTATACTCTTGAAGAGCCCTGAATTTTGTGCCCCAAGCTGGAAACCTCAAAGTCCAGCTTGATAACCTTTCCTCTTTCTTCTCATTCCTAATCCTAATGATTCCATCTCAGACAGTCTCTGAAATTTCTCCCCTTTTGAGCCCCAGTTCCACTGCCTTAGAGATGCTCAGAATCTTATCTGGATTGTTCCTCCAACCTCCTGATGTGCTCTCTCTGTCAGTTATGGAGCCCTTTTGTTCATCCTCCACATCACTACATCATGATCCTCCTAAAACTCCCAAGTGGCCATGGCTTATCCTGCTTGAAGTCCTCTGCTGTCCCCCAATGTCTTGAAGGTCTACCTGGTCTCCATCACCCCCTCCTGTGGCGTCCCTCTGCTCCCCCGTCAACATTCATCCTGAGCTTCTGGCCACTTAGTGATCTGACATTCTATGAGCACATGGAACCTTTGCAAAGCAGCCTCAGGACTTTCTCTTCTCTCTGCTTGAAACCTGTTTCCCCTCCTCTCCAAAAGACACGCTTCTGCACATCTTCCAAGATCATCCCCTGTCACCTCTTCCAAGGAGTTTCCCTTGGGCAACTTCATTTCGCCCTTTTGGCAGGTGAGGGTCTGTTCCCTCTTAATACCCTAACTTACCATGTGCCCACTGGGGCAGGGGACCAGGTCTGTCCTCTGCTCCATATCTGAGACAGATTTCAGCAAAAAAGTGAGGTCCCATCAGGTGCTTTTTTTTTAAATTCTTCTACTAATTACTAGCTGTGGAGCCCCAGGAAAGTTAACCTTTTAACTATATTTTTTCTACTCTAGGGATTAAAAAAATCTTCTGAGATTTATTAGGAAGATTAAGTGAAATAATGCATGCAAAAACACTTGGACTTTAATTATCAGAAGGAGGAGGAGGTGGAGGAGGAAGGAGAGGAGAAGGGAAGGTTCTGCTGCTGCCATTGGGTGATGAGGGAAACTGTCCTGAGTCCTTTCCTCTGGTCTCATACACGTGATTATTCCTTCCCACTCACTAAGTAGCTGTGTATGTGTGTTACACTTGCAGCTACCATAACTCCTCTGATGCCTCCACACTGGGATCTGATGGATGAATCCATGGGATAGTAAAAATGATTGGAGACAGAGGCCCCTGGGCTTTTCAAAATGGACTCTACAAAAATCAGACAGTGAAATCAGTACAGTGTTGAAAAAGCATTGTGACCTGAAGTCAGAAAACCTGGACTGGAGCTTCCATCATTAAGAATAGCATTCCCTTGGGCAAGTCATTTGTCCTCTTTGGACCTCTGCTGAATTACCTCTGAAGGAGAGCTTTTTGTGAAGCTGAAATGAAACATTGTGGGTGGGGTGGAAGCACTTACTTTTTTTTTTTTTTTAAATGTTTTATTGTTTTACTATTTTTTTATGGGAGTATAGTTGCTTTATACGCTGTGTCAGTTTCTGCAGTACAGCAAAGTGAATCAGCTGTACATATACATATATCCCCTCTTTTTTTTAATGGGATTTCCTTCCCATTTAGGTCACCACAGAGCATTGAGTGGTTTCCTGTGCTCACAGTAGGTTCTCATTAGTTATCTGTTGTATACACAGTAGTGTGTATATGTCAATCCCGATCTCCCGATTCACCCCACTACCGCCTCCCACTTTGACTGAAAATACTAGGCAACACGAGATTCGAGGGTTATAAGAAACTTGGAATGAGCCTCTGCAGCTGGAAGGAAGGTTTGGAGCTGGTTGCAGGAGATAAGGCCATACAGGAGGAAAGACGCGGGATGTAGGGGAGAATGGGTGCTGAGGAAAGCCTGCCGGGTGGCAGAGGGTGTGGTGAGACGCATGCTGGACCCATCCTCCTGAAAGCCCTTCTGTAGCAATTGTGGCATATTTCACACCAAGGGTGGACCTGCATTTTATGTGGGATGAAATCCTACAGTCAGGGCCTGATGGGAAAGAGCACGAATAGTCAAAATCATTCTATCTTATAAATCAGCTGCAGAGTGTAGAGTATGTATGATTTTGTAATAAATCTGAATGCAGAAATTTTTAATATTATAGTTTGAAGCTACTATGCAAATGTGTGAGTACACAAACCTTTCTCCCTTTGATAACTATCAAAACCTTTTGGCAAAAAGGGAATGAGTGGGAGAATTCTGAAGTGTTCCTGCTTTTCTGCACAGTTTATTCTGTTTTCATTATTTTGCCATTCCCTTCTCCAGGGGTTCTTCCTGACCCAGGGATTGAACTTAGGTCTCCTCACTGCAGGCAAATTCTTTACCATGTGAGCTACCAAAGAATCCAGAATGGAAAAAATATGAAAAAGAATGTATATATATATATATATATATACGTTAAACTGAATCACTTTGCTGTACAGCAAAAATTGGGGCATCCCAGGTGGCGCTAGTGGTCAAGAACCCAACTGTCAATGCAGGAGATGTTAGAGGCGTGGAATAGATCCCTGGGTCAGGAAGATCCCCCTGGAGAAGGGAATGACAACCCACTCCAGTATCCTTGTCTGGAGAATCCCATGGACAGAGGAACCTGGTGGGCTACAGTCCACGGGGTCACAAAGAGTTGGACACGACTGAAGTGACTTAGCATGCGCAGCAGAAATTAACACAATGATGTAAATCAACTATACTCCAATAAAAAAAAAAAAGAGAGAAAAACAGGAAAGTGGTTTCCTGTCCTTCTCCCAAGCTGCTATTTCCTGTGGAGACCCATAGACCAGCTGTCTCTGTCCTGAGCTAGAACATCAGTGCCAGCCCACCCCAAGCTGGGTATGAGGGTATCAGAACAATATGAGACCACTGTACTGCTTTGGGGTGTAACTTGGCATCTCTTGTATTTCTTTCTCTCTCCTTTGTTTTGGACGTAGATGTATTCTAATTGTTTTTAGATCCATCAAGGGGAGTACCGTTCACATTATAGGATAAACGCTGTCCATAGAAATACTAGGAGAAAGATCCTTGAAAGGAGGTGTAATGTGTAGCTTTGTAGGTATGCCCCTGGGTCAGGAGGAGGGCTCCATCCACGGAAGGACCTCAGGAGATGGCTCAGCCTCATGCCGTCTGAATGCTACACTCAAGCAAGTCAAGCCCACAGCGGTTCTCTGTAAGAGGACAGGGCTTGCCACAGCAACATAAACACTCATGGCATTTGCTACATGCACTATAAGGATGAGCAGCTCTGCCTCTGCCTCAAGCCCTTAGAGGGCTTGTAACTACAGAGAAGGGTGGGGATATTTTATGTGAAATCCTTGTGGACAAACTGAGACCTCAGGTCATAAGAACCAGCCGCCTCCATCTCCTCTGTCTGGAGCCTGCTCCAGAGATTCTGTAACCTCTCATATACATCCATAACTAGGGATTTGACTTAATGAATTGATGTCCTATAGGGTTTTTTTTTTAGGCATGGGCCCATCCTCTGTGTGCAGGAAAACCCAACAACTCTAGTTTCTGACTCCCTAGATATGTCAGTCCCTGTGCCAGACAGAGAGGTTGTAATGATGAATGAGACAGAGGTCATCTCAGCCCTCTTGGAAGTTAGAGTCTAGTGTAACCCTATCTGATGGGAATGCCCCATCTCTGCAGTGTTCAGTATGGTCAATAATAGCCATCTGCAGTTACTGAGTGCTTAAAATATGGCTAGTGTGATTGAGGAATTTTAAACTTTATTTCATTTATTGGAACTTAAGTTTAAGTAGACACATACAGCAACTGTCTACTGCCTTGAGTGGTGCAGTCTAGGTAGGGGCAGAAGAATGTGTAATATAAAAAGACTAAGACCCAAAGTTAGAAGACAGGAGTTTGTGCCTGGTCTCTGCCCCCTACTAACTGAGAGACGTGAAACACATCACACTTATTCAGCCTGCCTTGAGGGGGGGAAGTCACACTTCTTGAGGTTGTTGTGCAGATTAAATTATAAATTCATTTGTTTAAAAAGTTCTTTACAAAGTACCTGAAAATATGAAGTGTTAATTTAATGAGTTCTATTAACATTAACTCTCATGGAGAACCTACAGTGTTTTCAGTAAATTTGCACCTTAAAAGATTGTTTAAGTATTTATCATGCAGACTATCAGTGAAGGTCTTTAGCCCCTGTTTATGAACACCAGTGAAGGCCTTTGAGCTCTGTTTACGAGTAATCATTCTCATTTTCTATTATAAGATTTTCAAACAGAGCTGTCTGTTTATTAATGTTATAAGTTGCCTAGTGTTGATGCTAATAAATGTTTGAGTGTAAGTGGTGATACCACCAACCTCTTCCCTCAGGACAGCTTAGTGAGTAAGTGCTAAGTTGCTTCAGTTGTGTCTGACTCTTTGCGACCCTATGGACTGTAAGGCACCAGGCTCCTCTGTCTGTGGGATTCTCCCGGTAAGAATACTGGAATGGGTTGCCATGCCCTCCTCCAGGGGATCTTCCCGACCCCGGGATGGAACAGATGAGGTGCCTTCTTATTTTACTTCTCCTGGTGTCTATCACAAGATCACTGAGAGGTGAGATCTTGTGGAACTTCACTGCACAACTGCAGCTCTGCCTCAAAGGAGCAAATTCCTGAAGCTTGTAACTGAAGATGGAGGACCTTATACCGTGTCCCCCTTGGGCATGTACCCTCTGGTGCCCACTGTGGTGACACGTTGGTATTGCAGGGTGTACCTTACCCGTCCTGGAAGGGGTAGCCCCATGTGCTGTTTTGGCTCATGAAACATTTTGGACCCTTGTTGATTGAAACGGCTGAAACAATAAAGGAGTATCCAGCACCCAGGACTCCAATCACTGCAAATATTGTGGAGGTGAACATCTGAAAGAGAAGGAGAGAGACCACGTGGGGTTCTTAAGGTGTTCAGAGATTAAATGCAACACTCCTGACTGTCCAATCATTGATGTGATGAATATGAGGAAGTTCTGGGGTAGAAGCCAGTCTTTACTGGAAATGGGGCCTGTGGAGTCTCCTAGAATGAATTTTGATGTCTCATGTTCCCTTATCTACCCCCATCCCCGTATATTTTTCTCCTATTCATTGAGGACTCATGTGCTAGGTATGGTTTTATACCTTTGAGGCAGAGTTTTTAACTTTGTTAAAAATAGACTGTCCTTCACAGGGTTAATATGGAAGCCCAGTCTATTACAGAATCAAAGACTCTTAAAATGGGAAGTGATCTTAAGTTTTCTGGTCCAGTCATCTTGCTGAGTCTAAGTCATCATGGGACCTTATGTGGCAGGCAGGTTTTCCTCATCAATCCTAATTACATCCCTTGAGTTCAAAAAGGGATTAAATCCAACTTCTCTTCCATCAGGTAGCAATCTTTAAAATACCTGAAGGTATTTTATATTTTACACAAAAATATTTTCTGTTTGACATCTCTCCACCCCTTCTACCTGCTGCAAATTTTCTCTCCTTTGGGTTACACAAGCCCAACAATTTCAGTTCTTTTAAATATTTTTATATAACAGATTAATTAGTGAAAAATGGATTGTACTAGTGCCTTTTTTTCAAATTATAAAATCAAGATAGACTGTAGAATATAAAATGCAGAAATAATCTTGGAGCCCATCTAGGCTAACCCACTCTTAGAGATGAAAAAATTTAGGCATAGAGATGCAATCTATATTCTAAACAGTAATTAGAGAGTAGCTTGGAAACATTAACAATTTTGAAATTAGAGATGAAAAATTATCACCTCCATTGCATTGGGACATGAAGGTGTAGTGCAAAGCACAAGAGTTTAAAAGTCAGCAGACTCAAGCTCAAATCTCAGCGACGCTACTTTTCCCTGTATGATGAATCTGCGTAATGAATGTAGCCTCAGGGTCTTAGCTTCTCATCTATGAAATGTGCATGATAAAGCCTACCTAAATTAGACATGGTAACATAAGTTAAATGTCAGATACTTCCTTTTCCTGTTCCTTGTATTCGTATCAGTCTTTTCACAGTGCATGTTTGAGGGTTTGAGGGTGGGGTTAGAGGGTAGAGAGGATCTAATTGTGCCTAAGCTACTGGAATCCATGTAATCTATTTAGCTTGGATTCATATTCATATCATATATCATATTATGTATTAATATATTTTGGATGCAACTTTCCAAGACTGAACTCTGGTTCCATGGACCATATCTGACTTCTCGTGCCTGTAGAACTGACCATTTTCTCCTTCATATAAAAACTCAACAGGACCCTATGGGACTCCTGGGCATGGAAGCCTTTCCATGTCCCCTGTTTCTTATTTGTAGGGAACAGACTGCATCCTCCATGACCTTCCCAGAATCCCAAAAGGCAGATTCAAACAGTTGCTAATAAAGGAAGAAAGGAGATGCAGAGACAAGGGAGGAATGGCCAAGAAACAGTAGTGCAGCCTTGGGGCAGGGTCCTGGCTCTGTCTCAAGGGATACGCATAGCAGTATCTTTGGGCTCTTTACAGAAGTAAGACCCCCAACAAATGGAAGATGTTAGCATTCTGCATTACAGAGAAAATCACAGTTTGATAACTTTAAGAAACTCATCAGGAGACCACCTGAGACCAGATTAAAGAGGTGCAGGCCCTGCACACACCCTGATCCTTGTCAGCAACACTGCTCTTGAACCATTGCTATAAAACCTCACCAAATCCTTGGAACATACAGTTTTTCAGAGCACAAGCCTGCTGTGTCCCCTTTGGCCTAGCAAAGCAATAAAGCTTATTTTTTTCCTAGTTTATATTTGGGTATATACGGTAATTTGCAAGCTTCCCAGGTGGCACTAGGGGTAAAGAACCTGCCCACCAATGCAAGAGACATAAGAGACGTGGTTTCGATCTCTAGGTCAGGAAGATCCCCTCAAGAAGAGCATGGCAACCCATTCCAGTATTCTTGCCTGGAGAATCCCATGGAGAGAGAGGCCTGGTGGGCTACCGTCCATAAGTGGGCTATGGTGGGCTACCGTCCAAAGAGTCAGACACAACTGAGGTGACTTAGCACGCACACATACATGGTAATTTGCAGAGTTTTCTGATCTCACAGGAGACTATAACCTTTTTATCATGAATCCTCGCAACAACACACTTTGGGAGATGCTGCTCCAATTTAGTGCTAGTCCACAGAGGCCAAGAGTTTGGCATCTGTATCTCCTAGCCCCAGGACCCTGAAATGTATCTACTCTCATCACAGCGCAACATCTACAAATACATAGTCTCTCATCTTAAAATTGCTTAAAGTCTTCAAAAGCCAAAATTTCCATTTATTTAAAGGGTTGAATATTCTTATATTTTCATGCAAAGATCTCAAAAACTTTCTAGTGCAATCATCTAATTTTCTGACTAGTAAAAATGCCTTCATTCTATTAGAATCTTAGATGCGTTATCTCATTTAATCTTTTCAACAAACCTGTGAGGTGGGTGTGATTACCTAGGTTTTCCAGACAGGAAACTGAGACTAGTAGAAATTAAGCTAATAGTTCTGAGTCAAACAAAAAGTGGAGTGGTGGGACTGGGATTCGTCCATGATCATTTGGTTCCAAAGGCCATGTTCTTGTCACTTTCTCAAGTCACACATCTAGAAGGTGGCCAAGCTAGACTAAGACTGGAGGCTTAGGGGGAGGGGCAACATAGAGGTGGAGGATAAGAGGTACAAACTATTAGGTATAACATATGCTATGAGGATATATTGGATAACACGGGGCATAGAACCAATATTCTATGATAATTATAAATGGAGTATAACCTTTAACAATTGTGAATCACTGTATTATATACTCCTGTAACTTATTTAATATTGTACAGCGACTATACTTCAAAAAAAAAAAAGAACTGGAGTCTCCCTCCCAGTCCAGTGTCTTGTACCTGCTACTTCTTCAAATCACACACACATACACACACCACGCACGGCACACTGCCACCAGTGTCAGATGCCCTTAGCAACAGATCAAATTTGTCATTTGCAAATTTCTCTTTGAGTGACATTGATTCCCTCACAGAAATAAAACAACAGATAAGGAAAAAATATCTTTTTCCTCTTTTTCCTGGTCTTGAGTCAGGAATCATGAAACTATTAACTGTTGAGAATGAAAGAGCAACTAAAATTGCTATAATAGAAAAGGAAGATCGCTTTTCCAGGAAGGCAGTTTGGAAGTCTGAGGGGCCCAGGGGTCTAGCCTTCTCGGCAGCACCCAGGTCTCCACCTGCCCGGCCTCAGCTTTAGGTGGTATACAGAAGAAAGGGGTGGGTAGTTCTAGAAGGTGCCTTCAATTAAAACAACTCAGGATTTCATCATCCAGTGGCTGGAAGGGAGAGGAGAAACCTATTTTGTGCTATTCCTGCTGTGTGGGAAGAGGAGAGGATTTTAGATATCATTCCTGGAACATTTCAACAGGCCAATGTTTACAGACACAAAAAGTGAGTGCACTTGCAAACAGTCCTCATTTTAGGCAAGTCTGAGTACATGCAAAACCAGGTTAATATAAAACATCAATGAGATAATTTCCCCTTTACCAAAGAGTCCCCCTGATAAGCACCTCTGACCAACAGTGTCCAAATGGAAACTAATGCAAGCCGTATTCATAATTTAAAATTTTCTTATAACCACCACTTAAAAAGTTTAAAAAAGGTGAGATTAATTTTAATAATATGCTTTCTTTAACTCGCATATTCAACATATTATCAATAGATAATCAATAAAAAAACTACTAATGAGATATTTTATATTTTGTACCAGTTCTTTGGGATCTGGTGTGTGTTTTCTACCTATGGTACATCTCAGTTTAGACTGGCTACCTTCTATATGTTCAATAGCCACATGTGGATGGTGGCTCCTGCATTGGACAGTACAGTCTAGAAAATTTGGAAGATTGATTTTGGGTAGTAAAAGTTAAAAACAATAGATGAATATGGTCTGTACTGATTTCATGATTATGATTACTCTCAGGGGGCAGGAGTGTATAACAGAGGATGGCTACACAGTCATTCTCAATTGAAGCAATACGGTTTTATTTCTTTACAAGACTATCTGAAGAAAAAATGGCATCAGGTTACAATTTAATAAAGCTACAGGCGGTATGTTCTGTTTTTGTATTCGCATTTGACATATCTCACCTTGAAACTTGAAAAGTTTCTCCAATTAATTTTTCATTACTTTTCCAGGATGGAGAAGCCAGCTACATTTTATATCACTTTGTTTTAACTCATGTTTAGAAGTCTTGAAAACCTGCTTAATTTACTACTCTGTTATGTCTTAAAATCAGAAAGAGTACCTTTCATTTACCATGGGTTACATGATACAACATTTTTCAAGTTAAAAGAGAAATTATGAAAGTGAAGTTGAATATGTTAGGGAGCAGGCACTCTAAACTGATGCTTTTTAAAAGTAAACAGACAAAAGGCCTGGAGTATTTCTGGAAGGAGACACAATAATTGGGAACACTGCTAACCTCTGGGGAAAGGCGTTGCCAAACTTTATAGAGTCAGGAATGTGTGACTTCCTTTGTAGTTTTTGTACTATGGACATGTTTTTCCTATTCTAAATTAATAAATAGTAAAGGGGGGACTCTATTGTGTAGTGGCCAAGGGCACAGGGTACAGGCAGACAGATCTGGGTTTTGTTTTTTGGCTGTCCGACAAGATATGTGGGATCTTAGTTCCCAAACCAGGGATCAATCTCGTGCCTGCTGCATTGGAGGCATACAGTCTTAACCACTGGATCACCAGGGAAGTCCCAGATTAGGTCTGATTCCTGTTTCTTCCCCCATGACATTGGGAAGTTTATCTTTCTAAGATCTCCATTTCTTCTTCCGTAAAATAAGGTTCAAGGATAACTACCTGTCTCCCTGAACATGGGCTTCCCCGATAGATCAGTTGGTTGGTAAAGAATCCACCTGCAATGTAGGAGACCCTGGTTTGGTTCCTGGGTCAGGTGGATCCACTGGAGAAGGGATAGGCTACCCACTCCAGTATTCTTGGGCTTCCCTTGTGGCTCAGCTGGTAAAGAATCCACCTGCAATATAGGAGACCTGGGTTCGATCCTTGAGTTGGGACGATCCCCTGGAGGAGGGCATGACAACCACTCCAGTATTCTGGCCTGGAGAATTCCATGGACTGTATAGTCCAAAGGGTCACAAAGAGGCAGACATGACTTTCACTTTCTTTCCCAGAACATAACATGTAAGATTTCCTAATCAATAGTAAATCCGGAATCAAAGGTACATATGTCTAGAAAATCAGATAACCCCCTGGTGGGGTAGGCTATTAGATAATGCCTAGCACTTCACTGGGGCTTTCCTGGTAGCTCAGCTGGTAAAGAATCTGCCTGCAATGCAGGAGACCTGGCTTTGATCCCTGGGTTGGGAAGATCCCCTGGAAGAAGGAATGGCAACCCACTCCAGTATTCCTGCCTGGAGAGTTCCCACCTGGACAGAGGAGCCTGGTGGGCTACAGTCCATGGGGTCACAAAGAGTCTGACACATCTGAGCGACTAAGCACAGCACAGTACTTCACTGGGAGGATACCCAGAGATCTCTCTTGCCTATTCCCAATATTTGAAGAATTTTCCGTGACATTAACAATCACTTGATAAATGTCTTTATTATAAAAATTTTAATAGTCATAGCCTCACATATGTTAACCTTCCACAAATACAAACAGCCTAGCTCTGGGGAGAAAAAGAAAAGTAAACAGGCTGTCTTCTGGTTGCTCAACACACACCTTCGGTTTGCATTTCTAAAGAAGCATGCGTTAATGTATATGCTGTAAATGCTTCCCTTGAAGTGGAAGAGAATGCTCTCGAATCACCAGGTATCAGTTTAAGACCTCCCTCTTTATCAGACTCTGGAGGCAGATGAGGTGGGGTCGGACCCCAGCTCTGCCCCCCGCCTGTGGGTGTTCTGTCAGCCGAAGCACCTGGAGGAGGTGTGGGGGTGGGGCGGGGGACACTGAGAAGGGAGGAAAAGTGGATGGTTTAGGAGACAGGATATTTCAAGGCTTGGGCAGTGGCAACATGTTGGGGAAACATCTCTGGTGGGCATGAAGTCTCCTTTCAGAAAGGAGATACATAGAGATTACTTGAAGATATTTTCACTTAAACATTAATGCCCTCCTGTATTTTCTGACTCAGTCTTGGGAATACAGGCTGGGTATGGGGGGTGGGGGCATGGGGGAGTTTGCCGTGGTCAGAAACTTAACTTGCAAGAGCCTCAGTTTCCTTACTTATAAAATGAGAAATGGAATGTCTACCTCAAAGAGCTATTGTTAGAATTGAGCCTGATAAAGTACGGAAATGACCTGAAATCCTCCCTTCATTTACTTCATTCATCCAACAAGCATTTATGAAGGCTCTATGAGTCCCCAGTACCCCAGGCACTTGGTACTACCCTCCTCTGCCCTGAAGCTAATGCTTACAACCTTTTTCCCCAGCCCTTGCCATGGTCTTATGAAAGGTAGCCACTGGCATTGGCCATTTTACAGGACAGGAGTTTGAAACACAGAACATTTAGAGAAGAAATAGGGTTTCATACTTCATTTCTTCTTTTATGATAATTATTTCACAAGAAGGGGCTTTCTTAAATCCCCTTCAAACTAGCGGTCCTTATAAGGAATGCGGAGGCTGCTGTCAGCAGTTCTCTTGGCCTCAGAAAGTACTGACGTCAGAAGTGCTCAACCAGGAGGCGTCCCTAGGGGTCGCTGGCGAGCCGAGTCGGACGCGGGGAGAAGTTCTGACTTCCAGTGAATAGATTGATTTGTGACCTGATCCAGATCTTCCTTCAGAACTGGTCAGTGCACTCTCTGGCCCTGCCTATGGGTGGGGTGGGCGTTTATCTGCATGATATACTTTCAGGATGCTGAAATTCCTGTCTGCCCCTAAATATCTCCTTTATCAGGCCAATTATTAAAGACACTCCTCGAGTTAAGGTCAAGGTTTTCTAAATGCTCTTACTACAGTACATACTTAACAGGAAAGAATTGATAAAATGAATTAGCTGTCTCATTGGACCCTGTGTGTACGTGCTCAGTCGCGCCTGACTCTTTGCGGCCCCATGGACTGTAGCCTCCCAAGCTCCTCTGTCCATGGGATTTCTCAGGCAAGAGTACTGGAATGGGTTGTCATATCCCCCTCCAGTAGATCTTCCACAACCTAGGGATCGAACCTGAGTCTCCGGCATTGTAGGTGGATTCTTTATTGCTGAGCCACTAGGTAAGCTCATTGGACCCTGAGAGGTCATTTTTTTTTTTTTTTTTTTAATGGATTAGAGGACAGATCAGCTGCTAGGACACCTCTAGTTTGGGAGCAGGAGGGTGAGACCTAGCCACACACCCAGGCCAGGGTTTTCAAAGCCCAGTTTGAAAGTCTCCCTCCTCTTGCAGCTTTTGTCCCAGGGCTCCTTTTTCTCAGCTCTTATTTACCCTGCTGCTGCTGCTGCTACTAAGTCGCTTCAGTCGTGTCCGACTCTGTGCGAGCCCATAAACAGCAGCCCACCAGGCTCCCCCGTCCCTGGGATTCTCCAGGCAAGAATATTGGAGTGGGTTGCCACTGCCTTCTCCAGTGCATGAAAGTGAAAAGTGAAAGTGAAGTTGCTCAGTTGTGTCCGACTCTTCGCGACCCCATGGACTGCAGCCTACCAGGCTCCTCCGCCCATGGGATTTTCCAGGCAAGAGTACTGGAGTGGGTTGCCATTGCCTTCTCCGCTTATTTACCCTAATTTATTTAAAAGAGTACAGATCTCAGGGACAGGGTTTCAGTCTTGCTCTGCTTCAGAGAATGTTTAGCCTTCATTTTTTAGTTTCACTCTGAAACCATCAATTAGGCAACCTCAAAAAAAATTTTTTTTCCAGCTTATTTATTGTCTTGCTTTATCTCTACAGCAATCACATCCTGCTTCCACTATTGATTCCTACCTCCTGGTTTTACTGCCCAAGGAAAGAGAAGAGAATGATGCAGCTAATTTCTGAAGAATATTCCTGAAAAACTGAACAAAGAAGAGAGAGACAGACCAGGAAACAAATGATAGAGACAGCTATGAAGACAGCCACGTGATTTGGCTCAGCAGCTCTTGGCCCAGTTTGTTCCTGCCTCACAGGCCTTTCTACCCAATAGGATTTCTTACATGATGCTCTCAGAAGCCCAGTGTTCCTTATACACCTGGAAGGGAATATTGTGAGCCTTTGGAAAAATAATTCAAATCTTTAGCATTATAGAACCGATCAAATTATGCTGCAGGGGTTTTTTCTTTTTGTATGACAAATGTTTGTAAATGTATGCATGCAGGCTAAGTCTGACTCTTCGAGACCCTATGTTCTATAGCCCTCCAGGCTCCTCTGTCTATGGGAAATCTCCAGGCAAGAATACTGGAGTGGATTGCCATGCCGTCCTCCATGTTTGTAAATACCTTTCTTTAAAAACTGACTATGGCTTCAGAGCCTTGGAACATTAAGGAAACATCTGAAGCAGGGACATGAACCCCGTGGCCTTTTGGGGTGGGCAAAGAGCTCAGTAATGCCCAAGTGGTGGTGGTTTAGTCGCTCAGTCATTTCTGCCTCTTGCAACCCCATGGATTATAACCCACCAGGCTCCTCTGTCCATGATATTTTCCAGGCAAGAATACTGTAATGGGTAGCCATTTCCTTCTCCAGAGGATCTTCCCAACCCAGGGGTTGAACCCATGTCTCCTGCATTGCAGAATGATTGCTGGGTTTTTTTTTTTTTTTTTTGCCAAAATATAGGTGCAGGAGTACCAGGTTATTTTTGTTGTTGTTGTTGTTTGTTTTTTAAAAGAAGCAAGATATCTAGATTTCTTTTGTGTATATGTGAAATCTATTTTTAAACGGTGGCAGCTGATTAACAAACAAATGAACCCAAAACAAGAAATCTTTCTGCTGGTCACTTAGAGAGTGGTCACCCCTGGTGCAGGGCGGCTGTGGCTGGTGCTTTGGTTTCCAAGTGGCAGAGCTGGTCCTTTGAAGGGCACTGCCCTTGTGAACAGTTAGCTAGTGGCTGGAAGGAGTCCTATTCAACTTACATCAAGAACGGATCCCCACTGAGAGGTGAGGGACCCCAGTCAGATGATTTGCATTGAGCAGACCAAGTGTTTCAGATTGTATATATTCAACTGTGCTTAATAATTTTTCTGCTTTCCTCTCAGATTTCACACAAATCTAATTTAAAAACATGCTTTGCACAGTACTTTCAATATTGTTTCCCTTCTCACTGTGATTATGTGTGAAACAAAGAAAACAACAAAAATGAAACAAAGACCCTGGTTTTGTACTGGCTGATGTTTAGCCTTCTACTCAGCACCAGGGAATGAGCTGTTAGATTTCTATGTAATTCATCCAATTTCCTTAATTGCTCGTTTTTTTTTTCAAATTCTCATCTCTGATTTATTCCCCCCAAATCCACAAGGTGCAATGGGATTAGATTTCAGAGAGAAAATGAGTTACATATTTACTTCTTTCCTTTATTATTAAGTATATGAAAATATAATTATATATAACACACACTGGAGCTTCCCTAGTGGCTTAGTGGTAAAGAATTTGCCTGCAATGCAAGAGATGGGAATTTGATCCCTGGGTTGGGAAGATCCCCTGGAAAAGAAAATGGCAACCCACTCCAGTATTGCCTGGAAAATCCCATGGACAGAGGAGCCTTGTGGCTATAGTCTTTGGGTTCACAAAAGAGTTGGACACAACTTAGTAACTAAGTAGCAACAACAATACACAAAATTTTTAAATCAAATGTATCAAATTACATAATTGTAATTTGCATCAAATTACATAATTATATAAAATGCATTGTGGTTGATTTTTGCATCTCTTTGTCAATAATGATTTTAAATGTTGCTATAATAATCAATGCTTGATTGTGTTTGAAAAGTGATAGCATTCTCTTTGAATGATCCTTGATCTCGAGTGGAAAAGCATCATGGTATTCACAGTGCACCAGCCTCAGCTCTTCACATGTATTCAACAGGGCATGGCAACCCACTCCAGTATTCTTGCCTGGAGAATCCCCATGGACAGAGGAATCTGGCAGGCTCCAGTCCTTGGGGTTGCAAAGAGTTGGACATGACTGAGCAACTAAGCATAGCACAGCACAGATATTTTTTAGTTGACCAGATGAGGAGATACGGATAAGAAAAAAATGTTAGAAATGATTAGGTTTCGGGACAAGTTGCAACACCTTTCCCTTTAAGTGATTAAGGTAGGAATGTATAATTTATCATTGGGGTTCTTTTAGATGGACAACTGACTCTTTGGAGATTAGATAGGTGCTGGTTTACCCATCATCCAGCCAGTAATTCTGTCTCGGCCTTCTTCATTTTTGCTACATCAGTGTATCTGAACTCAATATTTTTCTTTAAATCAGCTCTCTATTTTATTCATTTATATCACCTCTATGAATGAAAAGCTAGAATTATCAACACACATAAACACAATATTATTGAATTTCTAGTTAATGTTTCTCACATTCCTGGAGCTGGAGACTCGTTAGGGAGATTACAGAGAATTAGAAATAGCAAAGACTTTTTTCCATCAAAGTAAGTTTTCTTGGTAGACTTAAGAGGATTGAAGGAGAATTAAAAGAAAATAACTTTCTATATTATTGAAAGACAGAGCAAATCTGTGTGCCAACAGAGCTTGTCTGTCCTTGGGAAATTCTGAGTTAGTCCCTTCCTTATCTTAACAGATGGGCAGAGTGAGGCAAAGAGCACCCCAGTTGAGGAAATGGGACTCAGCCCCACTCCCAGCCTTCCCACTCCAGCTTAGAATGGTGAAGCCTATTTTCTGTAGCTTGCTCACTAAAGATGGATGGCTACAGGAAACAAGAAAGGAAACAGAAGGCTGGGGGCAAAACTGAGGTAGAGGTAAGGAAGTGCTGAGCCTCTGAGGCAGTGATCCTGGCAGGGGTGCAGATGGGGCTACCAGGAGAAGAAGTCACCATCTGTTATCCTGTCCCAGCCCCATCTTTACAGACAAGGCAACCCAGAGCCAGAGAACGGAACTGACTTGCCCAAGGTCTCAGGGCTTCTCAGCGGCAGAGGCAGTCACAGCCTCCATCTCTGCCTTCCAAGCCTGCAGTCTTTTCTTTATTAAGCTATACTTTTAGTTAGCATTTTATTTTTTAAATTTTTCCTTTTGGCTGAGCTGTGCTGCATTCAGGATCCTAGTTCCCTGACCAGGGATCTAACCCACGCCGCCTGCACTGAAAGCGCAACAGCTTAACCACTGGACCACCAGGGAAGTCCTCAAGCCTTCATTCTTTCTATAGCATCACCGCAGATTTCCAGCTCTGATATCCCTGACTGTTTGTAACATTTTGAATGATACTCATCTATAAGTAGAAGGGCTATGGTTTTAAAAATTTATGATTACTGTTACTTTGCACCAGCAAGAATTCCATCATTATCCCTGTACCAGCTGCCCCCAGAGTGTTGCCTGGGGCTGGTAACTCATCCCCTCAATGCCCAGCACAGGAAGGCAGTGCCCTCTGGAGCGAGTCTGGTGGCTGATTCCCCACTCCCGTCCCCCGCAGGCACTGACCGCAAAGCGCTTCCCGCAGCCCTCATTGCCACAGCACCCGCAGCAGTCATTGTTCTTCAGGCCCAGGAACACCAGGGCAGGGAAGATCATCTACAAGCAAAAGAAACACCTTGTGATTTGGCACGTGAAGGGGGGCCCCATGCCTGCCTGCCTGTGTGGGGAGCCTCATCTCCAAACTGGGACTTGGGGGCCAACAGCTAATGGAGTCTGGCTGGTGGGTAGATGAGTGTTATGGAATATTTAGGTTCTATTTGGTCTAACTGCACACCCAATGAGGCAATATATCAAGATCTGACACTCTGAGTTTCCATTTACATGGTGGGTTAGGAGAAGGGCAAACAACTTGTCCTCAATTGTCATGAAACATGAGTTTTTCTCTCTCTAAACCAGAAGTTCCTAGTCTATGTTGGAAATAAGGGATAAAGAAATCATTACCAAAGAATTGGAAGAGGAATTCACTGACACCTGTTTCTCTTGGTAGTTTTCAGTCAATTTACTAGAAAAAGTATATTCACTCCCCGACCCCCCACAACCCCGCACCCTATCATTGTCTTGTTAAAATAAATTCTGTAGCACTCAGTTTGGTTCAGGGAAGTCTACGGCCCCATGGGAGCTGCCAGCCTAAGTCTGGGGATTCCTTGGTCCCTATGGGGAAGGGAAAATATTGAGGCACTTAACGTTTCATCATGCAGTTCTTGGGCTTTTGTTAGCAACTAAATGTCTTCTTGTTCAGTAAGTACCCAATTTTAAAAAGATAGGATGAAAATCGATGGGGGTAGATTTTAAGGTTTCCTTACTCACCAAGACTCCGCTTCCTAGTATTCCTCCAAAATACCAGACTTCGTCGGAAAGGTGGTCATTGTTGTCTATCACTTTTCCTCCAGGGAAAAATAGCAGGATGTTAGCGAGGAGGCCAAACACAGACAGGGGGATGAGGGTGCCCCCCAGGCACTTGGCACAGCTCCCAGTGCACATGCCGGAGATGTAGGATGTAGGTGTGCGATCAAGCCCCCCTAGCTGCCTTCCTCACAGGTTCTCTTCAAAGTTATCGGCTGCAGAGTCGTAACAATTGTCCTCAAATCAATTCTTATTTTGGAGCCGAGAAGCAAAATCAGCCTGTGAGCTGTGTCCTGGGAGTTGCTTCAGCTTCTCAAATGTAACAGAACCTCAATGGCGATGGTCATTTATATTCTCCCTGACCTGAAGCTCTTTTTTTTTTTTCCCCTGCACCCTCATAAATAAGATTACGTTCATTGCAATCATTTTGCCATGGAGACCAATAACCTCTGTTAATAATCCACCAGCACAGACAAGACACTCAACCTTGTTGCAATCGAACTTAGGGCTGGAACAAACAGCATCTGGGCCTACTGCACCTTTAATCTGACAATGGCCTGCCCAAATCAAGAAATATTTCCCCCAGGCTCTTTATAAATCACAGTAAAATTGAGTTACATCCTAGCTAAAATCATGTCTCCTAAGTACTTAATGGTCTACAGTGCGTGTCTTTGCCTTTTCCGCTGAAAGCCTGGAATGCAAAAGAGTTATTTGAAAGAGCTTCTGTTTTCCTCAATAGGAAAATAGCAATCTGACGGTCTAGTTGGGTATTTTTGAGCTCGGGCCCACAGGAATTTTTTAAAGGACAAAATCAGGATGATTATTTATTTTGTTGTCTTCTTGCTCTATTTCCATATTTGCTATTCCATTAAGTTCTATTTTCTTCCCTACCTGGCATGATAGAATTAGCAAAAACCATTCCCAATCAACTTGTTCAGCTATATCTTCTCTGCAGGAATAAAAAGCTCCATCTTTGAAAAGGGTAAGGAGAAAGGGAGGTTGGTATTGGGTGGAAGAGAGGAAAGATATTGATGAGGGGATTGGAGGTAGATTGGACAAAGTTAAAAGAGCAGTTAGAAAGTGTAAGAGGAGGTGAGATGGACCTTTATTGGAAATTTTGCCAACTGTCTGGGGCAGCATTCGGTTACTAGTACGCTTTGTGTCACTTTAAGAAAGCTCCTGCCATGCCTAGACCAAGCCCTACGTCATGCAGTGACCCTCCCTGCTGGGTACTGGTGTTGCTTAGCAGCTAGCTGGAGGACTGTGGGATGAAAAGGGAGCCCTGCTAGCCCTTTGTTGAGCCTGGTAGGCTGCAGTCCATGGGGTCGCTAAGAGTTGGGCACAACTGAGCGACTTCATTTTCACTTTTCACTTTCATGCACTGGAGAAGGAAACGGCAACCCACTCCAGTTTTCTTGCCTGGAGAATCCCAGGGACGGGGGAGCCTGGTGGGCTGCCGTCTGTGGGGTCGCACAGAGTCGGATATGAGTGAAGCGACTTAGCAGCAGCAGCAGCAGAGGTTAAGAGAAAGACAGAATTTCACAGGCAGTCAAGTTGTAGCTAAATAAAAAGCAAGTAACATTGTAACGTGGTAGGACCTGTCCTGCCATGAAGTTGGCCACTTGTTCCCAGGGAAGGCCCTAGGGCTCAGAGAGATTAAGTACATATCATAAGGTCATCCCAACATAATAAGACAAGGAACCAAGACTTTAAAACAAGATTCTTTGTCATCCATGCCTGGGCTATGGTCTCCCTAATAGATTTTCTTCTTTAGAACTTAAAAAAAATGTTCTCTTTTCAATATAAACAATAGAATGATACCATGTGTGAATTGTATGGGTACAGCGGGACATACTTCTTTCTGAACAACCATAAACTATTGTGATTTTTTTCTTATTACAAGATAATTTTTTTTTTTTTTTGGTAGAAAAGTCAGTTATACAGATTAGCAGAAGGAAGAAAAACCAGCCATGTTCCTACCACCAGCAGATAAGGACTGTTATCACTTTGCTGGCTGTTGCTTTTCAACACTCTGAGCAGGTGCAAATGAGCTTTCTTTGTAACCCACCAGCTTTGACAAGGAGTTCTGAAAGTGTTGGGAGGAAGTCCAAAGTTCTCAGCATGTAAGAGTGGAGTTGATCTTTGTAGATGCCATCTTGGAGCTAGGCAGCTCCCCTTTGGAGCCTGGGCAGTTTTTTCTTTCTTCAGAGACTTTTGCCCCTAGAAGTTACTCAAGAAATTTGAATAACACTGGTCACTTTTTCAGACTAGACTTTTCAGACTAGTAACACGGGTTACTGATCACTAAGTGAACAGGTGAAAGTAGAAGATACCAGGGACCACAGTTGAGGTTTCTTCCACGATTTTTAAAAAGATGTGGTACATGAGGAGCTATGAGGGAGAGGCTAGAGGTCACTTATAGCCTGTATGCAGAAGGGGAAACGCTGTGGGATAGTCAGCCTTCTGGAATGCCCTGACTTCAGACACTTTGAGAGTGATTAATTCATTTATTGTTCAACAATTCATTGTGCCTTTAGACTTGCAAGCAGGAAGTGGCAATCTAATCTGGGGAAGGGGGAGGTGAGGGGAGGGAGCCTTGGTGAAGTTTACCCTCAGGAAGGGCTGGGTCCTTGCTTAAGACACTCGTGAGATTCTGACAATGAGGCTGTGACGCCCATGCTTGACGTTCGCTGTTCACTCTCTGTTCAACAGTGAAGCCCTTGAATCGCAAGGGCTAGAGCCCTCCTTTTTAGAGACAGTGAGGACGAGGTGGCTGAGGCTGAGCCCCACTTTGGTTCCTGTTCTGCAGGAAGAAGACCTCAGAAGTGAGAGCAGATGGCAGCTCTCGAAGGGACGGAAAGGGATCCTTGTAGAAAGAAAAGGAGAATATGAGCTTGGCAGCTGCCCTCCTGGACCACATCCTCTGGGAGTTTGCTGGCAGTAAATTCAGCCACAGGAAGTCCAGGGGTTCCTGGACCTTAGGAGTGATGCAGGCACTCCATCCCTAAGCCAACGAGCACAGGCCTGGGAGATGTTTGCCCGGTGACCCTGACCATCTGCAAAAGACATGCATTAATACTTGGGTGACACTTATTAGTGTTTCTCAGTCTGCTGAACTCTTCGCCTGGCAGTTGATGAAGAATCATGAATTCAGTGCAATGCAGTGCAATCTGTAAGTGTGTTTGAAGCACCCACAGTGTGTCCACCAGTGTGCCAAGTACTGTCCTAGTGAACAAAATAAATCTGACTTGCTTTCTGACCTCACTGGTTTTATAACCTTGGGACTTCCCTGGCAGTCCAGCAGCTAAGACTCGGAGCTCCCAGAGCAGGGGACCGGCGTTTGATCCCTACGTCAGGGAAATAGATCCCACATGCTGCAACTAAAAGTTTACAGGCCACAGTGAAGATAGAAGATCCCACCTGCTGCAAGACCTGGCACAACCCCGCAGTATTACCACCTCTTACTTGTGACAAGAGATTTAAAAAAAAAATCATGCACGAGGTTAAATGAGTTAACTGCTCCTTAGCAGAAGAAGTAGGACTAGCTTGTTTTAAAGGAGATCAGGTAATTCTTCAGCTCTAGGTAGTACCATTGGAGCTCTTTGCTCTCGTTCAGTTGAGGGCTGCATTGCATTTATTTGTAGGGCCCAAGATGGCTTCACTCACCTACCAGGTGCCTTGATGGGAAAGGTGATATGATTGGGCTCAGCAGGGCCCCTCTCTTCCCCCTGTAGTCTTAGGGGTCTGCAACTGTAGCTCCAATACTTTGGCCACCTAATGTGAACAGCTGACTCATTGGGAAAGCCCCTGATGCCCGGAAAGATTTAAGGCAAGCGAAGAGGGCAGCAAAGGATGTGATGGTTGGATGGCATCACTGATTCAGTGGACATGAATTTGGGTGCACTCTGAAAGGTGGTGAGGGACAGGGAGGTCTGGAGTGCGACAGTCCATGGAGTTCAAAGAGGTGGACATGATTTAGGAACTGAACAACAAAGTGAGATTTTATATGATGACTCGAGAGATAAGAATTAGAAGCTATCACTTTCTTAAAACCTGAGTCAGAAACTGGAACAGGGTCACTTTTGGCCTATTCTCTGCATCAGAGTCCTCTAAGATTCAAGGAGAGGGGCACAGACTCTACCTCTGTATGAAAAGAGTCTCAAAGCATTTGTGGCAGTCTTTAACCTGCCACACTAGTAGAGGTAGGATTCAAACCCAGGGAGTCTCACTCCAGAGGCGAAGCTCTTAACTACCACAAAGTAATTCTTAATACACTGAGTTTCGATCAACACAGGGAGGGCTGCCGGTGTGCACTTAGCTTCACATCAAGGGCCTTTTTCAGCTACAGGCTGGATACTCTGGATAATTCCCTCTATTTTATAGGAGTGGACACAGCTCGATTAGGATTTGGACTTGGGAATTTTGAAAGCACCATCAACACCAAAGAGTCCATGTCTCCTGTTGATTTCAAAATCAGAATGAGCAATTGCAAGCACACCCTGCCTTATGACTCAAAGAGGTGCTCTGTGACCCTCCCCAACCCAGGTCTCAGTACAAAAGGGCACAACTTGACCCTTCAGAGAGGCATGAACCTTGGCTGACGAATCTTTCCTGAGACCTGCCCAAATATCGATTGGTTTCAGCAATCTTTCTCTTTTTAGCCTTATGTTGCTATGGTTATAGGTGGAAAGTTAGCTTTCAAAAGAAACTCAGCCCTCACTCACTCTCCATAAAGTAGAACATCACTAATTGAGGTTCTTTATCCTCTTTTTAAATTAAGTGTACTCACAGGTCCTAAAGTAGACTAAATTAAGAAATTCATGTCATGGTTTAAAGGCAGAGACATGTGAACACTGCATTTATTTCTTATGTTTATAAATCTGACTTTATGAAATTATATATAAATAATTTTATATAATTATAAATATATAACTATATATATAATTTCATAAAGTAAATATGACTGGGAAATACCTGCATTATTATACCTGTACTATACCAAATTTATATGTGCATACATATATTTGGTCTATGCCTCTGCACAGGTATTTCCCCAGTCATATTTACTTTATTAATTACATATAATTATATACCAATAACAATATAAAAGCATATATAATTTCATAAATATATAATTATATATATATGGGCCAAATATATATACATATATTTGGTCTATGGCTCTGCACAGGTATTTCTTTAGTCATATTTATTTTTAGAAAGTTTACAAATATATTTGAAACCAATAAAAAGCATAAAACAAGTGAAATTTGGAAAATATCAAAGCTTGTCTAAGAAGGTAACATACCTTTGAAACTTAATTGCCAAGAAAAAATTTTAACAAAATTATATAGCTTTACCTGGTGGCTCAGATGGTAAAGAATCTTCATGCAATGCCGGAGACTCAGGTTCAATCCCTGGGTCAGGAAGATCCCCTAGAAAAGGAAATGGCTATCGCTTCCAGTGTTCTTGCCTGGGAAATCCCATGGACAGGAGGCTGGTGGGCTAGAGTCCATGGGGTTGCAAAGAGTCGGACATGACTGAGCGAGTAACACACACTAACAAACACACACAAATGTTTATTGTGCACTTGCTCCTTGCTAGGAGCCTTTAATGCTTTTCATTGTTAGCTCATTTAATTGACAGTGCCATCTGAAGTGGATATAGTAACTCACTCTTTCCTATATGGGAGGAACTGTGGCTCAGAGGGGTAAGGAGCTTACTGAGGACCATGCAGTAGAAAGCATCAAGTCAGCATCTGAACCCAAGCGCACACACTGTTTATCATAGCAAAAGGAGAGGCAGTGCCCAGGGAGATGGAAGGGCTCAAGGTGCCCTGCTGCCAAGCATGCTCACATTGACTTTAAGGACTGGTTTCCAGTTGCAAAAGCACTGAGCAAGAGACAAAAACTTATGGGTAAGAATAAAATGGGGCTTTCTTGGTGGCTCAGACAGTAAAGAATCTGCCTGCAATACAGGAGACCTGGGTTCGACCCCTGGGTCAGGAAGATCCCCTGGAGAAGGGAATGGCAACCCACTCCAGTATTCTTACCTGGAGAATTCCATGGACAGAGGGTAGGGTGTTGAAAATATTAAAATCAAGTTTAAAAAAGGCAAGTCTTCAAAACTGTCACAGAGGGATGGAATGGGTAGGGAGGTGGGACAGGGGTTCAGGATGGAGGGGACGCATGTATACCTATGGTGGGTTCATATTGAAGTATGGAAAAAGCCATCACAATATTGTAAAGTAATTATTCTCCAATTACAATAGAATTTTTAAAAAGCAAGTCTTGGTGTAGGCAGCTGGTGTGACATGTGCTTACTCTGTGGCCAGGTTGGGCTGCCCTCCTCTGCTGACAATGACGTCCAGAAGCCTGAGTTGAATGGTAAGCATCACTCACTTGCATTTGATTGACCAGCTCCAAATCACAGAAAATCAGAGTTAAACAACTTTCCTTTAGAATCTAAACTATAATTGCAAAAAAAAAAAAAAATCTTCCCAGTAATAACTATGCTGATCAAACTTAGAGGGTAAACAATACATCCTAGAGGTCTTTGGTAGTCTTCTCAGTATCCGGTACAGCCTGAGGGACTTTGCAGAGGTACAGTACTTTTCTTTATTGAAGTTTGCATTACTGTGATTACCTATATGTGTATCAAAGATTTTAGCAAAGTTATAGACCATGGCTTCTCAGAATTTGCTGTGTATATAATTCATCTGTGAGCTTGTTAAAATTAATATTCTGATTTAGAAGGTCTAGGGCGGGACTTGTACTCTTGCCTGGAAAATCCCATGGATGGAGGAGCCTGGTAGGCTGCAGTCCATGGGGTCGTGAAGAGTCGGACACGACTGAGCGACTTCACTTTGACTTTTCACTTTCATGCATTGAAGAAGGAAATGGCAACCCACTCCAGTGTTCTTGCCTGGAGAATCCCAGGGACGGGGGAGCTTGGTGGGCTGCCGTCTGTGGGGTCGCACAGAGTCGGACACGACTGAAGCGACTTAGCAGCAGCAGAGTGGAACTTGAGGCTTTGCAATTCTAACAAGCTTCCAGGGATGCTGGTAGTCAGGGACTGAATCCGCTTCTTCTGCATCTCCTACCTTGGCAGGCAGGTTTTTTACCACTGCACCACGTGGGAAGCCGGAGCTCCTTTTTACCCATTCATAAACTTCAATCCTTATCAAAATTTGCCACTTCTGATTTTTTTTTTTTTTTCTTGGAAACATCTTCCCTCTGCTCTGCTCCCTCCCTCAGCTATCACCCTACTTCTTGGTTTCCTTTTGTGATCAAGCCCCTCTCTCCAGTCCCTGGTTCTGTCTAATTTGTTAACCTCTTGCTGCCTGGGTCCTGTCTGGGCTCACCATAGAAAGTTCGTCACCAACATTTTGCATGACTGAATCCAGTGGTGATTTCTCAGGCTTCACTCTTTGGCCACTGCTGCATTCCATTGTGGAGTCACACTGGTTATCTCTGCAAGGACTTTGAAAGTTAGCACTCTGCACTGTTCTCTCTTCCTGGGACTTCCAGGGCTACATTGACTTTCCAAACTCATCACCACATCAAATTCATTGATCTTAGACTTCTCTGGTGGTCCAATGGTTAAGACTTCAAGCCTCCAATGCAGGGGGTGCCAGTTTGATCCTTGGTCAGGGAACTAGATCCCACGTGCTGCATGGTGCTGCCACACACACAGAAGACCTTTCATCTTAATCTCGATCCTAGAAAAGGAGACAGACCACTCCTTGAAGACAGTGACTGTATCTTTAGAAAGGTAAAGTCCTAGACAGTACCTGGTACGCGGTATCTTCACTGAATTGAAGCACCATAAACTATTAACTGATAACAGTGATGACGATGATAATGACAGCCACCCCCACACAACTATAAAACCTTACTTGTGGAAACATAAGATAGGATCATGTATTTACTTCTTGAACTCACAGTTTTAATACCCTTTTGGAATAACCACACAGCTAATTACCCAAAGGTTCAGAGGCTGGGATTTCCACGTTCTTGTGCTTCCTGTATGGTTTTGAGTGCATTTAAAAATTCTAGTTAGCTCTTAAGAATATCCATTCATTGCTTCTTCACAATTGAATTGAGAGCTACTTAAGAGTACATGGAAACTGGCAAGGTGGAGTGAGGGATGTGGCTCAGGAGGAGGGCAGAGAGGGAAAGGAGACATTTTCCTACCTGATTTACACATGTTTTTTCCTTGTCTGGGGGTGGGAAACACCTGAAAAATAACATCATATTGAACACTTTCTGGAAAATAGTTTAGATACTTTTTGTGTTTGTTTAATTTTTTCGGCCATGCAGCATGTTGCAGGATCTTAGTTCCCCAGCCAGGGATTAAACCCCGGGCCATGGCAGTAAAAGCGCCAAGTCCTAAGCACTGGACAGCCAGGGAACTCCCAAGACAGTTATGTTTTAGACAGAGGAAACATCAGCCACTTCCCTTCCCCATGTATACACATTCTCTGGGTTTGAGTCCCCAAATGAACCACAATCTGACAACCATCATGATCCAGAGTCTTCCTCCTGCCTGACCCTGGATAGCTCTAGCATTTTAACTGACCTTAAGTTCAGCTCCTGGTGACTTCCAGAGCTACCTGCCAGCCTCAGGGTTCACCTATCAGCTTCAGAGCAAGTGAAGAAAATCCAAAAGATCCCCCAAAGCTTCCTGGCGGAAGGGATTTGTCCTCTTAATGTTTTATGCTGCATTCTTGTGAAGACACCTGGTCATCACCCCACAAAAAGGTAACTGAGATGTGTACGTCTTTGAGGCAGGCCCACTATCACTTTAAAAAAAAATTATTTATTTTATTTTTGGCTGCATTTGGTCTTCGTTGCTGTGTGAGGGCTTTCTTTAGCTGTGGCAAGCAACAGGCTACTCTCTAGTTGGGGTATGCAGGCTTCTCATTGTGATGGCTTCTCTTACTCTGTCACTTAATAACTGTGGCCCTTGAGACATTACTTAACCTGTCAGAGCCTTAGTCATTTCATTGATGAAGTGGAATAATTGGCTTTCAAGGTTCAAAGAAGATGACGTAGGCAAAGGTCAAGAGTAGCGGCTCATTCATCAGTGTGCTCAACAGACTGTGTGGTCATCACTCTTCTAGGTGTAGGGGCCTGGTGGTGAACAACCCTGCTCTTAGGAAGATCATATTCTAGAGGGAGTCATTCACATAGCAGTTCCCTTTCCTGTTTTCACTTTCCTTTTCCTTATTCAGAATAAGAACATCTGCAATTATGACAGATATATAATATTTTAGAAAAATGGATGCTCCAACCAAACACAAGTCTGCCTTTCTTTGACAGAGTCAAGGCAAGTAACAACTTTTTTCCACCCAGAAGAGTAGAAAAAAATCTGATTCATTAACTTACTACCCTTATTCCTCTGTTAGAAAAAATACACTAGAAAACTCATACCAGATGGTACATAATGTTACTTGTACTGAATTCCAGAACTAGAATTTCTGTTCCATGTTAGGTGTCATCTCCTGATGGTCTACCAGAGGGTAAGCCCAAGGCAGTAAGAACACTGAACTCAGAAGACCACAGAGCTAACGTCCATGGGCAGCTGAGAAGGTCATGGCTCTGTCTGCAGAATGCTTACTACCTGCATCTGGCAGGGAGACTAGGGTAGGGAATAAAATGTGCATTGCCTGATAAGCAGAACAAAACTTTTATTTGTTTACTTTATAAAATAAAATCCAGGCATTTGACAAAATATAGATCAAACACTGACTTTTTAAAAATTAATTGAAATTCTTAAGTGGTATCAGACATTTTGAATAGTCCAGACCAAACCAGGGTACGATCAGCTAAAGCTTCAGGTCCTATAATCACTTTATCTCACACACATAAGTGCAGATGACTATTATTCAGTCTTCAGTGTGCATTCATAGCTCCATCTCACTCGATTCCAACCATGAGATCACCAGTCGGTATTATTACAGCCATTTTTTTTCCAATGGATGAGGAACTGAGGCTGAAGAGGTTAAGAGATTTGCCAAAGTTCACACAGTCAGGTGGTGCAGTGGTAAAGAATCTGCCTGCCAATGCAGGAGATACAACAGACGTGGGTTCGATCCCTGGGTCTGGAAGATCCCCTGGAGAAGGAAATGGCAACCCACTCTAGTATTTTTGCCTAGGAAATCCCATGGACAGAGGAGCCTGGTGGACTACAATCCATAGGGTCACAAAGAGTCGGATATGACTGAACAACTGAGCACACACAGTCAGCAAACAGCAGAACCAAAATTAGAGTAAATATCTTCTGACCCCTAGGCTAGGACTCTGACTGCTGTGATGCTGAGAGAGACAGAATTTTCATACCAGAATGCTCACCCAGCATGGGACTCCAATTACTGACTCTTTAACACACATGGCAGGATTTCCCTGGTAGTCCAGTGGACAAGACTTTGCACTCTCGATGCAGAAGGCCCGGGTTCGATCACTGGTCAGGGAACTAGATTCTACATGCTGCAACTAAAGACTTGGCACAGCCAGATAAATAAATAAATACATAAAATATTTAAACATACATGGCCAAGCTTCCTGCTCACTACAGCTCCTTCTTCTCCACCCACCCCTAGATAAAACTTAAACTGAAGAAGTATGTACATATATATATATATATATATAAAGGACTTAATTATTAAGTGTGTTAAATGTTGGTTTTGCTGGAAAAAAATGTTATCTAAACAGGACTAGAGATTATCCCTTTTTTCCTGTATTAGTTTGTGATTGCTGTATAACAAACCACACCAAAACCAAGTGATTTAAAGCTGTAAATGTGTGCATGCTCAGAGGCTCAGTCGTGTCTGACTTTTTGTGACGGTTCCTCTGTCCATGTGATTTCCTAGGCAAGAATACTGGAGTGGATTGCTGTTTCCTCCTCTAGGGGAATCTTCCTGATCCAGGGATCAAACCTGGGTCTCCTGCATTGGCAGAATTCTTTACCACTGAGCCACCTGGGAAGCCCAAATTAGTAAACCCCTTTTGTTATTCATAAATCTACAGTTCTCCTGCTCTTAGCTGGGCTCTTTCATGAGTCTGGCATCAGCTGGCAGACTGGCTAGAAGCAGACTGGTCTAGGGTGGCCTAGACTGGGACAACAGGATTCTCCTCCAGGTGGTCCCATCTTCCTACAGGTACTTAGGCTTGTTTATTCGATGACAATCACAGGGTTTCAAGAGAGACACTGGTATTTGCCGGATTTCATTTGATATGTTTTATTGATCAAAGCAAATCACAAGGCTTGCCCAGATTCAAAGGATCGTGAAAGAGACCTCTCTAAACAAGAGGACCTGCAAAGTCAAATTGAGGCCTTTAATTGGGGCCACCATTCCAATCAATCTGAGAATTCTTTCTTCTGGCTACCATGAAGAAATATGGGACCAGGCTGTTGCCCCTCCAGATCTTTCAAAGGAAGTTAGAAATCATACAAAATATTCCAATTTGAAAGTGATTGGAAACCAAATAAAAATGTCCAAAAACAGTGTGTAAGCAAACAGAGCCTTTGTATAAATCTTGGAATTAGAACCTGCTGCTCTATTGATTATATATGGTATATTGCCACTGGAAGCTTACTGTATCTATTTTGACCCCATGAATAACAACCAAATGTTAAGATCAATATTCATCCAATTTTGCCCCATAGAATAAGGGATATAAGAATGAATCTGGAATTTTGCCAATAAACTTAATTATCACTGCAGTTTTATTATTTTAACTTTTTGTAGAAGTGTGACTAGCATGAGATCAGTAATTAATCAGCACTATCTACTGCTGAATGCTGTCTTCTACTCTAAATAGATGCTCATTTCACCTGAAGCTGATGGAGAAACAAGATATTTGGAGATACCAAAGCTATGGTTTTTCCAGTAGTCATGTATGGATGTGAGAGCTGGACCACAAGAAGGCTGAGTGCCAAAGAATTGATGCTTTCAAGTTGTGGTGCTGTAAAAGACTCTTGAGAGTCTCTTGGACTGAAAGGAGGCCAAACCAATCAATCCTAAAGGAAATCAACCCTGAATGTTCATTGAAAGGGCTGATGCCGAACCTGAAGCTCCAATACTTTGGCCACCTGATGAGAATAGCTGACTCATTGGAAAAGACCCTGATGTAGGGAAAGACTGAAACAAAAGGAGAAGCAGGCAGCAGAGGATGAGATAGATAGCATCACCAACTCAATGGATCAGACTTTGAACAAACTCTGGGAGATAGTGGAGGTCAGAGGAGCCTGGCGTGCTACAGTCTGTGGGGTCACAAAGAGTTGGACACAACTTATTAACTGAACAATAATAACAGCAACACTATTATTTATATTTTCTTTCTTTTCATAGCATTTTTCAAAGTAAAAGTTGAATATATATATAAGGTGTAAAACATGATGATTTGACATACGTATACAAAAAGAAATGATTATTGTGTGTGTATGTGTGTTCAGTCGCTCAGTCTGACTCTTTGCAACCCTGTGGACTGTAGCCCGCCAGTCTCCTCTGTCCATGGGATTTTCCAGGCAAGAATACTGGAGTGAATTGCCATTTCCTACTCCAGGGGATCTCCCAGACCCAATGAAGCTACTTAATATACACTGTTCTCACATAGTTACCTCTTATAAGGGCACTTGAAATCTACTCTCTTAGGATATTTCCACTATTCAGTACAGTACTATTAACTACAGTCATCATGTTGTACATTAGATTTCTATTCATCCTCCATAGCTACAGTTTATATCCTTTAACCAAAATCTCCCCATTTCCCCCACCTACCCAGCTCCTGGGAACCACCAATCTACCCTCTGCTTCTATGTATTTGACTTTATATTTCACATATAAGTGAGATCATATAGTTTTTTTCCTTTCTGTCTCTGGGTTATTTCACTTAGCATAGTACACTCTGGATTCATCCAGGTTGTTGCAAATGGCAGGATTTCCTTTTTAAAAGGTGAATAGTATTCCATTGTATATATATTCACAATAGTCTAGGCATGGAATCATAACATTATTCTCTCTAGGTCAAAGATAATTGATCACAGATGTCAAATGATTTTGAAGCTTCTCCTACTCATAATCTTTTGAAGTGTTAATGTTATATTTAGGGCATCCCTCATAGCTCAGTCGGTAAAGAATCCACCTGTAATGCAGGAGACCTGGGTTCAATTCCTAGGTCTAGAGGATCACTTGGAGAAGGAAATGGCAACTCACTCCAGTATTCTTGCCTGGAAAATCCCATGAACCAAGGACCCTGGTGGGCTATGGTCCATGGGGTTCACAAGAGTAGGACATGGCTTAGCAACTAAATTACCAATGTTATATCTATGCTTTTAATGCATCCTCCTAATATGTAAAGAATTTTTAAAAAGGACTTTTCTTTGATTTATGGCCTAAATGAAATTTAAATAACCAAAATTGAAATACAATTTTGAAAGCTTATTTTATTTAATTTTATGAAAGTTAGAACACCAATTCATTCTGCAAAGGTTAAATCATTGCACAAACTGTCAACTGATTTCCCTATCAACTTAGTAGTTCTTAATTTTTTTGTATATAAAATAAACAGCTTTCACAATAAAAATGAATTATTTTGACTTTTTACCCTTCAGTTCAGTTCAGTTCAGTCGCTCAGTCATGTCCAACTCTTTGCGACCCCATGAATTGCAGCACACCAGGCCTCCCTGTCCATCACCAACTCCTGGAGTTCACTCAAACTCACGTCCATCAAGTCGGTGATGCCATCCAGCCATCTCATCCTCTGTCGTCCCCTTCTCCTCTTGCCCCCAATCTCTTCCAGCATCAGAGTCTTTTCCAATGAGTCAACTCTTCACATGAGGTGGCCAAAGTACTGGAGTTTCAGCTTTAGCATCATTCCTTCCAAAGAAATCCCAGGGCTGATCTCCTTCAGAATGGACTGGTTGGATCTCCTTGCAGTCCAAGGGACTCTCAAGAGTCTTCTCTAACACCACAGTTCAAAAGCATCAATTCTTCGGTGCTCAGCTTTCTTCACAGTCCAACTCTCACATCCATACATGACCACAGGAAAAACCATAGCCTTGACTAGACGGACCTTTGTTGGCAAAGTAATGTCTCTGCTTTTGAATATGCTATCTAGGTTGGTCATAACTTTTCTTCCAAGGAGTAAGCGTCTTTTAATTTCATGGCTGCAATCACCATCTGCAGTGATTTTGGAGCCCAAAAAAATAGTCTGATACTGTTTCCACTGTTTCCCCATCTATTTCCCATGAAGTGATGGGACCAGATGCCATGATCTTCGTTTTCTGAATGTTGAGCTTTAAGCCAACTTTTTCACTTTCCACTTTCACTTTCATCAAGAAGCTTTTTAGTTCCTCTTCACTTTCTGCCATAACGGTGGTGTCATCTGCATATCTGAGGTTATTGATATTTCTCCTGGCAATCTTGATTCCAGCTTGTGTTTCTTCCAGTCCAGCGTTTCTCATGACATACTCCACATGTAAGTTAAATAACCAGGGTGACAATATACAGCCTTCACGTACTCCTTTTCCTATTTGGAACCAGTCTGTTGTTCCATGTCCACTTTTAACTGTTGCTTCCTGACCTGCATATAGGTTTCTCATGAGGCAGGTCAGGTGGTCTGGTATTCCCATCTCTTGAAGAATTTTCCACAGTTTATTGTGATCCACACAGTCAAAGGCTTTGGCATAGTCGATAAGCAGAAATAGATGTTTTTCTGGAAGTCTCTTGCTTTTTCCATGATCCAGCTGATGTTGGCAATTTGATCTCTGGTTCCTCTGCCTTTTCTAAAACCAGCTTAAACATCTGGAAGTTTATGGTTCACGTATTGCTGAAGCCTGGCTTGGAGAATTTTGAGCATTACTTTACTAGCGTGTGAGATGAGTGCAATTGTGCGGTAGTTTGAGCATTCTTTGGCATTGCCTTTCTTTGGGATTGGAATGAAGACTAACTTTTCCAGTCCTGTGGCCACTGCTGAGTTTTCCAAATTTGCTGGCATATTAAGTGCAGCACTTTCACAGCATCATCTTTCAGGATTTGAAATAGCTCAACTGGAATTCCATCACCTCCACTAGCTTTGTTCATGGTGATGCTAAGGCCCACTTGACTTCACATTCCAGGATGTCTGGCTCTAGGTGAGTGATCACAGCATAGTGATTATCTTGGTCGTGAAGATCTTTTTTGTACAGTTCTTCTGTGTATTCTTGCTACCTCTTCTTAATATCTTCTGCTTCTGTTAGGTCCATACCATTTCTGTCCTTTATCGAGCCCATCTTTGCACGAAATTTTTCCTTGGTATCTCTAATTTTTTTAAAGAGATCTCTCAGTTCAGTTCAGTTCAGTCACTCAGTCTGACTCTGTCCGGCTCTGATACCCCATGAATCACAGCATGCCAGACCTCCCTGTCCATCATCAACTCCCGGAGTTCACTCAGACTCACGTCCATCGAGTCAGTGATGCCATCCAGCCATCTCATTCTCTGTCGTCCCCTTTTCCTCCTGCCCTCAATCCCTCCCAGCAGCAGTCTTTTCCAATGAGTCAACTCTTTGCATGAGGTGGCCAAAGTACTGGATTTTCAGCTTCAGCATCATTCCTTCCAAAGAAATCCCAGGGCTGATCTCCTTCAGAATGGACTGATTGGATCTCCTTGCAGTCCAAGGGACTCTCAAGAGTCTTTTCCAACACCACAGTTCAAAAGCATCAATTCTCTAGTCTTCCCCATTCTGTTGTTTTCCTCTATTTCTTTGCATTGATCGCTGAGGAAGGCTTTCTTATCTCTTCTTGCTATTCTTTGGAACTCTGTATTCAGATGCTTATATCTTTCCTTTTCTCCTTTGCTTTTCGCTTCTCTTCTTTTCACAGCTATTTGTAAGGCCTCCCCAGACAGCCATTTTGCGTTTTTGCATTTCTTTTCCTTGGGGATGGTCTTGATCCTTGTCTCCTGTACAATGTCACAAACCTCAGTCCGTAGTTCATCAGGCACTCTATCTTAGATATATAAATACATATGATTTCATTTTAGCTGTCCAATAGTATATAAAGGAAAAGAATACATAAGGAGAGTCTTCATTCCAAGTTATCTTTGGAATGTTTATCTGTATTTGAAGATGAACAGTCAGGTACAAGATATCTAAGTGATACCATGTACTCTAGAAGATTCTATTTTTAAGGATTAATATCAATATATACTCCCATCCCACACACTCTTCTCACTATGTGACAAAGATAGTTCAGGTCTATGTCCCTTCCCTTTGAAACAGGGTAAAAGTGACACTGAGGTTGGGTCATAAAAAGCAAATGACCTCTTCCTGGTTCTTACCTTAGGGACTTTTACCCTTGGAAACCCGCTACTGTGTTGTAAGGAAGCCCACATGTGAGAACTTCAGCCAAGAGCTGTGTGCAGTGCTGACAAGCATCCACTGCCGAATACAGGCACGTTCCATCTTCCTGCTGAGGCCCCAGACATAGTGAGGCAGAAATGGCAGAAACTGTCCCCCAATACCCTTTCTGAGTTCCTGACCTGTAGAAAGTATGTGATACAATAAACAGCTTTTGTTGCTGTAAGCCATTAAGTTTCATTATGCAGACAGATTACCTGGAACATATGCTTTGTAATTAAGGCTGTCAGATAAAATACAGGGTGTCCAGTTCAATTAGAAGTTTCAGAAAAACAATATATTTTTTAAAATATAAGTATGTCTCATGCATTATCTGGGACTTACTCATATTAAAAAATGACTCATTGTTATTCCAAAATTAGAATGCAACTGGACGTCCTGTATTTTTATTTGCTAAATCTGGCAACTTTTGCAATAGGTCCATATTGCAAATTTACATGCTTAATTTACAATATGGACCTGTGTGGAATCTACACTATCAAATTCACTGATTGCCCACAGTTTTGGGGAGGCCAGACTGACCTTGCAGACCTAGGTAGTCTTCCAAAAGCCGGGGCCGGAGAAGAAAATCAGACTGTGGCTTGACCCTCCCTTCATCCTGTGGCTCACAGATTCTCTTTGATCCCCACGTCCATTCATTGGATCACTTCAATTAATGCTGACAAATAGCCACAGGAGACTATTTTTAAATGCAAAGAATATCCTGGGAAAAAATTATATCTTTATGTTTTTTATTTTTTTTTAACTCTAGCAGCTAGGCATCATGCCTCTTAAAACCACTTCTGATCAAATTATTGTCTATTTCCAGTCACCCTGTTACATGTAGCCTCTTTGTCCTTAAATTTCTAAATATGAACAAATGTGACATTGTGGGACTCTAAATTTAAAAATTGCTCTTTCTCTTAAAAACATTTTTTTCCAGGAAAGAATGGCAGATGAAACACATGATGTCTGGGGATTTGCTTCAAAATAGCCATGGGCGTGGGTCGGAGCAGAGACAGAGCAACTTCAGCCAGCGCTGGGAACTGGGTGGCCAGGAAGCTGGTGATGGCCACACGGGGTCATTTTTACTGTTCTTTCAACTTTTTTACTTGTTCAAAATTTCCCATGACAAAAGTTAGAAGGCAGGAAAAAATATTTATACAATACAGAGAAGATTATTTTATGCCCTGTAAATAGAGATTGATAGTGCTAACAAGTTATCTGGCCCAAACTAGTGTATTATAGCTAAGATGCTGTAGACCTGGTGAAGCAGGGACAAAATCAGGTCCACACGAATGTAGCACTTGTACTCAAGCCTTCTGAATTTCATGCCAGTGTTTCACATGGGCTCACATTATACCATATTCTTTAATCTTTCTGGTTCATAAATCATAGTTTTATAATCATCAAAATTTAGAAGCTCTTTTTAAACAACTATGTTTTCTTGCATCTCAATAGGAACGCAGACCAAGAGAAGAATGCTTGATTTATTTAGGTTGTAATGGAAAAATTTGTCAACATTTAAAGTATAACTTTGAGAGCAAAAAGGGTAAAATATCAAATAGATATATATGATTTACATATAATGCATGTATTCATATATTTTTAACATATATTTACTTGTAACTTTCTTTGATTCTCTCTGTGCCCCCATACCCATGTACATGCATGCGCACACACATACACACAAGCACACATGTATTCAGCTGTCTTTCCTGACTCTGAATTCAACAGCACACATTTTTTTCAAGCACGTATCACTTCCTACTTTGAATGTGATTTGCTTATGTATCTCATATATCTTATTTATTCATTAATGAATATTTTATTGAATGCTAGCTCTGCGCCCAGCAGTGCCGGGTTTAAAGTAGTAAATAAAACAGACTTGGTCCATACCTTCATGGAGCTTAGCAGGGGAGAGAGAAAGTAAGAAAATACAAGGAAAGTACATAAAAATTGAGATGAAACCTAAAAAGGAACCAAACAGAATAAGAAAATAGGGAACAATAAGGTGAGTGGGAGCACCGTGGGGATGACCCCACGTGGGGATGATGCACGGGGTTCAGAGACATTCATGATAAGATTCAAACAGGGAGAAGGGGAGTCTCATTCCAGGCAGAGGGCACAGCCTGTGCAGAGGCCCCTGTGTGGCAACACCTGGCCCCAGTGCTGCTGGGCCATGAGTGAAGAAGGCAGAGGAGGCAGTGTGATTGAAGGGAAGAAGCGAGGTCAGGTCATGTGTGGCCTTGAAGTCAGGGTCAGAAGTTGGGGTTTCCCAGTGATGTCCCATTAAGAAATTTTAAGCAGAAGGGTAACACAATTCTTTCTATTTTTCCTTTTAGTTAGGATCTCTTTGGTTCCTGGGTGGAGAATGGATTATAGCAAGACAAAATATGAGTCAGCCGGCCAGACCGAAGGGCATGGTGGTGGCCCAAGTGAGTTGTATTGAGGTTGGTGGTTGCAGAGAAATGGCAGATTTGAGAAAGGATTTGGATGGAGATCATGACAAAGTCTGGATGTGAGGTCACAGGGAAAGAGAAAAGCCAAGATTATTTCCCAGGTTTTAGGCCAGAGCAACTGTTACGTATGGTAACTCCATAGATGAATGTAATTCAGGGAAGAAAAAAGTTGCATTCTTCTTCTTTTTTGAAAATAAATATTTATTTATTTATGTTTGTATTTATTTGGCTGTGTCAGGTCTTAGTTGCATCATGTGGGATCTTTAGTTGCAGAATGCAGCCTCTCTAGTTGTGGCTTGAGGGCTCAGTAGTTGAGGTCCACGGGCTTAGCTGCTCTGTGGCATGTGACCAGGGATCGAACCTGCCTCCCCTCCATTGCAAGATGGCTTTTTAACCACTGGAACCACCAAGTCCCTGTTTGACTCTTTTTCCCTCAAGGATGGATGGTCTAGTAGGAGAAAAATCCTTACTAAACTGTGAGCATCTTGTAGACCCATCACTGTATTCTGAGAAGGTAGCTGGGTGCCCACCACACAGGTTGAGGTTGAATAAGGCTTACTTACTGGATGTGCAAGCAAACAGAGCCTTAAGTGGTGGTGTTGGTGGTGGGGGAGCACCTGGGAGATTTCCCTTGAGTGCAGGATTTTAAAAAAACAAAATTTTAAAATAATTATTGATTATTTCAACGTATATTATAGTTCCATATTAGACTTTGCAGGCGGCTCAGGGGTAAAGAATCTGCCTGCAATACAGGAGCTGCAGGGACACAAGCTCTATCCCCAGGTGCAGAAGATCCCCTGGAAGAGGCAAAGACAGTCCACTCCAGTATTCTTGCCTGGAGAATTCCATGGACAGTGGATTCTGGCGGGCTACAGTCCGTGGGGTTACAAAGAGTCAGACGTGACTGAGCATGCACGCAGCTCAGCATAGTTACATATTGAGGGCTCCCTGCCCTTTTAAAAAATTATAGTAAAATACATATAAACTAAAATTTACCATTTTAACCTTTTGTTTTTGGCTGCACTGGGAGGCTTGCAGGATCTTAGTTTCCTGATCAGCAATTGAACCTGGGTCACAGCAGTGAAAGCAATGAGTCCTAACCACTAAGGAATTCCCTATTCTAGCTATTTTTTTATTGGACTATAATTGCTTTACAATGTTGTATTAGTTTCTGTTGTACAACGAAGTGAATCAGTTATATGTATACATGTATCTTATCCCTCTTAGATATGTATACATGTATCTTATCCCCACCCCCATCCCACCCTTCTAGGTCATTACAGAGCCCAAGCTGAGCTCCCTGTGCTATACAACAGATTCCCACTAGCTATCTATTTTACACATGGTATTGTATATGTGCCAGTCATATTCTCCCAGTTCATCCCAACCTAACTTTCCCCTCCTCCCTGTATCCACATGTCCGTTATCTATATCTGCATCTCTATTCCTGCCCTGCAAATAGGTTAATCTGTGCCATTTTAAAATTTACACTTCAGAGACATAAGTACATTCACATTGTTGTGCAACCGTCGCTACTATCCATCTCCAGATCTTTTTAATCTTTCACAACTGAAACTCCACACCCATGAAACACCCACTTTCAATCCTGCCTCCCCTCAGCCCCTAAGTAACCACTCTCCTCCTTTCTCTCTCTATGAGTTTGAGTACTCTAGGTACCTCATATAAATGCAATCATATGATATTTGTCCTTTTATGTCAGGCTTATTTTACTTTATATAATATCTTCAAGGTTTGTCCATGTTGTAGCATGTGTTAGGATTTCCTTTTTTTTTAGGGGAGCCCAAGCTCTTTTATCGGAGAAGGCAATGGCACCCCACTCCAGTACTCTTGCCTGTAAAAATTCCATGTACGGAGGAGCCTGGTAGGCTGCAGTTCATGGGGTCATCAAGAGTCGGACACGACTGAGCGACTTCACTTTCACTTTTCACTTTCATGCATTGGAGAAGGAAATGGCAACCCACTCCAGTGTTCTTGCCTGGATAAACCCAGGGATGGGGGAGCCTGGTGGGCTGCCGTCTATGGGGTCACACAGAGTTGGACACGACTGAAGTGACTTAGCAGTAGCAGCAAGCTCTTTTATAGCAGCTAAAACAACTAAGTTTAGCAAGCCTGGTCTGGCTTCTAACTTGCGTGCATTTGTCTGATTTTTTTAGCTTTGGGACTGAGCAGTTATGTTAATACGAAAGCATCAGGTCTATGTATACTCCAAGGCCACTGTTTTCCCCCTCTTAAAGATCTCAACCATTTATTTTCACTTTAGTGAGGAGGGCAGTGGTTATTTGATCTTTTAAGTGAACAGTCTTAAAGGAGAAATGTTTTTGTTACCTTGACTTGTTCTGATAAGTGACTTTTCCCCCCGCCCTTTGTTCTGTCAGTACTTTGAGGCCACAACTTTCAAGTTTATAATTTCATTGTGGAAGTTCATAGTTTAAGAATTTCGGGGCTACCAAAGGTCACTTCAGATTAAAGCCTTTTTGTAAATATAAAATGATAATGTCTATGGACATTTGGGTGAAACCCTGTAGAGAATTAGTCTTTCACTTTTGAGTGAACCTTAGAGAATTAATAATACCCTGAATTTTGAATATTTGTTTTTAGTGGTCAGGTTTCCAGGAAACCATTTTGGTCATTATGCTTAATTAGGATGAAATGCATCAATAGCTGAAGATGGCCACTGGCATGTTTATTTTTGGTAAACAATAGACACCTCAGAAGCAGTGTATTTTTTTATTACCACTTCTGAAAAGCATGACTGTCACTTTTCATGAAATACACTGTTCTAAAATTCCAAAAGTTTGTTCAGCAATAGATCTGATTAGTTAAAATTGAAGTGCTCTCCTCAAGTGAATGTCAATGGTCAGTCAAGTGTACTGGCTCAACAATCTGCCCCTGTGAAGGACTGGGCTCACTCTGGCAGGGCTGGGCAGTCTGTTGATGCCACAATGTCTTCTCTAGGTAGATGCCCCAGTAGGGCCCCACTAACCTCCAGCCTATTAATGCCCCCCACTTTTTTTAATTTTCATCACTCTCACCCTATTCCCCAACCCTACCCCAGGCTGCCCATCCTGAAGTGTTCAGCTTGGTCCTTCTACTCTGTTCTTTGGTCTCTCATCTATTGTTGCTGGGTGAATGTCTTGATCTCTTTGACTCTTGGTATTCAAAGCCAAGTTTATGTCTGCTTTTGACAGTGAACTTACAATCTCCATTCTGACTCTCATTTACTCTGGGTAAATTTGGATCCTTTCCTCTTTATGGCAAATGAAAGAGCCAGGAAACAAAAAAAGAATGATGTTGACAGTGATGAGAGTAGAAATGGAGAGTCAGCAAGGAAGATCTAGGTGTAGTATATATCTCCAAATATCTTCCTTCTACAGGCATTTCTTCCATTTCTTCTTTTGGTAGGGTGGAAAGAGAGATCATACTTCTTGAGAAGTACTGGAATGCAGTTCTTTGCTGAAAAGTAAGGGCTGGACTTGGCTTAAAGTTCTGTTATGAGAGTCTGGATGAATGATGGAGGCATACTCCCAACACAGGTTTTCTGTACATGGGGAAAGCACAAAAGTACTAAGAGGGAGGGCTAAGATTTCTCTCCACAAATAATCTGTCATCATCTATGCCATTCACCATTAATTGCCATCATTCTAGGTAGGAAAGATTTTTAAATGGTTTTTACAGTACTCACCAAGGTTTTAAAAAACAACAGCAACATCAGTATCAATTCAACACTGTTGCTGCTTCTAAGTCACTTCAGTCGTGTCCAACTCTGGGCGACCCCATAGATGGCAGCCCACCAGGCTCCCCTGTCCCTGGAATTCTCCAGGCAAGAACACTGGAGTGGGTTGCCATTTCCTTCTCCAATTCATGAAAGTGAAAAGTGAAAGTCAAGTCGCTCAGTCGTGTCCGACTCTTATCGACCCCATGGACTGCAGCCTACCAGGCTCCTCCATCCATGGGATTTTCCAGGCAAGAGTACTGGAGTGGGGTGCCATTGCCTTCTCCAATCAATTCAATGAAGAACATCCAAATATGTTATTTTGTGCAAAATAACTTCCTAATGCCAAGCCAGTTTTTAAACCTTCAAGTTGAGATCCATTAGGAGGTCATGAAATCAATTTAGAAGGTTACTATTTAATTTTTAAATAAAATAAAATAGAAAATATTGTGGTATATCACAATTAGTAAATATTAGCATTGCTTTGTAGAATTTTGAGTTTGGGAAGGTATGTGTATGAGACGAGTATATTGTGTGTGTGTACTTTTTACTGAGTACAATGTACTCCTTACCAAGGGTCCCAGCAAGGGTGAAAAAGTTTGAGAAAATTGCCCCCAAACTGAATGCATTAATTTTAACGTAGGCCTGGTTACTGCCCTAGGAAAATACAATGGTATTGAATGTGCATCAAAAATGAGTTTGATTTTGGAGTGTTTGACTAGTTTCTGACTAGCGTTTGACTAGTGAAACTGGGTTAGTTTCACATTTGCAAACATTCCTTCAAACATGAATTCATTTTTCTTGTCCAGAAAAAGATTTAAGAAGGTTTATACACAGTTGAATATAAAATAATAGAACACATCAGTTCAATTCAGTTCAGTCACTCGGTCGTGTCCGACTTTTTGCGACCCCATGAATCGCAGCACGCCAGGCCTCCCTGTCCATCACCAACTCCCGGAGTTCACTCAAACTCATGTCCATCAAGTCGGTGATGCCATCCAGCCATCTCATCCTCTGTCGTCCCCTTCTCCTGCTCCCAATCCCTCCCAGCATCAGGGTCTTTTCCAATGAGTCAACTCTTCGCATGAGGTGGCCAAAGTACTGGAGTTTCAGCTTCAGCATCAGTCCTTCCAACGAACACCCAGGACTGATCTCCTTTAGGATGGACTGATTGGATCTCCTTGCAGTCCAAGGGACTCTCAAGAGTCTTCTCCAACACCACAGTTCAAAAGCATCAATTCTTTGGCGCTCAGCTTTCTTCACAGTCCAACTCTCACATCCATACATGACCACAGGAAAAACCATAGCCTTGTAGACGGACTTTTGTTGGCAAAGTAATGTCTCTGCTTTTGAATATGCTATCTAGGTTGGTCATAACTTTGCTTCCAAGGAGTAAGCGTCTTTTAATTTCATGGCTGCAATCACCATCTGCAGTGATTTTGGAGCCCCCCAAAATAAAGTCTGACACTGTTTCCACTGTTTCCCCATCTATTTCCCATGAAATGATGGGACCAGAATCCATGATCTTAGTTTTCTGAATGTTGAATTTTAAGCCAACGTTTTCACTCTCCTCTTTCACTTTCATTATACACACCGGTAAATAATAAGTGATAAAAAAACGATCTTAAAGGAGAAGGGGATTCTGAAAGTCACACAGAACCAAGATTACAAATAGTAGTATTCAGTGAATTCATTTACCGTAGAAATTGATGAAGTAATGAGAAAGAAAAAAAATATAGCTCCTGACATCCAGAATGGATTTAACCTTCACAGTTAGATGTCAATGTTATTATAAGCTGGTCTGAGGCTCACAGGGTCACTTTGCTTTCCTGTTGCACAGAAACATTCTTACAGAATATCTGTAACAGGTTCCTCTCAGACCACCATCAAGTGAGACAAAAATAAGGTTGCTGCCCAACACAAAATACCGAATGTTGCCCTCATCTGCTGCGTGGGAGACTAATTTCTCTACGAACATCAGTGTTCACCCTTCTCTAATCTGACCTCCCCACAGAGATGACCTATTGAGATATCCATTCATAGAACTACTCCCACTTTCTGACAACCCCCAACCCAAAGCAAATCCTTACTTCCACTGATTCTCTCCCAAACTACAAATCCTTCACTCGCTTCTTCTGACACCCTCTTACTGAGACACTCCATTGTTCCCCATAGTGTGTGTTCCCACCACTGCAAAAAAAAAACAAAAAAAATAGCATCTTATCCCACTACAGGTGTTCCTGGTGGTCTTTGAAGAACAGAAAAAAGCAAAGCCAGTAGTCGGTTAGTGCCATATCTCACGTGGGACAATAAAGGACATAATCAGAAAAGCACATCTTCCTGTACTTTTTTTTTTGGCTGCACCATGTACCCCAACCAAGGATCAAATCAGCGTCCCCTGTATTGGGAACACAGAGTCTTAACCACTGGAACACCAGGGAAGCCAGTGTCTGTACTTTAGAGAGTGTGTATCTATGATCATTGGGGAGGGCAGTGGCGGAGAAGGGTTAAGTTTATGGCACTCTGTTACATCAGTACCTTTCAGACTAAAAATGTGTAGTCACTGACATTTAGAAGGCCCAGAGAATTTTTAGGTATGATCATTTTTTTTAGCTGTGTTTTTTTAAAGTGCTTATCTTTTGGAGATGGATACTGAAATCCACAGGGAAGAGGGATAGTGGGTGGAGATGTGACTGGAAAAAGACTGGTCATGAGTGGATGATAATTAAAGCTACGTGATGAACACATCAAAGTGTGTTATAGTATTTTCTTTTTTTTTTTTTAAGTCTTTTTTGAATTTGTTATAATATTGCTTCTGTTTCACGTTTTGGTTTTTTGGCTGCAAGACATGTGGGATCTGAGTTCCCCGACCAGGGATCAAACCACACCCCCTACACTGGAAGGCAAAGTCTTAACCACTGGACCACCAGGGAAGTCCCTATAGTATTTTCTTTGTCTTTGAGTTTTCCATGATAAAAAATAAGAATAAAAAGATTTCTGGAGTTCTATCGCTCCTCTATGTTTGTAGTTTGTGGAGGCCCAAAGTGGAATGGGGCTGTGTCTGAATACTTTGAGAATCAGGGTACTGGAATTTAATCAAGGATTCCAGAGTTCTGTGTGGGTGTGGGCATGAGGCAGGGCAGAACTTTGCAAGATATTGTCTGAGGGGTTCAGGGAATTCAGGGAGATTTTAAGCCAAATGGATATTACAACTGTAATATCCATTAGCAAGGATTGAATAACCAGGTATGAAGCAACTGGAAAGGAATGTGAGATGCAGGAACACAGAAACCTAGATACGTTCCTCTAGCAGAGCCTGGTGTGCCTGAGGTCACATCTGCTGCTGTGGAGTGCTTCTGAAAGATTCTTTCGTTTGTACTGCTTGAGTCACAGAATCCAATAATTTCACTTTTCTTAAGTTGGGTATCAAGGTTTTGAAGGTCTGACACGTCAACATAAACACTACATTTTTCGAAATAAATTTCTAAAATATTTCTTTTTGTTTTCATGGGGTTGATCTTCTTTCTGCCATAGTTCTGAAAAAGAAACCATTCATTCAAAGAATATTATTGAGAATCTAGTATATTCTACGGAGAAGGCAATGGCAACCCACTCCAGTACTCTTGCCTCGAAAATCCCATGGACTGAGGAGCCTGGTAGGCTGCCGTCCAGCCTACCAAAGTAAGCGACTTCACTTTCACTTTTCACTTTCATGCATTGGAGAAGGAAATGGCAACCTAGTGTTCTTGCCTAGAGAATCCCAGGGATGGAGGAACCTGGTGGGCTGCCATCTATGGGGTTGCGTAGAGTTGGACATGACTGAAGCAATTTAGCAGCAGCAGCAGTATGTTCTAAGTACAGACCTAAATGCTGGAGTTAAATAGTATCTGACTCCATAGAGTTTGGAGTCTAGTGGGGAAGATGGAAACCAATTCAACAATCTCACGAATATAGTTACAAATTAAGGTAAGTGCTTTGAAGTACAAGGAGCTATTAAAGGATGTAGTTTATTCTAGTTAGAAGAATTAGCTGAGTAATTAGAACTCACTGGAAGCCATGATCATTGGACAAAAGAAGAACATAAAGCAGCATCTGACTGATCTGAAGCCTTGGTTTTTACTCTGAAGTCAGAACAATGAGTTACAAAGTGAGTGACAGGCTCACATGGAAGATAAAATTTGTGGATAAAAAAGAGTTCCAAGGTGATGAAGACGCCTTCGCCAAGTGAAAAATATAATGATCTGATGCAGTTACTAAATTTGTGCCTAACTGTGGCATCATTTCCAGTGGTAAGAACTCAAAAGCTTGAGACACATGAATGGTGTTTATGGCACACTTGGGTGAAGAACTATCAGCTCAAAAAAGCCTTATGAGTAAACATCGTGCATTTATATCCACGTGGAATGCATATGTTGTATCCATTGGTGGCAGCTTGTCTCTAAAGTAAAGATGTCCACTATCAATCAATTCCTCCCCTTTGTGAACATATGCTACTCCCCCACTGAGAGGTAGCATCTATTCCTCCTCTTCCTTGAATCTGGGCTGACATGTAGTTGCTTTGTCATTAGAATCAGGCAGAAGACAACCGGGGTCCTTCCTGCTGCTGCTGCTGCTAAGTCACTTCAGTTGTGTCTAGGCTCAGGCTTTAAGATCACTGGCAGATTCTACTTCCTTTCCCTTGGAGCCTTAAGCCACCAATTAAGAAATCCTGGCTGATCTCCTGGAGATAGGTGTCATGGGGAGAAGCACTGAGACATCAGATAAATCAATGAATAAGTGGTCTTGGACACCCAGCCCAGACAGGCCTTCCAATGACTCAGCACTAACTGTCATTGCATGAAAACAAGCTGGGTCAACCCACAGAACCACAAGGTCAGTAAGACATTGTTGTTTTAAAACACTACATTTTGAGGGTGGTTTTGGCAATAGGCAACCAGAAATCATCCGTACCTCTCAGGACCTACACAGAGATAGCTTGTGCTCCACAGATCTTTCTTAAGTCAAATTTGAGTTGAACTGTCTTTTGTTGAGCAAACCAGTTGTCACCAAAATTCACTGTGACTTTTATGTAAGGGGCACTGGGGAAAATTTACAGGATAGAGGGAGTTGTCTTGCATGCTCCTACTGAAAGTATGTGAAATGACAGTGACTGGGGAAGATTAATACCTACTGAGGCTCTGTCATGTGCCAGGGACAGTACAAGGCACTTGACATATGCTATCCTCTGTCATTCTCAATCCAACCATTAAAAGGAGGTGATAGGACTTCTCTGGAGGTACAGTGGATAAGAATACACCTGTCAGTGTAAGGGACATGGGTTCAGTCCCTGATTTGGGAGGATTCCACATGTTGTGGAGCAACTAAGCCTGTGTGCCACAATTACTGAGTCTGAGTGCCCTAGAGCGTGGGCTCTGCAACAAAAGAAGCGGAAGACTGCAATGAGGAGTAGTCCCTCGCTGCAACTAGAGAAAGCCTACTCACAGCAATGAAGACCCAGTGCAACCAAAAATAACTAAATTAATAATTTTTTAAAAAGAAATGATATGATCATCCCCAATTTATTGATGAGAAAACTGAGGCCCCAAAGTTGCTGCATGGCAGGTCCCATTGGTAGATCTGTTTGATTTCAATGCCAGTTATTTTGCCTAGAATGTGGATCTCTGTTTGGAGGAAGGTCCCCAGAAGTCACCTATGGAATTTCTTGAATAGCTCCCAAGATGCGATGGCAGATTCTTGGGAATTCTGAAGAATCTCACTGAGCCTGACCCGACTCTCTGACGTTGACTTCTCTTAGTGTGAATGTGGGGAGAGACGTATTTGAGGGTGGAGGGGATATGATAGTGGGTATATTGGAAATTACTGTTGCTCCCTAGGAGCTCCCTAGCCTGTGCTCTTCCTTGCTATCCACACACACGCTCCCTGGCATTCTGCATCACCCAGATCAGAGCTACAGGAGACTCCAGCAGCTGTCTGAAGGAGTCCCAGATCTTGGAGGAGGCCAACAGAAACAGTCATTGGGGGTGGAGAGGGGAGGAGGTCAGCAGAGAAGTGACCTTCCACATTCCTTCAGACCTCCAACCTGGCAGGAGGCTGCCTTCTCTGAATGCCACTCCCAAACTTCCCAGGGGAGCAGGCTCCACCCTCAGCTCAGATGTTTCCCCTAGGGGGAGGTGTAGGAGGTTGGGGTGGGGTGGGGATGGGGGTGCTGAAGGCACCCATGGTGAAAAGTTCCATTTCCATCAATCACCCGCTTAGCTTTAGGGGTGAAGTGCTCAGCTTTGCAACACCACAGCTTACGCTTTAGAAACCTGAACATTCTTCAGTGTAGAATTGGCAGTATCATCCTAGTTGAGGGCTTGCACAGGGAGTGTGTGTTGAATATGCTGAAGACAGTCTTCAGACATCTCCTACCTACCTTGCTTGGTAGTACTTACCTTTCTGAGGGTTTAGTCTCCTGTTTCCTGCTTTTAGTTGTCTTTTCTCCTCACTCTTCACATTTAGGTTCAGGAAAGAAAATCACAGAAAGACAGCCATCCTGTGGAGTTGAGACTCTCCTTGGGAAGAGCCTGCAAAGGAGGAACTCAGTGTTTGTTGACTGAATTAAGTAGTGTTATGTTGCCTTTCTGGAAAGAGAAGTAAAGCTATCATCATGTGTATGCATGTGTACATGCTGAGTTAGGCTTAAAACACTACGCAGATCAGGAAAACTAGTACTGAGCACTTGAAAGTAGAAGTGTTAGTTGCTCAGTCATTTCTGACTCTGTGACCCCATGGACTGTAGCCCACCAGGCTCTTCTGTCCACAGGATTTTCCAGGCAAGAATACTGGAGTGGGTAACCATCTCCAGGGGATCTTCCCAACCTAGGGATAGAACCCAGGTCTCCTACGTGGCAGATTCTTTACTGTCTGAGCCACCAGAGAAGTCTCTTTGAGCACCTATTGGGTTCCAAGTATTAGACTAAGCATGTTCATTCAATTCTTACAAAAATTCTCTGTGGTGTTACTTTATTTCCATTTTACAGATTAAGAAACTGAAAATCAAGAAGTTAAGTAATTTCCAAGTAGTCTTTCACAGTTTTTAAATCATCTTTTAAGTTTGTTATGTGGTCACTGTATATTTTTGATGTTTTCTTGGGCCAATTTCGGAAACTTGTGTTTCCTACAGATTTTAAAAATTTGCTGCCATTGATTTATTGATTGTATTTGCTTTGGGAGCTATTTAACTTTGTAAACCAACTTAATTGCATATGGTAAAATACTTTGCACAAGGTAAAATATGCCTATATGTCTATTTTGAGTGTACAGTTCAATTAGTTGTGACAAAGGTATCAGTTCAGTTCAGTCTTTCAGTCATGTCAACTCTGTGTGACCCCATGGACTGCAGCAAGCCAGGCTTCCCTGTCCATTACCAACTCCCAGAGATTGCTCAAACTCATGTCATTGACTTGGTGAAGCCATCTAATCATCTCATCCTCTGTTTTCCTCGTCCCCTTCTCCTCCTGCTTTCAGTCTCTCCCAGCTTCAGGATCTTTTCCAAGGAGTCAGTTCTTCACATCAGGTGGCCGAAGTATTGGAGCTTCAGCTTCAGCATCAGTCCTTCCAATGAATATTCAGGACTGATTTCCTTTAGGATGGACTGGTTTGATCTTCTTGCAGTCCAGGGGACTCTCAAGAGTCTTCTCCAACACCACAATTCAAAAGAATCAGTTCTTTGGCACTCAGCTTTCTTTATGGTCCAACTCTCACATCCATACATTGACTACTGGAAAAGCCATAGCTTTGACTAGATAGACCTTTGTTGGCAAAGTAATGTCTTCGCTTTTAAATATGTTGTCTAGGCTGGTCATAGTTTTTCTTCCAAGGAGCAAGTGTCTTTTAATTTCATGACTGCTGTCACCATCTGCAGTGATTTTGAAGTCTAAGAAAATAAATCTTTCACTCTTTCCATTTTTTCCCCATCTATTTGACATGAAGTGCTGGGACTGGAGGCCATGATCTTCATTTTTTGAATGTTGAGCTTTAAGCCAGTTTTTTCAGTCTCCTCTTTCACTTTCATCAAGAGGCTCTTTAGTTCTAAGCTTTCAGCCATAAGGGTGGTATCCTCTGTGTAATCTGAGGTTATTGATAATTCTCCTGGCAATCTGGATTCCAGTTTATGCTTCATCCAGCCTGGCATTTTACATGATGTACTCTGAATACAAATTAAATAAACATGGTGACAATATACAGCCTTGATGTATCCCTTTCCCAATTTGGAACCAGTCTGTTGTTCCATGTCCAGTTCTAACTATTGCTTCTTGAACTGCATACAGATTTCTCAGGAGGTAGGTGAGGTGGTCTAGTATTCCCAACTCTTGAAGAATTTTCCACACTTTTTTTGTGATCTACACAGTCAAAGGTTTTGGCATAATCAATATAGAAGAAATAGATCTTTTTCTGGTACTCTCTTGCTTTTTTATGATCCAGCAGATGTTGGCAATTTGATCTCTGGTTCCTCTGCCTTTTCTAAAACCAACTTAAACATCTGGAAGTTCACAGTTCATGTACTGTTGAAGTCTGGCTTGGAGAATTTTGAGCATTACCTTTCTGGCACGTGCTGCTGCAGCTGAGTCACTTCAGTCGTGTCCGACTCTGGGCGACCCCATAGATGGCAGCCCACCAGGCTCCCCTGTCCCTTGGATTCTCCAGGCAAGAACACTGGAGTGGGTTGCCATTTCCTTCTCCAATGCATGAAAGTGAAAACTGAAAGTGAAGTCACTCAGTCGTGTCCAACCCTCAGTGACCCCATGGATTGCAGCCTTCCAGGCTCCTCCATCCATGGGGTTTTCCAGGCAAGAGTACTGGAGTGGGGTGCCATTGCCTTCTCCATTCTAGCATGTGAGATGAGTGCAACTGTGTGGCAGTTTGAACATTCTTTGGCATTGCCTTTCTTTGGGATTGGAATGAAAACTGATCTTTTCCAATCCTGTGGCCACTGCTGAGTTTTCCAAATTTGCTGGCATATTGAGTGCAGCACTTTCACAGCATCATCTTTTAAGGTTTGAAATAGCTCACCTGGAATTCCATCACCTCCACTAGCTTTGTACATAGTGGAGGCCCACTTGACTTCGCATCCCAGGATGTCTGGCTCTAGGTGAGTGATCACACCATCATGGTTATCTGGGTCATGAAGATCTTTCTTGTATAGCTCTTCTGTGTATTCTTGCCACTTCTTCTTAATATCTTCTGCTTCTGTTAGATCCATACGATTCCTGTCCTGTATTGTGCCCATCTTTGCATGAACTGTTCCCTCGGTAGCTCTAATTTTCTTGAAGAGATCTCTAGTGACAAAGGATACACAACATATAAAACCTTTTCATCACTCCAGAAGCTTTTTTTTGCTCCTCTGTAGTCAATTTATTCTTCCTGGCCCTGGGCAATCACTAATCAGCTCTCTGTTACTGTAAATATTGTCTTTTCTAGATTCTCACACAAAGGGAATCATACTGTATATTCTCTTTTGTTTGTGATTTGTTTTCATGAGTTTAATTGTTTTAGATTCATCTGTATTGTTACAGATATCAGAAGTCTGTTTATTTCTTATTACCAAGTAGCATTCCATTGTATGAATATTCAGCAGCATGTTTATTGTTCTTCTGTTGTTTTCAGTGACTATGATGTGGAAAAAATTACTATAACACTTGGTGATTTAAAAGGGAAATACATATTATGTTACAGTTTCTGTGGGTGAGGAATTTGGGTCTAGCTTAGCTGGGTGCTTCTGCCTCAAGGTCTCCTCACAAAATTGTACTTGAGGTGTGTGGCCAGGCCACAAGTCCCAACGCCCATGTTATTGGGAGGATATAGCTCCTTGTAGGCTACTGGACCAAGAGCCTCAGTTCTTCCTTGAATGTCAGCCAGAGGCCTCCCTTAATCCTGTGACATGTGGCGTGTTCATAAGGAATCTCATAACACACCCACTGGCTTCACCAGAGCGAACAGGGAAGAGACCAGGAGAGAGTGGAGGATATACCAAAATCAGTGTTTATGTGGCCTAATCCCATCTCTTTTGCCATATTCTTTCTCTCCTTTTCTTTTTTTTTTTTGTTTTCTATTTTTTTTAATTGAAATATAGTTGATTTACCATGTTATGTTAGTTTCAGGTGTGCACCACAGTGATTCAATTATATTCCTTTTCAGATTATTTTCCCTTATTGCTGTTGTTCAGTGGCTCAGTCATGTCTGACTCTTTGTGACCCCATGGCCTGCAGCACACTAGGCTTCTCTGTCCATTACCAAGTCCCACAGCTTGCTCAAACATATGTCCATTGAGTTGGTGATGCCATCCAACCATCTCGTCCTCTGTCGTCTCCTTCTGTCTTCAGTCTTTCCCAGCATCAGGGTCTTTTCCAATGAGTTGACTCTTTGCATCACGTTTTTCCCTGATAGATTATTACAAAATATTGAATATAGTTCCATGTGCTTTATAGTAGGTCTTTGTTGTTCATCTATTTTATATATAATAGTGTGTATTTGTTAATCCTAACCTCCTAATTTATCCCTCCCCCTCTTTCCCCTTTGGTAACCATAAGTTTGTTTTCTATGTCTATGGTCTCTGTTTTATAAGTAAGTTCATTTGTATCACTTTTTAAAACTTCCACATATAAACAATATCATATAATATTTGCCTTTCTCTGTTTGACTTAATTATGATAATCTCCAGGCCCATCCACGTTGCTGCAGCCTTATTCTCTTTGTTAGAGGTAAGTTATAGCTTCAGCCCACAGTCAAGGAGACAGTATGAACAAAGGTGTGAATTCTAACAGATGGGGCTCATTGGGACCCATGTTAGAGGATGCCTATCACAGAATATGACTGCTATGAACCTTTGTGTACAAGTCTTTGTATGGACATGTTTTCATTTCTCTTGGGTAAATACCTAGGAGTGGAACTGCTAGATTATACAAATACTTTGGCAGAAACTGTCAAGTTATTTTCTCTAGTGATTGTACCATGTACAATCCCACAAGCACTATATGAGAATTTGAGTTGTTCTATAAAGCTTGGCAACACCTTACATTGTGAGTCTTTTTAATTTCAACCCCTCTAAGTTGTTCAGTCATGTCTGAGTCTTTGCAACACTATGGATTGTAGCCCACCAGACCCCTCTGTCCATGGATTCTCCAGGCAAGAATACTGGAGTGGGTTGCTATGCCCTCCTCCAGGGAATCTTTCCAACACAAGAATCAAATCCGTGTCTCTCATGTCTCCTGCACTGGCAGGGAGGTTCTTCACACTAGCGCCACCTTGGAATCCCCCTCAAATGGATATAAAGTGATATATCCTTGGGGTTTTCATTTGAATTTCTCTGATGATTAACGATGTTTCTTTTATACTCATTGTCCACTTGTATATATCATATTTTGTGAAGTATCTGTTCAAATCTTTTACCCATTTTCTATTCAGTTGTCTCCTTATTACTGAATTGCAAAAATTCATATGTGTATATACATGTATGCATGCTCAGTTGCTTCAGTTGTGTCTGACTCTTTGTTGACCCTATGGACTGTAGCCCACCAGGCTCCTCAGTCCATGAGACTCTAGGCAAGAGTACTGGAGTGGACTGCCATGCCCTCCTCCAGGGGATCTTTCCCACCCAGCGATTGAACCTGGGTCTCCTGTATCACAGGCAGATTCTTTACCACTGAGCCACCAAGGAATTTCCCGTATATACTTAATATAAATATATGTATGCATACATAGGTATATATATACATATATATATCTCAAAGTCACCACCCCCAAGGTTGGAAGACATCTCCAGGCTAGTAACATGTGGCTACAGACTTTTTCTGTAGCCTAGCTCTTGTAACTTGAGGGCAGACCTCTGAGCCATAAGACCATGGAGCAGAAGGTTTCTGTCTAAAGCAACTTGAAGATTACCATCAAGCTGCTAATCCAGCCAGAGGGGAAGTCCTGGAGGCTTTTCACTGACTCTACTGCTAACCTGTGGGCACCCATCAGGCAAATTACTCCTTTATAAAATAGCAGTATCAAGCCCAAGGGTCTGAGGCACTGTTAAATTAACATCTGAAATCACTAATTTTGAGATTGAGCAAGCTAGTTCACGTGAAGATTAAAAGACAATTATGCTTTGCTAGTTTGATTTTTATTTCTTGTTCAGTCATCATTTAACCACAGGGCATTTTGTATTTTAATAAAATGACTGTATGTGTCTTTGTCATCCTTCACAAAAACATCATTAGATAGAATAATATGGAAGGGAATGAGGAGGAGGAAGGGAGAAGCGGGGACGGGTGCCCAAGGAATTATGTGACTTAGATAAGTCACAAGGTAAGTTAGAACTGAAGGGGAAGGCAGACAGACCTGGAAGATTTTGTCTCCTTGGCAAGAGGCTCAGAATATAGGTCTCACCTACCCCTACTCTCCTGGAACCTACAGGCAGCATCTCTCCTCAAGGCCTAATGACCAGAAGAGGGAGGCCCCTACCACACCAGGGTTGAATAAGAGGGAGGGTCATGCCTGGAAGTTTCCCCATCATGACAAGGGGATCTACTCTGCCTGCCAGAGGAACGTGAAACTCTCTGTTAGTCACCACCTCTCAAATCATGTTTTGGGGCTCAGCATGGTAATTAAGGGTTCCATATCACACTGTGTCTGCCCTAACCTTTGCTCCATTCTTGCCATTTATACCAGGCTTTCTTTTTTTCAGCTCAGATAAGAACCCATGACGAATGTATCTGTAAGCACTATTCCTTTAGAAAAAAGAGCTTATGATATTATCAAGTAAGAACTCCATTCTTACACAGGAAACCAGCTTTAAGTACTCAAAAGAAAGAGCTACAATGTAACACTTTCTACCTGTGTCTAAATTTTGAAGTTAGAGGTTCCTGACCTTAACTGGAAGTTTAGGATCCTTGCTGTCACAGAGTTCACAGCACAAGTGGTTATCTTCTTGTAAAAGACTCAGCATCAGACAAGGCAAGAGACACTGCAGTGCTGGTCAATGCTTGTTATTTTGCACAGGAAGGTCTGGACCCAGAATCAGAGAAGTTTTGAAAGCTGACTTCATCAGAGACTGTGTCTTTTATTCCTATCTTACAGCCTTTGGGAAGGAAAAACAAACAAATGAACAAACCTCATTTCCCCCCCTATGCCTCAGACTGCATTGCTGATCTTCTCCATGCAAATCTCCATGTGGAAAATACTTTGGATACCAGTTCTACCTCCACAGTGGCGATATAGGAAGAGATGTGTGTTTATTGCTGCTAAAAATAAGATGAGCAAGCCACACCTCTGGAAACCAAAGGGTGTAATCACCTCAGTGTTCTCTAATAAAAGCTAATTACTTCCTTCTCTTTAATGGCTTATTTATCTTTGTAGCCTTCACTGATGACTGAAGGTTGGATGTAAAAATGTCATGTGGCTTGGCTAGCAGAACGTGCCACATGAAATAAGATGGTTTGAACGGTAAAAACAAAAACAACCTTTCTAAATAAGATCTGAGAGAAAAGTGTGTCTAAATCAAAGGGAAATACAACTGGCAATTTTCAGACCCCAAGGAGTCAGATAAACTAAGACTTGAGCTAGTTACTGAGTGATTTCAATGCACTTATAAAAGCTAAAATATTTATTTTTTGAGAGGGAGTTGGTGTTATTTTAATAAAACTCTAAATTATTTTTAATCCTCTTACTCCTGATTGAGAAATATGAATGTGCTGTTTGACAGAATCAAAGTAGACATGTTAAAACGTTAAGATACAAAAATTTGTTTTCTATTTTTCAGTAGTGGAATATTCTTGTCACTTTTATTTTGTGTTGCTGTCAAATAAACCTCCCTAGAAGGCTGCAGATTTTTGGAAACCATGGTTACAATGATTAAAACAGGCATACACAATTACCAGTATATATCTTAAATACCTTCTGAAAATTTACCATGCCTGATAGATTTCAATTATATGTAGCATAAGGCTACTTACAGTGAGCAAACCATATACCTGAATGTCAACTAATATTAAACTGTAATTTTTAGAGCTGAAAATCTGGTGCCCCAGAGGCTGACCTTGTGACTACGTACTTAGCATTCTTATTTTGGAAGTGCCCTGATTCGGTCTGTAATGATGGGACTTTGTATGGCGCATGCGTTGGAAAGCAGCTGGCCCTCTGATTCCGTGTGGAAATGCATTGCAGTTTATTTATTTATTTATTTTTTATTTTTAAACTTTACAAAATTGTATTAGTTTTGCCAAATATCAAAATGAATCCGCTACAGGTATACATGTGTTCCCCATCCTGAACCCTCCTCCCTCCTCCCTCCCCATACCCTCCCTCTGGGTCGTACCAGTGCACTAGCCCCAAGCATCCAGTATCATGCATTGAACCTGGACTGGCAACTCGTTTCATACATGATATTTTACATGTTTCAATGCCATTCTCCCAAATCTTCCCACCCTCTCCCTCTCCCACAGAGTCCATAAGACTGTTCTATACATCAGTGTCTCTTTTGCTGTCTCGTACACAGGGTTATTGTTACCATCTTTCTAAATTCCATATATATGCATTAGTGTACTGTATTGGTGTTTTTCCTTCTGGCTTACTTCACTCTGTATAATAGGCTCCAGTTTCATCCACCTCATTAGAACTGATTCAAATGTATTCTTTTTAATGGCTGAGTAATACTCCATTGTGTATATGTACCACAGCTTTCTTATCCATTCATCTGCTGATGGACATCTAGGTTGCTTCCATGTCCTGGCTATTATAAAAAGTGCTGCGATGAACATTGGGGTACATGTGTCTCTTTCCCTTCTGGTTTCCTCAGTGTGTATGCCCAGCAGTGGGATTGCTGGATCATAAGGCAGTTTTATTTCCAGTTTTTTAAGGCATCTCCACACTGTTCTCCATAGTGTCTGTACTAGTTTGCATTCCCACCAACAGTGTAAGAGGGTTCCCTTTTCTCCACACCCTCTCCAGCATTTATTACTTGTAGACTTTTGGATTGCAGCCATTCTGACTGGTGTTAAATGGTACCTCATAGTGGTTTTGATTTGCATTTCTCTGATAATGAGTGATGTTGAGCATCTTTTCATGTGTTTGTTAGCCATCTGTATGTCTTCTTTGGAGAAATGTCTATTTAGTTCTTTGGCCCATTTTTTGATTGGGTCATTTATTTTTCTGGAATTGAGCTGCAGGAGTTGCTTGTATATTTTTGAGATTAGTTGTTTGTCAGTTGCTTCATTTGCTATTATTTTTTCCCATTCTGAAGGCTGTCTTTTCACCTTGCTAATAGTTTCCTTTGATGTGCAGAAGCTTTTAAGGTTAATTAGGTCCCATTTGTTTATTTTTGCTTTTATTTCCAATATTCTGGGAGGTGGGTCATAGAGGATCCTGCTGTGATGTATGTCAGAGAGTGTTTTGCCTATGTTCTCCTCTAGGAGTTTTATAGTTTCTGGTCTTATGTTTAGATCTTTAATCCATTTTGAGTTTATTTTTGTGTATGGTGTTAGAAAGTGTTCTAGCTTCATTCTTTTACAAGTGGTTGACCAGATTTCCCAGCACCACTTGTTAAAGAGATTGTCTTTAATCCATTGTATATTCTTGCCTCCTTTGTCAAAGATAAGGTGTCCATAGGTGCGTGGATTTATCTCTGGGCTTTCTATTTTGTTCCATTGATCTATATTTCTGTCTTTGTGCCAGTACCATACTGTCTTGATAACTGTGGCTTTGTAGTAGAGCCTGAAGTCAGGTAGGTTGATTCCTCCAGTTCCATTCTTCTTTCTCAGAATCGCTTTGGCTATTCGAGGTTTTTTGTTTTTCCATACAAATTGTGAAATTATTTGTTCTAGCTCTGTGAAGAATACTGTTGGTAGCTTGATAGGGATTGCATTGAATCTATAGATTGCTTTGGGTAGTATACTCATTTTCACGATATTGATTCTTTCAATCCATGAACATGGTATATTTCTCCATCTATTAGTGTCCTCTTTGATTTCTTTCACCAGTGTTTTATAGTTTTCTATATATAGGTCTTTAGTTTCTTTAGGTAGATATATTCCTAAGTGTTTTATTCTTTCCGTTGCAATGGTGAATGGAGTTGCTTCCTTAATTTCTCTTTCTGTTTTCTCATTATTAGTGTATAGGAATGCAAGGGATTTCTGTGTGTTGATTTTATATCCTGCAACTTTACTATAGTCATTGATTAATTCTAGTAATTTTCTGATGGAGTCTTTAGGGTTTTCTATGTAGAGGATCATGTCATCTGCAAACAGTGAGAGTTTTACTTCTTCTTTTCCAATTTGGATTCCTTTTATTTCTTTTTCTGCTCTGATTGCTGTGGCCAAAACTTCCAAAACTATGTTGAATAGTAATGGTGAAAGTGGGCACCCTTGTCTTGTTCCTGACTTTAGAGGAAATGCTTTCAATTTTTCACCATTGAGGATAATGTTTGCTGTGGGCTTGTCATATATAGCTTTTATTATGTTGAGGTATGTTCCTTCTATTCCTGCTTTCTGGAGAGTTTTTATCATAAATGGATGTTGAATTTTGTCAAAGGCTTTCTCTGTATAAAATCAAATCAATAAAATTAGAAATGAAAATGGAGAGATCACAACAGACAACACAGAAATACAAAGGATCATGAAACTACTATCAACAATTATATGCCAATAAAATGGACAACGTGGAAGAAATGGACAAATTCTTAGAAAAGTACAATTTTCCAAAACTGGACCAGGAAGAAATAGAAAATCTTAACAGACCCATCACAAGCATGGAAATTGAAACTGTAATCAAAAATCTTCCAGCAAACAAGAGCCCAGGTTCAGATGGCTTCACAGCTGAATTCTACCAAAAATTTAGAGAAGAGCTAACACCTATCCTGCTCAAACTCTTCCAGAAAATTGCAGAGGAAGGTAAACTTCCAAACTCATTCTATGAGGCCACCATCACCCTAATACCAAAACCTGACAAAGATCCCACAAAAAAAGAAAACTGCATTGCAGTTTAAAGTAGACATGTGGGACTAGCAAAGACCAAAAGGAAAAATTAAATCAGCAGACAACACCTATACGAGAAGATGAAAGGAGGGGGGATGGTTAGGTTCAGAGCTGAGAATGCTAAATCGGCAGTTCAATTTTATGATGGTTCTGCCATTTTGTTGTTGTCTATACTGGTTCGTGGAGAAGGCAATGGCACCCCACTCCAGTACTCTTGCCTGGAAAATCCCATGGATGGAGGAGCCTGGAAGGCTGCAGTCCATGGGGTCACTGAGGGTCTTCACTTTCACTTTTCACTTTGATGCATTGGAGAAGGAAATGGCAACCCGCTCCAGTGTTCTTGCCTGGAGAATCCCAGGGACGGGGAAGCCTGGTGGGCTGCCGTCTATGGGGTCACCCAGAGTCGGACACGACTGAAGTGACTTAGCAGCAGTAGCATACTGGTTCGTGGGGTGGGGGTGGGGGTGGGGTAAATTGGCACTTTATCTTTGCAGAGCTGGGTGCCTCCTGAAAGCCACAGCCCAGGGAAACGTCTGCCTTGCTCTGTAGCATTACAGAAGCAGACATGACAGCCCTGCTGTATTGTGACATCAAGTATCAAGAAGGATGGGGCCTTAATGTGCAAGAGTAGATATAAAGCAATCTACTGGGTTGAGTCTGATTTTGTAGTAACTTAATGGATTTCATGTCTAAGTTTGGGCTGTTACATGTTCATTATCATCAGTATTACTGGGTGCCTACTGAGTGCATGGTATCCGTGTAAATGAATGCATTGAAGGAGTATAAAAGGTTCCAATGTCTATTGAACGTTTTTGTTTTGCACTTTATTTATATTAACTTATAACTTTATAAGTTATTTATATTAAATTATTAAATTATATTTATAATACAGATAATTATATTATTTATATTAACTCATTTAATCTGTGTAATTGCCTTGTGAAGTCAGGTACTATTCTTATTCCCATTTTAGAGGTGAGAACTGTAAAGGCTAAATAGCTGAAGTGATAAAATTATTTTAAAAAGCTAAATATTTCCCTATGCTAAGTCACTTCAGTCGTGTCCGACTCTGCGACCCCATAGACGGCAGCCCAACAGGCTCCCCCGTCCCTGGGATTCTCCAGGCAAGAACACTGGAGTGGGTTGCCATTTCCTTCTCCAATGCATGAAAGTGAAAAGTGAAAGTGAAGTTGCTCAATCGTGTCAGACCCTCAGCGACCCCGTGGACTGCAGCCCTCTAGGCTCCTCCATCCATGGGATTTTCCAGGCAAGAGTACTGGAGTAGGGTGCCATTCTGGAATAATCTGGATTCAAACCCAGGCATTCTGAATCTAACACTTGTGCTTCTTAACTACTCAGTTAATATAAATTTATTGAAATATACTTACATATTTTTATCTATATGGTTTATATACAAGTATATATATATAAATAAATATATAAAACTATATAGTTCAGTTTATATGTATGAACTCTATAGTTCAATTAGGTATCAGTTCAGTTCAGTCTCAGTTGTGTCAGACTCTTTGCGACCCCATGGACTGCAGCACACCAGGCCTTCCTGTCCATCACCAACTCCCAGAACTTGCTCTAACCCATGTCCATTGAGTCAGTTAGATATAGTTATATATATGGCAACCCATTCCAGTACTCTTGCCTGGAAAATCCCATGGACGGAGGAGCCTGGTAGGCTGCAGTCCATGGTTTCGCTAAGAGTCGGACACGACTGAGCGACTTCCCTTTCACTTTTCATTTTCATGCATGGGAGAAGGAAATGGCAACCCACTCCAGTGTTCTTGCCTGGAGAATCCCAGGGACGGGGGAGCCTGGTGGGCTTCCGTCTGTAGGGTCGCACAGAGTCGGACATGACTGAAGCGACTTAGCAGCAGCAGCAGCATATATATATGTGACTATATAGCTATATATATTTATGATAACTGTAGTTTTATATATATATATTTTAATGAAATAAAAATATATTAATATATTTTAATGAAGAATTTTATATATAATATAAATTAAATTCTTATATATAATATAAATATTTCTTCATTAATATATTTTAATTAAGAAATTTATATATAATATAAATTTAAAATTTTATATTATATATAATATATATTATATAGAGAGAGTAGTTAAACATTTTTTGTACAGAATTGGATAAAATGTAGATGAACTGCAGATGACTGTTATGAAAGCCAATATTAATAATTTGTATGAGAATAGAGTCTGTGAATTGCCTCCTTGCCTATGTGCTCAGTAGATTCAGTTGTGCCTGACTCTTTTCGACCCCACAGACTGTAGTCCCCCAGACCCCTCTGTCTATGGGATTCTCCAGGCAAGAACACTGGAGTGGGTTGCCATTTCCTTGTCAAGAATTACCTCCTTAATAGCCAACAAGTAGCTATTTTTTTCCCTAGAACCTTTATGATTCTTGTTTTATTTGTGAGACATCATCTTGGTGTTTTACAACGAAACCCCTCACCCCCTTCTCTAGTTATTTTAAAGAGTTGTAATGACTACCATGGTCAGTGTCATTGAACTTTGAAGGGTCAGTGAGTTGGTGGAGAAAGCTCTGGTTCTAATGCAAAACCACAGAAAGTGCTTGACTTCCGGGGATGATACAATCTAGAGATAAAGCCCCAGAAGAACATCCTTATAAGATAGGAATTCAAAATAGTTTCAATGAACTCTGAGATAAGTCAGTGCCATCTGTTATTAGAGATCCTTTTCACTTTTCTACTATCACAGTCTGTGGACTTTACCCATCCTGTCTTCCTTGGGCTGTTAAAGTAGGACTGAGGAAAAAAAAATTTAAGTCATATAAAATATAAGCAAATATATAGAAGTTCACTTTGTATGATATATGTCTAAGTTAATTGTTTGTTTTGGAGATGAATGAAATTTTATGAATAAAATTGCGATCTCCTTGCATTTCCCCAGTCCTCATTCCCTCTTCCCTGTAAATGCTATCACAGATCTGGTATGTATTTTTTTAAGTTTATATTTTCATTTATTTTTCTGGTTTTATATATAATGAAACAATATATATAATATTTTTCTTGTGATTTTTAACACTGTTCCATAAATATTATATTATATATATCCTTTTGTTCCTTTTTCATTCAACATTTACTTTTTCAGATCTAATCACGATGATGCAGATACAGTTCATTCATTCTATCTGCTATATGAGATTATTATTATTCATGCATTTTCCTAACCATGGATCTATAGAATGTTTCCAAGTTCTCTTTTAAAATGTGTTTATGAACATCTTTGCCCTGATTTTTTATCCTTAAGCACATGTAAGAGAATTTTTCTAGATTATATACCTAGAAATGGATACACTAGAGAATGATATGTGCATTTTCAATTTTACTAGAAGTTTGCAAATTGTTTTCCAAAGCAGTTGATCATGTATTTTCACTTTAAGTATTTAAAAAATGTTGCTTCTCTAACAATATTCAGATTTTAAAGATTTTGTTAATGATGGCATCTCAAAACCCAACTTTATTTTAAAGAGAATATAAAACTGCCCCATAACCAGCTTGATTATAGCTATAAAGTATTATGAGGTAAGAAATTAGAATTTCAGTTCCTTCTTGCTTAGATTTTCCTGTTTTACATTCTGATGACTTTTGGCAAACTATAAGGAAACATATTAATTTTCTGCTAAGAGTATCTATAAATGTTCAGCTAGAAGTAGTGCAAGTAAACAATTTAGTATAAAACAATTTTTTTCAGATGAAATAAAGTAAAACATATTTATTATAAAACATTAGAAAATGCAAAATGCAATAAAAAGGAAAATAGAAATCACTCAAAATTCCTACATCCAAGACTAGCACTGAGAGCTTTGGCAGGTGTCTTTTTCTATGCATATAAATACATGGAGATTTTTTTTCTCTCCTACAAAAATATAGATTTAAAAAGAACATGAGCATGTTCTTGAACAATGTATTGTGAGCATTTCCAAAATCATGCAATACTCTTATAAAACATGATTTTTAATGACTGTATATTTTTCCATCAGATGAAGGTAACATTTTATGTCATGAATCCTCTAGTGATTTTTCTTTCAGGTGTATCTCTAGAATTGGCATTTCTGGGTTAAAAAGCAAGACTGGTTTAAAGGAAGTGTCAGCAAACTTTTTCTGTGAAGGGCCAATAAATATTTTAGGCTTTGGGGGACATACGGTCTCTATCATAGCTATTTTAACATGAAAGCAGACATAGAAAATATGTAAATGAGTGAGCATGGCTTTTTCCAATAAAACTTTATTATGGATGCTGAAATTTGAAATTTGTGTAATTTTCATGTCACAAAAAGTTGTATCCTTTTGATTTTTTTCTCAATCACCAAAATGTAAAAATCATTCTCATGGGCTGTACAGAAACGTGGCCATGGTTTGTCAGAGGTCTTAATCTCAGATTCTGATAGGATATCAGACTGGTTGAACTCTTACAAATCAGTTAGTACAACTTGTTCTTTTATATTTGGCTTCCCAGGTGGCTCAGTGGTAAAGAATCTGCCTGCCAATGCAGGAAGGAGACATGGATTCAATCCCTGGGTCAGAAAGGTACACTGGAGAAGGAATGGCAACCTGCTCTAGTATTCTTGCCTGGAAAATCCCACGGACAGAGAAGCCTGGTGGGGTCACAAAGAGTTGGATGAGACTGAGCACGTTCTTTTAAATATTAGAAAATGAGGACTAAGTATTAATAATTGACCAACTTGTTTGCACTGTTCATGTACACAAAGAGCATCAATAGCACTGACTCAGAAGTCAGAAGTATTGACTTCTGAAGTCAATTAAAAAGGTATGTTCGAACTGGGTAAAGGGTATGCAGGATTTCTTCTGTTTCTTACAATTGCATATGGATCTATAATTACCTCAAGAAAAATTTCAATTAAAGCAAGATACATTTAAGCTAAAGAAAATCCAATTTTTTAGACACCACATCCTGCTGTAGAAAGAAATCAGGAAACTCTTTTCCTTCTAAATAACATTTGAAAATATTTCATTAGCAATCAATTAATTTCTTAATATAGAAACAAATGCCTGTAAGAATTAACCATATAGATGCCGAAATACCAAAGAACTCCAGACAAATTCACATCCACTTAGAAATGTGCTCCATTGAACATGCAATGACGCAAGTCATCATCCTTTATAAAGTGTGTTACAGGGAAATTTTACAGTTAATCTTGTCATTAAGGATAAACCTGGTTAAGGAGTGCCACTCCCAATGCTCTTGGCCAACAGGGAAGTCTCTGGGCTGTTTCAGTGTTAGCAGTCAGGACAGTACTTTGCACTGCAGTAAAATACTCTGTGACCATCTGTATTTTCTATGGCAAAGGTAAAGATGGAGAAGAAGTAAAGATGGAGAAGGAGTAAAGATGGAGAAGACTCCTTTGTCCCTGTTGAAATGCAGCCATGTCTATAGTGAGACCTACTTAAATTCCAAGCCATCTGTAATAGAAATAAAATACTAGATGCCTGATTATTATTGCTGAATCTCTTGTAGAAGACCTAAGCCTCTATTGGAGCTCCTAATGGCCCTGTATAGTTTGGAGTTTCAAAATAATACACCAAGGTAGCATGTACAAAAGGAGGGTTTTATACATTGGTTAGAGAGTCTCACAGTTTGCTAGAATCTAAAAATTGATTTAAGCAATGATTGATTCATCAATTGAATGACTGATTTATTCATCATTCAAGATTCATAGAACTTAATCCATGAACCTTGCCCTCCGTTAAGTACTAGATCAGATTAGAAAACTTTATTTTAAGAAGACATGAAGTAGTAGTTGAAACTCTGGCTCTGAATGTGGCTAAAATGTGTTCAAAAGTGCTAAGATGGTATAAAGCAACCCAAATATCTCTTGAAGTTCTGCTAAGCCTTCTAAAACTGCATGTGTAGTCTTCTTTGTGAGGATTTCCTATATGGACAGAAGGATGCATTGTACAGAGATGTTTTGTCTTGTGCTCATGCCATTGTGTCTGACTCTTTATGACCCTTTGGACTATAGCCCATCAGGCTCCTCTGTCCATAGAATTGTCCGGACAAGAACACTGAAGTGGATTGCCATTTCCTACTCCAGGGGATCTTCTGACCCAGGGATCAAAACTGCACCTCCTGTGTCTCCTGGATTGCAGGCAGGTTCTTTACCCACTGAGGTGTTGGGGAAGCCCCTGTACAGACAGGCAGACATTTTAATAAACTTTTATAAGTTACCTCATTTAAAACCTTTCAGCTCTCTCTTAGATGATCTTATAGAGTAGATGTTCTTTAATATATTTGACACTGGAGAGAAAATTAGACCTAGAGAGGGTTAGAGACTTGCTGATACCAAGTTAGGGAAGCAACCAGTCATTCATGCAGGCAGTATAGTATAGTAGAAGCAAAAGGTGGGCTTTTGGTTCAAACTGTCCTAAGTTTACACTTAAAACAAGGCAACTTGGGCAAATGTCTCAGCCTTCTTGAGATTCAGTTTTCTTATCTTTAAATGAGAGTAATACCCATCACTTTGAGCTGTTATGAGAATTAAATGAGAAAATGTGTGTCAAATGTAGTAGTGAATCAAGAAAAAGTGAGCTTATGTGTCCTCACTTTTCCTCTTGCCTCCTAGAAGGAGGACACTGAAGATACACGCTTTTTGATTTTGAGTCAGAGGTATGAATTTATGCTTTGCATTGTGCCCGGGGGCATGATTTGGTGGGTCGCGTGGAGGAAGAGGGCTGTGGGGTCAGGTGTTTCTTAGTATCCAGTAGCACAGTCTTCAGTCTCTCCCCATCTCTCTAGTATGTGCTTCTATATTCAACTGCAGCTGTCCTCCCCCCAAGTCCAGACACCTGTTTCTCCAGAGCAGTGCTGTCCAGTCGAACTTTCTATTATACAGTAATGGAAATGTGCTATATCTATGCTTTCCAATACGATAATCACTTACCACATGAGGCTTAGGCACTTGAAACACAGCTAGTGTGACTAAGGAGCTGAATGCTTAATTTTATTTAATTTTAATTAGTTAGCATTTAAATTTAATTAGCCACATTTGGCAAGTGGCTACCCTATTGGACAGCTCAGCTCCAGAGAATTAGCCTCTAGCAAGGGTGGGGTAAATTCAATTTCCTAGCTGCTTACACAGCTTTGATCCCATCCTGCTAATTGCAGGCTGGTTCCTTCACCTCCACTTCCAGAGACAGCCAGTGACACATTTGTGGAACTCTGGGAGATTTTGTGTTGTGAATTGCTTTGGGTCTCAGCTTTCCCATGGTAGGCTCAGTGTTGTGTTGATTTGTGATTCCCCCTCAAGTTTCATACATTGGAGCCCTATCTCCAGTGTCTCAGAGTGTGACCTTATTCGGAAACAAGGTCTTTGTTAAGATGAGGTCATGAGAGTGGGCCCTAATCCAAGATGACTGGTGTCCTTATTAAAAGGAGAAATTTGTATACAGAGCCATGTACACGGGGAGAACATGATGTGAAGATGAAGGCAGAGATTGGGTCATGCTTCCACAAGCCTAGAAACTCCAAAGATTGCCTGAAAACCACCGGAAGCTAGCAGAGGAGCAGGGACGAGATTATCTTCCATAGCTCTCAGAAAGAAGCAACCTTGTCCACACCCTGGTCTTGGACTTCTGGCCTCCAGAACTTCATGGAGATAAATTTCTGTTGTTTAAGCCACCCAGTTTATGGTGCTTTGTTACAGCAGTCTTAGGAAATGAACTCATTCAGGATTCAGTTCTTTCCTGCCTGCATCCTTGGTTGCCACTTGTTATAGCATTTTCACACTTTTGTTGTCTCCTATCTTATTGTCCACATCTTTGTGATCAGGTGGCGCTAGTGGTAAAGAAACCTGCCTGCCAATTTACGAGACATAAGAGACTTGGGTTCGATCCCTGGGTAGAGAAGATACCCTGGAGGAGGAAATGGTTACTCACTCCAGTATTCTGGCCTGGAGAATTCCATGGACAGAGGAACTTGGTGGGCTACAGTCCATGGGATCACAAAGAGTCGGACATGACTGAAGCGACTGAGCACACGTGCAAACCTTAAAGAATAACAATGAAAAACATTCTTCACTGTCACATAAGTATGGATTAGGAAGAGGCGACACTGGCTGGGTTCCATATGCCATCTTTTCTGGTAGGGGCTTCCCTGGTGGCTCAGACAGTAAAGTGTCTGCCTGCAATGCGGGAGACCCGGGTTTGATCCCTGGGGTTGGGAAGATCCCCTGGAGAAGGAAATGGAAACCCACTCCAGGACTCTTGCCTGGAAAACTCCATGGACGGAGGAGCCTGGTAGGCTACAGTCCATGGGGTCACAAAAAGTTAGACACGACTAAGCGACTTCACTTCTTTCTTTTCTCAAGTTTTGGGTTTTAAAAGTTTTATTTGCAAATATGAGGCCTTCCTATGTTCCCTTAGCATTTCAGAGAAATGATGATGCCTTTAGAGAAACAAGATTCCCTTACTGAGAAAATGAATTAAAAAATTTCCCAAGGGGCTACTGCTGCACGGAAGAAGGAAAGAAAATCATTTTTAGGGAAGAGATGTCTCCACGAACATCTCTCTTCTGTTTAAAATAAATGAGGAAAGTTAAAATTCCAGATGTATGGGGGTGGCAGGGAAGTGAAAGAGGGTTGGAACATACACATTTTTGCTTAGAGAAGGTGCTCTATCTAGAAATCTGGTAAGTGATTACTGCAATGTCTACTTAGATAGCAATTACACAAAGTTGCAAGTCAGGAAGAAAAGCAAGAATATGACAAGTCATGTATTTAAAAGCCATTTGATGGAAGCAAGGTTCTAGGTTGAATAAGAAATAAACAATTGAGTGAATCAGATTTCACCTGGGAGATTTCAACCATTCATAGCAGCAATGATTTTCCAGGTTGGAACTGAAGAACTGAAGTTTTTATTTTACCTAATAAAGATAGAAATCTATAAAGAATGAAAGATAATTTCTTCATCATCCCATCCTTATTCCCATTTCCCATGTAACCAAAAGTTTCCTGCTGACAATTTTGTCTAAATAAATGTCATTATCCTTTATACAAGACTTCTGAATAGTAGTAATAATATACTAAATATTATATTTATGAGCATTAATATGTTTCAACATTTCAATAGTTTACTGCTGAGTAGCAGAACACACCAAAATGTAATTTAAACACAACCTAACTTACTATTTATCATGATAATTAAGGTTGAATGGGCAGTTGGTTCTGCCTGGAATTGCCCATGTGGCTGCATTAAACTGGCAGCCTGCCTGGGGACCAGGCTCAGTTCAGGTGTCTCTTCAGGGCACCTTAGTTCTTTGTGTGGTTGACTTGGGCTGCCTCATAGCATGGTGGTCTCAAGCATTTCAAGAGGGATCATTTTAACAGCAAAGAAGTAAAAAATTGTTAGTCTTCCTAAGACTGGGCTTAGAAGTCCCAGAATATCTATTTCACTATATTGTGTCCTTCATAAGTATTGCACACTTCAAATTTCCTCATCTAATCTCAATACTTGTTGAAGTACTCTTTATAATTAGATTTCAGTAGATTTACCACATACAAATTTATGTGTCAATATTCCTATTTGTTTAAGATAATTTTTTTTTCATGTGGACCATTGTTAAAGTCTTTATTGGATTTGTTACAATATTGCTTCTGTTTTTTGTTTTAGTGTTTTGGCTATGAGGCATGTGGTATCTTAGCTCCCCTACCAGGGATTGAATCCTACTCCCTGCCTTAGAAGGGAGAGTCTTAACCACTGAGCACCAGGGAAGTCCCTGTATTTTATTCTTAATAGGGAAAAAGCCTTTTGAATTCAGTGATTATGGAGATTATTTAGAAGTATACCTAAAAAGTGTATCAGTCAAATTAATAATTTCCACAACAATAACCAAATGTGCAGCTGGCATCCCACCAGAGTTTTTTTAAAAAGATGTCTTCATATAAATTTTAAAAATGAGTAAAAGCCCACCCAGCTTCAAGGAGAGTAGAAATGGACTGCATGGCTTGTGTGAGGAGCAGCTCTGTGTACAGGGACGGGAGGAATCATTTGGAGGTCATATTTAGAGATGATCCCAGACAGGTACTGTGCATACTGCTTCATATGTATTATCTCATTTAATCTTCACAACAACCTGCCCAGATAATTACTCATTTTGCCGCCTTGTGGTGGCTGAGTCCTGTGGCTTGTGGGATCTTAGTTCCCTGATTAGGGATAGAATTCATGTCCTGCACGCTGGATCACCAGGGAATTCCCTGCCTCTAATTCTTAATGCTCAGCCAGAGCCAGGGCTTTCTCCAGACCCAATAATATCTTGCCCTTTTTACCAACTCTGAAAGCAGAAAGGATTCCAGATTTAGCTAGAGAGGTGAGGGTCTGAATCTAGCTCTATTACTTTTTGAGGGTATTTCATATCTTTCTGTTTCAAGCACTTCATCTGTGACATGAGAATTGTAGCGTCTTGTCCAAAGGGTTCTGGCAAGGAGTAAATTTAACAAGATAAAATAAAGTATATAGAGTTGGGCAAGAGGGCCAGTGGTTTTAAAAACTGGGATTAAGAATGCTTTTATATGACTTCCACTAGTGTTTCTTTTAGTAAATCATACCTACTGGAAAACAGTATATAAAAAAGACAAATAAAAGCTGTGGATAGATTAGAAAGCCTGCTGCATAATAAACCACTCTAAATTTTCATCTATTAAAACAATAGGTTATTATTCCTCACAGATGTGTGGATTTACTGGATCAAGAAATCCTTCAGGATTTATTGCTGTAGTTATCTTCAGAAAATACAATCTGCCATCTTAGTTGTTTTGGTGTTTAGACTGGTATTTACAGAAATCTAATTGCTGTATCTTTGATTAGGAAAACCTTCTGAGAATCAAAGGGGTCTGGCGTCTTGACATCACAGTGATCGATTTCTTTTAGATGCCTACAAACCTTGATAGAAAATATTGGCTGATTGACCAACTTCCTCAAAAATCTGCCACCAACACCCTCTGTGTCCTTGGGAAAATCTCTTTACCTCCCTGAACTTCAGCTTGTTTCTTTGGAAAACTAGGGAGAGATGGTTGAACTACATGGTCTCTAAACTCCTTTCCATTGCCAACATTCTATCATTAAAAAAAAAAAAAATCATAGGCACTATGTATGTGTGTGTGTGTTAGTCACTTGTCGTGTCCAGCTCTTTGAGACCCCATGGACTGTAACCTGCCAGCCTCCTCCGTCCTTGAGAATACTGGAGTAGGTTGCCATTCCCTTCTCCAAGGGATCGTCCTGGTCCAGGGATCAAACCTGGGTCTCTCACATTGCAGATTCTTTACCATCTGAGCCACCAAGGAAGCCCATTAGACACTATATGAAGTGAAAATAGTTCGTAATCTAATTTTTGCAGAATCCTCAAAGACCAGGAGAATATACACTGACAATCATGCTCTAACACAAAAGCATGCACATGGTATAAATCAATGTCTTGGGTGTGTAGAGCATCTGAACAACTTTGAAATTTCTGGTCTTTAAATTTGATAAAAAATGTCACAATATTATGTATTAGGAAGTAAGATGATTTATAATGATCTCATTCTAATTTTATTATAGAAGCTTGATTCCATGTTAAAGTTTGGCTTACATCTAGAGACTATTTTAAAGAATTTTTAAAAATGCTAAATTATAATCAATTTAGCAGAGCAGGAGGACAAGAACCATTTTGTAGATGGAGAAATAAAGAGACAGAGAGAGACATTTTATTCGGAGCATTGAGTTTGGGTATGTCTAGAAGAGAAAGGTCAAAATAACGAGGAGCTTAGAAATGACTGTAAATGAGTGGCTGAAGGAACTGGAATGTTGGCTTGAATGTAGGAAACTACTGTTGTCAAAAATTTAAAGGGATGCCATCTGCTGGGAATGATATTTTGGGTAGCTTCCTCTGAGAGAACTAGGTAGAAGTTACTACTAATAAGTTCAATATAAAGACTTCCATTCAATGTAAGACATTTTCCAATTATTGTAGCCCATATTCAGACCTGATGCCCTTAAAATGGTGAGGTTTCTATTATTAGAAATGTTTAAACAGAAGCCAGATACACCTTGGCAGAGACGTGGCAGGATCGATTCATGCAAAGTACTAAAGTACAGGGTGGACATAGGACTGGGTGGCTTTGGGAGGAGTTTTAATTTCAGGTTTTGTTTTTTCTTTCAGTGACAATCACTGACAATGGTAAGAGTCTAAGTAAGCAATCAGTGGTAAAAATAGTAGCTACATATCTAACAAACTTTCACGTAGATCTCATAAAAGAAACACTAAGATTGCAACTGTGAATGTTCAAAGGTCAGGAATAGATGGAGCACTAATAAGGAAATATAAATAATTCATAAGCTTATGAAAAAATATGCAACCCCACTGATAAAAGAAATGCAAATTCAAATATCAATAAGATAGCATGGGTCATTTATTAAATTGGTGAAGGAAAGAAAACTAATACATAATTTTGATGAAAATGCAGTCAACAGTCTCAAACGTGGTTGATGAAAATATAAATTTGTTTAGAGACTTCAAAAAGCAGTGTAACATATTTAAACCACTCTATTATGGACATTTAACCATATTAAAGAATTATTATCATTAGATGCAATTACTTGCATTGAAGTTAAGGTAAGAAACAAAAAGTATTTTTATATTCCAGAAATACAGATTGAAATATTAACAGATGAAATCATGGTGTTTAGAATTTGCTTGAAAATTATCCATTGAAGATTAGAAGTGCCTACATGGGACTATGGATGAAAAGTGATTGATTACACATTGATCTTTGTTGAAGCTGGGAAATGGCTACACAGGGATCCATTTTGCTATTCATTTTTTTATGCATATAAAATTTCCTATAATAAAAAGTAGAAACAGTGATCAAAAAAAACCCCACTTTACATTCTCTGACTTAAATAAATTTCCACCTAGGAATGTCCTGATGAAGTGTGCTGATTGGCATACAAAGCTTCACGCACAAAGATAATTTCTCACTGTTTCCTGGCTCACTATTCTGCAGTGTCACTCACCTGTGTAAACCATTCAGCGGCACCCCATTGCTGTCAGTATTAAAATAAAAAACTTGAACCCATCTGCAAGGTCTTAGATCCATCTGAGCTCTGCATAGTCAACTTGGCAGGTGTCCAGAGCACACTGTGCCCCACAGCTGTGGCCTTTTCTTAGGGAATACACTCTTCTGACCTCCTCCTTCAGGTCAACTTCCACTCCTACTCCAAACTCCAGGTCAATACTGTTCTTCAGGGAGGCATTTCTGCATTTCCCCAGATGGCATTAAGCCTTCATCATATGCTCTCACAGGACTGGGTACTTCACTCTTGCAGCTCTCTTCTCAATTCTAAGGCATGTGTGCTCAGTCGTGTCCAACTCTTTGTGATGCCACAGCTGTAGCCCATCAGGTTCCTCTGTCCATGGAATTTTCCAGGCAAGAAAACTGGAGTGGGTTGCCATTTCCTTCTTCAGAGGATCTTCCTGACCCAAGGATCAAACCCACATCTCTTGTGTCTCCTGCATTGGCAGGTGAGTTCTTTACTAACTGAGCCACCAGACAAGTAGCTAATTAGGTAATTGTATACTAGTTGCATAATGACTACACTTGTCAGTGACCTCCATTCTCTTACTTACACCTGTATCAGCCAGAATTTCCAAATATAGTAGGAATTCAGTAAATGCAGGTTGAACTAATTAACTAGTAAAAATGATCTAAACCCAATTTAGCCTCTTAATTCTCCGATGAACTTACGTGGTTATATTTTAGCACATTAAAATGGAATGGCAGATTTTCAACCTTTCAAAGACAATGGTAGGATGAGGGGCTTAAAAGAGAGGGTGCCTCCTTTGCCTTATGAGAAAACCATATTTCAGAACTTCCCCAAAGGAAAACTGCCTTCACACTATAGCTAGGACCACTTTGCACAGTAGAGCTCACAAAGAGGAAAGAAATTCCAAAATGTCTAATCTTGTCAGGTAATTAGTGGATGAAGAGATGAGATGATTAGGGGTAAAAAAGAGTGAACTTTAAACTGCACGGTAAAACCCTGGCTTTTAGTTCATTATCTCAGGAATACATGTTCTAGGGACAGCTGCATTCTCTTGGCTTCTGGTCTAAGCTAATGAGGTCAACAAATTTTCATCAAGGAGAGAGATGTTCCTGTTAATTAGGTAATGAATGGGACTTTGCCATTCTCTATATTAAATTACTTTAATTTTCAGAGCAAAAGAGTCCACTTCCTGGCTAGCTCACTTTCATAATCTAGACAGAGAAAATAGGAGGCAATAGGAAAAAAAAGCAGTAAATTCTACTGCATTTCCTGGGGGTTCACATACACATGCTGGTTCATTTTTCAGGAATCTGAGCCAGAATGCCCCTCCGTTGGGATTTGTCTGTTTCTCACAATTAAGGCGTAAGTTTTTTTTTGTGTGTGTGAAATTTCTACATAGATGATGGTGGGAGACACTTGATATCATTTGTTCTCCACCCTCATTCCCTAGCCCCCACCCCACTACACACACTCACTTTAAAAAGACAACACTCAAGCAAGTTGTAAGGCTAAGCTTTTGAGAATTCAAATGGGCAGCTTTTTATTTCTTTATATCCAGCTACTTAACAGTTTTGTTTCTGAAGAAACAAGAATAAACAAGATTCAGACTTAGCTTTTCAATTAAACCCCATAAACTTCAGCTAAAGACCCTGGACATCACCATAAAGACTCCAAGGCACTTTTTAAAGATTTCCCTGAATGTGGAGGCTATAATTTGTTTAGAAGAAGTGCCCAAGGGTTGCACGTAGGGAAACAGGAAAGAAAAAAACATGAACAAGTAGATACTCTCAGTTTAGAGTTGCTTTCTTGTTTAACAGAGAGATGTTATTTGCTTTCATTCATTCAAACCGTTAATTATTTAGCTAAGTGCTGTTCTAACTGTGGGATTATAGCCATGAACTAAACCGACAACTGTCCTCCTTCTGCTCAAACAAAAAATTTGCCCCTTCTTTTAAAACTAAATGCTGTGGTAGTCTAAAAGATATTTCCTTTTGAAAATGCATCATTGCTCTTTCTATACTTATAGAGATAAATAAGTACAGAGAAAAAACACAAAAAACTCCTGGAGGGCTATGCCAGAATGTGGATGCTAATTTTTTTTCCCCAGGGGAAGGCAGCAGTTTCAGTGCTCATACTTGCCTGATTGGCGTTTTTTCTGTGTTTTCCATGAATTACCGTGTTTCTGTATAACCACGAACAAAACTAATGTCTTGTTACCTGAGAAATGAAAATCTGCTCTTGAGAACTTCACTCCAGGTAAGGTCTCCAAAGCCCAGGTGTGCTGGTCTGAGGCTGAGTGGTGTGGAATAAAGGAACCCCTCAACCCCCAGCCCCCATTTATAGGTTGAGGAGAACAAGAGCTGGCTTTGAAGCAAAAACTTTCTCTGGAGTCCTGAAAGAGAGGAGAGATGAGGAAGGGCACAGAGAAATCTCCTCAGGTTCTAATCCAGGTGAATACCACAAAGGTGCCACTTAAAGTTTTCTTTTAATTTGTCAATGAGCTGTTCCTTTTAGTCTTATCTTTGTTGAACCACCAAAGGCATGGAGGCACCTTAGTTTATCTCTGCATTTACTCTGAGCAAATACTAGTGTGGAGTAAGGAGCGAGCATGAGACCACGTTACTCCATGGGAATCCATTTATCCTGCTTCTCCCCAGGGAACCCCGTGAGAGAGAGTCATAGACTTTAGGAGGGCTGATAAGAGCCTGAGCTGAGCATATCTGGAGAACTTTCGAATGTGTATTCCCATCAAATAAAAAGGGAGCCATAACGAAAAGAGGAGAGTCAGCACAGAGGTGCAGAGATCGCTGATTTGAACTGTTAGCTCACCTCTGAAGTTGTCTCAGTCAACAGGTGTACCTGGAGGAGATGCATGGAGTTTCTGCCTCATGTGTGGCCCTGAGCTGGATGCTGAGACCTCAGTCTTGTCCTCATGGAAAGTCCATCCCAGGAGATGACAGAGAGTAAGAATAGCCAGCATTTGTAAGAGAACCACCAGGAACTGCGATATAGTTTAGAGATGACTTTTGTTTCTTCACCAAGGTCCAGACTTCCCCTCCTGTTTTTGCTTTCTGGATATGAGCTGGCCAGGAAGTAGTCTCTTTTATTCTAGAAATTTGATATGTTGAGAAAGAGGAGCATAAATACTGCTTTAAATTCTATCTAGTGCCATTTTAATTCACTGAAAGAATTCAAGTCAAGTCACTAATCAGAATCTGGTTACAAATATCTGTATTTGAAGCACCCACAGTGTGCCATGAGACATGCAATGTTGGGTTTTTACACAGGAACATGTGCTTCTCCACCCATCAGCAATTGCTACGGGAATCCCAGATTAATTTTTCTTATAATATTTTATCACAGTTCCATAAAAGGATAAAAGTCTGCACAGAACAGAACTTAAGACGGTTCATGGTTGGAAGGATTTTCTAAAGATGCTTGAAAAACCGAATCACAATGAAGCAGCATATCACAGCCAGAGATCATCTCTGCAATGGTATTGCATCCACTGAACCCAAGAGTGGCACCATTTATGGGGCACGTACCATGTGTGAGGCCTGGAACCAAAACATTTTGCATGCATCTCTCATTTACCCTCACAAAACCTCCCCCAGACTGCTTGCCCATTTAACAGAGGAAGAAACCACAACCCAGAGAGGAAGTGTGGGCCACAGATACATTGCTGGCTAGTAATCAGGGCTTTCTAACTCCAAACCTGCAACCACATTTAATCACTATGAAATGCTCTCATCTTAGTTCATTGAAAAAAAATGGACATTTTGCAGAAAAGCAACGCAGCTCATCTGCCATTCACTCTTTAACCCTTCACATCCTGTGAAGAAATCCACAGGCAATGAAATGCCATCCAACAATCACAGTTGGAAATCTTTAACTGAAGTGAAAAATAAGAAAAAGAATACCTGGAGTCAATATTGAAGCATGAAGCAATAATGATGGTGATGATGACGATAATGTCTCCTGGCACTTAAAACATACAGTCAGCAAAGAACAAATATAAATATTTGCAAATAGTTATCACTTTTTAATATCTGCAACATGCTGTTTAGAGGTTTGGCTACTCTCCCTCTAAATTTTTAAAAAATTAAAAGCCAAGATGGCAGGTAAATATGAATGTATTTGATATTTAAAAAATAATTTCAAATTAATAAAAGCATGATTATCATATTAAACAAAATAACTAAGGACATGAATATTTCAGAGTGGAAATATATGTGAATTATAATGCCACCAAAATAACCAACCTTGAAGATAAGAAAAGAAATGCAAATTAAAGTCCACAAATCTATACCCTATTTTCCCTATCAAATTGACAATGATGGAAAAAAATGATAACCTCACAGCTTGTGAGAGTGTGGTGAAGCAGGACTGAAAACTGTTTCACTAGCCTTGAAAAATGTAACATCTATATAAGGGATTTTTAGGTACCAAACTGTTACTTATAATATTTGATGCCATGATAAAATGCTATAATATTAAGTGAAAAAGATCACATTGCAAAATGATGATCAGTTTTGTAGCAAAAATGCTTTCCATAAATATGTGGAAATCAGACTAGAAGTAGAAGCTGAAAATGTTAGAGGGATTATCCACAGGATGATGACAAAGAGATGAGAGATGCTATTTCTTTACTAGTCTGGCTTCCTTTCTCTGCCAGTCCTAGTTTTCCCAGCCCTGTTACATCTGAGACATCCTAACCTGACCAGTTCTCCCTCCACCCCGCTGTTTCCCTGGGTCTGTGAACAGGGACTGGTAGCCCCAAATTAAAACCTCTCCGATAGCCCCTCTAGTCATCTCTGTCCTTGAGTACCAGATGCTTTCATTTTGCATCTTAAATAATTTTTCTATTATTGTCAATACCGGTTTATTTTTTAAAGTTGAAATTGAAAAACATTTTTTTTCAGGTTTCATTAATTTTCTCTAACCTTTAAATCATACCTCACAAATAAGATTTTGTCACAGCTGAATTTAGTAGATGCAGACAAATCAAGTTCACTCTTTCTTGAAACACTGACAAGAAAAGAAGGGAACAAGTCACTTAGAAAAGGTTTTCATAAGAAACCAGCTAAGTGATCATTAAGTTTATTTCTAATTGGTAATGGGTTTTATCACAATTAGCTGGTATTAAGTTTCTTGCTTAAGTTCACTAATCTGCCCCTAATATAGCTCCTTTGTTAAAGGATATACAGATGAACTCAGCAATACTTGACGGCATAGCTAGGTATTGGAACATTCCACAGAAAATAGAAAAGTAATTTTCTAAGAACATGATGGCAACAATCAACAGCCACCATTCTTAGACTTTCAAATTACCAAAAGTATATATCAATTTTAGTGTAGAAAAATAAATCAATTTTATAAAATTAACCTTTTGGATTGAAAAGTACCCTCTTTATCTTTTAAGATACCAAATGTACCTTTTTCATTTCCGTAGTTGATCTGCTCCTGCATGAAGGTAAGACCACAGTTTACCTTTTTCCTGTGTCCATCCCAGGTTAAGGGAGGCAAACGTGCTCCCCACAACTTTCTCCTTCTCCAGCACCACCCTCTCAATGAAAACAATGCTTGCTAAAGTGCATTCTTACTAAAGTGCAGTCTGAGAGGAAAAAAGGAATCGGGAAATGAAAGAGACTTGGAATCCAACTACTCAAGATGAGCATAGTGAACATCTCAGTGGATATTTTTCCTGTTTATTTTGTCAAGGCTGAGCCTGCCAGAAAAGGCGCCTTCACTCACCGCCTCCATTTCCTCCTCTCTTTTCTCCTGTATCTGAGGAAACTGGCCTTCCCCTCCCCCACCCCACCTTCCTGGGCAAGGTAAAAAATTACCTCCTTTGCAAAATTCAATGGGTAATTTATTTTAATGGAGCTCTCTACTGCTCTTAAATTTACTCCTTCTGGTAATTCAACTTGCTTAGTTTATAAAATGTTTGTCTCTCCCGATGCTCCTTGAATCTCTGTGGTGTCCAAGGCCTTTTTATCCACTGCCAACATTTCAAAACAGGAACACAGCTCCATCTCTGACCAAATATTCTTCTCTTTCTGCAGGCTTTCTCCTTGGGCAGTCTAAAGCAAATTTTCATTTCAAATCCTTATTTCCAGCCTTGACCTGTTCAGCTCAATTCGGGTGCTACTGCCTGTGGCTACATATCCGCTCAGCAGACAATAGAACATTGCTGGAAAGAACAAGGGCTTTGGGGTAAGGTATGTCTGGGTTTAAACATCCAGATCTGCTCTCTCTTTTAAATCTGTTCATTTATTTAATTGGAGGATAATTGCTTTACAACATTGTGATGGTTTTTGCCATATATCAACACGAATCAGCCATGGGTATACATGTGTTCCCCCCATCCTGAACCCCCACCCACCTCCCTCCCTACCTCATCCCTCCCGGTTGTCATAGACACCAGCCCTGGGTGCCCTGCTTCATGAATCGAACTTGCACTGGTCATCTGTTTTACATATGGTAATGTACATATTTCAGTGCTATTCTCTCAAGTCATCCTACCCTCTCCTTCTTCCACTGAGTCCAGAAGTCTGCTCTTTACATCTGTGTCTCCTTTGCTGTCCTGTACATAGAATCATCAGTGGCATCCTTCTAGATTCTGTTTATATGCATTAATATACAGTATTTTTCTTTCTCTTTCTGACTTACTTCATTCTGTATAATAGGTTCTAGGTTCATCCATCTCATTAGAACTGACTCAAATACACTCCTTTTCATAGCTGAGTAGTATCTTGCCTGGAAAATCCCATGGACGGAGGAGCCTGGTAAGCTGCAGTCCATGAAGTTGCAAAGAGTCGGACATGACTGAACGACTTCACTTTCACTTTTCACTTTCATGCATTGGAGAAGGAAATGGCAACTCACTCCAGTGTTCTTGCCTGGAGAATCCCAGGGACGGGGGAGCCTGGTGGGCTGCCCTCTATGGGATCGCACAGAGTCGGACACGACAAGCGACTTAGCAGCAGCAGCAGTATCCCATTATGTATACGTACCATAACTTCCTTATCCATTCATCTCCCTGTGGACATCTAGGTTGCTTCCATGTCCTAGCTGTTGTAAATAGTGCTGCAATGAACATTGGAGTACATCTGTCTCTTTCAATCCTCCTTTCCTCGGTGTATATGCTGAGCAGTGGAATTCCTGGCAGTTCTTTTCCCAGTGTTTAAGGAATCTCCACACTGTTCTCCATTTGCTGTGTTAGTTTGCACTCCCACCAACAGTGTAAGAGGGTTCCCTTTTCTCCACACCCTCTCCAGCATTTACTGTTTGTATACTTTGTTGATGGCTATTCTTACTGGCATGAGATGGTACTTCATTGGGGTTTTGATTTGCATTTTTCTTATAATAAGTGATGTTGAGCATCTTTTCATGTGTTTATTAGCCATCTGTGTGTCTTCTTTGAAGAAATATAGATCTTTTGCCCACTTTTGACTGGGTTGTTCATTTTTCTGGTGTTGAGCTGCATGTGCTGCTTGTATATTTTGGAGATTAATTCTTTGTCAGTTGTTTCATTTGCTATTATTTTCTCCCATTCTAAGGGCTGTCTTTTCACCTTGTTTATAGTTTCCTTTGTTGTGCAAAAGCTTTTAAATTTAATTAGGTCCCATTTGCTTATTTTTGTTTTTATTTCCATTCCTCTGGGAGGTGGGTCATAGAAAATCTTGCTATGATTTATGTCAGAGAGTGTTCTACCTATGTTTTCCTCTAAGAGTTTTATAGTTTCTGGTTTCTTATTTAGGTCTTTAATCCATTTTGAGTTTATTATTGTGTATGGTGTTAGAAAATGTTCTAGTTTCATTCTATTTCACGTAGATGAGCCGTTTTCCCAGCACCACTTGTTGAAGAGACTGTCTTTTCTCCATTGTATATTTTTGACTCCTTTGTCAAAGATAAGGTGTCCACAGATGCATGGATTAATCTCCGGACTTTCTATTTTGTTCTATTGATCTATCTTTACTAGTTGTGTAGTTAATGGAAAATAATTTACTGTCCTTATCACTCAGTTTACTCATTTTCAAAATGAGTATAGCAGTAGTAATTCCCTTATATGGTTGTCTTATGGATTAAATTAAATAGTGCATGTGAAGCACCAGTATAAAGTAAATGCTCAATAGATTTAGTCACTATTTTTAAAAAAATATTTATTTTAATGTAATTTATTTACTTGGTTATGCTGGGTATTAGTTGTGGTGGGATCTAGCTCCCTGACCAAGGATTGAACCCCGGCCCCCCGTATTGGGAGCTCGGAGTCTTAGCCACTGGATTACCAGGGAAGTCCTCTCACCATTGCTGTTATGTTCCAAATTCAACATACCTAAAGCTGAAGTCAGTGAATTCCATCACCCTTATCCAATACCCCAAGCCAGAGACATAAACTGAATCATTTTGCTCTATACCTGAAAATAACACAATATTGTAAATCAACTATACTTAAATAAAAAAATAAAAAATACTAAACATACACACACAAAAAAGAATGACATGTAGATTGTTGGATCTCACCCTAGACTTATTAAGTTGGAATCTTCAGTAAAGAGGCTGGGAAGTCTCTGTTTATTAGAGTTTTCAGGTGATTTTTAGCAGAGCGGATTGGGAAACTTTATGCTCTTCCCTTCCTTCCCCACCAGTCACTGTCTCATGCCAATTATGTAGCCTGCCAGGCTCCTCCATCCATGGGATTCTCCAGGCAGGAATACTGGAGTGGGTTGCCATTTTCTCCTCCAGGGGATCTTTCCAACCCAGGGATCGAACCCAGGTCTCCCGCATTGCAGGCGGATTCTTTACAGTCTGAGCCACCAGGGAAACCATACCAATTATTACTCAAGATTAATTCTTGAATTGACCCCCTCCTCTCCATCACTAATGCTACTAATCTAATTCAGCATCCTCAGCCTAGAGCTAGTCTGGGGTCAACCTTATCCCTGGCAGATGAGCCACTGAGTTGATTGAATGTGGTTATCAAGGGTTCTCTCCCTTTCTCACTCTGAATCTCAGCACAGCCACTCCTTCCAGGAACTAGCACCACTTTGACTCTGAGGCCCAGGTTGGAACTTTTCTCCCCTTCTGAGCCAGGTCCCTGTCCCCATACCATGCACCCCACCAACTGAGGTCCTATAAAACAAGGATGGACTTGTTAGTATCAGGCCAACTGGCCCACTGAGCTTCAGCTAGGTAACTGCTCCCAGAGTCTACACAGTTCGCTCAGGGCTGTCTGCCTGTTTGGACCATCTCAGATCCAACCCTCATCCCAGGCTGCCTTCAAGATCAGTCGTTGCAGTCTTTTTTTTCTGTGCCAGGCATCTTCCCCATCAACTAGTGGACTAGCCAACTGTCTCATCCTCATTGAACTAATCCTTTAGATATACTGTTAGTGAGAATAATGTAGATAAGAATTTATATATAATAGAATTTCTGTTGAGAAGAGAAACACACTGTATTTATACATATAAAAATAGTAAATAAAACTCCATTGCTCTCAGAGAAACATCAGTATGTAAAGTGGTTACCAATGGGTGATGGGATTTCACACCTTTCATATATTGAGTATTTATTTATTTTGTAGTTAAAACTAATGCATGAATAAGGAAATCAGGTGGTGGATTGAAATCCTGTCTACATGCTTGCCCTCTTGGTTTTTCTTGTCTCCCATTCCCCACCCCCATTTCCAGCTGAGAACTCAGTTCAGTTCAGTTGCTCAGTCATGCTCTTGGCAACCCCATGAACTGCAGCATGCCAAGCTTCCCTGTCCATCACCAACTCCTGGAGCTTGCTTAAGGTCATGTCCATCGAGTCGGTGATGACATCCAACCATCTCATCCTGTGTCGCCCCCTTCTCTTACAGCCTTTAACCTTTCCTAGCATCAGAGTCTTTTCCAATGAGTCAGTTCTTCTCATCAGGTGGTCAAAGTACAAAGTTTCAGCTTCAGCATCAGTCCTTCCAATGAATATTCAGGACTGATTTCCTTTAGGATTGACTGGTTGGATCTCCTTGCAGTCCAAGGGACTCTCAAGAGTCTTCTCCAACATCACAATTCAAAAACATCAATTCTTCAGCATTCAACTTTCTTTATAGTCCAACTCTCACATCCATACATGACTACTGGAAAAACCATGGCTTTGACTAGACAAGAGTTTTGTCAGCAAAGTAATAGCTCTGCTTTTTAATATGCTGTCTAGGTTTGTCATAGCTTTTCTTCCAAGGAGCAAGTGTCTTTTAATTTCATGGCTGCAGTCACCATCTGCAGTGATTTTGGAGCCCAGGAAAATGAAGTCTGTCACTGTTTCCATTGTTTCCCCATTTATTTGCCATGAAGTGATGGGATTGTATGCCATGGTCTTCATTTTTTGAATGTTGATTTTTAAGCCAGCTTTTTCACTCTCTTTCACTTTCATCAAGAGGCTCTATAATTCTTCTTTGCTTTCTGCCATAAGGGTGGTGTCATCTTCATGTCTGAGGTTATTGATATTTCTCCTGGCAATCTTGATTCCAGCTTGTGCTTCATCCAGCCTGGCATTTCACATGATGTAGTCAAGGCTATGGTTTTTCCAGTGGTCATGTATAGATGTGAGAGTTGGACTATAAAGAAAACTGAGCTCCGAAGAATTGATGCTTTTGAACTGTGGTGTTGGAGAAGACTCTTGAGAGTCCCTTGGACTGCAAGGAGATCCAACCAGTCCATCCTAAAGGAGATCAGTCCTTGGTGTTCATTGGTGGGACTGATGTTGAAACTGAAACTCCAATACTTTGACCACCTGATGTGAAGAGCTGACTCATTTGAGAAGACCCTGATGCTGGGAAAGATTGAGGGCAGGAGGAGAAGGGGACAACAGAGGATGAGATGGTTGTCGCCATCATAGAACAGCCCTTACCAGGTCATGCAGGAGGGGACTGTTTGTGTCTGGTTCACAGGTGTATCTCAAGCCCCCAATTCATGTTTTGGGAATGAGTAAATGAATGAATGAACTCTGAGGCAATAAGGTGAAAACAAACCAACTGCATGTTCTAGAGTCAAGAAGATCCTTACCTACATTCTCTTCACTGATCTTCACCATAACTCTGTGAGACAGGAATTATTATTCCCATTTTACAAACTCAAGACGTTAAATGATGTTGGAACCCAATATTGGCAGAACCTTAAAACTCTTTTCTCAATATCAATCTATCCTTCCATAATATCACTCTTTCCTAAGGCTGCTGCTGCTGCTGCTAAATCACTTCAGTCGTGTCCGACTCTGTGCGACCCCATAGATGGCAGCCCACCAGGCTTCCCCGTCCCTGGGATTCCCTAGGCAAGAACACTGGAGTGGGTTGCCATTTCCCTCTCCAATGCACAAAAGTGAAAAGTGAAAGTGAAGTCACTCAGTCGCGTCCGACTCTAGCAACCCCATGGACTGCAGCCCACCAGGCTCCTCCGTCCACGGGACTTTCCAGGCAAAAGTACTGGAGTGGGGTGCCACTGCCTTCTCCATTTCCTAAGGCAGTGGCAATCATTGACTGATAATTATGTACTGTAACCAGAAACAGCTGTGTATATTACCTTATTCAGTCTCCACAAACCACACTAAGAAGTAGGGGAGGTCACTCATTTGCAGGTAAGGAAATGAGGATGATCAGAGGAGAACTGACTTGTTAAAAAGTGCTGTAGTTTTGCAAAAATGAATAATTACTGTGAGCTGAGTAGATTGAGAAGACTTTATGGTGAAAGAAAGATCAGAGTTGATACTTGAAGGAATGGTAGTTTTTAGATAGAATTAAAGCCATCAGAAATAGGGATTTCCAGTTGGAGAAAAGAGATAGGGCATGAGTGTTTGATGGTGAGGAGACCAGAGGATGAGAATGAAAGTTCATGATTAAGAATTAGAAAAACATAAAGACTGAGAAGTTGGTTGAGCCATTATCATGGAGAGACTACAAAAAGAGTGTTTCAGAAGTTGCATCCCAAAGGAAATTGGAATAATTTTGTAGAAGCAACATGACAAAGGGTGTATTTGATTTTTTTCCTTTCCTTTTAAAATAGAATTTATTTTAAAAAATTCTAACTTTCTTGCGTATTCCTTAAACTATTTTTTTTTCCTTGACAGGAATCATCTAGCCTAGAGTTCCCACTTTCTGAGAGACAGAAACCATGAGAAATGGAAAGCGCTGAGAACTTGAACTCTGCTATTTCAGGGTGGAGCAGGACATACCATTCCACTCTGTGAAGAAGACTTGCTGACTTTTTGTAGTTGAGAAAACAATGGAGTCCTGTGTGATTGGTGGAGTAAATCTTACGGCTTATGAGAGAAATTCTGTTTCCTTTACTTTTCTTAATCGCTTTCAAACTCAGCTCAGAAACTCTCAGCAAGGATCAGCAACGAGATCCCACGGTTGTTTTGTTTTCCCCTTTTATTTGGCCTTTCTTTCAAAACACTTTCTTTTTTTTCTTTCAAAATTTAAACTTTTTATTTTGTACTGGGATATCTATCCCCCATGGCTCAGCTGGTAAAGAACCTGACTGCCAATGCAGGAAATGCGGGAGATCTCCTGAGACATGGGTTTGATTCCTGAATTGGGAAGATTCCCTGGAGAAGGAAATAGCAACCCGCTCCAGTATTCTTGCCTGGAAAAGTTCCATGGACAGAGGAGCCTGGCAGGTTACAGCCCTTGGGGTCACACATGCACACACACAGCGGATTAACAGTGTTGTGGTGGTTTCAGGTGAACAGCCATACATGTACATGTATCCATTCTCCCCCAAACCCCTCTCCCGTCCAGGCTGGCAAGTCACACTGAATAGAGTTCCATGTGCTATACAATAGGTCCTTGTTTGTTATCCATTTTGAATATAGCAGTATGTATATGACCTTCCCAAACTCCCCGCCAATGTTTTCAAAATAGGGTTTCCGTGGGATTCTTACCTGATTTTTTTTTTCCTTTCTTCATTCCTTCCTTTCTTAATTTTTTTATTTTTATTTTTGCTGTGCCGCAGGGCACACAGTATCTTAGTTCCCCAATGAGAGATCGAACCTGCATCCCTTAGGTAGAAATTCGGAGTCTTAACCACTGGACTGCCAGGGAAGTCCCCTCTTGCCTGTTTTTCATTGGCATGCTTCCTCCCACTCTCCTTACCTTCCACAGGAGATGGGACCCAAGAAAGGCAGACCTGCCCACTATCTGCTCTTTATTAACGAGGGGCTTTGGGGTCATGTGAACTACATCTTCTGTAGACTGAGAGGCCAGCCTTGGAGAGAAACAAAGTTTGGTCAGGATTTCTCAGGCTCCTCTTGTGATAGAGCCACGTACCAGGGGAAGCTTTTGGAGGGGGATGTTTTAAATGCAGAAGGCCTGAGAGCAAGTGGAGCTGAGTATTTGTGCTCCTGAGGCCTGATGTCCCTGGAGGGGCTCCCAGCTGCCTTGGTCATCCAGAATTTTCAGTCCCTGTGCTTAGACTCATTCCTGCAAGGAGACACTATCCTAACTAGGGTACTATACAATTTATCATACAGATTAGGACATTTTTAAGAATAAAAGAGATTATCAGAATAATTAAAATAATATAGTTTTAAAAGTATTTTTGAATGACAAATTATTGAATTTATAATGGGTCAGCTGGTAAAGAATCTGCCTGCAATGTGGGAGACCTAGATTCAATCCCTGGTTTGGGAAGATCCCCTGGAGAAGGGATAGGCTACCCATTCCAGTATTCTGGTCTGGAGAATTCCATGGACTATATAGTCCATGGGGTCGCAAATGGTCAGACATTACTGAGAGACTGTCACTTCACACACTCAAAAACTATTTTCAAAAGTAAAAATACATGTTCATATGTATTAAAGATTTAAACATTTATGCTATTTGAGCATTAAAAAAAATAATAGTTTTTTTGGTACATAGTAACATACTTTAAAGTTCTCTTAGATGTAATCTGTCTCTAATAATACATCATAGGTGTTTTTTTCCTAAAGGCTATATTCTTTTTCAGTAAGGTCCCTTTATTTTTAATTTTTCATAAGATTTCCTAAAACACTCAAATTTGCATTTTATAGTTAATTTGAATTGTTAGCAGCTTTTTTTCTTCGTAGTTATAATCTAAATTGAAAAGTTAAAAATTTTAAAGTCTGCATAATACCTGATAAGCTCAGAACAAAGTGAAAGAGTTTCAATTCTAATTTTATTTTATTTTTGCATTAAAATATATAAATACTTAAATCCAAATATTTTCATAGGTACTTTCTTTGTTTCTTCTTTAACTGTCAATTTTGCACCTTTGTATGACAAATATTTTTTAAAGGAAAAAATCATCAAAAATTCTGTCATGATTCTTTTGAGTATTTAAACAAATATACATATTACAGAAATATAGGCCTTTCAATTTCATTTTATTGTGGTATAGAATGCAAATTTATGCAATTAAAAATAAAACATTTATCTAACAGTTCTTTGGTAAGTCAAAATAATGGAAGCACAATTATGAAATTTTAAAATTAAATCTTTAAACATTTGAACTCTCATTGTTTATTTTGTTCAATTCCTCCTTTGCTTTTATGTGGCTTAGTTTCAGTATCTTGTTTGCTTTAGTTTCAATAATTGCAATTTGCTAAAATGTAGAGGCTGAAGTTTTGGGGAGCTCCTCTTATTGAATACTTTGAATAAGCACTTCCAACTGATTTTAAACAAAATGTTTCAAAATTTAAACAATATATTTACAAAATTGTTCAATGTCATTATAGGACACATATGTTGAGTTAGAAATTTGTTCTTGAAAGACTCAAACGTTTCTAAAATCTAACTAATTTAAATGGACAAAAAAAAGTGAATTTATATGCCACCTTACCTAAGTATTTTCTTGCTTCAACATCAGTGTTGCCATGAAAATTGTGTAGCTCAGTTATTTTATCTTTATATTTATAAAAATATTCATAAATTTTGATAACACAGTTTCTATTACAATTGGTAGAGTATCACAGCTTGTTTGAACACAATTATGAATCATCTGTATAGAAATCAATTCCAGTACATTTTTGTTCCATAGCACTATTTTTTCCCCCCATAGTTCTGAACACTACCAAAATTTGTAAACATATAATGACTGCAAAAACAAGTAATTTAATCCTTAGTGTTGCACTTTGTAACTGAATTTACAGTAATAGCATTCAAAATAATTTCAGGCATTTTGCTTTAAACAAAATAAAATCCTGAAAGTTTTACTTTGATTCCATGAAAAAACTTTTGGAAATTTTTAACTATTGCTAGAAGTAATGGGATTTTTTGGTGACACCAGATGACACAGATTGAAATTGGCATCATTTAATAGTTTGGCTGGATCATCGAAAAAGCAAGAGAATTCCAGAAAAACATCTATTTCTGCTTTACTGACTATGCCAAAGCCTTTGACTGTGTGGGTCACAATAAACTGTGGAAAATTCTGAAAGAGATGGGCATACCAGACCACCTGACCTGCCTTTTGAGAAACCTGTATGCAGGTCAAGAAGCAACAGAACTAGACATGGAACAACAGACTGGTTCCAAATAGGAAAAGGAGTACGTCAAGGCTGTATATTGTCACCCTGCTTATTTAACTTATATGCAGAGTACATCATGAGAACCGCTGGCCTGGGTGAAGCATAAGCTGGAATCAAGATTGCCAGGAGAAATATCAATAACCTCAGATGTGCAGATGACACCACCCTTATGGCAGAAATAAAGAGGAGAGTAAAAAATTGGCTTAAAGCTCAACATTTAGAAAACTAAGATCATGGCATCCAGTCCCATCACTTCATGGCAAATAGATGGGGAAACAGTGGAAACAGTGGCTGACTTTATTTTTGGGGGCTCCCAAATCACTGCAGATGGTGATTGCAGCCATGAAATTAAAAGACATTTACTCTTTGGAAGGAAAGTTATGACCAACCTGCAGCTGCTGCTGCTGAGTCGCTTCAGTCGTGTCCGACTCTGTGTGACCCCACAGACGGCAGCCCACCAGGCTCCCCCGTCCTTGGGATTCTCCAGGCAAGGACAGTGGAGTGGGTTGCCATTTCCTTCTCCAGTGCATGAAAGTGAAAAGTGAAAGTGAAGTTGCTCAGTCGTGTCCAACTCAGCAACCCCATGGACTGCAGCCTACCAGGCTCCTCCATCCATGGGATTTTCCAGGCAAGACTACTGGAGTGGGTCGCCATTGCCTTCTCCAATGACCAACCTAGACAGCATATTAAAAAGGAGAGACATTACTTTGTCAACAAAGGTCCGTCTAGTCAAGGCTATGGTTTTTCCAGTAGTCATGTATGGATGTGAGAGTTGGACTATAAAGAAAGCTGAGTGCAGAAGAATTGATGCTTTTGAATTGTGGTGTGGGAGAAGACTCTTGAGAGTCCCTTGGACTGGAAGGAGATCCAACCAGTCCATCCTAAAGGAGATCAGTCCTGACTGTTCATTGGAAGGACTGATGTTGAAGCTGAAACTCCAATACTTTGGCCACCTGATGTGAAGAACTGACTCATTGGAAAAGACCCTGGTGCTGGGACAGAATGAAGGCAGGAGGAGAAGGTGATGACAGAGGATGAGATGATTGGATGGCATCACCAACTTGATGGATGTGAGTTTGAGTAAACTCTGGGAGATGGTGATGGACAGGGAGGCCTGGTGTGCTGCGGTTCATCAGGTGGCAAAGAGTCAGACATGACTGAACAACTGAACTGAAATGAATAGTTTGGCAAGTTCTGCTTATGTTAATGTAGTCAAAATATTATCAGCTACCTCTTTACACAGGTATGTATATAAAGAAGCTTGGAATTTAAAAAGGACAAAATTAAAATAGAAAAAGATCATTGCTGCTGCTGCTAAGTTGCTTCAGTTGTGTCTGACTCTGTGCGACCCCATAAATGGCAGCCCACCAGGCTCCTCTGTCCATGGGATCTTCCAGGCAAGAATACTGGAGTGGGTCGCCATTGTCTTCTCCAGAAGGTCATTGGAGCTACATCAAAAGACATGCTTCAAAACGGGTTGTACAAATATACCTTCTGAAGCTGCACCTGCTTAACTCTTGTATTCAGCCCCAGTCTTCTTAAATGAACTATTAACTTTTGAAGCAGCCTCTGGTGCTTTATTAGATTTGTAGCTTCTCATTTTCAAGTGGTCAATGATTTCACTGTGGGTCCCATTGTGGGTCATAAATGTGTACATTTTGTGCAAGTTTTGTTCTCATAATTAACTTCCTTGGAAAATGGAAGTTCTGTGCTTCAGTTTTCATTAAACTCATACTTTTACATCCTTTAGGTCATTTCTCTTGAATGGGTTCTTGAAAAATAAACATTGTCAAACAATAAACAGTTGTGCATTTACATTATGGAGGCAAAGCCTCCATAGGTTCCAACTACACAGCTCTACAGCAGGACTGCTCGTGGTCTATTTCCTGGGTATAATTATCTAACCCATAACTCTACATGTTTTCCATTGACATGATGCTTGGTGACTGTGCATTACAGAGAATGTCACAAGATGACACACTAAGTGGCTGGCAAGGTCAATACCACGGAGTATTTGACTCACCATGGCCTGAGACCTTTTGTCCCTAGCAACTTGTGACTGCATATACCTCATTTTATCAGTGAGGGCCCTCCATGGTGGCAAGGAAGCATGACCTATCTTGCTTCTGGAAAGAATTGGGAAAAGAAAAATGAGACATTGCTGGTTTCTTTCAGATTTTCCACATGTTAAAGTGAAAACAATATTGCACAGCCATTCCATATACTATTCAAATGTCCACCCAATCCATTCTGGCTTGTTTTGACATAGCTACTAATAAAAACACGATTAAAAACTGAAGTGTCTAAGACAAATGCTTACATCAAAAGGATGCTGAGAATATAATTGTAAACTGGGGCTCTTCTGAACAAACTGGGATATATAATCACCCTCGGTAAGTATTAGTTGCTCAGTCATTTCTGACTTTCTGCGACCCCATGGACTGTAGCCCACCAGGCTCCTCTGTTAATGGAATTCTCCAGGCAAACATACTGGAGTGGGTAACCATTCCCTTCTTCAGGGGGGATCCTCCCAACCCAAGGATCAAACCTATGTCTCCTGCCTTGTAGACAGATTCTTTACCATCTGAGCCACCCATGAAGCTTCTTAAACCATTAAGTTATTTATAGTGTTGATCACTCAGTCATGTTCGATTCTTTGCAACCCCGTGGACTGTAGCCTGCCAAGCTCCTCTGTCCGTGGGATTTCCCAGGCAAGAATACTGGAGTGGGTTGCCATTCCCTTCTCCAGGGCATCTTCCCAATCCAGAGACCGAAACTGGGTGTCCTATATTGCAGGCAGGTTCTTTACTGTCTGAGCCACGAGCGAAGCCCAATAATCACCCGTAACCTCAATCATTTCTTTCTTTTTTTTTTTGCCGGGGTAAATTTGGCTACGTGACACAGTCTGCTTGTCTTTCGAGTTGTCATTAGATAAACCTTATCGTGTATTTATTCTTAAAGTAAAGCAAGTCACTGACTTTTGAGTTTATTTAACTTCTGAAACAGGACCTTTAATAAAGCATATTACAAACATTGTGCTTGGCCTCACGCTATGAAAAAAGTCCCAGTACCCATCTGGTCCACAAGGCCTTGTGGAAGAGGGCCCCCCGCTCCCTTCTCTTCAGCTCCAGCTTGTTCCATTTCTTCTACATTCTGACCTTCTGCCAAGCTTGTCTCGGTTCAGTTCTTCAGATAAACCAAGTCTTATCTGTACTCATAGCCCTTAAAGGCTGCTCCCTCTGCTAGGCTTGCCCTTCCTCCCATGCTTCCAAGCTTGGTTCCATGTCTTCTTGGGGATGACCTCAGCTCAATCTTCACCTCTTTAGAGAGTTCCCCACTGGCTGCTTACCTAGGAGAGGTCTCCTTTGGCTTTTCTCAATCTCAGCTCATATTTGTTTCCTTCATAGCATTTACTGCTTTTTGTTGCAGTTAGTTTATTTGTTGGCTTCTTTATTTTATACAATAACAGTCCCTACCATGAGAATGTAAGACCCAGGCCCTTTTCATCTTCATATCCCCAGGGGTGAAAAGGGTGGCTGGCACTAAGCACAAATAAATATTTGTTGGATGAATGAATAACATACATTAATATTGTGATTAAGATGCCAAATACATGTCAAAAGATTTATAAACAGCTGGGTCATATACACTGTATATGAAAATGTTGATTATAATACCAAGTTTCTAAAAAAAGTCTTATTTTAATAATGGTTTCTATTTTATATTTAGTAAGTTATTCTCAAGGATACCACTTCTGTTCATTACAGAAACACTTCCCAGACTCTCCAAGTCCGAAAAAAAAAACAGGCAGCTGTTCAGGTCTACTTGCTGAGTCGGTCCTGTGGCCATTAACATCCATCCAAGCACATAGGGTTTAAACATTGGGGAACTGAGAATTTAAGCCAAGAACTTCCTTTCAGCTTTTTACCTTTATAAACCTGCCCTTGTATGGAATTGTGGTTTTTGAACAGATGGTCGAAATGGCTTCGGTAATGGAAGAGTTTGTTATGCTGTTTTCATAAGCTACAAACCACTGATAACTTTATTTGCATTATTTGATAAACATGCTCCATCCTTCTCTGCATTTCTGCTCTGCAAATGTTCTGATTTCTGGAAAAAATTTACTCTCACTCTATTAAACCTTTTGTAAAACAAAATGAACATCTCCTCATACTTTATCATTTAAAAAGATAATTCCTTGAGTTTGGTTTTAAACTATGCTCATTCTTTTAGTTCCAATGAATGTCATAATCACAAACAAATAATTTGTGAAATATTTTTAATGCACTGCATTTTTTCAATTATTCATTGGAAATAAAAGAATTCTTTATAATTAAATATTCCAGGTATGGTTTGGGCTAAGGGAGGTAACAGGTTATTAGAGAAATTAGAAACTTAGGAAATTAGAGAGAACTGTGTTAATTCTCCATGAATAAGGGACAGAAACTAGTGCCTCAAATCACATACGAAAACCAGTCTCATTTCTATAGTCTTTGTGTTTTTCAACTCTCAACAATAATGGTATGGCTAAATATCTAATAGGAGAAGGCAATGGCACCCCACTCCAGTACTCTTGCCTGGAAAAATCCCATGGATGAAGGAGCCTGGTAGGCTGCAGTCCATGGGGTCACTAAGAGTCAGACACAACTGAGCGACTTCACTTTCACTTTTCACTTTCATGCATCGGAGAAGGAAATGGCAACCCACTCCAGTGTTCTTGCCTGAGAATCCCAGGGACGGAGGAGCCTAGTGGGCTGCCTTCTATGGGGTTGCACAGAGTCGGACACGACTGAAGCAACTTAGCAGCAGCAGCAGCAGCAGCAGCAAATATCTAATAGTGAAGGATTAATTGGATAAATTACAGTACATCCATGCTCTGGAATATAATAAGGCATTAAACATGTTGTAAAATTATGTGCTGTGTGCTGTGCTTAATCGCTCAGTCGTGTCTGAAACTTTGTGACCCCATGGACAGCAGCGCACCAGTCTCCTCTTTCCTTGAGGATTCTTCAGGCAAGAATATTGGAGTGGGTTTCCATGCCCTCCTGCAGGGGATCTTCCCAACCCAGGGATCAAACCCAGGTCTCACACATTGCAGGCATTCTTTACTGCCTGAGCCACCAGGGAAGCCCAAGAATACTAGAGTGGGTAGCCTATCCCTTCTCCAAGGGATCTTTCTGGACCAGGAATCAAACCAGGGTCTCCTGCATTGCAGGCAGATTCTTTACCAACAGAGCTACCAGGGAAGCCCTATAGAAGAATTAATGACAAAAAACTAAAAGTGAAAAAGGCAGGAAGTACAAGCATATGTGCAACATGATATCATTTTTTAAATATAGGAAGGCAGAGAAATATTTATGCGGAGGGAAAAAGGACTGGCTGGTAATGTCAATATGTCAAAATACTAATGATGGTTTTCCCTGAGTGGTGGGATTCTTCGTCCCTTCCCCTCTTTCCTTCCTTTCTCTCGTCACTCCTTCTTTCCTTATCAAGATTAATGAAGAAAAGAAAGAAGGATAGGGAACAATTAGAGTTAGCAACAGTTAATTTTCTCATTATAAATACATATTAATATCATTTAAAAATTAGAGAAGTACCAGAGGAGATATGAGAGGGAGAGTATGAACTACTCACTATACTCCTACCTCCCTGCCCTCCAGTTTTCTTCCCTAGAAACCACCTCTGTTAATACCTTTTTGTATTCAAATATATAATTAGAAGTTTGACCATCTTTTTTTTTTTTCTTTTCTCACAGAATTGTTAAGCCCTAATAATGCACAAAAGCAGCTGGCTTGCTACATACCTCTCACTGGCAGTTTTCTTTCCTGGCTTTGTTCCCTTGCCTTTGAGTATTGCCTTCAGAGTTCCAAATAAACTACTTGCATTCAAATCAGTATTTCAGTCCTCTTCTGGGAACCCAAATTAAAACACAAAAGATGTTATTTAATTTTCATGAAGCTCTGTGAGGTTGATCACACCATAATGGTGTGATCACTCACCTAGAGTCAGACATCTTGGAGTGAGAAGTCAAGCAGACCTTAGGAAGCATCACTATGAAGAAAGCTAGTTGAGGTAATAGAATGCCAGCTGAGCTATTTCAAATTCTAGAAGATGATGCTGTGAAAGTGCTGCACTCAATATGCCAGCAAATTTGGAAAATTCAGCAGTGGCCCCAGGACTGGAAAAGGTCAGTTTTCATTCTAATCTCAAAGAAAGGCAGTGCCAGAGAATGCTCAAACTACTACACATTTGCACTCATTTCACATGCTAGCAAGTTAATGCTCAAAATTTTCATAGCTAGGCTTCAACAATTCATGAACCAAGAACTTCCAGATGTTCAAGCTTGATTTTAAAAAGGCAAAGGAACCATAAATCAAATTGCCAACATCCATTGGAATATAGAAAAAGCAATAGAATTCCAGAAAACCATTTATTTCTGCTTCATTGACTATGCTAAAGCCTGTGACTGTGTGGATCACAACAAACTGTGGAAAATTCTAAAAGAGATGGGAATACCAGACCACCTTATCTGCCTCCTGAAAAACCTGTATGGAGGTCAAGAAACAACAATTAGAACTGGACATGAACAACAGACTGGTGCCAAATTGGGAAAGGAGTACATCAAGGCCTGATGTTGAGGCTGAAACTCCAATACTTTGGCCACCTGATGCGAAGAACTGACTCATTGGAAAAGACCCTGGTGCTGGGACAGATTGAAGGCAGGAGGAGAAGGGGATGACAGAGGATGAGATGATTGGATGGCATCACCAACTCAATGGACATGAGTTTGGGTAAACTCCAGGAGTTGATGATGGACAGGGAGGCCTGGTGTGCTGCAGTCCATGGGGTGGCAAAGAGTCGGACATGACTGAGAAACTGAAGTGAACTGAACTGAAATTTGGAGATACTAAAACTCACTTGAGGCCCTTACCCCACAGTTAAAGTGCATTGAATGGAATGCTCACTTTAAAAAAATGCCTGAAAAAAAAATAAAAATAAATAAAAATAAAAAAATGCCTGAGAGAGACCCTGGGAAATTGAACAATTTTCTGCAATTTCTTAAGTGTTATGTGATTCTCCTAAAACTAACACACACTGTTAATCAACTATACTTCAATATAAAATAAAAAGTTTTAAAAAACTAATTCAAATATTTTGGAATGATAGACTGATTTGAGGATAATCCTACCATCATAATTAAATGAATTTAAATAATCTGAACTTACATTCAGTTTCCATTCATTTAGGCCTTTGTTATCTAAGATTATTCTACATCTCAAAAATACTATAAATATACAAAGACACACATATATTAAAACACATATATATGTCTACATATTAATATATAAATGTACATATATACATATATAAGTTTACATATATAAATACATATATATATATACACACACACATATAATCTTAGAGGAAATATTTCTGAGATCAAAGAATTACAGACATGACAATATAAAATGATTTGGAGGTTGTCATTATTGTAAATAGTCCAACAAAATAATATTAGCTTTTAGGTAATACTCAAGTGTAGGAAATGGTGTTGTGTACTAAAGACTAAAGATAAATCTTCAATAAGTTCTTAAATTTTAACTTTTATGAAAAAGTCAAAGGAAAAGGACAAATAAAATCATTAGTACATTGAAACAATGTCAAGGGAGGAAAATCAGTTGATTAAACATTCAGAGTCTTCCAGAGCATGCATATTCATCTGTGGGACCCCAGGATGAGCCCACTGATGAACATACGTATTTCTTGATGGTGTGTTAGAATTTTCAAAAACTTAGTTATTTTCATGTTAGGGGAAGTCAGAGTCTGATGGAACTGGCTTGTACTAACCAAATTTGTAAGAGCCTGATTAATGACCAGGTTGCTGATTAAGTAATTTGAAGTGAAAAAAAAAATAGACCTAGTTAGGGGTCTAGAATATTTATGTTCTCAGGTCAATGTTTTCTCTCACTTGTGCAAAAGTGCTGGGAATTTGAGTTACTATTTTAAGATGCTTGGTGAAAACAAATTCAGAATAAAAGAGGCTAGATCATCTTAATGAAAAGTATCATTAATTATAAGGAATCAACTGAAGTGGAAATGATTTGGATAAAGTGTATTTTTTTTTCCAGAGGCTCAGACTGTATATTCTCAATGGAATTTTAAAAATTCTCTTTTTAATACATTCTGGTGATATTGCTCAAGTCCCCACAGAAAAATTCACCTCTAAATTATGAGTTAAAGACCATTTGTCACTGATTCATTTGCTAGTGGTGGTTTATTCGCTAAGTCGTGTCTGACTTATTCCTTAAGTCGACTTACTCACTAAGTCGACTTATTCACTAAGTCGACTTATTTGCTAAGACGTGTCTGACTCTTGCAACCTTTTGAACTGTAGCACGCCGGGCTCCTCTGTCCGTGGGATTTTCCAGTATTTTTCGAGAATACTGAAGTTATGTTGGCATTTCCTCTGGACCCAGGAATTGAATCCCAGTCTCCTGCATTGCAGGTGGACTCCTGCACTGGAGGCGGATTCTTTACCAACTGAGCGACGAGGGAAGCCCTGATAGGACTTTGTTATAAAAGAAATTAGATTCCGCCCACGCCAAAATTCAAGCCAAAATAGTTGGGGCTAGCAAATGAGTCAGGGCTTCTCTCCTAGCTCAGTCGGTAAAGAATCCACCTGCAATGCAGGAGACCTGGTTTCGGTCTCTGGATCAGGAAGGTCCCCTGGATAAGGAAATGGCAACCCACTCCAGTATTCTTGCCTGGAAAATCCCATGGACAGAGGAGCTCAGCGGGCAACAGTCTATGGGGTCTCAAGAGTCGGACACGACTCAGCAACTAAACCACCACCTATCAGTACAATTGAGAGAGGTTTCCCTCATAATATTTTTCTTCTTTATCATTTACTTCACAATATTTTTCTATCAATTTCCACTTCTTTCTTTAAACATTGTTATCTACTTCCCCTGCCAATGACCTTTACCTTTATGTCATTTGGATCACCATGCCACGGACTGAATGCTTTGGAAATACTCAAAGACTGCACTTTTATGCAATTGCAATGTGTTGGTTCCATTTTACTGGCACTTACCACTAAAACACTTGACTAACAAACGAGTTGAGAAACAAGGGATGGAATTTCTGCCTTATGGATCCCCCCAATGTTCTTCATTGTAAGAATCAAGTTGGGGGAGATACCAAATAAACTGTACTCCCCACATTTTCTGTGGACAGAATTTAAGAGTTCAATGTCATGCACTATTAGATATATTAGGAGCAAGATAGCATGTTCTTCCTTTCAATCTTCATTTTGTTATCATTTATCTAGTGTCTGTGTAGAGAAGTGTCAGGAGGTAATGGTCCTTAGATTTCTCACATTTCTAAACATCTTCCATGTAGAGACATTGACTGCCTTTGTTCTGGAGTATTTTTTCAGGGATGTTTATAAAGCAAACTACCTTAGAGGGAGGAAGTATCTCTTTCAACCACAAAAAGCCACCATGCTTGCTGTTCAGTATAAAAGACCCGGTTCCTGAAGCTCAGAGTTCTCTCAAATGCTGACGCTAGCTACTGCTACAGCTCTAAGTAATAAAGTCTTTTGTCTCTGACCCAGGAATATCACCACCTGTGCCAGCATCTATGAGACTGTCAAGCTAATTCGTTAACTCGAAAGTAGGACAAAATCTCCTGCCCTTCACAGTTCCTGAGAGCAAGTGCTCGGAAAAAAAAAAAAAAAAAAACCTGTTGAATGAATGAATTCAAAAGAATGTTTAGGGGGTCTTATCATTCTTCTGAATAATGAACAGTTACCCAGAGAAAGAGCCTAAGAACTTCTCTTTGCAAGGAGCTATTTCACAATATATTTTCATCAAAGTACCAGTGTGTGTTAGTCAGCCTGTGTTTATTTTAGATATCAGTGTTGACTTTAAAATGTTGGCAGCGGTGTGTTTGGACTTGGCTAAACACTGAGTTGTACGATGGGAACCGTATGTTTATTTTAGCATTACCTAGTCATATAGGAACTCCAGACCTTCGATAGTTTTGCTTCTGCATCAGTGACCCTAATGGACAAGGCCCCAGTTTTGGTTCACAGAGCTGAAATTCTATTCTCTTTCGAGAAGTAATTATTTATCTTAAAAACAATGCTTTCACTTGGAGCACAGAATGCTAACTTAGATGTTTATTTTTCCATCTGCTCCATTTTAGAACACCTGACAAATCTGAGCCTAGAAGCTCTTTACCAAAGGGAAGTGACCGAGTCTCCCTGTGTGGCAGATGGCCAAGCTGCTACCTCTTCCCCCTCCCCTCCGCCACCCAACCCAGTGAATCATGACTCCAAGAGTCTGAGGAGAGTGCTGGTGCCAGGCAGCTGGGGATCCAGGAAAAAAAAAATGCTTCCCAAAGATAGACAAGTAATTTAAGGTTAATCGTCATGCATAACTATCTTAGAAACTGTCCGGCATGTCAGGAGGGAGAAAGTACTGGGATGCAGGAGACACAGATTTTCTTCTAGATTTGTCACATTTTCTGTGATCCTGGGCAAGTCATTTGAGCCCTTTGAGTTTTAGTTTTTCCAGTTGTCAAATGGTAAGAATACCTGCTCTGCCTATATGTAATACTGTTTCATGTATCAAATGAAATAGCTCAGGCTTAACTGGTGGTTCAGTGGTGAAGAATCCGCCTGTCAGTGGAGGAGACATGGGTTCCAGCCCTGGTCCAGGGAAGATTCCACATGCTGTGGAGCAACTAAGCTGGTGTGTCACAACTAACAAGCCTGTGTCCTAGAGCCCAGAAGCCACAACAAGAGAAGGCACTGCAATGAAAACCCTGTGCACTGCAGCTAGAGAGTAGCCCCTGATTGCTGCAACAAAAGAAAGGTCACACAGCAACGAAGAGCCAGCATGACCAAAAATAAATAAAATTATTTAAAAAAATAAAGTAGCTCAGTTCACTTCAGTCGCTCAGCCGTGTCTGACTCTTTGCAACCCCATGGACTGCAGCACATCAGGCCTCCCTGTCTATCACCAACTCCCGGAGTTTACTCAAACTCATGTCCATTGAGTTGGTGATGCCATCCAACTATCTCATCCTCTGTTGTCCCCTCCTCCTCCTGCCTTCAATCTTTCCCAGCATCAAGTTCTTTTCCAATGAGTCAGTTCTTCGCATCAGGTGGCCAAAGGATTGGAGTTTCAGCTTCAACATCAGTCCTTCCAATGAGTATTCAGGACTGATTTCCTTTAGGATGGACTGGTTGGATCTCCTTGCAGTCCAAGGGACTCTCAAGAGTCTTCTCCAACACCACAGTTCAAAAGCATCAGTTCTTCGGTGCTCAGCTTTCTCTACAGTCCAACTTTCACATCCATCCATGACTACTGGAAAAACTTTGACTAGATGGACCTTTGTTGGCAAAGTAATGTCTCTCCTTTTTAATATGCTGTCTAGGTTGGTTATAACTTTTCTTCCAAGGAGTAAGTATCTTTTAATTTCATGGCAAGTCTAGTAAATAAATGTAGCAATCGTATCACCCTTTTCTCAACATTTCAATTATAAAGTTAGAAAGGCTTTGAAGACTCTGGTGGCTCAGTCAGTAAAGAATCTGCCTGCAATGTGGGAGACCTGAGTTTGATCCCTGGGTTGGAAGATCCCATGGAGAAGGAAATGGCAACCCACTCCAGTCTTCTTGCCTGGACATTTCCATAGACAGAGGAGCCCAGTGGGCTATAGTCCATGGGTAACAAAGAGTTGGACACAGCTGAGGACTAAGCACAGAAGACCTTTAGACAAGTTTACACAAATGGAGGTATTATTAGTATGGAGTACATCCACCATATTCCTTCTGAGTTTTTGCTTCACTTTTTTTGCACTGAACAAAAAAAAATATTACTCTAAGGAAACAAATACAGTTGGGAATACCACATACACATAATTGAAATATTTAGATCCTGGCAAAACCAACTTGCTTTTTGGGGCACTTTGTATGTGATAAGCTGGATCAAAGCAATCAAAACTAAAACAGAATCAAATAGTCAAATCAGCATTTAATAAAGATACAGAAGTTATGATTTCTTTCTGACTCATTAGATGTTCTTAAAGGAGTTAATCAATTAACTTTGACACAATTTGCCCCAATAAGACCCTGAACAGGATAAAGAATGCTAACAGCTTGTTGATTTCTGTCGTGAATCACCTTCCTGGGTGGTGTAGAAAGACTTTTCCTGATTCTTAGAGAAGAGGAACTGATTACACAGGGTCTTTGTGGAACCAAATCACTATCGCTATAATAAAAAATTGTATGTTTTGACATGGAATGGGAGAAAAGAATTAATATTCATATTTTAGTTTTCACTGTATGGTGTAACAATGTAATACTAAGACTAGTTTTCAGGGAAATATGGAATAAAATTCATAAATATGTGCTGATAGAGATGTTCATAAAATTGACAGATGGGATAAATATTCCTTTTTTATAACTTAAATAACATGCAGAAACTAATATGCTCCATTTGGATTTTAACAAACACTCCTAAATGTGGTATATTTGTCCTAATATAAAAATGCAATGTTACTGAGCAAAACAGATGAAACAACCTCCAGAAAAGCATTTTTGAAACTTCAAATTTCATCTTTAGGCTCATCTGTAAATGGGTTATTGTCATTTTACAGTGCTTCCTTAATAAACTGTAATCACCAGTTTCATGTTCTTATGAGATAATCCTTTTAATAATGGATCTATGACTTGGCTATAAGATAAAGTGGTGAATTATTTACGTATAGATATATTATCTCTAATTGTGATTCATTTGTAACTTTCTGTTCAAGGATATCTTTATAGTACTGAGTCTACCATATGTGTTTCAAGATATGATGATTTCCTAAAACACTCAGTAAATAACAGCGTCTCCATCGTGAATTTTAATTCTACTTTAAATATATACTACATATTTTGGACACAAGACTCTTGAAGCAATCACCTTGTTAATCACTTATGTGTTTTCAGAAAAGACAGATATTCTAGTTTTTGCTATAAAAAAAAAAAAAACACAGCAAATGTTTTTGAGCAGATACAACTGGAGAATATTCTCATTGGCAGTCAGATCAAGCTAGCTGAAAAGGTTCAGGAAGAACAACAACAATAAATAACCATATGTTTTCCTGCCTAATTTAATGTTTATTACTTTATCTATAACATAATACCAATATTAGTAAAATAAATTTTAGAACAAGCTAGAGTACATAGCAACCATCTCTCCAGATGAATCTGAGTATAAATTTTCACTAATTCACTTTCATTTATTTCCATAAATTTAACATGAATGTGGAATACCTTTGTTTTTTCCTGTTGACCAGGTGAAGCTTCTAAATATCTTCCTAATGAAAAAACTCAAACATACACAATGGTAGAAAAAAACAGTATAATAAAACCCCCATGTACCGATCAAGCAACTTGAACAAATATAAACACATGGTCAATCTCATTTTATCTATACTTCATTTCATTTTATTCAAAAATACTTCAGTGTGTTTCTCTAAAAAATATGTAAATATTAAGAGAAAAACCACTCACATAAATGGAATATGGTTTCTGTGTTGGTGGAGTTTGGCAGAGTACAGCCTGAAGGGTAAGCATGGAGACTTAATGAAATGCCCGCAAATATTTGCAGGTTTAAATATTTATTTCGAAACAGAAGAGCCATTGTATTTCCTGGTGGCTCTATAATTCCAGTTAGTTGGCACCTGCAAAGCCATTTCTAATACCTTTTATAACTAGTTGTGAGTGGATGGAGGAATACTTTGGTGGTTCAAGAAAACCTGGGAAACTTCATGTGTTCTTCTGGGGGATTGGTGGAGTAGGATGGTTTTACCCAGTCACAAAGCAGCAGGGAAAGAAGTCCTGAGACACTCCATGTGCAGAGGAAACTTTCTGCTTTTCTCACACTCAGTACCAGTCTCTAGTCTGGAGTACTTCTTCCTTAATGTGCTGTCATTGACTTTATCTTTCTCTGGTCTGGCCCCATGGTCTGTACACACAGTAAGAAAAAGACATTATAAAAGAGACCCAGCCCTACGTAAATATATAGTGGATTTCTGCAGTGTTTGCTCAGTTCTTCAGAACTTACAAATTTCATAGATATTGCCACCTTTAAACTTCACCATAACCCTGCTAGGTGGCTATTATTTTGCCTGATTTATGGTGACTGAGCCAAAGATCAAAGTCAAGGGACTTACCAAGGTCATGGAGGAGATGAAGCTGGGGCACAAGAGTTCTCTGGCAGGCTCATGTTTGTTCAAGTTTTCTGTGCTGTCTCTGGGTTAAAGCTTGTTTGTTTTTAATAAATTTTTAAAGTTGTAAAGGATTAGGAACGGAGTATGGAATGAGTTTACAGTGTTTAATTGCTTAAATACATTATCCTCAATGGTGAAAAATTGAAAGCATTTCCTCTAAAGTCAGGAACAAGACAAGGGTGCCCACTTTCACCATTACTATTCAACATAGTTTTGGAAGTTTTGGCCACAGCAATCAGAGCAGAAAAAGAAATAAAAGGAATCCAAATTGGAAAAGAAGAAGTAAAACTCTCACTATTTGCAGATGACATGATCCTCTACATAGAAAACCCTAAAGACTCCATCAGAAAATTACTAGAACTAATCAATGACTATAGTAAAGTTGCAGGATATAAAATCAACACACAGAAATCCCTTGCATTCCTATACACTAATAATGAGAAAACAGAAAGAGAAATTAAGGAAACAATTCCATTCACCATTGCAACGGAAAGAATAAAATACTTGGGAATATATCTACCTAAAGAAACTAAAGACCTATATATAGAAAACTATAAAACACTGGTGAAAGAAATCAAAGAGGACACTAATAGATGGAGAAATATACCATGTTCATGGATTGGAAGAATCAATATAGTGAAAATGAGTATACTACCCAAAGCAATCTATAGATTCAATGCAATCCCTATCAAGCTACCAACAATATTCTTCACAGAGCTAGAACAAATAATTTCACAATTTGTATGGAAAAACAAAAAACCTCGAATACCCAAAGCTATCTTGAGAAAGAAGAATGGAACTGGAGGAATCAACCTACCTGACTTCAGGCTCTACTACAAAGCCACAGTTATCAAGACAGTATGGTACTGGCACAAAGACAGAAATATAGATCAATGGAACAAAATAGAAAGCCCAGAGATAAATCCACGGACCTAGGGACACCTTATCTTTGACAAAGGAGGCAAAAATGTACAATGGATTAAAGACAATCTCTTTAACAAGTGGTGCTGGGAAATCTGGTCAACCACTTGTAAAAGAATGAAACTAGATCACTTTCTCACACCATACACAAAAATAAACTCAAAATGGATTAAAGATCTAAACGTAAGACCAGAAACTATAAAACTCCTAGAGGAGAACATAGGCAAAACACTCTCTGACATACATCACAGCAGGATCCTCTATGACCCACCTCCCAGAATATTGGAAATAAAAGCAAAAATAAACAAATGGGACCTAATTAACCTTAAAAGCTTCTGCACATCAAAGGAAACTATTAGCAAGGTGAAAAGACAGCCTTCAGAATGGGAGAAAATAATAGCAAATGAAGCAACTGACAAACAACTATTCTCAAAAATATACAAGCAACTCCTACAGCTCAACTCCAGGAAAATAAATGACCCAATCAAAAAATGGGCCAAATAACTAAATAGACATTTCTCCAAAGAAGACATACAGATGGCTAACAAACACATGAAAAGATGCTCAACATCACTCATTATCAGAGAAATGCAAATCAAAACCACTATAAGGTACCAGTTCACACCAGTCAGAATGGCTGCGATCCAAAAGTCTACAAACAATAAATGCTGGAGAGGGTGTGGAGAAAAGGGAACCCTCTTACACTGTTGGTGGGAATGCAAACTAGTACAGACACTATGGAGAACAGTGTGGAGATTCCTTAAAAAACTGGAAATAGAACTGCCTTATGATCCAGCAATCCCACTGCTGGGCATACATACTGAGGAAACCAGAAGGGAAAGAGATACGTGTACCCCAATGTTCATTGCAGCACTGTTTATAATAGCCAGGACATGGAAGCAACCTAGATGTCCATCGGCAGATAAATGGATAAGAAAGCTGTGGTACATATACACAATGGAGTATTACTCAGCCATTAAAAAGAATACATTTGAATCAGTTCTAATGAGGTAGATGAAACTGGAGCCTATTATACAGAGTGAAGTAAGCCAGAAGGAAAAACACCAATACAGTATACTAATGCATATATATGGAATTTAGAAAGATGGTAACAATAACCCTGTGTACGAGACAGCAAAAGAGACACTGATGTATAGAACAGTCTCATGGACTATGGGAGAGGGAGAGGGTGGGAAGATTTGGGAGAATGGCATTGAAACATGTAAAATATCATGTATGAAACGAGATGCCAGTCCAGGTTCAATGCACGATACTGGATGCTTGGGGCTAGTGCACTGGGACGACCCAGAGGGATGGTATGGGGAGGGAGGAGGGAGGAGGGTTCAGGATGGGGAACACATGTATACCTGTGGTGGATTCATTTTGATATTTGGCAAAACTAATACAATTATGTAAAGTTAAAAAAAAAAAAAAAAAGAGTTTAGGTACACAGGCTTTAAAGGAGCAAAACAGTAGTAGACCTTCCTCTTCCTTCTCCCACCTCCTGACTGGGAACAAAGATGCCTCTTGGCTTTTCATGGAGGGATGGGTCTCATTAAGGTGATCTCCACATTAATAGGAGAAGTGGAGTCAATGTATTGATTCCAGGTCCCTGTAAAAACAAAGGTCTTTTGTCTGGGTGCAGGGACAGAATTCAGTAGTCCGTGGGTTTGGATGAAGAAAAAATTTTTCCTGAACCTTTGGCACTTCCTTCAAATATGAATATGGATTCCAAACCACAGCAATTATTGTTTCTGTGAGTCTGTCACCAAAGTAAATGATTCCTCTCACATTACAATTGTTGTAAATATCTTGAAGATATCCTTTATGCTCATCACTATCTCAAAATATTGTTACTAGATTTGGAACTGGATTTTATTATTACCATGCTAATAAAGACACATGTATTATGTTATTATGAAGTTTAAAGGCCATTTTGATCATTGTATTTATTTAATTATCTATTTAACTGTAATAATATGTATTTTATTTTATACACTTAAAAACATTACTCCTAGAAGAAGCATAAGTATTAGTATGCTGTCATGGGGTCTGTAGTACTAATAAAAGTTTTAGAAACTTGCTTTAAAGGAACATTCACTGAAAATCTTAAATTATTCTTAAGGGATAAAATTTTCAAAGCTTTTTTTTTGGTTAAACGAAGAAACTAGGTTGAGGCAATAATTCCCTGATTTTATCGTCTCTTCCGTCTCTCTACTTGGTCCATTGAACTGATAAAGAGCACAGTTGCAGTAAACTTTCATTGAGAATTATGCTCCTTTTTCTCTTGGGAAAATGACCAACCTGCTAAAAACAGACCAAGCTTGGTTCATGGGACACTTCCCAAAAGGAGAGATGGCTTAAGCTGGAGAAAGTGAAAAGGAAAGGAATATCTGGGTGGAGGAATTAGCCAAGGACAAGACGTGACCTTTAAAAGGACATTCTGAGTTAAATCTGAAAACAGCATTTGTCTTTATGTGGAAAACCATGCCCTTTACTAACCCTTCTGTGTCCTCTCGACCACAGGTAATCAAATTATGCAGGAAATAATTTAATAATTTTATTTTCGGTTGACAAGCACTAAATTATATGTTAAATTTGTTTGCCTAAGGGAAGATATTTGTTGCACAATAACATCTGCTAATACATGTTCTTCTCAGAAAACCATTATATTGCAAATTTTAAATTTATGTACAGAAATGAAAGGGCCTAAGCATTTGGCTAATGTATACCTTCTTTAATATTTATTTATTTCTTTAGTTAGTTATTTCTGGCTGCATCGGGTCTTAATTGTGGCATGTGGAATCTTTTATTGTGGCACACAGGCTTAGTTGCCAAGGCATGTGGGAACTTCGTTCCCTGTCCAGGGATTGAACCCAAGTCCCAGCTTTGGAAACTGGATTCTCAACTACTGGACCATGAGGGAAGTTTCTTGACTAATATATTTTAATTATCCATATATATCAAGAGGAATTCAGAACTTCCATATGATTGTCTGAAAAAAACCCCTAATAATAGTTCAGCCTTCTACTTTGCTGCTAGAAATCCTTTTGCTTCATTTGCTATTTCTTCTTACATGTATTCACACTGGGCAGAATCTCTGAGAAATTAGTTAGGTGACTGTCAAGGGAAATATATAGAGCATAATGTTTAGAAACAGCAATAGCCAGAAAGAATGCATGGCTGTTCCTCTCAGAACTTGTATCTTTACAGTGTCAAATTCTGTGTTTTATTGAGCCGATGATACTCTTCATGTCACCGTGTGTGTGCCCCAGCTGATCCATCTTCTGTAATATTCTTTCTGTTTCTGTTTACTCTCTACAACCTCAAGATCTGCTAGGGCTTCATTTTCTTGCAAAACTTAGCCTGATCCTTCCTCTTATTCCAGATGGTATTAATTGCTCCTCTGAAAGTTATGACCAACCTAGACAGCATATTAAAAAGCAGAGACATCACTTTGGCAACAAAGGTCTATCTAGTCAAGGCTATGGTTTTTCTAGTGGTCATGTATGAATGTGAGAGTTGGACTGTGAAGAAGGCTGAGCGCCGAAGAATTGATGCTTTTGAAATGTGGTGTGGGAGAAGACCCCTGAGAGTCCCTTGGACTGCAAGGAGATCCAACCAGTCCATCCTAAAGGAGATCAGTCCTGGGTGTTCATTGGTGGGACTGATGTTGAAGCTGAAACTCCAATCCTTTGACCACCTGATGCGAAGAGCTGACTCATTTGAAAAAACCCTGATGCTGGGAAAGACTGAGGGCAGGAGGAGAAGGGGACAACAGAAGATGAGATGGTTAGATGGCATCACCGACTCGATGGACACGAGTTTGGGTAAACTCCAGGAGTTGGTGATGGACAGGGAGGCCTGGCGTGCTCCGATTCATGGGGTCGCAAAGAGTCGGACATGACTGAGTGACTGAACTGAACTGAACTGCTGATGTCCTCCTTCCCTCCTTCTAGGGTTGTGAACTGCTCTGGATGTCTACCATCTCCCCCGCCTCCCCCGCCAATCCTCCTACTCTCTACTTAGTATTATGCTCTAGGCTGTGACCATCTCAAGACTAGAACTATGCCTTTGAGTTACAGGTGAACATCAGGCCCTCAAGATTTTCTGTAGAATTAAATAAGTGAATGAAGCCAACAAATAAAAGGACTAATGTGACAGGCAATGTGAAGACTGAAGGATGTGTATGGAGGACAGTGGGGGCAAGTTGATCCCAAGCAGTCTCAGTCCCAAGATGTTGATAGAAATGTGTGTGTGTGTTTGCAAGGAAAGAGGAGTAGAACAGGGAAGGTGAGCTTTATATCTGACTGTATATCAATGCGTTGTTGTTGTTCAGTTGCTAAGTCTTGTTTGACTCTTTGTGACCCAATGGACTGCAGCACGTCAGGCTCCTCTATCGCTCAAACTCATGTCCCTTGAGTTGGTGATGTCATTCAATCATCTCATCCTCTGCTGTCCCCTTCTCCTTTTGCCCTTAGTCTTTCCCAGCATCAGGATCTTTTCCAATGAGTTAGCTCTTCACATCAGGTGGCCAAAGTATTGGAGATTCAGCTTCAACATCAGTCCTTCCAATGAATATTCAGGACTGGTTTCCTTTAGGATGGCCTGGTTTGATCTCCTTGCTGTACACAGGACTCTCAAGAGTGTTTTCTAGCACCACAATTCAAAAGAATCAATTCTTTGGCTCTCAGCCTTCTTTATGGTCCAACTCTCATTTCTGCATATTACTACTGAAAAAACTATGGCTTTGACTACATGGACCTTTGTTGGCAAAGTGATGTCTTGGCTTCTTAATACACAGTCTGGGTTATTCATAGCTTTCCTTCCAATGAGCAAGCATCTTTTAATTCATGGCTGCAATCACCATCCACAGTGATTTTGGAGCCCAATAAAATAAAATCTACCACTTCTCCCACCTTTTCCCCTTCTATTTGCCATGAAGTGATGGGACCAGATGCCATGATCTTCGTTTTTTGAATGTTGAGTTTAAGCCAACTTTTTAAGTCTCCTCTTTCACCTTCATCATGAGGCTCTAGTTCCTTTACACTTTCTGCCATTAGAGTGGTAACATCTGCATATCTGAGGTTGTTGATATTTCTCCCAGCAGTATTGATACCAGCTTGTGATTCCTCCAGTGGCATTTCACATGATGTACTCTACATATAAGTTAAATAAGCAGGGTGACAATATACAGCCTTGACATACTCCTTTCCCAATTTTGAACCAGTCAATTCCATGTCTGGTTCTAACTGTTTTTTCTTGAGTTGCATACAGATTTCTCAGGAGACAGGTAAGGTGATCTGGTATTCTTATTTCTTTAAGAATTTTCCACAGTTTGTTGTGATCCACACAAAGGCTTTTGTGTAGTCAATGAAGCAGATCAGATCATATCAGTTGCTCAGTCATGTCCGACTCTTTGCCATCCCATGAATCGCAGCACACCAGGACTCCCTGTCCATCACCAACTCCTGGAGTTCACTCAGACTCACATCCATCGAGTCAGTGATGCCATCCAGCCATCTCATCCTCTGTTGTCCCCTTCTCCTGTTGCCCCCAATCCCTCCCAGCATCAGAGTCTTTTCCAATGAGTCAACTCTGCGCATGAGGTGGCCAAAGTACTGGAGTTTCAGCTTTAGCATCATTCCTTCCAAAGAAATCCCAGGGCTGATCTCCTTCAGAATGGACTGGTTGGATCTCCTTGCAGTCCAAGGGACTCTCAAGAGTCTTCTCCAACACCACACTTCAAAAGCATCAATTCTTCGGCATTCAGCCTTCTTCACAGTCCAACTCTCACATCCATACATGACCACAGGAAAAACCATAGCCTTGACTAGATGGACCTTTGTTGGCAAAGTAATGTCTCTGCTTTTGAATATGCTATCTAGGTTGGTCATAACTTTTCTTCCAAGGAGTAAGTGTCTTAATTTCATGGCTGCAGTCACCATCTGCAGTGATTTTGGAGCCCCCAAAAATAAAGTCTGACACTGTTTCCACTGTTTCCCCCATCTATTTCCCATGAAGTGATGGGACCGGATGCCATGATCTTCGTTTTCTGAATGTTGAGCTTTAAGCCAACTTTTTCACTCTCCACTTTCACCTTCATCAAGAGGCTTTTTAGTTCCTCTTCACTTTCTGCTATAAGGGTGGTGTCATCTGCATATCTGAGGCTATTGATATTTCTCCCAGCAATCTTGATTCCAGCTTGTGTTTCTTCCAGTCCAGCATTTCTCATGATGTACTCTGCATAGAAGTTAAATAAACAGGGTGTCAATATACAGCCTTGACGTACTCCTTTTCCTATTTGGAACCAGTCTGTTGTTCCATGTCCAGTTCTAACTGTTGCTTCCTGACCTGCATACAAATTTCTCAAGAGGCAGATCAGGTGGTGTGGTATTCCCATCTCTTTCAGAATTTTCCATAGTTGATTGTGATCCACACAGTCAAAGGCTTTGGCATAGTCAATAAAGCAGAAATAGATGTTTTTCTGGAACTCTCTTGCTTTTTCCATGATGTTTGCAATTTGATCTCTGGTTCCTCTGCCTTTTCTAAACCCAGCTTGTACATCTGGAAATTCTCAGTTCACATACTGCTGAAGCCTAATGTGAAGGATTTTGAGCATAACCTTGCTAGCATGTGAAATGAGTACAATCGTACACTAGTTTGAACAACGCCCTTTGGCATTTTCCTTCTTTTGTAGCAAGTATGAAAGTGACTCTGCCACTTTCTAGTGTGTAAGTGCTGCATTTCTTAAAATCAGAAAAATTGTTTCTACGCTTTCACCTACATGACTGGCAGAAAATTCAGTCTCAGTCATTCTTGGGGGATTCTCTTTTATCCTCTGGGGGTTCATTCAAGAATTTCCTGGTATCTAGGATGCCATAGCCTGTAGAGTCCTTATCAGCTGTGGCCCACCACTTTTCCAAAGCACTGGTCAGGCAGTATGTTCCAGGCATACCAGAGATGCCTCTCAGGTGGTCTACTACTGTACCACACATGGGCCCACAGGGTCTCCTATGAGCTTGGAGATTAGTGTTGAGCCTTCGGTGGACATCCTGAAATGATTCATGTTAGGCACTTACATGCAAGGGACCCCAAGTCCTAGGTCCTTCCAAAAACCTGCTTATTTCCTATGCACATGCCCCCTCCCAGCCTGAGGAAGCCTAACATTCCACCTTGATTAGGCAGTTTCTGTGGCTTTGACTGCAAAGCCCCAACTTCCATGTGCTCCTCTGGGGAATACATCCAGGGGAATTGCTGTATGGTGTGTCATGGGAAGGAAAAGAAACTGAAAATACTGGTTACTTCTTTCTTAACTCACCTTGCTACACTGGTCTTCAGAAGTAACAGAAGCTTTACCTCCCTGCTCCCAAAGCCTGTCCCCACCCCAGCTTACACTGGCAGCGCTGAATGTCCCCACAGTTGCAACCACTGTTTCACTTTGCAGCATGGAAGAGCTCAAAACACAGGGTCTTGGCAGTTTTCCCAGTTTTCTTCATCCTGTTCATGACTCCAAACAAAACACAATTTCGGACTCAAAAACAAGCTGGAGGTTTCTGTTGAGACCTCAAATATTTTCCCAGAGTCCACCATAAAAACAATAATGTTATGTTTTAATTGAAAATGATTTGTTCAAGTTTTTGTGGCAAAACCCTGCTATAGTTTTGTTTATCATACAAAGAACCTCAGATTCACTTCTAAACAAAATATTTTCTAAAAAATAAAACAGACTTCCCTCTGCTGACCTAAATCTCAGGAAGAATAAATGTTTGTTATAAAGTGCCAAACAAATATTTATAAACAATATTCTTTTGCCATTTGCGTAATCTTGGCAATTATTACTCATGTTAGCATTGCTACTCAAAACCCAGCATTAATGTTTTCTTCAAAATATTTAACTTGGTAGTATAAAGATACCCTATATAGCCAAAGACCTATTGCACAAGTGTGGTCTTTGGTAGATTATGCTTACACTTGCCTTCTTTTTTTGGAAACAGTAGGAAATTTATGAGAGGAGTTTTGGAAAGAAGAAATATTTTAGTGCTCTAACCCCATAATATTTATGTTCTCTTACAAACACTAGCAACTAGACCCCATTTGTAAGTAACATAGCTAAAAATCTGCCCCATTCAAGACTTGACTTTAAAATAAACCCATTATCAAAAGATGAACAAATAATATGAAGCAAAAATGATTAACTTGTGAATGTTCATGTACTTCCTTTCGCTGTCCATTAAGAATAATTCCACCAGTGCCGACGAGGTTCATGAGCATTTGTGATACAGCACAGAATGAGAGGCAAGATGGGAATGTGTATGCTTTGTTTGGGAATAGGCTAAATTTGGGGCTTCCCTTGTGGCTCATTTGGTAAAGAATCTGGCTGCAATGCAGGAGACATGGGTTTGATCTCTGGATCAGGAAGATCCCCTGTAGAAAGGGACGGCTACCCACTCCAGTATTCTTGCCTGGGAAATCCCATGGGCAGGGAGCCTGGCAGGCTACAGTTGCAAAAGATTCAGACTTTGCAACCAAACAACCACCCCCAGGCTAAATTTTACTTCTGGAAGACAATAGGCTAAAGGTGGAAAGAAAGGCAAAAACCAAGTAAGTCTTAAAATAAATTTCTTGGGGGTTTGGACTGAATAGGTAGTTGAAATGACATAATTTTCTGGGCTTGTTGCAGGACAGGCTGAGGTTCCAAAGACAAGGTGGAAACTGGAATTTAAGATGTACTGCCAAATACTGTATATCAGTCCCCTTGACAGACTCTACTAAGGAGTTTTTACATGTTAGAGTTTATTTATTTTTTAAAATAGATTGCACATTCACAGGTTTGAATTTTTTTAATGTGCTATGTACTACAATGTTTATCAAGAAGTCTCCTTAACACTCTAGGCCCCAGCCACCCAGTTCTCATCCTTGGAGGCCACCAATATTACCAGTTTCTATCTCTTCCAGAGACATTTCATGCAAGTCCAAGCAGATAGACATTTGTATTATGTATACTTTTCCACCTCACTTTTATACCTGTAGTAGCATATTACACAAAACATTCTGCACAGTTTTATTGCCTTTACAATATCTTGTAAAGACATTATTTAGATAGAGATTTCTCTCTTTCTCTCTCTATCTCTTTTTTTTTTTTTGGCAGCTGCAGAGTGTTCCATTGTAGAAACATACAAATATTTTTAACCCAGTCTACTTTTGAGGCTGCTGCTGCTGCTGCTGCTGCTGCTAAGTTGCTTCAGTTGTGTCCGACTCTGTGTGACCCCATAGACGGCAGCCCACCAGGCTCCCCCGTCCCTGGGATTCTCCAGGCAAGGATACTGGAGTGGGTTGCCATTTCCTTCTCCAATGCATGAAAGGAAAAGTGAAAGTGAGGTCGCTCAGACGTGTCCGACTCTTAAAGACCCCATGGACTGCAGCCTACCAGGCTCCTCCGTCCATGGGATTTTCCAGGCAAGAGTACTGGAGTGTGTTGCCGTTGCCTTCTCTGACTTTTGAGGCTACTTCCAATCAATTACCATTATATACATGATGTTGTGAATTACCATGTTTTTAACTTATTTTGTGCCCGTGCACCCCTTTGACAGTCCAGTGAAGCCTATAAATTTCTTCTCACCATGATATTTTCATGGGATTTCATAAAATCCTTAAGATCAAAAGTAAACTATGCACGTGCTAAGTCACTTCATTTATACTTGACTCTTTGTGACCCCATGGACTGTAGTCTGCCAGGCTCCTCTATCCATGGGATTTTCCAGTCAAGAATACTGGAGTGGGTTGCCATGCCCTCCTCCAGGGGATATTCTTGACTCAGGGATCGAACCCATGTCTCTTAAGTCCCCTGCATTTGCAGGCGGGTTCTTTACCACTAATGTCACCTGGGAATAATTATCAAAATATTTTTTAATTTAGACATATATGTTTATTAATTAATGAATTAAATAATAAGATCTAGTACTGGGTCTAACTACTCTAATTTCAAGGTATGGATGAACATAAAGGATACCTCAAAATATCAGCAGCAACTGTAACATGACATAAAATATCTGACTTCTGTTGATAACAAAGGCACAGACTGATACATTATGGCTTCCTGCCTACTTTCATAATTAAAGGAAATGATAAATTTCAGCTAGAGTTTAGTGAAATCCAAAACACAAAAATTATTTTTTCCATTCAAGTTGATAAATTCCCTAAATTTTTCTGTGAAGCCCTTGTTAAGAAGTTCTGCCTTGCACACACATTGTTTTCTAAACATTCAGGCATGCTTGTATATATTTATAAATACCCAGAAGTACTTTCAGTTAGCAACTGCTAATAAATTTTAAGCGAATGCATATTGTCAAACATGACTGTCAAACAGTCATTCTTAAAGCATTGAATGAGGATGTGCTAGTAAGCATTTTAATCTTTGCAAGCTGAGAGATAAATGGTAGCTCGGTGTAGATTTATTTTGAATTTACCTTCTTAAAAGCCAGTCTGAGCATCTTTTCATACATTCAAGAACCATTTTCTCTATATTCTGTCCTTTGCTTATCTTCTTATCAGTTTGTCAGCAGGTTTGTTGTGTGCTGCAATTCCAGAAGAAATCAATCAAGGAGTCTGTGTTGTAAACAGCACCCCCTGGAGTTAGCAACACAGGAGGCCTAGTTATTGATCCCTGGTGGCTCAGTGGTAAAGAATCTGCCTGCCAGTGCAGGAGATGCAGGAGACACAGGTTAGATCCCTAGGTTGAGAGGATCCCCTGGAGGAGGAAATGGCATCCCACCCCAGTATTTTTACCTGGGAAATCCCATGAACAGAGAATCCTGGCAGGCTACAGTCCATGGGGTCACCAAGAGTTGGACATTACTTAGTAACTAAACAACGACAATGAAAGAGTTTAAATGCTATCCTTTGAATTTTTACCTCAGGTAACTTTCTTTGCATCATCTGAATGGAGTAAAATAGAATCTGGAATCCTTAAGTCAGGAGCCTTATTCAGGTAACAATGCTGTTAAGACAAAATCTGGAAGAATTCACGACAAATTGATGACTGAAGTTATCTCTAGCAAGGAAGTGGTACCAGAAGTGTGAGAAAGATTTTTTTTACTTTTTCTAAAAAATGTATTATGTATTATCATATGGCGTAAATAAATGAAAAGAATAAATACACATGATAAAAATTCAAATAATACAGAGGAGTATAAAGGAATCCCTTTATCCAACTTCTTCCCAACCTAAGAATTAAAAAAAAAAAGACTGTGTTTGGTTTCTTGAGCCCACATTGTGGGTTTGAAATACCTTTTCCATTACACGAAACCAAAGGTTCTTGGGGAAATAACTGCATGTCTAGGGCAGGAAATGTACAAGATGAGCCTGGTACATCTTGTTATATCAGATAGCAAGGAAGTTATCAAAGATGACTAGGGCCATGGAAAAGGACACAGGATTCAACTAGAAGAAGTTGCCAGTGACCAGAGAGAGAGCAATTTGAGTATCAGTAAAGATAATAACACAATGGCCTGAAGTACATCATGAACTCCAGGAGTTCATCATGGTATTAGAGAAAATAAAAATTAATTGATCATTCTGTGAGGATGATGGGGAATCCACTTACTATTTTGAAAGCTGGTAAATCAAGACAGAATCTAGCATTTACTCTTTCTTGTCCAAACTGTGTCATTGAGTCACTAAATAATGGACAAGGGAAAGTTCTTTTTTTAAAAACGTAGGCCAGCTGGAACTTCCCTGGTGTCCAGTGATGTCCAGTGATATCCAGTGGCTAAGACTCTGCGCTCCCAATGTAGGGGGCTCAGGCTTGATCCCTAGTCAGGGAACTAGATCTCATAGGCTGCAACTAAGAGTTTGCACGTTGCAGCTAAAGATCCCACATGCTGCAATGAAATGGAAGATCCCACGTGCTGCAACCAAGATCTAGCGCAGCCAAATACATAAATAAGTTTTAAAAATAAAATAAAAGTAGGCCAGCTAAGAAGTGAAAATGCAACAACAATATACACCACTTTGTAACTTCTAATGAATATTTATCCTGACATTAATCATTCACAGTGGTAAGCATCACCAAATGGGTGGCTCCTAATGAAAGAATACAATCCCACCTAAAAAGTTGTCATGTCAAAAAAGGGGGAAAAAAAAGATCTTGCATCTGATGAAGCCTCCAGGTCCAACTACCAAGTTGTAGGAAAAGTAGCGCGTGCTCAGTCATGTCCAGCTCTTTTCGACTCCATGGACTGTAGCCTGCCAGGCTCCTCTGTCCATGGAATTTTTCCAGGCAAGAATACTGGTGTGGGATGCTGTTTTCCCCTCCAGGGGATCTTTCTACCCAGGGATCAAGTTTGTGTCTCCTCTGTCTCCGGCACTGGCAGGTGTATTCTTTACCCCTGCTCCAGCTGCAATGCCCATGCCATGGCTAACTGTTGAAGCTGGCTGAAGGAATCTGCAGGGGCCTTATTTTATATTATTCTGTCTAATTTTGTTATGTTTAAAGTAAACAAAATTATTAGAGATCAATTTTTCCTGAATGACAACATTGTGACATGAAAGACTGAAAAATAGCTCATATCTATTAGGTTCTATTAGGCCACATTGCTTAAAAAGAAGAACCTGAATTTTAAAATTTACATTTGTTATGGATCAGAAACATTCCTATCTGCAGTCCATAGGAGAGAGCAGCTATGTGATCAGAAGGAAGCTCTGTGGGCTTGGAGAAGCACCTGCTGAAGATCAGCTTACCTGGAAAACAGACTTGGGTTGGAGATTGCATTGGAGAAGGTTTCTTAAGGAGGGCTCTAGGGAAGTAGCAAACCACTCCAGTATTCTTGCCTGAAGAGCCCCAGGGACAGAGGAGCCTGGTGGGCTACAGTCCATAACATCGCAAACAGTCAGACCCAACTGAGTGGCTGAGTACATTGGGATCATCACTTATGAGGTTAGTGGAGGAAATAGGACTGGGGAACAGGAGAAACTGAACTATGATGCTGCTCCTGCAGGAACTTCAGCTAATCCCACTGGGAGCCCTCGGAGTAGAATGGCCCTTCAAAGTTGTCTTTATCGAAGCAAGGGTATATTCCTCCTCCTCAGTCATCAGAAGTGGATTGCCCTCAGGCAGGGCCTTTCCTGAGCTGAGGCAGCTTCGTTAGGCTGGGAGCAATGCCCACAGACATCCTCAGCTGGGGATGGCTGATGCGCCCAGCACACTCTCAGCAGACAGGGAACCAGGGTCTCAGGCCCAAAGAGAATCTGGGCCATGCCCCTAGTGAGTTCATTACATGTCGCCACCCTAACTTTCCTGCGCACAACCCCAGGACCATTGCTCCTAAGTGAATAATGTGTACGGCTTAGTCCCAAAGGGCAAGTCTCTATGTCAAATTCCTGATAACAGGCACCAAACCCATACAAGATGATCAAAGGTTCTGTATTATTCACATTCTTTATGTAACTCGGAAGTGAGTATCTTATATGACATAGTCCCTAAGTCCCCTGAATTTCCCAAAGTGGCAATAGAGCTGGAATTACTTCCAGTACCATTTTGAAATGAAATCTAACATTAAAATTTTTTTTAATTCTTTTTCTTTTGAAATAATTTCAGGTTTACTGAACAGTTGTAAAGATAATGCCAAATACTCATGTGTAGGCTTTATCTAGATTCACCAATAGTTAACATTTTGCTATCTTCCTTTATTATTTTCTTATATAACTGCCACACCAATGCTTAAAATCAAGAAATTCAATATTCATAAGATGTTATTATCTAATCACAGTCCATATTCAAATTTCCCAATAATGTTCTCAATAGCAAGAGTTTTCCCCCAGGTCCCAATCCAAGATTGTCCTTTGTGTTTAGTTGCTGTGTGCCCTTAGTTTCCTTCCTCTAGCTTCTTTCATCGCTCTTTCCTTACTTTCACTACCTTGACACATTTTAATATTGCAGGCATCTTTGGCAGGAATATTGTAGAAACAACTGTACTCACTTTCTATCTGGCACAATAAATTATCATAAATTGAGCAGATTAAAACAGCTCACATTTATTATCTCACAGTTTCTATGGGCCAGGACTTTGGGCTCAGTGTAGCTGAGTGCTCTGTGAGGCTGTTTCAAAGTGCAGTCCAGGAATAGCCAAAGCAATCTTGAGAAAGAAGAGTGGAACTGGAGGAATCAACCTGCCTGACTTCAGGCTCTACTACAAAGCCACAGTCATCAAGTCAGTATAGTACTGGCACAAAGACAGAAATATAGATCTATGGAACAAAATAGAAAGCCCAGAGATAAATCCATGCACCTATGGACACCTTATCTTTGACAAAAGAGGCAAAAATATACAATGGAGAAAAGACAATCTCTTTAACAAGTGGTGCTGGGAAAACTGGTCAACCACTTGTAAAAGAATGAAACTAGAACACTTTCTAATACCATACACAAAAAGAAACTCAAAATGGATTAAAGATCTAAACGTAAGACCAGAAACTATAAAACTCCTAGAGGAGAACATAGGCAAAACACTCTCCGACATACATCACAGCAGGATCCTCTATGATCCACCTCCCAGAATATTGGAAATAAAAGCAAAAATAAACAAATGGGACCTAATTAACCTTAAAAGCTTCTGCACAACAAAGGAAACTATAAGCAAAGTGAAAAGACAGCCTTCAGAATGGGAGAAAATAATAGCAAATGAAGCAACTGACAAACAACTAATCTCAAAAATATACAAGCAACTCCTGCAGCTCAATTCCAGAAAAATAAACGACCCAATTAAAAAATGGGCCAAAGAACTGAACAGAGATTTCTCCAAAGAAGACACACAGATGGCTAACAAACACATGAAAAGATGCTCAACATCACTCATTATCAGAGAAATCCAAATCCAAACCACAATGAGGTACCATTTCACGCCAGTCAGAATGGCTGCGATCCAAAAGTCTACGAGCAATAAATGCTGGAGAGGGTGTGGAGAAAAGGAAACCCTCTTACATTGTTGGTGGGATGCAAACTAGTACAGACACTATGGAGAACAGTGTGGAGATGCCTTAAAAAACTGGAAATAGAACTGCCTTACAACCCAGCAATCCCACTATTGGGCTGTTATACGCACCGAGGAAACCAGAAGGGAAAGAGACACGTGTACCCCAATGTTCGTTGCAGCACTGTTCATAATAGCCAGGACATGGAAGCAACCTAGGTGTCCATCAGCAGATGAATGGATAAGAAAGCTGTGGTACATTTACACAATGGAATATTACTCAACCATTAAAAAGAATGCATTTGAATCAGTTCTAATGAGGTGGATGAAACTGGAGCCTATTATACAGAGTGAAGTAAGCCAGAAAGAAAAAAACCAATACAGTATACTAACGCATATATATGGAATTCAGAAAGATGGTAACGATAACCCTGTATGCGAGACAGCAAAAGAGACACAGATATATAGAACAGTCCTTTGGACTCTGTGGGAGAGGGAGAGGGTGGGATGATTTGGGAGAATGGCATTGAAACATGTGTAATATCATATATGAAATGAATCACCAGTCCAGGTTTGATGCATGAGACAGGGTGCTTGGGGCTGGTGCACTGGGATGACCCAGAGGGATGGTACGGGGAGGGAGGTAGGAGGGGGGTTCAGGATGGGGAACATGTGTACACCCGTGACGGATTCATGTTGACGTATGGCAAAACCAATACAATATTGTAAAGTAATTAGCCTCCAAATAAAATAAATAAATTTATATTTTAAAAAATGCAGTTGAGGGCTGAGTTGTCATCTTCTGGTTCTCCTGGGGAAGTACCTGCTTCCAAACTCATCCAGGTTGTTGGCAGGATTTACTTCATTTTGGTTGTAGAGTTTCAGTTCAGTTCAGTTCAGTTGCTCAGTCGTGTCCAACTCTTTGCGACCCTATGAATCCCAGCATGCCAGGCCTCCCTGTCCATCTCCAACTCCCAGAGTTCACTAAGACTCACGTCCATCGAGTCAGTGATGCCATCCAGCCATCTCATCCTCTGTCGTCCCCTTCTCCTCCTGCCCCCCAATCCCTCCCAGCATCAGTCTTTTCCAATGAGTCAACCCTTCGCATGAGGTGGCCAAAGTACTGGAGTTTCAGCTTTAGCATCATTCCTTCTAAAGAAATCCCAGGGCTGATCTCCTTCAGAATGGACTGGTTGGATCTCCTTGCAGTCCAAGGGACTCTCAAGAGTCTTCTCCAACACCACAGTTCAAAAGCATCAATTCTTCGGTGCTCAGCTTTCTTCACAGTCCAACTCTCACATCCATACATGACCACAGGAAAAACCATAGCCTTGACTAGACAGACCTTTGTTGCCAAAGTAATGTCTCTGCTTTTGAATATGCTATCTAGGTTGGACATAACTTTCCTTCCAAGGAGTAAGCGTCTTTTAATTTCATGGCTGCAGTCACCATCTGCAGTGATTTTGGAGCCCCCAAAAATTAAAGTCTGACACTGTTTCCACTGTTTCCCCATCTATTTCCCATGAAGTGATGAGACCGGATGCCATGATCTTCGTTTTCTGAATGTTGAGCTTTAAGCCAACTTTTTCACTCTCCACTTTCACTTTCATCAAGAGGCTTTTTAGTTCCTTTTCACTTTCTGCCATAGGGTGGTGTCATCTGCATATCTGAGGTTATTGATATTTCTCCCAGCAATCTTGATTCCAGCTTGTGTTTCTTCCAGTCCAGCATTTTTCATGATGTACTCTGCATAGAAGTTAAATAAGCAGGGTGATAATATACAGCTTTGACACACTCCTTTTCCTATTTGGAACCAGTCTGTTGTTCCATGTCCAGTTCTAACTGTTGCTTCCTGACCTGCATACAGATTTCTCAAAAGGCAGGTCAGGTGGTCTGGTATTCCCATCTCTTGAAGAATTTTCCACAGTTTATTGTGATCCACACAGTCAAAGGCTTTGTTTGGCATAGTCAATAAAGCAGAAATAGATGTTTTTCTGGAACTCTCTTGCTTTTTCCATGATCCAGCGCATGTTGGCAATTTGATCTCTGGTTCCTCTGCCTTTTTAAAAACCAGCTTCAACATCAGGAAGTTCACGGTTCACGTATTGCTGAAGCCTGGCTTGGAGAATTTTGAGCATTACTTTACTAGCATGTGAGATGAGTGCAATTGTGCGGTAGTTTGAGCATTCTTTGGCATTGCCTTTCTTTGGGATTGGAAAGAAAACTGACCTTTTCCAGTCCCGTGGCCACTGCTGAGTTTTCCAAATTTGGTGGCACGTTGAGTGCAGCACTTTCACAGTATCATCTTTCAGGATTTGAAATAGCTCAACTGGAATTCCATCACCTCCACTAGCTTTGTTTGTAGTGATGCTTTCTAAGGCCCACTTGACTTCACATTCCAGGATGTCTGGCTCCAGATGAGTGATCACACCATCGTAATTATCTGGGTCGTTAACCTCTTCAAAGTCAGCAAGACTCTAGAATGGTTCTGCTAGTAACATGGAGGTTTATATGAGGTAGGACAACTTTGTCATATTCTACTTATTAGAAGGAAGTCACAGTCCCACTTACACTCATGATGAGGAGGTTCTACAAGGGCATGACTACAAGGAGGTGGGATTATGAGGGCCATGTTCAAGTCCACCACAGTGATGCTGTGTCCTCCTTGCATCCTACCCAGCAATTCATGGTGCCCATTAGTCTCACTACTGGTGATGTTAACTTGGATCACTTGATTAAGTTTGTGTTCACTAGGCTTATCCAGTTACTCTTTCCCCCTTTGTGAAGAGTAAGCATTTTGTACAGAGATACTTTAATACAACGTCAATATTAAATTTTCATCAAACTTTTAATGAACTAATACCTCCATAAATTTGTGAATTCCTATTTTATTCAGTGAGTCATAATTCATTACTAATGTTCAAACTGTTCCAGATTTGGCCTGGAAAAACCTTTGAAAACTGGCCCATGGAACTTCCCTCATGGTCCAGTGGCTAAGAATCTGTCTACCAATGTAGGGGACACGGGTTCCCTCCCTGATATGGGAAGATCCCACATGCCACAGAGCAACTAGGCCCATGTGCCACAGCTATTGAGCCTGTGCTCTAGAGCCGAGGAGCTGCAACTACTGAAGCCCATGTGTCCAGAGCCCATGCTGCACAAGAGAAGCCACTGCAATGAGAAGCCTGTGTACCGCAGCTAGAGAAAGCCCGTATAGCAACTAAGACCCAGGACAGCCAAAAATATGAACAAATAAATAAAGTGAATATTGTTTTTGCTTTGGCTCCATCCATTCATTCTTTCTGGAGTTATTTCTCCACTGATCTCCAGTAGCATATCGGGCACCTACCGACCTGGGGAGTTCCCCTTTCAGTATCCTATCATTTTGCCTTTTCATACTGTTCATGGGGTTCTCAAGGCAAGAATACTGAAGTGGTTTGCCATTCCCTTCTCCAGTGGACCACATTCTGTCAGACCTCTCCACCATAACCCTCCTGTCTTGGGTGGCCCCAAGCAGCATGGCTTAGTTTCATTGAGTTAGACAAGGCTGTGGTCCCTGTGATTAGATTGGCTAGTTTTCTATTATTCATGGGGTCGCAAAGAGTCAGACACGACTGAGTGACTGAACTGAACTGAATAGTTAATATATAATTGAAAAATGAAGGGCTTCTCTGATGACTCAGACAGTAAAGAATCTGCCGGCAATGCAGGAGACCTGGATTTCAATCCCTGAGTCAGAAAGATCCCCTGCAGAAGGGAATGGCAACCTACTCCAGTATTCTTGCCTGGAGAATTCCACGGACAGAGGAGTCTGGTGGGCTACAGTCTGTAGAGTCTCAAAAAGTCAGACGTGACTGAGCGACTAACACCTTCACTTTCACTTTTATTCTATTAATAAATAAAATTAAAAAGAAAAAAAACTGGGCCCTGTGTCCCTTTGACAGGTATTCATCATCCCGTAAGTAATCCCTTACTTTCTGGCTTGTATGGCTTGTATTTTTTATTTTCTATATATACACGAGTATATATTATGAAGCTTCAGTATCTTAATAACCTTTCTGGCTGGGGAGATACTACCCCTCCTGGGGCCAGTCAGCTCTTAGAGATAGCAAAGGCCCAGCATGCCTTTGATGTGCAAACTAATCAATCCAAAGCCAGATGTCCCTTATCTGGCCCTGGAGGGCCCAGGAGACATTATTCCTCCATCTTCATCATCCCAGGGCCAGGTGCCAGGCAGCTCGGGAATACCCTATAGCTTGGAGCCTGCTGATATTATTCAAGCTAGCCAATCCTAGCTTGCTTACCCTGCCTGCCTTGCCTTGCCCTTGCCTTCCACCAGTGGTGGCCTAGGCCCCTCTCCTCACTCCTGCCTCTTTTGGCTCCTGACCACCCTGGTGTCTCTTCAGTATGGCACTGTATGGCATCCTGTTTCGAGGACTGTGAGTATAATATATTTTGTTTTCCCAAGCTTCTCTTGTGCCTCCTCTTGTGGCCGCACTTGACTGATCATTACATAAAGGAACACAGAACACAGAGCACAAGATAGTCCAGAATCATCTCATATTTTGCTGCTTCAGCCCTGGAATCAGCCATTTCTCCAAAGGGTCTTGGTTCCTTTGATCAGAGAATGGTATTTAGAAACCAACAGAGGTCTTCCCTGATGGCTCAACTGGTAAAGAATCTGCCTGCAATGCAGGAGACCAGGGTTCAATTCATGGGTCAAGAAGGTCCCCTGGAGAAGGAAATAGGAACCCACTCCAGTATTCTTGCCTGGGAAATCCCATGGACAGAGAAGCCTGATGGGCTACAGTCCATCAGTTCAGTTCAGTTCAGTCACTCAGTCATGTCCGACTCTTTGCGACCCCATGAATTGCAGCACACCAGGCCTCCCTGTCCACCACCAACTCCCAGAGTTCACTCAGACTCACGTCCATCGAGTCAGTGATGCCATCCAGCCATCTCATCCTCTATCGTCCCCTTCTCCTCCTGCCCCCCAATCCCTCCCAGCATCAGAGTCTTTTCCAATGAGTCAACTCTTCGCATGAGGTGGCCAAAGTACTGGAGTTTCAGCTTCAGCATCATTCCTTCTAAAGAAATCCCAGGGCTGATCTCCTTCAGAATGGACTGGTTGGATCTCCTTGCAGTCCAAGGGACTCTCAAGAGTCTTCTCCAACACCACAGTTCAAAAGCATCAATTCTTTGGTGCTCAGCCTTCTTCACAGTCCAACTCTCACATCCATACATGACCACAGGAATAACCATAGCCTTGACTAGACGGACCTTTGTTGGCAAAGTAATGTCTCTGCTTTTGAATATGCTATCTAAGTTGGACATAACTTTCCTTCCAAGGAGTAAGCGTCTCTTAATTTCATGGCTGCAGTCACCATCTGCAGTGATTTTGGAGCCCCAAAAAATAAAGTCTGACACTGTTTCCACTGTTTCCCCATCTATTTCCCATGAAGTGATGGGACTGGATGCCATGATCTTCGTTTTCTGAATGTTGAGCTTTAAGCCAACTTTTTCACTCTCCACTTTCACTTTCAACAAGAGGCTTTTTAGTTCCTCTTCACTTTCTCCCATAAGGGTTGTGTCATCTGCATATCTGAGGTTATTGATATTTCTCCCAGCAATCTTGATTCCAGCTTGTGTTTCTTCCAGTCCAGCATTTTTCATGATGTACTCTGCATATAAGTTATATAAGCAGGGTGTCAATATACAGCCTTGACGTACTCCTTTTCCTATTTGGAACCAGTCTGTTGTTCCATATCCAGTTCTAACTGTTGCTTCATGACCTGCATACAGGTTTCTCAAGAGGCAGGTCAGGTGGTCTGGTATTCCCATCTCTTGAAGAATTTTCCACAGTTTATTGTGATCCACACAGTCAAAGGCTTTGTTTGGCATAGTCAATAAAGCAGAAATAGATGTTTTTCTGGAACTCTCTTGCTTTTTCCATGATCCAGCGCATGTTGGCAATTTGATCTCTGGTTCCTCTGCCTTTTCTAAATCCAGCTTGAACATCAGGAAGTTCATGGTTCACATATTGCTGAAGCCTGGCTTGGAGAATTTTGAGCATTACTTTACTAGCATGTGAGATGAGTGCAATCGTGCGGTAGTTTGAGCATTCTTTGGCATTGCCTTTCTTTGGGATTGGAATGAAAACTGACCTTTTCCAGTCCCGTGGCCACTGCTGAGTTTTCCAAATTTGCTGACATATTGAGTGCAGCACTTTCACAGCATCATCTTTCAGGATTTGGAATAGTTCAACTGGAATTCCATCACCTCCACTAGCTTTGTTTGTAGTGATGCTTTCTAAGGCCCACTTGACTTCACATTCCAGGATGTCTGGCTCTAGGTCAGTGATCACACCATCGTAATTATCTGGGTCGTGAAGATCTTTTTTGTACAGTTCTTCTGTGTATTCTTGCCACCTCTTCTTGATATCTTCTACAGTCCATAGGGTTGCAAAAAGTGGGAAACAACTGAGTGACTAACACTCATGCCACCAGGCATATGTACTATATAATGTACATCTGGGCTCTAGGTGTATTTTACTTAAAATGGTATCAACATTTGTGGCAATACCTTTTCTCATCTGAGGAAGCAACTTGGGTTGGAGGAATTATAATGGTTAAAAGAGTGGACTCTGGATCCACTGGATCCAAATTCTGCCACTGTGACAAATTGCAATACCTTGGGAGAGTCCCTTATAATTGATCACCTGTGTGATGGTGTTAATAACAGTGTCTACTTTGAAAGGTTGCTATGAGAATTCAGTGAGATGTACATGCAAAGCTCTCAGGCTCATGCATGCCCCTGCATGCATGCCACTGCATATTACTCGGTAAATATTTATTGAATGAAGGATCCTCATGTTGCTCAGAAACTCTGAAGGAAGAATGAAAATGAGGGGAAACTCTTATTTACATCCTTTTAGAGCCAGATATCTTGCAATGTGAAGTCAAGTGGGCCTTAGGAAGCATCACTACAAACAAAGCTAGTAGGGTTATGGAATTCCAGTTGAGCTATTTCAAATCCTAAAAGATGATGCTGTGAAAGTGCTGCACTCAATATGCCAGCAAATTTGGAAAATTCGGCAGTGATCACAGGAGTGGAAAAGATCAGTTTTCATTCCAATCCCAAGGAAAGGCAATGCCAAAGAATGCTCAAACTACCGCACAATTGCACTCATCTCACATGCTAGTAAAGTAATGCTCAAAATTCTCCAAGTCAGGCTTTAACAATACATGAACTTGTTGGATGTTCAAGCTGGATTTAGAAAAGGCAGAGGAACCAGAGATCAAATTGCCAACATCTGCTGGATCATGGAAAAAGCAAGAGAGTTCCAGAAAAACATCTGTTTCTGCTTTATTGACTATGCCAAAGCCTTTGACTGTGTGGATCACAATACACTGTGGAAAATTCTTCAAGAGATGGGAATACCAGACCACCTGACCTGCCTCTTGAGAAACCTGTATGCAGGTCATGAAGCAACAGTTAGAACTGGATATGGAACAACAGACTGGTTCCAAATAGGAAAAGGAGTACATCAAAGCTGTATATTGTCACCCTGCTTATTTAACTTATATGCAGAGTACATCATGAGAAACACTGGGCTAGATGAAGCACAAGCTGGAATCAAGATTGCCAGGAGAAATATCAGTAACCTCAGATATGCAGATGACACCACTCTTACGGCAGAAAGTGAAGAAGAACTAAAGAACCTCTTGTTGAAAGTGAAAGTGGAGAGTGAAAAAGTTGACTTAAAGCTCAACATTCAGAAAACTAAGATCATGGCATCCGGTTCCATCATTTCATGGCAAATAGATGGGGAAACAGTGGAAACAGTGTCAAACTTTATTTTCTTGGGCTCCAAAATCACTGCAGATGGTGACTGCAGCCATGAAATTAAAAGACGTTTATCCTTGGCAGGAAAGTTATGACCAACCTAGATGGCATATTAAAAAGCAGAGACATGGTGGCTCAGATGGTAAAGCATCTGCCTACAATGCGGGAGACCTGGGTTTCGTCCCTGGGTCAGGAAGATCCCCTGGAGAAGGAAATGGCAACCCACTCCAGTACTCTTGCCTGGAGAATCCCATGGATGGAGCAGCCTGGTGGGCTATAGTCCATGGGGTCGCAAAGAGTCGGACACGACTGAGTGACTTCACTTTCTTTCTAGTCAAGGCTATGGTTTTTCCAGTAGTCATGTACGGATGTGAGATTTGGACTATAAAGAAAGCTGAGTGCCAAAGAATTGATATTTTTTGAACTGTGGTGTTGGAGAAGACCCTGATGCTGGGAAAGATTGAAGGTGGGAGGGGAAAGGGACGACAGAGGATGAAATGGTTGGATGGCATCACCGACTCAGTGGACATGAATTTGGGTAAACTCTGGGAGTTGGTGATGGACAGGGAAGCCTGGTGTGCTGTAGTCCATAGGGTCGCAAAGAGATGGCACGACTGAGCGACTGAACTGAACTGAACATCCTTTTTAGAAAATAAATAAAAAGTGAATTTGTCAAGGATCTTCATCCTCTTATGTAAATCTTTTTCTTTAAGAATTCCCCACCATAAATTTTATTTATTTATTTATATTTATTTTAGCTGTGCTGGGTCTTGGTTGCTGAGTGCGGGCATTCTCTAGTTATGGTGAGTGTGGGCTCCTCTTCACTGAGGTTCATGCGCTTCTTATTGTGGTTTCTACTCCTGGTGCAGAGCACAGGCTCTAGGTGCACAGGCTTCAGTTAGTTGTAGCACATGGGCTCATTTGTTGTGGGGAACGAGCTCAGTTGCTCTGCTGCGTGTGAAATCTTCCCAGACCAGAAATTGAAACTGTGTCCCCTCCATTGTCATGAGAATTCTTATCCACTTCACCACTGGGGAAGTCCCCACTATAACACTTTTTTTTCTGGTTTTATACACTTTTAATACTATTTTTTTCCTATCTTATGGTTCAGTAAACAAGATTTAAAATTCTTATAAAGTTACTTTTCATAACTTTTTGCTTTCCCTTCATATTTATTATGTTTTTAATTTATTCTCTATAAAGAGGAATTTTATGAATCTGTGTCTTCCAGTGCCTTTTGAGGCCACTATGGCCATGAAGAGCCCTGTTGCTGTCTGTGTCTGGGGATCAGTGGGGTCCTCTTTCCATTCCAGCACTCGGGGGTGGCATCTCAAAGGCCACTTCAGATCCACAGCAATCTTTGTGTAAGAGTGTTCCCATCAGAGACAAGTTATCATGGTCAGTGTCTGCATGTTCTGTAGAAGAGCAGGTCCCTGCCTTCAGCTCCCCAAACTTCTGCCCATTGTAGTGTTGGAGAGAGGGGCAAGGGTACAAGCCTCCATTGTTATGGTGGGCACAGATGGTTTTGAGCCTCTTCTCCTCACTGACACTTGCCAGACCCGATGCTGAGAAACTCCATAATTTCAGATTGGTTTTACTACATTGTAAGAAGCTAGAAGTGTATGTGTTAGTCACTCAGTCACATCTGACTCTTTGCGACCCCACAAACTGTAAGCCCACCAGGCTCCTCTGTCCATGGAATTCTCCAAGTAAGAATACTGGAGTGGGTTGCCATTCCCTTCTTCAGGAAATCTTCCTGACACAAGATCAAACCCTGGTCTTCCAATTGCAGGTGGATTGTTTACTGCTAGAAGAAGTTAGAAGACCACCTATGAAATGTCATATATAAAATTCAAAGAAAAAATACTTTCCACTTATTTGTGTTCATATTCTTCCTCCTTTGTTTAAAAAAAAAAAGTCAGAAAGGAACTCACACAAACCTCATGCCAAACCTGTGCCTGAGACTCTGATTCTTAAAGACATCTAGTCATCACAGAAGACACCAAGACCATTGGGAAGACAGGGAATTGGAGGAGGAGGCAGTCAAGAAAGATAAGGTCCTGTAATCATGCACCCCTTGTTCTCACGACGGGGAGGAGAGCAACCAGAACCACTTCTGCAAGGGCAGGTGCAAGGAGAGCAGGAATTCCACATCCTGAGCCAGCTTTTAATAACGTCTTCTTGACAACTGGCATCTCTAGCCCAAATTCCTGATTTAATTACTCGGAGAGACAGCTATCCTGAAGGCTCTCACAAAGGAGCTTATTTGGTTTTTATTAGACAAGGAGCAAATGCATTAGAAATACTCTAGATGAGGGGGACTTCCCTGGTGATCCAATGGTTAAGACTTCACCTTCCAGTTCAGGACTTTACAGGTTCAATCCTTGGTCAGGAAGTTAAAATCCCACATGCGTCATGCCCAGAAAACAAGACATAAACAACAGAAGCAATATCATGACAAATTTAATAAATACATTAGAAATGGTCCACATCAAAAAAAACTTTTTTTAATCTTAAAAAAAGAGAAATATTCTGGGTGATTTTTATCTTTCAATTTGGTATTTCAGTCCCTTTGCAATTCTTACTCAAGTTCTCCTCACCGTTTAAATCTGAAAAAGTAATTTCTGAATCACTGTGAAGGCCTTGTTGAAAAACCATGACTCTGTAAAGAATCTTTGAGTCATTTGAAATAGGTCAGGCTAACGGTTTAACTTGAAAACGGAATGAATTTTCCAGCAGGGTTCCCATGGTACGTGACTGTGTTTTTGTAATGTAAGACAATGAAGGGAGTTGTTACTAGGTGATTTGGCTAATTTAGAATCTCAGCTCCCTTTCTGGGGAGGAAACCTGAGGCGTGGTGTTTGTACTAGATGCTGGGGTAGTGCTAACTCAGACTTCAGTTCTCCTGCATTGGGCCAGATGGAGGCTATGAACAGGGAGTTAGAAAGTAAGGTCAGCATCCACTTTGGCCAGAACTGAGCCTTGGATCCAATGAAGTCTGTCAGGTTTCTTTGAGTCTGTCTGTCTCTCTCTCTCATACACACACACACACACACACACACACACCAACTCTTAACTGATCCCCCTTCTGTATTGCTGTTCTGGGTAAAATTCCCTAGGGCAAAATCAACAGTAACCCAAGTTTTCAGCTCACTGAGTATCAGTGGGAATTGTGCCATGCTGGCATTTGACTGACAGTCTCAAAACCAGTTTGACTGAGAGTGAAGGCTGTGAGGGCTAGGTGGAGGATTAACTCACCAACTTGGAAAGGTTACTTGGAGAAAGTTCACACTGCCTGTTATTCATGCTTCAGTCTGTCTCAGAGAGTGCTGAGGTCACAGAAATGGCTAAAAGCTGAACAACAGGAGGAGTGTTTTTAATTCAGAGTTCAACCACATGCACATACAAGCTCTGTTGCCACCAGGGACCCCTGGAAAGTGATGCCTAAAAATCAGCTCAGAGCCAACCTCTTTTGGCTTCTATTGTGTGGTCTCCCCACTGGGCTGAATTTTAAATGACAGGAAAGCAGGGGAGAGAGTTCCACCCCAACCTTTCTGGAAAGATGAAAGGCAAATATATATATATATATATATATATTTTAAATATAATATATTTTAAATATAAGCTCAAAGGGCCAGTGGGGAAATCCTTTACACATTAGACCAGGGTTAAGGAAATGAAAACAGGTTTTATTACTTCTCTCCTATACTGAATCTAGAAAAATAAACAAACTGCTCTTATTTTTAACTACTGTTAATGTTGTTAAGTAGCTAAGTCGTGTCCAACTCTATGACCCCAAGAACTGCAGCATGCCAGGCTTTTGGGTCATTCTCTATCTCCTGGAGTTTGCTGAAATTCATGTCCACTGAGTAGATGATGCTATCTAAATGTCTCATCCTCTGCCACCCTCTTCTCCTTTTGCCTTAAATCTTTCCCAGCATAAGGGTCTTTTCCAGTGAATGAGTCAGCTCTTTGACATCAAGTGGCCAAAGTATTAGAGCTTCAGCTTCAGCATCTGTCCTTCCAATGAATATTCAGGGTTGATTTCCTTTAGGATTGATTAGCTTAATCTACTTGTAGTCCAAGGGACTCCCAAGAGTCACCTCCAGCACTACAGTTCAAAAGCATCAATTCTTTGGTGCTCAGCCTTTTTTATGGTCCAACTCTCACATCCATACATGACTACTGGAAAAACCATGGCTTTGACTAGATGGACCTTTGTCAGCAACATGATGTCTTTGCCTTTAATACACTGTTGAGGTTTGTCACAGCTTTCCTTCCAAGGAGCAAGCATCTTTTAATTTCATGGCTGCAGTCATTGTTTACAGCGGTTTTGGGGGTCCAAGAAAATAAAATCTGTCACTGCTTCTACTTTTCCACCTTCTTCTTCATGATATGTGCACCACTAATTTTTAACTATTAATGGTCCACATATCTTGATTGTTGATAAACAAAGCCAAGTTCATGAAATACTGGCTGTAACCTTCATTCTATGCTGTCCACCAGGGTTCTATCCAATCAATCCATGTTGGTGGAAAATCTTCTCATTTGAAAACACCAAGTTAACTTAATTTTAAAATTTTATTTATTTTTTAATTAAGGTCTAATTGATTTACAATATTAAATTAGTTTCAAGTGTATAGCAAAGTGCTTTAGCTATACATATATATGTATATGGGTTTCCCAGGTGGCTCTAGTGATATAGAACCCACCTGCCAATGCAGGAGACATAAGAGATGTGGGGTTTGATCCCTGGGTTGGGAAGACCCCCTGGAGGAGGGCACGGCAACCCACTCCAGTATTCTTGCCTGGAGAATCCCATGGACAGAGGAGTCTGATGGGCTACAGTCCATGGGGTCACAAAGAGTCGGCTACGACTGAAGTGACTTAACACACACTCATGCATATGTATATATAGCTATATTCTTTTTAAAAAGTCTTTTCTATTATAGGTTATTATAAGATACTGGATATAGTTCCCTGTGTTATAATCCTTATTATTTAACTATTTTATATATAATAGTATATATCTGTTAATTCTATACTCCTAATTTATTCCCCTTCCAAGTGAACTTTAAAATCATTTATCTAATTCAAGTAGAACCCAAACAATTAATGTCTAGGAATTCTGTTATTCAGAAACGCCATGTAAAAAGCCCTTAAATCTGGTCAACATTTTTGACTGGGAAGGGTGTGGTAAAATAATAGAAAAAAGCCAAGCGCGTGGAGGGAAGAGCATGAGTGTCTGAGTCATAAACTCCTGAGTAGGAGGAGTCCAGAGTGCGTCACTCTCCAGCCTTGTGATCTCAGGCTGCATAGCAACCCTCATGAGCCTCAATCCTTCACCTGGACTTAGCTCCCTACTGACTGCTACAAAGTTCAATTACAGCCTGGGAAGATGAGCACATGTCTACATGATATTTAATTGTCCCTCCCTCCTTCCTCTAACGCACAGTAACTGGATAATAGTTTCTGTCATCCTCCCCAAAGGCAACTGGGATCTGGGGAAGGAGAAAAAAAAAAAAAAAAACCACAAAGGGCACCGCCTGGTTGATCAGGTGCAAAATGAATTCATTCATGCACAAAGATGAATTCATCACTTTTCACTGTTTAGGGTTTGTTTTTGTTTTAATTATCTATGGCTTTTCTTCTGAACTGAAATTAAACCTTCTGGCCTCATTTCTAAAATGACTAGAAAGTTGGGTCACCTGCATCAGTGGATTTAAACTTGGGCTGTGCATTAGAATCACTTGGGGAGCTTTCTTATAATGCAGAGTCCTGGCCCCACCTTAAGAGAGTCCTTGTTCCCTTTGGGCTAAATCAGGGTGTTTGGTTTTAGATACCCATAGCCCATTGAGACCCAGATGATCTTTGAAGTCCCTTACCATCTCATGTGGCAGGCTCTATTACAAACCACAAGAAATGACACTCAAATCAGAAAACAAGAGCTCTTTTCCCTAAAAGTTTTTGTGCGCTGGTTTCACAGGCATGCTCTGAACCTTCGGCTCACTCGTCCCTTTTTGGAGCAGCCAGCCTCCAAGAAGGAAGAGCCAGATCCACATCTTGGGCTTCAGAACAGGGATGAGGCATCCCAGGAGGTGTCTTGTCTGAAAATGTCTGTGAGGCCAAGGAGATTCCCTGGCTCAATGAGGCGGTAAGATGATGGCTGTGAGATGTTGAACTAAAACTACCAGATGAGGATGAGGGTATTGAGGAGGAAATGGATGAGGGTAAAGGTGAATTCTAGTTTAATCCTGGGCCAAGAAACTTATTTTTTTTGTTTGTGTTTTAATTTGTTTTATATTTAGATTTCCACAGTGATAACATAGAGTATTTGTCTTTCTGTTTGACTTTTTTCACCAACTATATTACTCTCTAGGTCCACCCATATTAACGAAAATGGCAGAATTTCACTCCTTTTTATGGCTGAGTAATATTCATGTGTATATATATATATATATGCGCATGTCTCTGTGTGTGTGTGAATACATCTTTATCCATTCATCTGTTGATGGACACTTAGATTGCATCCATATCTTGGCAATTTTAAATAATGTTGCTATAAACACTGGGGTGCATGAATCTTTTTGAATTAGTGTTTTCATTTTCTTCAGATATATACCTAGGAGTGGGATTGTTGGATCATATAGTAGTTCCATTTTTAATTCTTCGAGGGACTGCCATACAGTTTTCCATAGTTTATAATCCCCTCAGTTTATAATCCCATCAGGGTACAAAAGTTCCCTTTTCTCCACATCCTCATCCAAGATGGCTTACCACTGCTCCCTCTCTCTGCCTTCCTCTTACTGTGGTTGTATACCCTGCTTACAGTTTCAAATAGAGAACAGTTCCTGGCTTCTCCAGCTTTTCCTGAGGATGCCTGCTACTCCATCAGCTTGGTTGCAGAGATGGCTCCTGGCAGCCACATTATTCAGGCCCTCCAGCCATGGGCACGTGTCCCAGTCCAGGCTTGTCCAATGCAGCTGCTCCCTTCCCTCAGAACCTGGAGTTGGGAGGGGTCTCTTGAACAGAGGAAAAAATGTAAACTTGGGTATTGTCAGTAGCTATACTTTTTCATGTGACAGAGAAGAAAATTCTTTTCTTTCATTACAAAGAATAAAGATATAAACAGAAGAGTCAAAGACATAAGATGGAGAGTAAGAAGGACATTCTGGATTTCCTACAGAGTTTGGTTCTCCTTGTCCATAGTTTCATCATCCTAGCTGCATCCCTACCTTTGAGTTCACAACTAATGTCCCTTTAGTTAAAGAAGCTGGAACTGGCTTCTGTTACTTGTAATCAGAAAAGCTTTAGGGACTTCCCTGGTGGTCCAGTGGCTAAGACTCTGTGCTTCCAGTGCAGGGAGTCTGGGTTTGACCCCTGACCCAGGGAACTAGCTCCCACATACTGCAAGTAAAGATCCCACATGCTGCAGTGAAGATCAAATATCCCACGTGCTGCAACTAAGACCCAGAGCAGGTCAAATAAATAAATATTAAAAAAACAAAGCAGCAGGGGAGGCAAAAACCCAGAAATAAAAAACTCTGAGTATGGTTACTATGTATGAATGGTTATGTTTCTCAAATGTCAAACAAGTGAGAAACCAGCGCTTTCCCAACAAGAAAGGCAAAATACATGTGGCAGAAAGCAACCAAGAGATCTGAGTTCAAATCTTCCTCTTAGAATCCCACAGCCACATAGAATCACAGACCACTGACATTAGTTCTTAAACATAACTCCTTTCTATTGCCCACTAGTTGGATGACATTGGGAAGAATCTTGTGGATTTAATAATAAAATTTAACCCTTGTGGATTTAATTATAAAATGACCATAAAGATTCTGTGACAGGGTGGAAACTGAACCATTCACTCTATCGAGACTTCATCCAACATTACAACCCATGCTTACATTGCTATTATCTTGATATAATCAAAAGCAATTTTCCCTGGAATTATTCTTGAAGGCACATTACACACATCAAATGGTTAGGAGAGCTCAGTGTAAGAGGCACATGACAACTGCTCATGGGCATGATGGGCAAAAAAGAAATTTGGGGAGTTTAAATATAACAAATGCCCAGTTTTGCCCAACTTTTCACATGACCTTTGGGCATTTCTTAAAAGCAAATGGTCTTAGAACTTGTCTGTGTACTTGAACAAAATTTAGCAAATCTTTATTGGGACCCAACTAAATACTTGACTGTGCTAGCTGTTGTGCCCTCAAAGAAGAAAAGATAGCCTGCTCTCTGGGACCCCAGCAGAGCTAGGCAGGCTGGTGACAATCTGCATTAGTGCATTGGGGGCTGATGGGTACTCAATGCGGGTGTGTTCAAGGACAAAGTAGGAGTGATGAGCCGGTCTGGCAGGCAGGCAGGGATGTGATGGGAGGTGTCACGGAAAAGTGATGACTTCGCTAGCTTTGTCTAAGGAACAAGCTGAGGGGGATGGACCAGGGCAGGATGGAAGAACAGGGCCTTTCTGGCAGTGGGAGGACGGCATACATAAGACGTGAGGTTGAGAACCAGTTCCAGTGTGTGGAGACCGGCAGTCCTTGTAGTGCAGCAAAAAAAAAACACTCTTTTCAAAGGTATTCATGGGATGGGATTGATTCCTGAGTGAATGAGGGAGATAAAAGTGAGCTTTTAATAACTGTGGGAACTCTAGTATTTAAAAATTAGTCACAAAAAATAATAAAGGGATCTAGTATATATTGGAGTGAAGGAATCCCAGGGACAGAAACATAATGAATCATAAATGGAGTAGAGACATCCTGCCCAGGAGAGTGCATTAATGAGAAGAGTAATAATAAGTAACATTTATGGAGGGATTGTTAAATGCCAGGTGCTTTGTGCCTTAGACACATTGACTCACTTCACACATGGCAACTCTGTGATGTAGGTTCTGTTATTATCCTGTCTCAGAGGCCCTCTTCCTCACCCAGTCATTCCCCTTTCCTGCACTCATCACCAGTACACAATACATGTTTTTAAGCACTATTTTTTAAATTTGTCTCTCTCCTTCTGATAGATTGCACTCTCCTTAAGAGCAGGAAGTTTTGTTTATTGCCACATCCCCAGCACTTAGAAGACATAGTAGTAGCTCAATAAACACTGGTGAATGAATGAATGACAGAAAATGAGGTACGGAATTGTTGATAACTCACCCCGAATCAAATAGCCAGGCAGTGGCAGGATCAAAGAGCAGTACCGCAGACTCTAAAACTCTGGAGTGAGACTGTGTGCTCAAAAGGAGGCAAAACAGACTTGAGGGTGGACGGACTGGAGCACCAGCCCGCTAAGAATAGGCTTGAGAGGTCATTGGTTAATTACTTTATTCATTCAACTTGCAGTAAAAATTTATGGAGCATCTACTGTGCACCAGGCACTGGGGAAGCAATAGTGGACGAAGCAGATAGGGTTTCACAGTCAGAGGGGAAGAGAGGAGAAGAAACAGAAAAGGAAACAGGTGAGTCCATAGAAAAATTTCAAGGATGACAACAGAACCGGGGTATGTGATATATGCATACATCTGGCCTCTGACGTGAGGTATGAGCAGAAGCCTACAGCCTGAAGCTCCAAAAGAAGATAAGGCTCAGAACAAGGAAGACAGGAAGGCAGTGCTGGTGGGAGAGCTATGGATGGGGGTTGGAGAGTGGAAAGAAACCCACGACGATAGCAGTTCTGCAGAGGAAGCTGAGAGTTCACAGCCAGGAGGAAGGGCAGGGTCATCTCTTGGGCAGTGTCTGGCTAGGACCAGAGCCAAGTGGTGGAAGGAATTGTCTAGAAAACCATATCTGGTCTTAAACGAAAAATCCAAACCAGAAAAGACCCTGCTTTAGGTTACCCACAGAGGGATAGAAACAGAGGGTGGTCAAGGGCAAGGGACTCCATATTACAAGATAACTTTGTCAGCTTGAGCCTGGAAGTGCCTATAATGAATTGTGACATGTCCCCACAATTCATAAAGGCACTGTCTGGTAGAGCTGAGAAGCTGTTGGAAGTGACAGTGGCCTTAAAAAAAAAAAAAAAGTATTGTTGTTCAGTCATGTCTGACTCTGAGACCTGATGGATTGTAGCCCGCCAGGCTCCTCTGTGCACGGAATTCTCCAGGCAAAAATACTGGTGTGGGTTTCCATGCCCTCCTCCATGGGTTCTTCCCAACACTGGTTAACATCTAATACAAATGATACTTAACCTGAGCTATGGACCAGACCAGTGATCCCAAAATCTTATGGAGTGAACATAAGGTCCACTTGAAATGTTTGTAAAACATGCAGATGACTGGCCCCAACCCTTGTTGTTCAGTTGCTGAGTTGTGGACTCTTTGAACCCCATGGACAGCAGCACGTCAGGCTTCCCTGTCTTTCACCATCTCCCGGAGTTTACTCAAACTCATATCTGTTGAGTCAGCGATGCCATCCAACCATCTCATCCTCTGACGCCCCCTTCTCCTTCTGTTCTCAATTTTTCCCAGCATCAAGGTCTTTTTCAATGAGTTGGCTCTTTGTACCAGGTGGCCAAAGAATTGGAACTTCTACTTCAGCATTAGTCCTTTGACCCTTACACTGACAAATTGCTGTTCAGTATGTCCAGCAAAGGACCGGAATATGTGTCTGACATGCAGGTGATCTCTGGACAGGCCACATCTTGAGAAACATGGAGCAGGATCCACAAATGGGCTTCAGGGAGTCCATGAATCCCCGGGAATGGAGTAAAAAATGTGTGTGTGTTAGTCACTCAGTCATGTCTGACTCTGCAACTCTGAGGAAAATGTGTGTGTTTACATAAATGTATATTTCTTTTTCTGGGGAGAATCCTTATCGTTACAAGACTCAGAAACTTAAGAACCACCAATTGAGTTCTGCCCTTTATCTTAGAGGGCAGGAAACACAGAGTCCCAGGAATATAAGTGACTCAACTGATCCTCAAAGCTGGCAGAGAGCAGAGTTGGGCTGTCACCCCAGATTTTCTCTTTCCAAGCCCCCTGCTCTCCTCTCTTTGCTCTGCTGACTATAGGGATAGGGGGAGAAGGAAGATGGGGATCTAAGCACGTGGAGGCAAAGTCATCAAATGATTACTTTCCTCCTTTGTGGCCACAGGTGGGATAGATCTGCAGAGTGTACAGTTAGAACAATGATGCCTCAGCAAAGGACCCAGTCACTCACCTGCACTACTACCCCATATTCTGACCCCTGTGGACGTCATCCCCAACAGGACCTAAAGCCATGACAGAGGGCATCCATGCCTCGTTGTTTACATGGTGGTGATGGAGTGGTGTTCTTATTTTTTTTTAATGCTCCTTCTGCTTTGTTCATTTATTTAATTTAATTTGGCTGTGCTGGGTTTTCATTGCGGCATGCAGGCTTCTCTAGCCATCCTGCAGGCTTCATTGCCCCATAGCATATGGGATCGTAGTTACCCTACTGGAGCTCAAACCTGCATCCACCTGCATTGGAAGGTGGATTCTTTAGCCCTGGACCACCAGGGAAGTCCTGTGATGTTCTTATAAAGACCTGCCTCCCTATCCCTGAGAAGGTGGGTGATTCTGAGCTTCCCTGTCTGCGCTCAGTTCTCCATTCATCTATTTCTTAGGCCAGTCTGAAAACTCACCCTTTCTAGTATGCTCAGGACATGCTTCCTCTTGGATCCTTCTCCAAGTCTGAAGCCCATGTCATTAACACCAGCTGGCTCTTCAATTTGGACATATGTTCTGCCCTCTAGATCTGGTCCAAATCCTTTAAACTCTGCCTCAGCCTGAGCTTCTAGATTCATCAGCTGGGTTCACCTTCCTCTTTTTTATTAAAAAAAAAAATTATCAACCTGCCTGACTTCAGGCTCTACTACAAAGCCATAGTCATCAAGACAGTATGGTACTGGCACAAAGACAGAAATATAGATCAGTGGAACAAAATAGAAAGCCCAGAGATAAATCCACGCACCATGGACACCTTATCTTTGACAAAGGAGGCAAAAATATACAATGGAGAAAAGACAATCTCTTTAACAAGTGGTGCTGGGAAAAGGTCAACCACTTGTAAAAGAATGAAACTAGAACATTTTCTAACACCATACACAAAAAGAAACTCAAAATGGATTAAAGATCTAAATGTAAGACCAGAAACTATAAAACTCCTAGAGGAGAACATAGGCAAAACACTCTCTGACATACATCACAGCAGGATCCTCTATGACCCACCTCCCAGAATATTGGAAATAAAAGCAAAAATAAACAAATGGGACCTAATTAAACCTAAAGGCTTTTGCATAACGAAGGAAACTATAAGCAAACTGAAAAGACAGCCTTCAGAATGGGAGAAAATAATAGCAAATGAAGCAACTAACAAAGAACTAATCTCAAAAATATACAAGCAACTCCTACAGCTCAATTCCAGAAAAATAAACGATCCAATCAAAAAGTGGGCCAAAGAACTAAACAGACATTTCTCCAAAGAAGACATACAGATGGCTAACAAACACATGAAAAGATGCTCAACATCACTCATTATCAGAGAAATGCAAATCAAAACCACAATGAGGTACCATCTCACACTGGTCAGAATGGCTGCTATCCAAAAATCTACAAACAATAAATGCTGGAGAGGGTGTGGAGAAAAGGGAGCCCTCTTACACTGATGGTGGGAATGCAAACTAGTACAGCCACTATGGAGAACAGTGTGGAGATTTCCTTAAAAAACTGGAAATAGAACTGCCTTATGATCCAGCAATCCCACTGCTGGGCATAGACACCAAAGAAACCAGAATTGAAAGAGACACGTGTACCCCAATGTTCATCGCGGCACTGTTTATAATAGCCAGGACATGGAAGCAACCTAGATGTCCATCAGCAGATGAATGGATAAGAAAGCTGTGGTACATATACACAATGGAGTATTACTCAGCCATTAAAAAGAATACATTTGAATCAGTTCTAATGAGGTGGATGAAACTGGAGCCTATTATAGAGTGAAGTAAGCCAGAAAGAAAAACACCAATACAGTATACTAATGCATATATATATGGAATTTAGAAAGATGGTAATGATAACCCTGTATGCGAGATAGCAAAAGAGACACAGATGTATAGAACAGTCTTTTGGACTCTGTGGGAGAGGGAGAGGGTGGGATGATCTGAGAGAATAGCATTGAAACATGTATATTATCATATGTGAAACAGATCGCCAGTCCAGGTTCAATGCATGAGACAGGGTGCTCAGGGCTGGTGCACTGGGATGACCCATAGGGATGGGATGGGGAGGGAGGGGGGAGGGGGATTCAGGATGGGGAACACATGTAAACCCATGGCTGATTCATGTCAATGTATGGCAAAAACCACTACAATACTGTAAAGTAATTAGACTCCAATTAAAATAAATAAATAAATAAAAATATTTATTTGGCTGCACCAGGTCTTAGCTGCAACACAAAGGATCTTTGGTTGCAACATGCGGGATCCAGTTCCCTGACCAGGGATCGAACCCAGGCCCCCTACATTGAGAACATGGAGTCTTAGCCATTGGACCCCCAGGGAAGTTCCTCACTTTCCTCTTTTGAACTAACAATGCCTCATCTTGGCCTTTGGCCTCTATTTTGTATTCACTATTTTGTCCTGGTGATGGAGTCTCTGCAGTCCTGGCCCTACTTAGCCAATCAATCAGTCCTCCCTTTACCCACCTGGCCAGTGCCACCTGCTATTCAAGGGCTAGACTTATTCAGAATCCAATCCCTCCTTCTGTAACATAATCAGACCAGAAAGTTCATCTAACATGCTTTCAGGCCTGCAAAAACTCATCTTGGGATCTGGCTGGCAGACCACTGCTTGCCCTGTGCCTTCTTCAACTGGGTACATTTCTCTCAGTAAACCCAGACTCTCTCAATCTTGCTTCCCCACTCTGCTTGCCAAGTCCCTTTATCTTCTGTTCCTTTGTTTTTCTTTCTTTTTTCTTCTTTTTTATTCTTTTCCCAGGCTTTAGGTCTCTCTTGGCTCATGCTGGCATCGCTCTGCCTGACAGCAATACTCAGGAATAAAAAGGTGTCTGAGCCCTTTCTGTTGACTAATGCCACCTTTGTGTTGGTGCCAGATTTGTTTTGGAGGCAGATGTCCGGGAAGGCTGGACAGTAGGTGCGGTCTTGCTGAGCACACCAGAGGCAGAGGCAAGAAGGCAGCCCTGTCATTTTCCCAACAGCCCCCTTAAATCTGTGAGTGACAGGGACAGGAGCTTAGAGACGCTTCAGGTCTCAGATTAAATCAGCGCAGAGGTGGAAGTGAGCACAGAGCCCTCAGCCTGGAAGCCGTCCAGAGAGCTGCGTGGAACAGACTTGCAGCCTCCACCAGGGCTGTCACACGGTGGACGCTTGGCATTTACTGGAAAGTTGAATTAGACTTTCCTGTGGGTTTTTTTTTTTTTAATCCTGTGAAGGAGTTACACAGTGAATTCCTTGTGGAGGATTAATCATCTTCTCTCTTGCCTATAACAGAGGCTGTTTCTCAGGTCCTGCCCCTGGTTTCGTTTGTCCCAAGGATTTCATTTGGAAGGCGGGACATTCTCTCCCTACCAACCCTCCCCACCCCACCCCCCCCAACCGGAGCCTGCCATCGGGACCAATGAAAAGCAAGTACCTCATCCACTGGTGGTGACTAAGAACTCAGAGTATTTAAGAGGTTGCAGGAATGGGCTGAGAACAGTTTTTGCTTTCTCCCGCAGACGGGGCACGCTCTCATCTGATCAGGGCCATCACCGAGCCAAGCCGCGGAGTAAAGGGAGTGGGGACATAAACTCCACCACCATGTGCTACGGGAGATGCGCGCGATGCATCGGACATTCACTGGTGTGGCTCGCCACCCTCTGCATCGTCGCTAATATTCTGCTTTACTTTCCTAATGGGGAAACCAAGTATGCTTCTGATAACCATCTCAGCCGCTTCGTGTGGTTCTTCTCCGGTATCCTGGGAGGGGGCTTGCTGGTAAGTCGTTCAGAAATCATTACAGCCTTGAAAAAAATTTCTTTCCTGTTAGATGAGATGTTTTCATGGAAAGTTTTCTATAAGGCATGTTTCCAAATCCAGGATTTTTGTTCATTCTTATTTTGAAAACTTATCAAGGAACGTTGAGATAGGTATAGGGTATTCATTTTACTAGAGGTTGGTTTACAAAATCCCCATTTCAACTACCTTTTTGCTAAATTCTCTTACTTTACAGCTAGAAACAGAGACTAGCTTTTCAATCAGATTTGAGAACCTCTAGAGTTTCTAGTCCTGGAGCCGGTACTCATTTCACATCCGCTCTGGGAAACGGGGAGGAGTCCGATAGTTCTCTGTCTAAATCAACAGAGTTTTGGATACAAATTCTTTGCTGTTTATTCTCAAGCATCTGTGACAGGGAAAAATAACGAATTGTGAGAGCACTGCTATTTAGAAAGGACTATACATTTTCTCCTTTATGTAAGCCTCGGGTGTGGCGTTTAGGGAAAATCCTTCAGTTAGCAGCAAATCACGGTCTGAAGCTAATAGTGGAATGTGTTGTTTTTTCCAAGGTTTGTTTTTAAGTAAAGTGAGAGGAATTTGCCTGCCAACCTGGATGCTGAAAGTATTAGCTTCGACCGTAGCCTGGAAAGAATGTGGGCAAACTTGGGTTTGCCACTTTGAAATGCTGGGATTGAGAATTTTGAAGAGAAGTTTTATGGAACTGCTAATACCATACAGAATATTTTTCTTAGTCGAGTAAAGGATATTTAAACTTAATACACTAACTCTGGTATGGCAAATCTGCTTGGAATTTAAGCATTACTATCATGCTAACATAATCACTTGTTTTTTTTTTCTCCCACTAGTTCTCAGGTCAGTTTTTGTCTTGTTTTGTTTCATTGAGGTATAGTTAATTTCATAATCATTTGTCTTTAATACAATACCTTGCTTCTTTTGATCTTGAACTCAAAGGGTTTCAAGCTCATTTTAAGAGCTTTATTGTGACATTACAACCATGCGATGATGTCTTCAATGAAGCAGTGTGCCTTTACTATACTGAGTTTTCCTCTCTCTTGTTTATAAAAAAATTTTTTAGTTATTCTTTTAAAGTTTTGTTGTTATCTTCCATGCAATATTTTCAAAACAGTTTGCATCTGGAACTATGTTATGAACTCATGGAATTAACACATTTATGGGTTATTATTTTACCCCTCCCATGCTATATCCTGACCCTACCTAACGTGACACACTACATAAAAAAAATCAGATAGTACACTTTGAAGGTTTTTCTCTTCTCAGAGTTTATGTTCTCTGAGATATTTGGTCAACCTAACTCAAAGACGTTCAGCAATATCAGAAAGAAAAATGTTTTACCAAAAGATGCTTAGATTGACTGACCCTTATGGACTTGGGGAAGATCAATGATTTCAATTTGCATTCAATCTGATTTCAATCTGCTTTCTAACCAGATGTTCCTGCCAGCATTCATCTTCATTGGGCTGGACCAGGAAGACTGCTGTGGGTGCTGTGGCCATGAAAACTGTGGCAAAAGATGCGCGGTAGGTCTTCCCTCTCTGGTGGGGAAATGGTCCCTAAGGGGTAGCTGTGATGTTCGGTGCCTCACTTCTGGTGGTCCTCCCTTCCCTAGATGCTGTCTTCTATACTGGCTGCACTCATTGGAATCGGAGGCTCTGGCTACTGTGTCACTGTGGCTGCGCTGGCCTTAGAGGAAGGACCAAGGTGCATGGATGCCAGTGGCCAGTGGAACTATACCTTTGCCAACACAGAGGGAGAGTAAGTGATTGTACCCAATAAGGCTGCACATTCTTATCCACCACGTGTGTATAGTGGTAAACCCACCAGATTAGAAAGGCATCAACCATTCGCTCATCCATCCTCTTGCCAGGTTTATTCTCACTGACTGGGGGACAATTCAGGCAATGGGTATCAGAGGATGGATTCCCAGTCTCTGACCCAGAGAAGCTTTTTAATGGATTCACTGGCTCAGTCCTCTTGATGACATGTGAGGGGACTTCCACTATTGCTCCTCTTTTACAGATGAGGGTATGGAGACCCAGGGAGATCAAGTAACTTATCTAAAGTCACATTGCTAAGATGTGACAGTCAGGATTTGAACCCAGGCAGCCTAGCTATAGAGTCTGTGCTTGTATAGTGTGTATACTATACCAGAGCAATTGTCTGATTCTACTATTTTAGAAGAAAATCTTATGGAATCCTTATAAAGCACCAGTGAAAGCCATATGCATTTAACCAAAGCCCAGGGTCAATCATACTGCCAACACACACACACTCACATATAACATAGCAATTATGTATAATATACCCTTTATTCAAAGTGGTCAGGCTGTATAAGACAGATCTTATTCATGACTTTAACATTGGGAAAATCCAAGTGGCTCCACTGTTTTATGCTGTACTGTATTACTTATCTATTATTGAGAAAAGGACAGAAATAGCTGAAAGAAACTGATGTGCTGCTGCTGCTAAGTCACTTCAGTTGTGTCCGACTCTGTGCGACCCCATAGAGGGCAGCCCACCAGGCTCCCCCGTCCCTGGGATTCTCCAGGCAAGAACACTGGAGTGGGTTGCCATTTCCTTCTCCAATGCATGAAAGTGAAAAGTGAAAGGGAAGTCGCTCAGTCGTGTCCGACTCCCAGTGACCCCATGGACTGCAGCCTACTAGGCTCCCCCATCCATGGGATCCTCCAGGCAAGAGTACTGGAGTGGGGTGCCATTGCCTTCTCCAGAAACTGATGTACATAATGATAAATGAATGACATACTGAATTTTGAAAGATTTAGTCATGGGATTCATGAGTGAAAATAATATGAATCATGAATTTGAATTGCTCATATACTTTCAGGAATGTTTGTCTTTCATGAATTATGTGGCATGGAGTGATATCTTAAGATCATGAATATGGAATTGGATCGATCCTGAGTTCAATTCCAATGGCAACCCACTCCAGTACTCTTGCCTGGAAAATCCCACGGACGGAGGAGCCTGGTAGGCTTCAGTCCATGGGGTCTCAAAGAGTGGGACACGACTGAGCGACTTCACTTTCACTTTTCACTTTCATGCATTGGAGAAGGAAATGGCAACCCACTCCAGTGTTCTTGCCTGGAGAATCCCAGGGATGGCAGAGCGTGGTGGACTGCGGTCTGTGGGGTTGCACAGAGTCAGACATGGCTGAAGCGACTTAGCAGCAGCAACAGCAGAGTTCAATTCCAGCTCTGTATTTACTGTCTCAGTAACTAGGAAAAGGTGAACTGAGCTCTCTGCATCTCAGTTATTTTATCTGTAAAATAAAACCAATGGCAGTTGTTAGGAAGATTAATAAGTTACTATATGTAAAATATTTGTCACAAAAGCTGACAGAATGAGCACTGCTGTCTTACTACAGCTTGCAATGGGTTCAGCCCAATGATAGCTTCTGAAGGAAAACAGTGCTCACTGGAATTTGAAATTTTGGTGTTTAAAATTGTTGTTAATCATGATTTCTCAGATCATATTTTTCATGCTTTGTACTGAATATACTGAATGTACCAGTAGAAACTGGTTACTCCTGTATTCAAAAACATGTGATCTACCACACAAACCCACCTCTAAAAAAACATTATGATTCATCCAAGGAGAGGTGATTCATCAGCTATAAACTTATAGGAAAGTTTGTAGCTGATTATTCTATCTCCCCTCTCATGGATCCAATCAACTTCTGCAAGAAACCTCCAGTTTCTATGTCATTCCTCATTTCTACTTCTTCAGAGATTTCAGTATGGGAAATAACAAGCCAGTGGTTAGTTGCTTAATAGCCAAGTAGAACCAAAGAACTTTTTTTCCATTGTGTCTTGAAATTATGGATTTTTGTTAAATACAGGGCCAGAAGAACAGAATTTTTTCCATAATCAATCATAATTCCATCAATCAAATTGAATTTCTGATTGGCTCCATTAACCATTCCAAAATGAGGTCTCTAATCCCCAGTCCCTTTGTTCTGTTGTGGCAGGAAGACAGTACAAGGAAAGAATTATTCCAGATCTCTGAATGGAATTAAGTCAATCCTAGATTTTCCCATATGATTGAATCCTATTCTATTAAGAATATGTATATTCAGATAATGACTCCAGTATGGTTTGCTGAGGCTTCCCTGGTGGCTGAGTGGTAAAGAATTTGCCTACAATGCAGGAGATGTGGGTTCAATCCCCTGGAGAAGAAAATGGCAACCCACTCCAGTATTCTTGCCGGGAGAATCCCATGGACAGAGGAGCCTGGCAGGCTATAGTCTATGGGGTTGAAAAAAAGTTGGATATGACTTAGCGACTAAACAACAACAGCAGATGGTTAGCGAACATTTCACAAAATGACTTCAGATTGCTATTTGTCATTCAGTTCCTTTTCCATTGTGTAGAATACTTACTATGGGCCAGATACTGGTCTAGGGGTTGAATAGACAATCATGAATAGCTCTAGTTCCTACCTTCATGGAGCTCAGACTTGTGGACTAGATACATAAGCAACTCTTCTCCTTTGCCCAAGTTACGTGTCCTTTGTCTGTGACCCTTTGACACTTAGTTTACCTGACCAAGCTATTGGTTGTGTTGAGATTGCCTATCATTTCTTCTCCTAAGAAATGTTTTCCCAGGACAGAGTTCAGGCTATTCTATCCCTAGACTTGTCTAGATGTCTAACTCACACTGAGTGCTCAACAATCTTTGCTGAATTTTCTATTAATTATTGCAACAAGATCTGGGCTAAATTCCTTATTCTGCAGAAAGACTTGGATTGGAAGCATCTGATATAAGGCATTGAATTAATCTTTTTTTTTTTCTAAATGAAAAAACATGGCATGAGAAGTATGTTTATGAGACATCCCATTGGTGTGGCTGTGTGTCAGAAGTTTCTGTTTTTATCCACAGTTACCTTCTGGATAGCTCCACATGGTCCCAATGCGTCGAACCCAAGCATATAGTGGAATGGAATGTCTCTCTGTTTTCGATCCTCTTGGCACTTGGTGGGATTGAATTCATCTTGTGTCTCATTCAAGTAATAAACGGAATGCTTGGAGGTATCTGTGGTCATTGTTCCTCTCGCCAACAGGTAAGAACCTGTGTAAAAATGCACCATTGTTTTCATCCTAGAGACAAGAAGACAAAAATTAAACCCTGCTGAACCTACTAATGTTTATTCCATTTTTGTGGAAAAGCATTTACAGCAGTGGGTTTTTTTTTTTAACTTTTTATTTTATACTGGGGTAGAGCCAATTAACAGTGTTGTGATGGTTTCAGGTTGACAGCAAAGGGACTCAGTCATACATATACATGTATCTCTTCTCCTCCAGACTCCCTTCCCACCTAGGTTGCCATATAACACTGAGCAGACTTCCTTGTGCTATACAGTAGAATCTTGTTGGTTATCCATTTTAAACATAACAGTATGTACGTATTGACCCCAAACTCCCTAACTATCCCTTCCCCCTTTTGCTCTCAATGGTAAGCTCCTTTGAGAGTCACAGTTACTGGGTTATCTTGGTTCTTTGTAGTTGGCTCTGTGTAAATAAGACAATGTCACCTATAGACAAGGTGCTTCTTCAGGATATAACCCACTACCCCTTTCGCTATCCCTGCTCCGACTGCAGAGACACAAAAGAAATGTTCTCTCTCTGTCTGCTCTCACATTCCCAACTAGTATACACAAGTAACTGCTATCACCCATTGCCCTAGGCATCATGTTAAACCCCTATTCCAGAAGAGCCTATGATGCAGAGATTAAGCAATGTTTCTAAGATTACCTAGTCAGGAAGCAACAGGCTTCAAATGCCACGGCTCCTGCTCTTAACCTGTATGCAGGGCTTGCTGTTCTGTTGAGTTTTCTACAGTTCCTTCCTAATAAGGAGTCACAAAAATACCCAAATAGCTAAGCATAGAGAATCACTAGTAGCCTTTGAATAACAGCTTATTAAAAACCTTTCACTGTGAAAGAAAACCAGGAAGCGCTTGTTTCCTGGGGATGTGATTTGGAAAAGAAATATGCATTTGTTAGTAGTGGGGAAAGTTTTTGTTTCTATATTTTCCTAAAAAAACATATATTACCGAACTGATAGAAGTCCAGCTTTGGTCAAATTTGGGGGGAAGGGAGGGTTGTTTTATGTCTTGTTCTGTAAAGCAGGATTAGGAAAACTGAAACTTAATTTGTATTTTCCTAACCACTTACTTCTCTGGTTCAAGGTTTCCTAACTTTCTTTGAAAGTAAGACAAAGCCTAATAAAAAATGAAAACCCCATGGCTATCATGAAAAGCTTTGCTCTAAATAGATGGAAACTTTCTATAATTTTTGAGGGGAAGTTAAAATAAAAATCTAGATGTCCTTATCAGGCAAATACAGCAAGATTAATAATTGCTTTGGGAGCCTGCCAAATTTCCGAGAAAACAGCAGAGTGGAAAACTTTCAATATGGAATTGTTTCCAGGCAATTCGGTTGGGCAGAGGCAAAGAAGGCTCTTGGGATTACTATAATATAACCTATCTTTAGCCTTGAGTTTCCTACAAGGCAAGAGTATAAACTGGGTGAGACCCCATTGTACTTCAGCACTGGTGCATTTTGGGGACAGGTATCCACCTGCCAAAGCAGGATCCCTGGCTCAGGAAGATCCTCTGGAGAAGGAAATGGTAACCCCTCTGCTTTTCTTGCCTGGAGAATCCCATGGACAGAGGAGCCTGGCTGGAGTCAAACATGACATAGTGATTAAACAACAATATAATTGTCAATGACTAAAATTGCTACAGTGGTTTGGCAGAATGACACTGTTTTCTGGGTTAAGGGAGCCAAGAGTCCTACTGGGTTTCCCAGTCACTATAGGGGTGGCTTCTTCCCAGACACTGCAGGTCAGATCTGTTATGTTTGTTTACAAGACAAAAGACAGTTTCGAAGAGCAAGATTTTCAGTATAGATTGGTCAACTCTGTATGTAGCGTTTAATTCAAAAGTTGCCCACATTGGGTTGGCACCAATGTAAAACTCCCATGACATTATCTCTTAAATCCTTGAGGTTAAAAACCCACCCTGAACATATAAAAGCCAACCAGGCCTTGAAAGCTGCATTTTCCACGGCTTCTTTCTTCAGCTTTCACTTGGGAAGGACAACGGTCCGGTTTGTTTAGGAAACATTTTATGACCATTGTCTAAGCTCTCTTTGTTGTTGGCCCAACCCCTGCTGAAGCTGAGATTGGTCTGCTTTGTTTGCTTAAAACAGATTTAAAGCACCGAAATGTCATCATTGTTTGTTTAGCCTGATCAGAACCTGATACTTATTTCATTTTCTTTACAGCAATATGACTGCTAGAAGAATTACCCCAAGACAAACCCAAAATCTTCCTCTGTGTCACTGTAATTTATATATTTTACTTGTATTAATTTGTAAAACTTTATACTAGTGTATCATACACTACGTGTTCTACTTTTATAAGTGTGTATAAAGACTGGCATCTTCTCCGGATATTGGTGTTTGAACTTAGCAGAGAAATTCTGTTTTTTTGTAAGAGTAAGAAAATAAACCACACTCTGGAGTTAATTTAACAGACTGACAGTGTCCAGCCTACCTGAGATAAACTCTGGCTGAAATCATGTTTTTGAGAAACATTACAATGATAAATATCACATTCCAGTTACTATTCTATATATTTATATGTGCATGTGTTTATTAAATGAAAGATTTCTAGTTGCCTTTTTAAAGACCATTAAAGAGAAAATCCAACAACCTGAAAAGATATATTTTTTCACTGTTTATATGGTGTTTCCCATTTGTATGCAAACCTCTAACAAGGGGCCTTTTGAACTGATTCATGTTATGAAACAGACATGTAATTCCCCAGCTTGGGGGTTGGGGGGCAGATTGAGAATACTTGAATCTAAATGAATGAGTCAAAATAGGCAAAGCAGTGAGTTATAACAAGGACTACCAAATCCTGAATTTTTCTGACACGTGGAAAACTTTTTGGCCTTCAAAGACAAGACTGGGGATCATGGACATAAAAAGAGAAAGGCCTGGACAAGAAGAAAGATGGGAAATGGAATAAAGCAGTTGATCATCATGGGAATATGGGGATGGAGGGGCGGGAGGACCATGAGGAAATACGCCCAAATTTACTTGTTTCGATACAGCAAATAAAGTATTCACTACCATTTTGTTGTTTGGTTTCATTGTCCTTTGTTTCATGTTCCTCCTTTTTTCTTCCTGTTTTTTTTTTTTTTTTTTTTCCCAGTCTGCAGATTGTATGGCCTCCATTGCTAGGGGCTTTGTGTCTTCTGGTTTCTTGATCACTTTCTCTTCTTCAGCCTCTTTCTCCTTTTCTATCTTCCTCTGCTATCCACGCATTTGGGCCATCCACCTCATCAGGCAACTTTCCTTTGCCTTGGGTACTCCAGACAGCAGGCTCCTCTGGAGGAAACAGACATTTTCTCTCTTTACATCTCGCATCTGTTATATTGTTAGGTTCTTTCAAGTGACAGAGTCCCCTGCCCTACTGGGAATTGTATACAAAAATTGTCTGCTTTTGGTGTTTACCGGCCTAGGCAACAGACAAACTAGTTAGTTAATAAAGAAGCCTCACTGGCTGTTAGACAGCAGAGCTCCTCCTGAGACCAAGGTCTCCTGCCTAAAGGGTTCTAATCTTTCTTGTGCCTTGGTCTTTCAGGCAGTCTGGTGAAGGTTATGGACTCCTTTGAATAATACTGTTTAAAATGCAAAAAACAAAGACATAGGATAAGAAAGTAAACCCAGATATTAACTATTTTAACAAAACATTTTTTAAAATCGTAAGATAGTTGTCTTGCAAGGCAGCTGCATCACACCAGCACCTGTAGACAGGAAAGCAGTGATCAAGAGTGATCTAGCAGTGAAGGAGTTCAGCCCTGGGATTTCTTTGTAAGGACTGATGCTAAAGCTGAAACTCCAGTACTTTGGCCACCTCATGCGAAGAGTTGACTCATTGGAAAAGACTCTGATGCTGGGAGGGATTGGGGGCAGGGAGAGAAGGGGACGACAGAGGATGAGATGGCTGGATGGCATCACTGACTCGATGGATGTGAGTCTGAGTGAACTCTGGGAGTTGGTGATGGACAGGGAGGCCTGGCGTGCTGCGATTCATGGGGTCGCAAAGAGTCGGACACGATTGAGCGACTGATCTGATCTGAAGAACTACTGTACTTCTTTTTATTTATTTATTTGGCTGCATGGGGTCTTCATTTCGGCATGTAGGATCTTTAGCACTGGTGTGTAGGATCTTTAGTTGTGACACATAAACCCTTAGTTGAAGCACGTGGGATCTAGTTCCCTGACCAGGGAGCTAACCTGGGTCACCTGCATTGGGAGCACAGAGTCTTAGCCACTGGACCACCAGGGAAGTCCCAGAACTACCATACTTTTGAAATACAATTCCAATTGAAATGATGTTTTGAGATATATCCAACAATTTCGATGTGATACAAAAATGTGTAATTTTGTATTGTTGTTCAAAACACAATCAGTATCCTGATTCTGCTGTGACTTCCTCCATGCAGTCACAATAAAGGATATATTAATACTAAATTTTCATTAGAGGTTAATACAAACAATGATAAAATTTTTTTCCATCCAAGTTTAACAACTTCCCTCACCATAGATAGCAATCCATGGGCCTCTTAGGAGTCCTTAGACACTAGGTTAAGCAGGTGGCGCTAGCAGTAAAGAACCCACCTGCCAATGCAGGAGACATAAGAGACACAGGTTCGATCACTGGGTTCGGAAGATTCCCCTGGAAGAGAGTATGGCAACCCACAACAATATTCTTGCCTGGAGAATCCCTTGGACAGGGGAAACTGACAGGTTACAGCGCATACAGTCGCAAAGAGTTGGACACGATTGAAGCAGCTTAGCATGCACATGCATAAGAACTGCAATATAAAGAGAAAAACAAATATCATATATTAACATATGTATATGGAATCTTAAAAAATGGTAAGATGATCCTATTTGCAGGACAGGAATAGAGATACAGACGTAGAGAATGAACGTGTGGACACAGAGTGGGGAGGAGAGAATAGGACAAATTGAGAAAGTAGCATTGACATATATACACTGCTGCTGCTGCTAAGTCGCTTCAGTCGTGTCCAACTCTGTGCGACCCCATAGACGGCAGCCCATCAGGCTCCCCCGTCCTTGGGATTCTCCAGACAAGAACACTGGAGTGGGTTTCCATTTCCTTCTCCAATGCAGGAAAGTGAAAAGTGAAAGTGAATTCCCTCAGTCGTGTCTGACTCTAGCGACCCCATGGACTGCAGCCTTCCAGGCTCCTCCGTCCATGGGATTTTCCAGGCAAGAGTACTGGAGTGGGGTGCCATTGCCTTCTCCGCATATATACACTACTTGTGTCAAATAGATTTATAAAGCAATTATACTCCAATTGAAAAAGATAAACAAATACTTTAGAAAAAGAACAGAGGATCCAAAAAAGAGGCATAATGATCCACTGATTAAGCACTTTTCCCCCTAAATCTATCCTCAAAGGAAATGGCAATAATAATTATTAATCATGACAGTAATAATAGCAACTCAACTGAGTTCCTTCAACGTGTTCATTACTCTACTTAGTTTCTACACGTATTGTTTCACTGAAATCTCTTAACAGAGAGGTGGTGCATGTCTCCCGTTTATAGAGTCGAAGGTCAGAGAGGTTGACTAGTCTGCCCCAAGTCACATTTTGCAAGTGAAGAAACTATGCTTAAATCCAGGTCAGTCTAACATGAAAACCCACTAGTTTCCTTGGCCCCCTCCTCTTTCTCTGCTGCCCCTGCCCAGATGCTGGAGTCTTGTCTCTGGAACTCAGACTCTTCCCCCACCAAAGGGGGCTTTGGCAGGCTTCTGTGACCCTTTGGAAAAGGGTCTCATTGGAAAAAGAAACTCATTGGAAAAGACTCTGATGCTGGGAAAGACTGAAGGTAGAGAAGAGGGCAACAGAGGATGAGATGGTTGGATGGCATTACAGTTCAACAGATGAACTTGGGGCAAACTCTGGGAGATGGTAAGGGACAGGGAATCCTGGCATGCTGCCATCCATGGGGTCTCGAAGAGTCAGATACTACTTGGCAGCTGAACAACAAAAGTGACCCTTTAGTCATCCCCCTCAGAGCCCAAATTTGAGTGGCTCAAAGTTTCTCCTAGTTTGTAGATCCTTTAACAGAAATTGTCCAGAGGAACTAGCTTACACAAATTGCCTTCGACCCTAGTTTATTTCTATTCATAGCTCGTATTCTGCATCTGTCATATACTAAACCCCTCAGTTTGGCTGGGAATTCCCCCAGGAACTGTACTGAAACAGCTTATTATCCCTGGCAACATGAAAACAAACATTTCTGTAGAAACTGAGTCACCTGAATAGCATATATGGCTTCAAGGTTAGATAGTTTCCTCTGAGAATCATTTCACTGTTGTTACCAAATTTACAGGAAACACTTGCATCAAGGAAACCTCTCGAACTGAAATCTAAGGAAATTGATGGGACGTACCTTCACTACAATTTGGTTTTTGTAGGTGTGTGAGAGCTCTTCGATTATGTTTTCTCTGACACTTAATGCTAGTGGGAATGGGTATGGGACTTAGTGCAATTTTTCAGAAAGATGACAATCTAGAAAGTCTGCCCATCCTTTTTAACCCAATATTTTTGCTTTTAGAAATTCAAGAGGCTCATCAAAGATGTTCAGTTTCCAGGAATAATTTTGGGAGTATTGTTTATACCTAGAAAACTGACAAGAGCCTTAGTGTCTGACAACAAGGAACTGGTTTGATAAAACATAGTCAGCATAGTAAAATATTATGCATATTTATATTTATAGCATATATGTATACATATTAAAAAGTATTTTGGATCAGATTCTTGGTGACTTTGGTTTTAATTCATTTTACTTATCTGTACTTACTGAAATGTCTTCCATAAACACATATTACTTTTGAAAAGAAAACAAAAAAGAGAAAAGAAAGATTCAGTCCTAAAATTTGGGGAGCAGTCCACAGTCTTTAAAGGACAGTCCCCAAGTGTATGAGAAAACCATTGTTCTTGTGGGCGAACAGAGTCACTCCATGGTAAATACTGGAGAATAATTGTGCCTGCAATTAAGTAGAGGGATGGGCCAGGTGAGACAAGCAATAACCACAGGCTAAAAATATTACAGGGAAGCCGTGATTCCCACTCTGTGTTTGGGAAATGTAAGCACATGGTATCTACTTAGTCTAGCTACTAAATGAGATTTTTCTAATAAATGACAAATATATACCTTTTCTTGTTCATTTTAAAAATGAAAGTAATGAAAAGCTCTACTTTGAGCAGGACATTTTGTAGCACAACCTGAGTTTTTCTCACTTCACTTCTCTGAGATGAGAGGAGGATTAACAACAGCCTAGGTTTACAGGACTTGGCCTAGCCTGGTTTGTGAAAATGATCCAACATGTCTTAACAAGTAGAGGAATTAAGTCATCTACCCAAGGCTAAAACACATTGTTCTTCCTTCTCTTTTCACATGAAATATTTTTGTGTGTATGTGTCTGTTAATTTAGATACTTATTTTGATTATTGCAGTTACAGAAGTCTACTAGGCCTTTCTGGAGCTGGGTTTCATGTGAACTCTGGGAATTGATTAACCAATCTCTGACACTGTTCCTCTCTCTCTCTCTCTCACATACACACACACTTGCCACATACATACATACGTTTTCTGGCAGTCTGGTGAAGCTTATGGACTCACTTGCATAAAACAGAGACATCAGATCAGATCAGTCACTCAGTCGTGTCCGACTCTTTGCAACCCCATGAATCGCAGCATGCCAGGCCTCCCTGTCCATCACCAACTCCTGGAGTTCACTCAGATTCACATCCATTGAGTCAGTGATGCCATCCAGCCATCTCATCCACTGTCGTCCCCTTCTCCTCCTGCTCCCAATCCCTCCCAGCATCAGAGTCTTTTCCAATGAGTCAACTCTTCGCACGAGGTGGCCAAAGTACTGGAGTTTCAGCTTTAGCATCATTCCTTCCAAAGAAATCCCAGGGCTGATCTCCTTCAGAATGGACTGGTTGGATCTCCTTGCAGTCCAAGGGACTCTCAAGAGTCTTCTCCAACACCACAGTTCAAAAGCATCAATTCTTTGGTGCTCAGCCTTCTTCACAGTACAACTCTCACATCCATACATAACCACTGGAAAAACCATAGCCTTGACTAGACGAACCTTTGCTGGCAAAGTAATGTCTCTGCTTTTGAATACGCTATCTAGGTTGGTCATAACTTTCCTTCCAAGGAGTAAGCGTCTTTTAATTTCATGGCTGCAGTCAACAGAGACATAGGATGACAAAATAATCCCTGATATCTGACTATCTTATCAAAATATTTTTTAAAATTATAAGATAGTTGTCTTGGATAGACAGCTCCTTCACAGCCAATTAGAAGGAACAGACTACTGCAAATGAGAAGCCATGGGTGAATCTCATAAATAATGAGAGCAGAAACCTTCTGCCTTACCCCTTTCCCCAATTTTATATACAAGATTCTGGATGTAATCTTGACTGAGGTAGCCAAATATTTAAAATAGAGGGGGAGGTGGTAAGTCCCCTTATACAATATGTCACATATTAGGTTTTTATAGGAACAACACTATTAAGTCCCCAAGAGGGGCTGTTTCAAGATGTCAGTATCCACAAGTTGCATCCTGGAAGTGGAAGACTCTGTGTCAAGTGTTCCACTTGCTAATTTTCACCACAATCCCCTTTGTAACATGTGTACAAATATCACTGATTCGTGTGCAGGGTTTAGGGTCAATTGTAGTGACCTCTCCTGTCTCAGCTGGAGACAATGCTAGAAGGGTTTGAGAGTAAAACTGAGGTCACCAGGCTCAGATCTCTCTCAGTATCTGACTCCATGTCATTTAGGGCAAACCTTTAAAAGCAATAGCTTTATTTTTTTAATTTTTATTTATTTATTTTAAAATTTTATATACTTTTAATTGGAGGATAAATGCTTTCCAATATTGTGTTGGTTTCTGTCATACAGAATGGCCATTATCAAAAAATCTACAAGCAATAAATGCTAGAGATGGTGTGGAGAAAAGGGTACCCTCTTGCACTGTTGGTGGAAATGTAAATTGACACGCCACTACGGAGAACAGTATAGTGCTTAGTTGCTCAGTCATGTCCAACACTTTGCAATCCTTTGGATTGTAGCCAGTCAGGCTCCTCTGTCCATGGGATTTTCCCAGCAAGAATACTGGAGTGAGTTGCCATTTCCTCCTCCTGGGGATTCTCCCAACCCAGGGATCAAACCAGCATCTACTGTGTCTCCTGAATTAGCAGGCTCATTCTTTACTTGCTGAGAACAGTGTGGAGATTCCTTAAAAAACTCGGAATAAAACTATCATATTAAAAAAATTTTTTTTTGATGTCGACCATTTTTAAAGTCTTTATTGGATTTGTTACAATATTGCTTCTGTTTCATATTTTGGATCTTGGCCCCAAGGCATATGGGATCCTAGCTCCCTGACCAGGGGTTGAACATGCACCTCCTGCAATGGAAAGCAAAGTCTTAACCACTGGATCACCTGGGAAATCCCCTAAAACAATAGTTTTAAACCCACAGGCAGCTCTCCCCATAATCCTTAACATTTATTATATTTTGGACCTTAAACATTTTTTGGATCTTTTTGTTGCATGCAGTAACATACATGCAAAAATGTACAGCTCAACAAAGTTTTACATGTGTTTATTTACACACGTGTAACCACCAACTACATCAAGATACAGGACATTTCCAGCACCCAGAAAACTCATGTCCTCTCCCAGGAAATAAGCACTCCTGGAGTAACTACAGTTCTGATTTCCATCAGCATAGATTAGTTTCGCCTGTTCTTGAACTCAGTATAAATTGATTCATAAAGCATGTTTTTCTGTGGGTCTGGTTTTCGTCACTAAACATTATGTTGTTGATTGCTGACTCCCCAGATATTACCAGAACAATCTGTTCGTAAGACAAAGCTGTGTGTGTTACTCACTGCCATCAGGGAGAACATCACCTTGAAAGAGCTTTGGTTGGAGCGGGGAGGAAAAAGATGAATTTGAGATTTTAATTCTGGTTTAAGGTGAGTCTTTTGATGGGAAGGCTTGACTAGGATTAATAAGAATTATGATATCTTTTTAGGATTGATGAGAAGAGCAAGGCAAGGATTTTGAGGTGAGAGGTTCAAAGACTCTTTGAGATGGAAATTGTTGTCATTCACTGTTGAAGAGATAATGGGTCTTTCAGGAAGTTCCTATAATGAATAAAGTTATTTGTCTAGGCAAGAGTATTGTGGAATAGGGACCTCCATTGTGCTCCAGTGGCCAAGACTCTGTATTCCCAATGCAGGGGGCCTGGGGTTTGATCCCTGGTCAGGGGTCTAGATCCCGCATGCCACAACTAAAGGCCCTGAATGCTGCAACTAAGACCTAGTGAGAGCAAATAAATACAAATAATTTTTTTTTTTTTAAGAGTATCCTGGGAAAGTAAAGCTATGCTAACAAAGACTGTGTGTATGTGCTTAGTCGCTCAGTCATGTCTGACTTTGTGACCCCTTGGACTATAGCCAGCTAGGCTCATCTCTCCATGGGAATTCTCCAGGCAAGAATAATGGTGAGGGTTGCCATGCCCTCTTCCAGGGGATCTTCCCAACTCAGGGATTGAACCCAGGTCTCCCGCATTGGAGGCAGATTCTTTACCACCTGAGCCACTAGGGAAGCCCATGCTAACAAAGACTATGGAATAATAAACCATGACGTGGTTTATAATTTCAGTCCTCAGTATCCAAGTTCAGGGTGGGGGATAGATGGTTTGAGTTTGTGATATTTTTGAGATTCATCTGTGTCATCTCATGTAGCAGTAGTTTGTTCATTTCCTTTGTTGTACAGTACTCCATTGTTTGAATATACTACAGTTCATTTACCCATAATTCTATTCATGGATATTTGTGTGGTTTTCAGGAAATATGTTGCTAAAATCATTCTTGTACATGTTTTTTGGTGAATATAAGAACTTGTTGATGTAAGTTTATTTTTGTCTTGTTAAGGAATCAAACTGTCAATGGAGATCCTTTTGTTGGGCTTTAGTTGACATCTCAGGGGACCCACAGATTCCCCTTGGCCCAGCAATCCCACAGCTTGGTTCATATCTTCCTGCCAGGGGACTGTCAATCACTTACTGGTTCAATATTTCTGGATTGTACATTGTGAGTCCTGTATTGCACAAGGTACTGAAGACACAGCTTGGAGATTTTTCCAAGCTCTAGGAGACAGAGTCTGTGACTATGTTGCTCACTATTGTATCCCCAGCTCCTAAAACAGTTCACAGCATGCACTAATTGCTTGATGATCAGAGGTCAGCAAGCCATGGCTCATGGGCCAAATCTGGTCTGCTATCTGTTTCTGTAAATAGAGTCATGGGGACACAGCCATGCCTCTTTGTTTACTTATTGTCTATGGTGCTTTCCTGCCACAATGGTAGAATTTAGTAGTTCTGACAGTGAACACATGTCCCACAAGGCCCAAGATATGTCCTTATCTAGCCCTTTACAGAAAGTTTGTTAATCTCTAGCCTAGCTGCCCATTTGTCTAGCTAAAAGTTGATACTTCTACCCTATGGACTGTAGCCCACAAGGCTCCCCTATCCATGGAATTCTCCAGGCAAGAATACTGGAGTGGGTTGCCATCGCTGTCTCCAGGGAAACTTCCTGACCCAAGGATTGAACCCATGTTTCCCGCTTTGCAGGTGGATTCTTTATCATATGAGCCACCTGGGAAGTCCCATTACAATGGGAGTGGAGCACAATGAGTGTTGTTATTTTTAAGCTTATTATAAAATTTCTCAAAAAGTTACGAAAAGAAGTAGAGAGAGAAAAAAAATGAACCCAATTTACCTGCCGTCTAGCTATAAGGATGGATATTAGAGGATGTATTGGTCCCCCGGTGGCTCAGTAGTAAAGAATCTGCCTGCTGAGAAAGAGAGGCAGGTTCAAGCCCTGGGTTGGGAAGATCCCCTAGAGAAGGAAATGGCAACCCGCTCCAGTATTCTTGCCTGAGAAATCCTACGGACAGAGGAGCCTGGAGGGCTACAGTCCGTGGGGTCGCAAAAGAGTTGGACATGGCTTAGAAACTAAACAAAAGCTTCCTAGTTTCCTAGCTGTAACAAGCTACCACAGCTGGATAGCTTAGTGCAACAGGAATTTATTGTCTCACAGTCTGGAGGCCAGAAGTCTGATATCAAGGTGTCAGCAAGACCTCAGTCCCTCTGAAGATGCTGTTTCAGGCTTCTCTTAGCCTCTGATAGCCTCAGGGATTTCTTGGATTGTAGACAATCATCTTCTCCCTGTGTCTCTTCACATTGTCTTTCTTTTGCGTATGTCTATCTCTGTGTCCAGATTTACATGGACACCCAGTTGTGTTGCCTTAGGGCTCACTCTAACCATCTAGTTTCAACTAGATTACCTCTACTAAGACTGTATTTCCATATAAGGTCACACTTTGAGGTGCTGGGGAGTATGACTTCAACATATCTTTTTTGAAAGGGGACACAATTCAACTCAGAACAGAAGAAGGGACAGCAGTCTCTGACGGAGACTTTATCAGCATCTTCTAAACCAAACTGATGTCCTATGCCATGTCCTTGAAAAGTCTGGGAGGAAAAAAGACAAAAGAAAAAGTTTGGGAAAGAGTGCACACAATACACAGCTTCCTGAAGATCCATCACATGCATTTCCTAAGCACTGAGAAGTCTTATTGAAAAACCGGTTTAACTCAAAACTTCCCAAATTATCTAACTATCAAACCCTACAGTTGCAGCTTTGGAAAGAAGTGAATGACAGATGAAAAGAAAAGCACAGAGCTGGAAACATGAGAAAATCATTAAATGATGATTAGATCATTAGAGGGCAGATTAGAGGAGTCCTTCCTTGCTGACTCAGAAGGTAAAGAATATGCCTACAATGCAGGAGCCCTGGGCTCAGTCCCTGGTCAGGAAGATCCCCTGGAGAAGGGAATGGCTACCCATTCCATTATTCTTGCCTGGCGAATTCCATGGACAGAAAAGTCTGGCAGGCTACAGTTCATGCGGTCGCAAAGAGTTGCACACGACTGAGTAACTAACACACTCAGTGACAACGAGGAGTTTAGAATGAAAAGAAAATTTCATAAAATTAGCTGCTGCCTGTTCAATGGACAGGAACTCTGATACGTATTCTATCTTTTACTCTTGAATAGGCGTGCAGGGTACCACCTTTGCAGATCTTGCTCCAATTCTATAGGAAAATATTATGTGCCCTTTAAGCAATACAGCTCCATAGGTTTGGAAGGAATCCTGACTCCCAATTTTAGAGAAAAATTTTCTCCCAAAATTTTCTATTGTAGCTATCTTGGTCTCCAAGGGGAAGACCTCTCTGAGTGGGAAAGGCAAGAGAAATTCAGAGATATAATAATCCAGTTGTTAGACATTTCATCCCTCCATAGTTTAGGGTCAAGTCAGTTCTCCCGCAAATTCCATTTCTGAGTCCATATGTGTTTATCACAAGGTATTCTTGTATTGGGTTGGCCAAAAAGTTCATTTGGATTTTTCCATATGATGTTACAGAAAAATCCAGATGAATTTTTGCCCAATCCAATATGTGCATATGGGCAGCGGTATATGTAATCTACAAAGCCCTGCAAAGGTTGAAAAACAACTTCTATCTGGGCATTGGTACGGGGTGAGGAGGCAGGTAGGGGAGAAGGACATTCCAAAGGTGTGTGACAGGCAAAACTGGAGGTTGGAAAGAGACAGAAATGAAATGACATATTAGTAACCAGTTTCTGCAAAGGCAATCTTGGTGATTCAGTCTTCAGCGTCCATGGCCAGAGGATCAGGGAGTCATGAGTCAGGTAACCTGTGAACTGCTGTGTGTTTCGTTCGCTCAGGGAAGCGTCACCCTAGAGGCAATGATGAGTCTCATGCTGTATAATGAGAGGAATATTCATGTCCACATCCTCAGGGCTCCCTATGCAGGTGAGGACATCGGAGTTTGATGGTTTGTGGAGATGGCCCAGATGGAAGAATGGGTCTCAGGTATAGCATGTATAACACCAACAGTGAACCCTAATGTAGCCAATGGACTTTGAATGATTATGATGTGTCATTGTAGATTCATCAATTGTAACAAAAGTACAATCTGGTGGAGGAAGTTAATAATGGAGGAGGTTGTATCTGCATGGGGGCACAGGGTATATGGGAACCCTCCATACTTTCTGTTCGGTTTTTCTAAATTGAATCTAAAACTACTCTAAAAAATTAAGTCTGTAGAAAAAAATTGCTGTAGCTTTTGAGATTTCCAATGTCTAGGCCACACCCCAGATCAATTAAATCAGGACATACAAGGTTGCAATCTAGACATCAATAAAGTTTTCATACAAATTTATATACAATTTTTCATACAACCCATGTAATCCCAATGTATGGTCAAGACTGAGATTTACTGCCCTCAGTTCAGTTCAGTTGCTCAGTCGTGTCCGACTCTTTGTGACCCCATGAATCACAGCACACCAGGCTTCCCTGTCCATCACCAACTCCCAGAGTTCACCCAAAGTCTTGTCCATCGAGTCGGTGATGCCATCCAGCCATCTCATCCTCTGTCGTCCCCTTCTCCTCCTGCCCCAATCTCTCCCAGCATCAGAGTCTTTTCCAATAAGTCAACTCTTCGCATGAGGTGGCCAAAGTATTGGAGTTTCAGCTTTAGCATCAGTCCTTCCAATGAACACCCAGGACTGATCTCCTTTAGAATGGACTGGTTGGATCTCCTTGCAGTCCAAGGGACTCTCAAGAGTCTTTTCCAACACCACAGTTCAAAAGCATCAATTCTTCGGTGCTCAGCTTTCTTCACAGTCCAACTCTCACATCCATACATGACCACTGGAAAAACCATAGCCTTGACTAGACAGACCTTTGCTGGCAAAGTAATGTCTCTGCTTTTGAATATGCTATCTAGGTTGGTCATAACTTTGCTTCCAAGGAGTAAGCATCTTTTAATTTCATGGCTGCAGTCACCATCTGCAGTGATTTTGGAGCCCCCCAAAAATAAAGTCTGACACTGTTTCTACCATTTCCCCATCTATTTCCCATGAAGTGGTGGGACCAGACGACTGCCCTAGGAAGTGATAATTTCACAGCAGTGAATCTCAGATCTGGATGCCAATTAGACTCACCAGCACTTAAAAAATATGTAGATATACTCACTCCCTGAAATTCTGATTCAGTTGGTCTAGGATGAGTCCTGGGCACTACTGTTTTTTAAAAAGCTCTTCGACTGATTCCAATATGCAGCCAAGGTTGATCTGCAGCAAGAAGGGCAACTTCCTGAACATATGCTTTAAACTCTCCAGTCCTGTCCCCAAGGGAGACATCACCAATCAGTGCCAGTGAGCCCAGACATGGCCTTAGCATCCTTCTCTACTCAGCTCATCAGGCAGTCACCAACAATGGATCAGAATAGCCAATGGAATCCCCTTTGGCAGCTCTGTGGGAAAGATTTACTCCCTCTCCAAGCAGAGCCAACAAAGCCATCTCTGGTTTGGAGATCAATTCTGCCTCCATCTCCATAACTTGGAAAGTCTGACACTTTCATAGAAGAACTCGCTAAGGCTGTGACTCCGTGACAGCCATTCGGGCTTTAGAACAATGTTGTACCTTCATACTGTGCCTATGGTCTTCAGATCTCAAGGACTTTTCTGCAAACATTAACTCATTTGTTTGAAAAGCTGTGGTACTGTAAAGACTAATGAGATAATGTTTATGAAACACTCCTGTGTTCCCAAGATGAAAGGCAGCATGTAAAAGATTCATGTAAAAGATTCAGAGGCCACTGAAAACTTTCCCAGGAACTGGCAGTTTTTTTGCTTTGCTGCGAATATTGTTTAAGGCCAGGAGAGGGGCCACACCACTGTTCTTTGGAGAAGGCTCAGTGATGTGGGAGGGATAACAGCAAGAACAGCTTGGTAGAACCCCAAGCTTTGTCACCTTCTAGTTTTGTTACCTTAAGCAAGTTTCTTAATGCCTCTACCCTCATACGTCCAGTGGGAGTGATGATGCCTAATATGTGTGAGAATGCTGGCTTGGACCCTCATGTCAGCTTTTATAAGGAGCTTAGAAGCCGCCTTGGGCTGGTGTGGAAGAGCCGTATGTGCAGTACATTTTCTCATCACAAAGGGGAAATGTACAGGACAGTGCTGAATAAGAATCCAGAAAAGAGGGACTGCCCTGGTGTTCCAGTGGCTAAGACTCCATACTCCCAATGCAGAGGGCGTGGGTTCAGTCCCTGGTCAGGGAACTAGATACATGATGTAACTAAGGGTTCCCATGCTATAACTAAAGACCCCATATGCCTCAACTAAGATTCAGCATAGCCAAATAAATAAATGAGAAAGTGAGGGTGTTAGTCACTCAGTCGTGTCTGACTCCTTGTGATCCCATGGACAAGCCCACCAGGCTCCTCTGTCCATGGAATTCTCCAGGAAAGAATACTGGAGTGGGTAGTCAATCCCTTCTCCAGGGCATCTTCCTGACCGAGGAATCGAACCTGCGTCTCTTACATCTCCGACATTCTATCATTAAAAAAAAAGATCATTAGGCACTATGTGTAAGCGTATGTCAGTTGCTCAGTTGTATCGGACTGTTTGTGACCCTATGGACTAGCCCACCATGCTCCTCTGTCCATGGGATTCTCCAGGCAAGAATACTGAAGTGTGGTGCCATTCCCTTCTACAGGGGATCTTCTGGACCCAGGGATCGAACCCACATGTCCTGCATTGTAGGCAGATACTTAATTGTCTGAGCCACCAGGAAGCTCAAATAAATAAATACTTTTTAAAAAATCAGAAAAAAATTCCCTTGACTAACATGAGAATTGTGAGAATTTATGTCTTTTAGAATTTTCCCATGTAGATCTATAATTAAGAACAAAATCTATGCTGAGTTCAGCTTGGCCCTAGCAATCATACTGATCTCTCTAGTGAAAATAAAACCTCTCAACGGGTAGCCACTACACAGAAAGCTGAATAATGGGAATGAATAAGAAAGCTTTCATTTCTCCAATATATTCAGAGAAACTCCTGCCTTAAAAAAGCAGACAACATGTTTTATCAGTTCTAAGATGCACATTTGATTATACTATAACATACCTGAGCTTGGAGCCTATCTTACAAGTGAAGGTAAATCATAATATAACAGCTATTCTTTCCTTTCCTTCTTTTTTTTTTCTAAAGAAAAAATTTTTTTTGATGTGGACCATTTTTAAAGTCTTTATTGATTTTGTTACAATACTGCTTCTGTATTATGTTTTGGTTTTTTGGCTTCGAGGAGTGTAGGATCTTAGCTCTCCAACCAGAGGCTGAACCCACACCTCCTGCATTAGAAGCCTAAGTCTTAACCACTGGAAGTCCCTCCTTCCTTTCTTAATGGTTCATTGAATAAATGTGGCATCATGAAATCAACCTTAGAATCTAAGATTGAATCACCTTAGGGTCAGTGAAACATGACAGTAATAATCCCTCAGGGCTGTTAGAGGCTTAAGTGGGGGTATTATTGGAAAACACCTGTATTTATTATTAACTGCTGCGTTGAAGATTACACCCAAATTTAGTAGCTTAAAGCCATAAACATTGTCTTTTCTTCATGGGGGTCAAGAATGCAGGAGCAGGTTAGCTCCAGCTCTAGCTCAGGATCCTTCTTGAGGCTGGGGTTACAATGTCATCTGGGTCCACTGTCATCCAAGGCTCGACTCGGGGTGGAGAACCCACTTTTGAGATCACATGGCCCTGGGCAGGAAGCTTCAGTCTCTTGCAATGTGGCCCTCTCCACTGAGCTGCTGGCACCAAGGCAACTGGTTTCTCCTAGAATGAGTTATCTGAGAGAAAGAGAGAGAGAGACCAGGATGGAAAGATGGGAACTGCAGAAGTCAAACGCCATCTCTTCTGCCATATTCTATTGGTCACAGGCCCTCCCTGGTGTAAGAGGGGAGAGCATGGAAGGCAGGGATCCCTGGAGCCATCTTGGAGACTGGCTACCACAACACCCAACACATGGAGTGATGAAAAGGAAATAAGAAAAAAAAAAAAATTAGGTTTTCTCCCTTGTACAGCATTTTCCTTTTTACTTCATATGAGTTTTGTTGGAAGAGATTGAGTCTTCCAATCTCTTGATTGATTGGTACTACTTTAGGTTGTATCACCATCAAACTTATAGTTTCAGTTTATTTAGCATATAGCTATAGTGGCAAATGGGATGAAGGTGAAAGGATGTTGAAAAGAACATTTTTTTTGGTTATTTGGTATATCTGGAGGTGAGAATCTTTCCTTCTGGCTTCCAGGTGCAAAATGGAGACTCTTATGATTTCAGTAATCTCTCTCTTGAAAGAAATGTGTCCAACCTCTAGGGGCTAGTCACCCAAGAGAACTCGGGCACCCTGGTTCTTCTGACCTTTGTAGAGCAGTGGTTTGGCACCAGATGGGAGCTCTAAATACAGCAAGAGCTCATAGGACCTCAGACCTAGGCTCCTCTGGTTGAGCATAAGGGGATCAGCTAAGCAAATCACCGTCAGTTGGCATAGTGCAAAGAATAAATATGTGCATTATAAAATTCTGGAGCCATTTAACCCTGATTTTCACAGTATTCTTAGAAAAAAGAAGCCTGGTTGCTATAAGATGAATTTATGACATCCCTGGATATTATCCCACATATCCTGAGTATATGATTCTCAAAGTGTGGTACTAACCCAGGATCATCAGCATCACTTGGAAACTGGTTTGAAATGCAAAGTCTCAGTCCTCACTCCAGATCTAGTGAACCACAGCCCACATGAAAATGGAGCCCAATGAGCCATCTGTGTTTTACTGAACCCTCTAGGTGATTCTGATGCTCATTTAAGCTTGAGAACCATGCCCTGAAAAGCTTGAAGAGCACTGCCCACTGTAAAACCCTCTTCCTTGGTGTAAGACATATTATTTCTTCAATACCACACCCCACTCACCAAATACACACACACAAAGGCAAAACTAAATTTTAGTATATGGGGATGCACTTGGGTGATAAAACTATAAGGAAAACTAAGATCATGATTACTATAAAGTCAGGATAATGGCTCTTTTTAGGGAGGAGGGAAGGACAAGCGGGCTGTGCAGGAAAAGGCACAGGGAGGGCTCCGGATGTGGTGTTATCCATTTGAAGGAGAGTGGGAACACCCATTGTGTGTCTAGCTGGGCTTCAGGAAGACAGACAACACAAACATGATGGCTGGGGATCTGATACACATACATACCTGTTCCCAGCACAGAAGAGGTAGACAGCTCTCCTCATAAAGCTAGAGTCTCCAGCAAATGAAACCCAGTATATTTTGACAAAATATGGGGTGTTTTCCAATTCTCTGGACACCAATTAGGGGTCAAATAATTAAATACAATTCTGATACTAACTCTCTGGAGTTAATTCCACAGATTTAAGGGTTTGGTCCCCCAAGACTGCCCCTACTTCAGATGCCAGTTGCAAGTCTTGGCCACTCACACTTCTGACCAAATGGCTATAGTTTGGAGGTTCTCACCACCCCCTTCTTAAGCTTGATAATTTGCTAAAATGACTCAGAGAACTTGAGGAAACACAATGTTTGCTAATTTACTATTAAGATATAACTCAGCAACAGCCAAATGAGAGAGATGCTTAGGGCAAGGCCCAGGAAGACAGACACAGTTTCACTCCATCTCCGGCTGGACCACCCTCCCCAGCACCTTGCTGTGCTCACCAGCCTAGAAGCTCATCAAATCTTATTGTTCTAGAGCTTTTATAAAGCTGCATCTCCAGCCTTCCTTCCACTTCCCAGAGGCTAGTGGGTGGCGTGGGGCTAAACCTTCTAACCCTCTAATCGCTGGGTTTTTCTGGTGACCAGCCCCATCCTGAGGCTCTCTAGGGGCGTTACCCTAAGTCACTGCATCAGCACAAACTCAGGTCTGGCCCAAAGGGGTTAATTATGAATAACAAAAACATTCCTATCACTCAGGAAATTCCAAGGGTTTTAGGAGCTCCGTGCCAGAAACTGGAGACAAAGGCCAAATATATTTCTTATTATACAGCACAGAGGAAAAATCTGAAAGGGGAAATATGTTAAATGCGACAGAAACTGGACTGGGAAGTCAGTGAGTTCAAGAGACTCCAGGCTTCACCCAGGGCTGTCTACACATCATGTCCTCTTCCTCTCTCCCATCTTCCATCTCTGCATCACATGCCCTGCTGCCTTCATTTCTCGTTGCAGATGACCCTCCTCCATGCAGTAGTGTGTGGGCAGAACGCATGGTGTCACATAATTTCCTGAATTAAATGATTTATCATCCCAGCTTAGGGACGCCAGAGGAAAGCATCATCTCTTCCAGTGTCCATAAATAAAATTCCAGGCAGGGGCCATATTTGCCTTGCTTGGGCCACAAAACCAACTTGCTGTGGCCCTGGAGTTTGGGTATCTTGACTGGTATAGAAGGAAAATAAAAATGAAACGAATATTTCCAAGAGAACACTCTAAAATAGAGCCAGGAGGCCGTTGAAAAGGTCTGACGTATACCGTGTTAGCCTGGATGGAATTTGACCTTTTGACCATGCATTGTCCTACTCCAGATACTTATCAGACCCTTACTCTAACATAACTCATGGTAGCCTGTCTACTTATCAAACTCCTAACCTAAAATTATTTTCTGACGTGCGTTAGAGTGGATCACAATCTTCACTGGGCAACTTTAACCACCTTGTGGCTTTTGTCTTTTTAAGCGTTTGACCTTTTCTTTTCCCCAGAACACTCTTTAGATTTATTTGAATCTGTGTCTTCTGAATTATAATTCTTAAGGCTTCATATAAGGCTCTCTATTCTTTGTGGCCTCAGTACTGGGCATGGATCATACAAGTGGGTGACTAGGCGTGGCTGGGACTGGCCAAACCCACTAGGATCACATGGAATGCTAGAGGGCAGTTCCCCAAGGAAAGAGAAGAGGAATTCCAGGTGGCCAAGACAATCAAACATGTTTGCTGTAAGTTTTGATGGAAACCACACATGGGGGTATTTTGTACCTGGGATAGAGAGAGGGACAAAGTAGGGAGGACAGTGAGGTTATTCTGAAGATAGGCTACAGTTTGAACTCATCAGTCCCTGGAAAAAAGACATGTGTGTTCAGTGGAGGGATGCAGAAAACTAGAACAGATGCCTTGAGGTATGCCTTGCCCATCTACCTTGAGTCATTTCTACCTCTCATCAAATGTCTAAGAAAATCCTTGACCTTCCCAGCCGGGAGTATTCTCCAGAAATGGAGATGCAGTGTTGTGTGGCGGAAAGAGCTCTGGACTAGAAGTCAGGGCCCTCCGTCCCTGACTTGATCGAGTTCACTCCCTTCTCAATAAATATGTCATTAGATCAGATCAGACTGCATGCTGCAACCCATGGGGTCACAAAGAGACGGACATGACTTAGAGACTGAACAACAACAATAAGACCAGATCATAGTTGAGCAGAGTATTGTGAAAACGGGGACAGATCTGGGACTGGAGAGAAATAGAAGGATGAAACACCCCCAAGGGGCTGGATACACTGACTATCACAATGTTATTGTATTACAAATCTATAACTTCATTGAAAAATAAAAATGATAGATAGAAATATATTTTGTATTATTTTATTTTAGCCCCATTAAAGGAAATGATCTTCTCTTGTATCTCTTCACTTCTTTAGTGAGAAAACTACAAGCTACTTTTCCCTGTGTACCAGGATGAAAATACCTTGTGGACTCCTGGGGAGAGTTTTCCTTTAAGAGAATACATATCATTTATGCCACACGAGACACGTAAATGAAGGGTGAATAGCCCAGACTGCCTAGGGAAAGGCAGTATTGAGAGCGCCTTTGTTTGGGAAGTCGGGAGTCAGGAGGATAGATGGTAGAAAATACGCTGCCACCTTCGCCCTTGGCCATTGCCGCAGAAAGGTTGGGAGGGAGCTCTGTGAACAATAGAATGTATTTCGACTCAGAGCTTCAGGAGCCAACTCCTGGTGTACAGAAGCTAAAAGAACTTGGTTGAAAGGGCAGCCACGCTGGAGTCCACAGGAGAACTGAGTGCTGAGGGAGGTCACTGACCTCTGTGAAGAGCCCCCGTGGCGCTTTTAGGGACCAGCATCCTAAGGGCTCCTTACAGAGAGGAAGCATTTTAAGGTGAACCAACTTGTCTTCGACAGCGACACCGTGTGGCTGAGAGAAGTAAAGACAGCACTGGGTCAAACGCCTTTTCTCGGGTTGAGGCTGCCTGGCCAACCTGCGTTCAAACTTAAATAGTTGGAGAGGGAGCGCTTCAAAAGGGAGACAGTGACCTCATTTCTAGGCCACAGGGAGCTACAGGGATTTTTTCAGAATTGCTATTTTGAGTTGTTGGAGCAATTCGTTTTGGTTACATATATTCTGAAACAAATGTTATAAATAGACTAACATTTCTGAAAATCTATAACCACATCATTTGACTTTTGTAGGTTCTGCTGGAGTCCTGAGCATCACGCTCCAGACCACTGGACACAAGCTTTGTTTCACTTCCTCTTTCACCAAATGATACGCCGACTTGTTTTCTGAAAAGGGGGAACAGGGAAGAGGGGGAGGACTCAGTTTTTTTACTTTCAAATGGGACTCCTGTGGGATTATTACATTTTCCTCTAAGGTAACTTTAGCTCAAGGGTCTACATACTTAAATGGAACTGTTTAATATTTTAAGAATTTCCTGGGAAAGTTACTCATGCTACTCACTGTAGATATCCTGTTGAAGAAATGTTTCTTTTTTTTTTTTTTCTAATTGAACATCACAGCGTTGATTTCTCAAATCACTTATAGATTCATTAGGAATATGTGTTTGTGCTCAGTTGCTTCAGTCATCTCCAACTCTTTGTGACCCTGTGGACTGTAGCTTGCCAAGCTCCTCTGTACACGGGATTCTCCAGGCAAGAATACTGGAATGGGTTGCCATGCCTTCCTCCAGGGGGTCTTCCCAGCCCAGGGGTGGATCCGGTGACTCCTTCATTGCAGGCGAATACTTTACCCACTGAGTCACCTGGGAAGCCCCCTTATTAGGAATAGGACTGTGTAAATTAGTCAACTGGGTATAGACCACATGGCTTGGAGTGTCATACACTCAAACAATAGGGAGTGTATGAGCCCCACCATCTATCAGGTGAGGCTGGGCATTGAAGCCCTGAATTGGTACCGAACAAAGCATAGCGTCTCTTGGCTGGAGACAAGCACAGGAAGAGGAGAGAGGAGGAAGATCCCAGTCAGTCTCAGCTGCCATTTAATTAATAAGTGGCATAGAATTAATAACCAAATATAGAACCAGCCCATGAAATCAGTCATTCACATGGTGGGCAGTGTTGTTCTGAAGTTAGGTGTGTTGAGTGCTAGATTTGAATCTCTCAGTTCCATCACTTAGCAGCTGTGTGATCCTGGGCATGTCACTGAGCCCTAAGTACCTCAGTTTCCTTGCCTGAGAATTGGAGATAATACTCACATCTAAGGAGGTTTTAATCAGATAATACTGGCAAAGTGCAATGTTGAGCAGAAGTGCTCTGTAAATTGAGCTTGATTGTAATAATGATAGTGACTCAAAAATTTGTAGGCCAATCAGATCACCCATGTATTTTTGTTGTGTTCAAATCAAGAGTTGATCCATTTCATAAAGAGTTGTGGGTTTAAACCAGATTAGATTCACCATGTTTCTCTAACTCTTTGGATCTTGACCAAATACAGACTACATATCAGACTCATCGGGGGAGTTTTGAAACTATAGATGCCCAGATTCCAAATCAGAGTTTGATGCTGTTGGTCTGGATTGTGTGTTGGGTTTCAGGATTTTCGATCATGAATTAATGTGCAGCCAAACTTGGAACCCACTGGTCTAACTGAATATGAAGAGTGAGCAAATTTGAGTATGAAGAGTGAGCAGATTTGTCCTTTGTTCCCTGGCAACCAGGGAAGTTGCTAATGGCTTTCTCCTTATATATCCACATTTGTGCTAGAAGTTGTCTTGGAAACAAGCAGTGGGAGAGAGCGCTAAAATCTGTCACTAAAAATTGACCGAGGGCCCAATAATTCTAACTTCCTAAGGCACTCGTGAGTTCTTTAAGTACTCAGGCATGTGTCTTAGCCAGCAGTTCTGGGATGCCTGGAACAGCTGGAGTCAGAAAGATGGATACGAGGAGCAGCTCTGCCACAACTCAGTCAAGGGAGTGTGTGCAAGTCCATCTGCCTATGCCATCTCAGCTTGGTTATCTGTGTGTGTTTTTGGAGGTGAAAACGTTCTTCCTGCAAACCTCACAGAGCTGTTCTTAGGTCACCGAGATTATGTCGAGAAAACATTTTGCAAACGGTAAAATACTACATGAATGAAATCCAATACCCAGTAGAGATTAGACATTGCATTTTTTTAGACAACAAAAAAATCCCCTGCAAATTATGGTTTTTGTTATTTAGAGCAAAGTTTTCCACTGCCCTGTAGCAAAGTTGTGATAGAGACCATTTTACATAGCGATTCTATATGCAAGGATTCACAAAAGCAATACTGCAATGCACTTTATTTTCTATTCTAATCAGTAACTTATCATGATAAACCTTCTGCAAAACACTATCTAGGAGGTGGGGGCTATGGTTCAGCTGCAAAGAATCAGCCTGACAATGCAAGAGATGCAAGTTTGATTCCAGGAAGAAGGAAAGATCCCCTTGAGAAGGAAATGGCCACACGCTCCAGTATTCTTGCCTGGGAAATCCTGTGGACAGAGGAGCCTGATGGGCTGCAGTCATGGGGTGGCAAAGATTTGAACACGACTGAGCGACTGATCAGAAACATGATTAGGAATTAGGCCTATCTGGTAAAAATGACTCCCTTTTTTGCAGAAAAAGAATTACTGTAATGAGTTTTTGTTATGCAAATATAAAGCACAAAGTCCATGCAGTTTTACTGAGGATGAAGTCATGGGCATTCAAATGAAGGGTTTTAATTTGTTATGTAAATCTAGGGTTTTTTTGTTGTTGTTGTTTTGTTTGTTCTTTTGGGATTTGGGTTTGTTTATTTTAGCAGAATTATTTCTTTCCAGGTTATGGTGACTCTTGAAAGCATTTCTTTTGTTAAACAACAAAATGTAGTGGAATAAGTTTTAAAGATCTTATTGGTTCATCAATTAATGAATCTGGCAGTATCCTATCTAGCAGATAGAAAGGAGCTCCAATTAATTGTACAATTCAAGGTGGGGGTGGTTATAGACCAACATGAGCTGGAACAAGAAAGTTACACTAGGCAAAAGCAGATTGGTTATTCCAAGGCTATTTCCTTACACAGAGCAAAGAGAAGCCTTGCTTAGAGCCACGTCAGGTACCTTGTGCTGAGCAGAACACTGATTAGTTGATGTAAACCTTCCTTTTCTGGGAGAGCCCAGCCTAGAAACCTAGCTGAAAGTCCTGATTTCCTGACATGGAAGCAAGCTTCAGCGAGGGCCCAATCTGGTTACTTCAACACTTTCCTAAATCTGATTCAGACTGCCTAGTGTGTGTACATTATTGCGTGTTCTTAAGGGGTTGTGTGTGTTGTGTTAGGAACACCTAGATGCAGAGGTGGAGCTTGTCTGTAGGGACCACGGAGGAAAGCTGCTAGCTGATTTCTTTATCTCACACTGCAGAAGAAGGGTTATATGGAAAAGGCAACTGCCATCTAAGGAAAGGTTAAAGGTATATTGAGAAGCTGGCTAGAGCACGTTAGGGGAAGCGCACTGATTGAAACCGCCCACCCTGGCCAGGCACCATAGTAACCATTTGCGTGAGTTGTTTTATGACAAGAGATCCTGATAAGGAATATGGAACTAATAAGCCACCACCAAGCGGAAGGGTTCGGGAAAGGTCTAAAGGAGACACCGCATGTCCATCCACTTCCCAGAATCCCTCTCGCTAGCATCCATCTTGGCTGAGCGATGCGTGAGCCACCAGGAAAGACTGAATTAGAATGATTGGCCAAAGACCACCTGGAAACTAATCCCATCACCATAAAACCTGACATTGCAAACCACGCGGCAGAGCAGTTCTCCTGGGTTCCCTTACCCTACTGCTCTCCATCTGGGTGCCCTTTCCCAATAAAATCTCTTGCTTTGTCAGCACATGTGTCTCCTCAGACAATTGATTTCCGAGTGTTAGACAAGAGCCCAGTTTCGGGCCCTGGAAGGGGTCCACCTTCCTGCAACACATAGACTCCATCTAGAGTCACATTGCCTTGTTTGAATCCCAGTTTTAATTCTTACCAACTGTGTGACTTCAGTCAAAAAATTAACCTCTCTGTGCCTCTTTCCTTTTTCATTAACTAGAGATAATAAAAGTACATAAAAGTCATTAACTTGTTATAAGAATTAAATTAGTTAATATTTATAAAATGCCTAAAACAGCCAGAACATTGTAAGTACCTTATAAGTGTTAAATAAACTTTTTCATATGAAAATTTTTTTATTTGGGAAATTAACAATGAAATAACCAGTTAGAGAGTCCACATTCCACAGAAGGCTAGAGCTGAGTTTTGTTATGTAAATATGTACCAGAAGGTGAGCTCTTTGATTTATTGGTAAGAAGAAAATATGGCAAACGATAACAATAACAAATAAGCAACTTATTGGATAACGGGCTTTGCACAATGTCATTTAATTAATACATTCATTCATTAATTAAAAAATTTTTATTAAGAATCAGCTATGCACCAAGCATGGTGAAAGGCACTAGATATACTACATTTGTCTAGGATGGGTGTGAATCCTGCCCTGTGGGCTCCAAGAGGAGACGTGAAGGATGAGATGGTGCCCAGGAGCCAGGACAGGTAAGGACAGAGCTTTAGCAAGGATAGGACCTGGGAGCAGGACACACTTGAGTTTTTATTAATAGCAGCTGAAAGGCAGTTTGGGTGGTTGATAGTGGAGGCAAGAAGATGGCCAGCAGGGGATGATTCTCTGGGCATGTTTCACTTGATGTCTCTAAGGCACTAGACCTATTGAATCTTGACATTGACTCCCCTTGATTTTCATGTTGCTTCTACCCCCTTGATTTTCTCCCTTCGTATACTGGGGTGACTGCAGCCATGAAATTAAAAGACGCTTACTCCTTGGAAGGAAAGTTATGACCAACCTAGATAGCATATTGAAAAGCAGAGATATTACTTTGCCAACAAAGGTCCGTCTACTCAAGGCTATGGTTTTTCCAGTGGTCATGTATGGATGTGAGAGTTGGACTGTGAAGAAAGCTGAGCGCCAAAGAATTGATGCTTGTGAACTGTGTGTTGGAGAAGATTCTTGAGAGTCCCTTGGACTGCAAGGAGATCCAACCAGTCCATTCTGAAGGAAATCAGTCCTGGGTGTTCATTGGAAAGACTGATGTTGAAGCTGAAACTCCAATACTTTGGCCACCTGATGCGAAGAGCTGACTCATTGGAAAAGACCCTGATGCTGGGAAAGATTGAAAACAGGAGAAGGGGACGACAGAGGATGAGATGGTTGGATGGCATCACCGACTCGATGGATATGGGTTTGGGTGGACTCCCGGAGTTGGTGATGGACAGGGAGGCCTGGCATGCTGCAGTTCATGGGGTGGCAAAGAGTCAGACACGACTGAGCGACTGAACTGAGAACCTCAGACTGTGACCTTATTTGGAAATAGGATCTTTATAGATGTAATTGGTTAAAATGGTTAGTTAGATGGATTAGGATAAGCCTTAATACAATGACTAGTGTTCTTATGGGCTTCCCTTATAGCTCAGTTGGTAAAGAATCCGCCTGCAGTGCGAGAGACCTGGATTCCATCCCTGGTTTAGGAACATCCCCTGGAGAAGGAAAAGGCTACCCACTCCAGTGTTCTGGCCTGGAGAATCCCATGGACTGTATAGTCTATGGGTCACAAAGAGTCGGACATGACTGAGTGATTTTCAGTTTCACTTTTCAGTGTTCTTATAGGAAGTCCATGTGAAGACAGAAAGATGAAGGCCATGTGATGACAGAAGCGGAGACTGAAAGGATTCAGCTCAAGCCAAGGAATGCCAATGATCGGCCAGCAACCACCAAAGCTGGATGATTGAGCATAGAATAGATTCGGCTTCAGAAACTCCAAGGAACCAAACCTGCTGGCACTTTGATTTGGACCTCTAGACTCCTAAACTGTAAGACAATAGATTTCTGCTGTTCTAAGCCACCCAGTTTGTGCTGAGTTGTTATGGTGGCCTTAGGAGACTCTTACGCATCTCTTCAACTGTGCATTCTCAGTCCTTTTCTTGTTTCCTCTTCCTGTGCATACTCTTGGGTGTGATGCAGGGTTTCCATTCTTTGTTGATCTGCTTTCTTTACACCCTTTCCTTGGCTCCTGTTGACAAACAGCTTTACTACCAACTCACGGCAAATAGGAAAGAAGTCTGGGAGTCAGCTTGGATACTTTCCTCTATTTCAACTCCCACAGGGCCCAAAAGTAGGCTCTTGTCAAACACTCAGAAATGAATTGTCTGAGGAGACACATGTGCTGACAAAGCAAGGGATTTTATTGGGAAAGGGTGCCCAGGTGGAGAGCAGTAGGGCAAGGGAACCCAGAACTGCTCTGCCACCTGGCTCACAAGGTTTTATGGTGATGGGATTAGTTTCCGGGTTGTCTTTGGCCAATTATTCTAATTCAGAGTACTTCCTGGTGGTGCACACATTACTCAGCCAAGATGGACGCCAACAAGAAGGATTCTGGGAGGTGTTTGGGCATGTGGTGTCACCCTTTGACCTTTCCTGAACTCTTCCAGTTGGTGGTTCCATGTTTCTTACCAGGACCTCCTGTCATAAAACAGCTCATGCCAATGGTAACCATGGTGCCTGGCCTGGATGAGCAGTTTCAGTCAATCTGCTTCCCCTAACAATTCCACTAGTCATCAGGTACATGTACACTGAACTTTTACAAAAATTCATTTTCAAGAGTAATGGGGAATAACATTTGGATATGATTTTTTAAAATATATCATGAATAGATGATATTGTTGTAGCCATGCATTCTGGGAAACAAACTCACTCAGAAGGACAATGCAGATAGTGGAGTGCAGTTTATTACACCGGTGGGCCCAAGACAGAGTCTCCTCTTAGCCAAGGACCCCGACAAGCATTTGTGAAAACCTTCTATACCCCATGTGTACGTGTCTGAACCCACCAACCCAATTTCCTTGAGACTTACATAAAACAAAGGAAGGGTAAATACAATCACAGTAACCCCATCATTCATGTGTTATGTGTTCAAACAGTTAATAATCAAAAGCCTTCGGTTACATTCCGATAGATACAGAAAGAATTTATGACCTGTCCGGAGGCAGGGGTGATTAGAGTATGTTTTCTCTTAGGCCATGAGTAACCTGCATGTGATCTTTAGGATTCCCCTGTCCAGAGGGGGTCTTATCCTTCTATTGTAGTTTCCATAGGCTCTAAGCACAGAGTTCAGAGTCCATTAGAGAGGTGGCCAAGCATGATTAGCATGAACAGGCCGAAGATGGAGTCCAGCTCTGTCTGTTTTGTCCTTCAATATCTGTTAATCTCATACCCCTAATTTGTCCCACTCTCTGTTCCTCTCCCCTTTGATAACCACAGATTTGCTTTTCATATATTAATGTTGTAAATCAATTAAACTTCAGTTAAAAAATATATGACTAGATAGACGTACAGACCAATGGAAAAGGCTAAACATCTCAAAATAAACCCAAGTATATATGGAAATTTAGTAAATGATTAAGGGAGTCACTAGGGAAAATATTAACATTAACTTTAAAAAAATGCTGTAGGGACAACTGAACTACCACTTCAAAAATGATAAACTAGATATCTATCTTACACCATGAAAGTGTGAAAAGTGTTAGTTGCTCCGTTCAGTTCAGTTGCTCAGTCGTGTCCAACTCTTTGTGACCCCATGGCCTGCAACACGCCAAGCTTCCCTGTCCATCACTAACTCCCAGAGTTTACTCAAACTCATGTCCATTGAGTCAGTGATGCCATCCAACCACCTCATCCTCTGTTGACCCCTTCTGCTCCCACCTTCAATCTTTCCCAGCATCAGGGTTTCTTTTGCATCAGGTGGCCGAAGTATTAGAGCTTCAGCTTCAATATTAGTCCTTCCAATGAATATTCAGGACTGATTTCCTTTAGGATGGACTGATTGGATCTCCTTGCTGTCCAAGGGACTCTCAAGAGTCTTCTCCAACACCACAGTTCAAAAGCATCAGTTCTTTGGCACTCAGCTTTCTCTATAGTCCAACTCTCACATCCATACATGACTTCTGGAAAAACCATAGCTTTGACTAGATCGAACTTTGTTGGCATAGTAATGTCTCTGCTTTTTAATATGCTGTCTAGGTTGGTCATAACTTTTCTTCCAAGGAGTAAGCATCTTTTAATTTTATGACTGCAGTCACCATGACAACTTGACAGCTAATCTTGAACAAATTCCTTAACCTCTTTGTGCCTCAGTTTTTTCCAGTATAAAAACTGGGTCTAATAAGAGTAACTGCTCTGGGAAAGGTTAGCTGATTTAGTATAGTTAAAGTATTTGGAATGATGACTGGCATACTACTATCATCAACAGCATTATTATTTTACAATATGAAATTCAGTATAATGCATTAAAGAAATTTTGCAATGCCCCTCTGCCAAACCAAACAGTAGCAAGACGTGCATTGAAATGTAAATTTCTCTTTCACATCTGAGCCTGATCAACCAGTTTTCCTCCCCAGGTACAATTGTTACCAGCTGTGGCATTTATGAATTTATTACCTTTTAGTCCCAAATCCCCCCTTCATTTCTCTGCTGTGATAATGAAACATCTTTCCCTTGCCAGCTGACACAGTGTTAAACTTTGCCAGTAGAGGACGCTGAGAGACTCTGGAGGACAAATAGGCTTCTTTTCCTGGTTCTAGTGGGCTTTCTGATCTTGCTCCTGTGGTGCTAGGCTAGTCCCAACAATGGATCTCATCCAGCAAGTTCCGTGGGCACCCCAGTCGGCTTCCCCTCGGCCATCTCAGAGACACTTCTGTAAAACAGCTTCCTGGCAGCTTTCCGGTGAGTCCAGTCGTGGCCCAGGCAGTTTCCCATCAAGTTCCACAGCTCTTGCCACAAGGCAGTTTCCAGTTGAATTTCATCAGCTCTCCCACCCTACCCCCTGGCAAGTGATTTCTTTCCCACCAGCCTCAGCCTCAGCCTCCAGGTTTCCCAGTTGAGGAATTCCCCACTTGTCAGCCTGGCCTATGACCTGAAGTTTGTCAACTGTGAACCAGTTCAAGCAATCCAGCAATCTAGCAAAATACTCCACCATCAGTGGAGCTGCCCCTTCTCCAAGGAGGTCTGTGTCCAATGAAGCTCACTCTTCCAAGTTCACCCCTTTCTTGGGTACCCTTTCTCAGCCCTAGTGTGTGTTAGTGACACAGTCATGTCTTACTCTTTGTGACCCTATGGACTGTAGCCTGCCAGGCTCCTCAATCCATGAAATTCTCCAGGCAAGAATACTGGAGTGGGTAGCCATTTCCTTCTCCAGGGGTTCAAACCTGGGTCTCCTGCATTGCAGGCAGATTCTTTTCCATCTGAGCCACAGTTTTTTTGTTTTCTGTTTTTTTTTAAATCAAAGTACAGTTGATTTACAATGCTATATTAGTTGTAGGTATACAACACAGCAACTCCATATTTTTATGCATTATATTCCATTTAAAGTTATTATGGGGACTTCCCTGGTGGTCCAGTGGTTAAGACTTCATGCTCCCAATGCAGGGGGCACAGGTTCAATCCCTGGTCAGGGACCTAAGATCCCACAGGCCACATGGCATGGCCCCCAAAAAAGTTTTAAAAAGTTGTTTTAAAATAATGGTTACATTCCCTGTGCTATTCATTAATCCTTGTATATTATTTATTTTATACATAATAGTTTGTACTTCTTAATCACTTCCGTCTATCTTGCCCCTCCCCAACTTGTAATCACTAGTTTGCTCTCTATAGCCATGGGTCTGTTTATTACTTGTTATATCCATTCGTTTCTTACTTTAGATTTCACATATAAGTGAAATATAAAACATTTGTCTTTTTCTGACTTACTTAATTATGAATAATAACCTCCAGATCCATCCATATTGCTGCAAAGATAAAAATTTCATTCTTTTTTATGACTGCATAATATTTCATTAATATTTCATATATATATATATATCACATCTTGTCTCTTCATCTGCTGATGGACACTTGGGTTGCTTACATAGTCTGACAGTTGCACATAATGCTGCTATGAACATTGGGGTACATACTTTTTTTCGAATTAGTGTTTTCATTTTCTTTGGACATCTACCGAGGAATGGAATTGCTGAATCTAATGGTAGATCAGTTTTTATTTTTTTTAGGAACTTCTATACCATTTCATGGTGGCTACAGCAATCTACATTCCCACCAACAGTGAACTAGGGTTCCCTTTTCTCCATATCATCATCAACATTTGTTACCTGTGATCTTTGTGGTGATAGCCATTACAACAGAGATGATATCTGATTGTAGATCTGATATGCATTTCTCTGATGATTAGTGATGTTGAGCATTTTTTCATGTGCCTGCTGGCCATCAGTATGTCTTCTTTATTGCTTTTTATATAGTTCAACCTCATATATATGTGGTGGTTTGCCATTCCCTCCAGTGGATCACATTTTGTCAGAACTCTCTGCTATGACCCGTCTGTCTTGGGTGGCCCTCCATGGCATGGCTCATAGCTTCATTGAGTTACACAAGCCCCTTCACCCCAACAAGGCAGTGATCCTTGAAGGGGACTAAATATTAAACAAACAAACAAACTAAAATCATGGCATCTGGCCCCATTACTGTGTGGCAAATAGAAGGGGATATGTGGAAGTAATGACAGATTTCCTCTTCTTGGGCTCCAAAATCACTGCAGACGGTGACTGCAGCCATGAAATCAGAAGATTGTTTCTTGGCCGGAAAGCGATGACAAACCTAGACAGTATGCTAAAACGCAGAGACATTACTCTGCTGACAAAGGTCTGTATAGTCAAAGCTAAGGTCTTCCCAGTGGTCACATATGGTTATGAGAGCTGAACCATAAAGAAGGCACAATGCCAAACAATTGCTGCCTTTGAACTGTGGTGCTGGAGAAGACTCCTGAAAGTCCCTTGTTGGACAGCTAGGAGATCAAAACAGTCAATCTTAAGAGAGATCAACCCTGAATATTCAGTAGAAGGACTGATGCTGAAGCTGAAGCTCCAGTATTTGGTCATCTGATGTGAACAGACAATTCACTGGAATAGCCACTGATGCTGGGAAAGATTGAGGGCATAAGGAGAAGAGAGTGTCAGAAGATGAGATGGTTGGATGGCATCAGCAGTGCAATGAACATGAACTTAGGCAAGCTCTGGGAGATCCTGGATGCCATCCAACCATCTCATCCTCTGTCATCCCCTTTTCCTCCTGCCTTCAGTCTTTCCCAGCATCAGGGTCTTTCCCAATGAGTCAGTTCTTCACATCGGGTATTTTATATATTAACCCCTTATCAGACATATCATTTGCAAATATCTCCTCCAATTCAGTAGGTTTTCTTTCTATTTTGTTGGTAGTTTCCTTCACTCTTGAGATAGCTTTTAAATTTAATTACGTCCTATTTGCTTTTCTTTGCTTTTGTTTCCCTTGCCTGAGGTGACGGATCAAAAAACAAACAAACAAAGCATTGCTGCCGTGATCCTAGCAAGCGAAGCCAGCACCCCGGGTACTTTTCCACTTACTGCCTCCATGCTATGAGCAAACTCTTCAAGAGTGGCGTCTTGGCTTCTTACAGCCCTAAGGCAAACTCCACAGCTAAGTCCTCTCAGTGTTGGAAGCCCGAGAGTTTTCTTCAGAATTCTCTTACATTTAGTAAGTTATTCATCATTTTCCACATTAAAGCTTCACTACTCAAATTATTGTGCAATTTCTGTCTCCTGAATGGATCGTGACAGATAAAACAGATCCTTGTCATGGTCTTCCAGAGATATCCTACACCTATATAGTATATGCAGATAGATAGGTATCTAGATAGATAGATAGATCATATCTTTTTGTTATATAAATAGTAATGTAACATACTGTGTTTTTCTAACTCAGACATCATTGCATATCAGCACATATAGATTTATCTCACTTTAACAGTTTTATAGTATTCCATTATTATATAGACTGCCATTATATGGCAAGAATTATGCCATAATTTATTTAACCAGTTTCCTACTGGTAGGGAGTGAGATCATTTCCAGTCCTTTCTCTTTACAAATAGTATTCTTAATTGATTGGTCCATATGCCCATGTGCAAGCATATCTTACCTGAAAAATCACTTCTTGGAAAAGATTCTACCTTCTTAAATTCTCTCCAAACTATCTCCATGCCCACTTCTGTCACTGTATTATAGGCATTTTTCATTTTAAAATTAATATTTAGTACTTTTATTAATTAGAAGTAATAAAGCATTTTGATACATTTTAATTGTTTAAAGAACATAAAATCAGTGAAAAACAAATTCCAAGGAAAAGTATCATCAGATGCTTTGAGACAGTCATGGGCATGCATGTTTATATATACAGAACTTTCTCTGTGTGTTCCCAGAACATAAACTTCTCAAGAATCCATTATATGCTTTTAAAAGTTAGTAACACTTTCCTCAGACTTGTGCCAAATTGGCCACTAAAGTAATAACATAAGAATGGATGAAATTATTTTAATACGTTCTGAAATACTCCTAAATGTAACTCAGTTCAGCATTTCATTCTTGCAGCAGTTAACTGGCTATATCAGGTACTGCTTCTTTTATTAGTATTTATGTTTTCTTGACCATTGAAATATATCTTGCTTTTCTTTCCTTTATTCTCTATTCAGTCATTCCTCAAGTCTTATTATTCTTTTTCTCTTTTTTCTTAAAGTGGAGTATGTTGAGATATGATTTCTATATAATGAAGCTCACACTTTATAGGTACACAGCTTTGATAAATGTATACAACTGTGTAATCTCCACCACAATGAAAATGCTATATAAAGTATTTCTATCACCCAGAAAGTTCTATGTGCCTCTTTATAATCAACTCCTCCCTCCACACCAGCCCCTTTAAAACAATGATCTTATTTCTATGCAGATAGCTTTGTGTTTTTCAGGATGTCCTATCAATGGAATCATCCAGCATGTAGTCTGGCTTCTGTCATCTAACATAATGCTTTTAAGAGTCATCCAAGTTGCTGTGGTATCAGTAGTTCACTCATCTTTATTGTATAGTATTCATTCATGGATGTAAAATTTATTTATTATCTGTTCACCAGTTGATGCTTCCAGGTTTTAGTGGTTATGAAGAAAGCTGCTCTAAACATCCCTAAACATATTTTCACTTTTCTTGGATAAATATCTCAGAGTGAGATTGTTGGGGTTATATGGTATGTGTACATTTAATTTTGTAAGACTCTGCCAAACTGTTTTCCAAAGTGGTTGTACCATTTTGCATTCCCATCAGCAAAAATGAGAGTTTCTGCTGCTCTGCATCCTCACCAGCATTTGGCCTTCTTTATTTCTGATGAAATTGCTGCAGTAGTTTCTGGAATGATCTCTTGGTTCATGCCTTCCAAACTCTGATTTATCCTTCAAATTGAAACCAGAACCAGTTTCTAAAATGTCCTTCACTCTTTGGTGACTTTGACTTTCTCAGGATAAGTCAAAGTCAGACTGACAACTTTCTCAGGCTCTCCAGACTGACATACAGCTCAGACTTTTCTAGCTCTGAGTTCCTTCTCACCAACCCCCTCCACCAACAACATCCATTGTGTCCTACCTGGGCAGCTGGCCACACCCAAGCTCTACTGACTCCAAGTTATAGCATGGACCATGCTCTCTCCCGATTCAGTGCTTCTGTGCAGCTGAAGGCAATTGTTTGGGCAGAGCATTTGTTCTTTATTTTGTATTCCCAAGATGAAAGTACCCTCTGAATTTTGGGTAGTGCTGGTATTTACTCAACTGTCTACCAGGGAACTATTTTTTTCAACTATTTTTCATGAAAATTTTCACAAATTCAGAAAGGTTAAAAACTAGTACAATGAACATCTAAATTCAGTTCAACAATTGTTGTCATTTTGTTACATTTGCTTCATTTGTCTGTCTGCATTGCATCCATTCTTCGTCTCCCCCTTCTTCCGCAAAGCCATTTCAGATTTCAGATTTTTGCTAAACCACTTGCTAAATATGTTTCAGGCATATCTGTCCCCTAAAAACTCGAACAACCTACTTTATAACTACCCCTCCACTATCTCCACTATCTCCCCAAAAAGCTTAAAACCACTTTAATATTGTCTAACATTATTTACATTGATATTTTCCCCATTGTCCCCAAAATGTATTTCATCACGTTTGTTTTCCAAATCAAGATCTCATCGAGCTTTATACATAGCATTTATCCACCAGTGAACATTTATCTTGGATTGGGTATCAGTTTGCCCTGCTACCTGCTTCTGTTAAGCTAGATGACTCAGTTCTGTCCCTGCCCTTCCAAGGAATCTTCTATGAACTCCCAGCTCCATTCAGGCAGGTTCCTGTGAATTTCTGTACTTTCCAGAAGCTTTTGCGTAAATCTATTGGAGAGCCAAGATTTTGTATTACAAAGGTTTTGTCAAACTTTTCTATTTCTTCTACCAGACTCTGGGCAGAGCATCTTGAGGGCAAGGACTAGTGTTCTTTGCCTTGGTAGTCTCCCTGCTGTGTAGTACTTGCTCAATATCTATTCAAAGAATAAATGAGGGCCTGGGACTTCCCTGGCAGTCCAGTGGTTAAGACTTCACCTTCCAAAAGAGGATGGGGGTTTGATCCTTGATTGGAGAGCTAAGATCCCACATGCCTCACGGCCAAAAAATCAAAACATAAAACAGAAGCAACAAATTGTAAAAAATTCAATAAAGACTTTAAAAATGGTCCATTTTTAAAATGGTCTTTAAAAAAGACTTTTAAAAATCTTTTTTAAAAAAAGGAATAAATGACAGAATATGGTTTCTCTTCACTGTGTAGAGCTGGGGTAAATAAATGGACTCAGGGCTGGGAGCCAGGGAGAAGAGGGTAAAGGGAAGTACAACAAGGTTCTGAGAGGTCATTCCAAATACAGAATATTGCTTGGGGAGCTGTGGATAAAAATTGCATTAATATATGCCTTCCTGTCTCTCAGGAGGCAATAGGCTTGATATTTATCATTAGTTGGTGATAAACATAGAATCTAGCAGCCCTATAGATATTTTGGACCAGATAATTGTAGAGAAAGAATTATAAACACCAAAATCAAGGGGACTGCATTCCAGTGGTCCATTTCTGTTTACACAGCTATTCAACTGCTGCTTTCCTGCTGTGCTTTTAAGGAAATAGCCATTCCCAGCGGGTCTCTATACTGGACTGGGACCAGAACTTTGTGCCCACGGTGAAATGAGGGAAATCCCAACGCATCTACTCTGAACTCCCAGAATGAACTTTCTTTCTGAATATTAGCCTTTTCTGCAGTTCAGCTTTTATCTTGGTGGCAGATTTTTCTCTTTGATAAACTTCTTTCAGATACTTCCTTCTTCTCCACTCCCCACCACCTGTGGGATTAATTCCAGGATCATATATTAACTCTGATTCCAGAGTGACTCAGAAACTGCACACCAAGACTATTTTAGGTGGAGTGTTTCCTCCTGAGTCACCCCATCCCTTCATAGCAGACATCCTGCGGATTTCCTCAGCTCCGCTGTTGAGAACAGGAAACCAAAGCCAAAAGTAGCCAGTAAGCACAGCAAACCAGTGATGCTTCCTGGTTCCTGGAGGACTAGCAAGAAAATCCTGATTTAGGAAGAATTCCTTGGCAAGAAAATTGGGATTTTGCTGGAGACACATGGCTTTAGGAAGGTTCTTTTAAAATAAGTCCAGATATTTTTTTAAGGAGACAGGTTAAGAATGAGCTCTCTTAGGAATGAAATTAAATAACTTTTTAAATTGTCCAGGGAGACTTCATTAGATGCTCTCATTAATGAGATAACCAAAGCCAAGAAGCTTATTCATCTCCCCTTTTCACAATTTTATCAAGTTTTTCATACCCTCTTCATTCACTCCTGTCAGTCTTCCAAATGGTGATGGATCCTACACCTCCCACCCCCAAAAAATATCTATAGCTATCTGTGACATGGAAGCATCATTAGAGACATCTTTTGGGGCTTGACTAAGACTGGGAAACAGTAGCCAGGCGCATTGCTTTTCCCTGACCCCATGTCCACAGACATCAGCAATCTATCCAGCCAAACTATCTGGCCTGTATGTTTCTCCCATTGAAACCAACGTGTCTTCAAAATAGCAATGTAGGCAGCCATTATGGAGGAATCCAAATATCCAAACTTGAAACCTATTTGTGGACTTCCCTGGTGGTTAAGAATCTGCCTGCCAATGCAGGGGACATGGATTCGATCCCTGGTCTGGGAAGATTCCACATGCTGTGGGGCAATTAAGCCCTTGCTCCACAATTAAACACATTACATGCCTAGAGCCTGTGCTCTACTACAAGAAAAGCCGCCGCCATGAGAAGCTGGCACACCACAACTGGAGAAAGGCTGCACACAGCAACAAAGACCCAGGGCAGCCAAATGTAAACAAGTAAACTTAAATAAAATCATTTTTTAAAAAAGAAGAAAATAATTTGCAATGAAGAAGAGGGGGTTTAATATATAGAGGTGTATCAGGTGAACATGGTGGGAGAGTCCAAAGATTATGTCTTAAGTCTTGGGCTTAACTTCTAGTTCCTGGGCAAAGTTTTAAAAATGTTTCTTAGAGCCATTGTTTTACATGCAAAATGGAGTTAAGGCCTTCATCTCAGTATAACTGTAAGAATTCATTTTGTGATTGTTTTTAATGTATGTGAAAGCTTTTAGCACAGTGCCTAGGACAAAGATACTCAATGGATGTCAATTCATTATGATAATTTTGAGGGGGGCTCTGATTGGGAGCTCACCTTGCTGACACTAAAAATTCCTGGAAGCCACAGCACTGAAACAAGGTAGGAACGGCGCAAGGATTCCACTCTCCATAAATTTTATCGAAAGGTCTTCTTAGTCACTCCTCTCCAGGGCAAAATATTGGCAATAAGAACTTTTATGAAGTTTCAACTAAACCCTCTTAGAGCCTCACAAATAAGTCTGGTAAAACACCATTCTTTCTGGGTTTCTTGGTAACCAGTTACCCTCTTTAGAGATTATCCTGTTCTTCCCTTCATGTTCACCTTATTTCAGTGCCTGTTAGACTCTAAAACTAAAAGCCAAATCAAGCATTTTCATTTTTTTTCAACATTTTTGCTTAAAAGTTGATGGGAGAGAGATGGTTGACTATTGGCTGGAGAGACTGTAAATTAAATGCTAGATGATATTGCAGTCTTCTGCCCCACCTCAGTTCACTTCCCATCAAAGTTACTTTCTTTTGTTCCTTGAAGATTTTAGTACCAGGCTCACAGTCATTCTCTCCCAGACTGCCATTGTCATAAGCATTGATTTTAATATTCATTTCAAGGCATTAGTGCAATATCCAATCATCTCCACTGCTTTCTTACAATTCTCTTGCTTTGGGTAAAGTAGCCACCCTACTTCAGCTACTCACTGCCATGGTCACAACTTGTATTAGTCTGCTAGAGATGCCATGACAAAATAGCACAGAATAGGTGGCTTAACCAACAGAAGTGCATTTTCTCACAGTAATGGAGACGAGAAGTCCAAGATCAAGATGTGGGCAGGCTTGGTTTCTCCTGAGACCTCTCTCCTTGGCTTGCAAATGACTATCCTCTTGTTGAATCCTCCTATGGTCTTTTCTCTGTGCACAGGCCCTTCTGGTATCTCTCTGTGTGTTCAAATTTCTTCTTACAAGGATATTAGTCAGATTGGATTAAGGTCCACACTACCAGCCTCACTCTAACTAATGCCTTCTCTCCAAATATAGTCACGTTCTAAGGTTATGGGGCACCAACATATGAATTTCAAGGGAACACAGTTCAACCCAAAATACACCTCTAGACTTTGTCTTCACCAATTACTGAAACATCTTTTTTTTAAAGCTTTTCTTTATGGTAAAAGTCACATAATATAAAACATACTATTTTAACCATGTCTAACTATATAATTCAGTAGTAATAAATACACTCTTTTTGCTGAATACTGAAACATCTTAATTTCAAATTCTATCATCTCTTCATCTCAATCACTACCTTCTATCTTTTCAGCTCTTTATCTCTTTGCTACCCCAAACCAATAATTCTTCAACTCCACTAGGACACATAAATCCAGCCCTCTTTTTTCTCACTGTCGCTCTGATTCTTTCATGTCCTTACTTCCCTCCTTCCTTGGATTAGATTCCATAGTTGATCACTATAATCACTCTCATATATTTTCTTGATTCCTTTCCCCCGTTTCTCTCTCTCTTTATGATGTTTGCTTGGCAAAGTCCAAATCCTGGCTGATTCCAGCTTTCTTACTACTCTCTGCCCATGTCTTTGCAGTTGCACTGCCCTGGGAAAAGCACTTGACCATGTTTCTAGTCTCACTATAAACTCTTGACCTTAAGCGGGTCATCCATGCCTGTTGGCATCTGCCATCTCTCTCTAGACCTTTCACTATCTTGCTTTCCTAGGCAACAGTTTCATACCTTCTTCTCTCTCTAAAAACCTGTAATACCCTCTCCCCATCTTTATTCTCAGCCAATAAACCTGCTTCCAGTTTCACTGAAAAAACAGGAGCCCTCAGAAGCTCCCACACTTCCAATCCCATGTGTCCCATCTTACTTCTGTTACTGAGCATGAACTACCCGGGCTGCTAGCTTAGGCCAGTTCCTCCGTTTGTGCGTACACTCCTGCTGCTTCCCACTGACGCAGGAACACTGCTCCAGGGACTTCCCTGGTGGTCCAGTGATGACGAATCTGTCTTGCAGTGCAGGGGACACAGTTCAATCCCTAGTCAGGGAACTAAGATCCTACATGCCGTGGAACAGCTAAGCCCATGCACCCCAACTACTGAGTCCACTCACCGCATCTGGAGAGTCTATGCACCTCAGCGAAAGATCTCGCATGAGGCAACAAGGAGCCTGTCTTCCATGACTAAGACCTGATGCAGCCAAATAAATAAACTAAAAAAAATAAACACCACTCTATCAATTCTCCCATTTTTCTCTTGCACTCACCTCCCCTCCACCACTCCCAACAAAAAATTCCTATCAGTATACAAATGTGCTATAATTTTTCCCTTTAAACTTTTCCCCTTAACTCCCACTTTCCCTTTAGCTAAACTCTCCAAAAAGTGTTATCTCTTCTGTTTCCAATTTCTCTTTTCTTCTTCCCTCATGAACCTATTCCATTTGGACTCAACATCTGTCCTATCACTAAAGCTCCTCTTATCAAGCTCATTGATGACCTCCATGTTGCTAAATCCAATATCCATTTCTCAGTCCTCCCACATTACTTGCTCTATAGGTAGTCTTAACTCTTCTAACTGACTACTTCTTTCTCAACTTAGGAATTCAACTTCCAGGATAAGTTCCTGGTTCTTCTAACTCACTGGCCACTTCTCAGTCTCCTTTGCTGACTCCCCCTTCACATCCCCAAACTCAATTCTCTGGAATCCCCAAGACCTAGTCCTTGACCCTCTTTTCTAATCTACATTCACCCCCAGAGTTTTGTGCCTTTAGATATTATCCATACACTGACAACTCTCATACTCCACCCCAGACCTATTCCTTGAACTTCATGTTTGTGTATCCAATAGCCTGATTGGCATCTCCACTTGGATTCTAAGAAGTGTCTCAAAACTTGAGAAGTCTGGAACTAACCCTCTTCTCTTCCCCTGTTAATCCTGCTCAACCTGCTGTTTTGCTCATTTCAGTAAATGAGAGCTTCATTCTTCCTGTTTTTCTGGCCCCAAACCACATAGTCATCTTTGACTCCTCTCTTCTCTTCCAGCCAATGTCTCACCAAATACTGTTGGATCTATCTTCACAATATAGACAGAACCCAGCCTTTTATCACCATCTCTGATACTACTATCATTGCTTGAACCACTGTCATTGGTGGGAACACTGGATTGGTGAAATGGCTTCAGAATTCATCTCTTTCTTTCACCCACACCCTTTATAACCTAATCATGACGCAACAGCTAGACTGAGCCTTTAAACATGTCAAGTCATTTTTCTATTCAAAACTAATCTCAGAGACCTGGTTAGAGGGTCAGAAATTTCAACCCCACCCTGCAGCCTCTGGGGAGGGGAAAGGGGCTGGAGACTGACATATCAACTAATTGCCAATGACTTAATAATGTCTATAGAATAAACATTATTAATGTTGAAAATTAACAGAGGAGCCTGGTGGGTTACAGTCCATAGAGTCACAAAGAGTTGGACACAACTGAAGCAACTTAGCTTGGATGCAATTTTGATATTGGGGGCTTCCCTGGTGGCTCAGTGGTAAAGAATCTGCCTGCCAAGCAGGAGACTTGAATTTCATCCCTGGGTTGGGAAGATGCCCTGGAGAAGGAAATGGAAACCCACTCCAGTATTCTCGCCTGGGAAATCCCATGGACAGAGGCGCCTGGTCGGCTACAGTCCGTGGGGTCGTAAAAGAATGAGACATGACTTAGGGAAACAACAACATTATAATTTAAGACAACTAGTTCCTGGGTTTGTTTTGTTTGAATCCAAATGTGGCTCCATGTAGCTCGACTTTTTTAAAAAGTATAAGTACAGTACAATTTTAAATATTTATATAAAATAAGTTTTTTTCTCTTGAATTAAAAGAAAATATGTTGCAGAGTATTAATACTTTCCAAAAGATAATAAATTAAACATAAATACTTCTGGGATCAACATTGTAAGGTTTCATGATACAAAACTCTTTGGGTATCAAGAAAAATAAATAAACAGACTTTACTTCTGATTTCTGTACCATTTTTCCCGTTATGTTCCTATAACTCCTGTTTTTATTATTAATGATAACTTGCATTTATTGTTTGCTGCTTCTCTATCATCTGACACTGTTTTGCACACACAATCTTGTTTAACCCACACATTTATCTTTGTGGGAAATGTACCATTTTTTAATTCTCATCTCACAGGTTAGGAAGTTGAGACTTAAGAAAGTTGTCAAGCAGTGTTCTGAGGTTACCAGCAGAAACAGTGGCAATGAGGTCAGGCAACCCTTGAGTTCTTTTCTTTCATTTTGCTTGGCTGCACCATGCAGCTTGTGAAATCTTAGTTCCTCAACCAGGGATTGAACCCAAGCCCTTGGCAGAGTCCTAACAATTGGAATTCCCAAACCTTGAATTCTTTAAACCACTGTCTACATTATATTTAACATATTAGAGCCAAGGTTCCTTCCCATAACCCTCTCCTTATCTCATCAGAATTAGAGGGGTCTGTGGGTCTTTACGGAGAAGGCAATGGCACTCCACTCCAGTACTCTTGCCTGGAGAATCCCATGGACAGAGGAGCCTGGTGGGCTACAGTCTATGGGGTCTCGAAGAGTTGGACAAGACTGAGCAACTTCACTTTCACTTTTCACTTTCATACATTGGAGAAGGAAATGGCAACCCACTGCAGTGTTCTCGCCTGGAGAATCCCAGGTATGGCAGAGCCTGGTGGGCTGCCATCTATGGGGTCGCACAGAGTCAGACACGACTGATGTGGCTTAGCAGCAGCAACAGTGGCTCATTAAATTTAGGGCAATAATTTGGAAGGGAGCGTTCCTCAATTCACTTCAGTCTTATTACCCATAAAATGATAATCAAATCACTCAACTTTTTTTTACTTCCTTTTCCTAAACAGTAAGAGATATGAATTTAATTCCTGTTATTATTTCTCAGAGAAGTAGAGACAAAGATGTGAACTCTTAAGAGGAAAGCTGTTCCAGTTTTCTACCAATAAACTCATCAACTGTAATGTTTCTTCAGCCACCGATTTGCCGCTTTCTTTGTCCTTTTTGTGTCCCCTGTAGCTTAAACAGTGCTTGGTGAATAGTGAGCATAGAGAAACAAAAAGAATACTAAAAAAAAGACAGATACATAGAGTCAAAATATTTGAGCAATTTGCACATCCCATGCCAGTATAAGATCCCTTGGTCGTTTCCTCGTGAAGCCCTGTCCTTTGCTTGGTATGAAACTTGCCAGACTCAGTTCCAACCCCCACCCCAACTTCCTTCTGCAAACACGCTCAGGGTTCCGTCTTGAGTGCTCTAACTCAGAGGAAAATGACTTATTTTAAAAAGCGGTAAAAGCATCGCATTCCTTTGGCACAGGATGAAGACCAGCTCAGCTCTTCAGCCAGTTGATCTTTGTCTATTGTTCTCCAAACAGTAAACCACTATTTCCACATCGACAAGATCCTGGGCTGCATTTCTGTCCGAGTCCTGGCTCCTCATGAATATGAACTGAAGGGCTCTGACCCAGAAAGTGGTAGGTAATCTCGAGAAAGAAAAAAAAAAGACAGGTATGGGGGAAAACAAAACAAAAAACAGGCTTGATGTAATTCTACACTCTTGAAATCTCCTGCAGGTTCTGAGCAGGGTAAAATGGGGTCTCGGAAATGTGGAAGCTGCCTGAGTAGTTTGCTGATTCCTCTTGCACTTTGGAGTATAATTGTGAACATATTATTGTATTTCCCCAATGGGCAAGCTTCCTATGCATCCAGCAATAAACTCACCAACTACGTCTGGTATTTTGAAGGAATCTGTTTCTCAGGTATCATGGTAAGTGTAACTTTGGAGAACTTGGGATTGCCGAAGGGGAGTTTTTACTAAGAATTGACTTGTTCCTAGTGAAAATGATGAATCATGGAAAAATCATTCTACAAGTCCTGGGTTTGGGATTTGGAAGATGGAAGGGGATAAAAAGGCAGGAAGTCAGTGAGGACTTGGAGGGTAGCTTTGTATTCAATAAACTGCTTATTTATATAGCTTCAGCAATGCAGGAAGTTAGTCCTATTAAAAGTTGATGGGACGTAGAAATATTATGTCCTTATGAAAGCTGTGGACACAACATTATGTCCTCATGAAAGTTGTATGTGAACTTATGCTATTGAATCTCCAGTAGCATTGCCCTTTTCCAGAATGGATTTTCTATTTACACTCAGGATTTCTCTAGCTTGGAAGGGTATTAAGACAATAGAAAAGGCATAAACTTGAAGATTCAGACAAATTTGAGTTTCAGCCTAAGCTCTGTGATTTGTATCATGAGACTTTAAAGCAAGCTACTCAGTGTCTTTGGGCCTCTGTGTCCTCATTTGAAGAATGTGAATGATGACATTTATTTTTGAGGGAAATTGTGGGGATTAAATAACATCTCATGTACGAAGTGCCCAGGATAGAGACTGACATGTAGGCAGCCAGTGACTATCGTGATTATTAATACTGACTGAAGGATGGACCATACCATTATTAAATTGTCTGACATTATACCCCTAATGATAGTGGTGTTTTTGAAAACTAAATCAAGGTATCTACAGTAAAAATCCACGAATGAACGTTTTCCTGATGACTTTGTGCTGTTTAAAAACAAACTGATAAAAAATCATGTTGGCAATTCAGAGGAAAAGACATTTTTCCTGGTTGTATCATTTCTAAAAACTCCCACATGTGTGCTGTAACTTTCCTACACTAATAATAGCAGAAAAGAAAATCCACTGTAGTCTATCTCTACACTTTTGTGGGTGTTTAATTTTGTAATATTTGAACAGCTATGTTGAAAAATGGTTTCATTTAGTTACCGCTTTCACATTAAATTAATAAACTTTGAATTATTAATACCCAGTGCTACTGCACATGCTATATGCTAGGTATATAATCGATGGTGATGGTGATACTATAAATAAATGTAACCCTTTGGGAGAAATTTTTGATATGATATATTAAGACCTATGAAAATGCTTATGTGTTTTGACTCAGTGATCCTAAATCTGAGAATTCATTCTGAGGAAATAATCCAAAATAAGGAAAGAAATGTATACACAGATGTTTGTGGCAGTACTATTTGCATGCGTGTGCTCAGTCACTTCCTCAACTGTGTCCGACTCTCCTCAACCCAACGGACTGTAGCCCGTCAGCATTATTTATAATAGCATAAAGCTAGAAGCATCATAGTATAGACATGGCCAAATAAATTATGGTCTATTAATTTCATAACTGGTGAAGGTTATGATTATGACCATGTAACAACATGGACATATTATTTTGTGTTAAGGAAAACAGATATAACAAAACTGTTAATACATTATGGTTGCAGCTATGTAAAATACACACATGTGGGAGTAAATAGTCAAAACATGAGAAAGTAGTAGAATTTTTGGTAATTTTCCTCCATTATTCTTGAGCCCTCTGTACTGCAGTTATACTTTACAACAAAAAGAGAAAGCAGTTTCTCTTTCAACACAGAACTTGCCTGTGTTTCTCCTTTGACACAGGGCTCTAGGGTTTAGGTTTAATTATTTCTAACAGTATTGTAATGAAGCTGATTTCGGCACCTAGTTTACTGTGTCTTATCTTGACATTCTTTCTCTCAATATATAATTGTAATAAACAGGAGATTTGCAAGGCATTATGAAAGTTAAACCAGAATCTCTTTGAAACGGTGATAACTAGCAGTGTTGAAAGGAGGGGAATGTAGGACTAACTTTTGCTTATAGTCCATGTAAAATTTAAAACTGTGAAAAGAACTTATTCTCTATTTTTTACTGTTTAGGACTTCTTAAAATACTCTTTCAAGAGCAAATCCTTTTAGGAGAAAAGAGAGGAATATAGATAAATAATTAAATACATAGGTAAATAAATGATGGGCTGAAGGAATTTGGAAACTGGGAATGCTCACTCCAAGCAGTAAAATAACAATGGTCTAACTCCACTGCAGGATTCAGTACTGAACAGTAGGAGAAAAGGGTAGGTGGAGAATTTGCCAGAAACAATTCACAACTCATACTTCGCCAAACCAACAACTGTAACATAAAGAAATCCATGTTCTTTCCAGAACTTAAATCTTTTGCCTAAGATATCAAGAGAGGGAAGTAGAATACACTGAATTCTCCCGGTTTGTTGATACAGGCAAAATACATTGGAAAATTTGAATCTGAGATGATCTGAATGTACTTGCCTTTGGATTAAGAGATTTAGTTTCAGATTAACCATACCTTTCACCTGCCTTCTCAGAGGGCAGAAAGTGGAAAGAGGATGGAAAATGCCAAGGTCTGGAGGATGGTTTTCCTTTGTTCTACAACCGAGTCAGTAAGAAGTGTAGGTTTGCTACAGAGAATGGTCATCTCATGTCTATACTATTTATTCCTACTTAATCATTATTTCTTTAAATTTTTATTTATTTATTTTAAAAATGTTAGTTATTTATTTTTTACTGTGCTGGGTCTTCCTTGCTACGAGCATGCTTTCTCTACTTGTGGCAAGTGGGGGATACTCTCCTGTTGCAGTGCATAGGCTTCTCATAGTAATGGCTTCTCACGTTGAGACCCATGGCCTTAGTTGTCCTGGGTGATGTGGAATCTTGCTAAAGCCAGGATAAAACCCGTGTTCCCTTCATTGGCAGACAGATTCCCAACCATTAGACTACCAGGGCAGGCCAATCATTAGCCTTTCATAGTTTATAACCATGATAATAATAGCTAATATTTATCAGTCACTGGTTATAAATCAAGCACTCTATTCAAGATTTTACATGCAATACCTTATAATAACCTAAAGAGGTGAGTTCTCAGCACCATTTTATAGGAAAGGACTCTCAAGTTTACACAGCTATTAAGAGGAAGAGCTGGGATTTGAACCCAGATCTACGAGATCCCAGAGTCTATGCTCTGAAACACCGAGTTCTGGTTATGAGCTTGAATGCAAACTAGTATTTCATTTCTTATATTGTTTCTCTTCCTTACAATAGATGCTTGTAGTAGCAGCAGTTCTTCTTGTATTGGAGAATGACAACAACTATAAGTGTTGCCAGAGTGAAAACTGCAGCAAAAAATACATGGTAAGAGCAAATAGTATTTTGAGGATGGTTGAGTGGGCTCTGGCTTTCTTTCCTCTCACTCAGAAACACGAAAATACTGGCACTATCGTACCCTTTCCGTGATCCTTTCATTTCAGAGTCCAAGAGTTTACTTTCACAAAAATTCTCTTCCATTTTGCATACAGTTTTCCTCCACTTTTGTTCTGCGTATATTCTTCTAGAAATTCAAGATTTAAAGATACATGAAATTAGAATATAATACTACCTCTTCCTAACTGGGTTTCTGTGAGTCTATTTCTTCCCTTATCAAGTTTACAGAGGCTAATTTACAAACAGTGTAGTGAAGTGAAGTCGCTCAGTTGTGTCTGACTCTTTTCGACCCCATGGACTGTAGCCTACTGCACTCCTCCGTCCATGGGATTTTTCCAGGCAAGAGTACTGGAGTGGGGTGCCATTTCCTTCTCCAGAGGATCTTCCTGACCCAGGGATCGAACCCAGGTCTCCCGCACTGTAGGCAGACGCTTTACCTTCTGAGCCACAGGGAAGTCCGACAAACAGGAAATGGCTTCAATTAAAAGTGCAAAATTCCATGAGTTTTGACAGTGAACTCCACGCATGAAACTACCATCATAGTCAAGAGATGGAACATTTCCACCATCCCCAAAAGACTAATCTTTGATCTGCTTTTTATCATTATAGATTAGTTTGTATTCTATATAAATGGAATCACAGAAAATTCGTCTTCTGTGTCTAGTTCCTTCCAAGTAGTGTGAGATTTATCCCTGTATATATTATGTACATTTTCAAATTGGAACTTTAAAAATAATTAAAATAGAATCAAGAGAGAATAATACAACCACATTTTCTAAGCTTATGCTCAACAAGTAGGTGTTCAGTTCAGTTCAGTCGCTCAGTCGTGTCCGACTCTGCGGCGCCATGAATCCCACCACGCCAGGCCTCCCTGTCCATCACCAACTCCCGGAGTTCACTCAGACTCACGTCCATCGAGTCAGTGATGCCATCCAGCCATCAAATCCTCTGTTGTCCCCTTCTCCTCCTGCCCCCAATCCCTCCCAGCATCAGAGTCCTTTCCAATGAGTCAACTCTTCGCATGAGGTGGCCAAAGTACTGGAGTTTAGCTTTAGCATCATTCCTTCCAAAGAAATCCCAGGGCTGATCTCCTTGAGGTGTTGGGCTCCTGTATTTCCATCATTATCCAACTTCCCTTCCTCATGATCATTATCACTTATTCATATTTGCATAACACTTCACAGTGGGTTCACATTTACTCAGTGAATTATATTATTGCTATTCCTGTTTTACAGATGAGTCACTTGTGACTCAAAGAGAATATGATTCACTAACTAGGAGGAGCTTTACCAGAGGTCTTGGAGGCATTCTTTGCAACGGTGGTTCTACACAATGGCTGTGCACTACAATGATCTGGGAGCTTGGTCTTAGAATCCCACCCCCAGAGACCCTGACTTGGTTGGTTCCAGGTGCAATCAAATTTAAATGTGCAGCCAGGATTGTGTGGCTTGCTTTCCTTGACTGTTGCTTTTGAAAGATTGAATTAGTTGTGTAATTTACCACTGTGCCTCTTGTGGGGGAAGAGTTAGAAGATTGAAATATGTTCCCTCTGTGTGTCTATTTTTTTTAAGCAATTGACTCAAACAGCCCTCAGTAATTGCTGGTGTGATACTACAGAAAAGTTTTCAAAATTGTTTAGGTGAAACAATGGATTCAAGTAAATTTTAACTTACGATACTCAGGAAATTTCTAGAAAATAAATGTTTATACCATTAAGTATTTAAAAAAAAATCCATGTGTTCGGTTTGCCTTAACTCACTATTAGCATTTCCAGCACAAAGTGATGCTAGAAATATTGTAGCATTTTGATACTGTCTTATAATTGACATTGCATGAGACAACTGGCATCTCAGTGAGAAGAGCAGGAGGAAGGGAGAAAGAATTCCTTGGATTCCCTGCTTGGTTCTTTCAAAGTACGATCTAGAATAGGGATCCCAGCTGATGTACTCCCAGATGCCAAATATTTGATAGCAATGAAATATGTGAGGCTGTAGACATTAGAGAAAATTTTCTATTTAAGGAGGAGAGGGAACCGCTAGTGGTAGCCATATAATTCTCAGCTTTCAATAGGAAGTGGAAATACGGAGTTTTTAAGTAACACTTTACAATTATAAAATGTTGGCAATTAATTCTCGTTTAAATACACTGTGCAGGCCAAATTTGGGCCTGTACCAGTTTGTGACTTCTGAAGCTCTGGAGTGCAAATTTAGGTCAGCCAAGATTTATTTCGTAGAGGAGAAAGAAGTTTTCCTCAACCCTCTTAAAATCCCTGGTTGGGTATGAGAATTAAACTGATGACATATTAACATGAGAAAAGCATACAAATTATATTGAATTTTTACATGTATATGGTGATTTTCGTAAGAGAATGAAGACCCGGACGCATGACTAGAACACCAAGCTTCTAAACTTTTTAGACAAAGAAGTAATAAAATTGTGAAGAATGACTAAGACAGAGAGATTTGGGTTAGGATGGAGAAAGGTGAAGAAGTAACTAGGAAAAGAAAAGTTTATTAATACAGATTTCTTGACCCCAAATTTCAGACTCTGTAAGAATGTCTTGTTTCCTCCTGGTTCAGGGATGGTACCTCTCACCTGGGTGTTTTATGGGGAAGAGGGGTGAGAAGGTAGGGGAGGTCAGAGTGAACATTCTGCTTCTGTGGTTTCCTCAAACTCCTTCAGCTTAAGATATTAATGTGCCAAGGTGCCATATTTTGGGGTAGTGTGCCCTCAATCCCATTCTTCTTCTGTCTGAAACTTCCCTGAAGAAGTTTCACAGTCCAGAAAATGAGGGCATAAATTGTCCAATAACCCAATGAATCAGTCTCTCAGTCCTGGACATTCGCATGAAAACAAACAAGCAAAAAGTTAACAGCTAGAATGAACTATAAACTCAGGTTTTGAGTCCCGAGGGTGGCTAGTTGAGAAGGTCTCTAACTGAGAAGTCTTCTAGTTGTTGAAACTCTAAGTCAGACGGAGTGAGAGCAGGGAAAGGTAATCTAACCGAGTTTTCTGCTTTGTAGCTTGAATGTCTCTGGAAAAGTCATCAGGTGTTCTGCTGAACTTTCTGAGAGGCTCACACAGCAACAGGAACAGATTGTCTAACATGAGCTACGGTGGTGTTTTCTCTAACATTTATATCAAGTTGCCTAGCTTTAGCTTGTCCAGTTTCAGAAAAGGGGAAGTTTTAGTTCTTAATGATTCCAAGTCAGAAGGGTGGAAGAAAAATTGGAAACATTAATCTGGGGAATTGTAGCCAGATATTGAAAGAAACTAAAAGAATTTAGGATCCAGTCCAGTGGATCCTAAGACAATGAATAAGACTAGAATCTGATATCCACAAAGTGTGTTATGATTTTCCAATGATTTTCCATATTTTTTCCTATACAATAACCCTCATTTCTACCAGAAATAGCCAAAGACTAATTCATTTATGAAATAAATCTAGTTGCATTAAACTTGGCCTGATTATTTACATAAGTTCAGCAAGAATAGTGATGACCATATAGACTCTTTTAATGTCCTCTTTGCTGGAACTTTTCATAAGGAATCTCAGATGAGACTTTTCTAATCCTCTCCCCAGGCTAGAAAGACAAGCCAAGGATTGCCATCAGACTTTATGTAAAATTCCCATAGATTTCAGTTAATTTCTTTCTTCTTTAGGTCCCCCAAATATCCTGAGATTTCTGCACCTGCCAGGAAGTGACTTTCATTACCCACCTGGTAAAGCCGCTGGGAATCCTGTAAGCAAGGTACCAGGCCACTTTTTCCAAGGGACTTCATTGGCTCCATAAAGTCAACCTTAGTTCCTTAAAGTTGTCTGGTCGTATATAATTCCATGCATATTCTCAAATATGACATTCTAGTCAAAGCCTTGGTAATATAACCAATTTTTCCAATTGTGTCATGTTAAAGAAGAGCAGATTCTTATTGAACTTATGCAAATAATTATATTGCCAGAAAAATAAAAATAATCACTAAGAGTTTTCAAATTTTGGAGGGATCAGGTAGGAAGATAAAGTAATTATTTCATCTTTGTTCATAAAGGTATACTTTACAAAATTGCTCTAAGATATGGATAGCTGAAAAGAAAAGAGAAAACAGTTTCCTTAAATATGGAAAGCAAAACACTAAGGAACCAGCAGTGTTTTAAAGAGAAAGTAATAAAGAATTGTAACTCATCAGTTTCATGTACTTAATTTTTCTCCTGCATGATCTTGTGTTAACCATTTTATGAATCCATCAGTTTCTCTGTAAGAGTTTTGGAAAGTTTTACTCAGTTCAGTGATATGCTGTTAAAGTTATCACAAACCTGTACCTGTTAGCATTCTTTCTATGAATCTCCTTGAAAATAAATACTTCTGCAAAAGCATCAGAATAAAACAATGACTCTCTGTTAATGACAAAAGACTTTAAGATGGCCAAGGTTAAAGACTTAATGAGAGTTTTTGTGTGCTTAGTTAGTCATGTCCGACTCTTTGGGACCCTTTGGCCTGTAGCCCCACCAGGCTCCTCCTTCCGTGGAACTTTTCAGGCAAGAATACTGGAGAGGGTTCTCATTTTCTCCTTCAGGGACTCTTTCTGGCCAAGGATTGAGCCCACGTCTCCTGTGTCTCCTGCGTCTCCTGCATTGCAGATGAATTCTTTACCCATTGAGCCATCAGGGAAGCCCTAATGAGAGTTTAATATAATACAAAAGACAATAAACTTTGATTACTTCTGAGACTTACAACATTTTAAGATAATAACTAGAATTATGACTGTTAACATTATACTGGGGCTTCCCAGGCAGCACTAGCGGTGTAAGAAGATGCCTGGCAATGCAGGAGATTCAGGTTTGATCCTTGGGTTTGGAAGATCCCTTGGAGGAGGAAATGGTTATCCACTGTAGTATTCTTACCTGGGAAATCCCATGGAGAGAGGAGCCTGACAGGCTAGAGTCCACGGGATCACAAAGAGTCAGACATGACTGAGCACACACACACACATTATATTAGGACATACTTTTCTAGGAATGCCATATAATTTGTGGAACATTTATATTAGTAACATGCACCCTACAAATATAACCTAAAAAGGCTAAAATTCACTTCTTATTTGACAAAGCTTTCCATGTAATTTAATATATCAAGTAAACCTAATTATTCTCTCCCTCTCCTTCTCTCTCTCTTTTTAAGGAAAGAGAAAATATTACAGAGATGTTTCACTGGTCCTCTGGAAAATCCCAAATTTAGTTGGAGGTCAAAAAGACTTTAGAATTTGATTTGGGGGTAACTTTGTCAAAAATATCAAACATTAATAGGATCACAAGTAACTGTGAAACAATACTTGTGATCCATTTCACTAAAGATAAACAGTTTCAAAGGTAAATACAGAAAGTTACATAATTGTAAGACAGAATAGACAAATAAGCAAAAACCTTTGACTCTAAGTAATGAAGACTCTATTGTCTTAAATAATCAAAGATGTGGTAAAAACAACATGAAGCCCCGGAAATTATTTTGATAAAACACAAAATCTTTGCTTCTGGGTAGATTACACAAGAGGTTAAACACCTTTCATGATTTCTTATCAAGAGGATACCAACAGTCCAATAAAATTTGTGATAAGACCCCATTCTAGCTTTTCATCCATGTGCTTTTGACATTGAGGGCTTCCTAGGTGGCTCACTGGTGAAGAATCTGTTTGCCAAGCAGGAGACACAGGTTTCTGATCTCTGGCTTGGGAAGACCCTTTGGAGAAGGAAATGGCAACCCACTTCAGTATTCTTGCCTGGGAAATCCCATGGACAGGGGAGCCTTGTGGGCTACAGTTCGTGGGGTTGCAAACAGTCAGACATGACTTAGTGAAACAACAACTTTTCATGTTAAAGCCAGACTGACAGCATACAATTTCCTCTCTCTTTTTTCAACTCTATATTCAGCCAATTTGTCCTTTTTTCTCTTCTTCCGCTTTCTGAAACAACCAATTATTTTATTTGGAATTACTCTTTTCCCTTAACAAAAACTCATCTCTATAGCTCATACCTTTAATCAAAAGTACATCTTACTTTCCTTCCATACAGAGTCATTCCTTAATTACTTCTAGTAACTTTGACTGAGTAGGCTCTGGGAGTTGGTGATGGACAGGGAAGCCTGGTGTGCGGCAGTCCATGAGGTCGCAAAGAGTCAGACACAACTGAGTGACTGAACCGAACTTTAATTATATATGTTAATCAGAATTCTTAACCTTTAGAAATTTTCATTTCTAGTGTAAACTAAGAAGTAAGCAATTATGAACTGTTACATATCAACATTCTATTGATTGGAAAGTTTATGAATATATCATATTATTTCATAATTTCTGGAAGAATACATTTCCTCATAATATTAATACAGTTTTTCAATGTGGTACAAGACATGTTCACTAACAAGCTCAAATGATTTGCCTATTATCAGAGGACTGGGGTAACCCTGCTTAAATTTTTTCTTCTTTTTCTTAAGTGCAGAACTGTTCTGTTTCCAATCTTTTATAATGTCTTTTATAATTGTTTCTTATTTTTTATAATTTCTTCCAACATTTTGTGTTAGAAGAGGTTTGGGGATTGGTAGTTTGGTGAAATTTTGCTTTTACAGCTGCATTTCTGGTTTTGTAAAGACTCAGTTTGTAAGACAGACAATTGTATTTTCATTCCTTTAAGAACTGAGTTGTAGCCTGAATGACGGCAAGAGGCTGACCTGCCCGTTAGACTACATTATCCTCAAGCTGTTTCCTTACATCGGGGAGAAGATTTCCAGCTATGATGCAAATGGAAATATCTCCATGTTCTAGATTTAGATCTGTGTGTGTTTGGAACATTTTCATAAATCATTCTACAAAGCCTTCCGCATGTTTTCTTTTCCTGTGAGTAGAGTGTTATTGTCACTTAGGAGAGAAAGCTTTTTTTAAAAGGTTTCTATCAGTCTCTGAATATCAACCTCCAATTCAGCCAACTTCTAACCATACAACTCTTTAAAAAGTGTTTCAAGTATTTAAACCAAAGGTATACTTATCAAGTGACTCAAAATTAGCACTTAACCATGGGCACAAATGTGAAAGTTGCTCAGTTGTGTCTGACTCTTTGGACTCCATGAATTATCGCCTGCCAGGATCCTCAGTCCATGGAATTCTCCAGGTCAGAATACTGCAGTGGGTAACCATTCCCTTGTCCAGGGGATCTTTCCAACCCAGGGATCGAACCCCAGTCTCAAGCATTGCAGGCAGATTTCTTTATCATCTGAGCCACCAGGGAAGCCCATGGGCACAAAAGATGTCCCTAAATAGGGTATAAGAGATACAGCCTTATTAAGATCCAAAACCTCTTCCAAAGATAGCTGTTGGGCTACACCCCACAGGCTTTCAAGCTTCAAGACAGATGAAAGCTCCTGGAGTCAGCAACTGAGACATTAGAGATTTAATGGATGGGAGCCCTTACACACTTGAAGCAAGGTCCTGGAGTGACAACCCCCAGCCCCATCCACGTGCAGTGGATGGCAGGCAGGGTATGGTGGCAGTCTTCACTCCCTGGGGTGGTGGTGGGGGGAGATTGCCAGCTATAGTGAATTTACTTCAGTTGGCTCATTAGTTACCAGGGAAACCATCAGAAGGGCACACCTCTCACTGGTCCTTTAATAAGAACAATCATTAACTGAGGCCTGAGGCAAGTATATAGGAGGGTCAGTCTTGTGAGTAAGGTGTAGGTGAAGCAGGCACTGGTTGAACAGGATATGTACAGACAGCAAAAGAGCGGCCATCTTGAGGGGCCTGACTATACAATAGCCAAAAGAAAAAAGATTCAGACAATCTCTCCAAAGAGCAGTTGGGAGGATGCTAGCCACAAATGGGGCACAACCACATTTCTGTATAGTCATCCTTACAGGGCTTACAATCTGACGTTTGGCTGTCTGCTAAAGCAAGAACTGACATTTGCATGCCCTGATGGGCAGAAAGCCAAGCCAAGTTTTGAGGACACAAAACAAGAGACAATCAGGAAAGCAATACCCATTTTTGGGAGGGAAAGGATCAATAACCAATTCAGGGACTTCCCTGTTAGTACAGTGGCTAAGACTTTGAGGTCCCAATGCAGGGAGCCTGGGTTTCATCCCTGGTCGGGGAACTAGATCCCACATCCTGCAATGAAGAGCAAGGATCCTGTGTGCCACAACTAATACCCAGCGTGGCTAAATAAATAAATAAAAATAAATATTTTTTAAAAATAACCATTGAGTACCCCCAAACCAAATTGTAATCAGAGTCACAATCTCAAAAACTAATTCTTACAAATGCTTTTCTCCTGCCAGTCTGAATCTGGAAAGGAATGGATCTTTATCACCTTCGTCCAACTGGCCCACCCAGTTTCTTAGAGAGTTAAGAAACTAACTCAGCAAGAATTCTTCTGCCAGCTTATGTCAGAGGTCTAGGGTCTCTGACTGCAACCTCAGAATTGAGCAGGGTGTCCTCAGGAAATGGCACTCCATGGTGGTGACAGAAACTGTAAGAAAGAAAATGAAGTTTTCCTCCACATTTTTAGGGTCCCTAACTAGGTCTGAAAATTAAACTGACAAAGACAAGTTGAGAAAAGCATACAGATTTTATAGAATATATCCGTGTTTTGGTGAGACTTCCACAGGCGTCTACACAAAAGAATGAAGATCCAAAGATAAGAGCAGAGTAGGAAGCTTCTGTACCTTTTAGACAAAGAAACAACAATTAACTTGCAAAGAATTGGCAAGTCGGAGGGGTTTGGGCTAGGAGTACTAAATGGTGAAAAAGTAGCTTGGAAGGTAAGGTTTAGTTTAACAAGGTTTACACACAGATTTCTTGGCCCCAAATTTCCAGTCTGGTGGTAGGAATGGCTTCCTTCCTCCTGGTGCAGTTAGGGTACTTTTCACATGGGAGTTTTATGACCCGTTTCAAGGAAGAAGGGTGGAAAGGTGGGGGAGGTCAGATAGAGTGAACTTCCTGCTTCTGCCGTTTCCTCAAACTCCTTCAGCTTAAGATATTAATATGCCAAGATGCCATATATTGGAGCACCATGACTTGAACCCCATGAACTTCTTGGTTGCTATCATTTCCTCTGTGGAGTGTCATTTTCTGCCAACATTCTGTGGGTCATTATCTTTGGAAAACAAATCTTGGCCAGATAAGAGCACTTGAAATAATAGATAATATTTTGATTATATTGTTCACTTTTCAAATAATTTTTTCTATGCTTTAATTTTTGAACCAACCCTAGGGTGCTCTAACTATCTGCATCATCTACATTTTATAGAAAATGAAACTGTGACTCAGAGAGTCTTATTCCCACTTTATTTTGAAGCTACTTTGTTTGATTGTCCAATTGTATCCTCTCATTAGAGTGTAATCTATATTTGTATACATATATATGTATTATGCTATGGCTGCAACTTCCCCAAATAAGAAAATTCTCCACTTTTCCTTTTAGCAAACTGCTTAAGGCTACATTTGGTAAATAAAGAACTCAGTCTTTTGAAAACATCCTTCTTCCTTTTTCAAAGATGGCTTTGATGAATAGGTAATATTTTTTACAAAGTATAACAGAAATCTACTGAAAAAATAACTATTTATTTCATCCTATGAGGTGGCAAAACTCTATTGTAATCAATATGAGAAACATAATTTAAAAGAGCTTTCATCCTATGTGAAGCCACCAAGGAGATCACTAATATCAAATAGCAAAACAAAGCATAATTGTTTTTTCTTTCTTTCATTTTTAAAATGCTTCTTTCTAATTTTCCATAATTATCATGTATCAATGTTCAGTTCAGTCATTCAGTCGTGTCCGACTGTGAGACCCCATGGACCGCAGCATGCCAGGCCTCCCTGTCCATCACTCCCGGACTTTACCCAAACTCATGTCCATTGAGTCGGTGATGCTATCCAAACGCCTCATCCTCTGTCGTCCCCTTCTCTTCCTGCCCTCAATCTTTCCCAGCATTAGGGTCTTTTCAAATGAGTCAGCTCTTCACATCAGGTGGCCAAAAGACTGGAGTTTCAGCTTCAACATCAGTCCTTCCAATGAACACTCAGGACTGATCTCCTTTAGCATGGACTGGTTGGATCTCCTTGCAGTCCAAGAGACTCTCAAGAGTCTTCTCCAACACCACAGTTCAAAAGCATCAATTCTTCAGTGCTCAGCTTTCTTTATAGTCCAACTCTCACATCTATACACGACTACTGGAAAAACCATAGCCTTGACTAGATGGACCTTTGTTGGCAAAGTAATGTCTCTGCTTTTTAATATGCTGTCTAAGTTGGTCATTACTTTCCTTCCAAGGAGTAAGCGTCTTTTACTTTCATGGCTGCAATCACCATCTGCAGTGATTTGGGAGCCCAAAAAAATAAAGTCAGCCACTGTTTCCCCATATATTTGCCATGAAGTGATGGGACCGGATGCCATGATCTTCGTTTTCTGAATGTTGAGCTTCAAGCCAACTTTTTCACTTTCCTCTTTCACTTTCATCAAAAGGCTCTTAAGTTCTTCTTTGCTTTCTGCCATAAGGGTGGTGTCATCTGCATATCTGAGGTTATTGATATCAATGTTACATTCATCTAACATCTAAATAATTCTAAACAAAGACATATAATTTGAGATAATTTTGTTCCACAAATCACAGGTTTTTTCTTCTCATTTTTAATTATCTCAGCTTTTGAATTTATCAACTGGCTTCTGCATGTTTTTGTTTGGCCATCCTACTCTCACTTGAAATCAACATTTTAAAAACTAAATTAAATTTTCTCCCTAACCAAACTACATTTCTTGGCATCCCAGTTTCTGTCTCCTTTTCATTCAAGTCCCAAACTTTAGAATTTTTTTCAGCCCATTTCTAGCTACTCATTGCCTCTTTAATGTCTCTTTCCATCCAGTGCATGTCTTTGTCAACACAACTTGAAGTTTTCTCTACTTGGAATTCTTCTTTGGGGCTCACTCACTTCTGGTTGTTAGGCTACTCTTGTTATAAGAAGTTTCCAAAATAATTCATTGGCTCATGTCACTTTGTTGCCCAAAAGCTAATCCTATGTCTTGTTGGGAAAAGGGCTATTCCAGGTCTATGTTGTAAGTTACTTCAGTTGTGTCTGACTCTTTGTGACCCCATAATCTATAGCCCACCAGGTTCCTCTGTCCATGGGATTCTCCAGGCAAGAATACTGGAGTGCATAGCCATTCCCTTTTCCAGGGAATCTTCCAAACCCAGGGATCAAACTCACATCTCCTGTATTGGCAGGTGGATTCTTTACTAGTTCCAGGTCTAGGGATACCTTGTGCCAGAAAGCAAGGATAGGCTCAAGAATGACAGACATATGTCCAAGGGCACAGGGATTGACTTGAAGGGATGTTCCCACTGGTCATATTTGGGCCATATGAGCACCTAAAATAATAACAATTATGAGTTATAACAATGAATTAGAAAATCCATGAGTCCACAATAAAGCAGAAAGAGAGAGGCAGAGAAGAGAAACAAGAAATAGAAGTTCTTCTGTGCAGAAAAATGATAACTTATAAATGAGGAAAAATGATAGAATTAGAAAGCAGCATTGGGCTTCCCTGGTGGCTCAGATGATAAAGAATCTGCCTGCAATGCGGGAGACCTGGGTTTGATTCCTGGGTTGGTAAGGTCCCCTGGAGGAGGGCATGGCAACCCACTCCAGGATTCTTGCCTGGAAAATTCCCCATGGACAAAGAAGCTTGGCGGGCTATAGTCCATGGGGTCACAAAGAGTCAGACACAACGGAGCGATGAAGCACAGCACATAATACAACCACTGATTGTGATAATTGGCGATCAGTGAGTATGAGGATCAGTTCAGTTCAGTTGCTCAGTCGTGTCTGACTCTTTGTGACCCCATGAATCACAGCACGCCAGGTCTCCCTGTCCATCACCATCTCCCGGAGTTCACTCAAACTCATGTCCATCGAGTCGGTGATGCCATCCAGCCATCTCATCCTCTGTCGTCCCTTTTTCCTCCTGCCCCCAATCCCTCCCAGCATCAGAGTCTTTTCCAATGAGTCAACTCTTCGCATGAGGTGGCCAGAGTACTGGAGTTCCAGCTTTAGCATCAGTCCTTCCAAAGAAATCCGAGGGCTGATCTCCTTTAGAATGGACTGGTTGGATCTCCTTGCAGTCCAAGAGACTCTCAAGAGTCTTCTCCAACACCACAGTTCAAAAGCATCAGTTCTTCGGTTCTCAGCTTTCTTCACAGTCCAACTCTCGCATCCATACATGACCACTGGGAAAACCATGGCCTTAACTAGATGGACGTTTGTTGGCAAAGTAATGTCTCTGCTTTTCAATATGCTATCTAGGTTGGTCATAACTTTCCTTCCAAGGAGTAAGCGTCTTTTAATTTCATGGCTGCAGTCACCATCTGCAGTGATTTTGGAGCCCCAAAAAATAAAGTCTGACACTGTTTCCAATGTTTCCCCATCTATTTCCCATTAAGTGATGGAACCAGATGCCATGATCTTCGTTTTCTGAATGTTGAGCTTTAAGCCAACTTTTCACTCTCCTCTTTCACTTTCATCAAGAGGCTTTTGAGTTCCTCTTCCCTTTCTGCCATAAGGGTGGTGTCATCTGCATATCTGAGGTTATTGATATTTCTCCTGGCAATCTTGATTCCAGCTTGTGCTTCTTCCAGTATGAGGATCAGTAGATGCCAAATCCATCCACTGAAATGTCTTTTGGGAACAAGATATGACAGTATCGAAGTATTAGCTTACAAATTACTTTCTAATTGAAAAGTAGAAAATATCCATTTATAGATCCAAAGGACACCACTTTAATCAAGAGATCAAATTTAGCATCATCAGTAGCAGTGAGAAGCTCATAATGGACACACACAGATCAAGTGTTCTTGCCAAAACGTTTCATTCAAGTCCAGTTGTGAGAAACAATCAGAAAATTCTTAGATGTGAGACTTTCTACAAGAAAACTGGCTGGGACTCTTAAAAAATAATTGAATATCCTAAAAGAAAAAAAGTCAGTATGAATAGTATAGATTAAAGGAAATTAAAGAGATGTAGCCTTGTGCATAAACCTTCATTGGCTCCTGTACAAAAAAGTGAAAACCAATTGCAGAGTAATAGAATATATTTCTTCTTGGAAGATAAGTACTGGTGTTTAGGGATGAGATATCTCAATACCTGCAAGCTATTTTCAAATGGTTAAGCAACAAAAATGTAATAAATGTATTTTTAAATTGATGTGTGTATAGATGTACATATACATAGAGAGAAGAAGGGAGGAAGAGCAAGCAAAAATGGTAGATGTCACAAGAGGTGAGTCCAAGTAAAGGGTAGTATATTTTCAACATCTGTGTAAACTTGAAAATTTTTTAATGAAAGGTTGTGGGAGGAGAGAAGCCACTTGCCCAGAAGGATGATGTCTGATCTCCTTGATCCAGCATCCAAGGCATCTTTTGCCTGGATCTCCTAAGCTGCATTTACTTTATAAGCTGGATCATGTCCTATTGACCCTGTTTTCTCAGTATCAGCACCACGCCCATTTGGTCTTCATAAACTCCCCTCTACTCCTCTGCAGGAATTCCTTCTTATTCTTTTTACTGGAGTATAATTGCTTTATAATGTTGTGTTGGTTTCTGCTATACAATGAAGTGAATGAGCTGTATATATATATACATATATCCCCTCCTTCTTGAGCCCCCCTCAGCACCCCCATCCCACCCTCTAGGTCATCACTGAGTACCAAGCTGAGCTCCCTGTGCTTTATAGCACATTCCCACTAGCTATCTGTTTTATATATGGAATATTACTCAGCCATAAAAAGAAACAAAATTAGGTCATTTGTAGAGATGTGGAATTCCCTTTTAGATCAGACCAATCTACTTAATCTCACAACTTAGCTTGTATAGATCTATCAGTAAACACTGCTCATTCTTTCTACTCAAATGAAAACACCCTGCTCCTCATCAATCCATTCTCACTTGAGTATAAACATGACCATATAGGCTAACACCTGCTATTTCCCTGCACATTCCTGTATGTGAAGATATTCAATTATGATCTTAAGAGAAATACAAGGATCATAACTTTTGATTCTTAGAGAATCCACCCTACCTAGAAAATAACATCTTCAATAACAAAGTATAGATTGATTGATACACATCCCTTTATTGTATTCATATATGAGTTTATCATTATTTTGATATCAAACTTCCAGGAAAAAAAAAGGAAGAAATTAATTTTCTCTGTGACATGCCAAGGAAAAAAATCATTTAAAAACTTATTTTTGAGGTCAAGTGGGTTTGGATTGAATGTTTCTATTTTTCTGTGGACATGGGTATTGCACAGACTTCAGTAGGCTTGGATGAGTAGGGGAAGGTTACCTACCTGATTATTTGCTTACAATATCCTCTTATCTCATTCTATGGCACTAACCTCCTTCTATGTTTAATTTAGACAGTGCTGTCGATGATCTTTTCTGCTCTTGGAATTGCTTTCTCTGGATACTGCCTGGTCATATCTGCTCTGGGCCTTCTTCAAGGTCCGTATTGCCGTACTCTTGATGGCTGGGAGTATGCCTTCGAAGGCACTGCAGGACGGTAAGGAATAGTTCTCTGATTTGGGAGGATATCTGAAAGTCAGAAACACCTGACTTCATGCTCATACTCACTTTTCGTGATCACTTTGTGGTTCTGTGCATCTACCTTAGTCCAGAATCTTCTTAATAGTTTACTGATATTCTGACCAATTTGTTCCTACATAGTCATTGTTTATATATATATTTTCTCCTCCAGTCTTTTAATCCCACATGCATGACAGCATGTTGAGGCTGTCATTAGCATTTCCAGATGAAAGCCATGTTTCTACTCTACTGCAGAACAACTTCATGGTTATTGTGGTCTGGCAATTGCTGGAGCTTTGGGGATCTAAGTTGTTCTGAGAAATCAGTCTCGTTTTGTGGCCAAAGCACATTGGACATGTAGACTCTTACAGATGTAAAATGGCTTGGCTGGGATAGCATCAAAGTGCCCTCAAATAGTGCCATCTGGAGCTATACCATCAGGAGCCACACAGAGATAGAACCAGGCAGAATGGCAGCGAAGTGTGGTCTGAGATCCAAGGACAGAGTAGGTGCAAGAGTTTGTGGAAGCAGCCAGGAGCTTACTGAGTGTGTCGCAAAGAAGACTCCAACGGGTGGCCTTGCTCTGAAGGCTGGTAGTTCAGTCAGGTGCTAAGGGACCCAAGCCTGGATTATGGAATGCCTCGTACTGGCATTATACTGGACTTATAGGCCCTTCAGCTCGAGAAGAAGGGCCTGGACAGAGATACAGGGAGAGATCCACTGAATCTCTCCCTGTCTCATTCTGTGCTCAGAATTCTAACAGAATAAATGAAGGAGGGTCTGTACCTTTCCTTGGGGAAGTTACACCTTCTTCTCAATTCCCCATGACTGGCTCTATTGTTCAGTCTCATTCATGGGACTGCCCTTGTGGTCTAGTGATTAAGAATTCACCTGCCAATGCAGGAAGAGCCTTCCAATGGCAAGAACTAAAGAGCCTCTTTAGTTCTTGAAAGTGAAAGAAGTGAAAGAAGGCTTAAAACTCAACATTCATAAAATGAAGATCATGGTATCTGGTCCCAGCACTTTATGGCAAACAGATGGGGAAACAATGCAAACAGTGACAGACTTTATTTTCTTGGGCCCCAAAAGCACTGCAGCCATGAAATTAAAAGATTCTTGCTCCTTGGAAGAAAAGCTATGACCAACCTAGACAGCATATTAAAAAGCAGAGACATTACTTTGCTGACAAAGGTCTGTCTAGTCAAAGCTATGGTTTTTCCAGTAGTCATGTATGGATATGACAGATGGGTCAAAAAGAAAGCTGAGTGCTAAAGAATTGATACTTTTGAACTGTGTTGTTGGAGAAGACTCTTGAGAGTCCCTTGGACTGCAAGGAGATCAAATCAGTTGATCCTAAAGGAAATCAGTCCTGAATATTCATTGGAAGGACTGATGCAGAAGCTGAAACTCCAATATTTTTGCCACCTGATGCAAAGAACTGACTCATTGGAAAAGACCATGATGCTGGGAAAGATTGAAGTCAGGAGGAGAAGGGGACAACAGAGGATGAGATGATTGGATGGCATCACTGACTTGATGGACATGAGTTTGAACAAGATCCAGAAGTTGGTGATGGACAGGAGTTGGGCACAACTGAGCGACTGAACTGAACTTTCAATGCAGAGGACATAGGTTGGATGCCTGGTCTGGGAACTAAGAGCCCACATGGGTACATCCTGAGTCATGTCTGATTCTGTGCAATCTCATGCCCACCAGTCTCCTCTGTCCATGAGATTCTCCAGTCAAGAATACTGGAGTGTGTTGCCATGCCCTTCTCCAGTGTATCTTCCTGATCCAGGGATCAAACCCAAGTTTCTTGCATCTCCTGCATTGGCAGGTGGATTCTTTACCACTGTGCTATCTGGGAAGCCCAAGATCCCATATGCCCTGGGGCAACTAACTGACCAACTACTGAGCCAGTGCAGCCAAAAATAAAAGTAGATAAATAAATATTTTAAAAAGGAAAACAAAGCTCACATCCATTTCAGGCCTTACATACTCACCTCATCCTGCTGGGCAGCACAACTGCTTCTGTGCCCATAGCTGCTTTTATTCTAAAGCTTCCTCAAGACTCCACATGCTGTGAGCAGAGCTCTCCTTCAGGTCTGAGAACCTAGAAAATTATTTCAGGTTTTTTCTGAACACTTGAAGGAGACACTCCTTTGGGACTGAAGGGGCTAGGAAAGGGGGCCCTAATGTAGAAAGTCTCACTGGGTACAAAGACTCATTTTTTATGCCGTCAACCCTTAAAGTTTTCCCCACCACCAAACCAAATAAGGCTCCAATTTCAATGTGAAAGTTGCCCAAATCAGTTCTTTTTTTAATATGTATTTTTATTTTATGTATTTTTTGGTTGTGCCAGGTCTTAGTTGTGCCTCGCAGGATTCTTGATCTTCATCGTGGCATGTGGCATCACAAATGGGCCCCCTGAATTAGGAGCTCGGAGTCTTAGGACCACGAGGGAAGCTCCCCCCAGCCTAGCTATTCATATGTACATTTATTCAACAAATATTTATTAAGCACCTACTATGTCCAGGCCTTGGATTAGGTGCTAGAGAATCAAAAATAAATCACACAGGTTCACTTCCCTCTAGAAACTCACACAAACCTAAGAGAACATTCTGCTGAGATGACAGCCTGAGAATGTACATTTCCCTTGGAGCACAGCGCTTCTATGCTTGTGACTCTGGGTTCAAGTCTTCCCATCTCCTGCTTACAAACTGAATGGCCTTAGACAAATGTCTGGATATCTCCGAAACTCTGTAAACTGGAGGTAATAATCATCTCGCAATTGAAAATTAAACAGAAGTAAAGCACAAATTAAATGTAATAATCTCTCAACATGCCAAGTTTTATTATTGAAATCATGGCTTTGCATAACCTTCTTTACCATGTGATGTCTTCCATCTGCTAGTGGCGGGCAAGTTCAGCCATTGGTTCAGCCTCTGGCATCCTGACCAGTGAGAATCCTGAGTCAGTCTCATTCAACAAGCATTTGTTGATCTTTGCAATGAGCCAGGCACTGCCTTAGGCCTTAGATGTGCCCATTCAGAGATAGATAAATCACTACAGTCTTCTCATAGTACACCATTTAGTGAGGAACTAGATACACAGACAAAGCTATGGATATATTTATAACATAATGAAGTAAATGCTGTGTTAAACTGTGTATAGAGATTGTGGAGAGAATGAACATCAGGGCAAACTTCTCTGTTGCTTCCCAGACCCTGCTAGTGTACTCATGCCTCATTCTATTTATACAAGGAAAATAAATAGAACCATATCCTAGGATAAAAATAGAAATCTTGCAAGTCATCTTCCTTTAAGGTATTGGATGATCTGTGCAAAGGATAGACTGGGAACAGTCTAGAGAAAGGATCTTGAAGTGATTATCTTTCCTGATGGCTGAGATTGAACTAGGATTAGGAGGGTGTATGAAATGGCTCTTGGGAAATGATCACAGGAAATTACATCTGCATCATGCTTTATAGATTCCAAAGCATTTCTACATTCTTCTCATCAAATATTCACAATAATCCTAGGGTTAGGTATTTTACACCCATTGTCCAGATCAAAGAGGTAAAGTTCCTAACCCTAGATCCTACAGATCCAGGAGTTCTGAGTCCATATTCAGTACTGTTTACCACTTCAGACATTCATTAGCAATATTAAGAAATTTTCAAGAGTGCCTCTGAATGTCCCAGAACATAGAGAAAAGGAAATGAAGAAAGGGAAGAAGGAGAGTTACATGCCACTTGGCTGGCACCAAGGTTGCCTGAATGGCTGCTTTGGAAAAAATCATCTTGCTATTAACAAGATATTTACAAACAACTCTGCCCTGTAATTGAACTTGATTGTTTTTCTTCAGGGGATTTTTTTTTTTTTTTGGAAGCAATCTGTTTTTATTTCAATTTAGTTCAACAAAGAGAGTGTTACATTTGGAGAAATTCTAATGGCCATAACTGACCTGGAAGTGGGCAAAAGTCAGTCAGGATAATTCAACATGGTTTTAAGATTATCTTAAAGGAAGGTGGTTTAATCCTCAGAATCCTGTGCTTAGCTAGATGGATCAAACTGCTGGGTCTTTTGCATTTTCCCTTCATATGCTCAATTTTCTTAAAAGCTGCAGAACATACAGTGGACCCCAGACCAGCAGCATCACCTGAGAACTTAGAAACACAAAGTCTCCAGTCCCATCCAGACCTTCTGAATCTGAAGTTCTGGGCTGGGGCCCAGGAATCCGCATTTTCACAAGCCTTCCAGATAATCGATGTATGCTCAAATTTGGGCTTTTCCAATGGCTCAGCAAGAACCTGCCTGTAAAGCGGGAGACACAAGAGACTCGGGTTCAGTCCCTGGGTTGGAAAGATCCCCTGGAGAAGGAAATGGCATCCACTCCAGTATTTTTGCCTGGGAAATCCCATAGACAGAGGAGCCTGGCAGGATACATTCCATGGGGTCACAAAGAGTAGGACATAACTGAGCATGCATGCATGCATGCTCAAATTTAAGAACCACTGTTATAAAGGGCTTTGGGACAGAGTATAGGAATAACTAGCATCATTTCTCTTTGCTGTTTTACCACCTGTTATTTTATATCCAATGCTAGCTCAACCCTGTCCCTGAGAGCCCAGGCTAACTTCAGGTTCCTAGGAAATGGTCAATCTCTGCCTCTCTTGGTGTTGACATGTGCAGCTTCTCATTGCTGTTGAATTCTTCAGTATGCATCTTGCCTGCTAAGTGAATTAGAATTGTCTGAGGCAAGCATGTTCACAATAAACATAGCCCAGTGCTGTGTATACCACATGTTCAATATTTATATTTGAATAATTTGATACATTAAATTGAATAATATGTATTAAATATATATATTAATTTCCCAAACGTATGAAAACTTACATCCTTCTTCCTTGGACCAAGTCTTTAAGCTTGGCCATGTGTCATGTTGACCAACTCCTTCTTCTCTCTCAGTTTCCTTACAGATTCCAGAGAATGGATTCAGTGCCTGGAACCCGCGCATGTAGTGGAATGGAACATCATCTTATTTTCTATTCTCATAGCTCTCAGTGGACTTCAAGTGATTGTCTGCCTCATCAGAGTGGTCATTCAGTTGTCCAAGAGTCTCTGTGGAACCTATTCAGTCATCATCCAGGTACCAGACCCCCCCTGGCACCTGTACCTCCTCCTTTGTCCAGGATTCAATGTGTCTTGCTGGAGACTTTTTGGAATTGCATCATTTTCCTTCCATTCCTACTGCCCTCATCTTTACTCAGCCTCTAATATCTCAATTTTTCCTTATATTCCAGTGTGTCTGTTGGCTTGTCTAAATGGACTGAACCAAAGGAATAATTATAAAATCATCTTCTGTGTACCATGGTGAAATGTTGCTCATTCAAATGTTTTGAATGAGCAACATTTCTATGTAGAAATAACTCAAAGCTCAAAGAAATCTGACCATTCATTAAGAATGTCCCTGTTCATAAAATTGTCGAAGGCTCACAACCTAATCCCAGTGAAGTAATTTCTCTTTTGAATGCTGCTACATTCAGCTATTCATAATAATCTTTCTTTATTATGGAGTTATTAGTGAGTGGTTTTGAAGAAGGGAAATATGTCTTTATCCTATTGAAATGACAGTACTTCTGTTTCATCTGCTAAAATATTAAAGTTAATTTAATTATGTTGAAACTGCTAAAACTATTCAGCAAGTTCAGACTAAAGAGAAATCAAGAATGAGACATCTTGCATATTGTTTAACAACATATAATGGTTAATACCTTTCCTAGTAATTTCAAATAGATATTTTCCTGTTCTATCACGTTTAGAATATAAACTATAAGTTTAAGTTGCTACCTGGATTATGGATCATTAATCAAGTCAAGTTTACTCACTTTGTTTTTCTTTATTTTTTGTAGCCTGGAATCATTTGAATAAGGACAAGAATGTTTTTCTTCATCAAGATATGGCCATCTACCTATGTCTTCTGAATGGACTTGAGGGTCATTTTCAAATGATGTTTTTTTCCCTCCAGATGGTGTTTGCTGTCCTCACTGGAATGCCGTCCTTCCTTTTAAAATTTTTTTCAAAGCTATATGTGTCAGGATCTTCAGAAATGTTCATACCTTTTTGATAAAATAAAATAAATCCAACTTCAATAAACTTCACTCTGAAAATAAATAAGAATACAAGATAAAACTTTATGCAAACACATATATTTGAACATTATTTAATATTCTGGAAAATTAGAAATACCCAGAAAATCAAACTTTATGGAAAGGATTAAATAAAGCATGGTACATTCCTTGTAATATGATATAAAATGATGTTTTAACGATAATGAGTACTGGGGCCTTCCCTGGTGGTCCAGTGGTTAAAACTCCAAGCTCCCAGGGCAGGGGGCAAGGGTTTGATGCCTGGTTGGAGAACTAGGAGCCCACACATTGCATGGGGCAGCCAAAAAAATCAAAAAATAAATAAAGCTTATGAGTTGTACTAGTGAAAAAGCAGGTTACAAATTTATATTTGCAGTATAAGTATAACTATCTAAAACAAACAAAACCAAACAATCAAAATATAGGATTAAAAACTGAATCTAGCTGGATTTACACAAAAATGTCAGCTGTGGTTGATTTGGGTCACAGGTGACCCTTCCTACTCTTCTATATTTTTCATGTTTTTTAATTACTTTTTACTATTCAAATACTATTTAAAAAACATATTTTTACTGTAAAAATTTTGCTATTTTCCCAAACTTTAAAGGAATATGCTTTTTCCAAATGTGTTCCAACCCTGACTATCTGTAAACATCACAGAATAACACTTGAGTCAATGTTCAGTGGGGAGAGTAGTGAGACAGATTAGCCAAAAAAAAAGTTGTACATAAACTTATACACTCTAACTAGGCCTTGGCCTTATTTTCTCACTCCTGGTGGTGACTATGGTGGGCTACAAGAGGTAGACTTAAATGAATGAGCAGTTGAGGACACGCTCAGTGGTTTAGAGAAAGTAATGACTGACTAGTTGATACCTGTGTCATGGGAAGTTACCACTACTGTATTTTTTTTTTTTAATTTTTTAAGAAGTAAAACACTTATGGGCTTTCTACCTATACTTGATATAACCTCCTGGAGGACAGCAGTCATGTCTTATATTTTCCCATCATCCATAGGGCCTAGCACAAAGTGGGCATAGGAGATACTTAACGTTTCACAGTCATGCCAGGCTCTTCTGCTCTCTGTGGCTGCTCCCCTGAGTATCTGTCTGCATCATAGGCCTACTGGGCCTTACCACTTCTGTCACTTCCCCATTGCCTTTCTCCATTGACACTGTCAATGTTGCTCTACCAGCACCTACTCTATGCCAAAGCTGTGCAACAGTAACTAGCAGTCTGGAGAATGGCTCTTTCCTTGGTGCCTGTTCAACCTCTTGTTCATTGTTCAGTCACCCAGTCATGTCTGACTCTTTGAGACACCATAGAAATAGCTATAGCTCAACCTATAGCTTCTTTTAAAGAAGGTGCCCTGTCCACAGCCTTTGCTGAAGCTAGTGAGCATCCTAAAGCAAGGCGTGTTGGATACCACATGATCCCCATGCCTGGGACCTAACTAACAGAACTGGGACCAGCACCCAAGTCATAGGCAACCTACTGTTACTCTAGTGGCTGATGATTTAGACTAAAGGCAAACACTGTCCAAAGGAGATTGGTGGTTATTTTTCCTTGAAAATTTGAATTGCAAAACCAAAAATGAAGCAATGCAGACAATGCCATCAGGAAAATAATTAAAGATGAGGAAGGAAGTCAACATCAGAGAGCTTCTCTGATTACTTTATCATGCCCACAAGCTCGTCATATCCAGCAGTCTTGTTTTTCAGGTCTCTGAAAGACTCCTCTTAGAAGTGAACTTCTAGCAGGTCAGCACCACCAGATTTGTCAGTAAGACTCTCTCAGTCATGTTTAGATTCAGTATGGTACCACACATTGAGCGGACAGTGAGTTGATGTCAGCTGAATGACTTCCTAATATTCCCAATTGGGAATATTCTCTAACAACAAGAAAGAAGAAAGAAAGTAGAAAGTGTTTGTTGCTCAGTCGTGTCCAACCCTTTGCGACCCATGGACTGTAGCCCACCAGGTTCCTCTGTCCATGGGATTTTCCAGGCAAGAATACTGGAGTGGATTGCCATTTCCTCCTCTAGGAGATCTTCCCAACCCAGGGATCAAACCCATATCTCCTGTGTCTCCTGCATTGCAGGCAGATTCTTTACCCACTGAGCCATCAGGTAATCCACAAGAAGGGCACAGTCAGTACAGTATTCTATCAGTAAACCAAATATTAACCAGCCATCCAAATTTTTTTTTTTTATATTTAAAGAGTATATGCTAGGAATTCCCTAGTGGTCCAGTGGCTAGGACTCCACAGTTTCACTGCCTAGCCCGAGTTCAACCCCTGGTCAGAGAACTAAGATCCCACAAGCCAGGCAGTATGGCCAAAAACAAGTATATGCTGATGATGCAATTTTAAGTAAAACATCTGTATACAAATCTCTCTATGCAGTTTGAACCCAAATTTTCAAATCACCACGTAACTACATGTGGACATGTACAAACATTCAGACACATAGAAAAAATACTTAAATGTTAATAATTAATAATTATCACCTAATGACAAGAATATGGGTTGTATTTCTTTTCTTCATATTGCTCATTACTTGAAGAATTAGAAAAAATAAATGTCATTTAAAAAACAACTGTCCTCTAATCCTTTCTGAAAAATCCATTTGAGGACCTTAAAATAGGAAAGAACTGGACATGAAACTGTGTATGATAACCTTTTCCTTACACTTTTAAGAAGGGACCTATTTCATTTTTTAAGTCTCAGGTTGAGTATTGCCAATTAATCCTAATGGGGAATGATTTCTATTTTGTTCATTTATGCTCTTATATTTATTATCTCTCTCTTATTTTCCTTGCTTCTTTCTCATTGTACTTTCTCTGACTTAAATTGAAAGCCTAGTTTATTAATTTTTAATTTTTCTTCTTTTTTTAAGCATGTAAGCATGTAAGTGGTCCCAGGACTTCCCTGATGATCCAGTGGTTAGGAATTCACCTGCCAAAGCAGAGGAAATGGATTCAGTTCCTGGTCCAGGAAGATTTTGTGAGGCAACTAAGCCCATGTGCCCCAGTTATTGAGCCTGTATGCTACAACTACTGGAGCCCACATGCTTTAGAGCCCGTGGTCTGCAACGAGAGGCCACTGCAGTGAAAAACCTGCATACTGCAACTAGAGAGTAAGCTCTACTCGCCACAACTAGAGAAAGCCTGTGTACAGTAACAAAGACCCAGCACAGTCAAAAAGAAGTTAAAAAAAAAAAAGACTATAGTGGTCTCCTCTTATCTGCAGGAGATACACTCCAAGGCTGCCACTGGATGCCTGACACCATGGGTAATACTGAACCCTATACATCCTAACTTTTTTTCCTGCACCTATAAACCAACGATAGTTTAATTCACAAATTACACACAGTAAAAAATAAATAAATAAATAACAGCAATACCTAATAATAAAGTAGAACAATTATAACCACATATTGTAATAAAAGTTTGTGAATGTGGTCTCTCTCAAAATACCTTACTGAAGTGTACTTACCTTTCTACTGCTGCTGCTTATGAGACAATAAAATGACCACGTGATGCGATAAGGTGAATGATGAAGGGATTGTGACTTAGAGTTAGGCTACTACTAATCTTCTGACAGAGGATCATCTGTTTCCAGTTATCTGGATCATTGAGCCATGATAATATCAATAATGATCAGATGTGGGGAGTGGATGATGTCAATGGTTGGGGATCTCGAGCAGGACAGAGTAGGACCACGTAAGATTTCATCACACTGCTCAGAAGGCATGCAATTTAAAGCATATTTAATTAAATCTTTGAATTTTCCATTTAATATTTTCAGACCTCAGTTTAAAATGCAGAAGGTGAAACCATGGGCAAGGGTGGGACTAGTTTATTCATTTTTATTTAAGTACTACTTTGGCTGCATCTCACAAGCTTTGAAATGTTGTCTTTAACTTGTTATTAAGTTATAAATACTTTCTAATATTCTTTATAATTTCTTGCTCAAGCTATGAATGTACTTTAAAATTCCCAAATATATGAGTTTTTGTTATCTTTTGAGATTTCCACTTTATATGTATTTTGATCATAGAATGTGGCGTATATGATTCTGATACTATGAACATTTTAAGGCTTGTTTTCTGGCTGAAATTTATAAGTGTTCTAATGTACTTAAATATTTTGTCTTCTTTAAAAACTGGGTATAGGATTCTATAAGTGTCCATCAGGTAAGCTGCTAATTTTGTTGTTCATATATTCAATATCTTTCCTTTTGTTTTCTTGATCTAGAGTTTCTATGAGGATTTAAATGAGTATTATATGTGTGTGTGTGTGTAGTAACTTTATCTATTATATATGTATGTTTATAGTATATAACATATGATATATTCATATATAAAACTATATCATATATATATATATATATATAAATAATGGTGTCTGACACATGGATGAGATTGACAAGTGGCCTAAACATCGTGGTTTAAAGATGTACTCTGGAGTGAGATAGCTCAGATTCAAATCTGGGCTCTGCCTTATTTGCTGGGTGACCCTGGTCAAGTTTACTTAACCTCTCTGTGTGTCAGGTTCTGAATCTGTAAAACAGGAATAATAATAGAGTTGTTGCAAAGACTGAGTTAGTACATATAAAGCTCTTAGAACCATGGTGACTTAAACCTGAATCCAAGTGCAATTAGAGAAGACTTGAAATTGTTGGACTTGGAAATGCCACAAAAACAGCAGAAGGGACAAAGAGTAGAAGGAAGTCATGTTAGAGAGTCATACGAACAGCACAGGGTGCAGGGTTTGGGGAGAGAATGCAGGTAAAGGTAAGAGAAGGTATTGCTAGGCTAGACAGAGTGCAGGAGAGACCAGCTTTTCTTGCCCACTCTGAGACTGTGAACATAAGAGCCATCGTACTCAGGTTCCTAAAACCCTAGCCTCTGGCCAATACACTTCCATCTCACTGAAAAACTGTAAGTTTAGTTCAGTTGCTCAGTCATGTCTGACTCTTTGTGACCCCAGGGACCGAAGCATGCCAAGGCTTCCCTGTCCATCACCAACTCTCAGAGCTTGCTCGAACTCAAATCCATTGAGTTGGCAATGCCAACCATCTCATCTTCTGTCGTCCCCTTCTTCTCCTGCCTTCAATCTTTCCCAGCATCAGCATCTTTTCCAATGAGTCAGTTCTCATTAGGTGGCCAAAGTATTGGAGTTTCAGCTTCAGCATGAGTCTGTCCAATAAATATTCAGGACTGATTTCCTTTAGGATAGACTGGTTTGATCTCCTTGCAGTCCAAGGGACTCTCAAGAGTTTTCTCCAACACCATAGTTCAAAAGCATCGATTCTTTGGTGCTCAGCTTTCTTTATGGTCCAACTCTCACATCCAAACATGTGATAGCTTATGGTGAACAATGTCAGATTTGTGATCTCCAAAGAAGAAGATTTAGCTTCGGTACAAGGGACCAGGCTTGATCACTCAAGAGCTTTTGTGTAGCAGGGTTTTCTTAAAGTGAAAAAGGGACAGAATTAACTTCTGACATAGACATCAGAAGGGGGATAGAGAGTGCCCCTCTGCTAGTCTTTAGCCAGATGTTTTCTATCTGTTAGAAAGCTGTTAATCAGATAAGAGAGATACCTCAAGGCTGATGGAGTTTCACCAGGCCCTTCTCCTACAATATCCATTTTTGAGATAGGATGGCATGAGGTTTGTCATCCCCCAGCCATAAAACAGTTGATATGAATACTGTTGTTGAGCTATTATCAGCCCAAGGTTTGAGAAAAGTTAAGTTCTGGTGGAACCAGGTGTTATTATGGTTCCACAGAACCAAGAATTTTAAGAGAAACACAGAAAACACAGAATTTTAAGAGACACTTGCAGCCTATTTCCTCCATTTTGGAGACCCTTGGCCTTCCTGCCCGTTACCCACCTCATGTGACTACTAGAAAAACCATAGCTTTAACTAGACAGAATTTTGTTGGCAAAGTAATGTCTCAGCTTTTTAATATGATGTCTAGATTGGTCATAGCTTTTCTTCCAAGGAGCAAGCATCTTTTAATTTCATGGCTGCAGTCACCATCTGCAGTGATTTTGGAGCTCAAGAAAATTAAGTCTGTTACTGTTTCCCCTGTTTCCCCATCTATTTGCCATGAGTGATGGGACCAGATGCAAAATCTTAGTTTTCTAAATGTTGAGTTTTAAGCCAGCCTTTTCACTCTCCTCTTTCACTTTCATCAAGAGGCTCTTTAGTTCTTTGCTTTCTGCCATAAGGATGGTGTCATCTGTGTATCTGAGGTTATTGATATTTCTCCTGGCAACCTTGATTCCAGCTTGTGCTTCATCCAGCCTGACATTTTGCATGATATACTCTGCAAATAAGTTAAATAAGCAGGGTGACAATATACAACTTTGACCTACTCCTTTCCCAATTTGGAACCAGTCTGTTGTTCCATGTCCAATTCTAACTGTTGCTTCTTGACCTGCATACAGATTCCTCTGGAGGCAGGTAAGGTGGTTTGGTATTCCCATCTCTTGAAGAATTTTCCACAGTTTGTTGTGATCTACACAGTCAAAGGCTTTGGGGTAGTCAATAAAGTAGAAGTAGATGTTTTACTGGAACTCTCTTGCTTTTTTGATGTCCAACAAATGTTGGCAATTTTATCTCTGGTTCCTCTGCCTTTTCTAAATCCAACTTGAACATCTGGAAGGTCACAGTTCACATACTGTTGAAGCCTCACATGGAAAATTTTGAGCATTACTTTGCTAGCATGTGAGATGAGTACAATTGTGCGGTAGTTTGAACATTCTTGGCATTGCCTTTCTTTGGGATTGGAATGAAAACTGACCTTTTTCACTCCTGTGGTCACTGCTGAATTTTCCAAATTTGGTGGCATATTGAGTGCAGCACTTTCACAGCATCATCTTTTAGGATTTGAAATAGCTCAACTGGAATTCCATCACCTCCACTAGCTTTGTTTCTAGTGATGCTTCCTAAGGCTCACTTGACTTTGCATCCCAGGATGGCTGGCTCTAGGTGAGTGATCACACCATCGTGGTTATATGGATCATGAAGATGTTTTTTGTATAGTTCTTCTGTGTATTCTTGCCACCTCTTCTTAATATCTTCTGCTTCTGTTAGGTCCATACCATTTCTGTCCTTTATTGTGCCCATCTTTGCATGAAGTGTTCCCTTGGTAACTCTAATTTTCTTGAAAAGATCTCTAGTCTTTCCCATTCTGTTGTTTTCCTCTATTTCTTTGCACCGATCACTGAGGAAGGCTTTCTTATCCATCCTTGTTATTCTTTGGAACTCTGGGTTCAAATGGATATGTCTTTCCTTTTCTCCTTTGCCTTTAGTGTCTCTTCTTTTCTCAGCTATCTGTAAGCCCTCCTCAGACAACCATTTTGCCTTTTTGCATTTCTTTTTCTTGGGGATGGTCTTGATACTGCCTCCTGTACGATGTCACCAACCTCTGTCTATAGTTCTTCAGGCACTCTGTCTATCAGCTCTAATCCCTTGAATCTATTTGACACTTCTACTCTATAGTCATAAGGGATTTAATTTAGGTCATACCTAAATGGTCTAGTGGTTTTCCCTACTTTCTTCGATTTAAGTCTGAATTTGGCAATAAGGTAAGCCATAGTCAGCTCCCAGTCTTGTTTTTGCTGACTATATAGAGCTTCTCCATCTTTGGCTGCAAAGAATATAATCAATCTAATTTTTGTATTGACCATCTGTAGAGGACATCTTCTACAAGATGGCAGAGTAGAAGGACGTGTGCACATCTTCTCCTGTAAGAACTCCAAAATTACAACTCACTGCTAAAAAACCATCCACAGGAGAATGTTGTATCCCACCAAGAAAAGATACCCCACGTCCAAGGACAAAGGAGAAGCCCCAGCAAGATGGTAGGAGGGGTGAAATCGTGTTTAGAATCAAACCCCATACCCACCAGAGACATTCGGAGGGCTCAAAGAAAACCTTGTGCACACCAGGAGACCCCACAGAGACTGAGCCAGACTTGCCTTTGAGTGTTTGAGTGTCATCAGTGGCCTGCCACAGGGGCAGGGGCTCTGGGTGCAGCAGACCTGGGTGTGGCATAAGTCCTTTTGGAGGAGGTCACCATTAACCCCACCATTGAGCTGCCAGAACTTACACAGGACTGGGGAAACAGACTCTTGGAGGACACAAACAAAACCTTGTGCATATCAGGACCCAGGAGAAAAGAGCAATGACCCCACAAAAGACTGACCCAGACTTGCCTGTGAGTGTCCAGGAGTCTCCAGCAGAGGCATGGGTTGGTGGTGACCTGAGGCAGGGTCAGGGGCAACTAAATGTGACAGTGGATAAATGGGACTTTTTGAAGGAGGTTGCCAGTGTCTTCATTCAGTTCAGTTCAGTTCAGTCGCTCCATCTTGTCCGACTCTTTGTGACCCCATGAACTGCAGCATGCCAGGCCTCTCTGTCCATCACCAACTCCCGGAGTCCACCCAAACCCATGTCCATCAAGTCAGTGATGCCATCCAACCATCTCGTCCTCTGTCATCCCCTTCTCCTCCTGCCCCCAATCTTTCCCAACATCAGGGTCTTTTCAAATGAGTCAGCTCTTCATATCAGGTGGCCAAAGGATTGGAGTTTCAGCCTCAACATCAGTCCTTCCAATGAACACCCAGGACTGATCTCCTTTAGCATGGACTGGTTGGATCTCCTTGCAGTCCAAGGGACTCTCAAGAGTCTTCTCCAACACCACAGTTCAAAAGCATCAGTTCTTCAGTGCTCAGCTTTCTTTATAGTCCAACTCTCACATCCATACATGACCACTGGAAAAACCAAAGCCTTAACTAGAAGGACCTTTGTTGACAAAGTAATGTCTCTGGTTTTTAATATGCTGTCTAGGTTGGTCATAACTATCCTTCCAAGGAGTAAGCATCTTTTAATTTCATGGCTGCAGTCACCATCTGCAGTGATTTGGGAGCCCCCAAAAATAAAGTCTGACACTGTTTCCCCATCTATTTGCCATGAAGTGATGGGACCGGATGCCACGATCTTAGTTTTCTGAATGTTGAGCTTTAAGCCAACTTTTTCACTCTCTTCTTTCACTTTCATCAAGAGGCTCTTTAGTTCTTCACTTTCTGCCATAAGGGTGATTGTCTTCATTACCTCCACCATAGTTTGTCTCAGGGCAAACAACAGGGAGGGAACACAGCCTCACCCATCAACAGAAAATTGGATTAAAGATTTACTGAGAATGGCCCCACTCACCAGAACAAGACCCAGTTCCCCTAGCAGTCAGTCTCTCCTATCAGGAAGCTTCCATAAGCCTCTTATCCTTATCAGAGGGCAGACAGAAGACAACCACAATCACAGAAAATGAATCAGACTGATCACATGGACCACAACCTTGTCTAACTCAATGACACTATGAGACATGCTGCGTAGGGCCATCTAAGATGGACAGGTCATGGTGGAGAGTTCTGACAAAATGTGGTCCATTGGAGAAGGGAATGGCAAACCACTTCAGTATTCTTGCCTTGAGAACCCCATAAACAGTATGAAAAGGCAAAAAGATATAATACTGAAAGATGAGTTCCCCAGGTCAGTAGGTGCCAATATGCTACTGGAGAAGAGTGGAGAAATAACTCCAGACAGAATGAAGAGATGGAGCCAAAGAAAAATAACGCCTAGTTGCAGATGTGACTGGTGATGGAAGTAAGGTCCAACGCTGTAAAAAACAATATTGCATAGGAAGCTGGAATGTTAGGTCCATGAATCAAGGCAAGTTGGAAGTGGTCGAACAGGAGATGGCAAGAATGAGCATCGACATTTTAGGAATCAGTAAACTAAAATGGCCTGGAATGGGTGAATTTAACTAAGACAACCGTTATATCTAGTACTGTGGGCAAGAATCCCTTAGAAGAAATGGAGTAGCCATCATAGGCAACAAAGGAGTCTGAAATGCAGTACTTGGATGCAATGTCAAAAGCGACAGGATGATCTCTGTTCGTTTCCAAGGCAAACCATTCAATATCACAGTAATCCAAGTCTCTGCCTTGACCAGTAACACTGCAGAAGCTGAAGTTAAATGGTTCTATGAAGACCTACAAGACCTTCCAGAACTAACACCCCAAAAAGATGTTCTTGTCATTATAGGGGACTGGAATGCAAAAGTAGGAAGTCAAGAGATACCTGGAGTAACAGGCAAATTTGGCCTTGGAGTACAAAATGAAGTAGGGCAAAGGCTAACAGAGTTTTGCCAAGAGAACACAATGGTCATAGTAAAATACCCTCTTCCAACGACACAAGAATAACGATAAGGAGTAGAGGCAATTCAAGTTTAGTATTATGAAAACACTATTTATATTCAGCAAGACTCCAGCCAGTTCTGCTTCCTGCTTTGTGAGATGAAAATGGGAATTAGGGACAAGATTCCAGTCTTGGCAGGAAACCTAAGCAAAGAGTCAAGCTTGAGGGTGTGTAATGGGGCAGGTGGGGAGGTTTTGTAAACCTGGCCACCCAAGTAAGAGCCAACCCATGCCTGACCCAAGGAACACAAGCAATTCAAAATAAAAGACTTTTATGGGTTAATATGAAAACACACATGCATACAAGTGCACACATGCAGACACACGTCTAATTTCATTCCTGCCTAATATTACATTAGATTTACAATAAAGAGGTTTTTTTTTTTTTTTTTAAAGACATAAGCCAACAAATATGGGGAAATTATGGGAGGAGACAACAGCAATAAAATTTTGGAAGCTATGAAGCATACTGATGAGATGTAACTGAAAAAACAACTCAAAAAACATGAAAATCCTGAGCTATCACTGGGGAAACTGAGAAAACCTGACTTATATCTTGAAATCTTCAAAATACTCCCAAGTGGATAGCACCAGATTCCTTTGAAACTGGGAGTAGAGGAAGACCTCTAAAACAAGAAGATTTGGGTGCATCCCTATGTTCCCTCTGCTCCCCAAGCCACTGGGAAGGGGCAGACATCTTAAAGTATATTCTCTGGAAATGGTCAAACAGAGGGTCTCTGAACTGGAGAACCAGGTTCACCCAAGATAGGGCTACTACACCAAAATCAGAGATTAAGGGACTGGTACATCCTTAATGATGACTATGAAGGCACACCCATCTCCAAGCCCCCTCATCGCACTAAGATCTTAGAACAGCAGCCATTATTTTGCTTTCCAAGCTGGAGTCTCTTTCCCAGGAGTCTGGCCAGTACAAGAGGAAAATATAGATACTTACTGTGATAGACTGAGTAAGTGAAAAGCGAAAGTGTTAGTCGTTCAATTATATCCAGTTCTTTGCCACCCCTTGGACTGTAGCCCACCAAGCTTTTCATTTCCTTCTCCAATGCATCAAAGTGAAAAGTGAAAGTGAAGTCGCTCAGTTGTGTCTGACTCTTAGCGACCCCATGGACTGCAGCTCACCAGGCTCCTCCGTCCATGGGATTTTCCAGGCAAGAGTACTGGAGTGGATTGCCATTGGTAGTGTTTAAAGTTAAATGAAGAATAAACTCGAATATAAAAGCTCTGATTTTGCCCTGTATGTATGATGACTTCAATGTGCAAGATAAGTTTAATACTAGTGAAAACAACTTTAAAAAATTTCCCCTAGCATTTGTCAGGCCATACTTTGTAATTGATTTCAGCTATGTACATGGAATAGCTTAGACCGAAATGCCAGGTATATGTATTGACTTCAGTGTATGACCCTTAATTACTAAGCTATGAAATTAAAACTGTATTTAACTGACAGTCAGACAAAGAACCTAATTTGTAGAGAAGTGTTCGTCTGTATAGTTGTATTAAGTGGGATTCATTATAATGCTTCTGCATTTATTCTATTGCCTTAACTGTTACCTGAAGATGGCCTGCTGTATAATTTAATTTAGCCTGTGGTATCAGTGATAGAGATGATACCTTTCTAAAGAAGGGGTTTATCATAATATGCTGCTTCTTGAGGGCTTGCACTTGTAGAATTGCATTCCCTTCTGCTGTGCCATCTTTTATTAATATATATAACTATTGGTCCTGGTTACTTCCCCCCGACCTCTTCTCTTTGGACCACAGTAAGCCTTAGAGTAGTGACTTCTGGAACAGGAAAACTTAGAGGTTAGAGTGATGAGAACTTTACATGGAAAAGTAATTTGCATATATGAGATAGGAAGGTGTTTTTGTAGGTATGTTACAGGCTTACTTTAAACCATTTAACTTATGCTCCAGAGTAACTGTAACTTAATGTTGGTAGTATAGAAAATTATGATGAATAGCTTTAATTGTATGTTTAAAGTCATATGTTCACAAGCTTAAATATGGTATCAAAATTTAAGCAATTCTTGAAATTTATGAATGTTTCTTTAATATACTGATTACAAAGCAAAAAAAAAAAAGTTTCACTGAAAGTCTTGGGAAATTCTAGTTCAAGGAAACCCCCAAGTACAGCATCCAGAGATTCACAATAATATTGAGATCTTGATCTCATATTCTCCAAAATTTGTCTGTGTAACCCAGATCTAGTCCTATAGTTCTCTCCATGTTGCTTCAGATATTTGAGCTCTGGTGGTAGTAGAGTTTATAACTTGTCACTCTAGACACTAGGGTTTATATATTTGAGCAATGCTCTTCCCCCAAGGCTCAGTGGGTAAAGAATCTGCCTGCAATGCAGGAGACACAGGAGACATGGGTTCTATCCCTGAGTTGAGAAGATCCTCTGGAGAAGGAAACAGCAACCCACTCCAGTAGTCTTGCTTGAAAAATCCCATGGACGGAGGAACCTGGCGGGTCTTCATTCCATGGGGTCGCACAGAGTCAGACACGACTGAAGCAACTAAATCCACACAGAGACACGTTTGGAGAAATTTATTTTTATCTGTAGACCAACTTGGAGGCCTGAGAGCTTCAGAAAGCAACTTCTGAACTCTCCCTCCACCCTTTTATCTTCATGAGACTCTGGTTTTCCACTTGCAGAACCACAGCATCTAACATAGGGCACAGCAGAAGGTACTCATTGAAGTTGAAGATCTTTAAGGCTGGGAGCTGAGTTTTTTTTTTCTGCAGATGAAGAATACAGAAACCTACTCATTGAATACTACTGAGTTCTCTTGGCCTTGGGGTACATAAAGTTATTATCAAAAGATCCAGGGGAGGGAAAAAAAACAAAACTAGAAATAAGCCTGGGAAATAAGCAAGATAGTACCCTCTGCCCTGGGTTACAGGATTAAGGCTTGCATTAAGTGATTTAAGAGGGTGTGGAAGGAAATAAGGCCTTGCTCTGGATTGAATGCAGTAAAGAAGTAGGGATAATTCTACCATTGGATGTCTTCATAAATCTTGTCTATGAGGCAAGAGGGTTAAAACCAAAGGTGTAGTTGGTAAAGAGGTAGCCTTCAGTTCTGGCCAGAATAAGGGAATGCTTGGTTACTGTTAAGGTTTGGACAATGTTCATGCTCCCTCGTGTGTGTTCAGACATGATTATGGAATGGTCCTGTTTTCATCTTGATCTGTCCTGGTCACCAGTGGTGTTGTCTGATATTGGTGCTCTAGAAATTACGTCCAACAGAACACCAGGCCTACCTGTGAATGCCAGGCCAATTCTGGATGTCAGGGGCTGCTTTTCTCTTTCTCATCAGCCCTCCATATCTTACCTCTATGCCCTTCTATGCCTTGTTTTGTGGACATCTGGTCCTTCATGGAGTCGAGACCATATTGTGAAAGCTTGCAATTTCTATAGTCTTAACCCAAAAAGGACACAGGGATTTATCTCAAATGCACCCATTTGTCCTGGCTCCTAGCTCTTCTACTTATAGAATTTCCTCTTATATCAATATCCTACTTGATAGTTTGCTACAGAGTAATCTAGATTACAAGGCAGAACATTTAGTAGTAAAACCATCCACCAGCCTTTAAGGCCTTCATTTAAATTTTAGCTTTAATATCGAGTTGGCCAAAAAGTTTGTTCAGAAACATCTTATGGAAAAACCCAAATGAGCTTTTTGGCTAACCCAAAACCTACTTGCTTTGAAAAGTTGTTTAAAGCACTGAAGTTTCAGTTTCCTCCTCTAGAAAAACACCTTAGTAAACTTCCCTTTCCGGATTGGCCGACACAATTAGAACCAGTGTTTAGAAGGCAGCTAAGGAAAATCTGATGGCCATTTCAACAAATAGTAATTATTGGTAAATGTAATAGAAAAAATAGAAATGGGTATGAAAGTTGCTGGCACATTCCTCTTGTTTTTAAACTCCTCATCTTGTCCCCACACCATTTATATTCCATTTGTTTGCCTTGTTGGAAGATATGGTTAGCATCATACATTCTGAGCAAAACTTAACATTTGTTGATATTAATAATACAGAAGTATGTGAAAGTGAAAGTCACTCAGTTGTGTCAGACTCTTTGAGACCCCATGGACTTAAATAGTCCATGGAATTCTCCAGGCCAGAATATTGGAGTGGGTAGCCTTTCCCTTCCCCAGGAGATCTTCCCACCCCAGGGATTGAACCCAGGTCTCCCGCATTGCAGGCAGATTCTTTACCAGCTGAGCCACAAGGGAAGCCCAAGAATACTGGAGTGGGTAGCCTATCCCTTCTCCAGCAGGTCTTCCCAACCCAGGAATTGAGCTGGGGTCTTCTGCATTGCAGGCAGATTCCTTACCAACTGAGCTAAATTATGAGGACAAGTAAGGTCACTTGAAATAAACATTTGACTTGGAATCCAGTGATTTATATTTGAATCCTGGCTCCATAACTGGGGAGTTTACATCCTGCAACTACATACCTGAACTTTTGAGCTGTCCATACCTCAACTGTGAAACAAGTATGAGGGGTGGAAGTTAGGGGACAGTGTTTTGAAGATTACATTGGGTAATTTTTTTTTTCTGTAAGGTATTTTAAATATTGTAAAGCTTTTTACAAACATAAAGTTCCATTATCATTGGGTCTTTATGCATAGTTTTATGTGCTCAGTTTATTTCTTTAACTTATTTTCAGCTATGAAAGAGGAAAACCAGAGGAGAATTCAAATTCTGTCCAAGGTGTTTGTGCTCACATGTTGGGACAAAATTCAGTGAAGCTTCTCTAAATCAGTCACATTATGTTCCTGGGCTACCAACCAAGAATATAGTCAAATAATGATGACTAACATCAAATCCTGCTGTGCCAAAAAACCGACCTACTGAGGGCTAAGCAGGAAGAGAAGGACAGGACTGCAAACATAATTTGCCTATGGGTGCATGTGTGCTAAGTCACTTCAGTCACGTCTGACTCTCTGTGACCCTGTGGACTATAGCCAGCCAGGCTCCTCAGTCCATGGGATTCTCCAGGCAAGAATACTGCCATGCTCACCTCCAGAGGATCTTCCCGACCCAGGGATTGAACCTGCATCTCTTATTGGCAGGTGGGTTCTTTACTACTAGCTCCACCTGGGAAGCCAAATTTCCCTATGGATGCTGCTGCTGCTGCTAAGTCGCTTCAGTTGTGTCCGACTCTGTGCGACCCCATAGACAGCAGCCCAGCAGGCTCCCCCGTCCCTAGGATTCTCCAGGCAAGAACACTGGAGTGGGTTGCCATTTCCATCTCCAATGCATGAAAGTGAAAAGTGAAAGTGAAGTCACTCAGCTGTGTCTGACTCTTAGAGACCCCATGGACTGCAGCCTACCAGGCTCCTCCGTCCATGGGATTTTCCAGGTGAGAGTACTAGAGTGGGTTGCCATTGCCTTCTCCCTCTATGGATGAGCCATAAAGTATATTACCCAAGACAAAGTGTTCCCCACCCCAACTCCCAAAATGGAAGTCAGTTCTAGTCATTTGTTGAGAAGAAAACAAAGAAACAATGGACATTTACTAACATCATTTTCATTGTCTCAGGGGAGGATGCTAAGTTTCTTTAAATGCGTACACTGTGTCAGGCTGGAAGAGGAGTCCTGAAATTTAATTATTATAACCTTCATATTACAAGTAGGAAAGGATGGGAGTTCAGAAGGAGTGTGCACCTCATTCCCAATCACACATCTAGTAAACGGCAGAGTGGGAACTGGAGATAGATCTGTTTGAAGTGATGTCTTTGAACTTACTGGGGTAACTTACTGAGGGAAAAATATGCCAGCTCAATGGCTCTTCTATTATCTACATTCCAGACTAAAATTAATGTGCCTAAAAGAAAGAGAAAAGAAGTAATAGAAGGTAAAAGAACATCTGAAAGTCCTTTTAAGGGCATCTTGCCCCCTGCCTGATGGGTGGCCCCTTCTATGGCAACTAGTCTAAGACACAGTGGCAGGGAAGATTGTAAGGTTTTTCCACACACAGAGGAATATGCATGACTGCGGCATCCAACTGCTCCAACCAAGCTGGATCTCCTTACTGAGGCCAGAGAGCCCATCCCTAGCTCCTCTTTCATGAAACCCATCATCCATGACCTGGGTCCTCCCCCAACCCTGTTCAGCTGCTTCCCAAAGGGTGCTTGCTCTCCTGGGGCTGATTTCTCCACCCACCATGGTTCCTCCAGGCCTAGCTTTTCTGAATTTCTTCTAGTATCTGCTGGTGACATATAAATCTCCCAAAGCAGTGGTCTGTTTTCCTAGTTTCCTCTTAAAGCTAACCAGAGCACTCACAAATGTGAAAAACTTAGTAATATGACAGCCTAGATGTCTTAGCCTTTGTAGAATTTAGTAATTGTTGCTTATAAGGAAGATACTTATATTTTCATTATTTTTCAATGAAAAAAGGACTAAAAATTGCAAATATTTTGTTGATTTTTTAAATCAAGTAATATGGAAATGTACTCTTCTCATAAAAAACATTTTTAATATAATAATCCTTTCTCTTCCTCTCAGAGCTGTATTTAGTTTATTATGTCCTTAAGTATGCATATTTATCTATATAAACAGCCAGAAAAAAATACTTTGATCTTGTGTATTATTAAAAAATAAATGAGGGGCTTCTGCACCCATGCAGAACAGCAGTTACTTCACCATTTTCTTTCCTCCAATCACCTTTCCCCACGCCTCAGACCACTCTGCTTCTTTAACTCATAGGTATCCCAGCTTTGAGGAGACAGATGTGAGACCTGTTCTCCTCTTTCTGTAAAAATCTTTTCTTTGCCACAAACCTTGGCATCTCCGTGTTTGACTTGCTGCCCATTGGACAAATAAACCTGATTCAGTAACACAGTAAATTGAGAAAGAGAGGTATATCTGTAGACTAGACTAAACTGGAGGTGATTCCTATCATGCAGAAATAGATAACATTCTTGAGGGGCTGATGAATAATCTGTGTAGCCCATCTACTCAGTAATTCAAGCAAGCTCTTAATTGGTAAGGTGTACGGGGTCAAGAACCGGCATTCTCTATGTGTTGTGCAACATTTCACCTGAGCTGACTCGCGAAAACTAAATGCATTTGGAATGGAAATCACATATATGTAGACGTAGCACTTGAACTCTTATGCAACTCTGACTTATGTAAACAAACATAAATAAATAAATAAAGGAAGACTATGTGGATTATAAAAGGAAGGGAAACATAACTCAGTTAGCCTCTCCAGGTGCAAGGTTTGAAAATGAAGATCCTTTTTTCACTGACCTATCTGGTTTTTATTAGTTCTCTAGGTTGGACAATAGACAGGCACTATTACATAGGCATTGAAGAAACTACTTGGAACTATGCTCCTACTGGTAAAAACATGCTCAATGGAATGCCTTTTTCGGACGATCAGTAAGTGATACCTTCGCGTTGAAAAATTTGCTATCAGACACAAATGTTGGTAATTGTTATACACTGATAAAATGCTGCTGAAGAAGTTTCCATGATAGACTCTTTAAGGGCACATTTTGCTATTAGAACTGCTTGCTTTGAGTTTTTTAGTATAAGCGTAACATGGAAGCCAGCTATTAATATAAATCAGAAATTGCTCCTTCCTGGGATTCCTGCCACTCTTGCCTTCACGATACATATTTCAGGGATCATCTCTAATCCTGTATTTATCATCAATTTTGTATAAGTGGTTGTTGTTGCGGTTGTTCAGTCATGTTTGACTCTTTGTGACCCCATGGACTGCAGCACACCAGGCCTCTCTGTCCCTCATCACCTCCTGAAGTTGACCCAAGTTCATGTCCATTGCATTGGTGATGCCATCCAACTGTCTCATGCTCTGATGCCCTCTTCTTTTGCCTTCAGTCTTTCCCGCATCAGAGATGAGTATGAATGGTACTCAAGAGCTGAAACAACGCTTTTCCTTCTGGTATGGAGTCTATGGCAGAAATTGTAAAATTGCAGCTCTCTTCTTGATTTTTCTGTTCAGAAGATTGGGACAAAGAAATCTAAAGGTTATATGCGGGCTTCTGATTCACTGTTTGTCTGCCAAAATGCCCCCAATTCTACCAACAAATCCCTGAATCATTGAAATGTGTAAAGAATCTTAAATTGTAACATTGATCTAATGTTTGAGAGCTAAAGTAACCTCGAAGTAGGGTCAGAAACCTTCCTCCATACATGGTTCAGTACAAAGAATTTCTAAGTCATTAGAACCGAAATGCCATGCCTATGACTTGATACATATGCATTTCGTCTCTTCACCAGACTTTTCAGGCTTCTCCTTGCCTATGGTATTGTTTCTGACTCATTCTAGATTTTCACCAGTGTCTGGGTTTTCTCTGCAGAATTAGACTGGAAAGATTCTTACTCCTAGTTTCAGCTGATTTGACATTGCTTTGTTTTCAGTCAAAATTTGTTAAAGTTCTTGCTTGTTTGTTTGTTTACAGAGAGTTTCAATCTGAAACATATCTCCAACCAAGCCGAGATAGGATAGGATCTGTTTATAAAAAGGCTTTGTATTTTGGGTACACGGATGATACATTTCAAACCACCATTGAAAAACCATCCTGGTTGGGATTTTTAGGTCCAATCATAAAAGCAGAGACTGGAGACCTCATTCATGTACATGTGAAAAATAATGCTTCCAGAAAGTACAGTTTCCATCCTCATGGACTCACCTACACTAAAGATAATGAAGGTAAGTGAGTTCCTGTTCCTTAGGTTCCTGAGTTTTTGTTAATGAAGAGTACAAACCTCAGGAAGAGCAAGGCAGTCATGAACTAAAGGAGTCGTTTGGGTGAATACAGATTTTTACTTCAGATGTCTCAAATTTTTATATCCCAGATTGTTCTTCAATTTCTCATTTGAAATTAATGAATGACAATCCCCCTCCCCCATTCAACTTCTGGGAAAGAAAACACACTTTTCTCTCATGTAAATAAATAAATACATAAGTTTGGAGGGTAGGAGACACTCATGAGCTAAGTGTTAAGTTGGCAGAAATACTGTCCTGCCATTTCATATCCATGTCCTGTCATCTCATTTTCTGGTGAATGAGGGTTAGCCTCTTAGAAAACATCAGTGTCAGGTGAAGTCACTATTTTCCAGACAGTATCTTCTCTCTTAAACATCCACACTCACAGCTGCTTGATGGTGTTGGGAAAAGGAAGGGAAGAGAATGCTAACACAAAATAGGGTTTTGTGTTCTACACGGAGCAGGTTGGTCTCAAAAGAGGATAAAGGACGAGAGGTTGGTCATGCTTCAAAGTCTCCTATTGAATGAGGGAATGTTATCCATACTTATTAGATTCCAGCCTCAAATGGTGGAGATCTGAGGCAAAATTCCAGGATAATAAAAAAGAAGAGGGCAAGGTCCCAGATTCAGAACAAAGGTAGTAGCTCAGGGTAATGTCGTCTATGCAGAAGACCACTTCCTGGCATCAGTGGGCAGCTTGTAGGTAACACAGATGCTCTTTTTTCTTTTTAAAAATCTTTTTATTTTGTGTTGGGGCATAGCCGGTTAACGTGTTGTGATAGTTTTAGGTGAACAGCGAAAGTACTCAGCCATATGTATACGTGTATCCGTCCTCCCCTAAATTCCCCTTCCATCCAGGCTGCCACATAATGTTGAGCAGAGGTCCCTGTGCTATGCACTGCATCCTTGTTAGTGATCCATTTTAAATATAGCAGTGTGTACAGTAATATGGATGCTCTTGATGCCCTCTGGAAGATGTAGTTCAGGTAAAGCCAGGTCATGGGGCTTACCAGGTGGCTCAATGGTAAAGAATCTGCCTGCCAAGCAGGAGACGTTGATCCCTGGGGTTGGATCCCTGGGTCAGGAAGATCCCCTGGAGGAGGAAATGGCAACCCACTCCAGTATTCTTGCCTGAAAAATCCCATAAACAGAGGAGCCTGGCGGACTGTAGTCCATGGGGTGGCAAAGAGTTGGACTCGACTGAGCGGCTAAACAACAACAGTAGCTTGGATGCTCTTGATGCCCTCATTCCCAAATCTGATTTGCAATGAAGATGATACAGAGTGCAACTCAGGAACTTTCTGTATCTAAGACCTACACAGATGGTGCACAGTGAATATTTGTGGAATCTATTGATAAAGGTGATGATAGTTCATTCATAGGCTGCCTGATTCATTTCAATTTAAGTCTGGAAACTGGCCAAGCTGGGCATTCAGGTAGAAACCAACTAAGGGGAATCTAGGGAGACAGGAGGCAGGAGACAGGAAGGGGGAAACACAGACTTTCTAAAAATACAAATTAACACACTTTCATGGCTTAATGCAGAAAGCATGAGTCACATTAAGAAAAATGTTGTCCACTGGTTGCTGTGACCACAGTGCAAGTTCCATTTTCTAGGCGCTCTCTATCCAGACAACACTACGGGCCTGCAAAAGGAAGACGACCATCTAGAGCCAGGGGCAGAATACACTTACACGTGGTTTGTAGAAGAAAATCAGGGGCCTGGTCCCAGTGACAGTAACTGCGTGACACGGATGTACCACTCCCATATAGAGACTCTAAGAGATGTGTCTTCAGGACTTCTCGGACCAATTCTGACTTGTAAAAGAGGTAACATTTAAAAAATCTCACTGTAGCAAATAGAGCCAATTAGGATGTGTAGGGTCTGCCTCCCTCTCCTAGTGGAATTTTGCTAAAAAACTCTCTTCCGGTCTTCACCTTGATTCTCCAGTCAGAAAAGTAACGTTGCCATTTGGCCTCTGAGCACCAGATGGCGCGCTTGAGTCCAATGTCTCCATTCAAGTCCAATAGAGCAGGTTGGACACTAGCCGGTAGCCAAACCCAGTAATCTTCATCCTAGTCACCCTCACACAAAATTCCGCCACATTTCTCCTATAGAGAAGTGTTGAACCCACAGGGTGGGGGGAAATAGGGAGAAGAGAAACTGCCTGTTCCTTGCACGCTTAGTTCCTTAGGGTTCTGTCTATGGAGGTGAAAGGTTTTCCTTTTATATTTTGAATATCAGAATCAGAATCACTAGGTTATTTCATAGCAAAAATAATTTTCGCAAAGAGTAAGTTTTGCCGTTGTTTTTGTTTTAGGAACCCTGGATGGAGATATGGAAAAATCTATCGATGAGTATTTCATTCTGGTGTTTTCTATAACTGATGAAAAACATAGCTGGTATATCGATGACAACATTCGTACATACACTGAAGCTGGTCAAGTTAATGCCAGTGATCCTGACTTCGAGGAGAGCAATGTCATGCGCTGTAAGATTATGAAGAAATTTCTCATTCCGTATATCCTATAGTTCTAACTTCTATGACTTTATTTTGTGATTTCCTTTCATTTAAGTTTGCTTTGATGAGTTTCTGTTTCCCAGTTCTTCATTCTGGGTCTGGCAGGCTATGTTTCAAGGAGTCGCAAAGAGTCAGACACGAACATGCCATTTTTGCTGTGAAAGAAAGTGAAAGTGAAAGTCCCTCAATCATGTCAGACTCTTTGCGAGCTCATGGACTATACAGTCCATGGAATTACTCCAGGCCAGAATACTGGAGCGTATAGCCTTTCCTTTCTCCAGGGAATCTTCCCAATCCAGGGATGAACCCAAGTCTCCTCCATTGTGGGCGGTTTCTTTACCATCTGAGCCACAAGGGAAGCCCAAGAATACTGGAGTAGGTAGCCTATCCCTTCTCCAGCGGATCTTCCCAACCCAGGAATCCAACCGGGGTCTCCCACATTGCAGGCAGATTCCTTACCAACTGAGCTATCAGGGAAGCTCAGTGTTGCTATGAAGGCATCTAGAAAACCCTGCCGGTTTCCAAAGTGTCATAGCAAGTGAAGTTAGATAGATGCATTTTTTTCCCTAACATCTGATATTGATAAAAATAGATGGTGACGACAGAGAGATGTAATTTTTTAAATATTCATTTGGCTGTGTCAGATCTCAGTTGCAGCAGATGGGATCTTTTGTTGTGGTGCACGGGACTTGGTAGTTGTGGCACCAGGGTTTCGTTGCTTCATGGCCTGTGGGATCTTAGTTTCTAACCAGGGACCAAACCCATGTCGCCTACATTGCAAGGTGGATTCTTAACCACTGGACTGCCAGGGAAGTCCCCAAATATTTAATTTTAGGGTAATAAAATATTATGGAAGAACAAAGACATAACTGAGCAGAACTTTTATGGAAATGTGCTTCTACACAGAACTTTTCAGAAAAGGTGCTCTTGTTATCTCAGCCACCCTCAGCTTTGTCTCCTTCTTCCACAGACTTAGCTTCTTTCTATTCTTTTCCCCTTTTCACTGCTTCCTACCTTGCAGCTTACTTTTCTTCCTCTTGCCTTTAAATTTGTGTTGTCCTCAGTTTTAATCACAGATAATGTTTATAGCCTCCTTTTGGGGAGAAACAAACCGAATCCTGTTGCAGATTATGCATGAGAACAATGATGGCACTGCCAGATTCATGTGATAAGGAAATGCATAGAATATATACCATGTGGCCTTGAGGCAACATGCTTGCTTGAAAGGTTAATTTACTTCTGTTTTCAGCAATAAATGGATACTTGTATGCAAATCTACCTGATCTCACCATGTGTGCAGAAGACAGGGTCATGTGGTATTTCATCAGCATGGGTAGCCTGTTGGACATACACCCCATCTACTTCCATGGACAAACTCTGATATCTCAGAATCATAGAAAAGACACCATTACCGTCTTCCCTGCCTCCATGCGTGATGCCTTCATGGTGGCCAAAGGTGTTGGAGAGTGGCTGCTGGACTGTCGGATACACGGTAGGGATTTATTCCTTTTACATAATACAGGGTCAGGGGACTCCCATAACAAACGCCTCATCTTCCAAATGGGGAAAGATGTCACCATCAGGCAGGTGACAGGATTGCCTTTTGCAAAGTCAGTAATACAGTCAGAACCAGAACTCAGGTCTCTGACACTTTTAACTTTATGGTAATAAGCACTTTTAGTCATATAGGATTATTTTTGTTGCTGTTTTTACCAAAAAAAAGTATATATTTGTTATCCAGTGAGCCTTGAGTGTCTGACAGAGTTCATATAATTACTCTTCTATTTTAAATTGAGAAGACAACTTCCAAGAGGTTGAAATACTAATCCAAAACCCTGTGAGAGTCAGAAATTATATAGGTCCAAGTGTTATGTAAATTCTGAACCGGTACCCAGTAATGGTTTCCTGGTTTATTTCCCTCTTCAATCACACTTCATATTTAATAATAGAAAGGCCCATTATGAAATTACTGATCTTCTCTATTCTTAAATCTGACTAAACTCTGCATGCAATCATGTAAAATGTTTTGTATTATTTTTCAGTCAGAAAACACAATTGTTACTTGAACTGAAGAGTTTAACTTTTCTCCCTTTTTTACAAAAATGGGATTTACTTCTCTGATCAAAACCTTTCTTATTTCTAAGTCCAATACTTTGGTTAGCACCATACTTCAATTAATTATTTAAACAACTAAACAAACAAAAAAAAATAACAACTAAACAACACGTACTTATTGGGATTTCCCGTGTGCTGTGTCCCTCCTTCCCAGGGTTGTGAGAAAAGGGAGACCCACACACGGCTGTTGTAACTCAAGGACAGAATTTAATGATATTAATACAAAAGTTCTCACTTAGAAAGGAATATTGCTTTAAAATATGTTTTAAAGGTTAAAATATGTTTTAAAGGTTAAAATGTACACCAGACCTACTTCTCCTCTTGACCTCATTTATAGATGTTGCCTTTAAGCCAGGTCTTTCCTCTTCAACTCTGCAGGAAAGATAGGGTCAACCTTGGACACAATGAAAAAAGCTTGGCTAGTGGACTACACAGCTTTCCCCTGTGTTTCTTCTCTTCCCATGGTGTAGTTTGGGGTGTTTTTTGGTTTGTCTGTTTGTTTTGGCTTTTTTGTGTATGTTTTGTTTTTAGTAATTATAAGAATGCATGAATAGACTTGCTGGAAAGAAAGGAAGAAAGCAAAGAGGAAGGAGTGGAGGGAGGGAAGAATTTGGTGAAGGCAGCAGGCAGAAAGAGCGAAAGTCTAATGTGGTATATGACAGCCACCTCTTAGGAGCTCCAGAGAGCTTCTAAGCTACTTATTAATTAAATAAGCCAGGTGATAAACTTGTGGTAGCTTCAAATCTGGCCACAGGAAAGTGCTTACACCACCAAAATTAGCGCGCGCGCTCACACACACACACACACACAATCAGATTTAGCATTCATCTTTGGAGAAATAGTTTAAGAATGTGCCATTAGTCCAACCCTACCCCACCACCATCCCAGTTCCTCTCCAGTGAATAATCCCTGTAAGCCATTTGTGTTTACACAAATGTGTATTTAGCTGTTTACTATGTATTTTCATACAATATACATGAACGCTTAGAAATAAAAATGCACAGGTACTGTTTTAAATAAGGAGATCACACCCCATATAATAGGTTTTATTTAACTATTAACTTTAAAAAAATAGGTTATTATTTGTATATAATAGGTTTTTCTATCTTCTGCTGCTTGCTTTCTTTACGCATCCTTATATCTCAAAATCTTTTCCATGACATTCCCTATACTTCTAAGCTACTCTTTTATTTTTTAAGTTTTATTTTTAAAATGTTTATCTTATAGTTGCTGTGTTACTTCTACTGTACAGCAAAGTGATTCAGCTATACATATACATATATATATATATATATATCCCTTCTTTTTTGGATTCCCTTCCCATTTAGGTCACCACAGAGCACTGAGTAGAGTTCCCTGTGCTATACAGTAGGTTCTTATTAGTTATCTATTTTACACATAGTATCAATAGTGTATATATGTCAGTCCCAATCTTCCCTCTCCCCTCCTTTCCCATTTAGTATCCATAGGTTTGTCTAGCTTACTTTTCTAAATGGCTGTATAGTTTTCTGTGTTTGTTTGAGATGTAGGCTAATTTATTTAACCATTCCGCTATTGATAGATATCTAAATTGCTTTCACTTTCTTGGTTCACTGTGTGTGTATGTGTGTGTTAGTCGCTCAGTCATGTCCGACTCTTTGTGACCCCATGGACTGCAGCCTGCTAAGTTCCTCTGTCCATGGAATTCTGCAGGCAAGAATATGTCCATGGAATTCTCCAGGCAAGAATCTTTTCCATGACATTCCCAAAATAAAGCTACTCCTTTATTTTGTGTTTTATTTTTAAAAATTTTATTGTATAGTTTATTTACAATGTTGTGTTAATTTTTACTGTACAACAAAGTGATTCAGCTATACATATACGTATATGTATATCCCCTCTTTTTTGGATTTCTTTCCCATTTAAGTCACTAACAGTGTTATAGCTAGCCACTTTTTATTTGTATCTTTTTATGTATGTGCAAATTTTTATCTTGCCTAACTGAAAGAAGCGAAAGTTTTTAATGGAAGTGTTCTTAATTTTAAAAAAGGCTGCCTAATCATCTTCCAAAAAGTCTGTATGAATTTACACTCCCACCTATGTTGCTCTTAAATCAAAACACAGGACTTATGCTCTTATGAAAACGTACCTGCCTTGGTTTTCTTCCTGCCTGCCAACTAGTTAATCTAGTAATTAATGGTAACAACTTCAGAACCATAAGGGAAGATACTTTTGATTAAACAGACTCAAATTCCTCTCAGTAGGCAGGTACCATATTCCTTAGGAGTTGGTCCAGTGCTGGTTATTAATCTCCACTAATATCCACTCCTCAACATTCACTTTGGCATCCTGAGTCTTATACTTGCTTCATACATTTCAGGATTCCTTAAATAAAATACCTCAAATTTCTGAAAAGAAAGGGAAGTTGCAATGTTGTTGGCTACAGTTTTAAAAAATATATATATGGACTAAGAAAAATGTTTTAATGTTTTCATAACATTCTCTACTTGGATTTACTATTTTTCAGAGAGTATGCAGGCTTTCTTCAATGTAAGGGATTGCCAAAAATCTCCAGCAGATGTTATGGGGACACAAGTTGTTCATTATTACATTGCTGCTAAAGAAATTTTTTGGGACTATGCGCCATCTGGCATAGATTTCTTCAGTGGAAATAGTTTAACAGAAGCTGGAAGGTAATATTCAGTGATTAAAATATTCATGGTTAAATAAAGATAATTGGACTTTTTCATAACCTAGCTATTCCTATAAGGACTTAAGCATTTTATAATAAAAAGATACTGATAAAATAAAGATGGTGTACACCTGTGGCGGATTCATGTTGATGTATGGCAAAACCAATACAATATTGTAAAGTAATTAGCCTCCAATTAAAATAAATAAATTTAAATTAAAAAAAAAATAGAATGAAAATCTCCAAGGTCCCCAAATACTGGCATTCTTTGGCTTTTATGGAGTCTTACTGGATCTCTAATTTCAATTTTAATAATGCTGACGTGTTATACTGCAAGCAGTATGTCTAAACACACGCTGGTCCTGATAAATAATTAAATCTAGCATTTGGCAGCTGGAGGCTATTGAAAAAAAAATAAAGATGGGAAAATAATTATAATAATAATTAGAAAATATTCAGCCGAAGAATCTTTGCTATATAGCATTTTTCTCTAAATGCCTTGGAAGCCACTGCAAAGAAAAACACACTTCTCATCTTTTTCTTAGCATTAAATTTTAAAATGGATTTGTTTATAATTATAAGATACTTAAAAACATAGTGAATCATGTTGTCAATTGCAATTTTACAAAAATTAAAAAATATTCCTCACATGTAATTTGTACTTTCCTGCTAAGATCTGAGGGTATAGTCAATCATTTCTTGTGTCATCCTTAAATCATATTTTATATGTGTATGTATATATATATATATTTACTCAATAACACCTAAGAATTTATTACCAATTATTTCTTTGATAACCAAAAACTAAGACTAAAATACATTACTGTGGTATCAGCCTTTAGAAGTGCACAAAAAGTTTTTCTGTAGTCTGACTGCTAAATATATTTACCAACTTGAAAATTACAGGAGTTGTAATTCTTTTGGTCTATTGAATGAAAGTTTTATGTCAGAAAATATTAAGTTCTATTACCACCAAAAAATAATATTCCCATAGTATTTATTTTTTTAATTTACTCATAGAAAATTTAAGAAAACTGAGAATGTTCTATCAAATGAATATTTTCTTACTTTAATATTTAAGAATATTTTCTTACTTTAATGCTCATCAACAAATTATTCAATCTGTGTAATGGAAATTTTGTGTTAATTATGAAAAGCCTATCAGGGCTTAGAACAAAAATTAGATTCAACTCTCATTTTATATTGACTAAAATAAGTATGAATTAATAGATTCTTTCAGCTCACATGATTCTTCTGGTTATGAAATTTGATGCTGTCTCAGCATTGCAAGCCATTATTTCCTCCTAGGAAACAATTGTCCTCATTTTATGTTATTACAATAGAATTAAAAAGTTAAGAATGACATCTCTTATCTCAGTACTCTAGCATCTCAGCACATTGTTTTAAAAGCAATGTTTATTACTACCTGCCTTAAAAAAAATCAGTCTTAATGTTTTTAAAATTTTATTCCAAAAGAAAAATGTATAGATCAGACAGAGACTTGTATACATGCACAGACAAAAGACTGAAAAGATATCCATGGAAAATGTTGATAGTGATTATATAGAGATGGTAGAATTATGAGGATGTTAAATTTTTTGTTATATATATATTTTTATTTTCCAAATTCTCTACAATGAGCATGCATTATTTTTATAAATACATTGCTATTGTTCAGCCTCTGTCATGTCTGGCTCTTTGCAGTACATGGACTGCAGTGCACCAGGCTCCTCTGTCCTTCACTGTCTCCCAGAGTTTGTTCACATTAAGGTCCATCGAGCCGGTGAAGCCATACAACCATCTCATCCTCTGTTGTCCCCTTCTCCTCCTGCCTTCAATCTTTCCCAGCATCAGGGTCATTTCCAATGAGTCAGCTCTTCACATCAGATGGCCAAGTGGAGCTTCATCACCAATCCTTCCAATGAATATTCAAAGCAAAGGGTTGATTTCCTTTAGGACTAAAGGGTTTGATCTCCTTCCCGTCCAAAAGTGAAAGTGAAAGTCGTTCAGTCGTGTCCGACTCTTTGCAACCCCATGGACTGTAGTCCATGGAATTCTCCAGGCCAGAATACTGAAGTGAGTAGCCTTTCCCTTCTCCAAGGGATCTTCCCAACCCAGGGATCGAACCCACGTCTCCCACACTGCGGGCAGATTCTTTACCAGCTGAGCCACAAAGCTCTAAAAAGTCTTTCAAGCACCATGATTCGAAAGCATCAATTCTTTTGTGCTCAGCCTTCTTTAGTCCAACTCTCACATCCATATATGACTACTGGAAAAACCATAGCTTTGACTATATGGATCTTTGTCGACAAAGCAATGTCTCTGCTTTTTAATGTACTGTCTAAGTGTGTCATAGCTTTCTTTCCAAGGAGCAAGCATCTTTTAATTTCATGGCTGCAGTCACCATCCACAGTGATTTGGGAGCCCAAGAAAAGAAAATCTGTCACTACTTCCACTTTTTCCCCTTCTATTTGCCATGAAGTGATTCCATGATCTTAGTTTTTTAATGTTGAGTTTGAAGCCAGCTTTTTCACTCTCCTCTTTCACCCTCATCAAGGGGCTCTTTAGTTCCTCTTCACTTTCTGCCATTAGAGTGGTATCATCTACATATCAGAGGTTGTTGATATTTCTCTTAGCAGTCTTGATACCAGCTTGTGATTCATCCAGCCTGGCATTTCACATGATGTATTCTGCATAGAAGTTAAACAAGAAAAGGGTGACAATATACAGCCTTGACGTACTTCTTTCCCAATTTTGAACCTGTCAGTTGTTCCATGTATGGTTCTAACTGTTGTTTCTTGATATGCATACAGGTTTCTCAGGAGCCAAGTAAGATGGTCTAGTACTCACATCTCTTTAAGAATTTTCCAGTTTGTTGTGATCCACACAGTCCAAGGTATTAGAGTAGTCAACGAAGCAGATGTTTTTCTGGAATTCTCTTGCTTTCTCTATTTTCCAACTAATGTTGGCAATTTGATCTCTGGTTCCTCTGCCTCTTCAAACCCCAGCTAGTACCTCTGGAAGGTCTCAATTCAGGTACTACTGAAACCTAGCTTGAAGGATTTTGAGCATAACCTTGTTAGCGTGTGGAATGAGTGCAATTGTATGGTAGTTTGAACATTCTTTGGCGTTGTCCTTTTTTGAGATTGGAACAAAAACACCTTTGCCTGTCCTGTGGCCACTGCTGAGTTTTCCACAAATAGATTACAAGTACTAGATTACAAATACCTTAAAAGATGCATGTAGGTTCTTGCTTTCTTTTCACATGGTTATTGTAAGTGTAAAAGTTCTCTGTTTCTACTTTCTCTGCACAGTGAATCCCACTTCTATTTTGAACAAGGCCCAACCAGAATCGGAGGAACTTACAAAAAACTAGTTTACTTTGAATATACAGATGCTTCCTTCCAAACTCAGAAGGCAAAAGCAACACACCTTGGACTCCTTGGTAAAATTATTTCATAGCTTGTGGGATTATAAACACAATTTATACATATTCTATGCCATCAAAAGAATACTCACCAACTCACAGTTTTTGGGATTCCCTGGTGGTTCAAATGGTAAAGAGCCTGCCTGCAATGCGGGAGACCAGTATCAATCCCTGGGTTGGTAAGATCCCCTGGAGAAGGAAATGGCATCCTACTCCCATATTCTTGCCTGGAGAGTCCCATGGACAGAGGAGTCTGGCGGGATTCATCCAATTTGAAACTACATTTTTTTTTTTGTCCCTGCAAATCCATGTGAGTTTCTAAGATACTGAATCACCTAGACTTCTTTTCATTGGACACATTTCTGGTTCATGGCATCATCCCTTCAGTTTGTTCCTAGAAGAACCTCATCCAAGTAACACAACCTGACAATGACATTTATGAACACCAAGGACAACTCCTAACTCTGTTGGTTTCCAGGCCCTGTCATTAAGGCAGAAGTGGGGCAGATCATCCAGGTCACTTTCTATAACAATGCTTCCCTGCCGCTCAGCATTCATCCCCATGGATTGCTTTACAACAAGAACAACGAGGGCTCCTTCTACAGAACACCGGGAGGAGGCAAGTACCACAGCTCAACCCAGGTGCAAGCAAGGCAGACAGCAATACAGTGGCAAGAAAATCAGACTCCTCCTAAAATCCTTGGGCCGCTTACTTTTCACATCATCACAGATCTGTGTACTTACGGTGGCAGAGGGGGTCCTTTGGCCCTGTTCAGCTGTCACCCAAGGTACCACAGTGTGAGCAGGACACAGTTCTTGATCTCAGAGATCTCACAAGCTAGACTAGGGTACTTTGGGTCTTAGGTCCTATTTCACAAATGTTTCTTTCTTACTAGGTACCCCGTCGCCCTCCTCGTATGTAAATCCTGGTGCAACATTCGTTTATACATGGGAAGTTCCAATAGATGTGGGACCCACTTCCACAGACCCCAACTGCCTGACCTGGTCATACTTCTCCTCAGTAGATTTTAAAACAGACATCAACAGCGGCCTTATAGGGCCTCTTCTTGTGTGCAGAAATGGAAGTCTTGGAGAGGATGGCAAACAGGTTAAGTGATGGGACCTATGTCTGGGTATGCCTTGGTGAGAGGTGGCCTGAAACGGATCTTCAGGGGAAAGGCAGTGTGCAGTGAGCACCTTCAACTTCTGTGTGCTGGTGTCTCTCAGCTTTCCTCAGCTTCAGACCTGTGTCTTCTCATGCCCAGTGAACTCTGGGCATGTTCCAAACACCTTTAATTCTGCTGGACTGTTCTGTTACTTTTTTAAGATTTTTTTTTTTATGTGGACCATTTTAAAAGTCTTTATTGAATTTTTTGCAGTATTGCTTCTTGTTTTTTATGTTTTGGTGTTTTGGCCACGAGGCATGTGGGATCTTAGCTCCCCTGCTGCTGCTAAGTCGAGTCAGTCAAGTCCGACTCTGTGCGACCCCATAGACAGCAGCCCAACAGGCTCCTCTGTCCCTGGGAATCTCCAGGCAAGAATACTGGAGTCAGTTGCCATTTCCTTCTCCAATGCTTGAAAGTGAAAAGTGAAAGTGAAGTCGCTCAGTCGTGTTGGACTCTTGGTGACCTCATGGACTGTAGCCTACCAGGCTCCTCCATCCATGGGATTCTCCAGACAAGAGTACTGGAGTGGGGTGCCATTGCCTTCTCCGCTTAGCTCCCCTACCAAGGATCAAAACCACATCCCCTGTATTGAAAGGCAAAGTACCAACCACTGGACCACCAGGGAAGTCCCCACTTGACTGTTTTAACTCTTTGTCTCCCTCTAGACAGCCACTGCGTGTCCCACCCCTCTCTGAGTCATCTCTTTTTCCTCTATCCTGTGTCTTAGAGAAGGACACCACCAGGCCCAGGACTTCGATCAACAATCCTTGTTTCTCACCTCCAGCATTGGTCACTGGCTCTCTGATCCCATTGCCTTATTTGAGGCAGCATCATCTCTTTCTGAATTCCTGTAACCTCCTAACTCCTATCCCTGCTTCCATTCTGCTTCAGTATAGCTCCACATTCCTCCCTTTCTAATCAGATTATAGCACTCTCAACCCTAAAAATCACCCTACAGTCTGTTGGCTCAGAAGGCAACATATCAGACCCCATGGATCCTTCCAGATCCATGCTCCCCCACCCCCCCCACCCCCCACCCTCCAACCCTGCACACTCCATTCTGGTCTTACTGCAAAGTTAGCCTGTTAGTCCTGAGTAAGGATGGCTAGTTCACATCTCTTTGATTTTGCCCTTCTTCTCTCTGTCTGGAATGGACTTTCCTCACGGTTTTACCTGCTAAAAGGGGAGACTTTTTAATAAAAACTCAGACTGAGAGTCCCTTCATTTTCTTCAAACTATATTCCGCAACTAAAGTTAGTTCAAGTTCCTGCAGGTTATTGCAGTTCCTTCTGTAGGTTTCTGTCAGAGCACTGTGCTCAGTCACTTCAGTTGTGTCTGACTCTTTGTGACCCCATGGACCATAACCCGCCAGGCTCTTCTGTCCATGGGATTTTTCAGGCAAGAATACTGGCATGGGTTGACATTTCCTTCTCCAGGGGATTTTCCTGACCACGGGACTGACCCTGTGTCTCCTGTATTGGCAGGCAGATTCTTTATCACTGAGCCACCTGGGAAGCCCTGTTAGAGCACGTCCCCAGGCAGTTATTTTTACTGGCCTGTCTCTCCCACTAGACTCTAAGTGCCTTGAAACCATAGATAAGGTTTTATTAAATTTTTGGTAACAAACCCAGTCCTTCTGTGGCATGTAGTAGGTGCTCAATAAATGCTTAATGAGTGAATTTCCCTTGTTCTTTACTCACAAGTGAAGTAATATCCAAGTTCTTTTGTAATTCATGTATTGGAAAGCCTTATAAGGGCTTCCCAGCTGGCTCAGTTGGTAAAGAATCCTCCTGCAATACCGGAGACACAGGTTTGATTCCTGAGTTGGGAAGATGCCCTGAAAAAGGAAATAGCAACCCACTCCAGTATTTCTGCCTGGGAAATCCTATGGAAAAGGCAGCCTGGTGGGCAACAGTCTGTGGGGTCACAAAACAGTCAGACACAATTTAGCAACTAAAGAACAACAACAAAAAAGCCTTATAAATCCCCAGTGTAAATATATAAAATTGAGTGTATATTTTATTTTAAAATATGGCTATGTATTTATCAGATCAGATCAGTCGCTCAGTCGTGTCCTACTCTTTGCGACCCCATGAATCGCAGCGCGCCAGGCCTCCCTGTCCATCACCAACTCCTGGAGTTCACTGAGACTCATGTCCATCGAGTCAGTGATGCCATCCAGCCATCTCATCCTCTGTTGTCCCCTTCTCCTCTTGCCCCCAATCCCTCCCAGCATCAGAGTCTTTTCCAATGAGTCAATTCTTCACATGAGGTGGCCAAAGTACTGGAGTTTCAGCTTTAGCATCATTCCTTCCAAAGAAATCCCAGGGCTGATCTCCTTCAGAATGGACTGGTTGGATCTCCTTGCAGTCCAAGGGACTCTCAAGAGTCTTCTCCAACACCACAGTTCAAAATTATATAGCCTCATATTTTTACAGTACATATAATTTTTCTATTTTATCCAAAAATATAAATATATACATATATTTCTTCAGAAACCCTAAAATACAGACTTTCTAGAATTGAAAACATTTTATTTAACTTACTTTTTACAAAGCTTCCAAGATAAGCCACTATAAACATCTGTGATTATAGTGTTTAATTTTATGGAGTTAAGATATAGGGGGTCCCTAGAGTAAGAGCTTTACATGAAAACAGTGGTAGAGATTTCTCCCAACTTCTTAGTTCTGCAATAAATCTATTCACTGGGATTCATACATTTGTATAAAAAGTCCATAAGTGGGGAAGTTAATTGATCAGTTTTTCCAAGAACATACAAATCCCATTGCATGGGAAATCCTATACGAGGGCCAACCATTTGACTAGACTTTGGATATGTACTATGCATATTTTGTGTCTGTTTATTTTTTCTGTTCTCATCCACAGAAAGGAATAGACAAAGAATTTTACCTACTTGCCACAATATTTGATGAAAATCGAAGTTATCTCTTAGATAAAAATATCAGGATATTTACCACAGAGCCTGAAAATGTGGATACAGAGGATCCAAACTTCCAAGAGTCTAACAAGATGTACTGTAAGAGAACACTTAACTTAAATGTATTAAGCAGTTTAATTTCACTAGGCCTAAAGAATTACAGATTTTTTAAGAGAAACATATTTTCCCCTCAATGGTTGGCTAATATGTTTCATGTTTTCTTTAAATATAATTTCCCAATAAAAATAGTGCCTACTTGGGTGATTATGTTATATTCTATCAAATGTTTACCAATGCTTTTTTGGTGCAATACATTATTTTAGCTATTACTAAATATGATACAGAAAAGACATATTTCTCTATTGCCAAAGTAATGGAGTGGATAGCTGGGGTGTTTCTTGAGTTGGTTGGTTGGTTTCTGAAGACTTTAAAGTGTGGAGGGAAAAAAGAATGGTCTAGAATCTGGAGACTTGGACTCTGGTCTCAACATTTTCATTCATTAGCTTCATGACAGTGAACAAGTCTCTCTGACCTTAGTTTCATCAAATCTAAAAAAAGGGGGTTGGCTTGCGTAATCTTGATATCTTACATGAATGAACTGCTTAATGAATAGTCCTTGGTTGAGTCCAAGAGATGTCAAGTACCAATAAATTAAACAATCTTTTCTTTGTCACAATATCTTGCAGCGATAAATGGATACATGTATGGAAATCTGCCTGGACTAGATATGTGCTTGGGAGACAATGTTTCATGGCATGTTCTTAGTGTGGGATCAAGTCAAGACTTACATGGGATATATTTTTCAGGAAATACCTTCACTTCCTTAGGATCAAGGGATGACACCATAGTTGTGAATCCCCATAACTCCCAAACACTTCTTATGACCCCTGATTCCACAGGTAAGTTGTGGATCTTCTCCATCAGCCTGAAATATGCCCAAACTATGAAAAAGCAATGTCTTTATATGCACTGAATATTGTTTGTACAGGAAAAAAGGAAGCTATCCAAATAATGTTTAAGAATACTTTTGCCCTGCTCCATTTAATTTATAGGAGTGTTAGTATATCATTTTCCCATACACAAAAATCCTCTCAGCCCTTTCCATTTTTCCTCTTCCCAGGTATCAGGCTCTAAATCAACCCATACTTTTCAAAAGCAACGAATATGCTCTGAAGCATTTTAATTTGCTTTCATTCTATTATCTGCTGCATTTCTTACTCTTCTGTCCATTTGTTTCCCAGGTCTTCCTCCTTCATCAACCTTTCCCTTCTTTTTTACCCGTCTCTTTTTCGCCTTCCTTTCTTATCCCTCTCCTTGCTAGTTTTGCTCCCTTGGGAAATATTTTTACTTCAACGAGGTTGACTACTTCTGGCAGTTTTTTAAAAGCACCTTGTATAGAAAATTGTTAAGGGAATCAGAGGAGCCTCCCCTTTCCTCTGAATCTAATACCCTCATTTATAAAACAGGGATTGTAATAATTTACAATCCATAAAAAGCAATAAACACAATCATATGAGATAGATGCAATGTAGTGAAGGGCCTGGTATATGTTAGACTTAAAATTTTAGTATTTTCTTTCATCCCACCTTAACAAAAAATAAAATAAACAAGCAAACAAAACTCTTTTTGGTCAAAAAGTACTGACACCAGTTGAATACTGGCTATACAATAAACAAGTGAAAGTGAAAGTCGCTCAGTCGTGTCTGACTCTTTGCGACCCCATGGACTATACTATACAGTCCATGGAATTCTCTAGGCCAGAAAACTGGAGTGGGTAGCCTTTCCCTTCTCCAGGGGATCTTCCCAACCCAGGGATCAAACCCAGGTCTCCTGCATTGCAGGCAGATTTTTTACCAGCTGAGCCACAAGGGAAGCCCAAGAATACTGGAGTGGGTAGCCTATCCCTTCTCCAGTGGATCTTCCCGACCCAGGAATCGAACCGGGTCTCCTACATTGCAGGCAGATTCTTTATCAACTGAGCTATGCGGGAAGCACTGCAATAAACAAATTACTCTATAAATACCATGGATTTGTGTCTTAACTCTTTGTGATATCACAAATTCATCTGACTATATATTTACATTTCAAAATTTTTTATTCTACTTTCCAAACAAACAGTGCTGGTGATTATGAGTAATCAGAAGATTACTCAGCCATTTTTAAAAAAAAGAAATATTGCCATTTGCAGCAACAATGATGGACTTTATTATACTAAGTGAAGTAAGTCAGACAAAGGAAGACAGATATCGTGTGATATCGCTTATATGTGGATTCTAAAAAAACGATACAAGTGAACTTCTTTACAAAATAGAAGTAGACTCATAGACATAGAAAACAAATTCATGTTTATCAAAGAGGAAAGGGGGATAAACACACAGTACTATGTATAAAATAGATAAACAACAAGACCTACTTACAGCACAGGGAACTATATGCAGTATCTTGTAATAACCTATAATGGAAAAGATTCTGAAAGATATACATACATATTACTGAATCACTTTATTGTATGGCAGAAACATTGCAAATCAACTACACTTTAAAAATAATATTTTAAAAAGATTATCCAAAAAGAAGTAATCACAAGAAGAAAAGAAAGGTCTTTCTTCACTACTTTCTCTTCTCTGCTGTAGTCATTCACCTAGTAGCAAGTTATCACCCATTCCCCTCCCACTTCTTCCTCTCCTTTCCTCTGTAGATGTTTCCCTGGTCTTAAAAAAAAAAAAAAAGAGTAGTCTGCTTTTTTTCCTCTTTCCTAAACAGTATCCACCACAGTAAACACACGGCAGTGTAATGATAAGTAACAATAACCACAGAAATATGTACAGAGTTGAAAGAGAATGCTGATGTTGATGAAGGTGATATAAATATTAATAGAAACAAAGTCAGAACACGAAGGGCATACAATTACCAAAATAAAAGGCAACTGGAATTTAGGTGGAATTTTCTGGTCTGATCCATGCTGGAGTTTGTTGTTGTTGAGGTGATTTGTTTTCATTGTGGTCATTGTTTTGGGTTCTTATTCAGTTCAGTTCAGTTCAGTTCAGTCGCTCAGTCGTGTCCGACTCTTTGCGACCCCAAGAATGGCAGCACGCCAGGCCTCCCTGTCCATCACCAACTCCCAGAGTTCACTCAGACTCACATCCATCGAGTCAGTGATGCCATCCAGCCATCTCATCCTCCGTCGTCCCCTGCTCCTCCTGCCCCCAATCCCTCCCAGCATCAAAGTCTTTTCCAATGAGTCAACTCTTCGCATGAGGTGGCCAAAGTACTGGAGTTTCAGCTTTAGCATCATTCCTTCCAAAGAAATCCGAGGGCTGATCTCCTTCAGAATGGACTGGTTGGATCTCCTTGCAGTCCAAGGGACTCTCAAGAGTCTTCTCCAACACCACAGTTCAAAAGCATCAATTCTTTGGCGCTCAGCTTTCTTCACAGTCCAACTCTCACATCCATACATGACCACTGGAAAAACCATAGCCTTGACTAGATGGACCTTTGTTTGCAAAGTAATGTCTCTGCCTTTGAATATGTTATCTAGTTTGGTCATAACTTTCCTTCCAAGGAGTAAGCGTCTTTTAATTTCATGGCTGCAGTCACCATCTGCAGTGATTTTGGAGCCCAAAAAAATAAAGTCTGACACTGTTTCCACTGTTTCCCCATCTATTTCCCATGAAGTGACGGGACCAGATGCCATGATCCTCGTTTTCTGAATGTTGAGCTTTAAGCCAACCTTTTCACTCTCCTCTTTTACTTTCATCAAGAGACTTTTTAGTTCCTCTTCACTTTGTGCCATAACGGTGGTGTCATCTGCATATCTGAGGTTATTGATATTTCTCCTGGCAATCTTGATTCCAGCTTGTGTTTCTTCCAGTCCAGCGTTTCTCATGATGTACTCTGCATATTATTCTGATTTCCTTCAACTTCCTTTCACTACCTCCACACTACCTCTGTGCTCCAACCATCATCATCCCTTGTGGGTTATTGTAATAGCCTTCTAACAAGTCTCCTTCCTTCCTCCCTTGCCCACTCTGGTCTATTCTCAGCACAACTGCCAGAATGTTCTATGTCACTCATAGACTCAGAGTTAAAGCTACAGATTTTTCAATGGCCCACAGGGCCTATGTGACTTTGTCCTCCATTCCCTACCAATCCTGTCTCCTAGTACCCTCAGCCTTGCTCACACTACTCCAGACCCCCAGGCTTCTTAGATGGCCTTCAAACACACCAAGCAGACCCTCAGGCAGGGAATTTTGCTTTCTATTTCCTCTTGCTGGATTGCCCTTCCTCTGGATCCACCATCTACCTCTTGTGAATCTTTGCCCAAATGTCACTCACCCATCAAGACTTACCCTGATCATCCTATAAAATATTGTTCATTGCCCTCTCCCTCCACATATTCATCCAGAATTCTCAATACTCCTTACACTGTCCTACATTTTCCTTAATCCATAGCACTTATCACCTTCCAACCCACATCAACATTACTTACTAGGTTGGTTGTCTGTCTCTACAACACCCTGCAATATAAACCTCAAGGGCAAGAATGTTTACCTATTTTATTCATTAATGTTTCCTAAGTGCCCAGAAATATGCCTGGCATAAAGAAGATACTCAATAAATACTTGTCAAATTAGTGAAAGAATGAATGAACCATCTTATAGTATTTCTCTGGGGGATGTATATCTTATAGATAACTTAGAGAAAAGAAATCTGAATGCAATGCCTTAAGTATTCTTTTCTTATTCCCCTCTAGGCATTTTTGATGTGGTTTGTATGACCTCAGAGCACTATATTGGAGGCATGAAACATAAATACCAAGTAAGGAAGTGTTCAGAGCCAAACCCAGATCAAACACAGTACCAGGAGGCGAAGATTATTTATATCGCAGCTGAGGAAATTGTGTGGGATTATTCTCCGAGCAGGGAGTGGGAGAGAGAACTGCATCGTCTCCAAGGACATAAGTATGGCAGTGACTTCCACCTCTAATTGGGCAGGGTTTATTCTGTAGTCCTCCACCCTTTCCCTTCAGTCTTGTGTGTGTGTGTGTGTTTGTGGTGTGTGCCTTTTTTTGTGTGTGGTATGTGTATGGCATGTGTAGTTTAGGACACATTTAATTAAAATAACTTCAAAATGTGTGTGTGATGTCTTCAGTTATAAATACTTCTAATCTTTCCAAATATTAACATAATTCTTCTTTGCTGTTTCCTCTTGTCTCTCTTTTCATTTCTTGTCTTCTCTCTTCCTTATGTATTTTACTACCCAATCTCACCACTTTAGGTATAATAAGTATAATTTCAGCTACATTTAACATTTGAAATCAGTCAGAATTTTTTTGTCTTCATTTGTTTCCAGCTATTGCTATTCTTCTTTGAACCTCAAATTGAAGACACTAATTTTTCTTTTTGTATAAAATTTGATATGTCTCTGATTTTTCTCTCTTACTATTTATTCATTTGATCAAAACTGAATTTCATTCTAAAAACATGTTTTAAGGTACAGGATGAATATCCAACAATCTTACCAAAATAAATATATTTTTTTAAATGAAATTAATTTCTAAGGTAAAATAGACTCTTAGTCAGTCAGTCAGTTCAGTCGCTCAGTCGTGTCCAACTCTTTTCGACCCCATGAATCGCAGCATGCCAGGCCTCCCTGTCCATCACCAACTCCCGGAGTTTACCCAAACTCATGTCCATCGAGTCAGTGATGCCATCCAGCCATCTCATTCTCTGTCGTCCCCTTCTCCTCCTGCCCCCATTCCCTCCCAGCATCAGGGTCTTTTCCAATGAGTCAACTCTTCGCATGAGGTGGCCAAAGTACTGGAGTTTCAGCTTTAGCATCATTCCTTCCAATGAACACCCAGGACTGATCTCCTTTAGGATGGACTGGTTGGATCTCCTTGCAGTCCAAGGGACTCTAAAGAGTCTTCTCCAACACCACAGTTCAAAAACATCAATTCTTCAGCGCTCAGCTTTCTTCACAGTCCAACTCTCACATCCATACATGACCACAGGAAAAACCATAGCCTTGACTAGACGGACCTTTGTTGGCAAAGTAATGTTTCTGCTTGTCCATGGGGTTGCACAGAGTCGGACACGACTGAAGTGATTTAGTAGCAGCAGGTTGGTCATAACTTTCCTTCCAAGGAGTAAGCGTCTTTTAATTTCATGGCTGCAATCACCATGTGCAGTGATTTTGGAGCCCCCAAAAATAAAGTCTGACACTGTTTCCACTGTTTCCCCATCTATTTCCCATGAAGTGATGGGACCAGATGCCATGATCTTAGCTTTCTGAATGTTGAGCTTTAAGCCAACCTTTTCACTCTCCTCTTTCACTCTCATCAAGAGGCTTTTTAGTTCCTCTTCACATTCTGCCATAAGAGTGCTGTCATCTGCATACCTGAGGTTATTGATATTTCTCCCGGCAATCTTGATTCCAGCTTGTGCTTCTTCCAGCCCAGCGTTTCTCACGATGTACTCTGCATGTAAATTAAATAAGCAGGGTGACAATATACAGCCTTGACAGGCTCCTTTTCCTATTTGGAACCAGTCTGTTGTTCCATGTCCAGTTCTAACTGTTGCTCCCTGATCTGCATATAGGTTTCTCAAGAGACAAGTCAGGTGGTCTGGTATTCCCATCTCTTTCAGAATTTTCCACAGTTTATTGTGATCCACACAGTCAAAGGCTTTGGCATAGCCAGTAAAGCAGAAATAGATGTTTTTCTGGAACTCTCTGCTTTTTCGATGATCCAGTGGATGTTGGCAATTTGATCTCTGGTTCCTCTACCTTTTCTAAAACCAGCTTGAACATCTGGAAGTTCACGGTTCATGTAATAGACTCTAGATATTAATAAATTTCATTATTCCAATAAGTTCTTCCATACGAGAATTTGTCTAATTTAATGGTTAAATTAATTAACTGTATTTTTTTGTTTTTATTTTCTCAAAGCGAAACAAACATATACTTGGATAGAGTTGAGACATATCTTGGGTCCAAATACAAGAAGGTCGTATACCGCCAATATGATGACATCACATTCACAAATCAAACAGTACGAAATGAAGATGAAATACATCTGGACATACTAGGTATTGATACACTAGAAGATTGGTTTGGGGTTTGTTATCTTGTCCTCAACCACTGGAAATTGTTGTCTACATAAGGATATTGTCAACTTCTACCTCAATGGAGAAAAGTGCCTATAATTCTAACTTTAATTTGTTTGCTGGTAGACACTTTTATTGGGAAAAGAAAAGTGATTCAAATATTTTTAAATGGACAACAAAGATATCATAGACAATGAATACGGTTAGTTTCAGATTATCTGGCTTCTTGCACACAGAATCCCAAGATTCTGGGAGGGACCTTAGAAATAACATTTAAAGATAATTTCTTTGAAGTTAAAACAAATCCCAGAAACCGTCATATAGTTAGGAGGGGGCCTTCTTTGTTTAAATTTAAGTGTTTAAACAGTTAATTGCTCAAGATTTAATTTCCTCTTCTGTCTAGGAGTGAGAAAAATATAGCCCATACCTCCACCTTTGACAGATCAGCTAAAAAACTAGTAAGTGGCTCCCAGGCACCCACATGTAACATTTCTATAAGTCACACAGCATTTCCATAAGTCACACAATGTATTCACTTGTTATGTCAAATGGCATGTCCATACATTGCATAGTATTTCCAGAGGTCACAAGGCATATCCATACGTCCAGATCTTATTTCTGTCGTGATATCTGTGTGTCTATTGGAGGCCATGTTCTGGCATGGCACCCTGAGAAGATGGATGTGCATGCTGACAAGGAGGAATTTTTACTTTTCTTGGCTCCGCGTCAGCCTCTTGGGCTTTGCAACCCCTGGAGGGAGGTCTGTGGTATTCAGTTTCCAGTGCTTTTGAATGGACCCTTCAAAAAAAGTAACAGTATTATATTTGTTTTCTCTAGGATTCTAGCCAAATGCACTAAGATAAATAACACAATATGACCCTCTAGATTCCTTTATTTACACACACACACACACAAACCCCACTTTTTAGAAAAGGAAAAGCAAGCATAGTGTTTGAGATGGTAGAATTGCCATGGGCGGCAAAGAGGTGCTTTACTTCATTAGTATCTAGTATCTTCCATGTCTCTTCGGGGTTCTGATACTAATAGTTATAGCACGTGTTTAAGGAGAGTTCTGTCTGCTTTATTGTTGTTTAGTCACTAACTGGTGTCAGACTCTTTGCAACCCCATGGACTGTGGCCCCCCAGGCTCCTCTGTCCATGGGATTTCCCAGGCAAGAATACTGTAGTGGGTTTCCATTTCCCCCTCCAGGGGATCATCCCAACCCAGGGATCAAACCTGCATCTCCTTCATTGGCAGGTGGATTCTTTACCACTGAGCCATCAGGGAAGCCTTAGTTCATCTCAAAACCATCTCTGTTTCAGAATTTTTAGAGCCACAAATTCTATCTGCCTTCAAATAGAAGTTTTATAATAAATTATATACCTCCAGCTCTTAGCATGAGATAAAAAAGAGAGTAAAATGAAGGGTCAATTTGTGAGAGATAATAGCCCTGGGTCAATGAAAACACCTTGCAGTTTCTCCCAGTCTTCCACTAGGGTAAAGGGGGGTGGCTGCAGAACAAAAGGTTTAAATGGTGAGGTTGGTCAAGAAAGAAAATGTTCAATTTCTAAATTGTGTGTTTTCATAGGCATTAACTAATGCTCATCGAAGTAAGTTTTCTAGAACTGGAGCTTATAAAAATTCTAGATGATTTAAATTTTCCAGGCAAAAACCATGTGTCATAAAACAGCAATGGTCCATTTGTTAAATGTGTTTGTGTTTCATTTGGCTGCATGTTAAGGAATATAATAAGTCACTGTGTATATCTTAAGGGGGCAGATGACTCATAATTTAAAATAAATAACAACTATCCATCCATTTTTCTTTTTGTATTTCCTAGGTCCTATAATATTTCTCAGCCCTGGTGAGAAAATCTATGTTGTCTTCAAAAATAAAGCCTCAAGACCATATTCTATTCATGCTCATGGAGTGAAAACAGACAACCCCACTGTTGTTGCAACACAGCCAGGTACCTGCTTTGGGAGAAAGAAAAGTCCCAAAGCTTTTATGCAGGACTGTGAGGATAACATCTGCTCTTTTTTCCCCCTTTTTTTGTTTGTTTCTTTCTTTTGTGAAATACCTACTATATTCCATGCCTATTTCTTTATTGAGGTATAGTAACTGATTTACAATATTATACTAGTTTTGGGTGTACAACATAGTGATTCAAAATTTTTATAAATTATACTCTATTTATTATAAAATACTGGCTTTATTCCCTATGCTGTACAATATATCCTTATAGCTTATTTATTTTATACATAGTGGTTTGTACCTCTTAATCCCCTGCTTCTATCTCGCCTTTCCTCACTTTTCTGTCCCCAGTGGTAACCACTAGTTTGTCCTCTATATCTATGACTGTTTCTTTTCTGTTATATTCACTAGTGCTTTATTTTTAGATTCTACATATAAGTGATAGTATAGTATTTGTCTTTATGTAGTTGACATTCCATTAAACATAATACCCTCCAGGTCCATCTGTGTAGTTGCAAATGGCAAAATTTCGTTCTTTGTAATGGCTGAGAGAAGTGAAGTCGCTCAGTCGTGTCTGACTCTTTGCAACCCCATGGACTGTAGCCTACCAGGCTCCTCCCTCCATGGGATTCTCCAGGCAAGAGTACTGGAGTGGGTTGCCATTTTCCTTCTCCAGGGGATCTTCCCAACCCAGGGATTGAACCCGGGTCTCCCGCATTCTAGGCAGATGCTTTAACCTCTGAGCCACCAGGGACTCAATGGCTGAGTAGTGATATATATATATATTCATCTCCTTCATCTATTCATCTGTTGAAGGACACTTAGGTTGCTTCCATATCTTGGCTATTATAAATAATGCTGCTATGAACATTGGGGTCCATGCATCTTTTCAAATTAGTGTTTTCATTTTCTTTGGATGTATATCCATAAGTGGAATTGCTGGATCATATAGTAGTTCTGTTTTTAGTTTTTTGAGGAACCTTCATACTGTTGTCCATAATGGGTTGTTCCAACTTACAAACAAAATCAAAGTTAGCAGAAGAAAAGAAAACATTAAGATCAGAGCACAGATAAATGAAATAGAGATTTTAAGAGTAATATAAAAGATCAATGAAACTAAGAGTTAGCTCTTCAAAAAGATAAAATTGATAAACATTTAGTCAGATTCATCAATAAAAAAGAGAGAGAGTGCAAGTAAATAAAATAAAAAATGAAAGAGAACTTACAACTGACACCACAGCAATACAAATTATCATAAGAGATTACTACAAACAATTATATGCTAATAAAATGGACATCCTAGAATAAATAGATAAATTCCTAGAAATATGCAATCTTCTGAGATTGCATCAGGAAGAAAAATTGAAAACATGAAATGAAACTGAATCTGTTGAAAAAACAACAACAAAGTCCAGCACCAGATGGCTTCATGGCTGAATTCTACCTAACTTTTAGAAAAGAGTTAACACCTATCCTTCTCAAACTCTTTCAAAAAATTGCAGATGAAAGAATGCTTCCAAACTTATTCTATGAGGCCAGCATTACCCTGATACCAAGACCAAACAAAGATACCACAAAAAAAGAAAATTACAGGCCAATATCACTGATAAACATAGATACAAAAATCCTCAAGAAAATACTAGCAAACTAAATCCAATGATACAATAAAAGGGTCATATACCATGATCAAGTAGGATTTATCCCAGGGATGCATGCTAAGTCACTTCAGTTGTGTCCGACTCTTTGCGACCCCATGGACCCCATGGACCGTAGACTGCCAGCCTCTTCCATCCATGGGATTCTGCAGGCAAGAATGCTGGAATGGGTTGCCATTTCCATCTCCAAAGGATCTTCCTGACCCAGGGATCAAACCTGCATCTCTTATGTTTCCTACATTGGCAGATGTGTTCTTTACCACTAGCGTCACCTGGGATAGTTCGTTCCACAAGTCAATCAATGTGATACATCACATCAACAAATCATCAACAAATTGAAGATTAAAAGGATATGATCATCTCAATAGATGCAGAAAAAGCTTTTGAAAAATTAAACAACTATTTATGATAAAAAGTCTCAACAAATTGAGTACAGAGGGAACATACCTCAACATAATAACGGCCATATATGACAAGACCACAGCTAACATCAAACTCAACAGTGAAAAGCTAAAAGTGTTTCCTCTATGATCAGAAGCAAGACAAGGATGCCCACTCTCACCAGTTTTATTCAACATAGTATTCAAAGTCCTAGTCACAGCAATCAAACTAGAAAAAGAAATAAAAGGAATCCAAAACTGGAAAAGAAGAAGTGAAACTCTTACTGTTTGCAGATGACATGATACTGTACATTGAAAATCCTAAAGCCACCACCAAAAAACTCCTTGGGCTCATCAACGAATCTGATAAAGTTGAAGGATACAAAATTAATGTACAGAAATTTATGCATTTATATACACTAACAACAAGATATCAGAAAGAGAAATTAATGAATAAATTAAGAAATTAATCCCATTCACAATCACACCAAAAGAATAAACTACCTAGAAACAAACCAACCAAAAGAGGTAAAAGACTTGTACTCAGAAAGTACAGAAAGCTCTTGTACGCTGAGAAAAAAATTTGAAGACAACACAAACAGATGGAAAGATATTCCATTCCTGGAATGAAAACAAACTATCCCACTGAAAATAAACAAACACAGCCAAGTAACTGCTTTGGGGAAAAGAAAAACCCCAAAGCTTTTATGCAAGACTGTGGGGCTAATGTTCTTTCTTAAATAGGATTATAGTTCCAGGTGAGAGACATTAGTGGACTAGGAAGGAGAGGGGGCGACAGAGGATGAGATGGTTGGATGACAACACTGACTCACTGGACATGAGTTTGAGCAAATTCTGGGAGATGTTGAAGCACAGGGAAGCCTGGAGTGCTGCAGTCCATGGGGTCCCAAAGAGTTGAACCTGACTTAGCAATTGAACAACAGCAAGAAGGGCCTGAAGAACAAGTTTGAGAGAGAAGTTGCTTTTGCAAATGAAGTTTGCTTCCAGGATAGGGCACGATGTGTATACAATTTGTGTGCAGCTCTCCCACCTCTTTACCTGTCCAGTTGTCAGGTATTTATGCTGTGTTCAATGTCTGCAACTCAAGTGCCAAAGTAGGAGTTGAGTACAAGGTGCAGTGTGTGAGGGAGGAGGCAAGGGAAAGAGTTGAGCAGCTAAGAAAAAGGGAGAAACCTCATGTGCTAATCATCGTGACATCACCCTGTACAGCATGCCACTCAGCATTCTAAACTCAAAGGAAATGAATGCTTTTTAATAAAAATGCCCAGGAGGGAGACCCTAAAATGAAGATTTGTGTGCAGACAGTGGTCTTGGGATAAACAACTTTGGGGGAATAAAAAAAGAAAGAAGCAAAATTGGACAGGGAAAAAAGGTTTAACAGAGATGTAACCTCAACAGAAGTCACAGCCACAACTCTGAGAAATTTCAGATTGGGTAGCCTGAAGCAACTTAGCAGCAGCAGCAGCAGCTCTCCTGAGTTGGGGTAAGAGAACTGACACCTTTGTATCCCTGCTCAGTCATTGGATGCAGGCATGGGGGACATGGCTGTTGATACCTGGTGGAGTATATTTCAAGGGGGATATAAAAGAGGCATCCAGAATGTCCTCTTGGAGAAAGAAATGGCAACCCACTCTAGTATTCTTGGCTAGAGAATCCTATGGGCGGAGTAGCCTGGTGGGCTGCTGTCCATAGGGTCGCACAGGGTCAGACACGACTGAAGTGACTTAACATGCATGCATGCATTGGAGAAGGAAATGGCAACTCACTCCAGTATTCTTGTCTGGAGAATCCCAGGGAGAGGGGAGCCTGGTGGGCCGCCGTCTATGGGGTCGCACAGAGTCAGACACGACTGAAGCGACTTAGCAGCAGCAGCAGCAGAATGTCCTCTAAAGGTGCCCATAACAATAAGTAGTTCTGGGAATTAAGGGTATCAAAGAAAGAGTCAAATTCAGAAGAAAAAAAAAAGATTTGTGGGGCAGAAAGACTAAAGATAGACTTTGATGATAGGTGGAACATTCCCTTTTGATTTTAAAAGTAGACAGTCCTACCATGGGACCAAGATGAATCTCCTGCCAAGGGAGTTTGCAAGTCAGCACTTTGTTCTGATTAGCCAGGAAAGGATCACATTACATGCATTTCACTAACACTTCTGAGTACCTGCTGTGTCCCTGGACCTGTGCAGTGTGCTGGAAGGAGAGGGCTAATACTAAGATGATTGTTCAAGATTTGGAACTGGGGAGGCTGAGGATGGGGTTGGTTAGTAGAGAAGGAAGACTATGTCACAGGTGCTTGGCAACACCTCTGGAAGGGAGAGATGTAGAATGATACAGCAAGGGGTGAGGGTGGGGACCAAAAGAACTTTCCCGCAAGAGTCAAGAAGATTCAAATTAATGCAAACAGCCTTGGGGGTCGGGAGGGGAAGGAGGTGCATGTGATCTTCAGATTGGAAGGTTCGGAGCTGTGATTCAAAACAATTCTGTCACATTTCAAAGACTGAGTTATCTTCATGACAGTAAGTATTTGTTGAACAAGTGAATTAGATTTAACAATTGATATTTTTCAATGGCAGAATCACTATAAAGGTTTTTTTTTAGTTTACTTATTTATTTTTGGCTGTGCTGGGCTTTCTCTAGTATCAGTGAACAGGGGCTACTCTCTAGTTGCGGTGCGCGGGCTTCTCATTGCGATGGTTTCTCTTGTTGCTCTAGAGCTCTAGAGCACTGGCTCAGTATTTGTGGCACATGGACTTTGCTGTCCTTTGGCACATGGGATCTTCCTAGACCAGGGACTGAACCCATGTTCCCTACATTGGCAGGCAAATTCTTTACTGCTGAGTCATCAGAGAAGCCCCCATTATAAAGTTTTGATCCTGTAATGCTGAGAATCTAACAACCAACCCTGACAGTGACATCAACCTTGCCCTGTGGGTCAGAAGACGTAACACCAAGGGCTTCCCTTCACCATCTTGTCTAATCCCTAAATTCCCATTTTATGTGCATGAGGAAAAGCAAAGTGAAGTAAAAGTGTTAGGCGCTCAGTCATGTTCAACTCTCTGTGACCCCATATGGACTGTAGCCTGTCAAGCTTCTCTGTCCCTGGGATCATCCAGGCAAGGACACTGGAGTTGGTTGCATCCTCCTCCAGGGGATCTTCCTGACTGAGCATGAAGAAACAGAAGTCTAAACCATGTAAACACATTGACTAAGATCACAAAGCCAGAAGCTGTGGAGCCAGGAGTGAAAACGAGGACTATGCTGTTTAATATCTGTATAGCTTTAGGGTTTGTTCATTTTCTGGTTTTCCATAAAGAAATGCGATTTAAAAGATTCTGTTTAAACCCATTGCATTTACCTATTTCAGGAGAGATCCGAACATACGTTTGGCAGGTTCCTGAAAGATCTGGTCCTACCTCAAATGACTTTGAGTGCATACCTTGGTTTTACTATTCGACTGTGGACATGGTTAAGGTAAGCTTCAAATTCCAGTTTTTATACTTAGAAATTACGACAAAAGCAAGGTTTTATTTTTCTTTAAAATCTCAGTTTTATGTAAACTTTCTAAATACTGCTTAGTTTTTAATTCTATACAAGTTTGCATTTTTCAAGAGCAAAAAATTATTACATTATGATTACTTAGATTTAGGATATTTTCCAACATGTTACTGTGGATTGAAGTACATATATATATATGGAATATATATATATATATGGGATAAACACATATATATGTATAATTATATGATAATACCCTCTTCTTTGTTTCATTGAATAAGATTTAGTTTCCAGAAAATTAAGGATGAAGTTTTAAAATTCTGTAATTAGTTACAAATTAATGGACACACAGTATCTATCTTTTAAAAACTCTCAACTTGAGGTCCAGTTCATTTGTATTAAAAAAAAAAGAGCTCATTTTCTGGCCTTTTAGTTATTTTTGGCCTGCTTTCCACCAAAACCAAGAGCAGACACAGACATTCAACCCCAAAAGAAAATAAATACAAACGAACCAGGAATCCCAACTGAAAGTGGCTGCAAGAACAAATGTATCATTGGTGGGGGAGGATCCATGACCTTTAGACAAGTCTGTCAACCAACTCCAATGCAAGGGAATTCTAATTAAAACCGAAGTTCTGTTTTTTAATTAAAATTTCAAAGATAAAGCTAAATCTACTCAGGAATGTATCTAAAATCCCTTTCAAGAGTTTGTTGTTCACTTTGGACCTCAACTCTAATGAGTGAGATGATGATTTTTTTTTCCAATCAAGAATTTAGCAAGTTATTTGTGGAAATTCTGATTTGAAAAAAAAGAAAAAAGGAAGAGAATTTAGCAAGTCAAATATTGTTCCTTATGCTCAGAGTTAGAACCCTAATCATTCAAAACTCAGGATCTAACCTCACTCAAACAAAAACTTGTTCCCGCTCTTTTCCTTGTCTGGGGGAGTTTTTTAGCTGTGGACACAGTTCATCATCTTGCTTTGTCTCTCCAGGATCTTAATAGTGGACTGGTAGGTCCTTTGATTGTATGTCGAAAAGACACCAAAGAAAACATAGTTCACCGTGTTCTCCTCTTCCTGATTTTTGATGAGAATGAATCCTGGTACACTGAAGAAAACATCAATACCTATGCTCAAGAACCAAACCAAGTAGACAGGAATGATATTACTTTTAAACGAAGCAACAGAATGCATGGTAATGTCCACTCACTAACTCACTGACTGGCGCCTACAGGTGGTTCTGCCCAAAGGGAACAGATAAAGGTTTGCATCCGTCACTCTCAGCACAGTTTAAAGAACACAATCCATAGAGCTGGGGTGCAGATCACATAGACTAGGGGCCAGCAAACTTTTTCCATCAGGAGCTGGATAGTAAAGACTTTAGACTTGTAGACCATAGCGTTTCTGCCTTGAACTCTTCTACTCAACCCTTGTGACACCAAAACACTCACATGTAAGTGAGTATTTACACGCAAATTTAAGTGGCTTCAAGTCAGTAAAACTGCACTGGAAATAGTATTTCACACAATTTTCACATAAGGAAATATTTTTTTTAATTTTGTTCAACCGTTTAGAAGTTTAAAAACCAGTCTTTGCTCATGAGCAGTAGAGAAAAGGACAGTGAGTGAGCTGGAGCTGGCACTCAGGCTGTAGACCACTGTCCTAGCAGCGTGGTGAATTCTAATGTCCCTGGAGCCCTGAGGACAATGTAAAACTGAGGATATCAGCTAACATTCCTTGAAGGTCTAACTACATGCTCTAAAGCACTGTCTGAGGCCTTGAGGAGATACAAAAGCCATAAGGTGGATCATCTCTCAAGTTGTTCAGCGTGTTTCCACAGTAAAAGGCTGACTCAAAGGGATGCTGTGACAGGATTATAAATAGCACTGTGTTTTAAATTCTTATTTGGGAGGTCAAGAAAGGTTTCATGAAGGTGAGGAGAACTTTGAGTATTTAAAGATGCCTAGGAGACTCTCTAGTGGAAAACGAAGGGAATGGCCTTCCAGGTGGATGGAAGAAGGTAAGCTAGGCCACAGAGCACCTGGAAAGAAAAAGCCATCAGTGTGGGGAATGAATACCCTGTTAAGAATTTAAACTTGATCTAAACCAGGGTTTCTCAAAGTTGACACTATTGACATTTTTGGTTGGATAACTCCTTGTGGGGGAGCTGTCCTATGCATTGTAGGATGTTTAGCAGAGCCATACTCCCAACCCCCTAGATGCCAGCAGCCCTTCTGCTCAGGTTGTGAGAACTAAAAAAATGTCTCCAGACACTGCCTCCCTTAGAGGAGAAGATCCTGTTGAGAACCACGATGCTAAAGGTTTCAAGAGCAGTGAGCTGGAGAATAGAAATAGATGTACGTGTTCCGAACACTTCCGGCATTTGTGCTCCAAGCGTGGCCCATGAACCAGTAGTAGTGGCAGCCCTTCAGAGTTTGTTAGAGATGCAGTATTTCAGCCTTCACACACCCAGTGGATCACAATCTGCATTTTAACAAGATTCCCAGCCATGCACACACTAAAGTTTGAGAAGCACTGATCTAAAGCAGCGTGTCAGTGTCTCCTAGTTTTTTCCTGTTACTTCCCTCCATCAGCTAAAAGCATTAGAGCTCAACCTCCACAGATAAATGGTTATTAATTACATACGATATGTGTGTGCCCGTGTGCTCAGTCGTGTCTGACTCTTTGCGACCCCATGGACTGTAGCCCACCAGGCTCTTCTCTCCATGGGATTTCCCAGGCAAGAATACTTAAGTGGGTTGCCATTTCCTCTTTCAGGGGCTCTTCTTGACCCAGAGATGGAACCCATGTCTCTTGTGTTTTCTGCACTGGCAGGAGGATTCTTTTACCACTGAGCCACCTGGGAAGCCCAAAGAAAGGGCTTCCTGAATTAATTATATATTTGTGTCACTGTGATAATATATTCCATGTATTTCCAAAGACAGACACAAAATAGAAAAGGAAAAAGAAGGATATATAGTTTTTTATCTTAATATTTTCTTCCTATTACCCATTGGAAGCCATATCTGGTGAGGATTAAAGCGGGGGCAAGACAAGACCTCAGGCAAATGGCCATTCCTGGAGAAGGAAATGGCAACCCACTCCAGTATTCTTGCAGGGAGAATCCCATGGACAGAGGAGCCTGGCGGGCTACAGTCCATGGGGTCGCAAAGAGTCAGACAAGACAACTTAGTGACTGAACAACAAATGGCCATTCCAGTCATACTCATGACAGGTCATGAAGGAAATGGGATCACACTGCTAATGTTCTGAGCCTATTGAGATAATTTCAAGTATGCTTTAAATTTATAGACCTATTCAAGTATCCACCAACTTAAGTATCCTTAGTTGTGAATTATTCTAGAACAACCCACTTATGTTAAAGTCAGTGCCTCATTTCCTCGGGTAAGGAAAAACTCTCCAGCATCAGACACACCCATGAAAGGGTGGCTTGGTCATGTTTAACAGCGTCCTTAGGCTAGCTTGAAAACCCTCATGGCCTCTGAACACATGATGGTGCTTTCTATAAGGTGTTTTTTAAAAAACATTATTTCAAATCCTGGTCGAATATAACAAACTGTGTCCCCCTCTCCACCCACAGCAATTAACGGAAGAATGTTTGCAAATAACCAAGGCCTGGTATTTCACGTGGGGAGTGAAGTGAATTGGTATCTGATTGGCATAGGGGATGAGTCTGGCCTGCACACAGTTCACTTTCACGGCCACAGCTTTGTCTTCACGGTAAGAGGCCTGGGCAGCTCCTCTTAATTACTAAAGTACCTTGTTATCGGGGTAGCATAGAAAGATAACAGGATAAGAAAGGAAATGACCACACCAGAACGCAAGTTCCTTACATACAATCTGCAGTATGTCTGATGCAATAGTTATACATTTAGCTCTTTGTGTCCTACAGACATTTGATGAATGCTTCTGAATACATGAATTGCACTTCTTCCTCTATTCTGATGTTTCTCAATAAGTAAATAAAACATCTATAATCATCTTAATTTTACCCCTCTTTCCCAACTTATCTTTTTAATTTTCAAACTCTCAGTCACATAAAATAAAAATACCTTGAACATGCCTATATATTTTTGCTGCATTTGCTTTCTCTCTGTTTTTTTTTTTTTCTGAATCCAACTGAAAGTAAATTGCAAACATCATGACTATTCACTCCTAAATACTAAAGCAGGTGTATCCTAAGAATGAAGACAATCCTGCCTCACCCACAATAATATTATCATACCCTTTAAATTAACATTCATTGATAATATAATCTAACGTACAGTCCATTCAAATATCACTAGTTGGCCCCAAAATGCTAGTTGTAATGGTTTTTCTTTTAATCCCAGATCTAACCATTTATACTTAGCATTTGGTTGTCATTGTCATGGTGGTTTTAGTCACTAAGTCGTGTCTGAGTCTTGCGACCCCATGGACTATAGCCCACCAGGTTCCTCTGTCCATGGGATTTCCCAGGCAAGAATACTGGAGTGGGGTGCCATTTTCTTTTCCAGGGGATCTTCACAATGCAGGAATCAAACCCAGGTTTCCTGCATTGCAGGCAAATTCTTTACCAACTGAATATCTTTCCTAAAATCAGGATACCATATGACATTTATTTCCCTGATCTTTCATTTTTGAAGAGTCCAGGCCAGTTTTGTAGAATGTGCCATATTCTGTATTGTTCTGATCATTTCCTTGTGATTGGATCCATGTCAAACCCCTTGGCAAGAACACTACCTAGGGGATGCTGTGTATTTCTCGTATATAACATCAAGAGGTACACAGTGTCAACAGGTCCTAATACTGTGAAGGTTAAAGTTTGATAAGTTTCTGAAGGTGATGGGTACCATTCTCCCCATTTTGAAAGTATCATTTTCCTATTGTAACTAATAAGTAATCTGTGAGGTGATTTTTATGTGGTTTATTACAACAGTTTTTCATCTTACAGTTTAAAAAGTATCCATTGATGATCCTTGCCTGACTCAGTTTTTCTAATGGGGATTCCAAATGGTGACTTTCCAATTCTACCATTCTTTTAACATTTGCTATAAAATTAAAATATGGAACTAGGTGTGAAGTGGCTTTACAGTTCCTTTATTTTAGTATTATTATATTGCCATCTTTTTCTACTTTATGATTTCTTAGTTTCCTTATAGCTTCTGTCTGGTTTGCTTCCCATCCCTCCACCTGTCATACTTCTTTACAGTTGTTTTTCCTGACCATTCTTGCTGGCTATTTCTCTAGTTTATTATAAGTATTTTCAATTTTATCCTTCCTCTGTCTCCAAGTTAGTATCATTTATTTACGTAGAGAGCTTTCTCTTTATTTCCTCATCCTAATCCCTTATATAAATGTTAATGTGCAATGCAGGATCAATTATATTTTTTGCATTCGACACCTCAAACTTCCAATCTAACCGCTTGGCATGATACAGTCTATCTTTTACACATTTATAGAAGTTTCACATAAAGCTTTCCTGAATTCTAGATGCATTCCGTTCATAGTTTCTTTAATGCTTTGGGTCTATCATAGAAATAAATTATTATGTACAACTTAATTTAGACAAAGTTTTATTTGTGTGTTGCTTTCTTTCCTTTAATAAAAAAATTATTCCCTGTAAATTTTTTTTGCTTAAAAAACTAATTTTATTATAGGGAATTTTATATAATAAAGTACACAGAATAATATAATGAATCTCTTTATCCATTGCCCAGGTCCAGCAGTCTTGACATTTCCATGCTTCCATCTACACTCCTCATATTTGTTAAGGAAAAACCTAGGGTTGTTGTTAAGTTCTTAGATGTTTATATTATACTTTAAAAATTAGAATGCTGCTGCTGCTGCTAAGCCACCTCAGTCGTGTCCAACTCTGTGCGACCCCATAGACGGCAGCCCACCAGGCTTCCCCATCCCTGGGATTCTCCAGGCAAGAACACTGGAGTGGGTTGCCATTGCCTTCTCCAATGCATGAAAGTGAAACGTGAAAGTGAAGTTGCTCAGTCGTGTTTAACTCTTAGCGACCCCATGGACTGCAGCCTACCAGGCTCCACCGTCCACGGGATTTTCCAGGCAAGAGTACTAGAGTGGGTCACCACTGCCTTCTCCAAAAAATTAGAATAAAAGAGATTAAAACCCAGATATAGTTTTTTACAGTGTACTTATTGTTCAGTTCAGCAATGCCTGTGATATTCCTATAACCATGCCAAGTGCTATGTGGAGATGAAATCAGAGTTATCTTTCAGGAGCTACATTTACATAAATGATCACAGTATAAGGTGTCAAATTAAGTGGAATTTATGGCAACACTTCTATAGTGGTGATTATAGCTAACCTTTGAGTTTTTATGTGCTAGATGATATGCTTAGTGTTTTGCATGGATTTTTCATTGAACCCACACAACTTTCCCGTGAAAGACGTACTATTTTATCACCATTTTACAGGGAAGTGAAGGATGGACAAGATAAAGAACTTTCCTACAAGCAAGAAGTGTTAAACTTAGGATTTGAACCCCTGGCTCTCACTCCAGAGCCCCTCACTCAACCTCTTCACAAAACTGCCTTCCTTTAGAATGATCCAGTTTGTACCATGCAGACTAGTACCACCAGTTATCAACTCTAGCCGCCCATTCTAAATTCATCGCAGATGGATACAAGAAGTCTTTCCCTTCTCTTGAGGCTGAATTTATCTTTATTTAAAAAAATTTTTTTTATTGGAGGATAATTGCTTTATAATGTGTTGGCTTCTCCCATACAACAACAGGAATCAGTCATAATTATATACAGAGTGAGATAAGTCAGAAAGAAAAAAACAAATATATATTAACACACGTATATATGGAATCTAGAAAAATGGTACTGAGGCTGAATTTAATTACTCCAGCAATGATCCAGCTGCTGGAATCTACTCTCTGGGACATCTAGGGACAGCAGAGCAGCCCTCTGGGGTTACTAACTGGGTCTTGGGACAAACCAGCCAGTCACCTCCTATTCCCTAAGGCTATAATTTCCTTCGTATACATTTCCAGGTATATATGGTACATTTCCCAGTACCTTGTGCACGCCTTGAAGTGAAAATGTGCTCAGTTGTGTCTGACTCTTTGCGACCCCATGGATTGTAGCCTACCAGGCTCCTGTCCATGGGATTTTCCAGGCAACAGTACTAGAGTGGATTGCCATTTCCTTCTCCAGGGGATCTTTCTGACCCAGGGATTGAACCCAGGTCTCCCGCATTGTAGACAGATGCTTTACCGCCTGACATTGTCAATTCATTTAAATTGTTTCTTAAATTTTCTGACATCTTAGAAATGTGTCTAATGTCATCCTTATTATTGTCACCTTTGATGCAAAATTAATTTCCCTAAATAGCAATGACTTAAGGCCCCACTCTGCCTCTAGTGGGAAATAGTTCAGCCTTCCTCCTCTCTACCTTCCAGTTTCTCCAGAGAGTCTTAACAGCCTAAATTTCTTCTAGTCATTTACAACTCTCACTTCCTGCATCTGCTCAGCTTCCTGCCTTCTCCCCTAACTCCGGTGGCTGGTATTTTCTCATCTCTCTGAGCAGCTCCAAATTGGAATACACCCCCATTACTTAAGATTTACCTGTGCAAGTATAAAATCAAGGACATTGTGGGTCATAGAGTTCAAGTGAAATTTGGGGGTAAGTTAGAGGGGTTTTATTATTATTACACAGTGAAAGTGTTATTGTTGTTATCAGTTGACATTAAATGTCGCTGTTTTTAATTTTCCTTCCACCATGAACCTTTGGCTCTCTTGCTTTTTACTGTCACTCTCAACACTTCTTTCTCTGCATTCTTCCTCTCTTGACTCTCTTCTCTCTTCTCCTCAAATTATTCTGGACCCCATCATGAGCTGCACTCTCCAACACATCCCCCACCCTCCAAACACCTCCCATCTATCAATATGATGCAGAGAAATTCAATCCCTCTTACTCTTTTTCTAATCCATCCAAGCCAGGCCTTGCACTTCATTTATCAAAATCAAAGTAGCCTACAGACGAGATAGTCTGCTAAACCTCAGGTTTTCTGTTTAGGGGAGAAATTAGCCATTAAGCCCTCAGCCTTCAGGCTCAACCCCAGAGAGCAGAGATGTGGCTCCTCTCTTTCCTGAAACTGTGAGTTTTCCTGATCAGTCACATCTTGAGAAATGGTCATATTCATGTCACCAACATCCCTAGTTACAGTTAGAACATTTGGGATTTGTGAAACTGATGTTCTCTGAAACCTGTAGCACTCTGTATGAGACTCTGACAAGGTATCTAAAACCTATACTCACACAAGCACCCTTTTAGAGCGAGATGTTTCTCCTGTGGCGTTTCGCTAAAAAGCCCTGGGACTTCCTTCGCCAAACTCTCAATTGTATTCAGAGGAGAGGTTCAGTGGCACCTAATGCTTTCTAATCATCATCTGATAAAGTACATACAAGAGAGGAGTTATAGCAAACGGTAAGTTGGGTAAACCAGGAACAAGTGAAGGGCAGGGAAACCTGGTGTCCTTGGGGCTGCAGTCCTTGGGGCTGCAGAGTCGGACATGCTTTAGAGGCTGAACGACAACAAAAGGTGTAAATGACAGATATCTCTTAAAAGCTATTTAATTGTGTTTTGCCTTTTTTGTTGAGGACATGGGAGCGTTTCGCTCTGATGTGTATGACCTTCCTCCTGGGAGCTATCAAACTGTAAAAATGTATCCAAAAGATGTTGGAATATGGTTATTTCATTGCCATGTCAACGTTCACATCGGGGCAGGAATGGAAAGCGTTTACACTGTAATCGAGTGAAAAGGTATGTGAAATTCATTAGAAGTGCTGATATTTAAATAAATTCATATTAAAGTGTTTATATAAGTATATCTGATCTACTGAATATTTACATTTACAGTAATCAAAGATTACTGTTTTGATGTGACCAAGATAATCTAGCTTATTTTCTTTATAAATTTAGGTAAATTGTGTCTAATCTGATAAAAGATATTTTAGAGTTAAATGTAATTTCTAGATTCCTATAATATCTGCGTCCAGATTTGAACAGATAGTTCATGAAGATGAAATACAAGTGACTACTGAACCTATAAAGATATATAAACTTGCTTATAATCAAATCACTTAAAATTGTATTTAGACAACAATAAGATACTTTTGAATAAGAAAGCAATCTATTTGGCAAGGTTTTTTTTCACTGATAGTATCAATAACAGTGTGGTGAGAGGGTAATTGCACATACTTTGGTGGAAGTGTATACTGTTTTCACAGTTCTGGTAAGAAACTATTGATAAGTAACAATTCTAATAATTTCATTTTCACATTCAAGTGACATTTTATTTTCTCTCATTTCCATCTCCCCCTTCTCTGATACATTTTATTAGCAACTTTTTATGAAAATAGTGTCTTTGTTACTGAGATTTTTATCAGTTCCTTGGTTACTTAGACTATTCATGAAATCATTATCCTTTGGTCTTTTGACAGAATGATTCTAACATTTTGACTCAGTAATTTTACATGACAGTTGATCTCAGAAAATTATCAGCAATACTGAAAAATATTTGTCACTATGTAATTTTATGCTGGTGGAAAACTGAAAATTAGGAAATGATCTATTATAAGTTTTGCTACATTTATTATCTGAAGTATTATCCCATTTTAAAAATCATGCCTTAAAATTTTAATGGGAAAATACTTATAATACAATACTAAGTGGTTAAAACCAGTCTACAAAATAGTATTTGAAATATAATCCAAATTTTATATATATATATACATATATATATATAATAGATATATGTACATTAAAAAATTAAATGTCACTTTCTCTAGGTGGTGAAATTCTGAGTGAGGTTTATTTTCTTCTTGTATGCTTCTACTTCTGCTTTTACTTTTAAAAGCAGATTACTTTTAAAATCAGGAACACTATTGAACATATATGTCATACACTATTTAAAATATGCTGTGCCACTCTTGAGTTCTTTGGGATCCTCTTTGAATTTAAGGACCACATTTCTTACAAAACCAAAGATGTATTAGCTCCAAATATAATTTTTACCTACAATAAAATATTAACATCAAGAATAATATTATTAACACAGTAATAGTAATTATTACTCTTATTCCTGTAATCATTCATATTCATTCTTTTTTAATTGAAGTATTATTGATTTACAATGTTGTGGTAGTTTCAGGTATATAGCAAAGTGATTCAGATATACATATATTTAATACATATATATTATATATATATAATATACATATATTCTTTTTCAGATTCTTTTCCCTTATAGGTTATTACAAAATATTGAATATAGTTCTCTGTTATACAGTAGGTCCTTGTTGGTTACCTATTTTATTTTATTTTTATTTTGGCTATATTGCATGGCTTATGGGATCTTAGTTCCCTGACTAGGCATCGAACTCATGTCCCCTGCAGTGGAAGTGCTGAGTCTTAAACACTGGACCACCAGGGAAGTCCCAGTAATGTATTTTATGTATAGTAGTGTATATATGTTAATTCCAAACTCCCAACATATTCATCCTTAATAAACGATATTTTGGTGTGCTGTCCAAGAAACAAACTCCCCACTTTTAACGTGGTTTCTCTGGGAAACTAGGTTTTTGTGTTACAAATACTCTAAAGCAAAACTTGGTTGGGTCTTCAGGTCTTTCTGTCCACATGGCAGAGTGACAGTGATGTTGCTATTGATTTGGTGAGTAAACTTTTCTTGCAAAAGCACTGGTAGTCATTTTAAGGATGTTCTTAAGACTTATTCAAACTTAATATTTTTTCCTTAAATTTATGTAACCATTTTAGTTTAACATTCCACCCTGAAACTGTGTGAAACTTTCTTTTCTATAGCACAAATATCTGCCTGCTATGAATGTTGATAAGTCCGGGAGCAGAGTTAAAGTTGATGAAGAAGAAAAACTGTAGGAATGAAGGAGTATAGGAGGGGCTGTCTAAAGATGTTCATGGCAATGTGCCAGGAAAACTAGCTACAAATAAAAGTTTTCTTGGTAAACTTTGTGTATGAGCTGCTTCATCTTTCTGTCCATGGAATAGCATCTGTAGGGCTGTAACAAGGCTTTTAATAAATAGCAGTGGAAGTGGGCAAGCGGGACAAAAAGGGTAGGTGCAAATAAAAGTCTAGCTCAGGTAGAAAAAAAACTGTTGCCTCATGGTTGCAAGATGGTTGCTATAACTCCATACATTACTTCTAGGTTGAAGACAGAGAAGAAGGAAAACTAACCACACCTTTTCCTTTTATCAACAAAGCAAAAATCTTCCAAGGAGACCCAGCCAATTTCTGCTTATATCTCATTGGTCAAACAGCTATTATCTGGCTACTCTTCACTACAAAAACGGCTGGAAACAAGCCTTTGTAGCCTCTATAATGTAAATAACAGGGAAAAGGAATTAGAAATTTCTTGTGGTTTGGCTAACAAGTCTCTGCCTTAGAAAATAAGTAAGAATATTTGCAAGCAGGAATTAGTTAAACAAAAGCATTCAACATGAGAATTGAAACCAAAATCACTTTTCATTCTTTTTACTTTTTTGCCTCTGAATTTCATAAGTAAGGCATGAATACATGGAATATTATCAAGTAAATCCAAGACATGATATCATTTCACCACAAAATACTCCAATATGTGTCTCCAGAAGAGGACTTTAAAAATTAATATACTAATAAAGTGATTGTAACATGAAACAAAATTGACAATATTATTTTACTCTTTGATATTGAAACTAATAAGAACATGTAAAGCTTAGAGGCAACTAGAACCCCCCACTCACCCCAAGAAACATCCAAGACTCAGAGTTTTTAAAAGTTTTGCTGATAAAACTAGAATATTCTTTAAGAAATTGCAAAAAGTATTGACCAGATCTCACCAAGAATAATCCCTAATTCATGCACTCATTCATTTATTTAAGAGCATAATCTTAGATTTGGGGATTCAGAGATGGACAGGAATCATAGTCTATTAAAATCAACCCTGATTTAATGGACATGTGGAGTGTGATTTAGTGACTGGAGTTGAGTGGAAGAGTAAATGTCTGCATGCGTTTTTTTTTGTTTTTTGTTTTTTAAGTTGGCTGTGCCAGATCTTAGTTGTGGCATTCAGGATCTTCAATCTTTGTTGTGGCATGTGAACTCTTAGTTGCAGGATGTGCGATCAAGTTACCTGACCAGGAGTCGAACCCAGACACCCAGCATTGGGAGGGCAGAGTCTTAGCTACTTGACCACCAGGGAAGTCTCTGCAATGCAGTCTTAACAGGGAAGAGTCAAAGACTGAGAATGTGTCAGTGGGCTGTGTCTCCTGTACAGTTATTGGAAGGTGCTTCTTATTCTAACAATTAGTACCTAACCGTATCTAAACAGAAACACTGTTAGTACAAAAGAAAAATTTTAAATTAAAAAACTAAAGGAACATGCTTTAAGAAAATACACTTGGGAACTTCCTGAAGGTCCAATGGTTAAGACTTGGCACTTTCACTGCCATGGGTTTGATCACTGGTTGAGCAAACAAGATCCTGCAAGCCACGTGCTAAAGCCAAAAAAAGGAAATATACCTTTTTGCTCAAATTCTATATTTACTAAGACAACTTTTCTGAGTAAGTCTATTTTCTGAGTATAAATATAAATATTTTCTGAGTAAGTCTATAAACAAAGTTTTTCAGAGGCCAATAATATATGCCCATCTTGCTTTACTTTTCAATGTATAAATTACTATATTGATATATTCTCCAAGTTTGTTTAAAATCAATTAGCCCTCTGAACCTGGTCATCTTTATGTAAACCGACAAAAAGAAGGTTCTGAATCCATCAACTGCCAATCAAAACCCTGAACAGAATTCTTCCAAAGGGCAGAGCAACTTGGAGGCCCAGCCTGACACAGTCTGGAGCCAGGCTCTCATGCCCTTAGGTCCACTGTGCAGCTCTGGGAGGCAGGCCTGTAATTGCATTCCAGCTACGCCACTCACTAGCCATGGAATCTTGGGCAAAGTATAAAATCTCTCTCATCCATAGTTTCTTTATCTTTAAAATGAAGATATTCTTGATGTTTAAAAAAAAGAGAAAGAGAATAGGCCCCAAATTGACTCACATATGCTAAGCCCTATGTCACCAAACTGGGACTTAATACTGAAAATAAAAGCATTGGCTTCTCCCAAGAATGGAACTTTAATCCAGTTGATCTGGAATTACCTGGTTAGCACTACTTGCAATTCAGTTCTAAAAGACTTTGAAACCATGGTGCTGGAGAAGGCACCCGGAGTTTGAGCAAGCTCTGGGGGTTGGTGATTGACAGGGAAGCCTGGCACGCTTGCAAAAAGTCAGACACAACTGAGCGACTGAACTTGACTGACTGATGGCTGATTCATGTTGGTGTACAACAGAAACCAACACAATATTGTAAAGCAATTATCCTCCAATTAAAAATTAATAAATTTTCTTAAAAAAAAAAAAAGAAAGACACCCCTGCCCCTGTTGGTTTTGAAGATGGGAGGGGGCCATTAGCCAAGGACTGTGGGCAGCCTCTAGAAACTGGAACAGACTGGAAATAGCTTCTCCCCTAGAACTTCCTAAAAGAAACAGGCCCACTGATACCTTGATTTTAGTCCAGTGACACATATGTCAGATTTTCAGCATACAGAACTGTAAGATAATAAATGTATATGTTTAAAGTCACTAAGTTTATGGCCATTTGTGACGCAGCAATAAAAAACTTTTACACATCTATCTAATTGGTTGCTGTGAAAATTAAATGAGATAAAATGTATAAGGCTTTTTTACACTGTGTTGGCATACAGTAACCATCTAATAATTATGAGTAGACTATAGGCTTCCCGGGTGGCTCAGTGGTAAAGAATCCACCTTCATACAGGAGACAGGGTTCAATCCCTGGGTCAGGAAGATTCCCTGGAGAAGGAAATGGAAACCCACTCCAGCATTCTTGCTTGGAAAATCCCATGGACAGAAGAGCCTGTTGGTTTACAGTCCATGGGTTTGCAGAAGAGTCAGACATGACTTAGTGACTAAACAACAACATTATTAGAGTTAACATTCATTCATTCTTTCAATATTTATTAAGCTATGTATCAAGCACCATGCTAGGTTCTTGAGATTCAATATAAAACAGAGCATAGTTGTACCAAGGAAGCCATCTGAGGAGACAGTCACATAAACAGACCATTCTGATATAAAACATGTACAAATTATGTTTTTAAATTTTAATATTTTATGATGTGTGACATCTTCGGGGGAACTTGCTAGCTGGGGAGGGACTGCTGCTTCCAGAACTAGTTATTTCCTTGAAATTGTAACAACTTGTTGTGAGCCAGACTTTTATATACAAAAACCCCTCAATCCCAAGTCCATATCCCTAGTTGCCTCCTTGTGGTTCTCTTTCATTGTTAATAAATGAAATCCTTTGCTTTCTATATTATTCAAGGGAGAGAAAGAACAAGGATGAAAGAACAATTGAAAACCTTATGCCATTAAAGAAAAAAATCCCCTTTCCCTTAATGCTGTAGACATCAATACCATAGATAAGAGTTTTTGCTAGATTAGAGTTTTGGCTTTCTCTCTTCCCCTGCCTATGACCCCTTAACCTGACAGAAGGTGATGAGTGAGACCTTGATCCACTAATGGGCAGCCAAAGGAGATGAAGTCATCAAGGACCTATCTGCCGATCATTCCCTAAGCAGTCCTGAATTGATCCATGGCAGAGAAGAGGTTAGGCCGTGCTCGCCCTGCACTGAGTCAGTCAGGGACTCACTATCAAAGTTCTGCATGTGACCCACTCACTGATGAAATTCCAGAGTCATGCAATTTCCTGTGAAAAAGACAACACTGTGGGGAGTCTGACTGGTCAAGGCCAGAATGACCTGCTATTTATATTCACTGTCTCCTGCTGTCACAGTGGTGGTTGCTTTGTTAATAATTCTGGAGACATAGGGTAGAGGTTAAGAGCCAGTTCTCACGAGTCAGCAAGAGACAAATTAGAGGACTTCCCTGTGGTCCAGTGGTTAAGAACTGCCTGCCAATGCAGGGGGCGTGGACATGGGTTCAATCTCTGGTTCAGGAAGATTCTACATGCCGAGGGGCAGCTAAGCCCACACACCACAACTATTGAAACTGTGGTAGAGCCCAAGAACCACAGCTACTGAGCCTGCACTCCCTAGAGCCTGTGTTCCCCAAGAGAAGCCCCATCAATGGGAAGCTGCACACTGCAACTAGAGGAGCCCCTGTTCCCTGCAACTAGAGAAAGCCAGTGCACAGCAACAAAGACCCAGCACAGCCAAAAATAATTAATTATTTTTTTAAAAAGAAACAAATTAGAGTATAAGCATGAAGATGGTTGGATGTCATCACCGACCCGATGGACATGAGTTTGAGCAAGCTCCGAGAGCTGGTGATGGACAGGGAAGCCTGGCGTGCTGCAGCCCATGGAGTCGCAAAGAGTTGGACACGAATGAGCCACTGAACTGAATGAATAGTGGAGGTAACAAAAAGACTGCGTCTTGCCAGCCAGATACAGCTGGAGCGATATTCTGTAGCCATTCAGAATTTTGATTGCTAAATGCAGAGAAGAACCACCCAGTCCAGAAGTCTTTCTGTTGACAAGAAAAAAAAATTGTGGAAAATAATGAAGAGTTGTGATATGTGGGGATTCCCTGGTGTTCAAGTGGTTAGGACCCTGGACTTTCACTGTTGAAGGCTTGGATTCAATCCCTGGTTGGGGAACTGAGATCCCACAAGCTGAGGCCTTCGCTCCCCCTACTGGCAAAAAAAACCCCAAATTTATATATAACTCTACTTGGGTTACTAAATGGTTAACTCGGGAATACAGTAATTAATTATAACAAGCTACAAAGTTATACCTTGGGGTTCTGAGGTAAAAATCTGACAGGGCCTTCCCTGGTAGTACAGTGGTTATTTAAGACTTGGCCTTCCAATACAGAGGTTGTGGGAAAACATAAAACAGAAACAATATTATAACAAATTCAATAAAGACATAAAAAAAAATCTAAAAAAAAAAAAACCTTCTGACATACACAGCTAAGAGAATGGCTGTTTGATCCAGTTTAGAGTTCTCTCTTCTCTTTTTCAAAAATGCCCTAGGTCAGCTAAATCTCTCCTGTTGGTTCCTCTGCCTTCTTGCATCATCCTAGTCTATGCAGAGTGCAGAAATTCTCAATTGCAACATTATTTAAAGTTCACCCTTGAGTACCAACTCTGGAATCACTGTAAGGAGGTTCTTTAGGGTTAACTGCCCACAACTGGCTACTTACTAGGGCCCAGTGACCTCGCCTCTTACTGAGACAGCCCTGAGGTTCACAGCCGTCTCCCCACTTCCTGAAAGCAGCTACTTGCGTTTTAACTGGAAGGTCAACTGTCTCAAAACAGGACAGAAATATGACTTCCTGACCCTTCCTGTATTACACCATAAAATGTTTACTTGCACTGGTCAAGGGTGTTACTGTTTAACTGTTTCATTTCACCACAGTTATGAGTGCTATGGGCTTCCCTGGGGGGCTCAGATGGTAAAGAATCTGCCTGCCATGCAGGAGACCTGGGTTTGATCCCTGGGTTGGGAAGATCCCCTGGAGAAGAGAATGGCTACCCACTCCAGTATTCTTGCCTGGAGAATCCCTTGGACAGAGGAGCATGTCGGGTTATAGTCCATGGATTCACAGAGTCAGACACGGCTGAGCGACTAACACTTGAGTTCTATCAGGATATATTCTGGAGCCTTCAGCTCAGTAACTATCTGAGCATGAGTAGAGGGGGAGGGTAGAAGTTTCTGGAAGAAGTGACTTCAGGACTTGTGCGGTGCTCTGAGCACCATCCTTCCATCCTACAAGGCTGAGTTTGAACATAGAGTAGAAAATGAGTAAGAAGAAAATGCCTGGAAACTCAGATGAAAGGGAACAAAATGGGCTCACCTAAACTGGAAGGTATTTTGAAACTAAAAAATGAGACAGGCAGCTCCAAATAATCAGTGAATCCCTCTGCTACAGGATAATTTACTCACTGAGTAGGATTAGGTGCACAATGACCCAGAAGCATTTATAGCTGCACTCCACATCACTGAGGGGCCATTGAGGCAATTTTATAGTTAACCTAGAATATGGAAGGGCTTCCTTGGTGGCTCACACAGTAAAGAATCTGCCTACAATTCAGGAGACCCAGGTTCAATCCTTGGGTTGGGAAAATCCCCTGGATAAGGGAATGGTTACCTCTCCAGTATTCTTGCCTGGGAAATCCATGGACAGAAGAGCCTGGTGGGCTACAGTCCATGGGGTCACAAAGAGTCAGACATGACTGAGTGGCTAAGCATGCACGCATGCATGCAACTGGTCTCATGGTTCACCAGGAATGTGTCAGAAAAGGTCTTCATCATTGGAGGCTAAAAGAGTACCGAGGCCACCTGGACCTAAGAGTCATTAAACAATATCTATTAGCTACAAAGCCCTTGATGATAGAGAAGTGATTTCCCATGTACTACAGTCCTGGGTAGGGTCAGTGGAAGGACAGGAGGAACTGTATGAGACCAAGATGGCATCAGTTATGTCAGCAGCCATACACTCCACCCTCAATATTGTGATGGGTCAACAATCTTATCATTATTCTTGTTGAGAGACCCTAGGGTCAGATACCAGAGGTGGCTTGTGCCCCAAACCCACAGTAACAATATGAGCAGCAGCAAGAACAAAAAATTCCTACTGATGATAAAAGAATACTAAGAACTATGCTTCCTCATTTAGCTAGAGAGAAGTAAGCCAACAATAAAAGCATCAGCAAAGGGAACTGACTGATGGCACATGTTTCAGTTCCTTGCTGGAACCAGATGCATGTTTGCATCTTTGAAAGTTTGCAACTTGAAGGTTCATATGTAGGAGACTTACTGTATTTTATAAAAAAAACAACCTCAGGCATCACTTCAGTCTTACCAGTACACATCATTCCCAGGAACTTTAGTGACTCTCCTGGTCCTTGCACCTTGTCAGCATTTGCCTCCCATCTCCTTGCTTTTAAATATCCCTGAGGTGATGCAGCAGCTTGAGAAGAGACAGCAAGTCTTCATGGGTTAATGTGATGTCATCAGTGTAATGACAGAGAGAGAAAGAGGGAGGGAGAGCCCATTTCTCCAAGTTCCAAGCCAAATCCCATGACATATAGTAGGGCTGTGCAGATAACCTTGGGCTAAGACAGTAGAAGTGCATTGCCTCCCTTCCCACATTAAGACTAACTGGTCCTGATACCCCTTATCTGAGAGAATACTGAAAAGGGCATTAGACTATGGGACTTCCCTGTAGCTCAAATGGTAAAGAATCTGCCTGCAATGTAGGAGACCAGGGCTCAGTCCCTGGGTTGGGAAGATCCTCTGGAGAATGACATGACAATCCACTCCAGTATTCTTAGAGAATCCATGGACAGAGAAGCCTGACGGGCTACAGTCTGTGGGGTCGCAAAGAGCTGGACACGACTGAGCAACTAACACACAATTGTAGACTCAGTGATTTGTCTTGAGAGAAAAGGAGATTTGTGTCCAAGAGTTCAGCTGTATTTGGAACTGCTGCATAAATACGGGGTGTTATTGTGTTTAATTCTCTACAGTCTATTGTCATGAGCCAGGTGCCATTTGTTTTTTTCCACTGGCAACATAGGCTTTGTGCAGTCTTATAACCCTTACCTTCTCTAATACTATGATGGTAGCCCATATTCCGTCCTGTCCTGCTGGTAGGCGATACTATTTTATTGTCACCACTCTCCTAGGGATGGACAACTCTACAGGGTCCCATTTAGTGTTATCCACCACTACACACTTGACAGCATGGATTCATAAGCAGAACTTGCTGGTGGTGATTGTGAAGTCCAGGTCTTATAGGACATCTATACCCAATAACATATCCAGGTATGGGTATTACGGATGTGAGAGTTGGACTATAAAGAAAGCTGAGCGCCAAAGAATTGATGCTTTTGAACTGTGGTGTTGGAGAGGACTCTTGAGAGTACCTTGGACTGCAAGGACATCAAACCAGCCGATCCTAAAGGAAATCAGCCCTGAATATTCATTGGAAGGACTGATGCTGAAGCTAAAGCTCCAATACTTTGGCCACTTGATGCAAAGAACTGACTCATTGGAAAAGACCCTGATGCTGGGAAAGATCGAAGGCATGAGGAGAAGGGGACGACAGAGGATGAGATGGTTGGATGGCATGACTGACTCAATGGACATAAGTTTGAACAAGCTCCAAGAGTTGGTGATGGACAGGGAAACTTGGCATGCTGCAGTCTGTGGGGTTGCAAAGAGTTGGACGTGACTGAGCAACTGAACTGAACTGAACTGAACTGAACTGATGAGTGAAATATAAACCAGAAAGGGATGGGGAGGCAATCTTCCAATTTGTAAATACAAGTTCATATGTTTCATCCATACCGTTCAGCCTCCATATCCATCAGTGGGTCATATTGCCCCTTGGAACTTGGATGGATTCCCATAAATCTGGGTGCACTGGGCACAGATATCTCTTAAGCCAGAGTGGTCTTCCTATTGGTGCAAGACTGATAAATAGTTCAACATGGGGCCTCCACAGTTATGTATCTGTGGCCCTATGGCCCACACCAAGGAGCAGCTTTTACCCCAGGCCTGATCCCCAGAACTGAGAGTATCAACCCCTATTCTTCATCTTCCCAAAGTGACAGAGTGCAGGCTTGTGCCTCTTCCTCTTGCTGTCAGTAGAATAAACGGTTTTTCTTTGAATAACACTTTCCATAAGGTTAAAAAGACCCCATAAGATTGTTTATATTCTTTTCAGGGGTCCTGATTAATACAAGGTCTTGCCATAACTGTTTGTAGGAAATTCTAGTCGAGCCCCCTTTAATTTCCTCACTTTTGTTGTTGTTTTTTCTCTCTCTTTGGCTTTATCTACCTGTTTATTTGAGCTTCCCTGGTGGCTCAACAGTAAAGAATCCACCTGCAATGCAGGAGATGGGGATTCAATCCCTGGGTTAAGAAGATCCCCTGGAGGAGGGCATGCAACCCACTCCAGTATTCTTGCCTGGAGAATCCCCTGGACAGAGGAGCCTGGTGGGCTGAGGTCCATGGCGTCACAAAGAGTTGAACATGACTGAAGCGACTAAGCATGGCACCTGTTCATTTCCCTTGTGCCAGATCTTTTCAGTCTCACTTAATTCAGCTGTCATAGCCACCATAGTCTGAATGGGTTGATGAACCATCCCAGTCAAAACTGAAACTAAGGTCCCTATCTCAGGTCAGCAACCAAGCTCCTGGAGTGGACTGCAGGATATTATCCTTCATACCTGCTACAAATAACTCCTCAACAGGTCTTGGAAATTAGGAGCATAGATAGCATGCTTCATTCCTGATTCCCTCACTGTTTCTTGTAAATCTTGCAAAGATGCCATCCTAAGGGTGGGTACAGTATGCCTCACTCATTTGGCTAAGCCAGACAAATGCTTGCATGTACCAATTCAATCAAGTTAGCTAGGCCACCTTGGCCACATACAAACATTGCCAGAGGCTGCACTATAACTGTGGTAATTTTAGACATCTTAGACATTTCTGACCCATTTAACATGATGCCATCTCCCCAAGTATCCCAAAATGGAGCCCCCAGGCTGCCACTCCTTCTCTACTATTTTGGTTAAACCTGACAGTTAATTCTATTAACTCAGGAGAGGAATATGCTGGTACTGCTGTTTTGGAGTTTGTGAGGGTCTCCTCTCAATTATCTCCTGGTTCCCTAGCGGCCTGTGTTTCAGCTTGTATCAGAGGCCGTGCTTCTTCTTCCTCCTCTATAATTATGTCCTCATCTTCTGACAAGTCTTTATCCCAAAGATCACACCTCTAGGTCCCAGTTCTGCTGTGAAATAAGAGTCCTCACCTTTGAGCCTACTGCCCTGCATTTTAGCTATCTTACCTGCCATCACTTCAGTATGCTCTTCCTGTTGTATTTTCTTTGATATGAAGTCAGAAGTGGTAAAACATGGGTTTCCCTGGTGGCTCAGTGGTAAAGAATCTGCCCACTGATGCAGGAGACACGGGTTTGATCCCTGGTCTGGGAAGAGCCCTTATGCCATGACGCAGCTAAGACGGGTGCCACAACTGTTGAGCCTGTGCTCTAGAGCCCAGGAGCTGCAACTACTGAGCCCATGCACTGTAACCAGTAAAGCCCACATGCCCTAGAGCCTGCACTCCACAACGAGAGGGTAGCCCCTGCTTGCCACAACGAGAGAGAGTCCACATGCAGCACCCTGAGACTCAGCACAGTCAAAAACAAATAGATCAATAAAATTATTTTTTAAAAAAAGAAGTGGCAGAACACGCCCTCTAGTCATCCCCCTCTAACACCAAAATCTCTTTCGTTTTCTCTAGTTTCCTGCTGAACTGTAATTCCTTTTCTGTGCTAATCCTTATAGGATATAACAAAGGCCATGCAATAGCTAAAATAGTTTGCTCACTTTCTTTTTTTATCCACTTTCCCTTTCCCACCATTGCAGTTAATATATCTAGGAAGCGCTTTGACATTTTCCAGGTGTCCTGAACTCACACAGTAGCCCGAAGGGTCCCATGAACGTAGCTAGGTCACCCCACACAGAAGAGATGGCCAGCCTGGGTTTACCCCACCGCACCTGGCTTTCCCCCAGCATGGCCCATTCCTGTCTCATTTTCAGTCTCCTGGCTGGCTCACCAATTGTTGGGGCATGGAGGGGACAAAAAGTGCCCATGAACTGAGAAGGTATCTTGACACCAGAAAATGAGGCAGGCAGCTCCACATAATCACTGGATTCATTTATTATAGGGTAACTTACTCAGAGGGTAGGATGGAGGACAAAGAGAGAGAGATCCAGAATTCACAGCTGCTTTCTGCACCACCCAGGGACTATTGGGACAATTCTACAGTTAACCTAGGGCATCAGGGTAAGTGCTTGGAGACAGAAGGTACAGTCCTAAGTCAAGAGTTATGAATGTGTAACTAGTCTCATGGACACTGGGAATACATCATGAAGGTCTTCATCACTGTTTGGAAGCTAATAGAGCATAGATGCCACCTGGACCTAATAATCATTAAACACCTATTAACTACAAAGCCTGTCATGACAGATATGTGATTTCCCACATAGTACAGTCCTGAATAGGGTCAGTGGATGGACAACAGGAACTGTACAGTTCCCAAAGGGCATAATTTACACCATCAGCCATACACTGGCTCATACAGGGGCTTCATGCCAATTAAAAAGCACCCTCTCTAGGAGAATGAACTGCTAAAAGAAGTTCCCTCTGTGTGGACCATTGGGAAAAAGGAGCATTTCTGGGCACCAAGTTTTAAAAAGAACAACAGAATCTTGCAAGACACAGGGTTTGGCCAGTGGAGTCTGGGCAAGATGTTAGCCCCATTCAGGTCCCCTCAGCAGGCATGAGGGCACAATTGCTTAAGGTGACTCTAGAAGGAGGTCTTGGGACATTCTGGGCACGGTGACTCAATTTTCTGTATCAGGACAATTAGTTAAGATTATTGCTAGAACATTATTGCTAGGTGAAAGGAACATCTCCACTCCGCGACCTAACGGGTCATTTTAAGTAATATGATCAACAGCCCTCTGAGACTGATTTAAAGACGAGGAAAATGAGGCTGGGGTCAAGTATATGTCTTGCCTGGGGTCATATGGTGTCATCAGATTTTTATCTTCATACTGCTATTTTCCTCGGCATTTATTAGCCTCATTCATTGCTGCTAATATGTACTAGATATTTCACCCTTCATTTGTATATCATTGGTCTCTCCCCAGTAGAATATAAGTTGACAAGCATAGGGATTCGTGTCTGTTTTATTCCCTGCTATACCCCCACAGTGCTTAGAACAGTGTCTGGCACACAGGGGGTTCATTCAGCAATACTTACTAAATGAATGCATTGTTTGAACATTGGGGTACTTCCTCCTGTACCAACTATTTCTAAAATCCCCATTCAGTAAATACTTATATAATGCATTGAAGTATTCTAGAGAAAAAGCTCCCATCATCATAAAATGTGCACTGTCATCAGGATTTTCTTCACCTAAAAAATAAAAAGTCTTTCACGCCAAAATTCATGTCCACATCAAAGAGAGAAATTCCAGGTTAATAAACTAGGTCTTGGGCTTCCCTGTTGGCTCAGGGGTAAAGAATCCACCTACCAATTCAGGAGGCATGGGCTCCATCTCTGGTCTGGGAAGATCCCACATACTGTGGAGCAACTAAGTCCATGTGCCATAACTACTGAGCCTAAGTTCTAGAGCCTGGGAGCCGCAACTACTGAAGCCCACCCACCCTAAAGCCTCTGCTCCACAAGGAGAAAAGCCACTGCAATGAGAGGCCCACGCACCGTAACTAGAGTAGCCCCTGCTCACTGCAACTAGAGAAAAGCCCATGCAGCAACGAAGACCAAGCACAGCCAAAAATATGCAAATAAATAAAATAAACGAGGGCTCTGTCCATTTACTAAGGGCAACTTTTGCCTTTAAAGACAGGTTTATTTGTTTCTGATTTTTTCAATAACTAAAACAGTGTCTTCAACTCCCATTATCCTCTGCTAATTATTTTTACATAGTGATACACAATAATCTGATTAACTCTCTATGTAGATGTGTTTGGAGCTTACAAAATAAGTAAAAGTTTCCAAATAAATTGTTATTTAGGGGTACTTAAATTTGGCATGCTAAATATCATGTTTTGTGTCTTGAATATGTAACTAGGTTATTGTTAGACTTTTCCAAAGTAAAGAGCTGCTTATTTTGATTCATTTTGCATAATTTTCATCCCGATGTATTAAAAGTTCACTGTGTGCAGGGCATTTTATTGTAGCATATTGTTGGAAGAACAAAGGGAACATTAAGACATGATCTCTGCCTTCCTGGAATTTACACAATGAATTGTAGAAACACAGACTTATGCACACTCCAGCGCCTCCAACAATAACTGTTGACTTTTTATTTGTAATTAGAGAACCCAGGCAGTGGAAAACTAGGTTTTTCCTGGGTTTACGAGAACTGAACCAAAGTGGAAAATGTTATTTGCTTTAACGAAATAATTCCATCTTATGCAACATAACATTCTGTCAATCAAGCAAATAAAGAAAGAAAGCCTTATTTATAAAGTTGCCTGCTTCTGATTTCATTCCATTGCTTCTTGGGCTCCAAGAGGGGAAAAAAAAATGAAGATTTTCTTGCTCTGTATTTTTCTAATTTTATGTGGTACCTCAGCCTGGGCGAAAGATAAGCATTATTACATTGGAATTATTGAAACAGCTTGGAACTATGCCTCTGACCACGGGGAAAAGAAACTTATTTCGGTTGACACGTAAGTCATTGCTTTTTCTTCTTTATAGACCAAACCTAAATTATCAATTAAAAAATAAAGCCAATAAGATGAAATATTTCTTTAATTTGTTATATACAAAAACTGGAAAATATGGACTTGAAACTCTGGACACTAATAAATCTCTAATTCCTGGGATTTTGTTTGTTTTTTGGGATGCTGCCTTATTCCTTCCCACTTGGTCCTGAGGAACTGTGTGGGTTTCTTTTAACCCCTTCTGGTCGTTACATCTCCCATCATGGTTCAGTCTTTTTGTCTGTTTATGCAGAAGTTCTTTCATCCAAAGAATGACTGCATAAAAATTTCTGTTTACTATTCCATTTCTGATTATTAGAGGTAAAAATTAAAGGCTTTTTTAATCCTTCAAAAAATATTTATTTTATATATCAAATACAATCTTAATATGACTCCACCTAATACTTGTTGGATGACTCTGGACAGATAATTACATTCATCTTTCTCAGACTCAGCATCCTAATCTGTTGACAAAGACAATAAGAATACTTCATAGGGCTGTTTAACGAGTGGTGCCTGGAAAGCTCTTCTTACAGTGCTCGGCACATCATTCATGTGCAAAAAAGCTCTATGTAACTTACAGGTTTTCTTTACGGTTTTCTTTCTTAAAGGTTTTCTTTGTTTCAGTTGAAAAGCCCCTTATTTCAAGCAAAGTTCATCACACAAAAAAACAGGTTCTCCTTGAAGATTTTTGTAATGGAAGATGATCTATATGAAGGTCATCACTTTTAATAATGTTAATTAAACATTTAACACCAAATTAAAATTTGTTACTCAAACCCATATTCATTATATTTAAAGATGTATTTTCGGAGAAGGCAATGGCACCCCACTCCAGTACTCTTGCCTGGAAAATCCCATCGACGGAGGAGCCTGGTGGGCTGCAGTCCATGGGGTCGCTAAGAGTCGGACACGACTGAGCGACTTCACTTTCACTTTTCACTTTCATGCATTGGAGAAGGAAATGGCAACCCACTCCAGTGTTCTTGCCTGGAGAATCCCAGGGACGGCGGGGCCTGGTGGGCTGCCGTCTATGGGGTCGCACAGAGTCGAACACGACTGAAGCGACTTAGCAGCAGCAGCAGCAGCAAAGATGTATTTTAATGGTGAAAGTGTATTTTAATGGTGATAAATGTGTTTTAATACTGATACTTAAAAATGCAAGTTAATGGTGACAAATGAACCCAATGACCATTTGCTGCTAACACTGTATCTTTAAAAAATAGCTTAAAAGGTATGCCAAATTTCATAATGTTGACTCTGTTGATGGGTATACATTATTCTCATTAATTTTATGTATGTTTAAAGTTTTTCAAAGTAAAAAAAATAAATAAATGCATAGATGATAATACCTAATTGCTAAGTTATTAATTTAGTAATAATCAGTGAGGAATGTTTCTGACCTAAGAATAACTGTTTGTAAATAAAACTAGTATATTTTGCAATTATGTTTTTAAAATATTCACTTATTTGACTTTGCTGGGTCTTAGTTGCAGCATGTGGGATCTAGTTCCCTAACCAGGGATCGAACCTGGGACCCTGCATTGGGATCACAGAGTCTTAACCACTGGACCACTAGGGAGGTCCCTGCAATTATTTTTATAAGCTTGGTTTTGAGCTAGTGTTCTCTTCTTTTGGAGATGGCATATTCTTAGGCTTCACAAGAACCATTATTTTGTATGACTTCAGCATTTTCCCTAACTAAACAATTATACACGTTTTTTAATAGGAAATCTAGATACATTTTTTGAAAAGGTCAGATACATTAGGAAAAAAAATACTGTCATACAGTCCTACTCCATGCCCTCACCCATCCTGCTGCCATTATTCATGGTCAAAAATCCAATCAGTTTGATTGCACATCAACCAAGTGCTAGACATTGCCCTGACCATACTTTAACAAAGTCTCTAATTCTAGACATTTAGAAAAGAAAAGGGCTTCGGTAAGAATTTTTTTGCAGGGAGGGAAGAGAATTTTTTAATTTTTAAACAGCCTAGCGTCCTGCGTATGCCGGGGAGGTTATACAACATTGGCTCGATCATCTCCTGCTTCAACAACAGCCTACAGTTGTGCAAACTATAGCTGACACTGCTCACTCTGTCTGTGATATTTTTTAATATATCTGAACAGCAAATATTAACTAGACCTTCAGCAATTTTGCCAATACTATGCTAATGTTTGCATCAGATTTGCAGAATGTCCAGCTGCTAATACATTCAGCCTTCTATAACAAAATACACCAGACAGGATAGCTTAGCAACAACAGAAATCCCTTTCTCACAGCTCAAGAGGCCAGGAAGTTCAAGGTGCCAACATGGTCATGTTCTAGTAAGATCTCTCTTCTGGGTTCATAGCCTTTTCACTGTGTCCTCACTTGGTGGAAGGGACTAAGAATGTCTTCGGAGCCTCTTACTCCATTTATGAGAGCCCCACCCTCATGACCTAACCACGTCCAAAGACCTCATCTCCTAATACCATCACATTAGGGATTAGGATTTCAACATATAGTGGGGGATAGGACATAAATATGCCAAAGGATGATGTGATATAACCAGATACAATTATTGACACTCATTGTGTGAAGGCTAAAAAGGAGTGCAGATATATAGGCTGAGAAACAGGTTGAAAGAGGTCAAGATGGTTGTTAGGCAGAGAATTAGGTTTAAGCTGCTGTTGACCTTGAAGATGAGGAACAAGGAAGAGGAAAGTATGTATTGAGATGGCAGAAACTCCATCTGCTAAACTCACTGGTGATCACTAGTACCTAGAATTTGGAAACACTAAAATATTTTTTAATTAATGAAAATGAATGTATAAAAGGTGTGTAGGAAGCTAGACAAAATTATAGGCTGTGTTGTCAAAATTTCCCCTTGCTTCTAATGTAGAGAGATATACACCATAGAATAAATCAGAAGATAGAATGAAATAAGAAAAGTCAGTTTATGGAGTTATACATCAGTTAGTGGAACAGGAAACATTGGCAGATAGAAAGGAAAAAATGTGTGGATTCTTTTAATTAGGAAAATAAGAGTTCACTTCTTTTTATTCTATCAGAAGTATTTCTTTCTAGTGGGGTAAGTTCAGTTTGGTTGCTCAGTCGTATCCGACTCTTTGCAACCCTATGGACTGCAGCATGCTAGGTTTCCCTATACATCACCAACTCCCGGAGTTTACTCAAACTCATGTTCATCAAGTCCGTGATGCCATCCAACCAACTCGTCCTCTGTCATCCCCTTTTCCTCCTGCCTTCAATCTTTCCTAGCATCAGAGTCTTTTCAAATGAGTCAGCTCTTCGCATCAGGTGGACAAAGGATTGGAGTTTCAGCTTCAGCATCTGTCCTTCCAATGACTATTCAGGACTGATTCCCTTTAGGATAGACTGGCTGGATCTCCTTGCAATCCAAGGGACTCTCAAGAGTCTTCTCCAACACCACAGTTCAAAAGCATCAATTCTTTGGCACTCAGCTTTCTTTATAGTCCAACTCTCACATCCATACATAACTACTGGAAAAACCATAGCTTTGACTAGGTGGACCTTTGTTGGCAAAGTAATGTCTTTGCTTTTTAATATGCTATCTAGGTTGGTCATAGCTTTTCTATGGGGTAAGGTAGAAAGTAATTTCCTTATATTTATCAGTGCCTCATCTATCACTTTAACACATCAATAAACTGTTAAAGATCTGTGAAATATACCTTCTGTTCCTAAGTTGAAGTGAAAATTAGAGTATTAATCGCTTTAGTAGTGCCCGACTCTTTGTGACCCCATGGACTATTATGGCCTGCCAGCCTCCTCTGTCCATGGAATAAGTTATTTGTATTTAAGGGCTTCTCTGGTGGCTAAGACAGTAAAGAATCCACCTGCAATGAGAGAGACCTGGGTTTGATTTCTGGGTTGGGGCATGGCAACCCACTCCAATATTCTTGCATGGAGAATCCCCATGGACAGAGGAGCCTGGCAGGCTATGGTCCATGGGGTCACAAAGAGCCAGACACGACTAAACAACTAAGCACAAGAATAAAAAGGGCTTCCCTGGTGGCTCAGTTTGTGAGGAATCTGCTTGCAATGCAAGAGACTGTCTGCAGTGCAGGAGACCCAGGTTTGATTCCTGGGTCAGAAAGATCCCTGAAGAAGGAAATGGCAACCCACTCCAGTATTCTTGCCTGGGAAATCTCATGGACAGAGAAGCCTGGCAGGCTACAATCCATGGGGTCGCAAGAGTGAGACACAGCTTAGTGACTAAACTACCACCACTACCAAGAATAAAAGACATACATATAAAAACAATTAGCAGACGCAATACTGTGATCTGGGCCCATGGTAGACACTAATTAAATGTTTATTGAAAAAATAAATAGATAAATGTTTATTGATTTTGTTAGCTACATAGTAGCAATAAGTAAAACGGTCCAGTTTTATTCAGATTACTTCTTTCTCCTGGTGACCTTAGGAAGCTAGAAGTAAGTGAAAACTTCCTTAAACAGAAGAACTATCACAAAACCCTTTTACACTAACTTCATAGGCTCTTATTCAGGCTTGGTGATTTTAAATACAGTTCTTGCAAACATTGTTAAACCTAGTTTTCCAGCCCATTGTAGGTTTGAAAAATAAATCAGAAATACTGCAGTGAAGTAGTATACATAAGCAGACTCATTGACCAAGAAAAAAATGAAAGCCCAAATTTTGACCAAATAGAGAACAAGATAACAACATTGCACTCTATGATATAATCATAAGTATTATAATAGTGAGTGATCAGGGTACCATAACCATTCAGTAAATGTTTATATTTACTATTATCATCATAACAGAAGTTGAATTTTTCCCAGTACATGATGTTTAAAAAAACAAGGATGCAAAGAAAACATTTTAAAGAAAAAAAACTTGCGCAAAGGCATTCATTTTACCCTTTCCAAAACGGTCTTAAATTTTTAAATGATTCTTAAAGAGGTAAAATTATGAGCTAAAGTTATCTGGAAGTCATTTATGATGCCTTATACTCCGAGGCTGCCAAATAAAAAATAGTAAGCAAAATCTGGTGTGGTATAAACATTTCACATAAGACCGTCCACGTGCAGAAGCTAATGAAGTAACTATACCATTTCACACTTTTTGAGCTCTACAATTTATTATCACAGTTGCTATTTTTCCCCAAGAACATATCCAAAAGAGGGCTAACACCTAGATAGAATTTTCATGCTGTGCTAGTGAAGCCAGGCTAGTTAGAACCTATAGCTCACTCAAGTGTGCGCTGTATAAACCCAGGTTGAGTCTTTGCCTACCAAAGTAGTCTTTGCCTACTTTTGGACTTTTCTTTGTGATTCCTGTGTGTAGTAGGCAGAGTTTTTTTAATTGCCCCCAAAGACATCCTAAACCTAAAATTCTAGAACCAGTGAATCTGATGATCTATCACTCCCATGGTTTATGTTATATTCAAGGATACAGTTGACTTTAGGGACATGATCTGGGTGGGCCTAGTCTAAAGCAGAGAATTCTCTAGCAGAAGAGGAGGAAGTCAGAGAGATTTCAAAGAGGTTTGAGGGGGATTCAACAAACTGTTGCTGACTTGGAGATGGAAGAAATCACTTTGGAAGGAATACAAGTAGCCTTAAAGAACTGGGAGAAGTCTTCAGCTGTGAGCTAGCAAAGAAGCAGGAATTTCAGTCCTATAACCATAATGAACTGAATTCTGCCAATAACCTGAGTGAGCTTGGCAGTGGACTTCTCCACAGAGCCTCCAGACAAGTACTCGGACAAGCCAACACCTTGATGTCAGCTGTGATAACCCGAGGAGAGAATCCAGTGATGCCATGCCAGACTGCTGAGCCATGGAACCGTGAAATTAATAAATAGGTGCTGTTTAAAGCTGCTTTGTGATCATTTGTTATGCAGCAATAGAAAACTAATATACTGTGTCTCAATTAGTAAAGCCAAGAATCCAGAGACTTTTCACATACATTACCCACACTTTAGTAATCATGTCTAAACATAAACCAAGACCTCCTTGAGTGCATTCTGAATTTATGGGAGGGAATAGCATTATTACTGTTTTACTAAGGCAGTGTAAAAATTGTTTTAATTACCCTAACATTAAAAACTCACTTCTGGGTCTGAGCTTACCAGAAATTAGAGGAATTGCTATAGGATTATAGGGCTTCCCTGCTGGCTCAGATGGTAAAGAATTTGCCTGCAATGCAGGAGACCCAAGTTCGGTCCCCTGGAGAAGGAAATGGCTACCCATTCCAGTATTCTTTTCCTGGGAAATCCCATGGTCAGAGGAGCCTGGAAGGCTATAGTCCACGGGGTCACAAAGAGTCAGACATGAATGAGCGACTAACACTTTCACTTTCACTATAGAATTATAAGAACTGGGGAAGCTAAAAAAGTAGAATGTGATTACTGAGAGGGAGACATATCTATTGAAATGAAGTAAAACAACATATCACAATTTCCAACAGAAAGAACAACAATTAATGTGAATCATTTGTTCCGGTCAAAGAACAACCATAATAGATCCCTTTGACTGGATGTCTGACTGGCAAACTTCCTGCAAGCTTCCAGTAACTGACCCTTTGTCCCCAAAGCTGTGCTCTTGATGTTAAATAGACAGTCCCTAATGACCCTTTGATGTGTCTTTGGAGACACAGCATAAACAAACAGACCTCCCCCAAGTTATCGCATTATGTGAAATATTTACCAATTTGCTTAAGACTTAATTTTGTTTCAGAAAAAAAGACAAGATGGGAAACACATTTTGCACATTGCTATGTGTATACAAGAAATCCAAATGTTAAAATTTCTGAATAGGTTATAAATTCAGATCAGTTATTTTTATAGTATTTTTCACCACCTCCCCCCACCTCCAAAAAAATCTTTGTATACACAAAAAGAATCCCAAAGCTTAGGCAATACTCCCCTTATTTCAGGAAATAATGAATACAGGAGAATTTCAGTGCAATGAAAGCATTTTGAGAAAGTCCACTGCAGTTTATTGAAATGAAATGTGACATATTCCTTAATTAGATTCAGAGGCACATTCAGGAAATATAAATACACATTGTATCTAAAGGAAGCCTCAAGAATTTGAGGGCTATTTTTAAACTTTGGCTTTATTTAAAATGTGGATCAGGCTTCCCTGGTGGCTCAGTGGTAAAGAATCCACCTGCCAATCCTGGAGATGAACGTTCAATCCCTGGGTCAGGAAGATCCCTTTAAGAAGGAAATGGCAACCCACTCCAGTATTCTTGCCTGGAGAACCCCATGGACAGAGAAGCCTGGCAGGCTACAGTCTGTGGGATCGCAGAAGAGTCGGACATGACTTAGTAAATAAAACAGCAAGATGGGAATCAACAGTGCATGGTGAAACACAGATTAGAATCTATATTTAAATATCATTGAAGGTGAATCTCTTAGATTCATAGACACGGGTGAAAACTTTCCGCTAGGCTTAGACAGGTCTGTGTGAGACTGAGTGGCCCAGGTTCTGATGTGACCCGAGAGGAATTCCATCTTTGAGCTATAAGCTTTCCAGCTGCCATTGTGTGCTTGACTGAACTGCCCTCTTCCTGACCTCCTCTCAGCAAAGTGGACTGGATGAATCTGTCTTTAATCTCAGTGGCCTTCAGGGCTTTGGAATTTTGCTGCTGTTACAACATCTATTCATTAAGATTACTCCTGTCTGTACTAATGTGGCAGTTTAGGGGGAAGAAGTCACACCCCTTCTCATTGTTTTTTCATGTATTTTAATGTGCTTAAAGTCTCTCAGAGCTTTTCTCAATATATTTTTTTTTTTTTGGTTTGTTTTAACAAAATGGAAATTGCAACAATTAGAAAATGAAAACAAATATGACGAATAATGGCTTAATCATGGATTTGCTGTATTGGTTATAAAAGATGTAACTTTATTTTTCTAACTTCCAATTTGGCCCTTCTCCCACCACGATAGGGGAAAGAGACTCCCATCTCACTCATTTTTTCAGTGAACAAGTTGAGAATCCCAGGGCTTAAACAATTCAGCATGACAACTATAAGGTGCTCATTGTAAAAGCTCTCTGGTCAATCCAGAGCACGGGGCTCTGCTATTTTCAACATCTGTTCCTGCTGCCCAAATGCAGCTCAGAGACCCTTCTTACTGGTCCCCTCACTCAAGCTCAATTTGGTACCTCCATGCCACCATGCCAGGAGAGATTTGGCCACGACCGGAACCAGTCACCTTTCTGTCTCAAGGCATCCAGGAATCCCTCTGTCCCTGGGATTGGGCCGCTTTCTCCCCCTGCATCTGGAGCCTCCCCTACTCGGGTTGCCCATGAGCACAGAGAGGCATCAGAACACATGGGGGTTATTTGTTAGTAAATGCAGATGCCTAAACTCCACCCCAGCAGCACAGAAGCAGAATCAATGGGGCTGGAGCCTAGGAACTTGCATTTATCAAGGTCCTCAGTAGATTCCTATACATGTGAAAATTAAGAAACATTGGGCCAGAGCCTTAGATTTAAAAAATAAAAACAGGCCTTTAAACTCTGCAACAGACAAAGATCAGCATTCCCACACAAGCTCTGCTCTCATCTGGAAAAAAAAATAAAAAGGAAAAATATTCTTCACTCTTTCTGATGAGCTTACCACTGAGAAAACAAGCCTAAATTTATTCCTTAGTCAGGTTATACAGCCTCACAAGGGTTGAGTGGAAAATAGTAAGGCACCAAAAGTCACTGAGATCAAAGCAGGCAACACACACACACACACACACACACACAAACCATAGATCATTAGCCAGAATGTTAGCATTTTTTATTCTAGTGGAGGAGACCTCAAGTGTGGAAGGGCTGCCAAAGCCCAGGTTTTAAGTGGGTTCTCCTGAACGACTAGAAGCCACTGCCCACAGGTAGATTCCACTGACCTATCCCGGCTTCCGTCAAAGACAATAACTTAAGAATCAGTTCAAAAGTTTGAATATCAAGCTCAATTTCTTTCTTTTCCTTTCTTTTCTTCTCTCTTTTTTTTTTTTCCTGGCTACTATTCACTTTGCTGATATTTTCAGGAAAGTTTTAAGCAACTATTAATCAGGCACTAACCAGAATATAAACTTTCAATGTTCAAGTACTTTTGCTAGCAAGGGATTAAAAAAACCACAGGGGTAATTTGAAATCAAAGGTAATTAAAAAACCCATATATATTATATGCATCAAGTCCAACTTTGATTTAGTTTTGCTAAAAGAAATTAAAACAATAGCATTACCTTAGCATTATTAGCTTTGCTTTAGGAAAACAAATATATACACACAATTTGACATCTCACACATCCAGATTGATTGCTTGTAAACTCAAGTTTTCTTCATGACTGAAAGAGGTGCACAAGAAGTGAGAAATGTCTTAGCTCTATTTTAATAAATTTATATATTTATATATATTCATAAGGTCTCTGTGCTTTAACATTAAAATCTTGTAAGAAATACTCTGGTAAGATGTATTATATTTTTATGGAGCATTCACACATGGTTGTCTGCCATATAGCTAATGTAGGACACCTCACATTATTAAAATAACATGGCTAAATGCCAGCTCTTCTCTTCATTTTTTGGAAGCATCCTTACAACAACGGCAAACATTTAATATCATATGGTTATTCGTTTCTCTTTCATTATAATGTTATCCCTGGAAATGATGGCTTCTACTAAGGTTGTCTTCTTTTCCTTTGCAGGGAACATTCCAATATCTATCTTCAAAATGGCCCCAATAGAATTGGAAGCGTTTACAAGAAGGCTGTGTATCTTCAGTACACAGATGAAAACTTCAGGACTGTTATAGAAAAACCTGTCTGGTTAGGGTTTTTAGGCCCTATTATCAAAGCTGAAACTGGAGATAAAGTTTATGTACATCTGAAAAACTTTGCCTCTAGGCCTTATACATTTCATGCACATGGAATGACTTACTATAAGGAGCATGAAGGTCAGTTCAACTCAAAATCTTGCTGGAATCCTCTCTTCCTTTTCAGTAGCGCCATTTTTTAACTTCCAAGATTATGGACTTTCCTCCTGGATAAGACCTGTAATAATGTTCTTTAGCTCTGAACTATTTTATGAATAAGTGTTTTGGTTCATCCTAATAATGCTGTGCTCCTCTTGGTTATGCTTGCTTATGTAGAGTGTGAATGTGATAGGATTTCTGGAGTCAAAGAGAGCTGGACTTCCTTCCCAGTGCCCTACACCTTTCTAGATAAATAGTCAAACTAAGAGAAATAGTGCACATTAAAGCCTGGAAAAGACAAAAATCCTGAAGGAAGAAACAGGACTCAAGATGGGGATTGTCTTATCTCTAAAGTTCCTACATGTGAACTTACTGTAACAATTGTCACCCTCCATCCTAACTTTGTCCCAGCGAAGGCAGCACAGTCATCTCACACAGTAACCAGATAGTGCACATGGCTGGATGATCCTGGAGTCATACCTGAGACACAATTAACCAAAAGGTCACTTAACTATAGGACTTGGAATCCTTAAAGACGGTACGGGAAGAACAAAGATTATATTTGGTGCTTGTGATCTCATTCTTAGTAGATGGTGATGGTGATGATGGTGATGATGATGATGGAGACGAAGATGATGACAGGAGATGATGTTTTATTGTGGTTAAATGCAAGGACTTCAAAATTAACGGACCCGTATTTCAGTGCAGCATTGGCTTTTACTTGGCTGAATGACCTTGGACAAGTTACTTAAATTCTCTATGCTTCAGTTTTCTCATCTATAAAATAGGAACAGTGAGAGTATATAATAAGAGTTCTATAAATGTCAGTTATAAAAAAAATGCTGAGGCCATGCTACAGTTCATGGGAATTATAAGGATCAAGCTTGGAAATAGACTAAAATTCACCTTAACTAATTATTGGCTTTGTATTTAAAAGAGGGATTGCTTTACAAGGTCAATGTTTTGATCTTTCATATATTTATGTGTTTTTGTAAACAAAATAATTATATTCATAGCATAAAAGTTTACTGCCATCTTATTTTTTACAATTTCATGTCATATTAGGATATAAATAATTTTTACGGATGATCATTGTATTGTGGCTGTGTTAGACGAAAAAAGAGTACTTAGCTTTCAGAGACACATACTGAGTTATTTATAAATGAAATGACATGAGTCAGGGGCTCACTTTAGAATAATTCACTGATGATGGGGATTAGAGTGGGTGAGAGTATAGATGAAACAAGATTGGCCTTGAGTTGATCACTGGTAAAGCTGAGATTTTGGGCACATGGAAATTTATCATATTATTCTCTTAATTTTTGCATATGTTTGGAAAAATACAAAATTAAAGTAAAAATTAAAACAATTTCATGGTTATTTCATAGGCAAAAATCTGACATCATACAAGAAACTTCAAATTATAGCAGAGGGTAGCCATTTTGCTCTTACTTCCGTACCATAACCCCAGGGCAAAAACATTTTTTTGTTTTTGTTTTTTAAATACAGTTGTATGGCATTTTAACATGACCCTAATTCTGAACTCTCAGAAAAAGTGTTTTTTTTTTTTAATTGCAAACCCATAGTCACTATGGGGCTTCCCAGGGGGCACAGTGGTAAAGAAGTTACTTGCCAATGAAGGAGATGGGAAGATTCTCTGGAGAAGGTAATGGCGACTCACTCCAGTATTCTTGCCTGGAGAATTCCATGGACAGAGGAGCCTGGCAGGCAAGCTATACAGTCCATGGGGTCTCAAAGAGTCAGACATGACTGAGCACCCAAAGTCACAATGCTCCTAATTCATCTATTACTGCTTCTTGAAGACTCAGTTCAGTTCAGTTCAGTTGCTCAGTCGTGTCCAACTCTTTGCGACCCCATGGACTGCAGCACGCCAGCCTCCCTGTCCATCACCAACTCCCGGAGTTCACTCAGACTCACGTCCATCAAGTCAGTGATGCCATCCAGCCATCTCATCCTCTGTCGTCCCCTTCTCCTCCTGCCCCCAATCCCTCACAGCATCAGAGTCTTTTCCAATGAGTCAACTCTTTGCATCAGGTGGCCAAGGTATTGGAGTTTCAGCTTTAGCATCATTTCTTCCAAAGAACACCCAGGACTGATCTCCTTTAGAATGGACTGGTTGGATCTCCTTGCAGTCCAAGGGACTCTCAAGAGTCTTCCCCACTCAGTCAAGTATAAAAAATGACATTTTCTATGAAACTTCCAGACCTTGTTGCCATTAGCTTCTTATTCTTCTGTGCTCAAGTAGAATATCACTGCATTCCCAAGGGGATACATACTAGATATTGAATAAATGTTTGCTGAATGAATTAACAGACCATCTATTTTTTTCTTTTAAGTTCAAGCACATTCAAATTCAACCTGTCATTTCATTGCATGTCGTTTCCTAGGGGCCATTTATCCTGATAACACCACAGATTTTCAAAAAGCAGATGACAAAGTGCAGCCAGGTGAACAGTGCATGTACATACTGCATGCCAACCCCGAACAAGGTCCTGGTCAGGAAGACAGCAACTGCGTGACCCGGATTTACCATTCCCACATTGATGCTCCAAAAGACATAGCCTCAGGACTCATTGGGCCTTTAATACACTGCAAAAAAGGTACATTTTCTCATTATTAGTCTCAATAAATTACCAAAGACAGTAGACAGGGAGGTTTATTCTTTAAATATACATTAAGTCTTCTGTGTTATGACTGAGTAGGGAAGGTAGAGGGGCGGTGAGTCTAGAAAAAAAGGAAGGGAAGGGTAGGCAAGGGTAAGGAGAAAAAAGGGTGCATGAAGCAACATTTAGGTTACTGAACATAAATTCCCTAAATACTTCCAAGTCTATAAAACAGGAATGACTGGTCCAGATTTCTGGTCTGTTCGGAAAATAAATACTAAAATTGTTTAAAGCTATATGAATCACATGCTAAAATTCATGCTAAAAATTAAGGTCTACTGAAATAGTAATTTTCACTTCAGATTCTCTGGATGAAGAAAAAGAAAAAAATATTGACAGAGAATTTGTGGTAATGTTTTCTGTGGTGGATGAAAATCTCAGCTGGTACCTAGAAGAAAACATTAAAACCTACTGCTCTGAACCAGAGAAGGTTGAAAAAGATAATGAAGACTTCCAGGAGAGTAACAGAATGTATTGTAAGATTACACAGGATCTGTTAACTTTATCTTATTTTTCTCAGTCCATGAATTATGCTAACCTTATTCCCTTACATGAATAAGTAGTGTATTCTAATCTATGCCCTTGGTAACAAAGCATATTGGGTATGCAAATAGATATTCAGCTAAACAGGTCCAATCAGAACTCTAAGCCAGGTAAAGCCAGATATATCAAACTATTTCAAAACTAATAAGGATAAATCAATATCAGTTATGGTTAAATATATATGTGTGTTATATCTACATATTTTTAATTCTCCCGACTCCTAAAAATTAAAGCAGCCTAAAATTATTAAATTATATTTTAAAGCATTGCACTATAGTTAAGAAAACAGTTCAAACCATTAAGTCTAAAAGATTTCTTTTACATACATATTATCCTTCACTACCACCCCCAACTTTGTATCATTTTCCCCTACATTTTAGCTCACTTTATTTCTTCTAAAAATGCTTTCTTTACTGCCTAGGCTTCTCCTTAATTCTCAGACACAAAATAATGGGTTTAGTAAGATAATCTATCACTTAGAATTTGCATAAAATTTCAAATCCCTTAATACCTACTAGACCAATAAGTGTAGATTTTTGTTTGTGTTTAGCTTCTCAAAAATAGCTCTTAGGCAGAAACTGAGAATGCAATAATAACTGTACTATCAAAGCAGAAAAATAAACAAATTAAACACGGGACAGATTTTTGTTTCCAACTTCTGCTTATTTCTGGCTGGAAGATCCTCTTTCCATACTTTAATCCAGCCTCTGTTCTGTGCTAAGCAAAATAGATGTTAGAGACTCAAACATCCAGCCTGGCTAAGCCTGGTTTGGTATCCCTGTTGCATTTGGTTCACTCACAGTACTTCCCAGAACTGATTTCTGCTTAAACTAAGACCTCCCAGTTTGAACAGTGACTCTCAGTTTTTTAGAAGAATCTCGGGCCATCCTGCTTTTGACCTTTTAGATCTTTTCCTCCTTCACATTTCTTCCAATTTTGTCTTTCAAGTTAAAAAAAAAAAAAAGCTTACTTTGTGTTCTTATTGAAAGAGCAATTCACATCACTGTAGAAAATTGGAAAAGTTCTCATAAATAAGCAAGAAAACTTTGACATCATCCATACTGCCACTACCAACATGATGCATATGGTTGATTCATAAATAAGCATGTCTTTTTTCTATTTACTATATATGTGTGTGCATTTATATGTATGTATGAGTACACACATTTGTATTTGCAAATATACACTTGAACATACCAAGGTGTATAGTTTATAACAAGGACAGCGAATAGGTTTCATCTTCAGTGTTCATGTGCTAATACTGTGTTGACAAAAAACCTGAGGCTGAATTCAGGTCCAAAATGAAGAGTGCTGTGATTGATTAATAATGTCTGATGTGGGTACAGAAGGGAAGAATAGTGACATGTGTGCCAGGTATTTTCAATCTCAAATTGATTTTATTTTTGTAGCCGTAACTATCAATATTCCAGGCACCAATATATGTTAGTCACAGTCTCTCCTCTTGACTTACAGCTGTGAATGGATATGCTTTTGGAAGTCTCCCAGGACTCTCCATGTGTGCTAAGGACCGAGTGAAATGGTATCTTTTTGGTATGGGTAATGAAATTGATGTGCACGCAGCTTTCTTCCATGGGCAAGTGTTGACTAGCAAGAACTACCGTGTTGATACAATCAATCTCTTTCCCGCTACCCTCTTTGATGCTCTTATGGTGGCTCAGAACCCTGGACAATGGATGCTTAGCTGTCAGAATCTAAACCATCTGAAAGGTAAGGCATCTATACCTGAAATTAACTGTCAGTTGAGAAAAGAGACATGTCTCAGTTACAATATTAATGGGTTGACTATTGGAAATTAGAATCTAAAAGCTAAATATCTTTGGAATGATCTGAACTTTGAACTGTTAATTTTATTCCTCTGAAAGTATGGATCATAATGTAATTTTTTAAAAAAGACAAAGACTGGAGCAATTATAAAGTAATTAAAGCTGAAAATACATTAATTTTTGGAAAACAAAAATTGGTCCTGAAGTATAGTCTTACCGTAAAAGTATAATACTGCTTATAACTACTCAGATTTGTAAAATATACAATATTTTAAACACCAGAAGATGTGTATATTGGTGCTGAAAAGTAACTTGTGTTTTGACTTGATTCTGTTAAATACAACCAACTTTGTTCTTTATGAGTCCAGCTATTCCTTGTTTTTACATGCTAACTCTCTTTTCCATCTCTTTAATATAAGGAAAAGAAATATCCCCAGTTCTTGGAAAATATTAGTTTGTAATATTGGTTTCCTGAAGAAACTAGCTCTAATGTGGGTCTTTGAGTAGGTTACTTTGAACTTCAAATATAATCTCATTCATCAAAGGTGACCTTGGCTGCAGCAGGCCCAGCACAGCAGGTGCATAACCATTTTATCCAAGGGAGCGATACAAATACATGATCACTCTATTCCTCCTCCTCTATTCCATCACATCCCTTAAAATATGGCAAAGCTTCTCTTCACCACTTACTTTTTCTCATGAAAGCATTATCTATTTCAATGCTGACTCACTGATAACATAAAAGAGTGAGGGATTCCTGGCAGTCCAGTGATTCTGACTCTGCCGTTTCACAACAGAGGGCAAGGCTGCAATCCCTGGCCAGGGAATTAAGATCCCACAAGCCACGTGACATAGCCAAAGAAACGCCAGTGAAATAAAATAGTGAAAGTGCTTTCTCCCCACACCACTTATCTATTAATGTGTCCTATTCTTTTTTCTCATCAAAAGATGGTTACAGTGAAATCCCACTGAAGTTCATTCCACATTTTTGAAAACACAAGTAATACCACTTCTCTGTGGCATATAGGCTTTTTTCCACTGCTTGAATTTTCCATGACTGATTCATTTGCAGCTGTTTACTCGTTCATAGTATTGTTTGTAGCTGTCTATTTCTTCAGTTTCTGTCTGTTGTTTCACCGGCAGCATTGATAAGGCAATAGGAGAGAGAACAATGGCTTCATTAAACAGTGGCGCCTCTGTGTGGTTTTCAGCTGGTTTGCAGGCCTTTTTCTGGGTACAAGACTGTAAGAAGTCTTCATCTAAGGACAATATCCATGGCAAAATTAGACACTACTACATCGCTGCTGAAGAAGTCATCTGGAACTATGCACCCTCCGGTATAGACGCCTTCACCAAAGAAAATTTAAGAGCACCGGGAAGGTAATTCAGAAAAAAAATGATATTATTTCAAAATATGACTCCTCCTCAAAAAATCATAAAAGGCTATTCAGCAATTAAAATTTTAACTGATACTTGAAGTTAACTAGACTTCTAAGTAATTATTGAGGTGTTTGGTAGTGAGTCCAAGTTGGAGAAATAGGACTTCTGAGTCCATGAAAAAGAATAGAAATGTTGTCAGATTCTCAAGAAAATCCTCAGAAAATGTTGAAAACAAGATTGATTCATTAGCTTTCCATTCCTGAAACCAGCCTTGTATAATCTAGCAGCATTGGGTATATTCACAAGGTTGTATAATTATCAGCACTGTGACTCCCAGAGCTTTTTCATCATTTCAAGTAGAAATTATGTTCAACAGGTCAATAGCTGAGCTCTACCCAAGCTTGTGACTTCTGAAGCAGAGATTTAAGTCCCTGCTACACTGACAGCCAGATATAATGACTCCCTAAACTGTATCTCCAGCCCAGAAGGCTCTTATAAATGGCAGATTTTCATTCTGAACTTCTTAGTGGACACCTCACTCGGATGAGGCCCTCTCCAAATCAGTATGTCCAAGCCTGAACCCTCTGACTTCCCCACAATTCTGAGCTTTCTCCTCTACACGAATGGTACTGCCATTCATCCATCACTCAAATCCCAATGCCTGAGCATTACCCTTGACTCCTTCCCTCCTTCACCAATCCCTCCTTCTCTCATCAAATGCTGCCTCATTATATCCTAAATATTTTGGGAAATTTGTTTGCATCTCTCTAACCTCTTTGCTAGTACCTCTGAAGTCATTACTACCCTCATTGAGATTTTAAGAGAAGCCTACTGACTTGGCTCCCTACCACGGTCTTCCAACCACTTAAGGAATCCTCCTAAAACACTAATCCTTTTAAACATTTTTACCATGCAGTGTGGCACATGGGACCTTATAATTTCCTTACCAGGGATCAAACCCACACACCCTGCATTGGAAGCACAGAGTCTTAAGCCCTGGACCACCAGGGACATCCCGTAAAACACTAATCCTTACTGCTTACATGTTTCAAAGCCTTGAGATGTACTGAAACTTTAACTAGGTCCTCCCACCCATCCCCCATTTCTCTAAGCCTCCTTCTCCAATCCTCTGTCTTACCCTGCATGCTATGGTCCTGCCCTATGTTATAAGACATGCTATGCTCACTCGTCTCTGAGCCTTCCCACAGGCTGTTCCCTCTTTGTAAACACCTCCCCCATTCTCCCCACCACACGTATTCCATCTTTTTAACGCCACTTCTCCTCTAGCTAGTTCTTAAAATCTCTTCCTTTGGAAAGCCTTTGAGGCCTCTCCCCGCTCTCCATAACTCCAGGAGAAATGTTTCATAACACCCTATGCTTGTTACATGTTGTTATATTGAACAGTCTGTAGTCTGTCTTCTGGGACAGATGCAAAGTCCATGCAGACAACGATGGGTCCATTTGCTTATTGGTATGTCATCATCATACGGCAGGGTTCCTGGCAAAGAGCAGCTGTTCAGTACATTTGTCTGTACAGGAGAAGAGATAAACAGGGCAGCTTTGTCAGGTCAAATGCCTTTCTGAGATTTAATTTCTTCATCTGTAAAATGAAGAGACCGGGGAGGGAGTGATTAAGATGGCAGAAGAGTAGTACCTGGAGCTCACTTCCTCCCACAAATACATCCAAACTATGTCAAGATGTGGAACGATTCTCACAGAACATCTACCGAATGTTGGCAGAGGACCTCAGACTTCTGAAATGGCAAGAAAATCTCCACATGACTGGGTAGGACAAATGAAGAAAAAAGAGAGAGAGGGAAAGGAATTGGGACAGGATCTGTGCCCTCAGAGGGAGCTGTGAGAGAAGAAAGTTTCCTGCACCCTGGAAGTCCCCTCACTGGCGGGACAGAGGGGGAGCTTCACCTCAGAGGAGAGCGCAACAACCAGTTTGCAGAAGGAAAAATGGAGAGAGGCCTGCCTGCACAGACAGTCAATACCAAGGCCCTGAGCTCCCCAGCCTGAGATGCCTGATGCAGATGGGGGCTGGGTGCTGAAGCTCAGGCTTCAGAGGTCAGACCCAGGGAGAGAACTAGGGTGGGATGTGCCGGAGACAGCCTGAAGGGGCTGGAGTGTGAGTGACTGAGAGTGTAGAGCGCCATTGTTGGGGGCTGTGAGAGGGGAGGGGTGGGACCCCCAGAGGAGCATCTTTCCTTGCATGCTCTCAGGCAATGGGACACATCACAGGATCCCAGGAGTGCTGGCAGGCCACTGCATCTGCACACCCTCCTCAAGGGGATAATGGGGGCACGCCCTGAGCAAAGAGGTGGAAGGCATCCAAACTCAAAGCAGCCCTTGGGCCAAAAAATATTAAACCCACACAAGCTACGCAGGAGCGCTTCCACACGTGTACAGCCTTCCATGACTACGGTAGATGACTGTTTCTCCTAAACTCAGAGCGAGGGAAAGGTAAGTACAATGAAGAAGTAGAGGAACCACTTCCAATTAAAAGACCAAGAGAAATCACCTGAAGGAATAAAACAGACCACTTCAGTGTAACAGACACCAAGTTCAAAAACGTGGTCATGCAGCCATGAAAAGGAACGAATTTGAGTCAGTTCTAGTGAGGATGAACGTACAGCCTGTTACACAGAGTGAAGTAAGTCAGACAAATATTGTATATTAACACATACTTATGGAATCTAGAAAAAATGGTACTGATTAACCTATTTGCAGGGCAGGAATAGAGACTCATATATAGAGAACAGACTTCTGGACACAGCAGGGGAAGGAGAGGGTGGGATGAATTGAGAGAGTAGCATCAAAATATGTGCATTGCCATATGTAAAATGGATAGCTAATGGAAAGTTGCTGTATGACACAAGGAGCTCAACCTTGTGGTCTGAAACAGCCTAGTGGGGTGGGATGGGGTAGGAAGTGGGAGGGAGATTCACGAGGGAGGGAACACATGTATACTTATGGCTGATCCATGTTGATATATGGCAGAAAGAACCACCACATTGTAAAGCAATTATCCTCTAATCAAAAATAGACAAATTAAAAAAAAAAGGATATCATGAAAATACTGAAGAAATTAAGAAAGACTATCAACAGAAATGCAGAGTACTGTAATATGGGGAGAATAATACCAATTTTGTTGCATCGTCATGTGAGTTTCAGACAATAAATGAACGTTTCTGAGTGCTAACATGCAATAAACAGTAGTTACTCTATTTTTAGACAGTTCATAATTTATTTAAAAGATTCTATTGTAGGACAAGTTATTATCTGTTAGGGGTCGACATGGGTCCTCTTGAGATTTTTTTTCACTTCACTTGAAAAAAAAATTAAATCTCTGTGCCATGAATCTCCACCCGCAGTCTTAACATTTTTCTACAGAATGCCTAGTACTATCTGCTTGTTTGAGTATTTGGCAAATCATGGGTAATAATTCTAAGCCTTGGTCAGAACTTTTCAATTAGTATCCCGTGTGACTACTGGGCTCTGTTCTGCTCTCAGCTCCAGAATTAAACCCTTTCTCTTTTGGCAGTGCTTCAGAGGCATTTTTTGAACAGGGTCCTACAAGAATCGGAGGGTCGTATAAAAAGCTGGTTTATCGTGAGTACACAGATGCCTCCTTCTCTAATCAAAAACAGAGAGGCCCTGAAGAGGAACATCTTGGCATCCTGGGTAAGTCTGCACTGAATACATAAATACTAGCGTACCCTTGGGCTTTCCCGGTGGCTCAGTGGTAAAGAATCTGCCTGCCCATGCAGGAGATGCAGGTTCTATCTCTGGGTTGGGAAGACCCTCTGGTGAAGGAAGTGGCAACCCACTCCAGTATTCTTGCTTGGGGAATCCAATGGACAGGGGAGCCTGGGGGGCTACAGTGCATGGGGCCACAAAGAGTCAGACACAACTTAGCAACTAAATGACAACAATGTACTCTTCCTCTAAACTACAACCAACTTAAGAGCAGAAGCTTCAGAACCTGAAGCATGATTTCTACATACAAACTATTCATGGAGGAGCAAACATCAATAAAATGCAGTAGCCAATCACTTTCCCAATGTAAATTTACCCACAGTAAATGTTCAATATGAAAAGCCAGGCTGACTTCAATTGAGTGTCTTTTTTCTTTCTTCAAAGAGGTAAGGGGTGACTTTGTTTTAATAGACAGTGAAGCTATTAGCTTCTGCTTTTAGTTAAAGGTACATTCCCTTAGAAATAAAATCCAGCTGCTACTAATGAGACAGGTGGGTTTGTTTTAGAGCCTCCTTCTCCCCAGGCAGAACCCAGAGATCTTTTCTTGCGAAGGCACATGGGCAGAATAGCAAGTGCGTGGATTCAGTCTGTCCTCACCTATTAGCCATGTGACCTTTGAAATACTCAACTCTCTGTGCCTGCCCCCTTTCTATAAAACGAGAATGATAGTAACAACAATAGTCCCTACCTCATAAAGCAGTCATAAGGATTAAATGAGTTAATTCACATAAATACTCAGGAGAACATATAGGAAACTCTCAATAAATATCATTTTATATATTACATAAAATACTTGTGTACTATGTATCTGTTTTTATTCTTTAGTAATAATATTAATTTTGGTGATGGAAAATACACAACAGTGTTGCTTTTCACAGCCAAGACAAATTTAACTTACCCCCTTTGGGTGGTCAATGTTTATGGCATTCTCTTAGAAGTCCGTCTAGTCAAGGCTATGGTTTTTCCAGTGGTCATGTATGGATGTGAAAGTTAGACTGTGAAGAAAGCTGAGTGCCAAAGAATTGATGCTTTTGAACTGTGGTGTTGAAGAAGACTTTTGAGAGTCCCTTGGACTGCAAGGAGATCCAACCAGTCCATTCTAAAGGAGATCAGTCCTGGGTGTTCTTTGGAAGGACTGATGCTAAAGGTGAAACTCCTACTTTGGCCACCTGATGCAAAGAGTTGACTCATTGGAAAAGATCCTGATGCTGTGAGGGATTGGGGGCAGGAGGAGAAGGGGACAACAGAGGATGAGATGGCTGGATGGCATCACCAACTCTATGGACATGAGTTTGAGTGAACTCCGGGAGTTGGTTGATGGAAGGGAGGCCTGGCATGCTGCGATTTACGGGGTCTCCAAGAGTCAGACATGACTGAGCGACTGAACTGAATTGAACTGAACTTGGCTCTTGGGACCAAATAGCACACGTCTGGTCCACAGTAAACTAGGATGAGGAGATGCAGGTACTGAGTAGTTTTATAGATGTGTGAAGCTTGTGAACTGACTTGGTTAAACATGGTAACACATTTCATTACTTGAAGTTAACTCAAAAAACCCTTCTCATCTCTTTCCAGACTCCCCATGTCAAATTGATAATGGACTTTAAAAAAACCAAGCTTTCCATTTGCCACAATAAGCATGTTGCTTCCAGAGGTTCTTTTTAGAGTACAAGACAGAGAAATCAACAGTCTAATGTATTCTGTAGGTTAGATATCAGGGAGGATAATAATTCTCTCTTTATCCCCAGGTCCCATCATTTCTGCAGAGGTGGGAGATACCATCAGAGTCACCTTCCATAACAAAGCAGCACATCCCCTCAGTATTGAGCCCATTGGAGTGAGAGTCGATAAGAAAAATGAGGGCACATACTATTCACCAAGTGGAAGTGAGTACAACATTTGGTAATCAAGCAATAATGTTTATAACCCAGTGTGCTGGTCACCTCAGGAAAACGGCCCTGAAAAAACCAAAGTCAGGAACTTCTGAGGAATCTTCTCATATACCATCCTCAGGCATCATGCCAGGAAGCAAGTCAATCTCCTCTCCTACCATTTGCAGTTGGTTTGTAGAATTCTGTCCTATCTTAATCGGGTGATTACTGACAATACTGAAAGTAACTTACTTGGATTGTATCAATTACACATTTCCAGAGTTCTATTTGGGTAACTGCTAAATTTGAAAAAATATTCTTATAGTTATAAGATTAGATGTACATTTTAGAATGTTTTAAAAATATAAAATTTGTAGCCAAACATAGTATCCATAGTTCTATAGCCAACCACTATTATATTTTTGTATAAGTCCTTCAGTCTTCCATCTGTGCACATAATATTTTGATATCATAGTATTTAAATATGAAAAAGTGAAAGTGTTAGTCACTCAGTCATGTCTGACTCTGTGACCCCATGGACTGTAGCCCTCCCTGACCCAAGCTCCTCTGTCCATGGGGTTTTCAAGGCAAGAATAATGGAGTGGGAAGCCATTCCCTTCTCCAGGGGGTCTTCCTGACCCAGGGATTAAACCCATGTCTCCTGCTTTGCAGGTGGAGTGTCTATAGTCTGAGCCAGCAGGGAAGCCCTAGTATATAAATATACTTATCGCTATAATTTTGTACCCAGGGTTTGGTTTCTTAACATTATAAATATTTTATAGGTATAATTTTAATGATACAAAATATTCCACTATATGGAAGTATTTAGGTATTTTTGTAGGTCAAGGCTAGCCAATGAAGACACTCTTCTGGGTCTTTGATTTCTTGTATCCTCACATGTAGGAAGGGGCTAGGGAGTTTTGTGGGATCTCTTTTGTAAGGGCAATAACCCCATTCAGAAAGGCTCTACTCTCATAACCTAATCACCTCTAACCTCAAATACTATCATATTGGACATTAGGATTCCCATATATGAATTTTGGAGAAACATAAACATTCAGACCATAGCAAGCACCAATCTCAGACAGAGGTGTAGAGAAGACTTCCTGGGGGAAATAATACTTATTTGTGACCTGACACCAGTGAACAAGTAGGATTCTAGTCTAATTTATAAAGGAGCACAAAAGTGGGTTGTCCTAGACTAAACCCAGTCTACTCCATGGCTCAAATGACCACATCAGAAAGCAAACTTAACCTCCCCCATGTGACCTTTCTTATAGGTGGGCCTCCTCCTTCAGGCTCCCATGTGGCACCCAAAGGAACATTCACCTATGAGTGGACTGTCCCCAGGGAAGTGGGACCCACCTACAAGGATCCTGTCTGTCTAGCTAAGATGTATTATTCTGCTGTGGATCCCACCAAAGATATATTTACTGGGCTTATCGGGCCAATGAAAATATGCCGGCATGGAACTTTACTTGCAAATGGGAGACTGGTAAGTCCAATGAGGGAAAATGAAAATGATTTTCAAATCCCTTTGAATTATCATTATTATAAGGAAGATTCTGCGGTTTGAGGCAGTGAGGGTTCCACGTGCATGCATGCATGCTCAGTAGCTTTAGTCATGTCTGGCTCTTTGTGACCCCAAGGACTGTAGCTCACCAGGCTCCTCTGTCCATGGGATTCTCCAGGCAAGAATACTGGAGTGGGTTGCCGTACTCTCCAGGGGTTCTTCTCTACCCAGGGATCAAACCTACATCTCCTGCATTGGCAGCAGATTCTTTACCACTGAGCCTCCAGGGAAGCCCAAGGGTTCCACACATAATATTTGTTACAATTTTTTCTTAGGCTTATATCTATCTGTATTGTGTGGAGACTCTCTGACTAACAGGATTGCTTCAAAATGAGTTGGAAACAAGATTTTCCTTGGAATCCAAAGTCTTTTATGATACAATTCAACACACACATTTTAAAAAATCACCTAAGTGTCTGTCTACAATGCAGGAGACCTGGGTTCGATCCCTGGGTTGGGAAGATCCCCTGGAGAAGGAAATGGCAATCCACTCCAGGACTGTTGCCTGGAAAATCCCATGGGCAGAGGAGCCTGGTAGGCTACAGTCCATGGTGTCGCAAAGAGTCGGACATGACTGAGCGACTTCACTAAGACTAATGATAATAAGTCAGTTAAGATTCACTGAGGAAAATATTGCTTTAAATATTTTTTATATTTGTCTGAAGGAGACTGGCATATTACTATTTAGTTATACTGCTAATTAACCTTCAATTATTTGTATAACATGTAAGAAATAACACTGCTCACACATCCATAAATATTTTTTAGAAATGGGAAAATGACCCTCTGATCTAGAAATAGAAATACTTAATCTAACCATTGTTTTTATCTCTAAAATAAATATTGCAATATAAATCTTTAAAAGAGAAAGATTCCTTTGAAAATGCATTCAATACAATTACCACACCTTAAAGCATCAAAAAACATACATTTTTATTTGGTTTTGCTTAAAATAAAACATTTCAGACTCTCAGTTTATGTTTAATTATATTCCATACATTATGACTTATAGTATTCTCATAGACATTACTTATTAAATTCTTAGAAATTCATTTTTGTTTCTTCTTTGATCTAAGAGTTACTTGAACCAAATATGATCTTTTACTTTTTAAACTCTTTGTCCTTTATGAGTAATTTTCAGTTTTATTGCCTTATAATTAGGAAACATGACTTGTAAACTTTTCTCTGTTTTCAGAGAAGTTTATTCTCTGAAGAAACTACAGAGAAGTTTTCTCTGTAGGTCAGCATGTAAGAGATTATAGCAGCTCCCTTCTGGAATCCTGACACATCTGAAAATGTCACTTTGTTGTTCTTTGCTTGGTGTCAAGTTTTTCTATCATAATCTTTTCCCCTCAAAACAGTACTTGCTACTCCATCTTACTCTGACATTTATTGTTCTAGAGAAGCCTGATGTTCATAACTTTTAAAATGGATTATTCTAGAAATTTGTCTATCTCTGAAATCCAAAAATTTTAGCAGGATATTTTTAGGTATAGGTCTATATTACTAATTTTGTCTTGCTTTCAGTGAAGTTTTTGGATCTGAGTAGTCTTTCCCTTTTATAGTGGTGAACATTTCCACTATTATTTATTACTATTAGGTAATAACTTCTCTCAAATAATTACTATGTGCATATTTTTCATCTTTAAATCTTTTCTTCTGACTTACGGGAGCTTTCTTAAGACCATCTGCATCACTATTAATAATTCAGTTTTTTTACAGGGTCTAATCTTAGATTTTTAAAGTTTGATAATCATGTTTTTTTCATCTGCAAAAATGATCTCAGGGAAAAGATATGCCATTAATCCCTCAAGTTTTCTCTTCTTTAAGGAAGTACTTGTTCTTGGGGACTCATATGCTTTGATTCCCCAGTCCAATTGCCTTCTGATCAACTACTGAATTATTACAGATAGCATTTCCACTTCCTTACTTTTCACCAGGGACAGGGAGGGGAGGGGAGAATGTCTAGAATGTGTGAATTGTTGCTCCAAATCACTTGCAGGCTACTTCTTCTCTTAAGATGTATCTGCTTCCACCTGCTCTGTCTTACAGGAATTTTTCAAGCTTTCATGACTATGGATAACACGTTCTCTAATTTATAGCACAAGTACATATCACCCCTCCCCTTTTTAACAATTTTGAGAGGCAAGTTCAAGTGGAATGAAGAGTGTCAGAACTTTTAGGTGCAGAAAAAGGCTTAGATTATTGTGTTGAACTAAAAATCCACTACGCAGGTATCAGTCAGCAATGTGGATGGACCTCAATAGAGACTGTCATACAGAGTGATGCAAGTCAGAAAGAGAAAAACAAATATCATATATTAAGCATATATGTGTAACCTAGAAAAATGGTACAGATGAACTATTTGAAAAGGAGAAAGAAAGACACAGATGTACCGACATCAAAGAGGGGAAGGGAGATGGGATGAACTGGGAGACAGGGATTGACATATATACGTTACTATGTATAAAATAGATAACCAATGAGAACTTATTATATAGCACAGGAAACTCTATTCAATGCTCTGTGGGGACTTAAACGGGAAGGAACTCACAAAAAGGGGGTGATATATGTATCTGTATGGCTTGTTTACTTTGCTGTTCAGCAGAAACTAACACAACATTGTAAAGCAACTATACTCCAATACAAATAAAAAAACTCTGGTGGTCAACAGGAGTATTTTGTGAGTTCCATTTACAAAGTGGAATGGAAACTTCAGTTCTTGTCCTTCTTTTAGCAGGTTTATCCATAAATAGTATTGTGTATATGGAAGTGTTTCTGCTTTACTCATTCTGTCTTCACCTCATTGTTCTTTATTTTGATTTTCAGAAAGACGTAGACAAGGAGTTCTATTTGTTTCCTACAGTGTTTGATGAGAATGAGAGTTTACTCCTGGATGATAATATTAAAATGTTTACAACAGCACCTGATCAGGTGGACAAGGAAAATGAAGATTTTCAGGAATCTAATAAGATGCACTGTAAGTACTGCATCATCCACCAATATCAGGCTATTTCAGCACTGCACATGTAATGCTTTTAATTAAGCTGATACTAATAGCTTTGCCCACTGATTGCTTTAATAAATGATTAAATACCATAGTGCTCTAAGGGTAATACTGTTAATTATTTGACATATCAGCCAACTGAATCTTAGTTTCACTTAACTCAGAATAATAAAACATATAATATATGCCAATTAGATCAGTTCAGTTGCTCAGTCATGTCCAACTCTTTGCAACCCCATGGACTGCAGCATGTGAGGCCTCCCTGTCCATCACCAACTCCCAGAGTTTACCCAAACTCATGTCCATTGAGTCGGTGATGCCATCCAATCATCTCATTCTCTGTTGTCCCCTTCTCCTCCTGCCTTCAATCTTTCCCAGCATCAGGGTCTTTTCAAATGAGTCAGCTCTTCACATCAGGTGGACAAAGTATTGAAGTTTCAGCTTCAGCATCAGTCCTTCCAATGAACACCCAGGACTGATCTCCTTTAGGATGGACTGGTTGGATCTCCTTGCAGTCCAAGGGACTCTCAAGAGTCTTCTCCAACACCACAGTTCAAAAGCATCAATTCTCTGGCACTCAGCTTTCTTTACAGTCCAACTCTCACATCCATACCTGACTCCTGGAAAAACCACAGCTTTGACTAGATGGACCTTTGTTGGCAAAATAATGTCTCTGCTTTTTAAAGTGCTGTCTAGGTTGGTCATAACTTTTCTTCCAATAACATTCATAGTCCTTAAAATGTAGTCCCTAGGTCAGCTGTTTCAGCATCACCCAGGACTTGTTAGAAATCCAGATTCTTGGACTCCAACCCCAACCTACTGAATCAGAAACTTTAGGTGTAGGGCTTGAAACCTGTGTTTAACAAATCCTCTCTGTTATTCTGATGTATGCTTAAATTTGAGAGTTACTGGATTAGATACTTTTCTTACCTGTGGCTTAATAAAGACAGGCTTCTTTTATGGTTTCTACTCTGAATAAACTTAAACGATTCTCATCTTTGACTACCCATAAGAATCCCCTGAGAGTTAAAAAAAAAAAACCCAAAAACTATTAAAACTGTTTTTTAAATGCTCAGCACAATCTATAGATATTTTTATTTCACTGAAACAGCATCAGATTTACTTTTTAGCTCCCAGTATAATTCTAAAATGCAGTTAAAGTTTAGAGATAGTGAACTCTATCTCTATTGTTTAAAATCCACACCACTAATGCACAACATGTGAAAATCATTGTAACTAGAAGAAAAAAAAAGTAAATTTGTATTACAAACTGAATTCCTCCTCTTTGAACTCCTTTTTATGGTAAGTCATGTCCGATTCTTTGTGACCCCATGGATTGTAGCCAGCCAGGCTCCTCTGTTCCTGGGATTTCCCAGGCAAGAATACTGGTGTGGGTTGCCATTTCCTCCTCCAGGAGATCTTCCTAACTCAGGGATCGAATCTGTGTCCCCTGCATCTGCACTGGGAGGTGGATTCTTTACCGCTGTGCCACCTGGGAAGCCCAACACAAACTGACATTGTTTTCCAAATTGGATTGATAATAGTCACACTACCCATAACAATCTTTATTTTGCATTTTGGAGGAGTCAAGAATATTATCTATTAAAAAGAGCAATGAGAGGAAACTTCCTGCACATACTCTTCCCTGTTATTCAAGATGAATCAGAGAATTTTCCATCCAGGGCAACAAACACATTCGCAGTCTACAGCACCTAGGAAGAATTGTTATTATTCATCCATTTGGGTGCTCACAAATATGGCCCTTGGGAGAACTGAAAAATGACTCACTGAGAACAGTGAGATTCCCAGGGCCCAGAACTTTAAGAACCCAGCATTCATGAGACTTCCCTGGTAGTCCAGTGGTTAAGAATCCTCCTTGCAATGCAGAGGACATGGGTTCTACGCCTGATTGCAAAACTAAGATCCCACATGCTGCAGAGCAACTAACTCTCGCACTACAAGTGCTGAGCCCATGCACCTCAGCTAGAAAGCCCATGTGCCACAACTAGAGTCTGTGGGCTGCATCGAAAGATCCTGCACGACACAATGAGCAGTCTGTAACTAAGACCCTACACAGCCAAATAAATATTTAAAAAAAGAAGAACCATGCATTCAGTTCTATGTCTTCCACCCAGGGCTTGCCTGGAAGTGTTGAGTTCAGCAGGAAGTTCTAGAGACGTTGACATGTAAAGGGGTGGGCAGGCCCAAATGGGTCTTTTAAAAATTAAATAAACCCAGTTGGCTCTGGAAAGTCTGACAGGTTGTCATGAAGTAGGACATATGATTAAATCAGTTTCAAAATATCATTTTCCAACTTTTATAGCCATGAATGGATTCATGTACGGGAATCAGCCTGGTCTCAGTATGTGCCAAGGAGATTCGGTCATGTGGTACTTATTCAGTGCTGGAAATGAGGTCGATATACATGGGATATACTTCTCAGGAAACACTTTTCTGTCAAGAGGAGAAAGGAGAGACACAGCAAACCTCTTCCCTCAAACAAGTTTGAGTCTCTTCATGAAGCCAGATACTGCAGGTGAATTCCGTTAATGTCAAGGCAAATTTCTGTTGGGTCTACCTGTGTGGTTTTGGTTCAAAATGCTGTGTTGGATGTTAGCTCATCCCTTCCCCAAGCCTCCTAACTACCCTTTCTTTACTTGATTACTGTCAACTAAGTATTTGCCAGGTAGGTCCATTTTCTGTTTTTGTGGTGGGGAGAGAAGGGAGTGACAAAAGAGGACTGAGGTTTCTCCCACTGGTGCTCAGTCACTCAGTCGTATCTGACTCTGTGACCCCATGAGCTGGAGCCCATCAGGCTCCTCTGTCCATGGGAGTCTCCAGGCAAGAATGCGGGAGTGGATAGACATTCACTTCTCCGGGGATCTTCCCCACCCAGGGGTCGAACGGGTGTATCTTATGTCTAACCTGCACTGGCAGGCGGGTTCTTTACCACTAGCAACACCTGGGAAGCCCATTTCCACCTAGTCAAACCCCCAAGATGGTCTCCTTTTCAATTATGTGCCTTTAAAGATAGCTGGCAAATCAGACTAGAAAGGAAATGTCTCCCATAAAGGCTCTGCATCTAAACTCTGTGTCATGTCTCTGTATCCTACTTGTGTGTGCGTGCTCAGTCGTGTCCAGCTCTTTGCAACCCCATGGACCGTAGCGTGTAAGGCTCCTCTGTCCATGGGATTTCACAGGCAAGAATATTGGAGTGGGTCGCCATTTCCTTCTTCAGGGAATCTTCCCAGCCCAGGATCAAACCTGCCTCTTGTGCATTGGAGAGGAAAGGCCACCACTGCACCACCGGGGAAGCCATCCTAGATATAGTGTTGGCTTATTGCTGCTGCTGCTACTGCTGCTGAGTTACTTCAGTTGTGTCCGACTCTGTGCGACCCCATAGACGGCAGCCCACCAGGCTCCCCTGTCCCTGGGATTCTCCAGGCAAGAACACTGGAGTGGGTTGCCATTTCCTTCTCCAATGCATGAAAGTGAAAAGTGAAAGTGAAGTCGCTCTAGGGAGGGCCAAAAGGAAAACACAGGGGTGAAGGGTCAGATTCATAAGAAATGTTATTCTTTCAAATAAGAAGTTGGAGACTATGGAGTCAGAGAGAAGCTGGGAGTGTTTTGTTTTTATGGGGTTAGGTGGGATAACTAAGAAACTGAAAGGATAAGCCTCAAGAAGGAAAAGTATAGAAAAGAAATTAGGTATGCTCCTTTCCATACAATCTGGCATATGTAGTCTATGTCCTGAAATGTGACTAATTCCTAATTCTTGTTGATGGGGCAATGGGTCTTAAACGTAGAGGGCAGGTTGAGCAAGTCTTGGTGAGGCCATTCATTCAAGACAACTGGATTTGAAAGACCAGACGTTCTATTCCTTCATCCCTCTTTTGGCCAAATATCAAAATATGCAAGGAAATTGGGATGTGAAGTTGGATTTCTGCTTTCTTGACTCATGGGTTTGTGTTATGTCCCTTCCCATTTCTATCTTAAAATGACAAAGTCTCCTCAAACTTGTGCTGCAAGATGATACAGCTTATAACAAATTTTCTATTTTAAATATTTCTGGAAAATTTCTTCTCGGAATTACTGAAAAATGTTACTCGAAGCACTGATATCCTGGAGTCAGTCATTAGGCCCTCACCCTCAGCCTACTGAGAGCAGGTTTAGGTGTGTTTGTGAAAAGATGGGGTATTGTTAGTAGTAAACAGGTTGCAGAAAGCCCATTAATCTTAGTAGAAGACTCTTCTACTAAGAACGTTGTATGATTAGCCTTGTTGGCTTATTAGTCATCTACAATTGAATATCCTATATTAGAACTATAGATATGCAAATTCAGAGATACGGATAGAAGTGTCTCTGAATGAATAAAGTAAAAAACTAAAAAAGAGAATTTTACCCAAACATGAAAATATGCTAACTTGCCTCAGGCTTTATTTGGTTCATCAAATGCCACTAAAATGCAAGACAGGTCCTATGTCACCTTTTCCTTTATTAGACAAATGTAAATACAACATTTAACAAAAGAGATAAAGGTGTCTGCTTTCATGGAGCTGAAATTCTAATGCAGGGAGACAGACAATAAGCAAGTATATTAACATACACACACACACACATATATATATCAAGTGGTTATAAGTACTAAGAAGAAAAATAGGGCAGGGGAAGGAGCTGATGACAGATGAGGGAAAGCAGTCAAAAATACTCACAGGAGATGACCTGCCTTTTTATTTACCATTCCAGGGACTTTTGATGTGGAATGCCTCACAACTGATCACTACACAGGTGGCATGAAACAAAAGTACACTGTGAGCCAGTGCAGCCAGAGGTCCGAAGATTTATACCTCTACCTGGGAGAAAGGACCTACTACATCGCAGCGGTGGAGGTGGAATGGGATTATTCCCCAAGTAGGAAATGGGAAAAGGAGCTGCATCACTTACAGGAACAAAAGTAATTCTCTAGACTCTGACTCCCAATTATTTTTTAGCTTTTTCTTTCAGAGAAGTAAGAATTATGCTAAGTTAAGAAGCAATGAACAATTGCATTACACAATAACAACAAAACAGCAACAAAATGCTTTCTAGGGGCCCTTCCTCATTCATTTCTGCTTCTCTCAACTATCTCTCAGAAAAATTTCCATTGATCTCCTTTGATTCTTTGTAGTCATTCATCTTACTCTCTTTTCTGTTAGACTGTCTTCTCATACCTGCATACTCCTGTCATTGTTTTCAAACTTAAACCAAAATTAATGCCTACATTCAGAGCTAAAATAATTTTCTTTACTAACCATTTGTTGCTTATGTCTCTTCCAAAGATTTTATTATGAGTCTAGTAATCAGTTACTTCATATTTTTCAAACTATTATGTATGGAAGCATATTTTAAATTCTTGAGGGCACTAGAGCAGATATGGTCTCTGCCCTACAAGAACTTACAGGAAAATATGGTTCAAAACTACCAATAACATGTACACTATGAAAATATAAAAGTGAGTTCAGTGAATAAGTGTAAATAAAGGCTGGTTATTGGAGCTTCAGAAACAATACATTTAGAGACACATCACCTGACACTTCTACGTATAGCTCTTCTATACTTTGCCAAGTACTCTCCCCTTTACCATCTCTCATCAGGCACTAACCCTTGGGGGATATGATTTAAGAGATTGGGGTGGAACGTGTTCAGAGCTGAGGTGTACAACATGACTGGTAACTTGCAGCTAAATGATGCCTAGCTGGTTAGTTTGACTGCCATGAGAAGTATGATTTCTTGGGGGATGTTTGTTGTTTGTTTTTATTTGGCTGCCCTGGGTCTTAGTTGCGGCATGCAAGATCTTTCAGTTGTGGCATATGGGATCTAGTTCCCTGGACAGGGATTGAACCTGGGCTCCCTACTTCGGAAGCATGGAGTCTTAGCCACTGGACCACCAGGGAAGCCCAAGAGTATGATTTGTGATGGAAGGGAGTAGATAGCTATTTCAGTGATTAAGGTATAACTGTCAAAATATACAGTCATTAGGAGTCAGTGAAAGCTTTAGATCAAGGGAATGGATGGATAAAAGGGCCACTCTGTTCCTATAGTCTAAAAATACTACAGTAACCAGAGAACACTTCACTGATGAAATCTGGACTCATAACATTTCAGAGCCATAAAGTAACCTTAGAGACAACCTCACTGAATACCTCATTTTAGAGGTGAAGAAATGGAGGCTCCAACAGGCAATGAGTAGCTGGAGGTCATTTTAGCTGGTGACAGTCAGGGCCAGGACTCCTAGGGCTCCACTGCTAGCTAGGTGTAAAGACTAGCTAGACTTTCTACCACACCTGTTTTTGGTGGGGCTATTTTGTTTTTTATTTTACTATTGTTTTTTATTGGAGACACTTGTTTATTGCTAGTCTTCTTCTTTCTTGTTCAAATGGGACAGTGATATTAAAAACTAGCATAATGAAAACTATTTTTATTCAAAATTTAAAACTCAACTTTCACTTTTCTTAAGCCAAATACTAACCTTAATTGTATGTGTGTTTAGTCTTTCAAATGCATTTTTAGATAAGGAAGAATTTTACATAGGCTCCAAGTACAAGAAAGTTGTGTATCGGCAATTCACTGACAGCACATTTCAAGTTCCTGTGGAGAGAAAAGGTGAAGAAGAACACCTGGGGATTCTAGGTACTGTCCTAGCTCCAGTTTATCAGGTGTGGGTTGGTGATATGGTGCTCTGTGTGGTGAGTCAGTCCCTGTCTATGGGCTTAATGTTCTTAGTTCATATATTAATGTCATTCATAAAATGAATTTTTTATTTACTCATTTATAAAAATAAAAAACAGAAGCTACTTAATACAATGAGAAGCCTATACTTAATAAAAATATTGCATAAGAAAATATTACAAAAAAAGAAAATATTACTTATTTCTGTCAGAAACAATGGCATTATATCCCATTTACTAATAGAATTATATATATTTGGTGTTTATCAAATTGATGCCTGTAGTTTTGATGAAATTGCTAGAGATCCCTTTCTACAGAGATTCTTAACCAAATTCTCCATTTTTCTAGTCCACCAAAAATAAATCATAGCTATTTACTTTTAAAATTAAGAAGTAAATGATTAACCTCAAGAAGAAATATACATATAAACAAGCAAATAAGGAAAAGGAAAAAAGTGTTATGATGCACACAGCCAGGGGAAAGTTGCCTTCAATTTTTCAGGAATCACTTTAGGACCGAAAGTCTAAGAACTTCTCCAACACTGGTCTTGGGAATATTCTTGAAAACTGTCAAGTGCAGGGGAAGCTACTCCGAAACCCACTAACAGAATTCCCTGGACTTTCTTATCCTCAGTCCCAGGAGTAAGACACCCAAGGAAGAGTGGCATTGTTGTTGGGTCACAGAAATTTTTTGTCAGGAGAGAAGCTAAAATTGGCTAGAAGGCAGGAATGGGATGGCTACCCCACCCATCCTTTCAAAGGCAGCACTGTCCTTAATTCACAGGAAGGGCTAGAAGTTCTGATGATGAGAAATGACTCCCGGCCAGGGTAGGGTCACAGCTGATGGCTATGATTAGGCCACTATCCTGCAGGAAATTTCAGGCTAAAACCTCCCCTAGGACCCTTGATTAGAGATACACCCATAGTCTCTATCTTTAGAGACAGCCATAACTAGTGTTTTTATCCTGAATCGTCAGGGACCAGGTATCAATCCAAGAATACAACTGCATGAAGCCGGAGGGGAAAAACAAAAACAACATCCTTAATGACTTAAAAAAAGTTACCTGAGTTAGAGCTTCCAATCTGATGGGTATATAAGCCAGTCTTCCTTTTCACTTTTCCCAGGTCCACAACTTCATGCGAATGTTGGAGACAAAGTTAATATTATCTTTAAAAACATGGCCACAAGGCCCTATTCAATACATGCCCATGGGGTGAAAACAGAGAGTTCTACAGTGACTCCCACTGCACCAGGTATTCATGGTAGGGGGAGGGATATGTTTTAGTAGACTTTACAGCTTTCCACAAACAACTGCTATCCAGATGAGTGCGTCTTGAGGGAGTGAAGGAGGTGGCTAAGAGGGCACAAAGGCAGTTGCATCTGTGTGAATGTATACACATACCAAAAGTTTAAAAATCCACAGAATTGTAAGGAAAAGAATCTGATGGTTCTGAACACATACTCAAGGTTGCATCAGCAGAGATGATCTCTGCAGGCTCAGCTAGAATACATCCTGGACAGCACCTACCACGTGGCTGACTGTTTCCATGCCTCTATCCAAAGACAGGGTCCTAAGGGCAGAGGCTGCCATTTGGAACTTTAAATCTTAGTCCAATATCTGGCTTACTAAATGTCTCTTTAATTCAGAGTTAAAAACTGCAATCGATTAAATATATAAATATGCATTTTCTTTAATAAGAACTATAACTTTCTTCTATTCATTCGAAAGTTGGCTTCAAGGAAAGGGCCATTTCTCAGTAACTTAGCAGTTCTCAAATTTATCAAGTGAGAAAAAATACTCTCTAGAGTTGGTCTTGTCAATACAAGGAAACAGAAATAAAAAGCTCTGCCCACATGATCCTCATATTCTTCCAAGATAAACAGCAAATAAATATAGATATAATATCAAGTCGTAGAAAGTGCTATAAAAAAGATTAAGACGGATGAGAGACAGTAAATAACAAGGGTGCTATTTTAGGTGAGGGGGGGCAGGGGGGTTGGTCAAGAGGTCTTTGAGGAGGGGCCACTGGTAAAGACACATAAACGATGAGAAGTAATGAGTCACAGGGAGTTGGAGACAGAGAGCATTCTAGGTCCTGAGATGGAAGCAGACTTGGTGTGTCTGAGGAACAGCGTGGAGGCCAGAGGCCAGGGCAGAGTAAACAGGGGCAGAATGTGAGGAGATGGGATCCAGGCAGGGCAGGGAGCCAGGTGCAGGAGGAGCGAGGGGGACCTCAGAGGCCGTGGTTACAATGTTGTATTTCATTCTGAAATCCCATGTGAGGGTTAGGTTGAAGAGTGATGATCTGATGAATAGTTTTTAAAGGACTGGTCTGGCTGGTACGTGAATAAGTGACTGTAGGGGATAAGGGTAGAAATCAAGGGTTGGTTAGGGGACCATCCCGGAGAAGGCAATGGCACCCCACTCCAGTACTCTTGCCTGGAAAATCCCATGGAGGGAGGAGCCTGGTAGGCTGCAGTCCACGGGGTCGCTGAGGGTTGGACACGACTGAATGATTTCACTTTCACTTTTCACTTTCATGCATTGGAGAAGGAAACGGCAACCCACTCCAGTGTTCTCGCCTGGAGAATCCCAGGGACGGGGGGAGCCTGGTGGGCTGCCGTTTATGGGGTCGCACAGAGTCAGATACGACTGAAGTGAGCAGGGGACCATCCCAATAATTTGGGTAAAAAATTAGTTGGACCCAGGTAGAAGCAGTTGAAGTGGTTAGTTGTATTCTGGGTCTATCAGGTTGGCCAAAAATTTCATTCAGGTTTTTCTGTAATATCTTACAGAATGCCTGGCTAACCCAATATTTTAAAGGTGGTGTTAAAAGGACCTGCTGAAAGAGTGGTCATTAGGGAATGTTAGGAAAGGTGGAGTCCAGGAAAGCCCAAGGTTTGAGTATTGACCATTTATGGCAGAGCAGGTTGGGGCAGGGAAGGAAGAAGAGAATAAAATGCTATTTTCTGGCTTATGAGAATAGGAGTTTAATGAAAAGACAATATGTTCAGGTAATGAATCTATGCTTTATATTCTCAGTGAAATGTTCTGCTTACAAAAGGGTGAGGACACAGGAGCAGGTAAAATGGAGGACTTGACTAAAAAGGAAAAAAAGTCTGCCATATCCTCTAACATTATCCCTACGTCCTGCTTGATTCCCTAGTAAAGGTTTGTCAGATTCCAGTTAACTAAACTCTGACAGCAGGAATATATAATGGTGAGATCTGGATAAATAGAGTGGACAGTAAGTGGCCATGGCTGCAAGTCAGGGTCTTGTGAGCAGTTGTGCAGGAAGCCCTGCGGTGACTGGCAGCAAAGATCAGGTTGGAGAGGGGCCCAGAGCAAATGGAAGATGGTAAAGATGTTGGTAAGATAGGAGGGTGGAGCAACTGGCTGTCTTCAAAGTGTGAAGGTCCAGGGTGTGGTCATGTCCTGTGTGTGGCACAGTTGGAACGGAACAGTGTATGGTATGACAGAAGGGGGCAGACAAGAGAGGTCACCGACAGGTCAGTGACCCATGAGATCAAGAGGTCTGATGACTCCTTGCCAGAAACTGAAATCACTGACGATAATGGTGATAAAAGAGAAAAGGCAGGTGGTGGTGAAACTGAAGGAGTTACACAAGGGCAGTCCAGAAACACAGACACAGAGAAGACGGTAGGGAAGAGGTTAGCACTCTTATTTGAGAGCTGAAAAGAGAAAAGTGTATTAGAAAAACACAGTAACATGGAAACTTACATTACCATATGTAAAATAGATAGCCAACGGGAATTTGCTGTTTGGCTCAGGAAACTCAAACAGGGGCTCTACGTCAACCTAGAGGGGTGGGATGGGCAGGGAGATGGGAGAGAGTTTCAAAAGGGAGGGGATATATGTATACCTATGGCTGATTCATGTTGAGGTTTGACAGAAAGCAGCAAAATTCTGTAAAGCAATTATCCTTCAATAAGAAAATAAATAAATTTAAAATACAGACTCCAGATGAAGGAAAGTTCCGTTGCAAAGTTTTTACAAATTTTGATATTGAAATTCTCATCTCTTAGCTTTGTGATGTGGCTTCTGTGTCAAGGCTAGTTAATTCACAACCAACAAAGATGATATTAAAGTGTGTCTTATAGGTGTTTTTAAAACTAAATTCTTTATTTTTCAAATTCAAACAGAATTTATTTAGAAAAATTATTTTTTAATTGTTAGTTTCATTATCCTTTAGGTCAGAGGTGTAACAATTTTCTTTTTAATATTCTTCTCATCATTGGAGACATTGAAACTTCTGCCTATTTTCTGAGAAGCCATAAATAGTAACAGAGAGTCACAGATCTTGGCATTGGGATGCCTGTGATCTAAGTTGTACTTTTTGCTATTTATTACCTCTATATCTTAGAGCAAATATCTTGTGTGCTCCTGACTTTCATCATCTTTGAGATAATGAAGGTTATTATGTTTCCTTCTAGTAAAACTAAATTCTTGTAAACAACTTTGAATACTTCTACTTTTTAAATGAATTACTTTGTGACATTCCCAGTTTCTGGGTCACTGTTTTTCAAGGCTTTGATAACAACTTGAAATACATGTATCAAGCACATATCAAATGTAACTACATACGTTAACACTTGATTAATTTAGGTGAAACTCGCACTTACATATGGAAAATCCCAGAAAGATCTGGAGCTGGAAGGGATGATTCTCCTTGTATTCCATGGGTTTACTATTCAACTGTGGATCGGGTTAAGGTAAACTTTAAATCATTTGTGTTTTGTGCAGACTCCCAAAATAGACACACAATTGAAGGAAGATGAGGTTAGGGTTTTCCTGTGGTCCAATTCTATGTTAAAAATCACAGGAAAGTAAGCTGCTCTGCAATTCATTTCAGCTTTTCTTTTTTATGGTTTAAGGTTATACATTTACAGTTATAAATGTATCAACCTTATAACTGCTGATTAAGGATATCACAGAATTAAATATTAATACAGTATCTTATTTCCCTTTTGATATGTAAATATATTAAACTCAAAGAACTGAGGTATATGATTTCAGAGTTCTATTATTACATGGTAATAAAAGTGCTGATGTCAACATTCAATCAGCATAGCTAAAGCTGCTGTTTGATTAAATATTTTGAAGCCAAAAAGCCCTCAACAACTAAAAATCAGAACATGTACCAAGACTCTTTTGCTGAATTAAGCCTCTAGTCCAAATCTCTCTTCTGAGTTCCAGACCTGTCTATATACCTGCGTATTGAACACCTTTACCAGCATGTTCCACGGGCACAGAAACTCGGCAACTCTACAACAGAACCTGAGGTCTTCATCCAACTCTTTCTTCTTGTATTCTCAGTTGTGATAAATAGCACAAGAAACAAACCTAGTCATTTGTTCAAGCTAGAACCCTGGATATAGAATATCTAACTCTTACCCTTGGCTCACCTAAGCAATTTGCTCACCAACACAGAGCTCTGTCCATTCCTTCTTATCTGCACAGATCAGGTGCTATTAATTTTCCTCAACTACTGCAGTGGCCTCCTGGTCTCCAGTCTTTTCCCCATCCAAGCCTTCCTTCACTCTACCACTAGGATCACTGGTTTAAAATGTAAATATACTGCCACTCCATGTTCAATTTTTCAATGGCTACTTATGACCCACAAGACAAAATCTAAAATGCCTAACATAGTACAGCTCAAAGGCCATTTAAGATCAAATCTGCATTACTGAAGCCCAGTCAAACCAAACTTCTTGTAGTTTAAGTCCATTACAATCTTCCCCATGTTCATTATCATTTTATGTACCTCCACTGCAGAAAGTGGGTCATTTCTTCTATTCATCTGTTTTCCCTACTAGATTGAGTTCCTGAAGGCAGGGGATTTGTTTCCTGTCTGGCTTTTAATGACTGGCATAGTGCCTAGGTTATGGAATAGGCAAACGAGCACTGTTCATTTGGGGTTGTATTCAACTGCTGCTCATTACTTGAGCCAATATTTGGCCTTTGCAACACATTTCTGTTACTTGCACCATCAACCACACAGCCTACCTATGACTCACCCTTGTTCCAATTTACTCCAAGTGGAAAGTTACTGACTTGACTGAACCACATTGGGCAAAGTCTACTAGTTATATCAGTCTCTGACTTAAGTAGTAGATTTACTACTTCAAGTAGTACTTACTTTAAGTGCTACTTAAAATCCTGAGGTCACGGGGGATAAGGTCCCAGTTCTCTGAAATCCCAACCTGTATCTCAAAGACAACTAAGTTTTTGCTTGGTTTCAGGATCTCTTTAGTGGATTAATTGGCCCACTGATTGTTTGTCGGAAGCACTATTTGAAAGTATTCAATCCCATAAAGAAACTGGAATTTTCCCTTCTGTTTCTTGTTTTTGATGAGAATGAATCTTGGTACTTAGATGACAATATCAAAACATACTCTGATCACCCTGAGAAAGTAGACAAAGCCAATGAGGAATTCATGGAAAGCAATAAAATGCATGGTATGGTACATTATTCTAAAACTTACTTTTTTGCTTTTCTTCTTTCAAATAAAATTACTTGGGAAACTATTCATTTGTTTTATTTTATAATAAACCACTTCTGCCACACTTGCATGTGAAAGAATTCTATTCAAAGCAAAAAGGGGGCTATATTCAAAATCATCAATCAACTTCTCTCGCAACTCCAAAGTCTCACTCCTTCTTACACTCAAACCTAAGAAGACTTTTGGTGCTAAGTGACTAGAAAAGCAGTGTGGTGTTATTGATCTTAAAGTACCCATTTCCCTTATCTGTAGTGAAATAAGTTCTATTACGTAAAAAAAGATCCCATATATTAACCAAATGGGGTTTCCCAAGTGGCACTAGTGGTAAACAATCCACCTGCCAATGTAGAAGACGTAAGAGACTTGGGTTTGATCCCTGGGTCATGAAGATCCCCTGGAGGAGGGCATGGCAACCCACTTCAGTATTCCCGCCTGGAGAATCCTATGGACAGAGGAGCCTGGCAGGCTATGGTCCATAGGGTTGCAAAGAGTTGGACATGACTGAAGCAACTTAGCACAGCACAGCACATTAACCTCAAAAACCTCTTTTCTGTGAAATAGCTGTTGGTTTAACATATCCTGGAAGGCAATAAAAACGTGTATTTTCCCCCAGCTATTAATGGAAGAATGTTTGGGAACCTGCAAGGCCTCACGATGCATGTGGGAGATGAAGTCAACTGGTATCTGATGGGAATGGGCAATGAAGTAGACTTGCACTCGGTACATTTCCATGGCCACAGCTTCCAATACCAGGTAAGGGCCAACCACAGTCGTTATTCCTGCTCTATTTGAAAATGCTTTAATGCAAATGAAGGCTATATTTCCTCAGACTTAAGAAAAGTTTAAGGTTTCAACAGACAAATTATTTTCAAAGAGTGTGGCACACAGCTATTTCAACTGGCATTCCCAACCTTTGTTACACCTTGGGCTTTCCCTTGGATTTAGTTTTTACTGGCTTTTCTTAGAGTTCTGCTCACATATCTATGGACAAGGTATTGGAATAGAATCATTAGCAGAGCGGGTAGGAATGTTCACGTAATGATGGATTAGAGAGTAGAAACAACAGACTTTATTATAACCTTTGCCTGTTCTAAGTTCTGGATTGTAAATAGCCTGAAATGAACAAGATCAGCAGTTTGGTGTCCAACAATTGATTGGTTCCCAGGTCTCAATCCCACTTTGACTTCTCACCCAGCACTGGTTTCAGCAGGAATATACAATCCTTTTGGAAATGCTTTTGTCTTACCTTTGAGTTAATGTAGAAAATTCAGAAGCTACCACAAAGCACAGTACAGAACCATTTTATTACCACTTTTTGTTTTATTCCTTAGCAGACTTTCAGTTCCATCCCTGTAGAAATCCCAAGTACTCTGTCAAGACTCTACCTGAACTGCTCCCAGTCTTGGCTTCTCCACTGGCCTCCTTTCCTACTCCCCTCACTACCCACCAGTCTTAAAGTTTCACAGTCAGTCAGCTCATCTAGGATAGGTTTAGCAAGAGTGATATTAAGACTGAAATGAGGTCATGGCTAAATTCCCTTGTGTAACTCCAGTGCTCTGATAAAAAGACAGAACAGTGAGGTGTTACTGACTGCTGAATTCACTTTTATCACATCTTTCCTTCACATCCATTTATTGGTCCATTGTGCCAAGGGTTTAGCAAAGATCACATATCTTTGTATTACGCACAGAAATACGCTGGGTCTCTTTCTTTTTTTAATGGATTTAGTCATTTTTCTAATATCCCTGAATTGGCCAATGAAAGATTATTTGAATGAACTCTCTCATATAATAAAGATTATATACAATATTGATCATTTTTCTAATTAAGCACAGGGGCGTTTATACTTCTGATGTATTTGACCTCTTCCCTGGGACATACCAAACCTTAGAAATGACTCCAAAAACACCTGGAATCTGGTTACTCCACTGCCACGTGACCGACCACATTCATGCCGGAATGGAAACTACTTACACCGTTCTACCAAACGAAGGTGAGTATTCACTTAGTGATTCTAGAAGGCATATGTCATGAATATAATTAAGATGCACAATTTCGTCTGTATACTTGCTCCCAAATGAAACATTTGTGAATTTGCTACCCTGATTTCTTCTTTCTCTACCTCCAAGCAGGATTCTTTTTTTTTTTTTTTTTTTTTACTGTTAAATGCTGTGGGACACTGCTTATCTTCTGATAGCTGGTACTGATACAGCACCAATAGTTTCTTGAGTAATACAAATTGACACCAATTTGATGCAGTGTAATCCACAGTCCTAAAACTGACATGTGTAAGAGAGTAGTTGTGATTTAACAAAAGGCACATTTAAAATTTAATGTCTTTTTAAATAGAAAACACTTTTTTTTCTAGGTAGTAACTGGTACAGGAAAAAGCCCCCCACCAACCTCATATAACAAATATAATTTCAAATAGTCAATCAGGCAGAACAGAGTCTTTCTGTGCTTCTGTGGGAAGGGGAGGCATTACTGATTATTGTTTGACAATGACTGTCTTAGTCCATTCAGGCTAAGTTTTGTTGTAACAAAAACCGGTTAACAAAACTCAGTCCACCGGTTAACAAAACTCAGTCCATTTTGTTGTAACAAAATACCAGACTGGGTAGCTTATACACTGTTGTGTCTGGTAGCTTATACATTGTTGTTCAGTCGCCCAGTTGTGTCCGACTCTGCAATCCCATGGACTGCAGCATGCCAAACCTCCCTGTCCCTCAGCATCTCCCAGAGTTTGCCCAAGTTTGCCCAAGTTCATGTTACAAAAATTTATTTTCACCGTTCTGGAGTCTGTTAACCCGAGATCAGGGTGTCAACACAGCTGTGTGAGGGTCCTTTTCTGGGTTAAAGATTCACTATATCTTCAAATGGCAGAAGGGACAAGCTAGCTCTCTAAGGGCATCTTTTATAAGGGCTCTATTCCCATTCACCAGGGCTCCAACCTCATGACCTAACCACTTCCCAAAGACTTTATCATCTTGGGCATTAGGCTTTCAACATATGAATGGGTGGGGGGAGGATACACAAATATTAGACCATAGCAATGATCCAGGAAAAAAAAATGTAAATTCCCTGCTCTGCCCATCCCAGCAAGAACACTCCCTCCTGTGTAAGCACATGCATACAATAAAATCACAGAAAAACAAATAGCCCTTTGACGGATAAACACTAAATACCGAAGAAATGTGTTACATAAAGAGTGAATTCCTGCTACCGACAAGGGATCAATGTCCAAAATATACAAATAGTTCATACAGCTTAATATCAAAAACCAAACAACCCAATCCAAAAAATGGGCAGAAAATCTAAATAGACATTTCTCCAAAGAAGATATACAGCCAGCCAACAAGCACATGAAAAGATGCTCGATATCACTAATTATTAGAGAAGTGCAAAACAAAACTATAATGAGACATCACCTCATACCGGTCAGAATGGCCATCATCAAAAAAATCCTCAAATAATAAATGCTGGAGAGGGTGTGGATAAAAAGGAACTATACTACATTTTTTATGGGAATCTAAATTGGTGCAGGTGCTATGGAGAACAGTATGGAGGTTCCTTGAAAAACTAAAATAGAGCTACCACATGACCTTGTAATTCCACTCCTGGGCATATATCCATAGAAAACCATGATCCAGAAGGTTACATGCACCCCAGTGTTCACTGTAGCACTGTTTACAAGACATGGAACCAACCTAAATGTCCATTGACAGAGGAATGGATAAAGAAGATGTGGTACATACACACACACAGGAATATTACTCAGCCATAAAAAAGAAATAATCTCATTTAAAGCAACATGGATGGACCTAGAGATAATCATATTAAGTCAGAGAAAGACAAATATCATGGTATCACTTATGTGTGGAATATAAAAAAATGATACAAATGAACTTAAAAAACAGAAACAGACCCATAGACATAGAAAACAAATTTATGGTTACCAAAGGGGAAGTGAGGGGGCAGGAGATAAATTAGGAGTTTGGGATTAACATATACACAATACTATATACAAAATATGTAAACAAGGACCTATTATACAGCAGAGGTCCTATACTGTACTTAATATAAAAACCCATCATGGAAAAGAATCTGAAAAAAATATATACGTATATATATATCTGAATCACTTTGCTACTCACCTAAAATTAACACAACATTGTAAATTAAATATTTTTCCACTTTAAAAGTTGAGATTAGAAAAAAGGAAAATTCCTGCTTTATGGTTGCAGGCTTTGGTGTTTCCTGAGTCTTCTGAGTTCAAAACTGTTGGAATTGGCAACAGCAAATCCAATGAGGGGAAATGATGTAGAGAAAACAACTCCTTGTACTTCCCCATCAAACTGGCATAAAAGTGAACACATAAATGAAAGAAAATATAGAAGTAAATATACTTCAAATACTAAAAATCACTGAAAGATTACTCACTGGTATAAATGAAGTTTTCTGTTCCTGTTCCTACACAAAGACCTCATTATATGAAAAACTATTTCCATTAAAACCCTTTATTACAAAGTGTGGTACTGAGAGCATCAGAACACCAAAGATCCAGACAAACACCACTGCATGTAACTGCTGAACAGGGCAGAGTCAGAGATGAGAAAGAAAACCTTTCTTTAGACGGTTTAAAGAAAATTAGCACACATGGAAACCACAGGAAAGGATGACCCTGCTTAGGGAAATAATCCAGAGTGAAGGAATACCGAGGCAGGCATTCTGGAAATTCAAGTATGCAAATGCCTGATACGCAGAGAAAGCTGCTATAGGCTAAGTGTACACAACAGAGACAAGGAAGAGAGTCCTCTTGTAGGATAAGCCCAGGAGGAGACGAGGGAGGTGACTTTGCTTGGTTAGGAAAAGGGAAACTGTTTTAAAAAGTCCTGCTAAAAACTGTGGAACAAACAGCAAATGTGAAGGCAAAACATGAGTTGGAAAAAAAGATTAAAGAGAAATTTGGCTTTTCAAAGATTGAAAGAAGCAATTATGAACAAAAAAGATAGTTTGAATTATTCACAGAAAAATGGGGAGCCACATTTGTCAGTCTGAATTATCTTTAAATGAAAGTCTGATAAAGCTTTGGCCAAGTCTACCTTGATTCTAAATCTTAGGAGAATTTCAGCCTCCCATGACACAGACAAGGGAGAAAATCAAGTTATAGTGAAATTTTTCAGTAATATGCACGGGGAGACAGACAATTTCCTCCACAAGGAAAAAATATCATTGGAAAAGAACTGTGGATATCCTGTCATGCTTAAAGTAATGCCTCATTTCCTCTACCCGAAGAAACATAATAAAGACCTCCCCTAATAAATACAAACAGTACTTTGTTTAAACTGACACTGCCACAACAGCCAGATAACCTCTCGAAGCTGTCTGAGGAGAAAAGCTTATTTGGTTTTAAGTTCCTGATACACAGGGAGTGTATATTCTGTACTTCTAGGAGATGCCCAAATCCAGTTCAGTGCTCTGCTTGGCAAATATCTAACCACATACTAACTCAATAAAAAGGAATTTTTGACTTTTTTGGACACCATGTCAGACTTACAGAAAAGTTGCAAGGGCAGTACAAAAAAAATCCCTGTATATTTTTAACCCAGATTCCCCAAATGTTAAGTTTGCCCAGCATCATCTATTTTCTCATCCTTTCTCCTATCTCCCTAACCACAAAGACTACAGATACTATACACACATATACTCCTATTTCCTGAAAACAAGACAGTTCTTATCAACACAGTATACCTACCAAAATCAGGACCCTTTTCGCATTTCCTCAATTATTCTATTCATGTTCCTCATAGAAAAAGAAATTCCTATTCATGTGCTATGTTTGGCTGACATGTCTTCTTGTCTCCTTGGTCTAGAGCAGTTCCTTGGTCTTTGCCTTTTACCACTTTGACATTTTTAAAAAATACAGGGCAGTCACTTTGTAGAATGTCCTTCAGTTTTGGTTTGTCTAAGGTTTTCTCGGACTTCCCACGTGGCTCGGTGGTAAAGAGTACACCTGCAATGCAGGAGATGCAGGTTCAATCCCTGGGTTGGGAAGATCCCCTAGAGAAGGAAATGGCAACCCACTCCAGTATTCCTGCCTGGAGAATCCCATGGACAGAGGAGGTTGGCGGGCTACAGTCCATGGGGTCGCAAAGGGTCAGGCAAGACTCAGCGACTAAACGACAAGGTTTCCTCATGATCAGACTCAGGTTATTCATTGTGTTTTTCTCAGCACGTCATGAGACACAAGATGCTGATCTGCTCAGTTACTGGTTGTGTTCATTTTGAGCATTTGATTAAGGACATGTCTGCCAGGTTTCTCTACTATAAAGTGACTATTTTTCCCTTTATAATTAATAAGGTTCTTATGGGAAGGAAAGTTAATTTTTCTTTCAATAAAGCAGTACTAGAATGAGAGGCAGAGAAGGCAACGGCACCCCACTCCAGTACTCTTGCCTGGAAAATGCCATGGACGGAGGAGCCTGGTAGGCTGCAGTCCATGGGATTGCTAGGAGTCAGACACGACTGAGCGACTTCACTTTCACTTTAATGCATTGGAGAAGGAAATGGCAACCCCACTCCAGTATTCTTGCCTGGAGAATCCCAGGGACGGGGAGCCTGGTGGGCTGCTGTCTATGGGGTCGCACAGTCGGACACGACTGAAGCGACTTAGCAGCAGCAGCAGAATGAGAGGTGCGTTTTAAACATATAAAGAGCAGAAAAATATAAATGAATCAAGAATAATTAAACAACATAACCTTTAAAAATTGGAATACACTTAAAGCACCATGTGCTAATCTTTTTAACTGCATGATATACGCTCTTTTTAATAATGGTCTTAAAATTTCTTTTTCTATAGAGATCAAGTCTGGATGAAAGAAATAAATTGGTGATAAGTGGAAAAAAAAGAAAAAACAATGATTTGTAACAATGTATGTGAAAGTGTTGAATAGAAGGCTTACTTTGGAATGGCTATACGCGTTAAAAAAAAAAGACTGAAAATACACATGTTGTACATTTGTGCAGAAAACTGTCACACTGTTTCATATCAAAGATCAATAGACTGTATTTTGACACAACTGACTCAAATACATCTGGTAATATAACTGATTAATATAAGTGATTCATATCATCACCATTAGGTAGGGCTTTACAAAACTGTATTACAAAAAAAATCTATGACTAGATGTTGTCCTGGACAGTCCTTAAAGGATCACTATTAAAGATTCAATGATTTCAATAAAAATAAATAAGATTCAATGAAATGTTTCCAAAATTTGGCTTCTCATTAATCCTTCTAATGTACTATTGACTTCATTCCTAATGGACCAGTGGAGAGAGGGGCATAGATGTCGAGGAAGTAAAATAAAAAATCAAACAAGACAAAATAAAATAATAAAATTTCAAAACAGTGAGACCAACATTGAACTTCTAATCTACAAAACTATAAGATAATTTTGTGTTGTTTTAAGCCACTAAGCTTGTGATGATTTGTTACAGCAGCCATAAAAAATCAATAAGATACTCTTCTAAGATGTGCCATTTATTTCATGTCATGCGTGCTAAGTTGCTTTAGTTGTGTCTAACTCTTTGCGACCCTGTGGACTGTAGCCCATCAGGCTGCTCTGTCCATGGGTTTTCCCAGGCAAGTATACTGGAGTGGATTGCCATTTCCTTCTCCAGAGGATCTTCTCGACCCAGGGATTGAACCAGCATCTCTTAGGTCTCTTGCATTGGCAAGTGGGTTCTTTACCACTAGAAGCTATTATATATCAATTATATATCTGGGAAGCTATTATATATCAATGATACCTAAATAAAGCTGTTAAAGGAGTTTCCCTGGTGGCTCAGAAGTTAAAGAATATGCCTGCGATGTAGAAGAGCTGGGTTAGATCCCTGGGTCAGGAAGATCCCCTGGAGAAGGGAATGGCTACCCACTCCAGTATTCTTGACTGGAGAATTCCATGGACAGAGGAACCTGGTGGGTTACAGTCCATGGAGTCGCAAAAGTTGGACACAAATGAACAACTAACACTTTCAAAGCTGTTAAAATTTTTTATTTTTTAGTTAAAAAAATTTTTAAATAAAATAAAACAAGATTTAAAATGTCTTAAAAATAAAATATTTATATTTAAACATTTAAAAATAAAGTGTTCCCTATCTGAATTTTGTGAACCCTTGAAGTCAAAAGGATGTTAACCTGGAACTGGAAAAAGACAGAGTTGAGAAATAATCTATAAATTAAATTCTGGTAAAAACAAACACTGCCATCATAAGAAAAGTTTTCATAATATAGTTGTAGAAACACCAAGTGAGTAGCATTTTCGCCCAGTCTTAACTAAAGTCAAGCACACAATCAGTGAGCTGAACTTGGACTCAAAATTGTTGAATAAGAAGCTAAAAAAAGAAGACACAGGTCTTTATATTTCTTTATTTTTCACATACACTCTAGCTAAAAGAGCAAGAGTACACATCAACAAAAAATGGAAACAAAACTTTGACTGAAAGACATGCATTCAACAAATTACATAAGTAGCCAGACAAGAAGAAAGTCAGCTTTGTAAACTTTTATTTCATTTGATTCAGAGAAACTCAGCATGAGCTTTGAAAGTAACAAGAAAATAAAGTTTGATATCTTTTACCGTGGGAAAACAATAAAATCTTTCTCAAGGAAAATTATTGTTTTTTAAAAGTGACACAGTAGAAAAATCTGGAAAAATCAAGAAGGTTGAGTTCTGGACTGCTTGGAATGACATTCTTTTGAATACACTTACAAACTGTTTTGTGTTCCTGGGACGAAAAAGACTGTCGTGGCTCCAACCACAGTAAACTGACGTTTCTTGGTATAAAAGTCAGCCTCTACCTTTAAAAATATATGCTTTCTTTGAGGGAATTCCAATGTCTTGTAGCTTTTTTTACATTCTGGACAATTAAATGGACTCAGGTCATAAATTATGAAATTAGTAATAACACTGAGGTAAGTAGACTGAAAGCATTTGCAGTATATGTACATATTCAATATAAAAATCCTTTATATATATAGTTTATATGGCATTCAGCTTTTCAAGATTCAGTGTCATGTGCCATTGTGGTACACTTCAAATGATACTTTCAAGTCAATGATTTCTTTCGACTGCAGTAAAGAAGATACGGCAAGAAAAACGCTGCAGTGCCATCTTCTGGGAGGACGTTTAAGAAATCCCTTAGTTCTAGTTCCACAGCAACGACTGACAGTGTTTCTGTTTGTAAGAAAGAATATCTGAGTTAGAACTGAGATTCTGCCTTTCACCCAACTCTCTTATCACTCAACCAGTGAGAAGCTAATTCAGGTGGCAAAATGTTATAACTATGGTAAGAGAGAGGGAAAAAAAACAGTCTTTTAAATCTAAAAATGCTTTACAGTTCTAACAATTTACTCTCTCTAGAATCATTTATAGGAAAATACAATCAACTGAACACTGTTTTTAATGTTAAGACTATACTGCAGCTCCTTTATAGACTGTCTGCGTGGCGCTAGTGGTAAAGAACCTGTCTGCCAGTGCAGGAGACTCAAGAGACATGGGTTCGATCCCTGGGTTGGGAAGATCCGCTGGAGTAGGAAATGGCAACCCACCACAGTATTCTTGCCTGGGAAATTCCATGGACAGAGGAGCCTGGCGGGCTACAGTCCATGGGGTCACAAAGAGTCAGACACGACTAAGCATGCATGCATGCACACACGCGTACGTACACACGCGAACACACACACACACACACACAGGGCATTAACTGTTAGATGAAAGTGAAAGTGAAAGTCAAGCTGCTCAGTTGTGTCCCACTCTTTGTGACCTCATGGACTACAGCCTACCAGGCTCCTTTGTCCATGGAATTTTCCAGGCAAGAGTACTGGAGTGGGTTGCCATTTCTTTCTCCAGGGGATTGTGCCCACCCAGGGATCGAACCCAGGTCTCCCGCATTGTGGGTAGGCACTTTACCGTTTGAGCTATGTGGGAAGCCCTAACTGTTAGATGCCATTTTCCTAAATCTGTTCCTCTCTATTGGGATTTTCATGTTAATAAGCATAAATCTGTTTTCAAGACTATTTACTTTTTTTCTCAAACTGCAAAATGTGTTATAATGAATATTAAATATTAAGGAAATTGGTAAACATTTTTACAAAGGTAACTAATTTTACGACTCTATTTTTCTTGATACACGCCCTCTGCTGGGAAGAAAAGGGAATGACATTTAAGAACAATGTTTCTAAACCTTCTGCAGTGCCATTCTCTGATTTTTATATGCCTACCACTTATCCTATTTGCAGAGTAACTGAAATATAAAAATTTCTGGTCAGGTATGTGTGGGTCCATTCAGAGCCAGCTGTCCAATATACACAAGCTAAATCACCCCTTACACAAAGGAATGACATGCTCTTGTTGCTAAAAAGTTAGTGAATGGTATGACAGGAACATGTGAAAAAGATCCCTGGCTCTGGAATCAAGGCAGACTTGGGCAGGGATCACTCTTCAACTTACGCCCTGGGTGACTCTGAGAAGGTCACACTCCTGAGTCTCAGATTCCTCATCTATCATGCAGTGGTACCACCTACTAGCTTCTGGAGTCCGTAGAGAATTATTTTAAAGACAATGATGCAATCTGACATACTGACATGAAATAGAATCTTAATAAACAATAACTACTAACTTGCAAAACACATGAATTATCAACACTTTCCTATTAAACTAGTTTATTTGGTCTAAATGTGGAACCTGTAAGAATAACCTACATATATAAAAACTGATTTGGGAACCACTGTAATTATAGAGCCAACAAAAATCTTGCCACTGCCCTATTCTCCTCTTCTGCCAATTAGTGAGGGGCTTATGCAGGTTAGGACTTCCTGGGTGGCTCAGATGGTAAAGAATCTGCCTGCAGTACAGGAGACCTGGGTTCGATCCCTGGGTTGGGAAGATTCCCCTGGAGGATGGCATGGCAACCCACTCCAGTATTTTTTGGGGGGCTTCCCTGGTGGCTCAGACGGTAAAGTGTCTGCCTACAATGCGAGAGACCCAGGTTTGATCCCTGGGTCGGGAAGATCCCCTGGAGAAGGAAATGGCACCCCACTCCAGTACTCTTGCCTGGAAAATCCCATGGACTGATAAGCCTGGTAAGCTACAGTCCATGGGGTCACAAAGAGCTGGACACGACTGAGCGACTTCACTTGTCACTTCACTTATACAGGTTACAAGAACAAGGTCAATATCATAAATCCGTACAGTACTTTAAATCCTCCAGTGTGTCTAGAAAATGTGTGTTGAATGTTGAAAATGGTTATCTCTGGCTAGTAGAATTTAAAATGACTTTTTAAACTTCATAGTTCACTACAGTGCTAGAACTTTTACTAAGAAGTACAGTTCACTGACTCAAAAATAGTAATAAGTATTTCCTTGAAACAAATTAAGCCAATCACTAACCCCATTTTTAGTGGCTCTGTTTTAGTGCAATGGTTCTCAACAACTACAGTTTTGCCCCACCCCCAGGGACATCTGGTAATGGCTGGAGACATTTCTATTTCACCTGGGCAAGTGTTACTGGTATTTAGTGGGTAGAGGCCAGGGATGCTGGTAACATCCTAAAATGCACAGGAGATACCTACACACAAATTATCTGGTCCAAGATGTCAGTACTGACAAGGCTGAGAAATGCTGCATTAGAAAGCAAGAAATCCAAGCTAAGTATATTGGTGGTGGTTTATTATATTAAACTTTATATATCTATATTACATTTATATTAAACATTTATTATATTATATTAATAATAGTATATTATTAATATATAAATCCATGATCTCCATCTCAACCATACCATCTTGCAATTTTTGCCTAGTATTTTACTCCATAGTCAGTCTTGAACTTCTCATTAGTCCCAGGCACTTAAAAAACTGGTTTGCTTCAGGCTTACTCAGTAAATAGAAGGCTTGGAACTCACCTCCAATTCTAACTCCAATCCTGGTCTCTTCTAGATATACCACAGGTGCCAACATAAAGACAACCCCCTCCTCCCCAATAAAAATGGACTTGAGGTTATTCAGGTGTCTTCCCTTCAAATAAGTATCTAGTTAGAGACTCTTCCTATGGAGAAGCACATTGCTGGCAAGTAAAGTGTAACATGAAAAATGTTAAAACATGATTCCAGCTCTGAAGGTATTACAATCTGATAAAGGTAAATTGTACACAGCACTTAGTTCTGTGAGCCACACATACACTATATGCACATGTGTGTGAACACACACATATTAAAGATACAGAAAAATGAACATGGGGAGGAATGACTATGCGTAAGTTACGGGTAGAGAGTTTGTGAATGTGGATCAGAAAAGGAAGAAGGAAGAGTCTTGCCTAAGATAATGACACTACTGGGGTATGAAGATGTGAGGTATCTGCTCCAGAAAGAGATCCACCAACAAGAATAATCAGCTCAAAATTATGTGATAAATCTGATGCAGATGGGACTGGGCAATCAAACACCTGACACTGCTACCTTCCAAAAATGAAAATATCACACAGACAGATGGGTAGGACAAGTAGCATAAACATTCCTCATCTTCCCAGTCACAAACATACACCTTTAATTAAATGAGGATCTCCAGAAACCACCATCCAATGGCCACTAGCTTTGCCTAACACTCAAAGTCAGTGACCTCAGCTGGAAAATACAATTCCCACACTGTCAACTTCTAATATTTTAGGCACATTGGTATCGATAGAACCATACCTTTGTCATCAAGCCAACCATTAACAAGTGATATTAACACATAAGAGAAGAGAAACAAGACCATATAGCTATCAGTATTTATAAATGACTACAAATTATAAAAATTCAAACAGTAACTACCTTTGCTATACAATACTGTGTAATTTAGAGATACTAAGCTTCTAAATCTTTGAGAAACTTGTCATTCCTCAGTACTTGCTTATAACTACAACTAATAATAAATAATCTTAATTTCCGCATGAAGTAAATTAAGCACCCAGATCATTAAAACAAAATGGACTTGTCTTAATGGCTATTCCAATTCTTAAAATACTGAGGCTGTGAGTTTCTCTATGATAAACTGTTAAGTGTTTGAAAAAATTAACTTAGAGGAATCAGCTCTAGAGCTCAAAGTGAAGTGAAGTGAAGTCTCTCAGTCGTGTCCAAGTCTTTGCGAACCGCATGGACTGTAGCCTACCAGGCTCCTCAGTCCATGGAAACTTCCCAGGCAAGAGTACTGGAGTGGGTTGCCATTTCCTTCTCCAGGGTATCTTCCCGACCCAGGGATCACACCCGGGTCTCGTGCACTGCAGGCAGACGCTTTACCGTCTAAGCCACCAGGGAAGCCCAGGGAAGAGCTAAAAAAGATAAATGAATATCAAATGTGGTGAAACGGAAGCATATGAACATTAAAGGTAAGCTCTCCAGGTAATTCTCAGACCCTCAAGCTCAGACCCTCTTCACCATACTTGAGAATCACATAAAATACATGAGAAAGCAAGGTTTCAGCAAATTACAGAAATGAAGACTCTCAAATTTATAATCAAGCAAAAAAGATTATTTTACCTTTTAGTGATGATAAGTAAAGTTGATATTTCTCTCCACCACATTTTATTCTCTGACAAAGTTCAGGCAGCAGTTTTTTCCACCACAAAGTCTATCTTGGGAAAAAATGAGTACTTTTAAAGTTTGATGCATTTTATACTCAGATTTCTAACAGGAAGAAAAAGATTGTGCAAGGAAGCACAGGGCAAAAATACATCAACTTGGTTAAGGCAAAGACTTTGTTCAAAGTCTTCTGCTTAAACTATAACGTAAGTCAGATTTTTACCTTGAAAATCTTAACAATATGTATACTGTACATATATATGTATACCACTATAAAATCAAAAACTCTTCTAATCTTAAAGACCAGATAACCCACAAAGGATTTTCTCATCATTCATTATGTTTTCAAAATCTTCAGATAATAGGGGACTTCGTCTCCAAACAACAGATTTTTAGTGAAGATAACATACCAGCACAATACATGTTAACAGCCTCTAATAGTACTCAAAACATGTAACCTATTAAACATACATGCTCTTCTGACCCACATAGTCCTGTGAGGTTGGACTGGCATAATCTGTCCCCATTTTGCAGAGAAGGCAACAAAATTATCATTTGATTATCAGAGATAAAGACTAAAAAACATAATCTGAAAAGCATACCCGATTCTCTTCTTTCAGCTCATGATTAGCATACGGGATGACTGCCTCCGGGCATCTCTCTAACAGCCTGTCTATGCACTGGTCATACTCTTTCAAACGCGTATGACACAGAACATGGACACTGAGGCCAGCAACAGTATCTTCTGAGAGTGGCTCCAAGAATGGAACGATGGAAGCTATGTCAAATGAAGGACCACATATAAGAGACTATGAACAGAAAAGTGAAATGTTATGGAATGAGGCACCCAAAAAACTAAAGCACAACATACCAGAACACAATTTTTTAAAAAAAATCTCACTTGTCAAAAAAAGAAAAAAACATGCAATTTTAGAGCACATGCTTGCTTTGAGTGGACTGCGTACTTAAATGAATGGGAAAGCTTTAAGACTTTATCCCAAGGACATAATCAACATGGTGGTCAAGATTTATGTCCAATGATGTTTAACTCAAGAATATCCATAATACTGAAAAACTAGAAGAAATCTAAACATTCATCAAGAAGTGATGAGTAAATAAATTATGGTACATTCAAATGATGGAATATTTTGTAGCTATCAAAACTGTTTTCAAAGGCAGTTAAGGACAAAATGCTGCTCATGATCAAATCAGTTAAAAAAAATACAAAATTATATTCAAAGCATGATCAATTTTGTAAAATCTACATAGGTACATGCCTTTGGAAGAGCATCAAAATTTGAAATAGAAACCAGTTCACTGCAGAGAAGGACAACGTCCACTTTTGCTTTCTTTTTCACACTTTCCAAGGTTTCTATAATACGCATGCACCATATAAAAACCAAAAATAAAATTTAACACTTAAGAAACCTAAGCAAACTAAGAACTAATAATCTGTATCAATACCATTTGCTGCAAGCTAAATGACTTAGAGCAGCTGTTATTTCAGTATTCAGAACGTGACCAACATTTTACTTTTAAGCATTTAAACTACTAATATTAATACTACTTTTGATTATACCACCAAAATAATCTCCGCTTCCCCTTTATTCTGGATAAAAATGAAATGGTCATATCCTGATTTTCTCCTTCTTTTATCCTTTTTACTACAGCATCTTCTCAGACTCACAGGAGAATGTGGAACATGAACTATCCATTTACAGTCAGCATTATGATTTTACTCCAAATATCTATCAAAGAATGGCTAGGAGAATAAGGTTGGTCTGTTTCCTTCCTGCAATATTCACTTTCATCTCAATAATTTTCTGACAGTAACGTAGCAAATATGAAATAAGATGATTAAAGTGAAATGAGTCAAAGCTTGGTACAAAATGGGTTACCCAGGAACTTTTAGATATTGAATCCATATCATCAAGAAGTTTAAAAATAAGAAACACCAGACACAGAATTCCCTGGAGGTCTAGTGGTGCGTCCACTGAGGGGACACAGGTTTGATTCCTGGTTGGGGAATTAAGACCCTGCAACTGCAAGATGTGGCCAAAAAACAAAAAACCACCAGACAACCAGACATGTATCACTGGATAAAAAATGGCCCACAGGTTACTACGACTCTTTAAAATATTCAATGTTGTCTGCTCCTCACCAGTGTGTTCCTTTTTCCCTCCCCAATATTGGAAATGGACTCTCTACCCTCAACACAGGCACTATTTATTCCCTTTTCTGATCTCCTTGGGACTGGAATTTACAGAATTCTCTACACAATCATACCTGTGGCTCCAAGAGGAGGGAAATGGCAAAAAGGTGAGGGGAGGGGACCAGGACAATTCTGGTAAAAGGCAGGCATTTACTAGCTACCGTGTTCTAAACATAGTAGTGCTTTTTTTTTTTTTTTGATAGATTTATAGATTGTTTTTATATTAATTTTTGCACAAATATACTATTACAATGTTTTTTGAGGACAAGAGACAGAGACATATTAAATCTGTGTGGTGGTGGTGAGCTGGTGGGTAGAGGGAAGTCAGACAATTTTGAAAAAGCTCTTTAGGTGATTCTGAACCTCCTCATTCCGAGGTAAGAAGAGACGAGATCTTTTTGTTTCTTGATAGTTCTTTTTTTCTAAATGACAAGATTGATTGATTGACCCCAGATAATTTAGAAAAGAGTTAGAGTTAGGAAAAGGATTTAGAAAAATTTAGGCTAACAACCTTCTATCCTGTATCAGTAAAGACTCCCTTTTAAATACTTTAAAATGGATTCTAAAGGTCAATGAATTATACTTTTTCAAGCATAGATTTTAACTATGCTTTGAAGCTTTATAGGGGATACTTAATAGCACATATTATGACTTTAAATATATAATTAACACATATATTCTAGGAGGGCAAGGTCTTGCCTGCCTCATTCAAGGCTATACATCAATCACATGTTTATGATCTAGGAATATTTGTGGAATGAACACATCTGAGATTTAGCCCTCAGCAGCCTCTGTATCATAAGGGTACTAGAGATAAGAATCTGCAAGAATCTTCTTTGGTAATTTTTTTAAAAGCGTAAGTAATTCTCTATCTGGAGACATCATAGGCTGACTAGAGGCTAAGACTAAGCAATATGGTCTCTTGAGTTTCCCTTCCTGACCTCCACTCCCAATTTGACATTTTGGTTTCGAAAAGCAGTAACTACACTTACACCAAGTTCCCAGCATAAATCAGGGGTTGCAAAAAGCCTAACGAGGCCAAACCAGATGACGAAAATGTACAGAGGCAGCTGGGTATAAGGAAAATGGACGCCAGACACTCCGCCTCTGGACCAGGGAGACTGGAGACGACCGTGGCAGCCAGGACTGTGCGAGCCTGCGTAAGGGGGGAAACCACGAGGGGCTCCAGCCCACAGGCCTCAGGCAGTGAGGGCCCAGGATTACAGCTGAATCGAAGTGCTGCTGAGTTTTTCAAAGAGAAACTTGAAACTCAACACTTCTTCATTTGAGATCTCAACTTTCACATGTTAGCAGGTACACTGGGCAGACCAAACACAACAGATGTGAGCATTATGTTCAGTCCTCAGGCCACTGACTCCATCAAATACAATCCCGTACACTTGCAGCCCAGCCCCACCCACCAAGTCAGATGTGGACTTCAGTTCTCACTTTCAGTCAAAACACTGTCGAGGTCAGAATTCTTGCAGCATGGGCTACATTCTCTTGATCATATTTCTTACTTTAAAAAAAGTCTGGGGCACATGTGTGCCCGTGGCTGATCTGTGTCAATGTGTGGCAGGGGCCGCCACAGGGTTGTGAAGTGACTCTCCTCCAATTAAAATAAATTAATTAATTACAAAAAAAAATCTGGGACTTCCCTGGTGGTCCAGTGGCTAAGCTCCAAGCTCCCAGCGCAGGAGCCTGAGTTCGAACCCTGGTTAGGGAACTAGATCCCACATGCCACAAGAAGACTGAAGATACCACGTGCTGCAACTAAGATCCATGTAGCCCGATATATAAATTAATAAATATTTGGGGAAAAAAATCCTTTAAGGAACCAGATGAGCTGGCCACTTTAATCTATTTCCTATAAGATAGATAGGAGTGCTTGGCTTGGGCTAGAGGCCTAAACTGTATGAGTGAACGCTAAAATTTTAAAAATTAATTAATTAAATTAAAAAAAAAAGTGAATCACAATGAAAACACCACGAAGCATTTGCCATACTTTCATTTCACAAAGCATTTTCAAGCACATCCTGAAAATGAGGCAAGACTGTCACAGGACTCGGTGAAGTTCCTCACCCACCCACCAGCAACAAAACCAGCCTTCCCGTCAGCAGTTTCAGGCAGAAGCAGCAGGAATTCCCTGCAGGGCTGCTGAGGATGCCTCACTGTAGATTCTGTCACCCAAACTATACACTCTCAGTTAACAGGACAACTGGGAGTGCACCAAATTTAACTCCTATACTATATTATAATATACAAATTGATAAGAAAAAGCAGCATCTTTATTTACCTGTAATTTTGAAAGGTCTTCCATATAATTTTTGTCGACTAAGGATTCGGATGAGATTAAGACATTAACCCATGGATTGATTAAGCCATAATGACTACAGGTATTTATCTAAAATGTAAAAGAAATTTATTATAAACAAAGTACAATAAAACAAGGTTTTCTTCATCTATCCCACAAAAAGAAAGCAGTCTCCAACTTTCTGCTGTGTCTCAAAATTAGTTATACATTTTCTTGGGAATGGGATGAAAGTCTGAGAATGTATTCCCCTGGGAAATGTTTCAGCCTTGGTGCTTCTTAATGAACAAATCTTTACTAAATATTTCCTAATATTTTAACTTTCAAAAGAGTGCAAAGAGACAGTGTCTAACAAAAAGGGTAATACTTCTTTTAAGCTAATTACATTTAAAAAAAGTTAATAAGGGCCTGACATGGTGGTCCAGTGGTTAAGACTCCGTGCTTCCACTGCAGGGAGCACAGGTTCAATCCATGATCAGGCAAGTTCTGCATGCCATGCAGCGTCGCCAAAAAAACCCAAAAAAGTTAACAGTAACATTGAAAATGATTTTTATTTCTACTACTTTCCTTGGGAGGTAAAACCTCTTCCATAAGTTCTGAAGAGAATTCCCATAAAGACTCCCTTATTCAAGAAAATCCACATTAGCCTTGCATCCATAAGGGGTAAAGGGACTCCCTGGGGTGAGGAGACCAGGAAGCGTAAGAGCAGAGTTGTCAGAGCGGCTCAGACTGCAAAAGAGCTCTAGACTGTGCAGCTGACAGGAAGTGGGAGTCTAGGGAGGAAGTCTCTCTCCCACAGGCCTTCTGCAGTTCCTCTCCCAGCAGGGAGGTCGGCAGGTGTCTCTTCTCTCATGTTCTATTTCATGACCATCACCTACGGGAGTGCAGATGGGTTTCGGGGAAAGCCCTATTCCCCACACTTTGGCTACTGAGGCACCACTACAAGGAAGTAATAAAGAAGTGGTAGGAGGCGCTCCTTAGAATATAAAGTTTCAAATGTGGATGTCACTTACAGGCAAATTACAGGTGTGTTTTTAACTCCTGCTTAAAGAAAGAATCTGGTAGAACTTCCCTGGTGGTATAGTGGATACAGATCAGCCTGCAGTGCAGCGGACATGGGTTTGATCTCCAGTCCAGGAAGATTCCACATACCATGGAGCAACTAAGTCCACGCACCACAACTATTGAGCCTGCGCTCTAGAGCACGTGCTCCGCAACAAGAGGTGCCACTGCAGTGAGAATCCCCTATAGTGCAACAAGAAAGCAGCCCGTGCTTTCTGCAATTAGAGCAAATACGCACACAGCAATGAAGATCCAGGGCGACAAAAAATAAAATTAAATAAATAACAAAATTTAAGAGTCTGGTAATATTACGTTTGATGTTATACTGTTAAAAATAAGTGTCATTATCATAATGTGTATAAAGTTTGATTCACTGTAGTATTCCATTATCTTACCAGGTCCTCTGATGTTCTCAATGGTGTGGTGTCAGGAGGCTGCCTCTTCGATAATCTCCAGATGTACTGTGATGTGAGCTTGAAAAAAAGTTCCTGAAGCACCACATCTGGGAGACAGGCTACCAGCTGAGCTTCCCAAAAGTCCACTAAGAGCTGAGGGATCGTGTCTCCATCTTTACCACAAAGCACCTTGAGAACAGTGAAACAAGCCCCTATGGCTCAGATAAATATAGCACTGATCAAGTTACAGCTGGTCTGAAAAGCACTCCATCACACGGGCCATGTGTTCAACAATTTATCCACTAGCATTAGTGACGTGGAAAAAGCCAATTTAAACATTTCAACATACTCCAGGTTGCATGAACAGAATTTTTCAAGAAACATTTTTTTAACCTGTACTTTTTTAAGTGGTTATGTGTAAGTCTGGTATTTCAATAAACAATGAAAACTTGCTTGTCTTATTCTATTCCTCACTTCCCACCAACTTCATCAGGCCATCCAAAATAACACGTTCAAAGGGACAAACCTTAAAGAAGGAATCTGCTTCTTCTATTCCAATTTTGTTGTTCTTCTGTAAGGCCAGGACTGAAGCAACAAGCAATCCAGGCTGAGTCTCCTTCAAGTGAACTGCAAACTCAGTTGGAACAATCTGTCCTTTCCTCTGCTGAATCAATAGCCGAGGTTCCAGAATGAAGCCACATACCAACTTCATCTTCAGATTAAAAAAACAAAATTTAGGAACAGAATATACATTGCATTCATCTTGGAAATACATGCTACTGCATTCAAGAATCACTGATAAGCCATTAACAATTTATTGTAATCTCAGTTTTTAATTACAAAGACAATTCTAAGGACATCATTAATAACTGTCTTCTAGAAGTTATTATTACATAGTTAAGCATCAAAGTGTCAAATATTATAGACAGCTTTAAATTTAGGTCTACCTAGGATTCTTCAAAATTATGAAAATTCATCTTCCTAGAATTCTACTCTTCAAAGTAGAGGACATCTCAGTGTTGACTTGCTCTCCTCACCATAACAAAATGTGCCATTTGTACAGCAATAAAGAACTTCTGCTCTTCCTGGTTACACCTGAGAGATAAGTACTCAACTAATGTCACTTCTTCATTTCTTCCTCGACTGATTAACTTCTTTGGCTCATGTCCCTACATGGCCACTCTTCCAGGGGGAAGCCACCTTTTCTTTGATACACCATTCAAATGCCTAATCTTTCACAGTTATTTGTGATCTTCCCAAGGGCAGGCTATTTCTGCAACTGCTGGACACCTGAGGCTCAAGGTTAACATCCCACTTGCTGTACTTGAATATACACCACTGTTCTGTTTTTAGGGACACACCCCACACCTCCTCAAGCCAGGTCACACTGTCAGCTTAGGGCAGAGCCCATATGCTCTTCATTACCAAGCACTGTACTCTGAATAAATCTGACACTAAGTTGAAAAGTCTTTGGATACCCCTAGCTACCATTTATCATTTATTATTCTTTCTCATTTCCAAATCCAAAGCCCACGCACTCCCACTTTGGGTCACTTCCTTTTAATATAATATTAAGTCTATTTTCCTTTACCACTAAGGAAAAATGAGCTACACAGAAGCCAGAAAAAAGATAAACACCTCAGGACCACTGGGTCCTACGTTAGCTGGCTATTAATACTAGGTACGGCGCCATACCTCTGAATGGCTTTTCATTTCATTCCTGTGCATGTCAAGATCTCCCATTTTCAAAGCCATTGCTGCCTTGGCCAATGTCACTAAAACTGATGAAAATCCAGAAGTATCCAGCTTCCTTAAATATTTTATGGCAGTTAAAGGATCAATATTCTTCATAGAAGGACTACAGAGAATATGTGGCAGTTGCTTCGGCTCAGCCGCATAAAACATCTGAACTACTTTTGCTGATAATTCCTTTGGTGAGCAAAGTGAGAAATAAAAGGTCAGTCAGCCAATAGAAAGCAACAAAATCTGCAAAAAAAAAAAAGGATAAAAAAGCAAGATACAACATTCCAATTAATATAAAATTTCACACTATGTTTTGATTTAAAAAGAGAGTTGATGATAGCATGGGAGATCTGAGGTGACCTAACATGATCTCTTTGTACCAAGTTGTGGTCAGTATTTCTAATACTAACAGGTGTTCAGAAGAAAACAAATACTGGATTAAATTCCACTCCAAAGTCCGTTATACAAAATTACTACTTAGTACAAAATATATTTAATATACAAAAATAATATTTATAGAAGAAAATTTCATTTCTCTTAAAACCTTAAAATATTTGGAATCACAATACCCAATTCTGCATATTTGTATTCAACTATTTAAAAATACATGAAAGGGAGGACGTCCCTGGTGGTACAGCAGATAAGAATCCACCTGCCAATTCAGGGGACACAGGTTCAATCCCCGGTCTGGGAAGATCCCACATGCTGTGGAGCACCTAAAAGCTCATGCACCACAACTACTAAAGCCCGTGCTCCGGAGACCAAGAGCTGCAACTGACGCCCGGGCACCCAAGAGCCTGCGCTCCACGAGAGAAACCACCACCATGAGAAGGCCACGTACCACAACAAAGGGTAGCCTCTGTACAGTGCAACGAGAGAAAGCCTGCACAGGAACAAAGACCCAGAACCACCGAAAAATAAAAAATACATGAGGGGCTAAAAACAATCCTTAAAAACGTCTGAAGGTTGCTGGGCCAGGATTTTATAAAAAAGTTTTAGACACTTGGAGAGAGGAGCAACTAGGGTTTTGTAAAGGGCTGTGGATGAGAAGAAGGCAGGCAAGGCCCAGGTTCTCTGCCATTCTTCTAAAGACATGCCACTGTCACACGGGCAGGTCACTCAACCACAGTGGCCCGCATCTCCCTGTCTATGTAATGAGAAAGTATGAGAAGATGATTCTAAGTTCTTTTTCAAGCTGTAATTCTATGAGCATTATTAATGAAGAAAAAGTGCACCCTAGTTACCTTTTTTAGAAAAAAAAGACTATACTACCAATGAAAATACTTGGAACTTAATTTTTAAAACAGAATTGCATAAAAAGCTAAAGTGAAAAGTTAAAAATACTAGATCTAACTAAGCAGGAAGTTGTATTCACTTCACTTAATTCTTCATCCAGGTTTTCATAAAGTGAATGATTAATGTAGAAGATTAATCCCCGCTCGTATTTCTGTGGTCCATCCTCTACTGCCCAGTCCACTCGGTTCAAAACTTCCGCCATAGACAAACCAGACATCTTATAGTATGGCAAGGCAAGGTGGGAATGCTGGGTTTCAAGCCTAAAGGGAAGGAAGTGGGAAAAACAAAACCCTCAGATTTGTCAATTTTAGGTTTGGATGTCTAACACATTTGATAATAAACCAGATCATGCTTTCCAGAAGACACAAATACTTTTCTGTGGCCAATAAGAGCTGGAACAAATTCCTAAGTTTTGTTCTGCAAAGTCATTCTAATTAATGTAGCTTCTTTTTGCTTACTTATAATAAAATCAGAGAAACAAGTGAATTTTAATATTCATAATGCAGTTCTACAAGAATGGTGTTTATAAGCAGGAAAGTGTTAGTTGCTCAGTCACGTCCAACTCTGTGTGACCTCATGGACTATAGCCCTCCAGGCTCCTCTGTCCATGAAATTCTCCAGGCAAGAATACTGGAGTGGGTAGCCATTCCCTTCTCCAGGGCATCTTCCTGACCCAGGGACTGAACCTGGGTCTCCTACACTACAGGCAGATTCTTTACCATCTGAGCCACCAGGGGAAGACCATAAGTAGGAAAAGCCTTTCATTAATTTATAATGACTCCCGTGGTTCAAGTAAGCCTTTAAAACAATTATATTAAAAAAAATTGTAAAGATCATTCTCAAAAACAGAAATCATTATTCTTCCTAGTGTCCTTTTCTGACATTATAAAACCATTGATTACTACGATTAAAACCACAGACTGTCCAACTAGGATCTCTCCCTCAAAGCTAACAGGCAATAGATGAGTAATACAGTTGTCTCAGGTATTTTAACTGGTCATGCCCTACCACCTCCCAAAGGCCTAAAAAGAAACTTCAAATTTCTAAATTAACTGATGGGAGACACAAACACTGCTCATCTAATAAACTGTAAGTCCTTGAGTAGGAACAGGTCATGTTTATCTCTCTAAGCTTAGCATGGTACCTGGCACACAGGATGTGCTCAACAAGTGCTAAGGAATAAATGAATAAATAAATCACAGCCCCTCATGTGTCCTCCCATTTGTCAGGTAACTGCCAGAAGTGGAAAAGTTGGTAAGTTACACCTGAAGCTCAGGTGGCTTCTTTAGCGAGCTTCCAAGCAGCATCACCAACCTGCTGTAGCAGTCGCCAAGGTGCCCACAGCTTTCTTTAAATGCTTCTAAAAGCTCTGCCTTTTCTCCAGGTTCCAGCTGACTGGCATCCATCAGGGCCGCTCTCACTAATAGGTGAGCCTCACTGAGAAGGTGGATGCAACTCTGGGTTTTTGCAGTCTTGTAGGCGTTACTGTAGTCTACCTAACACACAAAGAAGGCAAGCAGTTCATGATGCTGAAGACATCGCCCCAAAGTTTCCCAGGTCTGCAAGTCGTTTTATAAAGTTACTATCTGAACACATTAAATCCTAAGAAATAAAAAGTGGTTATTTACCATTCTGATAAGGCTTAGCTAAAGTGGCTTTCTTCTCCCCCACAACCAGTTTATGGTATGAGCCAGTTTATAAACATACAATAGTATGAGCCAGTTTATCACATACATGATTGTAAATACTCTGTTACACAATGCTAACCATCAGAGAAAGCACAATTAGTACTATAATACTAATGATACTGTTAACTCAGCAATAATTTGATCACAATTTGATACAGCTAATGAACATATCTGAAAGACTTAACTATTTTTAAAGTTCTATGATTTAAATCCTTCTCAAATTTAGATTAAGCATCCTTCCTTTATCTTAGTTTCAATTGGTGAATTTAGATTCTGCTGCATCTAATTCTATAACTCAGTGGGCTTATACAAATTTTCACTAGCTAATCTGAGTCAATCAGTATTTTTAGACTCCAATAGGCAAATCATCTGGATGATGTCTAAGACTTTCAATTAAATAAGACTGAAAACACAGGACAAAGCTGATAAATTATCAGCATTAAAATGCCAGGGACAAATCAGGCAAAACCTTCACCTGATGACCAAAATGAACATTACTGGTGAAGGACAAATGAATATTCTGCACCTCCCCATGTGAAACTCTGAGAAAGATACAACATCATCTACATAGAGTTCTGGCCCAAATCTTTGTGACCCATGGACTGCAGCCCGCCTGGCTCCTCTATCTGGAATTCTCCAGGCAAGAATATTGGAGGAGGTAACCATTCCCTTCTCCAGGGACGCCCCTGACCCAAGAATCAAAGCTGGGTCTCCTGCATGGCAGGCAGATTCTTTACTGTCTGAGTCACCAGGGAACCCAGCCAAGAACACATAACCTCAATCTAATCATGAGAAAAGAAAAAAAATGAAATGAAATGAAAAAATAAATGTTTAAAAGGTAGAGGAGGAGAAATATTTTTCAAAACTATCTGTTATAAAACAAAGAGTGAAATCTAAAAATGCAACAATATAGTGAAAAAACAAAAAAGAAACAGTCTTACAGATGCAGAGAACAAACTGGTGGTTACCAGTGGGGGAAGGAAAAGATAAAGGAGTAAGAGTAAGAGGTACAAACTACTACATATAAAATAAATAAGCTACAAGAATATTCTGGACTACACAGGGAATATAGCCAACATTTTATAATAATTATAAATAGGCTATAACCTTTAAAATTGTGAATCACTATGTTTAGACCTGTAACTTACAATATTGGACATTAACTATACTTCAACAACAACAAAAAGAAAACAAGAAAAGTTTTTTTTTTAATAAAACAAAGGCTATGAACATATTTTGGATGAAAGGAAGCTAAAGAGACATGACAGTTAAATACATTACTTGATTCCTAGACTGGATCCTGGACCAGAGGATGGGGGAAATGCTACTAGGCTATTACTGGATCAATCAACAAAAATGGAATATGAACCATAGACTAAAGTATTGTGTCATTGTTAAATTTACTGAAAGACATGTGTGTGCTATAATTGTATAAGCAAGTATCTAAATTCTTAGGAAACATGCATTGAAATATTTAGGGGCATTGGGCTAGGATGTATGCAATATACGTTCCAATGGATCAGAAGAAAATATGCAGGCATGATTGTGCATTTAGAAAGTACAAGAGTGCAAAAAGGGAGACAGCGGCTTCAGAATGAAGTTGAACATCTCTTTCTGGTCACTGGTTTCCAGAAGCTCATTGAAGTGGATGATGAACAAAAATTTTGTACCTTCTATGAGAAGCTTATGGCCACAGAAGTTGCTGCTGAGGCTCTGGGTGAAGAATGGAAGGGCTATGTGGTCCCAGTCAGTGCTGGGAACGATAAACAGGGTTTTCCCACGAAGCAAGGTGTCTTGACCCATGGCTGGGTCTGTCTGCTACTGAGTAAGGGGCATTTCTGTTACAGACGAAGGAGGACTGGAGAAAGAAAGTGCAAGTCTGATGGGGTTGCATGGTTGACGGTAACCTGAGTGTTCTCAATTAGGTCATTGTAAAAAAAAGGGGGAAAGGATATTCTTGGACTCCCTGATACTACTGTGCCTCATCGCCTGGGGACCAAAAGAGCTAGAAGAACTCAAAAACTTTTCAATCTCTCCTAAGAAAATGAAGTCCGCCAGTATGTTGTAAGAAAGCCGCTGAACAAAGAAGGTAAGGAACCTAGGACCAGAGCACTCAAGTTCATTGTCCTGTTACTCCATGTGTTCTGCAGCACAAACGTGGATGTGCTGCTCCAAAGGAACTGTACTAAGAAATATAAGGAAGAGGCTGCAGGATATCCTAAGCTTTTGGCCAAGAGAATGAAGAAGGCCAAAGAAAAACATCAGCAACAGACTGTCAAGAGACAGAGGCTGGGCTTCCCAGGTGGCTCAGTGGAAAAGAATTCACTTGCCAACACAGGAGACATGGGTTCGATCCCTGATCCAGGAAGATCCCACAGGCTACAGGACAACTACGCCTGTGCACCACAACTACTGAGCCTGCGCTCTTGAGCCCATGTTCTGCAACTACTGAGCTTCCACGCCGCCAGCTACTGAGGCCTGCGTGCCCTAGAGCCCATGCTCCAGAACAAGAGAAGCCACCGCAATGAGAAGCCCTTGCAGCCCAACTAGAGAGCAGCCCCTGCTCGCTGCAACTAGAGAAAAGCCCGCACAGCATCAAAGACCCAGCACAGCCAAAAATAAAAATAAATAAATAAAAATATTTGAAAAGAGAGAGAGAAAGAGATGGAGGCTGTCCTCTCTGAGAACTTTTACTTCTGAGTCTGAATCCAGTCAAAAATGAGATGTTCTAAGAGTCACAAATAAATAAGATCAGACATCAAAAACAAAAAAAAGAGAGAGAGAGAGACAGAAGCATAGCGGGTATAATGTTGACTATGTTGACTACGGGTAAATCTATGTGGGGAATATACTGTTTTTATTTGTACTATTCTTATTCTTGCAACTTTTCTGTCGATTTGAAATTATTTCAAAATAGTTTATAAAAATCATCAGGGATAAGTAGACAGCTGTCACTCTTAGAAAAGGAATAAAGATCCCCACAGGACAATACCACAAGTGCTGTGGTGCACTAGGACCATCTGTTAATATTTCAAAGAAGTGTGAGACACAGACATATGATCTGAGATTTCTTTCCGCTCCATTTCATGATTCTCTTGCCAGGGTTCAAAGTAAAGGTCGAAGGCTATTTATGTTTAGACTGGCTAATCAATTCCCATAGGAGAGTGAGTATGAATAAGGGAGTCTTATTTTAGTGATGGGAATTTCTCTTAGATCCTCAAATGTCATGAGCTGTGAAAACAAGAAGGTGAAGATATACAGTCCTCTGTAAGAGCCTTGAAGCTGGCTGGTTGTGGCATTCTGACTGTGTGATACTTAGAATCAATTTCTAACCATCAATTAGACTCTAAATTTCTACAAAGTAGAAGTCTGAAAGGAATACCATTTCTTTGTACAGTTGCACCGGTGAGATCGTATTCACAATATACAAATTCCACCCAGCTTCAGCTACAGGAGGTGTCTTGGGATTAACACTGGTACCTTTTCTAGAACTAAAAGCAAAACAAAGGACAAGAATTGTAAGACAAGACATATTATTAATAAAAGGCAATTTTAAATGGTAAATACCAGATACCTAAAATATTGTAACTCTGATACCATTTTCATTTAGTATTTTCTTTGGTGATTTATGCGGGAGACCCAGGTTCAATCCCTGGTTTGGGAAGATCTCCTGGAGAAAGAAATGGCAACCCACTCCAGTATTCTTGCGTGGAAAATCCCACGGACGGAGGAACCTGGTAGGCTATAGTCCATGGGGTCGCAAAGAGTTGGACATGACTAAGCGACTTCACTTTCACTTTGGTGATTTAACTACACAGTAGATTTTTAGAGAACATTAGTGTATAACACTATGTAGGCCTAACAGCAGTTAACGTTCTACACTCACGTGGACTGGTCAACCAACCACTTCCAATTCATTCCACAAGTATTCGTAAGTGGGCAATAAGCTCAAAGAGCAGGCAAGACCTCTCAAAAAGAACACAGACTTGGCTGTGAAAATCCCTGCGACCTGGCTCTCTCCAGCACGTAGCCTTGGTGAGGCCAGGGCTGCTGGGAAAATGTAAAACACAGAACTGTAAGTCAACTTAAAGCACTATCTTATTTCCAGCTTTCACTGTATGAAGCGTTTTCTGCAGTATGCAGTCTTTTTTAAAATGCAAAGTTTTGGCCAAATGAATTTTCAAATACATTAACATTTTTAAACCATTTAAAAAATATAATACTTTTAAGACATCAAATGTATAAGATTGCAAGTTATTTTTCCTCTTGCCAGAAAGCTTTTAGGATCAGTCAATTTTAGACCACTTTGTGCACACTCTAAGTGACCAGTTACCCATGGCAACCTGGTTATTTCTGCGGGTGGAACAAAGCACAGACACAAATAATTCAAAAATGCAAAAACTACAGTGTTTGATCTGAAATACACTGTATGTTCCTTGCCCCCTGCCCCCAACAGATTTCTCTCCTACTTAAAATTTCCATAGAGGAATGTTCAAATTAGATTGCATTCCCTACCACTAAGTTCACAGTATAGGAAACACAGACTAGAAGCATAACCACTTTGGAGTTAACCATTTTATCCCAAACAATGTGAAAGCAGAGAACTGAAGTTAGAATTAACCTGAGATTAGAAGAATGCACTTTTATTTTAAGGTAGATTAACATAGAATTTATACATCACAAATGTGCTTTCAGGTAAGAAATGCATCAGTTAATTTCTCTTCAAGTTGAAATACCAGAAAAAAAAAAAACTTTGGATAAAAATATCGCCACTGAAAGGTCAAGGAAGAAAAATAATAAAGAGCTTTGTAGTTTGGATTAGCCTAAGGGGCTCAATCTCGCTCAATAATAACACAGAAAAACATATCCTTTAAATTCTTATTATATAATACCACAGATTTTTACTGAAACAGTTTTATAATTTATTTTCTTCTAAAAGCTCACAGTCAATTACAAAGGATATTATAGAGAAAATTAGAACCTTCTTTTCTTACTCTGGAAAAAGAACAGCTAGAAAACCCATCTGATCATTCAAATTTTTGATTTAAAAAAAAGATTAGTGAAGATGTACACAAAATATACCAGTAACACAATTCATTCCAGAAACTTTGGCAAGGATGTCTGGGGGTGAAGGGCATGCTTACAGAAACCTCTTGGGTGACTCTCTTCTCTCCGGAACGGTTTCAGGGTCTGCCTTGGTCAGAAGTACAACGTGGTTTTTAAAGTGACAGATGGCTTTCAAGCCTATGAAAAGCTGTATTCTTAAAGCACAGACATCCATACTGATAGGTGGGCAAGCCTAATAAGGAAAAATTCACAAATTTAGCCAAGGAATGAAGTACATGAACTTCAAAAACTTCCAAAATCAATCTATTGGATACAATCTCTCCTTTCCTGTCTCTCTCCACTACTCGAATAATCCAAATTCCTATTCTTATCAGAGCAAGAGGCTATCTTATCTAAACTATATAACTGAATATCTCATTCATGTGTCCACCAAAGACCTCCATAGTATGTGTTGACACTGACTTGAAGAAAGCAGAGAGCCTCCAGGAACCCTGCCCTGAGCTGGTTACTGCCACCCAGGGAATTCCCCACTAACAGTGGGCTGGCTCAGGTGGTACCTTCAAATGGGCTTTTAGTCAAAATCAGACACTATAAAAGGGCAGTCTACTGCTCGTAAAATACATAAAAAGGTTTCTTAGTGGATGGGTGTGTGTAGAAATACGGGCACATTCAGATGGCCCCTGTTAGCTCTGCAGGTATGAACACTGCCTGGAATGGCTAACAGGCTGGAGGTTTGCCAGGCAACTGGAGGAAACCCTGGACCAGCAGACAGGCTCCTGTCCTTGTAAGGAAACATTCACCCAAGCAGAATGGATAAGAAGCTAACTGAGGGGCTCTTTCTGGGACTCACAAAATGAGGCTGCCAGGTCTCCCTGGCTCCTCCATTAATGGTGTTTCGATTCCGAAGTCATCTTCCTTGTCCCTTTTGTACAAAGTGCACGGGGATAACCCTCCATCTATTTTTGTCATTCCTATGAATAGTTAAGGTGGCCTTGGTGATGCTGAGCCAGAGTCTCAGGGGAAAGGGAAATAAAGATAGCACGCCTTATGGCCCTCTCTCTGAGGCTGTGAAACCTTTCTCAGACACCACAGCTTCCAAAGCCTGAGTCAGCAAGGGAGCAAAATGACGGCGTGCTCATTCAGGGGCATCTAGGATTTCAGGGTGGTGGAACTGCAGGGAAGGGGGAGCCAGGAGGTGTGACCTGTCCTTCCCTCTGCCACCTTCAAGGACTAGCCTCAGGGGCAGCATCCTCTACTAGCTGCCCATCTCCCCTCTTTTCTCCGGTTCTCTGTGTTTCTTCCTTCTGGTTTTATGAGACTATGAGAAGGCCTGGAATTGAGATTTATTTTCAAATGCAGATTGATGCTGCCTCAATGTGTTATGTACCCCTCACTCCACCATCACTACCTACACAAGCCTCGGTCTTCCTGACGTTTAAAACAAAACACAAGGCAAGATGGGGTGGAGAGAGAGGAAGCAAGAGACAAAGAGGCTGTCACCTTGCCATGGGTACTAGGGACATAGCCATTATTTTTAAAATAATCTCTTGAAAAGGCTATGTGTATATCTTAAACACAGACAGAAGGTCATGGGAAAGCTGTGATTCTGGTTTCCCAAGAGGCTGAAGGTAGGCAGTAAGCCTGTCAGCAGCAGAAAGTGACAGGCAGCCCACAGAAGAAAAGAAAACTTGGATGTGATTTCCAGAAAAAGGCAGCACACAATTTGGGTAACAGTGAGAGTGGAAAAGTGTCTCAGACACATTAAGCACTACACACCATCATCACTGGACACTCATTTTTCCAGAAAAAGGTGTTCCGGGTGCCAGATGGACAATAATGTGTAAACAGAGGCCATCATGATTAGGGGTTCCCTGAAGCATGGATACGCACAACAAACACCCATCTCAGAGGTGAAACTGCACATGATGGACATGGTGCAAATCATCAGTGTATTTCTGAGAGCAGAAATTCAGGGTCGGAAAACGGAGAATTGCATCATAAAATTGTCTATTTGGTGGTCAAAAGCTTTTAGAGACTAAGCAGATTACTTCTCACTAAAAACGAGGTTACTGACCTAGAATATCAATTAACACTATCAAAACTATGGAAGTACAGAACACTTGTTGAAGGCTTTGTAAAATGACAAAAGAATTATCAGTATATCCGATAATGGTATAAATAAATCATCTGAATGCACTGCATTCACTTCTGTGCTCTTAGATACACAGATTTCTGAACTGTTTTCATAGCTCTATACAACTGCCACCAATACTTCTGATCAAAATGAATAAAACTGTAGTATACTATAGTTGTGATGTGCCCTCTCTGAAGGTACACTATACATATTCTTTACCAAATTTTAAAAACATGCATTGTGTCTAAATTCTGAATGACGTTTTCAAAGCAATCTTAAAAATTACCATCTAAACGACAAACTGCAAAATGCTTACCATTTTACATCCCAAAGCTCTAACTGAACAAACAAGACTTTACTGTCCGCCCAGCTTAGACGCAAAGAGCGTCAATTTGCAAGCACTCATGTTTGATCTTTAGGTTGCACTGTCATTAGCCAGCTCTGACCTTCAGGGTGGTGTCCACATACGGGTCCTCCTCCCTCGCGGCCGCCGCGCTGCACCGCACTGTGTAACACTGCAGGTTGTTACTGAGGAAGAGGAGAAAGCCCACTGAGCAAAGCGGAGGCCAGGAACCAACACGCCCACTGCGGGAGGATGTCACAGGACCGCAGTGCAATGAGGCGGGTGGCGGAACACCCCAGTACTCATCAAACGCTGACAAGTTAGGCTGCTTCTGAACAAGGAGATTACCGCAGAAATCCTATGGAGTGCTTTTTTGAAACACATAACTGGTCCCCACTGCATCCCTACCAAATCACAATCTCTGGGGGTTGAATCTGTGTTGTGCTTAGTCACTCAGTCGCACAGACTCTTTGTGACCCCATGGACTGTAGCCCACTAGGCTCCTCTGTCCATGGAATTCTCCAGCCAAGAAAACTGGAGTGGGTTGCCATGCCCTCCTCCAAGGGATCTTCCCAACCCAGGTATCCCTCTCTGTAAGTGGATTCCTTTCCATCTGAGCCACCAAGGAAGCCCATGGGGGCTGAATCTAGACACGTGTATTTCTACAAAGCTCCTGGTGTGACACACACTCCTAGTTAAGAACCATGGATCTGGGTCAATACCCTTATTTTATTTACAAAATGATGGCTCGGGAACCTGCCCAAAATTCAGACAGGTGACTATCAAAGCCAAGGTTAGAACCCAAGTTTCCCGATTTATTATTATCTCAGGATGAAATCGGAGAAGGCACTGGCACCCCACTCCAGTACTCTTGCCTGGAAAATCCCATGGACAGAGGAGCCTGAAAGGCTGCAGTCCATGGGGTCGCTAAGAGTCGGGCACGACTGAGCGACTTCACTTTCACTTTTCACTTTCATGCATTGGAGAAGGAAATGGCAACCCACTCCAGTATTCTTGCCTGGAGAATCCCAGGGACAGAGAAGCCTAGTGGGCTGCTGTCTATGGGGTCACACAGAGTTGGACATGACTGAAGCGACTTAGCAGCAGCAGCAGCAGCAGCAGCAGGATGAAATGGAGCCTGGGGTGTGCTGAGCAACACATTTAGATTACGCAAACTCTCTGAAAGAATCTTCAGAATCATGTAGTCCAGAAGTTTGTTTTTAAAGACTAGAGCCTACAAAGTACATGGTTGGTCCAATTCCTCTTTGGAGAATGGAAATCAAATCAGACCCAGGTCTCTTCATTCTTCATACTCCTCTTTTCACAACTCCAGGCTACATTCTGCACAGCAAAGCAACCTGGAGACTTCACAGTAAGTGCCTGTGTCCAAAAACCTTGATAGGTTTCCTTCTGATATTTCCTAAGCACCTCGAACTCCAATATCTAAACCAAACTTTTCTCCTGCCCCACACCACACCAGCCTCCATTCTTTCAGAAAAGTAGGCTTGGGACTCCCCTGGGCAGCCAGTGATTAAGACTTCCACTTTTCAATGCAGGGGGTGCAGGTTTGATCTCTGGTCAGGGAGCTAAGATCTCACAAGCCTTATAGCCAAAAAAACAAAACATAAACAGAAGCAATACTATAACAAATTCAATAAAGACTTTAAAAATGATACACATCCCCCCTCCCTGCAAAAAAAATCTAAAAAAAAAAAAAGAAAGCAGGTTCAAAACTGATGGGTTTTCTCATGTCTCCTCCATCCCCAGTATCCCACCAGAAATCAAGTCCTGTAATTCTCTCCTCTCCGTGCTTCCTTCTCTTTTCACTGCTACTGCTCTGCCCAAATACAATCCCTCACTATCCTCACTGAACTATCCCAACAGCTCATTAGTATGTTCAAGCCATCCTCCACTGTGGCCACCATCCATTTTCCTAAAGTAATGCTCTATTCATATACTTTTCTTTGATCAAAATCTAAAAAAATTCCTTAATTTCCAAAGCCCCAAGTTCCCTCTCAGGCACTATTTTCCCCACTTTTCTTTGTTTCAGCAACTTTATATTTATAGGACATTACTACACAACCCTTTGGAAACTGAAAAGACCAGAGACCTCTACACTGTTCCCCATGCCAGAGAGTAGGAAGAGAGGGAAGCACGCCCACGGAGAGTGGGTGTCAGAATCTTCAGCTGGGTCCTGTGCTGGTGTGAAATACACCACAGCACCTGCTGGAAATTCTGATATTACCACTCAATTGGGAAAAATAAAAAGAAGCACTGTCCTATGCAATTACTTATTAGAAACTCCAACAAACCTGGACATAGCTTTGCTTGTAGCTTCCCCTCTATCTGGAATGCCCTCCACTTTCAGTCTCTATCTGTCAAATCTAACTAGCTTTCGGGCCTCACTTTCAACACAGAAACTTTGCCCGCGTGACTTGGCCAGAAGTAACTTCCCTCTTCCCATAGCCTACAACACGTCCATGTGGTCTCAGGACATTTTTCACAAATCTCCTAGTGTTTGTGTCCCTTGTACGTGTCTTTCATCCTCTCTTACGTTGCTGTTTGCATAAACAGAGGCTGTGCCTTATTCATGGTTGGTTGGCCAGAGGGCTCAATGCAGTGCCTTGCCTAGAACCTGAATTCAAAAAAACAGGAAATCAAACCACAAGCATTACTAGCTGCTGAGATAAAAGGAAATGAGATTATATTTAGGAACCCAGTTTACATGCCAGCTTACTAGGAGGATAAGGCAACTCAGAAGACACTCACCACTGATTAGCCACATGACCCTGACCAACCCCAACCTCTGGACTCTCTCCCCATCTACACTACTCAGAGGGTAGAATCAGGCAGGCTTTCTGGACCCTTTACAGTCCTAAACCATATCAATGAACTCAACTCACATAGAAAAGATATGACAGCAGTGAAAAAAAAAATTTAGGAAATCTAAAACTAAAAAGATGCCCTGACTGTTGTCAAGAGCCCCCACTGACTTTTCATTAGAATTCCCTACGAACATCTTCCCTCATGAAGAACCTTACCCGTTCTTAGAAAGATTCCCATCCAGTTTAAGAAAACAAAACAAAGGCAAAACCAGAATTTAAATCTCTGATGTTGAAAAGGCAGTTATGAGCCATTATTTAAAAAATAAATTAATTAAATAAACCCCAGGTGTATATCATTAATTTATAGTGCTATCCACTGGTTCACATACTTTTCATTTAAAGATTTAGAAAGCACCTCAGGAATTGAGAGAAATAAGTGACTCAAAAGCCAGCAAGGGACTGGAACATACCTTGTGATGACATGCAGAAACTGCGGGGTAAGCACCGCCTGCTGAGATTTCTCGGGATATTGGTAAACCGACAATAATTCAACAGATTTGACAATCATGTACAGGTAGCCCACATGAGGTAATGAGAAAAAACAAAAGAGGCTCAGCAACACTTTTTCCTGAGATGAATTTTTTCTATCAGAAGTAAGAGACCCTGCATGCAAAAAACAAACAAACAAACAAACCATGAAACCAGTAAATAAAAGGAATCAATATTTTGACTTTTCTGTGCAAAAACATCTATAAACAGATAACCAAAGAGTTGCTGAGGTGCTTATATAAGAATGCCAGTAAAAAAATGAAAAAAGAGTGATATAATTAGAATATCAACATTTTGAAAACCCTAATAAATTAACAGATCGAGGTAATCATCGACAGTCATTAACATCACAAAAAAGAGCCAACCTGATACAACGTACTTCCAAGAGAACTCAAGACTATTTGCATTATCAAAAAAAAAAAAAGATCATCACCATCATCTGATCAAGATTTAGACCAGCACTGTCAATAGAAATAAAATGTGAGCCATATATGTGAGGCAAAGTTTTCTAGCAATTGCTCATTAAAAAATAAAAACAGGCAAGATTTATAAAATAGATTAATCCAACATATCCAAAATATTATCATTTTGATACATAATCAATAAAAAATTAACAAGAAAGTTTACATTCTTTTTTGTTGTACTAAGTCTTTAAGACCTAGTGTGAATTTTACACTTAAAGCATATCTTAATTTAGACTAGTCACACTTCAAGGTGCTCAACAGCAACACTGACAAATGGATACCACACTGAACAGTACAGCTTTAGATCACAGAGAAGTATAGGAGATACAAGGAGCATGTTAAATGACACTGTGGGGAGTCAGTCAGCAAAATTCAGATGGTGGGAAATTCTGTACTAATAGTCCAGTTTCCTGCTAACGAACCCACAAAGAGAAACGAGAGAGGAAGGCAGAGCCTATAGAGCAGAGAGACAAAAGACATAGGAGCCAATTGCAGGTATAGAACCTTACTTGGAATCTGATAAATTGCAGAAAAAAATATTTAGACAACCAGGGAAATTTGAGTAACTGATGGGTATTGGATGATATCAAGTAATTTCTTAAAAATGTGAAATGACATTTGGGGTTTTTGTTTAAATAAAAGAATTCCTTTCCTTTAGAAACATATGCCGAAATGTTCATAAATGAAAAGGTATAAACTCTGGGATTTGCATCAAAACAATCCGACACAGGGCAGGGGGTGATTACAAGGCAACACTGTTGAAGATGTGTGATGGGAACCTTGGGGGTCACTGTACTGTTTTTCTATATCTGTGTGCCTGAAACTTTTCATAATCAAAGTTTTAAAAAAAAAATATATAGCTCTGATTGATGCCCTTCAAGGACACATTAATAACAGAAGAATGTATAAAAGAGATAACTAATGAGAATCTACAAAAAAAAAAGGGAAGAAAATCCAATTACTACACTCTCCACAATTGGCCTAAAACAACTGATCCAGTTTCTACTTCCTCTTCTTTCATACACACATCTGTGCTCTAATCATACAGAGAGCTGCTCACTTATCTCCAAACATACATGATCTTTCACCTTGCACATGTTGGCTTCCCTGAGGTAGTATCTTACCAGAATCTCCATCTTTAAAAAAAAAAAAAATTTTTTTTTTATCTTCTAAAAATTTTACTCATCCATCAGGGCCCAGCTGACATGGGCACTGCCCAACCCCTCATCTGTCCACTAAGGAAACACCCATCAAGAACCTACAACATGCCACTGTTCTGGGTTCCGGGGATACCACAGCGCACAAGACAGAGTAACTGCATTCATTCTAGTGAGGGGTCTGGGGTGGAGAATAAACTCTGCAGTGTGCAGGGAGGGAACAGTTTAAACTGAGAAGTGGGAAGTACTCTGCGGCGAGGTGATAACTTGAGCTGTGAGCTGAAGACACTACTCTTGCAAGCTGTGAGGGAAGTACTATGTCCTGAGCACTGGAAGAGTAAATCATAGATCGTAGACACGAGTGAGCTTGGTGCAACCTAGCAGCAGACAAAAGCCACATGGATGGAGAAATGTAAGAGGGTGCAGGACAGAAAGAGCTCAGGGTCAGGGTAATGCAGCCCATGGAAAGGATCTGGGGTTTTGTTCCAGGTGCTGCAGGAAACCCCTGGATAAAAGCTAACCCTCTAAGGTGGCTGTGGGCCCTTGTCTCCCGCCTTGTGTTACAGCTCCCTCTCCCTGGCTTCTTTCAGTTCCTCAAGCAAAGACTCTCCATTGGCCACAACCAAACCTGTCCACCAATCAGCCCCATTCATTCTACAGATCCTCTTTCTCAGGAAGCCTTCCCTGACCCCCAGTGAGGTCAGGATCCTTTGTTATACATGCTCAAGGCAGGGTTCTTCTCTCACAGAGCACTCCCATCAGTGTGTAATTGTATACTCCTTCTAATGTTCATTCCATTCATGCCTGCTTCCCCCCACAAGACAGTAAGCTCCAAGAGTGCAAGTACTTTGCCTACTTTTGCTCATTACAGGAGCCCTAGTATTCAGCACAAGACCCAACACAGTAGGTACTCAATACATGTTCACTGCAAGAAAGAAAAAAAATAAATGTATAAGTTTAATCAGAGTAATATTTATACCTTTCCCTAGCCATCACCTAAACATGTGAAGCAGGCCAGCACTAAGTACAGAATTCAATAATGATTCTTAATCTGGGTTGCCCATTATATTTCTGTGGAGGTTTTATTTTATTTTATTTTTTCTGTGGAGGTTTTAAAAAACACTGATGCCCTGGGACTTTCCTGGTGGTCCAATGGTTAAGACTCTCTGCTTCCACTGCAGGGGGCACAGGTTCCATCCCTAGTCAGGGAACTAAGATCCCACATGCCATGCAGTGGGATTTAAAATTTAATTTTAAATTAAACTATCTTTTAAAAAGTTAAAAAAATATATATATACTGATGCTCAGGCATCAGTTGACCAATTAAGTCAGAATCTCCAGCATGGGGAGTTCCCTGGCCATCCAGTGGTTAAGATTCTATGCTCCCAGGGAAGGGGGCATGGGTTTGATCTCTGATTGGGGAACTAAGATTCCCATATGCTGCAAAGCATGGTTTAAAAAAAAAAGACTCTCCAGTATGGTGAGACTGGGCATCAGTGTTTTAAAAAGCATCCAAGTAAGGCCAATGTGCAGCGAGGCTGAAAACCATTGCTCTTAAGTGAATTTCCATCCAGCCCACATTTTCCCATTTGGCTCACAAAGCCATCATTAGCAGCTCTGCCAAATGACCCAGCTGGAACCCAGATGAACCTCAGCTGTAACAGGGCCCTGATTTTCTTTTGGGGGCCTACTGACCATTTCAAAAAGAGAAGTGGGTTTTGTCAGTCATTTCCTCTCCATGGCTTCTCCTGGCAGACATGATTTCCATTTTGTGGACTCACTGTTATTTGCTAAGGAATCTGTCTAAGGCCACAGGGAAACTCAGAAAAACCATTACTCACATTGGACTCCCCACTCTGCCCAGTGTCCTTCCAGCTCACCGTACTGCAGCACTCTCATACTTACCTGTTTGGTAAATGGGTAGAAGCTGAAGTGAATGCAACCTGACGTCATCAGACAAGAGACAGGAAGAAATATCAGGAGCGAAACGTCTGTGAATTTAAAGAGAGACAGAGGAGAGAAGGTCTAATTTCCATTGCATTAAGCAGGTAAATATATATTAACTTCTGGTGAATAAAAAGCTATCTATTACCTATAGAGCAGGTGCCGAACGTGGAAATACTTTATTTTTTCACCAGCTAATCCCGTTGACTCCAGTGTAACAGATATTCCTGACTGTTTGCTTTTTTCACCAAGAAGTTCCATGGGCTTTTGGCAGATAACAAAATCATCTGACTCAAGCTGTGAAGTTTCATTACTGATGCCTTAAAAAATAAAATTGAAGAAAATTATGTACTAACTCCAAGTAATTTTCGAATGCCAATTAGATTTCACCACATCCCCCCACCAATTAAATATAGTATTTATGCACACACATCCCATGTATTTATAAGGCGCTATGGTTTTGAAATGTCTTAGCACTTGCTCATTCCTTCCTCACAACTGACAAAGTAAACAGGACATGATCATCATACCCACTTTATATATAAGGAAACAGAAACTCAGAGATGGTACTCCTAACCCAAGGTCATTCGACTAGTAAATATGAGGACTGGAACTAGAAACTGCTCCTCTATCAATAGATGTTTCATTATTTTTAATGACAAATATATGTTGAAACACATTTATATGCTACAGAATACATCACATGTTACAGAATACATCACATGCTACAGGAGAAGATACGGACAGCCAGATCATAAACCCAAGTCCCATGTATCAGGAACATCTATTTGTGTGAAAGTCGCTCAGTCGTGTCCAACTCTTTGCGACCCCATGAACTATACAGCCTGCCACGCTCCTCTGTCCATGGAATTCTCCAGGCCAGAATACTGGATTGGCTTGCCATTTCCTTCTCCAGAGATCTTCCCAATCCAGGGATTGAACCCAGGTCACCCGCATTGCAGGTGGATTCTTAACCATCTGAGCCATCAGGGAAGCAACCACACCATAAATAATGTGGCTTGTCAATATACATACTAGAGCCTTTCAGAGATTGCCAGAAATAAAGGTTTTTCTCTATACCCCAAACAAGAAAGTAAGCTAAATTCATTATTTACCTTCTGCCTGTTTCGTGGGATTGGTGGTCTTATGTGGATGGTGGTTAACACTCTCTCTGTTTTTGGGATCTGACTCCAGTTTTACAATTAAGACTTCTAACTCTGACATGACAGCGACATATCCAACACAAAAAGAAATTTCAGCAGGGGTGATGTTATCTATGTGGATAACTAAAGAATGTTCAAAGTCCAAAATTGAGAATTCTTCATTAATGATCTGATACTTCAAACTAAATAAGACTAAATTATTGGTGCAGCCAACAAGAAGGTCTCCTTTCACAGGGCAGCAGGAAATGCACAGGGGGGCCTCAGAAAGTGGCATTTCCACAATAGACATCTGGTCTCTGAAGGTTTCACTGAAGGGTGCCTCCACGTCGTGTCCAACCATCCGGATACACACTCGGGAGTTTTCAGTCCTTTTACTTCTCCAGTTCACATAAGCACGCAGGAATGTAGCTTTGTTCTTCTCTTCAATTGCTACCAAATAATCTCCTGAGAAGGAAATAAGATTACACTTAGAATTTCTAATTAGAAACCACAACTTACCTTGCATCATGAAAAGGAACTAAAACAGAATCCTAATGTGAATGGTTGAATTAAAGATTGACAGAACAAAAAGCTCAACACTTTGCCCATTTGATGGGAAGAGCCGACTCACTGGAAAAGACCCTGATGCTGGGAAAGACTGAGGGCAGGAGGAGAAGGGGGTGACTGAGGATGAGATGGTTGGATGGCATTATCAATTCAATGGACATGAGTTTAAGCAAACTCCGGAAGATGGTGAAGGACAAGGAAGCCTGGTGTGCAGCAGGCCATGGAGTTGCAGAGTCAGACACAACTTGGTGACTGAACAACAAGAGAACAGAACTCTAAGTAACAGGATCTTGGGTGTATTTTTAACTCACAATAGGCATTTATTTAGGTTCTGAAATACAATCTCACCCCATTTTAACGTCTTCTTATTTAGTTGCTAAGTCGTGCCCAACTCCTTTGCAACCCCACAGACTGTACCCCACTAGGCTCCTCCATCCATGGGATTTCCCAGGCAAGAATACTAGAGTGGGTTGCCATTTCTCCAGGGAATCTTCCCTACCCAGCTATCGAATCTATGTCTCCTGCATTGCAGGCGGTTCTTTACCACTGAGCCACCTGGGAAGCAGTTAATATCTTAAGATGACCTATTAAATATTCATGTAGCTTACAGAGAAATTCTATGACTTATGTCTATGATAGCTCTACAAGTTATTGTAGCTCTGAATTTACAGCTCAAACAAAGCTCTCCTGACATAAAGAGTTCGATCTCAGAGTGATGCTAAAATTAGGTATAAGGAACTCTGAAGAAATCAGTGGAATATATACTGCTACCTCTCCCATCCCCACAAGTCATATTTTCATGTCAACTCTGAGAAATAGCTAAAGCCACACATACCAAGTAAAATTTCAATCCAAGCCAGTTTTCCCTTAATTGTTGATTTTCTTGGATTTTCTAAATTACAAAGTAATTTTGGAATTGTTGTTTATTGTGAGAAGTCAAAGTGATGAAGAGATACAAAATGAAAAGCAGAATGATCTCTCCCCTGCAGTCCAATCCATGAGGAGCCAGTGTTAATACACACAGCTTGGTATGTGTCCTTCTAAACCTTTCTTTCATAGAAACATAGATCACAGAGTGGTAGTTTGTCATTCCTGCTTTTAACTAAATGGAATCACATTAAACATATTTAACAATCTGCAACTTAAAAAAATTACCTCAAGAGGGAGGGGATACATGTATAATTATGGCTGATTCACATTGTTATATGGTAGAAAGCAACACGACATTGTAAAAATTTAAAAAATAAAAAATAATAAAATTATTTTTTTAAATTACCAATTTATTACCAAGATTTCCATATTTTTCCCTCCAGGGCAGATACATGGATATCTAACATCCTTTTCAATATCTGCAAAATATCCTGTATATACCTGGGTCATAATTTATTCAGCAGTCCCCCTACATTTAAGTACTGGGTTGACCAAAAACTTTGTTTGGGTTTTTCTATATTGTCTTACAGAAAAACCCAAACGATCCTTCTGGCCAACCCCAAATTTCCAGCTTTTTTGTTTTTGCCACTGTAATTTATGCTGTAATAAATAGGCCTATACCTACATATTTACTTGAAAGTAAAAGTGAAAGTTGCTCAGTCATGTCCGACTCTTTGTGACCCCATGGACTATACTATAAAGTCCATGGAATTCTCTAGGCCAGAATACTGGCGTGGGTAGCCTTTTCCTTCTCCAGGGGATCTTCCCAACCCAGGGATCAAACCCAGGTATCCCACATTGCAGGCCGATTTTTTACCAGCTGAGCCACAAGGGAAGCCCAAGAATACTGGAGTGTTAATTTCAATGGTGTAGATTTTCAAAAGTAAGACAATCAGTCAACGCGTCAGTACATTTTAAAATTTAATAGATATTGCCAGATTACAATCACAATTACATATTACAGATTCAAATTTCCACCAGTGCTGCTTAAACAGCCCTGTTCCCCCACATCCTCACCAGCACTGACTCAATATGATGAAGGAAACAGGGACCCTCACGGATGTAAATATCATTTATATTTTCCAGACCACTTATAAAGCGGTTATATGTTTATACAGCCATGTACAGTTTCTCTTCTACAAGTTATCCACTTTTTTTTTAAATTATATTGGTTTGTTTTTCTTATCAAGGAATAGCAGCTCTCTGGGTAAAAAGGATATTAATCTTTTGCTGGCCATGAAAAGCAAATCACTTTTGGTAGTCTGTAGTTTGACTTTTGACTGCTATGGTTTGACTTTGTCTGATATCTTTTACCATATGGAACCAGATATGTATCTTTTCCGTCTTGGCTTCTGTGTTTCCTGACTTGTTTAAACAGTCTCTTGCATCTGTCAAATTACATAAACACACTCTTACATATTCTATTTGGGGGGTGGGTAAATTAAATTTTTAATCTTTAGAACTTTCTGGGTTGGAGGGGAGAAGTCAAGGTTCTTTCAAATAGAGAATTCACTAAATGCTAGACATTATTATGTAAACAAGCCCTTCTCCAATGAACTGACACTGAAATGCTGTGGTTAGCACAACTGCTTCCCACATACAGATGCAGCAAGCAAGCGGGGGCAGCCGTTTTCTGAAGACACTCAGTGGGCTGGCCAGGCCCCTCTCCTCTGGACTGAGCCAGGCTTCAAGACAGGCAAACCTTCTCCTGATGCTGGTTCCTTTGATGCCACAGATGTGAATCCTGCATCTGTTTTCTCCCCAGAGATCCTGGTTGTGGTTTAGTCACTAAGTTGTGTCTGACTCTTTTGAGATCCCATGGACGGTAGTCCACCGTGCTCCTCTGTCCATGGGATTTCTCCAGGCAAGAATATTGGAGTGGGTTGCCATTTTCCTCGTCAAGAAATCTAGGTGGAATACCTAACTATACCCTGTGGGTTCCATACACTGGCTCACTCTGTTCCAGAGAAGGTCTGATGGAGTTGAGAGCAGAAGATACCATGTGGCCTCCATCTTCCTTAAACTCTCCCAGTAAATACATTAAACAAAAAAATTTTTTATTGTGGTAAAATACACATAACATAAAATTTACCACTTTCACTATTTTTAAGTGTACAATTCATGGCATTAGATACATTCACATTGTTATGCAGCCATTACCACCATCTTGAAAACTTTTTCATCTTCTCCCAAACTCTGAATCCACCAACAATAACTCTACATTCCCACCCTCTGTACATGTATGTCTTTTACTATTTACATAATACAGTAAAGCATCAATGCTGAAGAGCATGGGTTATGTGCAAATACATAAATATGAACTATTTGTACACATCTGCAGATCTAACTCAGAACTCAGGTACATAAAATTGAAAGCAAAACTAATTGTGTGTAGAGTAAAAGTGAAAACCAGGACTGAACATCAGAACATCAGAAGTAGTGCCTTGTGAACACAGACTTGGGCAACCACCATTCCACTTCTGTCTCTATGAATTTGACTATTCTAAGGTACCTCCTAAGTAGAATCACACAATATTTGTCCTTTTGTGTCAGGTTTATTTCACTTAGTGTAATGTCTTCAAAGTTCATTTGTATTGTACACATATCAGAATTTCATCCCTTTTTAAGGCTGTATGGATACACTGCATTTTGTTTATCTGTCGATGAATACTTGGGCTGCTTCCACCTCTTGGCTCTGAAAAATGCTATGTATACTGGTGTACAAATGTGTGCACAAGCCCCTGCTTTCAGTTAATCTGTGTATATACCCAAAAGTGAAATTCCTGGAGAAGTATACAGTACCAGTATTCTGGCCTTGAGAATTCCATGGACCAAGGAGCCTGGCAGGCTATAGGCCGTGGGGTTGCCAAGAGTCCGACACAACTGAGTGACTTTCACATGTGGAAATTCTATGAATTTTTTCAGGAACCATCATACTGTTTTCTACAGCAGCTCTATCATTTTACTCTCTCACCAGGAATGTACAAAGGTTCCAATTTCTCCACATCCTCATCAACACTTATTATTTCTATTTGTTTTGATACTGACCATTGTAATGGGTATGAAATGGTATCTCTTCATGGTTTTGATTTGCATTTCCATGATGATTAGTGATGTTGAGCATCTTGTCCTGTGCTTGTTGGCAACTTAGATAAGTATCTATTCAAACTCTGCCAATTTTCAAATTGGGTTGTTTGTTGTTTGCTGAGTTATGAGAGTTCTTCTGAATACTAATCCCTTATTGGGTATATGCTTTGCAAATATTTTCTGCCTTTTCTGTAGACTGCTTTTTCAAATCAGTTCATAGTGTCCTTTGATGCACAAAATTTTTTAATTTTGATGACAGCCAAATTTTCCATTTTTTCTTTGTTGTCAGTGCTTTGGTGTCATATTTAAGTTACTAGTTACTTAATGAACTCTAAAACTAAGAATATTTGTTTAGTTATAATAAAACGTTTTATACACTTTATTTTATTTTAGAAAAATATAAGTGTTTTTCATACATCTACAAATATATGCCTATTACTGGTAAAGTCTACATAATCAACATTTTATATGTAATTTGCAAACTATAGATAGTACCTATGCTGGAGAAGGCAATGGCACCCCACTCCAGTACTCTTGCCTGGAAAATCTCATGGACGGAGGAGCCTGGTAGGCTGCAGTCCATGGGTTCGCTAAGAGTCGGACACGACTGAGCGACTCCACTTTCACTTTTCACTTCCATGCATTGGAGAAGGAAATGGCAACCCACTCCAGTGTTCTTGCCTGGAGAATCCTGGGGACAGGGGAGCCTGGTGGGCTGCAGTCTCTGGGGTCGCAGAGAGTCGGACACAACTGAAGCAAATTAGCAGCAGCAGCAGCAGCATGCTATCTTATGTTTTCAAATTAATAACTTGTTTTATAAACAATGAACTAGAACTTGCTAAGTGTGTCTTCCTGATAAGCCTTATAAACAGACCTTTAGAGTTTTCTCAGTTAATCCTCACAACCCTTCAAGGCAAAATCCACTTCTCCATTTTATAGATCAGGAACCTGAGACTCAAATAAGCTAAGTAAAGTAAAGTCACTCAGTTGTGTCTGACTCTTTGCGACCTCATGGACTATACAGTCCATGGAATTCTCCAGGCCAGAATACTGGAATGGGTAGCCTTCCCTTCCTCCAGGGGATCTTCCCAATGCAGGGATGGAACCCAGGTCTCCCATATTGCAGGCAGATTCTTTACTAGCTGAGCCACAGGGGAAGGCCTCAAATAAGCTAAGTATCTTGCTTAGGCAACACAGCCAACAAATGATGGCACTTGGGCATAAATCTGGATCTGGTTAGTTCCAAAGTCAATGGTCATTCCATGCATCTCTCAGAATGTTAGAAAGGAGATATAAGTCTAGAGGATTCTAGCCCTTCGTAAGAGAAAGGAATTAAACTTTTCAAAGCATTATGTGCTCAGGGCTTTATTTTACTTATTTTATGACAGCTTCTGTCTTTATCAAGTAAATTTAAAAACCAGTATTCTATTTATTCTCAAGCTGAGAGTGATGATTAAAAAAAAAAAAGTAAACTTTTCCTTTTATGCTTCAAGATCATAACCCTGGTTAACACTAATCCGTAAACTAAAAGGCTGCACTCCTATGACAAAACAATTATCAGAAGGAAGAATAATATATGATGAATCAAAATATGTTTTATGACTTAAAAATTTGAGGGAGGGTAGGGCTTTGTTGTTCAGTCACTAAGTCCTGTCTGGTCCAACCCTTTGCGATCCCATGGACTATAGCATGCCAAGCTTCCCTGTCCTTCAGTATCTTCCAGAGTTTGCTCAAACTCATGCCCATGGAATCAGTGATGCTATCTAACCATCTCCATCCACAGTAGGGCCTGCTGCTACTGCTGCTGCTAAGTCGCTTCAGTCATGTCCGACTCTTAGCGACCCCATGGACTGCAGCCCACCAGGCTCCCCCGTCCCTGGGATTCTCCAGGCAAGAACTCTGGAGTGGGTTGCCATTTCCTTCTCCAACAGTAGGGCCTAGGGGGAGATAATAGACATTCTTGGGGCTCTTTCATGCACTTGTGCTATGTGGTCTTGTTCTCTCTGCCCCACAGCTCCAGACATCCCATAAACAAGTGTCCAGCACCAGAAGTCCCTACACAGCACTCAACTCTGGCCACAGAGATCTTTCTTCCTTGAGAGCAATGAGTTTCCCAATCTCTTCTTTCTCCCTTCACACACAAAACCTAAAATAATTTCAATTACTGATGATGATATTAGGGGCTCATCCTTCAAAATTTCAACCTACATTCTACCACCTCCAATCTTTATGAACGGAGCCTGGCATCCTGCTAATTAGAGACAAAAAGAAATTGAAAATGTTTTCTTCTTGTGTAAGAATCTGCAAAGCATTTATAGTGAATAGAAACTGCTGATCTAAGATTCACTTACTTTTTGATGGGGTGAGAGTAGGGGAGACACTGGGCTTAGAGCAAGAATCCCCAAGTCCAAGCCAGTGTTAGTGGGAGGAAAGAGGCCAAAAGGAAATAGCTGAGATGTGTAAGAGGAGTTATCAGCATATCAGCATATCTAGCAGTCCTCTACCTACATTTTGGAAGCTGCACCCAAGCATTAAGTTCAAGCTAAAGGAAAAAGCTGAGATATGTAAGAGGAGTTATCTGGATATCAGCATATCTAGCAGCCCTCTACCTACGATTTCGAAGAAGCTGCACCCAAGCATAAAGTTCAAGCTGAAAGTTACCCTTGAGCTATCTGACTTATGCTAACACCATACCACATGACTCCCGAACTTTTTTTTAAGACAGTCAACGGAATTACAAAAACATCTTTGTTAACTTCAAGGCATGAGTACCACCACGCTATTCACTGCCTACAGCAGTCAATATGGCTCTAGGTCAGTGATTCTCAATCCTGACTAAACAGGAGACTCACCCAATGCTGAGCCACACCCCAGGAAACTATTACCGTTTCTCTGAGGTCCAGTAATCTTTTTAAGCTACCCTAGGTGATTCTTAAACATCAGTAGAGGCATCAAAGGATTCTCCAGAATCACCACTACTGACAGGCAAGAAAGCTAGAGGTTTACACAGTGCCAGTCACTTACAATTCTACATTAAATGTCCATTTGGAAGAATGGGGCCAATCATGTAAACAGTGGTTATCTGTCCCCCACGAGCACACATACACATACTAATGTTGAAACTCGTGAGCTTGCCACTCAAATAGAGCTCCTGAAGGTAAAGAATTCATAGGTCTAAAAAGGAGGTGGGGAAAACTACTAATATTGTGAAATGATTAGAAGAGCAATATCATTAAAAATACCAAAATCAGAGCCTTCTGCTGACAGAGAATTTACAGATCTAATTAAGTGTTTTTCAAACTGGTCTGTAGACCCGAAGGCCCCTATTGATGTCTAAACTATTCAAAAAGAAAAACTAGTAACAATATAATAAGTTGCTCATAAAGGCATCCAAAGTTTGGAGCTAGCTGTTTTTATGTAAATAATGACAGTAAATAAAAGGACTTTTCATTTTTTCTAACATGTAGCTTTACTCGACAAAATGAACAGTCAGATACCGCGTATGGTAGCCCCGCAGTTTTTTTGCTGACCCACAAAATTCCAAGGTCTAGAAACCACTGATCTAGTTTTCCACTTTCTTTTTTTTTTTTTTTTTTAAACACAAACGGAGACCCAAAAGTTTCTATAAACTCACACATAGTTGTGGACAGAGAGTTTAGACAGAGCTCTACTATCCTCCAGGTTCATGCTCTTCACTTTATTAGTAAATACCTCAGTCACAGGCTTTTCCATCTTAAATACTGCAATTTACACCCCTATTGAAAAGCAGAATTCAAATTTTAAGTGTATTATCAGAAGTTAAAAGAATCCTATGGTGAATTCTTCTGTAAACTGAAGTATCTATTTCTACCTATTTGCATCTTTTCCTGGGGGTGGAGGGGCTTGCTCTTGGCATGCAGGATCTTAGTTCCTCACCAGGAATCAATCCACGCCTTCTGCAGTGGAAGTGAAGAGTCTTAACCACTGGACCACCAGGAAAATCCCAAAGTACCTATTTTTAAATGTTGGATGTTTCTAAAATAGGGATATGCCCACTCAGTATCCCCTCGGTACTGCTTCACATTTCTAGTGGGAAAGGAGTAGTGGATGCTACTTTTCTGGGGGGAAAGGGGCCTAAGACCCGAGTTCTACTTACACAGATTGAAAAAGCAGCAGGTCATGGGAGCTTTCAAAAATCGACAGGAAATAGATAAAGGACTGGCCATGAGTTGGCATAATTGTTGAAGATGGGATTAACTGGGGGTTCAGGATACCATTCTCCCTACTTTTGTATGTACTTATTTTCTATAATAAAAGAATCTTACTTGGTTTGTTTCGGTTTCAAGTGTCTGAGTTGAGTGGAATCCAGTCACCCAACCAAGGGCCTTTCCAGCGAGGACACCAGAAGAGCAAAAAAACCCAGCATTCCCCCGGCCCACCAGAGGTCTGCTCTCACCTGTGGTTGCCAGGACAACTGCACAGCTCTCACCTTCCTTTAGCCGCCGGACTGGGCGAGACCATCCTACAAGCAGTAAGTCCTTCCCTACCCAGAGCTGATGGCGTCACTCGGTGCTCTAAGAAAGAGGCCCCAACGAGGGGCCGAGGCGCCCCTTCCCCCGCCACTACTTACCGGCCTCACTGTAGGCTAGGCGCAGCACCCTGCCAAGCGTGGAGAAGACGCACCTCGGCTGGCACAGCTCCTGGCCGACCACGGTGAACGCCTCCACTTTGCAGCCAGCCGCCACGAATAGCGTATCGCGTCCCCCGCCGCAGAAGCGCTCGGGCTCCAGCTTGCAGGGCACCACCTGCTGCGAGCCAAACGGGTGCAGGTTGTACAACTGCACCATCCTGGCGACCGGCTGCAGGCCTCCCAGCGGTGCCCGCTCCGGCCAACCAGCCCCGTCGGGCACCGGGAGACCCCGCGCGGTCCGTAGAGACTGGACCACTTCCGCGAGCGAGTGCACGGAGCCGAGTCACGTGAGCACCAGGCGGACCAGCCGGCGGCGCCGATTCTTAAAGAGGCAGCTACACCTTGAGGGTGGAGCCGGAGGTGAGGACGCGGCCGCGGCTCGCTGGACCTCGGACCGCGCCTCCACGCCCAAGAGTTAGCGGGCACGGGAACCAGTATGTCTTTCCCTTCATGTTTTCATGATACTGCTTTGGGCCAGGCGAGATGTTTAGGCCCTTGAAGCCGTTTAAACACTTGATCATCTGTTGTACCCTTTTCTACTTGCTGCAGCCTGTGAGCTTCTGGAGAACAGGGCTGCAAAAACTGAAGTGGAGGGCACACAGCTCAACTTCGGGCTAAACTGAAGAGTTGCTCAGAAGCACTGGTCATTTCAGAATAGTTTAGTTGGAAAGAGGAATTCCTAGAACGTGCTTGGCAAAATAAATAAATATTTGCTGAAGAAGCGTGGATATCATCTAATGAACTCCAAATATTTGAAAAAGATTAGTTTGAGCCCAAAGAATAGAAGGACTAAGGATGTAACCCACTGGTTCCCACTCCAGTGCGCCCAAGACTCGGTTCAGTTCAGTCACTCAGTCGAGTCTCACTCTTTGTGACCCCATGGACTGTACCACGCCAGGCCTCCCTGTCCTGGAGTTTACTCAAACTCATGTCCATTGAGTTGGTGATGCCATACAACCATCTCATCCTCTGTTGTCCCCTTCTCCTCCCGCCTCCAATCTTTCCCAGTACCAGGGTCTTTTCCAATGAATCAGTTCTTCACATCAGGTGGCCAAAGTATTGGCATTTCAGCTTCATCATCAGTCCTTCTAATGAATATTCAGGACTGATTTCCTTTAGGATGGACTGGTTGGATCTCTTTGCAGTCCAAGAGTCTTCTCCAACAGCACAGTTCAAAACCATCAATTCTTCAATGCTCAGCTTTCTTTATGGTCCAACTCTCACATCCATACATGAATACTGGAAAAACCATAGCTTTGACTAGATGGACCTTTGTCGGCAAAGTAATGTCTTTGCTTTTTAATATGCTATCTAGGTTGGTCATAACTTTTCTTCCAAGGAGAAAGTTTCTTTTGATTTCATGGCTGCAGCCACTATCTGCAGTAATCTTGGAGCCCCAAAAAATAAAGTGTGTCACTGTTTCCATTGTTTCCCCATCTATTTGCCATGAAGTGATGGGACCAGATGCCAAATCTTAGTTTTCTAAATGTTGAGTTTTAAGCCAGCCTTTTCACGCTCCTCTTTCACTTTCATCAAGAGGCTCTTTAGTTCTTTGCTTTCTGCCAGAAGGGTGGTGTCATCTGCATATCTGAGGTTATTGATATTTCTCCTGGCAATCTTGATTCCAGCTTGTGATGATCCAGCCCAGCATTTCTCATGATATACTCTGCATATAAGTTAAATAAGCAGGGTGACAATATGTAGCAGCCTTGATGTACTCCTTACCCTATTTGGAACCAGTCTGTTGTTCCATGTCCAGTTCTAACTGTTGTTTCCTGACCTGCATACAGATTTTTCAAGAGGCAGGTCAGATGGTCTGGTATTCCCATCTCTTGAAGAATTTTCCACAGTTTGTTGTGATCCATGCAATCGAAGGCTTTGGCATAGTCAATAAAGCAGAAGTAGATGTTTTTGTGGAACTCTTACTTTTCGATGATCCAACAGATGTTGGCAATTTGATCTCTGGTTCCTCTGCCTTTTCTAAAACCAGCTTGAACATCTGGAAGGTCACAGTTCACAAACTGTTGAAACCTGGCTTGGAGAATTTTGAGCATTACTTTACTAGCATGTGAGATGAGTGCGATTGTGTGGTACTTTGAACATTCTTTGGCATTTCCTTTCTTTGGGATTAGAATGAAAACTGACCTTTTCCAGTCCTGTGGCCACTGCTGAGTTTTCCAAATTTGTTGGCATATTGAGTGCAGCACTTTCACAGCATCATCTTTTAGGATTTGAAATAGCTCAACTGGAATTCCATCACCTCCACTAGCTTTGTTTGTAGTGATGCTTCCTAAGGCCCACTCGACTTTGCACTCCAAGATGTCTGGCTCTAGGTGAGTGATCATACCATCATGATTATCTGGGTTGTGAAGATCTTTTTTGTGTAGTTCTGTTTATTCTATCTAATCCGTATTCTGTATCTATTCCTGACATCTCAGTGTGGAGCTCGTGGTTGCAAATTAAAAAAACAACATGATTTAGATTAAGCAGGTATTGGAGCTATTCTTTCCAATTCATCGGGGGTGGGGGGGAATCTAAGTATGGATTGAGGGATGTTGTCTTACTTTTGGCATGCAGGTACAGGACTGAAAAGAAAAAGCAAAATTTCCTTTTGTCACCCTCATGACCTTTTTTTCTAAGAATTTACAAATTAGGTGCAATTGGACTAAAATGAATTAAATCCTACCTCCATTTCCTAAATCCTCTTGATGAATAAAGTTGTCCTCAGTAATAAACTCTGCTTCACCCAACCACTAGGAACTCAGTGAAATAACAGTTCACCAAACTCAGTGAGACCAGGAAGTGAACAAGGAGGTTTGCTCTGGTCAGCCAATTAGGGCTGAAAACTCATGGAAGGCTCTTATAGAAAATAACCAGCCTAACACAGCCCACAACTCATTCTTTTGGATACAATACTCATGCATACTCCTTCACAAATATTTGTCTTATGATCCTCTTTTCATTTTCTCCTGTAAGGCTGAAAATGATAATTTTAGTGCTAAATTAAAATTTTGAGACTAAAATTACAATTTTATTGTCATTTCACCTACATTAAAATATTTACTTAGGGGAGGGGACATACGTATACTTATGGCTAATTCATGCTGATGTATGACAGAAACCAATACGATATTGTAAAGCAATTATCCTTCAGTTAAAAATAAATAAATGTTTATTAGGGGTAAAGAAATGTAATTTGCTCAAAGTCTGGAACTCCAGTCCCTTCCAGAGACAGCCACTTCTCCCTTACACCTGTGTCTGGCTCATCTAAGATTCTTAGAGATCAGACATGCTAACAAAGGGAAGGTGGCAGTGTGCCGGGTTCTACATTTGTCCATAGCTCTAAACAGGGGCTGCCTATTTGCCCTCCTGTAACAAATGCAGAGATAACAGTGGGCATGCCATCATGGCTAGGTTAGTCTGCTAGGGCAGTCATAACAGAATAACCACAGAATGAATGGCTTAAACAACAAAAAAAATTTTTCACAATTCTGGAGGCCTGAAGTCCAAGATCAAGGTACCAGCATAAATGGGTGAGAGTCCTCTTCGGTTTGCAGAGTGCTGTTTGCTCTGTACTCTCTAGCTGGAAAGGGCTAGGGAGCACTGTAGGATCTCTTTTGTAAGAGCACTAATCAGAACCTGCAACCCACTGTCCATAAATCTTGTCTGGAGAATTCCATGGACAGAGGAGCCTGGCAGGCTACAGTCGGTGGGGTTGTAAAGAGTCAGACAGGACTGAGCAACTAACAGCTTATAGGATTTCTGTATGTTGCTCAGCATCATTAATCTTTAGAGAAATACACAACAAAAGCACCATTAGAGACCATGATACATTTACTATAGACTAAAAAGATCCATCACAATAAGCTTTGATGAGGATATAGAGAAATTGGTGTGGGTGTCAAATGGTACAATAGCTTTTGAAACAGTTTGGCAGTCTCTTAGAAAGCTAAACGTGTACCTACCATATGATCCAACCGTTCTACTCCTAGGTTTTTACCCAAAAGGACTGAAGGCACATAACCTTAAAATCACTTGTACACACATTTTCATACACAATTAACATTATATGTAATAGTAAAAACCTGAAAAAAAACAATTATCCATCTTCAGATAAATCAGTTCATTTCAGTCGCTCAGTTGTGTCTGACTCTTTGCGACCCCATGCACTGCAACACTCCAGGCTTCAACTCCCAAAGCTTGTTCAGACCCATGTCCATCAAGTAAATGATGCCATCCAATCATCTCATCCTCTGCCGTCCCCTTCTCCTCCTGCCTTCAGTCTTTCCCAGCATCAGAGGCTTTTCCAATGAGTTAGTTCATTGGATCAGGTGGCCATAGTTAAGTGTCAGCGTCAGTCCTCCTACTGAACATTCAGGACTAATCTCCTTTAGGATGGACTGGTTGGATTTCCTTGCTGTCTAAGGGACTCTCAAGAGTATTCTGCAACAACACAGTTCAAAAGCATCAATTCTTCAATGCTCAGCTTTCTTTATAGTTCAACTCTCACATCCGTACATGAATACTGGAAAAACCATAGCTTTGACTAGATTGGCCTTTGTCAGCAAAGTAACATCTCTGCTTTTTAATATGCTGTCTAGGTTGGTCATAACTTTTCTTCCAAGGAGCAAAAGCATCTTTTAATTTCATGGCTGCAGTCACCATCTGCAGTGATTTTTGAGGCCAAGAAAATAAAGCGTGTCACTGTTTCTATTGTTTCCCCATCTATTTGCCATGAAGTGATGGGACCAGATGCCATGATCTTAGTTTTCTGAATGTTGAGTTTTAAGCCAGCTTTTTCACTGTACTCTTTTACTTTCATCAAGAGGCTTTTTAGTTCCTCTTCACTTTCTGCCATAAGGATGGTGTCATCTGCATAACTGAGGTTATTGATATTTCTTCTGGCAATCTTGATTCCAGCTTGTGCTTCATCCAGCCCAGCATTTTGCATGATGTACTCCGCATATAAGTTAAATAAGCAGGGTGACAATATGTAGCCTTGACGCACTCCTTTCCCAACAAGGAGCTAGTCCGTGGTTCCATGTCCAGTTCTCAGTGTTGCTTCTTGACCTGCATACATATTTCTCAGGAGTCAGGTCAGGTGGTCTGGTATTCCCACCTCTTGAAGAAGTTTCCAGTTTGTTGTGATCCACACAGTCAAAGGCTTTAGCATAGTCAATGAAGCAGAAGTAGATGTTTTTCTGGAATTCTTTTGCTTTTTTCGATGATCCAACAGATGTTGGCAACTTGATCTCTGGTTCCTCTCCCTTTTCTAAATCCAGCTTAAACATCTGGAAGTTCTCAGTTCATATACTATTACAGCCTAGCTTGGAGAATTTTGAGCATTACTTTGCTAGCATGTGAAAGGAGTACAATTGTGCGGTAGTTTGAACATTCTTTGCATTGCCTTTCTTTGGGATTGGAATGAAAACTGACCTTTTCCAGTCCTGTGGCCACTGCTGAGTTTTCCAAATTTCCTGGCATATTGAGTGCAGCACTTTCACAGCATCATCTTTTAATCTTTGAAATAGCTCAGCTGGAATTCCATCACCTTCTCTAGCTTAGTTCGCAGTGATGCTTCCTAAGACCCACTTGATTTCACACTCCAGAATGTCTGGCTAGGTGAGTGATCACACCATCGTGGTTATCCGAGTCATGAGTTCTTCTGTGTATTCTTGCCACTTCTCCTTAATATCTTCTGCTTCTGTTAGGTCTGTACTGTTTCTGTCCTTTATTGTGCCCATCTTTGCATGAAATGTTCCCTTGGTAGCTCTAATTTTCTTGAAGAGATCTCTAGTCTTTCCCATTCTATTGTTTTCCTCTGTTTCTTTGCATTGATCACTTAGGAAGGCTTTATTATCTCTCCTTGCTATTTGGAGCTCTGCATTCAGTGGATATTTGGCACTGTGCTTGGCATGTGGTAGATGTCTCGCACATTCCTTTATTCTATTACATGTTGGTGTCTTAACTGTTATTTCTGATATTTTTCTGTGACCAAGACTCTTTCCCCCGATTTAGGCAGCAGAAACCAGGGAATTATATACTGACTGCCCTCAGGGAAAGAATGAGAGAAGAACCAGAGAATCTAATTCATATCTTTTAAGTTTTAAAATTGTGGATGGATTTGTAGTACAAAAGGATGTGGGAAATTATGCCATCAGGTGGGACCAGTTGCCTCCCAAACCACTCTGACTGTTCAAAGTGTGCTAAACTGAGGTGAGAGAGAGGGTTTGAAGGGAAAAAGGAGTTAAAACCATGTATGTGTCCCTTTGAAGGGATACTGGCTCTACTCAAACCCACCTTCTACAGCATCACACAAGAGGGGCGCAGGAAAGGATGAAATAACAAAAATCTGAAACTCAAAGAATCTAAGAGCTAAGGAGTAGAAAACAACAACAAAATAAAGAGGTGGCAGGCAGAGATGCCAAAGGCCCTGCAGAAGTGGTTCTGAGGTGAGGATAGACAGACAATGGGATCTGAGCAGCCTCATGCCTCCGTGTGTACCCCATGCCACCAAGGATAGTGGGGAGGTGATGGGGGCCATACTCAGCCCCTCTGGTTTCCCACAGTCCTGGACTGGAGGGAAAGGAAATAAGGATGGAAACAGCATCAGAAAAACCTCACAGCCACAAGGAGAGGAACTGACTGCGGAAAATCAATGGGGAAAACAAACATCTTAGTAGATGGCAGCCTGAAGACTATATAGACTAACTTTTCTTCTCTATGGGTTTGCTGAATGCAAGAGCAGTAATCTCAGCTGAAACCTTAGGACATGTATTATCTTAATAGAACCTTTGCTATTATTAGGAATTTTAGAAGCCTCAAGCAGGAGTGAGTTTCAGCTGTAGAGATCTTGGAAGATTGCTAGGGACTCACTGGGCATTCTTTGCCTCCACTGATGATCTGGCACTTAGACACCAGAATGGGCAAAGCTAGGGCATTCAGAGGTTGGCACCTGGACAATAAGGTGACATAAGATATTAATCTCTTACTCAAGTAAGTCTTACTACTCTTAGTGTTTAGATCAGCTTGATGGCTTCTACAGAAATGGAGAGTTGCTCTCAAAAATCACACCATGCCCAATTCACTGTTTTATATATAATAATGTATATCTATTAAGGGGCTTTCTGGTGGCTCAGATGGTAAAGAATCAGCCTGCAATGCAGGACACCCAGGTTTTATTCCTGGGTCAGGAAGATCCCCTGGAAAAAGGAATGGCAACCCACTCCAGTATTCTTGCCTGGAGAATTCCATGGACAGAGGAGCCTGGCAGGCTACAGTCCATGGGGTCACAAAGAGTCAGACATGACTGAGCAACTTTCACAACAACAACAAATCTATTAATCCCCAATTTCAAACGTGTCCCTCTCCCTTTTTGTCCTTTGGTAACCATAAGTTTGTTTTCTATGTCAGTATGTCTATTTCTGTTTTATAAGTAAATTCATTTGTATCATATTTTAGATTCCACATATAAGTGATCTCATATGATATTTGTCTTTCTCTTATTTACTTAGTATGATAATCTCCAGGTCCATCCACATTTCTGCAAATGGCATTATTTCATTCCTTTTTATGGCTGAGTAATATTTCACTGCACACTCACATAGGCAACACACACACACATACTGCATCTTCTTTATTCATCCATTTGTTGATGGACATTTAGCTTGCTTCCGTGTCCTGACTTTTATAAATAGTGCTGCTGCAAACATTGGGATGCATGTATCTTTGGAATTACAGTTTTCATATTTTCTGGATATATGCCCAGGAGCGGCATTGCTGGGTCATATGGTAGATCTATTTTTAGACTTTTAAGGAACTTCCATGTGTCATAGTGGCTGCACGATGTTTACATTCTCACCAACAGTATAGGAGGGTTTTCTTTCCTCCACACCCTCTCTGGCATCTATGATTTGTAGACTTTTTGAGGATGGCCATTCTGACCTGTATTAAGTGGTACCTCATTATAGTTTTGATTTGAATTTCTTGAATTAGTGACACTGAGCATCTTTTCACATGCTTCAGTATTTTTAAACATTCCAGTGTGCAACAAAGTTTGGGAACCACTGTCTTAACAGACTTCTCTGTCTTTTTTGATTAAGGGTACGGTATAAATCAAAACCTTTACCTAAGACATCATTTGATTTTTCTAAGTAATATGTATTAAGCTACTGAAAGTAACAGGGCTGTTTTTCAAGTGTGACTAACTGCTTTTCAGACAAATAGTCAACAGTGACCTCTGGTGGTGTGCTGAGAACCTAAAATAACAATCTAATTTTGTTCCTGCCTGAATACTCTTGTTCTTTGTTCAGTCGCTCAGTCCTCTCTGACTCTTTGCCACCCCATGGACTGCAGCACGCCAGGCCTCCCTGTCCCTCACCATCTCCCGGAGTCCACTCAGATTCATTCCCATTGAGCCGGTGATGCCATACACCCATCTCATCCTCTGTTATCCCCTTCTCCCCCTGCCTTCAATCTTTCCCAGTATCAGGGTCTTTTCTAGTGAGTCAGCTCTTCACATCAGGTGGCCAAAATATTGGAGCCTCAACTTCAGCACCAGTCCTTCCAATGAATATTCAGGGTTGATTTCCTTTAGGATTGACTGGTTTGATAGCCTTGCTGTCCGAGGGACTCTCCAGAGTCTTCTCCAGCACCACAGTTCTAAGGCATCAGTTCTTCGGCACTCAGCCTTTTTTATTGTCCAGCTATCACATCCCTACATGAACACTGGAAAAACTTGTAGGTGAAGGAACTTTGTAGGTGAAGGACAAAGTAGGAATACTCTTAACACAGAGAAAAGGTGTCAATGACCTCTCTCCACTACTCCATGCCCCTCTATGACATACACATATTATCTAGAAAGAAAATCAAGGCCTAGAGAGTACGTTGACCCAAGATCACACAAGAATCATTGATAGCTATGGAACTGAAACTTGACTGGTCTTTCAACTTCCCCTTCCTCTCAAGGGCACCCTCCCTCAGAATGATCTCATCTTTAAAACTTCCCAGTATGAGCACCACCAGTGTGCATCAATAGCTTCCAGATTCTATTTCTAGCCTGTAAGCATGACCTTGATTCTTGCAAATGCCAAGTGGTCACATAACTGATATCAGCCAGAAGTGCCTGGAGTGATGATCTCTCTCTTCTATGCCCTCCAGTTTTGATTGCTCCTGTGGAGTAGGAGGCAAAGGGTGTGGGGCTGGTAAGGGAAGTCTGATGGACTGAGCCTTCTGGTTAAGGATAACCATTTTGCAAATAAAGAGAATAAGGTTCAATGAGAAATATTACCTACACCATCCATCTCATCATACTTCTTTCTCTCTGTCTTGACTCCAACACACTTCATATCAAGTGGGGAAATTGAGCCCATGAACTGTTCTCTTCAGGCAGGCTTCTGAAAGCCCCTGGCAAATCTGTAGCTCCAACACTAATGGGACATGAGAGATGTGGCATTCTCAATATAAAGTAATGAGGAGTGATGCTGGAGTACAAGGACAAAGTATGGAGTTGAACTGTCTGAAAGAGAAGCCGGGATATCAGTAGAGGCTGAAGATTTAGGGACTGCGGGGTGGGGGTGGGGTGGACCCTTACACACAGACTGTTACAGTTGAATCCCTGAAGCAAAAATAGAGTGGACAGACTTCCCTGTTGGTCCAGTGGTTAAGAATCTGTCTTGCAATCCAGCAGATGTGGGTTCCATCCCTGATCAGAGAACTAAGATCCCACAGGCCCAAGATCCCAGCATGCCACAACTAGGAAGGCTGCTCTTGCAACAAAGACCCAATGCAGCCAAAAAGAAAAAAAAAAACTTAAAAAAAATTAGGATGGAATTTGTGAGTGAAGATCAAGAGCAAGGGAGAATGGGAGTCTGGAGTTCCATTCAAGTAGTTTCTTTGGAGACTGAGAACAGCCAGTGGTGCCACTACCTTGACCTCTCCTTCCGGAACGGATGCCCAGTGGCCACCAACCTGTAATGCCTAGGGAACTAGGACCCTGGGGAACCAAGAGACCTTTCAGGCCAGCATGAGTTGGAGGAAGACCAACCCCTTACTCTTGTAGCACCTGCCTCCACTAGGTAATAAGCAGTTTCAGGAGCTGCTGTGGCAAACCTCACCTCTTCTACTCCCTCTCCAATTTCCATTTCTCAGAACTTCTAATGCTGCCAGCATGATCTAACAAATTGTAACAAGACTAAAGGAGGCTTCATAAAAGGCATCCCAAAGAAGGTGGGGACTGCCTCGGTTTCCAAGGTAGAGGGAAAGATGCGTGTTGATCTTACCATTTTCATCCCCTATGAAAGAAAAACTTTCAAACTCTGAGTGAAGCCAGAGGCTTCTGTGAAATATAGTCCTGGATGAGGAAGATACATTCTCAAAATCACCTGGCTATGCTGCTGCTGCTGCTGTTGCTGCTAAATCGCTTCAGTCGTATCCGACTCTATGGGACCCCATAGATGGCAGGCCACTAGGCTCCTCTGTCCCTGGGATTCTCCAGGAAGAATATTGGAGTGGGTTGCCATTTCCTTCTCCAATGCATGAAAGTGAAAAGTGAAAGTGAAGTTGCTCAGTCATGCCCAACTCTTCGAGACCCCAGGGACTGTAGCCTACCAGGCTCCCCCGTCCATGGGATTTTCCAGGCAAGAGCAGTGGAGTGGGTTGCCATTTCCTTCTCCAGCTAGGTGCTAAAGAAACAAAAATATCTTCTCTCACAGCACTGACAGGTTAATGGAGAGAGACAATGACATTATATTGTTAGGTGGTGGTGAGTGCTATGGAGAAAAACATGGCCTGGGAAGAAGAGAAGAAAAAGCTTAAGGAAAAAAGACAGAAATGATCATTTATTGACCACCTTTGAATTACTGAATGTTCTACATAAGTCATTTCCCTGGAGCTTCACCACCCTTTCATTGTACCCTCCTTTCTTAAAAAAATTGTAACATCCCAATTTACATGTAAAGAAACTGAAGTTCCACAACACTAGAAACATGGCTGAAGCCATGATGTTAATTAATAGTGGGATGGCACTGACCTTCTTCACTTGTTGTGGGAACAAAGCCCACAGCAGATTTGTAAAGGAGACTGCCCACACTTGCCCTTCCTCAACTCACACTCTCACCTTCTCCAGGACCTGTAATGCCACACAGAATGTGCTCGACTCACCTCTCTCCCTTCATCTTTCGCTTGTTCTCACTCCCTGAAACTCTTATTTCACTCTGTGCTAATTCCATAAATGGATTCTCTTGCTAGCGTGGGAGAGTTTGGTGACTGTTAATCTCTGCTAATCCCATAAATTAATTTTTTCCATCAGACACTACTGGGCTTAGAACCAAAAATCTGCCTTTTTAACAAGTGCCCCCAAGTGATTCTGATGTAGGAGGTCCAGGCCTACACTTGAATAAACAGTGATATAATTAGTTTGGGCTTCCCTGGTGGCACTAGTGGTAAAGGATCTGCCTGCCAAAGCAGGAGACACCAGAGACTGGGGTTCGAATACTGTGTCAGGAAGATTCCCCAGTGCGGGAAATGGCAACCTGCTCCAGTATTCTTGCTTGGAAAATTCCATGGTCAGAAATTCCAGGGTGGGCTACAGCCTACAGGGCTGCAGAGTTGGAAGGAGTTGTGTGAGTGACTAAGCACACATACAGGATTGGTTTGAGAATAGCAATACCACCTTGACAAATAAATCACTTATCTAAAGCATCTGTTTGGTTGTTTCAACTGATGTTGTCAACTTCCTGTTTGGTTTCCATTCAGCAGACACTGAGCAACTATTGTTTGCAGAGAATTGTTTCAATACTAGCTGCTGCTTTCCTGTGTGATTGGACTGGATGGAAGAGATGGGAGAGAAGGGTATGATCACATCAGAGAACTATTTCTCAACTTCCTAGAAAAATGACAAACTCACCTTTTCATGATTTGTGAAACAGATTAACCTAAAAGACTGTACTACCCATAGTTTACTAACCTTTTGGGCACCAGAGTACCAGAGATGCCATGGTCTTGCTTGCAAGGTCAGTTCTGTAACAAAACTGCTGCTGCTGCTGCTAAGTCGCTTCAGTGTGTCCGACTCTGTGCGACCCCATAGACGGCAGCCCACCAGGCTCCCCTGTCCCTAGGATTCTCCAGGCAAGAACACTGGAATGGGTTGCCATTTCCTTCTCCAATGCATGAAAGTGAAGAGTGAAAGTGAAGTCGCTCAGTCGTGTCCAACTTCTAGCGACCCCATGGACTGCAGCCCACCAGGCTCCTCCGTCCATTGGATTTTCCAGGCAAGAGTACTGGAGTATGGGGGCAAAGTGATCCTAACGATCTAACTCGAGAGAGACGTCCAACTCCGCGCATGCGCACTGAGCTTTGGAGCCTGGTGCTTGATCACAAGAGGCAAGTACGTGAGGTCGCTCCCTGAGGCTTGGATCTGTGCAGCCTGCAGGCAGGCTGGCAGGCTTGTGGCATTCTTACTTCTTTCTCTGTCTCTTAATGGAGGCCTTATCTGACCTTCCTACAATATAAGCTTATTTCCCCCAAAGCTCACAATCCGTAAAGAGCTAACAAGCAAACTGGCAAAACAATGTTAGTAAGGGCACGTGTTTTAATTGTTGCTCTGGACTGCAGTGCACGAGTTGGGAAGGTTTCCTGAAGCAGTTGAGGTTCTTGCAGAAACCTGAAGGACCTGTAGGCAAAAAGCTAGCAAAGCGTACGGCCTGGGCCAGGGTCTGTGGTGGAGGAATCACCCACAGGTCCAGAGACCAGAGCGAAGGTAATCAACAGAGTTTCACCGTCTTGTAGGAAGAGAGATGAAATTAAGGGGAGAGGCATAGGGAAGAAGGACCACGTAAAGTGGCACTGAGCAGCTTGAACATTATCTGCACTGCAGCAAGGAGGCAGAGGCCTTACCTGTTCTGAATTAAATACTAGGAATATTGGGCACCACTGTGAAACAGATTGGAGGGGTGAAGTTGGGATTCAGGGATTCGTAGGAAGAAATGATAGTGATCTGGGCTACAGTAGGAGCAATGGAAATAGAAGATGAAATTATGGGCTAGAAAAAGAATGGGTATTAATGTGTGAGGGATGATCAATTACTTTGTGCCTCCAAGGGTCTGAATCTGCCCATTTCAGGATAGGGAAATTCACATACGTTTACCTGAACATTTCATATACCTGAACATTTTCATACAATGATATAAATGAGGATATTTATAAATTATCTCATAGTAAAAATATACTGAAGAATGTTGTTGTTTAGTTGCTAAATCATGTCCAACTCTTTTGCAACCGCATGGAATGTAATCTGCCAGGCTCCTCTGTCCATGGGATTTTTCAGGAAGAATACTGGAGTGGGTTGCCATTTCCTTCGCTGGGGGAATCTTCCCAGCCCAGGGATCAAACCCAGATCTCCGGCATAGGCAGGCGAATTCTTTATCACCGAGCCACCTGTTCCTAGCCATAATAATAATTATACCCATTTGCAATGTCCTGATAAACAAACGTTCACACAGATGAACATGTTGTGTTAGACTAGGAAGAGCACAAAGAATCAAACCTAGTTCCCAGCTCTAGGATCTAAGCTCCTCACCCTTCCCCTTACACATAGCAGGGTCTGTTCCTTTTCACTGTGTGTTCTTGAGTTTAGTTTTAAACCTCTCTTGGTTTAGTTTCCAAAAGGCAATTGCTTAGGGAGTGACTTTGTAATGAGGGTGTGACACTTTAAGCATGACTTGTAAATACTAAAGTCACTAATGTGTCTGTTCATGGTTGATGGCACCTGGAGCTCAGAGATGCTAGTTAGAGGAACTCAGCATGTCAGTTTAAGGAGAAGTAGAAAGGGTTGAGATAACACATCTTTCAACTTTTGGAAATGCAAATATAGAGGTGAGGGGGTGAGGTCAGGAGGTCAGGATTCACTTCCGGTGATTTAACCAGAATGAAAGTGTGGTGATGAAATTAACAAACCCAGTTTTCATCTAATCACAGAACTGATGTGGGCACGGAGGGACAAACTGGGAAATAACAGAAAAACCAAAAAGTTTTCTTCTCATCTCAGGCTCTCCCAGAGGCAGGATGGGGCCACAGCCAACGGTAGGCTGAACCAGTGGAGGGAAGAGCCCAGTTAAGCAGATTCTTGTTGGCCAGGCTGAGGAGAGGCTCCACAGGGCTAGTAGCACACGTCCTTGGCATGAGGAAAATAGAAGGGATCTAGTTTACCCATGGGGACAAAGAAGTGAAAACTAGACTAATGGTTTTAGTCCAATCAACCATAGAGAAGAGTACAGAGGAGACCTCAGGTTGAACAGAGAGGAGGCAGCTTCCATTTTAGAGGCCCTAAATCTCCGGCTCTCTCTGGGCTGGCTCCCAGATGTGAGGTAACTAAAAGGAGCTTATAACATGGTAAATCCTGGCTTCTTGGCTTGGAGGAGAGGGTGGTAGACTCTGGGGACTGTATGAGGTTTTTAAGTTCCTGAGGGATTTCCTCTTGTAGAGGAATCTTCCCCGATAGAAAAGGCCTTCCTTACTGCTAGTGTCTCAGACCTATCCACGGGTTCAGGTTGTGTTGGGTGTGTTAGGGAAAGGAGGGATTGAGGCTGCATTGGGCAGTGGAGCGGGGAGGGGTGTCATTCAGCAGAACCTCCCATATAGCTAACGCTTGAGAAGCCCTTGTAGCCCTCTAACATTTATTTTTCTAAATTGTCCTTCTTCCCAGTGACTGATCAATAGGGCAGCCCAATCTGTTTTCCTCTGACAAACAAATGAGAATTGATTCAATCTGACAGTACTGTGGCCTCCACACATAAACTAGGTTGCCAGCTACTTGATACCTTCTATCTAGTAGAAGGCTCTGTCACATAGGAGGTGACCAGTAACTGTTTTTCAAATATCTAAATGAATAATTGAATACAAACATTATTCATTGCTATCTTAGCTAATGCAATAAAATAGCGGCCTGAGGGGGGAAACAAAAAGTTTCAAGAAAACAAGAGATACCAAGGAAACATTTCATGCAAAGATGGGCACAATAAGGGACAGATGGAATGGACCTAAGAAAAGCAGAAGATATTAAGAAGAGGTGGCAAGAATACACAGAAGAACTATACAAAAAAGATCTTCATGACCCAGATAACCACGATGGTGTGATCACTCACCCAGAGCCAGACATCTTGGAGTGCGAAGTCAAGTGGGCCTGAGGAAGCATCACTACAAACAAAGCTAATGGAGGTGATAGAATTCCAGTTGAGCTATTTCAAATCCTAAAAGATGATACTGTGAAAGTGCTGCACTCAATATGCCAGCAAATTTGGAAAACTCAGCAGTGGCCACAGGACTGGAAAAGGTCAGTTTTCATTCCAATCCCAAAGAAAGGAAATGCCAAAGAATGTTCAAATTACCACACAGTTGCACTCATCTCACATGCTAGTAAAGTAATGCTCAAAATTCTCCAAGCCAGGCTTCAACAGTTTGTGAACTGTGAACTTCCAGATGTTCAAGCTGGTTTTAGAAAAGGCAGAGGAACCAGAGATCAAATTGCCAACATCTGTTGGATCATAGAAAAAAGCAAGAGAGTTCCAGAAAAGCATCTCCTTCTGCTTTATTGACTTCGTCAAAGCCTTTGACTATGTGGATCACAACAAACTGTGGAAAATTCTTCAAGAGAATTCTTAAAGGGAATACCAGACCACCTGACCTGCCTCCTGAGAAATCTGTATGCAGGTCAAGAAGCAACAATTAGAACTGGACATGGAACAACAGACTGGTTCCAAACTGGGAAAGGAGTGCATCAAGGCTGTATATTGTCATCCTGCTTATTTAACTTACATGCAGAGTACATCATGAGAAATGCTGGACTGGATGAGCACAAGCTGGAATCAAGATTGCCAGGAGAAATATTAATATCCTCAGATACACAGTTGACACCACCCTTCTGGCAGAAAGCAAAGAAGAACTAAAGAGCCTCTTGATGAAAGTAAAAGAGGAGAGTGAAAAACCTGGCTTAAAACTCAACATTCAAAAAACTAAGATCATGGCATCAGGTCCCATCACTTCATGGTAAATAGATGGGGTAACAATGGAAACAGCAACAAACTTTATTTTCTTGGGCTCCAAAATCACTGCAGGTGGTGACTGCAGCCATGAAATTAAAAGATTCTTTTGCTCTTTGGAAGAAAAGCTATGACCAACCTAGACAGCATATTAGAAAGCAGAGACATTACTTTGTGGACAAAGTTATGGTTTTTCCAGTAGTCATGTATGGATGTGAGAGTTGGACCATAAAGAAAGCTGAGTATTGAAGAATTGATGCTTTTGAACTGTGCTGTTGGAGAAGACTCTGGAGAGTTCCTTGGACTGCTAGGAGATCCAATCAGTCCATCCTAAAGGAAATCAGTCCCAAATATTCATTTCAAGGACTGATGCTGAAGCTGAAACTCCAATACTTTGGCCACCTGATGTGAAGAACTGACTCATCAGAAAAGACCCTGATGCTGGGAAAGATTGAAGGCAGGAGGAGAACGGGAAGATAGAGGATGAGATGGTTGGATGGCATCACTTACTCAGTGGAGATGAGTTTGAGCAAACTTTGGGAGTTGGTGATGTACAGGGAAGCCTGGAGTGTTGTAGTCCGTGGGGTCGCAAAGAGTCAGACACAACTGAGCAACTGAACTGAGCTGAACTGAACTGGGGGGAAATAAAGGTATGTTCTTGCCTGGGGAGAAGAGACCTCTCTTAACTTTGACAAATCCTGTATGAATCATACTTTCACCATCCATTACGCCCACTGACTTAATATTTTTTGAATAGGCTTAGTGTAGCCTTTATTTCAGAGAAGGCAATGGTACCCCACTCCAGTACTCTTGCCTGGAAAATCCCATGGATGGAGGAGCCTGGTGGACTCCAGTCCATGGGGTCGCTAAGAGTCGGGCACGACTGAGCGACTTCACTTTCACTTTTCACTTTCATGCATTGGAGAAGGAAATGGCAACCCACTCCAATATTCTTGCCTAGAGAATCCCAGGGACAGAGGAGCCTAGTGGGCTGCCGTCTATGGGGTCGCACAGAGTCGGACACGACTGAAGCGACTTAGCAACAGCAACAGCAGCAGCCTTTATTTATTACTTCTTCCTTTAGCATGTGTTCTCAGGTTTTCCTACCTCCAGCTTCAGAAGATAAAAATGTAGTAGCAGTCAGTGCCTATTTTAAGAGTCTTATAAATTTTCATTTAAAAGGCAAGTGGAATGAGTTTTAGATCCAGAGTCCCAAAACCACCCCACAACTTCCTCTCCCCGAAAAGATAATGTGAAACTTTAAAGTCAGAATACTTACTGCTAGATACACTGCTGCTGCTACTGCTGCTAAGTTGCACACCAGGCACTGCTGTCCATCATCATCTCCCGGAGTCTGCCCAAACTCATGTCCATTGAGTCAGTGATGCCATTCAACCATCTCATCCTCTGTCGTCCCCTTCTCCTTAAAGTGATTTCATAAATTATATCAAATGCAAGGAAAGTTTATTACTATATAGATTTAGTCAGCAAAATTACTGAGCACCCAGACTGTCTTTTAGTTATTGCAGGATGTAAACTGTGAACAACATAAAGTCCCTTTTTTGGTGGAGCTTATCTAGGGAAAGGAGACAGGAAGTAATCAAAAAAACAAAGTAATTCCAGTTAGTTGTAAGTTCTGAAGATGACACAGCAGGATAAGGTGACTGAGTAGGGACAAGCAAATCAAGTCCCGCTGTTTTGTAAATAACATTTTATTGAGAGACAGCCATTCCCACTCATTTAAGTACTGTCTACGGTTGCGTTTCTCTTAATGCGGCAGAGTGATGTAGGCAAAGGTGAACATATTTACTCTATAGCCCTTTACAGAAAAAGTTTACTGACTCTTGGGAGAGAGAGTAACTGAGCAATGAGTACTTTAGATCAGAAAGTCAAGGAAGGCCTTTCTGAGGAGGTGATTTTGAGCTGAGACCTGAAACATAAGAACCCAGCAGGGAAAGGTCTGGGGGTCCACACAAAAGAAAGAGGAATTTCAGAAGCCTGGAGGCCTGAACAATCTTGGCAGTATGTATGCCATAAATGAAAAGAGGGTCGGTATTCCGAGAACATCAGGAGCCCAGGAAAACGTGGAATGATATAAGATAAAAAAGAGAGAGGCAGGACTAGATAATGTACTCTGGGAGAATCTGGATTTCATTTTAAGGCAAAGATAATTTATTGGAACATTTTTAGCAGGTGGATGATGGGATATAATTGATGGTATAAAAAGCTCTCTCTGGCTCCTGAATGGAGAATGCAACTAGGAGTAGGGTTAGATGAGGAAAACAGAAAATAGGAAGGAGTTCAGATAGACCATTGCAGTATTACAGTTCAGCTGAGAGAACAGTGACTTAGACACAGTGATAATAATAAAGATGGAGAAAATTAGGCAAATTTGTGTTATATTTTGGAAGTAGATCTAATAGGAGGGATAAAATGTGTGGTGTAAGAGCAAGGGAAGAATCGACAAGTTTTTTCAGCATGCTCTTTACTAAAATGGGGGAAACCAGAAGAATAAGCATGTTGAGGAAGGGGAGAGGTGGAATTAAGAGTCCTGTTTCAGGAAATTTGCTGGCTGACCACTGGTTAGGATTCTGTGCTTTCACTGCTGAGGGTCTGGATTCAATCCCTGGTTGGCAAGCTAAAATCCCACAAGCTGTGAGGCGTAGCCAAAAAAAAAAAGAAGAGTCCTATTTCAGGTTTGTAAATTTAAGATGTCCATTATATATGATTCTGGAGCTCAGAGAAGAAGGTGGATTAGAGATACACATTTGGGAGTGATCAGTATACAGATAGTTCTCAGGTAGCTCAGCAGTAAAGAACTTGCCTGCCGATGCAGGAGACATGGGTTTGATCCTTGGGTCAGGAAGATCCCCTGGAGAAGGAAATGGCAACCCACTCCAGTATTCTTGCCTGGAAAACCTGGGAGGCTTCAGTCTATGGGTCACAAAGACTAGGACATGACTTAGCAACTGAGCACACATGCATATTCGTGACAATGATTCTTGCTGCTGCTGCTAAGTCGCTTCAGTCGTGTCCGACTCTGTGCAACCCCATAGACGGCCTCCTACCAGGCTCCTCTGTCCCTGGGATTCTCCAGGCAAGAACACTGGAGTGGGTTACCATTTCCTTCTCCAATGCGTGAAAGTGAAGTCGCTCAGTCGTGTCCGACTCTTAGGGACCTCATGGACTGCAGCCTACCAGGCTCCTCCGTCCATGGGATTTTCCAGGCAAGAGTACTGGAGTGGGGTGCCATCGCCTTCTCTTAACTGAGAATAATTTTGTCCCCCACGTGAAACAGACTTACCCGATTTACCACAGATTGGGACTTGAACCCATGTGGTTGTGCCCTGCCCCTTTCTTTCCTTCCTCTTACACAGGGACAACTTTGAAGTCAATATGAGAAAAAAAGCAAAGTGAAATGGCTTGAAAATTATCTCATGTATGATTCAGCCTCAGAACAATCTCATAAAATATCATTTTAAGGACGTGACATTTTTAAAGACTTTGCCAAAGTATGACATGTTTTAGTTTTCTGCTCCCACCTGAAATTTTTTACCTCATTTTTATAAACTGTTCATTTTTCAAGTACTTTCTAAAATACCTGGAGTTAAGAAAAACAGTTATGTGTCTTTAACTGAATTTAGTTCTATAGTGTGATGCCACATATCCACCCTCCTCCCCTTTTGGGGGGCATTTTTAAAACCTTTTGATTCTTGTGTGACTTTTTATCTCTCTTTGTATATTTTCAATTGTTAGATTAAATTGTATGATCTGGGGAAAACATTACACTAGTCTGGGAATCAGGAAATGAGGGTTTAGACCATAGGTCTTTTGGGATAATAAATCCTCAGTGATGATGAAGGAAAATGTGTCATTTTTTTGTGTTTGTTTTGGGACTTCCAACCACCTCAAGGATAGAAATCTGAAACAGCAATATGTGTAATGCTTTCCTTCCTCTTTGAAGGGGGATATTTTGTGAATAGGTAGCTATTTGTATATGATATAATCCTACTGGGACAACAGTATCCTAGCTATACAGTTGTATAATGGTAGGATTTTTAGTCTGATGTGGACTTTTATTTTTTGGTTTGCATGGTGTTTAATGTGAGGGGTGAAAGAAGAGTGAGGTAGCAAGGAAGTTATTAGCAAAAGAAAAGAAAGGATTATTTTTAGGCCCATCTTTCTTGGGTGTGGGCTTGGGTGGAGTGGGTAGGGAACCACAAGGGTTTTATCATGCAGATTGCCTGTTTCTCTGGAGGATTGAGAAGGCCAGGGTGACAGATAACTGGTGCTTGAGCGAAATTTCCAGACTGGTTGATTAAGATTACATTATGGGAGAGGTTAAAACTGCAGTTAAATCAGGTATTAAAACTAGGATTGGTATCATAGGTTTTTTTTAGCGTGAGTGACACCATTTGGGGACTATGGTTTTCTTTTTCACAGACCAAAGCGATGCTTTCCTGAACCTGAGATGAGGATCCTGGGCAGGAGGCAAAGGCGGAGACAGATCACAGGGCAGGCCTAATGCTTTAGCCACTCTGGTCTTCCGGCACTTAGGAGCACAAACTGAGCCAAGGCCTAAAGGAGGAGGAAACAATTATCTCCTGGGAAAGGCCTCTGTAATCTGGAACACCACAGATTTCTCAGAGTGGGAGTTGAGAAAAGAATGTCTCCCGGTTCTTGATGAAACTTTTCAGTCTGTTTCAAGGACTTGCACCTGGGAAAAAGCACTGGCTTCTGGAAACAGTGTTATTCTGTTATTTAGGAACAACTTGCTGACGAACATCAGGAAATCACCCTCAATCAACTATATTTCTTGTTAAGTGCTAGAAGACTCATTAGATAATAACTCTACTACAACAATAACAGTAATAAGAATGGGCTTTTAAGAGCAATTATTGAGTGTTTACTTCAAGGCAGGCACTTGATATTCATTGCAGTATTTAATTAAAAAGAATTTTATTTGGCATTCATTTTACCTTACTTCCTCTACCCTATCAGTTCTTGTTGTACTCACGTATCTGCCCCAGAATCTATAGGGGTCCCAAATAAGTGTAAGAAAATTTGGTGGTAAATAAGTAAGTTACAAAAGACTATTTTCTATCATTTCCTCCGTCTTATTTGAAAAAATGGTTCAGAAATACTATTGTACAAATGTTGATTTCCTGATTTTGATAATTGTACTATGATTATGTATGTTGTAAAAGCAAATGGGGTAAGAGATATGAGGTAACTTTTTGTGCTAATTTCACAGCTTTTCTATAAGTCTAAAATTATTAAAATAGCAAGTTAAAAATTTTGATTTCTTTACAAGAATTTAGTTTATAGCTTTAATTATTTTCTTATTAAAAAAGCAATACATATTCAATATAGAGAACATTTCATATGCATATAGGCAAAAAGAAGAAAATGTAAATCCTCTAATTCAACCAAGAATTATCTGCCAAAAATACCTAGATGTAAATTCACTGAGATGTGTGTATATGGATGTATAGCATATACTAATTTCAATTACCGACTGTTCATGAAGACAAACTTTATAATTTTTTATTGAGTTTACTTTGTCTCACCCATCAGTTTGCCTAATGGAAGGTAATGATTTAGTCACTTCCAGGTACTTCAGTCATTTTAAGACTTTGTTGTTGTTTAGTCACTAAGTCATGTCTAACTCTTTTGTGACCCCGTGGACTGTAGCCTGCCAGGCTTCTTTGTCCATGGGATTTTCCAGGCTGGAAAATACTGGAGTGGGTTGCCATTTCCTTCTCCAGGGCATCGTCTCGACCCAGGGATCCAACACACGTCTCCTGCGTTGCAGGCGGATTCTTTACCACTGAGCCACCAGGGAATCCTTAATACCAATTAAATTCAAGTTTCAAAATTCAGTTTTATTTCTTTTACCCTTTAGGGAACTTAATTTTGGGGCTTCATTCATTCGTCTTCTGCAGCCACCCACTGCTGGTATAATTTATCTCACCTCATCTTTAGGCACCAGTCTGCTGTTCTGCTTGCTAGAACCATGATCCTGGAGACTCATAAGAGACCCCTGTAGGATTTCCAGGACTGCCTTTGGGCCCCTTAACTGAGCCACCTCATTAGCATTAGCAATTACTCCTTTACTGTCGTGGCACGCTTCAGACCTCTGAGGCTGTCTCTAAGATCTGCAAAATCTTGAGGCTACTCTTTGGAAAACAAGGCAGAGTTTCCCTTTCTTATATTTTCAGGAACTTTGCTGTTTTTCACCCCTCCTTCTGTGGTGCTTTGTGACCACATGGACTGTAGCTTGCCAGGCCCGTCTGTCCATGGAATTTTCCAAGCAAGAATACTGGTGGGACTTGCCATTTCCTCCTCCAGGGGATCTTCCCAACTCAGGGATTGAATCTGTGTTGGCAGGCAGATTCTTTACCACTACACCACACTGGAAAGCCCTCTGTGGTGCTGGACCCTAAAAGCTACTCAGAGATTTGCTCTGTGAACTCTTTCTACTACATCATTCCTGAAAATTCTGTTATACTGAATTTTTGTCCTTATCTTCTTTTGGATGAATGAATTAAAAAAACAAGTTTTTACAGCATCATATATTCTTTTGGTCACACTGCGTGGCACGCAGGATCTTAGTTTCTGTGCCTCCTGCATTAGAAGCACAGAGCCTTAACCACTGGACCACCAGGGAAGTCCTAGCTTTGTATATTCTTCTGGAATTCATTAGTTAATTACATAAACTTAGAAGTTTTTGTATTGAAGCCAGGCTTTTGAATAGTCAGACTCTTCTTTGGGGCTTCAAAATTCTATTTTGTTAAGAACCTGTGAAAGAACATTTTTAGCTTACTTTCTTGTTTGGGGTGTAGAGAAAACCCCTTATTTCTGGCAATCTCTGAAAGGCTCTAATATGCATATTGCCAAGCCACATTATTTATGATGTAGATGCTTCCCTGGTGGCTCAGACAATAAAGAATCCACCTGCAATGCAGGAGACCTGGGTTTGATCCCTAGGTTGGGAAGATCCCCTAGAGAAGGAAACGGCATTAAATGTTTTATGCAGGAGAAAGGCAATTGTGAAAATTGGATTATGAACTAGTTATTAGAAGACACCAAGGATTGATTTATTAATTTTGTTGGGTATGAGAATGGTCTTGTGGTTATGTATGCGAAGGTCATTATAGGCAGCGTGGGTTGGGAAGTGATAGGAGTGGGAAGTGGGGACAGATTATAAAAAGCCACACATGCCATTCTTTGATTTCATGCCCATAGCATCAAACAGGGAAGTGACATGTTTAATTTGCATAGAGGGGGAAAGGATGAGCAGGCATGTTTGTAACTAGGAGGCAGACGGTTAGAGGAATTTTTTATTCCTTCTCCTCCCTCAGCACCCATATCCAAATTTATTAGCAAACTTTCCTGGTCAGCTTAGCTTCATCACTTCCCCATTCCAAGGTATTATCATCTCTTACCTGGACACAATCATTTCCTGATTAACTAACCAGTCTCTCCATTTCTGTTCTTTTCCCCTATAATCCATTCTCCACAGAGCTGCCAGATTGAATTTTTTTAAGCCTAATTTAGATTGTTATTCTCCTGCATGAAACATTTAATGGCTATTACATTTAAAACAAAATATAAACGAGGGTCGGACACGGCTGAGCGACTTCACTTTCACTTTTCACTTTCATGCATTGGAGAAGGAAATGGCAACCCACTCCAGTGTTCTTGCTGGAGAATCCTAGGGACAGGGGAGCCTGGTGGGCTGCCATCTACGGGGTCACACAGAGTCGGACACGGCTGAAGTGACGCAGCAGCAGCAGCAGCTACCGTAGACCTTAAATTTCTATATCATCTGGCTCTTATGTTGTTACCTCTTTGTGACACTCTCCTTACACATCAGTCCAACACACAAGCCATTGTACAGTTGCCATTCTATTTTTTAGCTACAAGTTCATTTTTCAGAAAACATTCTTATGTGACAGTTATGAATTTATAAGTGTAGTAACATTTTAATCAAACTAGTACACACTGCACTTTTTAAACACTAAAATAATAATGATTAAGTGAAAGAGTGCTCAAGTTGAAGTTCAACTGCTAGATCTGAGATGTAAAATAGTGACATTATGGACAAAAATGTTGATTTAGCAAATTTTTACTTCATTCAATCCACATTCTTTAACCATGGTATGGTCACTGCTCACAGGTTTCAAGTCTTGAGAGGATCAGGTTTACCTGCATTGTGACATTTGAAATTTTATCTTTCAATCTGATGAGCATAACTTCCTCATTAACTTTATACACAAAACATCTTCAATTTGGGCATTTTGGGGCATATTTTCCAAGAACTTAGATCTGGCACACCCCAAATTGAACTATACTGCCATTTGCCTCCTAAGACTTCTAGAAGAAAGTAAATAACTGAAATAATTTGAGGGATTTCCTTGGCCATCCAGTGTTAAGACTGTGCTTCCACTGCAGGAACACGGGTTGGATCCCTGGTGGGGGAACTAAGATCCCACATGCCTTGTGTGCGTGTGTGCGTGTGCTCAGTCGTGTCCAACTCTCTGCAACCCCATGGACTGTAGTCCTCCAGGCTCTTCTGTCCTTGGTATTTTCCAGGCAAGAATACTGGAGTGGGTTGCCATGTCCTCATCCAGGGGATCTTCCTGACACAGGGATTGAACCCACATCCCTGAACTGGCAGGTGGATTCTTTACCACTGAGCTACCAGGGAAGCTCACATGCCCCGCATGTTCAGTAAAATGAAGTACTGAGTTGCTGCAAATTCTACTTCTAATTCTACACTGGGTTCATATTTACAGATTGTGATAGTTTAAGATAATAAACAAATGCCTCCTAAAAACCTGTTTCACTGACCACCTCTAAAACTCTGCTGTGTGTGCTAAGTCACTTCAGTCATGTCGGACTCTTTGCGACCCCATGGACTGAAGACCACCCAGGCTCCTCTGTCCATGGGATTCTCCAGGCAAGAACACTGGAGTCGGTTGCCATATCCTTCTCCAAATCCTCTGCTGATGGAAGTGTAAAATGGACCACTCTTTGAAGGGTGACGGTCAGTAGTAATAACTTTCTCAAATATTTTTCCTTTTTAATCCTGCACTTGTCTTGACATTTACACCTAATCCGAAGGGCAGGTCAGGCCAGCTTCTTACCCTGGTGCTGCTGCTGCACCAGTTAAAAGGCTGACAAGGCGCAGAGACCAGTCCAGCCAGTACCTGGGCTGCACCGGCCCACTCGCCCATCTATTCAAAGCTGAATTCTACCGAGTCTCCTCAGACTCTCAAAAGCTGGCTATTGGGCACGTGGGAGCTCTTCCTACAGTTCCCTGAGGAAAATCAGCTTCTTCCCTTACTGCAGGGATTGTCACGTGCCTTCAAGGGAAGCAGGGATACTTCCAGCAGTCACCCACGAGCTTCTTTTGCTCTCATCGCGTTCTATGATTTTCCTCTAGTAGAAGTGAAAATTTTCCCTAAAAGAAAAAAAATGCGATAGCGAGAGAGAAATGGAAACTCCATAAATCTAAATTGAAATTAAACTCTCTGAACCCGGTGTGTCTCACTGATTCGCTCGTGGGGCTTAAAAGGCATATTTTGAGGGCAACTACCCGGATTCACCACAGAAAACGAAGTGAAGGATCTGGCTGGTAGGGTTCGTAAAGTGCGGAGCTTATTGACTGGAAGTCCCTACTACATGTCACATTCAGTTCAGTTCAGTTCAGTTCAGTCGCTCAGTCGTGTCCGACTCTTTGCGACCCCATGAATTGCAGCACGCCAGGCCTCCCTGTCTATCACCAGCTCCCGGAGTTCATTCAAACTCACGTCCATCGCGTCAGTGATGGCCATCAGATGAAGAGAAAATTAGGATGAGGATGAGGTAAGGCCTGAAAAATGGGGCCGAGGCTTATGGCTTGAGGAAAATAGCGGAAAGGGGAGTTGTCGCCCTCTGTTTGAGGTGGCTAATCAGACGAACCGCGGATGCCTTGAACACCACACTCGTGCTACTGGGCCCGCGTGGCTTTCCCGCGCCCTGTCTTGCAGGCGGGGAAGAACCCGGATGGAACCACTCTTGCAGCTGGGACCACCCCCCAGTCTTTGAATCGCTGCGCGGGGCGGAGTTACCCTCCCTCCTTTGCTTTGATTGGTTTACCTCCGTAGGTCCCTCCTTGGGATTGGACTTTCCGGATGCCAGTCACAATGCGTCGCTAGTCACTCAAATTGTTGCTGGAAGCAGACGGTACTGTAGACGTCTGACCAGATTTCGGGGCGTCTTACTCTCGTGGAGTAGGCTGTCGCTCCGGCGCTCGGAACTTGTCACCGGCTTTTCGGCCGCGAGGCCTGGAAGGAGGCTTATTTAGGCGGCTTGAGAACGATCCTGGGCGTCTGAGTGTTCCGCTCGTCACGCACTCAGCGCCATGTCCTGGATGTTCAAGAGGTGAAGGGGGCGGAGGGGGGGGGGGGGTGGGGCGCCGGCGGTAACCGTCTAGCGGAGTTCTGAAATGAACCTGACCTTCCCAGCGTTTCCTTCTCCTTCGGGGTGCGAGCTGTGCAACTGCTGTTCGTCCTGCTGGCGGCTCGTATAGCCGCGGGAGAAATAAATGCAGAGGGGAGGATCCTCGGGCGAGTCTCCTGCTAGAGCCTTGGGGAAATATCTGTCAAGGGATTTGGGGAACCTGGGGCTCTAAGCTCACTCCTTACCCGGGGTCTCAACCTGTGCTTTATTCCACGAAACACCTATCAGGTACCCACTGTGCGCTGGGCATTGTGCTCGGCAGAAAGGGCTGGGTAAGACAGCTTCTCCCCAAGCACCTCGCAGTTGATGTGTATGCACAGACGTGCAGATATCTATCTGCAGAGGAGCCAAAAGCGGTGTTCGCGACGTTCGAGGAAAACGCAGGGAAATAGCTTCTATCCATTCCAGAAAAGTGGAAGCTTTCTGGAAGGCCCCAGCCAGCTGCCTTTTAGTTTTCATTGTCCGATTCGGTTTACATATTCGTTCCGGAAACAGTTCTCGATCTAAGGGTTGAGGTTACCCTTTAACCAACGGGAGTGGGAGGCTTGGGGTAAGCTTCCCATGATGGCACGGTTTAGATACCTGAATAAAAGAAGGGTTCTCTTCGAAGGGAATTCGAGTAATGGATGCTGAATGTATTATTTGTAAAGCTGTAAGTGGCTTCATGTAAAAAATAGTTCTATATTTTCGAGTTTCTTCTAGCTCAATATTGAAATTTTGGTGTAAAATTAATTACAGACATCACATAATTTTTCAGTTCAAGTAGGTGATTGTGACTAAGAAAGGTTTGTGAACCCTTATTGGTGTTTTCACTTTGAATACCTGTGGGTAGAAGACGCATTATTGAACAGGTAGGGTTTCTAGAAACCTCCCCCACTCACTCCAATCCTTGCTTTAGCCAGAGCAGATTCATCTCTGTACAGCACTTCCCATATTAGATTTTTTTTGTTGAAATAAAGTGTGAGAAAGCAATTGGCTTTTAAATATGGTATGGTCTTTGAGGACTGTTTGGTTAAATATTATATTTTTGTGCCCCCCCCCCCCTTTTTTTAATAGAGATCCTGTTTGGAAGTACTTGCAGACTGTCCAGTATGGAGTCCATGGAAATTTTCCACGCCTCTCATATCCAACTTTCTTTCCTCGTTTTGAATTTCAAGATATTATTCCTCCAGATGACTTCCTAACAAGTGATGAAGAGTTAGATTCAGTTTTATTTGGAACTTTGAGAGGCCATGTTGTTGGACTACGCTACTACACAGGAGTAGTGAGTATAGTATTAGATATTAAGTTGATGTGATGTGATGTTATTAACCTAGAAAATAAGAATTAGGTGATATGTGCAGTAAATATTTAAATAATTGAAATATATCTGGGCAAGAGATAACAAATAATTATTAATGTTCTATTTCTTTTATATCATGGTTACAGTATACAAAGCACTGTTTCCTGTGTAGTCTCATTTGATCACTACACTGTCTCTGTGGTGGATGGAACACTTATTATCCCATTTCAGGAACTGAAGAACTAAAGCTCAGGAAGGTTAAATGATTTGCCCAAAAAGCATAGATAACTGTTTGCAAAGTGACTTCTAAATCAGTTAATTGTTTTCTCTTCTCCTGTCCCTGAGCCCATTTCTACACTTTTTTTTTTTTAAGTTAGGAAGATCATTTCATGCTACATATGGGACTTGTCTTTTTTAGGTCCTTTTCTTTCTTCCTGTGTTTCTCTTTTTGTGTCTCTATTCTCTGCTTTGTGTGTGTGTGTGAGTGAGAGAACAGAGACAAAGACAGAGAAAACAGTTGTCTTTGTTATGGTTGCCTAGTATGCCTCTGTGTTATCTGCATGGTATATCTCTAGTTTTTTTAATTTTGAAAAATTTCAGATAGGCATAAAAGTAGAATAATACAGTAAACTTCCATGTACCCATGATCCAGATTCAGTAGTTAACAATTTTTTTGCACATTTGCTTCATCACTTTTTTCCTTTGGTACTAAAAATTCCAACTGTATCACTTTACACATTTAAGTGTGTATCTCTAAAAAATGTCAGACATTTTCTTACATCATTGTTGTACTTAGCAAAATTAATAATAATTCCCTGTTATATCCAATAGCTAATACATGACCAGTTTTCTTAATTGGTTAAAATGTCTTTTTATAATTAATTTTTTTTGAATTAGGATCAAAACAAGTTAATAATAGTATCTTTGGTTGTTATGTAAATCACCTCCCTACTCTTTGTTTTATGTCATTGATTTATTGCATAAGCTGCTTATATTGTTCTATGGAAATTTGATTTACCAGTTCTTTCATTCTCCCATATTTTTCTTATGTTGAAGCTTCTCAAATCATTTTTTGGTTGTGTAAAGTATGTTCTGCAGGAGATTCCTTGGGGAAGAATTCCATTTGTCTAGTGTTTTGTCCTCTCGTATTTTCTTTATAATGTTAGAGCTTCTCAAATCATTTTGTGGTTGTCTGAAATGTGTTGAAGTGTGTTGTCTAGGAGATTCCTTAAGAAGCAACAATATTTCCTGAGATTTTGTATATTTGTAATTGTGATACGCTTCAAGGACAGTTTGGTTGAATATAAAATCCTTGACTCATATTTTCTATCCATGATATCTTTTTAAAAAAAATTGCATTTATTTTTGCCTGTGAAGTATCTTTGTTGCTGCATGGACTTTTCTCTAGTTGCAGAGAGTGGGGGCAACTTTTTAGTTGTGGTGCACAGGTTTCTCATTGTGGTGGCTTCTCTTATTGCAGAGCATGTGCTCTGGGATGCATGAGCTTCAATTGCTGGGGCAAGTGGGCTCAGGAGTTGTGGTTCCTGGGCTCTGATATCAAGGACTGAACTTATGTCTCCTGCATTGGAGGTGGACTCTTCCCTATTGAGCCACCAGGGAAGCCTATGCTATCTTGACGTTGTATAAGATATTGTTGGTGAAATGCCAATATAATTTCTCTCCTATATAAGTGAATTAGAAGTCCCGTAATTTTCATTAGGGAATGTCTTAGTGTTGATTGTTCTGTAACTGTTTTCTTCTGTTTCAGAAAACTTTAATTATAGTTTTTCTTTTTTTGGCTGCCGTGGATCTTCGTTGCTGTGCATGGACTTTATGTAGTTGTGGTACCTGGGCTTCTCACTGCGGTGACTTTTCTTGTTTCGGAGCACAGTCTCTAGAGTGCAGTCTCAGTAATTGTGGCATACAGGCCTAGTTGCCCCTCAACAAGTGGGATCTTCGCAGACCAGAAATCAAACCCGTGTTCCTTGCATTGGCAGATTCTTAACCACTGGACCACTAGGAAAGTCCTAATTATAGTTTTAAATGGTTTTTGTTTCAAAGCTTGTTTTTTTCTTCAGAGTACTCCATTCTACTCTTTCTGTATTAGATCTTCTGTGCATATACATATGCCAATTACTTCCTCTGAGGTCATTTTTATCATGTTTTTTCACTTTACTCTTTTCATCATTTATTTCCCTTACCATTTTTTTTTTAACAAGATGTGTTCACTTTTGTGTTCTTTCTACTTTATTCTTTAATTCTGTATACTACTTTTTTTTTTTTTGACTACACTGTGTGACAGGCAGAATCTTAGTTCCCCAACCAGGCTTTGAACTTGTGCTCCTTCAATGGAAGCACAGAGTCATAACCATTGGACCACCAGGGGAGTCCCTATTCTTTAATTCTGAAGTAGTTTTTCTTTTCTGTTTTTTTCCTGAAGTCTGTCAGTTCTCAGTTCATGTATCCCATCTGTTCTCCAGCTCTCATACTCATTTCAGAACTTTCCTATTTTAGATTTGTGAAATTTTTCCAAACTAAATATTGTTTTTAAATTTAAACAACCATTAAATCATGGTTGTTTTTTATTATAGAACAATCACTATTTGTTGATCTTAGAATAATTTCTATGACACTGGTAAGCTATTAAAAATGTGATGGGCTGATTTGGACTGACTAAAATTTATTATTGCTTAATTTTTTAATTTTATAAAGTGTGTATTATTTTATAAGTACTACACATTTATTATTTTAAAATGGCTAAAAGAAAAAATAGTAAGTCTCCCTCAGTCCAGAACCACAACTTACTTTGTTATGTCTTCCACACTTTGAGAGCATATGCATATAAATTGCAATCTTATTATATATTAACAAAAATGAGGGTCGTATTATATATATTATCACCTTTTTTAAAGTAAAATATTAGGAATAATGTCTTTTCAATACAAATATTTATTGTATCTTTTATTTTCTTGATGGACATTTTGGAGTTGATCACTGATAAAAATATTGAAATAAAAATTGAGGTATTTATCTTTGTATACTTTTTTATTATTTATTATTTTCAACTTTTTTATGCTTTATTGAGATGTGATTTATATATATTTTTTAAATGCAAACATTGTAAATACATGATTCTGAGTTTTAAACAAATATATATACCTAATAATCATTACCCCATCAACATATAGATCATTTCCATTACCTCTGAAAGTTCCCTTGTATTCTGTTGCAGTCATTCATCCCTGCCTTTGCCCTAAGAACCACCAGTCTGATTTCTATCACTGTAGATGGTTTAGCCTGTTCTAGAACTTCATATACATTATTTTATTTTTTGTTTTTTTTTGGTGTTCCCTGAGTCATGTGGGATCTTAGTTCCATGCCCAGGGGTCAAACCTGTGACCCCTGCAGTGGAAGCATGGAGTCCTAACCACTAGACTGCCAGGGAATTCTCAAGAGCTTCATATGCGTTGAATTATACAATATGTACTTTTTAAGTCTGGTTTCATTCAAACAACATAATTAAGATACTTCTTGAGTCAGTTTCGGCAATTTATATTTTTATCGAAAAGCGTCCATTTATATTTTCAAATTTATTGCCACAAAATTTGCATAATAGTCATTTATATTTAAAAATATTTTGACTATGTTTATGGTTGTATTCCTGTTTTCATTGTTTGTGTTATGTATTTGTGTCTATTCTTATTTTTTATTGATTAGCCTCAATAGAGATTTATCTGTTTCATCTTTTCTTGTAATCTTTCTTGAATTTTTTTTTAATGATTATCATCTTTCTTCATTGATTTATATATTCTGCTATCCTATTTTCCTTAGGTTCATTTTATTTTATTTTTGGATTCTTGATTTGAATGCTTAATTTTAATAATAAAAGCTTTTAATCTTTTAAATTTTCTTCAAAGTACTGCATTGGCTGTATCTCCTAGGTTTTGTTATTTAATATTGGCATTATACATTTTTAACTTTAAAAATGTTTTCCATTTGCTTATGTTTACATTTTTAATTTCTTGACCCTTCAAAGTCTTTATAATAAAGTAGATTATTTCTTGTCTAAAAATACTGTTATAATTAGTCCTTATTCTTTTTGTTGTCTTAATCTTGTTTTAATATAGCCTTTTTTGTCTTGTGCTTGGATCATATTTTCTTTGTTTTTATAGTCTCCACATTTTGCCCTACTTTTTGGTTATATATTTCCTGTAATTTGCATTAATATGGTTTAAAGAAGATCATGCTTTAATAGTGGCATGGGGAAGGTGGGGTGGTAGAAAACAGAGTTATGCCTCACAGAATATCTTGAAGGAGTAATATTTGTCTGATAATCTGGATAGTCAGACTGTAGTCTCTTAAGTCAGTAGACAGATACTGGGAGATTTAAGCAGCTTTCCTGCATATTTTTCAGGCAATTTAAAGAATTGAGGTAATTCACGTACCATAAAATTTATCATTTTTAAGTATACAATTCAGTGGTTTTTAGATATTCACAAGGTTGAATCCCCACTGTCTGATTCCAAAATATTTTCATCATTCCAAAAAACTTTATACTATTACTTTTATAGTATACTATTATACAGAGAAGGCAATGGCACCCCACTCCAGTACTCTTACCTGGAAAATCCCATGGACGGAGGAGCCTGGTAGGCGGTAGTCCATGGGGTCACACAGAGTCGAACACGACTGAGCGACTTCCCTTTCACTTTTCACTTTCATGCATTGGAGAAGGAAATGGCAACCCACTCCAGTGTTCTTGCCTGGAGAATCCCAGGGACGGGGGAGCCTGGTGGGCTGCCGTCTATGGGGTCGCACAGAGTCAGACACTACTGAAGTGACTTAGCAGCAGCAGCATTACTATTATAAGTAATCACTCCTTATTTCTCTCTTCTCTTAGCCCATGGCATCCATTAATTTATGTTCTGTTTCTGTGGATTTACTTACTTTAGACATTTCATATAAAAAGAATCATGCAATATATAACCCTTGGGTCTGGCCTCCATTACTGTCTTCTTTTGTGTTAAATATATAATAGTTCCCTTCTTGTTTCTTTTGTTCTATATTTTGAGTTGTTTCGTACTACTAAGAAACTACTACTAACTACTAATGCCCATGGGAATTGTAGTTATCTTAATTCATAAGTTTGGATTTGTGCCAACTTACTTTTAATTGTTTATAAAAACTTTGCTTTAAAATAGTTCCATTGTCTTCTTCCCCACTCTTCTGTGCTGTTATCATACAAATTAAATCTTTATATACATTGTATATTCATCAGTACAGGTTTAAAATGATTGTTATATGTCCTTTTAAATCAGTGAGGAGAAAAAAGTTACAACCAGAAATTTCATACTGTCTTTTACATTACCTGTGTTTACTTTTACCTTTACTTGTGCTTTTTATTTCTTCATATATTCACAAATGTTACTGTCTAGTGGCTTTGATTTCAGCCTGAAGGTCTTTTAATATTTCTTGTGGGGCAGTCAGCAAGTGATAGATTCTCTCAGTTTTTGTTTGTCTGGGAAGTCTTAATTTCTTCTTTATTTTTGAAGGATAGTTTTGCCAGATAAAGAATTCTTGGTTGATTTTTTTCCTTTTAGCACTTTGAGAAGTTATCCCACTGTATTCTGGCCTCTATGGTTTCTGGTGAGAAATCAATTGTTAATCTTCTTGAGGAGCCCCTGTATGTGACGAGTTGCTTCTTTCTGTTGTTTTCAGTGTTCTTTCCACAGTTTGATTATGATGTGTCTGGGTTTGAAGTCTAAGTGTTTTCTACCTGGAATTTGTTCAGTTTCTTAAATATGTAGATTAATGTTTTTCTCATCAAATTTGGGAAGTTTTTGGCTATGACTTCTTCACATGTATTCTCTACCTTTTTTTCTTCTCTCCTTCTGAGATTCTGTGTGTGTTGGTATGCTGCTATTGTCCCATAGGATCTGTTCATGTTTCTTCATTCTTTTTTCTTTCTGTTCCTCTAACTTTTCCTCAGACATTATAGTCTCAATTGACCTATCATCAGCTTTACTGATTCTTTCTTCTGCCTGCTCATATCTGCTGTTTGGTCCTCTCTAGTGAATTTTAAACTTCGTTAACTATGTACTTTTTTGACTCCAGATTTCTGTATGTCAGGAAATTTCTCATGCTTTCCTTTAGTTATTTAGAAATGGTTTGCTTTAGGTCTTTGAACATATTTAAAATTAAAACTTTAAGTTTTTTCTAGTTGTTATCTGTACTTCCTGGGGGATAGGTAATTGATAGCATTTTTCCTATGTGTGGATATACTTTCTCATTTCTTTGCATGTCTCATGTTTTTTTTGGTTGTTGAAAATTAGACACTTTGCATAATGTGACAACTGTAAATCATATCCTGCAGTCCCACTCCTGGACATATATCTGAGGAAAACTATAATTTGAAAAGATTTGTGCAACCTAATGTTCATTGCAGTGGTATTTTCAGTAGCCAGGACATGGAAGCAACCTAAATGTCAATCAACAAATGGATGGATAAAGAAAATGTAGTATATCTGTACAATGCAATATTACGCAGCCATAAGAAAGAATGAAATAAGGCCATTTGCAGCAACATGGATGGACCTAAAGATTATCATGCTAAGTGAAGTAAACCTGACAGAGAAAGACAAGTATTATATGATATCACTTATACATGGAATCTAAAAAAAAAAGATAAAAATGAACTTATTTACAAAACAGAAATAGGTCCAAAGACATAGTTACCAAAGGGGAAGTTTGGGGAGAGAGAAATTAGGAGTTTGGGATTAAAATGTACACACTACTATAGAACCAAGAAGGACCTACCATATAGCCCAGGGAATGGTACACAATATTTTGTAATGACTTTTAAGTGAAAAGAATATGAAAAATAATAGATTTTATATATATAAATATGTGTGTATGTATATATGCTATGCTGTGCTATGGTAAGTCACTTCAGTCGTGTCCGACTCTGTGCGACCCCATTGACGGCAGCCCATCAGGCTCCCTCGTCCCTGGGATTCTCCAGGCAAGAACACTGGAGTGGGTTGCCATTTCCTTCTCCAATGCATGAAAGTGAAAAGTGAAAGTGAAGTCGCTTAGTTGTGTCTGACTCCTAGCGACTCCATGGACTGCAGCCTACCAGGCTCCTCTGTCCATGGGATTTTCCAGGCAAGAGTACTGGAGTGGGGTGCCATTGCCTTCTCCGGTATGTATATATATATACACACACATATATATGTATAACTGAATCACTGCTCTACACCTGAAACTACCACAGCAGTGTAAATCAACTATACTTCAGTTAATAATCTACGTGAGATAAAGAATGTGAACAACAACAAAAATAATGTGGCAACTTTCAAAATCACATTCTTCCTTCTCCCCATAGTTGCTGGTGGTTATTGATTTTAGTAATTGTTGTTTGTTTAGTAACTTTTCTAAATTAACCTTGTAAAAGTTTTTGCTGTCTGTGGCGACTGATAGCTGTATTTGGTTAGCTTAGTGGTCAGCTAATGATTGAATTAGAACCAGTAAATTTCCCAGTCTTTACTGAGAGGACCTGTGTGCATTTGGGGCACTCCTTCGACACTCAGACTGATAGTCGACAACTGTGCCTTAGCCTTTATTTTCTGCCTGTTCAGATCTTCAAGTTTAGCCAGAGGTAAGAGTTTAGGGCCTCTCAGGTCTTTCTTGAACATGTGCACAATGCTGGGCATGCAAATAGCCATGTGCTTGCTTTTGCCCTTCTAGATTTCCAGGAATATGCTGGAGCTTTTCAAAGCCCCTATGGACATCTTATTTTCCGCTTTTTCCTTTTAAACTCTTTGGTTATTGTTTTGTTTGCCTCAGCTATTAATCATTGCTTATAAATTTTAAAAAAATATATTTTTATTTATTTACGTGGCTGTACTAGTTCTTAGTTGTGGCATGTTGGGTGTAGTTCCCTAACCAGGGATTGAACTTGGGCCCCTGTGTTGGGAGTGTGGAGTCTTAACCACTGGACCACCAGGGAGGTCCCTGTAAAATTGTTTTTTATAAACACCCACCCAAGGAAGAAGGTTTTATGTATTGGATGAGTTCAGAGGTCAAGCAGAAACAGCTTTGTAAGTGAAAGTCTTCTAGAGAACCACCATACCGGTCAAATGACAATTCTATAGAAATGAGTCTTTGAAAGATTCTGCTTCAGTATGCTTACTCTGGTAACTACCAGGCTGTACTGAGAATTCTGGCAGGTTGTTCTATTTTAAAAGGCTCTCATGAACTGAGAGCTGGAGATGAGACTAGGGCATTCATATTCAGCTGTTTTCTTGAATTAAGACTCCCCAGGTTTCTGTGACACTTAGGTTAGTTTCCAGAGTTCTGAAAAAGTTGATTCAGTTTTTGCCAGATTTTTTATTGCTTTTATGGAAGAGACAATTTTTGGAAATCTTTCAATTAGAAAATTGGTAGTTTTTAATTAAGTGGGATCAGATAATGGTAGGAGTTGAAGGCTGGATGTGTTTTCTTGATCCACTTCCAATTGGACTTACAATTAATACCTTTTTCCCCTTTCAGATTCTGGAGAACTTAGGCTTAGGAACCAGCCTGCTGGATTCAAATTCTAAGCTCTGCTACTTATTAACTTTATGACCTTGGACAAGTTACTTAACTTTCCTGTGTTTTAGTGTCTTCATCTGCAAGATGGAGATAATGATAAGACCTATCAGTAGGGTTGTGACAATTTTGAAAGCCAATCCATATAAGGTACTTAGAACAGTGTTTGGTATGTAATAAGCATTCAAGAGATTATCTGTTTTTGAAGTTATGTTGGGAATTTTATATAATGTGTATCTGTTAGTTTTGATTATACCTTTTATATATCAAGGATTTGTTAACTTTCCAATTAATGTAAATTAGGAAAATACTGCAAAAGAGTTATTTTAAAATATATTCTCTAATATTTCTATAGAAATATGAGTCTAAGAAAATGTACATTTCTTATGTGTGGTGTTATTCAGCAAGCATTAAAAAAATGAATGGAAATCCCAGATAAAGTACAATGAAGAAATCTATCATATATTATTTACAACATATCTGTTTATTTTTATTAGGTTAATAATAATGAAATGGTTGCATTACAACGAGAGCCGACTAACCCCTATGATAAGAATGCAATTAAAGTAAACAATGTGAATGGAAATCAGGTTGGTCATATAAAGAAAGATCTTGCAGCTGCCTTGGCCTATATCATGGACAACAAATTGGCACAAATTGAAGGGTAATGCACTTTTGGAGTTTAGTTTTAATAATTGTGGTGATCTTGGAATTTAAGGATATGTATAGTTGCTCTGACAACTTCTGTCACCATACCTTTAGTATATGTTCAGTAAATATTTTAATTTTATCATCTGCCTGCAGTACCCTAGCCATCAAATAGCTATTCCCTCACTTTCCTGGTAAATTATTACCATGGAGAAAAAGAGACTTTGGCTCAAATATTAGAAAGTCCGCACAATCTTTTAAGAAAAAAGCCTTTTTGTTGTTGTTCAGTCACTCAGTCATGTCTGACTCTTTTCGACCCCATGGACTGCAGCACGCCAGGCTTCGCTGTCCTTTACCACCTCCCAGAGCTTGCTCAAACTCATGTCCATTGAGTCAGTGATGCCATCCAACCATCTCATCCTCTGCTGTTTCCTTCTCCTCCTGGCTTCTATGTTTCCCAGCATCAGGGTCTTTTCCAATGAGTGGGCTCTTCGTATCAGTTGGCCAAAGTATTGGAGCTTCAGCTTTGGCATGAGTTCATCCAGTGTGAATATTCAGGGTTGATTTTCTTTACGAATGACTGGTTTGATCTTCTTGCTCTCCAAGGGACTCTCTTGTCTTCTCCAACACCACAGTGCAAAAGCATCAGTTCTTCAGCACTCAGCCTTCTTTATGGTCCAACTTTCACATCCATATGTGACTACTGGAAAAACCCATAGCTTTAACTAGATGGACTTTTGTCTGCCATGATTTTAGTTTTTTGAATGTTGAGTTTTAAGCCAGCTTTTTCACTCCTCTTTCACTTTCATCAAGAGGCTCTTTTGTTTCTCTTTGCTTTCTGCCATAAGGATGGTATTATCTGCATGTGTAAGGTTATTCATATTTCTCCCAGCAATCTTGATTCCAGCTTGTGCTTCATCCAGCCTGGCATTTTGCATGATGTACTCTGCATATAAGTTAAATAAACAGGGTGACAATATACAGCCTTGATGTACTCCTTTCCCAGTTTGGAACCAGTCGATTGTTTCATGTCCTGTTCTGAGTGTTGGTTCTTGACCTGTGTACATATTTCTCAGGAGGCAGGTAAGGTGGTCTGGTATTCCCATCTCTTGAAGAATTTTCTAGTTTGTTGTGATCCATACAGGCTTTAGCATAGTCAATGAAGCAGATGTTTTTCTGCAATTCTCTTGCTTTTTCTATGATCCAGTGGATCTTGGCAATTTGATCTCTGGTTCCTCTGCCTTTTCTAAATCCAGCTTGTATATCCAGAAGTTTTTGGTTCACATACTGTTGAAGCTTAGCTTGGAACATTTTGAGCATGACCTTGCTAATGTGTGAAATGAGTTTAATTGTGCAGTAGTTTGAACATTATTTGGCATTGCCCTTCTTTGGGATTGGAATGAAAACTGACCTTTTCCAGTCTTGTGGCCACTGCTGAGTTTTCCAAATTTGCTGGCATATTGAGTGTAGCACTTTCACAGCATCATCTTTTAGTCTTTGAAATAGCTCAGCTGGAATTCCATCACTTCTACTAGCTTTGTTCGTAGTGATGCTTCCTAAGGCCCACCTGACTTTGCCCACAATGTCTTGCTCTAGGTGAGTGATCACACCATTGTGGTTATCTGGGTTTATCTTCTTTGTTATCTTTGGTGGTTATCTTCTTTGTATAGTTCTTTTGTGTATTCTTGCCACCTCTTCTTAATATCTTCTGCTTCTGTTAGGTCTGTACCATTTCTGTTCTTTATTGTGCCCATCTTTGCATGAAATGTTCCCTTGGTATCTCTAATTTTTTTGAGGAGAAAAAAAAGCCTTTTAGTGTATTGGTTTTAGAAGTTTGGGAATGTTTGTTTAAATCTGGTTGTAAGCTGATAGGCTGTGATCAGTTCCAGATGAGTTTGATTTTGCCTGCACAGTGTTTAAATTTTTTCAGTTATTTCCAGTATTAAAATATCTGGACATTCTGCATTTTATGCATATTATTTTTCCCTAATTATAAAACATTATTTACAAAATTTTCTCTTGATAAATGGAAGATCTGGTAATGCAGGATACTCATTTCCACTTGACATCATTTGACTGGAGCTAGGTAGTCGGAGAAGGCAATGGCACCCCACTCCAGTACTCTTGCCTGGAAAATCCCATGGACAGAGGAGCCCGGTAGGCTGCAGTCCATGGGGTCGCTAAGAGTCGGATACGACTGAGCGACTTCACTTTCACCTTTCACTTTCATGCATTGGAGAAAGAAACAGCAACCCACTCCAGTGTCCTTGCCTGGAGAATCCCAGGGGCGGGGGACCTGGTGAGATGCCGTCTATGGGGTCGCACAGAGTCGGACACGACTGAAGTGACTTAGCAGCAGCAGGTAGTAGCTGTTGCATTAATTAGGCATATCCCTTCTTAGTTTTACCACCTGTTCCTTTTTTAAAATTCAGTGTCCTTGGTTATATTTTATATGCATTTGTATTTGTGATCTAAATTTTAGTGTAGATTGTTTGGAAGATAAATACTTAGCAGTGTCTTCTCACTTGTTTACTTGTTTTCTCCTTTTTCAATTCATTTCCTTTCTCAAGTTTTTCAGATGTTGAGAGTAAACTTTCAGTGAATCCTGAATCAGAAATAATTCTTTGAAATCATTCCCCATTTTCTCAGATTGAGTTGCTACACACAGTGGTTCTGTTAGTGAAAGCTCTACCTTCTCAAGTAAACTTACTATTTTACTTATCTTACAACCTTGGTAATAGGTTATCTTATGTATTTAAACACTTTTATCCCATCTTAGTTTCTTCTGGCATTCTGATCCTAAAAACTGCCCTTTCCTTCTCATTGTTGGTCCTCCTCCATGTTCTTTTTCTTGCTAGTCTGCCCAGTTAGTTCCTTTTTGTTGTGGTTGATCAGTTGCTATCATGTCCGACTCTGCAACCCCGTGGACTGTAGCACTCCAGGCTTCTCTGTCCTTCACAATCTCTTTCTGTTTTACTTCCATGTAAAATTTGCATGTGACAGTTATTTAACATGATTCTTAATAGGACTTAAAATTAAATGTAAAAAAATAACTCTACTAACTTCTCGTTTTTTTCCCTTAATTATAATAGGGTAGTTCCTTTTGGTGCAAACAATACTTTTACCATGCCTCTGCAAATGACATTTTGGGGAAAAGAAGAAAATAGAAAAGCAGTTTTAGATGAGTTAAAGAAACATGGATTTAAATTGGGACCTGCACCAAAATGTAAGTTTAGGGTTTAATATACTATTATTTTGATACTGTAAGATGCCAGAATTATAAAACATTTATTCTCTTAAGTAATAGTTTTGAGTTTGGTTGACTAAATTAATTATTGCTGAAGCCTCCAAGTTCTTTTTTAGGACTATTTTTAAGGACATCCCTGAATTTTTTTTCTTTATTTTGAAGTAACAATAGATTCATAGGAGGTTGCACACATACACAGAAGAATGTACAGGGAGGGCCCTCCCCAGATTTCCCCCAGTGTAATACCTGGAAATCCCCGATTTTAAACATTCTTTTTAATAAGTAATAGACAAAAAGAATTTCCTAATAGAGAATGAAAAAGTATTATTTGTGTTTCAGAAGTTCAAATCATGTGCAATTCTTTTAATGTATTTTTTGAATGACCTAGGAAATTTACCTTTAAAATGTTTAAAACGTGTATTAAGGAAAGTTTTAATTTAGCTTATTAGACAAGCTTTAAAAACAATTTACTAAAATATAATTTTGTATTCTTTTCATTTTGTAAATTACAGCTTTAGGGTTCAGTTTGGAAAGTGGTTGGGGCTCCGGAAGAGCTGGACCAAGCTACAGTATGCCAGTTCATGCTGCAGTACAGATGACAACTGAACAGGTGTTCTTTTTTAAAATTTTGTAACCTGAAAGTGAATTTTAAATGTTGAAGATTGATGTTTAAAAATGAGATAAGTATGCATGTGCTAGTGTTGATGTTTTTGTATTACCTGAAAAATTTTAAGTGTCCATAATTTTTAAAAAATTGAAGCTTGAAACTTATTCCTTCAGTAAGATTGCAAATTCAATGCTTCAAAAAACTAGTTCCAAATCTTAGGCCTTAGTCTTTTTCTTACTTTTGTCTACTTTGTGATCCAGGATACTATTACATTGGGTTATGTGAAGTATGTGAAGTCACTCAGTCTGACTCTTTGTGACCCTATGGACTGTAGCCCAGCAGGCTCCTCCATCCATGGAATTTTCTAGGCAAGAGTACTTGGAGTGGGTTGCCATTTCCTTCTCCAGGGGATCTTCCCAACCCAGGGATCGAACCTGGATCTCCCACATTGCAGGCAGACGCTTTACTGTCTAAGCCACCAGGGAATTACATTGGTTTAGTTGGGGGGAACTGGAGAAGGCAATGGCAACCCACTCCAGTGTTCTTGCCTGGAGAATCCCAGGGACGGCGGAACCTGGTGGGCTGCAGTCTCTGGGGTCGCACAGAGTCGGACAGGACTGAAGCGACTTAGCAGCAGCAGCAGCAGTTTGGGGGAAAATGGATATAAAATAGTGAAATCAATCTTCCAATTACACAATTACATTAAAAAAAATTTTTGTCTCTACTCACCAGTGTTAGCCTTTTTATATTCTAAGGTAGTTAGTGTGTTTTCTCTGTTCATTGTTAGAAGGGCTTGAGCCTGTGTCTGGTGGGTAAACCCCAGATTACTTCTCCTTACTTTTAGACTTGGCATGGTTTCTTCTGGACTGATGCTCTGTATTTATTTGCTAATTTACAAAAGTAATTATAACACATATATGTTACTATAAAATTGGGACAGGATCAGTTTAAAGAACCAACTAAATTAGCATTAAGATTGAAATTATTGTAATATTTTGTTGCACATAGCAAGTTTCTGATCATAGTATTAATCAATGTAATGTCATTTACTTGAAAAAGTCAAATATACCTGATAGGATCTGCTAAAATGGTTTGAATACAGCTAGTAGAATCATAGAATTTCAATGGCAGAAGGAACCTTAGATACACTCTAAATCTAGTTCGTTCTGTTTGTTTTGCCGTAATAAGATACAGGGCCATATAAGTTAAATGTCTTGCCCAAAGTTATATAAAGGTTTATTTGTGACAGAGCTGTGACTGAAACCCAGGACTTCAAACTACAGCCTATATTTTTTCAACTGTAATAGAGCAGTGTAGTATCTCAGAGAATTAATATATTTTATGTACCTTTTGGTATGCAACTCTTTTAGTTAAATGACTAGAAGTCTCTGAATTAAGTGCAGTTATTAATTGGTTTGTTTCACTATGTTTCTTGTTGCTGTTTATGGTAGCTTAAGACCGAGTTTGACAAATTGTTTGAAGATTTAAAAGAAGATGATAAAACTCAGGAAATGGAACCAGCTGAGGTACTGAGCCAGTATTTTCTATCTAAAACTATTCGAAATTTTAAAATGTAGCATTAATATATACTTTTTTTTTTTATCAGATCAACTGTTTTCCAGATTCTTTGTGGGGTTTATTATAAGAAAGGACTTACTATATTTCTGTTTATGACATTTCTTATAGGCTATTGAAACACCATTGCTTCCACATCAAAAACAAGCTTTAGCTTGGATGGTTTCACGGGAAAACAGTGAAGAACTTCCGCCATTCTGGGAACAGCGAAGTGACTTATACTATAACACAATAACAAATTTTTCTGAAAAGGACCGACCAGAAAATGTTCATGGAGGAATTTTAGCTGATGATATGGGTTTGGTAATTACATTTTTTATTAAGTTAATAACATTTTATTTTTTATTTTTTTTTAACATTTTATTTTTTAACTAAGATTTTTTTTAACTTTATTTATTTGACTCCACTGGTTCTTTATTGCTGCACACAGGCTTTCTCTTGTGGCGAGCAAGGGCTACTCTCCAGTTGAAGTGAGCAGGCTTCTCATTGTAGTGGCTTCTCTTGTAGTGGAACCCAGGCTCCAGAGCTCACAGGCTTCAGTAATTGCAGCACACAGGCTACGTAGTTGCAGCTTGTGGACTTCAGAGCACAGACTTAGTAGTGCTTAGCTAAGCCTGCTGCATGTGCCATCTTTCTGGTCCAGGGATTGAACCTGTGTCCCCTGCATTTCCAGGCAGGCTGTTCTCCTCTGGGCATAAGGGAAGTTCAGTAACTTAAGATTTATATGAAGTAATCTTAAAGTAGATAGAGATGGGAATATATTGGTGCCAGTATGGGAATAGATATCACTATAAGTGTAGAATGTAGTTTTTCTTTTCACTTAAAATAATGCTGAATTTTTCTTCTTTTTCTTTCTTTTGGCTTGTTTGCCCAAGGTACAATTAAAATAATTGGCAGTAATGATATAAACATGTTTCTCATTTTCTTTTGAAATTTAAGATTGCTTATCTTTTATAGGTTTTATTAAAGGAAAGACATGATTTGTTACATCAGCAGTTTTTATACTTTTTGGTTTTGATAATAAATTTTTAATTTTAACTCATTACTTGCTAATAGAACTACCATATTTTTCAGTGAAAAGTGCACTCCAAAACAAAAACAGTTTTGATGAGAAAACTGGCATTGTTTTACATTTTTGCAAGTCTCTTTAATGTGTAGCTTAATAGTCGATAGCTGATTTCTTATACCTGTTTTTTCATTCATTCTGTTGTTTTCATTGAGATATACAGAGAAGATTAGTCCTCACATAGATATGTATTTGAAAGAGGTATACTTATGCAGTTTTTTTGGATAACTAGATCTTCTTTGCCAGAACATCAAAATTAAGCAAGTGTTAGTTTATTAAAGGGCCTCCCTGGTAGCTCAGCAGGTAAAGAATCCACGTGCAATGCAGGAGACTCCGGTTTGATTCTTGTGTCGGGAAGATCCACTGGAGAAGGGATAGGCTACCCACTCCAGTGTTACAGCTTGTGGGCTTCTGTCTAGTAGTGGTAGTTGTGGCATTATATATATGCCACAAGTGGTAGCTGTGGCATATATATAATTTCTATATATATATGGGCTCTGTAGTTGTGGGGCATGGGCCTAGATCCCCCTGAGCATTTAGGATCTTAGTTCCTCAGCCAGGGCTCGAATCCACATCCACTGCATTGGAAAGTGGATTCTTAACCACCAGACCACCAGTGAAATCCCTGTTAAAGGTTAATAGTTAGAATGTGGAACTTTTCTTTTTGGCTGTGCCATGTGACATGCAGGATCTTAGTTCCCCACCCAGGGATTGAACCTGTGCTCACTACACTGGGAGTGCAGAGTCTTAACCCCTAGACTGCCAGGGAAATTCTGATAATGTAAAAATTAAATATCATGTCAGTGAACTTTTTATAGTCTGTTCTGTTAAAATTCATTGGTGTAGCTTGCACATTGCATGGATATTTTACCCATGCATGATTTTGTAACATTAGGTATTGCTCATTTGGAATATATTGGTTCACTGAGTTACACAGATCTGCCAAATGTTGATACATTTCACTATATAATATAAAAAATTTTATGTTCGTGGGTATTACTTCTGATCTTATTAGAAAGGCATTTACATTTGGGAAGCTTCTGTGCTTATGGTGTTGATACAAGTTTTCTAATATAAATTTTGGTTAAAAGCTCAAATTTTATCATTAACCACAAACATTGTCAGTTTTTTCCTTTGGAATTGATAGGCTCACTTTGTTCGTAGGCTCACTTTATTCATTTTTCAAGAAAATGTCTGCGCTCAATCATAAATAACTAGTTGTCAGTCATTCTCTCAAGTTAAAATGGTGATACTTGAAAATGATGATGTACGGTAATTAGCTGAGTTGCAATTCAGTCTCAAGTGATTTTTCTCTAGATAACATTCATGTTTTGGTATGGAAAAGAAGTATTTTGTGTTCTTCCCATCTTATTACAAGAATAGTTAAAAGATCCATACTTAAGAGGTGAGATTTGGTAAAATGAATGTGTACTGCTTTATCAAGAGCATTCTTCAAGTAAAACATTTTTTTTCTTTTTACTGTATGTGTTAGTTAGAAATACGTTGACTTCTGGTATAGTACAGTGTCAACTGCTTTGTTTTATGCTAAGGTAGCAGCAGCAGCTTTGCCCACCATTGCATTTTGTGGTATTACTACAAATATCCAACACAAAGTTTGAGTAATATCAAAATATTTTTGACTGTACACACTCCTGAAAGAGTCCTAGGGGGAACTTCTAGGAGCTATGGACCACACTTTGAAAATGGCTGCTTTACACTGCTTCCAACTTGAAGGAGATTTATTTCTGTGTTGCTCACTATAAATTCAGCTAAATAGTGGAAAATAATGAAAATTTTTATATTTCTACTTTTAAAAAATACAAAAGAAGTATCTTGTCCTTTATGCTCTATTGGTAAGATGTAGCCTTTAACTTTTGAAATTAAATTAAGTTTAATAAAATAATGACCTTATGTTCATACTGGAATTACTAATCATTTTAAGTTAGCTTTGAATTATATGGCAGGCAAATAGTTGTGGTGTCATGATAAAGTTATTAGTTCAGGGTTAAATGTGAAATTTTAAATGGCAGTTGTTCAATAAAATAACATTTCTCAAAGATGCTTATAGTGTTTTAGAGTAAATTATTTAATAACTCCCAGTAATACAGAATGGTAAGACATTTCCTAATGTAATCAGTGAAATAACTTCATTAATATGTATATTATTTAGCATAATAATCAGCACACTTCTTTGGCCCTGAATGCTGTTTGATATTTTCTTAGTTTATTTAAAAATTGGTTTTGAAATGTTTTCTGGTCATCTGGGTTTCAGAATCTTACCTTTTTTCTTTGTAAAACATTTTATAGGGCAAAACTCTGACAGCCATTGCCGTGATTCTTACCAACTTCCATGATGGCAAGTCTCTTCCTGTTGAAAGAATTAAGAAAAATCAACTGAAGAAGGTAAAGTATTAGTGTTTTTTTTTCTAAACTCTCTGGTTTATTGTAAAACTTAAATTTTGTCATTAAAAAATTATTGGTAAAAAGTTGATAATACCCAGTTTTTAGAGGTATGATAAATGGCCTTGTATATTGCTGATGAGAGTGAAAGTTGATACTACATTTTGAAGTCAGTTTGTAATATGTATCAGAAGCATTAAAAGCATTTATAATCTTTGACTCAGTAATGCCATTTCAAAAGAACTGTCTGAAGAAATTATCAGAAATGTATTTATTCCAAAGAGAAAAATACAGCTTTATTGCCACAGCATTATTTTAAACACAGAAAAGCAATACCTTTCAATAAGATGAGAATTAACTTATTATCCAACTATAAAATCCTATTTTTGAAGAATACTTTCATGGTCTTTTTTAGTTAAAAAAAAGAGGCCAGGTACATCTTCTATAGAATTTGAATCTTCATTTGTAAATACATCTTTGTATATGTCTTAAGTGTAGTCACACATACTGTATGTGCCAAAATGTTAATAGTGATAATTCTGTCCTATTGATGAGCATATGGGTGACTATTCTTGATACTTAACTTATGTATGTTTTTATACATAGTGTGTATACACATAATATATTTATATTCAGAACCACTTCAGTATTCTTGCCTTGAGAACCCATGAACAGTATGAAAAGCCAAAAAGATAGGACACTGAAAGATGAACTCCCCAGGTCGGTAGGTGCCCAATATGCTACTGGATATCAGTGGAGAAATAACTCCAGAAAGAATGAAGAGATGGAGCCAAAGCAAAAACAAAACCTGTTTGTGGATGTGACTGGTGATAGAAGCAAGGTCTGTTGCTGTAAAGAGCAATATTGCATAGGAACCTGGAATGTTAGGTCCATGAACCAAGGCAAATTGGAAGTGGTCAAACAGGAGATGGCAAGAGTGAATGTCAACGTTCTAGGAATCAGCGAACTAAGATGGACTGGAATGGGTGAATTTAACTCAGATGACCATTATATCTACTACTGTGGGAAGGAATCCCTTAGAAGAAATGGAGTACCCATCAAAGTCAACAAAAGAGTCCGAAATGCAGTACTTGCTGCTGCTGCTAAGTCGCTTCAGTCGTGTCTGACTCTGTGCGACCCCGTAGACGGCAGCCCACCAGGCCCCGCTGTCCCTGGGATTCTCCAGGCAAGAACACTGGAGTGGGTTGCCATTTCCTCCTCCAGTGCATGAAAGTGAAAAGTGAAAGTGAAGTCGCTCAGTTGTGTCTGACTCTTAGCGACCCCATGGACTGCAGCCTACCAGGCTCCTCCGTCCATGGGATTTTCCAGGCAAGAGTACTGGAGGGTGCCATTGCAGTGCTTGGATGCAATCTAAAAAACGACAGAATGATCTTGTTCGTTTCCAAGGCAAACCATTCAATATCACGGTAATCCAAGTCTATGCCCCAACCAGTAAAGCTGAAGAAGCTGAAGCTGAATGGTTCTATGAAGACCTGCAAGACCTTTTAGAACTAACACCCAAAAAAAGATGTCCTTTTCATTATAGGAGACTGGAATGCAAAAGTAGGAAGTTAAGAAACACCTGGAATAACAGGCAGATTTGGCCTTGGAGTACAGAATGAAGCAGGGCAAAGGCTAATACATTCTGCTAAGAGAGCACACTGCCAACAACACAAGAGAAGACTCGACACATGGATATCACCAGATGGTCGACACCAATATCATATTGATTATATTCTTTGCAACCAAAGATGGAGAAGCTCTACACAGTCAGCAAAAAAAGACTGAGAGCTGACTGTGGCTCAGATCATGAACTCCTTATTGCCAAATTCAGACTAAAATTGAAGACAGTGGGGGAAAACCACTAGACCATTCAGGTATGGCCTAAATCAAATCCTTTATGATTATACAGGGGAAGTGAGAAATAGATTTAAGGGACTAGATCTGATAGACAGAGTGCCTGATGAACTATGGATGGAGGTTCATGACATTCTATAGGAGCAAGACCATCCCCAAGAAAAAGAAATGCAAAAAAGCAAAATGGCTGTCTGAGGAGGCCTTACAAATAGCTGTGAAAAGAAGAGAAGCGAAAAGCAAAGGAAAAGAAAAGGAAAGATATACCCATCTGAATGCAGAGTTTCAAAGAATAGCAAGAAGAGATAAGAAAGCCTTCCTCTGCAATCAATGCAAAGAAATATAAGAAAACAATAGAATGGGAAAGACTAGAGATCTCTTCAAAAAAATTAGAGATACCAAGGGAACATTTCATGAAAGATGGGCTCAATAAAGGACAGAAATGGTATGGATCTAACAGAAGCAGAAGATATTAAGAAGAGATGGCAAGAATACACAGAAGAACTGTACAAAAAAGATCTTCACAACCCAGATAATCATGATGGTGTGATCACTCACCTAGAGCCAGACATCCTGGAACGTGAAGTCAAGTGATCCTTAGGAAGCATCACTACAAACAAAGCTAGTGGAGGTGATGGAATTCCAGTTGAGCTCGTTCAAATTCTGAAATATGATGCTGTGAAAGTGCTGCACTCAGTATGCCAGCAAATTTGGAAAACTCAGCAGTGGCCACAGGACTGGAAAAGGTCAGTTTTAATTCCAATCCCAAAGAAAGGCAATGCCAAAGAATGCTCAAACTACTGCACAATTTCACTCATCTCACACACTAGTAAAGTAATGCTTAAAATTCTCCAAGCCAGACTTCAGCAATACGTGAACTGTGAACTTGCAGATGTTCAAGCTGGTTTTAGAAAAGGCAGAGGAACCAGAGATAAAATTACCAACATCCGCTGAATCATTGAAAAAGCAAGAGTTCCAGAAAAACATCTATTTCTGCTTTATTGACTATGCCAAAGCCTTTGACTGTGGATCACAATAAACCGTGGAAAATTCTGAAAGAGATGGGAATACCAGACCACCTGACCTGCCTCTTGAGAAATCTGTATGCAGGTCAGGAAGCAACAGTTAGAACTGAACATGGAACAACAGACTGGTTCCAAATTGGAAAAGGAGTACGTCAAGGCTGTATATTGTCACCCTGTTTATTTAACTTATATGCAGAGTACATCATGCGAAATGCTGGGCTGAATGAAGCACAAGCTGGAATCAAGATTGCCAGGAGAAATATCAATAACCTCAGATATGCAGATGATACAACTCTTATGGCAGAAAGTGAAGAACTAAAGAGCCTCTTGATGAAAGTGAAAGAGGAGAGTGAAAAAGTTGGCTTAAATCTCAACATTCAGAAAACTAAGATCATGGCATCCAGTCCTATCACTTCATAGCAAATCAGTGGGGAAACAGTGGAGACAGTGGCTGACTTTATTTTCTTGGGCTCCAAAATCACTGCAGATGGTGATTGCAGCTATGAAATTAAAAGACGCTTAACTTCTTGGAAAGAAAGTTATGACCAACCTAGACAGCATATTAAAAAGCAGAGACATTACTTTGCCAACAAAGTTCCATCTAGTCAAGGCTATGGTTTTTTCAGTAGTCATGTATGGATATGAGAGTTGGACTGTGAAGAAAGCTGAGTGCTGAAGAATTGATGCTTTTGAAATGTGTTGGAGAAGACTCTTGAGAGTCCCTTGGACTGCAAGAAGATCCCACCAGTCCTTATTAAAGGAGATCAGTCCTGGGTGTTCATTGGAAGGACTGATGTTGAAGCTGAAACTCCAATACTTTGGCCACCTGATGCAAAGAGCTGACTCATTTGAAAAGACCCTGATGCTGGGAAAGATTGAGGGCAGGAGAAGGGGATGACAGAGGATGAGATGGTTGGATGGCATCACCGACTCAATGGACATGAGTTTGGGTAAACCCTGGTAGTTGGTGTTGGACAGGGAGGCCTGGCGTGCTGCGGCCCATGGGGTTGCAAGAGTCGGACACGACTGAGTGACTGAACTGAACTGAAGAATTAATAAATAATTAGTTTATAAAGCAAATAAGTGCTATTAGAATGAAATGGTTGTTCTTCATTCTCAGCTGAAAGTCCAAAAAACTTAAAATAGGTAATAATTTAAGTACAATGTATATGCAAAATATTTTTTCTTTTCGACTTTTCTATTGCTGCTGTTCTGATTTTTTAGCTTTCAAAGATGCTGCATATCAGTTTCCTACCGCTGTTTATTAATTTTCCATTTTCCTAATTTCTAAGCTTAGTTGCATTTCCTCTTTATACTTTTATTGGGAGTTTAACTATGGTAATAATATGTAAGATTCAGTCCCCTACCCTGAATATTCTAGTGCTTTTTACCTTTTATTCCCCCCCTACATTTTAGTTATTAAAACTGAAAAGTAGTACCTAAGACTACTTAGAACTTCATTGTTAATTACCTTTTTAACAGTAAGGCATTCTTTTTTCCCTTTACGATCAGCCATGCATTTAACGTGTTATGTGGTAGAAAGGCTTTAGGATATTTTGTTTGCTACATTAGTTGAAATTGAGACTAAGAATGTGATTTCCAGCAAGGCATTTACTGCAACAGAAATTTCATTATGTCAGATAGATTTGGATATTGCATACTTACAGAGTGAAATGTTAAATTCCATGAGATTGGAGCATCGTATTTGATAGGTTAGACTTTATATGTACATTTTTTTTGAACTTCATGAAGAAAAGGCTTGCTGAGCAAAGTCATTGAATGTGAAAAGAATAATGTAAAGGACATCCTTTATTTTATAGATAAATTTTTAAATTATTTCTGCATGCTATTTAATATAAGTGATTGTGCTGATTACTGAGGAAGACTGGGTAGGATGTCTTGACTAAAGGCATTTTTAACATCTGCTTCTTGGAGCTAATGCTTTTAAAAATTAATTATCTAATTTCTAGTCACATATTTCTAAATATGGTATATCTTGGATTTTTAATTTATTTAGACTCATACTATTGGAAGGGGATGGATTTTCTTTTCAGCCACATTTTTGGAGAAATGTAAACTCTAGTGGGATTTTATAAAATGTTGAAAATTGTCTTTTAAAAAATAAAATAAAATCTTTTATTGGCCTTAATTCTAGGTAAAAATTACATTGTACTCCTGCTGTCCAATCTTGAACCCACTCTGAGGTTTTGATTCAAAATAATGATCTTCCTTTCACAATATACCTACCTTTCTTTTTAAACTGAAAGAATTCATTTAATTAAACCCAATTTTATTTGTCATTCCTTCATACAGAATCAAGTCTAGAATTAAGATTGGAGGAACCCTGCTCTAGTAGACTCAGTTGAAAATACTTTCACAGAGAAGAATAAAAGCTTGCTTTTATAGAAGTTCTTGTGCTCACATAGATGCATTTTTGAAACAAAGAAACAGGAAGGGAAGAGAACAAAGAGTTGGCAGGAAAATCCCTGATAGAGCAAGGGAGGAGGTACTCTGATACCTGACTATTGGATCTACCCACTCTAGGAATTACAGAGAAAATAAGGATGTCAATGGCAGCTTAGCTTCATTATAGATCTATTAACTATTGAGAAGGGACTCTTGGTTTGAAAGTTTCTAGTGTTAGAATTCCTTTTAATTTTGAAGTAAATTTCATTCGTGACTGTTTCTCACAGTAATATGCCATTTATAATTGAAGTTTGCTCTTTTGTTATTTCTTTTGAAAAGATTGAGACAGACTAGTTTTCTTTTTTTAGATCCCTGTTAAAATTTTTTTTCAATTTGTACATTTTTCCTCTTAATGTACCTCCTTACATTGCTCCAGAATAGGGTAGCCATTTTAGTAGTCTTTATTGTGTAAAGTAAAGCAGTGTAAAATAGGATATATGTCTAAGTTTACTTAAAACTGATAGCAGTACTATGTAAGAAATATGCCTTTTCATCTAGGAATGTAATGTTTACGATGAATCTATGGAACTTGGAGGAAACAATACCAGTGAAAAGGCAGCTGGACTAATCAAAGGTAAACCTTAATTTTGAACATGACCCCATAGATTTTTCCAGTTTAATGATGTAATTCCACCTCTGGCTTTAGTACTGTAGAAAAATTTCAGATACTTTTTTCTAAAGAATCTCATGAAAACTAGTAGTCAAGAAAAATTTCATGCAGGAGGCCATGATGAAATTGTGTGGTAGCACATTAAAGAACCTGAGGAAGAACATTTTTGGTTGAGAAAAAAAGCCCCAGGAAAGGGCAGCTAAAAGCAAAACAAAACAGAGTATCTTGCTATGGGACCTCAGAATAATTTGTGCTATTTATAATGTAAATAAATAACTGAATATGAATAAATAGGCATGAATAGCAGCAGATTAAGATAGATTAGAGCCAAATTAGAGGAGAAATGAAAAGGGATGCAGTTATAATAGGTTGCATTTAGCAGTTAGTGACTTTCATAAAATTAATTTCTGAAGATTGGTTAGAGTAGAGCAAGACTGAAATATTTTAAAAGAAGACTAGTAGATGAAGAAAGAAATAACATCTGTGTTCTGTTACGAATTTTGCCATGTTTAAGACAGGGGCAAAATGGAGAGAGAGGCAGAATTGAGGGCTTCGTTGTGGGGGCAGGGTTTAGGAAAAAATTTTGTATGTAATGGAAAGAATAATTTGTTGGCCTTTATGAGGAAATGTGATCAAGAAAATAGGTAGATGAGTTAGCATTAGAAGGAAAGGAAGTAATGCTGAGGAAAAATATAGTTAATTGAGAGAATTAAAAAATTTAAAAAAAGGAAAATTGATTAATTTATAGAAGATGACATCTGATTTTCTTTACAAAGTGAAGTAGGTCATCTGCTGGGAGTGAAAGGAGTGTAAAATCTGGGCAGAGGATCCAGTGTATGATAGTAGTGGGTAGGGAGGCGCTGTGATAGGTAGAAGAGTTGCTAAGTGATGCAAGGTTGACAACTGAGATTGGGAAGTGTACATTTATTATCCCACTTGTTTATTGTCCATTTTTTTCTGCAGCAGCTCTCAGCTGCCTTGGTATAGCAGGAAATACAGTCAGTGTGGGGACTGACTGGATGACTTTAGGGGAAACGACTAGGTTACAAAAAAGTTGAAGTTACTTTTGTGAGAAAATACTAGATTAGGAAATTGTAGCTATTGAGTTATAAAACCAGTGTTTTAAGAAAGATGCTTCTTGTCTGAGACAGTTTACTAATACTCTTGATCCTTTTCTTTGAAATGGAAGGATCTAGATGTAGTGGAGAACCCAGTATTTCAGATGTCAAGACAAAGAATAAATATCCCAAGTCAGAATTCTCTAGCTCCCGCTCCAAAAGGTAAACTCTTTTATGGTTTGATTTTATGTAATATGTTTAAACTCTTTCTCTATTTTCTTACATATACAAGAAAGATATGACCATTATCTCCACAGCATAGTTCTTTCAAATACTTTCTTTAATTTGAAACTGCTAAAATCATTGTGACTTAGGGAGGTAGACTGTTCTTATTTTATAGGTTAAAAGTAACATTAATATATAAAAGAAGTAATTGGTAATTTTTAATATCCCTATCTTTCTGTTATTTTCCTATTTGTTTCACATAGGAACTGAGATCTCTTGGGTTCTTTGTTTTCAATTGAGACTTTAGAAGAGTTTTCTTTATGAATTTAAGGAGTTGAGAACTGATGTATATTTATTGGACGACTTGACAAACGCATTGTTTGCTCATCTGAGTTGTTTCTCAATTCACCTTTAGTAGAAATAAAACATGATAAAGTTATTTATGGACAGTATTATATTCATGTAGACTGGAAGGAGAATTTGAATAAAACCCATAATGCCCCTCTGATTTCCACTTGAATTGTTAAGTTTATAAATTTTATTTATTCTCTGAGGTAGATCTAAATACTTGGCTTTTGTGTTTTATTGTTCACTATCAATACCTGCAGGTATGACCCCAAATCTGAGTCCCTCTTAGCTATTCTATTTGAAATAGAGATTTCAAACCTGGGGCTTTGTTAATTGTTCTGTCTTTAATACCTGTCTGAACTGAGTATAAAACCAGGACTCATCAGTTTCCCTTTTATCTAGATCTCAAATCTATATAACTCTGAACTGACCATGAGTCTGGGTAACAGAGCACTATCAGCTGGATGGACAAGATTAGGTTCAAGGGTGCGGAAATAATGATGACATGGGAAAAACAACAACCAACACACAAACTATTAATTAAACTATTAATTAAAAAGTAGATATATACTTAGTGTATAGCAGGTACTATTTTAGAGGCTTTACATGTGGTAACACATTTTATCGTACAGAGTGAATTGTATCTTTATTCCTATTTTCCGAGTGAGGAAACTGAAACTTAGAAGAATATTAGGTAATTTGCCAAAAGTCACATAGCAAATAAATGGTGGAATGGAGATTTGAATCTAGGCAGTCTCATTCCACAGTCTGTTGTTTCTAGGCACTTAAACATAGTACTGTACTACTTCTACACGGAATTTATAAAAGTTTCCCTTATGAAAGAATTATATTTTTGCCTCTTAGCTGCTTACTTTGTATTGGAGGGTTCTCTTTGATAATCAGAATCACTTCTTTTTTGTTCTAGTTTTATACAAGTATTTTAATTGAATTACCAAATACTGAATTATTAAGTGTTGAAGAGATTACTATTCTAGAAGGTTTACTTTCTCAAATTTATTTTAATAATCATGATACTGTATTTTGTACAGTTAAATGCATCTGGCTGTGAAAACAAAATGCTTTTAGCAAATTTGGCTTTCATTTGTCAAATAAAAATTTTTTTCCCTTGAAATTTTCTCAAAAAATAAACCAGGGTAAGAAAAAAGCATTTGTATTAAATTTATTAAGCATAGATTTTATATCCCATTTTATTTTGGGTTGATTAAAAAATTGTGTATACTTAATTTTAGGAGAAAACCTGCTGCTGTACAGTACACTGAAAGTAGTGATTCAGAGGAAGTTGAACCAAGTGAATTGCCGCAGAAAATGAAAGGTAATATGAAATGAGTTTGATTTGATAATGTGTCCTATATTTTAATTTCCTAGTGTGACCATGTTATATTTGGTTTTATTTTTAGGCAAACTGAAAAGAACACAATCAGAGACTAAAATCAGAGTAAAAGGTATGTATATACATATCAATATCCACTATCTATACTTAAAGATTATTAAAGTAATCATTGATTTGTATCTCATTGATTTGTATCTATCAAGCTTGGAATTCTTTAGTAATAGTTCTTAAACTTGACTACTTTTTACATTTAAACTATTTATGGAGCTTACCAAGGGTGTTAAATGAATGAAGCAAATTGAAAGAATAGTTTCAAATTAAAATCTAAGAGAAAATATTTAAACGGACTTTAGACAAAATGGAAATCTTTCTGCTACTTATAAAATGACTTCAATAAAACCTGTTTTGTGTATGTATAAATTGTAGTTACAGAAGTAGGGTGAGACTGCCTTTTCGTCAATATAGCTCAGCTATTATATTTAGCATTATACAAATTTATAAATGTTGAGTATCTTTACTTTTTCCTGTGTCTTTAAAACATCATTTACTTTGTTTATCTCCTAATCTAATTGTATCATATTCCTAGGTTAAGAAATTGTGTTGCATTTGGATAATAACTTATCACCATTTGACTGATCTGAAAATTTGGCAGCATCTTCATTAAACGTTAAACACCTGTTTCATTGAACATATTCTCCTTCCACCTAGGAGCTGAATCACTTTGCATTTGACTGCTTCTACTTTCACATTTCTTCCTTAGGAGAAGCTTCAATTTATCATGAATGACTGTTTCTTCTCTGAGCTAGAAAGATGCTTAGTGTCAAAAGAGGCAGTTTTGGTTACTAGAAATTATTTTATATTTATTAAATAATACAAACTCTTGAAGTGTGTAAGTGGTATTATGTTTCCTATCCTTAGAAAGTTATCTGTACTTAAGTACAGGAGAGAATTAGTTTTCAAATATCTTAATGATTCTGTGGTTTGTACTTTAGCAGGATCTTCTAAGGTTCAAGAGGATGCAGAATTTGCATGTGCACTTACTACATCTACCCCTGTAACAAAAAAGAAAATGTTGAAAAGGGGTAAGTAAATCTGCTTTTGTTTGGTTTATTTTTTCTGTTCCCAAATAAAAAAATTTTAAATGACAAAAGTGTAAAACCATATTATAAGAAAAAAGTAGAGAAAAAAAGATAATCTCATTTTTAAAAGTACAATTTTATGTATTTTCCTATTCTATTTGTTTTAGTTAGGCTAAAAATATGATGGGCAGAGGTCTCTTACTCATCTGAGTAGCAGAGATATTGTTTCCAGTAAAGGCACAGAGCAATTTATGGCTGTTTTAAAACTTAATTTGGATTAATTAGAATTGTAAATATTTATTATTGGTATGAGAAGAATTTGTTTTTCAATTAAAAATGTGAGTGATATTTATTATTACTTTATAATTTGTAATTCGTAAGAAAAAAGAGTCTAAATATTTGAAATGGAAAGAGATTGGACTGTGGTTAAGGAGATCTAACAAATTATTTTATCTCTGTACCTTAGTATCTTCCATTTTACATATTGAAGATGCAGCAGACAAGTCTATTTTCATGGGGCTTATGTCTAATGATGAGGTGGAAACATAAACATGTAAACATAATTTAAAATGTTTTTAATTTATTTTTTATTTAAGTGTAGTTGCTTTACAGTATTATATGTTACAGGTGTACAGTTTTTAAAGGTACTACTCCACTTATAGTTATTATAAAATATTGGCTATATTCCCCATGTTGTACAATATATCCTTGTAGCTCATACCTAATATTTTGTACTTACTCCCCTATCTTTCCTTTGCGGCTCCCCTATTCCTTCTCCCTACTGTTGACCACTAGTTCTCCATATCTGTGAGTCTACTTTTTTGTTATATTCACTAGTTGGTAGTATTTGTTAGATTCTCCTTATAAGTGATATCATACAATATTTGTCTTCTCTGTCTGACTTATTTCATTTAGCATAATGCTCTTCAAGTCCAGTCATGTTGTTTCAAATAGTAAAATTTTATTTTTCTTTTTGAAAATATTACTTGTTTTATTTATTTTTGTTGTTGTTCAGTCACTCAGTTGGGTCCGATTCTTTGAGACCCCATGGACCACAGGATGCCAGGCTTCCTTGTCCTTCATTATCTCCTGGAGTTTGCTCAAACTCATGTCCATTGAGTTGGTGATGCAATCCAACCATCTCATCCTCTGTTGTTCCCTTCTTCTCATGCCCTCAGTCTTTCCCAGCATCAGGGTCTTTTCCAGTGAGTCGGCTTTTCTCAAGTGGCCAAAGTATTGGAACTTCAGCATCTGTCCTTCCAATGAATATTCAGAGTTACTTTCCTTTAGGATTAACTTGTTTGATCTCCTTGCTGTCCAAGGAACTCTCAAGAGTCTTCTTGAACACCACAGTTCGAAAGCATCCATCTTCAGTGTTCAGCCTTCTTTATGGTCCAACTCTCACAGATGTCCATGACTACTGGAAAAACCATAGCTTTGACTAGATGGACCTTTGTCAGCAAAGTAATGTCTTTGCTTTTTACTGCGCTATCTAGGTTTTTCATAGGTTTTCTTCCAAGGAGCAGGAGTCTTTTAATTTTGTGGCTGCGGTCGCCATCTGCAGTGATTTTGGAGCCCAGGAAAATAGTCTGTCACTATTTTTGTTGTTTCCCTATCTGTTTGCCATGAAGTGAAGGAAAAGGATACCATGATCTTTGTTTTTTCATTGTTGAGTTTTTAAGCCAACTTTTTCACTTTTCTCTTTAACCTTTATCAAGAGGCTCTTTAGTTCCTCTTCACTTTCTGCCATTATTTGTTTTTAACTTTTTCTTTTGGCTGTACCACATGGCTTGTGAAATCTTTGTTCCCAGACCAGGGATTGAACATGGGCCTTAGCAGTGAAAGTGCTGAGTTCTAACCACTGGACTACCAGTGAATTTCCCAAATTTCATTCTTTTTTAATGGCTGAATAATATTTCATTGTGTGTGTATGTGAGACATCTTTTTTTTTTCCATTCATCTGCTGATGCACACTTAGGTTGCTCTGTATCTTGGCAGTTGTAAATAACGCTGTTGTGAACATTGGGGTGAGCGTGTTTTTTTAGAATTAGTGTTTTTATCTTTTTGTGTATATCCAAGTGTAGACCTGCTGGGTCATATGGTTCTTTGAGAAACTACCTTACTGTTTTTTTCAGTTGCTGTACCAATTTTTATTTCCACTAATAGTATATGAGGGTTCCATTTTCTCTGCAGCCTCACTAACATTTGTTATTTGCATTCTTTTTGATGACAGCCATTCTGACAGGTATGAGGTATCATTGTGGTTTTGATTTGCATTTCCCCAATGGTTAGTGATGTTGAGCATATTTTCATGTGCCTGTTGGCCATCTATATTTCCTCTTTGAATCAATGTCTGTTCAGGTCTTCTGCCCATTTTTTAATTGGGTTGTGTTTTTGATGTTGAGTTATATGAGCTGATTGCATATGTTGGATATTAATCCCTTATTAGTCATATCATTTGCAAATATATCCTCCCATTTAGTAGGCCTCCCATTTAGCTTATTTGTTTTATCAGTGGTTTCCTTTGCTGTGCAAAAGCTTTTAAGTTTAATCAGGTCCCATTTGTTTATCTTTGCTTTTATTTTCTTTAGGAGATGGATCCAAAAAATATTGCAGTGATTCATATCAAAGAGTGTTCTGTTTTCCCGTAGGAGTTTTATAGTATCTGGTCTTACATTTAGGTCTTTAGTCTATTTTGAGTTTATTTTCATATGTGGTGTTAGAGAATGTTCTGCTTTCATTTTTTTACATGTAGCTGTCCATATTTCCCATCACCGCTTATTGAAGAGGCTGTTTTCCATTGTATATTCTTGTCTTTTTTGTTGTAGGTTAATTGTTGATAAATGTGTAGGTTTATTTCTGAGCTCTCTGTACTGTTCCATTGATCTGTTTGCCACAGCCATACTGTTTTGATTACTATAGCTTTATGGTATAGTTTGAAGTCAGAGAGCATGATTCCTCCAGCTCTGTAAAAATCACTGCTACTAAACAGAAAAAAAAAAAAAAGTGAACCTATTTACAGGACAGCAGTGTAGATGCAGACATAGAAAACAGATTTGTGGACACAGTGTAAGGAGGAGAGGGTGGGACAAATTGAGAGAGTAGCATCGAAACATATACATTACCTTATGTAAAATTAGATAGCCAGTGGGAGTTTGCTGTATGACACAGGGAGCTCAATTCTGGTGTGCTGAGACAACCTAGGGGTGGGGTGGGAGGGAGGTTCAAGAAGGAGGGGACATATTGATACCTGTGGTTGGTTCATGTTGATCCATGGCAGAAACCAGCCTACTAATGTAAAGCAGTTATCCTCCAATTAAAAATAATTAAAAGAAAAATAAAAAATGAATGAAAAGAAATGAGGACACTTTAAGAGACTTCTGGGAAAGCAGCAAGCTCACTAATATTTGCATTATAGTAGTCCCAGAAGGAGAAGAGGAAAAGAAAAAGCCTGAGATGTAATAGCTGAAAACTTCACTAACTTGGGAAACAGTCACCCAAATTGAGGAACAACTGAGTTCCATACAGGATGAATCCAGGGAGGAACATGCTAAGACACATTGTAATTAAAATGGCAAAAATTAAAGAGTAAATATTTAATGCAGCAAGGAAAAAGCAGCAAATAACATACAAGGGAACTCCCTTAAGGATATCAGTTGATTTTTCAGCAGAAACTCTGCAGCCCAGAAGGGAGTGGCTTGATAAATTTAAAGTAATGAAAGAAAACAACCTACAACCAAGAATACTATACCCAGCAAGAGTCTCCTAAAGATTTGATGGAGAAATCAAAAGCTTTACAGACAAGCAAAAGATGAAAGAGTTCAGCACTACAAAACCAGGTTTACGACAGTTGTTAAAGGAACTTCTCTAGGCAAAGAAGGAAAGGCCACAACTAGGAACAAAATTACGGAAAGAAAAAACTCACCAGTAAAGGGCAAACGTACAGTTAAAGTAGAAATCATCCTCATACAAAGCTAGTTATGGAGGTTAAAAGACAAAAGTAGTAAAATCATCTATGTCCACAATAAACAGTTAAGGAATACACAAAACAATTAGATGTAAAATATCTCAAAAGTAGTTATCATAAGGGAGTTTTAAAATACATTTGAAATTAAGAGATCAGCAACTTAAAATAATTATGTATGTATAGAGACTGTTGTACAAAAACCTCATTAGTTCAGTCATTCATTCGTGTCCGACTCTTTGTGACCCATGAACTGCAGCATGCCAGGCTTCTCTGTCCATCACCAACTCCCAGAGCTTATTCAAACTCGTGCAGTGAGTCAGTGATGCCATCCAGTGATGGTGATGCGATCTCATCCTCAGTCGTCCCTTTCTCCTCCTCCCTTTAGTCTTTCCCAGCGTCAGGGTCTTTTCCAGTGCATTAGTCCTTTGCATCAGGTGGCCAGATATTGGGGTTTCAGCTTCAGCATGAGTCCTTCCAAAGAATATTCAGGATTGATTTCCTTTGGGATTTACAAAACCTCATGGTAACTGCAGACCAAAATCTATAAAAAATTTGCATACAAAAAAGAAAAAGGAGTGCAAGTTTAACACTAAAGATAGTCATCAAATAATAAGAGAAGGGGAAAAAAGACCTACAAAAGGAAATCCAAAATAACTACCAAAATGGCAATATGAAGATAGATAAGATAGATATATATCAATAATTATGGACCAAATGTTCCAGTCAAAAGACATAGAATGGGACTTTTCCTTATGGGCAGTGGTTAAGACTTTGCCTTCCAATTCAGGGGGTTCAGGTCAATCCCTGGTCAGGGAGCTAAGATCCTACATATTTAGGGGCCAAAAAACCCAAAATGTAAAGCATAATCATTATTTTAACAAATTCAATAAGGACTTTAAAAATGGAGCTTCCCTGGTAGCTCAGTTGGTAAAGAGTCCACCTACAATGCAAGAGACACAAGAGCCTCTGGTTTGATCCCTTGGTCAGGAAGATCCCCTGGAGGGATGCATGGCCATCCACTCCATTGTTCTTACTTAGAGAATCCCATGGACAGAGGAACCTGGTGGGCTATAGTCCATAGGGTGGCAAAGACTCAGACACAACTGAAATGACTTAGCAAGCAGCAAACATTAAGAAAATAAAGGAAAATAGTGAAATAAATACTGACCTAAGGTTCCTGGTTAAAAATTGTGAAAGGAGTACATCAAGGCTGTGTATTATCACCCTGCTCATTTAACTTATATTCAGATTACATCCTGTGAAATGCCAGGCTGGATGAAGCACAAACTGGAATCAGGATTTCTGGAGAAGTGTCAATAAGCTCAGATACACAGATGACACCACCCTTATGGCAGAAAGCAAAGAGGAACTAAAGACCCTTTTGATGAAGGTGAAAGAGGAGGGTGAAAAAGCTGGCTTAAAACTCAGCATTCAGAAAACAAAGATCTTGGCATCTGGTTCCATCACTTCATTGGAAATAGATGAGGAAACAATGGAAACAGTGACAGACTATTTTCTTGGCTCCAAAATTATTGTGCATGGTGACTGCAGCCATGAAATTAAGACACTTGCTCCTTGGATGAAAAGCTGTGACAGACCTAGACAATATATTAAAAATTAGAGATATTACTTTGCCAATGAAGGTCCATCTAGTCAAAGCTATGGTTTTTCCAGTAGTCATGTACAAGATGTGAGAGTTGGTCCATAAGGAAGATGGAGCACTGAAGAATTGATGCTTTCGAATTGTGGTGTTGGAGAAGACTCTTGAGAGTCCCTTGGACTGCAAGGAGATCCAACCAGTTAATCCTAAAGGAAATCAGTCCTGAATATTCATTGGAAGGACTGATGCTGAAGTTGAAACTCCAGTACTTTGGCCACCTAATGGGAAGAGCTGACTTATTGGAAAAGACTCTGATGCTGGGAAAGATTGAAGGCAGGAGGGAAAGGGAGTGAGCGAGGACAAGATGGTTGGATGGCATCACTGGTTCAAAGGACATGAATTTGAGCAAACTCTGGGAGATGGTAAAGGACAGGGAAGCCTGGTGTGCTGTCATCCATGGGGTCACAAAGAGTCGGATACAATTGAGCAACTAAACAACAACAACCTGTTTAAGAAGGTGATATTTGAACTAGCAAAGAATGATGAGAAAGAGTTAAGTTTTGTCTAAAATTAGAAATAGAAAATTCTTTTTAGATTACTGTTGACCCTAACTTTAGAAATTTTAAGAAATGTGGGACTTCTCTGGCACTTCAGTGGTTAAGACTCTGCTCCTAATGCAGGTAGCAAGGATTAGATCCCTGGAAACCAAGATCCCAGAAGCTGTGGGGCACAGCCTACCCCGCGCCCGTCCTCCCCACCAAATCTCAGTTTATAGGCAAGGAACAGGAACACACAGTGTATGGAAGTGTAAATTACCTTGGAGAACAAGTAAGCCATACAGTGAACCCAAAGATACATGACTTAGAACTCTTGATATCTACTGGGAGATATGAAAAAATAGTTTTATCACATTATTTTAGCAACATATTAGAAAAAATGTCAGTACTGTCCAGTAGGGAAGTGGAAAATAAAATTATAGTGTGTCCTCCCATAGGGTGTCTTAAATGTCCTCATGTGGCAGCTGGCCTCTCCCAGAGAGAGTGATCAGAGAGAGAAGCTGACTAGACAGAGGGAGAGGGCATCTGAGTCAGAAGTTGTGTCTTTTATAACAATCTCAGAAGTGATACACTATCATTTCTACCATATCCTGTTGGTCATATTGTTGTTGTTTAGTCGCTAAGTTGTGTCTGACTCTTTGCAACCCCATGGACTATGGCGCACCAGGCTCCTCTGTCCATGGGATTTTCCGGGCAAGAATACTAGAGTGGGTTGGCATTTCCTTCTCCAGGGGATCATATACACCAAGTCTAGTTGAATGTGGAAGGGGGCTATACAAGATTGTGACTCTGGGGAAATAGATACCATTTGGGCCCATCTTGGAGTCTGATACCACATTAACTATAGTACAAATTCAGAAAACTGCATAAAACAAAATTTAATAACTATGAATAACCTAACAAGTATTAGGAGATATTCCATACTTCCTCCCTATACCCTTTCTCAGTCATCATTCTCTACATTCCCCATAAACAATCACTATTCAGATTTTTAGTTGTATAAAGTGGCAAGATAAAATCTAGTTCCTGATACTTCATTATGGTTAGAAACAGAAGTTTTTTTGTTTCTTTTTAATTACTCCTAATTTCTCTTCATAAAGGCACATTTTTGACATATCTTTATTGACTTCATGTATGTTTGAGAAAAAACTGCTGAAGGATGTGTCACTGATTCATTCTTTCAGGAGCGTCTGCAGTGGAGAGTTCAAAGAAAACCGATGTTGAAGATAAACCAAGAACGACACTGATCATCTGCCCACTTTCTGTATTAAGCAACTGGATGGTAAGTCTTTACAGCCCTTTAAAAATATAATTTATATTTGTCTTACACTATAAGAGAGTCATTCATTGGGAGAAATATGGTTGGTTAGCACTTTATAGTTAAATTCAAATAATTGTTAATTGACTTGGGGTTATTTTTACTGAATTGAAGTAATTTTTCTCTGAAAATGTATAGTAGAGAAAGAAACATTGTCAGTTGCTATTGTAAGATTTGACTTGTACTTCCGCCTCTTTTCTTTCTGTCTCCTGAAGTAGGAAAGGTGTATAATTTAATACCACATCATATTTATGAACTGTTGAAATCTCTTTCTTAAGCACACCACTAATGATAACTTGTTTATTTTAACACCTTATTACAAACATTTAATGAGCTCTTATGTGCTCAGTTTTTCCTAAACTCTTTTCATAGATTTTCTCAATGAATCCTCACAACTAGTATTCTCATTTTCCAAGTGACTGAATTAAAACACAGAGAAATTAAATAACTTGCCTGAGGTCATCCAGCCAATAAATGACGGAGCAAGGAGATAGTATCCAACATTCTGACTCTAGAGCCTATACTTTTTTTTTTTTTAATTTTATTTTATTTTTAAACTTTACATAATTGTATTAGTTTTGCCAAATATCAAAATGAATCCGCCACAGGTATACATGTGTTCCCCATCCTGAACCCTCCTCCCTCCTCCCTCCCCGTACCATCCCTCTGGGTCGTCCCAGTGCGCTAGCCCCAAGCATCCAGTATCGTGCATTGAACCTGGACTGGCAACTCGTTTCATACATGATATTTTACATGTTTCAATGCCATTCTCCCAAATCTTCCCACCCTCTCCCTCTCCCACAGAGTCCATAAGATTGTTCTATACATCAGTGTCTCTTTTGCTATCTCGTACACAGGGTTATTGTTACCATCTTTCTAAATTCCATATATATGCGTTAGTATACTGTATTGGTGTTTTTCTTTCTGGCTTACTTCACTCTGTATAATAGGCTCCAGTTTCATCCACCTCATTAGAACTGATTCAAATGTATTCTTTTTAATGGCTGAGTAATACTCCATTGTGTATATGTACCACAGCTTTCTTATCCATTCATCTGCTGATGGACATCTAGGTTGCTTCCATGTCCTGGCTATTATAAACAATGCTGCAATGAACATTGGGGTACACTTGTCTCTTTCCCTTCTGGTTTCCTCAGTGTGTATGCCCAGCAGTGGGATTGCTGGATCATAAGGCAGTTCTATTTCCAGTTTTTTAAGGAATCTCCACACTGTTCTCCATAGTGGCTGTACTAGTTTGCATTCCCACCAACAGTGTAAGAGGGTTCCCTTTTCTCCACACCCTCTCCAGCATTTATTACTTGTAGACTTTTGGATCACAGCCATTCTGACTGGTGTGAGATGGTATAGAGCCTATACTTTTAACTCGCCAGAAAAATATAGTCTTTTTTTTTTTTTCCTTCGAGATTGCTTTTCTGTTGTAAAACATTACATTGGAATGGAGCCTTTTTTTGTGTAGGAGCAGCTTGATTCTATTTCCTTTCTAGTTTAACCTTCAAGCTGCCTGCTATAATGAAATAATGACTGTTGGAAGCATTGTGAACATAAAGACCACTGGATTTGAACTTCCATTCTTGCCACCTGCAAGGTTATCTGCATCTGTCCTCAACTTGCCTCCTTTTATCTCAGACGTGGAAGAGTTCTTACTCTTTGTAAGATCAGTACATTAGTCTCTACATTAGGTTCCATCTCTTTCTGCTTTTGCATTTTGTTATTCTTCCTCTTACCTGGTTATCCAGTCTCTCTCCACTGGCTCTTTCATGAAACATACTCAGATCCTTTTGATTTTCAAATGCTTTCTCGTGATTATGTCTCACATTTAATGATTATGTCTCATTTTAAAGGAGTGATGGTTGAGCATATAGGGATATAAGAATTAGAATTTTGCAATCTCTGCAAGTGGCTCTCTTCCAAGACCCCCAGTGATATAACTGTACAGTACTGTAATAAGCAGGCTAGAAGTAACCTTTCGTTCCCTTCTTGGTCTTCAGATGTGGGAAAGAACCCAGTTAAAGGAGTAACATACCAATCCCACATACACCACATAATTTTTTTGGGTATTTAGGTTACCTATCCTCCCAGTGGAAAATTAAGTAGTAACTCCTATTTCATTCATGTAGACAGACACACACATACAACCTACCACAGTGACTACAAACTCAATACTATAGGTTCTCTTTCACCAAAAGAGTTAATTTTCTTTTATGTCAAGTCTAATCTTTCCATAAATATTATCTGTTCCATTTCAAGGCTAACACACTGATTGAGTTTTCTCATACTGTTCTCTTTCTCCTTTCCTTTTCCACTTGATAAAATTCTTGATAAAATTCTTGTGATAATTGATAAAGATTTCTGATAAAATTTCTGCATTTTCGCCTTTAATGTTTCATGTTTTATCTTCTTTATATTTTTGCCTTTGCTGTTTCAGATTTCATTCTCTCTTTAGCCCATAGTAAGTCTGGGTTTTGCTCCCGTCTTCCTTAGTCTTGTCAAAGACTTCATTGTTGCCATGTCCAATGAATTCCCTTTATCTTTTCCCCTGCGCTGACTTTGTTTTCCTTTTATTACTTTTTGGTATGTGTTATTTTGTAAATCGTCTTTAACCGTTTTGGTAAATAGAGGGAATGAACATAAATTACAAATTAAAAATTAATCTTGTATTTGTTCTTGAAACTTTGGTATTCTTTGGTCCTTCACTCAAGATTTTGTTTGCTGTCCTAGTGACCATTGTTTTACTCCACCTCTTCCATACATCATATGTAGTCTGCCTTTTTTCTCCTAAGCTTTTTTTTTAGTATTATAAAAATTTGTAATGAGATCCATGTTCAGTTCAGTTCAGGCGCTTAGTCATGTCTGACTCTTTGTGACTCCATGGACTGCAGCACGCCAGGCTGCCCTGTCCATCACCAACTCCCGGACTTTACCCAAACTCATGTCCATCGAGTCGGTGATGCCATCCAACCATCTCATCCTCTGTCGTCCCCTTCTCTTCCCGCCTTCAGTCTTTCCCAGCATCAGGGTCTTTTCAAATGAGTCAGTTCTTCGCATCAGGTGGCCAAAGTATTGGAGTTTCAGCTTCAGTGTCAGTCCTTCCAATGAACACCCAGGACTGATCTCCTTTAGTATGGAATGGTTAGATCTCCTTGCAGTCCAAGGAACTCTCAAGAGTCTTCTCCAGCACCACAGTTCAAAAGCATCAATTCTTTGGTGCTTAGCTTTCTTTATAGTCCAACTCTCACATCCATCCATGACTACTGGAAAAACCATAGCCTTGACTAGATGGACCTTTGTTGGCAAAGTAATGTCTCTGCCTTTTAATATGCTGTCTAGGTTGGTCATAACTTTCCTTCCCAGGTGTAAGCGTCTTTTAATTTCTTGGCTTCAGTCACCATCTGCAGTGATTTTGGAGCCCCAAAAAATAAAGTCTGTGACTGTTTCCCCATCTATTTGCCGTGAAGTGATGGGATTGGATGCTGTGATCTTAGTTTTTGAATGTTGAGCTTTCAGCCAACTTTTTCATTCTCTTTCGTATTAATCCTCTAGATTTAAGAGCCAAAAGTTCGCCACATTTGCTTTATATTTTTCTTTACTAAAATATTTTAAATTGTACCTCAGACCTCATGACCTTATCTCCCAATAGAAGCATAAGCTTTGCTCTTTAAATACTGCTCTCTTTCCCTAATCCTACCTTTATCATTGTGTTTGTTTTCCTTAGAGAATCTTATTTATTCCAGTGGTTTCATGTACTGATACTGATATCTTTGAAGTCTATATCTACACTTGCATTATAGGTCAATATTTAAATTTTTGTGGTGTATTTCTCCAGTTAGATATTTTAAGGTGACCAAAATTTTAAAATGTCTAAAATAGTAGTACTCATTACCTCTTTCTCATCTTTATGCCTGTTTTTCCTTATTTTTTGAAACTTCTCTGTATCATTATCACACAGTTCTTCTAGTAGTTTTTTAAGTTTCAGAGTCTTCTTTTGTTTTCTCCCTTTTCTTCATATTCCTTATTTACTTAGTTCTCAAGTGCCCATCAGTCCATGTACATAACAGTCCTTTCAATTCTGGACTCACTTTTGCCATTCTGGTTTAGGTCTTCATCTTTCATCATTTTTCACCTAATAGTTTCCCAGCTATGTCTCGTTAGTGTCTTCTCTTTCTCATCTTTTTTTTTTTTTCTGCTCAGAATCTCTCAGCTTTGTTGTTTTCCTAAGTTAAAAAAACCCAAACAAAAAACTCTTAAGTTTTAAAAACTGATCGTATTGTTAAGGAGAGCAGCAGTTCAGTTCAGTCAGTCAGTCAGTCGTGTCCGACTCTTTGCGACCTCATGAATCGCAGCGCGCCAGGCCTCCCTGTCCATCACCAACTCCCGGAGTTCACTCAGACTCACGTGCATCGAGTCAGTGATGCCATCCACCCATCTCATCCTCTGTCATCCCCTTTTCCTCCTGCCCCCAATCCCTCCCAGCATCAGAGTCTTTTGCATTGAGTCAACTCTTCGCATGAGGTGGCCAAAGTACTGGAGTTTCAGCTTTAGCATCATTCCTTCCAAAGAAATCCCAGGGCTGATCTCCTTCAGAACGGACTGGTTGGATCTCCTTGCAGTCCAAGGGACTCTCAAGTGTCTTCTCCAACACCACAGTTCAAGAGCAACAGTTCTTCGGCACTCAGCTTTCTTCACAGTCCAACTCTCACATCAACCAGGAGAGCAGCAACCTGGTCTTATTTTTTTCTTTAGCTGTACCATCTTTCTAGTTTATACCTGACAAATAGTAGTCTTATAATAAATGAATGAAAGTGGATACTGTGCTTGAAACTCTACCTACATTCATGAAAATATTCCTTACTGTTCTTTTATTGTTTAATTTTTAAAGATTAAACTGGAATCATTAAAGATCCTTTTTGTAGAATACTAAATTTAAAAAAACCTAATTACTATCTTAAAAGAGCTTGGTTGCTTTTAACTTCTAAAGATGAAGCAGCCGCTCACTGATAGGGCCAGGCAAAATTTATTTAACTTATTATGACTGTAAATATGTCAGTTTCTCTGGCAATAAAATATTAGTGTTGTTATTGTTGTTTTAGTTTAGATTTCATGAAACTTGTTTTTATGGGATTTTAGTAGTTTGACTTGTGAAACTGCCAAGACAGTATATTTTATATACATATTAAACCTGATACTAATCTTCTCATTATTAAAATATTTCTAATTTTCTTTTAGGACCAGTTTGGACAACACATAAAATCAGATGTGCACTTGAATTTTTATGTTTATTATGGTCCTGATCGTGTTAGAGACCCAACATTGCTTTCAAAACAGGATATTGTTTTGACTACATACAATATTTTAACTCATGACTATGGTGTAAGTGTGTTGATACTCAAGAGATTTTCAGAAGTTGAATTTAAGAAATTGCTTCAGGTTTCTAAAGTGTTCTAAAATTTAGGCTTTATATTCTTCCCTTTTTTCTTTCTGAATATATAAGAAATAAATAGGAAATTTTTTAGTAAAATATTTTATTAAAATTAATTTCACCTATATCTTGTTACTTAAGTGTGGCTACTAGAAAATTGAATATGACATATGTGCTTGCACAACATTCCTGTTGGACAGTGCTGCTCTAGACCCTTTTTTCAGAACCATTTATGTGCATACCTATCCACATAATTTAGCATATAATTTCAGGAACTGGTGGGAGTGCCCTGAATCCCTCTGTGGGCTCTACTTCCAAATTAAGGATCTCTGTTTCAGGAGTTGTTGGGTTTCTTTAGATGTGGAATTTGCCACATCATCACGGCACAGATGGAGAAACTTGAGCATCAAGCTGTCCTTCCAGCTGTGATCACAGCTAGTGTGGGGACCCCGTCCTCTGATCTTCTGGGGTGTGGGGCTGCCTTGCCCTCATGAACAGGTGTGGAGGGCAGGCCCTGGGTGTCACCTCTTAGAGGGTGATGCTGCTGTTCTGCCTCTCTAGTTGCCACAAGAGAAAATTGTTTTTTTAATATTTTGCCAAAAAAAAGAAGGTTCAACTTCCTTTAGATAATTTAGGAATATTTTATATTTAGACCACTTAAATTTTTAAATTTGAATTTACGTGTATCCAGCAATTGGTCAATGAATTCTTTTTCTAATTTGGAATATTGTTTTCTGTCACAGTGATTTAATAATTGTTTATCTCTATTTAAAAATAAGCTTTTTTAATATCTGAAACTTAGGAGTTTCCCAATTCATTTAGGATTTCAATTGTCTAGTTCCAGTTGTTAAGTGAAAATGTTCTCCAAAATACTTTATTATAAAAATTTTAGTCTTCAGGTAAGAACGTTGATTTTTACATAAAAAAGTCATTGTGTTATATTCAAGTAATTCTTATAGCTGACATCATATGTCATATGTTTGACTCTGAGGCATGATAACTTAGTGTTTTGAACCATGATCTAAGCAGAAAGCTAGACAACCTGGATTTGAATGCTAGCTCAGCACTTCCTAGCTGTGGTACTTTGAGCAACATATACCATACCTTGGTGCTTCAGTTTTCTCATTTGTAAAATAGGAATAATAATACTTTATAAGTTGGTGAACATTCAATAATTTAATGTATGTAATGCTTAAAGAAGTACCTACCACATAGTAAGTGATGATATTAAAAGATAAGAACTCATGTTATCAAATTACATAAAATATTATTTTAATTTCCCATGTTTTTAATTCATATGAAATATTTATTTTAGACTAAGGGTGACAGTCCATTACATAGCATAAGGTGGCTAAGAGTGATCCTGGATGAAGGCCATGCCATACGGAATCCAAATGCTCAGCAAACAAAAGCTGTACTTGATTTAGAAGCAGAAAGAAGATGGGTTTTGACAGGTAATGATATGGATTTTGAGATAACATATACTATCTCACTGGATTTTGAGATAGCATTTACTTTAGAAAAGTTAATTCCAAAATACATATTGTTAAGTAAGTTATGAGGTAACTTGTAAATTTGAAGTGGATATAAAGTCTTTCCAAAAATTAATTATAGAAATAATTTTATAAAACTGACTTTTTTTCATAACTGCCCATGATACAGCAACATTTGAATTATAGTTTATTTATAGAACAGTCACCAGCATAATTTTTCAACATTGGATTTGACACTTTAATTCTCTAATCAGAATCTTGATTTCTCTGTTTCCCATCTTGGAGCTTGTTTGCTACATGTGAACTGTACTGGAAGATGGGGACAAGAATATAAACTCAAAAATTATTTTTTTTCTTCTTTCTAGTGCTGCTGATTTAAAAATCTGATAAACAAATGTTCTTGATAAGGGGAAAGTTAAGTTTACGGGATCTGTGTTCTTTTTGTTAGTATGGCAAGTGAGAGCTAAAAGTTAGAGCCAGACTGGATTTTGAGATTGTCTGTATGTTTAACAAAGCATTATAGTCACAGCTTAATAGTGGGTATGCTTAGAACTAAGTGCCCATTGTCAAGTGTTGTCTCAGTTAATTGGGCCATGTGGATATTTTGACTGTGTACTCTTGCTGTAGAATTATAAGAGTTTTCTGTTCTCTTTAGGCACTCCAATTCAGAATTCTTTAAAGGACTTGTGGTCTCTTCTTTCCTTTTTAAAACTTAAACCATTTGTTGATAGAGAATGGTGGCATAGAACAATACAGCGTCCTGTCACAATGGGAGATGAAGCTGGACTTAGGTAAGTAATTTCACAGCTGATAGCTGTAAGTAATTGTTAGCAGCTTGAACCGGTTGCCACTTTCATTACCCCTTTAACCTGACTGTTGTGGCTTTCCTCTCCAAAACATGTTCACAGCTTAATGCATTTGACTCTCAAAATCTAAGTATTCTTGTTTATGGAGATGAAAATTTCTAACTATCACTAAAAGGTTAACCAGACTTTCCACTGATTTTAGTCAAAACTGTGAAGAAAGAGCAGAGCTATATGGTCTTTGTGTGTTGCTCTTACTCTCAAAACCACCATTAATAAACAGTAATAGGAAAAACATTATATGCTCAGAGAATCCAATATGCACTAAATTTTCATAACTGAGTGATAAGCTTTAGATAGTTTTAGATAGTGATAATTGAATGATGTGATAATACAGTGGCATCACCAAGAGTTTCTACAAAAGAGAAAGTTGTTTCTGGTGGAGATAGGTAAAAGTTGAGAACATAAAAGTCAACTTGGTGATAGCCATTTTAAAAGCAAGGTATTCGGCTAACGTGGTTCAGATATTTTGCTACAGTGGTGGGTTTCAGACAGGGTTTAGGATTCATTAGCAGTTTGTAAAATCATAAAGATGGCAACTAGCATTATAGCTGTTCATTACATAAAATGAAATAGAGTAGAAGATTTAATAAAACAGCAGAGTGTATCACACAGTATCATTTTGTGAAGTATTCATTTCTCTCATGTGTGTGTTTGTGTATGTGTTTGTTGGATAGAGTAAAATAAACTTCTTACTGTGAGTTACAGTGAAAAAGGTTCAAAAGCCACTAACGTAGCTTGCAGTATTATCTACTTGATTCCTTAGAATCAACTGTTTGAATTCTAATTTAAGAAATTGTATTTATATTTCAGTGTTAGGAAAATATCTTTTTTTAAAGAGTTGATATGCTTCCTTTTTTCCTTGATACTGAGAAAAGAGAGTGTAAAGGTTGTAGAATCTAAAAAGGCATTTATCCCTCTTCTGAATTGTCACATCATGTTTTTATTTTTGGTATTCATTATTTTATAAAAATTATTTACGTACCTTGATTTTCATATTACTGGAGAGCCTTTTTGAAGATAAGATCTTACTCATATTTATGAACTTAAGATACTTACTATAATGCCTTGTGCGTAATAGGTGCTTATTAAGAATTTGAGTGTCAAACATTGGGTGATATAGCTGACAGAATTGAGACTTAAGTAAAAAGGGTTAGTGATTAGAAAAATGGGGAGACGAGTATAAGAAAAATAAGGACAGAATAAAAGATTAAACTGTGACAGGTACTGAATTGAGAGCAAATTTAGATGCGTTTTGTTGCTCTAATAATTTTCCCTGTAGAATATGTTTGTCATTATCAGATTGGATAAAAATCCCTAAACATTTTTTTTTTCCCAAATCTTTACTAAGTTTATAAAACTAACAGATTAATATATTTATTTTTGTTCTCATTGAATCAACTTATGTAGGAATAAAAAGTTATATAATTATTTGTTTTATTTTGACTAGGCGTTTGCAGTCCCTAATTAAAAATATTACACTTAGAAGAACAAAGACAAGCAAAATTAAAGGAAAACCTGTTTTGGAGTTACCAGAACGTAAAGTATTTATTCAGCACATTACACTTTCAGATGAAGAGAGAAAGATTTACCAGTCTGTGAAAAATGAAGGCAAAGCTACTATTGGAAGGTATGGAGAAAGAAAGTCATTTTAGAAATTAGTTTTTTTCTTTGTTAACTTTAATTGAAGAGCCTTTTTAAAAATGTAAGTTATAAAAGCCTTCAGTACACTGAAGTATAATTTGTTTTTAAGTATTCAAACTACTTTTTTACAAATTAATAGTTGGAGTGAAATAGTATTATAATTCACCAGGTAAGTAACTCCTACAGTTAGGCAAAAAAGTTTATGTGAAATGGCAAGTTTTGAATTGCTAGTCAGAAGACCTTGCTTGCTTCTATTCCTGTTTTTGTGACATGGAAGAAGATTAAAAGCATTGAAAAAAGTATACATAGGGAAAATAAACCTATTAAAGACTAAAACTTGAAATTTTTATAGTGCTCAGGGAAGATCATTTCACCAAGAAGGTAATATGTGGCAAAGGATTTAGAGAAGATTGGGGCTAGGGGACATTTCTGGCAGAGGGGAACAGCAAGTGTAAAGGTCCTGAATTGGGAGCAAACTAGAGAAACTTGAGCAACAAAGAGGCAACTGTGGCTGGAGACTATGAGCAAGGTGGAAAATAGTAATGATGCTAGAGAGCTGTTGGAGTAGGGGCGGGCGACAGCTACGTAAGGCATTGTGGCGTATTTCAGGAACTTTGGCTTTTACTCTTTATGAGATTTAGGAACCTCTGAAGTGTTCTGAACTGCAAGAGTGACTTAATTTTAATTTTATTTTAAAGTATCACTGGCTGTTGTGTTATTTAGTAATAAGGCATAAATAGAACAGTTGGGACTTCTCAGGTCTCAGGTGGCGCTAGTGGTAAAGAAACTGCCTGCCAGTGCAGGAGACATAAGAACTGCAGGTTCGGTCCCTGGGTTGGGAAGATCCCCTGGAGGAGGGCACGGCAACTCACTCCAGTATTCTTGCCTGAAGAATCCCCATGAACAGAGGAGCCTGGTGGGCTACCGTCCATAGGGTTGCAAAGAGTCAGACATGACTGAAGCGAGTGAGCACAGGGAGAACAGTGGCAGTAATCAAAGTAAGAGATGATGGTGTTTTTTTACTGCAGTAGTAGTGATGAGGAGGGTGAGAAATGCCTAGGTTTTGTTATATTTTGAAGGGAGAGCCAATAGAACTTGCTGATTTATATAGTGTGGGGTGTGAGAGAAGTGGAAGATTACTGCAAGGTTTTTCACGTGAGTGACTAGAAGGATGAAATTGCCATTTGCAGAATATATCTATGGGAGGAGCAGAATTTTTTCAGGGAAAATGAGAAACTCCACTTTGGACACATTGATTCTGTGATCCCTGTGTGTTTTCCAAGTGGAGATGTCACATACTCAGTTGGATATGAGGTTAGAGTTCATAGGAATTATCTTGGTTTGATACACATTTGAAAGTCACCTGTGTGTAAATGATAATTAAAGCCACGGGACTGGATAAGGTCACCAAGAGAGTGAGTGAAGTTAGAGAAGAGTTCTAACAAGACAAAAGTAGCTGGTGAGGTAGGAGGAGGCTTCTACTTCAGTATCTGGCACTCAAAAGGAATTTCTTAAACTGAAATAATGATTTTCAGTGTAAGAAGTGATGCCAGGAAGTAGTTAGACTATTGGTAAATGTTATTGTGTTTGAAAGATAGAAAAAAAAAATAACTTTATTGAAACTGTTCTTAAATAAGTATTTTAAAAATATCTTAATAGGTAATACATTTACAAACATTGAGCAGTTACTAGGTGTTAATGCATCTGAGAGTGCTTTATGTGTATTAATTCACAGCAGTTCTATTAAGTCAGTACAAAGATTACCTACATTGTACTGAGGAAGAATCTGAGGCATGGAGGCAGTTAGTTGACTTACCTTGTGTCACACAGCTAATGACAGAGCTGGTGCTTAAACTCAGGCAGTTTGATTCTAGAATTTGTAAGTTTAATCTTTATATTGCCTGTTCTTGCATTGTTGTTGTTGTGTGCGTGCTCAGTTGCATTTGACTCTTTGTGACTCCATGGACTGTGTAGAACGCCCGGGCAAGAATACTGGAGTGGGTAGCCATCTCCTGCTCCAGGGGTTCTTCCCGACCCAGAGATCAAACCCAAGTTTCCTGCGTCTCCTGCATTGGCGGGTGGATTCTTTACTACTGTGCCACCTGGGAAGCCTGTATTCCTGAATACTGAGAAGCATTTGTTGCCATAATACTACCCTTACAAATAATATTAGCACATATATATCGTTCATTGTAGTTCCGCACCATTGTAAATGCTTTGCATGTGGTAACTTTTTTAATATAGCAATCCTATTAGGTATGTATTATGCCACTGTTACAACTGAGGAAGCTCAAGGCACAGGTTGAGAAACCTGCCCAAGGTTTCACAGTTAAACTGAGAGTCAGGTTTTGAATTCAGATAGTTTAGCTCTGAAGTCTGTCCTCTTAACCCTTAGGCTATATTTCTTCTATTGCCTTAATACTTAAATATCAGATTGCCTTGTTATATAATGGTATATAATTTTTGGATCACTCATTCTTCCTTCAGAAACTTTATTGTCTTTTTTCTATATTTTATATTGAATCTTTCCCTTGAAAACCTTGATTTTATTTTTAAGAAAAGTCCAGCGATTTCACGAGGACCTCTCTCTGTTGATTTTTTTTTTTCCCCTGGAACAGATGGTACCATTTAAATCTGTAGAGTCCAGGTACCCCTGTACCCCACTTTGGGAAAGTTTTCTTAAATATTGCTTTCTGCTCCATCATTTTATTTCTCTCTGTGTAGGTTGGATAGTCTTTGTTTTTTCATAGGTATCATTTTACTCTAATCTTTTATATCTTTCTGTTTAATTTTGCTTTTTTTCAATCCTGTTTCCCACATTCTTTCCTGTGTTTTTATCAATGGCTAGTCCAGTGGCTCAGTGGTAAAGAATCCACCTGCAATGCAGGAGACAGGGGTTTGATACCTGTATGGGGAAGAATCCCTGGAGGGGGCCATGGTAACCCACTCCAGTATTCTTGCCTGGAGAATCCCATGGACAGAGGAGCCTGGTGGGCTACTGTCCATATGGTCACAAAGAGTCAGACATAACTGAAGCGACTGAGCACATACCCACACAGTCTCTTTTATGCTGGCTTTGCTGTGGCTTTCTCTGATAGTTCACTTTTCTCTTTCTCACTCTTTAGCTGTACCAGGCTCGTTTTTGATCTCTGTTTTGTTTTGCCATACCTTTTCAAAGTTTTGTCTCTGCCTTAAGCTATTGGTGTTTTTTTAGGAGGAACTGTTTTATTGAGTGGTATTATCATGGCAGAATTCTTGGTCATAATTTTTAATTTGTTCTATGGAAACTTTTTTCTGGTGAGTTTTCTTTCTCCCTTGATCTGTGCTGATTATTACTCTTATATGAATGTCCTGAGTTCTTTCTGGACTAGCTTTTTGCAAGAGATTCATCATACAAAGGGATAGGAATCATAGCTGTATCTTTGGTAGGAAATATATCCTATTTAATTATGACTCAGGGTGTTACATGTGAGTTCTTTCAACAGAGATCAGAAGCTTTAGGGTTCCCTATGATATGGAATGCTGTGCTTGTAGTATTTTCTGGAAAAAAAACAAACACACACACTAGGTCAGTGTGTTTCCTTATTCAGTTTGTCTTCCCTCTGTCCTGGTATAAACTTGTCCTGGGATGTTCAAGCCATGAGCCATGCACCCTATTTTTGTTTCTGCATGTAAGAGATGGTGGTTTTCTCCTTAGGGCATGCTGCCTATTTTGAAGAATTGTGCTCTGGCAGGTCTGCTTGAGATCTGCAGTCATCTCTCTCATTATCTTCCTATTTGACATTACCTGTAGTTTGCAGCCATTTCTCATATACTTTGTTTTATTGGTGTAAATCTCATGGTTTCATTAAAGGTAAGAGTTTACTTTTCTGTTTTCCATTCTTGTTTTGAAGTGATTTCTAGGGAAGAAGAGAACAATGCTATTTGTGTGTGTGTGTGTGCTGTTTTAGAATAGGAAATACTGTTTTTAGAGGCCTTCATAGTATTTAACATTTTTACCTCTAGGTATTTTAATGAAGGGACTGTCCTTGCACACTATGCAGATGTCCTGGGTCTTTTGCTTAGATTGCGGCAGATTTGTTGTCATACACACCTTCTTGCAAATGCAGTGTCTTCCAGTGGTCCTTCAGGTAGGTGAATGTGATTGGTTTACACATTATATTTATTAGAGATATTTAAGTCAAAATAAGAAATTGTTCATGTGGCCTAAATTTGGTTTGTCAAATGAACATTGATTTTTAGTGTAGGACTGAACTGGAAATATACTCAAAAACCTCTTTAACAATGAAATGGAATATTAATGAGGTTTTCCAGGTTTCCCAATGATAGTCTTAGAAGAAAGGATCAAATTGCCTTTTATTCTATGGTAGTACCTGCAGATTGTGTTATAATATTGTTTCTGTGTAAGGTATGTTATGTGGAACTTCTGAATTTTTCTTAAAAATTCAAATTTAAGTCATGCTTTTTACCTATGATAAAAAAATAAAAGACTAAGAACTACCCAAGCAAAACTTTACCCTATATAAGGAGGATTAAGATTGTCTAGTCGTATTACAAGTCTTCCTCTGAAATTAATTATTCAGCCTTTTCTCTAGGGAATGATACACCTGAAGAACTACGAAAGAAGTTAATAAAGAAGATGAAGTTAATTCTGAGCTCAGGTTCTGATGAAGAATGTGCAATTTGCTTGGATTCTTTAATGGCCCCTGTCATAACACATTGTGCACATGTCTTCTGTAAACCTTGTATTTGCCAAGTCATTCAGAATGAGCAGGTGAGTTTTATGCCTAGTACAAATTCCGTGTTTGATGGTGTGGAGTTCCAGTGATGAGTATAATGAAAACCCAAGCCCAACAAAGACTATAAGGAGTTTTTCATTTGGGTTTGCTAGTGCACCTTTTATAGTTAATTTTATCAGTGTTTATATTTCATGTAACTAAACTCTTGTCATATAAAAAGACATAGCTTTGGAGGTATATTTCACAGTCAGTGTTTTAATTCTTCTGACTCTTCAGATCATTTCTAAGAAATAGACTTATAATGTGAGACACAAAGGTAATTTAAAATTTTCTAGTAAAACAGATCAAAAATTTTTATAATGCATTTTTATTTATCCAGTATATCTAAAATATAAAAATTATTAATGAGATGCCTTATATGATTTTTTTTAAACTTAGGAGTTCAAAATTCAGTGGTATTGTGCACTTAAAGCACATCTCAATTTGTCTTTGCCATGTTCAAACAGCTTAGTTGCCATGCCATGGCTATTGGACTGTTATGTCTAGGTAGGTCTAAATTTATATGAAGTGGAATAATCCTTTAAGCAATCCTTTTAAAGTATAATTTTTTTAAACATTTTTATGGAGAGGTAATATACATACAGGGGAAAATGCACCTCTTGATTGTACATATTTTCAGAATCTTTTGTATTGTAATGGTATTTGGTATGTAGTTCTTTTAGAGATAATCTTATTAGTATGCCAGACAACTGCTTTGAATGAACCTGCTAGGACTTAACACATCTGAACTACTTTATAAGCTATTAAGAAGGAATTGTTTTTCTTCTAAAGAATAGTTTCAATTAGTATGCTGAATTTTAATTAGCTCAAGAAACTGTTACTCATAGTTTCTTTATTTGGCTGAAAATAATATTTATTTTTTCAAGCTCTTGCTGCTTGTCAGGATTACCTACTTTTGCTCTCTTACCAATCCCACTTCCTACATTAGAACATTATATCTGCCTGGAGTTCAGCATGTACAGATTTATCTCAAATGGATGAATCTAATAAAAGGTTTAATAAAATGCTGACTATTAGGGATATGGAATTTACCTTGCCTTTTAAACGTTTTAGGCAAATTTACATTTCTGTTCCTTTGTTAAGTGTCACTCGTACTTTGTTCTTTCTTATATAGCCTCATGCTAAATGCCCTTTATGCAGAAATGATATACATGGAGACAGTTTAATAGAATGTCCTCCAGAAGAATTGGCATGCAACACTGAGAAAAAGTCTAATATGGAATGGACATCCAGTTCGAAGGTAAATATACATGTGCAAATATTTCAATATTTGTTTTATGTTTATATAAATAATCATATTTAAAAATAATAATTCTGCTTTTAATCTTGTCACTTGAGCATTATACTTTGTTGGTGGTTACTGGCTTTTTGTTTATATCTAGTGGTGAATTTAAGGGGAGAGAGAAAGGGTTCAGATTATGAAAAATATGATAGTCTCAATTTTTTTAAAAAATTAGTGATCTTTTACATTTGCATTTTGGGGAGGTTATAATATGTCAGAACCTTTCTCTTCCCATTTAAAATGGAACCTAATGGGTGTCCTAATTTTTTTCAGATTAATGCTCTAATGCATGCATTGATCGATTTAAGAAAGAAGAACCCCAACATAAAAAGTTTAGTTGTTTCTCAGTTTACAACATTTCTGTCTTTAATAGAAACACCCCTCAGGTAAGTTAAACAGTGTTTTTCACTTTGAGCAAAAGGATTTTATATAAATGTTTTAATTTGAATCGCAAAAAAAAAACACACATTATTTCTGTTTTAGCAGTTTTATTCATCCATCTAAAATAACAGTAACAATAAAGAATATTCCTGAGAACTTAGAATTTTAAAGTTTAAGTCTTGAATTTATAGGAAAAAACGTTGACTGTAGAGCCTGACATATTAGTAGATGATTAGTACATATTTGTCAGAAGAAATGAATGAAAAAATTGGTTTAATGAAAAGATTACAGTTACTTAACATGTTTTTATAGTGTAGGAACTTACTTGTCTCTTTTGTCCCCTCCATTAGAGCCTCTGGATTTGTATTTACTCGTTTGGATGGTTCCATGGCCCAAAAAAAAAGAGTTGAATCAATTCAGTGTTTTCAAAACACTGAAGCAGGGTCTCCAACTATAATGCTTCTGTCCTTAAAAGCAGGTGGAGTTGGTTTGAATCTTTCTGCAGCTTCTCGAGTTTTTTTAATGGATCCAGTAAGTAATTTTATAGACTTTTTGATCTGTTACTACCTCTTTACCAAATAGTTTTTTGTTTATTTTTTTAAAAGACCTTTATAGTTGTAACTGATTGTGAAAATGCTTAGGCAAACTTTAGAAATAGATAACAACTTAGGAAATGTGTTTTGAGGGCTTTCTCTTTAAGTGCTTCACATAAATCAACTGAAATTCTCACAACATCTCTGTGAGTAGATCTTGTTACTTATCCCTATTTTACAGGTGAGGAAATTGAAACCGAGATGTGAAATAACTTGCCCTATCACACAGCTAGTAATACACAAATCAGGATCTGAGTCCATGTTCATAAATACTGTGCTGTGCTTTTCTACTGTTCTTCTATATACAGAATATGTTCTGTTATGTCTAATGCTTTAGGGAAGTGTTTTCATTGATTTGGCCCATGAATAATGAGATCCTATTTTGTATCAGGGAATCTTCCAGATGTGGAATCTGACTATAAACAGAATAGACAAAGTAGCCACCATCATGGTACTAATAGTCTCAAGCTTTAATGTGCATAAGAATTAAGAAATACAGCTTGACCTCTGTCTTCAAATTTAGGAGTTCCTAGATGAGACCCAGGAAACTGCATTTTTATATGGATGCAGGTGGTCCAGCATCACAATTTAGAAACAAATAACATTAATGGAATGTTTTGGGTAAATTTTAATGTCTGATACAGTTCAGTCACTGTGTGTGAAACAGGCCTAGGGATAGAGTGGGAGCTAAAATTCACTCTGAACTTGACTCATCAAACTGTGTGACTTAGAGTTGCATCCCCATAGGAGCACTTTTTCTTGATTGTACAAAGGGCTTTTTTGGACTGGAAACCCTCTGAACTAATTCAGTTTCTAATTTGTATTGTGTTCTGTTTTGCCTAGAGGAAACCCTGTTCTATTTCTGTGTAACCACAGACTTAATTAAGGTTTGTAGTTTTAACTTGCTGCCTGAAACTCAGAAAATTCATAACATAAAGAAATTTTACTAAGATCCAAATTTTGAATTATTCTGGATACACAATCTAGTTGAAGCATATACCTGTTACCAAGGTTTTTTTTTTTTCTCACCTGAGGGTAACCTTTCCAGTAATATCACAGCCATAAGCCATACTCAGGCATTCATGGATTTCATGTTAATGCCATGGGGATGGCAGTGTATTGTATTTTCTTGCCTTAGTTCTGTGGATGAAGTTTTAAATATCTGCTGAAGTTCTGGTATTATGATTATTATATAAACTATGCATTGTAACTATAGATAATAATTCTAGAAGCTGATTTTTGGAACAAATTCCCAATTTTTTTTTTCTTTGGTTATAATCTTAGTACTTGATAAGAAAGAGGTTGTTAATACCAAATACAGTAATTTAATTATTATTATAAAGTTGACCAGAGACTAAACTCTTTGAACTGTTATACTTTTAGAAAACTTACAGAATGTTAATAGTTTCATAGTAAGTTGATTGTTTTTCATTGAACATTTTAAGTTTCAAATATTGTTTCTAACTTTAAAACAAAAGCCAGGTCCCCAAAAAATAAGATTCAGTGGGAAAAAAATTGCTCATGAAAATGTTTTACATCTTTATGGAGTATTATATAAAAGATAAGATAAATTTTGATATTTCATTATGAACTTTTGATAAAGTTAATTGCTTCCTTCATCACTGCCTATGAGAATGGGAGCTGTCAGTTTTCTATTACCATGAGGTAAATTTTATTATACATCTTAGTCATACTTGTTATATACTGCCATTTCACCATGAGGTTTCTAGACAAAATACAGACAGCAGAAAGGAACATTTTATCTGGCCTTTAGTATAATGATTTTAAAGTGTGTCCAGTTGCAAACTACAAAATATTCACAGAATATGACTCTCAGTTTTAGAAAATCATAAGCTACATAAGTCCTTTAAATCTAACTTCTATACCAAAAAACAATCCCAAAATCAAATTATAGCAAGTTAATAGTTAAAAAAATCTCCTTTTCTCTAGATCTCAGTTCAGTTCAGTTCAGTTCAGTTCAATCGCTCAGTCGTGTCTGACTCTTTGCGACCCCATGAATCGCAGCACGCCAGGCCTCCCTGTCCATCACCAACTTCCGGAGTTCACTGAGATGTCCATCGAGTCAGTGATGCCATCCAGCCATCAAATCCTCTGTCGTCCCCTTCTTCTCCTGCCCTCAATCCCTCCCAGCATCAGAGTCTTTTCCAGTGAGTCAACTCTTCGCATGAGGTGACCAAAGTACTGGAGTTTCAGCTTTAGCATCATTCCTTCCAAAGAACTCCCAGGGCTGATCTCCTTCAGAATGGATTGGTTGGATCTCCTTGCAGTCCAAGGGACTCTCAAGAGTCTTCTCCAACACCACAGTTCAAAAGCATCAGTTCTTCGGCGCTCAGCCTTCTTCACAGTCCAACTCTCACATCCATACATGACCACAGGAAAAACCATAGCCTTGACTAGACGGACCTTTGTTGGCAAAGTAATGTCTGCTTTTGAATATGCTATCTAGGTTGGTCATAACTTTTCTTCCAAGGAGTAAGCGTCTTTTAATTTCATGGCTGCAGTCACCATCTGCAGTGATTTTGGAGCCCAAAAAAATAAAGTCTGACACCGTTTCCACTGATTCCTCATCTATTTCCCATAAAGTGATGGGACCAGATGCCATGATCTTCGTTTTCTGAATGTTGAGCTTTAAGCCAACTTTTTCACTCTCCACTTTCACTTTCATCAAGAGACTTTTTAGTTCCTCTTCACTTTTCTGCCATTAAGGGTGGTGTCATCTGCATATCTGAGGTTATTAATATTTCTCCCGGCAATCTTGATTGCAGCTTGTGCTTCTTCCAGCCCAGCGTTTCTCATGATGTACTCTGCATATAAGTTAAATAAGCAGGGTGACAATATACAGCCTTGACATCCTCCTTTCCCTATTTGGAACCAGTCTGTTGTTCCATGTCCAGTTCTAACTGTTGCTTCCTGACCTGCATATAGGTTTCTCAAGAGGCAGGTCAGGTGGTCTGGTATTCCCATCTCTTTCAGAATTTTTCACAGTTTATTGTGATCCACACAGTCAGAGGCTTTGGCATAGTCAATAAAGCAGAAATAGATGTTTTTCTGGAACTCTCTTGCTTTTTTCGATGATCCAGCGGATGTTGGCAATTTTATCTCTGGTTCCTCTGCTGTTTCTAAAACCAGCTTGAGCATCTGGAAGTTCACGGTTCACGTATTGTTGAAGCCTGGCTTGGAGAATTTTGAGCATTACTTTACTAGTGTGTGAGATGAGTGCAATTGGGCAGTAGTTTGAGCCTTCTTTGGCATTGCCTTTCTTTGGGATTGGAATTAAAACTGACCTTTTCCAGTCCTGTGGCCACTGCTGAGTTTTCCAAATTTGCTGGCATATTGAGTGCAGCACTTTCACAGCATCATGTTTCAGGATTTGAAATAGCTCAACTGGAATTCCATCCCCTCCACTAGCTTTGTTCATAGTGATGCTTTCTAAGGCCCACTTGACTTCACATTCCAGGATGTCTGGCTCTAGGTGAGTGATCACACCATCGTGATTATCTTGGTCATGAAAATCTTTTTTGTATAGTTCTTCTGTGTATTCCTGCCACCTCTTCTTAATATCTTCTGCTTCTGTTAGGTCCCTACCATTTCTGTCCTCTATTGAGCCCATCTTTGCATGAAATGTTCCCTTGGTATCTCTATAATTTTCTTGAAGAGATCTCTAGTCTTTCCCATTCTGTTGTTTTCCTCTATTTCTTTGCATTGATTGCTGAGGAAGGCTCTCTTATCTCTTCCTGCTATTCTTTAAAACTCTGCATTCAGATGCTTATATCTTTCCTTTTCTCCTTTGCTTTTCACTTCTCTTCTTTTCACAGCTATTTGTAAGGCCTCCCCAGACAGCCATTTTGCTTTTTTGCATTTCTTTTCCATGGGGATGGTCTTGATTCCTGTCTCCTGTACAATGTCATGAACCTCAGTCCATAGTTCATCAGGCACTCTATCTATCAGATCTAGTCCCTTAAATCTATTTCTCACTTCCACTGTATAATCATAAAGGATTTGATTTAGGTCATACCTGAATGGTCTAGTGGTTTTTCCCTACTTTCTTCAATTTAAGTCTGAATTGGGCAATAAGTTCATGATCTGAGCCACAGTCAGCTCCTTGTCTTGTTTTTGTTGACTGTATAGAGCTTCTCCATCTTTGGCTGCAAAGAATATAATCAGTCTGATTTCGGTGTTGACCATCTGGTGATGTCCATGTGTAGAGTCTTCTCTTGTGTTGTTGGAAGAGGGTGTTTGCTATGACCAGTGCATTTTCTTTGCAAAACTCTATTAGTCTTTGCCCTGCTTCATTCCGTATTTCAAGGCGAAATTTGCCTGTTACTCCAGGTGTTTCTTGACTTCCTACTTTTGCATTCCAGTTCCCTATAATGAGAAGGACATCTTTTTTGGGTGTTAGTTCTAAAAGGTCTTGCAGGTCTTCATAGAACCATTCAACTTCAGCTTCTTCACCTTTACTGGTTGGGGCATAGACTTGGATTACTGTGATCTCAAGAGAAGGCAATGGCACCCCACTCCGTGATCTCAAGGGAACTTTAAAAAGAAGAAAATAACTTCCTAAGTATAAATTGTACTGTGAACTTGTCATCTACTTACTCATTTATGATTCTGTTTCTGTTTTCTGTTGGTACTTTGTTGTATAAATTTTCCTTTTCTCCAAAAACCCTATTTTCAGCTTCAAGAATCATTCCATAGTTTAGTTTAAAATTTAATGATCCCACCCTGACAATTCATATTATTTCAAAACCACTTGACTCCTATCTTCTAGACTGAAAAGCTCTTCGATATCCTTCTTGCTTATTCTTCCCTTTTCAGTGCTTCATTGTTTTATTCTTTACCATAAGAGAGTCCCTATGATAATGCTTATGTTAATTAGCTAATGTTACTTTCTTAGATCAGTTTTCAAGTCAAACTGATTTCAAATATATATACTGAAAATTATATTGCAAAGTCTTAAATAATTTTTAGGACTTTTGACTACTCCTGAAATCTTTTTTTGTACTTTTTACATAATGAGTGGAGGAAAATGAAAGAAAAAGAACAAAGACCAGCAAAAAGGGAGAAAACTTTTTCATTAAATGGACTCACCTGTCTTTTCTGATGTAAATTATTTCGGAGCGTGTATAACCTTCCTCTGTTAAGCAAATATAGTTTGACTTGAAAGTGGGTTGATAAGAAACTGGAAAGATATTAGTTGACTACTCAACAATCATTTATACTGTGTGATTTCTATTTTTCAGACCCTTACTTAGGTACTGGAGGCAGTGGAGTGAAATGACAGGGGAGAGAACACCTGCCTATCATAGTAGTGATTGGGGAAGGCAGTCAGGGGTGTGTGTGGATTGTTTTGTTCCCAGAACATTTATTAGTATTGTCATTATCTGAATTCATTCAGAAAGATTTCAGTCAGTAAAAGGTGAATGAATAATACTGCAACAAAAGGACTTGTATAGAACACATACAGACTAGGTGGTAGTGATGCAATTCATGTTCTTACTAGGCCTGGAATCCAGCTGCTGAAGATCAGTGCTTTGACAGATGCCATAGACTTGGCCAGAAGCAAGAAGTTATTATCACAAAAGTGAGTTTTTAAGATACCTATTTTAAAATTAGGTTGTAAGATTTTAAAAACTACATAAATAGTGTGTGAGTTTATTGTTATAAAATATTGAAATAGAATTATGCGGAGCAAACTATGAGGGACATCTTTATTTTGGTCTTGTTAATTTTGTTTTTATGTGAATTGCTTGCTTATATCTTTTGCCAAGTTTTCATAAAGACAAATACAGTTTTATAGTATAAAGGACATTTTTGTAAATGTTTTGTTGTATGTATTGAAAATTTTTTATCCCAGGCTCTTGTTTATCTTTGAACTTTGTGTTTTTTTGTCATGAAAGTTTAGAAATTTTTATGATTTAAAATATGGCAGCCTTTTTCTTTATATCTCCTGGATTTTTGAGGTCTTGCTTAGAACAGAAGACTTTTATCTTCAAATTTTAAAAATGAATCTTCTGTAAGTTATATGAACTGGAGGGGTGCTGTGCTTAGTCTCTCAGTTGTGTCTGACTCTGTGCAACCCCATGGACTGTAGTCTGCCAGGCTCCTCTGTCCATGGGGATATTCCAGGCAAGAATACTGGAGTGGGTTGCCATGCCCTCCTACAGGGGATCTTCCCAACCCAGGGATCGAACCCAGGTCTCCTGCATTGCAGGTGGATTCTTTATCATCTGATCTACCACTGGAAGTAGTGTTTTATAAAAATATCAATAAAAATTGTCATATTCAAAATTTGGAAAATGTTACCCCCCAAAATCTCATGTAGTTCTGATTCTTTTGAAATATTTTACTTTTTGTTTATGATTCATGATATGGATCTAACTTTCTTATTTTCAAATGAAGAATCATTTGTTACATTACCATTTTTAAGTCCATCTTTTTTTTCCTACCAATTTGAAATGTCACGTCTTCATAAATTCATATATATTACATGGGTCTCTTTCTGGACTCTGTTCCATTTCATTGATCTCTTTTCCTGTTCCCAGGACAATGTTACTTTAATAATTTCTATGGTTTTATAAAGTATGCCCTGATATCTAATAGAGCATAGTGCTCTCACTACCCTTCTTTTTGAAAATTGTGTTGGTTTTTATGATTTAGTCATGAATTGAACTTTGGATTTGGATTACAGAATCCCATTTAAAAAATCTTGTTTGGGATTTACTAAATTTATGATTAATTTGAAAACTGTATTCTTTATAAATAAGGAGTGTTCCCATATAAGAACTTAGTAACATTTTATAACACAATTTGTCATTACAGTAACTGGGACCTCTTGTACAGTGTTAAATAGTAGTAGTGATAGTAATCATTCTTGACTTGTTCCTATCTTTGTTGGAAATACTTTTATTGTTTTACATTAAGTATGGTGTTCTTGGTAAGTTTCTAGTAGATGTCCTTAATAATATTGAAGACATTTATTTCTAGGTTAATGAGGATTCTTTTTAAAATCAAAGTTTTTAATCAGGAATAAATGTTGAACTTTATCACATTCTTCTTTGGTATTTATTGAGATGATCACATTTTTTCTCTTTTAATTTTCTGAATTATACCAGATGAAGGTATATTCTTTCTGGGAAAATCTTACTTGGCTTTTTAACTATGCTGAATTTATTTTGCTAATATTCCAGCTACAGTGTTGTCCATAAAGTTTGCTTTTTTTATATGTTGCTCTTATCTGATGATAGAGTTATAACATGTCCTTACAGCTATATTCTTTATACAGGAGAAATACACTGAGTAATAGGGGAAAATGGCACTCATCTCTAGCTATCATACCATATTCTAATATTACCACTGTATATTGAGGAAAAGAGGGATAGTGAAACAGTTTGTAATAGATTACTATTGATCATTTTTGACAGCTACATAATACTATAAGGAAGCAGATTCCTTTAGAGTAGGGCATTATTTTCATTAGGTCTCAGTTTTTTAATTAAAGAATTTAAGTATTGTGACCTATAAAGTACCTAACCAATTTAACTTTGTTTTTCTTTTTACAGTTCATTGTGAAGGATTCTGTTGAAGAAAACATGCTGAAAATACAAAACACGAAGAGAGAACTTGCAGCTGGAGCCTTTGGAACTAAGAAAACAAATGCGAGTGAAATGAAACAAGCTAAAATCAATGAAATCAGAACTTTAATTGATTTATAAATTGGTGGAATTTGGTAAGCTCAGTTTAATTAGATACATACACAAGTTTTAGAAATGAGAAAAATGCAGTTCTAGAAATTATATCTAGAGTATGTCTGCTAAAAGGGGCATATTTTATATTAGTGAAGAGGTATTACTAATCGCCTTCTATATATGAACCTATTTTTAATGATATTTCAAATAGCAATAAGTTCTGTTATATGCCGTGGCCTAAAATAATTTTTTTGGGAGAAAAAGTTACTTTTATTCAACTTTTCATATTATCTATGCTGAGTATTTTCATGTATCTCCCAAGTACTCAGCTGTTTCATATTTCCAAAAAAGTCAAACCTTTTATACTTTGACCAAATAGAGAGTTATTTTCTATGTTGACACATTTGGTTAGTCACCAAAGCCTCCCATTTGTGATGCTGTGGATTCACAATCCTTGTAAACGATTAATATGTACACAGACTAGACAAGAGATTGATTTTATTGGACCTTTGAAAACCATATATGCATTCCAGAACATTACATGAGAGACCAAAGTCCAGGTTAGCAAGTTACCTGGTTTTTGTTTGGTTTTGTTCATATATGTGTGTGTGTTTTGGTTTATTTTTCTTTCACAGTATCATTGAGAGAAATTCAAATAAGAAAATTCAAAAATTCAAATAAGACTTACAATTTTATGTTCATGAAAAAAAATTAGGGTTTGTGTTAGAGCAGAATTCTCTCCATTTAGTCAGGTGGTACTATTCTTTTTATTTAAATGTAACTTGATGTGTTAGTGTGTAAATACAGTCTGTGGGGATGAGAAGGAACCAGTTCTGCCCAGTTTGATTTGACTATTTAAATTATGGAGTTGCTGAATAGATATTTCTATATATAGATAATATTATTTATGTGCTTTAAAAAAAAACTTTATAAATTTTTATAATTCAGAAGACTACTATATGTGAGAGGCATGATATCTGGATGGAAGTTGGGTTGGATGACCTCCAAAATTATTTCGACTTTTAAAGACATCTTAATCCCTAAATGGAGAATTCTCTTTGGTATTATGTTTAGAATCAGAGTTTGATTTTGGAACTTGAGTAATTCACCCTTACACCTACTTATAGAATCAGTCATCATTTTCCTACTTTTTTGTTAATAATCAAACAGTAGCTGCCACAGAATTCTTGATAACTCTTTTAGTCATATTTAAAACAATCTATAACTTTATCAATCAGGTTAGGTAGTAAGTGGTGTTTTTTCCTTAAGGGAAACTTTATTTTTAATCCAAAGAAGGAAGAAATTGATAACTGTAACAGGAGAAGCTTCATGGTTGATGACACAAATTTAAGAACACCTTATATTTTACTTACAGTGTTGGAAGTGACTTGACTGAAAGATAAGAGGAGATTGGAGGCAGGGTTGTCTTCTAGGGCACACATCTTAGATTTAACACATATTTTATCACCAGCTAAATCCTTCCCTTCTCTGAGCCCTATCCTTTGCTCTAAGGGAACAGTGGATTAGACAGCAAGAATCTTCCCAGGCCTTTTTCTCTTCAGCAGCAGGTGATGAAAAGGACCAATAGAGCTTGCTGCGACGATGAGAATGGAATTATAATTTGGGGTTGGTCCACTAGCATAAGGAGTGATAGAGAGGAACTAGCACAAAGAGTCAAGTTGATCAGGATCTCATAAAACATGATAGATATACGGGTTCTCAATATACCAGTACTCTTGTAAGATTAAGTATAAAAAGAGTTTGCAGCAAAAAACACACTCTACTCTCCTTGCTTACAAAGGCAAAACCTTACAAACTCACTGTAAAGTGAAGACTGCTTCTTTACCCAAGCATTTACAGACTTGTGTTTTTAAACACATTCATGTGACAAGTCATTTAAAAAATACCTTTTTGGTTTTATATAGTTCCATTAAGTGGTGTTAAATAAAAAACAAATTCGTCCTATGAGAATATATAAACTACTGGAATGAAAAGTTCACATTATGTTTATGCTGTTAACTCTGTTTCATTATTATGTAGAGTAATAGCTTTAGAAATATCTTGAAAATACTGTGTTTCCATTTGTGGTTCAAACTGGATTTTGTTTTAAATTTAAAATTAATAAAAGTTTCAAAAATTATTACTTTCTCAGTGCCATATTTTAATGAGTACCTTTTCTTTAAAGAATGTTTAATCTTTATAAATCTCATATTTCTGTTAAGATGTCTATTTTATATAATTATTTTTTACTGACAGTACATAAAAAGTACAAGTAGCTGAGAAAAATTGACTCATATTCCTGCCCTTTTTTAATTTTACTAAATTTCAGTTTAACTGACTTTCTTGTTTAGAACTCAGTGTATATATTTTAAAATTTTAAGTATCTTGATCTTAAACATTGGTTTCAGTTATTTTTATTTTCCCATCAGGCAGAAAAAAAGGAGCTGTGATAACAGCTATGTATAGTGGTATACTAGATTCCACTATGGATTATAGACTTTGCCCTTTTTACAGCTCCACGATTGGGAATATCAAGAAAATAATCGTCTTATGTTTAAAACCAGTTAAGTACCAATAAAATTATACTCAGGTAACGCATATTTTCTTTTGGGGGATATCAAAGGCATTCACTGGTGTGGTTTTTTAAATTAATTTTAATTGGAGGCTAATTACAATATTGTAGTGGTTTTTGTCATACATTGACATGAATCAGCCATGGGTGTACATGTGTTCCCCATCCTGAACCCTCCGCCCCCCCAACTACACTCCCATCCTATCCCTCAGGGTCATCCCAGTGCACCGGCCCTGAACACCCTGTCTCATGCATCAAACCTGGACTGGCGATCTATTTTACATATGGTAATATACATGTTTCAATGCTCTCCTCTTAAATCATCCCACCCTCTTGCCTTCTCCCACAGAGTCCAAAAGTCTGTTCTTTACATCTGTGTTTCTTTTGCTGTCTCGCATATAGTGTCATCATTACCATCTTTCTAAATTCCATATATATGCGTTAATTAATATGCATCGGTGTTTTTCTTTCTGACTTACTTCACTTTGTATAATAGGCTCCAGTTTCATCCACCTCATTAGAACTGATTCAAATGCATTCCTTTTAATAGCTGAGTAATATTCCATTGTGTATATGTTTACCATAGCTTTCTTATCCATTCATCTGCCGATGGACATCTGGGTTGCTTCCAGGCCCTAGCTATTGTAAACAGTGCTGCGATGAACATTGGGGTACACGTGTCTCTTTCAGTTCTGGTTTCCTTGGTGTGTATGCCCAGCAGTGGGATTGCTGGGTTGTATGGCAGTTCTGTTTCCAGTTTTTTAAGGCATCTCCACACTGAGTCGGACACGACTGAAGTGACTTAGCAGCAGCAGCAGCTTTTCTCACAGAGAAGGCGATGGCACCCCACTCCAGTACTCTTGCCTGGAAAATCCCATGGACAGAGGAGCCTGGAAGGCTGCAGTCCATGGGGTCTCGAAGAGTCGGACACGACTGAGCGACTTCCCTTTCACTTTTCACTTTCATGCACTGGAGAAGGAAATGGCAACCCACTCCAGTGTTCTTGCCTGAAGAATCCCAGTGACGGGGCAGCCTGGTGGGCTGCCGTCTATGGGGTCACACAGAGTTGGACACGACTGAAGTGACTTAGCAGCAGCAGCAGCAGCACACTGTTCTCCATAGTGGCTGTAGTAGTTTGCATTCCCACTCACTGGTGTGTTTTTTATTCCTTAACAAAGGTCTGTTCATTAGTATTTGGAAAGAAGATTCATCAAAAACATGAGGACAATGATATGTTTGGCTTATTAATAAGAATTCAAATGCGTAACCTTAGGTTTTCAACTATATTAAACTTGTGGAGAAGGCAATGGCAACCCACTCCAGTACGCTTGCCTGGAAAATCCCATGGGTGGAAGAGCCTGGTAGGCTGCAGTCTGTGGGGTCACATAGAGTCGGAAATGACTGAAGTGACTTAGCAGCAGCAGCATATTAAACTTGAAAATATTTTCAAAAGGTGAAATACAACAGCTTTCCTTCATTTAATTCACCAATAAGTATGTATAACCTTCCTTACAAGTTCTACATTCTGGAATTCAGTACCTCATTTTTATGTTACTTCTAAATAAAAAGATCTTAAGATACTGATAGCTGTGAATAATGGTTGGGAGGCTTCCCTGCAGTAATGTCTACTTCAGAGGGAGAAACTGTGTTGATTAGAAACCCTGTTAGCAGACATAATGTTTTCTTCCATGTTAATGTATTTACACTTACTGTGTGGTAATAAGGGAGAACAGTCTTCTAGATGAAGCCATAATAATATGCTGCTTTTGAAAGGGCAGATGATTTCTTATTTCCAGTCAGATCTTTCAAAGGTTAAGATGGGATTTTAAAAAATCTCTTTTCCAGCTCCGTGTTGAACCTTCTTGATCAAGAATTTTCTGACAGATTTAAACCTGCTTCTACTTTTAAATATGAAAATTAATTTTTACATGAAAATATAATTTTAATAATGCATATGATTCAAATGTACATCGAACAGGACACCTCTATTAATCTGAACCAAGATATAATAACTAGGCTACACTGGGACTTCACTTAGAAGAACAGCAAATGTCAAAATGATTTCTTAAATTGGTAGATAAATTCTAGGGCATGTCTTTGCACAGTTGAAACCCAGTCTAGTATTCCAAGAGGGTATTTAATGTGATAAATGTGATATTAAAGGTCATCAGAGAGATTATATATTATTAAAATATGTGGGCCATTTGCTAAAGCAGAGACAGGACTAATGTTTTGAAATGTTTTCAGTAAGTTTGCCATCTTTTCAGCATTCTGTCAATAGTGTCTTAGAAAGGCAGATAAAATTAACTAGGCTACAGTTTGCTGAATGTTTAAACTATTTTACCCTTTTTGTTAGGGTAGGGAAGGGCTATTCCCTAATAGTACATCATAGGATTTTAAAACCACTGCAGTGAGGAGCCTGCATGCCACAACTAGAGAGCAGCCCCCACTCTCTGCAAGTAGAGAAAGCCTGTGTGCAGCAACAAGGACCCAGCACAGCCAAAGAAAAGTTACGTCAGCCTTTTACGTTTAGAGCTCTTCTCTTATGCAGTGTAAAAAAATTGGGAACCAAAGGGAATAAGTAAACACAGAAAGTCTATACTAGATGATATATTTCATTCTCCTCACTCCCTAGTTAAGATGCTTTGATATCCTCAATTTTATAAAAAAAGGACTTGAGTCTTGTGATCTCGTGATACAGGTGGAGAGCTCCAAATTATTTGGATTGCATATTACATGGTCACAACAATAAGGCAGTATTAGTTATCTGAAGACTAGGTTTCTGTTCATCCCAACTAGGAGCACAGAAACCAAAAAAGGCTTCTAACCACCTAAAATAAAGTTCAATAAATCCATATACTTAATAGAAAAGGACCTAGTGTTCAAAGGCTCTGTTATTGAACATTTAACTCTTCCTATTTTTGTTCTAGGCAAACAGTAGTGAGAAGTGGTAGCTGGAAGACTGGACATTATAGAAGGAAACTTCAAAGTGAACACAGAATAAGTAAATCACAAGAGTTGAGTGGCTTAGTATAGGTGTATGCTAAGTGCTATGCATGCTAAGTCGCTTCAGTCGTGTCCGACTCTGTGCAACCCTATGGATAGCAGCCCACCAGGCTCCTCCATCCACAGGATTCTCTAGCCACGAATACTGGAGTGGGTTGCCATTTCCTTCTCCAAGTTTCAGTCTATGAGACAAAACCAAACAAACAGTTCACAGAATATCCAACCTGCACTCTTCAAAACATCAAAGTCACAGGAGACAAGAAAAGTCTGAAAAGCCTCCACAGACCAGAGGTTGCTGAGGAGACGTGAAAACTAAGTGTAACTCAGCATCCTGGGGGGATCCTGAAACAGAGGAAGGGGTTAGGGAACAACAGGTGAAATCAGAAGATAGGGTGGGCGAGGGGGAGGTCACAGAAACAGACTGACACTGCCCCCGAGTTGTGACAAACACCAGTATAACACAAGATGCCCACAGGGAGGGGGGAGACTGAGGGGTTCCTCGGGAACTCTACTGTCTTTGCAGCTTTGTGGTCAATCTACAGTTATTCCACAATAAAAAGTTTATTTAAAGAAAAATACTCCACCTAATCCACCAGTTATAATCTAGAAGAGAAGACTGGGGGGTGACTGTGCTTCCTCCCTGCCAGCAGCCTGTCCAGTGGTCTCCCCTAACCCCACCTGCTAGTACTCATCACTGAGGAGTGGAAGTCAGTCCTTACTTAAAAGACCTTTAGAAGCACTACTGCTGGGCACTGGAGATAAAACATATCCACCTTAATAATAACAATGAATCCCTTATGTAACACCTTACTCTGTGCCAGGCACTAGTCCAAGGGCACCTGACCTGAATTCATTTAATCCTCAAAACAACACTAAGAAATAGGTACTGTCGATGGCCACATACGTTGGCCATCAGCACATTTCTATTAACTCCATATTTGATTCTGGAACTATTAATGGAAAGCAAGACACATGGAAGGGAAATTGCCAGTAAGCTAGTTAACTGGGGTGTAGTCAGGGGTTGAATCTAACAACTTGGCTCCAGAGTCCATGCTCTTAACCATTATTCTGTTGCCTCAGTAAAAAACATGGCCCCTATAGGGCAAGAGCTCAAATACTGGCAGAGTGGATAAAGTACTCTAAGGGAATGTGGTCGGATCCCAAGAAGGACTTCCTGTACGCAAGAGTAGCCTGTATTAGGGATGCAATATACAATAAACCTAATTAATACCACCATATGTTATATATGAAAGCTGTTACAAGAGTAAATCCTAAGAGTTCTCATCACAAGGAAAGCAGGATGTATTTTTTTCTATTTCTTCAGTTTTGTATCTGTAGGAGATAATGTTCACTGCTGCTGCAGCTGCTAAGTAACTTCAGTTGTGTCTGACTCTGTGTGACCCCATAGACGGCAGCCCACCAGGCTCTCCTGCCCCTGGGATTCTCCAGGCAAGAACACTGGAGTGGGTTGCCATTTCCTTCTCCAATGCATGAAAGTGAGAAGTGAAAGTGAAGCCGCTCAGTTGTATCCGACTCCTAGCGACCCCATGGACTGCAGCCTACCAGGCTCCTCCATCCATGGGATTTTCCAGGCAAATCACTATGCTGTACGCCTTACGCTTACCCAGTGTTACATATCATTCATATCCCAATAAATCTGTAAGGAAAAAAAAAAAGCATCTGAACTTGGAGGAAGAAAAAAAAAAAAGCCTGCATGTCTTCATTCTCTGATAACTCTCAAGATCAAGGTCCCGTGCCTTCTCTGGCTCTTAATTCAGTCTCCTAAGCACCAGGAAAAGCTCAACTCCAGGTGTAATGTCCTGCTGTGGATGAACGGAGGTGGGTAAAGGAGGGGTTTCTGCAGCACAGGAAAGACGCACAACCACTTGGGCTGGGAGGGTCCTGCACACCGGGAGGGGATGGCTAGGAAGGCCCATCTCTTTGAGCAATGGATTGCAGATCTTCCTATTTCTGGCAGACCTGCACGACTGATGGTGGGGTGGGGGGAGCTGAGGTAGAGGACAGTCTGAAAGGGAGCCTAGGTGGGGGGTATGGACAAAAGAAGGAACCAACTGGCCTGAAAGGAATGCGGAGGATAAGTGTTGAGGGTAGGTGGGCAGGAGACAGAGAAAAGATAAGCCTGAGGGCAACAACTGACTCCCTGCACCAAGACGGGGCTGAGCGTCCATGTTGTGAATGGGAAAGGGCAGGGATGGCTGGGAATTACCTTGGAGGAGGCAAAGGAGACACAAGGATGACCTTTTAGCAAGTGTTGGATGGTCTAGCGTCGGGTTCCTGCCAGGGGGGTCGGAAGGGGTGACACCGGGCCCCAGGGTTCCTTCTGCGCAGCCCTTATCTCTAAAAGGATGCCGACCCTGAATACACCACAGTATTATATAGTCATATCATAGAAGTTTTCTCTCTTCTGGGCCAATAAAACAACTGTGAAAACAGGATAATTCTATATAGGCTTTTAAGATACAAAGTCTATACATTGTGAAGCTGAATTGTGTCCAAGCCAAAATTTATGACTTAACCCTATCCTTGAATTTTCTTACCCACTCATTTTTATAAAATTTCAGGCAGCCTATTTAGGAATGCCTTTTTGTAAAAAGTATTTTCCAAGTCCTATTTCAAGGCCATTGTCCTTATCTTCATAGCAAGCAAAATGAAAGCTTTTCCATTATTTGTTTCTGGCATTTATGGGTATATACAGAGAATACTCTTGATCTCTTGGCCCATTTCCCTGATCTCATTGTCTGTATTGATCATTCATTTGTTTAATGCAGAGCATAGCTTTAGATTTAGAACATACACAGATCTGAATCAAAGTTTTTAACCTTTCTTATTCTCTGATTACCAGAGAAATGAGAAATCTATATATACATTATAGGGCTGATATGAGAATTGAGCTATAAGTACCTAGTAAATATTGTCTTTCCTCATTGCTTTCTTACAGATTGTTTTCTCTTAAAGAAGATTAAACCTCAGCATCAGAAACTCAGAGAAATAAATTATCAAAGGCTGAGCCAGCAGGGAAGCCCATCACATAACATACCCAAGTGTAAAAATAGTTAATAATCCATTTGTAGTAGAAAAAAAGCAGACTGTCGCAGACTTTTATATAAGGGGAAACCAAGTCTTCCTTAGCTTGCAGCTGCTACTGCTGCTAAGTCACTTCAGTCGTGTCCGACTCTGTGCGACCCCATAGATGGCAGCCCACCAGGCTCCCCCGTCCCTGGGATTCTCCAGGCAAGAACACTGGAGTGGGTTGCCATTTCCTTCTCCAATGCATGAGAGTGAAAAATGAAAGTGAAGTCGCTCAGTCGTGTCCAACTCTTAGCGACCCCATGGACTGTGTAGCCTATCAGGCTCCTCTGTCCATGGGATTTTCCAGCAAGAGTACTGGAGTGGGGTGCCATTGCCTTCTCCGCTTCCTTAGCTTAATTCCATACATTTCAGTGACATTAAAGAGGTAAATATTACAATTCATTTATAGATGTTATTTATGATAATATTGCCTATTCACTCAAGGGGCCAAGTTTGTCTTCTGGAAAGCCTTTACTAAATACAAGTTGAATCCCCTGCTATATAACAACATTGCACCATGCATCTTCTGAAAGCTCTGACTCCCTATTTAGTGTAAATACCTTCTTAATGTATCAAATGGTTCTCAAATGTCCCTTGGGTCACAGTCACTGCTTGATAGTACTTGGAATAGAAATACTATGGCCTCAACCTCAACCAAGGTCTACTGAATCATAATCTATAGTGATAAGCCTGAGAGACTGTACTTACAACTCCAGTGTCTTTCAGGAGCAGCCAGGTTGGAGACTGTTGCTTAAGCCTCTAGTTTTTATTTACTCCTTCCTCTCTCTTCATATCCAATCCATCAGCAGCTTTATGCCTTCAGCCTGGTGGAAGGTGTGTTGGAATACCACTGTCTCTCTCCAGGATCACCACAGTAAACTAATTTGCCTTCTAATCAACTCTTGTTCTCATTTAAGCTGTTTTCCACCAGCTTCAGAAGCAGTGTTCTTAAAATGTAAATCACAAAGGTAAGACAATTAGACCTTCTTTAAGATGACTGGCATTGGACTGAAACAAACTATATTAAAATTCATTCATTCATAATGATACTAGAACCAACCCCCTCAAAACCACCTTTGGAGGATGCTATGAAACCAGTTGCATATTTTATATACTGACTAGTGAGTAAAGGGAAGGAATAAAGCATTTATCCTGCCTCTTTAATAGGAAAAACTCAGGATAACCAGATTGTTGATGAATGGAAGTATATAGAAATATTTCAGCTAGTGAGAGTATTACCATTTTGTAACCCCAGTGAGATAATGTATCTAGGCAATGATCATTAATGGCAGTTAATATCATAATGAGATTAAATCACACCTTAATCTGGTCCTCTGAATCAGTTTATAAGAAATACAGAATACAAGGAAACAAACTGCCATCAGTAAAGTGTAGAATGTGGGAGAGACTAAAGGACAACTAATCTGGTTTCTTCAGTAAATTGCAAGGCAACAACAAAACAAAGGAGTGTAAGGAAACACAGCTGAATCAGAGATATCAACCAGTTGCACTGTAAGGGCCTTACTTGTGATAGAGTCAATTCCTAGGCAGGTTGATAGGAAGTCTGGGGTCCCCGAGGAGGATAAAGGGGTCTGGGGCTCTCGAGGAGGAGATAGGGGTCTGGAGTTCTCAAGGAGGAGAAAAGGACAAACTTTTTATTCTACATTGCTTTGTCTTAGTCAATATAAACAATGTAAGGACATGTTTCTGCTTTTCAATATGCTATCTAGGTTGGTCATAACTTTTCTTCCAAGGAGTAAACGTCTTTTAATTTCATGGCTGTAGTCACCATCTGCAGTGATTTTGTAGCCCCCCAAAATAAAGTCTGACACTGTTTCCACTGTTTCCCCATCTATTCCCGTGAAGTGATGGGACCAGATGCCATGATCTTAGTTTTCTGAATGTTGAATTTTAAGCAAACTTTTTCACTCTCCTCTTTCACCTTCATCAAGAGGCTTTTTAGTTCCTCCTCACTTTCTGCCATAAGGGTGGTGTCATCTGCATATCTGAGGTTATTGATATTTCTCCCGGCAATCTTGATTCCAGCTTGTGCTTCTTCCAGCCTAGGGTTTCTCATGATGTACTCTGCATAGTAGTTAAATAAGCAGGGTGACAATATACAGCCTTGATGTACTCCTTTTCCTATTTGGAACCAGTCTGTTGTTCCATGTCCAGTTCTAACTGTTGCTTCCTGACCTGCATACAAATTTCTCAAGAGGCAGGTCAGGTGGTCTGAAGAACTGATGCTTTTGAACTGTGGTGTTGGAGAAGACTCTTGAGAGTCCCTTGGACTGCAAGGAGATCCAACCAGTCCATTCTGAAGAGATCAGCCCTGGGATTTCTTTGGAAGGAATGATGCTAAAGCTGAAACTCCAGTACTTTGGCCACCTCATGCAAAGAGTTGACTCACTGCAAAAGACTCTGATGCTGGGAGGGATTGTGGGCAGGAGGAGAAGGGGACGACAGAGGATGAGATGGGTGGATGGCATCACTGACTCGATGGACGTGAGTCTGAGTGAACTCCGGGAGTTTGTGATGGACAGGGAGGCCTGGCGTGCTGCGATTCATGGGGTCGTAGAGTTGGACACGACTGAGGGACTGAACTGAACTGAACTGAACTGAAGGACATGTTTCTCCTTAAGAAGAACCTTCTGACTAGTTTTGTTATCTTAGGTATATTGTGGGAGTGGGTCTGGTGAGACCTTTCTATTGTTAGTTCTAATCTTAATTTAAGATGTATGTTGTGGGAATGGGTCTGGTAAAAGTATATAAGGCCTTGATAAGACTAGCGAGTGGGGGGCTCTCTGTCCCCTTTCTGATGTCTATGTCAGAAGCTTCCTGTCCCTCTGTCCCTTTTATTTAATAATATACTTTATTATTTTTATTAAAGTATATAAAAATATACTTTAATAATAAAACTCTGCCACACAAAAGCTCTTGAGTGATCAAATCTGGTCCCCTGGTCCTGAAGCTCAGTCTTCTTCAGAGATCAAGAATCTGACATCCTTCACCTTAAGCTATCACTTGGATCCTGATAAGATCAAGTGGAAGTAAAACACAACATAATGGAGGACATTTAGAATTAAGTTTCTTGGTGTGAGCATTTTATGAAGTCCCTATGTTTTAAAGATAGCGGGTGTATATCATGTGAGTTTTTTTTTTATCTAGGATTTGCTTCCAAATAGTTTGGTAGGGGAAGAGTTCATGGGGATATAGGGACATAGATGAAACTGTTGAAAGTAGGTGATGAGAGTTCTTTATACTATTCTGCTTACCTTGGTATGTAAGTTCCCATTAATAAAACATTACATATAAATTAACATTAATAAAACTTCAGTCATTATTGAATTTAAAATCCAAAGCCCAAACGTTCATCTATGAAGGCAATACGTTCCTCTCCATCCTGTCTTGAAAGCCTTTATTTCCACCCAGTTCTCCCATTCCCACAATTTCCTCTGAATGGAATAGTCTTCTTCTCCTCACTCCCTTTTGGCTTCTGGAGAGCCTCTCTTTCTGGCTTAATCAGCATCTTGTAGGCTTTTCTTGAAGACCCTAGGGCTGGACTTGCTCAGGGGCAAGTGTATTTGTCAGTGTATTTTATTTAATATAATTTGCAATTATATATGTTAGTTTCTTTCAGTCTGTTTGCTACTAGAATATCAGGAAATATGTGTCTTATACATTCCTATGTATCTACTGTCCATCACATGTGTGATATGGTCAGTACTTAGTAAGTGCTTATTGAATGAATTATTCAGAGTTGTGTTGTATAAATGTATATGTCAACCCAAATTGTGTTTGATGTGAAAATAAGATGACTGAATAAATGCTTTGGTAGATGTAATTTCTGGAATAAGCTCAAGTTTTTCCTTGAAATCAAACATTTTTATAACCATTGAGACTGTGAAAGCAACGTAGGGCTGAAACCAACTTTAAAATTAGGCACAGATTCCTTAAGAAAAATGGAAATGAAACTACCATATGACCCAGCAATCCCACTACTGGGCATTACCCTGAGGAAACCATAACTGAAAAAGACACATATACCCCAGTGTCCACTGCAGCACTACTTACAATAGCTAGGACATGGAAGCAACCTAGATGTCCATCAACATATTAATAAATAAAGAAGCAGTGGTACATGGAATATTACTTAGCCATAAAAAGGAACACATTTGACTCAATTCTAATGAGGTGGATGAACCTAGAGTCTATTATACAGAGTGAAGTAAGTCAGAAAAACAAATGTTGTATATTTGTATATTTGCATGGAAGTGAAAAGTGAAAGTGAAGTCGCTCAGTCGTATCCGACTCTTAGTGACCCCATGGACTCCAGCCCACCAGGCTCCTCTGTCCATGGGATTTTCCAGGCAAGAGTACTGGAGTGGGGTGCCATTGCCTTCTCCGACCTGACACGCAGAGGCACTTAAATCTTTGGTAGTGCTTCACGTATTTGAAGACCACAGCAACTCACTTTCCACCAGTCCAACTAACCAGCCTATTTCACCTTCAGAAATAATTTGTTATTTAACAGTTTACACTCTGAAGTAAGTCCTCAGGCTCTTCTTAAGCTCTTCTGGTAGCCAACATCCAAGGTGGTCCCCCAATCCAGTCTTGCCTCCAAGTTTCCATATTCCAACATTCATTCACACCCTTACTGTGGAAATAAAGGAATCTTTATTTCTGATCTTGAAGGTTAAAAGCCACTGCAGCTTCTAAAGTTTCTTCTCGTCATGGTTTTCCCTCTTGTTTTCTTCAACAGAATAATTTGTGATTACTCACTTCAGATTTAAAAGGTCATTTAAATCATGCCCTTTACTAGCACATTTAATGAGTATGTTTTATATTGGTACTTCTATCATTTTAAGCCATGGATAAAAATGCTAGAAGACACTGAGTCTGATACTAATAGTCCTGAAAGATTATTGAGTATGTTTAGAGACTGACAATGAACCTAGGTTCATTAAGGTTACAATATTCTAAAATTTGAGTACCCACTTAATATAGAGATGAAATGTGAGTGACAGATGAGATAAACTTGATCTTCCTTTCCTCCATCTATCATATCAGATACATCACCATCACTGGAAAGCACTAGCTGTAGATTTCCCTAGGTATCTAGAAAAAAACTTCTAAAGCATATATTTCAGTGTCAAGTTTTACACTGGTTTTTAAAATACAAATTCTATCTCATTAGAACTGATTCAAATGTTTCTTTTTAATGGCTGAGTAATACTCCATTGTGTATATGTACCACAGCTTTCTTATCCATTCATCTGCTGATGGGCATCTAGGTTGCTTCCATGTCCTGGCTATTATAAACAGTGCTGCAATGAACATTGGGGTACACGTGTCTCTTTCCCTTCTGGTTTCCTCAGTGTGTATGCCCAGCAGTGGGATTGCTGGATCATAAGGCAGTTCTATTTCCAGTTTTTTAAGGAATCTCCACACTGTTCTCCATAGTGGCTGTACTAGTTTGCATTCCCACCAACAGTGTAAGAGAGTTCCCTTTTCTCCACACCCTCTCCAGCATTTATTGCTTGTAGACTTTTGGATCCCAGCCATTCTGACTGGCGTGAGATGGTACCTCATAGTGGTTTTGATTTGCATTTCTCTGATAATGAGTGATGTTGAGCATCTTTTCATGTGTTTGTTAGCCATCTGTATGTCTTCTTTGGAGAAATGTCTATTTAGTTCTTTGGCCCACTTTTTGATTGGGTCATTTATTTTTCTGGAGCCTATTATACAGAGTGAAGTAAGCCAGAAAGAAAAACACCAATACAGTATATTAACGCATATATATGGAATTTAGAAAGATGGTAACAATAACCCTGTGTATAAGACTGCAAAAGAGACACCGATGTATAGATCAGTCTTATGGACTCTGTGGGAGAGGGAGAGGGTGGGGAGATTTGGGAGAATAGCATTGAAACATGTATAATATCATGTATGAAACGAGTCGCCAGTCCAGGTTCGATGCACGGTACTGGATGCTTGGGGCTGGTGCACTGGGATGACCCAGAGGGAGGGTAGGGGAGGGAGGAGGCAGGAGGGTTCAGGATGGGGAACGCGGGTATACCTGTGGCGGATTCATTTCGATATTTGGCAAAACTAATACAATATTGTAAAGTTTAAAAATAAAATAAAACTAAAAAAAAATACAAATTCTACAAATTATGAAAAATTCCCTGATACTTTTTTTCCCCATGAGGAGTGGGTGTCCTTAATGAAACAACCAAGATATGGCAGTAAGTGTTTATTTTTCATACAGGGTGCCATTGCAGGGAACCATCACACTGCTGTTTTCAGATATACAGAACGGAACAAAGCATTTTAGCATGCCGCCTTACTGTACACAGAAAACTGGTGAACACCTTCAGACGCTAAGACTAGGAAATGGGTTAACACCATTTGTTGATACGCTTATGAATCACTCAGCAGTGCTATTACAGGCTGTCTTTATCTGAAAGCAGAATTACAATCACTCTGGCAGCCTCTGGGAGACTCTAAAATGCAGGTCTAGTGAGGGGTACAGCAAGCAAGCAAGAGACATGTACCATGCGTGTCCCATTCTGAAAGGAGACTGATCTGAAGCCTGGCTTGGCACATTTTAAGAGTTGATACAGCTATCTTAACAACTTAAGATTGAATTTCCCTTACCATATACATTGGCAGTCAGCTTAATTGAGAATTTCTGAAATATAAGCTCAGGGTTAAAAAGCACAACTGTTGTTCATATAACAGAATTGCTACTTAAACAACTTTTAGCCCAGTTCTCACCAGTTGTCTTGCAAAAAACCCCACATCTGATGAATTTTAGTGAAAGCCTCTAGCAACTGTAACAGACCTTTCTTAACCCAGCTCTAGGTACTAAGTATCAGAAACAAGTGCCTGTGACGTGGATGTGTCCACAGAAAACGGCAGTGTTTCTACTGGAGGTAAGTGTCAAGTTTCCTCTTGATGTTGTCAAAGGAATCTGCTCCCATGTAGTCAGCCTGGCCTTGTTCCCACCGCTCCTTCCGTTCTTCTGAGGATACAAAAGGCTGTGCCGGAGCTGGGATCTCCCCAAGGGACAGCTGTGATACGGCTCCTGAGACATTTTCCTAGAAAGGAGAGAATAAGTAGAGGCTCCTTTAGAGGTTAAAGTCGGACCATTTTAAAGAACGCAATAAATTGAGGAAGGTGAGTAAAACCAGGATGAATTATCATGCAAAGTAGCAAAAACCAAAAAGTATTACATGAAACAAAACAAACAAAGACACGGAAATACAAGGATCATGTGATTTTTTTTTTCCTAACAAAATGAAGACTTCTTGACTTGGTGAAAACATTGGGGAAACAAATTAACTGGGTAGGGTTAATGTTTAAGTTCTGCATACCTTTCTACAGAAGCCACAAGAGAAAGCCAGTGTATAGACCAAGTCTGAAAGCTGCAACAGTTCATTAGAAAGCGTAAGATGGATGAACAAGGGAACAGAAGTCTCATGATAAGTTCCTGATCTGTGTGGGCTCAGAAAGGTTGAGAACTTAAACAAAATGGTACTTCAGAAGCTAAGAACCTAAGCAGAGAGCCGCACCATATATACAGCCGTCACATTATAAAAGCGAGCTAAATGGTTTGAGACTATACACCAAACTTATCTTCCTGTTCAAGTTTATTGCCAAGTCAGATCTATTCCTGTAGCTTCTGTTAATCTGCTTAGTTTTGAATGAATCTTCATTTCCCATCTTTACTTCCCTTGGTTCATAACCCTCAGCCCCTGGCTTGTGTGGAAGGAACAAGGTAACTGTGCAGGGAATGGAGCAAGCCTCCTCGGTATTAAGCTCAAATCTCATTACATACAGGTGGGGAATTAACTTCAGGCTTCCCAGATGGCACTAGCGGTAAAGTATCCGCCTGCCAATGAAGCAGACACAAGAGACGTGGGTTCAATCCCTGGGTCAGGAAGATCCCCTGGGGTAGGAAATGGCACCCCACTCCAGTACTCTTGCCTGGAAAATTCCAAAGGCAGAGGAGCCTGGTGGGCTACAGTCCGTGGGGTCACAAAGAGGTGGACACGACTGAGCACACACCACAAGGGCAATTAACTTCAGTGGTAGCATAAGAGAACATTTAAGGTTATCCTTCATAAAGCTCTCAGGTGTGACAGGACTAGAACCATTAGTAGAGAAAAAGGAAGGCAAATGAATACATACAGGTATTGCTTTTAACAGAGAAAATGGGAGAGCAGAACATGTTATTACCTATTTCTGTTGCTATATGTAAGTATGAGTATATATGTATGAATTTAAATATTCTAGAATTCCAAGGTATGTGGGTAGATTCCACGGGATTCTATTATAGCTGCGGCAATGCCTGTCCTTCCCCTGGATTAGTCCTGCCTCTGCCTTCCACTTGCCACAGGAATGATACAGGCAGCCTCTCATAGAGTCCCCCTCTCACAAGGCTCTTCACAAGGACCACAGTCTCTCAGGCCTGGGTGTGAGTCCCAGCTCTGCTACCGCCTGGTCTGTTACATAACTAGGAGAAGCTGTGGGACTTCTTTGCTGCTGCTGCTGCTGCTAAGTCACCTCAGTCGTGTACGACTCTGTGCGACCCCATGGACTGCAGCCCACCAGGCTCCTCCGTCCCTGGGATTCTCCAGGCAAGAACACTGGAGTGGGTTGCCATTTCCTTCTCCAATGCATGAAAGTGGAAAGTGAAAGTGAAGTCGCTCAGTCGTGTCTGACTCTTAGCGACCCCCTGGACTGCAGCCTACCAGGCTCCTCCATCCATGGGATTTTCCAGGCAAGAGTACTGGAGTGGGGTGCCATTGCCTTCTCCCAAGTCTCAGTTAATTTTAATATATAAGAAGAGGATATTAACAAAAATAATACTTACTTGCCAGAGTGGTTATAAGGGTTAAATAAGAATAGATAACTTTTTGTAAGCACTTCCTACGTACAAGGCAATATTCCAAGCACTGTATAAATATTAGTTCATGGTCCATATAAAGCAAATAGTCTAAGAATGTGTTGTTTTTCACTTTCTCCTTTTTATATTTCAGTACCAGTGCTCGTAAGTGAAATGACTAAAATCTAACTTTATAGTCTCTTATATTATAGCAAGGTAATTAACTGATCTTTTAGACTTGATTATAATTCACCCATTTAGTTTTATTCTTTATATCTTAATACGTAACATAAAAGTTTAATTTCCAATCGTCCTCCAACTCTTCCAAAAGAACCAACCTCAGAGGAAGACCTTTAAAGTCAGAAAAGATGCTAAGCAGGATGTAACTATAAATGTTACTATGTAATCTTCTTCTTACAAAGGGATTTTTCTAAAATCCCATATAACCAGAGGAATAAAACACAGCAACTCAAAATAATCCCAGAAAAGTATTTATTGTATGTTCCTGTTATTGTAATTTTCACTTGAAAAATATTCTTCTACACAAATGGCAAAACTAAAATAGGTATATTTAAAACTTTTGCGGCTTCTAAAACATGAACTGGGGCATTCTTTGTTTTTGTAAACCACTACTTTAGGAATAATCTTACAGTCTTAGGACAACGGACTAAGGATTTTATAGTTATAACATATGGATATATATACAGATACATCTATCAGTCTAAACCTCTAAAAACCTTTCTTGTGCTCCCAAGTCTAATGAAATCTGCCACAATATCTACTTCTGCTTTAATCTTTGCTGGTAATATTTCTCCCCCTCTACGATGAACACTGTTTTCTTTCCACAAAGTCTTGCTTATGTCTCTGTTCAAAATACCACTAAAAAGTCTGTCTCTACTCGTATACCAAGTTTTTAAAAACAAAACACCAAATTACCTGAAGGAAAAAAAGAGAACCTACCACATGTACACATGAGCGGGTGTCTTTGACAAGGCCAAACTGCTGAAGCACAGGTAACACGCTGGTAGTGAAGATGTTCCACCACAGGCTGAGAAACTCGGGGTGAGTCATATTGGGATCGTGGGACTCACTCTGAATACTTTTTGTTTGAGGATCGTAAGTATAATTCCATGGTTTGGTTCGTCCTAGGAAATGCACAACTTTGGCATTTGCACCAAATCTGCCAAGTGAACACAAGTTGAAACAGTTAGTGAACTCTGAGCACTGACAGTGCACCTTCCATCCTTCAGTCGTGGTTAGAAAAGTTGAGCTCACTGAAAAAACTTTAGACCTACCTCTAAAATTATTCAATTGTACATTGTGCCTGAGTGCTAAGTTGCCTCAGTCTTGTCCAGCTCTTTGCAACCCTACAGACTGGAGCCAGCCAGGCTCCTCTGTTCATGGGATTCTCCAGGCAGGTATACTGGAGTGGGTTGCCAAGCGCTCCTCCAGGGGATCTTCCTGACCCAGAGACTGAACCCAAGTCTCGCGCAGCTCTTACACTAGGTAGATTCTCTGCTACTGAGCCACCAGAGAAGTCCTCAATTGTATGTTAAATACACACAAAAATCCCAAAGTAACAGTGGATCAGTGCAACAACCAAATACTGATCCACCAAGGACAGAGCCGGTGGCTCAGTGGTAAAGAATCTGCCTGCAATGCCGGAGACTCAGGAGACGTGGGTTTGATACCTGGGTTGGGAAAATCCCCTGGAGGAGGGCGTGGCAACCCACCCCAGTATTCCTGTCTGGAGAATCCCATGGACAGAGAAGCCTGGTGGGCTACGGTCCACGGGGTTGCACAGAGTCAGCACGACTGAAACGACTGAGCACACATGCAAGGACAGAGAAGATACAACCACCTGGAGAGCCATTTGATATCACCCAGGAAAGCTGAAAATGCTCACGCTTTACAACCCAAAAGTAAGCTCACCTCCTAGGCATGAACCCCAGAGAAACTCCTACACGTGCACAATAGGAGACATAAAACGTTCACAGGCACAGCACTGTCTGAAATAGTCATTAACTGGAAACAACCAGAATGGCCACACATCAGGTTAGTTCACTGTTCTGCGAACGTTCACTTTCTTGCCCAATCTCTTTCCTGCCTCCCTGATATTGGTGTGGTTGCATGATTTGCTTTCACTGATGAAATGCGCAGAAGGGACAGTGTGCCTTCTAAAAGCACTGTTGTTTCTGTTCAGCCTCCCTGAGAAGCTACAACTTCTGCCAGCAGAAGAATGTTCCAGAAGAATGAGACGATCACAACAGATGTGGATCAAAACCTGTGGCCTGGCTCCTAACTCAGCTGAGACAATCAGAGCTGTCCCAATCTAGTCACTAACATATGAGCAAGAAATACATTGCTGACTGTTGAATGTCACTGAAATCTGATGGTTACTTATCCATTCTGTTTTCTTAAGGACAACTTCTGGTATACTGATATCATAGAATACAATACAGCAACCAAAATAAATGAACTGTAGCTATAAACATCTTGTAGCCAACAGATGACTGATTTTTAAAATATGAACAAACTATACAAATTCAAATAGAAATATGAATACAGGTATGTATTCATATGTATGTAAATATGGATACATACATATGAATCTACTTACATAAGGACAAACAAAAAAAAGTACTGTTTAAAGAGCAGAAAACCGTAATCAATATAAATTTCATGATACTGGTTATCTTGAGAAGAGAGGGGAAGCTGTGATAGGAAAGAGACAAAAAGAGGCTTCTAAGATGCTGGTTATAGTCCACTTCTGAACTTGAGTGGTGGATGTTTCTTAAAACTGAACATTTCTGATATCCTCTTGTGTATATACTATATTTCACAATACACACACACTATATAAGATAAGAAAAGGAAGAGTTAAGAATGGTCCTATTCTGTTTGTCCTATGTATATAATCTGCTGCTGCTGCTGCTAAGTCACTTCAGTCGTGTCCGACTCTGTGTGACCCCACAGACGGCAGCCCACCAGGCTCCCCCATCCCTGGGATTCTCCAGGCAGGAACATTGGAGTGGGTTGCCATTTCCTTCTCCAATGCAGGAAAGTGAAAAGTGAAAGGGAAGTCGCTCAGTCGTGTCCGACTCTATACATGGAAAACGAAATAATGATAAAGGTGAATACAAGTGCCAAAAGGAAGATGGGAACAGCAAGTGCCCTAGGAGTTCAGAGGCAAAGAGGTCACTGACAGCTAAGGTCAGTGGGGCAGGTGGTGGTGAGAGAGAGGGTGTGACTTAAAAACTTGTACAGCAGACGGGCATTGGGTCCAGGTGGTAATACAGGGTCTTCTAGGCAGGGGCTGCAGAGCATATATATGCCAGACTGAGTGTCCTCCAATTAGAGACAAGCAGGAAACCTGTATGCAGGTCAGGAAGCAACAGTTAGAACTGGACATGGAACAACAGACTGGTCCCAAATAGGAAAAGGAGTACATCAAGGCTGTATATTGTCACCCTGCTTATTTAACTTCTATGCAGAGTACATCATGAGAAACTCTGGGCTGGAAGAAGCACAAGCTGGAATCAAGATTGCTGGGAGAAATATCAATAACCTCAGATATGCAGATGACACCACCCTTATGGCAGAAAGTGAAGAGGAACTAAAAAGCCTCTTGATGAAAGTAAAAGAGTACAGTGAAAAAGCTGGCTTAAAACTCAACATTCAGGAAACTAAGATCATGGCATCTGGTCCCATCACTTCATGGGAAATAGATGGGCAAACAGTGGAAACAGTGTCAGACTTTATTTATTTGGGCTCCAAAGTCACTGTTGATGGTGACTGCAGCCATGAAATTAAAAGACGCTTACTCCTTGGAAGGAAAGTTATGACCAACCTAGATAGCATATTCAAAAGCAGAGATATTACTTTGCCAACAAAGGTCCATCTAGTCAAGGCTATGGTTTTTCCTGTGGTCATGTATGGATGTGAGAGTTGGACTGTGAAGAAAGCTGAGCGCTGAAGAATTGATGCTTTTGAACTGTGGTGTTGGAGAAGACTCTTGAGAGTGTCTTGGACTGCAAGGAGATCCAACCAGTCCATTCTAAAGGAGATCAGTCCTGGGTGTTCTTTGGAAGGACTGATGCTAAAGCTGAAACTCTAATACTTTGGCCACCTCATGTGAAGAGTTGACTCATTGGAAAAGACTCTGATGCTTGGAGGGATTGGGGGCAGGAAGAGAAGGGGACGACAGAGGATGAGATGGCTGGATGGCATCACTGACTCGATGGACATGAGTTTGAGTGAACTCCGGGAGTTGGTGATGGACAGGGAGGCCTGGTGTGCTGGAATTCATGGGGTTGCAAAGAGTCGGACACAACTGAGCGACTGAACTGAACTGAGGAAGATCTGAGGGCTTCCCTCATGTCTCTGCTGGTAAAGAGTCCACCTGTAATGTGGGAGACCTGGGTTCAATTCCTGGGTTGGGAAGATCCCCTGGAGAAGGGAAAGGCTACTCACGCCGGTATTCTGGCCTGGAGAATTCCATGGACTGTATAGTCCATGGGGTCGCAAAGAGTTGGACATGACTGAGTGACTGTCACTTTCAGAAAGCTCTGATAGGGAAAGGTAACATGGGACAGATCCTTGGGTGTTGGGTTCAAGTGTCAGATTTTAGTGGAGGTATCCTGTAGGCAATGGAAGTACTTGAGCATGATGGGCAGATCAAAACAATGCAAACTCTATTCATGTAACCTTTCTTATCTCCTAAAGGTTTTTTGTTTTGTTTTTAATGTCAGAGACCTGCTATATAGCTATCATTATCTGACATTTTGTTGACAAAGGTCCATCTAATCAAAGCTATTGTTTTCCCAGTAGTCATGTAATGATGTGAGAGTTGGATCATAAAGAAGGCTGAGCGCCAAAGAATTGATGCTTCTGAGCTGTGGTGTTGGAGACTCTTGAGAGTCCCTTCTACTGCAAGGAGATCCAACCAGTCAATCCTAAAGGAAAACAGTCTTGAATATTCATTAGGACTGATGCTAGAGCTCCAATACTTTGACCACCTGATGCGAACAGCTGACTCATTAGAAAAGACCCTGATGCTGGGAAAGACTGAAGGCAGGAGAAGGGGATGACAGACGATGAGATGGGTGGATGGCATCAATGACTCAATGGACATGAATTTAAGCAAATGCCGGGAGATGGTGAAGGACAGGGATGCCTGGGGTGCTGCAGTCCATGGGGTCACAAAGACTTGGACACAACTGAGCAACTGAACAACATCTGGGGTCCAAATTCTTTCAGGACACATTTGGGAATAATAATAGTCCTGCCAGGTAGATTTTTACTAATGTGTTAAATGGAAGGTCCTAGAGCTGAGTTGTCTAGAGTCATAGGGCTATTTAGTGGCAGCGATGGGGTCTTGTCCCTCTCTTAAGCCTAAGTTCTTACCATCCTGCCACGCTGCTACTCCAAAACCAAGCACAAAAAGAGAGCCTACTGTCTAATTCCTCCTAAGGATAACTATCTCCCCTCAAGGCATTTCTTCTGATGATGGAGTAGATACTTGAGATTCCCAAGCATACTCTTTATTTTATACATGTGGTATATTTTACATGCATTCACATACTTGGGCACATCACACACAAGAACTCTGAATGTTATTCTTGAAGGGATAAATCATAATGCTCAAATTTGTGCATAGACAGGCTTCCCTTGTAGCTTAGCAGGTAATGAATCTGCCTGCAATGTAGGAGACCTGGGTTCGATCCCTGGGTTGGGAAGATCCCCCGGAGAAGGAAATGGCAACTCACTCCAGTATTCTTGCCTGTAGAATCCTATGGACAGAGGAACCTGGCAGGCTACAGTCCATGGGGTCACAAGAGTCGGACATGACTTAGCAACTAAACCACCACCAGGGCGATCAATTAAATAACCAACACTTCCATGTAAGGCACCACTACTACGGTCAGTGTGCAGCCCCAAGAGCCTTTATCCAAACATGGAGATGAGTCATCCACATAAAAATAAGAAACAATAGAACAAGCAGGCAACACATCAGAGCCAGCAGGGCAGTGCTGACATTAAGTGCTATAGACATTCCAAAGCAATTACTGCAGGTAGGGATTTTCGGAAGAGGCTCAGTCAAGGCCTGAGAAAGATGAGCAGGATTAAGAGAAGTGCCTTCAACAAATGTTCTAATGATGAGGGGGCAACCCATCCCAGAGACCTGATACATGCGTTCTGGGGCAGCGGGGGCCAGGCAGGGACAACAGGCACTGCCTCAGCCTAGCGGTACACTTAAGCCTAAAACCAGAATAGAGCACCCGTGAGAGGGGGGCCCCCTCCCACCTCCTCTGATATCCACCCCTCTTGCCCCGACTTCCCTGCCTGAGGCAATAGCACTTAAAGGCTTCTCCTTTATTAACTAACCAATGTCTCAACCCATGACCTGCTGAGCCTAATTTAAATGTCATGTACAGTCATTACATGAGAGACAGCAACACTAAGAAAAATAATATTAAAACATGAATACAGCATGAACTTTATTCCTTTCCAGCCCACTCTCCTCATAGTTTACACATGCTTAGGCAATAGTAATTGGAAGACCTAACCTCTATCAGGGCTTCCTAGGTGGCTCAGTGCTAAAGAATCCACCTGCCAATTCAGGAGATGCAGGTTCAATCCCTGGGTCAGAAAGATCCCCTGGAGGAGGAAATGGCAACTCCCTTGAGTATTACCTGGAAAATTCCATGGGCAGAGGAGCCTGGCAGGCTACAGACCATGGGGTCGTAAAGAGTCGGACATAGCTAAGTGACTGAGCATGCACTGAGTACTCACGTGTGCCAGGCACTGGTTAACATTTGCCTGGTTTACCTCAGTTAATTTCCAAAACAACTTTGTGAGTCCTACCAAGGTAGGAAGAAATTGACTTGTCTAGAATCATGTGGTTGGTGAATAACAGGACTAGGATTTCAGCAAAGTAGTCTGGCTCTAGAGCTAAGGTTCTCCACCACAGCCAGGCTGTAAGACATTCCCAGAATTATTAAGGACATAATCTCAGAGTATCACTCCACAGATTAACCCCTTGCCTACAGACAGTCAGGCTTCCCTGGTGGCACAGATGGTAAAGAGTCTGCCGGCAATGCAGAAGACCCACGACTGATCCCAGGGTCAGGAACATCCCCTGGAGAAGGGAATGGCTACCCACTCCAGTATTCTTGCCTGGAGAATTCCGTGGACAAAGAAGCCTGGCGGGCTACAGTCCGTGGGATCGCAAAGAGTCAGACATTACTGAGCAACTAATAAAACAGACAGTCAATATCAAAGCTGGAAACGAACCCTGGAAATATCCCCAATATAGTCAAGGACATAGCAGCAGGAAGTAATTAACAGGAAATGAAGCTAGAGAGCAAGCAACTTAGCACTGTCTGAAAACTGTTCTCAGAAGGATGCAGTCTGCATGAAGTTTAGGGGGAAAGGGGAAAACAAGAGCAAGAAATGGATGGTGCTTCTTAGGGACTCTCAAGTGGACTGTGCTTGACAGTGTCTAGGGGCCTTCCCAGCACCTCACTCCATGAACTGGGCCATCAGAGCACATGCAGAGGAAGGCACAATGGTCTATTCTACAGCAGAATGCCACCGCAAAGCAGCAAACCCACCTACCTGCAGGACTGCCCACTGTCTGTGGGAGGCAGAAGCGTACATTGGTTCTGCCTGTGCCCCGAGGTGGCTCAGAGCCCTCTGCCACCTCCCTGGACACCCAGCTCACGCCCGTTGGATTCCTGCCCACATGGCCCATGGCCTTCTCCTAGTCAACAGGAATGCCACTGGGGACAGTCCATACCCTGCATTTCACTGTGGTTCAGGCCTGGGCTCTTCCTTCATGAATCCACGGTGCCTGAGTGTTTCTTTAATGCTAAGTCACCGTTACCTTCTGTGGCCAGGGGAAGGACTTCTTTTCTCTAGGACTTCACATTCCACCCTAACAATGTGAAAAATTCTATTCACTGGAGGGTCCTTGCCTAGATAGAGCGGTGTTGGTTTTCAGAGAGTTCTTTGATAAGTCTGTTAGAGGTAGAAACTGAGATCTTAAAGGGTCCTAACACACACAGAAGTCACTCAGTTGTGTCCGACTCTTTGCGACCCCATGGACTGTAGCCCACCAGGCTCCTTGGTCCATGGGATTTTCCAGGCATGAATACTGGAGTGGGTTGCCGTTTCCTTCTCCAAAAGGGTCCTAAATGTGGGGTGAACTGCTCTTTCTGCTCAAAGGAGAGGAATCCCTTGGCTGCTGGTAAGCGGTGGTGGGGGTCAAGAGGTGAGCAGAACTGTGGAAGCCTGCCCAGTGTGATGTACTCCCCCAACAGCTACTCAAATTCCAGCAACAAAACAAGTCACAAAATGCCCAACATGAGGTGTTTCTTGGGAAAAAAATGACTGGGTCCAGGGTACTGGGGGGCAGACTTGGAAGAGTTCACGAGGATCCAGGAGGTGACAGCAGAGAGATACGAGAGACAGGAAGATGCTGGGCTTATAGCCCACGGTGCGGAGGCTTCCGATGTCACAGGTTCATTCTACAGTCAGCCCTATTTCTGCACAGTCAGGAATCAGAACTTGTTTTTTAGGTGCTGAGGTATTACTTTAACCTCAGTGCCACCTACCTGACAGATCTGTGGGAATGAACAGGGGTGGGAGAAAAACAAGTTTCAGAGCAAGGATGAACAGAAGAACAGGCCTGGTGAGTCACTGAAAGTTCTGCCCTGGGCCCTTCGAGGGTGGGGAGAGAGGCAGCTGCTGAGTGGGAATCATGGGGCTCAGACAGAAAGGTGGGAGGAAGTGAAGACAGACTCAGCAGTTGTGCAAAAGGTAGTCACCCAAAGGATGTTCCTGGAGATCACCGGAGGCTGCCCTGGGCTCCACGAAAGGGGCGGCCTCATTAGGCCTAACCCTGAACACCACATATGAAGGTTTGTCAGTTACACAGTTTATGTAACCATGGTCTCACTGCACAAACAGAATGGTATTTAATTACAAAACACAGTAGCCTGAACGGCCTGCTCTATTAGCTTTCATGATAAAACAGTCTGTTGGCAAAAGAGATGAGCAAAAGGTCTCAGTTTTTGTATCTGGAATTTCCATTCATCTAGATATGGATTTCATGTAATTATGTTTGTCACAATCATGTTCCCTGAGGACTGTTTTTAAAAATCATTTTCTATCATTTTAACCAACTTACTCTTCAGCCATTTATAAAAAGTCCAAAATAACCATGTGAAATGAAATAACAGTGGGCACAGGTCATAAGAAAAGGGAAAATTACTTCTGCTTAAAAGAACAATTTAGCTTAAAAGCAAATTTGGGGGAGGGGTGTTTCTTAGAGAAGAGAAACCCAGAGTATTTTTCTGGTGGTATCTCTCTCCCTTACCAAAGGCCAAACAGGTACGACAGTCAAAATTTAGGTCGCTTTTTTAGTCAAAAGCAAAGTAGGCAGTGAACAAGAAGGGGACATGCTAATATCAGAAGATCAAATTCAACTGACCTCGATTCAGTGCAAGGATAACCAGAAGAATCACTGACTCACTGCCTGATTTATCCACCAAATTTTACCAGCCAGGAAAAAAAAAAAATGGGTACATATCACAATTGTCTCTAAATTACTGAGAGCCATTCATTCTGACCCACTACTGGGGATTTGTCTCAGCTTGCACACATCTCTTAAAATAAGTGTTCTAATTTTAACTTGATAGAATCTCAAAAGTGACGTCCAGATCACAAGACATAGTTTGAACCCAAGCCAGCAATAATACTGCTTAGGTTAGCCGTTAAAATAATCCCTGTGACCTGGTGTTACCAAAAGATCAGATAGAATTTTCACGACCAGTTTAGCAGTTGAGAAATGCAGCCGGTAAGGTGTGGATGAGACGACAGGACTGGCCAGAGCAGAATGGGAACTAACCCATGACGGTGCACACAGGAGCAATTTCAATTCTCACGAAGCTCTTTGCGTGCACTGTTCACGCAGGTTCCAGGAAGAGACACGCAGCACTGCCAGCCCAATCCTTCCCTAGGAAATGTGGCCGCCGTGCCAATCATCCTCGGACCATTTCAGTGACTCATGCTCTCTGATTTGTGGCTACTCACTTTCGTATCTTCTCGGATTCCCTCTCACACACAAACCCAAACTGATTCCCACAGTCGATCAGCCAGCCACCTCTCCTCTCTCACCAAAAATTTCCTCCTCTTACCCACTCACAATCTAGATCAAGAGTTATAAAGCCAAGTGCCCATGGGGTGGGCTGGTCATGTAGAGAGTGGAGCTGGTGAGGGGGGGTCATGGGGTGAGTGCTTTTCCCATCACCAGAAGACAGCTGCTACCCAGCAACAACCAACTGCAGCCTCCAGGGACCCACCCAATCTTTCTTTGGCTTTCAAGCTAAATTAAATAACCCTTCCAACTGTGCCCTGGAAATGCCAACAACATCAGTACTCAAACCCAGACTTAAATAAGCTCAACTTGGGACTTCCTGGTGGTTTAGGGGCTAAGAATCTACCTGCCAGTGCAGGGGACACAGGTTCCACACCTGAAGACCCCACATGCTGCGGGGCAACTGAGCCCAAGCACTGCAGCTACTGAGCCTGTTGCACCCTAGAGTCTGTGCTCCACAACAACAGAAGCCGCTGCAATGAGAAGCCCACACACTGCAATGAAGAATAGCTCCCGCTCACTGAATCTAGAGAAAGACCACACGCAGCAATGAAGACCCAGTGCAGCCATAAATAAACAAATATTAAAAAAAAATAATAACCTCAACTTGGACCTTGTCAACTCCGCCACCTACCTGGTTGGCTACTCTTCACAAAGTAGCAGAGGGAGCCCCATGAGGTAAGGTCACTAGGGAGACGCTCCTGGGGGTAGCGTGTCACTCTCAGTCTCTTCTGGCTGACTGCTCATTCATTCACTCGATCAAAAAACCACAGCCACCTACCTGCATCCGTCCCACACAACCGTCCTCCCCTTGTCTGAAGCCAACCTCTCCACCTGTGCACTCAGACACATTCCTTTTCACCTTCTCAAGGGCATCTCACTCAGCAAGTCTCCCTCCAGGTTTTTCAGGGCTCTCTCTCCCTCCTGGATCATTTCCATCAACACACAAACACGCTGTAACTGCTTCCATCTTAAAAAACCACCACCACCACTGTCTCTTGGTCCATCATTCCCATCCAGTTAGGAGTCCCTTTCTCTTCTCTCTTTTAATTAAATGCTTCAGAAGGGTTCCAATTCTCCCTTCCCTTGGATCTGCTGTGGTAAGGTTTTCTCCTCTACCCTCCACCAGACGTGTCCCTGCCAAAGTCACTGGTGACCCCACGTTCTAGGTCCAGGACCACTTCTCAGTGGTCCTCTTACCTGGCTCACCATAGCACTGACACGGATGGATCACTGCCCCCTCTCCTGAAATGTTTTCTTTGTTTGGCTTGTGCAAAACCTCACTTTGCAGGGTTTCCTCCTGCCTTGCTGGTCTTGGTCTCTTGTTCTTATTGCTCCACATTTTCCCGTCTCAGGGCTCAGTCTCCAGGACTCTTCTGTATCATAACCACTCTCTTGCTGATATCATCTTGTCTCCCAGCTATAAATATCACTTATATGCTGACACTCCCGTGGCAATGTCTTACCCGACCTCTCTCCTGAACTTAATATTTGCCCCACAACTTCACACACTGGATACACCTCTGGTCAGTCCCTGCTCCTAATAACCGGCTTTGCTCACAGTCTTCCCCATCTTGGGAAATGGCAGCTCCTCTGCTCCAGCTGCTTAGGTCCCATGCTGGTAACAATATCTTTGACATTCTTCTTCCACATCCTGCTAAAGATCTGTTTTTTTAAGGACTTGGAAATTTGCATTTCATGTGAAATTCCCTAATTTTAATCATTAATAACTGAGAAAATTAAAAAAAAGATTATGTTAGGAAGACAAAACATATCCGTGGGACAAATACAGTCTGTAGCCCACCAGCTTGAGACCTCTGAAGAGCCCGAATCTTCCACTCAATCCCCACGTTCTTCCCCTCCCACGAGCTCCCTCTCCTGTGAGACAGCATTTCTCAGTCAGAGTCCTGCCCATGTCCTCAGACCCTTTTGCGCCTACTGTCAGAGCAGCCTCTGAAGGCTGCAATGGGACTGTCGTGGAAGCTTCCCGCTTCATGATGAGGACCCGGGTAGCAGAATGGGCTGCAGCAGTAAGATCTGAGGACAGACCACCCGACAGGTGCTTAGAGGTGAAGTCAGAACAACCCGATGGCTATGCTGAGACATGGGGCACCTGGGGCCCGGCAGGCACCCCTGACACCCAGAAAGGAGAAAGAAGACATCTGTGGAACCACAGACTTGATTCTTCGACACTCAAACCATGCTGGACTGTACCATGGGATGTACAGGAAGCTCTGCATGCTTAAGCATTTGCCACATTGATTAGATTACAGTACCCTCATTCATTCTTCCGGTCCTCTGTGAGCAGAACGCAGGCACCCTCCATATGCTCCATGCTGGATAATCAGTAAGAAGACAACAAATGGATGAAAAAATAAGAGCCATACCAAGTACAGCTCCTCAGGGTTTTAGGTGAAGATGGAGGAGTGTGGAAAGAAATGAACACAGATGGTCTATATCTTCAATGACAGCAGTTCCAGGCAGAACTGGAGCCAGGGGTCTCTTAGGGATCAAGGAAAAACAACCACATCAGAAATATGTGTACACAACCGAAATGAGGACACCAAAGGTTCAATTTCACTTTCAGAAAATACTGACTTTAAAGAGGCTAGAAAAGGTTTTAGTGAATAAGCTACATTTCTGGGAAAGAAATAATGGATATGAACATCCTCCGAAACATCTAAAGCAGCAAACAAATGGAAAGAAATATTTTGGGTCTGTAGATATAGTTTCTGAGATTAGATCACTAGGCCAGGTCTTAGATCATATTTAAACTCAAGTTAAAGGGTAAGTTTGGAGCCCCCAAAAATAAAGTCTGACACTGTTTCCCCATCTATTTGCCATGAAGTGATGTGACTGCAGCCATGAAATTAAAAGACACTCCTTGGAAGGAAAGTTATGACCATCCTAGATAGCATATTCAAAAGCAGAGACATTACTTTGCCAACAAAGGTCCGTCTAGTCAAGGCTATGGTTTTTCCAGTGGTCATGTATGGATGTGAGAGTTGGACTCTGAAGAAGGCTGAGCGCTGAAGAATTGATGCTTTTGAACTGTGGTGTTGGAGGAGACTCTTGCGAGTCCCTTGGACTGCAAGGAGATCCAACCAGTCCATTCTGAAGGAGATCAGCCCTGGGATTTCTTTGGAAGGAATGATGCTAAAGCTGAAACTCCAGTACTTTGGCCACCTCATGCGAAGAGCTGACTCACTGGAAAAGACTGATGCTGGGAGGGATTGGGGGCAGGAGGAGAAGGGGATGACAGAGGATGAGATGGCTGGGTGGCATCACTGACTCGATGGACGTGAGTTTGAGTGAACTCCGGGAGTTGGTGATGGACAGGGAGGCCTGGTGTGCTGCAATTCATAGGGTCACAAAGAGTCGGAGATGACTGACTGACTGAACTGAACTGAAAAAGGGTAAGTTAAAAATATTTATTTGGAAATTATTTGACAAATCAAGTTTTTTTATTCAATCAATTCGACCAATTAAAATGTATGGCGGTTTGAAACAATACCATAGAATTCTTTATCTTTGCTTTAGGTCAATTTTATATAGCATAATATAACAGAAACAGCTTTTAGTCAACGGATTTAATAGAAAGTAAAAATGGAACTAAATGGCTGATTTTAAAAAGACTAATGAGATTTTACCCAGCATTATGTACAAGCCAAAATCTATGCTATATGGATAAAACAGGCCCTCCAGATGGAGAAAACATAAAGAAACGAATATTAACTAGGAGCCTGCTATTTCCCAAACATTATACGAGGCACTTTCAGAAATATTATTTCATTAAGAAATACATTTATGAGCTTGTTTTTCAACACATATATTACAAATTAATTGGAAAGTTCTAAGCCAAGCATTTTGGTTCTCAAGTTATGCAGTATTAAACAGGATCTTTTGTTACAGAAAATATTATTAATTTGGTTTTTCAGAAGCTATGTTTGAGAATCCATTCAAAGTGGTAAAACTAGTACATCTGCTTCCTTTGTGCTCTGTTCTGCCCAAACAGTCTGCAGAGAAAGGCTTTAGATATGCTACCCCTGTGGCTCAAATTCATGTTCATTTTGATTCATGTCAGGCTGTCCTTTTGCAGAAACTTCATGGAAGAGCAAAGGCTACATTGCTGTAAGACATCCAAGGTGGTGAGACTCTGGGGCATGTAAATACTGTCTCGGCATTCTCAAGGCACACGGTTGCTAGGAGTGGGGGGCCAAATTCTTGACTTCTTCCATGAAGCCTCTAAACCACTCCTTAGTTTCATCCCACCTGCCACCACCTGTGCTGCCCTGGGGAAGGCCAGCACACCACAGAGCCACTCGGTCCTGGAGGCCAGCAAGGCTATCCTGAGCCCAGCTGAGTTCTCAGCGGTGCACAGGGTTCTTGGTCAGGTAGCGATGGCGGCCCAAGAGTTCATGACTGTCTGTGTTGCTGTTTAGTTGCTAAACTGTATCAGACTCTTTGCAATCCCACGGACTCACAGCCCTCCAAGCTCCATGGGATTTTCCAGGCAAGAATACTAGAGTAGGTTGCCGTTTCCTTCTCCAGGGGATCTTCCTGACTCAGGGATCAAATCCACATCTCCTGGATTGGCAGGCGGATTCTTTACCACTGAGCTACCAGGGAAGCTTCAAAGATTTGGGCCACAATTTTATATTAACTTAAAACAAAAAAGAAAATGTAACTGCCTGCCTTTTTAGCCATTCCCAGTTGTAACAAAAATGTAAGGAAAAATTTCTCTGGAGACGGATATCTGCAAAACAAAACAAAAGAATTTTCTGGCAAAGGGAAGGGAAAATGAGTTCTGTGATCTGGTTTCCACTTCCCTAAATAACTAGCAATGGGGAAAGGGAAGGCATCTCTCTGAGAAGCCTCATTACCAAACTGTGGAGCCGACACCCCCCAGGGAGAGCAGCACGGACTCAGTGTTAACTCCCGTCAGGTCACACGCCAGCTGACGTCGAGCTAGTGACGGGGCTGCTCCTAACCTCCCAGTGCGTCATCTACACTACGGTTATGGCAATACCCCAAGCAGATGGCCAAAATTAGCACTCATTTCTAGAGTCAGGAAGAAGAAACCATCCTAACCATTTTGGTAATTTAGATCCCAAACTGTTGTGCTGGGAAATTCATTTAGAGGATATAAAAACCACTGGGATTCTGAGAGAGGCGGCCAAGATTCCAGCAAGTCAGTCTGTCTTCTCCCTAAATAATTTAACTCGGCTCTACCTGCTTCTTGTTCTTTGTCAAAATAAAATGAACACAAGCAATGTCTGTGCAAACCAGGCTTATCACTAAAAGGACAGTAAGTTCAACGTTGGTAGGAAAATGAAAATCAGAGGGAATCTCTGAATGAACCAGAGTGGAAATAAGGCCATGTTACATGAAAAATATGAATCTTTAAACTCTGCATCAACATGGTTTGGGAACCAAGTCCAATTGGGAGGATGTCAAATTCATGTTTCCCCAGTACAGTCATCTCAGGATACAAGCTCGATGAGCAGACTTGAGTGGAAGGAGGCGCAGAATTGCTCACACCACTAATGATTCTTTCTCTTTTGCACGCGCACCTTTGCTTGCCCAGCTGAAGCTAGTCAATTAAATTAAGCAACTGCCCTCTTATAGAGCAATTCAGTTCTAGAGGGCTTTCAAACTGTAGTGCTGAAGAAGACTCTTGAGAGCCCCTTGGCCAGCAAGATCAAACCAGTCACTCCTAAAGAAAATCAACCCTGAATACTCATTGGAAGGACTGATGCTGAAGCTGAAGCTCTAATACTTTGGCCACCTGATTTGAAGAGCTGGCTCACTGGAAAAGACCCTAACGCTGTGAAACATAGAAGGCAGGAGGAGAAGGGGACGACAGAGGATGACATGGTTGGATGGCATCACCGACTCAGTGGACATGCGCTTTAGCAAACTCTGAGAGACGATGAAGGATAGGGAAGCCCAGTGTGCTGCAGTCCATGGGGTTGCAGAGTCGGACATGACTGAGTGACCAACAAAGTGACCACGGTTTGTAGGAACACTTTTAGTTATGAGGCAATAAGGGTTACAAAGAATCAGGCACAGAGAAAATATTATACTTAGTGAAGTAAGTCAGACAAAAACGAATATTCTATGTTATCACTCATATATAGAATCTAAAAAATAATACAAATGAATTTATATCCAAAACAGAAACAGACTCACAGACACGGAAAACAAACTTATGGTTACCGAAGGGGAACAGGGAGGGGAAGGAACAAGTTAGGAATTTACGATTAACAAACTACTATACATCAAAAAAATCAACAAGGATATAGTGTAAAGCACAGGGAATTATACTCAATATCTTGTAATAACCTTTATTGGAATATAATCTGAAAAAAATAATCACTTTGCTGTATATCTGAAACTAAAAGCAAAACTAGAGAAAATCAAGTCCACACTTCCAAGCAAGACAGGCTTGTACCTCACAAGGCCAAGGACTAGAGGCAAAGATAATGCATCTCCTATTTCATCCCTTGACAGTGAATTGTGTTCTGTTTGCTTACTCAGACCACAGTTGGTAGGTTTGAGAGGCTGTCTGTTTTGTTCTAGAAAGGAAGAGGCTGCAATATGTCAGAGACACACACTCCAAGATAACAGTTAGGGAGGAAAGAACACAAAATACTTGTAATCTTTAGCTGGGTAACGTTGACAGAGTTTGCCCAGAAAAGAACACGAAAGGAAACATTTTGGCCTCAAAAACCCAGGCATGCTCATTACCGTGGGGCAAGATATCTAGAGGGGACTTTGGATAATGAAACACAAGGCGTGAAAGACCCTTTGTTTTCTGCTCACTCAGGAACGCCCATGCGGGATACAGAGATCACGAGCCTAGCCCAACTCAGCAGAGTGTCGCTGCTCACGGCTACGTCTCAGGATCAACCTGACAGCTTGGCCTCTGCTCAAGAAGCCTGAATCATCATCTTGGTTGCACACGAATGAGTCAGAGCCTAAAGGACAGCGCCCCGGCCCTCACTGGGAGACAAGCGCTGTTAACTGGGCTGTATTAGCTGCTGAATTAGAAATACACAGGGAACAGTGTGAAATGAGCACGTTGCAAAAACAGCAAATGTCCGCTGAGCACTTTATGTATATGAACTGCTTTATCCCAACAGCCTGACGAGGGAGGTTTTTACTTCCCTCCTCCTTTTACATATGGTGGACTGAAGCCAAGAGCCTTCCCGACGCTGCACGGAAATGGCAGAATGAGAACACACACGCTGCTCCTTGGGCTGGGAGACTGCCTGCATTGCTGGATCACCTCCCAGAGAGGACGCATCGCCTGCTATTACTAAATGCTAAGGGAGGCCGAAGAATCGATGCTTTGGAACTGAGGTGTTGCAGAAGACTTGAGGGTCCCTTGGACTGCAAGGAGATCCAACCAGTCCATCCTAAAGGAGATCAGCCCTGAATATTTATTGGAAGGACGGATGCTGAAGCTGAAACTCCAATACCTTGGCCACCTGATGTGAAGAACTGACTCACTGGAAAATACCCTGATGCTGGGAAAGATTGAGGGCAAGAGGAGAAGGGTCGACAGAGGATGAGATGGTTGGATGGTATCACTGATTCACTGGACATGAACTTGAGTAAACTCTTGGAGTTGATGAGGGACAGGGAATTCTGGTGTGCTGCAGTACACGGGGTCACAAAGAGTCAGACACGACTTGGTGACTGAACCACAACAACAAAGGGAGGCCAGCCTCTCTTAGCTCTTCACATGATTGCCTCCCTTGGGTAGGCTGAGTGGCTCAGTCATGTCTGACTCTTTGTGACCCCATGGACTGTGCAGCCTTCCATGCTCTTCTGTCCATGGGATTTCCCAGGCAAAGAATACTGTAGTGGGTTGCCATTTCCTTCTCCAGGGAATCCTCCCAACCCAGGGATCAAACCCTGGTCTCCTGCATTGCAGGCAGACTCTTTTTTTTTTTTTTTTAAATTTTATTTTATTTTTAAACTTTACATAATTGTATTAGTTTTGCCAAATATCAAAATGAATCCACCACAGGCATACATGTGTTCCCCATCCTGAACCCTCCTCCCTCCTCCCTCCCCACACCATCCCTCTGGGTCATCCCAGTGCACCAGCCCCAAGCATCCAGTATCACGCATCGAACCTGGACTGGCAACTCGTTTCTTACATGATATTCTACATGTTTCAATGTCAGTCTCCCAAATCTTCCCACCCTCTCCCTCTCCCACAGAGTCCATAAGATTGTTCTATACATCAGTGTCTCTTTTGCTATCTCGTACACCAGGTTATTGTTACCATCTTTCTAAATTCCATATATATGCATTAGTATACTGTATTTATGTTTTTCCTTCTGGCTTACTTCACTCTGTATAATAGGCTCCAGTTTCATCCACCTCATTAGAACTGATTCAAATGTATTCTTTTTAATGGCTGAGTAATACTCCATTGTGTATATGTACCATAGCTTTCTTATCCATTCATCTGCTGATGGACATCTAGGTTGCTTCCATGTCCTGGCTATTATAAACAGTGCTGGCAGACTCTTGACTGACCGAGCCACCTCCCTTAGTGCTCACAATAACCTTTGGAGGACACCGAGGATGAGCGTTCAGTAACAAGCACAACTTCTACTAAGCTGCGACTTCAGTAACTAGTAACCATCCAGGAAGTGGCTTCTCCAAGATGTGAAGTGAAGGAGGCCAGCTCCACAGGCCTTGAGCTTGACCATGACACCACTCATCTTATATCACCCCCACCGCAACCTCAGAGGGAGCTGTTCACACTCTCATTTTAGAGAGCTGAGGCTCAACAGCTTGTACAAGGCAGAAGTGTTCTTGACCGTGTCAGAGAGATGATTCATCAGAGGGCCTGGCTTCCAGGAACCAATGGGAACCTTTTCCCACAGGCAGCAAAGTGCCCTCTGGGTTCCTCCAAACGTAAAGTGATGAATACCAGCAAGGCCCCTCCCCATCTCAGCCAAGTTTCTTATGAGAGAAAGGACTTTCCTCAAAGTCTCCACCTGTTTTTGCCCCAAGAACGACACTGAGGCACCCCGCCCCGAAATATGAACCGCACCCCCTGCCCTCACCATCCCACACCACAGTTAAACCCCTTGCACTTACGCTTTAAATGCTGGGAGGTAGGAGTATATAGAAATGCTGCTTAGGTTATAAATAAATGGCAGGTGTTTTCTGATATCTGTTGTTGCCCAGCTGCTAAAAAACGTGTTCAGTAAACCCTGGTCCCCACCTGAAAGAAACAAACAAATTACAGTCACGGACTTCAAGGACAGGTCAGTAATTTTACAGGAATATATAACTGGACCTTTATAAATAGGCTAATTCTATTTTTTTTGTTTTGGCTTTTTTTTCTGGCCGTGCCTCAAGGCTGGTGGGATTTTAGTTCCCTAACCAGGGATTGAACCCAGGCCCTCGGAAGTGAGAGCCCAGAGTCCTAACCCCTGGACTGCCAGGAAATTCCCACTAATTCCATTTTTAAAATAATAAATTCTATGTCATGCTCCCAAAGGACATTTTAGAGGGCAGCCATCTCCCTCAGTTAATTAATTGAGACAATATTCACTGAGAAGCTACTATGTGCCAGACACCAGCCCAGGCACTAGAGAATCAGCTGTGGGCAGAGACAGAGCCATCATCTCTAGGACAGTCTGGGTAGGGTGGGAGGCACCACTATCAGCAAATCAAGAATCCACAACACCATCGCAAATGGGGATGAGGGCAGTGAGGCAAAGTTCTGAGTGCTATGAGGCACGTGGCAGTGGCTTGAGACTTGGTCTGACAGGCTGCAGATGCTGTATGTAAGCCAGAACTGCCTACATACACAGGGTGTCCGAGGGATGCACAGGCGGGCTGACAACTGCAGCTGGAGAGAAGGTGGGCAGATGGCGATCCAAGCAGAACACTTACATAGCACCACAGACCTGAGGAGGGCAAAACGTGCAGCTATGGAAAGAAGACCTGGAAGGCGGCCTGGGTAAGTGGACTGCAGAGTAGGGCGGGGTCACCTGGCACCAGGTGGGCCTCCAAGGGGTAGGCCACAACTAGACCACCGCAGGCTTCGATTTTAGACTGTTCTCGGTTAAAGATTTTGGACTTTAGGTTAAAGAGCAATGGGACAGGGTGTCCCTGGTTGCTCAGTGATTAAAAAAAAAAATCCGCCTGCCAATGCTGGGGACACGGGTTCGAACCCTGATCCAGGAAGATCCCATATGCTGGGGAGCGACTAAGCTCGTGCACCCCAACTACTACACCTGTGCTCTAGAATCTGGGAGCCACAACTACGGAAGTCTAAACACCCCAGAGCCCATGCCCTGCAACAAGAGAAGCCACCACAATGGGAAGCCCACACACCACAACTGGAGAGCAGCCCACACAGCAAAAGGACCCAGCGCAGCCAAAAATAAACAAATGAACAAATAAATAAAAATATTTTAAAAGGTCAGATGGCACATTTTTTTTTTAAAGAAAGAGAAATGGTACAGAAAAAGTCAAAAGCAAAAGAGAGCAAACTTAGTAGAATTGCTTCTGAAGGCCCCAGCATTGATGGAAGGCTGATGGACAGCAGGCCGTGGCACCCTGGTGCACCCTTCCACCACGAAACACACCTCCAGGCAGGTCAGTCCTCACTGGGCTAACGTCAACAGCAGCCACAGACACCTAGCACAATGACTGCTCAGACCCTGGGGGTTCCTGGACCTCACACTTCGCTTAGATAGTGAGGACCATGCCATTCATTTAAAAGAAATAAAACAATAAAAATCTCAACAGCTAAGAGCAAGACCTAAGTCATAAACACACAAGTAACCAAAAAGTCATTGCTATGCTAAGTCACTTCAGTCGTGTCCAACTCTGTGCGACCCCATAGACAGCAGCCCACCAGGCTGCCCTGTCCCTGGGATTCTCCAGGCAAGAACACTGGAGTGGGCTGCCATTTCCTTCTCCAATGCGTGAAAGTGAAGTCGCTCAGTTGTGTCTGACTCTTATCGACCCCATGGATTGCAGCCTAACAGGTTCCTCCGTCCATGGGATTTTCCAAGCAGGAGTACTGGAGTGGGGTGCCACTGCCTTCTCCATCACTTCAAAACACATTCAACTACAGAGCCCACGTGCTTCTCACCTTAGGCTCATGAGCCTAAGAAACACCCAGAACCAGAGTCTCCCGTGAATCAGAACAGCAGCTCAGGTGTACAGGTGTTCATAGGTGTGTGCAGGTATGTGTATGTGTGCTTAGGAGGGAGGGAGGGCGACAGGCAAGCAGAATCCTGCTCTTTCAAAGTGCAAGGCTGGTAAACCGCACAGATACTTCCCTCCCTGGTTCGCTTTGCACTAAGACCTAGTTTCCTTTCTAAACATACCTGAATTGGCTGTCATTATTATTTGATTTTTCTTGGTTCTGAAAAAGACTTTAAAGATCTGGAGATGTATTTAATATTGAGAGCTAAGTAGTAAGATCAGGGCATTAGGCTTAAAGTCCAAACATACCTTACCTATCCTCTGTGTGTCCCATCCTTTCCAAATGCCTTCGATCAACTCTATGGATCAAAGGCATCATTGAGCAACTGTCTGGAGTGACCTCACATGAAGTGATCTCTCTGTATCAGAAAGTTCTGATAGGCCTCCAGAGAATCAAGGTTGGTGGACTGTGTCAATGCATCAATTCCTGTTGCAGAATTACAATTCTATAAGATGTTACCATTGGGGGAAACTGCGTGAATGAAGTATATATGGGGTTTCTCTATACATTTTTTAAAGCTGCATGTAAATCTACAATTCACTCAAAAAACTTTTTTTTAAAGTTCAAAGATTAATGTGACTAAAATGCAAAACGCCATCAAGAACTGTTAGTCATTAGATTCTAGATTCCACAAGGACAGAGATTATGGCTCTTTCTGCTTATCATTATAATTCTAGCAGCTAGCAGAATGCCTTACACATGGGTAAGTTATTTGTAGAATGAAAAAAAGAACCATGAAGAAGGACATTAATGGCAGAAAAGCTGAAACAACTTGAATTTTCTACCATAGAAGAGTGGTTAGTATACTCTGATGCTGGGAAGGATTGGGGGCAGGAGGAGAAGGGGATGACAGAGGATGAGATGGCTGGATGGTATGACTGACTCGATGGACATGAGTTTGGGTGAACTCTGGGAGTTGGTGATGGACAGGGAGGCCTGGCGTGCTGCAATTCATGGGGTTGCAAAGAGTCGGACACAACTGAGCGACTGAACTGAACTGAACCACTCCCTGAACATTATTCAGCCATTAAAACCAGTGGTTATAAAGACCATCAATATACTGTGTAATATAAAAATAAACAATGACATATTATGATTATAACTAAGAACATAAGTGTGTGTGTGTGTGTGCGCACGCGCGCACACGCGTGCTCAGTCGTGTATGACTCTCTGTGACCCCATGGACTGTAGCCCGTCAGGCTCCTCTGTCCGTGGAATTCTCCAGGCAAGAATACTGGAGTGGGTTGCCATTTCCTTTTCTGGGGGATTTTCCCAATCCAGGGATCGAACCCTCATCTCCTGGGTCTCCTGTATTGGCAAGCAGATTCTTTACCACTGAGGAAGCCCCAAGAACATACACATTCCTACCAGAAGATAATAAATCCAACAACAGTAGCAGTGTGAGGGGATTGGTGTTACCGATGTTCCCTCACTCCAACTTTTCCTTAATATTGTTACATTATTTTTGTAATTCTAGCATATTAATAATACAATTGGGGAAGAATGAGAATTGTGCCAAGAACTTTTCTTTCCATTTTTCACTTATTTATTTTCAGTATGAAGTATATTATCAAAAGAAAAATATATGTGTAGGTTATAAAGCGTACAACAACACTGCTGCTGCTGCTAAGTCGCTTCAGTCGTGTCTGACTCTGTGCGACCCCAGAGACAGCAGCCCACTAGACTCCTCTGTCCCTGGGATTCTCCAGGCAAGAACACTGGAGTGGGTTGCCATTTCCTTCTCCAATGCATGAAAGTGGAAAGTGAAAGTGAAGTCGCTCAGTCGTTCCCAACTCTTAGTGATCCCATGGACTGCAGCCTACCAGGCTCCTCCATCCATAGGATTTTCCAGGCAAGACTACTGGAGTGGGGTGCCATTGCCTTCTCCAACAACAACACTAAATATACCCAATATCCAACTGAAAAACTCATACATGACCAACACTGTTTAAATTCTCTGTGGGGGTTCCCTTACCCAATTTCACTGCCCCTGACCCCAGAAGGAACTATTTATTATGAAATTTGTTTGTAATTATCGTGATTTCCTTTAGCACGTGTGTGTGTATCTCCAGACAATACATGCATTTTCACTTGTTTTTGAACTTCATAAAACTAGGCATCAGACTACATATCTTTTTCTACTACTTGTTTTTTCCTGCCATATTTAAAGACTTTTCTTTTCAAATTAAGCAATTCCACTTAAAATGACTACTGACGACATTGTAACGCAGAGAAGAAATCCAATTCCACGAAGGTCAGAAGAGTAAGTATAAAGCAGGACTCCCCAGTCTGACAGGGTGAGCCTGGGAAACAGGAGTCAAGAGTTTTGTTGATCCCTCAGAGTCCCTGGCCAGCTGCCTCCAGCCACAAACGGCCGCTTCCGTTCACTCTCAGGTACTCTCCGAATACCATGAGTCCCTCAGCTGTGTGCCATGGCAGGGCTGAGAAGCACTGCTAGACCAGGAAACAAGCAACAAGTGGAAGAGACAGGGCAGCAGACGTGTGTATCAATGGTACGCATTCAAATGGTTCGTCCTTACACCCTTAACAAGGACCCTACCTCTCAGGGCACAGAACATATAGACCATGAAACTTCCATGGCCACTGACTTCATTATGTGACTATGAAGAGTGACCCTTGAGTCAAAAGTTGTGGATTCAAAATAGACTTAAATACCACCTAGAAGTCCATGGCTTCTTATATAATTTTTAAATTCAGCCATCTAACCATCTTCTCCCAAATATACAACTGCACATTTCAAGATCATACAAAACTATGTTTTAGTTTCACTAGAAAAATCTGTGTTTGGTGCTATCAATATCCTTTCATTAGAAGTCCCTAAACTCGAGCACACTTTAAAGCAGAATACAAATCTAAGCAGATCTTTGCTATAAGACATACAAGGATGTAATGAAGGCTGCTGAATTTTCCTAATGAAAACCCCAGGACTTTTGTCCAGTACATTCTAGTCAGGCTTCCAGAGGCAACTTTATTTATTTTGACAGGTTAAGACACTGTTCATCTCAATCAGCTCAGAACCAACAAGCGTGATTAGCAGACATGCCAGCAGCTGTGATCCAGCAAGCGTGGGTGTGGTGACACAGGTGAGAGACAGAGAGAAAGGAAATGGAACGAGAGACGCATGGCACCTGTTCTGCAACAAAAGCAAACATCAGAATTCTGTATCTTCCTTCCCCCAGGCTGGCCAAGTGCTAGTGATAACGTTACAACCACTCAGTATTTCCAGGTCTTTTGACCAGAGTCATGAACCTGATAAACATGAACATATCACAGCACTTATCAGAACTGTGTCCATTATTTTATGAGACAGAAATGGAATTGAGTGCTGTTATGTTTTTTAATGTGTGCACTATTCAATGCTTACAGAGAAGACAATGGCACCCCACTCCAGTACTCTTGCCTGGAAAATTCCATGGACGGAGGAGCCTGGTAGGCTGCAGTCCATGGGGTTGGACACGACTGAGCAACTTCACTTTCACTTTTCACTTTCATACATTGGAGAAGGAAATAGCAACCCACTCCAATATTCTTGCCCGGAGAATCCCAGGGACGGGGGAGCCTGGTGGGCCGCCTTCTATGGGGTCGCACAGAGTCTGATATGACTGAAGCGACTTAGCAGCAGCAGCAGCATTCAGTGCTTAAGTATTTTGTGTTTTCCCATAGTTTGTTGGCAGCCGGCTTGCCTACTGTGAATAGCAGGGCAGGAGTAGGGGGATGAATTTTGGTTTAAACATGAACCTGAATTTCTCAGCCTCAAGGAAATGTTCCCCTAAAACCATGTTGCTCAACACACGGATCCAGAAGTAGGGGCATCACATGAGAGTTTGACAGAACTGCGGAATAGTAAGTGCCCAATCCCACCAGACCCACAGAATCAGAATGCTCATTTGAATCCTTAGATGCTTTGTTTGCATATTAAAATCTGAGAAGCACTGGTCTAGGGTCTTTTAGAGAATGACCCTTTTTAAATTTTATTATATTAGAGAACGTAACTCTTAGAAATGTCATTTCTATAGAAAATGTCTGAGGTTATATAAATTACATATAGGTACTATAGGATGATGACTAAAATAGGCTCCAGCTTTCAAATGGTTTTCAACCTAATCAGGGAGTAGAAGAGCATAAACCAAGCAAACAATTTAAAGCAAAATATGGTTAATATTATAAGAGAGGGATGGGCTTCCCAGGTGGCTCAGTGGTAAAGAATCCACGTGAGATGCAGGTTTGATCCCTGGGTCAGGAAGATTCCCTGGAGAAGGAAATGAAACCCACTCCAGTATTCTTGCATGGAAAATCTCATGGACAGGGGATCCTGGCAGGCAACAGTCCATGGGGTCACAAAGAGCTGGACGTGACTTAGTGACTGAACAACATAAGCAAGAGATAGGCAAATGCTGAAATGAAAATGTGACTCAGTCCTTAACACTGAATTCCTATAACATGCTCCGCAGGTGTTACCACTCTTGTCGACAGAGAGCATGCCAAGGATACTAAGTTATTGTCTGTGAGTGTTCCATCTCTTGGGGATATTTCCATTAGGTTTACTAAGGATCATCGGATTAACCCAGGTGGCTCATGGGAATCCAGGTACTTTCAGCCCTGGTCTTAGCATCACTGCATCTCGCTGGCCTCAATCCATTTAAACAAAGAACGATTGATTTATTTTACCATTTCATGTTCAGCTTTTGTTTCTCACTTTAAAAAATATTTTAAATAATCAAGCTATTAAATAATTACATAGATGCAAGGGAACACTTATTTGTGGTTTAAATTTCACTTTCTCAATTTAAGGCAGCTCCTCCTAAGTCTAGATTCTTTTAGCACGCTGAATTTATCAGATTCATGATTACATAATTGTGTAATCAGGTGTTAAATGTAAGGTCTCATAAAATATACAGTGTACAAGGTTTATACAGGTAGGGATAAAAAAAAACCTGTATTATTTACTTATATATTCCTAGCCCTTAAACTTAGTATCTTCCCCAGATGAGGAGCTCAAATGGTTTTTTTTCAATACTATAGGAATGGATTACAGAAACAAAGACAAAATTAATCATTTGCAAAAATACTTCTAAACCCACAAAACAATTTGAGACTATCAACTGTGCTGCTGATTAAAAAAGACAAAGTAACTTATAGACACAGAAAACTAATGGTTGCCGGTGGGGAAAGGAAAGTGGGGACAAGATAGGGGTCAGGGTGTTAAGAGGTACCGACTACTATGTATAAAATAAGCCACATGGATAGACTGTCTGGCACAAGGGATATGGCCAATATTTTGTAATAACTATGAGAGGAGTGTAACCTTTAAAAATGGTGACTCACTATGTTGTACACCTGAAACATATATATTATAAATCAACCATATCTCATTCATCAAATAAAACACATCCACTATTTTAACAATAAAAAGACAAAATATTTCTAGACATTATGGTTTAGAGGGGAGAAACAGTAGCTGCAGAGATAGAAGACTTAAGTGTCCTCATCTCTAAAATGAGGACTATATCAACTGCTTTCTCTAGTCAGGGCAATGCATTTTAAGTAATTAATCTGTAATAAAGCCAGTATAATATTTTCCTCCATCCTGTATCATTCCCAGGATATATTTTCATGAATGTTGCAGCATGTGGTGATCCATTGGAAGAGAAGACATAAAACTACACTCATACAACCCAGCCATAGCTTCAAGACAGACTGTCTGCTTCACACCTTGCCAGACTGTCTGGCAAGAGGCTGTCCAAACTGTATCGATGCCGGTGCCCAGTACAGCCATATAGCAGGCCTTCAATAAACATCTATTGAATTAATATACTAATGAATAAATAAATGACTACTTCACAAAACTGTTAAGGAATAAATGAAGAAGTAAAATGACCTCCCTAAGAGCCTGTACACATGAACACGTTAGTTCTTCCTTCCGTCTCTATTCGAGTTCATGATCTCTGCTGGTTACGAGGCTAGAAACAGATGGCTAAGTTAAAAAAAAATACTCATGGGTAGGTACAGTGAGATAAAAATAGCCCTTAAAACCTGTGTGTACTCATTTATTTTGCTACATGATATGACTTTTGCTTTTCATCTTTATTCAATATACTACCCAAACTATCAATTAAAATTTACTTACTGGATGATATAAACACAAGAGAACAGAGTAATTTTCAAAGCAACTGACAACACAGCTTAAGGCCTATATAGCCACAAGTAGCCTAGTCTGTGGGCCACTGGGGAAAGCCTACCATGAGCACCTGTCAAAGTGGAACCTTTCAAGTCAGGGGACCAGGTGAGGCACATCTGAATTTCTGAGCATCTCTGGTTTGAACAAGACAAGTACTATCTGGGAATATCTCTCTCCTTCACTACTTTTTTGGACAGCTTGAATCCAAACTAATCGCAAAGGTTAGAGAACACTGGGGTCACTTTTACACTTTAAAACTTAGAATTTAGAACAATCTCTTTTAAAATTATTTAAAAACTTCATTGTACTCTCCCAGTTTACATTTCCAAGCACAGAAAAAAATTCAGTTTAAGGGTCTCAGTGACCCCTTAAAAATCAGAATAGGGAACACACAGTTTAATGACCTCACAGCAGATTTTAGATTCTGCTGAAGGAAAACCATACCTAACATTCTACACCAATTTACTCTGTTCATTTTTTTTTTTTTTTTTGAAAATTCAACTACACACCAAAATGTCATGACTTCAAAAAAAGCTTAGGATATTTAGATTACACTAAGAATTCCATTTTTTTTAAAGATGGATACTTGAAATTGGAAAATATCAATTCTAATTTTTCACTTAGGTTTTTGAAGGTAACACATGGAAACAAAATTTAATATACAGCAACTGTCAAGCACTAAACTTTTCGACTGTATCAGTTCAGTTCAGTTCCTCAGTTGTGTCCAACTCTTTTCGACCCCATGGACTGCAGCACACCAGGATTCCCTGTCCATCACCAACTCCCGGAGCTTACTCAAACTAATGTCCATCGAGTCAGTGATGCCATACAATGATTTCAATTGTACAGGCATCCTTAATTTAGGATACTCTGGAGTCATGGGAGAAAAGGAAATAAAAATCTCAACTTGCATCCAGATTAATTTAATCAAATGAAGAGTCAAGTGAATCAGCCTTACTGTACTCTCTCATGCGTGGAGATAAAACTGCTGACTAGTATCTACAAAATCATCACCTCTTTTCCTTCTCACTGTTAAGTCCTGAAGTCGTCCTTATCTCGTCAGAGTCTATAAAATATTACTGTATATGTGTTTTGCAACAGTTATTGTACAACTCTTCAGAAAACATGTAATGTTGGTTATGAAGTAAGTGCAAGACAGTCCACAAATATTAACAGCCTAGGAAGTTAGACACCTCATTGTGGGAAATTAAACGCCAGCCATGAGTTAGGTATGAAGTCACTAGTTCGAAATTTCTAACACTCTATAGATATTGGGGAAGAAAAAAGATGTCAAGGTCCCTAGCATGATTTGCCATATTAGGAATATCCTCTTGGTCAGAGGCAAGGGTGTGGTGTGATTAGAGGACTGGTGATTAGAAGCCTTGACAGCCACATTCTTTCACATGAGAAGGGCTGCAGAAGCAGCTGCAAATACTCAGCCATCAGCAGCCCACGTGGCTTGTTAGTGGACATCAGGCCCCATCAATTTTTGTTGAACGTATGAGGAGATTAAGCAGAACTTGCAAGACATTCAGACAGAGCTATAGGTATCTGCAAACAGGTTTTCTTTAATATCAGTCTAAAAATGCTAGGACTGAAGACCCCTGTTCAGTACACCTGGGGGCTGGGGGTGGGGGGAGATATCTGTGGGTATTAGAAAATGTATGGTAAAGTGAAAGGAAATGCCTGAAAGTGCTCATCTCAGAGCCTGTGGCGTGACATTTGCATTGAGAGCTTGACGTCAGTTCCTTGGTTCAACTAAGCCCAGAAACCGAGGGACCATAACTACTGAAACCTGTGCTCAGTAATAGGAAAAGCCACTGCAACCCACCACAACGAGAAGTCCTCTCACGACAACCAGAGAGTAGCCCCGTCTCTTCACAACTAGAGAAAAGCCCATGCAGCAGTGAAGACCTAACACAGTCGAAAATATAAATAAATAAATAACATTTAAAAAAGAATAAGCATAAGCTCCTATCTACATAGTTGAATTTTCACCTCTTTCAACTAGGTATTTCCATGAGTAACAGAAAAAATTCAAATCCTTTGCCACCAACAAGCCAGTAAATGGAGCACCCTCCAGAAAGGCCAGCTCCTGGAAACCCTGCTGCTGAATAATGAATGTGCTCCCAGGCACAGAGAGAATCGCCTGCGGTTTCAGATTCTAGCTGAAAAGAGCAGAAAGCGCTTTCTAGTTGAGCCCTCTTTACACGTTCTTGCTTCTTAACAATGGAGCATCAATTCCTTTAGTACCTCTTGGTTCCAGAAAAAATACATGATCCAGGTTGGTTTCTACCAGCTAATTAAACCATTTTATATTCTGAAATTGTAACCCAGTAATTTATCACGGCACACTGGCATCCAAACTTTCATCTTGCGACAACAGAATCTAGTATTCTTCAAAATTAGAAAGTGGATTCTCTTTACGCAATTATAATCGTGTGCATTTTAGGCAGCTAGATCTACTGTAGCATGCGACTCACTTATTAGATCTGATAATTTATATGAAATTTCTGGCAGGATTATGCTACTTCCTTTAAATTTAATGAGAGGAGGTGAAGAAAGCCACAATCTGACGCAAAGGTTAAGACAAACAGTGGACTTCTGCTAAAAATACTCTTATCTTCCTTCTGTGCAAAGGTAACTATTTTTGTGTGAGCAAGAGAAATACATGTTTTGAACTCAAATGCCAATATAACTTTCATTCCTTATATGAAAGGAAAATAGCAGGAGCTACAAAATAAGTCAGTGAAGTGAAGAAGTTACATTTGGCCATAACCACAGTGAGCACTCAGCGCATTATTTCTCACTTAAGGTTGCTTAAAGTAAAAATGCACTTCCTGTCAGAGGCTGCCACTTATTACGGCTCAGATACTTTTGCTCACTGTTTTAAGGGCACATAATGACTTGGCACTGAGCAGAATTTCTCAACCTTGGCGCTACTGACCTCTTGAGCCGGATGATTCTTTGGTGTGGGGGCGTGCGTTGGAGGATGTTTAGCAGCATCCCTGGCTTCTACTCACTAGATGCCAGTCCTGTCTTCCCATTCACTTGTGACAGCTAAAAATGTCTCCAGACATTGCCAAAAGTCCCCGGGGGTGGGGCCAAATCGCCCCAGGTTTAGCACTACTGGTATAGAATATAAACTAGTCAAACAGTGAAACAAGACTGAGATTTAAATTTCTCCTTCCTTTTCAATGACATTTCAAATAGCTGCTGTTCCAAATCCTCAAATGACTAAACAGAATTCAATTTCTGTGAACAGCAACAACAAAAACCCAATTTCAATTTAATATGTAACTAAATCTGTTTTGGGCTTCCCTAGTGGGGAAGGTAAAGAATCTGACTGCAATGCAGGAGACCTGGGTTCAATCTCTGGATCAGGAAGATCCTCTGAAAAAAAGGAATGGCTACCCACTCCAGTGTTCTTGCTTAGAGAATTCCATAGACAGAGGAGCCTGGCAGGGTAAGGTTCCTGGGGTCACAAAGAGTTGGACATGACTGAGTGACTAACACACAAAAATGTTTTAAATTCCAATTTCTTAATTTCAGCAATCCCATGAACGTCTAGATGTATTTTTAATTCAAAAACTTTACATGTGAAATTGTGATTTTTAACTTTACAACTAGTTAATGGAGATGAACCCCCATATCTGCATCCAGGGCTGAACTTGATGTCAGTTGAGGATGGTCATTCCTGCTGGTGTCAAAAGATCTACTCACTGCAAATCTCATACCTGCTCTTGGAGTGGAAAGTAGGGCCTGGGGTCTGCTCAGGGCTCTGGACTACCCCCATGCTCCTGGCCCTGGCTTCTGCCACAGTGTCAAGTATCTGACAGAGAGTCACTGCTGAGAAGGGGGTCTCCTTGTACAAAAACTTCTTCCTAGATACAACTGGGTCTTTTCTTAATTCAAAGGATCCATCAATGTTTATTTTCAAAAAAGCTGCTTTTGCATACTAACTGCTAGTTTTGTGGTTTGTGCTGTTAAAAACAAAAGTGACTTATTATTTATTATTTTAGAGACTGGCCTAAAATAGAAGTTGCTGCTGCTAAGTTGCTTCAGTCGTGTCCGACTCTGTGCGACCCCAGAGACAGCAGCCCACCAGGCTCCCCTGTCCCTGGGATTCTCCAGGCAAGAACACTGGAGTGGGTTGCCACTGCCTTCTCCAATGCATGAAAGTGAAAAGCGACCCCCTGAATTTCAGCCCAACAGGCTCCTCCGTCCATGGGATTTGCCAGGCAAGAGTACCGGAGTGGGTTGCCAAAACAGAAGTATACCTAACTAATTAATTTAACCAAAATTCTCCAAAGGATCTGAAGCCCTAAATCACAGTTATAACCTTTCTATATAAACATATATTGACAGCTATAGATAGATACACATACGCCTTACGGAAAATGGATGGTGACTGCCAAGGTTCTATGCTTTAGCTTTGCAGATAGCACTCTATCTGATGCACTTCCTTATAGACAGTGAAAATTTGGAGACAAAGATTACTCACAGAGCCTGTGTTCTGAGAATGAGAGCCTAAATTTATTCCTCAAATTTCCACAGAAACAATTCTGGGTCCTCCTGTTCTTGCACTTCAGTTTACTCAGGCTTAAGACAGCTGTTAAACTCTTTCATCTGTTTAGTGATCTTTTGAATTCCTGAATAATCATGGTTGCTTTAATCATACTCCAATTTAGGCACAGGAAGATTAATGAATGGCAAGTCTGTAAAACAGCCTAGGTACCTATAGGAAAAAGAAGCATACACACACACAAAACACACTATTTCCCAGAACAACATGACTTAAAACACTTGTCTTATCACATGTATCACTATCTTGTAAACACAAGGAAACGTAGCAACTCCCTGAGAAGAGCAGCCCCTAGAAGTTATTCACAGCTTATCTGATACAAGGAAAACAGATACGTACCATCAAAACTACCTTGCTCGGAAGCAAGATGCAACAGCTGATTGTATGTTTCGACTGAAGGCTGATAAACAAAGACTCCAGAATTGAAGCAGTCAGGCCACCCTGGGTCTGGTGCCGCCGACAATTCTTCTCTCTCAAAAAGATCGTCAATATTGGCTAGGACCTGATTCAAGGGTAAGGGGGTGGGGAGAAGGGAAAGCATTTCAGAACTGTTCTTCTATAGCATAACCCTTCCTAAGTTCTCCAACACACAAGATGCAATCTGTTGCTGGTCTTTAACTCTTCAGATGACACCTGTGAGGCAGACTGCTCCTACTCTCCTTCAACACCTGACACTTTTCACAACAGCAGTTTTATCTGAACTTTACTGTCAAGTCCTGACAGCATTCTTCACATGCCTAACCGCTTTCAGTTACTATATCCATCTCTCCAGCCATCGAAGTCATACTCACCAGAGTATCTGCATCCATGAATACACATTTTGAGTACTGTGTAAGTGACCAGCAGTGGAGTTTAGTCAACGTGACACCCAACTCAGGCCTCTTCATTAAGGTTAGATGTGCTGAATCACCGCTGTCCAGGACATCTACCATAATGACTTCATCGAAGACTGTCTCTAGAGCTTTCCTGTCAAAATAAAATCCAGAAAACAGCTCTTAGCATCTCTTCAGAACAAATGACCCAGACAACATAAGACTGCATTCTTATTAGCTTATTGACAACTACAGCAATCTATTACTTTGGTATGTTAGTCTCTTAAGTATGTTCTGACTTCAGCACAAACTTTTAATTTGCATGTGCAGTTAACTTCACTAAAATGCCAAGACTTATGGTGAGGATGAACTACTTGTCTTAAACACTATCATAGAAGAAGTTCCGTACCACTGACTGCCAGTCAAATTGTGAAACAGCCTGTAAAAATGTAACTCATGTTTGGTCAGATGTCTTTTCAACAGCCTCGGTCTTTAACGATATTTTATTAGAACTGCTTCTTGCTGACCGCTGAATACTTTTCCAAGTGATGCTGAGTTAAGGCATACAATATCTGCACTGACGCCTATAACTAATAATTTTTGCTAAAGCAGCTGACAACTGCCTGAAACTGTGTGTCGTAAAAGAAGTTGAGTGACTCAATTACTCGGTTTCCATTCTTTTGCATCAAATATAACCAGCATGTATTATATGCTTAGCACCCCTGGCATGAGAGACTCACTTTGGTTTGTGAGGTATAACACCTATCTCTGCCCAAAATTAACTAAAGACTTACTTTAGAAAGCAAGCCAGAGGTGAGAGAAGTCGGGGTGTACTACTTAGGTGAGACACTAAACTCAGCACAAGAAAAAACACAGGATAAAGACAGATCATCACTGAAAGTTTATAACAATATCAAGCATGGAGAACAAAACTGGTATTGTGCTAGTAATCTCCAAAGCTGTACAAAAATATGTTCCAGTTCACACTGTAAACTTGATTTCTTGGAAAGAAATGGTTGGTGTACCACTTACCACAGGAAAGGGGGCTTGGTTTCTTGGTTTCTAAGACTACATCCACTTTCTTACAGTATCCTCACTAAAGTGATTACAGATTAGGACATACACATAGGAGACAGTTTGGGGGTAATTTGGTTTTCCTAAATTACCCTTTAGGAACAAGATTGTTAGTGTGTGAGATATACGTATGCATATATAATGCCTCTTTTTCAGGGGTCCTTGGCATGTGCTTATATTTTTTGAAAAGAGTCACAAAAGGGGCATTTTCAACTTCTAAAAGGGATAAAAGAAAGCAAAAATAAAGCAATACAGAGGTGCTAGTGTGGCAAGATACTCTTAAATAAGTTAGTATGAGGATCAAGGCAGTTGATTGAGATACTTCAAAATTTAATTCCAAAAAAGTAATATGCACTAACCCAATCAACAAGCAGCTTGTACCCCTCAGGGTCTCTCCTAGCAGGACCCCTAATTCAGAGAGCCCTTTGGAAAATATCTAGTCTGCTGAATTGTAAATAAAGATCATTAGGTCAGATGGTGTCAGATGTGGTGGAGAAAACTGCTGCTGCTGCTGCTAAGTCACTTCAGTCGTGTCCGACTCTGTGCGACCCCATGGACGGCAGTCCACCAGGCTCACCCGTCCCTGGGATTCTCCAGGCAAGAACTGCTACTTTCTTTCAAAGGCAAGGGAGGTTTGCTTGGCTGGAAACAGAAACAATAGCCCCTGTTACCTCTGGGGGAAAGGTATGCAGGTGAAGGAGGAGGACACAGAGGGAACGGCTGGACTGAATCACTCACTTGGATCACCCAGAGAGGACCTGCCTATGAGAGAGCCCAACTCCTGGTTGTGATCAGTAAGCACAAGGGCCAGAACTCCACCTCCCAGATGGAGCTTGGGTGGAACATCTCCCAAGAGCCAGGAAGAGGTTTCAGACCCAGGAATCCTTCACTCAGCAGCTCTCATCGTTCTCCACCAGCACTCAATCTCTGGAAAGGGTCTGGCCTTAAGGTCCACTGATGCTAGAAACAGGGGAGGTGATGTCAGAGCCCAACCAACAGCCCGGCAGCAAGGTCCTCACCTCATAGAGTCCGAGACCTGTGGGGTGATGAGCACAACCAGCCTCCTGGTGGTCCTGTGCTGTTTCAGAGACAAGCCCAGGACCAGGGCTCCTTTGGCGTAGGAATCGTTTGTGGTCAGTGTCACAAAGGCCTGATCTTAAAACAAGGAAAACAGAAGGTATTCATTACATCATTCTAACTAGAAAACATGACCCCAGGACCCTGGTCAACCAATAATTGGGCAAAATCAACTCCTCTGTGATCAACCTGCTCGATTAATAAAGGAAGAACCTCTTGGGGGATGGGGGGTGGGAGAGAGAACCCAGTGCCCACTTTCAGAGTGTCTCAATACCATTCTTTAGTAGGAGATCATTGGCAACCTTCAAGAGGCTATAAAAATTAAATCTAGAGTCCAGACACACTAAATTCTCAGACTACACAGTAGCTTAACACCCAGAGGGCAATTACCAGGTAGTAGAGAAGAGATCAAGAAGTGCATTTTCTGTTTGTCCTACAAGGTATCATAGACAGTATTCTCAGTCAAGAACAAACCCAGCCAACAACCTCAACTGAGAGCATCTGAAGCAGAGCCCATATTCTTCATCCTGGTGCTCACGTGTGCCAAGCCTCCGGCTTTTTCAACTCTTTCCTCAACCTGGAGCAAAGACTCCACAGTCACCCAACCATCTCTCCAGAGACACTTTGAGTCTCTCTTAAACATCACTTCCCCCAAGAAGCCTTCCCTCCTTGATGCTTCCATCTAAATAGTGGCCCATCACTGTTGAATGGATTTAGGGACTACCTCACAAGCTCCAGCAAACCTGCGTCCTTTTCCTTGGAGAAGCAAGCACTACATCCTACCCAGTACCCTGGGGCCCCTCAACCCTCTCTTTCACACCCATGCTTGTTCTCAGTCGCTCAGTCCTGTCTGACTCTTTGTGACCCCCTGGACTGTAGCCCGCCAGGCTCCTCTGTTCATGGAATTTTTTAGGCAACAACACTGGAGTGGGTTGCCATTTTCTCCTTCAGGGACTGTCCCGACCCAGGGATCAAACACACATCTGCTTGGCAGGTGGATTCTTTACCACCTGGCCACCAGGGAATCCCCTCTCTCTCACACACACACCCACATTCAAATATCAATCTCCAATAATCACTTAGTTGCAAATACATGAATTATTCTTCCTCCTGAACAGGCCTTACCCTTCCAAGGCCACCAGCCAAGCCTTTAGGATTTCTTTAGTCCTTCCCAGGATGATTCTGGGACACATTCCCTCTCGAAAGGGATTTTTACGTTAAAACAGGTTGGTGGGCATACAAACACAAAGGATCCAGTGCTGCTGGGGCTCACGTGGGTCACTGTTGCCCAACTGGGCAGTTGGGACACTGTAACGAAGTCACTCAGATTCTGTCTTAGGTTTCCTCTTCCTCCCTTTGCCCATTTTCCAGTGGAGCCTGGAGGCAAATTCCATTGAGAAGTAAGAGGAAATTGTAGGCTGTCCAGTGAGCCAGCACAGTCCCCATCCGCAGATTTGAGGGCAATCTTCACATATAGCCTTGGATTCTCTGTTAAGCAGCAGAAGGTCTAGAGTTTCTACCTGCACCTCGCCCTCCTCCAGGGTCATCTGCTTCTAGGAAAGCTCCGAACAGGGCCCCCATCCCTTGACATACCCATCAACCTCTGCCTGTTCTCGTTTCCTCAACCCGTTATAAGATAGCAATATTTTAGTCAGCCCACCACAGGGGCGCTTAACCTGGGGCATGATGAATGATGTTTCAACTCAAAGATGGTCCTGATTCCAGGACCATGCAGGAGGGCATGGCAACCCACCCCAGTACTCTTGCCTGGAGAATCGCTGGACAAGAGGGGCTACAGTCTATGGGGTCCCAAAGAGCAGGACATGCCTGAAGCCACTTAGCACACATACACACACCGGGGGATCAAAGAGAAAAGTTTACAGGTAAGTAGGATTCAAGGCTTTCAGGAAGCAAGGATATGGATGATTTCCCAAAGGAAGAGGGAAGCAGGACAACCTTAGGAACTGAGGTTTGCAAGGCAAACCTAGCAAAGGAAAGACCAATGACAGCTGGGGAGGAGGCTAAACCCTCCCAGAGATGGCCGAGCTCCGGGTGACTTCTGCAATCTTTCCGCAGTTCAGTGGCTGTAATAACCCCACTATTAGACTCAACAGCACGGTCTGCGGTCCTCGGGGGCAGACTCGCCGAGCGGCCCGGACACCCTGCAACAAGTGGGCCGGCGCCTTCCCACCGCGCGGGTCCCGCTCCCCGGGGGCGCTCGCCGGGCTCCGGCTTCCCGCAACCCAGCCCCAAAGGCCTAAAAATAGGCTCGGCGAGGCGGCCAGCGCCGGGACTGACGGCCGAGGAGCCGGGCCGGGGCCGCCGGTGTGCCCGTCTCGCGGCCGCCCCTTTCCAGAGGTTCCAACCCGTGGGCTGTGGAGGCGGCGCCCCGCGACCCCGCTGCTCTCCGGCTTCGGGCCGGGCGCCCCGGAGGAGCCGGCTCCCCGCCCCTACGCAGCCCGCCGCAGCTGCTCCGCCCGCCCGCCCGCCCTTCACGGTGCGCGCAGGAGGAAGGGCAAGGAGACGGAAGCAGGAACGGGGGCTTCGGCGGAGGGCCCAGGCGCTGCCCGGCGGGGGCCCCTCGGCTGCGCTCCGGGTCGGGACGGCAGCTCGGGCCCCCGGGGCGGCGAGGCAGCGGCTGACGCAGGAAGCGACACGCCCGGCTGCGGCCAGCCTGCAACTTTGCGGCGGTCTTCGTCCTGCCGGGAGCTCCCCCGGGGCAGAGGGCCGGGTGCGGGGGGAGAAGCGCTGCGGCAGCGGCGGGCGGCGCGTACCTGTCATGGTGCAGCCGGGGGCGCGGGCGGCCGCCACAGCCGCAGCCGCAAGTTCGTGACTCGGAGACGCCGGGCGCGGGGAGCGAGCGCGGCCGGCGAGGAGGCGCGGCGGGAGCTGAGCGTCCGCCCGGAGCGCTCTTATAGCGGCTGTCACGTGGCCGCGCACGCTCCCCGCGCCCGCCGGCATCCTCGTGGGGAGGCGGCCCCGGGACTGCGGGACCCCGGTCCTCACCCGGCCTTTCCACTGCGGGGCTGGGCTCCGCGTCCACGTCCGTGGCCGCTCCAGTCCTGGTCCGGCTCCCGCGGGGCACCTGCCTGAGACCGTGAGCTGGGGCTTTGGAGGGGGATTTTAGCGGCAGAGTGTGGCATCCCAGGGACAAACTCCCAAAGAAGCCAAGGATTAGGGAACTTTACAAAACAAAAACCCCAGATCACTCCAGTTAGAATAATTCATCTGAACGTAAAGTTTAACTGCACTTTCTTCACCTGGAATTCCAAATCACCCTCCGGAAGCATTTCTCAGTGTACTCACAGCGGTTTTGTGGCCTTAACCTAAAAACAGAATACATTTTCAGTACGTTAGATTCTCGAAGTCCTCTGCATCAATTAGATATTTCAGTGTTTCATTGAATTGTCAAACGTTAACTCAATGAAGTAGGTTCTATAATCTTTACAGATGAAGAAGCTGAGTCACAGAAAAGTCACTTGTCTATGGTCGTATCATGTAAGTGGAGAAAGTAGGGTTTGAACCATAGCAGTTTTGTTACATCCGGAGAAGGCAAAGGCACCCCACTCCAGTACTCTTGCCTGGAGAATCCCATGGACGGAGGAGCTTGGTAGGCCATGGTGTCGCTAAGAGTCGGACACGACTGAGCGACTTCACTTTCACTTTTCACTTTCATGCATTGGAGAAGGAAATGGCAACCCATTCCAGTGTTCTTGCCTGGAGAATCCTAGGGACAGGGGAGCCTGGTGGGCTGCCGTCTATGGGGTCGCACAGAGTCGGACACACTGAAGCGACTTAGCAGCAGCAGCAGCAGCAGCAGCAGCAGTTTTGTTACAGAACTGACCTTGCAAGCAAGACCATGGCATCTCTGGTACTCTGGTGCCCAAAAGGTTAGTAAACTATGGGTAGTACAGTCTTTTAGGTTAATCTGTTTCACAAATCATGAAAAGGTGAGTTTGTCATTTTCTAGGAAGTTGAGAAATAGTTCTCTGATGTGATCATACCCTTCTCTCCCATCTCTTCCATCCAGTCCAATCACACAGGAAAGCAGCAGCTAGTATTGAAACAATTCTCTGCAAACAATAGTTGCTCAGTGTCTGCTGAATGGAAACCAAACAGGAAGTTGACAACATCAGTTGAAACAACCAAACAGATGCTTTAGATAAGTGATTTATTTGTCAAGGTGGTATTGCTATTCTCAAACCAATCCTGTATGTGTGCTTAGTCACTCACACAACTCCTTCCAACTCTGCAGCCCTGTAGGCTGTAGCCCACCCTGGAATTTCTGACCATGGAATTTTCCAAGCAAGAATACTGGAGCAGGTTGCCATTTCCCGCACTGGGGAATCTTCCTGACACAGTATTCGAACCCCAGTCTCTGGTGTCTCCTGCTTTGGCAGGCAGATCCTTTACCACTAGTGCCACCAGGGAAGCCCAAACTAATTATATCACTGTTTATTCAAGTGTAGGCCTGGACCTCCTACATCAGAATCACTTGGGGGCACTTGTTAAAAAGGCAGATTTTTGGTTCTAAGCCCAGACCCCTGAATCAGAATCTTAATAATAGAACCCAGGAATCAGCATTTTAAATGTCATCTCTGGGAGACTCTTGACTCCTTTCCCCCATCCTGACCATAGCAATTGACACCACTCATTTGCTTCGGAACGCCGCCTGATTACTTGGCATTCTAAACTTCCTTTGAAGGAAGTGGAAATGTGGGGAGAAGGTGCAGTAAGTGGATTACCACTTACTCAAAGCCTACAAGTTTAGAAGAGTTGGAGCTCTTTAAGGACGATAAGGCTTCCCAGGTGGTGCTAGTTGTAAAGAACCCTCCTGCCAATGCAGGAGATAAAAAAGATGAGGATTCAATCCCTGGGTCAGGAAGATCCCCTAGAGGAGGAAATGGCAATCCATTCCAGCATTCTTACCTGGAGAATCCCATGGACAGAGGAGCCTGGTGGGCTACTGTCCATAGGATCCCAAAGAGTTGGAGATAACTGAAGCAACTTAGCAAGCACGCAAGGAAGATAAAAGGCTATAGCTGAGTTGCACCTACCTGAGGAGAGGAAAGGGGCGCTAGTGGTAAAGAACCCGCCAGCCAAGCTGGACATGTAAGAGACACAGGTTCAATCCCTGGGCCAGGAAGATCCCCTGGAGGAGGAAATGGCAACCCAGTATTCTTGCTTGGAATAGCCCATGGACAGAGGAGTCTCGCACCCTACAGTCCACGGTGTTGCCAAGAGTTGGACACAACTGAAATGACTTAGCACACATATGCACCGGGAAAGGGAAAACAGAGTGGTGCTTTCAGGTTTGAATTGCTCTTTTCCATACTGATAAGTGGACTCGAGAGAGTGAGGTTTTCTTCTTTCACCCAGGAACCCTCCTACCCTTATGACACTTAACCACCTGCTGCTTGAAGTCTAAGTATTCATACTGGGCTCCCACAGGATGTGGTTCTGGGGCCAGAAGGGCAAAGCCTAGAGGAAGAGCTGTGGACAACTAGAACTAGCAGGCTTTCCTTAGGAACAGCTCCTCTCGGCTCCACACTCCCCCCGACCCCCTTCCCACCCCACACCCCACCAACCCGCAGTGTTTCAGTAAAAGCAGTCACCATAGCCTCCTTTCCTGTGTTTCATATGAGAAAAACATTTACATGAAACAGAGTTACAGAAACAGAGACTTTGCAGCTTTTACCACATTGAGTCAAATAGGGGCATTTTGAGGTTGCTACAATCTATTCTTAGATGTTGTCTTAATTGAGATTACTAATAGTGACCCACTGACCAGTTTTCCTGACGCTGTTCCACATTGAGCTTCGTGAATTATGAGATCAAAGCGTCTCAAATTTTAATGTGACCACAAATTGCCTGGGGATTTTGCTGAAATGCAGATTCTGACTCAGTGGTTTGGGGTGGATCTCTCAGGTGATGTCCCAGGCTGTGGACCAAGTAGGTATTCAAACGTTCTGGCTTATAAGGCTTTGCAGGTGGTAGATAGATACTACGTGCAAATACTACCTTAATACATGTACCGAGACAGATGTTTGAGACTTTCATTTGTTTATTGTTTTTCTGTGAAATTTAAACTTGTAGAATTTCTGATTCCTAAAAGAAGATTTAAGGTTAAAAAAAAAAATTGGTATTCTACAAGAGTACCCAGAACTATTAACCATTTAAACTTTTGCTAAATCCATATACTCAGCATGGTTGGTCCAAATTAATTTTTAGTTGGCCTTGGAATGCATTATGTAATTTTTTTTGGCAGGATACGTACCTTCCTGATTATGTTTTGTTTAAGATAATGCTGAAATCAGTTTGCATTCCCTTGAGCACACATGCTAATTGATGGTGGGAACAACTGACCTGGAAATATAATCAAGAGCAGAGGGCAATGTGCGGCCCTAAGACACAAAGAGTTCCCACAGACAGTCCATGGAATAAATACACCGCATCTGGCCAAACACAGGAACTAACTAGGTAACTGACAGCCTAAAAGTTTTCCCTTAATTGATAATACATAAAATCCATACCTGGAATTGTTGCCAGTGACCACAACCCTGTTCATATCTAACTGGAAGCTTAGTTTCAAGATATATTATCCTTCGAGGCCTAAAGGAGTCCATTCTTTACTCAAGAGTTGGAGTTCCAACTCCACAAGTTGCAAGAGCTTGGTGACCAGCTACATTACCTTAAAAGAAAGTTTTGTTGTTGTTCAATCGCCAAGTCATATCCGACTCTTTGTGACCCCATGGATTGCAGCATGCCAGGCTTCCCTGTCCTTCACCATCTCTTGGAGTTTGCCCAAATTTATGTCCATTGAGTCAATGATGACATCCAACCATCTCATCCTCTGTCACCCTCTTCTGCCTTCAATCTTTTCCAGCATCAAGGTCTTTTCTAATGAATCAGCTGTTCACATCAAGTGGCCAAAATATTGGAGCTTCAGAATCAGTCCTTCCGATGAATATTCAGGGTTGAGTTCCTTTAAGATTGACTGGTTTGATTTCCTTGCTGTCCAAGGGACTCAGTCTTCTCCAGGACCACAGTTCAAAAGCATCAATTCTTTGGTTCTCAGCCTTCTTTATGGTCCAGCTCTCACATCCGTACATGACTACTGGAAAGACCATAGCTTTGATTATACGGACCTTTGTCAGCAAAGTGATGTCTTCACTTTTTAGCACACTGTCTAGGTTTGTCGTAGCTTTCCTGCCAAGAAGCAGTTGTCTTCTAATTTCATTGCTGCAGTCACCTCCGCAGTGATTTTAGAGGCCTAAGAAAGGAAATCTGTCACTACTTCCACCATTTCCCCTTAAAGATATTGAGTTTTAAGCTGACTTTTTCACTCTCCTCTCTTACCCTCATCAAGAGGCTCTTTAGTTCCTCTTGCTTTTGCCATTAAAGTAGTATCATTATATCTTTATGGAGATATAATTCACATACTGTGAAATCAAGCTATTTAAAGTATACAATTAGGGGCTTCCCTGGCATTTGGTGGTTATGACTCTGTAGGCAGCATGGGTTCCATCCCTGGTTGGGAACTAAGATCCCACGTGATATGAGGTGTGACCGAAAAAAAAAAAAAAAAAGCACACAATTAGTTTTTAGTATATTCACAGAGTTGTGTAAACATCACCACAATATAAGTAGAGAATATTTTCATCACCCCAAAGAAACCTATAACCAGTTGCAATCATTCCTTTTTCTTTCCCCTTTCCTCAGCACTCAGTCAACTACTAATCTATTTTTTGTCTCTATAGACTTGTCTATAGAGATTTGCCTATGTGTAGTCTTTTATAACTGGGTTCTTTCACTTAGCAAAATGTTTTTGTGATTCTTCAATCTTGTGGCATGCATTATTAGTATTTCATTTCTTTTCATTGCCAAATAATATTTCATTATATGGATATACCAGTTTTAATTATTCATATCATGGATAAACATGTTGATGGGCATTTCAGTAATTTCTGTTTTTTAGCTATATGAGTAATGCTCCTATGAATATTTGTTTCCCAGCTTTTGTGTGAATATATGTTTTTCTTTCTCCTGGATATATACCAAGAGTAGAATTGCTAGATCAGTTAGTAACTCTGTGTTTAACATTTCAAGAACGGCTAGACTTTTCAAAAGTATAGGGATCATTTTGCATTCCCACTAGTAGGAGAGTTCTAATTTCTTTACTTTTTAGCCAATACATGTTATTTTTTTTTTTTTTTTTTTTATTATGGCTATTCTAATGGGTTTGGAGTGGTATTGGCCATTTGAGAATCTTCTTTGGAGAAAGGTCCATTCAAACTCTTTACCCATCCTTTAACGGAGTTGGTTTTTTTACTTTTGAGTTGTAAGTTACTGTTTTTGTTTAGTTACTAAATCATGTCTGACTCTTTGGTGACCCTGTGGACTGTAGCCACCCAGGCTCCTCTGTCCAAGGGGATTTCCCAGGAAAGAATACTGGAGTCAGTTGCTATTTACTTCTCCAGGGGATCTTCCTGACCCAGGGATCAAACCCGAGTCTCCTGAATTTGCAGGCAGATTCTTTACTACTTAGCCACCAGGGAAACCCTTTTGAGTTTTAAGAGTTCTTTGTAAGATAGGAGTTTGAGATTAACTTATACCTACTGTGAAAGTCACTCAGTCGTGTCCAACTCTGCAACCCCATGCACTGTTTAGTCCATGGAATTCTCCAGGCCAGAATACTGGCATGGGTAGCCTTTCCCTTCTCCAGGGGATCTTCCCAACCCAGGAATCGAACCCAGGTCTCCTACTTGCAGGAGGATTCTTTACCAGCTGAGCCACCAGGGAAGCCCAATTTATACACACTACTGTATATAAAATAGGTAAACAACAGGAGCTACTGTATTATCGCAAAGGGAACTATACTGAATGCTTTACAATTATCTATAGTGAAAAAGAATCTGAAAAGGAAACTGAATCACACATATATATATACATATATACTATATATATATAAATAACCGGATCACTTTGCTCTACACTGGAAACTAACACAGTATTGTAAACTAGCTATATTTCAATTAAAAAATCTGGGAAAAAAGAGGTCTTTACTGGATACAAGTCCTTTTCAGATATATATTACATGTATATAATTTGCAAATATATCTTCCCATTCTATGGGTTGACTTTTCTTGCTAGTATATTTTGTAGCAAATAGTTTGACATTTCTACATAATCAAACTTCTTTCTTTTTTTGTTTGTTTGTTTTTGCTTTTGGTGTCATATCTAAGAAACCATTGCCTAATCCAAAGTCATGAAGATTTACCCCTAAGTTTTCTTCTAAGAGTTTTATAGTTTTAATTCTTAAATTTCGGTCTGTAATCCATTCTGAGTTATTTTTTGTGTGTGATCTGAAGTAGAGGTCCAACCTCTTTCTTCTCAGTGTGAACATTGAGTTGTCCCAGCACCATCTGTGGAAAATACTATTGTTTCTCTTTGGAGTTGTCTTGGCACCTTTTGAAAAATCATTTGACTGTAAATGTGAGAGCTCTATTTCTGGACTCAATTCTATTCCATTGACATATATGTCTATCCTAATGCTAGTTCCATGGTTTCTTGATTTCTGCAGCTTTGTAGTACATTTAGAATTGGGAAGGGTGAGTTCTCTGTTTTTATTCTGTTTTCAGATTGTTTTGGTTATTCTGAATCCTTTGCATTTTCATATAAATTTTAGGATCAATTTATTAATTTCTACAGTAAAGGAAGCTGGAATATTGATAAGCTTGCACTGAATTTGTGGCTCAATTTGGGGAGTATTGACAACAATTAAGCCTTCTGATCTATGAACGTAGGATGTCTTTTCATTTACTTAAATCTTCTTTAATTTCTTTCAGCAATGCTTACTATTCTATTGCCTTTTAAAACATATAACAAAACTCAAACAATTCAGGCTTGTTAGCTATATAAATCCCACAGGCATGGCAGCTGATTTTCATATCTGCTAGATACTCTAAATTTATATTCCTGGCTAAAATCTGATTACTATTTAACTTCATACAAGCAACAATATCTTGGCCCATCATAGGACTGCTGCTGCTGCTAAGTCACTTCAGTTGTGTCCGACTCTGTGTGACCCCATAGATGGCAGCCCACCAGGCTCCCCCGTCCCTGGGATTCTCCAGGCAAAAACACTGGAGTGGGTTGCCATTTCCTTCTCCAATGCATGAAAGTGAAAAGTGAAAGTGAAGTCGCTTAGTCGTGTCCGACCCTCAGCGACCCCATGGACTGCAGCCTACCAGGCTCCTCCGTCCATGGGATTTTCCCGGCAGGAATACTGGAGTGGGGTGCCATTGCCTTCTCCTCATCATAGGACAACCTTGACAAATCTTCACTTTGGCTTTTTGTTAGTAATGACTGACACATACTTGATGCTAAGCTTCTTATACACATTAAATCATTTAACCTTCCCAGCAATCTGATGAGGTAGTCTCTACTCCCTACTTTAGAGGTGAGGCTCAGAGCTTGCCCAACATTTTGCAGCTAGTAATTTGTACAGCTAGGATTTGAATCAGGTGGCTTGCCTCTCCAGTCTGTGTACTAAACCTCTGTTTGGCAATGTGTGTAGGTGTGCACTACTAAAAAACATATGTGTATGTGAAAAGTAAGTCTTGCCTGCTACCTTCCCCCCAGCCCAGCTACCATGTTCCCCTCCTAGAATGGCATTATCTTCTTGACTTTTCCCATGGTTTTAAGGATGTCACAAAAAACTCACTGTTGTGACTTTTCCTATGTTGCTGTTCAGTTGCTTAGTCACGTCCGACTCTTCACATCAGGAGGCCAAAGTATTGGAGCTTCAGCTTCAGCGTCAGTCCTTCCAATGAATATTCAGGGTTGATTTCTTATAGGATTGACTGGATTGATCTCCTTACTGTCCAAGGGACTCTCAAAAATCTTCTCCAACACCACGGTTTGAAAGCATTAATTCTATGGATTCTATTTTTTTAAATTTTATTTATTTTTGATGCTACACATGGCCTTTTTCTAGTTGCAGTGCGCAGGCTTCTCACTGCTGTGACTTCATCTGGTTTCTAATCATGGGCCCTAGGGCACACGTGCTCAATAGTTGCTGCATGTGGGCTTTGATGCCCTGAGGCTTGTAGGATCTTAGTTCCCAGCCCAGGGATCAAACCTGTGACCCCTGCTTTGGAAGGCAGATTATTAATATTAACCACTGGACCACTAGGGTTAATAGGTCCCTCCTATGGGCTCTTGTAGATGCTTCTTGGTGTCACAGAATTTCCTCTTTCAGAGGCTCCATGGGAAAATTTTCACCTTGGTCTTGGTATCAGAAAGAGTGTTGTACGCCTTAATACTTAGTTTTTTTTCATTATCTAATAGACATTTTGAGTTATATTAATTCTTTTTTTCTTTTTTTAGGCCACTGGCTGCAGTCCATGGGGTCGTTAGGAGTCGGACACGACTGAGTGACTTCACTTTCATGCATTGGAGAAGGAAATGGCAACCCACTCCAGTGTTCTTGCTTGGAGAATCCCGGGGAAGGGAGAGCCTGGTGGGCTGCCGTCTATGGGGTCACACAGAGTCAGACACGACTGAAACGACTTGGCAGCAGCAGCAGCAAGAGGCTTAGAGCAAAATTTGTAACTTTCCATTAGTTACTTGGCTCTTCACCCTGCATTTATTTATGCTTTAACCTTTTTTCTCCATTATTACCCTGCCTGATTTATTTCTGAAGTTGCTGAGATCCTTTGGAAGTGGGGAAAGAATGTGGAATTAATTAGTAAATAATTAAGTGATCAGAGTTTTTGTGGGAGTAGAGAAGGGAAGATGACATTTCAGCTCAATTTGGGTGACTGGAGTTTTTTGCAGTGATCTGTCAGTAAAATGAAAATTTCATAGACAGGCTTAACTGATCCAGACATGGGAATAACCTGTAATTAGTTTAAAATCTTAAAAAGACACAGTAATGGCTTGATTTGTCAGCCTTAGTTTTATTATCTATTCTAACCAGTAATATAATAACAACATGATAATGGTCAAAAGGGAGGGATAAGGTTGTCCAGTTTCTCAAATGTATTTCAAATATTTTTCACCTTTCAAGTTCTAGTTATCATATTTGTGATCTTTTAGTTGATGGATTGCCATTTAAATTAGCTAATTATCAGGCTGAAATTAGGAGAATCTCTTTGGCAGTTACCTTTTCTTTAAAATGCTTTATGATGGCATAATTTATATACAGTTATTTCACTTTTTCACACGCTAGTAATGCTCAAAATTCTCCAAGCCAGGCTTCAGCAATATGTGAACCATGAACTTCCTGATGTTCAAGCTGGTTTTAGAAAAGGCAGAGGAACCAGAGATCAAATTGCCAACATCTGCTGGATCATGGAAAAAGCAAGAGAGTTCCAGAAAAGCATCTATTTCTGCTTTATTGACTATGCCAAAGCCTTTGACTGTGTGGATCACAATAAACTGTGGAAAATTCTGAAAGAGATGGGAATACCAGACCACCTGACCTGCCTCTTGAGAAATTTGTATGCAGGTCAGGAAGCAACAGTTAGAACTGGACATGGAACAACATACTAGTTCCAAATAGGAAAAGGAGTTCGTCAAGGCTGTATATTATCACCCTGTTTATTTAACTTATACACAGAGTACATCATGAGAAACGCTGGACTGGAAGAAACACAAGCTGGAATCAAGACTGCCGGGAGAAATATCAATAACCACCCTTATGGCAGAAAGTGAAGAGGAACTCAAAAGCCTCTTGATGAAAGTGAAAGTGGAGAGTGAAAAAGTTGGCTTAAAGCTCAACATTCAGAAAACGAAGATCATGGCATCCGGTCCCATCACTTCATGGGAAATAGATGGGGAAACAGTGGAAACAGTATCAGACTTTATTTTTCTGGGCTCCAAAATCACTGCAGATGGTGACTGCAGCCATGAAATTAAAAGACGCTTACTCCTTGGAAGGAAAGTTATGATCAACCTAGATAGCATATTCAAAAGCAGAGACATTACTTTGCCAACAAAGGTTTGTCTAGTCAAGGCTATGATTTTTCCTGTGGTCATGTATGGATGTGAGAGTTGGACTGTGAAGAAGGCTGAGCGCTGAAGAATTGATGCTTTTGAACTGTGGTGTTGGAGAAGACTCTTGAGAGTCCCTTGGACTGCAAGGAGATCCAACCAGTCCATTCTGAAGGAGATCAGCCCTGGGATTTCTTTGGAAGGAATGATGCTAAAGCTGAAACTCCAGTACTCTGGCCACCTCATTCGAAGAGTTGACTCATTGGAAAAGAATCTTATGCTGGGAGGGATTGTGGGCAAGAGGAGAAGGGGACGACAGAGGATGAGATGGCTGGATGGCATCACTGACTCGATGGATGTGAGACTGGGTGAACTCTGGGAGTTGGTGATAGAGAGGGAGGCCTGGCGTGCTGTGATTCATGGGGTCGCAAAGAGTCGGACACGACTGAGTGACTGATCTGATCTGATCTGATTTCACTTTTTAAAAGGATACAATTCAATGAGTTTTAACAAATATACAATCATATAACTATCACCACAATTATCTCCAAAACTTTCTTATTGCATCTTGTGGTCAATTCCATTCTCCTCCCCTGCCAAACACAGCTCTGATTTCCATCTGTATAGATTTACTTTTTCTAGAATTTCATAGAATGCAATCATACAGTATGTAGGCTCTTGTATATGGCTTCTTTTACTTAGCATGATGCTTCTGAGATTTATTCATGTGGTTGAATATCAGTGATTCATTCCTTTCTATTGCTGAGTAGGATTCTTTTGCCTGCATATACCACAATGTAATTATTTCAGCCGGTGGACATTGAGGCTGCTTCTACTTGGGTTTTATTAATAAAGCTGCCAGGAATATTCAAAGGAGTGGGATTACTGGGTTGTATAGTATGGTATATTTAATTTTATAAAGAAACATTTAGCTTTATAGGAATGGCAGTTAACTTTCAAAGGTCATTGCCAAATTTAGATACAATCATGAAGAACAGAAGTTATTGTTTTTATACAAATCAATTATGTCTTAAGATGATCATATGTCCATTCATAGTTCACTGAGAGAAAAGGGGACATAAATCCCCATGTGTATCACTGCAGAATTTCTTTTTTATAAGCATGGCAGTGTCATTCACTTCTACTTGTCCAGCATGTGTACACATGGGAACTCATTTGAGAAGGACTGGAAAAGGTGACCCCAAGGTTCATTACAATCCAAAGTCTTAGTGCTCTGTCAACTGCAGGGATTTTGCCCAAAGAGCAGAAAACATAGACAGAGAAAACATTACCAAACCTCAAGGTCACAATATATATTATAGAAAGTTTTCTCCCATGGATTGTGTCTTTTGATCCTCAAAATAGCCAATCGTTAATCCAGCTGGATACATGACATTTTCACAAGTCCACTCTGGGAATCTAGAACAGTTTTAGTCTTCTTTTTTAAAAACTAAGCTTCTAGTTTTAAAAATATTAAAGGCTGTAACAAGCACCCCCACCTAACTCAGAGCCATCTTCACATCACTGAACTATACCTCATCCCTCAGACTCTTTGTATCTCTGATTCAGTCTCAACCTTGAACCTCTAAGGTGAGGATGAGGGTGAGGGATGTATTATCGAGCACAATGTTTGAAAACAAAGTTTCATTTTTTGGTTTCTGTCCTGTCTTTTTCTTTTCCATTAGGAAAATGATTTTCTTTAGCTCATGTGGAATGTATATGACCAGTGACGTAACAGATATGGAGAAAAGAAGAAATTGTTCAGGGTTATTTTAGTAGAGAGTAGCAAATCTGGGTCTCCTTAAGCTGTGCTGCTTCACTGCCATGTAAGTGGGAAGCAAAGCATTCCTCAGAATTTAGGACCTCAGAGATACTCATTTCCAATGAAGACAATCAATACATCAACAGTACCCCACCATCTGCTGCTGCTTTTGACGTAAGGGAAGTGGAGGAATGAATGGGCACTGGATTTTTGAAGAAGCTCTCTAAGATCTCTAAGAATAAAAATAAAGGTAGAAAGTAAAAGAAGATGGATGAATGCAAGAAGGAGCTTGAGAGAGGCTCCCAGGCCATGGGCAGGCAGAGAAGGAGAAGGGGTGAGTTAAGAGTAAAGAAAGCTCCAAGGTGCTGGAAAAGCTGCTGTTAAAGGACATACATGATTTCCCTCCCTATGATTCCCAAGCAGCTGCTAGAATAGATCCTGTTGCATATTTCTGGTTCCAGGGAGGGGTCATTTAAATGAAGGCTTAATGATTTCTTGGAGTGTCCTAAAATCCTGAAATACCTCCACGAGTCTGAAATTCTTTTTGATGACAAATATGTCACCTACAGTTAGAAAAGTAAATTCTGATTGATGGAGGAGAGACACTTATATTGAGTGCTAATTAATATCAGGCACAGTAAAGAAGAAGTCCTACATATATGATCTCATTTCATTTTTTAGCAGCCTGTGCAAAAGACTAGTAGCTCCATTTGGTAAACAAAAATGATGAAACCGAGAGGTTAAGAGACTGATAACTTTCAATGTGTGTCTTTGTCTTTTGTGAGCCAGTAAAGAAGACTCTGTGTCCAGAGGTATTTTTGTCATATATGAGTACGTTTGGTTTGGCTTGAAATGACTGCTGAAGATTTTTTAAAACGAAGTGCCTAGTAAAGCAACACGTTTGCAGAGGACACATTGATTGAGGTATCACTATTTTGCACATAGAGCAATTATAGTAACATGATTGTTAGAAACATGAATACCTAGTGCTATTGTTGTCATTTGCAAATTGAAAAGGTGTTTATGTACAAGCAGACATCTCCTCAGTCCTGGTACTAAAACTTTTTAAGGACTACTTAAGGTTTTTTTTCCCCCCAAATATGTATTTTAAACAATTTTTTCCCAGTAAGGCAGGAAAAAGTGACTTACTATTATTTTGTACAGAAAAATAAGGTCCTTGAGCTAGAAAATACTAACTCATTTCTATTTTTAAAAAGTTAATTTATTTTAACTGGAGGCTAATTACTTTACAATATTGTAGTGGTTTGTTTGCCATGGCTCTTAAAGTTATGCGGCTGGCTGCTTTCACTTTTGCTTCTGATGAACTTTCAAGTTCTTTGTGACCAGATAAACATTTCCCCCTCAGAGAAGGCAATGGCACCCCACTCCAGCACTCTTGCCTGGGAAATCCCATAGATGGAGGAGCCTGGTAGGCTATAGTCCATGAGGTCGCTAAGAGTCGGACACGACTAAACGACTTCACTTTCACTTTTCACTTTCATGCACTGGAGAAGGAAATGGCAACCCACTCCAGTGTTCTTGCCTGGAGAATCCCAGGGACAGAGGAGCCTTGTGGGCTGCCATCTATGGGGTCACACAGAGTCGGACACGACTGATGTGACTTAGCAGCAGCAGCAAACATTTCCCCAAACATTTCAGATTTTGTTCTGTTGGATGATTGAGATAATTTTTGATTTGGAATTAAACAGCTGTAAAAATTTACTCAAGTACCCACCATGTTAACCTTCATTGGAAAGGATTTAGGACTCACAGTCTCCTAACATCTGTATTTCAGAAAGACTTGCAGTCAGTAGTTGAAGGGTGTGTGGGTGAACTGGCTCCGTGCAGCACAGACTGACCTTGAACTGAAGATTTTTCTCGGCCAGTTTACATTAGGAAAATCCCTCCTGCAGCCCAGGATCTTCCTTGACTGTTACAGAGCCAAAAGCTGTCGTCAGAATTTGATACTACACCTCTCCGTGCCAAACAGGATCCCATAGCCAAAACCTGTTCTGTCATGGTACATCATTAGGACTCACCCGGCTTCTGGCCTGGCCAAAAGTTTAGGAGGGGTGATGGTATCTAACCTCCCCGGGCATATCAGAAAATCAGCATGTGAGCTGCTTGGCATGTTCAGTTGGTGTCAACTGAGGGCAGCCCTTTCTGGAAGCCAGTGGGTTCTCCCAAAGGGAGATGAGGCAAAGATGCCCAGCACCTGCCCTGAAGTGATACTGCTTAGGATTCTGGTGTGTTAGGCTAGAATCAAATTCATGAAAAAGTGTGTGACCACTGTTAAGTGAAACTCACAAGGCGATGTCTGTAAGAAAGGCAGTACCCACCCCAGGGGCAAGCAGAAGAATGGCTTGTATCAAAGATACCGGTTCTCGAAATTTGACGAACAGACCTAGACAAATAGACTTTGAAAGAAATAGTATTTACCTGCTGCTGTTGCCGCTGCTAAGTCGCTTCAGTTGTGTCCGACTCTGTGCTACCCCATAGACGGCAGCCCACCAGGCTCCACCGTCCCTGGGATTCTCCAGGCAAGAACACTGGAGTGGGTTGCCATTTCCTTCTCCGATGCATGAAAGTGAAAAGTGAAAGTGAAGTCGCTCAGTTGTATCCGACTCCTAGCGACCCCATGGACTGCAACCTACCAGGCTCCTCTGTCCATGGGATTTTCCAGGCAAGAGTATTGCAGTGGGGTGCCATTGCCTTCTCCAAGTATTTACCTAGAAAAGGTGTTTAGATACTTTTCGAGGTCAGGAGAAAAATGTTTCACAGCACAGAAAGCCCTGCAGTTCCCAAGAAATATGCTCAGCTGATAAGGACAGCTGGGTGTTTCTGACAGACCTGGGACACAGCACCATGTATTCCCTGCTCACAGAATCTTTTTGGATTGGAGGCTTAAAAGTTTAAGGCCTTAAATGGAAGCCAAGTAATCAAGACATGGCTGATGTTAAAGGTGAAGTTTACATAAGGAAAAAAATGGAACGCAGAGGTTAATACAGGAATCCCCATTGATTTAAGATTTGATTTTTCTCTTTTGGAGACTTTATAGGATTTTCTTTATACTTTTGTTGGTTTCAAGAAGATTGAAAATTGAGTCCACGTTTTCAAGGTTAAAATAAATAGTGTGTGTGTGTGTGTGCTCAGTTGTGTTTCTTTGCTACTCTGTGGACTGTAGCCCACCAGGCTCCTCTGTCCATGAAATTTTCCAGGCATCAATACCAGAGTGGGTTGTCATTTCCTACTCCAGGAGGTCTTCCTAACCCAGGGCTAGAACCTGAGTGTCTTGAGTCTCCTTCATTGGCAAGTAGATTCTTTACTACTATGGCACCTGGGAAGCCCTAAAAATAAATACACCACTGTGTAATTGTCTCAGTTGAAAAAATATATATATATATAAAGAAGGAACCTCAATGAGACAGGTATGAGAGGGTGGAGCCTTGATTCTGTCAAGACCCATACCACTGGTAGGTAACCTACAAATGGGAGGATAATTGAAATTGCCAAGTTTTTCCCCAAAGATGAAGTGGTCTGAGCCCCACATTGGGTCCCATAGCCTGGGGGTCCTGCACCAGGAAGACAAGCCCCCAGAATGTTTGACTTTGAAGGCCAGCAAGACTTATTTTCAGGAGAACCAGAGTGCTGTGGGAAATAGATTGCACACTTAAAGGGTGCACACATCACACTTGGACCCAGGTAGAAAGAAGCGATTTAAAAGGAGCCTGGTGAGACCCCTGTGCTGATATTGGAGAGCCTCTTGGAGAGGTACCAAAAAGCTGGGGCTCATCCTGGGGACGTAGATGCTAGAAGCAGCCATTTTGGGGAGCGTGTTATACCATGAGGACACTGGTGCTGGCAAGCATCACTTTGGAACCTTCTCTCTGGTTTATTAGCACTGGGACCCAGCCCCACCCACCAGCTTGTCAGCACCTGCGCTGGGACACTTTAGACCAGGCGACTAGTAAAGCTGAGGAACCACCCACCCCCATCTACCACGAGGCCTGCTATTGTAAGATCCCTGAGCCTACAGCCGCCCTGGGACCCGGCCCTGTCCACAAGGGGGCCAGCACCTGGTCTGCAAACTTACATGGAAGTAGTCCCTGACCCCCAGGACCCTGAAGTCAGAAGCCCTGGGACTCAGCTCTACCCACAAGGGGGTGGTCACCAGTTCTAGGCCCAGCTGGGCCCCAGCCCCACCCACCAGTGGGCCAAAACCTACCCCAGGGCCCTGCAGTTAGAGACCCTGGACCTAGCTCCACTCTCCAGTGGGCTTACGTTTGTCCCAGGATCCAGCCCCACCCACCAGCAACCGACAGCCTCCATATAGGGTAGAGCTTGGCAACCAACTGGACTGAGGACCTGCCACAACTTCCAGACTGCCCATAGTCGTCAGCTTGCCACAACAGAAGTACCCTCACAGCCTAAATAAGGGACATGCCTAGAGTCGATAGTTCTAGTGACAGAGGGGAGTATGCTTCTGGGATGCATAGCATGACTTCTATAAAAGGCAGCTTCTCCAAGGTTGGGAAATGTATCCAACCTGCTGAATATATAGAAATAAAAACAGCAAATTAGGCAAAATGAGAGGACAGAAGAATATATTTCAAATGAACAAACAAGATAAAAACCCCAGAAGAACTAAGTGGAGATAGGCAACTTACCTGATAAAGAGTTCAAGGAAATGATTGTAAAGATGCTCAAAGAACTCAGGAAAAGAATGGATGAACACAGCGAGTTTAATAGAGTTAAAAGAAGAATCAAACAGAACTGAATAACACAATAATTTGTTATTTTACTTTATTTAATTTAATTTATTTTAAATTACTCTCTACTGGGATTCTACCAATTTATACTCATACTCCCAGTCTGGGGCCTATGTTTCCATTCTCTTGACAGTGTCTTTCACAAGGCAATTGTACCAATTTATACTCACACCATATATGAAATATTTGAAAAGCTGTATCTCAGTCTAGTTTTGATTTGTATTTCTCTTACTATAAGCAAGGTTGAGTGTATCTTCTCTTTTTATATTTGAATCACTTATGTTTCTTTTTCTTTCTACATCCTCTGCCCATTTTTCTATTGGACTATTGGTATTTTTCTTGTGAGGTATAGTAGCTTTTCACATATTATGAAGATTATCCATTTATCTGATATGAATTTCAATTGAGTGTATATATGTACAGACTATTTTAACAGAGTAGATACTCTGCCCCAGTGGTGTTCAAACATAAGATCCCTTGATAAGAATTTTATATCAGATATTCTTGGATCAAATCTGTGGACCATATGACTTTTAAAGTATATTTCCAATTTCAGCTTTTATACTTTATTGATGAAGGAAATGGCAATCCACTCCAGTATTCTTGCCTGGAAAATCCCGTGGACGGAAGAGCCTGCTAGGCTACAGTCCATGGGGTTGTAAAGAGTTGGACATGGCTGAGCGACTTCACTTTCTACCTAACCTGGAAAACCTAGGTCAGGCTGACTCTGCATTCTCCATATAAAGCAGTTTGCTTGAAACACAGTCTACCCAGCATCTCCTCAGAAGACAAAGCCAGAACACTTGGGAAGCACGTACTTGTCCAGTATCCAGCGGCCTGCACCTTTGTACCCTTTCCCCTAGAAAGGAGGAAGCAGCTGTGGCCTCTCACCTTTGAGTATTTTTGGCTAGCAGCCTGGCACTTTGGGAATTTATCCAGCATGCTTTACAGAGGTATTTAGACCCTTTTATGAAGAAAGCAAAGTCATGAAAGGAAACCAAGAACATTAAAGATTCATGCCTCTTGTGTAATTTGGCTGTTAAGACACAAAGCCAATTTCTACTCAGCACTTCCTGTAAGATGAACTGAAAACTGCAAAGAAACATGTTTAAAGATAATATGTTTGTATGATAGTTTTGTCGAAACACTTGTACCACACATCTTACAGGCAGCTTGAAAACATTTTGCACGCTAGAAAGATGAAAGCATTCGATATTTATTTCCTGGAGGTGGAAGAAGAATCCTGGGTTTCTGAAGTCCCCAGATGATTCAGCGTATACTCACATAGCTACCAACCATGGGAAATCAGCGAGGCCTCATTGGGATTTTGGATGTGTCAAGAAACAGTATGGGGCCGAATGAAGCAAATGCCAATGTGACGTCAGCAGTTGCTGAAGGATTTTTGTTCAAGTTTTTTTTTTTTTTCAAGTTTAAGAGCAAGACTTCCCTAACTTAGAATGATTAAACACAGAACTTTTCTAAAAGGAATGAAATAATAAGGTTAGGTCATATCGAAAAGTTTGGAACTTCAATTTTCCTCATTTTTTTTCTTTTTTTTTTAAGAAAAGTTTTCCTTCTCTCAACTCTCCTAATTAGCTGTTTGATCCTCATAACTCTGCCTCTCATTGCCCCCCTCCACCTTTAAATTCTGTGCTCTCCTATCTCTGAGAGGGTCTAATCAAAGGAATATATTTTTTACTTCCTTTTTGTTTTCTCTCCTCAAGGGTAGATCCCTTGTGCTTATGCTGCTGCTGCTGCTGCTAAGTCGCTTCAGTCGTGTCCAACTCTGTGCGACCCCATAGACGGCAGCCCACCAGGCTCCCCCGTCCCTGGGATTCTCCAGGCAAGAACATTGGAGTGGGTTGCCATTTCCTTCTCCAATGCATGAAAGTGAAAAGTGAAAGTGAAGTTGCTCAGTCGTGTCCGACTCTTAGCAACCCCATGGACTGCAGCCCACCAGGCTCCTCCGTCCATGGGATTTTCCAGGCAAGAGTACTGGAGTGGGGTGCCATCGCCTTCTTGTGCTTATGGACCACTCGATATTATTGAAGAAGGATGAGTTTGGGATCTAAAAAAGATGCCAGATGCAGCAAAGTACACAACTGTGACCACAATCCCTGATTGGGAGGTGGCATTAGGAAAGGCCAAGAGTGAAATCAGTGGCTCTAAGCATTTCTCATGGCTGACCTGGAGCCTGATGTAGCCGTAGACAGAAGTGGATGTTTCGGGAATGCACGGCCAGACCGTCAGGAGTCCTGCAAAGCAAATAATGGTTGGATCCACTATACTTGGCCAGCCATGGAGAACACCCCAAGGCACCCCACCTGTTAGGCACCAGGCAGAAACAATCAATCTTGTCTGTCAGTTAAAAAATGAGGAGAGTGTGTGGGAAGGAGTGGAAGAGAGAGAGAGATTAAAAAGAAGCAGTATTTTTTTCTTTAACCGAAGTTTTAAGACCTCCAGGTTGAATTCACAATAATGATGGGGTGGAGAAAGTTCAAATAGATGTATCCCATGCATGGCATTAAAAATGAAGCTTAAGCATATGCAAACAGCAAGTCGATGGCAGCTCTGAGATGATGGTGAAGCATAGGCTCTGGGCTGAGAAATAAGCTTGTGCTGAGAAACCATCTGGGAAAACTCTTCAACTAATTTGAATTGAGCCAAGCTGAGACCTTAAGCATTTCTTCCCAATGAGATCCAAGCTGAACAATGACACGAGCTGATGTTCAGTGGTGGAGATGCCCGTGTATCCTCGCCTAACAGCTGTCACGGTAGGTCCACACTGCTCCTGAAAGCTAGATAATTAACTGCCGTTTGCTTTGAAGTCCAGGGAAAGCTGCTTCCTACTGCGGTGCATTTACAACTTCTACAATTGCTCGTCAAATGTTCAGTGCCTCGACCGCGTCAGTTCCACTAACTCCTTTAGATGTTCAGGTTTCTCAAAGGTATTCAAATCACTGAAGCTGCCATGTGAGGTTTTTCAAGACAGATGTTCTAAAAAAGTGACTTATTTTTTAATCACTAGATTATTAAATAAGTTTGCCAAAAACATGACTATAAGTCATGGATGTTTGCAGCTTTTTCTTTATTTTTAACTGATGGAGAGCTGTTTTCAAAAGGATCAAGTTTGGCACGCATGGATATCGGATTGTTAAATCTATAGAACAGTCCAGGTAGTAGCATCACACTAGGAAAAGAAGACTAGATTAGTTTATTATTATTTTTTAAGAGCTTGATAAAAGGACTAAATTCACTTCTGTCTACCTTAGAAGTTTCCAAATAGGCCTTGGGAAAAAAATATATTTATAAAAAGGTTCAGAGTAGAGGTTCAGAATGAACCTAAATTTAGTGTATACATGCATTAAAGGTAGCAGAGTAAAGAACAACTGAATGAATACTTTATTTGTGTTCCATATATATCTCTCTGTGGCAGAGTGACAGTTGGATCTCTATAAAGGACTTGGGTTTCTAGATATTAATCATTCAAACCAAAGTGAATGTAATTTTACTCGGAGACGGTTATGAAGGGAAAGGAATTAACGTGATATTTTAAAAGATAATGTTTCACAGCACAATTTTGAAATGGATTACTAAGACTTTTAGTGAAATTACATTAGTTGATTCACTATATGTGACATTGTATTAAGAAAAACACCAGTTTTCATGCTGAGATTACTTGGTAGGGTAACCCAAGGGTAATTGCCAGTTTGGGTTTATCTTTGCAGTAAAAATCAAATGTGGACTGCACTGAAACAGAAATCCAGGACTTAACCTGTCCAATGGAAATCATCCATGCTTAGCAAAGCCTCACAGTTATTTTTCTTTCAAATTTACATTGTTTTGCCTTTAGGGAGTTGATGGAAATTCATTGTGAGTGTTTTTGTGGGTAAAGTTAAAATTGTTTCATTAAATGTTAATGGACTTAATAGTCCAGTTATAAAGACCTAATATATTAGCCTATATTCAGCACTTAATGCTGACATGGCTTATGTTCCAGAATTGCATTTGGGCCCATAGAGCTGAACATCAGATGTGAGCATAGGTTAGGAATGGGTTTTGTTCTTCTGCCATAAGGAAATAACCATTCTGTTTACAAATGACTCTGATTTTTAACAAAGCAGCTCTTTTAGATGCAATTCATTGGTTTATTTTGGCCCAAAGAAAGATTCGGACATCTACTTGTACATTAGGAACACAGTACGGCTCACTGGACTTGACAAGCAAATAGAATGTGAGTTACCTAAAATCCCATAATATGCCTCTAACTTTCTTTGGCACCTTTACTATCAAATAAGCTAACAGTGCTATGGGAGGGAATTACCAATTTTAAGGTATTTTGCAAATCTGCAAGAGATATCTTGCTGATTGTTTTTTTGGGGAATGGAAGCTTATGCCGTAAAAGATATATCTTGAAAAATGAGTTTGTCCTTGGCTGATGAAGAGAGTTAAAAGGCCATTTCCTCCAGATTAGATGAGAATAATAATTTGTTGGTAATTTTGAGCAGTTAAGGGTACATTATGTTAAGTATAGGAATGCAGGCTCAGCTTAGCCCACAAGTTCACAAGACCACCCTTATTCTTGTCTTCAGGAATCACAACATCATGTGGCTTTGGATACATCTTTGTCAGCTCTTTTGAAACCAAACAACACTCATTTTAATATAATCTTTAAACATTGGGAAATAGAAATCCTGCATGGTTTCACAATACATGAACCACATGTAGTTTCAACCATATGGACTATATATAGGCTGATATGATCATACACCAGGGTCTCCATTTCCTCCTCCTACTTTATAAAAGGTTAGGAATTCAACAAAGAGATTGTAAGATGATATGAAACAAAAGCTTTAAGAATTTTCATTCATTCATTCAACAAGTATTTTTGTGCACTGACTGTTTTTGTTTTCCACCCAGAGAGAAATGTAAAATTTGCACAAAAGTCTACAACTGTCTTTAGTTACAGCAATTCTAGAGATAGGAATTTGTCCAAAAGAATTCAGAATAAACTATACATGCAAAATGATGACAGAAGTAGAAGGGACAGAGAAAGAGCCTGAGACTAACCAATGGGTCCTCAAAGAAACAACTGAATTCTCTCTGCATTAGTGTCCGCAGCCAAATGAGGAATTGATTGGTAACTTGAGAGGTTCCTTCTCACTCAGCAAGTCTGAATCACAACATAAATCACTGTTGAATCACTAATAATAATACCAGCACAATAGGAGAGATTGATACTCTGAGTCTTCCCAAGGGCATGAAGTTTTCAAAATTCTCTGGTTTTCAGATGCTTTGAATGGACATTTTACCGTTGTCTAATATTCAAGTGCTTTGAAAGCTGCTAGGCACTTGAATGCAAAGCATATTTCTTGCAAGATCACAAATCTTCAGTTTGTAAGACAAATTCATGGGTAAGTTTCTAAGCCTAAGTCTCCACTTTGAATTTCTTTCATAGATAAATAAGGGAAGCTGATAGAAGGTAGATAAAATATTAAAAATTAGCCAAGCCTAGGACTCCCCTGGTAGTCCAGTGATTAAGACTGTGTACTTCCACCGCAAGGGATATGAGTTAGATCCCTGGTCAGGGAACTTAATATCCTGCATGCCATGAAACGTGGCCCCTCTCCCCCCCAAAAACATTAATCAAGCTTGCATGGTCATTCCTCTATCTCTTGAATTTTATATCATTAAGCTACGTTTAGGAAATCATGATAAAGCTATTGCCTTAATGACCTGAGAATGTTTGGTTTTTCAAGAGCTTTTCTATGGTAACTCAATAATTTTGTTAATATCAGAAACTTAAAGCCAGTCAGTTATAGTCATGAGGGAAAAAAAGTGAAAGTGTTAGTTGCTCAGCCATGCTGTTTGACTCTCTGCAATTCTCTGGACTGTAGCCTGCCATGGGATTCTCCAGGTTAAGAATACTGGAGTGGGTTGCCATTCCATTCTCCAGGGGATCTTCCCAATCCAGGGATCAAACCCAGTTTCCTGCATTGCAGGTAGATTCTTTACCGTCTGAGCCACCAGGGTACAACAGGACATATCTAGCATTTGTTTCTTTCCTTTGTCAGGTACTTTGCTAAACCTCTTACATATATTAACTCATTTAATCTTTGCAGCAATCCTCAGGTTGGTACTGTTATTACTCCTATGGCATGGATGAGGAGATTAAGTCATAGAGAAAATAAATGACTTGCTTAATTTCACTTAAATTGTAAATGACAGAGCTGGCATTCAAACCTGTATGGTCTATGTTTAACGCCCATGCTTATGTCCGCAATAACATATCTACCTTCTAACATGACTACCCATTTGTCATATTCACAGTGACACACACTTAGTAACCAAGAGTAACCAGTGTTTAACCCAAGCACTGCTGAGCTGGAGGCAGCTCAGCTCTATCTGTCAGGCATAGGAGGCCAGGGTCTAAGACCCATGATACTTTCAGGGGCCCAAGAAAATGTTTTAGTTTCTTTCAAAATCAGAAGGAAAAACCCCAAATATAATTTAGCCTGGATCATATTTGTTTATATCAGCATTGCCATAATCTATACTTTATATATTTTAAAAGATGCCCAGGAACATTATAGTGTGGGCCTGACTGGAGTAGAAGTTGATAGGTGTGGACAAAGCTGCTCTTCCCATCTGGTCTCTTCCTCCTCTCTGCAGGGTGGTACCCAGGAAAGCTGCCATATAGCCCATCTTTGGCTCAACACAGCATCAAAACCTCTGGTTTCTCCTGGAAGTGCCACTCCCCCTGCCCCTGGCCCCTGCCTTGGTCACTGGGTACATGGAACTTTTCTCTTCTCTCCTGCCCTGTACTGAGGCAAGCCTGTTTCACTGCTGGCCTGCAGGTGGGTCTGGTCTGGTCTGTACAATGTTTGAACAAATCAGAATATAGTAAGCCCTCTACATCAGAATGAGTTCTGCTCCGAGAGTGTGTTCATAACTCCAGTTTGTTTGTAGGTTCTAACAAAGTTAGCCTAGGGACCCAAGTAAAGCAATTGGCTATATGATACTGTACTGTAATAGGTTTATAATACTTTTCACACAAATAATATGCTTCCTTGGTGGCTCAGCAGCAAAGAATCTGCCTGCAATGCAGGAGACACTGGAGATGAGGATTCGATCCCTGGGTTGGGAAGATCCCCTGGAGGAGCGCATGACAACCCACTCCAGTATTCTTGCCCAGGAAATTCCATGGACAGAGGAGCCTGGCGGGCTATAGTCCATGGGGTCGCAAAAAGTCGGATACAACTAAAGTGACTGAGTACAGCACAGCACAGCATATAAATAATATATAAAAAACAAGCACAAAAAAATAAGGAAAACATTTTCAATCCTACAGTACAGAACCTTGAAAAGCACAGCAGTACAGTACAACAGCTGGAAAACAGGGGCTGGCACTGAATGAACAGGCAAGAAGAGTTACTGACTGGAGGAGGGAGAGGAGGTGGGAGATGGTAGAGCTGAAGCTTCGTCAGCAATAGGAGAGGAGGACAAGCTGCAGTTTCACTCATGCCTGACGTTGATAGAATGTACATTCCCGTTTTTTAAAGTTTGCAACTTGAAAGTTCATATATAGGGAAATTATTGTAGTTGCCAACGTTTTTTTTTTTTTAATAAATGGGAGGTTTCACATAAAAATCTGGATTTCTGTCTTCTCTTGAAAAATCAGAAGGGTTAGTAGCACCGGGCCGGTATTACACAGCTCCATTTGGCTGGAGGTGAGTGGAGCCATTGCTTCAGCCCCTCCCAGCCCTGCCTGGCCCTGTAAATATGGGAGAATTTCAAATCTTTGTGCTAAGATATACATGATAGCTTAAAACATTATCTTTCCTCAAAATTCTTGCAGGTTTACTGAGAAGGAAGAAAGCTTTAGTAATTATACAGTGATAATGGCTGGATCGGAGATGGCAATGGCACCCCACTCCAGTACTCTTGCCTGGAAAATCCCATGAACAGAGGAGCCTGGTAGGCTGGAGTCTGTAGGGTCGCTAAGAGTCAGACACGACTGAGTGACTTCACTTTCACTTTTCACTTTCATGCATTGGAGAAGGAAATGGCAGTCCACTCCAGTGTTCTTGCCTGGAGGATCCCAGGGACGGGGAGCCTGGTGGGCTGCCGTCTATGGGGTCACACAGAGTTGGACACGACTGAAGTGACTTAGCAGCAACAGCAGCAATGGCTGGATGGCCTCACCAATGCAATGAACATGAACTTGGGCAAACTTCGGAAGATGGTGAGGGACAGGGAGGCCTGGTGTCCTGCAGGCCATGGGGTTGCAAAGAGTCAGACACGACTTAGTGACTGAACAACAACAATGGAATTACAGGCTTCAGCCGTTGGGAAGGCATGAAGAACATCAGGGCTTCAGCTTTTTACGTCGGGTGAGGCCTTTGCTTACATTTCACTGTGAGCAAGGTTTGTTCCAAGCTTCACATGAATGGTGTGGCCAGGACAGCCTGACTTTGCAGGGATAAAGGTAGGTAGAATGCGAATCAGGAGAGGTCATGGAAGTTGGCGATTTGCCACCTAATCTCACCTGCCCTACTGTCCATGCTTCATTCTGCCAAAACCAGGTGAAATATGAATATGAATTGAATACAGATTATATGCATCTCTTCTTTTTAACTGTATTGTGACTATTATTATTTTAAAAGACAGAACTTCAAGGAAGCTGGCAAGTGCTAACTTCAAAGAACGAACATATAACACTGTCCTGACAGTTGAGTTCCATTGGGTAACTCTGTGCAAGCCCAACAGACATCCAAATGTGAAAAGGATTTTTATTTTAGCTTCTTGTGGAAGCCTTTCTACTTAAGAATGAGGTTTTATATTTTCTCCATAACAATGAAGGCTTTCTAAACTTTGTCTTTGTTTTTATTGGCACCCATGGGAGCTTTCTGTGTGGGCAAAATATTGCTGTGGCCCAGCTTTTGATGTTGGTGCTGAAAATTGAAGAAATGCAACTTCTCATTCTTACTTTTTTTTCGTGGCATGGGGCATGTGGGATCTTAGTTTCCTGACCAGGGACTGAACCCATGCCCCTAGCTTTGGAAGCACAGAGTCTTAACCACTGGATCACCAGAAGAGTCCCTCATTTTCATTCTTTTTTATAAAGTCCCTCATCCCTCATTCTCACTTTTATAAAGCTCTTCAGATCTATTAGCTTAACTGCTAGAAGTCCAAGTAGGTGTGTACATTTTTCACATTTGGTTTCACCATGTTGGTAGTGTTTCCCTAGACAGTTTATAATTACATATATTTAGTACTTAATATAAATGTATGAGGAATATGATTACTTAGGTAGCTAGTTAGTGAATATAGGAGGTGAACAAAATAAGATTTTGTGACCATGCTGGTGAGTTTACCATCCTTCCTAGTAAGAGGAAGAAGACTGTGTCCTGAAAAGCCCCCTCTGCCTGCAGAAAAAGAAGGGCTTTGAGGACAAAATATAGTCATTGCATTTCATTTTTCCTACCCAATTCAATGCCTGACATCCCAGAAATCTTTCTTTGTTAATATTGATTGTCCGCATAGTATATAGGTTGTGGTTTGTATGTATATGGGATTCAAATGATGCATGGGATGTAGAAGATGCAGTTCCTGTCCTCAGTGAATTCAGTCAGTGAGCCAGGACCAAAGAAGGAGGCGATGGGCCTTATGTACTGTTGTATATTAAGCACTAAATTGGAGGGATATATAAAATATATTTAAAAAATTTTGCCAATCTGATATGTGAAAAAGTGGATCTAACTACAGTTCTAATTTGGACATGCTTTTATTGACATTTATAAGGTGTCTGGCTGGGGTGTGAGGGATGCAGTGTTTTCTAGAGAAGTAAAGGGTTCCTCAGGGCCAAGCTGTCAGGGGAGGGCCCATGCCCTTGACCCTATTTGCTTTAACCTTGACCCTATTTAGCTGGTTTAGATAGAGATTCTAACTGTGGCAGGAACCATCCATGTCATCTCCGAATCTGAAGGTGCCTGGAAAAGTGGCATCCATTTATGCTTGCCTGTGGATGGGTGGGGCAGGACCTCGGTGCATCAGTTTAGAGCTGTCTCCCAGGACACTGCCAGGTCCCTGGGACCTCACACTGGGGAGGAAGTTTGTCCTGAGGTTTACAGATCAGTGGACAGTGCCCCAGCTGTTTGAGAGTGGAGGTAGCATGTTTTGGGTTGGGCCATTCAGGGCAGACAAAATTGGGTCTTAGACTGGGTTTCAAAAAGAGTCGAGAGTGAGGACACAGCGTATGACATGATGGGTGGAGATCACTGGAGTTGGGAAGTTGGGAACAGAGTTACAGAGTGATGGAGTTTCTAGGCAGGGGTGGGGAGGAGCAGGTGGAAGAGCTTCTGCTTTATTCTCCAGGTAATGCTAAGCCATTATTATGAAAGAAAGGAAAAGACGTGACAAAAGTAATGCTCTAGGAAGATTAATCTGGAAGCTTAAAGCGATTAGAGCAATAGAAGCTGCAAGAGGCTGGAAGGCTGGTTAGGAGGCTCTTGAATAATCCAGGCAGAAAGTAAGTGGAGTCTAAATTTAGCTGAGAGGGGAGGGAGAAGCAGGGAGGGGTGCTTTTAGAGACTTATTCTTTAGAAAAGATAAATGAGTCTAATCTTCCAATTCAGCCTACTTTCCCCTTTCTGCTTCCCCTCCCCCCGCCCCCCAACCTGTGTTCTCATGTTTGCATCTCCATTCCTGCTCTGGAACTAGGTTCATCTGTACTATTTTTCTAGGTTCTACATACAGGAGGAAGAGATACATGTACACATATAGTGATTCACTTTGTTGCACCAGCAGAAACTAACACAACATTGTAAAGCAATCGGACTATATATATATGTCAGTTCAGTTCAGTCACTCAGTTGTGTCTGACTCTTTGCGACCCCATGAACTGCAGCACACCAGGCTTCCCTGTCCATCACCAACTCCCAGAGCTTACTCAAACTCATGTCCATTGAGTCGGAGATGCCATCCAACCATCTCATCCTCTGTCATCCCCTTCTCCTCTCGCCTTCAGTCTTTCCCAGCATCAAGGTCTTTTCCAATGAGTCAGTTATTCACATCAGGTGGCCAAAGTATTGGAGTTTCAGCTTCAGCATCAGTCCTTCCAATGAATATTCAGGACTGATTTCCTTAGGATGGATTGGTTGGATCTCCTTGCTGTCCAAGGGACCCTTAAGAGCCTTCTCCAGTACCACAGTTCAAAAGTATAAATTCTTCGGCGCTCAGCTTTCTTTATTGTCCAACTCTCGCATCTATACAGGACTACTGGAAAAACCATAGCCTTAACTAGACGGACCTTTGTTGGCAAAGTAATGTTTCTGCTTTTTAATATGCTGTCTAGGTTGGTCATAGCTTTTCTTCTAAAGAGGAAGCGTCTTTTAATTTCATGGCTGCAGTCACCATCTGCAGTGATTTTGAAACCCCCCAAAATAAAGTTTCTCACTGTTTCCATTGTTTCCCTATCTATTTGCTATGAAGTGATGGGACCAGATGCCATGATCTTAGTTTTCTGAATGTTGAGTTTTAAGCCAACTTTTTCACTCTCCTCTTTCACTTTCATCAAGAGGCGCTTTAGTTCTTCCCTTTCTACCATGAGGGTGGTGTCATCTGTATATCTGAGGTTATTGATATTTCTCCTGGCAATCTTGATTCCAGCTTGTGCTTCATCCAGTCTAGCATTTCACATGATGTACTCTGCATATAAGTTAAATAAGCAGGGTGACAATATACAGCCTTGACGTACTCTTTTTCCAATTTGGAACCAGTCTGTTGTTCTATGTCCCATTCTAACTGTTCCTTCTTGACCTGCATACAGATTTCTCAGGAGGCAGATAAGGTGGTTTGGTATTCCCATCTCTTGAAGAATTTCCCGCAGTTGATTGTGAGTCACACAGTCAAAGGCTTTGGTGTATTCAATAAAGCAGAAGTAGATGTTTTTCTGGAACTCTCTTGCTTTTTTGATGATCCAACGGATGTTGGCAATTTGATCTCCAGTTCCCCTGCCTTTTCTAAATCTAGCTTGAACATCTGGAAGTTCACAGTTTATGTACTATTAAAGCCTGACTTGGAGAATTTTGAGCATTACTTTCTTGTGTGTGAGATGAGTACAATTGCGTGGTAGTTTGGACATTCTTTGGCATTGCCTTTCTTTGGGGTTCAAATGAAAACTGACCTTTTCCGGTCCTGTGGCCACTGCTGAGTTTTCCAAATTTGGTGGCATATTGAGTGCAGCACTTTCACAGCATCATCTTTCAGGATTTGAAATAGCTCAACTGGAATTCTTTATATATACTATAAAGATAAGATAACTAAATACAGCTGGATCAAGGAGAGGGCGGGAGGTATAAAAGGTAAGTGTAGTTCACCTGCAGTTTCCAATGTGGACGGGACTAAGAACTGAGAGTCTGTGCCTTGCTCCTCGTCTCACCTTGCTCCCTTTCCCTAGCCATACAGATCTCCATGCTGTTCCTTGAAACAGGGTAAGCATAATCCCGTCTCAGGGTCTTGACGCTTGCCAATTCCTCCATCCTCAACACTCTTCTCCCAGGTCTCTACCTGATTTGTTTCTTCATTTTCAGTCTTTACCTGGCCCTCTCCACTCATTTGTCTTCGAAAACACTGGAATTTTTAACCAGCCCTCTAATTATGAAAATATTCCTCTTTCTGCAAGTTCTTGCAGGTGCAGAGATGGAGGGCTTAAGTTACAGAGACCGCTAAAATATGCCCTCATTAGAGGTGCCTTTCTTGATTGCTCAACCTCAAATTTTCCCTTTATCCTGCTTGATTTTTCCTTGTAGCATGTTTCCTCAGCTGAGTATATGTGTTAAGTACTTAGTCCTTTGTTCAGTTAGTTTATGTTTTTTCTTTTCAGTATGTAAGGGCAAATGAGCAGAGACTATGTTTCTATTTTTATTTTTTTAATGCAGTAGAATACCAGGTAAATTCAGTGCCTGGCACATAGTAGGTTCTGAATAAATATATTTTAATTAAATAAATGAAACAAGGAGCTAATTTGGGGAGAAGAGGAGGTGGAAGATAATGAGTTAGTTTTTTTCCTTTTTTAATTCTGGTTTTCTTGAGATAGAATACTGAGATATACTCATGCAGCACTGTACAAGTTGTACAGCTTAATGGTTTGACTTACATCATGAAGTGATTATTACGTTATGCTCAGTAAATATCCATCATTTCATATAGGTATAAAGTTAAAGAAATAAATTTTTTTTTCTTATTTTGAGAATTCTTAGGATTATTCTCTTAACTTTCATATATAACATACCACAGTGTTAATTATGTGTTTTATGTTGTACCTTACATTCCTAGTACTTATTTATCTTAAAACTGGAACTTTGTCCCTTGGGACCACCTACATTCAATTCCGTGTCCCTCCATCCCATAATACCCCTAACCACAAATCCGACCTAATTTTCTATGAGTTTGCTTGTTTTTGAAATATGATTGTCCTCCAACACTGTGTTGGGCTACCCTGGTGGCTCAGTGGTAAAGAATCCATCTGCCTGCCAATGCAGGAGACACGGGTTCCATCCCTGGGTCGGGAAGATCCCCTGGAGACAGGAATGGCCCACTCCAGTAGCCTTGCCTGGAAAATTCCATGGACAGAGGAGCCTGGCAGGCTGCACAGTCCCTGGGGTTACAAAGAGTTGGACACGACTTAGCGACTGAACACACAAAACACTGTTAGTTCCTAATGAGTTAGTTTTAAGCAGGGATCGTCCTAGAAGAAATGATACTTTACATGGCAATCGGCAGGATCTCAAGGGTGGGGGATTCAGCTCTGTGCCCTTCAAAGGTCATTTCCTTTTGAAGCATCAGGACAGCCCCCTTAGGACAGTCTTGTTCTCTGGGTGGCTGTCTCAGTAGTTTTCAACTTTCTTTGGGAGTCCACCCTCCCATTTCCCTTGTAACTCACCTTCTTCCTGGGAGAGAGGAGGGGAGAAGAGCTTTGGAATAGAGGGTGGACCTGGATGCTGTTGACTTCCTGTGAAGACAACCCTGAAACCAAGTGTTCTCTCTTAAACTGTCCATCAAATACACATCTGATGTTTCTAGGAACTCCAAATCAATTTATCACAATGATTTACTGCAAACTATTGGAAATATACCTGATGCACCCTGTAATAATCCACATGAGACCACAAACAAAAACAAGGCACACCTGTAGCTCATTTGTTTCCACTGTTTCAATTGCTTCAATTCAAACTTTTGCCAGGAGCAGATTAGATCATCTCCCAAACTAACTTCTGATTTAATGAAGTAGTTCATGCACATTCATTTGGTTCTCTGAAATAATCCCTTTAAGAAAACACATTTTTCCTTTTCAAATGCAGCTCAGCCTTTTCTTGCCATGAACCGCTTTCGAATGTTACCATTGACTGTATTGAAATGAATGAATACATTATAAAGCACTTTATCTTTATTGCTGCCTGAAGTAATCTGTAAAGAGTATAATTGCCAGCTGTGTACCTTAGGCCCGTAATTCCATTACTGGGCTCTTATGGAGCCATCAGTCCCATGAATGGTCCTGTGCTTGACAAACCAGCCATCAAATCCCAAACTTGCCTAAATGGCACTCTTCAGGTCAGTTCACCCTAGCCTGAACCTGGCAGATGTTATCAGAAGCCTCAGCTGCCCGGGCTGTTCTTAAGAGTCTGCTTAACAAGGCTGTCATTCTTCTGATAACCTGAGGTCACAGCTTCTGATCAAAGACTCCCTCCAGAATCAAGTGGCCCCCTGCTTCCTTTGACTGTCTATAAATATCCTTAACAGGTAGTAACATTAATTTTAATCTTCTAGCCATGTTTGTGTGTGGGACAGGGGCCAGCTACCTTTCCAAAGTGGGCTGGTGAGGAGGTTAATACTGTTTGCCTTTGTGTTTGGGCTGGGGGTGACCCAGTTTCTCCAGATAGATCTAAATATCCCATAGTCTACCAACAAAGATTAAATTAGTGGGGATTAAATTAAGTGGGGATGGGGGTCATTGAAAAAACTCTCCTGCCAGAAGGCCAGTAAACCTTGGGTTCACACTTGGCCATGAATTTCTGTGTAATCTGAGGATTTTAGAAGTAATCTTGTCCAGATCTCTCCTTTCAAAGTAACAGCCACCACTCATCACAAGTTTAACATGTGCTAAAAACTGCTCTATGATGTATCTTATAGAAATTAATTTTTACAAAAAAAACTTGGAGGTTGATATTTTAATTTTTTAGAGAAGACATTTCTTGACCAGATTCTCACAGCAAATGGCAGATGTGGGATTTGAGGTTTATTTGGCTCCAAATTTATGTGACAGAATCCCAAATAAGTAATTTGATATTTACTCACAAATAGTTTCAATGCCCTCATCCCCCAATTTTTATACTTTACGTAAGTTGAGAACATTATAGCACTGCACTTAACGGCACGATAAGAAGTAATAGCAATAAGATGAGCTGCCCCCTTAGGGACTTCCCTGGTGGTCCAGTGGCTAAGACTTCAAACTCCCAACATAGGAGCCTCGGGTTCAATCACTGGTCAGGGAACTAGATCCTACATGCCATAACTAAGACCAGGTGCAGCCAAATAAAGATTTATAAAAAGCTGCCCCTTTAGCTATTCCCAAATTCACAGTCTCAAGAAAACCTTCTTCACGTGTGTCAGCTTGCCAGTTCCTGGGATACTTGCTCCTGATTCCAAATGTCCAGGAACAATTTACCACCTAAAATTAAATCGGATCAGTTCAGTTGCTCAGTCATGTCTGACTCTCTGCGACCCCATGTACTGCAGCACCCTAGGCTTCCCTGTCCATCACCAAATCCCAGAGCTTTCTCAAACTCATGTCCTTCGAGTTGGTGATGCCATCCAACCATCTCATCTTCTGTTGCCCCTTTCTCCTCCCACCTTCAATCTTTCCTAGCATCAGGGTGTTTTCCAATGAGTCAGTTCTTCACATAAGGTGGCCAAAGTATTGGAGTTTCAGCTTCAACATCAGTCCTTCCAATGAATGTTTAGGACTAATTTCCTTTAGGATGAACTGGTTGGATCTCTTTGCAGTCCAAGGAACTCTCAAGAGTCTTCTCCAACACCACAGTTCAAAAGCATCAATTCTGCATTCAGCTATCTTTATTGTCCAACTCTCACATCCATACATGACTACTGGAAAAACCATAGCTTTGGCTAGATGGACGTTTGTCAGATACTCTGCCCTTATCAGACCCTTTAGATATAGTCCTACCACGTGAAACAGAGCAAAAGAAAACACTTCTTTTCCATTGAATGTTGACAATCATTCTTATTCTTATTCATGAATAGCATATCAAAATATGATACTGAAGGCCTTTACATGTCCAACAAGAGGACATATATAACTAGGTAATATCAGGGTATAGAAGTAAATCTTGGGAAGTGGTGGAAAGAGGAGAGAGGACCATAATCTAACCAGGCAGATAAAACCTGCAGTGAAGAGGGGATGCGAGGGCATGTATTTACCTGCTGGGTGGAAACCCTACAAATTCATGTCTGTGAATTATGGACAGTGTGTGTGTGTGTGTGTGTGTGCGTGCGCTCAGTTTGTGTCTGACTCTGCGACCCCATGGACTGTGGCCTTCCAGGCTCCCGTGTCCATGCAATTTCCCAGGCGAGAATACTGGATTGGGTTGCCATTTCCTTCTCCAGGGAATCTCCCTGAGCCAAACCTGTGGACCCTACATTAGCAGGTGGATTCTTTACTACTGCACCACCTGGCATTATTCAAAAGAGGAATAAGACCATATTGCTTTGGTTGGAATTTCTATACTGAGAAAGGCTGTGAGGAAATCAGATAACTTAGGCTGGTCTCTGGGTCTGATTAGCATTCTCTGCGGAGGTTGGGGGGCAACTGACAGAAAGGAATCGATGCTGGTGGATATGTCCAAGATGAGGAGGGCTCTGGGTCCCAGGGGGAAAGGAGATCCACAGGAAACATCTAAGACTTTATCAATGTTGCCATCCTGCCGAGAACTTCCTCGGAGGCCAGTTGACTGAGCACTAGCCCTGCCAAAGTTTGCAGAGACAAAAGCTCACCCTTGTTCTTTCTTCCACTTAGAAAATTAATAAAATGCAAGTCATCCCAGAGGCCCTGGGGAAGGTCCAGCTGTCCTGTGAGGGCAGCTCCTCTCTGCCCTGAGAGGCCATGACAATGCACTTTTAAAGGAACAGGCTCTCTGGTTGTTCCTGTACATCTGTTTACTTATTATAGCTTCCTCACTGTCCTCATTTACTGGAGAAAATCCAGCTATCTTAGTATGTAACTTGGGAAGAATGTGAGGGGGAAAATGTGTCTGTTATCGCCCCCTGTGACCTTGAACCTGTTTTCAAAGTCATCTGGGTTTTGGTTGCTTCCTGTCTGAAGTGGATCGCGTGGGTAAACACAGAAATATTGTTCTTCATTAAGCACTATCACATTGCCAGCTTCTTAGATGAAAATTTTTCTTTTACCTTATGGCTCTTTTTTTCATTATTAACAACCTTTTCTAACAGAATTTTCCTAGAATCACAAACTGTTACAGCCAGAAGGGAGATAAGGAATGGAAAAAAGAACGTTTCCACTGTAAATGGCTATTCAAATACAAAAGTCCTTACAAAGGTAAGGAAAGGCACTTCCAAGTCCCCATGCTGCCTTTGGAGTCTGTTTTCTGTTTGTTCTGTTCTCAGTAGGGAGAAGATCTCATACTGTCCTAGGTACTATAAGCCTTTTATACACTTGAAAATTGCTGTTAGCTAACCCTGTAACCCTCTTGCCTCCAAACAGAATTACCTTGGTTCCTTTGACTTTTCCTGTTCTTTAGTTTTCAGCTCTCTAATCACTCCCGTGGCTTCTGAACTGACTGCAGTTTCTCTCACTTCCCCGTTAATCGCAGGCACCAGAACCAGACTCTGTGTTCAGGAAAGGTCTGCCCAGGTTTTCGAGGCTGAGCAGGGGATATGGGAGTGGACTGGCAGGCAGTGACTGCAAACGGCTTGTTAGTGGACAAACAAGGTGGGAAAGAGGAGAGGAGTAGGCATCTTTGTGTGAGAGTTAGAAGTCAGACGTTTTACCCACCCTATCATTTACACTTAAGAGTTTTCCAAACAATGTCGGTGAACTATTTCCTTACAAAGCATTTAACAAGGCTTAGCTGTGGGCTCAGTACTTCTGTGGGAATTCAGAAAACTGCCAGGCTTTGGTCCTCAGGTTGAAAGCTGCCTGTGGGCAGTGTTTGTATTTTTCACCTAGTTTACGATGTTTTATTTAGCTGCTGACATTTTAAAATTAGGATAGTTCACTTAAGAATTATCCCGATTTCTAGCTTCTTTTACTTTTTTTTTTTTTTGGCCATGTAGCTTATGGGATCTCAGTTCTCCGACTAGGGACTGAACCTGGGCCCCAACAGTAAAAGTACAGAATCCTAACCACCAGGCCACCAGGGAACCCCACTTCTTTCACATTCTATAGGTTGGGAATATTAGACTGGCATGTCAGGCCTGGAATCATGTGCTAAAGCTGAGTAGCGGCTTTCCTACCTGCCTGCCTGCCCCTCCACGTCCCTTCCCGCCATGTGAATGGGAACTGCTTTCTAGTTCTCCTAAGTCACACCTCACCCACTGTGATGGACTTCATTGTGTCCCCCAGATTCATATATTGAAGGCCTAACCTCTGTTGACTAAGAAATGTAATCACAACCAGAAAGTAGAGTTATTTTATTTGGTGGGAATGTTTAGGACTCTGAGCCAGGGAAACAGCATCTCAGGAGCTCTGAGAAAATTGCTCCAAGGAGGCAGGAAGGGAAATCAGGCTATATACAAGTTTGCAACAAAGGGATGCAGTCTTAATATCAAAGATCAGGTATCAAGTTAAAGAATTTAGCATTCTACCTATGGGAAGATGCAAGCCTCTGGATTTACTGAATTCATTCCTTTCATATGCACCTCAGCGATCTGGGGCCAATCCTGTTCCCTTGTTCATCCTGCTTCTTGCATTCCCCCAGTCCTTTGCAATCACCAGCGGCATCCGCTGAATCAGTTTTGGGAGCCCTCATTCAAATTTGGAGAAATCGCTGATGGCTGTGACGTTTCTTGTTTATTGGTATGGCAGGAGATATTTTCATTTCATATGCCCAATGTGACTGTATTTGGAAATGGGACCTTTAAGAAGGCAATGAGGTTAAACGAGATCATAAGGGTGGAACCTGTGGCTAAGACTTCACACTCCTAATGCAGCAGCCCCAGGTTTGATCCCTGGTCAGGGAACTAGATCCTACATGCAGCAGCTAAGAGTTCTCATGCTGTACCTAAAGGTCCCACATACCACAATGAGGATGGAAGATCCTGAGTGCTGCAACTAGGAGCCATTGCAGCCAAATACATAAAGTTAAAAAATAAGGGTGGGGCCCTAATCCCAAGGGACTAGCATTCTTTTCTAAGAAGAGGAAGAAACACCAGGGAGCTGTCTCCTCTCTCCATGTGGGCAAAGGAAGAAGGCAACATCTATAAGCCAGGAAAAGGGGCTTCACCAGCAACCAACTTGGAGGCACCTTGAACTTGGACTTCTAGTCTCCAGAACTGTAAGAAACTGAATCTTTTGTTTAAGCCCTTGAGTCTGTGCTGTTCTATTTTGGCAGCCTGAGCAGACTGACACACCCATGTGCCTCGTTTACTTTGTGCCTCGCTTCTGTGGGCGTTCAAGCTTGAGATTCCTGCTTTATGTCCTTGAGAGTTAAAAGTGACTATCCATGTCCTATGCTTTGTCTACTGGTGGGGAAAAAGTTAGATGGAGACATCATTTGTGACAGGATGCAATGTAAGAGGTGTACAAACAGATATCAAAGGACAGAACTGTCAGTGGGGGGCATGGAAGGGAGAAGAGAAGTTTTCACTCTGTGAAGAGCATGTTGAAGGGTTTTAAGAGATTCAGAAGATTTCAATGAACAGCGATGGAACAGAAGGCAGAAGCTAAGGTAGGCAGAGGTGAAAGTGGATGGTGTGTTACAAAGTTTGGCTAGAGTTCAGGGTACATTGCATGTGAGAATTGTATGATAGGAGATAAGACCAGAAAAGGGGGGAAGAGTTGGATCATGATTCTGGAATGCCCCACCATAGGATTTGGTTTAATTCTGGAGTAAATGAGGAGCACCAGGGGATGGAGGGTATGTTTTCACTAATTAATTAATTATTAGGAACATCTAATGTGCCAAGTGCTGCAAATACAGTTGAGGACAGGATGGAACTAAGTCTCTGCCCTCCATGGAACTGACAGAAATAAATACTCAGATACAGAACACAATGTCAATAGACACAGTGTCAGAGAGTGCTGAGCGCTACAGTAAAAGGTAAAGCAGTGTAAGGTGCAGAGTGGATACGGCAGGTGCTGGTATAGACGCAGGTCAGGAAAGGCCTGGTATTTGGGCAGAATCCTGGATGAAGTCAGAGAATGAATCATGGGTCATCTGCTCTAGACAGAGGGAACACATGTGCAAAGGTCCTGAGGCAGGAACACAGTTCTATTCAAAGAACAACACAGGCCAACCTGGCAGGAGTCAGCAACTGGAAGAATGGCGGGCAGTGAGGCTGAGGGAGTCAGGGGTCAGATCTTTTCCAGGAAGGGAACTCCAGTGTAGTGTGAAGGATGGATTGGGGATGAAGACTGGAAGGGGGAGACTGCTGTATGCCTATGATGGGGATCTGAGCCATCACAGGAGCAATGGAGTTGGAATTGTAGAGTCATACTGAGGAGATAGGGGTATTTTGGACCAGGACACAAATGAAGTCCCCAAACAGAGCTGGCCTTGGGGGAATAAAGGGCTTTGAGACAGAATGAGATGGGGTACTTACTTCCCAATCTCTGGATCGATAATGTGTGCTGGCAGTCGTCAAAGAAGGAGGAGAACCACAGCTCTCTCTCTCTCCCCAAAGTTCAGCACATCAGTCTGTGAATGTCCCAGAGGAGGATGAAGGGAGAGACAGAGTTCATTTGCTTCCACAGCTCAGAAGCCTGGGTAGTCTCCATGGGGAGAGAGCACAAATGTTCTCCCCCTGAAAGATACAGCAACTCTATTTCTTATCACTACAGGCCTGGCAAATGTCCCAGACATCCTGGTTTGGTCTAAGTCTCGAATGAAATGACTTGTTCTAACAAGTGGAAATAAAAAGACGTGAAAGGCATTGCAGGGGGAGGGTTAATACAGTCCAGAACGTGGGTTGGCTTGGTACAGCTGCTGCTTGGCACCTTTTCCTTTGTTGATTAAGCTTCAGTGAGGAGGAGGGGTAGTTCTTTGAGAGCCATATAAAGCTCTGCCTCCGGAGTGCAGTGGAGCATTCACCTTTGACATTCTTCTCTACTAATATTTTACCCTTGGTATTTTCCCTTTTCCTTCTTGCTTGGCTGTGAGAATTACGATGAGCTCCTTAGGAAAGAATGCTGGGCTTTCTCTGTTGCCCCCACTGTGGGCAAACGTTCAAAAAAAAGAAGGCGTCCACGGTAAGCATCTGTGGAAAGAGTGCCCTCTGTTGGTATGCTCTATTTGTCGTTGGCTGCCTTGCCTTGGCAATTGCTTCCTTATCATTTCATTAAATAAATTGGTGGAGAAAAGCAAAAGGTATTGTTGTTGGGATAAATTAATTTCACCCAATGTTTCTAGAGCCTTCATGAACAGTCCTCATCCTTACTTGGCCATGGTTTCTGAATCTTCTGGCCCTGCCTTTCTTTGGGATTTACACTTAAGCTTTTACTAATTCATGAAAAATAAATAAATAAATAAAGGTAAAAAGGACGGCAATTCAAGGCTTGGAGGGAGTATTGATAAAATTCATTGGATCAATTTCTGCCCCTCACTTCTATTACATCTATTGTCGACTCAGTTTTGGAATGCTTGAGGCCTCTCAGAATCTTAAATGAGGGAATTCCCTGGTGGGCCAGTGGCTACTAAGACCCCACACTCCCTATGCAGGGGGCCAGAGTTGAATCTCTGGTCAGGGAACCAGATCCCACTTGCCACAACTAAGACCTGACACAGCCAAATAAATAATTTTTTTTTTAAGAATCTTAAATGTAAAAGGTATAGTCCTTGTCTTTGCTGAGCTCGGAGGGTGATGGGAAAGACACTGGGAGACAAATACTGAGGTGTGAACAGTGAAGTGGGTAGTCAGCAGGGAATGAACTTTTTTGGTTATTCAAACTCAAAGGTGAAAAGAATGAAAGCTTCCCTGACCTGAATTTTTTCTCATGACAGTAGCATTTCTCCTATGCACTAGAACTCAAGATTCTATGAACAAGTTATGATGGATTTAATATATTTCTGTATTACTAATCCAAGGAATGATTTCAGATCTGAAAGGGTTACATTAATATGTAGTCTGGTATCACTATAATTCAAATGTCCCAGGGAAAATTTTTTTTTTTTTTTTATAACCCGAACACTTGGAGAGACTCAGTGTCTCTAGTTTTAACTAATTAACAAAGAAAGTGAAGTTGCTCAGTCATGTCTGACTCTTTGAAACCCAGTGGACTGTAGCCTACCAGGCTTCTCCATCCATGGGATTCTCCAGGCAAGAATACTGGAGTGGGTTGCCATTCCCTTCTCCAGGGGATCTTCCTGACCTAGGGACCAAACCCAGGTCTCTTGCATTGCAAGCAGATGCTTTACCCTCTCGCAGAACACCACTGTACAATGAAAAAAGTTATGTGTGGGTTTTGCTGGAAGTCATAATTTTGGTAGAAATTATTTTCCTCCACAGAAAAGGAGAGTTGTACTTAATGAGTGCTTCCAAAAATGGTTCTTCACAGGGAGAGGCTTGCCCCTTCCCCCGTTCTCTTGTGACATTTACTCACTGGCTCTAACCCAAGGCCTTGTGCATATGTGGTTCTGACATACACAGGGCCCCAGGGACCCTTAACCTTTTATTTTGTTCTATTTGGAAAATTTATTAATGCATTTTTCAGAGTGTTATTTTTGTTTCCTTTCTCTATGCCCCAAGCCTTCTACATGAGAAAAGCTTTAAATAAAACTGGGAGAAAGAGATTGGGGATTGGTGTGGAGAGAGACCATTCTGGTGAGCTCTCTTGGCTATAAATCCAGATAAAAGACGGTGGTGGGATTTGGAGGGTATCCCTCTTTTCAGCAGACACAATTGGTGTTACTATTTTATTTAAATTATTTATTTTAGTTTAGAATAGTTAGGAGGTATTTGGCATTTGCATAAATTTGGTAATTTTTAAAAATTTCTCTTTCATTTTTTTTAAACTCTCAATTGTACACTAAAGACACCATTTCTATCCCTTCAAGTGGAACCAATAACCTTTCTCTCTCACAGGACAGATATCGCTAGGACTCCAGCCTTGGTTCACTTTATCTCTATTGCTCTGTCTATGCTTTGTCCAGAAATATCTTCTAAACACAAGAATTCCTAAGAGGAGTTTGGAGAGAGACCCACAAAGTCCTTAGATTGATTATACCTGATAAACACTGGTTTAGGCACTGTTGTGCTGACTTGTTCCCTTAGAACTGGACTTGGAACAACAGACTGGTGCCAAATCGGGAAAGGAGTACGTCAAGGCTGAATATTTTCACCCTGCTTATTTAAATTAAATTAAATAATTTATTTATATGCAGAGTACATCATGCGAAATGCTGGGCTGAATGAAGCACAAGCTGGAATCAAGATTGCCGGGAGAAATATTAATAACCTCAGATGATTATCAGATAACGCAGATGACACCACCCTTATGGCAGAAAGCGAAGAAGAACTAAAGAGCCTCTTGAAAGAGGAGAGTGAAAAAGTTGGCTTAAAGCTCAGCATTAAGAAAACTAAGATCATGGCATTCTGTCCCATCAGTTCAGTTCAGTTCAGTCACTCAGTTGTGTCCAACTCTTTGCTACCTCATGGACTGCAGCATGCCAGGCTTCCCTGTCCATCACCAACTCCCAGAGCTTACTCAAACTCATGTCCATTGAGTGGGTGATGCCATCCAACCATCTCATCCTCTGTTGTCCCCTTCTCCTCTTGCTCCCAATCCCTCCCAGCATCAGAATCTTTTCCAATGAGTCAACTCTTCTCATGAGGTGGCCAAAGTACTGGAGCAGCTGCTGCTGCTGCTAAGTCGCTTCAGTCGTGTCCGACTCTGTGCGACCCCATCCCTGGGATTCTCCAGGCAAGAACACTGGAGTGGGTTGCCATTTCCTTCTCCAATGCATAAAAGTGAAAAGTGAAAGTGAAGTCTCTCAGTCGTGTTTGACTCTTAGCGACCCCATGGACTGCAGCCTACCAGGCTCCTCTGTCCATGGGATTTTCCAGGCAAGAGTACTGGAGTGGGGTGTCATTGCCTTCTCCGCTCAGTGCCCTTACCAGGGATCAAACCCAGGCCCCCTTGTAGTGGAAGTGCAGAGTCTTAACCTCTGAACTGCCAGGGAAGTCCCTGTAATAAATTTTAAAGGGCAATTTGATAATATTACCAAGGGCCTTAGAACTGTGATCTTACTTTGATGTAGCAATCCCATCTCTGGAAACTTATCCTAAGGAAATAACTACGGATGTAAACAAAATCTTAGATACAGAGATGTTCATTTAAGCTCTGTTTATAAGTGCGTGCGTGCACACACACACACACACACACACACACACTATTCTGGGTAGAACTATGTCTCCTCCTTAATTTCCCCCCACCAACTCACAAATGCATCTGTTGAAGTCCTGGTGCCCAGTAACTCAGATTGTAATTATATTTGAAGATAGAGCCTTTAGAGTGAAAATCAAAGCAAAATGAGGTTACATGAGTGGGCCCTAATCCAATATGAATGGTTCTTATAAGAAGAGAAGATTCAGTTACAGACAAACACAGAGGGAAGACTGTATAAAGATGCTGGAGGAAGACAGCCATCTGTAAACCAAGGAGAGAGGTTTCAGAATGAAACCAACCCTGTGGATACCTTGGTCTAGAGCTTCTGGCCTCAGGAACAGTGAGAAAATAAACTTTGTTGTTTAAGTCTGTGGTACTTTGTCATAGCAGACCTAGTGCATACATCCATACACGCACACACACAGACACACACACCACACATACACACACACACAGACACACAGAGACACACACACCACACATACACACACACACACACACACACAAAGGAAAACCTTCTAAATGTCAGCAATAGGATATTAGTTAAATATGTGTGGTTCATTTGTACAATGGAACTCCATTCATCCACTTGAAGTGATACAGATGAATACTATCAGGGAAGACTGTTGTAGATATATCATTAGGTAATATAAATGATCAAACAGTGTGTGTAGTATAATCCTATATTTGTTATACATATATATATATATATATACATACACATACATACATAACAAATATTAATTTGGCCTAAGAGATGATACATGCTTTTGTTCAGGAAAGAAAGAAATTGGCTATGCTGGCAGCTGATCATGAAGTTCCCAAGTGAATATTAATGATATTCACAGAATATAAACAATGTTCAGACAAGGCCAGTCTGATCAAGTTTGGAAGATAAAGACAAAGTTACTCTCAGTTCAGTTCAGCCACTTCCGACTCTTTGTGACCCCATGGACTGCAGCATGCCAGGCTTCCCTGTCCATCACCAACTCCCAGAGCTTGTTCAAACTCATGTCCATCGAGTTGGTGATGCCATCCAACCATCTCATCCTCTGTTGACCCCTTTTCCTCCCGCCTTCAATCTTTCCCAGCATTAGGGGCTTTTCAAAGGAGTCAGTTCTTCACATCAGGTGGCCAAAGTATTGGAGTTTCAGCTTCAACATCAGTCCTTCCAATGAATATTCAGGACTGATTTCCTTTAGGATGGACTGGTTGGATATCCTTGCAGTCCAAGGGACTCTCAAGAGTCTTCTTCAACACCACAGTTAAAAAGCATCAATTCTTTGGTGCTCAGCTTTCTTTATAGTCTAACTCTCACATCCATTCAGGACTACTGGGAAAACTATAGTTTTGACTAGATGAACCTTTGTTGGCAAAGTACTGTCTCTGCTTTTTAATATGCTGTCTGGGTTGGTCATAGTTTTTTCTTCCAAGGAGCAAGCATCTTTTAATTTCATGGCTGCAGTCACCATCTGCAGTGATTTTGGAGTCCAAAAAAAATAAAGTCTCTCACTATTTTCATTGTTTCCCCATCTATTTGCCATTAAGTGATGGGACGGGAAGTGAGAAATAGATTTAAGGGACTAGATCTGATAGATAGAATGCCTTATGAACTATGGACAGAGGTTCGTGACGTTGTACAGGAGTCAGGGATCAAGACCATCCCCAAGAAAAAGCAATGCAAAAAAGCAAAATGGCTGTCTGAGGAGGCCTTACAAATAGCTGTGAAAAGAAGGGAAGCGAAAAACAAAGGGGAAAAGGAAAGATATACCTATTTGAATGCAGAGTTCCAAAGAATAACAAGGAGAGATAAGAAAGCCTTCCTCTGCAATCAATGCAAAGAAATAGAGGAAAACAATAGAATGGGAAAGACTAGAGATCTCTTCAAGAAAATTAGAGATACCAAGGGAACATTTCATGCAAAGATGGGCTCAATAAAAGACAGAAATGGTAGGGACCTAACAGAAGCAGAAGATATTAAGAAGAGGCAGCAAGAATACACAGAAGAACTGTACAAAAAAGATCTTCATGACCCAGATAATTACGATGGTGTGATCATTCACCTAGAGCCAGACATCCTGAAACATGAAGTCAAGTGGGCCTTAGGAAGCATCACTACGAACAAAGCTAGTGGAGGTGATGGAATTCCAGTTGAGCTCTTTCAAATCCTGAAAGATGATGCTGTGAAAGTGCTGCACTCAATATGCCACCAAATTTGGAAAACTCAGCAGTGACCACAGGACTGGAAAAGTTCAGTTTTCATTCCAATCCCAAAGAAAGGCAATGCCAAAGAATGCTCAAAGTGAAAGTGAAGTCGCTCAGTCGTGTCCGACTCTTTGCGACCCCATGGACAGTAGCCTACGAGGCTCCGCGGTCCATCGGATTTTCCAGGCAAGAATACTGGAGTGGGCTGCCATCTAGTGCACAATTGCACTCATCTCACATGCTAGTAAAGTAATACTCAAAATTCTCCAAGCCAGGCTTCAGCAATATGTGAACTGTGAACTTCCAGATGTTCAAGCTGGTTTTAGAAAAGGCAGAGGAACCAGAGATCAAATTGCCAACATCCTCTGGATCATGGAAAAAGCAAGAGAGTTCCAGAAAAACATCTATTTTTGTTTTATTGACTATGCCAAAGCCTTTGACTGTGTGGATCACAATAAACTGTGGAAAATTCTGAAAGAGATGGCCATATCAGACCACCTGATCTGCCTCCTAAGAAATCTGTATGTAGGTCAGGAAGCAACAGTTAGAACTGGACATGGAACAACAGACCAGTTCCAAATAGGAAAAGGAGTATGTCAAGGCTGTATATTGTCAACCTGCTTATTTAACTTATATGCAGAGTGTATCATGAGAAACGCTGGGCTTGAAGAAGCACAAGCTGAAATCAAGATTGCTGGGAGAAATATCAATAACCTCAGATATGCAGATGACACCACCCTTATGGCAGAATGTGAAGAAGAACTAAAGAGCCTCTTGATGAAAGTGAAAGAGGAGAGTGAAAAAGTTTGCTTAAAGCTCAACATTCAGAAAACTAAGATCATGGCATCCAGTCCCATCACTTCATGGCAAATAGATGGGGAAACAGTGGAAACAGTGGCTGACTTTATTTTTCTGGGCTCCAAAATCACTGCAGATGGTGATTGCAGCCATGATATTAAAAGATGCTTACTCCTTGGAAAGAAAGTTATGACCAACCTAGACAACATATTAAAAAGCAGAGACATTACTTTGCCAACAAAGGTCCATCTAGTCAAGGCTATGGTTTTTCCAGTGGTCATATGTGGATGTGAGAGTTGGACTATAAAGAAAGCTGAGCACAGAAGAATTGATACTTTTGAACTGTGGTGTTGGAGAAGACTCTTGAGAGTCCCTTGGACTGCAAGGATATCCAACCAGTCCATCCTAAAGGAGATCAGTCCTGGGTGTTCATTGGAAGGACTGATGTTGAAGCTGAAACTCCAATACTTTGATCACCTGATGTGAAGAGCTGACTCATTGGAAAAGACCCTGATGCTGGGAAAGATTGAGGGCAGGAGGAGAAGGGGACAAGAGAGGATGAGATGGTTACATGGTATCACCGACTCAATGGACATGGGTCTGGGTGGACTGTGGGAGTTGGTGATGGACAGGGAGGCCTGGCGTGCTGTGGTTCATGGGGTTGCAGAGTCAGACACGACTGAGTGACTGAACTGAACTGAACTGAACTGATGGGACTGGATTCCACGATCTTAGTTGTCTGAATGTTGAGCTTTAAGCCAACATTTTCACTCTCCTCTTTTCCTTTCGTCAAGAGGCTCTTTGGTTCTTCACTTTCTGCCATGAGGGTAGTGTCATCTGTATATCTGAGGTTATTGATATTTCTCCTGACAATCTTGATTCCATCTTGTGCTTCATCAAGTCCAGCATTTCTCATGATGTACTCTGCATATAAGTTAAGTAAGCAGGGTGATAATATACAGCTTTGATGTACTCCTTTCCCAATTTGGAACCAGTCTGTTGTTCCATGTCCCAGTCTAACTCTTTCTTCTTGATCTGCATACAGATTGCTCAGGCGGCAGGTAGGATGATTTGCTATTCCCATCTCTTGAAGAATTCCCCACAGTTTGTTGTGATTCACATAGTCAAAGGCTTTGGCATAGTCAGTAGAGCAGAAATAGATGTTCTTCTGGAACTCTCTTGCTTTTTTGATGATCCAACAGATGTTGGCAATTGATCTTTGGTTCCTCTGCCTTTTCTAAATCCAGCTTGAACATCTGGAAGTTCACAGTTCATGTACTATTGAAGCCTGGCTTGGAGAATTTTGAACATTACTTTCTAGTGTTTGAGATGAGTGCAATTGTGTGGTAGTTTGAACACTCTTTCGCATTGCCTTTCTTTGGGATTGGAGTGAAAACTGACCTTAACTTCTCAGTATCTCCCAACACAAGTGACCGCTACTTTCTTTTTAAACTAATGACAACTGTCACCCTCTTTAGTTTTTCCCCTTGCAAGATAAAAATTAAGATATTTATCACCAGCTTGCCTCTTCTTCTCAATGGAATTCTAGCCAGATTTTATCTCTGCTTCCTTGATTTCTCCTTGAAAGTACAGTAGTCCCCCTTATCTGTGGTTTTGCTTTCTGTGGTTTCAGTTAACCAAGGTAGATCTATGTCCAAAAAGATTAAATAAGAGTAGCTCCAGACATAAACAATTCATAACTTTTAAATTGCACAGCCTCCTGAGTAGCATGATGCAATGTCTCCCCATCCCCGCTCGGCCCTGCAGATCATGTGAACCATCTTTTCGTCCAGCGTATCCTGTCCATTAGTCACTTAGTAACCATGCTTGTGTTCAAGCATTTTACTTAATAATGGCCCCAAAGCTCAAAAGCAGTTATTGATGCTGGCAATTCAGATATTCTCTCACTGTGCCTGATTTATAAATTAAACTTTATCATAGCTATGTAAGTATAAGAAAAAATATAGTATATATAGGGCTTCATATTATCTGAGGTTTCAGGCATCCACCAGGGGTCTTGGATTGTATTCCCTGTGGTTAAGGTGGGACTATTGTACCTATAAAAAGCCCAAATCCTATAAGAAACTTCTCCAAATTCCTCTTTACTGCGAGGTTCCACGTGTATTCCTGATGCTTTCAGTCAATCAGTTCAGTTCAGTTCAGTCGCTCAGTTGTGTCCAACTCTTTGTGACCCCATGAATCGCAGCACCCTAGGCCTCCCTGTCCATCACCAACTCCCGGAGTTCACTCAGGCTCACCTCCATCGAGTCAGTGATGCCATCCAGCCATCTCATCCTCTGTCGTCCCCTTCTCCTCCTGCCCCCAATCCCTCCCAGCATCAGAGACTTTTCCAATGAGTCAACTCTTCTCATGAGGTGGCCAAAGTACTGGAGTTTCAGCTTTAGCATCATTCCTTCCAAAGAACTCCCAGGGCTGATCTCCTTCAGAATGGACTGGTTGGATCTCCTTGCAGTCCAAGGGACTCTCAAGAGTCTTCTCCAACACCACAGTTCAAAAGCATCAATTCTTCGATTCCAAAGGAGATAAAATTGTTCCCCTCCCATCCACCAGGACTGGCCAGAAATCCCATTTGAGTTTTACATGGTGTGTAGCAAACCACGGGGCCCCATCTATTAGGGCCCCTGTGGGAGCCACTGAGCTGCTTGTTATTGAAGAGGGCAGCTTCATTTGCTCTGTGCCAAGCTGGTTACAAGGACCTTAGGTTGCAGGATAAGGCCAAAGATTTTGGGTTCAGTCCCTGTTTCTCAGAAGCCAGATCACTCCTCGAGGGCTCTCTGGGACTGCGGCATGGGTCTTCCCTATCTGTGGGACCCACTGCCACTGGCCTCCTCCCTAGTGAGCCTTCTATCCTGCTTCAGGCTTCCCGTCTCAGCACCAGCCTCGTTCAGGATGGGTGAGATGTTAGCTTTCTATCACTCCTAGCTTCTATTTCTAGCTCTGCTACTAGAATGTAATAACCTGCTGAGCCTGGGACGCTCAGTTGCCAAACATAGACTTGGCTTGGGAATGAAGGAGGAAAAATCACCACTCATTCCTTTACAGCAGTGAGTTCAGGACACATCAATCTGTGAATTGCATGCTGGCACACATTCTAGAAAGAGCTGAATGTGTATCCTAAAATGTTAAAAGTGGATGTCTTGCCATGGTGATATTATGGATCATTAAAAATGTTTACCTTAACCCTGGCAGTTCAGTGGTTAAGACTCTATGCATTCACTGCTGGGGGTACAGGTTCAATCCCTGGTTGCGGAAGTTTCACATGCCACACTATGCAACTAAAAAAAAAAAAGTTTATATATATTGCTTATTTTTATTTTTCCCATCCACACGTTGTTTTTATTTTTATCCAATTGTAAGCAAACAGCAGAATGAGCACAACATTCAGCAACTCCAGATGGGCTTTTCTCATACTAGAGAGGAGTGATGACTTTAACAAGCACAGATTTTCAGATTTCTGATAACCTCTCACCCAGCCCTGCAGCTCATCTAGATGGCCACATTTTAACAGAGAAGTGACTCTCTCCCTATTGCTTTTTTCCACTATTGCCCTTTAAGGAGCCAGAGCAGGACACTGGCACCCAGTAACCAGCTTGACATGTACCACGTGGGGGGGTTAATGGATATGCCAGCCTCTGGTTGTCTTGGTGAGAGATGGAGCCGTGCAAACACAAGCCATGACGATGCCACCCCACACAAATCTGGGCTTGGGCTCAAATAGGTGGAGGCAATCCATTTTATTTTTTTCTTTTCTTTTTCAACCTCACTTAAAGATTCTCTGATACTCTATTCTAATACTGTAAACTCGGTCATTTTACCAGATTTTTTGTCTTCATTAAATTCTCAGTTTGCTATCCTTATATTAAAATTTTGATGGCCCTCTCATAGCACCAAAAGTAGTTTCCCAAATGGGGTTCAAATTTGATCAAAACACAAACCTCCTAGAATTATAGAGGACAGGTAGAAGGAAAAGTCACCCTAAACCTAAATCTCAGAGCTCAGGGCTTTGGAACTGGAAGGGGCAAAATTTACATGCATCTCTGATCTGAAACTCTGCTTGGGAAATTCCCAGAAGGCTTCCATCTCCTCCTCTACTTGCCAGACAGCTGCCCGCAGAGTTTGGGTACACAGCCATCCCATTCAGCCTGGTGACACGTGCCAGCCATGGGGTCCCAAACTCTTTACCTTTTGAGGAAAGACTCCAGTGTGAATTTGCCACAATGGTCTCCATAACTGCTGCTGATAATGGGCTTGCCTCATTCAGCAGCCAGTCCTGCTTGTAAACCAGATAGACACAGCAGTGAAGACCCATTCTCCTGGGGGTCCCAGGACCACATAATCCGAGAGGACTGTGTCATTGCTGATGTTCCTTCCCTTCGTGTTCACCACTCGGAAACGGTGCCTTAAGAGCTGGGAGCATTCAGTTCTGTCAAGAACAACACGCAGCATTTATCTGGATCAACTCTGCCCCCTGCAGTGCTCGTGGGCTGGTTCTTAACCTCAACCTGGGTGAGTGTCAGTGTTGCCCAGCTCGTGACACCTCCTGTCCCATCCCCCACACCCTGTATTTGACCAGTTGCATCGCAGGGTGAAGCGAGACGGATAACAGTCTGCCTCTAATTTTTCTTACTTTTACATTTGCTTTCAAAATAAGAAAAAAAGTATGTTATTTAGTTTTAGCCAATAAAATAAAAAACAGGATAAGAAGGAAGAAAACATGAAAGAAGAAACCAGGGCCTTCTGCAGCGGATGTTTAGCTGTGTTGGTGTAGTATGCGTTTATGGTATCCCTGGAGGTTGGCATTCTCTGGAATTCTGGAGTCAAGGTGAGACCGGCTGGGACCCTTAGCTGCAGTGCTGCAATGCTTGCACCTGGACGCACCTCTCCTTGAGCAACAAAATACAAAGAAAGTTTATGAGATTAAAAATACCTGCAGACATGCAAGAGTTGAGATACATTTTGGACACAAGAGAGAAAGAGACCAAAGAAACCCCAACTGCCACTTTTGAAGAGCCTGGAGCAAAAGCAGGGTACTGGGCATGCCCCATCCCCCCACCACTAAGGGGTGGACAAAACACCTAAGCTACCCCTCGACCTGACCCTTGGACACACCTCTACCCTCACCCCATAGAAAGAACCAGTTTGCTAGCTCCTTGGGGAGCTAGCAAGTCAGGGAATCTGTTGTTTGTTCTAACATCCCCCCTTTTGCAGCAGGGACCACAATAAAGTCTCCTGGAAGGAAAGGGTAGAATCAGAAATTATTTCTTTTTATCAGTGTTTTCTCCAGTATTGAAGTGTTGCTGCTGCTGCTGCTGCTCCTGTCCAGCTCTGTGCGACCCCAGGGACGGCAGCCCACCAGGCTCCCCTGTCCATGGGATGCTCCAGGCAAGAACACTGGAGTGGGTTGCCATTTCCTTCTCCAATGCATGAAAATGAAAAGTGAAAGTGAAGTCACTCAGTCGTGCCCGACTCTTAGCAACCCCATGGACTGCAGCCCACCAGGCTCCTCCATCCACAGGAGTTTCCAGGCAAGAATACTGGAGTGGGTTGCCATTGCCTTCTCTGTTAATGAAGTGTACCCACTGGAATACAAACTTAGTTTAGTCCTACAGGCAAATGCATTTTTAAAACAGTTTTTAATGGTGTACAAGTATTGTGTATTAGAAAAAATATACTAACATCCATCAAAGCCATGATTACCTAGTAGTGATATAACTTAAAAAAACCTGAAACCTATTTACGCAAAAATGCAGGCCAATTGATATAGACATCTTATGTAAATTGCAGTACAGGTGGTCCACGGATATGGCAAAAATCAAGATGACATACACGACTTTATACCAGGAAACACTAGCAGAATTTGCTTAATTATTCTTCTCTGAAATGAGGTGAGGTTTGAGCTGTGATTCAAAGCAGGGCTTCCAAACACTAGACTGAAGTGATGTGGGGCTGGCTGAGGGCTTGTGAAAACACATTCTAGGTCCCTACCTAGACATTTTAGTGCAGGAGATTTGAGATGGGGCCCTGGGCTTTGTCTTTTCATGATGGTTTTCTGATGACTCGGGTGCAGCCAGGTTTGGGAAACTTGAAGGAAGTGATACCTCCTTGTGCCTGAAGATCAGTTGTTTTCAATAATTAAACCTATTTGAAGTATTTGCTGGCTGTGAAGTCTATGAACCGTTGTTGACATCAACGTGGCTTTGAAAACTTTTAATTTTTAAACAGTGCTTCTGGGTCTCAGCATCGGGGGTGAGTGTCAATTAAACACACACAAGTGAGCACACTGTATCCCAGCCCCAAACACATTATCTGATTTAACCAATTAAACAAACAGGAGTGAGTTACACCATTAGGCTCAACGGAGCTGCTAGAGCAAACCAACGGCTCAGTGCTGCCCAGGCATGGGAGTAATAAAGTGTGTGTTTCTGGTGGGGAGGAGGTGCTCAGGTGGGAGCTATTTCCCTGCAAATTTATGTTTACTCAGGGAGCTTTGGGGCTTCCCTGGTGGCTCAGATGGTAAAGAATCTACCTGCAATGTGGGAGACCTGGGTTTGATCCCTGGGTTGGGAAGATTCCCCTGGAGAAGGGAAATGGCTCCCCACTCCAGTTTTCTTGCCTGGAGAATTCCGTGGACAGAGGAGCCTGGTGGGCTACAGTCCATGGGGTTGCAAAGAGTTGGACACTACTGAGCGACTAACACTTTTTGGGGAATTTCAGAGGAATCACTGTGATGCAACTGGGAGAGAGGTCCTGGGTGGAAGCACTCTGGGAGGGAAACCCTGGGCTGGGGCCACCTGAGTCTTGGGAGAAGGTAACTGGGAGGCGTGCGTGTGAGGAGGGGTGAGAAACCAGGAAGCTGCAGTTGTGCTAGGCAAGGATGAGAGCTGACAGGAAGCTGGTAGCAGTTGAGAGGCACAGTGACTTTACAGAGGGGCTGGTAAAATCTGTCTGAATAGTAGCAAATGGTTCTTCCTGAGGCGAAGGGGAGCAAGATATTACCCCAGAGGACATTTAGGAAGCAGAATAAATTTTTTATGATCAAAATGGGCGAATCTATGTGTTACAGCAAGCGCATATTTTGAATTTCCCAGGGGCAGCCTTTAGTTCAATGGCTTTGTCTTATAGTGTGACTGACGGTTAGGTAATATTCCCAAATTTTGTTTGATTAGGTTTGTTTGTTTGTTTGTTTGTTTTTTTGGCCATATCTTGAATCATGTGGAATCTTAAGTTCCCTAACCAGGAATTGAACCTGTGCCCCATGCAGTGGAAAGTTGGAGTCTTAACCACTGGATGGTCGGAGAGATCCTAGTGTTACTTGATTTTAGGGTAAACATTTGAGAAAAAAAAATGGTGAAAGTGCCTGAGGACAGAAGCCCAAGGTGCCCACCAGATGACCCTGCTCTGTGTAAGCTGGAACATGTGAATTGCTGAACCTTTCAGATTCTGCAAGAGTGGATATTTGGATCCCACAAGGTAAAGGGGCCAACATCCCCAGGCCAGGCTTCCAGAGGCAGTAGCTACTGTTTTTCACCTGCTTCCAGTCCAAAAAGTCCTACTCACAGATTCCTAGTAAAACTCAAATTTTCCTCTTTCCATCTGATGGGAAATTTTCATACTATGTTAAAGAAACTTGAGACAAAGATATGTCTTTACATCTTTTACTATGTCCTTTTCTTATCTGTTTCTTCACTCACAAATGCTTCAAAACTATTTTTAGTCTGCCAGTGTCCTTTTGCTGTTGTTCTTACAGGAACAGAAGTTATAGAATTTGGGGTAAGGTTTTCAAAGGCGTTGGCTTTATGACAGTTTGGTTATCAGTTCAGTTCAGTCGGTCAGTTGTGTCCGACTCTTTGCGACCCCATGAATCGCAGCACCCCAGGCCTCCCTGTCCATCACCAACTCCCAGAGTTCACTCAGACTCACGTCCATCGAGTCAGTGATGCCATCCAGCCATCTCATCCTCTGTCGTCCCCTTCTCCTCCTGCCCCCAATCCCTCCCAGCATCAGAGTCTTTTCCAATGAGTCAACTTTTCGCATGAGGTGGCCAAAGTACTTCGCGTGAGGTGGCTTTAGCATCATTCCTTCTACTGTGAAATAATTTTAGAAACGAAATTGCTTTAGAGGGAACAGAAAATAGAGGCTACCAGATCTTGTCCACTAGGTGTCACTCTTGATCCAACTAAACCTGGCTAACGCTGTTCATAAAAACAAGTACGTTTAAGGTATTTATTTCCTTGGTTACATAAAAATGAATAACAAAATGTCCCCACCTGTGTGTTCTTAAGTGTTTTGCTGGCGACTTCTGTCATAAAAGGGGACCGTGTATCAGTTCTCCAGAGAACTCATTCCAGTCACAGAGGTTTGTTCTGAGACCTCTTGGGAGCTGCAGCCTGGCCGCTTGAGTTGGAGCTTCCTGAATTCATCCATCGCTTTTCATGACGCTGGACCCAGCTCCTTTGGAGATCACAGTGGACTATGAGAGCCAAATGTTTCTAACAGGCCCCATTCCCGCTTGCTGCTTCCTGAAGTGCTGTCTCCCAGTCTTTGCAGACAGCACTTTGACCTACTCCATGCGACCGTCATTTCCGTGCGCTCCGGGCACCCCGCGCGCCCTGAGCCACTTTCCCCTACGGAGTGAGCCCCCAAATGGGGACGTTCAGAGACCGCTCAGCCCAGGGCAGTTGGGGTAGGGGTTGGGGTTGGGGAGATCCCCTCTTCATGGCAGTCGCTATGGCCTAATGCAGGTAAAGTCACTGCTAGCAATTTTGAATTTCAGAATTTGGAATTATTTGCATTAGTTATGAAGATTGGCCAAATTCCATCCGTTTGTCTTTTGCACTGCCTCCGGGGATAAAAATGGATATACAATTTGGAGTTTACAAGAAAGGAACAATCTGATTCAGTTAGATTGTGCTTCTAATTAAACATAATTTCATTATTATTTAAAAAAATGTCCTTTCTCTAAAATATAAGTAGTTCACCTTCAGAGAATAGGTTATAAGAACATATTTAATCACACTTTCTAGTTCAAGAGGTTGTCCTAAATCTGCTCCTGGTATGATCTTGATACAACCCTTGGTGTTGGGGATCATTGCTTCCATGTTTCTCACTTCTTATGGGGACTACAGTTGTAATGTCCTGCTTGCCAAGCTGGAATGTTAACCCAGACCGTCTGACTCCAAAAACTATAATATCCATTAAACCAGCGGTTCTTAACCAGGCTATGCATTTTAATCTCCTGGTGAGCTTCTCAATATATGTCCTCCCAGACTCATGCTGGACTTTCTCCATCAGAATTCCCTGTCTGATACTGGGTTCATTCAATAAAGAAACATAAAATGGGTATGTAATGCTGTGTCAGGTAGTGATGAATGTTTGGGGAAGGAAAAAAAAGGCAGAATGAGGGAGTAGAGATTGACAGGAAGGGCTATTTTAGAGAGGGGCAATTAGGGAAGACCAGCCGCCCCAAGGAGCAGGTATCTGAACTTAGACCCTGTTGAAGCCAAGCAGTAAACTTTGCAGATGTACATGGGAAGTATGTTCTACCAAAGGAATGAGCAGGTGCAAAGGCCCTGAGGCAGCCGTGTGCCTGGTATGGAGAACCGGCAAGAAAATGAGTGTGGCTGGGGTGGTGGTGATGAGGGGAGATGGATCAGGAGGTGGCTGGTAGCCAGATGTTGGGCCTTCAATTGGTGTTGCACAACTTTTCAAACAAGTGCACACATGCATTCTCATTCCTCTCATGCTCTCTCCTTTGCCCCTTACCTTGCCAAGCAATGAAAATGAAAAACAGGGAAGGTAAAAGCACAGCGAAAACACAGCCCTGATGAGCCGCCACCATTGCAATCACCATGAAGCTGCAGTTCAGCGTTGTTAGGGGGAACAAGAGGACTGAAAATGGTTAGTGGTGAATGAGTAGCTGCTAATTTGATAATCACCGTGAATCCGAGTGAAACAGATTTGTTCGCCTCACTGTCTACAATTTACTTCTATTTGTGATTGAATTGTAATTTCCATTTAAAATCATTATAAGGAAACAGTACGTTCCCATCACGCTCACTTAAGTACCATCCTGGAGTTTTAAGTTTTCCTTTACCATTAAATCTGGTCATGCTGTCTTTCATTCCTATCATCAGGGCTTTCTCTTAAGTAGATGCTGTTCTTTTTCTTGTGTTTATAACATGGGGACAAGCTATACATGCCTGGAGAAGTGATGATGTTTTCCTTCTGAGAGAAGTGCAGATTGGTGACATTTGAAAATCTCTCTCATGAAAGTTAAATATCTCCCATAATTTTGGGGAAAAATCTTTCACATAGATATAATTAAAAATAAATATTAAAAAATATAAAAAATATATATGTATTAAAGCAGGGATAAACTGCCATATCCACAAAGTTTAAATCCAATATTGTAGTGGATCTTAAACAATTAAACAACTCACTATGTTGAATACAGTTATATTCAATATATTAATGTCAACTTATTTTCCATATGCTCAGATATATTATTTTAACTACCATCTAAAAAATAAAATAATATGTTTTTTGATTGGTCACTTGCTTAAGCCAGCTGGAAAAGTCAGGTGAGAGATGGTTCCAGAGGAAAATTGTGCCTCTGCTTGTTATGGCACCCTTACGAGCCTGCTGTCTGGTGGCTGAAACACAGATTAGGGATGACTTCAGAAAGCATGAACACTTCCGTGACCTTGGAATATGTCAGTAAAGAAGCAGATTGTGAAATGGGATGCAAAATGTGATCCATATTTGTTAAGTCAAAATCATTTGTCTCCATGTGCATCCAGTAATGTCTAGAATGATATATCCACAATGATACCTCATGGTAAAGGTATTCTTTTAATGGAGGGTGGTTTCTGGGTGATTTCATTTTTATTTTGTTGCTTGTTTATACTTCCCAAGATGAACACATATTTGTATAATAAATGTGTACAATAAAGCTTATATACTTTTCTATTGTAGAAAACCCACTAAAAGTGATTTTTTAAAAATGACATGTTGTTGAATTGTTGACTCATACTTCTAAAAACATTTTAATTGGAGGATAATTGCTTTGCAATATTATGTTGGTTTCTGCTATACAACCCGTGAATCAGTCACAGGTATGCATATATCCTCTTCCTCTTGAACCTCTCTCCCACCCCCCACCCCCCCCCTACTCCTCTGTGTTGTCACAGAGCCCGGGGTTGAGCTCCCTGTGTCATACAGCAACTTCCCCTTAGTTATCTGTTTTCCATATGGTAGTGTATATGTTTCAATGCTACTCTCTCAATTCGTCCCACCCTCTCCTTCCCCCACTGTGCCCACAAGTCTGTTCTCTATGTCTGCGTCTCTATTCCTGCCCTGAAAATAGGTTCATCGGTACCATTTTTCTAGATTCCATATATTCGTATTATTATATTTATTTTCCTCTTTCTGACTACTTCAGTCTATATAACAGGTTATATGTTCATCCACCTCACTAGAGCTGACTCAAATTCATTCCTTTTTGTGGCTGAGTAATATTCCATTGTATATATGTATCACAACTTCTTTATCCATTCATCTGTCAATGGACATCTAGTTGTTTCCATGTCCTACCTATTGTAAATAGTGCTGCAAAGAACACTGGGGTACATGTGTCTTTTTCAATCTTCGTTTTCTCAGGGTATATGCCCGGTAGTGGGTTTTTGGGTCATATGGTAGGTTTATTCCTAGTTTTTTAAGACATTTCCATACTGTTCTCCATAGTGGCTGTATCAACTGACATTCCCATTAACAGTGCAAGGAGGTTCCCTTTTCTCCACACCCTCTCCAGCATTTATTGTTTGTAGATTTTTTAATGATGGCCACTCTGACCCATGTGAGGTGATACCTCGTTGTAGTTTTGATTTGCATTTTTCTAATAATGAGCGATGTTGAGCATTTTTTCAGATGTTTTGTTGGTATCTGTATTTGACTCATAATTATTTTACTTCAACTCACACTTTGCCTTCCACAGTGGAAAAAATTAGCTTGATTCTTTTGTATTTTTTTGTTTTTTACTATTATAATTACTCTAGCTGTACACCACAGAGGAAGGAACGGTTTTTCTGTGACTGTTTACTCTCTTCCGGAGTTAGGCTCAGGGTACTCTGGATTCAGCAGGACACTGTTTGCTCTATCCCTTCTCTCCACTAGAGGGCAGCAGATGATAGAAGGATTCACGGGCCATTAAGGTTAACTTCCTGTGTTGACAGCTTTTGGGATGAGAAATGGTCTGAGCAGAGCTGGCTGGGTGTCACAGTGATTCTGTCATTCAGAAAGCCATATGGTTTATTTGTATTAGTGCAAATTAAAAACAGAATGTTTCCCTTTTCTCCAAACTATGGGGAAGCAGAAAATTAACTTCTGCCCCATTATTAGGAGTTTCTGAGGATGCTCATGACACAAATTTACACACTTAGGAATAGGACTTGCACCAAACACTTTTATTATTTTTTTCCCATAAAACTGGCACATTATGTACTATATATCCTTGGAAGTTCTGATTAAGTAAATTTGAGGCAGGGTCTAATATGAAGTTGAGATACAAAACCTAGGTAAACTGTTCTTGCCCTCAAGGTATGAAATCAAAAGCCAATATGATTCACACTGTATTTCATGGGATGTAAAGGAGTAGTGATTAGTAAAGAAAATTCTAGGATAGTAAATTTAAGCTTGACTCAGGATTTGAAGAAAGTCATGCCTACAGATTAGAGAGGAGGCTTTAAAGGGGTTGAAAACTGGTGCCCCTGAATCCCACTGCAGAAGTACTTTGATCAGCAGAATGGTTCAAATTTTTTAAATTTGAATTTCTTTAAGTAGGGCTTGTGTACTTTTTAGTTTGCTGCATTTCCCAACGTCCCCTATCATTGTGCATCCAGCATGTGGCAGATTTCTCATACCTTCCCGGTCCCAGTCACAGAAAAATTATCCATTCCTCTGCTGTGTAGAGTTGGAGTACCTATAATAAATCAGGAAAAATTACAGAGGAATCAAGACATTTGTGACTGCAATCCTGGCTTAGAGGAACTGGGGGAGGGGGCCTAGAAGGGAGGCGGAGGCAGTGATCCAGGAGGCAGGGCGTGAGACTTGGGCCAGAACTGGGAGTAGGTAAGTCAAGTGTGGAGGCTACTATAGACAGACTGGGTTGACTTGGACCAAGGGGTCACTCCAGACCTCACCACTCACCCGTGTTCCCAGAAAAGTTGGGGGCTGAGAGAATCAGCACCCCACATTTAGGACAGAGGACTCTCCTTAAATGATCTTGGTGGCACCACGTGGTGTTGAAATACTGCCCTGGAGCTCCTGCTGGTCCTGACTCAATGGCTCACTGGGGCCATAGTACTTCACTGCACAAATTTTCTCATCCTAATTTAAAGGGATTGCATAATACAGTGTTAAAAGATTCACTCGGCATTAGTCCAATGATTAGAGCTCAGAAATGAAAGGCCAATATCCAGTATTTACAAATAGACCAAGCTGCCAATCAAGTTTTTGAACTCCTGAGAAGAGTATTGGTCGCTTTGCATTATGGGAGGAAACAGTGGTGGGAGGAGGGATGAAGAGAAACAGAGTGTGAAGTCCAACAAGGTTAAGTGCCCTGTGAGCCTGCTAAGTCGCTTCAGTGATGTCTGGCTCTTCGCCACCCTATGGGCCCACCAGGCTCCTCTGTCCATGGGATTCTCAGGCATGAATACTGGAGTGGGTTGCCATTTCCTCCTCTGGATCTTCCTGATCAGGGATCAAACCCGAGTCTCTTTTGTCTCCTGCGTTGGCAGGTGGGTTCTTTACCACTAGCACCTGGGAAACCCAACTCTAATGCTAACCTTTTCTAACTGAGTAACCTTAGGAAAGCCATTGAACTCCTCTGAGCATCAGTTTTGTTGGCAAAATGGTGACACAGGCTTGTGTCTGGCAGGGTTCTTCAGAAAATTAAATGAGAGAGTGTCTGCAAATGTCTTGCATGTCTTCATTCTTGCCCTCATCCCGCGTGGAAGTCACTCCCCTGAATCCCCAGACCTGTCTGCCAGAGGGAGTCCTGAGTGAGAAGGCACAAGGTTTCAAAAACGCAGCATGAAGATTTCATCTCTATGAGAAGGCTGTGGAGAGCAGCTGCACTGACGTCTCCTTGATTAACTCAATTAAAACTCTGAACAGTTAATATGGTGTTTTCAGACAGTTTTGATTGCCACAGCATTTTGCATCCAAAGAAGAATCTGTCATCCAAAGAAGAATGGTGTTTGAGGATCAGAGACTGCTTCTAGAGGGAGTGAGGAGAGCCCCAGCTGCCCATGGTGATCACTTGGTGGGAAGGAGTGCCTCTCACCAAGGAAGGACTCTGCCTCCCTGACAGCTAGCCTGCAGGACTTCCCTGAAGCCCTGTTGCTTTCAGCTATGTCATCTTGTTCTCTCCGGAGTCATTTGGCTCTCTCCAGCAAAAATCGTGCTTTTCAACACACATGAGGGATACGATGCACCTCTCTGCCTAACAGTGCAATTTTCTGGGGAAGGAAGAAGGAATGGGGAGACCTGAAGGCTCCAGATGATTGAAGCAAGCCCCCAGCAGGTGCCTCTGTTACATCACAATTTCCTTCAGAAAACCCTAGTCAGGAATCTAAGCAAATTAATTACACAGTAAAATACTCAAGGCAATGGCACCCCACTCTGGTACTCTTGTCTGGAAAATACCATGGATGGAGGAGCCTGGTGGGCTGCAGTCCATGGGGTAGCTAAGAGTTGGACACGACTGAATGACTTCACTTTCACTTTTCACTTTCATGCATTGGAGAAGGAAATGGCAACCCACTCCAGTGTTCTTGCCTGGAGAATCCCAGGGAAGGGGAGTCTGGTGAGCTGCCATCTATGGGGTCGCACAGAGTCGGACACGACTGAAGCGACTTAGCAGCAGCAGCATACTCAATGTCAGGCTTCCCCTATGGCTTAGTGGGGTAAAGAATTCTCCTGCAACGCAGGAGACTTAAGAGACATGGGTTCAATCCCTGGGTCGGGAAGATCCCCTGGAAGAGGGCATGCAACTCACTCCATTATTCTTGCCTGAAGAACCCCATGGATAGTGGAGCCTGGAAAGCTACAATCCATAGGGTTGCAAAGAGTTGGACACAACTGAAGCAAATTAGCACACATACTCCATAACTAACTAGAAAGGTCCATCTTGTTAGACTACTTCATCCTTAGATAAAAATATGTTTTGAATAGAACTGTGGATGTTAGGTAAGGCATGATGTAGCTAGATGTGGTTTCATAGTTTTATAGCATAACAAAGAAAAATTTTCTCTCTCTTTTTTAAAAATTTTTGAAATGAGGCCCAGAACTACTTATTAACCTCTAAAATTCTTGGTGGCTTGTTTAAAACTCAGCCATAGATGTCTAAGGACAGAAGAAGTTGGATGAGAAAGGTGAGACTGAGGCTTGGTTGGGTGTTATGGGAAGCCATAGGGTGGAGATTTGGAAGTGAAAGGTGCTAAAGCAACTGGCTTTTAGGTGGAAATAAGAAAAAGAGTACTGAAGTTACTCCTAGGGTGATGGGCTCTGGGCTGCTGGCAGTGGGGGCCTGTATGGGAGGCAGGAGGCCCCTGGGCGCTAAATTTAAGAAGGCGCTCACTGTCAGGTTCATGTGGACGCAGGGTGGGCATCTGAGACAGCGTGCCTCCTTAAATTTTGCATCTCGGGTGCTTGGCTTGTACATCCTAGTCCAGGTCTTGGGGGCAGAGTAAAGTGAAGAGAGATTCTGGTTTCTCCAGGACAGTTTCAAGCTTACCTCCTATTTTGGTTACCCAGAGGTTCTGATAAAAATCGAAATAGCTAAACTCTGGGAAGGAAAGTCTCAGATGAATACTGGGTTTATAATATAGTAAACAATAATGATGCACCTTTTGGTAAATTGGAGGGTGAGGGAAGAATATTTTCTCTCAGGCATATCCAAGATATTCACTAAGGAATTGTAATACATTTGTAAATGTACAATGGCTCTGATGTGAATGCAGTCCCCAGCATTTTGTGGTGTGCAGTGTAAACAACAGCACATCCTAGCCTCGGGTTCCAGTTGAAAAGTTTGTTTTCTCTTCTTTATGCAATATGTTGCATATTCTTTATCATGAAAAGTTTTAAATAACAAGAAAAAGATGAATGGTCTAAGCTCTGTTAATTCTTTTTCCTGTTGTGTTGGCCTGGAATATGGTCATCCTTATCAGATTTTAAAATAAATTCATGAAAATTCGTTTCACACAAGATGAAACTACTTCCAAATGCATTTTCTTTCTTTCTTTCTTTCTTTCTTTTTTTTTTTTTTATAAAAAGAGACTTGGTTCCACAAGTTCAAGTTGTTTAAAAGTAAAGAATGTTGAATATGATCTAATGTTGGGAAAGCTTTGTTAGTAACTCCTTCATCTTGAAATAAACTTCTGGGGGAAGTTTAGCAAAACCTGAAAGGCTTTAAAAACATTTCCACAACAATCAAGGTCCACAGAAGTATATGGTCAGGTTTTAAACCAGATATAAACATTTGTCATTTAAGCAAAAAATACAAAAAACTTCCTCCACATGAAGGTCCATTTATAATCCAGGTATTAGGTTGGAGAACTGAGATTTTTCCCGCCTTCTTTTTACCTTTCTTCTTTTCTCTTTCAACTCGCCCCCTCCATTCCTTTCTCCCCCTTTCCTTTTGCTCTGTGTGACGCTACTGAAATGATTGCCCTTCTTTTTTTTTCTTCCTTCTTCCTTTGCTTCCTTGCTTATAAGATTCAGAGGGGGGAAAAAACTATCAAATATCTGTTTCACAGCCATTTCATAAACAATACTGGCTCCTTTTTTCTGGTACCACTGGGCAATGAAAAGCTCTGTAGGACAACATTTGCGACAGTATAATGATGAATTCATGACGCCTCCAGAGCGTCGACTTGAAACAGACCCACTGTGTTTTTCTGCATTTAGCCGAGACCAAACCAGAATGAATGCCCATGGGTGCTCAGCTGGATACATGAAACAAAGAGGTTTTCTATTTTGTGATGAAAGGAAAAATAATTTGGGGGGAAAAACCCTACCCAGACCAGAAGTTGAGTTTGTATTTGTTTCAGTCAAACTGCTTCCAGCCCTGTCATATACGTCTATGGACCTTGATTGTTGTAGAAATGTTTTTAAAGCCTTTCAGGTTTTGTTAAACCTCCCCAGAAGTTTATTTAGAGATGAAGGAGTTACTAACATAGCTTTCCTAACATTAGATCATATTCAACACTCTCTACTTTTAAACCACTTGAACTTATGGAACCAAATCTCTCTCTTGCTTTTCTTTTCAAAATTGCATCTGGAAGTAGTCTTATCTTGTGTCAAATGGATTTGCAGGATTTATTTTAAAATCTGATAAGGATGAAAATATTCCAGTCTACCCCAACAGGAAAAAGGATTAACATGGCTTAGGTCACTCTTCTTTTTCTTGTTATTTAAAACTTTTCATGATAAAGAATATGCAACATATTACATTAAGACAATAAAACAAACTTTGAGCTGAAGCCAGAAGGCTGGGGTGTGCTGTTGTATAGAATGCACACCACACAATGCTGGGGACTGCATTCACATCAGAGCCATTGTACATTTATATATTTATTACAATTCCCTAACAAATAGCCTGGAAATGTTTTGAGAAGGGGCTTCCCCTTCACCCTCCAATTTGCAGAAAAGATAGCATCTGGGAAAGCAGTGGTCTTGATGCTGAGTTAGTATTTAAAAGGTTTATTTTTGGTCCTTTGGTTGTAGGCATCTAGCTGAACTGAAATGATTAATTTGGATCTGTTGTATCCTGCTGTGCTTAAACTTAGGACCTTTCTCCCCACTTTCGGGTCATTCCAAAACAAACAAAAAAATCAAAAAAGAAAACATGGGGTATCTGCTTTCTCCTGAGCCTGAACTGCTTCTCCTTAGTCTCTACTTTATGCCAGGTGCTGGTCTAAGCTTTTGATGGATGCTAGCTCATTGAGTCTTAGACTATTATTCTTCCCTCCCCCCCCCCCTTTTTTGGGGCAGCGTTGCATGGCATGAGAGACCTTAGTTCCCTGAACAGATATCAAACCCATGCCCATTGCAGTGGAAGCATGGATTCTTAACCACTAGATCGCCAGGGAAGTCCATCTTAATCCCTTTTTAGGAATGAGGAATCTAAGGCCCAGAGAGGATAAGAAATTTGCCTGTGGTCACATAGGCAGTTGGTGGTGAAACCAGGATTTGAACCCAGACAAGGAGGCATCAAAGCTCTTGGTTTTAACCACTTAGCTTATCTATCTTTTCTGAAGTGAAGTGTCAGTCGCTCAGTTGGATCTGACTCTTTGTGATCCCATGGACTGTAGCCTGCCATGCTCCTCTGTCCGTGGTATTCTCAAGGCAAGCATACTGGAGTGGGTTGCCATTTCTTTCTCCAGGGGATCTTCTAGACCCAGGGATCAAATCCTGGTCTCCTACATTGCAGGCAGATTCTTTACCATCTGAGTTGGTCTCTTTTCCCTGATGCCTGTGCTCCTGTCTGAAGCCCTATTTTAAACAACGCTGGCCATCCTCGGCCCCGAGGTAGAGTTGCCCCGCCTTCACCGTGCCACTCTATTAGATCTCCTCTGGGCACTGTCATTCAGTGTCTCAGTACACCTCTTTGAGGACCAGCCTAATTTGGATCCATTCCCTTAGCCTTGGTTCCCTCCAGTTCCAATTTTCTGGCATTCTCTATGCTGTCATAGCTGAAGTCTCAGCAACAACTTTTGCAGACCCCACCTGACTTGTGATGGATGAGGATGGCCGGGGGCAACTGCTACTGGGGGCTGTGTGGCTCCTATTTGTTTTTAACTCCTAGTGTGGCAAAGCCCCAGGAGTTTGCCATGTGTTGTGCTGTGTTGGCAGGACCAGGATGTGGGGAAACAGGAAGTCTCCTTTGTTCATGGGAAGATAAGTTGATGCAACTACTCTGGAGGGCAGTTTGGCAACCTCTACCACGTCCATAGGGTCGGACACGACTGAGCGACTTCACTTTCACTTTTCACTTTCATGCATGGAGAAGGAAATGGCAACCCACTCCAGTATTCTTGCCTGGAGAATCCCAGGGACGGGAGAGCTTGGTGGACTTCTGTCTATGGGTTGCACAGAGTCGGACATGACTGAAGCGACTTAGTAGTAGTAGTACCACGTCCATTCAAATTTTAGTTAGACTCCGACCACATCTTAGAACCTCCGCTTCTGCTGCTCAGCTCTGAGTCACCGTGTCTCTCATCTGGGTTGTGCAGGAGCCCCCTGTTCCGTCTCCCTGCTTCCACTCTTGCCTCCCAAACTCTATCCTCAACACATTCTCTGTTCTCAATATGTTCAGAGTAAATATTTTAGAACAGAAGCCAGATTATGTCACATGTCTTTCTCAAAGCCTTCTGTTGGCTTCCTTCCATTTGCTCTCATTTAATTAAGACCAGAACCCCAAATTCCCATAATGGGCTAGTGAGGCCCTACATAACTTGGGCCCAGCACCTTTTTGATCTTATGTCTTATTCTGTCCTTCTTGCTCCCTCTGCTCTAGCCACACAGGCCTAACTTGCTTACCTTGAACATTCCAGACATCCTTTTGTTGTAGAATCTTTATATGGATGTTCCTTTTGCTTAGAACAGTCTTCCCTAAATATCTGCAGGGCCAAATCCTCACATCCTTGTGGCCTTTGATGAAATATTACTTTCTCAATGGGGCCTTCACTAATCACTCAGTTTAAAACAGCAAACTCTTGATTCTGTTCCCTTTAACTTTTCTCTACTTATTTCTACAGCTATTTTAGCATCTAACATACTCGATGGCTGACTCATTTGTTTTGGCTGTGTCCGTTTCTTTCCATAAGGATGTAAGCTCCATAAGGGAAGAAATGAATTTTTCTGTTTTGTTTATTGACAGTGCTTGGCAAGCTGTCAAATAAATATGTATTTATAAATACACTTTAAAAATACTCATTGGATATTCTTTTGAATTTACTGAATGGTATTGGATTCAGCAGTTCTACTTCTAGGAATTAGTTCTATGACACCCAAGTGTACAAAGTGCCATAAACACTGAGAGCCACTGAACATTGTTCATTGTGTGAAGTCTGAGCCGGTCTCCCAAGAGACTGAGAATTACTTGAAAGCTCTCTTTAAGGAATTGTACAAAGTCTCAAACTGGACAGGAATAAAAATTGCCCCATGTTCTTACCACCTCCTAGAAAGTGGGGGCTGATGTGAAGACCACATTGGTTATAGTCAAAACTACATTTTCCTGGCACCTCTGAGTAAAAACTTGGAACACACACCTGTGTGCAGTTGAACTTTTCTTATTTCTCCCAAATTAATGAATAAGCTTCAAAGTGGAGAAAAAAGAAGTGTTCACATGCTGAAGAAAGCTGTCAACAAATAAGATCAGACATTTCCCAGGTGGCGCTAGTGGTAAAGAACCTGCCTGCCAGTGCAGGAGACATAAAAGTTGCGGGCTTGATTCCTGGGTCAGGAAGATCCCTTGGAGGAGGTAATAGCAACCCACTCCAGTATTCTTGCTTGGAGAATCCCATGGACAGAGGAGCCTGGCGGGCGGGGGTCCATGGGGTTGTAAAGAGTTGGACACAGCTGAAGCAACTTAGCACGCATGCACTTCCCAAGAGGTGCCAAACTAGGGCTGTCCCCTTGATCATCTCCTCTACCCCCACATGCGTAGATGAACAGATTACAGAATAAGTCCAGTGGTCATGGTTCTGTCTCCCAAGATATGGTGGGGCTCCGGGAAACTCCGTCTTAGGGGTAGGAGCTCCTGTGAGAAGTGGCATTCCCTCTCCTGGTTGGATGTAGTTTCATCCAGGGCTCACTGTGGTGTTGCCACTGGAGTGAAGTTTCCTTCTTGGGAGAGCTTGACAGTTCCTCCCGGGGTTTGGAGGTAATCGGAACCCAGGGATTACTGCTTAGCTGGGAGATTCTGCAAGCAGGAGGCCTGCAATGTCATCCGCTGCAGAGAGGTGAGAAGGAACGGGGGTCATTTGCCTGGGAAGAGGAAGGCAGCCGCCCCACCTGTAGCTCTCCATGCCCTCTGGAAAAATGGAAGATGGATTCACAGAGATTTGGGTCTTCATGTAAAAGAGCATGAAGGAGAGAGTTAGGAGTGTGGGCTATGGCGTTGTCCGGAAGCCTCTGGTCCAAGTGAGTACGGAAGGTTTGGGGACTGTATTAGTGTGTTAGGGCTGCCATAACAAAACAGATCAGGAGGCTTAAACAACAGAAATTATTTTCTCACAATTATGAAGGTTAGAAGTCCAAGACCAAGGTGTTGGCAGGTTGGCTTGCTCCGAGGTTTCTCTTTGGCTTGCAGATGGCCCCCTTCTCGCTGTGTCCTTACAGTGTGTGTGCAGCCTTGGTGTTTTTCCATGTGTCTAAATTTCCTCTTTTTAAAGGAGCACCACTTCATACTGGATGCGGGTCCACCCTAAAAGCTTCATTTTAGCTTAATATCTTTAAAAATACCCTATTTACAAATACAGTCACATTCTGAGGTATAGGAGTTTTGGGGCTTCCATACATACATTTTGCAGGGGACATAGTTCCACTCAGCAGAAACCAAGTCTTTTATGGGGCTGGCTGAAGGGCTGCCACGTGCTGAGGTGGCTCAACAATGGAGGAAAGCATGGGGAAGCTGAGTACCATTCCAAGAAAATCATCCCCCTCACAGGGAGACTTCCCCATCAGCAGAGGCTACCAGTAGCAAGTGGAACTAAGTCGAGTCAGGAAAAGTAAGACCTCCTAAAGAGAGAGGCCTCCTAAACAACCATACATTGCTGGTAATGTAAGAGAGTCTCTGCTTTTCTTATTCCTCCTACCCCCTGACCCTTAACCCAAAATGCCTCATCTGGAAAAGGAACTGGACTCCTGCTTCCTCCATCCACTGAAAGAGCTTCTTCCCAATTCTAAGTCCCTTGAGCCAATGCTAGGTCTTCACTGGGGAGGAGAGAGAAGAAGAGATTAAAATTGAAAATGAGGTGGAGATTTTAAACAAATTAAAATGAAATGTAACTAAAAGAGGCAAGAAAGTTCTAGGATCTGCCTAAGCAGTTGTATAGGAGGAGAAAGGAAAGTTCTCAGTTGAATGTAGTGCTTGAAAAAAATAAAGCTCTCTCAATTTAAACTCCACCAAGTTGATATTTCTCAACAAACTGGCTATCTATCTCTTTATATAAATAAAGGAGCATGTCTTGGAAAACACAGTCAACTGTTTTCACAATTATCTCTGGGAAAGGGAAATTCAAGATGGGAGTCAGTGTGGGAAGAAAATGTACTGTTCCCTCCATACCCTTTTGAACTTAAAAAAAAATACCATGTGTATGTATTACTTAAAAAACAAACAATTAAAACTAATTAGAATCACATGATACTCATAGAGCACGGGCTGAATTAAGAAATTGCCCATAAAGGTGCATGTTAATTCCAAATGCATTAAAGTAGTTTATCACCAGTGGGAAAAAATTATTGTAAGTTAATACAGGGAAATTGTGATGGAAAGAAGGTGAGGTTTGCTGGTGTGCAGAGAAAATCTTTTCTAAGCATTTGGAGAAAGATCTGTGGAAGATGGAATAAGAGAGACTTGGCCCAGCGCGCCGATGTTAGAAAACAATGTGAACCGCTGATGCTGTTGCTTGAAGGGAGATAAATGTTGTGACAGATGCCTGCAAAGAATTTGGCAAGGAATGGGCTTCCATTTGGTATCGTGCATTTCAAGGTTAAGCCCTTTTGTGTCATGTAGATGTGGCATATTTTTGGCTCAGTGCAGAACCTTGGGGCTTGGGATTTATATACTGTGGAAAGCATTAAGTCAAGAGGCAGTGCACAATGATTTGGCCAGTGACATTTGATAGAATTCCTCACACATATGTTCAAGCAATAGACATCACTGCCAAAATACCAGGAAAGGGTTCCTGCAAAACGGGAAGGGAAGAGAGAGGGGTTGTTTATGTTAACACATGTGATAAGTTTATGCATGGGTCATTCATTTCCCCTCACATGATTAATTCTATTCTCGAAGTGTTGAGTAAATAAAAGTGAAATCATCACAAAAATTGTGAAATCTTCCCCATTCTGTGTGTACAGACGGTGGCTTAGGAGTGGATTGATAACCCCGTCATCTTCCTGGAACTGAGTTAAGCCTGGACAGAAGGAGTTCTGATGACTTGAGTGCAAAACGGGACATCAGAGTGGGTACAACCACCCACTAGCTTGTGTGCAGCTAGTCCACACAAGTGCCTGGCACAGTTCTTTTCCCTCTGTATTCAAAGAGATGAAAGGGGGGATAAACAAACTAGAAAACCGTAAGATCAATAGTTAAAAATGTGGGTTTCTGCCTTGTTTTATATGGAGTCTTTGCCACTAAGGAGCACACTCCAAGGAGGCTATTGGAGCTTAAAAAAGTGCAGTTATTGGCTTATCTTGATGCTTGCTACTCATTCAGGCCACTGCCTCTGATGGTGTCAGGCCAGTTATGTTGCATACAGAGTGTCTCCCCAAGGAAGGACTGTATACCAACTCCTCTTGGCTCAGTATACACACTATTTCCATTGGATTTTATTTTTTAAATGAAAGAAATTTACTTATTTACTTATTTGGCTGAGTGGAGTCTTCATCGCTGTGCTCGGGCTTTCTCTAGATGCAGTGAACAGGGGCTACTCTCTAGTCGCACGGCACGGACCTCTCATTGCGGTGCTTCTCATGTTGTGGAGCACAAGCTCAAGGACACGTGAGCTTCAGGAGTTGTGGGGCACAGGCTTAGTTGCCCCGAGGCATGTGGGATCTTTCTGAACTAGAGATTGAACCCACATCCCCTGCATTAGCAGGTAGATTTTTATCCAACAAAAATATTTGGTTTTGGAGAATCAATAAAAAGCTAGAGTATCCATTATAGAGAGCTGGAGAAGAAGCTTCCAGGAAAGATGGAAGAAACAGGGTCTCCAGCATGCCTAGATGTGATGTAGGCGCATTTGCCCATTCTGAGGTCAAGCATTGTTTTGAGCATTTTAAAAACAATATAAGACAATAGAGGGGAGCTGAAGCAGATATTGATTATCTTTTGCCTACCCGCCATCCTTTTTCTCATTTATGGGTAATACATTCCCAATTTCCTTCTGGGGAATCTTCCTCTTCTACTGTCAGTTAAGGTGCTTTGACTGGGCCCTCTTCAGCTCCAGGAATAGGCACTTGATGTAGGTCTAAGTCAGTTAATAAACTCCCCGGGGTCACAGTGATTGCTTTAGATGTCAGGAAGAGGCACGGTGCTCAAGTGGAACCAGTTAGAGTGAAGTCCTGATTGTGCAATGGGGCTGACTAGTAAGGAGTGGTGCTCTCTCTCTCCTGGGGGATCTGAATAAGGAAGGATGCTTAGGCTGAAACTGTCTTATTTTTCTGACTGTGGTGGTTTCTCTTGTTACCCAGCACAGACTCCAGTCACAGGGGCTTCAGTAGTTGTAGCCTGCAGGCTCGGTAGGTGCAGCTCAGGGGCTCTAGAGCTCAAGCTCAACAGTTGTGGTGCACGGACTTAGTTGCTCAATGGCATGTAGAATCTTCCAGGGGCCAGGGTCGCACTGGTGTCCCCTGCATTGGCAGGTGGATTCCTATCCACTGTGCCACGATGGAAATCCTGCAACAGTTTTAGACGTCCACCCAGTGAGCAGAGATGGTGGAGCGTGTCTAGAATATAGCAGCACAGTGGAAGCCTGGAGGGAGCTGGGTCCTGATGAAAGCTTTTGAAGTTTTAGTTATGCCTGAATCCAAGACTCCAAATTGATATTTTCAGTAATGTGAGTTAATACATTCCACTTTCTTTATCCAAACTTTTATTTTGCTCCAGTCATTTCAAGCAAGAGCTTCTGTCATATGCAATAGAAGGATCGCTACCTATTACTGTAAAGTATTATGAAATTACAAAAAGAAATGTGCGATGTAAGAAGAAATTAAAAGGAAAAACAGAAACGAAACATGACAATTACATTTCCATAAAGACAAATGATTGGGAGCTAAAATTATGCATAAATAGGTGATTTAAAATAAAGATACAAATAATTAGAGATTAAAAATATAACAGAAGAAGAGACATACATAAAAGCAAAAGTGAAAGGCGCTCAGTTGTGTCCGACTCTTTGTGACCCCATGGATTATATAGTCCATGGAATTCTCCAAGCCAGAATACTGGAGTGGGTAGCCTATCCCTTCTACAGGCGATCTTCCCGACCCAGGAATCAAACCAGGGTCTTCTGCATAGCAGGCAGATTCTTTACCAACTGAGCTATGAGGGAAGCCCAAATAAAAGACTAAAACCCATGATATAAAAGCTTAGAATATTAAAATAGAGGGGATAAAGGACTGAGAAAAGGAATTGGAAACAAGATAAAACTGAAGATTAAAAACCTCAGAAGAATAAAAATGGTTATGAAGAAAGATTTTTTTAAAAAGAGAAAACAGAAACAAAAACCTTAAAGATTAGAGCGAGTGATAGGAAAAAAAAAGTTCAAAGTAAATTAGTGAGAATCCACACAAAGGTCAAGGCGGTGATTGAAAAAATTCTGTTGATGGAATGTCATTCAGTGGAGCAAAGAGCCAGGAAGGCAGAAAGCCCATACACTGTAAATATACACAGGGTTTGTCTGCTTCATAATGACACATGGCAAAACAGGAAAAATACCAGCCTTCTCATCCTTGGGAAACTTGAAAAGTTAATGTCACTCATCTCCCTCCACCACCACATGCATGACAGATCCAGTTCTTTACTAGTTTGTCTGAAAACTTGGCACACTATGCATCAAGCCAAAAGAGCCTAGTTATAGTCAATTAGAATACTGGCAGGAAAAGCAGGGAGCAACTCAATACATTTTTTTCAAATTATTTTCTTTTAAAGAAGAAGTACTTAGAGAATATGCCAGCAAGAAAATAGCCCAGCTATGATTGCCAAACTGAAAATTGAAAAATGAGATTATTTAAAATGAGCAATTCATGCTCATCAAAAGTCTGAAAATATTAAGTATTATGGAAAATGAGAAGTAGAAACTCATACACTGCTGATGGCAATATAAATTGGTATACCATGTGAGAGCAATTTGACTATATCTAGTATAATCAAAGATCTCTATATACTTAGATGTATGTCTTAGAGAATGCATAAAATATACATAGACATATAACAATTACTTGTAACAGCAAAATGTATATAAAACATATCAATATGCTATGCTATGCTAAGTCACTTCAGTTGTGTCCGACTCTTTGTGACCCCATAGACGGCAGCCCACCAGGCTACCCCGTCCCTGGGATTCTCCAGGCAAGAACACTGGAGTGGGTTGCCATTTCCTTCTCTAATGCATGAAAGTGAAAAGTGAAAGTGAAGTTGCTCATTCGTGTCCGACTCTTAGCGACCCCATGCACTGCAGCCTACCAGGCTCCTCCATCCATGGGATTTTCCAGGCAAGAGTACTGGAGTGGGGTGCCATTTCCTTCTCCAACATATCAATAGAGAAGTAAAAATTATGGTATATTGAATATATAGAACAGTTAAAATGAATAAACTATTATAAGTATCAATGTGAATATATACAGAAAACATAATGTTAAGTGAAAAAATAAGTTGCAGATTCACAGCATAAGCTAGTATTTATGAAAATTTTAAAAAACACCCCACATTATTATTTTCACTTTGGGACAAATACACATGTAGTGAAAGTATAAAAATATATAGAGAAACGATATTCAGAGCAGAGGAATAAGGAAGGATGAGAGATTTGGGAAGATTACAAAGGGACTTTCAAATATGACTCTAATGTTCTTTTACTTAAATCCGCTGAAGGTGGGATAGAGTGTGAGACGGGAGAACTGCCTTTGTTGAAAACATTGCTGTAGTAGAATGGCTGCTCCATTTTTTTTTTTGTTGGCAGCGTCTTTGCATTTTGGAGCCAGGGCAGACAGTGGGGAGGAGCAGAGCATCTTTCTACCTTCTTTTCAGCCATCGGGTTTTCTACTGTCCACTGCCAACACATTCATGGGTCACCGATTCTATTTCTCAGTCCAGTTCTAAGCGCTTTGCAAATAGTGGCCATTTCTCTCAGATTTCAGCAGTTAATTGTCAGTTTTAGTTTTTGCTGCTATGAGTTTCCATCATCTTCTGGGGGCCTCTTAAAGTATTTAGTCTGAGTAGGCTAGACTGATGATTCTGTAGTACTTAACACCCAAATCCTTACTGGCTCAATTCAGTGAAGGCTTTTCTAGCTCCTGCAGTGGCAATGCAGACATTCTTGGTCAGGAGGCTTTCTAGGGTAGCTTTTCTCCAAGCAGTGTATACTAGTTTACTTAGACTAACTACTCTAGTTCTCTTACCTTTCCAAATAAACTTTAGAATAAACTTGTCTAGGACTTTGGTAGAAATTTCATTCAACCTGTATATCAATGTGGGGAGAAGGCTGAATCTTCCAATCTTCCAAGAACTTGGTATAACTCTTATTTAGATCTTATTTATTTCATTAGTTTTATAGTTTTCAGCATACAAGTCCAGTACATATTTTGTTAGATTTACACTTTATTTTATGCAACTTTAATGATGTATTTTAAATTTAAGTGTCCACATATATTCATGGTGTAAGTATATAGAAATATAATTGATATTTCTGTGTTTATCTTATATTTTGTAAACTTAACTGAATTTGCTTATTTATAGGAGATTTTGAAATTCCTTGGGATCCTCTATATAGACAATCATGTCCTCTGCAATAGGAACACTTTTATATCTTCCTTTCTTATCTGTATGCTTTTATTTCATTTTCTTGCATTATTTCAGGCTAGACCTTCACGTACTATCTGGAATAAGCATGGTGAGAACAGATAACCTTTGTTGTTGTTTAGTCACTAAGTTGGGTCTGATTCTTTGAGACTCCGTAGACTGTAGCTGCAAGGCTCCTCTGTCCATGGGATTTCTTAAGCAATAATACTGGAGCAGGTTGCCATTTCCTACTCCAGGGCATCTTCCTGAGCCAGGGATTGAACCTGCATCTCTTGCATCTCCTGCATTGGCAGCCGGATTCTTCACCACTGAGCCACCAGGGAGGCCTTACTGGCTTCATCAGTGAATTGGGAAGTATCTGCTCCTCTTCTAGTCTATGCCTTTTGTTGGAAGAGACTTTTAGAATTGGTATTAAATTTGGTTAATTTTTTCAGTCAGCTTTTCCCATTGTTTAGATTGGGTAATTTTTACTTGCTCTATTCTATTGTTTACTTGTCTATCTATTCTGCTATTGATCCTATCCACTGAGGTTTTTATTTAGTCAAACATTTTTTTTTTTTTTGAATTCTAAAATTTCCACTGGTTCTTCTTTTTATTTTTTTTTAATTTAATTTTATTTTTAAACTTTACAATATTGTATTGGTTTTGCCAAATATCAAAATGAATCTGCCACAGGTATACATGTGTTCCCCATCCTGAACCCTCCTCCCTCCCCCTCCCCATACCATCCCTCTGGGTTGTCCCAGTCACCAGCCCCAAGCATCCAGTATCGTGCATCGAACCTAGACTGGTGACTCGTTTCATACATGATAGTATACATGGTTCTTCTTTTTAATCTTCTGCTTCTTTGATGATATTTTCTGTTTTTTTTTTTTTTTTGCTGAGATTTTCTATTTTTCATCTGTTTCAAGTGTGCTCCTAATCACTCACTGAAACATTAAAAAAAAAATCATGGTTGCTTTACTCTTTTTATCAGATAATACATTTCTTTTGTCTCTGTCTTTTCAACTATTGTCTTCTTTCATTTAGTTCTACATCTCAGTTTTTGATATGCTGAGTAACTTTCAAATGAAACCTGGACATTTGGGGTATTATGAGATTCTGGCTCTTGTTTAAATCTTCTGTTTTATTTGGCTTCCCCTGACATCTCTTTGACAGGGTAAAGGAGGGCACTGTCTCATTACTGCCAGGTAGATGCAGAAGTCCAGGTTCTCACCTGGACTTTGTTGATACCCAGGGCTGGGGTTCTGCAGAAACTTGGAATTCTGGCTCTTTCCTAGCCCCTCACTGATACTTCCCAGGCAGAGAGGAGCATGAATGCCTCACTACTGCTCCTCATGTGGCCTCCACTGACTCCATGGTGGCAGGAGTGGCCTCCTCACTGCTGGGTGGCGGATAAAGTCCTAAATCTCTCTAAGGCTTGACCCACCACTGTGGGGAGAGGAAGGAACCTTCTGTGAGCACCTGGCTCCAGGGGGAATCCTGGTTCCCATGTTGTCTCCCACTGAACCCACTGGGAGACCTCATTAACTCCTGTGGAGATGAAAGTTCTGGATCCCTACTGCACTGTCTTTGACACCATATTTGTGGGTATTTTAGAGTTCTTTGTTATAGCCTGATGGGGGTGGGTGGGGTTGGGTGTGGGGTGTGGGAGCATGGGGGATAGAAGCCTAGACTCCCCTCTCAGTCTTTGCTGGCATGGGTCGGGCCTCAGTTTTTATGTGGTGTTTTGCTGAAATAGAGTGTTAATTGCCTAAAAGTTTTCTGTCTCCTGATGGCTCAGATGGTAAAGAATCAGCCTGCAATGCAGGAGACCTGGGTTTGATCCCTGCATTGGGAACATCCACTGGAGAAGAGAAAGGTGACCCACTCCAGCATTCTTGCCTGGAGAATTCCATGGACAGAGGAGACTGCAGGGCAAAGAGTAGGACATGACTGAGTGATTAAAAATTTTCTGTCTTGTTAAGCTGCCTCTTTCCTGGTTCCTTCATTAGGGAGAGTAGGCTTTTGTTGGGGCTTTTTTACTCTGTGTCTATTGGTATTTCTATGTTGTTGGTTTCCACAGCTTGAAGTCTGGTACACATAAAGCAAAAATGAAAACCTAGGGAACTCATCAGCATATCCTTCCTTGTGTCTCAACATCTGCATATGATCCGCCTTCTTCTCTCCACACTTTGGGTCTTCTGATGTTTGCATGTATGTCTATGTGCATATGTATTTAAAACCGAGGAATAGTTGACATTTGCTTCAGGTGTACAACATAACGATTCCATATTTGGATACATTGTGAAAGGATGACCATAATAAGTCTAATTAACACATCAACACACATAGTCATACAATTTTTTTTCTTCTGATGATTTTTAAGATCTACTCTTAAGCAACTTTCAAATATGCAATAAAGCATTATTAGCTATATTCAGTATGCTATACATCACGCTGTACAAGTAGACCTCATTGATCTGTACTTGAACCGTTAAAGTGAGACGATCTCTGAGAACGGTCTCAGCTGCTCTGGGACCCAAATATCTTCCCCAAGAGGGAAGTTACTGCACCTGGCGGCGAACCGGTGATGAAATGAGAAGGCTGTGTCTCAGTTCCCAGAGGAAGAAAAAGTGAAAGAGAGCAAACAGGCGCGGGATGTGCTGGTGAATTGCAGTTTCAATGCTTGAGGTCCCTTGTAGGCTTAACTTGAACATGGCTTCTGTGAATCCCCAGTGCTTCCATACAATCAAGGGCAACAAGGTATATAAGTGGTCCATGGCGTGAGTGGGGAGTACTACTCTGTGGAAGAAGTTGGAGCGCTCAGACTCTTCTGAGCAGACGCGGGAGGAGGCAGAGGAAGTACTGCCCTCCAGGAATCGCAGACACAAACCAGGACCATGCCACGTGGTCCTCACCGCCCTGCCCTGTGACAAGCAACCAGGGAGAGGAGCAGGATCCCTGGGCATGCATGTGCACAGTGCGCGGAGCAAGGAAGGCACGGCTGTGTGTGGTCTTGGTGAGCCTGGGAAAGCTCCGAGGGCCTCGTTTCTGTCCGCGTCAGTTCCAGCTGCCAGGCGTGCCTGGTTGTGTCTCTGCCCCAGGGGACCCCAGCCCTGATCGACCTGGCTGTCTACCTATTCCAGCTGCAGCCACACCTGAGCCCAGCACCAGCCAGAGACCAGCCATGGATTGGCCCTGCCTGGGGCCATCTGGTAGAGCTGCCCCTAATCTCCAAACACGTAGAGGTGAACTGAGAGCTGGAGGGGAGCAGTGCCCCGCACAGGTGGCCTTGGCCATCACTGAATTTGGAGTCAGCACTGAAGACGTGAATCCCTTCCTGGCTGCCTACCCAGTGTGCCTGGCCCCTGAGCTGCATTCAGGCTCTGTTAGGCTGAAACTGGTAACTTTTTGATCTCTGGCCACTGGCGGGCATGTGTGGCCAAACTACTTGAGACCACCACCGGGCCTGCCTTTTCCTGATGCTATGCCTTCTTGTGGACTTCTCTGCTTTAGCATACTTTGTGGACTGGGGTGACAGGTGGCTGGGCCATAGGCCCCCTCCATTCCTGTTCCCCTCCCCTTTTGCCCCCTGCAGGCTCCACCACCCTGTTCCAGGCTTCTGCCTCCACTGTGGCCCCATCTGCATTTGGATACCCACCCTGTACCTGAAAGCCAGCAGAAGTGAAGGGACGGCCAAGTTGCCCACCATCCAACAAAATGTGGATGCACTAGCAAACCAGTCTTCATTATTGACTGCCAGACAGCTTGTGTAAGTAGAAATGATTGAGCAGTGAAAATTCTATACGTCTTTGGGGGTGAGCAGATGGATACCATTGGGTGCCGCTTTATTGGCAGGGGTCACCAATACACCAGACATATTCTGGATGGGGGAGGAGGTGGCTGAAATGGGTGAGGGGTCAAAAGGTAAAAAGCCTCCAGTCATAAATTAGAGGTTGTGGGCATGTAACTTACAGCATGATATTAGTCTTATGTATTATATACAAGGTTTGTAGTTGTACTTAATAGGAAGATTTGGTAAAAATACATCTAGTCTATCTTCCTGGAAGTGGAAGCTGCTTTTCTTTTTATATAGATTATTTGTATCTCTATTTACTTAGAATTTATTTTACTTATTTTTAACTTTACAGAAAGAGTCTCATGCTGAACTTATTCTTCAGGGACTTTTTTTCATGTTAATATCACACTGTTGGGAGTCATCCAGAAGGCAGCATATCCCAGTGTAGTTTATTAGATCTGCCTGCTGTGTATATATACTGTTTTATTCATCCAGTAGCCTGTGGATGGGTATTTGTGATGTTTCCAGTGTGAGTACTGATGGTGTGAGCAAGCTTGTACATGCATCCTGTCTTATATGTGCTAAAGTTTCTCTTGAAATAGATCTAGGAGTGGAATTGTTAGGCTACAGATTATGTAAATCTTAAACGATAGAAAATAATGCTAAATTCTTTTTTATAGTGGTCTCACTAATTTAATGTTACTACTAGTAATGTGTTAGTGATACTACAGATCCTTACTGAGCAGTACCTTGAAAACTTTCTCCAGGCAGTAAGCTGGGGTAATTATGGGGCTCCTTCAAATTTTCCCCTCTCAGGCATCACTCACTGTCAATTGTTGCCTAATAACCAATATATAAAAGTTACTGTTCTTTATTTTTGGCTTTTTTTTTTTTTTTTTGGTTGTTTTTGGCAAGTGAGTCAGTCTGGTTCCTGACTCTCCATCTTGTTTGAAAGTGTTATGTACAGTTTAAAAATAAAATAAAATAAAATAAAAAAAATCATTCTAGCCCCTCTTTTTCTGTAGTAATTGTCTTAGCTTTTATTATAAAATCATTTGTGTGTGTTGTCTCTCTACTTAATTTTGCTAAAGCTTAATTTTGTTAGTTTTTCTAAATAGCCATCTTTTTTTTTTTTTGCCTTGTTAGTCTTCTCTATTTTATCTTTGTTTTCTTTTATCCCTTATCTTGTGTTTTCTCTAGTTTTTATCCTGTTATTTTTCCAACCTCTTAATTTGGGCAATTAATTTGTTACTTAGGGGGCTTTCATCTTTTCCTTTAATGTTCATATTTGAGGCTATAAATTTCCCTCAGTTTACTTCTCTTACTGTAACACATGAATTTTGCTATATAGTTTAAAAGCTTTTAAATCAATTCCAGATATTTAAAAATTCTCATTATGACCTCTTATAACCTTGAGTTATTGATCAGGGTTTAAAATAAAGTTTCAAATAAGTGGGGATCAAAAATTTGTATTATTAATGTCTAACCTAGTTGCATACTTATCTTTATAAAATCATTGAGGCTTTCTTTATTGACTATGCCAAAGCTTTTGACTGTGTGGATCACAATAAACTGTGGAAAATTCTGAAAGAGAGGGAATACCAGACCACCCGACCTGCCTCTTCAGAAACCTGTATGCAGGTTAGGAAGCAACAGTTAGAACTGGACATAGAACAACAGACTGGTTCCAAATAGGAAAAGGAGTACGTCAAGGCTGTATATTGTCACCCTGCTTATTTAACTTCTATGCAGAGTACATCATGAGAAACCCTAGGCTGGAAGAAGCACAAGCTGGAATCAAGACTGCCGGGAGAAATCTCAATAACCTCAGATATGCAGATGACACCACCCTTATGGCAGAAAGTGAAGAGGAATTAAAAAGCCTCTTGATGAAAGTGAAAGTGGAGAGTGAAAAAGTTGGCTTAAAGCTCAACATTCAGAAAATGAAGATCATGGCATCCGGTCCCATCACTTCATGGCAAATAAATGGGGAAACAGTGGAAACAGTGGCTGACTTTATTTTTCTGGGCTCCAAAATCACTGTAGATGGTGATTGCAGCCATGAAATTCAAAGACGCTTACTCCTGGGAAGGAAAGTTACGACCAACCTAGATAGCATATTGAAAAGCAGAGACATCACTTTGTTAACAAAGGTCCATCTAGTTAAGGCTGTGGTTTTTCCAGTGGTCATGTATGGATGTGAGAGTTGGACTGTGAAGAAGGCTGAGCGCCGAAGAATTGATGCTTTTGAACTGTGGTGTTGGAGAAGACTCTTGAGAGTCCCTTGGACTGCAAGGAGACACAACCAGTCCATTCTAAAGGAGATCAGTCCTGGGTGTTCATTGGAAGGAATGATGCTAAAGTTGAAACTCCAGTACTTTGGCCACCTGATTCGAAGAGTTGACTCATTGAAAAAGACTCTGATGCTGGGAGGGATTGGGGACAGAAGGAGAAGGGGACAACAGAGGATGAGATGGTTGGATGGCATCACCGATTCAATGAACATGGGTTTGGGTGAACTCTGGGAGTTGGTGATGGACAGGGAGGCCTGGAGCACTGCGGTTCATGGGGTCACAAAGAGTCAGACACAACTGAGCGACTGAACTGAATTGAATTCATGATAAATTTTATTAATAGTCGTGTGTACTTGAAAACAACATTATGATTCTATTTTGTGGATGCAGAATTCACTGTATGTTCATTAAGATTTTTAGTTCTGTCCTTCAGATCTTGTATATCCTTGCTGATTTTTTTTTCGTCTATTTGACTTCTCAAAAGTTGAGAGAAGTATGCTGAAATCTCTTACTATGATGGTAGATTTATTACTCTATCCCTGCAGTTCCAATAAAATTAACTTTATATGCTTTAAGGCAATTTTATTAGTAACTATATATTTAGAATTACTTCATCTTTTTGGAGAATTAAATAGTGAATTGAATTATCTGTCCCTATTTACTTTATTTATTTTATCTGTTATTAATACAGTTCCAGCAACTTTGTTTAGTGGTATTTGCTTCATATTTCATTTTATATCATTTTACTTTTACCCTTTGTGTTTTCCTATGGTTTAGGTATATCTTTTATAAATAGCCTATTTTAAATTTTATAAAATCCAAATTGTGATTTTTATCTATTAAAGTTTTTTTTTTCTCTCTTTTTTTTTTCTATTAAAGTTTTAGTTGGTATTTATTTATGCTAATTACCAATATACTTGCACCAATTTTAAATATCTCGGCTTATTATTTCTGTTTTCTCTTTCATTTCTATTTCTTTTCACCCGTTTCATTTCTCTCCCATCTTTAAACTGATAGCTCTATCTACTCAAAATGCTGATCCAGGAATTGTTTGTTACTAATTCAGCAAGGTAAGGACCTCATATCTGAATGTAAATTAAAGCACTGTTCCCTTCATTGAGAAAGTATGTGAAAATCACGTCAGCTGAACAGAGCAGTGTGGTTGGTGACGTGGTTCGTGTATAGTCTGATGCAAAATCTTTCTCTTGTTGCTGCTGCTTCAGTCGTGTCCGACTCTGTGTGACCCCATGAACTGCAGCCCACCAGGCTCCTCCGTCCGTGGGATTTTCCATGCTTGAGTACTGGAGTGGGTTGCCATTGCCTTCTTTGTTTCTCTTGTTAAGAACTGCTGAACAGTTCACAGACCAGCTTGGTGGACTACATTTTGAGAAAGAACATTTAGTGTGTATTCACATCCTTTGTGAGAGCCCAACCTTCAACATCCTGATAGTATCTAAGCTTTTAAATATGGGTTGTTATGAATATGTTTCTTTTTTACTTTGAAAATAAAATTCTTTCTTGCCCTCTCTTTAAAATAGCAACCAACTTTAAGGTAATAGCCGATATTGGGTCTCTTTTATTCACACATCGCAGCATCTCTTGTATTTGTTTGCTCTTTTTTGAGAGAACAAACGTAGCATGTTTATCAAGCTTTTACATTTGACTTATATTGGGGTGGATACGAAATGCAAATTTCTAAGTTATTTTCCTTCAATATTTTGGAAATTTTACTCCTATAGTCTTCTTGCAGTCAATGTTGCTTTTCTTGAAGAACACCTGCTGGCTCAGATGGTAAAGAATCTGCCTGCAGTATAGGAGACCTGAATCGATTCTTGGGTTGGGAAGATACCCTGGAGAAAGAAATGGCAACCCACTCCAGTATTCTTGCCTGTAGACGCCCCATGGACAGAGGACCGTGGCAGGCTACAGTCCATGGGATCACAAAGAATTGGACATGGACTGAGCGACTAACACATACATTTGTTGTTGTTGTTGTTGTTGTTATTAGCTTTTAGAATTTTCTCTTTCTTATTCTTAAATTTTAGTATAATGTGTAAATTTTTCTTTCTCCTCTTTGGCACTCTGTAGGGGTTTTCAATCTTAGTCTTGTTATCTTTTAAAAAATCTGGGATATTTATCTACATTATTTCCTCAAATATTTACCCCTCTTTAAAAATTTTCTTTTCTTTCTGTGATTTATATTATTTGGATTTTAGCACTTCTATGTCTATTCTTTATACCTATTGACTTCTTTTTATTTCTAATTTGTCTACATTTTCTTTCTTTTCTCAGCATAGTCCTTTTTAAAATGTATCTTATCTTTCTGTTCTTTGTTTCTACAGTAATCTTTTTTTTAAAGTATTTGCTTGACTATTTTTATAATGTATTTTTCTTTTAGCATATTGATACATTCTTCTCTTTTAAAAATATATTTCATTAATGTGATTTAAAATTATTAAGTTTAAATCCTTTTGCTTTTAAAGGAATCTAGAATACAGATAACTGTACTCCTTAAATATCTTATCTTCTTGGTTAGTGGGCTTGTATTTCCTGGAGGTATTTTTCACTTTATCAAGCCATGCATGTATGGGAAGGCCAGACCCCTGTCTTTATCACTACAGCCAGCTCAGGGTGATAAAGTGGTGTATATGCATGAGTCCTAGTGTGTAGAGGTCCAGGCAGTGAAAAACGGAGTCAGTCACTCCTCACTCTAAAAAAAGAAAGCAGGGTTTTGCTCTTTGCCTCTCAGTTTTAGGTGGGGATCTTTCTTAAATGTAACAACTTCCAAAAGTCATTACCTTATTCTTTTTTTTTTTTTTTTTAACACCATGTCAAAGTGGCTTCTGCCTTTGATTTTGCCTTGGTGGGGAGGAACACTTGGACAAAGTCTGAGTTGCTGTAGAAGTAGGGTAGGCATTCCTTGTCCCAGGAGTACATTTTTCTACATTACACTGGGCTGCTCCTTGTGCTGGCTGAAGCCACTCCTTCTATCTTGCAGTAATTCAGAACAGCCTTCTGTCTTTTATTTCAAGGATTTCTTATGTTTGTTTTGGTGTCTTTGGTTGATCTTGGGTGTGAGATCCAATAACTGCCTGTTCACTTTCCTAGTAGGACCTGGAAATGGATCCACCACCCTTTGCTTTTGTTTTTAGGGGCCAACATTTTTTTTTCCCCCCAGCACAAAGTAACATATAATTTTGTCTCATGATTTTATTTTTACCAAGTGTTTAGAATATAAACATAGAATATCAAATACTATATCAAAGCTCTTTATCTGTGTTCCATCCCCCATCTTTAACCATATACAATAACATTTTTTTATCCTGCAAGCTTTTCATATTATTAAATTGAGTGTACTTCTTTTGCTTTGTTCTTTTTATTTTAATGCTTCTAGTGTTTATTCTTAATATGGTGCATAATATTCTAAAAATTATATACTAAAATTTATTAAAGCTGTGTTATGATTAGATTATTTTTTGAGTGTATTTATGTTCTTTTTACTTCTTACTACTAGAGATAAGTATAACATCTTTAAAAATATATCTTTTTCTTTTGATTTATTGGTTTAGATTTATTTTTAGAATGAGATTACAAGGTCCATGGATGTAAAAGCTTTATGGCTCTTCATAAGTATTGCCAAATTGCCCTTCAAAGAATGATGCTATTCTTTGAATGGTTTTCTATATACTTATTCTGATGTATACTTAATTGCATATGCACAGACTTGCTGTATATCACTTAAGACAAATCCTCTTCTGTCTTTTTTACACTATTCTGATTACATTTTTAAGGATACATTAAATTAAAATGGTGATAGACCATCTTCTCTCTTTTTTTTAAACCACTATTACTTCCAAATAGCCCTGTAAAATCCTCTTAATTCTAATTCTAATTTAAGTAATTAGGAATATAAATATAAATTAAGACAATGGGTGATGTTTACTCCCTCAGATTCTACCAATATGGACAGCACGTATTACTCATATAGTTTGAAGTCTTAGATCTCCCAGAAATGTAGAAAATATTTTTTGCAGTCAGTGTTACTTCCAGAAGTTGTCTGAAATTATGACTCTCCCCCTCTGTTTAGAACCATATAAGCCCTGGGGTTTTGTGTCATGTAAGAAAGGGTTGGGAATTGAAAAGAACAGCTGTTAGGCTTCTTTCCAACTCTGAAGCCTGGTACTCAAACTAGATTTAATTTGATCTAGAAAAATGCAAAAAGGTACCATTTTTACACGATGAAGGCCTGCTACTCACACCTGCTATTTTCTTTAAACAGAGACTTTGAGTATCTTGCTTACATTTTTATTGTTCAGTATAATTTATAGGATTCCTGAAATAATTATTGTTAATATGTGGAAAGCACTATTTTAGATACTCTGTGTTAACCCCTGCATTACTTTTTGCTGCATAAAATGTCAAAGATTTGGGGATTTACAATAATAAACATTCCTTTTCTCCCTAGGTTTTCTGTTGCTTAGGTTGGCTCAAGTCTGTGGATTGGGGTCTCGTCTGCTTCACCAGTACCAGTGGCTGTCTGGGGCATGCTATTCTCATTGGAGACCACAGAAATGTAAGTCAGCAGGCCAAACCACACAGACTTATTTAAAACTTCTGCTTGCATCACATTTGCTCACATTCTGTTGTCCTATACAAATCACTTGGCCAAGCCCAACTGTAGTGGGCTGGGATACATACTCTGCCTGCAGTGGGAGGCAGTGAAAAGTCACATGGCAAAGAGTGAGGATGTGCAACTTTATTAGGAAGTGAGTGAAGAATTGAGAGTAATAATCTTGTATATCATAAACCTCAAAGCAGCTGTGTGGATTGTCTATTGTTAACTCACCTTCATCCCTGGCCCTTATATTAAATGTACCGATTGCACTGCATTTCAGGGGTGAAGCTTCGCATATTAATTGGCTTTGGCTGCCATAACAAAACACTATAGACTGGCCAGCTTAAACAACAGACATTTATTTCTCACAGTTCTGGAGGCTGGGAACCTGAGATCAGGGTGCCAGCATGGTTGGGTTCTGGTAAGAGCTCTCTGCTTGGCTTGCTGCCTTTTCACAGTGACCTTATGTGGTGGGTAGAGAGAGGGAGCAAGCTTTCTGGTATCTTTTTATAGGAGCACCAATTCCATTATGGGGGGCCCACCCTAATGACCTTGTTTATTAAATCTAATTATTTCCTAAAGGGACTGTCTCTAAATATCATCACATTTGGGGGTTAGGCTGTCAACATGTGAATTGTGGGGGGACACATTTCAGACCATAGTACCCAAGAGCAATATTTTCTGAAACCCCTAGCCTACTGGGTCAGATTCTGTTAATGAGAAACACTTAATTGGGATATGCAATGTTGAAAATTAGAGGACATTGTCTGTCAGCAGGTGGGCAGGTAAAAGGCAAAGAGCATGAATTTACTTTGAATTCTGGCTACTTTTCCCAATCACTTGCTTTGGTGCGGGGGGCAGCTGAGATGGGCCATCAGCAGAGGTTTTTCCATGATGCTTGTCTTCTCACTTCTGAAAGCAGCGGTTTCCCTGATTTTGTAAGCACTTATTATGTTTTACTGACGTTAAGATGCCATCCATGGTGTCACTAAGAAAGAAAAAAGCTACCATTAAAAAGCTAAAATTTTTTAATTCTGAGGATTTTTATTCCACACTTTGGAAAAAAGATTATTAGACTTTAAAATAAGATTATAAATAAGACTATAAAAAAAGATTATTATTAAAAGATTATTGGACAGCTCTCAAAAACATGTGTGCTAAAAAACATATATTGCAGTTGTACATACATAAAGATGCAAATATGAGCACTGTCAATTTGCTGTTTTTCCTGAAATAACCTTATATTCAGAATTTTGCTCTTGTGAATCATTTTTCTCCATTTAGAGGCCCCAGTATCTGTGTTTTTCCACCCATCAGCATTGGTGACAGATCATTTCTTAAAAGAGTGCTCCGTCATTATCTCGTGTCTTTTTCCTTCCAAGCTGCTAACAACTGCTCTGCCATTCTGGTTGGAGTTAATCTGGATTTTATGTCAACTCATCTTCTATTATATCCTCAAAGAGTACTTGAATGGGCTGGGAGGATTCGCAGTGGTTCAGGTAGGCCACTGGGAATAACTGAGATTCTGTCCTCAATGACCTTATTCTTTACCCATCTTAATACACATTTCTGCAATGTCTCAAGAACTAACCTAATTGATGGGTTGGGTAGATTTTCTGGATAAATCTGTTTGGAGGACTTTGAGCTAGCTCAGTGGCAAACCATTCATGTTTCTTGAGCACATACCATAACATTTTGGGGGAAGAGCTTATTTTTGTCTTTATAATTTTGCAGTTTGCAATTAAATATGAAACCCATGGAATGTACAACAACAAGAGTGAACCTTAATGTAAACGAGGACTTTGAGTGGCAGAGAGTATCAGTGTTGGTTCGCTGGTGGTCATAATGTAACCTTGGTGCAGGGTATTGATGAGCGAGGCTCTGCATGTGTGGGGGCAGGAGTTATATAGGAATGTTCTGTGTTTTCTGCACAATTTTGGTGTGAATCTAAATTTGCTCTAAAGAATAAAGTCTATTAAAAGTTACGTATAACAACAGCTTTGCCTTCCCATAACAAATACAGTTATTGGCAACTATGCATAGCTTTATAGGTTTAGGTTCCTTTTTTTGTTTTAAACTTTTTATTTTGTTTTGGGGTACAGCTGATTAATAATGTTGTGATAGTTTCAGGTGAACAGCAAAGGGACTCAGCCATATATATATATACATGTATCCATTCTCCCCCAACCTTATCGATAGGGAGTTTGGGATGGACATGTACACTGTTATATTTAAAATGGATAACCAACAAGGACCTACTGTAAAGCACTTGGAACTCTGCTCAGTGTTACGTGGCAGCCTGGATGGTAGGCTGCTTAACCTCTTTAGCACCTTTATCAGTGATAGTGTCATCACTGGAGTTTCTTTAGCATTTTCTGTCTGACTAATAAACAACTAGTTTTATTAATTTCCTCAATTGAATCACATGTTGCTAGAAATTAAGCAACTTCTGTTCCCAATCAGCAAAGTTTCTGACAAATTGATCCTTAGGGCCTTAAGGGTAATCCTGGGTGGTGCATGGATTATTTGCATAAGCTCTTTCATCTCTTCTGGATGATTTGGCCATTTCTCCTGCCTTTATTTCCCTTTTAGTTTGGGTTCCCCTAAAAGCAGAGCCTGAGACAAGGACATGGGTGCATAGAGAACATATTTAGAAAGTGGTCTCTGAAGGCAGGTGGTCTAGGGGCATTAATGTCGCCCCTGGGGACATTTACTGTCCCTTGCACCCCAATTTCCAGGCTTTTCTAGGGAGAAAAGCAGAAGCACACTTATTGTTTTAAAGAAAGGGAAAGAATGATGACGAAGACAGAGCGCTAGCTGCTGGGAGGTGCTCTGCTGCTTTTGTTTTTTTCGTGATACTTGCTAGGCCAAAATGCATAAGGTTGAGACTTAGCATAATCTTGTGACATGTATTCCCCCAGCTTTTGTTCGCATTTCTTCCTTTTCATCACCTGGTTGGGATGGATACTGCCTGTCTCTCCGAAGTGTGTCTACTCTGCATTCTCTAGTTCACTCCAGACCCCTATCGGCCCACCGTCAATTAATAATTTGGCAATCTCACTGTAGAAGTCAGACCCTAGTGAGCCTGGTTGACATGCGTTCATTTAGCAGAGCCTCTTCACTCCTCATCACACTTCTGCACGTCGGATTCTAAACTCTGGTCCCTCCACATAGGCATTGCCATCCCTGGAGACCCTGCTGAAGCAGCCTGCCAGCATTGGTCTTCTCCTTTACTATGGCGTAGATGTGTTAGGTCCTACAGGGAAGAAAAAAGAAGTCTGCAATAGCAGCTGATTTCCAGGAGTATAGCTGTATGCTCAGGAGTAACCCCACACAAGGGGTAGTCAAACTCTGGGAGCAGTTGAGAAGGAGGATGCTCATACAGACTGGAACCTTTAAGAAAATTTCCATAAGGGGCCCAGGTCTGAGCAGTGGTTTTGAATTGGGGCAGTGATGTTGATAAAGACTCCTAGGACACATTCTTTTGGAATCTGGGCCTTTTAAGCAAATGCCATTTTAAAATTCGATCTTATTCCCCTCTGGTCACCACATTGTCTGGTAAGTTAGTTGAAGTCTATAGACCTTACGAGCAGGCAACTTGGTTGTGGGATTGAGGTTTGAATGTAGGTCTGAATGTATGTTTGCCAAAGAGGTTGGTGACTGACCTATTTAGCAGTGTCCTTGGAGAGGCTTGGTGGCTTACTTGTGTATGGAAAGTCTGAATAAGGGTCGTAGATTCAGTGGGACCCATCTGAGCGAGAACCTGGCAGCCTGCTCTTTGAGACAGCCAGATTCCTGGGGAAATTGCTGTCCCTGGCCCAGTGATGACACTGACCAGCTCCTGGGTGGACCTGTACCTTCTGGAGCCAAACTTCCCGCTCTTCATCTCCAGGAAAAAACTGTAACCATTTGCTTTTCCATGGCTATCATGGGATGAAGCAGAGGATCTAAGGGGGCTGGGAGGAGCATTAAACCTTCCCTTTGCTCATTCCTTGTGAGCCTGTGGTGTCTGTAAACTCTCACTTGTTAGGAAACAGTTCATTTGCAAGCTCCAAAGGCCTTGAATGATGTACCACAAGAACTTAGGGTCACTTTTGGAAGGCATTGTGTTTGAGGCTCAGGCTTGGGTTCAAATATTAATGCTGCCCCTCCAGTGAAAACCATGAACCATGGGTAATTCTCTTAGATTCTCTGAGTCTTGATTTCCTCTTTATATGGTGGTTAATTATACCTGTCTCATAACACTGTTGGTAGATTAAATCAAATGATATAAAGTGCCTGGCATGGAGCTCCAGAAATGTCAATTCCTTTCTCATACAGACTATGTGATACCTGAAGCTAAAGCCTTAAAAGTCCAGTTTAAAATTAATGAAAAACTAAGATATTTAATGAATTATTTTAAAAAGAAACACTGTGAGAAAAATATTTAGATTTAAGCCAAGGAATTTTGAAGGTGGAATATAGCCTTATTTCCTAAATGCAGTTATTTTTAGTGACTATTTTATTCATTTTTATATGGAAGAAATATGTCATACAGAAGAGATGGCCTTGGTATAAAGGCATCTGATGAAGTGCAGCTAATTAAACACATAATTTGGTACGGACTGTGTACCCAACATATTCTGGCACATAAAATATTTACTCTGATAGACTGAAGCTGTTGCTCTGAACTGGGTCTGAGTTGTTATTGAGACTGAATGTTTTTAATCTAGCAAATGATAATGACTTCATCACTTCTGACTTTGTGTGTCTGGTTTCAGCCTGGAATGAGATTTTATTGCTGTGCTTTCAGCTTTCTGTAAGAGTGCTTGATAGACTATCTCTGCTGAGTTCCTGTTTTTGAAAAGAACATTAAATACTGGTTAATTTATATTTATATTCAAAAGTCTAAATCTGTGCTAAACATAAGCTAGACTCCTAATTATGAATTTTCTTTCTATTTTCAGTTTTACGTGAAAGCCAAGAACTTGCATAGCACAAAGAGTAGATCAGCTCAAAGTTCCTTTGCAAAGTGCTTTGATATTTTGGTCTTTGCTCTCTTCAATTCCTGATGCACTTATATCAGAAGAAAGGTCTAGTTTTGGTCCTATTCTAAATAGATGTGTTTTTGGGGGGAATCTCCCTAAACCCATGCTTTAACAAAGCACTATTTGGCTTTATTTCAGTTTCAAGAGGGCCTAGTGTATTTGTCTACTTCCGGAGATGCAAGTTCTACTTTAGTTCAACTTTACTTTCCTTGGCTAAGTCTCTGTGTGGCTTTTAGAGATTCTAGACTTCAGATTTGTGACCTCACAAATTAGGGGCACGGAATGAAGAAATTTGCTCATGTTATCTAAAGCTCATGATTTAAGCTGTAAATGTCTCAGGCATTAGTGTTTTAGTAAGGATTGTGGATCAGTTAGTCCAGGGTGGGTGTGGTGCTGAGAGTCTGCATTTTTAACAAGCTCCTAGGTGATGCTAAGGCTCCTGGTCTGAGGACTACACTGAGTAGGAAGTATGTAGCCTGCACATTTTAAAATGTGCCTGCTAGGACTTGAATGCCTGTTGTTCCATTTCTTAGTTCTGTGACTTTGAGCAGGGCATTCAGTTGCTCTGTCTCTCAATTTTGGCATGTGTCAAAATGGTTATTAAAATGATATTTAGCTCTAAGGGTTCACTTAAAGAACAACTGTTGCAGTTCATGTAAAGTAGTTAACACCTAATAGCAAAATGATAACTACTGGTAAATATTGATAGAGATTTTATCTGGTGAAATGTTTCTCAAGAATTGGAGAGGCAGAGGAAGGCATCCTAATATTTATTTACTTTTGCCTGAGAAGTGTTTCAGTGGCCAACTGTCGCAGTTTTCCCAGAACAGTCCTGGTTTTAGCAATGCAAGGCTCACATCCCAGGAGATGTCTTTCTTCTGAGCAAATAAGAGCAATTGGTCACCCATGGCTCAGACGGTAAAGAATCTGCCTGTAGTATGGGAAACCTGGGTTTGATCCCTGGGTCGGGAAGACCCCCTGGAGAAGAGAATGGCTACCCACCCCAGTATTATTGCCTGGAGAATGCCATGGACAGAGGAGTCTGGCAGGCTATAGTCCATGGTGCCACAAAGAGCTGGACGAGACTGAGCAACTAACACTTTCACATCCTTTATATACTTCTTTTGAAATCTTCACAGTAACTTTATAACAGGTAGCATTACCTGAATTTCACAGATGAGCCATGCTAGTAAATGGTGAAACCTCTCTTCAGACCTGCCTTTGAGTCCTTCTTCAGAGTCCTTCTAAGTTCCATTACATCTGTTGTATGCCCAAATGTTCCTGTATTATTAGTCTTTCAAAATATATACAAGAAGCCTATTTGGTTTAGAATAAGATAAAGGAATAAAAGATCGTTAACTTCCGTGAGGTTATTTTAATAAAAAACCAGTAAGTAGTGAATAGAAATACGCTGGACACACCAGAATCATGAGGCTACCCTGATCCCCAGTCTGCGGAAAGGTGACTCATCTCAGAGTCTTGCTTTTTGTAGACCAAATGAAATGGACAGTTGGGTTAAGATGAAACTTAGAGGCAGAATATTTAAATAATCCCGTGAGAGTGTGGGTGTTTGAGGAAGTAGCTGGGGAAAATCTGATTTTATTCCTTTTCTTCTTCCTGACCCTTTTTTCCTAGTCTTCTGTAAAAATGACCAGACGTGTTCCTTATCTTTCTTCATTTCTCTGTCTTTGTAAAAGATTAATTGGAGCAGATTCAATTGAGCTTTGTCCAGTGGCAACATCAAGAGATGCCCGGGCATAAGAAAGTCCTCAGATTATCCCATCGTCCTGTCTGAGCTTTTTATGTGACAGCCAAAGAACCATGTCAGCTGGAGTCCTCCCCTTAGTCTTCCCTGAAACAAATGCTGTTAACTCCAAAAAGACTTTTGCAGATACTGAGCATAGAATTTGCTCAGTTTTACTGTTAAGAAAGCTACTGTTATTGCTGAAGGAATTTTTAACTCCAAACCAAACCAGTTTTCCTCAGTTGGATGTAGCTACAGTGAATCTGGGCCTTGGCAGAAGTCTTATTTTTATGTTCTAAAAATGGATTTGGACACGACTTTAACATAAAAGCATTTAAACATTTAAAAATTGAATACATTAATAAATAAAAATATGATATAAATAATAAAAATATATTGATGCCAGTTATCTTAAAATCTGTAGAATCAATGAAATTTCAAAGGAAGGACTCTATTATACATTTTATTTATGTATATTTTAAACTTTTAATGTATAATGGATTCGAAACGTGTAAATCTTTGTTCAAACACTTATTTACAAACATTTTTTGGAAAGATAGAAAATGAAATGAGACTATTTCCCCCATTTCAACTATTTGATTTCTTTACAATTTTAATTGGTGATAAGACATGTGAGTAAATTACTTTTTGTAAATAAACTGCCCATGTCAATAAAGATCACTATAATTATTGAGAAAAACAGTAATTGAAAGATGAGTTATTTTATTGTAGAACGTTTATAATTACCCTATATGAAGGCAATGGCACCCTACTCCAGTACTCTTGCCTGGAAAATCCCATGGACAGAGAAGCCTGGTAGGCTGCAGTCCATGGGGTCGCTAAGAGTCGGACATGACTGAGCATCTTCACTTTCACTTTTCACTTTCATGCATTGGAGAAGGAAATGGCAACCTACTCCAGTGTTCTTGCCTGGAGAATCCCAGGGACGGGGGAGCCTGGTGGGCTGCCGTCTATGGGGTCACACAGAGTCAGACACGACTGAAGTGACTTAGCAGCGGCAGAGTGTTTTTCAAAGTGTGATTCCTGGGCCAGCAGCATCAGCATTATCTAGAAATTTCTTAAAAGTGAGCATTATTGTGTTCTATCCAGATCTAGTTTCAGAAACTGTGGAGAAGGGGCCCAGCAGTCTGTCCTTTAAACTTCTTAGGTGATTTCAGTACAGGTTCAAGTCTAAACCATTTAGAAGAGTGTCTGATGGGTCATTAAGATGATACACCTTTGGCAAGGTTCAAGAATTAGAACCTAAATTGATGACTCACAAATTTGACAACCTCTTTCTCTCTCTGCCTTCTAAGAATGTGATAACCATAGGACAGTGTGGTCTAAGAAAAAGAATTTGAATTTTAAGTATGAAGGTCTAGTTTTAAGTGACAACTTTTTGTATGCAAGTCACTTAAATACTTGAGCCATTGTTTCTAATACATAAAATGGGATAATCCTAGCTTGTCCCCAACTCAGTCTCATAGAGGAGTTGTGATCAAATGCAAACATGCAAGTGAGGGCAATTTTTAAATTATCCAATGCTATGCAAATGTTACTTCTCATATGATCATTACTGCCAGTATGATTACAATACCCCAGATTTTTCCTTCTCACCTTCCCCCTCTTTGCCCCATTAAATTTGATTGCTCTTGAAATTTGTTTTGCAAAGCAGAGATTAAAAAAAAGAAATGGGAGACTCTTCAAATTAGAAAAGAAACCAGCGTTCTTGCAGTTTCTTTTATATATGAAATGATACATAAGGATTTTTTTCTTTGTTTCATGAACAGTCTTTTAAGCCTTTAATCCACAATGTAAAATGAATCAGTAGCACACTTAGGTGATACCATGGCAATAATAATGCATTTGGAACGTTAAGTGTCAAATTCCCCTCACATATTTCAAAAATTGTTTTACATTTTTCTGGTTTAACCTCTCTTGACACCAGTGAACTTAAGGCTTGTAATTGAAGGATAAGTGAGCAGAAAAGCAGTTCAAGTGATAATATATCCATTTCAATTCCTATTTTCTGGATGGAGACCTTTTATGCTAAGTTCATGTGAGAGTACATTTTTATGACAAAATTATAACCCTCAAATAGATGTTACTCAGGCAGGGTGAGATCTGTCCTGGTATAATGGATTTTGTGACAATGAAATGCAAGAAAGTCTCCCAAAAGCTTTGCCTAAGGAATTTCTGTCAGTAGCCTATATGCTGCCGAAATTTTCAAGATGCTATTATGACTCATTTTTACTCATTATAGAAAAGTGACTTGGTATTTTAATCATGAGATACAATTGTGTTGAAAAAAGGAGAAAGAAGCATAAAGGATAGTCTGAAAAATTGCCATGTATTCATTAGCTGTACTATTTGGTAAATTTTATTGCTTTTGAAATGGTTTTACATAATAAAACCTTCTAATTTAGAAGGTTGAATATATTTGTTTCTCCTAATTTGAGTTTCACTAATAATTTTCTATTTGTCACTAGAGGAATGAAAAGAGGGCATTCTTTGCAACAAGAGGTAATCTGAACTTAAATTATCTAAGTTCTTTCTTCCTGGAGTGGTAGAATACTGCTTCTTCTCTCTTTTCAGTGTTTTTTTTTTTTTTTTCCTTTAGGGAAAGTATGTAAAGTTATCTCATAATATGGTAACATGTGCAATTAAAAATATCACAGCATCTATAAGGACCAAATACTTTTTCTTTTTCTCTCTCTGGTTTTACTGAGATATAATTGACCTAACACTGTGTTAGTTTAAGGTGTGCAGCCTGTTGATTTGATATATACATATATTGTGAAATGATTACCACAATAGGTTAGTTAACACCTTCATCACTCACATAATTGCTTTTTTTGTGATGAGAACATTTAAGGTTTACTCTCTTAGCTTGGAAGTATACAATATAATTTCATTAACTGTTGTCACCATACTATATGTTAGATTTCTAGAAATTATTCATATTAAAGCTGAAAGCTTGTACTCTTTGACCAGTATTTCCCTATTCTCCAATCTCCCATGGCTAGCAACCATTCATTATTCTACTCTGTTTCTGAGTTTGGCTTTTTGTATTTCACATATAAGTGATATATATTATTTGCCTTTCTCTATCTGACTTATTTCACTTACCAGAGTGCTTTCAAGACCATACATGTTGTTACAAATGACAGAATTTCCTTCTTTCTTATGGCTGAATAATACTATTCTTTATCCATTCATCTATAGCTCGACTCTTAGGTTGTTTCAGTTTCTTGGCTATTGTGAATAATGCTGCTATGGACATGGGGGTGCAAATATCTCTTTGAGATCCTGATTTCTTTTTCTTTGTGTCGTGGCCTGGGTGCAGGTTGGAAAAGTTTCCTGACGTGAGACAGAATGAGAGGGAAATAAACTTTCATGGAGAGTGGGAGATGCTGTTAAAGTAGCGAGCCAACTCAAGGGAGAACTGATGTTAAGAAGGGGTCCTTAGTCCACTTTTATACCCAGGGTACAAGGAGTGGGATAGGGGTCTTACAGGTCATTTGCTGATTGGATGAGGCACATAAACTGGGTCGGGGGAAGAGTAAGCCAATTACGTTCTCTCTGTGGAATAGGAGGGGAGATAGGTTATACTGTTCAGTTCAGTTCAGTTCATTTCAGTCGCTCAGTCGTGTCCAACTCTTTGTGAGCCCATGGACTGCAGCATGCCAGGCTTCCATGTCCATCGCCAACTCTTGGAGCTTGTTCAAACTCATGTCCATCAAGTCAGTGATGCCATCCAACCATCTCATCCTCTGTTGTCCTCTTCTCTTGCCTTCAATCTTTCCCAGCATCAGGGTCTTTTCCAATGAGTCAGTTCTTCCCATCAGGTGACCAAAGTATTGGAGTTTCAGCTTCAACATCAGTCCTTCCATGAATATTCAGGACTGATTTCCTTTAGGATGGACTGGTTAGATCTCCTTGCACTCCAAGGGACTCTCAGGAGTCTTCTCCAACACCACAGTTCAAAAGCATCAATTCTTTGGCACTCAGCTTTCTTTATAGTCCAACTCTCACATCCATACATGACTACTGGAAAAACCATAGCTTTGACTAGACAGAACTTTGTTGGCAAAATGATGTCTCTGCTTTTTAATATGCTGTCTAGGTTGGTCATAGCTTTTCTTCCAAGGAGGAAGAGTATTTTAATTTCATGACTTCAGTCACCATCTGGGGTGATTTTGGAGGCCCCCTCCCAATTAAAGTTTCTCACTGTTTCCATTGTTTCCCCATCTATTTGCCATGAAGTGATGGGACCAGATGCCATGATCTTAATTTCCTGAATGTTGAGCTTTAAGTCAACTTTTTCACTCTCCTCTTTCACTTTCATCAAGAGGCTCTTTAGTTCTTCCTCGCTTTCTGCCCTAAGGGTGGTGTCATCTGTGTATCTGAGGTTATTGATATTTCTCCAGGAGGATCTGAAATCCATTAATAGTTACAACATGGGGGAGGGAAAGATGATAAGTGTCTGTTTTTTTCTGTTCCTGCATTCCAAGACTCTCCTTGGTTTTATCTGCTCTTTGGTCCTTGGTTCACCACATGTTGGATATGTACAGAGAAGGGGAATCATATGGTTGTTCTCTTTTTAATATTTTGAGGAACCTCCATATGCTTTCCATAGTTGCTGCACCAATTTACATTCCTACAATAGTGTCCAAGAGTTCCCTTTTATTTGCATCCTTGCCAACACTTTGTTTTCTCTTGTCTTTTTTATAATGGCCATCCTAACAGGTGTGAAGTGATATCTCACTGTGATTTTGATTTGCATTTCCCTCATGGTTAGTGTTGCTAATCACTAATGGAAATGTTGTCTTATTTGGAAAGGTCTATTCAGGTCCTCTGCCCATTTTTTTATTCAATTGATTTTTTTTTTTTTTTTGGCTCTTGAGTTATATAATTCTTTGTATATTTTGGATATTAACTTATTATCAGATAGATGGTTTGCAAATATCTTCTCTATTTCCACAGGTTGCCTTTTCATTTTGTTGATTGTTTCTTTTGCTGCACAGAAGCCTTTTAGTTTGATGTAGCCCCACTTATTTATTTTTGCTTTTTTTGTTTATGTTTTAAATATCACATTCCCAAATCATCATCAAGACCAATCTCATGAAGGCTTTTACTTAAATTTTCTTCTAGTTTTATGGTTTTAGGTTTTATGTTTCAGTCTTTAATCCATTTTGAGTAAAATGGTTTCCATCTGAATGGAATATCTTTTTCTATTCCTTCCCTTTGAACCTGTGGGCAAACTTAAAGCTGAAGTGAGTTTCTTGTAGGCATCATATAGTTGAAAGTGAAAGTGAAAGTTTTAGTTGCTCAGTTGTGTCCAACTATTGCAACCCCATGAACCTTAGCCCACCAGGTTCCTCTGTCCATGAGATTCTCCAGGCAAGAATACTGGAGTGGGTAGCCATTCCCGTCTCCAAGGGATCTTCCCAATACAAGGATTGAACCCAGGTTTCCTGTATTGAGGGAGATTCTTTGCTGTCTGAGCCATTAAGGAAGCCCATCATATAGTTGGGTCTTGGTTTATTATTCATTCCATGTCTGTTGATTATATAATTTAATATAAAATTTAATTTATTTACATGAAAGTAATTATTAATAGATAAGTACTTACGGTGCTAAATTATTGCTTTCTGGCTCTGTTGTTCTTCCCTTGCTCTTTTTTCCCTCTCTTAATGTCTTCCTTTAGAATTGAGGACTTTCAATAGTGGTATGCTTTGAGTCCCATCTCTTTATCCTTTGTATATCTACTATAGGTTTTTGCTTTGTGATTACCATAAGGCTTACATAAATTACCTTGCAGTCTGTTTTACACTGATGACAACTTAACTTTAATTGCATACAAAAACTCTACCCTTTTATTTCCCATATTTTGTTTTTGATGTCACAGTTGACCTCTTTTATATTATGTATTTATTAACAATTTATTGAAGCTGTTATGTTTTAATACTTTTGTCTTTTAATCTTTATTACTAGAGTTCACCATATTAAAGATAGTATTGTGAATTTGAGTGTATACTTGTCTTTGCCAGTGTATTGTATATTTTCATATGTTTTCATGTTACTAATAGTGCCCTTTTATTTCAACTTGAAGAATTCCTTCCACCATTTCTTGTAAGTCAAGTCTAGTGGTGATGGACTCTCAATTTTTGTTTATCTCAGGAAGTCTTTATTTCTCCTTCATCTGAAGGAAAGCTTTTTTGGATAAAGTATTTGTGGTTGGCAGTATTTTTCTTTCAGCACATTGAATATATCATTCTAATTGCTCCTGAACTGTTAGTTTTCTTTGAAGAAATTCACTAATAGACTTATGGGGATTCCCTTGTAAATAACAAGCTTTTCTCCTCTTGCTGCTTTTAAGCTTCTGTGTTTGTCTTTAATATTTGACAGTTTTACTATAATGTGTCTTGGAGAAGATTTTTTTCATTGAATTTGTTTGGGGACAAAGCTTCATGAGCTTCATGAACTAGAATGGGCAAATCTCTCCCCAGATTTTGAAGTTTTCAGCCATTATTTCTTTAAAGAATCTTTCTTTCTCTTTCTCCATTTCTTCTCCTTTTGTGACTCCCTAATTTGCAGATTTCTTTTCTTAATGGTATTTCATACTTCACATAAACATTCACTTTTCTTCTTAATTCTTCTCTGGTTGGATAATTTCAAAGTTTTTTTCTTCTGTTCAAAGATTCTTCTGCTTGATCCATTCTGGTGTTGATGCTATCTATTGTATTTTTTCATTTTATTTATTACATTCTTTAACTCCAGAATTTCTGCTGGACTCTTTTTTTGTGTGTGTGTGATTTCTATCTCTGTTAAATGTCTCATTTTGTTTGTGTATTGTTTTCTCAGTTTCACTGGATTATTTTGTATGTATTTTCTTGTAGCTCATTGAGCTTCTGTTAAACAGATATTTTGAATTCTTTCTCAGATAAACGGTAGATCTCCATGTTTTTGGGGTGAGTTAACAGACTGGTTCCAAATAGGAAAAGGAGTACATCAAGGCTGTATATTGTCACCCTGCTTATTTAACTTCTATGCAGAGTACATCATGAGAAACGCTGGGCTGGAAGAAGCACAAGCTGGAATCAAGATGGCCAGGAGAAATATCAGTAACCTCAGATATGCAGATGACACCACCCTTATGGCAGAAAGTGAAGAGGAACTAAAAAGCCTCTTGGTGAAAGTGAAAGAGGAGAGTGAAAACATTGGCTTAAAGCTCAACATTCAGAAAACTAAGATCATGGCATCTGGTCCCATCACTTCATGACAAATAGATGGGGAAACAGTGGAAACAGTCAGACTTTATTTTTTTTGGGCTCCAAAATCACTGCAGATGGAGATTGCAGCTATGAAATTAAAAGACGCTTACTCCTTGGAAAGAAAGTTATGAACAACCTAAGTGAAGTCGCTCAGTCGTGTCTGACTCTTTGGGATTCTCCAGGCAAGAATACTGGAGTGGGTTGCCATTTCCTTCTCCAGAGGATCTTCCCAACCCAGGGATTGAACCCGAGTCTCCCGCCTTGCAGGCAGATGCTTTAACCCCTGAGCCACCAGGGAAGCCCTGAACAACCTAGATAGCATATTAAAAAGCAGAGACATTACTTTGCCAACAAAGGTCTATCTAGTCAAGGCTATGGTTTCTCCAGTGGTCATGTATGGATGTGAGAGTTGGACTGTGAAGAAAGCTGAGTGCTGAAGAATTGATGCTTTTGAACTGTGTTGTTGGAGAAGACTCTTGAGAGTCCCTAGGACTGCAAGGAAATCCAACCAGTCCATCCTAAAGGAGATCAGTCCTGGGTGTTCATTGGAAGGACTGATGTTGAAGTTGAAACTCCAATACTTTGGCCACCTCATGTGAAGAGTTGACTCATTGGAAAAGACCCTGATGCTGGGAGGCATTGGGGACAAGAGGAGAAGGGGACGACAGAGGATGAGATAGCTGGATGGTATCACCGACTCAAAGGACATGAGTTGGGGTGAACTCCGGGAGGTGGTGATGAACAGGGAGGCCTGGCATGCTGCGATTCATGTGGTCGCAGAGTCAGACACAACTGAGCGACTGAACTGAACTGAACTGAACTGACCTGGAATATTATTGTTTTCCTTTGGTGGTATCCTGTTTCCTTGACTTTCAATGTTCCTTGAAGTTTTATGTTTCTGTCTTCATATTTGAAGTAGCAGTCACTTCCTCCAGTCTTTACTGACTGATTTCAGGAGAGAAATAACTCTCCTTCAGTCCTGTTAGGAATTCTGAGACTTTCTCAGACTTTCTATTGCCTGCTCCATACTTTTTACTACCTCTTATGGCAGAATTTTTAAGCTTGTATACCTTCTCTTGATCCTGCAGTATACCTGGGTGTCAACAGCCTCCCTTTTACTTTCCCAAGAGAAGTGCTCAAAGTTTAAGCTTGTGGTTTCTTTTTGGCCCACAGAGTCAGACCTGCTTTGTTTTGGGTATGTGCTCATTATCTGCTAAAGTGTGTTTTCACTATGATTGGAAGCATACACAGGGAGCTGGCCATGAAATGTGTATATTTGTGTTTCTGTGTGTGTGTTTGTGAAGTGCTTGGAGTAGCTGTGCTGGTTGGGGAAATCTGTGGGCAAGATATCCCAGTGACTCGTAGGTAAGCCTCCAGAATGGAATCTGTGGTGCAGTTGGAATCATTCATGTCTCTTTGATGAGTTCTACTCCCAGATGCTGTTCTCCCAGCTGCTCACTGCTCCCAGCCATGCAGCTCATGACTCAGTATGCTGGATGAGACCAGAGAGAAATGGGCCTTCAGGATAGTGTCCCACATAGGTGAGGGAGCCAAGTGCTCACTCACATACCCTCCCTTTCCTCTGTGGGATAAATCACAGGCCAAGAAGAATTCTCTTAGAATGAGTTGTGGCACCTTCGGGGAAATGTGATGAAGGTGAAGTCAAACTATTCCTCTTCTCCTCTCCAATGTGTCCAATCTTGATTTTTTTTTTTTTTTTTTTTCCGTGGTATATTGGGGCTTCTCCACTGAACTCCCGGGCTTCCATAAAGTAAGTAGCTCGTTGTTCAAGTGAGTATTCTATAGGGACTCCTGGTTTGTGGCCAAGAGGGGCTAGAGCCAGTTCATGGGCCATTCAGGGTCCATAGCTGGTACTGGGGTCTGTATGTCCATTCCCCTTGGCACATGGAGCTGGATTCTGCTGCTCCTACAGAGGCACCTTTGTCCCTGGATGGATGCCAAATTATTGTTGTTGAGGGGGACATGTTAGTGAGGGACATCTTATTGGCCATCTTGGTAATGTCAGTCTCCATATATTACATTTGAACAAGCACCAGCTTAGGGTCAGAACAACTAGGGAAGCTGTAGGTGGCACTTCAGAGCAGGGAGACATTCAGGCCACCTATTATAACAAATGCATTGGCATGCTATAATTATTTTGTAAAATTTCAGGACATCTAATTTACTTGTTTTTGATAATTGGAAATGTTTTATATTTTCCAGCTATCTAATATACATTTATGTATTTTTTCTGAATATTGTTTAAAAAAGCAAAGGAGAAAGTCAATAGTAACAAACAACTACAAAAGAGATGAAGTTGCTATGCAAACTCTGAGATCCCTGGATTGGAGTTAAGTTTTACTTTTATGTGTGCATGTATTTTTCAAATTATGTTGGATTTTGTTTTCAGTTGTGCTTATAAACTTTTGAGGATCAATAACCCTTAAATTGGGCTTCGTTGGTGGCACAGCGGTAAAGAATCCTCCTGCAATGCAGGAGACATGAGTTCTGTCCCTGGGTTCGGAAGACCCCCTGGAGGAGGAAATGGCAACCTGCTCTAGTATTCTTGTTTGGGAAATCCCATGGACAGAGGGACCTGGCATGCTACAGTTCATGGAGTTGAAAAGAGTTGGACATGACTGAGCAACTGAGCACACAAACTCACACGTAGCAGTTTATAAACTTGGGCACAGTTTCTAGGTGTTATTACTTCTTATAGACATTTGTATAAATGAGTATTCAACTGAGATTATTTACTGCTACTGCTTTTTATTATTTGTGTCCTGGGAAATTAGTATCAATTTAATACTACCATATTTCATTGTAGGTTTTTGGCATGTTCTCTTTTAGAAAAACTTTCATTTATATTTTCTATGTTAAAGGCAAAAAGTTAGTTTATAGTACTGAGAACCAGGTGGTGAAATCAACAAGTTCTCTGTCTTTGATCTTTTCCCATGTCTGCAGAAACCCAACATTCATCCATTTGAATGACCAGCATAATTTAAACACTTAGTAAGAACAAGTCAGCAGAACCTGAGAATAAAGAGAACTTGTACATTTTCAGTGATCTCCTGCAAGTTTCTTTGGGAATTTCATCTAAAGAAAATCAAGCATAAATGTTTGTTTTAAGTGAGAAACAAACTCTTGTCAGTAAGTCTCATATTTATTTAGCCAGTGAGTACTTATGTAGCTGTAGAATGTATCCAGCGTGTTGGGGGTGGGGAAGATACTTCTGTTATGGCTCTTTTTTTTAAAAAAAAAGTTTATTTATTTATTTTTGATTACACACAGGCTTTCGCTAGTTGCGAGTCGGGGCTACTCTCTTGGTGAAGGCTTCTCATCGAAGAGGCTTCTCTTGTTGCAGAGCATGGGCTCTGGGGCACAGGAGCTCAGTAGTTGCAGTTCTTGGGCTTAGTTGCCCAGAAGCTTGTGGGATCTTCCTGGACCAGGGATCGAACTTGAGTCCCCTGCATAGGCAGGTGGATTCTTAACCATTGAACTACCAGGGAAGTCCCTGATGTGGCATTTTAAAATCAGTTTGAAGTCATAATGCCCATTGGAAACAAAAATTTACTTGCACTGCTAAAAATAATCAGTAAGATATTTCATTTTCTCTTGTAATGAAGACATATGTCTCAGCTACTAGATCATTGCCATAAAAATGTTCAAAATAGGAAACAATGTTTCTTGAGTGAATTTGGTGGTATGAACACTAGAATAGGAATGATAATTTAGAAGATTTTTTTTTGTGAGACATTGTCAAGAATACTTTAAGAGACAGCTCTACTTGTAACTTGGATACACAGTCATTTTACTGATAAATGAGAAATGACAAGGGAAGAATCAACTACTGACTACTCAAATTTTCCATAAGTACAATGAAATTTTAGTTTTTAAAATTTAATGTAGGTATTTTCTTCACATATTTGTTTTTACAATTCACATGAAGTCAAGCAAATATCTAAGATATCATGCAAAAGGTATTTAATTAAGAAATGAATGATCTTGTAAGGATTTTTTTATTTTTTGTCACTCAAATGCTTTCTGTCTAATTGAGAAAAGAAATATTAAGCTATATTAAGGTTCAAATAAAATGGTGAGTAAAACTTTTGTGCCTTTTATAAACTGGGTGAACACTGGATGATATTCAACAATTGGGATTATCTCTCTTATCTCTATTACCTGCTGCTAAGTCGCTTCAGTTGTGTCTGACTCTGTGTGATCCCATAGACGGCAGCCTACCAGGTTCCGCCGTCCCTGGGACTCTCCAGGCAAGAACACTGGAGTGGGTTGCCATTTCCTTCTCCAATGCATAAAAGTGAAAAGTGAAAGTGAAGTCGCTCAGTCGTGTCTGACTCTTCGCGACCCCATGGACTGCAGCCTACCAGGCTCCTCCGTCCATGGGATTTTCCAGGCAAGAGTACTTGGAGTGGGGTGCCATCGCCTTCTCCATCTCTACTACCTTAAGGCCTAATAGAATTAGAAATATTTTATGTACATTTTAAGATTATGATTTCTTTCAGTCCTTTATCAGCTGAGTAAGTGTGAATGAGTGTGTAATTCTCATATGGCAAATTTAATGGAACACATTTACATTCCTGTGTTCTGAGCCAGTTTTGAATGCTAAATATTTAGGTATAGATATTATATTTTTTATAAAGGACAGTTTAGTCTTATAATCAGGGCTTTATATTTTATCTTTTTTTGTCTCTGTCGCATTTTCCTCCTCTATCTGTAGAGTAATTTTATTAGTTTTATATAGGTTTCCCTATATAGGTTTTAGCGGAGAAAGCAATGGCACCCTACTCCAGTACTCTTGCCTGGAAAATCCCATGGACGGAGGACCCTGGTGGGCCGCAGTCCATGGGGTCGCTAAGAGTCAGACACGACTGAGCGACTTCACTTTGACTTTTCACTTTCATGCATTGGAGAAGGAAATGGCAAGTGTTCTTGCCTGGAGAGTCCCAGGGACTCCAGTGTTCTTGCCTGGAGAGTCCCAGGGACGGGGGAGCCTGGTGGGCTACCGTCTCTGGGGTCGCACAGAGTCGGACACAACTGAAGCGACTTAGCAGCAGCAGCAGCATATAGGTTTTAGACAGTTTTCCATGGGAAACTTTTACCTACCTTCTAACTATCAGATATACCATCACCTTATAGATTTAATGACACTCTTTCTTTTGTGGGGCCTTAAAGGAGCCATAAGGAATGTCCCAGTTTATTTGTTAACCTGGTTTCTCGGAATCTTTTAAGATCCTCTAAATTTTTATACAGATTGTTTTGAGAAGTTTATAGAAAGTCAAGGAACTCTCTACTTACATCTCCCTTAAATTCTCGTTGACCATCTATTTCTGAATTTCCAGTATGTGGATACCAGTGTTATCACATGATGAGATATAGAAGAATAAAGTTAGAGAAAAGGTATTTTGTAGCACTATCTTAAGCAATATGGTTATAGACGTATAAAGGTAATAAATTATTCCGATTGACCTTAGTCCACATGACTTTCTCTTTCCAATTTGTAGTATATTTCCAGGCTTCTTTTCTGTCCATTGTTAGACAGGGATTACAGCTGATCAGACGTTCTGACTGTGTCTGTAACTGCCAAGAGGTGTTTTGGTAGGTAATTCCTCTGATTATGACACTTTAAACTGTTTTGAATTTAATGTACATTATGTTGATGAGCAGGCAGGCCTGGCATGCTGCGATTCATGGGGTTGCAAAGAGTCGGACACGACTGAGCGACTGATCTGATCTGGTCTGATGTTGATGAGAACTGGATTGGTTGTTTAAGGCATTGAGATTCATTTCTAAATAAACTACTTTATTTCCTTCTAGAACATCCTTTTGCTATTGTGCAGATATAAACATGGTCTACTTGTATTAAATATATGTAGGCAAAATGTTTTTTAAAAATTGAAGATATACTTCTGTGTTTACAGAATGCATAGAAAGAATTAATGCATGATTATTAGTACTAATAGAGGAATGTAGAGAACATAATTTATAAAAAACAGAAGGTAAGTTTTAGAATATGTTTTATTTTTATTATATTGGCACATGAAATGATGAAGCCACATGGTGAAAGTGGTTCTGAAGAACGTGAAGGTTCTCATTTTCGTCTCATGACCCAGAGTCTACTACCTTTCAAAATACTCAAAATAATACTTTATGCTGTGTTACAACTTCACTTGGTTAAACTTTCACCTAAAGCTATTTGTTAGGATGTTATGGAGAGTAAATAAAAGCAAAAAGAAATAACATAGGACTTAAGTGAGCAAGAAAGGATCTGTTCAGGTGGTATGGAAACCAATCTAGGTACAAGCAAAGACGTGACTTTCTAGTGAAAGGCATGGGAAGAATTAACTGGCTTATTCCAAACAGAGGGCAATTCTTTATGAAGTATGCTTGAGGATATACTTGACAATAAATTTGACAGCTAGCATGGTCTCTTTACATGTTGGCTTTATCTGAGATTCTGGAAGGAGAAAACCAAATCTTCCTTTATCTCGGAGCTCAAAGGCAAATGTGTGTTTGATGCCCAGGTTGTAAGCCCAGTCTAAAGAAGAACCTGATGTTGGGTCTGTAAAACATAAGCAGTAAATATTTAATTAGAAACAAATGTTAACATTTTTTTGAAAAAGAAATTCACCGGTGTAAAATTAGCAATGAAAAATAATTATATGTACAATTAATTGCAGTAATGAATGAGAGCAGTAGTCTGCAGTGTAGTGCATGCCTGTGTGTTCAGTCGTGTCCAACTCTTTGCGACCCTGTGTACTATAGCCTGCCAGGTTGCTCTGTGCAGGAGGTTGCAGTGCTGAGTAAAAAATAATCACAGCTTTAGAATCCACCACATGCTTTAAATATGTGCTGTATATTCAGGATTACATTTTGCTTGGATCATTTTGAGTCTAAATTGAGTTCGTCTTCTGGGTGCATGTTGTCATAGATGGAGGTGGTCTGAGCAAATGCAAGCAGTTGAGGAGACTAACTCAGGAGTGGATGGGTCACTGAAAACCCACCAGGGAGGACAATACATACAAGATTCGAGAAATTAGATTCCTTCTAATAGTTCAGGTCTGTTTCCATTTATGTTGCTAGGATAAAATATTTCATAGTTAGGAGAAAGTTTAAATCAGTTATTTTAAGGATGTGTTTAATCCCCCTAATCCAACATTTCCATGTCAGTTTTTGTGAAATTTTACTAAGAATATTATTTGTTAAAAAGACCAAAAATATAAACATTTAGAGGTTATATATAAGCTTTATATAAGTGTATGCTAAGCTGCTAAGTCACTTCAGTCGTGTCCGACTCTGTGCAATCCCATAGACGGCAGCCCACCAGGCTCCACCGTCCCTGGGATTCTCCAGGCAAGAACACTGGAGTGGGTTGCCATTTCCTTCTCCAATGCATGAGAGAGAAAAGTGAAAGTGAAGTCGCTCAGTTGTGTCCAACTCTTCGTGACCCCATAGACTGCAGCCCACCAGGATCCTCTGTCCATGGGATTTGCCAGGCAAGAGTACTGGAGTGGGGTGCCATCGCCTTCTCTGATATAAGTGTATATAAATGCTATAAATACATTTTTGTACATTTTGACTTACATAATAGAAAAATATATATTTTTTGTATATAAAATTACTTATGTTTTAGAAAAAGTAATGAGTTTAACTGATACTAACATTTTAGATTTGAAAGATAAGAATTCAAAGTTGTGATGAAGTAGAGAAAGAATATTTTGTTAGAGAGATAGGGTTGGCTTTAAAGTTATTCAATATGTATTTACCAAACCTTTAATATGTGCAATGCACTTTACTGGGAACTGTAGAGGGTGGGTGGTACAGGGTACGGAGATGAAGAAGATACTATTGGTGTTTTTGGAACTTCGAGTTGGTGGGGAAAGAAGTCAAATATGCAAATCAGTAGGAAAATCCCATAAACAGAGGAGCCTGGTGGGCTGAAGTCCATGGGGTTGCTAAGAGTTAGACACAACTGAACGACTTCACTTTCACTTTTCACTTTCATACATTGGAGAAGGAAATGGCAACCCACTCCAGTGTTCTTGCCTGGAGAATCCCAGGGATGGGGGAGCCTGGTGGGCTGCCATCTATGGGGTCACACAGAGCTGGACACGACTGAGGCAACTTAGCAGTATCAGCAGCAGCAGCAGCAGAGATGTGGCAGACTATTAAAGAATCATAGGAAAGGTATAGTATCTTGTGAAGATTCAGAGGAAGAAAGCTATTAGGCCTGGTGAAGGGGATGACATTTCATGCTCAATACCTGCTGAAATACCACTTTCATGATGGAGATTGTATTTGGAGAGAGCCTTGAAGAAAGTCTAGTATTTTTCCAGATGGGGATTGAAGAAAGGCATTCTAGCCAGTGAACCACAAGGATGGAAAGCATGGAAGGGTTTAGGGACCAGTGAGATCCAGCTGCACTAGAAAACGGAACAGCAAGAATTTGTGGGCAAAGTTCAGAAAGCTTGTTAAGTCAGTAAAAATGTTTTGTTTGGAAACCAATTATAGCCATTTCAGTGCTGTACTTCCAACGGCACTGGAAAGAGACCAGTTAGGAGGTATTGTGGAGTGAAAGCCTGAACTAGCATAGAGTCACCACACAGGGAACAGAATTGGTCGGGCTTGTAAGAAAAGCCGGAATGGAAGAGTCACAGAATTTGAAGAAAATGATAGATATTTCAATCTGGGTAGCTGGAAAAAATCCACATGCTATTAACAGGAACAGAAATTCAGAGAGAGCAGTGATGGGGAAAAGAAAGGGTAAAGCAAGGAAGACAAAAGGATATGTTTAGCATCAGTTAGGGGATAGGTTCCTCCTACTAGGGATCTGGGAACCGGTGGCAGAACACTGGGGAGCTGTGTGGCCTGTAACAGCCAGAGAAATACCATCGGGATGTCCAGCCTTGACAAAATGCAAGAACCCTGTCTAGCCCTGGGGTAGAAGGTAGGGGGAACTCCTGGGCGGGGCTTGTGCAGGATCTCTGAGGCCATAGTTGGCTTTGTGTGCTTTTCCCCCTCAGTTCTGTGCACAGCACCTGCCAAATACACAGTGTTTGACGCAGAAGGATATGTGAAGCCTTGTTTATGCATTGACATGTGAATTGGAAAGTTTGGGAGGTTGATGAAAGCCAGGGGTTGCTGCCACCTTTGTCTTACTTACTGTGTCTTAAAGGAAGGTGTCTGGGAAAATGGATTTGGAAATTAACTAGCAGAAGCATCCTAAGTGAAATTGGCTTACACACACTTGTTCAGGGTCATTATGTCTTCTTGGTGGATTGATCATTTTATCACTAATGTTCTTCTTTGTTTCTATCAAATTTCTTTGTTCTGAAATTTACTTTATCTGATGTATAGTATAGCACTCCTTTGGGTAATGTTTGCATGATACATCTTTTTTCAGCCTTTTGGTTTCAACCTATGTTATATATGATGTGGGTTTCTTGTAGCCAATGTATTGTCATATTTTTATGAACCCACCCTGCCAATTTCAGCCTTTTAATTAATATATGTAGGTAAATTATTCCTATCCGTTAAATCTACCATCTTACTATTTGATTTTTATTTGATCCCTCCATTTTTCATTCCTCTATTTCTTTTATTGCCTTATTCTTGGTTACATGAATATTTTTAGGGTTCCATTTTGATGTATTTATAATATTGTTTTTGAGTGTATCAGTTTGCATAATTTTCTTAGTGGTTGTTCTATGTATTACAATATATACACATAATTTATCACAATCTATTGGTATCAGTGTTTTAGAATGTCAGGTAATATATAGAAATCCTATTTGCCTTTAGATTCTTTCCCCCTTCCCACTTTTAAAATATAATTGTCTCAATTACTTCTCTACATGTATTAAACTTCACATCAGATGGAGTTATATTGATTCAACTATCATAAGGAGAAAGATAGTCTATTTATCCTTCATTCATTCCCTAATCTGTTGTTTTTCTTTCCTTTCCACAGTTTCAGGCCTTTTGTTATTATTTATTTCTTATTTGAAGAGCTTTCCCTACCCATCTTTAAAGCGTAGGTCTGCAGGTAACACATTCTCTTAGTTTTCCTTTGAGAATGTCTTTTTTTCCTCTTCATTTCTGAAGGATGTCTTTGCTGAATATAGAATTTATGATCGATAGTTCTTTTAGCACTTGAAAAATGTTATCCGTTCCTTTTGACCTTCTAGGTTTAAAATGAGAAATCTGCTGTCATTTGAATTATTTCTCCCCCTTAGATTATTTCTGTTTCACTGCTTTCAAGAGTTTTTACTTTGTCTTTAGTTTTCAGTACTTTCCTTATGGTGTGGCTTGATGTGAGTTTCTTTGAACTTATACTGTTTGTGGTTCAGTTGTTTCTTAAGTATGTTGGTATATGTGTTTAGGAAATTTGGGAAATTTCAGTCTTTATTTCTTCAAATAATTTTTTCCAACCTTTTCTTTTTCTTCTCCTGATAATTGATGACATGAATGCTTGATCATTTGTTATTATGCCACAGGTCCCTTAGGCTTTGTTTATTTTTTTTTCAACTTATTTTCTCTCTTCAGATTTGTTAAGTTCTATTGTTCTGTCTTCAAGTTAACTGATTCTTCTCTACATCATATTCATTCTGCTATTGATCCTCTCCAGTGAGTTGTTAAAATTTAAGTTGTTGTGTTTTTCAGTTCCGTAATTTCTATTTGCTTCTTTTTTATACCTTGCATTTCTTTGGTGAGATTTTCTAAGTTATCATTTGTTTCATGGCTATCTATAACTGCTCATTGGAGCATTTTTATGATAATGATTTTGAAATTCTTGTCAGATAATTCTAACACTGAAATCATCTCAGTGTTGACATCTGTTGATTGTCTTTTTTCATTCGAGCTGTGATTTTTTTTCATTTTTGTCAGGGTAAGTGATTTTTGACTGTATCTTAGACACTTTGGCTACTATGTCAAATCTTAATGGAAATCTATTTTAGCAGGCAGTCACCCTGTTTAGGTTTAGCATACAGGCTCTATTCTTCTTTGGTGACTTCTGGTTCCAGTGTTAACATAGTTTTCAGAGCCTTTGACTTGCTGTTTTCATCTCGTTGGTTCCTCTGATGCTGCTGGGCTCCCACTGATCCCCATAGGTAACTGCTGCATGAGTGAAAGGTGATCTCCTGGCTGGGCATCTGAAGCCTCTAGATGGCAAATGAAGGCTTCAGCCTGTGAGGGTGGAGAGCACTTCCCTCTCTAGAAAAGAATAAGGAAGAGGGGGTGCCTGAAGACAGAACCTGGTGAAATACCTGAATAATATCTATTTTGGGGAAAATAGCTGCTTTGGAGGCAGTCAGCAGAGACAGAGTAGAAAAGAAGAAGGAAGAGGCAAACCAGGTAAGTTTGGTGTCAAGGATGCCAAGGGAGTGTCAAGAATGGTATATCAACAAGGTCCAGTGTTGCAGGGAATTTTTGGGGCATGTTAGCTGAGATAAATACACTAGCTTTAGTGATCAAGAAGGCTGCCATTTTCAGCTAGAGTTGAGTTTAAGTTTATTAGGAAAAAAAGAACATAAAGGTAAGAGTTCTATAGCAATGGAGGTAGGGAAAATAGGGGTTGTGTCTTGCATGATGATTTAGAGTGTGCTACTACTGCTACTGCTAAGTCGCTTTAGTCGTGTCTGACTCTGTGCGACCCCACAGATGGTAGCCCACCAGGCTCCCCCATCTCTGGGATTCTCCAGGCAAGAACACTGGAGTGGGTTGCCATTTCCTTCTCCAATGTGTGCTAGACATTTCAATAAATGCGGCCAATTTCTAGCTGTACCAGCCTTCCATTTGCAGTTAAGTAAACTGCTGTGATTTCAAAGAGTTAAAGAATATGGATATTCCATTTTTACAAATTTACTTTATGTGACATCTCTCATTAAGATTAATGGTGGTGATTGAGAGTTTATATAATTTGTGATTTTTTATAATTGTGTGATGTTATTGAGTGTAATACATTTTCTTTTATGATACCACTTTTTGTATCTTTGAAACCTTAAATTTGCAAACAAAAACTATATTAAGACATAAAATAAATACAACATTGAAAGCTTTTTACTTGTTAAGAATATATTATTATACAACTTAGTAGAACATGTTGCTTAGCCTTTTATTTATCTCCATCTGTACCCACTAGAATATGTGGATATATTTATAAAATATAATAACAAACACTTGCTAAATACCAGGAACCCTTCTAAGTGCTTTATGTGTGGTAACTCATTTTGTTAACTCCTAGCAAAACCTTATGATTTGGCACCAATTGCTGTTTTATAGAAGAGGAAATTTTGGCACAGAGAAATTAAGCAGTTTACTCAAAGACAACATAGATGTAGAAAATAGATAGGTGATGAGGATATACTGTGTAACAGGGAATTATAGCTATTATCTTATAATAACCTGTAATAACCATTAATCTGCAAAAATACTGAATTAATATACTTTAAGCCTAATGCTAATAGTGTAAGTAAAAAAAATACTTCAGTTACAAAAAAGGACCCATAGCTAGTAAGTGGTTGAATGAGGAATCAGACCCAAGCTGCATGTCTTCAGGGTTTGTATGACTAACCATTGTACTGTCCTACCCACCATATGTCAATCTGTAGTCCTCTTAACAAAAAGTCTTAATCAAGTTCTGCAAGGTAATCTTTTGTTCTGCTCACAACATTGTCTTAAAATATTGACAATAAGAAGAAAATTTCCTACTCTTTTCAAGGCATGTTAAGCACAAGGAACTCACTGTAATACACTCAAAACAAGTCAAAATAAAATTGAACTGAACTAACAATCTGGTTTCATTCCAAAGAAATCCACATAAAGTGACACTGGTGGCTTAACTTGTATGTTTTTAAAAACATATCAATATGCTTTAAACTGATAACATGCACTTTTATGTCAACAAGAGTCAAAATTCTTTTTTCAGCAAGAGCTGAAGCTCTAGATGCATGGGCATGGACTGAAATTCTTTTTTCCCCACATCTATTGCCTCTTGTATTTCAGTTCAAATGTCTTAGTGGATAGATATTTGATGTTGAGCTATAAATTCAGGGGTCTTGATTTTCTTCTTTTCAAAGTGTAGAGTGGTAAAGACATCCTGGAATGTGAAGTCAAGTGGGCCTTAGAAAGCATCACTGATGGAATTCCAGCTGAGCTATTTCAAATCCTGGAAGATGATGCTGTGAAAGTGCTACACTCAATATGCCAGCAAATTTGGAAAACTCAGCAGTGGCCACAGGACTGGAAAAGGTCAGTTTTCATTCTAATCCCAAAGAAAGGCAATGCCAAAGAATGCTCAGACTAATGCACAATTGCACTCATCTCTCACACTAGTAAAGTAATGCTCAAAATTCTCCAAGCAAGGCTTCAGCAATATGTGAACCATGAACTTCCAGATGTTCAAGCTGGTTTTAGAAAAGGCAGAGGAACAAGAGATCAAATTGCCAACCTCTTCTGGATCATGGAAAAAGCAAGAGAGTTCCAGAAAAACATCTATTTCTGCTTTAATTGACTATGCCAAAGCCTTTGACTGTATGGATCACAATAAACTGTGGAAAATTCTTCAAGAGATGGCCATACCAGACCACCTGACCTGCCTCTTGAGAAACCTGTATGCAGGTCGGGAAGCAACAGGTAGAACTGGACATGGAACAACAGACTGGTTCCAAATAGGAAAAGGAATACATCAAGGCTGTATATTGTCACTGTACTTATTTAACTTATATGCAGAATACATCATGAGAAACGCTGGGCTGGAAGAAGCACAAGCTGGAATCAAGATTGCCGGGAGAAATCTCAATAACCTCAGATATGCAGATGACACCACCCTTATGGCAGAAAGTGAAGAGGAACTAAAAAGCTTCCTGATGAAAGTAAAAGAGGAAAGTGAAAAAGTTGGCTTAAAGCTCAACATTCAGATAGCTAAGATCATGGCATCCGGTCCTATCACTTCATGGCAAATAGATGGGGAAACAGTGGAAACAGTGGCTGAGTTTATTTTTCTGGGCTGTAAAATCACAGATGATGATTGCAGCCATGAAATTAAAAGACGCTTACTCCTTGGGAGGAAAGTTATGCCAACCTAGACAGCATATTAAAAAGCAGAGACATTACTTTGTCAAGTAAAGTTCTGTCTAGTCAAGGCTATGGTTTTTCCAGTGGTCATATGTGGATGTGAGAGTTGGACTATAAAGAAAGCTGAGCACCAAAGAATTGTTGCTTTTGAACTGTGGTGTTGGAGAAGACTCTTGAGAGTCTCTTGGACTGCAAGGAGATCCAACCAGTCCATCCTAAAGGAGATCAGTCTTGGGTGTTCATTGGTAGGAATGATGTTGAAGCTGAAACTCCAATACTTTGGCCACCTGATGCAAAGAGCTGACTCATTTGAAAAGACCCTGATGCTGGGAAAGATTGAGGGCAGGAGGAGAAGGGGACAACAGAGGATGAGATGGTTGGATGGCAATACGGACTCAATGGACATGGGTTTTTGTAGACTGCGGGGTTGGTGATGGACAGGGAGGCCTGGAGTGCTGCTGTTCATGGGGTCGCAAAGAGTCCGACATGACTGAACTGAACTGAAAGAGTATAGAGAACAGTACTCTAGAGTTGAGAAACAAGAGCAGAGCTAGTGATTTTGATGTGTAGGAAGGCAACAAGAATGGCACTTTGAAATTAACTTTTTAATCATGATGTGACCCATAGACAGATGATATTATTGATGCAAACTTCTTGGTTCCCATCAATTCAGTGAAGTATTCTTGCTAACCAGGCACTATATTCAGTTATTTCTAAGATGGTAAAGGATTGGCTATGCTGTCAGTATGCACATATAAGCATTTCATGATGTTTTAATATCAATTTTTGTGTGCTTCATGGTTTACAGTTTGTGATCTGGAATGCTTATTTTTTATCCTATTTTGCCCCTAAGGGATCAAATCTTTCTATATCTCAATTTCATAGTTTATGAATGAGGGGTTTAGCTTATATCAGTGGTTCTCCACCCTAGTTTCATCTTAGAATTGCTTCAACCACTTTAAGAAAATTCAGACTCCTGGACCTCATCATGGACTAATGAAATCTGAATCTCTGGGGACAGGACCTGATCATCTGCATGTTGTAAAAGCTCCTCAGATAATGTTAATTAGAAGTCAGGCTTGAGAACCACAAATTAGATCATCTAGGTATCCTCCTGGTTTTAGATTTTACAGTTTGAACTTATTTGCTTATTAGGTTACAATTGCAGATATATTTATGTTCTTCTGGAGGCCAGGGATCTTTCCACAGTTTGGGTTTTAAAAATGCTCTCTCAGTCTTCTTTTTCTGTCTCCATCAAATCAAAGAGAAAAATACTGGTAAATGCTAGTTGCTTCCCCTAAATCCTGGAACATGTTAAATGACAATTAGAATACTGGAATGACTAAACTTTAATCGTGGGGTGCATCTCTTCTCTATTCTTACCAAGGCAACTGCTTGGCTACCCCTGCTTCTCATGAATATTTGATTAACGTTTAATCAAATGCTTTATTAAAGGAGTGACTCCTTAGAGTTTTATACATCTATCAAGTTGCTGATGCCCATATATGGAAGAGGCAATTCTTTCTAAACCTGAATTGCTTAAAAAATCTTTATAATATATAATAAAAAGTTTAAAATACAACACAGTTGTATAGGATAATAATTCCTCTTTATCCTCCCATTTTTAAAGTGACATATGATAGCATGGAGCTGTGTTATCTTTAGGCATCTCCTCCTCCCAGTTAGAAGGTAACTCTTTGAATGCAGTTGTTGTGTCTTTCATCTATCTCTCAAAGGTCCAAGTGTTGGGCTATTAGGCAGGTGCTCTGTAAATTCTTGCTTATTATGATTGTGATGCAATGCAAATGCATAGCTCTAGTATGCTCATAATTTTCATAGATGCAAATACATATCACATACACATACCTGTATGTTTGCATATACATACATGTATATACATGTTTGTATGTATGTGTGTGTATATATATATGTATATTGAAAGTGTGAGAGTAATAATCCTTTGATGCCCTAGCTGCCATTTGCAAAGTTTGTTCCTGCTCACAACCCTTTGTTCTTTGCTGCCAAGAATATTTGTGTGTTTTCCCTCATTATGATGTAGAAATTACTCTTACATCATACCTGGATGGTTTATCTGGCCCTGCTATCTCCCAGTATCCACTAAGTAGGCTGACATTCTGTCCTTCAGTCCTTTGCTTATTTTTGTCCACTCATATAGCTGGGTATATCACCTGGTTTGAAATCTTGTTATCCACTTGTATGTGTAATGAATCCCTGGCCTGGTTATGTTGCAGCAAGATCTATTTGGATGCTGGCGATTGGCTGTGTCACTGTATTTTCTCTTCAGCCCTTTTAAGCTCACAGCTGGTTGATATGTAATTGCTGATGCATGTTCTCTAAGAATGGAACTTGTCTGGCTTTTAAAGTCATTTTTCCAATCCACCAAGGGAACCTCCAGTAAATGGGCTCTAGAAATGCTGTGATGACTGCAGCATTTTCAAATTCCACAGCAATTGTTGAGGATATAGACTTTTAGTTACAGTTTATTCTTTCAGCTTGGGCTAGGGAAGTGGTTTATAATGTATGGCCAAGTAGAGTTATTACATGGAACCCACAGAATGCACATGTTTATTTTTTCAATCCGCACATTCCAAATGTATATTGGAAATAATCATTTGTATTTAGTGCTGGTGAGTTGATCCATGAAATGTTTAAAAGTTAAGCAATAGTCTTTGTGCTAAAAATGTTGGCTATCATGGCTCTAGAGAGTAATATAGGTCACTCTATATCAAGTCTAGTTTTGCTGTGGTTTCAATCCATGTTCACTTCTTTTGGACAAGTTATGACACCATTTCATTGAGTAAGTTTATGAGAATCAATTCTACTTTTGTTCCATGCCCTGTACTAGAGATTATATGATCTGAGAGGACCTCTGAAGTATAATCCTTGCTTTTGAGGAATTAAATTTTGTTAGGAAGTTAAGACTGTATAAGAAGTTTCATTGAAATTTCTTGTAAAGTTTGGGCATAAGGACTGAAGCTTGGGAATAGTTTGGAGAAAAGGTGGTTTTTATTAAAGAATTTCCAAACTAAGTTCGGTGGGATCGGAGAAGAAATGGTCTCACTTCCCAAGGTCTGAATTAAGGGTCTTTGGTGAAAACCAAATGAATTTCTTTTTATTGCTTGGAAATGGAAAAGCCTAGTTATTTTAGCTGTAAAACCAAATGGGAAATGATTATATGCACAGTGGTTAAGATCATGGACTTTGTTTTTTTTTTTTAAACCTAGGCTTGTATCCCCATTAAGCTGGCTACAAGTACTACATACCTCATAGAATATTGTGAGGAGTAACTGAGATTGTGAAAATCAAGGGCTAAGCACAGTGCCTGACTTGTAAGAAATTTAAATCAATAATTAACAAAATGGAAAGACAATGAAAGTTTAAAAATAGTGAAGAATAAGAAGTGGTTCTGAGACATTGAAAAAAAAAAAAAAAGCAGCAGAACTAGGACCTTGGGACCTCCTTTCTTAATTCACCATGTAGATTTCAGTTGAACACAGTAGGAAACTGCTGAGAGCCACAGGAGACTGTTTTTACATGATCAAAGTGGCCGAAACTGTTGGCTTACCTATTTACTCACCAGGAGCTAGGGGAAAGACTGTGCTTGCATAGGGACAAGGCCAAGGAAGAAAGAGTCCAGTCAAAGCTAAATGATTAAAAAAAAAAAATAAAGTGGACTCTGCCACAGCTTTGGTGGTGGTGGTGGTGGTGGTGGTAGAGAATAGGAAGATGGAAGAATTAAACTGTAAATTTGTCTTGATGTAATTATTCCTGTTGACCTTGTCACCTTATAAAGGTTCAGTATAATTTGGTTCTAGAAAAATCTTATCCTCCCAAAAGGTAGAATCTATCTTCTGAGTTCACATATAATTCAGAATCTCCTATTAAAACTGAAGTTTAAATTAGCAATTCCATATGTTCTAATTCTATATTATGAATTCTTTAGCTTTCCTTAATATCTGTAAAAGAGAATTAGGGGAAATGACACAGTAATAGGAAAAACTTACAAATTGTTGATGCTATTGGGCCATAGGTGTAGTGGGTTTCATATGGAGTTGAGAGAACATCAGTGGCGATCTTTGCAACTTTGGCCTGGAGAGAAAGGGAAGTTAGAGTGGAGTAACTGGATACTAAGTAAAAGCAGTTAATTTACTGCGGATTACAAAAGGTCAGTTTTATAGAACAGTCTTATGGACTCTGTGGGAGAGGGTGGGAAGATTTGGGAGAATGTCATTGAAACATGTGAAATGTCATGTATGAAACGAGATGCCAGTCCAGGTTCAGTGCACGATGCTGGATGCTTGGGGCTGGTGCGCTGGGAAGGCCCAGGGGGATGGTATGGGGAGGTTGGGAGGAGGAGGGTTCAGGATGGGGAATTTTTTTTTAAAATAAAATTAAAAAAAAAAAAAAAAAAAAAAGTCAGTTTTACTGACTATTTGCCATTTGAAGATCAAAATAAAACAAATGATTAAGAAATTTGTTTAAAGTAAGGTACAAATATTGTTAATGTGAGTGAGTTAAAGTTGCTCAATTGTGTCCAACTATTTGTGACCCCATGAACTGTAGCCCACCAGGCTCCTCTGTCCATGGAGTTCTTCAGGCAAGAATATGGGAGTGGGTTGCCATTTCCTTCTCCAGTTGTTAATGTGAGGCCTTCTAAATGTGAAATTAGTTATATACAGTAAAGTCATTTCTCATTTTGTGTTTCTGTCTTTCTTTTATACTCACTTCTCTTTCCTCTCTCCCTTCCTCTTTCCTTTCTGCCTTCTGGCCTTCCTTCTAAAAAAATATATTCTTTCTTTTTCCTCTGAGGTGTTTTTGGCATCAGATATTTGTCTTTCCCAAAGTCAGATCACATATGGACCACATATTACCTGTAGATTTATTGTATATACACAGAAAGTTTTAATTACTGGTTCAAATCTCTGCTCCTACTCAAAATGAAATGTTGAAAACAGTTGACTGAAGTCAGAAGGACAACTGTAACCTCTAAAAAAAATTTTTTTTTTTGAGGCAGGATAGAATTACAGCTTTTACTGGATATTATATTTGCTAGCCCCATGGGATCTGGGACATTGAATGTTTTCTGCTTTATTTCTTCTGTAGCAGTTAGACATATTTAATATCACTCATATGCAGAAGTTTTTTTTTTTTTTTTTTTTTTTTTAACATGGTCAAACTAGTTTTCATAGAAAGGAAAAGAATGCTTCAGTTCAGTTCAGTTCAGTCGCTCAGTCATGTCTGACTCTTTGCGATCCCATGGACTGCAGCATGCCAGGCCTCCCTGTCCATCACTAACTCTTGGAGTCCACCCAAACTCATGTCCATTGAGTCGGTGATGCCATCCAACCATCTCATCCTCTGTCATCCCCTTCTCCTCCTGCCTTTAATCTTTTCCATCATCAGGGTCTTTTCAAATGAGTCAGCTCTTCGTATCAGGTGACCAAAGTATTGGAGTTTCAGCTTCAACATTAGTCCTTCCAATGAATACTCAGGACTGATCTCCTTTAGGATGGACTGGTTGGATCTCCTTGCAGTCCAAGTGGATCAAAATTTTGGAGAGAGTATATTTTTTGGTTCAGAAGCTTAAAATTAATATAATTTCCAAGTTGATCAAGAAGATAAAAATACAATGACTCTCCTTAAATCTGATGTCTTGGGATAGGAATAGCAAGATGTATTTGCTGTTGTCTTAGGCTCTTGCTCTTTATGTTTTATGTTATGACATTTAACTACATAGTCATCTGGATAGTAATGGAATTCTACTTTGGTAGGTTAGACCTTTCTTCATAGTGGCTTTATCTTAAAATCACATCAAAAGGTTTTATTATCTATATATGTTTATCATATGAAAAACTAACGTAAGACTGATTTTAACTCTAAGGTAGACTTCACTAGTTTTCTTCTTTGGTATTAAAATGTGAATTTTTTTCAAAATAACCCAAGTTGTTAATGATGAACAGACTGGAAGGCAGTGGTGGTACCAATGCATAAACCTCAGGCTTTTTCCTACATACCAGGTTCTTGTGGTTCGGTGGCAGTTCTGATGTGTACCCATAGGGAAACAACAGCATCTGGGAGTAGGAATGGAAGGTAATGTAGGCCTTGATTGATTTTAGGTGGCTTCGAATGAAGTCACTGACTGCTTTGGTCTCTTTCTCGGACTCTGGTGCAGGACCCCGATAGATCTCCTGACATGGATCATTGGTGTTAGGGAAAGCTGCAGAGAACATGGAGGATTGAGATCAAAATCTGTCTCTTTCTTCCCCTACCCCCCAGTACAGCCTCTACCTCTTCTGATATAGATTCACATTTTTTTTTTTAACATTTTAGTCTTCCAGGTTTATGGGCTTCCCCAGTGTCCCTGGTGCTACAGACACTATACAGTACTTTGCACACATGACACAGAGTATGACAGACTTAGCCCACTTGTTATTCTTATTCTTAGCCTTGTTTATTTCTCTTCCTTTCTAAGGGTCATGGGAATAATGCATCAGAAGTAGCTATGGGCCTGGAGTCAGTTCCAGTTCAGCCTCAGATTTGACTTGTTGGAGGCTGGTGTACATTACCTTCTTTGAGTCTGAGTTTCTTTAATCTGTTTCATCAGGCAGCTTTCACTTAGGGATATATGTTTTTATCATATTCCCTAAGTGAAATATAATTAGATGAAGATGAAAATAGGTAGAATATAATTAGATGCTGAGGTGGTATTTTCAACAGTATTAGATAAAGAAGAAATTTATGAATTGGGATATTGGTAGTTTCTCCTTGAATGAGTGTAAAATCCTAAAATCATATTTGTGTAGATAAAATCATATTTGTGTAGCAGCTGTATATCATCTGGTGTAGCAGGCCTCTGCTTTTCTATGAAACCTTTCCACTTTCTTTGCCCCAGATGTTTCTTTTCACTAAACATTCGAGGAACTGCCTATTTGTCGGTTCTGACCACTGGTATTTGTCAAATTTTATCAGACCAGGGCAGGAAGGGAGTTGAGACCTCTGTTCAGATGAATTTCTGGGTTGCACCTGATTTTTAGCAAACTAGATATATTAAGTAAGAGATAGTTTTATAAACAATCCTACCCCCTACTTCCTCCCATTCAACAAAACATTCATAATACTTCTAAAGTAGTGGTGATTATCTTTCATTTATTTTTAGTTATAGCTTTCTTTTACAATTATTATTATTATTTTTAAACTTTTTACTTTGTATTGGGATAGTGATTAACAATGTTGTGATAATTTCAGGTGGACAGCAAAGGTACTCAACCATATATTTATACATGTATTCATTCTCTTCCAAACTCCCCTCCCATCCAGGCTGGCACATAACATTGAACAGAGTTCCCTGTGTTGTACAGTAGGTCCTTGTTGGTTATCCATTTTGAATATAGCAGTGTGAACTTATGGTTGCTGGGGGCAAAGTTGGGGAGATGGGATAGTTATGAAGTTTGGGATGGACATGTATCTTTCATTTTTTAGATTAGAAAATTAATGCTTAGTGAATACCTATCTTTCCTAAAATAAGTAGATAGTTTAACTAAATTTGGTGTCTAAACACTCTTTATAGCTATTTCCCTTGAGATCTTGTCGCTACTTACAGTTCCATGAGACATTAAAGTTCCTGTTGAGGTCAGTTCCAATGCATTTGGAATTTTGGTTCCTAGAACGATTTTTTCTCCACATGCGGTTCTACAGGATTGAATGATGGAAGTGTTTATACAAGTTTACGTTTTTCAGTTTGATTATTTCAGATTCTCTCTGCAGGTGTCTATAGCTTTATTTGAAATTTATCTAGTTAACCTGAGACTCATTAAAGAAAATATACATTTTTCTTATAATATTTTCAGAAACATTGTTTTTATATTACTATTTTAAACTGTTGTTTAGTTCTGAGTATTAAAAAGTAATCCCTGATGTTCTGAAATTATCTGTAGTTTGAATTTTAACTTCATTACACCTTTTACCATTTACAGATTCAGATATAATACAGGTCAAATTGTGATTGTTGGAGCATAATTTTCAGAAAAGAACTTTTTGTGATAGTATCAGTCCGAAATCTCAAAATTAATCTTAGCAACAGCAGGGCATAAAGAATTCTCATAAAAGACAGATACCTGTGTCACTCTTTTATTGATTTTTTGATATAATTATTTCACCTCAGATTCTGTCCCAAATTGATTGAATACAGTGACTTTGGTTCTGAAGTCAGTATGTTCATAATGTCTCTAAGTGACTTTTATTCTTAGCTATAAATACTTTCACCATATTGTGTAACATACATTTCCTTTATAATTACTGCTTTATTTCATTTTTCTCCATTATTAGCTTCAGGAGCAGAAATTTCATATTATTTCAAGGACTCCTGTGTAACCAGGAAATCATGCTGTCCTTAGTCTAAATTGAGTTTTTGAATTGGGAATTAATGGGTTAGCTAAACCTTAAACTTAATGCCTAACAATCAACGTACATGCGTACTAAGTCATTTTAGCCATGTCCTTCTCTTTGTGACCCTATGAACTGTAGCCTGTCTCTGTAGGCTCCTCTGTCCATGGGATTCTCCAGGCAAGAATACTGGAGTGGGTTGCCATGCCCTTCTCTAGGGAATCTTCCCGACCCAGGGATCAAACCTGCATCGGCTCTGTCTTCTGCATTAACAGATGTATTCTTTACGACTAGTGCTACCTAGGAAGCCCCAATGTGCATGAAAGTCAGTAAATAATATATTATCTAAATTCAAACAGGAGATTACAGATCAGTACCTGTGTCCATGACCAAATATATCCATCAACATTGAATACAGGAAGAACATAAAAATTCATCCGGTCCAGGAGTTTGGTCATAATCTTGTTTTTACCATAAGTTTTGGTTGCCTGTAGGAGTAGGAAAAAATTAAGCTATTGGTATAAAGTTTAGTTACCATATGGAGAGCTGTGGTTATAATTGTAATGACGACAACTCCTCAAGTCATTTGCCCAAGGTCACATTATTTCAAACATATTTCACCTAAACTGCATAAAGATAAATGACCCATATAGATGACAGAAAAAATTACACTTATTCAGACTAGTGAAATGAATTTGACCGAATATTCTTTAAAGTGAAAGTCACTCAGTCATGTCCTACTCTTTGCGACCCCATGGACTATACAGTCCATCGAATTCTCCAGGCCAGAATACTGAAGAGGGTAGCCTTTCCCTTCTCCAGGGGATCTTCCCAATCCAAGGATAGAACTCAGGTCTCCCACTTTGCAGGCAGATTCTTACCAGCTGAGCCACAAAGGGAAGCCTGGATATTCTTTAAAGGATCATTTAATTACCAAGACTAGTATCATTCCACACGTAGAATGCAAGATAACATTTCATAGAAAGAATGAATGCCAATTGAAAAATTAGCAGTACAATTTAAGTAGATTCTTACCCTCACATCTTTAGGTAAATAGAGATTGAGTGTGTAAGCATGCTGCTAAGTTGCTTCAGTCGTGTCCGACTCTGTGCGACCCAATTGACGGCAGCCCACCAGGCTCCGCCATCCCTGGGATTCTCTAGTCAAGAATACTGGAGTGGGTTGCCATTTCCTTCTCCAGTGTATGAAAGTGAAAAGTGAAAGTGAAGTCGCTTAGTCGTGTCCGACTCTTTGCGACCCCATGGACTGCAGCCTTCCAGGCTCCTCTGTCCATGGGATTTTCCAGGCAAGCGTACTGGAGTAGGGTGCCATTGCTTTCTCTGGAGTGTGTAAGCATAGGAACATGTAAATATTGGAGAGGATTCATGAATTAATTATAAGTAAGATTAAAGAGAAAAACACTCTATTAATAAAAAAATTAGAATATTTAGATTGACCAGTCAACTTTTCTCACATCAGATGGAAATTTCTCTGATTATTTGGCCTTTTTTGGCTAACTAAATTCTCTCATTATTCTTGGACAATCTCTTCCACGTTTATCTGCACTAGAGCCAAGATGTTTCTTTTCATTAAAAAATAACTTTATTTATTTGTGTCAGGTTTAAATTGCAGCAAGTGGGATCTTAAGTTGTGGTATGTGGGACCTAGTTCCCTGAGCAGGGTTTGCACCTGGGCCCCCCGCACTGGGAGCTGAGACTCTTAGCCACTAGGCCGCAGGGAAGTCCCAAGTAAAGATGTTTCTTATAGGCCTATCTTGTGTGTTCCTTTATGGCTTAAGTAAGCAGAGCCCTCAGCTGAAGAACTAAAACAACTGCAGGGATAAATCAGTTCGATTGGCAGATTCATTCCTAGTGGAAATAAACTTGCCCTGAAAGTAGTTGTGATGTCGTATTCCAGCAGCATGTTATATGCAAAAGTTGGCAGAAAAGAAAGAGTTAAAAGATCGTGGGAATCAGAATACAATAGAAATAGAGTGAGAAGAACAACAAACTTATAAACAGGATTTGTTGTTGTTTAGTCACTAGATTGTATCTGACTCTTTTGCTATCCATGGACTGTAACCTGCCAGGCTCCTCTTGTCCATGGAATTCTTCAGGCAAGAATACTGGAGTGGGTTGCCATTTTCTTCTCCAGGGGATCTTCCCAACCCAGGGATCGAAGCTGCATCGCTTGGCAGGTGGATTCTTAATTGCTATGCCACCTGGGAAGCCCATAAACTGGATTTACTTTTTTAAAAAGTGAGTTATTTTTCACTTGGAAAGGAAATTTAAGTATGAAACTTCCAAAAGTGTGTGTAGCCAACTAAATATCTAAGTGGGAACTAGTGTTCTGTGCTTTGAATTTACCGAAGTAAGGCCAATTTTGTAGATTTTAAGTATAAAGATAGTTTCAGATTTTCCATACTTAACTATAGGATAAATCATATTAAAATAGCCAATTTTTAAAAAAAATTTATAAGTCATCATCTGGATTTCAATAAGTTTGAAGGAAGGTGTCAATTTTATAAAAAACCTCAACGATGAGTAAAATCCAGAGTATTTTATTCCCTGACAGCACCAAATGTGGGCTCTTCTAGTTAAGTGGAACTGCACTCATTTGTAAAGGGGTGTTGCCACCCAGTGAAGTTCTGGAGACTTGACAGTCAAAGGAGAATTGTGTGAATGTTCCACTTGATTTACCTGATAGACAAACCACTGGCAGAAGGCTGGGGAGATCCATTCTCGTGCATGAATGCCACAGTCCATAAAAATAGCCTTTCTTCTTTTATCCTTTCCCGCAATCTTTTAAAAAATAAATTTGAGATGTTATTTTACATGAACTCACACCCTGATCTCTTGTTGTTCAAGAACTCAATCATAGTCTCAAAGCAATTATTTCACCTGTCTCCTGTTGCGTGAGTCACTGCGTGTGCACTTATTTCTCTCAGGGAGGACCATGGTACGTATCTTTAAAATATATAATGCATCATCTATTTCACAGTACATTTTTCAAAAATTTTTCTTCATGTCAGAGTGGCTTTTAGAGTTTTAAAAAATCATGTTGATGGATGGCAAAAACCACCACAATATTGTAAAGTAGCCTCCAATTAAATTAAATAAATTAATTTAAAAATCACAATCTATTGTTTTTCTTGTTTTATTGCTAACATCCTTTGGTCTGCGATATAGATTATAAAGTTGCTTCTGTTTCTGCCATTTTCTTTTGTTTTTCTTACTTCATAAACAAGACGTGGGAAAGACTCTGGTTGTGCTGTGGTGGGGAGGAGGAATAGGGCTGGATATTTGAAGGGCTGTCATTTGGAGAATTTATATTTGTTTTGAGTGGTTGGAGAGCATGAATGGATGGGAATTCAGAGTAGGGAAGGGCTTCTCAGTTATTGAGAGAATGCTTTAGGGAGCAATGTCTTCAGATGTACAGAAATCCAGCAGCAGCTGAATGGCAGTTGTCAACTCAGTCATAGACAGAAATCCCTATCAACACAGTTAAAATGCCTCACTTACTGTACTGGACTCCTACAATTATATGATTCTTAAATTTCTTTTCTGCTTGACATTTAGTTGTCCATTTCCCTGAATTTTAATGGATGAAAAACTGTTTTATACACCAGGACATCATATGCTCTTGTAATAAAGATACAGGATAAGAAACTTGTCTGGTTTTGTCCTCTGTGTCTGTCAAGTGGTTTATTCATAGACTTCCTTGGTCCCACCTAAAACCATTTGTCACTTCTATTCTTGAATGGTTGTCTAAAGCTTACATGTTCTTCAAAGAAATAAGACTTTTTATTGTCTAAAAATTAGCTAGGGCCATCCCTGGTGGCATAGTAGATAAGAATCTGCCAGCCAGTGTAGGAGACATGGGTTTGATCCCCGGTCTAGGAAGATCCCACGTGCCAAGGAGCAACGAAGCCCCTGTGCCACAACTATTGAGCCTATGCTCTAGAGCCCAGGAGCCCCAGCTACTGAAGCCTGTGTGCCCTACAGCCTGTGCTCCACAATAAGGGAAGCCTCTGCAATGAAAAACCCGCAAAAGTGGCCCCTGCTCACCCCAACTGGAGAAAAAGCCAGAGCAGCAATGAAGACCCAGCACAGCCAAAAATAAACAACAAATAAATAAAAACTAGCTAGTTGTGCCACAAAGTAACTCTTAGATTCCTATTTTTGGACAATAGTAAGAATCAGTAGTTCTTGAATTACTTTTACCTTGAGAACATACAGTGGATTATCTTCAACAGTAGTTCCAATTTTGATACGAGAGACCATTTTAGGATGCTTATGCACCATTTTTTCAGTCCAAGCAACAATCTTAGGAACAAAATCAATTTTGAGAGATTAGAATAAAAGACAACTAAGTGACAACAAATGTTGAGGGTGACATTTTTCTCTTTGGAAGTACAGGCATTTTATACGATACCTTGTTCCAGTTATTATATTTTGCATAGCTGTGCCTGCCTGGGTTATCTTCTTTAACATCAAACTGTTTTTCAACCTCTTCTTGTACATCGTGAATCAAGATTCTGTTTGACAGGGGGAAATGATAAAATACACGCTTACAGGGGAAAGAAAAACAGTTATCTTTCATTTGCAGAAATCTTCTCTTCCTTCATCTCTGTCTTTAATCAAGTTTATACTGTTTCTTCATGATTCTCTAACCGTGTCTTTTAGATATGTCATGATGTCATGTGTCTGGCTTCCTGTCTTCCCATTTATCTAGAGCTGTGCTGTTCTTGCTGATTGACTGATCTGAGTTTAGAGGAAGAACAGAAGTGAGGTATACTCCTAATTAGAGTTTATTTAGGACATGAGACCATGTACTGCTCATGAATATTGATTCCCATTAACATCACTGACAAGCACTTTATTATGCCTATTATAGTTAACTCACTGTATGCTTGGCTTTTGACTTAGAATGAATCTGGGATTTTTGAGAAAGAAAAATTTGACAACACATTTGGAATCAAGGGGCGCCTGTTGTACACTAAAACTCACATGAAGTCTGAGAAGTTTGGAGATTATATTTTGGGTTGTCCCTGCAGCCATATTTAATTGTCTTAAACTCTAAAGAGGGCTTGTGGCTTTTGCTCTACCTGCATTAAAAGCAGAGGAACCAGGCAAAAGAGAGATTTTTTATGGTCTCAGAGGTTGATTGGTAACATATGGCAGTATTAATTAGTCACAGGAAGCTCGTATCTAAGAATATTTTTAGACTTACACATATCAATTTAGCTCTTGTGATAACAGCGGCAAAAGAAAATCGTGTGAGCTGAAATACGACCTTCCCACATATGCAGCTGCATGAGGACATCAGAATGGTGCCAGATTGCTGCTGATGGGAACTAGAAATTAAGCCTAAGGCTGGAAATTAAGATCCATGTCCAGATGTTATTTTCCTGAGGCCTTCCACTAACCAGCAGCCAGGTTTAAGTAGATGAAACCAAAATACTTTCTCTTAAATATTATTTTAGCACTCCAAGATTTACTTAATTTGTTAAAAAATATTCCTAAATATAGGTGAAAGGATAATCACCCCTGAGGATTTAATGATGTAAATGGCCAGTGTTTATTGAGTCTTTCTTATGCGCCAGACATTCTGTTCAGCATGATATTTACATTTTATCACTTAATCTTTACATCAACACTATTAATCTGGTACCATTATAACTCCCATTTCATAGATGTTAGGTAGATTTCCAACATTGATATAACTAAAATACAGAAGTTGAAATTGAGCCTAGAAATGTCTGACTTCAATACTCTAGCTGTGAACCATTATACAACAGTTATCCATCACAAGGAGGGAAAGCCCAGGGTATTGCTGTCAGATCTAAACTCTTCTTAGTCTACTGAGGCTTCTACGAAGTTTGCTCAGTTGATCAGCTCTCCACAAAGCCTGAGTCTCAAGATCAGGGAGCAGGTTAGTTCAGAGCAGAGGCAAAACGAATCTTATTTTAACAATTTCATGGCTCCTTCCATCTGCTGCTTTTAGTAGGAATGGAGATTGCTTTGGCAATTTGTGTGTGTGTATTTTTTTTTTTTTGTGGGTGCATAAAAATTTTAGGATTATTTGTTTTAGTTCTGTGAAAAACATCCTGGGTATTTTAATAGGGATTGCATTAAATCTGTAGATTGCTCTGAGTAGTATGGGCATCTTAATAATATTAGTTTTTCCAATACAAGGGCATGGGATCTGTAGTTTCCTTCATCAGTATTTTATGGTTTTCAGAGTATAGGTCTTTCACAACCTTGGTTAAGTTTATTCTCAGGTATTTTATTCTTTTTGATACAATTTAAAGCAGAATTTTTTTTTTTTTACTCTTTCTGATAGTTCATGTTAGCATATAGAAAAGCAACAGATAATGCTTATTAATCTTGTATCCTGCAACTGCTGCGTTCATTTATTCTAATAGTTTTTAGATAGAGACTTTAGGATTATCTATGTAAAGTATCTTATCTTCTGCAAATAGTGATAATTTTACCTGTCTCCTTCCAATTTAATTAAAAATTTTTTTTTATTGGAGTATAGTTGATTTGCAATGTTGTGTTAATTTCAGGAATACAGCAGAGTGAATCAGTTATACATATATTAATACATATGCCCACTGTTTTTTAAAGATTCTTTTCCCAATTAGGCCATTATGAGTCCTTAGTAGAGTTCCCTGCATTATGCAGCAGGTTCTTGTTAGTTACCTACTTTATATACAGTAGTGTGTATATGGCAATCCCAGTCTCCCAGTTTATCCCTCCTGCCCCTTATCCCCTGGTAACCATAAGTTTGTTTTGTATATCTGTGACTCATGTTTTGTAAATATATTCATTTGTACCCTTTCTCTTAGATTCTGCATGCATGAGATATCATATGATACTCATCTTTCTGTGTCTGACTTCACTCAGTATAATGATCTGTAGATCCATGTTGCTACAAATGGCATTATTTTGTTCTTTTTTAAGGTTGAATAGTATTCCATTGTATAGATGTATCACTTTTTCTTAATCTGTTCCTCTGTTGATGGACATTTAGGTTACTTCCCCAAGTCCTCGTTTTTGTAAACAGTGCTGCAATGAGTCTTGAGGTGCATATATCTTTTCGAATTATGGTTTTCTCTGGGTATATGCCCATGAGTGGGATTACTGGGTCATATGGTAGCTCTATTTTTAGTTTTTTAGGGAACCTCCATGAATATTTTCCATAGTGTCTGTACCAGTTTACTTTCCCACCAATAGCGTCAGAGGGTACCTTTTCTCCACACCCTCTCCAGCATTTATTGTTTGTAGATTTTTTGATGCTGGCCATTCTGACCAGTGTGAGGTGATACCTCATTGTAGTTTTGACTGCATTTCTCTAATAATTAGTGATGTTGAGCATCTTTTCATGTGCTTTTTGGCCATTTGTATGTCTTCTTCGGGGAAATGTCTGTTTAGATCTTCTGCCCATTTTTTGGACTGGGTTATTTGTTTTTTTGATATTGAGCTGGATGAGCTATGTGTATATTTTGAAGATTAATTCCTTGCTGGTTGCTTTGTTTGCAAATATTTTCTCCCATTCTGAGGGTTGTTTTTTTGTTTTGTTTATGGTTTCCTTTGCTGTGCAAAAGCTTTTAAGTTGTATTAGATCTCATTTATTTACTTTTGTTTTTATTTTCATTATTTTAGGAAGTGAGTCAAAAAAGATTTTGCTGCAATTTATGTCAAAGAATGTTCTATGTTTTCCTCTAAAAGTTTTAGAGTGTCTGGCCTTACATTTAGGTTTTTGATCCATTTTGAGTTACTTTTTGTGTATGGTACTAGGCAATGTTTTAATTTCATTCTTTCACATGTAGCAGTTCAGTTTTTGTAGCCCCACGTACTGAGGAAACTGTCTTTTCTCCACTGTATATTCTTGTCTCCTTTGTCATAGATTAGGTGACCACAGGTACCTAGTCATCTCTATTAAGATGATCAAGTGATTTTTTATCTTTCCTTTTGTCAATGTGGTATATCACATTGAGTAATTTGCAAATATTGAACCATCTTTGCAACCCTGAATAAATCCCATTTAATCATGATGTACGACCCTTTTTATATATTGTTGGATTTGGTTAGCTGGAGATATCACTCTTTCTGACTTCAGACTATACTACTAAGCTAGGTCATCAAAACAGTAGAGTACTGGTACCAAAAAAGACACATAGATCAATGGAACATAATAGAGAGTCCAGAGAGTCCATTCCCACTGTTGGTAGCAATGCAAATTGGTACAGACACTATGGAAAACAGTATGGAGCTTCCCCCCAAAACTGAAACTAGAACTACCATGTGATTCAGCAATTCCGCTCCTGGGTGTATATCCAGAAACAAAACAAAACAAAACAAAACACTAATTTGAAAAGATACACCCAGGATATAGAAGCAAACCAAGTGTTCATCAATAGACAAATGGATAAAGAACATGTGGTATACATATAATTAGAGTATTACTCAGCCATAAAAAGAATGAGATTATCTTTTTGCAGCAAAGTGGATGGATCTAGATAATAATATGCTTCGTGAAATAAGTCAAACAGAAAAAGACAAATACTGTATGATATCACTTATTTATGGAATCTAAAAAAATAAAACTAATGAACATGTACATCACAAAATAGAAAGAGATTCACAGATTTAGAAAGCAAAGTAGTGGGGAGAGGGAAAAGATAGGGGTATGGAATTAAGAGATACAAACTGCTTTTATAAGAACAGATAAGAATATACTGTATAAAATGGAATTATAACCATTATTTTGTAATAAGTTTTTAAAAATTTATTTTTTAATTGAAGGATAATTGCTTTACAGAATTTTGTTTTCTGTGAAACCACAACATGAACCAACCATTGGTATAAATTTTAAAGGAGTGTAATCTATGAAAATACGGAAACACTGTGCTATACACCTGAAACTAATATTGTACTCAAAGTACTTCAATTAAAAAAAAAAAAAGGAATAGAGAACTGTGGGCCAGTGTATGTGTTACCATGAGTTTTGGAGTGTGCGTATGTGTGTTTGTGTGTGTGTGTGTAAGTGCAGTGGGGAAGGATGTTTTAGGGAGGCAGAGTCATGTTATGCTGCCTGATAAATTGGTTTGGACTACCTCTCCCTGATACCCACATTCCTGCAGGGTGCTGCTGCTGCTGCTAAGTCTCTTCAGTCATGTCCGACTCTGTGGGACCCCATAGACAGCGGGTCTACTCAAAAAGCATGATTCCAGGTTTCTGCATGATCTCAATTCTCTCCAGGAACTCCCTAGTTGAATTACCTTGTATTCTACTCGGCACTTATGGACATGGATTTCCCCCAACATTGGAGGCATATTTCTATGTTAGATAATAAACTTTAAGGCACTAATTTTTATTTAGCAGGAGGGAAAGGGTGCCACCGCTGATGTGTGTGCTGCTGCTGACAGTCTCTAGTTATCCTGTTGCTCTTTTTCTGTGGGAAAGGGAGCAAACGTGCTACTCTAAGGTAAAATCTGTCTTGGTAATTTAATTTTCTGGAAATTAAAAAAAATATATCACACAGATGCTTTAAACTAAATAGTGGTTTCTATGCACTGTCTAATGAGGGGTGTCTAAGTAAATCATTGTGTCAAACCAGCCTCTTAATGTGGTTTTATTCAAACTGGTGTCTGGCCCAACCAGATGTTTCTGTGCTTAGAACCCACTTCTGTTACTGACTGACACCAAGTAACACATGTAATTAATATGCAAATAAAATTATCTATATAATTAGTACTTGGAGACAAGATTTTAAATAGTTCTTGTCTGCACAGATCACTTTACATATTTATATTTCCGAGGAAGGTAACTATCTGATTATGTGGCTTTCCCACAACTGTGGCTAATTTGGACCAATTTCTAGAAATCATATCCTAATTAGATAAAACTAATTTTTATAGGTAGTTTAACACTTTGCTTCTTGATGTAAATAGAAAGAAAGTACTTGGCATATGACAAAACGAAAAGCACACTGTTTATGAGGATCTGGATTTAGACCTCTGTTTGAGTCAGACTTGTTCCAAGCTTGGAGAAGGCCAAAGAGGAATAAGGGCTGATAAAATGGATGGCTGGCAGCCTCCTGCCTTGGCGTCTCCTGTCACAGTGATCTATTCTACTAACCACACTCAGTGTCAAGCAGTCAGCTTCTTGTCTACAGTATCAGGATATTGAGGAAAATGTAGTTAGCTAAAATTTATTTTAGCTTGGGCTAGATACTTTGTAAGAATTAGTTGATCATAAGGAATCTGGGTCAGGTTTGTATTAATGAAGTAAAGTGAAAATTGTATAAATCGAGGCACATATTTTAGAAGTCTGGCTTTCAAGTGATTCACGAGATGGTCACCAGGAAGTATATAGTGTAGAGGGGTGATTTCTTTTAGAAATATTCAAGACAGCATATCAGCCTCAGCATAAGCCCAGAGTCCGTAATGTCCTACTAATTTCTGTGATCTTATGTTTATAAAGTGTCTGCTTCTAATTTTAATGGTACAGTTTATAAAATTATAGAAAAACTTATCAATGTATTAATTAAAAATGTTTAGATTAATAATTTTGAATATGTTCTCCCAATATATTAACTTCCCTGGTGGTTCAGTGGGAAAGAATCCTCCTGCCAATGAAGGAGACATGGGTTCAATCCCTGGGTCCGAAAGATCCCCTGGAAAAGGAAATGGCAGCCCACTCCAGTATTCTTGCCTGAAAAATCCCATGGACAGCGGAGCCTGGCAAGCTATAGTCCATGGAGTTGCAAAAGAGTCAGATATGACAGTGATTAAACCCCAAGGAATAACTTACTTTTGAATATATTCTCACCATACATGCACTTACACGTTTGTTTCACAACCTTCTTGAAACAATGGCAAAAACAAAGATAGTGACCAACAATAATCACACATAATAACCTGTGACTCTAAGCCATAGGCAAGAATGTTTTTTGTTTACTTGTCTATGTATGTATTTCCTTTAATAGTATTTAAATTTGTTAGGGATATTGTAGCAGTTTAATAAATACAATCAAGTCATGATAAGCAGCAATAAATCCCTCTCTCTGATATGACACTGTAGGATCTTTGAACCAGAAGTAGAAGGTTTTTTGAGCTAACGGCACTGTTAGGTAGCAGAGGCATGAAATATTAAATCAAAAAGAAAGAACTAAGGTGTAGCAATTTTGAGTGATGGGGTTCCTGTAAAGGGTGCTGCTGGAATGACAAGGGCTGGGGGAGTTCAAACAGGACCGCTCAGTACATCAAACTGCTAAATATTTTAAAGTATAAAAACACACTTTATTTTCTCTAGTATATGTTGATTTGTGATATTCATCTCTGAGCTCCCTTCTTATTTGTTGCCCTAGGGCCCAGACTGTGTGTGCATGACCCATGGCTAGTGCTAGATAATTTCTAATTTCCTCTTATTTCTCTATGGGACCACAGTGACTCATTTCTGCATCTTAGGCCATTTGAGAATTCTCTCCTCTTAGATTTAAGACTTATTTTACTGTGTTGTTTTGCTTTCTCTGAGGAAGAATTTCTTTCATAAAGAATTATTTATTATAAATTTTATATTCCAACATCTCTGACTCAAAGGTAAACAATGTACTTTGGGTCTCTTTTTATGTATCAGGAGAATTTGAATATAAGAATCTGGTGCGGGCACAAGGAACTCTGTTCAATGTCATGTGGCAGCCTGGATAGGAGGGGAGTTTGGGGGAGAATGGATACATATATATATATGGCTGGGTTGCTTTGCTGTGTACCTGAAACTATCACAACATTGTTACTTGGCTATATTCCAGTATAAAATAAAAAGTTTAAATAATGAAAAAAAAAATGCAATGCTGGTAGTCATCAGTAGTGCTGAGTTCCGGGCTGATTACCTGTCAGGAGTAATGAGTGTGACCAGACCATCCATGCCTGCTCACATGCTCTTTGTCCTCACCAGGGGTTGAGTTTTAGGGATGGCGGATACCATAACTGTCATTCTTGCAGATCATAATAAACATAAGATAGAACTTGAGTACCTGGTTTGAGCTCATCATTTTTATAAGCAGGCCTCCATACTCTGTTTGGAGGCAACAGTAAGTGTTATTTCTTAGATAGAGCATTCATTTTGAGGGGCCCCAATATAAAATTATACTCTCCTTTCAATTTCAAGACTCCTCAGACTTTGAGTCGGAGAAGGCAATGTCACCCCACTCCAGTACTCTTGCCTGGAAAATCCCATGGACAGAGGAGCCTGGTAGGCTGCAGTCCATGGGGTCGCTAGGAGTCGGACATGACTGAGCGACTTCACTTTCACTTTTCACTTTCATGCATTGGAGAAGGAAATGGCAACCCACTCCAGTGTTCTTGCCAGGAGAATCCCAGGGACGGGGAAGCCTGGTGGGCTGCTGTCTGTGGGGTCTCACAGAGTCAGACATGACTGAAGCGACTTAGCAGCAGCAGCAGCAGACTTTGAGTATCTAACACATTTGAATATTTTCATAGGACTTACTCATAGTGCATTTGATTTTGATCCAATGCAGACTCAACAAACTGGGATTCCTTTGCACTGATTTGGAAATCCACCGTCATGTTAGCAGCTACATGGTGGGTGGCGTCTGGGTACCAGAAGTCAAGCTGTGCAGATGAGTTCAGTGTTAGTCACAGTTGTTTATTTGCTCAAGCAACACATATTTATTAATAAATGACCACGTGTCATATGCAATGAAAGGAATTTAGGGTTCAACGTGTCTGAAGTATGAGCTCTTCTCTTAATAAACCTATGAGATTTTTGCAAATATATTTAAAAACTGTTGACTATTAGGCAGTGGGAAAAAAGCTATTGTAATGATCATATTTTTTTGGACATAATATATTCAAATGCAAAAAGAATGATCAGCTTTTGGTTAATCTGTTTTCTTCTACCACCAGTTGGAGTTGTTTCATAACTGATTTAGCCACAGCATCTGCCTCTGGTTGGGAATATGGATTCATATGTGGCTTCTTCCTCCCCTGCCCCTGCTCTTGAGTCAGGCCTCCCTCAGAACCAGATGTCCCTGTAAACTCTGGAATTCCTGGAAAGATTGTGTCCAGTGAAGACATATTCTCTAGCCCTGTCATTTTCCCAGCAGTATGTCCTTGGGCAGATTACTAAAACTCTTTGAGTTTCAGTCCTCCTCCTAAGAAATGGAGCTAACAGCCCTCCATTGGGAGTCTTGTGGAGGTTATGAGACAGCTATGACAACTGGGCCATACAATATTTAGCAACTGCTGGTTCCCTGCTCTTTATTTTCTGCTAGCTGAGAATTTCAGAAATTTGGTGAACAGAATTCAGAGTAAAATCATTTTAGAAGTTCCCAGTTCTTATTCTTGAAAATCATACTCAATTGTGAAACCAAATGACGTTATCAGTTCCCAGCCTTGGAAATGTGGAGAAAATGCTCACTTTCCACCCATCGTGCCAAGCTTGTGGTCATAGCTGAGTCTGCCTGGCTGTTCTGTAGATGAATCCCACTCTACTTCTAGGTCAGTCCTGTTCCAGTAAAAGGCTGCTGGGAACCAACCAATATTTGTTGGTTTGTTTTGATCAAAAGGCTACAGTATAAAGTAGACATCTGTGAGGTATAAGAATGATTTAAAGGCGAGTTAGGCCATCACAATAGCAATTTCTCTATCCTAACAGGGTTATGTGGTGCATGAATTTGTTGTTGTTGTTTAGTTGCGAAGTCACGTCCAACTCTTTTGCAACCCCATGGACTCTAGGCTGCCAGGCTCCTCTGTCCAAGGGATTCTCCAGGCAAGAATACGGAAGTGGGTTGCCATGCCCTTCTCCAGGGGATCTTCCTGACCCAGGAATCAAAAATGAGTCTCCTGCATTGGCAGGTGGATTCTTTACAACTGAGCCACCAGGGAAGCACAGGGCAAGAGTTTAGGGCTCAGTGGACTTGCATGAACTAAATAAGCATCAGGTGCAGAGCTGGATGCCAGGGCTGTGGCGGTTAATAAAAGAGAAGCAAGGAGCTTAATGTGGAAGACAGAGCCATCTATGCATTTCCAACATGCTTACCCATGCCAGGGGCAAGCACAAGGTTGTTTCTAGGAGCACAAGAAGCAACCCATCTGGGTCATGAGAGTTGATGAACAGAGAGGGACTTTCTCCAGGAGATACTGCCTGAGCTGGATCTTGAAGAATAAGTGGCATTTAGCCAAGTAAAGAGGAAAATACATTCCTCCCGAGAAAAGGTGTATAGGGCCAATGTGGGTAAGTGAGTGGTATTAATAGTGCTTGAAGGGTAAGAAAGAGGGTGGAGTACAGAGGTTGGAGATTATGAAGTTCTTGGAATACCACATCGATATCAATAGAAGATGCTTCTACAGTACTTATTATGACCAGGCGCTGAGCATTACCCCAATATTAGCTCATTTAGTCTTTATAATAACTTTAGGAAGTAGGTATGATTATTATGTCCCCACTTCACAGAGGAGGAAATTGAAGCCCAGAGAGGTTAAGTAACTTGCCTAAGGACACAGAGCTAGTGTAAAACTAGGATTTGAACCTCTGAAGACCATGCTCTTTCCATACTAGGCCACCTCTCACTGAAAACCTTCAAACAAAGGAATGTAGGTGTCCAATTTTAGAGCAATCAGGTTGCAGTATGGACTTGACTTCATGGGAGGCAAGACTAGAACCCTGAACATAAGAGAAATTGTAATTGTCTATTGAAGTTGTCCCTGAAAAAGATAGAGCAGACGTGAATTTGGCAGTGACAGGGGGATGAAGAAGAAAGTATGGATTTGAGAAAGATCTGGGAATTAGTATAGGCAGATTGATTTGATGTGGAAATAAAGGAGTGTCTGACTAGACAGATCTTGGATTCCATTCTGGGTTTAAATTTGACATGTCATCTTGGTCGTTTAATTTACTGTCTTTGAACTTCAATTCTTCTGTTTTAAACACGTTAAATTGGGACACAGACATTGAAAATCTAATGAATTTGAAATGATGTATTTGAGCAAACTCTGGGAGACAGTGAAGGACAGGGAAAACCTAGTGTGCTGCAGTTCATGGAGTTGCAAAGAGTTGGACACGACTTAGTGACTGAATAACAAGGTGGCTAGAACAGTGTGTCTTGTACAGAGGAGCAGTTGAACAAACGATAAAATGATTACTTTAGTCCATTGGATTTTAAAAGATAGAGCTAACTTTAAGAGTTTTCTTTCAAAATGGATCTGCTCTTAGAAAGGGACACTTCTTGGTATTATCAAACAGTACATTGATGTTATCAGTTAAGCAGTACCTTGATGTAATCATAATTATGATTATGCCACAGAAAGTAGACCACTGGTATAGATCCAGATGGTAGTAAGGAGAACGGAGTAGGCAGGAACTGTCAAGGTTGAAGAAGAGGCCATGATAAAGGTCAGGAATGTCTCGCTATTTCACAGTTCCACCTAGAAAATGCTGTTGTTTGCAAAGTTTTTGGATGGGAAAAAGAAGTGGTAATTTGGAGAAAAATAAACAGAAACAACGAAAGGATTAGCAGTGAGTTGAGTTATCCAATTATCACCATTTCCCCCAATCTTTGTCTTTGGTAGCTCTGTGGGTGTTAAAAATAAAAGACAAAAGGAGAAGGTTTTAGGAAATAGAAAAGATAAGATAGCCTTGCTTTACCTGGCTGGTTTTGGCTAAGTCCTTGATGATGTTTGCTTGTTTTTCATCCTGGAGCTTCACACGGAGCACCTTGTCCCTGTAAGAACACAAAAGATGAAACACGTGAACTGGAAAGAAGCATTTCCTCTCTGGCTTCCCAAACACAGTCTGGAACACAGGGCCGTGAGATTTACCCGTCAAAGCGGACAGGAGCAATTGCAAGGGTGGTGGTGATCAAACCCACAGGCAGGAGGAACCTCATGGTTCTTCTTTGCCTGCCCAAAGACACTCTGCTTGTTTTATGTCTCAACTCTTATCTGGATGAACAGCTAATTTCCTCTTTGGGTTCTGGTGGGTAGAATGTGCCCCCACCCCTTTGCCCCACCATTTTCTAGTTGGGGAGGGGAGTAGGGTGGCAATGTTAACACTAATTGCCCTCTTTGTGACAGGTGAATTCCGTGCTCCTCGTACACCTTTTACAATTAAGGATTCCCATTGTACAGACGGAATGGGAGGCAAATTTCCTTGTTTAGCAAATAACTTGGCTGGTGTCTCAGATGGTAAAGAGCCCGCATACAGTGCAGGAGATCTGGTGTTGATCCCTGGGTTGGAAAGATCCCCTGGAGAAGAGAATGGCTACCCACTCCAGGATGATTGCCTAGAGAATTCCTTGGACAAAGGAGCCAGGCGGGCTATAGTCCACGAGGTCACAAAGAGTCTGGCACGACTGAGTGACTCACACTTTCACTTTTGCCCAAGGGAGCAGAGTTAGTAAGTTCACAGAGGTGACCTTTGAATCCAATTCTTTGTTCTAAAATACTGCTCTGTCATGTGCTTGATGTAAATGATGGAAGAAATCGGTTTAAATTTGCACTTGGAAACTTGGAGGAATTAGGGTATCTGGCCACAGAACCTTGATGGCAAAAACTATGCTTTTGAGGCCCCATTGTAAGTTGTTAAATTAAAAATGTTTATATTACAAATTATTTTGAATATACTTAAATATTAGGAGTAATCTGGAAAACGTTGTTATGTTCACTGTCTAAATTTTATTTTTATTTATTTATTTTTAGGTTTATGACTTAACTTTAATGTTTCAAAGCAATTGATAGTCTTCTTTTTATATTTACATTTTTTAAAATAATCTAGGGAATCAAACAATTGTATCATTTTGCTTAGGGGATAATATAACACTATAGAGACATATTAAATATTAAATGTGTGAACTATTTAATGTACAGATATGAGAGCTGGACTGTAAAGAACGCTGAGCGCTGAAGAATTGATGCTTTCGAATTGCTGTGTTGGAGAAGACTCTTGAGGGTCCCTTGGACTGCAAGGGGATCAAACCAGCCTGTCCTAAAGAAATCAGCCTTGAATATTCACTGGAAGGATGGATGCTGAAGCTGAAACTCCAATAATTTGGCCACCTGATGTGAAGAACTGACTCATTGGAAAAGACCTTGATGCTGGGAAAGAGTGAAGGTAAATAGAAGAGGGCAGCAGAGGATGAGAGAGTTAGATAGCATCAGTGACTTCATGGACATGAATCTGAGCAAACTCCAGGAGATAATGAAGGACAGTGAATTCTGGAACACTACAGTCCACGAGATCACAAAGAGTAGGACACAACTTAGCAACTGAACAGCAACTATCGTTGCAGGTGATGGAGTCAGACAATTGAATCTGGATCTTAAAGATTCAAAGAAAATATTCCAATTATATTCACTTGTAACTTGCAGTGTACTAAATGGCCCATTAATAATTATATTTACATTTTGCTGCTGCTGCTAAGTCGCTTCAGTTGTGTCCGACTCTGTGTGACCCCATAGACGCAGCCCACCAGGCTCCCCTGTCCCTGGGATTCTCCAGGCAAGAACATTGGAGTGGGTTGCCATTTCCTTCTCCAATGCATGAAAGTGAAAAGTGAAAATGAAGTCGCTCAGTTGTATCCGACTCTTAGCGACCCCATGGATTGAAGCCCACCAGGCTCCTCCGTCCATGGGATTTTCCAGGCAAGAGTACTGGAGTGGGGTGCCATTGCCTTCTCCCACTGTCTAAATTTTATACTTTTGCCATCATTATATAAATGATGATTATATAAATGATGGCAAAAGTATAATGAAGTGAACCTGACCAAAATTGCTAGATTACTCTTGGTAAAGAAGTAAACATTACAGAAATTGCTGAATTACTTCCCTGCTCCTTTCCCCTTTTTTATGCCTTCATCCTCAGAGAGAACCCCTATTCATAAAGCAACTTGAAGACATGTAAAGGGCAAGATAACATGGGTGCTCAAATGTTTGTTCATTGGCTATTCTGGTTAGGGTCTAAATGCTATACATGCCAAATAAGTGCTTTTTGAAAGTTGAGTTTATGAAAGTCATTTATAAGTCATTTTTAAAGTGTCTGGCAGGTGATCTTTAATCTTGAACACAACTCAATTAATTATGGATTGGAGAAGGCAGCAGCTTTACCCACAATTATAGGTAAGGTAATGTAGTGAATGAATTTGTTTGATCAGATAGCTTATTAGAATTTCCTTTTAAAACTCCCTCTTCACATTGACAGATGTATAGACAATCATAAATGAAACTTCTCATAGTTTTATATTTTTATTATAAAAATAATTCTGTTGGGGAGGTACTCCTGTTACACGTACAGCAGCAACAGCTTCATTCCTCTCCATCTGAGAGATGTACAGTATGACTTGTCACTCAGGAGGGTCCCCTTGCCATGATCCTGCAGGTAAAGAAGAAGAGGGGATTACAAATGCCTTCATGTTGTTGATATTGGAGAAGTGTATCAGCACTAGAAAATTCCAGAGCAGATTCTTGCTCCATTGATTCTAAGGATGTGTTTAGCAAGAAAACAGAGGAAAAGGAAGAACTTGACTTTGAAGTTAGACAAATGTAACCTCAGAGTGGTTCCCAAACACTAGCTACTTTACCTTGAGCATGCTGCCTTCCAGACCTTAGTTTCCTGGGCATGCAAAGGGACCCTAACAAGTGGTTATGAGGGTCAAATGAGATGAATATATATGTAAGGGATTTGGTAGATGGTAGGGACAAAAAAATGCCTGTGTCCTCCAAGTGCATGCCTGCTAAGTCACTTCAGTCATGTCTGACTCTTTGTGATCACATGGACTGTAGCCCGCCAGGCTCCTCTGTCCATGGGATTCTCCAGGCAAGAATGCTGGAGTGGGTTGCCATGCCCTCTGCCAGGGGATTTTCTTGACCCAGAGATCAAACTCACATCTCTCACATTTCCTGCATCAGCAGGTGGATTCTTTACAACTATTGCCACTTGGGAAGCCCATCCTCTAAGTATTAACACAATTGTCAAGTTCTATAAACAGACATACTGGCCATTATCAGGCTGCAGAACTGATGAGTATCAGCATATATCAGGTGGAAGGTTAAAGTGGTGGCCATGTCCAATAAGGCAAAAATATCTCTGTATTTGTTTTAGTGTGTATTGCTTCAAGTAAAAAATATTTTATGTTTTAGCTTTGCTTTTTGTTATTTTGGAATTATTTGGAATGCTTTTGCTTTTTGGAATTTTATTTGGATTCTAAAATTAATAAATACACATGGAAAAATAATTTATCAAAATACAGAGAAGTTGAAAGAAGAAAATAGAAGTCACTCTTAATTCTAGCATTCTGATATATTTTCTATGTTAAAAACTTTTTCTGTTTGATTCATTTCAAAACTATAGAAAAAAGGCTTCTATGTCTGTTTTTCAGGTCAACTAGGAAGGACACTTTTATTTGGGGATCTAAGTAAAGGTTGGAAGAATCCTGGTTTTTCTTAAGACTTTGGTGATAAACAGTCTTTGACTTCTTAACGTCTGCTGCGTATTGACAATTCCTTGTTTCTGGAGTAGGACATAGGTATGTGATGCTTTAATACCTCCCATTCCTCCCCAATCTATGGATTTTAAGAATATTTTGGAGCTCTTTATCAGAACCAGTTTCATTTCTTGGCAGGCATAGTTCAGTACAATCTTATATTGCTACATCAAGATTTATGAGAGGTCTTGGCATATTTAGATGGGGAAACAGTGGAAACAGTGTCAGACTTTATTTTTTTGGGCTCCAAAATCACTGCAGGTGGTGATTGCAGCCGTGAAATTAAAAGACACTTATTCCTTGGAAGGAAAGTTATGACCAACCTAGATAGCATATTGAAAAGCAGAGACATTACTTTGCCAACAAAGGTCCGTCTAGTCAAGGCTATGGTTTTTCCAGTGGTCATGTATGGATGTGAGAGTTGGACTGTGAAGAAATCTGAGTGCTGAAGAATTGATGCTTTTGAACTGCGGTGTTGGAGAATACTCTTGAGAGTCCCTTGGACTGCAAGGAGATCCAACCAGTCCATTCTGAAGAAGATCAGCCCTGGGATTTCTTTGGAAGGACTGATGCTGAGGCTGAAACTCCAGTACTTTGGCCACCTCATGCGAAGAGTTGACTCATTGGAAAAGACTCTGATGCTGGGAGGGATTGGCGGTGGGAGGAGAAGGGGACGACAGAGGATGAGATGGCTGGATGGCATCACTGACTCGATGGATGTGAGTCTGAGTGAACTCCGGGAGTTGGTCATGGACAGGGAGGCCTGGCGTGCTGCGATTCATGGGGTCACAGAGAGTCGGACATGACTGAGCGACTGAACTGAACTGGCATATTTATGGAGTAGGATGAGTAGTTGTTGGACACTGTATCATTTTAGGATTAACTGTATAAGGTGATGTGGTGTTTCACAGGTTAAATTAACCTCTTTAAAAAGATATCTAAAGTTGAATGCTTCACACAACAGTAATTTTCCATCTTTCTTGGTCTTTGTACTCCTAGGATTTTTGTGTGTCTAGACACAGTTAAAAATATCACTTTATTTCTTAAAGTATGCTTTTCTTCATATTTTTCAAACATTATCACCATAAAGGAAATGTCCTAGAAAATGGAAGTGAACATTCTCACGTGATTTACTAGAATTCTTCAAATAATTTTCTGTCTGTAAATCAAATATAGTAAACTGATGGAATACCTTTAAATATCTCATAAAGGAAATGTCAGAAAGGACAAATTGCTACCTTTAGTTATGGATATTGTATATTTAACATGGAACTGAAACTGCCCTGTAGAGTGCTGCAGAGAAACATGTCTTTACCAGTTGCACAAAAGGCGGTGTTTCTGGACAGATACATGGATGTGTGATTCAGGCAGTGGCAGATCGGGCTAGACGGGGGTAACTACCTGCTTAAATGAGATGACCTAAGTAACCTTATTAATTGTCATGGTTCCTCCTGTCTTCCTTCTACACCTGAAATTCTCTCTTTGATCAATCCATATAGGTTATCTGGCAAAGCAGATGAATACATGAGATGTGATTCTAGCAGAACTCCCATTCTACAGGCTGGAAAACCAGTCTTGCTAGTCTTGTGGCAACACCATCGGAGATAGGAAAGAGCCAGGGAGCTGTTCCTATGCTGTTGATTAATTGCTGCTTTGGAGAGGTAAGAGCTGGGGACTGAAGGAAGAGCTTGGAGCCTGTCCTAGGTCCCGAGGTGGGAGTAAGTCACAGTCAGGGGCTCCTGTGTAGGCAAGGCTGGGCAGCATCCGGTCTGCCAAAGCAGTAGCCTGTGGTCAGCCAGGCAGGAGGGTATACAGCACCATTGCACTGGGAAGGCTTAATGCAGAAACTTCTCTTTCTCTTTTTCTCTCAGTCTTTACTATTCTTTACAAGGCTCAGGCAAATGAAACTGCTAACCTGCCAGCTGTTAACTTTCAGTTGCAAGAGACAGAGCCAAAATGTCTCAAGTGCAGGAAATCTCAGATACATGGATTTTATTTGCTTTCCTATGCTTTATTCTTCTTAAAAACTCCTTGGAATTTTAGAAAAGCCCATATAGATTCCTAATTTCTGCTTTAAAGCACTGAACTTTGGGCCACAGCATCCCTTAGAGGTAGATGCTATCTGCTACAGGTAGGGTGAGGGAGTGTTCTGTGGAGCTGTCTATGAATTGAATGATACACCTCCATCAAGGTAACTTCACTCCAGTAACTGTGGTTGAGTTATCCTTGCAGTTCACATGGATGGAACTTAAATAGAATGGGGGAAAGATAATTTAGCTAAATTACATCTATTTTTAAAGTTAGCATCAATACTGCTTAAAACTTTGTGGGAACTTCTATTTTTGCACTTAAGAGTCTCTCCTTTGCTATGCCTACTTAAATGATTTATTTTAAAAAAAATGAATGATATATTGACATTACTAAATTATTTTGAAGAGGATTGCCTCACAAATTATAGCAGCTGACTGCTACCATCTAGTGGACAATTAATGCAATTAATCATTCTTTGGCTTGACAACTTTCAAACAAGTGACTAGTGGATTTTGTTTTTGAATAGAACACTGCCACAGCTACTTTAATGTATTATGCTAGATATGGAATCCTGTTTTCCTTGACTCCACATGGAAAACAATGAGGTCATGTTTTGCTTTATGATTTTAAAGTAACCAATGCCCCCCTCCCCCATTAAAATCTAAATACATATTATTATATTTTAAAATTTGAACTTTGCACAGTATGCTTGCTCCTTGGACGAAAACCTATGAAAAACCTAGACAGAGTATTAAAAAGTAGAGACATCACTTTGCTGACAAAAGTCCATATAGTCCAAGTTATGGTTTTTCCAGTAGTCATGTATGGATGTGAGAATTAGACTATAAAGAAGGCTGAGTGATGAAGGATTGATACTTTTGAACTGTGGTGTTGGAGAAAACTCTTGAGAGTCTGTTGGGCAGCAAGGAGGTCAAACCAGTTAATCTTAAAAGAAATAAACTCTGAATATTCATTGGAAGGACTGATGCTGAAGCTCCAATATTTTGGTCACCTGATGAGAAGAGCTGATTCACTGGAAAAGATTTTGCTGCTAGGAAAGATTGAGGGCAAGAGAAGCGGGCAGCAGAGTATGAGATGGTTGAATAGCATCACTGACTCAATGGACATGAGTTTGGGCAAACTCTGAGATATAGTGAAGGACAGGGAAGCCTGGTGTGCTGCAGTCCATGGGGTTGCAAATAGTCAGACACGACTGAGTGATTGAAGAACGACAACAATACTCTCCATTATTAGCATGTTCAGTTTTAATTCTGGAAAATTTCAAGTCATATTTGATGTACAAGTCAAAGAATTATTTTTGCCTCTTTTATTTTAGGCCCAAATGGTTCAGTCAGGGTCCCTGGCACCTTCTTATTTCACTTCCAATTTACTTTCCACACTGTAGCCTGACTGGTGTTGTTTTTTTTTTAAACCCAAAACTCTGATCATGTCATTTACAATTTAACATCTTCAGTGGCTGCTCACTGTTCTCTTAAAATTTTTATTTATATTTTAATTTTTGGCCATGCTCTGTGACATGTGGGTTCTTAGTGCTCCAACCAGGGATTGAACCCATGTACCTGCATTGGAAGCATGGATTCAACCACTGGACCACCAGGATAGTCACTTATTGCTCTTTATTAATTGAATGAAAAATTCTTTAAATTCTATACTGTTTTACAGGTTTCAGAAGTTTCACACACATGATTTCATATCATCCCGTAATAACCGCCTTTTCCTCCTACATTTATATTACCCCTCCCTGCTCCCCTCTCCCCACTAGTAACCACTGGTTTGTTCTCTATTGTGAGTCTGTTGTGCGTTTTTTGTTTTATTCACTAGCTTGTTGTATTTTTTCATTTATTTTTTGTTTTATTCACTAGTTCGTTGTATTTTTTATTATTTTATTCATGAGTTTTTTGTTTTATTCACTAGTTTGTTGTATTTTTTCATTTATTTTTTATATAAGTGATATTGGACAGTATTTGTCTTTCTCTGTCTGACTTATTTCACTTAGCATAATGCCCTCAATATCTACCATGTTGGTGCAAATGGCAAAATTTCATTAATGTTTATGAATGAGCTCTATTCCATTGTATATATGTACCACATCTTCTTTATTTTTCCATCTGTTGGTGGACACTTAGGTTGCTACAGTATATTGGCAAGTGTAAATTGTATTGCTGTGAACACGGAGGTAGCATGTATCATTTCACATTTATATTTGTTTGGATATATACCCAGGGATGGAATTGCTGGGTCATATGGTAGTTCAATTTTCAGTTTTTTGAGAAACTTCCCTACTGTTTTCCACAGTGTCGGCACCAGTGTACTTTCCCACCAGCAGTGTAGGAGTGTTCCCTAGTCTCCACATTCTGGCCAGCATTTGTTATTTGTGTTCTTTCTGATGTTAGCCACTCTGAGGTGTATCTCATTGTTTTCATTTGCATTTCCCTGATGATTAGCGATGTTGAGCATCTTTTCATGTTTCTCTTGGCTGTCTGCATTTCCACTTTGGAGAAATGTCTGTTTCATTCTTCTGCCCCTTTTAAACCCACTTGTTTATTTTTTTGTTGTTGAGTTTTACATATGTTCAGTATTAGCCCCTCATCAGTCAAATGATGTGCAAATATCTTCCCCCATTCATTGGATGTCTTTTTGTTTTTTGATGGTTTTCTTTGCTGTGCAAAAGCTTTTAAGCTTAGCTAGGTCCCAATTATTCCTTTTCCCTTTACTTATTTATCTATGGCAAAGGAGGCAAGAATATACAATGACGAAAAGACAGTCTTATCAATAAATGGTGTTGGGAGAACTGGACAGCTACTTGTAAAAGAATGAAATTCGAGCGTTCTCTAATAACACATACAAAAATAAACTCAAGATGGATTAAAGACCTAAATGTAAGACTGGATACTATAAAACTCCTAGAGGAAATCATAGACGCACTCTTTGACACAAATTGCAGCAGTATTTTCTGGATCCATCTTCTAAGGATCCAAAATGCTTCTCTTTGTTCTTAGACCAGTGTTCCAGATCCTTAACCTGACCTCTAAACCTGCCTGATATGATCCCCAACTCTCTCCTCAGCCCTTAAACCTGCCCCATCTTCCCTCAATTCTCTGAGTTCCACCCTTTCTGGCTTTCTTCTTATAGCTTCTGCATAGTTAATAGCGCCTGGAAATTGTACTCCATTCATCCAGATAATGGTTCTTCAGTTTTCAGCGCTTCCTGAGATTTCTCCTCTACTTCAGATCAATGATATAAATTAAATCACTAGCTATTACATAATAGTTCAGTTCAGTCGCTCAGTCATGTCCGACTTTTTGCGACTCCATGAACCGCAGCACGCCAGGCCTCCCTGTCCATCACCAATTCCTGGAGTCCACCCAAACCCATGTCCATTGAGTCCGTGATGTCGTCCAACCATCTCATCCTCTGTCGTCCCCTTCTCCTCTTGCCCTCAATCTTTCCCAGCATCAGGGTCTTTTCAAAAGAGTCAGCTCTTTATATCAGGTGGCCAAAGTATTGGAGCTTCAGCTTCAACATCTGTCCTTTCAATGAAAACCCAAGACTGATCTCCTTCAGGATGGACTCGTTGGATCTCCATGCAGTCCAAGGGACTCTCAAGAGTCTTCTCCAACACCACAGTTCAAAAGCACCAATTCTTCAGTGCTCAGCTTTCCTATAAAGAACTCCAACTCTCACATCCATACATGACCACTGGAAAACCATAGCCTTGACTAGACGGACCTTTGTTGACAAAGTAATGTCTCTGCTTTTTAATATGCTGTCTAGATTGGTCATAACTTTCCTTCCAAGGAGTAGGCGTCTTTTCATGGCTGCAGTCACCATCTGCAGTGATTTTGGAGCCCAGAAAAATAAAGTCAGCCACTGTTTCCACTGTTTCCCCATCTATTTGCCATGAAGTGATGGGACCAGATGCCATGATCTTAGTTTACATAATAAGTTAAATCATTATTTGTTTCATGTCTGTCATCTCAAATGGCCTATACAACCATTGAGGGCAGGTATGTTTTCTTTATTTTTTGTTGCTCGGTCCTCAAATTAGCAAAGTACCTGGCATGTAGTAACTACAGCTCAGAAAATAACTTGAATGAGCTGACGTGAAAGCTAAACTGTGATGGGATCGTCTCACCTATACCATATCTTACAGTCCTAAATTTCTCCTACTTCTTCCTCATCAGCCCCCCACTATAACCTGGACATCTCTGCAATCTGCTGTGATTGTCAGTACCCCCAATGACTTCAACTCCTTGCAGGCTGACCTACATCATTGGTTGTGCACAGCTTGCTTCGTCATTTGTTCATATCTTTTCCCCCAAAGAAGCAGACAGTCTGCCAGGTTTTTCCGTTATCCTGATTCACTTTTATTATGATCAATATTAAAGATCCAAGTAGCGTAATAGACCCAGAAGCTTAAAAGAAAGATGAGGATCTGGAAAAAAAACCTCCAGGCCCACAAAAGTAGGAATTCAGGATAGAAGAGAAACAGAGTGAATATTCAGAAATCAAGCTCTTAGCACTCTGACTCAGTACAGATGTTCCAGGACATAGCTGGTAACGTATTTGATGGCCAGCATTGTCTCCTCACAGGTTGGCTGGATCTGGGATTCAGGGAGGACAAAGCCATATCTGCCTTTATCCCGGAGTTCAAATGTGAAGGAATATTTGATTCCTTGGTCATAAGCCCAGTCATCAGAGCCCCCAGAAGCAGGATCTGAAATGAGCAAATCAAAGGGGAGAAAACAATTTAAATCTAGGAAGGAGATTTAAAATCATGCCAGTTTTCTTTTATAATTACAAATGTTTCATTGAACAAAATAGTACAGGTAGGGAAATTTTCTAGTCATCAAGATCACAAAAGCTATGGGGGCTGTTTTAAAGATTAGTCCAATCTTATCTCTTGGTAAGATTACCTCTTAGCTCTACATGGTAATAGTGATGTGTTTAATACTTCAGGATGTAATCAGTTATACATATTTATATACTCAGTGTGCTTCTATGCTGTGGTAAACTGTCACATAGTGTGTGATTTGTTTACAACATATATATAGTTCCTGGGAAAATAATGTGTATCTTCTAGAAAAATAAGGGAAACTGCATGATGATTGGTGAGAGGAGAGGACTCTGAGCCTCGCTGAAACTATACTGAATGATGAAACTGGAGCAGCTCAAGGGCAGAGCTGGGTCTTCATTTTTGTTTCTTTGGGATCCAGCATATGGCCTGGCATAGATTGGACATCATTCAATTATTCACTCAGTGACAGTTATGGTGTCATTCATTTATTCAGTCACTTGCTCATTCATTCATTCATTCATTCAGTCCGAAGTTGTAGAGTTTTCATTGAGCAGCAGGCCATGTGCTCAACTTTGGAAATACTAGGACAAAGGAAAGACATGGCCCCTGCCCTCCAAGGGCTTATGGTATAATGGAAAAAGAAACCTCATTGAACTGGCCTGAATAAAGCTTCTATGAAGTTCACAGTATGTGAATAGATGAGTTATTTCTAATAGAACCCCCTTAAGAAAATAGTATACCCCATCTGACACAGAGAAGTTTAATAAAGGACAAGAATACAGAAAACTGTATTCTACATGAAGCTTAAAAAAAAAAAAACCCTCATGATTGGAGCCTCTCCAACTGCATTGAAGGCCATTGATGGTGAGGCTGGCCATTTTCTCCCTTATATTTCTGGTCCTTTAAGGCCTGGGGGAGAAAAAAATCATGCAAAGGCAAATATATGTAGAAATTGGAAATGGAACCTGCAGTATGTTCCTTCTCAGTGAAATCACACTGTAGCACCCAAGGCCCTGGGGTCCAGCCTATACTAACTCTTTTGCCATTTGCTTGCACCCCATGAAAACAGTTTAAGCCTGAGGTAGCCCTTTGAAACTTCAGTCTGTTTAGCCAAGAAAACCTTCCTTCTATTGCTTTTCCCCACCAATTGTCCTTCCAGATAAAGCTTCTGTGTCACCGTCCTGGGAAACCATTCCTGATACTGCGGGGTGGGTTGGCTAGTCTTTGGGTGTGCTCTGTTCTCGTACATCCTTCTGTCTCAGCACTTTGCACCTGTGTGGCCATGAACTCTTCCTGCTTCCTTGCTGTGGGCTCTTGGAAGATTGCTCTGGTCTCCCTCCTTCCCTTTTCCTTCCCTCTTGCTCTCTCTCTGTCCCGGCTTCCTTTATCCACGGGCACCCCTTGAGGACTTGGCATGGGGGTAGATGCTCAGTAGATGTTTACAGAGAGCAGATGTGTCCGTGAGTTGAAAGGGATATTCCCTGCCCCCTTTTGTCTTCTAAACAGAAAACTGATTACATGTGTTATAAAACATTCACTCTCAGGCAAAAGTCACATGCTTTAAATGATAGAAAGGAAAGACTCTGGGGACCATCTGTTGCCTTTGTTCTGAAGCGGAGACTTACAGATTGTTGAAGCTCCTGGGCCATAGGTGTACGTGGTACCATACAGTGAGGCCAGTTTTTTCACGGCACCTTTAGCTAGGGTGTTCTGCAAAAGAGTGGTATATGAGTGAAGAAATAAAGTGCACACTGACAAACAGACACCTGTCCATTATTTCTAAGGCGTTGAAGACATATAAGTCATAATTCGGGTTAGTGTCTTAATCTTATTCAGTGCCCAGCCCCATTTTGCAGTGAATTTAGTCACACAATGCAAGTGATTCTAGTAGAAGGATGTCTTCCCTAACAGCCTCCCCAAGCACCCAGGCTGAGCTTCCCTTTGTCTCATACACAGAGTGAGTCATATTGTGTCAGTACCATTAGCTGCCCTCTAAGTTCTCAGTGACTTTTCCTGTCCTTTATCTCAGTGTTCCCAGGGCCTAACGCAGGGGGTGTTGCTCAGTGGTTGTGTGTACATGCTAAGTCACGTCAGTCGTATCTGACCCTATGGACTGTAGCCCGATAGGCTCTTCTGTTCATGGGATTCTCCAGGCAAGAACACTAGAGTCGGTTGCTGTGCCCTCTTCCAAGGGACCTTCCTGACCCAGAGACTGAACCCTCGTCTCTTGTGTCTCCTGCATTGGCAGGCAGGTTCTTTACCACTAGTGCCACCTGGGAAGCCCACTTAGTGGTTACTCAGTAACTATATTTTTGAAACTCTGAGGATGATAAGCACTCTTTCTACCACATTATTTGAGAATTAGGTACTTACATTTATTTTAAATCATTGTTGGAGTAAAATTTGCATGTTAGTTGCTCGGTCGTGTCCGACTCTTTGCGGCCCCATGGAGTATAGCCTGCCAGGCTCCCCTGTCCGTGGGATTCTCCAGGCAAGAATACTGGAGTGGGTTGCCATTTCCTTCTCCAGGGGATCTTCCTGACCCAGGGATTGAACCTGGATCTCCTGCATTGTAGGCAGACACTTTACCATCTGAGCCACCAGAGCGGACAATTTCAAGGAGGAGTGTAGTTCCAGGGTGGGAGATTTTTTTTTAGAGTGAAAAATTAGAGAACACTTATTTTATTTCAAAATGCAGAATATTTCAATCCCAGAATTAAGAAAAGTAGTAAGTACTAATTTATTTATTTTTTCTTAAAAGCAGCATCACCTTAAGTTGCCCTCCTGGCCCCTACACTCAGTTCCTCAGGGAGAAGGGCTCTGCCTGCAGCTCCTTCCTGTTCTATAAAGTCTCCAGTGTGCACTGAATCACTTGAAAAGCAAGGCTTGACTTAGCTGTCTGGAGAATACAGATTGGTGAATCTGATTGTTTACTGCAGGAGAATTAGACATAATTCATTCTGGCTATGAAACTAGCTGTATTTCATACTTTGGCAACATAATTGTCTTGTACATATGCCTGAAAAACTGTGAGGTTGGTGATGACATCAGAATAATTCCATTTTTTAAAAGTAGGAACTTTCCTTACTCCTTGCTCTAATATTAAAACCAGTTTAGTAAAGTCTTAACTTAAATTGATGAGGGCATGACTGTGAGACTTTAAGAATTTCAGCTCCCCAAGCATGAATGCTTCACCAACCAAGTGGTAAATTTGAAAATTTAAAAGGAATTATAAATCATGATCTCAAGCCTGATTTTCTGGTCTGGTCCACTGAAATGATGCAATCAGTTTCTTGGAACTAACTTATTATTCTTAGAGTTTTGAGACAGAAACTTGAACTCAAATTTCAGGGTTTTACTTCCCCTTTTTCCAAACTGGTAAAATAATATGTGCTTTCTCATACTGTGTGCAGTCTTTCCTGTTGTTATCTAAGGGTACTGTTTCTGTAGTTTAATCTTATTCTAACCAGCACACTAGAGATGGGTCTTCTCTCCATCCCTTAGTATAGGGTCTATTGCCAATCGAAATCAGAATACTCTGTAAACATTGCACAATACTCAGAATACATTTTAAACCATCTTTTAAAGATGTGAAACATGGTGAGGTACTAGGTTTTTTTGCTAGATAAACAGCATGTGGTGGTTTAGTCACTAAGTCATGTCAGACTCTTGCAACCCCATGGACTGTAGCCTGCCAGGCTCCTCTGTCTGTGGGATTCTCCAGGCAAGAATACTGAAGTGGGCTGCCATTTTCTTCTCTAGGGGATCTTCCAAACTCAGGAATTGAACCTGGGTCTCCTGCATTGTAGGCACATTCTTTACCGAATGAGCTACAAGGGAAGCCCTAGATCAACAGCATATTTCCTACAATTCTACAGTTTCCTTAACTTTTGATTCAACCAAGGAAATTTTTATTATTTATTTTTCTGTAAGGCAGAACCTCTGATCCTAAAGAACTCTTATTCCTTCTCTAGCTGCCTTCCTCAGGCTTTTCTTCTTTTCTGCTTTCCAACCCCACCTTAAGCCATGAATTCTGACTTTTAGTTAGTAGAAATAAGATTCTAATAAGTTCCAGGCATGTAATGTACAGCATTGTGACTATAGATAGCAAGACTTCATTGAATACATGAAAATGGCTATGAGAGTAGAGCTTTAGTGTTCTCACCGTAACAAAATGACAATTATGTGAGATAGTATGTAAATTAATTAAACATTTTGCAGTATTTATATTATCAAATAATCACATTGTACACCTTATATTTATTTTATCTCCATAAATCTGGAATAAAGGAAATTCTTTACAATTAGTTCCAAATGTGAAAAGTTGTGATGACTTTAGGCGATTTAAGACAAGATCATTGTCATTATCTCTTGATCTCCTGCATGTCAGATGATCTTCAAAGTCTCTCTGTATTTTTATTGGTATAATGTAACATTTGAGTTATCTGGCAAAATCTAAGAGGCTTACTTGTGATCTGTTATCTCTTTTGATTGATCAACTTATCCATTTAGTCATAACTACCATTGAAGTAAAGTGAAGTGAAGTCGCTCAGTCGTGTCCGACTCTTTGCGACTCCATGGACTGTAGCCTACCAGGCTTCTCTGTCCATGGGATTCTCCAGGCAAGAGTACTGGAGTGGGTTGCCATTTCCTTCTCCAGGGGATCTTCCCGACCCAGGGATCAAACCCAGGTCTCCCGCATTTGTAGGCAGATGCTTTACTGTCTGAGCCACCAGGGATTGTCATTAGGGCCACATAAAAATGTTTGGTTTCCTTTCCTCAAAGCAATAACCAAGTGCAATCTAAGCCATCAGAGACAACTTTTGCAAACAGTTGCTCTGCCTCCGATGCTGAAACAATACCTAAGATTGATGTTAACTTAAAACAGCTGTTATTTTGCTCTTGTCACTGGTGCCCATTAAAGGAACATTTAGTTTGTGTCTCAGACTTGGCTTTCCTTGTCCTCAGTTGCTCTCTCATCTTGATATCCACCTCCTCACTCACCTTCTGACCATCCCCTCATCACCGCATCCCTGAATAGCTCTCTCACCTTCTCTCATGAAGTCTGGCCATGTATCACTTGCCATGCATCCCCACCTTCTTTCCAAGCCAAGTGACCCTGAACTGCTTTCATTCTGTTCCCTGCCTCTCCTTACCTCCATGACTTTGGGTGTCCTTCTCCCCTTGTAGGAATCCTCTTGCCTTTTTTGTTTACAAGGGGAATTGCTGTTGTTCTTCCAAATTTAGTCTAAATGTCACCTTCTTTGCAAAGCTGCCCCTCTTCTTTGTGAGGGCTCACGTCTCCATCGGAGTTCTTATCACTCTGTGCTCCCATCATGTGTTTTTGCATCTGTCTGTCCTCTAGTGGAGCTTTTGGTGGGGTGGTGGTGGGGGAGAAGGATTCTTGGCTGTTTGTTTTGTATCCTTAGCAGATCGCATAACACCTAGCACATGGTTACTCGATTGATTCTCTTCCCAGGGCTTCAGGTGGGCATGGTCTGATTGGGGGTGCAGAGTGCAGAGCTCTACAGAGGCTGGACTGTGACCCCCCCCCCCCCAACCTGGGTGGAGATTAAGGATGCTTGTGGGGAGAGTGGTGGTACCATGTAGTGGTGGTTGATGGGTTAGCATATTTAGATATTAACCTCTACTATGCACTTAGCTTATTTCCTTTCATAAAAAAAGTAGAGTCTGTGGACCCTTTCTTTCAGCCCCTCTAAGGCCAAGAGACAAAAAAGTCAGAACAAACATTAATCAACCAAAATGTCATATTTTAAATTCCAGTTATGGTAACAAAAATCTCTGGAATCAGTGTGAGTCTTTTCTTTTGAAGAGTTCAAATACTTTCACAAATGTTACTCATTTATCTTCCCAACATTATCTGTCCACATTTCATCAACACAGAATTTTCTAGCAGAATGGAATGCCATGTGGGGCAGCATGCTAGGTGAGAATGTTCCAACCAAGCTGGATGACTGACCCCTGCCTGTCAGGTATGGTAGAGAGAGAGGTGATTCCTGAATTTGCTAATATATTAGAGAAGGTAACTTCTTTTCCTTGTATGTTTTTGTAAAAAGGGACTAAGACAGCTGACAGAAGTGCAGCAGAAACAATGGTATATCAGAGACCATGATTCATATCTTGAAACTCTAATTAATAACACTTTCTATATAACCTGTTATTTAACGGAGACCTTACATGCTCAACGGGTTCAAAATAAGAACTAACATTTACATAAAACCTTAGACTTTACAAAGAGCTCTTGCTAAGAGCTAGATATTTTTATCCCCATTTTACAGATAAAAGAACTGAAACTCAGAGAGGATAAAAGAACTTGCCCAAGGGCACGCAGCCCTGTAAGTGGCTGACTTGAGCTGGGTTCTTCTTGCTTTAAATCCTGTGCTCTTTTTCACTTCTCTTTGTGGCCTTGGAATACTTCAAAAGAAGTGTTGCTCGAGCTGGTTTTACCAATTGTAAAGAACAGAAGGAAGCTAAATATAAACCAGTCTGAGAGAAAACTTTGCTTTTAGTCAAGGCCAAACATGGCCAGCCTTTATTAATCCTTAGTTAGGCGTTTCCTAGCACATCTTATGCATGCTTTCTTTTGTCACTTGTCTTCTTAAAAGGAGGCCTTGGTCATAGAGCAAAAGACAGAGAGAGTCTAAAATGTCACATCTAACTCAAAGCCCAAGAGACAAAGGGCCGACTCCTGTAACATCTCCCGAGGCTCTGAGCTCCAGGAGGCTGGTGAGATGAACAAGGCGAGGGTGATCTTTTTCAGTGACCTGCACTCCCACGTAACACGTGATCAGGAAGCCCCTGCCTCACGACTGTGCTCATGTCCTTACTGCAACCTCAAGTGCACAGCCAGTGTCATGGCAGCGGGGGCTGCCTCTTCTCATCTTCCCCTGGCCCATTCTTACAGTACAAGAAAGCAGAAGCCCCACCCTGGCGGTGGGGTATACACCAGTGCAGAGGAGATTTGCTTCAGAACTTTGTTTCTAACTTCAAGTCCTGAGTTTAACCATCCCTCTGGGTGAATACATGTGATAATGGAAACATCAAAATGATCTGTCACTGCAGTTTCCTTCCTTCTGTGCTGTGATCCTGGGTAACTTACACCAAGGGACCAGTGAGGAATTGAACTTTTGTAATTTTGGTGCAAAAGGAGAAACCCCCAGGGCCTACTAAGGCAGGGACTGAGGAGAAAGCCTACGGGACTTGAAAAAACAAATATGTTTCTGAGAAAAAGGAGGAGAGTAAACAAGTGCAGGCTCTGACTGCAAAGCCTTGAGGTGGGGGGAAAAAAAGAAGATAAGGAGTATAGCAAAGGGTCTGCTTTAGGAGAACGGAGCCTGTCTATCTTGGCAGACCCCATGGGGAGCGTGGCAATGCTTTCACTGATGTAAACTAAATTCTTTCTGTGGCTGATCTAAATATGTGTTTTTTAGCTCTTTAGAATTCAAGTAAAATGTGAAGCATGAGTCAGCTGAAGCTGCAAAGCCCAGAATTTTTCTTTTTTTTTTTTTGATGGCAGTGGTGTTTCTTCCAAATAAATGCTGTGTAATGGGGATGTGCTGTCTTGCACTTGAGGTTTGTAGAAAACTGTAAACTGTGTGTGTGGAGGTGTAAGATCCTGTGAAAGCCAAGGACTTTGGCCAGGAATGAGACTTTTCTTATCTTTGCTTAAAGTGGAGTTCTCAAGCTTGGTGCTTTTGACAGGTGGGCTGGGTCATCCTGTGTGTGGGGGTTGAACTGTGCATTGTAGGGGGTTGATCAGCCTCCCCTGGCCTCTATCCACTGCATGCCAGGAGCACTCCCACAGCTAAAACAATCAACCCCCGCCCCTCCCACCCCTTAACATTGCCAAATGTCTTCTGGGGAAAGGGGAGGAGGCAAAAATCAGCTTAAAAGATGTAATTATGTTAAAGAAGAAAGTATTGTAGAGAAAAAGAATGAAAAAGAAGACAACTGGTTTTCAAGATGCTCTGAATGCCTTGTTTTGTTTTCCTCTCCTGACCATAGTACAAGTGCCTCCTCAGTACTGCTGCTAGGTCACTCCTGCTAGAAGAACACTTTGCTTCCAGGCTGGCTATAACCAAAGGCAGGTTACCCAGTTACATTTAAATTTCAGATAAACAATGAATGTTTTTCCAGTAAAGTCTGTCCCATGCGCTATTTGGAACATACTTAAACACTAAAAAATTATTTGATGTTTATCTGAAATCAGACATAACTGGGAGTCCTGTATTTGACCTGGCAGTTCTGTTTATCAGGTCACCGGCTCCAGGGCCTGCTGTGTGACACAGGGTTCAGTCTGACATCTAGGTCCCTCCATAGTCTGGTTACCTCCCTCCCACTCTTCCTTCCAGAAAACCCTCATAACAGGCTGACCCCTGTCTACTCCCTTCTTAAGGCAGGAACCATGGTTTCTGCTGAGCACTTAATAGGTGCTCAGTAGAATTTCTGGCAATTGCCTTATGAGTCACCAGACCCTGCAGGAGAATTTTTAACAGACCAAGAAGCCACTTTAAAAATGGTAAATCAGCAATTGTCTCTCCAGTCAAAGAAATTCTGCAGTTGTCATTTAAAATTCTTTTGTCTTATAAGTGAGATTAGAAATTTTGAGAAAGCTCCTGAAGCAAATGTGTGGTTCCAGTCCTATCTGCCTTGACTGCTGGCAGCCGGCCTGACAGACGGGCTCTGACCCTGTTACTCTTGCTATTAGGCAGGGACACAGTGACAGCTGTGATAGAGCGTTCTCATGACCCTGTAATTGCCCATCTCCTAATCACAATATTTCTTCCCTCTGATATTTATGTTTATCTCTAATCATAGTTTTGGTTTATGCTCACATGCTTGAGTGGAACAGTGGGTTTCTATCTTGGTGGCTCATTAACTAAAACTTTAATGAAGAGGTAGTGAGGTGTCACTGGGCTAGATGGTATTAGAGTTTAGAAATGGATTTCTATCTTTTGGTCAAGGTCAATAATTTTCCAGAAATTATTAGCCTGTCATGTCTCTCCTGGTTTATGTATATATACCCATGAAGGGATGGGCCAGAATCATAAAGACTGGGCCCTGAGAAGTCAGGGTTCTTAGTTGGCCAGTGTAAATACTTAGCAATGTCCAGGGTTAGAAGTGATAATAGTATATTTGTGGGATAAAAGACTGTATTTAATGAACAGTCTTTTACAAACTGGCTATATGGAACACCAGCATAGTACAAATCTGTGTGTGTGTGTGTGTATGTATGTGTGTGTTTGGGAATTGGGACAGCCTAAAGTTATGACCAACCTAGATAGCATATTCAAAAGCAGAGGCATTACTTTGCCAACAAAGGTTTGTCTAGTCAAGGCTATGGTTTTTCCTGTGGTCATGTATGGATGTGAGAGTTGGACTGTGAAGAAGGCTGAGCGCTGAAGAATTGATGCTTTTGAACTGTGGTACTGGAGAAGACTCTTGAGAGTCCCTTGGACTGCAAGGAGATCCAACCAGTCCATTCTGAAGGAGATCAGCCCTGGGATTTCTTTGGAAGGACTGATGCTAAAGCTGAAACTCCAGTACTTTGGCCACCTCATGCGAAGAGTTGACTCATTGGAAAAGACTCTGATGCTGGGAGGGATTGTGGGCAGGAGGAGAAGGGGACGACAGAGGATGAGATGGCTGGATGGCATCACTGACTCAATGGACGTGAGTCTGAGTGAATTCCGGGAGTTGGTGATAGACAGGGAGGCCTGGTGTGCTGTGATTCATGGGGTTGCAAAGAGTCGGACATGACTGAGCGACTGATCTGATCTGATCTGAGAGAGTTCTACTGTATCTGCTAGCACCATGCCCGAGGCTGCCTCTATCACTGGTCTCGGCTCAGCTAAGCCTTCATTGTCTAAGCTGGAAAATGAGAAAGCAGAAACAGAGAAATTTCAAGATTCGCACTTGTGAAGTTCTGTTCCTGCTTTTGAATTTAGAAGTAGTATTATAGTAATAATTGTTGTTAACAGTGCCATGTAGCCCTCTTTGGGAGGAAAGTAGACCAAAGATTGTGAGATTTTCTATGCTTAATAAATATGGATATGGATTGGTTTGGGAGCCTTTTAAATTATGTCTCCTAGTTTTTATTTCCTCTGATGATAAAGAGGTACTATAACTCAATATTTCATTACCCTTTAGAATTTTGGAGCTGTAAGTATATTCTTTTCTGAGTCTTAAAACTTCATTTGAAGATAATGATAGATATATATTGAAGTCAATACTGAGATTGGACAGTTTATGAAGCCACTTGAAAACTCACAGTACATCTTGTATTTTTTCTTTAAATAATTATAGTGTGTGTAAAAGCAGTTTGCTGTCAGGAGAGCATATGCATGTAAAATGCACGTATGTTTCCTCAAACTTTTTACTCATCTGCTGGAGATATATTTTTTGGTAGCCTTTGTAATCCATACTATTACTTCTGTACTTTTATTTCATTGGTCTTTTGCTTTCTCATCTCTACCTTTTTTCCCCCTGAAAGCTGTCCTCTGATATGAGTAACTGTCATGTAATCTCCATGTAAGATCTTTCAGAAACGCAGCCATATACATTTTTTTCACAACTCTGATATAAAAGGATTGCTGCTTATGGTATGTTCTAACTTTGGACTGAAACTGCTAATGTTTCTGTCTAGAATAATTTCCTTCTGATTATTTCATTGAAGCATATTTTTTTGCTACAAATATGATCTTATAAGTTTTAGATGTATAAAGAAAAAGAACCATATATATGCTAAAATCTGTATGATGGAATCTGCTTTGCATTGCTTTAAGAAAATCTGAGTTATCTAAAATGTAGTGTGGTGCCAATAATTCATCTTATTAATCTTTTACCATCTTTTGTTTTCTAATAGTGGGGTCATATTTTTCTAATTGAGAATTAATACAGAGGCACATTCATCTTTCTTGGTCAAGACTTTTACTTTTTTAAAAAATTGATATCTTTATTACAAATAAAAACAATGCAAAAGCCAGTATCTTTCTTATTTAGAGACTCAAATTCTCATTTGGCTATATATATGTTTGTAATAATACTGTAGGTATAAGTTGTTCTAGCAAAATGTTCTTAGAAAGTAAGTGAATTGGATTGATACAAAATAAGAAAAAGACTGAAAGGATTTCTAGTTAACTATTCAAATGATTTACTTTATTTTGGGGTGCCAGATCCCAAATGAATCAAATAATCAAATAATATGAATTTCAGATTTTACTGATGGTAAAGGAGTATATTGTTAATATACTGTATATTGTATATTGACAATATACAAGGCTGTATATTCTCACCCTGCTTACTTAACTTATATGCAGAATGCATCATGAGAAATGCTGGGCTGGATGAAGCATAAGCTGAAATCAATACTGCTGGGAGAAATATCAATAACCTCAGATATGCAGATGATACCACCCTATGGCAGAAAATGAAGAAGAGCTAAAGAGCCTCTTGATGAAAGTGAAAGAGGACAGTGAAAAAGTTGGCTTAAAACTCAACATTCAGAAAGCTAAGATCATGGCATCTGATCCCATCACTTCATGGGAAATAGATGGGCAAACAATGGAAACAGTGAGAGACTTTATTTTGGGGGGCTCCAAAATCACTGCAAATGGTGACAGCAGCCATGAAATTAAAAGATGCTTGTTCCTTGGAAGAAAAGTTATGACCAAGCCAGACAGAATATTAAAAATCAGAGACATTACTTTACCAACAAAGGTCCATCTAGTCAAAGCTATGGTTTTTCCAGTGGTCATGTATGGATGTGAGAGTTGGACCATAAAGAAAGCTGAGCACTGAAGAATTGATGCTTTTGAACTGTGGTGTTGGAGAAGACTCTTGAGAGTCCTTTGGACTGCAAGGAGATCCAACCAGTCCATCCTAAAGGAAATCAGTCCCGAATATTCATTAGAAGGACTGATACTGAAGCTGAAACTCCAGTACTTTGGCCACCTCATGCGAAGAATTGACTCATTGGAAAACACCCTGATGCTGGGAAAGATTGAAGGCAGGAGGAGAAGGGAACGACAGAGGATGAAATGCTTGGATGGTATCACTGACACTATGGACATAAGTTTAAGTAAGCTCCTGGAGTTGGTGATGGACAGGGAGGCCTGGCATGCTGCAGTCCATGGGGTTGCAAAGAGTCGGACATGACTGAGTGACTGAACTGAACTGATTTAAGATGCTAGGCAAAAGTTTAGTCATAGAAAAAAAATTGTTGGAAATTTACTTTCAAATCAATCTGTGTGATATAAGTGCAAATAAGTTTTGTATATTATCATGCTAAGTATGCATGCATGCATACATCTTATCACATATCTTATCATGCTCTAAAAAATGTAGGAAACAGCATGTCCTTTTCCTTGAATTTATTAGATTTGTGACTATACAGATAAACATCCAAGGTAAGATTATTTTGTAGTTTGGGTTTTCTTTTTGAGAATTCATTATGAATATTTTACTTTTGTATAGTTCTGTTTCACTTCTGTAGAATTTAAAAACAATCTTGAAGGATATAATTTCTAGTATGTATTTTTTCTATTGCCTCTCTTTCCTTGATTTTAAACGGAGAAGTGATTCTTAGAGAAAAGTATCAGTGGATCACAATCTCTGGAGGGACATAGCCAGAGTTTTTCTTGAGATTCTAACGGGGAAAATAACTTGATTCTTTTTTCTAAAGGACAATTTGTAGACTTTTAGAGCAGTCCAGATACCAGGTTTTTATTGTATCGAGCCAGTGGGGCAAGAAAGTTTTCATCACTAAAAGTGTTTAAACTTACTCCTCAAATAAGAAGTATTGCAACATTGTGAAGCAGTTCCATTCCAAAGAACACTTTAAGCTTCTCTGTTAGCATTAGTCTTTTAGTGTTTATATATTTAAAACTAGTTATTAAGCAAACTGGATATATTAGCTACTGTTACATTTAGTGTGGTTTATAATTTTAATTTTAATATTTTATTTAGTAACTCATTAGTGCTTAGTTTTTATGGCTTTGTCTTTTTCTCTTTTGATGTGGTACAGTGTAAACATATTTACATGAATTAAGCAAGCAATGTACCCCCACTTCCTCTCCTCTGATGGCCAGATATCTAGGACTGAAATGAGGAGCTAACCACACTCATCTCTGGGATAGCAGGCTTGTGAGTACCCACTGTTGAGGATACTCACAGACTGAGCATTATTGGAAAACTGAAATATTTAATGGTTCCAAATAATGATGTTCTCCTTTGTTTTTTGGCTACAGGTAGGGAAAATGGGAAGCTTTTTGAAAAATAGCATTTCCCTTTTTTTTTTTTTTTTAAAGAAGAGGACCTGGCCAACTATTAGCTATCAGTTTTCTAAGAGGTTGAGTTATTTTTCTGGTTTCCTCTTCACAAAATATTTATAGCATTACATATTTTATTTGGCCTCTGAAAGACCGAATCTGAAAGTACAAAACAACAATTTCCAGTTGATTAAGTTTTGGGTCTTTGAATTTATGCATTTAGGTAAGCCAAATATCTATGTCATTTTCTAAGTGAAATAGTTTATTTTTTGGCATAAGTCAAATGCTTTAAATCTTATACTTGTTCTTTAAGATCACTGGTTCCAACTTCTGATAGTCAGATGTTCATAATTTAAAAAAAGGTGTTGAAGGACTCACATATGCTTATTTTTGAACAATTATGCTCAAATATAGATATACTATATTTAATATGAATATTATAAAACTCATTATTTAACTTTTCCTGTGATTGTATCTTGACTCTCCAACAAGATTGCTAATTCTTAAGGCAGGGATACTTAATTTTTTCTCATATCTGCTGCTGCTAAGTCGCTTCAGTCGTGTCCGACTCTGTGCGACCCCATAGACAGCAGCCCACCAGGCTCCCCGGTCCCTGGGATTCTCCAGGCAAGAACACTGGAGTGGGTTGCCATTTCCTTCTCCAGTGCATGAAAGTGAAAAGTGAAAGTGAAGTCGCTCAATCGTATACGACTCTTAGCAACCCCATGGACTGCAGCATAGTAAAGACCTATTCACATCATTTGTTCACTGATTGATTTATATCTGTTTCTCACCTAATCCAACCGTGAAATAGGCATTTTAGGATCTTATCATTTAGCTCAACATTAACCAAATGTGCCTAATTCCTATTAACATCTGCCATACTCTGTCTATGTATGTCAAATCCAGTTCAAGGCAGCTTGATAACATTAACTTTCTGATGAAGATTATGTATGAAGTCAAGGAACTTTGTTGATTACCCCAGATGCATCTGAAATCATCATATATGTCAGCGTTGTGGTGAAGCAGGAGGAAGTGGAACTCTTGTTTTTTGGAAGATTAGTGAATGAACCATATGTTGGGGATCATTCTCTGCATGAAAATCATATTTCTTCTAGCCAGTATATCTAGCCAATTTCAGATTCCTTGTAAATCTGTTTTGCTTCTGTTACCAAAGATCAACCATGGACCTTCCAGAAATTATATAATTTTTTTCCGCCCGGAATAGAATTAAAAAAAAAAACTCAATAGCAAAATATTGTATCTACCACCATGATGACTTACCAACTCAACGTTGTTCTTGGGGAGTTTGTAATCATAGGAGTAAGGATAGAGCATCATCTGAGAGTAAGAGTGGATTGTCAGATATGCTTTGATGGAAGAGAGGTGGTTGCGGATGAAATCAGCCACAGCCTTGCTCTCTTTTTCAGACTCTGCAGCAGATCCACAGTAAGTTTCAGAACAGGGGTCATTAGAGGCTCCAATACCTGGAAAAACATGATGCTGTTAATGGCAAGTGGTCATCCACTGATGTTCCTACAGGGTGTGTTTCAAAATTTCAAACTACAGTGTTAGAGAGTTAAAAAAATAAGTTGTTTTCACAAGTGTTTTTATAATCATCCCATACATGTATACATTATAAAGTATATATACTTTTAGTCACAAGATTATGGTGCTTTGAAGCTAACAGGGTAAAAAGTTGCATGCGGAATCACCAATATGTCCCTGTGTGCATGTGTGTGTATGCTCAGTCTTGTCTGGTTGGAACCCCACGGACTGTAGCCTGCCAGGCTCCTCTGTCCATGGAATTTCCCAGGGAAGAATACTGGAGTGTGTTGCTAGCTTTCCTCCTTGGGACCTTCCACTCAGGGATCAAACCCACATCTCTTGCATCTCCTGCATTGATAGGCAGACTGTTTGCCACGGGTGCCACCTGGGAAACCCTAATGTCCCTCAGTTCAGTTCAGTTCAGTTCAGTCACTCAGTCGTGTCTGACTCTTTGCAACCCCATGAATTGCAGCACGCCAGGCCTCCCTGTCCATCACCAACTCCCAGAGTTCACTCAAACTCATGTCCATCAAGTCGGTGATACCATCGAGCCATCTCATCCTCTGTTGTCCCTTTCTCCTCCTGCCCCCAATCCCTCCCAGCATCAGAGTCTTTTCCAATGAGTCAGCTCCTCGCATGGGGTGGCCAAAGTACTGGAGTTTCAGCTAATGTCCCTGTGTAGTACTAAACAATGAGATCAGTATAGTATAAGAAAACTAATAAGTAGGGGACAAATACCTATGAGAAGTTTCTGTGTTACTGTAATCATTACTGAGAGTTGAATCACAAAATTATAATTCTATCATATTTTTGTTTAAATAATTATTTAATGATGATTTCCTCTAGGTTGTACATCCCACAAATAGTAGGGATGTTCAGTCTTATGTTTCCAGCATCTAACACAGCTGGGAACACAATAGAATAGGAAATGCATCTTTATTGACTGAATATATAAACTGGTTATTGTCTGTGCTTTTAGAAACCTGCAAATTAAAAGTATAAAATTTTATAGTTTTTCTTGTTTTTGACACTGTTGTGTTTTCCTGTTATTTTACTTCCTATGCTTTTCACGATGCAAGTGAAATGGTCAGCCTGATACTTACTACACCAACCAGCATCAAAATTTCTGTTGAGGTCTGTGCCAGTGCAACTAGATCCAGCTCTGGTGGAGCGGGTCTTCCTCCACATTCGGTTCTGAAAGTGCAGTGTGTGGTTAGGACAAGTATAACAGAATGGCTAGTTTTAATTTTATCAGCCCCTCTTAGTATTGGTTCTTATACCGTGGTCCAGGTGTAGATGTAGCCGTCAATATTGACCACAGGCAAGACATAAAAGTCTAGCTTGTCGAGAAATTCTGTCATGTGGATCTCACGTCCATAGGTCCGAACAGCCTGTGTACAAATTACAAAGCAGAATTTCATGGAAAATGGTATGCATTATGCACTGAAATTTACATAGACTGGACAAATGTTGACTCTGATAACAAAAGTGGTTACCCTTTTTGAGGTAGAGATTATTAATATTGATAAAAAGCAAATAGCAAAGTATTACTAATAGTTTTGATAAAAATCATTTCTGATTCTCTAAGTACTCTATTTTATCCACACATAACTCATTTAGGTATTATTTTTATTTTAACTTTTTAAAGATGGACAAAATTGTAATAAAATTAAAGACTTTTAAAGAACATAAATCCTTATTTCCTTTGAAATAGTAATTGCAATAACTTTTTTCCAAAGTTAGTAGGATATGAGAGTAAGGCCTATTCCTAGTAAGTAAGGAATGTCTGTGATGGCTTTACATGTTCCTTATACTATCATCTAAAAATTTGTTTAATTTTGATGAGACTTCTTGAAGATGGTTTCACTAGAGGAAGCGTCTGACATGGAAGAAGAATGAAAAGGCCTCCTCCCACTGTGAAGAGAGATCACTCTGATGGGTTTTGGAGAGGCTCTCACTAAGTCTCCAAATTGCATGATGATGGAAGTCTTCTTCTTACTCCCCTTTCTTGAGAAAGGAGCTCTGTTATGGGTCTAGCTCTTCCTGCTAAGTGATGTGGACATTTATGTATGAATGAAGGAGCTTATATTGATTTATTATATTCTCTTAGTCATAGTTCCTCAGCCCCAGGATCATACCAAATTTACCTTCAGCTCTTCCCTAGGCTTGCTTGAACAGATTTTAAAACATTTAAGGCTTCTATGTAGTAATGGTTTTTAAATACTCTTTGTGGCTCTACACATGTATGTTTATTAAAATAATGATAAAGCATGTGCTTTTTAGGTTGGAGGAGGTATAAAGTATGTTTTGTTGGTGGTCCATGATTGGAGGTAACCAAAGTAATGATGAAAGTTCTTTCTCCTAGAGAGCAGATGGTGAGTGTGCGTGCTAAATTGCTTCAGTTGTGTCTGACTCTTTGCAACCCTATGGACAGTAGTCTGCCAGGCTCCTCTGTCCATGAGATTCTTCAGGCAAGAATACTGGGGTGGGTTGCCATGCCCTCCTCTGGGGGATCTTCCCGACCCAGGGGTTGAACCCATGTCTCTTGCATCTCCAGATTCTTTGCCACTAGTGCCACCTGGGAAGTCCTGTAGATGGTGCAATAACTCACTGAAATGAAATGGTGCCAGTCGGACACATAACATGTCTAGAAACCAAGAACCTAACGAATAGACACAGAAAATGCTTTACACAAAAGAAAGTATATTGTATATAATATTCTTATATTTTTAAAGTACTTCAATATTTTAAATGTAATTTTACTTTTGAGATAATTTTAGAAACTTATAGAAAAGTTGCAAGTACAGGGAGTTCTCATATACCCTTCACCCAGGTTCCCCAAATGTTACCATCTTACATAACCAGGGTACAATGATCAAAGTGAAGGAATTAATAATGGGTACAGTACTATACACTATAGACTTTAATTCAGATTTCACTATTTTTTTTTTTTCACTAATGTCCTTTTTCTATTGTAGGATCCAATCTAGGCTTCCACATTGTATTTGGTTGTCATATCTCCTTAGTCTCTTCTTATCTGTGACAATTCCTTTGACTTTTCATTATGACTTTGACATTGTTAATGAGTACTACTCTGGGTATTTTACAGAAGGTCCCTCAATTTGAGTTTATTTATTTATTTTTTTAATGATTAGAAGGAGGTTGTGCATTTTGGGAAAGAGTACAAAAAAGATGGTTTATCTTCTTAGTACATAATATCAGGGGTTACATGATATTGATTATATCTTGCACTGGTGATGTTACTAGTGTTGTTAACCTGATCACTTGGTTAAGGTAGTCACTGCTAGGTTTCTCTACTGTAAATTTTGCTTGTGTAATATAGTATAATACATTTTTTGGAGAGATGCTTTGATGCTGCAAATAACCTATTTCTCTTTAAACTTTTACCCCATAATTTTTGTATCCATCTGTAGGTTTTCAGGACGTATTTATTATTATGGTGTTCTAATGATGGCTTTCTGTTTTGCTTATTTGTACATCCGTTAGTTGTAATTCTTCTATAAGAAAGAATTGTTCCTTCCTTTTCTTTCTTGACTGCATTATCTTTTTATATCATTTATGGGCTTATGGATATTTAAAAGGATTTTCACATATATCTTACCTTGACCTTTATAAAGGAGTGAAAAACAGTATCATTTACAGTAGGGGCTTCTATGTGTTATTTTCTTTTATTCTGAAGTATACATTGATTATTATCTAGGAGATAATGGTCAAGTTAGTGGATTACCCATGATCACACTTTTCAATGACCTGTTCACTGTACTTATTACCTGTTAGCCTTTTTCCCAAAGGTGGGTGAGAAAATTAAGATGAGTGAAATTCAAATAAATAGAATTTGCTAACTGTTTTTAAATTTTGCCTTATCAAGTTTTCTAGGTGACCTTTATGGCTTGGAACTTGGACCTATGATTTTTTTTCTGTGCTGCTATTCTCTTTTATTATAGCTAATTTATAAGGGATTGATTGAAATAAAAAAAAATACTTTCTACTTTGCTCTGTCAGTAACCATCCTACATACTGACCTCTCTGACAAACCACTGGCAAAATGCAGGGGAAATCCACTCTCTGGCATGGAAACCGCAGTCCATGAAAACGGCAGGCTTATTTGATCCAGGTTTGCCAACCTATTGCAAACAAAAGGAAAAGGAAGGCCCTGATTCATCACATTCAGAGGTTGACATTCACTGCCTGTCTGGGCTTTGGACTCCACTGGTGACACTTGACAACAACAAGATATATATTCCATGATTCAATTAAAACATAATACTTGCACAGTGTGTTCTTGCCTATAGACACAGTGTTTGAGCTGGAGGCTTACATGGCTGTTTGTTATTTTTATTAAGCTTGACAAGCTCATATTTTAAGAAGATGCTTGATTACTCTGTTTAATTGTACTCACATGGAGGTTATTTTCTATTGCTATTATTAGGTGACATGACCAAGACAACTGGATAAGTAATTAGAAGTAATCATGATTGTTGCTAATATTGTAAGTTTTTTTTCTTTTCTCCCACTTATTCCTTGTCTTTTATTTTCTTCATTAGAATTGCATGATAAAAATGGCATTAGAGGACAACAGTAACAAATTGTTGATATGCTGTGTAAAGTTGTCTGATAGACATGAAGTTTATGAACCTCTTTAGCAAATGGATTTGCAAACAACATCTGGGAGAGGAGAATTTCATCAAGGTAGATGATCATTTACATTGCTTACAGGAATGTGGCTAAATTTATAGGACTTCTCCTATTTTATTGCATTTTTTCCTTTTGGATAAATCAAAATAATGATTTAAAAATTCACACATGATAAAAGAATCTGGGTACTCTGTTTGATTCCCTGAGGGATTTAGGCAGAGAAAGAATTATAACAATGTTTGAGATGAACATGTCTGTGAAACAGATGTTACTGTTAGAATTCATTGATTTAAAGTGCTCAGACATGGCAAGGTTATGGTTAAAAAGGATTACCTTGAGGAGGTATATAGTGTTTCCTAAAAATGTAGTTCCGATAGCACTGCGAGAGATGAGGTCTGGATTTTCACTGGCGACTTGTTCAGTCCATGCCTCTATCTACCAAATGGAACCATTGATGGATTAACGTGACATTCTCAGTTCAGTTCTCAAGGCAATGTCTGTCTAAATCACATATACTTCATACCGTTTCCCAATTGTTGTACTTCTCGTAACTGTGTCCAGTAGCGCGGACTCTGCTATCAAACTGAGCCTCCAGCATGGATCTCAGGTTGCTTATCAATACCCTGTAATAAACCAGAGGAAGCGCTCCTGTGAACATAAGCATGTTTCCCAGTGAACATGTGCAACAACCCAGAGTCTCTACTCGTCAGATGTGTCCTCTGATTATGCTCTTCAGCTTGAGCTCCTTGTCTCAGAAAGTGAGTAAATCATTGAGAAGGGTACCAGAGAGTATGAGTAAGACAGGCTCTTCTTTGGCCCAAACTTGTTTGGCTGTCCTTGAACCTTAAATTTGAAAAATGATTTCCTTGGTATCTGGGGCACTCTGGGTCAGGGCCTTGGGCTGCCACACAAAAGCATGCCCTCAAGCCTACCTATGGTCTTTCTTGCTCAAGACTTCCCTTGTTTTAGCACTGAAAGTCCCATGTCCCAGTAACCTATTCATTCCCAGGAAAATTGGGACATCCAGTCACCTGAGGCCTTTTTTTAGATTTTGAGAAAAATACCTCAATGGGTGAAAATTCAGAAATATTAATAAGCTTATAAAGATTTATTAGACAAAAGAACACTGAGTTTAAAGTACTAGCTTCCGTTTGTCTTTCTTTTGGCGTGTTTAAAGTAATCTAAGAGTGGTCCTGTAGCAAGGTAATATGAAAATTGCTGACAGAAGTTTTGAGGCCTGCTATTTCCTAAAAATGATTATTCAGGTAGAAGTGTGTATTATGAGGCGGGGTGAAGGTGTGGGTATGTATGACTTTGACTTTGTAGCTTCTGAGTGGAAAGTGTATTTCGAAGGGACACAATTTTATGAGCATTAATGTCCTTGGTCATAGCAATGTAAACATTATGGGCAGTAGCTAGCTTGCAGAAACTTCTATTATCCACAGTCAAGCCTTGAAGTGTTTTTATCTGACACACGGAGAATTGTAGCCGCACATCAAAAGTCTTCTCCTCTGACTGCCCCAAGGGCATTCTGATGAAGTATGTCAGGGACATTCTCTGAACCTCCCTCCTGGCCTCTCCTTCATTTGGTTAACTTGGGCATGAACTTGCATCTGTTTATGGAAAAATGCAGTAAATCAATACTCAATGGTATTCATTTCCTAGCAAGAAGGAAACGGTCATAAGGTCTTAACTCTCTTAAGTAGTATTAAAAAAAATAAAATGGAAAAGGAGAAGAGTTTAAAATTTATTCTGTGGAAAGAAAATTTCCCAGTAAGCACAGCCATCAGTACTTTGTTAGTGTATTCATTTCTACGGCTGCTGTTAGCACAAACTAAGTGGCTTAAAACAATACGAATGTATTATTTTATGGTTTAAATCCAGCACAGGTCTCACTGGGGTAAAAATCAATGTGTCCACAGGGATATGCTCCTTTCTGGACGCTGCAGGGGAGAATCTGATTCCTTGCCCTTTATAGCTTCTAGAAGCTGCCCACATTCCTTGGTTGTTTGCCCTGCTCTATCTTCAAAGCCAGAAACAGCAGCTCAAGTCCTTCTCATGTTTCATCACTCTGACCTCCTCTTCTGCCTCTCTCTTCCCTTTGTAAGGACCCTGTGATTACTTTGGGCTCATCTAGAATGCTGCATTGTATGCTGTGCTCAGTGGCTCAGTCTTGCCTGACTCTTGCGACTCCTAGCCTACCAGGAGTCTGTAGGACTGCAGCCTACCAGGCTCCTCTGTCTATGGGATTTTCCAGGCAAGAATACTGACTGGAGTAGGTTGCCACTTCCTTTCTAAGGGATCCTCCCCACCCAGGGATCGAATCTGTGTCTCCTGCATTGGCAGGTGAATTCTTTACTACAATGCCAGCTGGGAATCCTATTTATTTAGAATAATCTACCTATTTTAAGTTCAGCTGCTTAGCAGCCTTAATTCCATAGCAACCTTAATTCCATCTACATTCTTAACTTTTCTTTGCCATTAACGTAACACATTCAGATGTTCTAGAGATTGGAATGTAGTCTTTTTCATGGGGTGGGGGGGAGTCATTCTGCCTGTTATGGTTAGGAACAATGATTATAATAAGTGTTATAATTAGTTAAGTTAATTATAACACCCATTTGGATTGTTAGGAAATAGGGTAGAATTAGAAAGAATCTAGAGTTAGAAATCAAAAGATCAGGGTCATGGTTTTGCCTCATATGTAGATTGGTTTTGGCAAAGTCATATAATCTTTGGGCCTTTCTTTCATAATTTTTATAGTGGGGTATTTGGTTAGCTGGTATTCAGTGTCCTTTTCAGTTCTAAAATGCAATAACCTGACTCAAATTCATAGGTCTTGGTCATTTATATAGATTTTTTCAAGGTTTATGAAAAAAAGTTAAACTATAGTAAAGTTGCCAGTTATGGGCTTCCCTGGTGACTCATACCGTAAAGAATCTGCCTGCAGTACAGGAGACCCAGGTTTGATCCCTGGGTTGGGAGGATCCCCTGGAGAAGGGAATGGCTACCTATTCCAGTATTCTTGCCAGGAGAATTCCATGGACAGAGGAGCCTGGCAAGTTACAGTCCATGGGGTCACAAAGAGTCAGACATGACTGAGCGACTAACACTTTCACTTTTTCACTTCACCATCTTTATAAACTCCAGGGAAGCAAGCGTCTAGAATAGAGATGGTTTAGGAAAATAATTTTCAAATGTAACTAAAAACTAAAAACAAGCAAAGCCAAAGCAAGCAAAACAAAAACCTTGAAAACTAAAAATCAGTAGGCAGAAACCTTTACGAAAACAGCTATATTCCAAGATCATCAATTTGAAAGAACAAATCCTGCCTGGTAAGTATAAGCTTCTCTAACAGAATGGCAAAACTAAAAATACAAGAGGAAATGGTCAATGACATCCACTTTCCCTTTATCAAGATTTTCCATTTTCAGTGAACAAGTAAAATAATCGCCTAGGTCACATGGCTTCTTAATGAGTGCCCAGAGAAAAGAAATCATAAATTAATTGCTCCCAGCCTCAGGACATTCAATAGATGTTTGTATCTAAGACCATAACCATGGTGATTTCTGACCTACCATGAACCAGCTCTAAATGGAGTAGGAAGTAGGGTTTCCACAGCATGTTGCAATATCTTTACTTTTTCATCCAATCTTCAGATTCAAATTATTTGGGAGAATAAGTGACTACTAGGAGGTTGGTGTTTTGTTTGGTACTAAAAGGAGACATTCTGTTAGAGTTATTATTATGTTAAATATTAAACATTTTCATCAATAATCAAAACAAAGAAGCATAATAAAACCAATTAGATTTAAGGTGACACCCAAGAGTAAAAGTGTCCTCTAGTAACTTACAAAAGACTTTCAGAATGAGGTTGAAATGTGGTGCTGAATTTTGCCTGAAGGTAGGGGATTGACCTTAAATGAGCCCTTCCAGCCCTATGATTATTTGATTTTATTAGATCTAGGATAAAGCACTACTTTAGCTATATTACAAAATATTATTACTAAATAATGAGCTTCTATTCCAGGAGATTAAAACAATGCCTCTTAATGTAACAAGGACTGCATTGCAGCTCCAAAGTACAGAGGCATGTATACTATTTTGTACTTTTGTATGTTTCTTTTGTAGCGCTATCCAACTTCTTCTTTTTTTTTTTTAAGTATGCATGCAGATTAGATAACAGACTCCCAACAAAGCAAGAAACACAATGTCTGAGAAGGAGAGAAATGGCAGTTTTCTCCCCCTTTTAGATTCCTGAAAATGGAGTATTTGGTCACTTCCTAGAATACACACCCATTGCCACTGAAGAACATTACTGTGTACACATTGTTATCCAAGGACACTTCACTATTCAGATCTGCAATATGCAGAAAAATGTTACAGATAGAGAGCAACAATCAGTCTCTTCCTGGATTGGGTAGGACACAAACCCACCACAAGTTTCTGTCAATGTTCAGAAATGAGATTTACACCATCCAATTCTTAGTCTTTGTGTACCTAGGGTACAACATAAGCATTTAAAAATATAGTTATTTTTCTTGGTGCACACATTTTGAATTTTTTCCCATGGTAATTCAGAATCTGATTAAAACTACCAACTGATGCAAGTCTTGGTGAAGAGAGCTAGAATCACTGAAAAATCTGAAAAGCTGTTTTGGTGAAACGTGTGCAGTAAATGGTTCCTGTTACATAGAAAGTGAAAGTGTTAGTCGCTCAATTGTGCCTGACTCTTTGTGACCCCATGGACTGTAGCCAGCCAGGCTCCTCTGTCCATGGGATTCTCCAGGCTAGAGTGCTGGAGTGGATTGCCATTCCCTTTTACAGAGGATCTTCTCGACCCAGGGATTGAACCTGGGTCTCCTACACTGCAGGCAGATTCTTTACTGTTTGAGCCACCGGGGAAGCCCGTTATACGGAAAAACTGAAAATTCTTGCTGGCAGGAAACCATCTAAATACACATTAGCTACCATATAAGGTAATAATGGGATGCCCAGGGACTGCTTGCAGCCCTGGCAAAGATAATGCTGGTGTGCTTCTACAGGATTTCTAGGGACTTATTATTACTTAATATTTAGAAAATTATAAGCCACTAATGTGCTAAGCAAAAGTTAACAAGATCTTAGTCCTCAGGGAACATCCTGTGTTCTACATGAGACAGCATTCATACACAGTTCCCCAAAAATTTACCTGGTCTAAAAGTGCATGAATTTTCTACCTGCAAAAAAGAGACTGATACGTGATTAGAAGCTGTTCTACCACTTTGTGATCTGAGTAGAATAAGGACATCAATTCAAGCCACTAGGGTTAGCTTTGGAGAAGGCAATGGCGCCCGACTCCAGTACTTTTGCCTGGAAAATCCCATGGACGGAGGAGCCTGGTAGGCTGCAGTTCATGGGGTCGCTAGAGTCTGACACGACTGAGCGACTTCACTTTCACTTTTCACTTTCATGCATTGGAGAAGGAAATGGCAACCCACTCCAGTGTTCTTGCCTGGAGAATCCCAGGGACGGGAAGCCTGGTGGGCTGCCGTCTACGGGGTCGCAGAGTCGGACACGACTGAAGCGACGCAGCAGCGGCAGGGTTAGCTTATGGTCGCTGATCTTCCTTTTGTTTTTCTTGGAGGCTTTTAAAGAAACTGTCATCTTTTTGAATATTATTGAAGGCTCCTAAAGGCTAGAATTTTAGAAGTCCTTCCTAGTGTACTGAAAAGAGCAAAATATCACAGACATGAATCTCAATCACATTTCAAAACTTACTGTGTTATATCTTCCTTTTAAAAAGATAGTCAATTTTTACGGTCACATTTTGACACTTCCCTCAGGCCAAAGCAGATAGCTCAGCTGTGTGAAGCATGATGATAGGGTTAAACAAAACAGTTTCTATTGACCTTTAAAAAATGTATAAGTCCCTTTTTATATAGTAGTACAAATAGTAAAATAACAGCATTCACAACGATAACAATGTCAGTTAAAATTTATTTATATATTGTTTAGTTTCATCTTCACAACAGCCCTTTGAAAGTGGTGTTATATTTATCTTCACTTCATGAAAATATGATTCTAAGGATCCTTTCTTTATAAAGACAAAGAAACTGAAGCTTAGAAAGGTTAAGCAAATTATCTAATGTCACACAGCCAGGAAGTTGCAGACTCAGGATTTCAGTCTTGTGTATTTTTTTCCCGAAGCATTTACTTGTTACATTATGCTTCACCACTTCTCCTGATGGAGGTGAAAATTTTACAGGTGATAATTTTGATATCTTTACTGGCATAAATACTAGTATATATTTTTAAGATGTAAATAATAATAGAAAATTTTTGTTAAAATTATGTAGGTCTGTTTCTCAAAATGTAATGGAGACTTGTGCTTGTGGTTGGGGATTGTTGGGTAAATATTTGGTGGTTCAGAACTGGAGCTGGAGACTGTCTCTTTGCTCCTTGCTGACCCACTCTTTGGAGGAAAAACTCTGCTTTAGACTAAAGACTAAAGTTGAATTTTTCTACTTTAGTCATTTAGTTTAGTTATTTCCACCTTCCCTCAAATGAAGAGGGAGGGAAGTTCTAAGTCTAAGTATCAAGTCTGTTCTCTGCCTAGAGTGTCATTTTTTTCCTTGTCTTGTCTGGCTAACTCATCAGTCTTTTAATTATCAGCTGAAGGCTCCTTTCCTAGTGTGGCCCTCTGTGATCCTTCAGCTTTATCTATTCCCCTGCATCTCTAGCTCTTCACTCTTCTTGACATGTATTAAAGGTATTTTCCTCTGAAGGGGGTGAGTCCTATCTTTTTCCCCAGCCTTTATTATATGATAGATTGGCGCTCACTATCTATTTGTTGGCTCAACAGATGGACAACTGCCTTCACTTAGGAGAACATTGAAAACTAGGATCAGGTCAAATATCTGGCTAAAAATTTGGGATTCTAGAGCCAAGCCTGTTTTTATTAGAGCAATAACTCAACACGAAGTCTCTCAGGCCTAATGTCATAAGACTTGAAATTCAGGTCCAGCTCTGCTGTGACCTTTGTGTGGGGCCCTGAGGAGGCCATTGTCTTGGTCTTATTGTTGTCTCCCTGGGGTGAGAGCATACATGACAGAGAGTTTTCATAACCATAAAACATAAGCTTACTCATATCGTAGTCCGTTCTGCCCCAGAAAGTCTTCCACAGCGACAGTATCTTCTGCTTTAACACGGAAGTCCACTGTACTGTGAGGTTTGACTTGTGTGACCGAATCTGGTTTCCAGAAATCCATCTGAACAAGGAATAAGACATATTGTATTGGACACCAATAATTCAATGGGTGAATCACCACTAGTGAGCACACTACCCCAGTGGATTATTATGAATCAAATTATCCATGAAATCTCTTATAAATATCACCTTTATTTGAGTGGACAAAAGTTGGGACCAAGTAGTTGGATGTCAATAAAAGTGTTTACACACACATACATACATAGCATTAATTGTCAACAAGCATGAAGAGGGTATGATTATCTCCCATAATGGTAGTTACTTGCAGTGTTCTATAACTGCTCTTTTCTCTTTATTGATTTTCTAGAACAGTTGCTTATTGGTGATAGCAGTGTTTGTGGTAATGGATATATGTGATAAATGAATGATGCTGAATTACCTGGAGCCCAAAATTTAATAGAAATGAGGCTTTTCCTTTTACTTTTTAATGAATTCATTATATGAGTTTCTCTTGGAACTCAGTGCCATACAGATCACATTAATGTGGGAACTAGAGCATCCCTGACCTATGGAGGATCGATCAGGGAGGAAAATTGTAACTTTCCACAGTGGTCATCTTGGCACCACGGACAGAAACAAGCTAGTCTCAAGAATCCAATAGTGTGCTGACATTTTCATTTGTTCAATTATTTGTCAACAATAACTGAGGACCTACTATGTGACAGATTTTATTTTCTTGGGCTCCAAAAGCACTGTGGATGGTGACTGCAGCCATGAAATTAAAAGATGCTTGCTCCTTGGAAGAAAAGCTATGACCAACCTAGACAGCATAATAAAAAGCAGAGATATTACACAAAGGTCCGTATAGTCAAAGCTATGGTTTTTCCAGTAGTCATACACGGATATGAGAGTTGGACTATAAAGTTCAGTTCAGTTCAGTGGCTCAGTCATGTCTGACTCAATAGAAGACCCCATGGACTGCAGCACGCCAGGCCTCCCTGTCCATCACCAGCTCCCGGAATTTACTCAAACGCATGTCCATTGAGTCGGTGATGCCATCCAGCCTTCTCATCCTCTGTTGTCCCCTTCTTCTCCCGCCTTCAATCTTTCCCAGCATCAGGGTGTTTTCCAAGGAGTCAGTTCTTCACATCAGGTGGCCAAAGTATTGGAGTTTCAGCTTCAACATCAGTCCTTCCAATGAATATTCAGGACTAATTTCCTTTAGAATGGACAGTTTGGATCTCCTTGCAGTCCAAGGGACTCTCAAGAGTCTTCTCCAACACCACAGTTCAAAAGAATCAATTCTTTGGCTCTCAGCTTTCTTTACAGTCCAATTCTCACATCCTTACATGACTACTGGAAAAACCATAGCCTTTCCTTGACTAGACGAACTTTTGTTGGCAAGTAATGTCTCTTCTTTTTAATATGCTTTCTAGGTTGGTCATAACTTTCCTTCCAAGGAGTAAGCGTCTTTTAATTTCATGGCTGCAATCACCATCTGCAGTGATTTTAGAGCCCCCCAAAATAAAGTCAGCCACTGTTTCCATATCTATTTGCCATGAAGTGATGGGACTAGATGCCATGATCTTAGGTTTCTGAATGTTGAGCTTTAAGCCAACTTTTTCACTCTCCTCTTTCACTTTCATCAAGAGACTCTTTAGTTCTTCACTTTCTGCCATAAGTGTGGTGTCATCTGCATATCTGAGGTTATTGATATTTCTCCTGGAAATCTGACTGGAGAAGGGAATGGCAAACCACTTTATAATTCTTGCCTTGAGAACCCCATGAACAGTATAAAGAAGGCTGAGCACCAAAGAACTGAATCTTTTGAACTGTGGTGTTGGAGAAGACTCTTGAGAGTGCCTTGGACTGCGAGGAGATCCAGCCTATCTATCCTAAAGGAAATCAGTCCTGAATATTCGTTGGAAGGAGTGATGGTGAAGCTGAAGCTCCAATATTTTGGCCACCTGATGCAAAGAACTGACTCACTGGAAAAGACTCTGATGCTGGGAAAGATTGAAGGCAGGAGGAGAAGGGGATGAGAGAGAATGAGATGGTTGGATGGTATCACTGACCCAGTGGACATGAGTTTGGGCAAACTCTAGGAAGTAGTGAAGGACAGGAAAGTCTGATGTGCTGCTGTCCATGGGGTCGCAAAGAGTCAGACATGACTGAGTGACTGGAGAACATCAATAAAAACAACTATGTGCCAGGCTCTGCACCTGAGACTAGGAACACACACATGAGCAATTCAAACATGGGGAGATTTTAGAGGCAATTATGCATAAAGGTAGGATGACATATTTGATAATTCTGATGTTTTTCTTTGTGGATGTGTGGTTTCCAATCTCCTTTTTACCTTGGGAAAATATTAACCACGGACATCCTGCCTCTAACAGGTCTCTGATTTTCTGTTCTTTCCTTGAGCTGAATAAAGGCCTAGAAGCCTAAGGTGACCCTGACATTGGATCATTCTCTGCTCTTTGTCTCCCCAGTACCTGTTCAGATATTTATGAGCTAATCTCAGGCTAGAGATGTGGCAGGTGGTGATATTTAGGATTGTTGCTTTGGAACTTGGGAGTTTGGGCAGACTTAGAGGTTGTTAAATAGAAACTGATGATGTAAGATATTAAGATGACTCAATTTTAGATATGCCTGTGGAGAACCCAGTTGCCTATCTCCTGTCCTGGTAGTTTTCCAGCTACTGCAGATGTCTAGAGGATGCTGAATCATGAGTCAGGGTCATAGGGAATGTCAGCACAGTGGGAGGTGGGACATTAGGATTACACAGGAGGGATTTCGGAAGAAAGAGAGTGAGTGTGGTTGTCATTAAGTTGCTGAAAGGAAAGAGTATTGATAATTTGATAAGGATTGGCTACAGAATGTTATGAGAAGATAAAGATGAGAGGTTAAAAGATAGTGAAGGAAGGATAAAAGCTTATCATGATAAAGATAGAGAAAGCAAGAGCTGGTGATGAATTCTAGTTAGCCAGGACTATAGAAAGAAGGGCCATGAAGACAAGCACATTATAGGAGAAGTTTTTAGAAGTTCACTCTGGGGCTTCTCTGGAGAATGAGAATCCTCCTGCCAATTCAGGAAACAGGGGGTTCGATCCCTGATCCTCAAAGTTCCCCCATGCCCCAGGGCAACTAAGCCCATGTACCACAACTACTGAGCCTGTGCTCTAGAACCCAGGAACCTCAACTACTGAGCTCATGAGCCACAATTACTGAAGCGCATGTGCCCTAGAGCCTGTGCTTGTCAGCAAGAGAAGCCACTGCAGTAAGAAACTCGTGCACTGCAACTAGAGAGTAGCCCCGACTAAACGCAACTAGAGAAAGCCCCTGCAGCAATGAAGACCCAATACAGCCAAAATAAAAAAATAAACAATACCAAAAAGTTAACTGAATGTGTGTTCTTCATAAATATCTGTCATTCCATGGTGGGATGGAAGAGGGAGGTGTTTCTTGGTTACAGACACAGAGGTTTAGAATTGGTAAAGAACATAAAGTTGTCCAAGCACATGTAGGCAATTAGACAGTGCCCTACTCGTACAACCCTGGGATCTTTTAGTGTTGCTCAGGAGACTCTTCACTGCCAAGATCTACATATCTGTGCTTGAAAGCTCTCCCAGAACTGGAAAAGGCCTAACAGCTCGCAGCAGGCAGGAGCTGCCAAAGAAGCACTTTCCAGAGAATTGCTTAATCAATGACCCTAGAAAGTAAGTGTCTAAATATTCCAATTCTCTCATTTCTCAGGTGGGATAATTTTGAAGTGTGTGGTTTGCACCCTTTCCTAGAGTTTCTCTGTAGGATGAAGCTCTACTCATCCTCTATGCTAGCCGACTTTGTAGTGTCCCTTCTGTTGGCTGCTCTCCCTTCTCTGCATCACTCCTCACTTCTCTACCCAGGCTCTATACTTTCCAAGTGAAATCTGCCATTGAATCTTTGTCTAAGGATCTGGTCTGGAAGAACCTATATTAAGATGTTAGCTTTCAACCTAGAGTAGCACAACATCCTTGGTGATGGTTCTAATACAATCTTGAATATGTCTAGTACTGCTTCAGAACAGCCTAATTGCCTTATAGATAGTTTTCTTTTTGGTATTAAATTGAAAGTTGCCTTTCCTAATCTTTTAACCTCTTGTCCATCTGTCTTGGCTCTGCCAAATACTGGTGTGTGTATATATATAGCATGGATGTGACAGTTGGACTGTGAAGAAGGCTGAGCACCGAAGAATTGATGCTTTAGAACTGTGGTGTTGGAGAAGACTCTTGAGAGTCCCTTGGACTGCAAGGAGATCCAACCAGTCCATCCTAAAGGAGATCGGTCCTGGGTGTTCTTTGGAAGGAATGATGCTAAAGCTGAAACTCCAGTACTTTGGCCACCTCATGCGAAGAGTTGACTCATTGGAAAAGACTCTGATGCTGGGAGGGATTGGGAGCAGGAGGAGAAGGGGACGACAGAGGATGAGATGGCTGGATGGCATCACCAACTTGATGGACGTGAGTTTGAGTGAACTCCGGGAGTTGGTGATGGACAGGGAGGCCTGGCGTGCTGCAATTCATGGGGTCGCAAAGAGTCAGACACAACTGAGTGACAGAACTGAACTGAACTGATACATACACACATATAAAAAAAAATATATATGTATTACAAATGGGATAGAGAAATCTCATAAACATGTTTGACAAAGTACTTGCTGACCTAACCTGAGGTCCCTTAAAACCTTCAGTTTGGTAAGGAGAAAATTGGTCAGCAAACATACTGACATCCAACACTAAGGAGTCCTATAAATATGATGGAGACTTACTAACCTGGGCTTAGTAACCAGTGCTTCTTAAGAGACATGGAGTCAAAAATCAGGAAGATCATAGCCCCAAAGATGTTTTTAATGCATTAAGTATGGTTACAAATGGAGAAGGCAATGGCACCCCACTCCAGTACTCTTGCCTGGGAAATCCCATGGGCGGAGGAGCCTGGTAGGCTGCAGTCCATGGGGTCGCAAAGAGTCAGACACGACCGAGCGACTTCACTTTCAATTTTCACTTTCATGCATTGGAGAAGGAAATGGCAACCCACTCCAGTGTCCTTGCCTGGAGAATCCCAGGGATGGGGGAGCCTGGTGGGCTGCCGTCTATGGGGTCACACAGAGTCGGACACAACTGAAGCGACTTAGCTTAGCAGCATGGTTACAAATAATAAACTTAAAACATTAGCATGAAGAGACCTGGGCTTAGTAACCAGTGCTTCTTAAGAGACACTGAGCCAAAAATCTGGAAGATTATAGCCCCAAAGATGTTTATAATGCATTAAGTATGGTTACAAATAATAAACTTAAAACATTAGCACAAAAGATATATATATATATATATATATATATATATATATTTTCAATAATTACCAACACTTTGTGAGTGAGATCTATGTTTATAATATGGAGGCAGAGCAAAATATATGATCTGAACTGTGGGGAATTGAATTATAAGTTAAGGAGTTGCCACTAGTGGCAAAGAATCCACCTGCCAATGCAGGAGACACAAAAGACACAGGTTTGATCCCTGGGTTGGGAAGATCCCCTGGAGTGGGAAATGGTAACCCATTCCAGTATTCTTGCCTGAAAAATTCCGTGGGCAGAGTAGTCTGATGGGCTGCAGTCTGTGGGGCCACAAACAGTCAGACATGGCTGAGCAACTGAGCACATACACACACACAGAGATACACAGATTGAAGTTATAAATTTATAAATCTGCGTATCTGAGTAACAAAGAACCATAAAGAATATTTGTTGGAAGATAAAGGAATAACTTTAAGTGATAGCACTGTGAGAATGTCAACTAAACCATCCATCTGGCTAATAACCAAAGAGTCCGTCCTAAAATGTGATACAAAACCAATGCAAAAGCAAGATAAAGTAGTGTATTCACCCTAAATTCTTTTGGGAATAAGAAGGACATGCAAACAAATTAATAATTATGTTGGAGAATTTCTATTCTTCACATATTTACACATAGTTGTTTCTTCACATTGTGTTTGACTGTAAATTCAGCATAGGATTAGTTCTTCATTTATCTTGATGGAATTTTCCTTTCTTGTTGGAAGAGGCGATAACTTCTACTCTAGGTCTAGTTCCAGACAGTGGGGAGGAACTTACAAGTATAATAGGAGTGATGGAACATTAGAAGACCGTAACAATGTTACTTTGGTTGTGTACCTGAAGCTAGAAAAACAGAATTCAGGAAAAAGTATAGAGAGAAGGGGATAGGTTTTGTGGTGAATGCCTCTCATAAAGAAACAAGGAAGTAAAATAAAACCTTTATTATACAATTAAATATGAAAAGAGGGAGGGCTACTAAAGTCCAGTGTGGTCACAGGTCTCTTCAATACATTCAACTTTTAAAAGGACATGTTCAAAAGCTGGGAGGAAGGACACATGGCCAAGGATGAATACAAAGACTAGATGCCCTTGTAATGATTTTATCAGGAAGGCTACAGTCCAGAATATGCTATACTTGCAAGATTACTAAGAAGAGTAAAACCTTTTTTTCAATCATATTGAAAATAGAATGAATAAAGAAGAAACATGCTGTCTCTTGGAGCTAAAGCATAATGTTTGCAGCTGAAGAGACGAAGTAACCTTTTTTAACTCTTGTGTGGCTTTTGTCTTTTCTAAGGAGTTACACTATCTCTTATTTTTTCCTACTTCTAAAGATGAAATTTCTAAAGATGAAATTACCCTAAGTAAATAATTTTTCACATGTTAGGATTTTAGCAGAAATACTTTCTGTGGAAAGAGAACTTTGAGGCCCAGGGTAGATAAGGAGAGAAGGGATTATACCGGTCATGTAAATTACATTCAGAATCCTGGATCTCATGGTGCTCATAATAACATACACATAGTTTTTACTATGTAAATTCTTTCCAAGTGTTTTACTTATATTAGTTCTTTTAAATCTCACAAAATTCTGTAAGGTAGATGCTCTTATTCTCCTTATTTGACACATGACGTGGTTGAGACCCAGAGAGGCATCCAAGGTCCAGCTAGCAAGTGGTAGAGTCAGGAATTGAACCCAGGAAATCTGAGTCCAGATTCTCTGCTCTTGACTACTAGAAAATACTGTATTTTAGGTAACTAAAAAGGCAGAGGATGTGACTGCAAACTTTTTCTCAGCAATCTTAGAGGAATCGGAGCTTGACAGGATTGCTGAAAAGTGGAGGGGGCATGTCTTGGATTTCATCAACAAGAAGACAGGTGAATCTCAGAAGCAGGATCTCCCAGGGCCCGGCATGGATAGTAGCAAAGTTAACTGGAAGCAGATGGGTTATGAATGCTCAGAAAAGGGAGCCGTGATCCTTGGGAGCCAGCATGGTGTACAGCAAGAGTAAGTCAAGCCCAATTAACTTCATGTGATGATTGAAAGAAAACACTAGCCTGCCACAGTGCTCAATCGGGATCTTAGCAAAATGTTTGACCAAGTCTCTATATTTACATTCTTCTTTGTAAGCTGGAAAGCACAGTGTTAGCTGTAGGTAACACCACAGTAACATGGATAGGAGAGAAAACTCATCTGAGATGTGTTGATTTATCAGTCACTTTCAGTCCTTACTTAACACTGCATCTGGCATACTGGAGACTCTTGATAAATAGATATTAAAAGAATGAATCATGGAAGATGCCTCTAATTCTGTACTGATCCTTTACTTAATATTTTTACTCTATCCATGACAAAGGTAAAAGTTAAGAGGACAGGTTTATCAAGCTTGCTGGTGATGTGAAGTTAGGGCAAATTATTTCCCTGAGTGAATTCATTTTTAAAACTGTCTCAGTATGCAATAAAGATAATTTTTAGCAGACTAAATATATAATAAAATCCTGCATTTAGGTTAAAACATCAATTAGGCAAGTATAGAAGGAAGAATACCTTGCTTCATGTGAGAGGGTGATGCATGTGAGAAAAAAATACCCTGATAGCTTTGATCGGAATTAGGTTTACTATAAGCTAAGAGCTTTCTAACTGTTCAAGCTGTAAAAAGAATTTTATACCCCATTAGTAAGTGTCTGCTTTACAAATGAAAGCAGACAGTGGCCCCACACTATGTATTAATCAGAGTACACCTGGAGGTCCATTGTCCATTCTGAGAGCTACATTAAAAAAAAATGAAATATAGACAGAAAGATTAAGCTATGTCCAGAAGTGACCAGAATGACCAAGAGTCTGTAAACCCGTGCTAAGAGTATTGATAAATCTCAGAAGTGAGACAGTGTTTGACTCAGCTAGGTCCAGTGGGTCACAGTTAAGGTAGTTTTCAGCTCAGTGTAATGGTTTGAATGGTTTGTAAGGCAAATGCTACTTTGAAAAAGAAGTATTCCTACTATCCTTGGAAGTACTCAAACAGGTTTTATTAGGGCTAGCAACCAGAGATGCTATTTCTACCAAAAAAGTTCAAATTTAAGTGAAAGCCTGCAATAGATGACTTTAAATTCTCTTTCAGATCTAACTTTCTGAATCTGTTTCAGTTTGTGACACTCTCTACCTTTTTTCCCCCTCCACATCTTAAAAGCTAAAAAGATAACTATAGAAAGATAATGGATGGATAGATAGATAGATACTTAGGAGCTGATAGAATGTTTTGGTTTTTATATTAATGAAAAGACAGCATTGGATCAAGTAAACTATTAATGGTCTACAATAGCTCCCTGCCACTTATATATATATATATATATATATATATACACACACATATATATATACACACACAATATATATATATATATAGACATATATATATATATACACACATACACTTATATATATATATATAAAATTTAAAATATCAGTTTTAATCCCATAATACAGTAAATAAAAAAAAAAGTAGCCTAGAGATTTTGGTTTCTTAATAGTAAAATAAAAATCACTCATGACTTTTCATCATTTTTACCCCCTTCAAGTCCTATCATTAAGAGGGCCTGAATCAAGGTCATGAAAACTCAAGCTGTTTGATTTGGAATGAAAGAAAATCAAAGAGAACAGATGATACATGGGATGTGGAAATGACTTTCAAGTTGGACCAAAGCCCAGTTTTTCTGTAATATCCAAGTTGATCATTTTTCTCTTTTGACTTAGAAGGGAAGTTGCTATACATAAGATGTTCTTTGACCTTTGCAACAATTTTGACTCATCCAGTTGTCATGCTCAGGCAGCTCTTTAAAAAGTTACCCTAGATTTATAATACTGTAGGGCTTATGGCAATCGAATTTAGGCAGACAAAGATGGCATGGTGGCACTAAATGTTTTTCAAGTTTTTATTTCTTGCTACAAAAGTGCGGTAGTTAATATTTCATGTCATTTTTCCCTTAATGGAATCACAGTGCAATCTTAAGATTTTAAAAAATAATCTAAGATTTTTAAAATATTGTTATAGGAAACCTATAAGCATAGATTGGCATTTACCTGCCTGGTGCTGGCCAACTCATGGAGTAAGCTGATGTGATTTTCATCTTCAACATGGACACGGAACACCTTGTCACTGAACAATGAGATACAGAAGAAGAAGAGAACATTTAAAATTGGGTAATGTGTTCAAATTTTTTGGTTAACAAGGAAGGACTTGCTAATTTAAGCCGTAGGCTACTTACCCTTCAAAGTGCTCACCAGAATGATGAGCAGATGCTAGGGTCACGGTCACGAGAATCAGGAACGCCAACATTGTGCCTGACTAGGTCTTTTAGGTAGGTTTCACCTGCTTTTATAATCCGGGGTGTTCTCTGTGTTCTGATTGCAAATAGGCACTGTCAGATCTTGATTAATGGTTTTCCTAGTATGGTTGCCTTGGTAGCTGTGTAAAGTCTAGAATTCTATCTCTCCCAACACCTGTGGAAACAGAGCAAATAATATGAACTCAGCCTATCTAATTTGGATGTCAGACCTTGAATATCTGGAGGAAAGGAGCTTTTTACATTTTTTTTTATAAAATGCTATTTTAATTTTATTATTTCTGAATACATGGGGTCTTTGTTGCTGTGTGCAGGCTTTCTCTAGTTGCAGCGAGTTGGGGCTACTCTCTTGCTGTGGAGCACGGGATGTAGGCACTCCAGCTTCAGTTGTGGCGCACAGGCTTAGTTGCCCTGAAGCATGTGGGATCTTCCTGGACCAGGGATCCAACCCATGTCCCTTCATTGGCAGAATGAATTCCATTCATTGGATTTTTTGTTTACTGCTGAACCACTAGGGAAGTCCCAAGAAGTTTTAAATAAAATTTATTTTGTAGCCTTTAATTTTTTTTTTTTGATTTGAGAAGTACATACAACAAATTCTATAGATTTAAGTATAAAGTTTGGTGAGTTTTGAAAAATGTATATACCCATGTAATAAACATCCCAGGATCCCAGTCAAGGTATGGAACATTTTCATCACCCTAAGAAGTTCCTTGGAGAAGGCAATGGCAACCTACTCCAGTACTCTTACCTGGAAAATCCCATGGACAGAGGAGCCTGGTGGGCTGCAGTCCATGGGGTCGCTAGGAGTCAGACACAACTGAGCGACTTCACTTTACTTTTCCCTTTCATGCATTGGAGAAGGAAATGGCAACCCACTCCAGTGTTCTTGCCTGGAGAATCCCAGGGACAGGGCATCCTGGTGGGCTGCCGTCTGTGGGTCGCACAGAGTCGGACACGACTGAAGTGACTCAGCAGCAAGAAGTTCCTTTGAGCATCTTTTCAATCTATTTCTGTACTCCCCTCAGGTTACACTATTCCTATTTCTAGCTTGGTGTATTAATTTTGTCTGTACTAAAACTTGATATAAATGAGATTATATGGTATACATTTCTTTGTGTCTGGTTTCTTTCATTCGTGATAAAGTTTTTGAAATTGATTAGTGTTTTGTTTTTATTATTGTTTTCTTCCTTTTTATTAGCAAGTTATATTTTATTGTACATTGCAGTTTATTTTCCTGTTGGTGGATATTTGTATTGTTTCCAATTTTGTATTATTATGAATTAATCTGCAATAAACCTTGTATGCAAGTCTTTCTGTAGGCATGTGTTTTCATTTTGCGGGGGATAGGTTACATAGCTATTGAAGAATGTGCTGTGTGCAAAGTCACTTCCCTCATGTCTGACTCTTTTGCGACCCTCTGGACAAGCTCCTCAGTCCATGAGGTTCTCCAGGCAAAAATACTGGAGTAGATTCTCATGCCCTCCTCTAGGGGATCTTCCTAACTCAGGGATTGAACCCATGTCTCTTATATCTCCTGGATTGGCAGGCGGATACTTTGCCACTGTTTAAAGCCCCTAATTTAATAATGGAATTGCTAAATAATAATGCAGGTGAGGATTTCAAACTCTAAGATTCTGACAAACATTTTTCCTCAGTGGTTGTATCATTTTAAGCTTCCACTAGCATCCAGTTATTCTGTATTCTCTCCAATGTTTTGGTAGTATTAGTCTTTAATTTTGGTAATTTTAGTGAGTGTGCAGTGGTATCTAACTGTGGTTTTAATCTGTATTTCCTTGATGCTGATGAAGTTAAACATTTTGTCATGCATTGTTTTGGCCATTTGTAAATCCTATTTGTGAAGCATCTATTGAAATCTTTTGCCTTTTAAAAGAAATGGGCTGTTTGCCTTTTTATTATTATTATTATTTTTTTATAATTTGTGTTTTTTACATTTTCCAAAGAAATCTTTGGCTATCCCAAGACCTCAAACATATTTGCCTGTGTTTTCTTATAAGAGTTTTGTGGTTTAGGTCATTATGCATGATGTAAAGTGTGGATAAATACATTTTAAAAAAATATGATAACCAGTAGATACAGTACTGTTTGTTGAGAAGGCTTTTCTTTCCCCATTGAATCACAGTTGGTGTCTGTCAAATTCATTTGGCCATATATGTGCAGGGTAATTTCTGGACTTCATATTGTGTTCCACTGATGTATTTCTCTAATTTCATACAACCATCACAAGGTCTTTATTTTTTTAATTTTTATTTATTTATTTTAATATAAATTCATCTATTTTAATTCAAAGCTAATTACTTTATAATATTGCATTGGTTTTGCCATACATTAACATGAATCCACCATGGGATTCCGCCATCCTGAATTCCCCTCCCGCCTCTCTCCCCATCCCATCCCTCAGGGTCATCCCAGTGCACCAGCCCTGGCACCCTGTCTCATGCATTGAACCTGGACTGGTGATTCTTTTCACATATGATAATATACATGTTTCAATGCCATTCTCCCAAATCATCCCACCCTCGCCCTCTCCCACAGAGTCCAAAAGACTGTTCTATATATCTGTGTCTCTTTTGCTGTCTCACATACAGGGTTATTGTTACCATCTTTCTAAATTCCATATATATGCGTTAGTATACTGTATTGGTTTTTCTTTCTGGCTTACTTCACTCTGTACAATAGGCTCCAGTTTCATCCACCTCATTAGAACTGATTCAAATGCATTCTTTTTAATAGCTGAGTAATATTCCATTGTGTATATGTACCACAGCTTTCTTATTCAGTCATCTGCTGATGGACATCTCGGTCGCTTCCATGCCCTGGCTATTACAGACAGTGCTGCAATGAACATTAGGGTACACATGTCTCTTTCAATTCTGGTTTCCTTGGTGTGTATGCCCAGCAGTGAGATTGCTGGGTTATAAGGTAGTTCTATTTCTAGTTTTTTAAGGAATCTTCACACTGTTCTCCATACTGGGTGTACTAGTTTGTATTCCCACCAACAGTGTAAGAGGGTTCCCTTTTCTCCACACCCTCTCCAGCATTTATTGCTTGTAGACTTTTGGATAGCAGCCATTCTGACTGGTGTGAAATGGTACCTCATAGTGGTTTTGATTTGCATTTTTTCTGATAATGAGTGATGTTGAGCATCTTTTCATGTGTTTGTTAGCCATCTGTATGTCTTCTTTGGAGAAATGTCTGTTTAGTTCTTTGGCCCATTTTTTGATTGGGCCGTTTATTTTTCTGAAATTGGGCTGTAGGAGTTGCTTGTATATTTTTGAGATTAATTCTTTGTCAGTTGCTTCATTTGCAATTATTTTCTCCCATTCTGAAGTCTGTCTTTTCACCTTGCTTATAATTTCCTTTGTTGTGCAGAAGCTTTTAATTTTAATTAGATCTCATTTGTTTATTTTTGCTTTTATTTACATTACTCTGGGAGGTGGGTCATAGAGGATCCTGCTATGATTTATGTTGGAGAGTGTTTTGTCTATGTTCTCCTCTAGGAGTTTTATAGTTTCTGGTCTTATGTTTAGATCTCTAACCCATTTTGAGTTTCTTTTTGTGTATGGTGTTAGAAAGTGTTCTAGTTTCATTCTTTTATAAGTGGTTGACCAGTTTTCCCAGCACCACTTGTTAAAGAGATTGTCTTTTCTCCATTGTATATTCTTGCCTCCTTTGTCAAAGATAATGTGTCCATAGGTGCATGGATTTATCTCTGGGCTCTCTATTTTGTTCCATTGATCTATATTTCTGTCTTTGTGCCAGTACCATACTGTCTTGATGACTGTGGCTTGTTAGGCAGGTTGATTCCTCCAGTTCCATTCTTCTTTCTCAAGATTGCTTTTCTGGCCACAATGCAGTAATATTAGATCTGAATTACAGGAGAAAAACTATTAAAAATTCCAACATATGGAGGCTGAACAACACACTACTGAATAACCAACAAATCACAGAAGAAATCAAAAAAGAAATCAAAATATTCATAGAAATGAATGAAAATGAAAACACAACAACCCAAAACCTATGGGACACTGTAAAAGCAGTGCTAAGAGGAAGGTTCATAGCAATACAGGCATACCTCAAGAAACAAGAAAAAAGTCAAATAAATAACCTAACTCTACACCTAAAGCAACTAGAAAAGGAAGAAATGAAGAACCTCAGGGTTAGTAGAAAGAAAGAAATCTTAAAAATTAGGGCAGAAATAAATGCAAAAGAAACAAAAGAGACCATAGCAAAAATCAACAAAGTCAAAAGCTGGTTCTTTGAGAAGATAAATAAAATTGACAAACCATTAGCCAGACTTATCAAGAAACAAAGGGAGAAAAAATCAAATCAATAAAATTAGAAATGAAAATGGAGAGATCACAACAGACAACACAGAAATACAAAGGATCTTAAGAGACTACTGTCAGCAATTATATGCCAATAAAATCGACAACTTGGAAGAAATGGACAAATTCTTAGAAAAGTACAACTTTCCAAAACTGAACCAGGAAGAAATAGAAAATCTTAACAGACCCATCACAAGCACGGAAATGGAAACTGTAATCAGAAATCTTCCAGCAAACAAAGGCCCAGGACCAGATGGCTTCACAGCTGAATTCTACCAAAAATTTAGAGAAGAGCTAACACCTATCCTACTCAAACTCTTCCAGAAAATTGCAGAGGAAGGTAAACTTCCAAACGCATTCTATGAGGCCACCACCACCCTAACACCAAAACCTGAAAAAGATGGCACAAAAAAAGAAAACTACAGGCCAATATCACTGATGAATATAGATGCAAAAATCCTTAACAAAATTCTAGCAAACAGAATCCAACAACACATTAAAAAGATCATACATCATGAACAAGTGGGCTTTATCCCAGGGATGCAAGGATTCTTCAATATCTGCAAACCAGTCAATGTAATACCATTAACAAATTGAAAAATAAAAACCATATGATTATCTCAATAGATGCAGAGAAAGCCTTTGCCAAAATTCAACATCCATTTATGATAAAAACTTTCCAGAAAGCAGAAATAGAAGGAACATACCTCAACATAATAAAAGCTATATATGACAAACCCACAGCAAGCATTATCCTCAATGGTGAAAAATTGAAAGCATTTCCCCTAAAATGAGGAACAAGACAAGGGTGCCCATGCTCGCCACTACTATTCAACATAGTTTTCAAAATTTTGGCCACAGCAATCAGAGGATAAAAAGAAATAAAAGGAATCCAAATTGGAAAAGAAGAAGTAAAACTGTTTGTAGATGACATGATCCTCTACATAGAAAACCCTAAAGACTCCACCAGAAAATTACTAGAGCTAATCAATAAATATAGTAAAGTTGCAGGATATAGAATCAACACACAGAAATCCCTTGCACTCCTATAAACTAATAATTAGAAAGAGAAATGAAGGAAACAATTCTATTCACCATTGCAACAAAAAGAATAAAATACTTAGGAATATATCTACCTATGGCATCTGGTCCCATAACTTCATGGGAAATAGGGAAACAGTGGAAACAGTGTCAGACTTTATTTTTTTGGGCCCCAAAATCACTGCAGATGGTGACCGCAGCCATGAAATTAAAAGACACTTATTCCTTGGAAGAAAAGTTATGACCAACCTAGATAACCTATTGAAAAGCAGAGACATTACTTTGCCAACAAAGGTCCATCTAGTCAAGGCTATGGTTTTTCCAGTGGTCATGTATGGATGTGAGAGTGGGACTGTGAAGAAAGCTGAGTGCTGAAGAATTGATGCTTTTGAACTGTGGTGTTGGAAAAGACTCTTGAGAGTCCCTTGGACTGCAAGGAGATCCAACCAGTCCATTCTGAAGGAGATCAGCCCTGGGATTTCTTTGGAAGGAATGATGCTAAAGCTGAAACTCTAGTACTTTGGCCACCTCATGAGAAGAGTTGACTCATTGGAAAAGACTCTGATGCTGGGAGGGATTGGGGGCAGGAGGAGAAGGGGACGACAGAGGATGAGATGGTTGGATGGCATCACCGACTTGATGGATGTGAGTTTGAGTGAACTCCAGGAGATGGTGATGGACAGGGAGGCCTGGCCTGCTGCAATTCATGGGGCCACAGAGAGTCGGACACGACTGAGCAACTGAACTGAACTGAACTGAAAGATATAAAAGACCTATATATAGAAAACTATAAAACACTGGTGAAAGAAATCAAAGAGGACACTAATAGATGGAGAAATATACCGTGTTCAAGGATCAGAAGAATAAATATAGTGAAAATGAATATACTACCCAAAGCAATCTATAGATTCAATGCAATCCCTATCAAACTACCAATGGTATTTTTCACAGAGCTGGAATGAATAATTGCACAATTTGTATAGAAATACAATGTCTTTAATTACTATACATTATAGTAAGTCTTAAGATCAGAGAGTGTACAAATCCTTCAAGTTAGTTCTTTTTCAAGATTGCTTTGGCTATCAGTGTCAACTTGTCAATTTCTATGAAAAATCTTGTGGAATTTTGCTTCGTATTGTATTGATCTATAGATCAATTTTGGAAGAGCTGATATAATTTTGAGTCCTCCAATTTACAAGCATGTTACCTCTGTTTATTAATCTTGGTCTTTGTCAGAAAGTGTGAAGGGTCTGAGATGTTATCCTACCTACAAGATAAAAGATTATCCAGCTACAGTTTCATAGATACTGGTGGAAGATAAACTCCTTGATTAGAATCAAACGAGCTTATTATGCAAGCACAGCAGGCAGCATAAGCTTTATGTTTGTTTCATTTCTTTTACTCTGCAGTTCTTACTCTTGCCTGGAAAATCCCATGGACGGAGGAGCCTGGTGGGCTGCAGTCTGTGGGGTCGCTAAGAGTCGGACTTGACTGAGAGACTTCACTTTCACTTTTCACTTTCATGCATTGGAGAAGGAAATGGCAACCCACTCCAGTGTTCTTGCCTGGAGAATCCCAGGGATGGGGGAGCCTGGTGGGCTGCCGTCTCTGGGGTCACACAGAGTTGGACACGACTGAAGCGACTTAGCAGCAGCAGCAGTTCTATGAGCCCCCGTGGCTGTTGGGTACACAGGTCTGTGTCACAATTGAGGTATACCAAATTCAGGAAACTCTCAATCTTATGAGGGAACCACTGGCAAATCTGCCTAGCTTTTGCCCCAGAGGACACATTAGCATTAATATCCTGAATTGCAAGCAGAACTCTCATTTGCCCTAGAGGGAGATGTCATTCTGTCTCTTAAGCTGTTTGCTATACAAGCATCCTTGAAAAGATAGTCCAAAGTAAAAGCTGTTCCAGGACATGCAGAAATAGAGGGATCCATGAAGACTTGTCCCTCAACAATTCCTATATACATTCTTGACTTCTGCTGAATTTTTCCATGAGCATGCTACTCTGTTGGTCACTCTTACTAATTTGATTGACAGGGGCTGGGATCCAATCCATTCAGTTTGCCTAATGTGACATTTAACTAAGGTTAATTTCAATGGGACTCCCAGTAGTATGCTGAAACCAGTCTGTAGTATTGACCTCAGCCATGCCTCCCTAGGGTACCAGGCCTAACAAGCCGAAGAAATTCCATAAACTATCAGTGTCTGTTTTAGAAAGCCAGGTAGCTTTCTTAAATTTCAGTATTGACTGTTCCACTGAGACAATACCACAGTTACAACAGGAAATATTAGCTATTGTGTAAATTCCACCATTGGCTCCAAGAAGGGAGTCTGCATGTGTGTGTTGCTTCAGTTACGTCCAACTCTTGTGACCCCATGGACTATAGCCTGCCAGGCTCCTCTGTCCATGAAATTCTCCAGGCAAGAATACTGGAGTTGGTTGCCATTTCCTTCCCCAGGGGATCTTCCTGACCCAGGGATTGAACCTGGGTCTCCCGCATTGCAGACAGACTCTTTACTGACTGAGCCACCAGGGAAGACCATGTCTCAAATAGATCCAGGTTAGCATCTTAATGGATTGACAGTGCTGATGGCAAGATAATTTCTTCTTCCCCTCAAATCTAACAGATCTTCAGAATGAATCTCAGTGGCCTGACTTGGTACATCTCTGTCCTTGAAGCAATTCTGTGGTCAGGATGATGGAATGTGCTAAGTCATTTGATCACCTCCAGAACCTTGGAATAAAGCCCAATTAAAATGTTTATAAAACTATCACTGCTGCTGCTGCTGCCTTTCCCAGGATGGATCTTGAGCAGTTGTCACTTGTGTTTGTCACCAGATTCCATATCAAGTCAAAGTCATAGGTCAGTGTCTAGCTACGAAAGAGGACTGGGTGAGTGGAAGTCTGCCTTTTAACTTTGATAGTGGGAAGGATCTCTGCCTCCCTTGGCTTCTTAGCTAGAGCTGCCTACAAACTTAGAGGTTTGGATCTGGATGGCTAAAAAAGAATGACATAATCATTTGTGGATGACTTGTACTTGGGATGATAAACATACTAGAGAATTTATTTCAATTGATGCTTTGTGAATCCAAGTGGAGGGCAGTTAAGATTTTCAGTTAGTAATTAAATTTTGTTTTTGTTAGTTGTAATAACTTTCAAAGATACTAAAATTCCTGCTTCCTGTCTCATGTTTATATATTTAAATTCTTTTTTATACACAGTTTTGGTGATGAATAAGCCAAGAGACACCTTTGTGTCTGTTTGTGTTTCATGTAACAGTATGAGATTTTGGAGATTCTGTTAACTGCCTTATGGAGTTATGATTCATCCTATGTGAGGTCTTGCTTTCTGGAAAACGACTTCCCCAAGCATACCCCTTGGTGTTAAATAGGGAAGGGTTCTAAGGTTAAATGTGTTTGCTTGAAACTAAAATAAACAAACTCTTTTAGTGTAGGGCTTTTTAGAGTTGTTAACATGTATTGTAAATCATCAAAAAGGGACTCGCATGCAGCATTTCCCAAACTTATCTCACAGTAGAGTGCCAGGTTGGCTCAGTCCAGCTAAGTTAGAAGATTTAGGACTATTGCTACATTCCATTGTGTTTGGATGTGGAACATTTTCCTCAAAAGCATCACTTAGGACCAGTGGTTTAGGGAACACAGTTTGGAAAACTCCAGACTAAGTTCACAAATAGAACCACATTAACTTGTGGATTCATGGTCTGTTTATGTTCAAGGCCAAAAAGTTTATTGTGACTTCAGTGTTAAGGTCACCGGCTAAGTGTTATCAGTGTAATTATAAAATTCCCTGGTTGCTCAGTGGTAAAGAATTTGCCTACAATATAGGAGCTATGGGTTCGATTTGTGGCTCAGGAAGATCCCCTGGAGAAGGAAATGGCAATCCACTTCAGTATTCTCGCTTGGGAAATCCCATGGACCAAGAAGCCTGGCAGGTTATAGTTCAATGGGTTGCAAAGAGTTGGACATGAATTAGCAACTAAACAATGACAAGTATGTATTTAGAAGATTGTTTACAGCTATGTTTTGAACACCTACCTTCGATCATAAGTTACACTTTTTACATGGAAGTTTTAAGTGTCAGTGAATATATACAAACAAATATATTTATCAGATCAGATCAGTCGCTCAGTCGTGACCGACTCTTTGTGACCCCATGAATCACAGCACGCCAGGCCTCCCTGTCCATCACCAACTCCTGGAGTTCACTGAGACTCACGTCCATCGAGTCAGTGATGCCATCCAGCCAACTCATCCTCTGTCGTCCCCTTCTCCTCCTGCCCCCAATCCCTCCCAGCATCAGAGTCTTTTCCAATGAGTCAACTCTTCGCATGAGGTGGCCAAAATACTGCAGTTTCACAGGGCTGATCTCCTTCAGAATGGACTGGTTGGATCTCCTTGCAGTCCAAGGGACTCTCAAGAGTCTTCTCCAACACCACAGTTCAAAACCATCAATTCTTTGGTGCTCAGCCTTCTTCACAGTCCAACTCTCACATCCATACATGACCACAGGAAAAACCAAAACCATAGCCTTGACTAGACGAACCTTTGTTGGCAAAGTAATGTCTCTGCTTTTGAATATGCTATCTAGGTTGGTCATAGCTTTCCTTCCAAGGAGTAAGCGTCTTTTAATTTCATGGCTGCAGTCACCATCTGTAGTGATTTTGGAGCCCAGAAAAATAAAGTCTGACACTGTTTCCACTGTTTCCCCATCTATTTCCCATGAAGTGGTGGGACCAGATGCCATGATCTTCGTTTTCTGAATGTTGAGCTTTAAGCCAACTTTTTCACTCTCCTCTTTCACTTTCATCAAGAGGCTTTTTAGTTCCTCTTCACTTTCTGCCATTAGGGTCTTGTCATCTGCATATCTGAGGTTATTGATATTTCTCCCAGCAGTCTTGATTCCAGCTTGTGTTTCTTCCAGTCCAGCGTTTCTCATGATGTACTCTGCATATAAGTTAAATAAGCAGGGTGACAATATACAGCCTTGATGTACTCCTTTTCCTATTTGGAACCAGTCTGTTGTTCCATGTCCAGTTTTAACTGTTGCTTCCTGACCTGCATACAAATTTCTCAAGAGGCAGATCAGGTGTTCTGGTATTCCCATCTCTTTCAGAATTTTCCACATATATAAATAAATATATAAAAATATATTTATATATATAAATACAAATATATACAAATATATATATAAATATAGATAGATACATTTGATTATATAATTTCATATTGAAATAAACTGATTTTAGAGCTATACAAAACTTCAGTTAAGGACAGATAGGTCCAAGAAGAAGAGAGATGGACCTGTACTCTCTAGGTTTCTAAACAGTACCCTGCCTCCAGGATGACATTGTCATGGATGTTAGGCTCACCCAGGTTTCACAAGGCAGGCTTCCCAGGTGGCTCAGTTGTAAAGAATCCACCTACCAGTGTAGGAGGCACAGGTTTGATCCTTGGGTTGGGAAGATGCCCTGAAGAAGGGAATGGCAACCCACTCCAGTATTCTTGCCTAGGAAATCCCATGGACAGAGGAGCCTGGCAGGCCCACAGTCCATGGGGTCGCTAAGAGTCGGATACAACTGAGCGACTAAACAACAACAACAACAAGGTTTAACAATTGGGTCAGTTGATTATTCTGGGCAAACCATTGTCTCAACTTGAGTGCTACCTCAAAAACGATGGATGAGGATTAAATAGAGGACTCTTCACTGTTAAAGGACCAGATGATATAAGGGAAGAGAGAGAAATCAGGAAATGTGCAATTTATGTTAAATCAGAGAAAACAATTCTAATGACTTGGAGGAGTACAAGTACTTTTGTACATTTATTTGTGGGTATTGGATACTGAATATGTGAATTTTTATATAAAAATTATTCACTCAGAAACCCTGTATCATCATCATCATTGCCATCATCATCACCATATTCTGCCATCAGTTGCTAGACCATTTACTATGAAAGAGGAACATTATTGCTTCAATTCTGATATTTTAAACGTGGTGGAATTTTAGGTGATGGAAGAGGGAAGCTCCTAAATGGGAAGCTAGTTTTGAAAAGAGTTAGCTTTTGTTTCTGCTTGCACCCAGTCAAAATAGTCAATTCAGTGAGAATTCTCTCTTAATTGATCTGTCCAGTTGTTTGTGAGTCAGCCAGGATTTCCCTGTACTTTGAGGAGTATAACTGATTGATGACAGTCTGCAGTATTGCTCCAAGGAGGGTAAAACCTGAAAATGTTATTCAGGTGTACCAATGGCCTGTTAGCTTTGTGTAATTATATTTAATATTCAAATAGACTGCCTTTTTATAGATATGAAAAGGGAGGCTAGTAAACATTTGCTTGGAGGCTTTTCTTTCTGGCATCTACTGCTGTTGGTATATTTATCTATGTATTTAAACATGTTCATCATTGTGAATGAGCATAGCCTGCATATCTCTGATGTGAATGTTGTTTGTTACTGAATTGCAGATCAGTATTTTTGAAAGCTGGGAGATAAACAGGACAACTTCATCCCATAAATCTTACCACCTGACTCATCAAATTGAAGTTCCTATTGAAACAAGGAAAACATCTTTAATCATGAAAATATTTGGAAACTGCAAGCATATCTCTATTTGGAATTTGGGAGATAATTAAAATGGACAAGTTATGATTGATTAGCTCATAAAGAATGGGTTCATTAAAAGGCAGTTGGTTCTCTTTTTATCCTATGTCAACACCCCATCAATAGGAATTAAGAAAACAGCATAACTGGGTTCTAGCTCCTTGCTGAGGGCAATTAATCAGAAGAGTGGGGACATAAATTGAAATGATGCCAAAGAAATCAACCTGTTTTTCCATCTACCTTTATCTTTGTTACTTCTTATAGACCATCTTAATATTTTGATCATTGATTTGTGTATTAGTTGATAGATTTTAGGGGAAATTCTCAGGTATTTTGAATTTTTACATTAATAAATAATAATTTTTACATTTTCATATTAATAGGTTTACTTTACTAGAAACAAACTTGTATATGATTATTCCTTTAATTCAAATATGAGAAATATTTGTTTTATTCTAGTTTTTAAAGTAGTGAAGAGCTATTTTTATCTTGAAATGCTGTAACAGAACATTAAGACTCCTTAAAACCTTTGGAGGAAAGGCCAGGGTTTTAATAAATAAATGTTAATAATATGAAATGCCATATGGGTAGAAAAATAAAAGCATAAAATCAATTCTAAAAAGAAAACTGTCAATATTCTCTGACAACCTGTTACTCGTTACCTGATATGAATCTTCAAAAAGGTTTGTGTGTTCTACTTTGTATGGCTCCAGTTCAATTTCAATTTATTTTTAAAATTAGTTTGGAAGGGCAGCCGCCAGGCACACAGATAATACAGCCGATGCTGTCATTTGGCAATCTGGTTCTGACTACCAGGTTGGTTTTTCCTGCTCCCAGATTCTCAGTCATTGAGACTCTTGTGTTTCTTGTATATTACTTTGAGGTAATTTTATAAGCAAATCCTATGCCAACCACTCAGGCTGACACTTGAGAGAAAAGGTTAACAACAGATTCTCCTGTAGTCATTTGAGAAAGTTAACATTTGAGTTCTCAAAAAGATGATCAGTCCAATGAGTGTTAGCACTTGGATTTTCACCCTTTAGGAGTGTGTATATTTTAATATTGGCTTATTTTCTAGCCCCTTTGGAGGACTAGGTATTATATTGCCATACTTTTTAAAAATCTTTTTTTTTCCCCACTTTTTAAAATTTCTAATGGAGGATAATTGTTTTACAATGTTTTACATTATTTTACAACGTTGTACTGGTTTCTTCCATACAACAACGTGAATCAGCCATAAGAATACACGTCTCCTCCCTCATGAACCTCCCTTCTTGAACCTCCTTTCCACCCCTCTATGTTGTCACAGAGCACTGGGTTGAACTCCCTGTGTTATACAGTAACTTCCCGTTCAGTTCAGTTCAGTTCAGTCGCTTAGTCGTGTCCGACTCTCTGCGACCCCATGAATTGCGGCACGCCAGGCGTCCCTCTCATTAGGTGTTTTATATATGATGATGTATGTCTTTCAATGCTGCTCTTTCAATTCATACCCCTCTCCTTTCACTACTGTGTCTGCAAGTCTGTTCTTTATGTCTGCATCTCTAGTCCTACCCTGCAAATAGGTGCATTAGTACCATTTTTCTAGATTCCATATGTACACATTAATATGTGATATTTGTTTTTCTCTTTCTGACTTACTTCACTCTATAATAGGCTCTAGGTTCATCCACCTCACTAGAGCCAACTCAAACTCATTCCTTTCTATATTACCATACTTTTAAATAATAAAATTATTCCAAAGAACTCTGAGAATAATTATAAATAGCTAAATTGACACCTTTGTTGAGATTTAAAAGAAGATTCCAGAATCTTTGATTGTTTAGCTTTTTTTTTTTTTTAACCTCAGAGTGTTTTGGTCTCCAAATGCAATCAGGGGTGAACTGGCTTCACAATTAATGACCTAATTTTGCAGCACTGCATGCTGCTCCCCAACATTGATCTGACTGGGAGGCAAGTCTGTTAAACGTGATGTCAGCAGGAATTATTTTGACAGCTGCCAGAAGCAGTAACATAAGACTCAGGAGGTTTTCATTTTAGAGTGTGGTGGTCTAGAATATTGGTCTGGTATATACATACTAATGGACAATCCAGGGTAGTAGCACAGTATTTAAGAGAAGAATCCATAAGGAAAAGTGATCACATTAATGGAGCATTGGGAGCTAAGGCTGAAACACACAAAAATATCCTCTTTAATGTCAAATTAGAACAACAGAATCCAAGCACATTCTTCCTTTTGATGGTCTCTGGTATTGCTTTACTGGCATGAAAAGTGATTCCGAACCATATGAAATGCCATCTCTGATACATGGAGTATTGGCTGTTGACAGGTCCCTCTTAATCTGAAGAGAGTGCTTCTGCGGATGGGCTGCAGTTTTCATTCTCAGGATTGATGATCCAACATCAGATTACATGATAAACTTGCTCAAAGCATGGTCTTGTGTTTTCTGACACTGTTAGATAAACATTCAGTGCCTGCATTTCAGAGTGGTAACACAAGGATGAATCAAATAGCAAATTAAATTTAGGTATGCCATCTGCTGCCTTTATTTTATGAATTCCAGCCCATAGGATATTGACTGGGCATGAATGTATAAGCCGTTGTCTTTTATTGTTGGACTTACCACAAACATTGGACAAATGTTCATCCATGCTGTCAGTCTTCTTAGAAAGAGTAAGATTCAGCAAAAAGAATTGTTTTCAGTTGTTGTAAGTTTTTCGTTTTAATAAAAATAACCCTCAACAGAAGAAAAAACAGCATGTACTCATTTCTCCAAGTGCAACATCTCAGCAGGCTTTAGGAACTCATCCACAAGGGGTAAATTGTTTAATGCGTAATTGTAAGCAGAACTGTAAAAAGCCATATTAGGCTTTCATGATTTTATTCTCTTCTTCTGGTGAAAGATCATTACTTCTCCCTGGGCTCCCAATGGTTAAGCCTCTTACAATGTTTCCATTTCCAAGAAAGTTCTTGATTTCTTCTGCTGGTGATTCTTACGCCGTGTCTTTCCTTCACCAGGGTTTCTTTAAGAAATGATGTTTTTCCAAATGTTTTTGAGGAAATTTTCTTATCTCTTTCCAAAACCTAAATTTTAAAACGTCTCCATTTTGGAAGGACAACAGGTATATTATCTTTGAGCAGTTTAATATAAAGTATTAATTTATAGACCTGAAATTACAGTTTGGGGCTATCGTTCTTTTAATACCTGTTTCCAGTTCTTTAGCAGCATTTGCTCAGATGCAGTGGTTACCAGGATTAGTAAGAACTGCTTTTCAAGGACTTTTATAGATTTTTAGCCCACACATAAAATGAGTTCTCTGTTTCTGAGGCTAATAAAAGTCTTAATGATATGTGCATCCAACAGATGGGACAGAGGACAATTTTGGCAGTGGACAGTTGAAATCTGCCCTCGGTTTTTTATATAAGGCTCTTGCTAAAGTCAATAAAAGGTAATTTTCACACACGATTTAGTCCAGAGTATAAAATATGGGAAAGAGGGGCTGGTTTAAGTCCAATGGGCATAAGGGTAGCAGTTGGTAAAAGTTTTGTTTGATGGCAAATTGTAACCAACAGACTGACAAGTTGATTAAGAGTGACACGTGGTGGGCAATGGCAGGGCTTCAGGGGCTGAGAGAATGGCAGAGCTGAAGTAATTATTCCCCAACATATTTTGGCATAAGCCTTGATGGTTTTTTTTTTTTTTTGTGATGATTTTTTAAAAAGCTCTCTCTTTTTCTCTTTTCTGTTTCCAGTCTTTCTTTTAAAAAAAAAAAACACTAATTTTTATTGCAATATAGTTTCTTTACAATGTTGCATTAGTTTCTACTGTACAGCAAAATGAATCAGCTCTGTCACTGGTACCCACATTTTTTTCTTGGCCGTTCCATGCAACATGCAGGATCTTAGTTCCCTGGCCAGGGATGAGATCTGTGTGCCCTTCATTGAGAGTACAGAGTCTTAACTACTGGACTTCCAAGGAAGCCCTCATACCCATTCTAAAAATCATTCATTTCCTCATTTCAGATTAGCCTTTTGTCCATCAAATGAAAATTTTACAAAAATTAATCCCTCATGAGATTACCTTAAAGGTATCAAGCAGATTCAGAATATAGTGTCCATTCCTGCCATGCAGGGTCTGGTGTGTGGCTCAAATCTGCTGATGTGAAAGAGTGACTCCATATATTCATCCTGGTTATGGGAGGGGATGTTATGTTTAATGCAGATAAGACTTTAAAGGGGGTGAGAAAGAGTCTAGAGACAGGTTCATAGGTGAAAATAATGGAAGCTGTCAGGACTTTATTCTTTCATGCACTTATTAAATGAATTGTTAATGATTTATGCATAGCTTAATAGCTTCATGTATTTTGGGAATTAAAAAAGAGTCAGCAATATTTTTGGCATGCATTATTTTATTTGATGTCAGTGATCTCTGAATATGGTTTAAATACCTGTGGTGGATTCATGTTGATATATGGCAAAACCAATACAATATTGTAAAGTAAAAAAAAAATGTATGCATGGTAGGTATACTGAACAGTTTTATATTTTAGCTCATATTATTGTTCAATCTTAAAAGGCAGGTACTGGAACTCTGGCTTTCCCAATGGCTCAGCGGGTAAAGAATCTGCCTGCAATGCAGGAAACACATGAGGTGCGGGTTTGATCCCTGGCTTGGGAAGAACCCCTGGAGGAGGAAATGTCAACCCACTCTAGTATTCTTGCCTGAAGAGTCCCATGGACAGAGGAGCGTGGTGGGCTACATACAGTCCATTAGTTGCAAAGGGCTAGACACGACTAACACACACTGTAATTTACACACCAAAAATACATGACAAATGAGAACTGGGCTTAGAGTCACGGAATTAATGATATTTTGTTGGACTACTGCAAGATTTCTTAATCTTAGCATTATTGACATTTTGATTCAGTTCAGTTCAGTTGCTCAGTCATGTCTGACTCTTTGTGACCCCATGAACTGCAGCATGCCAGGCCTCCCTGTCCATCACCAACTCCCAGAGTTCACTCAAACTCACATCCATCGAGTTGGTGATGCCATCCAACCATCTCATCCTCTGTCGTCCCCTTCTCCTCCTGCCCACAATCCCTCCCAGCATCAGAGTCTTTTCCAATGAGTCAACTCTTCTCATGAGGTGGCCAAAGTACTGGAGTTTCAGCTTTAGCATCATTCCTTCCAAAGAACACCCAGGACTGATCTCCTTTAGGATGGACTGGTTGGATCTCCTTGCAGTCCAAGGGACTCTCAAGAATCTTCTCCAACACCACAGTTCAAAAGCATCAATTCTTCGGCGCTCAGCTTTCTTCACAGTCCAACTCTCACATCCATACATGACCACTGGAAAAACCATAGCCTTGACTAGATGGACCTTTGTTGGCAAAGTAGTGTCTCTGCTTTTCAATATGATATCTAGGTTAGTCATAACTTTTCTTCCAAGGAGTAAGCGTCTTTTAATTTTATGGCTGCAATCACCATCTGCAGTGATTTTGGAGCCCCCCAAAATAAAGTCTGACACTGTTTCCATGTTTCCCCATCTCTTTCCCATGAAGTGATGGGACCAGATGCCATGATCTTCATTTCTGAATGTTGAGCTTTAAGCCAACTTTTTCACTCTCCTCTTTCACTTTCATCAAGAGGCTTTTTAGCTCCTCTTCACTTTCTGCCATAAGGGTGGTGTCATCTGCATATCTGAGGTTATTGATATTTCTCCCAGCAATCTTGATTCCAGCTTGTGCTTCTTCCAGCCCAGTGTTTCTCATGATACACTCTGCATAGTAGTTAAATAAGCAGGGTGACAATATACAGCCTTAGTGTACTCCTTTTCCTATTTGGAACAAGTCTGCTGTTTTTTTTTATTGTGGTTGTCGTTCTCTGTTTGAGGACTATCCTGTGCATTTTAGTCTGTTTAGCAACATTTCTGGACTCTGCCAGTTAGATGTCAGTAGTAACCCCCCCACGCCCTCTGCGTTATGACAGCTAAAAATGTCTTCAGATTTTGCCAAATGTCCTCATCCAGGGCTAAACCTCTCCTGTTGAGAACCACTGATCCACTGATGGATGAGCTTGCTTCCAAGTCAAGCTAAGGCTTCTGAGCTTTAGTAAGACTATAGACCCAGATGAAGAGGCCAATCAGGAAGAAGGCTTACATGTAATATGTTTAGATTAGACATCAGTCATGACTTTTTGATGGTTCCATCAGCACCTGTGAGAACTCATCCGAGCATTCAGTCATAAGACAATATCAGTGATAGTGAGATTATTACATGCCAGCCCTGGAGCACAATGCTTGCTCTGGTAGATTATTTTCTGGAACTGAGCAGTAAAGAGAGGTTGGTGGCTTTGTAGGCAGCTGTGGTTTTGTGAGGTGAAGTGAGTGGAACAACTGTGCATGCGTGTAAGTCACATCAGTCGTGTCTGACTCTTTGTGACCCTATGGACTATAGCTCACCAGCCCCTCAGTCTCTGGGCTTCTCCAAGCAAGAATACTGCAATGGGTTGCCATGCCCTCCTCCAGGGGATTGTTCAGACCCAGGGATTGAACCCGTGTCTCCCAAGGCTCCTGCATTGCAGGTTCTTCACTGCTGAGCCACCAGGGAAGCCCCAGAACAACTGTACCCAGGGCAAAAGAAACCCTGAAACTTGCCCTGAGAAGTGGAAGCTGAAATGCTACAAACTAGAAAGCAGCAGCTGCTGCTGCTAACTCGCTTCAGTCATGTCCGACTCTGTGTGACCCCATAGACAGCAGCCCACCAGGCTCCACCGTCCCTGGGATTCTCCAGGCAAGAACACTGGAGTGGGTTGCCATTTCCTTCTCCAGTGCATGAAAGTGAAAAGTGAAAGTGAAGTCGCTCAGTCATGTCCGACTCTTCACGACCCCATGGAGTGCAGCCTACCAGGCTCCTCGCTGAGTACAAAGAGGGTGGCAATTACTGAGTGAGATGCTTTTCTTCACTAGAAGTACCTTGAGTTCTTTCAAGTTCCTTAGTGTTTATTCCTTCTGAACAAGCACTGAACAATCTACAAGCACTTCCAGTCCCCTAGGGAAACCTGAGTTCCCTGGCACAGTCCAGCTGGGCCGGGAGCCCATGACCACAGTAAATGGAGTGATGCTTTCTCACTGTTCCCCACATTTCTTGGGCTTAATTTCTTCTGCCCTTTCCCAGTGAAGACAGGCTGGGGCAGGGGCAACTAGGAGCTGAGTACTTCTAATTTCTTTCTGTTTTGGTTATGATACTACCTCCACAAAGTGAAGTAAAGAAGAGGGACACATTCTTTGCTAAAGTCTTGCCTCTTTGTGATCCAATTAAATGACGTTTGTTATCCTTGACTTTGGGCTTCCCTGGTGGCTCAGTGGTAAAGAATCTGCTTGCAATGCAGGAGACCAGGGTTTGATCCCTGGGTTGGGAAGATCTCCTGGAGAAGGGAATAGCTACTTACTTGCAAAGAGTCAGACACTGAGTGACTCACACACACACATACACAAACACACACCCTTGAAAGTTTCGTGTAACATGTGCTGGACTTCAGTCCACCTAATACTGTTAGGAAAAATCTGTGCAAGCTGCAGGCATCCTTCTTATTTATATTGCTTAATTTTACATTTCACGCATAGTTTTAAAGGAATGTGTTTTAAAAGCATATTGTGTTTATTTAGCTTCTTCCCTGGTATGTGTTTGGAATTTTAAAGAACCAGTATAATTTGCTGATTTCTAAGCTATAGAATTCTTAAAAATATGTAGCTGCTCACTAGGTGATTTAAAAGAGGGTGGTTCAAGACTGGACAGTGTTTCTTAATTTGAAGTGAGATTGTGCTTCAGTGAATGTGAATGCTGAGGATATTTCAGAGGTAGGGGAATGTGGGTAATTATTGAAAACCTGCTTGGTTAGTTGCTCAGACCTTTTAATAACAGACTGTTTCAAGTTGGTTTTGGTCTTTCCAGGCGCTGCTGCTGCTGCGTCGCTTCAGTTGTGTTCGACTCTGTGCGACCCCGTAGACGGCAGCCCACCAGGCTCCCCCGTCCCTGGGGTTCTCCAGGCAAGAACACTGGAGTGGGTTGCCATTTCCTTCTCCAATGCATGAAAGTGAAAAGTGAAAGTGAAGTCTCTCAGTCGTGTCCGACTCCTAGCGAGCCCATGGACTGCAGCCTACCAGGCTCCTCCGTCCATGGGATTTTCTGGGCAAGAGTACTGGAGTGGGGTGCCATTGCCTTCTCCATTCCAGGCGCTATAGTTGCCCAAATGCACTAAGCATTTTCAAACACCTGTGCCCTTACTTGTGTTCTGCCAGCTGCTTGAAATAGATCCATTTAAAAAAAGGTTTATTTATTTGGCTGTTTTGGGTCTTAGTTGCATTGTGTGGGATCTTTAGTTGCAGCGTGTGAACTCTTAGTTGTGGTATGTAGGATCTAGTTCCCTGACTGGGAATCGAACTCAGGCCCTCTGTATTGGGAGCATACAGTCTTAGCCACCGGGCTACCAGGGAAGTCTCTGAAATAGCTTCCTTACTGAAGTCCAGCTGAGGAAATTCTTCACCTCCATCCCACAGTTTATTGAATCCAAGACAGACTGTCCCCTTCCCCATTTTAATGTGTATCAATTTGCTCTGATTCTTACAATGAATAGCAAATTGTAGTCAAATGTGTGACTTCTTTTTTCTTCAGTTCATTTCAGTTCAGTTCAGTCGCTCGGTCGTGTCTGACTCTTTGCGACCCCGTGGACTGCAGCATGCCATGCTTCCCTGTCCATCACCAACTCCCGGAGCTTACTCAAACTCATGTCCATCGAGTTGGTGATGCCATCCAACCATCTCATCCTCTGTTATACCCTTTTCCTCCTGCCTTCAATCTTTCCCAGAATCAGGGTCTTTTCAAATGAGTCAGCTCTTCGAATCAGGTGGCCAAAGTATTGGAATTTCAGCTTCAGCATCAGTCCTTCCAATGAACACCCAGGACTGATCTCCTTTACGAGGGACTGGTTGGATCTCCTTGCAGTCCAAGGGACAAGGGCGTCTTCTCCAACACTACAGCTCAAAAGCATCAATTCTTCGGTGCTCAGCTGTCTTTATAGTCCAACTCTCACATCCATACATGACTACTGGCAAAACCATAGCTTTGACTAGATAGACCTTTGTTGGCAAAGTAATGTCTCTGCTTTTGAATATGCTGTCTAGCTTGGTCGTAACTTTTCTTCCAAGGAGCAAGCGTCTTTTAATTTCATGGCTCCTGTCACCATCTGCAGTGATTATGGCGCCCCCCCCCCCAAATAAAGTCTGTCACTGTTTCCATTGTTTTCCCATCTATTTGCCATGAAGTGATGGGACCAGATGCCATGATCTTCATTTTCTGAATGTTGAGCTTTAAGCCAACTTTTTCACTCTCTTCTTTCACTTTCAGCAAGAGGTTCATTATTCTTTGCTTTCTGCCATAAGGGTGCTGTCATCTGCATATCTGATGTTACTATATTTCTCGGCAGTCTTGATTCCAGCTTTTGCTTCATCTAGTCTGGCATTTCGCATGATGTACTCTGAATATAAATAAGCTGGGTGACAAAATATAGCCTTGACATACTCCTTTTCTGATTTGGAACGAGTCTGTTGTTCCATGTCCAGTTCTAACTGTTACTTCCTGACCTGTATACAGATTTCTCAGGAGGCAGGTCAGATGGTCTGGTATTCCCATCTTCTTGAGAATTTTCCACTGTGTGTTTTGATCCACACAGTCAAAGGCTTTGGCATAGTCAATAAAGCAGAAGTAGATGTTTTTCTGGAACTCTCTCGCTTTTTTGGTGGTCCAATGGATGTCGCCAATTTGATCTCTGGTTCCTCTGCCTTTTCTAAATCTAGCTTGAACATCTGGAAGTTCATGGTTCACGTACTGTTGAAGCCTGGCTTGGAGAATTTTGAGCATTACTTTGCTAGCGTGTGAGATGAGTGCAATTGTGTGGTACTTTGAACATTCTTTGGCATTGCCTTTCCTTGGGATTGGAATGAAAACTGACCTTTTCCAGTCCTGTGGCCACTGCTGAGTTTTCCAAATTTGCTGGCATATTGAGTGCAGCATTTTCACAGCAGCATCTTTTAGGATGTGAAATAGCTCAACTGGAACTTCATCACCTCCACTAGCTTTGTTCGTAGTGATGCTTCCTAAGGCCCACTTGACTTCACATTCCAGGATGTCTGGCTCTAGGTAAGTGATCACACCATTGTGACTATATGAAGCAATAGTTTAGTTTGTAACTGATGGCGATTTAGATTTGATGAAATATAGCGTACGAATCTGCACTGCCAACATGTTGTCCAAGTAGAGATGTGCAGCAGTTGGGAGTGATTGTCTGGGTCTTTGGAGAGGTGAATGTACAAAGTACATGTACTCGTTCTAACATTGTCCAGAGTCTCAATCCTTTACAGCATCAACCCTAAGGCCTGAAAGCACATTCTTGACAGGTTGTGTAAAATCCACATTCCTGAGGATTGCTGAGGAACCAGTGAGGATGTAAACTTATAGAGTTGTGTAACTATCACTGAAATCCAAATTTTAGGACCTTTTTATTACCCCAGAGCGTTCTCTCAGGTTCATGTGCAGGTAATCACTGCTCCCATTTCCAGCTTGAAGCAGTCACTAATTTGCTATTTCCAGTGATTTTCTTTTTCTGGGCATTTTGTATAAATTGAATGCTATAATAAATGATCTTATTCACCTGGGTTATTTCATTTAGCATAATATTTCTTGATGTTCATCCATGTTGTAGTATTTATCAGTGGTGGTGGTTTAGCCACTGTCATGTCCGACTCTTTGCGACTGGATGGACCATAGCCTGCCATGCTTCTCTTTCCACTGTGGTGTATTGCCATTTCCTTCTCCAGGGGATCTTCCCGACCCAGAGATTAAAGCTGAGTCTCTTATACTGCAGGTGGTCTCTTGCTTTGCAGGTGGATTCTTTACTGACTTCATTCCTTTTAATTGCCAAATAATATTTCATTGTCTGAATGGGCCACATTTTGTTTATCCATTTACAGGTTCATGGGTGTTTGGGTTGTTTGTTCTATTTTGTTATTATGAATAAGAACATTCACATATAAGTTTGTCTTGATATATTTTTTTCATTTCTCTCGGGTAGACACAGAATAATTTCTTGATTGAACTATGGATTCTTGTCTCAAGAGCAGGGATGTTCTATTGACATCTTTGCAATTTTCTTTTTCACATGAGGTTGTATTGAAACCTTGAGTAACATACCTAAAAATTAAAATACTAATGAGTATGTGAATATGAGAAGTGCAGCTAAAAGGCTGTTAAAATTTATTTGGCATCTGGTACAATTTACTGTCATTCACTAGTAACTACCTCCAGTCTTCCTGTCTGGAATAAAAATGACATATACATTATATTTACTACTCTGCTAATACCACCAAAAAGCCTAGCAATTGTCATTTCCAGATTGCTCTGAGGCGACATAGCAATCTAATTCTTTAAAACTGTGTTCTTGAATGTATCATTTCATTGCCCCTTTTTTTGTCCTTTTGTGGTTGAAGGACATTTCACATTTGACAACTGGGATTTAAATTGATTCTTAAAGGGGCCAAGAGAAAAAAGTAATTTATTTTAAAATCTTTTCAGATCCAGAACAACATGAGGGATAGTTTATTAATTTGCCAGAGAAGTTAAGAGGTTGGAAAATTTCCCCAACCTTGATTTTCTCTGTTCCCTGTCTTCTTACAACTGCAGAGCAATCTAGAGTCCAGTTTTCCATTTGCACATTTTTTGACGGTATGAATAAGGAAGATGTGATGATGGTGAAGGTTTAAATAATGTTAGCAATAACACTTATCAGGACATTTCTGCTAAATTATTAGTGATAGAATAAGACTCATGCTACGGTCATTTATTCATTCATTCATCTAGTCACTAAACTAGCCTCTCATTATTTTTACAGGTATTTATGTGACCATCTTCCATATGCTAGACACTGAACCAGGGACCTTAATTACAACTGTGAACAGCATTTTAAACTGTACATACTAAAGAGAGAACCTATTTAGCAGATTATTTTCCCAACTAATTAAAAAAGGAGAGTTAAATTGCTTTGGAAGGAGAAATTTGCAACTTTTAGTTACTTGATTTAAAAGATCTATGGGGTTTCCTTTCAGCTCTTTGGTATAATAGCCTGGTCAACAATTTTCCTGAATCACCTATGAGTTTGGCATTGAGCAACTTCTAAGATCAGGCAAAATATGACCAAGGACAAGAATAATCATTCTCTAAAGTGAAAGTTCCAAGGCCCCTCAGATAAGGCCTTTTGAACCCCATGTCTCTTATTGAAACCTGAGGAGAAAGATATAAATATTGTTCAAAAATAAAAATGCAAGATTAATTACAAGCATTTCATACAGAATAAAAAATGTGGTGCTGTGTTCTATTCATCTAAAATTCTTGCACATTTCTTTACACTATTGATCTTGCACAAGATGCTCAATGTTTGCTTCAGTCAAGTGGGACTCAATAGATACTTAGTTAAAAATGACTTGGGTACCAGGTTCCTGGATTAATACCCAGATAAAAAATGATTTAATTTTTAAATTCATACTTCTCTGCCTCAAAATGAGCGCTCATCAGATGACATCTAGGGAGTGAAACTTCTTATAATCTAGAAAATGCTTACCTAAATTTTGAGAAGAATGCCTAGAAACTAATGAAGGTATCATCTAAGAGAAAATTCATTTTCAACACAGACATATATCAAGTTACACGTCAAATGTATTAAATCCTAGTACACAGGGATATAGAGTAGTCCAGGGACCCTCCAAAAACAGTCTCACCTTAGTCCAACATCTATCCTATATTTCCCAAAGCGTGGACATCCATAATACTGGTTGAGGCATACCAGGGTCACTCTTATTTTTTCCTAGACTTTTCTTGCTGCTGCTGCTGTCAGTCGTGTCCAACTCTGTGCGACCGCATAGATGGCAGCCCACCAGGCTCTTCTGTCCCCGGGATTCTCCAGGCAAGAACACTGGAGTGGGTTGCCATTTCCTTCTCCAATGCATGAAAGTGAAAAGTGAAAGTGAAGTCGTTCAGTCGTGCCAGACTCTTAGCGACCCCATGGACTGGAGCCCACCAGGCTCTTCTGTCTGTGGGATTTTCCAGGCAAGAGTACTGGAGCGGGGTGCCAGACTTTTCTTACATAGCATTAAAAACCATTGAGCTCCAGTATTGTAATTTATAATAAGAAATATTTAGTCTTTGTCCCTATTCCTGGCACAGAGCTCCTAAAAAACCCTTGGAATTTCCTGAGTGATGAGAGCCATAAAGGTGTCTTGATATTCATAACAAATCCTTTTCAACCACATCTGAGTGAATGTTAATGAGGTGACTAACTAACCATGTAATTAGATGGTTGGAACTTTCTGTCCCACTTGCCTGACCTGGGGGTGGGGAGGGGAATGGAGATTGAATCAATCACACCAACGGCCAGTGATTAATCAATTGTGCTTGTGTGATGAAGTCTTCCTAAAACCCCAAAAGGATGGAGTTTGGGGGGATTCTAGGTTGGTGAACACATGAAGATTCAGGGAGAGATGGCAACCCACTCCAGTACTCTTGCCTGGAAAATCCCATGGACAGAGGAGCCTGGTAGGCTGCAGTCCATGGGGTCGAGAAGAGTCGGACACAACTGAGCGACTTAGTAGTAGTAGCAGTAGTAGTGTACCCAGAGAGCATGGACGCTTCCAGCCCCTTTCCTATGCATGTCTTCCACCTGGCTTTTCCTGAGCTATATTGTTTTATAATAAAGCAGTAATCTAGTACATAAAATGTTTCTCTGAGTTCTTTGAACAACTATAGAAAACTAATTGAACTCAAAAGAGGGGCGATGGGAACCTCTGGTCTATAGCTGGCCGATCAGAAACACAGTAATAACCTGGATTTGTGATTGGCATCTGAAGTGGGTGGGTGGGGGAGTGGGTAAGTCTTGTGGGACTGAACCCTTAACCTGTAGGGTCTGATGTGATCTCCAAATAGACAGAGTTAGAATTGAGTTAAATTGTAGGACACCCAGCTGGTGTCACATAAAATTGCTTGGTGGTATTAAAAACACATCAGAATACCAACCAGTGTCAAATGAGTAAGTGCAACTTAAAGATTCTCTATTTGTTAGTACACGTGTTTGCACATGGTCAGTCGTGTCCACCTCTCTGTGACCCCATGGACTGTAGCCCTACCAGGCTTCTCGGTCCATGGGCTTTCCCAGGCAAGAATGCTGGAGTGGGTTGCTACTTCTTTCTCCAGAGGATCTTCCTAACCCGGGGATTGAATCCCTGTCTCCTGAGTCTCCTTCAGTGGCAGGCAGATTCATTACCACTGAGCCACCTGGGAAGCCCTTTGTTAGTGCTTAAAATACTTTTTCTTTGTCAGCTGCCTCTTGTCATTCAGAAATTTTAATTTTTATTGTATCAAATCTTTCCATATTTTCCCTAATGTCCTCTGAGTTTTGAGTATTGCTTAGGAAGATAGGAGCTTCCCTGTTGGTGGTGGTTTAGTCACTAAGTCGTGTCCGATGATTCTTGCGAACCTATGGACCGTAGTCTGCCAGGCTCCTCTGTCCCTGAGATTCTCCAGGCAAGAATACTGGAATGGGTTGCCATTTCCTTCTCCAGGGGATCCTAACGACTCAGGAATCAAACTTGAGTCTCCTGCATTGCATGCAGATTATTTACTGACTGAGCTACGGGGGAAGCTGGTTTTGTTAGTGCAATAGTTTCTAAATAGAAAGCTCTGTGTTTGGGTTTAAAATATCAGAAGAGGAATACAACTGTGTTTATTGTCTGCTGGGATTAGATCAGGGCTGATCTGAGTTCCATAAATATGCCTTCTCTACCATAGGTACACAGGGGAAAGTGGGGACTTTGGCTACCAAAGGAAGCAGCCCTAAGCAACACTCAGTCTCCTGTTTTCTCCTGGTGCCGTGCATATGCTGATGGTGGCCAGGTGGAGGATTTGGCTGGCCCAGCTAATTGCTTCTATCTAGAGGAATGAGCGAACTGTGCAGTAAAAGTGTGTTACCTCTAGATACAAATTAAACAGCACTAAAGTGCACTTAGAAGAAATTAGCAAAGCTCCAGAATGGAAAGTGACGTTAAAAAATTCATTCTCTTTTTATTTCAATTTTACGATTAATGGGAAATGAATAAATGAAAAGACCAAGTAGAGAGAGGAAATAATAAGGGATTATTACCACAACACAAAGCTTTTATAGATATTGTGTTTGAATGGGCTGAATAAAGGAGATGTATTTTTAATCATTTCCCTAGTTTTAAAGATCACTATTATTTTAAAAATTATTATTTTGGAAATCCCCAGGCTAAGCCCGTGTACTTTGGATTTCAAAGTACAGCAACCACCAAGTTTTTATTTATTCTCACTAATAGAAGCAATGCTTCCTCTCCTTCTCTCTAGGTGGATGTTATTTTTCTTTATGTTGTTTCAAGGCAGATGACTTAGTCCCAGGCATAATATGAACTACTCATAGTTGAAGTTAAAATTTTACTTCTAACAATTTTGGTGTGTAAAAAATGGCACAACATTGGCACACCGTTGCTAAATATATCTCACAAAATAGATTCCTAAGCTGGTATAAGGCATTCCACAGTACACAAAATTCAACTGTCCTCTCTTCACACAGTATATATTATTCGATCAATTGGATGGATCAGTTAAAGACCATCACTGTATTATGTATTATTACTCTGTGCCAGGCTTAGAACAACTAGCCATGGATTGTCTATCTTGGTTTTCATATTTGTTCTATGAATTACACTTACATTGTATTTGAAGAAACCGAGACTCAGAAAAAACTGACTACTCAAGGTCACACAACTGGTCAGGGAGCCAAGAGCTGAGTTGGAAATGTTTCTTTGTACTTGAAGCAACAGGAAGGGAGACCTATGTAGTCCAGAAAGGGGAGAGTTATCTGGGAAAAAAAAAGGATGTGATTTCAGGTGCAACTTTCACACAGAAGCTTCCGCCTGCCTCCTGATTGAGTCTTCTTCATGATGAATTAAGAACAAAATAGCACAAAAACCTTTATGTCAGGGGATTGAAGTGATGGGAAAAGATCTCATTTTCTTTGGCTAGGCAGCATAATATTAACTGCTTTCCTCCAATTAGCACTTTTATAAATTATCATTATTTTTTCAGACAGTTTTCTACCCAGGTGTCTGAGTTTTTGGTTGCAAAATTAGTTCAGATGGTCTCACACAAAAGTATGTTAAATGTTGTTACATGTACTTTACTGAGATGAAATATTTAACATTTAATGAACTCCCTTTCCTCGTTGGTAAGTCTGATCTTTCTGGCACAATTTAAAAATAAATTTCATTTATGAGTCTCTTGTTTTACTAGTGTTCCCATATTTATTCAGTATTTTTTTTTATTAACTTACATATTTAACCATCTTCTGGATTAAACATCATGGCCCAGAAGACTAACCAGAGAATTCAGTGGTCTCTAAGAGAGTAATCATATAAGATGCTTCTAGAATATTATTTGAGGAGGAGGTAATAAGTGTGTGTGTGAAGTGTTGTTACACTTTTGAGTGCTGTGTATTTGAGGTATGTGGATAACAATGTTAAATGCTTGAATTTCCTTACAGTCTCAACCAGAAGATTTTTAGGGTTTTTTAAAATACTAATTTCTATAACAATATGGATTAACTAATATAACCTTAGTTTCTATAGGAAGAATTTGTTGTTTCAATGGTAAAAAAATATGTCAAAATATTTTACTTTGGAGATTGGATGACTTTATTGACTGAATATTGACTAAAATTAGCAAATAATTGCCCATTTTCATTCTGAGCTGTGGAGACTGCTTCCTGTCTTTAACTGTGACAGAAAGGACTGGCTGGAGCAAGCCGCATTCACCTCACACCTTTGGCTACATTTCACGGTGCGTTTCTGCCTGTGCCCAAACTTCTGGTGTGTACCATCAGTCAGTTCAGTTCAGTTTAGTCTAGTCGCTCAGTCATGTCCAACTCTTTGTGACCCCATGGACTGCAGCATGCCAGGCTTCCCTGTCCATCATCAACTCCTGGAGCTTGCTCAAACTTGTGTCCATTGAATTGGTGATGCCATCCAGCCATCTCATCCTCTGTCATCCCCTTCTCCTCCTGCCTTCAATCTTTCCTAGCATCAGGGTCTTTTCTAAAAGTCAGTTCTTTGCATCAGGTGGCCAAAGTATTAGAGGTTCAGCTTCAGCATCAGTCCTTCCAATGAATATTCAGAATTGATTTCCTGTAGGATTGACTTGTTTGATCTCCTTGCAGTCCAAGGGACTCTCAAGAGTTGTCTCCAACACCACAGTTCAAAAGCATCAGTTCTTCAGTGCTCAGCCTTCTTTATGGTTCAACTCTCACATTCGTACATGACTACTGGAAAAACTTATAAGGTCCCTAAGGGTCCTATAAGTTATATTTGACTTACAGGGACCTTTGTCAGCAAGTGATGTCTCTGCTTTTAATACTCTGTCTAGGTTTCTCATAGCTTTCCTTCTAAAGAACAAGCATCTTTTAATTTCATGGCTGTAGTCACCGTTTGCAGTGATTTTGGAGCCCAAGAAAATAAAGTCTGTCACTGTTTCCATTGTTTCCTCATGTGTTTGCTGTGAAGTGATGGGACCAGATGCCATGATCTTAGTTTTCTGAATGTTGAATTTTTCCTGTACCTTTCTTCTTTTAAAGCAGGGTTCAGCATTAGATTGACAGAGAAAAATCAAGGAATTTGTTGGATTAAAAAAAAAGTCATGCTTATTTCTTTTCACTTCAAAGTTGGCGTATCCTTCAACTGTGAATTTAAGTTACAAGATAAAACACTGTTATATTAGCAACATTCATGATTTTGTCTTTCATACAAATAATAAATGTTTTGATATCATCACAGTGTGATTGTTGCAGATATTACCCGCTGTCACAGGTACTTTGAAATTATGGCAGTTACTAGACTTGTCACTAGATCTTCTTATTTCCTGTTTTAATAAAAAAGGCTATATCATACACTCGACTTTTAATATTTTAAACTGTATTTTAATATACAGTTTCCTTTTTAATCTCATGAATTTTATTTTATGCATTTAAAAATATTATTCTGAGATGGGATCCATAGGCATCACCAGGTAGAAAGGGGTGCAAGGCACAAAGACCTGGAGAAGGGAATGGACACCTACTCCAGTAGTCTAGCCTGGAAAATTCCATGGACAGAGAAGCCTGGTGGGTCCCAGTTCGTGGGGTTGCATAGAGTCAGATACGACTGACTAACACACTCAAAGGCACAAGAAAGGTTAATATCCTCTGCTGTACAGCAAAGCTTCCCATGTGAATGCATGTGTGTGTGCTGAGTTGCTCTGCTGCTGCTGCTGCTAAGTCGCTTCTGTCATGTCCAATTCCTTGTGATCCTATGGACTGTAGCCTTCCAGGTTCCTCTGTCCATGGGATTCTCCAGGCAAGAAGAATACTGGTGTTGGTTGCCATAGCCTCCTCCAGGGGATCTTCTCCACCCAGGGACCAAACCCGTGTCTCCTGCTTTGGCAGGTGGATTCTTTACCGCTTACTCACCAGGGAAGCCCTCCCATGTGAATAGCTTCATAATATATCTGAGAAATTTATGCTGTCAGTCCTCAGGATGGCAGCTTGCAGCTGGAGCAACCTCACACCTATTGTGCCTTGTCTACACAATCATTAACTTCATGTATCTTGTGAGATGAGAAAGGTTGGGGAGCACTCTTGAGTTGCTCATGACTGGACTCTTTTAACACTGTTCTTCCAAGAATACCACACTTTTACACGTTATCTCCTACATGGTGTAATTATCTCTATTTCAGAGAAAGCAAGGGAATTTCCCAGACAAGAACACTGGAGTGGGTTTCCATTTCCTTCTCCAGGGAATCTTCCTGACTCAGGGATTGAACCTGCATCTCTTGTATCTCCTGCACTGGCAGGCAGATTCTTTACCACCGAGCCACCTGTGAAGCCATCTTAAATATGGGTAGCTCTAAAAGGATTAATTTCTTACCAGTACCCAAACTTCTTGTGACTTGATGACTTTTCCTTCATGTAGTCTCCCTTTTATTAGAGTCCCCAGTAGTATATGAGGTCACATTTTAATATATCTAAGAGTCGTACTCCATATGTCCTTTTCTACTCTCCTGTCCAGAATTTCTGTGCATGCCAGTTTCTCCTCAGTTCTTGAACAATAACATTAATAGAATAAGGGGCACTGTAGTTGATTGGTTTGTTGGTTCTTTTCATAGACTTCCAAAGTTTTCTCTGCGTCACTTCCTGAGTCCCCAGCTTTGCAGTAGAAGGCTTTAGTCCCTTTATTTTAAGCTGGGGTCCTTTTAACTTACATAACTCACTTTAAAAGTTTTTGTAGGCTATCTATGTATCAGGTAACAGACCACTGTACTTGAAAAAAAAAATCCCTATTTGTTTTCCAGATAGATTTTTCTGTTTTTAATAGAGCCAGGTACTTAAATCTTTAGAGGTCTTAATAAAGAGTCTAAAAGTCAACACCTTAAAAAAAAAAAAAAAAAGTAAATGGAATCCTCTCCTCTCTCCTCTTTAAACTCTAGCAAACAACAATAGGCCAAGAACTGTACAGAAAGTGTCACATTCAGATGAGTAATACTGGCAATCAGTGACATTTTCTATTTGGTATCTTGGAGACTGAAAATCGCTTGGTTTTCTTTATCTAGGCCACAGCTGTCTTGGGCCTGATTCCAATCATTTTGATCTGGTGAGGATTCTTTTTGGTAACAGAAATGCAGTAGAGGAGGGGCCATAATGACATGGTAGTGACAGCTGAAATGCATTTCCTCATTTTGATCTAGGTGAATGTTCTCAGTAGTATTGCTGGAGACCAAATGCTTATTCCTCTCACACATCCAGGAAAAGATTTTTTAAAAAGAGGCCAAGAGGGTTTTTTTTTTTCTCCATTAAACTGGATAAGGAACAGTTGTGAACCAGTGTTGGTTAATCCATCAAATTATAAAAGATGAAAATCAATAAACAGAAAAACACAAAGTACCCCAATGTGCCCACACTGTCTCAAAGGAGTTCTTTCATCAGGAGAGGCTGCATCACAGTAGATATGTTAGCCTAATTATGATGTATTTCCTTTTAACCAGTTTGTATGTAATAATTGAACACACATCTTCATAACAGGCTTCCCAGAGCAATTCATTAGTTCAGTAAAACAGTCTGAGTAATAGTTGGTTCATGCTTGCTTCATGATCATTTTGTTAGAAAAAAAAAAAGAACAGCAGCTGTATTTCAGTGTAGATGGCCTTCTGAAACAGTTGATTTATCAAAATGAATTGATCTTGGCAGCTTCCTATTTGGAGCTTAGATAGAGAAACAAAATTAGAATTCAGTGCTGCTCACATAGCCAGAACAAAGTAACGTTGGCTCATTTTCCACAGACATTATGGCTTGCACTGTGGATAGATAGAAAATTCAGAATTTATCCACCCGTACAGATGAAGCCACACGTCTAAGTGACCAATAAATGGAGTGAAAGCATTCCCTGCTCTTCTCTGCTCCCATAGGAAAATTGGTAGGCCAATACCTTCTTTTAAACTTAGACATAATATCCTATCCCAAACCATGGAACAGTGATGGTAATATAACACATTCTAGCTTACTGGCAAAACAGTGCATTGAGAGAGTTAAAGGTGAGCTTGAAAAATGAGTGCCCCCCACCCCACAAATACACAGTAAAATGGATTCTCACTCTGGCTTCCGTAGGGTTGTACTTTGGAAAGATCCTCAGTCTCTTGGTGCATATCATCCTGATTTTTAACCATAGATCATAGCTTCACACAGCCGCATACATTCAAAACTTCTATCCGTTTCCAATCCACTTTCTCTTCTTAAAAACTGTGGCTTAATTCAGTTTAGCAGCTGCCTTCTTACAGCACATGCCTCCCAGATACACAGATTACATCGATAACTGGCCATCTGTGCTCAACAGTCACCCGTACCAGCTCCATATCTTTTTTTGGCTTCTCTTTCTGAGCTCTCAGTGGGGTACTTGACCCTCAGGTACTGGGCTGCAGTCGGAGATGCAAAGAGGTTTGGATCACATATAGGGGCTGCAGAACTGAATGATTCCATGAAAGCAGCCTGTATATGACTGTGACCATTTTTTCTTTCTTGCTTGCTTTCTTTCTTTTTTTTTTTAATGCAGGGAGATTCTGCAAATACCTAAAACTTGCTTTCCAGATCCCTACCTCATCATGCCTAAGAGGAAGTGGATTTTCCAGGCCAGTGCTCATTTGTTGTTAGCACCAAGCTTTTAAGGTCTCAATAATGCTCTCGCTCACCCTGCCAGGAAGAATGCTCAGCTGAATACATTATCAGCTTCCAGCATTTTTTCATTCTGGAGACTTTGTGGTCTGCCTAGCTATGTTACCTCGGGTGCCAAGTCTGTCCTGTGGGGACCAACTGGGGAGTTTGGCAGAGAGACAGTGAACTCGCTCACGTCCTAAAAAAGTCATGGTCACAGGGCAAAGGGAAAACAAACCAAATCCCCAAATCCCACAATGAGAAGTCTTTGGTTTGCTGCTGAAGGCAGGAGTGAGAGGCCCATGCTTGGACTCTGCTTAGAGGCTGGTGTGGCTGAGGAAAATGTGTTGAAGGTTCAATTCTGTTTGGTTTCTCTAGGCCCTGCCTTGGCATCTATCCTCCTCCATGTTAAACAACATTAACTCTGAAGATCTGCCAAGATTTGATGATCAAATGTATTCATGAATCGCACTGCAATGGATTTGAACCACAGTAAATTTGTTTCTGGAATAAACAGAGAAAAGACCAGAGGTTTGATTTGTATGTTATTAGTTTGCTTTCTGTGAGAAATAGGCATAACAGCACCCTTCTATGTGCAGGAGGTGGACTGGATAAACAAGTGATTATGGGGACTGAGAGCCTGGGACTGGAGGCACAGCCTGGCTCTGGAGCTCATCTGGGTTTCCAACTCTTGGTCCATGTTTTTAGGATAAGCGATGAACAGAGACTGATAATTACTGAGCAGTGGGGAGTTCCTCTTCTTAAAGGTCTTCAGCTTATGGGATTTTAGATTATTTTCAGTATTTCATCCAAATTCAGTTGATTAGTAGTTATTGTTGCTGATTGATTCCTTCCACTCATGGCCACCCCCAGACTAAAATGTCTTCATGGATATTGTTTCCTACATATTTGAGGGTATCAATAGTGTCATCATGGGAAGGTCAGAGGGAGATTGCATGGCATGAGAACAGGGCACTGTACTGGGGGAAAGGTGCCCTGGGGTAGCTGTGTGATGTTGGGTGAGCCACTGAACTTTTCTGAAGACAGTGTGCTACTCTCAATAAGGAGATAATCCCTTTGACAATAAGATCCTATTGTGACCCTTAGACAGAAAAATCAGACAATGCCTCCCTAATGCTTTCAGCACGTAACTATAGGACTACATTAGGGTTTGTAAATATTGCTACATGTATTAGCATCAACATGATATAAATAGGAAGTAAACTATATATCTTGGAAAAATTTAAAAAAGTTAGTGTACTCTCTTTCAGCCCCTTTCCATTCTATTTCAGGTAATAGCTTGGCTATTCCCAGGAATTCTGAGACTAATGTTATTTTTTTTTTCCACTTTTTAAGGAATAGAGTTTTGTCGTCTTCAAGTTCATATATCTTGAAATTGATGAGTTCTCAGATAGAGGTGGGTTGCCATTTCCTTCTCCAGGGGATCTTCCCAACCCAGGGATTGAACCCAGGTCTCTAGCATTGGAGGCAGACGCTTTAACCTCTGAGCCACCAGGGAAGCCCTTACAAAGCTTTAGGAGACCCATTTCAACCAGTAGTCTAGAACTTCTAGTTAGAACATTGTTTGTTAATATGGGGTGGGCTTAAAACATTGTCTGTGATATATAACACGACTTTGTTTAAAGGATGATAAAATTTAAAAAATGGTAAGAAATGTTCAAACATGCAGTGCGGTATAAAACATACAACTGATATCTACAAATTGTTATTGTTATTTAGTCACCAAGTCGTGTCCCACTCTTTGTGACCCCATGGACTGTATAGCCTGCTAGGTTCCTCTGTCTGTGGGATTTTCCAGGCAAGAATACTGGAGTGGGTTGCCATTTCCTTTGCCAGATATCTGCGTACCCCTCTCTCAGTTTGAAGAAATGTTTTACCGTGTTTGCTTCAAATCTCTGTCCTCTGTTTTTATTTTTTATTTATTTCTTTATTTTATTTTTTAACTTTACAATATTGTATTGGTTTTGCCATATATCAACATGAATCTGCCACAGGTATACACATGTTCCCCATCCTGAACCCTCCTCCCTCCTCCCTCCCCGTACCATCCCTCTGGGTCGTCCCAGTGCACCAGCCCCAAGCATCCAGTATCGTCTGTTTTTTTAAAAAATAATTTTCATTGGGATATAATTGCTTTACAATGTTGTGCTAATTTCTTCTATATAGCAAAATGAATCAATTGTGTGTGTACATATAACCCCTCCCTGTTGAACTTCTTTCCCATTCAGGTCACCACAGTGTATTAAGTAGAGTTCCCTGTGCTATACAGTATATCCTCATTAGTTATCTCTTTTATACTTAGCATCAATGTTGTGTATGTGTCAATCCCAATCTCCCAACTCCTCTTACCCTCAAGGATAATTTTATTTAATATTAGCAAGTATTGGACAAAATCGGATATTTCCTGGTGTAGTTGTCTTTAGTAGTTTATGAGAGAGGCTATTCCCAGGATATGCTTATGGTGTAGCATTCTCATTTAGCCTAGGGCTTTTCTGCACGTCGTCTCTTTCCTTCTCCCCAGAGTCCTATGTCAGCAGCAGTGAATGCTTAAGTAGGCTCTGTTGGGAAAACTCTCGGTGACCTTGGAAACGGTATTTAACCTTTCCATGGATCAGCATCCAAATTGCAAAGCTGAAGTGACAGCAGCTGCCTCGTTCACAAGTCTGAGAGTTATGACTAAGAAAAGGGATTGTAAAACACAGTGCAAATCCTAAATGCTACAGACAGGTCTGGTAATGTTAATAACTAACCAGCTCATGCCTGGCAGCCATCACCAGACCCTTAAAGCCAATTCCTTAGCAGTTGTCCAGGTCACTTCCTTCTGGAAGTGGGAAAAAACTCAAATGACAAAAAGTTGCAGCAATATTCGATGACTGTCAACAGCAAAATAGTGGATTTGTTTTGAAGTGCATGTGAGGCATATGAGTGCTCTAAGAGGGTGTTTCTTCTGTGGGGAAGCCAAGGTCATGAGCTGTTAATATGACTCCTTTCACCAGCACCGAGTTCACAAAAGTCTCATAACAAGATGTTTTTCTTTTCTCTCTCTTTTTTTTTTTTAGGAGAAGAAAACAGATTTGGCATAAGTTATATGACAGCCACAATAAGGCTGTCTAATGTGTGAAAGACATTGACAATCAGCCCCATGGGATTTATGTAATTTGAGAATATAGCTTTAAAAATCATATTACAGGAGGCAGTACTTAAGATTAATACAGAGGCCATTTACCTTTTTATTATATGTTTTAATAGCACTTAGCAGCTTGATTTATGAAAGAAAAAACTCTGACTACAGTGTCGAAAGAGGAAGACTGTGCTATAAAAATTAACATAAGATGGTGACACTGCATCCCTCCATTTTAGGAGAGAAAGTTGTGGAAAGTTTGCTGCGGCATGTGGCTCTGGTTTCCCTTGAAGTTGATCTCGCACATGGGGCTAAAGGAAAATCATGGGAGGATTTCCCTGGGGAAGTGGAAATTGTGGGAAGACCAAAAGGAAACAATTTATCGTGGGGTGTGGGGGAAAGTGGGGGACCATCCAGACAGAGAGAACAGCATCTGTGAGGCCCTAAGGCAAGAAAGAGGTTGGCATGTCTGGAGCAGGTAGGAGAATAGTGCAGCTGGGGCATAATTAACAGAGTGAAGCATGGCAAAGTGAAGTTTAAGAGATGTGCATGCGTGTGTGCTAAGTCGCTTCAGTTGTGTCTGACTCTTTGCAACCCTATGGACTGTAGCCTTTCAGGCTCTTCTGTCCATGGGATTCTCCAGGCAAGAATACTGGAGTGGGTTCCCATGCCCTCCTCCAAGGGATCTTCCCAGCCCAGGAATTCAACCTGCGTCCCCTGCGACTCCTACATAGAAAGCGAATTCTTTACCTCTGAGTTGCCGGGGAAGCACCCAAGAGATGTGCAGTTAAAATTTCTTATTAAAAAGCATAATTTCTTGAAGTAAGTCAGAAAGAGAAACACAAATACTGTATATTAATGTATATATATGGAATTTAGAAAGACAGTAACGGTGATCCTATATGTAAGGCAGCAAAAGAGACACAGATGTAAAGAACAGACTTTTGGACTCCGTGGGAGAAGGCAAGGGTGGGATGATTTGAGAGAATAGCAGTGAAACATGTATATTACCATATGTAAAACAGATGACCAGTGCAAGTTCGATGCATGAAGCAGGTCACCCAAAGCCTGTGCTCTGGGATGACCCAGAGGGATGGGGTGGGGAGGGAGGTGGGAGTGTGGTTCAGGATGTGGGAACACGTGTCTACCCATGGCTGATTCATGTTGATGTATGGCAAAAATCATCACAATATTGTAAAATAATTATCCTCTGGTTAAAATAAATAAATAAATAAAACGTAGTTTCTAAAACAAAACCTGTTTATTCGGTGTATCAAAAGTTATTGTATCTATAATAAAATTGTGTACATAAATTTTAACACAGTGATTCCATTTCTAAGGCTCCTAAGGACATGATATATATATATATAAAGAGAGTTATGTCCAAGAATTTTTATTATGATTTTGCTAACTTTTAAAAATTATCCTTTTTAAGTTTCTATGGTTTTATTCCTTATCCAGCTTTCTATAAGATTGATCACGTTTTTGTTATTTCTCACACTTTTCCCTACTGATATGGAAGTTTTTAATTCTATATGTACTTTATGTAAGCTTTTAATTTCTATGTGCCTTCTTAAATTCTTAAATAGTACATCTGTATGGTCCTATGAACCCATGTAAGGCCCTTGAAAATCCTTAACTCTGAAATCTTCTACTCATTTTCTTAGTTTTTGTCCCATATTTTAATATCCTTGTTTTAAAAATCATTTCTGTTCTAGGTTCCAAATAGTTAATTCACCATTAGCTGTGCCTGACGGCAACCCACTCCAGTACTCTTGCCTGGAAAATCCCATGGACGGAGGAGACTGGTAGGCTGCAGTCCATAGGGTTGCTAAGAGTCGGGCACGACTGAGTGATTTCACTTTCACTTTTCACTTTCATGCATTGGAGAAGGAAATGGCAACCCACTCCAATATTCTTGCTTGGAGAATCCCAGGGACAGAGGAGCCTGGTGGGCTGCCGTCTATGGGGTCGTACAGAGTCGGACACGACTGAAGCGACGCAGCAGCAGCTCTACTGTTTACCATTTGTATTCTTTTAACATGAAATAATTTCAAACCCAGAAAAGGCTCATAGGAATAGGATGAAGAACTTTTCTTCCTGACATATTTAAGAGTAAGTGGCCGATGTGATGCCTTATCACTTCTGATTACTTAGTCTGTACTTCTTACAAAAGGACATTCTCTTACATAAGCACAATCATCCAAATCAGGAAATTAACATTGATACATTACTACCATCTAATCAGACTCCTTTCAGGTTTTGCCAGTTGTCTCAGTAATACCCTTTGATTAAAAGGATTTAGCTTGGAATTATGCATTGTGAATAGTTGTCTGTTCAGTCACCTTTGGTCTGGAGCAGCTCCTCAGTCTTCCTTGACATTCATGTTGACACTTTTGAAGATTACCACTCGGTTATTTTGTGGAATGTCTCTCAGTTTTCATACCTGTGATGTCTCCTCATGGTTAGATTTAGGCTATGTGTTTTGATAGGAATATTACAGAAGGGATACATATTCTTCTCCTTGCATCCTATTAGATGGCACATGGTTTTGATTTGTCCCTCTACTGATGATCATAACCCTGGTTAGAGTGGTATTTGTCAGGATTCTCCACTGTAAAGGTACTCTTTGTCCTTTAGTAATTAGTGAGGACTTTGGGAAGAAGTACTTTGAAACTGTACATCCCATTTCTCATTAAATTTCCACCAAGCAGCTCTAGCATCCATTGATGTTGCTTGGCTGAATTAATTATTACTCTGATGCTTGTGAAACTGTGATTTTCTGATTTCTTTATTGTACCTCCATGTATTCACTGGCAGTCCACTGTAAGGAAAAGTTTTCTTTTCTCTGTGTTTAGATACTCACTTGTTTATTTACATTAGCATTAGTGTTGTTCAGTTGCTAAGTTGTATATGACTCTTTGCAACCCATGGACTGCAATCTCCAGACTTCCCTGTCCTTCATTATCTCTCAGAGTTTGCTCAGACTATGTCCTTTGAGTCAGTGATGCCATCCAGCCATCTCATACTCTTTCACTCCCTTCTGCTCTTGCCTTCAATCTTTCCCAGCATCAGGCTCTTTTCCAATGAGTCAGCTTTTCGCATCAGGTGGCCGAAGTATTGGAGCCTCAGCTTCAGCATCAGTCCTTCCAATGAATACTCGGGGTTGATTTCCTTTAGGATTAACTGGTTTGATCTCCTTGCTGTCCAAGGACTCTCAAGAGTCTTCTCTAGCACCACAATTGGAAAGCATCAATTCTTCAGTGCTCAGCCTTCTTTATGGCCCAACTCTCACATGATTACTGGAAAAACCATAGCTTTGACTATACAGAATTTGTTTTATACAATACATGAATTTGTTTTATTCAATGGATTATTATCCTTTGCAATAATTATCTATTTTGATGCTCAAATTGTCCAAAAATGGGCTAGGGTTCCCTTTACGCTGATGTCTGTGTCTTTGATTTTTTACCCATGATTCCCTGAGCACTTCATTACTTTTTGGCCCAAAGATGTTTCAAGCTCACCTTATAGTAATACTTTCCTTGCTCCGCTCAGAAAGCAGCCTTTCTCCAAGAAGCCCTGTGATTCCTTTTAGTGGAGAGTGGTTATTTAAGAGAGTAAGATCTGAGTGTTAGGTGTAATCATTGCTGTTATTCTCAGATCACTCTCACATTAGTTCTCTCTTCTTCTGTATGTATCTATCTAGATTGTTGTTGTTTCGTCAGTCAGTCGTGTCTGACTCTTTGAGACCCCATGGACTACAGCCTTCCAGGCTCCTCTGTTCATGGAGTTTTCTAGGCAAGAATACTGGAGTGGGTTTCCATTTCCTTCTTCAGGGAATCTTCCCAACCCAGGAACTGAAACCATGTCTCCTGCATCTCCTGTATTGGCAAGCAGATTCTTTACCACTGACTCTTTGCAACCCCGTGGACTGTAGCCCTGCAGGCTCCTCTGTCCATGAAATTTTCCAGGCAAGAATACTGGAATGGGTTGCCATTTCCTTCTCCAGGGAATCTTCCCGACCCAGGGATTGAAACCATGTCTCCTGCTTCTTCTGCATTGGCAGGTGGATTCTTTTACCACTGAGCCACCAAGGAAGCCCCATCTATCTAGATACACATTGTTGTTGTTGTTGTTAAGTCGCTTCAGTCGTGTCCAACTCTGTGTGACCCCATAGACGGCAGCCCACCAGGCTCTCCCGTCCCTGGGATTCTCCAAGCAAGAACACCGGAGTGGGTTGCCATTTCTTTCTCCAATATATGAAAGTGAAAAACGAAAGTGAAGTCACTCAGTCCTGTCCGACTCTTCGTGACCCCATGGACTGCAGCCTATCAGGCTCCTCCATCCATGGGATTTTCCAGGCAAGAGTACTGGAGTGGGGTGCCATCGCCTTCTCCGTAGATACACATACATACATATATATATATACTTATATATTTACATCTCAAACCATTTATATTGACATCCATGTGTTCCCCTTATACTTTCCATTCCAGTCCACTTTATTTTTTTTATCTTTTTGTATATGTCTCTCCTTTCTCTAACATGAGGAATCTGATGTTTCTCATACATTTATTCTCCATATATTTATTGCATCAGTCCTACCTGTATGTGGCCCATTTCTCCTTGCATCTGTGTTCCCCACTCATTGACCTTTCATGGACACCTGTCATACTCAGCTCCACTTAATGACTTTTGAATTGAAATGTTTATATTTAAAAAATTGCATTGATCATACATTTTTTATTTATGAAACTGAAAGTGTTAGTCACTCAGTCTTGTCTGACTCTTTGTGACCCCATGCACTGGAGGCCCACCAGGCTCCTCTGTCCATGGAATTCTCCAGGCCAGAATATTGAAGTGGGTTGCCATTTCCTTCTCCAGGGGATCTTCCCAACCCAGGGATTGAACCTGGGTCTCTCAACATGGCAGGCAGAATCTTCACTGATCGAGCCACCAGGGAAGACCATTTTTGCTTTAAATCACATTTGTACCTAATCCTCTGTTCTTGACATTGAGATTCTGTTCTTTTCTCTGTTTCTTTGATAATTTCAGACTTATTTTAATGTTTACTTGCAAGCTTCTTTTGGACTGCTCTATTATCTTCAGTTTTGAGGGTTCAAATGATTCCCTTAGTTGCATCTATTCACCCTGCTACAGTGTAACTCACTTTTATATAGGGCTTGCAGCTTTTTTTTTTTTTTTTTTACTGTGAACAATTCTTCAGTAGGGGTTGTTTACTACTGAAGCCAGTGTCCTGGGTTGTAGAATTGTCTCTGTGGAGTCATTCCTGTGGAATGATTTTGTATTGGCCTCTTCCTAGGATTTACGAGTTTTACTGTTTTGAACAAAGTGTACTGTTAGTTTCTCATGTTGGGATTCCCATTCCTGGGGAATATAAGCCTCTTATCCATGACACAGATTTGGTGCTCTTCCTTCCTAAATACAGGTGATTCTTTTTCAACCTTATCCATTGTACATGATCAACTTCTTTATAGCTTTTCAAGGCTGGCAAGCAGAGATTGTAGAATAGAATGCACAACCCTTTGTGGCCCCCAGTTTTATGCAAAGTTTAGTTCTGACTCTCATGAGTGTGACATCTCCTATTCTATTTCCTAACTTCATTAAATTACAGCCCTCAGCCCCTGGCCTATCTGATTCTAATACCCCTGGTGAGTGGTTTTATCTCCTACTTATCCTTACTTTTCATTTTCTCTTACTTGGTTATGTATTAAAATCATTTTTTATTTTTATTTTTTTTGGTTGTACATTGTTGCACATTTTAATATTTGACCAGAGAATTCTGTACTGTATCTAGTAATAAAATATTGCAAATGGCTTAAATGTTTAACAATAGTTTAAACTGCTGGAATAAATTAATTATAGTGTAGTTGTATGATAGAGTAATATATAAGTATTATAAATAATGTGATTGAAATATCAGGTAGAAGTTATATATAGGAAGTTTTACACTATAATATTAGGAAATGTGATACAAAACTGTAGGATATTTATTATGTAAAAAATAAAAACATAAGAAAAATGTGTTTAAGACTATATTAGAATGTTAGGAGTAATTGTCTGGTTTTGTGGGATTATTATTGAATTAGTTTTATTTTCTGTGGAGATAACAGAAAAGTAACTTTGATAAACATTCCTAGACCATCAAATTCCTCAAGTAATAATAACAACAATATGTGTAGACTGGCTGTGCCTTAAAAGTAAAAATGGTTTCTAGGAAGTTTAGTTGTAAGATTTTCCCTATATTTGGGATTGAATAAAAAGTTTTGAAAGTGAATAAGGTACTTTAATTTCAAACTATTGTGAACATACTCAAAGGGGTTTTATCACTTGAGTTTGAATTAAATTAAAAAAAATATGTATTTGGCTGTGCTGGGTCTTAGTTGCACACGTATACACTCTTAGATCTTCATTTTAGAATGTGGGATCTTTGATTGCAGCATGTGGGATCTAGTTCCCTGACCAGGGATTGAACCTGGGCCTCCTCAATTGGGAGCATGGAGAGTTAGCCATTGGACCACCAGGGAAGTCCCTGAATTGAATATTCCTAAGGAACAATCTTCATATGATTATCTAAGTTAAGTTGAAATAAAACTTGGTAACTTAGCCAATCTTTGTTTTCAATAATGTACCAAGTACTAAATTTTGAATTTTAAACTCACTGAAATCAGAAACACTACTGCTAATTATTAGTTCATGGGATAGCGTACATATTTGTACTCAGATTTTTATAGTTACCAATAAAAAGTTATCCTTTTTAAAATCAGCTGTATCATTAAAACCTGAGTCACTGTGTCCAGTTGGGTATTTTATTTTCAAGTACACTGGTGGGAATGCAATTCTGAGTTGCATAGCTTTAAGAAAAATAACAAAAACAAAACAAAATTTATTATCCCTTGGCATCCCAGAAACAGATATAATAAAGAGATAGTTTCAGACACTTTACTGTCATTAGAGCATTTAATGTGTTTCTTTGCCTATTTAACTTTTAACCATATTATCTTCCCTGGAAATGCTTACAACTGCAACTCATATTTCTAATTACTATGTTTTTTGAATTGACTGCAATCTCTGTAACCATTTGTGACCTGTTTTTTCAATGATTTCTTTTCCTTCTCTTTCAAATCATTCTTCTCATCAATGTTCTCTCTCCGTATTCATTGCTGTTGTTTCATAGTCTCTTTTGGGTGCTTTCCCCTTCTTATTATGCATAGAAAGTGACACTATTGTAGCATAATGGTGAAAACAGGCGCAGCTACTTACTCCAGGAACCCCAAGGCTGAGAGAGCACGCTCTCAGGTCACCTGTTTCCTTTAGCACACCTGGACCCTTGGCAGTGGCCTGCCGATTGGGAAGCTTTGGATTATTCCATCTTGTCTCTATTTCATTAGGGTTTTGTCTATGGAGTCTCAATGTTCTGATATGCTTCTGCCAGTTTTGTACCTACTAAAACTTTAAAACTTTTGAATAAGTGAACCAATAATTAAAATATACAAAATTATTGGATGAAATAATCAAACCCTCAAAAGCATATAGCTCTTAAGAATAGTCATCACCTATTGGTCACTAGTCCTCATCAGTATGTATAAGTGAATAGATGTGGCTTTCCTTAAATCACTGGGTGCTTATGGGTGAGTTGCCTTGAGGAATTAATGGAAAATATTGTCAGCTGAATCTTGAAATCTTGAGGAAATTTGCTTAAACTTTTATAAATGTGCACACATATTAGATGTCAGTTTTATCCTCTCCCCTCTCTTTCCCTCCCTCCTGTCTTCTCCTCCTCTCTCCGTCCTTTCCTTTCCCTTCTGTTCCTCTTTCTCTTTTAAAAGCTAGTTCTTTGAGCAATTTAAGGTTATGAAGAATTTGTCACTTATTTTTTGAATTTCATCTTACAATATAGGAGTTATTTACTTATTTAATAAGAAAAGAACAGTTCCCCATGTTCAAAATCATGTTATTTCAGAAAGGGATGCTACACTCTAACTGGAATTTGTATAAAAAGAAAATGGCTCTTTTAAATAAAGGGGAGGCAGGAACACTTAATGAACAGCTTACTTTGTGCTAGGTACTGCCTTATCCTTTCTTATACACACACGCACACACACACACACACACACATATATATATATAGCTATTAATATTATTACATAATATAAATTGTTACAGATAAATAACATTTTCCATTTTTGCCTTTTTTGCCAACAAGCCACAAATGGAACTGATACCCAAGTACAACTGTGATCTCCCTTTAGTTTCCAGATGGAATAATCTCTCCTTCCTTTATATGGTTATTTATCTTTTTACTTTAAATATTCCAGCTCATCTATCTTTTAATTAAATATTCCTTCAAATCCTTTTTCTGAATAAGCAAGTTTGAATTAATAAAATAAAATAAGGACTGAGACAGATAATCATGAAGGTACTTTTGGACCATGAATATTGTATTACTTTATAGTGACAATATAAAAAGCATCAGATATTCAGAATTCTCTTATCTTTTACATTGAGGATGATTTCTCTAGTTCTTTATATTTTAATAAAAACGCTCACCAAACTTGAATTCTTGTGAGATTGTTCCTCTTCAAGGTTCAGTTCAGTTCAGTCACTCAGTCGTGTCCGACTCTTTGAGACCTCATGAATTGCAGCATGCCAGGCCTCCCTGTTCATCACCAACTCCAGGAGTTCACTCAAACTCATGTGCAGCGAGTCCGTGATGCCATCCAGCCATCTCATCCTCTGTCATCCCCTTCTCCTCCTGCCCCCAATCCCTCCCAGCATCAGAGTCTTTTCCAATGAGTCAACTCTTTGCATGAGGTGGCCAAAGTATTGGAGTTTCAGCTTTAGCATCACCCTTCAAATGAACACCCTGGATTGATCTCCTTTAAAATGGACTGGTTGGATCTTCTTGCAGTCCAAGGGACTCTCAAGAGTCTTCTCAAATACCACAGTTCAAAAGCATCAACTCTTCGGCACTCAGCTTTCTTCACAGTCCAACTCTCACATCCATACATGACCACTGGAAAAACCATAGCCTTGACTAGACGGACCTTTGTTGGTAAAGTAATGTCTCTGCTTTTGAATATGCTGTCTAGGTTGGTCATAACTTTTCTTCCAAGGAGTAAGTGTCTTTTAATTTCATGGCTGCAATCACCATCTGCAGTGATTTTGGAGCCCCCAAAAATAAAGCCTGACACTGTTTCCACTGTTTCCCCATCTATTTCCCATGAAGTGATGGGACCAGATGCCATGATCTTCGTTTTCTGAATGTTGAGCTTTAAGCCAACTTTTGCACTTCCTCTTTCACTTTCACCAAGAGGCTCTTTAATTCCTCTTCACTTTCTGCCATAAGGGTGGTGTCATCTGCATATCTGAGGTTATTGATATTTCTCCCGGCAATCTTGATTCCAGCTTGTGCTTCTTCCAGCCCAGCATTTCTCATGATGTACTCTGCATATAAGTTAAATAAGCAGGGTGACAGTATACAGACTTGATGTACTCCTTTTCCTATTTGGAACCAGTCTCTTGTTCCATGTCCAGTTCTAACTGTTGCTTCCTGACATGCATATAGGTTTCTCAAGAGGCAGGTCAGGTGGTCTGGTATTCCCATCTCTTTCAGAATTTTCCACAGGTAGAGAATGCCTAATTTAAGATTTTGGCTCTTCACAAGCATTTCACAAACTCTAAAATCTGTGGGCTCATTTTTCACAGAGCAAAACATATAATAATTTATAGCAAGTAATACTATCTATAATTTAATAAAGGAAAAAAATCTTAGATAAGATCTTTGTTCATTGGAATGCTTTTGTTCTATCTTGAAAAGACATGTACAACTCCAGTTGTGAAATACTATCTTGGGAAGCAGATTCTACTTGGGTAAAAGTGAGAAATTATAGACTGAGGCTCAGGGAAATAATCTGGGGTGTTTTTAAAGAGCATGGACTTTGGAGTGAGAAAGACATGGATTCGAATCCTGAATTGCCAATTGTCTGGTGACCTGGCCTCATGTAATTTCCATAACTATTGACTCAGATTTTATCAATGAAAAGAAGAAAATTGTACTTGTTGGGTTGTTCTGAGATACCAGGTATATATATAGTTCAGTACCTGGCAACTGGTAGATTCCCCAGAAACAGCAGCTGCTGTTATTAGGATCAGGAAAAGTGAAATGCTGGGCTGGATGAAGCACAAGCTGAAATCAAGATTGCTAGGAGAAATATCAATAACCTCAGATATGCAGATGACACCACCCTTATGGCAGAAAGCAAAAAATTAAATAGCCTACTGATGAAAGTGAAAGAGGAGAGTGAAAAAGTTGCCTTAAAGCTCAACATTCAGAAAATGAAGATCATGGCATCTGGTCCCATCCCATCACTTCATGGGAAATAGATGGGGAAACAATGGAAACAGTGAGAGACTTTATTTTGGGGGGCACCAAAATCACTGCAGATGGTGACAGCAGCCATGAAATTAAAAGGCGTTTGCTCCTTGGAAGAAAAGTTATGACCAAGCTTGACAGCATATTAAAAAGCAGAGACATTACTTTGCTGACAAAGGTCCGTCTAGTTAAGGCTATGGTTTTTCCAGTGGTCATGTATGGATGTGAGAGTTGGACTATAAAGAAAGCTGAGTGCCGAAGAATTGATGCTTTTGAACTATGGTGTTGGAGAAGACTTTTGAGAGTTCCTTGGACTGCAAGGAGATCCAACCAGTCCATCCTAAAGGAGATCAGTCCTGAATATGCATTGGAAGGACTGATGCTGAAGCTGAAACTCCAATACTTTGGCCACCTGATGTGAATAACTGACTCATTTGAAAAGACCTTGATGCTGGGAAAGATTGAAGGCAGGAGGAGAAGGTGACAAAAGAGGATGAGATGGTTGGATGGCATCACCAACTCAATGGACATGAGTTTGAGCAAGCTTTGGGAGTTGGTGATAGGGAAGCCTGATGTCCTGCAGTCCATGGGGTCGCAAAGAGTCTTGACACGACTGAGCGATTGAACTGAACTGAATCTCTTGTCTCTGCAATGAGGATACCTGGATTATCTCAGTGGGCACAGTATAATCACATGGGTCCTTAAAAGTGGCAGAGAACTACCGAAGGAGATATTAGACTGATATAATCTCAGAAGATTCAACTCAGGTTTGCTAGCTTAGAAGATGCAGGAAAGAGCCACCAATCACAGAATACATGCAGCCTCTAGAAGCTGGAAAAGGCCAGGAAACAGATCTTACAGAGTCTTCAAAAAAGAATAGACTTGCTGACTCCTTGGTTGTATCCCGGTGAGACCTGTGTATGACATCTAATGTGCAGAGCTGTGCTGTGCTGTACTAAGTCAGTTTAGTCATGTCCAACTCTTTGAGACACCATGGACTGTAACCCACCAGGCTCCTCTGTCCACAAGATTCTCCAGGCAAGAATACTGGAGTGGGTTGTTGTGCTCTCCTCCAGGGGATCTTCCCGACCCAGGGATCAAACCTGTGTCTCTTATGTCTCTTGCATCGGCAGGTGAGTTCTTTACTACTTGTGCCACCTGAGAAGCCCAATCTGTAGAGTTATAACATAATAAATTTGTGTTTTAAAGTTGTCAAGTTTGTGGTCATTTGTTATAGCAGCAACGGAAAACCAATACAGCACTTGTTATTATTGGTATATTAGGGCTTATTTTGTCTTCTGTTTTTCTCTTTGTTTTTCATTTCTCTGTTTGCCCTCACTTCTGTGAGCATTTGAATACTTTTTTTAAGAATTGCATTTTATTTGTGTAAAGTGTTTTTGAGAGTACCGTATTATATAGCTGTTTTTGGTGATTGCTCCAAGGATCGCTGTATGTATGCCTTCTCACGGTGCACTGCTGTTGCTCTTTTACCCTCCTCCATTATAATTGTCTTAAACATTTCCTCTACCTACATCTAGAACCACATCAGATCGTGTTAACACTTTTCTTTCAAAAGTCAAACATAAATTAGAAAACTTAGAAGAAAAGCTATTGTATTTACCATAGTTTTGCTTATTGTGTATTTTCTTCTGTCAAGAGATTCCAAGTTTTCTCCTATTTATGTTTCCTCTCTGTTTAGAGAAACTCCTATAGCCATTCTTTTAGAGTAGGGTTTCTGGTGACAAAAACTCTTTGTTTACATCTGACAATGCCTTGATTTCCCCTTAATTTCTAAAGGATGTTTTCAGTAGGCATAGGGTTTTAGTTTGACATTTTTTTTTTTTCCTTTCAGTGCTTGAAAAATGCTTTGCTTCTTCCTTCTGGCCTTTGTAGTTTCTGATGAGAAATTTGCTATCATTCAAATGATTTTCCCCATATGTAAGGCTTTTTCCCCCCTATGGCTACTTTGAAGGTTTTTCCTTTGTCTTTAATTTTCAGAAGTTTCAGAAGCTTTTGGCATAAATTTATTTAGGTTTACCCTGGTTAAGTTTTGCTCAGCTTCTTGAATCTATAAGTTTATAGCTCTTGCCAAATGTATGGAAAGTTTTTAGCCATGATTTCTTCGAGTACATTTTCATCTCTGCCCTCTTTCTCTTGTGTCCTTCTGGGCCCCTGGTGACATTGATGCTAGATCTTCTATAATAGTCTCCCAGCCTCCTGAGGCTCTGTTTATTTAGTATTTTTTCTGATTTCTCATTATTTGGGGCAAGTTCTATCATTCTGTCTTCCATTTCTCTGCTTCTCTCTTCTGTGTCCTTCTGATGGGATGAGCTTTCCAAAATTGCTGCTGCTTGTGTTTGTATCCTCCTTCTGAATCCAGTTGCCTCCTGCCTTTTGGAAGCTCTTGAAGATCAGACATTGAGGCCTGGTGTGTTGCAGTCCATGAGGTTGCAAAGAGTCAGACACGACTCAGCAACTAAACAACAAAGATCAGCAAGTGAGTGTGAGCCAGGCTCCTTTCAAACGATTGCTTCTTCCCTGGATCCTGGAGGATGTACATCTGTTAAGAGTGGAGTCCCTATTTGTCACAATCCTCTGGCTCTCCTGAAAGTAAACCCTGGTGACCTTCAAAGTCAAACATTCTAGGGGCTCATCTTATTGGTGTAGAACCCATAGGCTGGCTAGGCCTTCCTGGGGCTTGGACCCCTTGCTCCTTGGGGAGAACCTCTGGAATTGTAATAATAATTCTCCCATTTGTAGGTTGCCCACTTTGTGGTATGGGTCCTGACTATACCACATCTCCATCCCTCTTACTCACCTCATTGTGTTCCTTTTTTATATATTTAGTTATCGAAGACCTTTTCTGCTAGTCTTCAGATTGTTCTCATTGCTGATTGCTCCTAAATATTTGTAATTTTGGCGTTGGAGTGAGAGGGTGAACTCGGGATCTTTCTTCTCCTCCATCTTGGCTATTCCCTCTGAATACTGCTCATTGATGCATTTCTTCCAAGGCTGCTTTAACATCATTGTCAGATAATTCTCTTTGTCATCTTAGTGTTGGCAACTATTTTTTTGAATTTGATTTCAAATTCTTTTTGATCTTTGTGTGATGAGAGATTTTTATATTAGAATCTGGACATTTTACACTCTATATTGTGAAACTCTGGACCTTAAGCCTTCTGTTTTATCTGGCTTTCTCTGATGCTATGTGAATGGAAAGGATTGTACCACTTCGTTGATACCAGACAAAGTTAGAAGTTCAGGTTCCTCCTTCAGCCTCTTTTGACACCTGAGTGGGGAGATGCTTTCCAATTGCTCAGCAGGGGTGGGAGTTCTGGCTTACTGTGTAGTCTCTACTGAGACCACACCAGGGATGGCCTTGATGTAGGGAAATTCCTGACCTTCTCCCAGGCCTCCCCCCATATTACTATAGTGGAAAGAGGAGGGGTGCCTGGTTACTACTGAGAGGAGGTGGAATTTCAAACACCCAATGGTCTTCACCAGTACCGTGGGAGAAGCTTTTTTCTTGTACAGTGGAGATGAAAGTCCTAGCTTAGTACTTAATGCTCTCTGACTCCACACTGGCAGGGGTGTTGGGGCCTCATTACAGCCTCATGAGGGTAGAAGTCTAGGCTCCACACTTGGCTTTTGCTGGTGTGGGTATGGGTGAGGCCACAGTTCATTCTGTGGTGTTTGTCTGCAGTGGAGCTGTTATTATCTAAACATGTTCTGTCTTTTTAGGTTACTCCTTCCCTGGTCCTTTGCCTAGAAAAAGCAGGCTTTTGTTGGAGCTAATTTTTGTTTGTGACCACTGGGTAATTCTAAGTTGTCATATTATTATTTTTAGGCTGTGTTGCACATGCGAAATCTTAGTTCCCTGACCAGGGATTGAACCCGTGCCCCTGCAGTGGAAGTGTGGAGTCTTACCCACTGGACCGCCAGGGAAGTCCCAGATTGTTATATCATTTAATTCCAAGTCTGATATGTATGAAGCAGAAAGTAAACCCAGGAACTCACCATTGTGTGTCCTAGGGTCCCTAGCTAGTCTGCCACCTTCTCTCTCTTTCAGAGTCTTCTTTTTTTTAATATTTGTTTATTTGGCTGCATCAGGTCTTCATTGTGGTGCATGGGCTTAGGTGCTCTGTAGCATGTGGGATCTTAGTTCTCTGACCAGGAATCAAACCTGTGTCCCCTGCATTGCACAGTAAATTTTTATTCACTGGACTACCAGGGGAATCTCCATACCTTCTTCAATAGTGGCTGGATCGATTTACATTCCCACCAACAGTGCAAGAGATTTCCCTTTTCTCCACACTTTCTCCAGCATTTATTGTTTGTAGATGTTTTGATGAGGGCCATTCTGATTGGTGTGAGGTGATATCTCATTGTTGTTTTGATTTGTCTTGATGACTGTAGCTTTGTAGTATAATTTGAAGTCAGGAAGATTGATTCCTCCAACTCCATTCTTCTTTCTCAAGACTGCTTTGGCTATTAGAGGTCTTTTGTGTTTCCATATGAATTGTGACATTTTTTGCTCTAGTTCTGTGAAAAATGCCATTGGTATTTGATAGGGGTCACATTAAATCTGTAGATTGCATTTGGTAGTGTAGTCATTTTCACAATATTGATTCTTCCTACCCAAAACATGGACTATCTCCCCATCTGTTTATATCATATTTGATTTCTTTCACTAGTGTCTTATAATTTTCTGTGTACAGTTTTTTTTTTTGTCTCCTTAGGTAAGTTTATTCCTAGATAATTAATGTGTTTTGCTGCAATGGTGAATGGGATTGATTCCTTAATTTCTCTTTCTGATTTTTCATTGTTAGTATATAGAAATGCAAGTGATTTCTGTGTATTGATTTTGTATCCTGCAACTTTGCTAAATTCACTGATTAGCTCTAGTAATTTTCTGATAATACCTTTAGGGTTTTTTATGTACAGTACCATGTCACCTGCAAACAGTGAGAACTTTACTTCTTCTTTTCCGATCTGGATTCCTTTTATTTCTTTTCCTTCTCTGATTGCTGTAGCTGGGACTTCCAGAACTATGTTGACTAATAGTGGTGAAAGTGGACACCCTTGTCTTGTTCCTGATCTTAGGGGAAATGCTTTCAGTTTTTCACCATTAAGAATAATGTTTGCTGTAGGCTTATCAATATGGCCTTTACTATGTTGAAGTAGGTTCCTTCCATGTCCAATTTTTGAAGAGTTTTAATCATAAATGGGTGCTGAATTTTGTCAAAGTCTTTTTCTGCATCTACTGGGATGATCATATGGTTTTTATCTGTCAGTTTGTTAATATGGTGTATCACATTGATTGATTTGCATATATTGAAGAATCCTTGCATCCCTGGAATAAACCCAACTTGATCATGGTGTATGAGCTTTTTCATGTGTTGCTGAATTCTGTTTGCTAAAATTTTGTTGAGGATTTTTGCATCTATCTTCATCAGTGATACTGGCTTGTAGTTTTCTTTTTTTGTGTTGTCTTTGTCTGGTTTTGGCATCAGGGTGATGGTGGCATCATAGAATGAGTTTGGAAGTGTTCCTTCCTCACAATTTTTTGAGAGTTTTAGAAAGATAGGCATTAGCTCTTCTCTAAATGTTTGATAGAATTCTCCTGTGAAGCCATCTGGTCCTGGGATTTTGTTTTTTGGGAGACTTTCGATCACAGCTTCAATTTCAGTGCTTGTAATCTGGTTGTTCATAATTTGTATTTCTTCCTGGTTCAGTCTTAGAAGATTGAACTTTTCTAAGGATCTGTCCATTCTTCCAGGTTATCCATTTTATTGCCATATAGTTGTTCATAACAGTCTCTTATAATCCTTTGTATTTCTGCATTGTCTGTTGTAAGCTCTCCTTTTTCATTTCTAATTTTGCTGATTTGATTCTTCTCTTTTTTTCTTCATGAGTCTGGCTAAAAGTTTGTCAATTTTGTTTATCTTCTCAAAGAACCAGCTTTTAGTTTTATTACTCTTTACTATTGTTTCTTTCATTTCTTTTTGTTTATTTCTGCTCAGATCTTTATGGTATCTTTCCTTCTACTAATTTTGGTGTTTTTTTGTTCTTCTTTTTCCAGTTGTTTAAGGTGTAAAGTTGCCTGGAGAATCCCAGGGACGGGGAAGCCTGGTGTGCTGCCGTCTCTGGGGTCGCACAGAGTCGGACACGACTGAAGTGACAGCAGCAGCAGCAGCAGCAAGGTGTAAAGTTAGGTTTTGTCTATTTGATGTTTTTCTTGTTTCTTGAGGTAGGATTGTATTGCTATAAACTTCCCTCTTAGAACTGCTTTTGCTGCATCCTATAGGTTTTGAGTTGTCATGGTTTTACTGTCATTTGTTTCTAGAAATTTTTTTATTTCCCTTTTGGCTTCTTCAGTAACCTGTTGGTTATTTAGAAATGTGTTGTTTAATCTCCATGTGTTTGTGTTTCTTAGAGGTTTTTTCTTGTAATTGATGTTTAGTCTCATAGCATTGTGGTGGGAGAAGATGCTTGATATGATTTCAATTTTCTTAAATTTACTGAGGTTTGATTTGTGACCCAAGATATGGTCTGTCCTGGAGAATGTTCCATGTGGACTTGAGAAGAATGTGTATTCTTCTGCATTTGGGTGGAATGTCCTGAAGATATCAATGAGATCCATCTCGTCTAATGCATCATTTAAGACTTGTGTTTCCTTATTAATTTTCTGTTTTGATGATCTGTCCATTGGTATGAGTGGGTGTTAAGAGCTCCCTTATTTTTAAGTCAGAGAAAAAGATGTTCAGAGGAATTAGATGACCTCTTAAGGTCACAGCCTTATCTGGTGGCAGAGCCAGAGCTAGGCCCAGAATGCCAGTGCTTTTCACACTGGAGTTTTTTTCTTACTTGAATTATTCATTGTCACTACTCAGGCTTCATTCAATTGTGGTGGGAAAATCACTGGTGCGTTCTAGGGAGAAAAGTTCATGATTGCTTTACTTTTATAAAGGCTCATTCTGGCCACCATATGGAGAATAAACACCAGGGAGGGCACAGGTAGACACAGAGAGACCAGTTAGGGAGCCACGGCAGTGTCTTCCACACTTAGCAAAACACTCTCAAGTTAACAGATGAATGCAGATAAGTGCCTCATAAGAGATCAAATATCATTTCTTAAGAAGTGCTTGGTGGATAAGAAGAACAAGATGTCAGAGGAGTAGGTGTACATGGAGTACATCTCTCTCCACTGATACATCAGGAATACATCTTCAGACACAGAAGTACATGCAGAACACCAGCTGAGAGTGGACAGGAGTACCTGACCAGTGGAAAAGATTATATACAGCCTTGCAAAACTCAGTAAGATGAAGGAACTAGGGGGAAATACAGGCGTGTTAGTAGGACTGGACCTGTCCCCAGTGGGTGGGGGAACTGAAGCAGGGGTCCGATTCCCACAGTGGGCCAATTGTCTGAGTCAGAGGAGGAACATCTAAGGCTGAGAGTGAAACAGCTGATCTGTGGCAGCCTAAATGGAATGAGAATCAGACTGTCCTTGTTGCAGCCAAACATACCACAGATAGGAACACTGGTCTCCTGGAAGGTGCAACGGATGCGAGCTGGAGTTTAGGGACTGTGGAGCCATCAAGAGGCGAGGGCTGCTATTGACTGTGTAGAGACGGATTGAGGGGGTACGAGGGAGGAAATCATGGTGGGAAATGCCAGTGGAGGAAAGCCAGGGAGCCATGGAAGCAAGGCGATACTGCTGAGTCACGCATACGGCGTGGAGCCATCACCATAGCCTCTCTTTCCCTACATGCCAGCATCAGCAGTGTGGCTGAGGGCAGCCAGGGGCAGTGTGGCTGAGGAAGAAGACCCAAAACCTTCTCACCAAGTGCACAATCAACTAAACAGACTCTGTGTCTATGGAATATACTAAGGGCCATTGAGAGCTCCACAAAAGAAAACACACTAGCTCTGATAGCTGTGGACATTGGAGGCAAGAACACACAGGAGTAGGACCAGATTAGAATCTGAGCTGCCCCCACAGCAGGTCCAGAGATCAGCACAGTGTTGGAGGGCATCCTAGGGAGGTAAGGTGGACTGTGACTCCCAGCAAGGAAAAGGACTCTGACAGGAGTGACTCAAGAGAAACACTTATTATTCTTACTTTTTTACTTGTTCTGTAGATTCTTTTGGATTTTTTCCCCCTTTTTTCCCCTCTGTTGCAGCTATTGATTTTATTGGCACTAGGAAATCCAAATATGCTTTTGAGCTTTTTTTTTTTTTTTTTCTCAGTCACATTTTATATTGTTGTCATAAACCGCTGCCTCTATATTGTGCTTTTGCAGTTCTGTGGAGTTTTCCTCTCTCTCTCTCTTTTTTTTCCTCTCTTTTTTTAATTTTAATTTTTTTAAACCTATAATTATTTTTTCTACATTTATTCTTTTGTATACTTTTCCTACTGTTCTTTTCCCCTTGCAGTTAATCTTTAAAGTATATAAATCTTCTTTATCTAACTCTATTTAACTTTACATATCTAATCTTTCTTTCTTTACTTTCCTCTTACAGTATTTGTTAGTTTTGTTTTCACTGGTTTATTCCCCACTTGGCACCTTGCTTCAGTTTTATTTTCCAGTTTGTGTTTAAGTTAATTTTGTTCTTAACTGGTAGATATAATTTTTTATTTCCTTTGTTTCCTGAATCAGTCTACTATACTTTATTTTTCTTGGACTGTTTTCACTTTGCTCATGGTATATGTATATGTGTATATAGCATTATTTTAATTATCATTTGCCATATTTTGTAGCTGCCAGTTATCTGGGGTTCATTTTTGGTTTCTTGTTTTTGGATATTTTTTCTAATCTCACTTAGTTCAGTTCAGTTCAGTTCAGTCACTCAGTCATGCCCAACCCTTTGCGACCCCATGGACTGCAGCACGCCAGGCCACCTTGTCTATCACCAACTCATGGAGTTTACTCAAACTCATGTCCATTGAGTTGGTATGCCATCCAACCATCTCATCCTCTGTCATCTCCTTCTCCTCCTGCCTTCAATCTTTCCCAGCATCAGGATCTTTTCAAATGAGTCAGTTATTCACATCAGGTGGCCAAAGTATTGGAGTTTCAGCTTCAGCATCAGTCCTTCCAATGAATATTCAGGACTGAGTTCCTTTAGTATGGACTGGTTAGATCTCCTTTCAGTCCAAGGGACTCTCAGGAGTCTTCTCCAACAGCACAGTTCAAAAGCATCAATTCTTCGGCGCTCAACCTTCTTCACAGTCCAACTCTCACATACATACATGACCACAGGAAAAACCATAGCCTTGATTAGACGGACCTTTGTTGGCAAAGTAATGTCTCTGCTTTTCAATATGCTATCTAGGTTGGTCATAACTTTCCTTCCAAGGAGTAAGTGTCTTTTAATTTCATGGCTGCAGTCACCATCTGCAGTGATTTTGGAGCCCAAGAAAATAGTCTGACACTGTTTCCATTGTTTCCCCATCTATTTCCCATGAAGTGATGGGACTAGATGTCATGATCTTAGTTTTTTGAATGTTGAGTTTTAAGACAACTTTTCAGTCTCCTCTTTCACTTTCATCACCAGGCTTTTTAATTCCTCTTTGCTTTCTGTCATAAGGGTGGTGTCATCTGCATATCTGAGGTTATTGATATTTTTCCCAATTATCTTGATTCCAGCCTGTGCTTCATCTAGCCTGGCATTTCACATGATGTATTCTGCATATAAATTAAATAACCAGGGTGACAATATGCAGCCTTGACATACTCCTTTCCCATTTTTGGACCAGTCCATTGTTCCATGTCCAATTCTAACTTTTGTACTGTTTATGGGATTTTTCATATTTGTGTAGAAGCATAAATCTTGTCTTTGAGTCCAGACAAGTGGAAATCTTGTCTCTGAGTCAGTTTCCTTAGCATATTTAGGAGGTCAGTTTTATTTGTTTACAACCTGTTCATCTCACTCATTATGTTAGCAAAGTTTTGCATGCTAAGTGGCTTCAGTTTCGTCCAGCTCTTTGAGACCCTACGGACTGTAGCCCGCCAGACCCCTCTGTCCATGGGATTCTCCAGGCAAGAATAGTGGAGTGGATTACCATGCCCTCCTCCAGGGGATCTTCCTGACCCAGGGACGGAACCTGTGTCTCTTATGTCACCTGCATTGGCAGGTGGGTTTTTTACCACTAGCACCACTAGTGAAACCCAACGAAGTCTTACAATAGCCTATATAATTACTGCAGAGTCTGAAATTCCTCCCCACTTTGTGGTTACCATATCCTCTGCTTGTAATGCATTTCTCCTAGATACTACTGTGGCTGACTTCTCATTAACTTGTTGAAGGTCACCATCACAACAAGGTCTTCTCTGATTTTACCCTATGTTCAACTGAATCCCTGTCCCCTTCTCTAAACCTGAAAATCATTGTCCTTTCCCCTGTTTTATTTTTATCTTACACACTCACTTACCATCTTTATTTTCTGTGTATTTTTTTTCACTTAACTATCCCATTCATTACATTTTTCCTTCTTCTAGAATGTAATTTCTATAACTGCAGAGGTTAATTTTTTAGCATTTATTAACTGCTATATATCCAAAAATTTTAAGAGTGCCAAGTTGCTCAAAAATATTTGTCAAATGAATCTTAAATTTGTGTCTAGTGGTGAATCTAACTTCACTTTGTCATTGACATTAACAAAGAGAGAGGAATGGTTAAAGTCCCTTAGATCCTTCTTTTCATCAGCCTTGGGCTTCGTTTGTATATATCAGTCACCCAGCACATTGAACTAGGCTTCTGAAGGTGTTTTTATTGTTTTTAACTTCAGTATCAAATTAATTTGAGGAATCAGATTGCAGTAGCACTTGGAACACAGGAGAACAATATTTTTAGGCTAACAAAATGCACAAATTCACAATATTAGAACTGTCTACAGAACTTACCAAGATTTTATATGTTGGAGTATGACATCATGCAAAATGAAATCACTGATTCACGCACCACCCAGTTTTGTTATCAAGAGCAGCTCATCTTCATGACTCTTTCAGCCCTAGACTACTTTGCTAAGTGTTGATGCTGAACTATGGCTGGAGATGCAGGTGATTATGCAAAATCTTTCTCAGCATGTATTTTACACATGTGTTTTTATGGACCCAGACACCTTAGCTGGTGTCCTATCTGATCATTTGCATCTTCCCTTAGAAATGAATTCCTGATCTGTGAGCCAGAAATGACTCAGAGGGAGAGCTGGAACTATTATCTTCTTAATTTGCTTTGAAGAAGGATTAGTCCTATTGTTAATAATTCTGAAACACCAACTAGAAAGGCACATTTTGCTTGAAGACATAAATGTTCAAATTTTCAGTCTGGCCACCAACTTTAAGTCCAGTGAAAGTCTGGCTTAAGAGTGTAAGAAAAAAGACAACTTAAAAAAATAATTAATCTTCATTTCTTTTATGCCAATTTTTCTCATGAGCTCGAGTCTTACTTAGCAGTGCCAAGTCAAATCCTAGGTCTTACTATGAGACATGAGTGGAAAAGATAAAGAAGCAGAAACTTGAAAGTGAATCTTTAGTTTATGGTGCCTGTGCCTTTGGCTTCCCTCCAATTAGTTGGGGTCTTTGTAGGTTTCTGCTGAATTTTCTGTATTAAGTGGGGCCTGACATTTCCTTAGCCTATCCAGGAGGTCAGTTTTATTTCTTGCACAGGCTATTTATCTCATTTATTACATTAACAAACCATCGGGATGAGAAACAAACTGATCTGGACGGAGGCAGCTTTCCTAATTCATGTTAACATATGAGGCAAAATTGCAACATCAACCCTCTTTACAAAAAAACAAAAAGCAAAACACAGAAGGTCCAAACCAACCACCCAAGTGAACAAAAAGTCCACTTTTATGAATTTTGCAGACTCTCCAGGTTGTCAGAAGGATTTTTTCTCATCATGTATTATAGACATTCAAGTTTCAGTATGATTTACCTTCTTGTTCTTTTATTTTATGGGGAACCAGATCTTGTGGAAATGGCTGTACATTATTTGAAAGAAAATGGATTGGAAATAGAAGCCAGCACTGAGCCCTGAAACATGAAATCCTGAGCCTGAATGGTGACTTAAAAATTCATCCTCTCTTAGATAACCTTATTTGATAAAGCTAGGCTGGTGAGAATCTCATGTATGATATGCCATGTTTCTAATATTAAAGGTCTTTTCCTTTACTTTCCTAAACATGTTTTTCAAATTGGTTTCAAGTTGATTTAGCTGCCTCAAGTGGAGTACAGCAAAAGCATAACTGCCCTGAATATGACAGATAGCTAGCAGCTGTTGTTGAAAAACTGACACTGCATTGGAACTGTCTCAACAGAAAAGCTGTGCTTTGCAAAGGCAACATGCTCTGAAATATTTGTGTCTGTGATAAGCTTTTGCATGAAGTCTCTCCTGATGGAAACCCTGAGAAGGTGCATTTGCCATCTTTAGTTTTTGAATCATGAAACTTTCCAAGAAAGCAAAGTAAACCAAGAGATGTTATGTAAGTTTATCAATTCAGGCTCAACATTTTCTACAGTAATTTCACAGATATTTTTGTTTCCTATACTGTATATCACAACAGACTCTATCTATGTACGTTTGAATTCACTTTATGATTTTTGGCCTGATGAATGTGTCATTTTCATGTAGGTAGATAATATGGCAATATGTAATGTTAAGTGGGTCTTTGGGAAGAAAATGGAATTTATAAAAATAATCTAATCCATTTAGATATTTTTCAGCTCATCTTGGTGATCTTTTAATCCAAGCTTTTTCTTAAATACTGTATTTGCAATTTAAGCACTGCCACATGCTGCCACCGCTGTTACAAAGATACATTAGATTGATAGAATGATGCTGCATTCTTTATGACTGGAGAAAATAATGACTTCCTCTGTTCTCTCTAATCATGTTTTTATGGTTTGTTTTCCAAAATACTGCATACTTGACCTTAAAAGGGGATAAAGACTGCACATTTCATTTAACGAGTAATAAAAAGTTGGGTTCTCATTTTGCATTTAAACCTATGGGGAATACATTTTACTATAAGATATTTTCATTATGATCCCCAGGTCTCAGACAATTCTGGCTGACTCTGGCTGCTTAAGGACTGTGTATCTCAGTAATTGAAAATAGATGCAGTGGACTTTGACCTATTTTACTTTCTGTGTCTCCAAGTTGAAAACTACTTTTTAGTCTTCCATGAGATTTTAAGAAGCCACTATTTCAAGTAAAAGGAAAAACAAAAGAAAACGCATGCTTCATTTTTTTTTTCCCAGTTCTTCACTGTTACCTTTTCATGGTCCTACCGTTATAAATCCTAGAATGAAAGGTAAAAATGTTACTGCCTGTTGCACCTTGTTTAAAAGGCAGAGCATATCAAATGTACTCTCTAAGAAAATTATATTATTTGAAGAGTTTTTTGCTTTAAAATTTAGATTTAAGAAAACTGTTTTTTTTCAGACCTTCAGATCTTTTTTTTTAAATTTTATTTTATTTTTAAACTTTACATAATTGTATTAGTTTTGCCAAATATCAAAATTAATCCACCACAGGTATACATGTGTTCCCCATTCTGAACCCTCCTCCCTCCTCCCTCCCCATACCATCCTTCTGGGTCATCCCAGTGCACTAGCCCCAAGCATCCAGTATCGTGCATCGAACCTGGACTGGCATCTCGTTTCATACATGATATTTTACATGTTTCAATGTCATTCTCCCAAATCTTCCCACCCTCTCCCTCTCCCACAGAGTCCATAAGACTGTTCGGACCTTCAGATCTTACATGAGGTAATTTGTGTGTCCAACATTATTCATGTAAATGGGAACAGCCTCAAACGGAACACTAACAATAGTTAAAACTGTTTTGAACATAATAAAAAGCTGAAATACTATATTCCTTTGGAAATGAAATGACATTGTAGATAAGAAAAAAAATAGTTTGCAACTTTTCCTTTATTTGGTTAGGAACCTGACCTCCCCCGATTTTGGCTACCTTAGACTTTACTCCTAAATTGTGAGGTTGAGGGATAGAATAGATTAAAAGAAAAAAATAAAATAGGTTTTCAGAATTTCTACCTGTCAATTTGGGCCGGAGATTTTTAATAAAAGTGCATTATTATTTGTGTACTGAAATGTCTAAAGCACTTCGGTAATGTCCGTTAACTCAATAAAGTGCAAAATTTATATGGTGGTGGTGGTAGTTTAGTTACTAAGCTGTGTCCGACTCCAGGGACTGTGGCCCCTCAGGCTCCTCTGTCCGTGACATTTCTCAGGCAAGAATACTTGAGTGGGTTGTCATTTCTTTCTCCAAGGGATCCTCCCAACCCAGGGATCAAGCCCAGGTTTCCTGCATTGCAAGTGGTTTCTTTACCAACTGAGCCACCAGGGAAACCCAGAAAATTTATATATGGATATGATAACCCATATGGGCTTCCCAGATGGTTCAGTGGTAAAGAATCTGCCTGCCACTGCAAGAGGTGGAGGAGACACTGGTTTGATACCTAGGTCAGGAAGATCCCCTGGAGGAGGAAATGGCAACCCACTCTAGTATTCCTGTCTGGATAATCTCATGGACAGAGGAGCCTGGCAGGCTACAGTCCATAGGGTTGCAAAGAGTTGGACACAACTGAGTGACTGAGCCACACACACTTGAAAACCCATACAACTTTTGCCTTAGTTATTGAAGATGGTACAATATTCATCTTTAAGAAGTCTTTGGAAATTTCAAGTAATATATTTTAGAAAATGTATCAGAGAATCTGTATGCTTCATTTTATTCTGACTAGCAACAAATGAGAAGTAATTTGATAAGTATATTTATTTTCTTCTTGGATTGATTGTAGGAAGATGCTGAGAGTTTCTGTTATTCTCATTATGCTTCTCTTAGCTTTAGTAGAGTATTGAATCCATGTTCTGTTGCCTCTTTTCAGAATAAATTATTAGCTTTAATGAAACAAAATATTCATAATTCACCTAATTCATTTAATGATCATTCACAAATTTGATGTTTCTATTGCTTTCTAACACAGTGTAGAAGACATGCTTCATTTATCATTGATTTGATGAATGTCAACTTATTTTCAAAATATCTAAGTGGATCAGCCTTAAAAATTTAATCAGAAATTAGTGACTAAATTATGACTCAGCCTATACATAATCCAGGCAATATACTGCCACTTTCTAAGAAAGTTTTCAGATTTGTTTTTTTCAGTCTTAACAATTGACACTCATGACTTCCCAGGTGGTCCAGTAGTTAAATTTTAGCACTTCCACTTGAAGGGGTGCAAGTTAGATCCTTGGTTAGGGAACTATGATTCCACAGGCAACACAGGGCGGCACTCCCCAGCAAAGCTCACAGATGACGCTCATAATCACAGAAGCCTCATTCCATAAAGGAGGGCAAGCCACAAAGTCTGTCTAGATGTCTGTGTGTGTATAGGAGGGGCAGCACTGGTGGATGGGGAGTTGTTGCAGGGTGTCCACTGTGTGACGAGCGTGCTAAGTAATTGCACAAGTCTCATTTTTGTGATGTGAACTTGTATGTTGGGAAAGTACATCACACCTTGACTAAGGTAGCTCACGCCTAGTTTCTCAGCTCTGACTATTGGTTTCCTTATTGTTGCTCGTAGTGAAATGACAGAGTAGGAAAGCCATGCAGCAGATTTAGTTATAGGGTCTTGGAGATGTTAGGGATTTTAGAGCTCATATAATCCACTTCTCTAATTTTACGGAGAAGGAAACTGGGACTCAGGAAGGTTAAGCAACTTTCTCAAAATACCACAGTCACCAAGTTATGGGCTTGTCAGTCTTCTGGACCATTTTCATGCATTCCAAGTGTTATTTCAGTGGTATGTGGATAAACTTTATTAGGCTGAGGATCTTTGGATTAGAAGGATTCCCTTATTTTATTTTTAGACACCCATCTTTGCTTCCTTTGCCATCTTGTTCCATTTTCTCTGGTGACATGTAGATTTTATAAGTATCCTGCTGCAGCTTTATTGGGATTGGGGATTCTGAGAAACCAAACCATAAATTTGACACTACGGGGTTCGAGTGAAAGTAAATCATGACTTACCATGTATACCAGGGAGCTCAGCCCCAAATTGACGCAAAAATAGCCTAAACCTGCACTTCTTCCCATGTGTTTCAAAATGCATTCTTTTGTGCTTCATTACCTGTTAAACTTTTATCAACATTTTTTTATTCAAGCCAGAGCTTGAAGAATGAAAACCGTAGGAAAGGATCAAAGCATTTGTTCCTCAATTTCCTTGAGCTGTTGTATGAATCTATTCATAGAAACATGTAACCTTCTGAGAAAAAGAAATCACCCAGTATCCAGTCCAGTCAGTGAAACACTCATTCCTTGTGTGTGTGTGTGTGTGTGTGTGTGAAGATATTATTTCCATAAGCCCATACTTTCTTTGTACTGGCACTGGGATACTATTACTCAACACGCTACCTTGAATTCATTGTGAAAATAATCTCCCCTGGACAATTTAACAACTATTTTGTAATTTTTTACTTAATAACTGTAAACATTGAAATATCCTAAGATAGCACCATGTTTATTATAATAAATGAAAGCACCTTCCTGACTCCCAGCTTTCATCTTCATGAAGTTCTTTTCTCAGTGATTGTTTCTGGCATGTTTGTGCCATTAAGGGTTAATGTGTTTCCACCTTTATATTACGTAAGAAGAGGGCTGCTCTTTAAAGTGTGTATGGGTATACCTAGAGCTGGTTTTGGCTGACACAACTTAATTAGAAGTATAAATTATTACATGGCTCTTCCATTCTTCACTGGGAGCTACAGTTAAAATGCTGGCACTGGCTAATTAATAGGCTCGATACTGCCTTGTCAGTGAGGCTAGGCCATAAAGGATTTGATGCTTTCTTTCCTGAAACAAACAAAAACAGCTTTGGAACTGTCAGGAAATAACAGCAGCTCTTGACGGCTAATCATTACCAGCTTTTGTCATGTGGTTGTAATTGTTGCATGAATTCTGCTTCAATCAGGAAAAAATATGCTTAAGTGCCAGTAAAAGTTTTTATGCTGCTATGAAATTTTGCAATTTATGGCTTTGTACAGATCAGCTTGGGTTACTAGGCAACACCAAATGTATCGTTCACTCAAATTATTCCTTAACCCCCTGCATTGCTACAAACTCTAGCAAAAAAAAAACAAAAAACAACCCTGTAATAAACTATGATAACATAGGGTTAAATCTGATGACAAATGTGATACTAAAAGAAAAAAGAAGTATTTAAAAACTACACTGGATGGAAAGCAATCTGAACATTTAGAGCTGTTTACCTCAGGAAAAAAAAAAAAAGTAGTTCCAAATGAATTTAATGATCATGTAGTTCTCTGATTGGCCATTAAGCAGGCCAGGTTTTTGGCACTTAAGCAATCATATTTGTGATGCTGGTTTTAATTAAGAAGTACACTGCAGGATATTCAATGACCAGGGAAGTGTGGTATTGCTGCTTGCTTGCTGTGCACCCATATGCATTTGAGAGAATATAAAACCCCAAGATATAATGACTCTTTCTCCATCTTTAAATAGACAGTCTGCCTGAGATTGTGCACTGCTGCACAGACTGAGTCTTAGAATCTGCATGAAGTCTGAGCATTGTCATTTAGTAGGCAAGAAATTGCAGCTTGTTCCTCAAAGCAGTACCAAATTAAGTGGCAGGGACAGAGCCATAGACACTTCTGGGGTGTTTGATGACTCAGAAGGATATTAGGGAAACCCTAGAATCAGTGTGGGAGTGGCTGTAAAGTGCTTTCTGGTTTGAATGCCTTTAGTGTTTTAAGTTTCTGTTATGATTATTCTCAAGCAGCCAAAATGATATCTCACAGTCATCATGTCAAAAGTAACAAAAAATGAGTTTCGAACAGAAGCTCCCCAAATTTCATTTTAGCCCAGTATTTGTATGTAGGAAATGCTTCCGGGGTGAAAGCATGTGGCTTACATACCTCGGAAGCAGGAGACTGGAATTCAAACTCTGACTGAACTCTGACTCCCGTGCTGGATTGTCACTTTAAAGTTTGAGGAGCACTGCTTCAGATTCCTCCCTGCTGGGAGGGGAGGCCCTTTGCTTTGCTGGTTCAGTGTCTCAGTTGCTGGGAGTCATGACCCTGGGGGGGATGTGGAAGTTGTCACTATGAAGAACTAACCAGGACAAGCTGCTACTGAGATGGGTTGGCTTATGAGAGCTGCTGCCACATGGAACTCGGTTTCTCTTTCCAGGGTGCGTGCTAAGTCACTTCAGTCATATCCAACTCTTTGTGACCCCACAGACTGTAGACTGCAGGCTCCTATGTCCATGGGATTCTCCAGGCAAGAACACTGGAGTGGGTTGCTATGCCCTCCTCCAGGGGATCTTCTCCACCCAGGCATCAACCCAAGTCTCCTATGTCTCCTGCCTTGCAAGTGAATTCTTTACTGCTGAGCTACCAGGAAGCCCTTCTCTTTCCTAATTACCAGCAAATCAATCTTCCTTTGTCTCCATTCCCAGATCCCCTGGGGTTGACATGTCATTTCCTTTAATTACCTTTTTCTATTATCAGAGCTGATCAATGGTACAACTTTAAGAGTCCTAGAAACATCTTCTACTCCAAAGTTCTCTTTCCTTGGATGATATTTAAGAGTTGGCATTCTGCTTCTGAAATTCCATTCCTTGTAAGGTATTGTCCTGTGTAAAAGCAAAAAGCCTCTGGAAGGCTAGGTTCACCTTCCAGGGCTATGGTGTCATTAATGAGGAGGTTACAGAAAATCACTTCCAATAACTTCTCCTTTCTTATAATTGATAGCAAAAGAAACTTTATTAGAGACTTTCTGATAGAACTGACTCTTAACTGGATAAGGGGCAAGGGAAGAAAAATTTATAAAAGTAAGGTATTTTTAAGTAAGAGGATAACCAAAAAGGTTATGAAAAGAATGTATAGTTCAAGGGAACAAAAATTAATTTTTAACTTCAGTAAAACATTAATACAAGATACATTTTTTATCTTTAAAAAATTTAAGGTTATATTGACTGCATCACTAATTTTTATGTTTGCATGCAGTAAACAGAGAAAATTATTACTTAGAATGTGTACTTCTAGTTATTAGTTACATAGTAATTTTTATTTTAAAATAAAGATGATGTTTAAAATTTTTCAAACAACTGTGGAATATGGGAACTTCTTAAAAACTAATCCCAATGATATATTAAATGGAGATAAGGAGAAAAAAGGTTGAAAAGGTGGTACCACTTAAAATATATTGGAAGAACTCCATGAGTATGTCTTCATGAGGGGATACCCACATAGATCATGGGGACTCTTCCATACACAAAGAAGTGGATAGTCCCTGGCACATAGGAACAGCAGGAAGTGACGTATCAGATTGTCAGAAAAGCATGAGGATTGATGGAGCATGAATCCTGAGTAAATCAATTATGGAATGCTCCATTCCATGAGAAATTTTTCTGCTTTCTACCATTAGGACTGGCAATACTACTATTTGAGGACCATTGGACTGTCAGTAACTGGGTAAACAATTCTTTATCTTAGTGGTGTGTTCTGAAATTTCTCTAACAAAATATTCTGAGAGTCTACTACACTGGGGAGAAGATGAGTCTCTGTCTCAGGCATGGCTAATATTCAGCACTGGGGAGCTTGTGACATGAATGACTAGGTTGTTTTCTGTCAGAAAATAAGAGAAGCTGGATTTGCTTCTTCCAAGGGAATTGGTGATGAAAGAGGAAAGAGTGCAGAGAAGGAAGGGGATGATGTGTGAGATGGGGTGAAGATGGGGACTGCATGGGGTTTAGGGTTAAATGTCCAAAGTGATGGGGGGCTTTTTTGATTTAAGGGTATCCCTTAGTTCTTATAGGTGTGTGTGTGTGTGTGTGTGTGTGTGTGTATGTGTAAGTAATTGGAGCTGTTTCACCTTTGTGTCCCATAGAGCAGGGATGTTCTGGTTTGGAATAGTGAGATGTTGTTTAATGTGAACTAGGGGAAGCAGATGGCTATAATTAGACCACAGAAATTAAAATTTCTAAGACTTCTGCAGAAAATTCTAGACATCTTGGACTTTCTCAGGGAATCTGAGTTGATCTCATCGAAGATTTTAATGGACCTATAGGTTCCACTGACATCACAACTATATCACTATACTATTGTATGACTCACATCACAGTACTGGATACCCTCACGTCACCACCTCCATTGAATGGTCATGCTCTCGACTTTTATAGAGCATTACAGGAACAATATAAGAATCACACCTAAATGAAAGATGTTGCTTAGAGATGATCTGTGAGGTTGCTCTACATTTCCATTCACCAATTATTTGTGAGAAATTTCTTTAGGAATTCAGCATCAAGAAGACTCTGCTCCATTTCAGAGCCTTGTCTCCTGTCACTTCAATGAAAATTGCTGGAGATGTTGTGATATTTGTCCCCAGAAGGTCAGAACTCAATATTTTTCTCAGTCACAACTACTCTGTTAAGCCTGCATTATCAGTGGGTTTTGCTTCTTCCTTTTTACTGTCTTTATTTCTGATTTCTAGTTTTGTCCTGTTTTAAAGTCTTCATTAGAAGCTGCTCAAATCCTCTGAGGAAATATTTAGAGTAAAAATAATTCACCCTGATTTTGTTCAATAAAAATTTTGTTAGAATCACATCAAATGCTAGAAATACTATAGAATTGGTGGAGCCACCAACTGCACCGCCAGGCGCAGTTGTTTCCTTTCTGCATTTAGTGTCTTCTCTGTGGATTAACTGCTCAGTGGAACCCACACCTTCATTTTGCTTTCCATGGCAGTGAGGATGTAACCATTTGGCTTTACATCATGCTACAAGCTGGCCTTTGGTCCTAATATTCATGGGTGAATTTAAAATATACAGCTTGGGGACTTCCCTGGTGGTACAATGAAAAAGAAATCATCTTCCAGTGCAGGGGACATGGGTTCAGTTCCTGGCCCAGGAAGATTCCGTATGCCTGGAGTAACTAAGCCTGGGTACCACAGCTACTAAGCCTGCGCTCTAAAGCCCGCGAGGTGGGACTACTGAAGCCCATGAACCTAGAGCCTGCTGCACAATAGAAGACACCAAAGCCCATGCACTGCAATGAAGAGTAGCCCCCTGCTCGCTGCAACTAGAGAAAACCAGCCTGCAGCAAAAAACTCAGTGCATCCAATTAAATAAATACATTTAAAAAATAAAATATACAACTTGTTCCACAAGCCTTAATAGATTTGCCTGTTTATCCCCACCAAACGACACTGCTCTTTTTCATACAATTTTCCATGAAATATATTATTTGGATGACATTCACATGCAGTGACATTTGAGAAGGTGAGTAGGAGCACAGAAAAGAGGTGGGGTTATATTTCATGGATAATAAAAATCAGGAGACCAATACTTTCAAATGGATACCATGCACAGCACGTAATTAATTCACACTGCTGAAATGGTGCTCTTCCCTTCCTTCTGGACCCCAGGGATTCTCAGCTTTGACCCTAGTGACATTTTGAACTAGAGAATTTTGTTTGTTTGTTTTGCTATATGGGACTATCTTGTGCATTAAAGAATGGTTAGCAGCTTCCCTGGTCTCTAAAGAGTGTATGGCAGTAGCACTTTCCTCCCCTAAGTTGTGACATTCAAAACTGTCCCCAGACATTGCCATGTTTCTCTGGGGAGTGTATCATTCCCAGTTGAGAATGATTGATCTACCTCTTTGCTCAACTTTTCTATCATGATATGCTATATTAATACTTTCTTCATTACTATATTTTTTGGATATTTGCAAGTTCTGTCTCTTTGTTTATTGAAGCACAGTTGATTTACAATATTAGCTTCAGATGCACAGCATAGTGACTCAGTGTTTTTATAGATTATACACTATTAAAAGCTATTTCAACATAATGGCTGTAATTCCCTGTGTGTACATGCTCAGTCACTCACTCGTGTCTGACTCTCTGTAACCCCATGGACTGTAGTCCACCAGGCTCCTTTGTCCCTGGGATTCTCCAGGCAAGAATACTGGAATAGGTTGCCATTTCCTACTCTAAGCGTTCTTCCCGACCAGGGATTGAACCTGAGTCTCCTGCCTTGGCAGGTGGCTTCTCTATCACTGAGCCGCCTGGGAAGCCCGTGTGTGTGTATACGCACACAATATCTTCTTTATCCATTCGACTCTTGATGGACACTTAGGTTGCTTCCATTGTAAATGTTGCTGCTCTGAACATTGGAGTGCCTGTATCTTTTTGAATTACTGTTTTCATTTTTTTCCAGATACATACCCAGGTGTGGAATTGCTGGGTCACATGGTAGTTCTATTTTCAGGTTTTTGAGGAATTTGCATACTATTTTTGTGTAGTAATTGCATCAATTTACATTCCCACCAATAGAGTACAAAGGTTTCTTTTTCTTTACATCAACATTTGTTATTTGTAGACTTTTTGATGATAACCATTCTGACAAATGTGAGCTGATATCTCACTGTGGTTTTGCTGTAGATTTGTCTAATATTTAGTGATGTTGAGCATATTTTAATGTTCCTGTTAGCCAACTGTATGTCTTCTTTGGAAAAATGACTATTTAGGTCTTCTGCCCACTTTTGATTGTTTTTTTTTTTTTTAATTGAGTTTTATGAGCTGTTTGTATACTTTAGATATTAACCACATGTCTTTCAATTCATTTGCAAATATTTTCTCCCATCCTGTTGGTTGTTTTTTTGTTCTTTTGTTGGTTTCCTTTGCTGTGCAAAAGGTTTTACATCTAATTAGATCTGGGATTTCTTTGGAAGGAATGATGCTAAAGCTGAAACTCCAGTACTTTGGCCACCTCATGCGAAGAGTTGACTCATTGGAAAAGACTCTGATGCTGGGAGGGATTGGGGGCAGGAGGAGAAGGGGACGACAGAGGATGAGATGGCTGGATGGCATCGCTGACTCAATGGACGTGAGTCTGAGTGAACTCCGGGAGTTGGTGATGGACAGGGAGGCCTGGCGTGCTGTGATTCATGGGGTCGCAAAAGAGTCGGACACGAGTGAGCGACTGATCTGATCTGATCTGAGGTCTCATTTATTTATTTTTGCTTTTATTTCTTTTGCCTTATGGGCAGATCCAAAAAATATCACTACGATTTATGTCTGCTTGTGTTGTCCTCTAGGAGTTTAATGGTTTCAGGTCTCACATTTAGGTCATTCATCCACTTTGATCTTATCTAATCTCATTATTCTACATGTAGCTGTCCAGTTCTCCCAGCACCACTTATTGAAGAGACTGTCGTTTTTCCACCATATATTCTTGCCTCCTTTGTCATAGAGTAGTAACTGTAAGTTAGTGGATTTATTTATTCTTGGTCTCTGTTCGTTTCACTGATCAATGTGCCTGTTTGCGCCAGTACACTTCTATTTGATCACTGTAGCTTTGCAGTATAGTCTGAAGATAGGGAGTGTGATACTTCCAGCTTTGTTTGTTTTTCTTTTTCTCAAGATTTCTTTGGCAGTTAAGTGTCCCTTGAAGGTGCATGGAAATTTTAGGATTACTTATATTAGTTATGTGAAAAATGTTGTGGTATTTTGATAAGGATTATATTAAGTCTATAGATTGCCTTGAGTAGTATGGTCATTTTAATAATATTAACTCTTCCAATTTGAGAGCCTGGGATCTTTCCATTTCTTTGAATTGTCTTTAGTTTCCTTTATCAGTGTTTTATAGTTCTCAGATAATAAGTCTTTCACCTTCTTGGTTAGGTTTATTCCTAAGTATTTTAATTTTTTGATGTGATTTAAATGGGATTGTTTTTACCCTCTTTTTATGATATTTCATTGTTAGTGTAAAGAGAGGTAAAAATTTCTGTATGCTAGTCTTGTATCCTGTTACCTTCCTGAATTCATTTACTAGTTCTAATTGTTTTTGTGTGTAGTATTTAGGGTTTTCTATGTAGAATATCGTGTTTTCTGCATATAAAGACAGTTTTACCTCTTTCCTTTCAATGTAGATATCTTTTATTTCTTTTTCTTGTCTGATTGTTGTGTGTAGGACTTTGATACTATGTTGAATAGAAGTCATGAGAGTGAGAATTCTTGTCTTGTTTCTGAATAAAACGAGAAGGCTTTTAGCTTTTTACTATTCAGTATTATGTTGGTTATGGGTTTGTCTACAATGACTTTAATTGTGTTGAAATATGTTCTCTATACTTTGATAAGAGTTTTTATCATGAATGGATGTTGAATTTCATCAAGTGCTTCTCCTACAGCAATAAAGATGACCATATGGGTTTTGTCTTTCCTTTTGTTAATATAATGTATCACATTGATTGATTTGCATATATTGTACAATCCTGTGACCCTGGAATGAATCCAACTTGATCATGGTCTATGATCTTTTTTGTGTATTGTTCTGTTTAGTTTGCTAATGTTTTATTGAGGATTTTTGCATCTTATATTCATCAAAGATACTGGCCTTTAATTTTCTTTTACTTTTTTTTTATGTTTGGTCTGGTTTTGGTATGTGGGTAATGGTGGCCATGTAGAATGAATCTGGGAGTGTTTCATCCTCTTCAGTTTTTTTGGAATAGCTGAAAAGGATAGGTATTAACTCTTCTTTATATGTTTAGTAGAATTTCCCTGTGAAGCCATCCAGTCCTGGACTTCCATTTACTAGTTTTTTTTTTTTTTTTAATTGCAAATTCAGTTTCACTACAAATGATCAATCTATTCAGATTGTCTGTTTCTCTTTGATTCAGTCTTGGCAAGTTATATGATTTTAGAAATAAGTATGTTTCTTTTAGGTTGTTATAATATTCTCTTATAATTTTTTTGTGTCTTTGTGGTATCATTTGTTATTTCTCCTCTTTCATTACTTATTTAAAATTTTTTTAATTAAAAAATTAAACTTTTTGCTTTATATTGGAGTATAGTTGATTAACAATGTTGTGTTAGTTTCAGTGGTACAACAGAGTGATCCATTAATACATATATATGTATATGTTCTTTTTCAAATTCTTTTCCCAGTTAGGTTGTTGAAGAATATTGAGCACAGTTCCCTGTGCTTTTCAGTTTCTAGTCAGTTTTCAATGAGAATTATTTAACATGTAGATTTATTTTTGATATGTTCATGGGGGGAGATGAGTTCCATGTCCTACTCTGCCCATCTTGATTCATCTCCTCTATTACTACTTTCTGATTCACACTGGCTGTTGGAATTTTCATCGTGTCATGGTCATCCTCTCAGCCTATGGCTGGATCACCTTATTTTTAAGTGTTTTCTGTGTAAACACTCCTTTATACCTGTTCTGCATCTTGAAGCAAAGGTGAAGAAGTGAATATCCTTTTCCTGAACTGTTACAGCTCTCAGCTTTCACTGTCCTGTATAGTATCCACTGTGAAGTGATTTTCAATGATACTGCTAGAACTGTCCTCAAGACTCATGGCTATGATCTTACTGCATTTATTCTTCTGGTCTCTGGATACAGTTGAGATAAATTACACTTCTGCTTTCATTATTCCAGGTATATTCTTCATCTAAATTTATTGCCAAATCTAAACTGTATAACTTAAAAGGAAATCGCTCAGAATGTAATTTCTCCAGAATGTTTTCTCAAAAGAACATCATTCCATTAAGTTGTAAGAAGATAAAATTTGACATTAAAAATTAATTTAGGAATTTCCTTCCCCCTTCCATTTAGTAAATGCTGTCTAAATTCTTGGCTACAACAAGGACTAGAGCATTGAACTAATTACTGTGGCAGTTAGCAATCATAGCCTGTTTATTTGCTAGACTCAATATAAGCTCATCCAAAATCAAATTACAATAAATGTAAAAACTAGTATTATGCTGTATAAGGTCAATTAGTGTTTTCCATTAATGAGCCCAACTTTCAAGGACAATATTGAAATTCTAACTTAAGACCTAGTAAGTATGTTTAAAGCAAAGCAAAATAATACACATGTTGATTTTGCGTAGACTTGGGCAATATTTTGGAAGGTACCCACATGATTCATATTTTGTGATGCTATTTTCTTGGAAGGAGGCAACATAGTTTAACAAATAAGAACACAGATTTTGGAGTCAAACTGTCTGGGTTCAGATTTCAGCTCTGGCATTTGCTAGTCATGTTACCTTGGATCAAATATACAAAATCTCTTAGCCTGTTTTGTCTCATTGGATGATAATAGAACTGATAAGACTGGTTGTTGTGAGGATTACAAATATAATGCAGATAAGCAGAGAACTATGTCTTATATTAAGAATTTGATAAACGGTGGCTATAATGATTTTGCTGAAGATTGGATTTTAGTGGATTATTTTGACAGGAAGCTCGTTCCCAACCAGCTTGAGAAAAAAGGGGAAGTCTGGAGGCTAGTGTTGGCTCCTGGCACAGAAAGCCAGTTCTTGAATGATATCGTAAAGGCTTGGTTCCTCTCCAATTCTTGGTCCATTCTTTCATTATTTTGGTCTCATACGTTGCCTTTGTTCTTATGTTCCCTGTGAAAACATCAGAAAATTTCTGCCTTGCCTTTTTAGTGACCAGATGCTACATCTGCTTCTCACATCTACTTAATAAGTTCTGTATGAGGAGAAGTATCAATAATTTCAGATATGCAGATGACACCACCCTTACGGCAAAAAGTGAAGAAGAACTAAAGAGCCTCTTGATGAAAGTGAAAGAGGAGAGTGAAAAAGTTGGCTTAAAACTCAACATTCAGAAAACTAAGATCGTGGCATCCGGTCCCATCACTTCATGGCAAATAGATGGGGAAACAATGAAAACAATCAATTCAGTTCAGTTCAGTTGCTCAGTTGTGTCAGGACTCTTTGTGACTCCGTGACTGCAGCTCATCCGGCCTCCTATCCATCACCAGCTCCTGGAGTTTACTCAAACTCATGTCCACTGAGTGGGTGATGCCATCCAGCTCCTTTCTTCCAAGGAGCAAGTGTCTTTTAATTTCGTGGTTTCAGTCACCATCTGCAGTGATTTTGGAGAAAAGAAAAGCTATGGAAGAAAAGCTATGACCAACCTAGACAGCATATTAAAAAGCAGTGACATTACTTTGCCAACGAAGGTCCATCTAGTCAAGGCTATGGTTTTTCCAGTGGTCATGTATGGATGTGAGAGTTGGACTATAAAGAAAGCTCAGCACCAAAGAACTGATGCTTTGAACTGTGGTGTTGGAGAAGACTCTTGAGAGTCCCTTGGACTGCAAGGAGATCCAACCAGTCCATCCTAAAGGAAATCAGTCCTGAATATTCACTGGACTGATGCTGAAGCTGAAACTCCAATACTTTGGCCACCTGATATGAAGAACTGACTCATTTGAAAAGACCCTGATGTTGGGAATGGTTGAAGGCAGGACGAGAAGGGGACAATAGAGAACGTGATGGTTGGATGGCATCACCAAGTCAATGGATATGAGTTTGAGGAAGCTCTGGGAATTGGTGATGGACAGGGAAGCCTGGCATGCTGTAGTCCATGGGGTCACAAAGAGTAGGACAAGACTGAGCGACTGAACTGAACGGAACTGAACTGGGGTGTTCAGCCAGGATTCCTATTTCTTCTATTGTTCAGTTTTTCAAAAAAGCTTTGTAAGACATGAAAAGAATCAAGAAATAGGCCCAGGGGCATATATGGCTCATCATCATTTTGATATTTGAAGCAAAACAATCATAACAGCAAACTGGCTTTTAATAGTTTCAAAATTAACATCGTTTATTTATCAAATTTAACTCTTGGGCACATAGATAAATATTTTCCTATCATGCTGTTTGAAGGGCAAATCTCAGGGTGCTTAAAACCTTAGAGAGTTATTATGCAAAATTTCTTTATATGAATGACTTAGAATTAAATATTAATAAAGCTAAATTCTCTCATTCTAAGGTTTTTTTTTTTTTTTGGTGGTGGTGGGGGAAAGGCAGTAATCTAATTCTGCCTCTTTATCATAGTGAAAATTCAGTTATCTTATTCCTCAAGTAAGGTGGGTGGGCTTGTTGAATGAAGGCCTTTTCTGTTTTATATGGACAGGGTAGGACGCAGTGTTCACAAGGTCTGTGAGATCTGGAGAACATCCAGTTGATGGAGAGAAGGCAGGATCCAGGTAGCATATACACCATATATTTGAGCAGGAGTTTTAGGGTGCTCATTTCCTCTCTTTACTTATATTTAATGGTTTGCTTAATACTTATGATTTCTTGGGCAAGAGAAGAGTGTTTTACCAGTGTGATATCTCAGGGGAAGATCTCCGTTTATAATAATTTACACTAGTAGGTACTGTAGTACCCTTAGTCCCAGCTAAATTTGAGTCCTCTATCAGCACACCTCTTCCCCTCTAACACACTACTGGGTGCCCTGGTCCTCACTCTTTCATAAGGACAGTTGTGAAAAAAGGACAATCCACATGGTCCCTTATTAAAAATAGAGATCAAGATATTTGGGGCCTAGATTGATATCTTCTTGCTGGATGGCCAGTGGGTGACGTATTGACCATAACAGCAAGGAGATTCGTATTGGTGAAGTAGGAAGGAACACATGCAGATCTCAGCTCCAGAATATTATATTCTGTCCTAATTAGAGACATGAATCCTGGTTCTAAGTATAAGGTGGGCAGAGATAGAGCTGGGCATATAGCACAGATAGAATCAGGGACTCAGGTATCTCTAGAACTTTCTTGCTCTGTTAACTTCACTCTCAGTAGAGACTAGATTTATCCAAGGTGGCAACATGGTTGCTATTAGATCCCAAGTTTACATCACACAACTCCTCTCTCAGTAACTTTCAACCCCAGTTGGACCAACTCTTCATCAGTGTCTGTTTAAAAAGTCCTTAGAGAAAAGGCTGTGAATAGTTCATTTCAAGCCTTATTGATGAACTATGGCCTGGGGATAGATTTAGGTAGGAAAATGGACATGTTCTTGGGTGAGTTGGGAAATTCCTATGGTAAGGGGAGAGGGACATTGTACAGATAGTTCCACAGTGTCCTCTACAGAAATCCATCAACAAGAGTGGCTGCAGTTATGGATGTCATATTTTAACTGATTTAGTCACATTGTTAAAATTGGAGAGTCTGGCTCTTTGATCGTCAGCTTCAATATTCCACCTCTTGCATTTCCCTTTACATTTATTTTCAGTCTTATCAATACCAACAGTGGATAAGTCAGAGGACTTTTTCCTTCCCCAAATGCAGCCTGCAATATATAAAATTTGTTGAATTTTGCCACATACCATTTTCTGCTGTTTATCACTTGCTTCCCTTCCTGATATTTAGATTCTTTCTTCCTCTGCTTGGTCTGGATCTAGTGGATCCACTGTGGTTCTAGCGACTTAAGCATCTGTATGCAGCTCTCCTGGAGGTGTGCACCCTGACTTTTGAGGCAGTTTGTGGCAGCATCCAGGCCTCCGCCGCTTCTCAATTTTTTCATATCTCATCTGCTCTTGATTTATTTTCTTCACTGCTCTCAGGGAAATCATCCTCTACGCCAGTGTTCAAAATCCCCTGGGACTCCATTTCTTCACTCATTTCACTTCACTTTTGTGACCTGTCTGGATCTATTTTCTCTTCTTTGGAGCCTTTCCGTGGATTGGCAGCAAGCTACTTCTCACTTGGCTTCCTTTCATACTCCCTGTAACAGCTGGTTGAAATGTTTACTGTGCATTTTAAGCTGTATGTTACATAATTCTAGTCCCCTAGCATAGAATAGGTAACCATACAACATTTATTGAATCCATGAATTAATCAATTATTGGCTGAAAAAATGAATTTATCATGGGGGAAACTAGGATTGAAATGTAAATAGAAATATACAAATACATATATTGCACTTGAGCACTATATTAGTGCTCAATAATAATAATAATGAGAGCTAGGTGTTTCATTGAGCACCTAGATCCTCATAGTGAATATTCCTTTCTTATTAATTTACAAAATATCCCAGAAATAATGAATCCACCTAACCTCTAAATATGTTAATAAATAATAAACCATGGCATACCATCTTAAGATTTAGGTAAGCCGTTTCAACTTCAATATTAAATTGGTCTCACTGAAAAAGCAAGATTAATCATGAAGTTATCAATATCTATTTCACAAAATGGGGTGGGGAAAATCACTGTATAATTTGATGAAATAAAAGTGAAAACAAGGCCTGAAACTTACTTATACCAGTTAATCAATACATGAGATAGAGGGTATCTGATTACAATTATTAATATGTACCAGAAATCTTATCACCTATGATTTATAAAATGCTCTAGCAAGTTTGAAGTACTGGTAATCATTTGGCTTAAATGACTATTGAATAAAAAATGAGCTGTTACACAGTGGACATGGAGGGAGCTCAAATAGGGTAAGTTTATGCTATAATTTGGAGAAGGCAATGGCAACCCACTCCAGTACTCTTGCCTGGAAAATCCCACAGATGGAGGAGCCTGGTAGGCTGCAGTCCACGGGGTCGTGAAGAGTCAGATACAACTGAGCGACTTCACTTTCACTTTTCACTTTCATGCATTGGAGAAGGAAATGGCAACCCACTCCCGTGTTTTTGCCTGGAAAATCCCAGGGACGGCGGAGCCTGGTGGGCTGCTGTCTATGGGGTCGCACAGAGTAGGACACGACTGAAGCGACTACGCAGCAGCAGCATGCTATAATTTGAGACCAGCTAGAATTTATTTTTTAGAAGTGATTCTTTGTGAAAATAGTAAAGGATGTTTGGAGGTAGTGGCTGGTATTATATACCTGTGAAATTTAAAAAATCATATAAAAGGAAAACGAGGCACATGTAACCACAGTTATTCACTAAATAACTGTATCCTTGGGAATGTGAACATAATATGATGCTTCATGAATCCTGCCCAACACCCAAGGCCTCTGTCTAAATGCTCCCCCCACCACACCTCCCATCAGCTCCTTTATTTATCACACTAGTCTTTGGCCACTGTTGATGGAGTCAGATGAGTACCTGCTCTGTGCGGATTCTCCAGAATGACAATGACCTCTAGGATGAGGCAGCTGCCAAGGGCAGAAGAAATATTACAGCACTTTCTTCAATGCAGCTGCATCCCTGCTTTTGCACATGGCACTTGAATCTTTCCAGTAAAATTTCCTTTTCTGCTGAAATCTATTAAACATTCCTTGCTGCTGAGGCTATGGTGAAATATGGTAGCACTGAAAACAGTTACGTTTTCTGGAAAATATTTGGCAAAAGGTATGTTAAGAATATTAAAAATGTTCATATCTGTATAATCATTTATCACACTTCTAGGAGTGTATCAGAAAGGATTTATCAGATTCATATACTTGAATGTTTATGTACAGTATAGTTTATGATACTGAAAAATCAGAAAAATTAAATGCTCAAAAATTTGAATACTAAAAAAAAAAAAATTTTGAATGCTAGCAAACTGATGTGTCTGTATTTTGTAATGATATACAGTTACTTATTTATTCTTACGTTTGTTTGGCAGTACCCAGTCTTAGTAGTGGCACGGAGGATCTTTAGTTACGGCTTGTGGGATCTAGTTCCCTGACCAAGGGTCACACCTGGGTCCCCTATACTGGGAGCATGGAGTCTTAGCCACTGGACCACCAGGGAAGTCCCCTACAATAAAGACTCAATAGCTGTTTTTCTAAAACAAGTGTTAAATTGTTTTAGAAAAAAAATTTAATGGTGTAGCAAACTACTATGCTACGTCATTAAATGGAAAATTTGCATACAAAATACATTATGATTTCAGTATCGTGATTTAAATATGTATGTGTATATAATGAATACAAGAAAACATAACAAGGTACCCGAATGTTCAAATGGTAATTTTTGAGCTGGAGAACTAAATATGGCTTTTTTTTTTTTTACTGCTTTCTTACATAGTCTATGTTTCTTACAATTATCATGTATGTGAATAGAAAAACCCTACTAAAATTTTGTGTAAAATAATGTCTTATTTTAGTGTTACAAGGAACGAGTTTTTTTTTTTGTTGCATGACAAACTTTGGAAAACTCAAAATGGTATATTTATTCCATGTTGTGCAGTAGAAGAAAGTGTGTTCTTTGTATTTTCAATAGCAGCATATTAAATCTAAAACCAACAGTATTAAACTATCAGCTGTATCAAGATTTAAATGGAAATACATTTGAACTTATTCACAGTTGTCCTGTTTTAAAAATAAACCAACATTTATTTTAAGTAATGAAGATTAAATACATTGCAATAACATTATTTAATGTGAATATAACTTTGCCAAATTTTAATAAGATAGCAGTTTAGAGAGATACATGCACAGGTTGAATATATACTTTTTAAAACAGTAAGGAATATTTTATGATATATAATCTTTCACCACAAAATATATATACTTCTCAGATCTGAAATAAAAGTAACATGACTACCTGGGACTGGAATAACACCTTTACAAGTAATATAATTTTTATACATGACTACAGAAACATCATTATACAAATAGGCCACTCAGCTGGCATATTTCGGCAGTGTGAATCTATAAGACACGGGTTGGGTTTCACAACAGCTTCTGGAACCTGACAACTACTGCTTAGCGAGTCTTTGTATGAAATGCGCAGTAGCAGGTACAAGTGGGCCTCAGTTGCTAATAGCTAAATAGGCACGAAAGCTTTGCTGCCCTTTGGAAATTGGGCATGGCAGTCTTAAGCTCTTCTCTCCTGTTGCTCCTCTTGAGGTTTAATATATTCTAAGTACCTCATGGGAAATAGATGGGGAAACATGGAAACAGTGTCAGACTTTATTTTTTTGGGCTCCAAAATCACTGCAGATGGTGACTGCAACCATGAAATTAAAAGATGCTTACTCCTTGGAAGGAAAGTTATAACCAGCCTAGATAGAATATTCAAAAGCAAAGACATTACTTTGCCAACAAAGGTCCATCTAGTCAAGGCTATGGTTTTTCCTGTGGTCATGTATGGATGTGAGAGTTGGACTGTGAAGAAAGCTGAGTGCCGAAGAATTGATGCTTTTGAACTGTGGTGTTGGAGAAGACTCTTGAGAGTCCCTTGGACTGCAAGGAGATCCAACCAGTCCATCCTAAAGGAGATCAGTCCTGGGTGTTCATTGGAAGGACTGATGCTGAAGCTGAAACTCCAATACTTTGGCCACCTCATGCGAAGAGTTGACTCATTGGAAAAGACCCTGATGCTGAGAGGGATTGGGGGCAGGAGGAGAAGGGGACGACAGAGGATGAGATGGCTGGATGGCATCACCGACTCAAAGCACACGAGTTTGGGTAAACTCCGGGAGTTGGTGATGGACAGGGAGCCTGGCATGCTGCGATTCATGGGGTCGCAAAGAGTTGGACACGACTGAGTGACTGAACTGAACTGAAGTACTTTCATGTGGAAATCAAAAATAACAGAACAAGAGCAGACTAGGGAGAGGACATTTCTCCCAGTAAAATTTTCCAAATCAACACTTTCATCCAGTTTCTGACATCAGTTCTTTGAGTGGGCATCATCTACCTAATGCAAAACATGGAGAATGTGGCTTTGCTTTGTTGAGTTGCAAAGGGAAAGAACTTTTGTTCAGAGCTGTAGACAAGTCAGTTCAGTCCACATAATCTATTTTCTCCTTTAATTCTGAAATGCAGTCCATGCTCATTTGGTAGTGAGGTGTTGTACAAGAATGTTTTTCTTCTCCTTCTTTAAGGTGACTTCACAGACAGGTTTCAAGTGTGTTACTCAACCTCAATGCATGGGGCAGGCTTCTTGGTAGAGGAGTTTCCATTTTCTGAGGGGCGGTAGGAGAGTGTGCTCATTTTTGTCGACAGGTTTGAGTGGGATTTGGCCTTTGGGGGAATGTATTTCAGAAGCTGTAGAAAATATTTTTTAAATTTTTTTCCTAGAAAGCCATAAAAGAGAGGATTCAGGCAATTGTTAAAATAAGCCAAGCAAATAGTGATGGGCATGGCAGTGTCAACAATATCTTCAATTTTACAGTCACGGATGAGGCCCAACTGAATTAACACATCCATAAAAGTGAATATCTGGTGGGGAACCCAGGAAAAGAAAAAGAAAAGCACGATTGCCAAAATTATCTTGAAAATATCATCTTTTCTTGGTTTGTTCTTCTGAATTTCATAAGCCTTCTTGAGGGTCTTCCAAATAAGAGTGTAGCTTGTAAGAATGATCAGAAAAGGAAACAAGAATCCCAGTATATTCTTGGTGAGGCCCAGCCCTACCGGGAGGGTAGAATTTTGGGATTCGTAATGGAAAGCGCAAACGGTGATATTGGTATTCTCGATGAAAAATACATTGCGGTGGATTATAGTTGGCAAACTGGCCAAACCTGCCAGCAGCCAAATAATGATGCAGGTGACTTTGGCCACAAGCATTGTGCGCCGGAGGCGGGACTTCATTGGGTGAACAATAGCCAGGTAGCGGTCAATGCTTAGACATGTGAGTAGAAACACGCTGGCATAGAGGTTGAAACTGACACTGGCTGAAGCGATCTTACATAGGTAATTGCCGAAGGGCCAGCGGTATTCCATAGCAGTGTAGACAGCCCACAGTGGCAAAGTCAGTAAAAAGCATAAGTCAGCCAGAGCTAAATTCAAAAGAAAAACACTGGCCACAGTCTTCAGTTTCATGTAAAAGTAAATGACAATCACCACCAAGCTGTTTCCAAATATCCCCACCACAAAGATAATACTGTATAAAGTAGGGATCATGATAAATATGTAATTGTGCCTTCCAGCTTTGGGACAATCATCTTGGATTCTTTTAATACCATCTTCGGCGGAAGAGTTGAGGATCATTTTGATCTCTTGGGTTAGTCAGTCTCAGACACTATGCCAAATGCACCTAGAAAAAATAAAAATGAAAAAGATGGAAAAAAAAGAAATTTCTAGTTGTAAACAAATAGTTTTATTTCTTATTCATAAATACAGTACCTCAACTTTAGTTTTAGGAAAAAAAAATCAGATCATATTTTCTGGAGAAAAGCTGTAAGCAGAGAAAAATCTAAGATTGCACATTTAAATTAAGTTTCAGAACACATTGCTTTTCTATGGAATGATAAATATCCCCCAGATCAGTGGAAGTGGGTTCCTAGGTGAATATTTACATAGGTCCTTTGCCTTTTTTTCTAAGAGTAAATCCTAGATTAAAAAACATAATGTAAATCTCAGAAAATACTAGTGAATTAAATTAGTTATTCAGAACGACTTGAGCTTTTCCTTAGGTAAGCAAGACTAATTGTCTTAAACCTCAGAAATGTGACATAGCTGTACCTTATTCTTTGAACCATTTCTTTCATCTCACAATCTTAGGTATAAAAATTATTAGCATCCTCTCTTAAGTGGTTGGAATTGCTGCCTCTAGGTTACTGAGGAATTGATTTAGGAGGGGATAAAAGGGAAGGCTGAAGGCTTTGGGGAACAGCATTCTTTGTATGGTTTTCCAGGTCATTACATGCAGTCACCACTTATTCTTTTTTTTTTTAATATAAATTTATTCATTTTAATTGGAGGCTAATTACTTTACAATATTGTATTGGTTTTGCTATACATCAACATGAATCCACCATGGGTGTACATGTGTTCCCCATCCTGAACTCCCCCTTCCACCTCCCTCCCCATATCATCCCTCTGGGTCATCCCAGTGCACCAGCCCCGAGCATCCTGTATCATTCTTTAACTTCCAACTCTGTGTAGCAAAAAGGCCTGAATCTCCTAACTTTTGTGCCCACAAGCCATTTCTGGAGTTTAATCTCAATTAACCATTTGCTTAATAAAGGATGTAAAATGAATGGATTAGGTCAGGATTACCAATAAAATGTGTTTTGTTGGGGTTCAAGGCAGCAGCAGCAGTTCTTTAGGATTTTAGGAAGAATCAGATGCTCTGAAATGAGCTCCATAAAGACCTCTGCAAATATTTGCTCCAATATTTTATGTAATCAACAATCAAGCTTTTCATTGATGTGATTTAGAGAAGCATCATAGTCTGCCCTAGACAAGAGTCTATCTAAAAACCCTTGGAGGGAAGCTGAAGGTGCTGTGATGGTCACATGGCAGGATGGGGCACAGGCATGCTCTGAGGTGAAAGGCAGCCCTAGGCATCGGCTAGGCTGGCCAGGCAGGGGAGGGATGTTGGGAAGGACCCCATTGCTCCACCAGGAGTGGGTCCCTAGATGAGCATGGGTCCCTAGATTTGCTTCCTCTTGTAGCAAAGTGGCCGGGGTAAGAAGAGGAACAGGAATAGGACACTTCTAGTCTGCCCAGGAGAGCTGCACGTAGTGTCTGGGAGAGCTGGCTGAACACATGCACCTAAGGTAGTAGTGAGGTGGTGCTGTGAGAGGATGAGTCTCAGTTAGCCAGATTATAAAATATAACACTGGCAAAAAGAGGTTCTTAAGTGGCCTCTTTGCCTCCCCCAAGGGGGGGCAGTTATTCTTCCTACCTGAGGTTTTTGGCTCTACACCGTCTTTATCTTCTCCTTTTGTAGTCAGAGCTGTATGAACTAAATCCCTTTCTTACCTTTTCATTCACAGGGGTCTCAGCATCCACCAACAAGCAAATGTCACATGCTCTGTGGGGCCTTCCTAACTTGCCTGAGCAATTGGCTGTTTCATTTTCTTGTGCTCTTTTGGCACTTTGGATGTAGGTTTTGACCTATATATTGTAATGGCATGTTGACTTATCTGTCTCCTCCACTAGTTTGTCAGTGATTTGAGGATAAGGCCTGTTTGGAATCATCTTTTTCACTAGTGTAAACCCTCATACCTTCCAGAAGGCAGATGATAAATGTCTGATGAATAAGAAAACAAGTGGACACATGAATGGGTGAATATTATATAACTTAAAATTGTAAGTGGAGAGTATTGAGACTAATTTCTAGGGGGCTAATGAAATTAATTTACATTCTGCTCCCAAAGAATCTGATAGAAAATGCTCAGTGTCAACCTGAGCCTCACCTTTGATAATAAGCTAAAACCTAAACCCAACACAATTTAAATTGACAAAATAAACCCTTGGCACTTTTAGAAATCTGTAGTTTACAAAACAAAAGAAGATGAAAATAAGGAATAATTTAACAGAAACTAGGGCTAGGTTATGAGGGAGGTTTGATGTATTTCTTTTTCACCCAGAAGGATTTCTCTATACTTTCCTGATTTTTCAGTTTTTAAAAAAGTCATAGTTACTAAAAATATGCCAATTTAGAAGTATATATTCATTTAGGTAAACAAGTATTCTCTATTAAAAAGTAAATGCTTTATAAATGGCTAGCAGTCATTTACACCTTAATGTGGATTAATTATTTGTTCTTCTTCTAATATCTAGTTGAGATAAGTTGGATTTTGCCTAGGAAAAATTGAAAATGTCAAGGTTTTAGAATCTCAAAGATTAAAAGTGTCCTGGGTTGAACTCCATAACTCTGTAACTGAAAATAGGGAGAGTTAAAGATTTGTTTCAATCTGAGCATAAGGGCACTAAAAGGAAGGAATAAATTTGGGTGCCCTGAGTTGGGTGCCCAAGAGCAGGGAGGAAATTCTCTTTCTTCTCTTCATCTTACTTTGAGGGCACACAACTCTGGTTGGTTCCATTAATTTTTGTCTAGATGGGGTAGAATTTTATTGAGTAGGCCTGAACTGTAACCATCATTTATAAAAGAATTCCTGTGGAAAATTTTGTATTTGAAAGGACCAATTTATAAACACGGATTTGTAGTCCAATTCTTTCACATTGTGAGGTCAGCCTTTTCATAAGTTTCCATCGATCCATATTGACTAATATAAAAGGTTGCTCTGAACAACTAGAGCAACATCCCTGGAAATTTGAGTGAGGTATCTATTGTTTTAATGAGTATATTACTTGAGAAACTCTGAGCATAGCCCTGAATATACTAATTGGAAGAACATTTTATATAAATGTTTATGTAAGTAATGACCAAGACTTCCTACCTAGTAAGGAGAGAAGGAGAGGAACTTCAGTGATGAAAACATCAGGAACAAGCACGAGGAAGCAGAAATGCAAAGAGTGCATTCATCAGGCAGTTATCCATTCATCCCATATTCACTCAACACCTATTATGTGTTGGGGTAAGGAATGCAAAGTGAATAAAATTACAGTCCTTCTGCTCCTCCTGATCATTTGAGTCTAGCTGGGGGATTAGGAGTCTTAAAGCCAGAATTGTCTCTAATGTGTTGAATCCTTATACCATTCCATAGGCACGTGAAATATTCTGTATTTATTACTGACCCTGCCTAGTGGTGAGGATTTCCGAGAATGATCAGGGACGCGTCCTAGAGATGGTACGTAGGCTTTGGAGGATGTATGGAAATCAGAGTGGTTAGCACTTAGAGGCAAGCATCTGGCCAGCTAAGGTAGACTAGAGATTTTGTCATCGCTTGAACTTCTCCTTCTTTATGAACGCCTGCAGCTGCGTCTATGGGAAACTGCTCCTGTAAATTTATAGATACTGCAAGACCTTCTGGGTATGGATGGTGTACGAATGTGTACTGGATGGAAGGGTGACACAGGCCATACGGGTGTGCAAAGAATATTGTTCTCTTAGTCTGCACTATCGTCACTCGTAGGCTTCCCCAGAGAAAGCTGCTCCTGAGAAAGAGAGAAAAATGGAACTCCTATGATTGGAGTCGCCTTCGATTGATAATGAATAAATGGAAAAGACTAGGCTGCTTCTCTTTGAAGCTTGAAAGGATGCTATTTTGGTGAGCAGCTGAAGGAGGAAAAGATGTGATCTCCAAACTTTTGAGTCCCAGAAAGCAGCTTTTTTTTTTGTTTGTTTGTTTTGTTCTGCTGCTTCTCCCAGTAGGGTTACAGGATATTGAGTGAAAACAATATTGCTCTATTGTGACAGAGTGATATTGGGGCCACCTCTCTCTATTTCTGGGTCTTGCTGTAGCTTTTACTCAGGCTCTGTGGTTTACATGAACTCCACAACTTCATTTCCTCTTGGGGGAAAGAAGACGGAATTCAGAGTCAAAATGCTTATAAATGAATCTTCCTTTACCACTTATAGATAAGTGTAGCTCTGAATAAGTCATCGCATTTCTCTGAATGTAAGTCTCAGTTTCCTCATCTATAAGAAATGGGAGCAATGCCTCTTATTGCACTAAATTGTTGTTGTAATTAAATGAGATAACTTAAAAGTACTGAGTCTATCTCTGAGTCTTACTCTCAAGCAGTAAGTATTTAATAAGTGTGTTTTATGTGGATCTTACTATTATTATTTTGAATGCAAAGAAAGGGCTGGTTCAGCCATGAGACAAAAAAGCATGAGAAATTAAAAAAAAAAAAGTTTATCACTGGTAAGCTCTTTCTCCTGCCATTAAAAGGTTAAAACACCAAGCTGTTGTTCTTTCAAAGTATGAGTAAAAAATAATCTTAAGCAGCTGAATACATTTTCCATGAGTCAGGTGGGAACTCTCAGTCTGCTGCAAACACAAGGTTGGCTCATGGTGGCCACACCACATTTATCTACTGGTTGTTTAGTAGGAATTACCTTGCAGTCTTTGACAGCTTCCCTGGTTCTTAAAAACAAACCTAAGAAAGATTTTCTTTTTATCTTTTTTTTAAATTCTAAGAATATTTCCCCAAGACTTTCGTTTAGAATATTTTTTGACTTTTCAAGAACAGTTTTGTATTTTTTTCTTAATTTTTATTGGAATATAGTTCCTTCACAATATTTTGTTAGTTTCTACTGTAAAGCAAAGTGAATCAGCTTTACATATACATGTATCCTCTCTTTTATGGATTTTCTTCCCATTTAGGTCACCACAGAGCACTGAGTTCCCTATATGGTAGGTTCTCATTAGTTATCTATTTTCTACATAGTATCAATAATGTATATATGTCAATGCCAGTCTCCCAATTCTTCCCACCTCACCCTTCCCCTTGGTATCCATACATCTGTTCTTTATGTCTGTGTCTCTACTTCTGCTTTGCAAATAAGGCCATCATACCATTTTTCTAGATTCCACATACATGACTTAATATATGGTATTCACTTTTCTCTTTCTGACTTACTTCACTCTGTATGACAGTCTCTGCTGCTGCTGCTGCTAAGTCATGTCAGTCGTGTCTGACTCTGTGCAACCCCATAGACTGCAGCCCACCAGGCTGCTCTGTCCCTGGGATTCTCTAGGCAAGAACACTGGTCCACCACATTTCTAAAAATTGATTAGAATATTAATACCTCCTTAAGCTTTTATTCAAGCCCAAACCAATCTAATTAATTTGTCCATTAGAAGCTCCTTTATAAATGAGTTTGCAATCTGAAGAAAAAAAAATACTCTGAAGTTTCCTATGATAATAAAGACAGAACTAAAAGACCAAGTAATTATATTTTGGGATAATCTATCAAAGTATCTTTCTTAAATACCAGAAAGAGTAGGTCAGTGTCTGTAAGTTTCTTGTCATGATGGAGAGCTCAATAAACCATCCTGTTCAAAAGGCATTCTCTTTATTGATCCTATCTTATAATTCAGACATTAGAAAGCAACTTATTTTGCTCCTGTGTGTTTTCCCCCCAGTAATGAGAGAGGCATTCTACAGGGGACAACTCTTAAGTCAGTATCTGTTTGTGAATTAATTGAATCATAGAAGCTGGCACTAAACTTTTTAGAGTTTCTACTTGTTCCTTTTTCAAATCCACTTGTTCTTATATCTTAACCTTCTGTTCTTATTTTATGGGGTCTATTTCTATCCTTACCTCCTTAAACATTTTGAACATCTGTATGTTAAGAGCCCCTATTCAATTGTTTTACTGTTTGTAGTTCTTCAGATGTAAATTCTATTTGTTTCATCTGCAGACATGAAGGCATTTGCCTTCATTTTAGGTTTTGTAGTCTTTGACTGTGAGTCCATCTCTAGTGAAAATTAGCTTCTGTAGGAAGTCTGAGTGGTCTGGAAGGAAGTGGTCTGTAGGAAGTCTGGATGGTGGTGGTGGGTGAAATTTCTGCTTGGACATACAACTCTCAGTTGATCTGGAAAAGTTCTTAGAGCTGGTTCTCAGCCTGGTTTTCTACCCCTTACTTTGCAGTTATTGCATAATAGGCCCTCTGTGCTGTGTTTAGTCACTCAGTCATGTCGTGTCTGACTCTGCAACATCACAGTCTGCAGCCCATCAGGATCCTCTGTCCGTGGGGATTCTCCAGGCAAGAATACTGGAGTGGGCTGCCATTCCTTCCTCCAGGGGATCTCCCCAACCCAGGGATCGAATCCAGGTCTCTTCTTTACCATCTGAGTCACCCCAAAGTACTGGAGTGGGTAGCCTATCCCTTCTCCAGGGAATCTTTCTGACCCAGGAACCTGGGGTTTCCTGCACTGCACACAGGTTCTTTACCAACTCAGCTACCAGGGAAGCCATTAGGCCCTCTACCCATTCTCAAATTTTTACTGGTCTACAGAAGTTATTTTAGTCTTAGATCATAATGGGCAGTAGTTTTCCAGTTCCTGGCTTTAACCAGGAAATCCAGTTTCAGTTGCCTTCAGTACATGAGTCTAATGGTCTTTACTTCCATTCTGGTAAAGTCATTAGAACTTTATCTCAACTGTGTATCTGGTGTTGGTTTGTCCCTGGCCCATGTGGTCTTAATTCTTCTTCGGTGCTCTAACGTGATACTTAATGTAGAGAAAAAAGGTTAATATCCATGATTGCTTAATCCATTGTCCTCATCTTGACTGGAAGTTGCTCTACACATTATTTGGTGATAATAGTTAAGTTGCTTGGATCCAATAAGCTTTAGACTATAGTCTTGTCCTTCTTCTTGCTCCACCCTCTCCATTGTGCCCTTTGATGAAGCATCCAAGTCTTTCTGGATGACACTCTCATTTATGCTGGGAATCCTTGAAGCCATGTAGAAGAAAGCATGGCAGAAAGTCTATATTATAAGGCACGTGACCTACTCTCAAGTCAGATACACAGGAGAATGCCATGCTTTTGTTTGATAATCCCAGCCTGACTCCTTCTCTGTTACTTTCCCTGGAGATGATTTCATTTGCCTCTGCAATTCCCAGATGAATCTTTCTCTTAATACAAAAATACGTAGTAAAAGTATTAATGCCATATTAATTAAATACTTAAGATTCAATCTTCTGAAACTTAATGCATACAAGAACTGGATATGGAACAACAGACTGCTTCCAAATAGGATAAGGAGTACGTCAAGGCTGTATATTGTCACCCTGCTTATTTAACTTATATGCAGAATACATCATGAGAAACACTGGGCTGGAAGAAGCACAAGCTGGAATCAAGATTGCCAGGAGAAATATCAATAACCTCAGATATGCAGATGACACCACCCTTATGGCAGAAAGTGAAGAGGAACTAAAAAGCCTTTTGATGAAAGTGAAAGAAGAGAGTGAAAAAGTTGGCTTAAAGCTCAGCATTCAGAAAACGAAGATCATGGAATCCAGTCCCATCACTTCATGGGAAATAGATGGAGAAACAGTGGAAACAGTGTCAGACTTTATTTTCTGGGGCTCCAAAATCACTGCAGATGGTGACTGCAGCCATGAAATTAAAAGACACTTACTTCTTGGAAGGAAAGTTATGACCAACCTAGATAGCATATTGAAAAGCAGAGACATTATTTTGCCAACAAAGGTCCATCTAGTCAAGGCTGTGGTTTTTCCAGTGGTCATGTATGGATGTGAGAGATGCACTGTGAAGAAGGCTGAGCAAGGAAGAATTGATGCTTTTGAAGTGTGGTGTTGGAGAAGACTCTTGAGAGTCCCTTGGACTGCAAAGACATCCAACCAGTCCATTCTGAAGGAGATCAGCCCTGGGATTTCTTTGGAAGGACTGATGCTAAAGCTGAAACTCCAGTACTTTGGCCACCTGATGCGAAGAGTTGACTCATTGGAAAAGACTCTGATGCTGGGAGGGATTGAGGGCAGGAGGAGAAGGGGACAACAGAGGATGAGATGGCTGGATGGCATCACTGACTCGATGGACGTGAGTCTGGGTGAACTCCGGGAGTTGGTGATGGACAGGGAGGCCTGGCGTGCTGTGATTCATGGGGTCGTAAAGAGTCGGACATGACTGAGCGACTGAACTGAACTGAACTGAATCTACAATTAAATTTCCCTCCAATTGAGAAGCTCCTGTTTATCAGGAGCTTAAATAAGTTGGTTGTGATGAATACCCCAATTCCCCAAACAACTCTCTTCATTCCTATGGTATTTCCTCCCACTCTTGTCTGTCCTAAACTCTTGGGTATTTCTGTTGTATGAGTTGTTGTTGTTGTTGTTGTTCTTTAATTTCAAAAAGAAAATATAAGGATGAAAGATATGTGATTAAGTCTAATCAGGTGCTTAAAAATCTTCCTTTAACATGTTGGTGTTAATGAAAAATATTCTTCTTATATTAAATATAGAAGGTCATGGAAGATTTTCTAGTGAATATAGAAAGAGACTCCAGAAACTAGAAGAAAAGGAAAATGACATCTAATTTGGAAAAAATCTTGTACATAAATGAACCCCTGTCCTTTAATACTCCCAAATTCCTCACACTTGTGGACTCACAGAATTTCACCCAGGGAATCATAATCACATAATCATAATCACATTTCAGAAGATCAGTATCTCAGGAGGCAACATCATTTTAATGCTATGGGTTTTGGAGACTGTTTACAGGCCTCTTTTTCAACAGATGAAAGAGGCAGTTCCTAGGTGGGCATCTCAGTCAGCAACAGCTGCTTTATCCAACTTTGTGAACAAAACCCCAGATTTCATATGGGAAGCCACTCCACATTTGCATCTTTGAGACTTTAAATCAGGAGCAGAAACTGTTTACTTCATTTCAAATTCCACTTTAAGGGGTATGAGGAAAGTTATTGGGAAGGAAAGGATGCACTAATTAATTTATACCCCTAAGAAATGATGATAATATTATAGAATTTCCATGTATTATGAGTTTTATGCCAGAGATTATTGGCCACATGACAATTCATTGCAGATTAAAGTTTTTAATGTTATATAAATCACATAGCCATAAATTTTAATGAAGCTAGGAGGATTAAATATTCAGTATATTGTACATGTTCCCCCAAAGTGCCCAATTTCCTGATTGCAGCAGGAATATTCTTTGAATGACAGTCTACAATTCGGTCCTGCACAATGTGTAAGGAGGCCTGGGTTCTAAGTTTGGCTTTTCAGATCATTGGCTAGGTGACCCTGAATGAGTCACTTAGCTTCTCCAGACCTCCCTATTGTCATGCTTCAAAAAACCTTTTGAAACACTGAAATTTCATAATCTTTCTTCTGATAGGTATGCATCTTTTGAAGACAAAGGCAATAATGGCTTGACAAGTAGAAATTACCTGATAAATCATAAAATTAGCCAACTATTTATCTGTTGATATAGGTATTATTAGTGTCATAATGGTTTAATAACAGTGTATAACTAAATCTAAGAACTCTTTTTTTTATTAAAAATGAAATGAAAAGAATTTTGCCTTTTATTGAAGATAAATAAGCTGTACTTAAGATCACTAAGTAGAGTTAAGCTGACTCACTGGAAAAGACCCTGATGTTGGGAAAGATTGAGGACAGGAGGAGAAGGGGGTGACAGAGGATGAGATGGTTGGATGGCATCACTGACTCAATGGACATCAGTTTGAGCAAACTCCAGGAGATAGTGAAGGACAAGGAAGCCTGGCGTATTTCAGTCTTGAATTTGCAAACAGCTGGACATGGCAGAGTGACTAAATAACATAAGTTCATTATGTTATAGTGATAGTAGGTTTTTCTTCTGATTTTTTTTTTTTTTTTTTAGATTAATTATCTATCCAAAGAAATGTTTCCTCAGCAGAGCATTTGGATATCTGGTTGTGACTCTAGGTTGATGAAGTCAAGATTATAGGTTTGGACATGATCTAGACAGAGGATGAGATGGTTGGAAAGCATCACTGATTCAATGGACATAAACTTGGGCAAACACTGGAGATGGTGAGGGACAGGAAGGCCTGGCATACTCCAGTCCATGGGGTCTCAAAGAGTCAGACACGACTTAGTGACTGAACAACAACAACATGATCTTGACTAGCTATTTTTACTCCATTTATGATCAAAGACTGTGAACCTCTCATGCACCCCTGTGTTATTCACTGGCAGTTCCAGTTGCCAGGGGAAAGACAGATGGGTTCGTGGTTGCAAGACAAAATTAAAAGCATACTTTGCTGTTAGGGAGTCAAGATAACATCAATATGAAAAAAGTGGCACCATGTGTTATTATTAAAATAAGTTATTTGAAACGAACCTACTCTCAAATTCTTTGTGAGAAAAATACAACTTTTTAAAGTTTAGCAAATGCTTACAGTAGTTCGGGCCTTCCCTGGTGGCTCGGACAGTAAAGAATATGTCTGCAGTGCAGGAGACCTGAGTTTGATCCTTGGGTTGGTAGGATCCCCTAGAGAAGAGAATGGTAGCCCACTCCAATATTCTTGCCTGGAGAATTCCATGGACAGAGGACTCTGGCAGGCTACCATCCATGGGGCTGCAAAGAGTCGGACATGACTAACGGACTAACACTTTCTCTTTCTTACAGTGGTTCAGTTGCCTAGGTAACACATAGAGGTGAGGTCAGAGTATTTTTAAGGAACCTCACAGTAATATAGTATGTAGTATAATACTTCAAAGTATTATATTAGTTAATGCTTTCAAGAGTTAAATGGACTTTTGTGCTAAGAAAATGAGCTGAAGAATTGATGCTTTTGAACTGTGGTGTTGGAGAAGAGTTTTGAGAGTCCCTTGGACTGCAAGGAGATCAAACCAGTCAATCCTAAAGGAAATCAGTCCTGAGTATTCATTGGAAGGACTGATGCTGAGCTGAAGCTCCAATACTTTGGCCACCTGATGCGAAGAGCTGACTCATTAGAAAAGACCCTGATCCTAGGAGAGATTGAAGGGAGGAAGAGAAAGGGATGACAGAAAGTGAGATGGTTGGATGGCATCACCAACTCAATGGACATAGGTTTGAGCAAACTCTGGGAGATGGTGAAGGACAGGGAAGCCTGACATGCTGCAATCCATTGGGTCGCAAAGAGTTAGACATGACTGAGTGACTGAACAAGAACAAAGGGTAATGTTCATTAGATTTTTATTTTATCACAGGTTTTTTTTTTCAAATACAGTTTAGTTTGCTACTTTTAATTTACTTTTTTACATAAAACGTCATAGAGATGGAAAGATAGCAGAGTGGTTTGGCAGAGAAAGGACTGGACTAGGATATAGTTCAAGGGCTTGTTTTGCCTCTAAAATCAGTGAACTAAGCATGAGTCACTCAGTTGTGTCTGACTCTGCAATTCCATTGACTGTAGCCCACCAGGATCCACTGTCCATGGGATTTTTTTAGGCAAGAATACTGGAGTATGTAGCCATTCCCTTCTCTAGCGGATTTCCTTGACCTAGGCATTGAACCCTTGGCTCTTGCACTGCAGGCAGATTCTTTACTGTGTGAACCACTACATAAGTCATTTAGTTTCTTACTTTATTGTCTCTTAAATATTACAAAATATTTTGTGTAAGAATACCAGCACCAGTTCTCACTTCTGTTTCATAGGTTGTTAAAGTTAAAAAGTTAGGTCTTTGGAAGATATGAAGGTATTTTGAAAACATAACCTTTCTATAATGCAAGGATAAGTGAAATGAATTTAATGAAAGAAAACTGAGAACTTCAAGAGATCAATGGATTTTTTTTCATTCAGAAGTTCAACAGAAATATTTTCCATTATTATAATCTAATGCTTTTGCTTCAGTGATTATAACATGGTGCTTGATTAATGCTGAAAGAAAGGTAATATGACATTGCATAGCATCTGTGTTTATGTTGTAGCAGCAAATGTCTGGGTAAAGAGTGAGGCCCTCAGGCTCAGTCTGACCAACAGATGTATTTTCTTTGGCTCCCCCCAAAGGGTTTATAACTTTTGGGATTTGAATGTTCTATGGTTCACTAATCCCCATCATTCTCTAGTTTCTGATTCTTTCTGCCAGTGCTGTACAAAAGAAAAAGGTTAGCTACATATGCAATTAAAACTTTTCTAGTAGCCACATTAAAAATAATGATATTTAACCCAATATATCCAAAATATTGTCATTTCAACATGTAATCAACCTAAAAATTATTGAGATATTTTACTTTATTTTTCACCAAGTTTTCAAAATCCAGTATAGCTCCCCCCCGCACCCCCAGCATATTCTAGGTCAAATGTGGCTAGCCCACACTTCAAGTCTCAGTGACCACTTGGGCCTGGCCACCGAACTGGGCAGCACAGCACAGGTGCTTCTCTCACATAAGTTACTTACCTAACCCTTCTAGCAATGGTTCTGAAAATGTGGTCCCTGGAACAGCAGCAGCACCATCACCTGGGAATTTCTTTGGAATGCAAATCTTAGGCCCCATCGCAGATCTACTGAATCAGAAACTCTGTGGGTGGTGTCCAATAAGCTATTTTAACGAGCCCTCTAGGCAATTCTGGCATACACTTTTAAAAACCCTTAGAAAACTGGAAATAGAACTGCCATATGACCCAACAATCCCACTGCTGGGCATACACACCGAGCAATCCAGAATTGAAAGAGACACATGTGTACCCCAATGTTCATCGCAGCACTGTTTACAATAGCTAGGGCATGGAAGCAACCTAGATGTCCATTGGCAGATGAATGGATAAGAAAGCTGTGGTACATATACACAATGGAGTATGACTCAGCTACTAAAAAGAATGCATTTGAATCACTTCTAATGAGGTGGAGAAAAACACCAATACAGTATAATAACACATATATATGGAATTTAGAAAGATTGTAATGATGACCCTATATGCGAGACAGCAAAAAAGACAGCAAAAAAGGACTCTATGGGAGAAGGCAAGGGTGGGATGATTTGAGAGAACAGCACTGAAACATGTATATTACCATATGTGAAATAGATCGCCAGTCCAGGTTCAATGCATGAGACAGGGTGCTCAGGGCTGGTACACTGGGACAATCCTGAAGGATGGGACGGGGAGGGAGGTGGGGGTTCAGGATGTACACCCATGGCTGATTCATGTGAATGTATGGCAAAAACCACTACAATATTGTAAAGTAATTAGCCTGCAATTAAAATAAATAAAATTTACACCCCGCCACACACACACACAAAGCAAAACACTGCTGTATTGGCATCTTCATTTGCAGCCTTTGCTGACAGGCTCTGTGCCTTTCATGACTCACTGCTGTTGTCTGGTCTTACTAAGTTGTGCCTGACTCTTTGCAACTCTATGAGTCTAATCTGTAGCACTCCAGGCTCCTTTGTCCATGGAATTTTCCAGGCAAGAATACCGGATTGGGTTTCCATTTCCTTCTCCAGGGGATCTTCCTGACCTAGGGACTGAACCCGTGTCTCCTGCATCTCCTGCATCGGCAGGTGGATTCTTTACCACTGAACCACCTGGGAAGCCCTTTGTGATTCACAGGCAAAATCAAATCCAACACACAATGAAAGTACCATCAGCTAAAATATTTTTGTTTGACCCTTTGAAGGTGTTAAAACCTGAAGAAATAGAACAACTTCCTAAATGCAGCTTGAGAATTACTCATTAAGCTGTGTATTTATTTTAAACACTTAGGACTAGCATAGCTTAAGTGCAGCCTAATGGGAGGTCATCTAGTCAAATAACTCTTGTACCTACTCTTAGGAATTTCTTTAACTGGATTGGGTGATACCCATTTCTGTACTCTCATTAGAACCAAGATCTACGTGGGGGAGGAGACGCACTGACTCAGGTGAGAGTCAGAGTTAAGGTAGTAGAGGATCGTGGGGCTGGAAGTCAAAAGTCAGAATCAAGTACACGATTTCCCTCTCATGAGCTATGGAGCTTTTAGTTTTGCACTTAACCTGTGACTCATCTTATTCATCTGGAAAATGACGATAATGAAGTTCATGATGATAATGATAATAATAAATGACAATATTATAATAAATGATAAATAACAATAATGATAATGAAGCAAAAAATACCTGTCCATTCTGGTTCACCATACCGTTGTGAGAAACAAATGAGGTCATGTATGTGGAGTTGCTATGAGATCCTGTAGCTTTAAGACTTTCATTAGCTTTATTAAAATCATACTGTGGTGTAAATGACTAATTTTTCCCCTGCAAGCAAATATAGTAAGAAGGATTAGAAAACTACATGTGATTCTGAAAATAGAAGAAGATAAAGGACCAGAAAGAGGTGGAAAGACTCAGAGAGGGAGTCTAAAAAGGCACTGCTGATAAGCTTCTTGAACAGTTGTTCCAGCTCTCACCATTCTCTTGAATACCTATATAATTATTTTAATTTTAATTAAATTTATTTATTTTTTATTGAAGGATAATTACTTTACAGTATTGTGTTGGTTTCTGCCAAACATCAACATGAATCAGCCATAGGTGAATACCTATATAATTTTAAAATATAAATTACAATGATACTACAGCACTGATTTTAATAGAAAAGTTTAGACCATTCCATCTCCCATTATTTACCTCTCCATTCATTTCTATGTGGGGCTACTTGTGTTTTCTCATTAATCAGCCTGTGATAAGAGGCATCGAAGCTGGGCCAATGAAAGGTAAGCAACACTTTGCCAACTGAAAAATACAATGAGATACCGGTGACTGCTGCTTCCTGTGAAAACTTCATTAGCAATAAATGAGTTACCAGATGTCACACATCAGATTTGAAATTAAAATGTATTCCCAGTATTTGTGTGCAGTCTGAGCAGGAGGAAAAAATGAACTCTTTCCAAGAGTTGGATAAGATAATGTACTTCTTTGCCTTGGATTGTTTGTTTCTTCTATAAACATAGAATAAATGCATCCCTTGGTTTGTAAAGGGGAATAATAGCATTTTTGCACACAAAAGCTATGCAGTGAGGTTGCACATAACTCATCCAGCAGCAACTCTTTAAGGATAAGGTGAAATGTTCTCAAACATTCTATGGCACACCAAGACCACCATCTTGCTTTTAACTTTGCCATAGCAATTCCTATCTTTTCTTGCCTTCACCTTCAGCAACCAATTTCTGCTTTTATTACCAACAATAAAACTGTTCAGCTCAGCAACTGTCAACATCAACTCCATTCTTCCTGAACTTGCTGTAACAACAACCCTGTTAGTGCTTCCCTTTTTTCATAAGATATAAAACTCTCCTCTTGTTCTTCTAGCTAGCTAAGCTGACTCTGTTCTGTTTCTCGAAGCTACAAGCCTCCAATTGGAAAGCACTTGCGGTTAAGGAGGAAACCCCCACAGTAGGAAATGGGGCAGCATGGTTTCACTTGAGCCAGCAGAAATTTCATATGATAAGCAAGTGTGGTAGAAATATCTAACCCCCTCTAGTTTTTATAAATAAATATTTTTGGCAGAAGAAGGCCCATGTTCCTTCGCAGTTTCAAAATCTCCAGTTATTTGGTTCCAACTGAAGACCGAAACTGTTTATTTCCTTTCTTTCCTAATTTATTTTTGTTCATATCTCTTGTAAGACTGGTGAAGCCTATAAATCAAATTAAGAGGGTGAATGTGAATTATCACTCTCAAGCCTCCTCTTGGAGAAATATTTACATAGAATTTCTTTATACATAGAGATTTCCCAAAGCACTTGAACGTTTATTTCTGGATCATTTACTACTCATCAGATGCTAGAGATACTGTCCACTGCCCTTTGACCTTTGCATAAAGGAAGCCAGCACATCTTTGAGATACTTATTTATGTCAGTGGGGAAAATATCTGTTTAAACCTTTCAACTGTGTAACTTCAGCACAAAGTGACACACAAGTGTTCAGATAAATTTATTCAATGTATAACCATTTTATACTCTTCTCTGTTTCCGCTGGTATCTGATTCACATAGAGGACTTATAATAATGGTGGCTTAACATTAACAATAGTAATGTTTATGATATTGAATGCTTACTGTATTCCAAGTATTGTGCTACTTGCTTTCATCTCTGTAAGAGTCCTCTTATGAATGAAATTGTGTCTCTCCTCACCCCACAACAAATTCATGGGACTTCCCAGGTGGCTCGGTGCTAAAGAATCTGCCTGCCACTGCAGGAGACACAAGAGACGCAGGGTTTAGTCCCTGGGTTGGGAAGATCTCCTGGAGGAGGAAATGGCAACCCACTCTAGTATTCTTGTCTGGAGAATCCCGTGGATGGAGGAGCCTGGTGGGCTACAGTACATGGGGTTGCAAGAGTCAGAAACAAAGGAGCAACTGAGCACATGCTCACACCAAGTTCATAGGTTGAAGTCTGAATCTCCAATGTGACTGTGTTTTGAGACAGGGCATTTGAAGAGGTAATTAAGGTTAAATGAGGTCATGAGGTTGGAGCCCTAATCCAGTATGACTGGTGTAAGGGGGAGACACACCAGACAGGAATGTGCTTGCACAGAGAAGCCATGTGAACACAATGAGAAGATGACTATCTTCAAGTACGAAGAGAGGTGTCACCAGAAACCAGCTCTGCTGGCACTCTGACCTTGACCTTCCAAAACTGAGAAAATAAATTTCTGTTGTCATTTTGTTGTGCAGAACTGGCAAACTAATACAAGACCTATGAAGGAAGGCACCATTATTCCCCCTTTTCAGATGAAGAAACTGAGGCTTAGAGAGAAGATCCTTATATTTTTGACAGTTTAAAGTTTCAAGGCTCAGTTCTTTTTGTTTTGGTAAAGTCATCTCTTCATACTCTGGTTTGGCGCTTCTTAATCAGGGGTAATTTTGCCCTCCAGAGACATTTCTCAATGTCTGGAGACATTTTTGGTTTCCATAACAGGGTGAGCAAGAGAAGGGGGGTGTTACTAGCACCTTGAGAGTAGAGACCAAAGATATTGCTAAGGATCTTACAAGGCACAGGACAGACCCCCACAGTCTGGTCTAAGATGTCAACACTGCTGTTGTTGAGAAGCTTTTCTAATTTGGATTTTTTTTTTTCCCCTTTTAAATTCTTGATAACCTGTAGTTCACATCTTTCATGGGATGAGTTAATTATTCAGTACATTTTATTGGTGGTTTTGTTTCATGTATTCATATCTTCCCAGGGAAACTATAGATTCCTCAAAAGATAAAATTTTGTCAGGTGGCCTTCAAATGTTCAAGGTCATGTTGAATACTTATTAGAGGGTCCAAAATTGTGAGCTGACTAAATTATCTGTTATGTCAGATCTTTCTAGAAATTATCCTCTTTGAACATTTTCCAGAATTCTAGGACTCTGTACATGAACAATGGAAGGGAGAATTTGAACTTAGATTCATCATAAGGTCTTCAAGGGATTTGATGGTTCCTAAGGTCAGTTTTCATTCCAATCCCAAAGAAAGGCAATGCCAAAGAATGCTCAAACTACCGCACAATTGCACTCATCTCACACGCTAGTAAAGTAATGCTCAAAATTCTCCAAGCCAGGCTTCAGCAATATGTGAACTGTGAACTTCCTGATGTTCAAGCTGGTTTTAGAAAAGGCAGAGGAACCAGAGATCAAATTGCCAACATCCGCTGGATCATGGAAAAAGCAAGAGTTCCAGAAAAGCATCTATTTCTGCTTTATTGACTATGCCAAAGCCTTTGACTGTGTGGATCACAATAAACTGTGGAAAATTCTGAAAGAGATGGGAATACCAGACCACCTGATCTGCCTCTTGAGAAATTTGTATGCAGGTCAGGAAGCAACAGTTAGAACCAGATATGGAACAACAGACTGGTTCCAAATAGGAAAAGGAGTTCGTCAAGGCTGTATATTGTCACCCTGTTTATTTAACTTCTATGCAGAGTACATCATGAGAAACGCTGGACTGGAAGAAACACAAGCTGGAATCAAGATTGCCAGGAGAAATATCAATAACCTCAGATATGCAGATGACACCACCCTTATATGAAAGTGAAAGTGGAGAGTGAAAAGTTGGCTTAAAGCTCAACATTCAGAAAACAAAGATCATGGCATCCGGTCCCATCACTTCATGGGAAATAGATGGGGAAACAGTGGAAACAGTGTCAGACTTTATTTTTCTGGGCTCCAAAATCACTACAGATGATGACTGCAGCCATGAAATTAAAAGATGCTTACTCCTTGGAAGGAAAGTTATGACCAACCTAGATAGCATATTGAAAAGCAGAGACATTACTTTGCCAACAAAGGTCCGTATAGTCAAGGCTATGGTTTTTCCTGTGGTCATGTCAGTTCAGTCACTCAGTCGTGTCTGACTCTTTGAGACCCCATGAATCGCAGCACGCCAGGCCTCCCTGTCCATCACCAACTACCTGAGTTCACTCAGACTCATGTCCATCGAGTCAGTGATGCCATCCAGCCATCTCATCCTCTGTCGTCCCCTTCTCCTCCTGCCCCCAATCCCTCCCAGCATCAGAGTCTTTTCCAATGAGTCAACTCTTCGCATGAGGTGGCCAAAGTACTGGAGTTTTAGCTTTAGCATCAGTCCTTCCAAAGAAATCCCAGGGCTGATCTCCTTCAGGATGGACTGGTTGGATCTCCTTGCGGTCCAAGGGACTCTCAAGAGTCTTCTTCAACACCACAGTTTAAAAGCATCAATTCTTTGGCGCTCAGCTTTCTTCACAGTCCAACTCTCACATCCATACATGACCACTGGAAAAACCATAGCCTCTGGAGGGAAGCAATTCCGGAAGTCAAACCCTGCCCTCTGGTGGCATCACTGCCATAGGCAACTGCTGTGTCAATCTGAATCATTAGTGTCCCAACTGATTTTAGAATATTTGAATGTAATGTTATCTTTAGGCTTTTTTATTTCTCTGTGGATCAACACACTGAATGTAGCCTGTCATTAAGGCTCTCAGAATTAAATCAAGTAAAGTAAGAGAGGATAAACATACCTCTCTAGAAGTCTGTGAACCAGAGTTTCAATTACTTAGTTTGAGTCTCTGTTATGTGTCTCCTCTGCCCAACTGCTTTTTATGATCCATAAGGGCAATGAGTAGTTGTTTTTGTAGCTGAAGAACATTTCTGGAAAAAAGAGTTTCTAAAGGAAACTCTATTAACAATATTAATAGAATTCTATGACCAAAATTTTAATTGTTGCATTGGTTCCTGTGGACTTTCCCTACACATTTCTTATAGACTAGTCCTGCAAGAAAAGCACCATTGTGTTTGAAATACTAGCTAAATCTGAGGAAATTATACTTCTCCTTTTCCCCATTAAGAAGTCTGTTCTCTCACTAGGAAAACACCACTGTACTTCTTATCACAGAATGCAGCCTTTTCTGTATACTGATGCCAAATGGGTAACATTTTAGTAGGGTATTTGAAGTTGTGATACGCAACTCCATGGGAGACAAGCAAGGTCATTCAGAAGGTCTTTTCATTGAGAACATCAGAGCTTTCAAAAGACGCAGGCAGCTTTTCCTGGATAATTGGGGTAAAACTGAAATAAAGCAAAACCTCATAAAGAACAAAAATAGGCGATCAGATGGAAACACTCAGAATTAGGAGGTAAAAGATACAGAAAATGCTGATGCTGAATCTTAGAAATATATGAAACCAATAGCATTGAGTAAAAAGTGACATAATTCAAGAAGCTGAAGAGCAGAAATCAGCTGATTGCAGGGTTTAGCAGAGGGAAAAAAAGGACTGAGAACTAACACTAGTCTGGAACTTAGAGATGGAGGACTTCCTGGTTTTTTCTTTGCTGTTCTAGAAATTGAGACCTTAGGCAAATCATTAAACCGTCACCGGACTTTGCTCTGATAAATGGGAATGAGACGATAAAAATCCTACCTTCCCTTGTAAGAACGTTGTGAGATTCTATATTTAAAATAGTTTCCTCAAAAGATAGTCTGTTACAACCCATTCACATGAATAGACTATATAACATAAAAACAAGTTTAATATATGCCTGAAGTTGAAAGCTAATCTTATGTCAAGAAGTATATATTCAGCACTGAGACTCTTAAAAGGGAACATTAATGTTAGCAGTGCCTGCTGGCTGTCAGGCATCATGCGAAACAAACCATAGGCTTTGCAGTCACAAAGGTCAGTTAAGATCCTGGCTCAGCCTCTGACTAATCTTGTAACTGGTTAATTTACTCATTCTCTTTGAGCCTTAGTCTCCTTATCTTTTAAAACAGGATAAAAATTTGCTGTTAACATGAAGATTAAATGAAACTTGGAGGGGGGAGATTGGTATATACTAAACATTCAGTAAATGTTATCTATTATTACTGTCATTTTATATGTTTTCAATATATATTCATATGTCCCAATCAAATACTAGGTGAATTACCCCATAAAATTATACTTTATATACATATAATTATACATATGTATATAATTTGTCACATTATTACACATGGCCAAGAAACAGATTGGAATAATGTTAGAGTTCTGTCAGTACAGTACAGTATGGTGATACAACTTGTTATTCATCAGTAAAGCGATGGAAAAGATCCAGGAAGGATCCATTTCTAAAACAAGTGAAAGAATAAACATCCAAAGTTCAGACAATTTTAAGTTTACTTTAAGCTGGGAGGGGGAAAATATCACACTATAGACCTTTGGTTGGTGAATCATACCTAATTAAATGGCAAAAATTTCCTTCAAAGTGCAGGATTCAGAGAAAAAACTTTCTTTGCCAATAGCTCCCCTAGTATTCATATAAGCCTCTTCCTTGAATTATCTGATTTAACATGTGGTAATTGTTTTTTTTTAATATGACTTCACAAGATTCACTGTCTAATAATTATAAAACATTATATTGTTTCTGGTAATAACATTTCTGATATTACTTTATTACTGTATAAAATAATGGAAAAACAAATTAGGCTAAATATTTTTGTACTCAGAATAGAGCAGGCAGATTTGTGAAGTTCATTAGAACTTTGTGAGCATAACATAATATGATAATAATTTTGGATATGAGGAGGTTCTAATCCAGAGAAAATATGTTTAGAAATCAATCTATTTCAGTAGGCATTGTAATATGCATGCCAACCATCAGCTTAAAGCCATTTTCTAGATAAATTACATGGTTCATGTTATACCAGCAAATTAAGATGTTCTCTGCATAAAAAGTCATTCTGTAACTATGGACTTTTGATTTAGGTTTGGAGTGTAGCTTTATCTTAGTGTGGATCAGGAAGTCACAGAAATTTGTGCTATAGGAGTAAATTTAGGGGTCAAATTTATTGCTTTTTTTCTTGAGAAAAATATGGAATATATATCACCAGGGAAAGCAGAGACACAGTGGTGGAGCAGAAGGACTTGCACTTATCTCCTCTTATGAAAACATCAAAATCACAACGAACTGCTAAAGAACTATCAATAAAAATAATACCAAAAAAGATATTCTACATCTAAAGACAAAGAAGAAGCCACAGTGAAAGAGTAGGAGGGGAGCATTCGTGATACAATCAAATCCCATACCTGTCAGGTGGGCCACCCATAAACTATATGTTTGCCCTCTATCCCTGTAAACATACACAATTACTATATTCTAAATGGGGTCTTCATTGTCACACTTCCCAAGAAAGTCTATTTTAACCTACAATGTAGTTGAACCTATAATCTATAATGCTTTACCATCTTGTGCTTTTATTGAAACAACTTGAATTAGAGATTTATAACATTTTATTTCTGGAATGGGCCCTGGAAATTACATGCTCCGGCGTTCACATGTTTAAACACTTACAGGCACTGGGAGTAACAGAGATGGGTGAAGCAGGCATGGTGGTGGACATTTCCCCTTTCTCAGAGGATGTGGGGATGGGGAATCCGGATTGTGTCCGTTGTGATTGGGGGAGATACAGGCTGAGTTTTTTTTAAGGCAAGCTGGAAATTTCAAACTTTAAATGGAATATCCTATTTTGAAATGTTTTCAACAAAAGTAAATGGAAAAAAAAGCAACACTGTGTGGAACTAAACAGAACTGTTTAGCAGATCAAATTTAGTTCTAGGAGTGCCAGTTTACAACTTAGGATCCACATTTACAAACAAGAAAACAGATTTCAAGCCCCAGCAACATGCTGCAGACCCCCATTCCAGTGTTTTTATAATAAACTAAATACTTCAAGTATACCGCATTAGACAACTCCCTCCCCAAATTCCATTCCCACATGCAACAACAACCCATGACAGGATTTGCAGGTAGCAGGAAGACACCTGCTACCCCTCAGAGATATGATGGGATGAGGTTATTACCCACCCTTGCTTTTATGAGAGGGCTGCCCTGGTGGCTCAATGGTAAAGAATCTGCCTGCCAATGCAGAAGACTCAGTTTTGATCCCTGGGTCGGGAAGATCCCCTAGAGAAGGGAATGGCACCCCACTCCAGATTTCTTGCCTGGAGAATGCTATGGACAAAGAAGCACTAAACAGCAACAAATCTCATGAGACTGGTCTGGTGCAGAGTCTGAGAACTAGTGCAGAATGGCAGCCAGGACTGCATCTCCCTGATTCTTTGATCTTGATAGCAATTTATCTTTCCTTTTTCCTTTTTATATTTTGGAGACTATACTGTTATGTTTTCTAGAGCTGTGTTGCATTTCACTAAAGTGATGTCTCCATGTAGGTGAATACAGCACACAGTCTGTGAAATTTGGTGACCGCATGTTATTTTAACTTTTATTCAAAAATATCATCTACTGCTCAGAAGGTGGTCAGTAGTGAAAGCGCCCGATGCCATTTCATAGAGCCATAAGGACCAAATGGTCCTGATTATATAACTGGTGATGAAGTTAAATTTTAAAATATTTTTAGTATTTAGTACTGAAAGATATTTATTTTTGAAAACTTCCTTGTCAAATGTTTTTAAAGTGAAATGTGATATTCCAAGCATGAAATTATCTACACATTTGTGTTTCAAGGCTGCATTTGTGTTTCTGATACTATTTTCTAAATTCATTCACTGTGGTTTAGGAACACACACACAAAAGTACCTAGAGAGACTATATGTGCTATTGATTAGGTGAGTACATTGAGGGAGTTACACATGATTAATACTGGAAGAATATGGAGTATTTCTGATGAATAGTAACATTTGGCTAGCATATACATTTCTTGGGATCATGAAAGTAAAAATGTTAGTCACTCAGTCATCTTCAACTCTTTGCAGCACCATGGACTGTCTTTGCAGCACCATGGACTGTAGCCCGCCAGGCTCCTCTGTCCATGGGATTCTCCAGGCAAGAATACTGGAATGGGTTGCCATTCCCTTCTCCAGGACATCTTCCCAATCCAGGGATTGAACCCAGGTCTCCTGCATCACAGGCAGATTCTGAGCCACCAGGGAAGTCTTAGCCCTAATAAAACTTTTTAGACAGGTAAATTTATTTTTTAGCGTGGTTGGAAAAATAGTTGAATTCTCATGAGCATATTCTGAATTCTGTAAAAAGGCAACATGTACACTTTGGTTAACTGTTTCATGATCTGGAAGAACACAATTCATGATTTTATACATAGTGCTTGGATGGGAAGAGTGAAGAGCTACAAAAGTACTAACTTCCATTTTAATTTCATTTTGGGTGAAGAGAACAAATTTCATGCTTTTTCAAGCTGTAGAGTTTTCTAGTGAGACAGAAAATCAAGATAGAAAATAGTGGACCAATAATGTAAACTCTTATAATTCAGAAAATGCCATGTTGAGGACTGCTAGCTGCTACTTTATTGAGGAATATGTGCTACAGTGGAGTATCAGTCCATCTGACAATGGTGCCATTTGCTTCAGGAGCCAGAGACAGGCTGTAGGGAATCAAAGTGAGATGGGAAAGAGCCAGTGTGGAGCGCTTCAGGAAGTCTGTTGTCTTCAGACGGTAAACCCCTCTTAAAGGGAGTATTCACCTGGGAATTTCAGTATTAAGCAAGTATGAAGTATTAGGCTGCTCAGATCAAATTCATGATACAGGGAAGAATATGGTGCAGGCAGAGGAAGGAACATGGTCAAACCAAGTTTGAGTTTTCAGCTAGCTCCAGAAATTCTATTTCAGACCTTTTAATATTGTCTATGTTGCTTCAATATGTTCAAACATTCCTCTGGCTTGAACATATGGAATGTAGTTATATAGTCATCCAATGTCCTTGTAAATGAATTTTATCATCTGTGTCATTACTAGGTCTGTTTCTATTAATTGGCTTTTTTTTTCTTTTTATGGATTTTTGTTTTCATGCTTCTTTGCATGCCTGGTAACTTTTGAATGGATACTAAACACTGTGAACATTGTTTTTACTTTGTTGGATATTAGATGTTCTTGTATTCCTACATAAATTCTCCAACTATGTTCTGGGAAGCAATGAAATTGTAGTTTGATTCCTTCAGATCTGGCTTTTAAGCTTGTTTGTTAGACGGGACCAGAGCAACATTTGTGTATGTTAGTTGCTTTTCAGTCATGTCCGACTCTTTGCCATCCCATGGACTGTAGTCCGCCAGGCTCCTCAGTACATGGGATTCTCCAGGCAAGAATACTGGAGCGGAATGCCATGCCCTCCTCCAGGGGATCTTCCCAATCCAGGAATTGAACGAGAGTGTCCTGCGTTGCAGTCCACAAGGGAAGCCTAGAGCAGCATTTAGTCTAATTTTTTCCTATTCCTGAAGCAAAACCCTTCTGAGTATGCCACCTGATGCCCTATGAGTTTTGAGCTCTGCCCCTCTGGCTAGTGGGAATATTTGGTTCTGGATCATCTCTAGGGTTGTTGCCTCTAATCCTTTTGGGAGATTACTCATTCACATGCACTGCAACACAGGGGGGACTTTCAGATCTCCGTGCTCTTTCTTTGTAAGGCTCTCCAGTGTCTGGTACTCTGCTCTGGGAGCTCTAGCTCCTTGCCCCTCTGGACACCAGCTCCATCCCCTCAACTCAGGGGGACTTGGGAGCTCCTTCTGGACTATCCTTTCCTGAGTTATGGCCTGGCACTTTCGCCAGGCAGTAATCTGGGGCTTACTCCATTTGTCTCCTCACCCAGAGAATACTGCCCTTTGATGGCTGATGTCCACTGTCTTGAAAATCATTGTTTTATATATATATATATATATATATATATATATATAAAGTATATATCTAAATGACTATATAATATTTCAGTAGCTGTTTCAGGTGATAAAGTAAACCCCTCTCACTCCATCTTGGCTTGAGTTTGACCTACTTTTTGTGTGTTTTATTTTGGAAGAACTATGTAGCCTCCACTTCTTTGTCTATTTGTGAAATAAGGGTAATAATATAATGACTAATCATATAGTAGAACATATAGGGTAGAACATGTTATATAGTCTATAAGATTAAGCAAAGGGGCAGCCATACATTGAGGGTGGACTCTAAAAAAGGACGCTTGTGGGGTGACCCTCACAGGATCTCCTGAGCTCTCCTCTCTTGCCAGAACAGGGATATGTGCCTTTTTTGTTGCCCACATATCAACTAATAACCCCATCCTTAAACTTGTGGACCTGCTGATGAAGGGTTTCTAGGCCAAAGGCAACTTGACTCCTCTCAGAACCAATGGGGCAAAAGCAAATTTATCTGAAACACTTTGCTAAAGATATACTGCCACACCACTGTAGTACCTCAATAGAGTATATGTGATTTATAGTTTAAAAAAGTAGATTTAAAAAGTAGTTTTCTTATTTACACCTTCATTTGAAATAGATAACCATATTCACCAAACTCCTGTGAAGCAGAATGCATAATACTATTAGTTGAAAATATCTGCCCCAAATTATAAGCACATAGAATTCATTCAGCTTATAGTTAATGGATCAGCATTAGAAAAGAAACATTTTTTTAAAGGAAAGGTGTCTTTCTTCTGAAATATTACAATTCCAACTTACTAAAGTAGTAACATGAGTGACTTCTCAAAATTCTCCAAGCCAGGCTTCAACAGTACATGAACTGTAAACTTCCGGATGTTCAAGCTGGATTTAGAAAAGGCAGAGGAACCAGAGATCAAATTGCCAACATCTTTTGGGTCACTGAAAAAGCAAGAGAGTTCCAGAAAAACATCTACTTCTCCTTTATTGACTACATCAAAGCCTTCGACTCTGTGAATCACAACAAACTGGAAAATTCTTCAAGATGGGAATACCAAACCACCTTACCTGCCTCCTGAGAATCTGTATGCAGGTCAAGAAGCATCAGTTAGAACCAGACATGGAACAGTAGACTGGTTACAAATCAGGAAAGGAGTATGTCAAGGCTATACATTGTCACCCAGCTTATGTAACTTATATTCAGTGTACATCATGCGAAATGCCAGGCTGGATGAAGCACAAGCTGTAATCAAGACTGTTGGGAGAAATATCAATAAACCCACACATGCAGATGACACCACCCTTATGGCAGAAAGTGAAGAACTAAAGAGCCTCTTGATGAAAGTGAAAGAGGAGACTGAAAAAGTTGGCTTAAAACTCAACATTCAGAAAACTATGATCATGGCATCCAGTACCATCACTCTATGGCAAATAGATGGGGAAACAATAGAAACAGTGACAGACTTTATTTTTTGGGCTCCAAAATCACTGCAGATGGTGACTGAAGCTATGAAATTAAAAGATGCTTGCTTCTTGGAGGAAAAGCTATGGCCAACCTAGACAGCGTATTAAAAAGCAGAGATATTGCTTTGCCAACAAAGGCCCATCTAGTCAAAGCTATGATTTTTCCAGTAGTCATGTATGGATGTGAGAGTTGGACTATAAAGAAAGCTGAGCACAGAATTGATTCTTTTGAACTGTGGTGTTGGAGAAGGCTCTTGAGAGTCTCTTGGACTGCAAGGAGATCAAACAAGTCAGCCCTAAAGGAAATCAGTCCTTTAGGATATTCATTGGAAGGACTGATGCTGAAGCTGAAACTGCAATACTTTGGCCACCTGATGCGAAGAACTGACTCATTGGAAAAGACCCTGATGCTGGGAAAGATTGAAGGCAGGAGGAAAAGGGGTTGACAGAGCATGAGATGGTTGGATGGCATCACTGACTCAATGGACATGAGTTTGAGCAAGCTCTGGGAGTTGGTGATGGACAGGGAAGTCTGGCATGCTGCAGTCCATGGGGTTGCAGAGTCGGACGCGACTGAGCAACTGAACTGAACTGAACGTGAGTGAAAATACAGTAAAATCATATGGCTTTTTTACTGCATGTTTATTTAGGCCAAACCAGTATGAAGCAGCTAGATTAATTACTTTTATACTGTTAAGTACTGTACATAGTTAATTATTTAATCTAAGCCATGTCTGAGCCAAACCTGTAAATTACTGTTCATGCAGGGCAATGATAATTTATGTACTCCCTCCGTACTACAGCCTGTTAATATATTATTTTTGATTTGAAATTAAATGTTAAAAGTTTGCAAGAGGGCTTTCAAGACTACTCCATGACATAAGTTCTAAAATTATGGATTTCAAAATTAAGGTTGACAACATGGTATGATAGGAACTTATTCAGACGACGGATTTTATCTGAAAAATATTTTTCCCACATTTTACTCTGATCCGTTGACTCTTACGGTTTCAGCTTGTGCTTTTTATTCTGCCTGATTTTATGATGTGGACGTTGCTTTGGATGCTTGGTAGTTTTTTGGCATGCACAAAACTTGATCTCACACACCCTCCAAGTGTGGCTAGTCAGATTTTTAATCGTAGTTACAAATGCCCAATGACTTTAAGTGCTAGCAAGGGGCTCACAACCACCATGAACTCACCAAACTAAACAGATGACACTGAATCCATTCTTAAAATGTAAGATCAACTTTACATTATTTGAGTAACACGTAATATTTGTACATAGTCGAATGAAAGAGAACTTTAAAAGTCTTATAAAGTAAAAAATTAAATTTTGAGATGCCAATAAAGTAAAAAGAAGAAAAGATTAAAAAAATCAGTAAAACACAACGTTTAATTAAAAATAAAAAAGAGATGTTATAGAGTATGCTTGCTGCTCCCCATGTGGTCCTGCAATGCCGCGTTAGCATCACCTGGGAGCCTTCTAGCAGAGCAGTCTCTGAGTCAGAACCTGAATTTTGCAAGATTTTCCAGGTGATTTGTGTACTCATTCATGTTCGAGATGGACTGGTCTAGAGAGACATTTAGTAATCACCAGAGTGTGTGCAGAGATTCAGTAGTTAGCCCCTCATATAGACAAAACCACCCCAATCACTGAGCCCCAGCCCAGTGGAGAAAACCAGGGCAAGCACAGACCAGCAGTGGCTGAGTGAGTCTCTTGCATTTTCAGAGGGAGCCCTTGGAGTTTAGAGGAAGAAGAGTCTCACGGAGGTAAAACTGTGTGCCAAGGTAAATAAAATCTATTTTACATAAAGCTACTATCTGCTAGCTCCATACCTATAGCAAGTGAATTGGATATTAACCTTTCAGAAGAAAAACAATATAGATTCAGACTTCTTGCTGGGACTTTGATGGGAGGGTCCTTGCTTGTTTGGGGAGAACTAAGAGCATCTAAAAGGATGGGAAGTGCTCCATCTTTCCTTGCTACACATTATTACCTTTTTTTCAACACGTATGAAATATGTGAATTTTGCAACATGAGTAGTTTTAACTAGCAACTGTCCTTCCTCTTTAAAATGTACCATTTCCTTTCCTGGCAGAGGTTTTCAAGCTGTTCAACCACTAGAGGTCTGTATTACCTATTTAAAAAAAATCATACTCAACTGATTGTCCTTCAGTTCTCAATTTCAACACCTATTTCTGTGTTTTAAGATTTAAAATCTTCTAAAAACACAACACCAGGGAATAAAAATCACAACACTTTAGGAAATGAAGGAGAAAAGCTAGTAGGAACCCTTCCATTCAGAAGGGTGCCAGGTCTTTCCCCCTCTGACTAGGAGACAATTGAGTACACCTTCATACTCAGAAATACAGAACCCACAGCCAGTCACAAATCTGGGGAGCAAATTTATTTTCTGGAAAACAGTTTTTTCCCCAATATATTTTAAGATCTCTGTCTTCATTTTAAATATAAAGCATTTGTTTTCTTATCCAAAGCAATTCAGTTCTCAGTGTAGTTCAAGCTGTGCCCCACCCCCCAATAGTTCTTAGAACTCCAATTTTACTACCTTTATGAGGGTTTTTAAATAAGAATTTCTTTTCTTGGTGACCCAATGTTAGACTAAAATTAATGCTCTTTCATGCTTAATTTATAAGACTTTGCTGCAATTTTATAAGCAAATGCATGAGTCTTGGGCTAGCCTGGGTGGAGCTATATTAATGGTATAGCTAGTTGTTTTGACTGCAAGTTGAGTCTCCCAAGTTTTCACCGGGTTCCACGTTTGCCAGGGATTTTTCACTAGCATAGCCCATTTTGGGCCTGCCTTCTGCCAGCAGCAGCACTGACTCTGAGCCTTCCATAAATCAGAAATGAGGTGTCCTGTTTACAGGACACCTGATTAATAGTGATGAAAGCTTTCCATAGCGTTATAGAGTGGGCCTCCTAAAACACTACACACTCATATACTCACACACTTATATGGAATGGAGGTAAGGAGCTATAATTTACTGAGTATGTAAAACCAAGGGTTTGGGATTTAGAGGCTGGATTTTCATAGATTCTAATTACTCCTGCATTTGGAGTAAGTGGGTACATTTGTTGCCAGGCAAGGTGTAATGCTATAAGCCTTGCCTTCTTAAAAGGCATTATTGCATAATGTTCCTGGCCTGGAAAGCCTCCAGAAGCATAAGCAGGTCTTTTGTGGCTTCTCTCTCAGTCTGTCACTTTATTAAAACACAACAATTTGCAAGTGTTATTTAGCAGATCAGCTGGGTTCATTTCAAAGGCTAATATTTAACAAAGGGGAAAATAACTTATTCTAATCCTTTTAAAAAGTGTTTTCTATGTATTCTTAGGCAATTTGCCTAGTGTTTTCTATAGATCTCAAAGCTAGGATTCAAGGACAGTTTTGTAATGTTTTACACTGCGTATCTATGTAATCCAAACGATCAGTTCTACAGCAGAAGGAAACTAATTCACAGTGCAATAAGTTATACTACAGACCACATTATTTAAAGTGGTTAAGTTTTTCATTTCCTGTTGCATTTCTGTGTATGGCTGGTGGCATATGAATTAACAATTTTCTCACTGAAATGTGACAGAAAAATATCTGCTTTACCCAATCCTGAACATTACTTTCAGACCTCCTGACTCTTCTATTATTATTCAAAATTATGCTAGCTTATGCTTGCATCTAATAATGTATAAACATATTAATTAAATATTAGCACAGTGTTTACTTGTGCTAATGCTAATTTGCTTCAATCATGCCTGACTCTTTGTGACCCTATGGACTATCACCCATCAGGTTCCTCTGTCCATGGGATTCTCCAGGCAAGAATACTGGAGTGGGTGGAGGTGCCCTCTTCCAGGGGATCTTCCCCACCCAGGGATCCAACCTGCATCTCCTGTGTCTTCTGCATTGGCAGGCGGGTTTTTTTTTTTTTTTTAACCACTAAGCCACCTGGGAAGCCCTCACTTGTACACACACACACACACACACACATATATATAAGTGCTGATAGTGTAGCAGTTAATTAAAAACAGAGAAAGGAAGATCTCAGGCTTTGGAGAATTTGATGAGTTATATCTCGGGGAGAAATGAAAACTAGAATGTTGGAGTTAGTCCCAGATTCCAGTTCTTGTCTTGGTATTGGTTAGCGATATGATGGACCCCTTAGACTCACTGTGAAAAATTGAACCCAATGAGAAAACCTAACTTGTAGCTTTGTTTTTGTGAAATAAGTAAGAAAATGGAGATGAAGTGACTGACCCAGTATCTGACCAAGTAAGCATCCAATTTAAAAGATGTTAACTAATGCATTCTTTTTGTGTCTGCATTAAAAAACCCAGCAATATAATACAATAGCAATAATCCTAGTTATGTTTAAGTGTTGTGAGAAGGCAATAAGGCCCAGTATATGAAACAGTATCAAGCTCTTCCCAAAGTGATCTCCCAAAAGGTTTCACCCATGAAACAAGACTGTAGGTTGGGAGAGTTTTAAAGATGATTCATTCTTGAATTTTTAATTTTTTTTGAGTGAGAATATTGTACCATTTTGATAACTTTATAAATCTCACTTATTTTTTTTCTGCTCAGGATGATGACTTAAGTTTGCAACTCTACTAGACTAAGAAGATATAATGTTACCCTGAAATAAGAGTTAACTACAGATAAACTATTTGCAGGGCAGTTAAAAAGATGAAGTTAAGGATAGGTTCTACCTCAGGGAATTGAAAGAAAAAAAATGTGATGCTTAAAATACTATTTTCAACCCTTATATTACCTTACCCCACATGATTGAGATAAGTTTGTTTTGCCTAAAATACTTTATAGTGTCTCCTTTCAGGAGAAAAATCTGTGGGAGAGGAATTTGAAGGAAGCTGTGACCAACTAGCTTTTTATTAGGGACAGAATGCTGATTAAATTTCAGGCATTATTTTTAACTCAACTTGTCTTCCCAATACTATTTGGGTTTAGTGTGAACACTGAGGTATTTTGCAACAACCATTGGCGAGAGCAAAGACCAACTACTGACATAGAACTAAAAGGTTTTACTCAGAGGAGCAGGACTAGACTTTGGCACTTTGGCCTTTATCCAGTAATTTCCAAGGACACACTTGAGTTTCAAAAGAGATATGTGCTTCCTGAAACCACAGGCCCTCGCCTGGACAAGTCAGTGTCAATTCAAACCAACTTTCATGTTTTTCTGTGAGAAAAGGAAAGCTCCTCATTTAAAGTGGCATGTTGTATGTTCCCAGAATGTTCTAGTTCTTTTGCAAGGGCTGATTTTATGAGATGTCAATGATATGAGGGGTCCTGGGAAATAAATTCCTATATCATTGTAAATAATTGTTTATACCATCAGCAGCCCTGGGACCTGGAATTATATCAGACGTTCTTCTGGGGTTATATTTCGGTTTAGAGAGCCAGTCACACTTAAGGACTGAGTCTCTTATCTTTTGTCAACTCAGCACAACCTTGTTTCCAGAAGCCTCCTTCTATCACCACCACTTTGGAAATCAAATCTGCATTTCCACTTCAAACTGCATGGCCTATAACTCCTCATGCACAGGAGAAATGTACAAAAATATTTTACTATGGCATTGTGAACTATAGCAATTGGGTATTGTTTTTCTAGAATAAAGGAAATCACATTTTTCCCCCTCATTCTGTCCACAATCACTTCTCATTTCTCACTTGGGGGAAGTCTCTAAAGGAGGCGTGTAAGGCACAGGCCTATTTGGGGGAAGCATGACATCACAGATGATTCGGTCCTTGGCCCTATCGGCTGGAAATAGTAACTAAGTCCTTTGTCTAAGCTGGTAAGAGAGGAGCTGCAGAAAATCAAATTAGCAGGAGAGAAACTATTCGTCTTCATTTTCTTGTTTCCAGCCTGCAAATACAGATTGTTAAATATGCCTGTTCTCTAATCCTCATTAGGAAATCTTGAAGAATAGCAGGACAGGAAAAAAGGCATGGGGGTTATGAGAAAACACCACCACTAAAAAATAATACAAAGTCAGAATCGTTCCTTCTCATTCAGACTGTCTTACGTGTTTAGAGGTGGTAGAATTTGAAGTTTTTCATTAAATTATTTTATTTCAGTTATATGTGGATGGATGCCATGTATACAATCCCAAACATATCATTTTATTCAGAATTTTCTTTTTCCTGGACTTGAAGAGAAAATAATTTAAATAGAATACCCAGTGTATGAAATCATTTTGCATTCAGTGGTAGCCCCAGGAATTGTTAAGTTCACTGGTATATTAATTTCAGAAGGCAAAACCTTCACTATAATAATCTAATGGTGATGCCATGCACCACTAAATCTCTGTTATGGGGGGTGGTTTATTTTCAGGCCCACAGACATGGGATTACAGGTCAGTGATAGGCAAAGTATTCTTGAGGTATACCAAAGGCCCCAAACATATCAGTCGGTGGTCCAGGAGGAACTGACATCAACTGCAGGGTTTTAGTGATTAGCGTTCTAGTAGTAGTCACTGATGATGATGGCTACTGAACCAGTCACTGGGGATTGAATCATGTACCTGACTTCTCTTCAAAAATCTCTCCTGTGAAAATATCTCACTACATTTCAAAGCAGCTTCAATCATGAAACCATTTCAGTTTAAAAATTTCATTTGTTCCCCTCTTCTAGCATCCATTCTAAATTATGTCTCTAGTCCATCTGTCAGTTGATACCCTTCAATTTTTGCTTTACAGATACTGGTCTGTTTGCTGTGTCTTAAATATGCCGATGCATTGCTGCCTCAGGGCCTTTGCACTTGCTCTGCTCTCTCCATTGATCCATCTTCCTCCACACAGTTCCTTTGTTCTTAGTAAGGAGGCTTTCCCTAAACTCCTTTTAGAATTGCACCCTTCTTCCTCACTGCTTCTACACTCTATTTCCATTCTTCATGTCATCCAACATATTCTATACTTTAACTTTTTTTCCTGTCCAAATGCACTGGAATGTTCTATGAGGGTCAGGATTTTTGTCTGCTTTGCTCACACTTTGTCCTTCATGTTGGGAATAGTAATTGGCATGTAGGTGTCCAAAGAAAATACTTATTGAGTAAATAACAGCAGAATCTGTTGTAAATTGCAGCCCTAAATAGGAATAACTTGTGTTTAATATAATTTTCATTCAGAAGACTTTACTCTCACGACATTTCTTTGATTTTTGTATTTTTGGAGTCAGAAGAAACAAACTTTAGGGTTACCCCACATCTGCTCAGTAATAAACTTCTGGGTCACAATAGTTGCAAACTGAAATGCCATCAGGATTTAGACAGTTAAATTTAGGTGTGAAGCATCATTGAGGAGTGATGGGGGCTTTGACAAATAGTTGAGTTCATGTACTATTCTCCCTAAAGGCATTCAGATTTGGAAAAAAAAAAAATTAAGCATAGCCCTGTCAGAAGAGATCCGTCTACCTGTGGTTTTAAAGGTCAATAGGACCATGAAGACATTTCTAAGTCATACTGTTTTTTCTATCTCTTTGCAACTATTCACTCAGGCTTGGGTATGTGCTTGATTCCACTTCAGGACAGGAATACTCAGCTGATAAAATCTAATTACATTTGCTTCCCAACTAAATTGCATGTCACCTTCCCCTCTTGCGACGGAAATGGCCCCTCTTGGGTCCTCAGCGTCTGATTATTGCAAACCTAATTGATTTGCGACATTTCATTAATAAAGTTAACTAAAACTAATTATACATATTGAAAAGAAGTTTCCTGTGAAATGAATTATTCTATTTAGCTTAAGGGTTCTTAATTGTTAGAATGAATTGTTGAGGAGGATTGAAACATTATTTTCTCTTGAGATCTTTATATATATATATATATAATACATATATATGTACATATAATATAAATATGGATTGATGGATGTTTATACTATAGTAACTGAAAAAAAGAAGAAAATGGTTAAAAATGAAGGTTAGAAATAACAAAACATCCTCCTCAGAAGATAAAAATCACAAAATAGGTTGTGCATAGATCTCTAATCATTTTAAGATGTCAAATTACGATCTGTTACATTTACCATACAAAGGAAGCTAAAATCAATTTTTAAATTGTTTGACATGTATTATTTTATTCATAGCATAAATTTCTTTTCACTGAACTGGTTCATATTGTATTTCTCACTCTTAATTCAGATGCCATGTGTCTAATTCACCAATCTAATTAAATCAAAATTCTAGCATAAATCCAGAGGGAGCCTATACTAACTATTTCAATTGCCCCAAACCAAGCAGATGCATTGTGGGTCAGTACTTTTCACAGGGTCATTTTCAACATTCCCTATTTGTTCAGTTATATGTAGATAAATATATTCTACATAAAATGAAGATGAGAGTTCATTAATGGTTTGCTGCTAAGTCACTTCAGTCGTGTCCGACTGTGTGCGACCCCATAGATGATAGCCCACCAGGCTCCGCTGTCCCTGAGATTCTCCAGACAAGAACATTGGAGTGGGTTGCCATTTCCTTCTCCAATGCATGAAAGTGAAAAATGAAAGTGAAGTCACTCAGTTGTGTCTGACTCTTAGCAACCCCACAGACTGCAGCCTACCTGGCTCCTCCGTCCATGGTATTTTCCAGGCAAAAGTACTGGAGTGGGGTGCCATTGCCTTCTCTGCATTAATGGTTTAGAGTTGAATAAACCATGGCTGGGCCGTTACTGTTACAGAATAACCTTCTGTATCACATAAGAAGCTGTTCTTGTGAATTACTTGAATTTACATTGCTTTTACACTGCCAAAGCAGGTGCCAAAGAATTTCCTTCTTTGCATTAAGTAAGACACTGAGTTGTTTTATCCTCTTGCTCTGTATACTGACTGCACTGGACAGACCATGAGGCAGCAAAATGCCCATACTGTTCTTCCCCCTTGGCCTGAAGCATCACTGAGTCAAGGTTCAGACACTAGGTCAAATGATAGCCTTTATCCACTGCCTGGTTTTATCTACAATGGCTTTGTTTGCTTTTTATGGTGGCCAGTGCTGTGTGCAGTACTTTGGCTTTGCTTGGGTAAAAGGAGAAGGAAGGCTGCTTCCGATGGGACTTTGGACTTGCGATGTGACATTATACCTCTTGTCCCAGGGACGCCCTGGGAGAGTCCAGTATTTTTTTTCAAATCTGGAAAGGTGCCAAAAACCTAATTCTAAATAACTGGTTATCATCTGCCAAGTTTGTACTGTACTATTACATTTCTGAGATATTTTAGATATTCCCTGAATTAAAAAAAAAAAAAATGACTCATATATCTAAGTCGTTTTAAGAGTCTTAAAAGGAATGACTAGCTAGTTGAAGGGAGAAGATGACAGCACTTCTAGAACTGGTGAAAAGTGCTTCCTGCCAGCAAAACCAAACTGTGAAATTAAGAGGTGAATTCTCTGAGCTCTTTTAATGATTAAAAATATTAACAGTAACCCAGTTTAAATTAGAATCTCCTATATAGTTGTATGCTGTGCATATCTAGCTATATTGTTTAAACCTAGGATGACTATTCGGAGAAGGCAATGGCACCCCACTCCAGTACTTTTGCCTGGAAAATCCCATGGACAGAGGAGACTGGTGGGCTGCAGTCCATGGGGTTGCTACAGTTGGACATGACTGAGTGACTTCATTTTCACTTTTCACTTTCATGCATTGGAGAAGGAAATGGCAACCCACTCCAGTGTTCTTGTCTGGAGAATCCCAGGGATGGGGGAGCCTGATGGGCTGCCGTCTATGGGGTTGCACAGAGTCGGATACAACTGAAGTGATTTAGCAGCAGCAGCAGCAGGATGAATATTACTGTGAATAAACTATATGGATAATAGGTTATTTACAGTAAACCTATTATTTTATAAAAAAAGCTATTTTTTGGTTTATTAAAGAAAAACAAAACTCCACAGACAGCTAACATTTACTCTGCCTTTTTTTCATTGGTAAGATTTGGATTCATATTTAACAATTCAAAACTGGGTTTGCACCTTTATTATTTATGCTTTCACTGAAAAATGATACTGTTAAATGTGTAAAGGAATACTGGCTGGGTAGTTATGTCTTTTTCATAGCTAGTTATATAGTTATTTCAAATCTTTGATGCTTCAATGACTCAAAGATAAATTTGCTTTTAATTTCTTGCCTTGTGTAACATATAACCATTAGTCCAGGAATCAAATTTAATTGAACTACTAGATATAAGTGACTGGAAAATAATTGAAACTGATATTAAATGAATGGATCACAGTAGAGGATCAATGGTGAATAAGAAATTTAAGTATATAGTGTAAAAGGGGGTGATTATATTAATTAAAATTATAAACAAGCTATTATTCTTTGTTATACAATAAGTTGGAAATCCAGAGACCATTAATATAATACACATTTCCATAAATGATACAGAAATAAATGATCTAATAGTTATTTTGTTTGGTTCTTCGGTTGCTTAAAAAAATAAAGCTTTAGTAAAGTTGGTGTGATTGAGACCCATCTATCATTGTAGGAAAAATAAAATCTTACAGAATATAAAGAACAAAGAAAAAATACTGGCCTTTAAAAATGATCCTACATCTTTTCTAGTTTTGCTTACTTGAAGACGTCAGTGATTCAGTAAAAAAGCCAACAGCCATATATTAGGTCAACATAACTATATGTACAATTTTTCACAATTTTTAAGGAAACAAAAACCTCTAATTTTATAAGAATACATAAAGTATTTAAATAAATATTTAAGTAAAACAGTTAATTCCACATATCTTAATATGCAAATAAATAGGAAAGAGGAAAGGGGCTTGTGAGAGCCATACACCAGATAACCTACAGTTATGAAAATTAGCATTTAAAAAATATTTTTAAATTTCAAAAGACATATAAAAGAGCCCAAAACTTTCTTACCAAGTAGCAATGGAAGCCTACTGCATTATTAATAATTCCTTTATAATAGCACTGTCTAGTAGAACTTTCCATAATGATAGAAATGTTCTATATCTGTGCTATTCAGTACAGTAGCCACTACCTACATGTGTCTATTGAGAACTTGAAATGTGGCTAGTATCATGCAGGAACTCAGTTTTTAACTGCATTTATAATTAATGTAAACAGCTACATGGAGCAGATGATTACCATAGATTTTAAGCCCCTGAATATTTTTATTCTTTTATATGTATTAACCATGTTTTCCCATTTATCATAAGTAGGTTTCAGCCTAAGTATTTTTGTTTCTACAGTATGAAACAAGCTCTGAAATACTGTTTACACATTACTGGTTTAAATCAATAAAAGATCAAAGTTCTGTAGTTTTAAGTTGATGAAAGTTTTAAAGTGACAATACAAAGTTCAGAAGGCCCTTGGAAAACACTTTTTGTATTTCAATATAATGACATGGGTTGGGACGGGGCTTGGAGATTCTTCCAAAGGCAAAGTTGCTAGTTAGTGGAAGAACTGTATGATGTTAGTTCTTCAGTGGAAAATAACTTATTAGAATTAAGTATGTTTTTGCTCATTTATCTGAAACTTAAAGGTCTGAAAAAGTTTAACATTGTACAGGATGTTTTTTTCCAGTGTTTTCTTATTTGTAAGCAAAATGTTGTAGTTATTTGGAAAGTTTTACTACAAATGTGTGAATGTTAATCAGAAACTTAGGGGCTTCCAAAATACAGGAGGAGAGGCTGATCTAAGGACCATTTCCAGGAGGAACGCCCCTGTATTATTATCCTGATTCTTCTGCTTTAAGGCTGAGGAGGTGAATATGTAAAGAGCTCCTTCTGTTCAGTACTCTTAGGATATAAAAAAAAGCTGCTAGTTTTGGTATCTTCCTAACTGGGACATATATTTTAATATATTTTCCCAGAGCTGGATTTTTGCTGAAAATGTGCATAGCCCAGCTTCCAAAATTTCAACTACACCTCACAAAAAAACCCCTAAAGATTTCCAGTGACAGAACTCTGCAGAACGTTACTATTTTTGTCTTCCAAGATTAGAGTAGTCCTAAATAGTTTTCTAACACCACTGTGGACTGCCTTCCAGCAAGTGTTTCCTACTTGTCAATCAAAAAGACTAGTTACCTCTAACATAGGTCTGCCCACCCATCACCTATCTTATCTACCTCCTACTTTGATAAAATCCAGCCATGACACATTCAGAAAGGGACAAGCTACTCTTTTCATTTTCCTTGGAGGAACTAGGGAATGTCTCCCCTGTTAATTTGGGAAGCGGAGGGTTTGTTCTTTGAGCTGAGTTTATGTCAGGAGAAAAAAATCCTGCTAGCTGGGTAAATCAAGGAGTCTTTTTATGAAAAATATCATACAGTCTGTGTGATAAGAGTTGAACTGACAGAGCACCCCCCTAGCTGCTCTGTGAGGTTCTGAGTGGAATGCCCCACTGTGTGACTCCATGGGGCTTATGTCTACCAGGGGTTAAACTGCTTTGGAATTAATGGGTACCTCTGTATATGGTTTTTCCTGTGGTCATGTATGGATGTGAGAGTTGGACTGTGAAGAAGGCTGAGCGCCAAAGAATTGATGCTTTTGAACTGTGGTGTTAGAGAAGACTCTTGAGAGTCCCTTGGACTGCAAGGAGATCCAACCAGTCCATTCTGAAGGAGATCAGCCCTGGGATTTCTTTGGAAGGCATGATGCTAAAGCTGAAACTCCAGTACTTTGGCCACCTCATGCGAAGAGTTGACTCATTGGAAAAGACTCTGATGCTGGGAGGGATTGGGGGCAGAAGGACAAGGGGACGACAGAAGATGAGATGGCTGGATGGCATCACCGACTTGATGGACATAAGTTTGAGTGAACTCCGGGAGTTGGCGATGGACAGGGAGGCCTGGCGTGCTGCAATTCATGGGGTTACAAAGAGTCGCAAAGAGTCGGACACGACTGAGCGACTGAACTGAACTGAACTGAACTGCAGAGGATATAGGCTCAATCCCTGCGGAGATCCCACGTGCCTTGGGGCCAAAAAGCCAAACCATGAAACGGAAGCAATCTTGTAATGAATTCAATAAAGACTTTAAAAATGGTCCACATCAAAAAAATCTTAAAAAAATTCATATTATTAATAATATGTATGTTCTTTATATATTGGAAGGAATGGGCTCAGAATGCCATTCTTTTCTACAGCTTCTGTTTCTGTCACCTGACAATAGTGTGTGTGGCTTTTTGTGCTACCTTCATGGTTGACACATTAGAGAAAATTACTGACAGATACAATGTTATAGGTGTAAGCCATTTACCTGGATGCAGACCTTCTGGAATGGCTTCAATGACTTAGTCAGATAAAACCTGTCATTTTAGATCAGCTTGTCATACATCAGTCTGTAAAGAAAAAAAAAAACATTAAGTGATTCACTGAAAAAGGTCAGATTTTTATTTTCTAATTTATAAAATAAGCATTAACACTACATCTTAAGAATGTTTTTGAATGGAATGAAGCCATCTGTCAACATCGAGAACATATTTTTCCTTATACAGACTTAGGCTCTACTGGGTGACCATCTGTCAAGGGACCTTGTCCTCTTCCTGATTATAGTCAACATCTTCCCTCCTTGTAGATGAATGCTAGAGAAGGTGAAAAAGAGTTTTTGGGTCAACAATAATGCAATTTCTAAGGCATTTCTGGGAGAAGGCAATGGCACTCCACTCCAGTACTCTTGTCTGGAAAATCCCATGGGCGGAGGAGCCTGGTAGGCTGCAGTTCATGGGGTCTCACAGAGTCGGACACGACTGGAGCGACTTAGCAGCAGCAGCAAGGCATTTCTGTAGCTATAACTACTAAAAATAAGAAACATCCTTATAGATTAGATTTTTACTTGTGAATTAACAAACTTTGATATATGATTATTAGAGTATAATTTCTATACAACGTCGTGTTAATTTCTGCTGTACAATGGAGTGACTAATTTATATGTATACATATATCCCCCTCATTCTTGGACCTCCTGCTCACCACCCCTGCCTCCATCCAACCCATCCAGGTCACCACAGAGCAATGAGCTGAGCTCCCTGTGCTTTATAGCATGGTAGTATGATTCTGTTTTATACATGGTAGGTAGTGTGATATACAATTCTTTTCATATAAAGCTTCAGTTCAGTTCAGTTCAGTCGCTCAGTCGTGTCCAACTCTTTGCGACCCCATGAACCACAGCACACCAGGTTGCCCTGTCCATCACCAACTCCTGAGAATCTAACCAAACCCATGTCCATCGAGTTGGTGATGCCTTCCGACCATGTCATCCTCTGTCATCCCCTTCTCTTCCTGCCCTCAATCTTTCCCAGCATCAAGGTCTTTTCAAATGAGTCAGTTCTTCACATCAGGTGGCCAGAGTATTGGAGTTTCAGATTCAGCATCAGTCCTTCCAATGAACACCCAGGACTAATCTCCTTTAGGAAGGACTGATTGGATCTCCTTGCAGTCCAAGGGACTCTCAAGAGTCTTCTCTAACACCACAGTTCAAAAGCATCAATTCTTTGGCACTCAGCTTTCTTTATAGTCCAACTCTCACATCCATACATGACCACTGGAAAAACCATAGCCTTGATTAGACAGACCTTTGTTGGCAAAGTGATGTCTCTGCTTTTTAATATGCTGTCTAGTTGGTCATAACTTTCCTCCCAAGGAGTAAGCATCTTTTAATTTCATAGCTGCAATCACCATCTGCAGTGATTTTGGAGCCCCCCAAAAATAAAGTCAGCCACTGTTTCCACTGTTTCCCCATCTATTTGCCATGGAGTGATGGACCAGATGCCATGACCTTAGTTTTCTGAATATTGAGCTTTTAAGCCAACTTTTTCAGTCTCCTCTTTCACTTTCATCAAGAGGCTCTTTAGTTCTTTGCTTTCTACCATAAGGGTGGTGTAATCTATATATCTGAGGATATTGATATTTCTCTAGGCAATCTTGACTCCAGCTTGTGCTTCCTCCAGCCCAGCGTTTCTCATGCTGTACTCTACAAGTGTTATTGTGCCATAATTTTGAACAAAATCTCCTTAAAAGTTTTTTTCTGTTTTAATTTTCCATAGAAGTAATATATGTATGTGGTACAAGTGCCTAGTTATGGAAATATATAAAGTAAAAGTACACATCTCTTAATTCTCTAATTGTTGCTCCAGGTCTACTTCCCAGAGATATATACTACCAATAGTTTTTTTTATGTGTCCTTTAGAACTTAAAAAAAAGTGCACCCATGTATATAAGTGTGTATATCCATTGCTTCTCATTTTATGCATTATATGTTCTGTACTTTGCTTTCCTTTAAAAAAACAAAAGTAATATGTCTCGTAGAACTTTCTACATCATTTACACAAATCTATCTCACATCATTTACACAAATCTATCTTACTCATAGGATTCTAATCATTGCACTGAAACATGATAATTGATATAATCAGCCCCTAGTGGGCCTTGGGGGCTTTCCAGGTGGCTCAGAGGTAAAGAATTTGCCTGTCAATGCAGAAGACTCAGGAGATGCAGGTTCAATCTCTGGGTGGAGAAAGTCACCTGGAAGAGGAAATGGCAACCCATTCCAATATTCTTGCCTGGGAAATCTCACGGACAGAGGAGCCTAGTGGGCTATAGCCCATGGGGTTACAGAGTCAGACTGAGTGACTCAGCACACATCATGGGCCTTAAGGGTTTTTTTTTTTTTTTGCCTTCTATTTCCCTTTTTTGAATGTAAAAAAGCCTCAATGATCATATTTATATATATGCATTTTTGTACTTATATGATTATACTGGTAGAATGAATTCCAAACATAATTGTCAATACAGATTGTTTATACACTCTAGATTTTTGGAAGATACTTACAAAATGTCCTCTACAATGGCTATATGAATTTAAGATACCAAAAATCTGACTTGTATAAAATTTTGCATTTTTTTCTCAGTCTGATAAGTGAAAAATATATATTTGTTTTGGTTTACCTTTTTTTTTGGTTAGGAATGAGGTTGAGCTTCTTTTTGTTTTCTTATTTTTGCAATTATTTTTCTACTAGGTTGCCTAGTTATGGCCTTCACTCATTTTTCCATTGGGTTCATTGTTTCTCGTTTTAAAAAGCTCATGTCAAAAATTGGCATTTTACATGTAATGTGTGGCAAATAGCTTTCCTAAGTTCCTGTTTATCTTTTGTGTTTGTTTCTGGTGCTTTTTACTACACAACCATTTAAATTTTTTTATGTAGCCAAATTCATCAATATTTTTCATTATGGTTTGGGGATTTTTTAAAGTAAGAAATTGTTTAAAGTTAATGAATCAGCCCTGGGATTTCTTTGGAAGGAATGATGCTAAAGCTGAAACTCCAGTACTTTGGCCACCTCATGCGAAGAGTTGACTCATTGGAAAAGACTGATGTTGGGAGGGATTGGGGGCAGGAGGAGAAGGGGACGACAGAGGATGAGATGGCTGGATGGCATCACTGACTGGATGGATGTGAGTCTGAGTGAACTCCGGGAGTTGGTGATGGACAGGGAGGCCTGGCGTGCTGCGATTCATGGGGTCGCAAAGAGTCAGACACAACTGAGCGACTGAACTGAACTGAATGAATTACTCAAGAAGATTGTGTATAGTTTTTTTTTTTTTTTCCTAACAACAATGTATATGAGTTTTCGAGTTTTACTATCACCTTGTGGTACAGGAGGATTTTGGCATTAGAAGAATATATTTTTAACTTATTTTTTGGTGTTTTTTTTTTTGTCATAGCAAAAATTTTCCTATGAGATATTTTTTCCTATAAAATGCCACTCTGGTGTAAAATCTGTGAACTCTTATAGGGCTCTAGTGTACCTTAGGGAAAAAAATAGAGACAGGGTTGACTTGCCAGGATCATTCTCCAGAGGGTTAATGGTGGGTGTCTATAAACTGAAATCTAGAGTGAGTTAGAAGGAAAGGAAAAGAAATTCCAAGATAAAAAGTATGAACGGAGGCTCATGATAGGAAAGTCTGAAAGCGCATGCCAAAAAAGGGGAAAGAAAAGTCACGTTTGATCTTAGCCTTGATCTTAATAATCCTCAAAAGCTTTAAAGATTTGTTATATATTTTGCCTAGTATTTCTTATCTGTTCGTGCAAATATGCAGACATTTAAAAAAATCTCTAAGTGATTTTGCTCTCAAATCAGTGCTAGTATAACTGAACTGTTTTCATTAGAACACCAATGACCCAAATAAGACATTAATGGCACCTTGACAAGAATCTATCAAAGACACACACACACACACACACTCTCTCTCTCTCATTGGATTTTTATTTTATACACTGCTGTATTCACTTGTGATTACCTTTCCTTGTCACTAGATATTTTAAAATATATACATATAAAATACACAATGACTGTATAATATTCCATCATGTGGCTTAATGTAATGGGAATTTAAAAGAACAGATTTGTATTTCTCGCAAAAATCCACTCTGTTAACCCAGTATGTCAAACGCTAGAACACAGGAAATTATTACATAGGAATCACATCAGATTATTTTCCATTCCTGATAAAGTGGCAGCAGTTAACTGTGTGAAGGTTAAGTGCTGGAAGACATCATGGTACAATGTATTTTATGTGACATGACATTTGAATGGAAGGAGAATTAGATGATTAAAGCTGGGTTAATGGAACGTTCTTGTTCTAGCAGCATACCACGTAATTTACAAGTATGTAAGATGCATTTGAATTGCATAACAAGAAGAGTTTGGGTCCAAGAGTGAAGAAAAGCATGTATGATGATGAAATTGTAAATGGATGAAGTTTAGAAGAAGTGCTGTGAGGTTTTTCCTTTTTTTTTCAGTTTATTTAGAAAAAAAAAAACCTAGTGTTGATTAAATTCAGCCACACTCACAACTATTTGGGGTTAGTGAGATGAGCAGCACTGTAAAGAGTCACAAGAGAATCACTGGTACTTTATCATTGATCAGCACTAAGAAACTCTGCCTGCTAGTATGCAGGATGTCTCCTGGGCACAAGTTCCCTTTTGAGCCCTCACTACGTGGCTTTATGGCATCCCTGGGTTGATTTTTGCCTTCATCTATAACTTACAAGTTAGACACTGTACTATTAGTGCTGCCAAAAGTTCTAGATCTAAGCAGCTGGTGACATTCTGTCTCTCAAGGATGTCCCTTTATCATGGAGAAAATCGTGGCTGCTTAGTTCTGTTGACATGCCTCTCTCTCAAACATGATCACAGGGAGCCCAGACTCACCTCGGTCTTCTGACCCACATCAATGAGCCTCTGTCAAAACAACAGACATTTGACCCAATCCAACTGACAGCTCTCAGAGAGTCTATATGCACTGGGAAAAATGTCTCAGAGACTCATCATTTGAGGAGTCACTGGCTTAAAATCAGGTACCCTTAAAAAAAAAATCAGGTACCCTTGTTTGCAGACTGACTGATTAGTATTATATTCAACTAAAGTTTTAGAAACTATGCTTACAGATAAATGTGTTTATATTAAAACTATGCTTATAGATAAATGTGTTTATATTAAAAGCTGAAAGAATGATACATAATTTGAGTTGGAAAGTTTATATATGTTTATATATGTAGGATATGGGTTATTCAACTCAAGAACTTTTTTAAAAAGTTCATCAGAACACAAAGGTTAAAAAAAAAAGATAAATTTCAGGTAAGTTTTGGGAAAACAGAGATATCAAGTCTTAAATTTTAAATTATGAACTATCATAGTTTTCTTACTTGTTTCCCAACTAAAGAAGGAATTCCTAGAATTCCTCATTATTGAAGTTAAAGGTAAGATGACAGGAAAATGTTATAGATCTTGCTTTTTTCTATGAGGAAAACAGAACTTGATTTCCAATTATAACTTTCTAATAATTATCCAATAATTAATTGGTCTTAAAAAGCAGGCAGCCTAATGTAGAGCAGACAGTGTGGGTGGCAACAAAGAGCACAGAATCAAAATTGTGTTCAAATCTTGACTCTAACAGTTACCAAAACTGGGTAAGCTACTTATCACATTATTATTTGATATCCCAATCTATAAAATGGGGATGAGGCAGTGACTATTATATAGGGATGTTGTGAGGATTAAATAAAACACAGTATTGAAAGGCTGAACGTTGTTTGGCACATTATATATGCTCAATACATGTTAGTTTTGTTAAAAATGTTATTTTATTAAAAAGCCAAGAAAATAGCCTCTAGGTAATCATTTGAGCAAGCCAGAGCTTCTGTCACTTGTGCTTTTCTAGCTTTAAAGTCCTTTTGAATCATGTGAAGATCTTGCTAAAATGCAGGTTCTGATTCAGTGGGTCCAGGTGGGGTCTGAGAGTCTGAATTTCTAATAAGCTCCCAAGTGATACTCATGATGCTAGTTGGGGGACCTTGATACCTGAGGTAATGTGGCGGTTCTCAATAGGGAAGAAATGGGGAAAGGAGAAACAGGGGAAGTGCAGACAATATGTACAGATTTAAAACACTTCCCAGGTGATTTTCATATGCTTGCCTTACCTGCTCTTTGATGCCTGAAGAACCACTGCTTTGATATTTCAACCTTTTATTCTTTTCATAGCTCTTTTTCTTATTCTTTACCTTTCCCTTGCCTTATTTTTTTTTAAATGTATTTATTTTAATTGGAGCTTCCTTGCCTTAGACTTTTATAGCTTTAGATTTAAAGCAATTGTGTTAATGCTTAGCTATTCCATTAGTAAGACTAAAGCAACACTTTTAAGTCACTTTATTGTAATAGGAAAGGTTTCTAACATTTCTACAATATAAGGATCTGAAAATGTATTTAATGTTTTCCACAAATTAAGCCAAAAACAGACAAACAGGCAAGAAAGTGACTTTAATAACAGAACACAAGGCAGTTGGGTGTGGTGCATACTATCAAAGGAGTTAAAACCCCATGGGGAAAGGAAAGTTGTGGTGGTTATTATGGAAGGGGCCAGAATGAAACATGTAACCACATTAGATATTCTACCCTGTCTGAAAGGTAGAAGGAAGAGGGTTTTTTTAAATGGCTTCCTACCCCGGAGGCATTGAGATGACTGGCGAAACCTATATCTAAATATGTACTTAGCTTGACCAACATCTCTCTAGGACAAAGACCATTTTTTATACTTTGGTGTGTCCTCAGGACCTAAGATCTCTCAGATCCATTGCATTCCCTCAGTAAGTATCTTCTACTATTGTTGATATATTTCATACATATAATTCTTCCTTTTCCAAGGCAGATAAGAGGAGCTTTGATTAAAATAAGAAATAACTAAAGAAAACTTATAGAGGAAATTAGCAGTCATTAACTCTCTTTAAAAGTACAGAATTATATCCATATAACTTTTATTACAGTATATTGTTACAGTTATTCTGTTAAAAAAAGTACAGAATCAAATGTGTATTCTTCAGTATTCTTACTCTGAAGTTAACTATGTAGCCAAAGTACTTTAATTCATTGATCTAAATGAGATTTTAACATCATCTGATGAAGAACAAGGAAACTTTGATTATATGAAGAGAATAAGAAATCCCATAAAACTTGACCCAAACTGAATGGTTATTAATGCTATGATTTTAAATATTAAGGGCATGTAGAATTGGGACTTAGACTATGAAAAATAAAGCATACCTATTTCTTACCCATTTTTCCAATTTGTGTTAGAAAAGTAAATGGGCAACACAATTTAAAATATTCTTGACTATAGGAAGGAAAATCAAATGATAACTGGAAGATTCTAGACACCTACTTCTAGTATATGTATATATATACATATATTCTTTTTTAGTAAAATATTTTGAAAGAAATTTTGGTTTTCATAGTCAAGGAACTTTTTCCCACAGTGATCATCTGCTACGAAGAGAAAGGATCAAAATCAGATAGAAAACTTTTAACATTAATACAACCACAGCTAAGATTCACTTGTCATGTTATGATTGTTCTAAACATATATTTTGTTTTCTAATTGTCAAGTTTGTCATTAAAATAACCACCAAGAAAAGCATCTGGCAAATTTATAACTCTTTAGATTTTCTTTTTTTTTTTTTTTTGCTGTGATGTATTTTATATGTATTTTAGAGCTTTAATAGGATAATAGTAGTAATTTGCCAAATTATTTGCCTATTACCTTAAATCTGTACAGATACTTCTAGATTTAAGATGGCTTTGTATATTAAGCCATTGAAAAGCTGATTTTTCATAGCTGAAATTCATATTGTGATTAAAAATAAAAAATGTAAAGTGATAGCTAAATTTAGGCGGGAAATGGAACAAAATTTACTTTTGCTGTGGAAGCTTTAGTGTACTGTTTTAATAGACACTAATGAGAAAAGAAGCAAACCGTGTTATCCAATGACTTCAGACAATTTTGAAAGAGAAAATTTATAGTGATTTTGTAGAAAATAATAGTACTTTCCAGTAGTGATGGGTTAAGAAGCTGATTTTTCCAATTTGCTAGATAACACGGGTGAAAAGTGTTTGGTTCCTTTTTTTATACTTGGACATTTTGTTGCTCTGGCTCTGTATTTGTTTATTGCCACAGTCTATCTTCAAAACAGCTTTTAAATTTTTATAACACTTGGATGTACTTCAAACTTCTAAATAAAATTTGTGATTTTTCAGACTGCTCTGAGAGACTCTGGCATTGCTCAGTCATGACTGAGCAGGAAAAGGGCTAACTAGTGAGCTTGGGGCAAAAGGCCGGGAGCCTGCATCAGGCAGCCAAAACATCTAAGCGTGATGGGTCTGGATCTTGGTCCCTGCATCAAATTTGAAAGCAAAACACAGCAACTGTCAGCTGCATAAAAAGGACACCGTGAAAGCACAGATAAAACTATAGGAGACGTGAATCATGCATTTTAACAGTGAGTTTCAAACTCCTTTTCAAATGTGTGAATGTGTAACTCAGTCGTGTCCAACTCTTTGAGACCCCATGGACTGTATGTAGCCTGCCAGGCTCCTCTGCCCATGGAATTCTCTATGCAAGGATACTGAAGTTGGTTGCCATGCCCTTCTCCAGGGGATCTTCCCGACCCAGGGATCGAACCTAGGTCCCCTGCATAGCAGGCAGATTCTTTACTAGTTGAGCTATCTGAGAAGCTCTCAAGTATTTTACCTGGGCTTTGGGTAAGCAGCACATTTTCTTTCATTATTTTTCATCTAGCACAGGATAAGAATTAGTCATAGTAACAACAGCAACAACAGTAATAAGCAGCAGCAGCAAAATAACCCCAAATTATATACCAGCACACACACACAACTCTTACTAAAAGTAGGAAAAGAAAAAACAAAGAAGAAACCTGAACAAAGTCACAGTTTGAGCACTAAAGCAGGGTAAGAGGGAGATAGCAGAGATTTGATCTCAGAGCTCTTGGGATGCAGAGCATTGCCAAAGCAAGAGTGACTGGGAGACACTTTATAAAACTTGTCTCCCTTTGGCTTCAGTGGAAGAAAACCAGCTTTCTTTTGGGTTGGATAATGGGACAGTCGATTCAGTTTAAGATCAAAGAAGAATCGAGCTAGAAATCGAGGCCTCATGACGGACACAAAAAACAAGGAAATTAGAAAGAAAAAAAGGGGGCTGCAATAGAGTAGATAATGGACTGCTGCTGCTAAGTGGCTTCAGTCGTGTCCAACTCTGTGCGACCCCATAGACGGCAGCCCACCAGGCTTCCCGTCCCTGGGATTCTCCAGGCAAGAACACTGGAGTGGGTTGCCATTTCCTTCTCCAACGCATGAAAGTGAAAAGTGAAAGTGAAGTTGCTCAGTCGTGTCCGACTCTAGCGACCCCATGGACTGCAGCCTACCAGGCTCCTCCGTCCATGGGATTTTCTAGGCAAAAGTATTGGAGTGGGGTGCCATTGCCTTCTCCGAGATAATGGACTAGATACTACTAATCATGAGAACTTTAGCAAAGTGTTGAGATCCAGCAACCTGGGGCCACTCCCTGAGCCTTAATTAAGCCAGGTTGTAGAAACTGCCAACTGTAATCTAGGGGATGGACACTTGGACCTAATGATTTTTCAGAGCAATTTACCAGGAGAGCTATTTAGACACTTTTGAGGAGCACAAACATGGGCTAAAAGGGTAATTATTTTAGACTTTATTTTTTAAAGCAATAACTAGGAAACAAAAGGAATCAAGGAATTTTATCACTAGAGAGACCTGAGGTTTGAGTTGTGAAATAACTCTAACAGCACATGGCCAGTTATGTGGGAGTCTCCATTCCCAGCTCTCTGTGCTTCCTTGCCGCTGCACTGTCTTCCAGATGGGTGTTGGAATCCATCACAGTCTCCAGAGAGATTATCCATGTGGTGGGGCCTTGAGAGCTGGGGAAACACCAGCAGGCAACAAGGGAAACAGGCAGTTTCCTTTAAAGAAGACTTATAAAGGTGTTACAGCTTATGCTAAGGAGAATAAACCTTGGAGACCCAGGGTGGTATAACTACCAAGAGAATCATGTTGGGGATGACAGCAACTTGAAAAGGAGATAGAGGTTGTTCAAAAAAGTCATAAAACAGAGCAGCAGGGTGCCAGATTTCCTTCTTGCCTCATTGTTACTCTCATCTAGGAATGACACTAGAAACAGCCAGGTGGAAAATGTGATCCCAAGGGAAAGTGAGCACCCAAACTTTCACCAAGAAGAGAGGGCTCCAGAGGGCCACTCATGGGTGTTTGATTCTTAATCAAGCCATCAGCAAAGAAAGATCAGGTAAAGAGGCCCGCAATGTGCTCAATAGCTCAGGGCAGGAGACTCTTCTGGAGACAAAGCATCTGGCATTGTGGATAGATCGGGCTGGACATTTAAGAGAACTGGAGAATGGGGTGCTAGGTAGAGGGGTGTATGAAGGGAAGGCGTCAGCAAGAGGTTCTGCTCGGTCTTGGAAGCAGAAGAATTTCTCCTAAAATCCCCCTCAGTGACAAACGTGCTCTGGCCAGGGTTGTGGGGATTGGCGTGTGCGGAGAAGCTCCGTTTTCCTTCTCCCCAGTTAATTCGATGCGGACTCAGCATCCCGGGCCAAGGACCCAGCGTTATCGTTTGAAGAGGGGTGGTAGGGAGGTGAGCCTTGCTGGTGCCTGGCCTGCCTGGTTAGCAGAGTGTGGGGACAATCAAGTACGCCTTTAAAGTGGCACAACTTTTAAAGGGACTCCCGCCTCGAGAAGTAATATGCTCAGATCACAGTTTAAAGACATGAGTTAGCTAAAAGCCTCGGGAAGAAAGTTTCCTTGGTTGCATCCCATCTCTGCAGATTCCTCACTTGTGCTCGACAGAATTTGGTCAAATCAGAATGAAACGTCGGGGGCATGCGGCAAACAAGATCAGATTGCTTCTTCCCACATCTGATTTGGGGAAGGTCCTCCACCTCCCAGTGGGCGCCGGGGGGACCTTAGCTTTTTCTCGCCACTGTCCCCGAGAGCCTCCCGGCACTGCGCCCGCAGCTGACACCTTGGCACGAAACTGACACCCCGCCCCAGCCCCCAAGCTGGCAGGGCAGTCCGCGCCACTCACCCGCTCTCACTCGGGACGCTGCGCCGGCGTCGGGCCGAGCTGGCGGCGCCGGCTCAGGGTGCGCCCTCACTCCTGGGGTCCGCTTGGGTTCCTCCTCGTGGATCGCCGTCTCGGGTAGGCAGAGCTGCTAGTCGCGCGTCTGCCCGGGCGCTCAGTCGCCTCAGGCCCTTGGCTGACTGGCGCTGGAATCGTCCTCTCTGAGGCAGCTCCAAATTTATAGCGAGGGGCGTTGCTGCTTCGAGGGTTCCAGGGGCGAGGCTGTGTTTTGCACTCTCTCCTCCTCCGCCCCGCCCGGGAGACCCTCTCGGCCCAACCCCCTTTCCTCTCCAGATGCTGACGGAAGCGGGATGATGCCACAGTCATCCCCGGTGTCACTTAATAGATCTGCGAGTACCTGGCACTGAATCCGGCATCGGGGGAGGGAGTGGAGAAAGGGGAGAGAGCCGAGGGTGCAGGACCAGTCATTTACATCAAGATCCGGGTTACTCCACTTTTTTCATTTTAAACTTGGGAAACTTTAAAGGATGCATTTGGGAACTTCTTTCTCTTCCCTGGATGTAGCTCAAACTTTGATAATACCATTGTTGATCAAAGATCGCTGCCATAGATTATAATCTCAGAGTTGTTACAAAGTGAAAGGGTGGACATTCATTTCCTTCTATGGGGGTATGCTGTTGGAGTTACATTTTTAAAAATGTAAAAAGTTAAAAACCAAAATATGACTAAATATTTAAGGAATAATTAATATAAATTCTTTATCGATTCTTCCGAAGAAGATGATCACTTTGCAACTCACGCTATGAGGTCAGTATCACCCTTATACCAAAACAAGATGAAACATGAGGAGAAAATGTGCCTGATGAATGTAGATAAAAATCCTCAGCGAAATATTAGCAAATAGATCTGGTAACATATTAAAAGGATTATACACCATGTCCAAGTGAGATTTATCCCAGGAATGGAAGGTTAGTTTATCAAAAATCAATTGTTATAGTATACCATATCAACAGAATAAAGGACAAAAGCCACAAGATAATCTTAATAAATTAGAAAGCATTTGACAAAATCTAACACTTTTTATGATAAAATCATTCAGCAAACTAGAATAGAAAGGAATTTCTTCAAACTATGAAATCTATCTGTGAAAACTCACTAACATCATACTTAATGTTGAAAAATAATGTTTTTGCATCTAAGATCAGGAAAAGGCAAAGTTCTTTGCTTTCCACATATCTATCAAACATTGTTCTAGATGTTCTAGCTAGGGCAATTAGGCAAGAAAAAGAAATGAAAGGCATCTAGATTAGAAAGGAAATGAAACAATTTTTATGTGCAGATAGCATGGTCTTGTATTTAGAAAATCCTAAGGAATCAATTAAAAAGCTGTTAGTGCTAATAAACAAGTTCAGAAAGGCTTCATGATACAAGAGCAGTATACAAAATCAGTTGTATTTCTGTATGTCAGCAATGAGCAATCAAAAAATACAATTAAGAAAAAACTGCTGAAGATCAAAAATATTAAACTTTTAAAGAATAAATTTAATAAAAGGATGTAAAAATTGTACTCTAAAAACAGAAAATATTGCTGAAAGAAATTAAATTAGACCTAAATAAACGGAATGACATTCCATGTTCATGGGTTGGAAGACTTAATATTGTTAAAATAGCAATAATCTCCAAGTAATATACAGAGGAAACACAAACTGTATCAAAATCTGAACAAGTTGTCTTTGAAGAGATTAACAGGGTGATCCTAAAATTTAGGAAAGCACAAGGGACTCAGAATAGTCAGAATAATCTTGAGAATGAACAAAGTTGGAGGACTATAACTTGTCTCATAATATCATAGACATTTGGAATCATTTATCCTAAGACTTCCTGTAGAAAAACCAAAAGTAGGTGACAAATTCCAGAGTCTGTGAGTGACATTAGGAAATGTTCCTGTGATTATTGTTTTAAGAATCAGGGGAGCTTCATGTTTTTCAAATGTATTTAGTGCTAGAAATCATTAACCATTGTCCCACCTGTACTAAATTCCACCTTGATTTTAGAAATGATCATAGTTTTGAGAACTATGATCTCAGAAGTTTGTTACAGTCAGTTGTTTTGGGTGAAACTTCTCAAAAGGGTGGGGTTGACTCACTGGAATGTTATATCATCAGACACAAGCAGATGAAAAGGAGAAGATTCCAAAAAATTAATGGCATCATTACTATTGTGCTGAATCAGCTGAGAAATAGGATGGTTTAAACACCCAACACTTAAACTGAACCCAGCTTTGCTGCTTCTTAGCCTGGTACACAAATTTATGCTCTGGTATGGATTTTTAAAATATATAGAGTAATAATGTTCTCAAAACTCTTGTTAGGATTAAGAGAATGTGTATATATAAAAGCCTGTGCCTGGTACATAGTAAAGTGCTTAATAAATTGGCAGTCATTTTCAGTGAGTAACCCACTGTTTTCCATGCCCCTCAGGGTCTTATTGACGTATTTTTGCTGCTCTAAAAAAGAGAAAGAAACCTCTTGATATCCTTCTGATGATTAAATTTGTTTCAGATATTTAACATTTGAAATTTTGCATAAATAAAATCTTCTCATACAGTGGATGAAGGAGTAGGCTTTTTTCCCCTATCTTTCTTCTCTATACATGCCATGTGAGGCAGAATCAGTGAACCATCAGCATGAGGCTGGAAGTGGGAACACGAAAGGAAAGGGCAGTGGGCTGTTGAAATGCTAGGTGAGCAAAAGCAGAATGCAGAGCCTCACTGCTGCTGAGGCCAGAGCTGGGCTCACGTCAGATGATAGATCTTTTAAGAAACTCTCACTTTGGAGAAAAATGCAACAGGACATGGAAAAAAGTGCTGTGCCCAATAAACATGAAAAAGTGTTTACTTTACAAAGTAATAAAAATGAAATTTAAAGCAAAACGGTGCAGTTTTTCACCTATAAAAGCATCAGAGACTAAAGAAAAAAGATGACACCAGAATTCAATTTTTACAAGGTAGTAGGTAAGTTGGTACTCTTAGAAGTATAATGTATATTACACATATATGTACATGTGTGTGTGTATGTGTATATATATACACAATACTGTAGGATTGTTGCATGGGCTTCCCTAGTGGCTCAGATGGTAAAGAATCTGCCTGCAATGCAGGAGACCTGAGTTTGATCCCTGGGTTTGATTCCTGGGTTGGGAAGAACCTTTGGAGAAGGAAATGGCAACCCACTCCAGTATTGTTGCCTGGAGAATCCCATGGACAGAGGAGTCTGGTGGGCTACAGCCCATGGGTTTGCAAAGAGTTGGGCACTATTGAAGTGACTTTGCATGCTTGCATGCATCCAAATTAAGTAAAACACACATCCACACATATACACACATATATACATACACATGCATGTGCATGGGAAAAAAATCAATGTATAGTCACTAAAATATGTACAGTGGTTTATTCTGAATGAAGAATACAGTAATTATGGATGCTGTAAAATTGTATTTTCTTTTTATGTTTGTCTGTATTGCTCAAATTTTATATTGCAATTAAATTACCATAAAAAAGTTAGTAGAATGAACAAGAAGGCAGGGAACTCAGCACAGGGACAGTTTGGAGATCAAGGAACATTGAGGGGCACCTCTCTTGGGGACAGTTTTTGCTGACACTAAACTTGAGTGCCCCATGGCTTCAACTCTGTGAGTATGCCTATACCTGTACTGTTTATGAATATATAAAGTAGCATGACTTTATGGGATGATATGTTAACTTGGAATTCAGAGACCTGGAGCCCACTCTCCATTATCTCTAGCGACATCAGTGGAGCTAGGCCAAGCCAGTTGACATCTACAGCTCTCCCTAAAATAAAGGTTTTCCAATATCCTATTTACTAGCTGTGTGAACTTGGGCCAGTTATTTAAGTTCCTATCTTTTAACTTACTTACCAGCAAAATGTATTAATAGCACCCAATTCAGTTAGATGAGGATTAAAGTAATGTAAAGCAAATAGAACAGTACCTGCTCTGTTGTTAGTACTCAATACATATTACTTAATAAAAAATTAGCTCTAATAATTCTACATATGTATGTTGTCCAAATATTCAAATACAGTCACTAGTCTAAGAAATCCTTTTAATAAGACAGGGATTTATCTTACCCAATATACTTTATCAAAGTTGAAAGCCCTGCGTTAGTTTTACAGGAATATAAAAAGATGAATATGACAACCAAACAACATTGTTAGCATTCTTGACTGGGGGATGTCAATAGGCTCATTAAATATAACTGAATTTTACAATACCGTGTGTTTTAATGAGGGTCTGTGTCTCAGGAGGCTTATTTCAGTTGTCCATATAGTATACTGAAGAAACTGATATGTAGAGTGAATAAACGACTGCTTTACCCCTCTTATTTTCTAAGTTTTATAAATCTCACTACTTTAAAAAAATAGTTCTAAACTTCACAGGTCATGTCTATGGATTCCATAGATCATAGACAGGTTTTCTGTTTTCTTCAGTTCAGTTCAGTTCAGTCGCTCAGTCGTGTCCGACTCTCTGCAACTCTTTGCGACCCCATGAATCGCAGCACGCCAGGCCTCCCTGTCCATCACCAACTTCTGGAGTTCACTCAAACTCATGTCCATCGAGTCGGTGATGCCATCCACCCATCTCATCCTCTGTCGTCCCCTTCTCCTCCTGCCCCCAATCCCTCCCAGCATCAGAGTCTTTTCCAATGAGTCAACTCTTCTCATGAGGTGGCCAAAGTACTGGAGTTTCAGCTTTAGCATCAGTCCTTCCAATGAACACCCAGGACTGATCTCCTTTAGAATGGACTGGTTAGATCTCCTTGCAGTCCAAGGGACTCTCAAGAGTCTTCTCCAACACCACAGTTCAAAAGCATTAGTTCTTCGGCTGTTTTCTTACCACCCCATTTATAAAGATGGAGAATGAATATTTTCAAGGTTCTGTAACTCACCAGAACTTAAAGATATTATTCAATGAATATTATCCAATGATACTGGAAAATGTGATAGCATTTGTAGAGACTTGGAAGACTCTAAAGGAATAAAATATGTTTAATAAAGTTAATTTTGCTCTAACTATGAGTTAAATTTTAAAAATTATTTAAGTGCTTATGAGGAAAGAGGAGAAAGGTAGTAGGCACAAAGCTATTCTTAATGTTAAAAATGAAGTCAGAGGTAGTAAATGAAGATGGATCAATTTTGTATAGAATTAATTTCTAAAAAAGCAAGGTTGCTATATTCACCAATGAAGTGTTGCTAGATAATAGGAAAGAATGAAACATTTTATTTGCTACACAAATATAATTCCCAACTGGATAATTGTAATATATGACTGTTTCTTGTATATGAATATCATTGTTAATAAACATTGAATAAATCCATCATACTTTGTATAGAGGGACTCACATACTAAGAGTTGAATCGATTTCCTAGAATTTAACTGTAAGAGAAGGAAGTTTTATATAGCAAATGCTAAAAAATGGAGATGCTTAGAAATGAATTATCTGGAGAAAGCAAGGTCGGTATTTAGGATGGCAAAGAGGATATATTAATATATTGACCCATATAAAAGCTCAACAGACTTTCAGATATAAAAATTCTAGAAAAATGTATGACATTTGCAAAACTCTGTTTGAATTTAACTTTCTGAGGAAACATACAGAGGAGAAGCTGTCCCAATTTAATTTAAATTCCCCTTGTCTTCAGAATACAATCCAAATATTTTCCACTATATTTCTTATTTTGTTCAATTCTGCTGAGTGGCTCCTTCTTTCCTGTCAAATAGTGTGTTCACACAATCATGTTGTCAGTTCTGTACTCACTACAGAGGTCACGATAACAGACTGTCCACTGTGGCTGACGCTTCTCTGGCACACAGCTACCTTGAGAACTGCCTGCTGGCTCACAGCACACTTCTGCCCTGCTGTTGAGCTGCATGATTCCTGGTCCAAGCAGGAGGTTCCTCCCTAATCAGTGAAAGGCCTGTGTTTGACAGAGGGTGATACTTATAACTGATCTGAGCTCCATTGATCAGAGAGACCTCCTAATGAATAAAGCTTTTCCTGGCCCACTTAGAATTTCCAGCTTGACCCTGCAGTCTGAATATTTCCTAACACATAGGCAAATTATGTTCAAAAAGTAAAACTTGATACACTCACCTGTAACCCCTGGATTGCTAGCTGCTGTCATCTTGTCAGGATTCCGTCTCCACTAGTTTTCATGCTGGAGTCATTCACAAAGAAGTCCATATTTAGCTGACTTGAAAACCACTTATTAACAGGGTTTGAGTGAATTGCTTTTTGGGAGATGAAGTATGAATATGGATCGAAGTAATGCCATTGGCTCTCATATGCATTCTTGGAGTTTGGTGGTGGAGGCTTGGTTGGGTTTAAGGTATCTTCTGATAGCAAGTTTTAAAATAAGTACTGTCTTTTCTAGTATAGCAGTCAAATGTTAATTTATAGTTATCCTTATAGGCTTATTTTAATTGAAAACAACTTTTCCACCTGACTATTGGTATAATTTTATATAGACAAATTCAGGGTTTTTTTGGCTGACTCTGCTTATACTAACACTTTTTGTTTGCTTTGTATTTCACGATCTTTCTGCACGAACTCATGCTGGTAGTTGCTCATTAAATTGTTCTTGCCTAACTACTTCCTGATCAATTCTATTATTATTTGTTCTTTTCTTTCCTCGTATTGATGTGAACTGCTTGGTAATTTCCTGGATCTCCCCTTTGGCACTTCTTAAAGATGAGAGTAGTTTTAATTATTTTCTCGAATCTTTCTGCAGCCCATCCATCCTTCTCTATTTTCTGCATTGTTTATGACTTAAGGGTCTAGAGAATATAGATGTATTATTCATATAAAGCAAATATCTTATTGTAAGAATAATATTCTCAAATATTTCTTAGCAAAGATATTTGTATTTCACTAAAATATGATTTAAAGATACTAAAATAAGGAAAAATTTAGAGATTAAAATAAGCATTAACAGCTAAATATGTCTTTATTGGCAGGTCATTTAGCTTTTCCTGAATGAACAAAGTGTAAAAGTAAAATTTTAAAAGTTTATAACTTAAATATGCAAATAACATTATTTTGTTCATATTATTTATCCATGAACAATATATATTGTCTCTAAATATATTTTACTGTGTAATTTTTTCCGATATTGCTTGTTACAGTTAACTGTAAAACCAGTTAAACCAGTTAAACCAGTTTTTAGCTTTTAGTCACAGAAGAGACACAACTAATTAATCAAAGCACCAATAATGACTGCTGAATTAGGCATGGGGACATCAGAAAGACACAGCCCCTGAATATAAGATGTCCACAATCCAGTGAGGTAAGAGTAGCAGAGGTGTATAATACTGTGTTTAATGATAGAGATAAGCTCAGAGAATACAAAGAAGGCCAGCGTTAATTGTGATATCTACAAGTTGGAAAAAGTTTCCACACCAGAGGAGGTATTTTAGCCATTCCAAGAAAGTTAGGGTATTCTAAAGAGAGATCACAACATGTGCAGATGGTACTATGAGAGTGTGCCTTTTCTAAAATGGGTAGGGGGAGATGCAATGGCTCTTAGTTTAATCTTGATCTCTTCTGCTGGATTGGAATGCCTCAGTAAGCTGAGACTGTCCTGGTCTTATTCACTGCTATGCCAACAGTCTGGCATAACATTTGGCACATAGTATATGCTCAATAAATATTTGTTGAATGGAGGATTGTGAAAGTCCAGATGCAAGTGTTTGGATTCATCCTGTGGGTAGTAAGAGTTGAAGGGGTCATTGAGCAGGCAGTCCCTATAATTCCATTAGTTGTGTAAGAAGATGAAAAGTGATTCTGGTGGAAATGTAGAGGATAAATCCAAATGGGGCCAGCCTACAAGCTCACTGATTTTGAAATTCCAGAGAAGAAATGAAGAGGACTTAGCATGATGACTTTGTGGATGGTGGGGCAAGCTTCTGAGATGCAGTGGAAAGGATTCATTGACTAGTTGAAAATGATGGGTGAGAGAGAGGTAGAAAGGAAAGTATGAGATTTCTGGGTTGGGAGAATGAGTGGATGGCTGTGTTATTAACTGAGATCAGGAATATGAAAAGGAAACATATTTTCAGAGGAAGGATGAGTTCAGTTTTGGGTGTACTCAGCTTGCTTTCTTGAAGGTCTTCCAAGTAAAGCAAGACCTGGCCCAGGTTTGTAGTTTTGGACGTCGTGAGTATGGAGAAGATGCCCAAGGCCATGGGAGGAAATGAGTTTAAGAGAAAGGATGTGAAGAGAAAAGAGGCACAGAATGAGGATACATCTTGAGGAACACACATCTAAGGGATAGATAGAGGGAGAAGAGTTAGCAGACAAGAGTGTTCACATTGATTGAAACACAAATTGTGGGACAGATGCTATATTAGGTACACTGAGTATGTTTTGTGTGATCTTCACAGCAGCTCTGGGGGGCCCTTATTGAAGAAGGAGCTTTACCAGGAAAGGCATCCTGACATATTGTCTGGAGGGAGTTTAAGTAGGAATATGTAAACTTTTTCTCTAAAGGGCCAGATGGTAAATATTTTAGGCTTTTTGAACTATACTGCCTATGCAATAACTACCCAACTCTGCCTATGAGGCTGAAAGAAGCCACTGTTGTTCCCTTGCTAAGTAGTGTCTGACTTTTGTGACTTCATGGATGCAGTATGCCAGGCTTCCCTGGCATACTTCCTATCTCCCGAAATTTGCTCAGATTCACATCCATGGAGTTGGTCATGCCATCCAACCATTTCATCCTCTGTTTCCCCCTTCTCCTCAGGCCCTCAGTCTTTCCCAGCATCAAAGTCTTTTTCCAGTGACTCAGCTCTTCTCATCAGATGGCCAAAATATTGGAGCTTCAGCTTCAGCATCTGTCCTTTTGATGAATATTCAAGGTTGATTTCCTTTAGGGTTGACTGGTTTGATCTCCTTGCTGTTCAAGGGACTCTTAAGAGTCTTCTTCAGCACCACAATTTGAAAGCATCAATTCTTCAGTATTTAGCCTTCTTTATGGTCCAGCTCTCACAGCTATACGTGACGATTGGAGAAACTATAGCTTTGACTGTCTGTACCTTTGTTGGCAAAGTGATGTCTCTGCTTTTTAATATGCTGCCTAGGTTTGTCCTAGCTTTCCTTCCAAGGAGCAAGCATCTTTTAATTTCATGGCTGCATTAAAAAAAGTAGCTGTAGGTAAGCAAATAGAGATGACTGTGCTAATAAAACTTTATGGACACCACCATATATTCATATAATTTTTCTGTGTCAAAAATATTCTTCTTTGACTTTTTAAACTATTTAAAAATGTGAAAACTAATTCTAAGTTCATGGGCCTTATTAAAAACAAGAGCAGGCTGTGGTTTTCCATCCCTTGTTTTAAAGAAAAAAAGAGTGTTAAGTGTCAGATGCGACATATGAGCCCTAAAAATATCACTGAGTGTTGCAAACAGGAGGTAGTTAATGACCCAGTAGGGATGGTGTTAATAGGGTGAAGGGGAAAAAACCCTATTGTAATAGGATGGGGAATAATTAGAAGGTCAGTAGAGTAAGTATAGGAACTTTTAATAAACAAAGTTGGCAAGGAAGAAAAGATAGAGTTAAGGCGATTCTTTAAGGGAAAGGTAACGCCTAGAGAAGTTTTTTGTTCTGTTTCCTTATTTTAGTATTTAGGCAATTTGATCATTTTTTGAGTGTAAAGGAGCCAGATTTAAAAAAAAAGGAGATTATTGATTTAGTAGAGATAAAATTATTGGCAGAACAACATCATGTGGAAGATAGGAAGACATAAAGTTCTGTGCACGGGGGAAGATTACCTTTGGTTGAGATTTGGACTAAGCCATCATACCCTTCTCTGTGATCCCTGTTCTGAATGGTGTTTTTAAAACAGCTTCTATGATGGCTAAGAGAAATTCTATTTGATCCTTAAAATAATCCTCCATGACAGGTAAATCTGGTGTTACCCTTCCCATTTTACAAGTGAAGAACCAAAGGATCAAGAGTTAAACGTATCCAGAGACATCTAGCTAACAGATGGCAGATTAGAACCTAGTCAGGCTAATTCCTGTTCCAGTTCTCTTTCCATTGTATTCTGTTTCCTTTCCTACTTCTAAATAAATTTGAAACACTTAAGAGAGTTTAGTGGGCTTTCCAGATGGTGCTGGTGGTAAATGGTGCTGGTGGTAAAGAACCTGCCTGCCAATGCAGGAGACCAAGAGATGCAGGTTTAATCCTTGGATCAAGAAGATCCCCTGGAGGAGAGCATGGCAACTCACTCCAGTATTCTTGCCTGGAGAATCCCATGGACAGAGGAGCCTGGTGGGCTACAGTCCATGGAGTCACCAAGAGTAGGACACTACTGAAGTGACTTAGCATGCATGAAAGAGAGTTTAGTGGTGATATTTTAAGTAAGATTTGAATGAAACATTCATTTATTTACTGGTATTTAGAGATCTTTTGACTAAGGGCTTATGTTAAAATGGAGTCATATCCCTGTAGTTTTCTATTCTGGAACTCTGAAGTAAATAAATATTAATTTCTTTTATAATTAGAGTTTAATTTTTGGATTCTAGTTGTTCAGATCTTTTAGGAACTGTGAGTTATAACTCTGAGCTATATAACTGTGTTTAGGTAATTCCTATATGTATACACAGGGGCCTGATCTATTGATATCCAGAGTACAGTTGACTCGGCGTAGCCATCCCTCAGTTCTTTCTAGCCATGAGACAGAGAGCAGACAAATGGATAATTACTGAGTGCTAAAAAAAATTTGCCAAAAACATAGGGATGTTTGTAAACATTTCAAAAATAACAGAGAGAGTTTATTTAATGTATCCTGAAATAATTTTAATATTCACTATATCAAAAGTGCAATTTTCTTTTTACTTTCAAAATAATTGAGGAATGTTGTTGAGACATTATGAGATAATGTTGTGAGACATTATCTAAAAATAGTGAGGGAGAAGAAGCAGTGATGTTTAAAAACTAAGTTTTACCTGTAGTTTCAATTTCGCTAGGGCCTCCATAGGTCCAAAGCAGTTTAGAGACTAGGCTGTCTCACCTGACAGAAAGTAACTGTTTTTCCTTTGGCTAGTCCCTTCCCCTGTTCCTCACCAATGGGACAACCTTACTTCAGTTCTACCAGTCCTTAATGTATGCTAACCAGAAAGAGCAAGAAGGCTCCAGGGAAAGTCATTTAAAAGGAAAGATAAACAAGCATAATAACAGTTCATGCATTTGGAAACATTTTAGGTCATTAGGAGAATATGTTGGGAAAAAGAGTTTGACAGAGAAGGCTGTCTTTGTGTAGCTTCAATACACATTTTCATTTCAAAATAGAAAAAAAAAGTTAAAGAAAAATGGCAGGAAAGGCTAACACTCAAACCTACTAAGTTATTATTTAAATATTTTATATAAGTGACATCTCTGACATGCTTGTATATGAAAGAAAAATAATGCCAAGATATAATAGAACGTTTCTAAATTTCAAGAAGTAGAAATCAAATATATTATATCAAGACTGGATTATCCTTTGACTAAATTATTTCCTGGTTCTAATTAGGATTCTATGTTAAGTTACATTTACTTTCATCAGGCCCTTTCCCTCCTGTCCTAGACTCGCTCTCTTTTCACTTCTCTGGCTGCATCCCTGAGAATATCAATTTCTCATCACTAACCTTGACCCTTACCTTGATAAATCCCTGAGCCAAAAGTCACCCAGAATCCAACTTTATATATAGTTTTGCACACTAACATTATTTTAATTATTATTTAATGGTGTTTCCATAACCCTAATTCTTTTCTTCTGAGATCAAATAATGCAGTTATATTTTCTATGCTCTATTTCCTTCCAAAGGCAAATGTTTGGCACATGTGTTCTGGGACAAATTGTCTTCATCAATAGAGAAACACCTAAGATGTCTTTTCCAAAGAGGTTTCATAGACAAAATGTTTTGGCTTTTCCTTCTAATTTATTATATTTGGTGAGTGTTATAATTAAAGATTAGGAACCAAAGAAAATTATTTCAGAGCTTAGAGTTCCTGGAAAGGAACGATTTAATTACCAAGAAGCTACTCATTGTAAAATTCAAAATTTTCAGGTTAAAGAAACTCAGGTAATAATTTTAAAAACATTTTTATTGTGAAATATCATGCACATATAGAAAAATACACAGAATAAATGTACACTGTGGTAAATAATTCTAAAGCAAGCATCCATGTAAACACCACCTATCATAGAAGGGATTGCATCCTCTCCAAATTCATGTGTTAAAAGTCTAAACCCAACTGTATTTGGAGACAGGGTCTGTAAGGAAGTGATAAAGGTTAAGAGAGTTCATGAGAGTGGACCTTAATCTTTGTTGGACTTACATCCTTTTGAGAAAGGAAGAGACACAAGAGAACTCTCTCCTACTCCACAAGTGTGCAGAGGAAAGGTCATTTGAGGACGCATTGAGAAGCCAGCCATCTGAAAGCCAGGAGGCAAGGCCTCAATTACTTCCCAAATGGCTCAGTGGTAAAGAATCTGCCTGCCAATGCAGGAGAGGCCAGAGATGCAGTTTCGATCCCTGGGTTGGGAAGATCCCCTAAGGTAGAAATGGGGGATCTAGGCAAGAAAGCTTGCCTAGAGACCCCCATGGACAGAAGAGCCTGGCGAGCTATAGTCTGTGGGGTCACAAACAGTTGGACACCACTGAGCGCGCACACACTGCACTTTGCAAGTTAAAGGCTCACTCTTTGTGTGTGTGCAAGGCCTCAGTTAATAATGGCACCTGGATCTTGTACTTCCAGCCTCCAGAACATGAGAAAATAAATGCTGATTAAGCCACTGAGGCTGTGGTATTTAGTTATGGCAGCCCTAGCAGACTAATACACTATCCAAAGCAAAAATTAGAACAGGGCCAGAATGTCAGAGGCCCCCATGTATCCCTTTTTTGTTACATTCCTTTTAGAGGTCACCACTATGCTTACCTTCATGGCAATCGTTTCCTTGCTTTTCTTTATACTTTTTCCACATATGGCCATATTTATAAACAACATAGATTTTAAGCTTCGTATAGATGGACCCTACTGTTAATGTGATATGCCTGAAGTAACTTAGCTTGCACGCACTGTTAATGTATTTGTCTATGTGTTGCTACTTTTGCTCAACATTATGTTGGTAAAAAGTTTCTGTGTTGCTATGCTTAGCCCTAGTCTGTTCATTTTCATTATGATAGAGTATTTCATTGTATAAATATACCTACCACATGAATTTTATTGTGGGTAGACATTTGGGTTGACCTTTTGGCCATCATGGGTATTGCTGGAAAGAACACCCCTCTCCATGGTTCCACTTATATACACATTTCCCTGGAGAAGAATAGCTGGGTTACCAGAGTCTGTTAAGATAATAATTTTCAAGTGTACATTATTTTAGAAGTGTAGCTTCATTCTTCTGTTATTCACCTCAAAAGACGGGATCATTCCTTATTGCAGAGAAAAAGTCCCCATAGTAGTATCATAAGCTTTAATTGGCCATCTTGTAATAGCGTCATAGCAACCGCTGTCTTAGGAAATATATTTAAGTGTTTTTGTTTAAATTTTTTAATTTTGTACTTTTCTTGCTGTTATTACTTGGTGAGCCCAAAGAGCATCCTATTTAACTGACTACCGCTCTTAAATCTAAAGGCACTTGGCTCTTCTGGTGTGCTGATTAATCTTCATCTGTTCCCCCACACCATCTAAACCCATTCTTTCTCCTTCTCTATCCTGAGTGTATCTATTCCTCAGTGTATTGATGCCTCCTACCAAGGGCATTACTTCATCTTCTTTCTGGCTATGGCTTTGAACTATAGAAGATTGGATTTGAATTCTGGTTCTGGTGTCTTGTTAGCCTTGGCTAATAGGCAGCAGATCTGAGGGGTGAAAAGTTGGAATATTTTTCCATGGCTTCTTCTCAGCTTTGACATTGAGCCTCATGTGTCTAGTTCCTTCTGGGAGTTTCATTTTTCTGGCCTCCTGTTTTCACTGAGTTCCAGGACCACCATTTCATTCCCTGGTCTCTTTAGTCCTAGGGATGTTAATGACTTCTCACAATTGCTTGTCTCTAAGCTCATTACTGTACTGTATTTGTTTTCTTAACCCTACCTAGCCTTCTGTAGACCTTTTGAAGATCTTTACTAATCCTCTTGGGGTAAATTCTCTTTCTTACTGGGACCTTGCCTGATACTTGGATTTAAAATTTCTGTTAAGTAGAAAGAGTCCCTTGAATTGCAAGGAGATCAAATCAGTCAATCCTAAAGGAAATCAGTCCTGAATAGTCATTGGAAGGACTGATGCTGAAGCTGAAGCTCCAGTATTTTGGCCACCTGATGTGAAGAACTGACTCACTGGAAAAGACCCAGATGCTGGGAAAGATTGAAGGTGGGAGGAGAAGGGGATGACAGAGGATGAGATGGTTAGATGGCATCACTGACTAAATGGACATGAGTTTGAGCAAGCTCTGGGAGTTGGTGGTGGACAGGAAAGCCTGGTGTGCTGCAGCCCATGGGGTCACAAACAGTCAGATACGACTGAGTGACTGAACTAAACTGAAGTAGAAATTTCAAGTGTTTTTCAAGTACAATGTCCGTCCAAATTTTCCAAATAGTTATTACATTTTATTTTAGGTTTAAGAAGAAAATTTTTGCTAAAAATGAAAACCCCAATCCAAATACAGGAGGTACTAGTGTAACTGAGTATCAAGTGATATACCTGAAACTGAATTGAAATAAGCAGTATATGAATTAATTCAGGATCATATGTGCCTTTTCTGTAAGTTGATGGCTAATCAAATTTTTCTTGGTTTTCTAAATCTCTAATATTCAAGGGTTTCTTATTTACCTCACTTTTATAAGATTAAGTTTAGGAGGCTCTTCTTTTAGATTAGCTAAGCTATTCTTCATTTTATTTGACCTCCTTTTGTTCTCGTCTCTGAAGAGAGTACATCATACTCATTAAGTGTGGTAAAATGGCTGGATCTTTGATAGAATCAGGAATTTCAGCATTTTTACTGGCTAGAGGTTATACTGGCTTCCTAATGGAACAGTAGGTAAAGAATCCACCTGCAATGCAGGAGACTCAGGAGATGCAAATTGATACATGGGCTGGGAAGATTCCCGGAAGAAGGAAATGACAAACTACTCCAATATTCTTGTGTGAAAAATCCTGTGGACAGAGGAGCCTGGTAGGCTATAGTCAAAAGGGTTGCAGAGTCAAACACAACTCAGCAACTAAGCACACAGAGGTTATACCTTTATTTTCTAACACATGATCTTGGAAGAAGAAAATAGGTACAAACATTCCAAAATTTCTGTTCTATTGAGCTCAGTATAGTGCATAATCCTAGCTTAAGATTTGAAAGGCATTGTTGGTATTTATGTCTCTAAGCTAGGCACAGATTCCTAATCTACACTAAACAAACACCTATGCTTGCTAATCTATTTTTATCTTGGGTATTCTGATTTTTATCAAACTCCAGCGCTAATGACTAAAGGAGTTATTTAAAAGAGAAGTTGTAGCTTAATTTGACTATAATATGAAAAAACTGTCTTTTTCTATCACCATTTATATTATTTCTGAATATAAAAGCATGAACTGTTTAAGCACAAACACCCAAACACCCAACTGCTCCACACCTATAGAAAGAAGCAAACAAAAAGTAACAAGCTGCATATTCTGTTCAGTTCCGTTCAGCTCAGTCGTGTCTGACTTTTTCTGACCCCATGGACTGCAGCACACCAGGCTTCCCTGTCTATCACCAACAGCTGGAGCTTGCTCAAACTCATGTCTGTAGAATTAGTGATGCTATCTAACCATCTCATCCTCTGTTGTCTCCTTCTCCTCCTGCCTTCAATCTTGCCCAGCATCAGGGTCTTTTCTAATGAGTCAGTTCTTCGCATCAGGTGGCCAAAGCTACATATTCAGTTGACACCAAATATACTGTATTACTCTTGGATAGGTAAGTGGTAAAGATTTTATTTGTTGAAATATTTTAGTTGGAGTCCTTGTGAATACATGAACCTTGTATGTATCTAAAATAGTATAAGAAATCTTGGTCTTGGTGTATTATTTCTCAGGAAAACAATGGTATAATATTGCTAATGATATCCCTAGCACTCAGAACAATGGTTTGCACAATGTAGATGCTCAATAAAGATCACATGTTGTTGTCAAGAAAGCCAAATGTCACCCATTCACTGAAGAGATCCATTCTGATTCTTCATAGCTGCCAAATATTTACTATCATATGAGCCTTATTTGGTATTCTAACAGTTCTGTTGCTTATAGCTCTAGTGTTTTGCATGCAGTGTGAAACAAATTGTAAAGATGAACTCCTTTGGAAAATGCTGTGTTTGAGGCTAATTCCCAACCACCAAGATGCTATTTGTATTGCTTAATAGCCTCTGAAATCAGTGTGAGACTAATGTACAGTTAATAATTTTACAACTGTCCTCTCCTAACATAAAACATATGGCTTTTAAATAAAGAGAACAAGTTTAAATATAATTTGCATCAACACATTACAGTAACATTTGCACCTGGGGAAAAGAAAAAGAGTGTAATGGGTTTTAATGCATATTGCAGTCCAAGTAGACACTCAGCATTGCTTTGACCTTGCAGTGTCTTTATAATTTTCAAAATTAATTATTTTTCCCTTTCTTTCTACTAACTTTTAATTACTTAAGGTTCTTAAATAAGTGAAATTTCTGAAGATGTAGAATGAATCTATTGTTGTTGTTTGTGTGCATACACACACATGCATGCATATTAATTTTTAAACTTTTATAGTTAATGATTCTGGCTTCTGATCCTTGGGTGTATTTTAATTGAATGGCATTCAAGACTTGGAAAAATACAAGATGAAACCAATTAATATCATGGAAAAAACCAGTGCTAAAGTAGGATGCCAAAGTGGAAATAGAGTATAAGTAACATTAATAATAGAAGGAGCAGGCTGCCGTCTATGGGGTTGCAGAGAGTCAGACACGACCAAAGTGACTTAGCAGCAGCAGCAGCAACCAATTGATTAAAGTTCTTGGGTGCTTTACAACTGTGTAACAGGAGAGTTTGCATATAAAAACATTGATCACAATCTGGAACCTAGAGAGAGCTAAATGCATTATTAGCCATATTCATCTTCACTCTCTTAGAGAAATAATATCCCCCCTAGGTGATATGTTGTAAATCACCCATATATTCTTTAAAGCTTCCCTGTTGAATGAAATTTGTATAGATTTTTGTTTTTCCTCACTACAGACTCAGGAAAGCACAAGGGAAGTGTCCTCCTGTAGAGACATACTGGTTTATTAGATTTTTAAAGCTGTAGAGATCTGTACAGAACTCGCAGTGTCCTTCCTTGTTTAAGTGAGGACATTGAAGCCTAGAGCAGTGAAGCAACTCATTTAGATTCACTCGTTACTGATAAAACCAGGACCAGAACACAAATCTCCTAACTCCCTATCCAGTGCTCTATTATTTAGCACACGTGAAATGATGAATTAAACTGAAAAGAACTGTGATAACTTAGGAAAAACCCACTGTTCTTAGGAGTCTTAACTCAATTGATACTCATATGCATTACTACAGGACAAATGTCTTTCACACACATACAAAAATAAGGACTAAAAATAACAAATAAATTCAAAATATTTTAAAGGAAACAGTGTGATCTGATGAGAAAACAAGAATTTTTACTATTGCCATACATTTCCACAGGTTGATAATTTTGCTGTTTTATAGAAAGTAAAGGAGAGAAGAAAGAATACAGGAGAAGACTGGAGTTCTTGTCCTGGAATTTATCATGTCTCTGCCATTTGATTTTGGAAAGATTAACTTTTCTGAGTCTCACTAATTTCAGCTTGACAATGGATATATTTTTCTTGGTTTTGGTGAGAAGATGGGTGGATGGCATCACCAACTCAATGGACATGAGTTTGGGTAAACTCCCAGAGTTGATGATGGACAGGAGGCCTGGTGTGCTGTGGTTCATGGGGTCGCAAAGGGTCGGACACTACTGAGCGACTCAGCTGAACTGAACTGAACTGGAGCAACTTAGCACAGCACGGCACACCATAGTATCAGTGTGTCTTTTAACACTATTGGTTCAGTTCAGTTCAGTTCAATTCAGTCTCTCAGTCGTGTCTGACTCTTTGTAACCCCATGAATCACAGCACGCCAGGCCTCCCTGTCCATCACCAACTCCCAGGGTTCACTCAAACTCATGTCCATCGAGTCAGTGATGCCATCCAGCCATCTCATCCTCTACCATCCCCTTCTCCTCCTGTACTCAATCCCTCCCCACATCAGGGTCTTTTCCAATGAGTCAACTCTTCACATGAGATGGCCAAAGTATTGGAGTTTCAGTCTCAGCATCAGTCCTTCCAATGAATACCCAGGACTGATTTCCTTTAATGGTCTGGTTGGATCTCCTTGCAGTCCAAGGGACTCTCAAGAGTCTTCTCCAACACCACAGTTCAAAAACACCAATTCTTCTGCACTCAGCTTTCTTCACAGTCCAACTCTCACATCCACACATGACCACTGGAAAAACCATAGCCTTGACTAGATGGACCTTTGTTGGCAAAGTAATATCTCTGCTTTTCAATATACTATCTAGTTTGGTCATCACTTTCCTTCCAAGGAGTAAGAGTCTTTTAATTTCATGGTTGCAATCACCATCTGCAGTGATTTTGGAGCCCCAAAAGTAAAGTCTGACACTGTTTCCACTGTTTCCCCATCTATTTCCCATGAAGTGATGGGACCAGATGCCATGATCTTCGTTTTCTGAATGTTGAGCTTTAAGCCAACTTTTTCACTCCCTTCTTTCACTTTCATCAAGAAGCTTTTTAGTTCCTCTTCACTCTATTGGTAATGACATCAAAATGGTCTTATGTTATAAAATTGATATTTGTTTCATTGCACAATTTATAGTATGATACAGTAGTAATAATTATTAAGAAAGGAAAATGTTAATCTAAAATATTTCATCCAGCATGTGTGGCTGAATCCCTTCACTGTTCACCTGAAACTATCACAACATTGTTAATTGGCTCAACCTCAATATAAAATAAATAGCTAAAAAAAATAGCTCATCCATTAAAATGTATGAAATACTGGTCAAAAATCAACAAAGAGGAAGTTCCTTGAATAAATTCACATGGAGTCATTCGAGGATGAGATGGCTATTTAAAAATCAGTCTAATAAGTATCCTTAGAATTCTTCTCATTTCTTGGCTCAACTGACCATTATAACCTTATTTGTCTTTATGATGATTCTTCATTATTCCCAGCTGTGCACCATGTCTCAGAATCATACAGGAAAAAAACGGACAGATTTTGGCCTCAGTCTAGTCTTTAGAGAGAACAATTAAACATGTAACAATTAGTAAAGTAGCTTGTACTTTGCATGTGAACAAGAAGAAGATGAGAATCAATAAGTATCAGGTAAACAGGGTTTTAAATAGACTGGTAAGGTTTTTGATCACTGGGTAAATTCCTCTCCAAAGCTTAACACTTTAACTTAGTAAAACATTTTCTCTGTATAAAACATATTTTGAAAAGAGAGAAAGAAATTCAGTTTGCAGAAAGAAACTATCAGGAACTCAGTTTGTAAAATTTTTGAATTGATAGGGGTATAGGTTCTTCAATTTGGAGGAAAGTACATAATTGAGTGAGATCTTTTTAGTGAAGATTAATGACAATGTGATCTGCCATATAATTTTAGAGAAATTTAAATTGCCTCATTATCATTCATTGATTTTGAAAGAACCCATTGTTGGGCAGACAAGGGGAAGCGACCCTCTGAGGTCCCATCTGGCTCTGACAAGGAACATTTATTATAGGAAACTCATAGTAAGGGAATTCTTGCAGGGGTATTGCCCAGCACTCTGAGGGCGCACACAGAGACCTCATAGTATCATACGCCATTGCCGCCACCAAGAGAGAGAAATCTGGGGCTGGGGATGCATAAGCTGAACAATTAGGGAAGACTAGCCCTCACCCTGCCATGATGAGGAGTTGAATGAACATCCCTCAAGGATGATGAGGGGACTTCATTTCCTCTTTTCATTTGTTCATGGGATAGTTTTATCACATTAGCTAGAAGCATGACTTTGTTATCATTATTTTAGTCACTCAGTCATGTCTGATTCTTTTGCAACCTCATGGACTGTAGCCCACCAGGCTCCTCTGTCCATGGGATTTCCCAGCTAGGGTACTGGAGTGAGTTGCTATTTTCTTCTCCAGGGGATCTTCCTGACCCAGGGATCGAACCCACATCTTCTGCTTGGCAGAAATATTCTTTACCTCTGAACCACCTGATTTCCTGTTACTATTTTTATTTGGATGCTAAATGCGGTTTAAAGGCATGTATAAATGCCTCTCAATTTCTTTCACTATATGCATCCAATTGGGATAGACCACAAGAGATGTTTTTTGCAAAATTTGGAGGATGGAAAAGAAGCAGGCCTCCATATTGTTTTTAGACTCAGGTCAATGCAGGTGCTGTTACACACAGCTCACTCATGTTGTCAGTTTGCTGGTGTGGGACAGCAACCAGCAACTGCTGCTGCTTCATCTTCCTCTGAATCCTCTTTCAGCTTCCTCCACTTCGGGACAAGATGTGTGTTTAGTTCCATGATGCAGAGAACCAGCTTTTTTGGTAAGACACCCATGTCATCCAAGTCAGAGATAGAGTCTGACTGGGTTGCCACCTATCTGTGGGCTCCAGTTTGAGTTGTGGGCGACAGCCCTCTCTGTAACCCATGAGAGGGTCACTCTCTCCTCCATTTTATATACATCTTCTTAATTGCTTACCCAGTAGACTTCAAGCTGCAACATCAGATGTGAAGACAAAAACTTTACAGAAAGTTCTATGCCAACTCCTAAAAATACATAAGGGGAAATTCTATAATAATTCATAATATGACTGTGCTTCTGCTTCTTTTATTGAACTCTTATTAATACAGCATTTGGTATCTAGAGTATGTTTTTCTTTGAAAGAATTCTATTTTATATAAGAGGAAGGGAAATGGTTTAATTGCAGGGAGGATGAGATGTGGCACAGATAATTTATTAAGAATGCTAAAGAGAGTGAGAAATAAATTTGGGTGAGCACTGGAAAATACTTCTTAGAAAGAGCAATATATAAGCTATACCTGAACATGTACTTAGACATGTAAAATCAAGGGGGGTTAACATTTTAATAGAATGAGTGTCACTAGTAAAGCCACAGACTAGTTGCCACTTTCTAACATTTTTCACTATATATCTAGTCACCAAAACCAGTGGGCATTGTCTTTGATTCCTTCTTCTCCATCAAAAGAAACAAGATAGTCAAGTTTATAGTAGGAGGGGACTTAAAAAAAAACAAGTCAAAGAGAATAGGTATAGAAAGGCCAACAACAAGCCATCAGTGCAGTCAATCACCCTCCATATATAATAAGCCATTAAGCTCAATTGATTAAACCTTTTCAAATTCTCTTGAACCTGTTTCCTTGTTGGTCTTCTGTCACTATCTTAGTTTTAGCTTAGCTTCATCTTTTGACTTGGATATTGCAATAGCTCCTCTACTGGGATAAATAATGTTTTCCCCTGCCACATTTACCCTCAGAATGTGAGAATGTAAGCTTATTTGGAAATAGGATCCTTTGTGTTAATTAGTAAGTTAATAAGTAAGTTAATTCATACTTGCTTATAATTCCAGTGGCTGGTGTTCTAATAAGAAGAGGGTAATATGGACACAGATACAGAGAGGAGAATGCCAAGTGAATGTAGGGACACCCAGAAAGAATATCAGGTGAAGATTAGGCAGAGAATGGAGTGAGGCATTTACCAGCCATGAGATTTACAGGATTGCTGGCAACTTCCAGAAGCTAGGAAGAGACAAGGAAAGGAGGGGTTTCCCTCTTTTAAAACATTTAAAAAACAGTGTTTTTTTTTTTTTTTTAAATCATAATGCATAGGAGTTAGTCAAGCAATGAGTGGCCATTTTCCTCCCACTGGAATTTAGGCCACATGGGACCAGGGATCTTACTTGTTGGCTCATTGAGATTTGCCCAGGACATAAGACTTTGCCTGGCACACAGTGTGCACTCAGTTAGTATTTGTGGAATAATATTCATGAGGCTGTTTTGACTATCTTAACGAGATTGTCAGGATTGTTAAATCGTCAAAATTTTTAAGAGAGAAATTTGATTATTTTTTGTAATATTTTAAGAATCTTAAAGATTTAGTGTGCTTGTTTCTGTTTAATAACTTTTCTGGGGTTTTAAGACATTACCTTGTTTTTGACTGCTTTTATTATAGGGATAAACATGAAGCATGCCGTTTCGTAGAGTGTTGATTGAAATGGACTCTCTTTTCATTAATGAGGTATTTAAAATCATAATAGTGTTGTTTTATGTTACCTTAGAAAGTGGAGTCATTGTTTTCAATCATTTTCTCTTTCATCCCCCATGTGTGGGTACATATCTGACTATGTATGTACACATCTGTGTGTGTACGTTTGTGTGTGTGTGTGTGTGTGCATGTGTGCATGTATATGTATGTGTGCCAGGAACGGAGAGGCTACACAAAATCAATAATTATTTTATAGCTAACACAAATTTTTGCTAAGTCATTTTATCATCTTGACTTTGCTGTATTTGATTTCAGGAACTTAATCATATGTACCTGGTTAGTGCTTAAAATTTAAAGAATAAACAATTATAAAAGCCCTTCACAGAAACAAGTATAAAACATGGAAGGTTTCTTTCATTTAACTTAACTAATTTTTTTTGTTTTGTTTTTGAGATGTTCAGTGTGAAATTAATTCATATAATTTTACTCTCCACATTAATACATATTTATAAATTTGGTAAGTAGTGTTTTCTTAGAAGTCGCATGTCACCATAAGTAAGTTATCAGTAAAACGGAGCCACCTACACTGCTAGTAATTTACTTAATTTATTAAAAAATGCATAAGTTCCTAAAATTTATGTATAAAACTTCAGATACTTGAATGATGGACAGTTTCTCGGATCATGTCTTGTCCTGCTGTAATAAAAACCTGCCTTGGTCAGGCAAAATAAAGGCAGAAAATTCCAGAAATAAAGGCTAATTATCAAAAATTTATCCCTTATTGTTTCTTAGAATTCTTTCCTGCATTGTCATCACTCCAGTCATGTAGACCATATGTCACTTCTTAAAGCAGAGTGACTGGAGATATTCAAAGACTATGTTTTTTTTTTTTAATTTTATTTTATTTTTAAACTTTACATAATTGTATTAGTTTTGCCATATATCAAAATGAATCCGCCACAGGTATACATGTGTTCCTCATTCTGAACCCTCCTCCCTCCTCCCTCCCCATACCATCCCTCTGGGTCGTCCCATTGCACCAGCCCCAAGCATCCAGTATCATGCATCGAACCTGGACTGGCAACTCGTTTCTTACATGATATTTTACATGTTTCAATGCCATTCTCCCAAATCTTCCCACCCTCTGCCTCTCCCTCTCCCACAGAGTCCATAAGACTGTTCTATACATCAGTGTCTCTTTTGCTGTCTCGTACACCGGGTTATTGTTACCATCTTTCTAAATTCCATATATATGCGTTAGTATACTGTATTTATGTTTTTCTTTCTGGCTTACTTCACTCTGTACAAAGACTATGTTTTGTCTTATCTGTCCATCTGTCCATCCACCCAGCCATCCATCCATCTGTCCATCTTGCTTGCTCATTCATTAGCTGCAAATATTTACTGGGTATCTGACATACGCCATACACTGCTTATACCTAACTTTATTATAAATGTATCAGTTCAGTTCAGTTCAGTTGCTCAGTCGTGTCCGACTCTTTGTGACCCCATGAACCACAGCATGCCAGGCCTCCCCGTAAAGGCTAATTTTCTCCATGCTATAAGCATGGGAGGTGCATAGTTCATAATCTTTGGCTACACTTGCTGTCTGGCTCTGAACTATCTTATATGTACCTGGTGTGACTTTTGCTCTGCACAGCATTTTCAAGTACACAGTATTTTATACTTAATAGGGATAAGAAAATTCTAATAGTTTATAGATGGAAAAATAATATAAAAATAAAATATAAAAATCCTAGGTTAAAAATGTGAGATAAGCATACCATGTTTATCACAAGATAAAAATTGGAATAAAATAAGTAATAATAAAGCTATTTATTTTTTGCCACGTGGTTGCCATGGAGAAAGAACAGTAAAAGAAGTTGAGAATATTGGCAAGTGATAGTTGAAGAATAAAAATATTGAGGCTAACCTTGAGAGGAAAGTGATGAAGCATGAAGGGATTGGTGGCTTAGAACAAAGTGGAGGGGTTGTGGGACTGGAGAAACCAGAAATTTAAGGAACAGGAAAAGTAGGAACTGCAGCAGGTAGCTGGTAGGAATGAAGTTTGTGGTTCAAAACGAGGATGCTTTCATTTAGTTTTGGAGGTGCCTATTTCAAGTCCCAGGGCGGCTGTGAGTGAACTGGACGTCTGGCTCCCTGCCAGTGAGGAGACCAAGGAGAAAGGTCAAAGTATTGAGTAGTGTGTATGGATGTTGATGTCACCCAGGATGACATCAGATCTAGGGGTGGGGAAATACAACAAGAGGTACCATAATGTCTTCCCAGAGTGATGGTGGTGTTGAGGATATTGCCAGTGAGGGAAAGCCTCAGAGAGGCAGCTGTTTGCTGCCCAAGTTGGACAGAGGAGTAGAGGTCTAGAGATGGCACTGGGAAGTCAGCTGACTCTGTCTCCCCTTGTGAAGCCACAGAGACCGTGGTGTCTCATGAGAAAAGCCAGTTTCTACACAGGGAGGTGGGAGACGTAATGTTCAGTCAGGAATCTGAGGACAGTTGACACTCTGTTTATAATTCCCAGAGGTGCTCCACTAGTGGGGTGGGGAGGTCTGAGGGGCAGAGTGGGTCTGTGGGGCGAGAGCTCAGTGCAGGATGGGGTTCAGCAAAGGGAAGATACGAGACATGAAGGTTTTCACTGCTCCCACCAAGTGTTCCCAGCTGTCTCCTGGTGCTTGATGAGAGGAGAGGAGGACCAGGCCTCTCAGGGGGGATCAGCTGTTTCTGAGATGAGCCACTTGTCCTGGGAACTCTTGGTACAGATTAAGCTGGTCCCAGATCTTCATCGCTTTTATGTCTAGTAGTTAAAGAGATTTGAGTTTTACACTAATGATTTGCATGTTTTACTTAAGGGGTAATGTGGTGATAAAACAAAGTGCATGCGAGACAGAGTAGCTAATTCCAGACCCTTTGATTTGTACGACTGAATTTCCACCACGTGCTGTATTTCTTAAAAAGGCAAATTTGACTTTTCCGGTTAATCTCGGACTAGAGTTAAGTCCTATGAATGGAAAATGACAGATAAGCACTGAGAGGGCAGTGATTCCCCTGTGTGAGCACTTTCATCCCCAGGGTAGACAAAGTAAATGTGAGCAAGTGAAAGGTGATGTGAGAGAGAGGTAAGAGTACAGGGATGGTGTTGAAATTTAGGGGAAGAGCAAGTATCCCAGACCGTGAGGGGGATACGTGGAAGTGTTTGGGAGTTTCTTCCTGAGTTGTCTGAGCTGAGGATGTCTAGGCAAGGGGCTTTGCAGCCAATCTTCTTGATCAGATGTAGACTAAGTGGGAATAAAACCTTTTCTGGACACCAGTATCTTACTGACAAATACTACTGTAGCTCTGAGACCATAAGAGATGAGGGATACAGACATTCATGCACTGTCCCACTTCCCCAGGTAGAGTAAGGGGCTAGGGCATTGCCTCAGAAGTAGAGTGTGTGTAGTATCATTCAGGTGAAATACCACCAGATGCCTGGGAATATTAGGAAGAGCAGAAGTCACACCAGGAATAGAAGTCAAGTAAGACGGTTGGCAGCTAGACTGTGAGTCTAGTCCTGGGGTCTGTGCTTTATAAGGAAGATACCAGGTGTTACAACAGTGTTGTACCTTATATACTCATGGAGTTGACAAGACTCTGGATTTCCGAAAATGGAGCAGAGCACAGAATATCTTTCCATTATTCTCAAGCAATGATGTAGTAATTTTTGTCTCCAAAAAGCCCAAAGAGCTTCTAATGCTAGTGACTCCTTCCTATGAAATCCCTGGCCATCCCAAATAGTTTTAACCCACTCCTGCTATCAAGAGAAAGAGAAGTGTTCTTATGGAGAGTTAAGAATCTGTCAAGATCTTTGCTGGGTAATTTAGCAAGTCAATGGGTAAATAAACCACTGCTATCTCAGGGCAAGGAAGAAATTGTGGATAATATAAAATTCTTTACCAAGCTGATTTGAAATGAAAGATTGTATCAGAAAATAATTTCAACTCTTTCCCAGGAAAAGCATAGAGATGATTTTTTTACATTATAATAAAATCATTAAGCTTTGTTTTTATTGAATTAAAAAAATAAGAAACAAAAGAATTAATGGAATATACATGTATATGAGTGGCATCACCAACTCAATGGACATGAGTTTGAGCAAGCTCCAGGAGATGGTGAATGACAGGGAACCCTGGCATGCTGCAATCCTTGGGGTCACAAGGAATCAGATATGACTGAGCAACTGAACAACAACAATTTATTAAAACTACAGAAATGAGAATACTTTTAGAAATTAGGAGTGTGAAAATTTCCCCTTGAATATTTGAAGAAAGACTCAATATTTTCAAGTAGTCTTCTCCAACACTGATTATATATTTCCAGAATAGATGGACTGTGTCTTAATAATTTTTGTAGCATCCAAGAGCAGTGATCATTAATCGATACTTATTAATTAAATCAAATTTCATTAAAGAGAAGTGTAGTGGCAAGTTCAATTAAATACAGCAGATCATATATTATTGTACCTAATATTGTGGAGATATCAAAAACATGTTGTCACATTCAGAAGGAAACCTGTTAGTCAGTTCCTATGCTGAAATTGTATTTCTCTGTTCTTCTGTGTTTATGATGTTATAACATACTCTTAGGGCTTGCCAAAAGAGAAGAACTTGGGCTGAAATGCTTTTGGTAGCTTTGATACCAATGGTATGATTTTCAAATTATTCCTGGTAAACGGTGGAAGTGGGGAGCGAGCAGGGGGAAATGGGGGGCCCAGTAGGGAAAGAGGAAAGTAGAATCTGGTTAGAGTAATAAACTGAGCTCCCTTCACAAATTTTCTATTTAGAATACTAGAAGCAGGGTTGATCCAGACCCATAGAAATCATCTGGGATTTCACTTTTCTTAATCTTTTAGGTTGACCTCTCAGGAAGTACAAGAATGCTCAAATAATAAACGATGAGGAAAGAACAATTTGAGCCCCTACTTGAATGCATTTACATAGTTTGAGATAGAATTTACTAAAAGGATCATCTAACTATCTGTCTATTTTTAGATTTCAGATATAGAGAGCAGAGTTAATCATAGCCCTCAAATCATGTTGTAATATCCACATTGGTTGGTCCCTGCAAGCCCTTTTTTTATTTATTGTTTATTTATTCATTCCCCTTTAAACCTATTTTCCCACCAAGACAGTGATTCCAATGTGTTTGATATGCTTCCTTTTATTTATGTGTGTTTATGTAATTGTGTGGACTTGTTGATATACATGTATATTTAATTTATATTAATGGTGTCTTAGATTGGTCTCTTTGGAAGCAGAGCCAGAGACAGTAATTTTCATTCCTGTGATTTACTGGGGGAACATTTTCAGGAGGGGAATGAGGGAAGTGGGGATGGGTAGGGAGAAGAGCAAAGCAAGATATGGCTTCAGAGACCAGTTTCAGTCTGATTTCACAAGGAAGCTCTTAAGTACCAGTTGCCCTACTTGTGGTTCACCTTGAAGCTGGGGTGGTGGTGGTTTAGTTTCTAAGTCATGTTTGACTCTCTGTGACACATGGGTCATAGCCCGCCAGGCTCCTCTGTCCATGAGATTTCCCAGGCAAGAATACTGGAGTGGGTTTCCAGTATTCTTTTTTCCAGTATTCCATTTCCTTCTCAAGGGGATTTTCCAAACCCAGGGATTGAACCCAACCTCCTGGTTGGCAGGTGGATTCTTTACCACTCAGCCACCTGGGAAGCTGGGGAGGGGATGATTTTTGCATACCTGGTTTCTACTCCAGGTGGGTTGGGGGTTGTACTGGTTTCCAGGACTAAGAAGCTCCCAGAAAGGGGCAGTTGTGAGCCATTAGCAGCTAGCACACACAACAACTCAGAGTGCTGTCCCAGACAGAAGGGAATCGAGGCCACCAGTCATCAGTAGTCTCCATGACAGGCTTCCTCTCGCCTCCCTTAGAAACATTTGCTTTTAACTTAGTTTTACTTTCTCCAGACACAGCTTTTCCAGGATTCTGTTTGATTACAACCTGAAAACTTACAAGAGCATTTTTGGTACAGCAGCCTTGATGCTGTAGTGGATCCCCAGGCTATCACTAATTCTTCTCATTTGCATCCTCTATCACTCATCCCAGGGCCCCTTCCCTTTGGTTGCCCCTTCTCCTGGACTGGATGTAAGTTTAAGAATATCCTTCTGTGGAACCTCCCCTACTGGGAATCAGGGCCTCTAGTCCCACAGCCTTGGAAGTTGCGTGGATAGGATGTGCAGATTCCCCAAGAGGTTCCCTGGGAATGATGGTTTGCAGTCCACTCCTACTCTGACCTTTTGGTTTTTGTGCCCATGTGTTTATCAGTCAAGGACACAGCATCATATAATGGCTTTGGTTTAATGTGCATGTCACATCCTGAAAGGGAGTACCTCATCCTTACAGGAAGTCATATTCAAGCTGACCCTTAGCTGTGCCTTCAAGAGCCTATGTTCTTGCTGATCAGTCAGACTGACAATTCCTGGACTGTGTGGTACATGATAAGATTATTGAATCACCTTCTCATCTATTCATCACAGCATTTTCTTTGCTTTAAAATGAATCTTTTGGTTGAAAATACTATGTGGGATTCCATGAAGGTAGAGCAGATATTTCATGATGCCTTAGATGGTAGTCCTGGCCAAGGCACTGTGGCTTGGAAGGCACCTGCATCTATAATACATATTATTCTTGGTCATTGTGAAACCAGGGTACACAGGGCTCGATGTAATCATTTCCTGTGAGGCATTGCACCTCGATAGGGAGCTCAGGGTCAGTCTCTGTTGCTGGCAGGTCATTTGGGTAGTAACTATGTCAACTTGGAAAATAGTAAGACTAAGCTGTTGGAACCAGCCAGCACCTCCAACTTTGCCGCCATGGTTACTCTCTTCTTGAGATAAATGTACAAACACTAGGATAGCCATGAACAGAGGCTGACTGAAAACTATGGACTGAGCCCTCTTGGTTTGTTTAGCACCTCTTTTTTTTTTTAATTTTATTTTATTTTTTAAACTTTACAATATTGTATTAGTTTTGCCAAATATCGAAATGAATCCGCCACAGGTATACCTGTGTTCCCCATCCTGAACCCTCCTCCCTCCTCCTCCCCCATACCATCCCTCTGGGTCATCCCAGTGCACCAGCCCCAAGCATCCAGTATTGTGCATCGAACCTGGACTGGTGGCTCATTTCATACATGATATTATACATGTTTCAATGCCATTCTCCCAAATCTCCCCACCTTCTCCCTCTCCCACAGAGTCCATAAGACTGATCTATACATCAGTGTCTCTTTTGCTGTCTCGTACACAGGGTTATTGTTACCATCTTTCTAAATTCCATATATATGCATTAGTATACTGTATTGGTGTTTTTCTTTCTGGCTTACTTCACTCTGTATAATAGGCTCCAGTTTCATCCATCTCATTAGAACTGATTCAAATGTATTCTTTTTAATGGCTGAGTAATACTCCATTGTGTATATGTACCACAGCTTTCTTATCCATTCATCTGCTGATGGGCATCTAGGTTGCTTCCATGTCCTGGCTATTATAAACAGTGCTGCGATGAACATTGGGGTACACGTGTCTCTTTCCCTTCTGGTTTCCTCAGTGTGTATGCCCAGCAGTGGGATTGCTGGATCATAAGGCAGTTCTATTTCCAGTTTTTTAAGGAATCTCCACACTGTTCTCCATAGTGGCTGTACTAGTTTGCATTCCCACCAACAGTGTAAGGGGTGCCACATACTCAGGTATCCATACACTGAGGAAAGGGAATATAGATCAGAATGACCATAAAGCATGAAGATATTTTTTATTGAAATTAATACCCACCAAAGACAATCCACTATAAAAGAGGTACTAAACACCTCTATATTCCCTTTCCTCAGTGTATGGATACCTGAGTATGTGGCACCCCTTTTCAGGGGAAAATTTGAGGAATCACTGCTATACATATTTGCTTGGTATTCCATATTTCTTTCTTATAGAATATTGCCTTTCCTTCGGTTGATAGTTTATATGTTTGAGAATTAGTCATATAATTCATGTGTGTGTGTGTGAGCACAGTCGTGTCTGGCTCTTTGTGACCCCATGGACTGTAGCTCACCAAACTTCTCTATCCATGGAATTCTTCATTCAAGAATATAGGAGCCAGTTTCCATTTCCTCCTCCAGGGGATCTTCCCAACCCAGGGATTGAACCCACGTCTGTTGCATCTCCTACGTTGGCCATCCCACTGTGACACTGGGGAAGCCGTAATCTACTTCATACTAATACTCTAAAAATTTATTTTTTTTAATGAAAAAACAGGAAACTCTTAAATTTCAACAATAAGAAAACAAATCTGACTAGACAATGGGCTAAAAACTGTAATAGATACCTTACCCAAAAAGAAATTCAGTTGGTGATAGGCACATGAAAAAATGTTCCACATCATATGTCATCATGGGAATGAAAATTAAGACAACCTTGTGATCCCACTACATACCGTTTAGAATGGGCAAAAAATTGAGACACTGACACCACCAAATGCTGGTGAGGATATAGAGCAGTAGAAGCTCATTCATTGCTGGTGGGAATGCAAAATGGTACAGCCACTTTGGTGATTTCTTACAAAACTAGCCATACTCTTACATAAGATCCAGCAATGATAATACTTGGATTTTCCCAAAGAACTTGAAAACTTATGTCCACACAGAAACCTGCATACAGATGTTTATAGTAGCTTTATTCATAATTGCCCAAAAGCAACCAAGATATCCTTCAGTCGGTGAATGGAGAAATAAATGGTCACATCAAGACAATGGAATATTTTTCAGGGCCAAAGAAAAATGAACTATTAAACCATAAAAACACATAGGGGAACTTTAAATGTATATTAGCAAATGAAATAAGTTAGTCTGAAAAGTCTGCATAGTATGTGATTCCAAGGACATAACATTCTGAAAAAGGCAAAACTGCGGAGTTGGTAAAAAGATCAGTGGTGCCAGAGTTTGGAGAGGGGAAGGGAAGAGACAAATAGATGAAGCATTTCCAGGGCAGTGAAAGTACTCTGCAGAGTGCCATTATGATGGATAGGTGTTATTATAAATTTGTCCAAACGCATAGAATGTACAATACTAAGAGGGAACCCTAGTGTAAACCATGGACTTGGGTGACTACAATGTGGCAAGGGAGCTTCATCAGTTGTATTAGTGTACTTACTCTGGTGGATGATGTCAATAATGGCAGAGGCTGCACATGTGTGGGAGCAGGGAATACATGGAAATCTCTGTACCTTCTTCTCAATTCTGCTGTGAACCTTAAACTGCTGTAGAATGATAAAGTCTTAATATAAAAAACTGGTCTGTAACCAGCATTTGTTGACAAGTACAAAATCAGATAAATGGATTCCAGAGGAAAAGTCCAAGGAATTCACAATCCAATTAAGGAATCAATATCTACACACATGGAAAGGTTACTGAAGTCTGTTGAGTTAGATTGCCTATTACATTTCATCATAAAATAATTTTCTGAATATTTTTGAGCTCACCCAACATTGTTGTGGTCAGAGAAACGAGATTTCAAAATCTGCTTTTGCAAGATTAATGCTGGGCCTAGCACAATATTCTGTCTATAAAATGAGAACCCTTTGCAGACTCAATTGCCGGGGTCCAGCCCCGGCTGATCCAGGGAGTTTGAAGCGGGGACGGCGTCGGTGAGGATCAGGATACAATAGCTTCAATTAGATATTAATTACAGATATAAAGAGTAATAGAATGAGGATAGCTCAGTAGGAAAATTCAATGGAGAAAAGAGGTTGAGTAGCTTGGTTTATGCGGGAGACCAATAAAACTTCAAGGCAAGAAGTTTGCACCACTTACGTAGGCCACAGGCGTCCTTCAGTTCTCCCAAATGAGAGGAGACACTGAGGCCTCCCCAGTCGGATCTTAGAAGCCCAGGCAAAATTAGTAAGCATGGCGGGTTCCGCGCTCCAGATGGAGACTCAGCCAGAGTTTGAGAGAGAGAGAGAGACATGGGGAGACCAGTATTTCGAGGAACTGATCCCAATTCTTTATTTTCCATGGTCTACTTTTATACACTGAGATGTTATCCAAAAGTCATGCGGGGTCAGCAGTCCTGACTTTTATCAAAGTCAGGTGCTTCATACAAATGTATACAGAGGTCTTAGGGGTGTTACATCATCTTCTGGCCAGGGGGCCTGCTGACAATTTATGACCCTCTCCTTGTGACAGCAGTCAGTCAACCAGGGGTTATTTCTCCAGGGGTGATTATTCTTAAAGAAGACTCCACCTTCCGAAGGTACCAGATAAAGTTACATTCCTATAGGGTGAAGGTGTAGTGGGTTTTAATTAAGGAAAGAATTTACTTAGCCTAAGGTCTAACGTGATTAATATCAAAGGTTAATACTTATTTCTTCTATATATTCATTAATGTGTATAAGGGCAGGGGATGTGGAGACTTAGCAACAAACATTGGCTCAACAAGTGAAAAACCCTTCACCAATACAATTTCTAATCAGCCCACTATACTTATACTAATGGTTTTCTAACTTTTCTAAGGAACCTGTTTTTAGAAGGTTTAAAGCATCTCGTGCCTCTCACGGTTGGGAGGCTGTGAGCAATCACATGTGGCCGGACAAGCCTGTCAGGCAGGCTAGAGAACCTTCAGAGGAGTTTGTAGGTTAAAACACTCTTGTCACACCCAGGAGTTTTTATTAACTGGAGCTCTAAGTTAACTCCTTCTCCGAAAGAGGTGGTGGGGGACAGCCCCCTGAAAAGTCAGAGGTGTAGGTGAGAGCACAAAGTAGTAAAGTAGGCAGGCTCTGGTTATGGGGGTAGATGCTCGAGGATTTCCAGGGGGACTCTTGAGGCTCGATCCCGCCTTTGCGTATGTCGAGCCTCCTTCCTCATGACCTTTGCCATGGGCGGAGTGCCTCACGCTGGCCCCCAGCACTCAACTCCTCTGACAAAATGTAAATTATTTTCTTCTGCAATTTAGGCAGCTTTAATTAGAAGAGCCACATATAATCTAGGAATTGAACAAATGCAAAAATCCTGAAACTGAATGGTTTAAAAAAGAGGAAATAAGAAGTGAACCTCTTCTTTTAACAAGTAAATATTATACAATCAGCATGGAAAATCCTATGGAAATGCAAACTAAATTTTCTCCGTCTTAGGGGTATGCTTCCCCAATATTAGTCATATCTCTTTTGGTTCCGAGGAGATGCTATTTCCAGGAAAATATCTAGAGGAATCTACAGGAGGTAATTTTCATTTGGTTTAAATGATGCATCAGGGATTTCTTAAATCTGAGCTTAAATAGATTAAATTTACTTTTATTTACAATCTCTTCAAATAACTTTCTTTAAAATCGTCATTCTTTTAAATAAAAATTTTCAGTCACCCCAAGTTCTCCCTTAATCACAAAAAGCTCAGTAAAATGCTTCCAAGCAAAAAAAATTTCTTAGTTTTGATGATTAATTTTGTAAAAGGTAAACCTTAGCTTTTTCAGTGTGCTTCTTTTTCTTTTTACAGCTTTCACAATTGATCAGATGCCACAGTCATATATGTATATGTACATGTAGTAAATATAATGGAGAAGGCAATGGCACCCCATTCCAGTACTTTTGCCTGGAAAATCCCATGGACGGAGGAGTCTGGTGGGCTGCAGTTCATGGGGTCGCTACGAGTCAGACACGACTGAGCGACTTCACTTTCACTTTTCACTTTCATGCATTGGAGAAGGAAATGGCAACCCACTCCAGTGTTCTTGCCTGGAGAATCCCAGGGACTGGGGAGCCTGGCGAGCTGCTGTCTATGGGGTCTCACAGAGTCGAACATGACTGAAGCCACTTAGCAGCAGCAGCAGCAGCAGCAGTAAATATAAATATTTTAATGTAAGATATTTTAAAATTATATGTATTATGGGCTTATAACATATAAAACAAATAATGTATACATATATATATTTCATGGGCTTCCTTAGTGGCTCAGTGGTAAAGAATCCTCCTGGGTTGGGAAGATCCCTGAGTTGGGAAGATCCTCTGGAGAAGGGAATGTCAATCTACTTGGTATTCTTGCCTAGGAAACCCCATGGACAGAGGAGCCTGACAGTCTACAGTCCATGGAGTTGCAAATAGTCAGACATGGCTTAGTGACTAAACAGCAATAACAACGTGTGTGTGTCTGTGTGTGTGTGTGTGTGTGTGTGTGTGTGTGTGTACTAGGCTTTCTTCTATAAGAAGGGGTGGTAGAAAAAACTTTCCATATCTTCATCCTTGAAATTATATGTACTTAAAAAAATTGTAATTTATGCAATTAACTTCCAGTCTAAGAATTAACAATAAAAGAAATACAATTCCTAGAAACAGTGTCCTTAAATGTCATCAAGAAAAGGGTGTTAAAACATGCTTTGAAGTGAAATGAAGTGGCTCAATCGTGTCCGACTCCTTGCTACCCCATGGACTGTAGCCTACCAGGCTTCATCCATGGGATTTCCCAGGCAAGAATACTGGAGTGGGTTGCCATTTCCTTCTCCAGGGGATCTTCCCGACCAGGGATTGAACCTAGATCTCCCACATTGCATGCAGACGCTTTACCGTCTGAGCCACCAGGGAAGCCCAAAAACATGCTTTAGTAATATAGAAATAATTGTAATCTCCCTGTGTGGATCACAATAAACTGTGGAAACTCTGAAAGAGATGGGAATACCAGACCACCTGATCTGCCTCTTGAGAAATCTGTATGCAGATCAGGAATCAACAGTTAGAACTGGACATGGAACAACAGACTGGTTCCAAATAGGAAAAGGAGTACATCAGGGCTATATAATGTCACTCTGCTTGTTTAACTTATATGCAGAGTACATCATGAGAAATGCTGGACTGGAAGAAACACAAGCTGGAATCAATTTTGCCGGGAGAAATATCAATAACCTCAGATACACAGATGACACCACCCTTATGGCAGAAAGTGAAGAGGAACTCAAAAGCCTCTTGGTGAAAGTGAAAGTGGAGAGTGAAAAAGTTGGCTTAAAGCTCAACATTCAGAAAACAAAGATCATAGCATCTGATCCCATCACTTCATGGGAAATAGATGGGGAAACAGTGGAAAGAGTGTCAGACTTTTTTTTGGGCTCCAAAATCACTGCAGATGGTGATTGCAGCCATGAAATTAAAAGACACTTACTCCTTGGAAGGAAAGTTATGACCAACCTAAACAGCATATTCAAAAGCAGAGACATTACTTTGCCAACAAAGGTCCGTCTAGTCAATGTCTATGGTTTTTCCAGTGGTCATGTATGGATGTGAGAGTTGGACTGTGAAGAAGGCTGAGCGCCGAAGAATTGATGCTTTTGAACTGTGGTGTTGGAGAAGACTCTTGAGAGTCCCTTGGACTGCACGGAGATCCAACCAGTCCATTCTGAAGGAGATCAGCCCTGGGATTTCTTTGGAAGGAATGATGCTAAAGCTGAAACTCCAGTACTTTGGCCACCTCATGCGAAGAGTTGACTGATTGGAAAAGACTGATGCTGGGAGGGATTGGGGGCAGGAGGAGAAGGGGACGACAGAGGATGAGATGGCTGGATGGCATCACTGACTCAATGGACGTGAGTTTGAGTGAACTCCGGGAGTTGGTGATGGACAGAGAGGCCTGGTGTGCTATGATTCACAGGGTGGCAAAAAGTCAGACACGACTGAGTGACTGAACTGAACTTGCACATGTTGCTCTGTCTTACCTGGTGAACTTGGTCATGTTTCACCCTCTTACATATCTCCTTTTCTGCAGGTCCCCTTTTGCCCACTACTTTCTCATTGTTTAAGCCCAGCTTAATTGCCATCTTATCCAAGAGATCCTCTCTAATACCCACACTGGGCTGACTTCCACGTTTGAGTTCATGGCATGTGGTTTTCTCCATCAAACCATGGACTCTGGACCCTCGGGGACTATATATCTAGTGACGTGCCCTTTATGGGATTCTGCCAACAGGTGGAATTTTTGAGTTAGTTTCATGTGTTTAATGAAATTCATTGTTTTAAATAAGTCCTAAGGATTTTTCCCAAAGTTGTGCAAATATTGTTCATGACATGATAGATGTTATTGGGAATGTAAATATGATTTAAAAATACAGTGGGCACCAACCATAAGTGATATAGAAGCTAAAGAAAACACCACTAGCTTCCCCATGATTTGTTTCTCCCATTGAGAATTATGCTTTGTGAAATTTAGTAATCTAAAGTCTGCTTGTTTTTCCCTATGTGGTGTTTATCAAATCCTGTGTTTCACACAGATATTTTCCTGAGTTAGATAAATTCCATAAAAATTCATCCATGGAAGCACAAAACATTTGACCTTCATTTCATTTCACTCTTCTAATCAATTGAATGTACCACTAGCCTCACTCCCATGTATTTCAATGTTCATCCTACCCCTTCTCCCGCCCCTTCTCCTCAAATAACCCTCAGAGGAGGAACAATTATTTGAGAAAATAAAATCAACTAATAAGCTCTATTAAAAGAAAAACCAAGTAGCCAGCTATATTATAGATATGTGGGGTTTGTGTGTCTGGGTGAAACAACAATAAATATTTATTGTGATGCTTTTTTTTTAATGAGCATTTCAGGGCCCATCTGTGGTATTAATGGCTTATCAGGCAAACCTATGCATTAAGAGAAACTGTTTTCATTTAGATAAATGAAAGCAGACGCAAAGGAAAATGATGCAAGGTTCACCTTGTAAAAGTCACAAATTAGATACGAAGCACTGCCACAGGCAAATCTGAATTCAATAGAATAAAGCTGGCAGCCATGAACATAAAGTAATAGGCTTATCAAATGAGGTTTTGTATTTTTTTTAATAATGTACCTTTTATGGGGACCAGTGTAAAACTAGTCAGTAACATAAAATATAATTTACAAAGAAAAATTCAATGAGAGATTCTCTTTCTAAATTGAAAAGCAATTTGTCTCACATTTGCACCAAACGAAGGATGCAGAAAAGTTTGTAAATAGGCTCCCTTTCCTCGTAATGCCTTATGACCATCCACAGCATCTCTTATTCTTCCATGTATCATCCTCCAACCCTGCCTCAAAAAAAGGATAAAGAGGAAGAAAGATCAGGTCAGCGCTTAGGTTATAAAACCACATGGATTTAGCTTTAAAAATAGTTATTATTTTAATCACTGATATCATTCTGTAGGTGCATTTATAGTTTGTTTAGTCACTAAGTTGTGTCTGACTCTTTGCGACCCCATGTACTGTAGCCCACCAGGTTCCTCTGTCCATGGCATTACCCAGGCAAGAAAACTGGGATGGGTTGCCATTTTCTCTCCCAGGGGATATTCCCGACATAAGGATCGAACCTGCATCTCCTGCATTGTCAAGTGGGTTCTTTACTGCTGAGTCACCTGGGAATCTGTAGGTGCATTTACCCCACATTTACTGAACACTCATTATATTTCAGGTCCTATTCTAGATGCCTTTGCATGTATTACCTCACTTAATCCTTACAAAAATTCTAGCAAAAGGCAGGATTACATCTTTTAAGTTAACAATTTACATATATTAAGATACAAATACTGCATGCCATAAAGGCTTTATGTTGAGCTTCTGTTATTGACCTAGGGAATCAGACCTTGCATGTATATCAGGATCCTGTTTCTCTTGTACTTATGCCGAATTTAGAAATCTGTAGAAGTGCATGCGATTTTTTTTTTCATTTTCTTATTTGCAAGGTTGTGTTGCTGTTACTCATTCAGTGAGTAATTAGCTGCACACATCAGGATTCCTTCCCTTCATAGCTGTCCACATCTTCCAGTGGCTAACAGATTCTGTTTATGATCCTCCATGGATCAGATTAACTTAAAATAAACAAAGTCCCAGTTACATAGGAACCCAGCATATAGTCGTAAATCTTCTCTTATGTAGCACCACCCTTCTAGGAGCTTTAGAGTGTAGAAACATGACAAATGTGTACATTGTAAAGTTGACATATTTATAAACAGAGAATTCTAAAATACTGTGATGTATAGAAGTGGAATTATGTGCAAGCTAAGGAGTATGCTTACTCCTTGGAAGGAAAGTGATGACCAACCTAGATAGCATATTCAAAAGCAGAGACATTACTTTGTCAACAAAGGTCCGTCTAGTCAAGGCTATGGTTTTTCCAGTGGTCATGTATGGATGTGAGAGTTGGACTGTGAAGAAAGCTGAGTGCCGAAGAATTGATGCTTTTGAACTGTGGTGTTGGAGAAGTCTTGAGAGTCCCTTGGACTGTAAGAAGATCCAACCAGTCCATCCTAAAGGAGACCAGTCCTGGGTGTTCATTGGAAGGACTGATGCTGAAGCTGAAACTTTGGCCACCTCATGCGAAGAGTTGACTCATTGGAAAAGACCCCGATGCTGGGAGGGATTGGGTGCAGGAGGAGAAGGGGACGACAGAGGATGAGATGGCTGGATGGCATCACTGACTTGAAGGACATGAGTTTTGGTGAACTCCGGGAGTTGGTGATGGACAGGGAGGCCTGGCATGCTGCGATTCATGGGGTCGTAAAGAGTCGGATACGACTGAGCGACTGAACTGAACTAAAGGAAGTACATGTCAGGAATGGAGCCCATTGGCAGAATAATCCTTCACTGAACATTAGGGGTTGGGTTTCTAAGGACTAATATAACTTGATCAAGGACAAAGGGCTGGGAGAAAGAGTAAGTGGAAAAAAATAGTATTATAAACAGAAGGTTCAGTGTTGTACACACAGGGAAGCATGGACTTGCCTGGTCCATCTGGAAAATTGCACATAGGTTGTTATTGCTGAAACATAAAGTGCAGTTGGTAGGGGATGGTCTTTATTAGTATAGTCCTTGCTGCTGTAATAAGTCAATCTTTAAATTTAAGCAGGTTAACTGAATACAAGTTTATTTCTTATCCATTTGAGGGATCAGTAAATGTATTTCTGATTGAAAGTATCTTTCTTCTGTGCCCATACAGTGAATCAAGGATCCAGGCTCTTTTCATCTTGTGGTTCTGCCAGCCCATAGCCTTTTTCTTCTCTTGTATCCAGAGGGCAAAAGATAAAAGAGGGAGGGAGGAAAAGGCACATACTTCTTCAAATATTTTAGCTCTGAAGGACACATCTTACTTCTGTTGACAGCCCATTGGCAAGAACTAGTTGCACTGGCTTCACCTAGATGCATGGAGAACCGGAAAATGTAGTCTCTGGTTGGTTCACCACTTCTTAACAATGGTTTAGATTGTGGAATGAAGGAGCACCAGTGTGGTGGACAGCCAGTTTTCTCATCCATGAAGAACAACTTGTTGCTTTAACCTGTTGACCTCTTACCAATCAGCTTAATTAAAGGCTGAAGTTAGAGCTGAAGAAGTATGGTAGCTGGTAGTGGGAGCATTGATGGTAGAAGGAAAATTATTCTTTCTACCCTTCCCGAAGCCCCTAATCTTTCCAGAGCAGGTGGGGATTCACCGAAGGACCATATTTGTGCATCTTCTTAATCAGTCTTCCCTTCAATGGATCCACAGCTACTCTGGAAAAATTTGGGGCTTCAGGAAGGGTGCAAAAGACAACTGTTTTGTTCTTCTAACAAGGTTATAACCTGTGATTAATTTGAGTCCATTTTAATTGAGATGTCAAAGAGTTAATGTTCATTTTACTTCATTGATGGAGATCTCAGATTGTTTTATTTAGGAGCAGTGTTTATTGTGAAACCACCTGTCACACAATGATTTCTTGAAATTTCATCTGCAAATCAAATGTTTAAGTTTCGAGTTTATATGAAAAACTTGCGTTTATGTGTGCACTGATTCACTCATTTTACTCAACAACTTTTCTTGAACACATTACATACTGGGCATGGTGCTTGATGTGAAATAGAACGGTAAGTATACCTCTGGGTGGGTGGAATTTAGAAGAGTATTTCTCACCTCTTTCTGTATAAGTGGACATGAGGGCTACCACATATTCACAGTCAGCAACAGTGGCTCTTTGTGGCATTGATTTTCAACCTATAAGATATGTAATTCTCTCCACTCCTGCCTGCCATGGGAAGCAATGCCAAATCTCCAGTGATGGATGTCTCTACATGTAGCTTGACAAAGAACTATGAGTGGTTCTGTGACATTCTTTGGCAGGCCCTGCCCCTATCTTGTGTCCCACTGATAATTACTGATTCTGAGATTTAGCTACTACCTCAATAAAACTGAACATGTTCCACATGAGTAAGCCCCGGACCTTAACAGTTAGGAAGCAGGGACTCAAGGAAGGCAAAAAGGCAATAGGAAATAGTGTTGTAACAGAGACTGCTATATCCTAATAAAGAATTGTTTTAAAAATATTACATCCTGACTCTAGCTAACCATCCAACTGTGCAATAGCTACCTAATTGCCAAAGACAGCTTTGGACAGATATTATCTGTGTGTATTTTCACCTGAAGTTAAAAGGAAAAATACAGTAGTATACAAATTTAAGATACAAAAATACAAAGAAAATGTTTGAGAATTTGATGTTTTTATGCAGTTTAACAATGTTGATGCGATAGAGCTACTCTTGAATAAAAAGGTCCAATTACAATGGATGTTGGGAATGTTCAGTGAAATAGGTCCCTGGTGAGTCTCAAGTCTTTTAAAAACTGTGCATTATATAATCTATAAGAATTGCTTGCACAAAATCAAATACCTGGTTGGCATATATTTTGCTACATAAAACTCTCTCACATTTTTTTAGATGAATTAATAACCTCTACAGTTTCTAGCTTCCTAAGAGGCAGGTCTCTGTCTTGAATGTTTATAGAAGGAAACAATTTGCTGCTATTGTGGGTAGATATCAATTGCCAACTTGGGTTCCACAAGCCTGGAATAGTATTTTTACCTTCTGTCACTTTGGGGTCAGTTTCTTATTATGAATGAGAAGCTGCGTTTGCCCTTCAACAAAATGAGATAAAACTAGAATAACCTTCCTGATTCCACTGCCTGCCTTCCTAGCCTAGTATTTCAGCTTCTGAAGAGTTTATTTTTGGATGTCATTAAATATAGCTAGTGATCCTTTAAATGAAATGGATTAAATGGCAAATGGCTTCCCATCTTCCACCCTTAAGTTAAGTCACCTGAAAAAATTCATAATTCAAAATATGATTTATAAAGTAACCCTAGCTCATCTCTATTTCTATTATTTCTTTGGGAAAAAAAATTTCATTGATGATAACGCTGCAGTCTATGCTGATGTGAGCATCTTCCATCAGTATCTTCTTACGGCAGAAGAGAAACTAGTCTCTTCAGTGTGTCTATCTTCAGGTTTGGAAGTTGCCATGGCTTTCAAGATTTTCTGGGGAAGGAGAAATATGATTACCCCCAAAGATATATTGTATCAATGAAAAGTTTATTCTCTTTAGGAATTTTCATAGATGTGTGATGTTTTGAGCTATGTATTTGTTAATTATGATAATCTTTTACAAATAGTTTTATCTGCAAAAGCTAGGAATATACTGTAGTTTTATCTATTATATATAGCTTAAGTGTATATACATATGGTTGTGAGTCAGTATATATAAATTGTATGTGTGTATATATCTATAGATACAGCTGATGAAATTATTTAAACATAATAATTGAAAACCAAAAGTCTTTTTAAAGCTAAAGAACATTATATCACACATATCCTTTCTTTTGTTATTTCAAAACTGAAGTCTTTTCTTTTGTGATGAGATTCAGAATTGATTGAACATATGCAGAATTATGGACCCAATTGTCATTTGTCATTAAGGGGAATTACTTGGGTAAATCACTTGGAAGGTTTTTTGTTTCTTTCTTTTTTTTTAGCAGAACTAATTTCTTTATTTGTGAAATTCGTTGGATTGAATTAATATGTATTGAACATCATCTATATGTGAAGAAGCCAAGTATTGAAGAGAGGTACATGTATGAAATACAGAAGAAATCTCTGGGTTCCCAGTCCTTCAAAAAGTGTCAGTTTAGGACCAAGCTTAATTATGGGGCTTGGTGATTTGTAGTCAAAGCTATGGTTTTTCCTGTAGTCATGGACAGATGTGAGAGCTGGACCATACAGAAGGCAGAGCACTGAAGAACTGATGCTTTTGAACTGTGGTGCTGGAGAAGACTCTTCAGGGTCCCTTGGGCAGCAAGGAGATCAAACCAGTCAATCCAAAAGGAAATCAATTCAGTTCAGTTGCTCAGTTGTATCCAACTCTTTGTGACCCCATGGAATGCAACACAAGTTTCCCTGTCTATCACCAACTCCCGGAGCTTACTCAAACTCATGCTCATTGAGTCAGTGATGCCATCCTACCATCTAATCCTCCGTCATCCTCTTCTCCTCCTGCCTTCAATATTTCCCAGCATCAGGGTCTTTTCAAATGAGTCAGTTCTTCACATCAGGTGGCCAAAGTATTGGAGTTTCAGCTTCAGCATCAGTCCTTCCAATAAATATTCAGGACTGATTTTGTTTAGGATTGACTGGTTGACTGGTTTCCTTTAGGGTTGATCTCCTTGAAGTCTAAGAGACTATTAAGAGTCTTCTCCAACACCACAGTTCAAAAGCATCAATTCTTTGGTGCTCATCTTTCTTTATAGTCCAACTCTTACATCCATCCCTGACTATTGGAAAAACCAAAGCTTTTACTAGATGGACCTTTTTTTGGCAAAGTAGTGTCTCTGCTTTTCAATATGCTGTCTAGGTTGGTTAGAACTTTTCTTCCAAGGAGTAAGCATCTTTTAATTTCATGGCTGAAGTCACCATCTGCAGTGGAGCCCAAGAAAATAAAGTCTTTCATCATTTCCATTGTTTCCCCAGCTATTTGCAATGAAGTGATGGGACTGGATGCCATGGTCTTCGTTTTTTGTTTGTTTGTTTGTTTGTTTATTTTATTTTATTTTTAAACTTTACATAATTGTATTAGTTTTGTCAAATATCAAAATGAATCCGCCACAGGTATACATGTGTTCCCCATCCTGAACCCTCCTCCCTCCTCCCTCCCCATACCATCCCTCTGGGTCGTCCCAGTGCACTAGCCCCAAGCATCCAGTATCGTGCATCGAACCTGGACTGGCAACTCGTTTCTTACATGATATTTTACATGTTTCAATGCCATTCTCCCAAATCTTCCCACCCTCTGCCTCTCCCTCTCCCACAGAGTCCATAAGACTCTTCTATACATCAGTGTCTCTTTTGCTGTCTCGTACACTGGGTTATTGTTACCATCTTTCTAAATTCCATATATATGCATTAGTATACTGTATTTATGTTTTTCCTTCTGGCTTACTTCACTCTGTATAATAGGCTCCAGTTTCATCCACCATTTGAATCAGTTCTAATGAGGTGGTCTTCGTTTTTTGAATGTTGAGTTTTAAGCCAACTTTTTCACTCTCTTTCACTTTCATCAAGAGGCTCTTTAGTTCCTCTTCACTTTCTGCCATAAGGGTGGTGTCGTCTGCATATATGAGGTTATTAATATTTCCTCCCAGCAATCTTGATTCATTTGTGCTTCATCCAGCCTGGCATTTCCTATGATATACTCTGCATATAAGTTAAATAAGCGGGGTGACAATATACAACCTTGATGTACTCCTTTCCCGATTTGGAACCAGTCTGTTGTTCCATGCACAGTTCTAACTGTTGCTTCTTGACCTGTATACAGATTTCTCAGGAGGCAGGTCAGGTGGTAAACCCTGAATATTCATTGGAAGGACTGATGCTGAAGCTGAAGCTCCAATACTTTGACAAAGAGCTGTATTGGAGTTATTGGAAAAGACCTTGATGTTGGGAAAGATTGAGGGCAGGGGAAGGGAGTGACAGATGATGAGATTGTTGGATGGCATCACTGACTCAACGGACATGAGTTAGAACAAACTCCAGGAGATGGTGAAGGACAGGGAAGCCTGGCATGCTGCAGTCCATGGTGTCGTAAAGAGTCAGACAAGACTTAGTGACTGAACAACAACAATTTGTATGAAAATAAATCAGAATCTAACATATCACAGTCATTTTCCTCATATTCTTTCTCTCATTATCAGAACTGTTTTAATAGCATAGGATGTATAGAAATCAACCTGACCCATGTATTAGGAAGTCAAGGACAATAACATGGAAACTGATTTTTTTTTCACATCAAGTAGACTCATCATATGGTTTCTACTAAGAGATTATATGTCAAAATATTTTTAGTTTAACCTTCTTCTTTAAGTTTCCTCAGTTACACAAGAAGATGAGCAGAATATCAGTACAGGCAGGGAATCTGTGGAAAAGTGTGGTTTGGTATTATGATTAATAAAAATGGATAGACTGAAAATTCCATGTCTAATTATGCTTTAGAAATGATCATTGACTAGGAGAGAACTAGGTGAAAATTTGCAATGCAGGCAATCAGCTTGAGAAATACTGATTTATACAAGTATGGGATAGCCATTCTCTGTCTCACCCTTGCTGACAATGAGGATTATCATTTTGTTTATCCTTTCCAGATCAGTAAAGATCAGTAGAATACCTGGCCCACAGGAACAGAGGAGAGGAGGGCTGGTGGTTTGAAACAGATTTTCATGGAATCCAATGGTAGGAGAGTAAAAACAGAAAAACTTAATGGAGACTCATTTGGTGAGAGAAATCAAGACTTAAAAATTCATTTTAGCTCAGCAATTCTACTACTAGGACCTTATCCTAATGGGAAAAAAAAAATGTACAAAGATGATTATTCATCATAAAGCTTTTGTAATAATGAAAAACCACCCCAAACAGGGAATTGTTTACCCAGAGGGAATAAGTCAAGTCAAAGGTAACTGAAACTGGTGAAGGAGGCTGGGTGTAGGACAGTAGGGATTAGTGGTGAGTTGGTGGTGGTTTGGTTTAGTCTCTAAGTCATGTCTGACTCTTGCGATCCCGTGGGCCTGTCAGGCTCCTCTGTCCATGGGATTCTCCAGGCAAGAATAGTGGAGTGGGTTGCCATTTCCTTCTCCAGGGGATCTTCCCAAGTGGCGAGATGGGAATGTGGCAAATCATGCAGGCAACTCTTTGGGGATGTTGGCTCAGGCTTGCCAGAGTTTTTGACTTGCCAAAATAAATTAACATACATATTTTTTTTGTAAGCTACCATTCAACTTTTAAAATTATATGCAGGCAAAATCAAAGTAGTTGTAGGCCCTGAGTCATGGGCTGCCAGTCTACAGCATTTTAAGAAATAACTTATATGAAAATCTGTGGTGGAACAAAATGCCATTAGTAAAAAATGATGCTATAATTGTATCTTTATTGACCTATAAAGATGCTCCAGATGTTACAAAGTAGCATAGGTAGTACGGTCACGATTTTTGCACATACACAAAATATATAATTGTTGCATTTATATGCAGAGGGGGAAAGGCTTACATTACATTCACTTAAATCATCATGTCTCTCTCTGGGTGAGGAATTCAGGGACTTTTGGGTTTTTGTATTTCCTAATTTTTCTTGAGTATACATTGTATAATAAAATTTAATTTAAAAGTGTAAAATATGTTTGATTCTACAATGGAGGATACAATACAAAGTACAGCAGAGCAGAATGAGAAAAACCTGAGAATGGCAATGAATTTAATAGGAAATTAGCATTGCACTAAGACTGTTCAGGGAAAAAAGTTAATGCATTCAAAAATCAATTTGATAAATTTGTTTTATACTGCTAGCAGGGTTATTTTCTAAAAGGGTACCAGAGTTACAAAGATAAATAAGATGGTGTCTCCTCCCTCTAGGAGTCCACAGTTAATGAGGATCTCCTAGCGTTACCTTTTAATTGTGTAACTTAGAAAGGTAATCACAGAATAAAATAAGGACATAAGAACAAAGCAATTTAGAAAGTGGAAAAACTGCAATTTAAAAAATTTTGTGGCCTGTTTTAGAATGTCAGGATAAAAGTCTAAAAAGCCATATCACTATAGAATTATACTTGATTTTTACCAGGAAAATGTTATAATTTAGAACTATTTTAAAATACAAGGGAGATTTGAATACTAATGATTTTACCAGAAAATTCTGCACAGAAAATTTGTAGTGATGTATGTCATTTGTGTTCTTGGGATTACAAACATGATTAGGTAAATAGCATGTTCCAAATACAATGGTCACTCCCTAAAGTAAGTTTGTCTTGGACAAAAATCTAGTTTAGTTGCCAAAAATGCTCTTCATCATTAAAGATGTTAAAAGAGTCACAGCCCCAAAGATAACACTTTCAGGAGACTTTGGTGTATTTTCTTACTGTAATGAAAAATACAGAAGAGATTTAAGAAGTTAAAGTTTCACCTGGTTAAAATTTTAACTCTTGCTTTATAAAAGCATCATGTAGAACCTCACACGAAACATTAAAGACAACTAAAATATATAAATGGAGCAATCACTTGCAAAATGAAACATGAATTGACAATGATGAAATGTGCAAATGACATACAATCATGGCGAGGGATGCTAGGCGTAAAGGTCGCCATAGATACGAGGGACCTTGCTGACTAGAAAGAGCCTATGTAAATATGTGCTATTTGTAATTCAGTAGATAGAAATGTAAGGTAATAATCCTAGACACTAAATTCAAAACGAATGTGCTGTCAGTAGCCATATGCTGCAAAACATTTAGGAGACAAAGAATCTCTGGGTATTAGTAGACAAACACATAGGAGTTTCTGCATAGGTTTTCATAGCAATAACCCCCATGAACAATTCCACGAGGCATAAATGAAAGCACCAGTTTAAGTAGAGAGAATTATAAAAGGATTTTTTTAAATGTCACTGGGATTATGTTGAGAAAGCCACATATGCTTTCTTTTACTTTAGAGGTAGAAAAATGATACAGCTTAGAAAAACACTACAATACCAAAATGATAAAAACCTAAAGTTTCCTGAGAAAAGGAGATACACAAAAAAGTACCAATCACAATCAAGGCTCAAAGAAAGGGTTTAGGTCACAAATTAGTACTTTTCTAGGGCTATCTCTTTTAAAAATCACATTTGCCAGTTTCTGTTATTTTTATAAATACCCTTTCTCCAATGTTTTATCATACTGACTTTTTGAACATTGGACTCTTACCATGCAAAACTAAATTGACAGAATAAAGAGGCTCTTAAATGTTTATCCTTAAAGACTCTACCTGGTGGTGCTGGGCTTTCATGTTTATCCTCCTGTTGCGGGATATTGCATGTTTCCCATTAATTTCATCAGGCCGTGTTCCCCAGGCATGCTGGACTCTGTGGAATGAGATCCTGGCCTTTGCTTCAGCTCACTGGGCAGAGGTCTGGGTAAGAACACTTGCTGAATCTAGCCAGTCAGGCTTCAGGGCCCAGACGTTTTCCTTCCCTCTGACCCTTGCTATCACTTCCTCTTCCTTCAAAACCAACTGCTTCCTTCATGTGAAGACCAAGATGTAACCCCTGTGTCACAGATCATACCATGCAGGGTAAGAACAGAATAAGAACAGAGTACTTATTCTGTGAGAAATTGCCTATATTTTATACAAATTTGAATTATGGCAGTTTGAAATATGACAAAATATTAATGAAATCTTAACTGTTATATCAAATTAGAGAATTGACTGACATCACTGTGGTAACTTTTCTCACATCTTTCTCACCACCCCAACATTCAGGAGGAACCTGAGGTCCTACCTGCCTGTTCTGCATTTACGCTGAGAATCTCCATCCAGAGAGTTTTCTCCTATGCTCCAAATCAAAAATGAAAACATAACCAACAAAATCGAGACTTGTATAATTTTGATGCTGACAGGCCCAGTCAATGGCAAACTAGGCCGTTTCTTCTACACCTGGTAAACAAATGATAACTTAACCATATCACAGTTTTCCAGAGACTGGGACTTCTTAGAGGGAAGGCTTTGTTGACTATTTTAACCTTCTTTTAACCTTCATGGTGATTATATTTGACATCTTAAGAAATATTGTCTAACAGTGTCATGAGCACTCACCAAGTGGTGGAGAGGGGACTTGTGCTGAACAACTCACCTGAGTACCAGTAACTCTAGAACCAAAGTTAGAGGAAAGGAAATGACTGCCACACTAGTTTAGGAGGGAGGACTCTGCAAAATATCCGTGATTAGTGTTGAGAAAATTTAAAAAGCAGCAATAAGCAAAAATACATTCTCAACATTGTACGTTTACCCCCTATTCTTGTTATTCAGTCTCTTAAGTCATGTCTGACTCTCTGCGACTCGATGGACTGCAGCATGCCAGCCTCCTCTGTCCTCTACCATCTCCTGGAGTTTGCTCAAACTGATACCTGTTGAGTCTGTGATGCCATCCAACCATCTTATCCTCTGCCACCCCCTTCTCCTTTTTCCTCTAATCTTTCCCAGAATCAGGGTCTTTTCCAATGAATTGACTCTTTACATCAGGTGGCCAAAGTTTTGGAGCTTTCCCAACAGTCTTTCCAGTGAGTATTCAGGGTTGACTTCCTTTGAAATTGCCTGATTTGATCTCCTTGCAATCCAAGAGACTCTCAAGCGTCTTTTCCAGCACCACAACTCTTCAGCACTCAGCCTTCTTTATGATCCAACTCTCTTATCCATACATGACTACTGGGAAAGCTGTAGCTTTGACTATATGGACATTTGTCAGGAAAGTGACATCTCTCCTTTTTAATACTCTGTCTAGATTTGTCATAGCTTTCCTTCTGAGGAGTAAGCATCTTTTAATTTGATGGCTATAGTCACCATCTGCAGTGATTTTTGAAGCCCAAGAGAATAAAATATGTTACTGCTTCCACTTTTTCCTCTTCTATTTGCCATGAAGTGATGGGACCTGATGCCATATTTTCCATGTATTTCTTTTTTTAAAATTAATTTTTGGAGTGTAGTTTTTTTGCAATATTGTGTTTGTTTATGCTGTACATCAAGGTGAATCAGTCATATGTATACATATATACCTTCCCTTTTGGACTTTTCCCCCATTCAGGTCACCATAGTGCATTCAGTAGAGTTCCCTTGCTATATATTAGTTATCTATTTTATACATATTATGGGGGTTGCAAAGGGTTGGACAGGACTGAGCAACTGAACAACAAAAACACATACTATCTATAGTGTATACGTGTCAATCCCAATCTCCCAATTTCTTCCACTCCACCCTTTCCCTCTTGCTGTCCATGCATTTGTTCTCTACATCTATGTCTCTATCTCTGCTTTGCAAATATGATCATCTATACCATTGTGGCTCAGCTGGTAAATAATCCACCTGCAATGTGGGAGACCTGGGTTAGATCCCTGGTTTGGGAAGATCCCCTTGAGAAGGCAAAGGCTACCCACTCCACCTGGAGAATTACATGGACTGTATAGTCCATGGGGTCGCAGAGTTGGACATGACTGAGCAACTTTCACTTTCATGCCGTTTTTCTAGATTCCACTTGCATGAGTTAAGATACAGTATTTGTTTTTCTCTTTCTGACTTACTTCACTCTGTATGACAGTCTCTAGGTCCATCCACGTCTCTGCAAAAGACCTAATTTCATTCCTTTTTATGGCTGAGTAATATTCCATTGTGTTTATGGGAAAATTAATAGTGAATAAGGCAATTATGGAAGGACCTTCAAGAATGCATGCCTTCATTGCACAAAATCAATCACCCTCTAGCCCTAGGATTGCCAGGGGAAGTAACTAATTGTAGCCCTTTCGGTTCACTGTACCCTGACTTCCGTGCAGGCTGGGAGCAGCCCTACTGCCTGGAGTCTCAACTTGCTATAATAACCCAGGAAAGACAAATCAGAAAAGCATCAGCACTGGAAAATCTGCCTGCAGCTCCACTTGTTTCACTGCTGCGTGGTGTCACAGAAGCAAACTTAGTTCAATTTCTACAGTAATAGGAGATAAATCAATATCCTTAACTGTGTTCTTTAAAGACTTCTTTTGTTTTAATATTTATTCATTTGGCCGCATCATGTCCTAGTTGTGTCATGTGGGATCTTTTGTTTCGGTGCACGGGCTCAGTAATTGTACCGTGCAGACATAGGTGCCTTGCAGCATGTGAGATCTTTGTTCCCCCACCAGGGATTGAATCCCCATCCTCTGCATTGCAAGGTGGATTCTTAACCACTGAACCACCAGGAAAGGCCCCAAGATTTATTTTCTTTAGGTTGACTTGTTCGTGTAAAAAATTCTGTGGGGGGTGCAGGAGGGGTTTATGTAATAATAGATCACTTTTGTAAAGTCTGGATGTATCCTCTGGTCTAAAGCCTGAGCATAATTAGGGACATGGGCCTCATCTATTATATTAGCATCCCAGGTTTCTTGTATTGTGCCTGGTTGGTGCTTGATAAATACATCAAAATGATGAGAAATAGGAAATAGGTTTTGTGGTCCTGCCTAGCTGCCTAAACAATATTCATAACATTTCATGTATAGTAAAGTGCATTCTAATCTCCCAAACACTAAGTTGCAAATGCACTGTTGGAACTTATTCTGTTGATTTAAGATGAAGTTGGTTTATAAACAATAAATTGAGAAATGTTGCTGCAAATGGATTATTTGTGTTCACAATTACAGGAAACAAATATGCCATATCTTTTAGGCAGCAAAATCCCTTTCTAGTCAAGCTATAACTGTGTTTTTAACATCTGCCACCTTCAAGAAATGAATCCATTCTTTTCAGCTATAATCGTCTTGGCTCAAAAGACCTAGGTGTTTTGTTTTTATCTCTCTGCAAAGGCCCTGTGATTCATCATAAGAAAAGGAAACTGGCCAAGAGAAATTGTGTAAAAGTTACTCAGGAAAAGGAGCCACATATCTAATTGTGGATTTTCCTGCTGATGCTCTTTCTATAAGTTAATTGTGTTGTTTTGAAGTCACCAAGGCAAACAGAACACAACAAACAAACAAAAACTATAACATTTCACCTGGGACATTTTGTGCATAATAGTTTTGTACTTTCAATTCCAATGCATGTGTATTCGTGTCAATACTAGAAAATAATACCCAGAGAGTCTGTGAAATTTCAGCCTTTGGAAAGATGTATGCATCATTGTCACACTGTGTCTTGGCCTCACGTTGGTTCACAAAGATAAATACATCTAATGATTATTGAACCACCTAATGACCCACTGGATCCAAAAGAGATTTTTATAGGTCAGGTTCAAAGAGCTCTGAAAAGCAAAATTATAATTTGAGTACAAAGTCAAGATCTGCTGGTTTTAACAAAAGATCACTAAAGATGGAAGGCATCTTGCAAGCTGGTGAATATTTGTGGATTAAAGTAAATTCCCGAATTGTCATGTTTCTTTTTTTTTTTTTTCATAGAAAATCCAGATAGAACTTTAAAAATTTACAAAAGGAACTCATATACAGCAAGAGTGTAAGCTAACATGGAAGATGTTAATAGTGCTATTAGCCAGTGTGATTTCTGTCATTATCAGCCATTATTCTAAGAATGGTAAGTGGCAGATAAAGAGCTCAGCTGAAATTTCCATCTTTTTTGTAGTCAGCATGTAAAATACATATCCTCTGTCTCTAAATTGTCACCCTTTGTCACAAATTGCTCATTATGTTTGCTTAGACTTATGAAATGGAAAATATTTTATTTAAAGGAAATAAAGCCAAGAAATATTGAGTAAAAACCCTGTGATTTTATCTAGAATGTGTATTTTAAAAATCTTTAGCATTGGTCATAGACTATAAATGAGTTGATAGAAGCTGGTGGCTCAGATGGTAAAGAATCTGTCCGCAGTGTGGGAAAGACAGGTTCAATTCCTAGGTCGGAAAAATCCCCTGGAGAAGGAAATGGCTACCCACTCCAATATTCTTGCCTGGAGAATACCATGGACAAAGGAGCCTGGTGGGCTACAGTCCATGGGATGCAAAGATTTGGACACAATTCAGTGTTTAACCCTTTCTTTCCTGGCAATTAAAAAGAAGAAAGGAAAAGAAAGAGAGAAAGACAAAAGCTGAACTGTGACTAATGCATTCTAGAGAAGAGCTCTAGTTTTTTTTTTTTAAATTAGAAGTAATTTTGAAAGCCTCATTTGAAAGGGGCCTCACTGACACAGTTCAGAAAGCTTTTGAAATCATGTGTATGTGGCTTACTTCAATCAAGAGTTACACTGGTTAACCTTTGCTGATTATATGTGCATTTATGTGTGACTATAATACCACATATAAAAAGTTGTTAATACTTAGATGTCATATTAAAGGATCAAAATGCAGATAGAATATAATAGAATTTTGGTCCGGTCTAAAGTCAGAAGTGAGAAAAAGATAGAGTTCATATTGTTCTTTTTATGAGAGAATACAGCAATATTAATTTATTTCCAGGATACTGCATTACAATCTTTGACATTTAATTTTTAAAATTCTTCTTGTGGGGCTATTTCTTACATGCTTAATGTTGGGGCAATATCTTGACAGCCAAAAGCCAGGAGAGAGTATGTTGCAGAATTCCAATGTATGTTAAACTTCCCTTTATGCAGAATTCAAACAGTTTGTAAAATGCCCAGCAGATATACTTGAAAGACATGTATTGTACAGTGAGAGTGGCTGTGCGTAGCAATAATCCACAAATTACCAGATCTTCAAGTGATTTTTGAAGTAACATCAGGAAAAAATTAAATTTTGTTCCCTAGTTGCTTTATGCAAAACATATTTTGACTGGACTTGAATTTTGACTATGTATATAACATGTATGAAATCTCTTTCAGCATATCAAAAATTGTTAACTATCTTCTGCCATTCTGAATGTGTTAGAACTGATGGCATCTTATTACGATCTCTAAAAATGCTATTTAAAGGCAAAAATGTTTCATGTTTGGGTTGGCTTTTATAATACAGAGGGCATTCTTGCAAATATTATTTTTAATATTTTTATGATAAACAAGCACCTTTACTTACTAGAAGCACCTTAAATAAGTAACTGTAGTTAGACATCCACCATTTTAAGCCAACACACTAAAACATTGCATCAGTAGTGTGTGCAGTTTCTAATACATGCTTTTTAATCATTCTTCTTGCTTCTTCAAGCAAAAACAACTTACACTCATCGGCATTAAATGACAGAAATCACAGTGAGTGATTCTGGTTGAAGTCTTTTGTTAATACCTCATTTTATAAAAAAAATTCCCTGTTCTAGGTTATAATGTGTACTGCAGTTGAAAGACACAAATGGTACCAGAGAGCATATGCTTTTTTAATTTCCTTAAAAATAAAAAGCTAGGGAATTAAATGCTTGCTAATGAAGTGTTACATTTCTTAGTTTTCTGCAACTCATTTTAATTGAAAAAAAAAAAAATCCCTTAAAGTGTCTCCCATTTTCCTATTCTCAGAAGAGAAATAAGAGTGATCTATAAAAGAACATGCAGTTCAGTGACTAAAAAAAAAAGAACTAAAGCAAAAAGAGGCATTTAAAAAATCTTGTATTCCTTTTATATACGGGGAAGAGGTACAAGGTTCAGGTATTCATAGATTCATTTTTAACAGACTTCTCAAACATTCAAATAGCTATTTCAGTAGAATAATTTTAGTAGTTTATGGGAGTGACAACTGAACGATTGAGGCTCACCTTACCCTCGGCAACACTGAACTAAATTACTTGTTCTCCAAACAGAGCCCTCTATACATCTTTTTCTTCCTTGAAATGCTGATTAAAACAGCAAGAGGCTGATGAAATTTATGTTGTGTTGACACAGGGACAAAGTAATAATGGAAATGTGCAAAGTCATAGTGGGGCTCTGGGACCAGGTTAGATTGTAAGATCCAGGAAGACTTCCTGAGGCTTGTGCTATCCACAGGGGACTGTGAGAAGCCTGGGGAAATCTTGAGATGAGAGCCTGAGGGAAGCAGAACACATTTGTGTGTGTAAGGGACCACGGATGACCTGGGACACCTAGTTTCTCCTCTGTGCTCTGCCCTTGACTGAGACAGCAATTGTGCTACTCATAAGGATCTGTGTTGTAACAGTATCCTTGGTTTTGAGCTTTATTCAGTTCAGTTCAGTTCAGTTCAGTCACTCAGTGGTGTCCAACTCTTTGCGACCCCATGGACTGCAGCACGCTAGGCTTCCCTGTCCATCACCAACTCTTGGAGCTTGCTCAAACTCATGTCCATCGAATTGGTGATGGCATCCAACCATCTCATCCTCTGTCATCCCCTTCTCCTCCTGCCTTCAATCTTTCCCAGCATCAAGGTCTTTTTTAAGGAGTCAGTTCTTTCCATCAGATGGCCAAAGAATTGGCGTTTCAGCTTCAGCATCAGTCTTTCCAATGAATATTAAAGACTGATTTCCTTTAGGATTGACTGGTTTGATTTCCTTGCAGTCCAAGGGACTCTCAAGAGTCTTCTCCAACACCCCAATTCAAAAGCATCAATTCTTTGGCGCTCAGCTTTCTTTATAGTAAGGCTTCCCTGGTGACTCAGATGGTAAAGCATCTGCCAGCAATGCGGGAGACCTGGGTTTGATCACTGGGTCAGGAGGATCCTCTGGAGAAGGAAATGGCAACCCACTACAGTACTCTTGCTTGGAAAATTCCTTGGATGGAGGAGTCTGATGGGGTACAGTCCATGGGGTCGCAAAGACCTGGACATGACTGACTGACTTCACTTCACTTTCCTTTATAGTCCAACTCTCACATCCAAACATGACTACTGGAAAAACCATAGCTTTGACTAGACGGACCTTTGTTGGCAAAGCAATGCCTCTATTTTTTAATATGCTGTCTAGATTGGTCATAGCTTTTCTTCCAAGGAGCAAACATCTTTTAATTTCATGGCTGCAGTCACCATCTGCAGCAATTTGGGAGCCCAAGAAAATAAAGTCTCTCACTGTTTCCATTGTTTCCTCATCTATTTGCCATGAATTGATGGGACCAGATGCCATGATCTTAGTGTTTTGAATGTTGAGTTTTAAGCCAGCTTTTTCACTCTCCTCTTTCACTTTCATCAAGAGGTTATTCAGTTCCTCTTCACTTTCTGGCATAAGGGTGGTATCATCTGTGTATCAGAGGTTATTGATATTTCTCCTGGCAATCTTGATTCCGGCTTGTGCTTCATCCAGCCTGGCATTTCGCATGATGTACTCTGCACAGAAGTTAAATAAGCAGGATGACAATATACAGCCTTGTCGTACTCCTTTCCCAGTTTAGAACCAGTCTGTTGTTCCATGTCTGGTTCTAACTGTTGCTTCTTGACCTGCATACAGATTGCTCAGGAGGCAGGTAAGGAGGTCTGGTATTCCCATCTCTTAAAGAATTTCCCACAGTTTATTGTGATCTACACAGTCAAAGGCTATGGTGAAATCAATAAAGCAGAAGTAGATTTTTTTTTTTTCTGGAATTCTCTTGCTTTTTCGATGATCCAGTGGATGTTGGCAATTTGATCTCTGGTTCCTCTGCCTTTTCTAAATCCTGCTTGAACATCTAGAAGTTTACAGTTCATGTACTGTTGAAGCCTGGCTTGGAGAATTTTGAGCATTACTTTACTAGTGTGTGAGATGAGTGTAATTGTGTGGTAGTTTTAACATTCTTTGTCATTGCCTCTCTTTGGGGTTGGAATGAAAACTGACCTTTCCCAGCTTTATTAGCTGTGGAATAAATGTATAAGCCCAGAGAGGTAGTAGTTGTTGTTCTGTTGCTACATCATGTCTGACTCTTTTTTTTTTTTAAATTTTATTTTATTTTTAAACTTTACATAATTGTATTAGTTTTGCCAAATATCAAAATGAATCTGCCACAGGAACACGTGTCTGACTCTTTGTGATAGCACGGGCTGTAGCATGCCAGGCTCCTTTGTCCTCCACTGTCTCCCAGAATTTGCTCAAACTCATGACCATTGACTTGGAGATGCCATCCAACTATCTCATCCTCTACCACCCTCTTCTCCTCCTGCCCTGAATCTTTCCCAGCATCATATCTTTTTCAGTGAGTTGGCTCTTTGTATCAAGTGACCAAAGGATTGGAGCTTCAGCTTTAGCGTCAGTCCTTCCAATGAATATTCAGGGTTGATTTCCTTTAGGATTGACTGGTTTGATTTCCTTGCAGTCCAAGGGACTCTCAATAGTCCTCTCCAGCCCCATAGTTCAAAAGCATTAACTCTTCATTGCTCAGCCTTCTTCATGGTCCAACTCTCACATCTGTACAGGACTGCTGGAAAAACTATAGCTTTAGCTATACAAACCTTTGTCAGCAAAGTGATGTCTCTGCTTTTTACTACTCTGTGTAGGTTTGTCATAGCTTTCCTTATGAGAAGCAAGCATCTTTTAGTTTCATTGCTGCAGTCACTGTCTGCAGTGATTTTGGAGTTCAAGACATGGTCTCTGCAGCCTCCCGCAAAGCAGAAGAGGGCAAAGGTGATAGGGACTACAGAAGAAAGAGGAGAGGAGGCGTGCCTGAAGGGAACACAGGCAAGGAGGAAGAAGGAGTTAGAAGGAGAAAGGGGAAGAGGAGGTGGAGGAAGAAATGGAGAAATAGAGTGGGAGAAGGCTGATGTCTCTGTCTTTTCAAGGGGAGCATGCTCACTTAGAATCTTTACACAATGGTCAAATACTACGTGTGTGCACACCTCTGTGTATGTGAGGGTACGCTGAGCCCCCACAAAAGCGCATGTACTATCATTGCTGACCCTCGGTTTCCTCTCCCAGAGTGCTGAGTGGGTTCCTGACCTCAAAGTGGCAGGGGCCTCAGTGGCACAATGGATTGGATTCTATATTCCCCGAGGAGACTGTGGATAAATCTGTCAGGCCTGTTGGACTTTGCCACATGTTCAGGCTGAGAAAATGTCTTTTCTTACTACCCCAAAACCCTCTGCAATTGTTTATTCAGTCCCCAAAATTCTGAGCATGCCTATAACATATTTTTAACTTTGTTATAAAGGAAATTTCAGTACCTGGGATATCTTGGTATCCAACCATCTGACACAGCTGATTTACTTACCTAGTCCCTGCCTCTTCCTGGAAGGATGCTGTATCTCTTAGCTGGAATAGGGAAAATGATAGTATCTGCTTCAGAAACATGAAAATTAATGGAGGCTATATCTGAATGAACTTATCTTTTTGATAGGAATGTACTCTTCTAGAAAACATGAGCTATTTACAGCATTCAATTTTCACACATTTCCCCAGAGTACAAATATTTCTTTTGCTCATTTACTGTGAACCTATTTTGCCATGGGATTCAAAGCAGCAGTATGTGCATGGGGCTGTCACTTTTTGAAAATGGATCATTAGTTGAGCGGAAGATAAAGTAAGAGGTGAATAGTCCTATAATAAATTAATTTTTATTTTTATGAATCAGTTCAGTGATGAATTCTTTTTAGAAGTCAAGGTGACTGATCATTGATTTATTTGACTCAAATGAGGGAAAAGATGAAATTGGAAGTTAAAATACGTAGTTAGGTACCACACATGGATGAAGATCAATTCCAGTAATGGTAGAGACAGAAAAAATATTGATTATCAGAGCTTATAGTTCTCATACATTTCCTTCCAACCTCAGAGCTAAATTCTGAGACTTCTTTGGGAACATGTTACAAACTGGACAAATTCAACCAGAAGCCTTATTGCATGGGGGCTGCGGCTTCTCCTTTGGAAAGCACTTGCCCTGAACAAAAAGGTACCTGGATCAAGACATTGAACGAGAGAGAAAGTCCTTTTCAGTAGAACACTGTAATTGTCCCACGGCTTTATTTTCTGGCTCAAGCATCCCTACCTGTGACCTGTGGTCGAGTCTTAAACCAATTAGAGACCTAGCTTTGTAAGTTGTTGGAACACAAATAGCACAATTTTAGAGATGCCTATACTATAGTGAAGCAGGAAGGGGGCCAGGTACCTTGTGAGCCCTAAAGTGCTTTGGGATTCTGCTGACCTGAACACTGGAGCATCAGTTGGAAAATTCAGTTCCTGGTGAAAGACGGAAGAACATTTTCACAGCTTGTTGGAGACTGTGGTGCCTCGTAGGAGTACTCTTGTTTCTGAGTCAACTCTTGGAGACCCCCACAAGTATTTGATGGGGATTTTGTAAGGTGCTGAAGGTTTTGAATCTTCTGTCAAAGGCCAGAGCCAGTGACATGTGAGTTACAATTTTTGCTGTGATTTTATTCTTTCATGAATCCCTGTAATACTGAATTTAAGCAAAACTATATTTTGGGGTAAGATGAGCTGGAAATGTTGGCCCGGCTTGAAGCTTTTGTGGGCTTACAACAACAATATTGGCTTGCAGGCCTTTTGGAAGATCCTCATTGTAGGGAAGAGACTCTTGGTTTACATCTCAGAAACTGTCAGAATGACTTAGCACTTTGGGGATCTAGACTGAGAATTATGGTCTTGCCAGTGGAAACTGGGATATAAAACAACTCTAGGCTCACAGTTTTAAAAGCTTAAACCATGACCAATATTCTAGGAGCTTTACTGAAGTGGGCCTGAAAAGTGCTTCTGCAATGCAGAGCCAGTTGCCACACTAACCATACTCACTTGGTACCACACAAATCTGGCATTCTTGTGAAACCCCTTGTTACTGTACATCTCTACAGAGTTTATTTAGAGTACTCCTTGAAGTCCCAGCACTCTCTGTTTTCTGGAATGCAAACTCAGAAATAAGCAAAAAAGATTCTTGAGTACCCAAAATAGCTTCCACATCCCTAGATGAAAACCATGGACTTCCCTTCTTAAAGGCTTCTGTGCTTTCACTTAGAGGTTGTTTATTCTTACTTAACCGAAGTCATAATAATTGTGGGTTTTCTGGCTTTCCAGCTCAAAGTAGATTATAAATAACAAATTAGAAAGGGGTGAGAGAATGTTAGAGGCAAGCAAACTGGAAGGAATGAAAGAACAGTTGTTAAATAAGGAAGAGGAAAGCAGAAAATTAAGAACACAGACAGGAACTGTGTGTTTTACCAAATTATGCAGCGATGGTGGTTCATTATGATGCCGCAGTTATGAAAAAGGCCAAATTATGTTCAGCAGTTGCTATTTTTTAAAAGACAGGAAAGAATTTAATGAAGTTTTCAAAAATTTACATAAAATAATATAAAAAAATAGACTAAGCATCCAAAGCGGTAAGTTTGAGCATTCTAGATGAAATGTGTGGCCTGCCGCTATCCTGAAGATGATTACTGTATTTGAATTCTCAGAGCAATCAATTTGTACCTTTCTAATGGGGATTACAGTTTTCATCATATTACAGTCATTTGGGTTCATGCTAAATGCCATTTAACTCACTCTGAGGCATGGAGGAAGCTGGATTTAGTGTCTATCACGCCATGATGTACACGACTTTGATGAATTGGTCACTCTGTGCTTTAGCTTTTTTATTTATAAGAAAGGTTTGGAACAAGTGAATTTGAGGTTCTTCCAGTTTGTGAATTTTATTCCTTTTTAAAATAAATGATAAGAATGTTATAGTGAGGAGCCGAGGTGTAGATGGATCCCAAATTTATACATTAAGGACATCTGTAGTCATAACCAAGCCAATTATATGGATGTATTGCCTGATAAACAGTCATCTCTTGCAATGTAAATAAAGGTAATTTTTTCCCAAAGTTATATTTGTAGTCTTTTTTGTTCTTATGTGCTTGGCAGACCTGACAAATGAAATAAGCCAGCCCCTCTGAGCGACTGAACTGAACTGAACTGAAAGTGAAAGTGAAATCGCTCAGTCGTGTCCAACTCTTTGCGACGCCATGGACTGTAGCCTACCAGGCTTCTCAGTCCATGGGATTTTCCAGGCAAGAGTACTCGAGTGGGGTGCCATTTCCTTCTCCAGGGGATCTTCCCGATCCAGGGATCGAACTTGGGTCTCCCACATTGTAGGCAGACGGTTTACCCTCTGAGCCCCATGCTGATCCAATAAAAATCAATCCCAGGACTTTTTCTAGAACTATTGACATATTAAGGAAATATGTAGAAGTTGTACCTTGTTAATGATTTGTATTTTCTGTGATGATGTGCATGCTAAGTTGCTTCAGTTGTGTCTGACTCTTTGCAACCCCATATACTGTAGCCCACCAAGCTCCTCTGTCCGTGGTATTCTCCAGGCAAGAATACTGGAGTGGGTTGTCATGCCTTCCTCCAGGGGATCTTTCCAAACCAGGGATCGAACCTACATCTTTTATGTCTCCTACATTGGTAGGTATGTTCTTTACCACTAATGCCACATTTCTATAAAGATACAAATATATTGCTGAAATATGGCTCTGATTAGCTTATAAATCAACACATGCCAACAATTAAAAATATATTTCTTTAATTCTCTAAATAAATTAATTTCGTAATAAAAATGGGTCATAAATCATCCTAATGAGCTCCTCATTGAAGTGACTTTTTGTAATATACATCTGTGCCTTGCTTATAATGTCCTGTTCAGGTCATGATTTGAAATAATAAAGATGTTAAGCCCTTCCAATGACTTTCCCATCCTCACAATCTTGTTTTAGGACATTATCAGTCTTCCCCAAAGAAACTGTACATCCATTAGCAGTCATGTCTTATTCCTTCTCCACCTACATCATCTCCCTCCCCTCATAGCACCCCACACTGATCATAAGCAACCACTTATTTGCTTCCTATCTCTATCAGTTTCACTATTTTGGAAATTTTTTATAAATATTATTCAATCAGACAACATGTGGTCTTTTTGGCTGACTTCTTGCAATAATATGTTTTCACAGTTTTATCAGTGCTGTAGCATGCATACCCTGCTTATTTAACTTGTATGCAGAGTATATCATGTGAAATGCCAGGCTGGATGAAGCACAAGCTGAAATCAAGATTGCTGGGAGAAATACCAATAACCTCAGATATGTAGATGACACCACCCTTACGGCAGAAAGCAAAGAAGAACTAAAGAGCCTCTTGATAAAAGTGAAAGAGGAGAGTGAAAAAGTTGGTTTAAAGCTCAACATTCAGAAAACTAGATCATGGCATCTGGTCCCATCACTTCATGGCAAATAGATAGGGAAACAATGGAAACAGTGAGAGAGTTTATTTTCTTGTGCTCCAACATCACTGTAGATGAAAAGCTATTACCAACCTATACAGCATATTAAGAAGCAGAGACATTACTTTGACAACAAAGGTCTGTCTAGTTAAAGCTATGGTTTTCCCAGTAGTCATGTAGGATGTGGGAGTTGGACTATAAAGAAAGCTAGGTGCCAAAGAACTGATGCTTTTGAACAATAGTGTTGGAGAAGACTCCTGAGAGTCCCTTGGACTGCAAGCAGATCAATGGAATCAATCTCAAAGGAAATCAGTCGTGAATATTCATTGGAAGGACTGATGTTGAAACGGAAACTCCAATAATTTGGCCACCTGATGTGAAGAACTGATGCACTGAAAAAGACCCTGATGCTGGGAAAGGTTGAAGGTAGGAGAAGGGGACAACAGAGGATGAGATGATTGGATGGCATCACCAACTTGATGGACATGAGTTTGAGCAAGCTCTGGGAGTTGGTGATGGACCAGGAAGCCCAGCGTGCTGCAGTCCATCAGGTCCCAAAGAGTCAGACTGAGTGACTGGACTGAACTGACTGAGCATGTATCAGATCAGATCAGATCAGATCAGTCACTCAGTCGTGTCCAACTCTTTGCGACCCCATGAATCGCAGCACACCAGGCCTCCCTGTCCATTACCAACTCCTGGAGTTCACTAAGACCCACGTCCATCGAGTCAGTGATGCCATCCAGCCATCTCATCCTGTCATCCCCTTCTCCTCCTGCCCCCAATCCCTCCCAGCATCAGAGTCTCTTCCAATGAGTCAACTCTTCGCATGAGGTGGCCAAAGTACTGGAGTTTCAGTTTTAGCATCATTCCTTCCAAAGAAATCCCAGGGCTGATCTCCTTCAGAATGGACTGGTTGGATCTCCTTGCAGTCCAAGGGACTCTCAAGAGTCTTCTCCAACACCACAGTTCAAAAGCATCAATTCTTCAGCGCTCAGCCTTCTTCACAGTCCAACTCTCACATCCATACATGACCACAGGAAAAACCATAGCCTTGACTAGACGAACCTTTGTTGGCAAAGTAATGTCTCTGCTTTTGAATATGCTATCTAGGTTGATCATAGCTTTCCTTCCAAGGAGTAAGCATCTTTTAATTTCATGGCTGCAGTCACCATCTGCAGTGATTTTGGAGCCCCCAAAAATAAAGTCTGACACTGTTTCCACTGTTTCCCCTCTATTTCCCATGAAGTGACGGGACCAGATACCATGATCTTTGTTTTCTGAATGTTGAGCTTTAAGCCAACTTTTTCACTCTCCACTTTCACTTTCATCAAGAGGCTTTTTAGTTCCTCTTCACTTTCTGCCATAAGGGTGGTGTCATCTGCATATCTGAGGTTATTGATATTTCTCCCAGCAATCTTGATTCCAGCTTGTGTTTCTTCCAGTCCAGCGTATCTCATGATGTTCTCTACATATAAGTTAAATAAACAGGGTGACAATATACAGCCTTGATGTACTCCTTATCCTATTTGGAACCAGTCTGTTGTTCCATGTCCAGTTCTAACTGTTGCTTCCTGACCTGCATACAAATTTCTCAAGAGACAGATCAGGTGGTCTGGTATTCCCATCTCTTTCAGAATTTTCCACAGTTTATTGTGATCCACACAGTCAAAGGCTTTGGCATAGTCAATAAAGCAGAAATAGATGCTTTTCTGGAACTCTCTTGCTTTTTCCATGATCCAGAAGATGTTGGCAATTTGATCTCTGGTTCCTCTGCCTTTTCTAAAACCAGCTTGAACATCAGGAAGTTCACGGTTCACAAATGCTGAAGCCTGGCTTGGAGAATTTTGAGCATTACTTTACTAGCGTGTGAGATGAGTGCAATTGTGTGGTAGTTTGAGCATTCTTTGGCATTGCCTTTCTTTGGGATTGGAATGAAAACTGACCTTTTCCAGTCCTGTGGCCACTGCTCAGTTTTTCAAATTTGCTGGCATATTGAATGCAGCACTTTCACAGCATCATCTTTCAGGATTTGGAATAACTCAACTGGAATTCTATCACCTCCACTAGCTCTGTTCATAGTGATGCTTTCTAAGGCCCACTTGACTTCACATTCCAGGATGTCTGGCTCTAGGTGAGTGATCACACCATCGTGATTATCTGGGTCGTGAAGCTCTTTTTTGTACAGTTCTTCTGTGTATTCTTGACATCTCTTCTTAATATCTTCTGCTTCTGTTAGGTCCATACCATTTCTGTCCTTTATTGAGCCTATCTTTGCGTGAAATATTCCTTTGGTATCTCTGATTTTCTTGAAGAGATCTCTAGTCTTTCCCATTCTGTTGTTTTCCTCTGTTTCTTTGCACTGATCGCTGAGGAAGGCTTTCTTATCTCTTCTTGCTATTCTTTGAGCAAGAATAAGTACTGAGCATGTATAAGTACTTTATACATTTTTTGACATTTGCTTTTTTTTTTATTTTGACAAAATTTTGAAATGGTTATCCTTGGAATTCATAAATCCCTATACAGCATGAGTTTTGAGTGACTGTAGGAGACAGGAATTATAAAAGAAAAGCATGTCCTGGCAAGGGCCACAAAAGAAATTTATAATTATTGTTAAGCTGGATGCTATAAGGCATGAGACTCTTGGAACAAGTCCAGAGGGAACAGTTCATGATCTTGAAAACAAGATATGATCCTGGGGTCGGAAAGCCGACCCCAGACTGTTTCTCAACTGGCGTCTCAGAGTCACATGTTTTACGTATCTGGTGGAAAATCTATAGATAAGAATATTAGTCTTAGTTATTGATTTGTTATTGATTACTGTTTCTTAATTACTCAATGGTTAATGATCATTTTGTTCTTTGGCCTGAAGGCCACATGAGTTATAGCTTAACTCCCCGCACATTCTTTCCTTCACGGCTGAGAGTCTAATAAAGCCGCTTGGATTCAGGTTCAGCATCTTCACCTTGGAGCCGTGTTGGCCCCTGATCCTCGCTTTTCACTGAATTCTTGTGTCTTGTTTCTCATTCTTTCGCCGTATTGCGCTTTCGGAAACCCTGCTTGTTGAGCCAATCTCGACAGGTGACTTAGTTTATACTTAAAACAAATGGAAAACTTATTCATATTCACATAACTCAAAGATAATCCTGCAATCAATAGAAATAATATTATATTTGTTTCACGTGGATTCAATGCTTTGTTAGATTTGTGCAGCATGCTATCTTACGGGCAGTAGATTCATAGTGTTTTTTGTTTCCCATAATATCCTACCACTGAATATTTCTGGGGTTTCTTCCCAGGTTGTGTGACGGTAAAGAATCTGCCTGCCAATGCAAGAGACACAGGAGACACGGGTTTCTGTCCCTGGGCTGGGAAGATCCCCTGGAGGAGGAAATGGCAACCCACTTCAGTATTCTTGCCTGTGAAATCCCATGGACAGAGGAGCCTGGTGGGCTACAGTCCATGGAGTCACATAGTCAGACAACTGAGCAACTGAGCACATACAAAGTGAGAATTTCCTCCTTCCTTTTTTAAAAAATTTGAGGGTAATTGCTTTACAGTGTTATGTTAGTTTCTGCTATACAACAACATGTATTCCTTTTATTGTTCAGTTATATCCTGTTGCATGGATATGCTACATTGTATCCATTCATCAGTGACTAGAAATTTGGCTGTTCCCATTTTAGGGATACTATGAATAGCACTACTACAACCATTTGTGTGCAAGTTTTGTTTGGACATGTTTTCATCTTTCTTGCTTATATACCTAGGAGTAGAGTTTCTCAGATCTTAAACCCAGGTCTGTCTGACTGTGAGCCCTGCTTTCTTTCCTAGTTACTCAAGACCACTTTTCCACCTTCCATATAATTTCTGTAGAAGAATGTGGCTCTGAGACTTTTTACTTCAGCTTTATTCTTGCTTTAATGGGAAACTGAATGAATAGCAAGTAATTTTTGTCATTTTGTCCCTCACACTGACTTTAAAAAGGAGCCGGAGTCTTGTCCATTTGTTTCTGAATTTCTTGCCCCAAGGGAAATTAAACCTACTTTGTGTTTTAAAAGCAATGAACAAGCCATGGAGGCCATTTGGGGAAAGGATGGATGTAAGAAAAAGGACTAGGGGAATGGAGGGTTTGGATTTGGTGAGTTTCTATGAGATACTGACAATTTGTTCTCTAACTGAAGGAAGTGCTTGTGTTTATTTGTTGGGAGGATTCTGGGGAGCAGTTTTCTGTAGTGGAAAGAGCCTCACAGTGGGTGAGAGTGCTGTGTGACTGTGGATGGCTGTCAAGGGGACACTGTGAGCCGTCTGGAGTTACAGCAAAGGACCAGAAGGTAGCAATGCCACTGAATCGTAAATGGGATTGTAGTGACGACCAAGGATTGGGTCCATTCCCTGGTATTCTGGAGCCACATAAAATCCCAGGATCCATGTTAATCTTAAAGGTGATAGCCTCAATAATGACAAGAACTGGACAACTCTGCCAAACCTGGCCATTTCGATTTAGAAAAAAAAAAAATATATGACTTAGGTGCTGAAAAGGGACTAGTTATACTAGTTTTAAGTTTACAAAGGATGCCAATTTATAAGGAGTCTTAAGATATACAAGCCATCATGCTTTTAAATCGGGTTAAGTTGCACTATTATTGGCTGTATGATTTCCCTAATTCCGAATAAATGATAGCTGATAGGGGAATTTTACTGAGCCATAGGGAAAACGATTACGAATGTAAGGACCATATTACATTTCACAGTGTCCAGATGTGAAAATGGGCAGCCATACTCATAGCTTTTTCTCCTAGGCCATTGGAAAGCCATTTTTAAATCAGGAAATATTTAAATGAAACTTGTTCAGCAATGGATGTTTAACAAGTTACATTAAAATGAACACAACTTTCAATGCCTTTTTTCTTCTTCGAAAGTTTATTTTGGCCTCAGTGTTTTTCACACATCTCATTGAAGGTACATATGTGTGTATATAAACAGTCATTTTGAGAAAACAATAATAGGTTATTAATTTACTGATTTCCTACTAGCTCTTGATACTTGCTGGATACATTTATATACATTTTTTCCTTCTTATTTTTACAATAAAAGTTTTTGGTGAATATTACTTTCATCCATACATTGATAAAAAACAAATAAAAAACTAGGGGCTCAGAAGATCAAGGAAAAGGCCAAGAGTATCTACTATCTACTCATACATAGAGTAAGTGGTCAAGTTAGCTTTTGGCCTTGGTCTTTCCACCATGTTTTGCTCTGGGAAATATCAATTATGATAATAGTTCAAACTGTACTACTGAACACCTGCAATGTGCCAGGTACCAGGCTTTGAGTGTCAGGGATAGAGCCGTTCTAGCTGAATCCTCCCAGTTGTCACTTAAATTTTAACTGCCATCAGCCATTTCCCTCTCATCTCTTCCTTGGCTACTTATTTCTTCCTTCTCATCCTCCTTTATATGCCGTCAGCACCACTGCCTTTTTAATGGTATCCTAACAGTACACTTCCTGCTCAAGATGTTCTAATAAAACAAGTTATAGATGACATAAAACAAGCAAAGAAAAAAATAAAGAGGCAGTGAAAATTTATCATTGCATTTACCAGGCTTCCTGGGAATGGCTGAGTGTGAAGGTTGAACACAAATTTAAGATTTAAGGAGCTTTAAGGGGAAATGTTAAGCACTATATGGACATTGGTATATTTTAATGCCACAATCAACCAAAACATATTCATAAGACTTTTAAAGTCTTAATGTAATAAAATATACAGAAATGCAATGTAGATTGAAGATAGATTCAGCAAGTGGAAAATGCCAGAATCATTTAAGGAATTAAACCTAAATTCATTCTAAATCACATGCATTCACTCTTATAAATATGGAAACCTGGAAGAAACTTATTTCTTGATTAGATTTTGGCCATACACATAAACACCAAGAAAAATCAACTGAAAATGTGAATGTGGGGCACTATTTATTAAAACTTTCTTTTTAAACCTTACATATGCAAAAAGAAATGAAGGAAGGAAGGGTGGAAAGGAGGAACAAAGGGAGGAAGAAAGGGAGAAAGGAAGAAGAAAAAAAAGAAATAAAAACACAGCCAAACAAAAACCCTCAAATGCCAAAAATAAACCAAAGTGAGACATCATGTAAAATATTTCTTCCTTCTACACTAAATGTTTTTGTGGGATAAGTCAGCTTAAAAGAATTCAAGTTCTGTTTTGATTTTCACCACTTACATGGCCTACTCCAGGGACCCATGCCTTGCCCAACTTAGGACCAAAATCCTGAAAATAGAGTAAGCATTTGGTGTGTACACCCCCGCTTGAAGAGGAATGGAAGCAGTAAACTCTAAAATGAGACCAAATGTTTGGAATGGGTCTATAGATGAGGGCTGTGTCTGAAACTGTTTATTTTTTTCTGATTTGATAATTAAATTTTATGCCATATGTTATTGTATACTAACAATTAATTAGTCTTGTTTAAAAGCAAATGCTTAAAAATTCTCATTTTTTATTATTTTGTTTTCAATAATTCCCATGCTCCATCATTTTTTATGTTTTTTTTCATTAGTAGAGACAACATTTTATATAGTAACAAAATTATAAAAACACTTCATTCTCATTTTGCATTGGTTTAACCTCTTATCTAAATGTGCAACTGTTCTTCATTATTTTATTACTTACAAGTGAAGAGGAACTAAAAAGCCTCTTGATGAAAGTGAAACAGGAGAATGAAAAAGTTGGCTTAAAGCTCAACATTCAGAAAACTAAGATCATGGCATCTGGTCCCATCACTTCATGGGAAATAGATGGGGAAACAGTGGAAACAGTATCAGACTTTATTTTTCTGGGCTCCAAAATCATTGCAGATGGTGACTGCAGCCATGAAATTAAAAGATGCTTACTCCTTGGAAGGAAAGTTATGACCAACCTAGATAGCATATTCAAAAGCAGAGACATTACTTCACCAACAAAGGTCCATCTAGTCAAGGCTATGGTTTTCCCTGTGGTCACGTATGGATGTGAGAGTTGGACTGTGAAGAAAGCTGAGCGCTGAAGAATTGATGCTTTTGAACTGTGGTGTTGGAGAAGACTCTTGAGAATCCCTTGGACTGCAAGGAGATCCAACCAGTCCATTCTGAAGGAGATCAGCCCTGGGATTTCTTTGGAAGGCATGATGCTAAAGCTGAAACTCCAGTACTTCGGCCACCTCATGCAGAGTTGACTCATTGGAAAAGACTCTGATGCTGGGAGGGATTGGGGGCAGGAGGAGAAGGGGACGACAGAGGATGAGATGGCTGGATGGCATCACCGACTCAATGGACATGAGTCTGAGTGAACTCTGGGAGTTGGTGATGGACAGGGAGGCCTGGCGTGCTGCAATTCATGAGGTTGCAAAGAGTCAGACATGACTGAGCGACTGAACTGAACTGAACTGACACACATTTTCCTTCATGACTGTTTCCTTTAGTGAAAGAGGAATGCATTGAAATGATCCAAGTCAATCCAAAAGGATTCTTTTTTTAAAAAATACAGTTTCTCTGCCTGTGAAGAGAGCATCACATTGATTTTCCTTAGCAAGTTAATATGGAGTAGTGTTTTGGACATAATTAATCAGCGATGGTGGAGAAGGCAATGGCACCCCACTCCAGTACTCTTGCCTGGAAAATCCCATGGACGGAGGAGCCTGGTAGGCTGCAGTCCATGGGGTCTCGAAGAGTCAGACATGACTGAGCGACTTCCCTTTCACTTTTCACTTTCCTGCATTGGAGAAGGAAATGGCAATCCACACCAGTGTTCTTGCCTGGAGAATCCCATGGACGGGGGAGCCTGTTGGGCTGCTGTCTATGGGGATGCATAGAGTCAGACATGACTGAAGTGACTTAGCAGCAGCAGCAATCAGGGATGGAGTCTATTATATGTTTGGTATTTCATTTACCAGTACCTTAATATACTTGGCTTTCCTGGTGGCTCAGACGGTAAAACATCTGTTTGCAATGTGGCAGACCCAGGTTTGATCCCTGGGTTGGGAAGATCCCGTGGAGAAGGAAATGGCAACCCACTTACGTACTCTTGTCTGGAAAATCCCATGAATGGAGAAGCCTGGTAGGCTACAGTCCTTGGGGTTGCAAAGAGTCAGATATAACTGAGTGACTTCACTTAATACACTTGAGATTTTCATTCTTTTTTTTTTTTTTTTGGCAGGGGGATTTTATTTCTTTTCTACACTGTTGACCTTTCTAATCATTCCCAATTAACATTTAACATGTAATTTTTTTTCTTTTTAATTATGATGACATTGAGAGAGTATAGGCTATATGATTGTTTTGGAACAATTGTTAAGGAGGTACTTAAAAATAATTTAAAGTTTGCAAGTGTATTTTTAAAAGAAACCTTCAAAAAAGTTATATACTTCTGCATATAGAAAAATGCTTATATTATGTGTATGTTTCAATCACAAAGTGAACAGACCCACCCAATTCAAGAGATACAGCATTGTCAACATTCAATAATACTCCCTCCTGCCCTGGGTGTTCTTTGGAAGGAATGATGTGACATTATCCTGGCTTCTAACACCAGAATAGTCTTCAGTGTTTTTAAAATTACCTTCTAGCATAATGATATTTAGGTCTGGCTTTTTTTACTCACCATATGCTTGTGGAGTCATTCATGTTCTTTGTAGACATTGTTTTCATTTTGTAGTATGTAGCCTTTTATGGTATGATAGTGGCTTATTTAATTTTTTAATCATTTTTACTACCTGTGGGACTTTAAATTGTTTCCAGTTATTAGTTATTCCAATTAATGCTACTGTGGATATTCTACTACGAATACTATGAATATTCTTGTACATGTCTTCTCATAAACATGGGCACCTTTTTGTATTGAGTATATACCTAGGGGTGGAATTGTAACAAAGGGTGTGCACCTCTTCACTCAGCTTCACTAGATATTGTCGGATGGTGTTTCAAAATGGTACCAGTTTACATTTTTACCAGCAGAGTATTAGAGTTGCAACTGTTCTGCATTCTCAATATCACTTGGTATAGTCTTTTAAAAAAGATTACCCATTCTTTTTGTGTAGAATGATAACATTTTTTTTTTATTAAATTTGCATTTCTTTGGTGATTAATGAAGTTGAGGACCCTTTATTATATTAATTATGTATTTGAATATCTTCCTCTGAAGTGTCTATTCCAGTCTTTTGCCTTTTTCTATTTTTCTTGTCTGTTTCACATGATTAGAAGTTCTTTTTATATTTGAAGTGTAAACCCCTTGTCAATTACATATCAATTACCTTCTCTATCTTGTGGCTCACTCATTCACATAATTAATAAAATATTTTGTTGAAAATAAGTTTTAAATTTTCATGTAGTCTACCTAATTAATTTTCTTTTATGGTTAGTGCTCTTGGTGTTCTACTTAAGTAGTCTTTGTTACTCTAAGATCATGACCACATGACCTTTCATCTTTAGATCTGCAATCTACCTAGAACTGATTTTTCTCTGTGGTATGAGGAAAAACCCTAGTTCATTGTTTTCCATATGGATAACTAATTCTTCCAGCTCCATTTAAGAAGTTTTTATCCCCTTCTCTTCAGTGCCACCTTTTTCATAAAGCAAATCTATCCCAAATGTATGGGTCTGTTACTGAACTTGTGTTTTGTTCCATTGGTCTGTATTTGCCTATTTGTGCAGCAATAAAACCTGCCTTAATTAATATATCTTAATAATGTCTTGATGTTCAGTTAAATAAATAAGGGTAGTCCTCTAATTTGTTTCTCCATCATTTTTTGTAGATATTCTTGGCTATTTAAATGTATATCCATTTGAGAACCAAATAATCACAAAAAATCCTATTTGAATTTTATTTGTTTTGCATTTGAGTCTAAAGATTAATTTGGAAAGAACAATCTGGGATCTTTCAGACCAATAACTCAGTGTTAATATGTTTAAAAACTTATTTGAGTATTCTTTATTTTCTTTAAACAATATTTCATGTCTTAGTCTCTTTTGGTAGAGAAGTCTTCATAATATTTTTGTTGGGCAGATGTTCATTTTATTCATTTGTTAGGTATTAGAAGCTTTTTGATTCTACTCTAAATCATTACTTTCAAGATTTTATTTTCTAATTATAGTCATTGATTTATAGAAATAGACTGATTTTTATATTGATTTTGTATTCAGTACCCTTGCTAAATTCATTCATTAATTCTAAACTTTATTAATAGTTACATATTCTTTTGAATTATCTGTATAATTATATCTATCATAGTCTACTTTAATATTTTCTGGAAGAGTCTGCATAATATTGGTGTAATTTCTTTCTTAAAAACTTGGTAGATTTCACAGGTGAACATTTCTGGTCTTGGCATTGTCTTTGTGTAAAGAGTTTTAATAGTCATTTAAATTCTGTATTAGGTATGGAAATACCCATTTTTTCAATTTCTTACATGAGTTTGGTAAATAGGTTTTTTTAAAAAATCTTTTTTGTTGATTATTTTTAGGAATTTGTCTATTAATATATTTTTTAACATTTATTGGTGTAAAGTTTTCATAATCTCTCCTACTGTGACACTTATGATGTCTATGTGCTATGAAGTAGCTTACTTTTTTTCCATTTCAATCGTGGCCATTATCTTTTTATCAATTGTATTCATGTTTAAAAGATCCAGCATCTGGTTTTTCTGATCCGATCTGCTGTAAGCTTTTTTATTTCACTTACTTCTGCCCTCATCTATCTTGTTTCCTGTATTTTATCTTCAATTGCTTTCTTTTTCCGGCTCTTTGACATGGAACTTAGATCATTAGTTTAGTCTTTTTCTTTTTTTTTTTGCACATCCCCCATCCCCTCTTTTTCTTTTTTATTGTACTCCTTTAAGGCTATAAATTTCTGTTTAAGCACAATTTTGCTGAATCTCACAGATTAGATTTAAAATATTTTCTATTTTTCATTGTGATATCAACTTTGACCCAAGGGCTATTTAGAAGTATATTGCTTAATTCCTAAACATTGGAAGACTTTCTACTATTTTTAGTTGTTGATGTCTAGCTTAGTTCCCATATAGTCAGAACATATCTTCTGTATGATTTTGACTTTTAAACTTTGTTGATGCGTTATTTGTTTTTTCCTGTAGATGGTCATATTTTTTAGCAACTTTACTGAAATATTTTCAGCTGTTGATGTTTTGTTAATGCACAGTGTTTTGTACACACTTGAAAATAATGTGTATTATACATTTTTTCAGTGTCTTTACTTGTCAAGTATATATCTTTGAGATAGAAATTTTAATTTACCTTTGGGATGAACAGTTTTTTCTGAGACATAAAGTGGAACATTTAATTTACTTTTTAAATCTGTGTATATTTAAAGCAGGTGTCCCACCATGAACTTAGGAAGGTCGTATATGGAAATGGTCATGGAGATTTTCACAAGAGAGTCGTATTCTATTCAGTACTCTAAATTGAAATTATCTTTGATCACATCTATGTTTTTGTTTTCCTCTGATCAGTTGACTGATCTGATAGAGAGCTGTGTGAACATTTTAGGAAAGCTAGCCTTGTTCTGGATTTTGGCTTGTTACTTAAGACGAGTTAACGCTGGCTTCAAGAAATACCGTGATGTTGGACTACAGTGCTGTAATGTCTTGATAGGGATTAGAATGCAAAAATCAAGACTGAACAAGACTGAAGACAAAACCAAAACCTTGTTGTATGTTTTACCACGATTGGGAAGGAGTTCCCTTGAAGGGAGTCAGTGCTGTCTTTCGTTAATCCTGTAGTATGAAATGAGAACTTGAAAGGTGAATCTAAGAGAAGTAAGAAAGACTTCGATGCAAGTATGTGGGTGCAGGGAGTGATAGTTTTGGAGGAGGAAAGTGCAATGGTTTGATGAACATTATTTCCCTTACATCACATGCTGCTTCTTCTCAATGCTGTGTTAAGTGCTTTCCTTTTTCTTGAGCCAGTAATGGCAGAGTGTAGTAGAAACTATCAAATCAAGAAGGCAAAAATGCACCAGGAGGCATTCAAAATATTATCCCCATTACCTTTCTGAAGCTTATATTGTGATTCACCGTTGTTACTGTTGAGCCTTTGGTTTTTCAGGTTGGAATTCTAACTAATAAAGACTGGTTTACTTTTCTTTTCAGCTTCTAATCTATAGAATGGGACCCTTAAAACAACTGGTATGCTAGGTATGTAATTGAGAGTAGCAAAGTGATTGCTAAACTTTAAGTGGCTCAAAGACATTACTTTCTTAGCATATTTGAGTTTCCAAACACATCTTTGTTGGCAAAAGGTGAACAAATATTAAAGCTAATTATAATAAAAATAATTCACAAATGCTTTCAAAAGCAAGGTGTATAATAGCTGGAAATATATATTTAATTTTTTATATTCCTTATTAATTTATACTTGTAAATGGCTCTTTCTCTTCCCTGAATTCTGCTGCAGACTTGAAACATCAAGATGTATTAACTGCTAAATAATCATGAGTGTTGTAATAAGTTGAAATGTCAACATTATAATAACTACTAAGTTCAAAAGCAAGAAATTTCTTGGAAATTATTTCAAAATAGCATAAACATATTTAAGGTTATCTTGGAATACAAAAATACTTGAAATTATAATTATAATAAATTAAAATTATATTGCATAATTATTACATATTACATAATTATATAACAATACCTGCTGATTTGTTTATCTTGAAACATTTTACATTTACAGCTCATTTCTTTTTCTTCTCCAAAAATTATAGTATGCATTAACTTGTACCACTTAATGACTCAGTGACCTTCAAGTTTTCATTATTAGTATTTTACCAGAGGGTTAATGTGTACTTTTAAATGTTTTTGCATCTCATCACAGAAGTATGAAACAGAAGATGAATAATGGGAAAACTGATGTTAATGTCTCTGGCTCAGGATGTAAGCTGTTATTTGATAGCTAAATAGTCCAAAATAGTGGAACCTGGTGCTCTCTTGCATGGTTACCTAATTTTTATGCCAGGTTTCATGTCACATAAAATATTTTCTGTAGATATTTTACATTTCAAAGTTGTGCATTAAAATATTCACTGTGTGGAAATCATAACAATAAATGTAAGTTAATGGCTTAAGAGCAATAGTTGGTGTTCTTAGTTCTTCCTTCTTTGAAAAAAGGAAAGTTATGACCTACCTAGATGAAAAGCAGAGACATTACTTTGCCAACAAAGGTCCGTCTAGTCAAGGCTATGGTTTTTCCTGTGGTCATGTATGGATGTGAGAGTTGGACTGTGAAGAAGGCTGAGCACCGAAGAATTGATGCTTTTGAACTGTGGTGTTGGAGAAGACTCTTGAGAGTCCCTTGGACTGCAAGGAGATCCAACAAGTCCATTCTAAAGGAGATCAGCCCTGGGATTTCTTTGGAAGGAATGATGCTAAAGCTGAAACTCCAGTACTTTGGCCACCTCATGCGAGGAGTTGACTCATTGGAAAAGACTCTGATGCTGGAAGGAATTGGGGGCAGGAGGAGAAGGGGACGGCAGACTATGAGATGGCTGGATGGCATCACCGATTCCATGGATGTGATTTTGAGTGAACTCCGGGTGTTGGTGATGGACAGGGAGGCCTGGCTTGCTGCGATTCATGGGGTCGCAAAAAGTCAGACACAAATGAGTGACTGAACTGAACTGAACTGAATTTTATTCATCCCACATGTTTGTTTCTAGAATATTTAATGATTATTTCCTAGAATTTTGTTAATCTGTAAAGCAATTTTAGTTGTTGGTGGTGACAGAGCTATCACAGTCCAGAAGGCAACATATAATCCCTTTATATCAGAAATGGCACCAAAAAACATTAAGGAAAGGATGAGCTTTTTCTATACAATAATTGTTTTATTTTATACATGGAAATCATATCTGTAGTTATGCTGTTTGTGACTATGAAAATATAGTAAAAAATACATCAAAGCCTTTTTGACAAAATTTCATCATTCATGTTTGGTTTACATTAGTTTTAATGGCTCTCATAATACAGAAAAATTTTAGAATGGGTTTGAAAATAGGAAAACAATGTAAATAATCCCAAACAGAATGTTCTGAGTCATTGTAAACTGAAAATACTTAATGTTTTTCCCCTTTAGGCATATTCAAGTTCTAATTGTCATAAACTCTGCCCTTTCTTGTTCTTGATTTGGATGGGATCTGATGACATGGCATTTCTTAGAAAATATGCTTAGTTCTTTGCAGCAAAGAGGGAGTCCTATAAATTTTTCCTAAAAATTAAGGTCACAGTACATTGATAACTAACAAATGAAAATAGAACGTATCTTTTTATATTCACCTAGTTTAAAAATAATTACTATTCTAATCATTTATCTTATTTATAATATCACCCATTAAGCACTATGTATTTTTTTGTCCTTAATTTATTGACATGATGTCAGCAACTGAGTGTTCTTCTCTTATCTAGACTGTCACCATTCTTATTTTTGAAGAGGAATGTCACAGATGGGACATATAATTAGTCATTAAATAATTCGAGTCTTATTACCAGTTCTATTTTAACTTCCCATGTGAACTAGGGTAAGGCATTTAACTTTTCAAGACCTTGAAACCGTAGTTTCCTCACTTGTGAAAAAGAGGAGTAAGCTCAACATTTCTCTGGTCCTGCCTGTTCTAAAGGTCTGTGAGTCTTGATACAATATTTCTAGCATGGCAGTCCAGTCTTGGCATTTTCATATTATTAATAGCAAGCAAGAAAATGACAGAGTGGATGTTGCTGAATGTGTCCCTAGCATCCATCCCTTCTTTCCTCTAGCTGAAAGTATTCTAATTTTGTTTTGGTTATCCTCACCTCCCTTTATACACACACACACACAAGAGGTCCAGAAGTGAGCTCTGATTAGTAAAGCAAATCAGAGGATTCCCACCTGCCAGCCTGTGATTAGTTCAGGAATAGACATGCATTACAATTTGGGGCACTGGGGTGTCTCAGGGATTTTTGAGAAACTTTTTCATTTATTATTTTTAAGAGAGACTAATTTCCCCCAAATTATGCATGGTTGGACTTATTGCACAGACTTACTATACACTTGAAGGCCAGTCACTATTTGATGCTAGCTGGGACTACAGTGGTGAATAAGCCCTGCCCTCCTGTGGGGGTTTCTCAGTTGAGGAGAGATGAGGCAGAAATTACAGAGGTACATCACAATCCCAAGGGGAAAGATCACCATGGGGAAACCAGAAAAGAAAAGCCTATACCAGGCTTCAAAATGCATTCAGAACAGGAATGTGGTTTTTCTGGTGGCTCAGATGGTAAAGAGTCTGCCTGCAATGTGGGACATTTGGGTTCGATTCCTGGGTGGGGAAGATCCCTTGGAAGAGGAAATGGCAACCCACTCCAGTACTCTTGCCTGGAGAATCCCATGGACAGAGGAGCCTGGTGTGCTACAATTAATGGGATCCCAAAGAGTTGGACACAACTGAGCAGCTAACACAAAAGTGATTAGTGGAGAGAGATGTGATACAGTAGCTGTGGTCTGCGTTAGCCCTTTGGGGGTTAAAAACTTGAGCGCAAGATGTAAAAAAGCCTCAAACAGGCTTTGATGTCCAGATTCCAGTTTCTACAGCCTTCACACTCTCCTAGGGAGATGCTGGGTCCTGGACTAAGTGCTGGGAGAGACACTTTTTAATTGAACATATAAGAGGAAGGATGCAACTCTGGTTCTATTTTTGGCAGCTGAGGAAAATGACTATGACTAGATTGGCACAGTGGAAAGCAGGGCAGAAAATTAGGATCCTTTATGACATCATTAAGCTTCCAGAGTGGTTAATATTGGAAAGTCTTAACATTTTTAGAAACTCTGTTTTATTATTATTCTGTTTGAATTGTGTTCTGTTAATGACAGTTGTAATATCCATATACAATACATCGAATCTCATCAGAAAATGCATTTGGAAGTGCCTCTAGGAAGTAAAAAGTATTACAAAAATTCAAGGGCTAAATTGTCTAATGGAACTACTTCTCAGTAATTAATGTGCTTATATAAATGTATTTATCCTATTAATATTTACTGAGGCTTGAGATGTGCTGGGCACCATATTAGGAAGTTAACTTTAGGAAACATTCTAGTTAACTGATTTCCTTGAGACCCCACAAGGGGACTGAAACAGAGACAGACAAAAGACCAGGAATCTTGACTTTTTAAAAAATATACAACTAAAGGACTTTATTATTGGCTTTTTAGTACCCTAATAAACATCTTCACTTCTGGTAAGAAGTGAAGTTGCTCAGTCGTGTGCGACTGTTTGCGAATCCATGGACTTCAGCTTACCAGGCTCCTCTGTCCATGGAATTTTCCAGGCAAGAGTACTGGAGTGGGATGCCATTTCCTTCTCCAGGGGATCTTCCTGACCCAGGGATCGAGCCTGGGTCTCCCACACTGCAGGCAGAGGCTTTACCGTCTGATCCACCAGGGAAGCCCTCACTTCTGGTAAAATGGACCATTAAAGTTAGGATAGGCTACTCATAAGACAAATGTCTTAAAACAGTCCCAGCTAAAAACAAGTTATTTTGCAATTCATTGACACTGTTCTAGAAGGGAAACTTGGTGATAGAATGGGCAGACTATTTCAAACCCATCATTCAGTTCAGTTCAGTCGCTCAGTCGTGTCCGACTCTTTGCAACCCCATGAATCGCAATACGCCAGGCCTCCCTGTTCATCACCAGTTCCAGGAGTTTACTGAAACTCACGTCCATCGAGTCAGTGATGCCATCCAGCCATCTCATCCTCTGTCGTCCCCTTCTCCTCCGGCCCCCAATCCCTCCCAGCATCAGAGTCTTTTCCAATCAGTCAACTATTCGCATGAGGTGGCCAAAGTACTGGAGTTTCAGCTTTAGCATCATTCCTTCCAAAGAAATCCCAGGGCTGATCTCCTTCAGAATGGACTGGTTGGATCTCCTTGCAGTCCAAGGGACTCTCAAGAGTCTTCTCAACACCACAGTTCAAAAGCATCAGTTCTTGGTGCTCAGCCTTCTTCACAGTCCAACTCTCACATCCATACATGACCACAGGAAAACCATAGCCTTGACTAGACAGAACTTTGTTGGCAAAGTAATGTCTCTGCTTTTGAATATGCTATCTAGGTTGATCATAGCTTTCCTTCCAAGGAGTAAGCGTCTTTTAATTTCATGGCTGCAGTCACCATCTGCAGTGATTTTGGAGCCCCTAAAAATAAAGTCTGACACTGTTTCCACTGTTTCCCATCTATTTCCCCATGAAGTGATGGGACCAGATGCCATGATCTTTGTTTTCTGAATGTTGAGCTTTAAGCCAACTTTTTCGCTCTCCACTTTCACTTTCATCAAGAGGCTTTTGAGTTCCTTTTTACTTTCTGCCATAAGGGTGGTGTCATCTGCATATCTGAGGTTATTGATATTTCTCCCAGCAAACTTGTTTCCAGCTTGTGCTTCTTCCAGTCCAGCATTTCTCGTGATGTACTCTGCATATAAGTTAAATAAGCAGGGTGACAATATTCATCCTTGATGTACTCCTTTTCCTATTTGGAACCAGTCTGTTGTTCCATGTCCAGTTCTAACTGTTGCTTCCTGACCTGCATACAAATTTCTCAAGAGGCAGATCAGGTGGTCTGGTATTCCCATCTCTTTCAGAATTTTCCACAGTTTATTGTGATCCACACAGTCAAAGGCTTTGGCATAGTCAATAAAGCAGAAATAGATGCTTTTCTGGAACTCTCTTGCTTTTTCCATGATCCAGAAGATGTTGGCAATTTGATCTCTGGTTCCTCTGCCTTTTCTAAAACCAGCTTGAACATCAGGAAGTTCACGGTTCACAAATGCTGAAGCCTGGCTTGGAGAATTTTGAGCATTACTTTACTAGCGTGTGAGATGAGTGCAACTGTGTGGTAGTTTGAGCATTCTTTGGCATTGTCTTTCTTTGGGATTGGAATGAAAACACCTTTTCCAGTCCTGTGGCCACTGCTGAGTTTTCCAAATTTGCTGGCATATTGAGTGCAGCACTTTCACAGCATCATCTTTCAGGATTTGAAATAGCTCAACTGGAATTCCATCGCCTCCACTAGCTTTGTTCGTAGTGATGCTTTCTAAGGCCCACTTGACTTCACATTTCAGGATGTCTGGCTCTAGGTCAGTGATCACAGTTCATTCAGTTCAGTTCAGTCGCTCAGTTGTGTCCGACTCTTTGTGACCCCATGAACCACAGCACACCAGGCCTGCCTGTCCATCACCAACTCCTGGAGTCCACCCAAACCCATGTCCATTGTGTCGGTGATGCCATCCAACCATCTCATCTTCTGTCATCCCCTTCTCCTCCTGCCCCCAATCTTTCCCAGTATCAGGGTCTTTTCCAATGAGTCAGCTCTCCACATCAGGTGGCCAAAGTATTGGAGCTTCAGCTTCAATATCAGTCCTTCCAATGAACACACAGCACAGGACTGATCTCCTTTAGGATGGACTGGTTGGATCTCCTTGCAGTCCAAGGGACTCTCAAGAGTCTTCTCCAACACCACAGTTCAAAAGCATCAATTCTTCTGTGCTCAGCTTTCTTTATAGTCCAACACTCATATCCATACATGACCACTGGAAAAACCATAGCCTTGACTAGACAGACCTTTGTTGACAAAGTAATGTCTCTACTTTTTAATATGCTGTGTAGGTTGGTCATAACTTTCCTTCCAAGGAGTAAGCGTCTTTTAATTTCATGGCTGCAGTCACCACCTGAAGTGATTTTTGAGCCTCCCCCCAAATAAAGTAAGCCACCATTTCCCCATCTATTTGCCATGAAATGATGGGACCGGGTGCCATGATCTTAGTTTTCTGAATGTTGAGCTTTAAGCCAACTTTTTCACTCTTCTCTTTCACTTTCATCAAGAGGCTTTTGAGTTCTTCTTCACTTTCTGCCATAAGGGTGGTGTCATCTGCATATCACACCATCGTGATTATCTGGGTCATGAAGATCTTTTTTGTACAGTTCTTCTGTGTATTCTTGCCATCTCTTCTTAATATCTTCTGCTTCTGTTGGTTCCATACCATTTCTGTCCTTTATCGAGCCCATCTTTGCATGAAATGTTCTCTTGGTATCTCTGATTTTCTTGAAGAGATCTCTAGTGTTTCCCATTCTGTTGGTTTCCTCTATTTCTTTGCATTGATCACTGAAGAAGGCTTTCTTATCTCTTCTTGCTATTCTTTGGAACTCTGCATTCAGATGCTTATATCTTTCCTTTTCTCCTTTGCTTTTCGCTTCTCTTCTTTTCACAGCTATTTGTAAGACCTCCCCAGACAGCCATTTTGCTTTTTTGCATTTCTTTTCCATGGGGATGGTCTTGATCCCTGTCTCCTGTACAATGTCACGAACCTCTTTCCATAGTTCATCAGGCACTCTATCTATCAGATCTAGGCCCTTAAATCTATTTCTCACTTCCACTGTATAATCATAAGGGATTTGATTTAGGTCATACCTGAATGGTCTAGTGGTTTTCCCTAGTTTCTTCAATTTAAGTCTGAATTTAGCAATAATGAGTTCATGATCTGAGCCACAGTCAGCTCCTGGTCTTGTTACTAGGAAAATTCAGATATTTGGGCAAATACTTATTTGTTTCCTTCCAGTACATCATGTCTGAAACTCCCTTATGATTGATGAATATCTCATTGTTTTCATTACCACTTTCTCTAGTACACACCCTTTTAACCTCATGTTTTAGTTAATGTTAAACTTTCTCCATTCATTCAATCAACATTAACTTCCCACTGTATGCTGAGCATTATGGTGCCAGGATCTGGAAGTCCTTTTCACATCACTTCCTTCACCTTTCCCAAGAATTTCTAATAAATTTGCAACATTCTTTATTGTCTTTTAAGATCTTCATACTCCACGTTTGATCTTATCGTCTTCCACTCAATTTTAGGATATTTTTCTACTTTAAGTAGATTCTCCGGGTCCTCAAATATTCTTATTATTCAATCAACCTTTCAACACCTTACTTTCAGAATACTTTTATTCCTGATTTTCATAGTTAACTTCTTTTAAGTGCCCTATGTAGCTTAAAGTCTTATCTGTTTTGAGGAAAATTATTTTAATCCTAGGCTTTTGAACTTAAAATATTCGGTGTGAGGAGAAAGAAAAAACAGCTTTGGAAGACATGGACTCGTAATATTTATCTACATACTCATTTTTTGATGTATATAAGTCAGATAATTATAGTGCATACCTTAAACATATACACTGCTGTATGTCCATTATATCTCAATAACACTGAAAGATAAAACCAGCAAACAAGAAAGAAAAATTAGCTGTGTACTCTCTTAAATCATTGCTTCCAGGTATAATTTAGTAAAACAAAAAAGGAATAAAAGAAATGGGACAACATGGAAAACAATGAAGTGTTAATAACTTGCCTTAATATAAGAATTATAGTGAAATTTAATTCTTCAAATAGAATTGAATACTTAATATATTAATAGTGGACTTTTTGTGATGAGATTAGGATTTTTTTGTATTTTTCAATATAGTTTTCTACATTTTTTTACTATAAACCATTATTTTGATTATTAGAAGATATAAACTGTGATATCTAACTGTTGCCTTATAATGGAGACAGAAACATTTTTATTTGGCAAAAGGTTTAATGATATAATCAGAAAGATGTTTAGTCTTAGTAGTTGATTATTCAGATATTGCTTTCACAAAAATGCCTTCCCTCTATTGAGAATCCAAAATATCCAACCATAGGTTTTTATTTATATCCACTTGTTTATATGTATATATATATATGTATGTATGTATATATATAAGAGAACTCTGCAGTACTAAAAACTCATGACATAAAAGCATGTTCATTGACATGGAAGTATATTAATGATATTTCATTCAGTGAAAAGAAGTATGATTTTATTTTTCTAAGTAAAACATGAGGAGGACATATTAAAGTAGTAGCAGTGATTTTTCTCCTAGATAATTGAATTATGGGCAATTTTGATTCTGCCTTCTACTTTTTGTGTTTTATTAAGAATATTATTTCATATGGAACAAAATACTTTTAATATGTACTCTTTAGGTTCTTGGCGTAAGAGAGAAATTACTTGAATTGATAGAAATTAACTGTGGTTAAACACAGGGCCATAAGAAAACTAGGAGAGCCTAGCAGCCTTTTCACTGGGTCCTAGATCCTCCACAACCAAGGTGTAAAATAAGCTTGAAAAGGTCAGTCAATTTAAAGGCAACAGCCGAGCTTGAGGTATCAGCCTTCCCTCTGTTCCCTTGACATTTGCCTACCATAGAGAGGTTATAACTGATGAGGCTGGCCATACTGGGGTGTGATGTACAGTGCTATTTGATAGTGTTCAGGCTGCAAGTCCTGGGAGGCATAAACCAGCCCTATGCTTGCTTTCAACTGATGTATCTGACTGCTTAATCAAATTGTTAATCAAATGTGAGAATGGAAACAAATGAGTCTCAGAAAGCAAGAATGCCTCAAGAGGATAACATTGACTGAGATTTAATGGTTCATATAGGTTGTCACTGTGTATATAGCTTCCCATTAAGACTCTGTGGCCTTATTCATCCCCTTCTGCATTCCATTCAACAATGTTTCATACACAAAGCCAATAATACTGGCTGAGCAACTTACTTGTGCCACAGACTCTGCTAGATGCAGTGAAGTGCAAACACATAGGTTAGCTGTCTTTACTTAGAAATGTTGCTCTTATTATTATCGTGTATATACTTCTATGATTTTTAACTTTATATTTATTCCTGTATCCATATCTATACCTCTTATTTCCATTCAAAGCTTTGAAGCTATTTTTCCATTTTATTTAGGCTCTCAGTACAATTGAAATGAAGTCTGATGTGTCTGATTCTCATTTGTTTGTTGGTTCTGGAAGCTTTCAGAATTCTCTATCCACTGAATTCAATAAAAATATCAATGTATATCTTTCTCTCTCTCTCTTTTTTTCTTGCTTAGAACTGGATGGGCCTTTTCAATCTAAAACTTGTATCTTTCTTGAGAGTGGGAAGTTTCTTCTGTGACTATTTAAAAAATTATTTTCCTACCTCTTTGAGCCTTATTTTGTATATCTGGAGTTATTTTTTCATATTTTAAATTTCTGTCTTGTTTTCATCTTGGAAGATGTATTCAATCTTATCTTCTCTATCACAAATTTGGTCTTTAGGAATGTTTTCTCTATGATTCAGCAGTTTTGAATTTTTATTAAAAAGTCTATGACCTACTTTCCAAGAACATTTTCTTCTTTGATTGCATCTTTTTATAGCAGTTTTAGTTTTATGGAGGCAGGTGTTGTCTAATCTTCTGACATTAATTTAGAATTATTTGTCTTCATCAGTATCACTGTTTTCTCCAGAGTTAAGTGTTCTGTTTTTTTTTTTTTTTTATTATGGTCCTGTTCTTTCATACTGTTCATTTTCCTCAGATTCTTGCTAACTCTGAGTTGTCCTTTAAAACTGATAAAGAATGAAGTAGTTTGATAATTTGGGGCACCTGCTACTGTGTTTCTTCTGCAATTGGTTAGGTGAGTTCACACACATGGTCTCTCCCTGGACTATTGGGGGCTAAATAAGGGCTTCCCATTAGAGTGTGTGGGACATAAATAGGTGAGTGCAGGCCCCCAAGAGGATGGATGAAGTTAGGTGTCCAGGGTTATGTCAGGTTTTGTTTTGTTCATCTCTGGCCCTTGTACCCATACTGGGACTGCTTGACAGGATGGTCTGTCACTGTATTTAGAAATATCCATGCTGTTCTGGAGCCGTGCATTCAGAATCATTTTTTTCTCTTGCTCTGTTCCTTATCACGAGAAAATTGACTCACAGGCTGTTTCCTGGGTCTCATGAAAAATGGTTCTGGCTGGGATTGACCAATGGGACACAGAGGCGTCAGATGGGGACATGGAGGAGGGGGATAAAAGCCTTTCTCCCCTTCCCTCAGCTTGCCTATCTCAGGCAGTGTCTCAGGAAATAGCTTCCGCTTTTCCGGGGCAGGCCTTATCCAAGCTTCTACCTAGTGAGCTGATCATCTGCCATTAGGAACTCCATATCCACCCTGCTTCCTGCTTTTGCCCTCTATCCCTGCATGGCTTCTCAGCAATATAGTACTCTGTGTGATCAATCACCTGCATGACATTCCCTCTAGTATAAATACTTTTTTTTCTGACTCCCTGGTTAGAGCCTGCTTTAGGGTGAGGACAAATTCCGCAGCTGCACTGTCTTATGGGGATGATGAGAACCCTTAATTAATGTAGACATATTGTAGACATTTAAGAAATTTAATCTCTTGATGGTGATTGCCTCAGAGCCTGCCACTCCTCTTATGATTGTGTACCCTCCATCAATCTGTTTTCTTACAGAAATCCTTTGAAAATTTTAGTCTCCTGAAAAGAGCATTTCTTATTTTCATTACCTTTATCAATTTCTTCCTCTTTTTCCCCCTCCATCTTCTCCTCCTTCTCTTCCTCCACCTTCCCCTCTTCCTCTTCCTCCTTTCTTTTCTTCATCTTCTTTCCACTGGTAGTGTGCTTAAGGGCTTCTGGATTCAAACCCTGGCTCCACTAAATACTGATTTTGTGACTTGGCACAAGTTCCTTAACTTCTTTGTTCCTCAGTTCATTCACCTGTAAAGTGGGAGTTGCTGAGGATTAAATGAGATACATGCAGAAGAATGCTTGAAACATGGTAGTTGCTCAATAGAAATAAGCTATTATTATTTTAGATGCTGTGATTTGTATTTTTAACATTTTAATCAGATTTTGGGAGGGAAGGTTGCTAAAGCGTCTGAACTCAGTCCACAGTATGAACTGGAAGGAAGCACACAGCCTGATTTTGAACTTTTAGAATCTTATTTGTGCATGTTAGTTACTCAGTCATATCTGACTGTTTGCAACCCCATGGATTCTGGCCATGGAATTCTCCAAGCAAGAATACTGGAGTGGGTTTCCATTTCCTTCTCCAGGGATCTTCCCAACCCAGGGATCAAACCCAGGTCTCCTGCGTTGTGGGCAGATTCTTTACTATCTGAGCCACCAGGTAAGTGCAGAGGAATGTTACTTAGAATATGATGAAACAGCATGTACAGAAGGATAAGTGAAAAGGAAAATGCATAAACTTGCTTTTGAGAAGGACAAGAAGACAGTGATTACAAAGAGCAGCCTAACAGTTAACACTTGCATGTGGTTGCAGAGTACTCTGGTCTCTAAGACTTGGTTTTCCTCCACTTCTGCTTCTTTTCCAGTTGTATTGATATTTATGCATTGAACCTTTCTTTTCTAGGATGAACTAAGGATTTTCTTTCCCAAGTGCAGTTTTAAATGCCTGGACTAATAATACATATTGGAATAATACTTCTTTATAATCATTTTTGTAATCTACTGAAATAAATCTTCTTTTCAACAGAACATAGAAAACATAAAACAAAAAGTTCTGTTTTCCCTAAGCCTGAAAAATTTTTTTTCTTGTATTTGTAAAAAAATGGCATTGTAAAACTCAATAACATAGGTTAAGCACAATCCTTTGAGGTGTTTTTACATTTTAATATTCAACTTGCAATTTCGTTTTAATTTAATTATAGGATTTAAGAGCAAAAGTTTCTTGAATGGATACCAGATTGATTATGTTACATTTCTTTCTAGAAAACTTGTCTTTCTATATAAGGAGATACATAGCCTTGAGTTTTTATTTAATTTCTCTCCATCTTTATCTTGATGGCAAGACTCTTCTTGGGGAGAAAGTGACAGAACAGATATTAATAGTCCCCTGACCAGGATCCCAGATATATTTAATGTCTGTGTGATTCTGACTTTATTAAGAAATTTCTATTTTACATAAAAAATACTTTCTTGCCAAGCATTTCATCAGCTACTACAAAAGTTACATTTCTTTGTTCCTTGTAATATTTTAGAATCTTAAGTTGCAAAGTTATTTCAAAACTGAAAGTAAGTTACAAGAAATGTATAAGGAAGCATTGTATTTTCAAATAAATGCAAAGTTCACACTGGATGTTGTAAAAGAAAAAAGACTTAAAGAAATTTGTTTTTTGATAGTGCCTATTTTAAAGTTACATTTTTAATATAATTTTTTAAAAGTTATATTTTACACATGAAGCATTCTCTAAATGATGTGCTTTTGGATTATGTCAATCGCCCTTTAAGTGAAAAAAGTGTGTAAAGAAAGGTATACAATCTAGAGACAACATGGAAAAAAATCTGTGTGAATTTCATGGTTTGTTGTTGTTTTTATTGCTCAGTGTTTGTTTAAAAGTATCCATACGATGAGGAACCAGTGATTCTAGATCCCATGGTATTATAACTGTAGGACTCTAAACAAATGAAAACGCATTTATTATGCTTTAAAAAGTACTTTACAAAAGGCACTATAAGCTAAGGAGTAACAGATTTGAGCATGGGAATAAACTTGACCAACTTTTTTTTGCTTGTTGTTCTTTAAAAAATTCAAAACTTGCCAAAGTGTACATCTGTTTATTCTACAGTGATTACTAATCTGTTTCTTAGTTCAGCATCCCTTTGGGTTTATGCACATGTGGCAAATCTGTCTTTTTTCATGAGAATGAGTGAAAACTTAATCTCAGTAATCCAAAAACAACTCTAGAAGTTGTCTATTTATTTGTGTTCAAAAGCCACAGCAATTTTAGCTTCAATTCAAGAATCCAAGGAAGGAAAAGAACACACTGTGCCTTAGGAAGTATCTGGGAGACTTTAGAAGTTTAGTGACCTATGCAGAACGCTTCCAGTGAAGTAGGTCCTAACAACTATTGGGAGACACAGTGGAATGCCAGAAACTGAAAAACTGGCAGAGTGATGATCCTTAAACAACCACTGCCATCTATTACAGTTGTCAATGCTATAAGCAAATGTTTGACAGCAATGAAATGAAAAATAAATTGTTCTAAGTAGGTATAAGTCCTTCTTCTTGATCTGTCTACAAAGTCAAGTTTTTTTTATGTGAAATTAACAAATAATATAATTTGCATATGACTGCATAGAGAAAAATATAAATAACTGCAGCAAAATATATTTTTAACACAATCTTAGCTGAATAAGACTAATGAAGTTTAATGAAGACTCTTCTATTCCTATACACAAAATGCCAATTACATCTATTCTTTCTGAAGAACAAGATCTCCAGAAACATTTACTTCAATAAAATGAGTTTATTAAGCCTAGGTTCTAAATAGCAGACAATCCAGAGACTAAATAAACAAAAATGCTCAAGGACATAGTGTTTATAAAACAGTATATTATATATTTAATTGAAGGAAAGAACTGATATTCCAGAAGGAGTTTTCAGGATTAAAGACAGTTGTAAAAAATAAAAATACATGTATGTATACATACATATGGGCTTCCCAAGTGGCGCTAGTGGTAAAGAACCCATCTGCCAATGCAGGAGACATAAGAGACCTGGGTTCGATTCCTGAGTTGGGAAGATCCTCTGGAGGTGGGCTTGGCAACCCACTCCAGTATCCTTGCTTGGAGAATCCCATGGACACAGGAGCCTGGTGGGCTACAGTCCAAAGGGTTGCAAAGAGTCAGACATGACTGAAGGAATAGCAGACACACACACACACACACATGAACGCATATATCAAGGTTTGAAAAATATGGTAATATGAGAGCCAATGTTACTAAATATATACATATATTTATATATATATATAATACAATATACACATAAATTTAACACAATGGAAATATGACAATAATATGATATTTTCATCATGTGGAAATGGGACATAGGGGAAGATTCAGAACCTTAGATCCTCTCCTGTGCACACACACACGGACCAGACACAAACACCTGCCATATTGAGTAATTTCTACATTCTGGATGACATCCATAAAGAGTTATGTCTTTTTTTTACTTTGCAATGTTTTCAATATTTCTTTCTTTTATACTCCCATTTTGAAATGTTCATTGTATTTATGTATCACCTGCACTATTATTTGCTTAACACTTTTGCTTAAAATAACTTGCTTTTAAAACATAAGTTTATCAAAAGAGAAACCTCACTCTCTCTACTAAATGGATTGTACACTTTTCATAAATAGACAACAAAAACAGAATAATGACAATAAGTTCTTGTTAGATGTGGTTGCCCACCAAGTGTTCTGAGCATGAAGCCTGCTCTCTCTGAGTTAAACCTTAGGTGTTAAAGACTATCACCAAACTGAGACCTTTTTTTTCTCTAATAGTTGTAAAGGATTGAAGGAAAATGTAAAAGGAAACAATTTTCTTATTATAATTTTTAATATCATTATTTTCCTGGCTAGAGTATCATCTGGCATCAGTAGTCTCGCTTACTAAGTAAAATCATGTCAAATACCAATAGCATCGCTCACTGTGAGAGGCATTGCTGTTCTTCAGTGGCTACTGCTATTTCAATTGGAGTGGGCTGCCTCAGTAAATGTGTTTTTCTACTTTCTTTAGTGGGAAGGGCATATAAATAATGTGGAGAGTGGGATAGTTAGTCGGACAGAGATCAAAAGAGTTTATTTATTAAAAACCTGCATCGTTGGGGTGAGATTGGTAACTCCATGTGTGAGATGTCATCAGTAATAGAACATCTCTTTTCTTTACTGCTCAATAATACCCCTGAACTGGAAGACAAACATGAACTTGGGATTGGAAGCTAATAAATGAGACACTTTTTCTAAGAGGCTGAGAGCAGCAGAGTTAATGAATTACAGATGAGGTTGTTTACATGAGTGAGGACTGTTTACTTTTCCTGACATCAGTTTTATCCTTTCCAGTAAGAGTAAGTTTGCTTGTGATGGAAATGGGGGAGGGAAACCAACATAGCTCTAAAACAATGTTTAATTTTTAAGAAAATGTGTACGTCTTAGGAATGTTATTGCTGCCTTTTTCTACTTCTGTAGAAAGGTTAATTTATAGTTGACTCTTAATGCTTGATGCCTGATAGGAAATGTTTCTGAAACAATAGGATCTAGTTCAGGGACAAAGCTGGTATGGGCTTATGTGTGAGAGTGATGTGTGTGTTTGTTTCACTTTTTATACATCTGAGGAAAAAAATTAGAAATTATCAGGATAGTTACAGGGCTTAAGTATCAGGATAGGATTCTGCTTTCTTCTGCTTCATACTGTTAGAATTGGCATGAGCCAGAAAGGGGCAGCTACTGAACTATAGCTCCTCTCACAGTTGGCTCTGAAAAACAGTGGTGAAAAGGAATCCCCAGAATAGACAAGACTTTAGGTGATCCATGTGGTTGCATGGAAGGAAGGATGGCCTGAGTGTAGATGTATCTGATTCATGAACTGTAGCTAATGGATTGATGAGATGGTCTTGGATTTGAAATGTACACATTTGGAAGGTTGGTTGCAAGAGGTCTAGAGATAAGGTATTATAGACAGACCTCTTATATGGGGCACTGACTGCAAAATATTTATGATCTACATACATGATTACTATAGGGCTTCAAATATGTGAAGAAGGATCTTAATAATTAGGTAGAAAACTTGATTCATCATGGATATCAGTCAGCTTGGATATCAGTCAGCTTCTTATTGCTGGCACCCTGGTAACTGTTTCACAGGTCCATTGTGAAATGGTCATGGCATCAAGTCTGGAAGTTCTGTGTGTATTCAACATGCACCTGCTCTCAGCAAGTCTGATCTGGCTTCTAGACACTTAACTGAGTGTCTAACCTGAATGCAGCAAAGGGCAACAGTGGGTTTCTGCACCACTCATGAAGGGAACAGCTGGCCGCTACCTGCTCATCAGGGAGGAGTCAGCACTGGTCCACAAAGAGACAGAGTCATTCAGGAACACACTTTCTTTCCTTTCCTGCCTTCAGGGCTTCTGCCCACATGTTGGTCATGACTTACAGATTGCTATATCCATAGCATCCTCTAAAATATTACCTCTGTCCAGGGGACTCATTTAATAGTGAAGAAAGTGTGGCATTGGATTCATGCCCATTGAATTAATTCTGGTCTTACTTGTGCTCCATGCTCCCAAAACAATGATCTTGACAAAACAGTGTAATGGTCTGGGGAAGGCTCAGTTGCAGTGTCAGATAGGAAAAAATGCCCTGGGAGGTTTAGTACTGTTCTAAGGAATGCAACTCCAGTGTTCTTGCCTGGAGAATCCCAGGGACGGTGGAGCCTGGTGGGCTGCCGTCTCTGGGGTCACACAGAGTCGGACACGACTGAAGCGACTTAGCAACAAGGAATGCAACAAACATCCTTAATCCAGAAGTTGGAATTTATTTATTTATTTTTTTTTAATTTAATTTTATTTTTAAACTTTACATAATTGTATTAGTTTTGCCAAATATCAAAATGAATCCATCACAGGTATACATGTGCTCCCCATCCTGAACCCTCCTCCCTCCTCCCTCCCCATACCATCCCTCTGGGTCGTCCCAGTGCACTAGCCCCAAGCATCCAGTATCGTGCATTGAACCTGGACTGGCATCTCATTTCATACATGATATTTTACATGTTTCAATGCCATTCTCCCAAATCTCCCCACCCTCTCCCTCTCCCACAGAGTCCATAAGACTGTTCCATACATCAGTGTCTCTTTTGCTATCTCGTACACAGGGTTATTGTTATCATCTTTCTAAATTCCATATATATGTGTTAGTATACTGTATTGGTGTTTTTCCTTCTGGCTTACTTCACTCTGTATAATAGGCTCCAGTTTCATCCACCTCATTAGAACTGATTCAAATGAATTCTTTTTAATTGCTGAGTAATACTCCATTGTGTATATGTACCACAGCTTTCTTATCCATTCATCTGCTGACAGAAGTTGGAATTTAGTTCCAACTATGTAGTTAGAAGATTCTCGGAAACCAAGGATGAAGGTGAGATTGGCCTTTTTCATTGTTTTGACTAATGATCCACTGATATGAATTTTTTCATATTCTCCACATGTCTCTGGGGTCTCTGAATTTTAAATTTCTGGAGAGGACTGCTTCTATCAGAAGACAATCACAGCTTTGATAAATTTTATGCTGCCTGGCCATTTTGGGTTCTAAATTCTTCTAAACTATTCATCCATCCTTGGACTTCTGGTTGGGTTCAGGCAATGAAGAGCCCTAGCCCGAGAGTAGAGGGAGGAGGAAGGTAAGGTCAAGATATTGGTTTTCCCAGGCCCCTCCTATGAGTAGATTTAGGACCACTTGGTCTTTCCTCTTCATCTTATATTTGAGAAACTTGAACTGAGAGGTGACATACTTTACCCAGAGGAATAATTTTAAAAGATTTTATTAGATCGAGCCACAGGTAAAATCTGAGTTAGGCCAGAGCTTGTAAACTGAAATGACATCCTGTGCCATCAAATGTCAAACAGGTGAGGGAAGGTGGCTTGATAAATAGCATGAATATCACATGAATCATTGAGAACTATAGAGGGCATTAAAGCTCAACATTCAGAAAATGAAGATCATGGCATCTGGTCCCATCACTTCATGGGAAATAGATGGGGAAACAGTGGAAACAGTGTCAGACTTTATTTTTCTGGGCTCCAAAATCACTGCAGATGGTGACTGCAGCCATGAAATTAAAAGATGCTTACTCCTTGGAAGGAAAGTTATGACCAACCTAGATAGCATATTCAAAAGCAGAGACATTACTTTGCCAACAAAGGTCCATCTAGTCAAGGCTATGGTTTTTCCTGTGGTCATGTATGGATATGAGAGTTGGACTGTGAAGAAGGCTGAGCGCCGAAGAATTGTTGCTTTTGAACTGTGGTGTTGGAAAAGACTCTTGCGAGTCCATTGGACTGCAAGGAGATCCAACCAGTCCGTTCTGAAGGAGATCAGCCCTGGGATTTCTTTGGAAGGAATGATGCTAAAGCTGAAACTCCAGTACTTTGGCCACCTCATGCGAAGAGTTGACTCATTGGAAAAGACTCTGATGCTGGGAGGGATTGGGGGCAGGATGAGAAGGGGACGACAGAGGATGAGATGGCTGGATGGCATCACTGACTCGATGGACGTGAGTCTGAGTGAACTCCTGGAGTTGGTGATGGACAGGGAGGCCTGGCGTGCTGCGATTCATGGGGTCACAAAGAGTTGGACACGACTGAGCGACTGATCTGATCTGATCTGATCTGATAGAGGGCATTAGGCTTCCCAGGTGGTGATAGAGGTAAAGAATCCACCTGCATATGCAGGAGACATAAGAGATGCGGGTTCGATCCCTGAGTCAGGAAGATTCCCTGGAGGAGGGCATGGCAACCCACTCCAGTATTCTTGCCTGGAGAATCTCCATGGACAGAGTAACCTCGCGAGCTACAGTTCATAGGATTGCAAAGAGTCGGACACGACTGAAATGACTTAGCATGCATGCACATAGAATGCATTATCTTCTATCCAAATACAGTGCTTCTGCTTAGCATTAGTCAATTGCCATAACTTTGGGAATGTAGGGGCCAGTGGTGCCATGTTGAGTTTTTGTGAGAAGCCCAAAATCCAGATTTTTAATTGACTTACAATATTATATTCTATTAAGATGTACAATAAAGTAATTCAATATTTTTATATATTGCAAAATGATCACCTCATTAAATCTAGTTACCGTCTGTTACTATACAAAGTTATTACAATATTGGCTATATTCCCTATGCTGTATGTACATCTCTGGGACTTACTCATAACTAGTTTATACCTCTTAATCTCTCTCACCTATTTCTCTCATCCACCCAGTGCCTTCCTCTCTGGCAGTCACTGGTTTGTTCTCTGTGAGTCTGTTTCTGTTTTGTTATATATATTTTTAAAATTAAATTAGAGTTCATTTACAATATTATATTAGTTTCAGGTGTACAGCATTGTGATTCAATATGTTTATAGATTAGACTCCATTAAAAGTTACTGCAAGATAATGTCTATAATTTCCTGTGGTACATAATATATACTTGTCATTTATTTTATGCAGAGTAGTTTGTACATCTTAATTCCATCTCTAACTTCCCTTATCCTTTCCCTCTCCCCTCTGGTAACCACTAGTTTGTTTTCTGTATCTGTGAGTTTGTTTTGCATATACATTGGTTTGTATTAACTTTAGATTTCATATTTAAGTGATATCATACAGTGTTTGTCTTTATTTTATTGTGAGTGGATGTTGCATTTTGTCAGATGTTTTCACTGCATCTCTTGAGATGATAATGTGATTTTTATCCTTCTTTTTGTTCATGTGATATATCACAATGATTGATTTGTGAATTTGCACCATCCTTGTATCCCTGGAATAAATCATCCTACTTGATCGTGGTGTGTGATCATTTTTATATATTGTTGGAATCAGTTTGCTACTATTTTCTGGAGGATTTTTGCACCTATGGCCTATAATTTTATTTTTTGGTACTGTTTTTATCTGGCCTTTGTATCAAGGTAATGGTGGCCTCAGAGTAAGTTTGGGAGTGCTCTGTCCTCTTAGATTTTTTAGAACTATTTGAGAATGATAGATATTATACATTTACATGTTTTGCATAATTCCCTTATGAAGTTGTCTGGTCTTGGACTTTTGTTTGCTGAGAATTTTTTAATTATAAATTTAATTATATTATTAGTAAACAGCATATGAAAATTTGGTGTTCATATGCAAGTTTTTACTTTGGGACAAAAACCAAAATTTATCATAATACAAACTTTGAAAAATAATTTTATTTTTTGCAAATAAAATGTGCCATATATTGTTTTTTTACATCATAATAATATTTGTATGTATATTTTATTTTGTTTTGTTGCTTGTTTAGTTTACACACCAATTTTTCATGAGGGACCATGTTGCTGAGTTAGACCCTCATATTGAGTACTCTTTCAAGACTAATTCCATATTGGTCTTTCATTGCAATGTTGTGTGAATTTGCTGTTTTATGCAGATATGTTGTGGGAAAGGTAAAGTCATGCACATTTTATAAAATTCAGCTATCCTTAATTAGGTTGATTAACAATTACTAATTGCTTCTCTTTGGAAATCTCACTTTCCCTTTTTTTCCAAAATAAAATAAGAGTTGTGATTGTTGCTCTTCATTTTTACTTGTTAAGAGATGTTTTGAAAAATAAGACATTTCTTTTCATTAAGATATTTTATTTTCTCAGCCACAAAGTAATGAGGCCTGAATTTGTATAATAGAAACATTTAATCCAGAGTAAACATTGTATAGATGAGTTTATATAGTATAAATATTTGATATAGGATAAAGACTGGGCTTCTCTGGTGGCTCAGTGGTAAAGAATCCGCCTGTCAATGCAGGAGACACGGTTTAATCCCTGGGTCTGGAAAATCCCATGGGGAAGGAAATGGCTACCCACTCCAGTATTCTTGCCTAGGAAATTCCATGGACAGAGGAGCCTAGCAGGCTACAGTGCGTGGTGCTGCAAAAGAGTCAGACACGACTTAGCAACTAAAGAGCAACAAAAGATTGAATAGTTTTTATTCATTCAATAAATATTTATTGCATGCCTAGTTTGTACAGTTTCTCTTTTAAGTATTTTCTATATATCTATGAATAAAATCTACCTTTATGAAACTTATATTTTGGTCAAGAGAAACACAAAAGAAATAATTTATGTGTATGGACAAATTCCATTGTTGAATACCTGGATTTTACTGTCTTCCTTCAAAGAGTGCTTGTGGATCAGCTTCATTTTTCCAAGCCTAGTTTTAAGTTTTGTTAGGGAAGGTATAGAGTAGCCTTTATTCTAGAGCTAGTTGAATCCTATTACCAAGGTGTGGCCTCTTTTGGGGTTTCTACTGAATGCACTGTGTGTTCATGGAGATCTCCCTACTCTGATTGGTCAGAACTGGAACGTCTCCTGCCCCTATCCCTACGCAAGCTATGGAAAATGTTCACCTCTAACTCCACGGTCATTGTCGCTTGTCCTTGTGGAGATTCACCCTATGCCTGCATGGCTTAGTAATCAGACAAAGATTCAAGACTCTCATGCAGATTTCTACTGCTCTTTGTCTTCCCCTCTACAGAGACTTGACTTCTTAACTCAAAGACTGCTATGCTTTACTTGGGAACCTTTCTTTGGGCCACAATCTTGAAAGTGCCTCCAGGCAGAAACCCAGAGCAATTGGAGAGCTCACTTCATTCGCTTTTCTTCTCTGAAGAAACACAGTCCTGAGCTGTTGTCAAATGTCATATATTTTGTCTAGTTATTCAGTGTCTTACTGTGGGAGGACAAGTCTGGAATTCATCACTGTCATAGAAGCAGAAGTCCCTTGGGACACTTGGAATATCACTTTCCTTACTATAGAGCAATTGACAATTTTTTTTAAATAGAAAATAAAATTCAGCAAAAACAAATTCCAAAAATAACCTAAGCAAATTTTCTGTACCTCGAAAATTACCAGGTGAAGCTAAAGTTGTCAAGTCATGATGAAAACTGTGGAATGGTCTAGGCAGGGTCCACAGAAGAGAGACGTGCAGAGCTCAGAGATAAATTTGAATAAAAATATTTTAAAATGATATAGCCAACATCATGTGTGCATGCACATGTGTGTGAGCATGCACTCCAACTTTGCTGAAGTGTAGTAATCTCATAGGAAAATAGGTGATGATAAGAGTAGAACTATAATTCAAGTCAACTTTAAGAGGGATTAACAAACGGAATGTAAAGGACATTCTTAAGTGTTTGCACAAGCCACCAGTCTAAGAGGCTTGGAGATCAAGTAGGCATTTCCCTTTATCTGTTTGAGTCATTGAATCAATCCTAAAACACAGGGAGAGATGTCTGTTCCTGAAAACACTTTCTATTGCCAGTGCTACCCTCATCCCTAACTCTGTTTTGCATTTGTGATGTCAAACAGTAATAAACATGTCTTAAAATAGCATCATATCTTTCAATACAAATGTCTTTTAATGTACCCTTTGTTCCACACATAAATAAAGCCTGTAGGAACACTCACTCCATAATGTGCTGAAAGGCAGCCATTCTGGGAAAGAGAGAAAGACCCAGTAACTGTTTACAGATTCAGAGTAACATCAATAAGTGGAACATGTATCTCTTGTGACCCTTCTTATTTAGGGTTTCCCTTTCTCTGTCCAAGCCTGTTGCCTGCTTCCCTCTCTATCTTTTCTCTCTGTCTCTCACACACACATATATATGCCTTTAGTAATTCGGAACAACAGGAGATAACATAAGTCTATTTTCCCCACTCTCAATGCACTCTCTTCAAATCTACCTTTGTATAAGTAAGAGCTAGAATATAAGAGGAGGCATAATAATCAGTTCAAATATTCATCCTGTTCAGTATTTCTTCTCTGGTAGTGCAGTTGGCTTTCTGAGAGATGAACATTAAAATATAAGGTAAATTTCCAAACATCTTATAGCACTTAAATGACTTGTCATGGACTATCACCACTAAATTGCTAAGCATTTCTTATATCTACTTTGTAATTAATCAATACATTAAATTTGTGCTTAATTAATTTTACATCATTTTGAATAAATTATATATGACATTAAATCAAAAATGTTTAAGATGATATACCTCTCCCCCTTTGGCACTCAATTCTTTTCATTCAAGGCAATCACTGTTACTTATTCTGTAGGTGTAATTTTCTAGAAATCATAAATACAAGCCTATACAGATATATGCCCATATATAATCGTTTATGGGAAAGTGAATAATATGTGTAAATATATACATACTTTTTTATACAATGCTTTTCTCAAAATATATTAATATAATTGTTTTGACAAATGCACAGATGCAGGCATCTGCATAGCATTCTTTTATATGGATGTATCTTGATTGATTTAGCTAGTCCGTATTTATGAGCTTTAGTTTATTTCAACTCTTTAACTATTATCAGTATTGGTGTGGTAAGTACTCGTATACAAAATTCAGTTTTGACATAGGCATGTATATAAAATGAATTTTAAAAGTGTGATTATTGTTATGATTGATATGCCAAATTGCCACCCAAAGATGTTGCATCAGTTTACATACCCATAAAAAATGCATGAGAGTGCTTGTCTCCTCATGCCTTTGTAATGCAATGTACAAGCTTTTTGATATTTGGAATCAAGTAGGTAAAAAATGAGTTATCTTTTTTTAGGTTTTAATTTTCATGCTTCTATTTTTGTAAATGAAATTGAGCATATTTTCCTATGTTTAAGAGCTGTTCCAATTTCGGATGATGCTCCTGCTGTAGGGTTGTTGATTTATTTGTATGACTTTCTAGTTGAGTAAATTACTTATTTTTTGTGATGTGTGTTGCAAAGATTTTCCGTATTTTTTTCACATGCGTTTCATTATTGATGATGGCATTTATTGCCATGCAGATATTTCTAACTTTTAAATAGTTGAAATTATCAGTCATTTCTTTTATGGCTTTTGGGTTTTGTAACACACTTAGAAAGACCTTTACTACTCTAAGTTTATACATAAATTTTCTCACATTTTATACCTTTCATGGTTACAGTTTTCACATTTAAAATCTCAATCTTGTTGTTCACTCATTCAGTCATGTATGACTCTTTGTGACCTGATGGACTGCAACACACCCGGCTTCCCTGTCCTTCACCATTTCCTGGAGTTGGCTCAAACTCATGTCCTTTGAGTCGATGATGGCATACAAACATCTCATCCTCTGTTGTCCCCTTCTCCTCCCACGTTCAATCTTTCCCAACTCCAGGGTCTTTTCTAATAAGTCTGCTCTTCACATCAGGTGGCCAAGGTATTGGGATTTCAGCTTCAGTATCAGTCCTTCCAATGAATATTCAGGACTGATTTCCTCTAGGATTGACTGGTTTGATCTCCTTGCAGTCCAGGGGACTCTTCAGAGTCCTCTCCAATACCACAGTTCGAAGGCATCAATTTTTTGGCTCTCAACTTTCTTTATGGTCCAGCTCTCACAACCGTACATTTTCATCAATCTTCTTTCCTCACCTCAAGCCCTTACATGAGGCAACCACTTAATGCTTTCTGTCTTTATGGTTTTGCTTTTTCTAGAAGTAATGTGAATGAAATTATATAGTACATAATCTTTTGTGTCTGACTTCTCTCACTGACATTTGTTTGTTTTTAATATTCATTCATTTGGTTGTATAGTAGTTATTTACTTTTTATTGCTCAGTAGTGCTCCATTTTGTGGATGGATATACCACATTTTGTTTATTTGTTTACTAGTTGCTGGATTCATTGGGTTGCTTCCAGTTTTATGCTGTTGTAATTAAGCTGGTCTACTATGAACATTCAATTGCTATTCTTTATTTGGACACAAAGTTTTGTTTTTCTTGGGTAAAATCTTAGAATTGGGGTGTTGGGTTGTATGATAAATGTATATTTAAGTTTAAAAAAATTGCTAAAATGTTTTCCAAATATGGCTACATTATTTTGCATTTCTACCAATAATATACGAGTGTTCCAATTTTTCTACAACCTCATCAACACTTGGTATTGTCGCCATTTTAAATTTTAGCCAGTCTAGTGAGTGTGTAGTGGTATTTCACTGTGCTTCTAATTTGTATTTCCCTCATGACTAATTATGTTGAGCATCTTTGATTTGTTTATCTGTTCACTTCTTAAATTGAGTTATAAGAGTTTATATATTCTGGATGTGATTCTTTATCAGATAGTTTTCTCCCATTTTCTGCCTTGCCTTTTCATTTTCTTAACAGTGTCTTTTGAAGAACAAAAGATTATAAATGAAGATATAATTATATAATTTTTATTAATCTAAAAGAAATATTTACCTAACCTACAAACACAGAGATTTTCTTAAGTTTCTTTCTAGAGAAAGTTTATGATTAGGTCTGTTTCTCTTTTAGTTTATTCTTTTACATATGATGGGAGGTTAGGGTCAAATTTCTGGGGTATAGGTTTTGGATATATGGACATTCAACTTTTCCAGCACTATTTTTGAAATTGCAGTCTTTTCTTCATTGAATTACTTGGCACTTTTGAGGAAAATTAATTAATTATATATGGGTGGGTCTGTTTCCGGGTTCTTCATTGTATCTCTTTGTCTCTTGCTGTCCTTATTCAAGTAAAACACTATTTTAATTATTGTAGCTTTATAATAAGTCTTGAAATTAGTGTGTGTTCCTCATATTTATTTTTTGAAATTATTTTGGCCACTCCAGTTCCTCTGATTTCATATAAATTTTAGAATCAACTTATTAATATCATGAGAAAAGTTTAGCTGTACTTTTACTGGGAATATATGTATAGATCAATTTGATCAGGACTGCATTGGGAGATCAATTTGGAGAGAAATGACATCTTAACATATTGGCCCTTTTAATTATAAACTTGTCATGCCCTTATATTTTAGGTCCTCTATAGTTTCTCTCAGTGTTGTTTTATGGTTTTCAACATGCAATTTTTACACATTTTATTAAATTTATTTTAAATATTTATATTTTGGGGTGTTATTAAAAGTGGAATTTAAAAATTTCAATCTAAGATTGCTTGTTGCTGGCATAAAGAAACTCAGCCTATACTTGTGTAACCCAACCCTGCCAAACTCCTGATTTTGTTTTAGTGTCTCTTTTTGGTAGATTTATTAAGATTTTCTACATAGAAGATCATGCTGTCTGTAAAATTTCACCTCTTCCATTCCAATATGTGTGTCTTATTTTTTTATTACCTTACTGTTGTTCACTGTATCTAGAGTACAGTGGTGCATAGATGTGGTAAGAATGGACATTCTTTAATTGTTTTTGATTTAGGTAGAAAACATTCAATTTATCGCAGTGAGATAAGATGTCAGCTACGAGTCCTTTGTAGATGTCTCCTATGAGGTTGAGTTTCTATTCCTAGTGTGCTGACAGTTTTTTTGTGATTGGATATTGCATTTTAATATAAACATGTTTCCTTCATCTGTCTAGATGATCATATACATGTTTTTATTAAATGGTGAGTTATGTTGCTTGACTTTTGAATACTACAGTACTTTTCCCAGGATAAAACACAATTCAACATAATATATTGTCTTTTGTGTAAATTTCTGGATTCTAATTGCTTTGACTTTTTAAAGATTTTTTTTTTTGCTTATGTTCATGAGAGATGTTTATCCATAGTTTACTTGTAATGTCTACCTGCATTTGGTATCAGGGTGATATTCACCTCATAAAATGAGTAAGGTAGTGTTTGTTCCTCTGCTTGTTTTGTGGAAGATTAAAAGTATACTTGGCATTACTCTTCTCTAAATGTTTGAGAGAATTTATCAGTAAAACTATCCGGACCTAGATTTATAATTGTGGGAAATTTTAAAAATTTGAATTACATTTGTTTGCTAGATACAGGGATATTTATCTAGGTTATTTATTTCCTCTTGAATGAGCTTTGGCAGTTTTTGTCTTTCAGGCCACTTTTAATAGAGTTTTTCACAATGCTAATTATTATCATATTAATGTTTGTAAGATCTCTGTAGTGATATTTGTCTTTTATTTCTGATGTTAGAAATTTTTATCTTTCTCTTTTTTAATCAATCTGGCTATAAGCTTATGAACTTACTGATCTTTTTAAAGATCTTTTTTTAGATTCATTGCTTTTCTTTTTCTGTTTTTTAAAATTTTATTCACTTATTGTCTTCTTTTATTTCCTTTCTTATACTTTGACTAGGTTTAATTTATTCTTCTTCCACTTTAATTTATGCATTCTTCATAAGGTAGAAGTGTGTAGGTCATTTATTTCAATCCTATTTTCTTTTAAACACATGTGTTTATCAAACTACTGCTTTAACTCCAAAAATTTTGCTTTATTATGTTTTTGTTTTCATTCAGTGTCAGATTTTCTTAAATTTTCTTGTTAAATTTTCTTTGGTTTTGGGTTATTCAGAAGTGTCTTTTTTAATTGCCCAATATTAGGGGGAGTTTCCAAAAACCTTTCTGTTAATCTGTGGAAATAAACTGTGGAAAATTCTTAAAGAGATGGGAAAACCAGACCACTTTACCTGCCTCCTGAGAAATCCGTATGCAGGTAAAGAAGCACCAGTAGAACTGGACATGGAACAACAGACTGGTTCCAAATTGGGAAAGGAGTATGACAAGGCTACATATGGTCACTCTGCTTATTTAACTTCTATGAAGAATACATCATGTGAAATGCTGGGCTGGGTGAAGCACAAGCTGGAATCAAGATTGCCAGGAGAAATATCAATAACCTCAGATATGCAGATGACACCACCTTTATGGCAGAAAGCGAAGAACTAAAGAGCCTCTTGATGAAAGTGAAAGAGGAGAGTGAAAAAGCTGGCTTCAATCTCAACATTCAAAAAACTAAGGTCCCATCACTTCATGGCAAATGGATAGGGAAACAATGGAAACAGTGAGAGACTATTTTCTTGTGCTCCAAAATCACTGCAGATGGTGATTGCAGCCATGAAATTTAAATGACTCTTGCTCCTTGGAAGAAAAGTTATGACCAACTTAGACAGCATATTAAAAAGCACAGGCTTTACTTTACCAACAAAAGCCCAAATAGTCAAAGCCATGGTTTTTCCAGTAGTCATGTATGGATGTGAGAGTTGGATCATAAAGAAAGCTGAGCACCAAAGAATTGATGCTTTTGAACTGTGGTGTTGGAGAAGACTCTTGAGAGTCTCTTGGACTGCAAGGAGATCAAACCAGTCAATCCTAAAGGAAATCAGTCCTGAATATTCATTGGGAGGACTGATGCTGAGGCTGAAGCTCCAATATGTTAGCCACTTGATTCGAAGAACTGACTCATTGGAAAAGACCCTGATGCTGGGAAAGATTGAAGACAGGAGAAGAAGGGGATGACAGAGGATGAGATGGTTGCATGGCATCACCAACTATATGGACATGAGTTTGAGTAAGCTCTGGGAGTGGCGATGGACAGGGAGGCCTGACGTGCTGCAGTCCACAGAATTTGAGAGTTGGACACGACTGAGTGACTGAACTTAACCAATTAGGTCTGTATTCTTATGAAAAGGTCTCCCTCTAAGTGGTGACCTTATTCCTGGTCCTGTGTTCTCTCTGGCAATTTTTCTGCCTGATATTTTCCACGGATTCTGTCTTCAGTCCCAGTTAGTTTCCTCTTATGCAAATGCAGAGAGATACTTAGCAATAGACTTGAGCAAATCTGTAAATCTCCAGTGTTCTCTGCCTAGATCTCATTTCTTTGGTACTCTGATTTTTTTTTCCAGTATTATTGAGGTATAATTGATATATATTACTGTGAGTTTAAAGTGTACAGTGTAATGTACACTTACATATATTGTGTTTGACTTACATATATTGTGAAATGATTACCACAATAAACTTAATTAGCTTCCATACATCTTATATAATAAGAAAAATTAAATGTTTTTCTTGTGATGAGAACTCATAGGATTTTCTCTCTTAAGGAATTTCACATATATTAAACAGCAGTGTTAATAATAGTCAGGATGTTCTTCATTGCATTCCCAGTACTTACTTTTATTTGCAAGTTTTTACCTTTTAAAAAGTGCAGATATCTCAGTCTCCCCACACTCTCATTTCTGTCTCTCCAACTAAGTGAAATGACTAGTATCTGTTTAAGCTGTGCTTCCTTAGATAACACTTATACTACTATTAAATAATAACAATGATAGTGCATAATCCATGTTTTTTTTTCTTGTATTTATTTATCTAATTAGTGTCAAATATTTGAATTTGAATATATACAATCTACTATATTGTATATAAAATCTACTAAAATGGTAGTTTCTTTTGTTTTCTTAAAAGTGCCTTCAAGTTTCAGGCTAACTTAATAAATATGTGATAATCATACTTTGTGCCTTATGCTCAGGTACCCTGCCAATCCAAAAAAAAGGCTTCAATTTTTTCATCCAAGTATTCCTAATTGTAATGTTTGCAAGACACTCCTTCTTTTCAATAATAATGCATCAATTTAGTTCAGTCACTCAGTTGTGTCTGACTCTTTGTGACCCCATGGACTGCAGCACGCCAGGCTTTCTTGTCAATCACCAACTCCCGGAGCTTGCCGAAACTCATGTCCATCGAGTCGGTGATACCATCTAACCATCTCATCCTCTGTCATCCCCTTCTCCTCCTGCCTTCAATCTTTCCCAGAATCAGGGTCTTTTCCAATGAGTCAGTTCTTCTAATCAGGTGGCCAAAGTATTGGAGTTTTAGCTTCAGCATCTGTCCTTCCAATGAATATTCGGGACTGATTTCCTTTAGGATTGACTGGTTTGATCTCCTTGCAGTCCAAGGGACTCTCAAGAGTCTTCTCCAATACCGCAGTTCAAAAGCATCAATTCTCAGTGCTCAGCTTTCTTTATAGTCCAACTCTCACATCCATATATATGAATGTAACACCTAGCTTACTGTTATTTTAAAATATAGTTCTCAGAGAACAATTTAAAATAACACTCAGATCCATTTGGGGGACTGCAGTTGGGAGTTCAGAACCTCTTAATGGATTTTAAACAAATTTTTACTATTTCATTTAATTTTTTGTGTCTTAAATCCAACCTTACAGAACTCATCAGCATCTTATTTGCTCATCTTCCTTTTCATACAACCTCAGAACATACTATATTGTCTTTACATTTATATGTTTCTCTAACCCCCCAAAGATCTTTTCTTATTGTATAATTATTTTCCTGAATCAGTTGGACCTAAGGAATCTTTCTGGCATATACCGTACCTTCAGATAGCCTCCTATCTTGCTTCTCCTGTCGTTCTTGATGTTCTTGATGAACTTCAAATATCTTGGATCTAGAACAATTTAATTACTATTTTTGTTGTTGCTGTTCCATTGCTCAGTCATGTCTGACTCTTTGCAACCCCATGAACTGCAGCATGCCAGGCTTCCCTTTCCTTCGCTGTCTCCTGGAGCTTGCTCAAACTCATGTCCATTGAGTCAATGATGCCACCCAACCATCTCATCCTCTGTCGTCCTCTTTTCCTCCTGCCTTCAATCTTTCCCAGCATCAGGGTCTTTTCTAATAAGTCAGCTCTTTGCAACAGGTGGCCAAACAATGGAGTTTCAGCTTCAACATCAGTCCTTTCACTGAATATTCAGGGTTGATTTCCTTTAGAATGGACTGGTTGGATCTTCTTGCAGCCCAAGGGACTCTCAAGAGACTTCTCCAATACCACAGTTCAAAAGCATCATTTATTTGGTGCTCAGCTTTCCTTATAGTCCAACTCTCACATCCATACATGACTACTGGAAAAACCATAGCTTTGACTAGATGGATCTTTGTAGGCACTGTAATGTCTCTGCTTTTTAATGTGCTGTCTATCTAGGTTTGTCATAACTTTTCTTCTAAGAAGCAAGCGTCTTACTATTAGTGTTGTAAATATTTACATTGGTTTGGGCTTAATTTTATACTTACAACTCATTTCATTTACTTTTTTAATTATTTTTTCTTATTTCTTATTTGAAAAATTACTAATTCTTTTACAAAGAGGTAAAAGACATAATATTAATAAATGAAAATTTAAGTTTTATGGCTAAAAATCCAAATATAATTTTATTATTAAGTACATATAATAATCTCAACAATAACAAATAGTGGATTACAACTTGGGGGTCTTTGAGGGAACTTTTTAAAGAGGAGGTAAAAATAATTCAACTACTCATTTGTATGTAGGTTCTATAAAAATTATGAAAGTATTTTGTCTAGTTAAATAGGTTATGATTACTCAGAAATGTGTTTTTTACTTTATTATCAAAATGAAGCATCAAAACCACCCTAATATTATAAATGGTTATGTATCTGACCTTGCTGCTGCTGCTACTAAGTCACTTCAGTCATGTCCAACTCTGTGTGACCCCAGAGACGGCAGCCCACCAGGCTCCCCCGTCCCTGGGATTCTCCAGGCAAGAACACTGGAGTGGGTTGCCATTTCCTTCTCCAATGCATGACAGTGAAAGGTGAAAGTGAAGTCGCTCAGGTTGTCTACTTGAAAGTTACACAGTCATGTCTGACTCCTAGCGACCCCATGGACTGTAGTCTACCAGGCTCCTCTGCCCATGGGATTTTCCAGGCAAGAGTACTGGAGTTGGGTGCCATTGCCTTCTCCATATCTGACCTTACAAATGGTTAAAAAAGGGAAAAAATCAGCTTAATTGAATGAATCTAAAGCTATACATTTGGTCTTCCATTTTATGGTAGCACAATATACCTGCTGCTTTTTGGTTGATATACTGATAAAGATGATAAAAGTATTTTAACTCCAACAGATTTTGAGAATAGTATAATCCACTCAATAAATACCCTTTGTGGTAGAATACATTACTGGCCCAACTTCTCTCCTCTCTTTGAGTCCATGGACTTTGTTATATAGCTGTTTGGTGTCTTCCCGCTTGGATGTAGTTTTCTTTGGCTAATGGAGGTTAGAAGAGTTGATACAGAAGAGGTGGAATGAATATTTCCAATCTGGCCATTGCTTTCAGAACATTCTTGACTAGTCTTTTGGAGGATCAGAGACACGTGGAATGTGTTGTGCTCTTGTGCTCAGTTGCTCAGTCATTTCCGACTGCAATCCCATGGACTGTAGCCCACCAGGCTCCTGTGTCCTTGGGATTCTCCAGGCCAGAATACTGGAGTAGGCTACCATTTCCTCCTAAAAGGGATCATCCCAACTCAGGGATTGAACCCACGTCTCCTTCATCTCTTGCATTGGCAGGCAGATTTTTTTTTTTTTTACTACTGAGCCACCTGAAAAATCCCTTTATCACCATGTGGCATAACCCCATCAATAGATAGATAAGTAAGCGAGCCAAACTGCAGGTGTGAATGAACCTAGTCAAGGCCTACCTACAGTAGTTGTAGCCAGCCAACCCCATGAGTGCAGAGCCACCTAATGGCCACCTCACATGTGTGAGCAATAAGGGCTTGTTTTATGTCACAGAGATTTTATTGTTGCTTTCTTTGTAGTATTATTGTGGTGATCAGTTCAGTTCAGTTCAGTCGCTCAGTCATGTCCAACTCTTTGCGACCCCTTGAATCTCAGCACGCTAGGCCTCCCTGTCCATCACCAATTCCTGGAGTTCACCCAAACTCATGTGCATCGAGTCAGTGATACCATCCAGCCATCTCATCCTCTGTCATCCCCTCCTCTTCCTGCCCTCAATCCCTCCCAGCATCAGGGTCTTTTCCAGTGAGTCAACTCTTCGAGTGAGGTGGCCAAAGCATTGGAGTTTCAGCTTCAGCATCAGTCCTTCCAATGAACACCCAGGACTGATCTCCTTTAGGATGGACTGGTTGGATCTTCTCACAGTTCAAGGGACTCTCAAGAGTCTTTTCCAACACCACAGTTCAAAAGCATCAATTCTTTGGTGTTCAACTTTCTTCATGGTCCAACTCTCACATCCATATATGACCACTGGAAAAACCATAGCCTTGACTAGACAGATTTTATTGGCAAAGTAATGTCTCTGCTTTTGAATATGTTATCTATGTTGGTCATAACTTTCCTTCCAAGTGGCTGTAGTCACCATCTGCAGAGTCGGACAAGACTGAGTGACTGAACTAAACTGAATTGAATTTTGTGCCACTGACACTAATGGATGTCATTTCCTTAAGAATCTCTTTAGTTACCCTGAAATGTAGAAATAACGAAAATCAAAGATGAAAAAAATTCTGATGCAGATCAAGTAATTACAAAAGATGCCCTAGTGTTTTCAAAATTATGGTTCAAAGAGACATAGTTCAGTACACTGACAATATTGAAACACACTTAGAGAACTGTTCAAATGTAGAATAGTTTATTATATAGCCATCAGATCGGATCAGTCACTCAGTCATGTCCGACTCTTTGCGGCCCCATGAATCGCAGCACGCCAGGCCTCCCTGTCCATCACCAACTCCCGGAGTTCACTCAGACTCATGTCCATCGAGTCAGTGATGCCATCCAGCCATCTCATCCTCTGTTGTCCCCTTCTCCTCCTGCCCCCAATCCCTCCCAGCATCAGAGTCTTTTCCAATGAGTCAACTCTTCACATGAGGTGGCCAAAGTACTGGAGTTTCAGCTTCAGCATCATTCCTTCCAAAGAAATCCCAGGGCTGATCTCCTTCAGAATGTACTGGTTAGATCTCCTTGCAGTCCAAGGGACTCTCAAGAGTCTTCTCCAACACCACAGTTCAAAAGCATCAATTCTTCGGCGCTCAGCTTTCTTCACAGTCCAACTCTCACATCCATATATGACCACAGGAAAAACCATAGCCTTGACTAGACGAACATAGGTATTCCCTATTCTGTGTTTACTTGTATTACCGTATAAAAAAGTGTGAGCATCAAGCAAAAATCAAAATTTCAAGATATCAATTCAAAATAATGTAGTGATTTTGTTGGTTCTGAGGGGATTTAAAGAAGACATATTTTAATTGTTTCTTTTGAAATATTAGGAAAGACATTAATGGATACTGTCTGACTAATTTGATAGCAAATATATATAGGATAGAATTTCAGTAGAAAAAAAGTTGAAGTAATGAGTTTAGAAATTGCTTGAGTCATTTTAGAGTTCATGTTTTCTTATGCTGAAATATCAAGTTGTCTGATTATCCTGAGGTCAGTTTCTCTGGATCAGAACCCAAATTGGAGATTATTATGCAAATAAAGGTTTTTTTTTTTTTTTTTGAGACTATGCTTTCAGAAAATAAGGAAGTAATGAAAGCTGAATAGAATAGAGTAGATGAAGAAGATAGGAAAAGATGTGCTCTTAGCAGAAGTCTATGGCTCAGCCTGATCCTATGGGGCACTCTAGAGTATGAATGGAACTTCAGAGTTGTTTTATTTGGACAAATTGGATTTCCTTCACCTGCATCATTTATTGGCAGGTGGGCTAAGCTCCTCCCCCAGGTAGGTGGGAGCTTCCATAACCACAAAGGCATCTCTGGCCTGGTCCAGCACAATTCCTGTCTGGAGAAGGGGACTGTGGTTGTTGTTGTTCAGGCTCTAAGTCATGTCCAAATCTTAGCAACCCCTGCAGCACGCCAGGCTCCTCTGTTCTCTAGTATCTCCTGGAGTTTGCTGAGATTCATGTCCATTGAGTTGGAATGTTATCTAACCATCTCATCATCATCTGCCGCCTCTTTCTTTTGCCTTCCAGAAAGTGTGTCTTTTCCAACAACTGTGTGCCATTGTAGCCAAAACTTTCAGCAGGTGAGGAGGGTTGTACTGGCAAGTCAGGGATCTGGGAAGGGAATTAATGGCATCTACTGCAGCTAAAGCTGAAACTCCAGTACTTGGGCCACCTCATGCAAAGAGCTGTCTCATTGGAAGAGACTCTGATGCTGGGAGGGATTGGGGGCAGGAGGAGAAGGGGACGACAGAGGATGAGATGGCTGGGTGGCATCACTGACTCGATGGACGTGAGTCTGAGTGAACTCTGGGAGTTGGTGATGGACAGGGAGGCCTGGCGTGCTGCGATTCATGGGGTCGCAAAGAGTCAGACACAACTGAGCGACTGAACTGAACTGAACTGAACTGCAGTTATAAGTCCAAATGCTTGGTCAGATAATTTATTTTCTATTTATAATACTCTTTTAGCCCTATATCTCATATTTCTTACTGCTTAAGGTATTTCCTATTTGTTTATTACTATTTCAAACTATTAATAGTTCTTATTCTTTCAAAAGAATGTCAACATTTCAAGATATCTGTATCATGTTTTTGAATATTCAGTTCAGCACAATATCTAGTTGTCAGTTCATTAATTGCCTACTATTCATTAAGCAAAAGTAAATTTAAGCTTTACCAAGACTTTATAATTCATCAAAAATGTATGGTGTGAGAGTCCTTAGGTTTTTCTAAGAAAGCATTTTTTTTTTTTTTTAGCTTATCTGTGAGAGCAGTGATTCCCTTACTAAAGAACTTTGGAATAAGTACAGAGATAATCTCTTTCACAAAGGATGCATAATGGATTGTATCTGTTAGTAAAACTGGCATAACATATAACATGTTCCATTTTCTTTTTTTTTTTTTTTGACTTTTTTTTTTAAATTTTATTTTATTTTTAAACTTTACATACTTGTACTAGTTTTGCCAAATATCAAAATGAATCCGCCACAGGTATACATGTGTTCCCCATCCTGAACCCTCCTCCCTCCTCCCTCCCCATACCATCCCTCTGGGTCGTCCCAGTGCACTAGCCCCAAGCATCCAGTATCGTGTATCAAACCTGGACTGGCAATTCGTTTCTTACATGATATTTTACGTGTTTCAATGTCATTCTCCCAAATCTTCCCACCCTCTCCCTCTCCCACAGAGTCCATAAGACTGTTCTATACATCAGTGTCTCTTTTGCTGTCTCGTACACCGGCTTATTGTTACCATCTTTCTAAATTCCATATATATGCGTTAGTATACTGTATTTACATTTTTCCTTCTGGCTTACTTCACTCTGTATAATAGGCTCCAGTTTCATCCACCTCATTAGAACTGATCCAAATGTTTCTTTTTAATGGCTGAGTAATACTCCATTGTGTATATGTACCACTGCTTTCTTATCCATTCATCTGCTGATGGACATCTAGGTTGCTTCCATGTCCTGGCTATTATAAACAGTGCTGCGATGAACATTGGGGTACATGTGTCTCTTTCCCTTCTGGTTTCCTCAGTGTGTATGCCCAGCAGTGGGATTGCTGGATCATAAGGCAGTTCTATTTCCAGTTTTTAAGGGATCTCCCACACTGTTCTCCATAGTGGCTGTACTAGTTTGCATTCCCACCAACAGTGTAAGAGGGTTCCCTTTTCTCCACACCCTCTCCAGCATTTATTATTTGTAGACTTTTGGATCGCAGCCATTCTGGCTGGTGTGAAATGGTACCTCATAGTGGTTTTGATTTGCATTTCTCTGATAATGAGTGATGTTGAGCATCTTTTCATGTGTTTGTTAGCCATCTGTATGTCTTCTTTGGAGAAATGTCTATTTAGTTCTTTGGCCCATTTTTTGATTGGGTCGTTTATTTTTCTGGAGTTGAGCTGTAGGAGTTGCTTGTATATTTTTGAGATTAGTTGTTTGTCAGTTGCTTCATTTGCTATTATTTTCTCCCATTCTGAAGGCTGTCTTTTCACCTTGCTAATAGTTTCCTTTGATGTGCAGAAGCTTTTAAGGTTAATTAGGTCCCATTTGTTTATTTTTGCTTTTATTTCCAATATTCTGGGAGGTGGGTCATAGAGGATCCTGCTGTGATGTATGTCAGAGAGTGTTTTGCCTATTATATAGCAAGCCTGCTGCTGCTGCTGCTGCTAAGTTGCGTCAGTAGTGTCCGACTTTGTGCGACCCCATAGACGGCAGCCCACCAGGCTCCCGCGTCCCTGGGATTCTCCAGGCAAGAACACTGGAGTGGGTTGCCATTTCCTTCTCCAATGTGTGAAAGTGAAAGTGAAGTTGCTCAGTCATGTCGGACTCTTAGGGACCCCATGGACTGCAGCCTACCAGGCTCCTTCGTCCATGGGGTTCTCCAGGCAAGAGTAGTGGAGTGGGGTGCCATTGCCTTTTCTGTATAGTAAGCCAGCCATCTAATGATTACTCTGAACTGATGGTCACATTGAATTTTTATGGAAACACACATTCTGGTTTTTGTAAAAGATTTTTCCCTTCTTTTTGCAATTTATGTTCATTTTAGACGATGTAGGAAAAAAGTCTGTTCTTTAGTGCTCAAGGAATATCAGCAAAAATGACTTAATTTGCATAGCTTTATGAATTAATTTCTTTTTGCTGGAGAGAATCAGAAACCCTGAAAATAATCAAAGTGAAATTAAATCTTTTGTACTTCATTAAAAGTAGTATGAAGTCATACATTGGGTATGATGGCTTCCAAGTTCCTATTGTCAATGCTGGGATTCAAGCCCATTGAACCATTTCCAGTTTCCTGGTTAAATTCAGAATAAGTTTATATGTGTCTCATAATCTTTAAGTAGATTTTTCTTCCTTTTTCTCTTTATGTCTTTCTAAGAAAAAGAAACCTTAGCCAAAAGGGAGGAAAATAGTGTAATTTAATAAAACATTATACCTTTTGTTATTGAACCGAAGTTATAAAACACATGAATCATATATCTTATAAATAAGTATACGATGGCATTACCAAGCCAAATAGTTCCAGGCTGTTGTCATAGTAACCCAAATATCACGGTAACCAAAATCCTTCACATTAGATTGTGCCATAATTACGAAAGAAAGCATCACTGTACTGCCACTGCTGGAGCCAGCACTGCCCTGGGACCTCAGCATCAGGTATGGGGACCAGGCCCATTGCTTCCTACTTTGTCTCTGATTGATGTTACAGGAGGGGGCCTCATCTATACTGCCAGGATGGTTTCTTGGTACTTTAATCAACTTATTCTCCCTTGGATAGGAGCCTCATTGCTGTTGAGGGTAATACAGTGTCATTCTTATTGTATACACGTATTTCACTGCCAAGCAACCATTAGGAATTTGCAGCCCATGTTCTGCTGCATTTATTTTGCTCATTGTGCATTTACTCTCACCTCCACGTACTGTGGGAAGACTTTGTCTAATTACATTGTATTTATGGTGAAAGAGGTTTTGTATTAGACATGACAAAGGAAGTAACCAGCACTGGGGACACAGCAATTCACCATGTAAAGCTTTTGTCTCCTGACAGTTATAAATGAACTTTGTTGGCGTGTGATCGTAGAATGCATGAAGCTTCTGAGATATCATCTCGATTTAAGTTTATAAACCTTGTGCATTTATCCTGAATGCAAACTAACTTCTAGTCTTGGTAAAAGAAAGCCAAATAATTTTTATCTAATATTTGTCTGATTATCTGACATTTCTTCTTTAGGGCTAGCCATGACACTGAACTTCAAGTGAGAAATCTGTATGCAGGTCAGGAAGCAAGAGTTAGAACTGGACATGGAACAACAGACTGGTTCCAAATAGGAAAAGGAGTACATCAAGGCTGTATATTGTCACCCTGCTTATTTAACTTCTATGCAGAGTACATCATGAGAAACGCTGGACTGGAAGAAATACAAGCTGGAATCAAGATTGCCGGGAGAAATATCAATAACCTCAGATATGCAGATGATACCACCCTTATGGCAGAAAGTGAAGAGGAACTAAAAAGCCTCTTGATGAAAGTGAAAGTGGAGAGTGAAAAGTTGGCTTAGAGCTCAACATTCAGAAAACGAAGATCATGGCATCCAGTCCCATCACTTCATGGGAAATAGATGGGGAAACAGTGGAAACAGTGTCAGACTTTATTTTTTTGAGCTCCAAAATCACTGCAGATGGTGACTGCAGCCATGAAATTAAAAGACGTTTACTGCTTGGAAGGAAAGTTATGAACAACCTAGATAGCATATTCAAAAGCAGAGACATTACTTTGCCAACAAAGGTCCATCTAGTCAAGGTTAGGGTTTTTCCTGTGGTCATGTATGGATGTGAGAGTTGGACTGTGAAGAAGGCTGAGCACCGAAGAATTGATGCTTTTGAACTGTGGTGTTGGAAAAGACTCTTGCGAGTCCCTTGGACTGCAAGGAGATCCAACCAGTCCATTCTGAAGGAGATCAGCCCTGGGATTTCTTTGGAAGGAATGATGCTAAAGCTGAAACTCCAGTATTTTGGCCACCTCATGCGAAGAGTTGACTCATTGGAAAAGACTCTGATGCTGGGAGGGCTTGGGGGCAGGAGGAGAAGGGGACGACAGAGGATGAGATGGCTGGATGGCATCACTGACTCGATGGACATGAGTCTGGGTGAACTCCGGGAGATGGTGATGGACAGGGAGGCCTGGCGTGCTGCAATTCATGGAGTCGCAAAGAGTCGGACACAACTGAGCGACTGAACTGAACTGAACTGAGTCCAGGTCCTTTGGCAAAGCAGCAAACTCTCCATCCCCCACTGGCTAGGAGTTCCTTTTTTAATACTGTCAATTCAAAAACTGTAAACATTTAAATATACAGGCCTGGTCTTTTTATTTCTTTGTCTCTTCACCAATACCTAGTATGTTGTTAGCTGTTTACACCAACCAGCTTTTGGTTAAACTGAAGTGATGTAGAGAAGTATGCTTTATTGCTCTATTAAAGTGTTTATACGATTAGAATGTTGGGATAGGTTAATTAAAATATATTGTATTCAACGTCAGAAAATTAAAGTTCAGAACTCCAAACACTTGCTAAGACTAATGGAAGAAACATTCTGATTCCAAGTGCACCTTCACCCTCTGACTCCTGAGACCGTGATGTTGCGTCACAAATGAATTTTTATTGTTATTTCAATTAATATTAGTCATGGTGTGTCCTTTCTCAAACTCATAACTTATATCTAAAGGTTGCATATTTTCTGTACCGGTATGCTTGTGTATGAAGGCACTTTCGTATTTATGTATGAAAGTGTCCACTGATATGTAAATATCAACATACAATCTTCAAAGGCCACTGAATTAAAACGTTTTAAGAAGTTTTTTTGTAAACTGATATGGATCACAATTAGCAGTTGGTTCTTTCTAAAATAAAGCTTCATTAAAACTGCAGAAGAGACTGCTGATTTTCACACCACCAGTTAAAGAATAAGAAGACACAACTGGTGAAATGAATTTTGTTCTCTTGAGCTTAACGCCATCACTTTGTTGAACAGTTTCTGACATTTTGGCATTTCTACATTCCTTTGGTAGAAAGAAAAGGAAATAACGAATATCTTAATTCCTAGAAGTCAGCTCTTTTAGACGAAACAGATCTTTAATGCATGTTTTCCAGGTGTATGTCACAGCCAGTTACTTCTGCTTGCACATACTACATTTCTGGAAATAATGCTGAAGTCAGTAGTTTACAAGTCTGAGAATCCAGGCTTGTAGTAATATATGCTGACTGGCCTGGAAGTAGTTTATAAAATAATATTTGTTTTATTGAAATCAAATTTGGTTGTCAGCATTTTATCATTTTTATCTAATTAGTTTTTAATAACTTAACTTATCATAGTAATGGCCCACTTGGACCATGAACCTTAAAAGACACCAGATCTTTTGATTTAAAATCACAAATACTACTCTGACTTCAGAGTTGGGTCTGGAAATTGAATTTATAATTATATCATTGAAAAATTAGCATAAAATTAGCTGAAGCTCTTTTGAAATTGGAGAAAATTGCCTCCACTAGGCTAGGAAGATGGCTCACAAAGGAACTGAACCAAAGTAACCATTTGTATGCTCATGTTCTGACTATAAGCTCACTTAGTCCCTCCATGTTGATGCTTCCTCTCTTGATGGTGGTTCTTTGTCTTGGCCTACTGGCTAAACCACAGAGACTGCATGGTAGAAACATGACCCATCTACTGAACTACTCACAAACTCTGAGTTTCCTCTCTTCAGATGTGCTTTATGTGTTCTCTACTTTGAGGTTTTAGTTATTGTTTTCTAACTTTCTATTTTGAAATAATTACAGATTCACATGAAGTAGTAAAAATGTACATGGAGGTCCCCCATACCTTTTCCTCCAATAATAGCATATTGCTTAAGTATAGTAGAATATCAAAAACCAAGGAATTAACATTGGCACAATCCATAGAGCTTATTCAGATTTCATCAGTTTGACATACATTTGTGAATGTGTGTGTGTGTGTGTGTGTGTGTGTGTATGCATGTGTATGTGTAGTTCTATGCAATATTATCACTTGTTTAGATTTGTGTAAGCACCATGATGGGCTTCCTTAAAGAATCCTCCTGCAATGTGGGAGACCTGGTTCCATCCCTGGGTTGGGAAGATCCCCTAGAGGAGGGCATGGCAACCCACTCTAGTATTCTTGCCTGGAGAATCCCCATGGACAGTGGAGCCTGACAGGCTACTGTCAGTCATGTCCAAAGAGTTGGACATGACTGAGCGACCAAGCACACAGCACAGCACAGTGACAACAGGATATAAAACTGTTCCATCATCAGAAAGCTTGCTCATGCGGCCATTTATAGGCATATCTACCTCCCTTCTTTCTACCTCTAACACTTGACAATCACTAATCCATTCTACATGTTTATAAGTATGTTATCTCAAGAATGACATGAGTGGAATCATTTACTGTGTAACTTGGTGAGATTGGCTTTTTCATTCAGTGTAATATCACTGATATCAAACCAGGTTGTTATGGTTTCAGTGACGGGTTCTTTTTTATTGCTGAGGGGTAATCCGTGGTATGGAGGCACCACAGTTTGTTTAGCCAGTTACTCATTGAAAGGTATCTAGGTTGTTTCTGATTTTGGCTGTTACAAATATAGCTGCTTTCAACGTTCAAGTACAGGTTTTTTTGTGAGCATAACTTCTGTTGTCAAATCTAAGAATTCTTTGCCTATTTCTAAGTTCCAAAGATTTTCTTCTTTGTCATTTTCTCAAAGTTTTATAGTTTTATGTTTTAAGCTCATGATTCCATGCACAAGGTGTGAAGTTGAAGTCAAGGTTTTGCCTGTCTATGGATATCTTATTTTTCCAGCACCGTTTGTTGAAAAGGTTATACTTCTTTCATTGAATTGATTTTTCATCTTTGTCGACATCACTTGGACATACTTGTGTGGGACTGTTTCTAAGTTCTCTATTCTGTTGCATTGTCTATTTTTATCCTAGGAACACATGGTCCTGAGTACTGGAGCTCTGGAGTCTGATTTAACATTGTATAGAATGATTCTGACTTTATTCTTCCTTTGAAAACTTATTTTAAGTGGTTTTAGGTCCTTTTCTTTTTCATATGCTTTTCAGAATAAGATTGTCTATGTCTACAAAAATCTGCCAAAATTTGAAGGGAATTGCATTAAGCCTATATATCAGTTTCAGGAGAATTAACACCTTTACTCCTGCAGCATCTTCAAATCTGTGAACACAATATGTGTCTTTATTTAGGTAGGTTTTTGATTTCTTTCATCAGCATTTTGTATTGATAATACAGAACCTGTACATGCATTTTTTTTAATGTCATACCAAAGTATTTAATTTTCTTCAAAGCAAATGTAAAAATGATACTGTGATGTAACCTTTGGTGTCCATATGTTTGTTGTTAGTGTGTAGAAATGTGAGTGATTTTGTGTGTGTGTGTGTGTGTGTTGATCTTGTATCTTGCAATCTTGCTAAAATAGCTTCATCTGTCTAGGAGTTTTTGTAATAGGTTCCTTGGGGTTTTATATGTGGAAAAGCATGTCATCTACAAATAGTATACTCTTAGTTTTGGAGCTTATATACCTGTATTTTTACATTTATGGAAAATATTTGTTCTTTTTGAAATTATTCTCTATTATATAGTATTTTTTATTACCTTGAGTGGATCGGCTGTTTTCTAAAATAGCTCTTAAGTCAGTGGTTCTTAAAGTGTGGTTGAGCACTCTTAGGAGTCCTTTGAGACATTTTCAGTGGGTCCATAGGTCAAAATTTTGTTCAGAATTAAACTAGGGTATTTTTGCCATTTTTGTTCTTATTCTTCCATGAACCTGTAGTGACATATTCCGGAGGCTATATGACATACGATATTGCCCAGAATTGGGAATCCAGCAGTTCTGCCGTTATGTACCACCTTCAAGAAACTTGTAAAAGTGCAAAATAAACCACTCACTAGTTTTTTTGTTTTGAAAGATACAGTTATTTTTTTGGAAGATTTATGTATATTAACACAAAAATGTATGTTAATGTGTACATTTATTTTTAAATGAATTGTTAAATAACCGGACTTCCTTGGTGGCTCAGGTGGTAAAGACTCTTCCTGCAATTCAGGAGACCCTGGTTGGATCCTTGTGTCAGATAGGTCCCCTGGAGAAGGGAATGGCAATTCTTGCCTGTAGAATTCCATGGAACTGGATTAAATAAATATTTCTAAATTTCCTCAGATATGAAAACAATTACTAATATAAAAAACATTAATAGATATAACTCATAAAGAAAAAACTCTCTGAGATCTTCAATAAGAGTTTGGGGTTCTAAAATGAAAAAGTTTGAAAATCCCTAATTTAAATCACTCCTATTTAAAGGAATTCTCTGGGTTACCATTTTATCATCTGGCACATCGTCTTGTGTCAATATAGGAAAAATTGATTTTAGGAAACATATTTTTATCTTGCTAGTTTGCTTATGACAGAGAAAAGAGTTCTGTCAGCTTTACAACTCTTTAAATGAAATCTTACATGAAAGTCCAGTTATTTATTTTTTTTTTGCAAATTTTAAATTTATAAATTTTCAATTATCTAAATTGAAATTTGAAATTATATATTTTCAATTATCTAAATTTATATCATTTTCATTATCTAAAACTGAGAACAATAGCAGTGGTGGAGCTCTGTCCTCATACCACAGGGGCCACAATTGAATACATTCCAGGTGTCTTTTGAGTGTGATATGAAAATAAGGACTATAGAGAATTGAATAACTATGTAAATGAGTCATGGTTGCTATGTGTTACCAGCATTGGACACTTAAATCCAGAATCATGCTTAGTGACTGACACAGAATAATGCTCAATAAATATTTCACAGGAATGACTGACGACAGGCATGTGGAAAGTGAAAGTGAAAGTTGTTCAGTCATGTCTGACTCTGCAACCCTGTGGATACAGTCCATGAAATTCTCCAGGCCAGAATACTGGACCCTGTAGCTGTTGCCTTCTCCAGGGGGGATCTTCCCAACCCAGGGATTGAACCCAGGTTTCTTGCATTGCAGGCAGATTCTTTACCAGCTGAGCCACCAGGGAAGACATAACTTCAAATCATTTTTTGAATAGTAATCATTGACAAGAGCTGGGGACAGAAATACACAGAGTTATGGTGGGATGAGGGATGGTCAAGGGGAAGCCCCCATTTAGCCTCACTGATGTGGGGATGGAGGAACAGCAAGATCTCTCCCTCCTCTCTGGTGTTTTCTGGGGGAGGAGCAGTGAAATGGGGTTGGCCAGGGACATCAAATATGGAAGGAAATTCTGGGGTGGCTGGAGGGGAGGGAGAGAATGAAGAAAGAGCAGAGAGGGAGGGCTGGGGAGACAGGAGAAACAGGGGTCTGTGCAGGACTCAGGTGGTTGATGAAAGAAAATGGAGAAGGGAAGGGTCATGGCAAATGTGAGGAACAGGTCAGGAGGAAGGATCTTGGAAGAAGGTGTAGGGGGTTATGGAGGGTGGGTCATGGAGAAAGAGGATAGAGTGGAAAGGAGGTGTGTGGAAGGGAGAGGGATCTAGGACCTTGGGGTAGGTGATCAGGCAACCCCATCAGCTCCAGCCATTATTTGATTTTAATGAGTGGATTTTGGCATCAGAGGCAAGAGAAGCAGAGACCACCTCACCAACCCCCACTTTTCCCTCACCCACATTCCAAAATCCCCCCTCCTCCTTGCTTCTCAATTCAGTGGGGGCCCATTCAGAATTGGGGATGGGGAATAAAGTGAGGTAAAAGGACTTGGCACAAGCAGGGGGAGGGTGAGATGGGAGCAGGAATGCAGGATTTGGAAATGAGATTAAAGTGGAAGATGATGGGAGGAATGGTTGCAATATGTGAAGTGCAAGGATGGAACAAGAAGAGTCAGGCAGTTCCCACTGGTAGGACCCCAGAAGCCTGGGTTCTTGTTCCCCATCTGTTCCATGGCTGGGGGTTGGCCATGGCCCTCCCTGAAATTCTGGAAAACAAGGGGGGTTAGATGAGGCAGTCCTTGGAGGCTCCCAAGTTCGGCTATGGCATCTCCTTAAGCTGCAGGCAGGGATTCTTTAGAATGATACTTGAGGCTGATTCCACAGGTGTTTGATGACTGATGGGTCAAATTCCTTCCAGTGGCATTCCATCACTTTAAAGATCAAATCCAGTCTCTCACTATGGCCCAAAAAATCTTTTTCCCCTAGACCCCTCTTCTCTTCCCTAGGCCACTCAGCTCCAGCCACACTTCTCTCCTTGCTGTTCCTTTAACAAATCAAGCTCATCCCAACTTGGTATCTCAAGGCCTTTGCGCTTGCTGTGTCTTCTGCCTGGCTGGCCCTTTTTAGATTTCAAGTTTTATGTCATCTTCTCAGAAAGGCCTCCAGAGATCCCTTTATCTGAAGTAGCCAGATTAATTTTGTTTGTTTGTTTTCTGCTTCTTCCAATCACAAAGTGGCCAACTTCCCTTGAAAAGGGCCCAGGGGAAAAAAAAAAGAAAGAAATAGTAGTCATTGAAGTAAAACTTTATCAACAGAAAAAAAAAAAAAAAAAAAAAGTCAAGCCTTATTTCCATGGAGCCATAACCACTCAATACATTTCACATCTAAGTATATTCAGAAAAATATCTGAGTTACACATAACTGATAAATGAATATATGAGAAAACCTAGGCAAAAAGTCACCATTGATCCTGTGTTTATGGGAAAGAAGGGGAATATGTGAAAGATAAGAGGAAGGCTGCTTTAATTATAGAAGGTAAAGAAAATGACCAGTCAAGAACAATTTCTAACAACATTCTCCTTATTGCATGAATTATGCCAAACTATTATCACTTAAAATTTTCTCACTCACACAATTAAGCACATCCAAGAGCTTAGTGATGATGTTTGCAGAGTAGTGTTATAAACATAAGACCCACCCGACAGACTAGATCATCACTGAAAGAAGCAACATGTGCTTTTCCTGAGGCTGTTCCAGAAATGAAAAAGATGATTATGTTAACGGATGCAGAAAAATTAAGGAAAAAAAAACACTTGATAGAATAATTTAAGGCAGTTGCTTATTAAGCTCAGAGGCCTTCTGCACACTCTGGCTTGCCACATTGCTGATTCTTATAGGGTTCCATGTGCTGTGACATTAGCCTTGCATGAGAGTGATTTCCAGTAGCTCTCCTTATCTCAAAACAAGACTATATGCAAACAAATAAGGCCACCATGCCACCTAGGATTCTGTTTCTCACAGTCAGCAGGAAACAAATTCTTTACAAGATTTCTATTTTTATTTATTAAAAAATGTGGGCCTGTTTCGTGTATCATCATTTAAACAGTCAAAGGATAAGGGAAAGTTGATGGATAACTTCCTGATGTAAATGAATGTCTTTTTTTAAAACTCCCCTAAGAGTAGAAGTCAGTAACATGCTCTAGGAAAGTAATACAGATTTCACTCCTTATAAGAAGAAACCTTGACAGTAATGCCCCAAGCTTGATAAGAGTTCCACACAAGGCAAAGCAAAGGAAGAAGTGTTGAGAAAAAGTGAAGGAAAGCACTTTCATCTAGTGAGGATCTGCATACTCTCTTTCATATTTGTACCCAGTCAGTAGAAATATTCTTTACTCCTGGCTTTAATTTCAGAAGAGGCAGAACTTTTTAGCCCCAGAGCAAGAAAAGCCATAACTGACTCAAGTTTCCATGCCTGCTTGTCCTACAGTGTACCTGGTACAATATTACTTGCTGATTAATTTTTTTCTTGCAATTAGAAGACATGATTCCTGAAAGCAAATGATTTCTGTCTGTTTTCTTTACCACTATAAACCCAATGCACAAAACAAGCATTCAATATTGGTTGAGTATGTAGAACTATGTATAAAGTTTCCAAAAGTGAATTTTTGGTTTTGGTTGTGTTGCCCTTTATTAGCTGAAAGTGAAGAACAATACAGACTTTCAATAAAAAGTTAATAAGAATCATGAAAAAGTCCCTGTAATTGTGACTCACATACATATTTATAGAAATTATGTCTTCCAGTAACATTCCTACATGCAGGACATTTATCAGAAATTAAACACCAACTCTAGCAAAATGTAAAGATGTCTGTTAGCTTGTAGAAATGGTTCTCAGACATTTTTGTCTCAGGACCACTTCATGCTTTTAAAATTTATTGAGGACTCCAAAGACTGTATTTATTTGGCATATAGCTATTGATTTACCATATCAAAAATGAAAACTGATAAAACTGAAAACATTTATTAATTCATTAAAAATAAAATAGCATGTTTTTATAGACAGTTACTATAGTTTGCAAAAAAAAGAAGTGGAAGTGTAGCAGTGTTTCACAATTTTGTTAATCTCTTTAATGTCTAACTTAATAGAAGGTAGCTAGATTCTACTTTCTGCTCCTACATTGTATTTTGCAGTATCTCATACAAGACTGAAAAAGACGGTGTCTTTTGTTCAAATAAGATCATCCACAAAACACATTATATTAACATTTTACTTAGTCGTTAAAGAGAGAATAATTTTCCCTTAAGATAAGGAACAAGGCTAAGATGTCTGCTTTCACCTTTCATTCAATATAATACTGCAAGTGTTAGCCAGCCCAATGGGAAAGAAAAAGTAATAAAAAGCATACAGATTGGAAAGCAAGAGACTCTCTCTATTTTCTGATGACATAATTGTCTACATAAAATATCTCATGGAGTTCAAAAAACAAAAACAAACAACCTCACCCCAAAAACTTGCTATAACTAAATAGTGAGTTCAGCAAGATCATAGGAAACATCAGTTCAGTTCAGTTCAGTTGCTCAGTCGTGTCCGATTCTTTGCGACCCCATGAATCGCAGCACGCCAGGCCTCCCTGTCCATCACCAACTCCTGGAGTACACTCAGACTCACGTCCATCCAGTCAGTGATGCCATCCAGCCATCTCATCCTCTGCCGTCCCCTTCTCCTCCTGCCCGCAATCCCTCCCAGCATCAGAGTCTTTTCCAATGAGTCAACTCTTCGCATGAGGTGGCCAAAGTACTGGAGTTTCAGTTTTAGGATCATTCCTTCCAAAGAAATCCCAGGGCTGATCTCCTTCAGAATGGACTGGTTGGATCTCCTTGCAGTCCAAGGGACTCTCAAGAGTCTTCTCCAACACCACAGTTCAAAAGCATCAATTCTTCGGCGCTCAGCTTTCTTCACAGTCCAACTCTCACATCCATACATGACCACAGGAAAAACCATAGCCTTGACCAGACGGACCTTTGTTGGCAAAGCAATGTCTCTGCTTTTTAATCGGCTATCTAGTTTGGTCATAACTTTTCTTCCAAGGAGTAAGTGTCTTTTAATTTCATGGCTACAGTCACCATCTGCAGTGATTTTGGAGCCCCCAAAAGTAAAGTCTGATACTGTTTCCACTGTTTCCCCATCTATTTCCCATGAAGTGATGGGACCAGATGCCATAATCTTCATTTTCCGAATGTTGAGCTTTAAGCCAACTTTTTCACTCTCCTCTTTCACTTTCATCAAGAGGCTTTTTAGTTCCTCTTCACTTTCTGCCATAAGGGTGGTGTCATCTGCATATCTGAGGTTATTGATATTTCCTCGGCAATCCTGATTCCAGCTTGTGCTTCTTCCAGCCCAGCATTTCTCATGATGTACTCTGCATATAAGTTAAATAAGCAGGGTGACAATATTCATCCTTGATGTACTCCCTTTCCTATTTGGAACCAGTCTGTTGTTCCATGTCCAGTTCTAACTCTTGCTTCCTGACCTGCATACAAATTTCTCAAGAGAAATTTAGGAAACATAATCAATGTTAAAATGTTGTTTTTATTTCTAAACACTAACAATAAAACTGTAGACAGAAATTAAAATACAATATGATTTAAAATCATTCAAAAAATGAAACAGGTGTAAATCTAACATAACATATACTATAGGATTTATAAGCTTAAAACCATCATATAATGAAACAGAAATGACCTAAATAAATGTTCTTGAATTGGGAGATAGCATGGTAAAGATGTCAGTTCCCCTCAGATTGATATATGGATATAACACAGTCTAGGGGTGTAGCTCAGTGGTAGAGGATTTCACTGCAGATATAATTCCCATCAAAACAGCAGCAAAGTTATGTATACATATATATATATATATATATATATAGAGAGAGAGAGAGAGAGAGAGAGAGAGATATTCTAAAATTTGTATGGACTTGAAAAAAACTTGTAGTAGCAAAAACAGTTGAAACAAGAAAAAAGTGGGAGGAGTCTTACTACATAGGTTCAGCAATTATGATTGGTGCTATTGGCAAAGGGATAGATAACTGGAACAGAATAGAGTACCTAGAAACAGACTCACACAAATATGCGCAAGCAATATTTAACAGAAGTGCAAATGCAATTCAGTGAAGAAAAGATAACATTTTTAGACAAATGCTTCTAGAGCTCTTGGACATCCATAGGCAAAAAGTTGAATCTCCATGTAAACTTCACACCCTATACATAAATTAAGTTAAAATGGATCAACTTAAATGTAAAATTATAAAGCTTTTAGAAAAAATATGAGATAATCTCCCAAGTTTTAGGGTGAGACCAATAGTTTTAACATCCCCTCAAAACAAGATCAATAAAAGGGAAAATTGATAAACTTTATCTCATCAAAATTAAAAATTTTGCTCTATGAATGACTCTGCCAAGAGGATGCAGACAAACTACGTATTTGGAGAAAATATTTGTGAATGAAATATCTGACAAGACTTTGTCCAGATTATATGAAGAACTCTCAAAGCTCAACAACCAACCAAACAAGCAAATACACAAAAGTTTTCTTTCTGATGATCAGAGTTTTATACTCTAACTGGGGTCAGCATCAAGGGAGTTTGGTGTATTGTTTTTTTAAAAACCATCTAAGGTATAAATCAATTTGTTTATATTGGTGTAACCCATTTAAACTATGTTTATACAGTGTTGGTAGAAATAGCAGAATGGGTATTATTAAGGACTAAGTATTTGTAGCCTCACCCCACAAATTCATATGTTGAGATCCTAACAACCAATGTGATGGTATTAGGTTATGGGACTTTGGGAGGTGTTTACTCTATGAGGATGGAGTCCTCATGATTGGCACCAATCCGTTTATAAGAAGAAAAGTGAAAGAGGTGGTCTCTGTTCTCTGCTGTGTGAGGATATGATGAGAAGATGACTGTCTACAAACCTGGAAGAATGTTCTCACCAGACATTAAATTTCTTGACACCTCGATCTCAGATTTTCCAGTTTTTAGAACTGTGAAGAGTAGACATTTGTTGTTTAAGCCATCTAGACTATGGTATTTCATTGCAGTAGCCCAAGCTAAATAAAACGTTTGTTTTTATTGTATGTTTAGAATCATAAGGGTGACTCTATAAAAGGGTGAAAAATTGGAGTTACCATGGAAACACATCTTGCAGAGGCCAGGCCTGTTGGCCTGTATCCTAACAGCAAGAACACACCAGACTGAGAGGCCCTGCCTGCCGCTTTGGTTCCCCAAACACTGTGACGTTCACTGAAATTATTCCTGTTAGCCTCTCTGTATCAGCCCTGGGAGTCTGGAAGGTAGTTACAAAAGGGTAAAGAACTGATTGTTTTACCAAGTGTCTTGGATAGACTGGGACGGAAAAAAAATAGAAGACTTTTCCAAGCGTCCTTTAGTCAAGCATTGAGTCTGTAAACCTCTTCAGCATGGGAAAACATACTGCTGCTTGTTCTTATCTGCCTCTGTAGATGGGTCTATTAGAATTAATTGAAACAGCATTGTTTTCATAAAAATACTAAGAGCCTGTGTATCACTTTTAATCAAATACAAAAGGTTATTTATACTAGCAACAATAATACGCATTTGCGTATTATAAAAATAATGCTTCCACAGCAATGACTGAATCTAATCTCCTCATTTTACACACATGGGAAACAAAGGTTTTATAAAGAAAATGGATTTCCCAGGTCCAAAACTAATTAGTGACTCTAGGTCACAAAGGCTCTAGGTCTTTGTGTTGTGCTGTGCTTCGTCGCTCAGTCATGTTGACTCTTGCAGGCAGATTCTTTACCATCTGTTAATAAAGTAACATAATTAACAAACTTAAGCTGGAAGTCAAAGATCCAGGGGCTTCCCTGGTGGCTCAGATGGTAAAGAATCTGCCTGCAATGTGGGATACCTGGGTTTGATCCCTGGGTTGGGAAGATCCCCTGGAGGTGGGCATGGCAACCCACTTGAGTATTCTTGCCTGGAGAATCCACATGGATAGAAGTGTCTGGAGGGCTACAGTCCATGGAGTCACAAAGATTTGGACTCGACTAAATGCCTAAGCACAGCACATTAACAAATGATGTATTCTAGTGGAAAATGGAGAAGGCAATGGCACCCCACTCCAGTACTCTTGGCTAGAAAATCCCATGGATGGAGGAGCCTGGTAGGCTGCAGTCCATGGGGGTCGCTGAGAGTCGGACACGACTGAGCGACTTCGCTTTCACTTTTCACTTCCATGCACTGGAGAAGGAAATGGCAACCCACTCCAGTGTTCTTGCCTGGAGAATCCCAGGGATGGGGAAGCCTGGTGGGCTGCCGTCTATGGGGTCTCACAGAGTCGGACATGACTGAAGTGACTTAGCAGCAGCAGCAGCAGCAGCAGCAGCAGCAGTGGCAAATTGTCTTTTTTTGGTCCTTCTTCATAGAAATGGGCTTCCCTCATAGCTCAGTTGGTAAAGAGTCTGCCTGCAATGTAGAAGACCTGGGTTCGATTCTTGGGTCAGGAAGATCCCTTGGAGAAGGAACTGGCAACACACTCCAGTATTCTTGCCTAGAGAATCCCCATGGACAGAGGAGCCTGGCGGGCTACAGTCCATGGGGTCTCAAGAGACAGACACGACTTAGCAACTAAACCACCACCACCACCACCATCAAAAAATAGTAGAAAAATAGAGGACACACAAATATTCTGTAGTTTTTGCAGCAGACATGTAGAATGGTCTCAGTACATTCTAGCCCCTATCTAGTGTTTGTCCTATTTTGTAGAGGCTAGAAAGCAAAAATGCTGCATTTCCAAGATGCTCTATGGGTAGATTTCTGGATATGTTCAGTTCTGCCAATCATGTGCATTCTGACAAGCTTGGATTCAGGTCCGAGTTATGAAGGGAAGAAGGCAAGGGACAAGGCATCCATTTCATGGCATGGTCATGATAGAGGAAGCTGGCTTTTACAGTTGTAGCTTTATGCTTCTCCAAGACCTCTTTCCCACTCACAGAAGATCATTGTGATTCTCAAGAATGAGAGTTGACTGGAAGATTACTCTAGAGCCTGCTCCCCATTGGTACCCGGTGATAAATCTCTTTCTATTCAACCTCATTAGAGTGGTTTCTGTTATGTTCAGCTGAACGCTAACCAACACAGGGTTACAGGATGAAAAAAATATATGTATATATAAAATATACTAAAATGCAAAAGTAGAAACTAGAGAATCTTAAGCTAAGAAAGACAAATAGAGTTTGGGCTATTTGGATATGGGACCTGCTTTGAAAGTGTTAGTAGCTCAGTTGTGTCAACCTCTTTGGGACCCCATTGACTGTAGCCCACCAGGCTCCTCTGTCCTTGGAATTCTCCAGGTAAGAACACTGGAGTGGGTAGCCATTCCCTTCTCCAGGTTTGTCTTCCTAACCTAGGGATCAAACTCTGGTCTCCTGCATTGCAAGCAGATTCCTTACCATTTGAGCCACCAGAGAAGCCCCAGGGCTTGCTTTAGGGAAAATAAAAAAACTGTGGAAGGGCATATGATTCCAAGTCCCAAAGGAAAGCAGCGATGATCTCCATCACCATTTACTCTCTTGAAGACTGCATTAAAACAAAGTATGATTTCAGAATCAGTTTTCTAGGAAACTTTCTGAGCTGGTGAAGTATCTCCTGACCTGCTTCCTGATGCCTGAAATCCCTTTAACAGGCAGCAAATTATACGTAATTAGAAAAAGAAGTGTCAAAATGCAAATGCTATTGATGTAAAATTCATCAATAGTAAAGGGTAGCTGGTTAATTAAATTAGAGTTAATGACAATCTTGAAAATCATTGTATTGGGGATGGACCTGATTAACATTTATAGAGGACCTACAAAAGTCTGTCTAGTCAAGGCTATGGTTTTTCCAGTGGTCATGTATGGATGTGAGAGTTGTACTATGAAGAAAGCTGAACACCAAAGAATTGATGCTTTTGAACTGTGGTGTTGGAGAAGACTCTTGAGAGTCCCTTGGACTGCAAGGAGATCCAACCAGTCTATTCTGAAGGAGATCAGTCCTGGGTGTTCATTGGAGGGACTGATGCTGAAGCTGAAACTCCAGTACTTTGGCCACCTCATGCGAAGAGTTGACTCATTGGAAAAGACCCTGATGCTGGGAGGGATTGGGGGCAGAAGGAGAAGGGGACGACAGAGGATGAGATGGCTGGATGGCATCACCGACTCAATGCACATGAGTGTGGGTGAACTCCGGGAGTTGGTGATGGACAGGAAGGCCTGGCGTGCTGCGATTCATGGGGCCGCAAAGAGTCGGACACGACTGAGCGACTGAACTGAACTGAACTGAACTGACTATGAACCTGGCAGAGGACCCATGGTTTTTTTACACACGCCTTTTCATTTGGTGTCTCTATAGTTCGGTAGTTCTCTGTTCAGTGTTTTTAGTCCCATTCTCCAGGGATAGAAACTGATACTCAAATTAAAAAACTTGCCCCAAATCAAGAAGACAAGGCCTGGGGCAGAAGTTTCTCCAGTTTCATGAGTTGAATTGGTCAGGTCTATTTGCTTTTACAAGGTTAGGGATAAATTGAAACTGCTCAGATATAGTTTTCTCATGGGAAGGCAGGCAGGAAGTTCTATTTTACATGATTTATGGCTTTTTTCTTTTAAGATGGTTTGCTTTTTTATAAGGGGTTTATTTGGACCAGAGGATTCATTAATAACAACAAAAACAACAAATAGAGTTTGTGTATCAGTTGGTAGTCTACTCTGTTTTCTTACAAAGTATTTTCATATGTGTTATTTCATCTTATATTCATGACTACCCAGTAGATATAGGTACTATTCTTTTCTGATTTTAAAATGTAAATTGAGTCCTAAAATTTGAAGTTACTGCCACAAATCACATAGTGAGTAGAGAAACTGGATCCCAAATACAAGAATTCATTCCCCACTCCTCACTAGAATCAATTTTTGCTTATGAGAGATAAACACCAACCTGGAAACCCTCAATCTGAGTCGCAAAAAGGACTGAGGCTACAGAAAAAAGGATTCTGTTTAATACTTGATACATTTCATCCCCATCAGCCACCCATTTATGTGTTAACAGTAATGTCTCTCTGATCAGTATTCTGTATAGTCCAGACTTATGACAGCTGGCATATTGCCTTATTCAATGTATTACTTCTTACACCTAACACAATGCATTGCATAGAATAAGCATTCAATATATACTGATGAATGAATACTTCCAAAATACAAACTTGCAAAGCAGAATAAAAGCAATGAGTTTTCACTCCAGAGTTTTAGCTGAATTCTTTTCCTTTATCAGTGTGATGGATTTGGTTTTTAGTGACCAACATGATGCATGACAAATACTGGTACTGAATTAACTAGTGGACTTGTGAAACACCCCATTTTACTATCAGCTATGCCTGGCTGAATATTTTACTACTCGTGGAAAGATCTTTACAGTATAGTCTTCTGTATAAGAGTACACTATTGTGATTTTCCCCCCTCCATACACCACAACAAAACAAATCCCATTGAAATAGCAATTTTTTCATTGGGCCAAAACCAATGACCACAGTACCTGCCTGTGGAATCATGATAAATGTAGTTGCCCCAAAGTGAAATTCAATCTGGGCCTTGAGTTATATTGCCAAGTGCTGGCCAGTGAAAACAGCCATTAAGAGAAAGAAGCGTGATTTATTTCTTCAGTTTTCTCATACAGACAGAGCATTTGTGATCAAATACTCTGTGGTCAAATGGCACCTAAATTGCATAAAAACATTTTAGTTTTAAGTCTTTATTTTTTCGACCTTGGTATATAACAGAAGACTATTGCAAATCTGCTCTGGAAATCTCCCAGGTTTGAATGGATATTTGCCTTACAGAACATCCTGGCTTTTGTTGTGTGCCCTTATGGTGGTGGTTACTGTATGAAGTTTTATTTATTTATTTATATTTTAACTACAGGAAGCATCTAGTTCTGTTAAAAATGTCCATATAGTTTTCAGATCATTTTGCAGCCCTGGATACATAAATGCTTAAGAGAGTTGTTGACTCTAAGATATTACTGGTGTGGCCTATGGGATTTACAGTGTGAGAACAGTAGAAGTTAACAGAGCAAAAATCTGATTGACATCAAAACATTCTAAATCACATTGCTGCTAGGAAATTTGTGTTTCTTGTCAAGCGTTTGCCATAATATTTGACATTATTATGCCAAATAATGTTAGCTTCTGTCTGGAGATGTTTATTGCAAACCATGTTTAATTAATTTGCATACACTGGGTTTAATTAGGAATCAATAACCAACAATTACAGAGATAATGGTCTCTGAAGGATCAGAAAGAATTACATAAGAATATGAAGTGAAAATATATTCAGCATTGGGTCAAGTCAAGGAACTTTCCGTTTCATGTATTGATTTTAGTACTTTTCACCTTAGCACTGGCTGTTTTTTCAATTTATCCAAGAGATCACTGTCTTATCAGTGTTAGAAGCTGAATCTCATTTATCTTTGCAAAAGCAAAATGTTACCTGTGTAATCTAGCACCACTATTAAGCAGGTGCTTAACACATAATAGATGCTCAGAAAAAAAAAATTGACACTTCCAGTACTCTTTATGTATGCTATATAAATATTGCCTTTAGTTGTATTCTATGATGAGCACATACTAAGTGGATTTAAATTATTCACTTTAGTATAAAATAAATCCTATAATATAACTTAACATTTCAGCTTATAGGGCTTTTTTGAACTGGTTCTTTTGAGATTAATACTACTAAAATTTTGAAAGTTTTCACATTCAGAAAGAGAAAGGATCTGAATAGATTATGCAAATAAATTAATTTGGTACAGTATAATTCTTTCTACAACTTGCACAGAAGTGTACTATATATTTTTGTTTCTCTAAACAATATTGTGAGGTAGAAACATCAGGCATATTATTATCTCCATTTTACAAAACAGAAAAGCAAGTGATTTTTCTTAGATTTTTTGCCTAGTAGGTATTGGGCAAAAGATTGGAACACAGATCATAACTTTAAATACTTCGAATTTTCCACTAAATGCCAATTTTTATTTTAACCTAGGTTGGATGAAGTTAGAATTGGTTTAGCTCATTGTTAGGTAAGCTTCAGAAAATGAGGTGTCCTTTCTGGTTTATTCTATAAATATGAAACTGTACTTGGTGGCAGAGGGTATGGTGAAAGTATCTAGATTTGAAGACAAAGTTTGCATTTAACTGTGCTATGTGGATGTGACTTTAATTACCAATCTTTGTAGAATTCTTCAGTAAAATATAAATAAACAAAATAAAAAGGACAAATGAGACACAGAAAAATCTGTATAAATTTGCTTAACCAGTTGATGACACAGTTTTCCCATTTGTAAATTGGAACTGATTATAGCACCGGGTTGGATAGAGGATAATGCAAAAAAGCATCCACCACTTGAACCCGTGAATCGTATTGATTATAATAATGCAACTGGTGGCTGAATGCTGCCAGAAAGGCAGGTGATTCATTTGACCATCTACATTTTATCTGAATATAAAATGTGAAAGTATTAGTCACTCAGTTGTGTCTGACTCGTTGCGGCCCCATGGATGATAGCCCACCAGGCTCCTCCATCCATGGGATTCTCCAGTTAAGAGTACTGGAGTGGGTAGTCATTCCCTTCTCCAGAGGATCTTCCCCACCCAGGGGTTAAACCCAGCTCTCCTGCATTGCAGGCAGATTCTTTACCATCTGTGCCACCAGGGAAGCCCTGATACCTATGTTTAAAAACATTCTGTAATTTCAAAGTAAATTTTAACCTTTCTCATTTATATTATCATCTTTTCTAAAAATATGTTTATAGTCTATGTTGTAAGATTGTTGTATGTTCAATAGTTCTATGTTATAGGTGAATTTGGGGATAACATAGTGTTAGAAAACTTTTTAAAATGTAAGGCTTACTGATTGGAAAGCTGTAATATCATTCATGATGCTGGTATTTAGATAGAATTTAAAAAATCTTTTTCCCATTCAAAAACGTTTATGAAATGGTATTACTAACATGATATACCTCATTCTTCAAAGCCCATTTGGGATATTCTTTCTTGCTTAATTCATATATAAGATGGAAGTGTAGGGAAGTGATCTTTTATTAAATCATGTGTTTTGATAATTTTTGGTATAAATGGCAGTTTATTTATTACTTATTGTTTGAACTTTGGCCTCTTTCTGGAAGTAGTAAATAAGAATTACAAAAAAAGAGTCTTTTAAGTATAATATATTTGACATTAATTAGTTTCCATTCTTGGATACTGGTAAAAAAGAGCATAAATGTATTTCTTGGACTCAGGAGACCCTACTTGGTAAACAGATGCATATTTAGAAAACAAAAACAGCATTGCATGTAAAATGCTTCTAAGTAAGAGCCTATGTTAACAGAAAAGAATGGAAAGCAGACTTTCCTAAATACTCCACATACAGAATAAATAATTTAGAGAATGCCAAATGATATGATATTAATGAAATTATTTTTTTTTTGGTCATTTTACTTTAAAATCTTTACTATACATATTGAAAACACTAACTACATATGGTAGCTCAGACAGTAAAGAATCTGCCTGCAATGCGGTAGACCCTGGTTCTATTCCTGGGTCAGAAAGATCCCCTGGAGAAGGGAATGGCAACCCACTCCAGTATTCTTGGCTGGGGAGGTTTCTTGGGCAGGGGAGCCTTGCAGGTTATAGTCCATGGGATCCCAAAGAGTCAGACTTGACTGAGCGACCAACACTCACAATGACAATCATCTTATATTACAGTATTAATTAAAATGGAAAAAGTTAACACAGGTAGGGAACTCCTTATGTATAGGAGACCCTTTGCATTTGGTAGTGATGCTTAAAACATTTCTATGAATAGCTGCTTCCACGTATTTCTTGTATATCACATCACTGTTTAAGTTTTTTCAGTTTTTCTAAAAGATTTCTTTTGTTCAGTGGCTCTTCCCTCAAAGGAATGTAGCTGTGATATTTTCCAAGGATTTTGGTGTCATGGTAACTCGTAGAGAATCGAGTACATTGCAACATGGAGTCTGGGGCCAAGGACCTCAATTAGATGGCAAGTTCACACCACAGCCTTGGTAATTGATGTGAGGTTAAAATATAGATTTTTTTTTCCCCAGTCATGAGTGGAAATATAGGAAATACAGGTCATATATTTTAAATACTAACCACATGTATTATGATTATTTAAATACTTAAATAGCATTTTAATAAGCAAACCTTTAAAAAGTAGCTAGTTTTTATATGGGGACAGTAGACAATTTGAGTTCACGTTGCCTATTAACACTTTCAACTATTGCAAGTGATCTTTCAAGGGTCATGACAAGTAGATTTTTGTTTTTTCAAGTATTAAAATGGTCATAAGTATATGTAGTTACTATTTTCAGTACATATGGTAAGTCTTTTTTAGAGATTATGACCTTTTAAATTCAGTTTATGGCCATTTAGTTTGAAAATTATGGAGATGGTAGGTTGCAGTTATCACTTTTTTTTTGGTAGTTATTGGACAAAATGAGTTGTCCTTGGCCCATCTAGACTCCCAATTGAAAATTTTAAAAAAGCTGGTTTGTGATATTCTTAAGTTTGGGAATCACCCAGTTAATCTGAGTTAAGAGGTTCAACTCTCAACACTAATCTCCCTGAGCTGGTGATTAAATTTATGGCTCAGCAAAGAAAAAAAAAATCCACTTGTCATGACCCTTAAAAGATCACTTGCAGTAGTCAAAAGGGTTAAGAGGAAGCATGTAAACTTAAATTGTCTAGTGCCCTTATGTAAAAACTAGCTGCTTTTTAAAGGTTTGTCTATTAAAATGCTATTATGTTTTGACTTTGTTTGATTTCTTTTTAAAGACACTTGCTTAGGTGATATGTGAGATATTTAATGCCCAGTGCTGTGATAAAGCTGATCTGCTTTTCTAGGATAACCATAGTGGAAGGTGGAAATATAGATGAACATTTTCAAAGAAGAGACTCGGACATATAGTAGAGGGGAGGGTGACTCAGACCTTTCCATACAAGACTTTTCTAGTAATCAGGGCAGCAATGGATACTACAGTGTGGGGTAAGATTAGTGGAGAGTTATCAGTATAAAAGCAGCCAAAAGGCAGGGGATCAGTGTTTTCCATCCTCTTCCTGGAGGGAAAGACTTCTTAATTATAATTAACCCAACAATAAATGAAATCTCCATCATTCTTGGTTATCACCAGAAAAAATAGGTATGAGGGTTTTAGTAAAAGTAGACCAATAGCCTGGAAAGCTTTTGAATAATGAGAAACATCTTGATGCTTAGATTTTTCTTTTAAATTTTCTAAATTAAAATCATGCTTTAAATTGGATTACTCATTATGATTTTTTATTTTGTTTCTTTGGAGAACCCTGACTGATACAGCCTGTTAACAGGACTTAAAGAGAAGGTACATACCAGAAAAAAATATTTGCAAAGCACATTATCTTTCAAAGGACTCAATCCATAATACATATAAAGAACTTTCAGAACTCAAAAGTAAAATCTTCCCTAAAAATCTAGCTAAAAAATGGGCAAAAAGCTTAAGTAGACTTTTCAGTTGAGAAGGTATGCAAATGAAAAATAAGCACATGGAAAGAAGTTCAACATTATTAGCCACTAGGGAAATGCATCGGAGAAAGCGGTGGCACCCCACTCCAGTACTCTTGCCTGGAAAATCCCATGGAGAGAGAAACCTGGTAGGCTGCAGTCCATGGGGTCGCTACGAGTTGGATACGACTGAGCGACTTCACTTTCACTTTTCACTTTCATGCATTGGAGAAGGCAATGGCAACCCACTCCAGTGTTCTTGCCTGGAGAATCCCAGGGACGGGGGAGCCTGGTGGGCTGCCGTCTGTTGGGTCACACAGAGTCAGACACGACTGAAGTGACAGCAGCAGCAGCAGCAGGGAAATGCATTTAAATCACAATTAGCTATCACTACTTGGCTATCGGCATGACTACAATAAAAAGAGTGACAACAGCAAATGCTGGAAAGGATGTGGAAAAGCTGGAACATTCGTACATTACTAGTGGGAATGGAAATAGTATAAGCCATTCTGGAAAACAACTTGGCAATTTCTAATAAAACTAAACATGAAGTGACCAGGCAACCCAGCAATTTTACTTCTGGAGATTTATCTCACAAAAATGTAATTTTATGTTCATACAAAAATCTGTACACACATTTTCATAGCAATTTATCTGTGAGTGAGTGAGTGAAGTCGCTCAGTCGTGTCCGACTCTTTGCGACCCCATGGACTGTAGCCTACAAGGCTCTTCTGTCCATGGAATTTTCAGGCAAGAGTACTGGAGTGGGTTGCCACTTCCTTCTCCAGGGGATCTTCCCGACCCAGGAATCACACCCGGGTCTCCCACATTGCAGGCAGACGCTTTAGCGTCTGAGCCACTAGGGAAGTCCCTAATTTATCTGTAATACCCCCAAATGGAAACAACCCAGATGTCCTTCAATGAATAATGGTTATATAAACTTTGTACACACAAAAACTATGAATTACTATTCAGTAATTAAAAATAATGGACTATGTATACATGCAACAACTTGGATGAATTTCCAGAGAATTATGCAAAGTGAAAAAAAAAATCCAACCTCAAAAAATTAAATGCTGTTTGGTTACATTTACATGACATTCTTGAAATGACAAAATTTTAAAAATGAAAACCCATCAGTGATTCCCGTGAATTAGTAGTGGTGGGATGGGGTAAGTGTGGCTACAAAGGGTCAATAAGAAGATTCCTTGTGGTAATGGAATTGTTCTGTATCTTGACTGACTGTATCAATGTCAGTATTCTAAGTATCTCCTTATACCATAGTTTTGCAAGATGTTTTTAGTGGGGGAAACTGGGTAAAGGATATGTGGGATCTCTAAACTATTTCTTATAACTACATATAAGTATACAATTATCTCAAAATAAAAAGTAATATTTTAAAAATGTATAAGTGTCTTGAAAACTCAGCAGTGGCCGCAGGACTGGAAAAGGTCAGTTTTCATTCCAATCCCAAAGAGAGGCAATGCCAAAGAATGTTTGAATGGTTCTACCGCACGGTTGAACTTATCTCACATGCTAGCAAAGTAACGCTGAAAATTCTCCAAGTTAGGCTTCAACAGTATGTGAACTGAGCACTTTCAGCTGTTCAAGCTGGATTTAGAAAAGGCAGAGGATCCAGAGATAAAATTGCCAACATCTGTTGGATCATCGAAAAAACAAGAGAGTTCCAGAAAAACATCTACTTCTGTTTTATTGACTATACCAAAGCCTTTGACTGTGTGGATCACAACAAACTGTGGAAAATTCTTCAAGAGATGGGAATACCAGATTACCTTACCTGCCTCCTGACAAATCTGTATGCAGGTCAAGAGCAACAGTTAAAACTGGACATGGAACAATAGACTGGTTCCAAATTAAGAACTGAGTATGTCAAGGCTGTATATTGTCACTCTGCATATTTAACTTCTATGCAGAGTACATCATGCAAAATGCCAGACTTGATGAATCACAAGCTGGAATCAAGATTGCTGGGAGAAATATCATTAACCTCAGATATGCAGATGACACCACCCTTATGGCAGAAAGTGAAAAGGAACTAAAGAGCCTCTTGATGAAAGTGAAAGAGGAGAGTGAAAAAGCTGGCTTAAAACTCAACATTAAAAAACTAAGATCATGGCATCCAGTCCCATCACTTCATGGCAATTAGATGGGAAACAATGGAAACAGTGAAAGACTGTATTTTAGGGGGCTCCAAAATCACTGCAGATGGTGACTGCAGCCATGAAATTAAAAGACACTTGCTCCTTGGAAGAAAAACTGTGACCAACCTGGACAGCATATTAAAAAGCAGAGGCATTAATTTACCGACAAAGACCTATATCGTCAAAGCTATGGATTTTCTAATACTCATGTACGCATGTGAGAATTGGACCATAATGAAAGCTAAGCACCTAATAATTGATGCTTTTGAACTGTGGTGTTTGGAGAAGACTCTTGAGAGTCCCTTGGACTGCAAGGAGATCAAACCAGTCAATCCTAAAGGAAATCAGTCCTGAATATTCATTGGAAGGACTAATGCTGCAGCGGAGGCTCCAATACTTTGGCCACCTGATGTGAAGAACTGACTCATTGGAAAATGACCCTGATACTGGGAAAGATTGAAGTCAGGAGGGCAAGGGCACAACAGACGATGGATGGTTGGATGGCATCACTGACTCAATGGACATGAGTTTGAACAAGCTCCAGAAGTTGGTGATGATCAGGGAAAGCTGGTGTGCTGCAGTCCATGGGGTCACAAAGAGTCGGACAAGACTGTGTGACTGAGCTGGACTGAAGTGTCTTGACAACTTGAGAGGCTAATATGACAACAAGACACCAGTGTTGGCTAACTTGAATGTCAGAGACATGGCCACAGTAGAAAATGGTAATTCTGAGAGTACCCAGCTCCAGCTCCATTTGTTTGCCCTGAAGTCTGAAAATGTTATATTGGTACACCGTTATCCTCTACTTGGCGTACTGGTTTGCTATAATATTCTAGTTCAAAAGCTCTAGCCTGGAAAGCATAACATAACTTTGAGAGGATTCCTAAAAGATTCCACCATTTGAGTGTAGCACACATCAGTCACAGAAATTACCGCTGAAGGGTAAATACATATATTTATTGCACTTTGCTTCAAGCAATGTTACTTGGCTGACTAAATGACTTTATGTTGATGGAGAGAGAAAAAAAAAAAAAACCATAAATACCAAACACTGTGATAAGCATTTGTTTATTAATCATTGTCAACCCATGAATACTTCCTTAAACAAGGAAATACAACATCATTTCTATCATTATAAATAGTTGAAAATTGTGCATCATTAAAAACTTATATGTATTGTTTCAATATCCAGTATTTCCCTTGTGGCTGTTGTCACCTGGCTAATGTTAACATCATTGAACTCTTCCTAGATTGCAACCATATGCCCTAAATGCCCTATTCTTTGATCTATTATCACATGTTGGCCCCTCCAGGCACTACCTGCCATTTCATGATGGTACCTTGGGAATTGACTTGCATACTCAGATAGTTTAATGATAGTCCAGTGCACGTAAGACAATGGACACATGATTCCTCACTAAGAATATCAGTTTTGAAAAGCTAATAGCTACTTTATATAATATGAATTCAGTGTTTTAAATGTTTCTAAAAGAGACAAGAAAATTGATGTTAGATAATCATCTAATAAAGGCCCTTTAGATAGTAAAAAATAACAGTTACCTTTTCTATGATATAAAATGATATAAATATAAAATGACAAAATGATATAAAAATGATTCATTGATCCATATGCTCTCTTAATATGATATTTTGTTAACAACTTATCTTTATAATATATCATATTAATATTTATTTTTCTTCTAGTTCTAACATGTATTCAGGAACCAGTGACCAATATGTGTGCTGATGTACTTTTATTGAACTTATTGACATCTTCAGAAGTCTGCCTGTTTAATGTAATGCTTTGTATTGATATATATTATAAAGGCTATTTTCATCCTTACCCATTTGCTTTTAATTTCATCATCTTCAATATTAGGTTTATGGATTTAGTATTAATTAGCTTTGAAAAAGATTTTCATATAAATATTATCATTAATCTATATATCAGGGATTCTAAATTTGTCAAATAAATAAGCACCAATCTTACTCAGATATTGAGCTATTTCTCTGTGACTAGAAGAAAAAAAATTATTAAGGTTGTAAAATATTTGATAAGTCACTTTTTCAAAAATATCTATTCATTTTACCTTTTGACACCCTTCATCCCTTTTTCATATCCCCCAGTACCCACCGTTGCAGCCACTCATCTCTTTTCTGTGTATGTCAGATTGTTATGTTTTTAGATACCACATATAAGAAAAATAATACTGTATTTATCTTTCTTTGTATGACTTACTGCAGTTAGCATATCACTCTATAGCTCTATCCATGTTGTCATGAATGGTACAATTTCTTTCTTTATATGGCTGAATAATATTCCACCATGTGTATTTGTGTATATGTCTGTGTGACTGTATATAGCACAATTTCTTTATCTATTCATTCATCAATGGAAACAGGTTTTTTCCATACCTTGTATTATAAATATAGACACTCTGTTCTGTTGCACTTCAGTTTATTGTGTCACAGATACTGAGTTTTATCTTACAATTGGAAGGTTTGTGGCAACCCCACTTCAGCAAATCTGTTAGTTCTGTTTCTCCAACAGCATTTGCTCACTTCATATCTCTGTGTCACATTTTGGCAATTTTTGTAATATTTGAAACCTTTTCATTATTACTATCTTTGTTATGGGGATCTACAGCCAGTGATCTTTAATGTTATGATTTAATTGTTTTGGTGCATGATGAGCCGGTGCCCATTTAAGACAGGGAACTCAAGCAATATTTGCTGTGTGTGCTCTTACTGCTCCACCAACTGGCTGTTCCCCCATTTCTGGCCTCTCTATTCCTTAAGCCACAACAGCATTGAATTGTGCCAGTTAATAACTCCACAATAGCCTTTACATGCTCAAGTGAAAGGAAGAGTCTCACATTTCTCACTTTAAATCAGAAGCTAGAAATGATTAGACTTAAGGAAGAAGTCATGCTGAAAGCTGAGATAGACAGGAAGCTAGGCCTCTTACACCACTCTAATGGCAGAAAGTGAAGAGGAACTAAAAGGCTTCTTGATGAGGGTGAAAAAGGAGAGTGTAAAACCTGGCTTAAAACAGCATTCAAGAAACTAAGATCATGGCCTTTGGTCCCATCGCTTCATGGCAAATAGTTGGGGAAAATGTGGAACAGTGTCAGATTTTATTTTCCTGGGCTCCAAAGTCATCGTAGATGGTGACTGCAGCCATGAAATTAACAGACGCTTGCTCCTTAGAAGGAAAGCTATGACAAACCTAGACAGTATAATAAAAAGCAAAGACATTACTTCACCGAGAAAGGTCCCTATAGTCAAAGCTATGGTTTTTCTAGTAGTCATGAACGGATGTGAGAGTTGAACCATAAAGAAGGCTGAGTGTCGAAGAACTGATTCTGTCAAACTTGGTGCTGGAGAAGACTTTTGAGCGTCTCTTGGACTGCAAGGAGATCTAACCACTCAATCCTAAAGGAAATCAACCCTGGATATTCATTGGAAGGACTGATGCTGAAGCTGAAGCCCCAGTACTTTGGCCACCTGATGTGAAGAGCCAGCTCATTGGAATAGACCCTGATGCTGAGAAAGATTGAGGTCAGGAGAAAGGGGCGACAGAGGATGAGATGGTTGGTTAGCATCACTGACTTAATGTTGAGCAAACTCCAGGAGGTAGTGAAGGACAGGGAAACCTGACGTACTGCAGTCCGTGGGGTCATCAAGAGTCAGAAACAACTTAGCATCTGAACACCACCACCACTTATTCCAGTTCTGAATGCAAAGGAAAAATTCTTTAAGGAAATTAAAAATGCTACACTGTTGATAAGAAAGCAAAGCAGTCTTTTTGCTGATATGGAGAAAGTTTTAGTAACCTGGGTAGAAGATCAAATCATCACAAAGTTCGCTTAAGCCCAAACTTAATCCAGAGCAAGTCCCTAGCTATCTTCAATTGTATAAAGGCTGAGAAAGGTAGGGAAGCTGCAGAAGCAAAGTTGGAAGCTAGCAGAGGTTGGATCATGGACTTAAGGAAATGAGCCATCTTCATAACATAAAAGTGCAAAATCAGGTAACAAGTGCTGATGTAGAAACTGCATCAAGTAACCCAGAAGATCTAGTTAAGATAATTAATGAAGGGGGCCACTCTAAAAAACACAGTTTTCAGTGCAGACAAGACAGTCTTCTATTGGAAGAAGATGCCATCTAGGACTTTCATAGCCAGAGAGAAGTCAATGCATGTCTTCAAAGCATCAAAGGACAGGCTGATGCTCTTGTTACAGACTAACACACCTGATGACTTTAAGCTGAAGCCAGTGCTTATTTTCCATTCTGAAATTGCTAAGGCTGTTAAAAATTATTTTAAATGCACCTTACTATGCTCTAGAAATGGAACAACAAAGCCTAGATGACAGCATATCTGTTTGTAGCATGGTTTACTGAATAATTTAAGCCCACTGTTGAAACTCATTGCTCAGAAAAAAAGATTCCTTTCAAATTATGACTTCTCACTGACAATGCACCTGGTCTCCCAGGAGCTCTGATGGGGGTAAACAATGAGATTCATGTTGTTTTCCTGCCTGCTCACACAACATCCATTCTGCAGTCCATGCATCAAAGAGTAATCTTGACTTTTAAGTCTTATTATTAAAGAAATACATTTTGTAGGGTTCTAGCTGCCATAGATAGTGATTATTCTGATGAATCTGGGCAAACTAACTTGAAAACTTTCTGGAAAGGAGTCACCATTCTAGATGTCATTAAGAATATGAGTGATTCTTGGGAAAATGTTCAAATATCAGCATTAACAAGAGTTTGGAAGAAGTTTATTCCAACTCTCATGGATGATTTTGAGGGGTTCAAGACTTCAGTGGAGTAGATAACTGCAGATATGATGGAAAGAGCCAAAGAACTAGAATCAAGACTAGAGCCAAGCCTGAAAACGTGATTGAATTGCTGCAATCCCATGATAAACTTTTCACAGATGAAGAGTCGCTTCTTATGGATGAACGAAGAAAGTGGTTTCCAGAGAAGGAACCTATTCCTGATGAAGATACTGTGACATTGTTGAAATGACAAGAAAGGATGTAGAAACTTGGTTCATAAAGCATTGAAAAGGTTTGAGTTAGTGTTGTCAATTTTGGATACTTAGCAGTGGAATTGCTTAATTATATGGTATTTCTATTTTTAATTTTTTGAAGAACCATCAAACTGTTTTCAATAGTGGCTGTACCAATTTATATTCTCACCAGTAGATACCAGTGTTCTCTTTTCCCCACATCCTGTTAACACTTGTCTTTTTTTTTTTTTTTTTAATAATAACCTGACGGCTATTTTGTTTTTAATAATAGCCTCATTATGGTTTTGATTTGCATTTTCCCTGATGATTAGCAATGTTGAGCACACTCTCATGTGCCTGTTGGTCATCTACATTTCTCTTTGAAAAAATGTCTATTTAAATCTCTGCCCAATTTTTAATTGGATTTTTCTTTTTTTTTGGCTATTGAATTGTATGGATTCTTTATCTATTTTGGATATTGACCCCTTATCAGATACAGGATTTGCAAGTATTTTCTCCCATTCAGAGGATTGCCTCCTTATTTTGTTGATGATTTCCTTTGCTCTGCAGGAACTTTGTAGTTTGACATAGTCAGCTTGATTCTCTCCACTTCCGTTACTTTTCCTCTTGGTTGTAGATTCAAAAGTCATTGCCCAGACCTATGTCAAGGCCTATGTTTTCTTTTAGGAATCTTATGGGTTCATGTCTTATGTTCAAGTCTTCAATGTATTTTGAGTTGATTTTTGTGTATTGTATAAGATAGTTGTCCAGTTTCATTTTTTCGCATGTGACTGTCCAGTTTTCCCAAAACCATTTATTGAAGAGACTGGCCTTTCCCCATTGTATATTATTGGCTCCTTTGTTGTAAATTAATTGACTATGTGTGTTATGTGTATGGGTTTATTTCTGGGCTCTCTAATTGCAACTTTATTCCCTTTCATATTAAAACATTTTTAATAAATTTATTATAAAGATGAATATACCTCATAGGCCCAAATACTATAATTATAGCAATAAAAACACTCCTTAGATAATGTCCCAAGAGAAAGAATAAAACATTATCCTACCTCAGGACATTCAGAGGTTTAACAAGGTGGTCACCTTTGAAGGCTAATTTGCTTTTGAAGTGTTTATAGACAGAAAAATGTTAAGTGCTGTTGGCCTCTAGAATTAATGGTCGATAAACCACAACAAAAATGTTGAAGGCTGTCACTTAAATAGGTATGATATTTTAGTGATCTCATGGAACATAGACTGCGGGGAGCCAGCTGGAGGACCTCGGCCCAAGGCAAAGGTCATGAGGAAGGAGGCTCGACATACGCAAAGGCGGGATCGAGCCTCAGGAGTCCCCCTGGAAATTCTCGAGCATCTACCCCCATAACCAGAGCCTGCCTACTTTACTACTTTGTGCTCTCACCTACACCTCTGACTTTACGGGGGGCTGTCCCCCACCACCTCTTTTGGAGAAGGAGTTAACTTAGAGCTCCAGTTAATAATAATTCCTGGGTGTGACAGGAGTGTTTCAACCTACAAACTCCTCTGAAGGTTCTCTAGCCTGCTTGACAGGCTTGTCCGCCACATGTGATTGCTCACAGCCTCCCAACCGTGAGAGGCACGAGACGCTTTAAACCTTCTAAAAACAGGTTCTTTAGAGAAGTTAGAAAACTATTAGTATAAGTATAGTGGGCTGATTAGAAATTGTATTGGTGAAGGGTTTTTCATTTGTTGAGCCAACGTTTGTTGCTATGTCTCCACATCCCCTGCCCTTATACACATTAATGAATATATAGAAGAAATAAGTATTAACCTTTGGTATAAATCATGTTAGACCTTAGGCTAAGTAAATTCTTTCCTTTACTAAAACCCACTATACCCTCACCCTATAGGAATGTAACTTTATTTGGGTGGCGTCTGTTTTAAGAATAATCACCCCTGGAGAAATAAGTGTCCTGGTTGACTGACCACTGTCACAAGGAGAGGGTCATAAATTGTCAGCAGGCCCCCTGGCCAGAAGATGATGTAACACCCCTAAGACCTCTGTATACATTTGTATGAAGCACCTGACTTTGATAAAAGTCAGGACTGCTGACCCCATGTGACTTTTGCATAACATCTCAGTGTATAAAAGTAGACCATGGAAAATAAAGAATTGGGATCAGTTCCTCGAAATACTGGTCTCCTCATGTCTCTCTCTCTCTCAAACTCTGGCTGAGTCTCCATCCGGAGCGCGGAACCCACCATGCTTACTAATTTTGCCTGGGCTTCTAAGATCCAACCGGGGAGGCCTCAGTGTCTCCTCTCCTTCGGGAGAACAGAAGGATGCCTGTGGCCTACGTAAGTGGTGCAAACTTCTTGTCTTGAAGTTTTATTGGTCTCCCGCGTAAACCAAGCTACTCAGCCTCTTTTCTCCACTGAATTTTCCTACTGAGCTATCCTCATTCTATTACTCTTTATATCTCTAATTAATATCTAATTGAAGCTATTGTATCCTGATCCTCGCCGATGCCGTCCCCGCTTCGAACTCCCTGGATCAGCCGAGGCTGGACCCCGGCAATAGACTACTACTTAGATTTCTTTTGAGCTGATGGGGGCATTCCTTCATCCTTGAAAGTAGGAATTTTGTTGTTTTTAGTTGCTAAGTTGTGTCCAACTCTTTTCAACCCCCCTGTACTGTAGCCCACCTGGCTCCTCTTTCTGTGGGATTTTCCAGGCAAGAATACTGGGATGGGTTGCCATTTCCTTCTCCAGGGGATCTTCCTGACCCAGGGATGGAACCTGCATCTCTTGCGGCTCCTGCATTGGCAGACAGGTTTTTTACCACTACACCACTAGGGAAACTAGAAATAAGAGGGTCCAGTTAAACTTGCAGCTGATCAAAGTCCTTGCAGTATCTTTTCTCATGACATTCAAGTTGTTGTGTAAACATAGTTTGCTGATTCATTAATCTGAAAGCTGCCTTTGTGTCTTTAGCAATCTCACAATTTCATCTTAAATATAAATAATAATAGTACTTATCTGATAATGTTGCTATGAAGATTAAATATGTTAATTTATTTAAAGTGCTTAGAACAATGTATGAATGTAGTAAAAACTAAAAAAAAGAAAAAAATTAGTTGGTCTTATCATTACCACCCATGTTAAATTTGAATATTAGAGGATTCACATGTAATTAAGCAGTATTCTCCTGAAAGCCTTCACTCAAAATATTACCAAGGCAAAAATATATTAAGTGACCTCTATCTCATCATGATTCTAATATCAAAATAAATTACTATTTATGTCTTATTTGCTTTGATTTTGGTTTCCAGGAAAGACTTTGAATTAGAACAGTCTGTTTTTAATTTTGTCACTTCTATTTACTAGTTACTTGACCCTAGTAAAGTTAATCTTTTTAAGCTTCTTTCTACCTAGTTGTAAGTAAGGATAATATTCATGGGTGGTTAGTAAAATAAAATTTAAAAAAGTGTGTAAATATCTACATGCATGATACCTAGCCCATAATAAGTATTCATTTCAGTTCAGTTTAGTCTCTCAGTCATGTCTGACTCTTTGTGATCCCATGGACACCAAGCTTCCCTGTCTATCACCAACTCCTGGAACTTGTTCAAACTCAAGTCCATTGAGTTGGTGATAGCACCCAACCATTTCATTTCTGTCATCCCCTTCTCTTCCCACATTCAATCTTTCCCAGCATCAAGGACTTTTCTAAGGAGTCAGTTCTTCACATCACGTGGCCAAAGTATTGGAGCTTCAGCTTCAGCACCAGTCCTTCCAATGAATATTCAATACTGATTTCCTTTAGGATGGACTGGCTGGATCTCCTTGCAGTCCAAGGGACTCGCAAGAGTCTTCTCCAACACCACATTTAAAAAGCATCAATTCTTTGGTGCTCAGCTTTCTTTATGGTCCAACTTTCACATCCATACATGACCACTGGAAAAACCATAGCTTTGACTAGATGGCCCTTTGTGGCAAAGTAATGTCTCTGCTTTTTAATATGCTGTCTAGGTTTGTCATAACTTTTCTTCCAAGGAGAAAGCATCTTTTAATTTCATGGCTGCAGTCACCATCTGCAGTGATTTTGGAGCCCCAAAAAATAAATTTGTCACTGTTTCCATTGTTTCCCCATCTATTTGCTATGAAGTGATGGGACCAGATGCCATGATCTTCAATTTTTGAATGTTGCATTTTAAGCCAACTTTTTCACTCTCCTCTTTCACTTTCATCAAGAGGCTCTTTAATTTCTCTTTGCTTTCTGCCATAAGGGTGATGTCATCTGCATATCTGAGGTTATTGATATTTTTCCCAGCAATCTTGATTCCAGCTTGTGCTTCTTCCAGCCCAGCGTTTCTCATGTACTCTGCATATAAGTTAAATAAGCAGGGTGACAATATACAGCCTTGATGTACGCCTTTCCCAATTTGGAACCAGTCTGTTGTTCCACGTCTGGTTCTGACTGTTGCTTCTTGACCTACATACAGATTTCTCAGGAGGCTGGTAAGGTGGTCTGGTATTCTCATCTCTTTCAGAATTTTCCACAGTTTATTGTGATCCACACAAAGGCTTTGGCTTTTTATTCAGTAACTATTCCTTTTCTATTCTTTTTTTTTTTTTAAACTTTATAATATTGTATTGGTTCTGCCATATATCAAAATGAATCTGCCACAGGCATACACGTGTTCCCCATCCTGAACCCTCCTCCCTCCTCCCTTCCCATACCATCTCTCTGGGTCATCCCAGTGCACCAGCCCCAAGCATCCAGTATCGTGCATCGAACCTGGACTGGCAACTCATTTCATATATGATATTATACATATTTCAATGCCATTCTTGTTTTCAAAGTGATGAAAGTAATAATGATTTTGTTGAGTAAAGACAATACTGAAGTGGATAGCCTTTCCCTTCTCCAGGGCATCTTTCCAATCCAGAGATCGAACCCAGGTCTCCTGAATTGCAGGCAGATTCTTTACCAGCTGAGCCACAAAGGGAAACTCCAAAGATAATTTTAGGTCCCAGAAACAGGCTAATTTTCTCTCTTCCATTGCTTAAAGAAGATCTTATAGTTAAAAATTAATTACTCTGATTTTTCTATTAACTCAGAATTAGGCATGAAATCATAAAAATAAAGAATTGTTACCTTTACTAAATTTCTTCTTTATCTAATACATACATGACAAACTTGTCTTAATCCTTTTCAGAAAAAATTATAATAAAAAAGGCTTGTCTCATTGTTCCCCTGTGAAACTGTTATCGATTACCTTTACCTAGTTCAGAGAAGTATCATATATAACATAAACAACAAACATTTAAATTTGTTCAAAAAATCATTCCTAAAGTTTTTTAACTTAATTTTTAAAATTTTATTTAAGAAATGAATACTTCTGTAACTGTGATTGAGAAATTTAGACAAATGTAAAGTAACAGCAAAAACAGATCACCCATAATATTACCCTCAAAAATTAACATATTTTCATTCTATTTTTCTGCAGAAAATCCAATTCATTTTCATATATTTCATAAACATTTCATATTCAAAAGTCAATGGAAAACTTCACAAAGGTGAAGTTTTTAGAGTGAGCTGGTACGGGTGACATGGGTACCTTCAGGAGGAACTAGAGTAGTTCCTCACAGTCATCTCAGAGAACAGAGCCAGCTGGAGTTCTCAACACTCCGGACAGGGCGGAAATGAAGTTATTTGATGGAGCCTATCACTTCCTCATTTTGAGATCTACTGGGTATAAGGGAAAGATCACAGCTAATCAAAATTAGTTTTAAACATGCCTTAAATTTCACTGAAGTCTCACTACCACAGGCAAGACTGAATAGAGAAAAGATCCTTACTTCCCATTTTCCTTCTCAAACTTACATCAGGCACCCACTATTTCAGAGGAGAGACAGATGGAGCTTCTGCACTACATAAATTTAAATCATTCTCTCTCCCTGATTTTTTCCTCCTAATTTTCACAGAGCATGGAGTTAAATTCTGAGAAGTTAAATGTCCATATGAGATAACATTATTACTTTGCACTTATTTTTTTTGTACCTTTAAATGTCTCTAGTAAAAATGCAAGGGAGTTTACCTTTAGAACCAAAGTAGACCCTATGGATATATATATTTTTAAATTCTGTAAACATTCAATAAGGTTTATTGTACTTGTTTTGTATTTATTTTTAATTGGAGCATAATTGCTTTACAATCTGTGTTTTTTCTGGTGTACAATAACATGAATCAACCATATGTACACATATATCCCCTCCCTCTTGAGCTTCCCATTCACCCTTCCATCTATATTATTATATATTTGATTATATATGATTATACGTCAATCCAAGAAATTCCTCCTCCAACCTTTCATTGGAAGACTCCTTAGAAAATTTACTCAAGTTTCTTTTATTTGGGCTTTTCTGGGAATGGCAACCCACTCCATTATTCTTGCCTCAAGAATCCCATAGACAGAGAAGCCTGCGGACTACAGTCCATGGTGTCACAGTTGGATACGACTGAGCGACTAACCACAAATTCTAATATAACGACTTCTAGAGTTAATATGAGGGACTTTCCTGGTGGTTCAGCAGTAAAGAATCCGCCTGCCAAATCAGGAGATGCAGATTTGATCCCTGGGTCTGGAAGATCCCCTGGAGAACAAAATGGCAACACACTCCAGTTTTCTTGCCTGAGGAATCCCATAGGTGGAGGAGCTTGGAGGGCTATAGTCCATGGGGTCACAAAGAGTCAGATACAACTCAGTGACTAAACAACAACAAAAAAAGTTAATATGAGTTTAGAACATGATACCGAATTATCTGTTTAGTAAGCTTTTCACTACTCTAGCAGAGGGAAGAATATAATAGCAAAACATAGAGGGAAATAAAAAAACACAACAGGACTTACAAATGCTATAGTAATAATATGGAAAGATTTGGAGGTACTCCTTCGGTTCCTGCAGGATGACTTGAAAATTTTCCCACAAGATTATTCTCCCACTTTTCTAGTAAATGCAAGAAACCTGATAGTCCAGAGACAAGTGTTCCGCGTGTGACCCATTTGTCTAGATGACTCAGAAGGAAACATTTTAATTAAATATGGAAGTACTTTTTAATAAGGCTCAGGGTAGGAAAGGAGCATAACGAGGCAAGGGTTTTATTTCATACAGAATAAGATCAAGGTCATAGTAACAGAAAAGTACAAGTTTAAGGCTCAAGATGTTGTTGGAGGAAATTAATTCCTATGGTGCATTGCCCTTCTTTGGGACTGGAATGAAAACTGGCTAGAAAAGGTCAGTTTTCATTCCAATCCCAAAGAAGAAAGATGCCAAAAAATGTTCAAATTACCATACAATCATGCTTATTTCACATGCTAGCAGGGTAATGCTCAAAATCCTTCAAGTTGGCTTCAGCAGTATGTGAACCAAAAACTTCCAGATGTACAAGCTGGATTTAGAAAAGACAGAGGAACCAGAGATCAAATTGCAAACATTTGTTGGATCATAAAGAAAGCAAGGGAATTCCAGAAAAACATCTACTTCTGCTTCAATGACGACACTAAAGCCTTTGACTGTGTGGATCACAACAGATTATGGAAATTCTTAAGAAGATGGGAATACCAGGCCACCTTACCTGTCTTCTCAGAAACCTGTATGCAGGTCAAGAAGCAGCAGTTAGAACCAAACATGGAGCAACAGACCAGTTCCAAATTGGGAAAGGAGTACAACAATAATGTATATTGTCATTCTACTTATTTAACTTCTATGCAGAGTACATCATGCAAAATTCTGGGCTGGATGAAGCACAAGCTGGAATCAAGATTGTGGGGAGAAATATCAACAACCTCAGATATGCAGATGATACCACTCAAATGGCAAAAAGTGAAAAGAAACTAAAGAGCCTCTTGATAAGGGTGAAAGAGAAGAATGAAAAAGTTGGCTTAAAACTCAACATTCAAAAAACTAAAATCATAGCATCTAGTCCCATCTCTTCATGGCAAATAGATGGGGAAAAAGTGGAAACAGTGACAGATTTTATTTTCTCAGCCTCCAAAATCACTGTGGATGGTGACTGCAGCAATGAAATTAAACGGTGCCTCATCCCTGGAAGAAAGGCTATGAAAAACCTAGACAGCATACTAAAAAGCAGAGACATCACTTTGCTGACAAAGGTCCAAATTGTCAAAGCTACAATTTCTCCAGTAGTCATGTACACATGTGAGAGTTGACCATAAAGAAGGCTGAGTGTCAATGGATTTGCTCAGAATTCTTTGAGCGCCAAAGAATTTCGAACTCTGGTGTTGGAGAAGACTCTTGAGAGTCCCTTGGACAGCAAGAAGATCCAACCAGTCAATCCTAAAAGAAATCAGTCCTGAATATTCATTGGAAGGACTGATACTGAAGCTGAAGCTCCAATACTTTTGTCACCTAATACAAAGAGCTAACACATTGGAAAAGACCCTGATGCTAGAAAAGATTGAAGGCAGGAGGAGAAGGGGGAACAGAAGATGAGATAGCTAGGTAGCATCATTGACTCAATGGACATGAGACTGAGTAAACTCCAGGAGATAGGGAAGGACAGGGAAGCCTGGAGTGCTGCAGTCCATAGGGTTGCAAAGAGCCACACATTTCTTAGCATCCAAATAACAACAATAACAATCCCGATGGTGCCAAGATGTGATTGATTTCAGGCACTTCACAAGAAATTAACTTACAAGAATATTAGCTACAGACTGAAGTGAAAGCACATCACCACATTTCTCCTCTCCTCTCCTCTCTCACAACTCAGAGTTCTCTCCTCTCCTCCTGAGAGGTGGTGTGTGCCACAAATGTCTGGAAAACACCTCAGATGGGAAATGTATTTGTATGATCCAAATCGGCATTGGGGGATGGATGGGCACTATCCTGTGGGAAAGGGTGGTGTCTCACAAAAAAGAAATGACTGGGAAGGACTTCAGGGCTAGAATTTTGGAGGGGGAGGAAATAAAAAAAATTATGGAAATATCATTAACACTTGGCATATGCACTCAGACCCTTGTGGGCTCAAAGGAGTTTATTTTATCCACTAGTGAAGTGGAATTCCCTCCATCAAACCCTCCAGGTTTAAAGTTCTTGCTGGAATATTTAGCTAAAATACAATAATAGATAAAATCTCCTTTGAAGTTCAGGGTGTTATGATCTAGATAAGGAGAGGTAAAGCAAAATTTGGGACAGAGAAGGGAACTTTGTCCTGATTTTCCCCTCCAAGTACAGATAGGGAGAGGATTGGACTAGAGGGAGGCATGTTCTTGTCCTTTAGATCAGGAGTCCCCAACCCCCAGGTCACGGACAGACACAGGCCTGTTAGGAATCCGGCTGAACAGCAGGAGGTGAGCTGCGAGTGAGTGAGTGAAGCTTCATCTGTATTTACAGCTGCTCCCCGTTGCTTGCATTACTGTCTGATCTCCGCCTCCTGTCAGATCAGCGTGGCATTAGATTCTCTATGTAGCCACAAACCCTACTGTGCACTGTGCATGCAAGGGATCTAGGTTGTGCTTCTTATGATGATCTGATGATCTGATTGTGCTTCATGGTGAGTTGTATAATTATTTCATTATCTACCACAATGTAATAATAATAGAAATAAAGTGCACAGCAAAAGTAATGTTCTTGAATCATCCCCAAACCACACCCTCCCACCCCAGTCTGGAAAAATTGTTTTCCGTGAAACCAGTGCCTGGTGCCAAAAAGGTTGGTGACTACTGCTCTAGAACTCAGAAAAAGAAGCAGAGACCAGCTATAAACCTGGGTTAGGTATTGTGACATTAGAAAAATAACTCTGCCTTTACTTCCTTGCTGACCTGTGAGAGACAAAGATAAACAGATAACTATTAGTTATTTTTTCCAGCTTTATTAAGCTGTAATTGACAAGTAAAATTGTAATATTTAAAGCATACATGATGATTTGTTAAATGTGTACATTTTAAAAGGATTCCCACAATTGAATTAATTAACATATCCATTGCTTCATGTATTTACCTTTTTTTTTGGTGAGACTGCTTAAAATCTACTGTCTTAGTAAGTTTCAGTTATGCAATATAGTATATTATCAATTAGAACCACCATGCTGTACATTTGATCCTCAGACCTTGCTCATCTTAATATTAAAATTTGTACCCTTTCCCCATTTTTCCCACTCCCCGGCCTTGACTTCCCTGGTGGCTCAGATAGTAAAGCATCAGCATCTGCCTACAATGCAAGAGACTTGGTTGGGTTCAATCCTGGGGTCAGTAAGATCCTCTGGAGAAGGGAATGACAACCCACTCCAGCATTCTTGCCTGGAGAATTCCATGGCCAGAGAAGCCTGGCAGGCTATAGTCCATGGGGTCACACAGAGTTGGACACAAATGAATGATTAACACTTTCACTTTCCAGCCCTTACAATGATTAATTATTGAGCAGATGAGCAGGTGATCAAAATGTTAATTTTGAGAGAGGAAAGAGAAGAGGGAGCTAAAATATATCTAACAACAAAATTCCTGTCTTTATAAATGTGTTATGCCTGTGACACAGACAAAGCTTCCAGGACCCCAGTGACAAAGACCAGATACTAAAATGTAAATACAATTTTAAGGTAAAGCATTTGATAGTTTGAAGTGGATGTGGATGGGGCTTGGCTTTCTTAATTGCAACTCCTATGGGAGAAGACAGTTTATATTGATCTTATTGGAAACATTTTTATTTCATGCATGGGGAATAAAAGATTCTATTCATGGTGACTCAAGCTAATTTGATAATTGAATGTTAATTTGCAGATCAGATATTTTGGCAAGATAAACTTTAGGCAGAGATGTTTGCTGTTGCACGGGGAGGAAATACTGTTTAGCCAATTGCAGCAAGTTCCTTATTTGCAGCAAAAGCAGATTCCAGTCTGTATGTGTCTTTAAGTGAACTCTCCTTTGGAAAATGGCCACTTTTAATTTCTTTTGAGCAAACTCTTAGCTCTTTTAAGATACACTCGAGACTGTTCAGTAATAAGCCTAAGATTCAGAATGCTTTTTGTTCGATTAGGTGATGATTTCAAGCTGCACTGGTGCTCTCTAATGGGCACCAAAATGACCCATTTTGAATTCTGATCGTCTTTGGTTTTTAATATTGGTGCAAATAGAATCATTGAAGCCAACTGTCTCCACCTGGACTGGGATGGGTTACAGGGCCACTGTATTTTTGTATGAATTATGAAAGTGTGTCAAGTTCTCATCTATAAAATTTAAACATCTGTGAAAAATGTTACTTGGCCTAAAAGGGTAATTTTATTTACCTGAATATTTATTGGAAGGACTGATGCTGAAGCTGAAGCTCCAATACTTTGGCCACCTGATTCGAAGAACTGACTCACTGGAGAAGACCCTGATTCTGGGAAAGATTGAAGGCAGGAGGAGAAGGGGACAACAGAGGACTAGATGGTTGGATGACATCACAGACTCAATGGACGTGAGTTTGAGCAAGCTCCTGGAGTTGATGATGGACAGGGAAGCCTGGCGTGCTGCAGTCCATGGCATCACAAAGAGTCAGACATGACTGAGTGACTGAACTGAAAAGGGTAAATTCACTGTGAAGAATCACATACCCTAACTCATTTGTTGAGAGTGTAGTTGGACCCTTACTTACATTTATCTCAGGATTCTGAGAAAACAAATTCTGAGATGGATGTCATGTTTTCATACCTAAGAGGACACTGATGCCTTTCTAAAAAGCAGTATATTCTAGCACAGTAGAAGGTATATGTAGTATAATTAAATAGTGACTATTGATATTACAGCTCAGCAGCCTCAGTGCAACATAACCCACATTTGGTACTAATTATGTATGAGTTTTTTACTTTATACAGGCCTCATTGGCTATTTGGACTGGCAAAATGGGTAGATACTCCTACACTTAATAGTCATAGTCATAGTGGTGCTTGCTTCGTTTTTGTTTTTGTTTGTTTGTTTTTACAAATACCACAAGGACCTCCACTATCACGTATGATGCTTTTGTGAAAATTAGAAAACACATCCCTTCTGGGTGAACAAATTATATATGTATAATACATATATACATGTATACATATATACAGGTATATATGTATACTATATATGTATATATGTGTGTGTGTGTGAAGAATTTATAGATGAACAGCTAGATAAATAGATCTTTATCTGCATCCCTGGTTGGCACTTATCATACCCAACTCATCTGTAATCTCGATCACAGCTTTTCCAAGCGGGCTTTGCTGTTGTGCTCACTTCTGACACTTTGAATCAGCAGCGTTTTCTTCCTTCTGCTAATGAGGAAACTGAACCCAGTGAAATAAGTTGCTCAAGGACACACCTTTGTAGGTAGTGTCTCAGGGACTGAACAATAAGCATGCCTCACCTCAGAATCTGTGCCAGGCAAGACTGCCTTTTAGGAAGCTGATGCATGAATTACAGGCAATTTTATGCCTACAATGGAGATAACTGGCACATTGATGTTCACTGTCATTTTATAATGGCACAAAAGTTTTCTCTTGTGACATTAAGTGAAAGTTTTCCTGGGTCCTCACTGAAAAGACTAATGAAACTAATTCAAATTCAGGCTCAGTAAACATTTGTTGAGTTCTAAATGCAGCAAGTGCTAATTGATATGGGATACAAAATGGCAACCCAGACAAGCAAGACCCTTTCATCAATCAAGTTCCACTCATGCAGCCAGTAGAGACAGATATGAAGGACTGAATCTATTTGTGGAAGATTTCATTTCCCAGAGATGGCCATACCATATGAGCTGTTGCAATGCAAATTTGCCATTCCTGTATAAAATAGCAGGTAGGAAGCTGCCCTGTAGCACAGGAAGCTCAGCTCAGTGCTCTGTGACGACTTAGAAGAGCGGAATGGAGTGTGGTGGGAGAGAGGCTTTAGAGGGAGGGGATATATGTATACACAGAGCAGATTCATTTTATTTTACAGCAGAAACTCACACAGCATTATAAAACAATTATACTCCTATACTTGCGCTTCCCTGGTGGCTCAGATTGTTAAGTGTCTGCCTACAATGAGGGAGACCTGGGTTCAATCCCTGGGTTGGGAAGATCTCCTGGAGAAAGAAATGGCAACCCACTCCAGTATTCTTGCCTGGAAAATCCCATGGATGGAGGAGCCTGTTAGGCTACAGTCCATGGGGTCGCAAAGAGTCGGACACGACTGAGCGACTTCACTTTCACTTTCTGTACTCCAATAGGAAAAAAAAACCCAACAAAAATAGAGTCTTAGTTCCCTTTCTTGAATCTGTGTGGGTTTTGAATTGGTTTTGACTGGTAGAATACAGTAGAAATGATGCTGTGTGATTCTTTAGGCTGAGTTTTAAAAGGTTAAGTGACTTTTGCTTGAATTCACGGGACACTGTCTTGGAGTCATGGGCTGACACATAAGGGCAACAGTAAGTAAGATGTAGCAAGGAAGTCAAGCCATGTGGGAGACTTCATGTAGGTACTCTTATTAACAGTTACAATATATAAGTCAGCCTAGCTCAGGCACCAGCCATATAGAGATAGAGGCACTCTAGATGGTTTCAGTCCTCAGCCATCCTGACTCCCTAGCCTCAGATTCTTCATAGCCCCAGACAAGGAACAGAAACACACAGAAACAAGGAACAAGAAACAAGAAACAGAAACACCATCCCAATGGTCCCTTACCCCATTCCCACAGGATCTGTGGGCATAATAAAATCGTTGTTACTTTATACCATTCAATTTGGGGTTGATTTGTTATGCAGACATAGTAACAGAAACATCATTCTTCCAAGATAACGGCTGCAGTCATTGAGGCAGGGAATACTGTCAGCGTCCGCATACAGATGTACATTTTTTTCCCTGTAGCTTTATCTAACACTTCTTATAAAGGGGAACAAAAAGACCTTGGAAGATAAGTAAACCAATCTATGTAAAGGTCATATTCCCCAAGTGGTTTCTAACTTTAGAAATAACTATAACAGTATTTTCTCAAATTGAACAAAAATATATATAAAATGTTCTAAAGAAAAGAGTACAATATGTTTCAAGACAAATGAATGTTAAAAAAATTCCCAAGACACCGTCGCCTTGATGTGGTTTCAAACACTAACAGGAGATGAGGAAGTGCTGTCATTACTTTTATTATATATTATTTGGTGCCTGAGTTATATTTTATCCAGGATAGAAAAACCTCTATTTCTGCCCTCAGGGTGTACAATTTAAATCAGAGAGATGCTATAAGTGTCTCTGACAGAACACAGAGTGTTCTGGTTTCTTTATGCTGATTTGGAGGTTTTCAAACAACCTAATCACCATAGTGTAAAGATATCAAGTGAAATAGAAAGCAATGACAGAACTCTCTCCAGAGTTTCAAGTCTTTATTTCAACAGGATAACTCCCTATTTTCAGTTCTTCAAAAAACAAGCCAATTGCATGCTCCATAATAGTTATAAGAATTATGAGATGCTGAGTTTAGTGATAAGCAGAGAATAGTTTAAATGACTGTTAAAAAAAAAAGACACATCTTTGGAATTTGGCTGTACATATGTTAAAAAAAACATAATAAAATCTACTAATTAAATCCAAGGACAATGTGAATTAGTAATAAGTCTGAATCAAACATTATGATAAGGAATTCTGATTTTATTACTTTGCAATGAAATAAAATAACATGCAATTAGCTGTTTCTAATTACATGTCCTGCATGAATATATTTTTGCTAAATGGATAATTTATAACTCACATCATTGATCAACTGACCCCCACATTTGTGTAGAACATGCCTTTGCTAAGAACTCAAACGCAGTAAATGTCAACCCTCCATGCACAGGTACTAACCTAGTGGATGTGGAGAATTCTAGAGAGAACAAAGATAGCAGTCTTGTTCTCCATAAGCTTAAATTCTTATTAGGAAGTTATTTTTAAGAAGCAAATAAGAGTACTAAATGATTTATACCTCTTCCTTATGCTTGAGAGAAGTCAGATCCAAGAAACTGCTAAAAGATTCTTGGATGAAATTGCCTTTACTACGGTAGAAGAGCAGAAATTATTTAAATTTATGAGGACATGGAACTCTGGACAATAAAACATGAAAGCATTACTTGCCTTCTATATTGTAGTGGTTGATTAAGAAGCACTTTTTTTCCAGATATAAAGTGGTAAAGCTTGGCTCAGACTAGCATCTGGATACTAGATGATTTAACTGAGGTCACCTGAATGAATACACATATACATGCAATACAATATGAATGGTTACAATATCAGTGTTAAGTATGATCAGTTATTGATTATGGCAGCAACTCAAATTACTGGTAAATTTGATGGGTTTTTGTCAGGTGTGATACTGGAGAAAAATGACAGGCTTAGACTCAAAAGTCAGCTTTGGGGCTGAAGAAGCCATTTAAACCTCTGTAAATCAGTTTGAGTAAATAATGAGTCCCAGTCACATATTAAGATAGGGAAATACATTTTTAAAAATTTATAACTTTGGCCACTAAAAATAAAATAACTTTGGGTCACTAAAAAATGATTTTCAGGCACCAGTTGAAAGACTTTTAAATTTAAGTTTTCTCACTTGCTGAATTGACCCCAAAATGCCTTCCTCTTGGAGTTTTTTGAGGATCAAATGAAATGAAGTAAATGAAAGAATTTTAAGAGGAAATTTTTTACCCAAACTATAAGATACTATTATGATTCTCTAATTTTTTTAAAGGCATTCAGAAAAAAAAGTACCAACCTTATCCTGAAAATAAGGATTCTATTCTGGAAATAGTATCAAACCAATAGAGATTTATTGATCATCTACAATGCTGCCCTCTTTTCTGGTTTGGAGATCTCTATGAGAATAACATATTTTGAAGGATAATGCTAACAAATAATTCAACAATTTGAGCATATGACTTAAAATGAACTTTAAGTAAAAAGTTCATGATTATTGAACATGATTCCTAACCATCTAAATTACCAATCCGTTCCCCACAGAACTACTAAAGAGTTTAGTCTTCATAGCGGTTGCTAGTAGATATAAGTAGGCTTCCCAGGTGGCATTAGTGGTAAAAAACCTGCCTGCAACGCAGGAGACACAAGAGATGTGGGTTCAGTTCCTGGGTTGGGAAGATCCTCTGGAGGAGGGCCTGGCAACTCATTGCATTATTCTTGCCAGCAGAATCCCATGGACAGAGGAGCCTGGAAGGCTACGGTCCATAGGGTGGCCCAGAGTCAGACACAACTGAAGCGACTTAGCACACACAGTACATGTATGAGAAGGAAAAAAAAACAACAACAAAATAAAACAAAGAACAAAGCTTAATGCTTAAGGGAAAAGTCAAATGTTTCTTTTGAAGCACTCACAAAAATAAAGTGAGTTTCCTTCATGGCTCTCCTGCCTACTGGGGTCAAATAATTTAACTTTGGCCTTTATCTTCATAACTGGTTTGTAACCCTGTCTGTATTTCCCTTTCTTCCCTTAGTGCTCCCCAAGAGGGGACACATCACACTCTGGGGACTATTTTGAAGTTGGCTTCCTGCCAACTCCGTGCAAAATCTTAAGAACTTCCGGTGTTCTGGAAGCCCTTGGCTTCCTTAATGATATTCACATCAGGATTTCACCCAGGACATTCCCCAAAGTACAAGGAGTTTTTAGGCTCATCCTTGAATCTTGCCAAATTCCATGTAAATCTGGTGTAAACACCAATCTTCTACAATCCTAAAGAGTAAATTTGTTCTTGTTTAGACGACTTCCCAGTGTATATAGGAGAAAGAGTGTATTCTACCTCCTTCATAAACTGGATCCAGTCTACTTTTTTGTATTCTTTTTTACCACTTTTTCACACTCACTCAGCAATTTCCCCATAGAGAAGTATGTGCTTCACCAACATACACCAAGCTCTTTATTTCATGCTGGCTTAGAATAAGCTGTCCATCTGGGGTGTCTTTTTTCATCTTTCTATAGAACAAATGTCTTTTCATTCTCTATTCTAAAGCTGCCCTCCTTCCCCCTTATAAAGTCTTCTTCACTTACCCTAAGACAAGATTAGTTTTAAACAAGCTGTAGAACATCATATAAGCTTCCGTTAGAGCATTTAACCCAGAATGTATCAATTTACATGTTGCATTTTCTGTTTCAACCAATGGAATATAAGCATACTGAGGATGGAACTTGGTTCCGTGAACTCTTACATCTTCCTCCTTCAGGTACTTTCTTGGCATCCGTTATATGTTAAGTTCAGTTCAGTTCAGTCACTCAGTTGTGTCCGACTCTTTGCGACCCCATGAATCGCAGCACGCCAGGCCTCCCTGTCCATCACCAACTTCCGGAGTTCACTCAGACTCACGTCCATCGAGTCAGTGATGCCATCCAGCCATCTCATCCTCTGTCATCACCTTCTCCTCCTGCCCCCAATCCCTCCCAGCATCAGAGTCTTTTCCAGTGAGTCAACTCTTCGAATTAGATGGTCAAAGTACTGGAGTTTCAGCTTTAGCATCATTCCTTCCAAAGAAATCCCAGGGCTGATCTCCTTCAGAATGGACTGGTTGGATCTCCTTGCAGTCCAAGGGACTCTCAAGAGTCTTCTCCAACACCACAGTTCAAAAGCATCAATTCTTCGGCACTCAGCCTTTTTCACAGTCCAACTCTCACATCCATACATGACCACAGGAAAAACCATAGCCTTGACTAGACAGAACTTTGTTGGCAAAGTAATGTCTCTGCTTTTGAATATGCTTTCTAGGTTGGTCATAACTTTCCTTCCAAGGAGTAAACGTCTTTTAATTTTGTGGCTGCAATCACCATCTGCAGTGATTTTGGATCCCCCAAAAATAAAGTTTGACACTTTCTACTGTTTCCCCATCTATTTCCCATGAAGTGATGGGACCAGATGCCATGATCTTAGTTTTCTGAGTGTTGAGCTTTAAGCCAACTTTTTCACTCTCCACTTTCACTTTCATCAAGAGGCTTTTTAGTTCGTCTTCACTTTCTGCCATAAGGGTGGTGTCATCTGCATATCTGAGGTTATTGATATTTCTCCCGGCAATCTTGATTCCAGATTGTGCTTCTTCCAGTGCAGCGTTTCTCATGATGTACTCTGCATAGAAGTTAAATAAGCAGGGTGACAATATACAGCCTTGATGTACTCCTTTTCCTATTTGGAACCAGTCTGTTGTTCCATGTCCAGTTCTAACTCTTGCTTCCTGACCTGCATACAGATTTCTCAAGAGGCAGGTCAGGTGGTCTGGTATTCCCATCTCTTTCATAATTTTCCACAGTTTATTGTGATCCACACAGTCAAAGGCTTTGGCATAGTCAATAAAGCAGAAATAGATGTTTTTCTGGAACTCTTTTGCTTTTTCGATGATCCAGCAGATGTTGGCAATTTGATCTCTGGTTCCTCTGCTTTTTTTAAAACCAGCTTGAACATCTGGAAGTTCACAGTTCACGTACTGCTGAAGCTTTGCTTGGAGAATTTTGAGCATTCTTTCGCATTGCCTTTCTTTGGGATTGGAATGAAATCCCTGCTATTTACCTGGGGCCAAATTACAGTGGAGGTAATGAAGATAATGGTGATCTCCCTCAATAGATCCCATGCATGCACTGCTACAGTCCATGCCCCTAATCTTGTAGCAGGCCACCACTGACCCACGCCTTTGCTGGAGGCTCCCGGACATCCACAGCAAGTATCCTGTGGGGTCACTGTTCCTTTCTCCTGGGTCCTGGTGCACAAGTTTCTGTTTTGCCCTCCAAGAGTCTATTTCTCAGTCCTATGCAAGTTCTGGCAGCTCCGTTTTGGGGTCATTGGCAACCTCCTCAAAGAAAACTTATACCATTCCCACACCCAGAGCCCTGTCCCTGTGGCAGACCACTGCCAACCCATGATAGCTGGACTATAAAGAAAGCTGAGCACTGAAAAATTGATGCTTTTGAACTGTGATGTTGGAGAACACTCTTGAGAGTCCCTTGGACTGCAAGGAGATCCAACTAGTCAATCCTAAGGGAAATCAGTCCTGAATGTTCATTGGAAGGACTGATGTTGAAGCTGAAACTCCATTACTTTGACCACATAATGTGAAGAGCAGACTCATTTGAAGAGACTTTGATGCTGGGCAATATTGAAGGCAGGAGGAGAAGGGGAACGACAGAGGATGAGATGGTTGGATGGCATCACTGACTCAATGGGCATGAATTTGAGTCAGCTCCGGGAGTTGGTGATGGACAGGGAAGCCTGGCAGGATGCAGTCCATGGGGTTGCAAAGAGTCGGACACTACTGAGTGACTGAACTGAATTGATATCTCAGAGGGTTGTTGTAAGGCTTTAAAAGGGTTAATTATGCAAAATGCACATAAACAGGCCTGGCACATAACAAACACTATATGCTTGTTTAGTCACTCAGTTGGGTCTCTTTTTGCCCCCATGGACTGTAGCCCATCAGGCTCCTCTGTCCTTCGGCTTTTCCAGGCAAGAATACTGGAGTGGGTTGCCATTTCCTACTCCAGGTAATCTTCCCAACCCAGGGATTGAACTCACGTCTCCTGAAAGTCTCCTGCATTTAAGACAGATTCTTTACCCCTGAGCCACTAGAAAGCAAATGCAGATGTGGATTATTCATTAAGAAAATATTATATCAGATGTCTTCTATGTGACAAATACTATCACTGTAATATAAACCAATGAATAAATAAAATATGGCATGTGCTATGGAGAAAATTAGAGCAGGGAATGGGGAGAGGAATGGAGGGACTAGTATTTTAAGCAGGATGTTCTGGGAAAATATCTACTGAAAATGGCAAATATAGCTAAGAAAGCATTGTTCTAAATGAGAGAATAGCAAGTGCACAGGCCTCAGGCAAGAAGATGGTAGAGTATTTGAGGAATGACTATGGCCAGTGTGACTGGGACAGAGTGACCAGGAGGGGAGTGATAAGGGATTAGGTCACAGAGGGGACTGGGACTGAACCCTAAAGGATGTGGATGAACTTGCCTTTTCTGCTGGCTGGATGTTTTGGAGAGAGAAATGATGTGATCTCATAAATATTAAAAGCTTGAACAGATTTGAAGACTGGTGGCTATTGGAGCATCAAGATGAGCTATGAAGCCATTGCAATAATTCAGTCTCTGGTGCTAATAATTACTTTGTGCTGATTTAAAACAAAAAAAAAATGCCTAATGAACAGATATAGTATGTGCATTTGTTAGTGTTTGTTAGCAATTTTTCACAATTTTCTCACTTGAGATGATACATCAGAGTCAAATTCAATTATTAAAATCCTTACTCATGTTATTTCTAGTCTTAATGATCAAGACTTGTTTAGTGGTCTTGCTTTCACATTTTGGGATTTTCCACTATGATATTCTGCATGAAATTTAAACATGAAGCCAAATGCTGTTAACAGGTGTCTATTATCCCATCATCCCACTGTCTTTGCACTTACCTCTGCATTCAGTCATCAAATACCAGGGATGTTGCAAATGACTTAGGGTAACCAGATTTTACTATAAATTTAGGTTGGTATAGAAATATATTTTAATATAATTTATTTCCCTTTTATCTTTTCCAATTCATATTTCTTTTGATAAAATAACTTAATTCCTCTTCTACAACAAAGCTACCACTTTTAAAATATCTTTTATTCATCTTTTTCATTCATTCACACATTCTCTTACCACTAGCCTCACTTTCTTCTTCTCTCCTTTTGTCTCCTTGCCTTATTTTGTCTGTCTCCCCCACTCCCCGACCAAATTGCCTATTGATGACTATTTCCATTTTTCTTCAATGAATTTTCCTTCAATGAGTTTTCCATATTGATATGTTATCATTCTTTACATTCAAATTTTACATTTTTGTTTCCTGAAACTAGCTTAAATGTCAAGTGCCAAGATAATTTCTTAAAAAAGAAAAACATAAATATTCACAAGTAGAGTTTATGTTCTCTTCAGTGCAAATTGCTCAGTAGCAACAAATATTTAATGATGGTTACTCTGATGAAGCATTGACCTTTCTTATGTTCAGTGGCAAATAACTCTCAATGAACTTTGTACATCACTGTTTATTTGAACTGTGAATTCTAGTTCAAGCATGAGAAATGTTTGTTTTCCCACCCATATGTGTATAGTTATTTCATTTCTGTTTCTTTGGAGAAAAGAGATGTAAAGTTATTTTTATAAAGCTTCTGAGAGAAGTAATATGTAGATAAAGATGAAAAACTTTTTAAAAATATCAGCATGAATTAACCTAATTTTATGAAGTGAGATTGAGGATTCACAGATGGCTAATTCTGAAGATAGACATGTACAAAGTAAACCCAAACTTTTAACCTCTTGGTCATACAAAACAAAAAAAAAAGGAAGAGTTTAAAAAAAAAATGAAAGGAAAAGGGAAAAACATTAAAAACACACAAACTTTCACAACATGACAATTTAGTCTTCAAGCGCAATATACACATATAATACCAGTGTGACTCTGTTCTTTAAGTTAAAAAGAGTACAAAGGTAGGCTCAAGTAAAAACTAACCATCCCTCCCAGCTGGGGTTGGGTTAAATATTTTAGCAGAATGCAAGAGAGATGTTGACTTTTTCCTCTGTTAACTCTAACCTCTCGAGTAGCTATATAATACAGGCTGGTTTCAGACACTTAACAATATCCTGATTCGCAATTACAACTGGAGTAAAGCAAAATGCCATCATAGAATGATCTCCTTCATTACACAGAGAATCCTGTAAGAACTCACTTAGGCACATGTTGTTTAGTGAGGGAGAAGAAGGATAAAAATAGAAGAATGAACAGTGTAACATAGAACTGCTTACTCCCAGTGTATCTCAAGATACACTCAGTTCATCTGCATTTCCAATAGAGACACTTATTTCCCTGCTTTTTATACCACAGTTTCTTGATAAACTCGTTTCAGATACAGCATATCTTTCTTCCACCCGAGGGAAGCTTACTCTTTTTAATTTTCAACTCGAAACAACTGTTCTAAAGTGACAGATTTAAGAAAGTTGTTTCAATTACAGATGATTTTCTGGGTTCCAAGATCTCTGAGGAAAATGATTGGAATATTTGTTAGAGAGGTTGGGAAATTTAAAACTGGTTGGGTTGTTATCGGTTGTATTTTGTTTCCACAGCACGGATACAATATGCCAATGGCTCGGTTATATTCTAGTGCTATTTCTTGTTCCCATCACATTAGGTAAAGCAACAGTCAAATTTTAACAAAGTTGTAGAGTAGCTTCAGGCAAGCATTTTTCATTAAAATATTCGATATCAGTGTGTTTGCCTGTGGGAGATGGATGGGTCGATGGTGATTGAGTCTGCTAAAACCTAAACCAGACGAATAGAGAAACAAAACTTCCCAAAGCAATAAAACCCTGAAGTACTGACATTTCCCTGTGAGCAGAGTGGAACATTTTCCCTGAACGAGAAGGGCAGACATTTTTACTTTACACCAGAGAATTTCATCTTCTTTAACATCCAAAATTACCAATCTGGGACTTTGAAGCAATTACTGAACATTTTACAGATATACGTCATTAGTCCAGACTTCTGTTCTTCACTCCAGAGCTATGTTTCCACCTTTCCTTTGAGTCCTTCCCCTGGATATCCCCTAAGCCTGTCAAAGGTGAAACCAGTCTTTTATGCCACAAATTGTATTCTCCTGCTTTATTGCCTCTCTCAGTTATGGTACTACCAGTCACCCAAGCCAGAATTCTTAGCATCTTTGGTTCATAACTCTATATCACTCTCTGCATCCAACTGATCTCCAAGTCCCACACATGCTTAGTTGTACTGTCTCTAAAAGCTGTCCATTCCCTCTTTATGGTGTTCTTTGAATAACACAAATTCTTAATTTTAATGAAATTAATCAGTTATTTCCTCTCTGGTTTATACTTTTGCATCCCCATCCAGAGGTCATACCAATATCATTCTATGCTATTTTATAAATATATTTTAATTTTAAGATTTATGTTTCTTATTTGATGCAATTTTTTTTTTTTGGCTATGCTGACAGCTTGTGGGATCTTAGTTCCCCAACCAGAGATTGAACTCAGGTCCCTGCAGTGGAAACATAGAGTCTTAACCATTAGACTTCCAGGGAATTTCTGGGTATAAAAATTTTCTAACTTGGTGTTTATAATTTTTATCTGGCAATTTCAGCATCTTCACTTTCTGTTGCCTGCTGTTTCTACTTTTTCTCACTTATTGTGCTTTGTTTACTTGTGCCTTTGTTATATGTGGCTCAGAGCTAATCATTTTTCTTGGACTTTTTTTTTTTTATGAGAGTTGTTAAAATCTTGGAACAAGATATCCTTGTTACCATTGGTTGGTTTGTGATTTTAGACTCTCAAGGATATTCTCCCCAAGGAAGCTTGCACAGTCCTCTTAGCCTCATCCACTAGAGGGCAAACAGAAGAAGCAAGAAGAACTACAATCCCACAGATTGCAGAATGAAAACTATAATCACAGAAAATTAACCAAAATAAAAAGATGTAGGATTATGTCCCAGATGAAGGAACAAGATAAATCCCCAGAAAAACAACTAAATGAAATGAAGATATAGAGCCTTCCCCCCAACCCCCCCTCCCCCACAAAAAAAGAATTCAGAATAATGATAGTGAAGATGATCCACCTTCTCAGAAGAAGAATAGAGAAGATGCAAGAAATGTTTATCAAAGTTCTAGAAGAACTAAAGGAGAAACAGAGATGAACAATACATTAGAAGGAATCACAGTACCTGGGGTTTTCTGGATAATTAATACTTGAGTATTGTCCAAGGCTATGCAATAGTTTCCTCATCTGTAAGGTGGAGATATTAATAGAGCAAAACTCATTAGGTTTTGGTGAAGATTATAAAATTATATAATGTGTTCAGAACAGTACTTCATATTTAGCAAGTTCATTTGTTCAGTCACTAAGTTATATATGACTCTGTAACCCCATGGACTGTAGCCTGCCAGGCTACTCTGTCCATGGAATTTCCGAGGCAAGAGTACTGGAGTGGGTTGTCATTTCCTTCTCAAGGGGATCTTTCCAGACTAGGGTCTGAACCCGCATCTTTTGCACTGGCAGGCAGATTCTTTTCCACTGAGCCACCAGGGAAGCCCATTTAGGAAGTGCTATGTGTTTAATTTTATTATTTACTATTACTAGGCAAGCTCTGGGTTTTGTATTAGGTCTCTTTTCCCATGAAGCCATCAATGTGTGGCTTGATTATGCCTGGGTGAGCAAAAGCCCTCAAAGCAAAAGTGAGTTAGGTTTACTTTCCTATGCAGTTCTTAGCTGGTAATTCATTGTTAGAATTTAGTGATTTTAAGAAAGAATTGATGATCTATCTATCTATACTATTTATCTATCTATTATCTTCTATCTTAGTTATTTTCAAAAAGTGTTGGACCTGCCATATAACCAGAAACAGAACTGGTTTTATTTTGTATCCCTTTCCTTGTACTTTCTTTGACTCATCATATTATTCTTTTCTAACTTTTGAAAATAACACTTTTCAAGCTTTTCATCTTTTCTAAAAAATATTTTAAATCTATAAATTCTTAACTGAGTACCATTGTAGCAGTATATTGGAAACAATATTTTCATTACTGTTCATTCATAACTTTTCTAATTTGTTCTGATTTTTCTTGATCCCTTTGTTATCTAGAATTACATTAAAAAATTCAAAAGTGTATTTTTATTTATTATTATGCATTTATGTCTTAAATTAAATTTTCCTAGAGAATGTCATCAGTATTATTTGATACTTATTGGTGCCTGATACATTTCCTTTACATTTCTTTATTTTTAACTTTTTAACATATTTATAGCTTTATATTTAAACATATATATATATATTATGTTACGTATAGCTCAGTAAATTTAATCTTATCAATAATCCCCTTTAATTAGTGTTGTCTATAGTATTCATTGTACTTACTTATATGTGGATTTATTTCTACCATCTTTTAGAAACTTTTATTTAATTTGCTTTTTTCTATGCATTTTTCTCTTCACTTTCTGCCTTCTCTTGGAATTTTTGTTATTTCTTTTTCCACTTTAAAATTATACCTAAAATTTAATCTAAATGCTTAAAACTCAAAGTTAATATTAATAACCTCTTTAAAAATTTTTTAAAGTTTTCAGAGATCCTGAACTCTGAGTCTTTCTCTTTTATCATATGCTATTGTTTTCCAGCATTTTGTCTCAACTTTGTTTTTACTCCTCAAATTAGAGCTTATTATTGTTGCTTTATCAGTAAATGCTTGGTAGCTTTCTCCACAAATTTGTCAATTTCTTTATCTAAACCTGAATTTGACTAGCCTAGCCTTATGAGTTCTTAAGAGAGCCTTTTTCAGACCCTGGAGTGTAGTCTGAGGGAGACAAGCTTCCTTCTCATCTCTCTGTTCAAACCAATTTCTTATTTGTTTGCTTATTCATTATAGTTTTCATTGAGTCTCTAGTTCTTGGAAGGTTCTAGCTTTTGAGAGAGTTTTATCTCAATCCTCTGCTTGCTTGGACTGAAGGCTTCATTCCTTTTCTAAGCCCTTTTGTGCTGAGATCAGTCTTATTCCCCAGGATATTCCCCAAATCAGGTGTTTTTTTTTTTTTTTTTCCCTCCCCTCTCTGGAGTTTACTTCCTTCCTTGATACAGTTTCTGAGGATTCCCTTTACTTTCTTATTGATCAACCATTTCTTAAATGAGATGGTTAACAGTAATGGTTTAACTATTATTTTTCCAGGATTCCTAGATGTTTTATCATTTGAACATTTCAGGTTATTTAGTCTACCATATATATTTTTTAATTTAATTTTATTTTTTAACTTTACAATATTGTATTGGTTTTTCCATACATCAAAATGAATCTGCCACAGGCATACATGTGTTCTCCATCCCAAACCCTCCTCCTTCCCCACACCATCCCTCTAGGTCGTCCCAGTGCACCAGCCCCAAGCATCCAGTATCGTGCATCGAACTTGGACTGGCGACTCGTTTCATACATGATATTATACATATTTCAATGCCATTCTGCCAAATCATCCCACCCTCTCCCTCTCCCACAGAGTCCAAAAGACTGTTCTATACATCAGTGCCTCTTTTGCTGTCTTGCATACAGGGTTATTGTTACCATCTTTTTAAATTCCATATATATGTGTTAGTATACTGTATTGGTGTTTTTCTTTCTGGCTTACTTCACTCTGTATAATAGGCTCCAGTTTCATCCACCTCATTAGAACTGATTCAAATGTATTATTTTTAATGGCTGAGTAATACTCCATTGTGTATATATACCACAGCTTTCTTATCCATTCATCTGCTGATGGACATCTAGGTTGCTTCCATGTCCTGGCTATTATAAACAGTGCTGCGATGAACATTGGGGTACACGTGTCTCTTTCCCTTCTGGTTTCCTCAGTGTGTATGCCCAGCAGTGGGATTGCTGGATCATAAGGCAGTTCTATTTCCAGTTTTTTAAGGAATCTCCACACTGTTCTCCATAGTGGCTGTACTAGTTTGCATTCCCACCAACAGTGTAAGAGGGTTCCATTTTCTCCACACCCTCTCCAGCATTTATTGCTTGTAGACTTTTGGATCACAGCCATTCTGACTGTCGTGAAATGGTACCTCATAGTGGTTTTGATTTGCATTTCTCTGATAATGAGTGATGTTGAGCATCTTTTCATGTGTTTGTTAGCCATCTGTATGTCTTCTTTGGAGAAATGCCTGTTTAGTTCCTTGGCCCATTTTTTGATTGGGTCATTTATTTTTCTGGAGTTGAGCTGTAGGAGTTGCTTGTATATTTTTGAGATTAGTTGTTTGTCAGTTGCTTCATTTGCTATTATTTTCTCCCATTCTGAAGGCTGTCTTTTCACCTTGCTTATAGTTTCCTTTGTTGTGCAGAAGCTTTTAAGTTTAATTAGGTCCCATTTGTTTATTTTTGCTTTTATTTCCAATATTCTGGGAGGTGGGTCATAGAGGATCCTGCTGTGATGTATGTCAGAGAGTGTTTTGCCTGTGTTCTCCTCTAGGAGTTTTATAGTTTCTGGTCTTACGTTTAGATCTTTAATTTATTTTGAGTTTTTTTTTTGTGTGTGTGTGTATGGTGTTAGAAAGTGTTCTACTTTCATTCTTTTACAAGTGGTTGATCAGTTTCCCAGCACCACTTGTTAAAGAAATTGTCTTTAATCCATTGTATATTCTTGCCTCCTTTGTCAAAGATAAGGTGTCCATAGGTGCATGGATTTATCTCTGGGCTTTCTATTTTGTTCCATTGATCAATATTTCTGTCTTTGTGCCAGTACCACACTGTCTTGATGACTATGGCTTTGTAGTAGAGCCTGAAGTCAGGCAGGTTGATTCCTCCAGTTCCATTCTTCTTTCTCAAGATCGCTTTGGCTATTCGAGGTTTTTTGTATTTCCATACAAATTGTGAAATTATTTGTTCTAGCTCTGTGAAGAATACCGTTGGTAGCTTGATAGGGATTGCATTGAATCTATAAATTGCTTTGGGTGGTATACTCATTTTCACTATATTGATTCTTCCAATCCATGAACATGGTATATTTCTCCATCTATTAGTGTCCTCTTTGATTTCTTTCACCAGTGTTTTATAGTTTTCTATATATAGGTCTTTAGTTTCTTTAGGTAGATATATTCCTAAGTATTTTATTCTTTTCGTTGCAATGGTGAATGGAATTGTTTCCTTAATTTCTCTTTCTGTTTTCTCATTATCAGTGTATAGGAATGCAAGGGATTTCTGTGTGTTGATTTTATATCCTGCAACTTTACTATATTCATTGATTAGTTCTAGTAATTTTCTGGTGGAGTCTTTAGGGTTTTCTATGCAGAGGATCATGTCATCTGCAAACAGTGAGAGTTTTACTTCTTCTTTTCCAATTTGGATTCCTTTTATTTCTTTTTCTGCTCTGATTGCTGTGGCCAAAACTTCCAAAACTATGTTGAATAGTAATGGTGAAAGTGGGCACCCTTGTCTTGTTCCTGACTTCAGAGGAAATGCTTTCAATTTTTCACCATTAAGGATAATGTTTGCTGTGGGTTTGTCATATATAGCTTTTATTATGCTGAGGTATGTTCCTTCTATTCCTGCTTTCTGGAGAGTTTTTATCATAAATGGATGTTGAATTTTGTCAAAGGCTTTCTCTGCATCTATTGAGATAATCACATGGTTTTTATTTTTCAATTTGTTAATGTGGTGTATTATATTGATTGATTTGCAGATATTGAAGAATTCTTGCATCCCTGGGATAAAGCCCACTTGGTCATTGTGTATGTCTTTTTAATGTGTTGTTGGATTCTGATTGCTAGAATTTTGTTAAGGATTTTTGCATCTATGTTCATCAGTGATATTGGCCTGTAGTTTTCTTTTTTTGTGGCATCTTTGTCAGGTTTTGGTATTAGGGTGATGGTGGCCTCATAGAATGAGTTTGGAAGTTTACCTTCCTCTGCAATTTTCTGGAAGAGTTTGAGCAGGATAGGTGTTAGCTCTTCTCTAAATTTTTGGTAGAATTCAGCTGTGAAGCCGTCTGGACCTGGGCTTTTGTTTGCTGGAAGATTTCTGATTAGTTTCAATTTCCATGCTTGTGATGGGTCTGTTAAGATTTTCTATTTCTTCCTGGTTCAGTTTTGGAAAGTTGTACTTTTCTAAGAATTTGTCCATTTCTTCCCCGTTGTCCATTTTATTGGCATATAATTGCTGATAGTAGTCTCTTATGATCCTTTGTATTTCTGTGTTGTCTGTTGTGATCTCTCCATTTTCATTTCTAATTTTATTGATTTGATTTTTCTCCCTTTGTTTCTTGATGAGTCTGGCCAATGGTTTGTCAATTTTATTTATCCTTTCAAAGAACCAGCTTTTGGCTTTGTGATTTTTACTATGGTCTCTTTTTTTTCTTTTGCATTTATTTCTGCCCTAATTTTTAAGATTTCTTTCCTTCTACTAACCCTGGGGTTCTTCATTTCTTCCTTTTCTAGTTGTTTTAGGTGTAGAGTTAGGTTATTTATTTGACTTTTTTCTTGTTTCTTGAGGTATGCCTGTATTGCTATGAACTTTCCCCTTAGGACTGCTTTTACAGTGTCCCACAGGTTTTGGGTTGTTGTGTTTTCATTTTTCATTCGTTTCTATGCAAATTTTGACTTCTTTTTTGATTTCTTCTGTGATTTGTTGGTTATTCAGCAGCATGTTGTTCAGCCTCCATATGTTGGAACTTTTAATAGTTTTTCTCCTGTAATTGAGATCTAATCTTACTGCATTGTGGTCAGAAAAGATGCTTGGAATGATTTCTATTTTTTTTTTAATTTACCAAGGCTAGATTTATGGCCCAGGATGTGATCTATCCTGGAGAAGGTTCCGTGTGCACTTGAGGAAAAGGTGAAATTCATTGTTTTGGGATGAAATGTCCTATAGATATCAATTAAGTCTAACTGGTCTATTGTATCATTTAAAGTTTGTGTTTCCTTGTTAATTTTCTGTTTAGATGTGAGTGGGGTATTAAAGTCTCCCACTATTATTGTGTTATTGTTAATTTCTCCTTTCATACTTGTTAGCATTTGTCTTACATATTGCGGTGCTCCCATGTTGGGTGCATATATATTTATAATTGTTATATCTTCTTCTTGGATTGATCCTTTGATCATTATGTAGTGACCGTCTTTGTCTCTTTTCACAGCCTTTGTTTTAAAGTCTATTTTATCTGATATGAGTATTGCTACTCCTGCTTTCTTTTGGTCCCTATTTGCATGGAAAATCTTTTTCCAGCCCTTCACTTTCAGTCTGTATGTGTCCCCTGTTTTGAGGTGGGTCTCTTGTAGACAACATATGTAGGGGTCTTATTCTTGTATCCATTCAGCCAGTCTTTGTCTTTTGGTTGGGGCTAGTCTACCATATTGCCACAAACAGAAAGTACAATCATTCTTCTTTCTTTCTCCTTATTTTCCTCTTCTCTTCTTCTTCCTCTTTATACCCACAACCTGTTCCTCTAAATGGGCTAGTGGTGATTTGAAGATGCAGAAGTATTTGGCAAATGTGTATAAACATGGGCTTTTGAGTTACAGTTTAGTCAAATAAATTAACAGAGGCAGATGACTTTACAATTATTATGAAATTGTCCTTGAATGAGAATGTATGTGCCACTATTTCACTAGATCCACTGAAACTCTATGATCTGAAATGTGCAATACTAAATACATTTCAAATTTGTTTTGCCTGTTTTCTCTGTTGTTTCTTTTCCCAGGACTGTTTCTGGTAATTGGTGCTGATTTTGTGGGATATTGAAAGTGAAAGTAGCTCAGCCATGTCCAACTCTTTTCAAACCCATGAACTGTACAGTCCATGCAATTCTCCAGGCCAGAATACTGGAGTGGGTAGCCTTTCCTTTCTCCAGGGGGTTTTCCCAACCCAAGGATCAAGCCCTGGTCTTCTGCATTACAGGTGGATTCTTTGCCAACTGAGCTATCAGGGGAGGAATTTTGTGGAAGTAGTGCACAAATGAATGCATGCCCAATATAACAACATGAACTCATATACTCTATACTGAGGAAGCAAGAAGTAAGGGGAAGGATCTTTTGCTTTGTTTTCTATCTCAATATTGAAGTGATACATTGTATGAAGAAATCACTCTAAATCACTCAAGGTGTAGCTCTAATATAATATGTAGAATATTACATCCAGTGTGAATCAAGTCTCATGTATGAGATATCACAGTATCTCAGGCTGCAAAATTTTATTTCCTTTATTAACCCACTTTTAAACTTCACATCTGCATAGTAATTTTTCACTAACTTACTCTGATTAAAATAGTGAACTGGAAATAACTCATTGTGAGCTGGACTTTTAAAAATTGAAGTATAGTTGAATTACAGTGTTGTGTTAATTTCTGCTGAACAGCAAAGTGACTCAGTTACACACACACATATTCTTTTTTATAATCTTTTCCATTACAGTTTATCCCAGGAGATTGGATGCAATTCCTTGTGCTATACAATATGACCTTGTTTATCCATTTTAAATGTATTAGTTTGCATGGACCGATTCACTTTACATTCACATTTTGTAACAGAATATTATATTTAAAATCATTAAAAAAATATACCAGAAACTGCCTTGGTCAGGTAGGTAATCCAGTAATATTAGTTTAGTTTGATCATTCAAAGCATAAATGTGATAAAATAATTATTCTGATTTTAACCAAAGAGGGATGTATGTCATAAAAACACACTTTTGAGAAACTACGCTAAAGCTAACCCTGAAAAACAAATCTCAAATTTTAAGAATATTTAGATTTCGTTTCTACTCCTGATGCTTAATATAAAAAATGCACATATTTCAGAAAATCAAACATAATTTTTTCTGCAGAAATGTTCATTTCAAAAATTATTACTTAGTAAGTTATTTGCAAAACAAAAGCTCCTGAAGTGTTTTAATTAAAGTGGAACAAGAAGAAAATGTAGTAACAGGATATATATGTCAAATGTGATTGAAAGAAATACATTTTAAACCAAAATCTCAAAGTGAAATATATTTCAAAGCCTCCAGTTCTTGTCCCTCTTAAAAAATTCCTTCTAGTAACTAAAGTAGACCATCCTTGTCAATTGCAATAATGAAATATAAACTCAGGTTTTTTTTTTTTTTTAACATCATTTGTTTGTTTACTAAGAGCCTTTGATAGGATATTAAACCAGGAGTTTTTGAGACAAAACTAACCACATTAAAATACATCAGCACACACTTTGCCATCTGCAAAAGTCTTTCCTATAGAGCAGATATTTTCCTTATTAAAATCATTCGAGGAACTTAAAAATGCTAATTCCAAAGCCCCACCCTGGTCCAATTAAATTGACTTTTACTCTTAAGTACATTTTGTTGATAATGCACGAGTTGGCAATTTTTTTTTATTAATAATGTGTGCTGTGCTTAGTTGCTCAGTTGTGTCCGACTCTTTGCGACCCCATGAACTGTAGCCCGCCAGGCTCTTTTGTCCATGGGGATTCTCCAGGCAAGAACACTTGAGTGGGTTGCTATGCCCTCCTCCAGGGAATCTTCCCACCCAGGGATTGAACCCAGGTCTCCCTCATTGCAGACGAATTCTTTACCATCTGAGTTACCAGAGAAGCCCATTATAATATAATAATAGATACCTGAAAGAAAATGAAATATTTAATCTCAGTCAGATGTATTTATTGCAACCATGCTTGCTCTGAACATAATGCTTAGTGCAGATGGGGGCAATTTCAGTGTGTACAATAAGTAAAGGTGGGTTAATGAGACCCTCATTTACAACTTGAGTAGAAGTTTGGGAAGCAGAAAGTGCTTGGGTCAGTGTACGCCTTAGTATTTTTTTTTAATGTATTTGATGTCATCTAGTTTTTTTTTTAATATTTATTTATTATTTTTATTTGTGGTTGCTCTGGGTCTTCTTTGCAATGCGCGGAATTCTCATTGCAGTAGCTTCTCTTGTTGTGAAGCACAGACTCTAGGGTGCGTGGGCTCAATAGTTGTGGCACATGAGTTTATTTGCTCTGTGACATATGGACTCTTCCTGGACCAAGAATCAAACCTGTGTCCCTGCATTAGTAGGCAGATTTTTATCCACTGCACCACCAGGGAAGTTCTGTCTTGGTATTTTTAAAATAGTAATTTGTTATCAAAGTATTAAATAGTTTAATTTATTAATTTTTGTTCCGCTTTCCCTTTTGATTAAAAAGGGAAAATGTTGATATATAGGTTTTCCAAATCCACCATAAATGGATTTGTTAGAATTATTAGAAGGTTTGGGGCTCATTTGTTTTTCATTTTTATGGAGAAAGGAAAGTTTTTTATTAAAAATAGAAAAACACAAGTAAATATTCTAAATAAGGTTCTGCCAGGTCCTAGACTGACTAGAGGGATGAAGAGAAAATGTATTATAGTGAACAGTTTAGATGTAGAAAGGAATTAATATATAAGATGAAATACATATATGAAAGAAAAAGATTTTATAAATATAAAATAGAGAGGGGAAACTGCCCAGCATTTAACATTTTGTTCTTCATTTGAAAATGTGTTGCTCACATTATTGGTTTATTCCTGGATAAAACCATTCAAGTTCTGGAAAATGATAGACATCTTAAAATGTGCTAATTCATTATATTTGCTTTCTGAAATATTTCCTGAGTTTTTTCCCTGAGAAAATCCTCATCCTATTATGATATCATTTATGAAGGACCTAAGATGTAGCCTTATTAGAACTTTGTTTTTTCATTTTCCCTTGAGACTAACATGATGAGAAGTGGGTAAAACAGATTCCTTCTCTTTTGAATGTGGAGCAGTGAGACAATTCCTTGGTTTTAATAATAAAAACCCTGGTGGCTCAGACAGTAAAGAATCTTCCTGCAGTGCAGGAGACCTGGGTTCTATCCCTGGGCCGGGAAGATCCCCTGGAGAAGGGAATGGCTACCCACTCCAGTACTCTTCCCTCGAGAATTCCATGGACAGAGGAGCCTGAAGGGCTACAGTCCATGGGGTCGCAAAGAGTCAGGCAGAACTGAGGGACTCTTTAGGGCTTCCCTGGTGGCTCAGACAGTAAAGAATCTGCCTGCCCTGCAGGAGACCTGGGTTCAATCCCTGAGTCAGGAAGATCCCCTACATCCATCGGGTCACAAAGAGTCAGAGATGACTGAGTGACACCAACAATAATAAAGTGATCCACATGTCACCATGAGTGATTTTCCATCTAAGACCTTGCAAAAAATGTGTCCATTTATGTTCTTGGCTACCCTTATCTTGATGGGAATGAAAAGATATGCACTGTGACCCTATATGTAAAGTCACTATGATGTTATTTTTATAATGTTTAAAAATGGTTTGCTATACAGTTAAGGTGGCAGTTAAGGTGGCACTAGTAGTAAAGTCTCCTGAGAAACCTGAATGAGGGTCAAGAAGCAATAGTTAGAACCCTGTATGGGACAACTGATTGGTTCAGGAAGGAGAAAGGAGTATGACAGGGCTGTCTGCTGTCCCCCTGTTTGTTTAACCCATATTCTGAGCACATAATGAGAAATTCTGGGCTGGATGAGTTAAAAGCCAGAATCAAGATAGGTGGGAGAAACATCAACAACCTCAGATATGTGGATGATACCACTCTAATGGGAGAAGTGAGGAGGAACTAAAGAGCCTCTTGATGAGGGTGAAGGAGGAGAGTGAAAGTGCTGGCTTAAGACTAATAAAAAAAAAATGCTAAGCTCATGGCATCTGGTCCCATTGCTTCATGGCAAATAGGAGGGGGAAAGGTGCAAGTAGTGACAGACTTCCTCTTTTTGGTCTGCAAATCACTGTGGACCGTGGCTGCAGCCATGAAATCAGAATACGATTGCTTCTTGGCAGGAAAGCAATGACAAACCTAGACAGTGTGTTGAAAAGCAGAGACATTACTCTGCTGACAAAGGACCATACAGTCAAGGCTATGGCCTTCCCAGTGGTAGTGTACTGCTGTGAGAGCTGGATGGTGAAGAAAGCAGAATGCTGGAAAATTGATGCCTTCAAACTGTGGTTCTGGAGAAGACGCCTGAAAGTCCCTTGGACAGCAAACCAGTCAATCTTAAGGGATAGCAACCCTGAGTATTCACTGGGAGGACTGATGCTAAAGCTGAAGCTCCAGTGTTTTGGTCACCTGATGCAAGCAGATGACTCATTGGAAAAGTCCCTGATACTGTGAAAGACTGAGGGCAGAAGGAAAAGAGGGTATTAGAGGATAAGATGGCTGGATGGCATCACTGATGCAATGAACTTGGACAAACTTCTGGAGATGGTGAGGGAGAGGGAGACCTGGCATGCTGCAGTCCATGGGGTCACAAAGAGTTGGACACGACTGGGTGACTAAACAACAGCAACAACAGAGGTAAAGGCATTTCCTGCCAGCCAGTGCAGGAGATGCCTGAGACAAGGGTTCAATCTTTGGGTCAGGAAGATCCCCTGGAGGAGGGTATGGCAACTCTCTCTAATATTCTTGCCTAAAGAATCCCATGGATAGAGGAGCCTGGTGGGCTACAGTCCGTAGGATCACAAAGATTCAGGTAGAGCTGAAGCAACTTAGCATGCACACACAAATGGTTAAGGAAGTTGATCTTTAAACATATTTTTAAATTGAAATGCCACTGGGAAATTGTAGTTTATCAGAAAAGTTCTTTATTGTCCTACTGTGCATTTACTGTCTATTGACTATATCTTCATTTTGCAGGGGTAGTCCCCAGTCCAGAAGACTTGCTTCACTAATTCCATAGTTTCTAGTGATGGCAAAAGTCAATTTTCATGGTTCATAGTCAGCAGCAAGACCTGCTGAAAGTCATTTTCTCCTTCTTTGTAACTGGTAATTGACTCCAAACATCAAGGTATGAGTTGTCCTTGTGTTTATTTTTATATTGTAATGATCTTTTAAGTTGGGTGAGGCATTAGGAACTTTTTCTTTCTAACTAGTAGATGACCAAACATAGATCCTATCCATAAAACACTTAACATATAGATGTTGAAGCAGAGAAAAGTACTGATAAATCAATGTGCTACAGTGTGATCCCAGAGGAAACAGCCCCTGCTTAGGACTAGAGGAAAGCATCCCAGAGGAGGTGATATTTAAACTTTCTTGACATCTGACTTTTTGAGGTGGCTAAGTGAGTTGAGAACATTCCATGTAAAAATGAAATTCTTGGGAGTTCTGCAGTAATGAAAAGTAGCTTGTGTTAGAATTATGGAACAGAAGGGACCTAAAATAATGTTTTAATTTTCTGTCATGACCATATATAAGGCATGACCAGAGTTTGGAATTTTTTTTGTTTTGTTTTGAAGGAGATTATAGGTAGGGTAATACTGTCATATACTGCCATTAAAAATTTAGCTCAAGTAGACTGTAAAGCATGAATTGATGTGGGAAAGTAATTGGGCACATTGCTAAAATCCTAGATAGGAGTGATAGAGATGTAATCTAAGGCAGCTACTATGAGAACACACAGGCCAGGGGAACCAGGAGACACTGATGTACCATGAGTTGCTTAGTCGTGTCTGACTCTTTGCAACCAACTGTCCATGGGGTTGCAAAGAGTTGGACACAACTGGGCACAACTTCACCATAACAACAGTGGTGAAGAGTCTGCCTACCAGTGCAGGAGATGCCAGAGATAAGGGTTCAATCCTTGGGTCAGGAAGTTCCCCTGGAGGAGGACGTGTCAACCCAGTCTAGTATTCTTGCCTAAAGAATCCCATGGACAGAGGAGCCTGGTGGGCTGCAGTCCAGAAGGTCACAAATTGTCAGAGAGTACATTTTCAGGGTCTCTTCCCTTGGATTATAAATACTTTTTAAATCCATTAATTTGAATCCAGGTTGGTAAGGTGCCAAATGTATGGCCTTTCCATTAAACCACAAAATGATAGTCTTCATTGCAATTAAATTTAGTGTTCAAAGATGCAAAATATCACAGAATTTGAAAGCTGTTTGTAAAATAATGTATGTAATCTTAATTAAAATTTGAAAATGGAGCTATCCTTACCTGCCTCCGGAAAAGACGTATTCAATGATAGAATATCCTTTGTACAGGTATTTGGCCAAGTGTCTCAGCCTAAAATATACCTGAAATGTGAATCACTATGTCTAACAGTAACTTATGCCAGACCATAGCAAGAAAGGATGTAAAATAATATACGTGTCAATTATGAAAATAAGGAAAATATAACATCTTCTTCCTCTATGTCTCTCTTATTAACCCCAGACACTGAAAGATTTTTCTCTTGAGACACAAGGGAAGGAATAAAACTGAACGTTTTCCATTTTTGTTTTCTATGGAAGCTTAACCTTCTGTTTTCTGTGTGTACACAAAGGAATAAATGTCACGATGCCAGAATTATTCCAAGGATTTATATTTTGCTTTAGACTTCAAATAAAGACATCTCCCTGTGGACCAGTTTGTATGGGTTTTTCCAAATGAGCATAAGAAAAAGAAAACTAAAACTAAGGTCAAAATTAACTTTGTGAAAAATATATGTAATAAAAATGTTCCTTCTCTATAAATCCTATAGAACTATCATGAGGGCTTTTTTCATAAGTGAGTAAAATGATCTTGAATTTCCTATAGGGTCATAAAGTTATCAATAATCAAGAAACTTGTAAAAAAGATGAAGAATAAGGACAGGTGTTCTTTATAGACCTAGAGCATATTATTAAGCCATTATAATCAAATCAGTAGTAATCCATAGGAATAAGCAAATAGATCAGTGGAATGAAGTACAGAGTTCAGAAACAGATCCAAGCATAAATGAGAATTCACGTATAACAGAGGTAAACTTTTGAGTGGAATGGCACAGGCACAAATGATGTGGCGGAAGTGGCTTCCATAAAAATTAAATAGGTAAAATTGTGCCCATTTCATATCATTGCCAGAAACACCTTCCAGATGGATTAATATTTAAATATAAAAATGAAACAATAGATATCTTAGAAAAAATCTTAGAGGCTATATATACAATCTTTAAGTTAGGTCTTAAACAAGATGAGAGCTATTTAAAAGGTATAGGAATGGTTGACATTATTTAAAAAAACACTTAAAATATGAAACATTAGCAAAAATCAATAGATAAATAGATTTTGGGGGAAAAGTTTTCAAAGCAGATAACAGTCAAGTGATTAAAATATATTCAACATGATGTGAAGAATTCTCTAAAAAATGATACAAACCAATAGGAAAATTGTCAGAGAATATGAAGTAGCAATTCAGAGAAGAGCAAATCTACATGGCCAACAAACGTAAAAAGATGGTTAGTTTTATTATTAATTAATGAAATGCAAATTAAGTTAATAATGAGATTTTTTTTTTTGGATGTTCATCAGACTAAAAAACATTTTAAGGCTATAATACTTATTTCCCACAATAATGCTGAAAAAAAGTCAAAAAGCAAAATATACAAAAAATGAGAAATCTGGTAACATATACAAAAAATGAGAAATACACATAGTTCTTTGATCAAGTAATCTTAATCCTGATGCTTTATCTTCAATAGCAATGGAAAAAGTGAAATGTAATAATATAATATAGTCTCAAAAATGGATACTTCAGTATTGTCAATAGTGGCAACATCTGAAAAATGAAGTCAATCCCCAGAACAAAGCAAATTTTTGTATAAAAGTGAGGACAAATACATATGGACAGCTATATCTGCATGAAGATATTTGTGTGTATTAAAAAGTTTGCAAGTTTGCCTATATAGTATGCATATATGTGTTTATATCAACATAGAAAAAATTCTGGTTATATAGAAATTTGTTATAGCTATTCTTTGTAATGGTGGCATGTAAACCATGATGAGTCATACTTGGCCTACCCAAATCTCTACTGGAGTTAGAGTGGTTAATTCACTCTATCTTTAAACATTTTAAAAAATTTGGTCTTACTGAATAAATAGATCAAATAGGTGGCCAGACTTCTTTAGTGATCTTTGTAAACACGTTGGGCCACTTATCTGGCAGCAGCATGTTGAATGGCGTGTCCAGCTATTATTACCATCATGGTACAAACTTAAGATCATCTTAAAGTGTGATAGTCTGTGTCTTTCCTTCCTGGAAAAATCATGATGATAATATGTCTTGTGACTGTCAAGCCAGAGTTTTACTTCTGCTTCTTCAATCTAGAGAGAATATTTTATACACATAAAATTCAACACCTGCAAATACTATGGACTAGTCATTCTTTTTGAATAAATAAAAATTTAAAAAGTTTTTGCAGGACACTATTTCTCACTACAGATGGTGACTGCAGCCATGAAATTAAAAGATGCTTACTCCTTGGAAGGAAAGTTATGACCAACCTAGATAGCATATTCAAAAGCAGAGACATTACTTTGCCAACAAAGGTTCGTCTAGTCAAGGCTATGGTTTTTCCTGTGGTCATGTATGGATGTGACAGTTGGACTGTGAAGAAGGCTGAGTGCCGAAGAATTGATGCTTTTGAACTGTGGTGTTGGAGAAGACTCTTGAGAGTCCCCTGGACTGCAAGGAGATCCAACCAGTCCATTCTGAAAGAGATCAGCCCTGGGATTTCTTTGGAAGGAATGATGCTAAAGCTGAAACTCCAGTACTTTGGCCACCTCATGCGAAGAGTTGACTCATTGGAAAAGACTCTGATGCTGGGAGGGATTGGGGGCAAGAGGAGAAGGGGATGACAGAGGATGAGATGGCTGGATGGCATCACTGACTCGATGGACGTGAGTCTGGGTGAACTCTGGGAGTTGTTGATGGACAGGGAGGCCTGGCGTGCTGCGATTCATGGGGTCGCAAAGAGTCGGACATGACTGAGAGACTGATCTGATCTGATCTGATCTGATTTCTGATTAATGATATAACTATTTTTCAAAGTCATCTGAGTGGGCAATTTTTACAAAAGACACCTGACCATCTGTGTCTAGTACTTTGGCTATTCAGAACTCAGCTCTCTAGCACTTCATACTTTATTCATCAGAGCAGAGGTCCTACAGAGTACATTCCATACAGTTTATAGAACATCATTCACAGAAAATCTCCTAAATCTCGTTCCTTACTTAACTGCATATTTGACCTGAAATTTTCTCTCATTTTTTCATTTGCTTTTTTAAATTTATTTTTTAATTAGAGGAAAATTGCTTGATAATACTGTGTTGATTTCTGCTGTACAACAATGCAAATCAGCCATAATAATACATACATCACCTCTCTCTTAAGCCTCCCTCCCCTCCCCCCATCTCTCCCCTCTAGGTCATCAAAGAGCGCCAGGCTGGGCTCCCTGTATTATATAGCAGCATCTCACCAGCTATCTATTTTATGCCTAGATTTTATTTTATACTTACGTGTCATTTTTTAACACATATATGTGGATTTTTTCACACATATATGTCAATGTTACATTCTCCATTCACCCCACTCTTCCGTTCCCCCACTGTGTCCACAAGCCTGTTCTCTATACCTGCATCTTCATTCTTTTCCTACAAATAGGTTCATCAGTACTATTTTCTAGATTCCATATATATGTGCTTAAATACATATATAAAATGGAATATTACTTAGCTGTAAAGAAGAATGGATTTGAATTGGCTCTAGTGAGGTGGATGAACCCAGAGCCTATTCATTTGGTTTTTAAACGCCGAGAAACTTTAAAAGGTCAGTTGGAAGGGAGGTAGACACATGGCGTAGTGGTCAAGAGCTCCCATTTCTCTGTGCTTCTGTTACTTCATCTGTGAAATGGTGCCCATGTAATAGATTGGTTGTAAACATTCCATGAAGTAATATTATAAAATACTTAGGTATTGCTTGGCAAAGAGTAAGCACTCAGTAATTGCTAGTTACTATTGTAGCTAGTAGACACACTAGAAGTAGTGTGAATAGAAGACACAATAGAAGTAGACACACTATAGCTACTAACATTTGACAACTACAATCTCACAGAAAGGTGGGGGTCAGAAAATCTAAAAAATTAGACATCATAACTTTGAAAAGCACAGAGATCTTGGGCTTATGCTGTGTAGGAGAAAATATGTGTATAGAACTTCTAGACTGTGACAGTAAACAGTATTAAAGCCAAGTGTGTATTAGTGGGTATGCAATATAACAGCCCTCCTGCATGCTAAGTCACTTCAGTTGTGTCCAACTCTTTGCAACCCTATGGACCTTAGTCTACCAGGCTCCTCTGTCCATGGGGATTCTCCAGGCAAGAATACTGGGGTGGGTTGACAAGCCCTCCTCCAGAGGATCTTCCAGACCCAGGGATCAAACCCTCATCTCTTATGTCTCCTGCATTGGCTGGCAGGCTCTTTATCACTACTGTCACCTGGGAAGCTCATGACAACCCCCACTTCATGGCAGATAGAAGGGAAAAAGTAGAAGCAGTGACAGATTTTGTTTTCTCGGGCTCCAAAATCACTGCAGATGGTGACTGTAGACATGAAATTAAAAGATGCTTGCTCTTTAGAAGAAAAGCTGTGGCAAACATAGACAGCATAGTAAAAAGCAGGGACATCACTTTAGCTGACAAAGGTCCATATAATCAAGGCTATGGTTTTTCCAGTAGTCATGTACAGATGTGAGAGTTGGACCATAAAGAAGGCTGAGCGTCAAATAACTCATGCTTTTGAATTGTGGTACTAAAGAAGACTCTTGAGAGTCCCTTGGACAGCAAGGAGATCAAAAAAGTCAATCGTAAAGGAAATCATTCCTGAATATTTATTGGAAGGACTGATGCTGAAGCTGAAGCTCCAATCCTTTGGCCACCCGATGTGAAGATTTGTCGGTCATTTAGATCTATTGTAAAAGATCCTGATGCTGGGAAAAAATTGAAGGCAAAAGGAGACGAGGATGGCAGAGGGTTAGATGGTTACGTAGCATCACCGAGTCAATGGACATTAATTTGAGTAGTGAAGGACAGGGAATCCTGGTGTGCTGCAGTCATGGGGTCACAAAGAGTCAAATATGACTTAGTGATTGAACACAACAACAGGTCACTAAAAAAATTTAATTTATATTTGATATACTCTAAGAAGGGGATTCCCAAGGGGTACCAATGGTAAAGAACCTGTCTGCCAATACAGGAGATGTAAGAGACATGGGTTTGATGCCTGGGTCAGAAAGATCCCATGGAGGAGGGCATGTCAACCCACTCCAGTATTTTTGCCTGGAAGATCCCCATAGACAGAGGATCCTGGCAGGTTACAGTCCATAAGAATCGGACACAATTGAAGCAACTTAGCACACATGCATATACTGTAAGAAAATTGAAATGTATATAATACAATTCAAGATGATTCTTTATAAAACATCTAGAATTAAAACAAATGGTGCTTAATTCCCAATTATCAGAAAACCGAGTTATCTCAAAGGATTCATTATTTAAGGATGGTAGAAAGCTCAGTTGTGCACAATTTTTGGAAAATGTTATATTTTATGGAATCATTTCATGGGATATTCAAATATATGACCTGTAAAATATTTTTATTTTTATAGGCATTATTATGTACAGTTTAAAGATAAGAAAGTAGAATCTCAGAGATTAAATCAGTTTAGGTTTCCAATTATAGAAATCTATGTATAAATGTATAGAGTTATGTATACATGCTGCTGCTGCTGCTGCTGCTGCTAAGTCGCTTCAGTCGTGTCCGACTCTGTGCGACCCCATAGATGGCAGCCCCCCAGGCTCCCCCGTCCCTGGGATTCTCCAGGCAAGAACACTGGAGTGGGTTGCCATTTCCTTCTCCAATGCATGAAAGTGAAAAGTGAAAGTGAAAATTGAAAGTGAAGTCGCCCAGTCACGTCTGACTCCTAGCGACCCCATGGACTGCAGCCTACCAGGCTCCTCCACCCATGGGATTTTCCAGGCAAGAGTACTGGAGTGGGGTGCCATTGCCTTCTCCGTATGTATACATATAAATATATGCATGTATGTATAAATATATACATTTCTAATGTATACATGTATACATTTCTGTAGGTTGGACCTCTCACTGGACTAAAATCACAATGTCATATATTCAACAGGACAGCATTCCTTCTGGAAGCTCTACACAACTGAAGCAACTTAGCACACATACATGTACACGCGCACATGGTATATGGATTATACCTAAAAAAATGTATCTATAAACCTAGTAGTGTGATAGTGGAATAACAGTAAGTAGTTTTTGAGCATTTCATGTGTGAAAAGCATAGTGTTAGTTATCAATTATTGCTAAACACTTATTACTTTGTCTGTCCAAAGCAATAACATTTTCCTGGAAAATCTTTTTTTACAGCCATGTCAAGTGAGCTCCTCTCCCCTACCCCTCACAGGTTAGATGCTGCAGCTGAGCCATCAAATGGTCTGGTCCATAGTACTCCATCTACAGATGAGGATGTACTCTGAGGTAGACCAGTCAATCTTCTGTGCACGGATTTTTCTGAATGGAGCAAGAAGTAATGCTATTAAACTAAACTTGGATCCATTTGCCAATGTGCTATAAAACCAATCTATTGACACTGAGTTGTGGTGAAGGAAAGTGCAGCTGTTATTGCAGGGTGTCAAGCAAGCATTCTAGGCAGCTAGTGCTTAAAAGACCTGCACTCTCTGATGGATTTCGGGTGAAGGTTTTTAAAGCCAGGATGAAGGAGGCAAGTTGTGGGGTAGGGAATCAGCTCATGGACATTCTTCTGATTGGTTGGTACTGAGGTAACTGGGAGGCACCTTCATCAGCCTTCTGGTTGCAGCTGGTCTGGAGTCTGTGTGCTTGTGGTCAGCATGCAGTTAACTTCTTCCACTCAGTGAGGGTTCCAATATCTGCAAAATAGCTCAAGAATATGGTTCAGAATATTATCTATAGCCCTGAAGGAACTAAAGTTTCTTGACTTTGTTTAAATGCTAAACTATTATTTTGTTGTGCTTGACTGTTTTCTTTTGTTTCTGGATTTTCTCACTTTTATGATTTGTTCTTTGGGACTTGGGGAAGGCCTAGGGGAAAGTTTCTACAAACAAGAGGCAAGCGGAGGATATGGAGTGAGGGGATCTATTCCTGGAAGGTCCTATGAGTCCTTCTTTGTTACAATCCCCAATTTTCTTTGATACTCCTCAGTCTTTAGGGTGAACTGGTACAGGACAAGAAACAGAATAAAGTTTTGGAGAGAGGTTAATGATAAATTCAGAGGATGAGCTCTACTTCAGGGGAACTTCATTTTAATAAGATCTCTTTTGTCCCTGATGAATTGTTTAAATAAATAAATCTGCAATCATCAGTGGCTATTTTTCTTTCTATTGGTTCCCTTCACCTCCCAGCTATTTGCAGCAGGAAAGAATTAAAGCCACTTAAAAGAAGACTGCAGTTAAAAGAGAGGAGCCTTTCTGTCTTCTAAATTCCAACTTTGAACATCTATTGGACCCGTGACCCTTTAGCTTTTCTGTTGTTCTAATATTATTTAAACTGATTAGACAAGGGTTTGATACTTGGAACAAAAGTTCTGTTCTTACTACTTTAGTTGTTTAGTTGCTAAGTCATGTCCAACTCTTTTGCGACTACATGGACTGTAGCCCTTCAGGCTCCTCTGTCCATGGGATTTCCCAGGCAAGAATACTGGAGTGGGTTGCCATTTCCTTCTCCAGGGGGTCTTCCTGACCCAAGGAGCAACCCCACATCTCCTGCATTGGCAGGCCGGTTTTTTACCACTGAATCACTAGGGAAGCCCATATATGTGTGTGTGTGTGTGTGTGTGTGTGTGTATAAAAGTTTGGAAAGTTAAATAGAAAACTAAATCTGAAAGCAAAACATGAAATCAAGTCTGTCATGAAAGTAAATATGAAAACAGGAGAATCTGTGATTAATTTCCAAATGCACAGTATGTATAACTAGTTTTAAGATTCAGATAAACAACACTGTGATTTGAGTGAGCTGTAAAGAGTCCAAAGAGGGAAGGGATCAAGACGAGAATTAGGATGTTAAAAGCAGATATCTTGAGTTTTACCCTTAAGGTCATCCATGCCACTGTGTTTAAATGAATCTCCTTTGGCAAGATATCTAAGAAAGATCCTTCAGAGAGAAAGATAGGCATGTCCTGAACAGGAAAGGGGAAGATAGGCATATAATCAGCTATGATTATAACAAGATTTTGTTCAAATGCTAATATCTATGGGAATATGTTTTTATAGGAATAAGGTCCCATTTATCATTTTTCCCTAAGTCAGGTAATGAAAATAATAAATTTGGGCTTTAAACAAAATCAGTGAGACTTTTAAGTAGATGGAAGATTAATGGGGTATTATCAAAATCAAGTGAGGGGGGATTCTGGTCAGCGTTACAAGGTATCTCAGTTTATTTTAAAAAACTAATCCCCCTAAGTTCCACTAATCCTTAAGAACATACGTAACTTTTAGTTCACTTGTATGGCTTTGATGTCTCGTTTTAAACCCTGGTCTTGACTCATAAGACCCTACTGCATAACATGGAAAGAACTGACAAAATAACCTTAAAAGCTGCCTTGTTTTCCATAATTAGTTTCTTCTGAAATACTTCCCCCTTTTAAAACACATATCCCTGAGATAGTAATTTCTAAAGATTGTGAAATCCCATGGGCAAAACCATAATCTTGCTCACTTCAAGCAATTGACGTAGTCCTTAAAAGCCTCTCATCAAGATTTTTCTTCAAAAAGAAAGAGAAAAAAATAAATTTAATTTTCTAACACTGGAGTTATCTTCATCTGGCTTTACCAAAGAAAATGCCACCAATATGCTGAAAAATATATTTCCTTTGATTTTTTCTCACTATTTATGCATGTAACTCTGAGAAATACAGTAGAATTGTAGAATATTAGAATAGAAAGAAATGTCCCTGCTGTTTAATCCAATATACCTCCTTAACAACACCAACATTGAGATCAAGAGAATCTATCAGTTTGCTAAGGCAGGACTCAGCTGCACCTAGAAGATGATTAAATCCCAAGAAAAGGATTTTTAGATGACATCACGTTCCTTTTCTTGAAAACTATCATTAAGATGTTGTTTAATTGAAAACATTTCAGAGAAATTTTTTCATGTTCATTTTATTTCAGCCAGTACATAATGCATAACTGGTCAGAATTTGGAAGCATCTTGTAGTTTTGTTTTTCACTTTGGTATCTTCTATAATGTTCACGTGCAAGAAGAATAGTGTTAAAATTTCATCACATATGATTTGCAAAAGTCTTGGGCAAAAAATTCTAAAAACTACAATAAAATTCAGGGGATTTCTTTAAAACACGAAATCTAGAAGCCATAACAAAAAACAGATACACTTTAAATAGTATAAAGCTCAAACTCAATAATTAAACAATAAATTTGGAAAATAGACACTATATCAAAGTTAACATTATCAATAGGAGTTATCATATCTGGTCCAAGCTGAACTAGATATGGGTTTCATTTCTTTCAGACTACCTTTTAGCAAGCAGGGAGCAAGAATCCCCAGGTGGACCAGCCTATAATCACTGGCAGCTTCTTAGTAAGTTTATATCATGATAACATACAGTAGTTTTCTGAGTGTCATGAAATGAAAAGCTCTGGAAAGACCTGATCTATAACATATAAAGAAGTCTTGTGTATCATCAAACAGTTGAATAGCTCAATAGAAAATTGAGTATAAAGACAATTCACAAAATTGCATATCTAAAATACCAATGTAAAAAGACTGGGGATTTTTTTGGTAATCATGAAAATGCAAATGGAAGTAAAAGCTTAATATCTGTTTATACTCATAAAACTGGCAAAAATGAAAAAGTACAGTGAAGTCTATTTCAGATAAGGAGGCAAAGAGAAGAATATTCTCATTTATTGCTGTGATTAGGTGAAAAATGTCAGCAATTTGGAAAAATGATCTGGCAATATCTCTTAAGCTTTAAAATACATATAAAATATGTTATTTATGTTATACATGTTATATATAATATTATATAATTATATAATATATATTATAATATGTAATATATTGTATATAAAATATGCTATTTTGAAATAACAATTCCACTCTTGAAAATACAACATAAAAATCACCTGCATTGATTTGTACACTCATGCACACATAGACATAATTAAGAATGCTTATTGGACTGTTACATATTATTTTTCATAATAAAAATTAGGAACAAATGTAAACATAAAAAACAAGTGTTATTAATAGAGAGATTCTTTGTTCAGTGTAAAATTGTTGTAAGACTTATATATCAAAGAAAATATTTTAATATTAATTTATTCTTTTTTAAGAGATGGAGTTTTTTTTTATTGTTGTGGCAAAGACTTATTTAGACTGAGAAATGAGGGTTTCTCTATAAAATTCTAACAATCTACAATAATATTGATTTTTTTGTATCTTACATTATCGATTTTCTTGTATTTATAGAAATAACTTTCAGATGTAATATTTGAGTCATAGTATTTTTATCTACATAATTATATTTGGAGAGATAGTGTAACTTGCCTTTTCTTTTATCTAAAGAGAACATGTTTTTACCTTTGTCCAGGTTACCTGGTCAAAACTGGCATCATGATGGACTTGTCTGGCAGGAATCGGAGCTCTGAAGGGGATGCAGTTGCTGTGGAAGTTGCCAATCAGGACGGACAGGTAGGGGAGAAACTTCTGAGGTTTTTCCTTTCCTCTCTCCTTCCAACCTCCTCTATAGTCTTTAATATGCTAACTCCAGACAGAAGTGCAAAACAAATTGGCCTAGTGTCCTTCCCTTTGGATCAGACGATAAGTTTGACAGTTTTATTCATTTTTCTTTCATTATCTCAAGGTTTATTCAGATGATCTCCTTTAATAGCTTTGTTATTTTTATTAGAGTCTTATTTCTTTCCAATATTTTGGGAAAATTTTTTTAAACAGTTCCAAAAGAAATCTTAACCTCATATAAAGTTTCACTAATTTTATTATTCACCATCATTTCTTATAGCACTTCTTTGCCATTCTCAAGCACTTTTATTACAGTTTTTACTTTTTTTCTTTTCTCACAAATGTTCCCTCAGGTAGGTGGCACATTCTTAATATATTACTCTTTTCTTTCTTAGCATTTTGTTTTTTACATAAGGAAGATAATTCCAACGAGAAATAGACTCTTTTCTTTTAAGGGCTACTTTTTCTGCTTGGATGTGTGAAGACTTTATTTTCAAATCTGGTAATAAAATTAAAAACAAACAAACAAAATGAAAGCTTTAGCCCATCACTTGAAGAAGTTTCTTGATCTGGGGCTTCAATTCTGTCTCTTTAGGGATTTTTTTTTCCTTCTTTGATTATTGCTTCTCCTTGATCTTGATTCCTTTTATACCTGTATTAAATAACCTGTTCACTGGCATGTTCTTAACCATGGATGAATTAACAATGATCTTAATCTGGACTTGTGTGAAGTATTTTTAACTGAAAGTCCCTGAAATTTCTGTCATGTGTGTGACTCCATTTATACAGACTTTTAATAGATATTTTTGTGGTTGTCATTTCAGTGGAAAGTTGGAAGGGAAAGGAGTTAAATATCTGCATGCAAATCACCATTGCAAACAACAAGTGTGTCTTAATAAAACGTAAGCATTGTTAATCATACCATTCTCTCCAAATACTGTAAGTGGATATGGCTATTTGAGCAAATGCCAAACTCTTCTCCTCTTAAGGGGGCTCCAAGTGGTAGAAGATGGGGAAAAGACCTTCCTTGAGAAATTCAAAGAACTGGGGAATCGAATTAATCTCCAGGGCTCTCTGGTGTCACTGGTGGTGTAGTCTGTGTTATTGGTGTGAACTAATCCATTTATTCATTTCTAGTGTCTCACCAGTGTGTTGTGATGTTGAGAAAGAGCGAGACACAGTGGAATAACTTGGGAGATGGGCAGATTCTTGGCTTTTTAAGCAAGAACTCTGTTTCTCAGTTTCCTTCTCTGTAGAATTCTACTTATGTACATTATTAGTTTATTTGATACACTTTTATCTTGTGGCTACAGTGTACTATAGGTCATATATTAAGATTCTGAGGGTATAAATGTGCATAATATCCAGTCTCTGCCCTCAAGGATTATATAGCTAAATGTACTGTGAAGAGTGTATTCATTTATTTAACAAATACTTGAGAGCATAATTATTATTAGGAGCTCTTCTAGGCATTGGGCTATTGAGATGAACAAGACAATCCTATTACCCTATGGTTAATACATTTTAGTAGGGGACAAAAATAGATGATTAAGAATTACAATGTCAAAAATAATGTCAAGTTTTGATGAATTCTCTGAAGACAAAGCAGGATTGAGGATAGAAAATGCATGAGTTTGAAGAAGCGGCAAGGGATCTACTTTAGATAGGATAGTTTGGGTGGCCTTTTGGAGAAATGTCTGGGAAAAGGGCATTGTTGAAAGAGGACATTTTTTATAGAGTGTTTGAGAGATAGCAACAATGCAAGATGACTTAACTGGAGAGTGGCAAAGCTGAGCATGGAAGAGGATCCTTTAGATCTGTTGCCATGGTAACTAGTTTAGATTTTATTCTAAGTGCAATAAAGGGAAAACTTCGGAGAAATTTACACAGGGGAGGAGATAAAGTGATTTGTGCTTTGCAAAGTTTAGTCTGGCTGTTGAGTGGGGAGGCAGATGTGTAAGCGGTGGAAGGGGAAGTGGACCGGGAATGAGGGAGAAGCTAACATAGGGATGTGAGTCAGAGCTGCAGCTTTGCCTTGAGAGTAGCCATAGCATGAATGAGCCATCATTAGATAACAGAAGACTTGGTAGGGACAAGGTTTTAGTAAATAATTATATTATTATCATTAAGTCTGTACTAAGCAACCATATATTCAGTCATTAGCCAAACAGAATAAAGTAGAAATAATTTTCTCTGGAACTTTATAAGAGAAAATTGGAAGGTATCAAAATAGCTGTGTAAGAGTCTTCATAAAGAGACCATAGAAATTCTATAAACTGGCAAGAAAAAGGAAAAGGAAAAAATAAAAAAACACTGGAGAAATGGAGAAAAAGAACTAAGAGTAAGAATGTATGGCTAATAAGCATATGAAAATATAATCTAACTTGTTTAATCAGGGAAATTAAAGTTAAGACAAAGAGATAATATCATACTCACCTGTTTAGCAAAAATTAAAAACTTAACAACTAACAGGTATTGGTGAAGATATAGGGAATTCAAAGCATTTATACACACTGCAAGTGGAAGTCTATATTGGTAGAAACATGCTGTAATACAATATGGCATTATATAATATATTTGAAATTGCTGTTTCCCCATGACCCAGCAATTCTGTTCCTAGCTATGATATTCTACAGCAGTTGTTCTTAAAGTTGGTACCTGAACCTGCAGCATCCGCATCACCTGGGAACTTGTCATAAATGCAAAATCTTAGGCTCTGTGATGATTAATTTTATGTTTCAACCAGGTTAATAGATGCCCAGATAGTTGATAAACTGTTATTTCTGAGGATGGGGTGGAAAAGATGAACATTTGAAGCAGTATAAAAAGTATCCACTGAAGGCCTAAATAGCACAAAAAGGCAGAGGAAGGGCAAGTTCTCTTACAGTCTTATTGAACTGGGATATTCATCTTCTGTTCTTAGACATGGCAGCTTCTGGTTCTTGGGTCTTCCAACTTCAGGACTTCCCTAGAATTCTTCACCCCTTCTTCCACTTCTCAGGCCTTCTGTCTTGAAGTCAATTATATACCAGCTTTCCTGATTCCCTCTCTCTTTCTCTCTCTCTCTCTATGTATATATATATATACATTTATCCATGTTTGTATACTGTTGGTTCTTTTTCACTGGAGAGCCATAATACACATCCCATTCCAGACCTACTGAGTGAGAAACACTGAGACTGAAGTGTGGCAATCATGTTTTAACAAGCCCTGTTGGTATTGGATAGGGAGGCCTGGCGTGCTGTGATTCATGGGGTCGCAAAGGGTCAGACACGACTGAGCGACTGATCTGATCTGTAGGTGACTGATAAAAGCTAAAATATGAGAACCACTACATTAGAGAAAGACTTGCACATATGTACCAGGAGACACGTATAAATGCATGGTTTATGCATACTATGTATAGTAGCAAAATATAAAAAGTAATCTATGTTTCTATTAGTAATAGAGGCTATAAATGAATACTGTATAACAGTGAAATGAATGAATTATAGCTGAATGCAACATGCATTAATCTCAGAAATACAATAATCAGTCAAAATAAGGCAGAAAATAAAAAGTGAAAACATAATTTTATGTATTACTAAAAATTAAAGAGTATCGCATTGAAGGGAATAAATGTATGTGGCAAAAGTGGTAAAATGCTCTGGAAGAAATAAGGGAGTAATAAGATGAAAATTCAGGAATGTGGTTATTTATTAAGGAAGTGAAAAATGGGCTGGAGCAGAAATTTTCACTTCCTAAACTGGTGAAATGTGCATATTCACTGTGTATGATGCTTTAGTATTTGTTTTTATTGGTCAAAATTGGTAACAATAATAAAAAGTAAAATACTGGTAACAGAAATAAAGCAAATGACCAAAGAGAAAACATGGAGAAAAAACAGTGGACCGCTTTCCCTGAGGTAGTCACGCACTTAGAAAGCATTCAAAGAAAGTTTAGGAATGAAGCAATATTTGTATTCACAGTTCTTTTCTCCTCATCTTTGTTCCTCCTCCATGCCTGAAGTTCAGTCATTGAAACTGATGCTTATTTTAATGCAAAGCCAAACTGGCTCTTAAAATATGGAGCAGATAGAAAAATGCACAAATAACGATGACAAATAAGCCCAAAAAAGCAGAAGGTATTAATAAATCTTAAAAATGTTAAGTCCAAGTACTCTGATGCAATTAAAAATGGTAAACTCCAGCCAGTGGACTGAAAATTATATCAGCATATTCCCTAAGCTTTCATGAAACAAGTATGAGCTGTGATGCCTGCAAGAAGGGCAAGTGACAGAGGGTATTTTGTGAACAAAATGCTGTACTTGGGTAACACTACAGAAACTTTGCCTCCTTGTCATAGACTCTGAATCACTGTTTATACAGGAAATAGGATTAAAATGCATGCTGGTCATCCACACTGCACACGCAAATGCACTTCAATTCAAAATGACTAATTACTGCAGTAAAATATTCTTCTGTATATAAGCAGAGGAAATTTCTTTCCTTCTATAATTCCATTTAGGCACTTAAGGATGTCAAGTTTCAATTATAAAAGGAAGAGTTAACCCATTTCTGTCTCATTTGGAAGTATGCTATCATTTGAGTAGGATTTTATTTTGTCAGCTAAGCAAATGAAGACAGGTGTGTGTGCGCACTACATGGAGACAAACAGATTATGTGAAATATTTCAAAGACTACTTTTGAGACATGAGTTATTGTAGCAACTGCTTAAGGTACTGTTTTGCCACGGAATAAGATAGTTATCTTCTCTACAGGATGCCAGTTAGGGACAATAGAAACTTTACATGGCTTTGAATTGTGTTGAGAAATGTTTTTTTTTTTTTTTTTTAAATAATGGTTGGGTATAACTCAAATGAATAAAAAATTGTTATAAATAAGCATATAAATAATGGTGTTTCAATTTCAACATTGCTAGAACAGAATACCTGGAGTTCCTGATGTAATTTCTGTTGGCTTTTGCAGTTGGGAACCTAGACCATGAGTATTTTCCTTTAAACTGTATACATTTTTTACTGAGTTTTTTGAAGAGCTGAAAAGGAAAAGGAGTTTAAGGATCTCAATTCTGTTATGTCTAACTGAGGGCAGTCACTGAACTTTGGGTAAATTCTAGAAAGGGCATTGAACCTGTGTCTTGTGGAAGAAGTTTGTTAAATGATTAGGCTTTTTATCAATGCTTTACCTTCATATGAGGTAGTTTCTCAAGCCATGTGAGGAATAACACTGATATTTAACTGCATTTCATTACCAAATTAGAAAATAGTAAATATAAACTTTAAAACATTTAAAAGTAATTTTCTAGTGAAGTTATCACCTGTTAGTGAAATGCAAAAACAAAACATTGATGCCTAACTATATTTCAATACCAAATTAGCAATGATTAAAATTTTGGGAGCAGAGTGCATAATCAAAAGGAAAAAAACTAGAAATATAAGAAAAGCTTTAAGTCATAAGAGGGCAGTAGAAACAAATTCAGAATTTAAACATAGAGAAATGCTTAAGTGGTAAAGAACCTGCACAGTGTTAAAGAATCTGCCTGCTAAAGCAGGAGACTCAGGAGACACGAGTTCAATCCCTGGGTCAGCAAGGTCCTCTGGAGAAGGGAATGGCTACACATTTCAGTATTCTTGCCTGGAAAATACCATGGCCAGAGGAGCCTGCTGGGCTACAGTCCAGGGGATTGCAAAGAGTTGGACTTAATGCTTGCATAGCTAATAGTGATGAAATATAAAGCCATATAAATGAAGTTTATGAAATATTGTATACTAACATGAAAAATCTAAGTGATAAAGATGGTATAAACAATGCAATCATAACCATTGCAGTAAAAATCTCATGTCCCACACCATATTATAATGAACAGAAAGGAATAGCATTTAAAATTAACATAATAGCAGCTGTTTCTAGATGATGGAAGTATGTATGGTTGGTTTGTCAGCTTTTCTGTATTATCTAGCTTGCTTATAATGGGAATTTATTTCTTTTATAATAGAACAACTGATTAAACTTTTTAGAAAGAAAAAAAATCCAAATCAATAATGTTTTACAACAACATAGAAAATTTCTAATTTTTTTTTTTTTGGATGTTGTATTGTGTATAATGTGAGTATATTCAAGAGATAATGTTTATTTTTTATATTTAGCTGATGCCTTTTTCTCCACTGGCTGGGGAACTGTTTTTTCTCTGATACTGGTTATTATGCATTTGCCGGAAATGCAGAAGTGGGTTAATGGTGGTCTGTGTATAAACCATTCAGGTGATTCAGAGTACACTGAATAGAAACTCAAGAGCCCATGATGGGAGAATTTTTCAATTTACAAATGACTAGTATTTTAAGCTGTGGTTATGTTTTACAAAATGGACTTTTGCTTTCATTTTTACAAAATGTTCTGGGATATATTTCAGATATTAGATTTCCCTCACAACTATGAATGGCAACTCAAGTTTGAAGTTAAGAAATTGTTCTCTTTTGTGTTCCAGATGAGTGGAACATGGTGATCTACTTATCTAATTTGTTCTTGAAAGTTATATTTCTTTGTTCATGTTCTGATATTCCTGTGTAAGCAGGCAAGTGCCACTAGATAAATTGTCTTTATACTTTTTGATGGAAAAACAGGAAGAACAAGAAACACGTGTTAATGGATGAAGGAGGAAGAAGAAAGTATCTTGGTTTGTACATTGCAGTAAAGGATAAAATCAAAGGATCACATTCAAATTATATCTAATTTGGAAATATTTCTTCTTACTTAGGGGAAGAAAGGGCAAATAAATTAAATTTTAGGTTAAGCAACAGCTGAAATGTCAAGCATTTAAGAAGGACCAACAAGAAGCATTTGAACCAAATTAGATTTTACTCTGGAATGGACTAAGAAATATAGATTGTTTTCAATTAACAAATAATTTTCTGAGTTAACTATGTGTGTGTTGCATTATTATATTTGTCATTGTGATGCCATATACATAGTATTCAGGTAAACTTCAAAATCTTGAGAATCTATCAAATAACCAGTGATGGAAGGAGGCAGGGTAAGACAGATACTCTTTGTAGAATTATGGGGAAATAAAATTGTGGCTTTCCCGATAGCTCAGTGCAGCTTCCTGCATAGCTCAGTTGGTAAAGAATCTGCCTGCAATGCAGGAAACCCCAGTTTGATTCCTGGGCTGGGGGGATTCGCTGGAGAAGGGATAGGCTACCCACTCCAGTATTCTTGGGCTTTACTGTGGCTCAGCTCGTAAAGAATCTGCCTGCAATGAGGGAGGCCTGGGTTTGATCCCTGGGTTGGGAAGATCTCCTGGAGAAGGGAAAGGCTACCCACTCCAGTATTCTGGCCTGGAGAATTCCATGGACTATATTAGTCCATGGGGTCACAAAGAGTCGGGCATGACTGAGCAACTTTCACTTTCACTTTCTTTCTTTCAAATTTGGGATTATAAATTGGAGGGCAACTAAGAGTTGAAGGGGATCTTTTTCCACAGTTGTCCTAGAAATAGTGCATTTGACATGAGTATAGCACTCCATTGACTACCTGAAACTTTTCAGTTTATAATGGCAACTTTTGCTTGAAAGTGTAATAGAAATTATTTTAGTTGAGTACATCTTTCTCAAAAATTAGATATATAGTTGACTCTTGAACAGTATGCATTTTAATTGAATGGGTCTGCCTATATATGATTTTTTTTCAGTAAATATGTACTATAGTACTACATGATCTGAGGTTGGTTAAATTCACAGATGTGGAACCACAGATATGGAGGGCTGACTGTAAAGTTATATGCAGATTTTCAACTGCTAGGGGTTTGAGTACATCATGAGAAACGCTGGGCTGGAAGAAGCATAAGCTGGAATCAAGATTGCCGGGAGAAATATCAATAACCTCAGATATGCAGATGACACCACCCTTATGGCAGAAAGTGAAGAAAAACTAAAAAGCCTCTTGATGAAAGGGAAAGAGGAGAATGAAAATGTTGGCTTAAAGCTCAACATTCAGAAAACGAAGGTCATGGCATCTGGTCCCATCACTTCATGGAAAATAGATGGGGAAACAGTGTCAGACTTTATTTTTTTGGGTTCCAAAATCACTGCAGATGGTGACTGCAGCCATGAAATTAAAAGATGCTTACTCCTTGGAAGAAAAGTTATGACCAACCTAGATAGCATATTGAAAAGCAGAGACATTACTTTGCCAACAAAGGTCCATCTAGTCAAGGCTATGGTTTTTCCAGTGGTCATGTGTGGATGTGAGAGTTGGACTGTGAAGAAAGCTGAGCACTGAAGAATTGCTGCTTTTGAACTGTGGTGTTGGAGAAGACTCTTGCGAGTCCCTTGGACTGCAAGGAGATTCAACCAGTCCATACTAAAGGAGATCAGCCCTGGGTGTTCTTTGGAAGGACTGATGCTAAAGCTGGAACTCCAGTACTTTGGCCACCTCAAGCCAAGTGTTGACTCATTGGAAAAGACTCTGATGCTGGGAGGAATTGGGGGCAGGAGGAAGAGGGGACGACAGAGGATGAGATGGCTGGATGGCATCACCAACTCAATGGACATGAGTTTGAGTGGACTCCCGGAGATGGTATTGGACAGGGAGGCCTGGCGTGCTGCTATTCATGGGGCTGTAAAGAGTCGAACACAACTGAGCAACTGAACTGAAGTGAACTGAACTGAACTGAGGGGACTGAGTTCCCTAATCCCCTCATTGTACAGCTTGAAGGTCTTTTTCAACGTGAATAGGTGCATTTTACAGCTGTGTATTTCCCTTTAACTATTGCTTTGGCTGCTTTCCACACATTTTAATTAGCTGTATTTTCATTGCTTATTTTGAATTTCTCAATGCAATTTATTTCTTAATTCAAAATTAAATGTGTCCTGCTTATTTTCCAAACATTTTAGTAACATTTTAGTTCTCTTTTTTTGTTAATTTAATTCTACTATAGTCACAGAATATGCTGTATATAATCTCAATCCTTTGAAATTTGTTGAAAAATTCAATAAAGTTTGCTTTATGACTCAAAGAATTGTTTACTTTAGTGATTATTTTGTGTGCATTGAAAAGAATGTGTATTTTCCCATTTTGATATGCATGTTAATAAAACATATATTCCTACTGAGTGTTGTTGCCTCTTTATGACAGTTTTGTATGTTTTTTAATTGAAGTATAGTTTATTTATAATATTAAATTAGTTTTAGGAATAGCACATAATGATTCAATATTTTATAGATTATATCCCTTTTAAAGTTATTACAAAACAATAACTATGTTTTCTTGTACCATACAATATATACTATTGCTATGACCATAATTTTATAACATCATTGATTTATAAACTTTCTTCAGTCAGTAGCACAGAGATTTTAAACACTTATATTTGAGAAAAGCAAAATGCACCTGAACAAAAGTAAACATATCAATATCTAATTACATACACATCTGCATCTTTAATGCAGACATCCTGGAGTGTGAAGTCAAGTGGGCCTTAGGAGGCATCACTAGGAACAAAGCTAGTGGAGGCGATGGAATTCCAGCTGAGCTAATTTCAAATCCTAAAAGATGATGCTGTGAAAGTGCTGCGCTCAATATGCCAGCAAATTTGGAAAGCTCAGCAGTGGCCACAGGACTGGAAAAGGTCAGGTTTCATTCCAATCCCAAAGAGGGCAATGCCAAAGACTGTTCAAACTACTGCACAATTGTGATCATTTCACACGCTAGTGTGTAATGCTCAAAATTCTCCAAGCCAGGCTTCAAAAACCGAGAACTTCTAGATGTTCAAGCTAGGATGGTGGCCAAACGTGTGGAAGAGGGACGTTATAACTCTTGCACTGAGGTTTAGACAGACTCCACGTAGCGTCCTTGTGTACTGCACGTATGGGACATGCCAGGTCATATGATCCAAGCAGCAAGGCAATTAAACCTGCTACAAAACCCTTCCTTGGCTCTCAACCTCACTCAAAACTAGCAATATTCTTAGTCACTCAGTCAACAGTTGGAGCAGTATAACCAAATATTTCTAACAATATAACCAAAGTGCTACGTGTTATCTTTAAAATCTAAAGGGACCTACCAAATACTATATTTCTTTATTAGTGATAGGAAATGCAAAGTGTAACTTAGTCTTTGTTTTTCAGGATATATCTCAGCATGACCCAGATCACTTGATTCCTAAAACTTTATTCAAAAGAGAAGGCCCTAGAATTTTAGTGGATATTCTCCCATATTCTGACACACATTCAGATAACTTACAACTTCCTGGTCACCAGATCTGATTAATTTGATGTCAGAAATATACCGGACAGGTATGAAGTCTATGGAATGTTCAGATGATCAAGATCATTTCAGACTATATTGTAATCAGGAAAACTAACACAGTTCAGTGACTAGGTTGAAAATATGTACTGCTGTCCATTGGATATGAGTGTGAACTGCTTCTAAAACAGGATTTTTTCTTGGGGACCAAAAGCATGTGTGTAGGGGATGGATAGATACAAGCCCAGTGACAAGAGTATGTGATTTGTGCAGTGAAGAACTGAACTCAGCAGCTGCAAGTGGGGCTACCACTAGATTAAGTTTGCAATAGTCCACTACCATCTGCCTTAAAAGAATTGGATCAGATTTTTTTCATGGACTCTGCAGGCTCATTAAATGGAAATATGATTAGGATCACTATCACTGCAGCCTTGAAGTCACTGAGGTTGGTACTTATCTCTGTCCTTCTACTCAGCATGAATTTACGATTGCTTTCGATACACTTCTTTGGTTTGGGGTGAGACACAGTTGACCTTTCCTATAATTATGATTCTTATTCCACAGGTGACAAAACCAATGCAAGAGAGTTTTTTTTTTTTTCTAACTGCTAAGTATATCTGTCTCAATTAGGTACTCAGGTAATGAGGACATGGACATAGCCTAATGTCATAGACCCATATTGGATGCATTATGAAACAGAATTGGGTCTTTATCACTAGTCCTTTCTACTTCCTCATTCTAACAAGGTTGCCATGATAGCATTTTGGATCCACTGGTGTCAGTTCAGAACTTGTTTTCAACAGCTGTTTAAAAATCTAGATATTTCCCTTTCCTCAATGTTCAATTGCTTTGGTACATGTCCATAAAAATCCAGCATTGAGGAGCCTTGCTGTGTCTTACATAGAGAACTGACCTTCTCTTCAAATGATGGGCTCTGGGTCAGAGAACTGGCTCAGGTCTGGAAACTGAGCAACTGATCATGATATTCCTATTGCAGCATATTGTTCATCTATATTAGGTATCTATTGTTATGTAACAAATTACCCAATAAACTGGTGGCTTAAAACAATAAACATTTATTATCTCACAGTTACTGTGGGTCAGGAATCTGGGAGCAACTTAGATGGGTAGTTCCAATTCATTATGTCTCATGATGTTTCACATAAGATATTGGCCAGAGATTCAGAAATCCAGGGGCTCAACTGGGACCAATTGAGGCACTTCTAATTTCACTCACATGATTGGTGGCAGCCCTCAGTTCCTCACTGGCTATTCACAGCATCATTTTGCAGCACATCCACCTCAGGTATAGGCTTTGCATGATTTTGAGGGGAGGGAAAGCTGTTTTTCTCTAGGAAGAGGAATTTCTCTGGCTGCTAGAACATTTTGGTTTGTTTGTTTGTTTGTTCTTTTACTGAGTTACAGGATCCACCTCAAAAATCATTCAGCAACAACCCAATCTCAGGTCACAGGATCCCAGTCCTACTTACTTGCTTTCTAACTTTACATAGGCAGATGGCATACTGGAATTCACCTTAGTTTGTAACTTTGTTACTGTTACAATCACTAATTTTAAGAACAGTCTGGTTACAGCTATAGGAGATGTGATACCCTGAATTAACTGACTGATCTAAATTTGTCAATTTCTTTCTTCAAGACTCTGATGGCACTTAACAACAACTAATCACCTCCATTGTCCCTTATCACTTTGCCCCATCTGACTTAAAATGCTAAAGATATTGCACAAACCAATGTACCTTCTTTCTCCTATACCCAATCTTAATTCACTACACAGGAGCAATTTAGTAATTGTGACGTTTTAATATGCCAGGGTTTAACACTATCTTTTATTATCAACAATATGTTCCTTTATGCCATGTGGCTGGTAAATATTTAATGCCAAATTCCCATTCTAAGAATCTGCTTCCTTGAACCACTTCTGGAACAGAACAGTTTGAATTTTGCTATAATGAGATTTTGTAACAAGGCAGTGTGAATAGTTTATTTTGAGGTTGACCCCAGAAAACCACAAATAGGGACAAGGAAAATAAGAGTGGGGAAGAAGGGCAATAAGTAGTATTTATTACCAACTCAGTTACCACCACAGGAGCCACTAGAGCTTAATCACATTGGAGAACTCTGATATCCAATGAACAACAAAGGACTCTTGTGTTACTACACCCAGTGGGCAAGAAAACTGTGAGTATTCATGCAACAAGTCCCATCAATCATAAATTAAGGGGTGTTTCTAGGAACATCCTTGGAATTAAATCTAAAATTATCTGGCCTGATTGGCATGTGAGCATAGGAGTCCCCAGAAGTCAGTGAAAGCCATCAGGCAGTTGGAAGTTAGGTTGTAATGTACTATAATAAGATACACTGGGAAAAAGGGCAAGGTTCTAAAATGTGTGCTACTCATTTGTACTTAAAAACAAAACAAAACACTTTGCATATACTAGAAGTATATATTTCAAATAGCTTAAAAATATGTTTAAAGATGCAGTTGTTGTTCAGTCACTCAGTCATGTCCGACTCTTTGTGACCCCATGACTACAGCACGCCAGGCTTCCCTGTGTATCACTATCTCCCAAAGTTAGCTCAAACTCATGTCCACTGAGTTGGTGATGCCATCCAATCATCCCGTCTTCTGTCGTCCCCTTCTTCTGCCTTCAATCTTTCCCAGCATCAGGGTATTTTCCAATGAGTCAGCTCTTTGCATCAGGTGGCCAGAGTACTGGACCTTCACTTCATCTTCAGCCCTTCCAGTGAATATTCAGGACTGATTTATTTTAGCATTGACTGGGTTGATCCCCTTGCAGTCCAAGGGGCGCTCAAGAGTCTTCTCCAATACCATAGTTCAAAAGCATCAATTTTTAGTGCTCAGCCTTCTTTGTGGCCCAACTCTCACATCCATACATGACCACAGGAAAAACCACAGCTTTGACTCTACGGATCTTTGTAGGCAAAGTAACTCCTCTGCTTTTTAACATGCTGTCTAGGTTGGTCATAGCTTTTCTTCCAAGAAGCAAGCGTCTTTTAATTTCATTGCTACAATCACCATCTGCAGTGATTTTGGAGCCCCCCAAAATAAAGTCTCTCAAGATTTCCATTGTTTCCCCATCTATTCCCCATGAAATGATAGAACCAGATGCCATGGTCTTAGTTTACTGAGTGTTGAGCTTTAAGCCAGCTTTTTCACTCTCCTCTTTCACTTTCATCAAGAGACTCTTTAGTTCCTCTTTACTTTCTGCCATAAGGGTGGTGTCATCTGCATATCTGAGGTGATTGATATTTCTCCCGGAAATCTTGATTATAGCTTATTCATCATTCAGTTTGCTGGCATTTCTCATGATGTACTCTGCATATAAGTTAAATAAGCAAGGTGACAATATACAGCCTTGACATATTTCTTTCCCAATTTGGAAATAGCATGTTGTTCCATGTCCGGTTGTAACTGTTAATTCTTGACCTACACACAGATTTCTCAGAAGGCAGGTAAGGTGGTCTGGTATTCCTATCTGTTGAAGAATTTATCAGTTTCTTGTGATCCACAAAGTCAGAGGCTTCAGTGCAGTTAGTGAAGCACATGTTTTTTCTGGAATTCTCTTGCTTTTTCTATGATCCAACGGATGTTGGCCATTTGGTCCCTGCTTCCTCTGCCTTTTCTAAATGCAGCTTAAAAATCTGCAAGTTCTTGGTTCACATACAGTTGAAGCTGTGCTTGGAGAATTTTGAGCATTACTTTGCTAGCGTGTGAGATGAATATAATTGTGTGGTAGTTTGAACATTCTTTGGCATTGCCTTTCTTTGGAATTGGAATGAATACTGACCTTTTCCAATCCTGTGGCCACTGCTGAGCTTTCCATATCTGCTGGCATAGTGAGTGCAGCACTTTCACACCATCATCTTTCAGGATTTGAAATAGCTCAACTGGAATTCCATCACCTCCACTAGCTTTGTTCCTAGTGATGCTTCCTAAGGCCCACTTGACTTTCCTCTCCAGGATGTCTGGCTCTAGGTGAGTGATCACACCATCATGGTTATCTGGGTCATTAATATCTTTTTTGTATAGTTCTTCTGTATTCTTGCCATCTCTTCTTAATATCTTCTGCTTCTGTTAATTCCATACCATTTCTGTCCTTTATTGTGCCCATTTTTGCATGAAATATTTTCTTGGTATCTCTAATTTTCTTGAAGAGACTTCAAGTCTTTCCCATCCTATTGTTTTGCTGTATTTCTTTGCATTGATCACTTAGGAAGGCTTTCTTAGCTCTCCTTGCTATTCTCTGGAACTCTGCATTCAGATGGGTATATCTTTCCTTTTCTCTTTTGCGTTTCACTTCTCTTCTTTTCTCAGCTATGTGTAAGGCCTCCTCAGACAACCATTTTGCCTTTTTGCATTTCTTCTTCTTGAGGATGGACTACAGTCTATGGGGTCACAGAAAGTAAAACATGTCTGAGCATGCACATATGCATGCATGCACGCACATACACACACACAGATATATTGTACAACACAGGGTATGTAACCAATATTGTATTGTATAATTTCTTTATTTTTTTAAATTTTATTTTATTTTTAAACTTTACAATATTGTATTAGTTTTGCCAAATATCGAAATGAATCCACCACAGGTATACCTGTGTTCCCCATCCTGAACCCTCTTCCCTCCTCCCTCCCCATACCCTCCCAGTGCACCAGCCCCAAGCATCCAGTATCGTGCATCGAACCTGGACTGGCGACTCGTTTCATACATGATATTATACATGTTTCAATGCCATTCTCCCAAATCTCCCCACCCTCTCCCTCTCCCAGAGTCCATAAGACTGATCTATACATCAGTGTCTCTTTTGCTGTCTCGTACACAGGGTTATTGTTACCATCTTTCTAAATTCCATATATATGCGTTAGTATACTGTATTGGTGTTTTTCTTTCTGGCTTATTTCACTCTGTATAATAGGTTCCAGTTTCATCCATCTCATTAGAACTGATTCAAATGTATTATTTTTAATGGCTGAGTAATACTCCATTGTGTATATGTACCACAGCTTTCTTATCCATTCATCTGCTGATGAAATCTAGCTTGCTTCCATGTCCTGGCTATTATAAACAGTGCTGCGATGAACATTGGGGTACACGTGTCCCTTTCCCTTCTGGTTTCCTCAGTGTGTATGCCCAGCAGTGGGACTGCTGGATCATAAGGCAGTTCTATTTCCAGTGTTTTAAGGAATCTCCACACTGTTCTCCATAGTGGCTGTACTAGTTTGCATTCAAAATTTTGAATCATGATGTTATACTCCTTATGAATGTGATATTGTACATAAATTATACCTCAATTTAAAAAAAGCTTTAAAATCACTTTATTTGAAAAAATGTCTTGTATTGTCTCTTGGTTTTGAGCTTTACTTGATCAATATGAACACAATGATCAATCAGAGCAGGCAGTCTAAAGATCCTGGGATCAATTTCCCATGTGGGTTTGTTGTTCTTTTATTCACCATACCACCAAGCAATTCTCAGACAACAGCTGGGTATCCCTCAATTTAACTCAGTTCTGACACCATCTAACCTGAGATAGTGTCAGATTCTGCAGGTTGAGTGCTCAGTCCTACAAGACTCTCCTTCCCCCATGACGCACATACATGACAGAGGTCCAGGTTATTTCTTGAACTTCTGACTTACTGGCTATTAACCAAAGGTTCCTGTGACCACTCCTCAGGTTTGATCAATTTGCCCGAGCAGCTCATAGAACTCAGAGAAACATTCTGTATACTAGATTACTGGTTTATTATATAAGGATATAACTCAGGAACAGCCAGATGGAAAAGATACATAGGTCAAGGTATGAAGAAAGGATATGGAGCTTCCAAGTCCTCTCCACTCTCTCTACATCTCCAACATTCATCAGAAGCTCTCTGAATCTTGTTTTGGGGGCTTTTATGGAGGCTTCATTATGCAGACATGATTGTTTAAATCATTGGCCATTGACAATTAACTGAACCCCCAATCCCTCTGCTTTCCCCAGTGGTCAGAGTGGCAGAACTTGAAGTTCTAACCATCTTCTAATCAGTGATTGGCTTTCCTGGCAAGCAGCTTCCTAAATGGAGTTTCAAAGTTGACTCATTAACACAACAAAAGACACTTTATAGCTCTCAACACTTAGGGAATCCAGGGGTTTTAGGAGCTCTATGCCAAACAAAAACCAAATATGTATTTCTTATCATAAATCACAATATCATATACTTTCATTCCTTCTTTTGCAAGAGTTTTGCAATTTCCAAAAGTTACAGTGGCATGGGGTAGTCACGTGAAGCAATGGAAAAGATCAGCAGTCTAACCTGTGTAGTACAGGAAATTCTACTCAGTACTCTGTAATAGCCTTTAAGGAAAAAGAATCTAAAAAAGAGTGGATATATATATGTATAACTGATTCACTTTGCTGTACAGCTGAAACTAGACAACATTTAAATCAGTTATTCAATTCAGTTCAGTTCAGTCTCCCAGTTGTGTCTGACTCTTTGCAACCCCATGGACTGCTGCACGCCAGTCTTCCCTGTCCATCACCAACTCCTGGAGCTTGCTCAAGCTCATGTTCATTGAGTTGGTGATGCCATCCAACCATCTCATCCTCTGTTGTCCACTTCTCCTCCTGCCTTCAATCTTCCCAGCATCAGGGTCTTTTCCAATGAGTCAGTTCTTTGCATCAAGTGGCCAAAGTACTGGAGCTTCAACTTATGCTTCAATTGAAAAAAAAAAAAAAAAGTCAGCATTCCATCCCTTTGGACTACTGGGCCAGACGGCTGCTTGCTTCTATTTCAAGTAATCTTAGACTCTTAGGCTTTTTATAACTAACACTTACTGAGTTTTCAATATGTTCTGGGCATGGCTCCAAGTGCTTTACATATATTAGTACACTTAATCTTCAGCAACCTTATGAAGTAACGTGAGGTATCTATGGGATAAAATGAAGATACTGAGGCCCAGAGATGTGAGTGCATGTCCAGAGCCCCAGAGTTTGGAAGTGGCAGAACTTTTTGTGTTTTTTTTTTTTTTTTCTTCCAGTTTCTCTTTTTTCCCTCAGTGTCAAGCCTATTGCTACATTTTCTTGATGCTGAACCCATGTTCATACCTCTCATACCCCTTTTTTCACTCTTTTATATTTGCCTCTTCTAATGTACTGAGTCTGATGGACTGGGTGACTAAGCTTATTTGTGTATAAAACAAGAATAAATATGTGGTTGCCACGTGATGACTTTGTAACATCTATTTAGATTCTTCAAACTCTTTCTCAGATATATTCTTATAGTTGAGGCTGCTGGGTAAGTGACTTATGGAAGAGAGACACTGAATATTTTTGCAGAGTAAAATTTCATTTGAATCACAACTCCTGCTGAATGAAGTTGCCTCTTCTTGTTTCTGTTTTCATGCTTCTCCCTGCGTTGAAGCTGGTTCAGTTCTTTCATATTTGCAAGAGTTATATTATCAGTTGGAATCAGATGCTTATGGCATATGTAAATAAATCCATATATAAATTTATTTAAAATTTATTATTGCACTGCACTCAAACATTAGCATAATTGGAATGTGTACACACACACATATACATATATATATATATATACATATAATGAAAAAGCAGAACTTGATACTGTAAACCCAATTACAGTCAACGGTGGCAGTTATTAAAAACAACAAATGTTTTAGAAGTATCTATTTGAAACAGTTAACCAGAATTTGAACAATGTATTATTTTTTAAGTGTAAAGCACTGATTTGAATGTGGCTTTGGTAAAAAAAAGAAAGAAAAGAAATTAAAAGATAAATGATTGCATTTCTAGAACCAGATCATTTTTCACTGAAGAAAGAATGACTTCTAGATGTTGCTTGTCAATTGAATTCCATGTAATTAGGGGAATATGCTTTCCCTTCTTGTAGTCATGGCTTTTCTACTTCTTTCTTTGCTAGTCAAATGCTGACATATTTCACATAATATATTTGCTCTTTGATGTGTAGTGCCATGAAAATTTGTCAGCTAACAGAATGTGTTTACTTTAGTTATGTATAATAGAATTAAGATGCTACACTGCAAAAGACACTATTTAGAAGGGAATATATTAAATATTTCATGTATTTAGCTGGATAACTACATCATTAACTTCATATTTATGCACATTCTTCTGTATTCCTCCTGAAGAGAGTCAATAGCTTGAGACTTGGCTCAACAGCTACTAACAAGCAAGTTTCCTGCAAGGATAAAAGCTACAAATAAAGCATCTTGTTTTCCATTAAGTTACATTCAAATATCCATGTACTGTACCCTGTAATTAAGTCAAATATCAATTTTAATCACTGCATCCTTAGTACATAATTTCTGTAATGCAATTGCATCAGTATGCTATTGAGCAGCTAAAATGCCCTAGTTAAATAGAAATTTAACTGCTGGAAATTGAGACATAGAGAAAATCACCATACCTGCACTTAGGCAGTTAAGCTGAGAGATTTATGCTAGGGAAAGTGATGGTAGAGAGACTGGTTTAATTTGCATATTTAACAAATATTTTGTAAGGCCAATTTACAATGTCCCTATTAGTCTATGCCTGTGGTTTTGAAATAATGCTTCTGACTGTAACATGATTTAGAGAGTTGAAGACATTCCTTAAAAATAAGATACCCACTTATTGGCTAAAATATGTAGCCTAAAATTAAGTTTGAATGCTGTTATCCCAGAAGATAGCAGAGGTTAATTTGGGGGAAAAAAAAGTATCTTCCATTTGTTAGCCTTCCAAGAAAAGTGTTTGACTGTGCATATCTTATTTAGACTACAGCTTGCAGCTCTTCAATTAGAAGCAATTTTAAGTGTCAGATTTAAAGTCTATACAACATCTCATATAACCATGGCAATTGTCTTGCACATCATTTGGCAATAGCTTAACTCTGTTTAAGTCTAGAGGAAAATATTTTGAGTAGAAATAGAAGCTGCTAAATAACTAGTAGTGTCACCATATTTTCTTGATGTTGACACATCCACATATTAGAAAAAACGTCTAGCCATATCCTACATATTGCTAGGCTTTAAAATCTCTTGCTCCTTTCTTCAACGGGCTTGCTCAACATTCACACTGGCATGGTTCCAAGAAATGGAAATCATCTATGAGATGTCATGTAGTTGATGATTCCAGAGTCTTGATGGAAAATTCACAATCAAAAAAAAAAAAACGACAAAGTTTTGAAAATCCATGAATAATTCATCTGACAATGTAGCACAAAATGTTCAGCTGAAATACCCCAGCATTTTATTCACAAGTGCTAAAGCTACTCCTTTTTCCTATGAGAGAAGGGAAATAGTTGGCTGGGCATATCCTTCTTGTTGATGGTAGGATTCCTTTCAGAATACAACTTTGAAACTCCTGTTTAGATCAGGTTCATGCTCATTATTTTTAAATTATTGATTACTTGGAGGCCAAGCCATCCCAATCTGTGTCATAGATGCATAATTTATCTTGATATTTAAAAGCACGTGTATCTGAAGGCTTCTGGAACTTCAATCTGATGCCTAATGACAACACATTTTGAGCTATTTTATATTTTCAAAGTTTTGGCAAAAAGATAGGGCTTTCTGGTGCAGTGGTGGCCTCATGTGAGAGCTCAGTATCTTTCAATGTTCCCTTTATTTCTTTAAATTTTTATACTTTTCCTTTCCTTTTTGATTTGGTTCCCCCCCTTCCCCCGGCTTTCCAAAGTCCTTCACAACACTACTCTTGCTTTGGTTGTCTTTGTATTTTTTTTAAGACTCTGTTTCACAGGCATCTCCATGGTGCCTCACATATTTTCTTTGTATCTCTCTTCTTTATGTTCTTCTTTTATGCATTCTGCCTTCTTGGATTTCTGCTGCTTGAAGAAACCCTTTCAGCCATTTATTTCCTATTCATTGTCTTACTTTTCTTTGTAGTAAAACGCTGGTTAATTTATTATTGATCTGAATTTTGCCTCAGATGCTTCTATTTGCTGTTCCACAGTGAAGAAAAGGAGGTAGAAAATGGTAAACTTCCTTTAACTGCTTTCATTGGAATGATAAAGTTTGATTTCAAAGCCAGGGGTGATTCATGCCTTCCTCTTCCCCAGAGGTCAAGTTAGCCAACACCATAATGAAGCCTCCACTTTCCCACTTCCTGGCTCTGAACCCTGACAATGGCAACTCCACACTTAGTTGCAAATGGACAGAAAATTCCAACTCAGCAGAGGGTCAAAAAGAAAAAGGGACTAAGAATTGCTGGTGACATGGAAGGAGATATGTAAGCTCCTTCAAGGCATGAGGGACAGAAACACACTTGTTGAAAACAAAAACACCCCGTGTTTCCACATTAAATGCCTTTTTACTTTTTGTCTCAACTGGTTTGAACCTTTCTTCTAAGGTAAGTCTTAAGTAATCTTTTCTTAGAAGGTAATCATTCTTAGCTTCTTGGCCCTGGATTATGTAAATTTATAAGGAGTTATTATTGTAAATGTACAATACAAATTGGAACCTGTGTTTAATTCCCCACCCCCCTGTTTTATAGGAATGCGACTGCTGACTAGAAGTTGTTGTTCAGTTGCTGTTGTGTCCGAGTCTTTGTGACCCTCTGGACTGTGGCCTCCCAGGGCCTCTGTCCATCGCATTTCCCAGGCAAGAATACTGGAGTGGATTACCATTTCCTTCTCCAAAGGATCTTCCCAACCCAGGGATTGAACCCAGATCTCCTGCTTGGCAGGTGGGTTCTTCACCACTGAACCACCAAGGAAGCCCAAAGGCTTCCTTCAGTTCAGTTCAGCTCAGTCGCTCAGTCGTGTCTGACTCATTGCAACCCCATGAATCGCAGGCCTCCCTGTCCATCACCAACTCCCAGAGTTCACTCAGACTTGTCGGTGATGCCATCCAGCCATCTCATCCTCTGCTGTCCCCTTCTCCTCCTGCCTCCAATCCCTCCCAGCATCAGAGTCTTTTCCAGTGAGTCAACTCTTCGCATGAGGTGGCCAAAGTACTGGAGTTTCAGCTTTAGCATCATTCCTTCCAAAGAACACTCAGGGCTGATCTCCTTTAGAATGGACTGGTTGGATCTCCTTGCAGTCCAAGGGACTCTCAAGAGTCTTCTCCAACATCACAGTTCAAAAGCATTACTTCTTCGGCGCTCAGATTTCTTCACAGTCCAACTCTCACATCCATACATGACCACTGGAAAAACCATAGCCTTGACTAAATGGACCTTTGTTGGCAAAGCCTTCCTTAGCAACCTCCTAACCAGGCAAATTGGTCACTCACTTATTTGGTTCTTTGTATTCTGCACAGTTTTAACCACAGTCCATTGAACACCTGAGGTTGGAGTTGATACAAAATAGCAAAATAGGCATTTGTTATCTGCTGACTGAAGGACAGGCATGGACTGTCTGGATGGATAGCTGATCACTGGCAGTTTCCTCAGCAGGCTAGCATCCTGGATTAAGTCCTATTCTTGTGCTTTTGTTTATGTATTCTTTCTGATTGGCCAGTGCTTTGAAGAGCTGAATAAAGTTAGAAGAGGAGGAAGGAAGGGGAAATAACCAATATTTTTCAAGAATCAGCTGAGCAAGGCACTGGGCTAAGCACTTGACATTCATTTGTTCATTTAACCTTATAATTACCCTTTGAGGCAGGTATTATTATTGATATTAGTCCCATATAAGAAACTAAGGCTCTCAGATTAATGAACTTTCAACTTGAGCGGAGACTGATTCAGTCCTTGTCACTGGACTGTAGATCTCAAGTTTCTAACTGTACCATCATGTCTTATCTAATTAGCAAATGCAGATTTTTCAAATTCTTCAAGGCTAACTATTCCTTCATAGAGCATAACATCCCTGGACATTAGAGACGTTTCATCTTTTTTCCCTTTCTGTATAGAGTCTGATGAAGTCATCACATTGTATTTTATGTGACTATTTCGAAATCTTTCTCCTGTTCTTTTTTTTTTTTTTTAGCTAGTTTCTTTTTTTATTTTATTTTATTTTTAGACTTTACAATATTGTATTGGTTTTGCCAAATATTGAAATGAATCCGCCACAGGTATACATGTGTTCTTTGAAGGCATGGATGATATCATTTATCCCCAGTGCCTGGACATTTCTTGGGTTATAACTGAATACATAAATGAATGTTATTACTGTACACATTTTTTATCATACATACCATATGTTTTGAAATTATATATTTTAAAGTCTTTTTCTTATTCCTGGCTCTGATGATGTTAAAAATCACCCATTGAATAAATGGAAGAATAAGTAAGATGTAAAATACATGGGTGGCTTATCCTAGCCTTGTCTGTCTGATTCCAACTCAAATTACAAGACTTGAGATATGCACCCTTCTCCCAATATATATATCCAGGTGTTACCCTAGTCTGTCAGAAGGTAAGGCTTCTTGTTCAAGACTCAGTGCCCTGATGGTAGTTTTTCCCATGTTGTAACACCAATGTTTGCTTATAGGTCCCTGTCTACCAGTAGACTAAAATCTGGAGCTGCTGCTGCTAAGTCACTTCAGTCGTGTCCGACTCTGGGAGACCCCGTAGACGGCAGCCCACCAGGCTCCTATGTCCCTGGGATTCTCCATGCAAGAATACTGGAGTGGGTTGCCATTTCCTTCTCCAATGCATGCATGCTAAGTCGCTTCAGCCATGTCCAACTCTGTGCAGCCCTATGGACAGCAGCCCACCAGGCTACTCCGTCTACAGGATTCTCTAGGCAAGAATACTGGAGTGGGTTGCCATTTCCTTCTCCAAAATCTGGAGAACAATATCTTATTCAACTGTGTTTCCTTGTTGTGTGGCATATATTTTAGCGTGTGGTCAGTGGTAAATAGTTTTTGATTGAATGGGTTATTTTGTATATTTATGAATGTAAAGGGGAATCCAAAAAGTTAACTGAGAGGATAAGTTAAAGTTCTTCTTCTTCTTTTTTTATTTGGCTGTGCCAGGATCTTCAGTTGTGGCATGGAGGATCTAATTCCCTAACCAGGGATTGAACATGGACCCCTGAAATTGGGAGAGTAGAGTCTTAACATTGGGCCACCAGGGAAATCCCAAAGCTATTCTTTTCTTTTTCTCACACACAGTGTGTGTGTCTTGGGTATGGGGGGATTGCTTCCATTTTGGAAATAGTCAGTGCCGTTTAAAAATATACAGTAAAAATCATTTTAGGCCAATAGTTGTAAAAATGCAACCCAGGGCTTCCAAAGCTTTCAGCAATAATATTCTTAAATTCCAGCAGATGGTGGTGTTGTTATGAAAACTTGAAATCCTTAGTTAGATAGAATAAAGCACTTTGCACCTATAAAAACTGTTTTGTTCCTCTCTCCTTGGAACAATAAAGAAGAAAGAGTATTCCCAGTAATTCTTTTCTCTATAAGACTCAGGTAAGAAGTAAAACACTTTTTCTTTTTTTTTTAACAGTCAACGTTGATCCATGGTAGAAGGGTTTTTGCTGCTGTTCAGTCTCGAAGTCGAGGCTGACTCTTTGAGATCCCATGGACTACGGCAGGCCAAGCTCTTTTCATAATGGGTAATATATGTATATTTTGTTATTTTATGATATATATAAAATTTTCTCTATTTGCTATGAACACTCCAATATATTATTGAAAAGGACTAATTGTTTTTAAAAATTAATATGTTTCTCAGGGTGAGATGTCAGTATTTACCTATATTACCTTTAGATCAAATTATAAGTCACATTTCACCCTTATTTTCTTAGTCTGAACTCACAAATCCTAGTCCTAAATTATACTGTGTATTAAGTCCAGATCAAAAACTTATTGCAAAATTCAGACTTTTAAAGAAAGTAGGGAAAACCACTAGTCCATTCAGGTATGACCTAAATCATCTGACCTAAATCAAATCCCTTACAATTACATAGTGGATGTGACATATAGATTCAAGGGATTAGATCTGATAGAGTGCCTGAAGAACTATGGACGGAGGTTTGTGACATTGTACAGGAGACAGTGATCAAAACCATCCCTAAGAAAAAGAAATGAAAAAAGGCAAAATGGTTGCTAAGGAGGCCTTACAAATAGCTGAGAAAAAGAGAGAAGTGAAAGGCAAAGGAGAAAAGGAAAGATATACCCATCTGAACGTAGAGTTCCAGAGAAGAGCAAGAAGAGACAAGAATGCCTTCCTAAATGAACAATGAAAAGAAATAGAGGAAAACAATAGAAGGGAAAGACTAGATATATCTCTTCAAGAAAATTAGAGATACCAAGGGAACATTTCATGCAAAGATGGATACAATAAAGGACAGAAATGGTATGGACCTAACAGAAACAGAAGATATTAAGAAGAGGTAGCAAGAATACACAGAGGAATTATACAAAAAAGACCTTAATGACCCAGATAACCATGATGGTGTGATCACTCACCTAGAGCCAGTTATCCTGGAGTGTGATGTCATGTAGTCCTTAGGAAACATTGCTAGGAACAAAGCTAGTGGACGTGATAGAATTCTAGCTGAGCTATTTCAACTCCTCATATATGATGCTGTTACAGTGCTGCACTCAGTTTGCCAGCAAATTTGGAAAACAGCAGTGGCCACAGGACTGAAAAGGTCAGTTTTCATTCCAGTCCCAAAGAAAGGCAATGCCAAAGAATGTTCAAACTACTGCAAAATTCCACTCATTTCACATGCTAGCCAAGTAATGCTCAAAATTCTCCAAGCTAGGCTGCAAAAATATGTGAACCAAGAACTTCCAGATGTTCAAGCTGGATTTAGAAAAGGCAGAAGAACCAGAGATCAAATTGCCAACATCCGTTGGATCATAGAAAAGTCAAGAAAATTCCAGAAAATCATCTACTTCTACTTCATTGACTTTGCTAAAGCCTTCAACTGTGTGGATCACAACAAACTGTGGCAAATTCTGCAAGAAATGGGAATACCAGACCACCTTACCTGCCTTCTGCGGAACCAGTATGCAGGTCAAGAAGCAACAGTTAGAACCGGATATGGAACAATGGACTAGTTCCAATTTGGGAAAGGAGTATATCAAGTCTGTATATTGTGTCCCTGCTTATTTAACTTCTATGCATAGTACATCATGAGAAATGCTGGACTGGATGAAGCACAAGCTGGAATCAAGATTGCCAGGAGAAATTATAATAACTTCAGATATGCAGATGACACCACCCTTATGGCAGAAAATGAAGAGGACTAAAGAACCTCTTGATGAAAGTGAAAAAGGAGAGTGAAAAAGCTAACTTAAAGCTCAACATTCAAAAAACTAAGATCATGGCATTTGGTCCCATCACTTCATGGCAAATAGATGGGGAAACAATGGAAACAGTGAAAGATTTTATTTTCTTGGGCTCCAAAATCATTGCAGATGGTGATTGCAGTCATGAAATTAAAAGACGCTTTTTCCTTGGAAGATAAGCTATGACCAATCTAGACAGCATATTAAAAAGCAGAGACATTACTTTGGCAAAAAAGGTAAATGTAATCAAAGCTATGGTTTTTTTACTAGTCATGTATGTGTGTGAGGGCTGGGCCATAAAGAAGGCTGAACGCTGAAGAATTGATGCTTTTGAACTGTGGTGTTAGAGAAGACTCTTGAGCATCCCTTGGACTGCAAGGAGATCCAACCAATCAATCCTAAAGGAAATCAGTCCTGAATATTCATTGGAAGGACTGATGTTGAGGCTGAAGCTCCCTCTTTGGCCAGTTGATATGTAAAGCCAATTCATTGGAAAAGATCCTGATGCTGGGAAACATTGAAGGCATGAGGAGAAGGGCACAACAGAGGACAAGATTGTTGGATGGTATAATCAACTCAACATGTGTTTGAGGTGTGCTGTGGTCCATGGGGTTGCAAAGAGTCAGACACAATGCAGCAACTGAACAACAACAATTATCTCCTGACTAGGTGGTGAAATGAGTAAATGTCAAAGATTGCAGAACATTTCAAAAAAGATTTTAAAATGTTTAGTTCTATGCAAGTGAGCAAGTTTTTTTGTTTTGGACATTTGTTAATGCTTCCTAAAGTTAAGAAGTTTTTAATGAAACTATTAAACCATTCAGTATCACAGTAATCCAAGTCTATGTCCCAACCAGTAATGCTGAAGAAGCTGAAGTTGAACAGTTCTATGAAGACCTACAAGACCTTTTAGAACAAACACCCAAAAAAGATGTCCTTTTCATTATAGGGAACTGGAATGCAAAACTAGGAAGTCAAGAAACACCTGGAGTAATTTGCCTGTTAGAACAGGCAAATTTGGCCTTGGAATATGGAATGAAGCAGGACAAAGACTAATAGAATTTTGCCAAGAAAATGCACTGGTCATAACAAACACCGTCTTCCAACAACAGAAGAGAAGACTCTATACATGGACATCACCAGATGGTCAACACTGAAATCAGATTGATTATATTGTTTTCAGCCGAAGATGGAGAAGCTCTATACAGTCAGCAAAAACAAGACCAGGAGCTGACTGTGGCTCAGACCATGAACTCCATATTGCCAAATTCAGACTGAAATTGAAGAAAGTAGGGAAAACCACTAGACCATTCAGGTATGACCTAAATCAAATCCCTTATGATTATACAGTGGAAGTGAGAAATAGATTTAAGGGCCTAGATCCGATAGACAGAGTGCCTGATGAACTATGGAATGAGGTTCGTGACATTGTACAGGAGACAGGAATCAAGATCATTCCCATAGAAAAGAAATGCAAAAAAGCAAAATGGCTGTCTGGGGAGGTCTTACAAATAGCTGTGAAAAGAAGAGAAGCAAAAAGCAAAGGAGAAAAGGAAAGATATAAACATCTGAATGCAGAGTTCCAAAGAATAGCAAGAAGAGATAAGAAAGCCTTCTTCAGCAATCAATGCAAAGAAATAGAGGAAAACAACAGAATGGGAAAGACTAGGGATCTCTTAAAGAACATCAGAGATACCAAAGGAACATTTCATGCAAAGATGAGCTCGATAAAGGACAGAAATGGTATGGACCTAAAAGAAGCAGAAGATATTAAGAAGAGATGGCAAGAATACACAGAAGAACTGTACAAAAAAGATCTTCACGACCCAGATAATCACGATGGTGTGATCACTGACCTAGAGCCAGACATCCTGGAATGTGAAGTCAAGTGGGCCTCAGAAAGCATCACTATGAACAAAGCTAGTGGAGGTGATGGAATTCCAGTGGAGCTAGTTCAAATCCTGAAAGATGATGCTGTGAAAGTGCTGCACTCAGTATGCCAGCAAATTTGGAAAATTCAGCAGTGGCCACAGGACTGGAAAAGGTCAGTTTTCATTCCAATCCCAAAGAAAGGCAATGCCAAAGAATGCTCAAACTACCGCACAATTGCACTCATCTCACATGCTAGTAAAGTAATGCTCAAATTTCTCCAAGCCAGGCTTCAGCAATATGTGAACCGTGAATTCCTGATGTTCAAGCTGGTTTTAGAAAAGGCAGAGGAACCAGAGATCAAATTGCCAACATCCGCTGGATCAGACAAAGCAAGAGAGTTCCAGAAAAACATCTATTTCTGCTTTATTGACTATGCCAAAGCCTTTAACTGTGTGGATCACAATAAACTGTGGAAAACTTTGAAAGAGATGGGAATACCAGACCACCTGATCTGCCCCTTGAGAAATTTGTACGCAGGTCAGGAAGCAACAGTTAGAACTGGACATGGAACAACAGACTGGTTCCTAATAGGAAAAGGAGTTCGTCAAGGCTGTATATTGTCACCTTGTTTATTTAACTTATATGCAGAGTACATCATGAGAAACGCTGGGCTGGAAGAAACACAAGCTGGAATCAAGATTGCCGGGAGAAATATCAATCACCTCAGATATGCAGATGACACCACCCTTATGGCAGAAAGTGAAGAGGAACTCAAAAGCCTCTTGATGAAAGTGAAAGTGGAGAGTGAAAAAGTTGGCTTAAAGCTCAACATTCAGAAAACGAAGATCATGGCATCCGGTCCCATCACTTCATGGGAAATAGATGGGGAAACAGTGAAAACATTGCCAGACTTTATTTTTCTGGGCTCCAAAATCACTGCAGGTGGTGACTGCAGCCATGAAATTAAAAGACGCTTACTCCTTGGAAGGAAAGTTATGACCAACCTAGATAGCATATTCAAAAGCAGAGACATTACTTTGCCAACAAAGGTTCGTCTAGTCAAGGCTATGGTTTTTCCTGTGGTCATGTATGGATGTGACAGTTGGACTGTGAAGAAGGCTGAGAGCCAAAGAATTATGCTTTTGAACTGTGGTGTTGGAGAAGACTCTTGAGAGTCCCTTGGACTGCAAGGAGATCCAACCAGTCCATTCTGAAGGAGATCAGCCCTGGGATTTCTTTGGAAGGAATGATGCTAAAGCTGAAACTCCAGTACTTTGGCCACCTCATGCGAAGAGTTGACTCATTGGAAAAGACTCTGATGCTGGGAGGGCTTGGGGGCAGGAGGAGAAGGGGACGACAGAGGATGAGATGGCTGGATGGCATCACCAGCTCGATGGATGTGAGTCTGAGTGAACTCTGGGAGTTGTTGATGGACAGGGAGGCCTGGCGTGCTGCGATCATGGGGTCGCAAAGAGTCGGACATGACTGAGTGACTGATCTGGTCTGAAATGATTTCTTGAAATGGTATGTTTCTGCTGTTGTAAACAAGAGAGATGATTAATTTCTTCTTAAATCTCTTTATGTGTTTCATGCTTGTCTTCAGTTAGTACACACATGCAGAGGGACACAAAATTCAGGCAGGATTGTAGGGAAATAAGGATTTTAAAATGAGATTGTTAAAGAAAAAGAAACTTTGCTTAAAGAATTTGTTTTAGTACTATTTTTTTTGTTGTTGTTAAGGAAAAAAGATTCAAAAAAATTTACTACATTTCTAAAATGTAGTGTTTCCTATTTAAAATATTATTAATTGTTGTCAGGCTTAATGAATATTAAAATTTTGTATAAGTGACTTTTGGGCTTCCCTTGTGGCTTAGTGGTAAAGAATCCACCTGACAACGCAGGAGACATATGAGACATGAGTTTGATCCCTGGGGTCAGGAAGTGTCCCTGAAGAGAGCAATGGCAAACACACTCCAGTAATGTTGCCTGGGAAATTTCATGAACAGAGGAGCCTGGTGGGCTACAGTTCATGGGGTCACAAAAAGGTCAGATACAACTTAGCAATTAAACATCAACCACATAGGTGATTTTAACATAATCTGGGGGCATAATTAAACGTATGTACATATAGGCTAAGTCACTTCAGTCATGTCTGACTCTTTGTGACCCTCTGGACCATAGCCCGCCAATCTCCTCTATCAGATTCTCCATGCAAGAGTATTGGAGTGGGTTGCCATGCCCTCAAGAGGAATCTTCCCAACCCAGGGATTGAACCTGTGTCTCTTATGTCTCCTGCATTGGCAGGTGGTTTCTTCACTACCAGTGCTACCTGTCTTTCAATTATTGTTAAAGAAAGTTTCCTTATTTTAAAAAGACACTCTAAAATAGTAATGGAATTCTTTGCAAAATATTATCCCCCATGTCACCAGCTAGGAAAAAATTCTGCCTCATAACATCCAATGATTTTCCACAATATAATATGCTTTACATATCTTTGCATGCATGTTCAGTCCCTCAGTCCTGTCCCACTCTGTGCGACCCCATGGACTATAGCCTAACGGGTCCTCTGTCCATGGAGTTTTCCAGGCAAGAATACTGGAATGGGTTGCCATTATCTGCTCCACAGTTACATAGCTATATAGGGCCTTAGAAGGAGAACATGCCACAAATCCTGTTTTCTGACATTTCAAAATCTACACACCTCTGCAACTAGCTTTGAAACATGGGAAAAAAAGATTTTGTTGCATGTTCATGAGTTTGGCAAGCTACAGTCCATGGGGTGGAAAAGAGTTGGACACGACTGAATGACAGCACATGTACTCACATACCCTCCTTTTAGGGGAGGACCTGTAGAGCTATGTAAAGCACATTATGTTGTGAAAAATCATTGGATGCTATCATGCAGAATTTTTTTTCTAGCTGGTGATATGAGGGATAAGATTTTTCAAAGAATTCTTTTACTATTTTAGAGTGTCTTTTTAAAATAAGGGAACTTTTAATAACAATAATTAAGAGATACATGTAATATAAAAATTAGCATCCAAAACCTTTCAAGAATATATCAAGTAATAGAAAAATAGTTTGTGAAACCTGATGTATAATGTATGACCTAAATTTGTTCCTATTAAGTTATAGCTGCTTCTAAGACATCATGAAACATACGAATGATTCCATTCCAAGTGAAAAATCACTCATAGTCAAACTATAATGCTTTCCAAAGGAATTTTCTTTTAATAGCTTGCAGATGTTGTGTTCAGTGCCAGTTAAAAAATGAATTCAGTTTTGAGATATAAAATTTTATATGAAATTAATCCCCTGAGTGGATTAAGTGTTTCAACTGTCATGGAGGAAAAAAAAAATTATGAAAAGAGTAAAGACAGATATTTAAAAAAATTATTACTAAAAATGTTTACTACATATTTTATTAATATTCTTAAAGCAATCTCTTTAAAGCAATCTAAAACAATCCCTTAAATTTTAAAGCAAGGAGTATTTATTTTTTAGAAATCATAATTATTTTTTCCAATAGCCTATTTGAAAATTTTAAATGCTGATGAAAAAAAGTAAAGGCAAATACAGGATTTTGAAATTTTATTTCTCTATTCCAAAAACACTTTTTTCTCCAAAAGAAAGTGACTTAAGGAGGGGGGGGCGGTCTTTCAACTTAAGGGACTCTCTATGTTTGCCTTAATTATTTTTCCATCAGGATTTAAAATTTTCAAATAGGCTATATGGAAGAAACAATTCAGTCAGTTCAGTCACTCAGTCGTGTCCAACGCTTTGCGACCCTATGAATTGCAGTACGCCAGGCCTCCCTGTCCATCACTAACTCCCGGAGTTTACCCAAACTCATGTCCATTGAGTTGGTGATGCCATCCAACAATCTCATCCTCTGTCGTCCCCTTCTCCTCCTACCCTCAATTTTTCTCAGCATCGGGAACTTCTCAAATGAGTGAGCTCTTCACATCAGGTGGCCCAAGTATTGGAGTTTCAGCTTCAACAACAGTCCTTCCAATGAACACCAAGAACTGATCTCCTTTAGGATGGACTGGTTGGATCTCTTTGCAGTCCAAGGGACTCTCAAGAGTTTTCCCCAACATCACAGTTCAAAAGCATCAATTTTTTGGTGCTCAGCTTTCTTTATAGTCCAACTCTCGCATCCATACATGACCACTGGAAAAACCATAGCCTTGACTAGATGGACTTTGTTGACAAAGGAATGTCTCTGCTTTTGAATATGCTATCTAGGTTGGTCATAACTTTCTTTCCAAGGAGTAAGCATCTTTTAATTCATGGCTGCAGGCACCATCTGCATTGATTTTGGAGCCCCCAAAAATAAAGTCTGCCACTGTTTCCACTGTTTCCCCATATATTTCCCATGAAATGATGGGACCAGATACCATGATCTTAGTTTTCTGAATATTGAGCTATAAGCCAACTTTTTCACTCTCCTCTTTCACTTTCATCAAGACGCTTTTGAGTTCCTCTTCACTTTCTGCCATAGGGGTGGTGTCATCTGCATATCTGAGGTGATTGATATTTCTCCCTGCAATCTTGATTCCAGCTTGTGCTTCATCCAGCCCAGCGTTTCTCATGATGTACTCTGCATAGAAGTTAAATAAGCAGGGTGACAATATACAGCCTTAACATACTCCTTTTCCTATTTAGAACCAGTTTGTTGTTCCATGTCCAGTTCTAACTGTTGTTTCCTGACCTGAATATAGGTTTCTCAAGAGGCAGGTCAGGTGGTCTGTATTCCCATTTCTTGAAGAATTTTCCACAATTTGTTGTGATCCACACAGTCAAAGGCTTTGGCATAATCAATAAAGCAGAAATAGATGTTTTTTGGAACTCTCTTGCTTTTTTGATGATCCAATGGATGTTGGCAATTTGATCTCTGGTTCCTCTGCCTTTTCTAAAACCAGCTCCAACATCTTTACTAACGTGTGATATGAGTGCAATTGTGCAGTAGTTTGAGCATTCTTTGGCATTGCCTTTCTTTGAGATTGGAATGAAAACTGACTTTTTTCAGTCCTGAGGCCACTGCTGAGTTTTCCAAATTTGCTGACATATTGAGTGCAACACTTTCACAGCATCATCTTCAGGATTTGAAATAGCTCAACTGGAATTCCATCACCTCCTCTAGCTTTGTTCATAGAGATGCTTCCTAAGGCCCACTTGACTTCACATTCCAGGATATCTGGCTCTAGGTGAGTGATCACATCATTGTGCTTATCTGGGTCATGAAGATCTTTTTTTGTACAGTTCTTCTGTGTATTCTTGCCATCTCTTAATATCTTCTGCTTCTGTTAGGCCCATACCATTTCTGTCCTTTATCGAGCCCATCTTTGCATGAAATGTTCCCTTGGTATCTCTAATTTTCTTGAAGAGATCTCTAGTCTTTCCCATTCTATTGTTTTCCTCTATGTCTTTGCACTGATCCCTGAGGAAGGCTTTCTTATCTCTCCTTGCTATTCTTTGGAACTCTGCATTCAAAATCTTTCCTTTTCTCCTTTGCTTTTCACTTCTCTTATGGAAAAAACAATTGAGAGTTTAAAAAATAAACATGCTTTAAAAGGCATAAATATCACTAACCTATTTCAAATGTGAGTCAGTGCTTCACACCTTGGTCCTCTAGTAACAGAATCACAATGGACTGGGGATGCTTGTTAAATAAGGTAGGTGGAACCTGGTGATTTATGATCCAAAGTGTCTTGTCATAAGAACTTTAGGGACCACAGTGATTGAAATACCACCCAGAATATCATTCCCACCAGGTCATTGAGTCTGCTCATGAAGACCAGGAGAGCTGTGTATAGACAGTAAAAGGCAGCTAACTGTAAAATGTCAGTGAGTAATAGGTTTAAACCTTTAAAGAAAGAATTTCAGGGGACTTCTGAAAGGTTGTTGTTGAATCACACGAAGACACTGGGATTCTTGGCCCCCGGAGGAGAAGAATTCAATCCGGGGCCAGAGACGAGGCTTGATCGCTCAGAGCTTTTGTGTAATAAAGTTGTATTAAAGTATAAAGGAGATAGAGAAAGCTTCTGACATAGGCATCGGAAGGGGGCAGAAAGAGTACCCGCTTGCTAGTGTTAACAATGAAGTTATATACTCTGCAATGAATCCAAAGAATGTCTGGAGGTTGTAAAGACCTCACCAGACCTACTCCCATAATTTACATTTTAGGATAACAATATTAGCCAGAAGTTTTAATCCAGAGACTGTCCTTAATCCAGAGACTGTCCTCAGGCAGGATGCATTATTGTTATATAATCCTAAGGAATGTAGAGAAGGAAAAAATGTTTGTCCTTTCTTCCTCCTTGAGAATTCCAGACCCCTCTCTCCTTGGGGACCCCTAGACTCCTTATCAACCTGCCTAGGAAATGACTCTCTCACTTCCTTGGCAGTCCAGTGGATAAGACTCTGCACTTCCAAAGCAAGGGGTACAGGTTCCATCCCTGGTTGGGAAACTAAGATCTCACATGCAGCATAGCCAAAGATAAATAAATGTGTGTGTGTGTTGTGTGTGTGTGTGTTAAGGAATTTTTTGTCATGAAAGGAGTTTGTTAAGAACAGACTCTCCATTCCTTAAAATGTTAGAATAGACTTTAGAAAATGCAGATATCTAGACCCCATCACAGATTCTAAAGCAGAATCTGACTTGGTCCCACCTGATCCTGGAGCCTTTCCTCCAATAGTCTCCCAACATGTTTGGTGCTCTGAGTTTTAGGAAGGCTGAGTTTTCAGTTCTTCCAGGGTACCATTCACTCTCTTGGTTATAGATCTCCACATAAAATGTCTTTTCTGCCTGAAATGCTCTTCGCTGCCTCTTTTCCCACACTGGTGCCTCCTTCACCCCCTTGGCTTTTTCTGCAGACAAAGTGCCTAGCTGTGTGCGCCTGCAGAACTGTGTCTTTACCTTATCCAAATGGTTGAAACCACCTCTTTATTTGTTTACCTTCCCTGCTGGAAGTTCCGGAAGCTTGACACTAGTTCACCGCTCTTTCAGTATCCAGCACAATGTGACAGCCTCAAGAAATATTTACTGAATGGAAGGTCCATTGTTTCCTTTTATTTCCTAAGGGTACTAGAACTCTGTCCCTCAGAAGTAATAGCATCCCAATATTAGCATTTCTTTAGTCACCTGTCAAGTCTTCCACACTCCACTAAAATTAGGCAGTGTGGAAGAATTTTTTTTTTTTTCCTTTTAAAGAGGCTTGTTGTTGTTCAGTCAGTCATGTCCGACTTTGGACTGCAGCACACCAGGATTCCCTGTCCTTGACTATTTCCAAGAGTTTGCTCAAACTCATATCCATTGAGTCCATGATGACATCCAAGCATCTCCTCCTCTGTTGTTCTCTTCTCCTGCCTTCAATCTTTCCCAGGATCATGGTCTTTTCTAATGAGTTGGCTCTTCGCACCAGGTAGCCAAAGTATTGGAGCTTCAACGTCAGCCCTTCCAATGAATATTTGATGTTGATTTCCTTTAGGATTGACTGATTTGACCTCCTTGCAGCCCAAGGGACTCTCAAGAGTCTTCTCCAGTTAGAAGACTTCTAACTACAGTTAGAAGCCATCAATTCTTCGGCACTCAGCCTTTTTTATTGTCCAGCTCTTCCATGACTTCTGGAAAAACCACAGTTTGACTATATGGACTTTTGTAGGCAAAGTAATGTCTCTGCTTTCTAATATAGTGTCTTGGTTTGTCATAGCTTTTCTTAAAGAGGCCAGGCATACTCTTTATACCAAGTTGCCATTTGGCATTTTCAAAGTGAAGTAAGCCAGCAAGAGAAAAACAAATATCATATATTAATGCATGTATGTGGAACCTAGAAAAATGGTACTGATGAAGCTATTTGCAGAGCAGGAATAGTGACGCAGATACAGAGAATGGACATGTGGACACGAGGGGCAGGGTTTAAGTGGGGACTGGGATGAATTGGGGGGTTGGGATTGCATATATACACTACCATGTGTAACATAGATAGCTAGTGGGAACTTGCACAGGGAGCTCAGCTCAGTGCTCTGTGGTAACCTAGAGGGGTGATGTGAAACGGGTAAGAGGGAGGTTCAAGAGGGAGGGATAAGTGTATACATACAGATGATTTAGTTCATTCTACCAACACAAGATTGTAAAGCAACTAATTCCCAATTAAAAGAAAAAAAAGTGCTGTTAGATTTAGAATTAAGACACGACCTAAACGAGTGCTAGAAGTTCAGTTCAGTTCAGTTCAGTCGTTCAGTCATGTCCGACTCTTTGCAACCCCATGGACTGCAGCACATGGGCTTCCCTGTCTATCACCAACTCCCAGAACTTACTCAAACTCATGTCCATTGAGTCGGTGATGCCATTCAGTCATCTCATACTCTGTCTCCCCCTTCTCCTTCCACCTTCAATCTTTTCCAGCATCAGGGACTTTTCAAATGAGTCAGTTCTTTGCATCAGGTGGCCCAAAGCATTGGAGTTTCAGCTTCAACATCAGTCCTTCAAATGAATATTCAGAACTGATTTCCTTTAGGATTGACTGGCTGGATCTCTTCGCAGTCCAAGGGACTCTCAAGAGTCTTCTCCAACACCAAAGTTCAAAATAATCAATTATTTGGTGCTCAGCTTTCTTTAAAGTCCAACTCTCACATTCATACATGATTACTGGAAAAACCATAGCTTTACCTAGACGGACCTTTGTTGACAAAGTAATGTCTCTGCTTTTTAATAGGTGGTCTAGGTTGGTCATAACTTTCCTTACAAGGAGCAAGTATCTTTTAATTTCATGGCTGCGATCACCATCTGCAGTGACTTTGGAGCCCCCTAAAATAAAGTCTCTCACTGTTTCCATTGTTTCCCCATCTATTTGCCATGAAGTGATGGACCAGATGCCATGATCTTCATTTTCTGAATGTTGAGTTTTAAGCCAGCTTTTTCACTCTCCTCTTTCACTTTCATCAAGAGGTTCTTTAGTTCTTCCCTTTCTACCATAAGTGTGGTGTCATCTGCATATCTGAGGTTATTTATATTTCTCCTGGCAATCTTGATTCCAGCTTGTGCTTCATCCAGCCTGGCATTTTGCATGATGTACTCTGCAGATAAATTAAATAAACAGGGTGACAATATACAGCCTTGACATATTCCTTTCCCGATTTGGAACCAGTTTGTTGTTCCATGTTCAGTTCTAACTGTTGCTTCTTGACCTGCATAGATTTCTCAGGAGGTAGATCAGGTGGTCTGGTATTCCCATCTCTTGAAGAATTTTCCACAATTTGTTGTGATACCCACAGTCAAAGGCTTTGGCATAGTCAATAAAGCAGAAGATGCAGCAGATGAATGGATAAGAAAGCTGTGGTACATATACACAATGGAGTATTACTCAGCCATTAAAAAGAAAACATTTGAATCAGTTCTAATGAGGTGGATGAAACTGGAGCCTATTATACAGAGTGAAGTAAGCCAGAAGGAAAAACACCAATACAGTATACTAACGCATATATATGGAATTTAGAAAGATGGTAACAATAACCCTGTGTACAAGACAGCAAAAGAGACACTGATGTATAGAACAGTCTTATGGACTCTGTGGGAGAGGGAGAGGGTGGGAAGGTTTGGGAGAATGGCATTGAAACATGTAAAATATTATGTATGAAACGAGACGCCAGTCCAGGTTGGGATGCACGATACTGGATGCTAGGGGCTAGTGCACTGGGACGACCCAGAGGGATGGTATGGGGAGGGAGGAGGGAGGAGGGTTCAGGATGGGGAATACATGTATACCTGTGGCAGATTCATTTTGATATTTGGCAAAACTAATACAATTATGTAAAGTTTAAAAATAAAATAAAAATTAAAAAAAAAAGCAGAAGATGTTTTTCTAGAACAGCAGATGTTGGCAATTTGATCAATGGTTCCTCTGCCTTTTCTAAATTCAGCTTGAACATCTGGAAGTTCATGGTTCACATACTATTGAAGCCTGGGTTGAAGAAACTGCTAGAAACTGGACCAGAAATCAAAGAAGAAGGAAATAAAGGAGTTGAGGGTGAAGATAACAGTAGTTTTTTGCCCTGAACTCCCCTTTCTGTCTCAGGTACCCTTCTCCTCATTTCCACGCTTAGTATGGGATGAGTTCTCTCTAGAATATGAGATTAAAATTCTAATTCTCATGTAGGGGGGTTTAAACCCTTGTGTGACTGAGTTATCAGGGAAGCTCATCATTTTCCTCTGATTTCCCTCTTAATTTTGGTTTAATTTTTAGAAAATTCAGTGCCTTCCTTGTTATGAGATCAGTCCTGTACTTACACTGCCCTTGTAGAAACTGGGTGCAGGGTGGCATCTCTATAGTTCCTCCCTACCCAACTGGGACACTCTGGTCTGAATGCTAACTGGCCATTCCTATTCATGTTCAAACAAACACGAAGATACCCAGCTCTTGAGAAATGTGAGGACATGTTTCCCACCCACTTCTCAAAACGCTGAAAATAAACATATTCCTGGGTAGCTCTTTCTCTCTTGTCACTTTCTCCAGATGCCAATTGTGAAATACCTCAGTTCTTTTATTATTAATACCAATTCCAGATGACTGATTACCTTTTATCCAGAACAGAGTGCTCTCATCCCTCCTGCTTATAACTCATGCTTCATTTGCACGTGGTCCAAGATGAAAGCTAGAAGCAGTAGGATCATACATATTGATATTTCAATCATAAGACTCCTATTTTTCCCTCTAAAGTTTGTAATTGATTCAATTTACAATGATTGCTGCATATGTAATTATTTCTATATAATACAATATTTTAAGAGTACATTGATCACTGAGGAAGGCTTTCTTATCTCTTCTTGCTATTCTTTGGAACTCTGCATTCAGATGCTTATATCTTTCCTTTTCTCATTTGCTTTTTGCTTCTCTTCTTTTCACAGCTATTTGTAAGGCCTCCCCAGACAGCCACTTTGCTTTTTTGCATTTCTCTTCCATGAGGATGGTCTTGATCCCTGTCTCCTGTACAATGTCATGAACCTCCGTCCATAGTTCATCAGGCACTCTGTCTATCAGATCTAGTCCCTTAAATCTATTTCTCACTTCCACTGTATAATCATAAGGGATTTGATTTAGGTCATACCTGAATGGTCTAGTGGTTTTTTCCTACTTTCTTCAATTTCAGTCTGAATTTGGCAATAAGGAGTTCATGGTCTGAGCCACAGTCAGCTCCTGGTCTTGTTTTTGCTGACTGTATAGAGCTTCTCCATCTTTGGCTGCAAAGAATATAATCAATCTGATTTTGGTGTTAACCATCTCGTGATGTTCATGTGTAGAGTCTTCTCTTGTGTTATTGGAAGAGGGTGTTTGCTATGAGTGATGCTGAAACTCCAATAATTTGGCCACTTCACGTGAAGAGTTGACTCATTGGAAAAGATCCTGATACTAGGAGGGATTGGGGGCAGGAGGAGAAGGGGACGACAGAGGATGAGATGGCTGGATGGGATCACCGACTTGATGCAGATGAGTTTGGGTAAACTCCAGGAGTTGGTGATGGACAGGGAGGCCTGGTGTGCTGCGATTCATGGGATTGCAAAGAGTCAGACACGACTGAGTGACTGCACTGAACTGAACTGAACTGAAGAGTACATTAATTAGTGCTTTATGAGATACGATATGTCATAGCTATACAAATATTAGCATCTTGAATGTTCAAGAGTTTGAAAAGAATGGTATTATCTTTCCATTATGACTGTAAGATCCATGTTCCAAGTATTGTCAGGCTCCTGCCAGTAGCTGTCTATATTTCATGTCACATTGACTCTTTGTAGACAAGCTAATGAAAAAGACAAAACATATGTTAACTTTGGAGTTCAGATTCCTTTCAGACACAAAATGTAATGTTGTAATGTGTACAGTAAAATTGTTTATGGTAATAGAAAGATCATACTAGTCTATAAGAAAACAATTCTTTAAATAGTTCATAAACAAGTCTTTTTAAAAAATCCACATGGGCCTTTGTGACCTTCATAAATTACCTTTGTTGATCAAATCAGAAATAAATCAGATGTATGAACCAACTTTTCTCTTACAAAAACAAAACAAAAACTCACCACTGGTGAGACCATACTAAAATAAATTCAATAGGTTATATGAGTAAAAGATACTTCTGGGCCAGTAGTTTTCATCTCTGATCACCTTGCTAAAGCTGAGTTTTGTTGGCAGTAGCTTTCTTCCTCAACATGATACATATTTCACTTTTAATTTTGCAAATGTGTATTGATTGGCTACTATTCCCTTGGCATTGCACTAAACATTCAGGGGTTGATCCTGGCTGTGAAGGAGTCATGGGTGTTTTATATGCAGCCAACTGATGCTGTCCTTTAACTCTGATCCCTGTCTGAAAAATCTGGGTTAGAAGTAGTAGAAAAGAAAAAAAAAAAAAAAGTGAGAAACAGATTTTTCATGAAGAACCATTCTGCGAAGAAAGCCTTATTGTCTCCTATTCTCTTTTTCTCCTAAATATTTCTCTAAATCTGATTTATCTGAAGTTGGCATTTATTCTTTGCCAAATGTTTATTTTTTGCCATTGGCTTATTCTTTGTTAGGGCTTACCTGGTGGCTCAGATGGTAAAGAATCTGCCTGTAATGTAAGAGACCCAGGTTAGATCCATAAGTAGGGAAGATCCCCTGGAAAAGGGAATGGCTATCCACTCCAGTATTCCTGCCTAGAGAATTCTATGGGCAAAGGATCCTGGGGGCTGCAGTCCATGGGGTTGCAAAGGGTAGGACAGGACTGAGTGACTGATGTTTGTTTTTAAATTTTTTTTTTATTCAAGTGTTACTATTTTGTTGACATTTCCTATCATTTGTTTACCCAATATATTATTTTAACCTGTGTATGCACTGCAGCAAAATGGATTTGAGGTTGAGTCTCTCAGAACATGGCTCCTAAGAAAAATTTCCTTCATTTCTGTCCTCTGATTACTACTTAGGATTGATCAGTATCTTGAAGGAGAAACCAATCTCTGCAGCCCTGTTATATTTTTAGGATTGATACCTATAACTTTTTATTGATATCTTTTATTGAAATAATGTTGTTTTATAATGTGTTAATTTCTGCTGTACAGCAAAGAGATATATATACATATATAAATATCTCTGAATCACACACATACATATATGTAGATGTGCATTCCTTTATTCTTTTCTGTTATGGTTTAGTATAGGATATTGAATATAGTTCTGTATGCTATATAGTCAGAACTTGCTCTTTGTTCATTCTATATATAATAGTTGACATATGCTAACCCCAACCTCCCCCTCCATTCTTGGCAAACACAAGTCTGGTACATATAACAGTTTATACATAAGATGTAGCTAATATCTTAAAAAATTTTCATAATCTCAATATAGTAATAGTGATTTTTGTAGTTGATGGAAGGAACTAGAAGGTCAAGGTCTTGAGACAAACATTTATCACTTTATAGCCAAATTAGAAAAAAGTATTTTCTTATAAAAGGTTATAATGGATTTCTTTTTTTATATCTATTACCAATACAAATATTTTATATTTGAAAATAAATTTGTTATTTTAACATTTTAATTATGAAAACAACTTTTTCACTTCATGTAGAGAATTCAGGCTCCTCTCTATAGATGTTTTGTAAGATTATTTTCTTTAAATATATATATATATATATACTTAAACAAACAGAAGAATAGCTTTGTAAATAGAAATATGCAAGGTTAATTAATGAATCTCTTAATTTCTTAATTGTTATTTCCTCCTATGGACTTTGGCCAATGATTTTTTATTTTAGGTAACAGTTAATTCAGTTAAATGAATTGTCTATTTTCAGCCAATAGATCTTTCTTGGTCTCCCACTGTGTCTGAGGCACTAAGTGAGGGGCTGGGATTAATCACCTGGTCACGTAAAACTCCAAACAATCTTTAGTGTTTGGAATCACAGGAGACATGATAGCATAAGATTGAGAGAGAAGAGTTGCCTTGGTGAATTATAAACTGCAGAAATGGGAAAATAACATTGATTACAAAAATTTATCCATTTAGTGAAAGTGAAGTTGCTCAGTCATGTCCAACTCTTTGTGACCCCATGGACTGTAGCCTACCAGGCTCCTCCCTCCATGGGATAACCTAAAATATATCATAGAGAATCAGCACATACTATTATTCTATATGCCATTTATACAGCTCTTTTTTGAAACAGGAAGATTTATTGATGGAATATTAAACTTCTGCTTTTAGAAATTATCTGAATTGTATTGTGGACACATTTCTATTTGACTATAAAGCCATCATTACCAATAAATCATTGATTGGAGTAAAGATTTCAACCATCAACTTTCTCCATGATGATTTTACATTTTTCGTTATGCTTTGAGATTATGTTGTACCCTAGGCCAGAAACCTATTGCTGTAAGCTAGAAAGATGAGAATTTAATGAGGTATAAAACATACACAAATTGCAGCGTCAATGATGATGTCTTAATAGCTTAAGAGGTCTGCATAACTGTATTATAAACTGGAACATAAAAAGATATAGCATGTAGACATCAAGCTTGTAAGTCAGCAACCCAAGGGCCTAAGAGCTTTACAACCTGAGAGAGAAAGTGGAAGTCGCTCAGTTGTGTCAGACTTTTTGTGACCTCATGGACTATACAATCCATAGAATTCTCCAGGCCAGAATACTAGATTTCCCTCCTCCAGGGGATATTCCCAACCCAGGGATCAAACCCAGATCTTCCACATTGCAGGTAGATTCTTTACCATCTGAGCCACAAGGGAAGCCCTGAGCAGAATTTGTTTCAATTTTCTTAAAAAACAAATTCAGGACGTACATTTATTAGGAAGTTGTTTTTTTTTTTTTTTTCCCTAAAAGTATATCTTCTTCTAAAAGTCAGGCTGAGCTTACTTCTTTGTTGAAATAGAACAACATTGGTATAATGATGTTGTTAATTTTTAAAATAATTGTTCTCTTTAAAAGATAGATGACAGGACAAGAATGCACTTCTGTGATTAGAAGCTGAAGCAAAGGGATGGGGAGAGGAAGTGGGTGTGGCATGGGAAGGTGATCCTGTTCAGGTATGGAGGTGACCATCAATCTAGTGCCTGCTTCCTCGATTTACTTACAAGATCTCTGAAACATAATCCAACCAAATCTATTTATTTCACAACATGAAGATTTTCTGAGAATATCTTTTAAACCTCCTTCTGAAAGTCAGTTCTATTTATTGCCTTACCATTCTTTCTTTACCTTCCTAGGTTTAAATCCAGCAGCTATAGCAGTAGCAACCTGCTGAGTATCCTAGACAATTTCTGACACATGAGGGCTCCACAGTCTGTCAAACTGAAAGCTGTCAGGTTTTTTTTTTTTTTTTTAGATTTTTATCTTGAAATTGAAGGGAGAAAGATCTATTGGATTTCAAGGATACTAATTTAACAATGACTGCATTTTATTAACATATTTAGGAGAAATATTAAAAATGAAGTAGCAGTGTATTATAGAGATACAAGATTTTGGGTGGGCTTTTTTTTTTTTTAAGCCATACTTCATAGGTTCAATTCTCAGATTTGCTAGTTAATAACTTGATAAATGTGTAATCTTGGATAAATTATTTTCATTATATTTCCATCTCTTTGTATGTAAAAGGGGAATTATAATAATATAATAGTAATATCTACCTCAAAGTTTCTTTCCACTTAGCATAAAACCTGGTGCACAAATGTTGGACAGTTCACCTCTTTCCTTAAAAAGTTTCCCTGATTAATTGGGGGCACCTGTGTACTTTGGTTGCTGTGTATTTCACATGGAATCAAATCACATTTGCAATTATTTTTGAAGCTTGACACTTTCATACAGATTAAGGAAAATCTAGAGAAGAACTTGCTTTGAAGACAAAATGTTAATATCTAAGTTAATAGCATTCCTCTTAGAATGTGTTTTCTGTTGAAAATGTCTCTCTGTTAAAAGGAAACCACATTCACATTCTAGGGAGTTCCAGATAAGTTAATAATTGAAAAATATTTGATTGTTGAAAGTTTTACCACATGTCAAAACTAGAAAGTTTATAATAATTTGATGGGAAAATTTTCCAGTTTATTTTTTATCATCAAAACTTATAGTTAGAAATTTTGTATTTTAATTAATTTCAGGAATTATTTTTATCTCTTATAGAAAAGACAGACTAAATTTGGGGAAAAAACAGATCTTTTCTATATGTGCAAATAGAACTAAATAAAGTTTGAAAATCCAGATATGCATTCCAATATTTCCAAACTCATCTGATTTTAAGCATCAGCCAGAGTTATTTTTGATAATTCAGTTTCCTAGGGTTCATTCCAGGGCTATGAAATTAGAAGCTTCAAGACAGTTTGTAATAACAGTCTAGGTGATCCTTATGATCAGATAAATATGTAATAAACTTAAGTATGTAATAAACTAACTTAAGTGTTTCTCCGAATTAAACATGTCTTTTGAGACATTTAATCAGTTAAAGACAACATGGGCTTTCTAAGAGAGACGCTTGTGTTAAGAAGAATGTACCAGTTTGAACAGTAATAAAATTTTCATTTTATAAACAAAACTAAGTTAATTATCTTAATTTCATTTAATCACCACACACTATTCAAATTAGTTATATTTAAATTTGTAATTTCTTCAGATTCATAAATGTTTTAACTCTAACAGTCATATATAAGAAGTCCAGACCGTAGCTAAGATTTTTAAGTAAAAACCAACTGTCGCTGGTTTAATTTGTGAAAGGATTTTAAATATTGATTTCTTTCTTTAACAAATAATTTAAACTATCTGCACATTTGTGCCTGCCAAGCTATTGTGTGAATTTTTACCAGCTGGGAATTATCCTCTCATTCTCTGGTGTGATTAACACTTCCAGCTGTAGAATAATTAAAACTGTCAATCAGTTCTGAAACAGAGTACAACGGTTTCCCATTTGCTCATCAGTTAGAGCTAACTGAGGTGTCTAGCTCTCATCACAATGACATGAACTCACATCCTGTCCCTCTTTTCTCCCACCTCCTGCTCTTTTTCCATCACACATGCACACACACACACACTACACCACACCACACCACACCTCACTATGAAGGTTGAATTTGGGTTCTACTCAAATTTGATTGAAGGCAATGGCACCCCACTCCAGTACTCTTGCTTGGAAAATCCCATGGACAAAGGAGCCTGGTTGGCTGCAGTACATGGGGTCGCTAAGAGTCAGACACGACTGAGCAACTTCACTTTCACCTTTCACTTTCATGCATTGGAGAAGGAAATGGCAACCCACTCCAGTGTTCTTGCCTGGAGAATACCAGGGACAGGGGAGCCTGGTGAGCTGCCGTCTATGGGGTTGCACAGAGTCGGACATGACTGAAGCAACTTAGCAGCAGCAGCAGCAAATTTGATTCTTTTCTATGCCATCAATTTTTCAAAATGTGTTCTGCTCATTATCTTTAAGGAAAGCTGGGGGAAAATGAGATCAGAAAGTTAAGGAATTGTTGATGATAAGTGTTTCCTGAATAGTACATATTTTTTTGGACCATGGTAACATACATTTAATTAATTTTCCCTCTTTTATGGAGATATAATTGGCACATAACATTGTGTAAGTTTAGTGTGTACAATGTGATGATTTGATACACTCATGTATTGCAAAATGATTACCACTATGGTGTAAGCTAACAGTTCCATCACTTCACAGTTATCATTTGTGTGTGTGTGGTGAGAACATTTAAGATCTACTCTTGACAACTTTCAAGTACATAATGCAGTATTCATAACTATAACTACCATGCTGTATGCCAGATCTCAGAACTTTTTCATTTTATAACTGGAAGTTTATTTAGTTTTAGAACTTCTTCCTTCCTGACCTGTTGTCACTAACCTAAAATACTTCCTCCCATATGTAACCTCCCATCAGCACATTCTATGATGATTAAGCTTCTGGGCCAAGAAGAAAAAAAATGATGGGGAACAAAATCCACAGAGATTGTTGAAGGATTAATTCTTCAGGATGTTATAGAGTCTTCAGTCTTGCACCAACATAATGACTAAAAATACAATGTGGAAGCAGAAAATTAAATTCATATATCTCTGAAAGTTCCAGCCTCACCTCTGCTTCTTAAATGTTTTTTATAAGTCTAAATCATATCCCTTACAGTTATACAGTGAAAGTGACAAATAGATTCAAGGGATTAGATCTGATAGATAGAATGCCTGAAGAACTATGGATGGAAGTTCCTGACACTGTACAGGAGGCAGTGATCAAGACCATCCCCAAGAAAAAGAAATGCAAAAAAGGCAAAATGGTCATCTGAGGAAAGCTTACAGATAGCTGAGGAAAAAAAGAGAAGTGAAAGGCAAAGGAGAAAAGGAATGATATTCCCATTGGAATGCAGAGTTCCACAGAATAGCAAGAAGAGATAAGAAAGCCTTCCTCAATGATCAATGCAAAGATATAGAAGAAAACAACAGAATGGGGAATACTAGAGATCTCTTCAAGAAAATTAGATACTAAGGGAATATTTCATGCAAAGATGGGCACAATAAAGGACAGAAATGGAATGGACCTAACAGAAGCAGAAGATATTAAGAAGAGGTGGCAAGAATACACAGAAGAACTATGCAAAAAAGATCTTCATGACCCAGATAACCATGATGGTGTGATCACTCACCTAGAGCCAGATATCCTGGAATGCGAAGTCAAGTGAGCCTGAGGAAACATCACTACAAACAAAGCCAGTAGAGGTGATTGAATTCCAGTTGAGCTATTTCAAATCCTAAAAGATGATGCTATGAAAATGCTGCATTCAATATGTCAGCAAATATGGAAAACTCAGCAGTGGCCACAGGACTGGAACAGGTCCTGTTTTCATTCCAATCCCAAAGAAAGGCAATGCCAAAGAATGCTCAAAGTACTGCACAATTGCACTCATCTCATACGCTAGTAATGTTCAAAATTCTCCAAGCCAGGCTTCAACAGTACATGAACTGTGAACTTCCAGATGTTCAAACTGGATTTAGAAAAAGCAGAGGAACCAGTGATCAAATTGCCAGAATCTGTAAAAGCAAGAGAGTTCAAGAAAAACATCTACTTCTTCTTTATTGACTATACCAAAGCCTTTGACTGTGTGGATCACAACGAACTGTGGAAAATTCTTAAAGAGATGGGAATACCAGACCACCTGATCTGCCTCCTGAGAAATCTGTATGCAGGTCAAGAAGCAACAGTTAGACCTGGACATGGAACAGCAGACTTGTCAAGGCTGTATATTGTCATCCTGTTTATTTAACTTATATGTAGAGTACATCATGCAAATGCAAATTGCTGGGTTGGATGAAGCACAAGCTGGAATCAAGATCGTCGGGAGAAATATCAATAACCTCAGATACACAGATGACACCACCCTTATGGCAGAAAGCAAAGAACTAAAAAGCGTTTTGATGAAAGTGAAAGAGGAGAGTGAAAAAGTTGGCTTAAAACTAAACATTCAAAAAACTAAGATCATGACTTCTGGTCCTATCACTTCATGCAAATAGTTGGGGAAACAATGGAAACAGTGGCAGACTTTATTTTCTTGCACTCCAAAATCACTGCAGATGGTGATTGCAGCCATGAAATTAAAAAATGTTTGCTCTTTGGAAGAAAAGCTATGACTAAGCTAGACAGCATGTTAAAAAGCAAAGACATTACTTTGCCAACGAAGGTCCATCTAGTCAAAGCTATGGTTTTTCCAGTAATTGTGTATGGATGTGAGAGTTGGACTATAAAGAAAACTGAGCACCGAAGAATTGATGCTTTTGAACTATAGTGTTGGAGAAGACTCTTGAGAGTCCCTTGGACTGCAGGGAGATCCAACCAGTCAATCCTAAGGGAAATCACTCCTGATATTCATTGGAAGGACTGATACTGAAGCTGAAACTCCAATACTTTGGCCACCTCATGTGAAGAACTGATTCATTTGAAAAGACCCTGATGCTGGGAAAGATTGAAGGTGGGAGGAGAAGGGGGCAACAGAGAGTGAGATGGTTGGATGGCATCACTGAGTCAATGGACATGAATTTGAGCAAGCTCTGGGAGTTGGTGATGGATAGGGAAGCCTGGTGTGCTGCAGTCTATGGGGTCATAAAGAGTCAGAAATGACCGAGCGACTGAACTGAACTGATAGGTCTCATTGCCTGGAGTCAGCAGCCACTGTGTGGTTTTTATGTTTTCCTGTTAGAGTTCTTTTTAACTTAATTAAGCCTTTAATAGGAGTTTTATTTCCCTCAGAGGGTGATTGTGAAGTTTAAAGTGGCCTTCAAAGTAAGTATCCAAAATACCTATTCCATCAAACATCTTTTTGAATTTATTTTACTCAGAGGAACATTGCTAGTCAGATATATAAACTCTTTGGGATGAATGTGATATTCACTCTAGGTAACAATTTCTAAGACTTAGGTGGTGGTTATTTAAGTGATTTCTTTTAAGACTTTTAGGAAGAGGTGGTAGCAAAATGTTAGTGAAAGCAGGGTTAACTTGATGGAAGCTGAAAGCATTGAGTTTCCAAGAAAGGTCCTCTCATTTTGAAGGAGTCTGGGATTTCTTCGGAAGGAATGATGTTAAAGCTGAAGCTCCAGTACTTTGGCCACCTCATGCGAAGAGTTGACTCATTGGAAAAGACTCTGATGCTGGGAGGGATTGGGGGCAGAAAGAGAAGGGGATGACAGAGGATAAGATGACTGGATGGCATCGATAACTCAATGGACATGAGTCTGAGTGAACTCTGGGAGTCGGTGATGGACAGGGAGGCCTGGCGTGCTGCGATTCATGTGGTCGTGTAGAGTCGGACACGACTGAGCGACTGAACTGAACTGAACTGAACTGAACGTCTCTCTAGCTACTGTCTGTTTTACTGACAGGCTGAGCCCATGTGACATGGTGATGTCCCTGTAATTCATAAATTCTGGCTCATACCACCCAAGAGTACGTTTATAGACTGAACTCTTCAGGGTCCTTTTCTCATTATTTTCCTCCTTTTAAAATAGTTGTACACACATTTTGTATTATTAAACGCTGGGACTCCTAAAATATTTACTCCTTTATTATTTTTAAATCTCTCTTTAACATTCAACCTCCTTGTTCCAAAAGGGGAGATAAGACAGCAATAATTTTGATTTAGTTTTATGGGCAACAGAATTATTTTAGTGATTCCTGGAGTCGTTATTCCCACACATCAAAGGCAATCTTTTCCTCTGATGACTAAACATGTAAGGAGAACCTGAGATTACATCAGCCAGTGCTGGTCCAGTGATCCCTTAAGATTCATACTTGAAAGGGAAATTTGGGGTCCAAGAAGGGAGGTGAGATTATGGTTCAACCAAAGAAACTGCCTTTGAAAAATGACAGTGAAAATCCTTCAAGTACAAAGTGTGTTCCTTGAGCTATTAAAAACTATTTATTGTTGGAGTTTTACTCTGGGTAGTGGATAATTTAATGCCTACGAATCCCAAATGCAATACTCTGGGTTATTTTTGAAGACTATGGTACATAGAAAGCAAACAATATAGTTATCCCCAAAATGTCAACACGGCCTCTGAATGGGTTCAGAGCAAAATCAGTCCATGCCCCAATGCATGTGCATCCTCTGTGAACACAGTGACTACAAACGACGCCAGAGGAAAAGGGGAAAGGGCTTCTGTTGACTTCAAATAAAGGCGGTGTCTGACAAAAGAGAAGCAAATGGTACCTGGATAGGCCATCAACAAAAGCCTTGTATATCTACAGCTGCACTCAATGAGCACTTTGGAAATTAAAGAATTGCCAGCTTTTCCACTTTGGGACAAAAAACATTTGTGCTAAACAGCCGGTAAGTAAATGCAGTAAACATATTTTTACAGTGAATAGAATTGTTTTATATTTTGGGGACTGATTGTGAATGTCTAGTGCTTCTTGATTAGCAAACATTTGGCAGTTCTCGAGTCTTCAGACATTAAAATGCCAAAACAGATTTTTATTCTCAGTCTGAACTCGTCTATTTTTTTTTTCTCCATCCCTCTAACAATTATCCTCAAAACATTTGAAAGCACTAAAATAAAACGTGTTCTGAAAACACATTCAGAAATGTTTTACCTGTGTGACTTTAATAAGCATGTAAATAAAGAAGTACTGGGTGGCTGTAAAACTCCATTAGGGTAGGGATGAGAACACAGTACATGTGTAATGACTGTTTGAATTGTTGTTGGGCATGTCCTTAGGCCTGGCCTTAGGACAACTGGAAGTTTCGTTGCTATTTAACAAGGCTAGTAAAAACAGATGTTTGTGGAAAGCCTCTTGAGTTTCTGTCTTAGTAGGGATACTCCTGCTCATTTTTTGAAATCAATAAATTTCTGAGACTTCAGAGTCCTCAGCAATGACTTTTCTCCATTTTCACCTCTAAAAATCATCTCCTTATGATTTTTTAAAAATATTATTATATCAAAATGAATTCCCTTGGAAGGTTTTTCTTTGAAATGATAATGTTGTGTATTTATACTTTAACTTTAATCATTCTTTTACGACTAGAAGATTGATTACATTTGTTTTGTACCCATCCTTTCAGTATTATTTTCATTATAGTTAGATTACATAATAGAAGTCAATTTTTTAATCTATCAGCTTTATACAAGATATGAAAATTCAGAGCAAATCAGTAAGTAAAATAGTGAAATTTTGTACCTGCTTACATCTTGTATGTTATGCAGGTTTTGCAAATCTTCTTCTGTGATTATATATGTGCATTGGGCATGTATTTGTGTGTATGTGTGTGTATAAAATATAATGCATTTTATCATTATAATTACAGTTTTTAATTAAAACATGGTGGCAGTATATTCATTTCCTTTTGTTTTTGAAACAAATGACCACAAAGTGGCTAGAAATAATACACATTTGTTACTTTGATTTTGGGAGAGGAGCAGTCAAAAACAGCTTTCACTAAAATGGGTGTGAGCAGGATTATCTTTATTCAAGAGACCCTACAGAAGAACTTTTTCTTTCTTCTTGCCTTTTCCATTTACTGGAGGTGCTTCCCTCATAGCTCAGTTGGTAAAGAATCTGCCTGCAATGCAGGAGACCCTGATTCGATTCCTGGGTCGGGAAGATCTGCTGGAGAAGGGATAGGCCACCCACTCCAGTATTCTTGGGCTCCCCTTGTGGCTCAGCTGATAAAGAATCCGCCTGCAGTGCGGGAGACCTGGGTTCGATCCCTGGGTTGGGAAGATCCCCTGAAGAAGGGAAAGGCTACCCACTCTAGTACTCTGGCCTGGAGAATTCCATGGACTGTATATAGTCCATGGGGTCACAAAGAGTCAGACACGACTGAGCGACTTTCACTTTCACTTTCAGAGGTTGCTCGTATTCCTTGGCTCATGGCTCCCTCCTCCATCTTCAAAGCCAGAAACTGCATCACTCTGGCCTGTCTCCATCAGCAACTCTCCTCTCCTCTGACTCTGACTCCTCCTGCCTCCCTTTTATATGTTGAGTTGTTCAGACATGTTAACTCTTTGTGACCCCTTGGACTATAGCCCACTAGGCTTCTCTGTCCATGGGATTCTCCAGGCAAGAATACTGGAGTGTGTTGTCATTTCCTCCTCCAGGGGATCTTCTGACCCAGGGACTGAACATGGCAGGCATATTCTTTACCACTGAGCCAGCAGGGACGCCCCCGTATAGCACTTGATCTTAGCCAAAAGGCCGACCTTGTGATTTCATTCATCTGACATGGGTGATCCAGGGTCTTTTCTTATCTCTACCCCAAAATTCTCTCTCTCTTTTTTTTTAAAATTATTTTTGTTTATTTATTTGGCTTTGCAAGTCTTAGTTGTGGTACACGGGATCTTCCATCTTCATTGCAACATGCAAGATCTTTAGTTGTGGCATGCGATCTAGTTCTCTGACCAGGGGTTGAACCCAGGCCCTGAATTGGTAGCACAGAGTCTTAGCCACTAGCCCATCAGGGAAGTTCCCAAATTCTTAATTTAAACACAACAGCAAAGTCATTTTTTGCCATGTAAAGTAATATATTCATAGGTTCTGGTATTAGGACCTAGACACCTTTGGTGGAGGTGTTGTGGCGGGGTTGGGCGGGCAAGTTATCATTTTGCTTACTCTAGGCCTCTTAGTGGCACAAAATTTTCTAATAATAAATTTCACACTACTTACTTCTCCCTTTAGCAATACTTCCTGTGATTTCTTACCTCTCCTGAACTTCAGTGTTCAGGAACTACAGTTCACCTATTACCTTAGGGAGCCATCCTGTGTGTACATGAAATTAACACTGATACAGCTTGCCCAAGTCTTCCCAGACAGATGTACTTTGGGACTGTACTTACTCTTTCCCCTGCGTGAGGTGGAAACTACTTGTAGCACAAACTTCTTCAACCTGAGTATTTTTTCCTTTTTTTCCTAGTGCTGCTTCAGTTCCCTAAAACTCAAGTGCAGCTTTCTCCTTGAGGTGCCTTTTCTATGAGAGGACCTTACAGTAGAAGTAAGGGGCTTCTCTGGTGGCTTAGTGGTAAATATTCTGCCTGAAATGCAGGAGCCACAGAAGACAGATATTCCATCCCTGGGTTGGGAAGATCCCCTGGAGGAGGAAATGGCAACCCATTCCAGTATTCTTGACTGGAGAATTCATGGACAGAGGAGCCTGGTGGGCTATATAGTCCATAGGGTTGCAAAGAGTCGGACATGACCGAAGCGACTTTGCACGTGCGGTAGAAGTAAATTCTTTTTTTTCCCTCTCCTACTCAAGGTGTAAGAGGGACAGCCTCCTCCTTATTCCTTGATGCCTCTTCCAGACCATTATTCCACCATTGCCATTTAAAAATCTCTCTTCCCTAATGGATACATGTGAATGTATGGCTGAGTCCCTTTGTCGTTCACCTGAAACTATCACAACATTGTTAATGGTGTTGATGCTGCTTAGTCACTTCAGTTGTGTCTGACTCTGTGCGACCCTATGAACTGCAGCCTGCTGGGCTCCTCTGTCCCTGGGGATTCTCTAGGCAAGAGTACTAGAGTGGATTGCCATGCCCGCCTCCAGGAGATCTTCCGGACCCGGGGATCGAACCTGGGTCTCTTGCATTGCAGGCAGATTTTTTACTGTTGAGCCACTAGGGAAGCCCCTTATTGGCTATACCCCAATACAAAATAAAAAGCTTAAGTTTGAAAATAATATATAAATAAAAGGGAGTTAAAAAAAACTCTTTTCCCTTGAAGTTGATGACAACTGATGGTTACTTTCCTCTCCCCATTCTTGACATGATCTGTTTGCTTCTAAGACCACATCTTCGTGTTTTTCATTTTCTTTATCATTTTATTTTTAGAACTTGCAGATATTGTTTCTCTCAGAGACATTTTTGTCCATGTAGCTGTCATTAATAGTTTCACCTTCAGCACCAGTGACCTCCATTGTCATGACCCCAGAGCCTTCCTTAAGTATGACAACATCTGTAAGCTGGAAATTCCTTGGAACTGACTAGATGGAAGATGATACACTCCAAGTTTCCACTTGGTGCTCTATCCTTCTTCCCTTTCAGTGTCTCTCCTCCTCTTATTCATTAATTTTCTTCACTTTCATCTGACTCTTTCTTACCTTTTCTACTATCTCTATATCTTAGCCTCTTCTGTATGTTTTTATTAATAATACAGAGCAACGCTTCTCAAACTACCTGTGAGGTGAAGGACCATTTGTTTATTTCAAAACCTGCTGTCAACTAATATTAGTAAAATACAACAAATATGCATGGTTTTGGAATTACAATTAAAAAACCAAAACAATACTAAATACAAAGCAAATGTTTACTGTAAGATTCAACAGAAAAAATATATTTCAGTAAGTACATGCAAAGCAAATAAAATAGGATGAAATAAAGGAATTTTAAAAATCCAGCATAGTGCATTGAAATGTGCTCATTAAATGATTATCATGGAGTATAGCTATATTAGCTGTGTGGCATTCTACAAGAACTCAACACAAGAAGAAAACATTGTAAGTGAAAAAGCAACTCCCCATATTAACCCCCGAAAATTCACTCTGAAGAAGCACGATAAATATAAAACTTTTGTCTTTAATGTGAAAAATAAGCCTGCTTCTTTCCTGTTAATCTAGAGCATATTGATAACTATGTACTTGTAGACAATAGTTCATAACTAAATTGTTGCTGTGTTATCATTTCATAACACTTATAAAGAACTAGTCTCACAAAGGTATCCTGGCAGGAAGAGATTTAAAGTAATTTCAGGAAGTTTATGATTTTGTTTTTAACTTTAAAATGAAGTAAATTACGCTGTATTTTAAAAATTTTTGTTAAATTCTTCATCAATAACTGATTTTAATCATTTATCCTATAAAGTTATAGTTAAATTCAAATTATGCTTAGATGAAAGAAATAAATTCCAGGGCCATGAATTTACCATGTATAGAAATTTCTATGCATCCTTTTATGGAAGATGAAATTCACAATATTCAAGCACATGAGGTGTTTAATTATAACTTTGTAAAGATGAGAAATATCAAGACTAGCACTATTTTCAGTGATATTTATTGCTAAACAATGGAACATATTACAGCCTGTATAAATTCTGTTCTTTCAACCCTCTAAATTTAGATTTTTTTCCTTTGATTCATCCATCATCAAAAAATACATTCCATTCCTTCATTCCATGGGAGTATTAGGATAATCAAAAATGCCAAAGATAAAATATCAAAGATATCAGATAAATGAGCAAGCATGGCTGTAAAATCATATCTTTAGAAGTTTGGGGCCCAGCTGAATATACACTAAGAGTTTATACTCTAGCTTACACATTTTCAACAAAACTTTTCCTCTTAATAAATATTGTGCCTCACCACACAATAGCTATTTAAAAAAAAAATCAGCTTTACATTATATTTATAAAATAAAACTTTAACCCCAAACCACATATTTTTTTTTTTTCCGAACCACATGTGCGGACTGTTTTTATACATTTCAGAGCTAATTGTATTTGTTGGCAATGAGGTTGAAAAAAAAACAGCAACCTCCTTCATATTAGCATCATATTTGAGTTGCAGTTTTACTCAAAAAAAGTGCCATTTTAGCAATATCTGTGCGTTCAACAAATTGAAGTTAAGAATGTGTCTCTATCTTTATTTGGTCAATTACCTGCTCTTACCATTTGCCAGTTCTCAGTTTTGAGCTATGTTATCACTGGAAAGCAGTACTTGAGTACTTCTTTGTCACAGATACACTTCACATTTTCAAATAAACATCTCTGATGTAGTCTTTTACATATATTTTGGGAATTAGTACAGATTTTTATTCATGGTAAATCAAACTACTTCTCTATAAAAAGTTATTAAATTATAAAGTTTAAATGAGAATTATTAAACATCTATCTCTGTCAACTTTTGAATTCAACACTCAAATAATTCTTTTAATTTAAATTTACTTATGTTCTTTATTTTTTAATAATTTTAATCCTTGATTAGCCAGTATATCTCTAAAATAATATACTTTAACACTTTGCCATCAATACTCGCTAAAAATGAAATTCAGTATACAAGGAATTGTATAAAGTTTGTGGTAAACCATTATGAACTCTATTGATCTTCATTTTGGGGAGTTACTTCCACTGACATCAGTTGGTTTGTTATTAAGACTACATATATAAAAGCTGTGTCTTTCCTTGACAAAAAAGTCTGGTGAAGCTTTTTTAATCTGTAAATTATGGTAAAAATAAATACAAATTTCATTTTCCTAATTCATTTACTAATGTTGAACTACAAATTTTAAAGCAGATTTGATTAAAAATTAAAATTTTTATAAAAATAACTAGATATAAAAATTTAAACTATTACTTTTTTCATAGTTTGGTGTGCTTTCACATCATAGTTGATGAATTTACTTTAACACGTCATGTATTGTATCACTGCCACATGTGGCTCAACATGTAAGTATTACAACACCCAGTGCGGTCCATGTGATGCTCAATGGGATGAGGTCACTTGTCATGCATTTGGGTGTCATAACAATGCTGAATTGCTATAAATGTTTCTAAACATTTGTTTTCATTTTCTTTACTTATCTCTTTCCAGACCAGTGACAGAGGGATCTGTACTAGCTCACAGACCACTCTCAAAATTTTGGTCTCAAAATTACAGGTCATAAAAATCTTCTGTGAAGTTTGTTGAAATGCAGATTTAGAGTCAGTAGATTTGAAGTAGAGTCCAAGAGTCTGAATTTCTCAAAACCCCTTTGATGCCTTTTATAGGGAGCATTTAGACTACAACTTTGTGATGTGCTCTCTAAGAAGCCTCTATCCCTTCCGGTAATGCTGATCTTATTTTACTAATCCCTTGAGCAATATTTCTGAAAATGTTGACTAGGAATCATCTGGAGTGCTTATCGGCACTCACTGCAGAATCTCTAAAATGGGGTCTGGGATTCTGTATCTTTAAAAGTTCTACCAGGCATCCATGTGCACAGTTCAGATCAGTCTCTCAGTCATGTCCGACTCTTTGTGACCTCATGAATCGCAGCACGCCAGGCCTCCCTGTCCATCACCAACTCCCGGAGTTCACTCAGACTCACGTCCATCGAGTCAGTGATGCCATCCAGCCATCTCATCCTCTGTCGTCCCCTTCTCCTCCTGCCCCCAATCCCTCCCAGCATCAGAGTCTTTTCCAATGAGTCAACTCTTCGCGTGAGGTGGTCAATCCATGTGCACAAGCAAGTCTAAAACCTACTGTGTACTATTTGCTTGCATGCTGTGTACTATTTTCCTTCTTACATTTCCTCCTATATTTCTCCTCATTTTTATTCAGATTTCCTCTTTTTTTTATTGACTTTTACTCACCTGAGTATTTCTTTTCTTTATCTTGTCCTTTAATGAAGCAACTTAATCTCATGACTTGAAAATGTAAACATCTGTTGATAAATCAACATTTCTAATTTGGACTTTTATCTTTTGTTTCATCTTATATTTTCAGTTACCCTGGGCAACTCTTATATTTTTGACATCTTAATAAAAGAATGAACAAAACTGAACTTAGCTGCTCTCCCAATCTCTTTATTTATTTATTTATTTGTCTACACCAGGGTCTTAGCTGTGGCACGTAGGATCTAGTTCCCTGACCAGGGATCGAACTCAGGTCCCCTATGTTGGGAGCCCAGAGTCTTAGCTACTGGAACGTAAAGAAAGCCCACTCTATTACACATTCATTTTTATGGTTTTATTGTACTAGTATGACAATTTCTCCAGTCCCCAGGATTATGTTTTTAGACCTGTGCTTATTTCTTTTTGTGATAGGCAGGATTCTAAAATGGCTCCGGTGATTCCTACTCCCTGAAATACATACCTTTGGTAATTCCATCCCATCCTTTTGAGAACAAGCAGAACCTGTGATTCACTTATTTTTCCTTTAGTGTCTATCTATTTATTTATTTTTGGCTGCATTGGATCAGTTGTGGTACATGGGATCTCAGCTGTGGCATGTGGGACCAGTAGTTGTGGCGTGTGGGATCCTAGTTTCCTGAGCAGGGATTGAACCCACATTGCCTACACTGCCTACACTCAACACTGGACTATCAGGCAAGTCCCCATGTGATTCACTTCTAGCCACTAAATATGGCAAAGGTGAAAGGATTGCTTAAATGTATCTAAGGTCCCTATCAACTGACTTTGAGTTAATCCGAAGGACAATTATTCTCGGCAGGCCTGACTTAATCATGTGAGCCCTCCAAAAGAGAGCCTTGTCCTTCTCTGAAATAAGATACTGGAAATGGCAAACACTCCTTCCCTTGCTGGCTTTGAAGAAAGAAGCTGCCATGAATGATACAGCTGCAAGGAAGTGAATCCTGCAAAAAGCCTGAAGAAACTTGGAAGTGGATCCTTCCCTAGTCAAAACTCCAGATGAGAACTCAGCCCATCTACTACTTCAGTTTTCAGCTTTGTGAAACCTTGAGCAGAACAGTCAGCAAAGCCATGCCAAAACTTCAGACGTACAGAAACTAGAGATAATAAGCGTGTGTTGCTTAAGTCACTAGTTTGGGGACAATTTGTTATACAGAAATAAGAGACTAATATACTTCCTTGCTTTCAATTTCTACATTTGTTCTTTAACCAAATTCTGTCTCGTCTGCCTTTATAATGTTTCTTGTTCTCATCTTTCATCTTATCATCGCTACCACTTTGGTTCAGTATCACATTTATTCACTTTCCTGTCACTGAAATGACTTTTAAGTGGTCTCTCTAGCTCACCCTAAGAACCACTGGAATCGCTGAACATGACCCTGAAGCTGGAGGAGAAGAAAGTCACTGCAGTTATATAGTGGAGTGTTTAATCTGGTAGCTTTGGTTACAGAGTTGGTTAGATGATAATAGTGTCCAGGGCAGGGCCACTAGAATGTGTGGCTGGGATGGAGTAATAAAGGACCCAAAGGATCTTAGATGCAAGTTAACTGAGAAATCACGATGTTGCACAAGCTATCCATGTGGACAAAAAAGTATAAAACATGCTGACTATTTAATATTATAATGAACTAGATATAAATGAAATGACCCATTAAGCCTTTGTTCATAGAAATATAAAATAGTTCCTCTTTACTTTTTGAGAAGAAATAAAACAAAATATGAATTTTATATAACCCCTTACAACTAAGAAATCATGTATTTCAAAGTCCAGACCAAAAATAGTTTGACACCATATAGATAAAACCCCACGATTGTCAAACCTGCTAACAAAAAGGTGACTCACTTAAGCTTTTTCATAGACTGGCTGCTTTCCACTAGGAAAAAACAAATGCCAGTGTTAATCAAACCAGCATGGAAGTTAATTAGAGCCCCCAGAGCAAGCGGATGGGCTTAGCACCATAGACACATGAATATCCTGTTTCTAAAGATGACCTCAAAAGGTTGTGTAACCATCAAGCCCAGCACAAGTCAAAAGCAACTAATTAAGTTTTCATTTTTCCTTGAGTACTTTAGTCTCACTCTTTAACAATATTAATGGAGAAATCTTCCATTACAACTGATATAAATATGCCCATATTCAAAAGTCCTTCCCTGTAGCTTAAATGGTAAAGAATCTGCCTGCAACACTGGAGACCCAGGTTCAATCCCTGGGTCAGGAAGATCCTCTGGAGAAGGAAATGGAACCCACTCCAGCATTCTTGCCTGGAAAACCCCATGGACAGAAGAGCCTGGCAGGTTATAGTCCATGGGGTCACAAAAGAGGGGACACGACTGAGCGACTGAGCACATGAGCACTCATTTCTTTCAAGGGAGAGGTCTGCTCACTCATTGGTCACCCATTCCAGCACTGATAAAAAGAACAATCAGGTGTCGCCTCAAGTATTGCTAGGGCAGCTTTGGTTATGCTATATGTTATGCTTGTTTTCTATTATCAGTCAATCAACTGAGGTCCCAAGATTCTATGAATTGATTTGAACAAATTCTCTTTCACTTTTGCACAGAATCCTGACGACTGGCCTTGATTTGCTCCTACTGGTGTTCCCCTTGCTCCTAAGTTGTTTGGGACCTTTGGATTCCCTTCTTGGTTTTGTGGCTCATCCTCCCTTTGTAACTCTAGAGCAAAACTCATGCCAAGACTGACATCCCAGATGTGAACTGTTCCACAGATCAACATCTCATTTGTGAATTGTGATTTCAACTATTTATCACATATTTTAACCCATTGCTTTTCTCCATTTGCTCATAAACAACAAAACAATAATAACTCACAAGCGTATATTGAGCACTAACATTGTACAAGCTATTGAAGATACAGACATAGATAGGCTTCTGTAGTTGAGTGACAGGTAAAGGATGCAAATGCAGGGAAAAAAGAATTATGGCTCCTCCTCCAGTTGAAAGAAATAATATGCTACAGATATGGCTGCAGTAGGCTTTATGAAGCAGGAAGACATAACACAAGGTTATCAAGGGGTTATCTTATATGTAGGTAGACCGTTGTCTGGAGGTGTGGCACCTCCTTCAGCCTAAACGCAAAAGGTAGTGAGTCCTGGCCCTGGGCTGCCCTGGCTGAATTGGCACTCTCCCCCGCTTTGTAGACTCCCCTGTGTAGATACCTATCATGAGAAATGAGAGAGGCCCTGGGGAACTGTATTCCCTTTCCCATTCACATGAATTATTTGTATTGCTTGCGTCTCAGTTTCAGCAAAACAAACCACACACAAATAAAGCCAAGTCCAAGTCGTCTTGTTTGTCAGTGTTGGAATCCTGATCAGACTTTGTGGTCTGTTTACCTGACTTTCTCCTCTAGTTCAATCCGGAAATGATGCAGAAGCTAAAAGACAAAAGGAGTGGGTTTGAAGAACTGAAGTCAGGACATAGAAAAAGCTGGGCAGAGAGAACTGGCTCTGTGCTGTTGTAGAGGGCAGTAACTGGCAGGCTGGAGAGGCTTGCATGCACAAGCATGGCACATGGTTGAGGGGAAGAGCTTTTGAATTGAGTTCCTTTCTTGCAGTGCCATGCTGCCTGCCTGGATGCCCACCCGCCCCCTCATTACTGATAGAAGATCAGCTGCACTTGCCCAGGACTACTGGGGTCAGCATGGTGACATCAGAGAGGTTCAAGATGCCTCAAGCTGAGTGCTGACTTCTATGTAGCCCTGTTCTCTTCCAACTCCTCCTCTGAGCTCTAGATATCCAACCCCATGAAGAAGAGCTCTAGGGAGAGTGCAGTGATGGAGCAGAGGTTTCTGGAGGGGCAGTGCCACCTGTTGTACATGCATACATGATAAGTTGCTTCAGTCATGGCCTACTCTCTGCAACCCCATGAACTGTATAGCCCACCAGGCTCCTCTGTCCATGGGATCCTCCAGGCAAGAATACTGGAGTAGGTTGTCATGTCCTCCTCCAGATGATCTTCCCAAGCCAAGGATCAAATCTGTGTCTCCTATGCCTTTCTCTTGCATTGGCAGGGAGGTTCTTTACCACTAGAGCCACCTGGGAAGCCCATGGGGAGACAGCAAATGTTACAGAGAAGAGAGAATTAAGCTTAGACTGTGGCTTCTCAGCCACTAGCCACTACCCTGAGCTACAGTCTTCCCACCTTACCAGAGCCAGGAGCAGCACAGATTGCTCTACCCTCCCCACATACACCAGTCTAGGTACACCCAATGAGAAGTCCTCATTGCCAAAAGGAGCGAGACACTGGCTCTGGGGTGAAAACTAGATGAAACAGACTAAATGAAATAGGCATATAGAATTTTAAAAATAATAATATTTTCTAATATATGAGAGAAAATGGTAAAATGAAAAAAAAACATTATAAAAAACACAAAGTGCAAGAACTGAGTGTAAAAAGATAATAATTAGAATTAGATAATAGATTAGATAAAAAAGCAGAATTATTACAAGTGAGAATGAGTAAACTAGATCAGGTCAAGAAACTCTCATGAAAAGGTAGGGAAGATAGAAAAATGATAAAAGTTAGGATGTGTGAAAGTTGTAGATGTCAAAATCTAAGTATAAAGAAACAAAAGAGAGGAAAAATTGGATGGAGAGAAAATTGTTTGAGGAAATAATTATGCATAATTTCCCAGAACTAAAGCAAGGTTAAATAAATTGTATGGAAAGTATTCCTAGGATGGAAAGGAGGATAAATAAAGAAAAACTCAGATGTAAACACATTATAGTAAACATTAAGAACATCAACAATATTGAGGAAATTCCAAAAGCTTATGGATAGATGAGATCTTTACAAAACAAAATGACTTATATTAATCTCAGAATTTTCTGTAGTGACACTGGAAGCAAGAAAGAGGTCACAACTGTGAAGGGAAAAATATTAAACATGGAATTTTATTCTACATGTTATTGTTATTAAAGAGTTATATAACCATAGTAAGCAAACACCATATATTGATTATGCAGATTATAAAATAATAAATCATTACATTTCTCATGGAAGTACTTTGCTTGACCACACCAAATCCAACTTTTCCCCAGTAGGTGAGCATCCTTCCTTGAATGTTTTCCTATTTTTAGTACTTGTGATACTAAAATACTATCATATTTTAGTATATTTTTTAAAAAATAAGAAAGACAAGTATTTTATTATCAGTATTAAATCATCACTTATTTTTGTGCAGGGATGTTTTTTCATTTGTAAAAATAGCAGTAGACAAAGAGGTATATGGAAAAACTAAGATAATATTTATTATCTTCTGGTATTATTGTACATGCATGCTCAGTGGTGTCCAAGTCTTTGTGACCCTATGGAATGTAACCTCTGCCCATGAGATTTTTCCAGGCAAAAATACTGGAGTGGGTTGTCATTTCCTTCTCCAGGGGATTGTCCCAACCCAGGGATCAAACCTGCATCTCGAGTCTCTTGCACTGACGTTTTATATCACTATTGCCACCTGGGAAATTGGCATGCAGCTGTCATGTATGGATGTGAGAGTTGGACTGTGAAGAAGGCTGAGCATCGAAGAATTGATGCTTTTGAGCTGTGGTGCTGGAGAAGACTCTTGAGAGTCCGTTGGACTGCAAGGAGATCCAACCAGTCCATTCTGAAGGAGATCAGCCCTGGGATTTCTTTGGAAGGAATGATGCTAAAGCTGAAACTCCAGTACTTTGGCCCCCTCTTGTGAGGAGTTGACTCATTGGAAAAGACTGTGATGCTGGGAGGGATTGGGGACAGGAGGAGAAGGGGACGACAGAGGATGAGATGGCTGGATGACATCACTGACTCGATGGACATGAGTCTGGGTGAACTCTGGGAGTTGGTGATGGACAGGGAGGCCTGGCATGCTGCGATTCATGGGGTTGCAAAGAGTCAGACACGACTGAGTGATTGAACTGAACTGAACTGAAGTGAAATTTATTTCTACTATAGTTATTTCCAAGGGATACTTTCCTTATTATACTGACAGAAACCCAGTGAGAGATTATGTAGAGTAGTTATAATATCTCTTAAGCCTTCACAGAGAATGTGTCAGTTGCTCAGTCTTATCCGACTCTTTATAACCTCATGGACTGTAGCTCCTCTGGGCACCAAGCTCCTCTGTCCATGGAATTCTCCAGGCAAGGATATTTATGTGGTAGCTATGCCCTTCTCCAAGGTATCTTCCTGACCCATGGATTGAACCCAGGTCACCTGCATTGCAGGCGGATTCTTTACCATCTGAGCCACCAGGGAAGGCCTTTATAGAGAAGAGTGTCAGCTGTTGGCCTTAAAATATATGTCCATAGAATTATTTTTTACTGCAGATCATGTTAGGAACTCTGAACATTTTAGCTTGACTTTAGTTTGAAGATCACCAGGGTACAAAAGATAGAAGCTGTATTTATCTACATTCATTGATGAGTTAATGGGACTTTTCTTCCAATATCATAGTTATAGAAGCAGTGTCTATTCCATGGAAATAACTAAAACTTTCTATTTTAAATCTTCTCAAATCATCATTATCAAGGCAAAGAATAAGAAAGGATTCCAGTTTGTCCACCTACTTGTAATATTACTAAAAGTCTTGAACAGTGTTATAAGAAAAAAAGGCACAAAAATTTTAAGGGTTAATTATAAGAAATAAAAGTCTTGTTGGAGGAAGGGGAACGCCTTCCAGGGCCTGAGAATAAGTTCTTGTCTAACTCTATGAAATGAATTGTCCAATGAGACACCCATGCTGACAAAGCAAAAAACTTTATTGGAAAGGTGTGCCCAGGCTAAGAATAGCAGGGTATGGGTAAATAGAAGATTGGTTCTGCCATTTGACTCACAGTCTCACATTTTATGGTAATGGGGTTAGCCTTCCAGGTTGCTTCTGGCGAGTCATCTTATTCGTGCCTGCCCATATTTGGTCTGACCTGATGCAAAGAACTGACTCATTAGAAAAGACCCTGACGCTAAGAAAGATTGAAAGCAGAAGGAGAAGGGTATGACAGAGGATGAGAAGGTTGGATGGTATCACTGACTTGATGGATATGAGTTTGAGCAGGCTCTGGGTGTTGCTGACGGACAGGGGAACCTGATATGCTGTAGTCCATGGGGTCTCAAAGAGTCGGACACAAACTATTCAGTTCAGCAATTGAACTGAACTGAACTCGGTGTGACTCAGGTCCTTCCTGGTGGTGAATGTTCATCTCTCAGCCAAGATGGTTTCCAGTGCAAGGCTTTCTGGGAGGTGGGAGGACATATTATGGACTGGTATCTCCTCCTTCCTTTAGGCCCCTCCTGAATTCTTGTGGTTTTTGGTGGCAGGAACATGTTCCTTATTGAGACCTCCTATTTTGAGACAGCTCATGTGAGCTGTTATATCATGCCTGACCAAGGTGAATGGTTTCAGTCAGTGGTTCCCTAGAGCCTAACTGACCAGGGGCAAGGGAACTACCAAGTCTAGCCCACTGTAATCATGCTTTTCCAGCTAGAATTCAAAAATGGCCACCTGAAGGACAATCTGCAGTAATATTTGCGAGAGAAGGAACTGTCAGAATGGCAGAGTCTAGAATTTGGTGGGATGAATTGAGTGGTGGAAGATAGGGCAATGATAGTAGCAAAGTTTAGACCATAGCCAAGGTATTTAAGGAGAGAAAGCAAGATAGAGAATAGTAATAGGAAGCTATGAGATCATGAAAATAATTTTCTCCCTTCCTCTTCATCACTTTCCCACTTATACCCCAATTTGGGTACCATCTTGAGTTCTATAAAACTGAACTCTAGCCAACATTTCCAACTTTATGCAAGAAAACTTTTATTTTTTTTATTTTATTTTTTAACTTTACAATATTGTATTGGTTTTGCCATATATCAAAATGAATCCGCCACAGGTATACACATGTTCCCCATCCTGAACCCTCCTCCCTCCTCCCTCTCCATACCTTCCCTCTGGGTCATCCCAGTGCACCAGCCCCAAGCATCCAGTATCAAGCATCAAACCTGGACTGGCAACTCGTTTCATATGTGATATTATACATGTTTCAAAGCCATTCTCCCAAATCATCCCACCCTCTCCCTCTCCCAGAGTCCAAAAGACTGTTCTATACACCAGTGTCTCTTTTGCTGTCTCGTATACAGGGTTATCGTTACCATCTGTCTAAATTCCATATATATGCGTTAGTATACTGTATTGGTGTTTTTCTTTCTGGCTTACTTCACTGTGTATAATAGGCTCCAGTTTCATCCACCTCATTAGAACTGATTCAAATGTATTCTTTTTAATGGCTGAGTAATACTCCATTGTGTAGGTGCAATCAGTTAGCGCATGGTACTTATATGGCAAGAAAACTTTTAAAACAATTCTTTTTAGATGAGGAAGATGAGTATTGTATTAATAGGCTTTGAGGATAAATTATGCAAAAAGGGAGAAGCTGAAGATGAGAAAGAGAGAGGGAGAAAATTGGTTTAGTGAGGCTCTGATCTAAGACTGAGGGGATGGGAGTAGAATTAAGATCAGATATTAGACCTGACCAAGAGGCAAGATTATCTTCAAGTGTAATAAAAAGGACAAATTGCAAGAGGGAGGGGAATAAACATTTGTATGTAGCAGCGAGAGAAGTCAAGGGAATTTATATGGTGGAATTGCCTTTATTTCTCTGTGACTTAGGAGGCAAAGTCATCTGCTGAATGTAAGGTTGTAAGGTGTCAGTTTAGGAGCTTGAGAATAGAAATAAAAGTTTGAAATTGACAACAACAACAAAAATATGGCCTTCTCTTCTTTATTGGAATGGGCCCAGCTTCTAGAGGCTTAGTTAATGGCCATGTCTCAACCACCTGAACTGCCTTCCTTGCTGTAAATCTTTCCTCACAAATAGAAAGCCATGGCAAGCAACCTGTCACAGAATTCCAACTGAGTGCTAAATGCATGCTTTTCTTTAAAACTTCCCCAACGATTACTAAACAGATGGCCTTCCACAGTTAACTTCACCAGAACATCTTGTCAGGCCAAGTCTGTTTAGCTTCGAAGGTGGCATAAGTCATAGCAGTTTTCACTGGCCTGACTGTATTTCACTGTAAGGCTGTTCACCTACTCATTATTTACACAAGCCTAATAGCTTTTATAAAAGCTAAATTCAGGAAAAGAAAAACATGATGTCTAATTACTTCATCCTCTTGCTTAAAATGTGTCATAGATACCATATCCTAACTGGGATCAGGTGATTATTTTTTTTATCATGTTGCTTAAGGGGACTGCATGACCCGGACCTGTCAACCTTATCACTTGTCCCTTCCAAGCCCCATCCTTTTTTTTTTTTTTAAAGAATTATTCATTTATTTTTGGTTGCACTGGGTCTGTGTTGCTGCCTGTGGACTTTGTCTCGTTGATGCAAGCAGGGGCTACTCTCTAGTTGCTATGCACAGGCTTCTCGTTGCCATGGCTTCTTTTATCGTGGAGCACAAGCTCTTGGTATGAAGGCTTCAGCAGTTGTGGGTGCGTGGGCTTAGTTTCTCCATGGTGTGTGGAATCTTCCTAGACCAGGCATTGAACCTGAGTCTCCTGCATTGACAGGCAGATTACTACCCACTGGAATGCCAGAGAAGTCCCACAGTCCTGCCCTTATGGTCGATAGTCTTATTCTCAAAATCATCATACCCAGTTTTGTCTCTGAGCTGCCTCACAAGCTATTTTTCTTTGTTCCTACATCACTTACCTCTTTGTACTTCATCAAACTAATTTAAACTCATGCTCCTTGTCTCAGCTAAGATATTACTCCTGAGAATTGTTCTCAACCTTCTAGGGGTTAAATGCTCCTGCCAAAATCTCCCACAAGCCCATGTTTCTGCTTTACAGTTGCCTCTTCATCGTGCACACCCCCTCTTTATTTGTAGCCTCATGAGGTCAGAGAGCCGTGGCTGCGCGGGTGCAGGAGGGCCTAGAGGACCTATCCCACGTTGAAGGTCAGGAAGGGTGGCGGAGAGGAGATATGCCTCGTCCAAGGTATGGAGCAATGGCTGTGCTTTGCTGAAGCAGCCATGAAGAGATACCCCACGCCCAAGGTAAGAGAAACCCAAGTAAGACGGTAGGTGTTGCAAGAGGGCATCAGAGGGCAAACACACTGAAACCATACTTACAGAAAACTAGTCAATCTAATCACACTAGGACCATAGCCTTGTCTAACTCAATGAAACTAAGCCATGCCCGTGGGGCAACCCAAGACGGGCGGGTCATGGTGGAGAGATCTGACAGAATGTGGTCCACTGGAGAAGGGAATGGCAAACCACTTCAGTATTCTTGCTTTAGAACCCCATGAACAGTATGAAAAGGCAAAATGATAGGATACTGAAAGAGAAACTCCCCAGGTCAATAGGTGCCCAATATGCTACTGGAGATGGGTGGAGAAATAATTCCAGAAAGAATGAAGGGATGCAGCCAAAGCAAAAAGAATACCCAGCTATGTATGCGACTGGTGATAGAAGCAAAGTCCCATACTGTAAAGAGCAATATTGCATAGGAACCTGGAATGTCAGGTCCATGAATCAAGGCAAATTGGAAGTGGTCAAACAAGAGATGGCAAGAATGAACATCAATATTCTAGGAATCAGCTAACTGAAATGGACTGGAATGGGTGAATTTAACTCAGATGACCATTATATCTACTACTGCGGGCAGGAATCCCTCAGAAGAAATGGAGTGGCCATCATGGTCAACAAAAGACTCCAAAATGCAGTACTTGGATGCAATCTCAAAAACGACAGAATGATCTCTGTTTGTTTCTAAGGCAAACCATTCAATATCAGTAATCCAAGTCTATGCTCCAACCAGTAACGCTGAAGAAGATGAAGTTGAACGGTTCTATGAAGACCTACAAGACCTTTTAGAACTAACACCCAAAAAAGATGTCCTTTTCATTATAGGGAACTGGAATGCAAAAGTAGGAAGTCAAGAAACACCTAGAGTAACAGGGAAATTTGGCCTTGGAATACGGAATGAAGCAGGGCAAAGACTGATAGAGTTTTGCCAAACAAATGCACTGGTCATAACATACACCCTCTTCCAACAACATAAGAGAAGACTCTATACATGGACATCACCAGATGGTCAACACCGAAATCAGATTAATTATATTCTTTGCAGCCAAAGATGGAGAAGCTCTATACAGTCAGCAAAAACAAGACCAGGAGCTGACTGTGGCTCAGACCATGAACTCCTTATTGCCAAATTCAGACTGAAATTGAAGAAAGTAGGGAAAACCACTAGACCACTCAGGTATGACCTAAATCAAATCCCTTATGATTATACAGTGGAAATGAGAAATAGATTTAAGGGACTAGATCTGATAGATAGAGTGCCTGATGAGCTATGGAATGAGGTTCGTGACATTGTACAGGAGACAGGGATCAAGACCATTCCCATAGAAAAGAAATGCAAAAAAGCAAAATGGCTGTCTGGGGAGGCCTTACAAATAGCTGTGAAAAGAAGAGAAGCGAAAAGCAAAGGAGAAAAGGAAAGATATAAACATCTGAATGCAGAGTTCCAAAGAGTAGCAAGAAGAGATAAGAAAGCCTTCTTCAGTGATCAGTGCAAAGAAATAGAGGAAAACAACAGAATGGGAAAGACTAGGGATCTCTTCAAGAAAACCAGAGATACCAAAGAAACATTTCATGCAAAGATGAGCTCGATAAAGGACAGAAATGGTATGGACCTAAAAGAAGCAGAAGATACTAAGAAGAGATGGCAAGAATACACAGAAGAACTGTACAAAAAAGGTCTTCATGACCCAGATAATCATGATGGTGTGATCACTGACCTAGAGCCAGACATCCTGGAATGTGAAGTCAAGTGGGCCTTAGAAAGCATCACTATGAACAAAGCTAGTGGAGGTGATGGAATTCTAGTTGAGCTATTCCAAATCCTGAAAGATGATGCTGTGAAAGTGCTGCACTCAACATGCCAGCAAATTTGGAAAATTCAGCAGTGGCCACAGGACTGGAAAAGGTCAGTTTTCATTCCAATCCCAAAGAAAGGCAATGCCAAAGAATGCTCAAACTACCACACAATTGCATTCATCTCACACGCTGGTAAAGTAGTGCTCAAAATTCTCCAAGGCAGGCTTCAGCAATATGTGAACCATGAACTTCCTGATGTTCAAGCTGGTTTTTGAAAAGGCAGAGGAACCAGAGATCAAATTGCCAACATCCACTGAATCATGGAAAAAGCAAGAGAGTTCCAGAAAAACATCTATTTCTGCTTTATTGACTATACCAAAGCTTTTGACTGTGTGGATCACAATAAACTGTGGAAAATTCTGAAAGAGATGGGAATACCAGACCACCTGACCTGCCTCTTGAGAAATCTGTATGCAGGTCAGGAAGCAACAGTTAGAACTGGACATGGAACAACAGACTGGTTCCAAATAGGAAAAGGAGTTCGTCAAGGCTGTATATTGTCACCCTTCGTATTTAACTTATATTCAGAGTACATCATGAGAAACGCTGGACTGGAAGAAACACAAGCTGGAATCAAGATTGCCAGGAGAAATATCAATAACCTCAGATATGCAGATGACACCACCCTTATGGCAGAAAGTGAAGACAAACTCAAAAGCCTCTTGATGAAAGTGAAAGTGGAGAGTGAAAAAGTTGGCTTAAAGCTCAGCATTCAGAAAATGAAGATCATGGCATCCGGTCCCACCACTTCATGGGAAATAGATGGGGAAACAGTGGAAACAGTTTCAGACTTTATTTTTCTGGGCTCCCAAATCACTACAGATGGTGACTGCAGCCATGAAATTAAAAGACGCTTACTCCTTGGAAGGAAGGTTATGACCAACCTAGATAGCATATTCAAAAGCAGAGACATTACTTTGCCAACAAAGATTCATCTAGTCAAGGTTATGGTTTTTCCTGTGGTCATGTATGGATGTGAGAGTTGGACTGTGAATAAGGCTGAGCGTCGAAGAATTGATGCTTTTGAACTATGGTGTTTGGAGAAGACTCTTGAGAGTCCCTTGGACTGCAAGGAGATCCAACCAGTCCCTTCTGAAGGAGAGCAGCCCTGGAATTTCTTTGGAAGGAAAGATGCTAAAGCTGAAATTCCAGTACTTTGGCGACCTCATGCGAAGAGTTGACTCATTGGAAAAGACTCTGATGCTGGGAGGGATTGGGGGCAGGAGGAGAAGGGGACGACAGAGGATGAGATGGCTGGATGGCATCACTGACTCGATGGATGTGAGTCTGAGTGAACTCTGGGAGTTGGTGATGGACAGGGAGGCCTGGCGTGGTGCGATTCATGGGGTCGCAAAAAGTCGGACACGACTGAGCGACTGATCTGATCTGTTCTGATCTGAGGTCAGAGACCCCTCTGAAGCGTCATGATTCTTTCTGTAGTATCTTGAATATGGCTCCTGTCTCATAATAGAAACTCAGAAAATACTTGTTGAATTAAACCATGGTTCTACTATCTTCTGATTTGAGAAAAGAGTGTATAAAAATAGAAAAACTGGAGTTTGGACAGACGATCCAGTCCTGGTGCCAGAATCTACTAACTATATGACCTTGTAGCAAAATGTCCTTATTTTTCTTACTTATAAAATAGAGTTAAGTCTACATACCTTCTTCATTGTTTAAGAAGTAAATAAAACAATATATCTATCACAGATGGCAGAAAAATAGGATAATATAAATGATAGATTCTGTCTTGTGTTATTTTCCCACTTAAAACACCAGTACCAACATTTTCTAGCTGTTTTCCTTGTTTTTTCCTCCTTCTGTTCGTTGTATCAAGATGGCAGCATGGAGTAAGTTTGAAAAGAGCTGTTTATATAATTGGTTACAATATCAATAGTAACTAAAAGTATCTGACATTTATTAAGCAATGGCTTGTTTCTGGCAACATGCTAAGCAGTTAATATGTACTCCATTCCTAGCACTTACTTTTTTTATCATTTCATTTGTGATATTCAGTGTTTAGAGGACAAAATCACTTGCTCTTCTTGCAATCAGTGGTGACCCTGGAAGACAAGACTGAGAATCTACTGTTCTCTTTACATTTGAGGTGGGCACCGTGTATGCCTGCTATTATTTTATATTCCCTCACCTTTTCATGCTGCTAGTGCACAGTAACACAGAAAGGAGATGCATGAGGAAATGGTCTGAGCCACTCCTCTCCCACAATTTTTACTCACAAAGTATGCCAGCCTATGGCTATACAGAAATGCTTGCATCTTCCCAAAGATGTGACTGATTTTTGGCCTATCCTCTTCTTTGAACTCCTGTAAACATCCTGTACCTTTTAATGTTACTGTCACATAGTATGCTTGTTTCCTTAAACACATATATAATTGTTTGCTTATCACCATATTGTTCTATTTCCCCAGTAGGTTGTTCACTAAGGCAGAAACTGTGTCTTAATACCTCATAACCTCATATTGCAGCAGTCACATGGTAGCTTTCTAACACTATTCTTGAGTGAATATATTTTGAATAAATTACCCCCTACTTATGTACACACACACACATGTCCATGCACACACACACACACACACACACACACACATGTACTTTCTAGAAAATATGGCTCTCACAATTCTGTTTACCTTGCAGAGCTTTATTTGGTTGAGGTTAAATACACTGCCAGAGAAGGCAATGGCACCCCACTCCAGTACTCTTGCCTGGAAAATCCCATGGACGGAGGGGCCTGGAGGGCTGCAGTCCATGGGGTTGCTAGGAGTTGGACACAACTGAGCGACTTCACTTTATTTTTTCACTTTCATGCATTGGAGAAGGAAATGGCAACCCACTCCAGTGTTCTTGCCTGGAGAATCCCAGGGACGGGGGAGCCTGGTGGGCTGCCGTCTCTGGGGTCACACAGAGTCGGACACGACCGAAGCGACTTAGCAGCAGCAGTAGCAGCAAAGACACTGCACAGTGCTGGCTGGCTCCTGTGGAAAGTCTGGGCTGTAAGAAGAACATCTGGGAGAAAAGGGGTTCACAGAATGAATAGGTTGTACATCTTTGTTGAAGATTGGAGAGATGAGGGAAAAATGTGAAACTAAGTGTGCTAACATGACCTTGGACATTATTCTGAGCTCTGAGCTAGCCTTCTTTTGCCACCTCAGTCAAAATAATTTTCTCAATTAAGGTCTGGGTTCTCATCTGTCAAATAAATGTGCTAAAAATGACCTTCACAGGATAGTCCTCAGGAAAAGCTAATAAATGATCGCAAGAATCTGAGACAAGGAAAAGCACTGAGAAAATCTTGAATAATAAATCAGGACCTTTCTGTACTAAATCAGACTGAGAGGCATTTAATTTGGAATCTTCCAGTGTTTGGCTATCTGCTAAAGGAAAAAGGATCACAATAAATGTATTATGAAAGAAAAGCTGACAGTTGAGAAACTAAAATGAAAAGTAACAACATAAACCATGTTAGGAGATGCCTTCGAGGAGACGAATCTTCAGAAAGTTGAGATCTCAATTTAGAACATTTCTTTCTGTATAATTGTTGTTCTGCATGCCGCTGCACTATGATGAAATGGCCATAAACTTAGTGTGATAGGCCTGCAGAATAATTTAATTATAATTTAACATTTACTTTTATGCTATGCAATTACTTACATTGCTTTTTTGCTGAAGACAATATATTTAAGCAGCTGCATACAATGAAAAAATAGCTGACAGGGTCAATTCTAAAGTTATGCTAAGGTTTAGTTACATTCCTTTTTCACCCAGTGGACTTAACAAATTAGGCAGTATGAGACTGGTTAAAGGAAAATCAGATAAGTAATCAGGTACCCTTGATTCTCCTCTAAATCTTCACAATCTAGCATTCTGAATTTTGTAGATTCCTTAATCTTTAGTGGATCAATCACTATTATGTGTAGACATTGTCACTTGATGGTCAATTATTTTTTATTTGCTAGCATTCTCTAAGAATGATACTAATAATGTTAAAGAATAAAAGAAAGTCTACTGTTTATGAGATTAAATCCATCCCTGAAGCCAATCTTTGACATATATTGGGTGTCTTCTTTCCGGTATTGTGCAAGACTAGATCATGATGTTTGGCTTTTATTCTGTATGCTAGATTCCTTTATATTTTTACTCTTCCTGAAAGTTTGTATTGTAAATAGCCTGCACATGAGCAGTTTAACTGTAAAAATATCTGTTGCTCAGTTACAATGCTGAAATGACTATATGAAAGTGTCACTTAAAATATTTTTGCATTAAATATATCATTTCCATGTTCTCTCTTTGTACTGGAGGATTAAACAGTCTACGTTAACTTAAAAATTAACACATATCTTTTATTACCAACATATCAATTTTGACTTGTATAATTCAGAATTTTGGGTGATCCTGATGACAACAAACTGGCTCTGTTAGAATTAAAGGTTCCATGTAAAGGCCATAACTTTGAGCCTATACTTCTAAAACTTAAGGGGACACAGAAATTATTTCATTTATTTATATATTTTACAGTAGAATATCAAACATGTTTTTAAACAATTTCATTGAGATGCATTTAACATAAAAATTCACCTATTAAAATGTACAATTCAATGTTTTAAAATATATTTTAAAACATTGTGCAGGCATCACCACAATTTAGTTTTCACTCCTCCTTAAAAGAAACCACATACCATCAGCCTTAAGCAATCAACCCCATATCCTTCTTCCCCACCTCCCACTAGTCCTAGGTCGTAAGCAACCAGAAATTTACTTTCTTTCTCTATAGATTTACTTATTCTGGATATTTCAAAGAAATTAAACCACATGATATGTGTTTTTCGGGTTTTGATTCTTTCAGTTCAGTTCAGTCCCTCAGTCATGTCCGACTCTTTGCAACCCCATGAATCGCAGCACAACAGGCTTTCCTGTCCATCACCAACTCCCAGGGTTTACCCAAACTCATGTCCATCAAGCCGGTGATGCCATCTGGCCATCTTATCCTCTGTCGTCCCCTTCTCCTCCTGCTCTCAATCTTTCCCAACATCAAGGTCTTTTCCAATGAGTCAGCTCTTCTCATCAGGTGGCCAAAGTATAGGAGTTTCAGCTGCAACATCAGTCCTTCCAATGAACACCCAGGACTGATCTCCTTTAGGACAGACTGGTTGGATCTCTTTGCAGTCCAAGGGACTCTCAAGAGTCTTCTCCAACACCACAGTTCAAAAGCATCAATTCTTTGGTGCTCAGCTTTCTTCACAGTCCAACTCTCACATCCATACATGACCACTGGAAAAACCATAGCCTTGACTAGATGAACCTTTGTTGACAAAGTAATGTCTCTGCTTTTGAATATGCTATCTAGGTTGGTCATAACTTTCCTTCCAAGGAGTAAGCGCCTTTTAATTTCATGGCTGCAATCACCATCTGCAGTGATTTTGGAGCCCAGAAAAATAAAGTCAGCCACTGTTTCCACTGTTTCCTCATCTGTTTGCCATGAAGTGATGGGACCAGATGCCATGATCTTAGTTTCCTTAATGTTGAGTTTTAAGCCAGCTTTTTCACTCTCCTCTTTCACTTTCATCAAGAGGCTCTTTAGTTCTTCTTCACTTTCTACCATAAGGGTGGTGTCATCTGCATATCTGAGGTTATGGATTTTTCTCCCGGCAATCCTGATTCCAGCTTGTGCTTCTTCCAGCCCAGCGTTTCTCATGATGTACTCTGCATATAAGTTAAATAAGCAGGGTGACAAAATACAGCCTTGACATACTCCTTTTTCCATTTGGAACCAGTCTGTTGTTCCATGTGCAGTTATAACTGTTGCTTCCTGACCTGCATACAGGTTTCTCAAGAGGTCAGGTGCAGTGGCCAAGAGGAGCTACCCTACGTCTGAGGTAAGGAGCAGTGGCTGTGCTTTGCTGGAGCAGCTGTGAAGAGATACCCTACATCAAAGGTAAGAGAAACCCAAGTAAGATGGTTGGCACTGAGAGAATGGCATCAGAGGGCAGACAGACTGAAACCACAATCACAGACAACTAGCCAGTCTGATCACACAGACCACAGCTTTGTCTAACTCAATGAAACTAAGCCATGCAGTGTGGGGTCACCCAAGACCTAACAGAAGCAGAAGATATTAAGAAGAGGTGGCAAGAATACACAGGATAACTGTACAAAAAAGATCTTCATGACCCAGATAACCAAGATGGTGTGATCACTCACCTAGAGCCGGACATCCTGGAATGTGAAGTCAAGTGGGCCTTAGGAAGCATCACTATGAACAAAGTTAGTGGAGGTGTTGGAATTCCAGTTGAGCTATTTCAAATCCTGGAAGATGATGCTGTGAAAGTGCTGCACTCAATATGCCAGCACATTTGGAAAACTCAGCAGTGGCCACAGGACTGGAAAAGGTCAGTTTTCATGCCAATCCCAAAGAAAGGCAATGCCAAAGAATGCTCAAACTACCGCACAATTGCACTCATCTCACAGGCTAGTAAAGTGATACTCAAAATTCTTCAAGCTAGGCTTCGGCAATACGAGAACTGTGAACTTCCAGATGTTCAAGCTGGTTTTGGAAAGGCAGAGGAACAAGAGATCAGATTGCCAACATCTGATGGATCATCAAAAAAGCAAGAGAGTTCCAGAAAAGCATCTATTTCTGCTTTATTGACTATGCCAAAGTCTTTGATTGTGTGGATCACAAGAAACTGTGGAGAATTCTTCAAGAGATGGGAATACCAAACCACCTGACCTGCCTCCTAAGAAACTTGTATGCAGGTCAAGAAGCAACAGTTAGAACTGGACATGGAACAACAGACTCGTTTCAAATAGGAAAAGGAGTATGTCAAGGCTGTCTATTGTCACCCTGCTTATTTAACTTATATGCAGAGTACATCATGAGAAACGCTGGGCTGGAAGAAGCACAAGCTGGAATCAAGATTGCCGGGAGAAATATCAATAACTTCAGATATGCAGATGACACTACCCTTGTGGTAGAAAGTGAAGAAGAACTAAAGAGCCTCATATTCAGTAAACTAAGATCATGGTATCCGGTCCTATCATCATGGCAAATAGATGAGGAAATAGTGGAAACAGTGACTGACTTCATTTTTCTGGGCTCCAAAATCACTGCAGATGGTGATTGCAGCCATGAAATTAAAAGACACTTACTCTTTGGAAGGAAAGTTATGACCAACGTAGACAGCATATTAAAAAGCAGAGACATTACTTTGTCAACAAAGGTTCATCTAGTCAAGGCTATGGTTTTTCCAGTGGTTATGCATAGATGTGAGAGTTGGACTGTGAAGAAAGCTGAGCACCAAAGAATTGATGCTTTTGAACTGTGGTGTTGGAGAAGACTCTTGAGAGTCCCTTGGACTGTGAGGAGATCCAACCAGTCCATCCTAAAGGAGATCAGTCCTGGGTGTTCATGGGAAGGATTGATGTTGCAGCTGAAACTGTAGTACTTTGGCCACCTGATGCGAAGAGCTGACTCATTGGAAAAGACCCTGATGCTGGGAAAGATTGAGGGCAGGAGGAGAAAGGGATGACAGAGGATGCGATGGTTGGATGGAATCACCAAGTCAGTGGACATGGGTTTGTGTGGACTCCAGGAGTTGGTGATGGACAGGGAGGCCTGGCGTGCTCCAGTTTATGGGGTCACAAAGAGTTGGACATGACTGAGAGACTGAACTGAACTGAATATGAGAATTTGAGTCTGTTTAGTTATTGTAGAGATTTCTGTGTGTATGTCTCTGTGTGCATGTTTTATCACTTAATAGATCTAGACAGATTGAGGCTGAAATTTCCAAACTACCTTCTGTGAGCTATGGTTCTGATTTTGGTTCATTTTTCTAAGAGTTTGCAGTACTAATTGCAACTCTCTCCCATGTTTATGCCATTCAGTCTGAGACCTTCAGGATGGTTAACCAAGACCTCAATTTTCAGAGCCTTTGCTACACTGTTTAGGGTCATATTCATGTATGTGTAGTTGAGATTATACACACTTCTATAGGATCACTTTTTTTTTATTTTTTTTAGGATCACTTTCTTGAATCCCCTTCTCATTGAGTCTCCTTGACACTTTCTGGCTCTCAGAGAGTCCCACCCTTCTCTTCCATCCAGAAAACTAGGGCTTTAGTTTTCCCACTAGACTGTATACTCCCAACAGTACTGTTAGAAAGAATGGTTCCTTTCCCTCAGAGTTCTGGGCCAACCCAACTGCCACTGTCCAACTCTGCCACACTGCCATGGGGTTATGTGGGACTAGAATGAAAAAAACAGAAACAGTGAATTTTCCCATTGTCTCTGACCCCAGGGGCTCCTTTCTCCAGTGTTCACATCAGAAATAAAGATCTTCTCTTGGAGCATTTTCTGCCTATACCCAGATTGCAATTCTGGCTTTTGTGCTGCTTTTTAGTCCAGGTTGGAAGATATTGGAGGGAAAAAGCAAAAGAAACTCACTCTTATATTGGTCTTGCTTTGAGTTCTGGTTTTCTTTCTTATTCTATGTGCTACTTTTTAACTTTTCAGAGTCTTCAAATAGCTGTTCAATGCATCTGTCTAGGTTTTAGTTGTATTCAGTTGGAGAGAGGATGAAGTACCTTTACTTTTATCTCAACTGGTACCAGAACCTTAAATGCATATTGAAAAGATTGTATTAAAATAGATTATTTATTATTTATGTCTATTTCATGTATTTCTTTTCCCCCACATATTTTTAGGTTTCTATTTTCTAAACAATTCTAGACAAATGGCACAATTCTTTTTGAAAAAAAAAAAAATCCCTCATAGAACAACATTCCTGATCTTGTATTATTATTTAGCCTCATGCTTTCTTTATCTTATCACCAAGAATCAGTTTATCTTATTTCACCCAATTTTAAGGTTATTTTCTCTAGTCCTACTTGTAGCATACCATATCATTTTCTATATAAGAAGTTGTTAGATCAGTATTTAGAGAAATTTAGAATTTTAGTTGAATTAATCTATTTAAATAAAAATTCTTATAGGTAGATACACATGTTTAAGAACTAGGGGCTTCCTTGGTGGCTCAGTGTTAAAGAATCTGTCTGCCAAGCAGTAGACACAAGTCAGAGCCTTGGGTGGAAAGCTCTACTGGAGAAGGAAATGGTAATCCACATGAGTATTCTTGCCTGGGAAACTCATGGATAAAGGAATTTGACAGGCTACAGTCCATGGGGTTGCAAGGAGTTGACTTAGTGACTAAATAACAGCAACAAAGAACAATGGCACAATGAAAGGAAAAAAGGTTTTAATGTCTCCCTCCTATAAAGGAGCAGTCTACATCTCCACCTGTTGGATGTACATATACAGTTCACAGAGTTTGCTGAATCTATGCTTCAAAATAACATACAAGTGCAGAATGCTGACTTTTAGGTAAGCTCTTCTCATTGACTTGATATAGATACTAGATTTGTTTTTCTCTAATCTTATGATGATCATAACTCATTATATATATTTTTCACTGACTGATCACAGGTATACCATATATTTTGTGGTGTTTAATAATAATAAGTCTATAGGCAAGTTCAGGTTTAATCTGCTGAGTGAGCCTAAGAACACTGGAATGAGGGTAGAAATATAGAATATAACCTCAGCATTGAAAGGAACTATATATGCCTGACCTTGTGTGAATTTAAGACACCAAATTGATTTCTAAATAAACTAGTAAATGTAGAGGTAAAGATTTTTCAGAATCTGAAATGAAAAAAAGCAAAAAAGTGTTATGTTTCCCTAAGGTAGATCTCTTTTTATGGTAGACCATATAACAAAGCAATAAAGGAATAGACAATATTTGCATACCCAGTGGACTGTTTAAATATTACTGTGACTGAGAAGAAAAGACTTCAAAATTTCCCTAGCTCTCTTGTTTAAATCTATATGGGAATACAGATTTAGAGCTAAATGGAGCACAATCACACAGGGAGCCTCTGGAGGCTACAAGGACTATGAATATTGATGGGAATTCACTTCTGTGTTGTGCCCTGAACCAATGACAACAGAGTAGTAAACAACTATTTCCTTGGAGATGCAAATAGATTCCATAGGCTGTGAACTGAGACTCTTTCTCACTCAGATCTTATTCAAAGCAGACAGTGTACTTAGAAGGGTACACATATCCTAACAATTAGACTGGGTATGGCAAACCAGAAACAAAGAAACAGAATTAGTTCCAACTCATTATAACTATAAACAAGACTTTTTTTCTCTCTCTCTCACCAAGTAGCCTAGAGATGGCATTATTTTTGCTTCACATTATAGAAATAAACAAATTCATTCTAGAAAAGTTTCTACTGAGTATTTAGCAAGATTTTGCTGATCTGAATTCTACCAATGCTACCCTTTAGAGAAATACAGTATTTTCTAGAAGATTGTTGCTAATGTCACTTTTATTTATGGTGAAAAGATATATTTTCCAATTAGGAAAATTTCTCTCTGGAGTCTCCAAAAGTTTATAAGTGACCTTTCCTATGACAAAATTCCATGAGGAGAGAAGGGGAAAGTTAAAAAAAAAATAGAATAGTTGATGAAAACTCTGAAAATGGTATTCGGAAGAGAAAAATAGAAACCTTTCTTTTAGAGGAGAAAAGCAGCAAACGATATTGGATGGAAATTTGGAGAAAGAAAAATATACTCAATCTAAAGAAAAAATATACTCAATGTGAACAAGGTATTAGTTACTCAGTTGTGTCCAACACTTTGCAATCCCATGAACTGCAGCCTGCAAGGCTCCTCTGTCCATGAAACTCCCCAGGCAAGAATACTGGTGTGGGTTGCTGTTTCATCCTTCATGAGATCTTCCTGATTAAACCCAGGATTAAACCCTCATCTTTGCCTTGCAGGCAGATTCTTTACCATCTGAGCCACCTGAGAAGTTCTCACTGTGAACAAACCATCAGAAATGATGGGGTTGAATAGTAAAATTTAGCATGATGTCCAAAAATAATTACTTTAAAGCTTTAGCTTAAATAATAGTACTTTTTTTAAAAAGCAGGTTACTTTAGATTATTTACAAAACAGACAAAAGAAATAAATTTCTGTACTGCTTTATTATTACAGGGAAAAGCAGTCTCAAGATCTATTTGGGGAAAACTGGATTTTCTGAGAATGCACCACATATTATTCTTTGTGTTTATAGGAGTTAAGTTGAGCTGTAAATACAGAGACAAACCAACAGTATGTCTACATACCAAGTGCTAAAGTACCACTTCTGTATGGGTGCTTAGATATCACTGGGAATGCCAATAGGATGGGGAAAAGAATGTATTTTGCTTCCTCTTAGGAAGACCATTGTATTCTATGAGAAGGGTTTCATTGATACGTCCTCAGGGTGGGTAGCTAGATCGCAATGAATATGCTCAAACAATAATAGATGACTAGCAAATTACCAGCTTCCCTAGTGGCTCAAAGGTTAAAAAGTCTCCTGCCAATCCAGGAGAGAAAAGAAACATGGGTTCAGTCCTGGGGTTGGGAAGATCCCCTGGAGGAGGACATGGCAGGCCACTCCAGTATTCTTGCCTGGAGAATGCCATGGACAGAAGAGCCTGGTGTGCTATAGTAGATAGGGTTGCAAAGCAACCTATGAAGCAACTGAGCATGCGTGCACCCACAGCAAATTGCCATCTGAGGAATATTTTTAAATTGTAGGGCTCTCATGTTCAACAGTGGAAGGTTTGCCAAAGAGGAGGGTGACAGAAGAGCAAGAGTGAGATGAGCTCCAACAGCAGCCCTCCTTGGTTCCACCTGACTTGACACGCTCAGTTGCCTCTCTAAGTAAATATTTCCAATATTTACACAACATCTGTTAAAAGAGGAGCCAAATTGTTAGCCTACATGATTTAGTCTAGATCTGCTTATATATCGTGCTCATGATTGCCATAGATGTGCGGAATGCTGCTTTTTTTTGTTTGAGGATATTTCTGCTAACAGGAAGTAAGAAAATTCAAACTTTTCTTTACCCACGCGTTTGAGAATTAGAAACTAGATTCTACAGATTCTGTTGGGGTCTATCAATTTTGTCAACTTTTCTTGAGACATTTCTCAATACCTTTGAGCCACAACCTGGGTTGTTTCAGCTGCCCTGACTTTCCTCACTCCTAAGCTTCTAGTAGACCTACCATGCAGAGCTCTTCTCAGACATGCACAGACTCTCACATCTCACATTCTCAGTGCCCTTCCAAGATGCAGCCGGAGAGCGGAGGGTGTAGGTCAGTTCTTTTATCTTGACACGCTTGCAGCAAGTTGACCCAATTATGGTCCTATTTCCTCCCGCGATCATTAAAGATGTAAGACCCTTAGATCATCCATTTTCTCTTTAGCTTTCTCAACCCACCACTGTTCTCCCTGGTCAACTCCCCAAATTTCAAATGTGCTCTCTGAGAAACTTCTGTCCTTTGATTATTAGGTTTCCATTCATCCTCAATCACCTCACTGATCCTTCCCAACAATGTCTCTTAAGTGAGCACTGGCTCTTCCTAGAGGGAATCATCTTCCTGGCAGCTTTCACCAGCAGAAGGAAGCTTGTCATTCTTCCAAGCCCTACTTAAATTCTAGTCTGGGTTTTGGGTCCATGGTCAGAGGCTGCCGGCTGTCCGTAGTTATTCATTCTCCTTTCTTCTGCAATAACAGAATGCCCATTTTTTAGTTGAGCCATAGTCACCCAGAGTTAAGGATATTTCCCCAAATCTTTTACAATTGACTGGCATGGGACTGAGTTCTGATAAGTGAGATATCAGCTGAGATAGCATACGCAACTTCCTCAAATACCTTTCAAGGGAAGAGACACCCCCTTCTCCTTCCTGCTCCCTATAAACTGGATTGTGGAGCTAAAACAGCTATGATTTGAGGAATGAAGATCACAAATTAGTATATCACACTAATAGCTATTGCCATGCACAGAGCATAAACAATATGATCAATTGAAATGTTTTTACATTAAAATACACAATTTTTATTATTGAAGAAAAAGAGTTCAGCTCCAGCCAACTGTATAATCCAGGAAACTGCTCTTTTATACTGCCCATATGTTCATTTATCTTCAGGTTTAGAAATAGGTTTCAATAAATACAAAAGAAATTAACACTAAGAGGCCAACCACAACGTGTCTGCATGTTCTAAATGATCTAACCATCCCCAGAATGTGACCACTATATTACACTGACATGATTGAAGACCTCTGGATCACTTTTGTGTCAGTAGCTTAATTATGCTCTATAGTTGAAAAAAATGATAAAAAATAAAGTTTTGAGAAAAGGAAAGCCAAGAACTGGGGAGATTCGATATTTCATAGGTGCCTCTTGGCCAGAGACAGTGCAATTGTGTGTCTGACATGGAAAATTCCATCACAATAGGATTGGGCTTGATAGGAATAGTGACGGATGTCTGTCATGTCCGTGTGTGATTTCTATCTTTGTATGGCTTTAATCATCAATAAAACATTTATAAAGGCAGAGCATAGGTACTACGCTAGCATGTGAGAGCTCACTCCTGGTAAGAAAATATAATGAAGCCAGTCTGTTTATTGTTGTGGAAACACCCATGAATCCCTGTCACTTCTATTGTCCTGTCTAGGTTTTCTTGTGTTTATAAAGATATCTTGAGATATTATCACGTTTTTTAACTAAAGTTCAATTATATTTCTTTTGGTTATCTCCAGTGTTTGGCTTCCTTTAGCGAATATGCAATTTCCCAAAATGCTCACAGCCTTGTATTCAACACTTTAAATTATACTGGAAATCAATGTCTAAATTGTGGTTTGGTAGTTTCTGGAATCTATCTTTCATCTCATGTCTTAAAATTGGAGTTTTCCTTTATTCTATTGTTCTGGAACTTGTCATATTTGTCACAATTCAATAATTACTAACAGGTAGTTCCATGATCATATATGTAGATTTTGTGTCCTAGAGTGTAACTGATTAGATTCCAGGATCTTAAAGTCATTTAAAACAGTTTGGTGCTTTTGTATTATTTTGATTTTTTGTTTGCTTGTTTGTTTACCAAATATTTATGCAAGCCTGAAGTGTTTTGGTTCAGAGTTGGGATCAGGGCTATAACAACTAGATACAGATTTTGCTTGCTAAGAATTTGTGTCATAATAATAATAGTTAAAGGAATTGAGCATTGCAAGACTACTTATCAGATGTTTGACTCCTGAATATCCCTTTTTTCCTCTTGGTGTCATGGGGATGATTCCATTGATTTCATAGAAGAGTCCACAGAACAGAGAGCTCCAAGGAGTATTGAAGACCTCACAACTCATAAGCAGAAGTGTTAGTATTTAAATCTAAAGTTTGTGTTCACATCAGAGTATAACTCTAGCTCCTTAGCCTTTACTTAATTTGAAATTTTCTCTTATTAACCCAACTGACAGTGCCAGTTTGGATTTTAAAGTCATTCTTAACAGAAAAACTAGAAACAAAGTTGCATTCAGAAGTCATGCTTACTTTCTGTCATACATGGGTCTATCCTAATTCCATCAGTGGACTTATATGACTATGCTATACTAATAGAAATATAATATTACATTGCCTTTTTCAATCCCGGGGAATGTTCTTTCCTCTTCCTTTTTCTAGCATTAAGCATACTTGTAAATAACCTTTACTTTTTTCTTTTTTTTTAATCCAAAGACTATTCACAGTGATCTTTTCTTTCTATATATTTCAACATCTCTATCATGAATTTATGGGTTTCCCCCCTTTTCAATGTGTTCCTTCTTCTACTTATCCACATTTCCTTTACCTGAAATCATCAAAAATATCTCTGGGTACCTGTATTTTAAAAGACATTATGCTAGGTGAAATAAACTAGGCACAGAAAGGAAAACACTACATAATCTCACTAATATATGGAATGTAAAAAGTCAAATACATAGAGATAAAAAGTGGAATGATGGTTAAGAAGGTAGGGGAAATGGAGTGATATTGGTCAAAGGGTACAAAGTTGCAGTCATGTAGGATGAATAAATCTAAAGATTTCATGTATAGCATGATGACTATAGTTAATAGCAATGTATTGAATACTAGAAATTTGCTGAGAGTAGATTTCAAGTGCTTTCCTCACATATGTTAATTAGCTAGACTGTATGATCATTTCACTATGTGTATCAAATCATTTGTATGCCTTAAATATATATAATTTTTATTTTAAAATTAATTTAAAATAATGCCTTCTTCTCCTGTGGTTTATCCTTATTAGGATCATAGACCGTTATTACCTTTCCTCTTTAACTGAAATATCTTGTCTCTGAGTATATTTGATAACAACAATAAGCCTTCTCATCCCCTACATTTCTGGATATCAATTTTTCTAAAGTCTAAGTTGCGTGGGTGCATGGGGAACTAGATGGGGAAACAGTGGAAACAATGTCAGACTTTATTTTGGGGGGCTCCAAAATCAATGCAGATGGTGATTGCAGCCATGAAATTAAAAGACACTTACTCCTTGGAAGGAAAGTTATGACCAACCTGGATAGCATATTAAAAAGCAGAGACATTACTTTGCCAACAAAGGTCCGTCTAGTCAAGGCTATGGTTTTTCCAGTGGTCATGTATGGATGTGAGAGTTGGTCTGTGAAGAAAGCTGAGAGCCGAAGAACTGATGCTTTTGAAGTGTGGTGTTGGAAAAGACTCTTGAGAGTCCCTCGGACTGCAAGGAGATCCAACCAGTCCATCCTAAAGGAGACCAGTCCTGGGTGTTCATTGGAAGGACTGATGTTGAAGCTGAAACTCCAATACTTTGGTCACCTCTTGTGAAGAGTTGACTCATTGGAAAAGACTGATGCTGGGAGGGATTGGGGGCAGGAGGAGAAGGGGACAACAGAGGATGAGATGGCTGGATGGCATTACTGACTCGATGGACATGAGTCTGAGTGAACTCCGGGAGTTGGTGATGGACAGGGAGGCCTGGCGTGCTGCGATTCATGGGGTCGCAAAGAGTCGGACATGACTGAGTGACTGAACTGAACAGAACTGAACTGAAGATGCATGGGAGACCAGATCTAGGGTTCTCTTCTTGGCTAAAGTGACAAGATGATTTGTAAGCTTCCTGCCACTTAAATTCATCAATAAATTGTTTTTGATAATTACTAAATCTATAGCAGATATAACCTTTGTTACTTCCACTGCCTCATTAGACATGAAAAGTCAGCAAGATAATAACATTTGCTTTGCCTGATTAATATAAGATTTCTAGTCAAATCTAAAGAGATGTGATTGCCTAACTCTCGGTAGGCATCTTTGCTAATAAAAAAAGCAATGTGTATTAGAAAACATATTTCATTTGTTCAGTCTGCTCTATGGTCAGTAGCAGCCAAAACTCTTCTTGATGAACTAGGCATTGTTCTTCATTTAGAGTCAGGCCACCAGTGTTCAAGTCTTGTTATTGGTTCCTCTTAGTAGCATCATCATCTTTCAGAAGGAACTGAGCTTCTCTTCATTTTCTACCTTCTGTAAAGTGGGATGAAGGGGGATAATGTGAAAGAGGTACTTTTAAGATATTATAGCATTAGTGTAATAAAATACTAACAGAATCTCTTGTGTTTTCACAACCTTTACTTCCTTTACCTAAATGAATATTTACAAAGTTAAAATGAATGAACCTTGAGTGGTTATTTGTTGCTTGTTTGGCTCCATGCTGAACGTTAACTTTAATGAATAATCCAAAACTTTATTTTGTTTTTACCAAAAGTCATAGTCAAGATATGTTGGTGTGTATTTTATTTTTTACAATTTGATACAGTATTTTACTAATTGAATGATTACTTAAATGCTTTCCTGGTATTATTAGAGTAATTGTCATGAAAAATCTATTCCCTTAGGACTCAATCACATATAGACCATGTTTTTCATTAAAATTCTTTCAAATATTTATATAAAAGAGGATAATTTATAATCTGTATATCTTGTCATCACAATAATCTCTGTTTGAATTTTGGCTTTGAAAAATACTTGTTGTGTGATCTTAGGCAAGAAGTAATTTTAATTCTCTGTATGTGTACATACTCAGTTGCTGAATTATGTCTGACTCTTTGTGACTCTATGTTCTGTAGCCCACCAGGCTCCTCCGTCCATGGGATTCCCAGGCAAGAATCTGGAGTGGGTTGCCATTTCTTACTCCAGGGGATTCTGACCCAGCGATCAAATCCACATCTCTTGCATCTCCTCCCTTGGCAGGTGAATTCTTTACCACTGAGCCACATAGGAAGCCCAATTTTAATTCTCTGAAGCTCAGTTAATTAATCTAAAAAATAGTGATAAAAGTATTTACTTGATGTGAATTATAAATGAGAGATATTGTGCATGAAAATTATTTTATCTGATGTTAATTTAATGCACTTATTGTACATCTGATGCAAAGAACCAACTCATTGGAAAAGACCCTGATTCTGGGAAAAATTGAAGGCAGGAGGAGAAGAGGACAACAGAGGATGAGATGGTTGGATGGCATCACTGACTTGATGAACATGAGTTTGAGCAAGCTTTGGGAGTTAGTGATGGACAGGGAAGCCTGGTGTGCTGCAGTCCATGGGGTTGCAAAGAGTTGGACATAACTGAGTGACTGAACTGAACTGATTATTAAAAATCATGTCACTGTACATCATTATAGAATTGGGAGTCCATCTTAAGGTATATGACTGTGCACAACTCCAGGGAGTGTCATATTCATAGCCTTCTATGTACATGGCATACCCTGTAGTTAGTTGTTCAAAGACTTGGCTTTGAACCCAAGTCAATTACTTTCCGGTCTCCAGATTCCACTAATAACAAACATAGAAGCTGGCACTGTTCTAAATGATGGGAAAACAAAAACAAATGTGATACCATCCCTTTTCTAATGCTGTGTATAATTTAATAAAAATTTTAGATAGGAAATTATGCTAGAGAAAAACAGAAGCAAGGCCCTTTGCTTTCACAGACAGTTCCTTGGTGAACATTGGGAAAAGATTCCTTCTCAGGGTAGAGATGTTAGAGAAAGCTGTGCCTTATAGGATGGGATGCCAGGTAGTTCAAGCTTGATGCCACACCCATGACTTGGAGAGCTAAACTTGGGCCAAAATCACATTTCCTTACCAAGGTACCTCTGTGTACAGTACAACCTGCACCACTGTCCTTAGACACCCTGAATTGAAGGTTATAATGTTACCTTTGGATCTGCTATCATGGAAGATCGTGTGGTATGAACTAGTGAAACCTCAAAATTTTGTGTTATGTGTATAAAGCCAAGTGACCATGTCTTGGATCATTGTTACATTCAGTGAAAATGAATCTAGCATTTATAACAGTTGAACAGAAATTTAAATTTTTACTGTACTATTTAGAGAAAGTGCCAAAAGAAATTGCATCGATTCAAAAGAATCCATATAACAGAACTCCTTAATTGTATTTGTGTGTGTGTGTGTGTGTGTGTGTGTGTCTTTCAACATTTCATACCTACGGATGGGTGGAGGTGGAAGAAATGTTTCTTCCTGTCCCAGTGATTTAAGTCATCAGATTTTTGTAGGAATTGGCTTTATTTATATGTAAAATGAAGATGAGGAATGTTCTAACACACTGTGATTTTTAAGAATAGAAATTCTCATTTGCAGATATCATTGAAGTCTATAGAGTTGATGAGTTAAGCTGGTATTTTTCTTCTTTCCCAGTACTTGATAAAGTTAGTAGTCTTGTATTATAAATGATTTTTCTCCCCAAAGTCTTGTAAAATATGCTACAAACTAAAGTTAAGGTTGACAAACTGCTATACTTCCTTTTCTCTCCTAACCCTAAAAGCTCATGAAAAATATATACACTTTAGGATAGGGAACAGGTAATTAATGGTTGCCTATAATTCTGAAGCTGAGCATGTTCAATCTGGGTAATTACACCAAATCAGGCAGAAACACTACTGTCAGCTGTTAAATGCTATTGTACCACTAGGCTTTTTACCTTTGTTTTTCCACTTGAGATGAGACATGACACCTTAACTGAATATATCCTCAAGCTGATGAGAAATTTTTAAACATACGTTAAGTACTTTCTCCCTACTGAGTACTCAAGAACAGTTCTAAAAGTCTACAGATAATGATGTATCTTACCTGATCTTTCTAAAGTCGCTTCTGGAGAGACACTAAATATCTATTTATAATTCATGTTTTAAGCATTTAAAATAGTCTTTTCACATCAACGTTTATTTGTATTCACTCACTTTTATGTATTCACTTCCTTTATTTGTATTCACTCACTGCTCTCAGTAAGATCAGTCTGAAAACCAGATTGAAAAGCACATCATCCTAGAAATCATAAATTCATAAGGAGTCATTTTATCCACCATCCTAGTTTACACACGAGGACAGTGAAACTAATACAGTTTAGTACTCTTTGGAAAAACGAATCATCAAACTCAGTCGTGATCTATCAAGAACTAATACCTAATTCCCAGTGTGTTTTTCAACTTTAAAATTCTCTCAGGAGTTTCAGGGTGCAGAGCTCAAGCTGATGTCAGCCCTTTCATAGAGTTGAGGCAGTGAGCACAATTCAAACTAGATTTTATAAACTAAGTTTAAGTCTATCACTTAAGCTTCACTGTTATTCAACAATCACAGTAATTTGAAAGTATGTGAAGCAGTAGTTGGGTTGGTCTAGCCAGACTGAGAAAGAGAGAGAAATAGCAACATAAAGATTTGTATGTATATGTTCATAGAATATAAATATTTTATAGATAAATATACATATATTGGGGGCGGGGCTTCCAAGATGGTGCTAGTGGTAAAGAACCCACCTACCAATGCAGGAGATATAAGAGAGACACAGGTTTGATCCCTGGGTTGAGAAGATCCCCTGGAGGAGGGCATGGCAACCCACTCCAGTATTCTTGCCTGGAGAATCCCATGGACAGAGGAGTCTGATAGGCTGCAGTCCATACAATCGCAAACAGCTGGACAAGCAGGCACATATGCGTGTGTGTGTGTATATATATTTATTTATTTATATATGTTCCAAAAATGCTCTTTAACTAAGACAGGCATTCTCCCTCCTTATGTTTGAATGTCAATGTAGATGTACAAGAGACAACTCAGGAGAGGCAGTGCAAGCTACTCTTCCAATTATTCTTTCCTTATTTAAGAACCTTTATTTTCAAAAAAGTTTTAGCCAGTGTTTGATAAGTTTTTTCTTCAAGGCTCCTAATGCAAAAGATTTGTAAATAATTATGTAGATCAATAGAATACAGCATAAAAATAATGTCTTTGTTATTTCATTCATCAGTTTTTATTCTTCAAAAAAATTAAGGGACTGGCTTGTGGAAAGCAGAGGAAGAAGTTAAAGATGAGTTGCAGAACCATCTAGGGTATTGCAGACACAACACTGGTTTGGAAAAAAATTGTTGTTTCAGAGTTTGTACCTATTTAACTTGAGTGATGTTGAAACACCCAGTTGAAATAGACAAATAGGCAGGGAGAGATCTGGCTCAAAATCTCATGAATTCTAGTCAGTCATTTAGATTGTGCAAGTTTCCCAAGGGAACAGTTAAGCAAAAGAAGGACAAAGGGTCATGAACTAAACCTTAGAGGGTTCTCATCTTTAAAAATGAGATTTAAAAATGGAGAAATCAGAGAAGAGAAATCAAAACAAGCAGCAGAGGAGTTGATAAGAAAGATAAAAATAAAGGGAATTCTATACTTCAAAAGCCAGTGAGAAAAAGTAGTTTCAGAGAGGCTATCTTTCAGTGAGCATGAAATACTAACAATGAGGTGAGTTGCAGTGGAGCCAATTCACCCAGGGTGTCTGAAAGTCACTTGGACCTCCATGATGTGTCTCTCCTGCCTGTTCGTGACACTTGATATTGTGACCTGCTCTCTGGTCTGAGACCCAAACTTCTAGAGTCAGTCAGAGTTGAAATAAAAGATCACAAATATGTTCTTAAAAGCAGTTACCCTGCATGGCTAGAGATAATTATTTCAGAATAAATATTAGAATCTAATTATAGAATATATAGATGTTTTATTTTTGATACTTAATCTTCCTCTTGACTCATCATTTTCTTAATTGATATGCTGACTTGCCAGTCTGATTTCTTCTTTCATGGTCTGCTAATGCAGTGCTATGAAGATTGTGTGTGGATTTTCCTGTTAGATTTTCAGGGGTAGCTGGGGCATCATTCCCTTTAAACTTATTTTATGGGTAAGAAGCAGATACAAAATATGTGTAGTGCTTTGCCAAAAACCACAGCTAACTTTCTTCAAAGACTGGTATAATGTTTCAGGTTGGATTATGAGTTAACTGTGATTTCTCTTTTTTTAAATGCATATATGTACTATATAAAGGATAGAGACATTTTACTATAGTTAGTAATAGCTAGATTTCAACTTTACTATTACTGTTTTACCTTAGATATGTCACTGCACCTTATTTGCATCTCATTTTTCTCATGTATAAAATAAGTATCAGTTCAGTTCAATTCAATTCAGTCACTCAGTCATGTCCAACTCTTTGCGACCCCATGAATTACAGCATGCCAGGCCTTCCTGTCCATCACCAACTCCTGGAGTTCACTCAGATTCATGTGCATCGAGTCTATGATGCCATCCAGCCATCTCATCCTCTGTCGTCCCCTTCTCCTCCTGCCCCCAATCCCTCGCAGCATCAGAGTCTTTTCCAATGAGTCAACTCTTCGCATGAGGTGGCCAAAGTACTGGAGTTTCAGCTTTAGCATCAGTCCTTCCAATAAACACCCAGGACTGATCTCCTTTAGGATGGACTGGTTGGATCTCCTTGCAATGCAAGGGATTCTCAAGAGTCTTCTCCAGCACCACAGTTCAAGAGCATCAATTCTTCGGCACTCAGCTTTCTTCACAGTCCAACTCTCACATCCATATATGACCACTGGAAAAACCATAGCCTTGATTAGATGGACCTTTGTTGGCAAAGTAATGTCTCTGCTTTTGAGTATGCTATCTAGGTTGGTCATAACTTTCCTTCCAAAGAGTAAGCGTCTTTTAATTTCATGGCTGCAGTCACCATCTGCAGTGATTTTGGAGCCCCCAAAAATAAAGTCTGACACTGTTTCCACTGTTTCCTCATCTATTTCCCATGAAGTGGTGGGACCAGATGCCATGATCTTCGTTTTCTGAATGTTGAGCTTTAAGCCAACTTTTTTACTCTCCACTTTCACTTTCATCAAGAGGCTTTTGAGTTCCTCTTCACTTTCTGCTATAAGGGTGGTGTCATCTGCATATCTGAACTTATTGATATTTCTCCTGGCAATCTTGATTCCAGCTTGTGTTTTTTCCAGTCCAGCATTTCTCATGATGTACTCTGCATATAAGTTAAATAAGCAGGTTGACAATAGACAGCCTTGATGTAATCCTTTTCCTATTTGGAACCAGTCTGTTTTTCCATGTCCAGTTATGATACCATTTTAATCACAGGAAATGAAGAGGAACTAAAGAGCCTTTTGATAAGGATAAAAGACAAGAGTGGAAAAAACTGACTTAAAACTCAGCGTTCAAAAACCAAGATCATGGCATCCAGGCTTCCCTGGTGGCTCATCTGTTAAAGAATCCACCTGCAATGTGGGAAATCTCAGTTCAGTGCCTGGGTTGGAAAGAACTCCTGGAGAAGGAAATGGCTACCCACTCCAGAATTCTAGCCTGGAGAATTCCATGGACTGTATAGTCCATGGGGTCACAAAGAGTCGGACATGACTGAGAGACTTTCACTTTCACTTTTATGGCATCTAGCCCCATCACTTCATTGCAAATGGAAGGGGAAAAAGTGGAAACAGTGACAGATTTTATTTTCTTGGGCTCCCAAATCACTGTGGATGGTGAATGCAGCCATGAAATTGAAAGAGGCTTGCTGCTTGGAAAAAAAGCTATGACAAACCTAGACAGCATATTAAAAAGTAAAGGCATTACTTTCCCAACAAACGAATGTATAGTCAGTGTTATGGTTTTTCCAGTAGTTATGTATGGATGTGAGAGTTGGACCATAAAGAAGGTTGAGCACTGAAGAATTGATGCTTTCCAAATGTGGTGCTGAAGAAGACTCTTGAGAGTCCCTTGGACAGCAAGAAGATCAAATCAGTCAATCCTAAAGGAAATCAACCCTGAGTATTCATTGGAAGGACTGATATTGAAGCTGAAACTCCAATACTTTGGCACCTGATACAAAGAGCCAACTTATTGGAAAAGACCCTGATGCTGGGAAAGATTGAAGGCAAAAGCAGAAGAGGGTGGCAGAGGATGAGTTGGTTAGATAGCATCACCAACTCAATGGACATGAATTTGAGCAAACGCCAGGGGATAGTGGAGGACGAGGAAGCCTGACAGAGAAGGCAATGGCACCCCACTCCAGTACTCTTGCCTGGAAAATCCCATGGATAGAGGAGCCTGGTGGGCTGCAGTCCATGGGATTGCTGAGTCAGACATGACTGAGCAACTTCACTTTCATGTTTCACTTTCATGATTTGGAGAAGGAAATGGCAACCCACTCCAGTGTTCTTGCCTGGAGAATCCCAGGGATGGCGAAGCCTGGTGGGCTGCCGTCTATGGGGTTGCACAGAGTTGGTCACGACTGAAGCGACTTAGCAGCAGCAGCAGCAGCAGCAGCAGCAGATCTCAACTTTATTATTACTATTTTATGTTAGATATGTCACTGCACCTTATTTGCACCTGATTTTTCTCATGTATAAAATAAGTATCAGTTCAGTTCAATTCAATTCAGTCTCTCAGTCATGTCCAAATCTTTGCGACCCCATGAATTGCAGCATGCCAGGCCTTCCTGTCCATCACCAACTCCTGGAGTTCACTCAGACTCATGTGCATCGAGTCTGTGATGCTATCCAGCCATCTCATCCTCTGTCGTCCCCTTCTCCTCCTGCCCTCAATCCCTCCCAGCATCAGAGTTTTTTCCAGTGAGTCAACTCTTTGCATGAGGTGGCCAAAGTATTGGAGTTTCAGCTTTAGCATCAGTCCTTCCAATAAACACCCAGGGCTGATCTCCTTCAGAAAGGACTGGTTGGATCTCCTTGCAGTCCAAGGGACTCTCAAGAGTCTTCTCCAACACCACAGGTCAAAAGCAGCAATTCTTCAGTGCTCAGCCTTCTTCACAGTCCAACTCTTACACCCATACATGACCACAGGAAAAACCATAGCCTTGACTAGATGAACCTTTGTTGGCAAAGTAATGTCTCTGCTTTTGAATATGCTATCTAGGTTGGTCATACTTTCCTTTCAAGGAGTAAGTGTCTTTTAATTTCATGGCTGCAGTCACCATCTGCAGTGATTTTGGAGCCCCAAAAAATAAAGTCTGACACTGTTTCCACTATTTCCCCATCTGTTTCCCATGAAGTGATGGGACCAGATGCCATGATCTTCGTTTTCTGAATGTTGAGCTTTAAGCCAACTTTTTCACTCTCTTCTTTCACTTTCATCAAGAGGCTTTTTAGTTCCTCTTCACTTTCTGCCATAAGAGTGGTGTCATCTGTATATCTGAGGTTACTGATATTTCTCCCAACAATCCTGATTCCAGCTTGTGTTTCTTCCAGCCCAGCGTTTCTCATGATGTACTCTGCATAAAAGTTAAATCAGCAGGGTGACAATATACAGACTTGATGTACTCCTTTTCCTATTTGGAACCAGTCTGTTCTTCCATGTACAGTTCTAACTGTTGTTTCGTGACCTGCATATAGGTTTCTCAAGAGGCAGGTCAGGTGGTCTGGTATTCCCATCTATTTTAGAATTTTCCACAGTTTATTGTGAACCACACAGTCAAAGGCTTTGGCATAGACAATAAAGCAGAAATAGATGTTTTTTTTGGAACTCTCTTGCTTTTTCCATGATCCAGTGGATGTTAGCAATTTAATCTCTGGTTCCTCTGCCTTTTCTAAATCCAGCTTGAACACCTGGAAGTTCATTGTTCACGTATTGCTGAAGCCTGGCTTGAAGAATTGTAAGCATTACTTTACTAGCATGAGAGATGAGTGCAATTGTGTGGTAGTTAGAGCATTCTTTGGCATTGCCTTTCTTTGGGATTGCAATGAGAACTGACCTTTTCCAGTCCTGTGGCCACTGCTGAGTTTTCCAAATTTGCTGGCATATTGAGTGCAGCACTTTTACAGCATCATCTTTCAGGATTTGAAATAGCTCAACTGGAATGCCATCACCTCCACTAGCTTTGTTTATAGTGATGCTTTCTAAGGCCCATTTGACTTCACATTCCAGGATGTCTGGCTCTAGGTGAGTGATCACACCATCTTGATTATCTGGGTCATGAAGATATTTTTGAACAGTTCTTCTGTGTATTCTTGTCACCTCTTCTTAATATCTTCTGCTTCTGTTAGGTCCATAGCATTTCTGTCCTTTATCCAGCCCACCTTTGCATGAAATGTTCCCTTGGTATCTCTAATTTTCTTGAAGAAATCTCTAGTCGTTCCTATTCTGTTGTTTTCCTCTATTTCTTTATAATAATACCTTTTTCATAGGGTTCTTGTCAAGATTAAACAAATAAATACACATTAACTCATAGAACAATATCAACAACCTCAGATATGCAGATGATACCATTTTAATCACAGAAAGTGAAGAGGAACTAAAGAGCCTTTTGATGAGGATGAAAGACAAGAGTGAAAAAAACTGGCTTAAAACTCAGCATTCAAAAAACCAAAATCATGGCATCCAGGCTTCCCTGGTTGCTTATCTGTTAAAGAATCCACCTGCAATGCGGGAAACCTGGGTTCAGTCCCTGGGTTGGAAAGAACCCCTGGAGAAGGGAGTGGCTACCCACTCCAGAATTCTAGCCTGGAGAATTCCATGGTGTCGCAAAGAGTCGGACATGACTGAGAGACTTTCACTTTCACTTTTATGGCATCTAGCCCCATCACTTCATTGCAAATAGAAGGGGAAAAAGTGGAAACAGTGACAGATTTTATTTTCTTGGGCTCCCAAATCACTGCAGATGGTGAATGCAGCCATGAAATTGAAAGAGGCTTGCTGCTTGGAAAAAAAGCTATGACAAACCTAGACAGCATATCAAAAAGTAAAGGCATTACTTTCCCAACAAACGAATGTATAGTCAGTGTTATGGTTTTTCCAGTAGTTATGTATGGATGTGAGAGTTGGACCATAAAGAAGGTTGAGCACTGAAGAATTGATGCTTTCCAAATGTGGTGCTGAAGAAGACTCTTGAGAGTCCCTTGGACAGCAAGAAGATCAAATCAGTCAGTCCTAAAGGAAATCAACCCTGAGTATTCATTGGAAGGACTGATGCTGAAGCTGACGCTCCAATACTTTGGCACCTGATACAAAGAGCCAATTCATTGGAAAAGACCCTGATGCTGGGAAAGATTAAAGGCAAAAGCAGAAGAGGGTGGCAGAGGATGAGTTGGTTAGATAGCATCACCAACTCAATGGACATGAATTTGAGCAAACTCCAGGAGAAGAGGCAATGGCACCCCACTCCAGTACTCTTGCCTGGAAAATCCCATTGACGGAGGAGCCTGATGGGCTGCAGTCCATGGGGTTGCTAAGAGTCGGACATGACTGAGTGACTTCACTTTCACGTTTCACTTTCATGCATTGGAGAAGGAAATGGCAACCCACTCCAGTGTTCTTGCCTGGAGAATCCCAGGGACGGGGGAGCCTGGTGGGCTGCCATCTATGGGGTCGCACAAAGTCGGACACGACTGAAGTGACTTAGCATCAGCAACAGCAGCAGGAAGCCTGGTTTGCTGCAGTCCATGAGGTTGCAAAGACTGGGACATGACTTAGTGACTAAACAACAGCACAAGAACAGTTTCTGCAAGAAGCAAGCAGTCAATATATGTTAGCTGTTTTGTTGTTGTTGTCTTTATTATGTTATTATTCCTTGGTATCTACAAAACAAACATTAAGCATCTTCTAAAGGAATTTGTACCATTGTGTACAGTTAATTTAATAAAATTAAAATTAAACTTGTTCCTGAGAAGATGGTGGCCTTAGAAGATTTTTTTACTTTGGTTTTAACACTTCTGTTTATTATCTGGGTACAATTGGGCAAGTTATTTAAACTTTCTGAACTTCAGCTTCTTCTTTTGTAAAAGAGGGCAAGACTGATTTCTCTTTCATGGAGTTACCATGAAGATCAAATAAGTGAGGCATATGAAAGAACTGTCAAAATTATAAAGTGCTGTATACATGCAAGACACTATTTGTGTATTTGTTTTTTGACCCCTCATGGAGCACTAAATTCAATGGAACCCTGTCCCACAAAATTATTGCTGCATAGATTATGGAAGCAGGTTGTATAACATCATTTATTTTCTCTTATTCACATATAATGACTTCCTTCTTTTTTCTTCCTCCTTCCCTTTCCCTTCCCCTCTCCACTCTCTTCTTTCCTTCTTTCTTTTCTTCATCAATTATTATTGAATACTACTATGTGCCTGGCCCTATATACTCTATATTACAAATAATAAAATCAGCTTTTCCCTTAAGGCATCTCATTGTCTAATATAAGAAACAAACATACAAAAATTATTAAATTATGACAATAAATATATGAACTAGATAGGGAGGTTTAGTCAGGAGTCCCCAACTTCTGGGGTCTGATGATCTGAGGTGGAGCTGAGGTGATAATAATAGAAATAAAGTGCACAATAAAAGTTATGTGCTTGAATCATCCTGAAACCAGTCCCCTTCACCCCCCACCTTGGTCCATGGAAAATCTGTCTTCCACAAAACCAGTCCCTGGTGCCAAACAAGTTGGGGACCAGAGTTTAGTTATGCAACTATTGTATTAGGAATTTGGAAATGTGTCTTCATCTAATTTTTCAACTAAAGTTGAATATCAAACATGGAGTCATGAGTACCTTGGCATAACATTTGTCATATACATTGAATGTGTAAGATTTGTATATTAGCTAGGTAATTTGCAAAATATATACATTAAAAATATTTATGTGAGAGAAGTTTGATGAGGAGTCTAATAATAAGTTCATAAAAGGACTGAAATTTTAATACCAACAGGTGTTCTACATATTCTATCACTGCTACTAATAATGGTATTAATTATTTAATATTAATATTAAATATTGTTATTAAAATATGACTATTCATTATGAACAAAGAAAGGCAGTCTCTAAAATATGCATTTATTTTTAGCAATATCAGAGTATAAAATTACTTCTCTTCATCTTTGAATCCAACTTAAATAACCCGCACTGATGAAAAAGTTCTGATCAATATTTGAAATATTGTCTCTTACTGACAAGTAACAGAATTTTAAAGCTCATGTAAGTGTGGAAAAATACTGAAATAAAAGATATAGTTTTAGCCCTTTGTCAACTTGTAATTCAATTAAAAAGAAGCAAAAATTATATTCCTATATAACCTTATTTATTTGTACTGATACATGAAGACAAGCAAGGAATTGCCAGATCAACTGAGGTAATTATAGTTGGGTGACTTCGTCTGAGGAGGGCTGCAAAAGGAATTCCAGAAAAGATCCCAGTGAATCTCTCATCCTTCCTTGTGCATTCTATTCTCCCACTTATTATTTCTTTGGTTATTTGTGGTAATTGGGTCATATCATAACCTTTTCCCCCTTCTTATCTGCGTCATCATTGAACATCTTCCTCTGTGCCCTCGGCCTTTTCATCCACCCATTTGTCTAACTGCTCCATGTGCCTCCTGCCGGGTCTCATTTCAGTAGGCTCCTGGCTCAGCTTTGCTGCCACCCACCTTTTCCTTTTATGCTCCAGTGCACAATGAGCTCAAAATGGCATCAAACTGATCTCCCTTTCCTTGAAGGATCACAACACCGTCGCTGCAAAATACAGGAAGTTTCGAAGTTGACTCAGCTCCCTTGTCTCTCTGTCTGCTAGTTAAATGCCATTTTAAAGAGGGATTCAAATTGCTTAATTCAGATTGTATCAAATGGAGTGATTCTTCCTTTTGTGGAACTTGAAAACTTATTTTCAATTCAGTTATATTCACAGTAACTTATTAATGGTGTTTATTTAAATCTTATTTTCATATGTAAGCCTATGACAAATTTGAAAAATAAATATTGCTATATACAGTGAAAACATTACAGCAAATAGGTAGTCAAAATTACATCTAAAACTTTTAAAGATACATCTTTCTCTACAAAGTCCTAAACCTAACAGAATAGATATTAATTTATTGGTTATTATTTTTAACCATATGTAAAGTTTCCATGGCTAATTATTGGGCAAACTCCAGGCGATAGTGAAGAATAGGGAGACCTGGCAGTCTATGGGGTCACAAAGAGTCAGACACGACTTAGCGACTGAACAACATACAACATAGCTAACCAGATTGATTACATTCTAGGGAGAGTGAGGAAAACAATAGCAAAGAATTAGATATCAAAAGAACTAGATATCAATTAGATTCAAAGCTATGACCATGGTATATGTTGTGTATAATAATGCTTAACAGCATGGAGCCCTATCTGGCACGCATTATTTTAAGTGCTTTCCATGTGCCTATACTCTTGAGGTACCCATTTCATTATCCACATCTCGCAAGTGAGAAACTTGAAGCCATAGATTATAAGGAACATATTCAAAATGACCCAGTCAATAAGAGGTGGACCAAGGGCTTGTCTACTCAACTTTCCAAAGCCCACTCACTTAACCTACTGTCAACCCAGTAACAATATTAAGCCTTCCATCCATCCTAAATATATTTCACATAGAACCCAGTACATCAAGCTCAGCCTTGTACAATCATTGTATCTCATATCTAAAATATCTATTTTTTTATACTAAAACTCATGAACACTGGAATCCAGCAGATTTGGCTGATGAGCTCGGATGACCTTAACCTTTCTTAGGAGGCTTTATAAACTTTTTGAACCTCTTTATTCCCATGTGTATAATAAGGGGCATTACAGGTTATTATGTGGATTATATGAAGTTCTAACTCAGTGAGCATACAGTATATAGTAAACAGCTGTTAGTGTTATTATCTCATGGTAAACGGATCCATTTTAAATGTCAGTATTTTAAATTCATCTCTTCTAATTTGAAATGTCAGTGTCATTCAATTGCTTCCAAAGAAAGTAAGAAGTGGGAGAAGTCCATGGACTTTCAGGAGTAATTCCTCCTAAGAACAGCTGTTTCCAAATTTGCAAAAGTGGAAATATTGGTAGAGGTTCCCAGCTTTTTCACCCCCTTGTGAAGAGTCATGAAGTTTCCTGTTCATTTTCTCCTACAACAATTTAATTACTTTTTCTTTATTATTTTTTTTTCAACTGACACTTGTATTTCTTCATGAACACTTTTCTTAAAGGACAAAATATCTTTCACTTCCCTGGTGGCTCAGATGATAAAGAATCTGCCTGCAATGTAAGAGACCTGGGTTCAATCCATGGATTGGGAAGATCCATGGAGAAGGAAATGTCAACCCACTCTAGTATTCTTACCTGGAGAATCAAGTAAATGAGTGCTGCTGTCAGAGGATGAGGAGAAAAACCACGAAGTTTCATAGAGATGAAGATATCAGGGACTAATTTCCTGACTTACATTTCACTCTAGCAAAACTAATAATTACAGCATGACACTGATTTTTCAGATTAGTGGGGAAAAGTGGAAATTAAGAGTTTTAAATTTTCAAATGTCACAAGCCTAGAGCATTCACCATAAATTTAGAGCTATAAGAATCCTAGGTAACCCTAGTGTACGACTGTAGTTTTGACACGCCACAATTACTCAAGGTGAATTGCATGTTTTTTTCAAGTATAGTTGATGCATGTGTTCTGTTTCAAAAAATTTTTTTCAGTGTTGTGTGTAGCAAACTTGAAAGGCATTTTGCCAAGATTTTTTCTTATTGAGAAAATCAGAAACAATTTTTAGAGGAAATGAAATCCACATATTTATAATTAATTCATGCACAGCTCCTGAGAAAGTTATTTTTAACACTAACTACCTGATCTCCAAGAAACCTTTTGAATTTTTATTTAGAAACATTCTTCTTAAACAGGAAGTCATATTTTTCTACGGATAAACAAATGTAATTCCCCAAAGATTTAAAGCCAGTTCAAAAAGGTCAGATGGGTTCTAATCTTGGTAAAATCACATTTTGCAGATGCAGTTTAATAACTTTAGGATTGCTTTTTTTTTCTGTAAATACAAATCCCTTATCCCAATAACATCCAGAATAAGTCATATTTTAGTAAATAATTTAAATACCTGGTTTTAACTGTATAACATTAACCCCTCTATAAAAGTCCTAAGCATGGAGCAACCTCAGTAATCAGTTTGGATCTGCTTGGAAAGCTTAAGTTAAAAAAAAAAGGAACAGTCCAGGTTTATCTTGGAATTCTCAAAATTACTTGTTTGAACTTTTCCTAAATTCTCTGCCTATATGTTATAACTTTGTTTCTACTTTGCCTTAATAGTAATGATGATTGGTTTTTAATGCCTTTACTCTGTCATGAAATGAACTAGAAATAATATACTATGTGAGAACTCTAGACTATAAGGTACAGTTTTATATTATTCCTCAAACTGAGCTGCTAATATTTAAATTTATATCAAGATTTTTGTTTTTGTTTGCCTATATCTTTGTTTTTTCTTTTTGACTTTTTTTCTTTTAAAGATCCCGATTTAAAATGCTCCTAAATGTAATTAGAATTTATTTTATTTGAAAATACTCAGTTATTTATTGGAAATGAGCACTGTAGTAGAGGAAGTAGGAAGCATGATCATTATGCTTAAGCTCATATTCTAACAAAGAAAACAGGATGGATCTTCGTATTTATATTATAGAGTCATTAAAATTTAATTTAATCATTCTTGAGGTGTGTCTCCTATATGTCAAACACTGTGCTAGAAGCTACAAATTTTTAAAGAGTAAGATAGAGTGCCTGACCTTAAGAACTCTATTTTACAAATAAGAACTAATGCTATTGTGTCCACAACAAAGTAAAAACCAATTAACAGATTCATTAATAGTGCTTTGTGAACACTTTTATTGTAATACATTTATTTTAATTAAGGCCTTCTACCTAGATCAAAGGTATTAACATGGATTATTGGTGTGAAATGTAAGACTTGTGAAATACTAACTACTTGCCTTTACCTGAGTCTTGTAATTAGAAGAGGTCTTTTTACTTAAACAAGTAATTAACTTTGATAATGGACATCTAAAAACAAATGCTATGGACACTACTACTGATATAATCTTTAGTGAAATGCATAGTGACAACAAGTAAAACTTAAATCATTAGCTATAATTATAGAGGGATAGACATACATATTTTATATATATAGATGTAAATTAATTAAGTATATATTATATCTATATACACGTTAAGTAAAATGGCAGAGTAATGGGTGAGTACACAGGATAAGTAGAATAATTAGTAACTAAAGTTAAAGAATTCTAGATTGATATGACTAATTGATGGAATGAGCAGAAGACATTAAGAAAAGAGAGACACACACAGACACACATGTATACTTAGAGCTATGAAAGGATAGCAAGTACAACTTTGATTGGAGAAATAAATTGCACTGATATATATATATGAGTCCTGCTATTATATAAAATATGCAGCTATGAATGAAGCATTTCTATTAAATATGTTGGTGTTCGCTTTTAGGTTGAAAAACAAATCAAAAGCCTTAGTTTTAGAGAAAATTGATAATATAGCTTGCTTAGCTCTCAAACCTGTTGAAATTTTGTGCCAAAATCTTTTTTGTTTATAATTGTAGATATATTAGGGGAAAATGAAAAGTGTGTCTTACAAACTTTATTATCTATCATTGCAAAAATATGTGTGTGTCTCTCTGTGTGTGTGACAAATGAAATGTGGAAGCTAAGAAAAGTAAAATGCTAATATTTAAAGCAATGTGGTGTAATGTTCGTTTAAGTTTGATAATCCTCGAAGAGCCATTTTTTGGAAGTTGTGAGTTTGTTTAAATGGATGAAAATTCCTTTTACAAATGAATTTATGAGGAAACTCATCTTATGTGGAAATATTACAAAAGCCAAATCCTACAATTTTTATTTCTAGTAGTAAAGACAATAAGAAGTATGGCAGTGGCTATTCCTATTTCTACCATTGTAAATCCATATAATTTAGAATACTGCTAGCTAGATGATGAAGTTAAAGTCATATTCAATATTTTCTGTGAATTCATGTTAATTTGTAGTTTTAATTTGTTACCATTCACAGCAGAACAATTTCCTCACTGGGTTTCCTCACTGAAAACAATCCTGAATTTACCAGAGTTCCTACCACATGATCTTTGGAAATAGAGAGACTGGATTGATTTTCAATAAAAGAAGCAGATTGCATCCTTATACAATGTCCATTATCTCTAAAAAATCTTTAGCTTATGATAATATGGCTTCTAATTACCTCATTTCTTTGAATTGCAATCATTTACCATGAATTACTTGGATATTTTTCTTCTTTTCCAAGAGAAGAGAAAGCTCATCTATGCTTTCCTGAGCACAGTTTAGTTCCTAGAAACTGACTGCATTAGAGAACCAAAACATTGAACAGAACAGATGAAAAACAAAATTAAATTTTCAAAAAGATGGAGGCAAACATAACTGCATTAGAACTCCCTTTCCTCACTCCTAGAATCTGTCCAAATGATAAAAGAAAACTTGGGGAAATAAAATACCATCAGCAATGAAATAGGGAATATTGGCAACTTTATCCTATTAAACTTTAAAGTATTTTTTTTTCTAGATTTTCATAACAAATTCTAAGATGATTTTGGGCACTGATACTTAACTTCTTTTCTCACGATATTAATACATTGTTGTGAGAAACAGTTGGAGAAAATTCTGTCAAATCCAACAAATATCTTGATCAGAGGATCTCATAGGAAAGACGGAAGCTCCTTCTTCCACTCCAGGTCACTAGTATTCCACATCCGTGATAAAACTGGAAGTGAGAGGATCTGACCATAACTCATTGTTTCTTGGAAGTTATTATTATTTTTTTTACACACCTCCCCTGGGGAAGGCAAACGGACAACTAAACAATATTTTTTGCCAGCCACTGTCTTTGTGCATATACTGCTATATGTCAAGTTCTGTGGGTCTTGAACACAGAGACAAAAATAAAGAGTTGGACACTTTGCAGAGGGACCAAAGAAGGGACTTAGCACACACCACCCGTTAGGCTTCCAGCTATAATCCCCCTTTATAAGTATTTTGTTCTTGTAGTCAGTTATATTTCATACAGCAGAAAAAAAGAAAAGACTGATTTGGGGTAATTTTTTACAGAGGGGTTAAGTATGTAAACAAATTATACTTATTAGAGGGAATATCTGTGCCTACTTTTCATACACACACAAGTACACACACACACTGCATGTATGTTTATATACAGATATGTGTGTGTGTGTGTGTGTGTGTATTTTTCTATAAACCATATACCTCCTTCTACCCCCAAACTTGAGGAGCAAACTAAATCTCTTTTGGATGATCTTCTAGCAATCTACATGTCTCTGTGAATAGTTTGAGGACTTAATTTCTATATGTACATTGTAAAATACATCTTCAGTAAGATATTCTTTGAAAATCAGTAGTTATTAGTCTTAATATAGCCCCTTTGTTGAAATTGTTTGTACTCTGACTCAGTATTTCAAGACATGATTTGGATAAAAATTTTGTATTTTGTCTGTCTCATGCAAACCTTGTGAAAAAGAGTAGTCATTTGCTACATGTAATATGTGCAAATTGGATGTAGTTTTTCAGGAAGGAGATTTTCCAAGATCCTGAAAAATTTGCTTTGACTGCAGAAGAGATGAAAGAAAAAATGTAGAAGAGATGAAAACAATCCATTTGAAGCCACTTTTTATAACAGTGAACCAATAACATAAGAGTAGGGGATCACCAACAAAAAGTCTTAGACTACGAATCTTGTATTTTATCAGAAGTAGTGCCAAAATGGTAGTGCAGGAGAGCAAAATAAAATTGGAGTGTACTTTCTAATGGTCATGAAATCCTTTCTGTGTATTTAGTCTGAGTGGGTTATATACAGAGAAAAGGCAAAATACAGACAAAAATTCCTCAACTCCCATATCCACAAATGACCTCCTACAAGTGCCTAATTATTAATAATACAAATATACATCATGCTCAAAATTAGTCTCTCCCCTTCCCCCAAAAGCATCTGATTTAATGATAAACAAAAATAAGCAAGCAAACAAAAAATCTGGAACATGATCTATTAGGTTAGGTACAAGATATAATTTTTATCATACTATAATTTTTACATTATGAAGAGCTATCCAGTCATGCAAAGAAACAGATATGACTTGAAAGGATATTAAATTATTCTTTGCATATGATATGATTATATGCCAAGGAAATCTAACTACTGGAATTCAAATTTAAGTTCAGTAAATAAACTCACACAAAGTAAGTATACTAAATACTTCTAATAACTCCCTTGAAAGCTAACAATAATCAGTTTTTAAATTAAATAGAAATATAATTCAAAACACATATACTTAACAAGTAATGTCTAGAACATACATTAAAAGAAAATTCTACTGAGGAATATAAAACAAAACAGGTAAATATGAAAGTATTATTTGGTCTTAGAATATCTGTGAAGTTTCTTCAAATTAATCTGTTTATTTTATGCAATAACAAAGTTACACATTTTTTAATTTGAAAAATTTGTAATCTAAATCTAGAAAAATAAGTGGATAAAAAATACAGTAAAATTATGGAAAAAACATATAGTGAAGGCACTAACCTTATCGGTATAAAAGAATAATTTAAGCTACATTGATTGTGTAGTGAGATTCCAAGAAGTGGCTAATCAATGAAATAAAACAATCTCAACAACAGAATTAATATTAGTTTTTTAAATCAATGAACAAAGTTTTGATCATTAAAGAAAAAGGAGAGGCAATTAGTTATTTGAGAACCAAAATAATACAAATAAAAGTCATACCTCATATCAACGTAAATGCCAAATATATTAAAGATGTACTACTAGTACTAGAATAGATATTAGATCAATATTTTAATAACTGTGCTACTACAAAGTCCTTTAACAACACATCAGTAGTAGTCTTCATAGAGTAAATACTTATGTATTTAGTAAAAAATTTAAAGTATAATATATGAAAAATATATAATGAAAGTTATAAAAACATCACTAGAAATATATATTTATAAAAATATCTCTATTAGTAATGTTCTTAGTTACAAACAACAACAAAAAAGACCATTTAACCTACGCAGAAAAGTAGTTTTGGGAATTGCTTATCAAATCAACAGGAGGGATTAAGAAGCAGGTTTGAATCAGCAGCAAGGAAAAACAGGTGCAATCAAAATTCTGTACAGGAATAGCATCTTCTCGCTAGGTGGTCATTGTGAAGATTCTAGGCCCTTTACTTTCCCAGCTCCCTTGAATTCTCTCTTACTGACTCTCATGTGTCATGACGTCACAACCTCTAGATTCAGCATCCCCAGCAAAACATCTAATTAGCCATACTTAGATCATGTGACTCTGATCTGCATGCCAGAGGATGGAGAGAGAAAATATTATATCTCATTTGGTTTCCAGAGTGGAAAGAAAGGTGGAATCCTCCCAAATTAAAAATAGAATTTGTTTGCTGGGCAACCCAATTATTTTAAATTAAGTGTAAAACATTAAATCTCTTACATTTAACAACCTTTAAAAATCAAATAAGGAAATGACAAATACCTCAGCAGAAAAAAAAAGAGAACAAATGATATGGAAAATGCAATGGTGAAGTAGAAATACAGTGCCCAATGTCTACTTCTCAGTAATCAAAAACTGAAAATTATTGAAACAATTAAACTATGCATAAATAAAATTGATCAGCCAAAATTATAAAAGTTTAGAAATATCTAGTCCTGGCGAGGATATGAGGTAGTGGACACTTTGATACAGTGTTAGTGGAAAAATAAGTTGATGTAACTTTCTTTTTTAATTTGACTGTAGTTGGCATATAGTATCATATTAGTTTCAAGTCTACAACATAGTAATGTAGTCTTTTTATAGAACATACTCCATACTGTTACCCTAAAATATTGACTATGTTCTCTGTGTTATACTGCACATCACAACTTTATAACTTATTTATTTTATGCCTAACAGTTTGTACTTCTTAAACTTTTTCACCTGTTTTGTTTCTGTTTTGTTATATTCAATCATTTGGTTCGTTTTTTTATTTTATTTATTTTTATATTTTTTATTTTTTTTACTTTACAATATTGTATTGGTTTTGCCATACATCAACATGAATCCATGGGTGTACACGTGTTCCCAGTCCTGAACCCCCCTCCCACTTCCCTCCTCATACCATCCCTCTGGGTCATCCCAGTGCACCAGTCCCAAGCTTCCTGTATCCTGCATCAAACCTGGACTGGCGATTCGTTTCTTATATGATATTATACATGTTTCAATGCCATTCTCCCAAATCATCCCCCACTCCCTCTCCCACAGAGTCCAAAAGACTGTTCTATACATCTGTGTCTCTTTTGCTGTCTCGCATATAGGGTTATCGTTACCGTCTTTCTAAATTCCATATATATGCGTTAGTATACTGTATTGGTGTTTTTCTTTCTGGCTTACTTCACTCTGTATAATAGGCTCCAGTTTCATCCACCTCATTAGAACTGATTCAAATGTATTCTTTTTAATGGCTGAGTAATACTCCATTGTGTATATGTACCACAGCTTTCTTATCCATTCATCTGCTGATGGACATCTAGGTTGCTTCCATGTCCTGGCTATTATAAACAGTGCTGTGATGAACATTGGGGTTCCTGTTCTTTCAATTCTGGTTTCCTCGGTGTATATGCCCAGCAGTGGGATTGCTGGATCATATGGCAGTTCTATTTCCAGTTTTTTAAGGAATCTCCACACTGTTCTCCATAGTGGCTGTACTAGTTTGCATTCCCACCAACAGTGTAAGAGGGTTCCCTTTTCTCCACATCCTCTCCAGCATTTATTGCTTGTAGGCTTTTGGATCGCAGCCATTCTGACTGGCGTGAAATGGTACCTCATTGTGGTTTTGATTTGCATTTCTCTGATAATGAGTGATGCTTCGTTTTTTAGATTCCACATATAAGTGGAGAACATAGAGTATTTGTCTTTGTCTGATTTATTTCACTAAACGTAATACCCTTGAAGTCCACCCATGTTGTCATAAATGGCACAATTTCCTTATTTTTTTTATGGCTGAGTAACATACAGCTGTTGATGGATGATTAGGTTGTTCTATATTTTTGCTATAAGTAATGCAACTTTGAACATTGGGGTGCATGTATCTTCTGGTATTTGTGTCTCATTTTCATTGGATAAATAACCAATGGAGTGGAGTTGCTGGATTGTATGGTGGCTCTACTTTTAACTTTTTGAGGAACCTCCATGCTGTTTTCCATAGCGGCTACACCAGTTCACATTTCTATTAGCAGTGCATGAGGGTTTCTTTTTCTCCATATCCTTGCCAACATTTTTGCTTTCCTATCTTTCTGATGATAGCCATTCTGACAGATGTAAGGTGATATCTCCTTGTGGTTTCGATTTGCAGTTGCCAGACAATTACTGATGTTGAGCATCTTTTCATGTGCCAGTCAGCTATCTCTGTGTCATTGGGAAATGCCTATTTAGGTCCCCTGCTGAGTTTTTAAATTGGGTTTGTTTTTTTTTTTTTTTTGAGTTGTATGAGATTTTGTATATCTAAGCATTAACCCCTTATTGAAAACATAATTTACAAATATCTTCTTGCATTTAGTAGATTGTCTTTCTGTTTTACTGATGGTTCTGTACACTGTGCAAAAGATATTTTAGTGATGAGGTCTCATTTGTTTACTTTTGCCTTGACTGAGGAGAGATATCCTCACCCCCACTCCCCAAATATTGCTAAGACTAATGTTAAAGAGCGAACTGCATGTTTTCTTCTAGGAGTTTTATGGTTTCAAGTCTTACATTTCAATTCAGTTCAGTTCAGTCACTCAATTTTGTCTGACTCTTTACGACCCCATACACTGCTGCTGGGGTCCAGCCCCGGTGGATCCAGGGAATTCAAAGCAGGGACGGAGTCGACGAACTGGACACAATAGCTTTAATTAAATATTAATTAGAGATATAAAGAGTAATAGAATAAGGATAGCTCAGTAGGAAAATTCAGCGCAGAAAAGAGGCTGAATAACTCGGTTTACATGGAAAGCTAAAAAAATTCCAAGACAAGGAATTTACATCACCTACGTAGGCTGCAGGCGTCCTCCCATTCTCCCGAAGGAGAGGAGACACTGAGGCCTCCCTGGTCAGATCTTAGAAGCCCGGGCATAATTAGTAGGCTTGACGAGCCTCCATGCTCCAGATGGGAATTCAGCCAGAAGGGGAGAGAAAGAACGACATGGGGAGACCAAGCTTTGGTGAGCAAGGCCCGCACTTTATTTTCCAAAGTAGTTTTTATACCTTAAGTTGTGCATAAAGGATAATGGGGGAAGGGGTAGAGTCATGCAAGGACAGCAGTCCTTGATCCCTATAGAAGCCAGGCTTTCAAACTTATCATATGCAAAAGTTTAGGTGATTTACCTCATCTTCTGGCCAGGAGGCCTGTTAACATTTTAAGATCCTTTCTTCAGAAAACTTATTTTTCTCTAAAGGTGATTATTCTAAAGTCAGGTGCAACCCTCCAAAAGCATTAGATAAAGTTGCATTCCTATAGGGCAAAGGTGTGGTGGGCTATAACAAGAAAAGAATTAACTCAAGGGTCCAAGATTACAAACATTAAAGCTACTACTTACATTCCTATACACCAAGTATATTAATCAATACACTCCCAGGGACACAGTAGGTAAGGGATATGGAAACTTAGCAGCAAACATTGGCCCAACAAGTGAAAAACCCTTCACCAATACAATTTCTAATCAATCTTTTAACTACTCAAAGGAATCTGTATTTAGACAGTTTAGAACATCTCATGCCTCTCACGGTTGGGAGGCTGTGAACAATCACATGTGGCCAGAAGAACCTATGGCAACCCATTCCAGTGTTCTTGCCTGGAGAATCCCAGGGACGGGGGAGCCTGATGGGCTGCCGTCTTTGGGGTCCCACAGAGTCAGACACGACTGAAGTGACTTAGCAGTAGCAGCAGCAGAGAACTTCTAAAGGAGTTTGTAGGTTGAAACACTCTTGTCACGCCCAGGAACTTTATTAACTGGAGCTGTAAGTTAACTCTTTTTCAGAGAGAGGTGGTGGGGGAAAGCCCCCTGTAAAGTCAGAGGTGTAGGTAAGAGCACAAAGCAGTAAAGTAGGCAGACTCTGGTTTTGGGGGTAGATGCTCGAGAATTTCCAGGGGGACTCCTGAGGCTCGATCCCGCCTTTGTGTACACCGAGCCTCCTTCCTCATGACCTTTGCCACGGGCGGAGTTCCTCACTCTGGCTCCCGGCACACTGCAGCACACCAGGCCTCCCTGTCCATCACCAACACCCAGAATTTACTCAAACTCACATCCATTGAGTCGGTGATTCCATCTAACCATCTCATCCTCTGTCATCTCCTTCTCCTCCTGCCTTCAATCTTTCCCAACATGAGGGTCTTTTCAAATGAGCTAGCTGTTTGCATCAGGTGGCCAAAGTATTGGAGTTTCAGTTTCAACATCAGTCCTTCCAACGAACACCCAGAACTGGTCTCCTTTAGGATGGCCTGGATGGCTCTCCTTGCAGTCCAAGGGACTCTCAAGAATCTTCTCCAACACCACAGTTCAAAAGCTTCAATTCTTCTGCACTCAGCTTTCTTTATAGTCCAACTCTCACATCCAAACATGACTACTGGGAAAACCATAGTCTTGACTAGACGGACCTTTGTTGGCAAAGTAATCTCTGCTTTTTAATATACTATCTAGGTTGGTCATAACTTTCCTTGCAAGGAGTAAGTGTCTTTTAATTTCATGGCTGCAATCACCATCTACAGTGATTTTGGAGCCCCAAAAAATAAAGTCTGCCACTGTTTCCACTGTTTCTCCATCTATTTGCCATAAAGTGATGGCACCAGATGCCATGATCTCAGTTTTCTGAATGTTGAGCTTTAAGCCAGCTTTTTCACTCTCTTCTTTCATCAAGAGGCTCTTTAGTTCTTCTTCACTTTCTGCCATAAGGGAGGTGTCATCTGCATATCTGAGGTTATTCATATTTCTTCTGGCAATCTTGATTCCAGCTTGTGCTTCCTCCAGCCCAGCGTTTCTCATGATGTACTCTGCATATAAGTTAAATAAGCAGGGTGACAATATACAACCTTTATGTACTCCTTTTCCTATTTGGGACAAGTCTGTTCCATGTGCAGTTCTAACTGTTGCTTCCTGACCTGCATACAGGTTTCTCAAGAGGCAGGTCAGGTGGTCTGGTATTCTCATCTCTTTCAGAATTTTCCAGTTTATTGTGATCCACACAGTCAAAGGCTTTGGCATAGTCAATAAAGCAGAAATAGATGTTTTTCTGGAACTCTCTTGCTTTTTTGATGATCCAGCAGATGTTGGCAATTTGATGTCTGGTTCCTCTGCCTTTTCTAAATCCAGCTTGAACATCTGGAATTTCACGGTTCATGTTCTGCTGAAGATTATTTTACTAGCATGGGAGATGAGTGCAATTGTGCAGTAGTTTGAGCATTCTTTGGGGCTTCCCTGGTGGCTCAGATGTTAAAGCATCTGCCTGGAATGCGGGAGACCCGGGTTCAATCCCTGGGTCTGGAAGATCCTCTGGAGAAGCAAATGGCAACCCACTCCAGTACTCCTGCATGGAGAATCCCATCGAGGGAGGAGCCTGGTAGGCTACAGTCCATGGGGTCGCAAAGAATTGGACACGACTGAACAACTTCACTCACTTTGAGCATTCTTTGGCATTGCCTTTCTTTGGGATTGGAATGAAAACTGACCTTTTCCAGTCCTGAGACCACTATTGAGTTTTCCAAATTTGCTGGCATATTGAGTGCAGCACTTGCACAGCATCATCTTTCAGGATTTGAACTAGCTCAACTGGAATGCCATCACCACCACTAGCTTTGTTCATAGTGATGCTTTCTAAGGCCTACTTGACTTCACATTCCAGGATGTCTGGCTCTAGGTCAGTGATCACACCATCGTGATTATCTAGGTCGTGAAGATCTTTTTTGTACAGTTCTTCTGTGTGTTCTTGCCGTCTCTTCTTAATATCTTCTGCTTCTATTAAGTCCATAGCATTTCTGTCCTTTATCGAGCCCATCTTTGCATGAAGATATCTTTGGTATCTCTGATTTTCTTGAAAAGATCCCTAGTCTTTCCCATTCTGTTGTTTTCCTCTATTTCTTTGCATTGATTGCTGAGGAAGTCTTTCTTATCTCTTTTTGCTATTCTTTGGAACTCTGCATTCAGATGGGAATATCTTTCCTTTTCTCCCTTGCTTTTCACATCTCTTCTTTTCACAGCTATTTGTAAGGCCTCCTCAGACACCCATTTTGCTTTTTTGCATTTCTTTTCCATGGGGATGGTCTTGATCCCTGTTTTCTGTACAATGTCACAAACCTCTGTCCATAGTTCATCAGGCACTCTATCTATCAGATCTAGTCCCTTAAATCTATTTCTCACTTCCACTGTATAATCATAAGGAATTTGATTTAGGTCATACCTGAATGGTCTAGTGGTTTTCCCTACTTTCTTCAATTTAAGTCTGGATTTGGCAATAAGGAGTTAATGATCTGAGCCACAGTCAGCTCCTGGTCTAGTTTTTGTTGACTGTATAGAGCTTCTCCATCTTTGGCTGCAAAGAATATAATCAATCTGATTTCGGTGTTGACCATCTGGTGATGTCCATGTGTAGAGTCTTCTCTTGTGTTGTTGAAAGAGGGTGTTTGCTATGACCAGTGCATTTTCTTGGCAAAACTCTATTAGCCTTTGCCCTGCTTCATTCCGTACTCCAAGGCCAAATTTGCCTGTTACCCCAAGTGTTTCTTGACTTCCTACTTTTGCATTCCAGTCCCCTATAATGAAAAAGACATCTGTTTTGGGTGTTAGTTCTCAAAGGTCTTGTAGGTCTTCATAGAACCGTTCAACTTCAGCTTCTTTAGCATTACTGGTTGGGGCATAGGCTTGGATTACTGTGATATTGAATGGTTTGCCTTGGAAACGAACAGAGATCATTCTGTCTAGCATGGGCGGCTGTGATGTCGCATAGTGCGGCCGAGAGGAGCTACCCGAGGTCAGGGGTGGCGGCCGGGAGGAGCAATCCCACCTTCAAGGAGCGGTGGCTGCCCTGGCCCAGGAGGGCCTAGAGGAGCTTTTCCACATGCCAGGTCAGGAGGGGTGGTGGTGAGGAGATACCCTTTGTCCAAGGTAAGGAGCAATGGCTGCGCTTTGCTGGAGTAGGCATGAAAAGATACCCCACGTCCAAGGTAAGAGAAACCCAAGTAAGATGGTAGGTGTTGCGAGAGGGCATCAGAGGGCAGACACACTGAAACCATAATCACAGAAAACTAGTCAATCTAATCACACTAGGACCATAGCCTTGTCTAACTCAATGAAACTAAGCCATGCCTGTGGGGCCACCCAAGATGGGCGTGTCATGGTGGAGAGATCTGACAGAATGCGGTCCACTGGAGAAGGGAATGGCAAACTACTTCAGTATTCTTGCCTTGAGAACCCCATGAACAGTATGAAAAGGCAAAATGATAGGATACTGAACGAGGAACTCCCCAGGTCAGTAGGTGCCCAATATGCTACTGGAGATCAGTGGAGAAATAACTCCAGAAAGAATGAAAGGATGGAGCCAAAGCAAAAACAATACCCAGTTGTGGATGTGACTGGTGATAGAAGCAAGGTCCGATGCTGTAAAGAGCAATATTGCATAGGAACCTGGAATGTCAGGTCTATGAATCAAGGCAAATTGGAAGTGGTCAAATAAGAGATGGCAAGAGTGAATGTCGACATTCTAGGAATCAGCGAACTGAAATGGACTGGAATGGGTGAATTTACCTCAGATGACCATTATATCTACTACTGCAGGCAGGAATCCCTTAGAAGAAATGGAGTAGCCATCATGGTACAGAGTTTAGGGAAAAACATATCCTTGAGCAAAATGAGTTGTTTTGTTGTGCAAATATTAGCTCTGGGCTTAGAGGGAAAAAAAAGTTTGTCCTTTTGTCCTCCTGGAGAGCCCCAGACTCCTTTCTCCTCCTTGGGGACCCTGGACTTCTTATCAACCTACCTAAGAATCGACACTCTCAAATCTTCCAATTAATAAAAATAGGATATCCTTCCATTTACTTTATAGTCTTCAATTTCTCTCACAGTGTCTTTCAGAGTGTAGCTCTTTTAACTCCTTTGTTAAATTTACTTCTAGATATTTTATTCTTTTTGATTTGATTATAAATGGGATTGTTATCTTGATATCTCTTTATCAGTATATTGATATCTGTTTATCAGTTCATAGTTTCTATACATTTCAGTGTATAGAAATGCGACATTTTATTTATTAATCTTGTATGATACAACTTTACTGAATGTGTGTATTAGTTCTAACAGTTCTTATCCGTAAAGTAAAGGACTTATATTTTAAATTGTTATATATTAATATCATAATTTTACAGCTATGGAATGTCACTATAAGACACTTGGAGTAAAGCAGAAAAATGTATTCTATTAGTGTGTTTGACATTCTATTAGTGTGTTTGACACAAAATTTATAAAGAAAGTTAGCTCATGTAAATAGTGGAAGGGAGCTTTCCCAATGGCTCAGTGGTAAATAATCTGCCTGCCAAAAAAAGATGTGGATTCAATCACTGGGTTGGGAAGATCCCCTGGAGAAGGGAAAGGCAACCCACTCTAGTATGCTTGCCTGGGAAATCCAATGGCAAGAGGAGACTGGCAGGCTACAGTCCATGGGGTCACAAAAGAGTTGGACACAACTGAGTGACCAAAAACAACTACTACAAACAGTGGAGGGGGCAAGCTGTATTAAAAACCTTATTAGTTCATTATCACTCAGGGATCTTGGAAGGAACAGATGATGTACTTTGGCCCACACAGCAGATATATGGCAAGAAGCCCTCTAAATAGTGAGGAATGCAGAAAGAGAAGCATAGAATAAAGATTGATAGAAAATAAAAGGAGATATTTTATTTCCTCCATTTAGGGAGAATTCTAGAGATTATCCCAATTTAGGCTATTGGAGGTAAAGGGAAAGCAAGCATTGGAATGATTCTGGAGTAGCTGCAGAACTCCATGTCTTTAGTATAAAACTGTCAGGAACAACAAATACTGACTTTCTATCATAAAGATACTTCTAGGCTAGCATTTTCCATACTGTTTTATTGAATCAGGATCTAGGGACACAACTTGGACCTTCATACCAAAAATGATACAAAAAATTGCATAATCTGATCAGTCTTATTGAAGAATTAGTTACTTATCTAATTTGACACTGAAAAACTTCTCTCTAGTTCCTAAAATCCTGTACACTTGCAATGCAGGAGACCCCGTTTGGATTCCTGGGTCAGGAAAATCCTCTGGAGAAGGGATAAGCTATCCATTCCAGTATTCTTGGGCTTCTCTTTTGGCTCAGCTGGTAAAAAATCCACCTGCAACGTGGGAGACCTGGGTTAGATCCCTGTGTTGGGAAGATCCCCTGGAGAAGGGAAAGGTTACCTACTCCAGTATTCTGGCCTGGAGAATTCCATGGACTGTAGAGTCCATGGGGTCACAAAGAGTCAAACATGACTGAGCAACTTTCACTTTCCCTTCACTACTTGATATGTATTTATTTTACCTTTTTACTTACTGATTGGTTTTTAAGTCTTCACGGATATTAGTACTATATGTTCCATTATGTAAATAGCATAACAAAGGCAGCTACCATCTTTATTATGGTTATATATGGTGGGTGGGGTGTTGATTGAAAATCTGTTCAGAAAATGAAACCTTTAGGAAAAGAAACATTTCTATACTGAAACCCAGATAAATTACCATTTTGTGTTTCAAGCTCATGGATTTCCTCCCTAATTCTTACCCAGTCCATTCAGATTATGGCTTCTGGTAGAGCTGCCTGATCACACAGTGGGAAAGATACCTTAATGGATGTCAGAAGTAGGTTATTGAATAGACTAACGGAAGTGTTTTAAGAATTCCAAGTACTCTTCATATTAGAATCCTTGTCATAAAGGTGACAATATTAACAATAACAATCCTCTCTAACAAAACACTAAGATCAGGTCTGACTCAGTAACAGCCACTGGTTCCACTCTGCTCTGTCCATGGATGCCCTGATTTCCATTTCTAGTCCTGAGTACATATTGTTCAATTCAATAGCCTAAATTTTTACTAGTAAAACAGAAAGTCAAAGTGAATTCAGTAATTAGCTTTCCCATTAGGAGTCTCATTTAATTTCAAAGATAATGCTATCCACATTTCTATTTCCAATTAATCCAAATATAGAAATGCTATAGTAACCAGACAGTATGTTCTTTGAAGCTCTGATCTTATGGCACTGTCATGACATCAGCAAACTTTCATCAGAGATGTTATTATAGAACACAGTTCTGAACAAATAGAACTTTTTCTCATTTTTTTTTCCTTGAGTGTACTTATTTTGCAATTTTAAAACCTTTGAGAAATAGGCAACTTCTCCTGGTTTGTTTGCTGAGAAAATTTTTAAGTATTTGTAAACAGGATAAATCTTTTTGTAAGATTAAGAATGGAGAATATGGATTGAGAGTATTTTGAGATCATATCCCCGAAATGTAAAGCATTTATGAAAAATTTCCTTGAGAACTAGTGAAAATAAACACAGGCCTAACTGGTGGGATAGAGTTGCAGGTTCCATTTCAGTAGTAGGTTTGGCATATGTGAAATTATGTAATGTTGTAATCATTCCTTTAGCTCGTTGTGGGGCTATAGATCTATATTCTAAACTTATCTAATAAAACACTGATTTTTGAAGCTATATCTAATTGTTCTCCAGTAGAAACAAATTGTTAAATGGAATATGACATTTGTCTGCTCCCTGTCCAGCAACAAGGAGGCTTATTTTTGAATGTGGTTAATTCTACATAAGTCACATTTTCAACTTATGCTGTCAGGGTTTCCCTAGAGAAAGATAGAGGTACAGATTTGTCATTGGGTAAATATTTAAATATATAATTATATGGCTGTTACCTATGTTCATACTTATGTAAGAAGCAGAATAAAATGTCATTCTTACCATTCAGAGGCCAAACTAGAAGACTTTATCCAGGAAAATGTCTGATCAATTTATAGAAACAATAGGCTTGAGACAAACCAAAAAGAAACACAAGAACTATCTGATCAAAAATAATCAGAAACAGAGAAAATGAAAAGAAGCATTCGGAAAGATCCAATGCCTACTGTCATCAAAATGAGTACTATTGAGTACAATGAGATAAATTGGATCCTCTCAAGTGGTTGGAATTATGATGATTAGGATAGCTTTATAGGAATAATTTTTAGGTGGCTGCAATGTGATTTTCAAATAAGGATTATACAATAGCAGTTTTTTAAATCTTCCTAAAAACTGGTCAAGCAGTAAGGTTGTGTGACCTCTGCTTCCTTGAGCCAAATCGAAGGCAGGCTGTTTCATAAGAACAGAGCACCACCTTGTGCTGGTAGGTTATTACACCGCCCTGGGGCACCGAGGAGGCCCTTGCCATCAGCAGAAGACAGCTTGTCAGTAACGCCACTGAGTAAAACAGGCCTTACGTATTAGCTGCGTTTATATTCTAAGAGAGATAAGGAAGGAAAACAATATGAAGAGATAGCTAGTTAGACAAACATTTTTTGTAACTTTTAATATAAGCACTTCATCTCCAGAAAGAATTTTGTAATCTAAATTCATCACTCTGATCTCAAGTTGATTTTGCGTTTAACAAATTATGTTCATTATTTTTTAACTTGAGCCACAAAGTTATTTTGAATTTGAAGTAACTTAGAAGCGCATTCATTATTTCCTGAGTATTTAGTAAATAAAGTTATTTAGAAACCACCGAATGTCAACTGTCTTAAGTTGAAAATACATTCACCTTATATGTTGCTAGTAAAACCATAAGAGTATTTATGTAGTAAGAAGTAGTCAAACAGCATTACAGACCTTCACTTTTGTAGAGTCATGGATCTAAGGGTTTTATTTTTTATATAAAATGAGAAATGTAGAGTATTGCAAATGTAGTCTTCAAATTAAACTTGCCTCATCCTCAGTATTCCTAGGGCACTGGTTTAATAAAATTAAAACCGTTTCATGTTAAAGTAGTTTTGCCTCATGTCTCATCTTCTGTCTTCAGTTCTTTGGCACAGGACCTGGCCTTATGGCTCAGACGGTTAAGCATCTGTCTACAATGGGGGAGACCTGGGTTCGATCCCTGGGTCGGTAAGATCCCCCAGAGAAGGAAATGGCAACCCACTCCAGTACTATGGCCTGGAAAATCCCATGGACAGAGGAGCCTGGTAGGCTACAGTCCATGGGGTAGCAAAGAGTTGGACACAACTGAGCGACTTCACTTTCATGCATTGGAGAAGGAAATGGCAACCCACTCCAGTGTTCTTGCCTGGAGAATCCCAGGGACAGAGGAGCCTGGTGGGCTTCCGTCTATGGGGTCACACAGAGTCAGACACAACTGATGTGACTTGGCAGCAGCAGCAGCAGCAGGGCAATTGAAATGTGACTTGTGTGACTAAGAAATTTTAAATTGTGTTTAATTTTATTTGACATAACTTAAATTTAAATATTCATATGTGACTAGTGCCTATTATATGGACAGGGTGCTTCTACAAAAATGCCTTAACAGAAAAATCTATGTTGAATGAATAAATGTCAAGGTATTTGAACATGATATGTTAAATGATCTCTACTTTTTTAGTGTAGGAAATAATTAAAATTGTAATCTTCACATTATATATCTTTATATATATATAACTCATCCATGTGAGAATTTTTCATAATCTAAATAAGTGAGATAGCTTTGCTTGCTGCCTGTACTTCTGTTCATCATTTTCATATGGTTTAAAAATCATTTTGTTTTCTTCAAGTGAAGTACAAACGTTAGTCGCTCAGTTGTGTCCTACTCTTTGTGACCCCGTAGAGGCCAGGCTCCTCTGTGCATGATATTTCCCAGGCAAGAATACTGGAGTGGGTTGCCGTTTACTTCTCCAGGGGATCTTTCTGACCCAGGGATCAAACGCAGGTCTCCTGCATTGCAGGCAAATTCTTTACCACTGAGCCACCAGGGAAGCTGGAGGAATTCTGAAAGCAATAAATTTAATTATTGGTTTCATTAAAATAACATAGGAGAATTTTTACACAGCTATGTAAGTAGCTTTGAAATATCTATGAGTAAATTTGAAGTTTCTATGAGTAGATTTGAAATTCAGTACAATCTTGTCCAAAAGTTCAAAGTAAAGTTATAGTAGGAACTCTTTATCTCATTAATTCTTTTTCTGTCTCCATCCTGAGCAAGTACTTAGGACCATATGGCATCCTGAAAAGTTGTTGTTGTTGTTGTTGTTTTTTGACTGGAAAGTATATGGGAACATCTAATATTTTGCATTTAAATTCAAACTTTATTTGTCTTTGTTCAGCAAATATTTATTAAATCTATATTATACATCATGCAATCTTCCAGGTACTGTGGCTGATATAAAAATCAACTCTATTCACATCCTTAACATTTGCAACTTTGGGACCAGGAATCAGTTACTTTTAACAGTTAAAAATATATATAGAATATTTAATTCTTCCAACAGCTCAGTGAGATGTTATTATTAACTTCTTTAAAGTATAATTGATAAATGGGAAAGTCAGGATTTGAACTTGTGTCCCATTATTTGCAAGCCGGAAACTGGCCGCATCTATGCTACACTGAATGGTCTATACATAGGAATTTTAAGCATTTCTTTCTCCAGGGGATCTTCCTGACCCAGGAATTGAACCCGAGTCTCCTGCACTGCAGGCAAATTCTTTATCATCTGAGCCACCACAGAAGCCCAAACAAAATATTATGAGGGCCTAAAGAGTTTCGTTTATGCAGAGTACATTATGAGAAACGATGGGCTGGAAGAAGCACAAGCTGAAATCAAGATTGCTGGGAGAAATATCAATAACCTCAGATATGCAGATGACACCACCCTTATGGCAGAAAGTGAGGAAGAACTAAAGAGCCTCGTGATGAAGGTGAAAGTGGAGGGTGAAAAAGTTGACTTAAAGCTCAACATTCAGAAAACAAAGATCATGACATCTGGTCCCATCACTTCATGGGAAATAGATGGGGAAAAAGTGGAAACAGTGGCAGACTATTTTTCTGGGCTCCAAAATCACTGCAGATGGTGATTGCAGCCATGAAATTAAAAGATGCTTACTCCTTGGAAGGAAAGTTATGACCAACCTAGATAGCATATTCAAAAGCAGAGACATAACTTTGCCAACAAAGGTCCGTCTAGTCAAGGCTATGGTTTTTCCAGTGGTCATGTATGGATGTGATAGTTGGACTGTGAAGAAAGCTGAGTGCCAAAGAATTGATGCTTTTGAACTGTGGTGTTGGAGAAAACTCTTGAGAGTCCCTTGGACTGCAAGGAGATCCAGCCAGTCCATTCTAAAGGAGATCAGTCCTGGGTGTTCATTGGAAGGACTGATGCTGAGGCTGAAACTCCAATACTTTGGCCACCTCATGCGAAGAGTTGACTCATTGGAAAAGAGGGATTGAGGGCAGGAGGAGAAGGGGACGACAGAGGATGAGATGGCTGGATGGCATCACTGACTCGATGGAGATGAGTTTGGGTAAACTCCGGGAGTTGGTGATGGACAGGGAGGCCTGGTGTGCTGTGAATCATGGGGTCGCAAAGAGTCAGACACGACTGAGCGACTGAACTGAACTGAAAGAGTTTTGTGGGAAATGTTATGAAAACTTGGATAAGGAAGTCATTGAAAGTAGATTATGTTTATGAATTTGAGTTTATGGAGTATATTCTTCTTTGATATGTAGGATTCAAGCATAATGAAGCATAATGAAGTATTTTGTCTCATAATTAGATAAATATTTGCCAAGCAATATCTAATTTGAACTAGAGACAAAACAGATCCCCTGATTATATAAATTAGTATTTGATGCTGTTCAGGAATTCCTGATCATGCCTTTTAAATTCATCCATGGACATCTCTGAAACACTATTGGAATAAAATATCCCCAAACATCATCAGACTGTGTTTTGTGCTTAATTACTAAATATGAACTGGAAAACAGATTTGGATCATTCCAGCGGAATGACATGGTGACTCTTCTCACAGCTGACTTTTCTTTAGGAAGATGGTTGTTTTTAGATTTTATTTAACTTGAAACATATTCTCTATCTTTTATAAACCAGAAAATTTGACATTTAAAAATTTATTTTTTCTCTTTAGTTTTTTCTAAATGTGTGAACAGACAGCATTAATTTTTTTTTTATTTTGTATTAGAACATAGTTAACAATATTGTGTTAGTTTCATGTATACAGCAAAGTGATTCAGTTTTACATATACATGTATCTATTCTTTTTCAAACTTTTTTCCTATTTAGGTTATTACCGAATATTGAGCAGAATTCACTTTAAATATAGCAGTGGGTACTTGTCAATCCCAAATTCCCAATCTCTCCCTCTCCCCTACCCTTCCTCCCGGGAACCATAAGTTTTTGTCTCTAAGCCTGTGAGTCTGTTTCTGTTTTTTAAATGTTAATTTGTATTTTTATTTTTAGATTCTGCACATAAGTGACATCATATGATGTTTGTTTTTGCCTGACTTCCTTCACTTCATATGATAATCTCTAGGTCTATCCATGTTGCTACAAATGTCAATATTTCATTCTTCTAAATGGCTAAGAAGTAGTCCATTGTACATATGTATCATGTTTTCTTTACCCATTCCTCTCTTGATGGACATTTAGGTTGTTTCCATGTCTTGACTATTATAAACATTGCTGCAATGGAGATTGGGGTGCATGTATCCTTTCAAACCATGTATTTTTCCTGATACATGCCCAGAAGTGGGATTGCTGGATCATATAATAGCTCTATTTTTAGTTCCTTAAGGAACTTTCATATTGTCCTCCATAGTGACTGCATCAAGTTACATTCCTAACAATAGTGTAGGAGGGTTCCTTTTTATCCACATCATCTTCAGCATTCATTGTTGATTTTTTTGATAGTGACCATTCTAATTGGTGAGAGGAGATACCTCATTGTAATTTTGATTAGCATCCTCTAATAATTAACAATGTTGAGCAACTTTTCATGTGCCTGTTGACAATTAAATAGACAGCTCTGATATCTAGGTTTTGAGTTTTGATTGAAGAGGTGATGACCACCCTCTGTAGAAAAACTGTATTATTTTCAAACAACTGTATTCTGTACATGTGTGTTTAAATGTGAAAATCTAATATTGGATTAGTATAGTTTCATGTCAAAATAACCAATGTTTATTAAGTTAATGTTTACTGAACCTATCAGTTAACATCTATCACCACACATAGTTAGCACTTTTTTATTGAAATGAGAAATTTTAAGATCTACTCTCTTATCAACTTTCAAATATGCAATACAGCATTATTGACTCCAGTCACCATACTGTACATGACATCCCCAGGATTTATTTATTTTATAACTGGAAGTTTGTACCTTTTGATCACCTTCAGTTATTTTGCTCACTTCCCCAGCCCTCACCCTGCTAACTGCCAGTCTGTTCTCTCTGAGTACAGTAATTTTTTTTAAGTCTGGTAAAATATTCTATTTCATTTATTTTATTTTTTTGTATTTCCTAGTGTTTTGTTATAGCTGGATTTTATGCCCAACCAGTTTTGCTTATGATGAAGCAGTTTTGTACTCCACCAAAATATTAATTAGTTCTTTAGTGTTTTTCTTTTTTATTTACTTACAGACATCTATGAGATTAGCGAATTTACAAGTCTTTGCTTCTTGAGCACTTAGAGTATATACAGAACTGCATCAGGGAATACAAAAGGGGTGAGGGAATTCAAAAGTTATGTCCTCACGGAACTTACAAGTTGCTTGGGTGCCAGAATTAACAAATATCATCAATAATATTAGAAAAAAAAATAGCATTAGGTCAATAAAGCAAAAGGAATGGAAAAAAAAAAGATTTGTGTGAACTCAGTATTCTTTTCATAACAGCCCTGGGAGACAGGAATTATTTCCCTCCATTTCATAGATAAGAAAGCAAATATCAAGAAGCTAACTAGCTTTTGAGAATTTGACTACATGGGTTATGTTCTTTCTGCTGTGTCACAGTGTTAGGGAAAGCCAGAGGTAGTACTCAAGCTGAGTGTCCAAAAATGTCTTTGGTTGAAATAAACAGAGGACAAAGGTCAGCAACAGAGCCCAAGTGGCAATGAATATGACAGAGGAGAAGCCTTGCCTGATGAGCCAGAGTTATGTGTTGGCTATTAAGACTTTGGACCAGAGACAGAAGGTCTTGGAAGCCATGCACACTAAGGAGCTGATTCTTTTTGTGATAGATTTCAGAGCAGGGCAATTATTTATTTAAAGGACATTCACAGGAAGATTTCTTTATAGGTAAAGATGGATGAGAGTGGGGAAAAAATAGTTGGCAATCAGAGGGTCACTTGTCTGGAAGAACTGTAGAGAAAATACTGCACTGAATACAAAGTTAGAATAAGAAACCTCTTTTTGTTTTTTTAAACTCTGAACTTCTGTAATGAGGGGTGTATTCATCATTTGTATTTCTGTATCCACCATTTTCTTCTTGGCCAACGCACTGTGGCTTCCATAACCACCATTTTCAATTATGTTGCTCAACAAAAGAATAATTTGCAACAGACCACTTAGTTACCTATTTTAGGTCTCCATCAGAATATAAGTGCCAGAAATATAAGAAAGAAAAAGTATCTTACTCATCTCAATATCCTTAGAGCTTTTAATGTATCCTGGCACATAGTAAATGCTGTAGGAATATGCTTTTAAATTTTACATGATCAGCTTTATTATCTTTCAGGCTTAGTGTGGGAACATATTTGCATGGCAAGATTGGAAATAGACATTATGCAGTGCTTAGCAAAGGTGCTCACGGAAGAATCATATACTGGAATGTAACTAAGTTTAAAATGATGGTGGCTTAATTCTAATTACTTAGAAGCTGATTAGTTTGCGAATTGTCCACAGACCCCCTGCTTCTCTTCCTTGTAACTGCTGCCAACTTTTGGCTAGTTTTGTGCTCATTAGCACATCCTCTAGAGCTTGGGCAAGGCATGGGTATGACCTTTTGAGTCTGTCCATTTGGCTGCTTATTAACAGTTTTGGGGAGGATTTTGTGAGATATAGATTGTAACTATTGACAAAGATGAATATTTTATATTATTACATATAGGTTTTATTTATTCATGTTATTATTCCTTCTTTCTGCATGATCTATTTGAAAGGTAAATGTGTAATGTGAGTGTGATATACATAATGATCTCTCTGAACATGAACATTTGCTGACATTCCATACATATGAATTATAATGGGAATAGATCTTTGAATCCAAAGGTTAAATTCAACACAGTTGTCATGCCAAAATGATTTGGTGTGATAGTATCTTATATGTCTCTTAAAGTTTAAGGAGCTCGATGACTTATGTAACTTCCTACAAAATTTTTTTAAGTATATTTTTTAAGAAGAGCCACATGTAATATTTTAATGACTTAGTTTGACCACAAACTCATATACAGGTAATGAATATACCAAGTTCTGTGATGGATTGCAAAATAATGTAGAAAGACATGAAGAAACAACATAAAAAATAAACTGTAATTATAAACTCAAATTGAAGATAAAGTGGAGATATCAGGAAAGAAATTTAATTATATAGATAATTCTCTACAGGACTCATGGGACTTATAATTTACCAGTAGTTGCATTTTCTAAAGAGGTGCAGTAAAAATGCCCAACTGTGAAGACTTATCCAATTGTTTGATGAAATATGATACAAACTAGTCTTCTGTGATTGTGGAATTGCTACATAAAGTATGTTATTCTAACTAGCATATGTGTGTGTGATTAATAAGGAGGTCAAGGATTATATAGGTACAAAGATCAGACTGGAATATTTTACCTTTCGGGAAGACATAAATGGAAGTAAAAACATAGTCAATGATATTTTTTACTTTTTTTTTTTGAAAATTAAACTCAAAATGGATTTGGTTTCAAAATTTTATTAGATATTTGCTAGATATACACCAAAATAATATAGATGAAAATAAGAGGTATGGATTAAATGGATGGAGAAAATTATGCAATATCTATGAAGAGGTTTTATTTACTTTGCTGAAAGTCATTTGTACTAGTTTTAAATGGGCAGTAATAAATCAAATTATATCATTCTTAAATGCAGTTCTTAATAAAATGTGTTTCTCAGTATAACACAAATATGCTTATCTCAAGATATACCATGTTTTATTCAATGTTTTCAAGAATTATAAAGTGCAGTCAGTGAAGTTCTTACTAATCAGGGTTTACTGTCTTTCCAAAATTTACATAAAATAAGGTGAGATATAAATATACATACAAATGAGCAAATAAGTTTAGTAATATCCAAATTCCTAATTTTAAATGCATCAATCCAACATACTGTCACAAATCCTTTTTGTATCAGAAAAATTCTGAGGGAAGAGGCAAGTAATTTAGTTATTTTGGCAATGTCGCTTGACTATTTAGGAGCCTGCCAGAGAAGTATTACCAATCACTGATTAATGCAAATTTATATTTTTCATTTTTGTGTTTTCTTTGCACAGATAGTTGTAAACAGGACTGGTATCTGAATGCTACTCATCAGTACTAGTTGTTTACGGATGGCATCTGTTCTGTAAGGTCCTTTCCAAAGCCATACTAGCTGTTGCTGCTGCTGCTGCTAAGTCGCTTCAGTCGTGTCCGCTCTCTGCGACCCCATAGACGGCAGCCCACCAGGCTCCCCCGTCCCTGGGATTCTCCAAGCAAGAACACTGGAGTGGGTTGCCATTTCCTTCTCCAATGCATGAAAGTGAAAAGTGAAAGTGAAGGCACTCAGTCGTGTCCGACCCTCAGCGACCCCATCGACTGCAGCCTTCCAGGCTCCTCCATCCATGGGATTTTCCAGGCAAGAGTACTGGAGTGGGGTCCCATTGCCTTATCCTACTAACTGTTGAATATTTTGAATAACATCCTAGTTATAAATATAATTACACTGTCTCATACACATGAAAACAGGAATTTTGCCAGTGAATAACTAGCTTTAGAAAACAAACCATTCTTAAAAATTAATAACTGTTCAGTTTACTTGGAAAAGTAACTATGTTCTTTGTACTTTCTAAAAGCTCATGTTATAAATGGATTATTCTCAAAATAAGGAGTATTGTGATTGACAGAAGGACACCAGCAGATGCATCCTAAAGACATATAATTTCTTTAATGATACAAGACACAGATAGCTTTGCAAAGATGAGCTAGAACAGGTATTAACACAATGTGCTTCCAGAAAGGAGCCATTTGGCCACCCTCAGATCCCAAAGTGGCGGTCAGCAACTCAGGAGACCACATGTGTGGGGTTAGGAAGGCATCAAGTATTAGGAGCTCTCCCTGTTTCACCTTTTTAGAGATTTTATATCCCCCTGAAAACTCTTCCCAACTGCACAGGGACTCTGAAAATACGTCTGTCTGCACCCTAGTTCCGGAGCAAAACAACCTTAGTGCATTCCTCAGTCATGTTTGGTTCACATGTGAAACAAACTCTGTTTTCCAGCACGTGTCTTCAGCTGGCCCAGGCTTCAGGCCTGTGTGACTACTCCTGGAGGAATATAGTGACTTCTTCTACTAGTCGGCCTGATTCCAGTATTCTGATGTGTGAACAGTGGAATAAATACTTATTATTCAACTAACTACTTTTCTCAGCTTCAGACAATAAGAACTACTAAGTCCTCACTCTGCACCCAAAACATGATGAATATGTACTCTCCCTCTGTCTGGAGTTTCTCTCCATGCAGAAGATGCCATTTCATTTGGGTATATCACACACTTAATGTAAGGTTTTGTAGAGCTATCCATTTAGTATTAGATGAACTATTTTTTATTTGGGATATAAAATGTAGTGAATACAGAGATTTTTTGTGCCTCAAGAACTCTAGAGATGACACATTGTTCTGGGATCTTATAGGATAGGAGAATGGAATACATTAAGGGATTTATCATATTCTCCAATTCACAACCCAGATAATCACGATGGTCTGATCACTTACCTTAGAGCCAGACATCCAGGAATGTGAAGTCAAGTGGGCCTTAGGAAGCATCACTATGAACAAAGCTACTGAAGGTGATGGAATTCCAGTTGAGCTCTTTCAAATCCTGAAAGATGATGCTGTGAAAGTGCTGCACTCAATATGCCAGAAAATTTGGAAAACTCAGCAGTGGCCACAGGACTGGAAAATGTCAGTTTTCATTCCAATCCCAAAGAAAGGCAATGCCAAAAAATGCTCAAACTACCACATAGTTGCACTCATCCCACACGCTAGTAAATTAATGCTCAAAATTCTCCAAGCCAGGCTTCAGCAATACGTGAACTGTGAACTTCCAGATGTTCAAGCTGGTTTTAGAAAAGGCAGAGGAACCAGAGATCAAATTACCAACATCTGCTGGATCATCAAAAAAGCAAGAGAGTTCCAGAAAACCATCTACCTCTGCTTTATTGACTAGGCCAAAGCCTTTGACTGTGTGTATCACAATAAACTGTGGAAAATTCTGAAAGAGATGGGAATACCAGACCACATGACCTGCCTCTTGAGAAACCTATATGCAGGTCAAGAAGCAACAGTTAGAACTGGACATGGAACAACAGACTTGTTCTAAATAGGAAAAGGAGTACATCAAGGCTGTGTATTGTCACCCTGCTTATTTAACTTCTATGCAGAGTACATCATGAGAAACGCTAGGCTGGAAGAAGCCCAGGCTGGAATCAAGATCGCCAGGAGAAATATCAATAACCTCAGATATGCAGATGACACCACCCTTATGGCAGAAAGTGAAGAGGAACTAAAAAGCCTCTTGATGAAAGTGAAAGAAGAGAGTGAAAAAGTTGGCTTAAAGTTCAACATTCAGAAAACTAAGATCATGGCATCTGGTCCCATCACTTGATGGCAGATAGATGGGGAAACAGTGGAACCAGTGGCTGACTTATTTTTTGGACTCCAAAATCACTGCAGATGGTGACTGCAGCCATGAAATTAAAAGATACTTACTCCTTGGAAGGAAAGTTATGACCAACCTGGATAGCATATTGAAAAGCAGAGACGTTATTTTGCCAACAAAGATCTGTCTAGTCAAGGCTATGGTTTTTCCAGTGGTCATGTATGGATATGAGAGTTGGACTGTGAAGAAAACTGGGCACTGAAGATTTGATGATTTTGAACTGTGTTGGAGAAGACTCTTGAGAGTCTCTTGGACTTCGAGGAGATCCAACCAGTCCATTTTAAAGGAGATCAGTCCTGGGTATTCATTGGAGGGACTGATGCTGAAGCTGAAACTATAATACTTTGGCCACCTCATGCAAAGAGTTGACTCACTGGAAATGACCCTAATGCTGGGAAGGATTGGGGGCGGTAGGAGAAGGGGACAACAGAGGATGAGATGGCTGGATAGCATCACCGACTCAATGCACATGAGTTTGGGTAAACTCCGGGAGTTGGTGATGGACAGGGAGGCCTGGCATGCTGCGATTCATGGGGTCTCAAAGAGTCGGACATGACGGAGCAACTGAACTGAACTGAATCTTGAAAACACACAAGAAGTTAGACAGAAATGCACACATACATACACACACACACACACACACACAAACATGCCTCTAGGTGTTTATAATAGCATCCACTGGAATTATCTTCTAGTCCTGAGGTCTTCTTCTTTCCTGATCACGTATTTTCTTTAGAACATCATGCCCCATACAGTGCCATTGAGTTTTGTCTACCTTCTGCTTCTCTTGAAGTTGAGAGGAGATGAGAAATCATAGTAACCTTTTTTGGAGGTCTAACACAGAACAAAGGTCAAATAAGCCCAGGCTGTATAATAGGTGCCTTATACATAGGGTATTCAATAATCTAATTTAGGAACATATATTAATAAAACATGCCAAAATATGTTTCTCCATTATTCTCATGAGCACAAATATTCTTTGCACATACAAGTAGAAGTGGTTATATTCATTTGCATTCATCTTACTAGGCACATGGTAGGGAAGGTTTATTGCTGCAAAATAGAAATCCTTTTATTTATTTATTTTTTAAAAAATTTCAACTTGGGGTGAGAAGAATCTGTGCAAAGTCTAGAATAGCTATATTATTTAACACAGTGAACTTGCTTTTAAAATTGAATTTCAAGACACTCTATTTCTTTTGAGTGTTTTTTTTCTTTTTAAGTTACAAAGCAATGGATATTTAGAGAAATAAATTAGAGATAAAGAAAAATTGTTAGTCAACTAAAGTACTGTTAGCCCCTAGAGCACTCCCCTTAAATGTAACTCTCATGGAATCCTTACAAGTCATTTTTAAAGCTTATACAAACTTTATTCATATGTAGATGTATATTTATTTATTTCTGTTCTCCTCTTCTTTTGTTAAATATATATAGGATTCTGCTAGAGAATTTACTGTGAAACTGCTTTTTTGTTCAATACATCATGGGCACTCTTGCCAGTCAATATACAGAGCTCTGACTTTCTTTGAAATAACTACCTGATATTTCATAATTTGGATCTTCTGAAAGCTAGTCAACCATTCTCCTAAAAGTGACATAATGGTTGCTGTTGTTGTTGTTATTTTCTAGTATTTGTGACACTTAGGCAAAACTGCAGTACACTCTTGCCTCCATATCTTCCTGTGCATTGACAACACTGTGGTTCTTCCAACCTATGTTCCCGTAAGTGAAGTTTCTGGGTCAATGTCTTGTTTTTATTTAAAATGTTGTGTTATTTTATAAAGAGGTTTTATGAAGTTGTACTCCTACCAGTAAAACTCACTTTTGCTGTATGTTGTAGTGCTTTTTACTTTTTATTAACTCAGTAGGTGAAAAAATGATATTTTGTGTTATTTAAATCTGTTTTTTCCTGATTACCAGTGAGGTTGAGGATCTAATTTTATGCTCATTATTCATGTGCATTTCTTCTATGTTATGTTAATCTTTTCCTTGTAAATTCATAAGGATTTTTGTCACTTTATAGATGTTTGCCTTTTGTCACATGTTTTCAGATATTTTTATTTATGGTTTTGTGATGTGAAGTTTTAAGTTCATAACTTGTCATATATATTCTTTCCTATTATTGCTATTGGGTTTCATTATTTGCTTTAAGATTTTATTTATCCTAAGTTAAAAATATTTCTTAGTATTTTTCTAACTTTTAATCTATAATTTAGAACTTTATTATGTTCAGTGCAGTTCAGTTGCTCAGTCCTGTCTGACTCTTTGCGACCCCATGAATCGCAGCACGTCAGGCCTCCCTGTCCATCACCAGCTCCCGGAGTTCACCCAGACTCACATCCATCGAGTCAGTGATGCCATCCAGCCATCTCATCCTCTGTCGTCCCCTTCTCCTCCTGCCCCCAATCCTTCCCAGCATCAGAGTCTTTTCCAATGAGTCAACTCCTCGCATGAGGTGGCCAAAGTACTGGAGTTTCAGCTTTAGCATCATTCCTTCCAAAGAAATCCCAGGGCTGATCTCCTTTAGAATGGATTTTGTTGGATCTCCTTGCAGTCCAAGGGACTCTCAAGAGTCTTCTCCAACACCACAGTTCAAAAGCATCACTTCTTCGGCGCTGAGCTTTCTTCACAGTCCAACTCTCACATCCATACATGACCACAGGAAAAACCATAGCCTGGACTAGACGAACCTTGGTTGGCAAAGTAATGTCTCTGCTTTTGAATATGCTATCTAGGTTGGTCATAACTTTCCTTCCAAGGAGTAAGCGTCTTTTAATTTCATGGCTGCAGTCACCATCTGCAGTGATTTTGGAGCCCCAAAAAATAAAGTCTGACACTGTTTCCACTGTTTCCCCATCTATCTGCCATGAAGTGATGGGACCAGATGCCATGATCTTCGTTTTCTGAATGTTGAGCTTTAAGCCAACTTTTTCACTCTCCACTTTCACTTTCATCAAGAGGCTTTTTAGTTCCTCTTCCCTTTCTGCCATAAGGGTGGTGTCATCTGCATATCTGAGGTTATTGATATTTCTCCCGGCAATCTAAAGATTTCTTAATGGTTTGAGGTAGGGTCTCTAACTTTTTTATTCTTAAGGATAGACAATTCTAATATTTCTGAGTAAAATGCCATCCAAGCTATTTACCATTTTCCTAAACACTATTTTCCATTTAGGGATTTTTTGAATTGGGTTTCCAGTGGCTTGTTTTGTTATTATTGCAATAACTCTATCGTATGTTTGGGTATCAGGTAAGGTGCTTCAAACCCTCTCTCCAAGAATTGGGAATTTCAAAACATTTTTGGTTATGTTTTTATTTTTTTATGTGAATTTTAGTATAATTCTGTCAACTTCAATATCTTTATTTGAAATTATAACATACCAATTGTAACTATATATATAGTTTATATGTGTATATATATATATATATATATATATATATATGCTGCTAAGTCGCCTTCAGTCGCGTCTGACTCTGTGCAACCCCACAGACAGCAGCCCACCAGGCTCCGCCGTTCCTGTGATTCTCCAGGCAAGAACACTGGGGTGGGCCATTTCCTTCTCCAATGCATGAAAGTGAAAAGTGAAAGTGAAGTCGCTCAGTTGTGTCAGACCCTCAGCGACCCCATGGACTGCAGCCCACCAGGCTCCTCCATCCATGGGAGTTTCCAGGCAAGAGTACAAAATATAAAATCTCATCAAGAAGCATGATTACATTCTTTAATGAAATTTTTTAGCTTTTTTTTTCTCATGGGTATTATATCTTTTTAATAAAAATTTATCTGACATTTTTGATATTTTTATTTGCTTTTGTAAATAGATTTTTCTCCTCATTTTAAAGACTTTATATTTTAAGTTGGAGGCACTTATTAGCATATCATTGTAAAATTATCGATATCATATATAGGAGCATGCCATTTTCTTCAGTCTTGAAAAGTGTCAAATGATTTAAACTTAAATCAAAGAACAAGTTAAAATAAAGAAACAGTATGATCCTCCATATCTATAACCTTGTCTAAAGAGTAGTACTCTTTTTCTGGGAAGAATGACCCATTAGGCAACTGCCAAGTATTAAAGATAATACACAAATGTGCAGGAAAATAAAGAGCAACTCTTAGTAAATCAATTCACTGGAATAAACCCTGGAAGCCATTGAAAAGACAAATGTCAACCTCAGAAAACTGTTGTCCCATTCAGTATACTTAGTAACCTTCCAAAAAATATATTAGCTGGTAATATATTATATTATATATAATATATTAATATATTAGCTGAATAATATAATATATATATTATAATACATAATATATTAGCTGAAGAGAAATCCGACTTCAGTATTACTAGGAAATCGCAACTAGTGAAAACTGCTCATTTATTTTTGTAAAGTCTCTTTTAGAGAAAGAGCAGGAAAGGTCAGTGATCATGATTTGAATTTATTTATCTAGTAGAATATTCACAGAAAAGTCTTAAATGGTGAATATTAACTGAAGTCGGATTTCTATTCTTGTCCCAGAAGTTTTCAGTAACTTTTCCCAAGGACTTATAATGAAACCTGGCATGTGCCCTGTCATCTGCCCAGTCGTTCCACTCACTAACTTGAAAAACAGTTGTTTGAAAGAACTCTAATGACAAGCTTCCAAAGAAAACAGCTAAATTTGTTTCACATAGATATATAGGGAAATAGAAAATAAATTTAACTACAATAAAATGTTTTCAAAATATTGAAAGCATTTTATTGTAGGCAGATGTCCTAGTTTTAAAACATAATCCTCAAAATCTTTGGCACTCTTTCCACTGAGATGTGGGGTCTGTGTCCTCTCTTGTCCTTTAAATCTGGGCTCCGAGGATGCTTGGCTATGGAGCGTAGTGGGAGTCATACTGGACCAGTTTCCCATCCCTGGCCTTAAGAAGCTGGTACTTCTATTCCTTTTTCTTCAAGCATTCATATTGGAGCCCTGAGGTACCATATAAGAAATCTGAATCTGCTCGTTGTGAAAAAAATGCCCACGATCATGTTGAATGGTGTCAGTGTCAGTGTCCTGGGTAAGCCCAGCTGAGGTGTCTGCTGACAGCCAGGATCAACCATCAGCCCTGGGAGTGAAGGACCCTTGAGGTGATTCCAACTGAGGCCCCAGACGTGGTGGAGTAGATCTTTCACTGTAATGTGCTTCTTTGCAGATTCCTAAAACATACATTCAGCAAGTCTAATAAATGGTTATTTTAAGCTTGTAAATTGTGGAGCAATGTGTTACACACAGGAATAGTAACTGAAACAGAAAATGTGCCTAAAGCTTATCTTCCTCAAATCTAAGTCACAGCCCTGCAATGACAGTGGTTGAGTTTCAGAGCGCGCTGGGCTAGGGTAGGATGAAATTTAAAGATAACCTTGTGTGTGTGCAGGCAAGTCACTTCCTTTGTGTCTGACTCCGCAACCCTATGGACTCTAGCCCATCAGGCTCCTCTGTCCATGGGATTCTCTAGGCAATGGATAAGTTGCCATTTCCTACTTTAGAGAATCTTCCTGACCAGGGATTGAACCTATGTCTTGTGCATTGTACGCAGATTCTTTACTACTGGGCCACATGGGAAGCCCCAAGCCTGATTAGTAGTAGCGGTTTATAACCATGGTTCTGACACAAGTTTCAGGGCAGTTTGTGCCAGCTTGTCAATATATATAGTTTATTGATAACATCAATATTTGTGGTTTGGACCTGGTTTTGGTACCCGTGGGCTTACTGTTTGGACTTCTCACATAGCAAGGATATGCCTGCCTGACCAGTGGGGTGTTAGAAGCACCAGCTAAGATTCCATTTTGGGGAGCCTATTTCCAAGATGTTTTGTATCCATGTTAAAGGTTCCTGATTTAAGAGAGAAAGTTCTTCCAGGATGACCCTGCAGAGAAAGGACAATTGGAATCCACAAGGAGTCTCTTGGGACCCCTTGCTATGAGGCAACCTTGGCTCTGATGCATACCCTTAGTTTAATACTGATGTTATATTTTTATGATTTTCCTGCAATAAAGTATAGATTTGTAAATGTGGTAATTGAGTCCTGTGAGTCCTCTTAGTGTCTTATTTAGTTTTCTTTAGTGTCTTATTGCCACTGTTAGTATGGATGCTGTAAGCAGACTCCTGTGCTGGTTTGAGAATGTGCTCACACATACAAGTGCACATTGGTAGCCTCTTTATTGGCTAAATTACTCCTTTTCTTACCTCATTTTATGATAACTTCTGCTGTTTCCTGTTCTTGAATATACTACAGTCTTGACTAAGACTTTCCCTGGTGTCTTAGACAGTAAAGAATCTACTTGCAGTGCAGGAGACCCAGGTTTGATCCCTGGGTTGGAAAGATCCCCTGGAGAAGGGAATGACTACCCACTCCAGTATTCTTGCCTGGAGAATTCCATGCACAGAAGAGCCTGGGGCTACGAGGTTGCAGAGAGTCAGGCACGACTAAGTGATTTTCACTCACTCAGGGGTTAAAAAGGCTGATGTCAAGGTAAAATATTAAAGTGCATTTCTGAAGTTGAAAAGATATATTTGCATTTAATAAACTGCAATACTGTATACTAATAGCGTATTCTCACTAACCCACTGTTGGAAATGACTTTTTAGTGACAAAGTCAAACATAATTATGGAAACTCAAAGAGGTGTATTGGTGTTGTTATTAATGTTCCCCCACCACCAGGCAGTTCTCTAGTGAAGTTCTCATAGACATTGTCTTCTTGCTGTAGTCATTAAAACAGTGCCAAAGAACTAAAACATGAGGTGGTGCACTAATATTTCAGCTGTTATTTTTCTGGGTACCGTTCTTCATTACCTTTACTTAGACATAATCATGTGATTTGTTTTCTCCAGTGAAATATCTTCTAAAGTGATATGTCACTTCTGCGAAGACATAGTACAGAGGGCACCATTGTCCAAATTCCCTCTGAAGATCACTGGAGTATGTGACAGGGAGTACTCTAATAATAGGAGTAACTGTAGTGGGCAGTAGCCCCTAAGTGATGGTGCTGGACATAAGATGTGAGCAAGAAATAAATTTTATATGTTAAGCTGCCGATAGGGTTTGTTACTGCAGCGTAACTTAGCCTATTCTAGCTAATACAGGGTATTCTTATCTTAAATATGCCTTCTGATAATAGTGAACTTCTGGGATATTCTGTCTTCTATAATTCTAGGAGAGATGATTTGTTGAATGATTCCTCCATAAAACTTCCTTTTCAAAAAAAAAATGTTTTTAAAACATTTCCCTTTTTATTTGTGGATTTCAAATATCTTTGCAAATTGTGTTTCAGTTGCTTTTGATGTTGTCTATCTAGGAAAGATTCTTCCCTAACAGGTGAGTTGAATTCTAAGGGTAAAATGGAGTATATATTCCTTCAGTTCAGTTCAGTTCAGTTGCCCAATCATGTACGACTCTTTGTGACCCCATGGACTGCAACACGCCAGACTTCCCTGTCCATCTGAGCCAGGTTTGCCTGTGAGTGTCCAGGAGTCTCCAGCAGAGGCATAGGTTAACAGTGGCCTGCTGCTGGGTCAGGCCCTACCATAGTTTGGCCTCAGGCCAAACAACAGGGAGGGAACACAGTCCTGCTCATCAGCAGAAAATTGGATTAAAATTTACTGAGCATGGCCCTGCCTATTAGAACAAGACCCAGATTCCGCCACAGTCAGTCTCTCCCATTAATTAGCTTCCACAAACCTCTTACCATCAGAAGGCAGACAGAATGAAAACCTAAATCACAGAAAACTAACCAAACTGATCACATGGACCACAGCCTTATCTAACTCAATGAAACTATGAGCCATGCCTTGTAGGGCCACCCAAGACAGATGGGTCATGGTGGAGAGTTCTAACAAAATGTGAGCCACTGGAGAAGGGAATGGCAAACCACTTTAGTATTCTTGCCTTGAGAACCCTATATTCCTTCAGGGAGTCATTTATTTCTTGATTTTCCTGCAGCAGTGTAGTAACTATGCTTTCAATCAATGCCCTACTTCAGTGGTTACTGGTTACACCCATTTTTGCACAATGACAAGAGTAACACAAGCAACAATAATTTTGAAATTCATTACAATGCCAGGCTTTATATGCTCTCATTAAGCATTAATTGGTAGTTGATGGCTATTGCTATTTTTAACACCATTAGTTCATAGCAATATAATTAGTAACGCTAAGTACAGGAACCACATTAATAGCATTACTAATTGTAAATCTGGAGATAGAAACGCAACATGACTGGTTAATTTCCAGGCAATATCTCATGATAATTAGCTGTAGGACATTTGTGCCAAACTAGAAAGGTAAATAATTTAAATTCTTTCTACAATATTTTGTGGTTTGTGATACTAGTACCACACTTTAATGTGTGGATCTCATTCTACCTTCTGATGTTAATTTTTTTTCTTTTGAATTCCCTTTTGGCATATGCTAAATAACGATTCATTTGTCTCTCTCAAGAAAAATGTATAACCATTTGTTGAACAAATTTTATTGCCCCATACCCAAGTTGCAAAAAGTAATATATTAAATGACTTACTACTTCTATTATATTGTAATTGGTTTCTAATGTTTAGTACAAAACCCCTTAATAGTTTTTGTTGTATACCCTCTCTTTCCTCATTTCTCCAGCAGTAAACTGAAACTGGCCAACTTTAGAAGTCTAGTATGAAGTTTCATGATAGTGGAGTTAAGGTGGAAAGGTACCAATATAGCTACAATATAGGAAATACAGCTACAATAAGTAAATTAAAAACAACAATAACTTGATATTCCATACCTACATTCATGTTGTTTACCCTGTACTAATTCCTTTAGTTTAGTCACCTTTTCTGAGCTAGAAGAATCTATACTGCCTACAAGACTGGAGAGCCTATTCATTAATTATCCTTTTATGAGCTTTATAAAGGACAGATTTTAGAAAAATATTCTCAATTATTTCCTTTTCAGAATTTTGATGGAATGTATGTGAGGAGATTGGGAATGACTAGACACTGATCATTCATCAGACACTGGTATAGTAAAAATTTTTTAAAAATTGAGTCATTGTTTAAGAAATCATAAAACACATAATTTCATTTTGCATTAATTTTAAAAAGTTATTTTTCAGTTAAGGTATGATGCTCCTCAGAGACAGTACTGTTAGCATGCCATTTCAGTCATGTCTTCATGTTTGTTTTGGCTTCTGAAATAAACTGGATTACATTTGGAAACACTGATTTTCCTCTCTTGACTTGCTTTTCCTTATTCTTTTCACATCTGAGAGTCACCATGTGTATCTTGCTGCTTCATTGGTAATGGGGGCAACAGCCAAAATGATGATTTCAGCATGTTGAAACTTTGAATGTCAGTAGATTCTATGGTTTATGATTGGTTAAAATCAGGAAAAATAAGTTGATAGCTTAGTGTGTTATTGTAAAATGTTAACATAAATCCAAATGCTTTTTACACAATGAGAACAAGAGGGTAAAAGAAAGACACGTGGTTGGTGAAAACTCTCGAAGAGTTTATTTCCCATATTGGCTCTGAAGATTTTGTGAGAGTAGTAGCTTCATTATTCTCTTTCTTGAGCTTTCAACTCTTAACAGAATGTGCGTTAACTTGTCAAAATGTACTATGCTATTATTTAGTTGTAATTAGTTAATGATTATGTCGCTTCTTTTGGCAGGGAATGCCTTAACTGATGAAACAATCTTCTACCTGCTTTAAAAATATACATATATAAACAATAGAGAAAAAACCACTGGGAAGGCACATGATGATTATTTTCTGTCACATTAGCACATTAATGTGCAGTGAATTTAAAGAAGTGGCATGAATAAGCTGCTCCACTGTATTCTTGGTAATATTGACTTTTATGGGCAATTTAGTTTTAAGTCTACAATATATGATTTAACACAGTTCTGCTTTTCCAAAGATGGAGTATGAAGGTGATCCTTGTTCAGTGAAACACCCTAAGAAAATAAATTATTTCATCTTCCTGGCGATGGTTAAGTTTAGTAGAAATATTACTACCAGTTGCTTTACTTTCATCAGGTAATCCTTTTTCAAATGTAAGGTGATAATTACTTAGCTACAGCTAATTATTGCTGGATAACCTGGTGTGGCTGAATGGGAGAAGAATGTTTTGACTTACTGCTAAAATTATTAAGAAGCCCCCCAACTCCATGAAAAAATTAGAGTTTGAAAGTTTGAGACGTTAATAACATTATCAAATTTACTTTACTTTTGTTTCTGCAATGTGGGAAGACAGTGGTTTTTCTTTTCTCTTGCATGTTTCATGAGGATCTGGAAATCCAAAGAAAGTAGCAGAACAGGTGATGGCTTACGATGGAGAGTGTGCACTCCGAGGGCTACAATTTTCATGCCATCTGCCCCAGAGCACATAAGCTTCCAGAAAGCGTGAGGTTTTCAGGATAATATATGGTCAGTCTAGAGATAAAAATTAAATACACGTGTGAATCTATTGTGAGAAGAATGCACATTTGTAATAAAGGCAAGTTTTATGTGACTTGAGAAGAATAGGACTGTGAAATGATAGAATATTTACTTAGAATTTTAACAGCCATGTACTATCTGAAGCAGATGCATACGAGAAAGGCTACAGCCTCAGACCAATGCCCTGGCAAACACTGAGAAGGCAGTATTTTATTGTTCCAGACCTTTATTTATCTACCAGCAGATGTCCCTATAAGGCAGTAATATCTTACAGTTAGAACAGCTGATTATGAAAAATCAGAAACTGAACCACTCATCATATTTCCAAAGATTAATGGGATTAAATCCACCATGTACTTCAAAATCTTTCTGGAGACAGATAAAGTGCAGAATAGTTCAAAAGTAAATTTAGTGTACTTCTGAAAACCACATGGAACAAAATTCCTTCTTAAAAAAAAAAATCTAGGAGTCCCTCATGACCTTAATTAGCATTAAAACCTCTTTCTAAAATAAAATACTATTTTTTATTATATCTGTGTTATCAGTTATACTTTAATATTCATTGAAAGAGGAAAATACTCAAGGTCCAAAAACTATTCTGAATTCAGTAAAATGCATTTTGTATTTAAATGAATTATGCTAGTGGTAAAGAATCCACCTGCAAATGCAGGAGATGTAAAGAAATTCAGGTTTGATCCCTGGGTCTGGAAGATCCCCTAAAGTAGAGCATGGCAACCCACTCCAGTATTCTTGCCTGAAGAATCCCAAGGACAGAGGACCTCAGAGTCGGACATGACTAAAGTGACTTAGCACACAGCATAGTCTCTTTGTACATTTGAAAAATAACAGAAAACACACACACACACATATATATAATAATGTATGTGATACATTACCTATATTACTCAACTTTCAGCCAATTCCAGATAGCTGTAAGTAGTCTGGCAGTAGCTCAAGCTACCAGTCATGAAGTAGCTTCTTCATTTCTTCTCTTCCAACTTTTCATTCTTTAGTGACATGACACTTCTTGGTAAATAGAAAGCAGCATAGAGAAAAATTGTTGCAATGAAATACAACTGGCTTCCTTTGTTGATAAAACATTAAAACACAAAGTCAGTATCAATGCTGATTAGCATTTCTGTTTTTAGAATTAACAGATGCATTTGTTTTTCTCTTTTTAAGAGAGGTAAATGCTATCAAGACCAAAGAGGTGACCTCAATGTCATGAAAAAGTATGGATTTTGAAACTAAATAAACTCAAATTTCTAAATATCATTGCCACTTTCTAGCAGTGTGAGTCAGGGCAAGTTAACCAACATCTAGCTTACGTGTCTTCATTTGAGAATAACATCAGGAATCTTATGGAATCAGTACAAATATTAAATAAGATCATTAATGATCATGCTGATATATTAAAGGAATTCAGTAAATGCCAGCACCCCTCCTACATTTTTTGCAGTCCATTCCTTCAAGTACATTTTAGGATCTAAGTAAATATTATTAGTTCACTTGCTCTTAGAATAGGTGCCCTGATTTCCCATTACGGGAATTAGGTAAAAGATCAAGATCATGGAGGATGCGGCATTGGTGCTGGACTTAGAAGGATTCTATTCAGTTAAAGAAAATTTGTCAAAAACTATTTTCAAATAGTAGAAGTATTCAGAGACTTAAAAATAAGAATTAGATCAGGCAGTGCCTCTTCTGTCTCTGATATCCTCGATCTTCATGGAATTAATAAACCCTAGAATTTCTCTCTAGTGATGTGCTAGATCAGTGTTGCAAGTCCAGGATCTACCTGATGTCTGCTCAGGGGCAGTCCATGTCTCTCAATGATAAGTAATTTAAAGTATTGTTGCTGCTGCTGCTGTTAAGGTGCTTCAGTTGTGTCCGACTCTGTGCAACCCCATAGACGGCAGCCCACCAGGCTCCCCTGTCCCTGGGATTCTCCAGGCAAGAACACTGGAGTGGGGTTACCATTTCCTTCTCCAATGTATGAAAGTGAAAAGTGAAAGCGAAGTCACTCAGTTGTGTCCAACTCTTCGTGACCCCATGGACTGCAGCCTACCAGGCTCCTCCGCCCATGGGATTTTCCAGGCAAGAGTACTGGAGTGGGTTACCATTGCCTTCTCCGAATTTAAAGTATTATCCTTATGTAAAATGTAATAGAAAGCCAGCTTCTTATGTATTTTTAAGAGAAAATACAAGTCTTTAAAAGTCCTGCTGGTGTACACTTGCTCTCTCCTTCTGCCTTTATGGACACTTTGGTGGAGACAGTTTTAGAAACACACCTCATTGAGTCACATGAGGAGAGAAAACCCCTTTGGATGATCATTTTCACTAGAATACTAGAAAAGGAAATTTTATTTTCAGTTAAGTTTAGAAATAAAAATTTCACTGTCTGAAGAAACTTTCCAGAAAGACAAACATTCACAAATTTATCCTCTGTAATTATATTCAAAATAACACAAATTCAGGATCTCTATATCTATCTATGTATCTCTATCTCTTTATTTATCTATCATCTATCTATCACAGACTGCAACCTTCACTTGTATGCTAGGACACATGTTTCTATACAAAAAATATGGCTAAAAAAAGCAAAATAGTGGAGATGATAAAAAATAGTGGGAGAAACATTCTAAAATATACAAATAAAAAAATGAAGAGAGGAGATAACAGTGAAGAAAGAAAAATAATGCATGAATTCCATGCTTCCTTTAAAACAGATTTGAAGGGGTTGATAAAATTATATATAATACACACACAAAAAGGACAAAATATGTGACTGAGAAAATGAGAGAAAAGGCATAAAAGGATGGAAAAAATAAAATGAAGCCAGGAGTAAGCTGAATACAAAAATGCATACCACAAAGTGATATACATGTTATATTGATCAACTGAAAATTTTATCCTGAGCTTCCTGGCAGGCAGTTAGAAAGAGGGGTGCCTTCATCTTTTTGTTCATTTACTCATTCAACAAATATCTGAGCATCTTCTGTTAAGCATTATTCTAGGGGCTGAGAGTAGGCCAGTGAACAAAACAGAACGTTCTCATTCGGTGGAAGGAGACAGGCAATAAAAGAAGTAAAGTGGCTCAGCAGTAAAGAATCCACCTGCTATTGTATGAACCCAGGTTCAATCCCTGGGTCAGGAAGATCCCCTGGAGAAGGAAATGGCAGCCAACGCCCATATTCTTGCCTGGAAATCCAATGGATGGAGGAGCCTGGCAAGCTACAGTCCATGGGGTCACAAAAGAGATGGACACGACTGAGTGACTAAGCAACAATGACTAACAGTGACTAAACAACAAGGAAGAGAAATGGAATCGTGTGGAGAGTGGGAATCTTTTCCATTCTAAAATAGGGTGGCCTCACTGAGAAAGTGGTAGCTGAGGAAAAACCTCCAGAAAGCGAATGTCAACCTTATGTGTTAACTCTGCAGATCTGTGAAGGAGCAAAGGCAAGCAGCAGAGTTAACAGGTGGGAGTGTGCCTGGTGAGGTTTCCTGGGAATGAAAGAAACCAGGATTTCTGAACCTGAAAGAGGTATGAGTGAGTGGCCACTCTCCTCAATTATAATTCTTCTTTGACTGCAATCTCAAGTACCAATACTTTGGTCATCTGATGCAATGAGCCAACTCACTGGAAAAGACCCTAATACTGGGAAAGATGGAGGGCAAAAGGAGAAGAGGGCGGCAGAGAGATGGTTAGATAGCATCACCGACTCAATGGACATGACTTAGAGCAGACTCCAGGAGACAGTGGAGGAAAAAAGAGTCTGGCATGCTGCAGTCCATGAGATCGCCAAGTCAGGCATGACTTAGCAACCGAACAACTTTCTTGGGTGGTGCTCTTCGGGTGTTTTTCAGTCATGTACTGTGGGCTTAACATTAGGGAGCTGCTCAGTGAGATGGATTCCAGAATCCCACAAATGATGTTGTTTGGGGACCATGATTTCTAAGTGGCCATCTCAGTCCAAGATGTACCTTAGTTCACCTAGAAGTGCCTAACCTAGTGACAGGGATCCACATACTCTGATTTGAATATATACACAATTCTGTGTACTTTTCTAAAGTTTCTAGTTTTCAGCAGATTCTCAAAGGGTTTCATGACTAAAAAAGGATTAATATTCATAGGTCTAGATTGATAGAACTATATACTATAGGCAATATCTCTTACAGTTGTTTTATTTCTTTTTAATCACTATTGAATTTTGGGGGAGAGGTAGATGGCAGTTATATTCTGCAGCTGAGTAAGGAGGGTCATGCTCCAATAACCACCCCAGAAAGGGTCAGGTAGGAAAAGGTAACAGCAAGTGCAAGTGAAAATGAGAGGCATGAGAGAAACACGAGGTGTGAAGTTTCACGTGTTGAACAGTGAGTGTGGAGGAACCTTGCTAGGAGAAGATGGGTGTTTGTGGTGGGTGGACCAGAAGGAGACGCTGAGTAGAATGAATGGGAGAGAACAGTGAGGATGGGAAACAGTCGTGGCTCGGTGAGAGTAAGAGGATGTGGGTGGCCAATGGGGACAGGATACTGATAAGATATAGCATGATAAAGTCAATTTTCTTGGTAAGGCTTTCTCATTTTTTTCTAATTTTATTTTATTTTTAATTGGAGGATAATTATTCTACAATATTGTGATGGTTTATGCCGTACGTGAACATCTCATTTGTTTTTAATCTAGACAATTTACATGAAAAGTTCTTATAGCAAATAGCATTCCAATGTTAGATACGTCTAATATTAGAAATATTTAATTAGATAATGCTAGGAAATATTGGCTATTTCAAGATACTCAGACACCCACTTTAATGTTTACATTCAAAAAATGAATATTGCTAAAAGCTTTGAAATTGATAATATCTTGTTAACACAAAGTAATACTGTAATTGATGATTAAGATGATAAATGAGGAAAAGGGAGAAGAGGGGGAAAAAAAGGTTTGTGTAAGACAAAAGGAAGGATTAAAAAGAAATAAGAAAACATTTCTCAAAGTCTCTGTACCTGATACTTCCATCTCATAGTTTGTGCTATACTGTTTAGAAATTAAGCCTGTCTTTACAAATGGTTTATCATTAATAGCCCAAAGAGAATGAGTTATTAGCTCTGAACTATTTAGGTGAGATGAGAGACATGAATTTTGACCATCAGTCAGTAGATGCTGGAGCAGCCTGCCAGGAAGGCTGTGGGTCTCCTGGTAAGATGGCTGTTTAAGAGAGGAGAGAACCCCATCACTTTGGGACCATTTTCATAGCCTTCCCCCCTCCTCTCTCCTATCCTCACCACAGTGAAGGAGTGGAAAATAATAAATCACCTTTGCAGCCTCCTTCCACCCTGAGACTTTAAGATTCTTTGCGTTCTTCCTATCCACCCTCAAAAGGCATAGAAATTTAGTCAGTACTCTTTTTTTTTTTTTTTCAGGGACTCCTCAGCCTTTCAGGCATTACCAAACATGTAATTAAGGGATGCTTTAAAGCTTTAGCAGGCTCAGTTTTGAACACCCCCTCCCTTCTATTTGAAATGCAAAATGGAAATGCTAATGAGGGTTTCCTTGTCTGTCACCATTTTCCAAACTGAGAAATGCTAGATCTCAAATATCTTCAGATTATCTCTTCGCATAGGCAATGAGGAACACGGGAGGTTCTATCCTTCAGGTAATTACAGGCCCAAGATTTTCACAACAAATTTAAATTTACAGGGAGGTGGTGATTGTTGGGCCAAGCCTCATTTTTTAGGAGAAATGGAACGATCCAGATCTGTCCTTGGAGTTGTTTTCCTCTGACCTCTGCCCCTATCCCAACATATATCCTGAGCCTTTCCTACAAGAGGGAACAGTTTTCTTAGACATACTATTGGAGGACAGGAAAGAGCAGCTTTGTGTCATATCATAGAATGGCCCCTAGAAGGTAGCACATTTCCTGAGGAGGTAAACTTTTTATGGTTTAATTTTTAATTGCTCACTCAACATCTCCACCTCAATGCCCACAGGAGCTTCAATGTCTCTATGCCCCAACTGAAAACGCCCACCTTCTCCATTTCTATGGTACCTCCCTTCTCCCAGCTACTCACTTCAAAACTTCAATGAGTGAGAGCTTCCCAGGTAGCAAAGTGGTAAAGAATCTGTCTGTCAATGCAGGAGACACAAGAAACATGGGTTCAATCCCAGGGTCAGGAAGATCCCCTGGAGGAGGTCATGGCAGCTCACACCAGTATTCTTGCCTGGGAAATCCCATGGACAGAGGAGCCTGGAGGGCTGCAGTCCATGGGGTCACAGAGTAGGATATGACTTGACTGAGTGACTGAGCATACACACACACACACATACACAGTGGAGAGAAGTGATCTGGCAGACACTGCCTTACCCAAATGCTTTGAATGTCAGGATACATGTGTGGTGGTCGGAGAATAACAGGAATAAAAAGCAGAAACTTCCTTTTAAAGCATTAAGGAGGTTGGGCTGAAAACATCCAGTCTGACATCAACTAATCCCAGGTAGCTACAAAATGACTGGTTTTTTTATTTTGCTTGTAATGTGTCCTCAGGAAATTTCACCAAATGAATAACTAAAACAAGCCCATATGGGCATTCTTGAACATCTCTAGTCTATTACAATGAGGAGAGCACCTGTTTAAAAATAGTCTGGGTGATAAATCACAGAAGGTTGCATTAATCAAGGTAGCCTAGAGCTGATAAGTGCAATTATGGGTTTGTCACCCCGGGGAAACATCTTGATCAGAGCTCCTCAAACCCAGTATAAACCCTCAAATTTTTGCCCAAAGACGCATGTACCTAATTTGGGGACTTAGCACATCTTATCCATAGGGTATTGAAGGCCTTCTGGCAAGGCCTTATCCAATATCCACAGTAATGAAAACTTATTCTGGTGAGATCTATTAATGGCGTTATGATGGACTACCTCTACAACAAGGGGCAGCAGTCTTCACACATCACAGGTGAAAAGAAACAGAACCAGAAACCAAGCCTGAGTCCTGAACTCTCCTATTCCTATGTGCCCTAGAATTTTACATAAGTGGATGAAGGCAGACTAGTTGTATCTCACCATTCAGTGAGATACTTGCTTTGGATATTTGCTTTGGATGACTTTTTTAATGCTATGAAACTAAAATTTTTAAAGCAATACCATCATAATTCAAAAAACAAATATTTTTAAGACCAAAATAGAAATAATTGAGCCATCAATATTGAATGTTATTTTAAGATTATGCATTTTTACTGCGATTGGTAGCAGTTATTAGCTATGATCCTAGCATAATAAAAGTATTTTCTGATTTTTCCTATAGTCACAAAATGAGAGGAATCTGCATGCTGAAATATTTAGAGCTCCTGGATTCTGGTATTAGTCATCTAATTTCATTTCAAGGGCTATGTCAGTTCCCCTTGCTCCAAATTTCCTCTGCACATTACAGTCTATACTGTGTTCACTTCTGATTTGAAACCATCTATCACTAGCTGTTTCTCCTACACATTTTGTCTTGCCATGAAAGATAACACATGGTATTGTTGATTAACACTTTATGTATGTGTATGATATCACCCTGTTACCCGCGACAAGCTGTAAGACCCTATGGGAGGAGTGACCACCCTTTTTTGTATTTTCATAACTCTTATTCCATGTTACACTCAATGTATGTTTGCTAAGTGACAGAGTCTGGCAGAAAATTGGTGCCGCTTGTGCTTTTGAGATAGTATGGGATCCAAAATGACAAGATCCCAGAAACAGATGCCAGTGTGTTCATGAATCTAGTGTATAACGAAAGTTAAAAACTTAATGCAGAAGGAAAGAATGGTTTATCTAACAAGCAATGCCAGCAACTCTCCAGGCCAGAATACTAGAGTGGGTAGCCTTTCCCTTCTCCAGGGGATCCTCTCAACCCAGGAATGGAATCGGGGTCTCCTGCATTGCAGGCGGATTCTTTACCAACTGAGCTATGACCCAGGCTAGTCATTAATTGTTTGTATGACCTTGGACACAATGCTGAATATTTCTTGCCCTCAGTTTACTCATTTGTAAAATGGAGAGATAGCATATTAAGAAGCAGAGACATTACCTTGCCAACAAAAGTCTGTCTCATCAAGGCTATGGTTTTTTCAGTAATCATGTATGGATGTGAGAGTTGGACTATAAAGAAAATTGAGCACTGAAGAATTGATGCTTTTGAACTGTGGTGTTGGAGCAGACTCTTGAGAGTCCCCTGGACTGCAAGAAGATCCAACCAGTCCATCCTAAAAGAGATCAGTCCTGAGTGCTCATTGGAAGGACTGATGCTTAAGCTGAAACTCCAATACTTCGGCCAATTGATGCGAAGAGCTGACTCATTTAAAAAGACCGTGATGCTGGGAAAAATTGAAGGCAGGAGGAGAAGGGGACAACAGAGGATGAGATGGTTGGATGGCATCACTGACTCAATGGAGATGAGTTTGGGTAAACTCCGGGAGTTGGTGATAGACAGGGAGACTTGGCGTGCTGCGGTCCATGGGGTCTCAAAGAGTCAAATACAACTGAGTGACTGAACTGAACTGAAAATGGAGAGACAGTCTGTGCTAGAGACTGGATTATATGACTTGTGAGCATGCCTGGCTAAGTGCTGGGCACACTGCAAGACCCAATACTTTACATCAAAAATAAATCAATGTCAACTGCAGACTTGGATAAACTGGGAGTCAGGAAAAAGAAGTAGTGCTGAATTTAATAGACATTTTTGATATGGAAGCCATTTGAAAAATGGTTATGCACAATTAGTCGTCTTCATTCCCTGTAACACCAAGATGCAATAAATAATCTTGAAATTGTCTGCATGGGATTCAGGTTTGCACAGTGGGATCTCGCCTTGCTTTGGCTGGTTTTCACGCCTGTTCCGAGTTGTTTTCATGTATTGTATAGATGGATCATGCTTTCAGATGCACCAAGTTGTTCTCCACAAAGGAAGAATTTATGAAGTCCTGTGGTTTTCATTTCATGAAAAGTGGATGTAATGTTTTTAGATCATTCAGCTAAGATTATAGGTGCTCTTCCCTAATAGAATTTTCTTCTTATATATTGGCCTCATTTTTAAGAAAATAGGTTTACTCGTACACTAAATTCATCCAAACTGGAGGCCTGGCTATGTAGAAGACAGATAAGTAAGACAGCACTGATTGTAGTAGATATTTATGACACAGAAAGCTCTATGGAACATGATTATGCACTATTCACTTTTGAAAGAAATTTTTCACATTAAATCAAGTTGTGAACTATGAAACCTGAAGTTTGAGGACATTTAAAATTATTATTATTAAGTTTAACTCTTCTCAACACTGGGAGAAATTTGATAGAGTTTTATGTACACGGTCCCATTTGATTTTAATTTATTCTAATATATTTAGAGATTTTAGTATAATTCATAATCCAAAGGTCTTTCTCATGTTCAGTTTTTTCCACTTACAAAATAGAATCCACTTATGAGTCCTTTAAGGAATTTTCACAATGGTCTTATAGCCTCTTTTAAATTATTCCACTGTAGATCATCAGCTAATTCAATATCTCTTAGATCATCAGCTAATCCAATATCTCTCATTTATCCACTGGATATTGTAAATTTTCCTCCCATTAGAATTCCCCCATCCAGAAAAGCTCTTCATATTTTTCTATAATACTACATTTTTTTGTAAATCTTAAGGCCTATAGAGCAGCACTTATTGAGCCAATTTATCTTATAAGGCAAAATCTAAAACAAATATCTTCTATCCAAACTAACCCTAGTAATTCATAAAAGTCATTCTTTAATTATTTCCCTCAGGTCATTGTACCATTTTTGGTAAAGATTTGTTCTACTCTGAATGGCCCCATATGAGTAGGACAGGCTGATTAGCTCAGATTGCTTCTTAGGTTAAGATTGTACCACATGCTATAGACAAAAAAGAAAAACTCTTTGTTCCTGTATCATATATGCTTATTTTTCACACCAAGCTCCTTGAAAGGTGTTTTGGCTCTTCTAAATGATTTGTAGAGCTGCTTTTAAAAAAATAGCCCTAAAATTCCCACTTTATGAACTGGATCTATGTGTTGTTCTATGTTGTTTTCATTTGTGTGAATTTCTTCCTGTGTTTTTCAACTGAAAAACGAATAGTCCTTATTGTAACTGGTGAAACAATATGCAGCAAAGATGCGATAAAATGCCAATTATCACACAGTCTTTTCACTCCCATTCGCATATTACTAGTTTTGCTTTTCTACTTGCTCACATAAATGCATATAAGCACATAAATGCAGAAAAATATAGTTTTGGTTGGTTGATTATTTTATCACCAGGATAGTAGCATAATATACACATTTCCTTTCAACTTGTTTTTGCTTTTATTCAGTTAATATCTCATAGATAACCCTGTATACGAGTAGATATTCAGCTATGATTTTTCTACTTTAATACACACTCATAAACACATTTGTACAGAAATGGGAATAACACAAGCTGGTTTGATATTTTTTAGAATAATAGTTTTCTTCTTTTTTGTTTAGACATATGCTTCTCACCTTGACAATTAACCTTATAGATCCTACTTTGATCTTTAAACAAATTCTGCCTCTGATTTTTTTGGTCCCTATCTTTTGGCAATGATGGGTACACTTAATATTTGAGCAATCATGAAAGATGCTTCATCACTTTACCCAGTTCTTCAGTGCCTGCATTTCCAAGTAATAGTAAATGCTAGGTAGTAATTAAATCACCCAAGAAATGGAACCATCTCTCTCAGCTTTTAGTATGACTGGCCTGTTATTTTTTCAGATTATATGGGTGCTTGATGAAAATCTCCGAGGTGAAACCTGAATGAGCTATTAAGACAACAAGAAGGTTTGATAGCTTCAATCCCCATATGCTTCTCAAACTGCTTGACGTGGAGGCCATGGTCTATGGTTTTCCCCCAGGAACCTCGTGCTTGTGAATTATACATGGGTTCAGCTCACATCAGTGAAAGGTTAACCTATGGGAATACCAACCTTAAGAAAACGGTTTACCTCACAAAATGTTTTTATTGTGATTAAGTATTCAAAACATTATATTTTTTCCCTGAACTTTCCTCTCCCATCCTCACATATGCTAAATCTGGTCATCTGTAATTGTGAGGGTGCTACGATGTGCTGCTTAGATGCGCCTTTGGAAAAGACTTGTCACCCCGGCTGCTGAGAGCATTGCTAGCAGTCAGCCTTCTTCAGGAATTGTCTCAGTCAAGAGATCCACCTGGCCCATGGCCACATCTCTCTGAGATTTAAAAACCCAGCCCTCTTGCCCTGACTCAGGACAGCTCTGTGTGCATGCTCTGCTAGATCTCTCAGTTCGACTCTGTGAGTCCAGGGACTGTAGCCTGCCAGGCTCCTCTGTCCATGAAATGTTTCAGGCAAGAATACGGGACTGGGTTGCCATTTCCTTCTCCAGGCAATCTTCCCAACCCAGGGATTGAACCCAGGTCTCCACATTTATTGTACATACTAGTATATTTGGACATATTTCTGCCATACTATTTTCTGTTTTTTGATTATGGTTCCCCAGTTTTTTTCATTTTTTTCTCCTCTACCTTCTTTCAGGTTTTTTACATTTTCTTTCCTTTCATTTTTCTTCTTTTTTTAATTGAAGCATATTTGTTGCAAAATATTATGTTGCTGGTGTATCATATAGTTAGCCATAAATTTTTAAAGTTATACTCCATTTATAGTTATTATAAAATATTGACTACAGTGTTGTATAATAATCCTTGTAGCTTCTTTTACAGCTTTGGAAATTGTACTAGTTAGGGTTTTTATTTGCAAACAGCCAAAACAAACTCTAGCCGATCTGAGCAAAAAAGGCATTGATTAAAAAAATATTGAGTAACTGTTAAAATTAACTGACAAGATTATATGGGGTGAACTGTAAGGTGGTTTCTTTCTGATTATCTATAAGGTTAAATTAATTTATAAGGATCACAATATATATTTTAACAAAACCCATTCTAATGAATTATATATAAAATGAGTTACCATGTGTTCCTGTTTATGACTGTCATTTCAAATTTTTTAATTACATGTATAATTTTATTTTTAAGGCATCATACAATATATTTTTTAGTGTGTAGTTCAATTGATTTTTAACTATTTTTAAAATGAAGTATAATTAATTTAGATATATAGCAAACTGATTCAGTTTTATATGTATGTGTGTATATACATATGAAACTCCAATACTTTGGGCACTTGATGCGAAGAGCTGACTCATTTGAAAAGACCCTGATGCTGGGAAAGATTGAGGGTAGGAGGAGAAGGAGATGACAAAAGATGAGATGGTTGGATGGCATCACCAACTCAATGGACATGGGTTTGGGTGGACTCTGGGAGTTGGTGATGGACAAAGAGGCCTGGCATGCTGTGGTTCATGGGATCGCAAAGAGTCGGACATGACTGAGTGACTGAACTGAACTGAACGGATACATGTATATATTCTTTTTCAGATTTTTTTCCATTGTAGGTTTTTATAAGTTGTTGAATGTAACCACTTTGCTATACAATAGGTCCTTCTTCGTTATCTATTTTGTATGTTGTAGTGTGTATATGTTAATCCCAAACTCCTAATTTATTCCTCCCTGCTACCAAAGGGGATAGCCCCCTGCTATATCCCCTTTGGCAACTATATGTTTGTTTTCTGTGTTTGTGAGTCTGTTTTGTAAATAAGTTCCTTTGTTTCATTTTCTTTAGATTCTACCTATAAGTAATATATGATATTTGTCTTTCTCTATCTGATTTCAGTTCAGTTCAGTTCAGTCGTTCAGTCGTGTCCGACTCTTTGTGACCCCGTGAACCGCAGCACGCCAGGCCTCCCTGTCCATCACCAACTCCCGGAGTTCACTCAGACTCACGTCCATCGAGTCAGTGATGCCATCCAGCCGTCTCATCCTCTGTCGTCCCCTTTTCCTCCTGCCCCCAATCCCTCCCAGCATCAGAGTCTTTTCCAATGAGTCAACTCTTTGCATGATAATTAATATGATAACACAAATGGCATTATTTCAGTCTTTTTTATGGTTGAGTAAATTTCCATTATATATTATATATATATGTATATACACACACACCATATCTTCTTTATCCATTTATCTGTCAGTGGATAGTTGGATTGTTTTTATGTCTTGGCTTGGCTATTAAAAACAGTGTTGCTATGAACATTGAGGTGCATGTATGTTTTTGAATTATAGTTTTCTCTGAATATATTCCAAGGAGTGGATTGCAGGATCCTATGGTAACTCTATTTTTAGTTTTTTAAGGATCCTTTATACTGTTTTCCATAGTGGGTGTACCAATTTACATTCCTACTAACAGTGTAGGAGGGTTTCTTTTTCTCTACACTTTCGCCAGCATTTATTATTTGCAGGCTTTTTAATGATGGTCATTTTGACGAGTGTAAGGTGAGATACTGCATTGTAGTTTTCATTTTCATTTCTCTAATTATTAGTGATATTGAGCATCTTTTCATGTGTCTCCTGGCCATCTGTATGTTTTTTTTTGGAGAAATGTCTGTTTAGGTCTTCTGCCCATTTTTGATTGGGTTATTTTTATATATATTAAAATATATGAGCTGTTTGTATATTTGTATATTTTGGAAACTAATCCCTTGCCACTAGTATTGTTTGGAAATATTTTCTCCCATTCTATAGAATGTGTTTTCATTTTGTTTATGATTTGCTTTGCTATGCAAAAGCTTTTAATTATATCCCATTTGCTTATTTTTGTTTTTATTTTATTGCTCTGGAAAATGGATCAAGAAAGATATTGCTGAAATTTATGTCAAAGTGTGTCCTGCCTATGTTTTCCTTTAGGAGTTTTATAATATCTGATCATATTTAGGTATTCAATCCGTTTGACTTTATTTTTGTATGTGGTGTTAAAGATTGTTCTAATTTCATTCTTTTACATGTAGCTGTCCAGTTTGGCATCCGGCCCCATAACTTCATGGCAAATAGATGGGGAAACAGTGGAAACAGTGGCAGACTTTATTTTTGGGGGGTCCAAAATCACTGCAGATGGTGACTGCAGCCATGAAATTAAAAGACGCTTTCTCTTTGGAAGAAAAGTTATCACCAACCTAGACAGCTTATTAAAAAGCAGACATATCACTTTGCCAGAAAAGGTCCATCTCATCAAGGTTATGGTTTTTCCAGTAGTCATGCATGCACGTGAGAGTTGGACTATAAAGAAAGCTGAGCGCCAAAGAATTGATGCTTTTGAACTGTGTTGTTAGAGAAGACTCTTGAGAGTCCCTTGGATTGCAAGGAGATTCAGCCAGTCCATCCTAAAGGAAATCAGTCCTGAATATTCATTGGAAGGACTGATGTTGCAGCTGAAGCTCCAATACTTTGGCTACCTGATGTGAAGAACTAACTCATCAGAAAAGAACTAACTCATCAGAAAAGGCAGGAGGAGAAGGGGACAACAGAGGATGAGATGTTTGGATGGCATCCCTGACTCGATGGACATGAGTTTGAGCAAGCTCCTGGAGTTGGTGATAGACATGGAAGCCTGGCGTGCTGCAGTCCATGGGGTCATAAAAAGTCAGATACGACTAACTAAGCGAGTGAACTGATTAGGTCATAGTTTTGTTTTGAAGTGTTGGGCTTCTTGGTGGTTATTATGTTACCAAAATGTTAATACATAGTTGAAAGAAGAAAAACAGGACATGTGTAGACTGATTATAAGTAAATGTGAATCAAGTATCATGTGTAATCCAATTTTGTGTATGTAGAGTTTAAGAAAAGAAATGTTAAATCTAAACCAGCAAAAAGTAGTTATAGATTATACAAGGAACAGAGATTATATGTAGTCTATTAGCTAACTCAGTTTATTTGCTTTTGACAGTGATCAGGTAGTGCAGATTTTTTTGAGAAAATTAGACCTCAAATTTTACCCAATGGCATCATCATCAGCTGTCTTTTGGATCAGAAAGCATGCTGGCTGTAACTACATTTAACAGTTATTTAGCTCAGCACTGTTTTAACACTCATGCCATCGTAGTGTTTTCTAGAGGTGAACACTGCCTGGATATTGAGAAGACCATTGCCCCATCAGGCACCTCTGAGCTGCATGTAATTTTCCTGGCTGCGTATTACTCCAAAGTGTGTGACTGACACACTAAGCTCCCTCTCCCTACACCTGCCTTGTATCCTTTCCAGGACTGCCTCTAGCACATATACAGGGAGCACAGATGAGAAGTTTCACCACTAACCTCAGAAATAAAGATGCATTTCTAAAGCACTACAAAACAGGTAGTTGGATACTACAAAACAAGGATACAAGTCCTTTGTATCCTTCTTGTCATTTTCAACTTAGATATCACCTGGGAAACCTTCCCCAACCTCCCTACCACCCATCTCTGCCTGGATTAAATTTATCTCTCTGTGCTCCAATTTTATTGTAGAAGCTAAAAGATTAATATTTGCAAGAATTTTTCTTCATTAGACTATGAGCTCCAGATGGGCAAAATACTATGCTTTATTTATTTTTGTATCTCCTTATTTGATGCTATATCAGATATCTATGTTTTCTTCATTTACATATGCATTTCTTTATATGCAGCCTATGAGTCAAGTTAAAAAACACACTCTTGTTTCTTATACAATTGCGGAGCTATATTTTACAACTTAAAAGCTTTCATATTTATGTTTATTGGATAAATATTAAGTAAGTGCTGCAAATAATGTTTCAGCAGCTGACTGCCAAAACCACCTTAGTCAGAGACACATGCTATAGCTATGGCTACTATTTTATCTCACAGAAAAGCTACCCATTTTTTGGGAAAGGATCTCATTTTCCAATCAGACATAATGGACAGTTAAGGAAGTGCTGCATTTAAAAGAGAACGTTGCTTTATGGAGTTTATATCAGCCCACTGACCATACGTAAAGATTCACATACGTACTTCCTTCCTCTGTTGTCAGTGAGTGGGCTTTTGCTTTATATTTCCAGATCTACAGTTTAGAATTGCCTCAAGATATTCGTTTGCAACAAAATACACCCTTGGGATATTTTAGCTAGTAATCAATCAGTTGAAAACAACCAAAACTTTCAGGGGGAATAGCTATACCAAGAAAAGCGACTGGTGTTGGAATTCACCTCTCTTTTATATTGGCACAGGATATGAATGATGGCAGTGTAAGAAACCTAGCAAAGCCAGAACATTTTTAAAATAAAATTCTTGAGCCTATTTTCCCTATTCTCTCAGTACATAATTTCTGTTTTTGCTAATTTCTGCTAATAAATATACCTTAGAAAGGTATATAGTGTGGTTAGTGGGAAGGGAATGAGATTTAAATTGAGACAGAAGAGACTTTATATCTTGGCATTAGCTTCTATTCAATCAAGTTACTTAATTTTTCTGAGGCTCAGTTTCCCTGTCTGTAAAAATGGAGATAAAGGTACATTGAAGATAATCATGAGGCTACAGAATAATGCACTTGATGCACTAGACATAGAATCCATGCTCAACAACAATTAGTTGCCTTTATTACTGGATAGAGCAGGAAAAGAAGACCAATTACCTAAATCTTTGCATTGAAACATGTTTTCTTTATTGAATGGGCTTTGGTTTTAAGGCTGTTTGTACATCTCTTCTCACAATGAGTGTTTGTGAAGACTAATGAAGCTCTTGGTAGACCATGACTCAAATAGCGAAAATAGCCTTTGTGTGACATGGGTGTTTTCTGATTTCCTCTGAGTAACAGCTGGTGCTCAAAACTGTTTTGATAGTAAGAAATCTGCTCATTTTGTATGGAAGGTTGCATAACCAGTTACAAACAAGGTGCTTTGGGAGTAATGATATTCTCCTCAATACCTTGGATGTACAGGTTGTCAACTTAAAGCAAGCCTGTGCATTTTGTTCAGAATTAGGCCCATCAAAATATTGTGCACAGTGAATGACTGTAGATTTAATCTACATGCTTTGTAGTGCTTTAGAAATGCATCTTTATTTCTGAGGTTAGTGGTGAAACTTCTGATCTGTGCTCCCTGTATATGTGCTAGAGGCAGTCTTGGAAAGCAGACTGATGCTGGCGTGTGCTGGCTCAGGAGATGTATTTGTTTCTTTATGCAGATCGGTAACTCTTTCCCCAGGGCTAGAATTTCCAACACCAAATAAACCTTTAGGTTTTGTTCAGCTCTGATCTCATCACTTCAAATATGTAGGTGTTTTTTTTTTTTTTAACTTTGTTCCTGATTCTGAATGGGGATTTAGTTAAATGCCTGTTTAAGAATTGATGAGTAATTTAAAGGATTTAGGAGAACATTCTGTGCTATTATATGCAAATACATGCCATGCATGGCTCCCTATGTCATTAACCTGGCAGTCATTTCATGCATGACTCCCCATCTTATTAAGCTAGCAGTATGGAATATTTGATTTACTAAACTGGTATGAACTACTTAGTGTGCTAATATAGGAATATAACTTTTAAATTTCTTTGGAATAACTATCTTCGAAACAGATTCCTGAAGACGATAACATTATTTTGACAGCTGTGCTCGGTTTCTAAAAGTCTATTTTAGGAAGCTTCTTATAACTGTTGGAAATGTACCTGTGTGATTGGAATGAACCATACAATAATTGAAAATGAAAACCATCATAGCAATAAGAGCCCTTTGAATTCTGTAGCAAGTGATTCGACAACATAGGTAAATAAATTTGGTGGAAGTGTTTGCTTCTAGACAGGATGTTAAACAGTGCATGGTTGCCTGAGAGTCTGCCACTAGGCTCCCAGTTACCATGATGCTCCGAAACTCTTTTTATAGCCATGCCCCCCTGGCTTTCCAGGCATCCGTTGCCATAGCAGCATTCATCGGCCATGGGATTTACAGGAAAAAAAAAAAGGAGGAAGGCTGCATATTTGTAAAGTTGGTGCAGTGCCAAATGTAGCAGGAATTATAGATGCAGGATGCTGGGTTCTTCCTTCAGTGTCCATTTCAGCTGGCGCCTAATGTCACCCACATAATCACAAACCACTCTGTCATCATTCAGGCCAGCTGCATGAAATGAGACAAAGGGAAATTTAGCAGCAACGAAGGGAATGGTAATTTAGAAGGCTTTTAAATGATGTTTTCTATGTTCCTCAATCAACAATATTTTTAAAGGCTTTAATTTTTTCCCCCTACAATAGGATTTCCTTGTTGTTGCTGGCTTGACTGGTGACATATTAGCACTAAGTTGGCCAAAAAACTGTCAGAGACTAGAAAGGAGGTCCAATAGATAAATTCAAACAGGAGTAGAAAGGAAATATTTATAGTAATCTTCATTTCTACTAGATTGTATTGCCTTTAAATTATATAGGTAAATTTGCCTTCACTATTTGCCTAAGGTATAATTTTTGAACCTCAGATGTTTAATGTTTATCAGATATGCCTTTGAATAAATGCTCCCAGATTCGTGATATGTTCGTTTCTTCAGTCGTGACACGTACTTGAGAGTTCACAGGCAAGAGGGCAAAAAAAAATGTTCGTGAAGGAAGAAAACCAAGTGAATAATCCAGGGAAGCTGGTGAACTGTGACATGTGTGGGGTCATGTGAGCCATGAATATGTAAGGCGACCAGTTAGACTGCTGTGGGATGGAGGATGTTAGGTGTGGAATTTGTCCAAGAGAGAGGAAATATACAATGTGTATGTTTGTAGCAATACTGGGATTTGGGCAAGTACACTAGGATACAGGAATGGATGAAGAGATCTCTTAAAACTGAAGTAAATCAATAGTAGATGATTAGAAACAGAGGAAGTGGCTATGAGAGGACCATCCGTGTTTGGCTGAGTCTTTTCCTAGTTAAAAACATTTCCTCTTTATGAACTCTTCACCCAAAATTGTAAATGGTGCTTGCATATAAGGATAGATAATAGCATGACTGGAATAGAGTAGAGGTCCCAGACATGGACTCACCATTCTCTGAGAAACTGGTAAACCACAGAGTGTTGCTTAGTCCCTCAGTTGTGTCCAACTCTTTGCCACCCCATGGACTGTAGCCTCCCAGGCCTTCTGAGAGTGGGATTTCCCAGGCAAGAATACTGGAGTGGGGTGCATTTCCTCCTCCAGGAAACCACAGAAGTGGCATTACAAATCAGTGGGGACAGAAAAGACTGTTTAATGATTAGTTTGAGGATGATTTGGTTATCTATATGGAAAAAAAAAATTGATTCATGTGTCACATCATAAGAAAAAATAAGATTGACTAAACACTGAATAAAGGAATCTAAATCTTTAAGAAAAATAAAGAAGTTTATTTTTATTACTGTAAGGGAGGTAAGGGTTTTTTAAACAAGCTACGAAAGTACAAATTTTAAGGGAGAAATAAAAGGGTTTGACAAAAACAAAAAACAACATAAACACAGTGAGAAGGCAAATCTAGAAGAAGCTATTTTCAATGCAATAATTGACTGAGGATTGTTTTGCAGAATAAATAAAGTGCCCCTCTAGGTTAACAAAAATAAGATTTTTTTTAAAAAACCCTCAATAGACAAAAATGACTAAGGATTATGAACGGGTCATTCACAGAGGAAGAACCCTGAATGCTAACAAATATATAAAGAGGATCAAAATATTTAGCAGAGCAATACAAAGGAAAACAAAAATGATAAAACATGTATAAATCTCAGATCAGCAAACATTTAAAGCCTGACAAGGCCAAGTATTGGTGTAGATGTAGAGAGAACAATGCTGATGGGAGCTTAAACTTGTATCAGGACTTTGGGAATCTATCTGGCAAAGTTTAGAATGTGCCTGCTGTTGGACTGAGCAATTCTGTGTTTAGGTGTACACATGCACTAACAAAATATTACAGCATTTATTACATTGGAAACAAATATATCATGGCATCTTATTGTGTAACACTATATGCCTATTAAAATGAATAAAGTGTAACAGATAATAATTTTAATAGATGAGGAAAAAATTTGAGTGGGAAAAGTAAGTTTTAGTATCAGGTATAAAATATGATATTTTTGATAACATAAATGTGCTATTATGTTAATATATAGTGAGCTACTTGTGGATACTTGACTGTGTGTGTGTGCGTGTGCTAAGTTGTTTCGGTCGTGTCTGACTCTTTGTGACCCTATGGACTTTAGCCCAATAGGCTTCTCTGTCCATGGGATTCTCCAGGCAAAAATAACTGGAGCGGGTTGCCATGCCTTCCTCCAGAGTATCTTCCTGGCCCAAGGATCGAACCCATGTGTCTCTTATGTCTCTTGCTTTGACAGGTGGGTTCTTTACCACTAGCACTACCTGGAAAGCCCTGCTGCTGCTGCTGCTGCTGCTGCCGCCGCCAAGTCGCTTCAGGCGTATCCGACTCTGTGTGACCCCATAAACAGCAGCCCACCAGGCTCCCCCGTCCCTGGGATTCTCCAGGCAAGAACACTAGAGTGGGTTGCCATTTCCTTCTCCAATGCATGAAAGTGAAAAGTGAAAGTGAAGTCGCTCAGTCGTGTCCGACCCTCAGCGACCCCATGGACTGCAGCCTACCAGGCTCCTCCATCCATGGGACTTTCCAGGCAAGAGTACTGGAGTGGGGTGCCATTGTCTTCTCTGTGGAAAGCCCTACCTGACCGTATAGTAAATTGATAAAAACATGAATAGAAAGAATACACTCCTGATAAAGGAGCAATGGGTAAGGAATTAGATCGAGGCTAAGAGAACACTTGAAATGCTGGCTGATGGAAGAACACTCTGTCTCTTCTGAGGTGGTGTTGCCCCCCCACTCCCAAATCAGAACTGAATCTGGTTAAGTCTTGAGTCTCAATAATAAATTTATAGGAAGTACAGAGGAACAGGGGAACATTTCAAACCTACCAGTGGGGTGTAATCAATGAAATCCAAACTATGAAAATACTCACTGGATATTTCATGTTATTTTAAGTGCAGTGACTCAGTGGGTAAAGAACCTGGCTACAGTGCAGGAGACACTGGAAATATGGGTTCAGTTCCTAGGTTGAGAAGATCCCCTGGAGTGGGGCACAGAAACCCACTCCAGTATTCTTGCTTGGAGAATCCCATGGACAATGGAGCCTGGCAGGCCACAGTACATAGGTCGCAAAGAGTTGGACACGACTGAAGTGACGGAACACAGCACAGCACCTCACCTTGGTAGTATAATATATTTAGAACTATACAGTAAACAAAGAAAAAAGTGGAGAGGACAGCAGGGCCATTCCAGTTCTAATTTTACTACAAATGAGAATTAAGGAGCAATAAGGTCTGAACACATCTCTAGAGTGATCGCAACAAGCTCATTCATTCATTTGCTCACTTAATAAATATACAGAGGCACCATCATATATCACACACAATACTCTTAGGCACTGGAGATGTTGGGAAACTAAATAGAAGAATATCCTTGTCCTCATGGAGTTTGCATTCTTTGGAGGGAAAAAATGGATAGAAGTCAAATAAACATGCAAATAAATGATATGTCACTGGTAATCAGTAATAGAAAAATAAAACAGACAATGGGCCTCAAAGGGAGGGCTATTTACTATATTGTGTCAGGAAGGCCTCACTAATAAGATGTTTTATTTTTATTTATTTATTTATTTATTTTTACTTTACAATATTGTATTGGTTTTGCCATACATCAACATGTATCAGCCATGGGTGTACACGTGTTCCCCAGCCCGAACCCCTCTCCCACCTCCCTCCCCATTCAAAGAGAGCTCTGAAGTCAGCATAAACATACCAATAGCTGGGGGAGTGAGCCTTTTAGGCAGAAGAGACAGCAAGTTCAAAGGATGTGAAGAGACAGAGAATAGCTGGGGTGATTGGAAAAGAGTGCAGAGGTCAAGTGAGGCTGGAGTGACAGGAGATGTGAAGAGGAGGCAAGGAGCACAGCGAGACAGGTCACGTGGAGCCCTGCAGGCCTAGGAAAACCCTTGAACTTTACTCTGAAAGAGGTGGGGATCTGGTGGAGCTCTTCAGGGAAGGTATAGACACTCTGACTTAAATTTATAAGGATGACTTTTTCCGTGTTGAGATTAGATGTTAAAGCTAAAGTATATACGAGAAATCCAGTCAGCAGTCAGTCAATTGCAACAATTCAGTTAGGTACCATTTCACTTCAGTCTCACATTTTCACAGCCAGTATTCTTTCTCCCTGGATCTGCAGCTCCTATAGTCCTCTCACTTATTTTATTGAGCCGAACCCCATATTTCTCTTTCATTCCCATGCAAAATAATTCAGACTTGGGACTCTCCCTTCAAAATATATTCAGAATGCAATCTTTTTTAATTGTTGTAGTGGTGGTGAAATATACATAAAATATACATAATATAAAATTTTACCCATTTCATTTTAACCATTTCTAAGTGCATTTTCTATGGCATTAAGTACATACATGTTGTTGTGAAATCATCACCAGCATTCATCTCCAGTAGATTTTCATCCTCCACAGCAGAAACTCTGAACCCATTAACACCAACCCCTCATTTCCTCTTTCTCCCCAAACCCTAGCAACCACTATTCTATTTTCTGTCTCTATGAGTTTTACTACTCGAGGTACATAATGTAAGTGAATCATAAAATAAGTGTCCTTTGTGACTATGCTAAGTCACTTCAGTCATGTCCAACTCTGTGCTACCCCATAAATGGCAGCCCACCAGGCTCCCCGTCCCTGGGATTCTCCAGTCAAGAACAGTGGAGTGGGTTGCCATTTCCTTCTCCAGTGCATGAAACTGAAAAGTGAAAGTGAAGTTGCTCAGTCATGTCTGACTCCTAGCGACCCCATGGACTGCAGCCTACCAGGCTCCTCCGTCCGTGGGATTTTCCAGGCAAGAGTACTGGAGTAGGGTGCAATTGCCTTCTCCTCCTTTGTGACTGCTAATATCAATTAGCATAATGTCCTCAAGTTTTACCTATGTTATGGCACGTGTCAGAGTTTTTTTCCTTTTAAAGGCTGAATAACATGTCATTGCATGTATATGCCACTTTTTGTTATACATTCATCCATCAATGGACACTTAGGTTGTCTCCAAATTTTGGTTATTGTGAGCAACATTGCTATGAACATATCTGTTTGAGACTCTTCTTTCAATTGTTTTGGGTTTATATCAAGGAATGGAATTACTTGATCATATGGTAATTCTGTGTTTAGTAATTTTGTGTCATGAAGATGGAAAGCAGTAGGTGATTGAAAGTGTGAAGAAATGTTTCAAGATGTAGAAAGTGATTGGGGACTCCCCTGGTGGTCCAGTGGTTAGGAATCTGCCTGACAATGCAGGGGATATGGATTCTATCCCTGGTCTAGGAAGACTGCACATGCCATGGAGCAACTAAGCCCATGCATCACAGTCCCTGACCCTGTGCACCTAAAGCCTGTGTTCTGTAACGAGAGAAGCCATCCCAAGGAGAAGCCTATGCACCACAATGAAGAGTAGCCCCTGCTCTCCAAAACTAGAGAAAGCATGTTCATAGCAATGAAGACCCAGTGCAGCCAAAACTAAATAGATAAAAAAACTTTAAGTAGAAAGTGATCAACGGTATCAACTGTCACAAAAAGATAAGTTAAAGTGAGAATCATTGGGTTTAGCAATGCAGGTGTCTTTTGTGACTTCATCCAGAGATGTCTTTGTAGAGTAGTAAGAGTAACTCCTGATTGGCATGGCTTCGAGTATGAAGTAGAGAAATTTGTGATAAGAGAGTCAGACAACTTGTTCTAAAGGGAAACAGAGATATGAGGATGATCTAAAACTCCACTAGGGAGTAGGCATTTTTAAGTGGTAATTGTTAATGTAGGGAGTCTGAGGGCTGGAATAGAATAAAAAGGAGGAGGAAGGGCAAGTTCGATCTTTTTGCTTAAGCTGGAACACCCATCTTCTCCTGCCCTGGACACTGGAGTTCGTGGTGTTCAGATCTTCAGATTCAGACCAGGCCTTAAACCATCAACCATGATTCTTGAACCTCTGGAAATGTGAAGTCACTGCCTTATGTATATATATAAGGCCCATATAGTTAAAAGTATGGCTTTTCCAGTAGTCATGTACAGATGTGAAAGTTGGACCATAATGAAGGCTGAATGCTGAAAAATTGATGCTTTTGAAATATGGTATTGTAGAAGACTCTTGAGAGTCCCTTGGACAGCAAGGAGATTAAACCAGTCAATCCTAAAAGAGATAAACCTTGAATAGTCATTGGAAGGACTGATACTGAAGCTGAGGCTCCAATACTTTGGCCACCTGATGCAAAGAGCCTACTCATTGGAAAAGAACATGATGCTGGGAGGGATTGAGGACAGGAGAAGAAGGAGACAACAGAGTATGAGGTGACAGGATGACATCAAGGATTCAATGGACATAGGTTTGAGAAAACTCAGGGAGATAGTGAAGAAGAGGGAAGCCTGGCATGCTGCAGTCCATGGGGGTGCAAAGAGTTGGACACAACTGAGGAACTGAGCTTGAATTTATGTAGTTGGAGTAGAGTAGGTGTTAGGGAGACCTGGTGGAGGTGAGTTCACAGAGAGTTGAGTAAGGGCAAGAGGGAGAAGGACAAGAAGGCAAGATCAAGTAGATAAAGAACTTACTGTGTATTCTCCAATGTATATTATTATATGCTACGGTGTATTATCACAATAGCAGTGAACCTGGGAAAAATTATTCTGGTTGCTGCATGTACTTTGGATTTAAGCAGAAATATTTTGATGAAGGTGGGTACAGTACTTCAAGGAAAGATGATTGGAATTTTACCCAGGATAGTAACTGAAATGGAAAAAAGAAATAAACCCCACTTCAATTTTCCTCCCCCAAGAGGGAGGGTCCCCAGTAGATGGCTCTCTTTCAAGTTCCTATAATTTCTTGTTTCTTCCTGCCTTAGACAGGCTCCTATTCCAAGATATTTTCCCTTCCTTTATTATTTTTTTTTTTTCTGGTCATTTCTCAGACCAAGTTTGGCATCATCAATCATAGTATTGAGTGGTACAAGGCACCTTTATTCCTGGTCAGTTGCACTCATCACAATTACAATTAATTATTTAATAATATCTTTTTCTCTTTACTATACTATACAGAGAAGGAGATGGCACCCCACTCCAGTACTCTTGCCTGGAAAACCCCATGGATGGAGGAGCCTGGTAGGCTGCAGTCCATGGGGTCGTGAAGAGTCGGACACGACTGAGCGACTTCATTTTCACTTTTCACTTTCATGCATTGGAGAAGGAAATGGCAACCCACTCCAGTGTTCTTGCCTGGAGAATACCAGGGATGGGGGAGCCTGGTGGGCTGCCGTCTATGGGGTCGCACAGAGTCGGACACGACTGAAGTGACTTAGCAGCATACTGTGAAATCATTCAGAGGAGGGATCAGATAATTCTTGTCACTTCTCAGGTGCCAAACTTAAAGTATAATAAAATTTCTTCTTTGTATTTCTTAATACCTACATAGTAATTGCAAAGGAGGGAAATGATGATAGTTCCACTTGCAGTTTTAAGTAATACCAAAATTTAAAAATGTTTTAAAAGCCAAATGATTTATACTACACTCATTTAGTAAACTGATGATAGCTCTACATCAAAGCTTCAGCAAATATTTAGTTGCCTAATAAAAGATGTAGATTATCTCATATTTTATGAAAATGTAAAGAATCTCTACACAAAGGTCTCATGTTTATTGTTTATAAATTTGAAGCAGATAGAAAAGCTAGTATTAAAAATTTTGTTTTTTCAAGGAAAACAAGGTCAATACATTTAAGTGTTGCTTTATTTTTTAATTTAAAACGTGAAAAAATGTTACATTCCTTCAACTAATTACATTATCTAAGTAATTTGACTGCATTCTGTGTTTTAATAAAGTTTATTGTATATAAATTATAATGTAAATTATACATAATGCATCACATTTGATTTCTTCAACCTCAATATTGAAAATGGTGAAAAAAATTCTAATCACATTTGTCAAAAAAAATTCACAAGGTCTTTACCAATCTGCCTTGTAAGAGTTAACTAGAAACATTCATTAATCTAGCACTTTATAATTTTAATTTCTAGATGGAATGATGAGCATTTCTGAGCTCTCTATATTCAAACCACAGAAGTAAGCCCTTTTCAGGGGTCACTGGGGTCAAATAATTTAGACCTAATATTTTGCTAAGTTAACCATTGTGCAATCTTTGTAACTCATTTAAAATAATCTATTCTGACATTATATTATCATTTTTAAGATTTTGCTTATAATACAAACTATTTTATTTGGACTAATAGTATCAATATGACAACTCTTGGAGAGTTCAGTTCAGTTCAGTTGCTCAATCATGACTGACTCTTTGTGACCCCATGGACTGCAGCACACCAGGCCTCCCGGTCTGTCACTAACGCCTGGACTTTACCAAAACCCATCTCCATTGAGTCAGTGATGCCATCCAACCATTTCATCCTCTGTCATCTAGTTTTCCTCCTGCCTTCAATCTTTCCCAGCATCAGGGTCTTTTCACATGAATCAGCTCTTTGCATCAGGTGGCCAAAGTATAGGACTTTCAGCTTCAACATCAGTCCTTCCAATTAATACTCAGGACTGATCTCCTTTAGGATGGACTGGCTGGATCTCTTTGCAATCCAAGGGACTCTCAAGAGTTCTCCAACACCACAGTTCAAAAGCATCAATTCGGTGCTCAGCTTTATTTATAGTACAATTCTCACATCCATACATGACTACTCAAAAAATCATAGCCTTGACAAGATGGACTTTTGTTGGCAAAGTAGTGTCTCTGCTTTTTAATATTCTGTCTAGGTTGGATATAGCTTTTCTTTTAATGAGTAAGTGTCTTTTAATTTCAAGGCTGCAGTCACCATCTTCAGTGAATTTTGGAGCTCACAAAAATAGTCTCTTATTGTTTCCATTGTTTCCCCAACTATTTGCCAAGAAGTGATGGGACCAGGTAATCACAATGGTGTGGTCACTCACCTAGAGCCAGATATCCTGGAATGTGAAATGAAGTGGGCCTTAGGAACATCACTAAGAACAAAGCTAGTTGGAGGTGATGGAATTCCAGTTGAGCTATTTCAAATCCTGGAAGATGATGCTGTGAAAGTGCTGCACTCAATATGCCAGCAAATTTGGAAAACTCAGCAGTGGCCATGGGACTTGAAAAGGTCAGTTTTCATTCCAATCCCAAATAAAGGCAATGCCAAAGAATGCTCAAACTACCACACAATTGCTCTCATCTCAGTTCAGTTCAGTTCAGTCGCTCAGTCGTGTCCGACTCTTTGCAACCCCATGAATCGCAGCATGCCAGGCCTCCCTGTCCATCACCAACTCCCGGAGTTCACCCAGACTCACATCCATCGAGTCAGTGATGCCATCCAGCCATCTCATCCTCTGTCGTCCCCTTCTCCTCCTGCCCTCAATCCCTCCCAGCGTCAGAGGCTTTTCCAATGAATGAACTCTTCGCATGAGGTGGCCAAAGTACTCGAGTTTCAGCTTTAGCATCATTCCCTCCAAAGAAATCCCAGGGCTGATCTCCTTCAGAATGGACTGGTTGGATCTCCTTGCAGTCCAAGGGACTCTCAAGAGTCTTCTCCAACACCACAGTTCAAAAGCATCAATTCTTCAGTGCTCAACCTTCTTCACAGTCCAACTCTCACATCCATACATGACCACAGGAAAAACCATAGCCTTGACTAGATGGACCTTTGTTGGCAAAGTAATGTTTCTGCTTCTGAATATGCTGTCTAGGTTGGTCATAACTTTCCTTCCAAGGAGTAAGCATCTTTTAATTTCATGGCTGCAGTCACCATCTGCAGTGATTTTGGAGCCCAGAAAAATAAAGTCTGACACTGTTTCCACTGTTTCCCCCATCTATTTGCCATGAAGTGATGGGACCAGATGCCATGATCTTCGTTTTCTGAATGTTGAGCTTTAACCCAACTTTTTCACTCTCCATTCAAGAGGCTTTTTAGTTCCTCTTCACTTTCTGCCATAAGGGTGGTGTCATCTGCATATCTGAAGTTATTGATATTTCTCCTGGCAATCTTGATTCCAGCTTGTGTTTCTTCCAGTCCAGTGTTTCTCATGATGTACTCTGCACAGAAGTTAAATAAGCAGGGTGACAATATGCAGCCTTGACATACTCCTTTTCCTATTTGCAACCAGTCTGTTGTTCCATATCCAGTTCTAACTGACTTCCTGACTTGCATACAAATTTCTCAAGAGGCAGATAAGGTGGTCTGGTATTCCCATCTCTCTCAGAATTTTCCACAGTTGATTGTGATCCACACAGTCAAAGGCTTTGGCATAGTCAATAAAGCAGAAATAGATGTTTTTCTGGAACTCTCTTGCTTTTTCCATGATCCAGCTGATGTTGGCAATTTGATCTCTGGTTCCTCTGCCTTTTCTAAAACCAGCTTGAACATCACGAAGTTCATGGTTCACATATTGCTGAAGCCTGGCTTGGAGAATTTTGAGCATTGCTTTACTTGTGTGTGAGATGAGTTCAATTGTGCGGTACTTTGAGCATTCTTTGGCATTGCCTTTCTTTGGGATTGGAATGAAAACTGACCTTTTCCAGTCCTGTGGCCACTGCTGAGTTTTCCAAATTTGCTGGCATATTGAGTGCAGCACTTTCACAGAATCATCTTTTAGGATTTGAAAGAGCTCCACTGGAATTCCATCACCTCCACTAGCTTTGTTCATAGTGATGCTTTCTAAGGCCCACTTGACTTCACACTCCAGAATGTTTGGCTCTAGGTCAGTGATCACACCATCGTGATTATCTGGGTCGTGAAGATCTTTTTTGTACAGTTCTTCTGTGTATTCTCTTCTTAATATCTTCTGCTTCTGTTAGGTCCGTACCATTTCTGTCCTTTATCGAGCCCATCTTTGCATGAAATGTTCCCTTGGTTTCTAATTTTCTTGAAGAGATCTCTAGTCTTTCCCATTCTGTTGTTTTCCTCTATTTCTTTGCATTGATCACTGAGGAAGGCTTTCTTATCTCTTCTTGCTATTCTTTGGAACTCTGCATTCAGATGCTTATATCTCTCCTTTGCTCCTTTGCTTTTCACTTCTCTTCTTTTCACAGCTATTTGTAAGGCCTCCCCAGACAGCCATTTTGCTTTTTTGCATTTCTTTTCCATGCGGATGGTCTAGATCCCTGTTTTCTATACAGTGTCACGAACCTCATTCCATATTTCATCAGGCACTCTATCTATCAGATCTAGGCCCTTAAATCTATTTCTCACTTCCACTGTATAATCATAAGGGATTTGATTTAGGTCATACCTGTACGGTCTAGTGGTTTTCCCTACTTTCTTCAATTTCAGTTTGAATTTGGCAATAAGGAGTTCATGATCTGAGCCACAGTCAGCTTCTGGTCTTGTTTTTGTTCACTGTATAGAGCTTCTCCATCTTTGGCTGCAAAGAATATAATCAGTCTGATTTCGGTGTTGACCATCTGGTGATATCCATGTGTAGAGTCTTCTCTTGTGTTGTTGGAAGAAGGTGTTTGCTATGACCAGTGCATTTTCTTGGCAATACTCTATTAGTCTTTGCCCTGCTTAAATTTGCCTGTTACTCCAGGTGTTTCTTGACTTCCTACTTTTGCATTCCAGTCCCCTATAATGAAAAGGGCATCTTTTTTGGGTGTTAGTTCTAAAAGGTCTTGTAGGTCTTCATAGAACCGTTCAACTTCATCTTCTTCAGCGTTACTGGTTGGGGCATAGACTTGGATTACTGTGATATTGAATGGTTTGCCTTGGAAACGAACAGAGATCATTCTGCCATTTTTGAGACTGCATCCAAGTACTGCATTTCAGACTCTTTTTTGACCATGATGGCTACTCCATTTCTTCTGAGGGATTCCTGCCCGCAGTAGTAGATATAATGGTCATCTGAGGTAAATTCACCCCTTCCAGTCCATTTCAGTTTGCTGATTCCTAGAATGTCAACATTAACTCTTGCCATCTCTTCTTTGACCACTTCCAATTTGCCTTGATTCATGGACCTGACATTCCAGGTTCCTATGCAATATTGCTCTTTACAGCATCGGACCTTGCTTCTATCACCAGTCACACCCACAGCTGGGTATTGAATTCCCTTCATTCTTTCTGGAGTTATTTCTCCACTGATCTCCAGTAGCATATTGGGCACCTACTGACCTGGGGAGTTCCTCTTTCAGTATCCTATCATTTTGCCTTTTCATACTGTTTACGGGGTTCTCGATGCAAGAATACCGAAGGGGTTTGCCATTCCCTTCTCCAGTGGACCACATTCTGTCAGATCTCTCTCCACCATGACCCGCCCATTTTGGGTTGCCCCATGGGCATGGCTTAGTTTGATTGAGTTAGACAAGGCTGTGGTCCTAGTGTGATTAGATTGACTAGTTTTCTGTGAGTATGGTTTCAGTGTGCCTGCCCTCTGATGCCCTCTTGCAACACCTACCGTCTTACTTGGGTTTCTCTTACCTTGGGCGTGGGGTATGTCTTCAGGGATGCTCCTACAAAGTGCAGCCGCTGCTCCTTACCTTGGATGAGGGGTATCTCCTCACCGCTGCCCTTCTTGACCTTCAACGTGGGATAGCTCCTCTAGGCCTTCCTGTGCCTGCCCAGCCACGGCTCCTTGGACCTGGGGTTGGTCCTCCAGGCCGCTGCCCCTGACTTCGGACGCGGGGTAGCTCCTCTCCTCGCTGCCCCTGACCTCAGACGCGGGGTAGATCCTCTCGGCCGTGCTTAGTGCGCCGGTCGTCGCAGCCGCCTGTAAAGTAATGCCGCCTTTACTAGTGCCGCTAGTAAAGTAATGCTCAAAATTCTCCAAGCCAGGCTTCAGCAATACATGAACTGTAAACTTCCAGATGTTCAAGCTGGTTTTAGAAAAGGCAGAGGAACCAGAGACCAAATTGCCAGCATCCACTGGATCATGGAAGAAGCAAGAGAGCTCCAGAAAAAACATCTATTTCTGCTTTATTGACTATGCCAAAGCCTTTGACTCCGTGGACCACAATAAACTGTGGAAAATTCTGAAAGAGATGGGAATACCAGACCACCTGACCTGCCTCTTGAGAAACCTGTATGCAGGTCAGGAGGCAACAGTTAGAACTGGACATGGAACAACAGACTGGTTCCAAACAGGAAAAGGAGTACGTCAAGGCTGTATATTGTCACCCTGCTTATTTAACCTGTATGCAGAGTACATAATGAGAAATGCTGGGCTGGATGAAGCACAGGCTGGAATCAAGATTGCAAGGAGAAATATCAATAACCTCAGATATGCAGATGACACCACCCTTATGGCAGAAAGTGAAGAAGAACTAAAGAGCCTCTTGATGAAAGTGAAAGAGAAGAGTGAAAAGGTTGGCTTAAAGCTCAACATTCAGAAAACTAAGATCATGGCATCTGGTCCCATCACTTCATGGCAAATAGATGGGGAAATGGTGGAAACAGTGACTGACTTTATTTTTCTGGGCTCCAAAATCACTGCAGATGGTGATTGCAGCAATGAAATTAAAAGACGCTTACTCCTTGGAAAGAAAGTTATGACCAACCTAGACAGCATATTAAAAAGCAGAGACATTACTTTGTCAACAAAGGTCCGTCTGGTCAAGGCTATGGTTTTTCCAGTGGTCATGTATGGATGTGAGATTTGGACTATAAAAAAAGCTGTGTGTCAAAGAATTGATGATTTTGAACTGTGGTGTTGGAGAAGACTCTTGAGAGTCCTTTGGACTACAAGGAGATCCAATCACTCCATCCTATGGGACATCAGTCCTGGGTTTTCATTGGAAGGACTGATGTTAAAGCTGAAACTCCAGTATTTTGGCCACCTGATTTGAAGAGCTGACTCATTTGAAAAGACCCTGATGTTGGGAAAGATTGAAGGCAAAAGGAGAAGGGGATGACAGAGGATGAGATGGTTTGATGGCATCACTGACTCAGTGGACATGAATTTGGGTAAACTCTGGGATTTGGTGATGGCCAAGGAGGCCTGGCATGCTGCAGTTCATGGGTTGGAAAGAGTTAGACAGGACTGAGTGATTGAACTGAACTGAACTGAATGGACCAGATGCCATGATCTTAGTTTTCTGAATGTTGATTTAAGCCAACTTTTTCACTCTCCTCTTTCACTTTCATCAAGAGGCTTTTTAGTTCTTCTTCACTTTCTGCCATAAGAGTGGTGTCATCTGCATATCTGAGGTTATTGATATTTCTCCTGGCAATCTTGATTTCAGCCTGTGCTTCATCCAGCCCAGCGTGTCTCATGATGTACTCTGCATATAAGTTAAATAAGCAGGGTGACAATATACAGCCTTAACGTACTCCTTTTCCTATTTGGAACCAGTCTGTTGTTCCATGTTCAGTTCTAACTGTTGCTTTCTGACCTGCATACAGATCTCAAGCGGCAGGTCATTAGTTTCTTTTAGTTTTATGTATAGGACTACTGGAGTTTATTGTTTCGTTTTGGAAATTGATTATGTGAAAATAGTAGACACTATTGTAAGAATTGAACTGAAGTTCATTGCTGTAGTTGTAATTCAGATCATTATATTACTTCATTAGTTACGTCACTCTATTTCTGGAAAGTAGTTTGAAGAAACATAAAATCAGATACACTCTCATTAACAAATAAATATTTAATATTTTGGGTTGCTAAAAAAGTTCACTTTTTTTTTGTTTCTGTAACATGTGTCTAGTAGCACTTAGTTGTCTTTAACTTCATTCAAAATAATTTTGCTAGATTGTATTGTGACAGCTCTCATATCAGCATGCATTAGAAAAACATCAGAATTGGTTATTTTTTGTGTGTAGCCATTTGAATATTGAAGGTGGAAAGAAAAAGCCAGATTTCTGGCATTTTTTGCTTTATTATTTCATGAAAGGTAAAAACACAACTGAAACACAGAAAAAATTTTGCGCAGTGTATGGAGAAGGTGCTTTGACCAAATACGGTTTATGAAGTGGTCAAAGTGATTTGCAAAGTTTCATGCTGGAGATTTCTCACTGGACATTGCTCCATGGATAGACCAGTTGAAGTTGATAGGAATCAAATTGAGACATTAATTGAGAATAATCAACATTATACCATGCTGGAGATAGCTGAAAATCATTTGTAGAATTGTGGTTATGTTATTCAAAATATCCAAAATCAAAAATAAAATTGAAAATCATTTGTATTTTGAATTGATGTAGATATTGTTATGTTATTCAAATAAACCACCACCAGCCAAACCAAAGACCGGTCTTTGCCCAAAGAAGTTTGATGTTCCCTGAAAACAAAAATTATGCAAAAAATAAAATCCTTCTTGACAGTATCTCTGCATGTGATTCTCTATTTTAACCTAACAAACATGTTCCATTTTGAAACAATTGTTATTGGTGATGAAAAGTAGATATTGTACAGTAATGTGAAATGGAAGAGACTGTAGGGCAATTGAAATAAACCACCACCAGCCAAACCAAAGACCGGTCTTTGCCCAAAGAAGGAGTCCTCTATTATGTGCTCCATCCTGAAAACTAAACAATTAATAAATTAGTGCAAAAAGAGGCTGTAATTCAGCCAGAAAAGAGAAAGAACGCACATGGTGAGACTTTAGTGAACTGGCCCGGACAAAGTACTGCTCCCAATTAGACCAACTGAAAGCAGCACTTGATGAAAAATGTTAAGAACTAATCAACAGAAAATGCATAATCTTCCATCAAGATAGGGTAAGGGATATCCTTAGCAGGTTGGCCCAACAAGTGAAAATCCCTTTTTTCTAATCAATGCTGCTCAAAGAATCTGTATTTAGTTTAATCCTCATGCCTCTCAGTTTGGAAGAATCCCATGTGAGAAGGAATTCAGGCACCCTCTCCAGTACTTTTGTCTGTCAAATCCAGGAATGGACCAAGAAGCCTGATAGGCTATGGGGAGTTCAGAAGTGGGATCTCAAAGAGAAAGTAGGCAGACTCTGGTTTTGGGGGTAGATTGCACGAGAATTTCCAGGGAGACTCAGGCTTGACCCGCCTTTGCGTGTGCCAAGCCTCCTTCCTCATGACCTTTGTCATGGGTGGAGTTCATCAAGATAACAGAAGACTGCAGATCCTGAAAAGTGTTTCTTTGATGGCCAGACAAAATCCCATGAAGACAGTTACATCTCAAAGAGTGAGAGCAAGTTCTGATTTATCCATCATGTGTTTCTTTTGACCAGACAGACATTGCACCTTCTGAGAAGTTCTGATTTATCCATCATGTGTACCAGACATTGCACCTTCGGATTTCCATTTATTTTAGTCTTTTTGCAAAATTCTTTTAATGGGAAAAAATCAATTCCCTGGAAGACTGTAAAAGACACCTGGAACAGTTATTTGCTCAAAAAGATAAAAAAGTTTTGGGAAGATAGAATTATGAAGTTGCCTGAAAAATGGAAGAAGGTAGTGAAACAAAATAGTGAATATGATCAATAAAGTTCTTGGTGAAAATGAAAAATAGATCTTTTATTTTTACTTAAAAAGCTGAAGAAACTTTTGGATCAATCCAATATTAAAAAGCTTTAGGTGGAGAAAAGCAATAAGAAAGACAAGAAAATATGAATACCCTCAGTTTTGTCCAGAGAGAGCATTCATGGAAATGTGAATTACTGAATCAGTTATTGAATCAGTCCTTAGTGGGTTCCTGTAACAAAGCTCTTGTTGAGGTTATGTTACACTAATTCTTTGAAGTCATGACTTGCTGTGGTCAGCCGTTATTGGCTATGGTGGTATTTATGGTACTCATTGTAACATCAAAGAAATTACACTAATCTCAGTTAAAATATGGTAATTGGAAGTGTTTATGATAATTGGGCTTCCCTGACAGCTCAGTTGGTAAAGAATCCGCCTGCAATGCAGGAGACCCTGGTTCGATTCCTGGGTTTGGAAGATCCTCTAGAGAAGGGATAGGCTACCCACTCCAGTATTCTTGAGCTTCCCTTGTGGTTCAGCTGGTAAAGAACCTGCCTGCAATGCAGGAGACCTGGGTTCAATCTCTGAGTTGGGAAGATCCCCTGGAGAAGGGAAAGGCTACCCTCTCCAGTATTCTGGCCTGGAGAATTCCATGGGCTGTATGGGGTTGCATGGGGTTGCAAAGAGTTGGACATGACTGAGCGACTTTCACTCTTATTTACCACTCTCATGATATAAATAGGCTTCTCAGGTGGCACTAGTGGTAAAGAAGTTGCTTGCCAATCAGGAGACATAGACATTTGACCCCTGGGTTGGGAAGATTCCACAGAGGAGGGCATGGCAACCCATTCCAATATTCTTGCCTGGAGAATTCCATGGACAGAGGAGCCTGGCGGGCTATGGTCCACAGGGTCACAAAGAGTCGGGCACAACTGAATTGACTTAGCACACAGATGCAGACACACACACACAGCTGCTGAGTACTGTGTTCTGTTATATGAATCTGTCATTCATTTAACCATCCCAGTTTCTTCTTTTCCACTGTCATGAACAAAGTAACTAAGAATATCTTTTGACTTTCAAGTGCAATTTCTCTAGGATATATACTCAAGAGTTATAGATTATGGAAATAATGAGTTATAGATTATATGTCAATTGAACTTTGTTTACTGGTAAGAAATTATTTTCTAAAGTTTTATCAGTTTATATCTTCAGCACTTAGTCTCCAAATCCTTTCCAACATTTAATATTGTCATAATTCTTTTCTATTTTCAGTTGAATGAGTGTGGATGTGGCTTACCAATGAGCCCAAACATCCTTCAGTAGATTTATTGACTGTATTTATTCTTTGTAAATTTCTGTTCTTAAGTTGGCAGACCCTAGGAGGAATCCTGGTCATCCATGCCTCATGGTTTTCATTCCCTCATGTAATTTCCTCACTTTGGGTGAGGGCTAGACCTAGTGATTTGCTTGTAACAAACAGAATTTTGTTTGTTACAAGTTTGTTTGCAAAAAATTTTGGAATGTTAATTCTGATATTAGCTTCCAAGAGACTGTGGCTTCCCTCTTGATTGCTCTCCCATTCCTTCACTCACTCACTCTCAGCAATGCCAGGGACCTTCCTGTGAGTTAACCCATGGAGGGGCCCTTGTGATAAACAATTGAAGAAGGTCCCTAGCCAATAGCAGTGAGGAACTGAGGCCCTCAGTCCTACAGACTCCAAGAACTACATCCTGCCAACAACTCCAAAGCACAAGAGTGGTCAAGAAAGTGACTCCTTCCCCAGCAGTGCCTTCAGATGACACTGCAGCACCTCCTGACACCCGCTGCTTTGTGGGTGATGCTGGGTCAGACAGAGCTAAAGAAACTGTGAGATAACAAATGTTTGTAGCTTTATAGCTGCTGAGTTTTAAGGCAGTATTCATTATGCAGCAAATAGATCATTAGCACAATGACTTCTGAGACTGTTGGTTTCTTATGGCTGCATAGGATTTCTTTCTGTATTCTGAATACAGTCATTGTCAGTTCTAGGTGTTACATTGTGTTTCTCCAAAACTGTAACACTTTTTATGTTATGACTTTTGAAGAATGACTCTGATAAAAGACTTTGTTATATGTATATTACATATGGTATAAATATTATACATATATAACATGCATATTATATTATCATGTTATACATATTATATATGATTATAATATATTAAATATAATGTATATGAAAATACACACATCTTTTATCTTTTTAAATAATAAGAAATTCTCTCTTAACCTGAAGTCATACAGATCCTCTTCTATACCATTTTATAAAAAGCTGTGTAGATTTTCTTTTAATGTCTTTAACCCACTCAAGGTTGCTTTTCATATGTTATGTGAGTTATGAACCATTTTAATTGATTTTCCATTTGGGAAACTGCCATCTCAGCCGTTTATTAAATAAGTCATCTTTATTTATTGTCTATGTCATCTGTCTCCACTAATCTGCAATTCCAGATTTATTGTTTCTCATATATTCATGTTTGTTTTGGGTTTACTCCATTGCTTTACTTTCCTCTTTCTGTGTCAATACCACAGAATTTAATCTTAATAATTTTATAGTCAGTTTTGATATCTGTTGGGGTGACTGCCCCATATAATTCTTTAAGAGGTTTTTCATTAAATCTACCACTTTGCTTAACCATTTAAAATCTCAAAACAACTTGCTAACTTGTGTATTAATTTAATCGTATCTTTACCTGTCAAGTTGCATTTGTTTTGCTATGAACAGAAACCATTTACATTACTATGGACAGCAAATACCTGATACCCAACAGGTCTGCATAAGGTAAATCTCTACAGGGAAGTAAACCATCTAAACATAATCAAACATGCACAGCATCATAGAATAAGATAATCGCAAAGGACTGACTACACATGCCAAGAATCTCATTGAATAGACACCTAGTAGTCTCTTTTGCTTAAAAATTCACAATTCTTTGCTATAGTCCCTTCCCCAAACCTTGTCATCATAAATAATTTTTCTCCCAAGATTATTAATCACAAAATGAATTGTCCCATATGGGTTGTGGTTACTATTTACACAGGTGCAGTAAGAATAATAAACCATGTAGACCTCCTTGAGATACTTTGCAAATGCAGAAGTACACAGTAGTAAGTGGCCACTACAGACATAGAGATAATCTCTGGAAATTTTCATGAGGAATCTTAGGTTGGACTTTTAAAACTTTCTATTTTGGGTATTGTAAACCCTCTCAAAACTTCTCCACTGAATTTTATCTGCTACATATAGAAACTTGGGACAATTTCCCTTTTATGAAGGTTCCCCGAATTTGCTAAGTTTCTTAACTTGACAGAAGTTGTCCTTCCTTACTACCTGTAAGACTAGAAACCCATTAGTCCGCTACCTTGCCAGTATTCCTTGGAGGTCAGTGACTTATAACTGACTGAATGAAAATCATTCTGAACTATGCTACTGAAGGTAAGGTCTTGCTTATATAATCAGTTTGTGCAATTATATGCTAATAAAGGGGGCTTCCCAGGTGGCCCTATTGGTAAATAACCTGCCTGCCAATACAGGAGATACAAGAGATAAGGGTTGGAGCCCTGGGTCTGGAAGATCCCCTGGAGGAGGGCATTGCAACCCACTCCAGTGATCTTGCCTGGAGAATCCCATGGATGGAGGAGCCTGGCTGGCAACAGGATCGCAAAGAGTCAGACATGACTGAAGCGACTTAGCATGCATACATACCTGCTAATATAAAGGAGGACAGATTATACTTGAACTTCTGCAAATGACTCTTGCCATAGAAAGGATTCCTACTAAGATTTTCTGAACTCTGTTTACTGAGAAGCAGACATCATTTTAAAATGTTTCATCTTAATTTGCAAAGCAATCTATTTAATTTAGTTAGAGACAATTTAAGAGGAGAAAAGATTTCTTCATACAGTATTTTTTTTTAAAAAGCACTAAAATGGCATCAACAGTATTCTAAACAAAAAACCATGACAAAAATGTTCTAATCAGTTCAATGGATGCTGCTTAATTAATTCTTATCTGCTGAATTTAGGTCAGTAGACTGGATTTCATGAAACCTTTTACCTTTGGACCAAAAATTGTTCTTTTAATACTGACTCAGTCCAGTGGAATGGACTGAAAGTTATCTAAGCAAAATCAGCTCAGTAACTTGTACCCAAGAGTCTATTCTTTGTCAATTGTTTCGAGTATCTTGAACAATCCTTTTCAAGAGGTTCTCATACTTCTCTTGTTGAAGACATAAAACCCAAGTCTATAACTTGCAGCAGAACTCTCAGGCACAAATTTAAGGATATCAAAAATTATCTGTAGATGATACACACTTAATGATGGTGGTTCATTTATAACTGAAAATAGTAATAGAATGAAGGAGAGTAATATTCTCTAATTGAGCATAATAAATGTCTATTTTGTAAATCTAGTCTTTCCCTTGAGGGTAAAAATGTAATGTTTAGAAAGAACATTGAGACAGCTCTTGGGCTTTCTTATAAAACGTTCAAATTTAACCTAAGGAAGACTGAGTGTCTCTCCTGGTTTAATAACTCTTTTCATGTAGCTCTTCCATTGTGGATCTAATTAAGAAATAAGATCCAAATATATATTCAACCTTGGGAAAGCAAATAAAAGTTATCACAGGAAATATGAGCATTTGACTAAGATAGATAGGATCATGAATGCCTGAAAAACAGCACTGTTATCAATTTAATGGATGTGACAGTACAGCATCTAAAAATAAACATACAAGGAAAAAGTACTATTGTAAGGAATCTTAACTCTTTCACCAAGAAAGAAACTGTTTCTTCTTAATTCTCAATTGTGAGGAATCTTGACTCTTTGATCAAGAAAAACTGCTTCTTGTTAATTCTCAAGGGCATGGTAAAGATAATATAAAACACAGACAGAGCTTCTTGTGAGACACTATCTCTGCCATCTATGTAGATTACATAGAAGGGAAAGAATGACTTCTTATATTTTAGCTAAGGGTTGTGAATCTTTCCTACAAATGGCAAGATAGTAAATATTTTAGGATTTCTGGGCCATAGAGTCTGTTACAACTCAACTCTGTTGTTACAGCATGAAAACAGCCATAGGCAATATGTAAATGAATGGTTTGGCTGTGTTCTGATAAAAGTTTATTTACAAACAGGTGAAAGGCCAGATTATTGCCCATGAAATATCATTCACTGCCCCATTGTTTTAAGTGAAGGCTTTACCTTGTGGCCGGAGAAGGCAATGGCACCCCACTCCAGTACTCTTGCCTGGAAAATCCCACGGACAGAGGAGCCTGGTAGGCTGCAGTCCACGGGGTTGCTAAGAGTTGGACACGACTGAGCGATTTCACTTTCAATTTTCACTTTCCTGCATTGGAGAAGGAAATGGCAACCCACTCCAGTGTTCCTGCCTGGAGAATCCCAGGGACGGGGGAGCCTGGTGGGCTGCCATCTATAGGGTCACCCAGAGTCGGACACGACTGATGCAACTTAGCAGTTACCTTGTGGCTCAGCTGGTAAAGACTCTGCCTGCAATGCGGGAGACCTGGGTTTGATCCCTGTGTTGAGAAGATCCCCTGGAGAAGGGAATGGCTACCCACTCCAGTATTCTGGCCTGGAGAATTCCATGTACTATATAGTCCATGGGGTTGCAAAGAATTGGACATGACCGAGCAACTTTCACTTAATCAGAAAATCAAGGAGGTGAACTCATAAAAACAAAGCGTGAATTATAATACATTTCATACCTTGGGGTTTTCAGAATCATGCACTATAAATCAAAGCAAATAAACTCATGCCTTAGTGACACAAACCTCCTGTTGTTTTTTAATAGCTAAATCATATCCTGAATCTTCTGTGATCCCGTGGACTGCCAGGCTCCTCTGTCCATGGGATTTCCCAGGCAATACTAGAGTGGGTTGCCATTTCCTTTTCCAGAGGATCTTCCCAACCCAGGGATGGAACCTGAGTCTCTTGCACTGCAGGCAGATTTTTTACCATTGAGCCACCAGACAAGCCCATAAACCTCCTGTAGAATATACAAATAAGAAGCAAAAATATATAAAAATAAATTAGTCTTTGATGAATGTTAAAATATTTTATCTCATTTAGAAAATATCTATATATCTAAGAATTACCTATTAATTTGCTCAATTTAACATTAATCTAAGTTTTAAATACTACAATGAACACATTATAAATTACTAGTGATATAGAAATTCCTTAGCATAATGACTTAATTTAGTTAAATACAAACATATTTTTCATACTCTTAATATTGTATAGGAGTGTTAGCTTATTTGATCTGTAGTCCAAATCCAATATGAGTTTAGGATTTTTAGACTAACATTTTCTATGTGATAAAAATCCAAGTGAAACAAAAGGTATGGTTGTGTAATACTTAACTGAGCCACCAGTGAAGTGAAAATCATTCAGTCGTGTCTGACCCCATCCCATGGACTATACAGTCCATGGAATTCTCCAGGCCAGGATACTGGAGTGGATAGCCATTCCCTTCTCTCGGGGATCTTCCCAACCCAGGGATTGAACCCAGGTCTCCCATATTGCAGGCAGATTCTTTACCATCTGAGCCACCAGGGAAGCCTGTGAGCCACCAGTGAAACTCATTAATCAGAAAGAAACAAAGCTATTAATTTTTTAATTAAAAACTTTAAACTAGTCTCCTTTTCAAAATGTTTCTGTGCTGGCAATTTTTGTAAGAATGACTTTTTAAAAAGTCTAGGTCATTTAAAATGTTAGCAGTTTAATTCTTATTTTCTGGGACTTTTAGAAAAATATTTTATTTTGCAAATGTGCTTGTTTATCTCAATAAACCAACCCCAACACATTTCTTTTAATTTGAGACGAATAGTATAATTTCATTGAAAGCTTTCAGAAGTAGGAAAACAGTGAGACGTAAAGGCATTGTTTAAATATACACAAAGATCCTTACAGATAAACAGACAAAAAGAAAGCACATAGCATCAGTTATTCAACTTCACACGTAGGTCAAAGTAAACACAAACATAAAACCACATTGTTTCCCACACCCAAGAGCTTTCTTCCCAATGAATGAATACAGAAATTTAAAATCAATTTGAACTCAAACAATTAATCAGTAAGACTAATAATTTAGATTTTCTTTTCTCTCATCTAACACAATGGACATCTAATATCATTCAACAGTAATGACTAGAACAGAGGTTGGAAAACCATAGTCTGTGAGCCAGATTGGCTCACTGCATATTTTTTTATCACTCACATAAAACAGATTTTACATTTTCAAGTGATTGGGAAAAAAATCAAAGTAATATTTTCTGACAAATGAAAATTGTAAGATTTTCATCCCTATACATAGTTGTTTTATGTATACATACTTGGCATACAGTCATGCCTATGCATTTGCATAATGTTTATGGTTGCTTTAATACTACAGTGGCCAAACTGAGTAGTTGAAGAAGAAATTATATGACTCTCAAAACCTAAAATATTTACTATCTGGCCTTTTACAAAAGCTGTTTGCTGACCTGTGTATAAGAACACAGAATAAGTTCCCAATCATTGCTGCCACCAATGGGGAATAACTTACCAGTTATATGAAAATCAGAAAAAAAATCATGACAAATTCAAAGCAGGGGGAAAAATCTACAGAAATAATAAACAGAAGTTAAAACTTCTGTTGCCACTTGGGATTCACACTGAGTCAAGAACCATGTTCTCTGACCTAAGCAGCCCATGATATTCACTTCTCTGGTAAAGCAGTTTATCTATCTCTGTTAGGTGAATCCATTGGGCATCTCTGTGGATGATCTCCAAACCTTAGAGGATAACTTTTAAAGCATAGAATTAATACAAAGGTATTTAGAACTTTTTATTGAACTTGACCAGTAAGACACAAAACCCTGTTTTCAACAGGATCATTTTACATTAATGTTCTGACTATAGTTCTCTTTTTTTGAGGTCTTTATCAGATTTAGATATTAATGTTATATTTGGTTTGCAAAAATTCAGAAATTGCTTTATGTTCTGAAACAGTTCAAGTTGAGCATTTTAGTAGTATCTAGTCTATAAAGGTTTTGTAGAATTTCTCTGTGAAATCATTTGAGTCTGGTGCCTTTATATATTAATAAGTAGTTGCTTTAATAGCTTTTTCTAGTTTTTCTATGCCAATTGGTCTATTTAAACTTTCTATTTCTACTGTGATCAATTTTGTTAAATTGCTTTTCATAGAAAAGTACACATTTCATTTTGTTTGCACTTAATTATAGAGATTGGTCATACATATGCACATACACACATATGTGAATGTGTATGCATGTGTATTTATAGGCATACATATTGCAAATAAGGGCTTCCCTGTGAATCATATGGTAAAGAATCTGCCTGCAGTGTGGGAGAACCAGATTGGATCCCTGGGTCAGGAAGATCCTTGGAGAAGGGAATGCTTACCCACTCCAGTATTCTTGCCTGGAGAATTCCATGGACAGAGGAGCCTGACTGGCTGTTGTCCATGGGGTAACAAAGAGTTGGACATGACTAAGTGACTAACAGATACGTAGGCTATAAATGTGCATGTACATGCATGTGTGTATATACATATATATATGTATATGTATACTAGCTCTGCTTCAATGGTTATTTCCCACTTATTTCCTATTTTCTGTATTTATGCTTGCTCTCATCTTTTTGAAATTAGGTTAGCTAATGGTTTATTTACTTTGTTGAATGTTTTCAAAAACTATCACTATTTCTACTATTTTTCTAATTTCTTCCTTATGGATTTCTGTTTTTATCTTTAAAATTTTCCCTTTTATGCTTTCTTTTGGTTGATTCTGTGTTCTTTTTTAATGTTTTGAGTTTGGAAATATTATCATATCATTTTTATTGATACACATGTGAAAAGTTGTAGATTTTCTTCAAATCACTGCTTTTATTATATCATAGATTTTGGTATAGTACTTTCATTGTAAGTATAATTAACATTTTTATTATCAGTATGTTCTAGAAAAAAAGTCTATAATTTCAGATTCCCCCCCCATTTTTATCCATGAGTTGTTTAATATAGAGTTTTATTTGAACTGTAGGTAGAAAAATTTGTTTTTTTGTTTTGGATTTGGGGTATTTTGTTCTGTTTTAATTTTTATTTTATTACATTGCAGTTAGAAAACATTGTTTATATTATTTTAATTTTATCTTTTTATATTGTTTCAATTTTATGAAAATCTCAAAAACTGGAGCAGGGAAAAGCAAATCCATTATGCCATACCTGAATCCCAGATCCACAGGATCCAGGAGCATTAAAAAATTGTTGTTTTATACCATGAAGCTTTGGAGTGGTTTGTCACTGTGTAAGAGCTAACCAGAACATGATAGCATGGCAAGAACATTTACTTTATGATTTTAAGAAACAGAATAAAAGAAACTCAGCCTTGAATGTGACACAATAGGTCATAAAATCCAATCAGCCTTCAGATGTTTGAATCCCTTCTAAACAAAATTGTAATTATCATCCAGGTTCTATTTAGATGGCTCAAGTGATTGAGAGTTCACAGATTATAAAAGCTTTTATAATTAGCCTAGAATTATTATTTTCTTACTGGCTTTAGCTAGTAGGAAATGACACAAAAGGAAAAAAAGTGGAGAGACTAACAACTCACCCATTGATACAGACTAGAACCAGACACAGTCTTTCCAAAAGATATAGCATATATAATTGCTTCTACCTAATTTTTCTAATACTTAATAGAGACAGAGTAGGTGTAACAGCTTTTATAATTTCTGCTTTTTGCTTCTGTTCTCTATAAGGTAAAAAAAATATAAAAACACTACTTGGTTCAGTATGCAATTTATCAGATACCTGACAAAAAAAACATGAATGGTCAGACTTCACTGGTATGATACTAGCTATATTTGCATTATGTCCATGCATAGGAATATGACCAAAAGAGATAGTAAAAATTTAACACTGGTTTTCTCTAAGTTTTAAGTTATTGCTATTTTTCTCTTGAAGATTTCTACATTTTCAAAAATTTTTGTATATGAACACATTTATAATTTAGATATGATTTTCAAATCTTTTCAAAAATATCTCTTATATGTTACTAAAATGTACATCAGATCAGATCAGTCGCTCAGTCATGTCCAACTCTTTGCGACCCCATGAATCGCAGCACGCCAGGCCTCCCTGTCTATCACCAACTCCCAGAGTTCACTGAGACTCACGTCCATCGAGTCAATGATGCCATCCAGCCATCTCATCCTCTGACGTCCCCTTCTCCTCTTGCCCCCAATCCCTCCCAGCATCAGAGTCTTTTCCAATGAGTCAACTCTTTGCATGAGGTGGCCAAAGTACTGGAGTTTCAGCTTCAGCATCATTCCTTCCAAAGGAATCCCAGGGCTGATCTCCTTCAGAATGGACTGGTTGGATCTCCTTGCAGTCCATGGGACTCTCAAGAGTCTTCTCCAACACCACAGTTTAAAAGCATCAATTCTTCGGCGCTCAGCTTTCTTTACAATCCAACTCTCACATCCATACATGACCACGGGAAAAACCATAGCCTTGACTAGACGAACCTTCGTTGGCAAAGTAATGTCTCTGCTTTTGAATATGCTGTCTAGGTTGGTCATAACTTTCCTTCTAAGGAGTAAGTGTCTTTTAATTTCATGGGTGCAGTCACCATATGCAGTGATTTTGGAGCCCAGAAAAATAAAGTCTGACACTGTTTCCACTGTTTCCCCGTCTATTTCCCATGAAGTGATGGGACCAGATGCCATGATCTTCGTTTTCTGAATGTTGAGCTTTAAGCCAACTTTTTCACTCTCCTCTTTCACTTTCATCAAGAGGCTTTTGAGTTCCTCTTCCCTTTCTGCCATAAGGGTGGTGTCATCTGCATATCTGAGGTTATTGATATTTCTCCTGGCAATCTTGATTCCAGCTTGTGTTTCTTCCAGTCCAGCGTTTCTCATGATGTACTCTGCATATAAGTTAAATAAGCAGGGTGACAATATACAGCCTTGACGAACTCCTTTTCCTATTTGGAACCAGTCCGTTGTTCCATGTCCAGTTCTAACTATTGCTTCCTGACTTGCATACAAATTTCTCAAGAGGCAGATCAGGTGTTCTGGTATTCCCATCTCTTTCAGAATTTTCCATAGTTTATTGTGATCCACACAGTCAAAGGCTTTGGCATAGTCAATAAAGCCGAAATAGATGTTTTTCTGGAACTCTCTTTCTTTTTCCATGATCCATCGAATGTTGGCAATTTGATCTCTGGTTCCTCTGCCTTTTCTAAAACCAGCTTGAACATCAGGAAGTTCATGGTTCACATATTGCTGAAGCCTGGCTTGGAGAATTTTGAGCATTACTTTACTATTGTGTGAGATGAGTGCAATTGTGAGGTAGTTTGAGCATTCTTTGGCATTGCCTTTCTTTGGGATTGGAATGAAAACTGACCTTTTCCAGTTCAGTGGCCACTGCTGAGTTTTCAAAATGTGCTGGCATATTGAGTGCAGCACTTGCACAGCATCATCTTTCAGGATTTGAAATAGCTCAACTGGAATTCCATCACCTCCACTAGCTTTGTTTGTAGTGATGCTTTCTAAGTCCCACTTGACTTCACATTCCAGGATGTCTGGCTTTAGGTCAGTGATCACACCATCGTGATTATCTAGGTCGTGAAGATCTTTTTTGTACAGTTCTTCTGTGTATTCTTGCCATCTCTTCTTAATATCTTCTGCTTCTATTAGGTCCATAGCATTTCTGTCCTTTATCGAGCCCATCTTTGCATGAAGATATCTTTGGTATCTCTGATTTTCTTGAAAAGATCCCTAGTCTTTCCCATTCTGTTGTTTTCCTCTATTTCTTTGCATTGATCGCTGAGGAAGACTTTCTTATCTCTTCTTGCTATTCTTTGGAACTCTGCATTCAGGTGTTTATATCTTTCCCTTTCTCCTTTACTTTTCGCTTCTCTTCTTTTCACAGCTATTTGTAAGGCCTCCCAGCCATTTTGCTTTTTTGCATTTCTTTTCTGTGGGAATGGTCTTGATCCCTGTCTCTTGTACAATGTCACGAACCTCATTCCATAGCTCATCAGGCACTCTATCTATCAGATCTAGTCCCTTAAATCTATCTCACTTCCACTGTATAGTCATAGGGGATTTGATTTAGGTCATACCTGAATGGTCTAGAGGTTTTCCCTAACTTTCTTCAATTTAAGTCTGAATTTGGCAATAAGGAGTTCATGGTCTGAGCCACAGTCAGCTCCTGGTCTTGTTTTTGCTGACTGTATAGAGCTTCTCCATCTTTGGCTGCAAAGAATATAATCAATCTGATTTTGGTGTTAACCATCTCATGATGTTCACGTGTAGAGTCTTCTCTTGTGTTGTTGGAAGAGGGTGTTTGTTATGACCAGTGCATTTTCTTGGCAATACTCTATTAGTCTTTGCCCTGCTTCATTCCGTATTCCAAGGCCAAATTTGCCTGTTACTCCAGGTGTTTCTTGACTTCCTACTTTTGCATTCCAGTCCCCTATAGTGAAAAGGACATCTTTTTTGGGTGTTGGTTCTAAAAGGTCTTGTAGGTCTTCATAGAACCGTTCAACTTCATCTTCTTCAGCATTACTGGTTGGGGTATGGACTTGGATTACTGTGATATTGAATGGTTTGCCTTGGAAACGAACAGAGATCATTCTGTTGTTTTTGAGATTGCATCCAAGTACTGCATTTCAGACTCTTTTGTTGACCATGATGGCTACTCCATTTCTTCTGAGGGATTCCTGCCCGCAGTAGTAGATATAATGGTCATCTGAGTTAAATTCACCCATTCCAGTCCATTTTAGTTTGCTCATTCCTAGAATGTCGACATTCACTCTTGCCATCTCTTATTTGACCACCTCCAATTTGCCTTGATTCATGGACCTGACATTCCAGGTTCCTATGCAATATTGCTCTTTACAGCATCAGACCTTGCTTCTGTCACCAGTCACATCCACAGCCGGGAATTGTTTTTGCTTTGGCTCCATCCCTTCATTCTTTCTGGAGTTATTTCTCCACTGATCTCCAGTAGCATATTGGGCACCTACTGACCTGGGGAGTTCCTCCTTAAGTATCCTATCATTTTGCCTTTTCATACTGTTCATGGGGTTCTCAAGGCAAAAATACTGAAGTGGTTTGCCTTTCCCTTCTCCAGTGGACCACATTCTGTCAGATCTCTCCACTGTGACCTGCCCGTCTTGGGTTGTCCCATGGGCATGGCTTAGGTTCATTGAGTTAGACAAGGCTGTGGTCCTAATGTGATTAGATTGACTAGTTTTCTGTGAGTATGGTTTCAGTGTGTTTTCCCTCTGACGCCCTCTTACAACACCTACCGTCTTACTTGGTTTCTCTTACCTTGGGCGTGGGGTATCTCTTCATGGCTGCTCCAGCAAATTGCAGCCATTGCTCCTTACCTTGCACTAGGGGTATCTCCTCACCGCTGCCCTTCCTGACCTTCAACGTGGGATAGCTCCTCTAGGCCCTCCTGCGCCCGCGCAGCCACAGCTCCTTGGACGTGGAATTGGTCCTCCAGGCCACTGCCCCGGGCCTCGGGCGTGGGGTTGCTCCTCCCTGCTGCTACCCTTGGCCTCGGTGTGGGGGCGGAGAGTAGGTCCTCCCGCCCACCGCCCCGGCCTCGGGCTTGGGGAGTGGGGTATCTCCTCCCGACTGCCGCTCCTGACCTCAGACACGGGGTAACTCCTCTCGTCGCCACCCCTGACCTCAGATGCGGGGTAACTCCTCTCATTGCATACTTTTCACAATTTGAAAAAATTGATTACTCTAAAAGTGAACAAAATAGTGACCATCTTTTACGTACTGTGAGTAATGAATCATAAACTCATATGATTTTTAAAAATTAAAAATAGCTGCTCTGGATACCCTAGTCTTGCATTATTTTGATGCAAATCCTAGGCATCATATCATTTCAACATCAACTATTTCAGAATATATTTCTAAACTATAAGAAATCTTTTCTGAAACAAAATTACAATACCATTATCATAACTGAAAATGTGACAATAATTTCTTAACATTAAATATCCAGTCAATATCCAAATTCAATAATTGTTTCACAATTTTTCTTACATTATTTGAGTCAGAATTTGAAGAAGATACATAGATTTCAGAGTTTGATATATCTCTTAATTTTCTTAGTCTATAGGTTTCTCAATAGTTTTTTAGACTTGAATTTTATTTATTGGACAAACTGGGTCTTTTAACTTTTAGACTTTCCCATGGCCTGGATTATTGGCTTCTGTTCATTATATTCTGTGTGTCATTTAATGTACTACCTGTGTTTTCTATAAATTTCTAGTTAGATCTAGAGGCTTTAACAGATTCACACTGGTTTGCAATTTTCCTTTTCTTTTTATGTTGGTGATGATTTGTGACTATTTTAAAACATGTTAAAATGTGTTGACACTCCCACCATTAAAAAGTGAGACATTTGTTCTTTCCCCTTGAATCGCAGCTTACTTTAGTGATTTTCTTGTAACTGATAGAACACAGTAGAAATAATGCAATAAGACTTTTGAGGCCAAGTCAGAAACCATACAGCTTCCACTTGGCTGGTTTTGGACGCTTTCTCTAGGGCAATGGTTCCCTACCAGAGGTGATCTCACTCCCCTCCTCCCTCTGGGGAATAGTTGGAAGTGGCTGAGTGAAGGCAGATACTTGATGCGTCAAAACTGAGAGGGTGATCTAGTGCCATCTAGTGGATAGAGGACAGAGGTGTGGCTAAATGTCCTACAAAGCCCTGGATAGCCCTTAGAACAATCATCCAGCCCAAAATATCAGTAGTGCCAAGGTTGAGAAGCTCTGCTTTAAGGGAAGCCAGCTGCCATAACAAGTCTGATTACTTTGAGACTGCTATGCTGGAAAATCGACTCGTTAATAGTTCAGTCATGTTCCAAGAGCTCTCAACTGAGAGCCAAAATCAACTTGCAGCTACATGAGTAAACTGTCTTAGATATTTAGTCCAGTTGAATCTTCAGATCACTGTAGCCTCAGTCAGATGAGAAATGGTCAGCCAGGTGCTTCAAGAATTCCTGACTTACAAAATTATGAACATAATAAAAGATTAGTTTAATCCACTAAAAATTGGGATAATTTATTAAATGGCAATAGTAGCAAAACTAACCATTTCTGAAATTCTCCTGTAGATTAGAAGTTATAAGATAAATATGATATTTATCTTTTCTTCATTAATTGTCATATTTTCATAAAGATAAAATTTGTGTGATTATTTGATTACTATAGAATGCAGTTTTTATAAGAAAGTCAGTATGAATGCTTGACTTTATAACCCAGTAAAACTGCAAATACATACATACATGTATAAAATAAAAGAGGAGGATACAATATTGAAGGCAAAAAATGGGGGTTGATAAATTATTTCAAGGAGAATGGTTAGATTGACATCCGACTGTTCAACAGTCACAATGGAAGACAGATGTCAATGGATAATAGTATCAGTTTACTGAGAGGAGGTAACTGCCATACTAGAATTCTATACTCAGTGAAAATATTCTTCATGTGTAAATGGACAGCTCCTGAGAGGGCATATTTTCCAACATCCATTTCAAATATGTCAACCAAGATAGCTAAAAATGAAGACCCTTGCAGAGGGAAAGGCAAAAGGTCATAATGATAATGGACAAGGGTTTCCCACCCAGAAAGTAGACACTGATCTAACCATGGAAATTCCTAACCCCAGGATGGTTAACCTTCCTAATGGTGTTTCTGTCAAAATCCTTCATTGCCATGGACTACTGATTCCATTGTTTCCTTTTCCAAGTGATGATTTTTGCAATTATCCTTTCTCTGTCATACCATATAGTATTTTGAGTACATGGAGAGAGAGTCAGATAACTATCCTTTCAGGTCATGGGTTCCAAGAACAAGACAATCTACATCAAAGGCTGATAGAGAAGACTGTATATAACCCAGATCACACACACAACTTCCTAATCAATGTCCACCCTGCATGTGGGAGTTGAGAATGGCATTTTATGTACAGTTCTCAGCTAGACATACTTCCTCATTTTACAGATGATAAAATTGATTTAATCAGTACCTTGTAGTTAGTTTTTTGAAAATTTTTTTCTACCACACATAATCACAGATATTATAGTTGAATTATGGAAAAAATTAAGGATAGATATGTTAGTACAGTTTAATATCAAAATATATTGAGCTAGTTTTAAAAATAACTAGTGAGAATTTGAATTTAATTATCACTAAGAAAGTTGGAATTTTCTCTTTTTACTTTTCAGCCTATTGTGCTACCACTAGACTATTGTCAATGAGTCATCATAAGCAAAGCAAGGTAGACTGCAGGTGTTGATAATGATTACTTATAAATTTTCACACTGTTCCAAAGCTACACTATGTTACTTATTCTAGATTTAGCTATTTTTATTTTAATTGGTACCTTTAAGGATTTGATATCTAACCAGCTGGCATGGTCTAGCAGGTGAGGAAGAGAAATAACACTTTTGTCATGGTAAAATTGAAAGCAAATTGACTAACCTCTATCAATGATACTTGAAATAAACTACTGCATCTTTGTTGACTCATATTCATAAGATAATGTCTGAGAATATTTTCTACTTAGAGGACTTGTACTTTTGCCACACAAATAAATAATAAAAGACACCTACAAAATAAAGAACAAATAAGAATTATAATATAGATTTGATTTTGATATTTTATCCATCACCAGTGAAACTAACACTTCTTGTTGAAATCAATAAAACAATGCTTGAGACATAAATAATGACATAGAAGAAATTGTTTCCCACCTGCACACGCCTATACCCAAGCTCTTAATATAGATTGTATGCCTAAAATTAGTGTAATGTTTTACATAAGAATTTGATTCACAGATCTCACAGATAATAGGTATTCCATAGATATTTATCAATGATGTAATCTTTTATAAGTAGCTGATTCTTTATATTTTCTATATATTACACACATATGTATGCTGTATTCCACCATGCATTGTTAGGTCATTTTAACCATGATTTGAAGAGGTTTGCCTCCCAATTTTTTCATTTTTCTGTTAAGTACACTAGAGTTGCTATATTCCCTGATTTGTTAGTTTACTGGAAAATTTTGACATGTTACTGAAGGTAAATTTTTATGTCTCATTTCTTATTCAATCAATTAATCATCTGCTTTTTTTTTTTTTAAACCAGCAGCAGTCATAAATTACAAGGAGGCAATCTTACTAGTCAGAAAGGACTCTATATTCTTTATTATTATTTAGAAATTGGTTGAAAGATTATTCTAAGAATTTTTGGTTCTTTCTGCTAATAGCCTATTATGAAATGATTATTTATGTAGCCCGCCAAACTCATATGCTGAAATATAATCTCTGTGTGGAGGATCCATAACCAATAATTTCATATATTGGAGGTGAGACCTTTGGGAGATAATTAGGTCATGATGGTGGATCCCTCAAACATGGGATTAGCAAAACAGAACCCTGAGAACTCTCCTTCTTTCTGCCACCTGAGTATACAATGAGAAGTGAGCAGTCTGCACCTCAGAAGAGAGCTCTCTCAGGAACCTGACACTATAATTGCTAGCACTATAATTTCAGACTTACAGCCTCCAAAACTGAGGCTGAGAAATAAATTTCTGTGACTTATAAGACACCCATCTATGATACTTTGCTATCACAGCCTAAACTAAGACATTGTCTTTTATTTGATAATATAATCAGGATTATAATATTCAAAGGGAAAAATTGCTATGTAGAATGGAGGGAAACAAGCCAAGGTTGAATAAATAAACACCAGAATTTGAAATGATGCAAAGAGAAAAGTAGAGAAATATGTGTCAACATCTCTTTAACTTTCTCTCTCTCTCTTTTTTTTTTTTTTTGCTATGTACGTATATATAGACAGATATTTAGATATACAAAGATAAATACATATATGGCTTATATAACACTGAATATTAAATTTAACATATATTGTTGATGGCCTCATATACCTATTGCTGTAAGTTGAATTGTGTCTCCCCAAAAGATATGTTGATATCCTAAACCCAGTACTTGTAAATGTGGCCTTATTTAGAAATAGGGTATTTCTATTAATAGATATAATCAAGTGACAAAAACGGTCCACTGGAGAAGGGAATGGCAAACCAATTCAGCATTCTTGCCTTGAGAACCCCATGAAAAGGCAAAAAGATAGGACACTGAAAGATAAACTCCACAGGTTGGTAGGTGCCCAATATACTACTTGAAAAGAATGGAGAAATAACTCCAGAAAGAATGAAGAGATGGAACCAAAGCAAAAACAACACCCAGCTGTGGATGTGACGGAAGACGGAAGTGAAGTCCGGTGCTATAAGAGCAATATTGCATATGAACCTGGAATGTTAGTTCCATGAATCAAGGAAAATTGGAAGTGGTCAAACAGGAGATGGCAAGAGTGAAAATCAATATTTTAGGAATCAGTGAACGAAAATGGACTGGAATGTGTGAATTTAACTCTGCTGCTGCTGCTAAGTCGCTTCAGTCGTGTCCGACTCTGTGCGACCCCATAGACGGCAGCCCACCAGGCTCCCCCGTCCCTGGGATTCTCCAGGCAAGAATACTGGAGTGGGTTGCCATTGCCTTCTCTGAATTTAACTCAGATGACTATTATATCTACTACTGTGGGCAACAATCCCTTAGAAGAAATGGAGTAGCCATCATAGTCAACAAAAGAGTCCAAAAAGCAGTACTTGGATGCAATCTCAAAAATGACAGAATGATCTCTGTTCATTTCCAAGGCAAACCATTCAATATCAGAGAAATCCAAGTCTATTCCCTGACCAGTAATGCTGAAGAAGCTGAAGTTGAACCGTTCTATGATGACCTACAAGGCCTTCTAGAACTAAAACCCCAAAAAGATGTCCTTTTCATTATAGGGGACTGGAATGCGAAAGTAGAAAGTCAAGAGATACCTGGAGTAACAGGCAAATTTGGCCTTGGAATGAAGAATGAATCAGGGCAAAGGCTAATAAAGTTTTGCCAAGATAACACACTGGTCATAGCAAACACCCTCTTCCAACAACACAAGAGAAGACTCTACACAGGGACATCACCAGATGGACAACACCAAAATCAGGTTGATTATATTGTTTGCAGCCAAAGATGGAGAAGCTCTATACAGTCAGCAAAAATAAGATTGGGAGCTGACTGTGGCTCAGATCATGAACTCCTTATTGCCAAATCCAGACATAAATTGAAGAAAGTAGGGAAAAACCACTAGATCATTCAGGTATGACCTCAATCAAGTCCCTTACAATTATACACTGGAAATGACAAACAGATTCAAGGGATTAGATCTGATAGACAGAATGCCTGAAGAACTATGGACGGAGGTTTGTGACGTTGTACAGGAGGCAAGGATCAGACCATCTCTAAGAAAAAGAAATTCAAAAAGCAAAATGGTGGTCTGAGGAGGCCTTATAAATAGCTGAGAAAAGAAGAGAAGCGAAAAGCAAAGGAGAAAGGAAAGATATACCCATTTGAATGCAGAGTTCCAAAGAATAGCAAGGAGAGATAAGAAAACCTTCCTCAGTGATCAGTGGAAGGAAAACAATAGAATGGGAAACACTAGAGATCTCTTCAAGAAAATTAGAGTTACCAAGGGAATATTTCATGCAAAGATGGGCACAACTCTGCTCAATACTTTGTAATAATTTATATGGGAAAAGAATCTGAAAAAGAATAGATATATGTATATGTACAACTGTTACAAACCACTTTGCTGTACACCTGAAACTTACATAACATTGTAAATCAACTATACTCCAATATAAAATAAAAATTTTAAAAAGAAAAAAAAAAAAAAAAGATGGGCACAATAAAGGACAGAAATGTTATAGACCTAACAGCAGCAAAAGATATTAAGAAGATATGGCAAAAAAACACAGAAGAACAATACAAAAAAGATCTTCATGATGTAGAAAATCACAACAGTGTGATCACTCACCTAGAGCCAGACATCCTGGAATGCGAAGTCAAGTGGGCTTTAGTAAGCATCACTACAAACAAAGCTAGTGGAGATGATGGAATTCCAGTGGAGCTCTTTCAAATCCTAAAAGATGATGCTGTGAAAGTGCTGCACTCAATATGTCAACAAATTTGAAAAACTCAGCAGTGAGCACAGGACTGGAAAAGGTCAGTTTTCATTCCAATCCCAAAGAAAGGCAATGCCAAAGAATGCTCAGACTACAGCACAATGGCACTTATCTCACAGGCTAGCAAAGTAATGCTCAAAATTCTCCAAGCCAGGCTTCAACAGTACATGAACCGTGAACTTCCATATGTTCAAGTGGATTTAGAAAAGGTGAAGGAACCAGAGATCAAATTGCCAATATCCGCTGGATCATTGAAAAAGCGAGAATTCCAGAAAAACATCTATTTCTGCTTTATTGACTTTGCCTAAGCCTTTGACTGTGTGGATCACAATAAACTGTGGAAAATTCTAAAAGAGATGGGAACAGAGCACTTGACCTACCTCCTGAGAAGTCTGTATGCAGGTCAAGAAATAACAATTAGAACTACATGAAACAGCAGATGGTTCCAAATCGGAAAAGCAGTACATTAAGGCTGTATATTGTCATCTTGCTTATTTAACTTATATTCAGAGTACATCATGAGAAATGCTTGGGTTGATGAGGCACAAGCTGGAATCAAAATTGCTGGAAGAAATATCAATAACCTCAAATATGCAGATGACACCACCCTTATGGCAGAAAGTGAAGAGGAACTAAAGAACCTCTTAATGAAAGTGAAAGAGGAGAGTGAAAAAGTTGGCTTAAAGCTCAACATTCAGAAAACTAAGATCATGGCATCCAGTCACACCACTTTATGGGAAATAGATGGGGAAACAGTGGAAACAGTGTCAAACTTTATATTTCTGGGCTCCAGAATCACTGCAGATAGTAACTGCAGCCATGAAATTAAAAGACGCTTACTCCTTGGAAGGAAAGTTATGACCAACCTAGATAGCATATTGAAAAGCAGAGACATTACTTTGCCAACAAAGGTCCATCTAGTCAAGGCTATGGTTTTTTCAGTGGTCATGTATGGATGTGAGAGTTGGACTGTGAAGAAAGCTGAGTGCAGAAGAACTGATGCTTTTGAGCTGTGATATTGGAGAAGACTCTTGAGAGTCCCTTGGACTGCAAGGAGATCCAACCAGTCCATTCTGAAGGAGATCAGCCCTGGGATTTCTTTGGAAGGAATGATGCTAAAGCTGAAACTCCAGTACTTTGGCCACTTGGTGCAAAGAGTTGACTCTTTGGAAAGGAGTCTGATGCTGGGAGGGATTGGGGGCAGGATGAAAAGAGGATGACAGAGGATGAGATGGCTGGATGGCATCACTGACTGGATGGATGTGAGTCTGAGTGAACTCTGGGCATTGATGATGGACAGGGAGGCCTGGTGTGCTGCGATTCATGGGGTCACAAAGAGTCGGACATGACTGAGCGACTGAACTGAACTGATTAGTATTAATAATGTGTGTATATACACACACACATATGGGCTCCCCTGGTACTCAGTGGTAAATAATCCACCTGCCAATGCAAAAGACATGGGTTTGATCCCTGTGTTGGGAAGATCCCCTGGAGAAGGAAATGGCAACCCACTCTCGTATTCCTGCCTGGGAAATCTCAGGGACAGAGGTGCTTAGTGGACTACAGTCCATGAGGTCACAAAGAATCAAATGTGACTTGACTAAATGATGACAACTATATATATGTATATATGTATGTGTATACACATATATATAGTTGTGTCCCTGGTGGCTCAGACAGTCAAAGAATCTGCCTGCAATGTGGAAGACACAGGTTCAATCCCTGGGTTGGGGAGATCCCCTGGAGAAGGGAATGCAACCCACTCCAACAGTCTTGCCTAGAGAACTCAATGGACAGAGGAGCCTAGTGGATTACAGTCCATGGGGTGGCAAAGAGTGGGACATGACTGAGGAACTAGCATTGCCAATTCTGACATATACATATATATATATATATATATATATATATATATATGTATGTATATATACACATATCTATACCATAGGAAAACTTTTCATATCTATCACTGGCAAAGGTGAAAAATATCTAACAATAATAAATGTTAGAAAGAAATTTTCAGATACTCCTAGCAAGAATGTTAAATAGTTCAAATTCTTTAGAGACTAGTTCAGTAATACATAGTAAAATTGAAGGAATTTACAACATAGAATTTTCACTTCTGAGTGTGCGCCATGGAGAGACTCTTGTATGATTTAACAAGACATGTATAAGAATGATCATCATATAATTCATAATGGCAAAAAATAGAAGCAAGTAAAATGTGTCAGTTGAAAAATAAATACTGTGTATTCATCTAATAGAACAGTATACAGATTTTAAAATAAGTAAGCAAGATGTATGTGTCTGTGTATCAACATATATACATCTTTTTAAAAATCAAGTTTTAAATGAATTCTAGAATGTGAAGAATTATATACTACTTACGAAAATGTAACAATCCTTCAATGTAGTGCATGATAAAATACAAATAATGTGTTGGCATTACAAGATAAAATATGTAGAGTAAAAGTTAGATATGTTAAAGGCTCATTGATTAAGTTCTAGATAAGCATGTTTCTATGGAATTTAACATATATTTGAGTTGATCCTTTAGACTTACCATTTAACAGTAAGAAAATAAAACTTATTAATTAAATGAGACAAATTAAGGAAGAACACACATATGATGAAAGATAGAAATCTACAAATGATTCAAGCTACTTCTTCCAGATTCTCTCTAATGAGACTTTGTTAGTAAGAAGACAGCGTAACACATTTTGCATGTCTTTTTGCTTCTTCTACTCACCATTCAGCAGAAAGGCTAATTAACATTGAAATGACTGAAAGTCAAGACCTGGGGGAATGAGAGACCCCGAAACTCCCTAGGTAATTTACAAACTAGATAATCAGCTCAGTACTAATCAGAATTTTATACATACAAGTTTATATAACAAAATTAAACCAAATATTTAAAACTGCTCTAGGATTGTTCTTTTGAATCAACTTGGCCTCTTTGAGTGGCAGATATCCCCACCACTGTCATTATCAGAACTTGGGACAAGAACATAGCTATTATTTTTCTCTTTCAACAGTTATCTAAACAACAAATTTGTGCTGAATTTGTTTCTGTGATTTTAGTCTGGGTTCATGTTGTAGGGCACATTAACTACACTAATACAGGAGCTGTATGTGTGTTTGACATCTTCTTTTTAGAAACCTAGAAGTCCACTTGTTAAAAAAGTGTCTTGAAATTAAAAGAAAAAATGGAAAGTAAGTTATGTCAACTCTTTCTTTATTATTTTCTCCAATGATTTAATTTAGAAATATTGAACCATTTTAATCATTAAACATTACAAAAAGAATTTTTTGTGGAATTAATAAATATTCCACTAAAATCTATGAACTATTATTAATGCCAAACTTCAAAGCTATCTTCCTGTATATAAGCTTACATCTTTCAGGAGAGAATAACTTTATATTAAGATGACTGTGGGGCATATACAAGGGAGCTGCTCACATATGGTTAGGCTTCCCCGGTGGCTCATTGGTAAAAAATCTGCCCACAATGAAGAGACTCGGGTTCCATCCCTGAAAGATCCCCTGGCGAAGGAAATGGCAACCCACTCCATATTTTTGCTGGGAAATCCCATGGACAGAGGAGCCTGATGAGCTATATAGTCCATGGGGTTGCAGAAGAGTTGGACACAACTTAGTAACTAAACAACAAGCCAAAACAATAAGCTCATATATGGTCCAGTATTCCTGCTTGGAGAATCCCTTGGACAAAGGAGCCTTGCGGGCTACAGTCCATGATGTCGCAAAGCGTCAGACAAAACTGAGCAACTAAGCATAGTAATAATAATAATAATTAATAATTGTTATAGACTCATGGCTGACAATTATGGAGCACTTGACAGTTTTAAAAATCATCTCACATTTGTTGTGTCAATGAATTCTTAAAATAATTCTGCAAGGACACAAAATGCAGTATTTATCATTTAACAAATGAGAAAATTGAAGTCTCAAAAGGCCATGTGACTTGACGAGATCATCTATTAGTGCATAAGACTATTCAAATTTTGGTCTTTTGATTCCAAATCCAGGTTTCTTTTATATGCTTGGATGCCCTGTTTTATTAGAAGAAGCATCAGCAGATATCTTGATGTCTGTCATAGCTATGTTCTTGTCACAAGTTCTAATAATAGACATCTAGATGCTGAGAAAGATTGAAGGCAGGAGGAGAAGAGGGCAACAGAGGATGATATGGTTGGATGGCATCACTGACTCAATGGACAGGAGTTTGATCAAATTCAGGAGATAGTGAAGGACAGGGAGGTCTGGCATGCTGCAGTCCATGGGATCACAAAGAGTTGGACACTACTGAATAAAAACAACAAAACAGACATCTTGGCATTGTATATATATTCGTTTTTTAAAAAATGTCTTTGATAGATCTCACCACTACATTCAGGAAAGAAGATTTGGAGTAAGTATTACTGTACTCCAGAGTTCAAAAGGAAGTGAGATCATGTATGTGGCAAGATCTAGAATATAGTAGAAATTCAGTAAATATATGACAGGCATTACACATTTTATTGCCCTACCAATCCAGTGGAATGTTTCAAGCTAATTTCTTTACATTTATCCTGTGGTAGAGCAAGGCTTTACCAAATGCCCCCCACTTCCCATGAGGCATCGGTGTCATTACCTTCTGTCTGGAGGCTTATACAAGAGTCCTATCCTGGGACCCTGGCAGTCCAGTGGTTAAGACTTCACCTACTAGTGTAGGAGTGGGAGTCTGATCTCTGGTCAGGAAACTAAGATCTCCACATGCCTCAAGACCAAGAAAACAAAACATAAAACAAAACTGTATTGTAACAAATTCAATAAAGACTTTAAAAAGTGGTTCACATTAAAAAATAAAAATAAGTCCTACACTGCTGGGTATGAATTTGTTAATACTGGGATGGGTATAGCCTAGGAACCTGGATGAAGTTTCAAGGAACAGATAAGCACTAGGCCAAATAGAGTGACTGTCAACAACAGGCCAGCTTTAGGGTTCAGGTAGCCCTGACATCTGCCTTTCCCTCAGGAGCTGGAGGTAGAGAGTATTTGCTCTGTCCCTTTCTTATTCTAACACTCCCTGCATGATTCCTAACTCTACTCTTCTTCTCTTGACCATGACAGAACTGGGCTGGTGGATTTTAAACATGGTAACAACAATTATTAGCTAACATTTGATATCATGTGTCAAGTGCTATTCTAAGCAATATATGCACATAATCTCACTTATCTAGCAACCCTATTTTGTATGTGGGGGACCTGAGGCACATAGAAGTTAAATTACTTTCCTGAAATTATTTGTTTATCAGTTTTCAAAGCTGGCAATTGAACTCAAAGTGTTCGGCTCAAGAGCCTGCACTCATAACCAGCTGGCTGTGCTCCTTGCTTAACAGGATATCATGGTGAGCTCATCAAGTGTAGCTTTTGTAAGTGGTAGTGGAGGGTGGTGAGGAGATGTTTAAGATACACTTTGGGGTTAAATTGAAGGAATCTATGAGTGTGGAATGGGAGGAAAAATTCCAGTTAATATCTCTACATAATTGCTATTGTTGTTCAGTCAATAAGTCGTGTCCTATTCAGCTACCCCTGGACTGTGGCCCACCAGGCTCCTCTGTCCATGAAATTCTCCAGGCAAGAATATTGGAGTGGATTACCATTGCCTTCTCCAGGGGATCTTCTTGACCCAGGGATCCAACCTGGATCTCCTACACTGAAGGCAGATTCTTTATCATCTGAGCCATCAGGGAAAGACACTGTCTGCTATAGTTTGCTCAAATTCATTCCATTGAGTCAGTGATTCCATCTAACCATTTCATCCTCTGCCACCCTCTTCTCCTTTGGCCTTCAATATTTCCAGCATCAGGGTCTTTTCCAATGAGTCAGCTCTTCCTGTCAGGTGGCCAAAGTATTGGAGCTTCAGCCTCAGCAACAATCCTTCTAATGAATATTCAGGGTTGATTTCCTTTAGGATTGAATGGTTTGATCTCTTTGCAGTCCAAGGGATTCTCATGAGTCTTCTCCAGCACCACAAATTGAAAGCATTGATTCTTTGGTGCTCAGCTTTCTCCTTGGTCCAATACTCACATCTGTACATGATGACTGGAAAAACCATGGCTTTGGCTATACAAAGTGATGTCTGCGCTTTTGAATACACTGTCTAGGTTTGTCATAAGAAGCAAGCATCTTTTTATTTCATGGCTGCAGTCACAGTCTGCAGTGATTTTGGAGCCCAAGAAAAGAAAATCTATTATTTCTTCCACTTTTTCTCCTTCTATTTGCCGTGAAGTTATGGGACTGGATGCTATGATCTTAGTTTTTTGAATGTTGAGTTTCAAGCCAGCCTTTTTGCTCTCCTCTTTCACCCACATGAAGAAGTGCTTTAGTTCCTTTGCACTTTCTGCCATTAGAGTGGTATCATATGTGTATCTGAGGTTGTTGATATTCCTGCCAGTGATCTTGATTCCAGTCTGTGACTCATACAACCCAGCATTTCCCCACAAACGGATATTAGCATTAAACATAATAGGCCATATGGAAAACATGTTTTCATAATATATGTGATGTCTCTGTTTATCAAGCAGGTGAATGTGTTTTTTTCATTTTATCATTTTTAGGAGACTTATATTCAAACTTCATGCATGTGAATTTTCTATCTTGAATTACCTGTTCAAAATTTCCATCTTTGAATAACAGGCCTCAAATTCAATATCAAATCAATGAACAGATTTTAGAAAGATAGTTGCATCTTGATTTATTTAATTTGAATATAATATTAGGTTTTGTGAGTGCTCAGCTTCAAAGCACAGCTTTTTTTCCCCTTCCCTTTTATGTGATATCCCAAAAGCCATGTAAGAACACTGATTTTTATTTTTTGGGGGGATGAATGATCAATTAACTCTGGTTCTCTCTGCTAAATATATTTCAATTGTTCAAATGTTCACTTGCAATTATGTGTGTAGCCGAGATGTTCTTTCAGAGCTAAATTCTGAATTCTCTGTTGAATTTTATATTATACTCATGTGATTAGCTATGAATTTAAAAGTGTCCTAGTGATAGCACATAAATCAATTTGGTAATAGTCTGTTGCTTTGGGGATAATTTCAATACTGTTTTGGTGTCAAGAGTTGTCCTAATGAACAAGAGCCATCTTGTTAGTCATCTCTACATTTCAAGCATTAGTCAATGAATGACACAGTGAGGAGTGTAAATTAGAAATGGATGAATTGGTTGCACCAAATTACAATTCCTCATTTACTACTCTGGCATATAAAATACTATTTCATAATTCAGAGTCACTCTTCAGAGAACTTCTGTTTGCTGCTTTTGCTTACCACTTTTTTTCTTTAAATGTTTATTGAATATTGATTTTTCAAAGTGTAAACTATAGCATACTCTTTGAAGTCATTTTTATGTATCATTTGCCTTTTCAAGACTTCCTTCTTGTTGAGATTTTAATATCATTGCATCTTTTTTCCCATCTCGTTTACTCATTCACCTTTAGGCAAGGGATCCTCAGCAATTGTACCTCAGACAGTGAGGATGAACAAGTTTTTCAATATACCCTTGAATAACTACAATTTTAAATTTTAAAGCAGTCTTTAAATGCTTGCAGTCCAAGGGATTGGACTTTAAATCCCTTGCAGTTGTCACATGCAGCTGTCTCTGATTACATAATTATTTTTGAAACTATTTCTTAGTCATCTCATGCTTCTTTTTACCAATTCTACCAAGTCATGTTATAGCTTATTAAATTAGATCATAACTTAGGTTTCAAAAACTCCTGTGAACATTCATTTTTCTATTGTTTATTTTTCTTCCGATCTCATAATCATAGAGGATAAAGGAAATGCCCAAGCTTTAATGTTCTTATGAGTATAATGAGCTATGCATATCAGTCAGGGTTCTGAGTTGCAAGCACCAGAATCCTCTCTGGCAGACTTCAACAGAAAAAAATAATTTATTAAAAGATATTAGGTGTCTCAGAGAATCTTCAGAAGGGTTGGAGAGACCATGATTCAAAATTAAATATATATTTATACTTACATATAATTGCTTTCAGTGCTTACAGTGCTGCAATGCTCACAACAAGGCTCGTAAGTGGCCTGGTGAAGCCTCCACTGGTGCCACAGCCACCACAGAGAAGCAAAGACCAGGAACGTGACTTTTCTGAAACTTCCACTCCCATGGCCTAGAAGTCACTGCTTTTCCAGTAGCTCTACACTAGACACTTTCATTCCAACTGTACCAACAACATGGAAGCTCTGTACCGTCACTTTGTACTTGACATAGTGTTGATCATATCCAAAATGTCTTGTCTCGCCTTGTATGGTTGGTGTGGCTGTAAATGCAAGGGAACTGGCGCATTTGGGTTCTACATCCAGTTTGGGGAGGAGACTCTCAGTGTGGGAATGTTGTCACACACAGAAAGACCATTCCAAAATAATTGGCAGTCGTGAAAGTGGTTAACGTATACCAAGAGATGCTGTAGAATAAAATGTGTATTTATTACTATTACTTATTATCCTCCTATTTAACCAGACTGAATATGTGAGAATCAAATTAATCAATCAAAGTTGAAAGCAACTTGTCATTTGAACAGCATGTTCTCATTGGCCTATAAAGCATGACTTGATTAATAAAATGATACTTGAGTCAACCTCCAAATAAGAATGATATTGTAATATGAAGTGTAATATAAAATATTTTTTGTTTATCATAAAAGATAAATCTGATACTAACATTTTCTAATAATTTGAGCTTACTGGCAAAACTATGTAGTTTTGTTGGAATTGAAATATCATGATGATATGGTGAATGATTATCAAGATAATGATTAAAAACAATAGTGATATAGTATTAATTCTTATCTAAACTTTAGGCCCATTTATTTCAACATAGACTTGGTCCTTGGCGGCTTATTAACATTTAACACTTTTTAAACTTAGTTCAGTATTCACCTTGCACTCACAATTTTTAAACAAGTACATAATAGAAAAGTTAACGTGATGAATCTGATGTCTACACGTTATTTTAGAAAGCATCACATAAATAAGAACCACTACCGAAGGTTTTCTGTATATTGAATGAAAAAAATTCCTTTCCATCTTGGGAGAGTTATGTCATATTGGGACATTTAATGTAGAATTTTTGTACTGTATTTGCAGGACTGGAGGCAGCCCCATGAAAGAAACAATTGTGGCCAAATCCCCTAAGGATGGACTGATGTCCAAATGGGTCTTTTTTATATCTCTAATTGCAGCTGTTCAAAGGGTGAAAAGAACAACACACAAAACGATAAGAAGGGAAACTTGAAGTACTTATGTTTCTAAAAACATCATTTAATAAATTATAAGAAGACTTAAAGGAAGTCAAGCGACTGAGTAGGGAAGCGTGGGTTTATTCCCGAGATAACCCTTAAAAGATGAGGAGAAGAGGAAGCCAAGTGTGGACTGTGAAGAAAATATTTACAAAACAAACCCCAACAGGCAATAATAATTGAATATTTTATATTTTGACTTATTCAACTTTTATGATTTAATTTTTTTCTTCATTGAGTTTAATTAAGCTTTCCCCAGGGTCACAAGCCTGGAAAACTTGGAAAAACTAAAGCTATTCTGTTTACCAGGCAGGTTTCCACAGCCCTTTTTCAAATGAAGTATGGATATTGTTAAAGTCTTTTTTCTAAGGGCTGCTGTTCAGCACTTTTAAGGTGTCTGCTGCTCTACTAAAAAATCCTATTAGTTTGGCAGAGACAGTGCCTTCTGGGGCTGAAATGTTTCTCTAAAGTTTTCTGCACTGTGCTGATATTTTTTATCAAAGGTGAATAACATCTTCAATATCTGTATATAGGAAACATAATATTCTTGTAAATATTTTCCACTGTAAGGTAACTAAATGTATGTGCTTAATATAGGAAATGTATTATGGAACTATAATTCAAATATATAATCCAAATATATATTTTCCAATAATTCAAACTATTCCTTTCCTCTTATATTTATTCCAACTATTGACTAATTCATCCAAAGAATGCTAAAACTACTGCACAATTGCACTCATCTCACACGCTAGTAAAGTAATGCTCAAAATTCTCCAAGCCAGGCTTCAGCAATATATGAACCATGAACTTCCAAATGTTCAAGCTGGTTTTAGAAAAGGCAGAGGAACCAGAGATCAAATTGCCAACATCTGCTGAATCATCGAAAAAGAAAGACAGTTCCAGAAAAACATCTATTTCTGCTTTATTGACTATGCCAAAGCCTTTGACTGTGTGGATCACAAGAAACTGTGGAAAATTCTGAAAGAGATGGGAATACCAGACCACTTGACCTGCCTCTTGAGAAACCTGTATGCAGGTCAGGAAGCAACAGTTAGAACTGGACGTGGAACAACAGACTGGTTCCAAATAGGAAAAGGAGTACGTCGAGGCTGTATATTGTCACCCTGCTTATTTAACTTAAATGCAGAGTACATCATGAGAAACACTGGGCAGGAAGAAGCACAAGCTGGAATCAAGATTGCCAAGAGAAATATCAATAACCTCAGATATGCAGATGACACCACCCTTATGGCAGAAAGCGAAGAGGAACTAAAAAGCCTCTTGATGAAGGTGAAAGATGAAAGTGAAAAAGTTGGCTTAAAGCTCAGCATTCAGAAGATGAAGATCATGGCATCTGGTCCCATCACTTCATGGGAAGTAGATGGGGAAACAGTGGAAACAGTGTCAGACTTTATTTTTGGGGGCTCCAAAATCACTGCAGATGGTGACTGCAGCCATGAAATTAAAAGACGCTTATTCCTTGGAAGAAAAGTTATGACCAACCTAGATAGCGTATTGAAAAGCAGAGACATTACTTTGCCAACAAAGGTCCGTCTAGTCAAGGCTATGATTTTTCCAGTGGTCATGTATGGATGTGAGAGTTGGGCTGTGAAGAAGGCTGAGAGCCGAAGAATTGATGCTTTTGAACTGTGGTGTTGGAGAAGACTCTTGAGAGTCCCATGGACTGCAAGGAGATCCAACCAGTCCATTCTGAAGGAGATCAGCCCTGGGATTTCTTTGGAAGGAATGATGCTAAAGCTGAAACTCCAGTACTTTGGCCACCTCATGCAAAGAGTTGACTCATTGGAAAAGACTCTGATGCTGGGAGGGATTGGGGGCAGGAGGAGAAGGGGATGACAGAAGATAAGATGGCTGGATGGCATCACTGACTCGATGGACGTGAGTCTGAGTGAACTCCGGGAGTTGGTGATGGACAGGGAGGCCTGGCGTGCTGCGATTCATGGGGTTGCAAAGAGTTGGACACCACTGAGTGACTGAACTGAACTGAACTGAACTGATTGACTAATTCATTCATCTGTATATTCATTCATTCAAATGCAGGAGGAAGATGTGCCACCTAAGAGGAAGGAGATACAGAAAAAGAAATAGCCAAAAAGACAAGTAGAAAGAGAAAGAGGGGGAAGAAAGAGAGAAGAAGAAGGAGAAGAAGAAGAGGAGAAGGGGAAGAAGAGAAAGGAAACAAAGAAGAGGAAGCAGGGGAGGTAATGGAATGGCCGTGTACACAGATGTCTGATCTGTTATCGGATCTAGATTGGATCTGGGATAGATAGAGAGAATTAGAATGAAAGGACAACAGTTTCTAACTCTTTCATTCTCCCACAATCCAAATATCTGGGCCTAGAAATTTACTGACTCCTTTGGCTCCAGCTGGAAAGAAATGTAGCTATGATGGTATGTGGAAGGGTATGTAAGAGAGAAACTTGTGATTCTAAATAAAATAAATTATACTTTATGTCTTCTGTATAATATACTATATAATAGTTTATTTGAAACAAAGTATGTGGATGAAAAGGAGATTGTTGGAAAATCAGTAGTCAACAGTTAACATATTTTCTTGTTAGGAAACATCACTTCTATCAAGAACAACAACTTTAAAAATAAAACTGCCATATAACCCAACAATCTCACTCCTGGGCATATACCCAGAGAAACCATAATTCCAAAAGATAGATGCACCTGTGTTCCTTGCAGCACTAGTACATAGCCAGGACAGGGGTGCGTGTGTGCTCAGTCGTGCCTGACTCTTTGAGACCCCATGTATTCCTCCAGTCTCCTGGGACCATGGGATTATCCTAACAAGAATTCTGAAGTGGGTTACCATTTCCTCCTCCAACAGTGTTCCTGACCCGGGATTGAAACCACATCTTCTGTAGCTCCAACATTAGTAGGCAGATTCTTTACCCCTCATCACTTGTGAAGCCCACACCCAGGACGTGGAAGCAACCTAAATGTACAACAGAGGAATGGATAAAGAAGATGTGGTCCATATATACAATGGAATATTACTCAGCCACAAAAAGGAAAGAAATTGGGTCATCTGTAAAGATGAAGATGGACCTAGAAACTATTATATAGGGTGAAGTAAGTCAGAAAGAGAAAAACAGATATTATATATTAACACATATATGTGCAATCTAGAAAATAGTATAGGTAAACTTATTTTCAAAGCAGATATAGAGACACAGACATAGATGACAAATGTATGGATACCAAGAAGGGACGGGGTGTGGTGGGGTGGAATGGGAGATTGGGATTGACATATATATACTACTGATACTATGTGTGAAATAGATAACTAACGAGAACCTACTGTACAGCACAGGAGACTTCACTCAACACTCTGTGGTGACCTAAGTGCGAAAGAAATCCAAGGAAGAGGAGATAAATGTATATGTGTGGCTGATACTTTGCTGTACAGCAGAAACTAACACAACATTGTAAAGCAACTATATTCCAATTAAATAAATATATATATATATATATATATATATATATATATATACATCTTTCTTGTCACCTTGGTGCTGCCCCAAACTGTTTTCCTTTTTTTATAAATAAGGTGATCTCCTCATTGATCTTGGGCTTCCCAAGTGGCCTAATGGTAAAGAATACTCCTGCCAATGCAGGAGCTGCAGGAGACTTGGGTTTGATGAGCTGGGGATATTCCCTAGAGGGGGAAATGGAAACCCACTCCACTATTCTTGCCTGGAGAATTCCATAGACAGAGGAGCCTGGTGGGTCACAGTCTATAGGGTTGCAAAAATTAGACACGACTGAGTGACTGAACATGCACACACCACATCAATCTTAATGATATTGGTGAGTTTTATTATTAGCAAACAGGGAGTTAAAACTGGCTAATAAAAACTAAGTCACAGAGGGCCTGATGTAGATAAGAGTTGATTGTGATGATTCTGTCAGTTACATATCCTTTAGGCATTTCTTTATGCACCAAAACATCAAAGAATGAAATATTCAGCTGGTTTGCTGATTTATTTTTTTTTTAACTGAATTGACTGTCTTTTTTCCTCCTTTACAATTTTTGTGAGAAATTCAAGACCTTTTTTACTGAAGTCCAAAGTATTAAATAAAATAGAATCCAGTTTTCTAGTAAATTTAAAATATCTGTTTGTCCCTTTATTTATTAAAAGATTTCTAGTGGTTTTTAAATGTAATTTACTCCAACAACAGTTGCTACCTGGGAGCCCTGTGTAAGGTAGCGTGTCACTTACTAAGCAGATCACAGCAGTGGGAAGGGAGATGTTGTTTTGTCTTGCCTTCACTGTTGTCCATACACACTGACACACTGGACTCGATAATTCCAATTTGGTCTATTTTTGTTACTGTAGAAGCACAGACCAGAGTATATTTGTTTTCGGTGAATGCTGGTGTTTTTTCCCGACTTTAAAAATAGAAGTAATAGAAGTAGCATTGGCAGTAACAGAGGACAATCCTTGTCAGTTCAGAGATCAAAAAGCTATCTATCTTACATATATTATATGCATACATATATTCATATTTCAAGTATATACATTATATACATAAAATATACATATCTACACACAACATTTATAAAATTATCATCACTTTTTTTTAACCACTAATAGTCCTGGCAGGAAACATAAAATGCTTACAGCAAACTACTTATTTTTATCCTCCTTATTTGGGTAAAATGTTTACAGGTGGATCCCTACTCTCTCACCTCACCCATCCATAAATATCTTTTCAGTTAAAAAAAAAAAAAGAAATTAGGTGTATAAAATACACAAGTTAATCTCCAAAGTATTTCCCCAGGAAAAGCTGAGTTTTAGTACATTGACATTGTCCTAACAATTATCACAAGAGGTTAATCATTTACACACACCAGGATCACACACATATACCATAAATTATTGTATATGAATATACATATATTTTATGTAAGTATTCCCCATCATTCGACACTCCTGACAACATTCTATAACTTCCTCACTGGACTCTGAAGATAACATGGTATAAATCAAACAACAGAGACTTGAGACTTATTTTTTTTCTCTTGTGAAACAGCCTGTCTCCCCCTATGGAAGCTGTTCTAAGGTCTTGTACTATAGCTCTGTTGAAAAATTGCACTGGCTCGCCAAATATCTTAATGACTTTTCTCTCAGCAGTTGGTAATTGTGAAATGTTATTCTAGTAACCATAATGTCCCTCATAAAACAATTGCATACAATATGTACTGTACTTCTATTTTAGTGAGCTCTTCTGTCAGAATAGCAGTGCCAGTAACCATTTAGCATTTCATAGCAAACTGCTTACTAGTCCTTCAAGTGTAATATTGCAGAAAGAGTGAAGAAATGCGTGATTAAAACCGTTCACTGAGAGTGGACCGTTTAACGCAACCTGACGCTGCAAAATAAACCAGCCATCACATATGTAGGCGCTCATCATATAAATGACAGTTCTATGTGGTCATTTAATTTTACGATCTCAATTGTCGCATATATTGCTCACATAAATATAGTGTTCTCCTGCAGGGAGGTCTGCTGGGTGTTATAAAATCAGTGAGACCTCAATGGGTTCAAATGGACATCTTTTATAATTATTGCTATAAAATTTCTTGACGATGCATTTTGTTGTCCAAAGCCTAAACAAAATGATTTTCCAAAAGAATGGGTTTCAACAAAGAAAGTAAGGGAATCTGGGAATTTTTTCCTGTATTCACCCATATTTAAATTACCTTAGTTACCCTAACCTATTGGAGGACTTCTTGCTCTTTTCAAATAGAATCTTAGACTGTGGCTTCCAGTTAGAGGCAAGCTAGATATGAATTGTTTTCTATTTCATGAGGTAATATGGAATATCTAGGGGGAAGGGTTAATTTGATGTTAAGTGCAATTAAAATCTATTTACTGGGAATTTTTTATGAACTTGAAAATACAAGGAAAGTTTGGAGAACAGACTTTGAAAAATGTTTCCATTGGGACTATCCATTGTTTGAAGGATTCTCTTACTTTTTAAAAAAACTTCAGGATCATATATTTGACAATGCAAAGAAATGAATGTGGTAGATTTTCTCTACAGTGCATTGGGCTATTTTGATTACCTCTTGGTTTTTATATTTCCTCTAGGATAATAAGTTGTAATGATTATTGTTGCCTTGTGTGACAAGTGTTTACTGGCATACTAATTGGATTTGGGCATTTGTTTCCTATGATTGTCCTGTAAGTACTCTAGCAAACTTATTGCTTACATGCTTGTCTAGAAATGCAATGAAGTGTTTTCTATTCATTGAGGGAAAGGAATTGAATTGCTTAATAATTGTTTTTAGCTTGAGTATTTTAAATATTAAAATATTAGTGAGTAGTTACATACGTTTAATTAGAAGGAAGGGAGGTAATCCATAAGCCATGGTTTCACTTTTGTGGAGAAAGCAAAAGTGCAGTGTGGCACAGGTTGAAAAAAGCATATCCTGAGGACATTCAGGCTCTGGGGTTTTTGTCCATAGGTCACTTCTTGGACCACCTGGAGGGATCATTAGTCCTTTGCCTCTATTGCTTTCAGTCCTGGTCTGGCAGCAGCACTAAAATTGAGGAGACAACTCTTTTCATTCAGATCCCTCTTTCCATTTCAGGGATCATTCAGAAATATCCCTTGAAGGAGGAAATGGCAACCCATTCCAGTATTCTTACTTGGGAAATCCCACGGATGAAGCCTCATGGGCTATAGTCCATGGGGTTGCAAAGACTCGGAGGCAACTTAGCGACTAAATAACAACTAAAAAGAAGATCCTTGTGTGCACAGCATCCTCAAGAAATGCATAAATGAATGGTGATTAACAGTGAGTTTTCTAACTACACACTATCCAATAGCGCCCGATTCTTACCATTATTTTTATGTTCGACCTGCTGATTGTAACACAGAAAAGTCTTTTGTAACAAATCTTAGAAGAAACACATTTTGTCAATGATTAGTGCCAAAAGCTTCTGCCCCATCAACAATTATCCAAATCATTAATTTCCCTGATTTTACAAAAGAATAAAATGTAAATCAGATATTTAACTAAAGCATATCCTTTTTTTTCCCAGAAGAAAAATCTCCTACTACAAACACATCTAATATTTCACCTTTGCTTAAAAAATTATATTAATCTCTTCCTATTCTAATGTCTCTTTTAACTACTCTCAATATTGACAATTATGTTTTGTATGATTAAGTGTGGGATTTTACATTCTTTCTATATTAAGAATAATATTAATTAAAACTTTTAAAACACCTTCTCTGCGGTACATATTTTCTGGTAGATATCTCCCAATTGATTTTTCTGTGGGTTGATAGTCCTCCTATTCTTCTGCAAAATTGGTTTAGATCAGTTTCCCCAAGAAACAGACCCCGAGACAAGGATTTGAGTGAAAGTAATTGGTTTGGCAAATGATTCAAGAAAACGTTGGTGGGAAAGTAGGGAAGTGAGTCAGCATGGGGAAGAAAGTCAAGAAAGGTACATTAATGAGCAGATTGCTGTTATTGGCAACTGAAGTTCCATCCTGATGAAGACCTCTGAGGGACTATGTAATTCATCTCTGTGAGTTGTTCTAACCAGAAGTATAGAAAGCTGGGGTGTTTATCCTTCAGCTCTTATCCATCATTTGTTGAAGACTTTTGCTGTTGTTTGTTGTCATTGTTTGAAGAATTTGTTGTTCTGGGGCGGGGGAGAGGGGGCATTAATTCTCCAGCACTTCTGGCAGCCTTCTCTATTGTGACTGCATACACGCTTCAGCACTAGCTCAGACCTTTGGGCTCTCACTTAAGAAGCTGTATGAGAACAGTAAGAGCCAAGAGGAGATGGGCAGAGAAAAGCAGGGCTGTTTTGGGCCACCCTTTGTACCCTTCAGATTCACTCATAGCATTTTAATTTCACTATATTTGCATGCATGCAAAGTCGCTTCAGTCATGTCCGAGTCTTTGCGACCCTGCTCTCTCCAGGGATTCTCCAGGCAGGAACGCTGGAGTGGATCACCATGCCCTCCTCCAGGGAATCTTCCTGACCCAGGTATTGAACCCATGTCTCTTATGTCTCATGCACTGGCAAGCAGGTTCTTTACCACTCATGCCACCTGGGAAGCCCTATCACTATGTTTGGTCACTTATTATTTAAAATGATGGTTCAGTTCAGTTCAGTCACTCAGTCGTGTCCGACTCTTTGAGACCCCATGAACTGCAGCATGCCAGGCCTCCCTGTCCATCACCAACTTCCGGAGTTCACGTCCATCGAGTCGGTGATGCCATCAAGCCATCTCATCCTCTGTCGTCCCCTTTTCCTCCTGCCCCCAATCCCTCTCAGCATCAGAGTCTTCTCTAATGAATCAACTCTTCGCATGAGGTGGCCAAAGTACTGGAGTTTAAGCTTTAGCATCAGTCCTTCCAAAGAAATCCCAGGGCTGATCTCCTTCAGAATGGACTGGTTGGATCTCCTTGCAGTCCAAGGGACTCTCAAGAGTCTTCTCCAACACCTCAGTTCAAAAGCATCAATTCTTCGGCGCTCAGCCTTCTTCACAGTCCAACTCTCACATCCATACATGACCACTGGAAAAATCACAGCCTTGACTAGACGGACCTTTGTTGGTGAAGTAATGTCTCTGCTTTTGAATATGCTATCTAGGTTGGTCATAACTTTTCTTCCAAGGAGTAAGCGTCTTTTAATTTCATGGCTGTGGTCACCATCTGCAGTGATTTTGGAGCCCCAAAAAATAAAGTCTGACACTGTTTCCACTGTTTCCCCATCTATTTCCCATGAAGTGATGGGACCAGATGCCATGATCTTCGTTTTCTGAATGTTGAGCTTTAAGCCAGCTTTTTCACTCTCCACTTTCACTTTCATCAAGAGGCTTTTTAGTTCCTCTTCCCTTTCTGCCATAAGGGTGGTGTCACCTGCATATCTGAGGTTATTGAGATTTCTCCCAGCAATCTTAATTCTAGCTTGTGCTTCTTCCAGCCCAGTGTTTCTCATGATGTACTCTGCATTTAAGTTAAATAAGCAGGGTGACAATATACAGCCTTGACATACTCCTTTTCCTCTTTGGAACCAGTCTGTTGTTCCATGTCCAGTTCTAACTGTTGCTTCCTGACCTGCATACAGGTTTCTCAAGAGGCAGGTCAGGTGGTCTGGTATTCCCATCTCTTTCAGAATTTTCCACAGTTTCTTGTGATCCACACAGTCAAAGGCTTTGGCATAATCTCCTTAAAAATGATAGAAAATGAAGACAAAAATAAGGCTGATGCAGTTGGTCTCTAGGCCATCATCTGTAAACTACATTCTTTTTAAAAAAATGTTGTTGAAGTATAGTTGATATATAGCATTGTGTTCTATTTCTACTGTACAGCAAAGTGGCTCAGTTTTATATATATGAGAACAGTAAGGGCCAAGAGGAGATGGGCAAAGCAAAGCAGGACTCTTCTGGGCCACCCCTTGTAGCCTTCAGATTTACTCGTAGCATTTTAATTTCACTATATTTGCGTGTTCTTTCCCATTATGCTATATCATGGGATATTGAATATAGTACCCTGTACTATACAAGTGGGAACTTGTTTCTTATATACCCTATATATAATAGTTTGCATCTAACAGTCCGAAACTCCTAGTCCTTACCTTCCTTGAAACTTTTCCTGCTTGACAACCACACATCTCTTGTCTAAAGTCTGTTTTTGTTTCATAGATACGTCCATTTGTGTCATAGTTTAGATTCCACATGTAATTGATATCATGTGTCTTTCTGTTTCTACGTTGTTTAGTATAGTAATCTCTAGATCCATCCATGTTGCTGCAAATGACAGTATTTCATTTTTTTTTTAAGACTGAGTAATATTCCACTGTATATGTGTACCACATCCATTCATCTATTGATGGACACTTAAGTTGTTTCCATGTTTTGGCTATTGCAAATAGTGCTGCTATGAACATAAGGGTGAATGTATATTTTTAAATTAGAGTTTTGCCTGGGCATATACCCAGGAGTGGTATTGTTGAGTCATATATCAGCCATGAAATTAAAAGACGCTTACTCCTTGGAAGGAAAGCTATGACCAACCTAGACAGCATATTCAAAAGCAGAGACATTACTTTGCCAACAAAGGTCCGTCTAGTCAAGGCTATAGTTTTTCCTGTGGTCATGTATGGATGTGAGAGTTGGACTGTGAAGAAGGCTGAGCACTGAAGAATTGATGCTTTTGAACTGTGGTGTTGGAGAAGACTCTTGAGAGTCCCTTGGACTGCAAGGAGATCCAACCAGTCCATCCTAAGATCAGTCCTGGGTATTCATTGGAACGACTGATGCTAAAGTTGAAACTCCAATATTTTGGCCACCTCATGAGAAGAGTTGACTCACTGGAAAAGACCTTGATGCTGGGAGGGATTGGGGAGCAGGAGGAGAAAGGGACGACAGAGGATGAGATGGCTGGATGGCATCACCGACTCGATGGACATGAGTTTGGGTAAACTCTGGGAGTTGGTGATGGACAGGGAGGCCTGGCATGCTGCAATTTATGGGGTAGCAAAGAGTCGGAAACGACTGAGTGACTGAACTGAACTGAACTGATGGCAACTCTATTTTTAGTTTTTTGAGGAAAATTCATACTGTTCTCCATAGTAATTGCACCAATTTATATTCCCACCAATGATGTAAGAGGGTCCCTTTTCTCCATACCCTCTCCAGCACTCATTATTTTTAGACTTTTTAATGATGGCCATTCTGACTGGTGTGAGGTGGTACCTCATTGTAGTTTTGATTTGCATTTCTCTAATAATTAATGATGATGAGCATCTTTTCCTGCACACCTGTTGACCATTTGCTCACTCATCTACAATCTACCCAATCTTTATTCCTCTCACTCTCAGCTGGCACTCATGCTGTTTAGGTTGCTTGTTCAGTGGATAAGCCAGGCTATCATCCCTTCGGGGTCTACAGGTTACTTCCTCATGTTAGGCCATAATTACTATAATTGTTGATTTATAGTTATCACTAGGCACTGGAACACTAAAAGCTATGTTATTGAATCTTCTAAATATGTGTCTTCTTGCCCCATTTATGCAGCACTAAGCCATTTCCTTGTCATAATCATGGTCAGTTACCCTCCTAGTACAACAATACTTTCTTTGTCTGTTCTCTATCAGAATGAGGAGCCTAAAATGATTAGGTAGTAGGTGTAACTTTATATTTAGTGTAATCATTACTGCATCTCCTGGGAAAAAATATATCCCCACTCTGGGAATCAGAACTTCTAATCTTGAAGTACCTAAAATTTTAGGGACAGGAAATACACTTTACCCAAGATGGTCATTGAGCATGATGGTGAGAAGGGCCAATGCTACTTCCAACCTTTGGTTCTCAGGTCATTGTATTCTCTCTAAAACACAGCATTATATAATGGCCATTATTTGGAAGTGTATCTCACATTTTAAAAAATAGTGTCCCAACCTTGCAGATGACTCATCTGAGACTTTAAGAGACTATCATGATGTGGTATATGATTGCATCAGTGAGTCGTGTGGTCATTTGCCCATCCCCTCACCCTTGATCCAAGGCTATCCTATTAGAGTCTCATGCCAATAGATCGCTAACCTGTGATCTCAGATATGATCCTAGGGGGTAAGAGAAGGCAAACCCATTGCTAAAACATATCTCTGTCCAAGTATGGATGAAACAGTATTCCCTCCTGAGAGCAGAGTGTACAGTGTAATCAATTTGTTATCCAGTGGCTTCCTGGTCTTTTCAGAGATGATATTATATTGGTGGGAGTTTGGTATCCTATGTAGATCACTGTTGTTTGCAGGTCAGACACTGAGCCACAACAGTAGCTACATCTGTCTTGGTAAAAGGAAGCCCAGGATGTGGAACTGATGCACAGCCTCCTTTCTTGTCATCATGGCCCCCCTGTTCTTGAACCCATTGAACAAGCATGAGGGTTACTGAGGACCAAGTCTAGTTCATATGTACTATGCAACTCATTTAGTCTTCCTGGTTTTTAAGTGCTTCCTTTGTTGTGGGTACTCTCTGAGACAAAAAGATATACAGATATTGTGCCCACTCCAGCAAGTTCTTCTTTCCCAGATCCTTGACCTCTAGTACTCCCATCTCCATCTGTCTAGGTCCTTGACCAATAAATCAGCCCATCTGCTACTCCCCAGGTGTATATATATATTCTCATGTTCTCATGTCAGGCTTCTTTTTCTTCTCAGAAGAATTAATTATCAAGTGTATTGGTAGAGAATTTTCTCTCACCACTGTACATTAAATGCCCCGCACGTGTGGGACTGTAGTTAACAGATAATCAATTTAGCTTTTATGAATATATCAAGGTTTTCTGATCTTATATAACAAATATTTCCTAATATGCCCAACTTTGATCTTTTGGACCCTTTCCTCAATATTCAGTCAGTTCAGTTCAGTTGCTCAGTCATGTCTGACTCTTTGTGACCCCATGAATTGCAGCATGCCAGACCTCCTTGTCCATCACCAACTCCCGGAGTTCACCCAAACTTTTGTCCATCGAGTGGGTGATGCCATCCAGCCATCTCATCCTCTGTTGTCCCCTTCTCCTCCTGCCCCCAATCCCTCCCAGCATCAGAGTCTTTTCCAATGAGTCAACTCTTTGCATGAGGTGGCCAAAGTACTGGAGTTTCAGCTTTAGCATTATTCCTTCCAAAGAAATCCCAGGGCTGATCTCCTTCAGAATGGACTGGTTGGATTCCTCAATATTAAGTCAAGGCATAACTGGCACCTCCACCTTATTTATAGTAGATGACCGTGTTTACAAACTTCAAGGAGACATCCTAACAGTGGGTTAGGACCAGATACAGGTGTCTTTGCCTGGAGATTAAATCCTGAGTAAAAAACGAGTGTTTTCATAGTAATTAACTCAAGTAAATCAATACCCCAAAACTTTCCAGTCCTCCCCTGGTAAAGAGTTCTCAATATCTATTCCTCAGCCTTTTCTCCTGATTGCTTCCATGGCAAATTAACTAATTCTTGCAGTTCTTTTGGTGAACAATATATCTTTTCCCACTGCAAAGACAGTACTTTCTTACTCAGGCCCTGCTGTGGCTTAATCTCATTGATTCTGCCACTGATCATTCTGAAAACATACCATTCTCACAGATCCTATGCTCTCTAGCAGAGCCTGCAAAACACAATTATTGAAGAAGCTGTGGGGACAGCAGCCAGAACCATGACCTCTCCTGAGGGTCACACAAAAACTTCCTACCATCTCACTCAGCTTCTAGAGTGCTGCTTCACTGCCTACAGCATAAAAGACCTTTGGTGAGATGCTCTGAGGAAACCTTTCCTCTTCCTACCCTTCTGGTATTCTCCCAGTCTTCTGGCCTCTCTTGAAGGGGATTTGGACCAGAGGCTTAAGTTTGTAAGAAGAATATGTAGGCCTGAAGAGGGAGCAGGATCAAGACTGGGAGCCAGCCTGGCCCTCATCTCCAAGTGAGTTACAGAGATTTGGCCTTCCCTGCCCCCACTAAGGGAGCCAGTCCTGTTGGCACTGAAGTGACTCCAAGACCTGGTTCCCCATCCTGTTGGAAAGGTTCAGAGGGCAGGGTGCATGGACAGGGTTCCTGCTGTGTCTTTGTATCAGAGCTGCATAGGTCTGTGTCTCCCAGCGAGGGGGTTGTTTGCACATGACCTATCTTGTATGAGGCTAATTTTATGTAACAAAATTGTGTTTATATTAAAAGAAGCCATATTTTATTATGAAATTAAATATATTTTTCATATTTTGTAAGTTTATGTTGTCACTCATGTATTTTATTACATAAGTAAAAAAATATTTTAAAAACTTTATACTTTGGTACCTTTAATGGTACAGTTTTCTTACTTTGTGAACCAGGGAGCCCACACTTTTATTTTGCACTGATCTCTGCAAATTATGAGCATAATTCTTGATAAAATTCAAAGAGTCAGAATAAGTAGGGAGGAACTGAGAGAAGAAGGGAGGGAGGAAGTAGAGTGGGAGTGGGAGAAGGAGACAGAATAAGAGGGAGAGAAAGAAATCTCAATATTAATGCCTAACATAATTGTAAACATTCTCATCACATATAAAGATGCTTTGTGACATGTAAAATAAGTTAATTGCAATGTCAGAGTTAATTATTGCTAATAACTGTGGTCATCACTTTGTGGCTTTTGAGACTGATTCTGTTAAGTATCAAAGGTGCTCTGTGTGTTCATCCATTTGTATTCAATTGAGGTTTGATGCCATTTATCTGACAGTTTTATTAATTGCTTAACTTTCTGGAGATTGGAACCAAATATATTGGCCTTGGAGGCAATTGAAACAAAGGGTTCACTAACCATAGAAAATATGCATCATGTTCTGCACTACACCGAAGTCTACCAAGAATCGCTTTATTTATGCAAGGATATACTTGGAAGAACTGGGAAAGTCAATTGCCTTGTCTTTTTTTTTTTTAATGGAAACAAGCCAAGTGTAATCAATTATACTTGGACATTTTGAAAAGGTAATTCTTTCTGTTGGTATTAAAAATAAGTGTACCACAGAAGAAGGACTGTCAGTCAAAGAGACATAGTAGAGGAATGTGGCAATGTGGGTGTTCACTGCAACAGTAGGCTAAGAAGGAGAGGGACGGTGGTGTGGAGGGAAGCTAGACAATAGCTCTTTAACTTGTCAGAAAGTTAGGATCTGCCATTTCCAACTAGTTGGCAAGCAGGATAGTGTTTACCACTTATTTGTGTAGTTTAAGATGCCTAAGCCAGAATTTATAAAGCAAAATCCTTTTACTTTTTTCTCTTCTCATGATTCTCTCTCTCCAGATTTCTGTCCTATTTTCTATTAAGTAGGGCTCTCCTGCCAACATATCTCTTGGTCTTTAACATGTTTCAATTTCCTTATTTCTTCTGAAACCCTATAATTATAGTGGAATTTGATCTGTGCTCCTTCTGTTCTAGGATAGTTTTTCTTCTATGATAGGTTTCCTGGTTGGGGAGCCTTCAGGTTAGCTAACAGACAGATTAACAAGAGAAAAGATTAAAAAGAGAAAAGTTTATTCATATGCATGCAAGTCACAAAAGCAGTGGTTCCCAAAATGGCTAGAGGTGGGGTTTATATTCCAACTTAATAGAAGAAAGGGATCTGGGAGAAAGGGCTTCACTGGGAAGAACAAATGAGTTTATTGGGGAAATACCAATGAGCTTTGTAAGGAAACAAATAGAACGTGTGACAGTTCATGATAGTGTTTACGTAATTTATCTTCCCTTGTGTCAGTGGTTCCTCTCTCTCCTGGCTGAGAAACTGCCCCAGAAAGGGAATTTATGGCAGCCTGACTCTCCAAAGTTTTTTGTTCTTAGTCAGATCAAGGAAGCTCCAAAAAGGCCTATTTTTGGATCTGTCATATCTCAAATGTCTTCAGTTTGAAAGTCTTCACTTGTGCAGTCCTCAGTGCCCAGGAAGGAGCCTTCACAGGGCCCTTCCTGCACCACCATGAGACCCCATTCTGTTGCTCCTGGTCCTTCTAGTGGCTCTGTATATGTTTTTGGAAGGCTCAGCCCAGCCCAGGTGGGCCCAGACATGAGCAGTATCTTGGACCACATCCTGGCATAGGTGAATGAGATTGGAAACACACTGGAGGAAACGATCCAGGATGTGGTTGACCACAGCAATCAGAGCAACTTTTCTGCCAAGGCCTGATACTAGCTTTCAGACAAACCCCACAAAACAAAGTAGGGACTTAATACCACCTCTGAATACCAGCAGGGTCACCTTGCTTCTCCTCAGCTGTGTCCCACACTCCTGCCCCTGTGCCAAGGACTTCCTCTATGATGTCCCATACCACCACTGTCCTCCTCCCAAGAAAAATCATATGCTTAAGAAAACCTGCCATAAATTCTTCATGTAAAATCTAAGGTCCTGTATGGGTTCCCACACTATAAATGACAATGAATGAATTTAAGGCAGAAGCAGATTAAAGTAAACCATGACCAAATATCCTGTGGACATGAAGAAGTGACTCTAAGTCATCTTCAGATGTTGAAGGTAGCAAACTATGCTGCCCCAAACTATGCTCCTTTGGCTTGTTAGTTATGTTGAGTAGTAGTCACTTGAAAAACAGCATATACAAGAAGATTTCTCTGAACTCCTCTTATCTGTCTAAAGACAAATGCTCCAAAGGAATCAAGTGTCATAAATCCCCTCTTGGGGACTTTCATCAGCTGGAGGAGATTGACACTTACCATGTAGAAGTCCACACCATTTATTTTTCTAAGGGGCCATTCATCATCCTAAAATTATTTACTCTCCTCTAGAAGGTCCACATCCCTCCCTCCCTTTCTCCATTAAGGTATTTAAGTCTGAGTTCTAAACCGCCTCAGAGAGTTATTCATTTTTCCCCACTGGGTATCTCCCAATGTATACATGCACTCAGTTCAGTTCAGTTGAGTTCAGTCGCTCAGTCCTGTCCGAATCTTTGCGACCCCATGAATCGCAGCATGCCAGGCCTCCCTGTCCATCACTATCTTCCGGAGTTCACTCAGACTCACGTCCATCAAGTTGGTGATGCCATTTAGCCATCTTATCTTCTGTCATCCCCTTTTCCTCCTGCCCCCAATCCCTCCCAGCATCAGAGTCTTTTCCAATGAGTCAACTCTTTGCATGAGGTGGCCAAAGTACTGGAGTTTCAGTTTTAGCATCATTCCTTCCAAAGAAATCCCAGGGCTGATCTCCTTCAGAATGGACTTGTTGGATCTCCTTGCAGTCCAAGGGACTCTCAAGAGTCTTCTCCAACACCACAGTTCAAAAGCATCAATTTTTCAGTGCTCAGCTTTCTTCACAGTCCAACTCTCACATCCATACATGACCACTGGAAAAACTATAGCCTTGACTAGACGGACCTTTGTTGGCAAAGTAATGTCTCTGCTTTTCAATATACTATCTAGGTTGGTCATAACTTTTCTTCCAAGGAGTAAGCGTCTTTTAATTTCATGGCTGCAGTCACCATCTGCAGTGATTTTGGAGCCCCCAAAAATAAAGTCTGACACTGTTTCCACTGTTTCCCTATCTATTTCCCATGAAGTGATGGGACCAGATGCCATGATCTTCGTTTTCTGAACGTTGAGCTTTAAGCCAGCTTTTTCACTCTCCTCTTTCACTTTCATCAAGAGGCTTTTGAGTTCCTCTTCACTTTCTGCCAAAGGGTGGTGTCATCTGCATATCTGAGGTTATTGATATTTCTCCCGGCAATCTTGATTCCAGCTTGTGTTTCTTCCAGTCCGGCATTTCTCATGATGTACTCTGCATATAAGTTAAATAAGCAGGGTGACAATATACAGCCTTGACATACTCCTTTTCCTCTTTGGAACCAGTTTGTTCTTCCATGTCCAGTTCTAACTGTTGCTTCCTGACCTGCATACAGGTTTCTCAAGAGGCAGGTTAGGTGGTCTGGTATCCCATCTCTTTCAGAATTTTCCACAGTTTCTTGTGATCCACATAGTCAAAGGCTTTGGCATAGTCAATAAAGCAGAAATAGATGTTTTTCTGGAACTCTCTTGCTTTTTCCATGATCCAGACGATGTTAGCAATTTGATCTCTGGTTCTTCTGCCTTTTCTAAAACCAGCTTGAACATCTGGAAGTTCATGGTTCACATACTGCTGAAGCCTGGCTTGGAGAATTTTGAGCATTACTTTACTAGCATGTGCTGCTGCTGCTGCTACTGCTAAGTCACTTCAGTCATGTCCGACTCTGTGTGACCCTATAGATGGCAGCCCACCAGGATCCCCCGTCCTGGGATTCTCCAGGCAAAACACTGGAGTGGGTTGCCATTTCCTTCTTCTACTAGCATGTGAGATGAGTGCAATTGTATGGTAGTTTGAGCATTCTTTGGCATTGCCTTTCTTTGGGATTGAAATGAAAACTGACCTTTTCCAGTCCTGTGGCCACTGCTGAGTTTTCCAAATTTGCTGGCATATTGACTATAGCACTTTCAGAGCATCGTCTTTCAGGATTTGAAATAGCTCAACTGGAATTCCATCACCTCCACTAGCTTTGCTTGTAGTGATGCTTTCTAAGGCCCACTTGACTTCACATTCCAGGATGTCTGGCTCTAGGTGAGTGATCATACCATCGTGATTATCTTGCATTACATGTTAATAAACTTCTCTTTGTTTCCCTCTTGTTAATTTGTTGTTTCTTATAGTAGTCTCAGCTAAGACCTTGGGAAGGTAGAGGCAAAATTAGTTTTCTTCTCCTAAAATGTGTTAGGTAGCTCTCAATATTTACTGAATGAACTCAACTTGAATAGAAAGAAATGCTTTAGGAAAATGCATGCATGCATTCTAAGTCATTTCAGTCATATCTGACTTTTTGCAACCCCATGGACTGTAGCCACCAGGCTCCTCTGTTCCCCTGGATTCTCCAGGCAAGAATACTGGTGTGGGTTGCCATTTCCTCCTCCAGGGGATCTTCCCAACCCAGGGATCAAATTCCCATCTCCTGTGGCTCCTGCATTGCAAGAGGATTCTTTTTTTTTTTTTTTTTTTTTTTTTTTTTTTTTTTTTTTTTTTTCCAATTTTATTTTATTTTTTTTAAACTTTACATAATTGTATTAGTTTTGCCAAATATCAAAATGAATCCGCCACAGGTATACATGTGTTCCCCATCCCGAACCCTCCTCCCTCCTCCCTCCCCATACCATCCCTCTGGGCCGTCCCAGTGCACCAGCCCCAAGCATCCAGCATCATGCATCGAACCTGGACTGGCAACTCGTTTCCTACATGATATTTTACATGTTTCATTGCCATTCTCCCAAATCTTCCCACCCTCTCCCTCTCCCACAGAGTCCATAAGACTGTTCTATACATCAGTGTCTCTTTTGCTGTCTCATACACCGGGTTATTGTTACCATCTTTCTAAATTCCATATATGTGCGTTAGTATACTGTATTTATGTTTTTCCTTCTGGCTTACTTCACTCTGTATAATAGGCTCCAGTTTCATCCACCTCATTAGAACTGATTCAAATGTATTCTTTTTAATGGCTGAGTAATACTCCATTGTGTGTATGTACCACAGCTTTCTTATCCATTCATCTGCTGATGGACATCTAGGTTGCTTCCATGTCTTGGCTATTATAAACAGTGCTGCGATGAACATTGGGGTACACGTGTCTCTTTCCCTTCTGGTTTCCTCAGTGTGTATGCCCAGCAGTGGGGTTGCTGGATCATAAGGCAGTTCTATTTCCAGTTTTTAAGGAATCTCCACACTGTTCTCCATAGTGGCTGTACTAGTTTGCATTCCCACCAACAGTGTAAGAGAGTTCCCTTTTCTCCACACCCTCTCCAGCATTTATTATTTGTAGACTTTTGGATGGCAGCCATTCTGACTGGTGTGAAATGGTACCTCATAGTGGTTTTGATTTGCATTTCTCTGATAATGAGTGATGTTGAGCATCTTTTCATGTGTTTGTTAGCCATCTGTATGTCTTTTTGGAGAAATGTCTATTTAGTTCTTTGGCCCATTTTTGATTGGGTCGTTTATTTTTCTGGAGTTGAGCTGTAGGAGTTGCTTGTATATTTTGAGATTAGTTGTTTGTCGGTTGCTTCATTTGCTATTATTTTCTCCCATTCTGAAGGCTGTCTTTTCACCTTGCTAATAGTTTCCTTTGATGTGCAGAAGCTTTTAAGGTTAATTAGGTCCCATTTGTTTATTTTGCTTTTATTTCCAATATTCTGGGAGGTGGGTCATAGAGGATCCTGCTGTGATGTATGTCGGAGAGTGTTTTGCCTATGTTCTCCTCTAGGAGTTTTATAGTTTCTGGTCTTACGTTTAGATCTTTAATCCATTTTGAGTTTATTTTTGTGTATGGTGTTAGAAAGTGGTCCAGTTTCATTCTTTTATAAGTGGTTGACCAGATTTCCCAGCACCACTTGTTAAAGAGATTGTCTTTAATCCATTGTATATTCTTGCCTCCTTTGTCGAAGATAAGGTGTCCATATGTGCGTGGATTTATCTCTGGGCTTTCTATTTTATTCCATTGATCAATAATTCTGTCTTTGTGCCAGTACCATACTGTCTTGATAACTGTGGCTTTGTAGTAGAGCCTGAAGTCAGGTAGGTTGATTCCTCCAGTTCCATTCTTCTTTCTCAAGATCGCTTTGGCTATTCGAGGTTTTTGTATTTCCATACAAATTGTGAAATTATTTGTTCTAGCTCTGTGAAGAATACTGTTGGTAGCTTGATAGGGATTATGTTGAATCTATAAATTGTTTTGGGTAGTATACTCATTTTCACTATATTGATTCTTCCAATCCATGAACATGGTATATTTCTCCATCTATTAGTGTCCTCTTTGATTTCTTTCACCAGTGTTTTATAGTTTTCTATATATAGGTCTTTAGTTTCTTTAGGTAGATATATTCCTAAGTATTTTATTCTTTCCGTTGCAATGGTGAATGGAATTGTTTCCTTAATTTCTCTTTCTGTTTTCTCATTATTAGTGTATAGGAATGCCAGGGATTTCTGTGTGTTGATTTTATATCCTGCAACTTTACTGTAGTCATTGATTATTTCTAGTAATTTTCTGGTGGACTCTTTAGGGTTTTCTATGTAGAGGATCATGTCATCTGCAAATAGTGAGAGTTTTACTTCTTCTTTTCCAATTTGGATTCCTTTTATTTCTTTTTCTGCTCTGATTGCTGTAGCCAAAACTTCCAAAACTATGTTGAATAGTAATGGTGAAAGTGGGCACCCTTGTCTTGTTCCTGACTTTAGAGGAAATGCTTTCAATTTTTCACCATTGAGGATAATGTTTGCAGTGGGTTTGTCATATATAGCTTTTATTATGCTGAGGTATGTTCCTTCTATTCCTGCTTTCTGGAGAGTTTTTATCATAAATGGATGTTGAATTTTGTCAAAGCAAGAGGATTCTTTACCACTGAGTCACAGGGGAAGCCCAATAAAACCAACTAATCAACCAAGTATGCAAGCAAACAAACAAAGCAAAACTCTCTCCTGGTAAAAATAGTTAGATGGAATGATCAAGTGAGTCCCTGAAAAAAATAGTTGAAGGATGAATGGTCATGTGTGGGATGATCTTAGGGGAAGGGAGGGCTTAGACTGCCTGTACATGAGTCATTCCTTCTGCTTCTCTCTTACATATCCATGGGACAACATTATTCAACTAAAAAAGATAAATTTGCCTTCATAGATTAAATAAATAAAATTCAGGCCTATTTGTATCATTTTGTTCCAGGGTTAAGTGGTTTTTTTGGTAGGGGTCAATAGTTGGGTATGTAAATGCTACAAATCAACCTTGTAAGTGGTGATTCTCCCAATTTGTCCCAGGAACACTAGTTTATGCAAGGTGAGAACACATGGACCTGGACTTATGGATTTTCACACATCTTGAAGGAGAGTGATACTATGGGTTGAACTGTACCTCCCTTCAAAGTACATTCAAGTCATAACCCTTAGTATCTATGAAGGTGACAGTTCCAAAACAGGGTCTTTGCAGATGTAATCAAGTTAAGACAAGGCCATAGTGGGTGAGGATGGGCACGAATCCACTATGACTGGTATCCTTATAAGCAGAGTAAAGAGAAATAAAGGAGGTGTGGCCATGTGGCATTGGAAGCAGAGATTAGGTTCTGCTGTCACGTGCAGAGAGATGTGTAGGACTATTAGACTCTAGAGGAGGCAAGGGAGCATCTTCTCCTACAAGCTTCAGAGAGAGGATGGCCCTTCCAACACTTTGATTTCAGACTTTTCTAGCCCTTAAAACTATGAAAATAAATTTCTGTTGTTTTAAGCCACCCAATTTGGCACATTTTGTTATGGTAGCCTTAAGAAACAAATGTAGGTAATAAAATAGTCGTCTTTCTTAGGGGTTGGGGCTGTTTCACCTGACTGAAGTAGTCATACTCAACAGAACCTGAGGTTCCCAACTTCTCTTTCCAAAACTGAGAGCTTCCCACAGTTGAATGCACTGTTGGTTATTTTATAGAGCTGGGTGAGATGTATTTTAATTTAGATATGAGTCCCCTGTTGTTCTTTCTCAGCTGGTATAAGAAGTCAATTACATTTTGTGTTCTAAATACTTCCCCAAAAGAGGTCTGAATAAAATCTAATGCAAGAAAGAATTGAAGAGAACTGACACACAATTCAAATTCATTTAGTTCAATTCCACTTTAAACCTGTTGATACCACTTTAAACATTTATTTTTACCTTGGTTTTAGCAAAGTAATTATTGAATATATTTATTTTAAGGTTAAAGTATAAATGGAAGCAATGGGCTTTATTGTTATTTTTTTACCCTTACTAGTGGCATGGGGGATATTAACTCCCCAACTTGGGACTGAACCCATGCCCCCTGCAATGAAAGTGCAGAGTCTTAACTACTGAACCAACAGGGAAATCCGCAAGAAACAATGGGCTTTATTTTAAAATACTGTGCAGTACTTAGTCAATAAGTGCTAAGGGCAAAAGGCTACTGTTTTGTTAAAGTAAAGGAACTTCTGAAGCAAAAAATGAGATAAAAGTGAAGTTTTGATTATGTGTACATAAATACAGTATATAGTCTAAAAACATTTCATCATATGCTTGGGAAAGCAAGTTCTTTTTGGTGATGAACACAAAATACAAATGTAAATGTTAATGTTATTTATGTAATGTAATTTAATGTTAAGAAATTTAATGTTAAGTTTTAGGGCTTAATGTAGTATTATAATTATGCTTATAAATAAAAAATCTTTTAAAAACAAATGATGAAGTTATCATTGATGAAATTATACAGTATCTTGTATGTACTTTCAAATACCAATTGGAGCAGAGGAGAATTAGATTGCTACTTAGATGAAATGAAATTGGTAATAAATCACCAATTGTTGAAGCTAGATTATAAGAACATGGCTATTTAACAGTTTTTATACTTCTATGTCTTTAAACATATTTCATACTAAAAAAATGCAATAGACCTAATTTCTTGGCCTTGAAAGGATGTAAAATCTAGTTAACATGTGAGAGTATATAAAATAAGCCACAAAGATTAATCACAGAGACTAAAGTGAATTATCAATTAAATAATGCATAGCTCTAAATGTTTTACAGACAAATTATAATCACAAGTCAAATTGGTTAGGAAAGAGAGAATTTCTGACATGGATGTAGAAAAATGGACTAGGTTAAAATAGGCACTAAGGGAAGAGGAAGAAGGAATAGATTGACATCTCAAACTATATCCTGGATTATGCTCCCTTGTTTAGCGAAAAGTTCTTTGTTTTTCCTTTACTCTCACACTGAATATTTCAGACTGTAGGTGTGAGGCTTTTGTCCCACACTGACCAGTTCCTCAATACTACCTGGGTGTCCTACTACTCAATTCAGTCTGACTCTACTTACCTTGAATTAGGGTTATTTCCCACAGGTGTCTAGTCAAGTTTTTCCAGTGGTCATGTATGGATGTGAGAGTTGGACTATAAAGAAAGCTAAGTGCAGAAGAATTGATGCTTTTGAACTGTGGTGTTGGAGAAGACTCTTGAGAGTCCCTTGGAATGCAAGGAGATCCAACCAGTCCATCCTAAAGGAGATCAATCCTGGGTGTTCATTGGAAGGACTGATGTTGAAGCTGAAACTCCAATACTTTGGTCGCCTGATAGGAAGAGCTGACTCATTTGAAAAGACCCAGATGCTGGGAAAGATTGAGGGCAGGAGGAGAAGGGGACAACAGAGGATGAGATGGTTGGATGGCATCACTGACTCGACGGACATGGATTTGGGTGAACTCTGGGAGTTGGTGATGGACAGGGAGGCCTGTCATGCCTTGTTCATGGGGTCGCAAAGAGTCAGACACAACTGAGCGACTGAACTGAACTGAAGGGCTCAAACTCACGAGACTGTGTGCACTCAGATGCTAATCTCAAACCCCAGGTTGACACGTGTATTTCTGACTGACTGGTTATAAACTGGTGTTCCCCAGATCCCATTTTTGGTTCAGTAATTTGATAGATAAGTATTGATTGACAAATAATAGCTTGGCTCCAGAATTCAGGGAAATACATTTAGCAGTTTATTGTAAGGATATAATACAGGATATATATGTATATGTGTATATGTATATGTCTATATACACTCTGGAGAAAGCAATGACAACCCACTCTAGTACTTTTGCCTGGAAAATCCCATGGGCAGGGGAACCTGGTGGGCTGCAGTCCATGGGGTTGCAAAGAGTCGGACATGACTGAGTGATTTCACTTCACTTCACTCACTTCATACTTCATCACTGGAGAAGGAAATGGCAATCCACTCCTGTATTCTTGCCTGGAGAATCCCATGGACCGAGGAGCCTGATGGTCCATGGCCCATGGGGTCGCAGAGAGTTGGACACAACTGAAGTGACTGAGCATGCATATATACACACATATGCATGCATGTGTGCTAAGTTGGTTCAGTCATGTTTGACTCTGCGACCCTATGGATTGTAGCCCATCAGTTTTCTCTGTCCATGAGATTCTCGAGGCAATAACACTGGAGTGCGTTGCCATGCCCTCCTCCAAAGGATCTTCCCAACCCAGGGATCAAACCTGCATCTCCTGTGGCTCCTGCCTTGCAGGTGGATTCTTTGTTGCTGAGCCATGTGGAAGGCCACATACACAAAATCCATTCATGGATTACACCCTTGTTGTGGTGAAGGGGCTTGTGTAACTCAATGAAGTTATGACCTATACCATGCAGTGCCACCAAAGATAGACAGGTCATAGTGAAGTGTTCTGACAAAATGTGGTCCACTGGAGAGGGAAATGGCAACCCACTTCAGTATTTTTGTGTGGAGAACACCATGGATGGTATGAAAAGCAGAAAGATAAGCCCCCACAGGTAGGAAGTTGTCCAGTATACTACAGGGAAGAGCAGAGGGCAATTGCTACTAGCTCCAGAAAGAATGAAGTGGCCAGCTCAAAGTGGAAATGACACTCAGTTGTGAATGTGTCTGGTGGTGAAAGTAACATAAGATGGTGAACATAAGGACAAAGGTTAACAAAGTTTTTTTCAAGAGAACACCCTGATCATAGCAAATACCTTTTAACAACAACCCCAGAAATGACTCTACACGTGGACATCATCAGATGATTAATACTGAAATCAGATTATATGTACTTTGCAACCAAAGATGGAGAGCTCTATGAAGTGAAGTAGCTCAGTCGTGTCCGACTATTTGCGATCCCATGGACTGTAGTCTACCAGACTTCTCTGTCCATGGGATTTTCCAGGCAAGAGTACTGGAGTGGGTTGCCATTTCCTTCTCCATGGGATCTTTCTGACTCAGGGATTGAACTCAGGTCTCCTGCATTGCAGGCAGACGCTTTACCCTCTGAGCCACCAGGGAAAGTAAGAGAGGGTATTTGGGGGGAGATCGGTCAACTCCCTTAAGGCCTTCCTTGTTTGCTAATTGACACTTAAAACCATTAGGCTCCAGCCCTCCCCTAGAGACTGGGAGATCAGGGTGTTGTTTTTCTCAATTACATTTTAAAGAGATGGTCCCCAGTTCCTTTCAAAAGATATTCCTGGGCTGTAGATTTACATCTTAAACGGACAGAGAAAGAATTTATAACTGCAGTTTTCCAAAATAAATGCTCTAAGTAAAGATAAGTCTAGGAACTATAGTCAAGAAGAAACCCGATTAAAGTTTAGTCAAGCTGAGAGTAACATTCAGGCCATCTTGGTCACCTGCTGCTGCTGCTGCTGCTAAGTCATTTCAGTCATGACTCTGTGTGACCCCATAGATGGCAGCCCACCAGGTTCCCCCGTCCCTGGGATTCTCCAGGCAAGAACACCAAAATGGGCTGCTATTTTCTTCTCCAATGCATGAAAGTGAAAAGTGAAAGTGAAGTTGCTCAGTCGTGTCCGACTCCCAGGGACCCCATGGACTGCAGCCTACCAGGCTCCTCTGTCCGTGGGATTTTCCAGGCAAGAGTACTGGAGTGGGGTGCCATTGCCTTCTCCATCTTGGTCACCTACTGTTGCTATTATTACATTTGCAGATTCATTTCCATCTCAAAGATGATCAAATTTAGGAGACAGTTTTGCATAATGCCACAAAAGAAACTAAAAATGCAATCCCTGTGACTCTTTAGAGAACTGGAATCTAGCCCACAGTTATAAGGGTGAAAGGGATTTGCAGGACTTGGTCTTGGCAGTGAGGTTAAGAGAACATTATTTGCTGAATTCTATGTAGAGAAGGTAGCTTCCCTGGTGGCTCAGATGGTAAAGAATCTGCCTGCCATGCAGGAGGCCCAGGTTCAATCCCTGGGTCAGGAAGAGTCCCTAGAGAAGAGAATGGCTCCCACTCCAATATTCCTGCCTGGAGAACCCCGTGGACAGAGGACTTGGCAGTTTATTGTCCATGGGGTCACAAAAAGTTGGACATGGCTGAGCAACTGAGCACATACAATGTAGAGAATAGACTGGACACATGGTCACAATAGATCATAGATGTTTGGGAAGTGATAACAACCATCAGGAAAAGATTTTTAAAACTGTTAAAGGTAGTTTAATGAGATGCAACAACCTGAAATTAGACCATTAGGTTAGGCATTAAGAAAGTATTTCTAAATGTAGGGTTGATTAGATTTTGGAATAATTTGCTGGGAAAAGGTCGCTAAGGTCCTATCACTAGAAATACTCAAGAGTTTAGATTAGATGAAATACAGATTGCTATTTATGGCCAAAATAACAAGGTCAAACCCACAATAATACAGAGAAGAAAACTCTTTGACCTCGGGCATGTTTTTCCCCTTTATGAAAAGATTCACTTGATTTTACAAAACAACAAAAAACAAAAGCCACATAATTTGTAATATTCTCAACTGAGGATTCCCACAACAACAAAAAAATGCATTTCTCTTTAACCTGTTTTCCTCTAAACTAGCTTTTAGGGAGAATATGATTGCATCAATGAAGAGAATGAAAATAGTGCCCATTTTACATTATAAGGAATTAATTTGCAGCCAATGTGCTTATATTAACAAATTGTTATTTGGTTAGAAAATAGCCTAAACACTACTTTGTCTCTTTAATGGCCCTATTTAACAACTCAGTTTAGCTGTTTTTGCTTAATTTTCATGCTAATTTTAAGCTATTTCCATTCTTTGAAAGTTTTAACAGTATTTTAAATTTAACAGTGTATTGATGTTTGCATTTAGTTTTTATTTGATTTAGTTTATTCCAAATGACTCATCACTTGATTGTTCTGCAAATCATGCAGAGGGGAGTGGATGAAATTCTTATGCAGAAGGTTTATTTTCTGTTTAAATGAATGCCAGAGCAGGCTCCTTTTACTAGAATGTAAATTCTTTAGAGTAAATCTTGAATATCTCAGAGTACCATCTTTCTTGTCCAAACAGGGATGTCTTTATATGGGGATTCATGGCAGATTTTTGTCAGAAACATTTATTTGGCTTAATAACCTGTCTCCCCTTCGTCAAGCCAAGTGTTAGTCACTCAGTTGTGTTCAACTCTTTGCAACCCCACGGATCATAGCCAATCAGGCCCCTCTGTCCATGGAATTCTCCAGGCAAGAATACTAGAGTGGGTTTACATTTCCTTCTCCAGGGGATCTTTCCAATCCAGGGATCGAACCCAGGTCTCCCACATTGAAGGCAGGCTCTTTACTGTCTGAGCCACCAGGGAAGCCCCTAACTCCTATCTACATAGTACATTTAGTCATTTAACCAAAATTTTAAACCAATATTTAAGATCACTTCCATGTGCCAGGAATTGTTCTAGGTGTTCCATCATATAGCAGTGAGCTAGAACAACAATGTTCATATCTTTATAGAACTTTCTCCCAGTGAGAGAATGCGTAATAAAGAGACAAATAAATATGTAACATAGGGTCAGGAAAGGGCATGGACTTTTGAGAAAAAATCAGGCAAAGTAAGGGACTCCGTGGTTGCATTTTTAGGTGGGTGTGGAGATGTCTCTGAGAAGAAGACATTTGAGCAGAAAGCTGCATCCCTAAGAGAATGACCCATATGAAAGAGTATTCTAGGCAGAGGAATGGCAAGTGTGGGTTCTGGATGCTGGTTGGTGTATTCTAAAAATGCAGGTAGGTCCAGTGTAGCTGATGTTGTGAACCAAAATGCAGCCTGCCATGTAAGTAAACAAAGGATGTTACAGCCATCAAGCTACCACATTATAGCCACCCAGATGGTAAACCCTGAAGGAACTCAGGCTAGTGTGAAATGAAATGTTTTCTGCTCTATACTCTACCAGTAAATAAGACTTTTCCAGATGCAAACAAAGGTGAAACAAAGCCAGCTATTTGGCTACTTCCTCCCTGGTAAGTGCTGAGGAGTTGGGGGGATGTGAGAGGTGACCACTTCCCACATCTGCCATCTCTTACAGTAAACAAGGAATTAGGATGTGAACAATCAAAAAAGCAGGATTGGCCCCAGATAGCTAGATGCATATGAAAGAAATGATTTCAGTAGCCCAGACACTTCCATGTTCGCATACATAGATTATTAAATCTCTTCTTTAAGAGATCTACTTTTTCTTAATTAACAGTACTTTTAATATTCAGATTACCTGCCCTTTTCTACCAACTTGTGTATATCCTGGATCCTCCTTATCTCCTTGGAATCAGCTTTCTCAGGGTCTCCTGAGGCACTGTCTCCTGGGCTTGAGTCTTAACGTTCCCACCGAATAAAAACTAACACTCAACTTTTAGGTTGTGTGTATTTTTTTTTTCCAGTTGACAGTAGAAACAGGATGCCTGTCATCTAGCAGTCAACTGCTGCAGCACTTCCTGATAGTGCACCCTGAGGAGACGAGGATGAGAAAGCACAAGAGACTGGCCCCAGATACCTGAGGTGCATATCAAAGAAACTATTTCAATGAGCCCAGACTCTTGCATCTTCCCATATATAGAAAAGTGCTAAATTCCTTAGCTTGAAGTGTCTCACTTTCTTTTATTAACAATAATCTTTTGATCTTCCAACTACCTAGTCTTTTGTTGCAAAAACTCCCATTTATTCTGGCTTCCCCCCTTGCCTTTTTGAAGTAGTCTCTAAGAGTTATTTGAGATGCTGTGTCCCAGGCTTAAGTTTTCAGAATGTCCACTGAATAAAACACAATCTCAATTTTTAGGTTGTGCTTCCCCCCCACCTCCACCCCGGCCCCGTTAACAGCGTGAAGAGAACATGATGTTTGTGGAGGAGTTTGTGGTCTTGTTGCAGGGAGGAAGCTGATCCTGACTCCACGTTGGAAACTGTTTCTTTGACTTGCTTTTATTATTATAATCATACTCAATGGCTTGCCTGGAGGACCCTGCCCCTCTGCTTGACTTTAAACTAAAGCGCCTTTGTTCAGCTCCTGGAGAGAGTTTGTACCTGTCCACTTGTGAATAGAAGAGATTAACACACCTCTTCTGAAAGCTGGACATTCCCTTGGAGATGTTTTGTAAGACTGAAGAACCTATTGAAAGGTTGTTGTTGAATCACACGAAGACACCAGGATTCTTGGCCCCAAGAGGAGAAGAAATCAATCCGGGGCCAGAGACGAGGCTTGATAGCTCAGAGCTTTTGCATAATAAAGTTTTATTAAAGTATAAAGGAGATAGAGAAAGCTTCTGACATAGGCATCAGAAGGGGGCAGAAAGAGTACCCCCTTGCTAGTGTTAGCAATGAAGTTATATACTCTGCAATGAATCCAAAGAATGTCTGGAGGTTGTAAAGACCTCACCAGACCTACTCCCATAATTTACATTTTAAGATAACAGAATTAGCCAGAAGGTTTAAACCAGAGACTGTCCTCAGGCAGGATACATTATTGTTATATAATCCTAAGGAATGTAGAGAAGGAAAAAAAGTTTGTCCTTTCTTCCTCCTTGAGAATTCCAGACCCCTCTCTCCTTGGGGACAACGGAAGCAACTTAGCAGCAGCAGCAGCAGCAGACTCCTTATCAACCTGCCTAGGAAATGACTCTCTCGCTATCACTTTACTTCCCCACTGCATCTCCCTCCCTCTCCCTCCCTATTCTGCTTTTTGACTTGGGCTTCTCATTGCTTCTTTCTCTCAGATCTATAAAAGAACCTGGCATCCAGACCCCAATAAGATGGTTATTTGGAGGCTCTAGCCTGCTATGTTCTTGGTCTGCCAGTTACCCAATTAAAGTCTCTTCCTTGCCTCAGAACCTCCTCTCTCTGATTCACTGGCCTATTGTACTGTGAGCAGAGTGAGCTTGGACTTGGTAACAGTCTCAATGTATCCTTCCCAAGAAGGCCGCTTAGGTTGAAGGAGCCAAATATGAATTAGATACAGATTCTACTCTATGTATTTCCACAAATATGTAAGAGGAGTGCCTACTACATTACAAGCATTGTTTGAGGTCTTTATACAAATTTTCTCTCAAAACCAGAGAATTCCTTCTTTGTAAGCAAATTTAATTATACGCAGTACAAATAGGATCTTTTTAATTAATTAATTTGTTTATTTTACTTTATAATATTGTATTGGTTTTGCCATACATTGAGTTGAATCCGCCATGAGTGTACATGAGTTCCCCATCTTGAACCCCCAACTCCCAACTCCCTCCCCACCCATCTCTCTGGGTCATCCCATGCACCAGCCCTGAGCACCCTGTATCATGCATCAAACCTGGACTGGCGATTCATTTCACATACGATATTTTACATGTTTCAATGCCATTCTCCTGTATCATCCTGTTCTTGCCCTCTCCCACAGAATCCAAAAGACTGTTCAATACATCTGTGTTTCTTTTGCTATCTCACATACAGGGTTATCTTTACCTTCTTTCTAAATTTCATATAATGAGTTAGTATACTGTATTGGTGTTTTTCTTTCTGACTTACTTCACTCTGTATAATAGGCTCCAGTTTCATCCACCTCATTAGAACTGATTCACATGTATTCTTTTTAATGGCTGAGTAATAAGAGAAACCCAAGTAAGAAGGCAATGGCACCCCACTCCAGTACCCTTGCCTGGAAAATCCCATGGATGGAGGAGCCTGGTAGGCTGCAGTCCATGGGGTCACTAGGAGTCGGATACGACTGAGCGACTTCACTTTATTTTTTCACTTTCATGCATTGGAGAAGGAAATGGCAACCCACTCAAGTGTTCTTTCCTGGAGAATCCCAGGGATGGTGGAGCCTGATGGACTGCCGTCTATGGGGTCTCACAGATTCGGACACGACTGAAGCAATTTAGCAGCAGCAGCAAGTAAGACGGTGGGTGTTGAGAGAAGGCATCAGAGGGCAGACACACTGAAACCATACTCACAGAAAACTAGTCAATCTGATCACATGGAGCACAGCCTTGTCTAACTCAATGAAACTAAGCCATGCCATGTGGGGCCACCCAATATGGAGGGTCATGGTGGAGAGGTCTGACAGAATGTGGTCCACTGGAGAAGGGAATGGCAAACCACTTGAGTATTCTTGCCTTGAGAACCCCATGAACAGTATGAAAAGGCAAAATGACAGGATACTGAAAGAGAAACTCCCCAGGTCAGTAGGTGCCCAATATGCTACTGGAGATCAGTGGAGAAATAACTCCAGAAAGAATGAAGGGATGGAGCCAAAGCAAAAACAATTCCCAGCTGTGGATGTGACTGGTGATAGAAGCAAGGTCCGATGCTATAAAGAGCAATATTGCACAGGAACCTGGAATGTTAGGTCCATGAATCAAGGCAAACTGGAAGTGGTCAAACAAGAGATGGCAAGAGTGAATGTCGACATTCTAGGAATCAGCCAACTAAAATGGACTGGAATGGGTGAATTTAACTCAGATGACTGTTATATCTACTACTGTGGGCAGGAATCCCTTAGAAGAAATGGAGTAGCCATCATGGTCAACAAAAAAGTCCAAAATGCAGTACTTGGATGCAATCTCAAAAACGACAGAATGATCTCTGTTCGTTTCCAAGGCAAACTATTCAATATCATGGTATCCAAGCCTACGCCCCAGCCAGTAAAGCTGAAAAAGCTGAAGTTGAACGGTTCTATGAAGACCTACAAGACCTTTTAGAACTAACACCCCAAAAAAGATGTCCTTTTCATTATAGTGGACTGGAATGCAAAACTATGAAGTCAAGAAACACCTAGAGTAACAGGCAAATTTGGCCTTAGAGTACAGAATGAAGCGGGGAAAAGACTAATAGGGTTTTGCCAAGAGAATGCACTGGTCATAACAAACACTCTCTTCCAACAATACAAAATAAGACTCTACACATGGACGTCACCACATGGTCAACACCAAAATCAGATTGATTATATTCTTTGCAGCCAAAGATGGAGAAGCTCTACACTGTCAGCAAAAACAAGACTGGGAGCTGACTGTGGCTCAGATCATGAACTCCTTATTGCCAAATTTAGACTTAAATTGAAGAAAGTGGGGGAAACCACTAGACCATTCAGGTATGACCTAAGTCATATCCCTTATGATTATACAGTGAAAGTGAGAAATAGATTTAAGGGTCTAGATCTGATAGAGTGCCTGATGAACTATGAATGGAGGTTCGTGACATTGTATAGGAGACAGGGATCAAGACCATCTCCGTGGAAAAGAAATGAAAAAAAGCAAAATGGCTGCCTGGGGAGGCCTTACAGATAGCTGTGAAAAGAAGAGAAGTGAAAAGCAAAGGAGAAAAGGAAAGATATAAGCATCTGAATGCAGAGTTCCAAAGAATAACAAGGAGAGATAAGAAAGCCTTCCTCAGGGATCAATGCAAAGAAATAGAGGAATACAGTAGAACGGGAAACTAGAGATCTCTTCAAGAAATTTAGAGATATCAAGGGAACATTTCATGCAAAGATGGCCTCAATAAAGGACAGAAATGGTACAGACCTAAAAGAAGCAGAAGATATTAAGAAGAGGTGACAAGAATACACAGAAGAACTGTACAAAAAGAACTTTCACGACCAAGATAATCACGATGGTGTGATCACTGACCTAGAGCCAGACATTCTGGAATGTGAAGTCAAGTGGGCCTTAGGAAGCATCACTACGAACAAAGCTAGAGGAGGTGATGGAATTCCAGTTGAGCTATTTCAAATCCTGAAAGACGATGCTGTGAAAGTGCTGCACTCAATATGCCAGCAAATTTGGAGAACTCAGCAGTGGTCACAGGACTGGAAAAGGTCAGTTTTCATTCCAATCTCAAAGAAAGGCAATGCCAACGAATGCTCAAACTACCACACAATTGCACTCATCTCACACGCTAGTAAAGTAATACTCAAAATTCTCCAAGCCAGGCTTCAGCAATATGTGAATCATGAATTTCCTGATGTGCAAGCTGGTTTTAGAAAAGGCAGAGGAACCAGAGATCAAATTGCCAACATCCTCTGGATCATGGAAAAAGCAAGAGAGTTCCAGAAAAACATCTATTTCTGCTTTATTGACTATGCCAGAGCCTTTGACTGTATGGAATACAATAAACTGTGGAAAATTCTTCAAGAGATGGGAATATCAGACCACCTGACCTGCAGGACAGGAAGCAGCAGTTAGAACTGGACATGGAACAACAGACTGGTTCCAAATAGCACAAGGAGTATGTCAAGGCTGTATATTATCACCCTGCTTATTTAACTTCTATGCAGAGTACATCATGAGAAATGCTGGGCTGGAGGAAGCACAAGCTGGAATCAAGATTGCCGGGAGAAATATCAGTAATCTCAGATATGCAGATGACACCACCCTTATGGCAGAAAGTGAAGAGGAACTCAAAAGCCTCTTGATGAAAGTGAAAGAGGAGAGTGAAAAAGTTGGCTTAAAGCTCAACATTCAGAAGATGAAGATCATGGCATCTGGTCCCATCACTTCATGGGAAATAGATGGGGAAACAGTGTCAGACTTTATTTTTCTGGGCTCCATAATTACTGCAGATGGCGATTGCAGCCAAGAAATTAAAAGACACTTACTCCTTGGAAGCAAAGTTATGACCAACCTAGATAGTATATTCAAAAGCAGAGTTATTACTTTGCCAACAAAGGTCCATCTAGTCAAGGCTATGTTTTTTCCGGTAGTCATGTATGGATGTGAGAGTTGGACTGTGAAGAAGCTGAGAGCTGAAGAATTGATGCTTTTGAACTGTGGTGTTGGAGAAGACTCTTGAGAGTCCCTTGGATTGCAAGGAGAACCAACCAGTCCATCCTAAAGGAGATTAGTCTTGAGTGTTCACTGGAAGGACTGATGCTGAAGCTGAAACTCCAGTACTTTGGCCACCTCATGTGAAGTGTTGACTCATTGGAACAGACCCTGATGCTGGGAGGGATTGGGGGCCGGAGGAGAAGGGGATGACAGAGGATGAGATGGCTGGATGGCATCACTGACTCAATGGACGTGAGTTTGAGTGAACTCCAGGAGTTGGTGATGGACAGGGAGGCCTGGCATACTGTGATTCTTGGGATCCCCAAGAGTCGGACATGACTGAGTGACTGAACTGAACTGAATATTCCATTGTGTATATGTACCACATCTTTCTTATTTATTTATCTGCTGATGGACATTTAAGTTGCTTCCATGCTCTGGCTATTATAAACAGTGCTACGATTAACGTTGGGGTACATATATCACTTTCGATCCTGGTTTCCTCAGTGTTAATGCCCAGCAGTGGGCTTGCTGAGTCATATGGCAGATTTTTTTTTTTTAATTTTTTTTTCATATGGCGGATTTTAAATTAAACTTAATAAACTTATAGATCTACCTTATGTGAAACTGTTATATGGTTATTGTTAATTTGTAATAGAATGCTGCTTAGTTTCAATTGTCATTTGAAAAAAAAATACTTAATATTTTGGCTTTTCAGTACCTTCTAATTGCTTCAGACATTGCTAGAATTTGCCATTTTTGCTTTTAAAATAAATTCATCTTATCTGGATTGATACCATTCCTTTCTGACCATCATTTCAGACATTTCAATTATAAGTCTTTAGTTAAGGCAGAGCTATTACCTATTTTAAATATTCATCTATTACTTCTCAAAACACTGGCTTTTTGATTAATTCAATTAAAGAACTAATCTGTTTTTCTCTATTTAAATGGGTGAATTTTATGGGATATCAAATCTGTCACATTGAGTACATTTTTAATTTTTGCATGCAGAAAATGGTGTATGTGGTTACCTAAGGACCACAGTTAGATATTTTATTGTAGAAGAAAAAAGAAAATTTATTGAGCTTGGAGAGGGATACCCAGGGTTTCACTCCTGCTCCGCCATCACCTGTATCTATTTTCTGGTAAACCTTTTAAACTTTTGGAACTTGAATTCACTCCCATGAGAAACAGATTCTAATTCTACGATTTTTTTTTTTTTTTTTTTACATTTTAACTGAAACCAGAGAAAAGTTGGTGTAGTCGTTAAGAGCATAGGCCTAGGAAATAGTCTACCTATAGTTTTAAATCCAAGCTCTATTACTTACTGGTGTTTACATCTTCAACGAAATAAATTAGCCTCTCTGAGCCTCAGTTGTCTTTTCTATAAAATGGATCTAATAATACCTTTGTTTTGGTTAATGTGTTAATATATAGCAAATCGACCTAAGGCTCACTACTGTAAAACAACAATCGCTTTACTGTTCTAGTTTGTAGTTCAGGAATTAAGGCAGAAACTAAGCTCTGATGGTCAGCACTGAAATCAGATTGATTATATTCTTTGCAGCCATAGATGGAGAAGCTCTATACAGTCAACAAAAACAAGACCAGCAGCTGACTGTGGCTCAGATCATGAACTCCTTATTACCAAATTCAGACTTAAATTGAAGAAAGTAGGGAAAACCTCTAGACCATTCAGGTATGACCTAAATCAAATCCCTTGTGATTATACAGTGGAAGTGAGAAATAGATTTAAGGGCCTAGATCTGATAGAGTGCCTGATGAACGATGGAATGAGGTTCGTGACATTGTACAGGAGGCAGGGATCAAGACCATCCCCATGGAAAAGAAATGCAAAAATGCAAAATGGCTGTCTGGGGAGGCTTTACAAACAGCTGTGAAAAGAAGAGAAGCGAAAAGCAAAGGAGAAAAGGAAAGATATAAGCATTTGAATGCAGAGTTCCAAAGAATAGCAAGGAGAGATAAGACAGCCTTCTTCAGCAATCAATGCAAAGAAACAGAGGAAAACAACAGAATGGGAAAGACTAGAGATCTCTTCAAGAAAATCAGAGATACCAAGGGAACATTTCATGCAAAGATGGGCTCGATAAAGGACGGAAATGGTATGGACCTAACAGAAGCAGAAGATATTAAGAAGAGATGGCAAGAATACACAGAAGAACTGTACAAAAAAGATCTTCACCACCCAGATAATCACAATGGTGTGATCACTCATCTAGAGCCAGACATCCTGGAATGTGAAGTCAAGTAGGCCTTAGAAAGCATCACTACGAACAAAGCTAGTGGAAGTGATGGAATTCCAGTTGAGCTAATTCAAATCCTGAAAGATGATGCTGTGAAAGTGCTGCACTCAATATGCCAGCAAATTTGGAAAACTCAGCAGTGGCCACAGGACTGGAAAAGGTCAGTTTTCTTTCTAATCCCAAAGAAAGGCAATGCCATAGAATGCTCAGACTACCACACAATTGCACTCATCTCACACGCTAGTAAAGTAATGCTCAAAATTCTCCAATCCAGGCTTCAGCAATATGTGAACCGTGAACTTCCTGATGTTCAAGCTGGTTTTAGAAAAGGCAGAGGAACCAGATATCAAATTGCCAACATCCTCTGGATCGTGGAAAAAGCAAGGGAGTTCCAGAAAAACATCTATTTCTGCTTTATTGACTATGCCAAAGCCTTTGACTGTGTGGATCACAAGAAACTGTGGAAAATTCTTCAAGAAATGGGAATACCAGACCACCTGACCTTCCTCTTTAGAAATTTGTATGCAGGTCAGGAAGCAACAGTTAGAACTGGACATGGAACAACAGACTGGTTCCAAATAGGAAAAGGAGTATGTCAAGGCTGTATATTGTCACCCTGCTTATTTAACTTCTGTGCAGAGTACATTATGAGAAATGCTGGACTGGAAGAAACACAAGCTGGAATCAAGATTGCCGGGAGAAATATCAATAACCTCAGATATGCAGGTGACACCACCCTTATGGCAGAAAGTGAAGAGGAACTCAAAAGCCTCTTGATGAAAGTGAAAGAGGAGAGTGAAAAAGTTGGCTTAAAGCTCAACATTCAGAAAACTAAGATCATGGCATCTGGTCCTATCACTTCATGGGAAATAGATGGGGAAACAGTGGAAACAGTGTCAGACTTTATTTTTTGGGGCTTGAAAATCACTGCAGATGATGACTGCAGCCATGAAATTAAAAAACGCTTACTCCTTGGAAGGAAAGTTATGACCAACCTAGATAGCATATTCAAAAGCAGAGACATTACCTTGCCAACAAAGTTACATCTAGTCAAGGCTATGGTTTTTCCTGTGGTCATGTATGGATGTGAGAGTTGGACTGTGAAGAAGGCTGAGTGCCGAAGAATTGATGCTTTTGAACTGTGGTGTTGGAGAAGACTTTTGAGAGTCCCATGGACTGCAAGGAGATCCAACCAGTCCATTCTGAAGGAGATCAGCCCTGGGATTTCTTTGGAAGGAATGATGCTAAAGCTGAAGCTTCAGTACTTTGGCCACCTCATGCGAACAGTTGACTCATTGGAAAAGACTCTGATGCTGGGAGGGATTTGGGGCAGGAGGAGAAGGGGACGACAGAGGATGAGATGGCTAGATGGCCTCACTGACTCGATGGACGTGAGTCTGAGTGAACTCCGGGAGTTGGTGATGGACAGGGAGGCCTGGCGTGCTGAGATTCATTAGGTTGTAAAGAGTCGGACATGACTGAGTGACTGATCTGATCTGATCTGTAGCTCTGTGGTGACTAGGACAGTGCCTATGGAAATCTGAATTGCTGGGGGTGGCTGGGATGACAGGACATGGTGTATATCTGGGGCCTTTGTTCTGGCTGGTCACTGGGCTCCTTTGTAGTTCTTGTTACATCTGCTGAGTGTGGATATATGACAGCTTCACTCACTGTCTGATACTTGGGCTGGTACAGTGAGAACAGGGGGCTGGGCCACCCTTTCTATGCCGCCTCTCCACGTGGAGATGTAGTTAGGTAGTTAGAATAGGAAAAAGGAGTCCAAAATGGCAGTGGCTAAAACACAAAGAAAGGAAAAGCCCTTGAAAATGGAACAAAAGAAAATCCACTGACCAGATTGAAAACTTAAGGTGAAATAAACACACTCCCTTCTTGGTTAGCCCAATTTGCATAGAACAGGCTCAAGGAGGCAAGGAGACAAACGTATAAAATGAAGAAAGCAAGACAGATTGAGTCCTCTCCTTTGGGGTCAGCCTGCCCTCACGCTTCCAGGGTGTACTTTCCTTTGCTTGCCTAATAAAACTCTGAGCTGTAACTGAGCTGTAACACCAGTCTGCCATTTCAAATCTTTGCTGTGGTGAGACAGAACCAAGGAAATTACACATTCCCCTGACATTTCTGGTGCTGTGACTCAGACTTAACCTGACTGAAACAACCCCAGCTTGCCCCACCCCCAGCAAGGCGGAGGCCAAGCACAGCAGAAACCCAACTCGGCAAAAGCTCCAGTGGTGGAAGGTGAACACGAAGAATACCCAGTACCCAGTGGATGTGACTAGAAGCCCAGTGTGCTGGAAACTGGGACAGCAAAAAAAACTTGGCAGCAAGCTCACACAGCTTAGTCTCAGATTCCAGAAGACCTCCGGATAAGGTAGGAGGTCCTCGTTCCTATGGCTAGAAGGATATATGGCTAACAAAATCTTAATTCCTTTGTAATCTCTCCTTCCTTGTTTCCTCAAACCCTCTGAGAACAGGTGAGCAGCAGTGGGTGCAATTGAGGGACTCTGGCAGGGGCTAGTCCCCAGTGTGTCCCAAAGGCTCTGCTATCCACTGTGCCTTAGTATTTGTTGCCCAAGCATGTGGGGGTTCTTATGTCCTTAATCTTCTTTGTGCCAAGGATCAGACCAATGAAAACTGTGAGTACAGGTCAGGTATTTAGCAGATTTTCCAGAAGGTTATGAAAGGGATTTTTCCACACATTTTTTCCCACTGCTTTTTCCTCCCATCCTTCAGTACCTCTCTCCATCTATGCCACAACTTACAAAATATTGGGCAGGCCATCATTTTTCCATTTCTGAAAGTTGTGTTTGAAACTGTTTACCTAAGACAGATTCAAACCCGCATGGCAGGGACACTGTGCTATGCTTAGTCACTCAGTCACATCTGACTGGGACTTGAGCCTGGCCAAAGCCCACGGTGCCTAGTTTCAGGACCTAATGAAGCTCAGGTTCTTGATGTCTTAGTGCAAAAAATTCAGTGAGGGACACAGTGATAGGTTCAGTTCAGTTAAGTTCAGTCACTCAGTCCTGTCCGAATCTTTGCGACCCCATGAATCACAGCACGCCAGGCCTCCTTGTGCATCACCATCTCCTGGAGTTCACTCAGACTCACATCCATCGAGTCAGCCATGCCATCAAGCCATCTCATCCCCTTTTCCTCCTGCCCCCAATCCCTGCCAGCATTAGAATCTTTTCCAATGAGTCAACTTTTCGCATGAGGTGGCCAGAGTATTGGAGTTTCAGCTTTAGCATCATTCCTTCCAAAGAACACCCAGGGCTGATCTCCTTTAGAATGGACTGGTTGGATCTCCTTGCAGTCCAAGGGACTCTCAAGAGTCTTCTCCAACACCACAGTTCAAAAGCATCAATTCTTCAGTGCTCAGCTTTCTTCACAGTCCAACTCTCACATACATATATGACCACTGGAAAAACCATAGCCTTGACTAGACGGACCTTTGTTGGCAAAGTAATGTCTCTGCTTTTGAATATGCTATCTAGGTTGGTCATAACTTTTTTTCCAAGGAGTAAGTGTCTTTTAATTTCATGGGTGCAATCGCCATCTGCAGTGATTTTCGAGCCCCCAAAAATAAAGTCTGACATTGTTTCCACTGTCTCCCCATCTATTTGCCATAAAGTGATGGGACCAGATGCCATGATCTTCGTTTTCTGAATGTTGAGCTTTAAGCCAACTTTTTCACTCTCCTCTTTCACTTTCATCAAGAGGCTTTTTAATTCCTCTTCACTTTCTGCCATAAGGGTGGTGTCATCTGCATATCTGAGGTTATTGATATTTCTCCTGGCAATCTTGATTCCAGCTTGTGCTTCTTCCAGCCCAGCATTTCTCATGATGTACTCTGCACAGAAGTTAAATAAGCAGGGTGACAATATACAGCCTTGACGTACTCCTTTTCCTATTTGGAACCAGTCTGTTGTTCCATGTCCAGTTCTAACTGTTGCTTCCTGATCTGCATACACATTTCTCAAGAGGCAGGTCAGGTGGTCTGGTATTCCCATCTCTTGAAGAATTTTCCACAGTTTCTTGTGATCCACACAGTCAAAGGCTTTGGCATAGTCAATAAAGCTGAAATAGATGTTTTCTGGAACTCTCTTGCTTTTTTGATGATCCAGCGGATGTTGGCAATTTGATGTCTGATTCCTCTGCCTTTTCTAAAACCAGCTTGAACATCTGGAAGTTCACGGTTCATGTATAGCTGAAGCCTGGCTTGGAGAATTTTGAACATTACTTTACTAGCATGTGAGATGAGTGCAATTGTGCAGTAGTTTGAGCATTCTTTGGCATTGCCTTTCTTTTCAATTGGAATGAAAACTGACCTTTTCCAGTCCTGTGGCCACAGGACAGTGAAAGGTTAAGAGGTAGCTTTGTTCGGATTCAGAGAGTGGCACACTCCACAGAGGGTGAGTGCAAAGGCCATGGAATGTGGTGTGGTTAGTTTTTTATGGGCTGGGTAATTTCATATGCTAATGAGCAGGAGGATCATTCCAACAATTGGGGAACCACCCACTCCTTGGTCTTTTGACAGTGCCTTGGAACTGTCATGGCACCTCTGGGTGTGTCATTTAGCTTGCAAATTGAGGATCAAGGTTTAGTTGAATTTGACTTGTCATCTTGGACCCATTTGATTTTAATTGGTTTATGTTATGCCCTTGGGCTATGTCATTATTTCAAAAGTTGTGCCCTGCCTCCTTCCATCCTGTTACATGCTCTTTTCCTGAGCCCTGTCCGGCTCACAATGTTGCCGCTACAATCTCCTGGTGGGAAAAACAGACAATAGCTGGCCCTCGGGAGGAAGACAGTGTATAATATCCAATCCCTCTAGAGATTCAGGCCTTCATCTTTCATGTTTCCCACAACAGGTGTGACAACAGCAACTCTCAGTGAACCCACTAGGGCGGGTGACAGGCACACAATGCCTGCTAGAAGTCCATCTGGTGGAGGCATCCTATCAAGGGCAGTTGGGCTTCCAGGGATAATGTTTGCCACTTTGGATAGCCCTACAGGCTGCTACCTGCATATTTAGTGCTGGCGGCTACCCCACGTCCAAGGTCAGGGGCAGAAGCCAGGAGGACCCTATGCCCGAGAAGAGGCGGCCAAGAGGAGTTACCCCACACCCGAGGTCAGGGGAAGCAGCCGAGAGTACCAGGCTGCGAGGGCGCAGGAAGGGCTGAGAGGATCTACCCCACGCCCAAGGCCAAGGGCAGCGGCCGGGAGGAGCAACCCCACCTCCAAGGAGCCGTGGCTGCGCGGGCACAGGAAAGCCTAGAGGATCTATTCCACGTTCAAGGTCAGAAGGGGCGGCAGTGAGGAGATACCCCTCCTCCTAGGTAAGGAGCAGCGGCTGCGCTTTGCTGGAGCAGCCGTGAGGAGATACCCCACGTCCAAGGTAAGAGAAACCCAAGTTAAGACGGTAGGTGTTGCAAGAGGGCAGACACACTGAAACCATACTCACAGAAAACTAGTCAATCTAATCACGGTAGGACCACAGCCTTGTCTAACTCAATGAAACTAAGCCATGCCATGTGGGGCCACCCAATATGGAGGGTCATGGTGGAGAGGTCTGACAGAATGTGGTCCACTGGAGAAGGGAATGGCAAACCACTTGAGTATTCTTGCCTTGAGAACCCCATGAACAGTATGAAAAGGCAAAATGATAGGATACTGAAAGAGGAACTGCCCAGGTCAGTAGGTGCCCAATATGCTACTGGAGATCAGTGGAGAAATAACTCCAGAAAGAATGAAGGGATGGAGCCAAAGCAAAAGCAATACCCAGCTGTGGATGTGACTGGTGATAGAAGCAAGGTCCGATGCTGTAAAAAGCAAGATTGCATAGGAACCTGGAATATCAGGTCCATGAATCAAGGCAAATTGGAAGTGGTCAAACAAGAGATGGCAAGAGTGAACTTCGACATTCTAGGAATCAGCGAACTAAAATGGATTGGAATGGGTGAATTTAACTCAGATGACCATTATATCTACTACTGCAGGCAGGAATCCCTCAGAATAAATGGAGTAGTCGTCGTGGTCAACAAAAGAGTCCAAAATGCAGTACTTGGCTGCAATCTCAAAAACGACAGAATGATCTCTGTTCGTTTCCAAGGCAAACCGTTCAATATCACAGTAATCCAAGTCTATGCCCCAACCAGTAATGCTGAAGAAGCTGAAGTTGAACGGTTCTATGAAGACCTACAAGACCTTTTAGAACTAACACCCAAAAAAGATGTTCTTTTCATTATAGGGGACTGGAATGCAAAAATAGGAAGTCAAGAAACACCTGGAGTAACAGGCAAATTTGGCCTTGGAATACAGGATGAAGCAGGGCAAAGACTAATAGAGTTTTGCCAAGACAATGCACTGGTCATAGCAAACACCCTCTTCCAACAACACAAGAGAAGACTCTACACATGGACATCACCAGATGGTCAACACCGAAATCAGATTGATTATATTCTTTGCAGCTAAAGATGGAGAAGCTTTATACAGTCAACAAAAACAAGACCAGAAGCTGACTGTGGCTCAGATCATGAACTCCTTATTGCCAAATTCAGACTGAAATTGAAGAAAGTAGGGAAAACCACTAGACCATTCAGGTATGACCTAAATCAAATCCCTTATGATTATACAGTGGAAGTGAGAAATAGATTTAAGGGACTAGATCTGATAGATAGAGTGCCTGATGAACTATGGACAGAGGTTCATGACATTATGCAGGAGACAGGAATCAAGACCATCTCCGTGGAAAAGAAATGCAAAAAAGCAAAATGGCTGTCTGGGGAGGCCTTACAAATAGCTGTGAAAAGAAGAGAAGCGAAAAGCAAAGGAGAAAAGGAAAGATAAAAGCATCTGAATGCAAAATCCCAAAGAATAGCAAGAAGAGATAAGAAAGCCTTCTTCAGCAATCAATGCAAAGAAATAGAGGAAAACAACAGAATTGGAAAGACTAGAGATCTCTTCAAGAAAATTAGAAATACCAAGGGAACATTTCACGCAAAGATGGGCTCGATAAAGGGCAAAGATGGTATGGACCTAACAGAAGCAGAAGGTATTAAGAAGAGGTGGCAAGAATACACAGAAGAACTGTACAAAAAAGATCTTCACGACCCAGATAATCACGATGGTGTGATCACTGACCTAGAGCCAGACATCCTGGAATGTGAAGTCAAGTGGGCCTTAGGAAGCATCACTATGAACAAAGCTAGTGGAGGTGATGGAATTCCAGTTGAGCTATTTCAAATCCTGAAAGATGATGCTGTGAAAGTGCTGCACTCAATATGCCAGCAAATCTGGAAAACTCAGCAGTAGCCACAGGACTGCTTAGGCTCCAGATTGCTCTGCTGGGAACTGTCTGAGGCCGGCTCTGGGTTGTGTGCACTTCCCAGGTCTAAGCCACTCAGGTTCAGGTACTCGGGTAGTCCTCAGAGGTGCAGACTCGGTTGGGCCTGCGTTTTGTGCCCTTCCCAGGTCCGAGCAGCTGAGGTTACCAGGTGTTTGGTGAGCACAGTCACTGCAACTTATGGCCTCTGCCGTCCCTGCCGTTTGGTGTTCTGGATGTACCCTACAGCACAGCTTCTTAGGCAGATGTTGACCCTCCAGAATCCCAAGAAGTCTTAGTTAGCAACGAAGCCTGCTTGCAGTTTGGTAGATAATGTGTCTCTGGGGCTGCGATTGCCCCCTTCCAGCTCTGGCTGCCTGTCACCCGAGGGGGATTGTCTGCAGCTAGGTATCTCTGCTTAGTCCTGACGGTTTCTTAGGTTAGGGCTTTTTGCGTGGTAGCTATCCCACAGTGCGGTTTGCTAGCCCAAGTTAGTTCCATCAGATTGCCCTCAGGGCATTCAGGCCTGGTCCTTACTCTAAGCAATGCAGCCTGCGCCTCCCTGCCCTGCCCCCGCTTGCAAGTGGCAGATGCAGGCTTCTGGGCTGCTTCTCTGCTAGGGGAGTTACTGTTGGGCACGTAATCTGTGGGTTTTAATTATTTATTTATTTTTCCTCCTGGTTATGTTGCCCTCTGTGGTTCCAAGGCTCGCCACAGACTCAGCAGTGAGAGTGTTTCCTGGTGTTTGGAAACTTCTTTTTTAAGACTCCCTTCCCTGGATGGAGATCCGTCCCTATCTCTTTTGTCTCTCTTTTTGTCTTTTATATTTTTTCCTACCTCCTTTCGAAGACAATGGTCTGCTTTTCTGGGTGCCTGATGTCCTCTGCTGGCATTCAGATGTTGTTTTGTGGAATTTAGTCAGCGTTCAAATGTTCTTTTGATGAATTTGTGGGGGAGAAAGTGGTCTCCCTGTCCTATTCCTCCACCATCTTAGGACCACCTCCTCCTCTCTTCTTTTGTTTCAAAGGATGTGAACATTAGGTGACTTATTATACTAAATTGAACTGGGAAATTTTTTTTCTCCCAAAAGTGGATAAATACCTAACATTAGCCAACCAATTCTTTATGATTAGGAATAAAATAGGCCCTGTCTGAGGAGATACACTGCAGTATCATCTGATGTAGTCATTTTATTTCTCTTTATACTTTTATTGTGTTTTATACACAGATAATGTATGTATCTCTTGATTTGCTTTGTTAGAGACTGTAAATGAAACTTCAGAAAACCATCTTGAAAATCACAGAGTGAAACAAGAGTTGGAAACATTTTTTTCCTCCTTATCATCATTGTCGCTTTCAGTTGAATAAATGTACATTTCTTGCTGACTGCAGAAAAAGCCATTAAAAAGCTGTTCCCAGCTAAAAGGTTTCAACACATAGGGAATTATATCACTTGTTTTATTCCACCCCCACCCCTTAGCAGAGACAGACGTGCTTATAAGAGCCAAATCAAAGAACATTTGTTTGAATGATCTGTAATCAGCACTGCTGTTGTCCATGGAAGCTGTGAACAGTTCTACCCCCTTTAAATCCTTGTACCTGGAAAACTGCATGTATTGCTTTCAGTTTAAGCACAAATACTGTAATGATAATATTAAGATAAAATAATGGATAGCTATCATATTAATAAGTCTTTCAACTGTGAATGTAATATGGTGATTAAAAATGCAATATAAATAACAAATATCAAATGCAAATAGTAGGAATTAAACAAACAACAAAAAATCTATTATCAGTGCTGAGCTGCCACAGCCTCAACTGGTGAGATGGCAGAGTGCTAGAAATCAGTTGAATTAGTCCACAATGGTTTCCTCTGAACTGCACAATTTCCTGATAGAAAAATTCAGGTCGATATCTCTATCATCTCATTTGTGACACATTGCTTGAATTCTAACTTTAACATAAGGGAAAGAATTTTACAAACTGGTATATTTCTAAATGTGATTAATTTACTCAGCATAAGAAAATATTTAACTTTAGGTTGTTAGTTCTGTTTTTAAAACTTTTTATTTTATATTAGGCTATAGCTAGTTAACAATGTTATAATGGTTTCAGGTGTACAGCAAAGGGACTCAGCTATACGTATACATGTATCCATTCTTCCCCCAACTCCCCTCCTATACAGGATACCACATAGCATGTCAGGTCATTTTTACACTCTTCCAGACATGATGCAGAAATAAGTGATTCAAGAAGAACAAATGATACCTGCATGTTCTTTTAGAGTTTACCAAAAAAAAAAAAAACTTTCACCTAAATTCTCATTTCATCTTCACAATAATCTTATGAGATAGTTAGTAAGGTGGTCCGGAGAAGGCAATGGCACCCCACTCCAGTACCCTTGCCTGGAAAATCCCATGGATGGAGAAGCCTGGCAGGCTGCAGTCCATGGGGTCGCTAAGAGTCGGGAACAACTGAGTGATTTCACTTCTTTCATGCATTGGAGAAGGCAATGGCAACCCACTCCAGTGTTCTTGCCTGGAGAATCCCAGGGATGGGGGAGCCTGGTGGGCTGCCGTCTATGGGGTCACACAGAGTCAGACATGACTGAAGTGACTTAGCAGCAGCAGCAGCAGCAGTAAGGTGGTCAGAGTCATTACTTTTCAGGGGATAATACATAATTATAATGATAAATGTATAGTATCATATACATTTTTTCCCTGCCAACTTGACCCCATTGAGTCATTTTTTCCCTAAAGGATAGAGACTTTCTTGGAAGTGAACAGTCACCCTTCTGGGATAGTTTCCCTGTTAGATTACTTCTCAGTGTTCAGTAACATTGATGTACATATTGCTCTTAAAATACAGTATAAGGAATAAAACCTATAAGCCAGGTATCCAGAAAGAGTTGAATAGCACAAGATTAAGACATACCCCGGTTGCATAAACTTGGCAAGAAATGGAGTATATTTCCACGTAAGGAATTTTCTAAATTAACAATTGCTGCTGCTGCCAAGTAGCTTCAGTCGTGTCCGACTCTGTGCAATCCCATAGACAGCAGCCCACCTTGTCCCTGGGATTCTCCAGGCAAGAATACTGGAGTGGGTTGCCATTTCCTTCTCCAATGTATGAAGGTGAAAAGTGAAAGTGAAGTAGCTCAGTCCTGTCCGACTCTGAGCAACCCCATGGACTGCAGCCTACTGGGCTCCTCTGTCCACGGGATTTTCCAGGAAAGAGTACTGGAGTGGGGTGTCATTGCCTTCTCCGAAATTAACAATAGTTCTTTCTAAATTAGCAATAGTTCTTAGAGATTATGGTTCCACTGAATTTAAAAATGGTAAGGAGAGAAAAGAACTTCTCTGGTGGTCACCAGTAAAGAATCTGCCTGCTGATGTAGGAGACATTCCCTGGGTTCATTCCCTGGGTAGGGAAAGTTCCCTGGAGGAGGACATGGCAACCCACTCCAGTATTCATGCCTGGAGAATCCCATGGACAGAGGAGCCTGGTGGGCTATAGCCCATGGGGTCACAAAGAGTCAGACATGAAGCTACTTAGCATGTAAGAAAAAGAGAACTCAATATCCTCAGTCCTTCACAAATGTACTTAGTGTTATTTGATGTGTTTTTAAAGTTAAATTTTACAGTAAGAAAAGCAGCAGTAGTTTAAATGAGACTAACTACATTGCTCTGACTAAAGTCTTTCATGTGTGTGTGTGAAATTAGAATACTGACCACAATATTTCCCACTCCAGAAAAATAAAATCAAAAGAATGGTAACTGATTGGATTACATAAAAGATGAGTGTGGGTGGAAATGAATGGTTTGGAATTCAGTTTGGTTTGTGTAAGTAAAATTATTTTTCTTAAGTCACAAGAGTCGGCAAAATTTGGTTTGCTTTACCTCCAGTTCCATTTAGAAATAGGAACTGTAAAGATAAGTATTTATAAAATCACACGCATGCATATGTGTAAATTAATTACAAAAGGGAGCAAGGTTTTATGAATCTTAAAAGTGGGAGTTAAAAGTTTCAGCTTACTTTAGCTTTATTCAAAACTTCTTTTATGGCATTGTAAAGAAAAAAATGATTCAGGCATAAACAATTTACAATTAATCACATTTCAAAATGTAAATAGTATCGCTTTTCTTATTTTTTAAAAAAATACAATATTTTGTGACTATTTTAGGGATTATATCAGGGCTATTTCAGGATAATAAATACAAGAAAGGAAGTATGTAGAAGTACCATAGAGAAGAGAGGAAATTACTAATAATCCCACAGTATAAAAATAACTCTGGTAACATTTTGTTATAATTCTTCCAAAACTTCTGTCTCCTATGTTTTGTGATAGTCCCATTGAATCATAAGCTTGGACATTCACAATACAGGGCAGGGCAATAAGATATAGAAACTTAAAGAAGCAGAAGGGAGTCCATAAGAAGTAGCAGCATTTAAAGCTAAGACATGTTTCATGTTATAAATTAAGCCAGAGTTTAAAAGTAGTAGAAGGTATAGTACCATCTGCTCTTATACCAGATGTACCCAGGTAAAAAACTAGAAGGTTTATCTTGTGACTATGACATGTCTGAGAGCATGTAAAGCTTAAGTTAAAGAAAAGCACAAAAGTGCATTACATTTTAAAGGGAGTTATGCTATTGTATTACAGTATTCAGTATTTTTAATTTGTAAACCACAGGCCTAATAAATCGATACCTGATTTTATTTTTCAACTAAGTGTAGAGTTTATCAATTTAAGTAAATGAAAGCATATCTCTTTTCTCAAAAGTCTTTATTTAATTTGTTACAACATCTGTTCAGTCTTATGTTTTGAATTTTTGGCCATACAGCATGTAGAAACAGCTCCCTGACCAGGGATTGAACATGCACCCCCTTCATTGGAAGAGGAAGTTGTAACCGTTGGACTGCCAGGAAGTCACAGAAAGCACATCTTTTACAAAGACTGAAAATAGACTCCAACCTTATGACAAGCTCCTAAGCAAATACATAATTCAGTTCAGTTCAGTTCAGTCACTCAGTCATGTCCGACTCTTTGAGATCCCATGAGTCACAGCACACCAGGCCTCCCTGTCCATCACCAACTCCCGGAGTTCACTCAGACTCATGTCCATTGAGTCAGTGATGCCATCCAGCCATCTCATCCTCTGTCGTCAGGCTTAGTTTTGATATGGCAGTCAGCCAGTCCATTCTTATAGATATCAGGGTCTCTCAGGATCATAGCACTGGGAAAGAATCATCTCATTTGCTAGCTCTGAATCCTCAGAGCCACAGAAAGGAATCTGCCCTCCTTGTTAGGGCTCCAGCTGCCTTTACTCATCCAACTTCAGTCATACCAGCAAGTGAACCAGCTCGTTTCACTGAATAGGGTTGACCAGCTATACCTTTCACCTTCAACAAAGTGTAGTGTTTTGTGTGTCCTAGAGGAGAGATCACTCATCACTCCTAGATGAGAAATCACTCACCTAGAGCCATACATCCTAGAGTGGGAAGTCAAGTGGGTCTTAGGAAGCATCACTATGAACAAAGCTAGTGGAGGTGATGGAATTCCAGTTGAACTATTTCAAATCCTGAAAGATGATGCTGTGAAAGTGCTGCACTCAATATGCCAGCAAATCTGGAAAACTCAGCAGTGGCCACAGGACTGGAAAAGGTCAGTTTTCATTCCAATCCCAAAGAAAAAAGGCAATGCCAAAGAATGCTCAAACTACCACACAATTGCACTCATCTCACGTGCTAGTAAAGTAATGCTCAAAATTCTCCAAGCCAGGCTTCAACAGTTCATGAACCATGAAGTTCCAGATGCTCAAGCTGGATTTAGAAAAGGCAGAGGAACCAGAGATCAAATTGTCAACATCCACTGGATCATTGAAAAAGCAAGAGAGTTCCAGAAAAATATCTACTTTTACTTTATTGACTATGCCAAACCCTTTGACTGTTGGATCACAACTAACTGTGGAAAATTCTGAAAGAGATGGGAATACCAGACCACCTGACCTGTCTTCTGAGAAATCTGTATGCAGGTCAAGAAGCAACAGTTAGAACTGGACATGGAACAACAGACTGGTTCCAAATTGGGAAAGGAGTACGTCAAGGCTGTATATTGTCATCCTGCTTATTTAACTTATATGCAGGGTACATCATGGGAAATGCCAGGCTGGATGAAGCACAAGCTCGAATCAAGATTGCTGGGAGAAATATCAATTACCTCAGATATGCAGATGATACCCTTATGGCAGAAAGTGAAGAAGAATCAAGAGCCTCTTGATAAAAGTGAAAGAAGACAGTGAAAAAGTTGGCTTAAAGCTCAACATTCAGAAAACTAAGATGATGGCATCTGGTCCCAGCATTTCATGGCAAATATATGGGGAAACAATGGAAACAGTGACAGACTTTATTTTTCTGGGCTCCAAAATCACTGCAGATGGTGACTGCAGCCATGAAATTAAAGGACACTTGCTCCTTGGATGAAAAGTTATGACCAACCTAGACAGCATATTAAAAAGCAGAGACTTTACCTTACCAGCAAAGGTCTGTCTAGTCAAAGCTGTGGTTTTTCCAGTAGTCATGTATGGATGTGAAAGTTGGACTATAAAGAAAGTTGAGCACCAAAGAATTGATGCATTTGAACTACAGTGATGGAGAAGACTCTTGAGAGTCCCTTGGACTGCAAGGAGATCCAACCAGTCAATCCTAAAGGAAATCAGTCCTGAATATTCATTGGAAGGCCTGAGGCTGAAGCTGAAACTCCAATACTTTGGCCACCTGATGCAAAGAACCGAGTTATTGGAAAAGACAGTGATGCTGGGAAAGATTGAAGGCAGGAGGAGAAGGGATGACAGAGGATGAGATGGTTGGATGGCATCACCAATGAGATGACCGTGAGTTTGAATAGGCTCCAGGAGTTGGTGATGGACAGCAAAGCCTGGCCTGCTGCAGTCCATGGTGTCACAAAGAGTCAGACACGACTGAGCGACTGAACTGAGAGGAGAAACTGGGCTCTAATATCACTGCAGATGGTGACTACAGTCATGAAATTAAAAAACAAGACACTTGCTCTTTGGAAGGAAAGCTATGACAAACATAGGTAGCATATTAAAAAGCAGAGATATCACTTTGCCAACAAAGGTCCATATAGTCAAAGCTATGGTTTTTCCAGTAGTTATGTGAGGATGTAAGAGCTGGACCATAAAGAATGTTAAGTGCTGAAGAATTGATGCTTTTGAATTGCGGTGCTAGAGAAGACTTTTAAGAGTCTCTTGGACAGCAAAGAGATCAAGCCAGTCAATCCTAAAGGAAATAAATCCTGAATATTCATTGGAAGGGCTGATGCTGAAGCTCCAATACTTTAGCCATCTGATGTGAAGAGTGACTTGTTGATAAAAACTCTGATGCTTGGAAAGATTGAGAGCAAGAGAAAAGTGAACAGCAGAGAATGAGATGCTTAGATAGCTTCACAGACTCAATGGACAAGAATTTGAGCAAACTCTGAGAGATAGTGAAGGACAGGGAACCCTGGCGTCCTGCAGTCCATGGGGTTACAAAGAGCTGGATATGATTTAGCAATTGAACAACAACAAGAGGAGGAAACAGAGCATAGTGTGGTCACATGACTTTCCCCATCTTTCGTGCCACAACTGGGCAGATAAATAACTGTATGAGGTCAAATATTGATGAGGTATGAGGTCAAATATTGATCTTACAGGATTATAGGGTGGATAGACTACCAGAAAAGAAAGAGCCTTAGGGTATAGCAGAATGTGGTGGCTAGTTTTATAATCAGAGGCAATTTACAATGTAGGAAGTCACTGGTGAAGGTATATTTCAGGGCCTCACAAAAATCCTTTGGACTTGGTTTAAATGCTGGAACTGTGGGAGAATATATCCTGAGTTTTTCCCTAGCAATCCCTTGACTCAAATACATAGTAGAATTAAACATTATAAATGCAAATGATTCTATTAGAAGAGAAAATCTCCATTCTATTATCAAGAAAGCATCTTTTGCCACTGACACTTTTCAAAACTGCTATTCTGAGAGGAGAATGAACTCAGTCCTAAACTCTACAGGTTACAATTTAGTTGCTCCCTTTTACACATTAAAAATGCTATTATCCCTATTTGTGAAAATTGAGTTATTCAGAGAAAATGTCTCTGCTCATTGGGTAAAATTTACCCCTCCTTTTTGAAATTAATCCTTCCCTGCATCTCTATTCCACTACTGCCTATATAATTAAAGGCTTTGTTCCATTAATTATGCTCTTCCTATTGCATCTATAACATTTTCCTCTTCACAAATTGCATTGATTCTATCTATAAACATGTCTGGTTTCCCTGGCCCTAACAAGCCTTTTCCCACAATCCACTTGAGGGAGTATCTTATGTCTCATCATTTTTTTTTTCATCACCATGCTTCTACATAGAATGCTGACTGTCATAGCTTGTTCTTTCTTGTGGCTAGTAAATTTCTTCTAGCTTTAAGACCTGTCACTCCTTAGATCTACTCCTCTAAAGGTCACTGATGCTTGTTAAGCACCAGAACCAAGTCTGTTCTTGGTGAATTATTTGTGGTGTTCAATCCTTTTTATTAAAACCTGCTTCTAATCTCCCTTGGCTTTCATTACCCCACAGTCTTGAGTTCTTTTCCTGCTTCTTTGGTGAGTTCATTCCTTGTCAATTGTGTACTTGAAATCTGTAAGAAATCACTCCATTAGGACTTTGCTGGTAGTCCAGTGGTTCAGTCTCTGTGCTTCCAAAGCAGGGGACCCTGGTTCAGTCCCTGGTCGGGGAACTAGATCCTACATACTGCAGCTAAGAGTTCAAATGCCATACCTGAAAGACCCTGAATGCCACGAAAACTGGCACAGCCTAAATAAATAAATGTTTTTTTTAGAAATCACTAATGAAACACTCTTTTATCTTCTTGCTCTCTGTCTTTCTCTGGTAGGTTTAGCCAAACAATTTTCATTTTCAGTTTTATAGAGACACTGCTGAAATCAATATCTTCTATTCTGAACTAGATACACACACAATTCCAGCTCTTCAGGCTACATATGAAACATTAATTTTCCAATTTCCAAGTTCAGATTAGTCTTTTTCTAGACTTCTAACCCATTTGTGTTAATGACTCTTCTATATTCTCAGTAGCTGAAGCTAAAAAATTATTCCCTACTAATGGGATTTCCCTGATGGTCCAGTGGCTAAGATTCCAGGCTCCCAATGCACGGGGCCTGGGTTCTATCTCTGGTCAAGTAACTATTAATAGGTCTCACATGCAGTAGGGTCTGCATGCTGCAGCTAAGACTCAGAGCAGCCAAATAAGTAAATAAAAGAAACCATTCCCTATTATATAGGCCCATAATACCTATCTCTCATATCCTTCTTTTCCAATTTTCATTACTTTCCTGGTTAGATGCTCATTTTCCCAAACTGGTCTAAATATTTTGTCAACCACTTGATGAGTCTTTAGGCCACTTTTTTTTAACCTTCCCAGGGCTCCTGTGGTGGCTCAGATGGTAAAGAGCTTGCCTGAAATGTGGGAGACCCATGTTTGATCCCTGGGTTGGGAAGATCCCCTGGAGAAGGAAATGGCAACCCACTCCAGTATTCTTGCCTGGAGAATCCCACAGACAGAGGAGCCTGGTGGTCTATGGTCCATGGGGTTGCAAAGAGTTGAACACGACTGAGTGACTAACACTTGACTTCCCCCAGTTCATCTCAAATGCCACCAGCAGATTAAGTTATCTTAAATGTGACTGCAATCTCTTTATTTTTCTACTGAAAAATTTTCACTGCCCTTCACTGCCTATTGAATTCTTTAAAATCCTCTCATTTTATTGTCTAACATTCCATACAACTCATTCATGAGACTCCTATGACAAATATCATTTTATATCATCTGATATAGCTATTCATGTCTGTCTCTTTTATTTTCCTGATAGAATGGAAGCTCTTTAAGAATAAGAATCAAAATTTTTAAGCTGTTTGATCCCTTGACCATACCTAGTACCATATGGCTATACAAAGCAAATATTCAAAAAATTGAAGATATGGATGATGAATATTTTATGCATTTAGAGAACAGATTTTGAATGTAAGCCAAAGAGCATTCAGATATGTTAATTGTCTTATTCAATATCTTAATAAACTTTTGACAGATAAAAACAAATGTATTTTCTTAAGTACCTCATTGCATTCATTCCATACCTAATACTTGAACATAATTTCAACATTTTTAATAAGAAAGGAAATTAAAAGAAGACACCTTTTAATATTTTAATAATATTAAATAATTATTAAATTATTTAATAGGTAAATAGATAACCCCAGATATTAATGAAAATTCCAAAGTATGATCATTTTATTACACTATTAATAGAAAATGTTTTGATGCAAATTTATTATATAAATTATGAAAATATAATGTAAAAGCTTTAAAAATTAAAAAATACTCTCTGACCAGAAAATTCACTTCTATGAATATATCCTATTTGAAAAATGATTGTACTCAAGCATTTAGCTTTCAGAATGTTTATTATAGCAATGTCAGGAATATAAAATTGGAAAGGAAAAATGAGAGGCATAAAGATTGAAAGAGAAGAGATGAAACTGTCATTATCTGCTGGTGATATGTTTAGCTGTGTAGATAACCTAAGAGATCAACAGGCAAGTTATTAGTTCTAATGAGAAAATTGATTAAGGTTGCTGAATAGCTAACAAAAATCAATAGACTTTTTCTATGGCAATAAAAATAACTAGCTAGAAAATACAGGAGACAACATTATATCATTTACAAAAGCAAATTGATACAATAGCAAAATGAGTCAAACATTTGTGGGGAAATGATTTAAAGGAATATAAGCATATTGTGTCTCACCTTCAGTAAATAAAACATACTACAGTCATGTGCGTTCATGCTAATTTCCTACAGTCACGTCCAACTCTTTGCAACCTTGTGGACTCCTCAAAGGATCAAGCTTCTCTCTCCATGGGATTTTCCAGGCATGAGTACTATAGTGGGTTGCTATGCCTTCTTCCAGGGGATCTTCCCAACCCAGGGATGCCACATGTCTTGTGTCTCCTGCATTGGCAGGCAGATGCTTTACTACTAGTGCTATCTGGGAAGCCCACTACAGTTATAATATGGGCATAATACTGGACACAAGGGGCCGAAGAATAGAGGATTCAGAAACAGACCTGTTTATATGGGAATTGATATGTAAATTGGACAATACAAACCAATAGGGAAAGAAAGATTATTTAGAAGTTGTTGGGAAAACTGGTACACTATATGGGGTGAAAAGTTTGAATCCCTTTCTTATATCATGTGCAAATGTGTATACCATATGGATTAATGACCTAAATATGAAAGATGAAAATTATAAAATTAATAGAAGAATATGTAGAAAAATCCCAGAAATACTTGAAGAAGTTATGTTACTAGAGAAAATATAACCAAAAGAATTCAACAATACAGATACTTGATGTAAACAATGCCAATGCTCTTCCCTATTCTGTAGTTGGTTCTTATTATGTGTCACACATTGTCCTAAGCATTTCACTTGGCTGTATTAATCAGTTTAATCTTCATAATATACCTACAAGGTTGTACTACTTTTTTTAAATACTGAGTGTTCATTTTAATCTTTAATTAAGATAGGTATCTATTTTATTTTATTTATTTTATTACTATTATTTTCTTGGCAGCACAGCATGCAAGCTCTTAGTTACCTGACCAGGAATCAAACCTGTGCTATTAACATCTTCAGTTCACATATATGGAAAGTGAGACATAGAGAAATAGCTTAGTTTCAGTCACACAACTGGGCTGTGCTCAGTCATGTCAGACTCTTTTGACCCCATGGACTATAGCCAACCAGGCTCCTCTGTCCATAGGATTTTCCTGGTAAGAATTCTGGAGTAGGTTGCCATTTCCTCCTCCGTGGGATCTTTCTGACCCAGGGATTGAACCCACATTTTCTTTGAGACCTGCTTTGCAGGAAGATCCTTTATTGCTGTGCCATCAAGAAAGTGCAGTCACACAGCTACCATGCAGCAAGTCAAGGTTTGGTTTGAGTCAGTTGACTCACCTTTACCACTGCCTCAGAAGGGATGTATGCTGGTTGCTCAGTTGTGTCCAACTCTTTGTGACCCCATGAATGGTAACCTGCCAGGACCTTCTGTCCATGGAAGATTCTTCTCCAAGCAAGAATACTGGTGTGTGTTGCCATTTCCTTCTCCAAGGAATCTTCCCAACCCAGGGATGGAACCCAGGTATCCTACATTGCAGGCAGATTCTTTACTGTCTGAGCCATCAGGAAAGACTTTCTATTGTCTGAGCCACCAGAGAAGACCTTCTATCAGAAAGGTTAGAGGCCAACTACTTTAGGCAGTGGTTTTAGCTATACATGAGCATCCAAATCATGTGGAAAACTTGGTAAAACACAGATGGAAGAGCTAGTGAGAATGAGTTGAGGCTGAAATTTGCATCTCTAGCCAGATCCCATTTGATACTGGCTCTGGAAGGGTGCTTTGTGAACCACTAGCCCAAGTTACGTAGCAAGAGAAGAGGAAATAGAAGCCAGGGGCTAGAACTTCCTTACATGCAGATTAAGCTACAGATAACTGAACTAGTGAAACCCTGGCTGGTACTGAAGAGTCTTTTAAAAAGTCAATCTCTCTGGCTTCCTCAGAAATATTATTTTTACTTCTTTCCAAACGTTGATGCCTATGTTAAGAGTTACAGCAAAATGAAAACTCTGGCTATTTTAAGATGATGTATTTGGGAAGAAATGGCTTTTATAATTATGATACAGGGCACATGCTTGCAAAAATGGGTTTACATGTGTTCACAGAGTAATGAAATAGGTAATCAGTAGATTTGATGATTGAAAGCATGTGTGCTTCTCCATGATATCATTTTCAAGGAAAATTCATACATTTATTCATTCATTGATTCAACAGATATTGATTAAGATCTACCATGTATTGGGTTTACAACAGTTAACAAAACAAAGCGGCTGCTCCCATGGAATTTATATCCTAGGAGGGAGAAACTAGCACCAAATATAATTTAGAATATGTTAGTGGTAATAAGTGCTGTGAAGAAAAATAAATCAAGGAATGGAAGTGAATTAAACAGAGAATAAGAAAAAGATTTTATAACATTTGGGAGAAACCTGAATAAAGTGAAGGAGGAAGTAGCACAGAGGGAGGAATACAAGGAATAAGAACTTTCAAAGTAAGAACATCCCTAAGGCAGGATAGCTACCTGCCAGAGAGTGAGTAAGGAGGCTAAGGTGAAATGGAAGAGAGAAGACCAGCCAATTAGCCAGAAAAAGAACATAATGTCTTGGAGACCAAGGTAAAGACTTGGAATTTTCCCATCAGTGAGATGGGATATCATTGGTGCGTTTTGAACAAATCAGGATTGCTCTGTCTTTGACATGGCAGAGAAAAACTAAAAAAGCAGGGGAGGAAGTAAAGAAACAAACTAAAGAGCAATTGCAAAAATCCAGGCAAGAAGTGAGGAGGACCCCATCCAGAATGGTAGCTAAGAAAGTGATAATAGAATCCTAAAAGTAGTTTTATGCAAGAGCCAACAGAATTTATCGATGGATTGTTTGTCAGGTATTAAGAAAAATGTTCAAAGCTTGGAAACAAGGCAAAAAGTGGATGGGGTATAAGTTCGATGTCCTATGGAGGCAAAGGCCTAACTATATGTTATCTAGGTATATATACTTTGTTTGTGTTAAAGGCTTCAGGCTCACTGAAGTTACAAGTTAACATAAACTTTTGTCCAGTGGAGATGTGAATAATTTCTATCTAGTGGAAAAGATACTCCCAAACATTATAGTTTATTTTTCTGTGGGATATTAATCTGTTTTATATATAACCCAGCAATCTCTTCTTAGTGTTTCTTAGTATGCTTATGAATACATATTACCGGTTCTCTCATGCCTTTGACACATATTCATTTTATATTTGCATGATCGTTGTGCATTTTACATTGGAAAATTATACTTAAAACATAAGTAAGAGAACAAATCAAGGATGACATCACAGTTACTGTCTTAGCATTTAAAAGAACGTAGTATCATCTTTTCGGAGAAGGCAATGGCAACCCACTCCAGTACACCTGCCTGGAAAACCCCATGGATGGAGGAGCCTGGTAGGCTGCAGTCCACGGGGTTGCGAAGAGTTGGACACGACTGAGCAGCTTCACTTTCACTTTTCACTTTCACGCATTGGAGAAGGACATGACAACCCACTCCAGTGTTCTTGCCTGGAGAATCCCAGAGATGGGGGAGCCTGGTGAACTGCCGTCTATGGGGTTGCACAGAGTCGGACACGACTAAAGCGACTTAGCAGCAGCAGCAGCAGCAGTATCATTTTTTTATGAACTGAGAAAGTATGACAGTGGAACAGGAGTGTGGGGGCAGGGATGGTGTAGGGGAATAAGAGTTTAATGTGAGGCATTTAAATTTCTATAGTAGAATCATTCAATAGGCAGAGTCAGATATTCAGGTGAGAAGCACAGGTTGGAGAAATAAATTTGGAAGAGATCATATAGATGAAACCTGAAGGTATACTACATGAGGTTACCTAAGCATGAGTATAAATAGAAGAAAAAAGTGTCCAAGGACTGATATGTGGAGCACTGCAACACTGAAAGATTTAGTCTATAAGGAGGCATCAGCAAAGGGCACTGATAAGGAACAGCCACAAGGGCAGAGAAAATCTGATGGAGTGATATCCCAGGAAAAGAAACTGTTTCAAGAAGGTTGATGTCAAATGATGCCAGTAAGATCCAGTAAAATTAGGATGGGAATTGACCACTGGTGTTTTGCATCCCAAAGACCTTGAACAGAGTGGTTTGGGGCCATAATGAAGACCAAAGGCAGACCGATGCAGTGGCATAAAGAGAGACAGTCAACCACAGAAATATAAATAATAGAATGAATAAAGTGGAGTATAGTCATACTGTAAGATATTATCAGTAATACAAATGAGCAAGCTAAAGGTACAAACAAGAATATAGAGGCACCTTATAAATGTAATACTGAGCAAAAAAAACTTGGAGAAGACTCTTGAGAGTCCCTTGGACTGCAAGGAGATCCAACCAGTCCATCCTAAGGAAATCAGTCCTGAATATTCATTGGAAGGACTGATGCTGAAGGTGAAGCTCCAATACTTTGGCCACCTGATGCAAAGAACTGACTCACTGGAAAAGCCCCCGAGGCTGAGAGAGATTGAAGGTAGGAGGAGAAGGGGACGACAGAGGATGAGATGGTTGGATAGTATCACCGACTCTATGTACATGAGTTTGAGTAAGCTCCAGGAGCTGCTTATGGGCAGGGAAGCCTGGCAAACTACAGTCCACGGGGTGGCGAAGAGTCAGACATGATTGAGAGACTGAACTGAACTGAGCAAAAAAAAAAAAAAAACAAGACACAGAGTTACCTACTACACAATTTCATGTACTAAATGTTCAGAATTAAGTAGAACAAAATAATACTATTAAATATTTATGGACGTCTACATTGGCAGTCAAACTATAAAACTTTAAATAGAAACAAGAAAATGATTACCATAAAAGTCAAGTTAGTGGTTCCCTCTTGGGAGGAGGAAAAGGAATGTGACTTGGAAAGGATATGTGGAGGTTACTGGGATGCTGACTATGTTCTATTTCTTATCTTTAGTGATGATTATAGGAGTGGTTCCCTTATAAGTGTTCCCATACATTATTCGTCTACATTGTGTTTTCTGCAGTGTTTTGCCTAAGTATTTGTGTCACACTAAAATAAGTTTTTAAGAGTGAATAGAAGGTTTGGCCTTAGTCACTCAGTCATGTCCAACTCTTTGTAACCCCATGGACTGTAGCCCTCCTGGCTCCTCTGTCCATGGGATTCTCCAGGCAAGAATACTAGAGTTGCCATTCCTTTGGCAATACTAGGGTTGCCATTCCCTTCTCCAGGGGATCTTCCCTACCCAGGGATCAAACCCTGGTCTCCTGCATTTTAGGCAGATTCTTTACCATCTGAGTCGCCAGGGAAGATCAAATGGAAGGTTTAGAATATAGCATTTGGACAATCTTTTCCAGAAGTTTTTTCAGTAAAGGGAAGGGGAGAGAAATGAGGCCATGACTGGAAAGAGATGTGAGTTCAAGCTCAGAGAGTGCCCCATGTTTGCTAGCTGAGGGAAATTATCCTGTAGTGATGGAAAATTGATAACTCAGGAGAGAAGAACAATGCAGATGTGAAATCTTTGAGTACTTTGAGTACCAGGGTTTCCCTGCTGGCTCAGATGGTAAAGAATCTGCCTACAATAGAGAAGACCCAGGTTTGATCCCTGGGTCAGGAAGATCCCCTACAGAAGGGAATGGCTACCCACTCCAGTATTCTTGCCTGGAGACTTCCATGGACAGAGGGGCCTGATAGGCTACAGTCCATGGGGTCACAAAGAGTCGGACATGACTGAGTGACTAACACAATTTCACTTTCAAGAAAACAAGTAGTTCATACATATAACAAAAAAGAAGGTATTCGTGGGTGTGGATGCTGGATATTTGGCAAACAGAACGATGGCAGCAGATGGATATTCTTGATTGCTTCTATTAATATTTTCTCAGTCTTCCTCCTTGGAAGGAAATTTATGACCAACCTAGACAGTATATTAAAAGGCAGAGATATCACTTTGCCAACAAAAGTCCATCTCGTCAAGGCTATGATGTTTCGAGTAGTCATGTATGGATGTGAGAGTTGGACTATAAAGAAAGCTGAGCGCCGAAGAGTTGATGCTTTTGAACTGTGGTGTTGGAGAAGACTCTTGAGAGTCCCTTAGACTGCAAGGAGATCCAGCCAGTCCATTCTAAAAGAGATCAGTCCTGGGTGTTCATTGGAAAGACTGATGTTGAAGCTGAAACTCCAATACTTGGCCACCTGATGTGAAGAACTGGCTCATTTGAAAAGACCTTAATGCTGAGAAAGATTGAGGGCAGGAGCAGAAGGGGACAATAGAAGATGAGATGGTTGGATGGCATCACTGACACAATGGACATGGGTTTGGGTGGACTCTGGGAATTGGTGATGTACGGGGAGGCCTGGCGTGCTACAGTTCATGGAGTCACAAAGAGTCAGACATGACTGAGTGACTGAACTGAACTGAACTGAACAGTCTAAAAAGATAAGTAATTTTCTGATGTTGTAGAGAAGTAGAAAGCATTGAAGATTTTAAGAAAAAGGAAATATGTGAAATCATTATCTAAGGGGCAATGGAAAATGAGCTGTCTATGGAAACATCTAATAGGATTGTCTATTGGGCAGCAAGCACTAAGGTCTCACTTGAGGCTATTGGTCATGAATTTAATGTAAGTCTCTACATGTTTTTCTCCAGCAACACTCAGTTCTGTAGATAGAAGATTAATAATTATTTTAACTATAGATAGGATTTTGCTGGTCAGATACTGTTTGGCAGAAACTAGCAAGAAGCCCATGCAAGAAAATGCTTATAATAGTAGATTATAGAATCTAAGGTTCATAAAGGGTCAAGTGACAGTGAAAAGGTTGTTGAGTCAGTGAATTAAGGGTATTGGTGGTTTTAAAGAATGATGAACCATATCAAGAAAAAATTTATATAGCTACAGTATTGAGTTACTGATATTGGCCAAATACTGATTTAGAGATATAAAAATTAGAGTACAGCTTTGTACACTTTCTTATGAGCACCTTTGTCCCCTTCAAGGCTCCTTTCTCTTTCTCCATACATACCTTCCTGAAGCAGAATGAACTGAATAGGAAAGAAAATGTATGTGGCTAGGGATGGGGGAGTGGTGCATAAAAAGAAAACATAGAAGGAAAAAAGTCTCTCATTAAAAAGAGTTCCTGGGTCCTCATGTATTCAGACTAAATCAGTTCACCCATGGGGACGTAAGGGGAGCTATTTGTCTCAGGCAGCATGTAAGCCATTTAAAATAAAAATGACCATTATCCCCTTCTGGGTGGGCAATGAGACTTTCTTCCTAGCGACTCCCCACAGAACCTCCCAAAGTGCTCATTATTATTACTAGTTTAATAGCTAACAAAGGGAAGAATTCAGAGGAAAAAGTTTTGCCAACATCATTTTCTTATTAAAAATATTGTGCTCCATCTTCATTCTGCTAAAACAAGAGCATTGTTTTAACAAGAAATGTTAAAACAAGAAATGCAGTCTAAAATTTCCAGTTACAGCACAAGCTCACTCCTCTAGACTATTATTGTTGTTCAGTTGCTCAGTCATGTTCAGCTCTTTGCAACCCCTTGGACTGCAGCACACCAGGCTGCCCTGTTCTCTCACCATCTCCAAGAGTTTGCCCAAACTCATGTCCATTGAGTCAGTGATGCTATCCAACCATCTCATCCTATGTCATCCCCTTCTCCTCCTGTCTTCAATCTTTCCCAGCATCAGGGTCTTTTCCAAAGAGTCAGTTCTTCCCATCAGGTGGCCAAAGTATTGGAGCTTCAGCTTCACCATCAGTCCTTCCCCAATGAATATTCAGGGTTGATTTCCTTTAGGATTAACTGGTCTGATCTCCTTGCAGTCCAAGGGGCTCTTAAGAGCCTTCTCCAATGCCAGAGTTCAAAAGCATCAATTCTTTGATGCTCAGCCTTCTTTATGGTCCAACTCTCACATCCATACATGACAGCTGGAAAAACCATAGCCTTGAATAGACTGTATTCTCACATAATTTCTTTAGAAAGTGATTTCTTAGAGATAAGAAAATGAGGTGCATATATTTGTCCTTTTAAATTAAATAATGTAAGCACTACATATAGGCATTCCATGAAATCCTTTCAATATTACTATTCAAAAAAATATGACCTGAAGATTAATACTTTAAACCTTATACTTTAGAGACCACAGACTATCATCATTTGAAATATTGTATGAAAGGTTGTGCAGTGGTGAAAAAAAAATCCTCTTGCCAATGCAGGAGATGCAGGTTTGATCCCTGAGTTGGGAATATTCCCTCAAAGAAGAAATGGCAATCTACTCCCATATTCTTACTTGGAAAACCCCATGGACAGAGTCCACAGGGTGGCAAAGATTTGGACGTGACTGAGGGACTGAGCAACCACATATATGAAAGTTCTTAGTGTATGAGGGAACAAAAATATTCATAAAACCTGAGGTATAATTAGCCTATACATAGTTATGTGTGAAGAGGACTCTTTAAGAGACAAATTCATGTTTAAGGTAAAAAATGTGGAAGGGAAAAATGATTCTGTATCTGATGTCTTATATTTTAGCTTGCTTTTCTTTTTTTTCAAATTGAAGTATAGTTGATGTACCATATTATCTAAGTTGCAGGTGTATAATATAGTGATTCAAAATTTTTAAGGTTATACTCCATTTATAATTATTATAAAAATATTGGCTATATTCCTTGAGTTGTACAGTATATGCTTGTAGCTTATTTTACACAAAGTAGTAAATAACTCTCAATCTCACCCCAATTTGGCCCCTCTTCCCTCCCCTCTACCCATTAGTAACAACTAGTTTGTTCTCTATGTCTGTGAGTCTGTTTCCTTTTTGGTATATTCACTAGTTTGTTTTACTGTTAGATTCCACATATAAGTGATATCATACAGCATTTGTCTTTCTCTTTCTGACTTTTTTTCACTTAGCAGAATACCCTTGAAGTCCATTCTTGTTGTTACAAATGGCAAGATTTCATTCTTTTTTTATGGCTGAGTAGTACTCCAATGTATGTATACATATGTGCTGTCCTATGCTGCGCTAAGTCGCTTCAGTCATCCAACTCTGTGTGACCGCATGGACTGTAGCCTGCCAGGGTCCTCTGTCCATGGGATTTTCCAGGAAGGAATACTGGAGTGGGATGCCATTTCCTTCTTCAGGGGATCTTCCTGACCCAGGGATCAAATATGCATCTCTTATGTCTCCTGCATTGGCAGGTGGGTTCTTTAAGCCGCATGCGGTCACACAGAGTTAGATGACTGAAGTGACTTAGCGCAGCATAGGACAGCACATACGTATATATACACTGGAGTACTACTCAGCCATAAAAAAAGAATGAAATCTTGCCCTTTTTCCTTATAGACCTTGACTGGGGGACTTGGATAGACAGAACTTTTTCCAAGGACTCTTGTCTCTCATACCACCTGAAAGATACAATCACTCACACTGCCAGAGTACACCTTAAGCAGAAGGTCTGAGAACTGAGAGCCAAGTCTCTGCTGAGACATTAAGATTAAAGTTCAAATGCTGAGGACCACATCACAAGTCCAGAATGCTTGATAGCAGACAAGCAAGCAAGGGTCCGAAGCTGAGCTGCAACCAGCCAACAGATGTTTCAGAGGAGCTTAGAGTTCATCAAAGGACCTTGCTAGTATTTACCTTAGCCACAGTCAACTTATGGGAAAAGAAACATGTTATAAAATTATAAAATAATGTGGATTTTCTTATAATAATGTAATTCTAAAAATTCAGAGAATTGAATTTTATTCTTAGAAAATTCTATAGGTTTATTGGAGTAAAATTAGAAAGTAGCAAAAGTAAAAAGGAAAAATAATTTCATAACCTGTCACAAAAGATACATGTGTGTTTTTTAACAAAATAGAGCTAACAGCAATATTTCATTCTGTTTTTGTCATTTAGTATATTTACAATGGTGTTTTAAGGTATCTTTCTATCTAGAAAGGCAACCTACAAAAGGAATAAAATATTTGCAAGCCACCTGATCAGGAGTTAATATCCAAAATATATAAGGAACTCATAAAATCAATAGCAAAAAATAATATGATTAAAAAAGGACAAAGATTTGAATAGACATTTTTTCCAGAGAAGACACATATATGGCCAAGAGCTACATGAAAAGTTCCTCCAAGTCACTAGTCATCAGGGAAATGAAAATCAAAATCACAGTGAGATACTACTTCAAAACTCTCAGAATGGTTATTATCAAAGGGATGAGATAACACGCACTGGTGAAAATATGAAGAAAATGGAATACTTGTGCACTGTTGGTAGGAATGTAAATTTGTGCAACAACCATGGAAAACATCATGGAGGTTCCTCAAAAAAAAATTAAAATTACCATATATCCCAGCAATCCCACTTCTGGGTTAGGATATGTGAAAGAAATGAAATCACTATCTTGAAGAAATAACTGTAAACCCATGTTCATTGCAGCATTATTCACAATAGTCAAGACATAGAAACAACCTAAGGATCCATCAACAGATGCATGGATAAAGAAAGTGTAGAATGTCAAAACATAAAAACCTAATGGAATATTCCCTCAAAACAATAGAATGCCATTCAGCAATAAAAAGAAAGCCTGCCTTTTGCAACAACATGGATGGATCTTGAAGGCATTATGCTAAATAAAACAGGTAAAACAGAGAAGGACAAATACTGTATAACATCACTTACAAGTGGAATTTCAAAAAGCCAAATTAAAAAAAAAAAGTAGAATAGTGGTTGCCAGGGGCTGGGGTGGGGAAAACGGGGAGATACTGATTAAAGGACACAAACATCTAACTATAAGATAAATAAATTTTAGCGATCTAAAGTACAGCATGGTGACTATAATTAACAATATTGTGTTATGTATTTGAAAATTATTGAGACAGTAAATCTTAAAATCTATCATCACAAAAAATAAACTTTAATTAAGGGAGGGATGGAGATATAAACCTACCTTATCAAAGTAATCATTTGACAAAATATGTGTGCATCAAATCATTATGTTGTACACTTTAAGCTTACATAGTTTATGTCAATATTATCTCAATAAAGCTGGAAAAGAAAGTATAATATGGATCATCTGAATGCTGAATGAAATAAGATATTCTATCTATTTCATCAATAACCTATTTTAAGTATTTAGATGGTTTCATTGTTGTTGTATACATCTGTGATGCCTTCTGTCACCAACAACCTGGGTTAGGCCAAACGTCACAGGTGAAGGGCATACTCCTCCACAAGAATGCCCTCACTTCTGAAAAGAGCCACAAGTTCAAGGTTATCCACGCCACTCCACTCTTGACCAGCTGGCTACAAATTTGGGAATCCCCACTAACCAATGCCCCACTTTCCACAATTTCCCAGAATGTCTTACACAACTCAAGAAAGAGCTACAGGTACTACAGTTTTATTTTAGCAAAACAATACAAATCAGAACCAGCCAAAGGAAACAATGCATAAAGACAAGTCTTGGAAGGCACCAAATGAAAAGTTTCCATCATCCATGGGGTTGCATTACCCTCAGGCATACCCATGTGTGACAAAACACAAAGTACTCCTGACCAGGGAAATTTACCTGAGTTTTATTGGGATTTCACAAGATGGGTATGATTACTTGAATAGTTAGTCATGGGATCAAACTCCATCTGCAGCCACCTTCTCATCCCAGACTCATGTCATAAAGCTTGAAGATCTAACCATTTAATCATGTGGTCGATCTTCCTGCCATGGCCAGCCCTCATCCAGAGTTATCTCATCAGCATAAACTGTCCACCATGCATAACATATACCCTCGTCACTTGGGAAATATCAAAAGTTTAGAGGTTAACTTCTAGGACCCAGAGGCAATGACCAAATTCTTTATTACACAACACCTGAAGTAGAAACTTAAACTGATCACATTCCTCCATTCATAGTTCATTGGCCCAGCCAGTGCCCACAAAACTTCTCTTTTGTTTTTTTTTTAATATATATTTATTTTTACTTTATAGTTAATTCTGTTTTAACCCCTTTTCCCCATTGTACTCACTCTAATGCATTTTCTTATATATACTGAGATACATCTTCATCCTTATGAAATATATAGTAATTAATATACATAAATGGCATAGTGTTAAAAAGTCTATCCTCAACCATTAACATCATTGTTTTACAGCTATGTATATGGCTGTGTGGCTTCTAATTACTGTGTAATATTCTATAAGATGGGTTTCCATGGTGGCTCACTCAGTAAAGAATCTTGCAATGCAGTAGGTGCGAGTTTGATCCCTGGGTCAGGAAGATCCCCTGGAAAAGGACATGACAAACCACTCCAGTATTCTTGCCTAGAGAATCCCATGGACTGAGGAGCCTGGTGGGCTACAGTCCATAGTGTGCAAAGAGTCAGACATGTCTGAAGTGACTGAGCATGCACACATGCATTCTATGAGTTTCATATGTCTCTATTTATTTATCTATTCCTGGACTCACTGATACTCTATGTTGACTCTAATTCCCCTTTTCCACAAACAGTGCTGGGCTGAACATATTCCTATGTGTCCCTTTAAGGATTTATACCAGAGTATCACTGGAGTAAATGCCTATGAATGGAATCGTAGACTAAAGATTGTTGGAGTATAACTAAATCTAACCAGACTGTGCTTCACAACAGCTGAGTCAGTGGTGTAGGGAGGTCTCTATTTCACAATGTAACTGACAATCCTTAATGCTATCCAGTTTTCTAAGTTCTACAATTTGATAGGGGTGATGTGTTTCACCGTTGTTGTTGTAATTTGTATGCTCTGATTACTAATGAATTGAAACATCTCTTATTCTTGTTAGGCATTTAGTTTCCTCTGTCTGTGAATTGCCAGTTCATATCCTTTGCCCATTTTTACACTGAATTTACTGTCTTGATTTTCAGACAAGTCTTTGCACATTTCATGTGTTTACCTCTTGTTCTTAATACTAAAAACCTTTTCTCCGCCTACAACCATCTGTTACTTTTGTTTGTGTCTTTCATTGAAATATGCCTCTAATTTGATGTAGCTAAATAACTATTTTCTTCTCTTTATGATTTGTACGTTTGCAGTCTTCTATGCAAAGCTGTTCCTCACTTTCAGGGATTTCCTCACTTTCAGGGTATTTCAATATTTCAAGGTATGTTTTATATTTCTCTATGTCTCTGGTGGTGGTAGTTTAGTTGTAAGTCTTGTCTGACTCTTGCGACCCCAGGGACTGTAGCCCTCCAGGCTCCCTTGTCCATGGAATTTCTCAGGCAAGAATACTAGAGTGGGTTGCTGTTTCCTTCTCCAGGGGATCTTGCTGTCCTGGAGATCAAACTCATATCTCCTACATTACAGGCAAATTCTTTACAACTTAGTCACTCAGGAAGCCCTTCTACATCTGTAGAACTGAACATATCATTATTGATATTACAATCATTAACTGAGTGCTTACTATGTCATTACCATTTTATAATAAATATCTTTAGTTGTTTGAAGCACTCTGTTGATTACTCAGTTGAATGAGAAATCTGCATTAGTTTGTCCACTGAAATTATTTTTGCATTATTTCATAAGTTTCTTAAATATATCTGCTCATGAGTCTCAACCATTACTTACTTACAGATAAGTCACACAAATTGTAGATCTCTTGTAGCATAATTATTTGAATTGTATAGGATTTCTGTGTACCCATATATTTATATATCTCATTAATTTGTTCTAAAGAGCAAAAAAAAATTGTTAATGTTAAGTCAGGTTGTCTGTAAATGACTTAAGGAATATGTTAATGATCTTGCACCAAATGAATAATTACAAAGCAGGTGCACTTGAGATATGATCGTTTAACTGACAGTACACAGCTTCTAATGGCTTCAATAACTAAGATAATGGTGATATCAGTCTGTTAAGCTCATGGTTCACACCATCCATTTAAAACAAAAGAGAACTTCAGCTAGAATCTCCCTGTAGACTCATTGTCCTGCTTATTTAAATAGCAGTTAATTTAAAGACACACACACACACAAGTTAAACTCCATTATTTCTAACACATCTCTTTCAAATAAACTATATTCTCCTATGGCAAAACCCTGACTGAAAGAAACACTTTGGTATATTTATATAGTCATTGTCTTTTGCTGTTGAGATTTATCCTCCAAATGTATGGTATCGTTTGTGGTTAAAGACACAGGAAATGTAGAAAACCAGAAGTACAGATTTCTGACCAAGGTCCTAAGAGGTGTCCACCATCATGTCCCCCAGGTCCCAAAAGGAAGAAAAGCAAGTGGGAATAAAGAAAGTTGACAAAATTTTGATTAGCTGTATTTGGGATCCTTAGCTGAAATGAACATAATTCACATCTCTAAAAACAAACTAAATCTCAAAATAATGGTTACAAAGATAAATATAGGGGGAAAATGATAGTGGGTTCGAGTTCATTCCACTTGATTTTCAAACTTCTCTTCTCAGTATGACACTGGCTATAGGTGAGAGGAATCAAACTCCAACTAGCTTAAGCAGAAAAGGGAATTTATTGGCCTTCTCTGGTGGTCCAGTGATTCAGAATCTGCCTGCCAATGCAAGGGGGCACTGGTTCAATCCCTGGTCTGGGAAGATTCCACATTCCTGGGTTGGCTGAGGGGAGCATCTAAGCCATATACCACAAGTGCTGAGCCCGCCCTCTAGAGCCTGCAAGCTGCAACTGCTGAAGCCCATGCTCTAGAGCCCGTGCTCCTCAACAAGAGAAATCACTGCAAATGAGAAGCCCACTCACCACAACCAGAGAGTAGGTCCCACTCCCTGAAACTAGAGAAAGCCCATGCTCAGTAATGAAGACCCAGAGCAGCCAAAAATAAATAAAATCAATTTTAAAAGGAAAGGGAATTTATTGACTCAAATATCTGAAAAATCTCGGGGCAGATCTGATTTCAGCCATGGTTAGACCCAGGGGCTCAACACTTTCCTCTCCCTCTGGCTTCTCTTCCAGACAGGGTGTCCCATAAATGGGGCAAGACAGCCATAGTGCACCCCAACAGTCTCCCCCCAAACCCACAACAAACCAGCTTAACCTCACCTGAAAAATGACTTCTTCCCTGTTTGATCTAGCAAAAAGTTCCTAGTGGAAGATTTGATTGGTCTGAATTGGGTTGTGTGCCAGTCTCTACACACACAGGGAAATGGGACAAGCTCTTTTGAACCTAACCATGGTATATCAGTACTTCACATGAAAGAAGGGTTTTCTTTACCAAAATAAGTGGAAAATGTTGCTGAACACCTTATAACCTCAGATTTCCTTGCATT